>NC_090842.1:55337291-65337291 GCF_028021215.1 Eschrichtius robustus | reverse complement strand
GTACAAGGCCCTCTGAGCAGGGTCCAGGCATTCCCACTCTTCTGGAGAGAATTCGATGACCACATCCTTGAAGGTCAACCGTGCCTTAAATAAAAGAAACATTTTGCCAAGGGGCCATGAGCAGAGTTCTTACTTGCATATAAAATGAGTAGAGGTTAAAAGATCAATTAGGTTGAAGTATGTATTCTTTTTTTTTAAACATCTTTATTGGAGCATAACTGCTTTACAATGTTGTGTTAGTTTCTGCTGTATAACAAAGTGAATCAGTTATACATATACATATATCCCCATGTCTCCTCCCTCTTGCGTCTCCCTCCCACCCTCCCTATCCCACCCCTCTAGGTGGTCACAAAGCACCAAGCTCATCTCCCTGTGCTATGCAGAAGTATGTATTCTGACAGAGTCATGTAAAGGTATTTGGAGCTACTTGTGTGTCTAATTTTAATTTCTTATGCTTTGTCATAGAGATTACGATATCCTTCAAATGGATATAGATTTATCATTTTTGTAGGAAATACATGAAATAGATACAAATAAAAATTCAATGCCGGGTTGTCCATATGGAAGTGTTAGATATTATGTTCTACACACTGAGGGATAATTAAACCTGGAGGTGGAGGAGCATGAGTGGTGTCTTCAGAGACGACAAAGTCCACAGTGGGTTTAAGGAAAGCTCAAAATCTCCTATCATGAATGATAACAGCAGCAAAGACGAACACTGTTTGAACACTTGCTATATGCTATGCATTACTCTAAATGTTTTACTTGTGTTAACTTGTTATCAACAACACATCTCATTAGAGAAAGACGTGTTCCGATTCTGCAGAGGAGAAAACTGTGTCAGACACTGAGAAACTCGACTCAGGTCAAGAATCTAAGGAATCCCACAGCAAGCAGCTGAACTCCGACGGTTGGACTTTGGAAATGAAGTTTAAAATCAAAGAGTTAAGTAACACATATAGCATTAAAAGTACATTGCCAGAATCTCAGGGCTTTCTCAACACCCCTCAAGTCCCACCCCACCCTCCTCTGCCCTTGGGATCCTTTACAAGGAAAAGGAAAAAGAGGAGGTGGAAGGAGAGCCCGTTTTCCTGGAGGGAGCCTTGCCCTAAGCCTGCTCATCTGACTGTAGCTTCCCACAGGTCACTGCCCTTCCACGGAAGGGGTGAGCACCCAGGGTGCGTGGACGGGATGGAAAATGCCAGTCTGTCCGGCAAAGGGAGGGAGAAACGGGCGGGCAGACAGGAGCTGCCTAAGAAACACACAGTGGCTCACATGGGACCACAGCGTCCCCTGGTGGAGCTGCTGGTGGCCAAAGGTCTGGAGGGGCCTATGTTGGACCAAAGGGGCTTGGGGCCCCCGTCAGTGAGGCAGGGGCATGCTGGGAAAGGCAGTGCCAGCCCCACCAGGCTGCGTGAGGGGCAGTGAGGACGACTCCACACCGAGCACCAGGGCCCACTGCTGCCCAGCGCTCACATCAGCATGAATCTGTCTGTGGGCAGAGCTCAGGGTGGTGTGTTCAAGACGCTGGGCTAGGCTGCCTGGGTTCAAGTCTCAGCCACACCACATCCCAGCTGTGTGGCCCTGGGCAAGTCTCTTAACCTCTCTGAACCTCAGGCGCCTCCACTGTAAAATGAGGGTAACACTAGGATCCCCTTCGTGGGTGGGAATTAAACACGTTAATATTCTTAAAGCCCTCAGAACAATGCTGTGTTCATACTAAGTGCTACTGGGAGGAGGAGGTTAAATAAACAAAATGCTCTTGGAAGCTTAAAAAAAAAAAAAAAAAAGTACACTGCCAGATGGTTCCCTGAGAAAACGTGAACGAAGTTCAAGGTGAACAACATGGAACGGCCTAAAAGGCCATTACACATGTGTGCACGCACATATGCACACAAAATGTTAGTAATTGTATTACTATTTAAACCATTAACATAATAGTATAAAAAAAATTCAAGGCCATGGAATATATTAAAAATATAATTTCTACTGCAAAAAGGTAAAATACATATAGTTTCAAAATCATGACGACTTTTATCTAAAGAATGGAATTGTACATCCATGAATGTATGCACACGCATGTCAACACTATATCAAGTGAAATGAAAGGAGTATTCTCCGGACAAATTTTCAGACAATTTTTTCATCATCATTTTTATTCATGTGCATTTCAGGATCTTCCAGACAATGAAAATGTATCGATCACACTCAACTGCATTTGTCCACATAATTCCATGATGGGCTACTAAAAAATAACAGTAGAGACATGAAACAATAGCAGAATACTTTAATTCCAACCTCAATATAATAACTATATTAAAAAATATGATTTTGTCCATTTAGCCTTAGATAGGTATTAACAAAGGCAAAAGAGTTTCTTTTTTTCCACTAATAAAACTTTGACTCAAAATTGGAAAAGTTATTACTATTATACATTATTTGCACAGATTAATAATAAAATTATCATGATAGTAAAATTAAAAACTTATTGGACAATTAAAAATCATGACAAAAAAAGCCCATGGAAAAAAATATATTGTTATTAAGCAAGAATATTCCACCAAACATCATGATCAGAAGGAAACACCTGATTAATTCCCACTGAAGTTACAGTGGAGTGAAGCGGGCTGGCCAGGGCTCCTGCCTTTCACCACTGTACAGGGTGCCTGAGCAGGGACCACTAGAGGAAGTAACGGGGGAAAACAAAGAGCAAGAGACACACAGAGAGTGTGTCAGAGCTGGAACTGTGAACATTCACAAATCTAAGGACGTGGAAAGGCGAAAAGTGAAAGGATGGAAAAAGATATTCAATCCTAAAGGGAGCAGGGGTGACTGCACAATATCAGACAAAATAAACTAAGGAAAAAACTAACACAAGAGACAAAATACATTATGAAATGAGAAAAGGGTAAATTTACCAAGAAGCTATAACAATTACAAGTATGTATACACCTAACATCAGAGCTCCCCCCAAAATGAAGAAGCTCTTAACAGAAATAAAAAGGGAAATAGATAACAGCAAAATATTAGTATCAGATTTCAATACCTGAGTTTTACCAATGCATGGAAACCAAAAGATCAATAAGGAAACAGAGCACTTGAACAACACTGTAGAACAATTGTACCTAACAAACACGTACAGAACACTCCACCCAACATCAGCAGAAAACACGTCCTTCACAAGCACATGTGAAACACTCTCCATGACAGACCACATGCTAGACAATAAAACAAATCTTAACAAGTTTATGAAGATTCAGATCATAAAAAGTATCTTCTTGAACCACAGTGAAATGATACCAGAAATAAAGATCAGAATGAAAACAGGAAAATGCTCCAAAAGTGGAAATTAAACAGTTCATTCTTAAAGAAGCAATGGGTCAAAGAAGAAATTACAAGGAAATTTTTTAAATATCTGAATGAAAATAAAAACAACATGCCCGGGGCTTCCCTGGTGGCGCAGTGGTTGAGAGTCTGCCTGCCAATGCAGGGGACACGGGTTCGGGCCCTGGTCTGGGAAGATCCCACATGCCGCGGAGCAACTAGGCCCGTAAGCCACAATTACTGAGCCTGCGCGTCTGGAGCCTGTGCTCCGCAACAAGAGAGGCCGCGATAGTGAGAACACCGCGCACCGCAATGAAGAATGGCCTCCACTTGCCACAACTAGAGAAAGCCCTCGCACAGAAACAAAGACCCAACACAGCCATAAAATAAATAAATAAATAAATAATTAATTAAAAAAACAAACAAACAAACAAAAAAACATGCCCAAATCTATAACAGGTAGTCAAAGACGTACTAAACGGGAAGTCCACACTGCTAAATCCTTACGACAACAAAGGAGAAAGATGCACTCTCTGCACTACTGCTCAAGAAACTATTGAACAAGTTAGCTAGAGCTATTGGAAAACGAAAAAAACATTGAAGTTATCCAAACTGGAAAAGAAGTAAAATTATCTTTTTTTTTGTAGGTGACAAGGTTTTCTATATCGAAAGCAAGAAGATTCCAAGAGAAAACTACTACTTCAAAAAACAACTTTAAAAAAGTTGCAGCATAAAAAATCAGCACATGAAAATCAGCTGCATATACAATGAACAACGTCAACAGAAAATCAGAGAACAATCCTATAGAATCCTTAGGAAAAGATCAGCCAACTAGGTGCAAGACTTGTACACTGAAAAGTACTAAACGTTCTTAAAAAAAGTGCATAGTGATACATAGAAACACCCTGTACTCATGGATTGGGAACTTCATATTTTTAAAATGACCAAATTAGGGAATTCCCTGGCAGTCCAGTGGTTAGGACTCTGAGCTTCCACTGCCGGGGGCACAGGTTCAATCACTGGCTGGGGAACTAAGATCCTGCGAGCCCTGTGAAGCAGCCGAAAAAAAAAAAGAAAAAGAGAAAAAGAACAAAATGACCAAATTACCCAAAGTGTTCTACAGATTCAACGGAATCCCTATGTAAAATTTCAAAGGCAATTTTTGCAGTAATAGAAAAAAATCATGCTAAAATTCATAGGGAATGTCAAGAGGCAGCAAACAGCCAAAATACTCTTGAAAAAGAAGAGGAAGGCAGTCATTTTTAGATTTTAAAACATATTACAAAGTAATCAACATGATGTGGTACCGGCATAAACACAGATACATAAACCAGTGGAACAGATTAGAAAACTCAAATAATCCTTGGAATATATGTAAAATGCATAGACAAGGGTGCCAAGACTACACAAAAGGTAGCATAGTCTCAATAAGAAATGGCGCTGAGAAAATACCTACCTACTAGCAAAAGAATGAAGCTGGAACCTTACCTACATTAAAGGTAAAAACTTCTGTCTCAAAGGATACAATCCACAAGTAAAAAGTCAGCCTCTGAGGAATGGAGGTGATGAAAGTGATTTAAAGAATTTCCAACTGTCAGAGATCAAGGTTGATTTCACGGTTTAAATTCAAGGATGGAAGAAAACACCCTCTGTCACTGATGTAAGGTTCTGAACTTTCCATTCCATTCCCAGTCATTAAGATTAAGTCAGTGACTTGCTCCTTCAGCTTCAATTGCCTTTGAGTAAGTCAGAACAAGTTTCCCCTTAATGCCTCTTCGCTAGAATCCACCTTGGCTGAGACTCGTGCACACACAGGAGAGGACCCTGGGATAAACCAAATACAGACTTGGAGCCAGGCAAAGAAAGATGACTGTCCAGAGGAAACCCAGAAGAAATGCCCTATATAAGTGATTCAAACTACCACAAAGGTACGACTCTTTCTCTGAGCCTGCCCGGCTGTGTCTATTCAGACGTACTCTTTTGCCTCCTAACAAACACTTTACTTGCTTCACTACTTTCCGTCTGTCGAAATTCGTTTCTATGAACGAACTCGGGCCAGAGGCCTTGTCGACGGCCACTGGCCCTCGTGGTCTAGGGGCTAGGATTCAGCACTCTCACTGCCACGGCCTGACTTCAACCTCCAGCTGGGAGCTGAGATCCTGCTTCAAGCCTCTGTAGGCTGAGGCCACCAGAGATCAGCTTTTCAACATATCCCTATCTAAATGATGTCCATTGTCTCTTTCAGGCAATAAGATAAGTGAAATCAGGTAACTCTGCTGCCAATATAATGTCCTAAAACGCAAATCTGATCAGACCACTCTTTTTTTGGAGCAACAGGGTTTATTTCGTGCTCAGGTTAAATTTTGTCTGCAATATTCACATTTTCTTCATTCTGGAACCCAAAAGGGTAGAGCAGTCCTTATCTAGGACACCCTACTCATATCACAGGAGGATCCATGGTAGAACCACACAATGGCTCCTAAAGCTTCGGCTTGAAAAGGGCGTGGGTCACTTTTGCTCACATTTTATTGGCTTAAGCAAGTCCTTTGACCATGCCTGATGCCCATAGAGAATTAGACGTATAATTCTCCCACAGGATGGGGAGACAAATAATTGAGACCCATGACACAGTGTGCTAATGCTGTGTTTAAGATTTTTGTATTTATATTTAGGGGTGAGATTGGCCAGCCTATAATCTTCCTTCCTCAAAGTGTCCTTGTTGTGCTCGCTTCGGCAGCACATATACTAAAACTGGAAAGTGTCCTTGTGATCAGACCACTCTTGACTTTGATCCCTTTATTGGTTTTTCATTGTTTGGTTAAATAAATTTCTTAGCCATTAAAAAAAAAAAATCCCCCCTTATTGTTCTGTTTTCCAGATTTTACCAGGTATTGTGCATATTAATACCTGACTTGCATGTGCAGCTTCTTTATCCTGGTTGACAGAGAGCAGACAGTGCATCCGGATGGGGCCCCTCAACAACCCCGGAGGCCCAGGAGCACTGACACCCCATCTCCAATCCATGGGTGTGAAATCTGAGTGGAGACAACAGGGACTGAGGGAAGGACCCGGGTGACTGTAAGGTACAACTGTCAGGCAGGATACTTCAGAGTCAGGGAAGATTAACGAGTCCAGAGAAGGGCATTTCACAAGGACAGACTGTGAATCAACTGAAAACACGATTTTACCTGAGAAAGAGTCATTCCTGACTCCTCTGCTTTCCCCTTCCTCCTCTTCCTCTTAGCAGCACACAAGAAAAGGAGAAAACAAAATATCAGACTAACTGGTAAAACTAGGACTTGACTGTTAATATAAAAGATCACTGACAACTTTACCAAGTGTCCACCAAAACAGTCTAAAATTATTGTTACGTACCAAAGAGCTCTTCCAGTACAAAAGATAGAGAGGAGAATGCAGGCGGGCCTCCAAGAAATCTGAAACACACCTTAAAAAGAAACAATTTGTGAGTTTTTTCATCTAATAATTGTGGTGTCAAAGTTTTAAAAATTTGACAATATATCATGTTTAGAAAAGAATGACTTGACTTGATTATAGAAGACCACCAAAGCTTGCTACAGAAATTAATGATTATTTATAGGGAAGTAGAAACTGAATGAAAATTTATTCCAAGCTACAAAAAGAATTCTATGTAAAGAGGTGAAAAAGAAAAGAAAACCCATCACAAAAAATGAACACTTTTTTTTTTTTCTTTAAAGTAAGAGTTTTTCTTTTTTTTTTTTAAATTTATTTATTTATTTATTTATGGCTGTGTTGGGTCTTCGTTTCTGTGCTAGGGCTTTCTCTAGTTGCAGCAAGCGGGGGCCACTCTTCATCGCGGTGCACGGGCCTCTCACTATCGTGGCCTCTCTTGTTGCAGAGCACAGGCTCCAGACCCGCAGGCTCAGTAGTTGTGGCTCACGGGCCTAGTTGCTCCGCAGCATGCGGGATCTTCCCAGACCAGGGCTCGAACCCGTGTCCCCTGCATTGGCAGGCAGATTCTCAACTACTGCGCCACCAGGGAAGCCCAAAAAATGAACACTTTTAATGTTCCTTTTAAAAGGTACCATGTAGGGGCTTCCCTGGTGGCACAGTTCTTAAGAATCTGCCTGCCAACGCAGGGGACACGGGTTCGAGCCCTGGTCCAGGAAGATGCCGCATGCCGTGGAGCAACTAAGCCCATGTGCCACAACTACTGAGCCTGCGAGCCACAACTACTGAAGCCCATGCGCCTAGAGCACGTGCTCCACAACAAGAGAAGCCACCGCAATGAGAAGCCCGCGCACCGCAACGAAGAGTAGCCCCCGTTCCCTGCAACTAGAGAAAGCCCGCGCGCAGCAACGAAGACCCAATGCAGCCAAAAATAAATAAATTAGATATAACATTAAAGAAATAAAAAATGTTTTAAAAATATACAAAAAATAAAATAAAATAAAAGGTACCATGTAGTGACAGATTCAATCATTTCTTGCCCCACATGTCCTCTCCCTACTCCTCTGCCCCATGTCAGGAAAAGGGAAGGGGGTAACTCACAACTTCGTGAAGCAAATCACTGCCCCCTGGCTAAATAGGGTTTGCAAATGGAAGTTATCTTCTGATAACAAATAATTACAAAATGCACAAGACAGGAGTTCTGCAATTCTCATCCTCATCTGTAAAATTAAAGAAAAATTAAATTTATTACATTTTAAAATAACAAATCATGTATCACAACTTAATCATCCATATGCAAACAACTCACCATCCATCTGCAGCCAGCTCCCACCACCTCCCTGCACTACAATGTGTTTCCACTTCATGAGGTTTATGTCTCCCTATTTTTTTATTTGTCTCTGTCTCTCTTCTAGCTCCCCTCCGCTCTCCTGCTGTCCCTGCCCTCCTATTTCCTCCCTCACACCTGTCCTGCCCCACTCTGCAGCCTGTTCCCCCTCTGGATGCTCTTTCTCCCCAACCCTTCTGATTGCCCTAAATCTCTATGTATTTCTGCCTCTTTCTTCCCCCACCTGCTCCCTCTCTGCCCTTCGGGTTACACCCCTTCTGTCCCTGTTACACTCCCTTCCTCCTCCCTATCTGGCACCTCAGATGGCTGCGCTTCCTTCCTGCTCTCTCTCTCTCTCTCTTCCTCTTCTAGGCACACTTTGTCCTCTTTCTCTCCCAGCACCACGTTGCTCTGTAGCCCAAGGTTCCAACACTTTCATCCTCTCGCCCACTCTGTGTGAAGTGCCTCTCCTTTGTTACCCCCGTCCCGCCGCTGATCCAGGGCCCCTCTAGGTTGCTCTCCCATCCCTGGAGATCCGACTTTTTAAAAATGTACTTCTTTATTTTATTCACCTATTTCAGTGCTTAATCGCTTTCATTTCCCTGTCTTTTTACAAGTCCTCAGCCACCTCCTGTATTCCCATCGATTCTCCCTCATTCTTTTCTCGTTCTCTGTTTTTCATTCTGTCCGTCTCTGTCTCTGCGTCTCCTGATCCCCCTCGCCCACGTATTTACAGAGATGGTGACTGAATAAGATGCCCGCGTATCGAAAGAGCAAATTTTCCAGCGAGATGGACTTGGGACGGAAGAACACTGGGTGTCACACGCCTGGCCCAGGTCACTCCCCGCCCCCCACGCCGGGTGAGGGGAAGGGCTGACTAGGAAGGGGAGGCCGGAGGAGAAGGACCGGCCTGAGGAGACGCGAGGACAGAGGGGCGGGGAGGGAGGGAGGGGGTCTCAGGAGAGGGTCGGGCTCTGCAGAATCCCAGGACCGGGGAGAGGACGCGGCCTGTCCGGGAGCGGGGCGGCCGGCGCTGCCCTCCAGGGGCCGAGAGGGCGAGGCTGGGGGGCGCGAATCCACCTCGCGGAAGGAGACGTTACATGGGGCGGGGCTACTAAAGCGTTTTAAGCAGGAAAATGTAGTGAAAGGCAGTGTCTACGTGGACCGAAGGCAGAAAAGCCAAGGGCAGGGACCAGCCGCGGAGCGAATTCAAACCCAAATGAAAAGATACCCGACCCGTAACGGCGACGTCTGGATTTACAGGGATAGGAGGGCCGGATGCTGGGATTTTAGTTCCACAGTCAGTCCCGACACCCTGAGGTTTGAGTAAAGGGGGCCGGGCAGCACAAATTTACATTTCAAAGGAGACACTTACCACCGGCGGCTCAACCTTCGCTCCAAGCTCCCCACTTCCGGTTCCGTAAGAAACTGAGCGGAGTTAGAGGCAGGGCTTCCGGGGGCGGGGCCTGGGCGGAGCGCTAGCGGCGGGGGGCGGGGCGAGGAGGGAGCCAGTTCTGCGAACGGAGCACCGGGGGTCGGAGAGGAGTTGGTGCTTCTCCGTAACTTGGAGTAAAAGCTTACAGTTGTGTGGGCTACTTAGGTGGGAAGCTAATATGTTTCCTCCTAACAAGCTGAAAACGGTTTCAATAAAAACCTGTTTTTGCCAGCAGGTTGCTCGCATGTCGTGGTCGTGAGGCTCAAGCAATTCAGTGGCTGGAAACGTGGGTCTCCAATGGGTTGCTGTGGGGCAGTGGTTGGATCCCGGAAAATTTCCTGCAATTAGAACTAATTTAAGCAGTTCAAGGAAACAAGAGCTGGACTTGCCTCTGTATTACACACTAGAATGAGAAATGAAAAAACACTCCCAGTGTAGAATGGGCCATTTCACAGTGACACCTTACAGAGTAAGATTTTCCTTTCTATTCCTCGTTCAGCCAGGACTACAAGCTCAACACTCTCTTGGTTCCAGACACTCAGAGAGAAAACCTAGCATCTGAGGATGGAGGACTAAGGCATATGATAATTTCTGTCACTAATCATTGCTTTTAAAAATGCAATACATTTTTAAAAATTGTTATAAATTGCCTTGTTCTTTTTGCTAGTGTTTTGCCTTTATTTAAAATCACATTCCGCTCCCCCCTCCCCCAGTTTTGATACGTATTTGACTTCATCACTGTGTGAGTTTAAGTTGTACAGCATGATGTTCTGACTTACATAGACTGAACTAATTACCGAAATAAGTTTAGTAAGCATCTATCATCTCATAGTCTCAGGATAAAGAACAAACTCCATTCGCATACTCTGTCCCTAACATCTTTTCCCTTTACTTTTCTCCGTTCTTTAGGTGGAAATATGAAATTCAAAAATTCACATTTCTTATTAAAACTAAGATGGCCACTTAAAAAGTAGGTAATATTTAGAAAAACATGTGAGACTAACGTTTCGCTGAAAACGAGACAAAGTCTAAAAATGGAAAGGGTTTTGCTCAATCGTCACCCTTCTTAGTCATCCAGCAGCCATGTTGCTACAAGCAAAGTAAAGACTAAGTGCTCATGGAGATAGAAGGGGCAAAGGACCCATCACATCACAAACTTCGCCCTCTGGACTTCCTCTTATGTGATAATGATAAACCTCCAACTTCTTTCAGTCACCGTTCTCCAGGTATTCCTGATGAGTATCAGGTGTTCCTGATAAACAGGATTATTATTTTCTGATGGGTATAGAATGAAGCCTTTCAGAAAGAATCTTGAATTCAAAGTTTTGTGGCTTAGGACTTCTCTGGTGTCGCAGTGGTTAAGAATCCGCCTGCCAATGCAGGGGACACGGGTTCGAGTCCAGGAAGATCCCACATGCCGTGGAGCAACCAAGCCCGTGTGCCACAACTACTGAGCCTGGGCTCTAGAGCCTGCGAGCCGTATCTACTAAGCCCACGTGCTGCAACTACTGAGCCCATGTGCCTAGAGCCCGTGCTCTGCAACAAGAGAAGCCACCACAACGAAGAGCAGCCCACGCTCACTGCAACTAGAGGAAGTCCGTGCACAGCAACGAAGACCCAACGCAGCCAAAAATAAAAAATAAATTAAAAAAAAAAATTTTGTGGCTTAAAAAGACTTATGTAAACATCACTTACGTGATGAGTTAACAGCTGTTGAGCACATGTTGCCTAGAATTCACACCGTGTTAACAAAATATAGCATGAGAACGTATGTCAAATGTTCAGAATGTTAGGTTGTAATGTCACAGGGGTAAGGAATCCAGTGCCACAAATACTTCCATGACCATTAAAGCTACTGGTCAATGAGCCTGTGCATTCCAGCACCCTTGTTTACACTGGCAACGTGGATTCACTCATCGTGTCAGCCGTGAATGATTCCCTCACTGACAATCCAGCAGGAGATAAAATCAATACCCTGCTTTCAGACAGCTTCTGTTCTATAAGGGACGGTCAAAAATAATTAAAGAAATTAAATAATTCAATAATACATGAAATTTAATGGAATGATGTGTGTAGAAAGTCAAAGGAGTCTACGGAAACTTAGAGAAAAACTGCAATTTCCAAGGTATCATGATATAAGCACACCCAAAAATCTATTATAATTGTATATACTAGCAATTTAAAAATGGAAACTGAAATTAAAAGTATAATATGTTTGAATGTTCAAAAAAGAAGAAGTAGAAGAAAAATGAGTAAATCTAACAAAACATTGACTTTCATGAAACAGTAATGAAAGAAATCAATGATGAACTTTTACTTACATTTACTTATGACATACCATATTGAATATGACATAGCATATTCATTGACTGGAAAACAACATAGAAATGATGTTAAATTACCCCAAATTGTCATACAGGTATAACGCATTTCCAACCTAGATTTTTATAGAACAACCAATATTATTCTAAAATTAATATGGAAAGGCAAAAGAACGAGAAGAGCTACAGTATCACAAAAATACTGAAGTGGCTGGAATCATTCCACATGATCTCAAGATTTCAAATATAGTAACAGTAATCAAGATTGTGTGGGATTTGTTGAGGGACAGACACACAGACCAAAGGAACAGAATGAGGAAAAGAGAACCCCACACAGCTACCAGTAACCTTTAACAACATGGGTGTGAGCTGTGCGGATTTACTTTTTTACACAGATGCCACAACAAATTTAATAATAATGAAAACATTTGAAACTTTGGGAGAATTGCCAAAATGTGACACAGAGACAAAAAGTGGCTGTCGGAAAAATGGAGCAAAGACTTCCTCCATGCAAAGTTGCCAGAAAACTGAAATTTGTAAAAAATGCAGTATCTTGAAGCACAATAAAGCAAATTGCAATAAAAGAGGTATAACTGGATTGACATAATAGGAAGTTACCATAACCACAATTATATATGACGATAGTCGATTTAAAAATGGCAAGTTATACTCGTAAAATTAACGATAGATGTTGTGTGGTTGAAGGATTTAAATAACTTGGCTTATTAGAGTAGCAAAATGGTTAAGATACCTCTCTTTGAAGCCAGTCAACATGGATTCAATTTCTGATTTACCCACTTGCTGGGATGGGACTAAATAAGTCTTTAAACCTGTCATTGTGCCAAGCTGCTTCATTCATGAAATAATAAACAACAGTACTTTTCTTCAGAGATGAAAATCCAATATCTTATTATGCATAAAGCATTAATAACAGTGACTGTTACTAATCAAAATCAAGAACACTTATCAAAGAAAAATATATCATTTGAAGATGGGAAGAAACTCTAAGTGGAGGATATCGGGTGTCAGTTGTCATGCTAAACAGAACAAATCTTTTCTCTGTAAGCTCCTCTGGCAATGAATGTGAATACATCACTGGGAAAGGACAGAATGACTTCCAGGAATTTGGCAATGGGGATTATCTCGTTGTCACAGACTATACTTGGATTCTTGCGATCTTTCTTTATGTATCATGATATTTTCATTCTCTTCACTGCATGCTTCTTTACCTCCACACACTTGCTTTTCAAGCACCTGACCATAGCCAACTCCCAGAAAAAAAGATTTCAGGGCACCATTTTGCCATTTCAGTTCTTTCATTGAACTAAAGCCCCCAAATAACTCTTTCATCATGTTTACAGTACACCTACTTTGTGTCATTGCTTATATGCATTATCACATCACAAAAGTCCCAAAACAACCCACTGATTTATATACCCCTTGCTGCAAAACAAGGGAAATATGCAAGGGAGGAAATAATAATGCAAAAACAAAAAGTGTATAAAAACCATTTTACTATACTAGAAAATTAACGATGGAACATACTGCTTAATATTGTAATTTGCAATACAAATTTTAATAGTCTTTGGATAATTGATTCTCTAGTAAATTGTTTAGTTATATCAACTAAGCATTTCCAGACATTAATTTTTAGTAAACTAGTATAAAGATATCTTAGACAACTTATCTAAATAAAATCTTTACAGCATTTCCAAAAACCAAATTGATTTTTATTTTTTGGTGGCGCTGCTTAGCTTGTTGAATCTCAATTCCCTGACCAGGGATTGAACCTGGGCCACAGTAGTAAAAGCCCTGAATCCTAACCACTAGATCACCAGGGAACTCCCTACATTCTTTATATTCTTTTCCATTACAGTTTAACCCAGGACACTGAACATAATTCCCTGTGATCTACAGTAGGACCCTGTTGTCCATCCATTCTATATATAGTAGTTTGCATCTACTAACCCCAAACTCCCGGTCCATCCCTCCCCTACCTCTCCTCCCCCTTGGCAGCCACAAGTCTATTCTCTATGCCTGTAAGTCTGTTTCTGCTTCATAGATAGGTTTGTTTCAGTCGCATTTTATTTTTTTATTTTTTATATTTTTTGCTGTGCTGTTTGGCTTGCGGGATCTTAGTTCCCGGACCAGGGATCAAACCTAGGCCGCCGCAGTGAAAGCGCCAAGTCCTAACCAATGGACTGAGGGGGAATTCCCTGTGTCATATTTCAGATTCCATAGATAAGTGATACCATATGGTATGTACCTTTCTCTTTCTGACTTACTTCACTCAGTATGATAATGTCTAGTTCCGCCCATGTTCCCGAAAATGGCATTATTTCATTCTTTTATGGCTGAGTAGTATTCCATTGTATACGTGTACCACATATATCCATTCATCTGTCCACATCCATTTTTTAGCAGCCGGCCAAAAAATAAAATAAAATAATCCAACTTGAACAATGGAATGTACATGTGGTGCAGGAAAAGAAATGGAATAAATTAGTAGCATGAAGAAGAGTGTGGTCTTTCCTAACCAAGAAAACAGGATTTTCAAGAGTAAACATCCAGTGTTTTATTAAAGAGTCTCACATCATTTTTTGATGTTTGACTACTTACAACTATATATTAAGGTTCACCATAACCTCTCCTTATTTGGCCTATGTGGTGAAGAAGATCAAGTCTGAGGGCTTCCTTCTTTGATACCAAGTGGAAGTTCAAACCATAAGTGGTTATCCTTCCCTAAGCCCAATCCAGTAATCACCTTAATACATCAAGCCATTCATCATTCCCTGTTATGTCAAACCATTTTTTGAACACCTTGGTATTCTTCCCTGTCCCCCTAGAAAGCAGAATTACATAATAAACATTCTCATAACACTTCAACGTTAATATCAATCTAAATGACCAAACTAGCCTTTGCGTGGAGTTCCACCCTATTCCAGTGAATAGCCACAAGTGCAAACTAGCAACAACAAAAACTGTTTTGGTGGTGATATGTGAAATTTCTAGTTTATCTATCAAGCAAAAATCTTCCCATTGTATATTGTTTAGTGTTAAGAGAATACTCAGGAACACTGTTATTTTCAAATTACTGTACTGAGTGGTTCAAGGACAGAAGTAAAACTGGATGATTTTAAATTTTTCTAATATTTTTTATGTGCTTCTATATTCCTATTTTTCCTTCATGTAAATCAAGGTGCACGATGTTAGATTTACTGGGCACAAAAAAGATCATGAAGAAATACATTCATACACCACATATTCATGAATAGGGATGAGGTTACACACACATTCACAAGGTAGAGTCACTTGCCCCCAAGACAGAAAACCAAGAAGTAATTGCAGTTTCACCCCTCGCAGGAACGTCACCTTAAACCAATCACTCTGGAACTTCCTGAACACTAGTGAGGTAATCTGCAGGATAAGACTAAGACTTTGGCACTACTTTCCCCCCAAAAAAGGTAACCTTGCCTGAAAGAGCCTTTTCTTTTACTAATAACATTCTTATCCCACCAAGTTACTGCCCATAAAAGCTTTCCAATTCGTACAGCACCGTTTAGGACCTCTTTAATTTCTAGGTGGGATACTGCCCAATTCATGAATCATTCAATACAACCAATCAGATCTTTAAATTTACCCTGTTCAATTTTTGCACGTCAACAAAATTCAGAGTCTGAAATAAACTGCTATGCTACTTGCATTATAGCCATCTGAATATTCTGGAATAGAGTGTGGAGGGAATAACTCAAGTACAAATTATGAGTATATAATCCCAAAATTATATGTTGTTTGATTCCATATTCGAAAGAAATTGCTATAGAGTCTTTCCATCCTGCCAGCCTAATGGTGCATTCTTAGCGTTTGTTGTAAAGCACCAAGACAGGATAGAACTGTGTTGGTAAAAGAAACAGGATTCCACCAGGGTGATGAGGAAAGTGATTAAATTTTATTACATCTGTGTGGTTTCTCTCCAGGATAAATATTCTGATATCTAGGGACAAGTAAGTAATAATTTGAAACACTGCCATATTTATTGCATTTTATTTTATTTACTTTTTTTTTTTTGGCTGCATCGGGTCTTCATTGCTGTGCGTGGGCTTTCTCTAGCTGCTCTAGCTGCGGCGAGCGGGGGCTGTTCTTCGCTGCGGTGCGCGGGCTTCTCACTGTGGTGACTTCTCTTGTTGCAGAGCATGGGGTTCTAGGCACGCGGGCTTCAGTAGTTGTGGCTCACAGGCTCAGCAGTTGTCACTCGCAGGTTCTAGAGTGCAGGCTCAGTAGTTGTGGCGCACGGGCTTAGTTGCTCCGTGGCATGTGCGATCTTCCCGGACCAGGGCTCGAACCTGTGTCCCCTGCATTGGCAGGTGTCTTCTTAACCACTGCCCTACCAGGGAAGTCCCTATTGCATTTTAAAGTATTAAGTATTTGGTGAACCCTCAGTTTAAGACACAACCAAAAAGCTTTGCCATATTCAGTACATCTGTAATGTCCTGTCACGTATAGATTATCTGATGATTGATGAAATGTGAGCCCCGAGTAAAGGTTTTTCCTATTCATTGCATTTGTGAGGTAATAATTTCCAGAATGAATTATTTGGTGAATGCAGTTGTTGCCTAAAGGCCTGGTCAAAGTAAATATATTTACCTGATATCTGTCCAGTATGACTTTTCCAATGAAGCTAAGATGTGGACACTTGCTAAAACCGTGGTTTAAAGTCCCTCACCAATATGGATTACCTGATAGTAAGTTAGACTTCAAAGTACAATAAAGGATTTGCCATACTCATTATATTTGTAAGGTTTCTCTCCAGTATGAATTTTTTGGTGCACCTTAAGGTACAAATTTTGACTAAAAACTATGAGACATTTATGACATTTCTACGATTACTGTCCAGTATGGCTTATGTGATGGTAAGCGAGGTTTTGCCACAGTCATGAATGTGCATGTTTCCTCCCACTATGACTCTCCCATGAATTTAAACTGTCAGTTTTGAATGAGGACCTTCCCATATATATCACATTAATATGGTTTCCCCTCTGTATTTATTATCTGATGTGTAGTGAAGGTTCAGATGTGAGTAAGGTCTTTTCAACACTCATTATTTTTGAAAGGTTTCTCTCCATTATGAATTCTCTGATGCTTTGCAAGGGTGGCTTTTTGACGAAAGACCTTGCTGCACTCATTACAGTTGTAAGGTTTCTCTCCAGTATGAATTCTCTTATGAACTGCAAGGTTTGATTTCCGACTAAAGAGCTTGCCACACTCATTACATGTGTGAGGTTCCTCTCCAGAATGAATTCTCTGATGAACTGCAAGGTCTGAATTTCTACTAAAGGCCTTGCAACATATATGACATTTATGTAATTTCTCTGCTGTATGGATTATCTGATGACGCCTGAGTTTTGAGCCCTGACTAAACGTTTTCCCACACTCGTTACATTTGTAAGGTTTCTCCCCAGTATGAATTCTCTGATGACTTGCAAGGATTTGTTTTTGATTAAAGACCTTGCCACACTCACTACATTTGTAAGGTTTCTCTCCAGTGTGAATTCTCTCATGAACTGCAAGGTTTGATTTCCGACTAAACACCTTTACACATTCATTACATTTGTAAGGTTTCTCTCCAGTATGAATTCTCTGATGAACCATAAGGTTTGAATTTCGACTAAAGACTTTTTCACAAATATCACATTTATGTAATTTCTCTCTGGTGTGGACAATCTGATGTCTACTGAGGCGTGATCCCTGAAGAAAGGTTTTGCCACACAGATTACATTTGTAAGGTCTTTCCCTGGGTGCTTTCTGGTATTTTGTCAGTAATGATGGATGCAGAAAATCACTCCCATGTGTATTAGAAATGCTGGTTTGGACCCCAGAAGAAATTCCTTGAAGTGGTGAACGTGAGGCATCACTGCTAATAGTCTTGTCAGCTTGATTCAACTCATCAACTTTCTCTTCGCTTTTAAAAATATGCAGGTCATCCCGAAAGCTTAAGGCAAGGCTGTTTTCAGTAAGCTCAATTCCTGCAGTACTTCTACCATGTCCATCTCTCTTACCAGTGAGATTTTGGTTATCGTTTATAGTCATGCCTTTGTAATTTCTTACCTCAGCTCTCCGCTGAGACGCAAGGTCATAAATATTTTCCTGGACAACCTTGAGGTAAAAATGTTTGATTTCATTCCTTTCATGTCTTCGCAGTATTAAGGTTTGGAATACTTCTTCTCTATCAGTGTTTGCTTTTAGATGTAATTTCTTGATCACATGGATGTGAGAAATATCTGCAAGATACAAAGAATCATATGTATCCTACACATTGTAATTCGTAAATAAATATTTCAAGTTACGTACATGATACTACACTAAAAATAGTACTTATTTCAAAGAGAGTTATGAAACTACCTACCATGATCTTAAAAACTGTAGCAACACAAAAAAAAACAGGATTCTTGGGGCTTCCCTGGTGGCACAGTGGTTAAGAATCCGCCTGCCAATGCAGAGGACACAGGTTCGAGCCCTGGTCCGGGAAGATCCCACATGTCACGGAGCAACTGAGCCCGTGCGCCACAACTACTGAGCCTGCACCCTAGAGCCTGAGAGCCACAACTACTGAGCCCACATGCCGCAACTACTGAAGCCTGCGCGCCTAGAGCCCATGCTCCGCAACAAGGGAAGCCACCGCAACGAGAAGCCTGTGCACTGCAACAAAGAGTAGCCCCTGCTCGCTGCAACTAGAGAAAAGCAATGAAGCAGCAACAAAGACCCAACGCAGCCACAAACAATAAATAAATAAAATAAAATAATAAAATAAATAAATTTATTTAAAAAAATGTAGTATATAATTAAAAGCTGTTAAGATAGTACAGCTTAAATGTTCTCACCACACAAAAAATACTGCACTTAAGCGAGTGGATGAAAGTGTTCAGAAACCTATTGAGTTAAACATTTTCCAATATAAACGTACACCAAATAATCACACTGTACACTTTAAAGTTACACCGTGTTATATGTTAATTAAAAGTCAAAATTGCAGGGAAAGGGACTTCCCTGGCAGTCCAGTGGCTAAGACTCCATGTTCCCAATGCAGGGGGCCCAAGTTCGATCCCTGGTCAGAGAATTAGATCCCACAAGCCGCAACTAAGAGTTTGCATGGTGCAACTAAAGATCCCACATGCCGGACTTCCCTGATGGCGCAGTGGTTAAGAATCCTCCTGCCGATGCAGGGGACACGGGTTTGAGCCCTGGTCCAGGAAGATCCTTTAGCCTCTGGTTTAGATCCTAGTGATGCAGAAAAAGCATCTGACAAAACTCAACAGCCTTTCATGACAAAAACACTCAATAAACTAGAGATTTAAAATATTTCCTGAATCTAATAAAGGACATATATTAACAGCCCACAGCTACCATCATTCTCAATAGTGAATGACTTAAAGCTTTTCCTCTAAGATCACGAATAAGAAAATACCTGCTCTCACTATTTCTAAAAACATATTACCAGAAGTCCTAGCAAGAACACATGGCAGGACTTCCCTGGTGGTGCAGTGGTTAAGAATCCACCTGCCAATGCAGGGGGCACGGGTTCAAGCCCTGGTCTGGGAAGATCCCACATGCCGCGGAGCAACTAAGCCCATGCGCCACAACTACTGAGCCTGCGCTCTAGAACCCGTGAGCCACAACTACTGAAGCCCGCATGCCTAGAGCCCATGCTCTGCAACAAGAAGCCCGCACACCACAACGAAGAGTAGACTCTGCTCTCCATCATTAGAGAAAGCCCACGTGCAGCAATGAAGACCCAACACAGCCAAAAAAATAATAATAAATAAATAAATAAAAATTTTTAAAAAATTTTTTTCAAAAAAAGAACACGTAGGCAGAAGAAGAGATAAAAGTTATCTAAACAGAAAAAGGAAGCAAAGTCACCTCTATTGACAAACGACATGATCTAATATGTAGAAAACCCTGTAGGTTCTGCAAAAGAACTTAGTAGCAATAACTTAGTAGAAGGAACTCAGAAAAACTACAAAGTTGGAGCTTTCACAATTATTTCAAAATTCTTAGAAACCTAAATAAACCAAACTGCTGTGGTACTAGCATAAAGACAGACAGAGACCAGTGGTGTAAAACAGAGACATGAGAAATAAACTCTTGTGTATATGGTCACATAATGTTCCACAAGGTTGTCAGGACTACTCAAAGGGGGAAGGGCTGTCTACGCTTTTAACATGCTTTAAAATTAGGGAGAATGAAGAATGGCACACACAAGTGACAAAAAAAAATGGCATCCACAGCAGTTTACTCCACAGCCTAACAGATAGGAAGATGTGAACTTGGATGACGTTATCCCTAGAAGAAATGCTTATATCATCTACTGAGGCTAAAAGTGGATGGTCATTAGTATATGTGAAAACACTGTCACAGTACCCTGTAGACATTTGTTTGTGACATTCCTCACAAAAACAAAAACTGGAAAGACTTAAGCAGTCAGGTTCTCGTGATACTTTGCATAATGTATCCTAGAACATGCTAACCATTCTACTAAGTAGCTTCAAGTGGTGATTTTATATGAAGCCAGAAATATGAGGGAAACTATTCTCCATGAAAAATTTTCTGCTACCCAGTAAAATGACTCCATAGAAAGTCCATCAGAATCTGTTCATTGGGGCTTCCCTGGTGGCGCAGTGGTTAAGAATCCGCCTGCCAATGCAGGGGACACAAGACACAAGTTCAAGCCCTGGTCCGGGAAGATCCCACATGCTGCGGAGCAGCTGAGCCCGTGCGCCACAACTACTGAGCCTGCACTCTAGAGCCCCCAAGCCACAACTACTGAGCCCACGTGCCACAACTACTGAAGCCCGCACGCCTAGAGCCGATGCTCCGCAACAAGAGAAGCCACTGCAGTGAGAAGCCCGCACACTGGACCAAAGAGCAGCCCCCACTCGACACAACTAGGGACAGCCCACATGCAGCAACGAAGACCCAACACAGCCAAAAAACAAAGAATCTGTTCATGAACTATGGGTGAATTACCAAAGCAAAGAAACTAGATAAAATTTCAGAACCTAGGACTATGTATTTCTTTTTTTTTAATGAATTTATTTATTTATTTATTTATTTATTTATTTATTTATTTATTTATTTTTGTGTCACCAGGGAAGTCCAGGACTATGTATTTCAAAAGCAAGTTTCAGAGGCAAAACCATGCAAACTTAGGAGAATGCAAAATCAGGAAGATTACGCATTCGCCGACTAGGTAGAGCAGTACACAAGTGAAAAAAATACAAGATATGTTTGTCAGATATTATAGGACCTTCAGATAGAACCGTGCACTCTACCCACAGATGCCAAACAAAAAGCCTGAAAGATGCACATATTCCCCCCATGAGGGACTGGAGATTAGAAAGAGGATCTCGGGACTTCCCTGGTGGCGCAGTGGTTAAGACTCTGCATTCCCAATGCAGGGAACTAGATCCCACATGCATGCCACAACTAAAAATTTGCATGCCACAACTAAGGAGCCCTCCTGATGCAACTAAGACCTGGCACAAGGTTTTAATAAATAAAATATAAAAAATAAAATATAAAAATATAATAAGTAATAATAATAAATATAAAATAATAATAATAATAAAATATAAAAAATAAAATAAAATAAAAAAATTAAAAGAGGATTTCTCTGTACACTGTCCTTACAGTTTTCCTAAGTAACAATAACAGAAGATCCAACCAACAGGGCTAGTACACACATCCCTGAACTGTGCGGCAAGAGGACAACAGAAGAAATGGCAAGAGGAGAACAAAAGAAAGTAGACAGGACTTGAGACAGCTCCATGCAGGTTGTGAGGTGCCAGAGGGAATCAAAGAGCACCCAGTGTTTTCCCATCTTCTGTCTGGGTCTTCTAAAAACATCCAATGGGGATGGAACCAAGAAAGGTTCAGGGATTAGTCTGGAGGCATCAGCTCTTCACCATGTGGACTGAGAACTAAGCATCCAGTGGAATCATGCCCTGAAGGGGAGATGAGGGGGCAGGAGACCCCTTTAAAAAATCCCACCTCATGCTCCTCAAAGTCAAGCAACAACTAGTTCACAGGGAACAAGATGGCAGAGTGTGGTAGATCACGATAAAGACTTTGCCTTTGTCTCTGGTACAGCTGCAGTACCACTGGAGGGTAAAAGAACACATTTTACATGTTGAAGGACAACGTGATAAGTTGGGGAGAAGAAAAATTTCCTCTGAGGGTTCACAATAATAAATTATCTTCTTTATTCCCACAGAACTCTCCGATGAGGGGAGAGTTAACCAAACACTATTAATAATGAGGTTTCCTCACGGCCTTTCTGAGATCTCACCTAGGTTCACACTTTGACACATGCTCAGAGGCATTCACATCACTCTCAACAGCCCAGCACTCTTTCTCTTGCTACAAAGTGAGTAAAATATTCAGCTGAGAAACAGAAATCCTTCCACATAAGAAGAAAGAAACGTGATTTCCTGTGACTTTTCCAGAACTCTAATTCTTTGTTCAACTGAAGATTACAAATGAATCTAGAAAAATATTTTAAAAATTCATCCACTTTTCCCCTCCTTCTGAATACACACGGAACAGTATAAAATGCACAAATGTAGCTCACTTCCTAGAACTCCTAACTCAAAAAACACAGGAGTAGAAAAATAGGAACGTGGGTATATTAAAAGTTTGCCATTGAGCTTTATGAATACATAAGCTCTGAAACAACCCCTGATAAATCATGAAGTGGGGAGATCATCTAAGGAAAGGTAGGATTAAACTCCTGATGCCACATCATGAAGCTTTTCAATGTCTGAGATAACAGGGATTTCGGATCAGTCAAGCAAACAGGGCCTCCCAAGAGGCCCACAAGAGAAAATGGAAAGATACCCAAGGGCAGAGCCCAACTTCTAGAGGGAAGTTATCCTCACCCAGGGAGAGCAGGTTCCTGTAGGTCTCCAGCATCACATCCCTGTACAAGGCCCTCTGAGCAGGGTCCAGGCATTCCCACTCCTCCTGAGAGAACTCGATGGCCACATCCTCGAAGGCCAACCGTTCCTGAAATGAAAACACATTTCACCAAAGAGCCCTGAGGAGATTCTTATTTTCACACAAAATGAGAAGAGGACAGAGGAGTAAGGATCAATTCAGTTGAAGTAAATATTCTGACAGATCCATGTAAAGCTATTTGAAGGAAACTGTCATTCTCTAATTTAATTTCTTAGGCTTTTTCTTAACATTATGATATCCCCCATCTATCAATGGATTTTTTCCTCTTGTAGTCAATACATAAAATACATACAAATAAAATTCAACAATGGATTGTCTATGGAGAAGCGTTACATATTATATTTTACACACTGACTGACATTTAATATCTAGATAAGCTACACTATGAGTGGTATCTTCAAGGATGACAGAGTCAACAGTGGCTTTTTTTTTTTGGCTGCATGGGGTCTTAGTTGCATCACTCAGGATCTTCATTGCAGCATGCAGGAACTTTCGTTGCGGTGTGCAGGATCTTTTGTTGCGGCGTGCGGGCAATCTGCTGTGGTGCGCAGGCTCCAGAGCACTTGGTTTTCAGTAGTTGCGGCTCACGGGCTCAGTAGTTGTGGCGCATGGCCTTAGCTGCCCTGCGGCACGTGGGATCTCAGTTCCCCAACCAGGGATCGAACCCGAGTGCCCTGCATTGAAAGGCGCATTCTTTTTCTTTTCATAAATTTATTTACGTATTTATGTATTTATTTATTTATTTATTTATTTAATTTTTGGCTGCGTTGGGTCTTCGTTGCTGCGCGCAGGCTTTCTCTAGTTGTGGCGAGCAGGGGCTACTCTTCGTTGCAGTGTGCGGGCTTCTCATTGCGGTGGCTTCTCTTGTTGTGGAGCATGGGCTCTAGGAGCACGGGCTTCAGTAGTTGTGGCATGTGGGCTCAGTAGTTGTGGCACACGGGCCTAGTTGCTCTGCAGCATGTGGGACCCTCCTGGACCAGGGCTCAAACCCATGCCTCTTGCACTGGCAGGCGGATTCTCCATCACTGCGCCACCAGGGAAGCCCGGAAGGCCCATTCTTAACCACTGGACCACCAGGGTAGTCCCCAACAGTTGCTTTAAAGAAAAGTCAAAATCTTAAATTATGATAAGGGTAGCAACAGCAATGATTAAAGGTGTTTGCATATTTAACATATACTAAGCATTACTGCAAATGCTTTACAGGTGTAAGCTTTTAATCATCATCAGAGCTCATTAGAGAAAGGTCTATTCCCAAGTTACAGAGGAGAAAACTGTCAGAAACACACTGAGAAACTCAATTCAGGTCAAGAAACTAAGAAACAACACACAAACACATAAACTAAGGAAGTTCGGCTCTTGATCTGAACATCAAGAAGAAAAACTTAAGTAACAGAAAGAGAATTAAAAGTACACTGATAGAGGGTCACCTGAGAAAACTTAACTTCAAGGTGAACACCACGGAAGGGCATTAAAACGTCATTATAGATGTGGACACGCACACAAATGCACATAAAATGTTAGTAATCTTACTACTATTTGAACCATTAACGTGATAGTGTAAAAAAATACAAGGCCAAAGAATATATTTAAGATACAATTGGGGGACTTCCCTGGTGGCGCAGTGGTTAAGAATCCGCCTACCAATACAGGGGACATGGGTTCGAGCCCTGGTCTGGGAAGATCCCACATGCCTCAGATCAACTAAGCCCCTGAGCCGCAAGTACTGAGCCTGCACTCTAGAGCCTGCGTGCCACAACTACTGAGCCCGTGTGCCGCAACTACTGAAGCCCACGCACCTAGAGTCCATGCTCCACAACAAGAGAAGCCACTGCAATGAGAAGCCTGCACACCGCAACCAAGAGTAGCCCCCGCTTGCCGCAACTAGAGAAAGCCCGTGCGCAGCAACGAAGACCCAACACAGCCAAAATAAATAAATACATAAATAAATAAATAACTTTTTTTTTTTTTTTTAATGTGGGATCTTCCCAGACCAGGGCTCGAACCCGTGTCCCCTGCATTAGCAGGTGGATTCTTAACCACTGCGCCAGCAGGGAAGCCCAATAAATAACTTTAAAAAAAAAGATATTCCATGCTAAAAAGGGCAGAGGTGACAATATTATGTCAGACAAATTTAATTAAAGAGAAAAACTGACACAAGACACAAAGGGTATTATATAATAATAAAAGATACAAATCACCAAGAAGATATAACAATTATAAATATACATATATATATATACATCTAACATTAGACCTCCCCGCGAAATGGAGCAAACATTACCAGAAACAGAGAAAGAAATAGACTAGAGCAAAACGTGAGTAAGAGGCTTCAATACTCTAGTTTTACATATGCATGAGAACAAAAAGAAGGTCAATAAAGAAACAGAGGACTTGGACAACACCATAGAACAACTGTACCTAACAGTCATGTACAGAACGCTCCACCCAACAACAGCAGAAAACACATCCTTCGGAAGCATTCTCCAAGACGGAACATACCTTATACCACAAAACAAATCTTAACAAATTTAAGATGATTGAGATGATAAAAAAATATCTTCTCCAAACACATTGAAATTGCGAATTCCCTGTCGGTCCAGCGGTTAGGGCTCCATGCTTTCACCGTCAAGGGCCCAGGTTCAATCCCTGGTCAGAGAACTAAGAGCCCGCCAGCCGAAGTGGCCAAATAAATAAGCACAATGAAATGATACTAGAAATAAAGAGCAGATGGAAAACAGGAAAATCCCCCAAATGTGGAAATTAAGCACCTCGTTCTTAGAAAAGCAGTGGGTCAAAGAGGAAATTATAAGGAAACGGGAAAAATATCTGAATAAAAATAAAAACACAGCATACCAAATTTATCACAGGTAACCAAAGCTGCACTAAAACGGAAGTCTACGCTGATAAATGCTTACAACAAAAAAGGGGAAAGATACACACTCTGCACTACTGTTCAAGAAAGTAATAAACTTCCTAGCGAGAGCCATTAGACAAGAAAGAGAATTCTAAGCTACTCAAATCGAAAAAGAAGTAAAATTATCTTTTCTTTTAGGTGACAAGGTTATATATGTACAAACTAAAAAGGTTCCACAGTAAAACAACTATTTCAAAAAACAACTTTACAAAAGCTGGAGCATAAAACATCAGCACGCAAAAATCAGTTGCATTTCTGTATACAATGAACAATGTCAAAGAAAATTAGAAAACAATTCAATTTACTATAGCATCAAAAGGAATAGAATATTTAGGAAAAAATTGGCCAAGGAGGTGCAAGACTTGTACACTGAAAACTACTAAATGCTGCAAAAAGAAGTCCAAGGAGATACAAATAAATAGAAACAAACCCTGTACTCGTGGATTGGTAGACATAATAGTCTTAAAATGACCATATTACCCAAAGTGCTCTATAGATGCAATGGACTCCCTATCAAAATTTCAATGGCAATGTTTGCAGTAATAGAAAAAAATCATACTAAAATTCATATGGAATCTCAAGGGATCCCAAAGAGCCAAAATACTCTTGAAAAAGAAGATGGAGGCTGTCATATTTGGATGTCAAAACATATTACAAAGTAATCAAGATGATGTTGTACTGACAGAAACACAGACACATAAACTAATGGAACAGATGAGAATATCAAAAACAAGCCTTTGAAAATATATAAAATGTATAGACAAGGATGCCAAGATTACAAAGGGGAAACTGCAGGCTCAATAACAAATGGTGCAGAGAAACTAGATCTATTAGCAAAAAGATGAAGCTGGAAACCTACCTACAGCAAAGGTAAAAACTCCTGTGTCATAGGATACAACCCAGAGTAAAAAGACAACCTCTGAGGGACTTCCCTGGTGGTGCAGTGGTTAAGAATCCACCTGCCAATGCAGGGGACACGGGTTGAAGCGCTGGTCCGGGAATATCCCACATGCTGCGGAGCAAATAAGCCCGTGCGCCACAACTACTCAGCCTGCGCTTTAGAGCCTGCAAGCCACAACTACTGAAGCCCGTACACCGAGAGCCCATGCTCTGCAACAAGACAAGCCACCGCCATGAGAAGCCCACGCACCGCAACGAAGAGTAGCCCCCACTCACCGCAACTAGAGAAAAGCCCACATGCAGCAACAAAGACCCAATGCAGCCAAAAATAAATAAATAAATACATAAATTTATTAAAAGAAAAAAAAAAGACAACCTCTGAGGAATGGAGGTAATGAAAGTGATATGAAGAATTTCCAACTGTCAGAGATTTAGGTTGATTTCAAGACTAAATTTGCTGATGGACTAAAACACCCTCTATCACTGATGTCTGTTTCTGAACTTTCCATTCCATTCCCAATCATTAAGATTTGAAGTCAGTGATTCACTCGTTTAGCTTAATTGCCTTAAAAAAGTCTGAACAAATTGCCCATAATTGGTATGATTTCCAGATTTTACCAGATATTGTGCATATTAGTATCTGACCTCCATGTGCAGCTTCTTTATCCTGGTTTACAGAGAGCAGACGCTGCATCCAGATGGGGCCCTAAACAATCCCTGCTGCCCAATAGCACTGACACCACGTCTCTAATCCATGGGGGTGAAGCCCTGCCCAGGACTGCACCCAGCGGAGCCTCTTCACAAGTTCCAGGTCACTGGGTCATGGGGAGATGGGATCTAAGTGGAGATGACAGGCCCTGAGGGAAGGAACCGGGTGACAGTGAATGTACAGGTGTCAGGCGGGATACTTCAGAGTCAGACAAGATCAGCGAGTCCAAAGAAGGACATTTCAGGAAGGACAGACAAAACAATCAACTGAGAAAAAGTCTTTACCTGAAAAAGAGTCATTCCAGGCTCCTTTTCTTTCCTCTTCCTCCTCTTCCGGGCTTCCTACCCAGGCAGCAATACTCTTTAGAGGTCTATCCTGAGAGTTGAAAACAGGCTGTTTAATGCTCGGAATCAACACACCCCCTTCCTGAGTCACCACCACACACACAGGGAAGACCTCAGCATGTGGAACAGACAGTCCCCTGCTGCCCACTGTCCCAGGAGGGGCTCAGGACAGTAAACTCCCACACAGAGACCAACAAGGGAGTTTCCCCACCCTTTCCTTCAGATCAGGCTCCCCTCCTGGTGAGGCCCCCACGTACACAGCAGCAGTGGGCACCTCAGCTGGACCCGACGACCCCCTGCAGGTCACAGACCAGCCCTGGTCCATCCCCAGGCAGAGCAGAGCCCCTCAGCCTCAGCCCAGATCCCAGCCCTCAGGAACGGGGGGACCCAGAGTCACGATGCTCAGTGATGCATCCGGATTGGAATCACCTGGGGCACCTCAAATATTATTGAGGTTAGACCCCACACCGACAATATTAAGTGAAATCTCTGGTCAAAGGATACCAAACATGTATATGAAAAATGCCTCAATGATCTAACGGGAAGCCTGTGTTGAGCACCACCCACCGTAGCCCAGTCCAGCACACCTCCCACTTTCTTTATTCTTCTAGCTTTATTGAGGTATAATTGATAACTAAGAATGGTGTACATATGAGTCATCGAATGTGGTTATTTTACAGATGTAAGCACTGTGCAATAATAATCACAATAAAGTAACTGTCAATTCCACCAACTCACAGTAATCTCTGTATCTGTGTGCTGAGAACACTGAAGTATTACTCTCTGGAAATTCCAAGTATATAATAACACAGTGGATTCACTATAGTCAGCATGCTGTACATGAGATGTGTATGTTGTACACATTTACAACTGAATGTTGTATCCTTTGACCAACATCTCCCCAGTTACCACACCACCCAAACCCTTGTAAGAACCTTTATACTCTACGGCTCTATAAGTCTGATATTTCTACTTTCCTCAAAAAATGTCTGTCTTTTTCTGTCATAATAATGTCATAATTTATGGATGACATAAATTTTCTACATCCATTCACTTGTCAACAAACATTTGGTTCTTTCAACATCTTGGCTGCTGTGAATAATGCAGTAATGGTCATTGGAGGGCAAATATTTCCCTCACTAGAATGATTTTGTTTCCTTTGGATAACTAGCCAGAGGAAGGTGTCATACACTGTCTGCCTGTTCTATGTTTAATTTACTTAGGAACCTCCACATTGTTTTCCATGAGACCATAGCATTTATATTCCCACCAACAAAGCACAGGGGTTCCCTATTCTCCGTACTGTGTGTGTGTGTGTGTGTGTGTGTGTGTGTGTGTGTGTGTGTGTGTGTGTGTGTGTGTGTTTGAGACAGGTAGGGAGAAGACAATACAAGAAGCAGCACTGGTCTGGCAGCAAGAAAGTAGCAACGGCACCTTCCCAAGGATGATCCTATGGACTGCAGATCATTGCGGTATTCCTGGCCCTCTTGGAAAAATTCTCAGAAAAATCTTTCCCTACATCAACGAACTTAACGGCCCTTCTCAGGTTCCGTCCACAGACAAATACCCAGCAGAATATCCCTAATGAAAACCATCTGCCGGGCTTCCCTGGTGGCGCAATGGTTAAGAATCCCCCTGCCAATGCAGGGGACATGGGTTGGAGACCTGGTCCGGGAAGACCCCACATGCCACTGAGCAACTAAGCCCGTGCGCCACAACTACTGAGCCTGCGCTCTAGAGCCCATGAGCCACAAATACTGAGGCCTCATGCCACAACTACTGAAGCCTGTGCACCTAGAGCCCATGCTCCGCAACAAGAGAAGCCACTGCAATGAGAAGCCCGCGCACCGCAACGAACAGTAGCCCCAGCTCACCGCAACTAGAGAAAGCCCGTGTGCAGCAATGAAGACCCAAAGCAGCCAAAAATAAATAAATAGTTATTAAAAAAAAAAAACAGTAGAACTTTAAAAAAAAGAAAGAAAGAAAGAAAACAACCTGCCATTTGAAGCTTAGTACTCATAATTTCCCTTCTGCACACAAATGAACTTACAAACTCTCATGGGGTCCAACAGAGTCTCCATAAAACGCATAATGATCCACTAATCCTGCTATAAAATATCAGAAAACATTCCAAACGCTAATAAACCATGCCTGAGGGAAAAATATACATGAAGACACACAAGGAATCACTAGATGCAAAACACCATATTTTTATTCACAGTGACCACATACCAAACACTGTCATCTCCAAAAGTACATATAAGAAAGATGTTTCCAATGATGCACATGCTGCAGTAAGAACCCAACATCTCCCAAGGAAACGCTCAAAATGCTCTTTTGTATCATTCATAGTGCATCTAAAACTTTCTTCATTTGCAATCCAATGTACTAAAAAAATACCAAAAGTAACCCACAAAATGATCTCGGAAATTTCCCCTGTATTACTCTAAAAATTGCACCTAACTCTTGGCCTTCCAAAAGAACCAACACAAGACACCTGTGGAGTGGATGCAGTAGGGCACGCTCCAGCTCCATCTCCTGAGGACAAGGCACCCATCCTCCGACACCCATCCTCCTGTGGGGCTCAGCTCAGTCCACACTTCTAACCACATTGGAGGAAAATGTTTCTCTCAGCCTAAATTCACTCCTCCTCACGTATGACCATAAAATACCCGAATAAAACAATGCACAGAAACCACATTCTCAGCAGCTGTGTCCCAGGGAACATGACATAACACACTATGCCACCTCCAAGCATGCAAGGCACCCCACAACTAACCATAAACCCACTTCCAGGTGCTCCAGCCAGAAGTGAGACACCCTCCACCAACAATTCAACACATCCCTTGAGCTCACAAGGTACAGGTGCACACACCATTCATTGGGCTCGTATTTATGCCCCCACTGGCTGCCAGGTCCCTCCTACAGTCCCCAACAGGCGCCCCTCCAATTTCCTCATTCTCTATCCTTCTTCTACGTGAACACAAGGAAACGGGGGGAAAAGCAAAAAGACCTCTCAGCAAAGGCATCGCAACAGGAATAAACATAAGCTGTCACCGAAAGGACACTGGCCGTTCAGTATGGAGGTCAAGAAGTTGGCCCTCCTGGGAAAACTGACCAGAAACTGGGCACATTATGGAGTCTAGTTTCAAAGGACATTTGAATTCAGCGAGGGAGACGCAAAGACAGGCGGTCCCCAAATTTCTTGTCTCCTGTTCCCCCCATGCACAGGTAATTAAAAAATACCAGATACCCTAGCTCCTTGAGGGGGTTCTCCTTTATGCCCCATTAGGGTTGACTTCTGCCCACCCTTAGCACAGTGAAATCACTATCCCTGATTCTGAGCAGATGACCTGCTGGAAGGCAAAGCTCTCGTCCAAGGTGTCGACTGGTCCCTGGAGGTCCACAGCCTGGAACACTGGGGGCCATAGCAGAGCCGTGACACAGCACACTAAACGTGAGGACACCTCAGGACACTGCATGAGGACGCCAATTCTGTAAGGCTTCTTTAGGACTCCCTACATCTTTCTGACTTATTTTGAGTAATTAAGTAGCCACATGGGGAAGGACCAATTACAGTTGAAAAGTCCAGAATAAATATGAGCACCATCCTCATCACCTACCAGGTTCCCATGGTCTCCACTGGGGATTACTCAGCCCAACCCACAGTCCTAGCGTCTAAACACATCCCCACAGTGAGATGCTGCCATCATCCCGGAAGGAAGAGGAACACTGTGAGCCCCTGAATGAAGGAAGAATGGGAAAGACTCCAAATAACCAATGGAGAAGGGCATTTCTAAAGAGGATGATCGGGGTAGGGACAATAAAACCTGGTGAAAATGACAGAGATTGTCAGGAAGGGATGGAGAGACCTCTCTGAGCCTAGACCTGAAGGAGGACAAGGGGCCTGAGCCACGGTGACTTAAAGGCCAAAGGTAAGAACAGGAACTGAGATCTGACACAGAAAAGGTGTTGCTTTTGGGGAAGAGAGAAAAGGTGAATGTGCCCGGGGCAGAGTGAACCATGAGAAAAGGGTCAGCTCCCAGGATGAGGCTGGAGACACTGGCAGGGCCCTGAGGATAACACAGGGCTGAGTAGCCACAGTGAGGAGATTTGATTTTGTCCTAAAGACAAATAAGAGCCAGTGGAGGTCTGAGTGCCAGGACTGACATAAACTCTCTTCAAACATACATGTAATGTAGGGACTTCCCTGGTGGTGCAGTGGTTAACAATCTGCCTGCCAATGCAGGGGACATGGGTTCAAGCCATGGTCTGGGAAGATCCCACATGCCACAGAGCAAATAAGCCCATGCACCACAACTACTGAGCCTGTGCTCTAGAGCCCGCGAGCCACAACTACTGAAGCCCGCGCACCTAGAGCCCATGCTCCGCAACAAGAGAAGCCACTGCAATGAGAAGCCCGCGCACTGCAACGAAGAGTAGCCCCCGCTTGCCACAACTAGAGAAAGCCCGCGCACAGCAACAAGGACCCAACGCAGCCAAAAATAAATTAATTAATTTTTAAAAATACATGTAATGTAGAGAAATAGTTCTATGTCACTTCTACTCTGAGTCTACTTTCTTGTCTCCATTCTAGTGTTTTTGTTTTTCATTCTGGGAAGACAGGAACCCATATACAATTCTAAACAAAACTCAACACTCTCTCCAAAAAAGAACAGCCACACACAGACACACCCAATTTGGCCAATCAATTCGGGGTCAGTGTTGCTCGGACTGAGAGTTTCTGGTCTAGTCTGTCATCCCCATGTTACAAGTGGGCTCCGTAAGGCCCAGAGGAGAGAGATTTCTGAGAAGGTCTGAGTTGAGTGAACAGATCAGGTGTATCTAACTTCTGAAATGGGATCCTGAAGGGTCAGTGGGCAGAGCTGGTCTTTATTGCCCGCTGCATTTAAAACACCAGGACCATCATTCATGTTCCTGAGCAAAGGAAACTTCTTTCAAGGTCTGATCACACTGATACCAAGCAGCTAATTATTCCTTTCCAGAAAAATCACAGTAAAATAATCTCAACATACAGAAACGCATCAACATATCTACAAAATGAAAACAGACTCACCGACATAGAGAAGAGACTCGAGGTTGCCAAGGGGGAGGAGGAGTAGAGGGAGGGATGGATTGGGAGTTTCGGACTAGCAGAGGCAAACTATTATGTATCGGATGGATAAACAACAAGGTCCTACTGTATAGCACAAGGAGCTATATTCAATATTCTGTGGTAAACCATAATGGAAAAGAATATGAAAAAGAATATATATATATGTATAACTGAATCACTTTGCTGTACAGCAGAAATTACAACTTTGTAAATGAACTGTACATCAATAAAATTTTTAAAAAATAAAAATTTTAAGGAACTTCCCTGGCAGTCCAGTGGTTAAGACTCCACGCTCCCAGTGCAGGGGGCACGGGTTCGATCCCTGGTTGGGGAACTATGATCCCGCGTGCCACAAGGCGCGGCCAATAAATAAATGAATAAATAATAAAACATAAAATAATTTTTAAAATACAGAATTGCAAAAGCATAGCTGCTGGAGCAGAAAACATGAAGGGGTCAGCCTAGAAATAAGCTCTGTGCAAACTTCTTCTGTTGGAAGAAGATTCCAAGTCAATACAGCCCATCCTTCATCACTTGAAAAGAACAGTCAAGAGAGACCTGAGGGAAACATCTTCATATCGTTTACAGCTCACAATTTTAACAGTTCAAAGAAAAAGGAAGAAAACAGAATATAAGGCTAAAACTAGGATTTGAATGTTAATATAAAAGATCATTGACATCTTTGCCAAGTACTCCTCAATATAGTCTAAAATTATTTACTAGTTACCAAAGAACTTTTACCAGATGGAAGCTCACACATATCGAATAAAGCTCAAACAAATTTTAACGGGAATTAATTTGTGAATTACTTTTTATTTTTTATTTTTTTTATTTTTTGGCCACAGCTTGCAGGATCTTAGTTCCCCGACCAGGTATTGAACCCAGGCCACGGCAGTGAAAGCACTGAGTCCTAATCATTGGACCACCAGGGAACTCCCTGTGAATTATTTTTAATCTAAAAATTCTGGCCTTGGGACTTCCCTGGTGGTCCAGTGGTTGAGAGTCTGACTGCTAATGCAGGGGACTCGGGTTCGATCCCTAGTTGGGGAACTAAGATCCCACATACCGCGGGGCAACTAAGCCAACGTGCTCTGGAGCCCTCGCGCCAGAACTAGAGAGAAGCCCACGCGCCAAAACCAAGAGCCAAGACCGGAGGCAGCCAAAAATAAAAATAAATAAATGTAAAAAATAGATTAAAAAAATAAAAATTCTGGCCTCGACGCTTTAAATAATTGACAATATATCATATTTAGAAAACAATGACATGAGTTAATTATAGAAGGCCACCACACCTTATTTCAGAAGTTAATAATTATTTATAAGAAAGTAGAAATTGAATATAAGACTTATTTCAAGCCCTAAATAATTCAATGAAAACAAACAGGAAAGAAAAAGTAAATCCAGCACACACACACACACACACACACACAGAAAAAAAACACTTTTAATGTTCTTTTAAAGAGGCCCCAGGTGGCGACACTCACGCCTTTCTTGCTCTACTTCTTGTCTCCCTCCAACCTCTACCAGATGCCAGGAAAAGGGAACTATCTGATTCAAGTCACTGCCCCCAGGCTAAACAGGAATTGCAAAAAGATTTTATCTTCTGATATAAATTACTAAATGCCCAAACCTTATAGACAGTTTTGCAATCTTCATTTAAATTTGTTTTAAACTCACCATCCATCTGGATCCAGTTTCCCCCACTACCTAACTAGTGTGTTTCCATTCCATTCCATTCACTTACCTCCCTATTTCTTTCTCTTTCTCTATTTTGTACCCCTCTACTCTACTGCTGTCCCCGCCCTCGTATTGCAAAACTCACCCATTTCGTGACCACTCTGCAACTTGTTTCCCCTCTGATGGGTTTTTCCCCTCAACCTTCCTGATTAACCTGAATCTCTATTTATTGCTGCCCCTTTCTTCCCCCATCTCAGCTCCAGATCTGACTTCTGGGATACACCTCTTCTGTCCTTGTCGTGCTCCCTTCGTCCCCACTCAGGCACCCGCAGGCGGCTGTGCTTCCTTCCGGCTCTTTCTCTTCCTCTGCTCCTCCAATCACTAGTTTTCCTCTTTCTCTCCCAGCACCATGTTGCTCTGAAGGCCAAGGTTCCAAACATTTTATCCCCCCGCCCCCACTTTCTGTGTGAAGCGCCTCACCATTGTTACCCTCCCTCCCACAGCTGAGCCACGCCCCCGTCCCAACGTTGCTCTCCAATCCCTGCGGATCTTCTTTTAATTACTTCTTTGTTTTATAAAACTACGACTTTCATGGACTTCCCTGGTGGCGCAGTGGTTAAGAAACCGCCTGCCAATGCAGGGGACACGGGTTCGAGCCCTGGTCCGGGAAGATCCCACATGCCGCGGAGCAACTAAGCCCATGAGCCACAACTATTGAGCCTGTGCGTCTGAAGCCTGTGCTCCGCAACGGGAGAGGCCGCGGCAGGGAGAGGCCCGCGCACCGCGATGAAGAGTGGCCCCCGCTTGCCGCAACTAGAGAAAGCCCTCGTACAGAAACGAAGACCCAACACAACCAAAAATAAATTAAAAAAAAAAAAAAAAAAAGTTCGTTCAGAAAAAGAAAAAAAAAAAAAAAAAAGAGTAGCCCCTGCTCGCTGCAACTAGAGAAAGCCCGCGTGCAGCAACAAAGACCCAATGCAGCCAAAAATAAATAAATAAAATAAATAAATTTATATTAAAAAAACTAGGACTTTCACGGCTAAATTTATTTTTACTGTCTTTTTGCAAGATGCTCAGCCGTCGTCTACGTTCTCATCCGTTCTCCCTTATTCCTTTCTCCTCAGATTTTCGCTTTCTCAGTCCTTCTCTGTCTCTGCTTCTCCTAATCCCCTCGTCCACGTATTTACTGGGCTGGCGACTGAATGAGATGCCCCCCTACGGAAGTGCATATTTTCCAACGGCGTGAAATTGGGGAACGACAACACTGGGTGTCACACCTCTGGCACAGGTTACCCCGCCCCCCCGCAATCGACGCCGGGTGAGGGGAAGGGCTGACTAGGAAGGGGAGGCCAGAGAAGCAGAAGGACCGGCCTGACGAGACGCGAGGACAGAGGGGCGGGGAGGGAGGGAGGGGGTCTCAGGAGAGGGGCGGGCCCTGCACAACCCCAGGACCGGGGAGAGGACGCGGCCTGTCCGGGAGCGGGGCGTCCGGCGCTGCCCTCCAGCGGCCGAGAGGGCGAGGCTGGGGGTGGAGCGAATCCACCCCGTGGATGAGGACTTTACATGGCAAGGACGGAGGCAGTAAAAGGTTTCAAGCAGGAAAACGGCACGAAAGGCGGCGTCCGCGTGGATGTAAAACCCAAGGGCACGGACCGGCCTCAGAGCGATTTCAACTACAAAGTGAAACGACCCCCACCTTGAATTTACTTAGGATGGAAGGGCGGGGGCGAATATTTTAAATTCCGTAGTGAGTCCCACACTGTGAGGATGTATGGGGGAACCCCGAAGCGCCGGTACACTAGAAAAAAGAAATCACGCACCGAAGAGTGACTTCAGCTCTCCGTGGTAACCCCTGCTCAGCCCGCCGCTTTCCGGTTCGTAGACCACTGCGCAGGCGCAGAATGCTTAGAAGGAGCCACCTGAGGGCGGGGACTGCGAAAGGCGCTTACGCGAGGAGGCGGGGCGAGGAGAGCGCCGAGGCCAGCGGGAGACCCCCCCCAGTGGGCGGGACAGGAGGCGGGGCCTCTGCATCCCCTCCCCCACCCCCAGCCTTGCCTGTAAAGCTACTCTTAGGGATTTAGAAACGTGTGTCTTTTGAACCTTGTGTAGCCGCTTTGCCTCCTGCTTATTTTGATTTACTGTTGAAACCAAAGGTAGTCACCAGTTAGATCTATTTAACTTGCTAAATAATAAACTGTAACCTGCTTTTGAGGATCAAGCCCACTTTAGTTATTTGTAGGAAAGCTTGCACATCCTGCAAGTGTCATTTAGCTAAAGATGTTTGTCCAAGTTGTTTTTTAGAAACTTGGAATCAGCTGTGTCCAGTTTGATGCCGAGCTGGTTACAACTAGTTAGAACCACTGACCCTCCACCTGCGCATCTGCGAGTGTCTGCTCTGTGACATTTGACATCAGAGGGCCAAAAACTCCACCTTCTGAACAAGCTAAGAGCCATTTTCTGAACATGAGTTCCATGCAGAAACCTGTAGCTAAGCTGAGCTGGTGCAGAACAAGGATTACCTCACATTTTTCTTATCTCCAACCACTTTTCCCGTGTCCCAGGCCACCTTCTTTCTTTATCCTTAAATACCAGAGGGTCTTGCAGTCAGGGAGGCAGATCTGATGTTTCTTCTCCCATCACATAGCTTGGCTGCCTCATGAATAAAGCTTTCTCTGCTGCAAACCTTCACGTCTTGCTGAGTATTGGACAAAGGAACCTGGTCTGGTAATGTAACCAGACAGGGTAGGGGGTCCCAGTAGAAAGAGAACCAGGCATGGATTTCTTGACATATAAGAAACCATTTTTGCCTTAGCCATTTCGTGATCTAAGCCTGGCCTCGATGCTTGCCCTTGAACAGGTCTCAGGAATTAAAGATCTTAAGGGAATAAAGGAACGCAGAAAAGTAGTCCGCTATCAGGCAAGAGAAGTAACAATAGCAGAGATAACATATCAGTTGTAAAGACTCCCAGTTCTGTTTCAGTAGTAAAGATTAGCCTGAAGCACTCAACCACCAGGTCAACTGGAACCTAAGGGATGTTGATGTTGACCTTTTCTGACCCTCTTGACCAATCAGCTAAAGCTTGGACGCTGTTCAAAGCCCAAGCCCCTTCATGGATATGCATGTACCCTTAGCTTAAAACTTCCCCTTTGACCTCTCTGGCGGTCAGTTGGTTGAGACAACACGCTTACACTGCGGGGTCAAGGATTTGATCCCTGGCTGGGGAACAAAGATCCCGTATGGGGCTTACCTGGTGGCGCAGTGGTTAAGAATCTGCCTGCCAATGTAGGGGACACGGGTTCGAGCCCTGGTCCGGGAAGATCCCACATGCCGCGGAGCAACTAAGCCCGTGTGCCACAACTACTGAGCCTGTGCTCTAGAGCCTGCGAGCCACAACTACTGAAGCCCGCGCACCTAGAGCCAAGAGAAGGCACAGCAATGAGAAGACCGTGTACCACAACAAAGAGTAGCCCCTGCTCACTGCAACTAGAGAAAGCCCACGTGCAGCAGTGAAGACCCAATGCAGCCAAAAATGAGTAAATAAATTAAATAAATTTAAAAAAAAATCCCATATGCTGCGCGGCACAGCCCCCTACCCAAAAAAAGGTTTCCCACTTTCGGTGTTGGGGAGACACTGCTTTGGAAAAGATCCCCAGTGTTCTCCTTGCTTGCTGTAAGTAATAAGTCCTTCCTGTGAATTCCATGGTGGTCCAGTGGTTAGGATTCCAGGCTTTCACTGCTGGGGGCCCAGGATGGATCCCCACTCAGGGAACTAAGCTCCTGCAAACCATGCGGCGTGGCCAAAAAAAAAAACAAAACAAAAAAAAAAACAAAAAAAAAACAAAAAAAACAAAAAAAACCAAATCATTCCTTCTTGCTTGCTTTGGCTTGGTTGTGTCTGTTGTCTACACATCCTCCAAGATTTTCCCTGTAACATTAACACTGTCTCTAATAGTTTTAAGGTAAAAGCTTACATCATGTGGGACACTTCTGTCAGAAACTGAGATGTTTTTTGTTTTTTCTGCTGCACACGTGGCTTCCGGGATCTTAGTTCCCCAACCAGGGATCAAACCAGGAGCGAACCCAGGACCTCAGCAATGAAAGCATGGAGTATTAACCACTGAACCGCCAGGGAATTCCCAGAAACTGAGATGTTTCATTCAGGACAAGTTGAACATGGTTTATGTCAAAACCTATTATTGCCAGCAGGTTACAGGCAAGTCCTGCTGGTGAGGCTGAAGCAATTAAGTGATCTAGAAACTGGGATCTTGGTGAGAGCCTGACGTGGCAGAGATTGGACCCAGGAACATTTCCTGCAATTACAATTAATATAAAATAGAAAACCAACAAGCACCCACCGTATAGCATGCTGAACTATTCTCAGTATTTTGTAATAAACTATAAGGGAAAAGAATCTCAAAAAGAATATATATATAGATAACTGAATCATTGTGCTATATACCTGAAACTAATGTAACATTGTAAATCAAATATACTTCCAATTTTTAAAAAAGAGAATTAATTTAGTTGGTTTAAGAAAACAAAAAACAGAGTTGTTTGTATAGGGATTACAAATGAGAATGTGAAATGCAAAGCTCTCCCTGAGTAGAATGGACAGTTTCATACTGACATGCATTTCTGCTTCTATTCAGAAACAGTAACAGCATTTCTGTTTCTATTCCCCATTCACCCAGGAGGCCTGTTGGGCTGCATCCCGAAGGCCTGCAAGCCTTGTAATTGCACAACCTCAAGACCTAAGAAAGAGCCCGGAGACAGTCACAGACACATCAGTGGTTTGTTGGACAGGGGAACTTACATGTCAGAAGCAAGGTCCTGAAATGACACCCCGCCGTGTATAGCAGAAAGCAGGCAGGCAGGACAGGGCAGCAGTCTTCACTATTGGAGGGGAAGAGGTAGGTTACCAGTTGGTGGGGGAATTGACCTGAGCTTGGTTCATGGGTTACCAAGGAAACTATCATAGTGGAGCTGTTCCGATCTAAAGAGTAAAACAATCACTAGCTGGGGTACAGGGGTAAGCCTGTAGGCAGTTACTGATCAGGCTCTGTGATTAAAAAATATAAATAGATCATTTTCGGATCTGCAGAAACCTGGGAGTGTTTCTGACCCTGAAGCAACATGCAGTGAGGAGGGAGGACAGGACAGTGGCAGGGGAGCAGGGAACGAGTAGGGGTGAATTCGGGGCTGATATGGAGGTTTGGTCAGGAAAAAGGAAGGTTCTGGGGGCAGCACCGGGCTTCCTTCTGCCTAACTGAACTGGCTCATTGCCTTCTGGATCTCTTGGAGTCTCTGTGGTGTCCTGAGGAGTACGGCTCCCTCCTGCTTATTTCAAAGTAATGTTTGAAACAATCAAGGAAAATGCTTAGAGCTGTCATTTTCGGCCACTTATATTGAACACGGTTTTGTTTTGTTTTGTTTGTTTGTTTTCCTTCTGAACTTAAAAAAAGAACTGTTCAAATGAAAAATTTGGGGGACTTCCCTGGTGGTCCAGTGGTTAAGACTCCAGGCTTCCACTGCAGCACGGGTTCCAAAAAAAAAAAGCAACCAAGCAAGCAAGCAGAGGGCAAGAATTAAAGATTTATGATTCACGGCAAAGGCATGATAGACTAAGAAAGACACCCGGGGGGCTTCCCTGGTGGCGCAGTGGTTGAGAATCTGCCTGCTAATGCAGGGGACACGAGTTCGAGCCCTGGTCTGGGAGGATCCCACATGCCGCGGAGCAACTGGGCCCGTGAGCCGCAGTTACTGAGCCTGCGCGTCTGGAGCCTGTGCTCCGCAACAAGAGAGGCCGCGATAGTGAGAGGCCTGCGCACCGCGATGAAGAGTGGCCCCAGCTCGCCACAACTGGAGAGAGCCCTCGCACAGAAACGAAGACCCAACACAGACAAAAATAAATAAAATAAAATAAATACTTATTAAAAAAAAAAAAAGAAAGAAAGAAAGACACCCGGGCATGAGTGGGTGGAGACAGGTACACTGGGACTCAGCCGTGGGATGCAGGGTGCTAGGGTTCTAGGTGGAGGGTCAGTGTGGGTGCTGACTACACCCAGAACAGGCTCATTCAGTTAAGTTGTCTTTGTAGGGAACGGAAATTGAAAGGTGAAATGCAAAAACTCTGCTCGTGCTGACTGAGCGTCTTCATACTAAAGGTATAAGGACGTCATTTCCATTTCTATTCCCCTAAAACCCAGGAGGCAGAGACCAACTCTGGTCCAGGGAGTGTAGGTCAAGGGGAATCTGACAGTTTAAGTCAAAAGCATTGCTTTATAACATCAGTGTAAAAAAAAATTTTTTTAAACACATATTAAGTCTTTGGTTCTTTATATTTAATTTGTTGATCTGTTACAATCAGGAGGTGACTTGCTATTTCATAAATATGAATGAAATTAAGCCTAGGGGCATCTACTTTTTTCAATCAACTCAAATTGTCTTTTGGCCAACTTTAAGGTCACACTTGCTGCCTTTTCTATGTGTGTGTTGTAAGGACAAATACAAATTAAAACTAAGAGACTTAATTCCTCTTGCATGTGACAGGAATAGACACAACACAGGCACAAGGAGCATGCAGGGTCCTTCAATGCCATTCAAAGGTATAAACGCTGAGGTTCTTGGGTATGTTTGTTATTATCATTATTAGTTTAAATTTTCTAATATTCCATTATCCAAATGTAACATGTGTATTTGTTATTTTTTGAATTTTGCTTGATGTCACATTATGTGGTGACAATGTTAGACTTTACTTCAATCCTGGAACTCTGGAAAATAGCAAAGGTAATTAGTTTAAATTTTCTAATATTCCATTATCCAAATGTAACATGTGTATTTGTTATTTTTTGAATTTTGCTTGATGTCACATTATGTGGTGACAATGTTAGACTTTACTTCAATCCTGGAACTCTGGAAAATAGCAAAGGTAAAAGAACTCCTTTTCTGCGGACAGTAACAGCTTATGAGCTAAGAACTACACTTCCTCCTTAATTTCAGTAAGACGTATGATAGCCCCCTTGTTTACTTTGGAAACAGCAAGAAAGGAATCCTCCAAATTCCCATCCATTGCCTTATCTACGATTACTGATTTGTTGGTCCTTAGATAAGTGGACACAATGCTTGTTAAGATGATTTAATCAAAAAATTTTTAAGCTTTTCTCCTCTCCCAAACGCCTTAATTTTTGGACCACTTTTGAGCTTTGTAATTCAGAGCAACCTTGCTGCCAGAATATCTGCACCCAAGAGTAAGTGACTTCAGCATAAAACATCATCTGAGAAACTGAGGCTCCTGCCATGTACTCATCCACTCCTCCATATGGGAGTTTTCCTACCTTGTTTACCCCTGGGTATAAAAGAAAAGCTCTTTTTTTGTCTGACTTTTGAGGCTTTACAAATTTTGTGGTTGCAACATTCTCTGTATGGTAAGAATCTTTTTTTTTTTTTTTTTTGGCCGTGCAGCGCACCTTGTGGGATCTTAGTTCCTGCACTAAAGATCAAACCGTGCTTCCTGCAGTGGAAGCGTGTAGTCCTAACAACTGGACGGCCAGGGAATTCCTGGTAATAATCCCTTCTGGTAAAATTTACCCTTATCTAAGTTTGAGAGTGGTAAATATTTCGGTCCTTCCACCCGGACTCAGAAATGTATATTCTTTAATTTTTAAGGACACGTCATACTATATCCTTGTGTTTTTCACATTTTTGAATCCTTAATAATTTGTATCAGTTTCATAATGATATCATAGGGAGACCTGTGTCAAAATCTTCCTGTGATTTAGGAAATTTCCTTTTTTTCTTGTAAATATGCTAATTTGGCTGCCTTGATAATTATGTAAGCAACAGAATTCCTCATTAAAAAAATGGATCCATTACTTTGTCTGATAATCAGCTTCTCTATTGTTCTGTGTTTAATGAAATGTTCCACCATTGACTCATCCTTGACCGGAATCATGTAAGTCCACACTGAAACGTCTTTTTTGCCAACACGGCTAATTTCAAATGTTGCATAATACAGAATTATCTATCCAATAGACATCCTAAAATTTATTCCAGTCACTGCATCTTTAAAAAATGTGATGTTGTTTGCATGTTGTGTTACACCAGGATATTCTGCTCATTTTGTCTGAAAACATTTTAAATATGCTAATAGCCCTATGTAAACATCAATTGTAAACAATTGATTGCCATTTCTCTATGGACAAAATCTTCCACCTGAGGGATGTAGGAAAACATAATTTCTAGTAAATGTTTTTATTATTTATTTTTTTATTTTTGGCTGCGTTGGGTCTTCATTGCTGCGCATGGACATTTCTTTAGTTGCGGAGAGCGGGGGCTACTCTTCGTCGCGGTGCGGTTTCTCTCGTGGAGCACTGGGCTCTAGGTGCGTGGGCTCAGTAGTTGTGGCGCAGGAGCTTAGTTGCTCTGTGGCGTGTGGGATCTTCGCGGATCAGCGCTCGAACCCATGTCCGCTGCATTGGCAGGCGGATTCTTAACCACTGCGCCACCAGGGAAGCCCCTGTAGTAAATGTTTAATGACACATATTGCCATAGAAATATTGAGGGCAGAAATGAAGTTATTGCATAGTTGATAATCTAGTTTTACTTTCTTTAGTGTTCATATTAAAGAGAATATGGACCTCCCCACTCAATGCCCTTAGAAATATGGCAAAGTTAATTATTCCTTAGATGAAAATAAATACCAATGTCTTCTGAATACTGTATATTTTACAGGCTCTGTTATCCACCCTTGACAGAACTTTCAGCAATAGAACATAAAGAGCTAATATACATTACAGTTTAAAAATCAAAGGTAAATTTCTAATTACTCTCATAATGAACATAAAGGGAACTTGAAATTGCATTATATTTAGTTACTGACTTAAATATATTATGATGTAAACAAGTTTTTCTCAAAGATATTTGAAGGTAATTCAGCACAAGTGTGGAATTGGATAAGCATTTTATGAAATAAGGCAGTTCTCACCAAAAGAAAAAAAATGTTTTCTCTTATTGCCCTTCCTCGTTTTACTTTATCTATATGAAACGATGGATGCTAATTTAAAAAAATTAAACTTTTTTTTTTTGGCCTGGTGCGGCCAAAAAAAAAAAAAAAAAAAATTTAGGCTAAAACGGCAAATAATTAAAACACATTAGCAAAAAGAAAGGGCAATACAATTTATAACAATTCTTTCTTTCTTTCTTTAGGCCACACTTTGCTGCATGTGGGGATCTTAGTTCCCTGACGAGGGATCGAACCCATGGCCCCTGAATTGGGAGTGCAAAGTCTTAACCACTGGACCACCAGGGAAGTGTCAATACATAACAATTTTTAAAAACGTTTTGCTCTGTTTAAGCCAATGGTTAGTGACCTAAATTATCACTTGCTTTAGTCCCGACAGTCTCAGACCCCAGGTGTTGTCCCTGAGTCTCTGGAACTGAGCAGATTGTTGAATTTGGCCTCTGGTGTGAAAGGGGAATAGAAACGGAGAAGCTATTCTGCAGGGTGTCAGTATGAAATAGCCCATTCAACCCAGGGAGAGTTCTGTATTTCTCCTTCTAGTGTGTAATACAGAGCAAGTTCAGTTCTTGTTTCCTTAAACTGCTTAAATTAATTCTAATTTCACAAAATCTTCCTGGAGCCAACCACTGCCGCATGTCAACCACTCTGGGAGGCCCGCGTTTCCAGAAACCTTAATATCTTTGGCCTCATTAACAGGACATGAGAGCAACCTGTTGGCAAAAATAGCTTCTATTTAAACCGTTTTCAACTTGTTTAGAGAATACATCTTGGTCTCCGACATAACTGGCCCCCACAAACGTAAGCTTTACCTTAAAACTGTTACAGACTGCAACTTAAAATAAACCCGTCAAGCACGGAGAAGCACCTTCCGGGCCCGCCCCCTTCCCCGTCCCACCCTCCGCGTTCCCTTCCCAGACCCGGGTTCCCCTCACCGCCCCGCAACCCCGTCGCTAGCTCTCCGCCCAGGCCCCGCCCCGGCCGCCCGGTCTCTTCACCAAGCGCATGCGCACTTCTCTACGGTCCTGGAAATGAAATGCAACGAAGGTCACACTGCAGAGTGTAAGTTTCTCTTTTCTAGTTTAAATCTGTGCTTCGCGGTCCGTTTACTCCATCCTCAGGGTTCTGAAGTCACTGTGGTCTTTTAATTCGCACTCCCGCTCCTCCTCCTCATGTAAATCCAGACGTCAGTATTACGGATCGCGGACCGTTTCCCTTTGGGTTTTAAATTTCTCTGAGGCCAGTACCGAAGCCCTTGCCTTTTCCGCTTCCGGTCCACATACAAACCGCCTTTCGCTACATTTTCCTTCTTGAAACCCTTTACTACCTCCGCCCGCCCCCACGTAACGTCCTCTTCCGCGAGGTGGATGCGCGCCCCCCAGCCTCGCCCCCTAGGCCCCTGGAGGGCAGCGCCGGTCCCCCCGCTCCAGGGGAGGCCGCGTCCTCTCCCCGGTCCTGGGATTCTGGAGAGCCCACCCCTCTCCCTCCCAGTCCTTCTGTCCTCGCGTCTTAGACCGGTCTTTCTGCTCCGCAGGCCTCCCCTTCCTGGTCAGCCCTTCCTCTGACCCCGTGTAGGGGGAGGTGACCTGGGCCAGCCTTGTGACACACAGTGTTCTTCGGTTCTGAGTTCCAAACGGTCTCTTCCAGTATGCGGGCGTCTTATTCAGTCGCCATCCTCGTAAATACAGGGACGAGGGGGATCAGGAGAAGCAGACACAGAGAGCGACTGAAAGAAATAGAAAAACTAAGGAGGATAAAGAATGAGGGAGAACCAATGGGAACATAGAGGGACTTGTAAATAGTAAAGTGAAAGTGATTAAGCCTGGAAGGTAGCAGGTGAATAAAATAGAGAAGTAAATTAAAAAGCCGGATCTCCAGGGATTGGAGAGCAACAAAGGCAGAGGGGCTCTGGATCAGTGGTAGGAGAGTGGTAACAATGGTGAGGCATTTCACACAGAGAGTCCGGGAGAGGATAAAAGGTGGAACCATGGCCTTCAGAGCATCATGGTGCTGGGAGAGAAGGAGAGGAAAAATACTGACTACTAGAGCAGAGAGAGAGAGCAGGAAGGAAGCACAGCCACCAGGGGGCGCTGGAGAGTGGGCAGGGAGAATAACAGGGACAGAAGGGGTGTAACCAGAGGGCAGAGAGGGAGCAGAGATGAGGGAAGAAAGAGGCAGAAATACATAGAGATGTAGGTCATCAGAAAGGTCGGGGAGAAAGAGCATCAATAGGGGACACAAGGTGCAGAGTGGGGCGGGACAGGAGTGAGAAAATAGGAGGGGAGAAACAGCAGGAGAAGAGAGGGGAACAAAAAGACAGAGACATAGAAAGCAATAGGGAGACCGATAAACAGAATGAAATGGAAACGCAGAGCAGTGCAGGTGGAGACCTGGAGGTGATCACACTGTAATACAGCCCAGCAGTGCGCAGCCCTTAGCACAGGGCCCCTGGCGCACGCTGTGCCCCCCACCCCCGTTACCAGGCAACGGTTACCAGGAGACCACTGAAGGGATGGTTGGAGTGGCCTCAGAGCTCCCGTTCAGCCATTGGTCCGTGCCACAGTGAGCCCCTCCCTCAAGCGACCAACTGTCAATGAGTGACATTTAGTGGACCCATTCAGCCAAATGTCTGTGGAGAGTGAAGTAAGAGAGGGATCCCGGCCTTCTCCCCTCCGCTTCTCCTTGGGCCGCAGGTGAGCTGGGAGGCCGAGGGAACAGGCTGGGGGTGTGTGTTGCAGGGCTCCAGAGCCCTCGCCAAGGCTGCCCACTGCCCGGGCCCTGAGGCAGCGGTGACCCTCTCCCCCATCACCGCCTCTGCGACCTAATGGCAGTGGCAGTCTGCAGGACCTGGCCCCTTGCCGTTGGGCGGCCAGAGGAGCCGGAGGGCCAGTTGGGTCCTGGGTGCCTGGCTCTCTCAGCGATCACAGCTGGGCAGGGTCTGGGGACCTGGCCCTGAGGGAGCTGCCAACTGAGATCATCATCTTTAGCCAGGCCTGGGCACTGGCGGTAGGCCCCAAACCTGGTTCTGGATGAATGCTCTGGGGCAGGGTAACTGGCCCCCCTGCAGGGACCCCCTTCTCTTAGCCAGGCCTGGACCTCGGAGGGTGAAAGTTGTGCCTTGGCACCTTCCCCTTTCTTGTCAGGACAGAGAGTAACATTTGTTTGGTGGAGGTTTACAGGAACATCTTTACCTGACCATGACCTGACCTCAGGTACAAAGGATCTGCCACCAAGAAGTCTGCAACAACTAACCACACCCCTCCCTCACTGTTCCTATAAGAGGGCTTTGCTGGAAGCTTTCAGGGAGTTTGGGGTTTTTAAGGCATGAGCCACCCATCTCCTTGCATGGCCCTGCAGCAAACCTTTCTCTGTTCCAAATCCCAACGTTTTGGTATTGTTCAGCCTCACTGTGCGCCAGGCACAGGGACTTGCGTTTTGGTAACGTGACCACTATCACCACTGTCCCACTATCACACCACCACCATCACCGCTGTCTCGAGAAGAAATGGCGCAATAGCTCCGCCTCCGCCACTGTCTCCCGGGAGCCCGGAACCGACCCAGTCACAAGGGGCTCCATGGAGACGGGAGGGCTCGGCTCAGGCTGACCATCATCAACAGTGCAGAGACAGGAAGCGGGCGGGCGGGAAGAGGGGGTGATTCCAAAGACAGCAGGCTGAGTGTGTGCCGAAGAGGGCATGCCCCCCACAACACTACTTTGAAAGGATGCTGTTTCAAAGTGGCACTGAAGAGTATTAACTGTTTCAGAAACCAAAACCACCAGAAATAAGCATGGTCTTCTAAGAGGGGTTTTGCCACCTCCTGCTACTAAAAATGCCACCAGTGAGGCTATTGGAAGGGCACCACCTAAACTCAAGGGCATCCCTAGAATCTACCCTGGTGAGGAGTCACTAGGCTAATTTTACCTCACTCTGATTCCAAGGTCAATTCTGCCTAATTGACTCACTCAAGCTCAGCAAGTGCTGGATCCAGCCTTGTTAAGGGCACTGAAAATGAACCCACAGTGGAGTGCTGGACCCTGCTGTGAACTCAGCGGTACTCGAGACAGGCTGGGGACTCTTCACACCAGAGCCTCTCGACCTCGGCTGTGCCGTGGGTGCCGCGTAGATGTTCAGGAGCATCCCCGCCCTGAGCTGTGACAGCCATGGCCCCTCAGACCCCGCCAGGTGTCACCCCTTCCTCTGTCCCCACGTCATCCCCCATCCCCTCTCACCCTCCTGCCTGGGCTGCGCTTCCACCCCCCCTTGCTCTCTGACCCCCCGGCACAGGCTACACTGCTCCTGGCTCCACCCAAACCTCTGCTGCGACAACCAACACTCCTGACACAGGCAGACTAAGTTGTGATTTTAGGACCTTAGAGTCCTAAACACCTTAGGGTGTTTAGAGTCCTATATCCACCCATCTCAGGTATTAGCAGACTCTGGGAGACACAGAGGATCTAAATAAAGATATAAATTCGAAGATATAAATTCAAAGATATAAATTAGACTATGAAAGGTATATAACATGGTTTAGGGTCTTCCCAGGTGGTGCAGTGCTTAAGAATCTGCCAGCCAATGCAGGGGACACAGGTTCGAGCCCTGGTCCAGGAAGATCCCACATGCCATGGAGCAGCTAAGCCCCTGTGCCACAACTACTGAGCCTGTGCTCTACAGCCCACAAGCCACAACTACTGAAGCCCATGCGCCTAGACCCCGTGCTCCGCAACAAGAGAAGCCACCGCAATGAGAAGCCCATGCACTGCAACGAAGAGTAGCCCCTGCTCACCGCAACTAGAGAAAGCCCGTGCACAGCAATGAAGACCCAACACAGCCATAAATTAATTTTAAAAAAAGATATATTACATGGTTGACTTGCACATCCATGAACTTATGCACACACATGTCCACACTAAAAAACTGAAATGAGAGGAATTGTTTCTTGACAGATTTTCAATTTTATTAACCATCGTTTTATTCACACGTATTTCAGCATCTTTCAGACAATGAAAATATCAACTGTACTGAATTTAGTTTGTCAACATGATTCTATAATAGCCTAAAAAAAGAAAAATGGTACAATCATGAAAAAAACAAAATATTTTCACTCCAATCTCAATAACTATATTCAAAAATATAAATACAATTTTATCCATTAAAATTTACATACATAGGCATTAAAAACAGCCAAAGCGTTTCTGTTTTTTCTAATAATAAAACATAGATTCACAATGAGAAAAGTTAATAGTATTATACACTATTTTCACAGATTATGAAAAATATTACCACAATAATAAAGTTATGAACTTGGAGAATTAAAAATCATGAAAAAAGTATATTGGAAAGACATATTGTTATTAAAAAAATACATTTTAACCAAACATCATGACGAGAAGGAAACCCTCGATGAATTCCCTCTGAAGTTACAGTGGAAGGAAGGGGGCTGGCCAAGGCTCCTGCCTTTCACCACTGTACAGGGTGCCTGAGCAGGGACCACTAAAGAAAGTAACAGGAGGAAAACAGAGAGCGAGAGACACAGAAACAGCCTGTGAGAGAGTTAAAAGCTGAACATTCACAAATCGAAGGACATGGAAAGGCGAAAATCAAAAGGATGGAAAAGACAGTCCATCCTAAAAAGAGAGCAGTGGTGACTACATAATATCAGAAAAAAATGAACACAAGGAACGTTATATAATGATAAAAGGGTCAATTTAACAAAAAGATAGAAGAAATAAAAATACATACACATATAACATTAGATCTCCAAGAAAAAGGAAGCAAACGTTAACAGCAATGAAGACAGAAACAGCATGGGAGACTTCAATGGCCCAGGTTTACTCATGGATGGAACCAAAGAGAAGATCAATAAGGAAACAGAGGACTTAAACAACACTATAGACCAAGTAGACATAACAGACACATACAGATCACTCCACCCAAGAGCAGCAAAAACATGCTCCTGAAACACACATGGAACATTCTCCATGACAGACCACATGTTAGGCCAAAAAACAGATCTTAACAATGTTAAGAGATTGAGATCATAAAAAGTATGTTCTCCAATCACAGTGAAATAAAACTAAAACAGCAGAAGGAAAACAGAAAATTCCCAAATTGTGGAAATTAAACAACTCATTATTTAAAAATAATTTTATTTATATAAATATTTATTTATATAAATTTATATTTATAAATTTATTCAGCTGTACCCAGCAATCCCCTTCAAGTCACAGACCAGCCCTGATCCATCCCCACGCAGAGCAGAGCCCCTCAGCCTCAGCCTAGATCTCAGCCCTCAGGAACGGGAGGACTCAGAGTCACGATGCTCAGTGATGCATCCGGACTGGAGTCACCTCAGGCACATTAAATATACAAATATTTACAAAATGCAAAAGCCTTGTAGACAGGAGTTTTGCAATTCTCCTCATCTGTATAATTTGAGCAAATTTTAAATTTACTATATTCTAGCCCCAAAACATACATCCCAAATTAATCATCCACATCCAAAGAACTCACTACCCATCTGGATCTAGCTTCTCCCCTCTACCTGCACTTCTGTGTTTCCACTTCATTCCGTTTATCTTTCTCCCTATTTTAACTCTTTTTGTCTCTCATTCTCTTCCCCTCTGCTCTCTTGCCATTCCTGCCCTCCTCTCCATTTCTTCCCTCACACCTGGCCTGCCCCACTCTGCAACCTGTTCCCCCTTGTTCCTCTTTCTCTCCAGCCTTCTTGATTGCCCTACATCTCTAGGTATTTCTGCCTCTTTCTTCCCCCATCTCTGCTCCCTCTCTGCCCTCCAGATTACACCCCTTCTACCCAAGTGGTTGTTGTGAGGGGCTAGTTCCATCTGGCAACATTTCCTGCAATTAGAATCAACTTAGGGGACTTTCCTGGTGGCGCAGTGGTTAAGAATCCACCTGCCAATGCAGGGGGCACGGGTTCAATCCCTGGTCTGGGAAGATCCCAGATGCCGCAGAGCAACTAAGCCTGTACACCACAACTACTGAGCCTGCGCTCTACAGCCCACGAGCCACAACTACTGAGCCCACGTGCCACAACTACTGAACCTATGCGCCTAGAGCCCACGCTCCACAAGAGAAGCCGTCGTGATGAGAGGCCTGTGCGCCGCAACTTAGAGTACCTCCCACTCGACGCAACTAGAGAAAGCCGGTGCATAGCAACGAAGACCCAACACAACCAAAAATAAATAAATAAAATTGGTTCTTTAAAAAAAGAAAGAATCAATTTAGGCAGTTCAAGGAAAGAAGAGCTGAACTTGCCTCTATATTACGAACTAGAATGAGAAGTATGAAATGCTCCCTGGGTAGAATGGGGTATTCATGCTGACACCCTACAAAACAGTTTTCCTTTCTGTTCCTCATTCAGCCAGGTTGAATGACAACACGTGTCGGTTCCAGAGACTCAGAGACAAATCCCAGAGCCTTGAGACTGAGCCATGTGATAATTTCCGTCGCTAACCATTGCTTTAAAAAGAGAAATACACTCTGAAAAATTGTTCTAAATTGTATTGTTCATTGTTTCTTTTTTTCCCCAAAGTGTTTTATTTGCCTCTTAAAACGTTTTCCCCCAGTTTTATTGAGATGTATTTGACATACATCACTGTATGAGTTAAAGGTGTACAGCATAATGTGCTGACTTTCATATATTGAAATAGTTATCAATAAGTTTAGTAAGCATCCATCATCATATAGATATCACTAAAAGAGAAAGCAAAAAAATAAAAACAGAAAATATAATTTTCTTTTTATGAGACTGTCAACTGAAAAAAATGCACAATCCAAGAGTTGTGAGTTATTTTATTTGGGGCAAAATGAGCGCTATCATCTAGGAGACAGTGTCTCAGATAGCTCTGAGGAATTGTTCTGAAGAGGTAGGGGGAGAAAGTCAGTATAACTTCTTTCCTGTATGAATTTTCTGATGTCTAATGAGGTTTGAGCGGTAATTAAAGGTTTTTCCACACTCATTACATCTGTAAGGTTTCTCTCCAGTATGAACTCTCTGATGGCTTGCAAGGGTTGCATATAGACTAAAAACCTTGCCACACTCATTACATTTATAAGGTTTCTCCCCAGTATGAACCCTCTGATGAACTGCAAGGTTTGAATTTTGACTGAAGACTTTGCTACATGTATCACATTCATGTAACTTCTTTCCTGTATGAATTTTCTGATGTCTAATGAGGTTTGAACGGTGATTAAAGGTTTTTCCACATTCATTACATCTGTACGGTTTCTCTTCAGTATGAATTCTCTGATGATTTGCAAGGACTGAATTTCGACTGAAGACTTTGCCACATACATCACATTTATATGGTTTCTCTCCTGTGTGGATTATTTGATGTTGAGTGAGGTATAAGCCACGACTAAACGTTTTGCCACACTCATTACACTTGTAACATATCTCTACAGCATGACTTTCCCCATGACCCACAAGGTGTGAATTTTGACCAAAGATTTTACCACATATATCACGTTTATACACTTTTGCTCCTGTGTGGGTTCTCTGATGTCTAGTGAGGTTTGAGCTGTTAAGGAAGGTTCTGTTACACTCATTACACTTGTAACATCTTTTGCTGTGGGCTTTCTTGTCTTGTGTCAGTATTGAGGGATGCATAAAATCATTCTCATTTGTATTAGAAATGCTGGTTTGAACACTAGGAGGAATTATGTGAAGTGGTGAAAATGAGGCACTACTGTTGATTTTCTTGTCAGCTTGATTAAATTCATAAATTTCCCCTTCACTTCTCATTATATGGAGTTCATCCTGAAAGTTTAATCCAAGCCTGTTTCCAATGGGCTTGATTCCTGCATCCCGTCTACAATGGCAATGTCTTCCATCAGTGAGATTTTTGTTATGAGTTATAGGCATTTCTTTATAATTTCTTTCATCACCTCTCTGCTGAGACTCAAAGTCATAAATATTTTCATGCATTTCCCTGAGGTAAAAATGTTTGATTTCATGACTTTCAGGCCTTCCCAGCATCACTGTTTGGAATACTTCTCCTATATTGCTGCTCATTTTTGGTTGTAACTGCTTGATCACATGTATAGGAGAGAGATCTACAAGATATAAAGAACCATGGTTATCCTATTCATTAGTCCATAAATAAATGCTTCATGTTGAATATATATTACACCAAAAGTAATACACCAAACAGAGTTATGAAACTTCCCAACAATGATCTTAAAATTTTTAGAAACACTAAAGGAATAGAATTCTTTACTAAAGAAAGAGTAATAACATAAAATTCAATCTAATTTTAAGGTAGCCTTGTTTCACAAACCCTACGTCAAAAACACTCACACTGGACATCAGCTATTGAAGAAAGGGTATTTTTCCACCACGAACCCAAAGCACATACCAATTAACATTAAACATACCACTGTCTCATAATTGAGAAGAAAAAATATAATATCATAAATTCTGCATACTTACTGTACATACATAAATGCTAAAAAACAGACAATATACTGTAATACTAAATAATCCAAACAAGCTTACCTAATAAATAATCTAATTAATTGGCTGTTTAGGATTGAAAAATTAATATATGATAGAGAAAATAAAGATTTGATAAAACAATTTTTAAGAAAACAAAATATTTTTCTAAATAGATGCTATAAAACTATGTACCCATAAATAAAAGGCATTTTACAACATTAACAAGTAGTGCAGGTCAGTTGTATTGCAGAATACACACCAAACAACCATCATCTGGAAATCACAATTAAGAATGAATACATAGGGCTTCCCTGGCGGCGCAGTGGTTGAGTCTGCCTGCCAATGCAGGGGACACGGGTTTGAGCCCTGGTCTGGGAAGATCCCACGTGCCGCGGATCAGCTGGGCCCATGAGCCACAATTACTGTGCCTGCACGTCTGGAGCCTGTGCTCTGCAACAAGAGAGGCCACAATAGTGAGAGGCCCGCGCACCGCGATGAAGAGTGGCCCCTGCTTGCCACAACTAGAGAAAGCCCTCGCACAGAAACGAAGACCCAACACAGCCATAAATAAATAAATAAATACTTTTAAAAAAAAAAAGTAAAAGTATTAATTTTAAAAAAACAAAAGAATGAATACATAAAAGATTCTCCAGGTATCAAACAGGCAATATTTAGAGCAATCCCTACATGTGCAGTACCCTTAAATTATCGACGTTATTGGCTCCAAATATACGTAATGAAGAGTGAGCACTTTGTAAATTTTTAAACCATGGTCAGACAAAATGTTCAGAAAAATTGCAAAAGAAAAGCATACAAAATATAATAAAGGGATATTAAAAACCTGTGACGGGACTTCCCTGGTAGCACAGTGGTTAAGACTTTGTGCTCCCAATGCAGGGGACCTGGGTTCAATCCTTGGTCAGGGAACTAGATTGCACTTGCATGCCACAACTAAGAGTTCATATGCCACAACTAAGGAGCCAGCGAGCTGCAGCTAAGGAACACGCCTGCTGCAACTAAGACCTGGTGCAACCAAATAAATAAATAAGTAAATAAGATACTAAAAAACAAAAACAAAAGGAAAAAAACCTTGCAACAATGTTAATACTATCTTTTTATACAAAAGTAACTTTTAAGTCTTTACTATACACCATGCAATATTCTAAGCCATCTAACAGCACTAATTTGTTTCAAATGGCTGGAGGTAAATTAACATGATTTTTCAAATCAGAGCAGTAGATGCATAGCTCTATGTACGTGACCCCGACAGACACAGAATCAAAATGTGAACCTGGACCTGCAGACTGAGACAACATACTCTTAAGAATGACTGCCCTGGGGCTTCCCTGGTGGCAAAGTGGTTAAGAATCCACCTGCCAATGCAGGGGACAGGGCTTCAATCCCTAGTCCAGGAAGATACCACATGCCGCGGAGCAACTAAGCCCATGCGCCACAACTACTGAGCCTGCGCTCTAGAGCCCGTGAGCCACAACTACTGAGCCCACGTGCCACAACTACTGAAGCCCACACGCCTAGAGCCCGTGCTCCACCACAAGAGAAGCCACTGCAATGAGAAGCCCACACACTGCAACGAAGAGTAGCCCCCGCTCGCCACAACTAGAGAAAGCCCGTGCACAGCAACGAAGACCCAATGCAGCCAAAAATAAATAAATAAATAAATAAATTTATACATATATAAAAAAAGAATGACCGCCCACCCAGGCAGTACACAATATAAAATACTGCAACAAAATCAGGAGTTTAATAAGAAAACCTCAAGGGAGATGCAAAAGAAGTGAGCCATGTAACCAATAACGTTATTCAGCCATCTCTCCTGGAAACTTTCTGAGTTAAGGCTGCACATAGTGGTTCAGGTCGTGTACTGGGATAGTTGTTCAATGGATGAAGAGGGGTCATTTTACAGTATGAGTGATGTGGAAGGTGGAGGGATGAGTGAAAAAGCGCTGTGGAAATTGGGGCTATCAGGAAAACAAGTTAAATATGCTAGGAAATAACATTGTTTTCGGGGACTTCCCTGGTGATCCAGTGGTTAAGAATCCGCCTCCTAATGCAGGGGATGCGGGTTCGATCCCCGGTCGGAGAACTAAGATCCCACATGCCACAGGGCAACTAAGCCTGTGCACCCCAACTACTTACTTAGCTCGTGCGCTCTGGAGCCCACGTGCCACCACTACAGAGAAGCCTGTGCACCACAACAAAGAGCCCGCAGGCTGCAACTAAGACCCGATGCAGCCAGAAATAAATAAACAAATCAAAGAAAAAAACAGACCATAGAAAAGGTAGGAGAAATAGAATGAAAATAACAAGATAGTAGATTTAAAAAACAAACAGTGCCTCCATCTACATCAAGGTACGTGTGAGGAAAGGTCAGGACAAAAAGGGTCTGAGTGGCATGCAGGATATATGCATATGTGGGAGCACAGCTGGTGACTGCACATCTGTGTGAATATAACTGTACGAGGGGAACTAAAATAGTGACCTTAAAAGAAAAGAGGGACTTCCCGGGAGGTGCAGTGGGTAAGACTCTGCACTCCCAATGCAGGGGGCATTGGTTTGATCCCTGGTCGAGGAACTAAGATCTTGCGTGCTGCACGGCACAGCCAAAAAAATAAATAAATGAATAAAATAATAGTAATAATAACTGGTTCAGCAATTTTCATAATACTGTCCGATTTTTAACTATAGAAATTATACTATGGGTATGGGACAGAAACAAAAGAGATTTAAAAAGAGATTTAAAAAGAGATTGTAGGGAGAAAGTAGGATTACATCTATTACACTATTTGCTATGTAATGTATCCAACTGTATACTCCATAAGTTCCACGGTCATGCTTATATTGGAGAAATACATACATAATATTCCAGGAGACTGTGCAAGAATTTTGTTAGCAGAAACCAGAAGAAAAAATCAGGAAAAGGCGACTCAAAAGGAGATGGATGCATTTCTTCTGTACACACACATGCAGATACAAAGAAATCGAATCAACAGTACAGTCGAGTAGGAAGGAGATCATGATTCTGAAACCAAGTCCCCCTACATTTCAGTTCCCCTGCCGAGTTTGATTAACCTCTTTATAGAATATTTTATTCCCTTTCTTGTCCCACACCTGCTCCCCTTAAGACTGAGGGTATCAAAAAGGGTGGGGGGGATTGAGACTGAGGAAGACCCTGTGGGGCCCTGCCAGCCTTTCCGTGTCCCCGTTTCTCGTTCATAGAAAAAGGCTTAGTCTCCTAGACTTTACCAGAGACCGAAAGAGCAGATTCAAGCCGTTACTATTAGAAGAGTGAGGGAATGCAGAAGCAAAGGAAAAGCAAGTCCAGCATAATCTTTCCCATGATGGGTAGCTTAAACCGATATCTTGATTTACGACCCCTAACTGCAGCTTCATCCAGCTGGCCCCAAAAAGATTTAAAAATTGATGACACCCGTAGGGTGAATTGAGAAATGAAATTCTTAACCTGTTAACATTGGCTCTAAGTAAATAATAAAATATCTCAACTAATGCCTTTGCTCTCTCCTAGAAAGAAGTTAAGGAATCCCAAGATGGTGATTTAAGAGCTTGTTTTGCAGGCACGTACAGAATAATCACAAAGGAAGTCACAATGTGGTGCCCAAAAGTCTACAGCTGAGATCTTACAGGAAACCTGGGATCACAGACACTCCCCTCCTTCCTTTTGCCTTTAAAAATCTTACACCCTGGCCAGCCATCAAGATGGATTTGAGTCAAGCCTGGGTCTCCTATCTTCCTGGTTGGTGCCACCTCAGATAATAAGCCTTTCATTGCTCCAAACTCCAACGTTTCTGTTTGTTTGCCTTCACTGAACAACAGGCACATGAACTTGGATTCAATATCATGATGTCTTATGCATGTTCTTTGCCAGGAAAAGGTACAAAACTATGCTGAAAACCATGCTTCAACGGAGCAGTTCCTCAGAGCTCTCATCAGACGCAATGGTGAAAGAATGAAAGCTTTTCCTCTACGATCAGGAACAAGACAAGGATACAGGCTCTCGATATTTCCATATACCTGGAAGTTCTAGCAAGAACACATAGGCATGAAAAGAGACAATAGGTATCCCAACAGCAAAAGGAAGCAAAATTATCTGTTGACAACTGACATGATCTAATTATGTAGAAAACTCTGAAGATTCTGCAAAATGAAAACCCTGCTAGAAAAAATGAAAGAATTCCCCCAAAATTACAAGATATAAAATCAACCTGCAGGGACCTCCCTGGCGGTGCAGTGGTTAAGACTCCGCACTTCCACTGCACAGGGCAAGGGTTCCATCCCAGGTCTGGGAACTAAGATCCCACATGCCTAGCTGTGCGGCCAGAAAAAAAAGTAAAAAAATCAATGTGCAAAAGTCAATTGAGTTTCGGGACTTCCCTGGTGATGCAGTGGTTGAGAATCTGTCTGCCAATGCAGGGGACACAGGTTCAAGCCCTGGTCCGGGAAGATCCCACCTGCTGCACAGCAACTAAGCCCGTGTGTCACAACTACTGAGTCTGTGCTCTAGAGCCCATGAGCCACAACTACTAAGCCCGTGCACCACAACTACTGAAGCCCGCATGCCTAGAGCTCATGCTCTACAACAAGAGAAGCCACCGCAATGAGAAGCCCGAGCACCGCAAGGAAGAGTTCTCCCACTCCCAGCAACTAGAGAAAGCCCAGTTGCAGCAACAAAGACCCAACGCAGCCAAAAATTAATTAATTAATTAATTAATTGATTTTAAAAAATGAAAAAAAAGTTTAAAAATTAATTGAGTTTCTAAATACTGACAATGAACAATCAAAAAAGAAGCTCAGAAAACCACTCCATTTAGAAAAGAATCAAAAAAATACAGTACTTAGGCATAAAGTTATATAGGAAGGGAAAGATTTATACATTATAAACTAAAAAGACTGCTGAAAAATATTAGAAAAGACACAATAAATGCAAAGATGTCCCAAGTTCATGAATTGGAAGTCAATACTGTCAAGATGCCAATACTAGCCAAAGTGATCAACAGATTCAAAACAATCCTTAGTGAAATCCCAATAGCGTTTTTGAAGAAATAGATAAATCCATCCTACTATTCATATGGAATCTCAAGAGACAATGAATAGCAAGAACAAGCTTGAAAAGAACAAAATCGGCGGTCTCACACTTCATTTCAAAACTTATTCCAAAGTTTCCAGAGACCAGTGGAACACAACAGAGCCGACAAAAAAATCTCTTGTATATATAGTCTAATGATGTTCCACAATGGCCTCAAGATCACTATATAGGGGAAAGGCAGTGTTTTCCACAAAAGGTGTTGAGAAAACTGAATATTCACATACAAAAGAATTTAGTTGGACCATTATCTTACACTACATACAAAATTAACTCAAAATGGATGAAAGACCTAATCCTAAGACCCAAATGCATAAAACTCCTAGACATAAACATACAGGAAAGTCTCTTGACATTGGATCCACCAATGATTTGTCAGATATAACACCAAAAGCAGAGACCACAAAGTAAAAACAGATAAACTGGACTACATCAAAATTGTTAACTATGGGGCTTCCCAGATGGCACAGTGGTTAAGAATCCGCCTGCCAATGCAGGGGACACAGGTTCGAGCCCTGGTCCAGGAAGATCCCACATGCCACAGAGCAACTAAGCCCATGTGCCACAACTACTGAGCCTGCGCTCTAGAGCCTACATGCCACAATTACTGAAGCCCGTGCACCAAAAGGCCATGCTCCACAAGAGAAACCACCACAGTGAGAAGCCCATGCATCGCAATGAAGAGTAGTCCCCGCTCACCACAACTAGAGAAATCCCACATGCAGCAACGAACACCCAACGCAGCCAAAAATAAATAAATAAAATAAATTTTTAAAAAAATCGTAAACTATTATTCATTAAAGCACTCTCAGTAGAGTGAAAACACAATCTAGGGTATAAGAGAAAATATTTGCAAATCATATATCTGATAATAGATTAATGTCTGGAATATAGAAAGAACTCTAAAAGGGACTGATCACCAATTCCACCATGGGGCCGGGGGGCGGGGGGGCCTTCCTCAATCAACCATCCCATACATTGCAAGTAAGAAAAACACTAAGGCTAACATAAAAAGTATGAAAGTAATGACAAAATACATACAAATCAAGATCATTTATAACTCACAGAAAAGCACAAAATGAAAGTACCAGTGTATTAAACAAAACAAATTATGGTTCATCATTGACGGTCTCACTCAACTTCACAAGCTCTCTCGTTAAGATGCTTCAAAAGTAGGTGTGCAGATAAAATGAACAGTGGCACACAAGCGACAAAAGATGTGGCATCAACAACAGTTTAGTCAACAGCCTCACAGATATCAGGATGTGAACGTGGACAATGTTATTCATAGAAGAAATTAAGGTGCCATTTATTCAGGCTCAAAGGGGATGGTCATCAGTAGATGTGAACAACATTGTCACGGGGCCCTGGAGACAGGCTTTTGTGACAGTCCTCAAAACCAGAAAAAAAAAACTGTAAAGACTTATAGGTTAGGCACTCGTGATACTTTCTATCTTGTATCCTACAACCTGCTGACCACCCTACTGAGTAGGTTCAAGTGGTTACTCTGAATGCAGTAGGATGATATTGCAACACATGAGGGAAAGTGTTCTCCATCAGTAATTTTCTGTTACCCAGTAAACCCATTCCCCAGAGAGTCCACCAAAAGTTGTCCACAAACTACAGGTGGATTATCACAGCAAAGAAATTGGAAAAATCTTCAGTCCTTAGGACTATGTAATTCAAAAGCACATTTAAGGGGCAAAATCGTACAAACTTAGGAAAATAAGAAATCAGGAAGAGTACACATTCCCAGACTAGGCAGAGCAGTACAAGAGCCAAAAAATTACAAGATACAGGAGTCAGATGCTCGAGGACCTTGAGATAGAACCACGTCCTCAACCCACAAATGCCAACCTAAGAGCCTGAAAGACTCATATATGCTCCCCATGTAGGACTGGGGATCAAAAAGAGGATCTCTCGGGACTTCCCTGGTGGCGCAGTGGTTAAGAATCCGCCTGCCAATGCAGGGGACACGGGTTCGAGCCCTGGTCCAGGAAGATCCCACATGCCGCGGAGCAACTAAGCCCGTGCGCCACAACTACAGAGCCTGTGCTCTACAGCCCGCAAGCCACAACTACTGACCCACGTGCCACAACTACTGAAGCCTGTGCGCCTAGAGCCCGTGCTCTGCAACAAGAGAAGCCACTGCAATGAGAAGCCCGCGCAACGCAATGAAGAGTAGCCCCCACTCACTGCAACTAGAGAAAGCCTGCGTGCAGCAACGAAGACCCAACGCAGCCAAAAATTAAAAATTAGAAATTAATTAATTAATTAATTAATTATTTTAAAAAAAGAGGATCTCTCTGTCCACTGACCTTAGTTTTCCTAACTAACAATACAGAAGAACCACTCCATCTCCCTGTTACACACAACCCTGAAGGGCATGGCAAAAGCAAAACACAAGAAATGGCTGAGGGATCTAAACAAGCAGACAGGGCTTGAGACAGCTCCATGCAGGTTCTGAGGTGCCAGATGAGTCAAAGAGCAGCCAGTGTTTTCCCATCTTCTGATTACGTCTTCCAAGTACAGCAACTCTGATCAAACTCAGAGGCTCAGGGGTGGGACTCCAGAGGCATCAGCTCTGACCTACAGGGACTAATTGAGCATCCAGTGGAATCAAGACCAGAAGGAGAGATGAAGGGGCAAGAGACCCTGAAAAAACAGCCCGCCTCGTGCTCCTCAGAGTCAAGCAACAACCAGTGCACAGGAGCCAGATGGTGAGTGTTGTGGATCCTGATAAAGGCCTTGCCTCTGTCTCTGTAGGAGCTGCAGCCCCACTGGAGGGGTAAAGAACACATTTCACATGCGGAAGGACAAGAGGGATAAATTACGGAGAAGAAAAATTTCCTCTGAGAGTTTTCAATAAATCAACTTCGGTTTTCCCAAAGAACTCTCTACCCTGAGAAGAGGTTCCCAAACACTACTAGATGTCGTGGCTTCCTCTCTGCCCTGAGATCCCATCTCTGTTCACACTTTTGATACATTCCCACCCATTTGGTTTTTTGCTATTTTCACACCACTCACCGGAGCCCTGGGCTCTTTCTCTTGCTCTAAAATGGAGATAATGTTCAGATCAGAAAATAGAAATTCCTGCTTATCAGAACAAAGAAATGTGAAGTGCTGTGGTTTTTCCAAAATCACAGCTCTTTGTTCAGCTGAGGAGTGAGGACATGATGGGTGGGTCTGGAAGAATATTTCACAAATTCATCCACTGCTTGCCTCCTTCTAAATGCATTGGGAACAGTGTAATACATATATCTAACACTCCTCCAAGAAGTGGTGAGTCAAAAGCAAGGGGCAGAAAACAGGAACTCAGATATTTTTTAAAAGTTTGCCATTGAGCTTTATACATAATTAAGCTCTGGAACAACCTCTGATGTTTCATGAAATGGACAGATCATCTGAAGAAAGGGTCAGTTTAAACTCATGGTGCTGCATCATGTCTGAGTCCAAGGGGCCTCCCAAGAGGCACACAGGGGAAAATGCATAACACGACAGGGCAGATCCCAATGTCTAGAGGGAAGTTATCCTCACCCAGGGAGAGCAGGTTCCTGTAGGTCTCCAACATCACGTCTCTGTACAAGGCCCTCTGACCAGGGTCCAGGCATTCCCACTCCTCCTGAGAGAAATCGATGACCACATCCTTGAAAGTCAACTGTTCCTGAAATGAAAACATTTCACGGGGTGGGGGGTGGGGGAGATTTGATAAATAAGGAGTTTGGGATTAACATATACACACTACTATATATAAAGCAGATAAACAAAAAGGACCTACTGAATCGCACAGGAACTATACTCAATATCTTGAAATAACCTATAATGGAAAAGAATCTGAAAAAAGAATATATATACAGCTGAATCACTTTGCTGTACACTTGAAACTAACACAACATCGTAAATTAACTATACTTCAACTAAAAAAAAAATGTTTTTAACCAAGTGGCCATGAGGATACTTCTTACCTTTATAAAAATGAAATGAGGAAGGTGTAAGGACTGATTCTGTTGATGTATATATTCTGAAAGATCCATGTTAAGGTATTTGGAGCAAATTATGTGTCTCTAATTTTAATTTCTTATGCTTTTCCATAACAGATTATGATATCCTCCAATTAATACAGAGTTTTCATCATTGTGGACAATTATAAAGCACACAGAAACAAAATTCAAGAACGGGTTGTCTATGCAGAAGTGTTAGATATTATGTTCTAAACACTGACTGATATTCAATAGCCAGATGAGCTCCAGTATGAGTGCTGTCTTCAGACATGAGGAAGTCCACCGTGGCTTTAGAGAAAGGTCAAAATCCTCAGTTATGATAATGATAACAACAGCAATGACTAAAAGTGTTTGAACACTTCCAATATGTAAACATTACTCTAAATAAGTACTTTACAGGTATGAATTGTTATCAACATAACAGGTCATTAGGAAAAGACCTGTTCCCATCTTACAGAGGAGAAAACTGTGTCAGAGACACTCTGAGGTCTCAGGTCAAGAAGCTAAGAAATGACACAGCAAGCACCTCCACCCAGAGGGTTCGGCTTTGGAACTGAAGCTAAAAAATAGAAGAGTTTAGTAATAGAGCATTAAAAGTACATTGACAGGGGCTTCCCTGGTGGCGCAGTGGTTGAGAATCTGCCTGCTAATGCAGGCGACACGGGTTCGTGCCCTGGTCTGGGAAGATCCCACATGCCGCGGAGCAACTGGGCCCGTGAGCCACAATTACTGAACCTGCGCGTCTGGAGCCTGTGCTCCGCAGCAAGGGAGGCCGCGATAGTGAGAGGCCCACGCACCGCGATGAAGAGTGGCCCCCGCTTGCCACAACTAGAGAGAAAGCCCTCGCACAGAAACGAAGACCCAACACAGCCAAAAATAAGTAAATAAAAATAAATTAAAATTCCATGATACAAAATCAACATGCAAAAATCAGTTGCATCTCTATATACAAAGAAGAATGTCAAAAGAAAATTAGAAAACAATCTTATTTGCTATAGCATTAAAAAAGAATGATGGACTTCCCTGGTGGTCCAGTGGCTAAGACTCCACGCTCCCAATGTACAGGGCCCAGGGCTCGATCCCTGGTGAGGGAACTAGTCTCACATGCCACAACTAAGAGTTCGCAGGCTGCAACTAAACATCCCACATGCCGCAACTAAAGGATCCCGCATGCCGCAACTAAAGGATCCCATATGTCGCAACTAAGACCCAGTGCGGCTAAATAAATAAATAAATAAAACTTTAAAAAAAAGAATTAAATACTCAGGAATAAATTACGCAAGGAGGTGAAAGACTTACATACTGAAAACTATTAAACAATTGCTAAAAGAAACCCAGAAAAATACATATAAATAGAAAGACTTCCAGTACTCATGGATTGGAAGACTTAAAACTCTTAAAAGGTCTGAACTACCCAAAGTGTTCTACAGATTCAGTGGAATCCCTATCAAATTTCCAATGGCAATTTCTGCAGAAATAGAAAAAAAAATGCTAAAAGTCATAGGGAATCTCAAGGACTGCAAATTGTGAAAAGACTCTTGAGAAAAGAAGATGGAGGCCTCCCTTTTCTAGATTTCAAAACATATTACAAAGTAATCCAGATGGTGTGGTACATATGTAAACATAGATATATGAACCAATGGAACAAAACAGAATGTTCAGAAATAATCCTTTGCATATATGTAAGATGCACTGAGGAGGGTGGTAAGACTACACAATGGAAAAAGGACAGTCTCAATAAAAAATGGTGCTGGGAAACTGAGTATCTACCAGCAACACAATAAAGCTGGAACCTTACCTGAATCAGAGAAACTGCTGTGTGTCAAAGGACACAATCAACAGAGTGAAAAGAAAACCTCTAAATGGAGGGAATGAAAGTGACATAAAGAATTTCCAACTGTCATAGATTTAGGTTGATTTCACAGTTTAAAATCGATGATGGAATAAAACAACCTGTATCACTCATGTCTGTTTCTCAACTATCCATTCCATTCCCAATCATTAAGATTTTGAAGCCATGGCTTCCCTGGTGGTGCAGTGGTTAAGAATCCACCTGCCAGTGCAGAGGACACGGGTTCCAGCCCTGGTCTGGGAAGATCCCACATGCCGCAGAGCAACTAAGCCCGTGCACCACAACTACCGAGCCTGCACTCTAGAGCCCGTGAACAACTACTGAGCCCATGCGTCACAACTACTGAAGCCTGCGTGCCTGGAGCCCGTGCTCCGCAGCAAGAGAAGCCACCGCAATGAGAAGCCCGTCGACACAACTAGAGAAAGCCGGCACGCAGCAACGAAGACCCAACGCAGCCAAAAATAAATAAATTTAAAAAACAAAAAAAGATTTTGAAGCCAGTGCCTCACTCATTTAGCTTCAAATATATTATAAAAAGTCAGAGTAAATTTCTCTTCACTTGTCTCTTCCAGAATTTAGCAGGCATTTGTGCATATTAATACCTGACCTCCACGTGTAGCTTCTTTCATCCTGGTTTGTAGAGAGCTGACAAAGCATCCAGATAGGGGCCCCTAAATAATCCCTGCCGCCCAACAGCACTGACACCATGTCTGAATCTGTGGGTGTGAAGCCCTGCCCAGGACGACACCCAGCGGAGCCTCTTCACAAGTTCCAGGTCACTGGGTCATGGGGAGATGGGATCTAAGTGGAGACGACAGGCCCTGAGGGAAGGACCTGGGTGGGTGTGACTGTACAGGTGTCAGGCAGGACACTTCAGAGTCAGATAAGATTAGTGAGTCCAAAGAAGGGCATTTCAGGAAGGACAGACAGAAAAAACAACTGAGAATATGACTTTACCTGAGAAAGAGCCATTTCTGACTCCTTTTCTTTCCTCTCCCTCCTCTTCTGGGCCTCTTTCTCAGACAAGAGTCTTTAGAGGTCGACCCTGAAAGTGGAAAACAGGCTGTTTAATGCTTAGAATCGACACACCCCCTTCCTGAGTCACAGCCACACACACAGGGAAGACCTCAGCATGTGGAACAGACAGTCCCCTGCTGCCCACTGTCCCAGGAGGGGCTCAGGACAGTAAACTCCCACACAGAGACCAACACAGGAGTTTCCCAGCCTTTCCTTCAGATCAGGCTCCCCTCCTGGTGAGGCCCGCACATACACAGCAGCAGCGGGCACCTCAGCTGGACCCGACGATCCCCTGCAGGTCACAGACCAGCCCTGATCCATCCCCACGCAGAGCAGAGCCCCTCAGCCTCAGCCCATAGACCCATATCTAGCAGGACATATTCCCTACTGAAAACATTCTTCAATCTTAAGCTTAGTACTCATAATTTCCCTTTCTGGACTCAAACAAACTTACAAACTCTCATGGGGTACAACACAGTCTCCAGAGAACCCATAATGATCCCCTCATCCTGTTATACAATAACAGAAAACATTCCAAGCTCTAATAACTGATACCTGAGGGAAAAATACATGTGAAGATACCCAAGGGCCCACCAGAACCAAGTCACACTACTTTCATTTCCCGTGACCCAAACCAAACACTGTCATCTCCAGAAATGACTAGTAAAAGAGAAATGTCTCCAATGATGTACATGTCCCAGTGGGACCCCAACATCTTCCGAGGAAACACTACAGATTCTCTTTTGTATCTTTCAAAGTGCATCTGATACTTTCCTCACTTGCAACCCAACATACTCAAAGGTACCAAAGGTAAGCCACAAAATGATCTCTGGGGTTTTCCCTATGTTACTCCATGGGGTGCACAACGATGCTTGCCCTACCAAAAGAGTCAATGAAAGTCAGACAGTGGAATGCATGCTGTGGGGCATACTCTAGATCCAGCCCCTCAGGACCAGGGCACCAATCATCGTGCACCCACAGCTCCCTGTGGGCTCAGCTCAGACCTTGGTTCTACTACCATTGCGGGAAACTGTTTCTCTCGGCCTAATTCCATTTCCATCATTCTTTCTCAGGTGTGAGGTGAGTTTCCCAATTAAACCCATGCACGTAAACCTCAGTCTCAGCATCTATGTCCCAGGGAACCTGAGCCAAGACGCTATGGTACCCCACACCATTCCACGAAACCTGCAACTACCAAAAAACCCACTTCTAGGTTCTCCAGCCCGAACTTAGACATTCCTGTCCAACAGCGTCACACAGCCCTCGATCCCGTAACTACACTTGGGACAGGTGCATACACCATTCACTGGGCTCATCTTGATGCCTACACTTGCTGCCATATGGCTCCTGCGGCCCCCTACAGGCTCCCCTCCGCTTTCCCCATTTTTCTATCTCCCTGCCATGATGACTGAGCAAATGGGGCTAAAAGGCACAAGGGTCTCCTGGCACAAGCATGGCAACAGGAATGCACACGAGCTGCCACCCAAAGGACACGGAGTATTCCGTATGCAGATCACAAAAGCGCCCCCCCCATCAAAGTTTGCCCGCAACTGGGGACATTATGGAGTCCAGTTACAAAGGCATTTGAGTTCAGTGGGGAAGACTCAAAGGGAGAGGGTCCCCAGCTCTCACTGTCTCCTGTTCTTCCCACTCACAACTACTTGGAAGCCATTTTAGCCCTTTGGGGGGGGGCCTCCTTTATGCCCCCTTAGGTTCTGGATTTCTGCCCACCCTTAGCACAGTGAAATCACTACCGCTGACTCTGTGCAGATGACCTGCCGGAAGGCAAAGCTCCTGTTCAAGACGGTGCCTGGTCACTGGACGTGCACAGCCTGGAACGCCTGGGGGCTATAGCGGACCAGTGACACGGCACGCTAACCATGGGGACACCTCAGGACGCTGCATGAGGACACCAGATCTGGAAGGCTTTTTAGGCTTCCCTGTATCTTTTTTGCTCTTATTTTTGTAATTAAGAAGCCACATGAGGTAAGCATCAATTAGACCTCAAATGTCCAGATCAAATATGGGAACCATCCGCATCACCTACCCAGTTCCCTTGGTCTCCCCTGAGGACTGTTCAAACCAACCCACAGTCTTAGCTTCTAAACACATCCTCAGAGTGAGATTCTGCAGGCATCCTGGGAAGAAGATGAATACTGTAAACCCTTCAATGAAGGGAAAACGGGAAAGACTCTAAATAATCAATGGAGAAGGGCATTTCTTTTGACAGTGATGGATATGGAGGCAATAAAACCTTGTGAATGTGACAGAGATTGTCAGGAGGGGCTGGGGAGACCTCCCTGAGCCTAGACCTGAAGAAGGACAGAGGGCCTGAGCCATGGTGACTTAAAGACAAAAGGTACAAACAGGAACTAAGATGTGAAACAGAAAACGTGTTGGTTTTGGGGAAGAGAGAAAAGGTGAATGTGACCGGGGCAGAGTGAACCATGAGAAAGCGTCAGCGCCCAGGATGAGGCTGGAGACACTGGCAGGGCCCTGAGGATGACACGGGGCTGAGTAGCCACAGTGAGGAGTCAGGATTTTGTCCTGAGGGCAAATAAGAGCCAGTGGAGGTATGAGTACCAGGACCCATATAAACTCTCCTTAAATTACACTTAATGCAGAGAAATACATCTGACTATGGTCACTTTTACTCTGAGCCTATATTCTTGTCTCCATTCAAGCGTTTTGGTTTTTGGTTTTCATTCTGGGAACACAGGGACACATTTAAAATTCTAAAGACAACAGGACACTCTCCAAGAAGAACTGCCACACACAGACACACACCCAATCTGGCCAATCACTTCATGGGTCAGTGTTACTCACGCTCAGAATTTCTGGTCTATTCTCTCATCTCCACGTTACAATAGGGCTCCCTGAGGGCCAGAGGGGACATAGTTCTGAGAAGGTCTAAATTCAGTGAAGAGAACCATGTGGAATTGACTTCTGAAAAGCTCCCTGAAGGGCCAGCGGGCAGAGTTTGTTCTTAACATCCATTCCGCTTAAAACATAGGGACAGGGACTTCCCTGGTGGTCCAGTGGTCAGAGTCCGCCTTCCAATGCAGGGGACGTGGGTTCGACCCCTAGTCAGGGAATTAGGGTCCCACATGCCATGGGGCAACGAAGCCTGTGCGCGCCACAACTACTGAGCCTGTGCTCTAGAGCCCGCAAGCCACAACTACTGAAGCCCGTGTGCCACAACTACTGAAGCCTGCACACCTAGAGCCCGTGCTCCACACACAACAAGAGAAGCCACCGCAATGAGAAGCCCGCCCACTGCAGCAAAGAGTAGCCCTCGCTCACTGCAACTAGAGAAAGCCTGTGCACAGCAATGAAGACCCAACGCAGCCAAAAATAAATAAATAAAATGAAAAAAATGTTTTAAAAAAGAATGTTTAAAAAAATTATTAAATAAAAAAAGAAAGAAATCAGCTGTGAGCAAACTTCTTCATCATGAACAGAGGGGCTCTGTTGGAAGGTTTCACATCAATCCAGCCCATCCTTCCTCACTTGCAGAGAATAGTCAACAGGGCCCTGAGGGAAACATCTTTTTTTAAAAAAAATCAATTAATGAATTTTATTTTTGGCTGTGTTGGGCCTTCGTTGCTGCCCGCAGGCTTTCTCTAGTTGCAGCGAGCGGGGGCTACTCTTCATTGCGGTGAGAGTGCTTCTCGCTGCAGTGGCTTCTTGTTGCAGAGCACGGGCTCTAGGCACGCAGGCTTCAGTAGTTGTGGCACACGGGCTCAGTAGTTGTGGCTTGTGGGCTCTAGAGCGCAGGCTCAGTAGTTGTGGCGCATGGACTTAGTTGCTCCGCGGCATGTGGGATCTTCCCGGACCAGGGCTCGAATCCGTGACCCCTGCATTGGCAGGCAGATTCTTAACCACCGCACCACCAGGGAAGTCCCAAGGGAAACATCTTTATATCACCTCACAGCTCACAATTTTAAGAGATCACACAAAAAGGAAGAAAACGGAATATGAGACTAACTGGTTAAATTAGGCTTTGGCTGTTAATATACACAGTCATTGATATCTTTACCAAGTACTCATCAAAATAGCCTAAAATTATTTATTAGTTACCAAGGAACTTTTCCCATACAGAAGATAAAGAGGAGAAAGCAGGCAGGCCTCAAAGGAACCTGAAACACATTTTTAAAAGAAATAATTTGTAAATTTTTTTTCATTTAAAAAGCTGGTGTCGGGCTTCCCTGGTGGCGCAGTGGTTGGGAATCTGCCTCCCAACGCAGGGGACACGGGTTCAATTCCTGGTCCAGGAAGATCCCACATGCTGCGGCACAACTAAGCCCGTGCACCACAACTACTGAGCCTGTGCTCTAGAGCCCACGAGCCACAAATACTGAGCCCACGTGCCACAACTACTGAAGCACACGCGCCTAGAGCCTGTGCTCCACAACAAGAGAAGCCACCACAATGAGAAGCCCGCGCACCACAGCGAAGAGTAGCCCCCGCTCGCTGCAACCAGAGAAAAGCCCGCGCACAGCAACGAAGACCCAATACAGCCAAAAACAATAAATAAATTTAAAAAATAAAAAAATAAAAATAAAAATGCTGGTGTTCAAGTTTTAAAAAATTGAGACTATAATGTTAGAAAAGAATGATATGAGTTGATTATAGAAGACCAAAAATTATTCCAGAAAGAAATACTTATTTATAGGAAAGGAGAAATTGAATGAACTAAGATTTATTCCAACTTCCAAAAAAACTTATACAGAATAGAGAAAGAAAAACTAAATGCATTACACACACAAAAATACTTTAAATAAATGTTCCTCTAAAAAGGCACCATGTAGTGACAGAGTCAGTCATTTCTTGCCCCAGGTGTCCTCTCCCCTGACCTCTACTCCACGCCAGGAAAAGGGAAGGGGGTGACCCACAACTAAGGGAATCAAGTCACTGCCCCCTGGCTGAATAGGGATTGCAAACGGAAGTTATCTTCTCATATAAAGAATTACAAAATGCATAAGCCTGTAGACAGCAGTTTTGCAATTCTCATCCTCATTTGTATAATTTAAACAAGTTTTAAATGTACTGTATTCTAAAGCCACAAATCATATATCACGACATCATCCATATCCAAACAACTCACGGTCCATCTGCGTCCAGCTCCCACCACCTACCTGCACTACTGTGTGTTACCATTTCATTCCGTTTATCTATCTCCCTATTCCTTTCTCTGTCTACGTCTTTTTGCTCCCCTCCGCTCTCCTGCCGTTCCTGCCCTCGTCTCTATTTCCTCCCTCACACCTGCCCTGCCCCACTCTGCACCCTGTTCCCCCTTGTTCCTCTTTCTCGCCCGCCTCCGCTCCCTCTCTACCCTCTGGGTTACACCTCTTCTAGTGCCCTTAAATTCCGCTCCTCCCCACTCCCCGGCACTGCAGTTGGCGACGCTTCCTTCCTGCTGTCTTCCTCTGCTCTTCGTGTCCCCCTCTGTCCTCTTTCTCTCCCAGCACCTGTTGCTCTGAAAGCCTCGGTTCCACCTTTTCTCCTCTCCCGGACTCACCGTGCGAGGTGCCTCACCACTGCTGCCCTCCCTCCTCCCGCTGATCCAGGGCTCTCGCCGTGCTGCTCACCCGGAGATCCGCCTTTTTTTATTTACTTCTCTATTTTATTCGCCCGCTAGTTTCAAGGCTAGATCTATTTCATTTCACTTTCTCTTTGCAAGTCCCTCAGCCGCCGTCTAAGTTCCCATTGGTTCTCCCTCATTCTTTTCTCCCTCTCAGTTTTTCTATCCCTCTCTCGGTCGCTCTGTCTCTGCTGCTCCTGATCCCCCTTCGCCCCCATATTTAGAAAGATGGGGAGTGAGTAAGATGCCCGCCTACCGCAAGAGACCATTTTCCACCTGAGTTGAACTTGGGACGGAAGAACCATGGGCGTCCACAAGGCTGGCCCAGGTCACGTCCCCCTACGCGGGGTGAGGGGAAGGGCTGACCAGGAAGGGGAGGCCAGAGAAGCAGAAGGACCGGCCTGAGGAGGAGGCGAGGACAGAGGGGCTGGGAGGGAGGGAGGGGGTCTCAGGAGAGGGGCGGGCTCTGCAGAACCCCAGGACCGGGGAGAGGACGCGGCCTCGCCGGGAGCGGGGCGGCCGGCGCTGCCCTCCAGGGGCCGAGAGGGCGAGGCTGGGGGTGGGGCGGAGGGCGAATCCACCCCGCGGTCAAGGACTTTACAAGGGGAGGCCGAGACAGTTAACAGGTTTTAAGCAGCGAAGTGTTGCGAAAGGCGGTGTCTACCTGGACGGAAGGTATTAAAAACCAAGGGCAAGGACCATCCTCAGAGAAATCTATAACCCGAAGAGAAAAGATCCCCGAAAAGATTCAGACCGGCTAGATCTGAATTTACCTGGGGTAAATTCAGGGGCGGGTGTGGGGATTTTAGGTCCGTAGTCACTCACGAGACCCTGAGGAGGGAATAAGAGAGGCCCACAGCGCAACTTTTCAGCAGAAAGGAAAAAACTCACTGTTTGTCATAAGACCTTCACGCCCTACTCTCCACTTCCAGGTCCTATGGAAACTACTACCGCCGGATTAGAAGCAGGGCTTCCGGGGGGCGGGGCCTGGGCAGAGCGCTTCCGGCGAGGGGCGGGGCGAGGAGAGTGCCCAGGTCTGCCCCAGGCAGAGGGAGGAGGGGCAGGGGGCGGGCACTGGAAGGTGCTTACCAGTAAGCTCATGGGCTTCCTTTAAGTTACTGTCTGTAACAGTTTTTTTTGTTTTATTTTGCTTTGATAGGTAAGAAGTGGATTTATTTAGAGAGAAACATACTCCACAGACAGAAGGTGGGCCCTCTCAGCAGGTGAGAGCAGCCTGGAAACATGGCGTGGTTGGTTTTTATGGGCTGGGTAATTTCATAGGCTAATGCGTGGGAGGATTATTCCAACTCTTTCCAGAAGGGGCGGGGATTTCCAGGAATTGGGCCACCGCCCACTTTTTGATCTTGGATGATTTGCCTCAGAACTGTCACTTAGCTTGCTGTTCTGTTACAATGAGCATATACTGAGGCTCAAGGTCTAGTGGAAGTCGACTCGCTGCCATCTTGGACCTATTTGGTTCTAATCATTTTACGTTGTGTCCTTGGGCTATGTCATTCTTTTAAAGTTTGTGCCCTGCCCCCTTCCCTCCTGTTTCATTCCCCCCTCAGGGGTTCTACTCCCATATTCTTATGGGAAGAAGAGGGCAGATGGTCAGTCTTCTGTAACTACTTCAAGGCCGAGTAGGGGCGTCGACCCTGACAGTCAGGGAGTAAAAATCTCTGGATGCCTGATCTAGGCGCCCCAGGGAGCAGGACAGCTCCTTGTTTTAAGTCAGCATGGGCAGGAATCCTTGCATAGCCATCATCTTGGTGTGACTGTTACTACAACTTCCATGTTGTTGAAGCACTTTTTGTAACAGCATCAGAGTACAAAAATATCTATAAAAAAAAAAAATCTATAAATGACAAAAGACTTAAAAGGCATGGTAAAATATCTGATTACAGTGTAATCGATAAAGAAACTTGGTTACAATAACGTACCAAATAATCCTAGTTAAATATTTCTCTTTAAGTTACGTCAGGGGCCCCTGAGTTAGCCGGAAATCAAAAGAAATTTAATTAAAATTTGATATTGGGGAAGTTTGTCAAAAAGTTTTCAAACACTTGGTCAAGAAAGATCATAGGTCACTGTGAGACAATACTTATTTCTTAACCAACGTTACAAAAGAGCTCAAAAGAAAATACAGATCACTTAAAGGCAAAGAAACTCATACTATCTGATATTAAAAGCAGCATTTCAAGAAAACTTTGGAGGGAGAAACCAAATCCAGTCTTCTCCCAGCCCACTCCCAACAAAATCCATTTACCCAACTAAATTTAATCCAGTCTTAGAAAATCCTTATCATGTACAACTCTTTTTTCAGTATTTTTTTTTCTCATTCCTCCCACCTTCTTTTACTGAAAACATACATGTTACTTTCCTTAAAAGTTTTTTTTTTTCACATCGAGTTACTTTTTTGGTTGACAAATTTATAACAGAAGAATAAGGTCTTATTTGACCTCTAGTAAACCTAGGTACAACAGAAGTATTATACTTAACATTGATGACTTTAAAGACATGTCTATATTAATCAAACCAACAAGCTTAAGCCACCTTCAATACCAGAAATCAGTTTAGTACTGAATATTTTCCAGATGACATGCACCTGAAATTCATTCTGGCCAGATTATTTTTTATTTCTGAGTATTTATACAAGCGCTTAATTTTTTAAAAAGCCAGTTAAGTAGAGCTCTTTTACGAATTGATTTTTGGCAATACCATGCACCTACAACACACATATACATACATATGAACATACAACAGTCTAACAGTTTTAAGGAAAACTTACAGTTGTGTGGGCCAGTTACCTTGGAAACTAAGATGTTTCCTCTTAAGATGAAAATGGTTTAAGTAAGGGAATTCCCTGACGGTCCAGTGGTTAGGACTTGGGAATCTCACTGCCGAACGCCCGGGGTCAATCCCTGGTCTGGGAACTAAGATCCTGCAAGCTATGCGGAGTGCCCCCCCCCCCAAATAAACAACAACAACTAAAAAAAGCATTCAGTGATTTTTTTTCCCACCAGGTTGTTGTCAATGTCCTGCTAGTGAGACTGAAGCAATTCAGGGTTTTGGGAAGTTTAGTCTCTGAGAGGGGTTTAAATGGGACATTGGTTACATCCGGGAGCATTGGTTGCAAGAATTAATTTAAGCAACTACGAGAAACAAGAACTGGGCTTGTCTCTGTTTTACAAACGAAAATAACAAATAAAATTCTCCCTGCGTAGAATTGATGTTGGGTGACCTTGGCCTGCAGCGGCTTGAAGCCAGGTTTCGGTTCCCGGCCAGAGATTGAGGTTGGGTCGCAGCAGTAAGAGAACCGAATCCTAGCCACTAGACCAGTTAGTTGTCAGTGACAAGGCCCTGGCCCTTCAGCTTTGCAGAAAAGAATTCCCAGAAAGACGGAAAGTAGTGAAACCGGTAAAGTGTTTATTAGGAGGAAAAGAGTACAGTATGTGTGGATAGACACGGGCAGACTCAAGAGAGAGAGTCGCGCCCTCGTGGTAGTTTAAGTCACTTACATGGGGAAGTTGTACCGGGTTTCCTTTGGCCAATCATTTTGATTTGGCTCGTTCTGTGTCGTATTTGGTGTATCTCAGCATCCTCCCATGTGCGCATGTGCATCTGTCAGCCAAGATGGATTCCACCGAACAGGCCTATTGGGGGGCTTTTTTGCTCCGAGGCATGTGGGATCTTCCCAGACCAGGGCTCGAACCCGTGTCCCCTGCACTGGCAGGCGGATTCTTAACCACTGCGCCACCAGGGAAGTCCTGCAACATTTTCTAATGTCATGTGGTCCTCTTGGATCAAATGTCCAAAACCTTTTGATATTTTTGACAAAATTCCCAAAAATCAGGATCTGAATGAAGACTTTTGACATTGAAAAAACTCGGGGCTCTTTTAGAGGTCCCCTGAAATATCCTGAAGGATTTGTTCTTTACCTGGTAAAATGTCAAACGAATAAGGCTTTTAATATGTTAAATTTCAGGGGAGCTTTGTCAAATAAAAAAAGAAAAACGAAATCTTTTAACCTTATATTTATATAGGAATATATTAACAGAAGTGTTCCAAAATTGTATGAAATTCCTGAAATTCTAAGATGCCCTGATATAATGTTATCAGTCCTAATTTAACAATTTATGTCACAGAAATAAGCAGATCTGTTTGTTAATCCCATTATAATGATCTCTCATTAGGTCTTTAATAATAAACATTTTCAGGAGGGAGGGACAAATTGGGAGATTGGGATTCACGTATACACATTCCTATACACAAAATAGATAACTAATAAGAACCTGCTGTATAGCACAGGGAACTCTACTCAGTAGTCTGTAATGGCCTATATGGGAAAAGAATCTAAAAAAAAAAAAAAATAAGGTGGATATATGTATATGTGTAACTGATTCACTTTTCTGTACACCTGAAATGAGCCCATTTTGTAAATTAAGTATACTCCAATAAAAATTAAAAATAATAAACATTTTCAAGACTTTTTGTAATTTATAGACAGCTGTTGCTTTACCCTGATGCTTTTGCAAATGTGTTTCCTCTTCAGAGAAATTCAATGAAATGATTCTGACGGGCACTCGGAAATACAGTTCTTGTAACTTTAAGATCATAACAATGAAGTGGGTTCATTAGGAGTCTGTTTTCTTTGTAACATGATACCTGGTGCAACTACCTCCTGCTTCATTTGATCCAGGACTGATAAAGTAAAACTTAAATCAGTATTTTAAAGACCTAAAAATAATAATGCTCTGTAGAGCACTGTTTTCTTAATACATTCCCAGGAGATGAAAACAAATATCACACTCTACAGCCCTAAGATGTGTACTGGAAAACACACTTCCAGATGTACTCTCTGCAGGCTCACTGGAAGGGACTCTATCCGGTACTGTTGACTAAACTTTGTAATGCCAAACTCCAGGGAGTACATTTCTGGATCCACATGGTGCACCTAAAGAAGGCACTCAACCCCAGCTGGACCTCCACACCATCTGACAACCTGAAGATAAAGCTCACGAAAATCAGAAGCAGATGATGTCTGAGGCTGATGGCTTTCCCAAGCTATCAAGACCAGGCTTGTATAACTTCCTTTCAATACAATCTCTTAGCTTGTTTTCTCCTTCCCTTCCAGAGAAGGACAATGCCTTCGTCCATATTCCCCAATCACTTGTAAAATGGGAAGCCTGTCTGATTGCTAGATTTGCCATCAGAAATCTCAGTCCATCCAAGGAGGAACGACCCTTTGGTTCACCCTATATGTCACTGGGGTTCCAGATGCTGTTTTCTGTCCAAAGTGTTCCACTGGCCCATTTTATGGAGCTAGGGTGCTCAGCCTATCTGAACTCTTCCTAGCTTCAATTTGATACAGCCCTGGGACAGGAAAACAAGACCTTTTGAATATTTTCATGAAAAGTTTTGTCGAACTGCCAGTGCAAGTCAGGTCATCTAAAAACTTAACGAGGTATCTATATATCTAGGTAACCTCTGTGTGTAATAAGAACACAATATCTGAGCCTTGGTTCAGTAGCGCTAATGCCTCTATAAAATTGAATGAATCCATAGATACTATCACTTATGTGGGGGACCTAGAGGTTACACCTTCATGGGTGTAAGTTTCGTGAATGACTTCTATGCCTGGGCAATTCATTGCCTTGATACCTGGAGAATACAAGGACACAGTGCTAGCTGTGTTCACTATCCTATTCACTTTATTATTTTTTTAATTTAAAAAATTATTTATTTATTTATTTTGGCTGCACCGGGACTTGGTTGCGGCACGCGGGATCTTAGTTGTGGCATGCGGGATCTTAGTTGTGGCACGCGTGCGGGATCTAGTTCCCCAACCAGGGATCGAACCCGGGCCCCCTGCATTGGGAGCTTGGAGTCTTGACCACTGGACCGCCAGGGAAGTCCCACAAAATGTATATTCTTCAATGTTTAAGGACACCTCATACTATATCCTTGTGATTTTCATATTTTTTAATCGTTATTAGTTTGTATCTGTTTCATAATGATATCACAGGGAGACCTATGTCAAAATCTTCCTGTGGCTTAGGAAATTTCCTTTTTTTCTTGTGAATATGTTCATTTTGGCTGCCTTGATAATTATATAAGCAACAAAACTCCCCATTAAAAATTGGATTCGTGACTTAGCCTTATAATCAGATTCTCCTCTATTGTTCTGTGTTTAATGAAATGTTCCACCACTGACTCATTTCCCTGCTTGGAATCATGGAAGTCCACACTGAAACGTCTTTTTTGCCAACATGGCTAGTTTGAAATTTTCCCTAATACAGAGTTATCTTTCTAATAAACATCCCAAAATTTATTCCAGTCACTGAAACTTTTAAAAATGTTATGTTTTCATATGTATGCTACACCAGGACATTCTACTCATTTTGACTGAAAATATTTTAAATATGCTAATATCCCTATGTAAACAGCATGTTTCAATTGATTGCCATTTCTCTATGGATGAAATATTCCACCTGTAGGAATGTAGAAAAACATACTTTGTAGTAAATGTTTAATGACAGATATTGCCATAAAAATATTGAGGTAGAAATGAAGTTATTGCATAGTTGATAATCTAGTTTTACTTTCTTTAGGGTTCATATTAAAGAGAACATGGACCTCCCCACTAAATGCCCTTAGAAATATGGCAAAGTTCCTTTCATTCCTTAGATGAAAATAAATCCCAGTGTCTTCTGAATACTATATATTTTACAGGCTCATAAGAGAACTTTCAGCAATAGAACACAAACAGCTAAAATACATTACAGTTTAAAAATCAAAGGTAAATTTCTAATTACTCTCATAATGAATATAGTGAATTTGAAATTGCATTATATTTAGTTATTGTTGACTTAAGTATATTATGATGTAAACAAGTTTTTCTCAAAGCTATTTGAAGGTAATTCAGCACAAGTGTGGAATAGGATAAGCATTTTACAAAATAAGGCAGTTCTCATCAAAAGAAAAAAATTTTTTCTCTTATTGCCCTTCCTCCTTTTATTTTATCTATATGAAATGATGGATGCTAATTAAACATATTGTGGTAATCATTTCACAATATAGGGAAGTCAGACTATTTTGCTTTACACCTTAAACATATAGTGATGTATGTAATTGTATAAAGAGTTGTTTATACAACTCACTGTGTAAAGACTTGGTTTTAAAATGGCAAATATTTAAAACACGTTAGCAAAAAGAAAGAACAATACAATTTATAACAATTTTGGAAACGTTTTGCTCTTTTTGAAGCAACGGTTACTGACCTAAATTATCAGTTGCCTTAGTCCTCCAGTCTCAGACCCTACGTCTGGTCCCTGAGTCTCTGGAACTGAGCAGATTGTTGAATTTGGCCTTTGGAGTGAAAGGGGAATAGAAACGGAGAAGCTATTCTGCAGGGTGTCAGTATGAAATAGCCCATTCGACCCAGGGAGAGTTTTGTATTTCTCATTCTAGTGTGTAATACAGAGACAAGTTCAGTTCTTATTTCCTTAAACTGCTAAAATTAATTCTAATTGCACAAAATGTTCCTGGAGCCAACCACTGCCCCATGCCCACCAGTCTAGGAGACCCACATTTCCAGAAACCTGAATAACTTTGGCCTTCCAGGACATGAGAGCAACCTGCTGTTAGAAGCAGCTTTTATTTAAACCGTGTTCAACTTCTTTATAGGAAACATCTTAGTTTCCGACATAACTGGCCCCCACAATCGTAAGCTTTAACTTAAAATTTTTACAGGCTGCAACTTGAAACAAGCCCGTCAAATACAGGGAAGCACCCTCCGGGCCCGCCCCCTTCCCCGCCCTCCCGCGTTCCCTTCCCGGACCCGTTTCCCCTCACCGCCCCCCAAACCCGGCCGTAGCTCTCCGTCCAGGCCCCGCCCCGGCCGGTCGGCCTCTTCACCAGGCACGTGCGCGTTTCTCTACGGCCCCGGAAATGGAATTCTTGGAACGAAGTAGCAATGCAGAGCGTTTCTCTTTGCTAGTTGAAATCTGTGCTTCGCGGTCCTTTTACTCCATCCTCAGGGTTTTGGAGTCACTGCGGTCTTTTAATTCCCACTCCCGCCCCTCCTCCCCACGTAAATCCAGACGTCATTGTTACAGATCGCGGACCGTTTCCCTTTGGGTTTCAAATTTCTCCGAGGCCAGTACCGAAGCCCTTGCCTTTTCTGCCTTCGGTCCACGTAGAAACCGCCTTTCGGGACATTTTCCTGCTTGAAACCCTTTAGTACGTCCGCATTTGGCAAAACTGGTTCTATGGCCTTGCCTTTATGTGAGGGGAGTGAGAAACTAGGGGAATACATGGCTATGCGTGAGAAGCTAGTAGAGTGAGGAAGGTCAGTAGACTGGAATGGTCTCCATCATACATAACGAGCAAAGTATAAATATGATATCTATATGGCACTTTTTGTTGTAAAAAATACACCTAAGGTATCTTATTTATTTTTGGCTGCATTGGGTCTTCGTTGCTGCTCGTGGGCTTTCTCTAGTTGCAGTGAGCGGGGGCTACTCTTCCCTGCGGTGCGCGGGCTTCTCATTGCAGTGGCTTCTCTTGTGGAGCACGGGCTCTAGGCACGCGGGCTCAGTAGTTGTGGCTCGCGGGCTCTAGAGCACAGGCTCAGCAGTTGTGGTGCATGGGCTTAGTTGCTCCGCAGCATGTGGGATCTTCCCAGACCAGGGCTCGAACCCGTGTCCCCTGCATTGGCAGGCGGATTCCTAACCACTGCACCACCTGGGAAGTCCAAGGTATCTTTTAAAAAAAATATTTATTTGGCTGCGTTGCTTCTGGATCTTTAGTTGCAGCATGCACATGGGATCTAGTTCCCTGACCAAGGATGCAACCCGGACCCACTGCAGTGGGAGCGTGGAGTCTTAGCCACTGGACCGTTAGGGAAGTCCCAGGTATCTTTATTTTTTTTTTAATAAATTTATTTTTGGTGCACTGAGTCTTTGTTGCTGCACCCAGGCTTTCTCTAGTTGCTGCAAGCAGGGGCTACTCTTAGTTGCGGTGTGTGGGCTTCTCATTGCGGTGGCTTCTCTTGTTGCGGAGCACGGGCTCTAGGTGTGCGGGCTTCAGTTGTGGCACATGGGCTCAGTAGTTGTGGCTCGCGGCTCTAGAGCACAGGGCAGGCTCAGTAGTTGTGGCGCATGCGCTCAGTAGTTGTGGCTTGCGGGCTCTAGAGCGCAGGCTCAGTAGCTGTGGCACACGGGCTTAGTTGCTCCGCGGCATGTGGGATCTTCCCAGGCCAAGGCTCCAACCCGTGTCCCCTGCATTGGCACCAAATTCTTAACCACTGAGCCACCAGGGAAGAGGGAAGTCCCAGGTATCTTATTAAAAAAAGGAAATATGGGACTTCCCTGACGGTCCAGTGGTTAAGACTCCGCGCTTCCACTGCAGGGCAGCGGGTTGGATCCCTGGTTGGCGAACTAAGATCCTAAATGCAGTGTGGCTCGGTCAAAAAAAAAAAAATATATATGCTTGGGAATTCCCTGGCGGGCCCTGAGGTTTCACTGCGGAGGGCCAGGGTTCAATCCCTGGTTGGGGAAATATGATTCTGCAAGCTGCACGGTGCGGTCCAAAAAAAAAAAAAAAAAAATGATGCTTGAGAACGGATTGTAATGTGGATACTTGTAGTACATATATTTAATGTAATTTTCCTGTTTGGGAGTCAATATTTTGTATGTGGACAATGAAAAAAGAAAATTAAAAATGATAATATAAGAATCATTGCATGTCCAGAAACATATAGCTTTCTGGAATTCCTTGGCAGTCCAATGGTTAGGATTCCAAGCCTTCGCTGCCGAGGGCCCAGGTTCAACTCCTGGTTGGGGAACTAAGATCCTGCAAGCCCTGCTACCGGGCCAAAAAAAGAAACATAACTTTAAAATAACATTTTAAGGGGGAGTTCCCTGGCGGTTCAGTGGTTGGGACTCTGCGTTTCCACTGAAGGGGGCACGGGTTTGATCCCTGGTCAGGGAACTGGGATCCCACAAGCTGTGCAGTGGGGCCAATAGAATTGTTTTTAAATGAATGATTAAACAAATAAATAATAAAGTAAAAATTAAAGTAGCATTTTAAGTGCCTACCTTCAATTGAATATATTCTGTAGTTTCAAGGAAATCTTATTTCTCTATTCCTCTATAGGAAATACTTAAGGTAGCTTCTCCAATTCTGATCATCCCTCAGATATAACAGGTATGTTAATATCACATAGTTTACTATTAAATTAAAAGTGGAGTTAATAAGAGCGCTCATCGAAAAGGAACAGCAATTTACCAATACACTAAAAGTCTAAGGGCTCATTTCATTTCTTTGCTTGGCTTTCTAGCCCTCAGTGTGAACTTCCTGTTTGTGGTGGGACTGAAGTATTAACTGAGTTCATGTAGTTCTGAGGCTTCCTTCCTCAGGTGAAGGCAGCACCATGTAACTGGACAATTTTAGTAAGGTTATTTTACAAATATTCAATGATAAACCAGTTGGAAGTGTTAAAACTGAAAACCTGTAGTCAACCCAGTGTAGTTAGACAAAGAAGGTAATATATTTGTAGTTGAATCAAAATTAAATGGACATTCTAATGGAAAGAGGCAATATATGAGAGAAGGAATGAGAGACAATGAGTTCTCACCTATAACCTTGACTTTGGGAGGTTAAGGTGGGCATGAAAAAAGAAAAGGTCATTGAAAATGTGCCAGTCACGTTTTTACACGTTTTGCTATGTAACAAGTATTCCTGAATTTTCAATGTCTTACAACAACAAACATTTATTTCTTCCTCATATGTATCATTATTCACCTCTTGCTTGTTTGTATAATTTGATTCTGTCATTCAGCATAAAATTTCAGTCTATCCAAGACCCTTCTTGCAGTAGAGAAGACAGGGTTATACGAAACAAACAAAAGATTTGAAAGCTTCCATTTAAACTTGAAACGTGCCTTTCTACTCACACCAAATTGGCCCAGGAACTCAAAAAGCCAAGCTTGCATAAAATGGGCAAGGAAGTGCAATCTTCTCAAGTGAAAGGAAGGTTTGCCTAAGTCAAGTGGCCAAGACTGATATCAAAGGGCAGACATGTATGATCTCACAGAAGGGTGATAAATGATTGTAAATAATATTAGTATATATGATAACTGCAGCTTTTCTCAGAAATGATTTTTCCCTCCTTTGTTCACACTAAATAAAACTACTGATTATTAGATAAAATAGGGAATATCACTGCAGAACAGGCAAACAAGAAAAGGATAGAAATGAACTATTACAAAAACTCTACAAAATAATACTTAAAAACTAAGATGAAATGGACTGATTCCATGAAACGAGTAACCTAAAACAAATCACCAATGTGAAACAGATTATTTGAATAACTACCTTGAATTACAAAGTAAATTTTAAATTTCAAAATCCCCACTAGCCAAGAAAGAAATCTGCAAGCTGAGATGGTGACTGTGAAATCCTAGATAAACTACTCCATAATATGGCTGTTTCAGTATCTATTTGGTGTAGTCTAGTGGCCTGCTGGGGCTGTGAACTGACACCAGCCTTTCCTTTGACAGCACATCCTAGGTTAACAGCCCAGAGTCACAGGGATATGACTCCTTGGTCTGCCCTCGTGACAACCACACTTCCCCATCACCCCCAGCCTTCCCCTGGTTCTTCTTTAAATCTGGCTCCCCTTCCCCCACTGAAGCTTAGTAATTCCTATTCTTTCTGGTTTGAATTCACCAATTCCATTTAAACAGCCTATCCATGGACCTTAAGAAGGTTTATGCCCCAGGTCTGGCCCCATGCTCTCTGCCTAGACCCTACCTGGACTTCTTACATGTTCCCTCCAGCTATACCTTGTAGCTCCTCCAGAATCTGTGAGTAATAAACGTCTCCATTTCACTTTCTCTTGCAGTCTTTCGTGGAGTTGTTGCCTAACTTTCAACACTCAGGGGCTCAACTTTACAAAAGGTAATTTAAGAAAGTCACAACAATGGCATTCAACAATTCTATCAAATTTATAAAGAATTACCAGTAATTCCATACGATTTCTTTAATTTTTAAACTTTTATTGGAGTATAGTTGATTTACAATGTTGTTTCAGGTGTACAGCAAAGTGAATCAGTTATACATATATCCACTCTTTTTTTTGTTTTTTCAGATTCTTTTCCCATATAGGCCATCAGAGTATAGAGTAGAGTTCCCTGTGCTATACAGCAGGCTATAAAATTTCTTTTTAAGACAAGAAAAGGAGGGAGTACTTGTCAACTCAATTTATAAGGCCAGTATTACTAGGATAAAAAACTAGACAAAGTTAATAGAAAAAAAAGAGAAAGTAAACAAAATGACCAATTAAATCCCACATGAAGATTCCAAAATTCATCATAAAATATTACAAACAGAAATGAATCATAGAAAGAATTCATATTAAAGATAATATAAGTCAGGGAATTCCTTGGCGGTCCAGTGGTTAGGACTCGTCACTTTTCCTGCCGGGGCCCAGGTTCAATCCCTGGTTGGGGAACTAATATCCCGCAAGCCACATGCTACAGCCTAAATAAATAAATAAATAAATAAATAAATAATAATAATAATCAAGATCACTTATCAAAGAAAAATACATTATTCTTGGTTGGGAACAAATTCTATGTGGAGGATACTGGGTGTCAGTTGACATACCCAAAGTAGCACAAATGTTATTTTCTCTGCAAGATCTTCTGGTTCTGAATGTGAACATATCAATAGGAAAGGGCGGCACAGCTTCCAGACACTTGGGAATGGAGATTCTCTCCTTGTCACAAACTATAATTGGAATTCTGCAGTCTATCTCATTCATCCTTGTAATTTCTTTCACTTCACTGCATGTTTGTTCAACTCCACACACTTGATTTTCAAGCACCTTACCATAGCCAACTCCCACAAGAGAGATTTCATGTCACCATTTTGCCACTCCAGTTTTTTCACTGAACTAAAGCCCTAAAGTACCAGTTTTTCTTCATATTTATAATGCACCTACTTTGTACCTGTCATTGCCTTATGGGCATTATCATGTCACAGAAGTCCCAAAACAACCCACTAATTTACATATCCCATGCTATAAAACAGGAGAAATATATGTGACAGAAAAAATTATCGCTAAGGAAACAATTCAAAACATTTTTTATTACAGTAGAAAACAATGTAACACATTGTGTACTAGCCTAATTTGAAACTCAAATTTTAATAGCATTTAGAAAATTGCTCTTTGAGTAAATTGCTTAGTTACATTATCTAATAAACATTTCCAAACATTAATTTTTTAAACTAAGGTAAAAATATCTCTGACAAGTTATCCAAATAGTATTTTACAAGCATTTTCAAGAACCATATTGAACAATGGAATGTATGTGTGCTGCAGGAAAAGAAATGTAAGAAAGTATTAGCATGAAGAAAAGTGTGGTTTGCCAAGTCAAGAGCTCAGGAATTCCAAGAGTGAGCATTCAGTGTTTGTTTTGTTTTCTTTTCTTTTTGGGTGAAGTAGAGAAGAACAGCTTTATTGCTCTGCCAGGCAAAGAGGCCACAGCAGGCTAATGACCTCAAAACTGTGTGTCCCAACCTGGAGGGGGTAGTGAGTTTTATAGTAATGGTTCAGAGAGGGCGTGATCAGCTCGTGGACATTCTTTTGATTGGTTGGTGGGGAGGTAAGCGGGAGTCAACATCCTCAACCTTCTCCTTCCCACCAGTCTGGGGTGTACATGCTTGTGGGTAGCACACGGTTCATTTCTCCCACCTGGTGGGGGTTTCAGTATCTGGTCTCTGGACTTCCTGAGCCTCAGGTTCTTTGTGTCTCAGCGCAGAAGGAATTCAGCGAGAGGTAAAGTGACAGGCAAGAAGTAGACTTATTAATATAGGACACTTGTGAGGGATACAAGTGGGTAGGCGAGGGGGCTCTGCCTCAGTGTTTTATTAAAGAGTCTGACTCCATTTTTTCTTTTCTTTTCTTTTTTTTTGGCTGCACCATGCGGCTTGTGGGATCTTAGTTCTCCGACCAGGGATTGAACCCAGGCCCACGGCAGTGAGAGCTGGGAGTTCTAACCACCGGACTGCCAGGGAATTCCCCTGACTCCATTTTTTGATGTTTGACTATTGACACCTCTTAATCCTCAGGAAAACCTCTTCTTATTCAGCCTATCTGGACAGACTGATAAAAAAGCCTAAGGGCTCCTTCCTTTGAGAGAAACTGGACATTCAAACCGTAAGCTTATCCTCCACCAAGCCTCACCCAGTAATTAAAATTTCCTCTAACGTTTACTGCTCTCCCTTCAATTCCCAAGAATGAGTCTAATTTCTCATTAAACATAGATGCAAACACCACCTATTCACATGCAGTGGAAGAGGTGACCAACTTTTCCAACACATCGTTCCTACCACATAATCAGTCCCTAGCAACCTGTCACTCTCCCCTCATGGCAAGTCCAGTCCCTTTATGTCCTTACTGCTCTGTTGATGGTCAGCTGGTAGAGCATTCTGTCCTGTAACCACAGTGACCTATCCATGCACCCTGAACATAACAAGCATGATGAGTCAAGGCAGTTTTATATTATTCTCTGCTCCTCCCTATTGCTGATTCACAACTATTGAATTTGGTAATTCAGGGGCCTTGTTTTTCCAGGGAACATGGATGTGAATGAACCACACCTAATGAAGTTGGCCCCCTTATGTTACTGATTCCTTCCCAGAGACAATCATCAAAGGCCTGTAATGAAGGCATAAGATCAACAGACTTCAAACTTCAGGTTGAAAGGCATAAATAGTAATGTGGCTTTTTCAATAAAATTCAATTAACAGAATATTTACAGTGAAGATAATTGGCCATTTACACGTTATTCTTCCTGTCATATACATACCATTTCATAATTTTTAACATACTGTGACTTGTAATGATTCTAAGGTACATAACAATCTCACATTAATCCTGGAGAAGTACTTATGCCTAGTATAGATTCTCTGATATGTAGGCTGATTTAAGAATGGCACAAAAAATTTACCTAATTCATTACATTTGTAAGGATTATCCCTCATATGAGTTCTGTGGTGAAACCTCAGGACGCATCGTTTCATCAAATTCTTTCCACGTTCGGTAAATCTCTATAGTTTCCAACCTGTATGAATTTTATCATTACACTAAAGGTGTAGATACCTGATGAAAACTTTTACAACATTCATTACATTTGAAACGTTGCTCTCCAAACTAAATCCTCTATGTTTCAGAAATTTCATCTTTAGGTACAAGCCTTAGCACACATATTAGTTCGTGTGGTTCCTCTCAAAGATATATATTGAGAAGTCTGGTGAATTGTACAGCCAGGATAAAGCCTCTGCTCGTACATTTGTAGTGTTTCTCTTCAGTGGACTCTCCACTGTTGCCTAATATTTGAACTCAAGGTAAAGATTTTGCCACACTAGTTGCATTAGTAAGGGATAGTTCCAGTACCTTCCCATCTTGTGATCTTTGTGTAAAATCCTTACCACACACATAATATTTGAGTGGTTTCTCTCCAGGATAAATATTCCAATATCTAGTGACAAGTGAGCACTAACTTGAAACTTTGCCACATTTGGTACATCTGTAATGTTCTCCCCAGTATGGATTATCTGATGATTGGCGGGATGTGAGCCCTGAGTAAAGGTTTTGCCCATTCATAGCATTTGTGAGGTAATCTCCAGAATGAATTCTTTGGTGAATGACTTCCTTGTCTAAGGACTGGTCATACTAAACACACCTACCCGGTTTCTCTCCAGAATGATATTTTCAGTGAAGCCTAAGACGTGGACAGCTGCTAAAACCCTTGCTTGAAGTTCGTCATCAATGTGGATTACCTGACAGTAAGATAAGTTTCTAAGTACACTGACGGATTTTCACACTCATCATATTTGTCAGGCAGCTTTCCAATATGAAACTTCAGTGCACCTTAAGGTATGAATTTTCACTGAAGACTTTGAGAAATTCAATACATTTCTAGAGTTTCTGTCCAGTATAGATTATGTGATGGTGAGGCTTTGCCACACTCATGACATGTGCATAGTTTCTCTCCACTATGAATCTCCCAGGAATTTAAAGTGTCAATTTTGTTTTGTTTTTTTTTAAGGATTTTTCTAAATTTTATTTATTTATTTATTTAATTTATTTATTTATTTATTTAAGGCTGCATTGGGTCTTCATTGCGGGGGCTACTCTTCGTTGTGGTGCGCAGGCTTCTCATTGCGGTGGCTTCTCTTGTTGCAGAGCATGGGCTCTAGGTGCACAGACTTCAGTAGTTGTGGCATGCGGGCTCAGTAGGTGTGGCTCGCGGGCTCTAGAGCACAGGCTCAGTAGTCGTGGCGCACGGGCCTAGTTGCTCCGCAGCATGTGGGATCTTCCCAGACCAGGGATCGAACCCGTGTCTCCTGCATTGGCAGGCGGATTCTCAACCACTGTGCCACCAGGGAAGCCCAAAGTGTCAATTTTGAGTGAAGACCTTCCCACATATATCACGTTAATATGATTCCCCCTTTGTATTTATTACCTGATATGTAGTGAGAGTTGAGATCTAAGTAAAGGTTTTTCAACAGTCTTTACTTTTGTAAGGTTTCGCTTTTGTATGAACACTCTGATGCTTTGCAAGGTATGCTTTTCGACTAAAGCAGCTGCCACACTCATTACACTTGTAAGGTTTCTCTCCAGTATGAATTCTCTGATGAATTACGAGATTTGAATTCCGATTGAAGACCTTGCCACACTCACTACATTTGTAAGGTTTCTCTCCAGTATGAACTCTCCGGTGAATTGCAAGGTATGAATTATAACTAAAGACTCTGCCACATATATCACATTTACATAATTTCTGTCCTGTATGGATTATCTGATGTCTCCTGAGGTTTGAGCTGTGATTAAAGATTTTGCCACAGTCTTTACATTGGTAAGGTTTCTCCCCAGTATGAATTCTCCGATGAACTGCAAGGTATGAATTTTGACCGAAGACTTTGCCACATACATCACATTTATATGGCTTATCTCCTGAATGGATGATTTGATGTTGTATGAGGTGTGAGCCAAAATAAAAGGTTTTGCCACACTCATTACATTTGTAGTGTTTCTCTCCAGTATGAATTATCTGATGACTGACAAGGGTTGATCTAATACTAAATACCTTACCACACTCATTACATTTGTAAGGTTTCTCTCCAGTATGAATTCTCTGATGACTTGCAAGGTTTCCTTTTTGACTAAAAGCCTTGCCGCACTCATTACATTTGTAAGGTTTCTCTCCAGTATGAATTCTGCGATGTTTTGCAAGGTATGAATTCTGACTAAAGACCTTGCCACATTCATTACATTTGTATGGTTTCTCTCCAGTATGAATTCTCTGATGAACTGCAAGGTATGAACTTTGACTAAACACTTTTTCACATACATCACATTTATATAAGTTCTCTTTTGTATGGATTATCTGATGTCCAGTGAGGTGCAAGCCATGATTAAGGGTTTTGCCACACTCGTTATATTTGTAAGATTTCTCTTCAGTATGAATTGTTCGATGAATTGCAAGGTCTGAATTTCGACTAAAGCCTTTGCAACATACATCACAATTAAATATTTTCTCTTTTGTATGGATCATCTGATGCTGAGTGAGATTTAAGCCCCGATGAAAGGTTTTGCCACACTGATTACATTTGTAAGGGCTTTCCATGCAGGCACTCTGGTCTTGTGTCAGTATTGAAGGATGCATAAAATCATTCTCATATGAATTAGAAATGGTGGTTTGGACAGTAGAAGTTCCTTGAAGTGGTGAAAATGAGGCACTAATGCTGATACTCTTGTCAGCTTGATTAAATTCATCAATTTTCTCTTCACTTTTGAAAATATGCAGTTCATCCTGAAAGCTTAATGCCAGCCTGTTTTCCATAGGCTTGATTCCTGCAATGCTTCTACCGTGTCGATCTCTCTTATCAGTCAGCTTTTTGTTATGTTTTATAGGCATTCCTTTATAATTTCTTTCCTCATCTCTTGGCTGAGACTCAAAGTCATGTATATTTTCCTGGATTTCCCTGAGGTAAAAATGCTTGATTTTATTCCTTTCATGTCTTCCCAATATCAGTGTTTGGAATACTTCTGCTCTATCAGTGTTTGCATTTAGTTGTAATTTCTTGATCACATGTACATGAGAGATATCTACAAGACATAAAGAACCATAAGTATCCTATTCATCCCAATTCATAAGTAAATAGTTCATGTTAAATACATACTACACCAAAATTAGTACTTACACAAAACAGTTATGAAAATTCCCAACCATGATATTAAAACGTTTACAAACACAAAAGGAATGATTCTTTACTAAAGATAAAGTGATCCGAGGTAATTCCACTTAAATTTAGGGCACCCAATTTTCAAACAACCTATGATAAAAACACTCACATTGGAAAAACTTCTGTTAGCTATCAAAGAAAGTGTATTTTTCAACCATGACACCAAAGCACATACCAATTAGCAGTAAACATACTGGTGCCTCGTAACTGAGGAGAAAAGAATATTATACTATACATATATTGTGCATACTTGTTAAATAGAAATGAATGCTAAAAAAACAGACAGTAAATAACTGTAACAGTAAATAATCCAAAACTAACTTATTCAATGAATAATCTCAAGGAGTGGTGGTTTCCAATTGGGAAACAAATATAGCTTAGAGAAAATGGTGAATATGATAAAACAGTATTTTAAAAAACAAAATGTTCTTCTAAAAATGTGTTGTAAAGCTATGTACCCAGGAAGAAGCATAAAACATTCTGAAAGACCACCTTCTGTACATGACAATTAAATATCAATAAATGAAATATTCTCCAGTTATATTAACAGCCATTAAATAGAACAACTCCCTACCTGTTCAGTGCCCTAAAATATCCAGTTCATTGGCTCCAAAATATATGTAATGAAGAGAGAGCAATTTGTGAATTTATTTAACTAGGTTCATGCAACAAATTGCAAAAGAAAGGCATACAATATATAAGGCAAAAAAAGGGACATCATAATAAACATGCCAGAATATTAATATATCTTTTTTATACAAAAGCCACTTTTGATTCATTAATATAAAAAATGCACTATTTCTGGGAATTCCCTGGCAGTCCAGTGGTTAGAATTCAGCACTTTCACTGCCATGGGCCCAGGTTCCACTTCTGGTTGAGAAAGTAAGATCCCGCAAGCAGCGTGGTGTGGCCAAAAAAACAAACAAACAAACCCCCCCCCAAAACTCCCCCACTATTTCAAGCCGTCTAACATTACTAGTTTCTTTTGAAAGGCTTGAGGAAAATTATCAGAATTTTTTAAGTAAGGGAAGTGGAATCACAGGTTTATGTACATGACCCCAACTGACGCAGAAAGTAGTGAGAACCATGATGTGAACCTTGACCAATAGACTGAGACAACATATCCTTAAACATGACTGCCCACCCAAGCAGTATAGATTACAAAATACTACAACAAATGTCAGGAGTTGAGAAAGAAAACTTCAAGGGAGATGCAGGAAGTGAGCTGGATAACTGCTAAGGTTATTCAGCCACCCCTCCTGGAAATGGTTTCTGAGCCATCACAGCTACACACAAAATGATTTAGGTTGTGTCATGAGACAGTTGTTCAATATATAAAGAGGCATTATTTTTACAGTGTGAGTGATGTGGAAGGTGGAGGGATGGGTGAAGGAGTGCTGTAGAAATTGGGAAGTTCAGGAGAATAACTTAAATGTGCTAGGAAATAACAATCTTTCCATCCACATCAAGGTGCCATGTAAGGAAAGGTCAGGACTGAGAAAGGGCCTGAGTGGAGCACAGAGTTTTTTAACCATGGGAATTATACTATGAGTATGGGAAGAACTGAAAGAGATTTAAACACTGTAGAAAGAAATTAACTTTAAATCTATTACAGTATTTGCTATGCAAGGTATCAAATTCCAACAGCTGTATTTCCATGCACATATTCAATAAAAACATGTATAATATTCAAGGAGATGGTGCAATAATGTTCTTAGCAGAAAGCAGAAGGAAAAACCAGGAGAAGACCACCAGAAGGAGACGGATCAGTCTATTCTGTACACACACATGCAGAACAAAGTAATCAGATCAACACTACTGTAAAGTAGGGAGATCATGATTTCAGAATGAAGATCTCCTGGCTGGGTGAGCAGGGTTTGTATGGGGAAACAAAGATAGCAGAAAGCGTTTGAGAAAGCCTGAGCAATTTCAGGATAGGATCACAATAGTTAAGTAAGCAAAGAAAGAAACAAATGTGACTAACTAAAATATCGATTACATAACATAATTTGGTATATAAAATGTTTATGTTAACACTCCTTGTTATTAAACATGACAGTGTTCTTTTAGCTGGCCTCTCTAAATACTGAAAATCATATCATTAAATTTCTTAACACAAACTCTGCAAAGAAAAACAAAACTGTGAGGAGTGATGTCAGCAGAACAGTAAACCACAGGCACTCATTAGAGCCATGAGGAAGCCAAGTTAAAAACAATAAACAAAAAAGAATTTGGGAAAACTCTACAAACCAGTAAAAAAAGTGGCAGCACCCAGGCAATTGCCTATCCTGAAAACACTAAACCGAAAAATGCAGGAAAGTTCATGACAATTTCCTGGCCTGCGACTCCCCACCTCCTTCTTACATTGCATTGAGATTGAGCTGGAAGGAGCCTCCCAATTACCAGAGATGGTCTCATGGGGAAACGCTAAAAACATGACAAAAACACTCAGTAAACTAGAAATAGGAAAAGATGACCTCAACATAGTAAAGGACATGTATTAAAAGCCCACAGCTAACATCATACTCAATGGGGAATGACTTAAAGCTTTTCCTCTAAGATCAAGAAAAAAACAAGGACACTTGCACTCAGTATTTCTAAAAAAAAATTACTGGAATTCCTAGCAAGTACACGTAGGTAGCAGAAAAAGACATAAAAACAACAATTCCAATAGCAAAAAGAAGCAAAACTATCTCTTTTGACAAATGAAATGATCTGATAAGTAAAAAACCCTGGGGAATTCCCTGGTGGTCCAGTGGTTAGGACTCCATGCTTCCTCTGCTGGGGGCCTGGTTTCGATCCCTGGTATGGGAACTAAGATCCCACAAGCCGTGCAACACGGCAAAAAAAATAAAAAATAAAAAAATAAATAAATAAATAAAAATCTGTGAAGATTCTTAAAAAAAAAAATTGATAGAAATAATGAACTCAGAAAGATGACAATATATAAAATTGACAAACAAAAATCAATACTGTTTCTATACATTGACAATAAAAAATCAAGAAGGAAATTCAGAAAACAATTCCATTTACAACACCATCAAAAAAATAAAGTACTTGGCAAAACTTTACAGAAGGGAAAGATATATGCACTATAAACTAAAAACACAGCTGAAAAATATTTGAAAAGACACAAATTAATGCAAAGATATCCCAAGTTCATGGATTAGAAGTAAATATTGTCAGTATGTAAATACTACCCTAAGTGATCAACAGATTCAATGCAATCCCTAATAAAATCCCAATAGTGTGTCTCGAAGAAACAGATAAATCCATCCTAAGATTCAAATGCAATCTCAAAAGACACTCAATATCAAACCCAAGGTTGAAAAGAATGAAGTTGGAGGTTTCACAATTATTTCAAAATTCTTAGAAACCTAAACTAACCAAAGCAGTATGGTACTAGCATAAAGACAGAGAGAGACCAGTGGCATACAACAGAGACATGAGAAATAAACTCTTGTGTACGTGGTCAAATGATGTTCCACAGGAATATCAGGACCACTCAATGGGGGAAGGGCAGTCCATTAAACAAAACAAAACGAATTATGGTTCAGATTGAAGGTATCACTCCACTTCGTAAGTTCTCTGATTTAGATGTTTCAAAATTAGCTGTTGATGTAGAAAGAACAATAGCACACAGGTGACCCCAAAATGGTGTCAACAACAGTTTACACAACAGCCTCACAAATAGGAGGATGTGAACTTGGGCAATGTTATCCTGAGGAGAAATTCCTCTTCACCATTTACTGAGGGTGAAAGGGGATGGTCATAGTACATGTGAACACCACTATCACAGTGCCCTTGAGACAGGCTTTTGTGACATTGCTCAAAACCAGAAAAAAACCTGGAAAGATTTATCAGCCAGGCTCTGGTGATACTTTCTATTTCATATCATAGAATATGCAGACTACTTCACTATAGCTTTAAGTGGTGATTTTCTATATAGCAGGAAAATATTACAATATATGAGGGATACTATTCTCATTCAAAATTATATGTCACCCAGTAAACCCACTCTATAGAAAGTCCACCAGAAGTTGTTGATTAACGAAGGGTGGATTATCACACCAAAGATTCTGGATAAAATTTCAGAGCCTAGTTCTATGTATTTCATAAACAAGTTTCAGAGGCAAAATCACACAAACTTAGGAGAGTATGAAATCAGGAAGAGAATACATTCCCAGACTAGGTAGAGCAGTACAGGAGTGAAAAAAATATGAGATATGTGCGTCAGACATCATAGAACCTTCAGATGGAACCATGTGCTCTAGCCACAGATGCCAAACTAAGAGCCTGAAAGACACATATATACTCCTCAGTAGGACTGGGGATCAAAGAGGTGATCTCTCTGTCCACTGTCCTTAGTTTTCCTAAGTAATAATTACAGAAGATAGAATGCACCTCCCTGTTACACACAAGCCTGAAGAATGTGGCCAAAGCAGAACAGAAGAAATGCAGGAGGGATCTAAACAGGCAGACGGGGCTTGAGACAGCTCCATGCAGGTTATGAGGTGCCACATGGAATCAAAGAGCAGCCAGTGTCTCCCATCTTCTGATGAGGTCTCCTAAAAACATCCAATGGGGATGGAACCGGGAAAGGTTCCGGGATTGGAGTCTGGAGGCATCAGCTCTTATCTATGTGGACTGAGAACTGAGCATCCAATGGAATGAAGTCGAGAAGGAGAGATGAGGGGGCAAGAGGCCCCTCTGAAAAAGTCCACCTCATGCTCTGCTAAGTCAAGCAACAGGAGCTCACAGAAGCCAGATGGCAGAGTGTTGTAGATCATGATAAAGACCTTGCCTCTGTCTCTGTAGGAGCTGCAGCACCACTGGAGGGTGAAAGAACACATTTCACATGCGGAAGGAAAGAGGGAAAAGTTACGGAGAAGAAAAATTTCCTCTGAGAGTTCAAATAACAAGTAAATTTTTGTATTCCCACAGAACTCTCTGATGAGGGGAAGGTCTCCAAACACTATTAATAACGAGGCTTCCCCTCGGCCCTTCTGAGATCTGACCTGTGTTCACACTTTGATACATCCCCAGAGGTATTCAGATCACTCTTCACAGCCCAGGGCTCTCTCTCTTGTTACAAAGTGGGTAAAATATTCAGATAAGAAACAGAAATTCCTCCACATAAGAGGAAGGAAACATGATTTGCTGTGGCTTTTCCAGAATCCTGGTCTCTTGCTCAACTGAGAATTGAGGTGACTACAGATGGAAACAGAAAAATATTTCGAAAAACTGACCTGCTCTTTTACCTCCTGAATACACAGGGAACAGTATAATGTGCAGAAACGTAGCTCTTTTCCTAAAATTTCTAAATCAAATGCACAGGGGTAGGAAACAGGAAAATGGGTATATTAAAAGTTTCCCATTGAGCTTTATATATATGTAAGCTCTGGAACAACTCCTGATGTATCATGAAGTGGGCAGGTCATCACAGGAAAAGGTAGATTTAAACTCCTGATGCTGCATCCTAAAGCTTTCCATTTCTGAATCAACAAGGATTTCAGATCAGTCAAGCAAAACAGGGGCTCCCAGGAGGCACACAATGGAAAATGCAAAGATACTTAAGAGCAGATCCCAATTTCTGGAGGGAAGTTATCCTCACCCAGGGAGACCAGGTTCCTGTAGGTCTCCAACATCACGTCCCTGTACAAGGCCCTCTGAGCAGGGTCCAGGCATTCCCACTCCTCCTGAGAGAATGTGATGGCCACATCCTTGAAGGTCAACTGTGCCTGAAATGAAAACACATTTCACCAAGGGGCCATGAGGAGAATTCTTATTTTCACATAAAATGAGAAGAGGTGAAAAGATGAAGTATGTATTCTGACAGATCCATATAAAGATATCTGGGGAAATTATGGGTCTCTAATTTTAATTTCTTATGCTTTTTCATAGAGATTATGATAACCTGTAATCAATCTGTATTTTTTATTTTTGTGGACAATACATGAAATACATATAAATAAAATTCAACAGTGAGTTCTCTATCCAGAAGTGTTAGATTATGTCTTACACACCGAGTGCTATTCAAAATCTAGATAAACTACACTATGAGTGGTGGCTTTAGAGATGATAAAGTCCACAGTGCTTTAAAAAAAAAATCAAAATCTTAAATTACAATGACGATAATAACAGCAATGACTAAAGGTGTTTGAATACTTCACAGATGCTAAGCATTACTCTAAATGCTTTACAGATATGAACTTTTTAGTCAACATTGTAGCTCAGTAGAGAAAGATCTGTTCCCATCCTGCAGAGGAGAAAACTGTCAGAGACATTTGGAGAAACTCAACTTAGTTCAAGCTAAGAAATGATACAGCAAGCAGCTGAATTAAGGTGGATGCGGTCTTGAACTGAAGATAAAGAAGCAAAAACTGAAGTAACAGAAGAGCATTGGAAGCACATTGCCAGAGAATTCTCCCAGAAAACTTGAAAGAAGTTGAACAACATGAAAGGCAGTAAAAGGTCATTATAGATGTAGGCGCATGCGTGCGCGCACACACACACATACAACATGTTAGTAATCTTTTTTCTTCTTTAATTAATTTATTAATTTATTTATTTTTGGCTGTGTTGGGTCTTCGTTTCTGTGCGAGGGCTTTCTCTAGTTGTGGCAAGCGGGGGCCACTCTTCATTGCGGTGCACAGGCCTCTCACTATCGTGGCCTGTCTTGTTGCAGAGCACAGGCTCCAGACGCGCAGGCTCAGTAGTTGTGGCTCACGGGCCTAGCCACTCCGCGGCATGTGGGATCTTCCCAGACCAGGGCTCGAACCCGTGTCCCCTGCATTAGCAGGCAGATTCTCAACCACTGCGCCACCAGGGAAGCCCCATGTTAGTAATCTTACTAGTATTTGAACCATTAACAGGATAGTGTAGGAAAAATTCAAGGCCATGTAATATATTTTTGATGTAATTTCAACTGCAATGCAGTACATAGTTATAAAATTATGATGTCTTTTATCAAAACCATGGACTTGCACATCCATGATCTCATGGACACACATGTAAATGCACAAATAACTGAAACGAGAGAAGTTGTCTCTGGATATATTATTGCATGATTTTTTTCATCATCATTTTTATTTATGTGAATTTCAGCAACTTTGGAACAATGAAAAAGTATCAACTGTACTAAATGGTACTAACATGAAAAAAATAGGATCCTTTAACTGCAATGTCTGTTGAATACCCATACATAAATACAATTTAAACCACAAAATTGACATAGGTAGGTATTAACAAATGCAAAGCAGAGTTTATTTCTGTATTCCACACATAAAACACTGACTCAAAATTAGAAAAGTTATTACCATTATACACTAATTTAAGAGATTAAGAAAAAAATTATCACAATAGTAAAGTTAAAAACTACTTGGAGGATTAAATATCATGACTAAAAAGAATATGGAAAAAAGCATATTGTAATTAAGGAAGAATATTTCACCAAACGTCATGATTAGAAGGAAACTTGACGCATTCCCTCTGGAGTTACAGTGGAGTGAAGGGGGCTGGCCAGGGTGCCTGCCTTTCACCACTGTACAGAGTACCTGAGCAGGGACCACTAGAGGAAGTAACAGGAGGAAAACAGAGGGCAAGAGACACACAGAGAGTGTGTCAGAGAGCTGGAACTGCAAACATTCACAAATCTAAGGACATAGAAATCTAAGAACAGAGAAAGGATGTGAAAAGACAGTCCAACCTAAAGACAGCAGGGGTGACTATATTACATCAGAAAAAATAAAGACAAAAACTGACACAAGAGACAAAGGATATTATATAATAAAACAGTCAATTCACCAGGAAGATATAACAATTATAAATATATATACATCTAACATTAGAGCTTGACCAAATATAAGGCAAACAACAGAGATAAACAACAGCAAAATGTCAGTATGAGACTTCAATACTCTAGTTTTATCTACACATGGAAACAACTTATAAGGAAAGAGAACTTGAACTACACTAAATAACAATTGTACCTAAAAGACATGTACAGAACACTCCACCCAACACCAAAAAACATCCTTCTCAAGCAAACATGAAACATTCTCCATGACAGACCACAAAACATCTTAGGCCACAAAACAAATCTTAACAAATTTAAGGAGACTGAGATCTAAAAAGTATCTTCTCTAACCACAACGAAATGAAACTTGAAATAATGAACAGAGGGAAAACAGGAAAACCCCCAAAATGTACAAATTAAACAGCTGATTCTTAAAGAAGCCATGGCCCGGGCTTCCCTGGTGGCTCGGTGGTTAAGAATCCGCCTGCCAATACAGGGGACACAGGTTCGAGCCCTGGTCCGGGAAGATCCCACATGCCGCGGAGCAACTAAGCCCGTGCACCACAACTACAGAGCCCCAGCGCCACAACTACTGAAGCCCACGTGCCTAGAGCCCGTGCTCCACAACAAGAGAAGTCACCGCAATGAGAAGCCTGCGCACCACAACAAAGAGTAGCCCCTGCTCACCACAACTAGAGAAAGCCCACATGCAGCAATGAAGACCCAACACAGCCAAAAGTAAAATAAATAAATTTATTTTTTAAAAAAAGAAGCAATGGGTCAAAGAAGAAATCACAAGGAAATTGTAAAAATATCTGAAAGAAAATAAAAACACAATATACCAAAATTTATAACAGGCAGTCAAAACCATAGTAAAAGGGAAGTCTGCAATGCTAAATGCTTACAACAAAAAAGGGGAAAGATGCAAACCCTGTACTGCTGTTCAAGAATGTACTGAGAGTCCTAGCCAGAGCCATTAGACAAGAAAAAGAAATCAAAGTTATACAGATTGAAAAAGAAGTAAAATTACCTTTTTCTCTAGGTGACAAGGTTTTACATGTGCAAACCAAAAAGGCTCCATGAGAAAACTACCACCTCAAAAAACAACTTCAAGGACTTCCTGGTTGGTCCAGTGGTAAAGAATCCACCTTCCAAGGCAGGGGACTTGGGTTCAATCCCTGGTCAGGGAACTAAGATCCCATATGCCACAGGGCAACTAAGCCTGCGCACCTCAGCGAAAGAGCCCGTGTGCCGCAAACTACAGAGCCCACGCACTCTGGAACCCGTGTGCCACAACTAGAGAGAGAGAAAAAAAAAACCCTGCACGCCACAACTAGAGAGAGAAGCCCATGCACCACGACGAAGAGCATGTGCCTCAACGAAAGACCCTGCACGCCACAACGAAAGATGCCGCACGCCTCAATGAAGATCCCAAGTGCCACAACACCTGACACAGCCAAAAAAACAAAACAAAACAAAGAAAAAACAACTTTGGAAAAATTGCAGCAGGGAATTCCGCAGCAGTCCAGTGGTTAAGACTCTGTGCTTTCACTGCCATGGCCCTGGGTTCAAAACCTGGTGGGGGAACTAAGATCCCACAAACCGCAAGGCATGGCCAAAAAAAGAGAAAGGAAAAAAAAAATCAGCACACAAAACTCAGTTGCCTTGCTATACACAATGAACAAATTCAAAAGAAAGTTAGAAAACAATAATATTTACTATAGCATCAAGAGACAGACTAGGAAAAAATTACCCAAGGAGGTGAAAGACTTGCACACTGAAAACTACTAAATGTTGCTAAAAGAAATCCAAGGATATACAAATAAATAAAAAGACACCCTGTATTCATGAATTGGAAGAATTAATATTCTTAAAATGACTTTATTACTGAAAGTGTTCTACAGATTCAATGGAATCCCTGTCAAAATTTCAAAGGCAATTTTTGCAGTTAAAAAAAAAAATCATACTAAAATTCATAGGGAATCTCAAGGGACCCCAAACAGCCAAAATACTCTTGAAAAAGAAGATGGACATCATTTTCAGATTTCAAAACATATTACAAAGTAATCAAGATGATGTGGTACTGGTATAAGCACAGATACATAACCCAGTGGAAGAGATTAGAATACCAGAAATAATCCAGTGAATATATACAAAATGTACAGACAAGGGTGCAAAGACTACACAAAGGAGAAAGGACAGTCTCAATAACAAATGATGCTGAGCAACTATATACATACCAGAAAAAGAATGAAGACGGAACCTTACTTGCATCAAAGGTAAAAACTTCTGTATCACAGGATACAATCCACAGAGTGAAAAGACAACCTCTGAGGAATGGAGGTGATGAAAGTGATTTAAAGAATTTCCCACTGTCAGAGATTTAGGTTGATTTCATAGTTCAAACTCAAGAATGGAATAAAACATTCCCTGGTGATCCAATGGTTAGCGCTTGGCGCGTTCACTGCAGTGGGCCGGGGTTCAATCCCTGGTCGGGGAACCAAGTTCCCACAAGCCTTTGTGGCGCGCGGCAAAAAAAAAAAAAAAAAAAAAAGTTAAAAAGACAGAACAAATTACCTCTTATTGGTCTGTTTTCCAGATTTTACCAGATACTGTGCACATTAATGTCCAGCTTCTTTATCCTGCTTGACAGACAGCAGACAGTGCATCCTGATGGGGCCCTAAGCAATCCCTGCTGTCCAGTAGCACTGACACCACATCTCCAGTCCATGGGTGTGAAGCCCAGCCCAGGACTACACCCAGCTGAGCCTCTTCACAAATTCCAGGTCACTGGGTCATGGGGAGATGGGATCTAAGTGGAGATGACAGGCCCTGAGGCAAGGACCCGGGTGACTGTGAGGGTACAGGTGTCAGGCAGGATACTTCAGAGTCAGACAAGATCAGCGAGTCCAAAGAAGGGCATTTCAGGAAGGACAGACAGAAGAAACAGCTGAGAATATGACTTTACCTGAGAAAGAGCCATTTCTGACTCCTGTTCTTTCCTCTCCCTCCTTTTCAGGGCTTCTTTCTCAGACAAGAGTCTTTAGAGGTCGATCCTGAAAGTGGAAAACATGCTGTTCAATGCTTGGAATCAACACACCCCCTTCCTGAGTCACCACCACACACACAGGGAAGACCTCAGCATGTGGAACAGACAGTCCCCTGCTGCCCACTGTCCCAGGAGGGGCTCAGGACAGTAAACTCCCACACAGAGACCAACAAGGGAGCTTCCCCACACTTTCCTTCAGATCAGGCTCCCCTCCTGGTGAGGCCCTCACGTACACAGCTGCAGTGGGCACCTCAGCTGGACCCGACGACCCCCTGCAGGTCACAGACCAGCCCTGGTCCATCCCCACGTAGAGCAGAGCCCCTCAGCCTCAGCCCAGATCTCAGCCCTCAGGAACGGGGGGACCCAGAGTCACGATGCTCAGTGATGGATCCAGATTGGAATATTCTCGGGAACCTTAACTATTGTTAAGGTTGGACCCCCACACTGACAGTATGAAGAGGAATCCCTGGTCAGAGGGTACAAAACATGTATATACAAAATTCTTCATCGATCTGAGGAAAGGCCTGAGTTGAGCAGCACTCAGAGGAGGCAAGCCCAGCACACCCTCCCACTTGCTTTTCATTTTCCAGGTTTACTGAGGCATAACAGATGTTTAACAATGGTGTACATATGAGGCATCCAGTGTGATTATTAGACAGATGTATACACTATGTAATATTCACAATAGAGTGCTTTACATGTCCATCAACTCACAACAACCATTTTATTTCTGTGTGCTAAGAACAGTCAAGTATTATTCTCTCAGCAAATACCAGGTATAGAGAAACACAGTATGATTAACGATAGTCAGCACGATGAACATTAGATGAACATGTTGCAAATATTTACCTAAATATAATGATTTCATTTCCTTTGGATATCTAGACAGAGGAATCTCTAAATTGTTTTCCGTAATAGCCATACCATTTACATTCCCACCAATGAAGCACAAGCGTTCCCTATTCTGTGTGTGTGTGTGTGTGTGTGTGTGTGTGTGTGTGTGCGCGCGCTTTGAGACAGGTAGGGAGGGGACCGTAGAGGAACCAGCACTGGCCTGGCAGTAAGAAAGTAGCGGCTACACCTTCCCAAGAATGTGCCTCTGTACTACTGATCACTGTGGTGCTGCTGGCCCTCTGATTCTTGGAAAAATCTCTCCCATTAAGTTAAAGAACTTAATGGCCCCTCTCAGGTTCTGTCCACAGAAACATACCTAGCAAAATCTCCCTAATGAAAACCTTCTGCCATTTGAAGCTTACTACTCATAATTTCCTTTCTGGACTCAACTGAACTTACAGACTTTCATGGGGTCCAACACAGTCTCGATAAAACCCATAATGATCAACTCATCGTGCTAGAAAATACCAGAAAACATGCCAAACTCTAATAAATCATGCCAGAGGGAAAAATACATATAAGACACCCAAGGAACCGGTAGATGTAAAATACCACATTTTCATTCACAGTAACCACAGCCCAAACATTGTCATCTTCAAAAACTACATATAAAAGAAAGATGTTTCCAACTATGCACATCCCCCAGTGAGACCCAAACATCCCCCAAGGCAACACTCCAATTCCCCTTTTGTATGTTTCACTGTGCAACTGAAAATTTCTTTATCTGCGACACAAAATACTAAAAAGTAACAAAGGTAAACAACAAAACGACCTCCATATTAGTCTAAAAACTGCACAATGATTTCTCTCTTTCTCTCTCTCTTTTTTTTTTCTGGAGCAGGAAGGATTTATTACTTGCAGCAAGTAAGGAGGACACCAGAGATCTTTCCCAAAGCAGTGTCCCTGCACAATGATTCTTACCTCCCAGAATACCCAACACAAGTCACTTGCGGAGTGGACGCTGTAGGGCACCCTCTAGCTCCATCGCCTGAGGACAAGGCACCCACCCTCCTGCACCCAAGAATCCCTGTGGGCTCAGCTCAGGCCATACTTCTAACACCGGAGGAAAATGATTTTCTGTGCCTAAAACCACTGCCTTCATTCCTCCTCATGTATGGCCATGAAATACCAGATTAAACCAATGAATGGAAACCTCAGTCTCAGCAGCTAGGTCCCAGGGAACCTGAGCTAGACACTATGGCACCTCAAACCATGCAATGCACCCCACAACTACCCATAAACCTAATTCCAGGTGCTCCAGCCAGAACTGAGACATTACTTGCCAGGAGCTCCACACACCCCTTGAGCCCAAAAGAGACAAATGCATACACCATTCACTGGGCTCATCTTGAAGCCCACACTTGCTGCCATATCCCTCCTGCAGGCTCTCCTCCAATTTTCCCACTGTTCTGCCTCTCCTCCTTGCACTCATGGGCAAACAGGGCTAAAGGACAACAGTACCTCTCAGGAAAGCCATCGCAACAGGAATACACACAAGCTGCCACTGAAAGGACACTGGGCATTCAATATGCAGGTCAACAAAGTTGGCCCTCCTGGGAAAACTTACGAGAAAGTAAGAATGTTACGGAGTCCAGTTACAAAGGACATTTGAATTCAGTGAGGGAGACTCAAAGACAGGCGGTCCCCAGATTTCTTGTCTCCAAGACAGATGGTCCCCAAGTTTCTTCTCTCCTGTTCTCCCAGCTCACAGGTAATTAAAGGATACCCTAACTCTTTGAGGGAAGTCTCCTTCATTCGCCCTTAGGTTCTGGACCTTGGCCCCCAGTTACCACAGTGAAATCACTATCCCTGACTCTGAGCAGTTGAACTGCTGGAAGTCAAAGCACCTGACCAAGGAGGCAACTGGTCCCTGTATGTGCACAGCCTGGAACAACTGGGGGCTACAGCAGAGCAGTGACACAGCACACTGAACATGGGGACACCTCAGCACACTACATGAGGACATCAGTTCTGTAGGGCTTTGTTAGCACTCCCTGCATCTTTCTGCTCTTATTTTGAGTAATTAAGCAGCCACGTGGGGTAATAATCAATTAGAGTTGAAATGTCCAGAACAAACGTAGGAACCATCCTCATCACCTACCCTGTTCCCCTGGTCTCCCCTGAGGATTATTCAGCCCAACCCACAGCCCCAGCCACTAAACACACCGCCGCCATCCAGGCAAGAAGAGGAACACTGTGCCTCCTTCAATGAACGTGAAAGGAGGAAGACTGCAAATAATCAACGGGGAGGGCCATTTCTGTTGAAGGTGATTGATGCAGAGGCAATAAAATGTGACACAGATAGTCAGGAGGAGATGGGGAGCCCTCTCTGAGCCTAGAGCTGAAGGGAGACAAAGGGCCTGAGCCACGGCGACTTCAAGGCAAAAGGTAAGAACAGGAACTATGATGTCAGACAGAAATCGTTTTGGTGTTTGGGAAACAGACAAAAGGTGAATGTGCCCGGGGCAGAGTGAACCATGAGAAAGGGTCAGCTCCCAGGATGAGGCTGGAGACACCGGCAGGGCCCTGAGGAGGACACAGGGCTGAGGAGCCACAGTGAGGAGCTGGGATTTGTCCTGAGGGCAAATAAGAGCCAGTGCAGGTCTGAGTGCCAGAACTGGCATAAACTCTCCTCAGATTTATTTAATGCAGAGAAATATTTCTGACTACGGTCACTTCTACTCCGACCCTGTGGGAAGACAGGGACCCATATACAATTCTAAATAAAACTAGACACTCTCTCCAAAAAGAAGACACACACAGACACACACCCAATTTGGCCAATCACTTCAGGGTCAGTGTTACTCTGACTGAGAGTTTCTGGTCTAGTCTCTCATCTCCATGTTACAAGTGGGCGCCCTGAGGCCCAGAAGGGAGACTTTTCTGAGAAAGTCCTGGTTGAGTGAACAGAATCAGGGGTAACTGAATTCTGAAATGAGATCCTGAGGGGTCGGTGGGCAGAGTCTGTCCTTATCGCCTGTCCCATTTAAAACACCATCTTTCAGGTGCCTGATCAAAGGAAACTTCTCTTTCCAGGTCTGATCACAGTGACCCCAAACAGGTAATTCTTCTTTTCCAGAAAAATCACAGTAAAATCATTTAAAAATAAAAATTGAAAAAGCATAGTTGCTGGTGCATAAAATATTGCAAGCGTTCAGCTTAGAAACAAGATCTGAGCAAACTTCTTCATCATGAATAGAGGAATAAAAGGGGAAAAAAATATTAGACTAACTGGTTAAACTAGGTTTTGACTGTTAATATAAAAGATCACTGACATATCTACCAAGTACTCATCAAAAGAGTCTAAAATTATTTACTAGTTACCAAAGAACTTTACCAGTATATAAAGATAAAGCAGGGGAAGAACTCAGGTGTCAATTATATCTGAATCAATAAAAAGAAATAATTTGTGAATTTTTTAAATCTAAAGATCCTGCTGTCAATGTTTTTAAAAAATTGAGGATTTATCATATTTAGAAAAGAATCACATGAGTAGAATACATAAGGCCACCAAACTTATTTCACAAGTTAATAATTATTTGCAGGAAATTAGATATCTAATGCACTAAGATATATGCAAAGTTAAAAAAAAAGACATAAATGTAAAGAAACCAGAGAGAAAAAAGTAAGTCCATTAAACAAAATTTTAATGTTTCTTTAAAGAAGCACCATGTAGTGAGAGTCAGTCATTTCCTGCCCCACTAGTCTCTCCCCTGTTCTCTACCCCACGCCAGGAAGTGGAAGAGGGTGACCCACAACTGTCTGAGTCAACTCACGGCCGCTTGGCTGAAGAGGGATTGCAAAGGGAAGTTTTCTTGTCATACAAACAATTACAAAATGCACAAACCTTACAGTTTTGCAATACAAATCCTCACCTGTATAATTTAAGCAAGCAAAGTTTCAATGTATTAGAGTCTAAAGCCAGAAATCAGTATACCATAACTTAATCGTCCAAATCCAATCAACTCACCCCCAACCTGGACCCAGTTTGCCCCCTACCTGCACTACTATGTGTTTCCATTTTATTGTCTATTTCTTTTTTTAAAATTTTTATTTATTTATTTATTTTTATTTTTGGCTGTGTTGGGTCTTCGTTTCTGTGCGAGGGCTTTCTCTAGTTGCGGCAAGCGGGGGCCGCTCTTCATCGCGGTGCGCGGGCCTCTCACTATCGCGGCCTCTCTTGTTGCGGAGCACAGGCTCCAGACGCGCAGCCTCAGTAGTTGTGGCTCACGGGCCTACTTGCTCCGCGGCATGTAGGATCCTCCCAGACCAGGGCTCGAACCCGTGTCTCCTGCATTAGCAGGCAGATTCTCAACCACTGCGCCACCAGGGAAGCCCCTGTCTATTTCTTTCCCTGTTTCTGTCTCCTTCTTCTTGATCTTATCTACTCTCCTGGTGCTCCTGCTGGCCTATCCATACATTTCTGTCTCTTTCTTCCCCCAACTCTACTCCCTCTCTGCCCGGCCCGTTACACCCCTTCTGTCCCTGTTACTCTCCCTTCCTCCCCACTCTCGGGCACCCCAGGTGGCTGTGCTTGCTTCCTGCTCTCTCTCTTCCTCTGCTCTGCTAGCCACAAGTTGTCCTCTGTTTCTCTCCCAGGACCACGACGCTCTGAAGGCCACGGTTCCACCTTTTATCCTGTCCCAGACTTTCTGTGCAGTGCCTCACCACTGCCGCTCTCCCTACTACCACTGATCCAGGGCAGCTGTCCCTATGTTGCTCTCCAATCCCTGGAGATCCGGCTTTTTCATTTACTTCTCGATTTTATTCACCTGCTATTTTCAAGGCTTACTTAGTCGCTTTCATTTCACTGTCTCTTTGTAAGCTCCTCAGCCATCCTCTGCGTCTCCATCCGTTCTCCCTCATTCTTTCCACCCTGTCAGCTTTCCTATTTCTCTCTCAGTCGCTCTGTCTCTGCTTCTCCTGGTCCCCCTCGCCCACATATTTACAGAGACGGAGACGGAATAACATGCCGCGTACCGGAAGAGACCATTCTCCAGCGGGGTGGAATTTCAGACGGAACAACACTGGGTGTCACACGCCTGGCCCAGGTCACTCCCCGCCCCCCACGCCGGGCGAGGGGAAGGGCTGACTACGAAGGGGAGGCCGGGGGAGCCGAAGGACCGGCCTGAGGAGGAGGCGAGGACAGAGGGGCTGGGAGGGAGGGAGGGGGTCTCAGGAGAGGGGCGGGCTCTGCAGAACCCCAGGACCGGGGAGAGGACGCGGCCTGTCCGGGAGCGGGGCGGCCGGCGCTGCCCTCCAGGGGCCGAGAGGGCGAGGCTGGGGGGCGCGAATCCACCTCGCGGAAGGGGACGTTACAGGGGGCGGGAAGGGGCAGAGGCAGTAATGGATTTTAAGCAGGAAAATGTCGCGAATGGAGGTGTCTACCTGGACCGAAGGCAGAAAAGCCAAGGGCACCGGGACCCGCCTCAGAGCGAATTCAAACCCAAAGGAAAACATGCCCGACCTGTAACGGCGACGTCTAGATTTACTGGGCGCGTAGGGCCGGGTGCTGGGATTTACGGTCCTTGGTGACCCCCACACTCTGAGGATGGAGAAAGGGGGGCCGCGCGGCACAGATTCACACTAGAAAAGAAAACTTACTCTCAGCAGGGTGACCTTCTCTCCGCGCTGTCCGCTTCCGCTTCCGTTATTAACGGCGCGCTCTCGGAGTTAGAAGCAGGGCTTCTGGGGGCGGGGCTTGGGCGGAGCGCTAGCGGCGAGGGGCGGGGCGAGGAGGGAGCCCCTGTCAGTCCAGGGAGCGCCGGCAGGCGGGGCAGGAGGCGGCGAGGCGTAGGTTGGTCCCTGCAGCTTGAAACTGCTTGTTTTAATTTACTGTTTGCTACAGTTTTAAGGCAAAAGCTTACCGTTGCTTGGGCCAGTTATATCGGAAACTAAGATGTTTCCTCCTAACGAGTCGAGAATGGTTTCAATAAAAAGCTGTTTTTGCCAGCAGTTTGCTGGCGTGTCTAAGTGAATTGAAAATGTATATGAGATAAAAGGTTTCACGTAGGGCTTCCCTGGTTGCTCGGTGGTGAAGAATCCGCCTTACAATGCAGGGGACTTGGGTTCAAGCCCTGGTCTGGGAAGATCCCACAGGCCGCGGAGCAACTAAGTCTATGTGTCACAGCTGCTGAGCCTATGCTCTAGAGCCCGCGAGCCACCACTACTGAACCCACAGTGCCTACTGAAGCCCACGTGCCTAGAGCCCGTGCTCCACAACAAGAGAAGCCGCCGCAACGAGAAGCCACGCACCGCAATGAAGAGTAAACCCCGCTCCCCGTAACTAGAGAAAGCCCTTGAGCAGTAACAAAGACCCAACGCAGCCATAAATTAATTAATTAATTAATTAATTTAAAAAAAAACACACACACTTGCTACATTCCGCTTCCTGATGCGCACAGATCTCATGGTGCAATATGACTGTTAGAAATACTTGTGAAATACTGTTCAGATGAATTGCCTAGGATATTTTCCACTTGTTTCATGAAAATTAATGTGTGCAGGTATTTATCAGATTATAAATATGAATCATAATTTTTCAAAAGAGGCTTTTTGAAAGGCTGTTAAAAATTTTAAGTTATAGTAATAAGCATTATATCTCAACTGTTAAAAAATTCCATTTTGTGAATCCTATATGATAAATATGCATGATATATATTTATTGAACTATGGTTGATTTACAATATGACATTCACTGCACGTGCACAGCATAGTGATTCAGAATTTTCATAGACTATAAAACTAATTACAAAATAATCGCTATGATTCCCTGTGCTGTGCAATATATTGTTTAAGATATTGCTTATCTATTTTATACAAAGTATTGATAGCTTGGCTCTCTCAATCCCATACTCTTATCTTGCCCTTCCCCTCCTCCCTCTCTTCACAGGTAACCTAGTTTGTTTTCTCTGTGAGTGTGTCCTGTTTCACTATATACATTCATTTCTTTTCTAGATTCCACATGTAAGTGATATCAAGTAGTATTTGTCTTTCTCTGTCGGACATATTTCACTTAGCATAATGCTCTAGGTCCACCTATGGTGCTGCAAATGGCAGAATTTCATTCTTCTTTGTGGCTGAGTAGTATTTCATTGTAGATATGTATACCACTTCTTTAATCCATCTTTTTCCTTTTTTTTACGGCTTTTTAAAAAAAGAAATTTATTCATTTTTGGCTGCGTTGGGTCTTCATTGCTGCGCACGGGCTTTCTCTAGTTGCCGCGACCGGGGCCTACTCTTCGTTGCGGTGCATGGGCTTCTCATTGCAGAGGCTTCTCTTGCTGTGGAGCACAGGCCCTAGGTGCGCGGGCTTCAGTAGTTGTGGCACATGTGCTCAGTAGTTGTGGCTCGGGACTTCTAGAGTGCAGGCTCCGTAGTTGTGGCGCACAGGCTTAGTTGCTCCACGGCATGTGGGCTCTTCCCAGACCAGGGATCAAACCCGTGTCCCCTGCATTGGCAGGCGGATTGTTAACCACTGCACCACCAGGGAAGCCCTAATCCATCTTTTTCTTGATGGACACTTGGGTTGCTCCCATATACTGGCTACTGTAAATAATGCTGCTATGAACATTGGGATGCATGTATCTTTTCAAACTAGTGCTTCCATCATTTCCAGATATATACCGAGGAGTGGAATTCCTGGATCAAATGGTAGTTCTATTTTTAGTTTCCTGAGGAAGCTCATTTTGTGAGTCATATATTTCATTATTATTTTTAAAAACACAGTTTGCCCAATTTATCTATTTCATTTGCATTTCTTCCGTTTTACTTCACTGAAATGCCTGGAGGATGCATAAATCAAGGGGTTGTTTTAAGATTTGTGTGGCATGTACACAGAGAAATGACAGATGCAATGTGTGAATTCTATAACCATGAAGACAGAATCTCCTCACATTTCAAGTTTATTGAGAGAACTGGAATAGTACCAGATAATGAACTAGTCTCACAGTGGCGTAGCAAGAGACTTACTGCTAATGTGCAGGTGCAACACTGGGATTTTGTTTTATTTTATTTTTATGATTATGATTATTATTATTTTTGGCCAGGCTGTATGGTATGTAGGATCTTAGTTCCCAAACCAGGAATTGAACCCACGTGCCTTGCATTGGAAGCATGGAGTCTTAACCACTGGACTGCCAGGGAAGTCCCTATCACTGGCATTTTGGAAACACGGTCTGTTAATTTTACCTTAAAAATGTCTCACTCATAGAGATAGAAAATAGACTTGTGGTTGCCAAGGGGGTGTCGGGAGGGAGAGGGATGGACTGGGAGTTTGGGGTTAGCAGATGCAAACTGTTATATGGAGAATGGATAAACAACAAGGTCCTACTGTATAGCCCAGGGAACTATATTCAATATCCTGTGAGAAACCATAATGGGAAAGAATATTTAAAAAAAGACGGTCTATATGTGTATAACTGAGTCACTTTGCTGTACAGCAGAGATTGACACAACTTTGTAAATCAACTATACTTCAATTTAAAAAAAATGTATCTCTCCAGTTCCTCCCCTTCTTGCCATTGTTCCTATCATCATGTCTTCCTTCCACTGGTACAATGGAAACTGGAACTCCTCTCTCCAACACCTTGTAGGCCATGGTTAGTAAATCGGAACAATTTTCTGAATTCAACATGGAGATATTAGCTTGTTTCTTTTATTCTATAATTTGCATACAATAAAATATACAGTTTTCACGTTCACCATACAGTGGGATTTAGTATGTTTGCAATGCTGTCCAACAACGTTTTCATCATTCGTCATCACCTCTTAAAAAAAACCTGTACGCATTAATAGTTATTCAGCACTCTACCCTGAGCCACAAGCAAATATTTAGCTACTTTCCATCTCTACAGATATGACTATTCTGGGCATTCTATATAAATTAAGTCACAATATATGGCCATCTCCCTTCTTGTACTTGGCATAATGCTTTCAAGGGTTATCCATGATTAACTTTTATCAGTGCTTCGTAACTTTTATTTCTGATGAGAAACATTCCAGTTTGTTTAAACATTCATCATTTAATGGAGCTTTGGGTTCTTTCCACATTTTGGCTATTATTTAAAAAATGCTTCAGGCTTCCCTGGTGGCGCAGTGGTTAAGAATCTGCCTGCCAATGCAGGGGACACGGGTTCGAGCCCTGGTCTGGGAAGAGCCCACATGCCGCGGAGCAACTAAGCCCGTGTGCCACAACTACTGAGCCTGCGCTCTAGAGCCCACGAGCCACAACTACTGAAGCCTGTGCGCCACAACCACTGAAGCCCGCAGGCCTAGAGCCCGTGCTCCGCAACAAGAGAAGCCACCACAATGAGAAGCCCGCACACCGCAACGAAGACCCAACGCAGCCAAAAATAAATAAATTAAATAAATAAATTTAAATAAATAACGCTTCTATCAACAATCTTTTACAAGGTGTTAACGTGGAAAATGTTTACAAATCCCTTGGGTAGATATGTAAATGTGGATTGCTTGGTGGGTTTATTGTGATTTTTAAGAAATGTGGATTTGGTCATTCAGACGAGTAGTGCATTATTTCCACTATCATCTTATTTGGCAAAACTGGTTGATTTGAATTTTAAGGATCAATAATATTTTATTGCAAACTACAAATAAAAAGGAAAATGGTAATTTAAGAAACAATGTATATTAGGACCTACAACTTTCCGAAAGTAACAATCTGTACAAAAGGTTGCCACAAAACTAATCACCAAATATGTTCCCAGTCCGCCTGTGCTCATCTATAAATTACTTTAATTATTAAGATGAAATGTAGCACACATATGTATATCATATTTAGCTTCTAACTAGTAAAATCAGATCTACACTGGATAATGATTACTTTAAAAGGAGAATGAATCACCCAGGAAATAATCATTTGCGGCTAAACTAACATTTTGAAGTCACTAAACTCCGATTTTTCAATAAACAGTATGGTAACAACAACAACAAAAAAGAATTATTTCCTGTCTTCCAGAACAGCGTAACTTTAAGGTAACATTTTCAGGGCTTACCCTCAATTGAATATATTCTGTATTTTCAAGGAAATACTTCTTTTTTATTTACTTATTTAAAAACATTTTTTATTTTGGCTGCGCCAGATGTTAGTTGCAACAAGCGGGATCTTTAGTTGTGGCATGGGGGCTTCTTAGTTGCGGCATGAGAACTCTTAGTTGAGGCATGCGTGTGGGATCTACTTCCCTGACCAGGGACCGAACCCAGGCCCCTCCATTGGGAGCGCAGAGTCTTACCCACTGGACCACCAGGGAAGTTCCACTTCTTTTTTTGATCGAAGGATAGCTGATTCACAATATTGTATGAGTTTCAGGTGTGCCACAAAGTGCTTCAGTTATGTAAATTTTTTTCAGATTAATCTCCATTGTAGGTTATTCCAAGATAGTGAATGTAATTTCATATGCTATACGGTAAACCCTTGTTGCTTATCTATTTTATGTATAGTAGCAAGTAAATCCTATTTGAGCCTCTAGTAGTTCACGGAAAATATTTAATGTTCCTTCCCCAATATTTAACATCTCAGTTATGATATAGCAGTTATATTACTATATAGTCTAATATTAAAATATATTTGGAGGTGATATTAGAATATTTCCCAACTACAAGCCTTTTGTATATTTCTCACATTCAGGTAAGATGGCATGGATAAAAAACATCTCAAAATGGATTCCTTTACTTCTTACCCTGATACTGGAATCAGAATAACTACATCACAATTGGAGAGGGAATTCTCTGGCAGTCCAGAGGTTAGGACTTGGCACTTTCACTGTGAGGGCACCGGTTCAATCCCTGGTCAGGGAACTAAGATCCGCAAGCTGCGGGGCACAGCCAAAAAAAAAAAAAAAAAAAAAAAATTGGAGAATGATTTAAGTGTGTTTAGAATCAGACACAGCAGAAAGGAAATAAATCTGTGAGTTAGAAAACACAAGGGCTCTAAAAACTTTTCCCTGACATTTTGAACATCAGACAGAGTAGCCCAGTGTTACATGGAATATTACCCTATCACGATAAAGAAGAAAGTCTTTTTTTTTTTTTTTTGGTGGGTTTATCCGGGCATATTCCACTCTAATTTACTTTTTTTTTTGTTTTGTTTTTAAATTATGAAACTTTTATTATAGTATAAAGTACATACAAAAAGGGAACACATCAAAAGTGCACAGTTCTATCAATTTTGCACAAATGAAACACACCCCTGCAACCAGCCCCTAGATCAAGGGACAAGCATTACCACCTCTCAGAAGGCCACTCCTGTTTCCAAGAAGAAAGTCTTTTGATAGAATCTGTCCCTGACACCTTTTCCCTTTACTTTTTTTCTCTATTTGAGGGAAATATGAAATTTGAAATTTCATATTATTATTAAAATTACGGTGGCCATTTAATGCAACTGGCTAATAATCTTCCATGAAAATGAGACAAAACCTAAAATTGAAGAGGGTTTTGCCTCTCAGCCTTCTTCGTCATCCCGCAGCCAGGTTGCTATGAGGGCACTGAAGACTTAAGTGTTCATGGTGGTAGAAGGGGCAGAGGACCTATCACACCGCCCACGGCACCCTCTGGACTTCCTGTTTGGTGAGAATGATAAACTTCTTTCAGTTACTACCTGAGAAACAGAATTATTATTTTGTCACGGGTGTGGAATGGAGCACGAATGAAAGAATCCTAAACTTAAAATGTTGTGGATGAAAAATACTGCATGAAGACATCTCTTCACTGATGAGTTAGATCTGTTGAGCCCATGTGGGAGAAAATTTCACAATGTGTGAATAAATCATACTGTGAGAATTTATGACAAATGTTCAGAACGTTCAGGTGTAATGTTAATGGAGTAAAGAATGTGAGGCCACAAATGCAATATAATTACATGTTTATTTGACCATCTGACTTACTGACCTATGAGCCGATGCATTACACAAACCTTCTTTGCACTGATAAACGCATTCACTCACCTGTCAGTTGGGAATGCTTCCAGTCACTGGATATCTAGCAGGAAACAAAATCAATACCCTGCCTTCAAGGAGCATATATATTCTACAAGGGAAAGTCAGCAGTAATTAGATCAGATATGATGGTGTTAAGTATGATGAAGGTGTACACATAAAATGAGAGAGTGACAGGGTGTCCTAATGTAAACAACGTGTTCAGGAAATGCCCACATGATAAGAAGATATCTGAATACAATCACGAATTAACTGAAAGAGTGTCATGCAAATACACATGGCGACCATGAGACAAAGAAGGTAAGTGGCTTCTGGCATCCAAGAAAGGCAAGAAAACAAATTCTGCCCTGGAATATCCAGAAGGAGCACAGTGCTTTGGATCATTTTACACGTCTCGCCTCCAGAACCATAAGAGAATAATTTTGTGTTCCTTCAAGGCCCTCAGTTTGTGGTAATTTGTTACAGTAGAAACAGAAAATTTAATAAATTAATGTATGTAGAGAATCAAAACAATCTATATAAATTTCTAGAAAAAGTATAATTTGCAAGGTGTCAGGGTACAATGTGCAAAAATACACTGTAATTTTACACACATGCAATTTACAAATGGAAATTGAAATTAAATATATAATACAATGTTTGAATGCTCAAGAAAGTAAAAGTAGAAGGAAAATGTGTAAATCTAACAAAGTAAGGACTTTTATGCTGAAACCTACAACCGTAATGAAACAAAGATGACCTTCTATTTAGGTCATCTGAGCGAAACATACCATACTCATTGAATTGTTAACAAAATATACCAGATTAATTGACTGGAAGACACAACATAGAAATGATATTAAAATGCCCCTAATTGACATACAGGTTTAATGTGTTTTCAATCAAGATTTCTGTAGATTCAAACAAGATTTTTCTAAAAATAATAGGGAAAGGCAAAAGGACTAGAAGAGCTAAAATACCTGAAAAATACTGAAGTGGTTGGAATCACTCCACATGACCTCAAGATTTCTAATATAGTGACAGTTATCAAGACTGTGTGGGATTTGTGCAGTGACGGACACATAGACTAATGGAACAGAATGTGGAAACCAGAAAGAGTCCTACATCAGTGCCGTTAACCCTTGAACAGCACAGGTGTGAGCTGTGTGGATTCAATTATATGGGTATTTTTTCCAATAAATACTACTACAGTACTACAGGATCTGTGGCCGGTTGAATCTGAAGATGCGGAACCATGGATAGAGAGGGACAACATTAAGTTATATGTGAATTTACAACTGCTCATGAGTCTAAAACCCTAACTCCATGCCTTGTTCAAGGGTCAAGTGTACTTCCAACCACTTTTTGACAAAGGTACTCAGGCAATTCAATGAAGGAACGACTTTCCAACACTGGTGCTAATCAATGAAATATTCAAAGAAGAAGAAAAAAAAAAGAGATCTCCATTTAAACTTTACATTTGTACAAATATTAGCTCAAAGTAAATCAAAGCTTTAAAACAAAGTTTAAAACTTTATTCTATAAGAGATTTAGGAAAAACGGTATAGAATAAAATCTTCAGAATCCAGAACTTGATGCAGAGTTCTCAGACATGTCACAAGAGCATGACCCAAAGAGAATATATCTGGGATGAATGTTTCCATGAAAACAAGACAGAATCTTAAAATGAAAAGGGTTTTTGCCCTCCACCTTCACCCTTCTCAATCATACAGCAGTCATGTTACTATAGGAAGGTGAGGACCAAGTGCTCATGGATGAAGAAGCAGAGGACCCATCACACCCCACACTACACCCTCTGGACTTCCTGTTAGGTGAGAAGGATGACGCGCCCACTTCTTTTCGGTCACTGTTCTCCAGGTGGTCTGTCACTCACAAATATAAACTGTCTTACCTGAGAAATAAGATTATTATTTCACATTCGTGGCATTTGTGAGGTAATCTCCAGAATGAGTTCTTTAATAATTCCTCCTCTTAAGGCCTGGCCACAATAAATGCATTTATCTGGTTGCTATTCAGAATGAATTTTCCAATGAAGCCTAAGATGTGGATGCCTGATAGAAGCCTTGTCATATCACTATATTATTAAAGTCTCTCACCAGTATGGATTACCTGATGGTTAAGTTAGGCTTGACAGAACACTGGAGGATTTGCCACACTCATTATATTTGAAAAGATTTTCTCCAGTATAAAGTATTTGGCAGATCTTAAGGTATGAATTTGGACTGAAGACGTTGAGATACTCATTACATTTGTAAGGTTTCTCTCCACTATGGATTATCTGATAGAAAGTGAGGCTTGCAGGCACAAAATCTTTGCCATATTCATGACGTTTGCTCAGCTTCTCCCCACTATGAATTCTCCAATGAATTGTAAGGTGTAAATTTTGAATTTCCCACATATGTCACATTTACATGGTTTCTCTCACGTATAAATTATCGGATATTTAGTGAGGGTTGAGATCTGAGTAAAGGCATTTCAACTTCATTAAAGTTGAAAGGTTTCTCTACATTATGTATTCTCTGATGAATTGCAAAAAGTGAATTTCGACTGAAGACCTTCCCACACTCATTACATTTGTAAGGCTTCTCTCCAGTATGAACTCTCTGATGCTTTCCAAGGTTTGGCTTTTGAGAAAAGAACCTGCCACACTCATTACATTTGTAAGGTTTCTCTCCAGTATGAATTCTCTGATGACTTTCAAGATTTGAATTTCGATTGAAGACCTTGTCACACACATTACATTTGTAAGACTTCTCTTCATTATGAACTCTCTGATGCTTTGTAAGGTATGCCTTTTGATTAAAGAATTTGCCACACTCCTTACACTTATAGGGTTTCTCTCCCGTATGAATTCTCTGATGACTTACAAGATTTGAATTTTGACTGAAGACCTTGCCACACACATTACAGTTGTAAGGTTTCTCTCCAGTATGAACTCTCTGATGATTTGCAAGATGTGAATATTGATTAAAGACCTTGCCACACTCTTTACATTTGTAAGGTTTCTCCCCGGTATGAATTCTCTGATGTCTTCCAAGATGGGAATTTTGACGAAAGACCTTACCACACTCATTACATTTGTAAGGTTTCTCTCCGTTATGAATTCTCCGATGGATTCTAAGGCATGAATTTTGACTAAAGACTTTGCCACACACGTCACATTTACATAATTTCACTCCTGTATGGATTACCTCATGTGTGGAGAGGTGAGAGCCACGATTAAAGGTTTTGCCACACTCATTACATTGGTAAGGTCTCTCTCCGGTATGAATCCTCTGATGACGTTTAAGGGAGGAATTCTGACTACACACTTTGCTACATACATCACATTTATACAGTTTCTCTCCGGTATGGCTTATCTGATGTCTACGGAGGGATGAGCCATGATTAAAGCTTTTGCCACAGTCATTACATTTGTAAGTTTTCTCACGAGTGTGAGTTGTCCAATGACTTATAAGGTGTGACTTTAGACGAAAAACATTGCCACATACCCCACATTTATATAACTTCTCTCCCGTATGGATTATCTGGTGTCTGCGGAGGGATGAGCCATGATTGAAGGCTTTGCCACACTCATTACATTTGTAAATACCGTTCTTAAATACACGCAGTTCATCCTGAAAGCTTAATGTAAGCCTATTTTCAATGGGCTTCTTTCCTGAATTCCACCTACCATGTCGATCTCTTCTGTGAGTTACATTTTCCTTACAGGCTACAGACATTCCTTTGTAATTTCTTTCATCATCCTTCCACTGACACCCAAAGTCATCTTCCTGGATTTCCGTGAAGTAAAAATGTTTCATTTCATGGCTTTCTTGTCTTTCCAACATCACTGTTTGGAATACTTCTCTATCACTGTTTGCTCTTGGTTGTAATTTCTTGATCACATGTATATGAGAGATATCTACAAGATACAAAGAACCATAAGGTGTATTATTCATTACAATTCATGAGTAAACGTTTAATGTTGAATGTATGATATTAAACCAAAAGTAGGTAATTCCCCGGTGGTCCAGTGGTTAGGGCTCTGCACTCCCACTGCAGGGGGCACGGGTTCAATCCCTAGTCCAGGAACTAAGATGCCACAAGCCACACAGCGTGGCCAAAATAAAGTAAAATAAACACAAAGTAATACTTATGCCCAAAACGGTTATGAAACTTCCCAATCATGACCTTAAAAATGTTAGGAACACTAAAAGAATAGGACTCTTTACTAAAGAAAGAGTGATTACATGTAATTCAAATTAATACTAGGGTAGCCTAGTTCTAACACCCTATAACAAAAACATTCACACTAGACAAACTTATGTTAGCTCTTGAAGAAACAATATTTTTCCACCAAGGCATATACCAATTAACAATAAACATACTGCGGTCTCATAAATGAGGACACAAAAAATATTATACTATACATATATTCTGCACACTATGGTTCATAAATAAATGCTAAAGAACACACAAGGTACTGTAATGGTACAAAATCCAAAACAGACTTATCTAATGAATAATTTAAATAACTAGCAGTATAGAATTACAAAATACAGCATATAGAAAATGAAGACTTTGATAACACAATTTTTCAAAAAATATTTTTCTAAATATCTGCTATAAAGCTATGTACCCATAAAGAATACATATTTTACTACATTAACAAGTGGTACATGTCAGTTGTATTCTATAATAAATGCTGAAAAACCATCATATATAAATTACAATTAAAAATTAATAAATGGGGCTTCCCTCATGGTGCAGTGGTTAAGAATCCACCTGCCAATGCAGGGGACACGGGTTCGAGCCCTGGTCCAGGAAGATCCCACATGCTGCGGAGCAACTAAGCCCGTGCACCACAACTACTGAACCCGTGTGCCTAGAGCCCATGCTCTGCAACAAGAGAAGCCACTGCAATGAGAAGCCTGCACACCACAACGAAGAGTAGCCCCCGCTCGCCTCAACTATAGAAAAGCCCGCTCACAGCAACAAAGACCCAGTGCAGCCAAAAATAAAATAAATAAATTTAAAAACACACCAAAAAAAATTAATAAATGAACTATTCTAGAGTTACCTAACCTAACAGCCAATAAACAGAGCAATTCCCTACCTTCACAGAGTGCTTAAATTCTCCAGTTCATTGCCTCTAAAATATATGTAATAAAGAGTGAGCAATTTGTATATTTATTAACTAGGGTCAGACACAACGTTGTTTAGAACAAATTGGAGATGAAAAGCATACAAGATATGATACAAAGTAATATGACAATAAACATGACAGATTATTAATATAACTATTTATAAAAAGTAACTTTTCAGTCTTTACTATAAAACATACAAGATTCTAAGCCATCTAATGGCACTAATTTGTTTAAAAGGCTTGAGGGAAATCAACACAATTTTTCAAATCAGGGAAGTAGACTCACACATTAATGTACATGACTGCAATTGATATAGAAGGTACTGAGAGAAACAGGATTTGAACCTGAACTTCCAAACTAAGACAACATATTCTAAAGCATGACTGCCCACCCAGGCAGTACAGATTACAAAATATTAAAACAAATACCAGGAGTTTAAAAAGAAAACTCCAAGAGAGATGCAAAAGAAGTGAGCCGTGTAACTGATAATGTGATTCAGCCACCACTCCTGAAAATGATTTCTGAATCATCACAGCTGCACACAGTGATTTCGGTCGTGTCATGACAAAGTTACTCGACAGAAAAAGAGGGATCATTTTTACAGTCTGAGTGATGTGGAAGGTGGAGGGATGGGTGAAGGAGTGCTGCGGAAATTGAGACAATCAGGGGAACAACATAAATACGTGAGCAAATAACAGTGGTTCCATCTACATCAAAGTACCATGTCAGGAAAGGTCAGGTCTGAGAAAGGGCACGAGTGGAGCACAGGGTATATGCATATTGGGAGCACAGCTTGTGATTGTCTAGCTGTGTGAATATAACTGTACAAGAGGAGAGCGGCCAAGATAGCTGAGTGGAAGGACCCTAAGCTCACCTCGTCTCAGGAGCACACCCAAATAACAACCTGCAGAACAACCATCGCTGAAAAAGAGTGAAACCTACCAGAAGATATACTCCAAAACTAAAGACATAAAGAAAAAACCACAACGAGGTACGTAGGAGGGGGCGGACCCATGAGACCACCAAATCCCATACTTTGTGTGGGTGATGGACAAACTGGAGAATAATTACATTATCGAGGTCTTCTCACAGGAGTGAGAGTTCTGAGCCCCACGTCAGACCCTCCAGCCCTGGGGTCTGGCATCAGGAAGAGGAGAATTTGGACAAAGTTTTCCTGGGATAAATTCCTACATCATTTCCTGAGGCTCATAGGGGATGGTCATTAGTATATGGAAACAAGATTGTCACTGTGCCCTTAAGAGAGGCTTTTGTGACAGTCCTCCAAGCCAGAAAAAAAACGGGAAAGACTTCTCAGTCAGGCTCTCGTGATACTTTCTATCTCATGTCCTACAACATGCAGACCACTCTACTGAGTAGCTTCAAGTGGCGACTTACCGTGGAGCAGGAAAATATTACAGCATAAGAGGAAAAGCATTCTCCAACAAAAATTTCCTGTTACCCAGTAAACCCACTCTACAGAGAGTCCATCCGTAGCTGTCTGCTACAGGTGGATTATCACAGCAAAGAAACTGGATAAAATTTCAGACTCTAGGAATATGTATTTCAAAAGCAAGTTTCAAAAGGCAAAATCACGCAAACTTAGAAGAATATGAAATCAGGAGAGTCTACATTACTGACTTGGTAGAGCAGTACAAGAGCGAAAAAAATACAAGGTATGGGGGTCAGATATTACAGCCCTTGAGAGGAAACCATGCGTTCTATCCAAGATGCCAAACTGAGAGCCTGAAAGATTCACATATTCCCCATATCAGGGACTGGGAAATAAAAAGAGGATCTCTCTGTCCACTGTCTTTATAGCTTTGCCCTGTAAAAATTACACAAGATCCAATCTACCTCTCTGTTTCACACATCCCTGAAGTGTGCGGCAAAGTCAGAACAGAAGAAATGGCTGTGAAATCTAAACAAGCAGACAGGGTTTGAGACAGCTCCATGCTGGTTCTGAGGTGCTGGATGGAATGAAAGAGCAGCCAGTGTTTTCCCATCTTCTGATTAGGTCATATAAGATCACAAATAGGGATAAAACTGAGAAAGGCCCAGGGACTGGAGTCTGGAGGCATCAACTCTTATTATACGGACTGAGAACTGAGCATCCAATGAAATCAAGTACAGAAAGAGAAATGAAGGGGTCAAAAGACCCCTTTAAAACAACCCTCTTCATGCTCCTCAAAGTCAAGTAAAAACTAGTTCACAGGGGCCAGATGGCAGAGTATAGATCATGATAAAGACTTTGCCCTTTGGGCTTCCCTCCCTGGTGGCGCAGTGGTTAAGAATCTGCCTGCCAATGCAGGGGACACGGGTTCCAGCCCTGGTCCGGGAAGATCCCACATGCCGCGGAGCAACTAAGCCTGTGCACCACAACTACTGAGCCTGCGCTCTAGAGCCTGCGAGCCACAACTACTGAAGCCCGCGTGCCACAACTACTGAAGCCTGCGAGCCTAGAGCCCGTGCTCCGCAACAAGAGAAGCCACCGCAATGAGAAGCCCGCGCACCGCAACGAAGAGTAGCCCTTGCTCGCCGCAACTGGAGGAAGCCCGTGCGCAGCAACGAAGACCCAACGCAGCCAAAAATAAATCAATAAAAATAAATAAATTAAAAAAAAAAAAAAAGACTTTGCCTTTGTCTCTGATGGGGCTGCAGCCCCACCAGAGGGTGAAAGAATACATTTTACATGTTGAATGACAGAATGATAACCCAGGAATAAGAAAAATGTCCTCTCAGAGTTCACAATAAATAAATAAACTTTTATTTTCGGAAAGAACTCTCCCACTTGGGTAGAGTTACCCAAAGACTACTAATGCTGCCGCTTCTTCTCTGCCCTGAGACCTAACCTGTGTTCACACTTTTGATAAATTCCCACCCCGTTGGTTTTTTGCTATTTTCACATCACTCTTCAGAGGCTAGGGCTCTTCCTCTTGTTCCAAAATGCAAATAATATTCAGACCAGAAATAGAAATTTCTGCTTCTCAAAAGAAATAAATAAGATCTGTGGCTCTTCCAGAATCCCAGCTCTTTGTTCAGCTAAGGAGTGAGGACATGACGGGTGGGTCTGGAAAAATATTTCACCGATTGCTCCACCACTTGCCTCCTTCTGAATGCAGAGGGAACAGTGTAATATGCAGATAATTAGCTCTCTTCCAAGAAGTAGTGAATCGAAAGCACAGGGGAAAAAAAAGAGAATTTGTTATTTGAAATGTTTGCCCTGAGCTTTTTTTTTTTTAATTTATTTTTGGCTGTGTTGGCTCTTCGTTTTTCTGTGCGAGGGCTTTTCTCCAGTTGCGGCCAGTGGGGGCCACTCTTCATCGTGGTGCGCGGGCCTCTCACTATCGCGGCCTCTCTTGTTGCGGAGCACAGGCTCCAGACGCGCAGGCTCAGTAGTTGTGGCTCATGGGTCTAGTCGCTCTGCGGCATGTGGGATCTTCCCGGACCAGGGCTCGAACCCGTGTCCCCTGCATCGGCAGGCAGATTCTCAACCACTGCGCCACCAGGGAAGCCCTGCCCTGAGCTTTATAAATACTTAGGCTCTGGAACAACGCCTGACGTATCATGAAATGGATAGATCATTTGCAGAAAAGTGAAGCTTAAACTCATGATATCACATCATGAAGCTTTTCATATCTGAGTCAACAGGGATTTCAGATCAGTCAAGCAAAACAAGGGGTCCCAAGGGGCACAGAGGGAAAATGCAAAGATACCGAAAGGCAGATTCCAACTTCTGAAGGGAAGTTATCCTCACCCAGGGAGAGCAGGTTCCTGTAGGTCTCCAACATCACATCCACATAAAAGGCCTTCTGAGTAGGGTCCAGGCATTCCCACTCCTCCCGAGAGAATTCTATGGCCACATCCTTGAATGTCAATGGTGCCTGAAATGAAAACATATCTCATCAAGGGGCCATGAAGAGAGTTCTTATTATCACACAAAATGAGAAGAGGAGAGAGTGGTAAGGATCAATTCAGTGTAAGTATGTAGTCTGACAGATCCATGTAAAGGTATTTAGGGAAATTATGGGTCTCTAATTTTAATTTCTTATGCCTTTTCATAGCAATTACGATATCCTCCAATGAATGTAGATTTTTCATTTTTCCGGACAACACACGAAAAACTTAGAAATAAAATTCAATAACAGGTTGTCTATGCAGAAGTGTTACATATTATGTTTTACACACTGCGTGATATTCAAAATCTAAATGAGCTACAGTATCAGTGGTGCCTTCAGAGATGACAAAGTCCACAGTGGCTTTACAGAAAGGTCAAAATCTGGAATTATGATAATGATAACAAGAGCAATGACTTGAAGTGTTGGAACAATTCCTATATGCTAAATATCATTCTAAATAAATTCTTTACATGTATGAAATTGTTATAAACATAATAGCTCATTAGAGACGACCTGTTCCAATCTTACAGAGGATAGTATTGTGTCAGACACACTTGGAGACACTTGACTCAGGTCATAAAACTAAAAAATGACACAGGAAATATCAGAACTCAGAGGGCTGGTGTCTGGAATTGAAGCTAAGGAATGAAACAGTTGAGTAACAGAAAGGGCATTAAAAACACACTGACAGAGGGTTCCCTGAGAAGTTTTGAAAGAAGTTCAAGGTGAGCAACGTGGAAGGGCATAAAAGGTCATCATATATGTGGGCTCACACACAGATACACATAAAATGTTAGTAATCTTATTGCTATTTAAACTGTTAACACAATACTGTGGAAAAAATTCGAGGCCAAGGAATACATTTAAGATATAATTTCAAATGCAAAAAGATAGGTTTGAAATAATGATGTCTTTATCAAAACCATGGACTTGCACTTCCATGCACTCATGCACACACATGTAAACACACAATTCATTGAAAAGGCAGGAGTTCCCTGGTGGTCCAGTGGTTAGGTCTTGGCAATTTCACTGCTGTGGCCCTGGGTTCAATCCCTAGTTGGGGAACTAAGATCCCTCAAGCTGCTTGGTTTGGCCCAAAAAAAAAAAAAAAAAGATAGGAGTTGTCTATTGACATATTTTTGGATAACATTTTCTTTTATCATTTTCATCCACATTTATTTCAGCATTTTCGAACAACAAGAAAGTATTACCTGCACTTAATTTACTTCGTCAACATTATTCTATAGTAGTCTAGTAAAAGAAGAATGGTACAAACATAAAGAGGAAAATACAAAACTTTTAACTTCTATCTCTATACAACACCTAAATTGAAGAATATAAGTACAATTTTATCCACTAAAATTAAAATAGGTAGGTATTAACAAATGCAGAACAGAGTTTGTGTATTCCACTTATAAAACACTGACTCAAAATTAGAAGTTATTACTGTTAGACATTAATTTAACATATTAAGAAAAAGACTTATCACAATAATAAAGTTAAAAACTTCCTGGAGAATTAAAAATCATGACAAAAAGGAATATAGAAAAAAATACATTGTTATGAAGCAAGAACATTTCACCAAACATCATAATCAGAAGGAAACCCTCAATGCTTTCCCTCTGAAATTACACTAGAGGGAAGGGGGCTGGCCAGGGCTCCTGCCTTTCACCACTGTACAGTGTGCCTGCGCAGTGACCACCAGAGGAAGTAACAGGAGGAAAACAGGGAACAAGAGCGAGAGACACAGAGAGAGTGTATTAGAGCTGGGACTGTTAACATTCACAAATATAAGGACATGGGAAGGCGAAAAGTGAAAGGATGGAAAAAAATATTCCATCCTAATGAAAGCAGGGGCGACTATATAATGTCAGACAAAATAAACTAAAGACAAAATCTGATACAAGAGACAAAGGACAATATATACTATTAAAAGAATCAATTCCCCAAGAAGATATAATAATTATAAATACTTATATATTTAACATTAGAGCTCCCTCCAAAAATGAAGGAAACATTAACAGAAACAAAGACAGAAATAGCAGCACAATAATCGTATGAGACTTTAACACCCCAGTTTTTTCTATGGGTGGAACCAAAGAGAACATCAATAAGGAAACAGAGGCCTTGAACAACACCACAGACCGACTGGACCTAACAGACATGTACAAATCACTCTACCCAACAACAGCAGAAAACACACACTTCTCAAGAACAAACAAAACATTCTCCATGAGAGACCACATGTTAGGACATAAAAGAAATCTTAACAATTTTAAGAAGACTGAGCGCATAACGCATTTTCTCAAACTACAAAGCAATGAAATTAGAAATAAACAGCAGAATGAAAACAGAAAAATCCCCAAAATGTGGAAGTAAAACAACGTATTCATAAATAACCAATGGGTCAAAGAAGAAATCACAAAGGAATTTTTAAAATATCTGGATGAAAATGAAACCACATAAAAATTTATAAAATGTAGTGAAAGCCGTACTAACAGGGAAGTCAAATCAGAAATCTACTTTTACTACTCAAGGAAGTAGAGAAGAAGAATTAAACTAAAATCAAATTTAGCAAAAGGAGGAGCTTCCCTGGTGGCGCAGTGGTTAAGAATCCACCTGCCAATGCAGGGGACACGGGTTTGAGCCCTGGTCCGGGAAGATCCCACATGCCGCAGAGCAACTAAGCCCGTGCACCACAACTACTGAACCTGTGCTCTAGAGCCTGCGAGCCACAACTTCTGAGCCCACGTGCCACAACTACTGAAGCCCATGCGCCTAGAGCCCATGCTCCGTAACAAGAGAAGCTTCTCACCTCAGTGAGAAGTCCGCGCACCGCAATGAAGAGTAGCCCCAGCTTGCCGCAACTACAGAAAGCTCACACGCAGCAATGAAGACCCAATGCAGCCAAAAGTAAATATATAAAATAAATTAAAAAAAACAAACTATAAGGGGTTCTATGAACAATAATGCTTACAAATTACATAATCTAGAAGATACAGGTAAATTCATTGAAACATACAACCTATTAAGCTCTAATCTTTAAGTAATAAAAAAGTTGGGGGGCTTCTTAGGTGGCGCAGTGGTTGAGAATCTGCCTGCCAATGCAGGGGACACGGGTTCGAGCCCTGGTCTGGGAAGATCCCACATGCCGCGGAGCAACTGGGCCCGCGAGCCACAATTACTGAGCCTGCGCGTCTGGAGCCTGTGCTCCACAGCAGGAGAGGCCGCAATAGTGAGAGGCCTGCGCACCGCGATGAAGAGTGGCCCCCGCTTGCCGCAACTAGAGAAAGCCCTCGCACAGAAAAGAAGACCCAACACAGCCATAAATAAATAAATAAATAAATAAATAAATATAAATAAAAAATGACTAATACTCTAAAGAAAAAAAAAAATGCTTAAAAATGTTGGGACTTCCCTGGTGGCACTGTGGTTAAGAATCTGCCTGCCAATGCAGGGGACATGGGTTTGAGCTCTGGTCCAGGAAGATCCCACATGCCACGGAGCAACATAAGCCCATGCGCCACAACTACTGAGCCTGCGCTCTAGAGCCCACGAGGCACAATTATTGAGCTCACGTGCCACAACTACTGAAGCCCATGTGCCTAGAGCCCATGCTCCACAACAAGAGAAGCCACTGCAATGAGAAGCCCGTGCACCACAATGAAGAGTAGCCCCCGCTCACTGAAACTAGAGAAAGCCTGCGCACAGCAACGAAGACCCAACGCAGCCAAAAAAATAAATTTAAAAAAAAAAAAAAGAAAGTTGAAATGAATTATAACTAGAGAGGTTCAAGCAGTAATCAGAAATCTCGAACAAGGAAAAAGCCAAGACCAGATCGGTTCACTGCATAATTCTACCAAACATTTACAGAAGAATTACCTCTAATCCTGATAAAAAGCTTCCGAAGAGCTGCAGAGGGAACACTGGCAAACTCATTCTATGGAGCCTGCATGATTCTATACCAAGCCCAGAGAAAGACACACGAAGCACAGAAAACTACAAACCAATATCCCTCATGAATACTGAAGTAAAAATCCTCAGCAAAATAGTACCAAACCAAAATCAACAACACATGAAAATGATTTTACATCATGACCAAGTGGACTTTATTACTATAAAAAAATCGATTAATGTGATACACCACATTAACAGAATAAAGGAAAAAAACATATGATCGTCTCAACTGATGCAGAAAAATGCATTTCACAAAATTCAACTACGTTTCAAGATATAAAAACTCTTGGAATTCCCTGGCGGTCCAGTGGTTAGGACTCGGCACTTTCACTGCCATGGCCCAGGTTCAATCGCTGGTCAGGGAACTAAGATCCCAACACAAGGCCAAAAAGAAAAAAGAGAGATATAAACACTCAACTAGAAAGCTTTCCTTCTCAGATCAGGAAGAAGGCAAGGATACACACTCTCTGCACTACTGTCCAGCAAAGTACAGAAAGCCCTCACCAGAGAAATTAGACAAGGAAAAGAAATCAAAGTTATCCAAATTGAAAAAAGGAAAATTATCTTTTTTCGTAGATGACAACTTTTATATGTAAAAACAGTAAAGATTCCACAAGGAAACTACTACATCAAAAAACAACTCTAGAAAAGTTGCAGGATACCAAAAGTTAATGCCCAAAAATCATGTGCATTTCTATACACAGTGAACAATGTCAATAGAAAATTAGAAAACAATCGTATTTCTATAGCATCAAAGGGGTAGAATACTGAGTAATAAATTCATCAAGGAGGCAAAAGACTTGTACACTGAAAACTATTAAATGTTGCTTAAAGACACACAAGGAGATACAAATAAATAGACACCCTATACCCATGGATTGAAAGACTAAATATTCTTAAAATGACCCTATTACCCAAAGTGTTGTGTAGATTCAATGTAATCCCTATCAAAAGTCCCATGGCAATTTTTGCAGAAATAGAACTAACTATGCTAAAATTCATAGGGAATCTCCAGGGATCCCAAATCGCCAAAATACTCTTGACAAAGAAGAAAAATAGAGGGCACCCTTTATAGATTTCAAAACATATCACGAAATAATCAAGATGGTGTGGTACTGGCATAAACACAGATACGTAAAGTAATGCAACAGAATAGAACACTCAAAATTAATTTTGCATATATGTAAAACGCATTTTCAAGGGTGCCAAGACCATCCAATAGAAAAAGGACAGTCTCAGTAACAAACGGTGCTGGGAAACCGGGTATCTACCAGCAAAAGTATAAAGCTGGAACCTTACCTGCATCAGAATGAGAAACTTCTGTGTGTCAGAGGAGGCAACCAACACAGTGAAAAGGTAACCTCCAAGGATGGGAGATGATGAAAATGGGTTAAGAATCTCCATGTGTCAGAGATTTAGGTTGATTTCAAAGTTTAAAATCAATAATAGAATGAAACACCCTCTATCACCGATGTATCTCTGAACTTTCCATTCCATTCCCAATCATTACGATTTTTAAATCAGTGACACACCCATTTCGCTTCTAATGCAGCATGAAGAGTCAGAAGGTATTTGCTGTAATTGTCTGTTTCCTACAATTTACCAGGCGTAAGTGCATATTATTACCTGACTTGCATGTGCAGCTTCTTTATCCTGGTTTACAGAGAGCAGACAGTGCATCCAGATGGGGCCTCTCAACAATCCCTGCTGCCCAACAGCACTGACACCCCGTCTCCAGTCCATGGGTGTGAAGTCCTGCCCAGGACTAGGCCCAGAGGAGCCTCTTCACAAGTTCCAGGTCACTGGGTCATGGGGAGATGGGATCTAAGGGGAGATGACAGGCCCTGAGGGAAGGACCCGGGTGACTGTGAATGTACAGGTGTCAGGCAGGATACTTCAGAGTCAGAGATAGCGAGTCCAAAGAAGGGCATTTGGGGAAGGACAGACAGAAACATCAACTGACAATATGACTTTACCTGAGAAAGAGCCATTTCTGACTCCTTTTTCTTTCCTCTTCCCTCCTCTTCCGGGCTTCTTCCTCAGGCAATAGGAGTCTTTAGAGGTCGATCCTGAAAGTGGAAAACATGCTGTTCAATGCTTGGAATCGACACACCCCCTTCCTGAGTCACCATCACGCACAAAGGGAAGACCTCAGCATGTGGAACAGACAGTCCCCTGCTGCCCACTGTCCCAGGAGGGACTCAGGACAGTAAACTCCCACACAGAGAACAACAAGTAAGTTCCTACACTTATTTTTTTTCAGTGCATGATAGATCTTTGAAGATCAAATAGTGTAGGTTATCCTTTTTTTATTGACTATATATATTTTTCAGATTATTTTCCATTATAGGTTATTATAAGATACTGAATATAGTTCCCTGTGCTATACAGTAGGTCACTGTTGTTTAATTATTCTATATATAGTAGCGTGTATCAGTTCATCCCAAACTCGTAATTTATCCCTCCCCCTCCTTCCACCTTTGGGAACCATAAGTTTGTTTTCAATGTCTGTTGAGTCTAGTTCTGCTCTGTAAATAAGTTCATTTGTACCATTTTTTTAGCTTTCCCCATATAAGTGATATCATACGTGTCTATTTGTCTGATTTAATTCACTTAGTATGATAACCTCTAGGTCTCTTCCTGCACTACTATGTGTTTCCATTTCATTCTGTTTATCTGTCTCCCTATTTCTTTCTATGTCTCTGCCTCTTTGTTCCCCTCTACTCTCCTGCTGTTTCTGCCCTCCTCTCTATTTTCTCACTCCTGTCCCGCCCCACTCTGCACCTTGCTCCCCCTATTGACGATCTTTCTCCCTAACCTTTCTGATGACCTACACTTTTATGTATTTCTGCCTTTCTTCCCATTTCTGTTCCCTCTCTGCCCTCTGTTTACACTCCTTCTCTCCCTGTTACTCTCCCTTCCTCCCCACTCTCTGGCACCCCAGGTGGCTATGCTTCCTTCCTGCTCTCTCTGCTCCAGTAGTCAATATTTTTCCTCTCCTTCTCTCCCAGCACCATGATGCTCTGAAGGCCATGGTTCCACCTTTTATCCTCTCCCGGACTCTCTGTGTGAAACGCCTCACCGTTGTTACCACCCTCCCACCACTGATCCAGAGTCCCTCACCCTTTGTTGCTCTCCAGTCCCTGGAGATCCGGCTTTTTTATTTACTTCTTTATTTTATTCACCTGCTACCTTCCAGGCTTAATCACTTTCACTTTACTGTCTACTTAGAAGTCCCTCTATGTTCCCATTGGTTCGCCCTCATTCTTTATCCCCCTCAATTTTTCTGTTTCTCTCAGTCGCTCTCTGTGTCTGCTTCTCCTGATCCCCTTCGCCCCTGTATTTACGAGGATGGCGACTGAATAAGACGCCCGCATACTGGAAGAGACCGTTTGGAACTCGGGACCGAAGAACACTACGTGTTACATGGCTGGCCCAGGTCACCTCCCGCTACACGGGGTCTGAGGAAGGGCTGACCAGGAAGGGGAGGCCTGCGGAGCAGAAAGACCGGTCTGAGTAAGAGGCGAGGACAGAGGTTCTAGGAGGGAGGGGGTCTCAGGAGAGGGGTGGGCTCTCCAGAATCCCAGGACCGGGAGAGGACGCGGCCTCTCCGGCAGCACGGCGGCCGGAGCTGCTCTACGGAGGCGGAGGGCGAGGCTGGGGGGGCGCGAATCCACCTCACGGAAGAGGACTTCACAAGCAGGGCGGAGGTACTAAAGGGTTTTAAGCAGGCAAATGTAGCGAAAGGCGGTGTCTACGTGGACCGAAGACAGAAAAGGCAAGGGCTTCGGTACTGGCTTCAGAGAAATTTAAAACCCAAAGGGAAACGGTCCGCGATGTGTAACAGTGATTTACATGGGGAGGAGGGGGCGGGAGTGGGAATTTAAACACCGCAGTGACTCCAGCACCCCGAGGATGGAGTAAAGGGACCGCGAAGCACAGATTTAAACTAGAAAACAGAAACTTACGCTCTGCAGTGTGACCTTCGTTGCAAGCATTCCGTTTCCGGGTCCGCAGAGAAGTGCGCATGCGCATAGTGAAGGGGCGGGGCGGGGTCTGGGTGGAGCGCTAAGGACCGGGTTGGGGGGAGGTGAGGGGAACCCAGGTGCAAGCAGGGACCAAGGGAGGGCGGGAAGGGGGCGGGCCCGGAAGGTGCTTGGAAGGTGCTTGTTGTACTTGACTGGCTTAAGTTGCAGGCTGTAACAATTTTAAGCTAAAGCTTACATTTGTGGGGGCCAGTTATGTCGGAAACGAAGATGTTTCCTCTAAACAAGTAGAAAGTGGTTTAAATAAAAGCTATTTTTCCCAGCAGGTTGCTCTCGTGTCCTGCTAATGAGCCCAAAGGTATTCATATTTCTGGAAATGTGGGTCTTCCAGAGTAGTTGACATGAGTCAGTGGTTGGATCCAGGAAGATTTTGTGCAATTAGAATTAATTTAAGAACTGAACTTGTCTCTGTATTACACACTAGAATGAGAAACACAAAACTCTCCCTGGGTTGAATGGGCTATTTCATACTGACACCCTGCAGAACAGCTTCCCCGTTTCTACTCCCCTTTCACTCCAGAGGCCAAATTCAACAATCTACTTAGTTCCAGAGACTCAGGGACAAGTCGTAGGGTCTGAGACTGGAGAACTAAGGCAAGTGATAATTTAGGTCAGTTGCTTTAAAAAGAGCAAAACGTTTTCAAAAATTGTTGTAAATTGGGACTTCCCTGGTGATCCAGCGGTTAAGACTCTGTACTCCCACTGCAGGGGGCACGGGTTCCATCCCTGGTCGGGGAACTAAGATTCCGCATGCCTCACAGCGCGGCCTGAAGAAAAAAATAAACAAGTTTAAAAATTGTTATAAATTGTATTGTTCTTTCTTTTTGCTAACGGGTTTTAATTATTTGCCGTTTTAGCCTAAGTATTTTTATTTATTTATTTTTGGGCTGCAGCACGGGGCATGTGGGATCTTAGCTCCACGCCACCTACAGTGGGAGTGCAGGGTCTTAACCACTGGACTGCCAGGGAAGTCCCATTTCCCGTTTTTTGTGTGTGTTTGTCTCTGTGTGTTTTAATATTTATTTTTTATTTGGCTGCGCGGGGTCTTCGTTGAGGCATGCGGGATCTAGATCCCTGACCAGTGATAGAACCCGGGCCCCCTGAATTGGGATTGCTGAGTGTTAACTACTGGACCACCAGGGAAGTCCCCTATTTGCCGTTTTGAAACCAACTGTTTACACAGCGACATATAAGAATTGTATAAACAACTCTTTGTACAATTACATACATCAGTATATAAGTTTAAGGTGTACAGCAATAGTCTGACTTCCCTATATTGTGAAATGATTACCACAATATGTTTAATTAGCATCCATCATTTCACATAGATAAAATAAAAAGAGAAAGGGAAATAAAAGAAAAAAATTTTTTCTTTTGATGAGAATTGCCTTTTTTTTTTGGATTCTTCTACACATATAATCATATATTTCTCCTTTGTTATTGTCTTTGGCTTTGAGCCATAAGAATTGCCTTATTTTGTAAAATACTTATTGTATTCCATGTTTGTGCTGAATTACCTTAAAATATCTTTGAGAAAAACTTGTTTACATCATAATATACTTAAGTCAACAATAACTAAATATAGTGCAATTTCAAATTCACAATATGTTCATTATGAGAATAAGTAGAAATGTACCTTTTATTTTTAAACTGTAATGTACTTTAGCTGTTTGTGTTCTATTGCTGAAAGTTCTGTCAGGTGTGGATAATAGAGCCTGTAAAATATATAGTATTCAGAAGACATTGGGATTTATTCTCATCTAAGGAATAGTTAACTTTGCCATATTTCTAAGGGTATTTACTGGGGAGGTATATTCTCTTTAATATGAACCCTAAAGAAGGTAAATCTAGATTATGGACTATGCAATAACTTCATTTCTGCCCTCAATATTTCTGTGGCAATTTCTGTCATTAAACATTTATTGCAGTACGTTTTCCCACATCCCTGCAGGTGGAAGATTTCATTCATAGAGAAACAGCAATCAATTGTAACATGATGTTTACATAGGGCTATTAGCATATTTAAAATATTTTCAGACAAAATGAGCAGAATGTCCTGGTGTAACACAACATGCAAACAACATCACATTTTTATTTTCTTTATTTTTGGCTGCGCCGGGTCTTAGCTGCAGCACTCAGGCTCTTCGTTGCAGCATGTGGGATCCATTTCCCTGACCAGGTATCGAACCCATGCCCCCTGCATTGGGAGTGCGGAGTCAGCCACTGGACCACCAGGGAAGTCCCCAACACCACATTTTTAAAAGATGCAGTGACTGGAATAAATTTTGGGATGTGCGTTAGATAGATCATTATGCAACGTTTGAAACTAGCCGTGTTGGCAGCACCGGGGACGCCCTTGGGAAGACACTGGTCTCGATCTCTCAAGCAATAACTTCTCATCCAGCGCCCCCCCACCCCTAGCTCCCCACAGGGCCCGGCAGGGACGTCAGTCACAGTGGCCTCGAGCAGGAGCCCCCCGGTGCCTTATCGCCCAGCTACGATGGGGGTCTCCACGGCGCGCAGAGCAAGATGGAGGACCACCGGGACGAGGCCATCCGTGTCCTCTGCGGCCTCGCCGTGGGCAGAGCGGGGGACGTGCCCGGGCTGTTGTCGGGTCACTGGGCGCTGGCCTCGGGCTTTGCTGGCCCCGTCAAGCCGCTGGGCCGGCGGCACGCCAGCCTGGTGGGAGGCGGTCACTCCACCTGAAACTGCGGCTCAGCCCTTGCTGGCCAGGCCTGGGCCGAAAGGAGCCTTTTTTGTTTGTTTGTTTGTTTTCGGTAACAAAACTGTAAAGAAAGCAAGCAGGAAATATATACACTTTGTCAGACAAGAGAAGAAGATGCCTTGAGTATAAAACGTGAAGAGTCAAACATACCGTTCATGGGAGGGACCTGCTGTGGGGAGCCAGCTTGGTTGGCAGGCGCCAGCAACTTGTGCCTAAGCCTGATAGTTTTTTTTTTTTTAAGGAAAATAAAAGGAACCGTAGTTATGAGGTTTTTTTTTTTTTTTAATAACGTGGAAGAAAATTATTAAGAATGGTGCCTTTGTTCTTTTTTTTTTTTTAGCTTTTTTTGCATATTTTTTAATGTATTTTTAAAAATATTTATTTATTTTTAGCTGCGTTGTGTCTTAGTTGCAGCACCGGGGATCTTTCCTTGTCGGTGGGTGGCTGGGTGGTTGGGGTCGTTTCTCTCTAGTTGTGGCGCGCTGCCTCCAGATTGTGGGCTCTGTAGTAGCCGCAAGCCGGCTTAGTTGCCCCGTGGCACGTGGGATCTTACTTCCCCGACCAGGGTTTCCAACCCGCGTTCTCAACCACTGGACCACCAGGGAAGACCCTGCATGTGTCTTGCAAGCAACACATTTTTTTATATAGAAGTCTCCTGTCTCTTGCTTAAAAAAAAAAAAGAAACTAGCCGTGTTGGCAAAAAAAGACGTTTCAGTGTGGACTTCCATGTTTCCAAGCAAGGAAATGACTCAATGGTGGAACCTTTACATTAAACACAGACCAGTAGAGGAGAAGCTGATTATAAGGCAAAGTCATGAATCCATTTTTTTAATGGGGAATTTCATTCCTTACATAATTATCAAGGCAGCCAAATTAACATACTCACAAGAAAAAAAAGGAACTTCCTAAATCACAGGAAGATTTTGACACAGGTCTTCCTGTGATATCATTATGAAACTGATACAAATTATTAACAATTCAAAAATGTGAAAAACAGAACGATATAGTATGACGTGACCTTAAAAATTAAAGAATATACATTTTTGAGTCCAGGTGGAAGGACTGAAATACTTACCACTGTCAAACTTAGATAAGGATAGATTTTATTATAAAGGATTATTACCAGGAATTCCCTGGTGGTCCAGTGGTTAGGACTCTGTGCTTGCACTGCGGGGGGACGGCTCAATCCCTGGTCGGGGAACTAAGATCTAGCAAGCTGCCCTGCCACAAAATTTGTAAAGCCTCAGAAGTCAGACAAAAAAAGAGCTTTTCTTTTATACCCAGGGGTAAACAAGGTAGGAAAACTCCCATATGGAGGAGTGGATGAGTACATGGCAGGAGCCTCAATTTCTCAGCTGATGTTTTATGCTGAAGTCACTTACTCTTGGGTGCAGATATTCTGGCAGGAAGGTTGCTCTGAATTACAAAGCTCAAAAGTGGTCCAAAAATTAGGCATTTGGGAGAGGAGAAAAACTTAATTTTGATTAAATCATGTTAACAGGCATTGTGTCCACTGATATAAGGACCAACAAATCAGTAACCGTTGATAAAGCAATGGATGGTAATTTGTCGGATTCCTTTCTTGCTGTTTCCAAAGTAAACAAGGGGGCTATCCTAAGTCTTACTGAAATTAAAGAGGAAGCATAGTTCTTAGTAAGTAAGCTGTTACCATCTGCAGAAAAGAAGAAAAGGAGTTCTTTTACCTTTGCTATTTTCCAGAGTTCCAGGATTGGAGTAAAGTCTAACATTGTCACTACATAATGTGACATCAAGCAAAATTCAAAAAATAACAAATACACATGTTACATTTGGATAATGGAATATTAGAAAATTTAAACTAATAATGATAATAACAAACATGCCCAAGAACATCAGGGTTTATGCCTTTGAATGGCATTGAAGGACCCTCAATGCTCCTTGTGCCTGCGTTGTGTCTATTCCTGTCACATACAAGAGGAATTAAGTCTCTTAGATTAAATTCGTATTTGTCCTTACAACACACACATAGAAAAGACAGCAAGTATGACCTTAAAGTTGGCCAAAAGACAATTTGAGTTGATTGAAAAAAGTAGATGCCATTCGGCTTAATTTCAATCATATTTATGAAATAACAATTTACCTCCTGATTGTAACAGATCAACAAATTAAATATAAAGAACCAAAGACTTAATATGTGTTTAAAAACAGACCAATCACAAGTAATGAAATTGAAACTGAGATTAAAAATATTCCAACAAACGAAAGTCCAGGACCAGATGGCTTCACAGGTGAATTCTAACAAACATTTAGAGAAGAGCTAACACCCATCCTTCTCAAACTCTTCCAAAAAATTGCAGAGGAAGGAACACTCCCAAATTCATTCTATCAGGCCACCATCACCCTGATACCCAAACCAGACAAAGATACTACAAAAAAAGAAAATTACAGACCAATATCACTGCTGAATATAGATGCAAAAATCCTCAACAAAATACTAGCAAACAGAATCCAACAACACATTAAAAGGATCATACACCACGATCAAGTGGGATTTATCCCAGGGATGCAAGGATTCTTCAATATACGCAAATCAATCAATGTGATACACCATATTAACAAATTGAAGAAGAAAAACCATATGATCATCTCAATAGATGCAGAAAAAGCTTTTGACAAAATTCAACACCCATTTATGATAAAAACTCTCCAGAAAGTGGGCATAGAGGGAACCTACCTCAACATAATAAAGGCCATATATGACAAACCCACAGCAAACATCATTCTCAATGGTGAAAAACTGAAAGCATTTCCTCTAAGATCAGGAACGAGACAAGGATGTCCACTCTCACCACTATTATTCAACATAGTTCTGGAAGTCCTAGCCACGGCAATCAGAGAAGAAAAAGAAATAAAAGGAATACAAATTGGAAAAGAAGAAGTAAAACTGTAACTGTTTGCGGATGACATGATATTATACATAGAGAATCCTAAAACTGCCACCAGAAAACTGCTAGAGCTAATTAATGAATATGGTAAAGTTGCACAATACAAAATTAATGCACAGAAATCTCTTGCATTCCTATACACTAATGATGAAAAATCTGAAAGAGAAATTATGGAAACACTCCCATTTACCATTGCAACAAAAAGAATAAAATACCTAGGAATAAACCTACCTAGGGAGACAAAAGACCTGTATGCAGAAAACTATAAGACAATGATGAAAGAAATTAAAGATGATACAAACAGATGGAGAGATATACCATGTTCTTGGATTGGAAGAATCAACATTGTGAAAATGACTATACTACCCAAAGCAATCTACAGATTCAATGCAATCCCTATCAAATTACCAATGGCATTTTTTACGGAACTAGAACAAATCATCTTAAAATTTGTATGGAGACACAAAAGACCCCGAATAGCCAAAGCAGTCTTGAGGGAAAAAAACGGAGCTAGAGGAATCAGACTCCCTGACTTCAGACTATACTACAAAGCTACAGTAATCAAGACAATATGGTACTGGCACAAAAACAGAAACATAGATCAATGGAACAAGATAGAAAGCCCAGAGCTAAACCCACGCACCTATGGTCAACTAATCTATGACAAAGGAGGCAAAGATATACAATGGAGAAAAGACAGTCTCTTCAATAAGTGGTGCTGGGAAAACTGGACAGCTACATGTAAAACAATGAAATTAGAATACTCCCTAACACCATACACAAAAATACACTCAAAATGGATTAGAGACCTAAATGTAAGACTGGACACTATAAAACTCTTAGAGGAAAACATAGGAAGAACACTCTTTGACATAAATCACAGCAAGATCTTTTTGGATCCACCTCCTAGAGTAATGGAAATAAAAACAAAAATAAACAAATGGGACGTAATGAAACTTCAAAGCTTTTGCACAGCAAAGGAAACCATAAACAAGACAAAAAGACAACCCTCAGAATGGAAGAAAATATTTGCAAACGAATCAACGGACAAAGGATTAATCTCCAAAATATATAAACAGCTCATTCAGCTCAATATTAAAGAAACAAACACCCCAATCCAAAAATGGGCAGAAGACCTAAATAGACATTTCTCCAAAGAAGACATACAGATGGCCACGAAGCACATGAAAAGATGCTCAACATCACTAATTATTAGAGAAATGCAAATCAAAACTACAATGAGGTATCACCTCACACCAGTTAGAATGGGCATCATCAGAAAATCTACAAACAACAAATGCTGGCGAGGGTGTGGAGAAAAGGGAACCCTCTTGCACTGTTGGTGGGAATGTAAATTGATACAGCCACTATGGAGAACAATATGGAGGTTCCTTAAAAAACTAAAAATAGAATTACCATATGACCCAGCAATCCCACTACTGGGCATATACCCAGAGAAAACCGTAATTCAAAAAGACACATGCATCCGAATGTTCATTGCAGCACTATTTACAATAGCCAGGTCATGGAAGCAACCTAAATGCCCATCAACAGACGAATGGATAAAGAAGTTGTGGTACATATATACAATGGAATATTACTCAGCCATAAAAAGGAACGAAATTGAGTCATTTGTTGAGACGTGGATGGATCTAGAGACTGTCATACAGAGTGAAGTAAGTCAGAAAGAGAAAAACAAATATCGTATATTAACGCATGTATGTGGAACCTAGAAAAATGGTACAGATGAGCCGGTTTGCAGGGCAGAAGTTGAGACACAGATGTAGAGAAGGGACATATGGACACCAAGGGGGGAAAACTGCGGTGGGGTGGGGATGGTGGTGTGCTGAATTGGGCGATTGGGATTGACATGTATACAGTGATGTGTATAAAATTGATGCCTAATAAGAACCTGCAGTATAAAAAAACAAACAAACAAAACAACTAATACTAAACTTTCATTGGGTTATTTGTATGGAAATATGTTATATAAATGTTTCAGACATTACATGAAATTTCTAAAAATCTTATATGTTCTGGTATAATGTTATAAGTCATAATCCTAGTTATTACCTTAAAATGTATATCTCAGAAATAACTAATTTTCTTGTCAGCTGCATTATTATGAACTTTCATCAAATTTTTAACCGTGGTCATTTTTAAGTCTTTTGTCATTTACAGACAGTTCTGTGTGTACTATGATGCTTTTGCAAATATGTTCCTATAAAAGGGTTTCATCTTTAAGAAATTCATGGAAAAGACTCTGACTAGTACAGGTTTCTGGTAACTGACTGTACTGCTGAACTGAATGAATAAGCATTTTCCGAACTCTAATGAAAAACTGATGAACTCATAAAAGTGCTAACAAAAGATCAAGATGAAAAAAAAAATTAATTACATGGGACTGAGTGAACTGATGAGGATGAGTATAATTTTTGTGACTTTCTGTCTGAATTAAAAAAAAAAAAATCCAACAAGGACTCAGAGGCAAAGAATATACAAATCAATTTTCACTGCAAAGTAAAGGAGCTGTTACAGTGGAGGATTACTGGACTGAATGTCAATATTATGACATAGTATGAGTGTGTTTCATGTTTGGTAATTGCAATCATTGTTGCTTTTGTTGTGGTCATCCATGTACAATGCTTGGTGTCAGTCTATTTATCCCTTGTAAAAATAAAATACAGTGTGTGTGTGGAAAAAAAAATTTTTTTTTTTACATTTTACATTGATGTTATAAAGCAATGCTTTTGACTTAAACTGTCAGATTCCCCTTGACCTACACTCCTTGGACCAGAGTTGGTCTCTGCCTCCCGGGTTTTAGGGGAATAGAAACGGAAATGATGTTCTTATACCTTTAGTATGAAAATGCTCAGTCAGCTCGAGCAGAGTTTTGCATTTCACCTTTCAATTTCCGTTCCCTACAAAGATAACTCTGTTATCTCTTGCTTAACTAAATGAGCCTGTTCTGGGTGAGAACCCACCCTACATCCCATGGCTCAGTTGCAGTCATCTCACCTCCAGTGTACCTGTCTCCACCCACTCATGCCGGCTGTCTTCCTTAGTTTATCATGTCTTTGCAGTGAAACATAAATCTTTCCTTCTTGCCCTCTGTTCTCTTTCTTTCTTTCTTTCTTTCTTCCTTCCTTCCTTCCTTCCTTCCTTCCTTCCTTCCTTCCTTCCTTCCTTTCTTTCTTTTTCTTTCTTTCTTTCTTTCTTTCTTTCTTTCTTTCTTTCTTTCTTTCTTTCTTTCTTTCTTTCTTTCTTTCTTTCTTTCTCTCTCTCTCTCTCTCTCTCTGTCTCTCCCTCCCTCCCTCCCTCTCTCTCTTTCTTTCTCTTTCTTTCCTTCTTTCTTTTTTTGGAACCTGTGCCCCATGCAGTGGAAGCCTGGAGTCTTAGACCACCAGGGAAGTCCCCCTAATTTTTCATTTAAATAGTTCTTTTTTCAATTTAAGAAGGAAAACAAACCCAACAAAACAAAACAAAACCGTGTTCAATATAAGTGGCCGAAAATGACAGCTCTAAGCATTTTCCTTGATTGTTTCAAACATTACTTTGAAATAAGCAGGAGGGAGCCATACTCCTCAGGACGCCACAGAGACTCCAAGAGATCCAGAAGGCAATGAGCCAGTTCAGTTAGGCAGAAGGAAGCCCGGTGCTGCCCCCAGAACCTTCCTTTTTCCTGACCAAACCTCCATATCAGCCCCGAATTCACCCCTACTCGTTCCCTCCTCCCCTGCCACTGTCCTGTCCTCCCTCCTCACTGCATGTTGCTTCAGGGTCAGAAACACTCCCAGGTTTCTGCAGACCCGAAAACGATCTATTTATATTTTTTAATCACAGAGCCTGATCAGTAACTGCCTACAGGCTTACCCCTGTGCCCCAGCTAGTGATTGTTTTACTCTTTAGATCGGAACAGCTCCACTATGATAGTTTCCTTGGTAACCCATGAACCAAGCTCAGGTCAATTCCCCCACCAACTGGTAACCTACCTCTTCCCCTCCAATAGTGAAGACTGCTGCCCAGTCCTGCCTGCCTGCCTTCTGCTATACACTGTGGGGTGTCATTTCAGGACCTTGCTTCGGACCTGTAAGATCCCCTATCCAATAGAATCACTGATGTGTCTGTGACTGTTTCCGGGCTCTTTCTTAGGTCTTGAGGCTGCGAATTTACAAGGTTTGCAGGCCTTCGGGATGCAGCCCAACAGGCCTCCTGTGTGAATGGGGAATAGAAACAGAAATGCTGTTACTATTTCTGAATAGAAACAGAAATGCATGTCGGTATGAAACTGTCCATTGTACTCAGGAAGAGTTTTGCATTTCACATTCTTGTTTGTAATCCCTATACAAACAACTGCAATTTTTGATTCGTTAAACCACCTAAATTAATTTTCTTTTTTAAAAAATTAAAGTATAGTTGATTTACAATGCTATGTTAGTTTCAGGTATACAACACAGTGATTCAGTTATATGTATATATGCAGTTATATATAATATATATTCAAAATGAATACATATATATATTTTTTGAGATTCTTTTCCCTTATAGTTTATTACAAAATATTGAGTATAGTTCCCCATGCTATACAGTAGGTCCTTGTTGGTTATCTATTTTATACTAATTCTAATTGCAGGAAATGTTCCTGGGTCCAATCACGGCCACATCAGGCTCTCACCAAGATCCCAGTTTCCAGACCAGCTAATTGCTTCAGCCTCACTAGCAGGACTTGCCTGCAACCAGCTAGCAAAAATAGATTTTAACTTAAACCATGTTCAACTTGTCCTGAAGAAAACATCTGTTTCTAGGACTGCCCTGGTGGTCTAGTGGTTAAGACTCCATGCTTTCACTGCCAAGGGTTGGGGTTTGATCCCTGGTTGGGGAACTAAGAGCCCACAAGCCGTGCGGCAAGGCAAAAACAAAACAAAAAAAATAATTTTTGACAGAAGAGTCCCACACGATGTAACCTTTTACCTTAAAACTGCTAGAGGGACTTCCCTGGTGGCGCGGTGGTTAAGAATCCACCTGCCAATGCAGGGGACACGGGTTCGAGCCCTGGTCCGGGAAGATCCCACATGCCATGGAGCAACTAAGCCCGTTTGCCACAACTACTGAGCCTGCGCTCTAGAGCCCATGAGCCACAACTACTGAGCCCATGTACCACAACTACTGAAGCCTGCGTGCCTAGAGCCTGTGCTCTGCGACAAGAGAAGCCACCACAATGAGAAGGTTGCAAACAAAACTGTTAGAGACAGTGTTACTCTCCTCCAGTGGGTGTGGAGCCAACAGATGCAAAGCAGGAAAGACGGAAGGGTTTGTTTATTTATTTATTTTTGGCCCTGCCACGTGGCTTGCAGGATCTTAGTTCCCTGACCAGGCATCCAACTCCGGGCCTCCAGCAGTGAAAGCCTGGAATTGTAACCACTGGACCACCAGGGAATTCCCAGGAAGGACTTATTACCTGCAGCAAGTTAAGGAGAACACTGGGGATCTTTCCCAATGCTGTGTCTCACCAACAGCAAAATTGGCAAAGTTTTTTGTTGGGGGTTGTGCCTCGAGGTATGCGGGATCTTGTTTCCCCTGACAAGGGATCGAACCGTGCTCCCTGCAGTGGAAGCACAGAGTCTTAACTACTGGACTGCCAGGGAAGTCCAAGGGGATGTTTTAAGCTAAAAGTACATGCCTATTCATGAAGGGGCTTGGGCTGTCAATGGAGTCCAAGCTTTAGTTGATTGAAGTAAGGAGGGTCAGAAAGGTCATCATCAACATCCAGTTAGGTTCCAGTTGACCTGGTGGTTGAGTGCTTCAGGCTAATCTTTACTACTGAAACAGAACTGGGAGTCATTACAACTGACGTATTGTCTTTGCTATTGTTAGTTCTCTTGCCTGATAGCAGGCTATGTTTCTGCCTTCCTTTATTCCCTTAAGATCTTTAATTCCTGAGACCTGTTCAAGGGCAAGCATTGTGGCCAGGCTTAGATCACGAAATGGCTAAGGCAAAAATGGTTTCTCATATGTCAAGAAAGCCATTCCTGGTTCTCTTTTTCTGGGGATCCTCTAACCTATCTTGTTACCTTACCGAACCAGGTTCCTTGACCCAATGTTCAGCAAGACATGAAGGTTTGCAGCATGCCACAGACCGGCTGCAGAAAGCTAGAAGTTCCTGGCGGTGAGGGGTAAGGAACTGAAAAGCACCAGTATGGGATCAGAAGGGCCAAGACAACTGATGGTTGCAGGGCAAGTTTATTCAAAGAGCATGAATTATATATAGGTTTAGTACGGAACGAATAGCAGACAATAAATCAGTAAACCTTGTTTTCCACATAATTCTGTCGCCACTGCCTATGCGTCAGCAATAAATCAGTAAACCTTGTTTTCCACATAATTCTGTTGCCACTGCCTATGCGTCAGCATGCTCTATGGGCCATTCTCTGGAGATACAGACTTCCCCCTTAGGGCAGCACGTCCTTCTTCTGGGGAACAACCAGGGGCTCTTAGATCCAGAGCAGGCACCTGGAACGAAACTGGCCGCAAGCCATTTTCCTTTTTTACGCTCAATACCGCAGAGTCAGGAGTGCATACCAAGAAAGAGACAAGCAGTTCTCCGGAAAGCAGAAAGCTGAATAAGCTTACAGCTTGGGGGCCACCACAGCAGCAGAGAAAGTTTTATTCATGAGGCAGCCAAGCTAAGTGATGGGAGAACAAATATCAAACCCACCTCCCTCATGGCAAGACCTGGGACATAGGAAAAGTGATTGGAGATAAGAAAAACATGAGGTAATCCTTGTTCTGCACCAGCACAACTAAGTTAAAGGCTTCTTCAGGGAACTCATGTTCAGAAAATGGCTCTTAGCATGTTCAGAAGGTGGAGTTTTTGGCCCTCTGATGTCAAAATGTCACAGAGCAGACACTCACAGATGCGCAGGTGGAGGGTCAGTGGTTCTAACTAGTTGTAACCAGCTCGGCATCAAACTGGACACAGCTGACTCCAAGTTTCTAAAAAACAACTTGGACAAACATCTTTAGCTAAATGACACTTGCAGGATGTGCAAGCTTTCCTAAAAATAAGTAAAGTGGGCTTGATCCTCAAAAGCAGGTTACAGTTCATTATTTATTTAGCAAGTTAAATAGATCTAACTGGTGACTACCTTTGGTTTCAACAGTAAATCAAAATAAGCAGGAGGCAAAGCGGCTACACAGAGTTCAAAAGACACACGTTTCTAAATCCCTAAAGAGACGCTTTACAGGCAAGGCTGGGGGTGGGGCAGGGGATGCAGAGGCCCCGCCTCCTGCCCCCGCCCTCTGGGGGGGGCCCCCCCGCAGGCCTGGGCGCTCTCGTCGCCCCGCCTCCTCGCGTAAGGACCTTTCGCAGTCCCCGCCCCCAGGCTGCTCCTTCTGCGCCTGCGCAGTGTTCTACGGACACGGAAGCGGAGAGACTACCCTGGGTCACCACGGATAGCTGAAGTCACTTTTCGGTGCGTGAGTTTCTTCTTTCTACTGTATCTGCGCTTCGGGGCCTTCCCCCCATACATCCTCAGAGTGTGGGACTTACTGCGGAATTTTAAATACTCGCCCCCGCCCTTACATCCTAAAGAAATTCACAGTGGGGGTCGTTTCCCTTTGGGGTTGAAATCGCTCTGAGGCCCGTCCCGGTCCTTGGGTTTTCGGCCTTCGGTCCACGTAGACACCGCCTTTCGCGCCGTTTTGCTGTTTGAAACCTTTTACTGTCTCCGCCTTCGGCCTGTAAAGCCCTCTTCCGCGAGGTGGATGCGCGTCCCCCCAGCCTCGCCCTCTGGAGGGCAGCGCTGGCCGCCCCGCTCCCGGAGAGGCCGCGTCCTCTCCCCGGTCCTGGGATTCTGCAGAGCCCGCCCCTCTCCGGAGACCCCCTCCCTCCCCGCCCCCTCTGTCCTCGCGTCTCCTCAGGCCGGTCTTTCTGCGTGAACGCCCAGTGTTCTTCGGTCCCCAGTTCAACTTGTTTGGAGAATGGCCAACAGAGCAACGTGGTGCTGGGAGAGGAAGAGGACAACTGGAGGCGAGAGTAAACGAAGAGAGAGCAGGAAGGAGGCGTAGCCGTGTGGGATGCCAGAGAGTGGAAGTCAAAGGGAAGGTGACAGGGATAGAAGGGGTGTAAGCCGAGGACAGAGAGGGAGCAGCGATGGAGGAAGAAAGAGGAAGAAATATATGGAGGTTTCGGGCAATCAGAAAGGTTGAGGAGAAAGAAGAACGAGAGGAGGAACAAGTTGCGGAGTGCGGCAGGACGGGAGTGAGGGAAGAAACAGGCGGGGAGAAAGGGCAGTAGAGCAGAGGGGCATAAAAAGAGACAGAGAAAGAAATACAGAGATATATAAACGGAATGACACGGAAACACATAGCAGTGCAGGTAGAGGGGGGAAACTGGATCCAGATGGGTGGTGAGTTGTTTGGATATGGATGATTAAGGTGTAATACATTGATTTGCGGCTTTGGAATCTAATACAAATAAAACTTGTTTGTTTAAATTATACAGATAAGGATGAGAAGTGCAGAACTCCTGTGCACAGGGCTTGTGCATTTTGTTATTATTTGTAAGAGAAGATAACTTCCGTTTGCAAGCCCTGTTCAGCCAGCGGGCAGTGACGTCACTCCGTTGTGGGTCACCCCCTTCCCTTTTCCTAACACGGGGTAGAGGACTATGGACAGGAGTCGTGCAGCGAGAAATGACTGACTCTGTCACTACATGGTGCCTTTTTAAAGGAACATTAAATGTGGGTGTTTCTTTTTTTGTACTGGATTTACTTTTTTCTTGCTGTTTTCTTTACATTTAATTCTTTTTGTAGCTTGGAATAAATCTTAGTGTATTCAATTTCTACTTTCCTATAAATACTTATTAACTTCTGAAATAACCTTTGCTGGTCTTCTATAATCAAGTCACGTCATTTTTTTCTAATTATGATGTATTCTCAATTTTTTTTATCTTTGACACCAGAATTATTAGATTAAAAAAATTCACAAATTATTTCACTTTAAAATTTTTTTGAGGTTTATTCGATATCTGTGTGCTTCTTCCTCTTTATCTTAGATGATTTTGATGAGTACTTGGTAAACATGTCAGTGATCTTTTATATTAACCGTCAAAACCTAGTTTAACCAGTTAGTCTAATAGTCTGTTTTCTTCCTTTTTGTGTGATCTGGTAAAAGAGTGAGCTATGAGGTGACAAGATGTTTCCTTCAGGTCCCTTTTGACCGTTCTCTGCAAATGACCTGAAACCTTCTTCCAACAAAACCCATCCATTCATGATGAAGAGGGCACACACACACACGCATGTGAACACAAAATACCGAGAATGGGGAACCCTTGTGCACTGTTGGTGGCAATGTAAATGGTACAGCTTTGTGGAAAACAGTAAGGAATTTCCTAAAAAACTGAAAATAGAACAGGCACAGGATCTAGCAACCCCACTTCTGATAGTATATCTAAAAAAACAAAAACAAAAGAAAACAAAAACAGGAAATGAAAGCAGTATATTGAAGAACATACCCAAACTCACATGAGCGTTACTGCATATGTGTATATTTCACAAGAGCCAAGGTACAGAAACAACCTAAATGTCTGCCGATAGATGAGTGGGTAATGAAAACATTGTGAAATATTATTTAGCTATAAAAATTAAGGAGATTTGCCATTTATGACAACTTGGATCAGTGTAGAGAACATTGTGCTAAGTGAAGTAAGCCAGACAGAGAGAGACAGATATTGTATGGTCTCCCTTGTATGTGGATTCTACAAAAGTCAAATTCATAGTAACAGTAGAATGGTGGTTACCAGGGGATGGGGGTGGGGAAAATTGGGAGATGTTGGTCAACAGGTACAAACTTCCAGTTGTTACATGAGTAAGTTCTGGAGTAAGGTATAGTGTGGTCACTATAGTTAATCATACTGTGCTACTAAATACTTGAAATTTTTGGAGAGAGTAAATCTTTTTTTTTTTAATTTTTAAAAATTTTTGGCTGCATTGGGTCTTCATTGCTGCACGTGGGCTTTTCTCTAGTTGTGGCGAGTGGGGGCTACTCTTCAATGCGGTACACGGGCTTCTCATTGTGGTGGATTCTCTTGTTGTGGAGCACAGGCTCTAGTCGCGTGGGCTTCAGTAGTTGTGGCTCGCGGGCTCTAGAGCGCAGGCTCAGTAGTTGTGGCGCATGGGCTTAGTTGCCCCGTGGCATGTGGGATCTTCCCGGACCAGGGCTCGAACCCGTGTCCCCTGCATTGGCAGGCAGATTCTTAACCACCGCGCCACCAGGGAAGTCCCGAGAGTAAATCTTAAGTGTTCTCACTGCACAGACATGAAAAATGGTAATTGTGAGTTGATAGATGTGTTAATTCCTTGATTGTGGTAAATATTTCACACTGCATATGCCTGTCAAATGATCACATTGTACACCATATATATATGTATATATATAGATATAGAATACATATAGAATATATACCATTTTCATTAGTCAGTTATACCTCAGTAAAGCTGGAAAAGACAAAGAAAGTGAGAGGTGTGCTGGGCCTGACTCCTCTGAGTGGTGCTTAACCCAGACTTCACATTAGATTGCTGAGGCATTTTGCACATATGTTTTGTGTCCCGTGACCAGATATTCCCCTTCAAATAGTTGAGGTTTGGCCCAGCCTCAGTAATATTGAAAATTCCCCGGGTGATTCTAATTTGTATCCATTTGAGCATCATGGCTCCAGGTCCTCCCGTTTCTGAGGGCTGAGGTCTGGGCTGAGGCTGAGGGGCTCTGCTCTGCGTGGGGATGGACCAGGGCTGGTCTGTGACCTGAAGGGGGTTGTCGGGTCCAGCTGAGGTGCCCGCTGCTGCTGTGTACGTGAGGGCCTCACCAGGAGGGGAGCCTGATCTGAAGGAAAGTGTGGGGAAGCTCCCTTGTTGGTCTCTGTGTGGGAGTTTACTGTCCTGAGCCCCTCCTGGGACAGTGGGCAGCAGGGGACTGTCTGTTCCACATGCTGAGGTCTTCCCTGTGTGTGTGGTGGTGACTCAGGAAGGGGGTGTGTTGATTCCAAGCATTAAACCGCCTGTTTTCAACTTTCAAGGTCAACCTCTAAAGACTCAACGTTGTCTGAGGAAGAAGCCCGGAAGAGGAGGAAGAGGAAAGAAAAGGAGGCAGGAATGGCTCTTTCTCAGGTAAAGTCATATTCTCAGTTGTTTCTTCTGTCTGTGCTTCCTGAAATGCCCTTCTTTGGACTCGCTGATCTCTGACTCTGAGCCTGACACCTGTACATTCACACTCACCTGGGGGCTTCCCTCAGGGCCTGTCATCTCCACTTAGAGCCTCCACTAAGCATAGTCCTGGGCAGGGATTTGCACCCATGAGTTGGAGACACCGTGTCAGTGCTGTTGGGCAGCAGGGATCGCTTAGGGGCCCCATCTGGATGCAGTGTCCACTCTCTGTAAACCCTGATAAAGAAGCTGCACGTGGAAGCCACATATTAATATGTACAAATACCTGGTAAAATCTAGAACATAGACCAATAAGGGGAAATCAGTTCTGTTTTAGTACACTTGAAGCTAAATGAGTGTACTTCATTCAAAATCTTAATCATTGGGAATGGAATGGAAAGTTCAGAGACATCAGTGATAGATGGTGTTTATTCCATCACTGATTTTTTTTTTTTTTAAATATTTTATTTATTTATTTATGGCTGTGTTGGGTCTTCGTTTCTGTGTGAGGGCTTTCTCCAGTTGCGGCAAGTGGGGGCCATTCTTCATCGCGGTGCGCGGGCCTCTCACTATCGCGGCCTCTCTTGTTGCGGAGCACAGGCTCCAGCCGCGCAGGCTCAGTAATTGTGGCTCACGGGCCCAGTCGCTCCGCGGCATGTGGGATCTTCCCAGACCAGGGCTCGAACCCGTGTCCCCTGCATTGGCAGGCAGATTCTCAACCACTGCGCCACCAGGGAAGCCCCTCCATCACTGATTTTAAACTATGAAATCAACCTAAGTCTCTTGACACTTAGAGATTCTTTAAATCATCTTCATCACCTTCATTCCTTGGAGGTTGTCTTTTCGCACTACTCACTGTGTCCTTTGACACACAGAAGGTTTTTTAAGTTTGATGCAGGTAATGTTTCAGCTTCATTCTTTTGCTGGTAGATACTCAGTTTCCCAGCAGCATTTGTTGAAGAGACTGTCCTTTCCCCATTGTGTAGTCTTAGCATCCTTGTCAAAAATTAGTTGGCATACGTGCAGGGGTTTATTTTTGAATGTTCTATTCTGTTTTATTTGTTCTTTTTTTTTTTTAATTTATGTATTTATTTGGGGGCTGCGCCGGGTCTTCGTTGTGGCACGCGGGATCTTCATTGCGACATGTTTAGTTGTGGCATGTGGGATCTTTAGTTGAGGAATGCATACTTCTTAGTTGCGGCATGTGTACTTCTTAGTTGCAGCATGCAGACTTCTTTGTTGTGGCATGCGAACTCTTAGTGTGGCGTGCATGTGGGATCTAGTTCCTGGACCAGGGATCAAACCCTGCATTGGGAGCACGGAGTCTTACCTGCTGTACCACCAGAGAAATCCCTGGTTTATTTGTTTAAATATCTGTTATGCCAATGCCATGCTATTTTGCTTTTTAATATGTTTTGAAATCTGAAACAGCACGGTATCCATCTTTCTTCTTTTTCAAGAGTGTTTTGTCTACTTGGAATCCCTTAAAATTCCATATGAATTCTAACGTTAAGTCTTCCAGTTCATGAGTAGGGGATGTGTTTCTGTTTATTTTTTAGCAGAGTTTAGTAGTTTTCAGTGTACAAGTCTTTCACCTCTTTGGCTAAATTTACTACTAAGTGTTTTTTTTTGTTGATTCTATAGTAAAAATGATTGTCTGTTTCAGATTATTCATTTTGAGTGTATAGAAAAGCAGTGATTTTTTTTGTGTTGATTTTGTATCTTGCAACTTTTCTAGTATTGTTTTTTATTTATAACATTTTCCTTGTGGTATCTTTATGGTTTTGTACATATAAGATCTACTCATCTGCAAAAAAAAGATAATTTTACTTCTGCATTTTTCTTGCCTAATTGCTCTGGCTGGGTATTGCAGTACGTTGCTGAATAGTAGTGTAGAGAGTGTACATCTTTGCCTTCTTTCTGACCTTAGAGGAAAAGCTTTCATCTTTTACCATTGATTTTGATGTTAGCTATGTGCTTTTTTTTTTTTTTTTAACAAACCCAAAATGTTAAGATTTTATTTACAAAGCTTCTTTGTTGTACAGCAAGAAAGATGCTGTTACAATCTCAGTGTAACTGGCAGCCACGGACGGTTGACTCACCAATCACAGCTATCCATGCTACAGCAAGAGTCTTACATGAAAACCTAACAATGCTTACAATTCTGTTGGGATGAAGTCCCCAAGCTTGGTGGTGGATTTCCAAGAGGGACTAAATGGAGGAAGGCGGACTGTCACAGGAACTATTCTTTGGCTCTTTGGGTGGGTGGGTGGGTGCCCTGTGGTTTGTATCACAGCTACCTTTTTTTTGTTTTTTTAAACAGCTACCAAATCCATGTGAGCCGTCCAACCAGTACTGAACAGTTCTCTTTTTGCAGGTTATTTGGGGTCTTAATCATCTTCTGCTTCATCATCTGTTTCTCTCTTCCTCTTCTCACCTTTCCCGCTTTCTTCCTCTTCTTCCTCCTCATCCTCATCTTCATCTTCATCTTTATCAGCTTCTCCATCATGTCCACATTCTTCTTCCTCCCCACTGACTTTATCTTCATCCTCCCCTTCTACATCTTCATCTTCTTCATCATCACACTCTTCTTCCTCACCATCCTCCTCCTCCTCCTGGTCCTCATCTTCTCCTTCATCGTCCTCTTCTTCATCCTCATCATCTTCATCTTCATCAGCTTCTCCATCATGTCCACATTCTTCCTCCCCACTGACTTCATCTTCATCCTCCCCTTCTACATCTTCATCTTCATATTCTTCATCATCACACTCTTCTTCCTCCTCCTCCTCCTCCTCCTGGTCCTCATCTTCTCCTCTTCGTCGTCCTCTTCTGCATCCACACCATCCACCTCGGCATCTGAGTCAGGGGTTTCACTGTCCTCTTGGTCATAGCCATCCAGGTAGGTCAGCTGGGGCAGGAGCTTGAAGACACTCTCTTGGTAGTCATTCAGGTTAGTAACCTCACAGTTAAACAGATCCAGGCTCTTCGGACATTCCAACTTTTTCGAAGGTTCCAGGGTGCTGATATCTTTTAGTTTATTTCCACTTAAGTTTAGATGTGTAAGATTTGGAAGTTTTTCTGCTAACATATCCAGACCTCCAAAGATTCTGTTGTCACTGGGCTCAAGCTTTTTCAATTTAGGTAGTTTGGGGAGATTTGAAACTGAAATCAAGCCTACATTTATTTTTTTAAAATAAATAAATTATTTATTTATTTATTTTTGGCTGTGTTGGGTCTTTGTTGCTGCGCGTGGGCTTTCTCTAGTCGTGGTGAGTGGGAGGCTACTCTTCGTTGCAGTGCATGGGCTTCTCATTCCAGTGGCTTCTCTTGTTGCGGAGGAGGGGCTCTAGGCATGTGGGCTTCAGTAGTTGTGGCATGTGGGCTCAGTAGTTGTGGCTCGCAGGCTCTAGAGCACAGGCTCAGTAGTTGTGGTGCACGGGCTTAGTTGCCCCGTGGCATGTGGGATCTTCCTGGACCAGGGCTCGAACCCGTGTCCCCTGCATTGGCAGGCGGATTCTTAACCACTGTGCCACCAGGGAAGCCCAAAGCTACATTTATTAAACTGAGGAACTCTAAGTTCACAAATTCAGCCATTAGGCCCTCAATTTTCCCATCATTTGATTTGCAATTGTCCAGGACAAGTTCTCGAACAGCTGCCAGGGTCTGGTTCCTCAGCTCCAGGTGGATCCTCCTCTTCATGTCCATGTTTCTCTCTTCCCCCCTCTTCAAACTTAACTTTCCGCGGCGGGGGCGTAGAGGGGAGAGGCGTCCCAGCCTGCGCAGCGAGGACGGTCAGAAGGGGTCTGCTAGCCGCAGGGCCCAGCGGCGCGGTCCCGGGCGGTGGGCGGTGTGTGGGCAGGCGAGCGGAGCCCCCGGAGCCAAGTTACTCACGGGAGCGGAGAGAAAACATGGAGGGAAAGGGGGGCTGGGGCGCAGCGCTGGTCTCACTACCGCCGCCCCCGGCCGCGGCCCTGCACTGCGCTTAAACCGGCGACGCGGCGCGGGTGGCTCCGCTGGGCTCCAAGGACGGGGCGGGAGAGGCGCCTTAGCTATGTGCTTTTAATATTAACTGTTATTATACTGAGGTAATTTACTGAGTGTTTTTATCTTTAAATGTCCTTGAATTTTGTCAAATGCTTTTTCGGCATCAATTGAGATGATCATGTGTTATTTTTCATTCATTCTATTAATGTGGTGTATTGATTGATTTTTTTTTGTGCTGAATCATCCTCGCCTTGCAGGTTTTTGATTACTGCATCAATCTCTCTAGGTATGACTTTGTTCACATTTTTTATTTCTTCGTGATTAGATCTTTGTAGGGTGTTTTTCTAGGAATTTACCCATATCTTTTAGGTTATGTAATTTTTTGGCATAAAATTGTTCATAGTACTCTCTTTTAATAGTGATTAAAATTTTCTGTGATTCAGTTACAGTTTTTCCTCTTTCATCTGTGATTTTAGTTAATTCAATATTTTCTTTTTTTTTTTAGCCTAGCTAAGTGTCAATTTGTTCATCCTTTCAAAAAACCAACTTTTGCTTTTTTGATTTTTATGTAGTTTTCCTATTTTATATTTCATTTATCTCTGGTCTTTATTATTTATCTCTTTTGTTCTGATTTGAGATCTTTTCTCCTTTTTTTAAAAAATTAATTAATTAATTTATTTTTGGCTTTGTTGGGTCTTCATTGCTACGTACGGGCTTTCTCTAGATGCAGCGAGCAGGGGCTACTCTTCGTTGCGGTGTGTGGGCTTCTCATTGTGGTGGCTTCTCTCGTTGCGGAGCACTGGCCCTAGAGCGCACAGGCTTCAGTAGTTATGGCTTGTGGGCTCAGTAGTTGTGGCTCGCGGGTTCTAGAGCACAGGCCCGATAGTTGTGACGCACGGGCTTAGTTGCTCTGCGGCATGTGGGATCTTCCTGGACCAGGGCTCGAACCCGTAACCCCTGCATTGGCAGGCAGATTCTTAACCACTGCGCCACCAGGGAAGTCCCAGTACGTTATATTTTATACTTCATTTTCGTCCAGATATTTTAAAAATTCCCTTGTCATTCCTTATTTATCCTGTTGGTTGTTTAAGAAGGAGATGATTAATTTCCAGATTTTATGGATATTTGTTTTTCTTCTGTTATCTGTTTCTGTTTTCATTTCCGTGAGGTAGAGGAGATATTTTTTATTATTTCAATCTTCTTAAACTTGTTAAGGTTTGGTTTGTGGCCTAACAAATTGTCATGGAGAATGTTTCATGTGTGCTTGAGAAGGACGTTTTCTGCTGTTATTGGATGGAATGATCTCTCTATATCCATTTGTTCCCATTGGTTTATAGTGTTGTTCAAGTCCTCTGTTTCCTTACTGATCTTCTGTTTGGTTCCATCCATAAGTACAACTGGGGCATTGAAGTCTTATACTATTACTATGCTGCTGTCTATTTCTTGCTTCATTTCTGTCAATGTTTGCTTCATATATTTGGGAGCTCTAATGTTAGATATATAAATATTTATAATTGTTATATCTTCTTGGTGAATTAACCCTTTTATCATTATATAATGTTTTTTGTCTCTTGTGACATTTTTTGTCTTTATTTTGTCTGATGTTATGTAGTTACCCCAACTTTCTCTTTATCATGGAATATCTTTTTCCCTCATGTCACTTTAATCCTATCCATGCCCTTAGATTTGTGATTTTTAACAGTTCTAGCTCTTTGACTCTCTCTCTCTGTTTCTCCCTCTCACTCTCTGTTTTTTCCTCCCTTTTACATCTTCTACTTGCTCAGACATACTGTACAGTGGTGAACGGCAGGAGCCTTGGCCAGCCCACTTTTCTCCATGGTAATTTCAGAGGAAATGCATCCAGTGTTTTCTTCTGATCATGACGTTTGATGAAATACTTTTGCTTAATAAGGTTTTCCCCCAATTTCATTTTTGTCATGGTTTTTAATTATGCAATGATTTTTGGAAGTATCTAATACTGTGATAAATTTTTTTATCTTCATCAGTTAAATTTCTGCGTAACACTAATAAGAGATGGGAGCTACAGTATTCTATGTATTTTTTCATGTTTGTACCTTTTTTTTTTTTTTTTTAATTTTTGGCTGCGTCGGGTCTTAGTTGTGGCTTGTGGGATCTTTCTTGCGGCACGCAGGCTTCTCTCATGTTGTGGCACGCGGGCTCCAGAGCGCGTGGGCTCTGTAGTTGTGGCGCAAGGGCTCCAGAGCACGTGGACTGACACACCTCCTCTCATTTCAGTTAATTATGTGTTTACACATCAGTGCCTGAGTGCATGAATGAGTAAGTCCATGGCTTTTATAAAAGACATCATTTCATTAGTAAGTTTTATATTTTTTAGCAGTTGAAATTATATCTTTTTTTTTAAAGATTTATTATTTGTTTATTTTATTTATTTTTGGCATTGGGTCTTAGTTGCGGCACGTGGGCTCTTCATTGTGGTGCATGGTCTTCTCTCTGGTTGTGGCGTGCGGGTTTTCTCTTCTCTAGTTCTGGTACGCAGTCTCCAGGGTGCATGGGCTCTGTAGTTGTGGCGTAGGGTTTCCAGAGCACGTGGGCTCTGTAGTTTGTGGCACGCGGGCTCTATTTTAGGCGCGGGAGCACTCAGTAGTTGTGGCATGCAGGCTTAATTGCCCTGCGGCATGTGGGATCTTATTTCCCTGACCAGGGATCGAACCCGCGTCCCCTGCATTGTAAGGCAGATTCTTTACCACTGTACCACCAGGGAAGTCCCTGAAATTATATCTTGAGTGTATTCCATGGCTTTAAATTTTTCCTACACTGTCACGTTAATGTTTTATAGTAGGAAGGTTATTAATATCTTCAGTGTGTGTAGTGACCTTTTATGCAGTTCTATAGGTTAACCTTGAAATTGTCTCAAGTTTTCTCAGGGAACCCTGTCAGTGTACATTTATCCTCTATCCGTCACTTAACTTTGGTATTTTATGTTCCATTCTAAAGTCTGACTACCTGAGTTTTCGTGCTTGCTGTGCCATTTCCTAGCTGTTTGTTCTGAGGCAAGTTTCTTAGAGTGACTTGGACACAGTTTACTCCTCTGAAAAATAAAAATGGGACTTTCTCTAATGAGCTATTATGTTGATAACAAGTTCATACATGTAAAACATTTAGAATAATGCTTTGCATATAGGAAGCATTCAGACAGCTCTAGTCATTGCTCTTGGTATCATCATAATTTAAGATTTTGACTTTTCTTTAAAGCCACTGTGGACTTTGTCATCTCTGAAGACACCAGTCATACTGTAGCTCATCTAAATATTCAATATCACTCAGCGTGTGAAACATAATATATAACACTTCTGCCTGGACATCCTGTTGTTGAATTTTATTTGTATGCATTTCATGTATTGTCCAAAAAAATGAAAAATCCATATTCAATGGAAGATATTATAATCTCTATGAAAAAGCATAAGAAATTAAAATTTGAGACCCATAATTTGCTCTAAATACATTAACATGGATCTGTCAGAATACATACTTCAACTGAATTGATCCTTACCCCTCTCTCTTCTTCTCATTTTGTGTGAAAATAAGGACTCTCCTCATGGCCCCTTGTTGAAATGTGTTTTCATTTCAGGAACAGTTGACCTTCAAGGATGTGGCCATAGAATTCTCTCAGGAGGAGTGGAAATGCCTGGACCCTGCTCAGAGGGCCTTGTACAGGGATGTGATGTTGGAGACCTACAGGAACCTGGTCTCCCTGGGTGAGGATAACTTCCCTCCAGAAATTGGGATCTGCCCTTATGTATCTTTGCATTTTCCCTTCTGTGCATTTTGGGAGCCCCTGCATTGCTTCATTGAGCTCAAAGCCCTGTTGACTCAGACATGAAAAGCTTCATGGTGTAGTGTCAGGAGTTTAACGTTGTCCTTTCTTCTGGTGATCTGCCCACTTCATGATACACCAGGAGTTGTTCCAGAGCTTAAGTATTGATAAAGCCCAATTGGAAACTTAAAATATCTGATTCCCTATTTCATACTGCTGTGCTTTTGAGTCACTATTTTTTAAAAAATAAATTTATTTATTTATTTTAATTTTTCTTTTTGGCTGCGTTGGGTCTTCATTGCTGCACGTGGGCCTTCTCCAGTTGTGGTGAGCGGGGGCTACTCTTCATTGCAGTGTGCAGCCTTCTCATTGTGGCGGCTTCTCTTGTTGTGGAGCACAGGCTCTAGGCGCGCAGGCTTCAGTAGTTGTGGCTCATGGGTTCAGTAGTTGTGGTTCGCGGGCTCTAGAGCACAGGCTCAGTAGTTGTGGCGCATGGGCTTAGTTGCTCCACGGCATGTGGGATCTTCCCGGACCAGGGCTCGAACCCGTGTCCCCTGCATTGGCAGATAGATTCTTAACCACTGCACCACCAGGGAAGCCCTGAGTCACTACTTCTTGGAAGAAAGCCAGTTATCTGCACATGATACTATTCTGTCTGCATTCAGAAGGAGGCAAGCAATGAATGAATGAATCTGTGAAATATTTTTTGAGACTCATTTGTTGTGTGCTCACTCCTGTGCTGATCAAAGAGCTGGGATTCTGGGAAACCCACAACATATTATTTATTTTCTCTTTTGGGCAGTTATTTCTGTTCCTGACCTGAATGTTATTTGCATTTTGGAGCAAGAGGAAGACCCCTTGACTGTGAAGAGTGACATGAAAATAGCAAAAAACCAGTGGGTGGGGATGTATCAAAAGTATGAACACAGGTCAGATCTCAGATGGGCAGAGAGGAAGCCACACCATTAATGGTGTTTGGAAATCTCTCCCTTCGTGGGAAGAGCTCTTTAGGAAATTCGAAGCTTATTACTTACGAACTTTTCTCAGGGGAAATCTGTCTTCTCCCCAGCATAGCACACTCTCCTTCAATGTGTAAAATTCATCCTTTCACCTCCCTGTGGTGCTGCAGCTCCAATAGAATCAAAGGCAAGGTCTTTATCATGATCTACGCTCTGCCGTCTGGGTCTTGTGAACTTGTTGCTTGATTTGAGGAGCACGTGGTGAGTTGTTTCAAAGGAATCTGTTTCCCCCTTGGTCTCTTCTTCTGTACTTGATTGCATGGGATTTTCCATTAAGAGCTGAGGCCTCCGTAGTCCAAACCCCTGGACCTGTCTCAGTTTGGTGTACCTGGAAGAACTAATTAAATGATGGGAAAACAGTGGCTGCTATTAGATCCCATCTGGCACCTCGGAACCTGCATGGATCTGTTTCAGGCCATGTCTGCCATTCAGATCCCTCAGCCATTTCTTCGTTTTTTGTTTTTGTTTTTTCCTTTTTTTTTTTGGCTGTGCCGTGCAGCTTGCAGGATCCTAGTTCCCCAGTCAAGGATTGAACTTGGGCCCGTGGCAGTGAAAACCCAGAATCCTAACCAGTGAATGTGCCAGGGAATTCCCCCTCAGCCATTTCTTCTATTCTGCTTTTGCCACATACTTTTGCGGGGTGTGTAGTGGGGAAATGGGTTGGATCTTCTGTAATTGTTACTTAGGAAAACTATAAACAGTATGGACGAAGAGATTCTCTTTGATCCCCAATTCCACATGGGGAGCATGTATGAATCTCTGAGCTTGGCGACTGTGGGTAGAGCCCATAGTCCCGTGTTAAAGTTCTGTAATATCTGACCCCAATATATTGTATTTTTCTTGTTCTTTTACCTCTCTACTTAGTCTGGGAATGTAGACTCTTCTTGATGTCATATTTTCTTTAGTTTGCATGATTTTGCCTCTGAAATTGCTTTTAAAATACCCATTCTTAGGTATTTGAAATTTCATCCTTTGTTTGTTTGTTTGTTGCTGTGGTAAGCCATCTTTAGGTGATGAATAACTTCTCTCCACTCTCCTGTGGAGTGGGTTTACTTGGAAACATAGCATTCTTTTTTTAATAATTAATTAATTAATTTATTTATTTTTGGCTGTGTTGGGTCTTCGTTGCTGCATGTGGGCTTTCTTTAGTTGCAGCGAGCGGGGGCTACTCTTCGTTGTGGTACACGGACTTATGATTGCGGTGGCTTTTCTTGTTGCGGTGCACGTGCTCTAGGCGCACGGGCTTCAGTAGTTGTGGCACGTGGGCTCAGTAGTTGTGGCTCGCGGGCTCTAGAGTGCAGGCTCAGTAGTTGTGGCACATGGGCTTAGTTGCTCCGTGGCATGTGGGATCTTCCTGGACCAGGGCTCGAACCTGTGTCCCCTGCATTGGCAGGTGGATTCTTAACCACTGCCCATCAGGGAAGTCCGGAAACATAGCATTCTTGATGGAGATATTTTTACTAATTCGTCGCAATATTATTCTGTTACATACAGAAACACCACTTGAAGCTATTCACTAGAGTGGTCAGCATGTCCCAGGATACTGAAATAGAAAGCATCACAGGAGCTTGAGGGGGGACTTCCCTGGTGGTCCAGTGGTTAAGACCTCGTGCTTCCAATGCAGGGGGCGCAGGTTCAATCCCCGGTCAGGGAACTAAGATCCCACATGCTGCATGCCCAGAAAAAGAAAAAACACAAAGAAACACTTGACTGATAAGTGTTTCCAGTTTTTTTTTTTTCTGGTTTTGAGGCGTATCACAAAAGCGTGTCTCAAGAGCAACTGTGACAGTGTTTTTCACATATACTAATCATCATCCCCTTGGAGCCTCAATAAATGGTATAGGAATTTCTCCTTGGGTCAACATTGTCCAAGTTCACATCCTCATATCTCTGGGGCTGTTGACTAAACTGTTCATTCCACAGTTTTCATACCCTGTATGTGTCATTGTTTATCCGACTTCAACAAATACTATTTTGAAGCACCGTTTTTTTTTGTGGTTTTTAATTTTTTTTTTAAATTTATTTATTTTATTTTATTTTTGGCTGGGTTGGGTCTTCATTGCTGCTCGCGGGCTTTCTCTAGTTGCAGCGAGCGGGGGCTACTCTTTGTTGTGGTGTGCGGGCTTCTCATTGCGGTGGCTTCTCTTGTTGCGGAACATGGGCTCTAGGCACGCAGGCTTCAGTAGTTGTGGCATGTGGGCTCAGTAGTTGTGGCTCGCGGGCTCTAGAGCGCAGGCTCAGTTGTTGTGGCGCACGGGCTCCGCGGCATGTGGGATCTTCCCGGAGCAGGCCTCGAACCCGTGTCCCCTGCCTTGGCAGGAGGATTCTTAACCACTGCGCCACCAGGGAAGCCCCCTGAAGCATCTTAATGAGAGAGCTTATGAAGTTGAATGATGCCTTCAATGAAGTACTGTTTTTTATTTTTTTTAAGTAAATTTTTACTTATTTATTTATTTTTGTCTGCGTTTGGTCTTTGTTGCTGCTTGCGGGCTTTCTCTAGTTGCGGCGAGGGGGTCTACTTTCATTGCGGTGCATGGGCTTCTCATTGTGGTGGCTTCTCGTTGCGGAGCACGGGCTTCAGTAGTTGTGGCACGTGGGCTCAGTAGTTTTGGCTTGTGGACTTAGTTGCTCTGCGGCATGTGGGATCTTCCCGGACCAGGGATCAAACCCGTGTCCCCTGCATTGGCAAGCGGATTCTTAACCACTGTGCCACCAGGGGAGTACCTCTAAGCATTATAAATGAACTTCACTTTTATTTATTTAGTTATCAGGTTCATATTTTTATGATATTCGTAGTTTTCTTGTTTTTTTTTGTAATGTGTGGGTGGTTGAATTGGGGAATGTCCCTTCATTGTGAAATTGGTGACCAGACTCTTTTACAGTTCTTCATATATTTTCAGTATTAACCCATTATCACATACGTGATTTGCAAATATTTTCTCCCCCTTCTGCAGATTGTCTTTTCATTCTACTGAGTGTGATTTGACGCACAATAGTTTGTAATTTTGACGTAGTCCAATTTATCTGTTTTTACTTCTGTTTGCTGTGCTTTTGCAGTCATATGTTCTCAATCATTGCTGTATCCAATGCCATTAAGATTTTTCCCTATGTTTTCTTCTAGGAGTTTTATGCTTTTAGGTTGTACGTTTAGATCTTTGTTCTGTTTTTTAAATTAATTAATTAATTAATTTGGCTGTGTTGGGTCTTAGTTGCAGCATGTGGTATCTTCGTTGTGTCATGTGGGATCTTTCGTTGTGGCGCACAGGCTTCTCTCTAGTTGTGGCATGCGGGCTCAGTAGTTGCAGCGCATGGGGTTAGTTGCCCCACGACATATGGGATCTTAGTTCCCTGACCAGGGATCGAACCCGCATCCCCTGCTTTGGAAGGTGAATTCTTAACCACTGGACCACCCGGGAAGTCCCTACTAGATCTTTGTTCTATTTTGAGTTAATTTTTTATATGGGTTCATGCAGCAGTCCAACTACATTCTTTTACATGTGGGTATCTGATTTTCTCAACATCTTTTTTTCAAGAGGCTGCATTTCCCTCATTAAGGAATCTTGACACCCTTGTGGCACATCATTTGACTGTATATGCAAGAGTTTATTTCTGACATCTTTTCCACTGGTGTTTCTGTCTGTCTTTATACTGGTACCACACTCTTACTATTAGTTTTGCTTTTTAATAAGTTTTGAAATAAGGAAGTATGAGACCTTCAACTTTGTTCTTTTCAAGGTTGTTTTTCCTATTCAGGGTCTCTTGAGATTCAGTGTGTGTCCTAGGATGTAAGTGTTTATTTTTTCCAAAATTGATATTGTGGTTTTGCTAGGTATTGCTTTGAATCTCTTGATCATTTTGTTGGTATTGATGTAATGACAGTGTTGTCTTTCAGTCCATGAACTGGGGATATCTGCATTTACGTGTGTATTTTCTAATAATTTTCAGCAACGATTTTAGTTACAGTGTACAAGTCTTTTTTATGTGGCTAATGTTTTGCCTAAGTATTTTATTCTTTTTGACGCTATTTGAAATGGAAATGTTTTCTCAATTTTCTTTCTAATTGTTCATCATTAACATATAGAAATACAATTTTTACATGTTGACTTTATATCTTCCAATTTTTCTGAATTCATTAGTTACTTATATCAGTGTTCTTTTGTGGAATCTCATGTTTTTTCTACATATTAGATTATGTCCTCTCTAAACAGACATAATTTTCTTCTCCTTTCTCTAATTGGATACCTTTTATTTTGTTTTCTTGCCCATTTGTCTGGCTGGGACTCCAGCTATGTGTTTAATAGAAATAGTGAGAGTAGGTATCTTGTCTTGTTCCTGATCTGAGAGTAAAAGCTTTCAGTCTTTCCCCATTGTGTATGATGCTAGCTGTGGGCTTTTTATATTAGTCTTTTATTGTGTTACTGTATTTATTTCTATTCCTACTGTATTGAGTGTTTTTATTATGAAAGGCTGTTAACTAGTCAAATGCTCTTCTGCATCAGTTGAGATAATCATGTAGTGTATTTTCTTATATTTAATGTGCAGTTTTACATTGAAAGATTTCATTTGTTGGAGCATCCTTGCATTCCAAGAATATATCCTCTTTGGTTGTACTGTATAATCCTTTTGTAGTACTGTTAAATTTCATTTACTCTTGTTTGATTGATGAGTTTTGCATCAATAATCATCAGAGATAGTGGGGTTTTTTTTTTTAAGATTTATTTTATATTTTATTTTTGGCAGCGTTGGGTCTTCGTTGCTGCGTGCAGGTTTTCTCTAGTTGTGGCGATGGGGGCTGCTCTTCGATGTGGTGCACAGGCTTCTCATTGCGTTGGCTTCTCTTGTTGCAGAGCACGGGCTCTAGGTGCACGGGCTTCAACGGTTGTGGCACGCGGGCTCAGTAGTTGTGGCTCGCAGTCTCTAGAGTGCAGGCTCAGTAGTTGTGGCGCACGGGCTTAGTTGCTCTGCGGCATGTGGGATCTTTCCGGACCATGGCTCGAAACTGTGTCCCCTGCATTGACAGGAGGATTCTTAAACACTGCGCCACCAGGGAAGTCTGGTTTTTGGGTTTTTTTGTAGAGTCTTTGTCTGACTTTGATTGTAGAGTAATTCTAGTCTCATAATGAGTTTTGAAGTGTTTCCTGTTCAAATTTTGGGGAAGAGTTTGAAGAAACTTGATCTTAATTCTTTTAAGATGTTGGGTAGAATTCAGTGGAGACGCCATCTAGCTTTCCTTTGGATTTTCTTTCTTTCTTTTTTTTTTTTTTCCTGGCTGCACCACGTGGCGTGTGGAATCTTAATTCCCTAATCAGGGATCAAATCTTGCCCTGCAGTGGAAGCACAGAGTCTTAACCACTGGAGCACCAGAGAAGTCCTCCTTTGATTTTGATCAGTGATTTTTGATTAGTGACTCAGTCTCCTTACAAGGAATGGGTCTGTTCAGATTTTTTATTTCTTCATGACTCTATTGATAGGTGTGTGTCTCGGGGAATTCATTTAGATTTTGCAATATTTAGGCATAGAATTGTTCTTGGTATTCTCTTCTAATTTTTCTTTATTTCTGTGGAATCAATTGTAATGCCCCCACTTTCGTCTTTTATTTTAGTTATTGGGCCGTCTCTCTTTTTGGTTAGTTAATCTACTTAAGGGTTTATTATGTCTATCTGATTAAAGAACCAACTTTTAATTTTGTGATTTTCTGTAGTTTTTTATTCTTTTTGTATATCTCTTAATTTAATTTTTTTCTTTCTAGCTCTGACTCTGTTTCCTACGGTCTTTTTTTCTATTTTCATTTTTAAAATTATTTTTATTCATATGATAAACCAGTATCTTTTATGTGCATTCCTTTGTATTTTGTTTTTTCAAACTTTAAGATATAATGAACATATAATATTGTGTAAGGTAAGTGTGATGATTTGATACATGTGTATATTTTGAAAAGATTACCAGGTATGTTTGTTAAAACATCCATTAACTCACATAATTACAATTTTGTTTGTGTGTTGAGAACATTAGAAGGTTACTGTCTTAACAACTTTCAAGTATATAATACAGTATTGATAATCAGAGTCAGCACGCTGTGTGTTAGATCCCCAGAACTAATTCATCTTGACTAACATCTCCCCATTTCTGCTATGCCCCAGCCTTTGGTAATCACTATTTTACTTGCTGTTTGTATTTGGCTTTTTTTCCCCCCACATATAAGTGAGATTATTCTATGTTTGTTTTTTTCTCGACTTATTTTACTTAGCATACTTCAAATGCTTTCCATGTTGGTACAGATAGCAGGATTTCATTCTTTCTTATGGCTGAATAATATCTCACTTTGTATAGAAATGAGATTTTTTTTTATCCATTCATTAGTTGGACACTTAGGTAGTTTCCATATCTTGGCTATTGCTTATACTGCTCTAATGAACATAGGAATGCAGATATCTCTTTGTGATAGTGATGACTTCATTTCTTTTCAGTATATGCCCACATGTGGAATAACTACATTATGTGGTACTTTTAAAAAAAATACTTTGACTGTAATTAGTTTTTTCCAGTGGCTAAAACTAATTATAATCTTCCGATAGTACGGTAGGGTTCTCTTTAATCCACAACCTTACTAACACTCATACCTCTTGGTTTTTTTGTTTTTGTTTTCTTTTGGCTGTGCTGCTGGACCACCAGGGAATTCCCCCTCTCTTGTCTTTTTGATAATAGCCATTCTAAAGGTGTGAAGTGATATCTCCTTGAGGGTTTGATTTGCATTTTCTCCTAAAGGAGGAGCTGGGAACTGGGGAACTTTCTCCTGTTTATTCTCACCTTATTGTGCCTGGGAGGGATTGAGTCAAAAATCATTATGATTACACTTTTTGGTTCTGTGTTTTCAGTGTAGGCATTTCTTTGGGTGCTTCAGCTTCTCACCTGGTTCTTAGAGTTATTCCAAAGGATTTTGTTGGGAATTCCCTGGCGGTCCAGTCTTTAGGACTCTGTGCTTTCACTGCCGAGGGCAAGGGTTCAGTCCCTGGTCGGGGAACTGAGATCCCACCAGCCATGTGGTGTGGCCAAAAAAAAACAAAAACAAAACAAAACAAAACCCACAAAGGGTTTTGTTCTTGTTGTATATTGTTGTTAATTCAGTGTCTCCATGGGCTGAGTGCCTGGAGTTTACTGGTCTGCTATCTTGCCAACATCATTTTTCATGTCTTTTTTATGGCAGAGATTGTGTTAAGAGATCCAGTGCTATGATTTCCAGTAATTAGAGCAGGGCAGCAAAACGGACACTATTGTTTTTAACACCGAATAAGGAGTCTTAGTCTAAAAAGTTGATATGACAAATTGTTAAAATTTTTACAATGTTAGGTAATTAATAATTTAGTTAATAAGATTCTTTTTCTTTTTAAATTTACTTATTTATTTATTTTTGGCTGAGTTGGGTCTTTGTTGCTGGGAGCGGGCTTTCTCTAGTTGTGGCGAGCAGGGGCTACTCTTCGTTGCGGTGCACGGGCTTCTCATTGCAGTGGCTTCTCTTGTTGCGGAGCACGGGCTCTAGGCGCACGGGCTTCAGTAGTTGTGGCACGCAGGCTTCAGTAGTTGTGGCATGCGGGCTTCAGTGGTTGTGGCTCGCGGGCTCTAGAGCACAGGCTCCGTAGTTGTGGCACACAGGCTTAGTTACTCCATGGTATGTGGGATCTGCCCAGACCAGGGCTCGAACCCATGTCCCCTGCATTGGCAGGCGGATTCTTAACCACTGTGCCACCAGGGAAGCCCTCTTTTTTCTTTTTTTAACTAATATGATCACATCTTAAAATGCTCATGCCTTGGGGAACACCTCCTCTTATCTTTGTTTCCTGAAACGAACTCTCTGCCCACCCAGCTAGGAGATTATCATTGTGAACTCTTGTCTCCCTGCTTTGCTATACTGTAAGGTTTCATTGTATCTGCAAGAAAATGTGCAGAATAAACTCATCTATCTCCTCTTTATGGCCATTTCCTATGTTTTCCTTCCAGATCCTGCTTCTTACATTCTTGGATGTATCTCTGGGAATGTCTGTGTATTTTTCTTACTCTCTGTTTTTTTTTGGGGGGGGGGTCTTCGTTGCTAAGCATGGGCTTTCTCTAGTTGCGGTGATCGGGGCTACTCTTCGTTGCAGTGCACAGGCTTCTCATTGCAGTGGCTTCTCTTGTTGCAAAGCACAAGCTCTAGGCACGTGGGCTTCAGTAATTGTGGCACGTGGGCTCAGTAGTTGCAGTTCGTGGGCTCTAGAGTGCAGGCTCAGTAGTTGTGGCGCACAGGCTTAGTTGCTCCATGGCATGTGGGATCTTCCCAGACCAGGGCTGAACCCGTGTCCCCTGCATTGGCAGGCGGATTCTTAACCACTGCGCCAGCAGAGAAACCCGTGTTTTTATCTTGAATATATATTCCTGGCAATGGAACTTGTGGATATTAAAATTGGTACATTTCATAACAAATATTGCTAGAGATGAAAACCTGCTTTCTCTTTACAATGTCATACTCTCTCCCTTTTAAAATTTCTTTTGTTTTTGTTGCATGCCCATGGTATAAGTCCCATGGTTGAGAATGAGATGGTACAGTGCTACTTGCTAAACCAGTTCTTCTTTTCTTCCCCATTCAGTATTCTCATTGCCCTGGTACAGTTACATTCCCACAGTTTAGAAAGCACAAGCTGTGTTCCCACACGTCCATTACTCCTTGTCCTCCATTCTTGGCCTTCCCAGTTCTGACCTTTCCTCACATGGTCCCTTGATGTGGCTGGAATACACTGTTATTTGCTAGCATATTCAGTTTTTTCTTCTGAACTCCCTAATTTCCAGAGCCCTTTTTCACCCATCCCACTGTCTTCCCACATTGTTCACATTGTAAAAAATCATGTGTATTCCTACAGTGAATTAATTTCACTAGGCAGGACCTTAATTTATATGTGCAGAAGTGGTGCCTCCGAAACCATTTCCAGGAAGGATGGCTGAATAATGCTGTATACAGCTCAGTTCTTGTATCACCCTTGAAATTTTCTTTCTGAACTCTTGGTATTAATATCCTGTTTCTCTCACTTAACTTTCTGTGTAAATTGGTTTCATGTACATGAACCCTGTGAGTCTGATGCCCTTATTTGAAAAATTGGGCTTAGAATATTTCATGTTTCACAGTAAAGATTTGAAGGTTACTTTTAAAAAATATTAACTTTCATGTTTATTGTGAGCTATCCATTTGTCTACATTATAACTTGGTTGTTTTTATTTGTAACTGATCCCAACAACATTGTCTCTGACCCTAGTTAATAAATTTTCAGGGCTTCCCTGGTGGCTCAGTGGTTAAGAATCCACCTGCCAATGCAGGGGACACGGGTTCGAGCCCTGATCTGGGAAGATCACACATGCCGTGGAGCAACTAAGCCCATGTACCACAACTACTGAGCCTGTGCTTTAGAGCCCATGAGCCCAACTACTGAAGCCTGTGCACCTAGAGCCCATGCTCTGCAACAAGAGAAGCCATCGCAATGAGAAGCCCGTGCATGCACCACAACAAAGAGTAGCCCCCACTCGCCACAACTAGAGAAAGCCAGTGCGCAGCAACAAAGACCCAACTCAGCTAAAAATAAATAAATAAAATAAATAAATTTTAAAAATAATAAATAAATAAATAAATTTTCAATGCACACTGTATTACATACACTTTGGGGCCAATAATTTAAGGTAACTGCCTAGATAGGCCATAGCTCAATGCTATCTGTTTTTCGATACTAAACTGCCATTTGTTTACATTATTCATCAGGTAAGATTGTTTTGGATTATTTACCATTGTAATACATTGTCGGTTCTTTAGCATTTACTTACGTACAAATATGCAGAAATTTTGTACAATATAATACTTTTTTCTCCTCAGTTACAAGACAGCAGTGGGATTCCCTGGCAGTCCAGTGGTTAGGACTCAGCGCTTTCACTGCCATGGGCCTAGGTTTGACCCCTCGTTGGGGAACTAAGATCCTACAAGCCACTCGGCGTGGCCAAAAAAAAAAAAAAAAAAGACAGCATTATGCTTACTGCCAATTACTGTGCTTTGGGGTCATGGTGGGAAAATGCCCTTTTTTTGAGAGCTAATACAAGTTCGTACAGCCTTAGGGTTTTTGTCATAGGGTGTTTGGAACTAGGCTGCCCTAAAATTATTATTTTTTTATTTTTCTCAGTTATATATCCTTATTTTGTTATTAACGTATAGTTGATTTACAGTATTATATAAGTTTCGAGTGTACAACATAGTGATTCACAATTTTTAAAGGTTATACTCCACCTAAGATTACTTTGAATTACATGTGATCACTTTCTTTCATAAGGGATCGTATTTCTTTACTGTTCCTTAAATTTTGAACATTTTGTTTGGGAAGTTTCATTACTCTGTTCAGGATAAGTATTATTTTTGGTTTAATATTGTGTTATCAACAAGAAATGACTTTGTTCTGACCTATAATTAATAGGATTCCTATGGTTCTTTATATCTTGTAGATATCTGTCATATATATGTGATGAAGAAATTACAACCTAAAGTGAACAGTGATGGAGGAGAAGTATTCCAAACAGTGATGTTGGAAACACGTGAAAGCCGTGAAATAAGAGATTTTTACTTCAAGGAAATCCAGGAAAATATGCATGACTTTGAGTATCAGTGGAGAGATGATGAAAGAAATGGCAAAGGAATGCCTATAACCTGTAAAGAAAATCTCACTTATAAAAGAAATCAACCTTGGAAAAGGGATGCAGGAAACAAGCCTGTTGAAAATAGGCTTGGATCAAGCTTTCGAGATAAACTGCTGATATATCAAGCTGAAGGGAAAATTTATGAATGTAATCAAGCTGTGAAGTCTACCAACAGTAGAGGCTCATTTTCAATACTTGAAAGAATTCCTCCTAGTGTCCAGGCCAACATTTCTAATATATATGGGAATGATCTTATCCATCTTTCAGTACTGACACAGGGACAGAAAGCATACAAGGGAAAACCTTACAAATGTGGTCAGTTTGGCAAAATGTTTCGTCAGGGCTCATACCTCACTAGACATCAGATAATCCACACAGGAGAGAAATCATACAAATGTGATATATGTGGCAAAGTCTTTAGTCGAAGTTCACACCTTGCAAGTCATCGGAAAATTCATACTGGAGAGAAGCCTTACAAATGTAATGAGTGTGGCAAGCTCTTTAGTCAAAAAGCACACCTTGGAAATCATCAGCGAATTCATAGTGGAGAGAAACCTTACAAATGTAATGAGTGTGGCAGAGCCTTTACCCTTCGCTCAAATCTCATCAGACATCAGAAAATTCATACAGGAAAGAAATTATATAGATGTGATATATGTGGCAAAGTCTTTAGTCGAAATTCACACTTTGCAAGTCATCAGAGACTTCATACTGGAGAGAAACCTTACAAATGCAGTGAGTGTGGCAAGGTCTTTAGTCAAAAGTCACATCTTACAAGACATCAGAGAATTCATAGTGGAGAGAAACCTTACAGATGTAATGAGTGTGGCAAAACCTTTAATTTTTGCTCAAACCTCATTAAACATCAGAAAATTCATATAGGAAAGAAATTATATAAATGTGATGTATGTGGCAAAGTCTTTATTAGAAATTCACACTTTGCAAGTCATCAGACACTTCATACTGGAGAGAAACCTTACAAATGCAATGAGTGTGGCAAGGTCTTTAGTCAAAATTCACATCTTACAAGACATCAGAGAATTCATAGTGGAGAGAAACCTTACACGTGTAATGAGTGTGGTAAAGCTTTTAGCCAAAGTTCAAGCCTGGTTGACCATCGGAAAAGTCATTCTGGAGAGAAACCATATAAGTGTTTTGAATGTGGCAAGGCCTTTAAGCAATGGTATTACATCAAGATTCACCGAAGAATTCACACTGGAGAGAAACCATACAAATGTGATGTGTGTGGCAAGGCCTTTATTGCTCTTTCAAGCCTAACTAATCATCAGGTAATCCATACTGGAGAGAGACCTTACCAATGTAATGAATGTGGGAAGGCATTTAGGCAACAGTCTGAAATCAGGATTCACCAAAGAATTCATGATGCAGAGAACCCTTTCAAGTGTAATGAATGTGGGAAAGCCTTTACTCAGCGTTCAACTCTCACTACACATCAGATAATCCATAAAAGAGAGAAACCATATAAATGTGATGTATGTGGAAAGGTCTTTAGTCAAAAATCACACTTTAAAATCCACCAGAGAATTCATTCTGGGGAGAAGCCATACAAGTGTCATGAGTGTGACAAAGCCTTTATTGTGCGTTCGAGCCTCACTTCCCATCAGGTAATCCATACAGGAGAGACAGCACATAAATGTGACGTTTGTGGCAAGGGCTTCAGTCAAAATTCACACCTCGTGACTCACCGTAGAGTTCATACTGGAGAGAAACCTTACAAATGTAATGTGTGCAGCAAAGCATTTAGTGTGCGATCAGGCTTAACTTCCCATCAGGTAATCCATACAGGAGAGAAACCACATAAATGTAATGTATGTGGCAAGGGCTTCAGACAGACTTATCACCTAGTGAATCATCAGAGAATTCATACAGGAGAAAAGCCTTTCAAATGTAATGAATGTGGCAAAACATTTAGCGTGCAGTCAACCTTAACTTCCCATCAGGTAATCCATACGGGAGAGAAACCACATAAATGCGATGTGTGTGGCAAGGGCTTCAGACAAAGTTCGCAACTCGTGACTCACCGTAGAATTCATACTGGAGAGAAACCTTACAAATGTAATGAGTGTAACAAAGCATTTAGTATGCGATCAACCTTAACTTCCCATCAGGTAATCCATACAGGAGAGAAACCATTTAAATGTGAAGTATGTGCAAAATTCTTCAGTTATAGGTCTCACCTTGTGTATCATCGGAGAATTCATACTGGAGAGAAAACTTACAAATGACTTGATTGTGGCAAAGTCTTTATTTTGCCTTCAAGCCTATCTTACCATGAGGTAATCCACACTGGTGAGAGACATTACAAATGTAATCAGTGTTGCAAGGCTTTTAGAAGGTGTTCACTCCTTAGGCTTCATGAGAAAATTCATACTCAATAGAAGCTGTATAAATGTATCGCGTGTGTCAAGGCTTTTAGAGAATGGTTTGACCTTAGTATTCGATAAAGAATTCATTCTGGAGAGAAACCTTACAAATGATATGAGTGTGTAAAACCTTTACTCGGGTCACATCTCGCCAATCATCAGGTAATCCGTACTGGACAAAACCTTACACATTTACTGAATGTGGCAAGGCTTTTTAGGTATTGCCTAAACTCGGAATTCACCAAATACTTTGTACTTACAAATGCAAGGAATGTGGCAAAGTTTTGAATTATTGCTTACTTTCAGGATACATAAGAATGTATGTCTTGGAGACAAACCACACAAATCTAATGTACATAGCAAGGATTTTACCCAGACATAAAAGGGGGAACATACTGGAGCAATAGTTTACAAATGCAATGGGAGTGGCAACAGTTTTACCTTGAGTTCAAGTATTATACAACAACTGAGAGTCCATATTGAGGAGAAGCTGTATGAATGTATGGACAGAGGTTTATCCAGGCCTCACACTGCACTAGACTTCAAAATATACATCTTTCAGAAAAACCACACAAAAGTAATGTGCAGGCTAAGGCTTTACCCAAAGATCAAAACTGTGGAACATAAGAGGAGTTATAGGGCTTCTTTGGTGGCGCAGTGGTTAAGAATCCGTCTGCCAATACAGGTGACACGGGTTCAAGCCCTGGTCTGGGAAGATCCCACATGCCGCGGAGCAACTAAGCCTGTGCGCCACAACTACTCAGCCTGCGCTCTAGAGCCCGGGAGTCACAACTACTGAGTCCGTGTGCCACAACTACTGAAGGCCACATGCCTAGAGCCCATGCTCCGCAATAAGAGAAGCCACTGCAATGAGAAGCCTGCACACTGCAACCAAGGGTGAACCCCGCTCGCCACAACTAGAGAAAGCCCGCATGCAGTGATGAAGACCCAATGCAGCCAAATAAATAAATAAACCTTTATTAAAAAAATAAAGGATCTGCCTGCCAATGTTCGAGCCCTGGTCCAGGAAGATCCCACATGCCGCGGAGCAACTAAGCCCGTGTGCCACGACTACTGAGCCTGTGCTCCAGGGCCTGCGAGCCACAACTACTGAAGCCCGTGTGCCTAGAGGACATGCTCTGCAACAAGAGAAGCCACTGCAATGAGAAGCCTGCACACCGCAACGAAGGGTAGCTAGCCCCTGCTTGCCGCAACTAGGGAAAGCCCGTGTGCAGCAACGAAGACCCAAAGCAGCCAAAAAAAAAAAAAAAAAGTTACATTGAAGAGCAACCTTGCAAATGTAATGAATGTTGTAAAGTTTTTTTAATCAAGTATTCACATCTTGGGTGTAATGAGTGAATTCATGCAGGACAGAAACTATACAGATATACTAAACGTGGAAATACCTTTAAGAAACAGTGTGTTCTTAAGATTCACCAAAGAATTCATGTTGGGGAGAATCCTTACAAATGTAATGAATGTGTAAATTTTTTTGCCAATTCTTACAACACACCATACATCCAATAATCCATACTAGGAATAACTGTCTTTACTTCTCTGAGATTAACCTGAGATGTTACATACTACAGAATAATTACAAGTCACAAAATATTAAAACTTATGACATGTTGTGTGTATCACTGCAGCAAGGACATTTGGAAATGGCCCATTCTGTTGTAATAAAATATAGAGTATTTCATTTGAGTGTTCTTGAAAAGGCTGCATTGCTACTTTATGAATTTCAAGCTAAGGTTTGAAGTCTTTTGATTTTATACCTTTATTACAGGAATTTCCTGATGGTCTCTGGGATGGAGTCAAGACAAAGGGGCCAGATTCACTAGGTGTGGTTCATTCATATCCACCTTTCTAGGAAAAACAATACCAAAGGACTTCCCTGGTGGTCCAGTGGTAAAGAATCCACCTTCCAGTGCAGGGGACGTGGGTTAATCCCTGGTCAGGGAACTAAGATCCCACATGCCGTGGGGAAACTAGCCCACGCGCTGCAACTACTGAGCTTGCGCTTCTTAACTAGAGAGGCTGCGTGCCACAAACTACAGATCCCATGCACCCTGGAGCCTGCATGCCACAACTAGAGAAGAGAAAACCCTCATGCCACAACTAGAGAGAAGGCCACCTGCCACAACAAAGACCCAGTCTGCTGTAACGAAAGATCCTGCATGCCTCAATAAAGATCCCACGTGCCACAACTAAGACCTCACCTGGCCAAAAAAAAAAAAAATATACAGAGTTACGTAACTCAATGTTGAATGAATTAGAATCAGGGAAGGGCAGAGAATAATGTAAAACTATGATATCAGTTATCATGCTTATGTTCAAGGAACCCATCCATAGATAGGCTACAGGGGGTTATAGTACAGAATGTTCTACCAACTGACCATGAACAGATCAAGCATTAAGGACTGGACTTTTCATGGGAGGAGAGTGACAGGTTACTAGGACTCATTATTTGTTAGAAATAACGCACTGGAAATGGTGGTTACATTCTCCATTGAATGGCAATGGTTAATGAAAATTAGTCTTTTTTTTCAATAAATTTATTTTTGGCTGCATTGGGTCTTCGTTGCTGCACGTGGGCTTTCTCTAGTTGCGGCGAGCAGGGGCTACTTTTTGTTGTGGTGTGCAGGCTTCTCATTGCGGTGGCTTCTCTTGTTGCAGAGCATGGGCTCTGGAGCACAGGCTCAGTAGTTGTGGTGCACGGGCTTAGTTGCTCTGCAGCATGTGGGATATTCCAGGACCAGGGCTCGAACCCCTGTCCCCTGCATTGGCAGATGGATTCTTAACCACTGCACCACCAGGGAAGTCTGAAAAATTAGTCTTATTCTTGGAAATTGAATAGAAAGCAGTTAACCAAGAGTGGAATTTAATCAGAACAAACCAAATAGTATTTGTAGTTATATGATTCACATTTAATTGCTGCTGCTGTTTTATTCAGAATGTATGATAGGTCTCTTATTTAATAAATCACTTTTTCTTAACCACGGATTAATCATGTTCCTTCTACCAACAGTTTTATCCCACCTCAGTAATATATTACAGAAACTAAGAATGCACTATTAGGCTCTCAGGGCTGAAAGTATCTGTAACAATTTCTTTCCATGAAGGAATCAAGCAGCATACTTGGGGAGATTACATACTCATAATTTGTACTTTAGTTATTCTCTCCACACTCTATTCCAGAATATTCGGATGGCTATAGTGAAAATACCATAGCAGTGCATTTTAGAGGCTGACTTCCATTAATGTGCAAAAATGGAACGGAGTAAATTTAAAGATCTAGTTGGCTAGAACTTCCCTACTGGTCCAGTGGTTAAGAATCTGCCTTCCAATGCAGAGGACGTGGGTTCAATCCCTGGTCGGGGAACCAAGATCCCAGATGCCACAGGGCAACTAAGCCCGTGCGCCACAGCTAGAGAGCCCAGGTGCCACAACTACTGAGCCCCCAGGCTGTAGAGCCCATGCGCCGCAATGAAGGATCCCACGTGCCACAATGAAGATCATGCGTGCTGCAACTAAGACTCCACACAGACTAATTTTAAAAAACATCTAATTGGCTTTGTTGAATGATTCATGAATAGGGCAGCATGCCACCTAGTAAATAGGGTGGTGCTCAAGGAGCTGTACAATTATGAATGCTTTTGTAGGGAGAAAGTGGGTTAGACAAGAAACGTACTGGCACAAAAAAAATTAAAAAGGATTGTTTCAGGCTAGGTCTCCTATTTTGGGTAGTCGTGCAGCTGAGGTCTTATTCTGTAGATAACCTCACTAGTGTTGATCTGGAAATTGCAGAGTTACTGGTTTCAGGCCATGTTCTAGGGAGGGATGAAACTACAATTAAGACTTGGTTTGCTGTCCTGGGGTGAAGGGACTCTGCCTTGGCCTTGTTATTCCTTTTTCACACCACCTAAAACCTGACATACTTTCACGAATATGCACTATATGAATATATTTTATGTGGGTTTTTTTGTGTGTGTGCTAGAGTAAAAACCATGGCATAAACCTTGATTTACATGAAGTGAAAATAAGAATATAGGAAGTAAACCAAAAATATAAAAGATTTTCAGAAATCATTAAAAGTAGAACAGTCATTTTTGTGCTTGGAATGCTTAGTGAAATAGTTTGAAAAGGTCAGTGTTCTTCAGTTTCCTTTTAAGAATAAACAATATACAGGGGGCTTCCCTGGTGGTGCAGTGGATAAAACTCCGCGCTCCCAATGCGGGGGGCCCGGGTTCAATCTCTGATCAGGGAACTGGATCCCACGTGCATGCTGCAACTAAGAGTTCACATGCCACAACTTGCTTCAGTCTCACTAGCAGGACTTGAAATCAAACTCTTGCCAAAAAGACATTGACGGGTTTTTGTTTTGTGTGTGTGTGTGTGGTGTTTTCCTGTTGTTTTTGTTTTTTGCTTCAGCTGTGCAGCTTGCAGGATCTTAGTTCCCTAATCAAGGTCCTAACCACTGGCCCAACAGGATATTCCCTTACACCATTTTCATCTTAAGAGGAAACATCTTAGTTTCCAACATAACTGGCCCACACAACTGTAAGCTTTTTTTTTTATTTTAATGAGGATTTATTCCACAATGATTTCTTTTTTAAAAAATAAATTTATTTATTTATTTTTGCCTGTGTTGGGTCTTCGTTGCTGTGCATGAGGTTTCTCTAGTTATGCTGAGTGGGGGGGCTACTCTTTGTTGCGGTGCGCAGGCTTCTCATTGCGGTGGCTTCTCTTGTTGCGGAGCACGGGCTCTAGGCGCGCGGGTTTCAGTGGTTGTGGCACGTGGGCTCAGTAGTTGTGGCTCGCGGGCTCTAGAGCACAGGCTCAGTAGTTGTGGCCCATGGGCTTAGTTGCTCTGCGGCATGTGGGATCTTCCCGGACCAGGGCTTAAACCCGTGTCCCCTGCATTGGCAGGTGGATTCTTAACCACTGCGCCACCAGGGAAGTTCCCAACTGTAAGCTTTTTATCTTAAAACTATTACAGTCACTTAAACTAAGCACGTGAAGTTACTGGGAAGCACCTTCGGTGCCCGTCCCCTGCCCGGACGTCTCGCTCCCCCTTCTCAGACCTGGGCTCCCTCCTCCTCCCGCTCCTCGTTGGAAGCGCTCCGCCCCGGCCACGCCCCCCGGAGGCCCTGCTTCTAATCGCGGGCGCAATTTCCAGAGGACCTGGAAGCGGAGACGGCGGAGACAGGGTCATAAGACACAGGGTGAGTTTCTCCTTTCTAGGGCAAATCCGTGTGGCGGGGCCTCTCTTACTCCCTCCTCAGGGTCTCGTGAGTGACTACGGACCTAAAATCCCCACACCCGCCCCTGAATTTACCCCAGGTAAATTCAGATCTAGCCGGTCTGAATCTTTTCGGGGATCTTTTCTCTTCGGGTTATAGATTTCTCTGAGGATGGTCCTTGCCCTTGGTTTTTAATACCTTCCGTCCAGGTAGACACCGCCTTTCGCAACACTTCGCTGCTTAAAACCTGTTAACTGTCTCGGCCTCCCCTTGTAAAGTCCTTGACCGCGGGGTGGATTCGCCCTCCGCCCCACCCCCAGCCTCGCCCTCTCGGCCCCTGGAGGGCAGCGCCGGCCGCCCCGCTCCCGGCGAGGCCGCGTCCTCTCCCCGGTCCTGGGGTTCTGCAGAGCCCGCCCCTCTCCTGAGACCCCCTCCCTCCCTCCCAGCCCCTCTGTCCTCGCCTCCTCCTCAGGCCGGTCCTTCTGCTTCTCTGGCCTCCCCTTCCTGGTCAGCCCTTCCCCTCACCCCGCGTAGGGGGACGTGACCTGGGCCAGCCTTGTGGACGCCCATGGTTCTTCCGTCCCAAGTTCAACTCAGGTGGAAAATGGTCTCTTGCGGTAGGCGGGCATCTTACTCACTCCCCATCTTTCTAAATATGGGGGCGAAGGGGGATCAGGAGCAGCAGAGACAGAGCGACCGAGAGAGGGATAGAAAAACTGAGAGGGAGAAAAGAATGAGGGAGAACCAATGGGAACTTAGACGGCGGCTGAGGGACTTGCAAAGAGAAAGTGAAATGAAATAGATCTAGCCTTGAAACTAGCGGGCGAATAAAATAGAGAAGTAAATAAAAAAAGGCGGATCTCCGGGTGAGCAGCACGGCGAGAGCCCTGGATCAGCGGGAGGAGGGAGGGCAGCAGTGGTGAGGCACCTCGCACGGTGAGTCCGGGAGAGGAGAAAAGGTGGAACCGAGGCTTTCAGAGCAACAGGTGCTGGGAGAGAAAGAGGACAGAGGGGGACACGAAGAGCAGAGGAAGACAGCAGGAAGGAAGCGTCGCCAACTGCAGTGCCGGGGAGTGGGGAGGAGCGGAATTTAAGGGCACTAGAAGAGGTGTAACCCAGAGGGTAGAGAGGGAGCGGAGGCGGGCGAGAAAGAGGAACAAGGGGGAACAGGGTGCAGAGTGGGGCAGGGCAGGTGTGAGGGAGGAAATAGAGACGAGGGCAGGAACGGCAGGAGAGCGGAGGGGAGCAAAAAGACGTAGACAGAGACAGAAATAGGGAGGCAGATAAACGGAATGAAATGGTAACACATAGTAGTGCCGGTAGGTGGTGGGAGCTGGATGCAGATGGCTGGTGACTTGTTTGGATATGGATGATGAAGTCGTGATATATGATTTGTGGCTTTAGAATATAGTACATTTAAAATTTGTTCAAATTATACAAATGAGGATGAGAATTGCAAAACTGCTGTCTACAGGCTTATGCATTTTGTAATTCTTTATATGAGAAGATAACTTCCGTTTGCAATCCCTATTCAGCCAGGGGGCAGTGACTTGATTCCCTTAGTTGTGGGTCACCCCCTTCCCTTTTCCTGGCGTGGAGTAGAGGTCAGGGGAGAGGACACCTGGGGCAAGAAATGACTGACTCTGTCACTACATGGTGCCTTTTTAGAGGAACATTTATTTAAAGTATTTTTTGTGTGTGATGCATTTAGTTTTTCTTTATTCTGTATAATTTTTTTTGTAAGTTGTAATAAATCTTAGTTCATTCAATTTCTCCTTTCCTATAAATAAGTATTTCTTTCTGGAATAATGTTTGGTCTTCTATAATCAACTCATATCATTCTTTTCTAACCTTATAGTCTCAATTTTTAAAAACTTTAACAGCAGAATTTTTAGATGAAAAATATTCACAAATCATTTCTTTTAAAAATGTGTTAAAAAAAAAAGTATGTTTCAGGTTCCTTTGAGTCCTGCCTGCTTTCTCCTCCTTATCTTCTATATGGGAAAAGTTCCTTGGTAACTAATAAATAATTTTAGGCTATTTTGATGAGTACCTGGTAAAGATATCAATGACGATTTATATTAACAGCCGAAACCTAGTTTAACCAGTTAGTCTCATATTCCGTTTTCTTCCTTTTTGTGTGATCTATTAAAATTGTGAGCTGTGAGGTGTTATAAAGATGTTTCCCTCAGGGCCCTCTTGACTGTTCTCTGCAAGTGAGGAAGGATGGGCTGGATTGATGTGAAACCTTCCAACAGAGCCCCTCTATTTATGATGAAGAAGTTTGCTCACAGCTTATTTCTAAGCTGACCCCTTTCAGTGTTTTCCCCACCAGCAGCAATGGTTTTGCAATTCTGTTTTTTTAAAATATTTTTCTTTGATTTTCTGAGAAAGAAGAATTAATTGCTTGCTGTCAGTGTGATCAGACCTTGCAAGAGAAGTTTCCTTTGCTCAGGAACATGCAAGATCGTCCCTGTGTTCTTTATTTTTTGTTTTTTTAAAAATATTTATTTATTTATTTACTTATTTGGCTGCGTTGGGTCTTAGTTGCGGCACGCAGGGCTGTTCGTTGTGGAGCACGGGCTCCAGAACGTGCAGGCTCAGTAGTTGAGGCACGCAGGCTTAGTTGCCCCGTGGAATGTGGGATCCTAGTTTCCCGAAGAGGGATCAAACCCACACGTCCCCTGCATTGGAAGGTAGACTGTCAACCACTGGACCACCAGGGAAGTCCCCATCCCTGTGTTTTAAGTGGGATGGACGGTAAGGACAAACTTTGCCCACTGGTCCTTCAGGAAGCTTTTCAGAATTCAGTTCCACATGGTTCTCTTCACTGAATTCAGACCTTCTCAGAAATATCTCCCCTCTGGCCCTCGGGGAGCCCACTTGTAAAATGGAAATGAGAGAATAGACCAGAAATTCTGAGTGTGAGCAACAGTGACCCATGAAATGATTGGTCAAATTGGGTGTGTGTCTGTGTGTGGCAGTTCTTTTTGGAGAGAGTGTCCCGTGTCTTTATTTTTGTTTACATAAATTTCTTTATTTTTATTTATTTATTTTTGTCTGTGTTGGGTCTTCGTTGCTGTGCGTGGGCTTTCTCTAGTTGTGGCGAGCGGGGGCTACTCTTGGTTGCGGTGCGTGGGCTTCTCATTGCGGTGGCTTCTCTTGTTGCAGAGCATGGGCTCTAGGTGCATGGGTTTCATTAGTTGTAGCACACGGGCTCAGTAGTTGTGACTCGCGGGCTCTAGAGCACAGGCTCAGTAATTGTGGCGCCCTGGTTTAGTCGCTACACGGCATGTGGGATCTTCCTGGAGCAGGGCTGAACCCGTATCCCCTGCATTGGCAGGCGGATTCTTAACCACTGGGCCACCAGGGAAGCCCTAGTTTTCCTTTCTTCTTATGTGATGCTCTGGGTTTGGTATCACAGTCATGCTGGCCACATAGAATGAGTTTGGCAGTGTTTTCTCTTCAACTCTTTGTAAGATTTTTAGCAGGATTAGTGGTAATTCTGCTGTAAATGTTTGGTAGAATTATGCAGTTAAAGACATCTCTTCCTGAGTTTTTCTTTGAGGTTTCTGATTACTACTTGAATCTCTCTAGTTATAATTCTGTTCAGATTTTTTATTTCTTAATGTTTCCAACTTAGTAGGTTTATGTTTCTCTGAAATTACCTGTATCTTATAGATTATGTAATGTGTAGGTATTATTGTTCATAGTACTCCCTTTTAATCCTTTAAAAACATTTTTTTGACATCAGTTGCAATCACTTCTTATGATTTCAAAAGTATATATCTTTTGTAGCTGAAATTATATCTTCAGTATATTCCCTGGCCTTGAATTTTTCCTACACTATCATGTTAATGGTTTAAATAGTAGGAAGATCACTAACATTTTCTGTGTATGTGTGTGTGTTTGTGTGGGCCCACATATATAATGACCTTTCATGCTGTTCCATGTTGTTCACCTTGAACTTCTTTATTTTTTTTTAAATTACTTTATTTTTGGTTGTGTTGTGTCTTCGTTGCTCTGTGTGGGCTTCCTCTAGTTGCGGCGAGTGGGGGCTACTCTTCGTTGCAGTGCATGGGCTTCTCATTGCGGTGGCTTCTCTTGTTGCACAGCATGGGCTCTAGGCGCCCGGGCTTCAGTAGTTGTGGCTCGCGGGCTCGGTAGTTGTGGCACGCAGGCTCTAGAGCACAGGCTCAGTAGTTGTGCCGCATGGGCTTAGTTGCTCCACGGCATGTGGGATCTTCCTGGACCATGGATCGAACCCACACCACCTGCATCAGCAGGCGGATTCTTAACCACTGTGCCACCAGGGAAGTCCCTTGAACTTCTTTTAAGTTTTCTCAGGGAACCCTCTGTCAATGTACTTTTTTGTTTTTAACAACTTTTAAATTATTTATTTATTTATTTAGTTGTGCCGGGTCTTAGTTGCCGCACACAGGATCTTCGATCTTCATATCTTCGTTGTGGCCTGTGGGATCTTTAGTTGTGGCATGCGAACTTTTAGTTACGGCATGTGGGATCTAGTTCCCTGACCAGAGATGGAACCTGGGCCTTCTTCATTGGGAGTGCCGAGTCTTAGCCACTGGACCACCAGGGAAGTCCCTGTCAATGTACTTTTTTTAAAATTAATTAATTAATTTATTTATTTTTGCTGTGTTGGGTCTTCGTTTCTGTGCGAGGGCTTTCTCTAGTTGCGGCAAGCGGAGGCCACTCTTCATCGCGGTGCGCGGGACTCTCACTATCGCGGCCTCTGTTGTTGCGGAGCACAGGCTCCAGACGCGCAGCCTCAGTAGTTGTGGCTCACGGGCCCAGCTGCTCTGCGGCATGTGGGATCCTCCCAGACCAGGGCTCGAACCTGTGTCCCCTGCACTGGCAGGCAGATTCTCAACCACTGCGCCACCAGGGAAGCCCATGTCAATGTACTTTTAATGCTCTATTACTAAACTCTTCTATTTTTTAGCTTGAGTTCCAAAGCCCAACCCTCTGAGTTGAGGTGCTTGCAGTATCATTTCTTAGCTTCTTGACCCGAGACCTCAGAGTGTCTCTGACACAGTTTTCTCCTCTGTAAGATGGGAACAGGTCTTTTCCTAATGACCTGTTATGTTGATAACAATTCATACCTGTAAAGTACTTATTTAGAGTAATGTTTACATATTGGAAGTGTTCAAACACTTTTAGTCATTGCTGTTGTTATCATTATCATAACTGAGGATTTTGACCTTTCTCTAAAGCCACGGTGGACTTCGTCATGTCTGAAGACAGCACACATACTGGAGCTCATCTGGCTTTTGACTATCAGTCAGTGTTTAGAACATAATATCTAGCACTTTTGCATAGACAACCCATTCTTGAGTTATGTTTCTATGTGTTTTATAATTGTCCACAAAGATGAAAAATCTGTATTAATTGGAGGATATCATAGTCTGTTATGGAAAAGCATAAGAAATTAAAATTAAAGATACATAATTTGGTCCAAATACCATAATGTGTATCTTTCAGAATATATACGTCAACAGACAGAATCAGTCCTTACACCTTTCTCCTCATTTCATTTTTTATAAAGATAAAAACTATCCTCATGGCCACTTGGTTAAAATTTTTTTTTTAATTGAGGTATAGTTAATTTACAATGTTGTCTTAGTTTCAAGTGTACAGCAAAGTGATTCAGCTGTATATATATTCTTTTTTCAGATTCTTTTCCATTATAGGTTATTTCAAGATATTGAGTATAGCTCCCTGTGCGATTCAGTAGATCCTTCCTGTTTATCTGTTTTATTTATAGTAGTGTGTATATGTTAATCCCAAACTCCTAATTTATCCAACATCCCCCCCACCCCAGAAATGTTTTTGTTTCAGGAACAGCTGACTTTCAAAGATGTGGCCATCGATTTCTCTCAGGAGGGGTGGGAATGCCTGGACCCTGCTCAGAGGGCCTTGTACAGGGACGTGATGTTGGAGACGTAAAGGAACCCGATCTCCGTGGGTGAGGATAACTTCTCTCTAGATGTTGGGATCTGCCCTTTTGTGTTATGCATTTTCCCCTATGTGCCTCTTGGGGGGCCCCTTGGAGACTCAGACATCATGCAACATCATGAGTTTAAACTGACCCTTTCTTCAGATGATCTGTGCCTTTTGTGTTACATCAGAGGTTGTTCTAGAGCTTAATTATATATAAAGCTCAATGGCAGGGCTTCCCTCGTAGTGCAGTGGTTAAGAATCCGCCTGCCAATGCAGGGGACACGGGTTCAAGTCTTGGTCCGGGCAGATCCCACATGCCACAGAGCAGCTAATCCTGTGCGCCACAACTACTGAGCCTGCGCCTTAGAGCCCACGAGCCACAACTCCTGAGCCCACGTGCTGCATCTACTGAAGCCCACATGCTCCAGAGCCTGTGCTCCGCAACAAGAGAAGCCACCACAATGAGAAGCCTGTGCACTGCAACGAAGAGTAGCCTCCGCTCACCATAACTAGAGAAAGCCCGTGCGCAACAACGAAGACCCAACACAGCCAAAAAATAATAAATAAATAAAAATAAAATAAATTGGAAAAAAAAAGCGCTCAATGGCAGACTTTTTTTTTTTTTTTTAAATCACATTAAAAGACATAAACTAGAATTATTAAGCACTGACTTTAGGCCCTTCTTAGGAGACATTACCAAATACATCTCTTAAACTTGCTCAAGGCCCATTTTATCTTTGACATCTCTGCCATGTTGTATTTCTTTTTTTTTTAAATTTTTTAATTTAATTAATTTTTTTATACAGCAGGTTCTTATATTAGGCATCAGTTTTATACACATCAGTGCGTACATGTCAATCCCAATTGCCCAATTCATCACACCACCACCCCTACCACACCGCTGCTTTCCCCACTTGGTGTCCATACGTTTATTCTCTACATCTGTGTCTCTATTTCACAATGGCAGACTTTTAAAAAATGTCTGATTTCCTGTTTTGTACCCTTTGCTTTTGACTCAGTATTTCTTGGAAGAGTGTTAGATATATGTATTACACTGTTCCCTATGCATTTAGAAGAAGGCAAGCAGTGGGTGAATTTTTGAAATATTTTTCCAGAAACACCTGTCTTTTCTTCACTACTCAGCTGAACAAAGCACTGTGATTTTGGAAAAAACACAGCACTTTACATTTCTTTTTATTTTTTATTCTAATTAAGTAATTAATTTTTTACTTTTGGCTGCTTGGAGTCTCATTTGCTGCACGTGGGATCTTTCATCGCGGAGTGCAGGCTCTTCATTGCGGCGAGCACGCTTCTCTCTGGTTGTGGTGCACGGTTTCCAGAGCGCGTGGGCTCTGTAGTTTGCAGCATGCAGGCTCTAGCTGAGACGCACTTGCTCAGTAGTTGTGGTGTGTGGGCTTAGTTGCCCCATGGCATGTGGGATCTTAGTTCTTTGACCGGGGATCGAACCCACATCCCCTGCATTGGAAGGCAGATTCTTTACCACTGGACCACCAGGGAAGTCCCACTATACATTTCTTTGTTCTGATAAGCAGGAATTTCTATTTCTGATCTGAACATTATCTCCATTTTATTTTTTTTTATTTTTTATTTTTTTAAAGGTTCTTTTTTTTTTAAATTTGGGTTTATTTATTTATTTATTTATTTATTTATTTATTTATGGCTGTGTTGGGTCTTCGTTTCTGTGCGAGGGCTTTCTCTAGTTGCGGCAAGTGGGGGCCACTCTTCATCGCGGTGTGCGGGCCTCTCATTATCGCGGCCTCTCTTGTTGCGGAGCACAGGCTCCAGACGTGCAGGCTCAGTAATTGTGGCTCATGGGCCTAGTTGCTCCGTGGCATGTGGGATCTTCCCAGACCAGGGCTTGAACCCGTGTCCCCTGCATTGGCAGGCAGACTCTCAACCACTGTGCCACCAGGGAAGCCCTATTTCCATTTTAGAGCGAGAGAAATAGCCCAGGACTCTGGTGAGTGGTGTGAAAATAGCAAAAAACCAAATGGGTGGGAATGTATCAAAAGTGTGAACAGAGATGGGATCTCAGGGCAGATAGGAAGCCACGACATCTAGTAGTGTTTGGGAACCTCTTCTCAGGGTAGAGAGTTCTTTGGGAAAACTGGAGTTGATTTATTGAAAAATCTCAGAGGAAATTTTTCTTCTCTGTAATTTATCCCTCTTGTCCTTCCGCATGTGAAATGTGTTCTCTCCCACTCCAGTGGGGCTGCAGCTCCTACAGAGACAGAGGCAAGGCCTTTATCAGGATCCACAACACTCACCATCTGGCTCCTGTGCACTGGTTGTTGCCTGACTTTGAGGAGCATGAAGTGGGCTGTTTTATCAGGGTCTCTTGCCCCTTCATCTCTCCTTCTGGTCTTGATTCCACTGGATGCTCAGTTCTTAGTCCCTGTAGATCAGAGCTGATGCCTCTGGAGTCCCACCCCTGAGCCTCTGAGTTTGATCAGAGTTGCTGTACTTGGAAGACGTAATCAGAAGATGAGAAAACACCGGCTGCTCTTTGACTCATCTGCCACCTCAGAACCTGCATGGAGCTGTCTCAAGCCCTGTCTGCTTGTTTAGATCCCTCAGCCATTTCTTGTGTTCTGCTTTTGCCATGCCCTTCAGGGTTGTGTGTAACAGGGAGATGGAGTGGTTCTTCTGTATTGTTAGTTAGGAAAACTAAGGTCAGTGGACAGAGAGATCCTCTCTCTTTTTTTTCTTTTTAAATTTACTTATTTATTTTTGGCTACATTGGGTCTTTGTTGCTGCGCGTGGGCTTCCTCTAGTTACAGTGAGCGAGGGCTACTCTTCGTTGCAGTGCACGGGCTTCTCATTGAGGTGGCTTGTCTTTGTGGAGGAACATGGGCTCTAGGCGCGTGGGCTTCAGTAGTTGCGGCACGCGGACTCAGTAGTTGTGGCATACGGGCTTAGTTGCTCCATGGCATGTGGGATCTTCCCAGACCAGGGCTTGAACCCGTGTCCCCTGCATTGGCAGGTGGATTCTTAACCACTGTACCACCAGGGAAGTCCCAAGAGATCCTCTTTTTGATCCCCAGTCCTACATGGGGAGCATATATGAATCTTTCAGGTCTTAGCTTGGCATCTGTGGGTCGAGCCCATGGTTTCATCTCAAGGTCCTCGAGTATCTGACTCCCATATCTTGTAATTTTTTGGCTCTTGTACTGCTCTGCCTAGTCTGGGAATGTGTACTCTTCCTGATTTCTTATTTTCCTAAGTTTGTACGATTTGCCTCTTAAATGTGCTTTTGAATTACGTAGTCCTAAGGACTGAAGATTTTTCCAGTTTCTTTGCTGTGATAACCCACCTGTAGTTTATGGACAACTTTTGGTGGACTCTCTGTGGAATGGGTTTACTGGGTAACAGAAAATTACTGATGGAGAACACTTTCCCTCATGTGTTGCAATATCATCCTACTGCATTCAGAGTCACCACTTGAACCTACTCAGTAGGGTGGTCAGCAGGCTGTAGGATACAAGATAGAAAGTATCACGAGTGCCTCACCTATATGTCTTTCCAGGTTTTTGTTCTGGTTTTGAGGACTGTCACAAAAGCCTGTCTCCAGGGCCCCGTGACAATGTTGTTCACAACTGGTTGAAGCCGCAGTTAGGGGTCATAAAGCAAGGTATCGGTTTAAGCTACCTTAAAGATTGTGCTGGACTTGCTTTTCCTTTGTTTCTGCGTTCCCTCACTCTCCTAATAGTAACGGCTTGAATCTGCTCTTTGGATCTCCGGTAAAGTCTAGGAGACTAAGCCTTTTTCTATGAACAAGAAACGGGGACATGGAAAGGCTGGCAGGGTCCCACAGGGTCTTCCTCAGTCTCAATCCCCCCCACCCTTTTTGATACCCTCAGTCTTAAGGGGAGCAGGTGTGGAACAAGAAAGGGAATAAAATATTCTATAAAGAGGTTAATCAAACTCGGCAGGGGAAATGAAATGTAGGGGGACTCGGTTTCAAAATCATGATCTCCTTCCTACTCGACTGTACTGTTGATTCGATTTCTTTGTATCTGCATGTGTGTGTACAGAAGAAATGCATCCATCTCCTTTTGAGTCGCCTTTTCCTGGTTTTTCCTTCTGGTTTCTGCTAGCAAAATTCTTGCACAATCTCCTAGAATATTATGTATGTGTTTCTCGAATATAAGCATGACAATGGAACTTATGGAATATACAGTTGGACACATTACATAGGAAATAGAGTAATAGATGCAATCCTACCTTCTCCCTACAATCACTTTTTTTTTCCTTTTTAAATTTATTTATTTATTTATTTTTGGCTGCATTGGGTCTTTGTTGCTGTGCACAGGCTTCCTCTAGGTGCGGCAAGCGGCGGCTACTCTTTCATTGCAGTGCGCGGGCTTCTCATTGCAGTGGCTTCTCTTGTGGAGCACGGGCTCTAGCGCATGGGCTCAGTAGTTGTGGCTCATGGGCTCTAGAGCGCAGGCTCAGTAGTTGTGGCGCACGGGCTTAGTTGCTTCACGGCATGTGGGATCTTCCCGGACCAGGGCTCGAACTCGTGTCCCCTGCATTGGCAGGTGGATTCTTAACCACTGCGCCACCAGGGAAGCCCGGTACATAGTTTTAAAGCAGATATTTAGGAAAATATTTTGTTTTCTTAAAGGTTGTATCGGGGCTTCCCTGATGGCGCAGTGGTTGAGAATCCGCCTGCCAATGCAGGGGACACGGGTTCGAGCCCTGGTCTGGGAAGATCCCACATGCCGTGGAGCAACTAGGCCCGTGAGCCACAGTTACTGAGCCTGCACGTCTGGAGCCTGTGCTCCGCAACAAGAGAGGCCGCGATAGTGAGAGGCCCGTGCACCGCGATGAAGAGTGGCCCCCGCTTGCCACAACTGGAGAAAGCCCTTGCACAGAAACGAAGACCCAACACAGCCATAAATAAATAAATAAAATTTAAAAAGTTGTATCAAATTCTTCATTTTCTCTATTATGTATTAATTTTTCAATTCTAAACAGCCAATTAATTAGATTATTTATTAGCTTGTTTGGATTATTTAGCATTACATCTTTTTTTAGCATTTATGTATGTATAGTAAGTATGCAGAATATATCTCTAATATAATATTTTTTTCTCAGTTATGAGACAGCACTATGTTTAACGTTAATTGGTATGTGCTTTGGGGTCATGGTGGAAAAATACCCTCTCTTTGATAGCTGATGTCCAATCTGTGTGTTTTTAACATAGGATATTTGAAACAAGGCTACCTGAAAATGAACTTGAATTATATGTTATTACTCTTTCTTTAGTAAAGAATTCTATTCCTTTAGTGTTGCTAAAAATTTTAAGATCATTGTTGGGTAGTTTCATAACTCTGTTTGGTATAAGTATTACTTTTGGTGTAATATATATTCAATATGAAACATTTATTTATAGGTTGTAATGAATAGGATAAGCATGGTTCTTTATATCTTACAGATATCTCTCTCATACGTGTGATCCAGCAGTTACAACCAAAAACGAACAGTGATACAGGAGAAGTATTCCAAACAGTGATGTTGGGAAGATCTGAAAGTCATGAAATCAAACATTTTTACCTCAGGGAAATCCAGGAAAATATATATGACTTTGAGTTTCAGCAGAGAGATGATGAAAGAAATTATAAAGTGATGCCTATAACCCATAACAAAAATCTCTCTGATGGAAGACATTGCCATTGTAGACGGGATGCAGGAATCAAGCCCATTGGAAATAGGCTTGGATTATGCTTTCAGGATGAACTCCATATAATGAGAAGTGAAGGGAAAATTTATAAATTTAAATTTAGCTGACAAGAAAATCAACAGTAGTGCCTCAGTTTCACCACTTCACGTAATTCCTCTTACTGTTCAAACCAGTATTTCTAATACAAATGAGAATGATTTTATGCAGTCCTCCAACACTGCCAGAAGACCAGAAAGCGCACAGCAAAAGACCTTACAAATGTAACGAGTGTAACGAAACCTTCTTTAACAGCTCAAACCTCACTAGATATCAGAGAATCCACACAGGAGCGAAATTATCTAAATGTGATATATGTGGTAAAATCTTTGGTCGAAATTCACACCTTGTGGGTCATCAGGAAAGTCATGTTGTAGAAAAATGTTACAAATGTAATGAGTGTGGCAAAACCTTTAGTCCTGGCCTATAGCTCACTCAACATCAAATAATCCATTCAGGAGAGAAACCATATAAATGTGATGTATGTGGCAAAGTCTTCAGTCGAAATTCAGTCCTTGCAAATCTTCAGCGAATTCACACCGAAGAGAAACCGTATACAAATGAGTGTGGAAAAACCTTTAATCACTGCTCAAACCTCATTAGATATCAGAAAATTCATACAGGAAAGAAATTATATAAATGTGATATGTGTAGCAAAGTCTTCAGTCGTAATTCAAACCTTGCAATTCATTGGAGGGTTCATACTGGAGAGAAACCTTATAAATGTAATGAGTGTGGCAAGGTCTTTCGTCTAAAACCACATCTTCGAATTCATCGGAGGGTTCATACTGGAGAGAATCCTTTCAAATGTAGTGATTGTGGCAAAGCCTTCAGTCAAAATTCACACCTTACAAGTCATTGGAGAGTACATTTTGTAAAGAAACCTTTCAAGTGTATTGCGTGTGCAAAAACCTTTACTCAGGTCTCAACCCTCACTACACATCAGAAAATCCATACATGAGAGAAACCATATAAATATGATATATGTTTGGAAGGTCTTCAAAATTCAAACTTCAAAGTTCACACCTTACAGTTCTTTGGAGAATTTATAGTGGAGAGGAACCGTACAAGTATGAGTTTGGCAAAGCTTTTGTGCGTTCAGCCTCACTTGCCATCAGAGAATTCATAATGGAAAGAAACCTTACAAATGTAATGACTGTCTCAATGTGTTTAGTCAAAATTTATACCTTATGACCTACCAAATTATTCATACAGGAGAGAAACCTTTTAAATGTAATGAGTGTGGCAAATCCTTGAGTGTGCTTTCAAGCCTAACTTATCAGATGGTCCATACTGGTGAAAGACCTTGAAAATATAATCGATGTGGCAATGCTTTTAGCATAGGTTCACATTTTAATGTTCATGAGAAAATTCTTACTGGCTAGAAGCCAGGTAAATATATTTAGTGTAGTCAGACCTTTAGAAAATGAATTCATTCTAGAAAGAAACCTCACAAATTCCATGAATGTGCAAAACCTATACTCATGGCTCCCATCTCACCAGTAGTTTGGTAATAAGCACTGGACAAAACATTATGAAAGTAATGAATTTTCAGAGCTTTTAGGTTGTGCCTTAAGCTCAGGGTCACCAGATACCTCATGCTTAAAAATGCAATGAATATGGCAAAGTTTCAAATTATTGGTCCTTCGTCACTAGATATCAGAATCTTTATCCTGGAGAGAAACAACACAAATGTACTGTGCGTGGCAAGGATTTTACCCAAAGATCACAAGTCGGGGAACATACTGAAGTGTTAGCTCCCAAATGCAATGGGTGTGGCAAAACATTCACCTTGAGTTCAAGTATTAAGCAACAACAGAGAGTCTATATTGAAGAGAAGCCATGGAAATGTAGGGCAGAAGCTTTATCCAGGCCTCACAGTGCACTAGACTTCAGAAGACTTATCTTTGAGAGAAACCACACAAAAGAATATGTTTACTAATGCTCGTAAGTGATGATCCAGACTGTGGAACATAGAAGGTTTCCAATGTAATGAATGCGTAAAGGTTTCCATCAAGTAATCACACCTTTGGGGTGATGAAATAATTTATACAGGTCAGAAAATATACAGATATTCTGAACATAGAAACACTTTTAAGAAACAGTGCGTCCTCAGGGAGCATCATGAAAGTCATATTTGGGAGAGCCCTTACAAATGTAATAAATTTGGGGAACTTTTTGAGCAATTCTTAGAATAGACCACACATCAAAGAATGCATACTAGGGGCTTCCCTGGTGGCGCAGTGGCTGAGAATCTGCCTGCCAATGCAGGGGACACAGGTTCGAGCCCTGGTCTGGGAAGATCCCACATGCCGCGGAGCAACTAGGCCCGTGAGCCACAACTACTGAGCCTGCGCGTCTGGAGCCTGTGCTCCGCAACAAGAGAGGCCACGACAGTGAGAGGCCCGCGCACCGCGATGAAGAGTGGCCCCCGCTTGCCGCAACTAGAGAAAGCCCTCGCACAGAAACGAAGACCCAACACAGCCATAAATAAATAAAGATTTAATAAAAAAAAAAAAAGAATGCATACTAGGATTAGATAAGCCTGTAGTTCTCCAGATTAATCTGAGATATTACATACTGAAGAATCATTACAAGTCACAGTGTGTTAAAACTTATGACATGATGCATATATGAGGGTAAGAAGGATATATGTGGAAATGGCCCATTATCTCCAGTGTATAAATATTCAACTTTCTTGAAAAGGCTTCGTTACAATTTATGCCTTTCAACGTGAAGTTTGAAATCTGTTGATCTTATGCCTTCAGTGTCGGCCTTTGATGATGGTCTCTGGGAAGGAGTCAATAAGATGAAAGGGCCAACTTCATTAGGTGTGGTTCCTTCACCTCCATGTTGCCTGGAAAAATAAGGACCCTGAATTATTAAATTGAACATTGTGTAAATCATCGTTAGGGAGGGGCAGAAAATAATGTAAAACTAGGACATGACCCATCATGCTTATGTTCGGGGAGCCCTTCCGTAGATACCCCACAGTGTGTTATGGGACAGAATCGTCTACCAAGTGACCTTGAACAGGGCAGGAAGGACATTAATGGACTGGGCTTTTCATGGGAGGAAAGTGACAGGTTGCTAGGGACTGATTGGTGGAAATAATGCAGGGGAAAGCTTGGTCACTTTCTCCATTGGATGGCCATAACCGTTGTATATATCTATGTTTAATGAGTAATTAGTCTTATTTTTGGAAGTTGAACAGAGAGCAGTTATCTTGAGAGGGAAATTTATTCAGAAGAACCAGAATATTATGTGTATGTGTATGATTCGCATTTAACTGCTGCAATTACATTTTTCTAGTGTTTTATTTAGAATGTATTGTAGGTCTCCTGTTTTAATTAATAAATTTAATCACTTTTGTCAACCCTGGATGAATCCTGTTGCTTCCACCAACACAGTTTTTCCTCATCTCAGTACTTTACAAGAGAAGCTAACAGTGCACCATTAGGCTCTCAGGATTGAAAGAATCTGCAATAATTTCTTTCCAATATGGAATCAAACAACATACAATTTGGGGATTAAATTCTCATAATTTGTACTTGAGTAATTCCTCTCCACTCTCTGTTCCAGAATATTCAGATGGTATAATGAAAATATCATAGCAGTGTACTTCAGACTCTGACTTCTATTATTGTGCAAAAATTGGACAGAGTAAATTTAAAAATCAAATTGGTGTCATTGAATGATTCATGAAATGGGCAGCATTCCACCTAGTAAAAAAAGAGGTGTTCCATGGAGCTGTACAAAATGGAAAGCCTTAATAGGCAGATACTGGGCAGGATAAGAAAGTTATTAGTTAAAGAAAAGATAGTTTCTGGACGTCCCTGGTGGTCCGGTTGTTAAGACTCTGAGCTCCCAATGCGGGGGGCCCTGGTTTGGTCCTTGGTCAGGGAACTAGATCCCGTGTGCTGCAACTGAAAGATCCCGCATGCCACAACAAAGGTTCCATGTGCCGCAACTAAGACCGGGCGCAGCCAAATAAATAAATAATAATTTAAAAGATAGTGTCGGGCTAGGTTACCTTTTTGGGGGAAAGGAGGGCAAAATCTTTTCCTGTCTATTACCTCACTAGTGTTGTTTAGGAAATTCTAGAGTGATTGGTTTAAGGTCACTTTTCTGGGAGGGATGAAGCTGCAATTAAGTCTGGGTTTGTCCTCTCAGGGGCAAGTGACTCCACCTTTGGAATTTTTTTTTTTTTTTGGCACTCCCTACAACCTGCTCCCCATTCCTGAATATGCAGTACATGAAAGTATTTCTTAATGTCCTTTTTTGTTCCTAAGTAAATGTCACAGCATGCACCCACCCTGATCTCCATGAGGGGAAAATAGGAATATAGTAAGCATACGAAAAATATTAGGAAATTTCAAAATCATGCAATTTCAGTTTTGTCCTTGAAGCACTCAGTGCAATAATTTGAAAATATCTATATTCAAGACTTTTAAAAACGAACAGTATACGATAGGAAGATTCTGTTTGATAGATAAAGTAGAAATTTCATATATTCACCTCCAGAGCACTTTTTTTTGTTGTTGCTAAATTGCAGTTATGGTCATTCACTGGATTAGGATGGAACTTCACCCAAAGATTGGTTTGGTCATTGAGACTGATTTTAGCATCGAAATGTTAGGAGAATGTTTGTCAGCTTTCCAGGGAGATGGGAGAATTCCAAGGTGTTCAAAACGTGATTTGAGGAAACAGGTAATGCTGACTGGCTTTGTGCCTTAAGGTGATTCCTGAGTGGTGCTTATAGGTGGATACCTATTTATGCTTTGAATTCCCAATTGGTATTGAAGGAGGAAGCCCTTGGGCTTTTTCTTTTTTTTAAAATTTATTTATTTTTGACTGTGTTGGGTCTTCGTTGCTGTGCATGGGCTTTCTCTAGTTGCGGCAAGCAGGGGCTACTCTTTGTTGCAGTGTGTGGACTTCTCATTGTGGTGGCTTCTCTCATTGTGGAACACAGGCTCTAGGCGCACGGGCTTCAGTAGTTGCGGCACATGGGCTCAGTAGTTGTGGCTCAGGGGCTTAGTTGCTCCACGGCATGTGGGATTTTCCTGGACCAGGGAAGTCCCAAGAGTATTAAAATTTCGATTTCCAAGTATGGTATTAAGCTATAAGTTACATGGTTGATTTTCTACTATAATAAAATATTTTAATACAATTTTTCCTTAGCATTATTTTTTTCCCACACTTTACATTTCACACTTTCTCATTTTACAACAAGAGATAAATCAGTGGGTTGTTTGGGGAATTTTGTGACGTGACAATCCACATGTATAAAGTTAGGTGCACTATAAACATGATGAAAGAGTGTTCCTTTAGGGGTTCACTTCAGTGAAAGTACTGGAATGGCAAACGGTGAACTGAAGTCTTTTAATTTGGGAGTTGGCTATGGTCAAGTGCTTCAAAATCAAGTGTGTGGAGTTGAACCAGCATGCAATGAACTGAATGAAATTTTAAGAATGAATGAGAAAGACCCCAAGGACTTCCCTGGTGGCACAGTGGTTAAGAATCCACCTGCCAGGGGCTTCCCTGGTGGTGCAGTGGTTGAGAATCTGCCTGCCAATGCAGGGGACATGGGTTCGAGCCCTGGTCTGGGAAGATCCCACATGCTGCGGAGCGACTCGGCCCGTGAGCCACAATTGCTGAGCCTGCGCGTCTGGAGCCTGTGCTCTGAACAAGAGAGGCCGCGATAGTGAGAGGCCCGCACACCGTGATGAAGAGTGGCCCCCACTTGCCGCACTACAGAAAGCCCTCACACAGAAATGAAGACCCAACACAGCCATAAAGAAAGAAAGAAAGAAAGAAAGAAAGAAAGAAAGAAAGAAAGAAAGAAAGAAAGAAAGAAAGAAAGAAAGAAAGAAAGAAAGAAAGAAAGAAAGAAAGAAAGAAAGAAAGAATCCGCCTGCCAATGCAGGGGACACGGGTTGGAACCCTGGTCCGGGAAGATCCCATGTGCCGTGGAGCAACTAAGCCCGTGTGCCACAACTACTGAGCCTGTGCTCTGGAGTCCACAAGCCACAACTACTGAAGCCTGCACACCACAACGAAGAGTAGCCCTCGCTCGCTGCAACTAGGGAAAGCCTGCGCACAGCAACGAAAGCCCACCACAGCCAAAAATAAATAAATAAGTTTATTTATTTAAAAAAGAAATAAAGACCCCAAGATTCCAACTATAGTTTGTGACAAGGAGAGAGTCTCCATTGCCAAATGCCTGGAAGCTATCCTGCCATTTTCCAGTGATGTAGTGACATTCAGAGCCAAAGTATCTTGCAGAGAAAATAAGATTTGTGCTACTTCCAACTTGACAACTGACACCCTATATTCTCCAGTTAGAATTTGTTCTCAACCAAAAATAATATATTTTTCTTTGGTAAATGATCTTGGGACTTCCCTTGTGGCACAGTGGTTAAGAATCTGCCTGCCAATGCAGGGGACACTGGTTTGAGCCCCGGTCCAGGAACTAAAATCCCACATGCTGCGGAGCAGCTAAGCCCATGCGCCACACTACTGAAGTCCGCATGCCTAGAGCCCGTGCTCCGCAACAAGAGAAGCCACTGCCATGAGAAGCCCGCGCACCGCAACGAAGAGTAGCCCCCGCTCGCCGCAGCTAGAGAAAGCCCACACACAGCAACAAAGACCCAATGCAGCCAAAAATAAGTAGATAAATAAATTAATATAAATTTATTTTGAAAAAGTGATCTTAATTTCACTTTTTTTTTTTTTTTTGGCTCCGCCACGTGGCTTGTGGGATCTTAGTTCCAGGACCAGGGGTCCAACCTCATAGCAGTGAAAACACGGTGTCCTAACTACTGGACCTCCAGGGAATTCCCTTAATTTCAATCTCTATTATCTTTCTTACCAGACTTCGAGTAAGAATCATTGTTATTAATGCTTTAAGCATAATAACTCATTGAATTTTCATCGCTGAAAAAGATACTGATGTTTATTCTCATTTCAGAAATGAAAGAACATAGGACAAATACTGGTTTAAAGACTCATTCAACTCCACCTCAGCAAGTGCCTGGATGTGAAGAGCAAGAGTCAGGATGTGAAGCCATGTTGTCTGACTGCAAAAATAATATCTTAAGGCAAATTGTTTTCGATTCTTTAACTACTCAGTATCCATAGTTAATTTTATGAGTATCTCTTGCCATTTTTAAATGGGTTATCATCATATGTAATTGTTGTTATGGTAACTATTAGTTTTATACAAGCATACCTCTTTTTTTTTCTTTCTTTCTTTCTTGTTTTTTTTTGGTTGTGCTGTGTGGCATGTAGGATCTTAGTTCCCCAACCAGGGATCGAACCCTCACACCCTGCAGTGGAAGCTCAGAGTCTTAACATTGGACCGCCAGAGAAGTCCCAAGCATACCTCTTTTTATTGCACTTTACTTTATTGGCTTCACAGATGCTGCATTTTGGAAACTGAAGGCTTGTAGCAACCGTGCCTGAACCAATCTTTGTGCTCTTTTTCCAAGAGCATTTGGTCACTCGGTGTCTCTGTGTCAAGTTTTGATGATTTTCACGATATTTCGAACTTTTAACATTTTTTAATTTGTTACGGTGATCGTTCATCAGTGATTTTGATGTTACTGCTGTGACTCACTGGATGCTCCGATGACTGTCAGCATTTTTTAGCAGTAAGTTGTTTTGTTTGTTTGCTGCTTCAGTCACCAAAAGGGAAATTTCTGCTTGACAGGAGGCCGTCCTGCTCGCAAATAGTAGACTGCGAATGGGCCTTATTTGATGTTTTTCTTGGGGCCCAGGTTGTTGGTGTGGCCACAGTTCTTCATGTGGCAATGACAGGGCAGGGGTGCAGGGAAGAATAACACTTGGGGCAGGTCCTCTTGTCCCAGTTGTATTTCTGGAGAGCTGCTGAGGGAAGGCTCCATGAAGCCGCCCTTCAGGCAAAGCACCAAGTGCAGGGTGGACTCTGGATATTTTGGTCTGAGACAGTACGACCATCCGCCAGCTCTTTGCCCATAAAAATCAGATGCTGCTAGTCAGCTAAGATGCAGTCAGGGTCCTCACAAAGATCTGTGTCTCTGCATCCACTCAACCACCCCCTTGACAAGAGCAGCAAGAAAGTTTTTTAAATTAATTAATTAAATTTATTTATTTGGTTGCACCGGGTCTTAGTTGCGGCAGTCAGGGTCCTTAGTTGCAGCATGCATGTGGGATCTAGTTCCCTGACCAGGGATCGAACCCTGGCCCCCTGCATTGGGAGCACAGAGCCTTAACCACTGGACCACCAGGGAAGCCCCGAAGTATTTTTTTAAAATTTTTCTTTTATATTGGAGTATAGTTGATTAACATGTGTTAGTTCAGGTGTACAGCAGAGTGATTCCATTATACATATACATGTATCTATTCTTTTTCAAATTATTTTCCCATTTAGGTTATTACAGAGTATTGAGCAGAGTTCCCGTTATAGTCTACAGTATAGTGTAAATATAACTTCAATATGTACTGTGACCCACTTTATTACAGTAACCACTTCATTGCACTGGTCTGGAACTGAACACACAATACCTCTAAAGTATGCCTGCAGTTTTATTTCATAGGCCAGTATTACAAATGAGAGGTTCTGGTTCTTTGTTGCAGCAGGCGGCATCTTTAGTTGCCGCATGCAAACTCTTAGTTGCGGCACGTGGGATCTAGTTCCCTGACCAGGGATTGAACCCAGGCCCCCTGCATTGGGAGCACGGAGTCTTAGCCACTGGACCACCAGGGAAGTCCCCATGAAGTTTTTTTTAAGCCACAGAATTTTAAATTCAAGATTCTTTCTGAAAGGCTCCATTCTATACCCGTCACAAAGTAAAAATCCTATTTGTCAGGTAGGATAGTTTTTACTTGTGACAAACCACCTGGAAATTAGTAACTGAAAGAAGTAGGAAGTTCATCATTCTCGTGTAACGGGAAGTCCAGAGGGTGCCATGTGGCATGTGATGGGTCCTCTGCCTCTTCTACCTCCATGACCACTTATTCTTCACTATTTTTTCTGGCCATGCTGTGTGGCTTCCATGATCTTAGTTCCCCCAGCAGGGATCAAACCCAGGCCCTTGCAGTGGAAGCTCCGAGTCCTAACTGCTGGACCACCAGAAAATTCCCTCTTCACTTTCCTTATAGCAACATGGCTTCTTATGACTAAGAAGGGTGAAGATTGAGAGGCAAAACCCTGTTAATTTTTAGATTTTGTCCGATTTTCATGAAAACAATAATTTCACGTTTTTCCGAATATTAGCTAATATTAATAAGAAATGAGAATTTTTGAATTTCATATTTCCACCTCAAAAACAGAGAAAGGTAAAGGGAAAAGATGTTAGAAACAGATTTGTCAGCTGTCTTTGTTATTTATCCTGAGAGTATAATATTCCATGCAATATGCTTAGTGACATACGTCAGACAAAGACAAATACTATATGCTATCACTTGTGTGTGGAATCTAGAAAATAAATCCAAGAAGTACATATAGCAACAGAGAAATAAACTCATAAAAAAAAATGTAAGTTATCAGTGGGGAGAAGGAAGGGAGGAGGTGCAAGATAGCAATATGATATTAAGAGATCCAAACTACTAGGTATAAAATAGATAAGCAGCGACTTCCCTGGTGGCGCAGTGGTTAAGAATTCACCTGCCAATGCATGGGACACGGGATCAAGCCCTGGTCCGGGAAGATCCCACATGCCGCGGAGCAACTAAGCCTGTGCGCCAAAACTACTGAGCCTGCGCTCTAGAGCCTGTGAGCCACAACTACTGAGCCCGCGTGCTGCAACTACTGAAGCCCGCGCGCCTAGGGCCCGTGCTCCGCAACAAGAGAAGCCACTGTAATAAGAAGCCTGCGCACCACAACAAAGAGTAGCCCCCACTCACCGCAACTAGAGAAAGCACGCGCGCAGCAATGAAGACCCAACGCAGCCAAAGATAAATAAATAAAATAAATAAAATAGATAAGCAAAATCTTAAGTAACATATTGTGTAGCACAGGGATTCATAGCCATTATTTTGATAGAACTTCTAAGGAAGTATAACATATTAAAATACTGTGTCACTATGCTGTATGCCTTCAACTAATATAAGTATTCCAACTAATATAGTATTGTAAATTCCCTTGGACTCAAGGTCATGTACATACCAGTTTGGAGATGGCCATACCAGTTTACCATAGGTATGATCCTGATGGGTCAAGAAATCTGCATTGCACTGTTATGATCATTTACCAGCGACTTTTGCACATTCAATAGGATTGGAGAGTGTAATTGCCCACACTGGAGCCTTAACAAAACTCACTCAATAGGCTTTAAATGATATTAATCAGGCTATTAGCCTACTGAATTCTGAGGTCTCTATGATGAGTAAAGCTGTGCTACAAAACTGCATGGCCCTTGACATCCTTAGGGCATCTCAGGGGAGCACCTGTGCCATAATTCAAACTGCATGCTGTGTTTTCATACCTGATGAATCCTCTGATATAACACATTTAATGAACCATATGAAAAGTCAGATTTCAGCCTTAAAGTGACCCATTCCCTAGTCTTGACTTCTTCAAAATCTGGTTTGGCGTAGGAAGCTCTTGGCTTAAATATTTACTTACAATTCTATCAATGCTACTTGCTATATTACTTCTATTTTGCCTGTTTCAGAAGGCGATTGTTTCTTGTATTACCAAATGTGTGACTGAGCCTCTGATAAAAATAATGATGAGTAGGTGACCTGAAGGACTTGACCAGCTACATAGTTTTTATGAGATCAATGACTGTAACAGTGTAACACTAGTTATGGGGAAGAAGCAACAAGAGGAATTTTTTTTTCCCCGTGTACCATAACAGAATAGTAAAACAGGTGGTCCAGAGACGTTTTGCTACTGTTAATAAGGCCTAGTCCAGTAATAGCGCAGTGAGTGGCCTATCAATAAAATCCTTCCCCGACCTAGGAACGAGCATTCCTAGCACCATGCTAAGAAATGGTCATGAAATGCCTCCCGAACAGGTTTGAACTTATGGCCATGAGGGGGCGCTGCAAACTAAACTTGGAACTTGCCGTCTGACTCTACAAGGCTTCAATCAATAGCTGGTGCAGTGGGTGACCTTCAAGATACCCTAAAAGTATTTTAGGGTGGAGATCAGGAATGAAGCACTCTGTGCGCTGTAAAAACGGTCAGAACAGGCCTTGGGATGTTTAGATATTTTCAGGAGAAGATTTTATGAGCCCAAATTCTTGAATCTCCTCGTATCTAGATAAGCACTAAGTCATTAATGGAGATATCTGTTCCTCATGACTAGCAGTAACCTCCACAGGAATGGTAGCAACATTCTGCAAAAATGTGTGCTTGATTGCATTTGTCCCCCTTCACCAAAATAACAGTTATAGTGACTTTTCCCCCTACCTCTTCAGACCAGTTACTCAGAGCTATCTGAGACTGTCTCCTGGGGTATAGTCCTCATTTTGCCCCCAATAAAACAACGCACCTCTCGCGTTGTGCATTTTTTACAGTCGACATTCTCATAAAAAGAAAAATATTTTTTCCGTTTTTTTTTTTTTTTTGCTTTCTGTTTTTATGGTACCTATATGGGATGATGGATGCTTACTAAACTTATTGATAACTATTTCAACATATGAAAGAACATTATGCTGTACACCTTAAATTCATACAGTGATGTATGTCAAGTACATCGCAATAAAACTGGGGGGAAAAGTTTGAAGAGGCAAATAAAACACTTTGGGGAAAAAAGAAAAACATGAACAATGCAATTTACAACAATTTTTTACAGTGTATTGCTCTTTTTAAAGCAATGGTTAGTGACGGAAATGATCACACGGCTTAGTCCTCCAGTCTCAAGACTCCGGGATTTGTCCCTGAGCCTCTGGAACTGACACGTGTTGTCATTCAGCCTCATTCGGCCACCTGGCTGAATGAGAAACAGAAAGGAGAAACTGTTCGGTAGGGTGTCAGCATGAATGGGCCATTCTACACAGGGAAAGTTTTGTATCTTCCATTCTAGTTTGTAATATAGAGCCAAGTCCAGCTCTTCTTTCCTTGAACTGCCTAAATTAATTCTAATTGCAGGAAACGTTCCGGGAGGGAACTAGCGCCCCACAGCTACCGCTTGGAGACCCACGTTCCCAACCACTGAATTGCTTGAGCCGCAGGAGCGGGACGTGAGACAAACCTGCTCTCACGCTTTTTATTGAAACCGTTTTCAACTTGTCAGGAGGAAACATCTTAGTTTCAGACACAACTGAAAGCTTTTATCTTAAACCTGTTCCAGATAAGAACTTAAGACGAGCGTATTCATGGTACCTGAAAGTACCGTTACTCGCCCCGCCTCCAGACGCCGACTGAGCGGGTTAGGGCCCCCCTCCCGCCGCCTCTAACCGGTAGCGCTCCGCCCGGGCCGCGCTCCCGGAAGTTCCGCCTCTAAATCTGCGCGTGCGCAATATCTTACGGAACCGGAAGCTTAGCTCTCGGAACGACGATCGCCCTGCGGAGCGTAAATTTCTGTTTTCTAGTGTAAATCTGTGCTACGCGGTCCACCCTTACTCCATCCTCAGGGTCTCGGAGTCACTTCGGACCTAAAATCCCATCACCCGGCCCTCCGCCCGAAGGAAATCCAAACGTCGCCGATACAGGTCGGGTATGTTTTTCTTTGGGTTTGAATTCGCTGAGAGGCTGGACGGTTCTCTTGGCTTTTCCGCCTTCGGTCCAGGTAGACACCTCCATTCGCGATATTTTCCTGTTTAAAACCCTTTAGTACCTCCGCCTTCCCTCTCGCCCCTCCATGTAACGTCCTCTTCCGCGAGGTGGATGCGCGCCGCACCCCCCCGCCCCCAGCCTCGCCCTCTCGGCCCCTGGAGGGCAGGCAGGCCGCCCCGCAGAGGTCTCTCCCCGGTCCTGGGATTCTGGAGAGCCCGCCCCTCTCCGGAGACCCCCTCCCTCCCTCCCTCCCTCCCAGCCCCTCTGTCCTCGCGTCTCCTCGGGCCTGTCCTGCTCCCCCGGCCTCTCTTTCGTAGTCAGCCCTTCCCCTCACCCTGCGTTGGGGGGGGTGATCTGGGCCAGCCGCCTGACACCCATGGTTCTTCCATCCCAAATTCCACCCGATGGAAAATGGTCTCTTGCGGTTGGCGGGCATCTTATTCAGTCTCCATCACTGTAAATACGTTGGCGAGGCGATCAGGAGAAGCAGAGACAGAGAGACTGAGAGAGAAATAGAACAACTGAGGCAAAAGAATGAGGGAGCATCGATAGGAACATAGAGGATGGCTGAGCGACTTGTAAATAGACTGTAAAATGAAAGAGATTATGCCTTGAAAGGAGCAAGTGAATGAAATAGAGAAGTATATAAAAAGCTGGATCTCCAGAGTTTGACATAGAGCAGCATAGAGAGGGGGCTCTGGATCACCGGTAGCGGGCAGCAAACAGTGGTGAGGCCCTTCACACAGAGAGTCGGAGAGAGGATAAAATGCGGAACCATGGCCTTCATAGCATTGTGGTGCTGGGAGAGTATGAGGACAAGGGATGACAGGGAGAGCAGGAAGGAAGCACAGCCACTTGCCGTGCCAGAGAGTGGGGAGGAAGGGAGAGTAACAGGGATAGAAGGGGTGTAACCTGGAGGGCAGAGAGGGAGCACAGATAAGGGAAGGAAGAGGCAGAAATACATAGAGATGTAGGACAATCAGGAAGGATGGAGAGAGAGAACATCAAGAGGGGGAGCAAGTTGCAGAGTGGGGCAGGACAGGTGTGAGAAAAGAAACAGAGAGGAGGGCAGAAATATCAGGAGAGTAGAGGGGAAGAGAAAGAGAAAGAAATAGGGAGACCCAAACAGAAGGAAATGGAAGCACATAGTAGTGCAGACGGAAGGGGGGAAACTGGATGCAGTCACAGTGTATTCCTCATATGTACAGAATTTTTATGCATCGGTTATATATCTATACATCTGGAAAAGAAGAAGAAAGTGGGAGGTGTGCTGGGCTTGCTTCCTGTGAGTGGCGCGCAATCCAGCCTTCACATTAGATGGATGAGGCATTTTGCGTACGCGTGTTTTCTACCCCCGACTAGAGATGTCCCCTCATATCGTCAGTGTGGTGTGCAGCCTCAGTAGTAGTTAACGTGCCCGAAGTAATTGCAGTCTGGATCCGTCACTGAACATCAGGACTCTGAGTCCCCCCCGTTCCTGAGGGCTGAGATCTGGGCTGAGGCTGAGGGGTTCTGCTCTGCGTGGGGATGGACCAGGGCTGGTCTGTGACCTGCAGGGGTCGTTGGGTCCAACTGAGGTGCCCGCTGCTGCTGTGTACGTGAGGACCTCACCAGGAGATCTGAAGAAGGTGTGGGAAAATGCACGTGTTGGTCTCTGTGTGGGAGTTTACTGTCCTGAGCCCCTCCTGGGACAGTGGGCAGCAGGGGACTGTCTGTTCCACATGCTGAGGTCTTCCCTGTGTGTGTGGTGGTGACTCAGGAAGGGGCTGTGTCAATTCTAAGCATTAAACAGCCTGTTTCCAGCTTTGAAGATCGACCTCTAAAGACTCACGTTGTCTGAGGAAGAAGCCCAGAAGAGGAGGGAGAGGAAAGAAAAGGAGTCAGAAATGGCTCTTTCTCAGGTAATGTCATATTCTCAGTTGATTTTTCTGTCTATTCTTCCTGAAATGCTCTTATTTGGACTCGGTAAATTTGTCTGACTCTGAAGTATCCCGCCTGACACCAGTACATTCACACCCACCCAGGTCCTTCCCTCAGGGCCTGTCATCTCCACTTAGATCCCATCTCCCCATGACCCAGTGACCTGGAATTTGTGAAGAGGCTCCGCTGGGTGTAGTCCTGGGCAGGGCTTCACACCCACAGATTCAGACGTGGTGTCAGTGCTACTGGGCAGCAGGGATTGCTTAGGGCCCCATCAGGATGCACTGTCTGCTCTCTGTAAACCAGGATAAAGAAGCTGCACATGGAAGTCGGTATTAATATGCACAGTAGTGGGGTAAAATCTGGAAAATAGACCAGTAAGCGGAAATTCTTTCTGACTTTTTCCAAGGCAATTGAAGCTAAATGACTGAGTCACTTTGTTCTAATCCTAATGATTGAGAATGAAATGGAATGGGAATTCAGAAGCAGACTTCAGTGATGATGGGTGTTTTATTGCTTCATTGAATTTAAACTGTGAAATCAACCTAAATTTCTGACAGTTGGAAATTCTTTAAGTCACTTTCATCACTTCCATTCCTCAGAAGTTGTCTTTTTACTCTGTGGATTATATCCTTTTACACACAGAAGTTTTTATCTTTGATGCAGGTATGTTTCCAGCTTCACTTTTTTTTTAATTTTTTTTATTTTTTATTTTTTATTTTTTTTATTTTTTAAATTTATTTATTTATGGCTGTGTTGGGTCTTCGTTTCTGTGCGAGGGCTTTCTCGAGTTGCAGCAAGCGGGGGCCACGCTTCATCGCGGTGCGCGGGCCTCTCACTATCGCGGCCTCTCTTGTTGCAGAGCACAGGCTCCAGACGCGCAGGCTCAGTAGTTGTGTCTCACGGGCCCAGTTGCTCCACGGCATGTGGGATCTTCCCAGACCAGGGCTCGAACCCGTGTCCCCTGCATTGGCAGGCAGATTCTCAACCACTGCGCCACCAGGGAAGCCCTTCACTCTTTTTTAATTAATTTATTTTTTAAAATATTTTAAAAAATATTTATTTGTTTATTCATTTATTTGGTAGTGCTGGGTCTTAGTTGTGGCATGTGTGGTATCTTTATTGCAGCATACAGGATCTTCGTTGCTGCGTGCGGGATCTTTTAGTTGCGGCATGCAGACTCTTAGTTGTGGTATGCATGTGGGATCTAGTTCCCTGCCCAGGGATCAAACCTGGCCCCCTGCATTGGGAGCACAGGGTCTTAAGCACTGGACCACCAGGGAAGTCCCCAACTTCATTCTTTGTTTTTTAATATAAATTTATTTATTTATTTTTGGCTGCATTGGGTCTTTGTTGCTGTGCGCAGGCTTTCTCTAGTTTTGGCGAGTGGGGGCTACTCTTCATTGCGGTGCGTGGGTGTCTCATTGTGGTGGCTTCTCTTGTTGTGGAGCACGGCTGTAGGCACACCAGCTTCAGTAGTTGTGGCACCCGTGCTCCGTAGTTGTGGCTCGTGGGCTCTAGAGTGCAGGCTCAGTAGTTGTGGTGCATGGGCTCTGCAGCATGTAGGATCTTCCTGGACCAGGGCTGGAACCCACGTCCCCTGCATTGGCAGGCAGGTTTTTAACCACTGTGCCACTGGGGAAGTGCCTTTTTTTTTTTAGTTATTTTTTTATTTATTTTTTATTTTTTAATTTTTTTTTATTTTTTATTTTTTAATAATTAATTTTATTTATTTTTGGCTGCATTGGGTCTTCGTTGCTAGGCGCGGGCTTTCTCTAGTTGCGGTGAGCGGGGGCTACTCTTCATTGCGGTGCATGGGCCTCTCATTGTGGTGGCTTCTCTTGTTGCGGAGCACGGGCTCTAGGCGCGCGGGCCTCAGTAGTTGTGGCTCGCAGGCTCTAGAGCACAGGCTCAGCAGCTGTGGCGCACGGGCTTGGTTGCTCCGCGGCATGTGGGATCTTCCCGGACCAGGGATCGAACCTGTGTCCCCTGCATTGGCAGGCAGATTCTTATCCGCTGTGCCACCTGGGAAGCCCTAGTTATTTTTTTAAATGTTTATTTATTTACTTATTTATATTTTTGGCTGTGTCGGGTCTTAGTTGCACCAAGTGGCCTCTTCGTTGCGGTGCACATGCTTCTCTCTAATTGTAGCACTGGCTTCTCTCTAGTTGTGGAATGTGGGCTCTGTAGTTGTGGCACTCGGGCTTAGTTGCCCTGCGGCATGTGGGATCTTAGTTCTCTGATCGGGATCGAACTGGCATCCCCTGCATTGCAAGACTGATTCTTAACCACTGGACCACGAGGGAAGTCCACCCCCACCAGGTTCATTCTTTTGCTAGTAGGTATCTATTTTCTCAGTACCATTTCTTATTGAGACTGTCCTTTCCTCTTTGTGTAGTCTTGGCATCCTTGCCAGTACATTTTTTGTATTTACCAAGGATTATTTCTTAGTTTTCTAATCTGCTCCACTGGTTTATGTATCTGTGTTTATGCCAGTACCACATCATCTTGATTACTTTGTAATATGTTTTGAAATCTAAAAGTGATGGCCTCTACCTTCTTTTTCAAGAGTATTTTGGCTATTTTGGGTCCCTTGTGATTGCCTGTGAATTTTAGCATTATATTTTCTGTTACTCCAAAAATTGCCATTGATATTTTCATTTGGATTCCATTGAATCTATAGAACTCTCTTGGTAATATAGTGATTTTTAGACTATTAACTTTTCCAATCCATGAGTGCAAAGTGTCTTTTTTTTTTTTTTATTTGTATCTCCATGGATTTCTCTTAGAACTTTTAGTGGTTTTCAGTGTACACGTCTTTCACCTACTTGGCTCATTTTTTTCCTCTGTATTGTATCCCATTGATGCTTTAGAAAATAGGATCGTTCTCTAATTTTCTGTTGACATTGTTCATTGTGTATAGAAATGCAACTGGGGACTTCCCTAGTGGTCCAGTGGTTAAGTGCTCCTATTGCAGGGGGCCCGGGTTTGATCCCTGGTCAGGGAACTAGATCCCACATGCATGCCACAATGAAGAGTTCGCATGCTGCAACTAAGAGCTCGCATGCTTTAACTAAGACCCGGAGTAGCCAAATAAATAAATCAACAAATATTAAAAAACAAAAACAAAAACAACCCAGAACTACTGTTTAAAAAAAAAAATAAAAGAAATGCAACTGATTTTTGCGTGCTCAGTTTTTATGCTGCAACTTTTCTAACGTTGCTCTTTGGAGTAGTAGTTTTCTCTTGGAATCTTTTTGATTTCTACATATAAAACTTGTCGCCTAAAAATAAGATAATTTTACTTCTTTTTCAGTTTGGATAACTTTGAATTTTTTCTTGGTGTCCAATGGCTCTGTCTGGGACGTTCAGTAGTTTCTTGAACAGTAGGGTGGAGTGTGCATCTTTCTCCTTTTTGTTGTAATCATTTAGCAGTGTGGACTTCCCTTTTAGTACAGCTTTCACTGTCTGTTAGAAATTTTCATATGTAGTCTTTTTGTTTCCATTCAAGTATTCTTACATTTTCCTTGTGATTTCTTCTTTGGTGATTGCTTCTTTAAGAATGAGCTGTGTAATTTCCACGTTTGGCAGATTTTCCTGTTTTGCTTCCGCTTTCTATTTGTAATTTTATTTCTTTGTGTTTAGAGAAGATACTGTTTATGATCTCAGTCTTCTCTAATTTGTTCGGATTTGTTTTGTGGGAGATGTGGTCTGTCCTGGAGAATGTTTTACGCATGTTGGAGAAGGATGTGTTTCCTGCTGCTGTAGTTGGGTGGAGTGTTCTGTACATGTCTGTTAGGTACACTTGTACTGTAGTGTTTTTCAAGTCCTCTGTTTCCTTATTGATCTTCTTTTTGTTTCCATGTGTAGGTAAACCCAGGGTATTGAAATCTGCTACTAATATTGTGCTATCTATTTCTCTCTTTATTTCTGTTAAGATTTGCTTCATTTTAGGGTGAGCAATGATGTTAGATGTATACATATTTATAATTGTTCTAGCTTTTGGTAATTTTACCCTTTTACTGTTATATAATGTATTTTGTCTTGTGTTTGTGTACTTATTTTATTTTGTCTGATATAATGTAGTCACCCCTGCTGTCATTAGGATGGAATTTTTTTTTTCCTTTCACTTTTCGCCTTTCCATGTCCTTATATTTGTGAATGTTAACAGTTCCAACTCTGACACACTCTCTCTGTGTTTCTTGTTCTTGTTCTCTGTTTTCCTCCTGTTACTTCCTCTAGTGGTCCCTGCTCAAGCACTCTGTACAGTGATGAAAGGCAGGAGCCCTGGCCAGCCCCCTTCACTCCACTGTAACTTCAGAGAGAATGCACTGAGTGTTTCCTTCTTCTTCTTTTGTTTTTTAATTAAAAAAATTTTTTTCGGCCGCACCTCGTGGCATGTGGGATCTTAGTTCCCTGACCACGGATCCAACCCATGCCCCGTGCTGTGGAAGCATGGAGTCTTAACCACTGGACCACCAGGGAAGTCCTGAGTGTTTCCTTCTTATTTCCTTCTTATCGTATCATTTGGTGAAGTGTTCTTGCTTAATTACAATATATTTTTTCCATATTCTTATTTGTCATGACTTTTAATTCTCCAGGAATTGTTAACTTTATTTTTGTGATAATTTGTTTCTTAATCTGTGGAAATTATGCATAATACTAATAAAATTTATAATGTTGCATCAATGTTTTATTAGTAGGAAAAACAAACTTTTTATGGCTTTTGTTAATGCCTGCTTATGTATGTTTAAATGGAGAAAAATGGTATGTATATTTTTGAATATAATTATTTTATTGAGATTGCCTTAAAGTATTCTGTTTTTTTCATGTTAGTACCACTTAGTAGAGTTGATACTTTTTCATCTCGCCAAAACTTCTGATATTCAAATGAATAAAAATGAGTATGAAAAAAAATGCAAAAATATGTCCTGAGACAACACCCCTCATTGTGACTTTTGTTTAAAGCCACTGTGGCCTTTGTCATTTCTGAACTCACAACTCATACCCATAACTCATCTAGATATTGAATATCACTTAGTGTTTAAAACATAATGTGTAATACTTCTGCATAGACAATGAATTATTGAATTTTATTTGTATGTATTATATTTCATGTATTGTCCACAAATATGAAAAATCATGATTTTATGAAAAAGCGTAAGAAATAAAACTTAGAGACGTACAATTTGCTCTGAATCCCTTTACATAGATCTGTCAGAATACATACTTCAACTGAATTGATCCATACCCTTCTCTTGTCATTTGGTGTGAAAATGAGAACTCTCCTCAGGGCCCCTTGGTGAAATGTGTTTTCATTTCAGGGACTGTTAACATTCAAGGATGTGGCCATAGAATTCACTGAGGAGGAGTGGGAATGCCTGGACCCTGCCCAGAGGGCCTTATACAGGGACGTGATGTTGGAGAACTACAGGAACCTGATCTCCGTGGGTGAGGATAACTTCCCTCTAGATATTGCCATCTGCCCTTGGGTATCTTTGCATTTTCCCTTCTGTGTCTCTTGGGAGCACCTGTTTTTCTTGACTGATCTAAAATGCCTGCTGACCGAGATATGAAAACCTTCAGGATGCAGCATCAGGAGTTTAAATTTTTATTTAGTTATTTACTTTATGGCCTCACTGCACAGCACGGCGTGTGCGATCTTAGTTCCCCGACCAGGCCTCAAACCTGTGTCCCCTGCAACCCTGCATTGGAAGCATGGTGTCTTAACCACTAGACCACCAGGGAAGTCCCGGCATCAGTTTAAACCTAACTTTCCTCAGATGATCTGTCCACTTCATGATACATCAGGAGATGTTTTAGAGCTTACATATTTACAAAGTTCATTGGAAGTTTTGGACATACCCACTTTCCTGTTTTCTACCCATGTGCTTTTGAGTTAGGAGTTGTAGGAAGTGAGCTGCATTTCTGCTTTTTCGTGTTTTTTTTTTGAATTTAATTTAATATATTTTTTTATACAGCAGGTTCTTATTAGTCATCCATTTTATACACATCAGTGTGTACATGTCAATCCCAATCTCCCAATTCATCACATCACCACCCCCACCCCCCGCCACTTTCCCCGCTTGGTGTCCGTACGTTTGTTCTCTACATCTGTGTCTCAATTTCTGTCCTGCAAACCGGTTCATCTGTACCATTTTTCTAGGTTCCACATATATGCGTTAATATACGATATTTGTTTTTCTCTTTCTGACTTACTTCACTCTGTATGACAGTCTCTAGATCCATCCACGACTCTATACAAATGACCCAATTTCGTTCCTTTTTATGGCTGAGTAATATTCCATTGTATATATATACCACATCTTCTTTATCCATTCATCTGTCGATGGGCATTTAGGTTGCTTCCATGACCTGGCAGTTGTAAATAGTGCTGCAATGAACATTGGGGTGCATGTGTCTTTTTGAATTACAGTTTTCTCTGGGTATATGCCCAGTAGTGGGATTGCTGGATCATATGGTAATTCTACTTTTAGTTTTTTAAGGAACCTCCATACTGTTCTCCATAGTGGCTGTATCAATTTACATTCCCACCAACAGTGTAGGAGGGTTCCCTTTTCTCCACATCCTCTCCAGCATTTGTTGCTTGTAGATTTTCTGATGATGCCCATTCTAACTGGTGTGAGGTGATACCTCATTGTAGTTTTGATTTGCATTTCTCTAATAATTAGTGACGTTGAGCAGCTTTTCATATGCTTCTTGGCCATCTGTATGTCTTTGGAGAAATGTCTATTCAGGTCTTCTGCCCATTTTTGGATTGGGTTGTTTGTTTCTTTAATATTGAGCTGCATGAGCTGTTTATATATTTTGGAGATTAATCCTTTGTCCGTTGATTCATTTGCAAATATTTTCTCCCATTTTGAGGGTTGTCTTTTCGTCTTGTTTATAGTTTCCTTTGCTGTGCAAAAGCTTGTTTCATTAGGTCCCATTTGTTTATTTTTGTTTTTATTTACATTACTGTAGGAGGTGGATCAAAAAAGACCTTGCTGTGATTTATGTCAAAGGGTATTTTTCCTATGTTTTCCTCTAAGAGTTTTATAGTGTCCGGTCTTACATTTAGGTCTCTAATCCATTTTGAGTTTATTTTTGTGTATGGTGTTAGGGAGTGTTCTAATTTCATTCTTTTACATGTAGCTGTCCAGTTTTCCCAGCACCACTTATTGAAGAGACCGTCTTTTCTCCATTGTATATCCTTGTCTCCTTTGTCATAGATTAGTTGACCATAGGTGCGTGGGTTTACCTCTGGGCTTTCTATCTTGTTCCGTTGATCTATGTTTCTGTTTTTGTGCCAGTACCATATTGTCTTGATTACTGTAGCTTTGTAGTATAGTCTGAAGTCAGGGAGTCTGATTCCTCCAGCTCCGTTTTTTTCCCTCAAGACTGCTTTGGCTATTCGGGGTCTTTTGTGTCTCCATACAAATTTTAAGATTTTTTGTTCTAGTTGTGTAAAAAATGCCATTGGTAGTTTGATAGGGATTGCATTCAATCTGTAGATTGCTTTGGGTAGTATAGTCATTTTCACAATATTGAGTTTTCCAATCCAAGAACATGGTATATCTCTCCATCTGTTGCTATCATCTTCAATTTCTTTTATCACTGTCTTATAGTTTTCTGCATACAGGTCTTTTGTCTCCCTAGGTAGGTTTATTCCTAGGTATTTTATTCTTTTTGTTGCAATGGTAAATGGGAGTGTTTCCATAATTTCTCTTTCAGATATTTCATCATTAGTGTATAGGAATGCAAGAGATTTCTGTGCATTAATTTTGTATCCTGCAGATTTACCAGATTCATTGATTAGCTCTAGTAGTTTTCTGGTGGCATCTTTAGGATTCTCTATGTATGGTATCATGTCATCTGCAAACAGTGACAGTTTTACTTCTTCTTTTCCAATTTGTATTCCTTTCATTTCTTTTTCTTCTCTGATTGCCATGGCTAGGACTTCCAGAACTATGTTGAATAATAGTGGTGAGAGTGGACATCCTTGTCTCGTTCCTGATCTTAGAGGAAATGCTTTCAGTTTTTCACCATTGAGAATGATGTTTGCTGTGGGTTTGTCATATATGGCCTTTATTATGTTGAGGTAGGTTCTCTCTATGCCCACTTTCTGGAGAGTTTTTATCATAAATCGGTGTTGAATTTTGTCAAAAGCTTTTTCTGCATCTATTGAGATGACCATGTTGTTTGTTTTGTTTTTAAATTTATTTTATTTGTATTTATTTTTGGCTGTATTGGGTCTTCATTGCTGTGCGCGGGCTTTCTCTAGTTGCGGCGAGCGGGGGCTACTCTTGATTGTGGTGCACGGGCTTCATTGTGGTGGCTTCTTTTGTTGTGGAGCACGGGCTCTAGGCATGCGGGCTTCAGTAATTGTGGCACGTGGGCTCAGTAGTTGTGGCTCACAGGCTCTAGAGCACAGGCTCAGTAGTTGTGGCACATGGGCTTAGTTGCTCCGCGGCATGTGGGATCTTCCCAGACCAGGGCTCGAACCCGTGTCCCCTGCATTGGCAGGCAGATTCTTAACCACTGCACCACCAGGGAAGCCTGGTCATACGGTTTTTATTCTTCAATTTGTTAATATGGTGTATCACATTGATTGATTTGCGTATATTGAAGAATCCTTGCATCCCTGGGATAAATCCCACTTGATCATGGTGTATGATCCTTTTAATGTGTTGCTGGATTCTGTTTGCTAGTATTTTGTTGAGGATTTTTGCATCTATATTCATCAGTGATATTGGTCTGTAATTTTCTTTTTTTGTAGTATCTTTGTCTGGTTTGGGTATCAGGATGATGGTGGCCTGATAGAATGAATTTGGGAGTGTTCCTTCCTCTGCAATTTTTTGGAAGAGTTTGAGAAGGATGGGTGTTAGCTCTTCTCTAAATGTTTGTTAGAATTCACCTGTGAAGCCATCTGGTCCTGGACTTTCGTTTGTTGGAATATTTTTAATCACAGTTTCAATTTCATTACTTGTGATTGGTCTGTTCATATTTTCTATTTCTTCCTGGTTCAGTCTTGGAAGGTTATACCTTTCTAAGAATTTGTCCATTTCTTCCAGGTTGTCCATTTTATTGGCATAGAGTTGCTTGTAGTAGTCTCTTAGGTTGCTTTGTATTTCTGTGGTGCCTGTTGTAACTTCTCCTTTTTCATTTCTAATTTTATTGATTTGAGTCCTCTCCCTCTTTTTCTTGATGAGACTGGCTAATGGTTTATCAATTTTGTTTATCTTCTCAAAGAACCAGCTTTTAGTTTTATTGATCTTTGCTATTGTTTACTTTGTTTCTATTTCATTTATTTCTGCTCTGATCTTTATGATTTCTTTCCTTCTGCTAACTTTGGGTTTTGTTTGTTCTTCTTTCTCTAGTTCTTTTAGGTGTAAGGTTAGATTGTTTATTTGAGATTTTTCTTGTTTTTTGAGGTAGGCTTGAATAGCTATAAACTTCCCTCTTGGAACTGCTTTTGCTGCATCCCATAGGTTTTGGGTCGTCGTGTTTTCATTGTCATTTGTCTCTAGGTATTTTTTTGATTTCCTCTTTGACTTCTTCAGTGATCACCTGGTCATTTAGTAACATATTGTTTAGCCTCCATGTGTTTGTGTTTTTTACGTTTATTTCCCTGTAATTGATTTCTAATTTCATAGCGTTGTGGTCAGAAAAGATGCTTGATACGATTTCAATTTTCTTAAATTTACTGAGGCTTGATTTGTGACCCAAGATGTGATCTCTCCTGGAGAATGTTCCATGCGAACTTGAGAAGAACGTGTAATCTGCTGTTTTTGGATGGAATGTCCTATAAATATCAATTAAATCTCTCTGGTCTATTGTGTCATTTAAAGCTTGTGTTTCCTTCTTTATTTTCTGTTTGGATGATCTGTCCATTGGTGTAAATGAGGTGTTAAAGTCCCCCACTATTATTGTGTCACTGTTGATTTCCTCTTTTATAGCTGGTAGCAGTTGCCTTATGTATTGAGGTGCTCCTATGTTGGGTGCGTATATATTTATAACTGTTATATCTTCTTCTTGGATTGATCCCTTGATCATTATGTAGTGTCCTTCCTTGTCTCTTGTAACATTCTTTATTTTAAAGTCTATTTTATCTGATATGAGTATTGCTACTCCAGCTTTCTTTTGATTTTCATTTGCATGGAATATTTTTCCATCCCCTCAACTTTCAGTCTGTGTGTGTCCCTAGGTCTGAAGTGGGTCTCTTGTAGACAGCATATATGTGTGTCTTGTTTTTGTATCCATTCAGCAAGCCTGTGTCTTTTGGTTGGAGCATTTAATCCATTCACGTTTAAGGTAATTATTGATATGTATGTTCCTATGACCATTTTCTTAATAGTATTGGGTTTGTTTTTGTAGGTCTTTTTCTTCTCTTGTGTTTCCCACTTAGAGAAGTTCCTTTAGCATTTGTTGTAGAGCTGGTTTGGTGGTGCTGAATTCTCTTAGGTTTTGCTTGTCTGTAAAGCTTTTGATTTCTCCATCGAATCTAAATGAGATCCTTGCCGGGTAGAGTAATCTTGGTTGTAGGTTCTTCCCTTTCATCACTTTAAGTATATCATGCCACTCCCTTCTGGCTTGCAGAGTTTCTGCTGAGAAATCAGCTGTTAACCTTATGGGAGTTCCCTTGTATGTTATTTGTCGTTTTTCCCTTGCTGCTTTCAATAATTTTTCTTTGTCTTTAACTTTTGCCAATTTGATTGCTATGTGTCTCGGCGTGTTTCTCCTTGGGTTTATCCTGTATGGGACTCTCTGTGCTTCCTGGACTTGGGTGGCTATTTCCTTTCCCATGTTAGGGAAGTTTTCGATTATAATCTCTTCAAATATTTTCTCAGGTCCTTTCGCTCTCTCTTCTCCTTCTGGGACCCCTATAATGCGAATGTTGTTGCGTTTAATGTTGTTCCAGAGGTCTCTTAGGCTGTCTTCATTTCATTCTTTTTTCTTTATTCTGTTGTGCAGCAGTGAATTCCACCATTCTGTCTTCCAGGTTACTTATCCATTCTTCTGCCTCAGTTATTCTGCTATTGATTCCTTCTAGTGTATTTTTCATTTCAATTATTGTATTGTTCATCTGTTTGTTTGTTCTTTAATTCTTCTAGGTCTTTGTTAAACATTTCTTGCATCTTCTCGATCTTTGCCTCCATTCTTTTTCCGAGGTCCTGGATCATCTTCACTATCATTATTCTGAATTCTTTTTCTGGAAGGTTTCCTATCTCCACTTCATTTAGTTGTTTTTCTGGGGTTTTATCTTGTTCCTTCATCTGGTACATAGCCCTCTGCCTTTTCATCTTGTCTGTCTTTTTGTGAATGTGGTTTTTGTTCCACAGGGTGCAGGATTGTAGTTCTTCTTGCTTCTGCTGTCTGCCCTCTGGTGTATGAGGCTATCTAAGAGGCTTGTGCAGGTTTCCTGATGGGAGGGACTGGTGGTGGATAGAGCTGGCTCTTGCTCTGGTGGGCAGAGCTCAGTAAAACTTTAATTCACTTGTCTGCTGATGGGTGGGGCTGGGTCCCCTCCCTGTTGGTTGTTTGGCCTGAGGTGACCCAACACTGGAGCCTACCCAGGCTCTTTGGTGGCACTAATGGCGGACTCTGGGAGGGCTCATGCCAAGGACTACTTCCCAGAACTTCTGCTGCCAGTGTCCTTGTCCTCACGGTGAGACACAGCCACCCCCCGCCTCTGCAGGAGACCCCCCAACACTAGCAGGTACGTCTGGTTCAGTCTCTATGGGGTCACTGCTCCGTCCCCTGGGTCCTGATGCACACATTACTTTGTCTGTGCCCTCCAAGAGTGGAGTCTCTGTTTCCCCCAGTCCTGTCAAAGTCCTGCAATCCAATCCCGCTAGCCTTCAAAGTCTGATTCTCTAGGAATTCTTCCTCCCGTTGCCAGACCCCCAGGTTCAGAAGCCTGATGTGGGGCTCAGAACCTTCACTCCAGTGGGTGGACTTCTGTAGTATAAGTGTTCTCCAGTTTGTGGGTCACCCACCCAGCAGTTATGGGATTTGATTTTATTGTGATTGTGCCCCTCCTACTGTCTCATTGTGGCTTCTCCTTTGTCTTTGGATGTGGGGTATCTTTTTTGGTGAGTTCCAGTGTCTTCCGATCGATGATTGTTCAGCAGTTAGTTGTGATTCCAGTGTTCTCGCAAGAGGGAGTGGATTTCTGCATTTTAACTGTTCCCTGTGTATGCAAAAGGAGGCAAGCAGTGGGTAAGTTTCTGAAATATTTTTCTAGATCCCTCAGTAGTGTCCTCAATCCTTAGCTGAATAACGAACCATGATTCTGGAAAAGCCACAGCAAACCATGTTTCTTTTTTCTCAGGTGTAGGAATTTCTGTTTATCATCTGAATATTTTACCCATATTGTAGCATGAGGCAGAGTGCTGGGCTGTGGAGAGTGACATGAATGCAGCTTGGGGATGTATCAAAGTGTGAACACAGGTCAGATCTCAGAAGGGCAGAAGGGAAGCCTCATTATTAATGGTGTTTGGGAACTCTGCCCTAGTCAGACAGTTATAGGGCTCTGTCCTTCAACACGTAAAATGTATTCTTTCACCCTCCAGTGGGTCTGCCGCTCAAACAGACACAGAAGTACAATTTTTATCACGATCTACGACACTCGCCATCTGGCTCCTGCGAACTTGCTGTTGCTTGTCTTTGAGGAGCATGAGGCAGGCTGTTTTATGGAGGTCCCTTGCCCTCTCATCTCTCCTTCAGGGCATGATTCCACTGGATGCTCAGTTGTCAGTCCAGTCGCCAATCCCTGAACATTTCCTGCTTCCGTCCCCATTTGATATTTTTAGGAAGCCTCATCAGAAGATGGGAAAACACTGGCTGCTCTTTGATTCCATCTGGCACCTCAGAACCTGCATTAATCTGTCTCAATCCCTGTCTTCTTGTTTAGATCCCTGAGCCATTTCTGTTTTTAAAAAATTTTTAAATTTGTTTTTGGCTGTGTTGGGTCTTCATTGCTACGCACGGGCTTTTCTAGTTGCGGCAAGCAGGGGCTACTCTTTGTTGTGGCGTGTGGGCTTCTCGTGGTGGCTTCTCTTGTTGCAGAGCACAGGCTCTAGGTGTGCAGGCTTCAGTAGTTGTGGTGCGCAGGCTTCAGTAGTTGTGGCATGTGGGCTCGGTAGTTGTGGCTCACGGGCTCTAGAGTGCAGCCTCAGTAGTTGTGACACACGGGCTTATTTGCTCCATGGCATGAAGAATCTTCCCAGGCCAGGGCTCGAACCCGTGTCCACTGCATTGGCGGGCGGATTCTTAACCACTGCGCCACCAGGGAAGCCCTGTAATATTTTTCTGCTACGTACAAATCACTTCAGGCTATGTAGTGGAGTGGTCATCATGGATGTGAGAAAGTATCAACAGAGCCTGACTGATAAGTCTTTCCAGGTTTTTTTTCTGATTTTGAGGAATGCCACAAACCCATGTCTCAAAGTTACTAGAATTCCATTTTATCCCCATTCTCAATAACAATTGTCACCTCTGGTCTTTTTAATGAGAGCTATTCTCACAGGCATGATGTAATATCTCATTGTGGTTTTTATTATCATTCCTCCTGAGGGCACCTCTGAAAATTGGGAGGCTTCCTCCAGTTCAACCTCAATGCAATTTAAGAAAGAACTGGGGAGTCAAAGGCCAGCAAATTGTCATGAACTTTCCTACACTTTTTGGTTTAGTGTTTTCGGGATAGGCAATTGCTTGGGTGGTATGGCTTCTTAACTCGTTTGTAGAGTTTTCCCAAAGGCTTGTATGTTTATATATTGTTTTAAACTTGGGTTCCTCATGTGTTAATGAGTGCCTTTTTTTTACTTTTCTGCTATCCTGCTGATATCACTCCTCATTGGTTTCATTTTTTTCCTTGCAAAGCTAATGTTAAGAAATATAATGATATGATTTTTAGTAATTTGAGAGGTAGGCTAATTTTAATGTTTGATCACATGCAGCGTTAGCATGAACTTTTGATATTCTAAAGCCAATACATTTCTTTGTTTAAAGTATATTTATAGTTAATATTTTAGTAGCATTCTTTCTTGTGTTCACATTCTTAACTAATGTAATCATATCCTTAAAATGCTCAGACTTTGGCTGTTAATATAACTAGAGAATATTTCATTTATTAATATTTAATTTTTATTTACAGATGATATAACATTTCAGAATGTTTTCTGCTTCTTCATGGGCACATAGTTTTATAGGAGTTATTTAGAAAAATATTTTCGTTATATCATGGACATTTTATAGCAATTACTCTATTACCACGAAAATAGTGTCAGGGCTCTTTTATGTCAGGCAAATTAGATTTAAAGTTATAGATAAATTTAATATCATATTACATGCTTCATAGATAACCATCATCCACAACCACCATCAGTGAGCATTACGTTAAATTATAGTAGTAGCAGTCAGGGATTGTTGTGGTCCTCAGGAACTGTAATTTTTCTCCACAAACTCCGTTCATTTTTCAGAATTATTCTTCCTTCCTTTGTGTCTTTGCCACTGGATTAGTTTCTACCCTAGAGCATTGCATGTTTGAGATGTGAACATTTACTGCTTTTCCCCTTGCATACTCTTTTGCCTCAGCAAATTACTTTGCTGATGCCTTCCTGCTGCTAGAACTGTGGGCTTAGTGTAGTGTAAGAGTGTTGGGTGGGAGGGACACAGCCAGTCTCTAAGATGTGTTTTTTATTCTGACATACCATCTCCTAGAACCACAACATCAATTCAGCTGTGTTTCAATGACAGTGCACACTTGGTGAGTTGAGAATGTTTCTGAAAAACTTTGTTCCCATTTACCAATTCCCACAGACAATTACAAGTTCCTAATGAACATCACTAGAGTGTAGTAGAGACTTTCCCTTTTTTATGACCCCTGAAGGCAGTCGGGGGTTCACATGGAGGAAACAGAAAACTCAAAGGTCTTACACTGGTTAGTGATGTTAAATATATTTTCTTTCTCCTACTTTTATTCTGTATATTGATTTTAGTGAAACATCTCTTACTCTTTTTGCCAATTATCTAATTTTGCAGCCCCGTTCCATCAAGGCAAGCCAAGGGACCAGTTTTGGCAAATAAGTTGTGAGTGGAAGTAATGAATTTCTCATCTGAATCACCAAGTCTGTATTTTTAATAAGTCACAATATCACACCTAAGAATTCTGATTTTACAGATACACCCAGGGTGTACGTAAACATTTATCCACATTAACATGCTGTAAAAAATTGTCAATAGAAGCATTTTTCCTAACAGCCAGAACTTTTAACTTTGAGCTAATTTCTGTACACCTGTAGAGTTCAGATGGAGATCCTTTTTTTTCCCCCCCACTATAAATATTCTTTTGACTAGCACCAGTTTTTCAGTTATTCTTTCATTAAATTGTCTTGGTGCCTTAGTCTGGTGGGCTGCTTGGGTTGAGGGTCATCTTAAGAATATGTTTTCTCACACTTAAGTCCAGATGCACATCCTGGTTCTCTGACTGGTTTCTTTGTCTATTGAGGTCATGTACATAATCCTCTGAGTCTACTTCCTTTCCTTGAAAAATCTTGATAATTTTCCTCAAGCCTTTTCAAAGGAATAAGTACTGTTAGATGGCTTTGAATAGTGTATTTTTTATAGTAAAAACTCAAGTTAGTTTGGCTGAAAAGATATATTATTATTCTGTTATTTTTATTATACGATCTCTTTGTCTGGATTATATCTTGTATACCTTATTTTTGCAATTTGTTCCCGACAATATTGTATCTGACCATAATTAAATAAATTTACAAGTTGCTCATTCTTCATTACATGTATGCCAGAGCCAATGAACTGGATGTTTAAGGTCCCTGCATATGTAGGGAGTTGCTCATTTATTGGCTGCTCATATAACTGGAGAATGTTTCATTTATTGATAATTAGTTTATTTTTGATTTCCAGATGGTGATCTTACAGATGTTTTATGCTTCTTCATGGGTACATAGTTTTATAGGAGGTTTTTAGAAATATTTAGTTGTTTTAAAAAAATGTTTTATTGGTACTTCTCTGGTTGTCCAGCAGTTAAGACATCTTGTTCCCAATTCGGGGGGCACTGGTTCGATCCCTGGTCGGGGAACTATGATCCTGTATGCCACATGGGCCTGGTCAAAAAAAAAATTTTATTAATAAAATTCTTCATTTTCTCTGTGTTATATTTGCTTCCCAGTTCTAAAGTGGCAGTCATTTAGATTATTCATTAGATAAGCTAGTTTTGGTTTATTTATTGTTACAATATAGTTTTGGTTCTTTAGCATTTATTCATGTATAATAAGTATTCTGAAAAAATATATACATATACACACACACACACACACACACATATAGTTTAATATCCTTTTCTCCTCGAGTAAAGATTACCAGTATGTTTACTGATAATTGGTATGTGCTTTGGCATCATGGGTGAAAACTACACTTTGATAGCTAACAGCAGTTTTTCCAATGTGAGTATTTTTGTCATAGGTTGTTTAAAAGTGTGCCATAAAATTACTGGAATTACCTCTGATGACTTTAGCTTTAGTAAAGAATCATTCCTATTGTGTTTCTACAAATTGTAATATCATGGTTGGTGAGGTTCATAACTTTGCTTGGTAGAAGTATTATTTGGTTTAGCATGGTTTATTTAACCTGAAACATTTATTCATGAATTGTAATGAATGGGATACTTACCGTTCTTTATATCTTGTAGATATCTCTTATATGCATGTGATCAAGATATTACAACTGAAAGCAAATACTGATAGAGGAGAAGTATTCCAAACAGTGATGTCAGAAAGACATGAAAGGAATGAAATGAAACATTTTTACCTCAGCGATGTTCAAGAAAATATATATGACTTAGTGTCTCAGAAGAGAGATGAGGAAAGTAATTACAAACGAATACCTATAACCCATAATGAAAATCTCACTGAGAAGGGAGATCAACATGTTAGAAGTGTTGCAGGAATCAAGCCTATTGAAAACAGGCTGGCATTAAGCTTTTGGGTTGAACTGCATATATTTAAAAGTGAAGAGAAGATTGATGAATTTATTCAAGTGGACAAGGATATCAGGAGTAGTGCCTCATTTTCACCACTTGAAGGAACTTCTTCTAGTGTGCAAAACAACATTTCTAATACATATGCGAGTGGTTTTATGCATCCTTCAGTAGTGACACAAGAACAAGAAGCACACAGGGAAAGATCTTACAAATGTAATCTGTGTGGCAAAACCTTCCTTCAGGGAGCATACCTCAAAAGACATCAGATCTTTCATACAGGAGGGAAAGTACATAAATGTGATGTATGTGAAAAAGTCTTTACTCACAATTCATACCTTGCAAGTCATCAGAGAACTCATACTGGAGAGGAAAGTTACAAATGTAATGAGTGTGGGAAAATCTTTCATTACAGCTCAGAACTTGGAAGACATCAGTTTCTCCATACAGAAGAGAAATTACATAAATGTGATGTATGTGAAGATGTCTTTATTCAAAATTCATTCCTTGCAAGATATCAGAGAAATCATAATGGGGAGAAACCTTATAAATGTAATGAGTGCGGCAAATTCTTTAATCAAAAAGCATACCTTACAAAGCATCAGAGAGTTCATAATGAAGAGAAGTCTTACAAATGTAATGTGTGTAGCAGGGTCTTCAATCGAAATTCAAATCTTGAAAGTCATCAGAGAATTCATACTGGAGAGAAACCTTACAAATGTAATGACTGTGGCAGGTTCTTTTCTCAAAAGCCAAACCTTGGAAAGCATCAGAGAGTTCATACTGGAGAGAAATCTTACAAATGTAACAAGTGTGGGAAAATCTTTCATTACAACTCAAAACCTGGCAGACATCAGTTTCTCCATACAGAAGAGAAATTACATAAATGTGATGTGTGTGAAAATGTCTTTCCTCAAAATTCATTACTTGCAAGATATCAGAGAAGTCATACTGGGGAGAAACCTTATAAATGTATTGAGTGTGGTAAGTTTTTTAGTCGAAAAGCACACCTTAAAAGTCATAAGGGAACTCATACTGGAGAGAAACCTTACAAATGTATTAAGTGTGGCAAGCTCTTTAGTCGAAAAAGTAACTTAACAAGACATCAGAGAATTCATACGGGAGAGAAACCTTACAAGTGTATTGGGTGTGGTAAGTTCTTTAGTCGAAAAGCACACCTTATAAGACACCAGACAATTCATACTGGAGAGAATCCTTACAAATGTAATCAGTGTGCCAAGGTCTTTAGTGAAAAATCACACCTTGTAAGTCATCAAAAAATTCATACCGGAGAGAACTGATACAAATGTAATGAGTTTGGCAAAACCTTTTATCACATCCCAGCCCTCACTCAACACCTGAGAATCCATACAGGACAGAAATTATATTGGGTTGCCCAGAAGGTTCAGTTTTTTCCGTAAGATGGCTCTGGGAGCACTTAGTTGTCTTTAACTTCATTCAAACAATTTTGTTAGATTTTATGTGACAGCTGCAATATCAGCGTGCATTTTAAAAAAAGACATCAAAATTGGTGAATTTTTATGTAACCATTTTAATATTGAAGATGGAAGGAAAAAAGCAACATTTTTAGCATATTACACTTCATTGTTTCAAGAAAGGTAAAAATGCAACCGAAACGCAAAAAAAGATTTGTGCAGTGTATGGAGAAGGTGCTGTGACTGATCGAACGTGTCAAAAGTAGTTTGCGAAATTTCGTGCTGGAGATTTCTCAGTGGGTGATGCTCCACGGTCAGGTAGACCATTTGAAGTTGATAGCGATCAAATTAAGACATTAATTGAGAACAATCAACGCTATACCACGTGGGAGATAGCCGACATACTCAAAATATCCAAATCAAGCATTGAAAATCATTTGCACTAGCTTGGTTATGTGAATTGCTTTGATGCTTGGGTTCCACATAAGTTAAGCAAAAAAAAACCCCTTCTTGACCGTATATCTGCATGCGATTCTCTACTTAAACATAATAAAAAGTTCTGTTTTTAAAACAAATTGTGATGGGTGATGAAAAGTGGATACTGTACAATAACGTGGAATGGAAGAGATCGTGTGGCAAGCAAAGTGAACCACCACCAACCACATGGAAGGCTAGTCTTCATCCAAAGAAGGTGATGTTGTGTCTAGAGTGGGACTGGAAGTCCTCTATCATGAGCGCCTTCCAGAAAACCAAACGATTAATTCCAACAAGTACTGCTCCCAGTTATACCAACTGAAAGCAGCACTTGATGAAAAGCATCCAGAATTAGTCAACAGAAAACGCATAATCTTCCATCAGGATAACGCAAGACCACATGTTTCTTTGATGACCAGGCAAAAACTGTTACAGCTCGGCTGGGAAGTTTTACTTCATCCACCATATTCACCAGACATTGCACCTGTGGATTTGTTTATTTCAGTCTTTACAAAACTCTCTTAATGGAAAAAATTTCAATTCCCTGGAAGACTGTAAAAGGCACCTGGCACAGTTCTTTGCTCAAAAAGATGAAAAGTTTTGGGAAGATGGAATTATGAAGTTTCCTGAAAAATGGCAGAAGGTAGTGGAACAAAAGGGTGAATATGTTGTTCAATAAAGTTCTTGGTGAAAATGAAAAAAATGTGTCTTTTATTTTTTCTTAAAAGCAGAAGGCACTTTTTGGCCAACTCAATATAAATGTGATGAATTTGACAAAGTCTGTAGTTGAAATTGAGAACTTGCAATTCATCAGAGAATTCATAATGCAGAAAAATCTTTAAAAGGTAATGAGTGTTGGAAAGCCTTTAGTGAGATCTCAACCCGTACTACAAATCAGGTAATAAATACAGAGGGGAAATCATATTAATGTGATATATGTGGAAAGGTCTTCTTTCAAAATTGACACTTTAGGGACATCCCTGGCGATCCAGTAGTTAAGACACAAATGTAATGTGTGTGGCAAGGCTTTTACCCAAAGATCACAAGGTGGGACATACTGGAGTGATACCTTATAAATGAAATGAGTGTGACAAAACCTTTTCTTGACTTCAAGTATTAGTTAACAGCAGACAGTCCATTGAAAAGAAACCCTTCAAATGTATGAGCAGAGGCTTTATCCAGGCCTCACAATGCACTAGATTTCTCAATATATATCTTTGAGAGAAACCACACAAAGCAGTATGTGTGCTAAGGCTTGTACCTGAAGATCAATGCTCTGAAACATAGAGAATGTATTTTGAAGAGCAACATTTCAAATGTCATGAATGTTGTAAAAATTTTCATCAGCTATCCACACCTTTGTTGTAATGAGAGCATTCATTAGATATTTGGTGAACATGGAAAGAAATTGACACAACAGTGCATCCTCAGGGTTCACCAAAGAACTCATATTGGAAGGGAATCCTTACAAATGTAAGGATTCCCTTACGTTAGGTAAATTTTTTGAATTAGGTAAATTTTTTGAGCAATTCTTAAAACAGATGACATATCAGAGAATCCATACTAGGAATAAATGTCTTATCTGTCCAAGGTTAATGTGAGATACTATATGCTGCAGAATCATTGCAAGTGACAATACGTTAAAACGTTTGGCATGATGTTTATAGTACCAGAAGAAGGACATATGTAGAAGTATGCCAGTATCTTCTCTGTATAAATATGTAATTATTGGAGTTCTTTTGAAAAGGCTACATTATGTTTATACCTTTCAACCTGAAGTTTGAAGTCTTTTTTTTTTTTAAATAAATAAATTTATTTATTTATTTATTTATTTTTGGCTGTGTTGGGTCTTCGCTTCTGTGCGAGGGTTTTCTCTAGTTGTGGCAAGCGCGGGCCACTCTTCATCACGGTGCACAGGCCTCTCACTGTCGTGGCTTCTCTTGTTGCGGAGCACAGGCTCCAGACGTGCAGGCTCAGTAGTTGTGGCTCACGGGCACAGTTGCTCCACGGCATGTGGGATCCTCCCAGACCAGGGCTGTAACCCGTGTCCCCTGCATTGGCAGGCAGATTCTCAACCACTGCACCACCAGGGAAGCCCCTGAAGTCTTGATCTTACGCCTGCATTACAGGTCTTCCAGGATAGTCTCTGGGAAGGAATCTATAAAATGAGGGGTCCAATTTGATTAGGTGTGGGTCAGTCACATCCATGTTTCCTGAGAAAACAAGGACCTTGAATTATCAATTTCAATATTGTTTGAATTATCAACAAGGGACAAAAAATAAAACTGTGACATGATTTATCATGTTAATTCATGTGTCCTTTTGTAGATAGGTCATAGTGGGTTATAGGACAGAATGCTTTACTAACTGACCATGAATAGGTCAGGCAGGACATTAAGGGACTGGGCTTTTCATGGGAGGAGAGTGACAGGTTAACAGGGACTGATTATGTGGTAGGCAGAATGCATGGGAAAATTTGGTCACTTCCTCCATTGCGTGGGAATAGCTGTTGTATAGATCTATGATTAATGAAAAACTAGTCTTATTCTTCGAAACTAAAGGGAGAGCAGTTATCACAAGAGGAAAATTTAATCAAAAGTCCCAGAATTCTAGGGCTTCCCTGGTGGCACAGTGGTTAAGAATCTGCCTGCCAATGCAGGGGACACAGGTTCGAGCCCTGGTCTGGGAAGATCCCACATGCCGCGGAGCACCTGCAGCCCATGCACCACAACTGCTGAGCCTGTGCTCTAGAGCCCGGGAGCCACAACTACTGAGGCCACGTGCCACAACTACTGAAGCCCGCATGCCTAGAACCCGTGCTCTGCAACAAGAGAAGCCACCGCAATGAGAAGCCTGCGCACCGCAACAAGGAGTGGCCCCCGCTCACTGCAACTAGAGAAAGCCCGCGTGCAGCAATGAAGACCCGACACAGCCAAAGATAAATAAATAAATAAATGTATAAAAAAAATAAAGCCCCAGAATTCAATGTGTATATGTATGTTTGACATTTAACTGCTGTCGTTGCCTTTTGCTACTGTTTTATTCAGAATGTATCATAGGTCTCTTGTTTTAATTAATAAAATTTAATTATTTTTCATCATCCTAATTAATCATGTTCCTTTCACCACCACAGTTTTCTTCCACCTAGGTACTTTATACCAGAAGGTAACAGTGCACCCGTAGGTTCTCGGGCTTTAAAGAATCTTAACAATTTCTTTCCATGATGGGTTCAGAAAACTTATAAGTAGATTATTTATCCTTGTGTTGTTGTCTCCAAACTTTTCTCCAGAATATTTTTGTGGCTATAATGAAATGCAGTTCTATGATACAGTTTCTGATTGTCATGTCATTCTGATGAATTTCTGTCTTTATGATTATAAAATAGATTTCCTTATTCTTGACACATTATTTACTCTTTAATTTACTTTGTATTATGTTAGCCACTCTATTTTGAATGGTGTTGAAATGGTGTATTTTTTCATGCTTTCTTACTTTGTGTATTTTAATTTTTGGAGTGCATTTCTTGTGGGAGACATATTGTTGTCTGTGTTCAAAAGAGTCCAGTTGAAAATATTTGCTTTTCATTTGGAGTCTTTAGGTCACTTTGTTTTTTTTTAATATTTTATTTATTTATTTATTTTTGGCTGTGTTGGGTCTTCGTTTCTGTGCGAGGGCTTTCTCGAGTTGCGGCAAGCGGGGGCCACTCTTCATCGCGGTGCACGGGCCTCTCACTATCGCGGCCTCTCTTGTTGCAGAGCACAGGCTCCAGACGCGCAGGCTCAGTAATTGTGGCCCACGGGCCCAGCTGCTCCGCGGCATGTGGGATCCTCCCAGACCAGGGCTCGAACCCGTGTCCCCTGCATTGGCAGGCGGACTCCCAACCACTGTGCCACCAGGGAAGCCCAGGTCACTTTGTTTTAAAGAGGTTATTGTTTAGGTATTTTAAATTCTTATCTTGCTTTTGGTTTTATATTGTCTCCTTTGTTTTTTCTACTGTTTTCCTATTTTTCCCCTGTTCTTTAGAATAATTATTTATGATTTTTTTTATAGTGAAAACTTTTATATGTGTAACTGTCCAGCTGGAGTCAGTTTAGATGATCCCAGTTTTGTTGGCAACATCCAAAGCATCATAGTCAGGAGGCAGTGAAACATAGGCCTTCTTCTCTCCATCAGGCCTGATCACAGTGTTTACCTTAGACACGTCAGTGTCATAGAGCTTCTTCATAGCCTGTTTAATCTGGTGCTTGTTGGTGGTGATATCCACAATGAACACCGGTGTGTTTTTGTCTTCTGCTTTTTTCATGGCTGACTTGGTGGTGAGGGGGATCTTGATGATGGCATAGTGTTCAAGTTGTTTCTCCCAGGGCGCTCTTCTGAGGATATTTGAGCTGTCTCCTGAGCTGCAGTGTTTCAGGCAGTTGGAAGGTGGGTGACATCTGGATCTTCTACTTTTTTTTTTTTGGTGGCTCTGGACACCTTTCAACATTGCTTTCTTGACCTTCAGGTTGTGAGTGCTGTCTTTCCACTACTTCATTATCCCACCTCACCTTCACGTCCCCTTGGTAGTAGTGAGGATGCCATGACGAAACACGTCTGTGCATTCTCCAAACAGGTCTTCATGGTTTGGAATCTTATTACTTATACTGTAAGGCCTCTAGGTAAACTATTGTTTTTAAAAAGAAGAATCAACATGCAAAAGATACACAGATCCCTTAAGTTTGCATTTTAAATCCTCAACAACAAAAAATTCTAATTAATAGAAGTTCACAATTCTAATTGTCTCCAATAGAAATTTAATATCACACTTCACCAAGCCACACACCAGTTGTGGCTAGTCCTTAATCTTGTAAATATGTTCCAATTTTGGAAATTTTCTCCTCCTACTTTTTTCCACCAAATTGCCCTTCCCGGTTTGTATTTTCATGACAAACTCTTTCAATTAATTAATGATATTATGCAAATATCCCTTATATGGGCATTTCCTGAACACACTGTTTAAATTAGAACGACCTGTCACTCTATCATTGTACATATGAAACTTCACTGTACTTAACACCATCATAATCTTATTTAATTTTTACTGACTTTCCCTTTTAGAATATAAGCTACTTGAAGGCAGGATATTGATTTCGTTTCCTGCTAGCTATTCAGTGATTGGAATCATTTCCGAATGATAGATGTGTGAATGCACTTTTATCAGTGCAAAGGAGGTTGCTGTAATGCATGATTTAATGGATCAGTAGGTCAAATTTTCAAGTAAACATGTAATTATATTTGTGGCCCCAATTTCCTTGTTACCATACTTTACAGCCTAATGTTCTGAATATTTGTTATAAATTCTCACAGTATAATTTGTTCACACACTGAATTTTCTACAACATATGCTGAACAGATCTAACTCATCCGTGAAGGGATGTCTTCGTGACTTTTTTACAAGCCACAACATTTAAAATTCAAGATTCGATCGGAAATACTCCATTCTACACTCATGAAAGATAATAATCCTATTTCTCGGGTAGGACAGTTTTTATTTCTGAGTGATAGGCTGCCTGGAAAACAGTGACTGAGAAAAGTAGAAGGTTTATCATTCTCACCTAACATGAAGTCCGGAAGGTGCAGTGGTGGGTGTGATGGATCCGCTGCCCCTTCTTCCCCCTTGACCACTTAACCTTCAGTGTCCTCAAAGCAACTCTCGTGTTGTGCATTTTTTTTCAGTCAATACTCTCATAAAAAGAAAAAAAATTTTTGACTTCTCTTTTTATGGTATCTATATGAGATGATGGATCCTTACTAAATTTATTGCACTATTTCAATATATAAGTCAGAACGTTATGCTGTACACCTTAAGCTCATAACGTGATGTATGTCGAGTACATCTCAATAAAACTGAGGGGGAAAAGGCAAAACAGGCAAAATGAAAGAATGAACAATGCAGTTTATAGGAATTAAAAACAATGTATTGCTCTTTATAAAGCAATGGTGAGGGAAATTATCAAACGGCTTAGCCCTTCAGCCTCAAACCGCAGGTTTTGTCCCCAAGTCTCTGGAACTGACAGCGTGTTGAGCTGGCCTGGCTGAATGAGAAACAGAAAGGAAAACTCTTTTGTAGGGTGTCAGGGTGAAATGGGCCAGCCTACGTGGGGAGAGTTTTGTATTTCTTATTCTAGTTTGTAATACAGTGGCAAGTCCAGGTCTTGTTTGCTTAAACCTCTTAAATTAATTCTAATTGCAAAAATGTTCCCGGATCCAACTAGCGCCCCACAGCTACCACTTGGGAGACCCAAGTTCCCAACCACTGACTTGGCTTGAGCTGCCGGAGCGGAACATGCGAGAAACCAGCTGGCAAATATAAGCTTTTTATTGAAACCGTTTTCAACTTGTTAGGAGGAAACATCTTACTTTCAGACAGAAGTAGTCCACACAATTGCAAGCGTTTACCTTAAACTGTTTCAGACAGGAACTTAAAATGAGAAAAATTCATGGTACTGTAAAGCACCAACCTAAGCCCCGCCTGCCGGCGTTCCAGGCGAAAATCTGCGCTCTCCTCGCCCCGCCCCTCGCCAGTAGCGCTCCGCCCAGGCCCCGCCCCATAAACTCCGCCTCTAAACTGCGCTTGCGCATTTTTTTATGGAAACGGAAGCGTAGCCCATGTCCCTGGAAAGCGTTAAATTTCTCCTTTCTAAGTCAGTGCTGCGCGGTCCACCTTTCTCCACCTTCCGGTGTGGGCGTCACTACGAACCTTAAATCCCAGCAGCCGGCCTTCCGCCCCGCGTAAATCCAGACGTCGCCGTTACAGGTAGGTATGGTTTCCTTTGGGTTTGAAATCGCTGAGGCCGGTCCCGGTGCCCTTGGCTTTTCTACCTTCGGTCCAGGTAGACACCTCCATTCGCGACATTTTTCTGCTTAAAACCCTTTACTACCTACGCCTTCCCATTTAAAATCCTCTTCCCCGAGATGTATTCGCGCCCCGCAGCCTCGCCCCCTCGGCCCCTGGAGGGCAGCGCCGGCCGCCCCGCTCCCGGAGAGGCCGCGTCCTCTCTCCGGTCCTGGGATTCTGCAGAGCCCGCCCCTCTCCTGAGACCCCCGTCGCTCCCTCCCAGCCCCTCTGTCCTCGCCTCCTCCTCAGGCCGGTCCTTTTGCTCCCCTGGCCTCCCCTTCCTGGTCAGCCCTTCCCCTCACCCCGCGTTGGGGGAGGTGACCTGGGCCAGCCTTGTGGCACCCAGTGGTCTTCGGTATCAAATTCACCTCCATTGGAAAGTTGGCGGGCATCTTATTCGGTCGCCATCTTTCTGAATATGTACGGGAAGGGGAATCAGTGGAAGCTGAGACAGAGCGACTGCGAGAAAGAGAGGAAAGGATGTGTGCGAACCGATGGGAACGTAGAGGATGGCTGAGGGAGTTGTAAAGAGAGAGTAAAATGAAAGCGATTATGCCTCGAAAGGAGCTGGTGAACAAAATAGAGAAGTAATTAAAAAGGCCGGATCTCCAGGGATTGGAGAGCAACATATAGAGAGAGGGGCTCTAGATCAGCGGTAGGGGGCGGGTAACAGCGGTGAGGCCCTTCACACGGAGAGTCCAGGATAGGATGAAAGGTGAACAATGGCCTTCAGAGCATCGTGGTGCTGGGAGAGAAACGGAGGACAAACGGTGACAAGACGAGTAGAGGAAGCAAAAAGAGAAGGCTTTTTGCTTTTTCCCCATTGTCTCATGTTCGCATGGAGGAGAGATAGCGAAATGGGGAAATTGGAGGGGAGCCTGTAGGGGTCTGCAGCAGGGACATGGCAGCCAGTGTGGGCTTCAAGATGAGCCCCATGAATGGTGTGTGCACCTGTCTCTTGTGGGCTCAAGCGGTGTGAGGAACTGCTGCAGGTTATGTCTCAGTTCTGGCTGGAGCACCTGGAATTGGTAGTTGTGGGGTGCATTATGGTTTGAGGTGCCAGGGTGTCTTAGCTCAGGTTCCCTGGGACGTAGCTGCTGAGACTGAGGTTTCCATGTATTGGTTTAATTGGGTATTTCTTGATTATATGTGAGGAGGAATGAAGGCAGTAGATTTAGGCAGAGAAAAGCATTTTCCTCCAATATGAGAAGTGTTGGGTTAACTAAGCCCACAGTGGTCTTTGGGTGCAGTAGGATGGGTGACTTGTTCTCAGAGGACGGAGCTACAGGGTGCCCCACGGCATCCACTCCACAAGTGACTTGCGTTGGTCTTTTGGAAGGTCAGGAGTCATTGTGCAGATTTTAGAGTAATACAGGGAAAATTTCAGAGATCATTTTGTGGGCTACCTTTGGTATTTTTTTTTTTAGTATTTTGGCTTGCAAATGGAGAAAGTTTTAGATGTACTATGATAGTTACAAAAGAGAATTTGGTGTTTCCTTGGGAGATGTTGGGGTCCCCCTGGGATATGTACATCATTGGAAACATCTTTTATATGTAGTTTTCGGAGATGACAGTGTTTGGTCTGTGTTCACCATGGTGAATGAAAGTATGGCGTTTTGCTTCTAGTGGTCCCTTGGGTGTCTTCGTATGTAGTTGTCCCTCAGGCATGATTTATTTGGGTTGGAATGTTTTCTGATATTTTATAGCAGCATTAGTGGATCATTATGGATTTTTTTTCGAGACTGTATTGGACCCTATGAGAGTTTTCAGAAGGGAAAGTAGGAGTACTAAGCTTCAGATGGCAGATGATTTTTTTGAGGGAGATTCTGCTAGGTGTGTTTCTGTGAACAGAACTTGAGAGGGGCCACTAAGTTCTTTGATGTAAGGAAAGATTGTTCCACGAATCAGAGGCCCAGCAGCACCACAGTGATCTGCAGTCCAGACGCTCATTCATCCTTGGCAAGCTGTAGCTGCTACTTGCTTGCTGCCAGGCCAGTTCGTTCTGCTACTGTCCTCTCCCTACCTGTCTCAAACACACAGATACACACACACACACACAATACAGAGAACACAGAACCCTTGTGCTTTGTTGGTGGGATTTAAAATAATGTAGCTCTTATTGAAGATAATGTGGAGGTTCCTCAATAAATCAAACATAGGACAGGCGCACAATCTGTGAAACCCACCTCTGGCTAGATATGCAAAGAAATGAAATCATTATACCGAGGGAAATATATGCACTCCAGTGAGCATTAGTGCATTATTCACAGCAGCCAAGATGTAGAAAGAACCAAAATGTTTGTTGACAAGTGAATGGATTTAGAAAATTCATGTCAGCCATAAATGATGACATTATTATGATAGAAAATGATAGACATTTTATATGGAAAGTAGAAATGTCAAACTCATAGAACCATAGAGTATAGAGGTTGCTAGGAAAGGTTGGGTGGTGGGGTAAATGGGGAGGTGTTGGTCAAAGGTTACGAATGTTCAGTTGTAAAATGAATAAGTACAACACGTATGCCTAATGTCTGTTGTGCTGACTATCGTTAATTATAGTGTGTTTCTATACTTGGAATGTGCTGAGAGAGCATCCCTTAAGTGTTCTTTTATTTATGCATTTATTTATTCATTTATTTTGGCTGTGTGTGGGATCTTAGTTCCCCAACCAGGGATCGAACCCAGGCCCACAGCAGTGAAAGCACTGAGTCTTAACTGCTGGAACGCCAGGGAATTCCCTCACTTAAGTGTTCTAAACACACAGAAATAAAATGATAACTGTGAGTTGATAGACATGTAAATTCCTTTATTTTGATAATGATTACACATCCGTCAAATAATCGCATTGTATGCCTCATATGTTCACCATTGTTATTCATCAGTTAGAGCTCTGTAAAGCTGGCAGAGAAGAAGAAAGTGGGTGTGCGGAGCTTCCCACCTCTGAGTGGTGCTCAACCCAGGCTTCACATTAGATCAGTGAGGCATTCTGCATATACGTGTTTTGTACCCTCTGACCACAGATTCCTTTTCATAATGTCAGTGTGGAATCCAGCCTCAATAGTATTTTAACATGCCCCAGGTGATTCCAATCTGGATCCATCACTGAGCATCGTGACTCTGGGTCCCCCCGTTCCTGAGGGCTGAGGTCTGGGCTGAGGCTGAGGGGCTCTGCTCTGCATGGGGATGGACCAGGGCTGGTCTGTGACCTGCAGGGGGTCGTCGGGTCCAGCTGAGGTGCCCGCTGCTGCTGTGTACGTGAGGGCCTCACCAGGGGGGGAGCCTGATCTGAAGGAAAGTGTGGGAAAATGCACGTGTTGGTCTCTGTGTGGGAGTTTACTGTCCTGAGTCCCTCCTGGGACAGTGGGCAGCAGGGGACTGTCTGTTCCACGTGCTGAGGTCTTCCCTGTGTGTGTGGTGGTGACTCAGGAAGGGGGTGTGTTGATTCTAAGCATTAAACAGCATCTTTCCAACTTTCAGGATAGACCTCTAAAGACTCATGTTGTCTGAGGAAGAAGCCTGGAAGAGGAGGAAGAGGAAAGAACTGGAGTCTGCAATGGCTCTTTCTCAGGTAAAGTCATATTCTCAGTTGATTTCTCTGTCTCTCCTTCCTATAATGCCCTTCTTTGGACTCCCTAATCTTCTCTGACTCTGCAGTATCCTGCTTGACAGGTATTAATGAAAGTCAAGTATTAATATGCACAATACCTGAGTAAAATCTGGAAGTCAGACTAATTAGGGCAATTTGTTCTGACCTTTTTTTTTTTTTTTTGGCCTCACTGCATGGCTTCTGGGACCTTAGTCTCCAACCAGGGATGGAACCCGTGCCCCCTGCAGTGGAAGCGCAGAGTCTTAACCACTGGACTGCCAGGGAAGTCCCAAGGGTGTTTTATTCAGTCATCAAATTTAAAGTTTGAAGTCAACCTAAATCTCTGGCAGTTGGAAATTCTTTAAATCACTTTCATCACCTCCATTCCTCAGAGGTTATCTTTTCATTTTGTTGGTTTTATCCTTTGACACACAGAGGTTTTTACCTTTGATGCATGTAAGGTTCCAGCTTCATTCCTTTGCTAGTAAGGTATCTAGTTTCTCAGCAACATTTGTTATTGAGACTATCCTTTCCTCTTTGTATAGTTTTGGCAACCCTTATCATTACGTTTTCCATATATTCCAAGGATTATTTGGAATCTGATTTCTAATCTGATCTATTGGCTTATGTATGTGTGTTTATGCCAGTACCACATCATCTTGATTACTTTGTGATACATTTTGAAATCTAAAAATGTCAGCCTCCAATTCCTTTTTGAAGACTATTTTGGCTATTTGGGGTCCCTTGAGATTCTATAGAAATTTTCACAAGATTTTTTTCTATTACTGCAAAAATTGCCACTGAAATTTTAATAGGGATTCCATTGCATCTATAGAACATATTCGGTAATATGGTCATTTTAAGAATCCTAAGTCTTTCAATCCATGAGTACAGGGTGTCTTTTAATTTATTTGTGTCTGCATGGACTGCTTCTAGCAACGTTTAGTAGTGTTCAGAGTACAAGTCTTTCACCTTCTTCACTAGTATTTCCTAAGTATCCTATCCCTTTTGATGGTATAGTAAATAGTATTGTTCTCTAATTTTCTGTTGACGTTGTTCATTGTGTATAGAAATGCAACCGATTTTTGCGTGCTGATTTTTTTCTGCTACAACTTTTCTAAAGTTGTTTTTTGAAGTAGTAGTTTACTTGTGGAATTGTTTTGCTTTGTACATATAAAAAACCTTGTCACCTACAAAAAAGATAATTTTATTTTATTTTTTGATTTGGAGAACTTTTTTTTTTCCTGTCTAATGCCTCTTCTGCTTTTTATTTCTACTTTCATTTCATTGTGGTTAGACAAGACACTTTTCATGATCTTAATCTTAAATTGTTAAGATTTGTTTTGTGGGGCTTCCCTGGTGGCACAGTGGTTGAGAATCTGCCTGCCAATGCAGGGGACATGGGTTCAAGCCCTGGTCTGGGAAGATCCCACATGCTGCGGAGCAACTAAGCCCGTGCGCCACAACTACTGAGCTTGCGCTCTAGAGCCTGCAAGCTAGAACTACTGAGCCCGCATGCTGCAACTACTGAAGCCCATGCACCTAGAACCTGTGTTCCGCAACAAGAGAAGGCACCACAATGAGAAGCCTGCACACCACAATGAAGAGTAGCCCCCGCTCACCGCAACTAGAGAAAGCCCGCGCATAGCAACGAAGACCCAATGCAGCCAAAAATAAATAAATTAATTTTAAAAAAAAAGATTTGTTTTGTGGCCTAAGATGTGGTCTGTCATAGAGAATGTTTCACATGTGCTTGAGAAGGAATTGTTTTCTGTTATTGTTGGGTTGAGTGTTCTGCACATGTCTATTAGGTACAATTGTTATACAGTGTTGTTCAAGTCCTCTGTTTCCTTATTCATCTTTTTGTTTGCATGCTAGGGTAAACCTAGGGTACTGAAGTCTCATACTAGTGTTGTGATGTTATTTATTTCTGTATTTCTGGTATGATTTGCCTCATTTTGGGGGGAGTTCTGATGTTAGAAGTACACGTTTTTTAATTGTTATATTTTCTTGGCAATTTACCCTTTTATCATTACATAATGTTTTTGTTTTTGGTTTATTTTGTCTGATGTAATGTAGCCTCCTTTGCTCTCTTTAAGATGGAATATCTTTTCCATACTTTGACTTGTCTCCTTTCCGTGTCCTTAGATTTGCGAACATTAGAAGTTCCAATTCTCTGACATGCTCTTTCTTTGTCTCCTGCTGTTGCCCTCTCTTTTTCCTCTGTTACTTTCTCTACTGCTCCCTGCTAAGGCACACTGTGCAGTGCTACAAGGCAGGAGCCCTGGGCAGCTCCCTTTACTCCACTGTTGTAATTTCAGGGGAATGCATTGAGTGTTTCCTTCTGATCATGATGTTTGGTGAAATGTTCTTCCTTAATTACCATATATTTTTTTCCATATTGTGTTTTCTCACGATTTTTAATTCTATAAGAAGTTTTAAATTTTATTAGTGTGATAATTCTTTTCTTAATAAATGAAAATAATGTAGAATACTAATACCTTTTATTATTTTGAATCAATATTTCATTAGTGGGAAAAACAAAGAAACTATGGTTTTTGTTACTGCATATCTGTGTACACTGAAATCTATTAAATTGTATTTATATTTTTGAATACAGTTATTAAGATTGGAGTAAAAGTATTTTTATCATGTCAGTAACATTTAGTACTGTTGATACTTTTTAATTGTCCACAGAATGCTTATTTACATGAATAAAAATGAAAAAAATCATGTAAAAACATTTCTTGAGACAATTCCTGTATTTCAGTAAATTGTGCGTTTACGTGTGTGTTGTAGAGTTCATAGATGTTCAAGTCTGTGGCTTTGATAACAGACATCACAATTTCATAACTATGTTTTACATCTTTTTGCAGTTGAAAGTATATCATAAATATATTGCCTGGCCTTGAGTTTTCTCTACAGTATTCTTTTAATGGTTTAAATAGTAGTAAGATTCCTAACATTTTATGTGCATGTGTTTGTGTGCCCACATGTATAATGACCGTTTATGTTCTTCCATCTTATTCACCTTGAACTTCATTCACGTTTTCTCAGTGTACCTTCAATGGTCTGTTACTTAACTTTCTGCTTTTTTAGCTTTCATTCCACAGCTCAGACACGTTAGTTCAAGTGCTTTGCTGTGTCGCTTCTTAGCTTCTTGACCTAAGTTGAGTTTCTCAGAGTGTCTCTGACAGTGTTCTCCTCTGAAAGATGGGAACAGATCTTTCTAATGAGCTATGATGTTTACAAAAAGTTGTTACCAATGAAGCATTTAGAGTAATGCTTACTATATAGGAAATATTCCCATACCTTAAGTCATTGCTATTCTTATTCATTGTCATTTAATATTTTCATTTTTTAAAAATCCACTGTGGACTTTGTCATCTCTTTTTTTTTTTTAACTGTTGGCTGCGTCTCACGGCACACGGGTTCTTAGTTCCCCAACCAAGGACTGAACCCGTGCCCCCTATAGTGGAAGTGTGGAGTCTTAACCACTGGACCACCAGCGATGTCCCGACTTTGTCATCTCTTGAGATGGCAATCATACTGTAAGTCATGTAGATATAGAATATCTCTCAGTGTGTAAAACACAATATGTAACACTTCTGCATAGCCAAGCCATTGTTGAATTTTATTTGTATTTCATGTATTGTCCACAAATATGAAAAGTCCACATTAATTGGAGGATATCATAATTTTATGAAAAAGCATGAGGAATTAAAATTAGAGACCCATAATTTGCTCCAAATACATTTAAGTGGATCTGTCAGAGTACGTACTTCAAATGAATTGATCCTTACCCCTCTCTCCTCTTCTCATTTTTTTGTGAAAATAAAACTCTCCTCATGGCCCCTTTGTGAAATGTGTTTTCCTTTCAGGAACAGTTGATGTTCAAGGATGTGGCCATAGCATTCTCTCAGGAGAAGTGGGAATGCCTGGACCCTGCTCAGAGGGCCTTGTACAGTGATGTGATGTTGAAGGATGTGGCCATAGCATTCTCTCAGGAGAAGTGGGAATGCCTGGACCCTGCTCAGAGGGCCTTGTACAGTGATGTGATGTTGGAGACCTACAGGAACCTGGTCTCCCTGGGTGAGGATAACTTCCCTCTAGAAGCTGGGATCTGCTCTTGGATATCTTTGCATTTTTTCTGTGTGCCTCTTGGGAGCCCCTGTTTTGCTTGACTGATCTGAAATCCCTGTTGGCTTGGACATGAAAAGCTCCAGCTTGTGGCATCAGAGGTTTAAAATTACCTTTTCCTTTGATGATCTGCCCACTTTGTGATCCATGAAGGGTTGTTCCAGAACTTAATGTATTTATAATTCCCAATGGCAAACTCTTAATATACTCAGTTTCCTGTTTTCTACCCATGCGCTTCCGATTTAGGAGTTCTAGGAAGTGAGCTTCATTTGTGCATATTATACTGTTCCTGTGTATTCAGAAGGAGGCAAGCAGTGGGTGAATTTTGGAATTATTTTTCTAGACCCATCAGTAATGTCCTCAATCCTTAGCTTAACAAAGAACTAGGCTTCTAGAAAAGTCACAGCAAATTATGTTTCCTTCCTATATGGAGGAATTTCTAGTTCTCATCTGAATGTTTTACCCATTTTGTAGCAAGAGAAAGAGTGCTGTGTTGTGGAGAGTGATGTGAATGTGCTTGGGGATGTATCAAAATGTGAACACAAGTCATAGCTAAGAAGCGCAGAGGGGAAGCCTGGGTAGTCATAGTGTTTGTGAAACTCCCCTCATTGGATTGATCTATGGAAATACAGAAATTTACTTACTGTTGTGACTACTGAGTGTAAATTTTTCTTCTTTGTAATTTATCACTCTGTCCTTCAACATGTAAAATGTATTCTTTCATCCTCCATTGGTACTGCACCTCCTACAGAGAGAAAGGCAAAGTCTTTATCATGGTCTGTAACACTGCCCTCTGGCTCCTGTGAACTCCTTGGTGCCTGACTTTGAGGAGCATGAGGTGGGCTATTTTATCAGGGTCTCTTTCCCCTTCATCTGTCCTTCAGGGCATGATTCCATTGGGTGCTCTGTTTTCCGTCCATATAGAGAAGAGCTGATGCCTCAAGACTCTAATCCCTGGACCTTTCCCATTTCTATCCCCATTTGATATTCTTAGAAAACCCAAAGAGAAGATGGGAAAACACTAGCTGCTCTTTGATTCCATCTGGCACCTCCGAACCTGCATGGAGCTGTTTCAAGCCCTCTCTGGTTATGTAGATCCCTCAGACATTTCTTCTGTTCTGCTTTTGCCACGTACTTCAGTGCTACGTCAGCCTGATTGGATCTTCTGTGATTGTATTTTTTTCAATTAATTAATTAATTAATTATTTTGCTGAGTTGGGTCTTTGTTGCTGCATGTGGGCTTTCTCCAGTTGCGGTGAGCGGGGACTACTCTTTGTTGCGGTGCACGGGCTTCCCATTGCAGTGGCTTCCCTTTTTGCGGAGCACGGGCTCTAGGCACATGGGCTTCGGTAGTTGTGGCATCTGGGCTTCAGTAGTTGTGGCTCGTGGGCTCTAGAGCACAGGCTCAGTAGTTGTGGCGCATGGGCTTAGTTGCTCCGCAGCATGTGGGATCTTCCTGGACCAGGGCTCGAACCCATGTCCCCTGCATTGGCAGGCGGATTCTTAACCACTGCGCCACGAGGAAAGTCCCTGGATCTTCTGTGATTGTCGCTTAGGAAAAGTGTAAGGACAGTGGACAGAGAGATCGTCTTTTTAATCCCCTGTCTCTCATGGGGTGAATATGTGCATCTTTCAGGCTTTTAGTTTGGCATCTATAGGTAGAGCAAATGGTTTCATCTCAAGGTCTGTAATATCTGACACACATACCTTGTTTTTTTTCCCCACTCTTTTACTGCTCTACTTAGTCAGGGAATGTATACTCTTCCTGATTTCATAGTTTCATAAGTACTTGATTTTGCCTCTACAATTTGTTTTTGAAGTAGATAGCCCTGGTATCTAAATTTTTATCCAGTTTCTTTGCTGTGATAATCTATCCTTTGTTAACAGACAACTCTTGGTGTACTCTCTATGGAATGTGTTTACTGGGTAACAGAAAATACTTGAACTGAGAATACTTTCCCTCATATGTTGTAATATTTTCTTGCTACGTACAAAATCACCACTCGAAGCTACCTAGTAGAGTGGTCAGCATATTCTAGGGTATGAGACAGAAAGTATCACAAGAGCCTGACCAGTAAGTTTTTTCAGTTTTTCTGTTTGTTTGTTTTTGAATTTTTTTTTCAACAATGACAGTGACGACAATGCTAATTCTTTTTTTTTTTAAAGTCTTTTTATTTATTTATTTTTATTTATGGCTGTGTTGGGTCTTCGTTTCTGTGCGAGGGCTTTCTCTAGTTGTGGCAAGTGGGGGCCACTCTTCATCACAGTGCGCGGGCCTCTCACTATCGCGGCTTCTCTTGTTGCGGAGCACAGGCTCCAGACGTGCAGGCTCAGTAGTTGTTGCTCACGGGCCCAGTTGCTCCGCGGCATGTGGGATCTTCCCAGACCAGGGCTCGAACCCGTGTCCCCTGCATTGGCAGGCAGATTCTCAACCACCGCGCCACCAGGGAAGCCCCTGTTTTTGAATTTTTGAATTTTATTTTATTTTTTATAAAGCAGATTCTTATTAGTTATCCATTTTATACATATTAGTGTATACATGTCAATCTCAATCTCCCAATTCATCACACCACCACCACCACCCCCCAGCCACTTTCCCCCCTTGGTGTCCATACGTTTCTTCTCTGCATCTGTGTCTCTATTTCTGCCCTGCAAACCAGTTCATCTGTACCATTTTTCTAGGTTCCACATACATGCGTTAATATACGATATTTGTTTTTCTCTTTCTGACTTACATCACTCTGTATGACAGTCTCTAGATCCATCCATGTCTCTACAAATGACCCAATTTCATTCCTTTTTATGGCTGGGTAATATTCCATTGTATATATGTACCACCTCTTCTTTATCCATTCGTCTGTCGATGGGCATTTAGGTTGCTTCCATGACCTGGCTATTGTAAATAGTGCTGCAATGAACATTGGGGTACATGTGTCTTTTTGAATTATGGTTTTCTCTGGGTATGTCACAAATGCATGTCTCAAGGCCACTGTGAAAGTATTGTTCTCATATATTAATGACTCTTTTGGCCTCAGTATATTGTGTAGGAATTTCTCCTAGCGATAACATTGTCCAAGTTCACATCCTCATATTTGTGAGGCTGTTGAGTAAACAGTTGTTGATGCCATATTTTTTGTCACTTGTGTGTGCCATTGTTCATTCTACCTCAACACCTAATTTTTAAGCACTGAAATCAGAGAACTTACAAAGTAGAATCATACCTTTAATGATGAACCACAATTTGTTTTGCTTAATAGACTGTCTTCCCCATTGAGCAGTCCTGATACTCTTGTGGAACATCATTTGACCATATACACAAGAGTTTATTTCTGATGTCTCATATTCCACTGGTCTCTCTGTCTCTCTTTGTGCCAGTACCACACTGTTTTGACTAGTTTAGCTTTGTCATAATTAATTGTGAAACCTCCATGTTTGTTCTCTTCCACCTTTTTTCTGCTATAGAAAGCTTTTTGAGATTGTATATGAATCTTAGGATGGATTATCTATTTCTTCAAGAAACACTATTGGGATTTTGCTAGGGATTGGGTTGACTCTGTTGATGCTTTGGGTAGTACTGACATCCTGACAATGTTGACTTCCAAGACAACAACTTGGAATATCTTTGCATTAATTTGTGTCTTTTCTAGTATTTTTCAGGTCTGTTTTTAGTTTACTGTGTGCAAATCTTTACCTTTTTGTATAAGGTTATTCTGAATATTTAATTTATTTTATTGTAAATGGAATTGTTTTCTGACCTTCTTTATTGTTCATTGTTAATGTATAGAAACACAATTGATTTTTGCCTGTTGATTTTAGATCTTGTAATTTTTCTGATTTCCTTCATTATTTTCTTGCAGGTTTTTTTTGCAGAACCTTCAGAGTTTTCTACATATTAAATTATGTCATTTGTCAACAGAGAGAAAAAGTAATGCTTACTTTTTCTATTTGGATACCTTTTATCTCTTTTTCTGCCTCTTTGTTCTTGCTAGGACTTGCAGTAATATGTTTTTAGAAATAGTGATGGCAGGTATTCTCAACTTGTTCCTGATTTTAGAGGAAAAGCTTTAAGTTATTCACCACTGAGTATGATGTTAGCTGTAGGTTGTTAATATATGTCCTTTATTATGTTGAGGTAACTTTTTTGTATTTCTAGTTTATTGAGTGTTTTTGTCATGAAATGCTGTTGACTTTTGTCAGCTGCTTTTTCTGCATCAATTGAGATGATCATATCGTCTTTTTCTTTCATATGTTGAACCATCCTTATATTTCAAAATTATATGCCATTAGTCATGGTATATAATAATTTTAATGTTGTGTTTATTTTAGTTTACTATTTTATTGATGATATTTCCATCATTATTCATAAGCGACTTTAGTCTCAGATTATCTTGTAGTGTCTTTGTCTGACTTTGGTCTTTGAGTAATTCTGACCTGAGAGAGAGTTTGGAACTGTTTCATTTTCTTCAATTTTGGGGGGATGGATTTAAGGAAGGTTGGTCTTAACTGTTTTTAAATGTTGCATAGAATTCTGCAGTGAAGTTATTTGGCTTTCCTATGTTGAATGGTTTTTGATTAGTGATTTATCTCCTTACAGATTATAGGTTTGTTTAGATTTTTAATTTCATCATGCTTCTGTCTTGGCAGGTTGTGTTTCTCCTAGAATTTATCCATTTCTTCTAGGTTATCTAAAATTAGGCATAGAACTGTGTTAGTATTTTCTTCTAGTTTTTTTGATTTCTGTAGAATCAGTTTCAGTCTGTTGTAATGTACCCTCTTTGATTTCTGATTTAATGATTTTGGTCTTATCTCTTTTTTTGATATGCAGTGTCAATAAGAGTTTGTCAATTTTGTTATTCTTATCAGAAAACCAACTTGTAGTGTTGTTATTTTCTGTAGTTTTTATTCTGTATTTCATTTATATCTAATCTAATTCTTTTTCCTAACCTTCTGATACCTTAGGCGTATGTACTTCTAAGATCTTTCCCTTTTGTTCTTTTTTTTTAAATTTAAAAAATATACATTGTAAGCCAGTACCTCTTTTGTGTATTTATTGTATTTTCTCTTTCCCTGCTTTTTTTGGAATTTAATTAAATTATAACATGGTGTAAATTTAAAATGTACTGTGTGATGATTTGATATACGTTTATATTGCAAAGTGGTTACCTCAATAGTTTTCTTAACACGTCATCCACTCATTAATTATAGTATTTTTTGTGTGGTGAGGACATTTAAGGTCTACTGTCTCGAAAACTTTGAATTTTATATCACAGTATTGATAACTGTAATCACCATACTGTACATTTGATTCCTATAATTCAGTTACAACTGGAAATTTATTCTTTTGACTAATATCTCCTCACTCTGCGAACCCCCAATACCTACTCTGTTTCTGTTAGTTTGACTCTTTTTTTTCTTTTTAATAATGTGTTCCACTGATAAGTGAGAGCATTCAATATTAGTCTTTATTGCTGAATAATTTACTGAGCAAATATTCACAGTGTCCAATGGAGTTGGTACAGATCACCTGATTTCTTCCTTTTTCATGAGTAAATATTGTTACATTGTATATCTACCAGATTTTTTTTTGTCCATTGTCTGTTGGACACTTAGGTTGTTTTCAAGCCTTGGCTATTGTAAATAGTGCTGTAATGAACATGGGAGTGCAGGTATCTTTTTAAGACAGTGATTTCATAGTGCAATTGGTGCATTGTATGGTATATACTTTTTAAAATATATTTTGAGGAGCCTTAAAGTGTTTTCCAAAGTGGCTGCACCAATTCACATTCTCCAGTATAGTTGTTAGAGTTCCATTTCTTCCCCATTCTCAACAACACTTGTCATCTCTTGTCTCTTTGATGACAGCTGTTCTAACAGGCATGAGGTAATATCTCATTGTGATTTTGTTTTACATTTCCTCTTGAGTGCACATATGGGAATTGGGAGGCTTCCTACAGTTCAATCTCAATGATATATAAAAGAAAGAGCTGGGGAGTCAAAGGCCAGGAAATTGTCATAAGTTTTCCTACACTTTTCGGTTTAGCGTTTCTGGGACAGGCAATTTCTTAGGTCCTCCAGCTTCTTTACTGGTTTGTAGAGTTTTCCCAAAGTCTTTTTTGTTTATTGTTTTTAACTTGTGTTCCTCTTGTGTTAATGAATGCCTGTGGTTTATTGTTCTGTTACCCTTCTAACATCGTTCCTCATTGTTTTTTTTTCTCCTTGCAGAGCTTGTGTTAAGAAATGTATTGGTATGATTTTTGATAATTAGAGAGGTCAGCTAAAGGAACGCTGTCATGTTTAATAACGTGGAGTGTTAGCATAAACTTTTGATGTACCAAAGTCAATGCATTCCTTTTTTTAAAGTGTCTTATTAATATTTTAGTAGCATTTTTCTTTTTGTTCATGTTCTTAACTAATGTGATCATATCCTTAAAATGCTCAGACTTTGGCAAACACCTTCTGCTAGCCTTGTTTCCCCATATGAGCTCTGCTCACCCAGCCAGGATCTTCATTCTGAAATCATGGTCTCCCTACTTTATGGTACTGTGGGTACAGTTACTTAGGTCTGCATGTGTGTGCACAGAATAAACTCATCCACCTGCTTTAGTTTGCCTTTTCCTGGTTTTTCGTTCTGGTTTCTGCTCAGAAAATGCTTGCCCAATCACCTGGAATATTATGTATGTTTTTATTGAATATATGCATGGAAATGGAGCTTATGGAATATTCAGTGGGATACATGACATAGTAAATAGTGTAATAGATGTAAACCTGTTCTCTCTCTACAACATCACAATCTCTTTGTTTTAAAATCTCATAGTTAAAAATTGGACAGTAGTATGCTTCTTGGTGAACCAGTTCTTCTTTTCTATTAAGGTCAGTATTTTAGTTGCCCTCTTATAGTTGTATTCACACAGATGTGCAGTCACAAGCTGTGCTCCCACATATGCATATACCCTGCATGCCACTCAGGCCCTTTCTCAGTCCTTATCTTTCCTTACATGGTATCTTGATGTGGATGGAAACACTCATTCCTAGCATATTTAAGTTGTTCTCTGGAACTTCCCAGTTTCCACAGGACATCTTCACCCATCCCTCCATCTTCCACATGTAAAAATACACTGTAAAAATAACCTGTCTTCATTCATTGAACAACTTTTTCGTGACAGGACCTAAATAAGTAAGTGCAGCCATGATGACTCAGAATCCATTTCCAGGAGGGTTGGCTGAATAACATTATTACTTACACAGCTCACTTCTTATTGCATCTTTCTTGAAGTTGTCTTTCTAAACTCCTGATTTTTTGGTAACATTTTGTAATGTACACTGTTAGGGTGGGTGGTCATGGTTAAGAGTATGTTTTCTCAGACTGTAGGTCCAGGTTCAAATCCTGGTTGTCTCACTAGTTTCTTTGTCAGTTGGGGTCATGTACATAAACCTGTGAGTCTGTTTCCCTTAATTGAAAAATTGTGATAATTTTCCTCAAGCCTTTAAAAGAATTTAGTATTGTTAGATGGCTTAGAATAGTGTATGTTTTATTGTAAAGGCTCAAAAGTTACTATTGTATTAAAAAAATTAATATCCTGTAATGTTTATTATGACATCCTTTGTTAGCATTATATCTTGTATGCTTTTCTGTTGCACTTTATTCTCAACAACATTGTTTCTGACCCTATTAATAAAGTTGCAAATTGCTCACTCTTTATTACATGTGATTTGGAGCCAATGAACTGGATATTTAAGTGCACTGCGTAGGTAGTGAATTGCAGTATTCATTCATTGTTACTATAACTGCAGAAAATTTCATTGATAAATATTTTAGTTTGATTTACATATCATGGCCTTTCAGAATGTTTTATACTTCTTCATGGGTATATTGTTTTATAGAAGGTATTCAGAAAAAATTTTTTTTAAAAATTGTTTTATCAAATTCTTCACTTTCTTTATGCTATATTTGTCTCCCAATTCTTAACTTCCACTTATTTAGGTAATTCATTAGATAAGCCAGTTTTGGTTTATTTAGTTTTACAATATATTGTGTGTTCTTTAGCATTTGCTTATTTATAGTATGTAGGCGAATATATGTACAGTATAATATTCTTTTCTCCTCAGTTTATAAAAAATAATTAATTAATTAATTAATTAATTAATTTTTGGCTGTGTTGGGTCTTCATTGCTGCATGTGGGCTTTCTCTAGTTGCGGCGAGCGGGGGCTTCTCTTCGTTGCGGTGCGTGGGCTTCTCATTGCAGTGGCTTCTCTTGTTGCAGAGCTTGGGCTCTAGGCGTGCAGGCTTCAGAAGTTGTGGCTCGTGGGCTCTAGAGCGCAGGCTCAATAGTTGTGGCGCACGAGCTTAGTTGCTCTGCGGCATGTGGGATCTTCCTGGACCAGGGCTCGAACCCGTGTGCCCTGCATTGGCAGGCAGATTCTTAACCACTGTGCCACCAGGGAAGTCCCAAACTGCATATTTTTAAAGTGAAGAGAAAATTGATGAATTTAATCAAGCTGACAAGAATATTAACTGTAGTTCCTCATTTTCACCACTTCAAGGAGTTTCTTCTAGTGTCCAAACCAGCATTTCTAATATATATCGGAGTGATTTTAAGCACGCTTCAATAATGACACAAGGCCAGAAAGCACACAGGGAAAGACCTTTCAAATGTAATAAGTGCGGGAAAACCTTTCTTCAGATATCATACCTAAATAGACATCAGACCATCCATACAGCAGAGAAATCACATAAATGTGATGTTTATGGAAAAGTCTTTATTCAAAAATCATACCTTACAACTCATCAGAGAATCCATACTGGAGAGAAACCATACAGATATAATGAGTGTTGGAAAACCTTTTCTTGTGTCTCTCACTGCACAGAACATCAGAGAATCCATACAGGTGCAAAACCATATCAATGTGATGTATGTGGGAAATGCTTTCATCGAAGTTCACACCTTTCATGTCATCAGAGAATTCATACAGCAGAGAAAGCTTACAAATGTAATGAGTGTGGAAAAACCTTTAGTCAAAGCTCACTTCTCAGGATTCATCAGATAGTCCATACAAAAGAGACATTACATAAATGGGACGTATGTATCAAGGTCTTCAGTACAAGTTAACAACTTGTAGTTCATAAGAGAATTCATACTGGAGAGAAACCTTACAAATGTAATGAGTGTGGGAAAACCTTTCTTTGGCACTCATATCTCAGGGGTCATGTGATAATCCATACAGGAGACAGTCTATATAAATGTGATGTATGTGGCAACGTGTTCCGTCAGAATTCAAATCTGGTAAGACATCGGAGAATTCATACTGGAGAGAAACCTTACAAATGTAATGAGTGTGGGAAAACCTTTCTTTGGCCCTCATATCTCAGGGGTCATGAGATAATCCATACAGGAGACAGTCTATATAAATGTGATGTATGTGGCAATGCATTCCGTCAGAATTCAAATCTGGTAAGACATCGGAGAATTCTTACTGGAGAGAAACCTTACCAATGTAATGAGTGTGGCAAGTTCTTTTGTGAAAAAGCACACCTTACAAGTCATCATCAGAGAATTCATTCTTGAAAGACAGCCTACAAATGTAATGAGTGTGGCAAGGTCTTTAGTCAAAATGCAATCCTTGCAAGTCATCAGAAAATTCATATTGGAGAGAGACCTTATGAGTGTTAAAAACTGAAAAGACCTTACTCACATCTGGACGATTACTATACGTGAGGTAATAAATACAGAAGGGAAACCATATTAATGTGATATGTGTGGGAAGGTGTTCATTCACAATTAACACTTTAAATTCATGGGAGATTTATAGTGGGAGAAAACATGCACAGTTATGAGTGTGGTAAAGCCTCACTTACCAGATTATCCATACTGGACAGAAATCGTAGAAATGTAATGAATGTCTCAAAGTTTTTAGTTGGAATCCATACCACGGCTGAAACATTATCCAGGCCTCACAGTGCACTAGACTTCAGAATATAAAATTTGCAGGGAATCCACACCAAGCAATATATGTGGTAAGGCTTGTACCTGAAGATGAAAAATGTGGAACATAGAGGATTCATGTTGGAGAACAAGCTGTCAGATGTAATGAATGCTGTAAATTTTTTCATCAAGTATCTACACCTTTGGTGTAATGAGAGAATTCATACATGTATACTGTCCATGTAAACACTGTTAAGAAACATTGCGTCCTCAGGGGTCACCAAAGAACTCATATTTGGGAGAATCTTTACAAATGTAATGAATTTGGTGAATTTTGTGAGCAATACTTACAAGAGACCACACATCAGGGAATGCATACTAGGAATAAATACGTCTTTAGTTCTCTGAGATAGTAAATACTGCAGAATCATTACAAGTCACAACACGTTAAAAACTTACGACATGATGTTTATATGAGAGGTTGAAGGAGATATGTTCATACGGTTATCTTCATCGTATGAATAGTCAATTATTTGAGTTTTCTTGATAAGGGTACATTACTTCTAATGCCTTTCAACCTGAAGTTTGAAATCTGTTGATCTTATGCCTTCACTATAGGCCTTTCACAATCATTTCTGGAAAGGAGTCAATAAGATGAAGGGGCCGACTTCATTCGGTGTGGTTCCTTCACTTCCATGTTGCCTGGAAAAACAAGGACCCTGAATTATCAAATTGAATAGTGTGTGAATTAGCGTCAGGGAGCGGCAGAGAATAATGTAAAACTAGGACATGACTCATCATACTCATTACGTTCAGGGTGCCCTTCCATAGATTGGCCACAGTGGGTTATAGGACGGAATGCTCTGCCAACTGACCTTGAACAGAGCAGGCAGGACATTAAGGGACTGGGCTTTTCATGGCAGGAGAGTGACAGATTAACAGGGACTGATTATCAGGTAGATGTGATGTGGAGGAAAAGATGGTCCCTTTCTCCATTGGATGGCAATAGCAATTGTATAGATCTATGTTTCAAGGAAAATTAGTCTTATTCTTGGAAAATGGAGACAGCAGTATTCTTAGAGGAACATTTAATCAGAATAGCGTGTGTGAGTGTATTATTCATATTTAACACCTGCCATTACATTTTGCTACTGTTTTATTCCAAATGTACCATAAGTCTCCTGTTAGAAGTAATAAAATTTAATCGATTTTGTCATAACACTGGATGAATCCTGTTTCTTCCACTGAGACAATATTTTTTTTAAATACCATAAGCCTATTTTCTTTTAAAGATTGATTGATTGATTGATTGATTGCTATGTTGGGTCTTCGTTTCTGTGCGAGGGCTTCCTCTAGCTGTGGCAAGCGGGGGCCACTCTTCATCGCGGTGCGCGGGCCTCTCACTATCGTGGCCTCTCTTGTTGCGGAGTACGGGCTCCAGACGCGCAGGCTCAGTAGTTGTGGCTCACGGGCCTAGTTGCTCCGCGGCATGTGGGATCTTCCCAGACCAGGGCTCGAACCCGTGTCCCCTGCATTGGCAGGCAGATTCTCAACCACTGCGCCACCAGGGAAGCCCCCATATGTATATTTAATATCAGATTAAATGCTACATAGATAAAACATCAACAACCACCGTCAGTGAGCATTACGTTAAGTTATGTGAGTAGCAGTCAGGGACTAGAGTGGCTTTTAGGACCTGAAGATTATCTCCAAAACTCAGCTCCTTTCTCAGGAATTATTACTTGTAAGTTTGTGTCTGTGCCCCTGGAAAAGTTATTAACCTAGAGAAATCCCTGTTTGAGATGTGAGCGTTACTCCTTTTCCCCATACAGACTGCCTCTTAGTCTGAAACAGCAAATACTCAACTGATTCCTTCCTGCTGCCGGACTGTAGGCTCCGTGTGGTGTATGAATGTTGGTGAGTGAGAGATCCAACCGGTCCCTGAGATACGTTTGTGATTCTGAAATTCCCTCTCCTAGTACTGCAACATCAATTCCACTACTGTACAATGATAGTGCAGACTTGGTGAGCTTAGAATGTTTCTGAAAAACCTTGTTCCCAGTTGCTAGTTCCCACAGATAATTACAGGTTCCTAATGAACATCACCAGAGTGTAGTAGGTCTTTTACCATGACCTCTGATGGCAGACGTGGAGGAATCAGAAAATGCGGAGGTGTCACAATTGCTGGATGCCGATGTTGAAAATATTTTCCTTTTCCTACTTTTTCTCTGTAAATCTGCTTCAGGGAACTGTCCTTTGTTCTTTTTGCCCATTTGCTTTCTTTTTTTAGGATTGTGCTGTACTGCGTGGCTTGCAGGATCTCAGTTCCCCTACGAGGGCTGAACCTGGGCTATGGCAGTGAAAGCCTGAATCCTAACCACTAGGCCACCAGGGAACGCCCCTCTTTTTGCCTGTTTTCTAATTAGATTTTTTTTTTTAAATGTTATGGATTTAGAATTCCTTGTATATTGTACATATATTCCCCTTGGCAGATATGTGGTATGCAAAATATTCCACACTATTTTATAGTTTTTCTTTTTGTCCTCTTAACATGGTTTTTCATGGATCAAACCTTTTTAAATTTAGTTGTAGTCCAGTAAATCCATTTTTAAAAAATGGGTCATGCTCTTTTGTGATGTCTAGGAACCCTACCCAAGGTTGAGATACTGAAGATTTTATTCTGCAGTGTTTTTCCTAAATCTCTTATAACAGTTTTATAATTTTACATTAGTTTAACTTCGATCTAATATTTGGATAGGTATACAGTTTAAATGGAGGTTTTTTTCCCCTGCTAGGATTCTTTTCTTTTCTTTTTTTTTTTAAATAAATTTATTTATTTATTTTTGTCTGCATTGGGTCTTCATTGTTGTGCACGGGCTTTCTCTTGTTGCAGAGCACAGGCTCTGGGCGCATGGGCTTCAGTAGCTGTGGCTCGTGGGCTCTAGAGCGCAGGCTCAGTAGTTGGGGTGCATGGGCTTAGTTGCTCCACGGCATGTGGGATCTTCCTGGACCAGGGCTCGAACCCGTGTTCCCTGCATTAGCAGGCGGATTCTTAACCACTGCGCCACCAGGGAAGTCCCAGGATTATTTTCTTGATGAGCACTAGTTTTTGAAAATCCTCCCTTCATTGAATTGCCTTGTTACCTTAGTCAAAAATCAGTTGGGGGCTTCCCTGGTGGCACAGTGGTTAAGAATCCGCCTGCCAATGCAGGGGACACGGGTTCGAGCCCTGGTCCGGGAAGATCCCACATGCCGTGGAGCAACTAAGCCCATGCGCCCCAACTACTGAGCCTGCGCTGTAGAGCCCATGAGCCACAGCTACTGAAGCCCAAGTGCCCCAAGCCTGTGCCCCGCGATGGGAGGGGCCACCGCAATGAGACGCCCCGCACCCCAAAGAAGAATAGCCCCTGCTCGGTGCAACTAGAGAAAGCCTGCGGGCAGCAAGGAGACCCAACGCAGCCAAAGATAAATAAATTTATTAAAAAAAAAAAAAGATGAACTAGGTGTCACCAAATGGTGCTGTCAAATCCTTTAACTTGCGTACTAGTTCTTGTTTATCGGAATCATGTAGGTGGTAGTTCACATAAAAGGGTGGGATTTCTTTGTGTCTTTGCAGTCCGTTAGTGACGTCTGTGATCCCCATCATACGCTGGTTGGTTATAGAGTATTCAGTAATAAAGCTGTTTTCTTTCCATTCTGCCTACGTGGAGGAAATTTCTGGGTCAGGAGATTCCGGTTTTGTTTGTAATTCTATTTCCCCAACACTGTTGATGTGGAAAAAAGATTGTTTTTTGGATTATTTCTTGGATAATTGAGCTCAATTATTGTTTGCCAATTTAGATTCACTACATTCTCAACGGGTCCTCACGTGACATTACCTGAGGACATTCCAGCAGGTAGGTCTGCATTGGAAGCGTTTTAATGTAATACCCAGGTGCATCCTCATGTGTGTTCTGTCTACATGCGCATGTGAAGAGAACACGCGCAGTTCTCTTTCCCAGGTCACAGAAAATGCAAGACCCTTCATCACTTCAATAAAGAGCAGCTTACTTCTCATCAGCTTATTTCTTTGATGATGTGATAAGCTTCACATGCCTTAGTCCTCGAGTCTCAGACCCCAGGTGTTGTCCGTGAGTCTGTGGACCAGAGCAGAGTGTTGAATTTGGCCTCCCGCTTGAATGAGGAATAGAAACGGAAAAGCTATTCTTTAGGGTGTGAGTATGAAATAGCTCCTACTACTCAGGGAGGGTTTTCTAACTGTCGTCCAAGTTCGTAGGAGTCACGTCCAGTTCTTATTTCCTTAAACTGCTTAAATGAATCCTTAACAAGGAAATGTTCCTGGATCCAACCACCGCCCCACATCAACAACTTGGAGACCCAAGTTTCCAGGCCACTGAATTGCTTCCCTCTCACAAGGAGGGCATGTAAGCAACCTGCTGGCAAAAACAGCTTTTTATTGAAATCGTTTTCATCTTAAGAGGGAACATCTTAGCCTCTGAAGTAACAGGCCTACAGAATTTTAAGCTTTTACCTTAAAACTGTTACAGATGGTCACTTAAAGTAAGTAGGTCAAGATAAGGTGAAGCACCTTCACCACCAACCCTCCCTCCCGGGTTCCTTGCGCGGACCGGGGCTCCCTCCTCGCCTCGCCCCACGCCACTAACGCCCCGCCCAGTTCCGCCCCCGGAAGTCCCGCCTCATCCCTTCGCACGCAGTTCACTCTTGAACCGGAATCGCGGTAAACGTCCGGTTTGTTGTTTGTAGTGTAAGGCTACACTACATTTTAAATCGTAGGTTTGTTGTTTGTAGTGTAAGGCTATGCCGCGCGGTCCCCCTTAGTCTGTCCTTAGGGATTCGGGTGAGACGATAGCACCGGGCCCTCGCACCCGAGTAAATCCAGACGTCGCTGTTACAGGTCGCGAATCTTCATTTAGGTTTGAAATCGCTCTGAGGCTGGTCCCTGCCCTTGGCTTTTCTGCCTTCGGTCCATGTAGACACCGACTTTCGCGACATTTCCCTGTTTAGAACCCTTTAGTGTCTCTGATAGCGCCATGTAAAGCCCTCTTACGCGAGGTGGATTCGCGCCCCCCTCCCTCATCCTCGCCCCCCTCCCCCATCCTCGCTCCCCTCCCCCATCCTCGCCCCCCTCCCCCATCCTCGCCCCCTCGTCCCCTGGAGGGCAGCGCTGGCCGCCCCGCTCCCGGAGAGCCGGCGTCTTCTCCCCGGTCCTGGGGTTCTGGAGAGCCCGACCCTCTCAGGAGACCCCTTCCCTCCCTCCCCGCCCCTCTGTCCTCGCGTCTCCTCAGGCCGGTCCCTCAGCTCCCCCGGCCTCCCCTTCGTAGTCAGCCCTTCCCCTCACCCCGCATAGGGGGAGGTGACCTGGGCCGGACGTGTGACACCCACTGTTCTTCCGTTCCAAATTCCAAATGGTCTCTTCCAGTAGCTGGGCATCTTGTTTATTCTCCATCCCACTAAATATGTGGGGCAGGGGGATCAGGAGAAGCAGAGACAGAGTGACTGAGAGAGAAGGAGAAAAACTGAGGAGAAAAGAATGAGGGCGAATCGAAGGGAACGTGAACGATGGCTGAGGATCTTGCAGAGGAATAGTAACATAAAATAAATTTAGCCTTGAATGTCTTGCACTGTGATAAAATATAGAAGTAATTAAAATAGGATCTGCGGGATTGGAGAGCAACATAGTGGGAGGGGCCTGGGATCATTGGCAGGAGGGGGGTAACAGTGGAGAGGCAACACATAGCGTGGCGGCGGGAGACAAAAGAGTTGGAACCTTGGCCTTCAGAGCAACGTGGTGCCTGGAGAGATAGAAGAAACAGATTTCAGGAGCAGAGGAAGAAAACGAGCAGGAAAGAAGCATAGCCACCTGGGGGTGCTGGAGAGTGGGGACAAAGGGAGCATCACAGGGATAGAAGGCGTGTAATCCAAGGGCAGAGAGGGAGCAGAGATGGGGGAAGAAAGAGGCACGAATATCTAGAGATTTAGGGTAATCAGAAAGGTTTTGGGAAAGAGCCATAAGAGGGGAAACAAGTTGCAGAGCGGACTGGACACATGTGAGGGTCGATATAGGAGGGCAGGAATGAGACAGTTTGGGATCTGGGACCTGGCAACCTTTGCTGCAGTGCTTACACCTGGACAAACATCTCTTGGAGCAACAGAATACAAAGAAACTAGAAGGAACTGAAAATAACTGCATGCATGAGCAGTTGGGGCAAATTATAAACAATATACAAAGAAACTAAAAACCCAGTTGCCACTTCTGAGGTGTTGGGTGCAAAAACAGGATACTGTGCATGCACCCTGCACACCCCTCCAGCCTGACCCCTGGACCCACCCCTACCCTCACTCCATATAAGGGACAGACTTCCCCCACCCCCGACCCTGGGAGCGAGCAAGGGATCCTGTTACTTGTTGCTGCATGAGTCCCAATAAAGCCTTGCCTGAATTTCTTGTCTGGACTCTTAGCAATTTCTATTGATAAAAGAGCCCAAAAATCCTGATCCGTAACAGGAACACCAGCAGAGTAGAGGGGAAGAAAAACAGAGACAAAGTAGAAAAAGGGAGAAAGATAAAGAGAATGAAATGGAAACGCACAGTAGTGCAGGTAGTGTTGGGGAAACTGGATCCAGATGGATGGTGAATTGTTTTGATATGGATGATTAAGTTGTGATATGCTGATTTGTGGCTTTAGAATATAGTAAATATAAAATTTGTTTGCTTAGGTTTACAGATGAAGATGACAATTGCAAAACTGTTTATAAGATTTGTGCATTTAGTAATTATTTGTATCAGAAGATAACTTCATTATTTATTTATTTATTTATTTTTGGCTGCGTTGGGTCTTTGTTGATGCTCGCGGGCTTTCTCTACTTGCGGTGAGTGGGCTTCTCATTGCGGTGGCTTCTCTTGTTGCGGAGCACGGGTTCTAGACACGCGGGCTTCAGTAGTTGTGGCACGCAGACTCAGTAGTTGTGGCTCCGGGCTCTAGAGCACAGGCTCAGTAGTTGTGGCGAATGGGCTTAGTTGTTCCGCGGCATGTGGGATCTTCCCGGACCAGGGCTGGAACCCGTGTCCCCTGCATTGGCAGGCGGGTTCTTAACCACTGCACCACCAAGGAAGTCCCTAACTTCATTTTAATGTGGTGTATCACACTGATTGATGTGCAGATATTGAAAAATCCTTGCATCCCTGGGTTAAATCCCACTTGATCATGGTGTATGATCCTTTTAATGTATTGTTGGATTCGGTTTGCTAGTATTCTGTGGAGGATTTTTGCGTCTATGTTCATCAGTGATATTGGCTTATAATTTTCTGTTTTTTGGTGGCATCTTTGTCTGGTTTTGGTATCAGGGTGATGGTGGCATCATAGAATGAGTTTGAGAGTGTTCCTTCCTCTGCAATTTTTTGGAATAGTTTCAGAAGGTTAGGTGTTAACTCTTCTCTAAGTGTTTGATAGAATTTGCCTGTGAAGCCATCGGGTCCTGGACTTTTGTTTGTTGGAAGTTTTTAAATCACAGTTTCAATTTCAGTACTTGTGATTGGTGTCTTCATATTTACGATTTCTTCCTGGTTCAGACTGGGAAGATTGTACCTTTCTAGGAATTTGTCCATTGGCATATAGTTGCTTGTAGTAGTCTCTTATGATCCTTTGTATTTCTGAGATTATTTCTGATAATCTCTGTATTTTTAGAGATTATCATACTAAGTGAAGTAAGTCAGAGAAAGACATACATCAGTTGACTTATCATTCGTCATATCATATGGCAAATATATCACTTTTATGTGGAATCTAAGAAAATGATACAAATGAACTTATTTACAAGACAGAAACAAACTCACAGACTTAGAAAACAAATTTATGGTTACCAAAGGGAAAAGGTCGGGTGTGGAGGGATATATTAGGAGTTTGGGATTAACATATATACACTGATATATATAAAATAATTGGGGACTTCCCTGGTGGTGCAGTGCTTAAGAATCCGCCTGCCAATGCAGGGGACGTGGGTTCGAGCCCTGGTCTGGGAAGATCCCACATGCCGCGGAGCAACTAAGCCCGTGTGCTACAACTACTGAGCTGCGCTCTAGAGCCCTCGAGCCACAACTACTGAAGCCCGCAGGCCTAGAGCCCGTGCTCCGCGACAAGAGAAGCCACCGCAATGAGAAGCCCGTGCACCGCAACGAAGAGTAGCTCCCGCTCGCGGCAGCTAGAGAAAGCCCGCGCACAGCAACGAAGACCCAACGCAGCGAAAAAAAAAAAAAAAAAAAATATATATATATATATACACAAAATAATCAACAAGGACCTACTGTATAGCACAGGGAACTTCTACTCAGTATTCTGTAATAACCTATATGGGAAAAGAATCTGAAGTAGAATGCATATATGTATATATATAACTGAATCACTTTGGTGTACACCTGAAAGTAACACAACATGGTAAATCAACTATACTCCAATATAAGGTAAACACTAAATTAAAAAAAAAAGAAGAAGATAGCATCGTTTTGTAATAGCTGTTCATCCAGGGAGGAGTGACTTCACTCAGACATTTGTGGATCACCCCCTTCCCTTTTCCTGGCATGGAGTAGAGGAGAAGTTGGGCAAGAAATGACTGTCACCACCTGGTGCCTCTTTAAGTGAATGTTAAAAGTGTTGTTTTTTTGTACAGGCTTTACTTTTTCGATCTCATTTGTTTATATTTAATTATTTAGAGCTTGAAATAAGTCAGTATATTCAATATCTACTTTTCTATAAATAATTATTAACTTCTGAAATAAGCTCTGGTGCCTTCTATAATCTACTCATGTTATTTTTTTCTAAATATGTTATATTCTCAAGTATTTAAAACTTTGACACCAGAATTTTTAGATTAAAAATAATTCACAAGTTATTTCCCTTTAAATTTTTTTTGAGGTTTATTTGGTATCTGTGTGTTTCTTCCTCTTTATCTTATCTCTTGGAAAAGTTCTTTGGTGAATAGTAAATAATTGTCTATTTTGATGTGTACTTGGCAAAGATGTCAATGATCTTTTATATTAACATTCAAAATCAAGTTTAGCTAGTTAGCCTTATATTTTGTTTCCTTCCTTTTTCTGTGGTATGTTAAAATAGTGAGCTGTGAGATGATAGGAAGATTTTTCCCTCAGGTCCCTCTTAACTGTTCTGTACAGATGATGAAGGATGGACGAGATTGACTTGGAAGCTTCCAACAGAGCCTCTCTATTCATGATGAAGAAGTTTGCTGAGAGCTTATTTCTAAGCTGACCCCTTACAATGTTTTCTGCGCCAACAGCTGTGCTTTTGCAGTGGCCACACCGCACGGCTTTCAGGATCTCCGTTCCTTGACCAGGGATTGAACCCGAGCCAGGGCAGTGAAAGCCCAGAATCCTAACCACTAGGCCAACTGGAAACTCCTTGTATTTTTAAGTTATTTTAATGTGATTTTTCTGGAAAAGAAGAATTAAATGTTTGCTACCAGTGTGATCTGACCTTGAAAGAGAAGTTTCCGTTGCTCAGACTCATGATAGATGGTGTTTTAAATAGGATGAGCAAAAAGGACAAACTCTGCCCACTTAACCCTTTGGGTGACCTTTTCAGAATTCAGTTACACCTGATTCTGTTCACTCAACTCAGACTTTCTCATAACTGCCTCAGAGAGCCCACTCGTAACATGGAGGTGAGCAACTCCACCAGAAATTCTTCATTTGAGCAACAGAGACCCTTGAAATGATTGGCCCAGTTAGGCGTGAGTTTGTGTGTGGCAGTGCCCAGTTGAATTTAGAGTTTTAATTTTAATTTATTTTATTTTATTTATTTATTTATGGCTGCATTGGGTCTTTGTTGCTGTGCACAGGCTTTCTCTAGTTGCTGCGAGCGGGGGCTACTCTTCGTTGCGGTGCGCAGCCTTCTCACTGCGGTGGCTTCTCTTGTTGTGGAGCATGGGCTCTAGGGGCACGGGCTTCAGTAGTTGTGGCATGCAGGCTCAGTAGTTGTGGCACACGGGCTTAGTTGCTCCGCAGCATGTGGGATCTTCCCAGACCAGGGCTCGAACCCGTGTCCCCTGCCTTGTCAGGCGGATTCTTAACCACGGCACCACCAGGGAAGCCCCTGGTTTTAATTTTCAACTCTTACACTCAGACCTCCACTGGCTACCGTTTGTCCTGTGGACAAAATCCTGACTTCTCATTTTGGCTACACAGCCCTGTGTCATCCTCAGGGCCCTGCCGGGGTCTCCAGCCTCATCCTGGGAGCTTAACCTTTTCTCGTGGTTCACTCTGCCCCGGTCACATTCACCTTTTCTCTGTTCCCAAGCACCAAAACCTTTTCTGTCTCAGCTCTTAGTTCCTGTTCTTACCTTCTCCCTTCAAGTCACCATGGGTTAGGCCCTTTGTACTCCTTCAGGTGTAGGCTCAGAGAGGCCTCCCCACCCGCTCCTGACAATCTCTTGTCACTCGAATGGTTTTATTGTCCCTACATCAATCACCCTCATGAGAAATGCCCTTCTCCATTGATTATTTGGAGTCTCCCATTTTCGCTTCACTGAAGAGCACACAGTTTTCCTCTTCTCCTGAGGATGGCTGCAGCATCTCACTCTGGGGATGTGTTTAGAAGCTGGGACTGTGGGTTGGGCTGAGTAATCTCCCCTCAGGAGAGACCAGGTGAACAGGGTAGGTGATGAGGATGGTTCCCGTATTTGTTCTGGACGTTTCGACTTTAATTGATCCTTACCCCATGTGGCTACCTAATTACTCAAAAGCAAGAAGATGTAGGGAGCTGTAAAAAGCCCTACAGATCTGATGTCCTCATGCAGTGTCCTGAGGTGTCCCCGTGTTTAGTCTCCTGTGTCACTGCTCCCCTGTAGCCCCCAGGTGTTCCGGTCTCTGCACATCCGAGGATCAGTTGCCGCCTGGGACAGGAGCTTTGCCTTCAAGCATTTCATCTGCTCAGAGTCAGGGATACTGATTTCACTGTGCTAAGGGGGGGCATAAATCCAGAACCTAAGGGGAATGAAGGAAGTCCCTGTCAAAGAGCTAGGGTGAATTAATCTTTTAATTACCTGTGAGTTGGGAGAACAGGAGACAAGAGACCTGGGGACCCTCTCTCTTTGAGACTTCCTCACTGAATTCAAATTCCTTTGTAACTGAAGTCCATAATGTCCCCAGTTGCTGGTAAATTTTCCCAGGAGGGTCAACTTCTTGACCTTCATACTGAACGCCCAGCGTCCTTTGGATGGTTTCTTGGGAATATTCCTGTTGCGATGCCTCTGCAGACAGATACTTGTGCCTTTTAGCCCTCTTTGCCCGTGTTTGCATGAGGAGAGGTAGAAAAATGGGGAAATTGAAGGGGGCCCTGTAGAGTTCTATAGGCTGGATATGGCAGCAAGGGCGGGCATCAAGATGAGCCCCATGAATGGTGTGTTCAGCTGTCCCTTTGGTCTCAAGGGGTCTGTGGCAAGGGATGTGTCAGTTCTGGCTGGAGCACCTGGTATTGGGTTTATAGGTAGTTGTGGGTGCATTGCATGGTTTGAGGTGCCATAGTGTCTTAGCTCAGGTTCCCTGGGACCTAGCTGCTGACACTGAGGTTTCCATGCATTAGTTTATTTGGGTATTTCATGGTTATACCTGAGGACGAATGAAGGCCCTGGATTTAGGCAGAGAAAAACATTTTTCTCCAGTGTTGTGAGAAGTATGGCCTGAGCTGAGCCCACGGGGATCTTTGGGTGCAGGAGGATGGGTGCCTTGTCCTCAGGCTATTCATCTAGAGGGTGCCCTACAGCCTCCACTCCACAGGTGACTTCTCCTGGGTCTTTTGGATGGTCTAGAATCATTGTGCAATTGTTAGAGTAATACAGGGCAAATTTCAGTGATCATGTTGTGAGTTATCTTTGGTACTTTTTAGTATTTTGGGTCCCAAATGAAGAAAGTTTTAGGTGCACTGTGAAAGGTACAAAAGAGAATTTGGAGTGTTTACGTGGGAGATTTGGGGGCATCACTGGGGCATGTGCACCATTGGAAACATCTTTCTTTTATATATAGTTTTTTGGAGATGACAGTGTTTGGTCTGTGGTCATGGTGAAGGAAAATATATGTAGTTTTCCCTCAGGCGTGATTTATTAGAAGTAGAATATTTTCTCGTATTTTATAGTAGGATGAGTTAATACAGATTGTATGGAGATTGTGTTGGACCCCATGAGAGTTTGTAAGTTCATTTGAGTCCAGAAGGAAAATTATGAGTACTAAGCTTTGAATGGCAAAAGGTTTTCGTTAGGGATATTCTGCTAGGTATGTGTCTGTGGACACAACTTGAGATGGGCCATTAAGTTCTCCGATGTAGTGAAAGATTTTTCCAAGAATCAGAGGGCAAGTAGCACCACAGTGATCTGCAGTCCAGAGGTTCATCCTTGGGAAGCTGTAGCTGCTACTTTCTGGCTGCCAGGCCAGTGCTGGTTCCTCTACTGTCCTCTCCCTACCTGTGTGAAAATACACACGCACACACACACACACACGCACGCACAATACACAGAACAGGGAACCCTTGTGCTTTGTTGGTGGGGATGTAAGTGGTAGGGCTTTTATTGAAGACAGTATGGCGTTTCCTTAATAAAATAGACACAGAACAGGCACGCAGTCTATGACACCCACGTCTGGCTAGATATCCAGATGAAATCAAATCATTATAGTGAGGTTAATATTTGTACTCCAATGAATATTATTGCATTGTTCAAAACAGCCAAGATGTAGAAAGAACTAAAATGCCTGTTGGCAAATGAATGGATATAGAAAATTTATGTCAGCCATAAATGATGACATTGTGACAAAAAAGAAAGGTATTATATATGGAAACTAGAAATGTCAAACTCATAGAGCCATAGAGTATAAAGATTGTTAGCGTGTAAGTCCCAGAGAGACCCTATTTCTAGTCCGCAGTTCCTCAAAGGATGAATATGCATCTTTCAGCCTTTTAGTTTGTCTTCTGTGGGTAGATCACATGGTTTCATCTTATAATATCTGACCTACAAATCTTGTATTTTGTTTTGCTCTTGTACTGCTCTATCAAGTTGGGAATGTATACTCTTCTTGATTTCATATTCTGCTAAGTTTGCATGATTTTGCCTCTGAAACTTGTTTTTGAAATAGCTAGTCCTAGGGTCTGAAATTTTATCCAATTTCTCTGCTGTGATAATCCACCCTTAGTTAATGCACAATTCAGGTGGACTCTCCATTGTGTGGGTTTGCTGGGTAACAGAAATTTCTGATGGAGAACAGTTTCCCTCATATGTTGTAATATTTTCCTGCAGCATATGAAATCACCTTTTCAAGCTATGTAGTGGAGTGGTCAGCATGTTCTAGGATATGAGACAGAAAGTATCAACAGAGCCTGGCTGATAAGTCTTTCCAAAGGGTTTTTTCTGATTTTGAGGAATATCACAAACCATTTCTCAAGGGCAGTGAGTCTTAGGATGTGTTTATCTATTCCTTCAAGAGACACTATTGGTATTTACTAGGGATTGGGTTGACTCCATTGATTGCTTTGAGTAGTATTTACATCTAGAAAATATTGACTACCAATTAATGAACTTGGGATATCTTTGCATTGTGTCCTTTCTAATATTTTTCAGCTGTGTTTTTAGTTTACAGTATACAAATCTTTCCCTTTAAATGTCAGCTTATTCCAAGTATTTTACTTATTTCTTTGATGTTATGGTAAATAGAGTTGTTTGTGAATTTCCTTGTTTTTTTTTTTAAGGAGTGTTTTTTGTTGTTGTTGTTGTTTTTTGCTTTTTGTGCCACACAGCACTGCTTGAGGGATCTCAGTTTCCCAATCAGGGATTGAACCCGGACCACAGCAGTGAAAGCGCCAAATCCTAACTACTCGACCACCAGGGAACCAGGGAACTCCCCCTGAATTTCCTTCTTGATTGTTCATTTTTAATTTATAGAAACACAATTGATTTTTATTTGTTGATTTTATCTCGTAATTTTTCTGAGTTCCTTCATTATTTCTAGCAGGTTTATTTTGCAGAACTTTCAGGGTTTTCTACATACTAGAACATGTTGTTTGTCAACAGAGATAATTTTGCTTCCTTTTTCTATTTGGATACATTATATTTACTTATTTTTTTCTGCCTATGTGTTCCTGCTAGACTTTCTAGTAATTCATTTTTAGAAACAGTGAGAGCAGATATCCTTGTCTTGTTCCTGATCTTAGAGGAAAATCTGTTGAGTATGATGTTAGCCATGGGCTGTTACTATATGTCCTTAATGTTGAGGAATTTTTGTCTAGTTTATTGAGTGTTTTTATCATAAAAGACTGTTGACATTTGTCAACTGCTTTTTCTGCATCAGTAGAGATGATCATGTTGTCTTTTTCTTTCATTCTGTTAACATGCTGTTTTACATTGAACGATTTCCATTTGTTGAACCATCCTTATATTTTAAAAATACATTCCCATTAGCCATGGTATATAATCGTTTTAACGTGCTATTGAGTTGTTAGGTATAATGTGTAGAGTTTTTTCATAGCTTCTTTATATCATTTTGATGTATTCATGTTCTGTAGTAATATTCCTTATGTCATTTGAAATTGGTAGTTTTATTTATTGTGAACAGAGGAGGGACAAATTATTTGTGACAGAAGCTGCAGTATCATATATTGTAATAATTTCCAATTAATTATCACCCTGTGAGATTATACATGTCTTCCCTTTGATATCAAGATTGGCTGCTTGACTTAGGCAACCCTTACTTCCCTTTGAGAGGATTGTACTTCCTTGCCCATTTATGCCTTTTGAGTTCCTTGGCCAATTTGGTGTGAGTAGAATGGCATGTTTCAACCTGAAATCAAAGCTTTCAAAGCTTTTATTTGCTTCATATAACCCTGTCTTCTCTCTACTGCAAGAATGGTCTTGGATAGACTGAAATTTTACCCAGAATGACAGAATCAAATTATTGAAAGAAGCAAGAGGTGAATAATGATTGATATAATATGAGGAAGCAATCAGTGTTTCTTGTTGTAAGCCATTGAGAATTCAGGAATATTTGTTACCATAGCAAAACTTGTAGGCAGTTAACTGGTACACTTTCAATGACCTTTTCTTTTTGCATACCCATCTTAACCTCCCAACCTCAAGGTTATAGGTGAGAACTCATTATCTCCAGTAATTACTCCACCTTTAACCCTTGGATTCACTTCCTAAATTATTACCCTTATTCCTTCTCATATATTGCCTCTTGCCATTAGAATATGCATTTATTCTTTTTTAAAAAATATTTATTTATTTATTTAGGCTGCACCATATCTTAGTTGTGGCACGCAGGATCTTCGTTGTGGCATGCGGGATCTTTTAGTTGCAGCATGCGGACTTCTTAGTTGCGGCATGCATGCGGGATCTAGTTCCCCAACCAGGGATGGAACCTGGGCCCCCTGCATTGGGAGCTCAGAGTCTTACCCACTGGACCACCAGGGAAGTCCCGCATTTATTATTATTTATTTATTTTTAACACCTTTATTGGAGTATAATTGCTTTACAATGGTGTGTTAGTTTCTACTGTATAACAAAGTGAATCAGCTATATGTATACATATATCCCCATATCCCCTCCCTCTTGTGTGTCCCTCCCACCCTCCCTATCCCACCCCTCTAGGTGGTCACAAAGCACCGAGCTGATCTCCCTGTGCTATGCGGCTGCTTTGCACTAGCTATCTATTTTACATTTGGTAGTGTATATATGTCCATGCCACTCTCTCACTTTGTCCCAGTTTACCCTTCCCCCTCCCTGTGTCCTCAAGTCCATTCTCTACATCTGTGTCTTTATTCCTGTCCTGCCCCTAGGTTCTTCAGAACCTTTTTTTTTTTTTTTTTAGATTCCATATATACGTGTTAGCTTATGGTATTTGTTTTTCTCTTTCTGACTTACTTCACTCTGTATGACAGACTCTAGGTCCATCCACCTCACTACAAATAACTCAATTTCATTTCTTTTTATGGCTGAGTAATATTCCATTGTATATATGTGCCACATCTTCTTTATCCATTCATCTGCCGATGGACACTTAGGTTGCTTCCAAGTCCTGGCTATTGTAAATAGTGCTGCAGTGAACATTGTGGTACATGACTCTTTTTTTTTTTTTTTTCCAGAGTATATATTTTATTTTATTTTATTTTTTTCAGAGTATGTATTTTATTTTATTATTATTATTTTTTTAAACATCTTTATTGAAGTATAATTGCCTTACAATGGTGTGTTAACTTCTGCTTTATAACAAAGTGAATCAGTTATACATATACAATATGTTCCCATTTCTCTTCCCTCTTGCATCTCCCTCCCTCCCACCCTCCCCATCCCACCCCTCTAGGTGGTCACAAAGCACCGAGCTGATCTCCCTGTGCTATGCGGCTGCTTCCCACTAGTTACCTATTTTACATTTGGTAGTGTATATATGTCCATGACACTCTCTTACCCTGTCACATCTCACCCCACCCCCTCCCCATATCCTCAAGTCCATTCTCTAGTAGGTCTGTGTCTTTATTCCCGTCTTGCCACTAGGTTCTTCATGGCCTTTTTTTTTTTTTTTTTTCCTTAGATTCCGTATATATGTGTTAGCATACTGTATTTGTTTTTCTCTTTCTGACTTACTTCACTCTGTATGACAGACTCTAGGTCCATCCACCTCACTACAAATACCTCCATTTCATTTCTTTTTATGGCTGAGTAATATTCCATTGTATATATGTGCCACATCTTCTTTATCCATTCATCTGTCGATGGACATTTAGGTTGCTTCCATGTCCTGGCTATTGTAAATAGAGCTGCAATGAACATTTTGGTACATGACTCTTTTTGAATTATGGTTTTCTCAGGGTATATGCCCAGTAGTGGGATTGCTGGGTCGTATGGTAGTTCTATTTTTAGTTTTTTAAGGAACCTCCATACTTATTTATTTCTATTGAAGTATCGCTGATGTACCATGTTGTGTTAGTTTCAGATGTACAGTAAAGTGATTCAGATATATATATTCTTTTTCGGATTCTAATCCATTATAGGATATTACAAGATATTGATTTTAGTTCTCTGTGCTGTACAGTAGGTATTTGTTTTTTGTCTACTTGATATACAGTGCTGTATATCTGTTAATCCCAAACTCTAATTTATTCCTCCCCCACTTTCCCCTTTGGTAATAAGTTTGTTTTCTATGTTTTTGAGTTTATTTCTATTTTGTAAATAAGTTCATTTGTATAGTATATTCATTTGTTTTTAATTCAATTACAAATATATTACATTCATTGTCTAACTACCCTTAAAGGACTTTGTGTTTTCAGTTATAAAACTTCCAACTGGTTTATCATGATCAAATATTTGTAAATAATCTCACTGAAATTGCCCTATTTCATGGTGCTGCCTTCATTTGAATGAGGAAGCCTCGGAACTGGATGAGCTCAGTTAAGACTAAATTTTGGTCTGAAAATATCCTCTAGGATTTTGTTCAGTTTATGGTTCATAGACTTCTGACTTGGTGATTTAGAGCAACATATTTCAGCACTTAATGATTTCTCTTGTATGTGACAGGGAGAGTCACAACACAGGCACAACGAGTATGACGGGTCCTTCAATGCCATTCAAAGTCATAAACGCTAAGGTTCCTGGGCAAGTTTGTTATTACCAGTATTAGTTTAAATTTTCTAATATTCCTTTATTCAAATATAACACGTGTATTTATTATTTTTTGAATTTCACTTGATGTCATATTATGGAGTGAAAATGTTAGACTTTACTTAAACTCTGTAACTTGAAAATAGCAAAGGTTAAAGAGCTCCTTTTCTTCTTTTGTGCTAAAGGAAACAGCTTACTTAGCTAAGAACTACACCTCCCTGTCAATTTCAATGACTCATGATAGCTCCCTTGTTTCCTTAGGAACCAGCCAGATAGGAACACTCCAGATTCCCAGCCTCAGTGTCGTCCTCAGCTGTCCTCAGTGATCACTGGGTACAATGACCGTTACCATGATTTAATCAGAATTTAGTATGCTTTTCTCCTCTCCCAAGGTCACTATTTTAGACCGCTTTTGAGCATTGTAATTCAGAACAACAGCACTGCCTGAACATCTCCTCCAAGTAGGAGACTTTAGTGTAAAACATCCCCTGAGAACGTAGCCTCAGGCCACCTAATCCTCCACTCTTCCATATGGGGGCTTTCCTACCTTGTTGACCTCTCGGTGTAAAAGAAAAGCTGTTCGTTGGTCTGACTTTTGAGGCTTTACAAATTTTTATGGTTGGAGTGTTCCCTATATTGTAATAACTCTTTGGAATAAAATCTATCCTTACCTAAGTTTGACAGTGGTAAAAATTTCAGTCATTCCATCTAGACTCAAAAATATATATATTTAAAAATTTTCTAGGACACGGTTTGAAAGCCTGCATATATATATTTTAAACTATATCTTTCTTTTTACATTCTTGAATCGTTCATAATTTGCATTTGTTACATTATGATATACAGGGTGACATATCAAAATCTTCCTGTGATTTAGGAAATTTCCTTTTTTCTTGTGAATTTGTTCAGTTTGATGCCTTGTTAATTATATAAGCAATAAAACTCCCCATTCAAAAAAATGATTCATGACTTTCCCCTGTAATTGGCTTCTCCTCTCCTGTTCTGTGTTTAATGAAAAGTTCCACCGCCAACTCATTTCCTTGTGTGGAATCATGGAAGTCCATGCTGAAATGTCTTTTTTGCCAACATCGCTAGTGAGCAATATTGTATAATACAGAGTAATCTACCTAATAAAGTTCACAAAATTTATTTGAGTCACTGCATCTTTTAAAAATGTGAAGGACTTCCCTGGCGGTCCAGTGGTTAGGACTCCTCGCTTTCACTGCCATGGGCCTGAGTTCAATCCCTGGTCAGGGAACCTAAGATCCTACAAGCCACACAGGGTGGCAAAAAAAAAAAAAAAAAAAGTGACATATCTTCTTGTATTCGTATGTGTGCTATACCAGGACATTCTGCTCATCTTACCTGAAAATATTTTAAATACACTAAGTTCCGTATCTAAACATCATCATATTTCAATTTATTCCCATGTCTGTATGGATGAAATGTTTCACATGCACAGATGTGATAAAACACACATAGTAGTAGATGTTATCTAACAGATAGTGCCTTAAAAATATTGAGGGCTGAAATGAAGTTATTGCATATTTGATAATCTAGTTTTACTTTCTTAGGGTTCATATTAAAGAGAATATATCTCCTTACTAAATATCCTTAGAAACATTGCAACTTAATTATTCTTTACATGGAAATATATCCCAGCGTCTTCTGAAGACTATATGTTTTACAGACTTTGTTATCCACATTTGACAGAACTTTTAGAAGTAGAAAATAAAGAGCTAAAATATATTACAATTTAAAAATAAGATGTGAAACTTTCTAAGTACCTGTATAATGGACGTATAGTCAATCTGAAATTACATTGTGTAGTTATTATATATTTAAGTATTTTTCATAAACAAGTTTTTGTGAAAGATACTTAAAGGTAATTAAGTGTGGGATAGAGGAAGTATTTTAAAGAATAATGCAGTTATTCTTATTGTGGTAGTTATTTCAATATATGTAAATCAGAACATTATGCTGTATACCTTAAACTCATACAGTGATGTATGCCAAGTATGGCTCAATAAAGCAGGGGGGAAAATGTGGTTTTAAAAGGCAAATAAAACACTTTAGCAACAAGCAGGAACTGTAATAGGGAAGAACACTTTGTATTCTATTACAAGTTAATCACTGAAGGCATGTTGCCTAGAAGCTTAAATTATACATAATGGCCCATCTCTGGGAACCCTGCCTCCCAGGTCATGAGCGTTAAGCTAAAATACCTTTGTTTAGCTCAAAGGAAACCTCCTGAGCAGCCCCACCTGTGAAAGACTGCAGGGAGGAAGAAATTGACACGTTCCCGCTCTGGAGGCTGATGGGAACCAGGAAGTGTTTGACTTTACTGCCTCCCCTTTTAGTAAAAAAAGGAGCCTGAATTCTGACTCAGGCAAGATGGTCCTCTGGGGGGCATGAGCCCACCATCTTCTTGGTTTGCTGGCTTTCTGAATAAAGTCATTATTCCTTGTCCCAACAACTCGTCTTTCGATCATTGGCCTGTCATGTGGCAAGCAGTACGAGCTACGTTAGACTCGGTGACAAATTTTGGTGAAGCCAGCCAGGAGCCTTGCTGCTCGTGGCCAGCTGGCCCCGGTTGGGGGATTTTCGGGTAAGCCCCTGCAGCTTCCAGGGCCACTTGCCCTGAGGATCTGCCCTCCAAAATTCCCTGCTGGCAGTTGGAGCAAGGAATCGACATTTGAGAGCTAACAGGCTCCATATGGTAGGGTAAGTCGCTCCTGTGTGTACAGCCGGGAACGTTATTTTCTCTCTGGCTTTTTCATTGGCTTTTTCTCTGGAATAAGCCAATTTGTTTTGTATTTGAGTGGGGTACCCTGCTGGAGAGAGGAAAGAGTTGTTGGACTTCTACCCAATTTGTGAATGGGTTCATTGGTTTCTCTGGATGCTAGCATTTGTTTGTGTTTTGTTTGTCTTGAAAAAGGGGGGATGTTTCAGCTATCCCTAAATAAAGTCCTCTGAGGCACATTTTGGATAACGGATCTGATTATAGCTATGAGCCCATGGGTAAGAGGAAGATGTTATCTTATTGTAACAATGTGTGGCCACAGTACCTGTTAGGATCTCCACTGGGGGTGTAGAAAGGGTTATCTTGGGACCCTGTGCACCATGTACTGCTACTCTTGCTGTGTTAATTACATCGTTTGTGGTCTCCTGTGTTGTTGATATATGTAAAACCCCAAGACCAAACTTCGGGTTTTTTTTAGGATTTTCTGTCTGTTCTTTGGGCTTTTTGTTTCATTTTGTGTGGTACTGTTTCTCCATTTACAGCCAAATCAGTTTGTGATACTTAAAACTTTTACTTATATCAAATGGAGGAAAAGAACAGGAAAAAACCTGTCTGTTCTTGTCCAGGAGTGGGACATTCTGATGAAGAAGAGAAAGCTTCCACTTGGTTCCTAAAATCACCAAAAGCTACAAATAGAAATAGAAGTGTCTTTTCCACCATAAATACTATTAAAAGGGTTTGGCTATGTAGACAGGTGACCTTGATTTGTCCCATCTGCCAGAAGCCCAATTTGAATCCAGCCTCTTTATAACTGATGGGTTTTACGTGGTTGTACCTGATTCATGGCTAAAATTTTGGAATGGGAACTATGAGGTCCCTGTGTTTGTGTGTTTGTACATGTGTTATAGAAGTATGGCATTGCCAAAATTAATTTTAAAAGAGCTCTATTTAATTGGCTTAAAGGAAATTAAGTGCTTATATAAATACTCAAATATAAAGAAACTGGCCAGAATGAGTTTCAGGTTCACATGATGTAGGAAATACTCAATATTGAATTAATATCTGGTGTTAAAAAGTTAGCTTAAGCTCGTTGGTTTGATACAGTTTAGAGTCATCAACATTAAGTATAATACTTTCATTGTACCTGGGTTTACTAGAAGTCAAATACATTATTCCTGTTACAGAGTTTGTCAGCAAGAAAAATAATAATGAGACAAAGCTTTTAAGTAAATAAAATAGAGGCAAATGAAGTAGAGAGTTCTGGTGTATACTATATGGGAATAATGTTTTGAGAATGTCTATATAGGATAGTCTCTCCAGATTTTCATAAATTGAAACTAAGTTCTAAGATTGAACTTAATAAAGAAATAAATCTTAAAGTGGTACAAAACCTCAATTTCATTCTCTAAGAGGACAAATTTTTTCTTCAAATATTGAACTGCTTTTGGTAATAGATTATGAGTTTCTTTAAGTGATCTGTATTTACCATTGAGATCTCTTCCACTGGTTAAAACTTTTTGATATTTTTGACAAACTTCCCAAAGATCAAGTTCTAAATGGGGTTCATTTGACCTCTGGTTAACTTGGGGGTTTTCTGGAGGGTCCCTGGAACACCTCAAATTATTTGTTTTCTCTCCATCTCAGAGAGAGGAATATTAAACTAATTGGGCTTATTTGGTGTGTTGAAAGCATGGGAGACATTGTCAAATGAGTGATAAACTTCTTAGATTGTATCATATGGGTAAACGTTATCAATATACATATTTTAGAAATTATATGGAACTCCTAAAATCCTGGTATATCCTGGTAAATGATGTCAGTCATAATTTTAGTAATTAAGTGGTTTGTCACAGCAGTAATTAAGTTTCTGTTCAATTGCATCGTAATCCCAGTTGTTTGATCCCAAATCAAAAAGGCACCCGTTGAGATTACTCCTCTCTGCCCTTGGATGCCGCCGAGTCAGCATCGTTGACGTCTCCCCACTCCACCGCCATCGTGTCTAAGTCAGAGTCTCACAAAGAGCCCGAACAGCTGCGGAAGCTCTTTATCGGAGGTTTGAGCTTTGAAACAACTGATGAGAGTCTGAGGAGCCCTTGTGAGCAGTGGGGAGCACTCACAGATTGTGTGGTAATGAGGGATCCAAACACCAAGCGCTCCAGAGGCTTTGGGTTTGTCACATATGCCACCGTGGAGGAGGTGGAGGAGGCCATGGAGGCAAGGCCACACAAGGCGGATGGAAGAGTTGTGGAACCAAAGAGGGCCGTCTCAAGATTCTCAAAGACCTGGTGACCACTTAATCGTGAAAAAGAGTTTTGTTGGTGGCATTAAAGAAGATGCTGAAGAACATCACCTAAGAGATTATTTTGAACAGTATGGGAAAACTGAAGTGACTGAAATCATGACTGACCAAGGTAGTGGCAAAAAGAGAGGCTTTGCTTTCATAACCTTTGATGACCATGACTCTGTAGACAAGACTGTTGGTCAGAAATACCACACGGTGAATGGCCACAACTGTGAAGTAAGGAAAGCCCTATCTAAGCAAGAGATGGCTAGTGCCTCATCCATCCAAAGAGGTCAAAGTGGTTCTGGAAACTTTGGCGGTGGTCACAGAGGTGGTTTTGGTGGGAATGACAGCTTTGGTCATGGAGGAGACTTCAGTGGCCGAGGTGGCTTTGGTGGCAGCCGTGGTGGTGGGGGATATGGTGGCAGTGGGGATGGCTATAACGGATTCGGTAACTATGGAAGCAATTTTGGAGGTGGTGGAAGCTACAATGATTCTGGCAATTACAACAACCAATCTTCAAATTTTGGACCCATGAAAGGAGGAAACTTTGGAGGCAGAAGTGCTGGCCCCTGTGGTGGTGGAGACCAATACTTTGCCAAACCACAAAACCAAGGTGGCTGTGGTGGTTCCAGCAGCAGCAGGAGCTATGGCAGGGGCAGAAGGTTTTAACTACTGCCAGGAAACAAAGCTTAGCAGGAGAGGAGAGCCAGAGAAGTGACAGGGTAGCTCCAGGTTACAACAGATTTGTGAACTCAGCCAAGCACAGTGGTGGCAGGGCCTAGCTGCTACAAAGAAGACATGTTTTAGACAATACTCATGTGTGTGGGGAAAAAAAACTCGAGGACTGTATTTGTGACTAATTGTATAACAGGTTATTTTAGTTTCTGTTCTGTGGAAAGTGTAAAGCATTCCAACAAAGGGTTTTAATGTAGATTTTTTTTTTTGCACCCATGCTGTTGATGGCTAAATGTAATATAGTCTGATCATGACGCTGAATAAATGTGTTTTTTTTTTAAAAATGTGCTGTGTAAAGTTAGTCTACTCTGAAGCCATTTTGGTAAACTACCCCAACAGTGTGAACTTAGAATTCCTTCAGGGTGGTGCCAGGTTCCATTCAAAATTTATTTACAACCTGGTTTGGTGGAGAAGCTATTGTCTTCAGAAACCTTGGTGTAGTTGAACAGACAGTTACTGTGTTGTGACCTAGAGTTCATCGTTAAAAGGGTCACCCAAGCAAAGTCATGGAGTTTTTTTGGATATTAATATGATTGTTAATTGGGCGATTGGGATTGACATGTATACACTGATGTGTATAAAATTGATGACTAATAAGAACCTGCAGTATAAAAAAACAAAACAACTAATACTAAACTTTCATTGGGTTATTTGTATGGAAATATGTTAATATAAATGTTTCAGACATTACATGAAATTTCTAAAAATCTTATATGTTCTGGTATAATGTTATAAGTCATAATCCTAGTTATTACTTTAAAATGTATATCTCAGAAATAACTAAATTTCCTTGTCAATTGCATTATTATGAACTTTCATCAAATCTTTAACCGTGGTCATTTTTAAGTCTTTTGTCATTTACAGACAGTTCTGGGTGTACTCTGATGCTTTTGCAAATATGTTCCTATAAAAGGGTTTCATCTTCAAGAAATTCATGGAAAAGACTCTGACAAGTACAGGTTCTGGTAACTGACTGTACTGCTGAACTGAATGAATAAGCATTTTCCGAACTCTAATGAAAAACTGATGAACTCATAAAAGTGCTAACAAAAGATCAAGATGAAAAAAGAAAATTAATTACATGGGACTGAGTGAACCGATGAGGATGAGTATAATTTTTGTGACTTTCTGTTTCAATTAAAAAAAAAATCCCACAAGGACTCAGAGGCAAAGAATATACAAATCAATTTTCACTGCAAAGTAAAGGAGCTGTTACAGTGGAGGATTACTGGACTGAATGTCAATATTATGACATAGTATGAGTGTGTTTCATGTTTGGTAATTGCAATCATTGTTGCTTTTGTTGTGGTCATCCATGTACAATGCTTGGTGTCAGTCTATTTATCTCTTGTAAAAATAAAATACAGTGTGTGTGTGTGTGTGTGTGTGTGTGTGTGTGTGTGTGTGTGTGTGTGAAATAAATAAATAAATAAATAAATAAATTTAAAAAAAGAGATTACCCTGAACAGAGGGCAGGGCCAGATGATACACGGCCTTGAGAGATGGCAACCAAGGAAGCACCTTAGAAATTATGTGATCATTTCTGCCTCTTCTCTCTTGCACTGAGGATTCCAATAAAAACTTTCACCCCCATCATTTTCAAATGCCATGTTCTGCCCCCTAAGCCAGCTTTATCCTCCGCTTAGGACTCAGCCAGACAATGTCCTTCACACCTAAATCAGAGCCCGGTGAGTAAATGACTCACCCTACTCAAATTATTCCCAGCACCCTGAAACTTCTTTTCCCTTCCAGCCCCACCGCGGCCTCCCCATCCAAATTAACGTGGAACTTTCCAAGGCACTTTGTTATGGATTCCCCACAGGGGTGACAACCATTGGTAACCTGGCCCCGTTGTTAGATATCATACAATTTTTTTTTAAAGAAATTCAAAAAAAAAAATATGATTGTTGGCACATCCTGTGCAATATATCTAAATTGAATTATGGTACCAGGTAAAGTTATAGATGGGAATGAAGCTTGTGTATCATCCATTATCATGTGTAATCAATAAATGATTTAATACCCTCTTAAAAAGAAATTCACCCTTTTAATGGTTATATGATCAATTGTTATCTATAGTTTTACAGTGGCTGTTGAATGACTCTATAGCTATTTTGTGAAAAAGCAGGGAAGAATGATGACATCCTTTATGCGCAAGGATTGGTACTATTATCAGGGAAGGTACGAAAAGGCAGGGAATGAGAGCGAGGCTATGTTGCTCCAAACCTTAACTCCTCTGGCCGAGCCAGGTGTCCCAGCTGCTCTGGCAATTATGCCACCCCTTCCACCACTTTCCGTTCCCATCCAGCCCCTATTCCTTACACTGAGGCCCAGGACTTCCCCTCCTTATAGGGGTCAGTTAGAAAATCCTGTGTTTAGTTTCAGGGGTACGGGGACTTGGTCTGGTATTGCCATCTAAGACCCGACAGGGCACCCAATTTGGACCAGGAGCCATATCCCGGACGGGCAGTTTCCCTTACGCCGTTATCTCACAGGGGGCCTAAATGCAAATGAATAGTCGGCTGGGTTTCTCAGGCTTGTTTAATTGGAAAGATTGCAGTCCTCATAAGATCGCAGCCCTCCTTATAGGGAGGATCCCCTACACCTGAAGCCCACTTGGAAGCACCCACAGCTGAACCAAAGTGGGACCACCCCCCCCCCACCCCCCCCCCAGTGAGGGAAGAAGGCCCTCATTAGAGCACTACTCATTAGCGCACCTTGGCAGGGCCTTGCAAAGGGAAACCAAAGCAAAAGCGTTTGAGCAGCAGTCAAGAAATTCAGCAAAACAAATGAAGACCTCTCTGAAATTTTGGAAAGGATTTATCAGGCCTACAGACGTCATACTAATGCAGATCCTGAGGCCCCTGAAAATATTAGAATGGTACATTTGAGCTTTTGGGGCAAAGTGCCTCCGATATCAGGAGAAAGTTGCAAAAATTAGATGGTACATTTGGAATGAACCCTCCTCAATTGGTAGATGTTGCTTTTAAAGTGTTCAACAGGGAACAACAACAGAAAAATGAAGATGCAAAACGACACGCCACTCTTTTGGCAGTGGCATTGGATTCCCGGAAGGTGAGTAACCTGAAGAGAGGTGAGCGCCCACTGGGGAAGGAACAGTGTGCTTACAGGAGGGAGGGGGAACGCTGGAGAAGATTGCCCTCGGCTAAAACAGAAGAACAATAAAAGACAAGAACCTCTCATATGGTAGAAAGGGAGGAACACTGAATGAAGAGGCCCAGGGGCTCCCTTGGACTTGAGGCACCTAATTCCCCACAGAAGTCGGGGGTGAAGTTGACAGTGGGGAATGAGCTGATTAACTTTCTGATAGACCTCACCCTGAAGTTTTTCCACCAGGATAGCTTGACATCAGAGTCCCACCAGAACACGCTTTAAGCCTACAGATGGGGCTCATGAAAATCCCTGGAAAGGAGACGGAGCTCTTTCCCGCAGGGTCTTAAAAATAACCCAAAGACTGCTGTCAGACCTCCACAGACGGGGACTCAACACAGGAAACTGCCCCCACCCAGGACTGAAAAACAGACTTTCCTCAAATGCCTTGAACTGCAAGAAATTTCAGATAACCTGCTAGTGTTTGTGTGGACACTTTTTCAGGATGGGTGGAAGCATATCCCACAGACAGAAAATCTCTGAAGTGGTTAAAGCCCTTCTAAGGGATATTATCCCCTGATTTGGAAGAAGGCATTAAAACTACATTCATCCTGGAGACCATAATCAACAGGAAAAACCAAGAAAATGAATCATACATTAAAAAGGAACGTCGCTAAAACATGTCAGGAGACATTGAACTTGGGATAAGGCCTTGCCAGTTGCCCTGCTATGGATCAGTGGCTCCCAGAAGCAGGCTTAAATTAAGCCCCTTTAGAATATTGTATGGCAGGCCATTGCAGGTGTGTGCCCAGGCAGGAGAATCTATAAATGCTAAAGACCTAGTGGTGGCCAATCACATTAAAACTGTGGGCACTATTTATTCATGAGTTTACCTCCAACAGGTCTGCCCATCCAACCGAAGTAGACGGGAATTCCATCGCCATCGCCCATTGGAGAAGGGGCAACCAATTTGTTTAATTGTGTCCAAAGAAATAGCACCAGAATTTAGTATATGTATTAAACTGGAACCAAAACCCCAAGTTCAGTTACGAATTAGACAAGAAACTGCTAAGAGGTTTCATCAGGTTTAAATAGTTGTAGATAAAAAGGACTAACTAAAGATTCTAAGGAATATTCCTCACCTCCGTTCAGCAGAAGGGTCTTCATTCCTTTTCCCACAAGACTGTGGGATGGAAATTGACAGTGGGGAATTGTAATAGGGAAGAACACTTTGTATTCCATGACAAGTTCATCCCTGAAGGCATGTTGCCTAGAAGCTTAAATTATACATAATGGCCCATCTCTGGGAACCCTGCCTCCCAGGTCATGAGCGTTAAGCTAAAATACCTTTGTTTAGCTCAAAGGAAACCTCCTGACCAGATCCACCTGTGAATGACTGCAGGGAGGAAGAAATTAACACATTCCCCCTCTGGAGGCTGATGGGAACCAGGAAGTGTTTGACTTTACTGCCTCCCCTTTTAGTATAAAAGGAGCCTGAATTCTGACTCAGGCAAGATGGTCCTCTGGGGGGCATGAGCCCACCATCTTCTTGGTTTGCTGGCTTTCTGAATAAAGTCGCTACTCCTTGTCCCAACAACTCGTCTTTTGATCATTGGCCTGTCATGTGGCAAGCAGTAGGAGCTTAGACTCAGTAACAAAAGAACAGTGTAATTTATATCAGTTTTTGAAAATGTATTGCTCTTTTTAAAGCAGTGGTTAGTAAAAATGTTTTTAATTTAAAAATTAAAAAAGAGGAGACAGAGGACAAAGGAAGGAGACACAGGACTGGAGTGACCTCAGCTGGGGGCGGGGTTTCACAGTGTTGGGTGCTGCAGAGAGGTAGTCAGCAGGAGCAGGGGCTGTGTACATCATCAGAGGCATTTTTTGTTTTATTGTTTTTATTGACGTATAGTTGATTTACAATCTTGTGCCAATCTGCTGTATGGCAAAGTGACTCGGTTATACACATATAGACATTCTTTTCCATTACAGTTTATCACAGGATATTGACTCTAGTTCCCTGTGCTGTAGAGTAGGACCTTGTTGTTTATCCCTCCTATATATAATAGTTTACATCTGCTAATGCCACACTCCCAGCCCTTCCCTCTCCCACCCCCCTCCTCCTTGGCAACCACAAGTCTGTTCTCTATGTCTGTGAGTCTGTTGCTGTTTCATAGATAGGTTCATTTGTGCCATAGTTTAGATTCCACATGTAAGTGGTATCACATGGTATTTGTCTTTCTCTTTCTGACTTACTTCACTTAATAATCTCTAGTTGCATCCATGTTGCTGCAGTCATCAGAGGCATTTTAGAAGAGGCTCTGCTTGCCATAGCTTCTGGCAGCGTTGCTTCCTACAGTGGAAAGAAGAATGTTGTTGATGGGAATTCCCAAAGTTAGGCTAAAGTGGGGGTGAAGTAACTTTTCTAGGTGAAGAGGTGATTTTTTTTTTTGATTTTTATGTGTGTGTTTTATTATATATTAGTCTCTTAAATCAAATAGAAGACAAAAAGTGGAGCTACAAACCAAAGTTACAACAGTACTAGCTTTTCTCGTCGCCCGTCTGTCTACTTTTACCAGGGGTCTTTATTTCTTCATAAGGCTTTGAGCTACTGTCCAGGGTCCTTGACTCCAACCTGAAGAACTCCCTGTGGCAGGCGTGTCTGGTGGTTAAGAACTCTCTCAACTCTTGATTAACTGGGAATGTCTTGATTTCTCTCTCATTTTCGAAGGAAAGTTTTGCTAGATATAGGATTCTTGGTTGACGGTTTCTTTCCTTCAACACTTCAAGTACATTGAAGTACAAGCCTCCGAGGCTCCTGATGAGAAATCTGCTCAATGACCTTCCTGGCAAACCTTCTCTCAGCTTCATAGACTTTCATAATGTACCGTATCATGTCTTATGCAACAGAACATTTTGTATAGTATCGTGAAGTCAGTTAAGTTGCAACGTTATTTTGAGACCAGAATTTAAGGAAAAGGAATTGAACATTTCAAGTGTAGACATTATGAGGTCTCTAAAATTATTACACATTTTCAAACTAGAAATAAAAAGGCCACTGAAGTATCCTGCAGATTTTTATTTATAACAAAGTGAATACCAATATCTAATAACACACGTAAAGAAAAATTTCTTTGGGATCCTTTTTCCTAAGTGTAAAGGGGCCTTGAACTCAAAAAGTGAGAAAACCGCTGTGGTGTATCCCCAGCGGTGATGGGTCCATTTCTTGCTCTGACCTCAGAGTGCACCATTGTGATGTACTTCACAAAGCCCTATGAAAGAGAAAGGTGGGCCCAGGTTTTTGGTCCTTAGAGCCCAGGAAGCTGCTTTTGGTGACCTGACGGCCTTGGACCTACAGTTAGCTTGTGTTTTCCTTGTTTCTGCCATTTTGTTGATTTTCGTTTCTCTTTTCTCTACTCTTTTTTATTTGTGTCATTGTTCTTTGTACAGTTAGCATAGTGAGTATTGTTGGTATAGTTAATACTTGATTAGCATAGTTAGTGCAGTTAGTACTAGTTAGCGCTGTTGGTACAGTTAGCGTAGTTAGCGTTGTTAGTAGAGACAGCATACTTAGCCCTGTTAGTACAGTTAGCATTGTTAGTTAGCGTAGTTAGCGTTGCTAGGTAGTGCTGTCAGTCAGTGTAGTTAGCAGATCACCAGGATGCAGGGCCTCACAGCCAAATCTGCTGGCAAGGCGGCTCATATTGATGACTTCGAGATCCTCCACACCACTGGTGAAGGCACCTTCGGTAAAGTGAAGTTGGCCCGGCACATTCTGACCGGGACACAGGTGGCTGCGAAGGTCATAAAGAAAAGGCGTCAGAGCTTCTCAAGTGTCCAGGCACTTTTCCGGGAAGTGTGCAGTCTGAAGGCTCTGAATCACCCCAATATTGTAAAACTGCTGGGGGTGATTGACACAGAGGAGACATTTTTCGTGGTGATGGAGTACCTCAGTGGGGGGGACATGTCCCGCTATTTGAAGACCCATGGCCGTATGACAGAGGCGGAGGCCCGAGGCCCGTTCCAGCAGCTGGTCTCCGCCCTGCAGCACTGCCACCGGAGGGGCATCGTGCATTGGGACCCGAAGCCACTGAGCCTCCTCTTTGATTCCAACATGAATATCAAACTTACAGACTTTGGCCTCAGCAACAAGTGTGATGGCACTGTCCAACTGGACACGATCTGCGGCACACACCCTTATGCTGCCCCGGAACTCTTCCTGGGGCAGAGCTACAGCGGCCCTGCGGTGGACGTGTGGAGCTTGGGAGTAGTGCTGTACACCACGGTAACTGGGTCCCGGCCCTTTGTGGGAAAAGACTTCCAGGAGCTGCGGAAGCAAATCCTACAAGGGCAATACCCCATCCCACCTTACCTGTCTTTGAAGATAAGGGATCTGTTACAAAAAATGATTGCCCTCAACCCCAGTGACAGAGGCACCTTACCTGACCTCATGAGGCATCCATGGGTCAACATGGGCCAGAAGGAGCCACTCCAGCCACCCTGTGAAGAGGACCTGGAGGTGACAATGGTGAGGACTCCGGGCTTGACTTGCGACCAGATCCAGGACACTGGGACAGGCAGTGTGAGCTCCAAGAAACCCAAGGTGGAGGTCTCCATCATAACTCTGAAGCCCTTCTCTTGCGGGGACCTCTGTGGCAGTGAACTTGAGCCTTCTCCAAGCCCTGTGGTGTCCTCCCTGCAAACCAGGTGGCTCTACCACAGAAAAAATGTGCAGCTGCAGGAAGACCAGCAGGCAGGGCAGAAGACCGGTGAGTCTGCCTGTCCCCCACCCAGCCTGGAGGCGAGGACTGCCACCCCCAGCCCAGCCCCCCAGTGTGGCACTGGGACATCCACCTCCAGCAGCAGCAGGATTGGAGCCCCAGAGGGAAGCAGCTGCCCCCTGGGTGTGTCCAACACTGGAAGGTCCTCCCACGCTGGGCAGCCTGAGAGTGTGTCCTCATCCACTCTCTCTGGCCAGAGCCAGAAAAAGCAAGGAGTGGCTGGGAGAATCTGGAACTTTATTTTGAAACATCTTTGTTGCAAGCTGCCCAGCATGAGGCGTCATAATAAAGTGAGCCCATGTGAACCCCATGGATGACCGAGGCAGGAAGGTCAGGCCGCCGCGCTCCCTGGGGCCCGGTGCAGGGGAAGAGGAGTGTGTTCTCTGCACGGCCTTCAGAAGCATCGTATCCAAGACCCTGGCCAGCTCAGAGGATGGTCCGGAGCAGCCCGGGCGACCGAAAGTGAGGCCACCGTGGCTGCAGGTCTGCCCCTCAACCCCCACCTGGGTGAAACTTGAGAGACTGGACTGTCATTCCTGGGGCACGTCTCCCCTCCCCTACTCTTCTGTCTTCCGTGTTGGTGGGGGAGGGGGATAGTTCTTGTTCCAAGAACTCCTTGGTTCTTCCAATTCTAGCTAATAAACTTGATGTTCCAGAGGAAAAAAAAAAAAATTAAAAAAGAAAAATTTTTAAAAAAGTAAAGTAATCATTACTGACAGAAGTTATCACATACCTTAGTCCTCCAGTCTCAGACCCTGGGTTTTGTCCCTGAGTCTCTGGAACTGAGCAGTGTTGAGTTGGCCTCCTGGCTGAATAAGGAACAGAAAGGACAAGTTGTTCTGCAGGGTGTCAGTATGAAATGGCCCATTCTCCCCAGGGAGAGTTTTGTATTTATTTATTTATTTATTATTTATTTGTTTACTTATTATTTATTTTTGGCTGCGTTGGGTCTTCTTGCTGTGCGCAGGCTTTCTCTAGTTGCAGCGAGTGGGAGCTACTCTTTATTGTGGAGCGTGGGCTTCTCGTTGTGGTGGCTTCTCTTGCTGCAGAGCACAGGCTCTAGGAGCACGGGCTTCAGTAGTTGTGGCATGTGGGCTTCAGTAGTCGCGGCCCGTGGGCTCTAGAGCGCAGGCTCAGTAGTTGTGGCGCACAGGCTTAGTTGCTCTGCGGCATGTGGGATCTTCCTGGACCAGGGCTCGAACCCGTGTCCCCTGCATTGGCAGTCGGATTCTTAACCACTGCGCCAGCAGGGAAGTCCCAGAGTTTTGTATTTTTTATTCTAGTTTGTAATACAGAGACAAGTCAAGCTCTTGTTTTTTTAAACTGCTTAAATTAATACTAATTGCAGGAAATGTTCCACATCCAACGACTGCCCCCACAGCTACCACTTGGAGACCCAAGTTCCCAACCACTTAATTGCTTGAGCCTCAGGAGCAGGACTTGTGAGCAACATGCTGGCAAAAACAATTTTTTATTAAAATCATTTTCTGCTTGTTAGGAGGAAACATCGTAGTTTCCAACATAACTGGTCCCCAAAGCTGTAAGCTTTTACCTGAAATCTGTTAACAGCCAGTAACTTAAGGGGTTTCAAAGTACTGGGAAGCACCATTCCCTGACGGCCCCCCTACCCCCTGTCCCGCCTTTCGGGCTCTCGGGCTCAGACCTGGACTCTCCTCGCCCCGCCCCTCACCTTCAGCGCTCCGCCCAAGTCCCGCCTAGAAGCCTCGCCTCTTAAGTACGTCCCTCGTGCGCAGTTTCTTACGGAAGCGGAAGCGGAGACCTGAGAGTGAAGGTCGCGCAGCTGAGCTTAAGTTTTCCTTCTAGTGTTCAGTCTGTGCTGCGCGGACCCCCTTACTCCATCTTTAGGGTCTCCGAGGTTCTGCGGGCGTAACAGCCCAGCGCCCGCCGTCCGCCCCAGGTAAATCCAGAAGTCGCCGTTACAGGTCGAGTATTAATTTCTTCTGGGTTTGAAATTGCTGTGAGGTTGGTCCTTGCCCTTTGCTTTTCGGCCTTCGGTCCACTGAGACACCGCCTTTCGCGACATTTTCCTGCTTACAATCCTTTATTACTTCCGCCTGCGCCTTGTGAAGTCGCCTTCTGCGAGGTGGATTCGCGCGCCCCCAGCTTCGCTCTCTCTCCCCGCCCCCCAGAGGGCAGCGCCGGCCGCCCCGCTCCCGGAGGGGCCGCGTCCTCTCCCCGGTCCTGGGGTTCTGCAGAACCCGCCCCTCTCCGGAGACCCCCTCCCTCCCTCCCTCCCAGCGCCTCTGTCCTCGCCTCCTCCTCAGGCCGGTCCTTCGGCTCCCCCGGCCTCCCCTTCGTAGTCAGCCCTTCCCCTCACCCGGCGTGGGGGGCGGGGAGTGACCTGGGCCAGCCGTGTGACAGCCAGTATTCTTCCGTCACAAGTTCATCTCTCTGGAAATTGTTCTCAAAGGGATAGTAAAGTGAAACAGATTTAGCTCTTAAGGTAGCGGGTGGATAAAATAGAGAAGTGAATAAAGGAGTGTGATCTCCTGGGATTGGAGAGCAACGTGGGGACAGGGGCCCTGCGTCAGGTGTAACAGGAGGGACAGCAGTGGTGAGAGCACGTCACAGAGGGGGGGAGGGGATAAAAGAGTTAGAAGTAAGGCCTTCGGAGCATCGTGGTCCTGGGAGAGAAACAGAGAGGACAGGTGTTGATTAGAAGAGCAGAGGAAGACAGAGCAGGAAGGAAGCACAGCCGTCTGGGGTGCCGTAGAGTGGGGGTGTAACAGGAATAGAAGGAGTGTAATCTGGAGGGCAGAGAGGGAGCAGAGATGGAGGAAGAAAGAGTCAGAAATACATGGATATTTAGGACAATCACAAAAGTTGGGCGTAAAGTGCAACAAGAGGGGGAACGAGTTGCAGAGTAGTGGGGCAGGACAGGTGTGATAAAATAAATAGGAGGGCAGAAACAGCAGGAGAGTAGAGGGGAACAAAGAGAGAGAGAGAGAGGGAGATAGATAAAGAATGAAATAGAAACACTTAGTAGTCAGGTAGAGGGGGAAACTGGATACAGATGGGGGGTGAGTTCTTTGGAAATGGACGATTAAGTTGTGATATTTTAATTTGTTGCTTTAGAATGTAAAACATTTAAAGTTTACTTATGTTATCCACCTCTGGCTAGATATCCAAGGGAAATGAAATCATTATAGCGAGGGAAATATTTGCACTGCAATGAACATTACTGTATTATTCACAACAGCCAAGATGTAGAAAGAACTACAATGTCTGACAAGTGAATGGATATAGAAAATTTATTTCAGCCATAAATTATGATATTATTATGACAGAAAAAGACAGATATTATATGTGGAAAGTAGAAATGTCTTACTCATAGGGCCATAGAGTATAAAGGGTATTAGGAGGGGGTTGGATGGTGGGGTACATGGGGAGATGTTGGTCAGAGGTTACAAACGTTCAGTTGTAAAATGAAAAAGTACCACATGTATATCTAATGTACAGCATGCAGACTATAGTTAATCACACTGCGTTTCTATATACTTGGAGTTTGCTCTGAGCGTTAACACTCAAGTGTTCTCACTACACAGAAATAAAATGGTAATTGTAAGTTGATGGAAACGTAAACTACTTTATTGTGATAATTATTACACGGTGAATATACATCTATCAAATAATCACATTGTATGCCTCACAGGTACACGGTTGTTTCTCATCAATTCTACCTCAGTTAAGCTGGGAAAGAAAAAGAAAGTGGGGGCTGTGCTGGCCTTGCCACTGCTGAGTGGTGCTCAACCCAGGCTTCATGTTAGATCGGTGAGGCATTTTGCATATACATGTTTTGTACCCTCTGACCAGGGATTCTTCTTCAGATCGTCGGTGTGAGGCCAAAGCTCAATAATATTTAAAGTGCCCCCAATTAATTCTAATTTGGATCCGTCATTAGCATCATGACTCTGAGTCCCCCCGTTCCTGAGGGCTGAGAGCTGGGCTGAGGCTGAGGGGCTCTGCTCTGCGTGGGGATGGACCAGGGCTGGTCTGTGACCTGAAGGGGATCGTCGGGTCCAGCTGAGGTGCCCGCTGCTGCTGTGTACGTGAGGGCCTCACCAGGAGGGGTGTGTTATATGATGGAATGTGTGGGAAAACTCACCTGTTGGTCTCTGTGTGGGAGTTTACTGTCCTGAGCCCCTCCTGGGACAGTGGGCGCAGGGGACTGTCTGTTCCACATGCTGAGGTCTTCCCTGTGTGTGTGGTGGTGACTCAGGAAGGGGCTGTGTCGCTTCTAAGCATTAAACAGCATTTTTTCCACTTTCAAGATCGACCTCTAAAGACTCATGTCTGAGGAAGAAGCCCGGAAGAGGAGGAAGAGGAAAGAAAAGGAGGCAGGAATGGCTCTTTCTCAGGTAAAGTCATATTCGCAGTCTGTCCTTCCTGAAATACCCTTCTTTGGACTCGCTAACCTCTGACTCTGAAGTATCCTGCCTGACACCTGTACATTCACACCCACCCGGGTCCTTCCCTCAGGGCCTGTCATCTCCACTTAGATCCCATCTCCCCATGACCCAGTGACCTGGAACTTGTGAAGAGGCTCCGCTGGGTACAGTCCTGGGCAGGGCTTCACACGCACAGGTTCAGGCAGAGTGTCAGTGCTACTGGGTGGGAGGGATTGTTTTGGGCCCCATCTGGATGGATTGTCTACTCTCTGTAAACCAGGATAAAGAAACTGCACATGAAAGTCAGTTATTAGGTGCCCAATACCTGGTAAAATCTGGGAGTAGACCAACAAGGGGAAATTTGTTCTGACTTTTTCTAAGGCAATTGAAGTTAAATGAGTGAGTCACTGACTTCAGAATCTTAATGATGGGGAATGGAATGAAAAATTCAGAACCAGACATCAGTGATAGAGGGTGTTTTATTCCATCATCTATTTCAAACTGTGAAATCAGTCTAAATGTCTGAGAGGTGGAAATTCCTTAAATCACTTTCATCACCTTCATTCTTCAGATTTTGTATTTTCGCTGTGCTGGTTTTGTTCTTTGGCACAGAGAAATTTTTACGTTTGATGAAGGTAAGGTTTCCTCTTCATTGTTTATCACATAGGTATCCAGTTTCCCAGCACCATTTGTTTTGTTTTGCTATAAATTTTATTTATTTATTTATTTAGTTTTGGTTGCGTTGGGTCTTCATTGCTGCACGCAGGCGTCTCCCTAGTTGTGGCGAGCGGGGGCTACTCTTTGTTGCGGTGCACGGGCTTCTGTTGTCGTGGAGCATGGGCTCCAGGCATGTGGCACGCCAGCTCAGTAGTTGTGGCTCGTGGGCTCTAGAGCACAGGCTCATTAGTTGTGGCACATGGGCTTAGTCGCTCTGCAGTATGTGGGATCTTCCTGGACCAGGGCTCAAACCCATGTCCCCTGCATTGGCAGGCAGGTTCTTAACCACTGCACCACCAGGGAAGCCCTCCCAGCACCATTTGTTAATGGCAGCTGTCTTTTTTCCACTGTCTAGTCTTAGCATCTTTAGTATCAGTAGATTTTAAATATATACAAAGGATCATTTCTGAGCCTTCTCTTCTGTTCCATTGGTTTATATATCTGTGTTTATGCCAGTACCATACCATCTTGATTACTTTATAATATGTTTTGAAAATTAAAGGGTGGCCTCCATCCTTCTTATTCAAGAGTGTTTTGGCAATTTGCGGTCCCTTGAGTTTCTATGATGTCTGGCCTGTGTTTTTTCTGTTTCTGCAAGAATTGCCATTGTAATTTTGATAGTGGTTGCATTAAATATGTAGAACAGTTTGGGTCGTTTGTTTGGACATTTCAAGAGTTTTGAGACTTCCAGTCTATGAGTATAGATTTATTTGTATCTTTGGATTTCTTTTTTTGTTTAGTCTGAGGCAACTATTTTTCTCTTTTATTCTTTAACAGACATGTTCAACATTATGGGCAACATTCTTAAAACCTTAAGCTTCACAGACTTTCAGACATTCAAATACTATGGTCTCCTTTTCTTTGATGTGAAGGATTATTCAGCTAGAAAAATAAAAGCATGGTAGACAATACATTTTCACCAAATTCAAAGTAGTACAAAAATTAAGACTACAGAACTACACATCGTACCTAATGTGTCATTAAAAATAGAAGACAGTATTTTCTTCAGCAAATAAAACAGCATACTGGTATGCTGTTAATGCATAAACCTTTTAATGTATACTGTCATTCACAAATTATTTACAACTTCCACTGTGTGAAGAGAACTAGAATGTAAATTTTCTGCAAAACTGGAAAAAAGCAATACAAAATTTGTGAAAGCCTGTGTTTCATATTATACAAAAGTAAGCAAGTTTTTCTCTTCAAATACCAGATATTGTATGCAGGGATATTTTGGACATATTACAGTAATTCTTGAGGATGTTTTAATGCTGGAGGTAAGTTTACAGGCCTTGACTCTTCATCGAGGAGTACTAAGTCTTCGATTTCACTGCCTCTGTATTTCCTTTTACATATTTTTACCACCATCTTTTTCTTGAGAAATAACTTCCAGGCTTCTCTTGATGCAACTGCTTTTGCGTTTTCTTTGCTTTTTCCACAGCCAGTGCCCAAATACACAGGCTTACATTTCAATTCACAAACAATACTTTCTTGAGAGCTCTTATTTTGAGGCAGATCTGCCAGTTCTATTAGCGGGACAAGAGACACATCCAGTGTTGCTTTCAGAGCCTTGATAGCTGCGTTTAGGAGCTCTCCATGATTCATGCTGGGACTGATGTCACCAACGACCACCAACTTCCATGCCACCATTTTGTACAGTCTGTTGACAGAAGGCTGCTTCTGTTTCACATCTTCATTGGTTAACTTGCAACAAGAGAATCTGCCAGAACTCTCGCTCGATTGCGAAGTACTTTTAGAACGCAGCTGTGACGTGCTGGTCTGAGAACTACTCTTAGAAGCCAGCTGGGACACACTTGCTATGGAAGTGCTTTTGGAAACCAGAGAGCCGCTGGTCTGGGAGCTGTTCTTGGAAGCTAACACTGATGCAGCTGCCTGCGAAGTGCTTTTGGAAGTCAGCATCGTGTTTGCTGAGGTGGTGCTCTTGGGGGTTAGTAAAGATGTGCCTGATGAGGAACTGTTTTTAGAAATGGATGACGAAACACTTGCCTCTGAGCTGGTTTTGGAGGTTAACCGCTTGAAGCTGTCTCTAGGTTTAGAATAGGTTCTAAGGTTTAGAATACAACAGTGGCAACTCTACTTCTGAGCTTCCTGAGGAGCCCAACAAGGGCACCTCAATCTCTGAGGTGCTTTGAGAGTCTGAGACTGAAGAGCCTTCCAAAGCCCTCTTTTTCGGTGATCCACTTCGTTCTCTGGAATCGGTGGATTGGGTCACGTGACTGTTCACACTGGATTTCAACAACGAAGAAACAAAGGATGCTGAATCATGTTTATCTGGAGCTTCTGGTTCAGAAATTTTTCCAGACCCTACCGTTGTTACGAGAGAGGGAATGCTGCTGCTGCTTTGGCTGGAAACAGATCGCCCTCCATCACTTGTGGAGCTATTCTGACTCAGGGTACCAGAGCTCCGTATCATTTCTTTTTAGATTCCGCATATGAGTGATATCATACGATATTTCTTTCTCCGTCTGACTTAACTTCAGTTAGTATGACAATCTCTAGGTCTATCCATGTTGCTGCAAATGGCATTAATTCATTCTTTTTAATGGCTGAGTAATATTCCATTGTATATATGTACCACATTTTCTTTATTTTAATTTTATTTTATTATTTATTTTTGGCTGCCTTGGGTCTTTGTTGCTGCACGCGGGCTTTCTCTAGGTGCGGTGAGTGGGGACTACTCTTCATTGCAGTGCGCGGGCTTCTCATTGCGGTGGCTTCTCTTGTTGCGGAGCACGGGCTCTAGGCGCACAGGCTTCAGTAGTTGTGGCACGTGAGCTCAGTAGTTGTGGCTTGCAGGCTCTAGAGCGCAGCCTCAGTAGTTGTGGCGCATGGGCTTAGTTGCCCTGTGGCATGTGGGATCTTCCCGGACCAGGGCTCGAACCCGTGTCCCCTGCATTGGCAGGCGGATTCTTAACCGTTGCGCCACCAGGGAAGCCCCGTACCACATCTTCTTTATCCATTATTCTGTTGATGGATATTTAGGTTGCTTCCATGCCTTGGCTCTTGTGAACAGTGCTGCTGTGAACCCTGGGGTGCATGTATCCTTTTGGACCATGTTTTTCTCTGGATATATACCCAGGAGTGGGAATGCAGTGTCATATGATAGCTCTATTTTTGTTTTTTTTTAAGGGACCTCCATAGTCTTCTCCACAATGGCTCTACCAATTTACATTCCCACCAGCAGTGCAGGAATGTCCCCTTCTCTCCACTTGTTTGTGGGTTTTTTGATGGTAGCCATTTTGACTGGTGTGAGGTGATAGCTCATTGTAGTTTTGATTTGCATTTCTTTAATAATTAGTGATGTTGAACAACTTAGCAATTTTTTACTGAAGTATTCTTTTCTTTAACATCTTTATTGGAGTATAATTGCTTTACAATGGTGTGTTAGTTTCTGCTTTATAACAAAGTGAATCAGCTATACATATATCCCTATATGAAGTATTGTTGATTTACAGTGTTTGGTTAGTTTTGGGTGTACAACAAAATGACTCAATTTTATATATATTCTTTTTCAGATCCTTTCCCCTTATAGGTTATTACAAAATACTGAGTATGGTTCCGTGTGCTATATAGTAGGTCCTTGTTGGCTATCTATTTTATACAAAATAGTGTGTATGTGTTAATACCAAATCCTAATTTATGCCCCTCCCTTCTGCTTTGGTCACCCCTAACTTTCTTTACTGTGTCTGTGGGTCTATTTCTGTTTCATATATAAGTTCAATTGTATCTTCTTTCCTTCAGTTTCACATATAAGTGATATATTTGTCTTTCTCTGTCTGGCTTACTTCACTTAGTATGATAATCTCTGGGTCCATCCATTTTGCTGCAAATGGCATTATTTCATTTGTTTTTATGGCTGAGTAATATTCCATTGTGTGTGTATATATATGTATATATATGTGTGTGTGTGTGTATATATATATATATACACACACATACACCACATCTTCTTTATCCATTCATCTGTTGATGGACATTTAGGTTGCTTACATGTCTTGGGTATTGTAAATAGTGCTGCAGTGAACATTGGGGTGCATGTATCTTTTCGAATTATGGTTTCCTCCAGATATATGCCCAGGAGTGGGTTTGCAGGATCTGAATCTTTGTTATTTAACTCTTTTGTTCTGCCAAAGTTGGATTCAGTTTGTTCTCTTTCTGCTTCATTGAGATGTAAAAAATTCTTGAGTGGAGATCTTTTCCCTTTTTGTTGTAACGGTTTAGCCGTGTAGATTTCTCTTTTATTATAGCCTTCAAGTAAAATGGGGGTGTTGAAGTGTCATATTGTTACTGTGCTGCTGTTTCCGTCTTTTTTTTTTTTTAATTAATTTATTTTTGGCTCTGTTGGGTCTTTGTTGCTGCGTGTGGGGTTTCTCTAGTTGCGGCAAGCAGGGGCTACTCTTCGTTGCGGTGTGTGGGCTTCTCACTGCGGTGGCTTCTCTTGTTGTGGAGCATGGGCTCTAGGCGTGCGGGCTTCAGTTGTGGCACACGGGCTCAGTAGTTGTGGCTTGCAGGCTCTAGAGCACAGGCTCGGTAGTTGTGGCGCATGGGCTTAGTTGCTCCGCGGCATGTGGGATCTTCTCGGACCAGGGCTCAAACCCGTGCCCCCTGCATTGGCAGGCGGATTCTTAACCACTGCGCCAGCAGGGAAGTCCCTGTTTTCCTCTTGATTTCTGTTAACGTTTGCTTCATTTGGGGGGAAGCTCTAATGTATACATATATTTATAACTGTTACATCTTCTTGGTGAATTGACTCGTTTTAAGATTGTATAATATCCTTTGTGCCTTCTGTCAGTTTTTGCCTTTGCTTTGTGTGATATAATATACTCACGCCTGCTCTCTTTAGCATGGAATATCTTTTTCCTTTCTTTCACCTTTAGCTTTTCCGTCTCATCTGATGTGTGAATGTTCACATTTCCAGCTGTCTGACACACCCTCTCTGTGTCTCTTACACCTGGTCTTCGTTTTTCCTCCTGTTACTTCCTCCAGTGGTCCCCGCTCAGGCACACTGAGCAGTGGTGAAAGGCTGGTGCCCTGGCCAGCCCCCTTCATTTCACTGTAATTACAGAGGATACGTATCAAGTGTTTACTTTTCATGACATTTGGTGAAATGTTCTTGCTTAATAACAATGTATTTTTTCCATACGCTTTTTTTGTCATGATTTTTAATTCTCCAAGAAGTTTTTAACTTTACCACTGTGATAATTTTCTTAATCTGTGAAAATAGTGTATAACACTAAACTTCTCTAATTTTGTGTCAGTGTTTTGTTAGTGGAAAACAAAAAAACCGATGATAAAAAAAATTGTCCTGAAATATGTAAAGAGATAAGTCTTCTCATTCCAGTTGATTTAGTGTTGACATGTGTGATGGGTGCCATGGATGTGCAAGCCATTCATTTAGATAGAAGACATGATTTCAAAAGTATATATCTTTTTGCAGTTGAAATTATATCTTCAATATATTCCGTGGCCTTGGTGGTGGGATGAATTGGGTGATTGGGATTGATATATATACATTAATATGTATAAAATGGATAACTAATAAAAAAAAAAGACGTATTTAAGTAATAGAAGACATGAAGAGATGAAACAGATTTGAATCCTTGTTTTAATGATTTAAGGTACATATACATAAGCAAGTGTCTGCAATCCAAAGTAAAAGTAGTAAATGCCCTAACCAAGGAATAAAAAAATATATATGTGTATGTATATATATATATATATTCCGTGGCCTTGAATTTTTTCTACACCATCATGTTAATGGTTTAAATAGTAGTAAGATTGCTAACATTTTATGTGTATGTGCTTGTGTGCCCACATCTATAATGACCTTTCATGCTATTCCATGTCATTCACCTTGGATGTCTTTCAGGCTTTACTCAGGGATCTGTCAATGTACTTTTTTTTTTTTTTTTAAACATCTTTATTGGAGTATAATTGCTTTACAGTGGTGTGTTAGCTTCTGCTTTATAACAAAGTGTCAGTGTACTTTTAATGCTCTCCTTTACTTAACTGATTTTTAAGCTTCAATTCCAGGGCTCAACCACCTGAGTTCAGGTGCTTGCTGTGTCATTGCTTAGCTTCCTGACTTGGTTCGAGTTTCTCTTGGTGTCTCTGACACAGTTTTCTGCTGTGTAAGATGTGAACATATCTTTCTCGAATGAGCTGTTATATTGATAAGAAGTTCGTGCTTGTAAAGTACTTATTTTGAGTAATGTTTTGTCTATAGGAAGTATTCAAACACTTTTAGTCATTGCTGTTTCTGTCATTATCATAATTGAAGATTTTGAGTTTTCTTTAAAGCCATTGTGGACTTTGTCATCTTGAAGCCACCACTCATAGTGTAACTTATTTAAATATTGAATATCACTCAATGTTTAGAACGTAGTATCTGACACTTCTGCATAGACAACCTGTTGTTTAGTATTATTTATATATGTTTTATGGATTCTCCACAAAGATGACAAATCCATACTTATTGGATGATATGATAATCTCTTATGAAAAAGCATAAGAATTTAAAATAAGGGACACAGTATTTGCTTCAAATACCTTAACACAGATCTTTCAGAACATATACTTGAACCAAATCGATCCTTACCCCTCTCTCATCTTTCCATTTTGTATGAAGATAACTCTTCTCGTGACCCGTTGTTGAAATGTATTTTCATTTCAGGAATGGTTGACCTTCAAGGATGTGGTCATTGAGTTCTCTCAGGAGGAGTGGGAATGCCTGGACCCTGGTCAGAGGGCCTTGTACAGGGACGTGATGTTGGAGACCTGCAGGAACCTGGTCTCCCTGGGTGAGGATAACTTCCCTCTAGAAGTTGGGAATCTCCCCTTGCGTGTTTTGCATTTTTCCCTGTGTGCTTCTTGGGAGGCCCTGTTTTCGTTATGTGATCTGAAAGCCGTGTTGACACAGACATGATGTGGCATCACGAGTTTAAACTGACCTTTTCTTCAGATGATCTGCCCGTTTCATGTTACATTAGGGGTTGTTCAAGAGCTTAATTATGTATAAAGCTCAATGGCAAACTTTTAAAAGATATCCAATTTCTTGTCTTCTGCCTTGTGGCTTTGACTGACTATTTCTTGGAAGAGTGTTAAGATACATGTATTACACTGTTCCCGATGCATTTAGAAGGAGGAGGTGGATGAATTTGTGAAATATTTTTCCTGACCCACCTGTAATGTCCTCATTCCTCAGCTGAACAAAGAGCTGTGATTTTGGAAAAGCCACACCAATTTACATTTCTTTGTTCTGATAAGCAGAAATTTCTTTTTCTGATCTGAACATTATCTCCATTTTTGGAGCAAGAGGAAGAGCCCAGGGCTCTGGTGAGTGGTGCGAAAACAGCAAAAAAAACAAAGGGGTGGGAATGTATCAAAAGTGTGAACACAGGTGGGATCTCAGGGCAGAGAGGAAGCCACAACATTAATAGTGCTTGGGAAACTCTTCTCATGGTGGAGAGTTCTTCGGGAAAACCAAAGTTTCTTTATTAAACTCTCAGAGGAGACTTTTCTTCTACCCGAGTTATCACTTTATCCTTCCAAATGTGAAATGTATTCTTTCACCCTCTAGTGGTGCTGCAGCTTCTATAGAGACAAAGGCAAGGTCTTCATCAGGGTCCACAACACGCCACATCTGACTGCTGTGAACTGGTTGTCGCTTGACTTTGAGGAGCATAATGCGGGCTGTGTTACTGGGTTGTCTTGCCCCCTCTTCTCTCTTTATGGACTTGATTCTATTGGATGCTCAGTTCTTAGTCCATATAGATCAAAGCTGATGCCTCTAGTGTCTAACCCCTGACCCTATCCTGGTTTCATGTCTGTTGTAGTTGGAAGATATAATCAGAAGATGGAAAATACCGGCTGCTATTTAATTTTTTTTTTTTTTTTTTTTTTTGGCTGCATTGGGTCTTCGTCGCTGTGCGTGGGCTTTCTCTAGTTGCGGCAAGCGGGGGCTACTCTGTTGTGGTGCGTGGGCTTCTCATCGCGGTGGCTTCTCTTGTTACGGAGCACGGGCTCTGGGTGCATGGGCTTCAGTAGCTGTGGCACGTGGGCTCAGTAGTTGTGGCACACGGGCTTAGTTGCTCTGCGGCATGTGGGATCTTCCCGGCCCAGGGCTCGAACCCGTGTCCCCTGCATTGGCAGGCGGATTCTTAACCACTGTGCCACAAGGGAAGTCCCAAGATCACTTACCAAAGAAAAATATATTATTTTTGGTTGAGAACAAATTCTAACTGGAGGATATAGGGTGTCAGTTGTCAAGTTGGAAGTAGCACAAATCTTATTTTCTCTGCAAGATACTTTGGCTCTGAATGTCACTACATCACTGGAAAATGGCAGGATAGCTTCCAGGCATTTGGCAATGGAGAGTCTCTCCTTGTCACAAACTATAGTTGGAATTTTGGGGTCTTTCTTTTTTTTAAAAAAAAAAACAAATTTATTTATTAAATAAATATTCTTGATGTTAAACTATTATTGAATATATGATTTACAAATATTTTGTATTATACCGTACATTGTTTTTTCACTCTGCTGAGTATGGTTTAGTGCAGAGTAGTTAATAGTTATGATGTAGTCCAATTTATCTGTTTTTAGTTTGTTGGCCTGAGCTTTTGCTGTTACATCTGATAAATCATTGGTGAATCCAATGTTAAGAATCTTGTTTTGTAAATTTACTTGTAGGAGTTTTATTCACTAGGGACTTAGGTTTAGATCTTTGAAGCATTTTGAGTTAATACAATAATGGTCCAACTAAATTCTTCTGCATGTGGATATCCAGTTTTCTCAACCCCTTTTGTTCCATAGACTGCCCTTCCCCCATTATGTGGTCTTGACAACCTTGCGGAACATCATTTGACCTTATATACGAAAGTTTTTTTCTGAATCTCTTGTGTTCCACAGGTCCCTCTGTTTTTATGCCACTACCATACTGCTTTGATTAGTGTAGCTTTGGAAAAAGTTTTGAAATAAAGAAATGTGAATTGTCTGACTTTGTTTTCAAGCTTGTTTTTGCTATTCATTGTCTCCTGAAATTCCACGGGAATTGTAGGATTGATTCATCTGTTTCTTCAGCAAAGCGGTATTGGGATTTGGGATTACACTAGGGATTATTTTGAATATCCTGATAACTTTGGCTATTTTGACATCTTGACAATATCAACTTCAAATCCATGAACTTGGGGTATCTTTGCATTTATTTGTGTCTTCTCTAATATGTTTCAGAAGTCTTTATTTTGCAGTAGTTATAAATCCTTCCCTTCTTGTATAATGTTACGTTTAAGTATTCTTTTTTTTTGATTCTATTGTAAATTGAATTGCTTTGATTGTTCATTTTTAATGTTTAGAAACCCAGTTGGTTTTTGCATGTTGATGTTGTATCTAGTAATTTTTTTGAAATCTTTCATTATTTCTATAAGTTTTTTTTACTTATTAATATTGCAGAATGCCTGTTGTGGGTATGTCATTTTGTAGAAGATATTTAGAAAAATGTTTTGTTTTCATAAAATCTGTTCTATTGAATTCTTTTTCTCTATGGTATATATGTTTTATAATTCTAAACAGTGACATATTATTAGATAAGCTTGTTTTGGATTTTTTAGCATTACAGTATATTGTGTGTTCATTAACGTTTATTTATGTACACCAGGTATGCAGAATATATCTATAGTATAATGTATTTTTCTCAGTTAGAGACAGCAGTATGTTTACTGTTAATTGGTACGTGCTTTGGAGTCATGGTGGAAAAATTGCGTTCTTTTGAGAACTGACATCAGTTTTTCCTGTATGAGTGTTTTTGTCATAGAGGGTTTGCAAGTAGTCTCCTCTAAAATCAATTTGAATTATATTTTATAACTCTTTTTTTAGTAAACAATTCTATTGCTTTAGTGTTTCTAATAATTTTAAGATCATAGTTGGGAAATTTCAAAATTTTTAAAAAATGAAAAAAAATTTAAAAAATGCATAGTTGGGAAGTTTTACAACTGTGTTTGGTATAAGTATTACTTTTGGTGTAATATCATATATTCAGCATGAAACAGTTAATTTTGAATTTATCCCTATGGCTCTTTATGTCTTGTAGATATCTGTCCAATACATGTGGTCAAGCAATTACAACCCAAAGGGAACAGTGATGCAGGAGAAGTATTTCAAAGAGTGATCTTGGGAAGATCTAAAAGTCGTGAAATCAAACATTTTTACCTCACGGAAATCCAGGAAAATATGTATGACTTTGAGTGTCATTGGAGAGATGAAGAAAGAAATTACAAAGGAATGCCTATAACCCATAATGGAAATCTCACTGATAGGATAGATCCACATGGTAGAAGGGATGCAGGAATCAAGCCCATTAGAAATAGGCTTGGATTAAACTTTCAGGGTAAACTGCAGGTATTTCAAACTGACAGGTTAATTTCTGAATGTAATGAAGTTGAGAGGTCCATCAACAATAGTTTCTCATTTTCACCACTTCAAAGAATTCCTCCTAGTGTCCAAACTAACGTTTCTAATGTATATGGGAATGATTTTATGCATCCTTTAGTACTGACACAAGATCAGAAAACACACAGGGAAAGAGTTTTTAAATGTACTGAGTGTGGGAAAACCTTTAGTCATGGCTCAATTGTCAGGAAGCATCAGATAATCTGTTCAGAAGAGATATTACATAAATGTGATGTATGTGTCAAGGGCTTTAGTACAAATTCACACCTTGCAGTTCATGAGAGCATTCATACGGGAAAGAAATCTTACAAGTGTAGTGAGTGCGGCAAGGTCTTCAGTCAAAAAACGGCCCTTGCAAATCATCAGAGAATTCATACTGGGGAGAAACCTTTCAAATGTAACGAGTGTGGCAAAACCTTTAATCGCTACTCAAACCTCAGTAGGCATAAGATAATTCATACAGGAAAGAAATTATATAAATGTGATGTATGTGGCAGTGTCTTTAGTCGAAAATCAAACCTTGCAGATCATCGGAGAGTTCATACTGGAGAGAAACCTTACAGATGTAACGAGTGCGGCAAGCTGTTCAGTTACAGTTCACACCTCTCAACTCATCAGAGGATTCACACCGGAGAGAAACCTTACAAATGTAATGAGTGCGGCAAGGTCTTCAGTGAAAAGGCAACTCTTGCAAAGCATCAGAGAATTCATACTGGAGAGAAACCTTACACATGTAATGAGTGTAGAAAGGCCTTTAGTCAAAAAGCGCATCTTCAACTTCATTGGAGAGTTCATACCGGAGAGAAACCTTTCAGATGTGATGAGTGTGGCAAGGTCTTCAGTCGAAATTCACACCTTACAAGTCATCAGAGAGTACATATCGTAGAGAGACCTTTCAAATGTTTTCAGTGTGGAAGAGCCTTTACTGAGGTCTCAACCCTCACTAAACATCAGAAAATCCATACCTGAGAGAAATTGTGTAAGTGTGATATATGTGGGAAGGTCTTTAAATCTCAAAGTAGAAGAGAAACTCTACAAATATCACGAGTGTGGCAAAGCTTTTATGTGTGTAAGCCTCACTTAGGATCAGATAATTCATACTGGAGTGTTATATTACAAATGCAGTGAGTGTCTCAAAGTGTTTAGTCAAAATGCTTACCTTATGATCCATGACAGAATTCATATTGGAAGGAACGGTGAGAAATGTAATGAGTGTGGTAAGTTCTTAAGTGTGCTTTCAGGCCTAACTTGCCATCAGCTGACGTATACTGGTGAGAGCCCTTAAAAATATAATGAAGGTTGTAATGCTTTTAGCAGCTGTTCACATCTTAGGCTTCCTGAGAATATTCATACTGGATAGAGCCCAGATACATGTATGTAATGTGGTCAGGCCGTTGATAATGCATTCTGGAAAGAATCCTCACCAGTGCCATGAATGTGAGAAATCTGTTCTCATGGCTCACATCACACCAATAATCAGGTAGTCTGCACTGGACAGAATGTTACAAATGTACTGAATTTTGCAAAGCTTTTAGGTTGTGCCTTAAACTCAGGGATCATCAAATACTTCATTCTTTAAAATGCAATGAATATGTCAAAATTTAATATATTGCTTACTCGTACTTAAATGCCAGAATATTTATCTTGGAGAGAAACCGCACAAATGTAACGTGTGTGGCAAGGATTTTACCCAAACATCACAGTATGTTTTACCCAGCATACTGGAGCGATAACTCCCAAATGCAATGGGTGTGCAAAACCTTTACGTTGAGTTCAAGTATTAGGGAGCAGCAGAGAGTCCATATTGAAGAGAAGCCATGGAAATGTGAATCGAGGCTTTATCCAGGCCTCCCGTGCACTGAACTTTAGAATACACATCTTTAAGAGAAACCACAGAAAGCAATATGCGTGCTAAGGCTTGTAACTGAAGAACAAAACTGTGGAACACAGGATTTATGTTGGAGAACAAGATTTCAAATGTTACGAATGTTGTAAATATGGATACATCCAGTAAGTTTGGTGTAATGAGAGAATTCATACAGGTTATAAAGTGTATACGTGGAAAACTCTTCATAAATCAGTGCATTCTCAGCGTTTAACAAAAAAACTCACGTTTGGGGGAATTCTTACAAATGTAATGAATTTGTTGAGTTTTTCAGCAGTTTTTTCAACAGACCACACATCAGAGAATGCATACTCGGAATAAACAAGTCTTTAGTTGTCTGAGGTTAACCTGAGATATTATATACTGCAGAATCATTACAAGTCACAGTGTGTTAAAAGATGATGTGTTTGTGAGAGGGAGAAGGGCATGTGTTGAAATGGCCCATTGTCTTCAGTGTATAAATAGTTATTCGGGTTTTCGTGAAGAGGCTACATTCATATTTACGCCTTTCAACCTGAAGTTTGAAGTAACACGGAAGAACAAATCTGAGTCCATATCGGACCTGTTTCTTTTACTTTAACCTTTGTATTCTGTTGCTTTCGGTAGAAGTGAATCAGTAAAGGGATGTTGCCTGTAAGCTTAAATTATACATCATGGGCCATCTCTGGGAACCCTGACTTCCTTGTAATGAGCATTAAAGTAAAATACCTTTTTTAGCTCCCAGGAAACATCCTGACAAGGCCCTCCTGTGAATGCCTTCAGGAAGGAAGAAATTAACACAACCCCTCCGGAATGTCAACAAAAAAATCAATCAGTCAATCTAAGAAAGAAATGGAAAATTTTATTCAAGCCAAATTTGAGGATGGTAACCTGGGAGGAGTGTCTGAGAAAGCTCAGAACTATTCTGCCCATTAGAAATCAAGGCACAGGGCTTCCCTGGTGGCGCAGTGGTTAAGAATCCGCCTGCCAGTGCAGGGGACACGGGTTCGAGCCTTGGTCCGGGAAGATCCCACATGCCGCGGAGCAACTAAGCCCATGTGCCACAACTACTGAGCCTGCGAGCCACAACTACTGAGCTCGTATGGCACAACTACTGAAGCCCGCGCACCGCAACAAGAGAAGCCACCGCAATGAGAAGCCCGCGCACCTCAACGGAGACCCAGTGCAGCCAAAAATAAAAAATTAAAAAAGAAAAAGAAATCAAGGCACAGTTACATAAGTTTTCTAAGACAGCAGTACAACACATGACATATTATTGACAGTTTACATAATCCAGATCTAAGCGTCATCGCAGTGGGTCGTGTGACCCTTACAAGATCAAGAAGGAATGCTATCTTTTAAGTTTTCCTGTTGATGCTAGGAGAGTTGCTCTTTATGGTTGAGTATGTATTCTGCTGATGGGGGAGGTTTCCTTGATACATAATGCAAATACACAGTTCACAGTGGGAGGAGAGAGAAGGGCCGAGAGGAATTAATGTTTAAATATTCCTGTCTTGCCATAATAGTTGAATTTTATTTCACAGGAGTCTGACCTGAACCAGGACTTTACTCCCTCTGCTTTTACTATAAAGAGCCTGATTTCTATCTCAGGACATGTGATTCTTTGCGTTGCTAGTCCCCCGTTTTCTCGGTCTGCTGGATTTCAGAATAACGTCACTATTCCTTGCCCCCAAAAGTAGTCTATTTTTTGGCCCGTTGTGCAGCGAGCCGTAAGAGCTTGGCCTCGGTGACAAGATAATCTTATCTCTTCATTACAGGCCTTTGTTGATGGTCTCTGGGAAGAATCAGTAACATGAGGGGGCCAACTTCATTAGGTGTGGTTCATGCACATCCATGTTCCCTGGAAAAACAAGGACCCTGAATTATCAAATTCAATACCATGTGGATTAGCAACAGGGAGAGGCAGAGAATAATGTAAAACTGTGACTTGACTCATCATGGTGATGTTCAGGGTGCCCTTCCATAGATAAGCCAGTGTGGGTATAGTGCAGAATGCTCTACCAGCTGACCATGAACAAAGCAGGAAGGACATGCAGGGACTGGGCTTTTTGTGGGAGGAGAGTGACAGGTTATTAGGGACTGATTATGTGGTAGGAACAATGCACAAGAAAACTTAATCACTTTATCTATTGCACGAGCGTATGTGTTGTCTCCATCTCTGACCAAGAAAGAAGTTGTCTAATTTTTGGATATTGAAGACAGCAGTTATCTTCAGAGTGAAATTTAATCAGAAGCACCAGAAGTATATGTATGTTTATGATTCACGTTTTAATTGCTGCCATTACATTTTGCTACCGTTTTATTGAGAATGTACCATAGGTCTCCTGTTTTAAGTAATAAAATTTAATCATCTTTTAAATCCTGGATGCATTATGTTCCTTTTACCAATACAGTTTTATCCCGCTTCAGTACTTTATAACAGAAGCTAGGAGTGCACCATTAGGTTCTCAGTGTTGAAAGAATCTATAACAATTTCTTCCCAATATGGGATCAAATAACATACAAGTGTACTTGAGTTATTCTCTCCGCTCTGTTCCAGAATATTCAGCTGGCTGTAGTGCAAATAGCATAGCGGTGAATGTCATACTCTCTGACTTCCATTAATGTACAAAAATTGAATCAAATTTAAAGATCTAATTGGCTTTATTGAATGATTCATGCATTGGTCAGCATCCCACCTAGTAAATAAAGAGGTGCTCCATGGAGCTGTGCAAAGTGGAAAAGCCCATGATGTTGAGCATCTTTTCATGTGCTTTTTCAATGTGTATTATAGGTATTTGGTTTGTGGTTACTATGAAGTTTTTATATGGATATGGGACTCTTTGCACTTCCTGGACTTGCGTGATTTCCACGCTCTGTCTTCCAGCTCACCGATCCATTCTTCTGCCTCATTTAGCCTATTACTGATTTCCTCTATTGTATTTTACATTTCAGTATTTCTTCAAATCTGTTTGGGGGTTACTTATGTTTTCTACACCTTTGTTAAAAAGCCTCATTTCTCACTCTGTGCATCCATTCTCCTCCCGAATTGTTTGATCGTTTTTCCGATCATTACTCTGAGCTCTTCCTCGGGTAGATGGCATATCTCCACGTCAGTTCTTCTTCTGGGTTTTTGTCTTCTTTCTTCGTCTGAAACGTATTCCTCTGTTGCCTCATTTTGCGTAATTTGCTATTTGTATTTTTATGTATGTGGTAGGTTTGTTAACGTTTCTTGACCTTGGAGAAGTGGCCTTGGTAGATGTCCTGTGCATCTCAGCAGTGTACTCCCCCTCATGTCACCCAAGGGCCAGAAGGCAGGTGGTCCCAGGGTAGTGTCCGGACTATCTGTGGACTGTGTCTGCAGGTTGTATGACTGTAGTTTTCTTGCTTCTGGTGTCTGTACCCTGGTTGGTGAGGCAGGTCTAGAGGCTTCTGTCTGTCCACTGTTGGTTGGACCTGGATCTTGGCCCTTTGGTGGGCAGGTTTATGTCTAGGGGCATGTAGAGAGGTGGCTGCCTCAGGAAGCCTTTAGGCAGCCTGTCTGCTGATGGGTGGGGCTGTGTCAACTGAGATGGTCGGTAGTTTTTGTTTTTTTTTGGTTCATTCTCTTTTTGTATTTTCCATTGAAAGATTTTTATATGTGGAACCGTCCTTAAATTTCAATAATATATTCCCTTTAGTCATGGTATGTAAACTTTTAATGTGATTTTGATTTTAGTTTACTATTTTTTTGTTTTTGTTTTTATTTTATTTTTAGCTGTGCAACGAGGAATGAGGTATCTTAGTTCCATGACCAGGGATGGAACCCGCGTTTCCCTGCAGTGGAAGCACGGGGCCCTACCCACTAGGTGGCCAGGGAATTCCCTGAGTTTACCATTGTTTATTGATGATTTTTTTTTTTTTTATTTTAAAGAAAACAAACTTTATTGCCCAGCAATTAAAATCATTTGAACTTATATTTTTCTACATAATTTATTGTGAGATGATCAATGTTAAATACTAATTTTCGTCATTTGCTTTAATTCATGTCTTCTTGACCAATTCTTCATTTTCCCTTCCAAAATGTTGTATGCCACACCTTTGAGGCAATGAAGAATTTTTAAACACCACTGCTAAGGACTTGAACATTCATCTGCAGGTACTTATATGCTTGTTACGTGCACAGCCATCCTCTATGACAAGTTTTTGGGAAACATTTATCACAACGACCTTCATTCATCTTCAACTCATAGGCTCTGTTGTACCTTTGCTTTTGAAGAGGCAAAAGTTCTTCCAGTCTCCCAGTTCTTGACCGGTTTCTTCTGTATTGTATCCAGAAATCTCTGTGACCCGAAGCATCTAAGGGTATAGCCGGCAATTACAGCCTAAGGGCCTCCTATACTGTACGGATTCTTCTCCAACTTCAATGCCACGTCTCCAGAGCATATTTACAAAGGAAGATCCGGGAACAAATGCCGACAATGTTCCACTGCGTCGAGACCAAAACTCATTGTTAGTAGGTAAACTGTGCTAAAATGCGACTGAGCAGATGGCGCGGAGGAAAGCTCGAGGCTGCGTCAATTGGGGAGGGGGAGAGGAAGGGGGGCCTCCTGACATGACCTTGAGGCTGAGGCCGCGCCGACCGCTCCGCTGTGCTCGGCATCGGGATGGAGGCCCCGGGCTCGAGACCCACAGAGCGGAGAGGCCCGAGGCGGACCCATGCGCTCTGGCTCGGAGCCAGGTTCCCGGCAGAAAAAAAAGAAGAGGATCTAACACCGCAGGGACTCCCCCCCACCCTCTCAAAGAGCCCGGCGACAGGCCCGTAGGCGCTGCCGCCCCGCCCGCAAGGCCGACGGTGCCCGAAGCGCCTTCCTTCTCCGGCGGCGCGGCAGAAAAGAAAAGCTTTATTGATGATTTTTTGCGTCATTATTTGTTAGGGATTTTGCTGTGTGGTTTTCTTGTAGTGTCACTGTCTGACTTTGTATTAGAGTTAATTCTGGACTCATAGAGTTTGGAACTGTTCCCTTTTCTCAGTATATTGGGGAAGAGTTTAAGGAAGGGAGGTCTTAATTGTTTTTAAATGTTGGGTAGCGTTCTGCAGTGAAGCTCTCCGACTTTCCTTTGTTGTATGATTTTTGAATAGTGATTCAGTCTCCTTACAATCCTTTGTTCGGATTTTAAATTTTTTCATGATTCTATCTTTGTAGATTTTGTTTCTCTAGGAATTTATCTATTTTAGGTTAGCCAATATTTTTTAAAAATTATTTATTTTTGGCTGCGTTGGGTCTTTGTTGCTGCGGGCAGGCTTTCTCTAGTTGCAGCGAGTGGGGACTCCTCTTCATTTTGGTGTGCGGGCTTCTCACTGCGGTGGCTTCTCTTGTTGCGGAGCACGGGCTCTAGGTGAACAGGCTTCAGTAGTTGTGGCACACGGGCTCAGTAGTTGTGGCTTGTGGGCTCTAGAGCGCAGGCCAGTAGTTGTGGCACACGGGCTTAGTTACTCCTTGGCATGTTGGATCTTCCGGGACCAGGGATCAAACCTGTGTCCCCTGCATTGGCAGGCGGATTCTTAACCACCGCGCCACCAGGGAAGTCCCTAGGTTAGCCAATATTTAGACATAGACTTGTCTAAGTATTTTCTTCTAAATTAAAAAAAAATTTTTTTGTAGGGTCAGTTGTAATCTTTTATAATGTCCCCTCTTTCATTTCTGATTTGGTAATTTGAGTCTTCTCTCTTTTTTGAATCTAGATAAGGATTTGTCCATTTTGTTCTATTTTTCAAAGAACTGTTGTGTTGTCTTTTTCTGTAGTTTTATTCTCTTTCATTTGTCTAATCCTTTTTCCTACCTTCTGCTAGCTTAGGCATATTTTGTTCTTCTAAGATCTTTTTACTTTGTTCTTTTTCAAAAAAAGGAATTTTTTATTCACAATGTAAATTCACAAGGGAATTCATCACAAGTGTGGAATAGAATAAGTATTTTAAAGAGCAATGAAGTTCTCATCAACAGAAAAGAATTTTTTCCCCCTATTTCGCTTTTTCTTTAGTTTGCACCCATAATTTCATATAGATAAACTAAACACTGTCATAATCTTTTCACAGTATATATAAGTTCATTATGCTCTACACCTTAAACTTATAGAGTGATGTATGTCATTGTATAAAGAGTTGTTTATACAACTCATGTTACTGTGTAAATAGTTGGTTTTAAAAAGGCAAATAATTAAAACACGTTGGACAAAACAAAGAATAATGCAGTGTATAACAATTTAAAAATAGGTATTGCTGTTTTTAAGGCAATGGTTAGTGACCTAAATGATCACATGCCTTAGTCCTCCAGGCTCAGACTCCAGGTCCTGTCCCTGAGTTTCTGAAACTGAGTAGTATGTTGAATTTGACCGTCTGCATTAATAGGAATAGAAACGGAAAAGCTGTTTTATAGGGTGTCGGTAGGAAATGTATCATTCTACCCAGAGAGAGTTTTGTATTTGTAATACAGAGACTAGTCCCATTTCTTTTTTAAAAAATTTATTTATTTTGGGCTGTGTCGGGTCTTAGTTGCAGCATACGGGATCTTCGTTGCCACGCACAGGCTTCTCTCTAGTTGTGGCCCATGGGTTCCATGGCGGGTGGGTTCTGTAGTTTGTGGCTCTTGGGCTCTAGTTGAGCTGCGCCAGCTCAGTAGTTGTGGAGTGCGCCCCACAGGATGTGGGATCTTAGTTCCCTGACCAGGGACCAAACTTGTGTCCTTGCATTGCAAGGCGGATTCTTTACCACTGGACCACCAGGGAAGTCACCCTATTCTTATTTCTTAAAGTTACTTAAATTAATTCCCATTTAGGAAATGTTCCTGGATCCAACCAATGATCCATGTCAACCCCTCCCTCTGCTCCAGGAGACTCAGGTTTCCAGACCACTGAATTGCTTCCGCCTCACTAGCAGGACGTCAGAACAACCTGAGGGCAAAAATAGCTTTTTATTTAAACCCTTTTAGTCTTAAGAGGAAACATCTTGGCTTCAGACGTAATTGGCCCACACAGCCGTAACCTTTTACCTGCAAACTCTTGCGGACAGTAACTTAAACCGGCCAAGGTATTGGAAGCACCAACCCCTCTCTGCTCCCAGTTCCTCCCTCCGGCGCTCAGTGAGCACACCTGGGTGCTCTTTTCGCCCCGCCCCTCACCGGTAGGGCCCCGCCCAGGCCCCGCCCCGGAAGCCCCGCCTCTAACTCCAGAAGCCCATTCCTAAGGACCCGGAAGCGGAGAGCGCGGAGCTAAGGTCACGGAGCGGAGCGTAAGAGTCTTTTTTCTAGCCTAAGTCTGTACTGCGCGGTACCGCTCTACCCCGTCCTCGGGGTGTGGGAGTTTCTAGGAACTTTAAGTCCCAGCACCCGGCCCTCCGCCCCAGTAAATCCAGACGTCGCCCTTACGGGTCGGGTAATTTTTTCCCTGGGTTTGAAGTCTGGCTGAGGCCGGTCCCTGCCCTTGGCTCTTCTGCCTCTGGTCCACGTAGACACCGATTTTCGCAACATTGTCCTGCTTATAACGTGTTACTTTCCCGGCCTCCCTTGTGAACTCCTCTTCCCCGAGTTGTATTCGAGACCCGCAGCCTCGCCCCTTCGCCCCCTCGGCCCCTGGAGGGCAGCGCCGGCCGCCCCGCTCCCGGAGAGGCCGCGTCCTCTCCCCGGTCCTGGGATTCTGCAGAGCCCGCCCCTCTCCGGAGACCCCCTTCCTCCCTCCCAGCCCCTCTGTCCTCGCGTCTCCTCAGGCCGGTCTTTCTGCTCCGCAGGCCTCTCCTTCGTGGTCAGCCTTTCCCCTCACCTCGCGTAGGGGGAGGTGACGTGTGCCAGACGCGGGAACACCCAGTGTAGTTACTTCCCCAATTCCACCCCGTTAGAAAATATTCCCTTCTGGTAGGTGGGCATTTTATACGTGAGCGAATGGAATCAGGAAAAGCAGAGACAGAGAGGCTGAGATCGAAGTAGAAAAACTGAGGAGAAAAGAATGAGGGAGAACCAGTGGGAACATAGAGGGTGGCTGGAGGACGTGCAGAGAGATAGTAAAATGAAAGTGATTAAGTCTTGAAAGTAGCAGGTGAAGATAATGGAGAAAGAAATTAAGCCGGATCTGCAGAGATTGCAGGGCAACCTAAGGAAGGGGACCTGGATCAGCCTTAGAAAGGGATAACAGTGGAGAGTCACTTCACACAGAGTACGGGGAGATGATAAAAGAGTTGGAACCTTGGCCTTCAGAGCATCACGGTGCTGGGAGAAAAACCGGACAAAGGGTGACAATAAGAGCAGAGGAAGAGAGAGAGCAGGAAGGAAGCACAGCCACTTGGGGCGCCCGAGAGTGGGGAGGAAGGGAGAGTAACAGAGACAGAAGCGGTGTAACTGGAGGCATGGTGTAACCGCAGAGATGGGGGAAGAAAGAAATACATAGAGATTTAGGACAGTCATACGGGTTGAGGAGAACGGGTTGCAGAGTGGAGCAGGCCAGGTGTGAGGGAGGAAATGGAGAGGAGGGCAGGAAAGGGAAAGTAGAGGAAAAGAAAAAGAGAAACAAAGGCAGAAATGAAATAGGGAGACAGAGAAACAGAATAAAATGGAAACACCTAATAGTGCAGGTGGAGGGGGAAAGTGGATCCAGATGGGTGGTGAGTTGTTTGGATGTGGATAATTATGTTGTGATAAGATTGATTTGAGTCTTTAGAATCTAATGTATTTAACATTTGTTTAAATTATACAGGTGAGGATGAGAATGGCACAACTCCTGTCTATAAGGCCTGTGCATTTTGTAATTATTTGTATCAGAAGAAAACTTCCATTGGCAAACCCTGTTGAGCAGAGAGGCAGTGACTTGATTCACTAAGATGTGGGTCACCCCCTTCCCTTTTCCTGGTATGGGGTAGAGCTCAGGGGAGAGAAGTGGGGCAAGAAAAGACTGACTCCGTCACTACATGGTGCCTTTTAAAGGAACATTGAAAGTGTGTTTTGGAATGGATTTACTTCTTTTCTTTTTTTTTTAAACTTTTGGGTTTGTTTGTTTGTTTATTTATTTATTTATTTATTTATGGCTGTGTTGGGTCTTCGTTTCTGTGCGAGGGCTTTCTCTAGGTGTGGCAAGCGGGGGCCACTCTTCGTCGCGGTGCGCGGCCCTCTCATTATCGCGGCCTCTCCTGTTGCAGAGCAGAGGCTCCAGACGCGCAGGCTCAGTAATTGTGGCTCACGGGCCTAGTTGCTCCGCGGCACGTGGGATCTTCTCAGACCAGGGCCCGAACCCATGTCCCCTGCATTGGCAGGCAGATTCTCAACCACTGCGCCACCAGGGAAGCCCACTTCTTTTCTTTTTGTTTCTTTACATTTAATTATTTTGTAGCTTGAAATAAATCTTAGTTCATTCAATTTCTTTGTTCCTCTGAATAATTTTTAACTTCTGAAAGAAGCTTTGCTGGCCTCCAATATTCTATACATGTCATTCATTGCGTCTTTAAGAAGGAGCTATGTAATTTCCGTATTTAGGGGATTTTCCTGTTTTCTTTACGCTTTCTGTTTGTAGTTTTATTTCACTGTGGTTAGAGAAGATACTTTTTTTTTTTTTTTTTTTTTTTGGTCTTGTCGGATCATAGTTCCCTGACCAGGGATCGAACCTGTGCCCTTGGCAGTGATCGTGTGGAGTCCTAACCACTGGACCTACCATCAGAGAATTACCATATCCTCAGTTTTGTTTTTTTCAAAACTTTGACACCAGTCTTTTAGATTAAAAACAATAAACAAATTATGGCTTTTTAAAATTTGTTTCAAATTTATCCCTGGCCTGAGTGACTTAGTGACTCTGAGTCCCCCCATTCCTGAGGGCTGAGATCTAGGCTGAGGCTGAGGGGCTCTGCTCTGCGTGGGGATGGACCAGGGCTGGTCTGTGACCTGCAGGGGATCGTCGGGTCCAGCTGAGGTGCCCGCTGCTGCTGTGTACGTGAGGGCCTCACCAGGAGGGGAGAGTGACTTTTTTTTTGTTTGTTTTATTTTTGTTTGGTTTTGGCCTTGCCACACGGTTTTCGGGATCTCAGTTCCGTGACCAGGGATTGAACCTGGGCCACAGCAGTGAGAGCCCAGAATCCTAACCACTAGGCCACCAGGGAAGTCCCAGGGAAGCATGAGCTGAAGGAAAGCGTGGGAAACTTCACCTATTGGTCTCTGTGTGGGAGTTTACTGTCCTGAGTCCCTCCTGGGACAGTGGGCAGCAGGGGACTGTCTGTTCCACATGCTGAGGTCTTCCCTGTGTGTGTGGTGGTGACTCAGGAAGGGGGTGTGTTGATTCTAAGCATTAAACAGCATCTTTCCAACTTTCAAGATTGACTGCTAAAGAATCATGTTGCCTAAGGAGTATGCCCGGAAGAGGAGGACGAGGAAAGAACTGGAGTTTGGAATGGCTCTTTCTCAGGTAAAGTCATATTCTCAGTTGATTATTTCATCTTATTTCTTGAAATGCCATTCTTTGGACTCACTAATCTTGTCTGACTCTGAAGTATCCTGCCTGACACCTGTACATCACAGTCACCCAGGGCCTTCCCTCAGGGCCTGTCATCTCCACTTAGATCCCATCTCCCCATGACCCAGTGACCTGGAACTTGTGAAGTTTCTGTGCTGGGCATAGTCCTGGGCAGGGCTTCACACCCTTGGATGGGTCAATGCTGTTGGGCACCAGGGATTGTAGAGGGGCCCCATCTGAATGCACTGTCCTCTCTCTACAAAACAGAATGAAGAAGCTACACGTGGAAGGCAGGTATTAATATGCAGAAATGCCTGGTACGTTCTGCAAGAGACCAATAAGGAGAAATTTGTTCCGAGTTTTTATAATACATTCTCAGCCAAATAACTGTGTCACTGATTTCAACATCTTCATGATTGGGAATGGAATGGAAAGTTCAGAAATAGACATCAGTGATAAGAGGGTGTTTTATTCCATTATCCATTTTAAACTATGAAATCAACCTAAATTGTTGAGATTTGGAAGTCCTTGGAATCAGTTTTGATACCTCCATTCTCCAGTTTTTTTGTCTTTTCACTGTGTTGGTTGCGTCCTTTGACACATAGAAGGTTTTACCTTTGATGTAGGTGGGGTTTCAGCTTCATTCTTTTGCAGGGAGGTATCCAGTTTCCCAGCAGCATTTGTTATTGAGACTGTCTTATTTTCATTTTGTAGTCTTAGCACCTTTATGGATACATTTTACATATATGCAAAGGATTATTTCTGAGCATTCTCTTGTGTTCATTTGGTTTATGTATCTGTGTTTATACCAATGCCACACAATCTCGATTGCTTTGTGATATGTTTTGAAATCTAAAAAAGGGAGGTCTCCATCTTTCTTCTTATTCAAGAGACTTTTGGCTATTTGCGGTTTTTTGAAATTCTCTGCGACTTTTAGCATGATTTTTTCTGTTTCTTCAAAAATTGCCATGGGAATTTTGATAATCATTCCATTGAATCTGTAGCACACTTTGGGTAGCTGGGATACTTTAAGGGTATTAAGTCTTATAGTCCATGAATATGGGATGACTTTCTATTTATTTGTATCTTTTAAAATTTCTTTTAGCACTGTTAAGTAGTTTTCAGTGTACACTTTTTTCACCTTCTTGGCGAATTTATTCCTAAATATTGATATTTCATTTGTTTTTAATGCTATAATAAATAAGATTGTTTTCTGATTTTCCTTTGATACTGTTCATTGTGTATACAAACGCAACTGAAAGTTTTTGCATGTTGATTTTGTATCCTGCAATTTTTCAAAACATGTATTTTGATGTAGCAGTTTTCTTGTGAAGAGGTCACGGTTTCTTCATTTCAAACCTTGTCTAGGAAAGAAGATAATTTTACTTCTTTTTCAATTTGGATTACTTTGATTTCTTTTTCTTGTCTAATTGCTCTGGCTAGGGGTTTCAGTACTTTGTTGAAGAGTAGTGCAGAAAGTATGCATCCTTGCCTTCCTCCTGATCTCAGAGGAAAAGCTTTCAGTCTTTCACGTTTGAGTATGACTTTAGCTGTGCTCTTTTCATAAATGGTGTTTATTATGTTGAGATAATTACTGTTTCTAGTTTGTTGAGTGTTTGTCTCTCTCTCTTTTTTTTTAATATTTACGTTTATTTATTTATTTGGCTGCACTGTGTCTTAGTGGCAGATCCCGATCTTCCATCTTCGCTGTGGCATGGGGGATCTAGTTCCCTGACCAGGGATTGAACCCAGGCCCCCTGTATTGGGAGCGTGGAGTCGTAGCCACTGGACTTGGACCACCAGAGAAGTGTTTATATCTTGAAAGTTTGTTGTGTTTTGTCAAATGCTTTTTTCTGCAGTAATTGAGATGATCCTTTGTGACATTTTTTCCTTTATTTTGTTAATGTGGTGTACCACATAATTGATTTTTGTATGTTGAGTCCTCCTTACCCCTTATAGTGATATAAATAAAATCCACTTGATTGTGATGTCAGATCTTTTTAATGTGGTGTTGAATTTGGTTTACTGGTGTTTTGTTAAAGATTTTGTATCACTATTCATCGGAGATATTGATTTCTAGTTTTCCTTTCTTCTGTTTTTGTCTGGGTTTGGTATCAGAATCATGCTGGCTCCATACAATGAGTTTGTGAGTGTTCCCTCTTCAACTCGAACATTTTTAGCAAGATTAGTGGTAATTCTTTTGTAAATGTTTGGTAGAACTGGGTTCTGGGTTTTTTTTGTTTGTTTGAAGTTTTTGATTACTGCTTGAATGTCTTTAGTTATAATTGGGTTCAAATTTTTTTTTATTCTTAAAGATTAAGATTTAGTAGGTTATATGTTTCTAAGAATTTACCTGTATCTTCTCCATTCTATAATTTGTAGGCATTATTGTTCATAGTACTCTTTTATAATCCTTTAAAAAATTTCTTTGACATTATTTGCAATCTCTCCACTTTAGTATCTGTTTTCAGTTATTTGAATCTTTTTTCTTAGTCCAGCTAAGTGTTTTTCCATTGAATTTTTCGAAACGCCCACGCTACTTTGCTTTTATATTTTTCTGCTTTGTATTTTGTTTATCTCTGGTCTAATCTTTATGATTTACCTCTTTCTTTTTGCTAAATATGGGTTCAGTTTGGTTTTTTTCCCCTACTTCATAGAGGTATAAAAATAGATTTCTGGTTTGAGAGCTTTTCTTTTTCTTATTTTAAGCATTTAGACTTCCTTTTTAGTACTGCCTTCATTGTGTGTTAAAAATTTTGGTATGTTGTGTTTTCATTTTCAGCCCAATATTTAAAAATTCCCTTGTGTTTTGTTCTTTGACCCATTGGTGCTTTAAGAATGAGTTGTTTAGGGAATTCCCTGGCAGTGCAGTGGTTAGTGCTCCACACTTTCACTGCTGAGGGCCTGGGTTTGATCTCTGGTTGGGGAACTAAGATCTCACAAGTGGCGTGGTGTAGCCAAAAAGGAAAGAATGAATGAATGAATGAATGAATGAATAAAATATTTCAACTTAAAAAAAAAAAGAATGAGTTGTTTAATTTCCACAATTTGGGGAATTTTCTTTTTTCCTCTGCTGTTTATTTTTAGTTTTAATTTATTATGATGGAGAACATACTTTTTATGATCTCAATCTCTTAACATTATTAAGATTTGCTTTTTGGCCTAACACATGGTCTGTCATGGAGAATGTTCCATGTGTGCTTGAGAAACATGTTTCTGCTGCTCTTGTTGGGTGGAGTGATCTGTACATGTCTGTTATGTCTACTTGGTCTACAGTGTTGTTCAAGTCCTCTGTTGCCTTGTTGATATTCTCTTTGGTTCCATCCATAAGTAAACATGAGCCATTGAAGTCTCATACTATTCTTGTGCTGTTTCTCTCTTCATTTCTGTTAATGTTTGCTTTCGTTTTCTTGGAGATCTAGTGTTATATTCGTATATTGTTTTTGTTTTACCTTTTTGATAAATTGACCGTTTTATCATTATATAATGTTTCTTGTCTTTTTATTTTTTCTGGTATTATGGAGTCACCCCTGCTCTCTTTAGGATGGAATATCTTTTCCATCCTTTCACTTTTCACTTTTCCGTGTCTTTAGATGTGTGAATGTTCACAGTTTTAACTCTCTGATATGCTCTGTCTGTGGCTCTCGCTCTCTGTTTTCCTCCTGTTACTTCCTCTAGTGGTCCCTGCTCAGGAAACCTGTACAGTGGTGAAAGGCAGGAACCCTGGCCAGCCCCCTTCACTGCAGTGTAACTTCAGAGGGAATGCATCAAGTATTTCCTTTTTGTCATGACGTTTGTTTGAAATGTGTTTTTTAATAATAATTTTTTTCCACATTCTTTTTTTCATGATTTTTAATTCTCCAAGAAGTTTATAACTTCACTGTTGTGATAAACTTTTTCTTAATCTGTGAAAATAATGTAGAATACTACTATTCTAATTTTGAATCGATTTTTAAAAAATTAATTAATTAATTAATTTATGGCTGTGTTGGGTCTTTGTTGTGCGTGTGGGCTTTCTCTAGTTACGGCGAGCAGGGGCTACTCTTCGTTGTGGTGCACTGGCTTCTCATTGCAGTGGCTTCTCTTGTTGCAGAGCACGGGCTCTAGGTGTGCGGGCTTCAGTAGTTGTGGCATGCGGGCTCAGTAGCTGTGGCTTGCGGGTTCTAGAGCGCAGGCTCAATAGTTGCGGCTCACGGGCTTAGTTCCTCCGCGGCATGTGGGATCTTCCCGGACCAGGGCTCGAACCTGTGTCCCCTCTGTTGGCAGGCTCTCAACCATTGCACCACCAGGGAAGTCCCGAATCAATGTTTTATTATTAGAAAAAAGAAGGAAACTCTTGGCCTGTTGTTAATGCCCAAGTATGTAAATTTTAATGGCTGAAGTTGTATTTGTATTTTTGAATATAGTTATTTTATTGAGATTGGAGTTAAAGTATTGGGTTTTTTTTCATGATCATACCATTTTTCTTTTAGTAGCCTATTATGGAATCATGTTGACAAACTAAATTCAGTACAGTTGATACATTCTCATTGTCTGAAAGATGCTGAAATACCCGTGAATAAAAGGGTGATTAAAAAACTGAAAATATGTCAGGAAACAACTATCATTTCAGTAATTTAGTGTGGACATGTGTGTGCATAATTTCATGGATGTGCACGGCGTCCCTGGTTTAGATAAACAACATGATTTTAAAACTATGTATTACATCTTTTGTAGTCAAAATTATATCTTCAGTATATTCAGTGGCCTTGAATTTTTTCTGTGCTATCATGTTAATGGTTTAAATTGTAGTAAGATTACTAAAAATTTTAATATATGTGTGTGTGTGCCCACATTTATAATGGCCTTTCATGCTTTTCTGCGTTCACATTGGACTTTTTTCAAGTTTTCTCAGGTATCCCTCTGTCAATGTCCTTTTAATGCTCTCTGTTACTTATCTGTTTGATTTTTAAGTTTCAGTTTCAGAGCCCAACCCTCTGAGTTTAGGTGCTTGCTGTGTCATTTGTTAACTTCTTGACCTGAGTCAAGTTTCTCAGAGGGTCTCTGACACAGTTTTTTCTTCTGTAAGATGGGAACAGATCTTTCTCTAATGAGCTATTACGTTGATGATATGTTCATACCCATAAAGCACTTTATAGAGTAATGTTTAGATTAATATTACAGTAATTTAGAGCAATAAGAAGTACTCCAGGGACTTTCCTGGTAGTCCAGTGCTTAAGAATCCGCCTTCCAATGCAAGGGATGTGGGTTCGATCCCAGGTTGGGGAACTAAGATCCCTCATGCCGCAAGACAACTGAGCCCCTGCGCCACAACTAGAGAGAATCCCGTGCGCTGCCACGAAGAGCCCACGCGCCGCAACGAAAGATCCTGCGTGTCACAACAAAGATCCCACTTGCCGCAACTAAGACCCGACGCAGACAAATAAATAAAATAAATTAATTAAAAAAGAAAAGAAGTATTCCCAAACTTCTAATCATTGTTGTTGTCATCATCATAATTGAAGATTTTGACTTTTCTCTAGAGCCACTGTGGACTTTGTCTCTCTCAAGACGCCACTCTTGAGAGTGTAGAACATAATAGCAAACGCATCTGGATAGACAACCCATTGTTGAGTTTTATTTATAGGTGTTTCATGGATTTTCCACAAAGATGAAAAACCCTTAGTAATTGGAAGATATCATAATCTCTTATGAAAAAGCATAAGAAGTTAAAATTAGAGGCACATAATGTCTCCCCATACTTCTACATGGACCTGGTAGCAGATATACTTCAACCAAGTCAATCCTTACCCCTTACTCCTCTTTTCCTTTTGTATGAAGATATGAACTCTCCTCATGGCCCCTTAGTGAAAATATATTTTCATTTCAGGAGTGGTTGACTTTTGAGGATGTGGCCATCAGATTCTCTCAGGAGGAGTGGGAATGCCTGGACCCTGCTCAGAGGGCCTTGTACAGGGATGTGATGGTGGAGACCTACAGGAACCTGATCTCCTTGGGTGAGGATAACTTCCCTCCACAGCTGGGATTTGCCTTTGCATCTTCCCCTCTGTGCGTCTTGGGAGGCCCTGTTTCCTTTGATCTGAAAAGCCTGTGGACTCAGACATGAAGTGCCATCATGCGTTTAAACTGACCCTTTCTTTGGATGATCTGTCCATTTCATGTTGCATCAGGAGTTGTTCCAGAGCTTAATTATGTATAAAGCTCAATGGTAAACTTTAAACAAATAACCAATTTCCCATTTTCTACTTTTTGGCTTTTGACTTAGTGTTTCTAGGAAGAGAGCTCAATATTTGCATATTATATACTGTTCCCGATGCATTTAGAAGGCGTCAGTGGATGAATTTGTGAAATATTTTTCCTGACCCACCTGTAATGTCCTCACTCCTTAGTTGAAGAAAGAGCTGTGATTTTCGGAAAACCGTAGCACTTTACATTTTTTGTTCCAATAATCAGGAATTTCTGTTTTTGATCTGAATATTATCTCCCTTTTGGAGCAAGAAAAAGAGCCCAGGACTGTGGTGAGTGATGTGAAAATACCCAAAATCCAAATGGGTGGGAATGTGTGAAAAGTGTGAACACAGATGGGATCTCATAAGGGCAGAGAGGAAGCCACAACATTAATAGTGTTTGGGAAACTTTTCTCACGGTGGAGAGTTTTTCTTTTGGAAAACAGAAGTTCATTTATTGAAAAGTCTCAGAGGATATTTTTCATCTCCTGGAGTTATCACCCTGTCCTTCATCATGTAAAATGTTTTCTTTTACCCTGCAGTGGTGCTGCAGCTCCTACAGAGACAAAGGCAAGGTCTTTATCAAGATCCACAACACTCATCACCTGGCTTTTGTGGACTGGTTTTTGCTTGACTTTGAGGAGGATGATGAGGGCTGTTTGATCGGGGTCTCTTGCCCCTTCATGTCTCCTTCTGGTCTTGATTCCCCTGGATGCTCAGTTCTTAGTCCACATAGATCAGAGCTGATGCCTCTGGAGTCCCACCCCTGAGCCCATCCCGGTTTGATCAGAGTTGCTGTACTTGGAAGAAGTAATCAGAAGATGTGGAAAAACTGGCTGCTCTGTATTCCACGTGGCCCCTCAGCACCTGCCGTAGCTGTCTCAGGTCCTCTTTGCTGGTTTAGATCCCTCAGCCGTTTCTTCTGTTCAGGGGTGTGTGGAATAGCTAGGTGCATTGGATCTTCTGTGCTTGTACTTAGGAAAACTGTAAGGACAGTGGATGGAGAGATCCTCTTTTTGATCCTAAATGCTACAAGGAGACCAGTGGTGAATTTGTCAGGCTCTTAGCTTGGCATCTATGGGTTGAGCACATGGTCCCATCTCAAGATCCTTTAATGTCTGACCCTCACACGTTGCATTGTTTTTTGCTCCTGTACTGCTCTCCTTAGTCTTGGAATGTCGACTCTTCCTGATTTTACATTCTGCTTAGTTTGTATGATTTTATCTCTTAAATTCCTTTGCAGTATAGTCCTAAGGTCTGAAATTTTATCCGGTTTCTTTGCTCTGATAACGTACCCATGTGTAATAGGGAACTTGTGGTGGACTCTCTATGGAGTGTGTTTACTGGTTACCAGAAAATATTTAATGGAGACACTTTCCCTCACATGTTGTAATATTTTCCCCCTCCGTTCAAAGTCACCACTTGAAGCTACTCATTGGAGTGGTCAGCACGTTTTGGGACATGAGGTAGAAAGTATCACGAGAGCCTGTCTGATAAGTCTTTCCAGGTTTTTTTCTGGCTTTGGGGGCTGTCACAAAAGCCTGTCTCAAGGGCACTATGTCAATGTTGTTCACATATACCAGCGATCATACGTTTTAGTCTCCGTAAATGGTGTAGAAATTTATCCCAGGATGCTAGATATGAACTAATCTGTTGTTGATGCCACATTTTTCTTTGCCTGTGTGCCATTGTTCCTTTACCTCAGCAGCTAATTTTGAAGAATCTTAATGAGGGCGCTTATGAAGTGGAATGATACTTTCAGTGGTGAAGCACCATTTGTTTTCTTTAAGACAATGGTACTTTCATTTTGTATATTCATATGCATTATCCATGATTCTTATTTCTGTTGATTATCAAGTTCATATATTTTGTGTTAATCTTGTTTTTGTTTTTATGTTTGCAATGTGTGGGTTGGTTGATTGGGGAAGGCCCCCTCCCGCCATGGTAGAATTGATCAGTCCCTTTTAGAGTTCTTTATGTATTCTAGATGTTAATCTGTTATCAAATATATAATTTGCAAATATTTTCTCTTATACCATAGAGTCTTTTCACTTAGAACATGCTTTAATTCACAGTATTTTATAATTTGGATATAGTCCAATTTATCTGTTTTTCTTTCGTGGCCTGTGTTTTTTAGTGTTATCTGATAAGTCCTTGGTGAATCCAATGTCAAGAAACATTCCTTGTATGATGACTTCTAGTAGTTTCATACACTTGGGAGTTAGGTTTAGCTTTTTGAACCATCTTGAGTTAATTTTTTTCTGTCGTGTAAGACAGTGGTGCAACTAAATACTTTTGTTAGTGGGTTTCCAGTTTTCTCAACACCTTTTGTTCAGTAGACTGCCCTTCTCCCACTGAATGGTCCTGACACCCTTGTGGAACATCAGTTTAGCATATACACAAGTTTTTTTTTCTGATGTCTCTGTTCTGTTTCAAGGATCCCTCTATCTATCTTGATGCCAGTACCACATTGTTTTGGTAAGTTTAGCTTTGGAAGAAGTTTTGAAGTAAGTGTGAGACCTTCAACTTCGTTTTTTTTCAAGCTTATTTTTGTTACTCAGGGTCTCTGGAGATTCCATATGAATCATCGGATGGATTTTTCTGTTTCTTTGGGAAAAAGCTATTGGGATTTCACTAGGGGATAATTTGATGTGTTGACCAGTTTGTGTAGTATTGACATCTGGACAGTATTGACTTCAGTCTATGGACTTGAGATACCTTTGCATTTATTTGTGTCTTTTATAAGCTTTTGCAGCGGTCTTTTTTTTTTTTTAATATTTATTTAATTATTCGGCTGCGCCAGGTCTTAGTTGCACCACTAGGGATCTTTAGTTGCAGCATGCAGGATCTTTTAGTTGCAGGAATCTTTAGCTGCGGCATATGAACTCTTAGTTGCGGCATGTGGGGTCTAGTTCCCTGACTAGAGATGAACCCCGGGCCCCCTGCATTGGAAGCGCAGCTCCTTAGCCACTGGACCACCAGGGAAGTCCTTCAGCAGTCTTTTTAATTGGCAGTGTACAAATCTTTCCTGTCATGTATAACATTATGTCTAAGTATTTTATTTTATTATTTGATGTTATTGTAAATGGCATTGTTTTCTCAATTTCTGTTTTGATTGTACATTTTTAAGGTTTAGAAACTGAATTGATTTTTGCATGTTGACTTGGTGTCTTGTAAGTTTATTGCAGTCTTTCATTATTTCTAGCAGTTTTTTTTTTTTTTTTTACAGAATCTTCAGGGTTTTCTACATGTTATATAATGTCAGAGATAATTTTGCTTCCTCTCGCTATTGGGATCCCTATTATCTCTTTTTTCTGCGTCTGTGTTCTTTCTAGGACTTCGGGTATTATGTTTTTAGAAATACTGAGAGCAGGTATCCTCGTCTTGTTCCTGCTCTTAGAGGAAAAGCTTTCATTCTTTCACCATTAAGTATGATGAGAGCTCTGAGGAGCTACTCCATTGAAGCATGGCTTTCATCATAGTCCTCTACCTTTTCTGAACAGAGAACATATTCAAACATAATGAGGTTGAACCCAAGTTTGTGTGCTCAGTGAGGTCAAACAAACTGAAACGTTGGAGTTTGGAGCAGAGAAAGGTTTATTAATCAAAGAGGCGCCAGCCCGGAAGATGGTAGACCTAAGCTTGCCTCAAATGCATCTTGCGGGTTGGCCAGGGTGTAAGATTTTTGGAGAGAAAAGGAGAGAGGGGAGGGGAGTGTCTGTGATCCCAGCTTCCCTGTAAGATCTCAGCTGCAGACTTTGGGCACCATGTTGTGCCATCTTCCTGATTATTCTGTAGGTTCCTTCAAAGCAAACTCCTAATCACAGTCTTCTGATCCCTTAACTTCCTTCTGGGAGAAAGCAAAAGCAATAGTTGTGACATTTTATTATTTACTTAGAACCGATGTGATGGCTTAAGAATTTTACTTCTCACTTGGCCCTCTGACTGTCATCAATTTTTTCAGTCCTCTTGGGGCAGCTGGTTGAAGCCACAGTTTGGGCTCATAGATCAAGGTATCAGTTTAAGTTACCAGTCATGGGAAAGATTATGTTGGGCTTGCTTTTCCTTTCTTTCTGCATTCCCTCCTTCCCCTAATGAGTATCTGCTTGAATCTGCTCTTTGGAACTCAGGGAAGATCCAGGAGACCGAAGCCTTTTTCTACCAAGAGGAATCACGGCACTTGGAAAGGCCTTTGTATCTAGGAGGGCCCTGCTGGGTCCTGTTTGTTTCAATCCCCCGTTTTCTTTGATACTGCTCAGTCTTGAGGGGAACAGGTGTGGGAAGACAAGAAATGGAATAAAATTTTGGATAGAGAGGTTAATCAAACTCAGCAGGGGAACACAGATTTAGGGAGACTCACTTTTACAATCATGGCCTCCTACTCTACTGGACTGTTTATTTAGTTTCTTTGTATCTGCACATGTGTGTACAGAAGAAACTCATTCTTCTCCTTTAGATGGCCTTTTCCTGTTTTTTTTTCTTCTGATTTTTGCTAAGAACATTCTTGTGCAATCTCCTGGAATATCATGTGTCGACATAGTAAAAGGGATGTCGGAATCAAACCCATTGGAAATAGGCTTGGATTAAATGTTCAAGAGAAACTGCAGATATTTAAAACTGATGGGATATTTTATGAATGTAATGAAGTTGAGAGATCTAGCAACAGTAGTTCCTCATTTTCACCATCTTTCAATACAGACACAAGATCAGAAAGCACTCAGGGAAAGACCTCACAAATGTAATGAGTGTGGCAAAACCTTTCTTCAGGGATCACACCTCATTAGACATCGGATCATCCACACAAGAGAGAAATTACATAAATGTGATGTATGTGGCAGAGTCTTTAGTCATAATGCAAAGCTTGCAACCCATCAGAGAATTCATACTGTGGAGCAGCCTTACAATGTAATGAGTGTGACTAAACCTTTCTTCAGGGATCTCACCTCATTAGACATCAGATCATCCACACAAGAGAGAAATTACATAAATGTGAGGTATGTGGCAGAGTCTTTAGTCATAATTCAAAGTTCGCAACCCATCAGAGAATTCATACTGTGGAGCAGCCTTCCAAATGTAATGAGTGTGGCAAAACCTTTAATAGCTCATACCTCAGGAGACATCAGATCATTCATACAGGAAAAAGTGTATATAAATGTGATGTATGTGGCAAACTCTTTAGCCAAAACTCACACCTTGCTGCTCGTCGGAGGGTTCATACTGGAGAGAAACCGTATCAGTGTAATGACTGTGGCAAGGTTTTTAGTCAGTATGGAACCCTTGAAAGTCTTCAGAGAGTTCATACTGGAGAGAAACCTTACGAATGTAATGAATGTGGTAAGGCCTTGAGTCAAAAACCATATCTTCAAGTTCATTGGCGAATACATACTGGAGAGAAACCTTTCAAATGTAATGAGTGTGGCAAGTTCTTCAGTCTAAAATCACACCTTACAAGTCATCAAAATTCACATCTTACAGGTCATCAGAGAGTACATAACGTAGAGAAAGCTTTCAGATGTAATGAGTGTGGCAAGGCCTTTAGTGTAAAGGGAACCCTTTTAAGTTATCAGAGAATTCATAGTGGAGAGAAACCTTACAAGTGTAATGAATGTGGTAAGGCCTTTCTACAAAAGTCACATCTTCGAATTCATTGGAGAATTCATACTAGAGAGAAACCTTTCAAATGTAATGAATGTGGCAAGTTCTTTAGTCGAAATTCATATAAGTCATCAGGGAGTACATATTGTAGAGAAAGCTTTCAAATGTAATGAGTGTGGCAAGGCCTTTAGTGTAAAGGGAGCCCTTTTAAGGCATGAGAGAGTTCATACTGGAGAGAAACCTTACAGATGTGATGAGTGTGGGAAGGCCTTTAGTCGAAAATCACATCTTTGAGTTCATTGGAGAATACATACTGGAGAGAAACCACACAAAGCAATATGATTTGCTAAGTCTCATTTTTGAAGATCAAAAATGTAGAACAATGAGAATTTATGTTGAAGAGCGAACTTTCAAATGTAATGGATGTTGTAAATTTTTACATCAAGTATGCACACCTTTGGTGTTGAGAGCATTCATACAGGTCAAAATGTATACACATGGAAGCTCTTTGAAATAGTGTGTCCATATGGTTCACCCAATAACACATATTTGGGAGAATTCTTAAAAATGTAAGGCATCTGGTGAATGTTTTGAGCAATTCTTAACAACAGACCATACACTAGAGAATGCATACTAGGAATAAATTTTTACCTCTTTGAGATATTACATACAGCAGAACCATGACAAGTCACCAGCTGTTAAAACTTATGACATGATGTGTATATTTGAGGAAGAAGGACATGTATGGAAATGGCCCATTGTCTTCAGTGTATAAAATATTCAATTTGATTTTTCTTGAAAAGCATACATTACTATTTGTGCCTTTCAATCTGAAGTTTGAAGTAATAGGGAAGAACAGGGACTTCCCTAGTGGGCCAGTGGTTAAGACTCCAATGCTTCCAATGCAGCAGGTGTGGGTTTGATCCCTGCTTGGGGAACTAAGATCTCAAATGCTGCATGGTGCAGCAAAAAACAAAAAAAAAGAGAATGAAGTAATAGAGAAGAAGAAATCTGATTCCATATTGGACTTGTTTCTTTTACTTTAACCTTTGTATTCTATTGCTTTTGGTACAAGTCAGTCACTAAAGGGATGTTGCCTGTATGCTTGAATTATATATAATGGGCCATCTCTGGGTACACTGCCACCCTTGTAATGAGTGTTAATGTAAAATACCTTTGGTTAGCTCCCAGGAAGCGTCCTGACCAGGCCCACCTGTGAATGGCTTCAGGAAGGAAGAAATTAACATACCCCTTCCAGAGTGTCACCAGAAGATAAATCAGTGCATCTAAGAAAAAAATGGAAAATTTTATTTGAGCCAAAATAGAGGATTGTATCCTGGGAAGAGCATCTCAGAAAGCTCTGAGAACTGTTCTGCCTGTTAGAAATCAAAGCACAGTTATATAATTTTTGTGGGACAGACAGCTATACATCAAATGACATATTTTTGACAGTTCACATAATCCAGGTCTAAGCATCATCGTGGTGGGTCATGTGAACCTTTACAAGATCAAGAAGGAATGTTATCTTTTAAGGAGTTGCCTTGTTTTTTTTTGTTGTTGTTCTTTTTAATAAATTATTTATTTATTATTTTTTTTTTTTGGCTGTGTTGGGTCTTCGTTTCTGTGCGAGGGCTTTCTCTAGTTGCAGTGAGCGGGGGCCACTCTTCATCGCGATGTGCGGGCCTCTCACTGTTGCGGCCTCTCTTGTTGCGGAGCACAGGCTCCAGATGCGCAGGCTCAGTAGTTGTGGCTCACGGGCCTAGTTGCTCCGTGGCATGTGGGATCTTCCTGGACCAGGGCTCGAACCCCTGTCCCCTACCTTGGCAGGCAGACTCTTAACCACTGTGCCACCAGGGAAGCCCTCAGGTGCTTTCTGAATGTGTACCTATGACAGATTTTTGGATTGTGCTTACTATGAAGTGTTTTTTTTTGGTTTTTTTGTTTTTGTTTGTTTTCTTTTGTTTTTTAAATGCAAGGAGGTTAGCTTTTTTTAAAAATTATTATTAATTAATTAATTAATTTATTTATGGCTGTGTTGGGTCTTCGTTTCTGTGTGAGGGCTTTCTTTAGTTGCGGCAAGTGGGGGCCACTCTTCATCGCGGTGCGTGGGCCTCTCACTATCGCGGCCTCTCTTGTTGCGGAGCACAGGCTCCAGACGCGCAGGCTCAGTAATTGTGGCTCACGGACCCAGTTGCTCCGCGGCATGTGGGATCTTCCCAGACCAGGGCTCGAACCCGTGTCCCCTGCATTGGCAGGCAGATTCTCAACCAGTGCGCCACCAGGGAAGCCCACTATGAAGTTTTTATATGGATATAGAACTCTGTACTTCCTATACTTAGGTGACTTTCTTTTCCCTTGTTAGGGAATTTTTTAGTTATTGTCTCGTCAGATATTTTCTCAGGCCCTCTCTCTCTCTTCTTCTTCTGGATCCCCTATAATGTGAATATTGGTACACTTGCTGTTGTCCCAGAGGTCTCATAAGCTGCCCTCCTTTCTTTTCATTCTTTTTTCTTTTTTCTGTTTGGGGGTGGTGATTTCCACTTCTCTGTCCTCCAGCTCACTGACCATTCTTCTGCCTCATTTAGTCTACTGTTGATTCCTTCTAGTTTTTTTTTTCTTTACATTTCAGTTATTGTATTCTTCAGCTCTGTTGGATTGTTATACTTTCTAAGTCTTTGTTAAAAACTTTTCATTTCTTGCTCTGTGCATCCATTCTCCTTCTGACGTCTTTGATCATCTTTATGGTCATTACTCTGAGCTTTTCCTTTGGTAGATTGCATATCTTCATGTAACTAAGTTCTTCCGGGGTTTTATCTTCTTCCTTTGTCTGAACCATAATCCTCTGTCGCCTCATTCTGTCTAAATTGCTATTTGTATTTTTATGTATGTGGTAGGTTAGCTGCGCTTCTTATCCTTGGAGAGATGAGAAAGTGTCGCCCACTTTAGGTGACATGCTTTGCGTCCCAGCAGTGCACTCCCCTCTTGTAAGCCAAGGGTCAGGGGCCAGCTGGTCCCAGGGTTGTGTCTGGCCTGTGTTTGCAGGTTCTGTCTGTAGACTGCAGGACTTCAGTTTTTTTGCTTCTCGTGTGTGCCCCATGGTGGGTGAGGCTGGTCTCGAGGCTTGTGCTTGCCCACTGGTGGGTGAAGCTGGGTCTTGGCCCTCTGGTGGGCAGGGCCAGGTGTAGGTGCATGTGTAGAGATGGCTGTGGGCTCAGGATTCCTTTAGGCAACCTGTCGGCTATGGTTGGGGCTGTGTCCCCACCCAGTTTCTTGTTTAGCCTGAGCAGTCCCAGCACTGGAGCCTCCAGGCTGTTGGATGGTGCTGGGTCTTGGTGCTGACATGTCAGCCTCCTGGAGAGCTCATGCAGATGAATGCTCCCCGAGATGTCTGCCACCAGTGTTTATGTCCCCAGTGTGAGCCACAGACGCCTCCCTAGTAGACCATGTAAGACCAGCAGGTAGGTCTGGCCCATGCTTCTATTCTATTACTGTTTTTGCCTTTTGTCTCTGTATATGGGCCTTTTAAGAGTGAGGTATTGGGCTTCCCTGGTGGCCCAGTGGTTAAGAATCCACCTGCCAGCGCAAGGGACATGGGTTCAAGCCCTGGTCTGGGATGATCCCACATGACGCGGAGCAACTAAGCCCGTGCACCACAACTACTGAGCCTGTGATCTAGAGCCTGCAAGCCACAACTACTGAGCCCGCACGCCACAACTACTGAAGCCTGCGCACCTGGAGCCTGTGCTCCACAACAAGAGAAGCCACAGCAATGAGAAGTCCGTGCACTGCAACGAAAACCCAACGCAGCCAAAAATAAATAAATAAAAAAATTTTTTAAAAAGTGAGGTATCTGTGAGGGCGTGAGTCGCGGGTTCCCACAGGGCTTTGTGGGAGGGGTGAAGGGTCCGGCTGAGGTCCTTTGCGGACCAGATTGGATCTGGGAAGCCAAGCTCGAAAGGTTACCTCCCTTTCCTCTCACACCCCACCTTAGTGCCAACCCCCAGCTTCCCGCAGCCCTTGGTATCCATTGGATTAACCTCCAAGGGCGTCCCAGTCCTCACCTTGGTGTGCACCTGGCCTAGGCCCTTAGGTCTCTGTTAGTGCTGCCCCTATGAGTTAGGCCATTTCCAAGGAAAGTTTAGGTAGCCAGCTTGCTGCAGGGACATGGGGTTGTCCTGGGTGACCTCAGAACCACGGTCCTAGGTGAAGGTGGCCAGAATGAGCCAGGTCTGATTGTTGCACAGGCACTGGTACGACCTGGTGCAAAAATGGATGTGGTTTTTCAAGCCTAGGCACCCTTTCGCAGAGGATGGTGGTGTTAACAATTGCCTGTTCTTTATGCGACTGTTAACAATCTAGATGGAACATGCTGAAGCCTTTTCTCGTCCCCTGAGTCGGAATGGTGTTGGTTTAATTTTCTGTTTGATGATATTTGATGCAATAACATACTTTACAATCGAATGGATTATGGATGCAATTGATCCAATCAGAAAGCAAAAGCTCTGAAACAGGCAGAAAAATTAATGAAGCCAATTGGAGTGAAAAATGTGAAGCTTTCAGAATATGAAATGGGTATTGCTGCTCATCAACTAGACCATCTGAACACGTATGTTACTTGGAGTGATATAGGAGGTTTAAATGATGTCATTACGGATCTGAAAGATACAGTCATCTTACCTATCAAAAAGAAACATTTGTTTGAAAATTCCAAGCTTCTGCAGCCTCCAAAAGGTGTTTTTCTCTATGCGCCTCCATGCTGTGGTAGAACATTGATTACCAAGGCTACAGCCAAAAAAGCAGGTTGTTGTTTTCTTAACCTTCAGCCTTCAACACTGACCAGTAAGTGGTATGGAGAATCTCAGAAACTAGCTGCTGCTGTTTTCTCCCTTGCCATGAAGCCACAGTCTTCCATCATCTTTATAGATGAAATTGACTCCTTTCTACGAAAACGTTCAAGTTCTGACCATGAAGCTACAGCCGTGATGATAGCTCAGTTGCTCAGTTGATGAGTCTTTGGGATGGATTGGGTACTGATCACAGGTGCCAGGTCATAGTGATAAGAGCTACGAATCATCCTCAGGATTTTGACTCAGATATAATTGGAAGAATGCCTATGAGATTTCATGTCAACCAGCCTGTTCTAAGACAAACCTCAATGTGGGAGTTGGCTACTGGGGATGCATCCAAAAAGATATTGCTGTGTTTTATGTATCCTGACATATTTTTGAAAATAATGTGTAATCTGCTGTTTTTTAATGTTATCCTAAAAATCTTGATTCTGTCCCATGATTTGATGGTGGTATGGAGTTCATCCATGTAAGGTGCTTTTCTTTGTCCTTGTTCTATCAATTACTGAGAGAGATGTATCAAAATCTCAAGGTATAATTGTGGATTTGTGTATTGATCCTTTCAGTTCTATCAGTTGTTGCTTCACAAATTTTGCTGCTGTTCTTTTGTGCGTATACACTTAGGATTGTGTGGTCTTCATGGTAGATTGGCCCTTTTTTCATTATGTCATTTGCTGTTACCCTTGGTAATTTTGTTTTCTCTGAACTTTATTTTATCTGCTATTAAGAAGACACTCCTCTTTCCTTTCAGTTCATGTTTACATGGTATAACTTTTTGACTCTGTTGACATTGTGAATGAGATAAATCTTTGTTGTGTGAAGCTATTCCATGCATTGTAGGATGTTTACCAACATCACTGGACTGTACACACTAGACACCAGAAGCACTACCCCAGTTGTGACACTAAAAGGTTTGTCCAGATTTTTGCACATGTTTCCTGGGAGTAGTGTGATCTCCCCTAGATATCCTTTCAGTAGCAGAAAAGATAGTAGTATGGCATTTTGTTTTCAGCTTCCCTTGATGTAATATTACAATCAAGACCTGACATTATGAATGAACAAGCTGTTTTCCAAGCAAGAGGGATCTCATGAGACCATTATGAGATCCTCACTGGTGATGGAAGTTGTATTCGTATAGACATTTTTTTTTTTTCGTTTCAGTTGGAACTGAGGTGAATGTATTTTGTGTGTGAAGGAAGTAAAGACAACTTTCTTTTATGTATTTTTTTATTGAAGTATAGTTGATTTACCATGTTTCAGATCTACCACAAAGTGATTCACTTATATGTATATTTTTTTCTGATCCTTTCCCATTATAGTTTATTATGAGATATTGAATATTGTTCCCTGTGCTACACAATAGTTCCTTGTCGATTATCTATTTTATATAGAGAGTGTGTATATGTTAATCTCACATTCCTAATTTATCCCTCCCCTCGTTTCCCCTTTGGTAACCATAAGTTTGTTTTTACTGTCTCTAAGTCTGTTTCCGTTTTATAAATAAGTTCACTTGTATCATTATTTCAGACTCCACATATAAGTGATATCATGTGATATTTGTCTTTCTCCATGTGACTTACTTCACTTAGTATGAAAATCTCTAGGTCCATCCATGTTGCTGCAAATGGCATTCTCTCATTGTCTTTTATGGCTGAGTAATATCACGTTGTATACATGTGTATACCACATCTTCTTTATCCATTCATCTGTTGATGGACATTTAGGTTGCTTTTGTGTCTTGGCTATTGTAAATAGTGTCGTGATGCACATTGGAGTATATATGTCTTTTTGAAGTAGAGTTTTCATTTTTCTGGATATATGCACAGGAGTGGGATTGCTGGATCATATGGTAACTCTATTTTTAGTTTTTTAAGGACTCTCAATACTGTTTTCCAAAGTGGCTGCACCAATTTACACTCCCACCAACAGTGTACAAGGGTTCCTGTTTCTCCACACCCTCTCCAGCATTTATTATTTGCAGATGTTTTAATGATAGCTATTCTGACCGGTGTGAGGTGGTACCTCGTAGTTTTTATTTGCATTTCTCTAATAATTAGTGATGTTGAGCATCATTTCATGTGCCTTTTGGCCATGTGTATGTCTTCTTTGGAGAGATGTTTATTCAGGTTTTCTGCCCATTTTTTGATTGGGTTGTTTGGTTTTTTGATATTGAGCTATATAAGCCATTGTATATTTTGGAAATTAATCCATTGTTGGTTGTCTCATTTGCAAATATTTTCTCCCATTCTGTAGGTTGTTCTTTCATTTTGTTTGTGGTTTCCTTTGCTTTGCAAAAGCTTTTAAGTTTCATTAGGTCCCATTTGTTTATTTTTGCTTCTGTTTCCATTACTCTAGGAGAAGGATTCGGTATATCTTTCTGTCTGTTTGTGTCATCTTTGATTTCTTTCATCAGTATCTTATAATTTTCTGAATACAGGTCTTTTGCCTCCTTAGGTAGGTTTATTCTTAGGTATTTTATTCTTTTTAGTGCAATGGTAAATGGGATTGTTTCCTTAATTTCACTTTCTGATATTTTGGTTTTACTGTATTCAAATGCAACAGATTTCTGTATATTAATTTTGTACCCTGCTACTTTACCCTGTTCATTGGTGAGCTCCAGTAGTTTTCTGGTGGCATCTTTAGGATTTTCTATGTATAGTATTATGTCATCTGCCAACAGTGACAGTTTTACTTCTTCCCAATTTGGATTCCTTTTATTTTTCTTGTCCAATTGCTGTGGCTAGGAACTTCTTTCTGATGAAGCTGTACTAATCACATATTGCAATATTATTTCCAGTCATTTATCACCCTCCTGTGAAATCATGCATGTCTGCCCTTTGATATCAAGCTTGGCCAATTGACATAGGCAACCCTTCCATCCCTTTGAGAGGATTGCTCTTCCCTCCCTATTTTATGCAAGCTTGGTCATTTGAGTTCCTTGGCCCATTTGGTGTGAATAGAATGGCATGTTTTTAAGTGGTGCTGGGAAAACTGGACAGCTACATGTAAAGAATGAAATTAGAACACCATACACAAAAATAAACTCAAAATGGATTAAAGACCTAAATGTAAGGCCAGACACTATAAAACTCTTAGAGGAAAACTTAGGCAGAACACTCTGATATAAATCACAGCAACATCCTTTTTGACCCATCTCCTAGAGAAATGGAAATAAAAACAAAAATAAACAAATGGGACCTAATGAAACTTAAAAGCTTTGCACAGCAAAGGAAACCATAAACAGGATGAGAAGACAACCCTCAGAATGGGAGAAAATATTTACAAACAAACAACTGACAAAGGATTAATCTCCAAAATATACAAGCAGCTCATGCAGCTCAATATCAAAAAAACAAACAACCCAATCCAAAAATAGGCAGAAGACCTAAATAGACATTTCTCCAAAGAAGATATACAGATTGCCAGCAAACACATGAAATGACACTCAACATCGCTAATGATTAGAGAAATGCAAATCAAAACTACAATGAGGTATCACCTCACACCAGTCAGAATGGCCATCATCAAAAAATCTACAAACAATAAATGCTGGAGAGGGTGTGGAGACAAGGGAACCCGCTTGCACTGTTGGTAGGAATGTAAATTGATAACAGCCACTATGGAGAACAGTATGGAGGTTCCTTAAAAAACTAAAAATAAAACTACCATGTGACCCAGCAATCCCACTACTGGGCATATACCCTGAGAAAACCATAATTCAAAAAGAGTCATGTACCACAATGTTCGTTGCAGTTCTATTTACAATAGCCAGGACATGGAAGCAACCTAAGTGTCCATCGACAGATGAATAGATAAAGAAATGTGGCACATATATACAATGGAATATTACTTAGCCATAAAAAGAAATGAAACAGTTATTTGTAGTGAGGTGGATGGACCTAGAGACTATCATACAGAGTGAAGTAAGTCAGAAAGAGAAAAACAAATACCATATGCTAACACATACATATGGAATCTAAAAAAAAAAAAGGTTCTGAAGAACCTAAGAGCAGGACAGGAATAAAGACGCAGATGTAGAGAATGGACTTGAGGACATGAGGAGGGGAAAGGGTAAGCTGGGACGAAGTGAGAGAGTGGCAATGACATATATACACTAACAAATATAAAATAGATAGCTAGTGGGAAGCAGCCACAAAGCACAGGGAGATCAGCTAGGTGCTTTGTGTTCACCTAGAGGGGTGGGATAGGCAGGGTGGGAGGGAAATGCAAGAGGGAGGGGATATGGGGATATATGTATATGTATAGCTGATTCACTTTGTTATACAGCAGAAACTAACATACCATTGTAAAGCAATTTTACTCCAATAAAGATATTTAAAAAAAAAAAAGAATGGCATGTTTCAACTTTACATGGAAGCTTTCAAAGTCTTTGTTTGTTCCATATAACCCCGTTTCCTCTCTACTGCAAGAATGTTCTTGGGTACACTGAAATTTTACCCTTAATGACAGAATTGAATTATAGAAATAAGCAAGAGGTGAATAATGATGGAGGTCATATGAGGAAGCAGTACATATTTGTTGTTATAATCCAGTGAGAATTCAGGAATATTTGTCACCACAGCAAAACTTTTAGAAAGCTGACTGGTACACTTTCAGTGACCTTTTGTTTTTTCATCCCCACCTTAACCTCCCAAAGTCAAGGTTACAGGTAATAACGTATTATCTCCAGGAATCGTTTCACCTTTGACCTCTTGATGTCAAGAATTCTTTTCCTAAATAATTACCCTCATACCTTCCAATTTCTGTTTTCTCTTCCCATTAGAATAGCCATTCATTTTTATTTTATCTAGAAATATATTACTTTTTGTAGTCCAACTACCCTCAATGGCCTATGTGTTCTCAGTTATAACATTTCAAAGTGGTGTATCATAATCAAATGTTTGTAAATAACCTCAAGACTTGCCCTTTTACCTGGTCCTGCCTTCCCCTGCCTATGTAAGCCTCAGAACTGGATGAACTCAGTTATGGACTTAAGTCCCATGCCAAGCAGGAAGTTCACATTAATAACCAAAATAACCAAAACCCTAGCAAACAAACAAACAAAAAAGAAAGAGCCCTTCGGTTTTCAGATGTTTTAATAAATTGCTATCCATTTTCAAGTTTTTAATTTCTCCTGAAGTACTGGTCAGTTGTAAATTTCATATGTTCTGTTTTCATTTTCATTCAGTTGAGAATACATGCTAATTGCCTTTGTAATTTCTTCCTTGTTCCAGCCTTGTTCATTAGTAGGTCATTATTTTCCATATATTTGTTTTTCCAGATATTTTTTGGTTATTGATTTCTGTTTTTTCCATTGTGGTTATAGAAATATTTTGTATAACTTGATTTCTTATAATTTATCAAGACTTGTTTGATGGCCAAGAATATGGTTTGTCTTGATAAAGTACTTGGAAGATCTTGAAAAATTATCTCATTATGTTGGGTGTTCTTACAAAGGAAAAACTTGATTTTCTTCCTCCTGTGGAGGGAAAGATCCATTTCTTCCTACTGTGTGTTTCTTTCCTCTGTGTCTCCTATGTCTCACACCACAACACCCTCACATAGAACACTTCTGACACTTTTGGTCACCAATGTGTGAGGAGTTTTCTGCACAACAAGCAATTCCTGGGACACCAGCTGTGTATCCTACAATTCAACTCAGTTCTGACACTGGCTGTACTGAGATTGCATGAGATCCTACAGATCTCACAGGACTGCCATCCCTCTCAACACACTTCAGATGGCAGCACAAATGTACGTTATCACCCGTGCTTCTGACCAATAGGCTGTAAGATCATAAGTTTCAACAACCCCCTCTGTCACCCTCTGTAAATCAGAAGTAAAGAATCTGCACTTGGAAGTTATGTATTCATATGCAAGAATGCCTGGTAAATTCTGGAAAAGACGTATTAGAGGAAATATGTTCAGGCTTATTATAATGCATTGAAGCTAAATGAGTGAGTCACTGACTTCAAAATCTCAGTGGTCGGGAGTGGAATGGAAAGTTCAGAAAGAGACCTCAGGGCTAGAAGATATTTTATTCCATCATTGGTCTTCACCTATGAAATCAACCTAAATCTCTGACACGTGGGTGTTCTTTAAATGACTTTCGTCACCTCCATCCCTCAGAGGTTGTCTTTTCACTCTGTTGATGGTATCATTTGGCACACCGAATTTCTGCGTTTGATGCAGGTAAGGTTCCAGCTTCCTTCTTTTGCTGGTAGATATCTAGTTTCCCAGCACCATTTGTTAGTGAGACTGTCCTTTCCTCTTTGTGTAGTCTTGGTACCCTCGTCAAAACACTTTACATAATGGAAAGGATTATTTTGCGGCATTCTGTTCTGTTCCATTGGTTTATTATATAGCACACGGAACGATATTCAATATCCTTAATAACCATAATGGAAAAGAATATGAAAAGAATATATGTATTGTATGTATAAGTGAATCACTTTGCTATACAACAGAAATTAACAGAACATTGTGAATCAAGTATACTTCAACCAAATAAATTTTTAAAAAATACAGAAAAAAAAGAATATATTCCCCTTAGTCATAATAGTCTTTTTAAATGTGTTGATTTTCAAAAATTATTTATTTATTTATTTTCAGCTGCATTGGGTCTTTGTTGCTGTGCACGGGCTTTCTCTAGTTGTGGTGAGCGGGGGCTACTCTTTGTTGTGGTGCGTGGGCTTCTCATTGCAGTGGCTTCTCGTTGTGGAGCATGGACTCTAGGTGCGTGGGCTTCAGTAGTTGCGGCACGTGGGCTCTGTAGTTGTGGCTCACGGGCTCTGGAGCACAGGCTCAGTAGTTGTGGTGCATGGGCTTTGTTGCTCTGCAGCATGTTGGATCTTCCCGGACAAGGGCTCGAACCCATGTCCCCTGCCTTGGCAGATGGATTCTCAACCACTGCGCCACCAGGGAAGCCCTAAATGTGTTGATTTTTGCTTACTATTACTTATTTTTGCATCGTTATTCATTAGAAATTTTATTCTTTGGTTTTCTTGTAGTATCTTTGTCTGACTTTGGTATTAGAGTAATTCTGGATTCGTAGAGGGAATTTAGAACGGTTCCCTTTTCTTCACTATTTTCAGGAAGATGTTAAGGAAGGTTGCTCTGTTTTCTGAGGGGCTGGGTTGGGTCTTCATTTTGCACGCAGGCTTTCTCTAGTTGTGGTGAGTTGGGGCTACTCTTTGTTGTGGTGCGAGGGCTTCTCATTGTGGTGGCTTCTCTTGTTGCGGAGCATGGACTCTAGGCGTGCGGGCTTCGGTAGTTGCAGCATGTGGGCTCAATAGTTGTGGCACATGGGCCCTAGAGCTTGTGGTCTCAGTAGTTGCGGCATGAGGGCTTCAGTAGTTGTGGTGCACAGGCTTACTCGCTCTGTGGCATGTGAGATCTTCCTGGACCAGGGATCGAACCATGTATCCATTGGCAGGCAGATTCTTAACCATTGCACCACTAGGGAAGTCCTTGGAAGGTTGGTCTTAATTGTTTATAAATGTTGGGTTGAATTTTGCAGTGAAGCTATCTGGCTTTCCTTTGCTGAATGGTTTTTGAATACTGGTTCAATCTCCTTAAAAGTTATAGGCTTGTTCAGATTTTTAATTTCTTTATAATTCTGTCTTGGTAGGTTGTGTTCTGTATGGATTTATCCATTTCTTCTAGGTTATCTGATATTTAGGCATAGAATTGTCTAAATATTTTCTTCTAAATTTTTTAAAAAATTTCTGAAGAATCAGTTGTAATCTGCTATAATGTCCCCGCTTTGATTTCTGATTCAATCATTTGAGTCTTCCCTTTGTTGTTAATCTGGATAAGGATTTGTCAGTTTTGTTATCCTTTTCAAATAACGGTGTTGTACTGTTGTCATTTTCTCTGGTTTTATTCTACATTTCATTTGTATCTAATCCTTTTTCCTACCTTCTGCTAGCTTAGGCGTATTTTGTTCTTCTAAGATCTTTTTATTTTGCTTTTTTTTTAAAAGGAATTTTTTAGTCACCATATATGTTCACAAGGTAATTCATCACAGGTGTGGCATAGAGTAAGTATTTTAAAGAATAACGGGGACTTCCCTGGCAGTCCAGTGGTTAAGACTTCACCTTCCAGTGCAGGGGCTTGCGGGTTCGATGGGGAGCTATGATCCCACGTGCCTTGGGGCCAAAAAACCAAAACATAAAACAGAAGCAGTATTGTAACAAATTGAATAAAGACTTTAAAAATGGTACACATTTAAAAAAAAACCTTTAAAAAAATGAATAATGCAGTTCTCATCAAAGAAAAGTTTTTTTCTCCTATTTTGATTTCTCTTCATTTTATCTATATGAGATGATGCATGATAATTAAACTTACTGTGAGTTATACACCAGGACAGTCTGCTCATTTTACCTGAAAATACTTTAAGTATGCTAATTTCCCTATGTAAACATCATCCTATTTCAATGGATTCCCATGTCTCTCTGGTTGAAATGTTTCACATATAGGGATGTGATAAAGCATAGTTTATAGTAGATGTTATCTAACATACTGCCTTAAAAATATTGGGGGTCGAAATGAAGTTACAGTATATTTGGTAATCTAGTTTTACTTTCTTTAGGGTTCCAATTAAAGAGAATATACCTCCCTACTAAATGCGGTTAGAAATATTGCGACTTAATTATTCTTTAAATGGAAATAAATCCCAGTGTCTTCTGAAGACTGTTATTTTTCAGGCTTTGTTACCCACCCTTGACAAAACTTTAAGAAATAGAAAATAAAAAACTAAAATATATTATAATTTGGAAATAAAAAGTGAAAAATTCTAATTACGTGCATAATGAACATATAATCAATTTGAAATTACATTGTGTTATTATGTATTTAGGTAGAATTTCATTAAAAGTTTTTGGGAAAGATACTTAAAAGTAATTCTCCCAAGTATGGAATAGAGTAAGTTTTTTAAACAGTAATGCAGTTCTTATCAAAAGAAAAAGAAGTTTTTTCTTCTATTTTGCTTTCTTTTTATGTTATCTGTATGAAATTCTGGATGCTAACTAAACTTATTGTGATAATCATTTCACAGTATATGTCAGTTACTTATGCTCTACAGCTTAAACTTATTCAGTGATGTTTGTCACTGTATAAAGTGTTGCTTATACAACTCTCATATGTCACTGTTTACAGAGTTGGTTTTAGAAAGGCAAATAAAACACATTGGATAAAAGAATAATGCAGTTTATAACAATTAAAAAAAATGTATTGCTGTTTTTAAGGCAATTTTTAGTGACCTAAATGATCACGTCTTAGTCTTCCATCTCAGACCTCCAGGTACTGTCCCTGAGTTTGTGGAACTCAAGCACTATGTTGAGTTTGCCCTTCTGCGTGAATGGGCAATAGAAAACGAAAAGCAGTTTTGTAGGGTGTCAGTATGAAATAGCCCATTTCTGCCCAGGGGGAGTTTTGTATTTGTTATTTGTATTTGTAATACAGAGAGTAGTCCCATTCTTATTTCTTAAAGCTGCTTAAATTAATTCCAATTTAGGAAGTGTTCCTGGATCCAACTAATGGCCCACGTCAACCCCTGCCTCTCCGCTCCTGGAGACCCAAGTTCCCAGACCAGTGAATTGCTTCAGCCTCACTAGCAGGACGTCAGAACAACCTGCTGTGAGAAATAGGTTTTTATTAAACCCTTTTAGTCTTAAGAGGAAATATCTTGGCTTCCGACATAACTGGCCCACACAGCCGTAAGCTTTTACGTGAAAACTGTTACAGCCAGTAACTTAAAGGAACGCAGTCAAGGTAACAGGCGCACCAACCCCGCCCTGCTCCCTGCCCCTCCCTCCCGCGCTCAGTGCGCAGACCTGGGCGCTCTCCTCGCCCCGCCCCTCGTCGCTGGCGCTCCGCCCAGGCCCCGCCCCGGAAGCCCTGCCTCTAAAGCCAGTAGCCTTTTCCTAGGGACGCGGAGAGCGGAGAGTGCGGAGCCAAGGCCGCGGAGCGGAGCGTAAGTTTCTTTCCAGTGTAAATTTGTGCAGCGACCCCTCACCCCCACCCCCCGCCGCAGCCGTCCCAGAGTAAATCCAGACGTTGCAGTTGCAGGTCGGGTATCTTTTCGTTTGGGTTTTAATTTTTTCTGAGGCTGGTCCGTTCCCTTGGCTTTTTCAGCCTTCGGTCCACTTAGACACCGTCTTTGGCGACATTTTCCTGTTTAAAACCCTTTACTACCTCCGCTCTACCCCTGTAAAGTCCTCTTCCGCGAGGTGCATGCGCGCCCCGCAGCCTCGCCCTCTCGGCCCTGGAGGGCAGCGCCGGCCGCCCCGCTCCCGGCGAGGCCGCGTCCTCTCCCCGGTCCTGGGGTTCTGCAGAGCCCGCCCTTCTCCTGAGACCCCCTCCCTCCCTCCCAGCCCCTCTGTCCTCGCCTGCTCCTCGGGCCGGTCCTTCTGCTTCTCTGGCCTCCCCTTCCTGGTCAGCCCTTCCACTCACCCCGCGTTGGGGGAGATGACCTGGGCCGGACGTGTGACACCTAGTGTTGTTCCGTGTCATATTCAGCTCTATTGAAAAATGTGCTCTTCCGGTTCGCGGGCATCTCATTCAGTCTCCAGCCCAGTAAATGGGCGGGGGGCATCAGGAGAAGCAGAAACTGAGCGACTGAGAGAGAAAGATTAAAACTGCGAAGGAGAAAAGCATGAGGGAGAACCGATGGGAACGTAGAGGGTGGCTGAGGGACTTGCAAAGAGGTAGTAAAATGAAAGAGATTAAGCCTTGAAAGTAGCAGGTGAATGAAATAGAGAAGTAAATGAAAAAGCCAAATCTCCAGGGATTGGAAAACAACAAAGGGAGAGCTGCCCTGGAGGAGGGGGAGGCGAACGGTGGTGAGGTAGGTCAGACGTGGAGAGGATAAAACGTGGAACCATGGACTTCAGTGCGTCATGGTGCTGGCAGAGAAAGAAGCCAAAGGATGACAAGAGCAGAGGAAGAAAGAACAGCCACCTGGGGTGCCAGCGAGTGGGGAGGAAGGGAGAGTAACAGGGAGAGAAGGAGTGTAACCCGGAGGGCAGAGATGAGGCAAACAAGAGGCAGAAATACCTACAGATTTTTGACGAAATCAGAAAGGTTGGAGAGAAAGAGCATCTCGAAGGGGAATAAGTTGCAGAGTGGGGCAGGACAGGTGTGAGGGGAGAAACAGCAGGAGTGCAGAGGGGAATAAGTAAGAGACAGAGACCAAGATGAAATAGGGAGACAGGTGAAAAGAATGAAATGGAAACACCTAGTAAAAGTAGAGAGGGTAAACTGGATCCAGGTGGATGGTGAGTTGTTTGGATGTGGATGATTAAGTTGTGATGATATTGATTCGTGTCTTTAGAATCTAATACATTTAAAATTATACAGGTGAGGATGAGAATTGCAAAACTCCTGTCAATAAGGCTTGTGCCTTTTGTTATTATTTGTATCAGAAGATAACTTCCATTTGCAAACCCTGCTGAGCCAGCAGGCAGTGACTTGATTCACTCAGTTGTCACTCCCATACCTTTTCCTGACATGGGGTAGAAGTCAGGGGAGAGGAGAAGTGGGCAAGAAATGACTGACTGTCACTATGTGGTGGCTTTTTAAGGCAACATTGTTTTTTTTAATGGATTTACATTTTTCTTTTTTCTTTCTTTACATATGGTTCTTTTTGTAGCTTGGAATAAATCTTAGTTCATTCAATTTCTTCTTTCCTATAAATCATTTTTAACTTCTGAAATAAGCTTTTTTAGTCTCCAGTATTCTAGTCATGTCATTCTTTTCCAAATGTGATATACCCTCAGTTTTTGTTTTAAAACTTTGATACCAGATTTTTAGATTAAAACTAATACACACATTTCTTTTTCAAATTTGTTTCAGATTCATTCCTCGCCTGAGTGCTTTCTTCTCTTCGTCTAATATATTTGAAATTTTCTTTGGTAAGTAGAAATAACTTTAGACTATTTTGAGGAGTACTTGGCAAAGATGTCAATGATCTTTTACAGTAACAGTCAAAACCTAGTGTAACCAGTTAGTCTAATGTTCCTTTTTTTCCGTTTTCTGTGATCGGTAAAATAGTGAAAATAGTGAGCTATGAGGTGATATGAAGATGTTTCCCTCACGTCCCTTTTGACTCTTCTGTGCAAATGAGGAAGGATGGGTGGGATTGACTTGGAACCTTCCTTCAACAACGTCCCTCTACTCACGATGAAAAGGATTGCTCAGATCTTATTTCTAAGCTGATCCCTTACAATGTTTTCTGCACCAGTGGATATATATTTGCAATTCTGTGTTTTTAAAATATTTTACTGCAATCTTCTGATAAAGAAGAATTACCTGCTTGGTATCAGTGTGATCGAACCTTGAAAGAGAAGTTTCCTTTGTTCAGGCACATGAAAGATGGTCCTGGTGTTAAATGGGATGGTTGATAAAGACAAACTGTGCCCACTTGCCCACCAGGTGACCTTTTCAGAATTCAGTTACACCCGGTTCTGTTCACTCAGCTCAGACCTTGTCATAAATATCTCCCGTCTGGGCCTCAGGGAGCCCACTTGTAACATGGAGATGAGAGACTAGACCAGAAACTCTCAGCCTGGGTAACTCTGAGCCCTGAAATGATTGGCCAGATTGGGCATGTGTCTGTGTGCGGCAGTTCTTCTTGGAGGGAGTGTCCACTTGTAATTAGAATTTTAAATGGATCCCAGACCTCCCAAAATGAAAAACTAAAAGAAAAAACAGTAGGATGGAGGCAGGAAGCTAGGCTCAGAGTCAGCAAGAATATCATCAGGTGTCTTCCACGACTAAGGATAGATCTCAAGGGAGATTTTGTCACTTCCTGACACTCAGACCTCCACTGGCTTCCATTTGTCCTCAAGACAAAATCCCGACTCCTCACTGTGGCTACTCAGCCCTGTGTCATCCTCAGGACCCTGCCAGTGTCCCCAGTCTCATCCTGGGAGCTTTTCTCATGGTTCACTCTGCTCTGGTCACCTTCACCTTTTCTCTGTTTCCAAACACCATCTGTCTCAGATGTTAGTTTCCGCTCTTACCTTATGTTATTAAATCACCATGGCTCAGGCCCTTTGTCCCCCTTCAGGTCTAGGCTCAGAGAGGGCTCCCCATCCTGCCTTGACAATCTCTGTCATTTTAACCAGGTTTTATTGCCTTTAAAGTCAATCACCCTCATCTGAAAGCCTTTCTCCATTGATTATTCTGAGTCTTTCCTGGTTACCCTTTATTTAAGGGCTCACAGTGTTCCTCTCCTTCCCGGGATGGCTGCAGTACCTGATATTGGAGATGTCTTTAGACGTTAGGACTGTGGGTTGGGCTGGATAATCCTCAAGGGAGACCAAGAGAACAGGGCAGGTGATGAGGATGGTTCCTGCATTCCAGCTGTAATTGATCTTTACCCCATGTGGCTACTAAATTACTCAAAAGAAGAGCCCCAAAATATAGGAAGTCCTAAGAAGCCCATGGATGTCCTCATGCAGTGTCCTGAGGTGTCCCCGTGTTTAGTGTGCTGTGTCACTGCCCTGCTGTAGCCCCCAGTGTTCCAGGCTGTGCCCATCCAGGCGCCACCTTGCACAGGAGCTTTGCCTTCCAGCAGCTCATCTGCTCAGAGTCAGCGGTAGCGGTGTCATTGCGCTAAGGGGGGGCAGAAGGAGAACCTAACGGGGCATGAAGGAGGCAGCCCTCAAAGAGCTAGAACATCTTCCAAGTAGGTGTGAGTGGGGACAACAGGAAACTGAGACCCAGGGACCCTCTCTTTGAGACGTCCTCCCTGACCTCAGATGCCTTTGTACCCGGACTCCATAATGTCCCCAGGTGGTGGCAGACTTTCCCAGGAGGGCCAGTTTCTTTTTTTTTTTTTCTTTTTTCTGTTTTTTAAAAAATAAATTTATTTATTTTATTTATTTATTTTTGGCTGCACTGGGTCTTTGTTGCTGCGCACGGGCTTTCTCTAATTGCGGCAAGCGGGGGCTACCCTTCATTGTGGTGCGCGGGCTTCTCATTGCGGTGGCCTCTCCTGTTGCGGAGCACGGGCTCTAGGCGCGCGGGCTTTGGTAGTTGTGGTGCGCAGGCTCAGTAGTTGTGGCGCATGGGCTCAGTTGCTCCACGGCATGTGGGATCTTCCTGGACCAGGGCTCAAACCTGTGTCCCTTGCATTGGCAGGTGGACTCCCAGCCACTGCGCCACCAGGGAAGCCCAGAGGGCCAGCTTCTTGATTTTCACACTGAATGCCCAGTCTCCTTTGGGTGGCAGCTTGTGTGTATTCCTGTTTTGATCCCTTTGCCGAGAAGTCCCTGTGCCTTTCAGTCGCGTTTAGTCAATCATGCATGGAGAAGAGGTAGAAAAATGGGGAAGGCGGAGGGGAGCCTGTAGGGGGCTGCAGGAGGGACCTGGCAGCCAGTGTGGGCATCAAGATGAGCCCAGTGAATGGTGTGGGCACCTGTCCCAACTGTAGTTACGGGATCGAGGGCTGTGTGGATCTGTTGGAAAGGAATGTCTCAGTTCAGGCTGGAGAACCTGAAAGTGGGTTTGTTGGAGAACCTGCATGGAATGGTTTGAGGTGCCCTAGTGTCTTAGCTCAGGTTCCCTGGGACATCAGTGCTGAGGCTGACGTTGCCTGCATGGGTTTGATGTGATAACTCATGATCGTACGTGAGCAGCAGTGAAGAAAGTGGAATTCGGCTGAGAGAAATGTTATCCTCCACTGTTAGAACCCTGGCCTGAGCAGAGCCCACAGGGAGCTCTGGGTGGAGGAGGATGGGTGCCTTGGTCTTCAGGGGCTGGATCTAGAGGGTGCCCCCCAGCATCCACTCCACACACTGACTTTTGTTGGCTCTTTTAGGAGGGCAAGCATCATCGTGCCACCAATAGAGTAATATAGGGAAAATCTCAGGGATCATTTTTTGCGTTAACTTTGGTATCTTTGAGTATTTGGTGTTGCAAGTGAAGAAAGTTTCATATGCACTTGGAAAGATGCAAAGAGAATCTGGAGTGTTGCCTTGGAAGATGTTGGGGTCTCACTGGGGCATGTGCATCATTGGAAATATCTCTCTTTTTAGTAGTTTTTGGAGATTTCAGTGTTTTGCCTGGGTCACTGTAAATGAAAATACGGTGCCTTGTGTCTGGTGGGTCCTTGGGTGTCCTCTTATGTATTATTCCTCATGCATGAGTTATTAGGGCTTGAAATGTTTTCTGTCATTGTGTAACAGGATGAGGGGATCATTATGGGTTCTCTGGACACTGTGTTGGACCCCATGAGAGTTTGTAAGTTTGTTTGAGTCCAGACTGGAAATTATGAGTACTAAGCTTAAGACTGCAGAATGTTTTTAGTAGGGAGGTCCTGCTAGGTATGGGTCTATGGGCCCAACTTGAGAAGAGTCATAAAGTCTCGTGTTGTTGGGAAAGATGATCGCAAGAGTCAGAGGGCAGCAACACTGCAGTGATCTGCAGTCCGGGGGCTCATCCTTGGGAAGATGCAGCTGCAACTTTCTCGCTGCCAGGCCAGTGCCAGGCCAGTGCCAGGCCAGTGCCAGGCCAGTACTCTATTACCCACTCCTGTCCCTCCCAAAATATGCACACACACAGGGGCACGATACAGAGAACAGGGAACCTTTGTGTGCTGTTGGTGGGTGTGTAAATGGTACCGCTATGCTGGAAAACAATATGGAGGTTCCTTAATAAATTAAACATAGAACAGGCACACAATCTATCAAACCCTCTTCTGGCAGGTATCCGAAGGAAAGGAAATCAGTGCTTTCAGGGACACATCTGCAGTCTCATGAGCCAAGGAACAGAAACAACCAAAATGTCTGTTGACAAAAGAATGGGTAACAAAATCGTGGTATCTAAACATATACTGTATATTGTATAGTATGTATATAATATGTATAATGAAATGTTATTCACTGTATATAAATATGAAAAATCAAGGATCCTGCATTTATGACAAAATGAATGAACCTAGAGAACATTATGCTAAGTGAAATAAGCCTGACAAAGGACAGGTATTGTACATGGAAACTAGAATTATCAAAGTCATAGAGCCATAGAGTAGAAAGGCTGTTACCAGGAGCTGGGTGATAGGGAAAATGGGGCGATGTCTGTCAAAGCATACGGATTTTCAGTTGTAAAATGAATAAGTTCTGGGGATCTGATGTACTGCATGCTGCCTGTACTGTTTCTATATACTTGAAATTTGCTCACAGAGAAACAATTAAGTGTCCTCACAACACACACACACACACAAAATGGTAATTGTTAGTTGATGGAAGTGTGACTTAACTTGATAGTGATAATTATTCACAGTATACACATCTATCAGAGGATCACTTTGTATACCTTACATTTACACCATTTTCGTTAGTCAGTTATACCTCAGTAAAGCTGGGAAAGAATAAGAAAGTGGGGGCTGTGCTGGGCTTGCCTCCTCTGAGCACTGCTCAACCCAGGCTTCCCATTAGATCGATGAGGCTTTATGCATATACACGTTTTGTACCCTCTGACCAGGGATTCCCCTTCATGCAGTCAGTGTGGGACCAAAGCTCGATAATATTTATGCTGCCCCAAGTGGTTCCAATCCGGGTCCATCACTGAGCATCGTGACTCTGGGTGCCCCCGTTCCTGAGGGCTGGGATCTGGGCTGAGGCTGAGGGGCTCTGCTCTGCGTGGGGATGGATCAAGGCTGGTCTGTGACCTGCAGGGGGTCGTCGGGTCCAGCTGAGATGCCCGCTGCTGCTGTGTACGTGGGGGCCTCACCAGGAGGGGAGCCTGATCTGAAGGAAAGGGTGGGAAAACTCCCTTGTTGGTCTCTGTGTGGGAGTTTACTGTCCTGAGCCCCTCCTGGGACAGTGGGCAGCAGGGGACTGTCTGTTCCACGTGCTGAGGTCTTCCCTGTGTGTGTGGTGGTGACTCAGGAAGGGGCTGTGACTTAGGAAGGGGGTGTGTTGATTCTTAGCATTAAACAGCATGTTTTCAACTTTCAGGGTCAACCTCTAAAGACTCATGTTGTCTGAGGAAGAAGCCCGGAAGAGGAGGGAGAGGAAAGAAAAGGAGTCAGAAATGGCTCTTTCTCAGGTAAAGTCATATTTTTGATTGATTCTCAGTCTGTTTTTTCTGAAATGCCTTTTTTGGACTCGCTAATCTTCTCTGAAGTATCCTGCCTGACACCTGTACATTCACACTCACCCAGGGCCCTCCCTCAGGGTCTGTCATCTCCACTTAGATTTCACACCCATGGATTGGAGACGTGGTGTCAGTGCTCTTGGGCAGCAGGGATTGTTGAGGGGCCCCATCCGGATGCACTGTCCACTCTCTGTCAACCAGGTTACAGAAGCTGCACTTGGAGGTCAGGTATTAATATGCACAGTACCTGATAAAATCTGAAAATCAGACCAATTGGGGCAGTTTGTTCTGACTTTTTCTAAGGCGATTCAAGCTAAAAATGTGAGTCACTCTCCTTAAATCTTAATGATTGGTCATAGAATGGAAAGTTCAAAAATAGACATCAGTGGTAGAGGGTTTTTTAGTTTATCATCAAATTTAAACTATGAAATCAACCTAAATCTCTGGCAGTTGGAAATTCTTTAAATTACTTTCATCACCTCCATTCCTCAGAGGTTGTCTTTTCACTCTGTGGATTGTATCCTTTGACAGACAGAAGTTTTTACTTCCGATACGGGCAACATTCCAGCTTCATTCTTTTCCTAGTAGGTATCTATTTTCTCAGCACCATTGTTATTGATACTCTCCTTTCCCCTCTCTGTATCTTGGCACCCTTGTGAATACATTTTACATATATGCAAAGGATTATTTCTGAGTATTGTGTTCTGTTCATTTGGTTTATGTATCTGTGTTTATACCGGTACCACACCACATTGATTACTTCTCAATATGTTTTGAAATAAAAAGGGAGGCCTCCACCTTCCTTCTTGTTCAAGAGACTTTTGGCTATTTGTGGTCTCTAGAACTGCCCTATGACTTTTAGCATTTTTTTTTTCCTCTATTTCTGCAAAGATTGCTATGGAAATTTTGATAATGGGTCCATTGAATCTGTAGAACACTTTGTGTAGCTTGGATATTTTAAGAGTATTAAGTCTTCCAGCCCATGAGTACAGGTTGTCTTTCTATTTATTTGTATCTTTTTGTATTTCTTTTAGCAATGGTTAGTAGTTTTCAGTGTACAAGTCTTTCACCGTGTTGGCTAATTTACTCCTAAATATTTCATCCCTTTTTAATGCTATAGTAAATAAGATTGTTTTCTAGTTTTCTTTTGACATTTTTTTTTTTTAAGAAAGTTTTGCTAAGTTTTTTTTTTTTTTTTTTTTAGAAATTCACATTCTTTTATTTATTTATTTATGACTGTGTTGAGTCTTCGTTTCTGTGCGAGGGCTTTCTCTAGTTGCGGCGAGCGGGGGCCACTCTTCATCGCAGTGCGCGGGCCTCTCACCATCGAGGCCTCTCTTGTTGCGGAGCACAGGCTCCAGACGCGCAGGCTCAGCAATTGTGGCTCACGGGCCCAGCTGCTCCGTGGCATGTGGGATCTTCCCAGACCAGGGCTCGAACCTGTGTCCCCTGCATTGGCAGGCAGACTCTCAACCACTGCGCCACCAGGGAAGCCCTGACATTGTTCATTGTGTATAGAACTGCAACCGATTTTTGCATTTGGAGTTTGTATGCGACAACTTTTCTAAGACTCTTGATATAGCAGGTTTCTTGTGGAATCTTTATGATTTTTACATATAAAACCTTGTCATCTAGGAAAGAAGGTAAGTATAATTTTTCAATTTGGATAACTTAGATTTCTTTTTCTTATCTAATTGCTCTGGCGAGGAGTTCCAGTACTCTGTTGAGCAGTAGTGCAGAGAGTGCATCCTTGCCTTCTTCCTTTTCTCAGAGGACAAGCTTTCAGTCTGTCCCCACTGAGAATGTTGTTAGCTGTGCTTTTTTCATAAATGGCGTTTATTATGTTGAGAGAATTTACTCTTTCTGGTTTGTTGAGTTTTTATCTTGAAAGGTTGTTGAATTTTGTCAGATGCTTTTCTCTGCATCAATTGAGATGGTCCTGTGTGTTTTTTCCCTTTAATCTGTTAATGTGGTGTACCACATTAATTGATTTTTGTATGTTGACTCCTCTTTGCCTTATATGAATAAAATCCACTTGATCAAGATGTCAGATCTTTTTAATGTGGTGTTAAGTTATTTTGCTAGTATGTTGTTAAGGATTTTGCATCAATATTCATCAGGGGTATTGGTTTCTAGTTTTCCTTTCTTGTTGTGTTTTTGTCTGGGATTGGTATCAGAATCATGCTGTTCCGTAGAATGAATTTGCAAGAGTTCCCTCTTCAACTCTGTAACATTTTTAGCAGGATTAGTGGTAATTATTTTGTAAATATTTGATAGAATTTGGTCCTGGGTTTTTCTTGGTTTTTTTTGTTTTTGTTCTTTTAAATTATTATTTATTTATTTATTTTTGGCTGTGTTGGGTTTCCATTGCTGGGGGTGGGCTTTGTCTAGTTGTGGCGAGTGGGGGCTACTCTTTGTTGCGGTGCACGGGCTTCTCATTGTGGTGGCTTCTCTTGTTGTGGAGCATGGGCTCTAGGCCCACAGGCTTCAGTAGTTGTGGCACACGAGCTCAGTAGTTGTGGCTTGCGGGCTCTAGAGTGCAGGCTCAGTAGCTGTGGCTCGTGTGCTCTAGATCGCAGGCTCAGTAGTTGTGGCACATGGGCTTAGTTGCTCCACAGCATGTGGGATCTTCCCGGACCAGGGTTCGAACCCGTGTCCCCTGCATTGGCAGGTGGATTCTTACCCACTTCGCCCCCAGGGAAGCCCCCCTGGGTTTTTCTTTGTTTGAGGTTTTTGATTACTTTTTAAATTTCTCTAGTTATAATTCGGTTCAAATTTTTTATTTCTTTTTTCTTTTTCTTTTGAATTTTTGAATTTTATTTTTTTATACAGAAGGTTCTTATTAGTTATCCATTTTATACATATTAGTGTATATATGTCAATCCCAATCTCCCATTTCATCACACCACCACCACCTCCCCCACCACTTTCCTCCCTTGGTGTCCATACGTTTGTTCTCTATATCTGTGTCTCAATTTCTGTCCTGCAAACCATTTTTCTGTACCATTTTTCTAGGTTCCACATATATGCGTTAATATACAATATTTTTCTCTTTCTGACTTACTTCACTCTGTATGACAGTCTCTAGATCCATCCACGTCTCAACCAATGACCCAATTTCGTTCCTTTTTATGGCTGAGTAATATTCCATTGTATATATGTACCACATCTTCTTTATCCATTCGTCTGTCGATGCACATTTAGGTTGCTTCCATTACCTGGCTATTGTAAATAGTGCTGCAATGAACATTCGGATGCATGTGTCTTTTTGAATTACGGTTTTCTCTGGGTATATGCCCAGTAGTGGGATTGTTGGGTCATATGGTAATTCTATTTTTAGTTTTTCAAGGAACCTCCATACTGTTCTCCATAGTGGCTGTATCAATTTACATTCCCACCAACAGTGCAAGAGGATTCCCTTTTCTCCACACCCTCTCCAGCATTTGTTGTTTGTAGATTTTCTGATGTTGCCCATTCTAACTGGTGTGAGGTGATACCTCATTGTAGTTTTGATTTGCATTTCTCTACTAATTAGTGATGTTGAGCGGCTTTTCATGTGCTTCGTGGCCATCTGTATGTCTTCTTAGGAGAAATGTCTATTTAGGTCTTCTGCCCATTTTTGGATTGGGTTGTTTGTTTTTTGAATATTGAGCTACATGAGCTGTTTATATATCTTGGAGATTAATCCTTTGTCCATTGATTCGTTTGCAAATATTTTCTCCCATTCTGAGGGTTGTCTTTTTGTCTTGTTTATGGTTTCCTTTGCTGTGCAAAAGCTTTGAAGTTTCATTAGGTCCCATTTGTTTATTTTTGTTTTTATTTCCGTTATTCTAGGAGGTGGATCAAAACAGATCTTGCTGTGATTTCTGTCAAAGAGTGTTCTTCCTATGTTTTCCTCTAAGAGTTTTATAGTGTCCAGTCTTATATTTAGGTCTCGAATCCATTTTGAGTTTATTTTTGTGTATGGTGTTAGGGAGTGTTCTAATTTCATTCTTTTATATGTACCTGTCCAGTTTTCCCAGCACCACTTATTGAAGAGACTGTCTTTTCTCCATTGTATATCCTTGCCTCCTTTGTCATAGATTAGTTGACCATAGGTGCGTGGGTTTAGCTCTGGGCTTTCTATCTTGTTCCATTGATCTATGTTTCTGTTTTTGTGCCAGTACCATATTGTCTTGATTACTGTAGCTTTGTAGTATAGCCTGAAGTCAGGGAGTCTGATTCCTCCAGCTTCATTTTTTTCCCTCAAGACTGCTTTGGCTATTCGGGGTCTTTTGTGTCTCCATACAAATTTTAAGATTTTTTGGTTCTAGTTCCATAAAAAATGCCATTGGTAATTTGATAGGGATTGCATTGAATCTGTAGGTTGCTTTGGGTAGTATAGTCATTTTCACAATATTGATTCTTCCAATCGAAGAACATGGTATATCTCTCCATCTGTTGGTATCATCTTTAATTTCTTTCATCAGTGTCTTATAGTTTTGTGCATACAGGTCTTTTGTCTCCCTAGGTAGGTTTATTCCTAGGTATTTTATTCTTTTTGTTGCAGTGGTAAATGGGAGTGTTTCCTTAATTTCTCTTTCAGATTTTTCATCATTAGTGTATAGGAATGCAAGAGATTTCTGTGCATTAATTTTGTATCCTGCAACTTTACCAAATTCATTGATTAGCTCTAGTAGTTTCCTGGTGGCACTTTTAGGATTCTCTATGTATAGTATCATGTCATCTGCAAACAATGACAGTTTTACTTCTTCTTTTCCAATTTGTATTCCTTTTATTTATTTTTCTTCTCTAATTGCCGAGGCTAGGAGTTCCAAAACTATGTTGAATAGTAGCGGTGAGAGTGGACATCCTTGTCTTTTTCCTGATCTTAGAGGAAATGCTTTCAGTTTTTCACCATTGAGAATGATGTTTGCTGTGGGTTTGTTGTATATGGCCTTTATTATGTTGAGGTAGGTTCCCTCTGTGCCCATTTTCTGAAGAGTTTTTATCATAAATCGGTGTGGAATTTTGTTAAAAGCTTTTTCTGCATCTATTGAGATGATCATATGGTTTTTATTCTTCAATTTGTTAATATGGTGTATCACATTGATTGATTTGCATACATTGAAGAATCCTTCCATCCCTGGGATAAATCCCACTTGATCATGGTGTTATGATCCTTTTAATGTGTTGCTGGATTCTGTTGGCTAGTATTTTGTTGAGGATTTTTGCATGTATATTCATCAGTGATATTGGTCTGTAATTTTCTTTTTTTGTAGTATCTTTGTTTGGTTTTGGTATCAGGGTGATGCTGGCCTCATAGAATGAGTTTGGGAGTGTTCCTTCCTCTGCAATTTTTTGGAAGAGTTTGAGAAGGATGGGTGTTAGCTCTTCTCTAAATGATTGATAGAATTCACCTGTGAAGCCATCTGGTCCTGGACTTTTGTTTGTTGGAATATTTTTAATCACAGTTTCAGTTTCATTACTTGTGATTGATCTGTTCATATTTTCTATTTCTTCCTGGTTCAGTCTTGGAAGGTTATACCTTTCTAAGAATTTGTCCATTTCTTCCAGGTTGTCCATTTTATTGGCATAGAGTTGCTTGTAGTAGTCTCTTAGGATGCTTTGTATTTCTGCGGTGTTTGTTGTAACTTCTCCTTTTTCATTTCTAATTTTATTGATTTTGAGTCCTCTCCCTCTTTTTCTTGATGAGTCTGGCTAATGGTTTATCAATTTTGTTTATCAAAGAACCAGCTTTTAGTTTTATTGATCTTTGCTACTGTTTTCTTTGTTTGTATCTCATTTATTTCTGCTCTGATCTTTATGATTTCTTTCCTTCTAGTAACTTTGGGTTTTGTTTGTTCTTCTTTCTCTAGTTCCTATAGGTGTAAAGTTAGATTGTTTATTTGAGATGTTTGTTGTTTCCTGATGTAGGATTGTATTGCTATAAACCTCCCTCTTAGAACTGCTTTTGCTGCATCCCATAGGTTTTGGATCGTCATGTTTTCATTGTCATTTGTCTCTAGGTATTTTTTGATTTCCTCTTTGATTTCTTCAGTGATCTCTTGGTTATTTAGTAACGTATTGTTTAGCCTCCATGTGTTTGTGTTGTTTACGTTTTTTTCCCTGTAATTGATTTCTAATCTCATAATGTTATGGTCAGAAAAGATGCTTGATATGATTTCAGTTTTCTTAAATTTATTGAGGCTTGATTTGTGACCCAAGATGTGATCTATCCTGGAGAATGTTCCATGCACACTTGAGAAGAAAGTGTAATTTGCTGTTTTGGGATGGAATGTCCTATAAATATCAATTAAATCTCTCTGGTCTATTGTGTCATTTAAAGCTTGTGTTTCCTTATTAATTTTCTGTTTGGATGATCTGTCCATTGGTGTAAGTGAGGTGTTAAAAGTCCCCCACTATTACTGTGTTACTGTCGATTTCCTCTTTTATAGCTGTTAGCAGTTGCCTTATGTATTGAGGTGCTCCTATGTTGGGTGCATATAGAGTTATAATTGTTATATCTTCTTCTTGGATTGATCCCTTGATCATTATGTAGTGTCCTTCCTTGTCTCTTGTAACATTCTTTATTTTAAAGTCTATTTTGTCTGATATGAGTATTGCTACTCCAGCTTTCTTTTGATTTCCATTTGCATGGAATACCTTTTTCCATCCCCTCACTTTCAGTCTGTATGTGTCCCTAGGTCTGAAGTGGGTCTCTTGTAGACAGCATATATGTGGGTCTTGTTTTTGTATCCATTCAGTGAGCCTGTGTATTTTGGTTTAATTTTGCATTTAATCCATTCACGTTTAAGGTAATTATCAATATGTATGTTCCTGTTACCATTTTCTTAATTGTTTTGGGTTTGTTTTTGTAGGTCTTTTTCTTCTCTTGTGTTTCCCACTTAGAGAAGTTCCTTTAGCATTTGTTGTAGAGCTGGTTTGGTGGTGCTGAATTCTCTTAGGTTTTGCTTGTCTGTAAAGCTTTTGATTTCTCCATCGAATCTGAATGAGATCCTTGCCGGGTAGAGTAATCTTAGTTGTAGGTTCTTCCATTTCATCACTTTAAATATGTCATACCTCTGCCTTCTGGCTTGTAGAATTTCTGCTGAGAAATCAGCTGTTAACCTTCTGGGAGTTCCCTTGTATGTTATTTGTTGTTTTGGCCTTGCTGCTTTCAATAATTTTTCTTTGCCTTTAATTTTTGCCAATTTGATTACTATGTGTCTTGGCATGTTTCTCCTTGGGTTTATCCTGTATGGGACTCTCTGTGCTTCCTGGACTTGGGTGGCTATTTCCTTTCCCATGTTAGGGAAGTTTTCGACTATAGTCTCTTCAAATATTTTCTCGGGTCCTTTCTCTCTCTCTTCTCCTTCTGGGACCCCTGTAATGCGAATGTTGTTGTGTTTAATGTTTTCCCAGAGGTTTCTTAGGCTGTCTTCATTTCTTTTCATTCTTTTTGCTTTATTCTGTTCTGCAGCAGTGAATTTCACCATTCTGTCTTGCAGGTCACTTCTCTGTTCTTCTGCCTCAGTTATTCTGCTATTGATTCATTCTAATATATTTTTCATTTCAGTTATTGTATTGTTCATTTCTGTTTGTTTGTTCTTTAATTCCTCTAGGTCTTTGTTAAACATTTCTTGCATGTTCTCGATCTTTGCCTCCATTCTTTTTCTGAGGTCCTGGATCATCTTAACTATCATTATTCTGAATTCTTTTTCTGGAAGGTTGCCTATCTTCACTTCATTTAGTTGTTTTTCTGGGATTTTATCTTGTTCTTTCATCTGGTACATAGCCCTCTGTCTTTTCATCTTGTCTGTCTTTCTGTGAATGTGGCTTTTGTTCCACAGGCTGCAGGATTGTAGTTCTTCTAGCTTCTGCAGGCTGCCCTCTGGTGGATGAGGCTGTCTAAGAGGCTTGTGCAAGCTTCCTGATGGGAGGGACTGGTGGTGGGTAGAGCTGGGTGTTGCTCTGGTGGGCAGAGCTCAGTAAAACTTTAATCAGTTTGTCTGCTGATGGGTGGGGCTGGGTTCCCTCCCTGTTGGTTGTTTGGCCTGAGGTGACCCAACACTGGAGCCTACCCGGACTCTTTGGTGGGGCTAATGGCAGACTCTGGGAGGGCTCATGCCAAGGAGTACTTCCCAGAACTTCTGCTGCCAGTGTCCTTGTCCTCACTGTGAGACACAGCCACCTCCCGCCTCTGCAGGAGACCCTCCGACACTAGCAGGTAGGTCTGGTTCAGTCTCTGTGGGGTCACTGCTCCTTTCCCTGGGTCCCAGTGTGCACACTGCTTTGTGTGTGCCCTCCAAGAGTGGAGACTCTGTTTTCCCCAGTCCTGTCAAACTCCTGCAATCAAATCCCACTAGGCTTCAAAGTCTGATTCTCTAGGAATTCCTCCTCCCATTGCCAGACCCCCCAGGTTGGGAAGCCTGATGTGGGGCGCAGAACCTTCACTCCAGAGGGTGGGCTTCTGTGGTATAAGTGTTCTCCAGTTTGTGAGTCACCCACCCAGCAGTTATGGGATTTGATTTTATTGTGATTGCGCCCCTCCTTCTGTCTCATTGAGGCTTCTCCTTTGTCTTTGGATGTGGGGTATCTTTTTTGGTGAGTTCCAGTGTGTTCCTGTCGATGATTGTCCAGCAGACAGTTGTGATTCCCGTGCTCTCGCAAGAGGGAGTGAGAGCACGTCCTTCTACTCTGCCATCTTGAACCAATCTCCAAATTTTTTATTTCATAATGATTAATCAAGTTTAGTAGGTTGTATGTTTCTAAGAATTTACCTGTATCTTTTAGATTCTGTAATTTGCAGGCATTATTGTTCATAGTACTTCCTTTAAAAACTTTCTTTGATATCAGTTGCAATCATTTCTTTTTCATATCTGTTCTTAATTATTTGAATCTTTTTTTCTTTTTTCCTTAGTCTAGCTAAGGGTTTTCCCATTCAGTTTTTTCAAAACACCAACTCTTGGTTTGTTCATTTTTATATTTTTCTATTTTCTATTTTATTTATCTCTGGTCTAATCTTTCTGTTTTTTAAAAAAATATATTAATTTATTTATTTTTGGCTGCATTGGGTCTTCGTTGTTGGGTCTTCGTTGTGGAGCGCCGGCTTCTCATTGTGGTGGCTTTTCTTGTTGCAGAGCTTGGGCTCTAGGCATGTGGGCTTCAGTAGTTGTGGCACACAGGCTAAGTAGTTGTGGCGCACGGGCTTAGTTGCTCTGCAGCATGTAGGATCTTCCCAGACCAGGGCTCGAACCTGTGTCCCCTGAATTGGCAGGCGAATTCTTAACCATTGCCCCACTGGGGAAGTCCCTGGTTTCATTTTTCTTATTTACCTCTTTCCTTCTGCTAAACTTGGGTTTAGTTTGTTTTTGTTTTTCTGCTTCCTAGAGGTGTAAAAATAAATTTCTGATTTGAGATCTTTTCTCTTTTTTACTGTAAGCATTTAGCAGTTTAGAATTTCCTTTTAGTACAGCCTTCATTGTGTGTTATAAATTTTGGTAGGTTGCATTTTCCTTTTCATCCATATATTTAAAAATTCCCTTGTGATTTCTTCTTAGACCTGTTAGTGGTTTAAGAGTGAGTTGTTTAATTTCCACATTTGGGGGAATTTTCTTTTTTTTCTTCTGTTTATTTCATTGTTGTTTACTTTTATTATATCAGTCTCTTAAAATTGTTAAGATTTGTGTTTTGGCCTAACATGTGGTCTCTCATGGAGAATGTTTTACGTGTTCTTGAGACGCATGTGTTTTCTGCTGTTGTTGGGTCATGTGATCTGTTATGTCTAATAACCAATAAGGTCTATAGTTTCCTTATTGATCTTGTTTTTGGTTCCAGCCGTAAGTTTAGCTGGGGCACTGAAGTCTCATACTATTCCTGTGCTGCTGTCTATTTCTCTCTTCCTTTCCTTTAATGTTTGCTTCATTTTTCTGAGATATCTAATGTTAGATGTATATATAGTTTTACTTGCTGCGTCTTTTTGGTAAATTGACCCATTTGTCATTATATAATGTTTTTTTGTCTCATGTCACTTGTTTTTCTTCAGTTTATTTTGTCTGATATAATGTATTCTCTCCTGTTCTCTTTAGGATGGAATATCTTTTTCCATCCTTTCACTTTTCACCTTTCCGTGTCCTTAGATTTGTGAACACTAGCAGTTCCAAGTCTCTCACACTGTGTCTTTTGCCCTCTGTTTTCCCCCTGTTACTTCCTTTAGTGGTTGGTCCCTGCTCAGGCACACGGTACAGTGGTGAACGGCAGGCGCCCTTGCCAACCCCCTTCACTCCACTGTAACTCCAGAGGGAATGCATCGAGCGTTTCCATCTGTTCATGATGTTTCTTGAAATGTTCTTGCTTAATCAGAATTTATTTTTTTCCGTATCCTTTTTTTCATGATTTTTAATTGTCCAGGAAGTTTTTAACTTTACTATTATGATAATTTTTTTCCATAACCTGTGGAAATAATGTATAATACTAATAAATTTTCTAATTTGAAATCAATGTTTTATTAGTGGCAAAAACACAGAAATTCTTTGGCTTTTGTTAATGCCTAGCTATGTAAATTTAAATGGATAAAATTGTATTTATATATATATATATATTTAATTAATTTATTTATTTATGGCTGCGTTGGGTCTTCGTTTCTGTGCGAGGGCTTTCTCTAGTTGCAGCAAGTGGGGGCCACTCTTCATCGCGGTGCACGGTCCTCTCAGTATCGTGGCCTCCCTTGTTGTGGAGCACAGGCTCCAGACGCGCAGGCTCAGTAGTTGTGGCTCACGGGCCTAGTTGCTCCGCGGCATGTGGGATCTTCCCAGACCAGGGCTCGAACCTGTGTCCCCTGCATTGGCAGGCAGATTCTCAACCACTGTGCCACCAGGGAAGCCCTATATTTTTGAGTATGGTTATCTTATTGAGATTTGAGTTCAAGTATTCTATTTTTTTTTAATGTTCGTACCATTTTTCTTTTAGTAGCCTACTACAGAATCATGTTGACAAACTAAATTGAGTACAGTGGATACATTTTCATTGTCTGAAAGATGCTGAAATACACGTGAATAAAAGGATGATAAAAAATTGTCCAAAATTCTGTCAAGAGATTTTTCTCTCAGTTATTTTTTATAGATATGTATGTGTATAGTGCAAGTCTGGTTTAGATAAAAGACATCATGATTTTAAAACTATATATTATATCTTTTTTCAGTTGAAATTGTCGTCAGTATATTCCATTGCCTTGAATTTTTCTATGCAATCCTGTTAATGGTTTAAGTAATAGTAAGATTACTAACAATTTATGTGTATGTGCTTGTGCGTCCACATCTATAATGACCTTTCATGCCATTCCATGTCGTTCACCTTGGACTTCTTTCACGTTTTCCCAGGGAACCCTCTGTCAATGTACTTTTAATGCTTTCTGTATTAATCAACTATTTGATTCTTAAGCTTCAGTTGCTGAGCACAACCCTCTGAGTTCAAGTGCTTGCTGTAACATTTCTTACCTCCTTGATCTGAGTCGAGTTTCTCAGAGTGTCTGTGGCAGTTTTTGTCCTCTGTAAGATGGGGACAGATCTTTCTTTAATGAGCTGTTACGTTGATAACAAGGTCTTGCCTGTAAAAGTACTTATTTAGAGTAATGTTTAGAGTAACATTACTGTAACTTAGAGCAATGGGAAGTGTTCAAACACTTTTAGTCGTTGTTATCATCATCATAGTTGAAGATTTTGACCTTTCGTTAAAAGCACTGCGAACTTTGTCACCTCATCTATATACTGAATCTCACTCAGTGTGTAGAATATAATACCTGACACTTCTGCATAGACAACACAGTGTTGAGTTTTACTTATAGGCGTTTCATAGATTTTCGACAATGATGAAAAATCCATATTAATTGGAGGATCTCATAAGGTCTTATGAAAAAGCATAAGAAATTAAGATTAGAGATACATAATTTTTCCAAATACCTCTAAATGGATCTGGTAGAACACATACTTTAATTGAATCAGTGTTTACCCCTTACTCCTCTTTTCCATTTGTATGAAGATGAGAACTCTTCATGGCCCATTGGTGAAATGTGGTTTCATTTCAGGAACGGTTGACCTTTGAGGATGTGGCCATCGAGTTCACTGAGGAGGAGTGGGAATGCCTGGACCCTGGTCAGAGGGCCTTGTACAGGGACGTGATGGTGGAGACCTGCAGGAACCTGCTCTCCCTGGGTGAGGATAACTTCCCTCTAGAAGTTGGGATCTGCCCTTGCATATATTTGCATTTTCTCTTGTGTGCCTCTTGGGAGGCCCTGATAATCTTTGAAAGCCCTGTTGACTCACCCGTGATGCGGCATCATGAGTTTAAACTGACCCTTTCTTCAGATGCTCTGCCTGTTTTATGTTACATCAGGGGTTGTCCCAGAGCTTAATTACGTACAAAGCTCAATGGCAAACTTTAAAAAATACCAAATTTCCCATTTTCTGCCTTTTGGCTTTTGACTCAGTTTCTGCAGGAAGAGAGCTCGATGTCTGCATATTACACCGTTCCCTGTGTAGAAGGGAGGTGGTGGATGATTTTGTGAAATATTTTTCCTGACCCATCTGTAATGTCCTCACTCCTCAGCTGAACAAAGAACTGGGATTTTAGGAAAACCACAGCACTTCACATTTCTTTGTCCTGATAAACCAGAATTTCTATTTCTTTTTTTAAAAATTTTTTGGCCACACCTTGTGGCTTGTGGGATCTCAGTTCCCCGAGTAGGGATTGAACCCGTGCCCTCTGCATTGGAAGCATGGAGTCTTAACTGGTGGGCCACCAGGGAAGTCCCAGAATTTCTTTTTCTAATCTGAATATTATCTCCACATTGGAGCAAGAGAAAGAGTCCTGGACAGTGGGGAGAAATGTGAAAAATAGCCAAGAATACATTGTGTGGGAGTATATCAAAAGTGTAAACAAAGATGGGTATCTCAGAAGGGCTGTTTCTTGTGTTTAGGGGTGTGTGGGACAGGCAGGTGGATTCGATCTTCTGTGATTGCTACTTAGGAAAAGTGTAAGGACAGTGGATGGAGAGATCCTCTTTTTGATCCCAAATCCTACAAGGGGAGCATATGTGAATCTTTCAGGCTCTTAGTGTGGCATCTGTGGGTTGAGTACATGGTCCCATCTCAAGATCCTATAATGTCTGACCCATACACGTTGTATTATTTTTACTCTTGTACTGCTCTACCTAGTCTGGGAATGTCGACTGTTCCTAATTTTACCTTCTCCTTACTTTGTGTGATTTTACCTCTTAAATTTCTTTGAAGTATATTCCTAAGGTCTGAAATTTTACCTGGTTTCCTTGCTGTGATAATCCACCTATGTTTATCTGACAACCTCTTGTGGAGTCTCTATGCAATGTGTTTACTGGGTAACAGAAAATTTTGATCGAGACACTATTCCTCATATGTTGTAATATTTTCTTGCTCTGTACAAAATCACCACTTGAAGCTACTCAGTAGAGTGGTCAGCATGTTCTAGGATATGAGATAGAAAGTATCACAAGAGTCTGACCGGGTTTTTTTCTGGCTTTGGGCACTGTCACAAAAGCCTGTCTCAAGGGCACTGTGACAGTGTTATTCATGTGTCTCAGTGACCATACATTTTAGCCTCTTTAAATTGGTATAGGAATTTATCCCAGGACAACTTTGTCAAAGCTCACATTCTCATATCTGTGAGGCTGTTGGCTAAACTGTTGTTGATGCCACATTTTTCATTGCCTGTGCCACTGTTCATTCTACCTCAACAGCGAATTTTGAGGCGTCTTAATGAGAGAGCTTATGAAGTGGAGGGATACCTTCAGTGATGAACGATCATGTGTTTAAGACACTGGTACTTTCATTTTGTACATTTCTATGCATTATAAACGATTTTTTATTTTATCATTAGGTTCAAATTTCTATGTTACTCTTGGGGTTTTTGTTTTATATTTGCAATGCGTGGGATGGTTGATTAGGGAAGGGTCTCTGTGGTGGACTTGGTGATCAGTCCCTCTTAGAATCTTTATATATTCTTCATACTCATCTATTATCAGATATGTGATTTAAAAATGTTTTCTCTTTTACTGTTGGTTGTCTTTTCACTGTGCTTTAATGCACCGTAGTTTATATTTTTGATATAGTTCAATTTATCTGTTTTTATTTTGTAGCCTGTGCTTTTGGTGTTATACCTGATAAATCATTTGTGGGTCCAATGTCAAGAAACTTTTTCTGTATGTTTACTTCTAGGAGTTTAATACACTTGGGACTTAGGTTTAGGTCTTTGAACCATTTTGAGTTAATTTTTGTTTGTAGTGTAAGATAATGGTCCAAGTAAATACTTTTGTTAGTAGGTATCCAGTTTTGGCAACACCTTTTTAAAAAAATTTATTTTTAATTAATTAATTATTTTTTTGGCTGCGTTGGGTCTTCGTTGCTGCACGTGGACTTTCTCTAGTTGTGGTGAGTGGGGTCTACTCTTTGTTGCGTTGCACAGGCTTTTCATTGTGGTGGCTTCTCTTGTTGCGGAGCACCAGCTCTAGGCGCCTGGGCTCAGTAGTTGCAGCACATGTGCTTAGTAGTTGTGGCACCTGGACTTCAGTAGTTGTGACACATTGGCTCAGTAGTTGTGGCTCGTGGGCTCTAGAGTGCAGGCCCAGTAGTTATGGCACACGGGCTTAGTTGCTCCGTGGCATGTGGGGTCTTCCCGGACCAGGGCTCGAACCCGTGTCCCCTGCATTGGCAGGTGGATTCTTAACCACTGCGCCACCAGGGAAGTCCTGTCAACACCTTTTGTTCCATAGACTGCCTTCCCCCATAAAGTGGTCTTTACACCTTTGTGAAACATCGTTTAAACATCTACACAAGAGGTTTTTTTTTTTTTTAAAGTATGGTTAATTTACAATGTTGTGTTAATTTCAGGTGTACAGCAATTTACAAGACATTTAATATAGTTCCCTGAGCTATACAGTAGGTCCTTGTTGTTTATCTCTTTTATATATAGTAGTGTGTATATGTTAATCCCAGACTCCTAATTTATCTCTCTCCTCTTCCCCCCACCCCCCCGCATCCTGCACTTTCCCCTTTGGTAACCATAAGTTTGTTTTCTATGTCTGTGAGTCTATTTCTGTTTTGTAAATAAGTTCATTTGTATCACTTTTTTAGGTTCCACATATAAGTAATATCATATATGTCTTTCTTTGTCTGACTTCACAGGTCCATCCATGTTGCTGCAAAAGGCATTATTTCATTGTTTTTTATGACTGAGTAATATTCCACTGTATATATGTGCCACATCTTCTTTATCCCTTCATCTGTCAATGAAAATTTAGGTTGCTTCCATGTCCTGGCTAGTGTAAATAGTGTTGCTGTAAACATTGGGGTGCATATATCTTTTCAAATTAGAGTTTTCATCTTTTCCGGATATATGACCAGGATTGGAACCTCCATACTGTTCTCCAAAATGGCTACACCAATTTACATTCCTTCCAACAGTGTAGGAGGGTTCTCTTTTCTCCACACCCTCTCAAGCATTTATTGTTTGTAGACTTTTTTTTTTTTTTTTTGGCCACGCTGGATCTTAGTTGTGGCACACAGAATATTTAGTTGGGACATGCAGACTTCTTAGTTGCTGCATGTTGACTCTCAGTTGCGACATGCATATGGGATCTAGTTCCCCGACCAGGGATTGAACCCGGGCCCCCTGCATTGGCAGCATGGAGCCTTACCCCCTGGACCACCAGGGAAGCCCCTATTTGTAGACTTTTTGATGGTGGTCATTCTGACCAGTGTGAGGTGATACCATTTTGTGGTTTTGATGTGCATTTATCTAATAATTAGTGACGTTGAGCATCTTTTCTATGTGGCTGTTGGCCATCTTTATGTCTTCTTTGGAGAAATATCTATTTAGGTCTTCTGCTAATTTTTTGATTGGGTTGTATGGTTTTTTTGATATTAAGCTATATGAATTTTGTATATTTTGGAAATTAATCCCTTTTTGGTAGCATCATTTGCAAATATACTCTTCTAGTCCATAGGTTGTATTTTCGTTCTTTTTATGATTTCCTTTGCTTTGCAGTAGCTTTTAAGTTTAATTAGGTCCCATTTGTTTATTTTTGCTTTTATTTCCATGTCTCTAGGAGACAGATCCAAAAAACTGTTGCTGTGATTTATATCAAAGAGTATTCTGCCTTTGTTTTCCTCTAGGAGTTTTATAGTATCAGGTCTTACATTTAGGTGTTTAATCCATTTTGAGTTTATTTTTGTATGTGGTGTTAGAGAATGTTCTAATTTCATTCTTTTCCACGTAGCTGTCCAGTTATCCCAGCACCACTTACTAAAGAGACTGTCTTTTCTCCATTGTATATTCTTTACTCCTTTGTCATAGAATAATTGACTATAAGTGAGTGGGTTTATTTCTGGGCTTTCTATTCTGTTCCATTGATCTGTGTTTCTGTTTTTGCCAGTACCATACTGTTTTGATGACTGTAGGTTTTTGTAGTATTGTGTGAAGTAAGGGAGTGTGATTCCTCCAGCTCCATTCTTCTTTCTCGAGATTGTTTTAGATGTTTGGTGTCTTTTGTGTTTTCATACAAATTTAAAAAATGTTTTGTTCTCGTTCTGTGAAAAATGCCATTGTTAATTTGATAAGGATTGCATTGAATATGTAGATTGCCTTGGGTAATATGGTCATTTTAACAGTGTTGCTTATTCCAATCCAAGAACATGGTATATATTTTCATCTGTTTGTGTCATCTTTGATATCTTTCATCAGCATCATTTAGTTTTACAAGTACAGTTGTTTTGCCTCCTTAGGTAGGCTTATTCCTCGGAATGTTATTCTTTGTGATGAGATGGTAAATGGGATTGTTTCCTTAATTTCACTTTCTGATATTTCGTTGTTAGTATTTAGAAATGCAACAGATTTTTGTATATTTATTATTTTTTGTATTTATCCAGCAACTTTACCCTGTTCATTGATGAGGTCTAGTAGTTATCTGGTGGCATCTTCAGGATTTTCTACATGTACCATCATGTCATCTGCATACAGTGATAGTTTTACTTCTTTTCCTATCTGGATTCCTTTTATTTCTTTTTGTTTTCTGATTGCAGTGGCTAGTGCTTCCAAATGTATGTTGAATAAAAGTGGTGAGAGTGGACATCCTTGTCTTGTTCCTGATCTTAGAGGAAATTCTTTCAGCCTTTCATTGTTGAGTATGATGTTAGTTGTGTGTTTGTCATATATGGTCTTTATTATGTTGAGGTTGGTTCCATCTGCTGACTTTCTGAAGGGTTTTTATCATAAATGGGTGCTGAATTTTGTGAGAGGCTTTTTCTGCAACTATTGAGATGATCATATGGTTTTTAGTCTTCAGTTTGTTAATGTGGTGTATCATACTGATTGACTTGCAGATATTGAAAATCTTGCATCCCTGGAATAAATCCCACTTGATCATGGTTTATGATTCTTTTAATGTATTGTTGGATTCGGTTTGCTAGTGTTTTGTTGTGGGTTTTTGCATATATGTGATATTGACTTGTAGTTTTCTTTTTTTGGAATATCTTTTTCTGGCTTTGGTGTCAGGGTTATTATGACCTCACAGAATGAGTTCATTGGAAGTGTTCCTTCCTCTCCAAAGCTATTCTTTGTAATAGTTTCAGAAGAATGAGTGTTAGCTCTTGTCTAAATATTAGAATGGGAGAATTCACCTGTGAAGCCATCTGGTCCTGGACTTTTGTTTGTTGGAAGATTTTTAGTCACAGTTTCAATTTCAGTACTTGTGATTGGTCTGTTCATATTTTCTGTTTCTTCGTGGTTCAATCTTAGGAGATTGTACCTTTCTAACCCATCTCTTCTAGGTTGTCCATTTTATTGGAGTATAGTTTCTTGGAGTAGTCTCTTTTGATTCTTTGTATTTCTGTGGTGTCCATTGTAACCTCTCCATTTTGATTTCTGATTTTATTGATTTGGGCCCTCTCCCTTTTTTATTGATGACTCTGGCTAAAGGTTTTTCAATATTCTTTTTTTTTATTGGGGTATAGTTGTTTCACAATGTGTTAGTTTCTACTGTACAGCTAAGTGAATCAACTCTACATATACGTATATCCCCTCTTTTTCGGATTTCCTTCCCATTTAGGTCACCACAGAGCACTGAGTGGAGTTCCCTGTGCTATACAGTAAGTTCTCATTAGCTATCTATTTTATACATAGTATCAATAGTGTATATATGACAGTCCCAATCTCCCAATTCATCCCACCCAACCCCGCTTTCCCCCTTGGTTCCATACGTTTGTTCTCTACGTCTTTGTCTCTATTTCTGCCTTGCAAACGGGTTGATCTGTACCATTTTTCTAGATTCCACCTATATGCGTTAATATATGATATTTGTTTTTCTCTGACTTACTTCACTCTGTATGACAGTGTCTGGGTCCAACCACGTCTCTACAAATGACCCAATTTCATTCTTTTTTATGGCTGAGTAATATTCCACTGTGTATATGTACTACATCTTCTTTATCTGTTGGTCTGTCAATAGGCATTTAGGTTGCTTCCAGGACCTGGCTATTCTAAATAGTGCCACAATGAACATTGGGGTGAATGTGTCTTTGAGTTACAGTTTTCTCGGGGTATATGCCCAGTAGTGGGATTGCTGGGTCTTATGGTAATTCTATTTTTCGTTTTTTAAGGAACCTCCATACAGTTCTCCATAGTGGCTGTATCAATTTACATTCCCACCAACAGTGAAAGAGGGTTCCCTTGTCTCCACACCCTCTCTAGCATTTATTGTTTGTAAATTTTTTGATAATGGCCATTCTGACTTGTGAGAGGTGATGCCTCATTGTAGTTTTGATTTGCATTTCTCTAATCATTAGTGATGTTGAGCATGTTTTCATGTGCCTCTTGGCCATCTGTATGTCTTCTTTGGAGAAAATGTCTATTTAGGTCTTCTGCCCATATTTTGATTGGGTTGTTTGTTTTTTTGATATTGAGCTGCATGAACTGTTTGTATATTTTGGAGATTAATCTTTTGTCCATTAATTCGTTTGCAATTATTTTTTCCCATTCTCAGGGTTGTCTTTTCGTCTTGTTTATGGTTTCCTTTTTTGTTTATGGTTTCCTTTGTTGTGCTGAAGCTTTTCAGTTTCATTAGGTCCCATTTGTTTATTTTTGTTTTTATTTCCATTACTCTAGAAGGTGGGTCAAAAAAGATCTTGCTGTGATTTATGTCAAAGAGTGTTCTTTCTATGTTTTCCTCTAAGAGTTTTATAGTGTGTGGTCTTACATTTAGGTCTTTAATCCATTTTGAGTTTATTTTTGTTTATGTTGTTAGGGAGTTTTCTAATTTCATTCTTCTACATGTAGCTGTCCAGTTTTCCCAGCACCCCTTATTGAAGGTACTGTCACCATTGTATATTCTTGCCTCTGTTGTAGATTAATTGGCCATATGTACATGGGTTTATTTGGGGGCTCTCTATTCTGTTTCATAGATGTATGTGTCTGCTTTTGGGCCAGTACCACACTGTTCTGATGCCTGTGGCTTTGTAGTATAGTCTGAAGTCAGGGAGCCTGATTCCTCCAGCTCTGTTTTTTTTTTCTCAAGATTGCTTTGGCTATTTGGGGTCTTTTCTGTCTCTATACAGATTTTAAGATTTTTTGTTCTAGTTCTGTGAAAAATGCCATTGGTAATTTGATAAGAATTGCATTGAATCTGTAGATTGCTTTGGGTAGTATAGTCATTTTCACAGTATTGATTCTTTGAATCCAAGAACATGGTATATCTCTCCAACTGTTTTTGTCATCTTTGATTTCTTTCATCAGTGTTTTATAGTTTTCTGAGTACAGGTCTTTTACCTCCTTAGGTAGGTTTATTCCTAGGTATTTTATTTTTTTGTTGTTGCAGTGGTGAATGGTATTGTTTCCTTAATTTCTCTTTCTGGTCTTTTGTTGTTCATGTATAGGAATGCAAGAGATTTCTGTGCATTAATTTTGTACCCTGCAACTTTACCAAATTCATTGATTAGCTCTAGTAGTTTTCTGGTGGCATCTTTAGGATTCTCTATCTATAGTATCATGTCATCTGCAAACAGTGACAATTTTACTTCTTCTTTTCCAATTTTATTTTCCTTTTGTTTCTTTTTCTTTTCTGTTTGCTGTGGCTAGGAATTCCAAAACTGTGTTGAATAGTAGTTGTGAGAGTGGACATCCTTGTCTTGTTCCTGATCTTCGAGGAAATGCTTTCAGTTTTTCACCATTGAGAATGATGTTAGCTGTGTGTTTGTCATACATGGCCTTTATTATGTTGAGGTAGGTTCCCTCTGTGCCCACTTTCTGGAGAGTTTTTATCATCGGTGTGGAACTTTGTTAAAAGCTTTTTCTGCATCTATTCAAATGATCATATGGTTTTCATTCAATTTGTTGATGTGGTGTATCACATTGGTTGATGTTGCATACATTGAAGAATCCTTGCATCCCTGGGGTAAATCCCACTTGACTGTGGTGTATGAATCTTTTAATGTGTTGTTGGATTCTGTTTGCTAGTAGTTTGTTGAGGATTTCTGTGTCTATATTCATCAGTAATATTGGTCTGTAATTTTCTTTTTTCATGATATCTTTGTCTGGTTTGGGTATCAGGGTGATGGTGGCCTCACAGAATGAGTTTGGAAGAGTTCCCTCCTCTTCAGTTTTTTGGAAGAGTTTGAGGATGGGTGTTAGCTCTTCTCTAAGTGTTTGGTAGAATTCACCTGTGAAGCCATCTGATCCTGTACTTTTGTTTGTTGGAAGATTTTTAATCACAGTATCAATTTCATTACTTGTGATTGGTCTCTTCATATTTTGTTTCTTCCTGGTTCAGTCTTGGAAGGTTATACCTTTTTAAGAATTTGTCCATTTCTTTCAGGTTGTCCACTTTATTGGCATATAGTTGCTTATAGTAGTCTCTTATGAGCCTTTGTATTTCTGCAGTGTCCTTTGTAGCTTTTCCTTTTTCATTTCTAATTTTATTGATTTGAGTTCTCTCCCTCTTTTTCTTGATGAGCCTGGCTAAAGGTTTATCAATTTTGTTTATCTTCTCCAAGAACCAGCTTTTAGTTTTATTGATCTTTGCTATTGTTTCTGTTTCATTTATTTCTGCTTTTATCTTTATGATTGATTTCTTTCTACTAACTTTGGGGTTTTATTGTTCATCTCTCTCTAGTTCCTTTAGCTGTTAGTTTAGATTGTTTATTTGAGATTTTTCTTGTTTCTTCAGGTAGGATTGTATTGCTGTAAACTTCCCTCTTAGAACTGCTTTTGCTGCATCCCATAGGTTTTGGATCATCGTGTTTTCATTGTCATTTGTCTCTAGGTATTTTTTTATTTTCTCTTTGGTTTCTTTACTGATCTCTTGGTTATTTAGTAGCGTAATGTTTAGCCTTCATGTGTTTTATGTTTTTTACAGTTTTTTTCCCCTGTAATTGATTTGTAATCTCATAGTGTTGTGGTTTGGAAAAGATGCTTGATATGATTTCAGTTTTCTTAAATTTACCAGGGCTTGATTTGTTACCCAAGATGTGATGTGTCCTGGAGAATGTTTCATATGCACTTGAGAAGAAAGTGTATCCTTCTGCTTTCGGGTGGAATGTTCTATAAATATCAATTAAATCTATCCAGTCTATTGTGCCATTTAAAGCTTGTGTTTCCTTGTTTATTTTCTGTCTGGATGATCTGTCCATTGGTGTAAGTTGGGTGTTAAAGTCCCCCATTATTGTGTTACTGTCGATTTCCCCTTTATTGGCTGTTAGCATTTGCCTTATGTATTGAGGTGCTCTTATGTTGGGTGCATAAATATTTACAATTGTTATGTTTCCTTGGATTGATCCCTTGATCATTATATAGCGTCCTTCCTTATCTCTTGTAACAGTCTTTATTTTAAAGTCTATTTTATCTGATATCAGTATTGTTACTCTAGCTTTCTTTTGATTCCCATTTGTATGGAACATCTTTTTCCATCCCCTCACTTTCAGTCTGTATGTGTCCTTAGGTCTGAAGTGGGTCTCTTGTAGGCAGCATATATATGGGTCTTGTTTTTGTATCCATTCAGCCAGTCTGTCTTTGGTTGGAGCATTTAACCCATTCACATTTAGGGTAGTTATTGATATGTATGTTCCTATTACCATTTTCTTAATTTTGGGGGGTTTGTTTTTGTAGGTCTTTTTCTTCTTTTGTGTTTCCTGCTTAGATAAGTTCCTTTAGCATTTGTTGTAGAGCTGGTTTGGTGATGCTGAATTCTCTTAGCCTTAGCTTGTCTGTAAAGCTTTTGATTTCTCCGTTGAATCTGAATGAGATCCTTGCTGGGTAGGATAATCTTGGTTGTAGGTCTTTCCCTTTCATCACTTTAAATATATGCTGCCACTCCCTTCTGGCCTGCAGTTTCTGCTGAAAGATCATCTGATAATCTTATGGGGATTCCCTTGTATGTTGTTTGTTGCTTTTTCCTTGTTGCTTTAAATATTTTTTCTTTGTTTTTAATTTTTGATAGTTTGATTAATATGTGTTTTGGTGTGTTTCTCCTTTGGTTTATTCTGTATGGCACTCTCTGCACTTCCTGGACTTGATTGGCTCTTTCTTTCCCATGTTTAGGGAAGTTTTTGACTATAATCTCTTCAAATATTTTCTCAGACCCTTCCTCTTTCTCTTCTTTTTCTGGGACACCTATAATTCGAATGTTGGTGCCTTTAATGTTGTCCCAGAGATTTCTGAGACTGTCCTCAATTCTTTTCATTCTTTTTTCTTTATTCTGCTCCGTGGCAGTTATTTCCACCATTCTATCTTCCAGGTCACTTATCCGTTCTTCTGCCTCAGTTATTCTGCTGTTGATTCCTTCTAGAGTATTTTTAATTTCAATTGTTGTGTTGCTTATCACTGTTGGTTTGTTCTTTAGTTCTTCTATGTCCTTGTTAAACATTTCTTGTATTTTATTCTATTTCTGAGATTTTATTATTTTTTTATATAAATTTATTTATATATATTTATTAGTTTTGGCTGCGTTGGGTCGTTGTTGCTGTGCGTGGGCTTTCTCTAGTTGCAGCGAGCAGGGGCTACTCTTTGTTGTGGTGCGCGGGCTTCTCACTGTGGTGGCTTCTCTAGTTGCGGAGCACGGGCTCTAGGCACGCGGGCTCAGTAGTTGTGGCTCGTGGGCTCTAGAGCGCAGGCTCAGTAGTTGTGGCTCACGGGCCTAGTTGCTCTGCGGCATGTGGGATCTTCCCAGACCAGGGCTCGAACCCGTGTCCCCTGCATTGGCAGGCAGATTCTCAACCACTGCACCACCAGGGAAGCCCTGCTGAGATTTTAGATCATCTTTACTATCATTAACTCTGAATTATTTTTCAGGTAGACTGCCTATTTCCTCTTCATTTGTTTGGTCTTATAGGTTTTTACCTTGCTCCTTCATCTGCAGTGTATTTCTCTGTCTTCTCATTTTGTGTAATTTACTGTGTTTGGGGTCTCCTATCCGCAGGCTGCAGGGTCGTAGTTCCTTTTACTTCTGGTGTCTGCCCACAGTGGGTGAGGTTGGTCCAGTGGCTTGTGTAGGCTTCCTGGTGGAGGGGACTGGTGTCTCCGTTCTGGTGGGTGCAGCTGGATCTTGTCCCTCTGATGGGCAGGGCCACGTCCAGTGGCTCTTTTTGTGGTGTTTCTGAGCTTAGTATGACTTTAGGCAGCCTCTCTGCTAATGGGTGGGGTTGTGTTTCTGTCTTGCTAGTTGTTTGGCATGAGGCATCCAGCACGGGAGCTTGCTTGCCGTTGGGTGGAGCCAGGTCTTGGTGTTGAGATGGAGATCTCTGGAAGAGCTCTTGCCAATTAATATTCCCTGAGGCCGAGAGTTCTCTGGTCATCCAGCGTCCTGGACTAGGCTCTCCCACCTCAGAGGCTCAGGCTCAACCCCTGTCCGGAGCACCAAGACCCTGCAAGCTGCACGGTGTGGAAGAAAAGGAAAAGAAAGAAAGAAAACAGACACACACAAAGAAACACACACACAAGGGAAAACAAACAAAAAAGAAAACGAACAAGCAAAACCCCAAGACAAATGTTAAAAACAAACCAAACAAAAACACACAAAGAATCATACATACACACACACACAAAAGAGAGAGAGATAACAAAAAAGGAGAGAGCAACCAAAGAAATAAACGAACCCCAAAATGAAAACAAACACTAAAAACTAAACTACCAAAACAAAAAACTAAAAACAAATCAAAAGCAGAAATCGAACTCTTGGTAGGTGTCGGGACCTGCTGTGGGCACTGTGGGGCCAGCTTATACTCTGACCTGGCCCAACTCCTACGGGTACTTGCCCCCAAAGTCCACAGCCTCAATTGTGGGAACACTCGTTGTCTATTCAGATATTGCACAGATGGAGGGTTTACCAAGCCGATTGAAGGGATTTAATCTGCTGCTCATGTGGCTGCATGGAGAAATTTCCCTTTCTCTTCTTTGGTCGCACTGCCCCAGGAGTTCAGCTTTAGTTTTGGCTCTGCCTCTGCATTTGGGCCACCCTCAGGAGTCTCTTCCCTACCCAGGCAAGAGGGAGCGAAAGCAGTGGCTGATTAGGGCTCACTTGCTCACCCAGGCCAGGGAGGGGGAGGGATACAGCAGTCCCAGTTGGGATGTGTGGGGAGTGCCTTTGGCGGCAGAGACCAGTGGGAATTTGCAACAGCCTGAGGTGTGCCGTTCGCTCTCCCCAGGAAGTTGGCCCCAGATCGCTGGACCGTTGGCAGTGGCGGGCTGCACTGGCTCCTGGGAAGGGGTGGGCAGTGACCTGAGCTTGCTCACAGGACCCTTGGTGGCAGCGGTGGCAGCAGTAGCCGTCACACCCACCTCTGGGGTCCAAGATAGCAGGCACAGCTCTCGCCCGGCCCTAGAACTGGTGTAGGCTGTGCCTTGCTGTCTGTGAGCGCATGGAGAAAGAAGCTCCTAGGGCGGGTGTGCCCCTCTCCTCATGCACCCTGCAACAATGGTCCCTTGTCTATCTGGCAGGCCCAGGTTTATTTCCGGACTCCCTCAGGCTGTCTTCTCACAGCTAACCCCAATCCTCTCTCCCTGGGGTCTGACCTCCAAAGCCTGAGCCTCAGCACCCAGCCCCCACTCGCCCCAGCAGGCAGGCAAGCGTCTCAGGCTGGGGAGTGCTGGTTGACACCGATCCTCTGTGCGGGATTCTCTCTGCTTTGCTCTCCGCACCCCTGTTGCTGCGCTCTCCTCTGAGGCTCCAAAGCTCCCCCTTGTCTCTGCCAGTGAGGGGGCTTTCTAGTGTGCAGAAACATTTCCTCCTTCACAGTGCCCTCGCAGAGGCGTGGGTCCTGTCCTGATTCCTTTGTCTCTTTTTTTTTTCCTTTTTTCTTTTGCCCTACCCAGTTACATGGAGATTTTCTTGCCTTTTTGGAAGTCTGAGGTCTTCTGCCAGTGTTCAGTAGGTGTTCTGTAGGAGTTGTTCCGCATGTAGATATGTTTTTGATGTATCTGTGGGGAAGAAGGTGATCTCCGCATCTTATTCCTCCGCCATTTTCCAAGACTTCTCTATCCATGTTTTTTATCTTTTCAAAGAACCGGGTTTTAGTTTCATAGATCTTTTTTCTTTTTTTGTTTTTGGTCTCTATTTCATTTATTTCTGCTCTGATCTTTATATCTTTCTTTGGGGTTTTGTTCTTTTTCTAGTTCCTTTAGGCATAAAGTTAGGTTGTTTATTTGAGATTGTTCTTGAATCCTAAGTTTAGCTTGTTTTGCTATAAACTTCACTCTTAGAACTGTTTTTACTGTGTCCCATAGGTTTTGGGTCATACTGTTTTCATTTTCATTTGTCTCTAGCTTTGTTTTTTTTTTTAAATTTCCTCTGATTTCTTCAGTGATCCACTGGTTGTGTGGTAGCATATTCTTTAGCTTCCACATCTTTGTGTTTTTTGCAGCTGTTTTGTTTTTTGGTTTTGTGGGTTTTTTTTTTTTTTTTAGTTGATTGCTAGCCTAGATGCTTGATATGATTCCAGTTTTCTTAACATTTACCGAGGATTGCTTTGTGACCCAGCATGTGGTCTGTCTTGTAGAATGACCCATGTGCACTTGAAAAGAATGTGTATTCTGCTGCTTTCAGGTGGAATGCTCTATAAATATCAATTAAGTCCATCTGCTCTAATGTGTCATTTAAGGCCTGTGTTTCCTGATGGATTTTCTGTCTCGATGATCTGCCCATTGATATAAGTGGGTGTTAAAGTCCCCCACTATTATTGTGTTGCTGTCCATTTCTCCTTTTATGTCTGTTAACATTTGCCTGATATATTGAGGTGTTCCTTAGTTGGGGTGGATATATATTTGGAATTGTTATGTCTTCTTTTTGGATTGATCCTGTGATCATTTTCTTGTGGCCTTCTTTGTCTCTTTGAACAGTCTTTTTTTCTTTTTCAAGTCTATTTTGTCTGATATAAGTGTTGCTTCTCAAGCTTTCTTTTTTTTTTTTTTAAAGACTCATGGATGTTTCTTTTTTTAAATTAATTTATTTATTTTTGGCTGTGTTGGGTCTTCGTTTCTGTGTGAGGGCTTTCTCTAGTTGCGGCGAGCGGGGGCCACTCTTCATCGCGGTGCGCGGGCCTCTCACTGTCACGGCCTCTCTTGTTGCGGAGCACAGGCTCCAGACGCGCAGGCTCAGCAGTTGTGGTGCACGGGCTTAGTTGCTCCGCAGCATGTGGGATCCTCCCAGACAAGGGCTCGAACCCGTGCGCCCTGCACCGGCAGGCAGACTCTCAACCACTGCATCACCAGGGAAGCCCCAAGCTTTCTTTTTATTTCCATTTGCATGGAATACCTTTTACCACCCCTTCACTTTCAGTCTGTATATGTCTCTGCATCTGAAGTGAGTCTCTTGCAGGCAGCATATGTACAGGTCCTATGTTTGCATCCATTCATCCAGTCTGTATCTTTTGGTTGCAGCATTTAGTTCATTTACATTTAAGATAATTATTGATATGTATGTTTCTATTTCCATTTCGTTAATTGTTTTGGATTTGTTTTTGTAGGTCTTTTCGTCCCCCTTTCTTCTTTTGTTCTCCTTTTTTGTGGTTTGATGAGTATCATTAATGTTATGGTTGGATTTCTTTTTCTTTTTTGTATGTATATGTATTAGAGATTTTTGTTTCTCGGTTACCATGAGGTTTTTGTATACTAGTACTTATGTTTATGTGCTTGTTTTAAGTTGCTAATCTCAAATGCCGTTTAGATACCCTGCATTTGTACTCTCCTCTCCGCATGATTACTGTTTTTGGTATTATATTTTACATCATTGTTCTGTATATCTCTTAACTGCTCATTGTGGATACAGCTGGTTTTACTACTTTTGTCTTTTAACCTACCTGCTAGCTTTGTGTGTGGATGATTTTCTGCCTTTATTGTATGTTTGCCTTTACCAGTGAGCTTTTCCATTTTGTGATTTTCTTGTTTGTAGTCAAGAAAGTCTTGTTGTGGTCTTTTCCCACTGGAGAAGTTCCTTTAGCATTTGTTGTAAATTTGGTTTGGTGTTGTTGAATTCTTTCAGCTTTTTCTTGTCTATAAAGCTTTTGATTTCTCCATCAATCTGAAGGAGAACTTTGCTGGGTAGACTACTCTTGGTTGCAGGTTTTTCTCTTTCATCACTTTAAATATATTGTGCCACTGCCTTCTGGCTTGCAGAGTTTCTGATGAAAAATCATGTAATAGCCTTATGGGAGTTCTCTTGTATGTTTTTAATTGCTTTCCCTTGTTGCTTGTAATATTCTCTCTTTATCTTTAGTTTTTGTTTTAATCAGAATGTGTCTTGGTGTTTCCCTTCCCAGGTTAGAGAAGTTTTCAGCTATTATCTCTTCAAATATTTTCTCAAGCCCTTTCTCTCTTCTCCTTCTGGGAACCCTGTATTGCGAATATTAGCACACTTGCTCTTGTCCCAGTGGTCTCTTAAACTGATCTCATTTCTTTTTATTCTTTTCTTTTTTCCCCTTTGGTGGCAGTGATTTCCCCTACTCTGTTGTCCAGCTCACTGATCCATTATTCTGCCTCATTTCGTCTATTATTAATTTGTCATATTTTTCATTTCAGTTATTGTATTCTTCAATTCTGTTTCATTGTTATTTATAATTTCTAAGTCTTTGTTAAAAACTTCTCATTTCTCACATCGTGCATCCTTTCTCCTACCAAATTCTTTGATCGTCTTTACGATTATTACTCTGAACTCTTTCTTGAATAGTTTGCCTGTCTCCACGACACTTGGTTCTTCTTCTGGGTTTCTGTTTTGTTCCTTTGTCTGAAACATATTCCTCTGTCACCTCATTTTGTCTAAATTGCCATTTGTATTTTATGTATGTGGTAGTTTAGTTACATTTCTCAACCTTGGAGAAGTGGCCCTCTGTAGGAGACGTCCTATGCATTCAGGCAGTGCACTCCCCTCTCGTCACCTATGGACCAGGGGCTATCTGGTCCCCAGGTAGTATGTGGCCTGCATTTGCAGACTTGGTCTATAGGCTGCAGAGACTATAGTTTTCTTGCTTCTAGTGTCTGCCCCCTGGTGAGTGAAGCTGGTCTAGAGGCTTGTGCAGACTTCCTTGTAGGAGGGGCAGGTGCCTGCTCACTAGTGGGTGGTGCTGGGCCTTTGCCTCTGGTGGGTAGAGCCCTCTGGTGTCTAGGGGCATGGGAAGTAGCTGGGGGCTCAGGAAGTCTTTAGACAGCCTGTCTGCTAATGGGTGGGACTGTTCCCCTGCCCAGTGTGTTGTTTGGTCTGGGGGGGGGGTGGTCACAGCACTGGAGCCTACAGGGTTTTGGGTGGGGCCAGGTCTTGGTGTCAGCCTCCAGGAGAGCTCATGCAGATGAATGCCCCCTGATATGTCCACCACCAGTGTCTATGTCTCCTGGCCATGCTACAGTTGCCTCCTGCCTCCCCTGGAGATACTCTAAGACCAGCAGGTAGCTCTGGTCCATGCTCCTATGATATTACTGCTTTTGTCCTTTGTCCCGGTGCATGTGAGATTCTTTTGTGCACCCTTTAAGAGTGAAGTCTCCATTTCCCCCAATCCTGTGGAGCTGCAGTCAAGTCCCGCTGGCCTTCTAAGCCACATGCTCTAAGGACTCCGCTTCCTGGGGCTGGACCCCTGGGCTGAGCTGCCTCACGTGGAGCTCAGAACTCTCACTCCTGTGGGAGAACATCTGTAATATAATTATTCTCCAGTTTGTGGGCTGCCCACCCAGGGGGCATGCGATTTGATTATATGGCCAATCTGCCCCTCCTTCTATCTAGTTGTGGTTCCTTCATTAGCTGTTAAAGATCTTTTCTGGTAGGTTCTAGTTCAGTGGTTGCTCTTCAGTCAGTTGTGATTTTGGTGTGCTTGTGAAAGGAGGGGAATTTAGGGTTCTTCTCTGCCATCTTAGCCGCTATCCCACAAGAGTTTTTTTTTGGAAGTCTCTGTTCTATTCCAGCAGTCTCTCTGTCTATATGCCAGTACCACACTGTTTTGATTAGTGTATCTGTGGAATAAGTTTTGAAATAAAGAAGTGTGATACAACAAGTTTGTTCTTTTCAAGATTGTTTTTGCTATTTGTTTTCTCCTGAGACTCCATATGAATCACAGGATGGATGTATCTGTTTCTTCAGGAAAACACTACTGGGATTTCACTAGGGAATGATTTGAGTATAATGATCACTTTGGGTAGTATTGACATCATGGCAATATTGACTTCCAATCCATGAATTTGGGATGTCTTTGCATTTATTTTTGTCTTTTCTAAAATTTTCAGCAGTCTTTAGTTTGCAATATACATATCTTTACCTTCTTGTATAATGTTGCATCTAACTTTTTTTTTTTTTTTGATTCTCTTGTAACTGGAATATTTTTCTCATGTTATTTTTTGGTTGTTCATTTTTAATGTTTACGAACCCAACTGAATTTTGCATGTTGATTTTATATCTTGTCATTTTTTAGAGCTCTAAAAATTTTAGCAGGTTTTTTCTGCAGAATATTCACGGTTTTCTACATATTAGATCATGTCAGTTGTATACAGAGATGATTTCACTCTCTTTTGCTATTGGGATATCTGTTACCCAATTTTCTGCCTCTGTGTTCTTCCTGGGACTTCCAGTAATATGCTTTTAGAAATATTGAGAGCAGGTATCCTTGTCTTGTTCCTGATCTTAAAGGAAAAGCTTTCATTCTTTCACCATTGAGTATGATGATAGCTCTGTGTAACTGCTCCATTGCAGGATATTTTCCAGCATAGTCTTCTACCTTTTCCTAATAAAGAACATACATCACACATGATGTTGAATCCAAATTCATATGCCCATTCCTCATTGGAGTTAGAAGCAGAGAAATGTGTATTAGTTGAGGAGGTGCCAACCAGAAACTTGGGAGACCTGGCCTTGCCACAAATCCATCTTCCTGGCTGGCCAGGGTGTAAGATTTTTAAACGGTAAGGGAGAGAGGGGAGGGGAGTGTCTGTAATCCCAGCTTTCCCATAAGATGTCAGCTGCAGACTTTTGAGAATCAAGTTGTGACTTCCTTCCTGATTATTCTGTATGTTCCTGCAAAACAGTTCCTAAATCAGAGTCTTGTGATCCCTTAACTTCCTTCTAGGAGACAGGAAAAGCAATAGTTCAGGCATTTTATTATTTACTTAGAGCCAAATGTGACTGGTTAAGAATTTCAATTCTCAGTTGACTCTCTGGTGTCATCAGTTTTTAAGTCCTCTTGGGGTAACTGGTTGAAGCCCAGTTTGGGGTCATAAATCAAGGTACCAATTTAAGCTACCAATCATGGAAGTGATTAGATTGGACTTGCTTTTCCTTTGTTTCTGTATTCTCTCAATCCCCTAACTAGTAACTGCTTGAATCTGACTTTTTGAACTCAGGAATGGTCTAGGAGACTAAAGCCTTTTTTTTTTTACAAACAGGAAATGGGAGACTCAGAAAGGCTTTTGTAACCAGGAAGGCCCTGCAGATTCCTGTTCAGTTTCAATCCCCCCTTTTCTTTGGTACTCCTCAATCTTCAGATGAACATGTGTGGAAGAAGAAACAGAATAAAATTTTTGATAGAGAGGTTAATCAGACTTAGCAGGAGAACTCAGATTTAAGGCAACTTAACTTTTGAAAATTACGGTCCCCTACTCTACTGGTGGGTTGATTCAGTTTCTTTGTATCTGCGTGTATGTACAGAAGAAATTCATTCGTCTTTAGATGGCTTTTTCCTGGTTTTTCTTTCTGATTTCTGCTAATAAAATTCATGTTCTTTATGATATGACTTTATCTGCATTATATCTTGTATGGTTTTCATTTGCATTTTTTTCAACAACGTTGTGTCCGACCCTAGTCAGTAAATATACAAAGTGCTCACTTTTTGTTTCTAGTATTTTGGAGCCATTAAACCAGATAATTAAGGATACTGCATAGGTAGGGATTGCTCTGTTACTGGGCATTAGATAACTGGAGAATATTTTATGTCTTAATTTATGTCATTTACAGATGATGGTCTTTTAGCATGTATTATGCAGTACAACTGACAGGTACTACTTGTTAATGTTGTAAAATGCCTTTTCTTTTTGGGTACATAGTTCTATAGCAAAGATTTAGAAAAATACATTGTTTCTTAAAAATTGTTTTATCAAACTCTTCATTTTCTCTGTTATATTTGTTTTACAGTTCTAAACAGCTAATTATATTATTAATTGGATAACTTTTGTTTTGGATTATTTCCCGGTACAATATATTGTCTACTTTTAAAAATTTATTTATGTACAGTAAGTATGCAGAATACATCGATAGTATATTTTTCTCCTCAATTATGAGACAGCAGTATGTTTACTGTTGGTTGGTATGTTCGTAGAGGTGATAGTAGAAAAATACTCTTTCTTTGAGACCTGACATAAGTTTGTCCAGTGTGAGTGTTTTTGTCATATGGTGTTTAAAACTAGGCTACCTTAAAGTATATTTGGATTTATGTTACATGCTTTCTTAAGTACAGAATTCTATTCCTTTAGTGTTTCCAACAATTTACGGTCATGGTTGGGGCATTTCATACCTATCTTTGGTATAAGTATTACATTTGGTGAAATATCATGTATTCAACATGAGACATATATTTTTGAATTATTGTGAATGGGATACCTATGGTTCTTTATATCTTGTAGATATCTCCCCTATACATGTGATCAAGCAATTACAACCCAAAGTGAACAGTGATAAAGGAGAAGTATTCCAAACACCGATGTTGGGAAGACCTGAAAGCTGTAAAATCAAACATTTTCACCTCTGGGAAGTCCAGGAAAATATGTATGACTTTGAGTGTCAGTGGAGAGATGATGAAAGAAATTACAAAGGAATGCCTGTAATCTGCAACAAAAATCTCACTGATGGAAGACATCAACATGGTAGAAGGGGTGCAGGAATCAAGCCCTGTGGAAATAGGCTGGGATTAAACTTTCAGGATAAACTGCAGATATTTCAAACTGATGGGATAATTTCTGAATGTGATGTAGTTGAGAGGTCTATCAACAGTAGTTTCTTATTTTCACCACTTCAAAGAATTTCTCCTAGTGTCCAAACCAATGTTTCTAATATATATGGGAATGATTTTATGCATCCTTCAGTGATGACACAAAACCTTAAAGCACACAGGGAAAGACCTTGCAAATGTAATGAGTGTGGGAAAGCCTTTCTTAAGGGCTCACACCTCATTAAACATCAGACCATCCACACAGGAAAGAAATTAGATAAATGTGACATATGTGACAAATTCTTTGGTCGAAGTTCACAGCTTGCACATCATCGGAAAATTCATCCTGGAGAGAAATGTTACAAATGTAATGAGTGTGGCAAAACCTTTAATGATGGCTCCACCCTTGCCAGACATCAGATAATCCACCCAGAAGCAAACTTACATAAATGTGATGTATGTGGTAAAGTCTTTGGTCAAAATTCATACCTTGTACGTCATCGTAATATTCATGCTGGAAAGAGAAGTTACCAGTGTAATGAGTGTGGCAAAACCTTTACTGACAGCTCAAACCTCAGTAGACATCAGAAAATTCATACAGGAAAGAAATTATATAAATGTGATATGTGTGGCAAAGTCTTTAGCCGAAATGCACACCTTGCTGGTCATCGGAGGATTCATACTGGAGAGAAACCTTATAAATGTAATGAGTGTGGGAAGCTCTTTAGTCAGCATTCACATTTCATAAGTCATAAGAGATTTCATACTGGAGAGAAACCTTACAAATGCAATGAGTGTGGCAAGGCCTTTAGTGAGAAGGCAATCCTTTTAAGTCATCAGAGAATTCATACTGGTGAGAAACCTTACAAATGTGATGAGTGTGGAAAGGTCTTTAGTCAAAAATCACATCTTCGACTTCACTGGAGAATTCATACTGGAGAGAAACCTTTCAAATGTAATGAGTGTGGCAAGTTCTTCAGTCGAAATTCACATCTTACAAGTCATCGGAGAGTACATATAGAGAAACCTTTCAAATGTTTTGAGTGTGGGAAAGCCTTTACTCAGGTCTCAACCCTCACTACACATCAGAAAACCCATACCTGAGAGAAACTATGTAAGTGTGATACATGTGGGAAGGTCTTCAAAATTCACACTTCAAAATTCACACCTAACCGTTGTTCAGAGAATTCGTACTATGGAGAAATCATACAAATATCAGTGTGGCAAAGCTTTTGTGCATTGAACCTCACTTACCATCAGAGAATTCATACTAGAGAGAAACCTTACAAATGTAGTGAGTGTGGCAAAGTCTTCAGTGTGCTTTCAAGCCAAACTTACCATCAGAGGATCCATGCTGGTTAGAGCACTTAAAAATATAATGAAGGGGACTTCCTTGGTGGTCCAGTGGTAAAGAATCTGCCTCACAATGCAGGGGACACGGGTTCAATCCCTGGTCAGAGAACTAAGATCTCACGTGCCGTGGGGCTACTAAGCCTGTGCACCACAACTACTGAGCTTGCGTGTCTCAACTAGAGCCTGCGTGCCGCAAACTACAGAGCCCACGCACTCTGGAACCCACGTGCCACAACTACAGAGCCCATGCATCCTGGAGCCTGTGCGCCACAACTAGAGAAGAGAAAACCCACACACCACAACTAGAGAGAAGCCTGCGCACTACAGTGAAAGATCCTGCATGCCTCAGTGAGGATCCCGCGTGCCGCAACTAAGACCCGACACGCCAAAAATAAAGAAATAAATAATAAATAAATCTTAAAAAATAAATACAATGAAGGTGGCAGTGCTTTAGGAGGCCTTCACATCTTAGGCTTCACGAGAAAATTCATACTGGATAGAAGCCAGATAAATGTATTTAGTATAGTCAGGCCTTTAGAAAATGAATTCAATCTAGGAAGATTCCTCACCAATGCCATGAATGTGAAAAACCTATTCTCACTGCTCACATCTCACCAATATTCAGGTAATCTGCACTCTTCAGAACGTTACAAATGTACTAAATTTTGAATGCTTTTAGATTGTGCCTTAAACTCAGTGATCACCAAATACTCCACGTTTTAAAATGCAACGAATATGTCAAAAGTTAAATTATTGCTCACTCATCACTAGATATCAGAATATTTATCCTGAGTAAAACCCACAGAAATGTAATGTGTGTGGCAAGGATCTTACCCAGAAGTCACAAGATAGGAACATACTGGCGCCATACCTCCCAAATACACTGGTTGAGGCAAAACCTTCATCTTGAGTTCAAGTACTTGGCAATTGCAGAAAGTCCATATTGAAGAGAAGCTATGGAGATGTATGAATAGAGGCTTTCTCCAGGCCTTACAATGCACTAAGCTTCAGAGTACACATTTTTGAGAGAAACCACACAAAGCAATACGTGTCCTGAGGACTGTACTTGAAGATCAAAACTGAAATACAGAGGATTTATGCTGGCGAGCAAGCTTTCCGATGTAATGAATGTTGTAAATTTTTATATCAAGTATCCACACCTTTAGTGTAATGACAGAATTCTTACAGGTTACAAAGTATACACACGGAGAAACTTCATGAAACAGTACATCTTTGGGGTTTACCAAAGAACTAATATTTGGGACAGTCCTTACAAATGTAATGAATTTGGTAAATTTTTTGAGCAATTCTTACAACAGACCATCAGAGAATGCATACTAGGAATAAATAAATCTTTAGTTCTCTGAGGTTAACTTGAGATATTACATACTGCAGAATCATTACAAGTCACAACATGTTGAAACTTCTGACATGGTGTGTATATGAGAGGAAAAAGGACCCATGTGAAAATAACCGATTATCTTCAGTATATTAAAATTTAATTATTTGAGTTTTCTTGAAAAGGCTACTTACTATTTATGCTTTTCAACCTAAAGTTTGAAGTAACAGGGAAGAACAAGTCTGTCTCTATATTGGACCTTTTCCTTTTACTTTAACATTTGTATTCTATTGCGTTTGCTACAAGTGAATCACTAAAGGGATATTGCCTATAAGCTTAAATTATACATAATGGGCTATCTTTGGGAAACCTGATTCCCGTGTAATGTGCATTAAACTAAAATACCTTTGTTTACCTCATGGGAAACCTTCTGTCCAGCCTCCCCTGTGAATGGCTTCAAGAAAGAAGAAATTAAAACATCCCCTCAGGAATCTGATTGGAACCAGGACTTTACTCCCTCCTCTTTTAGTATGAAAGAAGCCCGAATTCTAACTCAGGGAAGACAATTCTTTGGGACAGTAGTCCACCATCTTCTGGGTCTGCTGGCTTTCTGAATAAAGCCACTATTGCTTGCCCCAACAACTAGTCTCTCAGTTTATTGGCCTGTTGTGTGGTGAGCCCTAAGAGCTTGGCCTTGTTAATATGTTGATTTCATGCATTCATTACAGGCCTTTCATGATGGTCTCTGGGAAGGAATCAGTAAGATGAGGGGCCAACTTCATTAGGTATGGTTCATTCACATCCATGTTCCCTGGAAAAACATGAATCCTGAATTACCAAATTCAGTAGTGTGTGAATTAGTGTCAGGGAGGGACAGAGAATAATGTAAAACTAGGACATGAATCATCATGTTCATTATGTTCAGGGCGCCCTTCTGTTCACAGTGGGTTACAGGACAGAATGCTCTACCAACTGACCTGCACGAGAGCAGGCAAGACATTAAGGCACTGGGCTTTTCATGGGAGGAGAGTGACAGGTTATTAGGGACTGATTATGTGGTAGGAACAATGCACAGGAAAAGTTGGTCACTTCCTCCATTGGATGGCAGTAACTGTTGTATGTACGATTAAAGAAAAGTTAGTCTTATTTTTGGAAATTGAAGAGAGAGCAATTATTTTGAGCATCAAATTTAATCAGAACCAGAATAATATGTGTTTGTGTATGATTCACATTTAATTGCTGCTATTATCATTTGCTACTGTTGTATTCATAGAATTACATTCTGAATGTATCATGGGTCTCCTGTTTTAATTAATAAAATATAATCACTTTTGTCATAACCCTGGATGAATCATGTTTATTCCATCAACACAGTTTTATCTCATCTCGGTGCTTTGAAACAGCAGGTAAGAATGCACCGTTAGGCTCTCAGGTTTGAAAGAATCTGTAACAATTTCTTTCCAATATGGAATGAAACATACAATTTGGGGGTTACATACTCATAATTTGTACTCTCTACACTCTATTCCAGAATATTCAGATGGCTATAATGCAAATCCCATAGCAGTGCATTTCAGACTGACTTCCATTAATGTGCAAAAACTGAATCAAATTTAAATAAATTTAAAGATCTAATTGGCTTTATTGAATGATTGATACATTGGGCAGCATTCCACCTAGGAAATAGAGGTGCTCCAAGGAGCTGTAAAAAGTGGGAAAGCACATGATGTTGAGCATATTTTCATGTGCATTTTGAATTTGTATCTATGATAGATTTTTGGTTTGTGCTTTCTATGAAGTCTTTATATGCATATGGGACTCTTGGCACTTCCTGAACTTGGGTGACTGTTTCCTTTCCCAGGTTAGGGTGGTTTTCAGCTATTATCTCTGCAAATATTTTCTACGGCCCTTCCTCTCTTCTCCTTCTGGGACCTGTATAATACAAATATTAGTGCACTTGTTGTTGTCCCAGAAGTCTCTTCAGATGTCCTCCTTCTTCTATTTTTTCTCTTCAGCAGTGGTGATTTCCACTGCTCTGTCTTCCAGCTCACTGATCCATTCTTCTGCCTCGTTTAGCCTGTTATTCTTTCTAGTGTATTTTTCATTTCAGTTACTTTATTCTCCAATTCTGTTTGGTTGTTGTTTATATTTTCAAAGTCTTTGTTAAGTACTTCTCATTTCTCAGGCTGTGCATCCATTCTCCTCCCAAGTTCTTTTTGATCATTACTCTGAACATTTTTTCAGCCAGATTTCCTATCTCCATGTCACTTAGTTGTTGTTCTGGGGTTTTGTCTTATTCCTCCGCCTGAAACATATTCCTCGGGTACCTCATTTTGTCTAAATTGCTATTTATATTTTTATGTATGTGGTAGGTTAGTTACATTTCTCAACGTTGGAAAAGTGGCCCTCTGTAGGAGGTGTCCTATATGTCCCTTTCATCACCCAAGGTCAGAGCCCAGCTGGTCCCGGGGTAGTGTCTGGCCTGTATTTGTGGATTCATTTTGCAGGCTGTGCGACTGTAGTTTTCTTGCTTCTGGTGTCTGCACCCTGGTGGGTGAGGCTGGTCTAGAGGCTTCTCCCTGCCCACTGTTGGTTGGACCTGGGTCTTGGCCCTTTGGCAGGCCCGGGTATGTCTAAGGGCATGTAGAGAGGTGGTAGTGGGCTCAGGAAGCCTTTAGGCAGCCCATTGGCTGATTGGTGGGGCTGTATCCCCTGCCAGTTTGTTGTTTTGCCTAAGGCGCCCCAGCGCCAGACCTACAGGTTCTTGGGTGGGGCGAGGTCTTGGTGCCAAGAAGTCAGCCTCCAGGAGAGGTCATGCAGATGAATGCTCCCCGATGTTACTGCCATCATTGTCTATGTCCCCAGGGTGAGCCAACGCCTCCCCCCACCTTCCCAGGAGATCCTCCAAGATAGCAGGCAGGGGCAGTTCTTGCCCAGGCTTCTATCAGATTATTGCTTTTGCCCTTCATCTCCGTGTATGTGAGATTTTGTGTGTGTCTGTTAAGAGTGAAATCTCTATTTTCCCCATTACTCTGAGCTCCTGCAATCAAGCCCCACTGGCCTTCAAAGGTAAATGTTCTGGGGGCTCCTCATCCCAGTGCCGGACCTCTGGGCTAGGGGGCTTGATGTGGGGCTTACAACTCTCACTCCTGTGTGAGAACATCTGTAATATAATTATTCTCTAGTTTTTGGGTCACCCACCCAGGGGATATGGCGTTTGAGTATATCGTGAGTCTGCCCTTCCTACCCATCTCATTGTGGTTCCTTCTTTATGTCTTTACTTGTTAAAGAGCTTTCCTGGTAGGTTCCAGTCTTTCATCAATGGTTGTACTGCAGTTAGTTGTGATTTTGGCGTGCTCGTGAGAAGGGGTGAGTTTAGGATCCTTCTACTTCGCCATCTTGGCTGCTATCACAGAAGAGTTTTTTCCTAAAGTCTCTGTCTGCCTTTATGACAGTACCACACTGTTTCGATTAGTGTAGGTTTGGAATAAGTTTTGAAACAAGGAAGTGTGAGACCCCTCACTGTTCTTTTCAAACTTGTTTTTACTATTCATTGTCTCTTGACATTCCATAGGAATCACAGAATGGATTTGTTTTTTCAGGAAAACCCTGTTGGGATTTCACTAGGGAATGAATACTTTGAATCTGTTAATCACTTTGGGTAGTACTGACATCTTGACAATATTGACTTTCAATCCATGAACATGGGGTATGTTTCCATTTATTTTTGTCTTCTGTAAAATTTTCAGCAGTCTATAGTATGCAATGTACAAATCTTTCCCTTCTTTTATAATGTCATGTCTAAATATTTTTTGATTCTCTTATAAATGGAATTGTTTTCTCAATTTCTGTTTTGATCATTTTTAATTTTTAGAAACCCAATTGAGTTTTGCGTGATGATTTTAAATCTTGTAAGGTTTTTGAACTCTTTCATTATTTCTAGAAGGTTGTTTTTTGTTTTTTTTTAAATTTCAGAATCTTCAGGGTTTTCTACCTATTAGATCATGTTACCTGTGTACAGAGATGATTTTGCTTCCTGTTGCTATTGGGATATCTGTTATCTCATTTTATGCCTATGTGTTCTTGGTAGGACTTCCAATTATATGTTTTTAGAAATAGCAGGTATGCTTGTCTTGTTCCTGATCTTCGAGGAAAAGCTTCCATTCTTTCACCATTGAGGATGGTGAAAGCTCTGAAGAAAGACTGCATGGAAGGACAGTTTTCAGCATACTCTTATACCTGTGTATAAGATTTTAAAGGCAAAAGGAGGGAGGGGAGGGGAGTGTCTGTGATCCCAGCTTTCCTATAAGATCTCAGTTGTGCAGACTCTTTGGCACCACATTGTGATTTCCTTTGTGATTATTCTGTACATGCCTGCAAAACAAGTTTCTAAATCACGGTCTTGTGATTCTTTAACTTCTTTCAGGAAGAGAATAAAAGCAATAGTTCTGACGTTTTATTATTTACCTAGAGCCAAATGTGATGCGTTAAGAATTCCAGTTCTCAATTGACCCTCTGGGTGTCATCAATTTTTAAGGCTTCTTGGGGCAACTTGCTGAAGCCACAGTTTGGGGTTATAAATCAAGGTATCAGTTTAAGCTACCAATCCTGGAAAAGATACATGTTCGGCTTGCTTTTCCTTTGTTTCTGCATTCCCTCCTTCCCCTGATTGGTAACGGCTTGAATCTGCTCTTTGGATCTCAGAGAAGGTTTAGGAAACTAAAGCCTTCTTCTATAAACAGGAAACGGGACACAGAAAGGTTTTTGTAACCTGGAAGGCCCCCCAGGTTCCCTTTGATATCAATCCTGCCTTTTCTTTGACATTCATCAATCTTGAGGGGAACAGGTATTGGATAAGAATGGGAAAATGTTGGACAGACAGGTTAATCAAACTCGACAGAAGAACTCAGATTTAGGGGGACTCAGTTTCAAAATCATGGTCTCTTACTCTTCTTTACTATTGATTTGATTTTTTTGTATCTCTGGGTACAGAAGAAACTCATCCATTGGCTATGATTGCCCTTTTTTGGTTTTTCCTTCTGGTTTCTGCCAAGAACATTCTTGCACAATCTTGTGGAATATTATGTTTGTTTGTTTTTTGTTTTTGCTTTATTGGGTCTTTGTTGCTGCACACGGGCTTTCTCCAGTTGCGGCAAACGTGGGTTACTGTTCGTTGCAGTGCTTGGGCTTCTCATTGTGGTGGCTTCTCTTGTTGCGAAGCATGGGCTCTAGGCGCGCGGGCTCAGTAGTTGTGGCTCCGCGGCATGTGGGATCTTCCCGGACCAGGGATGGAACCCGTGCCCTCTGCATTGGCAGGCGTATTCTTAACCACTGTGCCAAAGTCCTGTATGTTTTTATTGGAGATAAACATGACAGTGGAACTTGTGGTATGTGGTCTAATCAGTATGACATTATAGAGCACATTTGTAATCCTGCTTTCTCCCTACAACATCACACTCTCTCCCTTTTTAGATCTTTTTCGTTTCTGTTTCATATCCATAGTATAATTTCCACAATTAAAAATGGGATGGTATCATGTTAATTCCTAAACCAATTCTTGTTTTCTTTTAAAATCAGTATTTTAGTTGCCATCGTACACTTATTTTCACACAGATATGCAATCACAAGCTGTGCTCCCACATATGCATACACTCTGTGCTCTGCTTATGCCCTTTTTCATTCCTGATCACTCCTCAAATGGAACCTCGATGTGAATGGAAACATTTATTTGCATATTTAATTTGTTCTGTTGATCACCCCCATCTCCAGAGCACTTTTTCACCCATGCCTCCACCTTCCATGTTACATTATAGAAATGATCCCTCTTTATCCATTGAACAACTTTATCTGGACAGTCGTGCAGCCATGATGACTCAGAAACCACTTCCAGGAGGGATGGCTGAATAGCTTAGTTACACAGCTCACTTCTTGCATCTCCCTTGATGTTTTCTATCTAAACTCCTGGTATTCGTTGTATTATTTTGTAGTTTTTTTATTATTATTATTTTTGGTTGCGTTGAGTCTTCGTTTCTGTGCGAGGGCTTTCTCTAGTTGCAGCAAGTGGGGGCCACTCTTCATCGCGGTGCGCAGGCCTCTCGCTATCACGGCCTCTCGTTGCGGAGCACAGGCTCCAGACACGCAGGCTCAGTAACTGTGGCTCATGAGCCTAGTTGCTGTGTGGCATGTGGGATCTTCCCAAACCAGGGCTTGAACCCGTGTCCCCTGCATTGGCAGGCAGATTCTCAACCACTGCGCCACCAGGGAAGCCCCGTTGTATTATTTTGTAATCTGTCCTGTTTAAGAATAAGTTTTGGCCAATGGCTGGTCACATTGAAGTTTTCTCAGTCTGTAGGTCCTGGTTCTTGCACCACTTTGGGTGTCGGTTGGGTTAATGTACATAAACCTGTGCATCTCCTACCCTGATTTGAAAAATCGTGTTAATTTACCTCAAGCCTTTTAAAACAATTTAGTGCTGTTAGATGGCTTAGAATATTGCATGTTTTGTAGTAAATACTCAAAAGTTACTTTTTTAGAAAAAGGTATGTTAGTATTCTGTCATGGTTTTCATGATACACCTTTGTCTGCATTATATCCTGTTTGCTTTTCGTTTGTACTTCGTTCTCAACAACATTGTATCTGATCCCAGTTAATGAATATACAATGTGCTGTTTATTCCATGTATTTTGGTAACCATTAAGCTAGATAATTAAGGGTACTGCATAGGTAGGGATTGGTCTACTTACTGGCTGTCAGAGAACTGGAGAAAATTAATATTTTATGTATTAATTTATAAGTGGAATTTACAGATGATGGTCTTTCAGCGTGTCTTATGCAAAACAACTGACACATACTACTTGTTAAAGTTATAAAAAAATGCCTTTTCTTTATGGGTACGTAGTTTTACAGCAGATACTTAGAAAACTATATTGTTTTCTTAAAAATTGTTTTATCAAATTCTTCATTTCTCTATATTATATTTGTTTTACAATTCTAAACAGCCAATTAGTTAGATTGGATAAGCTTGTTTTGGCTTATTTAGCATTACAATTTATGTCATCTGTTCTTTTTCTTTAACATCTTTATTGGAGTATAACTGCTTTACAGTGTTGTGTTAGTTTCTGCTGTATAACAAAGTGTATCAGCTATACATATACATATGTCCCCATATCTCCTCCCTCTTGCGTCTCCCTCCCACCCTCCCTATCCCACCCCTCTAGGTGAACACTAAGCACTGAGCTGATTTCCCTGTGCTATGCAGCTGCTTCCCACTAGCTATCTATTTTACATTTGGCAGTGTATATATGTCAATGCTACTCTCACTTCGTCCCAGCTTACCCTTCCCCCTTCCCCCTCCCCGTGTCCTCAAGTCCATTCTCCATGTCTGCGTCTTTATTCCTGTCCTGCCCCTAGGTTCATCAGAAACTTTTTTTTTTTTTTTTAGATTCCATATATATGTGTTAGCATATGGTATTTGTTTTCTCTTTCTGACTTACTTCACTCTGTATGACAGACTCTAGGTCCATCCACCTCACTACAGATAACTCAGTTTCGTTTCTTTTTATGGCTGAGTAATAGTCCATTGTATATATGTGCCACATCTTCTTTATCCTATGTCATCTGTTCTTTTGCATTTATTTATTTACAGTAAGTATTCAGAATACACCTAGAGTATAATATATATTTTTCTTCTCAATTATGAGACAACAGTCTGTTTAGTGTTAATTGGTATGTAAATAGCATTCTTGTAATTCATGTTCCCAGTGATTAAACTGTCATCACAGTGTTTCTCAACTGTAGGTCACATTCATTCAAAAGACATGCAGTCAAATAGCGAGTGTTCTGGATAATGAAGCAGGGTGGAAAAGAGGTCGAATCCCCAGAGGTGAGGGCCTCGTGAGTGTGCGCTGATGGGGCCCTGGGACCTGGTGGGGGCGTGTGCAGCCAAAGCCCCTGGTCACTGGCTCGGGAACCTGGAGACGCATCCCTCCCAGCACTCAGCCCACCACATCCTCAGGAGAGGGGTACCCAGCCTCGGGGTCAGTGCCCCCCCGGACACAAGTGCCCGCTCCACCATCCGCCCCTAAGGACACCTTCTGTGGCTTCAGCTGTTCTGCAAGGGGAACAGAGCACCAAGCACACAGCAGGCATCCAATCGCTGCTCCCTACGAGGGCGGCCTTCCTTGGCGACAGGACAGGTGACCAGCGAGGGCTCCCCGTGCTCACGGGCCACCGCCCACAGCCTTGTGGAGGACACCGTGGGTTTTCTCTCCTCACTCCCCAGTTTTCACTCTTTTCCATGGACTTCCCTCCTGTGGAAACCTGCCAGTTCTCCTGCTTTTAACCCTCTGCCTGTAGAGATGGAGAGGCATCTGTGATGGGCCAGCTTGAACTCCCAGAACTGGGATTCTGCGAAGAACGCGTTTCCATAACTAGGTCGACTCCGAGACGGCTTGGTGCAAGTCAGCGATGGAATGGTCAGCTTGATAAAGCTGCAGGTCGGAAGGGCACCGACAGAAAAATCTTCATGTTGATCTTCCTCCCAACTCTTTAAACTGGTAATAATGACAGAACTGTTCCTATAATCATTTTCACCTCGGGGAAATCCAGGAAAATACACAAAATTATCTGTCATTAGATAGATGATGAAAGAAGTTACAAAGGAATGTCTATGACCCGTAATGGAAATGTCACTGATGGAAGAGATCCACATGGTAGAAGGGATGCAGGGATCAAGCCCATTGGAAATAGGCTTGGATTTAACATTTTGGATAAACTGCAGATATTTCTTACTGATGGGATAATATCGGAATGTAATGAAGTTGAGAGGTCTGTCAACAGTAGTTCCTCATTTACTCCACTTCAAAGAATTCCTCCTAGTGTCCAAACCAACGTTTCAAATACAATATGGCAATGATTTCATGCCTCCTTCAGTGATGACACAAGACCACATCGAAAGATCTTACAAATGTAATGAGTGTAGGAAAACCTTTCTTAAGGGCTCACTCCTCACTGCACATCAGATAATCCGTACAAGAGAGAAATTATATAAATGTGATGTATGTGACAAATTCTTTGTTCGAAATTCACAGCTTGTACATCATTAGAAAATTCACAGAGAGTCGTGGTACAAATGTAACGTGTGGCAAAACCTTTAATGATAGCACCAGTCTTGGAAGACATCAGATAATCCACCCAGGAGCCAAATTATATAAATGTGAAGTATGTGGTAAAATCTTTGGTCAAAACTCACAGCTTGGAATATTCATGCTGGAAGGAGAAGTTACAAATTTAATGACAGCTCAAACGTCAGTAGACATCAGAAAATTCAGACAGGAAAGAAATTGTATAAATGTGATGTATGTGGCAGAGCCTTTAGCCGAAATTCGTACCTTGCCGATCAACGGGGAGTTCATACCGGACAGAAACCGTACAAATGTAATGAGTGTGGCAGATTCTTCAGTGTGCCTTCTAGCCTAACTTAGCATCAGAGGATCCATCCTAGTGAGAGCCCTTAAAAATATAATGAAGTTGGCGATGCTTTTAGCATGGCTTGATAGCTTAGGCTTCATGAGAAAATTTATGCTGGGTAGAAGCCAGATAAATGTATTTAGTATAGTCAGGCCTTTAGAAGATGAACTCATTCTGGAAAGAATCCTCACAAATGCCATGAATGTGAAAAACCTATCCTCGTGGATCACGTCTCACCAATAATCAGGAACTCCACACCCGTCAGAGCATTACAGATGTACTGAATTTAGCAAAGCTTCTTGGTTGTGCCTTAAACTCAGGGATCACCAAATACTTCATACTTAAAAATGCACACCACAACACCCTCATGTAGAACGCTTTTGACACTTTTGGTCACCAGTGTGTGGGGATTTTTCCCACAAGTAATTCCTGGGACACCAGCTGGGTATCCCACAATTCAACTCAGCTGAGACAGTGTCTGCACTGGGATTGCATGAGGCCCTATAGGTCTCACAGGACTGACATCCCTCTCAACACACTTCAGATGGCAGGCACAAATCGAGGTTATCACCCGTGCTTCTCACGAATACGCTATAGATCCTAAGTTTCAACAACGCCCTCTCTCACCCTCTGTAAACCAGGAGAAATGCATCTGCACATGGAAGTCACGTATTCACGTGCATAAATGTCTGGTATATATTTTTGAACAAGTGAAGTTTGCATCTGATAACTGGAGTATATGGGTCCTCTCTGCATCTGTTTCTATTTCTGTTCTTTTCTTTTGGTCCTACTTGTTGTGACATCGTTTTTGTTATTTTAGTTAGGTGCTGGGTATTATATATGAAAAACCGTAGAGGTTCTGGCTGATGCTGTTTTCCTTCAGAGTTTCCTCTGACACAGACCCAGAGTATGGACAGGCTCTCAGTTTAGTCAGGGACTGAGTGACTGGAGGAGGCTCTGAGTCCTTGTAAGCCTCAGTCTCAGCTGCCTTCACCCACCTTCCCCCCCACCCCAGGGTGGAGCCTTCCAGGGTCTCCATCTGGAAGCCTGGGGTGCTTCCCAGGGCCCCTCCTTCTTGGCAGGTCCTGAAGCCCAGTTTTTGTCTCCTGAGCACCATGAGGTTACTGCAACTCAGCTGCTCAGCCAGTTTCTACAGAGTGTTGGGCTCATTTTCTGTGCCTTCCTTTTTTTGGGGAGCTTGGTCCCTAAAGTCCTGGCTGACTTGTCAGGCCTGCACTCGAATTTTTGTCTTCCCAGACCCATGGAACTGTCCAGAGCTCTGTTAGCCAGTGCTCTCTGCTTGACTTTTCACTGCATTTTCTTCCCAGAGTCAGATGCCCCGAGTGAAGGAGCGGCCCTCTCAGTCTCCCGCTCCCTCACTGGGTTTCCCTTTTGTTTGGAATCTTGGACCCTTCGGTTGCGGATGCCTCAGTACCTCTTTGACGCCTTCAGACATCCTTTAAAAACATATTTAGCTTTTCTAGTTCTTGGTGGGCTGACCTACAGGCTGCTCACGTATAGAACTGGAAGTGGGGGAAAACTGGTGTTTCCTCCATCTGAAGCAATATGTAATAGTCATTGTAAATATACTGATCATCTTTATTTGATATGGGAGAAAGCAAGAACCACTGGTCCTTGCTTAGTCCCCACTATTCTGTTTCTAATCAGAATCCCCAGGTTGCCCATGCTTGGCCACTTGAACTTGGAAAGAGGATGGAGCAAGTGGCCCCCTCTGCCCAGAGACAGAGGATCTGTGCTCCGGCTCCTCTCGTGGCCACTGTGCCGTCATCCCAGGCCCGCACTGGTCTCCCCTCGTCCCCTTGCCCTGTGCCAGCCCAGGGCGGGCTTCGTGGTGACGGGTGGTGGCTGAGGAGGTGGGAGGGGTTACGTGACCTTTTATTCTGTGAACTGATCCCATGTGAGTTTTCTCTTTAAGTGCTTAAAAAAAATGACTGCTTTTAGTCTTCCCTCCAATTTCATTTTAAAGGTGAAAATGAAGATTTTATTCTTAAAGTTGAGTGCAGTGATTTTAGTCTTTTTGAAAGCAACAGTTGAGATTTGAAAAAGACATCTCGGAGAACTCCAGTGTATAAAGCCGAGAAAAGAGAATGTGTTCAGGTTGAATTGTAGGCGGGACCCCAAACTGTGCCTCTGTGTCTCCCAGAGTCTGCTAATTCCTGAGATGGGTGGATATAGGACTCCAAACACCCTAAGGTGTTTAGGACCCTAAGGTCCTAAAATCACAACTTAGTCTGCCTGTGTCAGGAGTGTTGGTTGTCACAGCAGAGGTTTGGGTGGAGCCAGGAGCAGTGTAGCCTGTGCCGGGGGGTCAGAGAGCAAGGGGGGTGGAAGCGCAGCCCAGCCAGGAAGGTATGGGGGGATGGGGGATGACGTGGGGACAGAGGAAGGGGTGACACCTGGTGGGGTCTGAGGGGCCGTGGCTGTCACAGCTCAGGGCAGGGTTGCTCCTGAACATCTACGCGGCACCCACGGCACAGCCGAGGTCGAGAGGCTCTGGTGTGAAGAATGCCCAGCCTGTCTCAAGTACCGCTGAGTTCACAGCAGGGTCCAGCACTCCACTGTGGGTTCATTTTCAGTGCCCTTAACAAGGCTGGATCCAGCACTTGCTGAGCTGAGTCAGGGGAACTGACCTCAGAATCAGAGTGAGGTAAAATAAGCTCAGTGACTCCTCACCCAGGGTGGATTCTAGGGATGCCCTTGAGTTTAGGTGGTGCCCTTCCAATAGCCTCACTGGCGGCATTTTTAGTAGGAGGAGGTGGCAAAACCCCTCTTATTTCTAGTGTTTTTCGTTTCTGAAACAGTTAATACTCTTCAGTAGCTTTGTGTTAATTTATTGTTAAAAATTTTGTTCAATTTTTTAAAAATTAACTTGTTTTATCTGTATGGCTGAGTCGGGTCTTAGTTGTGGCACGTGGGATCTTGAGGCATGCGGGCTCTTTCGTTGAGGTGTGCGGGCTTCTCTCTAGTTGCCACACGCGGGTTTTCTCTTCTCTAGTTGTGGCGCGCGGGATTAGTTTCCCCACAGCACGTTGGGATCTTAGCTCCCGGATCAGGGATCCAACCCGCGCCCTCAGCATCGTCAGGCGGATTGTTTACCGCGGGACCAGCAGGGAAGTCCCTCTTCAAGCGCTACTTTCAAATAGTATCCTTTCCAAGCAGTGTCTGAGCGCTCTTCCCCGCACACTCATCCTGCCGTCTTCTTGGAAGTCGTCGTCCCCCCGCACCCCTTCTCTGCCCCGTTGATGGCGGCCTGAGCCGAGCCCTCCCGTCTCCATGGAGCCCCTTGTGACCGGGTCGGTTCCGGGTTCCGGGCTCCCGGGAGACAGTGGCGGAGGCGGAGCCGGGGCCATGGCGCCATTTCTTCTCGAGAGGCGGTCGCGGTGACAGTGGAAGTGGTGAGGTGCCCGGCAGTGAAGCGGCAGCCAGAGGCGCTGCACCCGTCCCCGAGGGTGGGTGGTGGAAGGGGCCACCTGGGGGCGCATTTCCGGCGCCGCGACGCAGGGCCAAGGCCATGGCGAGGAAGAGCTTGGCCTCGGCTCATGTCACGGAAGCGGGGCGGGCGCCCCCGGCCCCAGGAGCACAGCGAAGAGTGCAGGGAGGTGAGGGCGGCGGGGCTGCGGCCCGTCAGACGGGGCCTGGCGAAGCGGCGGGGTTTGTTTCGTCTGGTAAGTACGGCTGCGGGCCCAGGGCGTTGTGGCCTCCGTGCGGAAGGATTGACACCTGGTCGGACGCGGCAGCAGGTCGTGCGGGCGCTGCGTGGAGGATGGTGGGGGCGGGGGGAGGGGGATTGGTAGAAACCACTGGCGGAGGAGTCGTTCTGCGAACACGGGTGAGCTCTTCGGGCAAAAATTTTAACCCCCTCAACGTCACCCATCTTATGAAGCCCGGAGCAATGTATATAATACTTTAATTAAGTGTACATACTGATTATGTGTATAACGTATATACCCTAACATCTTCAGATATTCAGCGAGCGCCTGTTCTGTGTCAGGCACTGTTCTACTCACTATGTAGGAAGGGTTACGTGGCCCACTATCTCTTTGTGCAGAGAGAAATAGAATGAAAGACTCCGTGAGTTCAGCTTGAGAAAATTCAGCGCGTGGATAGAACTGCTGCAGAAGCAGCGGCCGATGACGGGAGGCCTCGGCGTGGCAGCTCTCCTTGCGTTTCCAGGACCCTCTGTCCTCCCCGCTCTACTGCTGGAGCTCACACATCCTCGCCTGGCACACCTCCATTTGGGTGGACTTCGGGCCTTTTGAATTCAGCATGGGCCCAAACTGTCTTTTCCTCACATCTATTGCTGCCCCTGAGATTGGTACAGTTTTGTACCTAGTCAGGTGGTCAGAAACCCAGGAGACAGCTTTGCCTCGTCCTCCTAGTCTCCAGGCCCTGTAGGAGGTACCTTTCCTGTGTCTTGGAGGCCGAGTCTGAGGTCCACTGGTGAGATCGGGACCCTCTTCTTCCATCAGGTTGACTCAAGGAGGGGCTGACCCCAGCGGCCTCTCTGTCCTGCCCCAGCCATGCTGGGTTCCTCACCTGGGATGTTTTGTTTTCCTGTAGCTTCTTTGTAAATATGCTGTTCTCTCAGAGAAGGAGGCCTTTCTTCTTGCCCTGTCTTCTGCTGGCTAGCTCTTAGCGCTAGCTACTGCTGAGTAATTCGGTAACTAGCTCTTCTGGAGAACCAGTTTTGCCCTGTGTATAAAGATCCTCAAAAATGCTCATATTCTGACAGGAGCCGTTTTATCTCTGCTAAGGAAATGGTTCTTACCTGGAGGAAACTTATGCGTAACAATGTTCACCACAATAACTTACAATGTGATTTACATTTTTTACTGGTTAGAAACTTATAAGAGCAATACGCCACTTAGAAACCATTTTAAAGTATGAGTACTGTGAAGTTCGCGTTCCACAGGGGTTTAACGTCTCCCACTTTGCCTCCCAGCCTTACCCCGTTTCCCGTTTTGCCCTCACTTTGGGAGGGAATGATTTCTGGTGGTCCCGTTCTTGTGGTGGGTGGACTCACTGGGCTGAGGCAGTGACTTCTGACCCCTCTTTGACTCTCTCCTGAGCGGCCAGGAGTGTGTGTGAGCCCACAGCGTGCAGAAGGCAGTTTTGACCTTACCGATTTCCCGGAAGTGCCTTATTTCGTCCCTCACCAAACAAGGCTGTTTAAGGATTCTTTCCGATTGTTCCCTAAGCCACGAGGAAGACCTGGCTAAAGTGATCGAGCTCCAGGAAATCCTGGACGAGCAGTCAAGAGAGCAGAGCCAGGGACGTCCCTGGTGGTCCAGTGGGTCGGACTCTGCATTTCCAGTGCAGGGGGCCGGGTTTGACCCCTGGTCAGGGAACTAGATCCCACATGCATGCCACGACGAAGAGCCCACAAGCGGCTTAATCCAGACTCGATCTTCGGTTTACACACTGGGAAATTCCTCCACCAATGTGTATATAAGCTGATGCCCTTTAAAATACGCTTGTTTCTGCATGTAAATCTGCTCGCTGAGTCCACCTGACAGTTAATGGCTGGCGACACTCCTGAGGCCCCCTGGGTCCTTTGTTGAACAGCAGTGGGGAGGGACCTTCTAATGAACCATGTGCCTGCCCTTCTCTGTACCTGTGAGTCAGCTCTGGTGACGGTGCAGAGTCCACTAGAGATGGCAGTGGGAGGCGACAGCCTACGAGCCAGGCCACAGGCCACGCCCGTTGTCGCTCCTTGGCGCTTTTAAAACACTGACCATACTTGTTCTTGAAGTCTGTAAGTTTTTGTTTTTCCTATTTTAGGCAAAAAATCAGTTACAAGAAATGCAACATTATCAGGTACTTAAATCTCTAAATCGTTCAGAAATCTGTTAAGAGGTGAATTGAGCTGGGTTCATAGTTACTATAATTACTACAGATGTTTAGCTAAAGTCTACACTAGTCCACTGCTGTAATGTATACAGCACCCCTGGATTTGTACACTGAATGTGTTTGCATTTCAGATTTATTTAGAGTCTGGCAGTTGTGTGTGGTTCAGAACGCTGAGTCCCTTCTGGGCTCACTTGAAAGCTGACAGCCTAGGGAGCCAGGGCACAGGCCACTCAACATCATCGCTCCTTGGCGCTTTTGAAATAATGGCCATACTTGTTCTTGAAGTTTAGAAGTTCTTGTTTTTCCTATTTTAGGCAAGGCAGAGAGGAAAAATGAATGGAAAATGTAATAAATGCTTATTAGACATTGTTGACAAGCTTCTTTCAGAATCTAACAAGAGGCTTCAGCTTCATCTTAAACGGCTGCTCGGGCAGAGAAGGTGCGCTAGCACAGCGTCCCTGAAGGCCCCTTTACAAAGAGGGCGCCATTGGTCATGTCCATGCTGCAACGGAGATCCCCCGTGCTGCGACTAAGACCTGACGCAGCCAAATAAATAAATATTAAAATATATATATAGATATATATATATATATCTATATATATCTTTATCCACTTTAGCGTTAGGAATTACGTTCAGGAAAACATCTGGGACTTCCCTGGATCTTGAGAAGGCGGGGTTGCGTTCCCTTCTCACCCCGATCCGTGTGCATGCCGGGGTCAGGGGTGGAGGGGTGAAGGCTGGTCTGAGTTATGGTGGTCCGGGGGGTCTTGGGTGGACCCCCTCTTTCTCTGGAGGGTCAGAGGGGTCTTCCCACAAAGGCGGGAGGTGCCTTTGTGTGAAGACTGGAGAGGCTTGACCGGAGTCAGTCTTGAGGGTCTCTCACTCTCTTTTCTATTTCTGTTTTCCAGGATTTTGCAGCAGTTAAGAACTGAAGAACTAAACATACGCAGAGCGCAGCTCCTTGAAAAAGAAAAAGAAATCGCTGAACTGAAAGCGGAAAGGAACACCACCAGGGTTAGTGGGGTTCTTACTGGGTTAACATTTGCTTCTGGTCATGATTGGGCTCCGGTTACTGTCTTTAAACTCAAAAGATGATCCACTCTGCCTGCTTTTAAACACATTTTCGACAGCTTCCCACCAGGCGGACTGGGGTTGACCAGTTCAGGGTTCTCATACCTTGCTTGAAATTTATGATGAGAGTTAATGTAATTTTAGTACATTTGAGGGGGAATTTCTCTAACTTGATTGACTGGCCACGCTGTGCACGCAGCATGTGGGATCTGGTTCCCAGGGATCAAACCCGGGCCCCCTGCATTGGGAGTGCCGAGTGTTATCCACTGGAGCACCAGGAAAGGCCCTTAGCTAATGATTCTTAAGGAGCAGAAAAACCAGAAGAAGACATTAACAGACGGGGGTGCTTGACATAAACCACGAGCAAGGAAACACGCTGAGCACGAATGGAAAGGCAAGTCCTTGTCTCCCTCTCATCTCACCTGTCCAGCCTGTGCAGGTCTGTTGGGAACCTGTGGCCAACACACCGCTTAGACCTGAGCGGCCGTGACAGTCGTGTGAGCCCACAGCATGCAGAAGGCAGTTTGGATCCTAGCGATTTCCTGGAAGTGCTTTATTTTGTCCCTCACCACACAAGGCCGTTTAAGGATTCTTTCCCCCGTTAGAGATCTTCTGATGGTTCTCATGAGGAAGACCTGGCTGAAGTGCCCGAGCTCCGGGAAATCTCAGACAAGCAGTCAAGCGAGCAGAGCCAGATGAAGGGGCTGGGCGCCTGGCAGGCCTCTGCACTCACGTGACAGAGCTGGAGGAAGGTCTGTACACGGCCAGAGAAGACCTCATCGCATCTGAGGAAGTGAACACGAAATTGCAACGAGATGTTTGTGAAGTGAGTGACAGTAGGTGTGTCAGTGTTGTCAAGGGAACCAGACATAATCAAAGACAAAATATAGTGAATTGGCTCCGTGTGCACCATCTGTGTGGCCACCCCCCGCCATCATCCCACGTGGTTCCTGTCACACGCACGAGCTGGGTGCTCTCCAGGAGCAGACGCTAAGGAGGCTTCCGTTTTCTCTGTGGGTCCACACACGACCCAGAGAACAGGGCGGGCAACGATCGTCTGCCTTGAGTCACTCAGCCTCCCCTAGACGTCCAGGCCTTACTGCCTCGAGCATTTTTCTGTGTTCGTTGTCTGGTCAGAAAGTTCGCCTTTACAATTTTCTTCACTCTCTCTGCAGATACTCCACCTGTTACAGAAACATCTAACTTGGCCATGTTGATTTTTTCTCAATATTTCGACCACTCTGCTTCCTCCTAGCTGGTATGTCAGAGACATAAAACTCATCTCAAGATGCCTTGGGCCTCAGCAAATTGGGAGGACAGGCTGAAAACAATGATAAGCTTCCAAAAAAGTAAGCTTTTTGTTTTTTGTCTATCTCACTGAACAGTTTTCAGTTGTTCCTGATTTTTAACTAATGTTTATTGATTAAGTGGAATATCCAGCTCTCTCTATATATTATCTTCTGAAAGTGTAACCCAAAGCCTTTTATTAAACTGCTCTTTCTGGAGGACTTAGAGCATCTGAACTAGATTCAGACTCACTTTTTCAAGCTGGGGTTACATGAGGTCTCCCCACCTAAGGCCACTGTCCCCTTATACATTGGGGCTTTATAGGAACTTGTGGGCCCAGGGAGGTGATTTCACTGTTGTGGCCCCAGGTCCAATCCCTGGTCGGGGAACTAAGATCCCACAAGATGCTTGGCTTGGCCAAAGAAAAAACAAAAGATAGGAGTTGTCTAGTGACATATTTTTGGATAACATTTTCCATTACCATTTTCATCCACGTTTATTTCAGCATTTTTGAACAAGAATTACCTGCACTTAATTTAGTTTGTCAACATTATTTTTATACTGGTCTAGTAAAAGAAAAATGGTACAGAGAAAAATATATAACTTTCACTCCTATCTCTGTACAATACCAATATTCAAAAATATAAATACAGTTTTATCCACCAAAATTAAAACAGCTAGGTATTAACAAATGCAAAACAGAGTTTGTGTATTCCACTTACAAAAAACATTGACTCAAAATTAGAAGTTAATATGTTAAATTACTGTTACACATTAATAAGAAAAAGACTTATCACAATAATAAAAACTTCCTGGAGAATTAAAAATCATGACAAAAAGGAATATAGAAAAAAATATATTGTTATGAAGCAAGAACATTTCACCAAACAAACATCATAATCAGAAGAAAACACTGGATGCATTACCTCTGAAGTTGCAGTGAAGGGTGCTGCTGGCCAGGGCTCCTGCCTTTCACCACTGTACAGTGTGCAAGTGTGTCAGAGAGTTGGAACTATTAACAATTACAAATCTACAGCCATGGAAAGGCCAAGAGTGAAAGGGTGGAAAAAGACATTCCATCCTAAAGAGACCCGGGGTGACTATACAATGTCAGACAATATAAAGACAAAAGCTGATACAAGAGATGAAGGACAGTATATACTGTTAAAAAGATCAATTCACCAAGAAGATATACATCTAACATTAGAGCTCCCTCCAAAAATGAAGGAAACATTGACAGAAATAGCAGCACAATAATCGTATGAGACTTTAACATCCCAGTTTTTTCGATGGGTGGAACCAAAGAGAACATCAATAAGGAAACAGAGGACTTGAACAACACTATAGACCGACTGGACCTAACAGACATGTGCAAATCACTCTACCCAACAACAGGAGAAAACACACACTTCCCAAGAACAAATAAAACATTCTCCATGAGAGACCACATGTTAGGACATAAAGAAATCTTAATTTTAAGAAGACTGAGAGCATAATGCATTTTCTCAAACTACAAAGCAATGAAATTAGAAATAAACAGCAGAATGAAAACAGAAAAATCCCCAAAATGTGGAAATAAAACAACGTATTCATAAATAACCATTGGGTCAAAGAAGAAATCACAAAGGAATTTTTTAAATATCTGGATGAAAATGAAAACATACAAAAATTTATAAAATGTAGTGAAAGCTGTACTAACAGGGACGTCAAATCAGAAATCTTTTTACTATTCAAGTAAGTAGAGAAGAATAAACTAAAATTTAATGAAAGGAAAGAGGTAAATAAAAAAGATTAGACCAGAGATAAATGTAGGATAATGAATATAAAATATAAAAGTCAATATAAAAATAAAAACTATGAGTTAGTGTTTTGAAAAAATTAAATTTACAAAACCTTGGCTAGAGTAAGAAAAAAAAAGATTCAGATAACTAAAAACATATGAAAGAGGAGAGATTTCAACTGCTGTCACAGAAATGTTTTTTAAAACTGTAAGGGGTCCTGTGAACGATAATGCTTACAAATTACATAATCTAGAAGATACAGGTAAATTCATGAAACATACAACCTACTAAGCTCCTATCTTTTTTTTTTTTTTAATTGAATGCAAACTAAGACCACTTGACTGTTACTGAAATGAATAGCCCAGTTTGCTTTTTTTTTAAAGAAATTCACGTTCTTTTATTTATGGCTGTGTTGGGTCTTCGTTTCTGTGCGAGGGCTTTCTCTAGTTGCGGCAAGTGGGGACCACTCTTCATCGCGGTGCGCAGGCCTCTCACCATCGCGGCCTCTCTTGTTGCGGAGCACAGGCTCCAGACACGCAGGCTCAGTAATTGTGGCTCACGGGCCCAGTTGCTCCGTGGCATGTGGGATCTTCCCAGACCAGGGCTCGAACCCGTGTCCCCTGCATTGGCAGGCAGATTCTCAACCACTGCGCCACCAGGGAAGCCCTAAGCTCTTATCTTTAATAAAAAAATTGAAAAGAATTATAACTAGAGAGGTTCAAGCAGTAATCAGAAATTTCAAGCAAGGAAAAAGCCAAAACCAGATCACTTCACTGCATAATTCTACCAAACCTTTACAGAAGAATTACCTCTAAGCCTGATTAAAATAAAACTTCCGAAGAGCTGTAGAGGGAACACTGGCAAACTCATTCTGTGGAGCCTGCATGATTCTATACCAAGCCCAGAGAAAGATACACGAAGCACAGAAAACTACAAACCAATATCCCCGATGAATACTGAAGCAAAAATCCTCAACAAAATAGTACCAAACCAAAATCAACAACACATGAAAATGATTTTACATCATGACCAAGTGGACTTTATCACTATAAAAAAATCAATTAATGTGATACACCACATTAACAGAATAAAGGAAAAAAACACATGATCATCTCAGTTGATGCAGAAAAATGCATTTCACAGAATTCAACTATGTTTCAAGATATAAAAACTCTGGGAATTCCGTGGCAGTCCAGTGGTTAGGACTCAGCACTTTCACTGTCATGGCCCAGGTTCAATCGCTGGTCAGGGAACTAAGATCCCAACGCAAGGCCAAAAAGAAAAAAAGAGAGATACAAACACTCAACTAGAAAGCTTTCCTTCTCAGATCAGGAAGAAGGCAAGGATACACACTGCACTACTGTCCAGCAAAGTACAGAAAGCCCTCACCAGAGGAATTAGACAAGAAAAAGAAAGATACCCAAATTGAAAAAGGTAAAATTATCTTTTTTCGTAGATGATAACTTTTTTAAAAAAATAAATTTATTTATTTATGTCTGCATTGTGGCCTCGTTGCTGCACACGGGCTTTCTCTAGTTGCAGTGAACGGGGGCTGCTCTTCATTGCAGTGTGCGGGCTTCTCGTTGCGGTGGCTCCTCTTGTTGCGGAACCTGGGCTCTAGGCGCGCGGGCTTCAGTAGTTGTGGCACACGGGCTTAGTGGCTCTGCAGCATGTGGGATCTTCCCGGACCAGGGCTCGAACCCGTGTCCCCTGCATTGGCAGGCGGATTCTCAACCACTGCGCCACCAGGGAAGTCCGATGATAACTTTTATATGTAAAAACAGTAAAGATTCCACAAGGAAACTGCTCAAGAAACAACTCTAGGGCTTCCCTGGTGGCACAGTGGTTGAGAATCCACCTGCCAATGCAGGGGACACGGGTTCGAGCCCTGGTCTGGGAAGATCCCACATGCCGCGGAGCAACTGGGCCCGTGAGCCACAATTACTGAGCCTGCGCGTCTGGAGCCTGTGCTCCGCAACGGGAGAGGCCGCGATAGTGAGAGGCCCGTGCACCACAACAGAGTAGCCCCTGCTCGCTGCAACTAGAGAAAGCCTGCGTGCAGCAACGAAGACTCAATGCAACCAAAAATTAAATAAATAAATAAAAATTTAAAAAACCTCTAGAAAAGTTGCAGGATACCAAAAGTCAATGCGCAAAACATACCACGAAATAATCAAGATGGTGTGGTACTGGCATAAACACAGATATGTAACGTAACAGTACAGAACGCCCAGATTAATTTTGCATATAGGTAAAATGCATTTTCAAAGGTGCCAATACCACACGATAGAAAAAGGACAGTCTCAGTAACAAACGGTGCTGGGAAACTGGGTATCTACCGGCAAAAGTATAAAGCTGGAACCTTACCTGCATCAGAATGAGAAACTTCTGTGTGTCAGAGGAGGCAACCAACACAGTGAAAAGGTAACCTCCAAGGACTGGAGATGATCAAAATGGGTTAAGAATCTCCATATGTCAGAGATTTAGGTTGATTTCAAAGTTTAAAATCAATAATAGAATGAAACACCCTCTCTATCAGTGATGTATCGCTGAACTTTCCATTCCATTACCAATCATTACAATTTTTAAATCAGTGACACACCCATTTCGCTTCTAATGCAGCATGAAAAGTCAGAACGTATTTGCTGTAATTAGTTTGTTTCCTACAATTTACCAGCGTAAGTGCATATTATTACCAGACTTGCATGTGCAGCTTCTTTATCCTGGTTTACAGAGAGCAGACAGTGCATCCTGATGGGGCCCCTCAACAATCCCTGCTGCCCAGTAGCACTGACACCACGTCTCCAGTCCATGGGTGTGAAGTCCTGCCCAGTGGAGACTCCTCACAAGTTCCAGGTCACTGGGTCATGGGGAGACGGGATCTAAGTGGAGATGACAGGCCTTGAGGGAAGGAACCGGGTGACAGTGAATGTACAGGTGTCAGGCGGGATACTTCAGAGTCAGACAAGATCAGCGAGTCCAAAGAAGGGCATTTCAGGAAGGACAGACAAAACAATCAACTGAGAAAAAGTCTTTACCTGAAAAAGAGTCATTCCAGGCTCCTTTTCTTTCCTCTTCCTCCTCTTCCGGGCTTCCTACCCAGGCAGCAATACTCTTTAGAGGTCTATCCTGAGAGTTGAAAACAGGCTGTTTAATGCTTGGAATCAACACACCCCCTTCCTGAGTCACCACCACGCACACAGGGAAGACCTCAGCATGCGGAACAGACAGTCCCGTGCTGCCCACTGTCCCAGGAGGGGCTCAGGACAGTAAACTCCCACACAGAGACCAACAAGTAAGTTCCTACACTTTTTTTTTTTGTTCAGTGCATGACATCTTTGAAGATCAAATAGTGTAGCTTATCCCTTTTTTAACTGAAGTATATATATATTGAATATATATTTTATTCATTCATTCATTTATTTATGGCTGCATTGGGTGTTCGTTGCAGTGCGTGGGCTTCTCATTGCGGTGGCTTCTCTTGTTGCGGAGCACGGGCTCTAGAGCACAGGCTCAGTAGTTGTGGTGCACAGGCCTAGCTGCTCTGGAGCATGTGGGATCTTTCTGGACCAGGGCTCGAACCCGTGTCCCCTGCATTGGCAGGCAGATTCTTAACCACTGCACCAACAGGGAAGTCCCTATATTTTCTTTTTCAGATTATTTTCCATTATAGGTTATTATAAGATACTGAATATAGTTCCCTGTGCTATACAGTAGATCCTTGTTTAATTATTCTATATGTAGTAGTGTGTATTTGTAAATCCCAAACTCCTAATTTATCTCTCCCCCTCCTTCCACCTTTGGGAACCATGTTTGTTTTCAATGTCTGTGAGTCTAGTTCTGCTTTGCCAATAAGTTCATCTGTACCATTTTTTTAGATTCCACATATAAGTGATATCATATGTGTCTATCTCTGTCTGATTTACTCCACTTGGTATTGTTACCAAAATGCAAGTCCCTGTGCCTGACGCACAGTGAGGCCGAACAATACCAAAACGTTGCGGTTTGGAACAGAAAGGTTTGCTGCAGGGCCATGCAAGGAGATGGGTGGCTCATGCCTTAAAAACCCCAAACTCCCTGAAAGCTTCCAGCAAAGCCCTCTTATAGGAACGGTGAGAGAGGGGTGTGGTTAGTTGTTGCAGACTTCTTGGTGGCAGATCCTTTGTACTTGAGGTTAGGTCATGGGCAGGTAAAGATGTTCCTGTAAACCTCCACCAAACAAATGTTACTCTCTGTCCTGACAAGAAAGGGGAAGGTGCCAAGGCACACCTTTCACCCTCCGAGGTCCAGGCCTGGCTAAGAGAAGGGGGTCCCTGCAGGGGGGCCAGTTACCCTGCCCCAGAGCATTCATCCAGAACCAGGTTTGGGGCCTACCGCCAGTGCCCAGGCCTGGCTAAAGATGATGATCTCAGTTGGCAGCTCCCTCAGGGCCAGGTCCCCAGACCCTGCCCAGCTGTGACTGCTGAGAGAGCCAGGCACCCAGGACCCAACTGGCCCTCCGGCTCCTCTGGCCGCCCAACTTGCAGCAAGGGGCCAGGTCCCGCAGACAGCAGCCCATGCAGACTGCCGCTGCCATTAGGTCGCAGAGGCGGGGATGGGGGAGAGGGTCACCGCTGCCTCAGGGCCCGGGCAGTGGGCGGCCTTGGCGAGGGCTCTGGAGCCCCGCAAGACACACCCCCAGCCTGTTCCCTCGGCCTCCCAGCTCACCTGCTGGCCCAAGGAGAAGCGGAGGGGAGAAGGCCGGGATCCCTCTCTTACTTCACTCTCCGCAGACATTTGGCTGAATGGGTCCACTAAATGTCACTCATTGACAGTTGGTCGCTTGAGGGAGGGGCTCACAGTGGCGCCGACCAATGGCTGAATGGGAGCTCTAAGGCAACTCTAACCGTCCCTTCAGTGGTCTCCTGGTAACCGTTGCCTGGTAACAGGGGTGGGGGGCACAGCGTGCGCCAAGGGCCCTGTGCTAAGGGCTGCGCACTGCTGGGCTGTATTATAGTGTGATCACCTCCAGGTCTCCACCTGCACTGCTCTGCGTTTCCATTTCATTCTGTTCATCGGTCTCCCTGTTGCTTTCCATGTCTCTGTCTTTCTGTTCCCCTCTACTCTCCTGCTGTTTCTCCCCTCCTATTTTCTCACTCCTGTCCTGCCCCACTCTGGGACTTGTGTCCCCTATTGATGCTCTTTCTCCCCGACCTTTCTGATGACCTACATCTCTATGTATTTCTGCCTCTTTCTTCCCCCATCTCTGCCCTCTGGTTACACCCCTTCTGTCCCTGTTATTCTCCCTGCCCACTCTCCGGCGCCCCCTGGTGGCTGTGCTTCCTTCCTGCTCGCTCTCTTCCTCTGCTCTCCTCGTTTCTCCTCTTCTTTTCCCCTCCCAGCATCAAGCTTCTCTGTAGGACATGGGTTCAACTCTTGTATCCCCTCCCCCGACTCTCCATGGAAAATGCCTCACCACCGTGGACGATGCTGTTACCACTGATCAAGAGCTCCTCTCGTATTTTGCCTTAATCCCTTCACCTTCATCTCCCTGGAGATCCCGGTTTTCTATACACTCTATTTTACCCATCTGCTACTTTCACTGCTTTTTCTTTCATTCTTACCATCTCTTTGCAAGACACTCACCCAGCCTCTACACTGCCCTCTGACCTTGCCTGCTCTTTTCCCCTCTCAGTCCCTCTCTGTCTCCCCTGGTCCCCTTGCCCACACAGTCAGAGGATGTGGGATGGAGTAAGATGCCTGCTTCCTGGGAAAACACTGATGAGATAAAAACTCACAGTTTAAGGCAAGACAGGAAAAATTTAAACAAATTTTTTCACTGCCCATTTTGGCCTCCTCCCTCCCCTCTGGTGTGCACTGTGTAAACCAGACCTCCCCAATGGCAGAAATATCTTCTCAACCATAAAGATCAATTTTTATCCCTCTGGCCGCAGCCATGTAACATCCTCAATCCTCTAAAGGGTCACAGTGAGACAGGAAGGAAGGTGGCAGGGCACAACCATTCAAAGAATGAAGAGGGGGACACAAGCATTGAGAAAAACAGGATATGACAAAAACTGGTTAGAACCAACTAGGCCCAAAATGGCCGAAGATTCGACTTCCAGTGGACCTTGAGCCTCGTTTCCCTCTCAGGGTAATATTAGCATATGCCAAACGACGCGCCCACTGGTGCCATGACAGTTCCCAGGCTGCCCATAAAAGCCCAAAAAGTGGGCAGTGGCCCAATCCCCAGAAATCCTGCCCCTTCCCTAAAATAGTTAACTATTCCTCCCACTCATTAGCATCTGAGATTACCCAGCCCATAAAAACTAACCAACCCCACATCCCAGGGCCACTCTCAATTTCTTTTTTTTTTTTTTTTAAACATCTTTATTGAAGTATAATTGCCTTACAATGGTGTGTTAGCTTCTGCTTTATAACAAAGTGAATCAGTTATACATATACAATATGTTCCCATTTCTCTTCCCTCTTGCATCTCCCTCCCTCCCACCCTCCCCATCCCACCCCTCTAGGTGGTCAAAAAGCACCGAGCTGATCTCCCTGTGCTATGCGGCTGCTTCCCACTAGTTATCTATTTTACATTTGGTAGTGTATATATGTCCATGACACTCTCTTACCCTGTCACATCTCACCCCACCCCCTCCCCATATCCTCAAGTCCATTCTCTAGTAGGTCTGTGTCTTTATTCCCGTCTTGCCACTAGGTTCTTCATGGCCTTTTTTTTTTTTTTTTTTTTTTCCTTAGATTCCGTATATATGTGTTAGCATACTGTATTTGTTTTTCTCTTTCTGACTTACTTCACTCTGTATGACAGACTCTAACTCCATCCACCTCATTACAAATACCTCCATTTCATTTCTTTTTATGGCTGAGTAATATTCCATTGTATATATGTGCCACATCTTCTTTATCCATTCATCTGTCGATGGACATTTAGGTTGCTTCCATGTCCTGGCTATTGTAAATAGAGCTGCAATGAACATTTTGGTACATGACTCTTTTTGACCTATGGTTTTCTCAGGGTATATGCCCAGTATTGGGATTGCTGGGTCGTATGGTAGTTCTATTTGTAGTTTTTTCAGGAACCTCCATACTGTTCTCCATAGTGGCTGTATCAATTTACATTCCCACCAACAGTGCAAGAGGGTTCCCTTTCCTCCACACCCTCTCCAGCATTTATTGTTTCTAGATTTTTTGATGATGGCCATTCTGACCGGTGTGAGATGATATCTCATTGTAGTTTTGATTTGCATTTCTCTAATGATTAATGATGTTGAGCATTCTTTGACACCATGCACAAAAATAAACTCAAAATGGATTAAAGACCTAAGTGTAAGGGCAGACACTATCAAACTCTTAGAGGAAAACATAGGCAGAACACTCTATGACATACATCACAGCAAGATTCTTTTTGACCCAGCTCCCAGAGAAATGGAAATAAGAACACAAATAAACAAATGGGACCTAATGAAACTTAAAAGCTTTTGCACAGCAAAGGAAACCATAAACAAGACCAAAAGACAACCATCAGAATGGGAGAAAATATTTGCAAATGAAGCAACTGACACTCTCAATTTCTGAGAAGGCCCGTGTTCTGCCTACGGAATGTGCATCTCTTTGAATGAACTTGCTTTCACTTTACTATGGCTCGCTCTCGAAATCTTTCCTGCATGAAGCCAAGGACACTCACTTGGCAGTCGGCCCCGGGGGCTCACACATGTCCTAGGACATGCTGTTTCCTTCTCCTTCATCAGTAGTGACTCAGCACTCACCTTTTATGTCTAGACATCTTCAGTGAACTTTATGTACAATAACAATATATCATTTACCTTAAAGATAACAATTGGTGCAGAACAGACTGTTCAACAGACCTGGGGAGATACTGGGCCGCACCTAATAGAAGTTCTTTTAAATACTTACTTATGACCTTATTAATGTTACTATACTACTTGTGTTCTGCCTATTTTACAAGATTGTTTCTTGGGCTTCCCTGGTGGCGCAGTGGTTGAAGAATCTGCCAGCCAATGCAGGGGACACGGGTTCGAGCCCTGGTCTGGGAAGATCCCACATGCTGTGGATCAACTAGGCCCGTGAGCCACAACTACTGAGCCTGCGCATCTGGAGCCTGTGCTCCGCAACAAGAGAGGCCGCGATAGTGAGAAGCCCGCGCACCACAGTGAAGAGTGGCCCCTGCTCGCTGCAACTAGAGAAAGCCCTCGCACAGAAACGAAGACCCAACACAGCCAAAAATAAATAAATAAATTTAAAGAAAAAAAAAAAAAAAAGAATGTGATCTTTCCATTAAAAAAAAAAAAAAGATTGTTCTTGCATTGCCAAGTGTGTGACTGAGCCTCCGGTAAAAATGATGACTAGGCGACTTGAAACAAGCGACCAAATACACAGTCTTATAAGACCAATGATTTGAATAGTATAACTCTAAATATGGGAAGAAGCAACAAGAGAGAACCATTTCCTGGACCACAACAGGCTGGGGAGACACACCATGCAGAGGCTTTGGCTGCTGTTGCATCAGGGGCAGGGCGCGTGCAGGGCGTTGCCGGCGCAGTCGGTGTGGCAGTGGCCCTGGGGCCGCAGTCCAGCCCCCGTTTGCCCACTCGCCCCCTTGGCTGGCACGGTCACCGAGTCTGCAACAACCAGCCACGCAGCACCCCTCCTCTGTATAAAAGGAGCCCGAAATCTGACTGGGGGAAGACGGCTCGTGGAGACACTGGTCCGCCGCCGCCTTTTCCGAATGAAAAGTCGCTATGCCGTGCGCCAGCAACTCGCCTCTCAGTTACCGGCCTGTCATGCAGCGAGCAGAACGACCTTGGACTCATCGATTTTGGCGGAGCTGGCCGGGAGCCTTGCTGCCTGTGGTCAGCCCCGGTGGGGAATTTTCGGGTAAGGCCCTAGCAGCTGACAGGACCACTTGTCCTGAGGATCTTCCCTTCAAAATCCCCTGAAGCGGCACCAGCTGCCCCAGCACTTGGCAGTGGGAGCAAGGAATCGACATCTGGTAGCTCCATACCGATGGAATCGATGGGCTCCAGACAGTAGGAATGTCTGACGTGTACAACTCGGAACATAACTGCCCTCTCAATTTGGGCTTTTCCTCTAAGGGAAAAGCCAATTTGTTTTGCATTTGACTGGGGTACCCTGTTGGAGAGGGGAATTTTTTGTTGGAACTCTGTGAACCAATTTGTTTGCTTTTGTTTTGCGTTCATTCACGATGGAATTTGTTTGTGCCTTTTGTGTTTTGTTGCTCTTGAACTTATAAATATATCTGTCCCTAAGGAAAGTCCTTTGGGGCGTGTCTTAAATGAATGGGCAAAATATAGCTGTGGGCCTATGACTAAAAAGAGATGATATTCTATTGTATAGTGTGTGGCCCCAGTATATGTTAGGATCAGGAGAGCAATGGCCCTTGAATGGCTCACTTATTATGCAATCTTGCAATTAGAATTGCTTTGTGAAAGAGCAGGTATAAATGATGAGATTCCATATGTAGAAGAATTTACGCTATTGCATCATGAGGAAAAGAAGTCAGACAACTGCCGCCTTACGGTACAGGGGTCTGAAAGGAAAACCAGGGGAAAATCTGTTCTACAAGAGGGAGAGGGAGAAAATGAGACTGAGAACACGTCATTTCAAAACACTGGCCAAGCAGGCTGCACCAGTGGTTGTTCCGACTGCCCCCATGCCACCAACATATTCATTCCTTTCACCACGTCCTGTTTCCCCTACTTATGGGGACCAATTAGATGTTTCTATGTTAACCTCTGGGGCACAGGGGCCTAGTTTGTATCACCGTCTGTGACCCAGGAGGGCACCCCATTTGACCAGGAGCCACTTCTGGAGCAGGCAATTTCCCTTGCACCGATACCCTGTGAGGCCTTAAGGCAGATGGCCAATCAGCTGGGAATCTATGGATGCACAATCCATTCTCAATTTGATTTATTTAACTGGAAAAACCATAACCTACATACCTCCACATGACTGAACTTTTCACTTCTATCTTTGTCACTCACCATCCCTCTTGGGGGGACATTCTCACCCTTATGAATATGATGCTTACTGGGGATGAAAGGAGGATGGTCATTGACAAGACTAGAGAGGAAGTGCACTAGCTCCATCTAGCGGACCCAGGTGGAACTCCAGAAGCAAATCTGGCAGTTCCTCCTGAGCCTGACTGCGAACCTAATAACGGAGATATGCCGCGCCTAGAGCGTTACAGGAAGTGTATCTCAGCGGGTCTTCGACAGGGAGTAGCTAGGCAACAGAGCTTAAACAGAATTCAAGAGATACACGAAAAACCCAATGAGGATCCATCAGAGTTTCTAGAAAGAATTTATCAAGCTTATAGGCGCTACACTGATGCAGACCCTGAGGCCCCCCAAAATCGAGAATGGTAAATATGACCTTCATTGGGCAAAGCGCCCCAGATATAAGAAGAAAATTACAAAGTTAGATGGTGCATTTGGAATGAACCCTTCTCCATTGGTAGATGTTGTTTTTAAAGTGTTCAACAACGGGGAACAACGAAAGGAGCTCTTTGCAAGACTTAACGCCACTTATCTGGTGGCAGCACTGGATCCCCGGAAGGCGAGTAGCCTGGAGAGAGGTGAGCCCCGTTGGGGAGGGAACAATGTGCTTACTGTAAGGAGGAAGGGCATTGGAAAAAAGACGGCGCTCGGCTAAGGAATAAGAAAGAAAACAACAAAAGAAAGATGGGAGCCTCTCCTACGGTAGAGAGAGAGCAACGCTCTGAAGATGTCCCACAGGAGCCCCGGGTAACTCTGACAGTGGCGGACAAGTTGATTGACTTTCTGATAGATACGGGTGCAACATATTCTGTGATAAACAGCACGGTGGCACAGAAAACATCTCAGTCCATCCCAGTCACAGGCGTTTCTGGAGAAGGACAAAATTGTTCTCTCATACAACCTCTAGAATGCCAGTTAGGGGACCTCACCCTGAAACACAGTTTCTTATATATGCCGGCATGTCCAATCCGTCCCTCTTTTGTAAATTAAGCACTCAAACAACTTTTTCGCCAGAACGGCCTGACATCAGGGTCCCACGGGAGCACACTGTAAGCCTAAAGATGGTGCTCACAGACGCCCCAGAAAAGGAGGCTGAGCTCTCACCCACTCCACCCCCATTCCCCCGCTCCAGGTCTGTGAAAAGGTTAAGGCAGAAGTGTGGGTCGATGGCACCCCAGGGAAGGCCAAAAATGCATGGCCAATACAAATCATGTCAAAAAGGGACTCTGGGGGCTTCCCTGGTGGCGCAGTGGTTAGGAATCCGCCTGCCAGTGCAGGGGACATGGGTTCGAGCCCTGGTCTGGGAAGATCCCACATGCCGCGGAGCAACTAAGCCCATGTGCCACAACTACTGAGCCTGCGCGTCTGGAGCCTGTGCTCCGCAATGGGAGAGGCTGTGACAGTGAGAGGCCCGCGCACCGCGATGAAGAGTGGCCCCCGCTTGCCACAACTAGAGAAAGCCCTCGCACAGAAACGAAGACCCAACACAGCCAAAAATTAATTAATTAAAAAAAAAAAAAAAAGGACTCTGGAGGGAATTCCCTGGTGGTCCACTGGTTAGGACTCGGCGCTTTCATTGCGGTAGCCCGGGTTCGATTTCTGGTCAGGGAACTAAAATCCCGATCCCGCAAGCCGCACAGCGTGGCAAAAAGAAAGGGATGCGCTGGGACACCTAATCTACAACAATACCCTCTGAGCCAAGAGGCCCAAAGGGAATTTAGCCAGTTCTCAAAAAGTTGGTTTAATCAGGTTAAACCTTGCAGGTCCCCATATAAAATCCCTACCCTCCTAGTCAAACAGCCGAACTCAACAGAGTATCTCTTTGTCCCAGACTTGAGGGCTATTAATGAAAAAATCCAAGATTTGCACCCTGTGGTACTTAATCCATACACTCTGCTCACAACTATTCCAGGAGCAAACAGCTGGTTCTGTTTTTGACTTGAAGGATGCTTTTTTTCTGCATTCCTATTGCAGAAGAATCACAGCAGCTGTTTGCTTTAGAATGGCAGGACCCAGAAAGACAGGTAGTCCAACAGTATTGTTGGACGGTCCTGCCTCAAGGATTTAAGGATTCCCCTACCTGGTTTGGGGAAATGTTGGCTAGGGACCTTAGAAACTTAATATTGGATGAAGGACTCTTCCTCCAAAATGTGGACCATTTGCTCATAGCGAGCCCTACAAATGATAAGTGTCTACAAAATACCATCAGAACCCTGAACTATTTGGCCAACTGTGAATGTAAGGTCTCCCAGAAAAAGGCTCTAGTATGTAAGCAACAAGTCACGTAGCTGGGTTTTATCCTTTCCCAAGGGCAGCAGGGTCTTTTGCCTGATAGAAAACAACTGCAGGCTTGGGAACACCCAAGAGTTGCAGATAACTGAGGGCGTTTCTGGGAATGGCAGGATTCCGTCGGATCTGGATCCCGAACTATAGGCTCAGAGTAAAGCCCCTCTATGAGGCTTTAAAGGGACATGATTTTGAGCCCCTTACTTGGACTAAAGAGTGCCAAACAGCCTTCGAAACAATAAAAACAAAGTTAGTCTCAGCTCCGGCTTTGGGACAACCAGACTGAAAGAAACCTTTCAGATTATATATATCCATGACAGACAAATCTTGGGGTGTTAATTCAAACTCTGGGGAATATCCTTTGACCTGTTGCCTAATTCTCAAGACAACTAGAACACACTGTTAAGGGATGGCCACCTTGCCTTTGAGCTGTAGCAACTCCTTGCAACAGACTTCTGGAAGCTGAGCGGTTTACCCTGGGCAACCCACCACTGTGTATGTCTCTCACCATGTCCTTTTCTTTACTGGAACAAAAAGGGGGGCTACTGGCTGCCTTCTGGGAGAATGGGAAAGTACCAGGCCATTCTCTTAGACAATCCCAGTGTAACATTTCCGGTCACTGCAGCCCTAAAGCCAGCCACCACTGCTCCCGACCGTTGCTGCACAATCCCCAGAGCACAGCTGCCTGCACGTCGTGGAGCTGGCGTACTCTAGCAGACCAGATGGAACGGACAGCTCCTGGCTGAGGCAGGTACGGAACTGTTCTCAGTTAGAAGCAGCATCATGGACCGAGGTAGGTGACGTGCTGGGTATGTGGTGGTAATCCTTGAAAGGATTGCTGAAGCAAAAGCCCTGCCCCCAGGGAGCTCAGCTCAGAAGGCAGAAATCATTACTCAGACAAGAGCCCTACTACTCCCTGAAGGCAAGCGAGTAAGTATATACACAGACTCTCGCTATGCGTTCTCCGTGGTGCATGCTCACGGCGCAATCTGGAAAGAAAGGGGGGGGGCTCCTCACTTCAAACAATAAAGACATAAAACATGCTTCTGAAATCTTGTCACTATTAGAAGCAGTCCACAAGCCCTCACAAGTGGCCGTAATGCACTGCCCAGGCCACCAGACGGGTGAGACTCATATAACAAAAGGCAACCGGTTAGCTGACCAGGCTGCAAAGAAAGTAGCAAAGGCAGGCGATTACCAAGCCATCTCAGGGTCACTTCTCCCGCAGAATGACTTGTCAAAATACCAGCCGGAATATTCAGGAAAGGACAAGGAGAGGGCTGAAGAGTGGGGATTCACTCTTGATCACACCTCGCCTGGCTAGAAATGTAGTGCACATGGAACTGACTTGATTTCTGAGGCACTCGTGGACACCGTGCTGCAGCACATTTGTAACAGTACCCACCACGGGAGAGGTGCCACCTTACGATGGATTCAGAAATATATAATGGGGCCTAACCTACAAAGGGCCATCCAGGGAGTCACTCAAAATTCCATGATTTGTGCTGAAAATAACCCAAATACTGCTGTCAGATCTCTCCAGATGGGGAGCCAACACAGAGGACTCCACGAGCCACCAAGGACTGGCAGATAGACTTTACTCAAGTTGATAGGGACAGAGTAAAGGGACAAAGTAGGCGATTGAATAGTTAATCCCACTAGGGGACTGCAAGTAAAGAAAAAAGCGTGGGAGACCCCTGTAAGTTAATGGTCACTCAAGAAAGCAGGTTCGCTTAACCACAAAACCATGCAACAGAAGCCTGAGACATGCCCCCGAACAATAAAACAATGGTGGCATGAGACCCACATCTGCCCAGTGAGCTCAGTAAGTTGATGATTGCTAGTCACGCTCCTCTGCGCACACTAAAAACAAGTATATAAGGAAGAGGTGACATTATGCTGAAACCTGAGATGGTTTATCATATTTTAGTATACGTTACCACCTTTTCTCCTCATTTCCGTTGCTCCATGACAGTCCCAGTTTGACTCTGCAGGGACAAGAAAAATCCCCCACCCGATGTGGAGGCGGAGCTGATGATGGAAGCTTGACGTCTACTCAAGAATGAGGAAGAAGGTGGTCCTCTCCTCCTCCCCGCTTTTCCTTTGATTATAAAACAGGAGCCCACTAAGTTCTCGGGGCAGCACCCTCTCGCCCACCCGCAAGCCTCACAGGCGTCCTAGTCTAATAAATCACTTTGCCTCTCGCTGAAGAATGAGCTCCTCAGAGCCCCCCAAGACACATTTCAGTGGTTTCGGCTGGCGACCACAAAGGGGCAGTGGTAAGATAAGAAGGAGGGGGGTCGGGTCCTAGAGGGGCCGTGGATGCCAGGAGGACTGGGGAGGACACTCCCCCAGTGTGTGCCCCTTTTAGGCAGCTGGTCAACCCCGAATGCTTTAGGACTCTGATGAGAGATGTAGGTACAGACCAGAGGAACAATGCTATGGATGTTTAGAGACACGGAACCAGAGGAATGCTGGCAGTCAGCATGGCTGGCCACAGGAAGATGCTACGGATGTTTAGGGACCCGGAAGGACACGTACATTCTAGGTCTGTCCCTGTTATACTCAAGTCTGTAAACTTAACTGTTCCAACTGTTATTTATAAACTGATAAGTTTTGTATTGCAATGCCTGTCTTATGAACAAGTTTTAAAATGAAACTATGAGATCTCTGTCTGTCTGGATAGATATGTGTCTTACGTGGTCTTGTCTTTAGATAGTATTGCTAAGGTTAATTTGTAAAAGAGCTCAATTTAATTGGCTTAAAAAAAAAAGTAAGTGCTTACAAATTAAACATTTCTGAATATAAGAGAAACTAAGCTAAATGGATTTCAGGTTCACATGACCTGAGAAATATTTAATTTTAAATTAATATCTGGTATTAAAGTTTGTTGTTATTAAAGTTTGTTAATTAATACAGACATGTCTTTAGAATCATCAACATTAAGCACAGTATTTTTATTGTACCTGGGTTTCCTGAAAGTCACTAAGTTCATACTATTTTTGTTGTAAAATCTGTCAGCAAGAAAATTAACCCCTCATTGTCAGACTTTTGCCGTACTGATGTCCTTGTAGCATGGCCACAGTCTGCTCCTAAATGAGAGAAATTAAATGGGTAAATAGTAGCTGCAAATTGAACAGTCAGGGCTATGGGAAATCCAAGACAGCCACTTGGCTCTTCCCGGATCCCTGGCAAACCCCATTTTTTATTTAATGGTTTAAACCCTTTCTTGGCTACAAGGTTGATGCCCTCACAGTGGAAAAAAGAATGCTTTAAAAACGTGTTTTTTGGGCTTCCCTGGTGGCGCAGTGGTTGGGAATCCACCTGCCAATGCAGGGGACACAGGTTCAGGCCCTGGTCTGGGAAGATCCCACATGCCACGGAGCAACTAGGCCCGTGAGCCACAACTACTGAGCCTGCGCGTCTGGAGCCTGTGCTCCGCAACAAGAGAGGCCGCGATAGTGAGAGGCCCGCGCACCGCGATGAAGAGTGGCCCCCGCTTGCCACAACTAGAGAAAAAGCCCTCGCACAGAAACAAAGACCCAACACAGCCAAAAATTTAAAAAAAAAAAAAAAATTAATTAATTAATTAATTTTAAAAAAAAGGTATCCAAAAAGAAAAACATTTAAAAAAAAAAACGTGTTTTTCACTTGGGTATAGTTTCTATAAATTTTAGTGGTCAAGGCAACCACTTTACTGGACAAATTATAATACAAGCCTATGTTATTAATTAACCAGACTTATTTTACAAACAAATTAATCTTATTTTGGCTATATTTGGTAAAACTGAGGGTTATTTAGAAAAGAAAAAATTATGTTTCAACAGATATTAAATTTTAGTTTTGCTAATTGAGGTCAGTTATCTACTGTCTTAAAACTCACTTTTCAAATAGCTCTTTGTTGCTATATTATTCTAAAGCTTAATTGAGTTAAGATATTCTAAGCTTGTTTCTGAAGCTGATCACTGTAATCTATCTCTGGATGAAGATTAGATGCCCATAATCTATAACCAGGAGATTATACATACTAGAAAAAGCATCATTTAAAGGACCGTGTCCATCCTAGATAAAAGGCCTCTTAACAGGTATTCTTAAGCACGTCATGCACAAGGAAACTGAAGGGAATCAACTTCCAAGACTTAAGGTACTTTTCCCCCAATTACTAGAAGTGCCTAACAGAGGAGTGCCCTGATCTCAGTCTTCCCCTCCCTACGACCCTTACAGGTGCTGACCCTTTATTTCCAATTTAGTCAGACCAGTTCCCAATCATTGTTAACACCACTGGGGACACCTTCTGTACTGTTCCTTTGGGACAGTTTCTTGGCCATTAACACCAGGTTGGGAGACTACTTTGGAGGGGATACATCTAAAGTAATAAGTACAAATCTTGATTAAATTGCACGGTGGATTTTGACAAGGGAAGGAAACTTTTGGATAGCTAACTATTGCTCCAGTGGAAGGCGCTATAGCCATGGAAGTGGCTGCTCCAATAAGGGCTATCTCACAGGCAGGAGCCCCTCCTCCAGCTGAGGCCCTTATCCCAGGGGAAAGCGCACCCAAGGGTGAGGAGAGAGGCCCCCACCATATTCAGGAGCTCCTTCTCTGTACCCCAAGGGGCCCAGTCTTGGACCAACTAGCACCCGCAGTGGCGTAAGTTACCAACCAACTGCCCCTACCGTTCTGCCTCAGAGAGAAAGTTCCTGATGGAAATCAAGGAAAAATAGAAGTCCGTGTGCCTTGCTCAATGTCTGATCTAAGTCCGGCAGAAGATAAATTGGCAAGTTTTTCTGAGGACCCTGAACTTTTCACGAAGGAGTTTACCTGGTTAATGCGATCTTTTGATCTCACTTGGGGGGATTTGCAGACTTTACTATCCCGTGCTGCACCCCAGAGGAAAAACAGTGTTTAATATTGGCAGCCAGAGCCCAAGAGGGCCAGGCAGTACACCGGGTGGGGAACAACGCTGTCCCCAAGGCAGATGCACGATGCATTATCAGGTAAATTCCACTGATAGGGACAGATGAGACCATATGATTGTTCAGTAGAGGCTATGAAAAAATTTACAGTGAAACCTGTCAATTATGAAAAAGTGAAAGAAGTCCAACAGGGGTCAGATGGAAATCTGATAGTATTTCAAGAAAAGTTAATAGAAGATTTTAAAAAGTATATAACTGTGGATCCCTCCTCCCCAAGGCACAGGCCCTTTTGGCTATACATTTCATAGCCCATTCTGCCCCAGACATCAGGCGCAAGATTCAAAAAGCAACTGCTGGCCCTCAGACCCCTATGAGTGATTTGCTCCAAATGGCTTATTCAGTTTTCTATAATAGGGATATGGCCGAAAAGGCTGAACGCACCCAGAGAAATATATACAAACGGCCCAAATGATGGTAGTGGCTTTGTCCACTCAGAGCCCACCGAAGGGGAGGCCGGCCTTTCCGGGCCAATCTGGCTGTGGTGGACCACAAGGCCCAGGGGTACCCAGACAGGACCAGTGTGCCCTGTGTGGACCAAAGGGACACTGGAGGAAGGCCTGTGGCACGCGCCCTTTACAAACAGCCAGGGCACTGGAGGAGGGAGTGCCCCAGACGCCAGAGAGTGACGGGGGCCTCTGATGGTCTCACAATCAGAACACTGAGGGGGCTCGAGGCCGAAAGTGGCTCTGCCTACAGATACCGTGTACATCACTAGTGTCGAGCCCTGGGTGGTCACTAAGTGGTGGGCCATGATAGAATTTCTCATAGACGCCGGTGCAACCCTTTCAGTCTTAACCCAAAGGATTAGAAGCCTTAACAAGTATAAGAAATACGTAATGGGAGTGTCGGGAAAGAGACAGGGGCACACTTTCCCAGAACCCCTTTTGTGCAACAGCAATGGCCGGTCATTTCTACATTGCTTTCCATTTGTGCCTGATTGTCCTCTTTTTTTTTTTTAATTAAGTAATTTATTTATTTATTTACGGCTGTGTTGGCTCTTCGTTTCTGTGCGAGGGCTTTCTCCAGTTGTGGCAAGTGGGGGCCACTCTTCATCGAGGTGCGCGGGCCTCTCACTGTCGCGGCCTCTCTTGTTGCGGAGCACAGGCTCCAGACGTGCAGGCTCAGTAGTTGTGGCTCACGGGCTTAGTTGCTCCGTGGCATGTGGGATCTTCCCAGACCAGGGCTCGAACCCGTGTCCCCTGCACTGGCAGGCAGATTCTCAACCACTGCGCCACCAGGGAAGCCCCTGTCCTCTCTCTTTAATGCAAGGGACTTACTAACTAAATTAGGGGCCACCCTGTCTCTCGAGGGACAAGGAAGCCACCCTTATCACCAAATGATATTAACAAAAAACAACAGATTAAATCTATAACTGAGATAAAAAACTCAACAGAGCCTGAAGTACGAATCATTGAGGTTCCGGGCCTAGCTAAAAACAGATTGAGGCCTTAAGTGATCCTCTTCCAGATTTGGAAACTGTTTGGGAAAAATGGTTTGCATCTTCAAACTTATGGTTACAATCGCTTTTAAGGACTCTTCGAATGCTTACTGCTCTATTTACGTCTTTTGTAGACTCATCCCCTGACGCTTAACATCCAGGAGGGCTAAAGGATGGTGCTGACCAGAGTGACACTGACTTGCCATTCTCCCAACAAGAACGGACAGCCAGGTGCTTTATTCCTTCCAGGCAGGCCTAGGTCCCATCTCACCTCGCTCCTTACCTCCATTTTAAGCATAAAAGGGTAAACACCTGGAGAGGGGAATGATAGGGACAGAGCAAAGGGACAAAGTAGGTAATTAAATAGTTAATCCCACTAGGGAATCATAAGTAAAAAGTATGGGAGACCCCTGCAAGTTAATGATCACTCAAGAGGGCAGGCTTGCTTAGCAATAAAACCATGCAACAGAAGCATGAGACACGCCCCCGAACAATAAAACAATGGTGGCAAGAGACCCACATCTGCCCAGTGAGCTCAGTAAGCTGATGACCCCTAGGACACTCCTTTGCCCACACTAAAAACAAAGTATAAGGAAAAGGTGACATTATGCTGAAACCTGAGATGGCTTATCATATTTTAGTATATGTTACCACCTTTTTGCTCATTTCCATTGCTCCATGACAGTCCCAGCTTGACCACGCAGGGACAAGAAAACTGCCCCTCTGGACGCGCAGGAGTTTTCCCTTGATTATATAAAACTGTAGCTAAGTTCTCGGGGCGGCACCCTCTTGCCCGCCCGCAAGCCTCACCAACGTCCTTATCTATCACTTTGCCTCTCACTGAATTCTTTCTGTGCTGAGACGTAAAGAACCAGAGCTCCCGGGAGCCCCCCGAGACACATTTCTGCAGCATCAGAATGCCTCGAGCCACAGGAAATTTCAGGTATCTGCTTGTGTTTGTGGACACTTTTTCAGGATGGGTGGAGGTATATCCCACCCAGACAGAGAAAAAGCCTCTGAAGTGGTTAAAGCCCTCAAGGAAATTATCCCCTGATGTGGGCTGCCTAACATCCTTCAAAGTGATAACGAGTCTGCTTTTGCCTTGAGCAAAACCCAACAAGTGTCTAAAGCACTGCAAATTAATTGGAAGCTACATTCATCCTGGAGACCACAATCAACAGGAAAAACTGAGAAAATGAATCATCCATTTAAAAAGGAGCATTGCTGGGACTTCCCTGGCAGCCCAGTGGTTAAGACTCCGAGCTCCCAATGCAGGGGGCGTGTGTTCGATCCCTGGTTGGGGAACTAAGATCCCACATGCCACGCAGCCAAAAAAAAAAAAAAAAAAAAACAAGACCCTACTCCTGAAAGGCCTAGAGAGCAATGGGTTGGTGAACCTTAGAAGACAAGGCTGCCCACTGGACCTGGGAATGAGCATTCCTAGCACCACGGGACAGACTGATCACGAGATGCCTCCCAAATGTTGGATGAAATTAAGACCGAAAGGGAACGGACTGTAAAATAAAGAATGTTGCCCATCATCCAGTTCTACAAGATTCAAGACATTAGCCACCGCGGTCACTGACCTGCAGCCGCCCTGACAGGAATTCAGGGCAGACAGCAGGAGGCGGCACTCCCTGCTCTGGGAAAACTGGCAGAACCGGCCTTCAGACAGTCAAGCATTTTCAGGAAAAATTTTTATGAACCTGGGTTCTTACATCTTACCGTAGTTAGCAAAGCACTAAAACCATTAACTAAGCTGTGTGTTCCTCAAGAACGGCAGTGAGCTCCTACCAAGATGTGTGCCTGGCGGCCTGTACCCCTCGCCGACGTCGGCCATCCACCAGCCTCGCCCCTTCCCTCTTCAGCACAGTTCTTGCAGCTCTCTAAGGACTGTCTCCTGGGTTATGATCCTCAGGTTGGCAAAAATAAAATTTTCACTTCTTTTTTAGATTGACTACTGATTATTTTTCCGCTGACTACACATTTTCCAGCGGGTGGAACCTAGGAAGGAAGAACACTGGGGTGTCACACGCCTGGCCCAGGTCAAGTCCCCCTTCGCGGGGTGAGGGGAAGGGCTGACTAGGAAGGGGAGGCCAGGGGAGCAAAAGGACCGGCCTGAGGAGACGTGAGGACAGAGGGGCGGGGAGGGAGGGAGGGGGTCTCCGGAGAGGGGTAGGCTCTGCAGAACCCCAGGACCGGGGAGAGACCTCTTCGGGGCCACCGGCCTGCCCTCCAGGGGCCGAGGCTGGAGGTGCGCATTCACCTCGCGGAAGAGGACGTTACATTGGGGGGGGGGGCGGGGGAGGTCGTAAAGGGTTTTATGGAGGAAAACGACCCTAAAGGCGATGTCTACGTGGACCGGAGACCGAAAAGCTGAAGGAGGCAGATACACGCATCATATCAATAATATTAAGCCATCGTTTACACATCGTAACTCTCCACCCGTTACCTCTCTTACTCCTATCATTAAATCCCCAAATCATTTCAGGACCTTATACTGTAAGTATAGTTTAAATTTATAAAAGAACAAAACACTAGATTGTGAATCCAGTAACAGAAGACTAAATCTTATTTACCAAAAAAGTATGCAAGAACTGCTAATTCACGCGTCCATACCTAACAGGATGGCTTTTTCAAGCTTCTAAAGGACAGTAGTTATCCACTGGTCTTAGGAACCAAAAAACTGGTGCAACTCCAAGTAAAAATAATAACTTACTCACCTCCTTTACACTAGTCACACTATTCATACTAACAATGCCGATTATAACAAACTCCAGCATTTACAAAAGTAATATATATCCATCCCATGTGAAAACCACTACCTCGTATACTTTCATCACCAGCCTGATTCCAAAAATGACATTTATTCTTACAAGACAAGAAATAATTATCTCAAACTGACACTGAATCACAATCCAAACCTTAAAATTATGATTTAGCTTCACAATAGATTATTTCTCAATGTTTGTGCTAGTAGCACTAATTTGTCACATGATTATAGAATTTTCAATATGATACATGCACTCAGATCCTAATATTAATCAATTTTTAAAATATTTACTCCTGTTTCTTATCACAATACTAATTCTTTTCCCCGACCAGGGATGGAACCCAGGCCCTCGGCAGTGAAAGCACGGAGTCCTAACCACTGGACTGCCAGGGAATTCCCACAATACTAATTCGTGTTCCCACTAACAATCTTTTCCAACTTTTCACTGGATGGGAAGGAGTCAGAATTATGTCTTTTCTACTTATTGGGTGATGACGTGACAGAGCAGATGCAAATACGGCCGCTCTTCAAACAATTTTATACAACGCACTGGAGACACCGGATTCACTGTACCAACAGCATGATCTCTATTCAACAAATCTTTATACTACCCGATAGGACTTGCATTAGCCGCGACTGGAAAACCCGCCCAAATTGGCCTCCACCCATGACTTCCCTCAGCAACAGAGGGTCCTAGTGCCGTCTCAGCCCTACTCCACTCGAGCACGATAGCTGTAGCAGGCATCTTCCTACTTACCCGCTTTTACCCTTTAATAGAAAATAATACATTTATCCAAACAAGAACATTATGTTTAAGAGCTATCACCACATTATTTACAGCAATATGGGCTCTTACCCAAAACGACATTACAAAAATTGTTGCTTTCTCCACTTCGAGTCAACTAGGCCTTATAATAGTAACAGTCGGCATTAACCAGCCTCATCTAGCATTTCTCCATATTTGCACACACGCCTGTTTCAAGGCTATACTGTTCATGTGCTCTGGATCGATTATTCAGTCTAAATGATAGATAAGACATTCGAAAAATAGGAGGCCTATGTAAAGCAATGCCTTTCACCACAACAGCCCTCATTACTGGAAGTCTCACGTTAACAGGATACCACTCCTCACAGGCTTCTATCCTAAAGATCTTATTACCGAATCCGCTGACACGCTGTATACCAACACCTGAGCCCTCTCAATAACCCCCGTCGCCACATCCCTCACAGCTGTCCATAGCACTCGCGTTATTTTCCTCCCACTCCGAGGACAACCCTGCTTGTCCAATTAATTTTAATTAATGAAGACAACCCACTCCTAATCAACTCTATCATCTCACACATCTATTAGCTAGAAGCAGTTTCTCTGGATTTCTTATCTCCAACAGCATTCCCCCAACAACAATCCCACAATTAACTGTGCCTCCTTACTTGAAACCAACTGCCCTTGCCGTAACCATCCTAGGCTTTATTCTAGCACCTGAAATCAACCTTGCTGCATAAAATTTAAAACTTAATTATCCCTCAAACTTCTTCAAAATCTCCAAACTCTTAGGATATTTTCCCACTATTATACACCACTTTCAGCAAGCCAAAAATCAGCATCTTCCCTGCTGGATTTAATTTGACTAGAAAATATCTTACCAAAACCCACTTCTCTTACTCAAATAAAATTTTCTACACTTGTATCAGACCAAAAAGGCCTAATCAAACTATACTTCCTTTCATTCCTCGTTATCCTTACCCTAAGCATAATAGCATTTAATTACCATGAGTGACCTCTATAATAACTATAAGCAATGACCAACCAGTAACAATTACCTTGAATCGACTACCATAACTATACAACGCCGCAATATCTATAGCCTCCTCACTAAAAACTCCAGAATCACCTGAATCATCAATTACTCAGTCCCCCAGTCCATTGAACAAATACAATTTCTACTTCCTTGTCCTTTAAAGCACAGAAAATTCTATCACTTTATCAATTTTCTACTGTAAATTCTATCATTAATCCCAAAAGAAATATACCTAAAACAGTTTTATTGGAAACTCAAATTTCAGGATATTGCTCAGTAGCCACAGCTGTTGTATAACCAAATACTACTAACATTCCCCCTAACGAAATTAAAAACACCATTAAACCCAAAAGCGAACCACCAAAATTCAACACAATTCCACAACCAACACCACCACCCACAATCAACCCAAGTCCACCACAAATAGGTGAAGGTTTATTAGAAAAAGCCACAAAACTAATTATAAAAATAGTACTTAAATACAATGTATGTTACCATTATTCTTACATGGAATCTAACCACGGCCAATGACATGAATAATCATCGTTGTATTTCAACTATAAGAACACTAATGACCAACATCTGAAAATCACACCCACTCATAAAAATTAGCAACAATGCAGTCATTGATCTTCCAGCTGCATCAAACATCTCATCATGATGGACCTTTGGTTCTCTATTAGGCATTTGTTTAGTTCTACACATCTTGACAGGCTTATTCCTAGCAATACATTACATTATACATCAGATATAGTAACTGCATTTTCATGAGTAACACATCTACCAAGATGTAAACTAGAATCATCTGATATCTACATGCAAATGGAGCTTCCATGTTTTTTATTTGCCAATTCATTCATGGAGGACGAGGCTTATACTGCAGATCCTATACCTTTTCTGAAACATGAAATACTGGAATCATTTTACTATTTACAGGTATAGCCACAGCATTCATAGGCTATGTCTTACCTTGAGGACAAACAGCATTCTGAGGAGCAACACTTATTACCAGTCTTCTCTCAGCAATTCCCTATATCGGCACAAGCCTTGTGGAACGAATCTGAGGTGGTTTTTCAGTAGCCAAAGCAACTCTAACACAATTCTTTGCCTTCCATTTTACCCTCCTCATTGCAGCACTAGCAGCTGTTCACTTATTATTCCTTCCAGAAATGGGCTCTAATAACCCCACAAGAATCTCATATGACATAGACAAAATCCCATTTCACCCCTACTATACAAAGACATCCTAGGTGCCTTATCACTGATTCTAATCTTAGTATTATTCTCATCTGACCTGCTAGGAGACCCAGACAACTACATCCCAGCAAATCCCCTTAATACACCACCACATATCAAGCCAGAATGATACTTCTTATTCGCGTACGCAACTCTACGATCAATTCCCAATAAACTTATAGCACTAGCTCTAATTTTTTCAGTCTTAATCCTAGCATTTACCCAGTACTCCATACATTGAAACAACGAAGCATAACATTCCAACCCCTCACCCAATGCCTATTTTGAGTACTAGTAGCAGACATTATCGACACCTGAATTGGAGGACAAACCCTAGGGCACCCGTTATTATCGAACAACAAGCATCCATTTTGTTTCTTTTAAATTCTAGCTCTAATACCAGTAACTAGCATCATTGAAAATAATCTCCTAAAATGAAGAGCCTTTGTAGTATATTTATTATCCTGGTCTTGTAAACCAGAAAAGGAGAATAATAGACCTAAGACTCAAGGAAGAAGCTCCACTATCAGCACCAAAAGCTGAAATTCTACTTAAATTATGTCCCGAACATTTGTTACGGGACGTTTACAAAATTAAGTACCATGTCGGTATTAAAATGACTTCTTTTTTCTACAAGTTACTACGTATTTCGTGCATTATATGTATTACCTTTGGATTTTACACCGAAGGGAAATCAGACCCCAGGCCTCTCACGGCCACAACTGAATTAACTTAGGGTGGAGGAGCGGGAGCGGATATTTTAAGGTCCGTAGCGACCCCAGACCTCGGATATGGAGAGGGGACCACCAGGCGCAGGTTTAACTAGAAAAAAACGGTTAACTCACACTGCCCACCGCGACCTCAGCTCCGCGTTCTCTGCTTCGGGATCTGCAGCAAACTGCGCGACCGTGGAGTAGGGACGCCAGAGGCGGCTGGGGGCGGGGCCTGAGCAGAGCGCCACGGGGAGGGGCGGGGCCTGAGCAGAGCGCCACGGCGAGGGGCGGGACCTGGGCAGACCGCCACGGCGAGGGGCGGGGCCTGGGCAGACCGCCACGGCGAGGGGCGGGGCCTGAGCAGACCGCCACGGCGAGGGGCGGGACGTGAGCAGAGCGCCACGGCGAGGGGCGGGGCGTGGGGCCCAGGCCAGCGCCTAGACCGTGAGGGCGGGGCGGGGCGGGGCGGGGCGGGCGCTGGACGTTTCTCCGTTTGATCTTGTCTGGGTTTAGGAATGCTTGAGGGTCTTGTGTTGCACCATCGCTTCCTCCTTGGTTTAACTGTTTGTAACAGTTTTAAGGTCAAAGCTTAAAGTAGTGTGGGATACATATGTTGGAAACTAAGATGTTTTCCTCTTAACAAGTTGAAAACTGTTTAAGTCAACTGAACACGAGTCCTGCTGGTGAGGCTGCAGCAATTCAGAGGTCTGGGAACTGAAGTCTCGGTGGGGGCTTGATGTGGGGTGATGTTTGGACCCAGGAACATTCCTGCAATTAGAGTTAATTTAAGCAGTTTAAGGAAACAAGAGCTGGATTTGTCTGTGTAGGGATTACAAACTATGTGAAACACAGAACCCTTAGAATGGGCTATTTCATACTAACACCGGTAAGGACAAAAATGTTGCCCTGCCTTTCCAGTTCTACAAGGATCAAGCTCATTGGTCACTGCAGTGGCCCTGAGTGTGTCATACAAATACAAATGGGGAAGGGCAATTCGGTGAAGGAAACAGAAGGAGAAAATTGCCAGGATGGGAACATATTTACAATGATTGAGGAATAGCCATAATTATTGTGTGGCTTGGTGAGGTGTGATATTAATTTTCTATTGGAGACGTTTAAAATTTGGGACTTCCTGTAGTTAGAATTTTTTTTTATTTTTCAGGACTTAAAAAGCCACCCTATATAAATAGGCTGTGTATACTTCTGCATGTTGAGTCTTCGTTTTAAAAATGATATAATTCCCTATAGAGCTTAAGATATAAGTAATGGATCCAAAATCATGATTACCTGTTTGAAGGACACACAGACATGTTTCTTTATAGCATCTTCAGTATTGCCGAGAAGACATGGGGATGGGGCAGTACAATGAATTAATGGAAAGATAGTTAATATTATTTGTCAAAATTGCCTGAGATTTGATCCCAGGACTAGTTATATACACACTTTTCCTGTATCGACCCCTGTAGCTATGTAGGGGTATGTTGCTAGTTCCACTTATGAATGCATGACAAGTAAAGTGAGTGGGCGCTTTTAAGCCTCAGTTGTACCTTCAGCGTCAATGTCATCAAAATATTTTAACGTATAATAAGACATTGTACGTTCGAATCAAATCGCAACACAATCTCATATCACTTGTATTTCCCCTGAACGAGTACAAGACCTACTGACTGCCAATTATTTCCAGTTTTACTTTTCCAAGTAAGAGCGATCCTGTGTCACAACAACATGGATCGACCTAGCGATCATCATACTAAGTTAGTCAGAAAGACAAATACCATATATTATCACTTATATGTGGAATCTAAAATATGACACAAATGAACCTACCTACAAAACAGAAACAGACTCACAGACATAGAGAACAGACTTGTAGTTGCGGGGGGTTAGTAGATGCAAACTATTATATATAGGTTGGATAAACAACAAGGTCCTACTGTGTAGCACAGGGAACTATATTCAATACCCTGTGATAAATCATAATGGAAAAGAATATGAAAAAGAATATGTATATGTATAACTGAATCACTTTGCCATACAGCAGAAATTAACATTATAAATCAACTATACTTCAATAAAATAATTTTTTTAAAAAAAGAGTAATTCCTGTGTCACCACTGCCTAATACCTGAGGACCAGATTGACTTTTCCGTAACCGTTATGTCCCAAATTTTATAGTAATTGAGATACGAAATCAAAATGTGACACTCCATGAAAAGTCAGCAAACTTTTTTGTAAAGGGGCAGGTAGCAAATATTTTATTCTTTGTAAGCCGTACTGATTCTGTTACAACTATTCTACTCTGCCCTTATTAGATCCATAGTACCTAAACATAACTGTATTCTAATTACATTGATACAGCATTTAAAAACAGATGGTAGGCTGTATTTGGCTCCTGTTCTGTAGGTTGCCGAGCCATGACCTACACAAAGGAATGAAGGGCACCAGAGACAGTAACTACACGGGTAAATACATAAGCCATACCTTTCTTATTTTTAAGTTTCTTTAAAATATAATTGTTTAAAAAACTTAACCATCTAGTTTGGGTTTATAGTATATGTCAAAGTAAAATCTATGATAATGATCACACAAAGCGCAGGACTGGAGAAATGGAAGTATACGTGTGTAAGGGTCGGATGCTCTATAGAAAGTAGTGTGAAAGTCCTTGAATGTAGACTGTGGTAAGCTGTATAGTAAAACCCCTAGAGCAAACACTTACATATAGTTACAGCTAACAGTGAGGAACCGAAAAAGGAGTTTAAACAAACCCATAAAAAAATTCAGTTATTTTAAAGAAGACGGAAAAAGAGGGGAAATAGTGGAAAATACAAAGCAGACAATGTAAAACCAATAGCATAATAATTTAAATCTAACTATATAATTATCTCTTTCAAACCAAATGGCCTAAAGACCCCAATTGAAAGGCAGACATTGTCAACTAGATTTTTAAAAGAGAGATGACATTATGTTTCCTACAAGAAATGCACTCTGAAAATTAAAGGACACAAAATAAAAGCATGGAAAAAAAGATAAACCATATCAACACTATTCAAAATAGAGTGGCTATTGCAAGATCAAAGTAGATTAAGGAGCAAATAATAAGACCAGGGATAATGAAATCTAGTTCATAATCATACAGGGATTAAGTTCATCAGAATGACATGACAATCATAAAAACTATGCACCCAGCAGCAGAACTTCAAAACCCTCGGAAAAAACTGACAAGATTGCAAGGAGAAACAAATAAACCCACGCTTATGGTCAGCGATTTCCATGCTTCCTCTGTCAATAACAGTAGAAGAACAGACAGAAAATCGGTAAGTTCCTGGAAGATTCTAACAATACCATTAATCAATGAAATGGAGATTTATAGAACTGTGAGATAATAGAAAATATATATATTGATCTCTGGCCCTGGTTCCTGGCACAGAGCTCCTAAAACCCTTGTAATTCTCTAAGCGATAAGAGCACCAAGAGCATCTTTTGTTCTATTGAGGTGACTCTGGGTGGCTCCATCCTACAAGGGGAGCTGGGTCAGCAGAAAGACCAAGCCATGATTGGAAGCTTGGAATTTTCAGCCCTACCCCTAAAAATTCATTATACCTACATGAGGAAGCCTCCATAAAATCCTGACAGTAGGAGGTTCAGAGAGCTGCGGACTGGCGAACACATCCACATGGGGAGGTAGATGCACCCCAACGCCATGAAGACAAAAGCACCTGCGCTGGGGTACCTCCCAGATCTCAACCTATGTGTCTCTTCAACTGTATCCTTTATCACATCCTTTAGTAAACTGGTGAATGTGTTTCCCTGAGTTTTGTGAGCAGCTCTAGCAAATTAACTGATCCCAGGAGGGGCTTGTTGGAATCCACCATCTATAGCTACTTGGTCTGAAGCAAAGGTGATGACCTGGACCTGTGACTGGGGTCTGAAGTGTGTCGGGCAGGGGCTGGGGCAGTGTTGTGGGCTGAGCCCTAATCTATGGGGTGTGATGCTCTCTCCAGGTAGATAGTGTCAGAATTGAGTTTAAGTGAAAAACACCTAGTTGGTGTTGCAGAGAATTGCTTGTTGTGGGGAAAAACTTCCTCCACATTTGGTGACCAAAAGTGTGAGAAGTGACGTGTTCAGAGTGAAGGTAGTAATAGTGTGAGCATAAAGGAAACACAGAGAAAAGAAACACACAGTAGGATGGACTGGATCTTTCTCTCCACAGAAGGAAGGAAACTGAGTTTTTCCTTTATAAGAAAAATCCAGCTAACGAGAATTTTAAGCAATCTTTCAAAGTGCACGTAGTACTTTACCAAGACAAACCGCATCCTGGCCCATGAAACAAGTCTGGATAAACTTTAAAAGAATCCTATACAAAATATCTCTATGACCACAATGGAATTAAAACAGAAATCATTAACAAAAATATCTGGAAAATCAAATACCTGAAATATAATGACCGACTTGTGACCAACCCTGGGACAGAGAAGAAATTAGAAAGGAAATTAGAATGTATTCTGAATTGAATAAAAATGAAAACAGAATGTATCAAATTTATAATTTGCTACTATAGCTGGAGAAATTAAAAAGAGCACCCTTGGAGAAGGGATAGCAATTTAACAAAACACCTAAAAGCCTAAAGACTCTTTCATTTTTTTTGTTTGCTTGGGCTTTTTGGCCCTCAGTGTGAACTTCCTGCTTGTAATGGGACTTAAGTCTTAACTGAGCTCATCCAGTTCTGAGGCTTGTTTAGGCAGGTGAAGGCATCACAGTGAAAGAGGGCAAGTTTCTTGAGGTTGTTACAAATATCTGATATGCTAAACCAGTTAAACATGTTAAAACTGAGAACACACAATCCATTAAGGGTAGTTAGACAATGAAAGGTAATATATTTCTAGATGAATTAAAATTAAGTGGATATTCTAATGCAAACAGTGAATATATGATGGAAGGAATGAGGGTAATATTTAGGAAGGGAATTTTGAAATCAAGATTTCAAAGGTGGAACAATTACTGGGAATAATGAACTCCCATCTGTAACCTAAACCTTGGGTGGTTAAGGTGGGTAAGGAAAAAAAAAAGGTCATTGAAAGTGTACCAGTCAGCTTTCTACGAGTTTTCCTGTGGTAACAAATATCCCTGAATTCTTACTGGCTTATAACAACAAACATTTATTTCTTGCTCATATGATATCTATCATTATTCACCTCTTGCTTGTTTCTCTAACTTGGTTCTGGGATTCAGGGTAAAATTCCAGTGTATCTGGGATCTACCATTCTTGCAGCAGAAAGAGAAGGTTCAAAAAAGCAAACAAAGCTTTTGAAGCTTCCATTTAAAGTTGAAACATACCATTCTACTCACACCAGGAACTCACAAAGCCAAGCTTGCATAAAATGGGCAGGGAAGTGCAGTCCTCTCAAAGGGAAGGAAGGGTTGGTTGCCTAAGTCAAGTGGCCAAGTTTGATATCAAAGGGCAGACATGTGTGATCTCACAGGATGGTGATAAATGATTGGAAATAATATTACAATATATGTTAGTGCCACTTCTATCAGAAATAATTTGTCTGTCCTTTGTTCACACAAAATATATTTACCCCAGTCCCAGAGGAAAGAAAATACATTTCTACCTAGACATGAGTTCAATCACAAATGAGAATTTCATAATAATCTCATGAGATTCCTCTGAATTCAGAGCCCCATGTGGAGCTCTCCTCACTCATAACACATTATGGTGGAACAGAGAAATAAAATCTCAATAAACACTCTCATTTAGAAGAAGAAAAGAAAAGAGGTACCCAGTAGTCTCGGGTCCACAGCAAATGTGCAGTTCTGCTGGGCAGATGCAGTGGGGCCCTGTTCTGTGGGGGCAGGAATGACAAATGACCCTTTTCTTGAATCCAGCTCTTCTCCTGAGAATGGACATCCAGTGGTTTGTATTTCGTTGCTCTTGGCTTCACCTAGTTACATCTAACAGACTATTGGAAATGTTGCCTTCCTTGTGCAATGAGCTGCTTGCTCCGGTTACTCCCTTCGCATGCATATTTACAGTCCCAAAGATTATCGGGTTAATTGAAAAAAATAAAACTGAAAACCCACTATCAAAACTACCAAAGAAAATAGGAGAGGGACTTCCCTGGTGGTCCGGTGGTTAAGACTCCAGACTCCCAAGGCAGGGGGTCCGGGTTCGATCCCTGGTCAGGGAACTAGATCCCACATGCACGCCGCAACTAAGAGCCCTCATGCTGCAACTAAAAAATCCTGCATGCCACAAGGAAGATCCTGTGTGCCGCAACTAAGACCCGGCGCAGCCAAATAAATAAATAAATTTTTTTTTTTTTAAAAAAGAAGGAAAATAGGAGAAACACAAATAACTAATATCAAATGAAACAGGGAACATTACCACTGTTAAAAAGAAAACCACAGGCCAAAATCGAATCACTCATGCTAGGCCACACCACTAAACTGGGGCTTGAGGGACTTCCCTGGCGGTCCAGTGGTTAAGACTCTGCACTTCCACTGCAGGGGGCACAGGTTCGATCCCTGGTGGGGGAACTAAGATCCTGAATGCCACGTGGTGTGGCCAAAAAAAACCCAAAAACCGGGGCTTGATAACTTAATTGAAGCTTCAACCTCCCCCAGAAATGCTGTCTTAACAGGTCAGTCAGGAATTTTCTGGTCTGCACCGGTGAGGTCATGTGTCACGTGGGCCCTCTCCATTCTCCAAAGGAACATGAGGTCCTCTGCCACACAGACCCCTTCTGTCCACCACAGGTGAGTGACCTAAGCCTGAAGTTATCTTTTTTGTTTATGACTTCTTGCCTCGCCTTTAAAAAAACCTCTCCTTTTCTGTAGCCCTTTACAGCTCCCCTCACCTCGCTGTACGGGACGCTGCCCGATTCATGTATCAATCAATGAAGCCAATTAGATCTTTAAAGTTTATTCAGTTGAATGTTTGGTTAACACTACAGAGGGGCTTCCCTGGCGGTCCAGTGGTTAAGACTTCGCCTCCCAGTTCAGGGGACGCGGGTTCGATCCCTGGCTGGGGAACTAAGATCTCACATGCCGCGGGGCAACTACTGAGCCCACGCGCTCGAGCGCGCTCCACAGCTAGAGAGAGAAGCCCGCTCGCCACAACGAAGATCCTGCACACCACAATGAAAGATCCGCAACTAAGACCTGACGCAGCCAAATTAATTAATTAATTAATTTTTAAAAAATGGTTCATATCAAAAAAAAAAAAACCAACTTAAAAAAATACTACAGAATTTACAGACATCAAAAGGATAGTAAGGGACTACTACAAATGCTCCACACACATACACTTGACAACTAAGATGAAATATTCTTTTAAACATACAACCTACCACACATCACCAATGGGAAGCATATCATTTGAATAAATATTTTGAATTACGAAGTGAATTTATAATTTTAAAATCTCCCCTCCCCCCAGAAAAATAAATCTGCAAGCACAGTGACTGTTGAGTGTTTAGCTAAACTACTTGGTAATACTGCTGCCTTGGCATTTATTTTCTGTGGCCAAGTGGCCTGCACGGGTCTTGAACTGACACCAGCCCCTCCCTTGAGGGCATGTCCTAGATAACAGCCCAAGGGTCACAGTAAATGTAAGTTCCTGATATGACTCCCCCAGCTGCCCTTGTGATAAGCATTGTCCCCGGTTACCCAGGGCCTTCCCCTTGTTTCCCTTTACATAAGACCCCCCCCACCCCTGAAGTTTACCAAAACCCTGTTCTTTTGGGTTTGAATTGACCTATCTGACCTTAGCCCCAGAACCCAAAATCACTCCATCCATGGAGCCTAATAAAGGCATGTGCCCTAGGTCCTGCCCTGTGCTCCCTGACTGCACCCTGCTCCCTGCCTGGACCTCCTCACGTGGCCCAGGAGGTGTGTGCCTCAGGACCTATAATAAACGTCTGCATTTTGTTTTCCCTTGCAGTCTTTTGTTGAGTAGGGGCTCAACATCCAACACTTGGGGGCTCTACTTAACAAGTATTAACAAGATCACAACAGTGACACTAGACAATTCTATCAAACGTATAAAGAAGAATAAATAGCAATTATATACAATTTCTTTCGGAAAATAGAGGTGAAGGGAATACTTCCCAACTCAATTTATGAGACCAGTATTACCATGATGCTAAAACTAGACAAAGACATTAGAAATAAATAAATAAATAAATAAATAAATAAATAAAAAAGGAAGAAGAAAGATAACTACCAACTAAATCCCACATGTACATGTAAAAGTTCCTAACAAAGTATTAGCACTAGAAATCAACAGTACACAGAAAGAACTATACACCATGACCAAATGGTGTTTATCTGAGGGATAGAAGGCTGGCTTTAACTTCCAACCAATGTCATCCACACTGTTAAGAGGATGAAGAAGAAAATTCAGGGGCTCTATCAATAGATGCAGCAAAAGCACTTCATAAAATCCAATGCCCATTTATTATTACATAAACTTCAGAAAACTAGGAAGAAAGGGAACTTCCCTCAACTCAGTAAAGAACACCTACGAAAAACATACAGTAAACATCAAACTTAATGGTGAAAAACTGAATGCTTTTCCCCAGAGGTTAGGAACCAGGCAAAGATGTCCACTCTCACTACTGCTATTGACATTGTATTAGAAGGCATAACCAGTGAAATAAGGGAAGAGTAAATAAAAGTAATAGGGAGAGAAAAAGAAGATTAAAATAGTGTACCCACTTACAGAAGACATTATGGTTGTGGTAGGCTGAATAATGCACCCCCCAAATATCCACACCCTCATAGCTATAACATATTGAGTGTTACTTTAAATGTCTAAAGGGAGTTTGCAAATGTGATCTACTTAAGATCATGACATGGGAGATTATCCTGGATGATCTGGTAAAATGTGTTATAATCCCAAGGGTCCTTATATGCAGGATACGGTGGAATTAGACTCATGTAGAAGTTGGTGATGTGACAGAAGCAGAGGGACAGAGATGAAGAGATTTTAAGAGGCTACCTTGCTGCCTTTGAAGATGGCAGAAGAGGACCATGAGGCAAAGGATCTAAGTGGCCTCTGGAACCCCGAGGGAATGAATTCTAACCTCAAGTATCCAGAAGGAGCACAGGGCTTTGGATCCATTTCACATTTCTGGCCTCCAGAACTGTAAAAAGAATAAATGTTGTTGGTTTAAGCCACTCAATTTTTTGGTAATTTGTTACAGCAACAATAGGAAAACTTAAAGAAATAATATATGTAGAAAGTCAAGGTGATGTACATAAATCTCTAGAAAAATAAAATTTGCAATGTGTCAGTATGCAAGAACAACATACAACAATCTACCGCACTTCTACATACTAGCAATTTACACATGGAAACTGAAATTAAAACTACACTACCATGTATGAGTGCTCAAAAAAGAAAAAGTAGAAGAAATATGTGTGTGGGGGGTGGATGAATTGGGAGATTGAGATTGACATATATACACTATTGACACTATGTATAGAACAGACAGCTATTGAGAACCTACTGTATAGCACAGGGAACTCTACTCAGTGCTCTGTGGTGACCTAAATGGGAGGGAAATCCAAAAAAAGAGGGGAAATATGTATACGTATAGCTGATTCACTTTGCTGTACATTAGAAACTAACACAATATTGTGAAGCAACTAGACTCCAATAAAAAAAAAAGAAATATGTGTAATTTTACATGTCTTTTAAGTCTATTTCAATAATTATTACATTATTTCCAATTCAATTTCTCTTAGCAGCCTTCCACTAATAATCATATGATCTGTAATCAAAAATAATCTCTGGGGGGCTTCCCTGGTGGCGCAGTGGTTGAGAATCTGCCTGCCAATGCAGGGGACACGGGTTCGAGCCCTGGTCTGGGAAGATCCCACATGCCGCGGAGCGACTAAGCCCGTGAGCCACAAATTACTGAGCCTGCGCGTCTGGAGCCTGTGCTCCGCAACAAGAGAGGCCGCGATAGTGAGAGGCCCGTGCACCGCGATGAAGAGTGGCCCCCACTTGCCACAACTAGAGGAAGCCCTCGCACATAAACAAAGACCCAACACAGCCAAAAATAAAAAAAAAAATAAAAAAAAAAAAGAATTACAAGAAAAATTTAAAAAAAAAAAAATCTCTGGGACTTCCCTGGTGGCACAGTGGTTAAGAATCCGCCTGCCAATGCAGGGGACACGGGTTCAAGCCCTGGTCCGGGAAGATCCCACATGCCATGGAGCAACTAAGCCCATGCGCCACAACTACTGAGCCTGCGCTCTAGAGCCCGCGAGCCACAACTACTGAAGCCCGTGTGCCACAACTACTGAAGCCCGCGCGCCTAGAGCCCGTGCAACAAGAGAAGCCACTTCAATAAGAAGCCTGTGCACTGCAATGAAGAGTAGCCCCTGCTCACCACAACTAGAGAAAGTCCGTGCACAGCAATGAAGACCCAACGCAGCCAAAAATTAGAATAAAAAAAAAAAAAGTTAAATAAATAAATTAAATAATAATAATAATAATAATAATAATAATAATCTCTGTCCTAAAATGTTTGATCTCTTCCTCATGGTTTTGTTCTACTCCTCAGCTAGCCACAATCTTGGGCAATTATTTCCACAGTTAGTATCTCTCCACCATTGTTCCTGACTCAAGGGAAATGGGTCTTCTGTATCCATCCTAATAGTGAACCATTCTTGCCTCAATAGATACAACTTCATCTTGGATAATCTTCCTTGTAGGGTTATGTGGGTATCAGTGTATTTACATCTTATTTAACTATTCACTCATTGGTAATATTGGCCTATGAAATAAAAGTACAGACAGAACAGAAAGTCCCCACAACCATAATTATATATAAAGATAACCCATAAAAAAAGTCAAGAGATACTCACAAAATTAAATACAGATGTTGAATAGTTGAAGGATAGAAATAATTTGCCTTGTTAGTGTAGCGTCATGGTTAAGAGACATCTTTACAACCAGACAACATGGACTCAAATCCAGATTCAGCCACTTGTTGGGATGGGATTAAATGAGCTTTCAAATTTGCCTCTGTCCTAACTTCCTTCATCTGTGAAATAAGAATAACATCAGTACTTATAAGAGAGTTGAAGATTCCAGCAGTTATCAAATGTAAAGCGTTAATAACAGTGACTCTTAAAATATGATATAAAAGATATCAAAATTAATATCATTTATTAAAGGAAATATACTTATTATATTGGGATGGGAACAAATTCTAACTGGAGGATATTGGGTGTCAGTTGCCGTGGTAAAAGTAGCACAAATCTCATTTTCCCTGCAAGACCCTCTAGCTCTGAATGTGAATACATCACTGGGAAAGGGCAGAATAGCCTCGAGGCATTTGCCAATGGAGATTATCTCCTTGTCACAAACTATAGTTGGAATCTTGGAGACTTCGTATCTTATTCATCATTGTATTTTCATTTACTTCACTGTGTGATTGTTAACACTTGATTTTCAAGCACCTGACCGTAGCCAGGTCCCACATTAAAGATTCAGTTCACCGTTTTGCCACTCCAGTTAAAGGCTTAAAGGAACTCTCTTTCTTCATGTTTACAGAGCACCTGCTTTGCACCTGTCATTGCCTTATGTGCATTTTCATGTCTCAAAAGTGTCAAAACAACACAATGATGTATATATCCCTTGGTGTAAAAGGGGGAAAATGTAAATTAAATATACAATCTGGGTCACATTGTGTGGAAGAAAAAAATAATTATAAGAAAGAATTATATTAAAAAAAGAAACAAATTTTACTACAGTTGTAAATGAACCATGTAACATATTGCTTAATACCAATATGTGAAATCAACACTAACATCCTTTGGGATATTGCTTTGTAAACTTGCTTAGTAATGTTTATTATTGGTAAACATGTCCAAACATTAATTTTCATTAAACTAGTGTAAAAACATCTTAGCAATTTATCCAAATAGTATTTTCACAAGCATTTTCAACAACCAGATAATACAATCTAACTTATGTGTGCAGTAGGAAAAGGAATGTAATAAAATATTGGCCTAAAGAATCCAAATAGAATCCACACAGAATCCAACAACACATTAAAAGGATCATACACCATGATCAAGTGGGATTTATCCCAGGGATGCAAGGATTCTTCAATATATGTAAATCAATCAATGTGATACACCATATTAACAAACTGAAGAATAAAAACCATATGATCATCTCAATAGATGCAGGAAAAGCTTTTGACAAAATTCAACACCCATTTATGATAAAAACTCTCCAGAAAGTGGGCATAGAGGGAACCTACCTCAACATAATAAAGGCCATATATGATAAACCCACAGCAAACATCATTCTTAATGGTGAAAAACTGAAAGCATTTCCTCTAAGATCAGGAAAAAGACAAGGATGTCCACTCTCACCGCTATTATTCAACATAGTTTTGGAAGTCCTAGCCTCAGCAATCAGAGAAGAAAAAGAAATAAAAGGAATACAAATTGGAAAAGAAGAAGTAAAACTGTCACTGTTTGCAGATGACATGATACTATACATAGAGAATCCTAAAGATGCCACCAGAAAACTACTAGAGCTAATCAATGAATCTGGTAAAGTTGCAGGATACAAAATTAATGCACAGAAATCTCTTGCATTCCTATACACTAATGATGAAATATCTGAAAGAGAAATTAAGGAAACACTCCCATTTACCATTGCAACAAAAAGAATAAAATACCTAGGAATAAACCTACCTAGGGAGACAAAAGACCTGTATGCACAAAACTATAAGACACTGATGAAAGAAATTAAAGATGATACCAACAGATGGAGAGATATACCATGTTCTTGGATTAGAAGAATCAATATTGTGAAAATGACTACACTACCCAAAGCAATCTACAGATTCAATGCTATCCCTATCAAATTACCAATAGCATTTTTTACGGAACTAGAACCAAAAAATCTTAAAATTTGTATGGAGACACAAAAGATCCTGAATAGCCAAAGCAGTCTTGAGGGAAAAAAATGGAGCTGGAGGAATCAGACTCGTTGACTTCGGACCATACTACAAAGCTACAGTAATCAAGACAATATGGTACTGGCACAAAAACAGAAACATAGATCAATGGAACAAGATAGAAAGCCCAGAGGTAAACCCATGCACCTATGGTCAACTAATCTATGGCAAAGGAGGCAAGGATATACAATGGAGAAAAGACAGTCTCTTCAGTAAGTGGTGCTGGGAAAACTGGACAGCTACATGTAAAAGAATGAAATTAGAACACTCCCTAACACCATACACAAAAATAAACTCAAAATGGATTAAAGACCTCAATGTAAGACTGGACACTATAAAACTCTTAGAGGGAAACATAGGAAGAACACTCTTTGACATAAATCACAGCAAGATCTGTTTTGATCCACCTCCTAGAGTAATGGAAACAAGAACAAAAATAAACAAATGGGACCTAATGAAACTTAAAAGCTTTTGCACAGCAAAGGAAACCATAAACAAGACGAAAAGACAGCCCTCAGAATGGGAGAAAATACTTGCAAACGAATCAACGGACAAAGGATTAATCTCCAAAATATATAAACAGCTCATGCAGCTCGATATTAAAAAAACAAACAACCCAATCCAAAAATGGGCAGAAGACCTAAATAGACATTTCTCCAAAGAAGATATACAGATGGCCAAGAAGCACATGAAAAGATGCTCAACATCACTAATTATTAGAGAAATGCAAATCAAAACTACAATGAGGTATCACCTCACACCAGTTAGAATGGGCTTCATCAGAAAATCTACAAACAACAAATGCTGGAGAGGGTGTGGAGAAAAGGGAAACCTCTTGCACTGTTGGTGGGAATGTAAACTGGTACAGCCGCTATGGAGAACAGTATGGAGGTTCCTTAAAAAACCAAAAATAGAATTACCATATGATCCAGCAATCCCACTACTGGGCATATACCCAGAGAAAACCACAATTCAAACAGACACATGCCCCCCAATGTGCATTGCAGCACTATTTACAATAGCCAGGTCATGGAAACAACCTAAATGCCCATCAACAGACGAATGGATAAAGAAGATGTGGCACATATATACAATGGAATATTACTCAGCCATAAAAAGGAACGAAATTGGGTCATTTGTTGAGACGTGGATGGATCTAGAGACTGTCATACAGAGTGAAGTAAGTCAGAAAGAGAAAAACAAATATCGTATATTAACGCATATATGTGGAACCTAGAAAAATGGTACAGCTGAATCGGTTTGCAGGGCAGAAATTGAGACACAGATGTAGAGAACAAACGTACGGACACCAAGGGGGGAAAGCGGCTGGGGTGTGGGGGTGGGGGTGTGATGAATTGGGAGATTGGGATTGACATGTATACACTGATGTGTATAAAATGGATAACTAATAAGAACCTGCTGTATAAAAAAAAAAGAAAGAAAAGAAAAGTGGGGTCTTTCCCAATACAGTAAGTCCCCTGCATACGAACGAGTTCTATTCCAAGAGCGCGTTTGTAAGTCCAATTTGTTTGTAAGCCCAACTAAGTTAGCCTAGGTATCCAACTAACACAATCAGCTATATAGTACTGTAATAGGTTTATAATACTTTTCACACAAATAATACATAAAAAACAAATACAAAAAGAAAACATTTTTAATCTTACAGTACAGTACGTTGAAAAGTACAGTAGTACAGTACAACAGCTGGCATACGGGGGCACATTCGTATCTTTGAAAGTTCGCAACTCGAAGGTTCTTACGTAGGGGACTTACTGTAATTTCCCAGCTTTTAAGCCTCACCATCAACCTCTCCCTAGTTTGCGGATCTGGGCAAGCTGATAAAAAAGCCTGAATGCTCCCTCCTTTGATACCAGCTGGAAGTTCAAACCATAAGCAGGTACCCTGCCCCCGGAACCACACAGTTCCCACCATAACACACCAAGCCAGTCACCAGTCCCTGCTCGTCACTATGTAAACTAACAAACATTCTGGTAACACTCCAGTGTTTAATATCAGTCTCAATATCCAAACCAAACTTCGGGTGGGATTCCAACCTATTCCAGTAAATGGCCAGAAGTACAAATTAGCAACGACAAAAAAGTTTGGGGAATGAATATAAAAAATTTCTGGTTATCTATCAAATAAGAGAAAATTCATGAACACTGATCTTTTCAAGTTACTTTACTGAGTGCTCCAAGCACAAAAAAGGGATTGTATTATTTTTTTTTTATCCTTATTTGTGAAATTTTCTTTTATTTCCTAATACTTTTCATATGCTTACTATATTCTTATTTTCTCTTCATGTAAATCAAGCTGTAAATCAAGGGATACAAAAAAGGACGAGAAGAAATGTATTCATGCGGTGTGCGTTCACCAATGCACGGCAAGGTTTAGGCGGCGATAAAAAGAGACAACAGGCTCTAGGTAGTCACTGCCCCCAGGAGAGCAAAGCAACACTTAATTGTAGTTTCAGCCCTCTAAGAAACGTGACCTTGAGCCAATGGCTCTGGAATTTCCAGATCAACACTAGTGAGGTAATCTGCAGGGTTAGGACCCTTGCTGAACTCCCTCCAACCTCCAAATGGATCTTACCCGAGACAACCTTTCTTTCTCTTTTCTTTCGGCTAATAACTTTCTTGTGCCATCCAGTTTCTGCCTACAAAAGCCTTCCATTTTGTACAGCTCCTTTGGGCACCTCTTTATTAACTAGATGGAATGCTGCCTGATTCATGAATCATTCAATAAAGTCAATTAGATCTTTAAATTTACTTAGTTCAATTTTCGTGCTTTTTTTTGGAGGGGGGAGGGGACCGTGCCGCGTGGTTTGTAGGATCTTAACTCCTCGACCAGGGATCGAACCCATGCCCCCTGCAGTGGAAGTGCAGAGTCCTAACCACTGGACTGCCACGGAATTCCCCAATTTTTGTACTTTAATATCAGAGTCTGAAAATGCACTGCTATGGTATTTTTATTACAGCCAGGTGAATATTCTAAAGCAGAGTGTGGAGGAGTTAACTCAAGTGCAAATTGGAGAATGTAATCCCCAAACTGCATGTTCTTTGATTCCACCACGGAAAGGAACTGTCACAGATTCTTTCAACCCTAAGAGCCTAATGGTGCACTGTTAGCTTCTAGTACAAAGTACTGAAGTGGGATAAAACTGTGTTGGTGGGAGGAACATGATTCATCCAGGGTTATGACAAAAGTGATTAAATTTTATTAATCAAAACAGGAGACCTGTGATTCATTCTGAATAAAACAGTAGCAAATGGCAATGGCAGCAGTTAAATGTGAATCATACACATATACATACGGTTTGATTTCTATTGATTAAATTCCACTCTCAAGATAACTGCTCTCTCTTCACGGTCAGATAGTAGAGCACCCTTTCCTATAACCCAGGGGTCCCCAACCCCTGGGCTGCGGACTGGTACCGGTACCTGTTATGAACTGGGCCGCACTGCAGGAGGTGAGTGGTAGGCGGGCGAGCCAAGCTTCATCTGCCCCTCCCCATTGCTCGCATTACCGCCTGAACCATCCGTGGAAAAACTGTCCTCCACGAAACGGGTCCTTGGTGCCAAAAAGGTTGGGGACCGCTGCGGTATAACCCCCAGTGGCCTGTCTATGGAAGGGCAGGCTGAACATAATAAACACGATGAGTCGTGTCACAGTTTTACAGTATTCTCTGCCCTATGCTGATGCTAATTCACAAAAATTATTACTGAATGTAATAATTCAGTGTTCCTGTTTTCCCAAGAAAGATGGATATGAAGGAACCACACCTAATGAAGTCGGCCCCTTCATCTTACTGATTTCTTTGCAGAGACCATCATGAAAGGCCTGCAAGAAAGCTTTACAATAAAAAGATTTCAAACTTCTGCAGAAAAGTCATAAATGGTAGTGTCGCCTTCTCAAGAAAACTCAAATAATTACTTGATACACTGAAGATAATGGGCCATTTCCACACGTCCTTGATCCTGTGTTATACACATCATAAGTTCCAACATATTTAATATAACTATTCTGCAGTATATAATATTGTAAGTTAATATTGGAGAACAAAAGACTTATTTATTCCTAATATGAACTGTCTGATGTGTGGCCTATTGTAAGAATTGGTCTCAAAATTTACCAAATTCGTTACATTTCTCCCCAGTATGAATTTTTTGGTGAATCTTCAGGACATACTGTTCTCTTAAAGGTGTTTCCACATTCAGTACATGTGTACAGTTTCTGAATCTGCATGAATTACCTCATTACACCCAAGGTGTGAATATTTGATGAAAAACTTTGCAACATTCATTACCTTTGAAAGCTTGCTCTCCAATATAAATCCTCTCCTGTTCCACAGTTCTGATCTCTGGGTTAAAGCTTTAGCATGCACATTACTCTTGTGTGGTTTCTCTGAAAGACGTATATTCTGAAGTCCAGTGCACTCTGAAGCCTGGGGAAAGTGCCTGCCCATACATTTCCAGGACTTCTCTTCAATATGGACTCTTGTTGCCTAATACTTCAACTCAAGGTGAAACTTTTGCCACTCCCATTGCATTTGTAAGGGATCGCTCCACTATGTTCCCCAACCTTTGATGTTTGGGTAAAATCCTTCCCACAAACATTATATTTGTGTGGTTTGTCTCCAGGATATATATTCTTACATACCTAAAGAGTGAGCAATAATTTTTAAAACTGCCATATTCATAGCATTTGTAAGTATAAAGTATTCGGTAAACCCTGAGTTTAAGGCAGTACCTAAAAGCCTAGCCACATTCCGTACACTTGTAAGGGTCTCTCCAGTATGGATTATCCGATGACTGGTGAGATGTGAGCCCTGAGTAAAGGTTTTACACACTCGTGTCACTTGTAAGCATTCTCTCCAGAATGAACTCTTTACTGAATCCTGAGTTCAGACCATTGTCTAAAAGCCTTGACACACTCATTACGTTTATACAGCTTCTATCTAGCATGAATTTTCTTATGAAGCGTAAGATGTAAAGGCCTGACAAAAGCCTCGCCACATTTATTACATTTGTAAGGTGTCCCGCGAGTATGGGTCACCTGATGTCTTTTTAGGCCTGAATGCACCCTGACGCGTCTGCCACACGCATTGCACTTGTACGGCTTCTCTCCTGTATGAGCTCGCTCACGCTGTGTAAGGTGTGAACGCTTTCCAAATGCTTGCGACATTCACTACGCTGGTAAGGCTCCAATTCGGGATTAATTACCTGATGGTTGGTTAACCAGGTCTGAACACAGAACCGAAACTTTGCCGTGACACCCACATTTGTGTGGCTTTCCTCCAGCTTGACTTTTCCGAGGGTCCAACAGACTATACACTTTACCACACTCATTACATGTGTAAGGTTTCGCTCTAGTGTGAATGCTCCAATGATGTGCAGAGTGAGTCCTCTGGCTGAAGGCCCTGCCACGCACACCACATTTATATGGTTTCCCTCCTGTATGGATTCCTTGACGTCTACTGAGGTCTGAGCCCTGAAGAAAGGTTACGTCACACTCATTACACTTGTAAGGTTTTTCCCTGTGTGCTTCTTGGTCTTGTGTCAGTACCGAAGGATCATTCTCATATATATTAGAAATGCTGCTGCAGCCACTAGGAGTCCTTTGAAGTGGTGAAACTGAGGCAATACTGTTGACAGTCCTCACAGCCTGATTACATTCAAAAATTTTCCCTTCAGTTTGAAGTATCTGCAGTTCATCTTGAAAGCTTGATCCATGCCTATTTTCAATAGGCTTATTTCCTGCATCGCTTCTACTATGTTGATCTCTTCCAACAGTGAGATTTTCGTTATGGTTTATAGACATTCCTTTGTAATTTCCTTCATCATCTCTCCACTGACACTCAAAATCATGCATATATTCCTGGATTTCCCTGAGGTAAAAGCCTTTGATTTCATGGCTTTCAGGGCTTCCCACCATCACTGTTTGAAATACTTCTCCTTTATCACTGTTTGCTTTTGGTTGTAATTTCTTGATTATATGTATATGAGACATATCTACAAGATATAAAGAACCATAGGTATCCTATTAATTACAATTCATAAATAGTTTCATGTTGAAAACATGATACTACACAAGGAATAATACCCATCCTGAACAGAATCATGCATCTTCTCAATGATGATCTTCAAAATTTAAGGAACGCTAAAGGAATAGAACTCTTTAATAAAGAAAGAGTGATCACATGTAGTTCAAATTGATTTTAGGGTAGCTTAGTTTCAAACGCATTATGAGAAAAACATTCATGTTGTGCAAACTTATGTTAGCTCTCAAACAAAGGGTATTTTCCCACCACGACCCCAAAGCACATTCTAATTGGCAGTAAGCACACTGCTGTCTCATAATTGAGGAGAAAAAGTATTATATTATACACACTTTAGGCATACTTATTATACATTAAATGCTAAAGAACAGACTATATATTGTAATGGTAAATAATCCAAAAGAAGCTATCTAATGTAAAAACAAAACAAAAAAGGCAGTTTAGAATTGTATGATAAATATAGCATTGAGAGAATAAAGAGTTCATCTAAAACAATTTTTTTTTTCAATCCTGACCAGGGACTGAACCCGGGGCCCATGGCAGTGAAAGCGCTGAATCCTAACCACTGGACTGTCAGGGAATTCCCTAAAACAATTTTTTAAAAAACAAAATACTTTTCTAAATACCTGTTATAAATCTACCAGTAGATAGAAGAATAGGCATTTCATGACATTAACAAATAGTTTGGACTTCCCTGGTGGCGCAGTGGTTAAGAATCCGCCCGCCAATGCAGGGGACATGAGTACGAGCCCTGGTCCGGGAAGATCCCACGTGCCGCGGAGCAACTAAGCCCATGAGCCACAACTACTGAGCCTGTGCTCTAGACCCTGAGAGCCACAACTACTGAGCCTGCGTGCCACAACTACTGAAGCCCACGCACCTAGAGCCCATGCTCCGCAACAAGAGAAGCCATCGCAAAGAGAAGCCTGCGCACCGCAACGAAGAGTAAACCCCGCTCGCCGCAACTAGAGAAAGCCTGTGCGCAGCAACGAAGACCCAGCACAGCCAAAAGTAAATAAATTAATTTTTTTTAAAAAAATGGTTCATGTCAGTTACATTGCATAATACACACTGAAAGACCATCACCTGTAAATCAAAAAAATTTTAATAAATGAAATATTCTCTACTTACATAACAGCCATTCAATACAGCAATTCCCTATCTATACAGTAACCTCAAATTACCCAGTTCATTGGCCCCAACATATATGTAAAGGAAAATGCTTTGAAAATTTATTAACTAGAGTCAGAGACAATGTTCTTGGGAAAAAATGCAAAATAACAACATACAAGATGTAATGTAGGACTTCCCTGGTGGCGCAGTGGTTAAGAATCCGCCTGTCAATGCAGGGGACATGGGTTCGAGCCCTGGTCCGGGAAGCTCCCACATGCCGCGGAGCAACTAAGCCCATGAGCCACAACTATTGAGCCTGCACTCTAGAGCCCGCAAGCCACAACTACTGAGCCCGCGTGCCACAACTACTGAAGCCCGCGTGCCTAGAGCCCGTGCTCCACAACAAGAGAAGCCACTGCAATGAGAAGCCCGCGCACCACAACAAAGAGTAGTTGCTCACCACAACTAGAGAAAGCCCACACAAAGCAATGAAGGCCCAACGCAGCCAAAAATAAAATAAATTTATTTTTTTAAAAAAAGAAAAAAAAGACTTAACTCTCTTCACAAATTTCAAGTATACAGTAACACAGTATGACTAATTATAGTCAGCATGCTGCACATCACCTCCTTAGAACTTCCTCATTTTACAACTGAAAGTCTGTACCTTTTGACCAACATCTCCCCATCTTCCACACCTCCCAGCCCCAGATAACCACCATTCTACTCTCTGGTACGATGGGTTTGACTTTTTTTTAGATTCCACATATAAGCTAGATCATACAATACTTGTCTTTCTCTGTCTGGCTTAATTCACTTAGCATAATGTTCTCTACGTTCATCCATATTGTCCTAAGTGGCAAAAATCTCCTTCATTTTTACGGCCGAATGATATGTCATTACATACATGTATGTGTGTGTATGTTACCAACCTGGGTCCTTGGGCTCTTTAATCAATAGAAACTGGTAGGAGGCCGTAGGAGAAATTCAGGCAAGGCTTTACTGGGACTGATGCTGCAGTAAGAGGGAGTGAAAACAAGAAGTAGGTGCCCTTGCTCGCTCCCCAAGACGGGGGGGCAGGGGGACGGGCACCGAGCCAGTCCTTTAAATGGGGTGACGGTAGGGGCGGAGTAGGAGAAGATCGGCGGGTCCGCTTGGGTGGTCTGCCCACCCCCTTGGTGGTGCTGTGTGCAGGGATCATGCACCGTACCCTGCTCTTGCTTCGGCACCTCAGAAATAGCAGCTGGTCTGTGGCCTTCTTGTATCTTATTGTTCACAACTGCCCTGACTGCACATGTGTGCAGTTTTTTTTTTTTTTTTTTTTTTTTTACATTTATTTATTTAGTTTTTATTTATTTCTGGCTGTGTTGGGTCTTCGTTTCTGTGCGAGGGCTTTCTCTAGTTGCGGCAAGCGGGGGCCACTCTTCATCGGGGTGCGCGGGCCTCTCACTATCGCGGCCTCTCTTGTTGCGGAGCACAGGCTCCAGACGCGCAGGCTCAGTAGCTGTGGCTCACGGGCCTAGTTGCTCCGCGGCATGTGGGATCTTCCCAGACCAGGGCTCGAACCCGTGTCCCCTGCATTGGCAGGCAGATTCTCAACCACTGCGCCACCAGGGAAGCCCTGTGCAGTTATTTTTAGTCCTCTATAGTTTCTTTGTATCCAGGTGCAAGCACTGCAGCAAAGGGCTCCAGATCCCAGCCTATCTCATATATACATATATCATGTTTTCATTACCTACTCATCTGTCAACAGACATTTAGGTTGTTTCCACATCTTGGCTGTTGTGAATCATGTAGTATTGCTCATCAGAGTGCAGGTAACTCCTTCAAAATACTGATTTTGCTTCCTTTGTATATACCATCAGAAGTGGGATTGGGGACTTCCCTGGTGGTCCAGTGGTTAAGAATCTGCCTTCCAACGCAGGGGGCGCGGGTTCAATCCCTGGTGAGGGAACGAAGATCCCACATGCCACAGGGCAACTAAGCCCACGCGCCACAACTACAGAGCCCACGCGCTCTGGAGCCCACGCACCACAGCTAGAGAGAAGCCCAGACGCCACAACAAAGGATCCTGCATGCCTCAACTAAGACCTGATGCAGCCAAATAAATAAATAAATATTTAAAAAAAAAAAAAGAAGTGGGATTGCTAGATCGTATGCCTGTTCTATTTTTAATTTTTGAGGAACCTCTGTACTGTTTTCCATAAAGCTGTACAACTTGCATTCCCACAAACAGTTCACGAGTTACCCTTTATCGGTATGCGCGCGTGTGTGTGGGCACGCGTGTGCACGCACACACACGTTTTGGAAAGACATGGAGAGAACAGTAGAGTAACCTCACTGCATTGGCAGCAAGAAAGCAGCAGTTGCATCATCTCCAAAATAAGCCTTTGTACTGCAGGTTGCTGTGGCGTTGATGGCCCTCTGATTCTTGGAATAAACTTTCCCTGTATCCTAAGATGTTATGGCCCCTCCCTAATGAAGTCCTTCTGCCATCAAAGCTTAGGACCAACCATTTCCCTTCTAGGCTGAAAGAAACTTACAAACTTTCATCTGGTCCGGCACACTCCCCAGACACCCAGTAATAATCCACCCATCCTGCTCTGCAATCCCAAAAAAGATTCCAAGCCCTAACGACTCATGCATTCATGATGGAATAATACACATGAAGACACCCAAGCACCAACTAGACCCAAGACATCTTCTTTTCATTCAGTGACCCCAGCCAGCCCAGACACCGCCACCTACAAAATCTAATAATAAAAGACAGATGCATATGCTGATGCGCGTGCCCTAATGAGACTTCAACATCTTCCAAGGAAACACTTGGAAGTTATCTTTTCTTTACCTTCCAAATGCATCTGAAGCTTTCTTCACTAGCAATCCAAAATAACAGAAAATACCACAGGTAACCCACAAAGTGACCTCTGGGGTTTTCCCTATAATTATTCCACGAGTTGCATAATGATTCTTGCCCTCCCAAAAAACCCCACAAAATTCACTTCGTGGAGTGGATGTTGTGGGGAACCTTCTGGATCCACCCCCCCAGGACCAGTGCATTCATCCTCCTGCACCCAGAGCTCCCTGTGGGCTCAGCTCAGGCCTTGGTTCTAAGGACACTGAAGGATGACATTCTTTTTCCTAATGCTACTTCCTTCATTCCTCTTCAGGTGTGCCCACGAGTTCTCCAATTAAAACCACGCATGCAAATCTCAGTCACAATATCTGTGTCCCAGGGAAACTGAGCTAAGGCACTATGGCACCTCCCACCATTCCATGCAGCCTACAATTAGCCATGACCCCACTTCCAGGTCCTCCAGCCAGGACTGAGACATCCCTTCTCTTTCCTTTTCTTTTTTGGCCGCACCGCATGGCTTGTGGGATTTTAGTTCCCAGACCAGGGATTGAACCCCGGGGATCGAACCCCGGCCCTCGGCAGTGAGAGTGTGGAGTCCCAACCACTGGACAGCCAGGGAATTCCCAAGACATGCCTTTACAACAGATCCACACACCCCGTGATCCCACAACTACGCTTGGGACACATACACACCACTCACTGGGCTCATCTAGAGGCCCACCCTTGCTGTCATATCCCTCCTGCAGCCCCCTACGGGCTCCCCTCCACTTTTCCCCATTTTTCTACCTCTCCTCCATGCATGACTGAGCAACAGGGACCACTGGGCACCGCATCACAACAGAAATGCACACAAGCTGCCGGCCAAAGGCCAATGGGCATTCAGCATGCAGATCAAGAAGATGGCCCTCCTGGGAAAACCTGCCAGCAACTGGGGACATCACAGAATCGAGCTTTAAAGGCCCTTGAGGTTTGGTGGGATTGAGTTCACTGAAGAAGTCACAAAGAGAGAGAGCGCCCAATCTCACTGCCTCCTGTTCTCCCCACTCACATCTAATTGGAAGATACCCTAACTCTTAAGGGGTGGCATCCTCCATGCCCCCTTAGGTTACTGATCTCCTGGCCACTCTTACCACAGTGAAATCACGATCCCCCACTCTGAGTAGATTAATTGCTGGAAGGCAAAGCTCCTGTCCAAGATGGCAACTGGTCGCTGGACGTATAGAGCTTAGAAGACCTGGGGGCTATAGCAGATGAGTGACACAACAGACTAAACATGGGGACAACTCAAGACACTGCATGAGGACACCAGTTCCATAGGGCTTTTTAGGACTCCCTACATCTTTTTGCTTTTGAGCAATTAAGTAGCCAAATGGGATAAGGATGAATTTAGAGTTGAAATCTCCAGAACAAACAAGGGAAACATCCTCATCACCCACCCTGTCCCTTGGTCTCCCCTGAGGATTATTCAGCGCAACCCACAGCCCCAGCATCTAAACACATCCCCACAGTGAGATGAGGCCATCATCCTGAGAAGAGAAGGAATATGGTGCACCCTACAAAGAAGGGAAACTGGGAAAGACTCCAAATAATCAATGGAGAAGGGCATTTCTGATGAGGGCGATTAATATAGAGGCAATAAAACCTGGTTAGTGTAACAGAGGTTGTCAGGAGGGGATGGGGAGATATCTCTGGCCTAGACCTGAAGGAACAGAAAGGGCAAGAGCCATGGTGATTTAATGACAAAAGGTAAGAGCGGGAACTAAGAGCCAAGACAGAAAAGGTTTTGGTGTTTGTGAACGAAGAAAAAGTAAACGTGACCAGGGCAGAGAGAACCATGAGAAAAGGTTAAGCTCCCAGGATGAGGCTGGAGCAGGGCCCTGAGGACGACACAGAGCTGTGTAGCCACCGTGAGGAGTCGGGATTTTGCCCTGAAGACGTATGGAAGCCAGTGGAGGTCTGAGTGCCAGAAGTGACAAACCCTCCCTTCCCATTTATCCTTATTCATGGGAAGACACCTGATGATGGTCTCTCTGACTTGGAGCCTATGTTCCTGCCTCCATCCTACTGTTTTTTTTTTTTTTAGTTTTTCATTTTGGGAGGCCTGGGACCCACTTAATATTCTAATTACAAGCGGACACTCCCTCCATGAAGAACCGCCACACACAGACACACGCCCAATCTGGCCAATCATTTCAGGGGTCAGCGTTGCTCAGCCTCAGAGTTTCTGGTCTAGTCTCTCATCTCCATGTTACAAGCGGGCTCCCTGAGGCCCAGACGGGAGACATCTCTGAGAAGGTCTGAGTTGAGTGAACAGAAGCGGTTGTACTTGAATTCTGAAGTGGGAGGCTGATGGCCCAGTGGGCAGAGTTTGTCCTCATCGCCTGTCCCATTTAACACCAGGACCATCTTTCTTGTTCCTGAGCAAAGGAAACTTCTCTTTCAAGGTCTGATCACAATGATACTAAGCATGTAATTCTTTGCAGAAAAATCACAGTAAAATAATTTTGCAAAAACATAGCTACTGGCGCGGAAAACACTGAAAGGGGACAGCTTACAAATAAGCTGTGAGCAAACTTCTTCATCATGAATAGAGCGGCTGTGGGAATTCCCTGTGGGAATTCCCTGGTGGTCCAGTGCTTAGGACTCTGCACTCTCACTGCTGTGGGCCCGGGTTTGACCCCTGGTCAGGGAACTAAGATCCCACAAGCCACGCAGCAATCAATCAATCAATAGAGGGGCTCTGTTGCAAGAAGGTTCCAAGTCAATCCAACCCATGCTTCATCATTTGCAGAGAACAGACAAGAGGGACCTGAGGGAAACTTCATCAGATCATCTCATAGATCACTATTTTACCAGATCACATAAAAGAGAAGAAAATGAAATATCTGGTTAAATTAGGTTGTGACTGTTAATATAAAAGATCATTGACATCCTTACCAAGTAGTCATCAAAATAGTCTAAAATTATTTACTAGTTACCAAAATACATTTCCAAGCTATAACATAAAGAGGAGACAGCAAACAGGCCTCAAATAAATTAAAACAAGCAAAGAGAATCAGCTTGTTAAAATTTTTTTCATGTAAAGAATTCTGGGGCAAAGTGAAAAAAAATTTTGAGAATAGAGCATATTTAGAAAAGAACGATGTGAATTAATTACAGGAGACCACCAAATCTTATTTCAGAAGTGAATAATTATTTACAGGAAAGTAGATATTGAATGAACTAATTTTTATCTCAAACTACAAAAAGAACTAAATGTAAAGAAAGGAGAAAGAAAAAAGTAAAACCATTACCAAAAACACCCCACGTTTAATGTTCCTTTAAAAAGGCACTGTGGGGCTTCCCTGGTGGTGCAGTGGTTGAGAATCTGCCTGCCAACGCAGGGGACACGGGTTCGAGCCCTGGTCTGGGAAGATCCCACATGCCACGGAGCAACTAAGCCCGTGAGCCACAACTACTGAGCCTGCGCGTCTGGAGCCTGTGCTCCGCAACAAGAGAGGCCGCGATAGTGAGAGGCCTGCGCACCGCGATGAAGAGTGGCCCCCACTTGCCGCAACTAGAGAAAGCCCTCGCACAGAAACGAAGACCCAACACAGCCATAAATAAGTTAATTAATTAATAATAAAAAAAAGGCACTGTGTAGTGACAGAGTCAGTCATTCCTGTCCCACTTCTCTCCCCACCATTCACCCACCCACCTCTACCTCATGCCAGGAAAATGGAAGGGGGTGACCTACAACTGTCTGGGTCAAGTCACTGCGCCTTGGCCGAACAGGAACTGCAAATGGAAGTTATCTTCTCATACAGGTAATTACAAAATACACGAACCTTTCCGTTTTGGCAGTTCTCAACCTCATCTGTCTAATTTAAGCAAATAAATTTTAAATTCGTTAGATTCTAAAGCTACAAATCAGCGTATCACAACATAATCATTCATATCCAAACAACTCACCGCCCATCTGGACCCAGTTTCTCGCCTCTACCTGCACTACTCTGTTTCCATTTCCTTGCTTACCTGTCTCCCTAGTTCATCTCGGTCTCTGTCTCTCATTCTCTTCCCCTCTGCTCTCCTGCCGTTCCTGCCCTCCTCTCCATTTCCTCCCTCACACCTGTCCCACCCCCACTCTGTGACCTGTTCGCCCTCTCGATTCTCGTTCTCTCCAACCTCTCTGACTGCCCTAAACCTCCATGTATTTCAGCCTCTCTCTTCCCCCACCTCTGCTCCCTCTCTGCCCGGCCCGTTAACACCCCTTCTGTCCCTGTTACACGCCCTTCCTCCCAACTCTCTGGCACCCCCAAGTGGCTGTGCTTCCTTCCTGCTCGCTTTCTTTCTCAGCTCCTTCAATCAGTAGTTTTCCTCTTTCTCTCCCAGCACCAGGTTGCTCTGTAGACCAAGGTTCCAACTCTTATCCTCTTGGCCCACTCTCTGTGTGAAGTGCCTCACCATTGGGCCCTCTCTCCTACCGCTGATTTACAGCCCCTCTCCCTATTTTGCTCACCTTCCTCTATCTCCCTGCAGATCCCACTTCTATAAACTTGTTTTATTCACCTGCTTTCACAGGTTACCGTCTTTCAAGTTGCTGTTTCCAAGTCCATCGGCCCATCGTCTATGTTTCCATCAGTTCTCCCTCATTCTTTTCTCATCTCAGTTTTTCTATTTCTCTCTCAGTCGCTTTCCGTCTCTGCTTCTCCTGATGCCCCTCGCCCACGTATTTACAGGGATGGCGACTGAATAAGATACCCGCCCACCGCCAGAGAGCATTTTCCATCCGGTGGAATTTGAGACAGAGGAACACTGGGTGTCACACGGCTGGCCCAGGTCACCTACGCGGGGTGAGGGGAAGGGCTGCCTGGGAAGGGGAGGCCGGGAGAGCCGAAGGACCGGCCTGAGGAGGAGGCGAGGACAGAGGGGCTGGGAGGGAGGGAGGGGGTCTCAGGAGAGGGGCGGGCTCTGCAGAACCCCAGGACCGGGGAGACGACGCGGCCTGTCCGGGAGCGGGGCGACCGGCGCTGCCCTCCAGGGGCCGAGAGGGCGAGGCTGGGGGGCGCGAATCCACCTCGTGGAAGGGGACGTTACATGGAGGGGGAGGGAGTAAAGGGTTTTATGGAGGAAAACGACCCTAAAGGCGGTGTCTACGGGAACCGAAGGTCGAAAATCTAAAGGCAGGGACCAGCCTCAGAGCAATTTCAAACCCAAAGGAAAACACAGCCGACCTGTAACGGCGACGTCTGGGTTTACTGCGGCGCAAGCGCAGGTGCGGGGATTTAAGATCCGTAGTGACACCGAGACCCTGAGGATGGAGTATGGGGGAGCCGCGCATCACAGATTTACACTAGAAAACAGAAACGCCCTGCCGTGTGACCTCCACTCCCTGCCCCCTGCTTCTGGTTCCGTAAGAAACTGCGCCCGCGGAGTTAGAGGCGGGGCTTCCAGGATCGGGGGGCCTGGGCGGGGCGCTAGCGGCGAGGGGCGGGGCGTGGAGAGCCCAGGTCTGCGCAGGGACCCGGAGAGATCGGTCAGGGGGCGGGGCCTGCACGCCACCCACCTGGCTCTGAAGACATCTTTTTCGGGTTCAGAAATGCTCAAATGTCTTTTGTTCCTTTGTGCAGCAGAGTTCCTCTCTGCTTCAAGTTACTGTCTGCAACGGTTTTAAGGCAAAAGTTTACAGTTGTGTGAAACACTTACGTCGGAAACTGAGATCTTTTCCTCTTGACAAGTTGAAAACGGTTTAAGTCAAAAGCTGTTTTAGCCAGTGGGTGGCTAGAAGTCCTGCTAGTGAGGCTGAAGCAATTCAGCGGTCTGGGAACTCGGGCCTTGGGAGTTTGATGTGAGAAGGTGGTTGGATCCAGGAACATTTCCTGCAATTAAATTTAAGCAGTTTAAGTAAACAAGAAGTAGAGTTCTCTCTGCATTACAGACTAGAATGTGAAATACAAAAGTCTCCCTGGGTAGAATGGGCCATTTCATACTGACACCGTACAGTACAGGTTTTTCTGTCTATTCCCCACTCACTCAGGAGGCCAAACTCAGCACTGCTCAGTTGCAGACTCATAGGGACAAGACCTGGGGTCTGAGACTGGAGGACTAAGGCATTTGATAATTTAGCACACTAACCATTGCTTTAAAAAGAGCAATGCATTTTGGGAATTTCCTGGCAGTCCAGTGGCTAGGACTCCACCTTCTCACTGCCGAGGGCCGGGGTTTGATCCTGGTAGGGGAACTAGGATCCTACAAGCCGCCCGGTGCGGCAAAAAAATGAGTAACACATTTTATTATTTTTTTAAAATAAATTTACTTTTGGCAGCTTTGGGTCTTCGTTGCTGTGCACGGGCTTTCTCTAGTTGCAGCGAGAGGGGACTACCCTTCTTTGCGGTGCGCGGGCTTCTCATTCCGGTGGCTTCTATTGTTGCAGAGCACAGGCTCTAGGCGCACAGGCTTCAGTAGTTGCAGCACGCAGGCTCAGTAGTTGTGGCGCACAGGCTTAGTTGATCCGCGGCATGTGGGATCTTCCCCGACCACGGATCGAACCCGTGTCCCCTCTGTTGGCAGGCGGATTCTTAACCACTACACCACCAGGGAAATCCCAACAATACGTTTTAAAACATTGTTATACATTGCATTTTATTTTTTGCTGAAGTGTTTTGACTTTTTAAAACCAGCACCTCCCTCCCCCAATTTTGAGATATAACTGACATAGATCGAGTTTAAGGCGTACAGCAGAATGGTCTGACTTACATATATTGTGAAATGATAACTCCATCATCTCATATAGATACAATAAAAAGAGAAAAGAAAAAATTTCCTTTTAATGAGAACTGCCTTCTTTTTGGCTGCACACAGGCAGCATGTGGGGATCTCAGTTCCCTGACCAGGGATGAACCCACGCCCCCTGCACTGGAAGCCCCGAGTCTTAGCCACTGGACCACCAGGGAAGTCCCTGCATTCTTCTTTAAAACAGTTTTTCTGTTCCACACTGGTGAATTATCTTCAAATACCTTTGAGAAAAAGTTGTTTACATCATAATATACTTCAGTCAATAATTCCTAAACATAATGTAACTTCAAATTACTATATGTTCATTTGAGGGTAATTAGGTAGTTGACTTTTATTTAAAAATTATATTTTCTCTCTTTTCTTTGTTCTCTATTTCTGAAAGCTGTGTCAGATGTGGATAACAAAGCAGCCGGTAAAATATAAGGTCTTGCGAAGACACTGGAATTTACTTTCACCAAAATTATCATCAATTTTGCAATATTTCTAAATATTTCTATGTGTATTAACTGATTGAACTAAAGTCCTAAAGGAAGTCTTTCTTCATAGTGCACCTACTATGTACCTGACATTGTCTTATGCGCATTTTCATGTTACAAAAGTCTCAAAATAATCCATTGATTTATGTATTCCTTGGTGTAAGACAGGGAAAAAATGTAAATTAAACATTAAATCTGGGTCACAAAATGTGGATGGAAAAAATAATGCTGAGGAAAAATTGTACTAAAAAAACAAAAGAGGACTTCCCTGGTGGCACAGTGGTTAAGAATCCACCTGCCAATGCAGGGGACATGGGTTTGAGCCCTGGTCCGGGAAGATCCCACATGCCGCGGAGCAACTAAGCCCGTGTGCCACAACTACTGAGCCTGTGCTCTAGAGCCCGCGAGCCACAACTACTGAGCCCATGTGCCACAACTACTGCAGCCCGCGCGCCTAGAGCCCGTGCTCCGCAACAAGAGAAGCCACTGCAATGAGAAGCCCACGCACCGCAACGAAGAGTAGACCCCGCTTGCCGCAACTAGAGAAAGCCCGCATGCAGCAACGAAGACCCAACGCAGCCAAAATTAAATTTTTTTAAAAAAAGGAATTTTACTATAGCTGACAATGAATCATGCAGCATATTACCTAATACTATAATTTGAAATCAACATTTTAACATCCTATGGAAAGCTGATCTTCTATTAAAATTATTTAGTATTTATTACCCAATAAATATTTCCAAACATTAATGTTCATTAGGCTAGTGTAAAAATATCTTAGGCAATTTATCTAAATAGTAATTTACTAGCATCTTCAACAACCATATTGCACAATGGAACCTATGTGTACAGCAGGAGAAGGAGTGTAATAAATTCATAGCATGAACTAAAGTGTGGTCTTTCCCAACCAAGAAATCAGAAGTGTCAGGAGTAAACATTCAATGTTTCGTTAAACAGCCTGACTGCATTTTTTTGATGTCTGACTACTGACACCTTGAGAGTTTCAAAACAACCTCTTCCTATGCTGCCTATCTGGGCAGGCTGATAAAAAAAAGCTAAGGGCTCATTCTTTTGATACCAACTGGAAGTTCACCATAAGCAGGTACCCTCCCCTCATCCTCATCCAGTAATCACCTTAACAGACCAAGCCAGTCACCATTCCGTTTTGTCAAGCCATTTTTTAAACAGCTTGGAAGTCTACTCTGCTCCCCCTTGAAAGTTTCAGAAGGTAACAAACATTCTCGTAACACTTTAGCATACGGCCTCATCTGTCTCAACATCCAAACCAAACTTTGGGTGTGGTTCCATCCTGTTCCAGTGGACGACTGCAACTGCAAATGAACAAGAACAAAAATGTTGGGGAGTGAATATGTGAAATTTCTAGTTTATGAAACAAAAAAAGTTCCTATTACATAGTGTTCATTCTAAATTATTTTAGAGTGCTCCAAGCTCAAAAAGAGATTACTTTTAACCTTTTAGTTTTTTATTTCCTAATTTTTTCATATGTTTGTTATTGCTATTTTCACTTCAGGTAAATCAAGGTGCATACTATGGGCTTTATTTGGCCACAAAAGAGGACATCAGGAAACATTACATGGCGCACATATAATATAGTGCACATTCATGAACAGGGGGGTAGGTTTTAGGGGGCCAGAGTCTATAATTGCACTGCTATGGACAGAGTGCGGAGAGAATAACTCAAATGCAAATTATGAATATATAATCCCCAAACTCTATGTTCTTTGAATCCATCATGGAAAGAAATTGTTATAGATTCTTTCAACCTTGAGAGCCTATGGTGCATTGTTCGTTTCCGTTATGAAGTACCAAAGTGGGATAAAACTGTGTTGGTGGAAGAAACATGATCCATTCAGATTTATGGAAAAAAACGATTAAAATTTTATTAAAGCACGAGACTTACGATACATTCTGAATAAAACAGTAGCAAAATGTAATGGCAGCAGCTAAATATGAATCATACACATGCACATACTTTTCTGGTCCTTTTGATTACATTTTCCTTTCAAGATAACTGCTCTCTCTTCAATTTCCAAGAATAAGGCTAATTTTTCATTAATCACTGATACACAACAACTATTGCCAGTCAATGGAGAAAATGACCACCATTTCACCTGCATTATTTCTACCACATAATCAGTACCTAATAACCTGTAACTCTCCTCCCATGAAAAGCCCAAGTCCTTTAATGTCCAATCTGCTCTGTTCATGGTCAGCTGATAGAACATTCTTTCCTATAACCCACACTGGCCTATCTACAGAAGGGCACCCTGAACATAATAAGCACAATGAGTCATGTCACAGTTTTACAGTATTCTCTGCCCTTCCCTAATGCTAATTCACACACTCCTGAATTTGATAATTTTCTGTTCTTCTTTTTCCAGGGAACATGGATGTCAGTGAACCACACCTAATAAAGTCAGCCCCTTCACCTTATTGATTTCTTCCCAGAGACCATCATGAAACGACTGTAATGAAGGCATAAGTTCAACAGACTTCAACCTTCAGGTTGAAAAGTCATGAATAGCAAATGTACTCTTTCAAGGAAACTCAAATATTTAAACATTTTATACACTGAATGGGCCATTTCCGCATGAGCCCTTGCTCCTGTGATAAACATCATGTCGTTGAGTTTTAACAGATTTTGATTTTTAATTATTCTGCACTGTACAATTATCTCAGGCTAATCTCTCGGAAAACTGAAGACTCAGGTACTCCTAGTACGGTTCCTTGAAGTGCGGTCTGTTGTGAGAAGTGGTGAAGAAATTTACCGACTACTTTTATAAAGATTCTCCCCAATGTGAATTGTTTGGTGAATCCTAAGGACACACTGTTTCTTAAAGGTATTTCCATGTTAAGTATATCTGTGTGTTTTCTGTCCTGCATAAGTTCTCTCATTATGCCAAAGGCATGCACGTCTGAAGAAGCCTTACAACGTTCATTACCTTTGTCAGGTTGCTCTCCAACATAAACCCTCTGATGCTCCACAGTTTTGATCGTTGGGACTCTGCTGTTGCCTCATACTTAACTCAAGTGAAAGCCTTTGCCATGTTTATTGCATTTTAAAGGTGTCCATCCCATATGTTCCCCAACGTTTGATACTTGGATAAAATATCCTTATCGCACACACTACACTTGTATGGTTTCACTCCAGAATATAGATCCTGTTCACTTGGTGAAAAGTGTGCAGTTAAGTTGAAAATTTGCCACATTCATTGCATTTGTTAAGTATGGACTGTTTGGTGAACCCTGAGTTTTAAGGCAATACCTAAAAGCCTTGCAACACTCAGTACAGCTGTAAGGTTCTGTCCAGTATGGATTTTCTGATGACTGGAGAGGTGTGAGCCCCGAGTAAAAGCTTTGCCACAATCACGGCATTTGTAAGGTTTCTCTCCAGAATGAATTCTTTGGTGAATCCTGAGGTAGGATCACTGTCTAAAGGCTTTGCCACACTCAATACATTTGTATGATTTCTCTCCAGTATGAATCTTCTCATGAAGCCTAAGGTGTGAACGCCTGCTAAAAGCCTTGCCACACTCATCACATTTGTAAGGTCTCTCTCCAGTATGAATTCTCTGGTGATTTACAAGGTGTGAATTTTGACTGAAGACTTTGCCACACTCATTACATTTGTATGGTTTCTCTCCAGTATGAATTCTCCGATGACTTGCTAGGTGTGAATTTTGACGGAAGAGCTTACCACATACATTGCATTTATATGGTTTCTCTCCAGTATGGATTATCTGATGTGTAGTGAGGTGTGAACCCTGAGTAAAAGCTTTGCTGCACTCACTACATTTGAAAGGCTTCTCTCCAGCATGAATTCTTCGGTGAGTAGTGATGTCAGACCATTGCTGAAAAGTCTTGCCACATTCAATACACCTGTATGGCTTCTCTCCAGTATGAATCCTCTCATGATGCCTAAGATGTGAACTCTTGATAAAAGCCTTGCCACATTCATTACATTTGTAAGATTTCTCTCCAGTATGAATTACCTCATGGTAAGTTAGGCTTGAACGAACAATAAAGGCTTTCCCACACTCATTACATTTGTATGGTTTTTCCCCAGTATGAATTCTCCGATGACTTGCAAGGTGTGAATTCTGACTGAAGACCTTGTCACATACATCGCATTTATATGGTTTCTCTCCTGTATGGATTACCTGATGTCTCGTGAGGTGTGAGCCCTGAGTAAAGGCTTTGCCACACTCATTACATTTGAAAGGCTTCTCTCCAGCATGAATTCTTTGGTGAATCCTGATGTCAGACCATTGCCTAAAGGCCTTGCCACATTCAATACACCTGTATGGCTTCTCTCCAGTATGAATTCTCTCATGAAGCCTAAGGTTTGAACGTTTGAGGAAAGTCTTCCCACATTCGTTACATGGGTAAGGTTTCCCTCCAGTGTGGACTACCTGATGGTTGGTTAGGCTTGAATGCACAATAAAGGCTTTGCCACATTCATCACACTTGTATGGTTTCTCTCCAGCATGACTTTTCTGATGGTCAGCCAGGCTTGAACTTTGGATAAAAGCTTTACCACATTCATTACATTTGTGTGGTTTCTCTCCACTATGAATTCTTTGATGTTTTACAAGTTTGGAACTATGGAAAAAAGCCTTGTCACATTCATTACATTGGTAAGGTTTCTCTCCAGTATGGATTACTTGATGGTTCGTGAGGCTTGAGCACATACTAAAGGCTCTGCCACACTCCTTACATTTGTAAGGTTTTTCCCTGTGTGCTTTATGGTCTTGTGTCAGTATTGAAGGATGGATAAAATCATTCCCATACATGTTAGAAGTGTTGGTTCCGACACTAGGAGTAATTCTTTGGAGAGCTGAAATTGAGGAACTATTGTTGATGAACTTCTCAACTTGATTACATTCATAAATTTTCCTTTCAGTGTGAAATATCTGCAGTTCATCCTGAAAGCTTAATGCAAGCTTATTTTCAATAGGCTTGTTTCCTGCATCACTTCTACCATGTTGATCTTTTCTATCAGTGAGATTTTCATGATGGGTTACAGGCATTCCTTTGTAATTTCTCTCATCATCTCTCCACTGACACTCAAAGTGATGCATATTTTCTCGGATTTCCCTTAAGTAAAAACCTTTGACTTCATGGCTTTCGTGTCTTCCCAAAATCACTGTCTGGAATATATCTGTTGAATTAGTGTTCTCCTTTGGTTGTAATTTCTTGATAACATGTGTGGGAGAGATATCTACAAGATACAAAATACCATAGGTTTCTTATTAATTACGATCCATGAATAAATATTTTATGTAGAAAACATAACATTATACCAAAAATAACACACTGAATGTAGTTAAGAAACTTCCCAACCATGATCTTCACATTTTGAGAAACATTAAAGAAACAGGATTCTTTAATAAAGAAAGTGTGATCACATGTAATTAAAATTAATTTTAGGGTAGCCTCATTTCAAGCAATCTATGATAAAAACACTCACATTGTGCAAACTTATGTTTAGCTCTCAAAAAACGGCTAAGCCCATGACCAAAACCCCAAAGCACATACCAACTGACTGTAACTGAGGAGAAATATATCAGACATATTTTCTGCATACTAATTATACCTAATCTGCATACAGTATTTACATACTTATTCTATCAATACATAAATAAATGACAAAAAATAGACAATATATTGTAATGGTAAATAATCCAAATCAAGCTTATCCAACAAAAAACGTAAATAAATGGCAGTTTAGAACTGCAAAACAAATACAGCACTGAGAAAAAGAAGAATTTAATAAAACAATGTTTAAAAAAATGAAATATTTTTCTAAATACCTGTTATAAAAGTATCAGTACCCATGAAGAATAGGCATTTTATAACATTAACAAGTACATGTCAATTATATTGCATAATACATTCTGAAAGACCATCAATTGTAAATCACAATAAAGGTTAATAAAAAGGGACTTCCCTGGTGGTCCAGTGGTAAAGAAATCGCCTTCCAATGCAGGGGATGCAGGTTCGATCCCTGGTCAGGGAACTGAGATCTCACATGCCACGGGGCAACTAAGCCCACGTGCCACAACTACTGAGCTCATGCGCCTCAACTAGAGCCCACATGCCGCAAACTACAGAACCCACGTGCTCTGGAGCCCACTCCACAGCTAGAGAAGAGAAAAACCTGCATGCCACAACTAGAGAGAAGCCCACACGCCACAACAAACACCACAACGAAAATCCCATGTGCCGCAACAAAGACCCGATGCAGCCAAATAAATAAATAAATATTTTTTAAAAAGATTAATAAATGCACTATTCTAGTAACCCATGATAAAACGAGCAGTAATAAGTAACCATGTTATAGAATATCATATTCTATGGAACGCTAAACACTCCCCCTTAAGAATAAAGAAAAGACTTTTACTCCAGAAAGAACACACAATACGAAAACTGTAAAATATGTTGAGATAACTGACTCCTAAAATATCAGGTCAGGAAAATATATGGCATTATAAAGAATAAGAACTGAAGAAAGAAGTCAGAAGTCACATGATTTCATGACTGCCGTTATATAACAGCCAAGCAGAGCAATTCCCTCTCTATGCAATGCCCTTTAATTCTCCAGTTCATTGTCCCCAAAATATATGTAATATGAAGTGTGTGCTTTAAAAATCTATGATCTAAGGTCAGAGACAACATTGTTGAGAACAAGTTGCAAAATAAAAAATTACAAAATATAATGCAGACAAAGGGATATCACCTAACAAACATGAGAGAAAGTTGATATATCTAATTAAATAACAGTAACCCATGAGTCTTTCCATAAATGTGCAATATTATAAGCCATCTGACAGTACTTATTTGTTTTAAAAGCCTGAGGTAAACTACCATTATTTTTCAAATAAGGGAGGTAGACTTAGAGGGTTTATGTACATAACCCCAATTTACACAGAAAGTAAGAGAAACAGGAGTGTGATGGTGGAGTTCTCTGGCGGTCCAGTGGTTAGCATTCAGCACTGTCACTGCTGTGGCCCAGGTTCAATCCCTGGTCAGGGAACTGAGATCCCGCATGCTGCCCGGTGTGGCCAAAATAAATAAACAAAAATAAAAATAAAATTTAAAAAATAAATTAAAAAGACTATCTTTTCAAGATACATGCACCCCTATTATAAATAGTAGCACTATTTACAATAGCCAAGACATGAAAACAACCTAAATGTCCATCGACAGATGAATGGATAAAGATGTGGTACATATATACAATAGAATACTATAAAAAGCCATAAGAAAGAATGAAATAATGCCATTTGCAGCAACATGAATGGACCTAGAGATTCTCATACTAAGCAAAGTAAGTCAGAAAGAGAAAGACAAATACCATATGATATCACTTATATGTGGAATCTAAAATACAGCACAAATGAACATATCTATGAAACAGAAACAGACTCACAGACATAGAAAACAGACTTGTGGTTGCCAAGGGTGGGTGGGTGGGTGGGTGGGTGGGAGGGGACAAATTGGGAGTTTGGGATTAGCAAATGGAAACTACTATGTTTATATCGGATGGATAAACAACAAGATCCTACTGTATAGCACAGGGAACTATATTCAGTATCTTATAATAAACTATATGGAAAAGAACATGAAAAAGAATAGATATGTAGGAACTTCCCTGGCGGTCCAGTGGTTAAGACTTCACCTTCCAAAGCAGGGGGTGCGGGTTCGATCCCTGGTCAGGGAACTAGGATCCCACATACCTCGTGGCCAAAAAACCAAAACATAAAACAGAAGCAATATTGTAACAAATTCAATGAAGACTTTAAAAATGGTCCACAACAACAACAAAAAAAGAATAGATATGTATAACTGAATCACTCTGCTGTACAGCAGAAATTAACATGACTTTGTAAATCAACTGTACTTCAGTAAAATTTGTTTAAAAAGACTATCTTTTCAAAATATTCTGGACGAAGGGTAGGATTTAGGGAAACTCCGGATGAGCCGTATCACCATCACTAAAGAAGGAAATAGTGTAAAATATATAAAAGAATGTTCATTCCCCAATTCAACCCTGCCACACACTGCAAATATAAAACAAAGAACACTAGGCGTATCGTCGTTCAGCTTCGTAAGCTCAGTCGTTAAGATGCTTCAAAATAATATGTGTTGAGGAAGGATGAACAATGGCACTTAACAGGGGACGAAAAGTGTGGTATGGACAATAGTTTAGTCAACAGCCTCAGAAATACGAGGATATGAACTTGGACAATGTTGTTCCCAGGAGAAATTCCTGTATTATTTAGTGTGGCGCAGATGGCATGATCACCAGTACATGGGATCAACGCTGTCGTGGTGCCCTCGAGAGATGCTCCACTGACAGTCCTCAAAGACCAGAAAACTGGAGACACTTATCGGTCAGGCTCTTGTGTACCTTCCATCTCAGTATCCTGGGACATGCTGACCACTCTACTGAGTGGCTTCAAGTGGTGCTTCTGTATGTAGCGGGATAACATTGCAACATACTGCTCAAAGTGTTCTCCATCAAGAGTTTTCTGTCACCAAATAAACCCACCCCACAGGAGAGTCCCAAGAGTCTGTCTATCCCCCAAAAGTGGATTATCACAGCAAAAAAACAGAGGATGAAATCTCAGAGCCCAGGGATGTGTATTTCAAAAGCAAGCTTCAGAGGCAAAATCATGCAAATTTGACACAGTATGAAATCAGGGAAGAGTTTACATTCCCAGATCAGATAGAGCAGTGGAAGAATGAGAAAAATATAAGATACGGGGGTCAGATACTGTAGGATCTTGACATAGGACTGTGTGTTCTACCCACAGACACAAAGCTAAGAGCCTGAAAGACTGACATATAATCCCCATGTAGGATTTGGGATCAAAAAGAGGACCACTCTGCCCACTGTCTTTACAGTTTTCTTAAGTAACAATCACAGATGATCCAACGCACGTCCCACTACACACTCCCAAGCTGTGTGGCAAAAACGGAACAAAAGGAAGGTCTGAGGGATCTAAACAGGCAGACGGGGCTTGAGACAGCCCCATGCAGGTTCTGGGGTGACAGACGGAATCAAAGAGCAGCCAGTGTTTTCTCATCTTCTGATTAGGTCTCCCAAGTACAGCAAATGGAGATGGAACCAGGATAGGTCCACGTGTTACCACTACAGAGGTGTCAGCTCTTACCTATATGGGCTAAAAACTTAGCAACCAATGAAATCAAGTTCAGAAGGGGAGACAAACCTCTATAAAACATCCCGTCCCATGCTCCTCAAAGTCAGGGACCAAAGAGTTCACAGGGGCCAGATGGCAGAGTGTAGATCATGAGAAAAACTTTGCCTTTGTCTCTGTAGGAGCTGCAGCCCCACTGGAGGGTGAAAGAATACATTTTACATGTTGACAGACAGAGTGATAAGTTGGGGAGAAGAAAAATTTCCTCTGAGAACTCAAATAATAAAAAAAACTTCTGTAGTCCCACTTGGGGAGAGTTTCCCCAAAACTGTTAATGATGTGGCCTCCTCTCTGTCCATCTGAGATCTGACCTGTGTCCACATTTTTGATAATTTTCCATCCCTTTGGGTTTTTTTCACTATTTTCACTTCCCTCTCCAGAGTCCAGCGCTCTTTCCCTTACACTAAAATGGAGATAATAATAATCAGGTCAGAAACAGTAATTACTGCTAATTGCAAGAAAGGAAGATCATGCGCTGTGTCATTTCCAGAATCCCAGCTCTTTGTTCAGCTAATGTGTGAGGACATTACAGATGGGTCTAGGAAAATATTTCACAAATTCATCCACTGCTTGCCCCCTCCTGAATGCATAAGGAACAGTGTTAATATACAGACATCTAGCTCTCTTTCAAGGACTACTGAATCAAAAACACAGGGGTAGCAGAGAGGGAAGTGGATATTCTAAGTTTGCTATAAGGCTTTATGCCTATTTAAGCTCTGGAACCACCCTTGATGTATCATAACATGGGCAGATCACATGAAGAAAGGCAAGTTCAAAGTCCTCATGCCACATTATGAAACTTTTCATGTCTGAGTCAACAGGGCTTTGATCTCAGTCAAGCAAGGCAGGGGCTCCCAAGAGGCACATGAGGGAAAATGCAAAGATACCCAAGGACAGATCCCAACTTCAGAGGGAAGTTATCCTCACCCAGGGAGAGCAGGTTCCTGTAGGTCTCCACCATCACGTCCCTGTACAAGGCCCTCTGAGCAGGGTCCAGGCATTCCCACTCCTCCTGAGAGAATTTGATGGCCACATCCTCGAAGGCCAACCGTTCCTGAAATGAAAACACATTTTCACCATGGGGCCATGAGGAGAGTTCTTATCTGCATACAAAATGAGAAGAAGAGAGACGGGTAAGGATCGATTCAGTTGAAGTATGTATTCTGACAGATCCATGTAAAGGTATTTGGGGCACATTATGCCTCTCTAATTTCTTATGCTTTTCCATAGGAGATTATGATAGCCTCCAAATCAATGTGGATTTCTCATTTTTCTGTATGATACATGAAATACACAAATAAAAATTCAACACTGAGTCGTCTATACAGAAGTGTTAAAGAAAGGTCGGAATCTAAAAACCGTGATGACGATAACAGCAATGACCACAAGTTTCTGAACACTTCCTACACGTTACGTGTTCCTCTAAATGCTCTACCTGAATTAACTTGTTATCAATGTAACAGCTCATTAGAGAAAGATGTTTCCATTCTACAGAGTAGAAAACTGTGTCACAGATGGAATCTAAGGCTACTCTAGATTCAGAGATTAGCAAATGCAAAGGAAGAAGAAAACAGAACAATCAACCAAGAACATCACTTTACCTGAGAAAGAGCCATTTCTGACTCCTTTTCTTTCCTCTTCCTCTTCCGGGCTTCTTCCTCAGACAACATGAGTCTTTAGAGGTCGATCTTGAAAGTGGAAAACATGCTGTTGAATGCTTAGAATCAACACACTCCCTTCCTGAGTCACCGCCACACACACAGGGAAGCCCTCAGCACGTGGAACAGACAGTCCCCTGCTGCCCACTGTCCCAGGAGGGGCTCAGGAGAGTAAACTCCTACACAGAGTCTAACAGGTGAGTTTTCCCACCCTTTCCTTCAGATCAGGCTCCCCTCCTGGTGAGGCCCCCACGTGCACAGCAGCAGCGGGCACCTCAGCTGGACCCGACGACCCCCTGCAGGTCGCAGACCAGCCCTGGTCCATCCCCACACAGAGCAGAGCCCCTCAGCCTCAGCCCAGATCTCAGCCCTCAGGAACGGGGGGACCCAGAGTCACGATGCTCAGTGATGGATACACCAGGGCACCTTAAGTATCACTGAGGCTGGGCCCCGCACAGACTTTGTGAAGGGGAATCTCTGGTCAGGTAACAGAGGTATTTGCAAAATGCCTCATTGCTGTCATGTGCAGCCTGGATGAGCACCCCTCAGAGGGGGCAAGCCTGGCACACCTTGCACCTTCTTCTTTTCCAGCTTTATCGAGGTATAACTGACAAATAAATATTGTGTATATTTAAGACGTACAATGTGATAGCTGACACATGCATATACTGTGAAATAATTACCCAAATCAACTTCTGCCTCTTCCCCAAAATAGCTGGAATAATCTTCTCACTTGTTAGTGCATGAAATTACCCCAGCCCAGCCCATAAAAACTCATCACCCCCACAGCCTGGAGCCACTTTCACCTTCTGAGACAACCACATCCTGCCTATGGAATGTACATCTCTCTCTTTTTCTTTCTTTTTTTTTTTTTAAATTTATTAATTAATTTATTTCTATTTTTGGCTGTGTTGGGTCTTCGTTTCTGTGCGAGGGCTTCTTCTAGTTGCAGCAAGCGGGGGCCACTCTTCATCGCGGTGCGCGGGCCTCTCACTATCGCAGCCTCTCTTTTTGCGGAGCACAGGCTCCAGAGGCGCAGGCTCAGTAGTTGTGGCCCACGGGCCCAGCTGCTCCACGGCATGTGGGACCTTCCCAGACCAGGGCTCGAACCAGTGTCCCCTGCATTGGCAGGCAGACTCTCAACCACTGCGCCACCAGGGAAGCCCGAGAACGTTTTATTTTAAAGATGAAAGAACAGAGTGTATAAAAAGTTGTGGGAGGGACTTCCCTGGTGGTCCAGTGGCTAAGACTTCACCTTCCAATGCAGGGGATGTGGGTTTGATCCCTGGTTGGGGAGCTAAGATCCCACCTGTTTTGCAGCCAAAAAACATAAAACAGAAGCCAAACCAAATATCGTACCAAATTCAATAATGACTTTGAAAGTGGTCCACATCAAAAAAAAATCTTAAAAAAAAAAAACAAGCTGTGGGGTGCATGGGTGTGTGCATCTTTGTAAGTGTTTAAGATAGACAATGCCACCATGTTTGTATACTGATCAAAGTAACTTCCAAGAAGTAAAAACACATCATGCGGGACTTCCTTGGTGGCGCAGTGGTTAAGAATCCGCCTGCCAATGCAGGGGACACGGGTTCGAGCCCTGGTCCGGGAAGATCCCACATGCCGTGGAGCAACTAAGCCCGTGTGCCACAACTACTGAGCCTGCGCTCTAGAGCCCGCGAGCCACAACTACTGAGCCCACGTGCCACAACTACTGAACTTAGGCACCTAGAGCCCGAGCTCCGCAACAAGAGAAGCCACCACAATGAGAAGCCCGCGCACCGCAACGAAGAGTAGCCCCCGCTCGCTACAACTAGAGAAAGCCCGCGTGCAGCAACAAAGACCCAATGCAGCCTAAATAAATTTATTTGTTTATTTATTTATTTATTTATTAAAAAAAAAAAAAAAACCCACATGATGCCACACCGTCCTGACCCTGAGAGTGGGGCTGGGAACTGTGGTACAATTTCAGGGTCAGCCGCAGCCAGGAGCAGGGACAGACTTCACAGTCGATACTGAGGAGAGAACACAGGCCCTGAGGCAGATGGGTGAGCCAGTTAGAGGAGGTCTCTTCCCTTCGCTCCAGGGGCTCCATGAAGAAGAAACAGGGTCTCTGAGAGGAAAGATGGGAGAGGATGAACTGGGCTGATGAGGGCCTGTAAAGGAAAGGTATGCAGCAGACACAGGGAATGTGAGGGAACAGAGCCGGGAACCTGAAATGAAACCGGTCAGTCTGGGGGTGTGCTTTTCTCCAGCGGTGATGAGCCCCACGGGGACAGCAGAGGAGGCACAGCTGGGTGTGATGGGGATGCCAGGGAGGGCAAGGAAGTAGAGGGTCACAGGAGAATGAGTGCACACGTCCTTTGCTTTGGGGCATCTGACTTGCACGGCTGTGAGTAAGTGACAGGGTGTGCTTGTCTCCATCTTTTTTTGTTTGTTTGTTTGGCTGCACCACGTGGCATGCGGGATGTTAGGTCCCCAACGAGGGACTGAACCCGTGCCCCCAGCAGTGGAAGCTCGGAGTCTTAACCACTGGACCACCAGGGAATTAATTCACTGTCTCCATCATTTAAAAATAACCCGCATGAACTTCGGAATATTACTCAGCCATAAAAAAGAATAAAATAATGCCATTTGCAGCAACATGGATGGACCTAGAGATTCTCATACTGAGTGAAGTCAGAGAAAGACAAATACCATATGATATTGCTTATATGTGGAATCCAAAAAAAGGCTACAAATGAACTTATCTACACAACCAAAACAGAGTTACAAATGTAGAAAATAAACTTATGGTTACTGGAAGGTAAGGCGGGCGGAGGGATAAATTGGAAGATTGGGATTGACACAGACACATTACTATATATAAAATAGATAACTAATAAGGACCTACTGTATAGCACAGGGAACTCTACTCAATACTCTGTAATGGCCTATATGGGAAAGGAATCTAAAAAAGAGTGGATATATGTATTTGTATAACAGATTCACTTTGCTGTACACCTGAAACTAACACAACATTGTAAATCAATTATACCCCAGTAAAAATTAAAAATAACAACCCGCATGAGGTAGAGGAGTATATTCCATTAGTGCACCATTTTTTATCCCCAGTGTAGACCAAGACAAAAAGCCTGGAATATGGTATACACTCCACATGTAGTGAATAAATGAATGAGAAGGACACAAAATTACACTAGTACCCACTCTGCCATAGTCTTCACTTTGTGGGACAGATGTGTGCAGGGGTCATTTGCCCTGGAAAGAGTGAGGAGGGAGCTGACCAGGAACAGCAGAGGCGGGGAGAGCCAAGGGTCCTCCATGCAGACAATGCTCCTTGCCCTCAAAAGGTGCAAAGGACAAGCGTGGTTCAACTAGAAGCACAGTGAGCTCATCCAAGGGGTAGCCGCCTGCGGCTGACCAGACCGATCTGGGCAATAGAAAGGCTAAAATTGGGAATTCCCTGGCGGTCCAGTGGTTAGGACTCAATGCTTTCACTGCCGTGGGCCTGGGTTCAATCCCTGGTTGGGGAATGAAGATCCCACAAGCCGCACAGTGTGGCCAAATAAATAAATAAATAAATAAATAAAATAAAACAAAATCAATAGAAAATGCAGAAGCCTCTTGGCTGCCTAGACCCTAATATGGAGAGGAGTTCTTGGAATCTAAGGTTTCTCACTCTGCAATGACATTAGCTTAAAAAAATCACAGCCTGAAATCCTGACTTGATTGGGTTGGTTGGATTGTGCAAAGCAACAGCAGAAGCAGAGCAGGAAGCTGGTGTCTGACAGAACAGCAGAGGGGAAGCTGGAAGACCTGAGGGAGGAAACGCAGGCAAGGGACAGACAAACCACTTCTCTTCCTCAAGTCTCCTACTTGGGAAACCACCATCACTGCCATCCTAGAGAAGACAGTGAAGACATGTGTATGTAGGGTGAGTGTGTGCTGGGTAGGAAGACAAGATCCTTTCTCTAAATGTGGCCCCACTAGCTCACCCCCTTCTGTTCTGCTAACTGCTGAGCACTGGGTCACCGGGTGAGTATGAACAGAGCTTTTCCTTCTTCTAGTTCCTGAGCTTTCCTGCTGCTACTAGGGCTCTAAATCCCCAAACACCGCTCCCCTTCCTGTCTCCAAATTCCCTTCCCAGAACGCAGTGGCCCTCCTCCTTGGAGAAATATACTCGTTCCACAGTTAGTTTAAAACACCTTGCCCCTCCCCTCCACAGCTTCCTTTTGACTGTAGAGTGTGTGTGTATGTGTGTGTGTGTGTGTGTGTGTGTGTGTGTGTTCTGGGACAGGCAGGGAGAGATAGTAGACTAACCACCACTGGCCTGGCAGGAAGACAGCAGCAGCTGCACCTTTCCAAGGATGAGCCACTGTACTGCAGGTCTCTGTGTTGTTGATTACCCTTGATTGTCTGAACAATCTTTCCACAAGTTAAGGACACCTCTCGCCCTTCTCAAGTTGTATCCTCCCCCGGTAGGCCCTCCCTAATGAAAACTTTCTGCCATATGAGTCTTAAGACCCAACGTTTCCCTCCTTGACTCAAATCGACAGACTTCCATGGGGTCTGACACACTCCCCAGAGACTGCGTAACGATCGCCTTCTGCTATGCAATCCCACAAAACATTCCAAGCCACGATGACTCAGGCATTCACGATGGACTGATAGTCATGAAGGCGTCCAAAAACCACTAGACTTCACACCATATTTTCATTCACAGTGACCCCAGCCCAAGCACTGTCACCTCCAAAATCTACTAATAAAAGAGAGATTTATCCAAAACTGCAATGAGGTACCACCTCACACCAGTCAGAACAGCCATCATTAAAAAGTCTACAGGGCTTCCCTGGTGGCGCAGTGGTTAAGAATCCGCCTGCCAATGCAGGGGACGTGGGTTCGAGCCCTGCAGGTCTGGGAAGATCCCACATGCCACGGAGCAACTAAGCCCGAGCACCACAACTACGGAAGCCCACACGCCTAGAGCCCGTGCTCTGCAGCAAGAGAAGCCACCACAATGAGAAGCCCGCGCACCGCAACGAAGACCCAACACAACCAAAAATAAATAAATAAATAAATGAATTTATAAATAGGCATATCATTAAAAAAAAAAGTCTACAAATAACAAACGCTGGAGATGGTGTGGAGAAAAGGGAAACTTCCTACACTGTTGGTGGGAATGTAAGTCGGTGCAGCCACTGTGGAAAACAGTGTGGAGGTTCCTCAGAAAACTAAAAATAGAATTACCATACGATCCAGCAATCCCACTCCTGGGCATATATCCAGACAAAATTCTAATTCAAAAAAAAAACAAAAAAAAAACATGCACCCCTATGTTCATTGCAGCACTATTCACAATAGCCAAGACATGGAAACAGCCTAAATGTTCATTGACAGATGAATGGATAAAGAAGATGTGGTACATATACATTATAGAATACTACTCAGCCATAAAAAAGAACTAATGCCATTTGCAGCAACATGGATGTAACTAGAGATTATCATACTAAGTTAAATAAGTCAGAAAGAGAAAGACAAATACCATATGATATCACTTACATGTGGAATCTAAACTATGACACAAATGAACCTATCTATGAAACAGAATCACGGACACAGAGAACAGACTTGCAGTTGCCAAGGGGGAGGGGATTGGGGGAGGGATGGAGTGGGAGGTTGGGGTTAGCAGATGTAAGCTTTTATATACAGAATGGACAAACAACAAGGTCCTACTGTAGAGCACAGGAAACTATACTCAATATCCTATGACAAACCGTAATGGAGAAGAATATTTTTTTAAAAATGTATATAAAAGAGAGATTTGGGACTTCCCTGGTGGCGCAGTGGTTAGGAATCCGCCTGCCCATGCAGGGGACGCGGGTTTGATCCCTGGTCCAGGAAGATCCCACGTGCCACAGAACAACTAAGCCCATGCGCCACAACTGCTGAGCCCGCGTGCCACAGCTACTGAAGCCAGTACTCCTAGAGCCTGTGCTCTGCAACAACAGAAGCCATCGCAATGAGAAGCCAGCGCACCACAACAACGAGTAGCCCCCACTTGCCGCAACTAGAGATAGCCTGCACGCAGCAACGAAGACCCAACGCAGCCAAAAAATAAATAAATAAAAATTAATTAATTAATTAATTTTTTAAAAAAAGAGAGAGAGATTTGTCCAATGATGCACATGCCCCAATGAGACTTCAACATCTTCCCAGGAAACACTCCAAATTCTCTTTTGCATCTTTCAAAATGCATCTGAAACTTTCTTTGTTGCAACCCAAGATACCCCAATATACCAAAGGTAAGACAAAAACTGATCTCTGAGGTGTTCCCTGTAACTACTCTGTGGGTTGCACAATGATTTCTGCCCTCCCAAAAGACCCCACAAAGCTCACTGTGTGGAGTGGATGCTGGGGGGCACCTCCTGGATCCACCCCCCCCAGGACCAAGGCACCCATCCTCCTGCACCCAGAGCTCCCTGTGGGTTCTGCTCAGGCATTGGTTCTAACATCACTACAGGATAACATTCCTGCTCCTAAGTCCACTTCCTTATTCCTCTTCAGGTGTGATCATGAGCTTCCAAATTAAACCCATGCATGAAAATCTCAATCTCAGCATCTGTGTCCCAGAGAACCTGAAAAAAGACATTATGGCACCCAAACCCAATCCATGCAGCCCCACATCTACCCATGAATCCACTTCCAGGTGCTCCAGCCAGAACTGAGACATCCCTTTTCAACAGTTCCACACACCCCTTGAACCCAAAACCACGCATGGGACAGGTGCACACACCGTTCACTGGGTTCATCTAGAGGCCCGTACTTGCTGCCATATCACTCCTGCAGACACTTAAAGGCTTCCCTCCACTTTTTCCCATTTCTTGACATCTCCTCCACACATGCATGAACAAACAGGGCTAAAAGGCACAGGGACCTATGAGCACAGGCGTCGCAATTGGCGTGGACAGAGCTGCAAATGGAAGGACGCTGGGCGTTCAGTATGAAGATCAAGAAGCTGGCCCTCCTGGGAAAACTTGCCAGCAACTGGGGACATTATGGAATCTAGTTTTAAAGACATTTGAGGATTGGCTGGATTGTGTTTGATAAGGAAGTCACAGAGAGAGAGAGAGAGAAAGAGAAAGAGAGAGACAGCCCAGATCTCATTGTCTCCTGTGCTCCCCACTCACAGCAAACTGCAAGGTACCCTAGCTTTTTAAGGGGGGGCCTCCTACATGCCCACCCCACAGGCTCCCAAGCTTCTCCCCATCCTTACCAAAGTGTAATCAGTATCCCTGACGCTGAGCAACTGAACTGCTGGAAGGCAAGGCTCCTGTCCAAGATGGCAACTAGCCCCTCGATGTGCAGAATTTGGAAGACCTGGGGGCTACAGTGAAGCAGTGACACAGCAGTGACACTTTAGTTCAGTTAGAGTTGAAATTTCCAGAACAAATATGGGAACTAACCTCATCATGTGTCCCAGCCCCTTGGTTTTCCCTGAGGAGTACTCTGCCCAACCCAGTCCCCAGCATCTAAACACCCCCAGAGTAAAGTGCTGCAGGTGTCCTGGGAAGAAGATGGAGACAGTGCACCCCCCAATGGAGGGAAAAAAGACCCAAAATAATCAAGGGAGAAGAGCATTTCTTATAGAGGAGCTTGATGTGGAAGCAATAAAAGCTGGGTAATGAGACAGAGAATGACTGGTAAAGGGAAATCGAGATGATTGGCTGGAGAAGATGGGGAGATATCTCTGGCCGAGACCTGAAGGAGGAGAAAGGGCCAGAACAGAGATGATTTAGGGACAAAGGGTGAAGCAGGAACTAAGATCTGAGATAGAAAAGGTGTTGATGTTTGGGAACAGAGAAAAGCTGAATGTGACCGGGGCAGAGTGAACCATGAGAAAAGGATGAGGCTGGAGACAACGGCAGGGCCCTGAGGACGACACAGAGCTGTGCAGCCACCGTGAGGAGTCGGGATTTTGCCCTGAAGACGTATGGAAGACAGTGGAGGTCTGAGTGCCAGAAGTGACAAACCCTCCCTTCCCATTTATCCTTATTCATGGAAGACACCTGATGATGGTCTCTCTGACTTGGAGCCTATGTTCCTGCCTCCATCCTACTGTTTTTCTTTTAGTTTTTCATTTTGGGAGGCCTGGGACCCACTTAATATTCTAATTACAAGCGGGCACTCCCTCCAGGAAGAACCGCCACACACAGACACACGCCCAATCTGGCCAATCATTTCAGGGGTCAGCGTTGCGCAGTCTCAGAGTTTCTGGTCTAGTCTCTCATCTCCATGTTACAAGCGGGCTCCCTGAGGCCCAGACGGGACACACTTCTGAGAAGGTCTGAGTTGAGTGAACAGAAGCAGGTGGAACTGAATTCTGAAAAGGTCGCTTGAAGGGCCAGTGGGCAGAGTTTGTCCTTAACAACGTTCCCACTTAAAACACTGGGACCATCTTTCATGTGCCTGAGCAAAGGAAATGTCTCTTTCAAGAAGTTTCAAAGGAAACTTCTCTTTCAAGGTCTGATCACACTGATACTGAGCATTTAATTCTTCTTTTCCAGAAAATCACAGCAAAACAGTTTAAAAATACATAATTGCAGAAACATAGCTATTGGTGCGGAAAACACTGAAAAAGGGTCAGCTGTGAAAGAAGCTCTGAGCAAAATTTTTTTTTTTTTTAAATTTTATTTTTGGCTGTGTTGGGTCTTTGTTTCTGTGCAAGGGCTTTCTCTAGTTGTGGCGATTGGGGGCCACGCTTCATCGCGGTGCGCGGGCCTCTCACTATCGTGGCCTCTCGTTGCGGAGCACAGGCTCCAGACGTGCAGGCTCAGTAATTGTGGCTCACAGGCCCAGTTGCTCCGCGGCATGTGGGATCTTCCCAGACCAGGGCTCGAACCTGTGTCCCCTGCATTGGCGGGCAGATTCTCAACCACTGCACCACCAGGGAAGCCCAAATTTTTTTTTTTTTAATTTCATGTTTATTGAAGCTTTTCTGTTTTGTTTTTTTTTTTTTTAATTTATTTATTTATTTGGCTGAGCTGGGTCTTAGTTGCAGCATGCGGGATCTTCGTTGTGGCATGCTAACTCTTAGTTGTGGCATGTGGGATCTAGTTCCCTGACCAGGGATTGAACCCAGGCCCCCTGCACTGGGAGCGCGGAGTCTTAGCCACTGGACCAGCAGGGAAGTCCCTGTTTTGTTCTGTTGAGCACTTTTCTTTATCGCAGATAGACAGGCTCTGTTGGTAAAAGGTTCCAAGTCAATCCAGCCCATCCTTCAACTTTTCCAGAGAGTGGACAAGAATGACTCGAGGGGAATCTCTGCTTAGTAGCTCATGGCTATTTTAATAGATCACATAAAAGCAAAGAAAAATGAATATTAGACTAACTAGGTTAAGTCAGGTTTCAACTATTAAGATAAAAGATCACTGACATCTTTACTCAGTACTCACTGAAATAGTCTAAAATTCTTTACTAGTTACCAAAGAATATTTCTAATATATAAGATAAAGAGGAGAAAGCACACAGGCTTTCTCTAAACCAGAAACAAATTTAAAAGGGAAACAATTAGTAATTTTTTTTTAAAAAAAACCTACACAATTCTGGGGTCAAAGTCAAAAAATATTAAGCATATATATTTAGAAAATGACATGAATTGATTATAGGATGCCCACCAAAGCAATTTCAGAGCAAAGTAGACATTGAATGAACTAAGATTATGCTCAAGCTACAAAAAGAACAATGAAAAAAGAAATCCCCATTACAAAAAAAGAAAAAGGAGGAATTTTAATGTCCCTTTAAATAGGCACCATGAAGTAACAATTTTTTCTTGCTCCAAACACACACACACACACACACACACACACACACACACACACACACACACACACACACTCCCTATCCCACGCCAGGAAAAGGGAAGGGGGTGACCCACAACTGACTGAGTCAAGTCACCGGCCCCTGGTTGAAGGATTGCAAATGGAAGTTTTCTTCTGATAAAAATAAATATAAAACGCACAAGCCTTATAGAGTGGAATTCTGCAATTCTCCTCCTCATCTATATAAATTAAACAGCTTTTAAATTTATTAGACTATAAAGCCACGATTCAATATATCACAATTGAATCATTCATATCCAATTAATTCATATCCAACCAACTCATCTGGGTCCAGGTCACTCCTATTTCGTCACTACTGTGGGTTTCCCTCTCATTCTACTTATCGCCCTATTCTTTTTTTTCCTCTCTCCCTCTCTCTCTGTCCTTTTGTTCCCCTCTACCCTCCTCCTGTTTCTGCCCTACTTCTTCTCTCACACGTGTCCTGTCCCACTCTGCAACTCATTACCTCTCTGTAGCTCTTTCTTCCCAACCTGACTGTCCTTAATCTCCATGTATTTCTGCCTCTTTCTCTCCCATCCTAGCTTCCTCTCTGCTCTCCTTCCCTTCTACCCCTGTTACATTCCCCTAGTCCACACTCTCTGGCATCCCCAGGGGCTGATTTCCTCCCTGCTCTCCAGGTCTTCCCTCTTCTCTTTCTGTCCCAACACCACCACGGCTCCAACTCTTTCATCCTCTCGCTTACACTATCTAAAGTGCTTCACCATTGTTGCCCAGCTGCTACCTCTGATCGAGGGCCCCTCTCCTATTTTGCTCACCTTCATCTCCCTGGAGATCTCGCTTTTCTCTAAACTGCTCTCTTTTACCCACCTGCTACCTTCAAGGCTTACTCTCCTTAATGCTGCTGTCTCTTCGCAAGTTCCTTACCAATCCTCCACGTTGCCATCGGTTCTCCCTCCTTCTTTTCTCCTCAATTTTCTATTTCTCTGAGTCGCTCTCTGTCTCTGCTTCTCCTGATCCCTCTGGCCCACGTATTTGCAGGGATGGCGACTGAATAAGATGTCCCCCACCAGCAAGAGCACATTTTCAGTGGGATGTAATTTGAGACGGAAGAACCATGGGTGTCACATGGCTGGCCCAGGTCACCTCCCCCAACACGGGTCAGGGGAAGGGTCACTACGAAGGGGAGGCCTGCGAAGCAGAAGGACCGGCCTGAGAAGGACTTGAGGAGAGAGGGGTTGAGAGGGGGTCTCAGGAGAGGGGCGGGCTCTCCAGAACCCCAGGACCGGGGAGAGGACGCGGCCTGGCCTGGAGCTGCTCACAGGGGCCGAAAAGGGCGAAGCTTGGGGGCCGCTGAGCGAATAAATCCACCTCGCGGAAGAGAATTTTATGTGGTGTGGAAAGGGCGGAGGGGTCAGTGAGGTCAGTAAAGGGTTTTAAGCAGGAAAGAGGGGTGAAAGGCGGTGTCTAAGTGGACCGAAGGCAGGGACCGGCTTCACAGTTTAAACCGAAAGGGAAGCGCCCCTCGGCCTCTCACAGCGACGTCTGATTTATTTATGGTCGGTAGCGACCCTCAGACCCCGGGTACAGAGGAAAGGAGACTGCGAGGCGCAAGTTTAAACTACAAAGACAGAAACTCACGCTGGGCACCGAGCCCTCCTCTCCACGCTCTCCGCTTCCGAGTCTGTGTGCAACTGCGCGCGCGCGGAGCGAAAAGGCGGAGCGGTCTGGGGGAGGGGCCTGGGCGGGGCGAGACCGTCAGGGGGCGGGTCGTGGAGAGAAGACGGGTCTCCGCGGGGACCTTGCCTGGGAGGGTGAGGCGGGGCCTCGGGTCGCGGTGGGCGGGGCCCCGGGCGCAGCGGGCGGCGCCATATAATTGAGCAATCGTTGGGAATTTGGAGGGTCTGTCTCTGGCTTTTTCCCAGGTAAACAAGGGGCCGAGGGTGAGTCTTCATGCAGTGATATGCAGAAGGGTGGGTCTTGGCAGTAAGCCGTTTCCTGGAATGTCAAGTGGAAGAATTCTTTAACCTTTGCTCTTTTCCACAATGACAGGGTTAAGGAAGCTTCAACCTTGTCACCACAAACTGTAACACCAAGCAAAAGTCAAAAATGATAAATACACATGTTATAGTTGAAAAATGGAACATTAGAAATGCTAAACTAGGGACTTCCTGGAGTTCCTGGCTGTCCAGTGGTTAAGACTCCGAGCTTCCAATGCAGGGAGCCCGGGGTTCGATACCTGGTGGGGGAACTAGATCCCTCATGCTGCAACTAAGACCCGGTGCAGCCAAAATAAATAAATATTTTTAAAAGAAAGCTAAACAAATAATAATAATGGCGACAACAACAAACTTGCCCAGGAACCTCAGTGTACATGCCTTTGAACGACGTTGAAGGGCTCTGCATGTTCATTTGTGGCTGTGTTGTGTCTCATCCTGTCACATCCTAGAGACATCATTACGTGTTGAAAGATGTTCCTCTAAATCAAGTCAGAGGTCCCGGTTGCTGTTAAATTGAACAAGAACCCAGAGTTTATATTAAGAAAAATATTTTTCATTTTGCCATTTCTCTGGTGATCATGAAAAAAAAGTCTTCGGACAGCATCATGGATTTTATGTTCATGATTAGACAATATAAGCAGTCATGAAAATGTCATACTTATGTAACTAAATTATCCAGGCATCTCTATCACCAGCTGAGCCCTGCTGAAGAAGTAAGCTGGTGAGAATAACCTTTTCTTGATTAATTATGCAAAAAAAGGTCTGTTGTTTTCCGTGACTTGGGAAAGAAAGCTGTGTGTGGGACTTCCCTGGTGGCGCAGTGGTTAAGAATCCGCCTGCCAATGCAAGGGACACGAGTTCGAGCCCTGGTCCGGGAAGATCCCACATGCTGCAGAGCAACTAAGCCCGAGCACCACAACTATTGTGTGCTCTAGAGCCTGCGAGCCACAACTACTGAGCCCGTGCGCCACAACTGAGCCTGCACTCTAGAGCCCTCGAGCCACAACTACTGAGCCCGCGAGCCACAATTACTGAAGCCCACACGCCTAGAGCCCGTGCTCCGCAACAAGAGAAGCCACCGCAATGAGAAGCCCGCGCACCACAATGAAGAGTAGCCCCCGCTCACCGCAACTAGAGAAAGCCTGCACACAGCAACGAAGACCCAACGCAGCCAAAAATAAAATAAATAAATAATTTTTTAAAAAAAGAAAGAATATTGCCCACCATCCAGTTCTACAAGAATCAAGACATTAGCCACCGCAGTCACTGACCTACAGCCGCCCTGACAGGAATTCCAGGCAAAGATCAGGATAAGCCACTCTCTGCTCCGGGAAAACTGGCAGAACCAGCCTTCAGAATGTTAGATATTTTCAGGAGAAATTTTTTTATGAACCTGAATTCTTTCATCTTCCCATACTTAGAAATGCACTGAAACCATTAACAACCATTAAGATGTCTGTTTCCCTTTGATCAGCAGAAACCTTCTACCAAGATGTGTGCTTGATTACATGTAGCCCCTTCCCCAAATCCACATATATACTGGCCTTCGCCCTCTCAGAACAGTATTCAGAGCTCCCTGGGGGACTGGCTCCTGGGTTATAATCCTTAATTTGACTGGTATAAAATTTTCCATTTCTTTCTTACATTGACTACTGATTAATTTTTCTTTGAAACCACAATATAAATATCTTCCTTTTCCCTCTTAAGCTGGACATATTAAAATGGATGCTGTAATTTTATCTCCACGTGGGTTTAAAAACAAACAAACAAAAACAAAACAAAAAACAAAAAAAACCTGTGCTCTGATTATGGTGAAACTATTATCCCTCTTGAAATTAGGCACAGACCGGGCAGGTGCAGGCAGCCTTGGGCTGACTGGGGGATGCAGGGCTTAGGGGGCCCTTCAGCCAATAGCCACTGGCAGGGGTGGTTTATCAGCTTCCTTCCTCCCTGGCCTGGGCAGGCTGGGCTGCGACAGAGTCCGGCCTCTAAGCCCACCCCCCATCCCCATCGCTCCTCCCCTCCCCCCCTCCTCTTTCCCCTCCTGTCCCCTCCCTCCCTCCTCTCCTGTCCCCTCTCCCCTCCCTCCCCTTCCCTCCTCTCCTCCCCTTTTCCCTCCTCTCTCTCTTTCCCCTCCCCTCGCCTCCCCTCCCAGCGCACAAGCTCCCTTCACTGTGGCTACCCGGCTCTCCCCTCCTCTCCCTACCCCTCCCCTCTCTCCGGCCCAGCTTCTACAAAGTGCTTTCCCAACAGGGACTAGTTGCTCCTACGCAGACCCATTTGTTTTCTAGCCAGCAATTCACAGGGGATTTCAAAGCACCTTATCCCTTGGTTAACGGGCCCGACCGCCCCCCACTCCTGGAAGGAGCGCTAAGGATCGCTACCTGTCAGAGTCAGGTTTCCAGAGGAAGGGAGAGTCCTAGTTCAGTTCCTTGGTGTCTTAGTTCATGCAGTTCACTACTCACAGACCTCTGTCGTCCCGCCTTCGGGCTCCTCCCCTGGTTTCAAGAAGGCGGCCACAGAGCTCTCCTCTCTGGGTTTTCTGGAGACCTATCTAAGGGCCTTGTCTGGGTCACGAAGATAAACTCAGTCCCGCGCTCAGTCCCGCGTGGATTTTTTCCCCTTTGCTCTTAGAGCAAGTGAAAGGCATCAGCAAATATTCATTATCCACTTTAGCTGTCTTCCTTGTGGATTTTTGCTCTGAAATTTGGAAAAACAATAAAAGAAGAGATCACACCCTCCCACCCCCCACCCCCCTAAAAAAAGAAATTAGGCAATGACCATTTCAGAAAACAATTAGCATTATGTTTGTGGGTTTCAGAGCAAACGATCTGGGACTTGACAGTTTGCAGCTTCAGATGTATCTTCTGATATTTCTCTGTTAAGAATAAATGTTTTAATGTCAACCCCAGGCTCACACCAAATCTAATATTTAAACTTATTCATTGCACTTGTTTCCATGACTTCTGGATATCATTTGGAATACTTGTATTTGAGTCTATTTCAATAATTATTATACTGTTCCTCACAGAGTTTCATTTAATCCTCCTTCATTGTTAACCAATTATATCCTATGTAATCAATAATAGTTTAATCTCTATTTTAGTGTTTTGTCTCATACATGTTTCAAAGCCCAGAGATTAGCCCATCATATTATAGTACAAAGATTCTGGTGGTTGCTCTCACTTTATGCTTGTTCTTGGGATAAGGACAAATGCATCTCTGTTACCATCATCACATCAAACCATTATTGTCCCTATAAACCCAACACTTGGTCTGGGATGATCTTTCTTATAGGATTTTATGGTAGTTGGTGCATTATCATCTTATTTGCATTTTAAAGATTTATTCATAGGTAACACTGGCCTATAAAATAAACTTATAAACATAATTATAAAATTGCCACATCACAATTATTAATGAAGATAAAACCACTTAAGTATGGCAAAGGACATCAAAAAAAAAAATACAGATGTTGAGGACGTGAAGAGCAAAACTGACTACCTTTCTTCATGTAGGATCCTGGTGAAGAGGCTTGTCTGCAGCTAGAAAACACAGATGCAGTTTCTGACGCTGCCACCTAGGGGGATGCGAGTTGGGATGGTTCTTATAATCTGTACTTAGGGTCGCCTCGTCTGGAAAATGACAACAACAGTACTTATCTCAGAGTTGAAGATTCAGTGTTGTTACATACAAAACAATATCACTTATGCAACCACTTCCTAATGGAAAATAGGAGTGTTTCTGAATGAAGAATAGTGAATTTCAATTGCCATGTCACCAGTAACATAAAACTCACATATTCCTGCAGTGCCGTCTTACTCTGAATATGAATCTCAGTATCTGGGAGGTGGCCGAATGGCCTCCAGGGATTTGGCAATAGGGGTTATCTCCTTATCACAGACTTGTAGTTGGAATCTTAGGGAATTTCTATTTTCTTTATCAGAATGTCATCATTCACCTCAAGGGATACAGGTTAAAATCCCTAGATTTGATTCTCAGGCACCTGATTTTTGCCAATACCTTGGTACTCCTTTCTAAAGGACTTCCCCACACAATGGCAGCCTTTGGGTTGAAACATTTCCTCAGTGACTTCGGATGCAAACTTGTTTTCTATGTTCACAGCCTGGCCACGGCTGTGTCCTTCAGCACCACCTGTCTCTTAAGTATCTTACAGGCCATCCTGATCAGCCCCAGAAACTCCACGTGGACAAATCTTAAAGTAAAGGCTCCCAAGTACACTGGCTTCTTTATTTACCTGTGATGGATTTTGCACTTGCTTGTAAATATAGTTGTTTTCACATGTGTCTGGTAAACGGAGCACCACAAACATTAAAAAGCAAAAAGATTTGGGATACTGCTCTAGTACTCTGCTTGACAAAATAACATCCACACTATTGGCAGCTTTTTAAAGCCCTCCGAGTACTTTGTCTTTTGGACTCATGATCTTGGCCAGCGGATACATGGTTTTCATTCTGTACAGACACAACCAGCCAGTCTGACACATTCACAGGACCAACCATTCAACCAGATCCTTTCCTGAGACCAGAGCTTCCCAAAGAATCCTTGCCTTAGTGAGCACCTTTCTTTCCTTCTACATCCTCTGCCCCATTTTTTGCAACTTATATGGTGATTTTCAATAATCCCAGTTGGTGGCCGATTAACATCTCTGCACTAATGCATTCACGTTTCCCCACTGTCAGCCCCTTTTCTTCTCATGAGTCCAGGCACCGATGAACCCAGGCTCTGCTGTACCGGCTGCAGAAGGAATACCCAAGTCCCTAATCTGGTCAGAAAACTCTAAATTTTCTATTTGTACTCACAATATAAAGTCCTTTACTCATTCAGTGTTTGCTGTGTTCAGCACTACAATGACCAGTCACATCACAGAGAGTGCTGAGCAACAGGCTGTCTTCAGAACTTGAAATGTATTGGTGGGGGCTTCCCTGGTGGCACGGTGGTTAAGAATCCGCCTGCCAACGCAGGGGACACGGGTTCGAGCCCTGGTCCGGGAAGATCCCACATGCCGCGGAGCAACTAAGCCCGTGCGCCACAACTACTGAGCCTGCACTCTAGAGCCCGCAAGCCACAACTACTGAGCCCACGTGCCACAACTACTGAAGCCCGTACGCCTAGAGCCCATGCTCCGCAACGAGAGAAGCCACCACAATGAGAAGCCTGTGCACCACAACAAAGAGTGGCCCCCGCTCGCTGCAACTAGAGAAAAGCCCGTGTGCAGCAACAAAGACCCAATGCAGCCAAACATAAATAAATAAAAAAATAAATTTATTAAAAAAAAATTTTTGTTGGTACAACCACTATGGAGAACAATATAGAGGTTCCTTAAAAAACTAAAAATAGAACTACCATATGATCCAGCAATCCCACTCCTGGGCATATATCTGGAGAAAACCATCATTTGAAAAGATACATGCATCCCACTGTTCGTTGCAGCACTATTTACAATAGCCATGGAAACAACCTAAATGTCCATTGACAGAGGAATGGATAAAGATGTGATACATAGATAAACAATGGAATATTACTCAGGCATAAAAAAGAATGAGATAAAGATGTTTGCAGCAACATGGATGGCCCTAGAGATGATCACACTAAGTGAAGTAAGCCAGAGAAAGACAAATATCATATGATAGCACCTATATGTGGAATCTAAAAAAAAATAATACAAGTGAACTTATTTACAAAACAGAAACAGACTCACAGACTTCAATAACAAACTTATGGTTACCAAAGGGAGGGATGGTGGGGATAAATTAGGAGGTTGGGATTAACATACACACACTACTGTACATAAAATAATCAACAAGGACCTACTGTACAGCACAGGGAACTCTACTCAATATTCTGTAATAACCTATATGGGAAAAGAATCTGAAAAAGAATGGATATATGTATAACTGAATCACTTTGCTGTACACCTGAAACTAACACAACACTGTAAATCAACTATACTCCAATATAAAATAAAAATTAAATTTAAAAAAAGCAAAAATAAAAAGGTCTAATTAACACGCAAAAAAAATAAAATATATTGGGGAAGACACTGAACCAGCTATTTACTAAGCAAAATGCAATGTAATTTCATTTTCATGAGCTGTTTCAATATAATACTCGAGTCTAGGAATTTGTAAAAAGTGTGGTCTGTATTATTTGGAGATAATACAAAGTTTCTCTGAGTATGTATATTTCAGTCTAATAAATCAAAATGTCCCTAGAATTCAGGAGGCAGTGAAATGTGAGAAGAGTTTATGGAAAGAAAGAGCCTTTGGTTTTGATTATTCACATACCTAGGATGGATCTGGAAGAGGGAATAAGGTGTCAGACACTGCATAACACTGAAGGTCCAGCATGTGTTTTTACCTCAAAGCCTAAGAGGAGACCTTGCTATTTGAGTTGTTTTTGGATGGGGAGAGATTGCCATATGTTTTTTCTGTATTTTCTGGCAAAGATCAGCTGAATGATGGGTAAGGCAACCACCATTCTACTTTCTGTCTCTACAAATTTGACTGGTCTAGATACCTCATATAAGTGGAATCAGACAGTATTTGTCCTTTTGCAATTGGCTTATTTCACTTAGCATAATGTCCTCAAGGTTCATCCATGTTGTAGCATATGTCAGACTATCCTTTTTAAGGCTGAATAATATTTTATCGTTGACCACATCATGTTTCTCTTTGTGTGTCAGTGGACGTTTGGTTGCGTCCACCTTTTGGCTATTGTAAATAATCTTGCTCTGAACATGCCTGTACAAATTTCTCTTTGAGTCTTCTCTTAGTTCTTTGGGGTATATACCCAGAAGTAGAATTTTTGGATCATATGTTAATTCTAGGTTTAACTTTTTCAGGAACCATGTGTTTTCCAAATTAGCTGCACCATTTCACAATCTAACCAACAGTGGATAAGGTTTACAGTTTCACGACCTCCCTGCCAACATTTGTTATTTTCTGTTGTTTTTTAAATAATAGTAGCCATCCTAATGGATGTGAGGTGGTATCTCATTGTAGAATGTTTTTAAGATGGGAAATCGACAAATAAAACTATCAACCGGGTACTGGGATATTTAGAGGCTGAAATATTTTGTATTAAGTGATATCTCAATTAGTTTGAGGGAAGACAGGAGTCAGTTCGGACTCCCATGTCCTCTACTGAGGAAATACACGTATGGTGGAATCTTCACATTTCTAGAATAGCAGAGGAGGAGGGTGTGGGTGAATAACTTTTTTGCTTATGTGGATTTTTCTTTAGGAAAAGATCCAAGGGAACAAAACAGGAGAATCAAAAAGTGGGGGAAATGGACAATTCCTCAATCACATAGAAAGATTAGAATATACCCTTATTTGTGATTGCTAGATTTGAGGATCCAAAAAATTTAAAGGAGTTTCAACAAATGGACAATATATTCAAACTTGTGTCAAAAAAAATATATATAAAGAACATTTTTCAGCAGTTGTTAGACCACAAAGTTTCAAACACTAAAAAAAATTTTTAATAAGACAGATAGTATTTTATCATCAAATAATACCACTTGGAAAACTGTACATTCAGAAATTTTAAAATATTGAAAACCTTAAAGAGTCACTATTTGTTTAGATAATTAGAATTTATGTATATGAAAAGATAAGAAAATTCTTGTGTCAACCTTGTGATATTTATTTAATGAAAAAAATTATTTAGAGGAAATAAGATAGCTGCAAATTCACATATTAGAAGTTCACTGGACAATCCATGTCCTATGGGTCCAATTCAAGAATTTTTAAAGAAAGGTATAGTGTAAACCCAACAAAAGGCAAAAATGAAAATTATATTAAATATAACAAAATGTTCTTTTGAAATATTAGCTTTAAAATGTGCAAAAGGCTTCCCTGGTGGCCCGGTGGCTAAGAATCCGCCTGCCAATGCAGGGGACATGGGTTCGAGCCCTGGTCCGTGAAGATCCCACATGCCGCGGAGCAACTAAGCCCATGCACCACAACTACTGAGCCTGTGCACCACAACTACTGAGCCCACGTGCCACAACTACCAAAGCCTGCACACCCAGAGCCCGTGCTCCGCAACAAGAGAAGCCACCGTAATGAGAAGCCCGCGCACCGCAAGGAAGAGTAGCCCCTGCTCACTGCAACTAGAGAAAGCCCACGTGCAGCAATGAAGACCCAATGCAGCCAAAAGTAAATAAATAAAATAAATTTATTTAAAAAAATAATAAAATAAAATAAAATGTGCAAAGACACACTTGAACAATACTAACCATAGTAGATGACTATTGATAGAGATTTTCAAAAGATGTAGAGATTACTAAGAACTTTATATTAATTAATTTGAAAATTGAGAAGAATGATTTCTACAAATATAGATCACTAAAACTGAATTAAGAAGAATTAGAAATGAGAGAAACATAAATAACTTCAAAACTTTGAAATATTCAACAAGACTGATTGCTTTACAGGAAAATTTCCCACATTTGCAAGGTACTGGCAGTTCTCTTCATTCACAAACTTTTTTCAATACAGAAGATATGAAAATGTGTAATACTGCTATTATATCCCTCATGTTAAGACATCAAAAAAAAAGCAGTTTGACTTCTGAAGTTTGATGCAAAATGGATCATTAAAATACACAATGTGACTGAGTAGATGCTATTCTAGTAATACGTGATATTTTAATGTGTGGTACTACACAGCCTGCTGTGGTGTGAACAATGAGAACACTGACTTCCATTATGCCAATAGCTTCAGAGAAGCACTTGAAACATTTCAACACTCAGTTACATTTACAGAAATCTACAACACAACATTGTAAATCAACCATACTTCAATAAAATTTAAAATAAAGTAAAATAAAATAAACATACACCCAGCATATAGGATCAGGAGGAAAATTAATCTGATCTGTAGTGTCCATCAACAATGAATATAGAACTTTATATTGATGGCCAAATGTTGAGAGAGTGTTATGGACTTATATACACTACCAAATGTAAAACAGCTAGCTAGTGGGAAGCAGCCACAGAGCACAGGGAGATCAGCTCGGTGCTTTGTGACCACCTAGAGGGATGGGATAGGGAGGGTGGGAGGGAGACGCAAGAGGGAGGAGACATGGGGATATATGTATATGTATAGCTGATTCACTTGTTATAAACCAGAAACTAACACACCATTGTAAAGCAATTATACTCCAAGAAAGATGTTAAAAAAAAAATGTTAACAAGCATTTCTGTTTAGGTCAGGAATAAGTCGAGAATTGATCTCTGAATATCACTTCTACTCAAGAGTATAGTAGAATTTGTAGCCATTTACAGCCAGTAGGTCAGAAGCATGGGAGGCCTAGGACTTGTGATTGGCATCTGAAGTGGGGGTAGTGTCGTGCAACTGAGTCCTTAATTCTTTGGAGTCTGTACTTACTCCAAGTAGTTGGTATCAAAATTCAATTGTAGGACACCCAGCTGGTGTCCGAAGAGCTGGAGAATTGCTTGGTGTGGGGCAAACCCCCATATGTTTGTCATCAGAAGTGTTGTAAGTGAAACAGCTCACCCTATCACTGATCATCAAAAAAGATCTTACAGGACTTCCCTGGAGGGCCAGTGGTTAAGACTCCGCACTTCCATTGCAGGGAGCACGGGTTCAATCCCTGGTCAGGGAATTAAGATCCCACATGCTGCACGGCACAGCAAAAAAAAAAAAAATCAAATCAAAATGAATTAAATACTTAAGTGTCAGACCTGAAACTGTAAGACCCCTAGAAGAAAACAGGGGAAAAGCTTCTTGACAACAGCCTGTGGAATATTTTTTTTTTAATTTGACACAAAAGCTAATTAGACAAATGTGACCACATCAAACTAAAAAGTTTCTGCACAGCAAAAGAATCAATCAAGAGTGAAAAGGCAGGGACTTCCCTAGTGGCGCAGTGGTTAAGAATCCACCTGCCAATGCAGGAGACACGGTTTCGAACCCTGGTCTGGGAAGATCCCACATGTTGCAGAGCAACTAAGCCCATGCACCACAACTACTGAGCCGGCACTCTAGAGCCCACGAGCCACAACTACTGAGCCCGTGTGCCACAACTACTGAGTCTGTGTGCCACAACTACTGAGGCTGTGTGCCACAACTACTGAAGCCCACACACCTAGAGCCTGTGCTCTGCAACAAGAGAAGCCACCACAATGAGAAGCCCACGTAGCGCAACAAAGAGTAGCCCCCGCTCACCACAGCTAGAGAAAGCCTGTATGCAGCAACAAAGACCCAACGCAGCCAAATAAATAAAATAAATAAATTTATTTTTAAAAAAAGAGTGAAAAGGCAGGGACTTCCCTGGTGGTCCAGTGGCTAAGACTCCACGCTCCTAATGCAGGAGGCCCAGGTTCGATACCTGGTCAGGGAACTAGATCCTGCATGCCACAACTAAAGATCCTGCATGCCGCAACTAAGACCCAGTGCAGCCAAATAAATAAATAAATATTTTTAAAAATAATAATAAAAAAAGAGTGAAAAGGCAATCTACAGAATGGGAGAAAATATTTGCAAACCATGTATTTGATAGGGGGTTAATATCCAAAATATGTAAGGAACTCAACTCAATAGCAAAACCCCCCAAATAATCCAATTAAAAAATGGGCAAAGGACCTAAACAGACATTTCTCAAAAGAAGACATACAAATGGTCAGCAGGTATATGAAAAGTTACCCAACATCACTAATCAGGGAAAAGCAAATCAAAGCCACCATGCTATATCATTTCATACTTGTTAGAATGCTTATTATTTATTTTTTAAAATAAATAAATTTATTTATATATTTATTTATTTTTGGCTGCATTGGGTCTTCGTTGCTGCATGCGGGCTTTCTCTAGTTGCAGAGAGCGGGGGCTACTCTTCGTTGTGGTGTGTGAGCTTCTCATTGCGGTAGCTTCTCTTGATGTGGAGCGAGGGCTCTAGGCACACGGGCTTCAGTAGTTGTGGCACGTGGGCTCAGTAGTTGTGGCTCGCGGGCTCTAGAGCGCAGGCTCAGCAGTTGTGGTGCACAGGCTTAGTTGCTCTGCGGCACGTGGGATCTTCCCAGACCAGGGCTCAAACCCATGTCCCCTGCATTGGCAGGCGGATTCTTAACCATTGCACCACCAGGAAGTCCCTAGGATAATTCTTAAAGAGATAAATGATAACAAATGTTGCCAAGGATGTTTGAGAAAAGGGAACAGTGGTACAGCCACTATAGAAAACAGTATGGTGGGTTCTCCAAAAATTATAAATAGAACTGCCATATGACCCAGCAATCCCACTGCTGGTTATATATCCAAAGGAAATAAAATCAGGATCTCACAGAAGTACCAGTACTCCTATGTTCATTGCAGCATTATTCACAGTAATCAATGTATAGAAACAACTTTAATGAGCATCAACACAAGAATGGATAAAGAAAATGTTTTATAAACATACAATGCAATCTTATTCAGTCTTAACAAAGAAGGAAATCCTGTTATTGTTCAACAACATGGATAGCCCTGGAGGACTCTATGCTAAGTGAAACAAGACCGATGGAGAAAAATACTGTATGATCTCACTTTTATGTGGAACCTAAAATAGTCAAACTCATAGAATCAGAGTAGCATGTTGGTTGCCAGGGGTTAGCGGGAGAGGGAAATGGGGAGATGGTGTTCAAAGGGTACAAAGTTTCAGTTATACAAGATAAATAAGTTCTGGAGATCTACGATATGGCATACTACCTATAGCTAACAATACTGTACATGGTAGTACTCATGTTAAGTGTTCTTACCTCAAAAAAAGTGCCCCTCCCAAACTTATTGCTAGACTCAACTGGTGACACTAGGCAATTCTATCAAATGTATGAAGAAGAATAACAGCATTTCATGAAGAAATATACAATTTCTTCCAGAAAATAGACCATGAATATTTTAAACTCAATTTCTGAGACTACTATTACCATGGTAACAAAAATAAAGGCATTTGAAGAAAGCCATAACTACTAACTAAATCCCACATAAAAAATATGCAAAAATTCTTACAAAATATTAGTGATAGAAATTAGCAATATATAGAAAGAGGGACTCCCCTGGTGGTCCAGTGGCTAAGACTCCAAACTCCCAATTCAGGGGACCCAGGTTCGATCCCTGGTCAGGACACTAGATCCCACATGCTGCAACTAAAGATCCCGTGTGCCACAACTAAGACCTGGTACAGCCAAATAAATAAATATTTAAAACAAACAAACAATATACAGAAAGAACTGTACACGATGACCAAAAGGGGTTCACTTGAGGGATGCAAGGCTGTTTTAATGTTTAAAAAACAATCAACATAAATCACAGTAGCAACAGATTACAGTGGAAAAATCATAGCATCCTATCAATTGATGCAGAAAAAGCATTTGACAATATTCAACACTCAGTTTGAGCTTTGAGAGAAACAGGAATAGAGGGAAATTTCCTCAACTCAATAAAGAACACCTAAGAAAGCTTACCTTACAACAAACATCATTCTTAATGGTGAAAGACTGAATGCTTCCCCCACAGAGACTGGGGATAAGACAAGGACGTCCGCTCTTACCACTGTTAGTCAACATGCAATTAGAAGTTACAGCCAATGAAATAAGGGAATAAAAGGAAATAGAAGCGATAAACATCAGAAGATATACTAGTGTATCCATCAGCAGGAGGTATCGTTGTGGTGGTGGGTTGAATAATCACCTCCCGCCACCAAAGGATAGCCACATCCCCACCCCTGTAACCTTCAAGTGTTAAGGATCTTGAGATGAGAGATTATCCTGGATTATCCGATAAACATGGTATAATCAGAAGGGGTTGAATAAGAAGGATGCAGTTGGACTTAGTCACAGAGAAGCTGCTACTGTGGTGGAAGCAGGACGGAGATAAAAAGATATTAAGATGGTACCTGGCTGACTTTGACGATGGATGAAGTGACAAAGCATATAAGCAGTCTGCAGAATTTGCAAAGTGCAAGGAAATAAGTTCCTCCCTGGAATGTCAGGGTTACGGTTCTGTTAACATACCCATTTTAGACGTCTGACCTGAACTGAAAGAGAATAAATTTTATTGTTTTAATCCACCTAGTTTGTGGTAATTTCTTACCGCCTGATGAAATAAAATGTATATTTTAAGGCAAGACAAGAAAAAAATTAACATAAAATTCTCTGTTCAGGCCTCCTCCCTCCCAAATGTGCAGCGTGCATCTGCATTACACATTAACCACAACTCCTCAAACTGGGAGTGCCTGCCCAACCAACCGGAAAGGTCAAATTTTTTTCCTTTCTTTTGACACTAGCAATTTAACTTCTTAAAAGAATAGCGTTCTTTCCCAACTCTGTAGGGGGTCATGGTGACTTGCTGCTCGCATTGTATGTACTTACCTGGACTACGTATCCTTGGTGAACTTTATGTAAAATATCAGTATGTCATTTTGATGCACGATCCTTTGTCTCGAAAATGTGTATGACTGTACCTTGAACGCTAACAGCTGGAACAGTTCTCAGAGCTTTCTGAGAATCTGCTTCCTGGATTATAGCCCTCAATTTGGCGCGAATAAAATTCCCCTTTTTTTTTTCTTCTTGATAGATAATTGAATTTTCGTCAACAAGCCGCATTAGGAAACTAATGAAATGATATATACAGACAAGTCCAAGTCCAAGAATCTATGAAAACCTCTAGAATAAGTGAGACTAGTTAAGTTCTGAGGATAAAAGATCAACATTCAAAAATCTATTGTATTTCTATAGAGTAGCAATTAACACATGGAAACAAGTTAAAAATAACATGTCCGATTATTCAAAAAAGAAAAAGTAGAAATGTGTTAATCAAACAAAACGTTGACGAGATTTTGATGCTGAAATCCATAAAATACTGGTGAAAGAAACCAAAGATCAGACAAATAAATAGACATACTACAGCCATTTATTGGAAGGCATAACATAGAAATGATGTCAAATGATCGCAAACTCATAGGCTTAATGCATTTTCTATCAAGATATTTTGTAGGCACAAACAAGATTTTTCTAAAACTTATATGGAAAGGCAAAGGAACTAGAATAGCTAAAATATCTGAAGAAGAATAAATTGGTTGGAATCACTCATTCAATTAAAAACTTCTAATAAGATAAAAAGTAATCAAGACTGATATTTGTGGAGTGAGACATACAGAACGATGGAACAAAACAGAGAACCCAGAAACAGCCCCACACAATTACTTCCAACTGAGTTTTGACAAAGGTACCAAGAAAACTGAATGAAGCAAGAATCTGAAAAAATTACACCATATCAACTGATCTTCCATACCAGGAAAAAAAAATGAAATAATCTCCACCAAAACTTCACACCTGTACAAATATTAGCTCAAAATTGGTCACAGCTTTAAACGTGAAATGTAAAACCATACTACTTTAAACTATAAGAGATTTAGAAAAGAAACCATAGGATAACATCCTCAGGATCTATCTATATATCTACCTAAGTTTTAACATATTTTGACTTGTAATTTTATTCTGCAGTATGCAATATTTCAGACTAAACTTGAGACTTAGTTATTCCTCATGTGAATGCTCTCATGTGGATTCTGTTGTGAAAAGTCTTGAAGAAATTTTAAATATTCATTACGTTTGTAAGGTTTCTTTCCATTATGAATTCTTTGGTGAATCCTGAGGGGACACTTGCTTAAAGGCCTTTCCACATTCAGTAAATTTCCCTGGTTTCTCTCAGGTGTAAATCCTCTCATGACATCAAAGCCATGAATGTTTAATAAAAAGCCTTTCCACATTCATTACATGTGTAAGGCTGCTCTCCAGTAGGAATCTTGCGATGTTCTGTAGTTTTGATCTGCGGATAAGAGCCTTTATACACACATTATGTTCTTGTGGCTTCATCAAAGATGTATATTCTGATGTCTAGTCAGTTGCGAAGTCTGTACAAGTCCTCTGTCCTATATGTTACCCTGACGTAATTTCTCTTTAGTGTGGACTCTCTAGTGTCAATCCATGCTTGAACTTGTATTATTTTGCCACACTCGTTACATTGGTCAGGTTACTCTCTAGCATGAATTCTCCGATGACTTACGAGGCTTGAGTTTTGAGTGAAGACCTTGCCACACTCACTGCAATGGTAAGGTTTCTCTCCAGTGTGGATTTTCTTATGTCTGTTGAAGTTTGAGCAATGAATAAAGGATTTGCCGCACTGATTACATTTGTAAGGTTTCTCTCCGGTATGAATCCGGCGATGACTAGGAAGGCTTGAACTCTGACTGAAGACCTTGCCACACTCATTACATTTGTAAGGTTTCTCTCTAGTATGGGTGACCTGATGATAAGTAAGACTTGAATACACACCAAATGCTTTGCCGCACTCGTTACATTTGTACGGCTTCTCCCCAGTATGAATTCTCCGATGACTTACGAGGCTTGAGTTTTGAGTGAAGACTTTCCCACACTCACTACATTTGTAGGGTTTCTCTCCAGTGTGCATGACCTGATGTCGAGTGAGGTGGGAGCTCTGATTAAAGGCTTTGCCACATTTATTACATTTGTACGGTTTCTCTCCAGTATGAATCCTGCGATGATTAGTAAGGCTTGAACTCTGACTAAAGACTTTGCCACACTCATTACATTTGTAAGGTTTCTCTCTAGTATGGACGACCTGATGATAAATAAGACTTGAATACACACTGAAGGCTTTGTCACACTCACCACACTGGTAGGGTTTCTCTCCGGTATGAATTCTGCGATGACGTACGAGGTGTGAACTGTAACTGAAGCCCTTACCACATTCCTCACACTTGTGATGTTTCCCTTTCGTGTGGATTCTTCGATGTCTAGTGAGATGTGAGCTCTGATTAAAGGCTTTGCCGCATACATTACATTTGTAAGGTTTCACACCTGTGTGGATTACCTGATGGTTAGTGAGTTGTGAGCCATGATTAACTGCTTTGTCATACTCATCACATTTGTAAGGTTTTTCCCTAATGTATGCTTTCTGGTCTTGTGTGAGTAATGAAGAATGCCAGAAATCATTCCCATATTCATTAAAAATGTTGGTTTGGACACTCGGAAGAATTCTCTGAAGTACTGAAAATGAGGAACCACTGTTGTTAGACTTCTCAACTTGATGATACTCATAAAATTGCCCTTCAGTTGGAAATATCTGCAGTTCAGCCAGATGTGACTGAAAGCTTAGTCCCAGCCTGTTTTCAATAGGCTTGTTTCCTTCATCTCTTCTACCATGTTGATCTCTTCTACCAGTGAGATTTTTTTTATGGGTGACAGGCACTCCTCTGTAATTTCTTTTGTCACTTCTCCACTGGTACTCAAAGTCACACATATTTCTCTGGATTTCCCTATAGCCATAGTCCTCAGTCTCATAGCGTTCATGTCTTTCCAACAACACTGTTTGCAACATTTCCCCCGTATGACTGTTCTCTTTTGGTGCTGATTCCTTGATCACACATTTAAGAGAGGTATCTACAAGACATAAAGAATCGTATGTCTCCTATTAATTACAGTTTGGAAAGAAATATTTCATATTGAAGAACATAATATTATACCAGAAGTACTACATATTTTGAACAGTTAAGAAATGTTGCAACCATGATCTTCAGTTTTTAGGAACACAAAGGGAATGAGATTCTTTTATAAAGAAAGGGTGGGACTTCCCTGGTGGCGCAGTGGTTAGGAAGCTGCCTGCCAATGCAGGGGACACGGTTCGATCCCTGGTTCGGGAAGATCCCACATGCCACAGAGCAACTAAGCCCATGCACCACAACTACTGAGCCTGAATTCTAGAGCCCACAAGCCACAACTACTGAGCCCATGTGCCACAACTACTGAAGCCCGCGTGCCTAGAGCCCATGCTCCACAACAAGAGAAGCCACCACAATGAGAAGCCCGCGCGCCGCAACGAAGAGTAGCCCCCGCTCACCGCAACTAGAGAAAGCCCACGTGCAGCAACGAAGACCCAACGCAGCCAAAAATGAATAAATTAGGAAAAAAAAAAAAAAAGAGAGAGAAAGGGTGATTACATGTATTTCAAATTAATTTTAGGGAAGCCTACTTTAAACAATCAATGGCTGAAACACCCACAGTGTACCCATGTTAGCCCTGAAAGAAGGGGTATTTTTGTACCATGACCCCAAAGCACATACCACTTCACAGAAAACATATGGCGGTTTCAGATTTGAAGAGATAAAGATATTACACATATCTACTGCATATCGATTGTGCACCAATAAATGCTAAAGCACAGTACTCTAATGGTAAATAAGCCATAACAATTTTAACTAATGAGTAATATAAATAAATGGCAATTTAGAAGTGGAAATGAAGTTTAATAAAACGATGTTATAAAAATACAGTAATTCTCTGAATACCAGTTATAAAAGTCGTAGAACTATATTTACTCAGAATGGCCATTCTGCAACACTAACCAGTGATGTGAGTCAGTTATACTGCATGATACCCACTGAAAAGCCATCATCTATAAGTCATAATTAAAATTAGCAAACAGTGATAAAACATGATGGAAAAGAATGTATATATGTGTAGGCATAACTCAGTCACTCTGCTGGACAGCAGTAATTAACACAACATTGTAAATCAACTATACTTCAATTAAAAAAGAAAGAAAATTAGTAAATAAAACATTCTAGTAACCTATGATAAAATCAGGGTATAAATAATAAGTAACCACAATTACACAAAACTATTGTTTGTGAAATTCTCAACAAATCCTTCTGAAGAAAAAAAAAAGCAAGGGCTTCTGTTCCAGAACCAACACAAAACGAGAACTGAAATTTACATTAAGACCACTGACTTTTTGAAAGAGAAAGACAAATACCATGTGCTATCACTCATATGTGGAATATAAAATATGGCGCATGGGACTTCCCTGGCGGTCCAGTGGTTAGGACTCTGTGCTTTCACTGCCGAGGGTGAGGGTTCAATCCCTGGTTGGGGAACTAAGATCCTGCAAGCCACATGGCAAAAAAAAAAAAAAAAAAAAAAAGGCACAAATGAAACAGAAACAGACTCACAGACATAGAGAACAGACATGTGGTTGCCAAGAGGGAGGGTGAGTAGGGTAGATATGGATTGGGAGTTTGGGATTAGCAGATGCAAACTACTATATACAGAATGAATAGACAACAAAGTCCTACTGTACAGCACAGGGAACTATATTCAATATTGTGTGATAAATCATAATGGAAAAGAATATAAAAAAGGATATATACATATGTATAACTGAATCACTTTGCTGTACAGCAGAAATTAACACAACACTGTAAATAAACTATACTTCAATTTTTTTGGCCAAGCGGCTCGCGGGATCTTAGTTCCCCGACCAGGGATTGAACCTGGGCCCTCAGCATTGAGAGTGCAGAGTCCTAACCGCTGGACCTTCAGGGAATTCCCAACTATACTTCAATTTTTAAAAAGTTTTTTTAAAAAGACACTGTTAAGAAAATGAAAACACCAGCTACAGACTAGGGGAAAATATTTGCATGATAGATATCTCATCATGGACTTGTGTCCAGGTTATACAAAGAACTCTCCAAACTAAGAAAACAAACAATGTGTTTTGAAAAATAAGCAAGGGAACTATATTCAATAACCTGGGGTAAACCATAATGGAAAACAATGTGAAAAAGAATGTATATGTATGTATAACTGAATCACTCTGCTGAACAGCAGAAATGAACACAACATTGTAAATCAAGTACACTTCAATTAAAAAAAAAAGAGAATAAAAAAAAGTTAAAAAGCGTAGAGGCTAGGGAGTAATGGCATGTGGACAGTGTTTGTACTTACCAATCTGTGGGAAGATAAATGTATTCGGACACTTAAAATGTTGACTTAGGAAAAAAGAGAAACTGACTTAGCAAGTAGCATAATATTGTCCCATTCTTAACTATAGGACATGGGGCAAAAAGGAAGAGATCTAAAAGGGAGGGAGTGCAGGGACTTCCCTGGTGGTCCAGTGGGTAAGACTCTGCGCTCCCAACGCAGGGGGCCTGGGTTCGATCCCTGGTCAGGGAAGTAGATCCCGCATGCATGCCGCAACTAAGGAGCCCGCATGCCGCCAACTAAGACCCGGCGCAGCCATCAATCAGTCAATCAATGGGAGGGAGTACAATGATGAGGGAAGAAACCAGGTCTAGAAACACAGAGTAGAATAACTGCTGCCTGGGGTTGGGGGTTATGGAAATGGGGAGAGGTTGATAAAAGGGCACACAATTTCCGTCATAAGATGAATAAGGTCTGAAAATTTCATGTAAAACGTGATGACTATAGCGGATAATACTATAAAACTGAAATGTGCTACGAGAGTAGAACTTAAGTGTTCTCTCCAAGAAAAAAAAAAAAAAGTAAGTATGTGAGGTAACGTTTGTTAATTAACTTGATGGGAATCCTTTCACAACGTATATGTATATCAAATCATTGCGTTGTACACTTTAAATATATTACAATTTTATTTGACAACTATACCTCAATAAAGCTAAACAAACAATTTCAAAAATTCACCCACTGATTGTCTCCTTCTGAACGCACAGAGCGTAGTATGATATGCAGACATCTAGCTCTCTTCCAAGAACTACTGAATCAAAAGCACAGGGGTAGAAAAGAGGGAACTGGATATTTTAAGTTTGCCATAAGATTTTAAGCATTTTTAAGCTCTGGAATCACCCTTTATCATGAAATGGGAAGATCATACGAAGAAAGGACAAGTTCAAAGTCCTCATGCTACATTATGAAGCTTTTCATTTCTGAGTCAACAGGGCTTTGATCTCAGGCAGGCAGTGTAGGGGTTCCCAAGAGGCACACAAAGGAAAATGCAAAGATACCCAAGGACAGGTCCCGACTTCTGGAGGGAAGTTATCCTCACCCAGGGAGAGCAGGTTCCTGTAGGTCTCCAACATCACATCCCTGTACAAGGCCCTCTGACCAGGATCCAGGCATTCCCACTCCTCCTGAGAGAATTCTATGGCCACATCCTTGAATGTCAACTGTGCCTGAAATGAAAACACATTTCACCAACAGGCCATGAGGAGAGTCCTTATTTTCACACAAAATGAGAAGAGGAGAGAGAGGGGAAAGGATCGATTTGACTGAAGTGAGTATTGTTACAGATCCACTTACGGTATTTTTGAGCAAGTTATGTGTCCCTAATTTTGGTTTATTATACTTTTCCATAAGAGGTTATGATAGCCTCTAAATCAGTGTGGATTTCCCATTTTTGTGGACAATACAAGAAACACATACACACAATCAACACAGGATGATCTGTATAGAAATGTGAGATACGCTCCTCACACCAAGTAATATTCAATGTCTAGAGGAACAAGAGCAGGAATGACATCTTCAAAGATGACAATGCCTATAGTGGCTTTAAAGAAACTGTGATGACAGCAACAGTAATCTCAAAAAGTGTTTGAACACTTCTCATGTGCTACGCATTCCTCTAAATACTCTGCATGTACTAACTTGTATAATAACATAATACCAAATTTAAAAATATCTGACCCAGCGATTCCACTACTGGGCATATACCCTGAGAAAACCATAATTCAAAAAGACACATGCACCCCAATGTTCACAGCAGCACTATTTACAATAGCCAGGTCATGGAAGCAACCTAAATGTCCATCGGCAGAGGAATGGATAAAGAAGATGTGGTACATATATACAATGGGATATTACTCAGCCATAAAAAGGAACGAAATTGGGTCACTTGTAGAGACATGGATGGACCTAGAGACTGTCATACAGCGTGAAGTAAGTCAGAAAGAGAAAAACAAGTATCATATATTAACGTATATATGTGGAATCTAGAAAAATGGTGTAGATGATCTTACTTGCAAAGCAGAAATAGGGACACAGATGTAGAAAACAAATGTATGGATACCAAGGGGGAAAAGGGGGAGAGTGGGAAGAATTGGGAGATTGGGATTAACACATATACACTACTGATACTACATATAAAATAGATAACTAATGAGAACATACTGTATAGCACAGGAAACTCTACTTAATGCACTGTGGTTGCCTAAATGGGAAGGAAATCCAAAAAAGAGGGGATATATGTATATGTACAGCTGATTCATTTTGCTGTACAGTAGAAACTAACACAACATTGTAAACCAACTCTACTTCAATAAAAATTAATTTAAAAAACTTAAAAAAAAAAGATTTGAAAAGAATCTAAAAAAGAGTGGATATATGTATAACTGACTCACTTTTCTGCACACCTGAAAGTAACACAACATTGTAAATCAACTATATTCCAATAAAATTAAAATATTAAAATAAATAAATAAACAAAACAGAAAGACTCACAGACATAGAAAACAAACTTAAGGTTACCAAGGGGAAAGGTGGGGTGGGGGTGGGGATAAATTAGCAGTTTGGGATTAATATACACACACTACTGTATATAAAATAGATAACCAACAAGAACCTACTGTATAGCACAAGCAACCCTGCCCAATACTCTGTAATCACCTAAATGGGAAAAGAATTTGAAAAAGAACAGATACCTGTGTATGTATAACTGAATCACTTTGCTGTACACTTGAAACTAACACAACATTGTTAATCAACTATACTCCAATATAAAATTTAAAACAATTTTTTTAAATTAAAAAAAAAAAAAAAGATCTGGTCCCATCCATCTTAAGGTAGAGACAGCTGTGTCACAGACATTCTAAGAAATTTGCCTCAGGTCAAACTGCTAAAGATGGTAGAACAAACATATAAACCCAGGTGTTTAGATTCTGAATTTAAACGTAAAGAATTTAAGTCATATAAAAGCATCAAAGGTACATTGACAGAGGGTTCCCTGAGGAAACTTGAAACAAGTTCAAGGCTAACAACCTAGAACTACATAACATGTCATCATGCAGACATGCACACACACGCACATACATGTTACTCTTTTTATAACTATTTAACTCATTAATGTCATAGTGTAGAAAAAATTTAACACAATGAAAAATACTTAAGATATAATTTCAACAACTAAATAATATATAACTTACTTATTTATTTATTTATTTTTAATTTTTTTTGGCTGCGCCACGCAGCTTGTGGGATCTTAGTTCCCCGACCAGGGACTGAACCTGTGCCCCCCGCAGTGGAAGCATGGAGTCTTAACCACTGGACCGCCAGGGAATCCCATACCTAACTTATTTAGAAATAGCGGTATGTATTTTATAAAAACCACGGGCTTGTGCATCCACGCACTCATGCAGACACACATACACACTTAAATTTACTGAAATACGAGGTGTCTCTTGATGACCACAGTGGAGCTTCTTCAAGTTCCACGTCACTGGGTCATCATGAGACAGAATCTAAGCGGAGATGACAGTCCCTGAGGGAAGGACCCGGGTGACTGTGACGGTACAGGTGTCAGGCGGGATACTTCAGAGACAGACAAGATCGGCGAGTCCAAAGAAGGGCATTTCAGGAAGGTCAGAGAAATCAACTGACAATATGACTTTACCTGAGAAAGAGCCATTCCAGACTCCTCTTTCTTTCCTCTTCCTCCTCTTCCGGGCTTCTTCCTCAGGCAATATGAGTCTTTGAAGTCGACCTTGAAAGTGGAAAAGATGCCGTTGAATGCTTGGAATCAACACTCCCCCTTCCTGAGTCACCACCACACACACAGGGAAGACCTCAGCATGTGGAACAGACAGTCCCCTGCTGCCCACTGTCCCAGGAGGGACTCAGGACAGTAAACTCCCACACAGAGTCCAACACAGGAGTTTCCCCACCCTTTCCTTCAGATCAGGCTCCCCTCCTGGTGAGGCCCTCACGTACACAGCAGCAGCGGGCACCTCAGCTGGACCCGACGACCCCCTTCAGGTCACAGACCAGCCCTGGTCCATCCCCAGGCAGAGCAGAGCCCCCTTGCCTCTCCCAGAGGCTAATCTCAGCCTCAGGAATGGAAGATACAGAGCCCTGGCGCTCAGTGCAGGACACAGACCAGAATCATCTGGGGGCACTTTAAAACATTTCTGGGGCTATGCCCCACCCAACTAAATCTGAGGACACTCTTTGATGGGGGAGGGGTACAAAACATGTATGTGCAAAATGCCTCATCCATCTAATGTGAAGCCGGGGCTGAGCACCGCTCAGAGGGGGCAAGCCGAGCCCGTCTCCCACCTTCTTTCTGTCTCTTTTCGACCCGTGGTGAACTGCTGTCACCAGGATCCAGCCGTGGAAGGGGAAGGGGAAGAAGAAAACACGTCAAGCACGCATCATGGACCAGAGGTGGGGGGGAGGGTGTGGCTGGCATGTTAAATGGGAGGGAGGTGGTCAGAGAAGGCTCCACTCAGACGCTGACATCAGACCAAAGGCCTGGGGGAGGAAGCGTGTTTGCCACCTGCGTCTCCTGAGTCCGATAGTTCTAGGCAGAGAGACACCCCCGCGAGGGCCCTGAGAGTACAGACTTCATCCCTGGAGAGGGAAAGAGGGCTGGGTGGCTGGAGCAGGGTGAGGAGGAGGAGGCGGGCGGGAGGGGAGGTCCAAGAGGCACGGGGGGAAGCTGATGAGGAAGGGCCTTGGTCTCCAAACACGTTTCTCCCATCTCTCAAAAGAATTTTAGAAACTATGTATTGTTCCTCTCACTTTAAGTAAACATCTAATATTTCTTTTATCTTACACATTAAAACACTTACAAAGAATGTAATACATACTTCAGATCATGCCGAGATATTCACAGAGTCGCCCTTAACTGAGATGTGGAGGACGGCAGGGGGAACAGGGCTGGGGGAGGTCAAGACCAGTTTCGGACAAATTAAGCTGGAGATGCCTGTTAGACGTCCCCAGCAGAGATGTCGAGGAGACAGCTGGACACAGGATTGACAGTTTAAGGCAGAAGTCTGGATGGAGAGGATAAATTGCGAGACACGTAGGTGGTGTTGAAAGCCATATGACGAGATGATGAGGAAAGGCAGTGGGTAGAGACAGAGAAGAGGTTCCAGGACTCAAGCCTTGGGATGCACCCACATTCAGAGACCAGGGAGGTCAGGAATTCAGCAGAGGGAACTAAGAAGGGAACAGGGAGGGGGGAAGAAAATAAAACAAATAGGTAGACAGGCTTATAAAGGTTAGTGGGACGTCCTCAAAACCATGGAAAAAAAGTGTTTCAAGGAAGAGGGAGTGAGGACCTGTGCCACCTGCTGCTGACAGGAAAAGCAAATGTGCACAGGAAGTTAAATATTGGATTTAGAAACGAGGTCATACACTGTTGGTGGGAATGTAAACTGGTGCAGCTACTATAGAAAACAGTACGGAGGTTCCTCAAAAACTAAAAAATAGAGTTGTCATATGATCCAGCAATCCCACTTCTGGGCATATATCCAGACAAAACTACAAGTCAAAAAGATACATGCACCCCTATGTTCACAGCAGTATTATTCACAGTAACCAAGACATGAGAACAACCTAAGTGTTCATTGACAGATGAAGGGATAAAAATATATGGTGTGTCTACACACACACACACACACACACAATGGAATACTACTCGGCCATAAAAAAGAATGAAATAACGCCATTTTCAGTAACAGGGATGGACCTAGAGATTGTCATGCTGAGTGAAGTAAGTCAGACAAAGACAACATATGATATCACTTATATGTGGAATCTAAAATATGACACAAGGGGCTTCCCAGGTGGCGCAGTGGTTAAGAATCCACCTGCCAATGCAGGGGACATGGGTTCGATCCCTGGTCCGGGAAGATCCCACATGCCACAGAGCAACTAAGCCCATGCACCACAACTACCGAGCCTGTGCTCTAGAGCCCGCAAGCCACAACAACTGAGCCCGCGCGCCTAGAGCCCGTGCCCTGCAACAAGAGAAGCCAGCGCAATGAGAAGCCCGTGCACCGCGATGAAGAGTAGCCCCCGCTCACCGCAACCAGAGAAAGCCCGCGCGCAGCAACAAAGACCCAATGCAGCCAAAAATAAATAAAGTAAATAAATAATTTATAAATAAATAAATAAAATATGACACAAACTTATCTACAAAACAGAAACAGAATCATGGACATGGAGAACAGACTGGTGGTTGCCAAGGGGAACTATATTCAATATCCTGTATTAAACCATAACAGAAAAGAACATGAAAAAGTATCTATTATGTATATATATATATGTATATATATATATATATATATAAATGAATCACTTTGCTGTACAGCAGAAATTAACACAACATTGTAAATCAACTACACTTCAATAAAATAAATTAAAAAAAAAAAGAAACGAGGAGGCCACCAGTGACTCTGAAGAAGAAAGTGTCAGTGACACGGAGGATGCGAAAGCTTAACTGGATGAGGTTCAAGTGAAGAACTGAAGAATATAAACAAGTTTTTAGGGCCTTGTGCTCTGAAATGGAGCACAGAAAAGGGATACTTACTAGAGAGGGAAATGTAGTTAATAGAGAATGCCTTGTTTTAAAGATGGAAGAAAGGAGTGAATAAAAACTTTGGGGAGGGTGTTTAAGATGGACAATACCACCATTACAAATGACCAAAACATTGGGGTTAACATATACACACTACTATGTCTAAAATAGATAACCAACAAGGACGTACTGTATAGCACAGGGAACTCTATTCACGATCTTGTACAAGATCGTGAATAGAGTTATTCTTTTCTATAACAGAAAAGAATCTGAAAGAGAATATACATATATATATATATATATATATATATATATATATATATATACGAATAACTGAATCACTTTGCTGTACACCTGAAACTAACTCAACATTGTAAGTCAACTATACATCAACTAAAAAACACAAACAAAAAACAATACAAAAACGACAACAACAAACGACCAAAACAATTGCTGAGATAGGCAAACTAAAGATGCAGTGGAGGAAGGACACCATACTGTCTGGAGACTGTGAGTGGGGCTGGCAACTGGGGCACAACTGCCAGGTCAGACACACATCAAGTGCTACCTGTATGCCCTCTGGAGTGGCCTTCATTCTGGGGGACTGATTAGCCTTCATCACAAGTGACGGGGGAGCTGACCAGGAGCAGAGGGGGAGGGTGGTCAAGCTGAAGGTCCTTCACTCAGATCACTCTCCTCCCTCTCAAAAGGTGGCAAGGGCAAGTGCAAGTTCCGCCAGGATCGCAGTGAGCTGATCCACAGGTGGCTGCCACAGGAGGAGAGGAGACGCACGTTAGCAAAGAAAGAGGCTATCCTCGGCAGAAAGAGAAGAGGCCTCCTGGCTGCCCAGACTCCGCAATGGAGGAAGGATCCTGGTGTGTAAATTCTCACTTTGCTATGACATTGGCTTAAATGGTCACAGCCCCCAACCCCAGGGTCTTGGGATTGTGCAAACTGAGGGTTGAACAGCAGGAAGTGTGTGTGTCTGAACAGAAATTAGAGAGGAAGGTGGAAGGCCTGAAGGGAGGGGACACAGGAGAGGCACAAATAGACAAACCATGTTTCCAACCTCAGGTCACTCACCTGCGGAAGCATCAACTTCGCTGTTCTAGAGAAGAGAGCAAAGGGAGAGGGAGAAGGGAGTGCTGAGGGCAAGTGAGCTGGTCGGAAAGAAGATACCCTTTCTCTGAATATGACCCCACCGGCTCACCCTGTTCTATACCGGTCACTGCTGAAGAGAGGGTCCCCCCGTGAGGATGAACAGAGCTTCCCCTTCTCCAGTTCCCGAGTCTCCCTGCCACTACCAGGGCTGTCGCCCCCGAAAGCCAGCACTCCCCATCCTCTCCCCAGCTGCCTACCCAGGACCTCGCGCTCCCCCTCGCTGAAGGTATATCCTTGTTGCAGAGTGAGTTTGGAACATCTGGCCTCTGTGCTCCCCCAGGTGCATGGTGACGCTGCGTGGCTGGCTGGGTGGTGGTACGTGTGACCAGCAGAGAGTAATCCCCACTGGCCCAGCAGCAAGGAAGCTAGGCTGTATCTTTTCAAGGAGAGTGTGACCTAGACCTAGAGATCCTCATACTAAGTGAAGTAAAGCCAGACAGAGAAAGACAAATATCATATCGGTTATATGCGGAATCTAAAAAAAAAAAGAAATCGATTATATGTGGAATCTAAAAAAAGAAAGAAAAATATACAAATGAACTGATTTACAAAACAAATAGACCCACACAGAAAACAAACTTATGGTTACTGAAGGGGAGAGGAGGGGGGAGGGATAAATTAGGAGTTTGGGATTAAAATATTGACTACTGCATATAAAACATGTGACCAATAAGGACCCACTATATAGTATAGGGAACTATACTCTATATTTTATAGTAACCTATAAGGGAAAAGAATCTGAAAAAGTATATATATACATATATATATATTCTTATATATATATTCTATATATATGTGTATAAAACTGAATCACTATGCTGTATACCTGAAACTAACACAACTATAAATCAACTATAGTTCAAAAAAACACAAAAAGAGTGAGGAGCCTTTCTGCTGCAGGTGTTTCGCTGGGGTGTCACTGCCCTCTGATTTTTCACAGATCTTTCCCTGCATCATGGCCCCCTTGTAAGCTCTCTTTTCGTGTTTTGCCTACCCACTCCCAGTAAGTTCTCCCTAATGGAAACCATCTGCCAGCTGAGCTGTTGCCCTTCTGGAATCAGACGCTCTTACAAACTCCCATGGGGTCTCACAGCCTCCCCAGATACTCCGTGATGAACCCCGCTCCTGCTATGAAATCCCACAAGCCCCAATAACTCATGAACTCACAACGGAATAACACATAGAGAGACATCCAAGGACCTACTGAAACAAGACATCATGTCTTCATTCATAATGACTCCACCCCAAACACTGGCACGACCAAAATCTACCAAAGAAAAAGAGATGTCTACAAGGATGCACATGCCCCACTGAGACGCCAACATCTTTCAGAAACACTCCGAATTCTCACGTGAGTCTTCCAAAATGCGTCTGAAACCTTTTAGCCTTGCGACTCAAAATAACCCCAGATACCAAAGGTACCCCCCAAATATGCTCTGAGACGTTCCCTATAAATCCTCTGGGTTGGGCAGTGATTCCTGCAAACCCCACGGAAGTCACCGTGTGGAGTGGGTGTTGGGGGGCGCCCGCTAGATCCAGCCCCTCAGGACCAAGGCACCCGTCCTCCTGCACCCACAGCTCCCTGTGGGCTCAGCACAGGCCTTGGTTCTAACGTTGCAGGATATCGTTTCTCTCGGCCGAATCCCACTTCCATCATTCCTCAAGTGTGCCCATGAGTTTCCCCGTTAAACCCACATATGCAAATCTCAGTCTTGGCATCTGTGTCCCAGTGAACCTGACCTAAGACAGTGGCACCCCAAAACGCGGCCCCGTAACTACCCATTAACCCATTTCCACGTGCTCTTCGCAGATCTTAGACTACCTTGCCAACGCTTCCACACACCCCTTTAATCCCGCAAACACACTTGGGACAGGTGCACACACTATTCATTGGGCTTATCTAGAGGCCCGCTCTAGCTTCCACGGCCCTTCTGTAGAGGCCTACGGGCTCCCCTCCGCTTCCCCCCTTTTCTACTCCGCCTCCACACGAGCAAACTGGACTGAAAGTCACAGGGACCTCTGGACACAGACAGTGCAGTACTGCATGCAAACTGCAAACAGAAGGACACTGGGCCTTCAGTATGGAGGCCAAGAAGTGAGCCCTGCTGGGAACACCTGCCCGCAACCGGGGACAACACGCATTCCGGTTTAAAAACTGTTGAGGGAATTCCCTGGTGGTCCAGTGGTTAGGGCTCCGAGCTCTCACTGCCGAGGGCCCGGGTTCGCTGCCTGGTCGGTCGAGAACTAAGATCCCACAAGCCGAGGGGTGTGACCAAAAAAAAAAAAGGAAAAACAAACCCACAGCTGAAAATTGGCTGTAGTGAGTTCAGTGAGGACGTCACAGAGAGAGAGAGAGAAGCCCCAGATCTCTTCGAAGAGGCTACCATTGTCTCGTCTTCTCCCACTCACAGCAACTTACAAGAGTCCCTACCTCTTAAGCGGGTGCCTCTTTCATGCCCCCTTAGGTTCCTGACCTTCTCCCCACCCTTGCTGAAGGGAAATTAGGGTCCCTGACTCTGAGAAGGTGAGCTGGTGGAAGGCAAAGCTCCTGCCCAAGATGGTAACTGGTCCCTGGTGACACGCACAGTCTGGAAGCCCTGGGGGTTAAAGTAAGACAATGACACAGCAGGCCGAACGTGGGGACACCTCAGCACACTGGGTGAGGGCACCAGGTACTCAGGGATTTGCTCCTTTTTGACTAAAATAAGGAACCACAGGAGGTTTAGATTAACTGGTGCTGAAATTTCCAGAAGCAACATGGCACCCATCCTCATCCCTGCCTCTTGATCTATGTTGAGGAGTACTCAGCCCAACCCACAGCCCGAGTGTCGAAGCCCAACCCCAATGTAAGAGGCGCCAGCTGTTCTGTAAGCAAGATAGACTCTGTGCCCTCCAATGGAGGGGAAACGGGAACGACTGAAAATAATCAACAGAGAAGAGCATTTCTGATATGAGTGACCGATCTGGAAACAATAAAAGCAGCGTTAACGTGACAGATATTGACTGGTGAAGGGAACCTTACATGAATGGCCTGGAGGGGTGGCGACACATCTCTAAGCCTAGACCTAAAGGAGGAGAAAGGACCAGAGCCAGGACGATTTAGGGACACAGGGTAAGAGCAGGGACTTAAGACAGAAAAGGTTTTGGTGTCTGGGACCAGAGAAACAGCAAATGTGACTGCAGCAGAATGAACCGTGAGAACAGGGTCAGCGCCCAGGATGAGGCTGGAGACCCTGGCAGGGCCCTGAGGATGACACAGGGCTGAGGAGCCACAGGCAGGAGTTGGGATTTTGTCCTGATGATGAGGAGAGCTAATGGAGGATTCAATGCCAGGCAGTGGCATGATTTACCTACAGACTTACCCCTGATAACTCTAAGGCAGGGATAAGCCCTCGAAAGATGGTCTCGCTGTCTGAGCCTGTGCCCCTGCTTCCAACCTTCCCCCCTCCGCCCTCGTTTTGGAGGATTAGGACCCATTAAAAAAATTCTCATGGCAACAGGGCACTCCATCCAAGAACTGCCACACGCAGACACACACTGAATCTTACTAACCATTTCACTCAGATTCAGAGCTGCTGCTTTAGCCCATCATCTCCTCGTTGACGTGGGCTCACTGGGCCCCGGAGAGGGGGTCATTTCATCAAGTTACCCTGAGAAGATCTGAGCTCAGTGAGCAGAACCAGACGGAACTGAATTCTGAAAAGGTGGCCCGGAGGGGCCGGTGGGCAGAGTTCAGCCTTATCGATCTCCCTTAAAAATTCCAGGACTGGGACTTCCCTGGTGGCGCGGTGGTTGAGAATCTGCCTGCCAATGCAGCGGACACGGGTTCAAGCCCTGGTCTGGGAGGATCCCACATGCCGCGGAGCAACTAAGCCCGTGCGCCACAGCTACTGAGCCTGCGCTCTAGAGCCCGTGCTCCACAACAAGAGAAGCCACCGCAATGAAAAGCCCGTGCACTGCAACGAAGAGTAGCGCCCGCTCACGTAACTAGAGAAAGCCCGCGCGCAGCAACGAAGACCCAACGCAGCCATAAATAAATAAATAAATAAATAAATTAAAATTAAAAAAAAAAAAAATTCCGGGACTTCCCTGGCGGTCCCGTGGTTAAGACTTCACCTTCCAACGCAGGGGGTGCAGGTTCGATCCCTGGTCGGGGAGTTGGGATCCCACATGCCTCGCGGCCAAAAAACCAAATCATAAAACAGAACCAATATTGTAACAAATTCAATAAAGACTTTAAAAATGGTCCACATCCAAAAATCTTTAAAAAAAAAAAAATTCCAGGACCATCTTTCACATGCCTGAGCAAAGGAAACTTCTATTTCAAGGTTTGATCACATTGATCTCAAGCAATGAACTCCTCTTTTCCAGAAAAATCACAGTAAAACATTTACAAAGTACATAATTCTGAACATAGCAATTGCTGCTGACAGCACTTCTAGAGGGTCACCTACAGAAATAAGCTCTGAGCAAATTTCTCCATCATGAACTGCTGGGCTCTGTTGGAAGAAGGTTCCAGGTCAATCCAGACCATCCTTCAACATTTGCAGAGAGCGGACAAGAGGGACTTGAGGGAAACATCTACTTGGTAGCTCACAGCTCACTATTTTAATAGGTCACATAAAAATTTAAAAAATGGAATTTTACGGTAGCAGGTTAAACTAGGTTTAGACTCTTAAGACAAAAGATCATTGACATCCTTACCAAAGTATACATTGGAAGAAGCTAAATTTATTCACTAGAGTCCAAAGAATGTTTCCGACAAAGAGCAGAGAGCCTGCAGGCCTCAGTCTGTACTGAACACAATTTAAAAGGGAAATAGTGTAAAAATTGAAGGAAAAAAAAAATCTAATGAATTATGTAGTCAAATTTTTTAAAAATGAAAATATGTCGATTTTGAAAAGAATGCCATGAGCTGCTTATAGAAGGCCGCCAAAGCTTATGTCAGAAGTTAAAAATTATTTATAGAAAAGTGTAAACTGAATAAACAAAGATTTCTTTCAAGCTTCAAAAAAAGCAATGTATTAACTGTAAAGGAATTAGGAAGAAAAAAGTAAATCCATTATGAAAAACAGCACTTTTAATGTTCCTTTAAAAAGGCACCATGGGACTTCCCTGGTGGCGCAGTGGATAGGACTCTGTGCTCCCAATGCAGGGGGCCTGGGTTCAATCCCTGGCCAGGGAACTAGATCCCACATGCATGCAGCAACTAAGTAGCCTGCCTGCTGCCACTAAGACCCGGCACAACCAAATAAATAAATATTTAAAAAAAAAAAAAAAAAAAAGGCACCATGGGGACTTCCCTGGTGGTCCAGTGGTTAAGACTCCACGCTTCCAATGCGGGGGGCACCGGTTCGATCCCCGGTCGGGGAAATAATATCCCACATGGTGTGTGGTGCGGCCAAAAACAAACAAATTAAATAAAAGCTTTAAAAAATAAAAAATAAAATAAAAAGGCACCATGTAGGGAATTCCTTGGCAGTCCAGTGGTTAGGACTCTGCGCTTTCACTGCAGGGAGCATGGGTTTGATCCCTCGTTGGGGAACTAAGATCCCAAAAGCTGTGAGGTGCAGCTAAAAACAAAGGGCACCACATAGTGACAGTCATTTCTTGCCCTCCTTCTCATCTCCCTGACCCTCTACCCCATGCTAGGAAAAGGGAAGAGGGTGACCCACAACCGAGTCAAATCACTGCTCCGTCAACTGCAAATGGAAGTTATCTTCTGATACAAATAATTACAAAATGCACAAGCCTTTTAGAAAGGAGTTTTGCAAATGTCATTTTCATGCATATTTTAACCACATTTTCAATGCACTATATTAGAAGTCACAAATAAATATATCTCGCCACTTCATCACCCACATCCAATCAACTCACCACTCATCTGGCTCCCTCTCTTCACAGCTACCTGTTTCCCTCTCCCATTATTTCTGTTGGCTGTTCTGTGTTTCCCTCTTAGGTTTCTGCTCATTTTGGTCTCCTCCCCTGTCCTGCCGTTTCTCCCCTTCTCTGTATTATTCCTCCTCTCACACCTGTTCTACTCCATTCTGGCAACTTGTTTCCCCACTTGTTGCTTTCTGCCCAGTCTCCCTGGATAGTCTCAAATCTTCATGTATTTCTGCCTCTTTCTTTTTCCCCCATCTTTGCTCTCTGTTATGTTTGCTCTTTTCCTGTTACACCCGACACGTCCCCACCCTCTGGCACCCCCGGCTTGCTCTGCTCCTCTTGTCCCCCGTTGCCCCTTCTTTCTGTACCAGCTCAAAGTTGCTGTCTGCCCAACTCTTTTATCCTTCTTCCCCACTCTGGGTAAAATGCCCCACGTCCCCCTTTATTATCCACGCTCGTCTTGCTGATCAAGGGCCTCCTCTCCCTATTTTGCTCCCCTTCATCTCCCTAGAGGACCCTCCACACACACTCTAAATAATCTGTATCTTCTTTTCTCCCCCTGCTACTTTCTCAGCTTATTCTTTCACTCTGTGAAACACAATAAGGAAAACCTCATCAATCTGGAGGCTTTAAGGGAAAGCCCTCAGGCCCTACCACTAGAAGTCAATTACAAAGGCCCACAGGAAGACATCAATTACAGATCTCAAACAAGAATTATTCTCCTAGCCGCCCAGCAACAAACCCAGCCAATGGGAAACGCCTCCGAACTCCAAACTCTCCGCTTCCCTCCAAGGGACTTTTGTTCAAAACAACCACTCCCAACTTCCTCCTTTTTCTCTATAAAGCAACATTCCTCTCCTTGACTTGTTGGACTTGCCTATGGTGTTTTGCTACTGTCTGCCTGTCATGTATTGCAATTCCTTTATAAACCCATTCTGCTGGTAAAATAATTGGCTATTTTTTAGGGCAGTAACTCTGTCTCTTTGCAAGTTCATCCAGCTATCCTTCACTCTGCCATCTATTTATGGTTCTCCTTCATTCTTCTTTTCTCATTTTTCTCATTCTCTCAGTGGGTCTGTGCCTCATTCACCCAGGAATGGGATGTGTGGATGAAGAACGTCTCCTGCCATACCATTAAACAAAGGACGTTGCAGCCATCAAGCCAAGAGCCACTGCAGCCACCCCGACTGTACTCCCTAAGGGGATTCAGGGTGGAGAAAAGCAGGATGCCGGCCCTAAATAACTAAGGTGCGTACCAAAGGAATGATTTCAGTGAGCCCAGACTCGCATCTTCCCATACACAGAAAAGCACTAAATTCATTAACTGGAGATGTCTAGTTTTCTTAAACTAACTAATCTTTTGATGTTCTAACTACCTGGTTTTTGTTGCAAAACTCCTATATACCCTGGCTCCTCCCTTACCTCTTGGGAGCGGTCCCTCAGAGCGATCTGAGAGGCTGTCTTCTGGGCTTAAGTCCTCAGATCTCTCTGCCAAATAAAACATAATTCTCAACTTGTAGGTGGTGTTTTTTTTTTTTTTTTTCAGTCAACAGATGGGATTAGATGCCCGCCTATTAATTCCACATTAATAGAGCACATTATCCAGTGGGGTAGAATTTGGCACAGAAAAACTCTGGGTGACTCAAGACAGGCCCTTTTTTAGCCTCTTCCCCCAACGTAAGGTGAGAAGAGGCGGTGACTAACAAGGGGAGGCCTGGGGAGCGGAAAGACCCGGCTGAGGAGTGTGCGAAGTGAAGGGAAGTGGGTGTGTTTAGGAACCGGGGCGGACTCTCCAGAATCCCAGGATCATAAAGAGGACGCGGCCTCTTCTGCAGCGGGGCAGTTGGCGCTGCCCTCCAGGGGCCGAGAGGGCGAGTCTGAGATGCGCGCAAGGCAGGGATTCAGCTCGCGCATTTCAAAAAGAAAGAGAAGCGGCACCTCCCCACCCCACCCCTTCCCCCTCCCCCCTCTCACTGGCGACGTCTGCATTTACTTTGGGTGGAGGAGGAGTGCCAGGATTTTAAGATCCCGATAGACCCTCAGACCCAGGTATGGAGGACGGGGTAACGCAAAGCGCAGGTTTAAACAAGAAAGATGAAACTCACGATCCCGTAGGGCGACCTTCGCTCCGCGGTAACCGCTTCCGGGGTCTGCAGGAAACTGCGCATGAGCGCCAAGGGAAGAGGCGGGGCAACTTGGAGGCGGGGCCTGGGCTGGGCGGGAACGTAGAGACGTAAAAGAGGCCGGGCTTGGGCGGGCCCAAAGCAGGGGCGTGGCCAGAGTTTCGCTTTCAGTGCCTCTGGGTTTTCAGGGTTTGGAAGTGCTTTCCTGTTTTCTTCTGTGTAGCCCTGTTGCTTCCTGCTTACTTTAAGTTACTGTTGAAACAGAGCAGGACACTGTCGAGCCCTACCGGGTACAGATCCTTTCTATGTCCCCCTTCTTGTTTATAGTAAATAGGCTTCAGCCTCCTAGACCTTCCCTCAGTACCAAAAGGCAGATTCACATAGTTGCTCATCAGAGAAGTAAGGGAATGCAGAAGCAAAGCAGGAGCAATCAAGAAATAATAGTGCAGAGATTAAAGCAGGATCCTGGTTCCTTCTGAAGGAATATATACATAACAATATTTTTGAGTTCTGCAGGAACTCAGGTCCCACTCAGGTGGAGGATGGTAACTTAAGGCTAAGCGCAAGATTCCTGGACCCCGCCCTGTTAACTCACCACCAACCAATCAGAAGAAAGCCACACACCCTGCAGCCCTCACTCCAAATTTTGCCTATTAAAAACTTCTCCCTGAAAACCACTGGGGAGTTGTTTTTTTTTTTGCACATTAGCCACCCTTTCTCCTTGCTTGGCACTGCGGTAAAACTTTCTCTCCTCCAAACCCTGACGTTTCAGTTTGGCCTCCCTGTGCATCGGGCACACGAACTTGAGTTTGGTAACACTATCTCTCACAGTTTTAAGGTAAAAGCTACAGTTGTGCGAGCCACATATGTTGGAACCTAAGATGTCTTCCTCTTCGAAGTTGAAAACGGCTTAAATCAAAAGCTATTTTTGTGAGCATGTTGGAGTCCTGCCAGTGAGGCTGAAGCAACACTGTGGTCTGGGGAACTGATGTGGAGTTAAAGTGGAGCAGGACCCTATGGGGCCCTCCTGGGTACAAGTCCTTTCTGTGTCCCTGGTTCTTGTTTGTAGGAAATAGTCATCATTCAGCCTCCTTGACCTTCCCTGAGTTCCTAAGGGCAGATTCAAACAGTTGCTAATTAGGGAAGGGAGGGAATGCAGAAACAGGGAGGAGCAGTCAAGAAACAATAGTGTAGGGCTTCCCTGGTGGCGCAGTGGTTAAGAATCCGCCTGCCAACACAGGGGACACAGGTTCAAGCCCTGGTCCGGGAAGATCCCACATGCCGCAGAGCAAACCCATGCGCCACAACTACTGAGCCTGCGCTCTAGAGCCCACGAGCCACAACTACTGAGCCCACGTGCTGCAACTACCGAAGCCCGTGCGCCTAGAGCCCGTGCTCCACAACAAGAGAAGCCACCGCAACAAGAAGCTGGTGCACCACAACGAAAAGTAGTCCCCGCTCGCCACAACCAGAGAAAGCCCGCGCACAGCAACGAAGGCCCAACACAGCCAAAATAAATAAATTTGTAAAAAAAAAAGAAAAAGAAAAAGAAACAATAGTGCAGACTTGGGGCAGGGTCCTGGCTCCTCCTCAAGGAACATATATAATAATATCTTTGAGTTCTTCTGCAGGAACTAAGGCCCCCACCCAGGTGGAGGATGGTAACTTCAGGCTGAGCACAGGATTCCTGGAGCACCAACCCTGTTATCTCACCACCAACCAATCAGAAGAAAGTCACACACCCTGCAGCCCTCACCCCAAATTCTGCCTATAAAAACTTCTCCCCCAAAACCATCAGGGATCAAAAAACAGATGCCAATTATTAAAGATTTAAAAATATGAAGGGAGTTCCCTGGTGTCCTAGTGGTTAGGATTCCAGGCTTTCACTGAGTGGCCCAGGTTCAATCCCCGGTTGGGGAACTGAGATCCTGCAAGCTGCACAGCACAGCCAAAAAAGAAAGAAAGAAAAACATAAGGGACTAATTTTTTGTTGTTGTTGTTTGTTTGTTTTTATTTTTGGCCACACTGAGCAGCTTGTGGGATCCCTGACCAGGGATTGAACTCATGCAGTGAAAGCACGGAGTCCTAACCACTGGACCACCAGGGAATTCCCACAAGGAACGATTTTGACCTAATGATTATATGTTGATTATTATATGATTATAATATTAAACCTTGTTTAATTATTATATTATTATTATATTGAAACAGGAGGGAAGGAGGCAGGGAACAACCTTTGAAAGAATGACATAGCCCGAGGACATGACGTAAACTGATTAGAACCAAATGGGTCCAAAACGGTGGACAAGCCTACTTCCACTAGACCTTGAACCTCAGTATACACTCACTGTAACACATCAGCAAGCTAAATGACACACCCACAGGCGCCATGACAGTTCCAAGACCCACCATAAGGATCAGAAAGTGGGTGGTGGCCTAATTCCTGGAAATCCCCGCCTCTTCCCAAAATAGCTGGAATACTCCTCCCACTCATTAGCCTATGAAATTACCCACCACTATAAAAACTGACAACCCCATACCCTGGTGCCTTTTCTCGCCTTTTGAGATGGCCCACACTCTGTCTGTGGAGTGTGTTTCTCTCTAAATAAATCCACTTCTTACCCATCACTTTGTCTCTCACTGAATTCTTTCTCACTGAATTCTTGTCTCACTGAATTCTGTGTGATCTCAGTTGGAAGACTGTGGGTTTTAGCCGGGTTTGGGTCCCGGCACGTGGGTTCAAGTCCCAATCTGAGGTGCCTGGTTTCAATACGACTGTAATATTAAACGCTGTGACGCAAAAATAGAGAATATACATTTTCTAGCACAGGTGAAACAACTAAAATAGTTACCACTGCCAAAAAGAAAACAAATTTGAACTTAGATAAGGAGAGGTTTTGTTTGAAAGGATTATTGCACTAGAGAGAATGCTCCAACCTTATGATCTGCAAAAGTCTCAAAAGCCAGACAGACAAGAGCTTTTCTTTATAAGGAAGGATAAACAAGGCTAGAAAAACAAAAAAACAAAAAACAGGTGAGAGTGGGACTTACCTGGCTGTCCAGTGGTTAAGACTCCATGCTTCCACTGCAGGGGGCGCCCGCTCGATCCCTAGTCAGGGAACTAAGATCTACAAGCCACGCGGCGAGGCCAAAACAAAACAAAACACAACAAAAAACAGGTGAGAGTAGATGAGGATGCTGCATTACCTGTAATTGATCAGGGAATGTTTTACCCTGAAGTTGCCTGCTCTTGGGCTGTTGTCATGGAAGGGTTGTTCTGAATTACAGTGCTCAAAAGTGATCCAAAATTCAGGGCACTGGGGAGAGGAGAGAATCTTAAGTAAAGTTTGACTAAATCCTACTAACAAGCATTGTTCTGTAGGGGAGGAAAAATTCTCCTTTACCATCTTTGGATCTCTGGCCTAAGAATTAAACTGCTATAAGACAGATTAACAGGAGAAACACATAAAAGTTTTATTAAATTCTCACTCTACGTGGGAACCTTCACAAGAGAGTGAAGACCCAAAGAAGTGACCACAGCAGGAAGCTTTTATACCTTTTAGACAAAAAACAATCGATTTGTGAAGAATTGACAAAACAAAGGGTTTGGGCTAGGGGCAGTAAGTGGTAAAGAAGAAAATAGAAAGATACGGATTCGTTTAACAAGATTTGTTTGTACAGATTTCTTGGCCCCAAATTGCCTGTCTCTGGTGATAAGAATGTCTTTCTTCCTCCTGGTACGAGAAGGGCACATTTTACATGGGAGATCCTGCTTTCAGGAAGACAATGGATGGTCAGAATGTCTTTCTTTCACTGGCTGTTCTTAAGTGCATTTAATTCAAAATAATCGACATGCTGAAGTGGCATTTTTTGGACTTACATAGTTTGGTTTTCTTTAGTTCCTATTGATCAGTGGGGACAAACAATTCAGTAAATATTGACGAGACAAAGAATGGTGATTTGAAGGGTCTGTATCTGCCTCATTCCTAGGTAAACAAGGGGACTCTCATGAGTCTTACTGAAGTCAAATGGGGAAGGGTAGTCCTTTGCAGTAAGCTGTTTCCTACACGTGGGTGGGGGTGAGTGGTTCTTTAACCTTAGCCATTTTCCAAAATTATACAGTTGGAGAAAAGTTCAACAGTGTCACCACATATTAATTCAACAAATTCAACACTGACACCAAGTAAAATTCCAGGAATAATAAGTACACATGCTATACCTGAACAACAGAACATTAGAAACTTTAAACTAATGATAATAATAACAAATTTGCCCAAGAACTTTGGTCTCTATGCCCTTTGAATAGCACCGAAGGGTTCTGTGTCTTCACTATGTTCTTGTTGTGTCCCTGTCTGAGTTGGAAAAACACATTCCTGTGTTTCTCTTTTATTCACACACAATGCTTCTGGCACTTCTTTAGAAATTTATTTATTTTTTATTTATTTATTTTTGACTGCGTTGGGTCTTCGTTGCTGCGCGCGGGCTTTCTCTAGTTGCGGCGAGCGGGGGGCTACTCTTCGTTTTGGTGCACGGGCTTCTCGTTGCGGTGGCTTCTCTTGTTGCAGAGTACAAGCTCCAGGCGCGCGGGCTTCAGTAATTGTGGCTCGTGGGCTCTAGAGCGTAGGCTCAGTAGTTGGGGCACATGGGCTTAGTTGCTCCGCGGCATGTGGGATTTTCCCGGACCAGGGCTCGAACCCGTGTCCCCTGCATTGGCAAGTAGGTTCTTAACCACTGCGCCACCAGGGAGGTCCCTGACACTTCCAACATAGTGTTTTCCCCACCAAACAATCCTCTGACACCAGCTGGGTGTCCTACAATTCAACTCAATTTTGACGCTATCTACCTGGAGATAGCGTTGGATCCCACAGGTTAAGGGCTCAGTCCTACAAGACTGCCCCTCCTCCACTGCAGAGGCCAATTACAAGTCCAGATTGTCATCTGTGTTTCTGGCTGACCAGGTATAAATCGAAGGCTCCTATGACCCCCTCTCCTTTAGTTCAATTAATTTGCTAGAGTGGTTCACAGAACTCAGGAAAATAGTTTACTTGCTAGATTGCTGGCTTATTATAAAAGGATATAACTCGGGTACAGCTAAATGGAAGAATGCATGGAGCAAGGTATGTGGAAAGGGACTTGGCGCTTCCATACACTTTCTGGGTGTGCCTCCCTCCCAGCACCTCCACGTGTTCACCAGCCAAGAAGCTCTCAGAACCCCATACTTCTGGGATTTTTATGGTGGCTTCATCACATAGGCATGATGGATCATTAACTCCATTTTCAGTACTCCTCTCTGTGGAGAATGGGGGCAGGAGGTGAGGGAGGTATGGAAAGTTCCCACCTTCTAATCACAGATTGGTCTTTCTGGTGACCAGCTTCCATCTAGGAACACACCAAGATTTGTCTCATTAGCACAAAAGAGATTCCTATCACCCGGGAAATTCTAAAGGATTTTGGAGCTCTATGGCAGGAATCAAAGGCCAAATATTAGAACAAAAGATGCTCCTAGTGCTCTTTTATCACTTAGGAAATTTCAAGAGTTTCAAGGGCTCTGTGCCAGGAACCAAGGGCAGAGACCAGTAAATGTATTTTCTATGATTTCACACTATCACACATAAGACATCATTGTCTGTTACAACACAACATTGTAAATCAACTATACTTCAATAAAATAAATAAAAAGGAAAGACATCATTATCTGTTGGAAGACATGGCTCTAAATCACCGAAGTCAGAGGTCTCTGTGACTGTTAGTTTGAACAAGAACCTAGGGGCTGGGTGGGGGAGGGAAGTATTGGGAGTTTGGGGTTAGCAGATGCAAACTATTATATATAGGATGGATAAACAATAAGGTCCTACTGTATAGCACAGGGAACTATGTTCAATGTCTTGTGATAAACCATAATGGAAAAGAATATGAAAAAGAATATATACATATACACAACACATATATCTGAGTCACTTTGCTGTACAGAAGAAATTAACACAACACTGTAAATCAACTATACTTCAATAAAATAAAATAAAATAAACCTAGGAGCTATAATAAGAAAAATATTTTTTCCCTTTGTCATTTTTCTGCTGATCATGGGGGAAAAAAAATCTTAAGACAGCATCATGAACTTTATGGTCACGATTAGATTACAAGCAATATAAAAAAACAGGGGCTTCCCTGGTGGCGCAGGGGTTGAGAATCTGCCTGCCAATGCAGGGGACACGGGTTCGAGCCCTGGTCTGGGAAGATCCCACGTGCCGCGGAGCAACTAGGCCCGTGAGCCACAACTACTGAGCCTGCGCGACTGGAGCCTGTGCGCCGCAACAAGAGGCCGCGATAGTGAGAGGCCCGTGCACCGCGATGAAGAGTGGACCCCGCTTGCCACAACCAGAGAAAGCCCTCGCACAGAAACGAAGACCCAACACAGCCAAAAATAAATTAAAAAAAAAAAAAAAGTTACTCTTTAAAAAAAAACACCAAAAAAAACACAGAGTCACTGGGAGAAGGCAGGATCTCACCTGGGCACAGGTCTTTGGGCCGTAGCTTCTCCAAGGAACTTAGGAAGGTACTTCCTTGGGCCACCAAGCCCCCAAAGGGCATCTGGCACATACACCCGCACATGCGTCCAGGAACTTTATGTAGCCCCGCCCCTCGTGGGACCAGACTCCGCCCCCTGGAGTCATTCCCCACTGCGCCTGCGCTGCTGTAGGTTCTGCCCAGATTGTATACCTCTGCTCAGAAGTCTTGTCTTAGTACCCCTTACCCAGGATCCAAACTTGCAGCAACAACTTGGTCCCTCTATCGACTCAGGGCTCTGATCACCCAACCAGAATGCAATCTGACCCAAGCCCACGGGAAGAAGCTGCAGGGTTCAGCCCGGTCCGGACGTAAATCTGTAGCACAAACCAGTCCTACCACCATCCCGCGCTGTACTTGATCTCCTCTCCCCCACCCTCACCCTTTCTGCCTCTTCTTTCCTGCCCAAACCCTCTGGCATGGACACACAGAAAAGCCGGCAGCCCCTCAGGGCCTGAATCCAGCGCGTCCTACAATCCGTGTGTCTCCGGAACAGCACCAGGGCTGGCCACACAGATTTACCCTGCACTGTATAAGCGTAGAAGGCGCCCACAGGCCCTAGCTAGAGCTGCTCCCCCACCCCAAACTTCCTAGGTTTCTACTTCACACTTCTGGCCTAGCACAGTTGTGCACACAAAGCTCAGCTGCCTGCAGAAGCTGCACCCAGGAGGCGATCTCCTCTGCCTAGCTGGGGTCTCTGGGCCTAACAGAATCCTCAGGTACCCTCTAAAATAACTTGTTAGATACGGAATTTGCCTCTGGAACCTCTCTGGTCCTCTCCCCATCCTCAGGTCCTCCCTTCTCAGAACTGCTTACAGGAGAATTTAATTGAGGGTGGCTTCTGCTGCTGCTTACCCGGAACTGGTACTCAGAATTTCCAGTTTCCGGAAACCTGAGGAAGGAAGCCCTTCATTTTAAATTATGTTACCCAACACCACCCGCTGGCAAAAAGCTTTGACTCAAACCATTTTCAACTTAAGAGGAAAACATCTCAGCTTGTAATTTAAGTCGTCCTCACAACTCTAATCTTTTACCTTCAACTGCTTGAAACATTAACTTAAAATAGCGAGGAAGGGACTTCCCTGGTGGCGCAGTGGTTAAGAATCCGCCTGCCAATGCAGGGCACATGGGTTTGAGCCCTGCTCCGGGAATATCCCACATGCCGCAGAGCAACTAAGCCCGTGCGCCACAACTACTGAGCCTGCGGTTCTACAGCCCGCAAGCCACAACTACTGAGCCCCCATGCCACAACTACTGAAGCCCGCACGCTCTAGAGCCCGTGCTCTGCAACAAGAAAAGCCACCGCAATGAGAAGCCCACGCACCGCAATGAAGAGTAGCCCCGCTCGCAGCAACAAAGACACAACCCAGCCAAAAATAAATAAATAAAATATTAGATTACTTTAAAAAAAAAAAGTAATACATGTCCATGATTAAAAAAAAAAAAAATAGCGAGGAAGCGGCTGGGTCCACAGGACACCAAACAGATTCAAAGAATTCAAAAGCAGAAGTTCAGGTAATGCTGGGCAGAAAACCAGCCCTCCAAAGGTCCGGGAGCGGGGCGGAGGTCCAGACCCTGCTCCCTCCAGGCCCCGCCCCACGTCGGCCCCGCCCCTGGCTTTCTGTTCAGTCCAGGCTACTGCCCACGCCCCGCCCCTCACCACACCCCACCCCTCCTCGGCCCCGCCTGCTGCACAGTCGCGCACGCGCAGTTGCCTGCAAAAACCCGGAAGCGGGGAGAGGGGCACAGTCCTCGGTTTTTCTGGTTCAACCCGGGTCTTTGGGACGCCCCCAGGCCCCCGATCCGCCACACCCGAGGTTCAGGGATTGTGACGTACGTTAAAACCCCTTCATCCGCTCGTTCCGCACCTGGTAAGTCCCGGCAGCACCGTGAGACATTCTAGGTCTCCGCCCTGGCCTTTCCGCCCTAGGTCCAGGTAGACACCGCTTGCCGCGTCGCTTTCCTGCTCAGAACCCTTCAGTGACTTCCGCAGGCTCGGATCCCCTCTCCCTCTCAGACGCGCTGTTTCAAGTCCTCACTCCGGAGGTGGATTCTCGTCCTCCCATTCGACCCTCCCCGGGCAGAGATGGCCGTGCAGACCCGGAGGCCACATCTTCTCCTTGGCCTTGGGGTCGTACAGACATCACCCCTCTCCTGACACCCTCCCCGTCTACGCGACCTCTGGAGTCGGCCCGGCCCCTCCTCTCCCTAGTCATCCACTTTGCACTCACCGCCTTGGAGATCTCTGCCCCACGCACTGGCACAGGTGACAAGCACCCGTTCGGTGACACTCTTTGTGTTTGTTCTGGACAAAACGCATCCCACTGTCTGTGCTTGTCGTGGTGTGTTTACATTCCCGAAGCCCCACTGGAAAATGCACTTCGTGGGCAAGGGACATCTTTCTCTCTCTTCCATACCTGTGAATGTACAGGGCAGGGGATGGAGCAGAGTCCGAGAGAGAGAATGAGAAAGATTGAGAGAGAAAGTAATCGTGAAAAAGAGAGGATGAAATGGAGGATGGGGCAGGTGGATGTGGTGATACAGTAAGAGCAAAAGAGTGAACCAGAGGAAGAAACCTAGATTGAAAGGCACCTCCAGAAAGACAAAGGGAAGCAAATTGGACGAGAGGGACCTTGATGGGGTAGAAGTGGGAGCAGCAAGGGGCCGGTACATCGAACTGAGAGAGCGGGGAGGGAATCAAAGAGTTCAGGCCATGGACACCAGAGACACGTGGTGCTGGGACAGAAAGAGGGGCAAGAGGTGACAGGGAGAGCAGAGGGAGAAACAGAGCAGGGAGGAAATTCCCTGGCATTAGTCCCTTCAATGCCTTCTCATTGCCCTCAGGACGAAAATCCAGACTCCACTGTACGACTTTATAGCTGGGAGCTCTGGAGGTGAGGTGACCCTCCGGAGTTGGTCCAATTCGAGGGAAGGAATAGGCTTTTCTATCCTGCACTGATCAGACATGGGACACTGGCTGTCCAATGAGGTGCCGTGATTTGGGGGCGGCAGCTCCCTGTGGCTGAGTCCAGTTTTCAAGGGGAGGCGGGGTGTTGAGCTGTGAGCCATCAGCAGCCAAACGCCTGGCTGTGAGGAAGCTCGTGTCTGGATCCTGAGGGGGTGGATTCAGGAGGTTTACTGTACATAGTAACTTCTGTGGGGTCTCTTAAGAGTGTGAAGTTCATCGACCCATAAGGGGTTAAAGGGAAAATTTTCACAGACCATTTTGGATGGGGGAATCTCATTATTACTGACCAAGCATTACTGAAGGTGTCACGTGGGTTCTGTGGGATACAGATGACATTTTGAAGGGTTTCACTGGAAGATACTGGAGTCTCGTCGGAATATGTGGATCGTTGGAGACATTACTCTTGCATTATGACATTATGGCAGTGCCTGACTTTAGGGCAAGGTCTCCAAGAAGGAATATATGGGATCCTGGGTTGGTGGGTGTCTTCCTGCCAGAACAAAAGCTACCCACGTTTGGAACGTGGTGTGGGATGCCATGGCAGAGTGTGCAGATCAGTAGCGGATTCTGTCCTGTAACATTGTGGGGTGCCCACTGGGAGCTTGTAGGAGTGTGGGGCGGGACTGGGGTCAGGTGATGGGGGTTTTCATTGGGGGGGGCTCGCTGGGGGTGGATCTCTGGGCACAAACCCGGAGGAAGCTGTAAGTCAGGACAGGACGGCATCCTTCGGCCACTGCCACTGTGTCATCAGTTTGTATCTCTGGGCAGTTATTTTGTTCAGCATATACAGATGGTGGTATTGTCCCATCTTAAAAAGAAACAGCAAAAAAGAGCCCTTTACTACATTTGCCCATCCTTAAAACAAAAAATCTTGAATTAGCTACGTTTCCCACTCAAGTAAGTGCCCTTTCTTACTCTCCGTTTCAGAACAAAATAAACAAGTAAAAAGTTGTTTATTTCACTGCTTCAATTCTTGCTTCCAATTCTCATTTGAAACCCATTCAGTCCAGCTTTCACACCCACTGTTCCACTGATACTTTGCTTATCTAAACGTATTTCTAAATCTAGTGGTATATTCTCAGTCATCATCTTGTCCTTTCAAAAACTTGTTGCACTCCGTCTTCTGGAAGCACTTTTTTCTTGGCTTTCACATCACACTGTTTTTAGAAAATAAATTTAGCTAGCTACCAGCCGTCCGTTTTAATTTTCTTCTCCGTGTTCACTTCTCAGTTTCCTGTGCCTCTTTCTCCGACCTCCCTGGTCCCTGACTGTGGGAGTATCTCTGGCCTTAGTCCTTGAATTTCTTTTCTCTGTCTGCACCCACTGTTTCTATCTCATGTCATAACTTTAAACACTGATGTCTCCTTTCACGTCTCCACCCAGACCTCTCCCCTGAAACCGCAGTCCTGTACCCAGCTTATCCAGCTGTCACCTCAGCATCTCTGCTGGGACAGCCAACTGGCATCTTCACCTTAATATGTCCAAAAATGACCCCCCCGAACCCTCCCAGATATGTTCTCTTGCCGTCCTCCACGTCTCAGTATAGGGCGACCCTGTACTTAGGTCCTGGGGCTTAGGTGAGCATCTCAGCATGTTTTAAAAATATACATTGCTTTACTCGCTAGTGTTTTAACTAATGACAAAAAAAAAAATTAAAAATAGATGTTTAGTTAAAATCGATAAGGGAATAATACATGGTTCTAAAATCTCCTGGGGTATGGGGAAAAAGGTTTGAAGACCACAGCCCTTTCTTATCTGCTTTCTTTAATACCCTTTAAAATATATATATATATATATATAATTGAAGTATAGTTGATTTACAATGTTGTGTTAGTTTCAGGTGTACAGCACAGTGATTCAGTTGTATATTATATCCATATTATATATATTCTTTTTCAGATTGTTTTCCCTTATAGATTATTACAGGATATTGAGTATAGTTTCCTGTGCTATACAGTAGGTCCTTGTTGGTTATCTGTTTGATATATAGTAGTGTGTATATGTTAATCCCAACCTCCTAATTTATCCCTCACCCCTCTCCCCTTCGGTAGTCATAAATTTGTTTTCTGTGTCTGTGGGTCTATTTCTGTTTTGCAAATAAGTTCATTTGTACCTCTAATACCCTTCTGATCTTTTCTCCTACTTGTCCCCTCCTCACTCACTCTACTGAAGCCGCACAGGCCTGTTGGCCCTTTCCGGGACCAGGACACTACCACTTCAGGGCCTTCCCATGGTGTCCCTCTGCCTAGAAGCCTCTGACCCTTCACTTGCAGGTGGCAAAATCCCTTCTTTCCTCAGGTCTTTGTTCTGCTATCACCTCTCACTGGCACCTTCTCTGGCTTCTCCCTCCTCCCCCGCCCCCCTAATCACATTCCAGCGACTCCCTCACCCCTACTTCCGGTGTATATCGCCTGCTCTGCATGTTTCTCTGCTGCTTCCCTTCCCCGTCCCCTTCTCCTGGCTGGATGCGCATGACAGCAAGTCCCCAGGAGACAGCAGAGCCACAAGGTGGGAGGCGGGCTGGGCTTGCCTCCTCTGAGCGGTGCTGAACTCTGGCGTCACAGTAGATTGCTGCGGCATTTTGCAGATACATCTTTTGTGCCTCCTGACCAGAGATTCCCCTTCAAAGAGTCATGTGGAATGCAACCTCCATAATGTTTAAAGTGCCTCCGGTGATTCCGACCTGTATCCAGCTTTGAGCACCAAGGCTCTGGGTCCTCCATGTATGAAGCTGAGATCAGCCCATGATCCAGAGAGGTGAGGGGGCTCTGTTCTGAGTGGAGTTTGATCAGGGCTGCTCTGTGACCAAGGGGAGGGTCGGTCCAGCCCCGAGCCCCCCTGCTACAGCATACGTGGGGGCTTCAGGAGGGGAGCGAGATCTGAAGAAAAGGGTGGGAAAACTCACCTCTTGGTCTCTGTGTGGCAGTTTCCTGTCCTGAGCCCCTCCTGGGACAGTGGGCAGCAGGGGACTGTCTGTTCCACATGCTGAGGGCTTCCCTGTGTGTGTGGTGGTGACTCAGGAAGGGGCTGTGTTGATTCTGAGCATTAAACAGCCTATTCTTGACACTCAGGATTGACTTCTCAAGACTGATCTTTGCCTGAGGAAGAAATCTGGAAGACGAGGAAGAGGAAAGAACAGGAGTCAGGAATGGCTCTTTCTCAGGTAAAGTCATATTCTCAGTTGATTGTTTTGTCTGTCCTTCCTGAAATGCCCTTTTTTGGACTCACTAATCTTATCTGACTCTGAAGTGTCCTGCCTGACACCTGTACCGTCACAGTCACCCGGGTCCTTCCCTCAGGGCCTGTCATCTCCACTTAGATCCCATCTCCCCATGACCCAGTGACCTGGAACTTGTGAAGAGGCTCCGCTGGGTGTAGTCCTGGGCAGGGCTTCACACCCATGGACTGGAGACAGGGTGTCAGTGCCATTGGGTGGCAGGGATTGCTTAGCGGCCCATCTAGATGCATTGTCTGCTCTCTGTCAACCAGGATAAAGAAGCTGCACTATATTTATATATATATATATATATATATATATATATATATATATATATATATATATATATAGTGCTCAAACTTCCAACAAAGCAGCAGCTTAGGTACTAGGATGTAAAGCATCCCCTTCCCTATCTCCATGCCTCATGTCTCAGTGGGGAACCACTGTTGCAGGTTTTGTGGCAAGACTCAGCTCAGATCTTGTAAGACTGCATTTCACATCATTATGCAATTTTAGGAAAAATTCTTCATTGAATGTTTGTTGTAATATTTTATTCTGCAAATTTTAAAAACACACACAGTATGTGTCTAGAAGTGGTTTTCACATTAGTAAACACAGATGCAGCTTGATCTTCATTGGAACTTTCTCTTAATGAAGACTCATGGGACCTTTACAATTTCTTGCTGACATAAAGAACGTGTCAGTGGCTGCCTTGGAGCAGGCTGACTTCTCTGCAGATGTCTGACGATTTCTCTGGGCAACCTGACATATGACTACTACTGGGTCAAGAATGGTGCATTTCATATTTTGATAGATTTTGTCAGTTGTCCTCCCCTAAAGCTGCAAAGTGTCCCTCCCCGCCACCAACATGTGAGATTTTCCTCAATGTAAGCAAAACTTGATACTGTATTCTTTTTGTATTTTGAAAATTTGGGGGAAAATGACAATCCTTTGTATTTCCATTTCCAACTACTTGTGAGTCAAGTTCATTCTTTTATGGAAATAAAACATGGATTTTCATACTTTTGCTCAGTTTTCTTTTGATATATTTTTAAAAGCGATTTTATATTTTGTAGTTTAATTCTTTACACATGCCCTGGTATCCTTCTTAGTTTAGCGTTTCTTTGCAGTGAAACATAAATCTTTCCTTCTTGCCCTCTGCTTTCTGATCTTGCTTGAGAAGGCCTCACCTCGCATAATGTTAAAATACTGTGTTCCGTGTAGTCCTAATCGTCCCTGTTTATGTCTTTAATTTGGATTTAACTAAATCTCTAATTGGGCTTTTTTGTGTATATCTTGCAGCTATTTTATTTCATTCATTTTAGTTTCAGATATTACCCACACTTGTGCATATCCCCCCCCCCACACACACATTCACGCATGTCAATAGGTTCCCATGTAATTTGGCAAGGCCCACCATTTTGTTTTTCTCTTCAAAATTTTCTCTCTCCTAAATACAATGCAGACTTTTTATTTGAAATCCCACATTCCTTTTGCCTTTGAATTGCTCTGAATTTCTAAATCCCTGAGGTCTTTACGCCACCACATCTTCCAGCGAAAAGTAGGTTTTCTGGTCTTGGATCGCGTCTTTGTTATATCCTTCAGTAAAGTTTTTAAAATTTCCTCACATATGTCTTCTGAATAGGTGTCACAGTGAAATCGCTAATGGGAATTTGCTTCTCCCTCTTCTGGTCCCGGCTTAGGCGTCCTGCGCAGTGGGGAATGGCAGGAGCCTGCTGGCCCACTTGCCGCAGCCTTACCTTTAGTGGAAATGCCTCCACTGCTTCCAATGATTGTGATGCTTGGTGAAATAGTTTTGCTTAATGACAGTTCCTTTAATTTCCTATTTGGCATAATTTTGGGGGTGGGTAGTTTACCATATCCACTTTTTAAAAAATTTATTGAAGTATAGTTGATTTACAATGTTGTGTTAATTTCTGCTGTACAGCAAAGTGACTCAATTATACATATATATATTCTTTTCCATTCTGGTTTATCACAGGATATTGAATATAGTTCCCTGTGCTATACAGTAGGACCTTGTTGCTTATCCCTACTTGGCATCATTTTATTTATTTGTTTATTTTTTTGGCTGCATTGGGTCTTCTTTGCGGCACACGGGCTTTCTCTAGTTGCAGTGAGTGAGGGCTATTCTTTGATGCGGTGCATGGGCTTCTCATTGTGGTGGCTTCTCTTGTTGCGGCACGTGGGCTCAGTAGTTGTGGCACATGGGCTTCGTTGCTCCATGGCATGTGGGATCTTCCCGGACCAGGGCTTGAACCCATGTCCCCTGCATTGGCAGGCAGATTCTTAACCACTGCGCCACCAGGGAAGCCCGGCATAATTTTAATCATCCAGTATTTCTTCAAAGGTCTACTGCCGTGATAAACATTTTTTCTATTTAATCTGCTAAATTAACCTACAACATTAGTAAATTTCCTCATCTTGAATCACTTTTTTTTTTTTATTAGTGGAATAAACTCCACTTGACTTTTCTTGGTGGCTGAATATCTGAGTTAAATGGATAGACCTGTATTTATGTTTTTGCATGTATGTGGACTCTGTCATGCTTGAAGATACCACTCATACTCTAGCTCATCCAGGTACTGAATATCACTTAGTGTGTAGAACATAATATGTATCTCCTCCACATAAACAATCCTGTGTTGAATAATTTCATTTGTATATTTCTTCCATTGTCCTCAAAATGGGAAATCTACAGTGATTCAGTGGATCTGATATCCTCTGCTGGAAAAATATAATAAAATTAGGGACATATAAATTACTCAAAATGATCTGTCACTTCAACTGAATCAATCCTTACACCTCTTTCCTACTCACATTTTGTGTGAAGCCAAGAACTCTCCCCATGGTCTCTTAGTGAAGCATGTTTTTTATTTCAGGCACTGTTGACATTCAGGGATGTGGCCATAGAATTCTCTCAGGAGGAGTGGGAATGCCTGGACCCTGCTCAGAGGGCATTGTACAGGGACGTGATGTTGGAGACCTACAGGAACCTGATCTCCCTGGGTGAGGATAACGTCCCTCCAGAAGTTGGCATCTGCCCTAGTGAGTCTCTTGAGAACCCCTGCCTTGCTTGACTGAGATTGAAGCTGTGTTGACTATGAAATGAAACGCAGGATAATGCAGCATCTGGAGTTTAACCTTCCCCTCTCTTTAGATGGTCACACACTTCAGATTAGTATTGGCTCCAGAAGATGAGTAAAAACAAAATCTTATGGCAAACTTTAAAAAATTTCCAATTCTGGATCCACTCTTATCCCTGTAGTTTTCATTCAGTAGTTCTTGGAAGACAACTAGGTTATCTTTTTAAAAGATGCTCCTTAAGCATTCAGAATGAGACAGTGAGTGAACAGATTTGTGAAATATTTTTTTAGACACATCTGTAATGTCCTCTCAAAAGAACAAAGGGCTAGAATTGTATTCTGGAAAAGCCACAGCACGTTATGTTCCTCTCTTATAAGCAGAAAACTCTTTTTCTGACCTGAATATTATTTAAATTTTGGAGCAAGGGAGAAAGCCCCAGAATGTGGAGAACAAAATGAAAGAAGTGAAAAAAGTAAGTGGGTGGGAAGGTATCAAAGGTGTGAACATCGGTAAGAGCTCAGAAGGGCAAAGAGGAAGCCACACCATTAATAGTGTTTGGGAAAGTCCCTGTAAGTGGGAAAGTTCTATGGGAAAACAAATGTTTACTTCTTGTGAGCTCTCAAAGGAAATTTTTCTTCCCTTTCACTTTTTGCTTTCTTCTTCAGACATGTAAAATTCTTCCTTCCAGCCTCCAGGGTTGCTCCAGCTCATGCAAAGACCAAGGCAAAATTTTGATCATGACCTATGACACTCTTTGTGGGGCACTGGGAGGGCTGGTTATAAGAGGTCCTCTTTCTTCTTTGGTCTCATTCTATACCCAGTTTTCAGTCCACACAGATCAGAGCTGAAGCCTCCCCAGTCCTGGCCCCAGTTCTTCTCCAGGTTCTATTCCCATTTCAATACTTGGGAGACCTTCTCACGGGATGGGAAAACATTGCCATCTGGGGCCCCAGGAGAGTGCATGGGGCTATCTCAAGTCCTCTCTGCCTCTTTCGGACCCCCAGCCATTTCTTCAGTTCTGCTTTTGCCACACATCAAGAAGTATGTGTGACAGAAGTGGTGTGGGTCTTTTGATCCAGCAGTAAAATTGCTTTTACTCAGCGGGAGTATATGCAGTACCATACCATACCTTAAGTTCTGGTGTGTTGTGCTTTTGTTTCTTTCTTAGAGTATTTTCTAATTTCCCTTATGAGATCACCTCTGACCCATTGGTTGTTTTAAGAGTGTTTTAAAATTTCCATATATTGTGAGCTTTCCAGTTTCCCTTAAGTTAATCATTTCTATTTTCATTCTACTGTGGTCGGAGAAAATATTTTGTATGATTTCGGTCTTTTTCAACTTATTGAGATTTGCTTTATGGTTTAATATATGGTCTATCCTAGAGAATATTCCATGTGCACCTAGAGAAGAATGTGTATTTTGCTTTTACTGGGTGGAGTGTTCTATATATGTCTGTGAGAGCTAGTTGGTTTATAGTCTTGCCCAAATCCTCTTTGTCCTTACTGAACTTCTGCCTGGCTGTACTCTCTATTAAAAGGGGGAAATGGAAGTCTCCAAATGTTATTCTAGAACTGTTTTTATTTCTTCCTTAAATTCTCTCGGTGTTTGCTTCATATATTTGGGGGCCCTCTTGTTTAGGTGTGTATATGTTCATATTTGTTGTAATTCCTTGATGAGTTATCCTTTTTTAATAAATAAATTAAATAAATAATTTTTATTTAATTTTTTATAAAAAAATTTATAAAAATATAAATTTTATAAAAAAAATTTAAAAAAATAAATAATTTTTTTTGTCTCATAAAAATTTTTGACTTAAAGTTTATTTTGTCTGATAATAGTATAGCACTCCAGGTCTCTTTTGGTTACTATTTGCATGGAATTTGTATTAGTTTGCTAGGGCTGCCATAACAAAGTACCGCAGCCTGGGTGGCTTAAACATCAGAAATGTATTTTCTCACAGTTTTGGAAGCTAGAAATCTGAGATCAGGTTGTCAGCAGAATTGTGTTATCCCAGGTTATGCTCTTTAGCTTGTGGCTGGCTGTCTTTTCCTACCCGTGTCTTCACATGGTCTTCCCTCTGTGTGTGTCTGTGTCATAATCTCCTCTTCTTAAAAGGACACCAGTCATTGGATTAGAGCCCACTCCATTGACCTCATTTAACCTTAATTACTCCTTTAAAAGCCCTATCTTCAAGTACAGTCATATTTTGAGGTATTTGATGTTAGGACCACAATTTTGGGGGGAATACAATTCACCCCATAATTTTGGGGGGGCCACAATTCACCCCATAACAGATTCATTTGCTGTTCTTTCATTTCTAACCTATTTGCATCTTTGTATCTAAAGTGAGTCTCCTACATATAGAATATAGGCATACCCTGGAGATATTGTGGATTTGGTTCTAGACCACTGCCATAAAACAAATATCACAATAAAGTGAGCCACAAATTTTTTTGTTTCCTGGTGCATGTGAAAGTTACATTTGCATTATATGGTAGTCTATTAAGTGTACAATAGCAATATGTCTAAAAAAAATGTACATACCTTAATTAAAAAATACTTTAGGGAATTCCCTGGTGGTCCAGTGATTAGGACTCTGCGATTCCACTGCAGGGGGGCACAGGTTCAATTCCTGGTCAGGGGACTAAGATCCTGCATGCTGTGTGGCAGGGCCAAAAAAAAAAAAAAAAAAAAATTTATTGCTAAAAAACGCTAATGATCATCTGAGCCTTCAGTGAATCATAATCCTTTTGCTGGTGGAGGGTCTTGCCTGGATGTTTGGTGGCTGTTGACTGATCAGGGTGGTGGTTGCTAAAGGTTGGGTGGCTGTAGCAATTTTTTTCTTTTTTCAAAATTTTATTTATTTATTTATTTATTTATTTATTTATTTATTTATTTATTTATTTATTTATTTTTGTCTGCGTTGGGTCTTTGTTGCTGCATGCGGGCTTTCTCTAGTTGCGGCGAGCGGGGGCTACTCTTCGTTGAGGTGCGCGGGCTTCTCATTGCAGTGGCTTCTCTTGTTGCGGAGCAAGGGCTCTAGGCGTGCGGGCTTCAGTAGTTGTGGCACGCAGGCTCAGTAGTTGTGGCATACAGGCTTAGCTGCTCCGCGGCATGTGGGATCTTCCCGGACCAGGTCTCAAACCCGTGTCCCCTGCACTGGCAGGCGGATTCTTAACCACTGCATCTCTAGGGAAGCCCTTCTTTTCTTTTTCTAAACATTTTTATTGGAGTATAGTTGATGCAGTTTCTTAGAATAAGACAACTAAGAAGTTTGCCTCATCGGCTGACTCTTCCTTTCATGTAGCAAGCAATGTTGTTTGGTAACATTTTACCCACAGTCGAACTTCTTTCAGAATTGGAGTCAGTCCTCTCAAACCCTGCGGCTGCTTTATCAACTAAGTTTATGTAATATTCTAAATCCTTTATTTAACATTTCAGCGGTCTCCACAGCATCTTCACCAGGAATAAATTCCATCTCAAGAAACCACTTTCTTTGCTCATCCATAAGAAGCAACTCCTCATCTGTTAAAGTTTTATCATGAGATTGCAGCAATTCAGTCACATCTTCAGGCTCCATTTCTGGTTCTCTTGCTATTTTCGCCACATCTGTAGTTACTTCCACTGAAGTCTTGAACCACTCAAAGTCATCCATGAGGGTTGGAATCAACTTCTCCCAAACTCTTGTAAATGTTGATATTTTGGCCTCTTCCCATGAATCATGAATGTTCTTAATGGCATTTAGTATGGTGGCTCCTTTCCAGAAGGTTTTCAGTTTAATTTGCCCAGCTCCATCAGAGGAGTCACTGTCTATGGCAGCTATAGCCTCACAAAATGTATTTCCTGAATAATAAGACTTGAAAGTTGAAATTACTCCTTAATCCACGGGCTGCAAAATGGATGTTGTGTTAGCAGTCATGAAAACAACATTAATTTTGTACATCTCCATCAGAGCTCTTGGGTGACCAGGTGCATTGTCTGTGAGCAGTAATATTTTGAAAAGAATCTTTTTTTCTGAGCAGTAGGTCTTAGTACTGGGCTTAAAATATTCAGTAAACCATGTTGTAAACAGATGTGCTGTCATCCAGGCTTTGTTGGTCCATTTATAGAGCACAGGCAGAGAAGATTTAACATAATTCTTTAGGGCCCTAGGATTTGGGGAATGGTAAGTGAGCATTGGCTTCAACTTAAAATCACCAGCTGTATTAGATCCTAACAAGAGAGTCAGCCTCTCCTTTGAAGCTTTGAAGCCAGGCATTGACTTCTCCTCTCTAGTTATGAAAGTGCTAAATGGCATCTTCTTCCAATATAAGGTTGTTTTATCTACATTGAAAATTTGTTTAGTGTAGCCACCTTCATTAATTATCTTAGCTAGATCGTCTCGATAACTCGCTGCAGCTTCTACATCAGCACGTGCTGCTTCACCTTGCACTTTTATGCTATGGAGATGGCTTCTTTCCTAAAACTTCATGAACCAACCTCTGTTAGCGTCAGACTTTTCTTCTGCAGCTTCCTCACTTCTTTCAGCCTTCTTAGAAGAGAGTTAGGGACTTGCCCTGGATTAGACTTTGGCTTAAGGGAATGTTGTGGCTGGTTTGGTCTTCTATCCAGACCATTAAAACTTTCGGCACATCAGCAATATGGCTATTTTGCTTTCTTATCATTCATGTGTTCACTGGAGTAGCACTTTTAATTTCCTTCAAGAACTTTTCCTTTGTGTTTACAGCTTGGCTGTTTGGTGCAAGAGGCTTAGCTTTTGGCCTGTTTCAGCTTTCAATATGCCTTCTTCACTAAACTTAGTTGTTTCTAGCTTTTGATTTAAATTTAGAGATGTGTGACTTTTCCTTTCACTTGAACACTTGACCTAATTTCAATATTGCTATGTGTCAGAGAATAGGGAGGCTGAGAGAGAGAGAGATGGGGGAATAGCCAGTCAGTGGAGCAATCAGAACACAACTCATTTACTGATTTAAGTTAGCTGTCTATATGGGGTGCAGTTCGTGGTACCTCAAAACAATTACAGTAATAACATCAAAGATCACTGATCACAGGTCACCAAAATGAATATAATAATAATGAAAAAGTCTGAGATACTGCAAGAATCACCAAAATGTGACACAGAGACACAAAGTGAGCAAATGCTGTTGGAAAAATGGTGCCAGCATATTTGCTCAACACAGGGTTGCCAGAAACCTTCAATTTGTAAAAAATGCAATATCTGTGAAGCGCAATAAAGAGAAGTGCAATAAAGGGAAGTATGCCTGTATAGTTGGATCCTATTTTTTTAATCCCTGCTGCAAACCTCTACCCTTTAATTGGAGTTTAATCCATTTACATTTACTGTAATTAGTGATAAAGGAGGACCTCTGTCACTAGCTGTTTGTTTTCCATGTGTCTTATATCTTTTCTCCTCAAGTCTTCCATTACTGCCTTCTTTGTGTTAGATAGGTATTTCCTAATGTACAATTTTGATTCCTTCCTGTTTCCTTTACTATACAGTTGGCCCTTGGATGATGTGGGGGTTTGCGGTACTGACCCTCCACACAGTTGAAAACTGATTATAATTTATAGTCAGTCCTCCGTATATGCAATTCTTCTGTATATATGATTTCTTCTTATCTGTGGTTCTGTATCTTATCTGTGTTTATTTTGGGTTTTTTTTTGTTTGTTTTTTGGTTTTTTTGGCCATGCTGCACGGCTGTGGGATCTCAGTCCCTGACCAGGGATTGAACCTGGGGGCCACAGCAGTGAAAGCTCCGAATCCTAACCACTATAACCTGGCTTTTCAATGTGTCTGCTCTTTGCCCCAACTTTAATCTCTTGCCCCAAGTGTCAGCAGCTAATACATTTCCCTTTATATATGGTTGTTTTTTCTTTTTCCTTTTTATTTGGCCATGCCATGCAGCATGTGGGATCTTAGTCCAACCAGGGATCAAACCCATGCCCCCTGCATTGGGAGCACAGAGTCTTAACCACTGGACCACCAGGGAAGTCCCTAAATATGTTTGATAAGTGCTCCCTGCATAGCATCTCTGCCCTGGGAGAGTTTTGAGTTATGCAACATTTTCCAATTCTCATATTATGTGTTCCTTTGAATATAAGTCCTTTTTCTTGTTCTTAAGGGAGAAATCATTAGATTTCCACAGTCTGTAATTTTGTGTAATTGTGGTTACTTACTATTTACCTGTTGGTTTTATCTTGGTTTATTAAAATTTTTTATTTATTAATTTGTCATTTACAGATTATGGATTTCAGTATCTAGCATAGAGTATGACTGCAGTTCACCAACTGTTAATGTTGTATAATGCCTATTCTGCTTGAATATAGATAGTTTTAGAGTAGATATTCAGAATATTTTGTCACACCAATGATATTTTATTAAATTCTTCCTGATTTTGCTATTACCTTTTTAGTTTTTCAATTTGTAATTTTCATGTATTTATCTTAATCATTATGTTTTTTTGGATTATTTATCATTACTTCATATGGTGCTATCCATTAGCACTTATTTGCATGCAATAATTTACGTAGTAAATCTGCATTTGTATAATACCTGTTTCTCTTCAAATATGAGACAACCATTTGTCTACTGCCAATTGGTGTGTTCTTTGGTGTGGTAGTCAAAGAATACACTTTCATAGATTATGTAAGTTTACATAGTGTGAGTGATTTGGTTTTAGTGTGTTTGAAAGTAGGCTTCACTTAAAATAATTTAAAATGCATGTATATTTTATTAAAGGATTCTATTTACTTTCTATTCTTAAAGATTTATAGAGTTTGGTTAAGAAGTTTTTCATCTCTTCAATGTAAGTATTACTTTTAGTGTAATATTCATCTTCCAACTCTACTTAATATGAAGACTATGGTTATCTTTCAGATATCTCCATTAGTTTTATGACCAAGGAATTACTAAAGAAGAAAAACATTAATAACAGAGAATTATACCAACCAGTGGTCTTGGGAAGACATGGAAGCCATGGTATTGAGGATTTTGACTTCAGCAAAGTCTGGGGAACTGTGTATGAATTTGAGAATAAGTGTGGATGTGAAGAAAGAAATTCCAAAGGAGAGCTTATGACAGATAACATAAATCACACTGGTAGAAAAGATAAACAATACAGCAAATCCTGGATTAACTTACCTTTAAAACAAAGTGTTCCTTTAAGAAAAAGTGCATGTCAATATTTAAAAAATAGGAAGTCATTTATAAAGAATTTGTTAAAAATTAAAAATAACATAGTTTATGCAGGAAACAAGTATACAGAACATTTTGAAAATAGAACTGGATTAAGCTTTCAGTCATATCTGGCTGAATTGCAGAAATTTCAAACTGAAGAGAAAATTTATGAATGTAATCAAGTTGAGAAGTCTGTCAAAACTTGTTCCTCAATTTCATCACTTCAAAGATTTCCTCCTAGTGTCAAAACCAACATTTGTAACACATATGGAAAGGTTTCTTCCTTCATTCCTATTTATCCTTCATTGCTTACACAGCAACAGAAAACAAACATTAGAGAAAAATTATACAAATGTAATGAATGTGGAAAGACTTTTATCCATCATTCAGTCCTTACTAGTCATCAGAGAATTCATTCTGAGCAGAGACCTTACAAATGTAATGAGTGTAGTAAAGCCTTTAAACAGTTCTCAAACCTCACAAGACATCAGAGAATCCACACTGGAGAGAAACCATATAAATGTAATATATGTGACAAGGTCTTTAATCAGAATTCCCACCTTACAAATCATTGGAGAATTCATACTGGAGAGAAACCACACAAGTGTAATGAATGTGGTAAGGCTTTTATCAAATGTTCAGACCTTTGGCGTCATGAGAGAATTCATACTGGAGAGAAACCTTATAAATGTAACGAATGTGGTAAGGGTTTTACCAAACGTTCATATCTTTGGGATCATCAGAGAATTCATACTGGAGAGAAACCATACAAATGTATTGAATGTGGCAAGGTTTTTAGGCAGTGGTCTACCCTCAGGATTCACCGAAGAATTCATACTGGTGAGAAACCTTATAAATGTAATGAATGTGGCAAAGCTTTTAAGCAGTGCTCACACCTGACTAAACATCAGAATGTACATCCTGGAGAAAAGCCACACAGATGTACTGTGTGTGGCAAGGCTTTTATCCACATTTCAAGTCTGGTAAAACATCAGAAAATTCATACTGGAGAAAAACCATACAAATGTAATGAATGTGGTAAGGCTTTCATCCAAAGTTCAAGTCTTATGGAACATCAGAGAATCCATACTGGTGAGAAACCTTATAAATGTAATGAATGTGGCAAAGCCTTCACTGTGCGTTCAAGCCTAACTAAACATAAAAGAAATCATACTGGAGAGAAACCTTACAAATGTAATGAGTGTGATAAAGCCTATACACAATTCGTACACCTTACTAGACATCAGAAAATACATACCAAAAAGAAAAATCATGAATCTAATGTACCTGATACTGCTTTTATTCAGAGCTCAAGCTTGGAGGATCATCAGAGAATTCATGGTAGAGAGAAACCTTACAAATGTAATGAATGTGGCAAATCCTTTAACTGGTGTTCACGCCTCACCCGACATCAGAGGATCCATACTGGAGAGAAACCATATAAATGTAATGTATGTAGCAAGGCCTTCAGTCAAAACTCAAACCTAACAATTCATCAGAGAATTCATACTGGAGAGAAACCTTACAAATGTAATGAATGTGGTAAAGCCTTTAAGCAGTACTCAAGCCTCACCAGACATCAGAATATACATCCTGGAGAGAAGCCACACAAATGTAATATGTGTGGTAAGGCTTTTATCAAACGTTCACACCTTTGGGGTCATGAGAGAATGCATACTGGAGAGAAGTCATACAAATGTACTGAATGTGGCAAGGCCTTTAGACAATGGTCTGACCTTAGGATTCACCAAAGAATTCATACTGGAGAGAAACCCTTAGAAATGTAATGAATGGTGTAAATCATTTAACCATTTTAAACAACGGACTATAATCAGATAACTTATACTAGGGAGACTAAGTCTCTAGTCCTAGATTAATCAATTTCAGATGTTCTTCACAGTTATTAAAAGTCAAAATCATTTCAAATTTATGAAATGATGGGTATTGGTAGAGCAAGGAGATCGTTGGAAATGTACCATTTCCTCTTTTTAAAAATACTTTTATCATATGAAGTTTCTTGAAAAGGCTGTATTACTATTGATGTTTTTCAACCTGAAATTTAAAATTTATTGATGTTATGCCTTCATCACATGCTTTTATGTGTTACCATGATGGGCTCTGCTAAGGGATCATTAAGATAAAAGGGTCTACTTGTATTAGGTGGGGATCATTCATATTCATGTTTTCTGAAGGAACAGGACACTGAATTTTAACAAACAACATTGTGTTTTTGAATGAGAGCTTGGGAAATATATGTAAAACAATGATGTAAATCATAATAATTTCAGATCCTCTTCTACAGATTTGTTGGTACAACAGAGGACCCACTGGATTACCAGTGCTCTGCCCGTTGAGGGTGAAACAGAGCAGTCCTTAAGATTAAGAGACTGAGATTTTCATGAGAATAGGATGATAGGTTAATAGGGACTGCTTATGTGGTAGAAATAATGGAGAAGAAATGATGGTCCTCCTCTCTTTTCAAATAAAATAGCTGATGTCAAAGATGAGAGAGGGGCTTCCCTGGTGGCGCAGTGGTTGAGAGTCTGCCTGCCAATGCAGGGGACAAGGGTTTGAGCCCTGGTCTGGGAAGATCCCACATGCCGCGGAGCAACTAAGCCCATGAGCCACAACTACTGAGCCTGCGCATCTGGAGCCTGTGCTCCACAACGGGAGAGGCCGTGACAGTGAGAGGCCCGCGCACCGTGATGGGGAGTGGCCCCCGCTCGCCGCAACTGGAGAAAGCCCTCACACAGAAACGAAGACCCAACACAGCCAAAAATAAATAAATAAATAAATAAATAAATAAATAAAATTTTTTTTAAAATGAGAGAAAATATAGTCTTATTCTTAGTAACTAAAGAGAACAATTATCAGAAAGGAGAACTTAATCAAAACACCCAGAATGCAGTGTACATGTGTAAGATTCATGTTTAACCACTGTATCACTTTGATACCATTTTACTCAAAATGTGTCAGAGTTGTCATGTTTCATTAATACAATTTAATCATTTTAAAACTCTAAATGAATTTTTTTCTATCTTATCAAGCCTATGCCACATCACTGTGGTACTTCGTAACAAATACTAACAGTACATCTTTAGGACGTTAAGGTTGAAAGGCACCTGCAACAATTTGTTTGCATGATGGAATCAAACAACATACAATTTTATGAATATATATTCACAACATCCTTGAGTTATTCTTTCTACACTCTGCCCCTTGGGTATTTATGTGGATATGATTTAAATACCATAGCAGTACAACTTTAGACTCTGCCCTCTTTAACATTTGAAGTACTATTTGTAAATGTGCACCGTACGATTATATTTCAACGTGCCCCGTTTTTTGCCTGCATAAGACCCATGGCTTGCAATGCCTTGATTTATCAGTACACAAGGTAAAAAATAACATATTAAGCATATGAAGTGTTAGGAAGTAGAAAATTTAAGGAATAAAGATAGGAACGGTATTTTATTCTTGGAGCTCTTACTGGAGTAATTTGAAAAGATCACTGATCATAAGTTTCCCCTTAAGAATGAACAGACTTGGGACTTCCCTGGTGGTGCAGTGGTTAAGAATCCACCTGCCAATGCAGGGGACAAGGGTTTGAGCCCTGGTCCGGGAAGATCCCACATGCAGTGGAGCAACTAAGCCCATGTGCCACAACTACTGAGCCTGCACTCTAGAGCCCACGAGCCACAGCTACTGAAGCCCACGTGCCTAGAGCCTGTGCTCCGCAACAAAGAGAAGCCACCACAATGAGAAGCCAGTGCACCGCAACAAATAGTAGCCCCCACTTGCCGCTACTAGAGAAAGCCCCCACGCAGCAACGAAGACCCAACGCAGCCAAAAATAAATAAATAAAATTAATAAAATTTTTTAAAAAAGAACAAACAGACTAACTTAAGGAGGAAAGGTTTATTTTGTTTTATTTATAGGCCAACTAGGAACTGAACATATGGACCCCACCCCCTCAAAAATAGTTAATTGCACTTTTGGATATCCCACAGATATAAGATGGACCCTCCAAAAGTTAATACAGAAATCTCTTGTAAAATGGAGTCGGGAGGCCAGAAGGGGGAGCTCTCATGTCCTCCCACTTGACATCAACTGCAAAGCCAATAGGAAGAGAAGTTTCTTCCATCCACCTGGAGAAACGTTACTACTTTACTACCCAGCAGGAGGAAGGAATCATTAATCCTTGCCCAGCAACAGCCCAGCCAATGAGAAACTGTCACAACTCAGCCAATGGGAAGCCTTTACACTTTGAACTTCCAGTTTCCTTTAATGGAATTTTTTTTTTTTTTTATGACAGCCCTTCACAAGTTCCCCTTCTCTTCTATGAAAAAGTTTCTCTCCTTTATTTCTCCAGACTTGCCTGTGGTCTGCCATAGATTGCATGTCCCGAATTGCACTTCTTTGCTGTTTCTGAATAAACCCACTTTGCTTGTAAAATAACTGGCTGTTTTATTGTTTTAGGTCAACAACTAGAACCCAAAATCTGGTTTAGATGTCAAGACTGGTAATGCTAGACACCAAATGAGGATGAAAATGTTTTAAACATAATTAGACTTTTTGGATACAGCAGTGCAGGCTTCCCAAGTTGGCACAAAATGGCTTGAGAGAGCAAGGAGAGGAGACCTGTTTTAGGTTTATGTAGAGTTTATGAGTCCTGCAAGAGGTCTGATTTTCCTGGGGGCACCAAACAAAGGGGCACCTTGGCTTATAAGCTTCCCCATTGTAGAGGATAGGGAGGACACAATAAATATGTGCTTTTTTTTTTTTTTTGGTATGTCAGTTGTACCTCAATAAGCTGTACTAAAAATGGGGAGAGGGGTTGAGGCTTAAAAGCTGTCTATGGTCAGTCTCATTCCACCGTGAGGGATTTGTGAAGTAGCCGGCAATCTGCAACCTGGAAGAGGACGCTCACCAGAATCAGACCACGCTGACAGAATAATCTTGAACTTTCAGCCTCCAGAACTGAGATCAGTCAAGATGGTGGAGTAGAAAAACCTTGAGCTCACCTCATCTCATGGGCACACCAAAGTCACAACTATTTACAGAACGACCATTGATGAAAAAGACCAGAACCAGCCAGAAAAGACCACTAAAGACATAAAGAAGGAACTATAACAAGATGGCTAGGAGGGGCAGAGTCGTGGTATAGTCAAGTCTCAGAGCATTTGGCTTAGAAAGCCAGTGGGGCTTTCAGGAGTCCCAGAAGGCTGGGGGAAACAGAGACTTCACTCTTAAATGGCACACACAAATTATCACATACTCCGGGACCCAGGGCAAAAGCAGTAATTTGACAGGAGTTTGGGTCAGACCTACATGCTGATCTTGGAGAGTCTCCTGGAGAGACAGGAGGCAACTGCAGCGCACCCTGTGGACATAGACACTGGCAGCAGCCACTCTTGGAAGCTCCTTCTACTATGTGGACAGTGGTGCTGGCAAGTGCCATTGTAGAATCCTCCCTCTAGCTTATTAGCCCCAAGACCCTGCCCTGCCCTGGTGCAACAGCCTGTAGGTACCAGTGCTGGGACACCTCAAGCCAAGAAACTAACTGGGCAGAGACACTGCCCCACCTATCAGCAGATAAGCTGCCTCAAGACCCCCTGAGCTCACATCCACCTCTGGACATGGCCCTGCCCACCAGAGGACCCAGGATCTAGCTCCACCCACCAGTGGGCAGGCATCAGCTCCAGAATCCTCTGGGCCCTGACCCTGTGCTCTAGGAAGTCTGCTGTAGTCTCCGGACCAGCCTCATTCACCAGGGAGCAGACACCAGATATAGGAAAACCATAGTCCTGCAACCTAAGGACCCAGCCTTCTCAACAGGAGGCCAATTGTAAATATATATGCACCCAACTTAGGAGCACCTAAATACATAAAGCAAATATTAACAGATATAAAGGGAGAAATAGACAGTAACAATAACAGTAGGGGACGTTAACACCCCAGTTAGATCAATGGACAGAAAATCAATAAGGAAACACTGGCCTTAAATGACACATTACACTAGATGGACTCTATATATATATACACACACACACATAACATTCTATCCAAAAGGAGCAGAATACACATTCTTTTCAAGTGCACATGGAACATTCTCCAGAATAGATCACATGCTAGGCCACAAAACAAGGCTTGGTAAATTTAAGAAAATTGAGATCACATCAAGCATATTTTCTGACCACAGCCCTGTGAGACTAGAAATCAACTACAAGAAAAAAACTGCAAAAAACACAAACACGTGGAGGCTAAACAATATGCTACTAAACAACCAATGGATCATTGAAGCAATTAAAGAGGAAACCAGAAAAATACCTGGAGACAAATGAAAACAAAAACATGATGATCCAAAACCTATGGGACACAGCAAAAGCAGTTCTAAGAGGGAAGTTTATAGCAGTACAAGCTGACCTCAGGAAATAAAAATCTCAAATAACCTAACCTTACACCTAAAGGAACTAGAAAAAGAAGAATAAACAAAACCCAAAGTTAGTAGAAGGAAAGAAATCATAAAGATCAGAGCAGAAATAAATGAAATAGAGACCAAATAAACAATAGAAAAGATCAATGAAACTAAGAGCTGTTTCTTTGAAAAGGTAAACAAAATTGATAAACCTTTAGCCAGACTCATCAAGAAAATAAGGGAGGGGGCCAAATCAATAATATCAGAAATGAAAAAAGAAAAGTAATAACCAACACCACAGAAATACAAAAGATCATGAGGCTGCTACTAACAACTGTATGCCAATAAAATGGAAAACTGAGAAGAAATGGACAAAGTCTTAGAAATGTACAATCTCCCAAGATTGAACCAGGAAGAAATAGAAAATATGAGCAGACCAATTACCAGTAATGAACTTGAATCAGTAATTTAAAAACTCCCAATAAACAGAAGTCCAGGACCAGATGGCTTCATGGTGAATTTTATCAAACATTCAGAGAAGAGTTAACACCTATCCTTCAACTATTCCAAAAAACTGCAAGGAAATGAACACTCCCAAACTCATTCTAAGAGGCCAGCATCACCCTGATACCAAAACCAGACAAAGATATCACACACACAAAAAAAAAAAACCCAAGAAAATTAGAGGCCAATATCACTGATGAACAAAGATGCAAAAATTCTTAATAAAATATTAGCAAACTGAATCCAACAATACATTAAAAGGGCCATACACCTTGATCAAGTGGGATTTATCCCACGGATGCAAGGGTTTTTTAACATCTGCAAACCAATCAGTGTGACACACCACATTAACAGATTGAAGAATAAAAATCATATGATCATCTCAATAGATGCAGAAAAAGCTTTTGACAAGATCCAACATCCATTTATGATAAAAACTCTTCAGAAAGTGGGCATAGAGGGAACAAACCTCAACATAATAAGGGCCATATATGACAAACCCACAGCTAACATCATACTCAACAGTGAAAAGCTGAAAGCATTTCCTCTAAGATCAGGAACAAGACAAGGACGTCCACTCTCACCATTTTTATTCAACATAGTTCTGGAAGTCCTAGCCACAGGAATCAGAGAAGAAAAGAAAGAAAAGGAATCTAAATTAGAAAGGAGGAAATAAAACTGCCACTGTTTGCAAATGACATGATACTATACTTAGAAAATCCTAAAGATGCCACCAGAAAACTACTAGAGATCATCAGCGAATTTGGTAAAGTTGCAGGATACAAAATTAATATACAGAAATCTGTTGCATTTTTACACACTAACAATGAACTATCAGAAATAGAAATTAAGGAAACAATCCCATTTACCATCTCATTAAAAAGAATAAATACTACTATACATATATAAATATAAATATAAATATATATATATATATATATATTTTTTTTTTTGGGCTGTGCTGCATGGCTTGGGGGATCTTAGTTCCCTGACCAGAGAGCGAACCCAGGCCCATGGCAGTGAAAGCGTGGAGTCCTAACCACTGGACTGCCAGGGGATTCCCCAAAATACTACTATATTTAAAATAGATAATGAACAAGGACCTACTGTATAGCACAGGGAACTCTACTCAATATTCTGTAATACCTAAATAGGAAGAGAATTTGAAAAAGGAATAGTTATATGTATATGTATAACTGAATCACTTTGCTGTATATCTGAAACTAACACAACACTGTAAATCAACTATACTCCAATATAAAAAAAATTTTTTTTTAAAGAATAAAATATCTAGGAATAAACCTACCTAAGGGGTTAAAAGAGTACAGGTACTCTTAAAACTATAAGTACTCTTAAAACTATAAGTCACTGGGACTTCCCTGGTGGTCTACTGGGTTAGACTCCACGCTCCCAATGCAGGGGGCCCGGGTTTGATCCCTGGTTGGGGAGCTAGATCCTGCATGCATGCAGCAACTAAGAGCTTGCATGGCGCAACTAAGTGTCCACATGCCGCAACTATGAGCCCACATGCCACAACTAAAAGATCCCACATGCTGCAACTAAAAGATCCAATGCAGCTGGAGTAAATAAATAAATATTTTTAAAAATATCTTAAAAAAAAAACTATAAGTCACTGATGAAAGAACTTGAAGACAACACAAACAGATGGAAAGATATACCACGATTATGGATTGGAAGGATTAATATTGTTAAAATGAACATACTGCTCAATGCAATCTGCAGATTCAATGCAATCCCCATCAAAATACCAAGGACATTTTTCAGAGAACTAGAACAAATTTAAAATTTTGTATGGAAACACAAAAGACCCCAAATAGCCAAGACAATCTTGAGAAAGAAGAACAGCTCAGGAGGAATCACGCTCCCTTACTTCAGACTTTTGTACAAAGCTACAGTAATCAACAGTGTGGTACTGGCACAAAAACAGACAAAAAGATCAATGGAACAGAATAGAGAGCCCAGGAATAAACCCACACATTTATGGTCAGTTAATCTACAACATAGGAAGTAAGAATATATAATGGAGAAAAGACAGTCTCTTCAATAAATGGTGCTGGGAAATCTGGACAGCTACATGTAAAAGAACAAAATTTAGGACTTCTCTGGTGGTCCAGTGGTTAAGACCCTGTGCTTCCAATGCAGGTGGCGCAGGTTCGATACCTGGTCGGGGAACTAAGATCCCACATGCCATGTGGTGTGGCCAAAAACAAAAAACAAAACAAAACAAAAAACAAAAATGAAAATTAGAACATTTTCTAACACGATGTACAAAAAATAAACTCAAAATGGATTAAAGGGTTTCCCTGGTGGCTCAGTGGTTGAGAGTCTGCCTGCCAATGCAGGGGACATGGGTTCGAGCCCTGGTCTGGGAAGATCCCACATGCCGCGGAGCAACTGGGCCCGTGAGCCACAACTACTGAGCCTGTGCGTCTGGAGCCTGTGCTCCGCAACAAGAGAGGCTGCGACAGTGAGAGGCCCGCGCACCGCGATGAAGAGTGGCCCCCACTTGCCGCAACTAGAGAAAGCCCTCACACAGAAACGAAGACCCAACACAACCATAAATAAATAAAATAAATAAATAAATAATTAATTTTAAAAAAAAAGGATTAAAGACCTTAATGTAAGATCTGAAACCATAAAACTCCTAGAAGATAATGTAGGCAGAAAACACTTTGACATAAATTGCAGCAATAATTTTTTTTTTTTGGACCTGTCTCCTAAAGCAAAGGAAATAAAAAGAAAAATAAACAAATGAATTAAAACTTAAAATTTTTTCACAGCAAAGGAAACCATCAACAAAATGAAACGACAACCTACTGAATGGGAGAAACCATTTGGAAATGATATGTTCAATAAGGGGTTAATATCCAAAATACATAAACAGCTCATAAAACTCAACCTCAAAAAACCAAACAACCCAATTAAAAAATGGGGAGAACACCTGCATAGACATTTTTCTAAAGAGGACACACAGATGGCCAACAGGCAAGTGAAAAGGTGCTTAACATTGTTAATCATAAGAGAAATGCAAATGAAAACCACAATGAGATATCACCTCATTCTTGTCAGAATGTCTATCTTCAAAAAGAACACAAATAACGAATGTTGGCAAGGATGTGGAAAAAGGAAACCCTCATACACTGCTGTTGAAATGTAAATTGCTGCAGTCACTTTGGAAGACAGTATGGGGGTTCCTCAAAAAAACTAAAAGTAGAACTACCGTATGATTCAGCAATTCCATCCTGGCTGTATATCTGAGAAAAATGAAAACAATAATTCAAAGAGATACGTGCACCCCAATGTTCATCACAGCATTATTTACATTTGCCAAGATATGGAAGCAACCTAACGGTCCATCAACAGATGAATGGATAAAGATGGCATGGTATATGTATATAATGGAATACTACTCAGCCATAAAAAATAATGTAATTTTGCCATTTGCGACAACATGGATGGACCTGGAGGATATTATGCTATGTGAAATGAGTCAGACAGTAAAAGACAAATACCATATGGTAGCACTTATATGTGGAATGTAAAAAAAAAAAAATAAGCTAGTTAATATAACAAAAATGAAACTGACTCACAGATATAGTAAACAAACCAGTGGTTTCAGTGAGGAGAGGGAAGGGGGAGGGGCAAGATTGGGGTAGGGGATTAAGAGCTTAAAACTACTGTGTATAAAATAAGCTACAAGGACGTATTGTACAATATAGGGAATACAGCCAGTATTTTATAACAACTATAAATGTAGTATAACCTTTAAAAAATGTGAATCACCAGGTTGTATACCTGTAACTTGTATAATATTGTACCTCAACTGTACTTCAATAAAAAACTTTAAGAAAAGCTGTCCAGTGCTTGCTTCGGCAGCACATATACTTCCAAGCATAAGGGAAAGCAAATGTTTAAATAAGCAGTTCACCTCCTAGTTACAGAGTGACTTCAGTTACATGCAGGAGTTTGCTAAAATCAGGTACCAAGTCACTTACAGAAACAAGTTTATCAACATGTGTGATATTTTCCAAAGTAAGAATATAGGAAAAAATATGTGTGTATGTCCCCTCTGTGTGTGTTTGTAGAGAATAAGAAACACAGGGAACTTATCTTTCATGGGAGGAATAATCGCAGACCTGTTCTTGTCACTGAACTTCCAGTGGTGTACTCCCTAGCTTGGATTCATTCCAGTTTGTAAAGTCAGTAAAAGTCTTGAGTTGAAAGCTTCCATGGAAAGGCATTTATAATTCAAAAGTCCTCATACATTCAAAACCCAGACCTTGCTTTTGCTCCTTGGATGGCACTGCCTTGGGGCCTCCTCCCTTTGTTTTGCTCTGCACACAGAGAGAGGAGGCAGAGCCAAGGAAGATGAAAGTTTCTGACACTAATGCCTGGCAGGACAAGTCTGGCAACTTCCAGAACAATGCAAATTAAATGGCCAAATTACTCACTTTTCCCACACTGAAATGACTTCTTCACCAGAGGTGGTTATACTTGGTGTAAACTTGCCAAACACCACTGTAACCCACTGGGGGGCAGCTGTAGTTGAGCTCTATTAAGTTTCCAGGTGCTGCTGGAACAGTATTAGAATTAGCCCCCCAGGTTCGGTAATGGATGGTGTGAGGTGAGGGATATTCTTGTAGGCTTCCTGCTCAAGGGAAGTTTGAGGTTTATTTTTAAATACTTAGAAAGAAACAACACTTCTTGTTTTTTGTCTTCAGAAATGGACAGATTTTCTTGAGGGTGGTAGGGATCATGGTGGGATAGCTGTCCTTGTTTTGTTTGGATGAATCACCAAGAAACAGAGAATGTCATGGTGGGAAGGCACCCTGAGGACTTAGGCCAACCCCATGTGTTAACAATGAAGGGAGAGAAGCCTTGGTGAGCAGCGGCAGCTCTGGAAGTAACAAGACCTTAGATGGAAGCCATGAGTGAGGCACATGTTAGTATTATGTCTAACATGACTAATTTTTCTGTGTCATATTCTCTTTTATGATAGCCTTTTTTTAAAATAAGCAAAATCTTATATTTAAACAACAGCCAGGAAAAATCAACTTTTCAGTTGACCTCAGTTACTGCTAAAGTTTAGTTTCTGAATTTTAGTCCCATGTATGAATAATTACATGTGATCATCAAATGATGGAAGCATTGTTGAGTTCTAGTTAGTTGAATTTACTTGTCTTCCAGTTGGTCTGAAAATCACTCATTCCTAAGTTATAACAGCTGTTGCTGTGAGGCAATCATATGTGGCTTTTATATTTTTCACTGGTTCTGAGTTTTAATTTATTCTAAGTTATTATTTGGAGTCTACAATTGAAATGCTCCCAAATACACTGTATTCTTTAAAATGTAGCTGAAAATATATGACATTTATACAATGATTTATAAACCTTATTTACATGAATTACAAGGGAATAATGTATGATGCTTACGTACATTTGTGTGTCAGGGAAGGTGAATGTTCATTTTCCTTTAGCCTGTGTTCTTCAAACTAAGGATCAGAGCGTTGACTAATTTGTTTAGTGTGGTTTTTTGTTTGTTTGTTTGTTGTTTTTGAAGGAATAAATATTTAAGATACTTTTTATACAAAAACAAATATGATTTTGAAGATGGACTTTTTTAAACTGTATCATACATTAAAAACTACCAAACATATTAATAGCAAAAACTTTAAGCACTTTTTAAAAACTACTGCAATTACATGGTTATACACACATATACCTTTTTCTCTATTTACAATAAACAACTGTATAACAGACAAGTCAGATTCCATCAGATTTTCTTATAAAACCAGTCTTATAGCAAGAGCAAGTAACTTGTCTGGAGCGTGTGTAATTTAAGAAGACAGAGTAAGAGGAAGCATGATTATTGCTGAGTTACTCTTCCTTTCACCACAGTCATCAAGTTTGTTTTCTGGATAGCAACATTAATTAATTGAAGCAACAATGTTTACTGTATTTTGATCAATAGTTTTAAAAAGAGAAACAGAATGGGATGGATGGAATGGCATGAAACATAATAAAACAGAAAATACCAGAATGCATGTAGTAGAGGTGAATACTGTTACATGTAACTCTAATTTTAGTCTCATGTGTAGATATGAAAGTGTTATTCTGGATCACAATGTAAAATTTATGTCTTTCTGAGGGTCACAATAAAAAAATGTTTAAATTCTCTTTGTCAAAAAAAAGAAAAAAAAAAAAAAAGAAAAGCTGTCCATGGTCAAATGTCAAAAACTGGAGTAAGACTCTTATACAGCACATAATATTTACTGTTAAATATCTTGATTCCTTGGTTAGGAAAAACCAGTTTTTCTCACGTTAGTAACTTCCTGCATACACTTTCCTGCTGCACACCTAGGACCCTTCACCCAGTACAACTGTCAAAAGTGCTTCTGAAATACTGTTTAGATAAATTGCCTAAGATATTTTTACACTAGTTTCATGACAATGCATCAGGCAATAAATATAATTAAATAATTTTACTAGAAGAGCAGTTTTTCAAAGGCTATAAAAATCTCAATTTGTGAGTATAGCATTATATGATTCTTTCTAACTCTAGTAAACTTTCTTTTTTTAGAAAATTTTCCTTACCATTATATTTTTCTTCCACATCTTTTAACCCACTTCATAGATTTAATCTACATTTCCCTGTGTAACTACAGTGAAAAATTTTAAAGATATATGAATTAAAGATTGTTTTTGAGTTTGAAACATGAAAATGTACCTAGGACAATAAGAAGTACAAAGCAAATGCTCTATAGGTATGAAGAATGAGAGTCCTTTTATATCTTTAGTTCAATGAAAGAAGTGGGACAATACAAAATGGTGAACTGAAATCTATTAAGTTGGAACTAGGAGGCCTTTTGATACCCCACAAATCTAGTACTGGGATTTAGGGAACACAATATTTATTTTACCTTACAAGCATCTCCAATTCTTCCGTTTATTATCATTGCCATAATAATCATCTCTGACGTCCATTCTTTTTAATTGAAGTATAGTTGATTTACCGTATTATATTTGTTCCAGGTGTACAGCATAGTGAATAAGTATTTTTGTTGATTATACTCCATTTTAGGTTATTACAAGATAATGGCTATAATTCCCAGTGCTATATAGTATATCCTCATTACTTATCTATTTTATATGTAGTAGTTTGTATCCCTTAATCCCATGCCCCTATTTTGTCCCTCTTCCCTTCCTTCTCCGCTTTAGTAATCACAAGTTTGTTTTCTATATGTGTGAGCCTGTTTCTGTTGTGCATATACAGTCATTTATACTATTTTTTAGATTCCACATATAAGTGATAATGATAATACAGTATTTGTCTTTCTCTGACTTATTTCACTAAGCATAATATTCTCTAGATCCATCCATGTTGCTGCAAATGGCAGAATTTCATTCTTTTTTCATGGCTAATATTCCATTGTTTACATATATTCCACATCTTCTGAATCCAGTCTTCTGTTGACGGGTACTTGGGTTATATCCATGTCTTGGCTACTGTAAACAGTGTTGCTATGAACATTGGGGTGCATGTATTTTGTCAAGTAGTGGGTTTTTTTTTTTTTTCTTTTGGATATACACCCAGGAGTGGAATTGCTGGATCACATGATAGCTTTATTTTTAGTTTTTTGAAGAGCCTCCATACTGTTTTCCATATGGCTGCATTATGGTTTTAGGTCTTACATTTAGGTCTTTAATACATTTTGCGTTTATTTTTGTATATGGTGTGAGGGAATGTTCTAATCTCATTGTTTTCCATGTAACTATCCAGTTTTCCCAGCACCACTTGTTGAAGTGACTATCTTTTCTCCATTATGTATTCTTGATTCCCTTGTAATAGATTAAGTGACCATAAGTGAATGGGTGTATTTCTGGGCTCTCTATTCTGTTCTATCGATCTATGTGTCTGTTTTTGTGCCAGTACCATACTGTTTTGATGACTATAGATTTGTAGTATAGTCTGAAGCCTGGGAGGGTGATACCTCCAGCCTTGTTCTTTTTCCTCAAGATTGTTTTTGCAGTTTGGGGTCTTGTGTGGCTCCATATGAATTTTAGGAGTCTTCATTCTAGTTATGTGAAAAATATCATAGGTATTTTGATAGGGATTGCATTACATCTGTAGATTGCTTTGGGTAGTATGTGCATTTTAACAATATTAATTTTTTTCAATTCAAGAACATGAGATATCTTTCCCTTTCTTCGTATCATCTTTAATTTCCTTCATAAACATTTTAGAGTTTTCAGAGTATTGGTCTTTCACCTTAAGTTTTTTCCTAGGTATTTTATTCTTTTTGATTTGATTTTAAACGGGATTTTTTTTTTACTTTATATTTGTGATATTTCATTAGTACTGTATAAAAATACAACAGATTTCTGCATATTAGCCTTGTATTTTGCAACATTTTTGAATTCATTTATCAGTTCTAATAGTTTTTGGGTGGAGACCTTAGGGTTTTCTACATATAGTATCATGTCATCTGCAAATAGTGCCAGTTTTATCTTTTCCCTATAGCTATAATTTGGATAGCTTTTGTTTTTCTTGTCTGATTGCTATGGCTAGGACTTCCAATACTATGTTAAGTAGAGGTGGCAAGAGTGGGCATCCTTGTCTTGTTCCTGAATTTAGTGTGAAGGCTTTCAGCTTTTCATCTTGAGTATGATGTTGGTTCTGTGTTTGTCATAAATGGCCTTTATTATGTTAAGGTATGTTCCCTGTATACCCACTTTGATGAATGTGTTGATCATGAATGTATGTTGAATTTCGTCAAATACTTTTGCTTCATTTACTGAGACTGTCGTGACTTTTGTTATCTTTTTGTTAACGTGGTATATTTCATTGGTTGATTTGTGAATGCTGAACGGTTCTTGTGTCCCTGGAAAAGTCCAGCTTGATCATTGTGTATGATCGTTTGTATATATTGTTGGATTCAGTTTGGTAACATTTTGTTGAGGATTTTTGCAGCTATATTCAGCAAAGATACTGGCCCTTAATTTTCTTTTTTTGTAGTGTCTTTCTTTGGTTTTTGTATCAGACAGGGTAATGGTGACCTTGTATAATGAATTTGAGGGTGTTCCTTTCTGTTCAAGTTTTGGGAATAGTTTGAGAAAGATAGGCATTTGTTCTTTATATGTTTGCTAGAGTTCCCCTGTGAATCTCTCTGGTCCTGGACTTTTGTTTGCTGGGAAGGAAGATATAAAACTGTCGTGGTTCACAGATGACATCTATGTAGAAACTTGAAGAGAATCAACAACAACTTATGGAACTAATAAGTGATTATAGCAAGATTGAAGGATACATAGTTAATATTATCCAATGGACTGAATGTTTGTATCCCCTGCCCCATTCACATGTTGAAATTCTAACCCACAATGTGATGGTATGTGGTGGTGGGCCCTTTGGGAGGTAATTAGGTCGTGAGGGTGGAGCCCTCATGAATGAGATTAGTGCCCTTATAAAAGAAACTTCAGAGAGCTCTCTTACTCTTTGCCATATGAGGATACAAGAAGACAGCCATCTGCAACCAGGAAGAGGGCTCCCACCAGACACCAAATCAGGCAGCACCTTGATCTTGGTCTTCTTAGCTTCTAGAACTATGAGAAATGTCTTTTGTTTATAAACCACCCTTTCTGTGGTACTTTGTTATGGCAGCCCAAACTGACTAAGATAGTTAATATACAAAACTCAATCGCTTTCCTATAAGTCAGTAATAAAGAGTAATTTGAAATTGAAAGCTCAATAACATTTACACTAGCACCTAAAAAAAAAGATATACTGGGTATAAATCTAACATGATATGTATAAGATCTATATGAGGAAATCTACATAACTCTGATAAGGGAAATCAAATAACTAAAAAAATGGAGAGATATTCCAGGTTCATGGAGAGAAAGACTCAGTATTTTCAAGGTGACAGCTTCTCCCAACTTGACTTATAGATTAAATGCATTCCAAATCAAAATGCCAGCAAATTATTCTGTGGATATCAACAAACTGATTCTAAAGTTTAATTGGAGAGTCGGAAGACCCATAATAGCCAAAAACACGTTGAAGGAGATGAACGAAGTCAGAAGACTGACACTACTCAACTTCAAGGCTTACTACAAATATACAGTAATCAAGAAATTGTGGTATTGGCAAAGGTATAGACAAATAGATCAGAGGAACATAATGAGAGTCCAGGAATGGACCTACACAAATAGAGTCAACTGATCTTGACAAAGAAGCAAAGGCAATACGACAGAGAAAAGACAGTCTTTTCAACAAATGGTGCTGTAACAATTGGACATCCACAAAAAAAGAAAAGAAAAGAATCTAGATATAGACCTTATTCCTTTCACAAAATTCAACACAGACTGGATTATAGATGTAAATGTAAAGTGCATAACTGTAAAATTCCTAGACGATAACATAGGAAAAAGTCTAGATGACCTTTGGTTTCACCATGTCTTTTTTTTTTTTTTTAATATTTATTTGATTTATTTATTTGGCTGCACCGGTCTTATTTTCGGCATGCGGAATCTTTAGTTGTGGCGTGTGGGATCATGTTCCCTGACCAGGGATCGAACCCAGGCCCTCTGCACTGGGAGCGTGCAGTCTTACCCACTGGACCACCAGGGAAATCCCCACAATGTCTTTTTAGATATAACACCAAAGGCACAATCCATGCAGTTAATAATGAATAATTTAGACTTCACTAAAATTAAAAACTTCTGCTCTCCAAAACACATCAAGAGAATAAGAAGACAAGCCACAGACTGGGAGAAAATACTTGTAAAACAGAATTCTAATAAGGACTGCTACTCAAAATACACAAAGAACTGTTAAAGCTCAACAATAAGGAAACAAACAAACTGATTTGAAAATGCGAAAAAGACAGGAACAAAAACTTCACCAAAAAAGATATACAGATATTTTCATAAGCATATGAAAATAAGATTAACATCATGTATCATGAGAGAGTTGCAAAACAAAACAACAATGAGATACCACTACACATCCAGTGGAATGACCAGAATCCAGAACAATGACAACACCAAATGCTGGGAAGCATGTTGAGCAACAGATACTCTCATTTACTGCTGTGGGAACACAAAATGGTAGATAGAGCCATTTTGGAAGACAGTTTGGCATTTTCTTATAACATTAAATGTACTCTTATCATATGATCACATTCCTTGGTATTTACACAAATGAGCTGAAAACTTATGTCCATGCAAAAACCTGAACACAAATGTTTATAGCAGCTTTATGTGTAGTTACTGAAACTTGGAAGCATCCAAGATGTGCTTCAGTAAGTGAATGGTTAAATAAATTGTGGTACATCCAGACAATGGAATATTATTCAGTGCTAAAAAGAAGTGAGCTATCAAGCCAAGAAAACACAGGTAAAAACCTTAGATGTATATTATTAAGTGAAAGAAGCCAATCTATAAGGCTACATACTGTATGATTCCAACTGTATGACGTTCTGGAATAGGCAACACTGTGGAGACAGTAAAAAGATCAGCGGTTGCTAACAGTTAGGGGGAAGGAAGGATGAATAGGTGGATCACAGAGGATTTTTAGGGCAGTGAACCTACTCTGTATTATACTGTAATGATGGGTATATGTCATTACACATCAAAACTGATAGAATATACACTAAGAGTGAACAATAATGTAAACTATGGACTTTGAGTGATAATTTTGTGTCAATGTAGGTTCTGCAGTTTTAATAAATGCACCACTCCGGTGTGGGATTTGGATAGTTGTGGAGGCTGTGTGTATGTGGGGGCAGGAATTACAGGGGAAATCTCAGTACCTTCCACTCAATTTTGCTCTTAACCTAAGTCTGCACTAAAAAACAAAGTCTATTAAAAAACAACAACAGAAAAAAACCCCAGAGACTTTATTATTAATGGCACAGCAGTCTCAAGAACATCCTGACTTCATCAGTTCCACTCGCCTCCCTAATTCCAATCAGGATGATATGGCGAGGCCCTGGTGGATATAGCACATGTAATGGGATTGAATCGTAGCTGAGGAACGCCGTGTAGAAAAACCCAATCTTTTAAAGGGAACCTGACCTACCATTTGCCCCAAAGGGAAACATCCTTATTTAACTGTACAGCAAACAAACCTGTCCACTGTCCCAGAGGGTGACACTGTCTCTTTTTTCCCCAAAGCTCTTTCTCATGCAAACATTCATGAAAACACAGTCCAAAACAAAAACTGTCCATAAGACAGACACATACATGAGAAATCCATAATTGTCTTCCAACAATATCTACCACTCATTTCTTCACCATATTCACTACTGGCAAATTTTCCCATATGTACACCAGTTGGTCAACCATGCTTTTTTTCTGACAGGAGGTAGGACCAGATCTATTCATTTGCCTCAAGCAACATTTGATTAAGTTTACTATCTACAGGATCCTGTGTATCAGGTGGAGGCTTAATTCACCTTAATTGCTTAATACTATAGCAATGTAGGTGCCACATTCAACCCACTGAAAAGCCCAATACCCACTAGCAGGTACTGAAGAAAGACTTTTGATTTCTCCATAAGTTTCTGAATCGACATTCTCAGGTGATAAGTGAATAGACAACTGATTATTGTGCCAAAACTAACAATGTACATATTTCTGATTAAGAGTAGCAGATTTTGTATTCGTTATCCATACAAAGCAGAGCGTGGGTATAGTGGAGTCACGGGTCATGAGCAGAAAGGGGCTGACAGTTGGAAAACACACAGAAATTAGGGCAGCAGTTTTCATGAACCATCAACTGGAATTATGAAAAAGAACGTAAGAAATGGGAAAGACGGAGGAAAGGGTGTGAAAAGATACAAAGGTGCTCACAAGAACAAGAATGCTTTGGGTGGCTCTGGACTCAGCAGAGGATCTGGGAGACACATTATTCCTGTGAACGTGTTGGACTCGTTGTTTGTGCCTGTACAGGGTGGCAGTTATGGAGCCACTGGTCCAGATTGTGAGCACAGAAAATAAAACTTCAGGGAACACTATCACTATCACTACTACAATGATAGTAGTGGTTAGCCAATGGGAAAGCGGGGAGGAGGGATATATAAGGAGGTTGGGATTGATATATACACACGACTATATATAAACTACATAAACAGCAAGGTCCTACTGTATATCACAGGGAACTATACTCAATATTTTGTAATAACCTATAAGGGAAAAGAATCTGAAAAAGAAGAAAAATATATATGTATAACTGAATCACTTCTCTGTACACCTGCAATTAACACAACATTGTAAATCAACTGCACTTCAATTTAAAAAAATCTTAACTCAAAAAACAAACAAAAACAAAAAACAAACAAAAAATGCCCTCATCGAAACTGGACTTAGAACTTGCTCATGGATTGTTTCTTTTTTTTAATTAATTTTTATTGGAGTAGAGTTGATTTACAGTGCTGTGTTAGTTTCTGCTGTACAGCAAAGTGAATCAGTTATACGTATACATATATCCACTCTTTTTTAGATTCTTTTCCCATATAGGCCATTACAGAGTATTGAGTAGAGTTCCCTGTGCTATATAGTAGGTTCTCATGGATTGTTTCTACATTGAGCCCATGATGCAAATATCTTAGTCATATAAAATATGCCCGGAAAACCTTTACACTTTATACACTGTAGGACCACAGATAGAATTTTAGTGAACAGCACTCTACCACTATTTCTCTCTTCTCTTGGAGTTCAGTTCGAAGTAGAAGATGTGCCCACAGGGTCCTGGCATTCAGTGTTGGCAAGAGACCTGACCCCTACCAACTACTTATGTCTTGAAGAACTTTGATGACCCAACAGTGACGAGAAAGTCCCTTTCTTACTGTAGTATTCCTAATATATAATCCACACTTTATATAAGAAATAAAACATAACAAAGCAGAACTATCAACTTGCAAGTGCTGGTTTTTTTTCTTTCTATGAAACCATCCCAAGAAGTAATCCTTGGTAATAGTTTCATGACTGTAACAATTTAAAAAATAAATTTTCATTGCAAGAAATCCACTGGTCTCATATTGAGGTAGGCAGATCTCCACTGCCTGGGGTTAACACCTTCGTTATATTACACTACATGGCAAAGAGTCTTTGTTTTTATTTTTTGGCCTCGCCGCACGGCATGTGGGATCTTAGCTCCCCAACCAGGGATCGAACCCGCACCCCTTGCAGTGGAAGCACAGAGAAAAGAGTCTTTGAAGATGTAAGTAAGTTTACTAATCAGTGGGCTATATTTTAGACTGACTGTTGTTTCCCCCACAAAAATTCATCCCTTGAAATCCCAGCCATGTAAATATACTGCTCGAAGGTGGCTGTCCAAAAACCAGTAAGAGGATGCTCCAGAGACACAGAATCTGTAAGCAACTTGATCTTGGATCACCTAACATCAAGGTTATTCTCCTGTCTAACACAATAAATCTATCACACACACAAAATTAACACTAGACAGTCCATTTAATAGACGGTCCATATACAGATAACTCCCAGGGATACAATAATGCCTTTTCTGTTTTTATAAATCTAAGATCCAGTCATGGTGTAAATATTGCATTTAGTTGTCTTGACTCTTTAGTTTTTAAAAACTAGATTGTTTGCATTCTGGTTTATCACAGGGTATTGACTGTAGTTCCCTGTGCTATACAGTAGGACCTTGTTGTTTATCCATCCTAAATGTAATACTTTGCATCTACTAACCTCAACCAGAATGGAAAAGAATATAAAAAAGAACGCCTATATGTGTATAACTGAGTCATTTTGCTGTACAGCAGAGATTGACACAACACTGTAAATCAACTATACTTCAATTAAAAAAATAACTTCTGTAGATTAAAAAATAAAGTTAAAAAAATTAAACTAGATGGTTTGCCACTCCTTTGTCTTCAGTGATACTGACAGGTTTTTTTTTTTATAATTTTTTTTTGGCCGTGCCCCGAGGCATGTAGGATCTTAGTTCCCCAACCAGGGATCGAACCCACGCCCCCTGCAATGGAAGCACAGAGTCTTAACCACTGGACCGCCAGGGAAGTCCCCAATACTGACAGTTTTGAAGAGGGCATACCAATTGTTTTCAGAATGCCCTTTAGCGTAGGCCTCTGTGATTGTGTCCCTCATCCTTAGAGTCAGGTACAACATCTGAGTAAAACTTCTGCATGCAGATGATGATGGGACATTCTTAGTGCACAGCCTCGAAGTGTATGAGCATTTTCTATTATTGGTAGAGGCTAAGAAATGCACCAGGTGAGTGGGATGCTTCGGGGGGCAGGATGGCACTTTCTGGCATATGGGCACAGGCTTTGGCCATGACTCCTGTGAGTGGCCGGACCTGAGCCCTGGGGGTTGCTACCTGGAAGTTGAGTCCTAAAAGCCATGTGCTTTGCTCATAGCCACATGCCCCTCCCACAGGCACCTGCTCAGGACTGCTGTTGGCATAACCAAACAGTCTGCAGAGGGGGCAATGAGACATTAAAAGCCAAGTTTTCTGTGGCAAGGACACTGTAGTGGCCAACTGTGAAAACTGGGGCTCTACCTCCAGTTTTAGACTCCACTCACCAGTAAGATGGATTTTAAGGAATGACTACCCTAGTACAATGGCACCAGCCCTTAGTTGACCCTGATCCTCATTAATTAATTAATTAATTAATTTTATTTTTATTTTTGTCTGTATGTGGGCTTTGTCTAGTGGCGGTGAGCAGGGTCTACTCTTCGTTGCGGTGCGCGGGCTTCTCATTGCAGTGGCTTCTCTTGTTGCAGAGCATGGCCTCTAGGCACACGGGCTTCAGTAGTTGTGGCTCACGGGCTCTAGAGCATAGGCTCAGTAGTTGTGGTGCACGGGCTTAGTTGCTCCGCAGCATGTGGGATCTTCCCCGACCAGGGCTCGAACCCGTGTCCCCTGCATTGGCAGGTGGATTCTTAACCACTGCGCCACCAGGGAAGCCCTAATTTTTCCCATTTTAATTACAGTGTGTCTTGGTGCATTCCTCTTCAGCTTGATCCTGTTTGGGACTCTGTGCTTCCTGGACCAGGATGTCTGTTTACTTTCCCAGGTTAGCATAGTTTTCAGATATTATATCTTCAATATCTTCAATGTGCTCTCTGCCCCTTTCTCTCTCTTCTCCTTCTGCAACCCCTATAATGGAAATGTTAGTATGACTGATCATGTCCCAAAAGTCTCTTAAACAGTCCTCATTTATTTTTATTCTTTTTCCTGTTCGGTATCAGTGATTTCACTACTCTGACTTCCTGCTGGCAGGTTCATTCCTCTGTATCACTTAATCTACTGTTGATTCCTTCTAGTATATTTCTCACTTCAGCTATTGTATCTTTCATCTCTGTTTGGTTCTTCTTTATATCTTCTAAATCCTTGTTAAACTTCTCACTGTGGGGCTTTCCTGGTGGCGCAGTGGTTAAGAATCCGCCTGCCAATGCAGGGGACACGGGTTTAAGCCCTGGTCCAGGAAGATCCCACACGCTGCGGAGCCCGTGCGCCACAACTACTGAGCCTGCGCTCTAGAGCCTGTGAGCCACAACTACTGAACCCACGTGTCACAACTACTGAAGCCCGCGCACCTAGAACCTGTGCTCCACAACAAGAGAAGCCACCGCAATGAGAAGCCCACGCTCCGCAACAAAGAGTAGCCCTCTCTTGCCACAACTAGAGAAAGCCCGCGTACAGCAACGAAGACCCAATGCAGCCAAAAATGAATAAATAAATAAATTTATTTAAAAAAAAAAAACTTCTCCCTGTGTCCATCCATTCTTCTCCTGAGTTCTTTGATCATTTTTATGATCATTACACTGAACTCTTTCTTGGGTAGATGGCCTATCTCCACTTCATGTAGTTCTGGGTTTTTATCTTGTTCCTTAGATTGGAACATGTTACTCTGTTACCTCATTTTGCCTAATTTGCTGTTTTTATTTGTGTATCTAGTAGGTTGGTGATGTTTCCTGACTTTGGAGACGTGGCCTTTTTTAGATGTCCTATGGGTCCCAGCACCACATTCCCCTCTGGTCATTAGTGCTATATGCTCTAGGGTTGCCCCCTATGGGGGATGCCTTTGTCCTTCTGTTGTAGCACCCTGACTACTGTGGGCAATCTTGTAGGTGTGGCTAGGCCGCAGTACTGTTGTTGCCAAGTGCTGCCTTGTGGAGAGGCTGACGGCCACTGGTTGGCAGGGTTGGGTTATGAGGCTGTTGCCTGCAGAAACCTGGGGGGTCCCAGGGCTAGTGCAAGCTTACTGGTGGGCAGAGCCAGGTTCTGGGGTGGGTGGTTGTGGGACTGGGGTTCCTGAATTCAGTGTTGACCTGCTGGTGGGTGGACCCAGTTCCTGACATTACTGGCTGTGCGTTCTAGGGTGTGCCAAAGCTGGTGCTGGCCTGCTGGTGAGTGGGGTTGGATTCCAGTATGGCTGGCTGAGGAGTCCAAGGTATTTCAGAGCAGATGTCTGCCTGCTGGTTGTTGGGGCTGGGGCCTGGTGGGCCCTGGGGCTGGTACCTGCCCACCAGTGGTCTGAGATGGGTCCCAGGGTCTCTGACTTCAGGGTCCTGAAGAGCCTGAGTCTAGTGTCTGCCCACTGGTATGTGAGGCTGGTCCTGGGTCCTCTGGTGGACAAGGCCATGTCTAGGGGCAGCTGTGTGCTCAAGGAGCCTTAAGGAAGCCTGCCTGCTGGTGGATGGGGCTGTGTGCCTGCTCAGCTACTTGCTTGGTCTAAAGCATCTCAATGCTGGTGCCAACAGGCTGGTTGGTGGGGGTGGGGCTGGGTCCTGAGGCTAATAAGCTAGAGGTAGGATTCCAAATGGTGCAGGCTAGCACCAGTGTCCATGTGGTAGAAATAGCTCACAAAAATGGGTGCTGCCCACGTCTATGTCCCAAGAGTGAGTTCCATTTGCCTCCTACTTCTCCAGCAGATTCTCCAAAATCAGCAGGTGAGTCTGACTCAGGTTCCTTTCAAATTACTGCTTCTTTCCTGAGTCCCTGAGTGTGCGATATTTTGTGTGTGCCCTTTAAGGGTGGAGTCTCGGGGAGGATTAAGATGGGGCAGTAGGAGGACACAGAACTCACCTTCCTCAACAAACACATCAAAAATACATTTACATGTGGAGCAATTCTCACGGAAAACTAACTTGAGATTGGCAGAGAAAGTCCTACACAACCAAAGCTGCAAGAAAGATCTCCACATAACCTGGTAGGATCGGAACAAAAGGCATCGAGCTGGGACCGGCACACCGGGGAGGGATCTGTAAAGAGAAGAAAGTCTGCATGAGCAGATCCTTGCCCTGGGGAGTGAGCAGGTCAAACCACCATCTGGGCATCCCAGTCTTGGGGTACTGTGTAGAGAAGACAGGCCCTCTTGCCCACTGGAAAATCCACTGAGACAGTTAGAAGGGATGGAGAAGCCTAGACTCTACTTGCAAGGAGCACACACGTGCTGGCTTGGTGACAGTCAGGGCAGAGAGAGTCTTGCATCGGTGGCTGCTACCGTGCTACACTCCCCAATCTGCAGGAGTGCAATCCCTGGCCCTGCTCACTCCACACCACAGCCTGGCATGAGATCTGGGCAGAGACTCAGTCTAGATGCACAGAGACAGACCAGGATGCCTGGGGTGTGATCTGGGTGGATCCACAGAAGCCATTGTCAGCGTGTGTACAGGTGAAGGGTGTAGCTCTGGGGGACAGTGTGCACATGGGGCCATGCCACAAGAGCAAGTAGTGACTAAGCGCTCAATCTCAGGTGCTCAGGCCCTGGGATAGGACCCACTTAGCTACACAGAGATAGCTGGGAGTGCCCAGGGTGTGGTCTGGGTGGGGCATCAATGGCCACTGTCAACTTACTCAGGAGTATGCAGCAGTTCGTCTCCCAGCAAGAGCGACCCAGCTCTGCCCAATCCACACCACAGCTTAGCGCTGGATCAGGGGCAGACAGGTCCTGGGGGAAGTCTGCCACAGAGGCAGCCCAGATCCCAGGCTGCAGCAGAGCTACCTCAATTCTTGCATCCACAATGCCACAACCCCCAGTACCAGCCTACTCCACAGGACAGCCTTGCACTAGATCTGGGACAACATTAACAGAGAAAGCGTTGCAAACTTAGGCTGCTTCAGAGCAGAAACAAAGACCCCTATACAGGTAGTCATAGGTCCTCTGTGACCACACAGGCCTCACCTGCTTCATCAATCACCTCCTTTGGGGCAGGGCACCCACCCAAGGGTAACAGAGCCAGAAGGAACCTGGCAACTGGGGAGCAGACCCCACCCCTCACAGGACACTGACAGACATGGAGTAGAGAAGAAGCCCTACCTCACACCCAACACAGGATCTAAATACTACAAAACCAACCACACTCACTATCAAGGGAATAAAGGCCAGCACACCCTGAAGAAAGACATGGTTGGCATCAATACCAAAACCAGCCCTCGCACCAAAAACACTGGACATGCACAGTCTACACAGGGATGCTCCCACATAAAAACACCCCTTCAAGACCACAGTAGATAACTTTCTCTGTGTCTTTAGGAGAAACAGTTAAGTAAAATGAAAAGGCAGAAAAATCACTCCCAATTAAAAAGACCAAGAGAAATCCTCTGAAATGACAAATAATAAAACAGAGCTCACCAGGCTACTAGACACTAAGTTCAAAAAGGAGTTAATAAAAATGCTAAAAAAAATTGAGGAAGATTATTGATAGAAATTCAGATCCATGTAACAAGGAACTAGAAATTATAAAGATGGAACAATCAAAAATAGATAATTCAACCGCTGAGATAAAAAACCCAATCTAGAAGCAATGAATACCAGATTAAATGACACAGAAGAAGCAATAAGTGACCTGGAAGATAGCATAATGGAAAACAACCAACTAGAATAGCAGACAAACATAAACTAAAAAAAAAAAAAAAAAAAAAAAAGAAAGCAACATATGAGATCTATGGGATAATATAAAACATGTCAAACAACACATAATAGGAGATCGAGAGTGGAATAGAGAAAGAAGGGGATTGAAAACATACTTGAAGAACTTATGACTGAAAACTTCACAAACCTAAAGAAGGAAACACATATTCAGGTACAGGAAGCACAGTGGGTCCCCAAAAAGATGAAACCAAACAGCCCCACACCAAGACATATCATCATTAAAATGGTAAAAGTTAAAGATAAAGAGAGGATTTTAAAGGCAGGGAGAGTAAAACAAAGAGTCAGTTACAATGGAATTTACATACAGCTGATTTCTCTGCAAAAACTTTGCAGGCCAGAAGGGAGTGGCGTGATATAATCAAAGTGCTGAAAGGGAAAAATCTGCAACCTAGAATTCTTTACCCAGCAAGATTATCATTAAGAATAGAAGGTGAGTTAAATAATTTTTCAAACAAGCAAAAACTAATAGAATTCAGCAATACTAAGCCAAACCTAAAAAAAATATTGAAGGATCTTCGCTAAAAAGAAAAGAAGCAAGAATCCACAGGAAAGGGAAAAATCACAATAGGAAAGGCAAATATATAAAAGGATTGAAGATCACTTACTGAACCAGCACATAGATTAAAAAACAATCCAAAAATTTTTGTCAAAGTGATCATAACTATAATTAACATTAAAGGATAAGCATGAAGATGTAAAATAGGACATCAAAATCATAGAAAGTGGGGGAGGGGAGTAGAAAAATGTAGATCTTTCAAAATGTGTTTAAACTTGTATGTCTATCAGTTTATAGTAAGTAGATATAGTTATGGGTCAACATACTTAAACTCCGTGATAACCACAAATCAAAAACATACAATAGATTCACAAAAACCAAAAAAGAAAGGAACTCAAGCATACTACAAAAGAAAATCATCAAACCAGACAAGGAAAAACAAAAGAAGAAATGAACAAAAAACTACAAAAACAACTGGAAAACAAGGATTAAAATGGCAATAATTACATACTTATCAATAATTACTTTATGTGTTAGTGGACTAAATGCTCTAATCAAACGGCATAGAGTGGCAGATTGGATTTTTTAAAAAACCTACAATATCCTGCCTACAAGAGACTCACTTCAGGGCAAAAGACACACACAGACTGAAAATGAGGGGATGGAAAAATATATTTCATGCAAATGAAAACGACAAGGAAGCAGAGGTATCAATACTCATATCAGACAAAGTAGACTTTAAAGCAAAGTCTATACCAAAAGACAAAGAGGGGCATTATACATTGATAAAGGGATCAATACAAGAAGAGGATATTACACTCATTAACATATATGCACCCAATATATGAGTACCCAATTATATAAAACAAATACTAACAGACATAAAGGGAGACATTGACAATAATACAATAATAGTAGAAGACTTTAATACCCAACTGTCATTAATGGACAGATCATCCAGACAGAAAATCAACAAGGCAACAGACATCCTAAAGGACACAAGAGACAAGTGGATTTAATTGATATCTACAGGACAAAACATAAAAAAAAAAAGAAAGCACATTTTGTTTTCAAGCATGCATGGAACATTCTCTAGGATAAACCACATACAAAGGCACAAAACAAGCCTCAACAAATTTAAGAGAATAGCAAATATTACAAGCATCTTTTCTGACCACAGTGATATGAAACTAGATTCAATTGCAGAAAGAAAAACGGGACAAGAATGGATGCATGGAAACTAAACAACATGTTACTAAAAACCAACAGGTGAACAATTAAATCAAAGATAAAATTAGAAAATACCTCAAGACAAATGAAAACGAAAATATAACCTTTAAAAATTTAAGGAATGCAGCAAGAGGGAAATTCATAGCAATACAGGCCTTCTTCAAGAAACAAGAAGAATCTCAAGTAAACAACCTAACCTAGCACATAAAAGAGTTAGAAAAAGAACAAACAAAACCCAAAGTCAGCAGAACAAAGGAAATAATAAAGACCAGAGAGAAAATAGAGATCAAAAAAAGTATAGAAAATGATCAATAAAACCAAGAGCTGTTTTTTAAAATATAAACAAATTCAATGGACCTCTAGCCAGGCTCACCAAGAAAGAAAGAGAGAAGATGCATAAAAACAAAAGAAGCAATGAAAGAGGGGAAATAACAGCCAATACTGCAGAAATAGAAAAAACCATAAGAGAATATTATGAACATTTTTATGCCAACAAATTGGACAACCTAGAAAAAATAAACAAGTTTCTAGAAACATACAGCCTGTGAAAACTGAGTCAAGAAGAAACAGATAATTTGAACAGACCAATCACTAGAAGTGAAATAGAACTTGCAATTAAAATTTTAAAAAAACCTCTCTGCAAAACAAAAGTCAAGGATCAAATGGCTTCCTTAGGGAATTCCACCAAAGATATAAAGAACAACTTATTATTCTCCAACAATCCAAAAATATTGAAGATCAGGGAACACTCCCAAATTCATTCTATGAGGCCACCATCACCCTGATACCAAAACCAGACAAAAATAATTTAAAAAAGAAAATTATAAATAGGCCAATATCTTTGATGAATATAGATGCAAAAATCCTCAACAAAATATTAGCAAACTGGGTCTAACAATATGTAAAACGGATCACACACCGTGATCAAGTTGTATTCATTCCAGCGTTGCAAGGATGGTTCAACATATGCAAAATCAATCAATGTGATACACCAGATTAACAAAAGAAAGGACAAAAACCACGTGATCATCTCAACAGATGCTGCAAAAGCATCTGACAAAATTCAACATCCATTCATGATAAAAACTCTCACCAAAGCAGGTATACAGGGAAGATATCTCAACATAATGAAAGCCATTTATGACAAAACCATCACCAACATAATACTCAATGGTGGAAAGCTGAAAGCCTTCCTGCTAAAATCTAGAACAAGACAAGGATGGCCACTCTCACCACTTCTATTCAACATAGTAGTGGAAGTCCTAGCCACAGCAATCAGACAGGAAAAGGAAAGAAAATGTATCCAAATTGGAAGGGAAGAGGTAAAACTGTCATTACATGGAGATGACGTGATACTCTATATAGAAAACCCTAAAGACTCCCCACAAAAACTATTAGAACCAATAAATGAATTCAGCAAGGTAGAAGATACAAGATTAATATATAGAATTTGTTGCATTTCTTACACTAACAATGAAATATCAGAAAGAGAAAGTTAAAAATTCCATTTAAAATCACATCCAAAAAAAAAAATCACATCAAAAAAATACCTAGGAATAAACTTATCAAAGGAGGTGAAAGACGTATGTGCTGAAAACTAAAAAACAAGGATGAAGAAAATTGAAGATGATTCAAAGAAATGGAATGGTATCCCATGCTCACGGGTTGGAAGAATTACTTTTGTTAAAATGGCCATACTACCCCAAGCAGTCTACAGATTTAATGCAATCCCTATCAAAATACCCATGATATTTTTCACAAAACTAGAACAAATAATCCTTAAATTCATATAGAACCACAAAAGACCCTGAATTGTCAAAGCAATCCTGAGGAAAAAGAACAAAGCTGGAGGCATGAACCTTCCAGACTTCAGACAATATTACAAAGCAAAAGAAATGAAAACAGTGTGGTATTGGCACAAAGAGACATATAGATCAGAGGAACAGAATAGAGAGTCCAGAAATAAATCCACACACCTACAACCAATTAATCTAAGACAAAGGAGCAAGAAATTACAATGGAGAAAAGACAGTCTCTTCAATAAGTGGTACTGGGAAAGCTGGACAGCTATGTGAAAAATCAATGAAATTAGAACACTCCCTCACATCATATTAAACAAGTACAGTCAAAATGGTTTAAAGAACTATGTATGTCATGACATGGTCAACTTTTACAAGATAACACAGGAAAACATTCTCAAACATAAATCACAGCAATTATTTTTTTTAGATCAGTATCCCAAGGCAAAAGTAATAAAAGGAAAAATAAACAAATGGGACCTAATTAAACTTCAAAGCTTTTGCACAGCAAAGGAAAACATCAACAAAATGAAAGACAACCTACAGAATGGGAGAAAATATTTGCAAACCCTACAACCAACAAGGGGTTAATATCCAAAATATACAAACAGGTCATAGAACTCTATACAAAAAACAGCAACCCAATCAAAAAACGGGCAAAAGACCTAAACAGACCACATGAAAAGGTGCTCAACATCACTAAATATAAGAAACGCAAATCAAATCACAATGAGGTATCACCTCAAACTGGTCAGAATGGCTATCATCACAAAGTTCACAAATAATGATTGCTGGAGAGGGGGTGGTGAAAAGGGAACACCTGTATATGGTTGGTGGGAATGGAAATTGGTGCAGCCACTATGGAAAACAGTATGGATGTTCCCTAAAAAACTAAACATTGAGCTACTATATGATCCACCAATCCGACTCCTGGGTATATAGATCTGGAAAAACAAAAACTCTAATTTGAAAAGATACACGCACTCCAATGTTCATAGCATAACTTTGTACAATAGCCAAGACATGAAAACATGTATATATATGCAATGGAATAATACTCAGCCATTAAAAAGAATGAAATATTGCCATCTGCAGCAACATGGAGGGACTGAGAGAATATTATACTTAGTGAAGTAAGTCAGAGAAAGACAAATACCAAATGATATCACATGTGGAATCTAAAAATAATACAAATGAATCTAAATACAAAACAGAAAGAGACTCGCAGACATAGAAAACAAACTTATGGTTACCAAAGGGGTGAGGGAGGGACAAATCGGGAGTATGGAATTAACAGATACAAGCTTCTATACATAAAATAGATTAGTAACAAGGATTTACTTTATAGCACAGGGATATACAATATCTTGTAATAACCTATAGTGGCGTATACTCTGAAAAACAAAAAACAGAGTCACTTTGCTGTATAGTTGAAGCAAACACAATATTGTAGATCAACCATACCTCAAAAAAAAAAAAAAAAAAAAAAAAGGGGAGTCTCTACCTCCCAGTATTTCCCACATCCCTGTGGCTCTCCCGAAAGAAAGCCCTGTTGCCTTTCAAAGCTAAATGTTCTGGGGGCTTATCTTTCCGGTGTGCCAGCCCAATGTAGGGCTCAGAATGCTCACCCCTTGGGGAGAATCTTTGTAATTGTATTATTCTCCTGTTTCTAGGTCACGCACCCAGGGATATGGTTCTTGACTCTACCGAGACTCCAACCCTCCCACCTGTCTCACTGTGGATCCTTCTGCATTCCTTTAGTTGTAGAAGATCTTTTCTGGTAGCTTCTGGTCTTCCTCATCAATACTTGCTCTGTATAAGGTTGTAATATTGGTGTGTCCAGGAGAAGAGGAGAGCTCACGGTTTTCCTACTCCATCACCTTGGAGCATTCCCCTGTGGTATTCTTGGCTACAGCAGCCCTAGCTGACTAAAACAGATTTTCCTGGTTAATGAAGGTGGGTTGAGTATAATCACCTGAGCTTTAAAGAACAGATGCCAAATAGTTACGACGGAAAGAAGTGAGAGATTGAAAACAGGAAGGGGACTCAATTTGCTAATGCTGGCTTTCTAGATGGAGATACTCAGAAGTGAGTCATTAAAGGAAAAGTATTCTGCCAACAACATGAAGCAGCCCGAAAGCAGTTCTTCCACAGGTGCCAGTTCAAAACTTTCCTTTGGACACTGAGGGTGAAGGAAGGAAGGAGTGAATTGGCAACTGTGCACTGTGGAAATACAGACAATTTACATATTTCTCATAATAGCAGGGGATTTTGTATTCCTCAACCAGGCAAAGTAGAGCCTGTGTACACTGGAGTCACAGCTCATGAGCAGAAAGGGGCTGACGCTTGGGAAGCACGCAGCAGTGATTACAGTCATGTCCACAAGGAACCAGCTAGGATGATCAAGAAGAGACAAAAGAAGTTGAAAGATGGAGGAAAGGGTATAAAAGTAGACAACAGTGCTCACCAGGAGAAGAATGGTTTTGGCAGCTCTGGACTCAAGGGGGGGGGGGACCTGGGGGAGGCGTTGGTCCTACAAATGTGTTGGACCTGCTGCTTACGCCTGTACAGGATGAAGACCGCGGAGCCACTGGCCCAGAGCGTGAGCCCCAAACAGAAAACATCAGGGAATAATAGCAATGCTCCATACATTGCCTGTCTGGTTTCGTCATGACGAAGAGCAGAACAGTATCCAAAATCCTTTCTGCTTGTGATGTTTCTGTGCTCTATTTGCCAGTTATATCGATAGGAAAAACAACATTTACCAGCATTTGGAGCATCCAGCACAGGAAAATAGAGGGAACAATGTACTTGGGAGCTTTTACTTTAAGCTCTGCCCACCTGGAGTTCCTGGGACTGATCGTGATGGCCTGAAAGACACTCAAGAGGCAGATGCTACCAGTGGACACTCCCTCCCCACTCTGTGAAGAAAGAAAAGAAGTTTGCATCCAAAATCACTGGGGAAATGTTTCCTCCCAAAGACTGCCATTGTCTGGGGGACCCCTTTACAGAGGAGGACCGAGAAGTTGGCTACAATCAGGTGCTTAAGAATCAAATCTGTAGGAGGCTTCCCTGGTGGCGCAGTGGTTGAGAATCTGCCTGCCAATGCAGGGGACACGGGTTCGTGCCGTGGTCTGGGAGGATCCCACATGCCGCGGAGCAACCGGGCCCGTGAGCCACAACTACTGAGCCTGCGCGTCTGGAGCTTGTGCTCCACAACAAGAGAGGCCGCGATAGTGAGAGGCCCGCGCACCGCGATGAAGAGTGGACCCCACTTGCCGCAACTAGAGAAAGCCCTCGCACAGAAACGAAGACCCAACACAGCCATAAATAAATAAAAATAAAAAATCCACCTGCCAATGCAGGGACGTGGGTTCAAGCCCTGGTCCGGGAAGATCCCACATGCCGTGGAGCAACTAAGCCCGTGCGCCACAACTACTGAGCCCGCGTGCCACAAATACTGAGCCTGCTCTCTAGAGCCCATGAGCCACAACTTCTGAAGCCCCACGCCTAGAGCCCCTGCTCTGCAACAAGAGAAGCCACCGCAATGAGAAGCCCGCACACCGCAACGAAGAGTAGCCCCCGCTTGCCGTCACTAGAGAAAGCCCGCGCGCAGCAACAAAGACCCAACGCAGCCAAAAATAAATAAATAAAAAAAAAAAAAAACAAAAAAAAGAATCAAATCTGTGGACCTTAACCTGTAGCCAGTGAAGGAAAGGATGATATAATGGCAAAGAAGTGAGAAATTCCCCAGGATTCCAACCACAGTCTGTATTAAGAAGATCACGTCCGTTGTCAAATTGCTGCTGGTCATCCTGTTAGTTCACAGTCACTGAAACTTGTCTTGTGAGTTAGAATGTCCTGCATGGGAGTATCAGGCATGGGCTACATGAATCACGTCAGCTGAAATTCAATATTCTCCACTTACCATTTGTTCCCACTTGGAAACATTTACTTCATGTTTTTCTGTTACTAGCAGCTTTTAAAGGGTTGACTGTATGACATTGAAAGAGCACTTACATGTGAAATTAATCACTGAAGGCACTACATGTGATCACTTCTTCATTCTTCACAAATCTATGAGGCAGGCACTTATGGAACTTTAACTATACAGAGGAGGGTAATGTACACATAGAGAGGTTAAGGATTTGTCAAAACCTCCTGTGTAGGGCAGAGTGAGAACTTGAAATCCACTGGACCGGTAAAGACAGTGCATTGAGCCACCAGCTCTGCCAAAAAGCTAATTAGCTGTGTTCATATAATAATCCAGATCTATATTTAGTTTTGTTTCCACAGCTTGTCCTTTGATTTTAGACTGGTACTATTTTATAACTTTCATTATAATAAGATTCCATTTTTGTAAAGTTTTACTCTGTAGGGCACTACGTATTATGAATGAAGCTTTAGATATCTTAATACATCTACATGCCCTGCTGGCAGTAGAATACTACAGAACCTGCCCCATGACAAGGTCATGTCATGAAGATGAGAATGGCTCAATATTAGGATGGAAAAAGGAAGACTCTTGCTTTTATGTCAGAAAAGCAAGTATAACAGCGTATGTTACAGAAACTGTTTAATCATCACATGTAATTCCATAAACTTTGAGACATGAAACACTCATGCATGATGAAATCTCGTAAAAGGAAAAACTAAATTATTATTATTTTCAGATGACATACTTGTCTATTTGTTAATGCTAGACTTAATTGAAAATTTGCAATGAATAAAGATTTGAGAATGATATTAACATACCAGAGATATATGCAAATTAGCAACCGCAAGGCATGTATTCTTGTGCGTTTTAGAAATTAAAATACCAGATATTTGGACTGATATTAAAATACTTTTTTAATGGGCAGAAACAATATGATATATGACTGACAACTGCTGCCTGAAACTCATGATTATCATGTGAACGTTCCTTAACGGTTCATTCCTAACTTAAAGAGTGAAGACACTTGACCATAATCAATAGACTCTGTATGTTTTCAGTGAAGACACAATTACTGTCTCCATTAACATCCAGAGTTAGAGAAAACCTTTCCATTCAAGCCATTTCCATTTGAATACACTTTCGGCACAGGATTATGATTTTTTGCACATTCATCATACTCTTCACTGCAAACTTGGAGTTATTATTGGTGCACCTCTAGCCATCCTGAACCTTTAGTCTATGATTCCTATAAGGTAGACTGAAGAGCAAACTGATTTTACATCTACATTTTTAAGCACCTTATAAAACCAGGTTTTGTTATCACTTGGACTAAGCCACAACAATCACTGCCAGTGAAGATTAAATTACATTGCCCGAGGAGCCAGCAGGGGTTGGTGTAGGGTTAGGACCCCATCTCTCTTTACTAGCTCAGCTCATGCCTCAGAATTTTTCCACCTTCCTGCATGGTGTTGGCACTGAATCAGGTTACTGCACAGAAGACTGCCTTTCTGATATGATCACTTACTCAGAATCTTGATCTGCCATTATCTTACAGGCTCTGCCGCTCAGACTGAAAAAGAACGTCCTTACCTGACTCCTTCCTCCTGCCAGGAGAGTGGGCTCCCTGTGATGGTCTTTATAGCCAGTACCTGTGTGGGAGGGAGACAGCCGGAGCCTGATATATGGGTTTGAGATTCTGTGTCCTCCCCACCCCTCCCATCAGAACTGCAATTATCATTTCACCTGTAGCAGCAATGGGAGTGTAGGCTTGGGATCTGAAAACTTTTCTCTCTGTTGTTAATTACCAAAATCATTTACGAGTTTCTAGTTAGCCCCCTTAGGAGACAACTGGAGTATTTTTGAGAGGCATTTTCTTTTCCATGACCCCTGAAGGCAGACAGGGTCTCACAAGGAGAGTAGGAAATGCTGAAATCACACACATAAGGGACTGGCATAAAGTATGTGTGTCCCTCTGGATTCTTCACTTCCCCGAGGTGTTTCTCTATCCTAAAACTAGTACTTTCCTAATCTTCAGACCACTGAACTGAACCACCAGTTAAAGTATTGGTAGAGAAATGGAATGAGACAAAATACCTGAGAAGTATATTCAAAGAGACACAAGTAAAAGGAAGAATATGATAAATCATTCATTATAGAAAATGTCTGCACAAATCAAAGCCAATAAATTGGACTCATTTGCATAGATCAATGGCAATTAATATGGAGATGTTGTAGGAAAATATACTTTACAATTACTGACCTCCATTAGTGATTAGACTTAGACGCAGAACAATGTGCATAGAAAAAAATGAGAAGGTTCAAAAAGAGTGTCTCACAAATTAGCACCTAGTTCTGAAGGCTCAACAGACAGATTTTACTATTCTTGTAAATATCAGATGAACCAATACTCAATTACTTAATTCAAGGGGATCAAATAGTTACCAGAGTGCTCTACATTAATAAATAAATTAATTAATTGTGCTATTTTTCAGTAATGAGCACTTGATGCTTTGATAACTAAGAAATATAAATTAGGAGTTGAAAGTAATCTTTCAGTTTTCCCTACAAGTAAATCCACATTTGATGCACAGTCATGATGCAATCATTGTCAATTTTCAAGTCAGGAGTTGGAGCCATACTGGTGGTCAACCATGTCTGCACACAAACACGAATTCATTTAAACACTTACAGGCAGAAGCAAACACACATGTGCATTCACACTCACGTACTCATATATACTCACATACATATACACATACATAAGTCACATACTCACACAACTACAGGTGCAAACTCACAAACATTCATGCACATGCTCAGCACATATAAACTCACATCATATTCATAAACACACATGACGCATTCATATGAAAGCATTCACTTTCATAAAATTAACTTACACAGTCCCTGTGTATCTGTGGACGACATGTTTATATACAGAAGAATAGTTGTATCTCCAGACTTCTGGATGCAGGAAAAAGGGGTCCTTTCCATTGTTTGTAATCCTTTCAACGCTGCAACAACCAACAGACAATATTTGCTATATGCAGCCTTAAAATTGCTATGCGTATTACCTCCTTAGGTGTGTCAGAGGGTAAGAAAGGTAGAGTGCTCGGAGGCATGGCAGTGAATGGGTATGTGATAGATCAGTATGAGAGAGAGGGCATAGAAAAAGGGGTACACAAATAAGACCACGGTAAAGGAAGCCTGGAGTGTGGGAGAGAGTACAGGGAAAGAGAAAAGGCAGAAGCATAAGGAAAAAGGAGTATGAAAAATCCCAGGGTGGTTAGAGTGCATTGCCGGTTTTGAGGGTACAATGAGGCAAAGTGTGCGGCCAAGTGAAGGGTATGAGGCATACCGGGTTCTAGGGAAACAGAGGTGCGGGATTCCGTCGGAATGAAGGAAATAAGGGTATGAGGAGTTTGGGGGCAAAAATGTTAAAGGTCAGTGGTTGGTAAAACTCCCAAGAGACTTACTGTCTTTGAGGGATTAAAATGATAGTGAGGGCTTCCCTGGTGGCGCAGTGGTTGAGAGTCCGTCTGCCGATGCAGGGAACGCGGGTTTGATCCCTGGTCCAGGATCCCACATGCCACAGAGCAGCTGGGCCCGCGTGCCACAGCTGCTGGGCCTGTGCTCTGGAGCCCACGAGCCACAGCTACTGAGCCTGCGTGCCATAACTACTGAAGCCCATGCGCCTAGAGCCCGTGCTCCGCAACAAGAGAAGCCACCGCAATGAGAAGACCACGCACCACAACGAAGAGCAGCCTCTGCTCGCTGCAATTAGAGAAAGCCCGCACACAGCAACAGAGACCCAATGCAGCCAAAAAAAAAAAAAAAAAATGACAGAGGAGGAAGGGGAATACGTGTGGGGTAGGCAGATGCTGGAAATATAGTGTGGCCCAAGGCAGAAATAGAGAATTGAAAGAGGACATGAAGCCTGGTGAAGACAATGACCAAGAGAAGAGAAAAAAAAATGGGCACGTGACAATGAGGAAGTTGGGAGAACGTTGGGCATGAGTGAGCCAAGGAGCCCAGGAGAAAGGGTCAGGGATAAGAGGGTTGTGGGTTGTGGATTTGGTTTATGAATTAGTTGAGGATGCCTGAGAGTTGGGGCTGGGGTCCTTGATGGTGTGGGTGTAGAGTACACAGGGAATGGGCTGAGATATTTGGCTTGGAAGTAGAGGCAGGGTAAGAAAATAAAGGCTCAAATGATGTGGTTTGCAGGGGGGATGGAAGGTGAGGAGGGCCAGACTAGAATCACATGGGAATGGATGTCCAAAAAGTGACAGGAGGGAGGTCAAGGATGCAATATAGGAGTCTGAAAAAGTTGAGTGAATGGAGTTTGGTGCATGGCTAAGCTCACAAGGGTGGAGGCACAGAAGATGTATCTGAGAGAGAGGAAATACATGAAAGAAGAGGGGAGGAATGGAACTGGGAATGATGGAAGTGGCAATGGGCAGGCTGGAGGCCACTATTTGATTTCCCATACATTAATTCTCCAATTTATGGTCAAATCACAACAGTCATGGATAGTTTCTAATTTCAGCTCGGGGAGCAAAAATCTTGCTTATATAAAATGCCCCCAAAACCACTTAAACAGAACATACAATGTAGGATGGAAGCTAAATTTTGGGGTAAACAACACAATAGCATTTCACTCTTCATTTGGGAAACCACCTAAAGGATGTGACTTCCGTAGGTCATGCAAAAGAGGCTGTTTATTAGCCTCATGTAAATCAATGAAGTTAGAAAACTCCCTCACACCATATACAAAAATAAACTCAAAATGGCTTAAAGACTTAAATATAAGATAGGATACCATAAAACTCCTAGACGAGAACATAGGCAAAACATTCTCTGACGTAAATTGTAGAAATGCTTTCTTAGATCAGTCTCCCAAGGCAAAAGAAATAGAAGCAAAAATAAACAAATGGAACCTAATCAAACTTATAAGCATTTGCACAGCAAAGGAAACCATAAGAAATTGAAAAGACAATCTACGGACTGGGTGAAAATATTTGCAAATGATGCGACTGACAAGGGCTTAATTTCCAAAAGGTATAAACATCTCATACAGCTCAATATATATTAAAAAAAAAACCAATCAAAAAATGGGCAGAAGACCTAAATAGACATTCCTCCAAAGAAGACATACAGATGGGCAACAGGCACATGAAAATATGCACAAAATCTCTAATTATCAGAGACATGCAAATCCAAACTACAATGAGCTATCACCTGACACTGTATAGAATGGCCATTATTTTAAAATCCACAAAAAATAAATGCTGGAGAAGGTGTGGAGAAAAGGGAACCCTCCTACACTGTTGGTGGGAATGTAAATTGGTGCAGCCACTGTGGAAGACAGTATGTAGGTTCCTTAAAAAACTAAAAATAGAGTTACCATAGGATCTAGCAATCCCACTCCAGGGCATATATCTGGAGAAAACCCTAATTTGAAAAGATACATGCACCCCAGTGTTTACAGCAGCACTATTTACAACAGCCAAGACATGGAAGCAACCTAAATGTCCATCAGCTGATGAATGGATAAAGAAGATGTGGTATATATACACAATGGAATACTACTCAGCCATAAAAAAGAACAAAATAATGTCATTTGCAGCAACATGGTTGGACCTAGAGGTTATCATACTAAGTGAAGTAAGTCAGACAGAGAAAGACAAATATTATATGATATCGCTTGTATGTGGAATCTAAAATATGATACAAATGAACTTATTTACAAAATAGAAACAGACTCAGACATAGAAAACAAATTTATGGTTACCAAAGGTGAAGGTGGGGGGAAGAATAAATTAGGAATTTGGGGTTATCAGATACAAACTACTATATATAAAATAGATAAAAAACAAGGTCCTACTATATAGCACAGGAAACTATATTCAATATCTTGTAATAACTTATAATGAAAAAGAATATATATATGTGTATATATATAAAACTAACTCACTTTGCTGTACACCAGAAACTAACACAACATTGTAAATCAACTATATTTCAATAAAAAATAAAATAAATAAGACACTTAAGTTTTTGGTAAATGTTTGTGGTAATATAAAAGTAAAAAACATAGGAAGAACTTTAATGATAAAATAGTTAAGCAATAAAGTTATTCATGAGTTACATTAGCAATAAACTATCAAAAAGTAAAATTAAGAAAGTAATACCACCTAAAACTGCACTAAAAACAATAAGATACCTAAGAAATCATCTAACCAAGGAGGTAAAAGACCTGTGCTTTAAAAACTATAAGCCTGATGAAACAAATTGAAGACAACACAAATAAATGGAAAGAAATACCATATTCATGGATTGGAGGCATTAGTATTATTAAATGATCATAGTCCCCAAGACAAGGTACAGGTTCAATGCAATCCCTGTCAAAATACCAATGGCATTTTTCACAGACTAGAGCAAATAATTATAAAGTTTGTATGGAAACACAGAAGACCCTGAATAGCCAAAATAATCTTGAGAAGGAAGAACAAAGCTGGAGGTGTCATGCTCCCTGATTTCAAACTATACTACAAAGCTTCAGGCATCAAAACAGTGTGGTACTGGCACAAGATCAATGGACATATAGATCAGTGGAACAGAATAGATAGAACAGAAATAAACCCATGCCTACATGGTCAATTAATCTATGACAAAGGAGGCAAGCAGATACAATAGGACAAAGACAGCCTCTTCCATAAATAAGTGGTGTTGGGGAACTGGACAGCTACATGCGAATCTATCAAACTGGAATAATTTCTCACACCATATACAAAAATAAACTGGTATATACATACAATGGAATATTATTTATTTATTTAATAATTAATTTTTTAATTATTATATATTTTTAAATTTTTGGCTGAGTTGGGTCTTCGTTGCTGCGTGCAGGCTGTCTCTAGTCGCAGCGAGCAGGGGTCACTCTTTGCTGTGGTGCACGGGCTTCTCATTGCGGTGGCTTCTCTTGTTGCAGAGTACAGGCTCTAGGCGCACGGGCTTCAGTACTTGTGGCACGTGGGCTCAGTAGTTGTGGCACATGGGCTTAGCTGCTCTGTGGCATCTCGGATCTTCCCAGACCAGGGCTCGAACCCATGTCCCCTGCATTGGCAGGCAGCTTCTCAACCACTGGACCACCAGGGAAGTCCTTACAATGGAATATTACTTAGGCTTAAAGGGGAGGAAATAAAGACATGTGCCACAACATGGATGAACTTTGAGGACATTATGCAAAAAGACAAATACTGTATGATTCCACTTTTATGAGATATGTATAGAAGTAAAAATCACAGCAATAAAAATCACAGCAATAAAAGTAGAAAGGTGGTTGTCAGGGTATTGCAGAAGGAGACATGGGGAGTTACTGTTTCAGTTTTGCAAGATGAAAAGAGTTCTGGAGATGGATAGTGGTAATTAGGTTGGACAAAAATATGAATATATTTAAACACTAAACTGTACACTTAAAAAGAGTTAAGGGGCTTCCCTGGTGGCGCAGTGGTTGAGAATCTGCCTGCCAATGCAGGGGACACGGGTTCGAGCCCTGGTCTGGGAGGATCCCACATGCCGTGGAGCAACTGGGCCCGTGAACCACAACTACTGAGCCTACGCATCTGGAGCCTGTGCTCCCCAACAAGAGAGGCCGTGACAGTGAGAGGCCCGCGCACCGCGATGAAGAGTGGCCCCCGCTCGCTGCAACTAGAGAAAGCCCTCGCACAGAAATGAAGACCCAACACAGCCAAATAAATAAATAAATAAATAAATAAAATAAATTTTAAAAAAGAGTTAAGATAGTAAAATTGTATTTTATATTTTATTTACCATAATAAAAACTTAGAAAAAAAAAGTCTTTGAGCACTGCCACAAAAGGTGAGGGCGGGGGAGAGTTTGATGAGAAAGTTGGAGTTAGTGGGGTATGACTGAGAATAGGCATGATAAAATGAGGTGGGAAGGAAGAGGGCACAGGGAAAGGGGGATATAAGAACAAGATTGTGGTGATTCATGGAGCATGGGGGTTGGGGGATAAAGTGCAGGAAGAGAGAGACTGTAGAGGGTTAAAATGTACACAGGGGTTGAAGAGTGCAGTGTGTTTAAAGTGCACTGTGGGACACAGGTCCTGACCCAATTGCTTTTCTTCCCTTCCTACCTGATTACACGTGTATCTTTCTTACAGCCTTGGCTGTACAGGAGTCCTTCTCCCAGCTTCCAGTTACTTTCCAGTGAGAATTTACTTTATAGCACAGGGATATAAAATAGTTAAGCAATAAAATTATTCATGAGTTACATTAGCAATAAACGATCAAAAAGTAAAATTAAGAAAGTAATACCACCTAAAACTGCACTAAAAACAATAAAAACTAAAAACAATAAGATACCTAAGAAATCATCTAACCAAGGAGGTAAAATCCCCTGTGTGCGGAATCTTTGGTAGATTAGCTCCATGTGGTCTAGAATTGTGGAACAATAGCTGTAGCTAGTGACTAGGTATTACAGACCAGGTGTCCCATTCCATCTCTGTGCGGGGGAGGTGGGGGAGGCCTGGGACGTTCAGGGAAATCTCGGAATGGGACACCTAACAAACAGACCTCTCTCTTTCCAGTGAGAACAAGTAGATGTATTTTTGATGTGTTTGTGGGAGAGGTGAGCTCCACGTCCTCTTACTCCGCCATCTTGATCAAGAGGACTGAGTACTTTTTTCTTGAAGAGTCTGTTGCTTTGTTATTTTTTGTGTGTTTTCTGTCCTTTTCTTACTGAATTTTTAAAAGTTCTCTATATACACTAAATAGGAGGCCTTTCTTGGCTCTGTCTCTCTCTTTATCGCTTTTTCTATCTTGTTGTCTTTTGATGAGTAGAAGCTCTTAACTTCAATACAACATCATTTGTCATGTTCTCCTTTATAGTCAATATTTTTGTTTTGTTTAAGAAGTCTTTTCCTATTATAAGATCTCAAAAATGTTGTTTTCTTCTAAAAAAATCATTTTATACCTTTAAATTTTACATCAGCAATCTATTCAGAATAATTTGTTATATGTGTTAGTAGTGACTTAAGTCTTTTTATCCATCAAGTTAACACACTCCCATTTATTCTGAAAATGTTGTGTTTGCCTTTCTTTTTATTTGCTGTCATCTATCATTGCCTCATCCAGTTTAACATCACCTCACCCTCGGAGCTGATTTTCTGTCAAGTCTCCTGGTGATTCAGGCTTTTCTTGTCTCTTTCAATCTTTACAACCCCAGTGTGCCACACAATCAAGGTTAGTCTTGGTACCAGAAATCTTCAGTGGAAATTTTTGTTTACAGCATTGATTATTCTCATGTTTTAAAGGGAAAATTGTACCACGTTGAGAGACAATTTTTGGTCTCTTATGTTTTTTCACAGCTTGTATCAGCTTCTGTCCTAAATTATCTTTTCAAGGATTTTTTTTGTATAACAATCAGTTTCAGATAATGTCTGCAGTACCTCCTCCAGGGAGAAGGACAGATTAATTACTGGACCAACATAATAAAAATAGTGCCTTCCTCTGAGGCAAAATTTCGGCAGGTTTGTTGAGGACCAACTTTGAAATATTTGGATTTCTTAACCTTGACAACATCCTCACTTGTGATTTATCCACCTGGGCCTCTTTGTATCACCTCTGAGGAACTTGAGGTGGACAAGAACAAAGGCAAACATGAAGCTTCTGCTGTTTACTATGTCATGAATAATAAAATCTTCTTTCTCAGACCCCAGAGTCTCATGCCTTCTGACAGCATCCATGAAGTTGACAGGATAATTTGGTATCTTGCCAGTAGGGTAAAATCTAAGACATTTCTTCACACTCCTTAACAGTCATGATGATGAGGATGTGATGCCGAGAGAGACAAGGTTTTCTCAGAGAGAAAATTAAAGATCCTTCAGAATCCCAGTTAAGGGATAGGAGAATGCTTCCTAGAACAAGTGGAAATTTTCTCACCCAAGTTCTGGGCAACGTGAGAAAAGGAAAGTCCTTTTCAACAAATGATGCTGGGAAAATTGGATATCCACATGCAAAAGAAGGAGGTTGGACCCTTAACACCTCAAACAAAAATTAACTCAAAATGGATCAAAGACCTAAATGTAAGACCTAAGACAATAAAACTTTTAGAAGAAAACAAAGGGCAAAAGGTTCGTGACATTAGACTTGGCAATGATTTCTTTGGCTATGACACCAAAGGCACAGGTAACACAAACTGAACTTCACCGAATTTAAAAAGCTTTTGTGCATCAAAAGACAGAATCATCAGAGTAAAAAGACAATCCACCGAATAGGAGAAAATATTTGCAAGTCATATACCTGATAAGAGATTAATATCCAAAATACAGAGAGAACTCTTAAAACTCAAAAAAAAAAAACCAACCCAGAAATAACCCAATTTAAAAATTGGCAAAGGACGTGAATAGACATTTTTCCACAGAAGATATACAAATGAAAAATAAGCAAATGAAAAGATGCTCAACATCACTATTCATTAGGTGAATGCAAATCAAAAAATCAGAACTACAATGAAATACTACCTTATAGCCATTAGGATGGCTACTATCAAAATAATAGAAAACAACACCTGATGGCAAGAATGTGGAGAAACTGGAACCCTGTGCACTGTTGGTAGGAATGTAAGATGGCACAGCCGCTGGAAAACAGGATGGCAGCTCCTCAGAATATTAAAAATAAAATTACTATATGATGCAGCAATTCCACTTCTGGGTACCTATACAAAAGAATTGAAAGCAGGGTCTCAAAGAGATATTTGATAGCTAAAACATGGAAGCAACCGAACTGTCCGTCAACAGATGAACAGACAAGTGCGGTAGATACATAAAATGCAATATTATTCAGTCTTAAAAGAAAGGAAATTCTGCGATATAATACAACATGAACCTTGAGGATGTGAACATTAATAAAGGGAACCCCCACCAAGACGGTGTCGGGAGACCAGCAGGGGGAGCTCTCACACGCGTACCACTGGATCTCAATACAGATCCCAGCAGGAAGAGATGTTACCTTGCATCTCCAGCAGGAAGTGACGCTACTTTACTACCACCAGCAAGAGGAAGCAAGATTTTCTCATTGCCTAGCAACAGTTCAGCCAATGAGAGACTGTCACAACTCAATGAAAAACCACTGTACTTTGAACTCCCAGTTTCCGCCAATGGATTTTTTGTTTATAACAGCCCCTCCCAACTGCCCTTTCTCCTCTATAAAATTTTCCTCTTCTTTGCTTTACTGGACTCACACATGTGTTTCCTCACAGGTGCATGTCCCAAATTGTAATTCTTTGCAGCTCCTGCATAAACCCATTTTGCTGGTAAAACAACTGGCTGTTTTAGGTTAACAAGGGCATTATGCTAAGTGAAATAAACCAGTCGCAAAAGGACACATACTGTATGATTCCACTATGTGAGATACTTATAGTAGTCAAAATCATAGGAGACAGAAAGTATGAGTGGTGGTTTCCAGGGACCAGGGAAAGGGGGAAATGAGTTATTGTTTAATCGGTATAGAGTTTCAGTTTTACAAGATGAAATGAGTTACAGAGCTGAATGGTGGTGATGGCTGCACAACATTATGGATGTATTTCATACCACTGATCTGTACAATTTTTAATGGTTAAGATGGTAAATCTTATGAGTATTTTGCTACAATTTTAAAAATTGGAAAAAAAATCCAGGGACTTCTTCAAATGAGAAAATCTAATAAAGACCCAACCCCAGGATCTGGCTCAAGCAGCCCTTCTCCCTCAGTGTTTTAAACATCACATACCTGTGGGTGAGTGGGGTTACAGGCCTGGTAGAGCTGGATTTTCCCCACTCAGCCTCCAGGAGGGTAAAAGAAAAGTAGCTCCACATGTCACAAAATCAGAAACTAGACGTTTGAGTTGGCTAGACTCTGATTTCAGATGGATGGAGAGAAACATGTGACCCTGGTATTCTTCACGGTGAGTAGCTGCCCCCTGCCCCCAAGAGCTCCTTACTTTCCCAATGGAGGCTGAGGAGCTGGAATCTACTCCCCACCCTGTAGTTTAGCCTTAATGAAAATGAAGAGCGGTTCCCATTCTGCTGTCCCCCTACCCTGTGTGTATATACTCTAGAGTATTAGGAAAAATAGACCTTCCAGCTCCAAGTGTGGGGAAGCAGGGGAGCTATTAGGAACCCTGGTGTGGGCCTTGCTCAGCTCCCTGCCCCAAATGAAGAGTGTTGAGAGGTTACTGCCCTTCCCTTAATATCTCAACCTAGAGTCTGGGCACACAGTTCTGTGAGAAGGGTAATGACGCATGAGTATGTCTGTAGTAGCCCCAGCTATTTTACTGTTGAACACTGGCCAGAAGAAGAAGGAGCAGAGGGCAGGCCTTAAAAAACTGGAAGGGAAAGAAGACATGCTATTTGCAGGCTTGGGCAAGAAATCTCTTCATATTTTCGAGCAGCACTCAAGTATCTCTCCAGCCACTGGATGGAAATGGCTTCCAAGCTAGGGACACAGAAATTGACCCCTGACTTGGGCAAGTTCTCCCCATTCCCTCCCTTTACAAGGCAGCACCACTCCAAAGACATTCAGGGACAGGAACATTTTCCTAGAATCAGTGGCATTGTTGTTGTTGCAGTTTAGAAAATATAATCAGTGTCCAACAGAAGTAATTCTGGAAGGGTACTGAGTGGAGCTATCTATTTGGAGAGTTTTTTTTTTTATATGGATCCTGGGAAGAGCAGGTAAGGCCTAGAAACATGTCAGGGTCTGTCTTATGATGTTACTCTGTCTGGAAACAAAATGAACTTGACACTGACACCTCGCCTTCAGTGGCACTATGGGAACTAGGAGACTCTCCCTATGGAGATTACATGTCTGTCTTGTTGACTTCCTTGCAGTGTAAAGAAATCCTCCAGTAATGGTGGGAGTGTTCATGAGGTAACCACATGCTGCCGTAGTGAAAATGAAGCAGAGAGTAAGAAAGCAGCTGAGATAGAATGAGTAGGAAATGAATGAAGGGGGAGAAGAACAGCCAGCCTGGTGGGAATGAATGAAAACACCCCCATCATCTTCATCTTCACCACCCACCCATACACACAAACAGATCCAGGTCCCATATCCTTGTGGCTCAGGCATGAACTCTAGGCCACATTGATGCATCCCTGCAGAAATGTGCATGGAACTTGTCTTTAAGCACAAAGACGTCTGAGAGATGTTTTCAGGCCTGTCATCACCCATTTGGGAAGATGAACCCGGTGCCTTCCTTCCATCCATACTTGATGACAATATTTAGAATCTTGTCCTTCTTGTGAACAGTTTGCACATCAGGAACAAAGGGCCCCCTTGTGGCCCTTATCTGCTTGGGCAGCCATGGTAATTCTCCGAGGAGACACGTGCATTTCATGCACCACAGGTTGACCTCATGAGAACACAGTAACTCTAGGGCTCTGCTAGGACCTCTACTCAGACTATTGAAGTTAAAGCAGCCAAAGGTACCAAATGGCTCCTCAAACTCATCCACTTCTAGGTCATCTAGGTCGAAGCATTTGAAGGGCTGAATGGAGAAGCTGGTGGTTAAAAGGAAAAAAAAAAAAAAAATCCAGCCAAAGAAGTGGAGTCATCAAAAAAGGAGACAATGTTACTTTGGGGTGGGGGGTTCTCATGAATGGTGTTGTGGAAGAGGCCACTGGAGACAAGTGATGCACCACTGCTGATTTAAGCCTGCAGGGGACGAGACATCAGGGCCACGTAGCTCATTCCGGCTCCACCCCGGTCTCTTCACTCTGACCGGATCAAGGACTTGGAGCAGCAAATGTCAGCTCTTACAGAAACGGTCGGCTTACAGAGCAAGCAAAGCCTGTGGCCTGGGAGTGCTGCTCGTAACAATACACCTAATATCACACATTCATCATTTTATTTGATTCTCCCACCTTGAAGTTCATAAAAACCAAGTCACCCTCTAGGTGGAAAAGATAGGACTGGAGAACTCAGAGGATGGGCCCCCCGGGCCAGTGACCTTTTCCATGTACTCCATGGCTGAGGCACTTCTCAACAAATGAGAGTGGGTGGATTAGAAGGGCCGTGTGACTGACCTCAGGTCACACTGAGTGGGAAATTTCTTCAAAAAAAGACAAAAAGAAAAAAAGAGCCATAAAGAAATGTTAAGCTATACTCAGTAGACTATTAGTAAATCTGTCAGTCATTTTGGAACTATTACAAATATTTTATGTGCCTTCCTGATATACGGAATGTATAATTATATAACATATACTCTATTTATGATACTTATATATTTTATATAATTATATTTAATGTTTCCAAATATCCTAAAATGTAATTATAAGTATTATATAATTATATACATACCCTGCAATGTGAATAAAACAAATGATTATGTCAATGTCATTAAAAACTAAGATTTTCAGCATAAAAGACAAAAGAAGTACCATAAATATAAAATAAAACAGATCTGGGTTGTGATCAGACATTCTGCATTTCTAACAAGTTCCCAGGGGATGCCAAGGCTGTTGGTCCATTCCGCAGGCTCTGGGCTTCTCTGGTGGCACAGTGGTTAAGAATCCGCCTGCCAATGCAGGGGACACGGGTTTGAGCCCTGGTCCGGGAATATCCCACATGCCGCAGAGCAACTAAGCCCGTGTGCCACAACTACTGAGCCTGCGCTCTAGAGCCCGTGAGCCACAACTACTGAGCCCACGTGCCACAACTACTGAAGCCCACGCACCACAACTACTGAAGCCCACGCGCCTAGAGCCCGTGCTCCACAACAGAGTAGCCCCCACCTGCCACAACTAGAGAAAGCCCACGTGCAGCAACGAAGACCCAATGCAGCCAAAAATAAAATAAAAATAAATTTATTAAAAAAAAAGATTCTAGGGCTTCCCTGGTGGCGCAGTGGTTGAGAATCTGCCTGCCGATGCAGGGGACACGGGTTCGAGCCCTGGTCTGGGAAGATCCCACATGCCGCGGAGCAAATAGGCCCGTGCGCCACAACTGCTGAGCCTGCACGTCTGGAGCCTGTGCTCCACAACAAGAGAGGCCACGACAGTGAGAGGCCCGCGCACCCCGATGAAGAGTGGCCCCCGCTTGCCACAACTAGAGAAAGCCTTCGCACAGAAACGAAGACCCAACACAGCCAAAAATAAATAAATAAATAAATAATAATTAAAAAAAAAAAACCTAGCTTCAATTAAAAAAAAAAGATTCTAAGGTTCTTGTATTAACACGAGGAGGATAAAGGTTTTGATTGTTAGACTTTGACACGTTGGTTATGCGTGTGCTAATTTCTAGGGCAGCGGTCTCAGCTGGGAGGGATTTTGCCTCCTAGTGCATATATGCCATGTTGGAGACATTTCTGGCCATGGAGGAGGTGGGAGGTGTTACTGTTAGCTAGTGGAAGCTGGGGATGCCAATAAAGTTACTACAGCACAGCCCCTACAAGAAATTATCAGGCTGAAAATATCAACAGTACTCAGGTGGGGGAACACTGTTCTAGGGGACCCACTAAAAGAATAAAAACAGAATCTGTGGATTCCAAACTAGGAAGAGGGGAGAAATGAATTGGTAAAATAAATCCTAAGTCAATCCACAAAGAGGCAATGAGAAAAAGAAAAACAGAAGAGTAGAAGAAATAGAAAGCATAAAGGGAGGTGGCAGCTTTAGGTGCAAATATATTAGTTAAGTACATTAAATATAATTGGAACTAAATATCAGTTAACAAAGATCGTCAGACTGGATTTTCTAAAAATATGCCATTTACGATCGCTACATATAAAACCTAAGGCTGCAGAAAGTTTGAAAAAAGGATGGGAAAAGCATACCGTGCAAATACTAATCAAAAGAAAGCTGAAGGATCTATATTAGTATCAGAGAAATAAAACTTGATATGAAAAGGTCCTGCTCGATGTAAAGAAGTAATCTCATAATGATAAAAGACTGAATTCACCAAAATATAAAGTCTTCATTTTAAAATGCCTCTATAAACATGGCTTCAAAATACGTAAAGCAGAAATTTATAAAACTAATAGAAAGAGCAGGCAATTCTACAATTAAAGTGGGAGTTAAGCAATTTTCTTAGTATTAATTTGTTAAAAGCTAAATTTAGAAATGAATAGCAGGTCTGCCTACCACAAACAATAAACTTGGTCTTTTGGACCTTGCAGAATGTTGCTCACATCTGCTGACTCTACTCAATGACACAAAGAGAGTTACAACACTTGACCATATACCGGGCCCCGTAAGTCAGTCTCAGCTGTTATCAAAGGATTTTAAAAATATCAAACATATTCTCTAACTAGAGTGCAAAGAAGATAGAAATCGATAGCAAATATAAGGAAAGTCCTCTTCTAAACAGCACCTGAAAAAAAGTCATCCCTTGGTATATGTGGGTTAACCCCAGAACCCACCATGGATACCAAAATCCACCTATGCTCAAGCCCCTTATATAAAATGCCATAGTAATTGCACATAACCAACACACGCCCTCTTATATACTTTAAATCATCTCTAGATTACTTATAATGCCTAATGCAATGTAAACGCTATGTAAATAGTTGCCAGCATGCAGAGAGTTCAAGTTTTGGTGTTTGAAACTTTCTGGAATTTTTTTTTCCCCCCAAATATTCTCAACCCGAGGGTGCAGAGGGCCAACTGGAGTATAAATAACTTTGTGGAGAGGACAGAAGAAAATTCTGTTTTATTCTTACAAACCTACTTACCTAGACCGGGGTAGCCAGATAGGGCTTAGTGGTGACTGTTCTTCACTGAGATGTAATTCATGTATCACCAAATTTACCCTCTTATAGTGTACAATTACATGAGTTTTAGTATATTTACAAAGTTGTGAAGCCATCTCCACTAGTTCCAGGACATTCCATCACCCCCAAAAGAAGCCTGATACCCATTAAGGAGACACTTTCCATTGCCCACCACCCCCTACCCCGACCCTTCGACCTCAGCCACTTATCTACTTTGTCTCTATAGATCTGCCTATCTGGACATTTCATGTAAATGAAAGCTCACAATATATGGCCGCTTGTGTCTGGCTCCTTTCGCTTAGCATAATGGTTTTTTTTCCAGGTTCACCCATGTTGCAGCACATGTCAGTACTTCCGTCATTTTTATATAAGTAGTATCCATTATATGGATACACCCCCTTTTATTTGTCCATTCATCAGCTGATAGACACTTGAGTGGGCTCCACGTTTTGGCTCTTGTCAACAATGCTGTTAGCAGCATTCGTGTACAAGCTCTTATGTGGCCATGTTTCCAATTCTCTTGGGTATATACCTAGCAGTGGAACTGCTTGGTAATGTTTTCCAAAGTGGGTCCACCATTTTACATGCTCACCGGCAGTGCATGAGGGTTCCAATTATCTCCACATCCTCACCAAACACTTGTTATTGTCTGCAATAATACAAATGATTTTTGTGATCTTGTATCCTGCCATGTTGCTAAACATGTTTAGTAGCTCTTTTTTTTTTTTTTTAAGTGGACTCCTTAGGATTTCCTATATATAAGATCATGTCATCTGCAAACAGTTTGACTTATTCCTTTCCAATCTGCAAGCCTTTGCTTTTTCTTGACTAAATATTCTGGCTAGAACTTCCAGTACAATGTTGAGTAGAAGAGACAAGAGTGCCTTGTAAGTTCCTGATCTTACGTGGAAAGCACCCAGTCTTTCACCGTTAAGTATTATGTTAGCTGTGGGGTTTTGGAGACGTCTTTTATCATGTTAAGGAGGTTCCCCTCTATTCCTAGTTTGTTGAGTGTTTTTATCGCAAAAAGGTGTTGGATTTTGTCAAATGCTTTTTCTGCATCAACTGAGATGATTATGTGATTTTGTGTTTTATTCTACTAATGGTGTATTATGTTGATTTTTCTGATGTTAAACCTTGAATGCTTGCGATAGATTCCATTTGGTCATGGTGTATAATTTTTTTTAACGTGTTGCTGAATTCAGGTTGTATTTTGGAGCATTTTTGCATCTATGTTCTTAAGAGATAATGGTCTAGTAGATCTCTTTCATTTGGTGTTTTTGTCTGGTTTTAGGTATCAGGGCAATACTGGCCTCAAAATAAGCTGGGAAGTGTTTCCTCCCCTTCTATTTTTTGGAAGAGTTTGTGAAGAACTGGTATTACTTACTTAAATGTTTTGGTAGAATTCAGTAAAGCCATCTGGGTCTGGGCTTCTCTTTGTGGATGGTTTCTTTGATTACTAATTCAGTATATTCCATATATTCCAAACACAAGAACATTTCTGCTGGGCTTTATATTCCATAGAAAACGGATAAAACTCTACATAACGGTCTAAGTCAGGTTTTGTCACTAGAGCAGTTCAGGTCAGATCAGGTTTTGCCCCCTGACTCATTAAAAAGGATTTCCACAGCGTGCATCATGGCTAAGAGATCAGGACCCGTATTCCTGTAGTGCTACTAAGCCAGCCATGCCATGTCCCTCCTTGTCTAGCTTGTCAGGCCAGCTTCCTTCTTTGGCTGAGCTGAAGAGGCTCTCAAGCTACAAGAGGAAATCAAGGCATTTTCTTTCTTCTGGGAGATTTGTGGAGTTCTGGTCTGGTCGGTCGGTCGGTCGGTCGGTCGGTCAGTAAGGGCCCACATCACACACCCAACGCACTCTGGGTCTGTTCCCCCATCTGGGAAACACAGCTGGACAGGGAAGAACTGAAGGGGGTGGCTGGAGCGGGGATTCCTCCACACGGGAGGGCTGATGACAGGTATGTGCTGAGACTTCAGATATTCTGATGAGAGCCAAGGACAGCAGAGAGACCGGGCCTTCCTTCCGGCTGCTTCTTGTGTAACTTCTTGTGGGTTTGAAAAGGAGAAGTGGCGTCAGGTCCACCTCCTCAATCTCTCTGCCCTCTGTCCTCAACCACAGCCCAGATGAGGTCCTCAGCCTCCAGGACCACCATCCCAGCCTCTTCCCTGGCCTCCTGGCCTTGTCTGACCCCAGAAGGATCTCCCCAAGTCTTACTGGGCCCCGTCCCTCAGGGCCAAGTTCAAGCCCTGCACCCTGCTATTCAGAGGCTCCTCGGGATCTGGCCCCTACATACGCCTCCATGCTCCCTGGGTAACTCCGTCTCACTTCCCCACTCTCCATACTGAATTCCTTGTTTCCCTGATGAGGGAGGAGCAGGGCAAGCTTTCCAGGTAGAGGTTCATGTTGCAGGCAAAAGGTTGGAGATGCTGAAGCATGTGTGGGTTTGCAGGAGCCAAGAATGTTTGCCAGGGAGTGGTGGGTGGCGAGACTGGGAAGATCTGAATCCTGGGTGCCAAGGAGACTGCAACCTTCCCTTTACTCCCCTAATGCAGGTGCCACCAAGTCCCAATCTGTCTCCTATGGAATCCTCCTGTTACCCTCGTCACCTGCCACCTCCCCAACTCCACCTGCTCCAGCTTAGACCAGAATCCTCCTGGATCTCTTAGCCTCAAGTCTCCCCCACTTCAATTCTGAGGCTGTCACTCCTTTGCCAAAACAAGTCACGTGGCCAAGCCCAGAGCCAGTGTGGGAGGGGACCACTCAAGATGTGAGTCCTGGAGTGTGGTCCACTGGAGGCTGCCCATGTAACAGTCCTACCACGTGTGGTCCAGAGACATCTTAGCTCCGCTGCTGACGTGCGGACGCATCAACAGCATAGAGAGATGAGGCTGACTCCAGGGCACAGAGTATTCTGGAGCAAGCTGAAGACTGGAGCTTTACCCTGGAAGGCAGAAGCAACCACAGGGGTTCTGGCAATGAAGAAGTCATCTTGAACACTGCAGCCCCAGCAGACACCACACAGGGCAGAGGAACCTCCCAACTGAGCCAAGCCCAGGCCACAGAACTATGAGGAATGACACCTTTCATTGCTTTAAGTCACTAAGTTTGGGGGGTTGGGTTGTCGTGCAGTAAAATGTTAAGTGGGACACCATAGTCACTCATCTGAACATTCCTCCAACCATTACCGGCAGGTTGATGACTAAGCTTGAACATTCAACATCATGCTGCAAGTGATTATTACACTGCCTGCCTCCCCACCTCGTGAATTCTTCACTCGTTCAGCCCTTCAAATATTTATACCCCAGGAAAGGTACATTTGCGTTGGGTGGGGTGGGGGGACTGCGTTTAACCACAGGCCCTGCCCTTAGGAGATGAAGGTGAGCTAATCACAGGAGGAACAGAGTCCCTTTCACCCTCACCCCCCAGGGTTCGATTTGGTCTAACAAACAGTAGGGACTCAGTAACATGAGGACTGAGCTGGTGCAAGCGCCTTGCCACCCAACGCCAACTTCCCCTCCACCCTGCGGAGCCAGATCTCACTTGGGTATCACGTCCTCTGTGAAACCTTACACGCACCACCATCCACTACGTCTGCGGCTCCTCTCTCCGGGGCTCTTTGGCCCCCGCACCAGTTAGAACTCGGGTGACCTGCAAGCGATGAAACCCCAAACAGTCACTTAAACAGTTTAACTCTCCCAGGCGACTGGTAACTTGTGTGGGTCTCGACAGCATCAGGAACCCAGGCTCCGCCTATCTTGTTCTGCTGCCTTGCTGGGCCCACACGTCTAAGATCACTTCCTGGCCTGGGGTGGCTGCTCCCATTCCGGCCATCTGTTCCACATTCCAGAGCACAGGAAGCAGGAAAGGAGGGGGAGCGTATCTCCTCCCCGCTTAGGAACACTTCCTAAGAGCTGCACATACCACTTTGTTCACATATTACTGGCTAGATTTTAGTCGCAAGGCCACACCAAATTTCAAGAGACCCTGGGAAAATGCCTTGAATCCAGGCAGTCCTGTGCCCAGCTGAAAATCAGGGTGTCCATCTTAGCAAAGAAACAGGCGGACAGATGTTGTGGGATAACTGGCCCTGTGCAGCCACAGCCCCCGGCCCGCTCCCTGTCACAGCCTTGACTATCCTGAGACCTCCCCACCACAGGGGCTTCTCCAGCAAGCTACAGCCCCCCTGACCGACTCCTCTCATGCCCCCCCGAGTCAGTGTGCACCTTACGTGCATTAACTCATCGAGTCTTCACACCCGGCCCCTCAGTCTGGTTCTGCTGTTACCCCCACTGAGTTCCGAAAGACTGGGCCACCTACTCAAGGCCACACGGCCGTCAAGTGGAGGAACCAGGGTCTGGAGGCCACACGGCCATCAAGTGAAGGAACCGGGACTTGGATGCCACACGGCCATCAAGTGGAGGAACCGGGATCTGGATGCCACACGGCCATCAAGTGGAGGAACCGGGACTTGGATGCCACACGGCCATCAAGTGGAGGAACCGGGACCTGGATGCAAGCAGTCTGGCTCCAAGGCACCTGCTGTTAACCACCACATACTCAGCCAACGTCCGTGAAACTGCACTGCACCGCAGGACTGTGCTGGCCAGAGACACCTCGTGGACCCTCTACCCCGTGGGCCAGCTGCACTCCCATTGGCTTCCCAGAGAATCCTCCTCACTCGCAGGACACTGGGCTGTGCGAGCCCAGTAATCAGGTCCTCCCCAGAGAGAAGGGCAAGACAGTGGCGCTGAGGTGGTGCCCTCTTCTCCATGCTAGTGACTAAGACCAGAGGACCAGCTATTTCTAGACCTTTATTTCTCTGTGAAAAGGGGAAAAAAAGGAATAAAAACGACACAGTTGACACAAAAAAAACCACCGAGGGGAAGGAAGAGAGGTGGAGAAGTAGATGGCGGAGGGGGTCCCCATTACAGCAGCAGGAGCCAGCGACCTGGGATGCTCACATCTCTCCCCCAGCGTGGGCGGGAGTGGCCCCTTCCTCCCAAGGTCTCTGCCCTGTCCCACCTTGCGCTCCGCTCAGCCCCTCGGGAGGTGGACGGTGAGAAGTCAGATTCCCAGGCTGGGGAGGCGAGGACCCGTGCTGGGGGAGGGGCCTGGGGTCAGACCATGCACAGGGAGTGACAGCCAAAGGCCCCCCAATGTCTCCCTGAGGGAGGGACTTGGGGGGGGGGGGAGGGTGGACACCAGAGGCCGACGTTGGCTCCTCTTCCAGCATCAGGCGAGAGACAGAACTGGGGGAACAGGAACAGTTGGCAGTCAGAACAGCAGGCAGCCCTCTGCCCACAGCTGCTCCTGCGTCTCCCCGCCTGGAGCGGCTGCCCCCAGGCCTAGCGCCGTCCTTGCAGACCACCCTGCCGCTGGGGTCCCGGAGTTCTCAATGCCTTACCGGTCAGAGCCTCTTGGGCAAAGTACTTGACGTCCACGTCCTGGTCCTGGGTCAGCTTCTCTAGGATGGGCTTGACTTCGCTCTGCAGTGTGCTGGGAGGAGCAGAGGAGGGCACGGGGTCAGCCAGGTGGGGCCGGGGGCACAAGGTGTGCACATAGACAGACACACAAGTGAATTAAGAGTCTCAGGGGCCAGAGAAACAATTCCTTTGAAGGTTGGAAGTCTGACAAACCAGGACAGAGGCCTCTGGGGCCCAGAACAGGTACAGGGAGGTCAGACAATGTGGAAAAGTGGAATCCAGAACCCACAAGTCTCTGAGCCTTGGCAATCGGATGCCTTCCATTCATTTAACGTATTTATTGAGGCCTACTGCGTGATAGGTGTGAACAGTGGAAAATCCAACCCTCTTGATTCTCACCCATGTGGAGCTTGGGCTGGGAGGAAGACACAGACCAAACTGATGATGAGTAACAGGAGAGGCAAGTGCCACAAGGAAGGGACTTGGCCCTACAGGAGCCCAGGGAGGTAAGGGGCCCAGGGAAATGCATCTGCACCGACACTCAGTTGTTTGGGGAAACGAAGGTGGACTTCAGAGAGAAACTAAAGGTACGAAGCTGTGTCGTGGACAGAGACAGAAGTCAGAGGTGCAGGTGTCACATGTCCCCTCCAGTTCACAGAGCTCCCCCTCCCCCCCAATATAACCACTATTCTCATTTCCATCACCTACATGCCCCTTTCTCCATTTTTGAAGTTGATATGAATGGAATCCCAGGATAGGTTTTCTTGGGCCTGGCTTCTCACACAGGTGAGTCTCTGAGAGTCACCTAGGTTGCTGCATACAGCAGGAAGGAGTCTTTTTATTGCTAAATACAGTCTCCTACCATATGAATAAACCACAACTTATCCACTATTCTGTCGATGGGCACTTGCGCTGTTTCCACTTCATGGCTAATATGAATAAAGCTACCATGAACATTCTTTTGTTAGAAACAAGCACTCCTTTCTCTTGGATATACACCCGGGAGAGGATACACCCGGGAGAGGATACACCCAGGAGAGGACACGCCAGCTCATGGGGTGTACGTCTCATTAGCTTCACTCAGCTCCACCAATTTTCAATGATTAGGCCCATTTATTATTTACAGCCCCACCGGCAAGATATGAGAGTTCCAGCCGTCTACCAACACCAGAGAGTTCTTCACCAACACTTGCGCCACTGAGCTTTTTTAGTTTAGCCATTCTGACATAGCGATCCATTTCCCCCACTGAACTGCAGTAGCAGCGGCTGTGGTATACACGAGGGTCTGTTTCTGTGCCCTCAATTCTGTGCCATTGAGCTATTTGAATATTATTGTGCCAACACCTCACTTTTTAATTACTGTGGCATCATAGTTAAGTCTTGGTGTCTGGTAGGATAAGCCTTCCAACTCTGTTATTCTTTAGGATCACCTTGCTTATTCCAGATCTTTGCATTTTCACGTTAATTCCAGAATCTACTTGTCAATTTTTCAACAAAGAACCTGCTGAGATCAACTGAGATTATACTAAACTTATGAGTCTGGGGAACCATCCCATCCATGAATATTATGTACGTCTTCTTTAATTTCTCAAAGCAACATTTCATAGTTTTCACTAGAGGTATTACACATCTTCCATTAAATTTATTACTTGGTATTTGATGGTTTTGGTGCAATTGTAAATTACACACACACACACATTTGTTAATTTTATTTTCTAATGATTTGTTGCTATTATATAGAACTGCCACCTTCTCACCCCCTCCCACTATGTGAGGCAGGTCATGTGAATTCTCATTCTACATTTGAAGAAACTAAGACCTCGAGGTCACAGAGCAAGCAAACAGCAGTGCTGGGCCTCAAACCCTAAGCTCTACCTTCAAAAGTCAAAGATTAAGATGCCCCAAACCAGCGCTGCTGGTGTGTGAAGGAGGGCCCAGGCCTCACCTGTTGTCCAGGATGGGCCCTATCTTCTGTAGGGACTTGGCCACGTTGAAGCGGACATTGGCGACGGGGTCCCCAGCCATACGCAGCACCGTGGGCAGCATGTGCTTGGTGGTGATGTCCTGCCCACAGACCTCGGACAGCACCTGGAGGTCGGTGGGCAGCAGAGGGTGACCACCCAAAGTTCACGGCTAACTCCCATCTCTCTCCCTTTCTGACCAGGCCACCCTGGTGAGCGTCAGGCCAGAGGGCGAAGCTGAGCAACAGGGGGAGCCCTGAGCCCAGATTCGCCCACGCTCAGGGTAGTTTATGCTCTGGAAGCTCCCATTTCCCCTAACACCCTCCTAACACCACCGTCTCCCTGCCCTGCAAACTCCCAGCCCACACTGTCCCATCCCGTCTCCCCACCCTCAGACTCCCCTTCATCCTCTTGGGATGGGACTTGATTCCTGACCCCTGGGATCCCTTCCTTAGTGCAGTGGTCTCCAAAGTGAGGCATGGGAAGAAATTATCAGAACACTTAGTTATGTTAGTTTTGAAATCCTACCCTTTAATTTCTAGTTATGTGTATGGTTTATTTAAGTGATTAAATATAGCTAATATATGGCAGAGCTAGAATTAAAAAGCAGATCTGATTCTATAAACTGCACATTGAACCACTGTATCATAAATAGATATATACACATTTTGTGGGGAAGGAGAGGGTGCTCAGAAAGGTTTGGCAATCACTGTTCCGAGAGGCCACGTCTCCCTAGTCCTGGGCCTCCCACAACGCAGGTCCCCATCCCCAGAGGCCCTGTGACTCTGACTGGGGAGACCCAACCTCTGGCCTGCAGTCCCCCAAGGACTCACCCCTGCAACCCCAGATCCCATCACTTCCCCACCCCCAAGCCAGGTTTCTCCCCTGAGGACACTCTGCCATTCCTCCTCTCCTAGGTACTCGCCATCCCTCAGGGACAGGCCGGAGGCAGGTGGGCGTGCTCACATTGATGCAGAAGAGCGTAGTCATGCGGTGCAGGTAGTTGGGGTCCCCAGACATGGCCAAGACCTTGGGGATGATAGTAGCATGGGCCCACTCCTTCCCAAACTTCTCCACCAGTTTCTTCAGGTTGCTGGTGGCCGCCTCGCGAATGGCATAGACTGCAGAAGGATGAGGGGCGGGGGGTGGTGATTCAGAGGTGAAGGACTGACTCGGGTGGGGAGTCGCAGTCACACTTACTGCCTACTGAGCAGCCCTAGGTACCGGGCCACGTACGAACCAAGAAACTCCAAGAGAAAGAAAGGGCTTGCTGTGTGCTAAATGTAGGGTTTTCTTTCCACGCAGTACCTCCTCCTCAAGAGCTCCGAGATACAGACGGGCAGACTGAGGCTCTGAGAAGGGATTTGCCCAAGCAAATGATCTGGTACTTAGCACATGGAATGGAGCCTGCCTGTTACAGAAAAATGTTAACTTTTATTTTTGCCACTCTTAGTGAAAACAATGAGCAGTTCTCACAACGGCCTTGAAAGACTGGGATGAGAAGTCCCATGTTTCACAGAATGAGCGTGGGCTGAAAGACGGCAAGTGACTTGCTTAAGCTTCGACAGCCAGGAGGTGGGATTCAAACCCAGGCTGTCTGCTTGGTGGCCCTAGGACTCTCGACTGTAGCAGGCAGCTGCTGGGTGACCTGTTATGTCCGCCTCCTACCCCTGCACTTCTCTGGGACTCCAAAAAGCAAGGGAGCTGGTCCACGTGAGCAACTGACAGCATGCGAGAGTGACTCTAGCCTCCCCCACTCCCCCCACCTGCCCCAGACAATCCACCCCTGCATCCTTCCTGGAGCCCCAATCTCCTCCCAGAGATACCAGAAGTACTCACCATGATCGACAAGCCAGGCCATGCACAAGGAGTTGAGTTTCTCGTCAAAGAACTCCACCCCCTGCAGAAGACAAGGAAGTATGGGATCACGGGAGACTGGGTAGTTTCCAGCAAACCTCAGGGAAACCACAGCCACCCCAAGCAGCCGGGACACTGCTCAGCTTCACCTGAGGGGCTTTTTTCTCTCCCCTCTCTCATTTAATTCTATCCATCTTATAAGGCCCTATTTCCCCTGTGTACCTTCCTCCGACTCCCCGGACAGTCCTCACGGCCCCCGGGTCCACCGTCCACCCTCCCAGGGCAGCGTGCCTGGCACCAGGCCTCCGCGCTCACCAGCTGTCCAGCCAGCAGAGGCATGTACTCAATGATGGCCAGCCGCACTCGCCACTTGGCGTCCTCAGCCAGCTCCACAATGGCGGGAAGCAGGGACTGGGACAGCTGCCGGATGCCGATCACCTCGTTCACGCAGTCCAGGTTGGAGATGATGTTCAGCCGCACCTCCGGGCACTGAGGAGAGGAGAGGAGGGTTCTCAGAGAAGGCAATGCACACAGAGCCCAGGGCAGGGCGAGCAGAGCTCAACCACACCAACCTCGTATAATAAACATCTCTGCAGGGCAGACTACCACTGCCCAAGCCCAGCTCGCCACCCTGGGGACACATTAAAAGCACACACAAAGCAAGCAACATGGATGGAACAGCTTTTCAAATCTCATCATAGCAGCAGAAAAAATGTTTAGTCCTTCTGAAGAATCTGCAGGAACCACAGTGCAAAAACATGGTACCCTGGGAAAAACAGACAAGATAATAATCCCAGCTCTGCCGTTTGCTAGCTGGGAGCCCTTTGGCAAGGGACTTAACGGTTCTGGGTATCAATCTGTGACACGGAAACGGCCATCTAATCCCAAAGGGTGGTTGAGGCTACTGAACGGCCTGATCCACAAAGGGCCTGGCACGTGGGAGTTCAGTACTTTTATCATTTCTGTTACTTTTACTCTTTCTGCTAGTCTTTGAGCTCTGCAAGGAGCACATCTCATTTATCCGTATGTCTCCAGTACCCAGCAGAGTTTCTGGACCATAGTAGGTGCTCAATACATCAGCTGAAAGAAAAAAATGAAGGAATAAAGAAATATTTTTGAACCACTAGGTGACTACCAATATTATGAGCTCTGACTTACAACATGTGCACATATGCAGGTATCCCCCACTTTTCGAAAGTTCGCTTTACACCACTTTGAGTTTATGAAAGACCTACACTGGTGCCTGCTTTTGCTAACCAAAAGACACCCAAAGAGAATTTTTGCTTTTATGAGAGGAAAAAACTGCTTCTTTGCTCTACACCATTTCGACTTATAAGAGCGACTTCATAAGAACGCGCTACCTTAGGATAGAAGGGAAATCTGTGCCCCCATCTGCTTCTAAAAACCTTTGAAGCAACTTTTAAGAAAAGGCACATAAACACAATTAATTCCTTGTCCAACATCATATATTCCTGGATGGCAGACACCACAGTTAGTTTTTTCTATGTCTCCCTCTGGGAGCTGTGGGGTAAGGAAGCAAGCACTGAAATGAACCAGTGAACCAGATAAGCAAGTGTGCAGTAAAGGCTTAACTGGACAGGTCTAGGCTGTTCAAACTCGGCACATTCCAAAGGACTGGCCCTTGACCAGCCCCTGGGAGACGATCTCTAAGCACCTGGAATATCCAACCTGATAAAGGGTCTTTGTTTACCCGGGGGCCTTGGGCCATGCCAGAGAGAGTACGCTAATAATGTGATTTATGGTGAGGACCTTGGGCCATGTGGCATCAGCTTGACCTCTACAGGGGCTGGAGACAGAGTAACCTAAGGTCAGCCATGCGAACGGCTCCATTCCATGCCTACGTGACCAAGCCCCAACAAAAACCCTGGAAACCACGGCTCGGCGGGCTTCCCTAGTTGGCAGTCTCCTCACGTGCCGTCACTCGCTGGGGCTGGGAGAATTAAACGCGCTACGCGTAACTCCACTGGGAGAAGATAACTGGAAGCTGGCGCCTGGTCTCATGCACCGTCTTCCTTTGCTGATATTAATCTGTATCCTTTCCCTGTAATCAACAGTGACCATGAGCATAACAGCTTTTCTGAGTTCCGAAGGTTGTTCAGGCAAATCACTGGAGCTAAGGGTGGCCATGGGGACTAAGACCCAGCAAGCAATGAAGAAGAGTAATGGCAACCGCTGAAAAGACAAGACAGCCTCAGCTGCTGGCTCCAAAGTGAGATTTCCCAAAAGGCCTCTCCAACAAATCCTTTGAGAAAAGCACGTAAGTCCCGCTTTTCAAAAATAATAGAGTCTCCTTTAGGAATGAAAGACAGCCAATTTCCTACTACCTAGTCTAAGAGCTGAAGAAGACTCTCAGAGCCAACACAACTTCCCTCCCCTTCACTGGATTAATGTGTTTCTTCCTAAAGCCAAGGATACTCAGGGAGACAGGGAGAGGGAAGGAACTGTCCCAGGGCTCATCAACTTGTTAGTTTCACTCTTTTTCTGTTACATTCGTTTGAATCTTCCACTAGATACAGCTGCTGCAAATGTTCATGAAACACTGTTTACATAAATAACATAAATGATTTAATTTTAAGCTTACTTATTTTTTCTTAAAAATCCTATGATTATAAATCCTATGATTATAAAAGCCTCAACTGTCATAACTGGGGGAGGGGTGTGCACAGCAGGGGACTCACATGTGAAGAAATGAACTGTTACAATGTCCCCTCCAACTTCCTAGTGCACTGCATACGTGTGCCCTGTGTGTGTGTGGTGTGCGCACGCTCCTGTGCACGTGCATGTACACCAGGGTGAGGCCTCTGCGAACGCAGAAGTTACACTAACAGGTCCCACACCAGCCTGTGGTATCACCATCTGCCCGGTCACCACCAAGGCAAACACCGGGGAGCCTGCGAGCCCCCAGGCCCCGGCACGGCCCCTCCTGCCTCTCAAAACCAGCCGCACCCCTGCAGCCGCAGCCCCTCGCCCAGACTCCAGCAGCAGCCTCCAGTCGGGGCTCCTTGCAGCTCTTCGGGCCACAGCACTTGCATCTGTCCTCGACACCAGTCTCAGGGTTCCTTCCTAACACCCAGATCTGCTCCACCTCCCCCACCTCAGAGCCAAGTCCACACTCCTTCCCCAGCTGTCACCCCACGGCCTCTCCAGCCATCGCCCGGTGCTCGCTCTCATCTTCTGTGCTCCAAGCCAAATAAACAGCTAGGTGAGGTCGGTCGCGTGACTGGCTCTGGCCAACGGGGTGTGAACAGACAGGACGGGTACCCTCTTTGGGGTCTTCCTCTTGAGAGGACTGGGCCTGCTGCTGGTCGGTGCCCTCTCCCTTCAGCCACCTCAGACCCAGAGTGCCCAGGTCAGCAGGGCCAACCCCCCAGTGTAGGTCCACCCCACCTCTGGACTGTTGTGAGAGAGATAATGCTCTACCTTATTTAAGCCGCTGTATTTTGGCGTCTCTATTACAGCACCTTAGCCTGAACTCTGATCACCAGGAATGTATCACAGCACCTGTATGATCAGGGCATCACAGGACTGCCCATCTGTCCCTCTCCATTGCCAGTCTCTGAAGGTCCTTGAGGATCAAAAGTGTCTCGTTCTTTTTTTTTTTTTTTTCTTGGAATCCCTAGTGCCCAGGAAAAAAGGACTAGTACAGAATAAGGGCATGCAAAACAAATGCCTAATAAACAAATAAGCTAACGTGCAGTCCACCATGCCCACAAACATTCAACTCCTTGGCAACCTGGGTGTTTGCTGAAGATCCTGGCGAAGCCGGGAAAGCAGCTGCCCCACCTGTCACAGCCAGAGCACAGAGCCTTCCCGGTGCCCTTACCTCGTCCTTCAGCTGAGCCAGGAAGAGGGGCAGGAGGTGCTCGATGGTGTTGTCTTTGCCCAGGATGGGAGAGAGGCCCATGATGACTGAGGCCAGGGCCGACTTGACGTGTTGGTTGGCGTCTGACACCAGCTCCTGGGAGGGAGAAGGAATAGGGGAGCCACAGGGTCAGTGCCAAGAAGACTCCAACTCCTAAGAAGCCCTGAGACACAGCCTACTCTCGCCATCTCAATCCAGGGCAGGCTTAGTGTACACGGGGAATTGCAGGTCCGTACATGTCCGGCCTGCCTAGAGTTCAACGACCCCTGTTGCCAGCAGCTTTCACCCCAATCCCAAAGCTCTCTGGATGAGGAGATCCAGTGAGCTTCGAGGGGGACGCACTCCCCACCTCCACGTTCAGCCCCGAGCCTCAGACTTTGCCTGCACTCAGGGCTCCTAATTGCTCCAAACCCAAGACCGCCTGGTCCCGGAAGGCGGGGAACTCGGTTTGCACCTGGCTGCCCCTAATGCCCAATCTCCATCCCTTCTTTCCAGAAGGCTCAGATCTGCTCTGTTCCTCCCACCAAATTCCCTGTTACCTTGATGCAGGGCAAGATCTGGGTCATGATCACATTCTCCCGACAGTCAGCTGAGAGATTTTCACAGAATTCTGTGGGCAGGGAAAGGGAGGTGGCGGGAGGTAAGACCCGATGTCCTAGCTCTGCCTTCAGCCTCCCGGACACCCACCCGCTTACTGTGTCCTGGTCGCCAGCACCAACCTTTGACCTTGTGGGAGGCTGCGGCCCTCACCTCGGCCTCACAGTCTTTCATCAGGTTCTGGAAGGCAGGGACCAGGTCCGTCTTGGTGATCTCAGGCCCCACTGCTTTCTGGAGCTGCAGAAAGGGAAGGTCAGGGGGGGTCAAAGGGCTTGGCAGGTATTCTAAGTGAATGAGAACAAAATCAAAGATAAAGGCACCAGGGATGGGGCAAAAACAGCCCTTGGAATCACTACTGAGATGTAATGCCAGGGCCATGGGGGTGACCTTGGCCAAGTCTCGGAGCCTCTCTGAGCCTCGGTTTCCTTGTTGTACGGTGCCGAGTTGGGCTGGGTAGTGCAGTGGTCCCGAGCACGGCTCTGGAGTCCAAGTGCCTGGCTCGAATTCTTGCTCTCACTTACCACCTGTGTGACCCTGGGGGAGTGCCTGTACGTCTCTGAGCCTGTGTCTCCTCAAGCCACGAGGGTACCTACTGCACAGCATTGTTGTCTGCATTAGAAATAACCACGGATCTCCTTCAGGGCTGGGCTTTCTGTTACGTGATCCAAAAACAGTCTAATGATGTGCGTTGGCTCTCACTTTTTGATTTAAATATTTCTGTGTTCTCTAAGATTGGTTACCAGAGCCCGTGTGACTTTTGTAATTAAGATGAAATGCTAAAGGTCAAGAGGGAAGCAGGCATGCTAGGCCCTCCGCATCTCATGACACCAGGCAAGAAGAGGCGCACGGGTCCTGTTGGCGCGCCACTTCTGGAGGCCTGGGGGGAGACAGGGCAGTTCCTGACTAAGGGGAGAAGTGAGGACCCCGGGGGCCCGGTGCCCATCTCTCCAGTGTCCCCTCCCCCCACAGCCAGTCCCAAATGTCCTTGCTCGTACTTGCCCTCACCGCCCAGGGTCCGCTGCCCACGCCAGACACTGTCCCTACCCCAGCCCTCACCCACTCATCTTCCAGAACCTGCCTCAGTGCTTCCAGGCCGGGGGACACCCGCCAGCCCTGCACCTGTCACACTTTGACATTACATTTCCCTCTGTCTCAGCTGGCCTCCCCCTTCAGGCTGTCTGTTCCCTGAAGGCCAGGGATGTACTGAACTCACCGTACCCCCAATGCCCAGCAAAGAGCTGGTGCTCAATAAACCTGTTTGTGGGATGAGCAAACTGAGACTTCTGTGGAAAGAGCACTGTCCTGGGACACGTGGCATCTTGTCCCTGTTCTGCCAGCCTGATGGTGTCACTCTGACCAGTCTAACCTCTGGGCTGTGTTATGGGGCTGAACTGTATCTCCCCTGAAATTCATACACTGAAGTCCTAACACACCCCACACCTCCCTGGAAGCTCAGAATGTGACTGTACTTGAAGACAGGGTCTTTAAAGAGGTCATAAGGTAAAATAAGGTCATTAGGGTGAGCCCTAATCCAAAATGACTAAAGTCCTTACTTATAAGAGGAGGAGATGAGAACACAGACACACAATTAAAGACAAGGGGAGAAGACAGCCGTCTACAACCAAGGAACGAAGTCTCAGAAAAACCACCCCTGCTGACACTTTGATTTTGGACTTCTAGCCTCCAGAACCGGTGGGGAAATAAAGTACCACCCAGCTTGTGGTACTCTGCCACAGCAGCCCCAGCAAACAGACTATGTCTTCCCTTTTGTAAAAGGAGATAAAGTTCAATTAGGTCAGGAACACATACATGCTACCCTTTCTCTGCTCCTGTGGTTCTCTCCCACAGAACCTTAAGCTGGCCTCAGAACCCTTCAATCAGGGTTGGCAAGTGAAGTGAGATCCAAATGGATGATTACCGAGACCTTACTGCTTAAACACCCGACGACTCCCCTGGGCTTCACTAAACCCCAGCTCCTGTATGTGGGCCCTCCGCTTTGCCTGAGGCCTCAGTCCCCCCATCTGTGAGACGCTGCCAACAGGCCCCTCCCGTACCTCTGTGAACTTGTCGGCCACCATGTACCGGACGCGCCAGGACTTGTCCTCAGCAGCCTGGCGCAGGGTGGGCATCACCAGGGCCTCCAGATCCTCCTGGGGCAGGAGCTGGGCGATGTTCACACACGCCTCCACCGCTAGCAGCCGCACCGAGTCCTGAGGAGAGGACGGGAACAAGGGGAGGGCAGCAGAGGCCCCATCAGCCCTGGGGCTCCCTCTCAGACTCAGGGTCCACGGGAGGGAGACAGAGGAGAGGGCTGCGGCGCAGACCCCACCTGCTCGTCAGAGGCCAGGTTGGAGAACATGGGGATGATCTCGCTCTTGACGTTGTCCAGCTCCAGCACCTTGGCGAACTCCCCCAGCTTGGAGGCTGCGGCCCGCCGTACCATGGGGGTGTCATCTGAGCACAGGTTCCGGAAGTACCTGGGGGTTGGGATGGGGCTCAGGAGGAGGGACCCCTGGGATGCCAAGGCAGCAGGCAACACCACGGAGGGCGAGCACGGACTCTGCAGTCACGCAGTTCCTGGCTGTGCCTGGGTGACCCTGGGCGAGCGACGGCCTCTGAATCTTCCCAGCCCTACACAATGGAGCTGATAACAGTCCCCGCCCTACTGGGTCGCTGTGAGGTTTAAATGAGACAAGGTGCAGGAAACAATCAGCAGCCTTTCTGCGCGTTAAGTCTATAGTGAATGGTAGGTACTGATTATATTATCATGACCACATAAAATTGCTTGGCTAATGTGCTGGGCTGAGGCTACTCAAAGATTTTCCCTTCCAGCAGTGACTGCTCCAGTTAGAGATGCACGGGGGCACACGCAGCCCTCTAAGTGCCTGCAGGCAGCTGTAAACCAGTATTCTGCCAGGAGTGATGGCTCAGGGCCTGGGCTTGCTGCTCAATGGTTCATGAAGATGGTGGATGGACAAAAGTCCAGAGGGAGGGGAAACACACGTTAATGGAAAATTTTAATCCAATTAAAAATATTTTCACGGATTCTTCTGGAAGCCAAGTCTTACATGCAAGCAATTCCCTGGGGTATCAAGCCAAAGGGGAGAAGGGTAGTGGAGGAGGAGGCCTCCTATCTGCCAACCGGAAACAGGCCTAAGATAGCATCACACATCACTGTTGAGTGCTTCTGTGTATCAGACTCTGTTCCAAGCATTTTATATGTAGCAATTCTTTTAAATCCTCACAATAACCAGTGGGAGGAAGAACCATCATTACCTCCACTTCCTCAATGACCAAGAGGCAGCGCCTGGGTTCACACCCGGCTGTGTCCAGACACCACGTCTCTGAGGGGTGGGCAGAGGGGAGTGGGGGCTGGAAGAGCTCAGGGGCCTCTGGGCCCTGGATGGGCCTAGAGGGGGCCGAGGCTCAAGAGAAGGGGACCAAGCAGAGGGAGGAGGCTGGGTTTTGCCAGGGGACTCACTGTCGAAGCTCCGCCTTGACGGCACTGGACACGCGGGGGTAGCAGACGGAGAAGAGGCCGCAGGCCGACGTGCGGGAGGTGAACCAGTCACCGCCCGCCAGCCGCTTCACGAGCGGCACGAAGTGGGCCTCCAGGTCGGAGGGCGAGTGCTCGTGCGAGATGGCCCGCAGGGACTCCACCGCCTTGTCCCGCACCACCGTCTCCTCCACCGTGGCCAGCGACTCCAGGGGTGGCTGGGGGGCAGAGCACGAGGTCACCGGCCAGCGCCCTCCCCCCGCCCCACCCACGCTGCTCAGCGCCTCCAACAGGCCTTCCCTGACCCCCAAGCCAGCCTGCGCCCAGCCTGCCTTCCCTGGAGAACCTCATTCACAGGTCCCTGAAGGCGCTTCGGTGGGGTCCACACACCTCAAAGTTACACATGTTCCTTTCTGAGGAGGGCCACAACTGTCACCAGCTTCTCAAAGTGCAGGAATCGTCACTGATGTTGAGTGGAACATCTATTTACTACGTGTTCTGAGCAGGGCCATGACTCTGGGGGGGGCACTGGTTCTAACTCACTGAATCCTAGGAAGCAGGTCCTATGAAGAGGAAACTGAGGCACAGACAGGCTAAGTAACTTGCCCGAGCATAACAGCCACAAGCCAGGATCTAAACCGGGCCGCTGGCTCCAGAACCTCCAAAGGGCTGAGAAGCAAAGGTGTGGTTTCTGACACGGGGAACTCTGAGGCTCGTGACTCTCGCGGGTCTGTTACTGTGAGGCCTGGAGGGATCCCGTTCCTTCACGGACATCTGACTGGCTCACCACCGCGTCCCCCGACCCCAGCAGACCTCTTGGCACAGGGCAGCAACTCGGGAATTACTGACCTAATGAAGGGAGACTCAATTTACCCTAATCTGTTCAAAACAAAGATGTGGAGGTCTGCGGTCTGAAGTCCAACCTGCCCTGACAGGTAAAGAAAGTAGAAAGAAATGATAAATGGAAACGCTTCCAGGGCCCATGCAGGGAACAGAATTGAAGCAATGGGCAAAGGTGACAGGTGGGGACAACCGAGGCAGAGACTGGGGCAAACTGGAGAGCATACAGTCTAGGGAGTACAGCTGCTTTCCAGCTCTGTCAGCTGTCGCCACGGGGAAACATGGCTGGTAAAAGCAAATCTGGTTTCCCAAAAGCAGCCAAAAGGGGCAGGTTCTTATCTGTGAAAAAAAACCCTCATTTAACACATGCGCCAACATGGATGAACCCTGAAGACATTATGCTAAATGAAATTAGCCAGTCGCAAAAGACTCCATACTGAACGATTCCTTTATGTGAGGTGTCCAGAGCACAGGCACACCTCGTTTTATTGCGCTTCACTTTACTGCACTTTGCAGATGCTGCATTGTTTTACAAACTGAAGGTCTGTGGCGTCTACCAGGTCTATCAACGTCATTTTTCCAACAGCATTTGCTCACTTCAAGTCTGTGTCACATTCTGGTAATTCTCGCAATATTTCAAACTTCTTCATTATTAATGTACTTGTTATGGTGACCTGCGGTCAGTGACCTTCCACGTTACTATTGCAAAAAGACCACAACTCGCTGCAGGCTCAGACGACGGTTAGTACTTTTTAGCGAGAAAGTATTAACTAAGGTCTATGTACCTTTTTTTGACAGAACGCTATTGCACATTTAATAGACTAAAGTGTAACCATAGCTTTTATATGTACTAGGAAACAAAACAATTCATGTGACTCGTTTTATTGCAATATTCACTTTACTATGGTAGTCTGGGACCAAACCCACAATATCTCTGAGGTATGTCTGTAGTCAGATCCACAGAGACAGAAAGTGGAATGGTGGTTGCTGGGGGCTGGGGTAAGGGGCTTGGGGGTCACTGGTTAATGAGTACAGAGTTTCTTTGGGGAAGATGAGAAAGTTCTGGAGATGAACGGTAGTGATGGCTGCACCACAACGTGAATGTACTTAACACCACGGAAGAGTACACTTAAAACTGGTTAAAATGGTAAATATTATTTATAATTTACCATGATAAAAAAAATCAAAAACAGAATTTTTAAAAACTCATTTTAAAAAGGTGGCAATGGGGGCTTCCCTGGTGGCGCAGTGGTTGAGAATCCGCCTGCCAATGCAGGGGACACGGGTTTGAGCCCTGGCCCGGGAAGATCCCACATGCCGCGGAGCAACTAAGCCTGTGTGCCACAACTACTGAGCCTGCGCTCTAGAGCCCGCGTGCCACAACTACTGAAACCCGCGCGCTACAACTATTGAAGCCCGCGCGCCTAGAGCCCGTGCTCCGCAACAGGAGAGGCCACCGCAATGAGAGGCCCGCGCACCACGGTGCAGAGTGGCTCGCGCTCTCCGCAGCTGGAGAGGGCCTGCGTGCAGTGGCGGGGACCCAACACAGCCATGAGGGGGAGGGAGGGAGGGAGGGGGCAATGATTCAAAAGGAAACTGTGATGCCATGCCTGCCTGGGGACCCTCAGCGTGCGGCCTGTGTCACAGGGACACGCTGTTGTAGGGTTCTGGGTGCACAACTGGCTCACAGAGGTGTGGCTGCAGACGTGGTGTCACGGGTCCTGCAGGGACCGGTTTCCTCTTATTTCCTTGTTTTCCCACTACCCAGGCTGGCACACAGGAGGCACTCAATCTTCCACTTAGAGTCACTCAGTAAATATTGATTAATAATTGATTAATACTTAGCAAGTGACTGTAAGTGGAACTTATGGTAACCTGTCACGATCACAGAGGCCTGGGGTGGGGACCAAGGCTAAGCAGTAGTTACATCACCCAAGGGCCTCTGCCCCAGTGGGTTACTGCAGGGAGAGGTTCTCACAGTGTGGTTCCCAGACCACCCACGGCAGGATCACCCAGGAGGCCTCTCCCAGCACAGACCTAAAGAATCAGACTCTGGGGGCAGGGCCCAGGAAGGTGCACGTTGAGGAAACCCCAAATGATGCTTTTGCATAACGAAGACCCATTGCCATGAGGCCTCTGTGCGATGGAGGGTGGGGCTCTCAAACCCGGGGAGGGGGAAAGGCGTGAACCTCCTAAAATCATCTATACTCATTTGAGGAGCGGGCCTGGAGTTTTCATCTAAGGGACCCATGATTCCAAAAGGGTTAAGAGCTGCTGATACAGAAATAATCCTCACACTATAGCTACACGGATCTCTGTGAAATTCCATCTCACTCACACTGCAGAGAACAAGGGCCGGGATCGGGTCTGACACACCTCTGGGTTCCCGGAGCCCACAGGCCTTGCTCATGTTCATGGAATGAACAGGTTGCAAAAGAGCCATTTCCCATAACTTGTCAAACTCCACCTCCTCCAGGAGCTCCTCCTCGACAGCTCCCCCATCCCATCTAACCCAGATTAGCCGCCTCTTCTGGGTTCTAAGGGCCCCTGGTTTCCTTTTTTTCCAGCTTGGATCAGCCTGCGGGGCAACCAGGAGCCCTCTGAAGATAGTACAGAAGAGTGGTAGTGGCGACGAGTTGGGGGCCTGGGTTCAAACCCTGGCTCTGCCTCTGCCCAGCTTGTGCCTCGGTTTCCTCATCTGTGAAGGGACACCAGCACGAGTCTCACAGGGTCGCTGCAGGACACAATGCGTTACTGTACATGAGGCACTGAGAACACACGCTGCAGGTGCTGAGTGAGCTGAAGCTATTCTGACCTGACTTGCCTGCGGGTTCCCGGTGTTGCCTGGCCCCGAGGATCCTCACGGACACCAGTCCCAGAGGTCACACGGGACTGCTCCCCAAACAGAAGCATGGGGTGACAGGGGCTTCCCTCATTGGGAATGATCAGCGGAAGACCCTGACTCGGCAGGGGAAGGACCCCCGGGTTCCAGCCGTTTGTCTGCAGGCCTGTGGCTCTGGTTGAAGCTGTGGGGTACTCAACAGTGTTCTCTGCTCCTGAGTCCTCTGAGAAGCTGCTGAAAGCTATTAATTCTCTCCTCAGAAAGACTGATAAACACCACGGGCTGCAGACAGTTCCATGGAGTTCAAGGGACCCCTTTCAGGTAGGTCCAGGGACCTCATCACGTTCCTGGTGTTAAGCAGTCCTGTTCTGTATAAAATGTATGAAATGACCTCATTCACATACAATTTTCTGTGTGTACATATACAAATTATACATGTGCACTCAGATGAGAGACAGGATACCAGACTCTAATGATAATTATCACAGTTTCTTAGAGTTAATGCTTAATGCGTGTTTGGAAGAAAACAAATGACCATATTTGCTCAAATCCAAGACCCCAATAAGAAGCACATTATTTCACATACCACTAAAAGGAACAAAGCCTGCTGACAGTAACTGTAAAACACCATCAAGTGCAGATGCCAGAGTATGATAACATGCCTTCAGGAACCATGAAAGAATTATTGGGAGGGAAAAAAAGGAGGCAGAGCTGTTCCACGGCTCTGAAGAACAGTGAAAACTGAGCAACCTCCAAGGTTCTTTCAACCCAGGTCACAGGACTGGAGCACTTCCTCCCTTCTCTTCTCCCAAACAGCAGCTGCTATCAGTATCTGACCATCTCTGTCCCCAGCCATCACCCAGCACAGGGTCACACAGGCAGGAAGTGGGTGGGGCCTGGGGGAGAGTCAACCGGACACACCTGGAACCCCAGCTCTGCCACTCGCTAGCCGTGCGACCTTCGACGCGGAACCTCTCGTTGCTCCAGGCGGCTGTCTCTACCCCAAAGGGTGGACACGACCTCACAACATATGGCATTCATGACAACGGAGCTAAGATCTGTGAACACTCACTACATGCCAAGTGCTGTGCTAAGGGCTTCCTGAGTCGATTCTCTAGGTAAGTTTTAATGACTCTCCCTCTACAGATAAGGAAAGTACAGCACAGAGAGGTTAAGTAACTTACAAGTCACACAGCAATCAGTGGAAGAACCCAGCCTAACTCCAAACTGAAAGCCTCACGCGTGGAGTGCCAGGGGGGGCCTGGCGCTGGTCAGGCACGCCCAGTCAACGGTAAGGAACACACCCGCGTTTTCGTGCTGATGTATTAAATGTCACTGCTGACTTGCCGGATTAAAGTGAATGTCCAAGGCCCAGCTGTTCTGAGAAGATGACCCCAGCCTCTCCTGCACTCTCCCCTCCCCGCCCTGGCTGCCAGGACCATGGGTCTGACCCTGCCAGGGGCAGGCAGGGGCCTTCCCCACCTTCCAGACTCACCAGCAGGCAGTGCACGTACTCGGGGCCTCCGACCAGAGTGGTGAAGGTGCCCAGCTGCTCCGCCAGGGCCAGGAGGACCTCATCCTCATCGTAGATGGTGTCTGCGGGACGAGACAGACCGGGTGACGGTTCCACCCCACGTATGACCCCAGCCTTCAGTAACCCAAGCTGACCCCAGCCTTCAGTAACCCAAGCTGACCCCAGCCTTCAGTAACCCAAGCTGGGAACAAGCAGGCTCCACTCTGCTCCCTCAAACTGGCAGCCACCCTCCAGCTGGGTGGGCAGAGATGAAGGCAGAGGCTGGGGGCAGGTGACAGAGTGCCCGTGACTAGGTGTGGGACGCTGGGGGAGTGAGACCACCTCCCTGCATCCCAGTTTCCACACCTGTAAAATGGTGCCAGTCACCTCCACCTGCAGTGACGGTCAGAGTGAGGAGCAAATAAGACCATGTGCACAAGTGCAGAGCCTGGTAAACGGGAGCTCTTTTTGCTTCTACCCTCAGCACTGTTCTCGCTGCCAGGAACTTCGCTCTCTTCAGCCTGAGAAAGTCCTCCCTGTCCTTCGACACTTGGCTTAGCTACCGCTTCCTGGAAGATTTCCAGGATGCCACCCAGACAGGTCAGGTCCCTTCTCTAGGCTCACTGCCCAACCAGGCCCCCTTATCAGAGACCTCACCACGGGCTATGATCACCCGAGTCCAGGACTGGCTCCTCTCTGTGCCCCAGCTTCTGCCAGAGATGAACACAGTGGGCACTCAATCCGCTCAACTTTGCTGAAAGAAGGGATGATCGTGCGCAGAGAGAACTGCTCTGTCCTAACACCTAAATCCAAAGGCCCTTCTCGAGCTCCACCCTCCCTTCGCTGAGGCGATGGCAACGACTATGGCAGAAGACGCTAGCATCCCTCGCGTCTAGGCTGGCATCTCAGCTCCCTGAGTTTACGTGAGGCATATGCCCATCCTGTGGTAGGTTCAAATCCTGCTCTACCGTTGGCTGGGTGTGTGGCAATTCACCCGGCCTGAGACTCTTTTCTCATCCCCCAAATCCAACAACAATGTTGTTCTGAGACTGAGGGGAAATAACTGCTTTCTGTGAAGAGCTCAGCGTGGGGCCCAGCACGAGAGTTAGTGCTTTAGTAAACTCCGGCGGCGTGGCTCTGGCGTGTCCTGCTCTCAGGCTCCCTCCCAGCCTCGGTTTCGCCGGCTCCCCCTGTGGACGGCTCAGATCGCCTCCCTGCTCTGTTCCTTTCCTGGAGACCTTAGGACACCCTCAACTCCTACTCAACTCAACCCCCAGTCCAGACCCCTTGGCCAAGCTGCATCCCTGAAAGCCAAATATACGGGACCTGCCAGCACCTCAGATCTCCACCCTTCCCACCTCTACACAACTGCCCTCCCGGCCTCTCTGGCCCAGACCTGTCAACCTCCACCCTAACGTTGCCCCTGCGTCTCTCCCTGCGGCCCTCATCAGGCAAAGCGCCACGTTCAATCCTGGCTCCGTTTGCCACTCACTCCTGCCGGCTTTCCCCCCAGGCAGCCTCCCCGCCACCTCCACCGAAGAGCTACCAGAAGCACGTGCTGCGCGGACCACCGGACCCTCCAGCCCCCCTGTGAGTTAGGGCCTGCTTTATCCCGCTCTGCGGAGAAGGAGCCGGGGCTGGGAGAGGTGGGATGGCTTAGCCACGTGTGCCCAGCAGGGTTTCACACCCAGGTCCTTCCAACTCTTTTCTCTACAACTTTTCAGCCACTGCTTTACACTGCCGTACCACACTCCCTGTACCCCTTGCCCCCGAGGCCGTCCGGGTCTCAGCGTTCTAAAGCCTTCAAGTCTCTCCCACGGTTCACCAGTGGAAGCCACTGGTTTGAGGTCATCCGCTCAATGTCACGTGTGCAGATGCCTCCTCCCCACGTGGTGTCCAGAGGCAGACACCCCTGAGCTCCTCAGTCATCAGCTGCGACTGTGGGCAAGTCCCCGCACATCCCCTCAAGCCTCAACTCCCCCACTGTGAAATGATGAGGGGGTGAGACTCCCTGCCTCCCTCCCCCCGCCCCAGCACCATCACTAGGCCCAAGTGAGAGGATCAGAGATGAAAGAGTTTCACTAGGGACAAAGCACAGCTAACTCTGAGCCTTTACTGGCGATTTTAGTTAGTATGAAGTACGAAGTCATAATAAGAGTGATGGGAACAGAGGATCTACCATTCACCGGTGATCCAGTCTGTATCAGACACTGTGTCAAGCGCTTTAAGTACATCTTCACAGGCAGGAGAGCGCAGGAACAGCCTAATCGCTAACACCTGAGCAGCGCTTACCACATGCTGAGCACTTCACGGGGGGTCTTATTTCATCTTCATACTAGGTGGTACTGTTAATGCCCTTCTCACACGTGAAGAATCAGAGGCGGGCAGATGTGAAATATCTCGCCCAAGGTCACACAGCTAGAAAGTGGTAGAGCTAGGATTTGAGCCCAGGTAGCTGGGGCCCAAGTCTGTGCTGTGAGTCATTACCCAACACTGTCGAGTTTGGAGCCAGCGTGCCTTGATAAATATCCCCTCTGGGGCACCTCCTAACTGTAGGACCAAATAAGTTACCTCACCTCTCCACGCCTCGGTTTCCTCATCTATAAAATGGGGGCAGCAGTCTTACCTACCTTAAGGAGTTACTGTGAGATTAACTTGGACAACGATGGTGGTGTACATTTACTGAGCACAGCGCTATGTGAACGAACTCAATCCTCACAAGAAAGGGTTTAGAACACCACCAGGCACATGGTATATATACAATAAGCGTTAGCTGTTATTGTTATTATTGAATGTTCACATCAATGCTACATCGCATGTCGACTATGCCCATTTTACACATAAGAACTCTACGGAACAGTGAGGTAACTCGCCTAAAGTCACCAGCTTCTAACTACTGGGGCTTCGATTCAAAGCTGGCTCTATCTGCCTCCAGAGTGCTTTTCACCAGTCCCTGCCCCAGGCCCAGCACCCAGCACCCAGCACACGGCACTTAAAAACAGCTTGTTAAATCCAGAGGGGCTTCTCTTACCTGGCAGGAACCACCCCCGGGAGCCCCCACTCGACCTGGGCCCCAGGAGTCCCCCGTACCTGTAAGGAAGGGCAGAAGCTCACTGCGGGTCCTTTCGACCCCGAGGGCCAAGGCGATGGTGGACAGCTTCTTGATGCTGTTGAGGCGAAGCTAATGAGAGAACAAGGAAAGGAAGGGAGAATGTTAGCAAGCCCAGACTTAAGGGAGTCTGACACCTCGGGACCCAGTCAGGCCCTGGAAGCCTCCTAAACATGTGTGGGGTGCTGAGTAATAACTTGGCAAGTCTACCAAGTCACTCTGTGACCTTGAGTCATTTAAATTACAATGGCAGCGGCAGCCTCAGCAAAAGCATCCGTTGGGTCTCACTGAGCCAACACCCCTCGTGGCACTTTGGAGGACCACTGCGCCCGCCTCCCCACCCTCCCCACCCTCCCCCTGCTGCGCTCAGCAAGGCTAACACACTGTGCCTTGGACGCTACCAGCGGCAGCCACGTCCCCAGCTTACTCTGGGCCCAGTCCCAGCCCAAGCGCTCACTTGCACTGCCTCATTTAACGCTCACGACCAGCAGAGGGTTACAAGCCCTGCCGCAGAGAAGAGGAAACGGGCTCAGGGAACGAAAGTCCCTTCCAAGGGTCACACAGCTCAGATGGTGTAGAGCGGGGCCGTAACCAGGACTGCTGGCTAACAGTGATGACAGAACAAACAAGGCTACAATGGCGGCAGCCAGAAGCTCGGGGAGAGGCTCAGACAGCTCTTCTCACAGCCTCTCGAAGGATCCAACACTACTGACACCTTGATCTCAGACTTCTGGCCTCCGGAACTGAGAGAGAACACTCTGGCTGTTTTAAGCCACCAAAGATGTGATGCTTTGCTGTGGTGACCCTCGGAACCTCACACACCCCGCTGACACACAGCGGGTCTCAGGCTCAGCCTGTTGCGTTAGGACCTCGTTTGACCCTCTCGGCCCCGGGAGCGTGAGTAGCGCCACCTCTCCCCCACCACGGAGGCACAGAAACCTGCCTGAGCGAGCACTGAGCGCGCTGAGACCCAAGCCCAGCTGCGGCCGTGCGACTGGGAAACGCCTCTTCCTGTGTCTCCATCCTGACCACAGGGCCGCTCCTGCCAAGCCCCCAGGGCTGCGGCCGGAACGCAGTGAGCTCGTGTGTGAGTGGAAGGCAACGCCCTCAAGGGTGAGTAAGCCGCGCCAGGCCAAGCGGGAATCCTCCTCCCACTCCCGGAATGAAGGAAAGAATAAGGAGGGACCAGGTCAAGGAGAGCAGCAAGGGCTCCCTCAGCCTATTCTTTCCCAGGCCCCACGCGGCTGCGAAGAGGTCTGCAAGTGACTGGCGTCCTGCATCCCCTCTGGTTTAAGGGGTTAAGACTCTCTTTGGGAATCACAATGATGAGAACCTCAAGAAATGCTACAGTGGCCTCACCTCAGAAAAACACACACACCGCACTTTTCATACCCCATCACTGGGTTTTTGGACCACCTGGGCTTGAGGTAGTCCGAGCACTCACCATCCTGGTAGTAAAAGGATCTTCAGATTAAGGACTACAGGCCTGCATCTTATTTTTAGCCCCAAATTAAATGTATATAGAGGCAGACCTATAGAAACAGATGAACGACTAAACATGGTGAACACGAACCCTCAGTGAGTCTGAGCGAGAAGCACACAGCTGCCCACTGTACCAGTCTAGAGGTGGGCAGACTTTCTGTAAATTGCCAGGAAGTAAGTATTTTCAGCTTTGCAGGCCACTCGGTCTCTATCTCAACTACTCAACTGTGTCTCTGTAGCACAAAAACAGCCAAAGACCCAGACCATATGTAAGCAAGTGGGCATGACTACATTCCAATAAAACTACACCTGCAAGGCTGCGGGGCAGAATCTGGCCCACAGGCTGTAGTTTTCTGGCCCTTGTACTAGTCCTTCGATGTTCTGTATGTCTGAAATTTTCCTCAAGAATATATCGGAGTAAGTATTGACTTAGTTGCCTGTTTCTCTGTCCCCTCCAAGTTGAATCTCTGTGTTCTTCTCTCAGCTGGGCTACAGGGAAAAGTACACGTGGGCCAGGGCACAGGATGCTGGCAGGGGATAATCATAATGACAGTAACAACAGCCGCTAGCATTTACTGATTGCTTACTATGTGCTTGGCAGCATTCAAGTGCTTGACATGGACAATTAATACATTCACTACTTAGAACCGTGCTCTGAGGCTGGCAGTGTTACTAGAACCCTCCCTTTTAAAGGCGAGCACGCTGATATGCAGAGAAGCTGTCACTTGGTGGAAAGGTGCAGAGCCGTGTCCAGAAGCCAGATGCCCTGACTCTTATTAATCTCAGCATCACACTGTCATTTAGGAACGATGCCCAGGGAACCGGCCCAGGAGAATCAGGCCAACTCTGCCATGGTGGAGAGCCCCCTTCCTTCCACTGCTGTCTTTGGAGATTCCGGTTTTGGTTTTAAGAATAGCTGCTGGTTTCTTCAGCATAAATGGCACCGTGAACACTTAAGAAAGGCAGCAACAGGGCGGGCTTTAGATACACTATCTGGGTTCAAGGCGAAGCTGCTTTTCACATTAGCTGTGGGATCTTGGGCCACCCTTTGTACCTTTTTGAGTCTCAATTTTCTCATCTGTGAAATGGGGGACTGTAATAATACCTATCCTTTGTACTTTGTGAGTACAAAGTGACATGATACTGGGAACAGCCTGGCACCAGAGGAAGGAGAGTAATGGCAGCCATGGCAACCTCGCTCGGTTGACAGCACGCCTATTTTCGTTCAGGTTTCAAGGACACGGGCAGCAGCTGGCTAGCTGTCCACCCACATCTCTCTTCCCTTCTCTCACAGGGACAGAGTAATAATTGCAAACATTTCCTTGGTACTCACTAGGTGCCAGGCAGTGTTCTAGGTGCCAACGTTTTCACTCATTTGATCCTCACAACATCTGTGAGGTAACCACAGGATCACCCACTTTGTGGCAGAGAAAACAAAACCTCACACAGCTCTCCGGTGGCAAGATTTGAACCCCAGCCACTTGGCTCTGAGCCAACACTATCAATTCGTATTTCTGTTTTCTGGTGTCTTTCAGCTGGGGGGTGCACTATGAACCCCTCAGCAGGTTTTTAAATGACCACAACTTTGAAACAGAGGTGAGCAGAAACGGCACTAGCAGCATTTGCAACAGCTGAAATGAGCTCTGAAGAGTCATCGTTACCACCGGGGACGGAGTCATAGGTTTTGCTGCCACTATTTATAATACGCTATAGTGTGCTATTATGTATAAATGTAATTCATAATAGAAGAGAAGTTAAATTTGAGTTAGGGATTGGTGAAAATAAAGATGTTATTTTTCTCATCCAAATTCATGGACCTGCCCTGAATGCCAGATGGGCCCCAGGTTAAGAGCTCCTGCACTGGGCTATACTCCTGCTCATAACCTCTGATTTTCATCTGTGCACATGAACCCCCGGTAAAGGTATTTCCGAATCACCTGTGCATTTGGATATGACCATGAGACTAATGTCTGGCCAGTGAAATCCAAGTGGGAGTGGTGTGTGTGATTTCTAGAAGTGTCCTTATGGGAAGATGGGGTCACATCCTTCATCCTTCCTTCCTGTTTAGAATGGGGCTATGATGGCTGGGGCTTCAGCAGCCATCTTGGGGCTTTGAGGTAACCTGAGAATGGGGAGGGCAGGATGGAGGCCAAACAGAGAACAATGTGTAAGAGCCTGGGACCCTAACACCTAGAGTGTTACACCAGCTTGGACTGCCACCAGACTTTTCGATTGTGAGTCAGAAATAAACTTCAAGCTCATTTAAGTCTCATATATTTATAGAATTTTCCTATTATTTACAGCCAACCTTAATCCCAACTAACCCAGTCAATGACCTAGTTCTGGACACAGAGACATAAGGACAAACTGGCCAAGGAGCTTCCAGGAAAGATTTTCCTCTTTGACCAAAGGGAGGAGTACAAGAACCACCTCCTTGTCGCGGCTGGCCCCTGCTTTCAGGGTGCTTCCGCGAGGACGTAAAGACAGCAGATGATGCAGCAATCTCGTGACCACACGAAGCAGGTCAAAAGAACTGCACACTCTGACCCAATTCTGTGATATCCTTGAGCTGCTGAACTTGTTATATGAGGACAAAGTGAACCCTTATTTAAATGACTGTTGGTTGAGTTCTCTGGAACGTTCTTGAGAGAGCAGCTATTAAAATCAATAAGAAACCTTTACTGTCCTTTCATCACGTTGTAGCCATAAGAATGCACTGTGCACTGTCCCCAAGCATGTCCCCACCAAGACCTACCACAATGCTCATCTATGGTTCCATGGCCACGCTTATCACCATGGGCTGGGGCTGCCTGCGTCCCCAGCAGCCCTCAGGCTAGTACACGAGACATAATAAATAATAAATAAAATCTCCCTTCCCACCACTACATCCACACAGAAAAACTACTCACTTTTTAAAACCCACGTCACGTTCAATCCGTGGAGCTTCCCTGACATGACCACGTACAGTACGAGCCCACAGGTAGTACATCTTCCCTCCACAAGCTGAGTAAAACCCGAAGGCCCTCCTATGGACTACAAGGCCCAACATGACGGGGTCCCTGTGCGCAGATCCACTCTCACTCCCCATGCCCTCTTCTTGCTCCCTGGGTTCCTGTCACAGTGGTTCCCTTGACAGTAACTTAAATGCAAACGTACTGTCAGCCCAGGTCTTCACACTTGCTGAATTGCTGCTTCCTCAGCCTGAGACACCCTTCCCCCCAGACAGCCCAGGGCCCCTCTCACTGCATTCAGGCCCCCGCTTAATCCTCACCAATGACCACCCTGGGTAAACCAGCACGCCCCCGTCACTCTCTACACATCTTAACTCATCACTTCCGACATATGCAGCTGGTCCTTGGACAACATGGGGGTGAGGGGTGCAGTCGAAAACCTCCCACCAGTTGAAAACCTGAGTATAACTTATAGTGGTCCCTCCGTATCTGAAGTTTCACATCTGTGGATTCAACCAACTGCAGATCATGTAGCACTGTAGTATTTACTACTGCAAACAATCCGCCTAAGTGGACCTGCACAGTTTAAATCCGTGTTGTTCAAGGGTCAACTGTTCTTCTTTGTTCACTGTTTCTCCTTCCCCACTAAACGTGGGCTTCACAAGGGCAGGGACTCTGTCTTCTGCACTCTGTGCCCCAAAATCCCAGGACAGCGCCTGGCAAAGAGGAAGAGTCCAAAAGAATCTGGAGGAATATGCTCCAAACTGTTACTGTTCGGTAGAGCTGGTGGCTGATAATGAGCAGTGTGGAGGGGTCTGCAACGTGGGTGCTTTAACAGTGAGCCTCAGCCCGGGGAAATGCTCAGTGAGCGACACACGTGCCTCTTCACCTCCTAGCAAGTCCTAAACATCCGGGACTTCCCTGGTGGCACTGTGGTTAAGAATCCGCCTGCCAATGCAAAGGACACGGGTTCGATCCCTGGTCCGGGAAGATCCCACATGCCACGGAGCAACTAAGCCCGTGCGCCACAACTACTGAGCCTGCACTCTAAGAGCCCGCGCTCCGCAATGAGAAGCCCATGCACCACAACAAAGAGTAGCCCCCGCTGGCCGCAATTAGAGAAAGCCTGCACGCAGCAATGAAGACCCAACAGAGCCAAAAAAAAAAAAAAAAAGTCCTAAACATCCTTCCACCTCATTCCATGAAGAATCATGTTTTTAAATGAACATAATGTGTGTGGGTATGTGTGGGTAGATGGGTGTGAAAAGTTCTGCATCACCCAAGAGTGAAATGGGCACCATAATCTCTATTTCTGGAGCGCTTTTTTTTTTTTTTTTTTTTTTAAAGTAACGAATGAGCAGGTACTCTGGCTTCACCAATCAGCTAAGGGTCTCCAGATAAATCCCAGGCCCCTCAAAGCTTGAGTTTCCTCACTGTAAGATGGTTATTACAACAATGCCTGCCTCACAAGATTGCTGGGATAATCAAATAAGGAAGACACAGAGACAGAGCCTGGCACGTAGCAAGCACCCAAGTGTTAACCGTTATTCTCATCGTTATTTCTCACGTATTTGTACTTCTTGAGCAGGGGAAAGAAAAAGGTAAATTGAAACAGAAAAAGTAATCTCACCACCTCCCTGGAAACTGCGGCACAAACAAATACTTCCCTAGCAGTTTGCCTGGTGTTATAATTATTTATGGATGTGCCTGTGCCCCCATTTGGAAGGTGACTTGTCTCTGGGATGAGGAAGGGACAAGACTATTAGCAACTGGTGACTCCTGAACCTAGTACTGGGCTGGGCACATCAAAAAGCAAAAATATAAATATTTTTCAAGTTTTTAAAAATGCAGGTCCCCCAGTGAAGGCATGGCAGAGCCTGGAACTTGAACCCATGTTCTTCACCATCACCCTACACCAACTTCTCTTTTTTAAACTCTCAGAGGGCAGCCTTATTCCTAAGTTCTGCTTCAAATCCCCATGTACTCCCTGAAAAGAAGTCGGAGGCCGTGCTGTCATGTTTCTAAGATGAGGACGCAGGGGCATATGCTGCCGCGATGTCTTTGACCGTGGTGAGTACCTGCTGTCTTTACAGTTAATCTCATTTAATCCTCACAACAGCCCTGCCAGGTGGGTCTTCCCCCCTTTTCCTCATATAACAAGAAAATCAAGGCCCAGAAGAGTTGAGTAACTCGTAAAGTGGCCAGTCCAGGATCTGAAATCCTGGACTGCGTCCACCCAGGGCACTGTCTCCTCTGTGTCTCCTCTGGGCCTACACGCTGTCCCCACAGGGCCCCAGCTCGGTGGTGAAGAGTGCTGCCCTGAAACCCAGTGCCCTTGGCTAAGTCCTAGTTTCAGTATTTACTGGGTGGTGTGACAATGACTGAGTAGCCTTACGTAAAAAAAATGGGAAGAATTTCAGACTGAAGATTCATAGTCACATTCAGAATCTGATTTAAACAAGCTAACTGTAAAAGAACACTTCTGGAACAATCAGAGAAATCTGATTATGAACCGACTACTAGATGATACCAAAGAATCACTGTAAAAACTTTGTTAGCTATGATAAAAAAACAAAACAAAAACTTTGTTCGCTATGATAACGGCATTGTGGTTATTAAATGTCTGTTGTTTTATAGGTACATAACGAAATATGTAGGAGAAAATATCTGGGGCCTGGGATTTATTTTTAAAATAGTCAAAAAAAAAAAAAACAGGGTGGGGGGGGTGGTGAGAAGGATGAGGAACCGGTGAAAAAATGTGGTAAAACTTTTAAAAAACTGCTGAATCTGGATTTGGTACTATTTTCTCTGTTGTTTGAAATTTGACAATCAAAACACATTTACTGGAAAGAAAAGTAGCACCTATCTCAGATGTCTTTTAGCAGGCTGGCATACAGCAGGGTTTCTCAGCCCTGGCACCACTGCCCTCTGGGGCGGGGCCGTCCCCTGCGGCGGGGAGGGGCCCGGGCGGTGCAGGACGTCGGGCACCATCGCTGGTCTCTCCCCCGTTAGCTGCCTGCAGCACTGCCCCCGCCAGTCGTGACGACCAAAAACATCCCCAGACATCTGTCCCCTGGTAAGAACCGCTGCTCTAGAGTAACCGTTAGAAGAATAGTTTTTAAAATGCTGCACCTCACCTCGGACAACTGAGGCCCTCGTTATTTCACCACCACCACCGGCAGACATTTAATGAAAACTTAAAATACATCCAGCACTGTTCTAAGCGTTTTCCATGTACTAACCTATTTAATCCTTGCAACACCCCTCTGAACTGCTAAATTAAAAATTATTCCCATTTTTTTCCTCTTCTTTTTTTTTTTTTTTTGCCAAGCCGCGCAGCTTGAGGGATCCTGGTTCCCCAAGTAGGGACTGAACCCCGGGCCCACGGCAGTGAAAGTGCCGAGTCCCAACCACTGGACCACCAGGGAATTCCCTATTCCCTTTTACAGATGAGAAAACTGAGGCAGAGACAGTATTAGTAACACAGAAACCTGGCCTCTCAACCAGTGGACCACATTTTAAGAAACATGGTGCCCCAAACACCCCTGAGATAATGCAATCCAGCCACTGCCTCTTACTGGCTGGGGAGGCGATCTCTTTGCAGCTCACTTTCCCAAGTATAAGACCACAAGCTACCATGACAACTGAACAAGGTCATCACTTACTGAACGCCTTCTCTGAGGCAGCCACTTAACGTGCCAATTCCGCTGCAACTTCCCAACCAGGTAGATGCTGCTTCCTCATCATTATTCCTTACAGATGAGGAATCTGGACCCAAAAAAGGGGAAGGCACTGGTGCAGGGCACAAAGGGAGCAAACTGGTCGAGATGGGATTCAAACCTCCGTCATCCCTGACTCCTCCTCCTTCCACGTCACTCACCACAGCGCATCCAATCCATCAGCAAATCTCAACAACCCTCCTTTTCAAGATACCTCCAGTCCCACCCCTTCCCCCTACCTGCCTGCCAGCGCTGGTCCTGGCTGCTCTGCAACGGCATCCTGGTAAGTCTGTCTGCTCCTGCCCGGCCCCTACTCGGCGGCCAGAAGTCAGAGCGTGTCATTTCTCTACGCGAAGCCTTGAACTGGCTCCCCCGCCTCAGCAGAGTCTCTGCCCTGCCGGTCCACAGGCCTCACCTGACCTAGCCCTGGATTAGTCCTCACCTGCCACCGCTCTGCCAGTCACTGAGCTGCAGCCACCATGCCGCCTTGTTGTTCTCGAACGCACTGAGCATGCTCCCATCTCAGGGCGCCAGCACGCGCCTGGCACTCCTTACGTATTTCCTGAATAAATAATTCCCCTTCAGACTTCAATACAATAAAAGTAACAAATAAACAAAAAGAAAAATTAAATTACTTGAAAATGTTAAAAAAAAAAAAAAGGCACTTCACCACCATCCTCTAACTCCTACCACTTTCCCTCTCAATCTCGACCTTCCAACCCAGCGACTATGGTATGCAGAATAATGGCCTCCCAAAGATGTCCATATCCTGAGCCCTAGAAGCTGTATGTCACTTTACATGGCAACAGGGACTTGGCAGGTGTGATCAAGGTTAAGGACCTTGAGATGGAGAGAGTATCCTGGATTACTCAGGTGGGCCCACTCTCATCACGTGGATCCTTAAAATCAGAGACCCTCTCCCGGCTGGTCAGGAGGAGATGTGACTACAGTAGAACGGTCACAGAGACACAACGCTGCTGGCTTTAGAGATGGACAAAGGGGCCACAAGCCAAGAAATGCGGGCAGCCTCCAGAACCTGGAAAATGGTAAAGACACGGATTCTCCTCTAGAGCCTCCAGAAAGGACTATAATCCTGCCAACACTGTGATTTTAGCCCAGTGAGACCCGTGTCAGACTACTGACCTCCAGAACTGTGAGATAATAAATTTGTGTTCTTTTAAACCACTACATTTACCTCAGGATTTCCCAGAGAGGGCTTCTCGCAATCTCATCACGATGGACATTTTGGCTGGATGATCCCTTGCTGTGGAGGCGGTCCTATGCACTGTACGTTTAGCAGATCCCTGACCTCTATCCACTAGACGCCAGGAGCACTTGCCCACTTGTGACAAGCAAAAATGTCTCCAGACGTTGCCAATGTCCCCTCGTGGGCAAAAATCACCCTGGGTTGAGAGCTAGTGGCATTATTTGTCTCCTCTCTCTTCCGGGAAGGCTCTTCCCCATCTTCTTTTGGGAGCTGACTCCTTCTTCTCGTCTTGTCTTAAACGCTGCATCCTCATAGGAGTTTTCCCTGACTGACCTTCTTAAGATGAATCCTCCCCACCCCACTCCGTGCTTGCTGGGTACTCTGCCCAGAGAGCCTCAAGGCTCCTTCCCCTGCCCCCTTCGCATCTTTGCTCAGACACCACCTTCTCAGCAAGGCTTTCAATGACCCCTCTGAAGCCGCGTTCTCCACCCACTTCCTTTATTTTTTCCATAGTACTTATCCCCATCTAACATAATACGTATTTTCCGTATTGTCTTATTGCCTTTTTTTTTAAATTAATAGCTACTTTATTTATTTATTTATTTATTTTTACCTGCGTTGGGTCTTCGTTTCGTGCAAGGGCTTTCTCTAGTTGCGGCGAGTGGGGGACACTTTTCATCGTGGTGCGCGGGCCTCTCACTATCGCGGCCTCTCTTGTTGCGGAGCACAGGCTCCAGACGCGCAGACTCAGCAGTTGTGGCTCACGGGCCCAGCTGCTCCGCGGCATGTGGGATCTTCTCAGACCAGGGCTCGAACCCGTGTCCCATGCATTAGCAGGCAGATTCTCAACCACTGCGCCACCAGGGAAGCCCTTGTTTATTGTCTTTTTCCCCTCTCTACAAGGTAAGCTCCACAAGGCCAGATTTTGTCTGACTTTTTCCCTGTTGTACACCTGTGCCTAGAACAGTGCCCAACACAGAGCAAAGGCCCAATAATTTTTACTGACTCATTATCACAACATTCTGCTGTTTCCTGCCCACCACGTCTCATACGTGTGAATAATGTATTCGGTTCCGTTTCACATCTGTCTCTTGTGTAACAACTGGCATCACCATCAATCACATCCTCAGCACCACAGGTGATATGTGGCAGGTGTCTACTGAACAAACGAATTCCTACAACAGCCCTATGAGTCAGACAATCACCTCTATCTGAGAGAAGAAACCGAGGCTTGGAAAGATTAACTTACCCATGTCAATCAGCAAGAAGTGCAAGAGCCAAGCGCACACCCTCTGCCTGTCTGACTACTGAACTAGAGTCACAGAGCCGGAACCTCGGAGGCTGGGCCAGTGCAACCCGCTCAACTTTATAAACGGGGAAATTGAGGCCCACATGTCCGAACTCTTCAGTCATCACTCCCCATAATTACAGCTCGCACTTATTGGACCCTTACAACAGACCAGGCGCCATTCTACGTGACTCGTATTATTAACTCGTTCAGTCCCTCAGAACCACTCAATGAGGCCGGAATTATTATTAGACCACAGTCTACGGAAAACAGAGGCCCAGATCCGTGAGGTAATCGGCACAAGGTCACTCGGCGGGTGAGAGGCGGGGCTGGGATGGGCAAACCCTAGAACCCTAGCTCTTCTCAATCCCTCGCCGGCTGGCCTCAGGGCCCTGAGCCCCCTCTCCCCCTCACCAGAAATGTTAGCCCGTTTAGTACACTGCCCACCCCCCAGGCAACGGGAGGCTCCCCGAAGGGGGGCGACTTTCCACCTCGTAATTTGCTGCTGAATTTAGCTAGTTGCCCCCCTTAGGAATGGGCTTTTCGCCTCCCTCTCCCCTTCCGGGATCTACAGCACAAGTGGAGGCGGGTGGGAGAGCAGGAATTAGAAAGTCAGCTTTCACATCTCAGTCCCCATTTGGAGGGCTTACCCCACAGCGCTGAGCCCCAGCAGGGAGAAAACCTACCCGGGTCCCCATCAACCAGGCGGCCCCTCCCCAACTCGGAACAAGTCACGCGCCCACCCCATCCCCAAGGGGCCATTCAAGGGCCGCCGCCAATCACCGAGCCCTCCCCTCGCCTCTCCCCGACCCAGTCGTCCGAGCCCCTCCTGGGCCGCGGCCCCCAAGGCCCGGGGCCGCCGCGCGCACTTGGCAGGCCCGGGACCCTCCAAGCTCGCCCTCGCTCCCGCCCGCCGCTGGGCCGACACCCAATCCTGGGCGCCGTCTCATTGAGTCCAGGGACCGAAAAAGATGAGAGCGGAACGCTGATTGGCCGCCGCCCCCTTCCGCCACTCTCAGCGAACACTGAACCCTCTCCCCGAGGGACGCCCGTGCTCCCAGGCCCCCCTTCCCGTCTTCCCCAAGTCCCCCGTTGCCTCAGGACCTGAACATCCTCGTTGCGGAGCTCGTCTATGAGCACCGCGATGGGGTAGAGCGAATCGTCGCCGTCGGCCGCCGCCATCTTGGCTCCGTCCTGTTCCTGTCAGACTGCGGCCAGCGCCTTACTAAAACGGGAGTAGGCAGAGGCTGGGCTGGGAGGAGGAAAAGAGGGCGTGGGGACGCCCGAGCCACTTTACAGGGGCTGCCCCACAGTCATTGCCCAATGACCGGGCCAAGCCTGCGTTTCTTTGGTCCGAACAAATGAAGTCCCGCCTACCGCCTATTTGCCATTGGCCGAAGAGACGACCTTAAGTTTGCCAGAGCCTAGAAGAGGGGGAAGAGGAAACGGAAGTATACGCAGTATCTTAGCGACAAAGATTGTGCCCGCCTACGTCGCCGCTAACAACGGCCTAGACGAGCAGTTGTTTCTAGCCAATGAGGGGCAGGATTGGGAGGTGGCGAAGCCCGTTTTCCGAGTCCCGGAGAAAGCTTCTGCGAGTGCGTTGCTAGGAGTGCGTGACGTCATGGGGGGGGGGGGGAAACCAGAACAGTCTGCAGGTTTCGGCTTGGGAGGCAATGGCCCCTCCGGCTGGCGGGCGGACTCCCAGAGCCTTTGTGCGGGAGGAGGAGAGAGTGAGTCTTTCATTTCTGCCTTATTATGCCGAGGCCCAGAGAAGGGTGGCGACTTGCCTTACTCTCTGGATAAAACTCACGCCCCTCAGGCTGGTATGTGGATCTGCTTACCGAACGCACGTCTCCCACCTCCCCTTTTTATTCTTCAGCGGTTCTGGAAAATTAGCTACCTGAGCACATCATGCTTTTTCATGCCAACAAGTCTTTGCCCAAACCGTACGTTCTATTTGGAGAGCAGTTCCTATTAAATTGTCCGATCTCTACGTAAATATCTCCCCTTCCCTTCTTCTCTTTAGGCTTGGTCCTCAAGCCCCAGAGCCACATAATCAAATCTCGCTCGCTCTCTCAGAATTCCTATCCCTTGGCTGGGGCTGTGACCGTCCACAGCGTGAGAGCAGGGTTGGGGCTGACGAATCTCTGTTCCTTGCCTCAACACAGCCCCTCACCCGCAATTTTAGAACCACGCTAACAGAGTTGGGGGATGGGGAGGCCTGGGATGCACCTTCCCCCTTATCGTGTCACTTAAAGGGAACAGCTGAGCTAGGACTCCAGGACAGGTCCAGGCATCTTTTCCAAAGACCCCTTACCCACTCCAGTTAGGAAACTACTCCCTATAAAAGGGGGCGGGGGGTGGGGGGGAGATGTTGCCTATTTCAATCCTTGCCCTCCTTTTTCCCAGGATCTTTCCCCCAACCCAACCCTGCCAGCCCACTGAGACTACAGGTTCCTTAGCTAAAGATGCACTTTAAATACCTTAGAATTTTATTTGTCACTTATACCTCAGTAAAGCCCCCCCCCCACCAAAAAAAAAAACGTCCCAAGTGTGCCTTGCAGAGATAGTCTCTGCATTGGACAGATGCAGTCAGCAGCTTGATTCTGGTCAGACTTCAAAGAACAGGCCCTGACCGTGAGCATCTAAATGAGTGCCCCAGACAATTCTCTCAGCACTGCAATTTGTTTGTTTCCACAGTTCACATCCTAAAAGAGGGATGTCCAAGTGGCACACTAAACACCTGTGTGCCCCTTGGACACAGTGGCAGCAGTCCAGGTCTCCGGCCAGTGATGAGAACAATCACATCTGCTTTCTATTCTTGCAGAGCTGGCACTAAGACTAACCACCCACAGTGGCCCAGAGGACACCTTTAGGTTTCAGCTTACTTAAACCATCCGTATAGTCAGACCACGCATTTAGGGAAGTCTCAGAGGACTGAGGGTTGGTAGTGCCAGTGGCTTTGGGTACAGTGTAGAGCTTAAAATTTCCCCCAAAGGGAGAGGTACCACTTATTCCTGTAAAGCCAGGATGTTGCTGGAGCCAGTCTGGGTTCATTCTTGAATAAGTGCTTTGCATGAGATGCAGGACTTTGGGGGCCCTTCCTACCTTGCTGGTAGTGGAGTCCAAGTTGATTCATCCCCAGATTTGGAATATCAAGCCAGAGAGTCACAAGGCTTCTACATATCAGGCTTCAGTTTTGAGGCGCATTTACTAGCAAGCTAATTACTACTTTTTAAAAGCAGTGCACCTGTTAGTAGTGTCAGAGTGGCCCTGAGTTCATAAAGCAATGGGGACTTTTAGGTGGAGGCTGCATCCCTTTGCCAGAGGCTCTAACTGACAAAATCATCAGGACACTGTCTCCCATGTCCCAGGAGTCTAGTAAGGGCCGAGCCTCCTTTGGATAATGGGGAGTCAAAGACAACAGTTTTTCCTTCACTGCTGGAAGGATTGAGCATTGTAATGAGTCCCACTGAGTCCCATTAAACTTTCGCTGGAAAACAGGACTTGAATTTGGTCAGGTTATATCAGCTGCCCCAACTGGCAGAGATGTGATGACAAGTTAGACAGGGCTGTGGAGACTGGGGCCTCTCACTTGCCAACAAAGAGAATATCATTTATATAATGAAAACTTTGTACATCAGAGGTTAGTGGCACTTGATTGAAATCCTTACCCACCCTCTGTTACCTGTGGTGACAAGTAAAAAGGTAGTTTGTCTCACTAACACTTGTCTACCAGCATCTCACCCTTACTGGAATACTTACCTCTGGCCCCTGTGGGATAGGGAAACACAAGCATGTAACACAATTCCTGATATATTCTGATGTAGAATGTTGAATTTTTCCAAAGGATCCTGCTGTGGTCTGCTTGTGTGCACTCAAAATTCAAATATTGAAACCTAACCCCCAAGGTGATGGTATTAGGAGGTGAAGCTTTTGCCAGGTGATTAGGTCATTGAGGGCAGAGCCCTCATGAATGGGATTATAATGACCTTTCAAAAGAGGCCTGAGAGAGCCTTGCCCCCTTTTGCCTTGTGAAGATACAACAAGAAGTCTGCAACCCAGAAGAGGGCCCTCACCTGACCATGCTGGCACCTTCATCTCAGACTTCCAGCCTCTAGGAGATATAAATTGATGTTTATGAGCCACCCAGTCTGTGGACTTTTTTTTATAGCAGCCCAAACAGACTGAGATAGACCCCCAACTACCTCATCGATTTAGCTTCCCTCTGCAATTGTGATAATGCACTAAGGCTGTTCGTTGTATGGCTCAGTCACTACCCCATCCTCATTGCCAAGACTTTCAAGAAATGTAAAGGGTGTAAGATTTTACCCCATTTGCAAACCAAGTTACTTGCCAGTTTCACAGATGCTGGCACAAGACGTGAGACACCTGGGACTGAGACAGAGTATTATTATTTGTGGCACAACAGGCAGCAAGAGCTTCAAGGTCACACCTGTTCCCACTGCTCCCACAAGCCCCATGGGGGCCATGCAAAGAGGTCCCAGTGGACGCCGCACACAAAGTGGGGTTTCGTGTCACAGATGGAGAACATTATGCTTAAGAAATCCTCATCTTTTAATGTGGATTATAAGTACACCAGCCAACCTTTGCCTGTGAGGAAGGCATTCTCTTTATTATATTAGTTAGGTAATGAATCTGCCCTTGCCCCCAAGACAGACACTACTGCTATCTTACAAGGCTGTTATACAAAAACCCTTTCAAAATAGTCCAGAACAGAAGCTGATATAAGACATGAAAAAAAAAAAAAGAAATCAAGAGGCTCATGGAGAACTGTCTCCCGATAAGGTGCACCTTCCCCTTCAACTTTTGGGAAAAAGTGAGTAAAAAGATTCATTGAAGATTTCTGATACCAAGACTGACCTTGGTTGTGTGGTGCTGTGCGATTGTTAAAAGACTGGACAAGTAAGAAAGAGACAGATTTATCAGGAGACTTTGTGGGCGAGGTGACATTAACCTGGGTGAGCAGTGAGAGGTGAGAGCAAATGAAAGAATAATGTCACATATTCTGAATGAACTGAAATTTGCTGGCTTATCAGAAGAATGTATGATTCACTGTCCACACATACAACAATTCTGGACGGATTGCTGATCTAAATTTTAAAACTAAATAAAAATTTTAAAACAAAGGCAAACATCTCTGTAGTCTTGGAATGGGGAAATATATTTTTTTAAATTTTATTTATTTATTTATTTATTTTTGGCTGTGTTGGGTCTTCATTTCTGTGTGAGGGCTTTCTCTAGTTGCGGGAAGCGGGGGCCACTCTTCATCGCGGTGTGCGGGCCTCTCACTATCGCGGCCTCTCTCGTTGCAGAGCACAGGCTCCAGACGCGCAGGCTCAGTAGTTGTGGCTCACGGGCCCAGTTGCTCCGTGGCATGTGGGATCTTCCCAGACCAGGGCTCGAACCCGCGTCCCCTGCATTAGCAGGCAGATTCTCAACCACTGTGCCACCAGGGAAGCCCCCGGGAAATATTTCTTAAACAGAATAATAAACATTATAAAGGAGCAAATATTAAGTTACGTTAAAATTAAGGCTTTCTCCTCATTGGCACACACACACACACACACACATGCACACAGGAAGACAGAGAGAACATGAGATAAAGGAAATCAAGAACGGCATCATGGGGCTTCCCTGGTGGCGCAGTGGGTGAGAGTCTGCCTGCCAATGCAGGGGACACGGGTTCGAGCCCTGGTCTGGGAAGATCCCACATACCGCGGAGCAACTGGGCCCATGAGCCACAACTGCTGAGCCTGCGTGTCTGGAGGCTGTGCTCCGCAGCGAGAGAGGCCGCGATAGTGAGAGGCCCGCACACCGCGATGAGGAGTGGCCCCCACTTGCCGCAACTGGAGAAAGCCCTCGCACAGAAACGAAGACCCAACACAGCCATAAATAAATAAATTAATTAAAAAAAAGATTTTAATGTGATTTATAAAAAAAAAAAAAAAAGAACGGCATCATGTTCAGCAGATATATAGAACTACTACAAATCAATAAGAAAAAGGCAACACAATAGAAAAAAATGGATAAACTAAGCTAAAACATACATTTCAAAAAGAGGTTTCTCAGTAAAGAGAAATAAATATGTGAAAATATGCTCAACTTCCATAACAGTGAAGGAAATAAAATCACTACTTGATACCATCACATACCAATCAGAAGTCCAAAATAAAAATGAAAATTAAAAATTGGAAGTGTTGACAACGATGTGGGTAAACCAAGACTCTCCTACACTGCTGGTGAGTGTGGAAACTGGGCCAAACATTTTCCAAACCTCTTTGGCACTGTCTCTAAAAGGTAAAGATGTAAATCTGTCACCCAACAATTCTGTTATTACATACATAGCCAGCAGAAGTTAGTACGTGCCTCATCAAAACATGTCCTCAATTTACATAGCAGCACTATTCCTAACAGTCCCAAACTGAAAACAACCCACCCGTCAACTAACGGTGGAACGATTAAAGTAATTGTTTTATATTCACATGATAGAATCCTTCACAGCAATGCAAACGAATGATCAATAACAACACCCAGCAGTAAATTCACAAACAACATAAGAAATGACAAAAGCCAAATACAAAAAAAGTTTATGCTTCATCGCTTATTTTACATAAAATTCAAACAATCTAAAGTGATGTATACTGTTGGATGTCAGAGCAGTGGCTACCCTGAGGAATAGTGAATAGGAAGGAAGAGCAGAGAGCTTCTGGGAGCCTGACATTATTCGATTTACAGATCTAGGTACTGAGTACCAACATGTGTTCACTCTGAATTTTCACTGAGCTCTGCACGTATAAACTGTGCATGTGTCTTTACATTTTTAAAATACATATCGCCAATCAAAAAGATAGGATACGCTGTCAGAATGACTATCATCAAAAAGATCACTCCTGGGCTTCCCTGGTGGCACAGTGGTTAAGAGTTCGCCTGCCAATGCAGGAGACATGGGTTCGAGTCCTGGTCCGGGAAGATTCCACATGCCGCAGAGCAACTAAGCCATGTGCCACAACTACTGAGCCCGTGTGCTGCAACTACTGAAGCCCGCACACCTAGAGCCCGAGTTCCACAACAAGAGAAGCCACCACAGTGAGAAGCCTGCACACCACAACGAAGAGTAGCCCCTGCTTGCCGTAACTAGAGAAAGCCTGTGGGCAGCAACGAAGACCCAATGCAGCCAAAAATAAATAAATACAATTTATTAAAAAAAAAAAATCACTCCTGGGTACATATCCGAAGAAAATGAAAACACTAATTCAAAAAGATATACGGACTTCAATGTTCATAGCAGCATTATTTAAATAGCCAAGGTATGGAAGCAAATTGAATTACCAACAGATGAATGGATAAAGAATATTGATATATATACAGATATATATGTACACACACACAGTAGAATACTACTCAGCAGTAAAAAATAATGAAATTTTTTGCATTTGCAACAACATGGGTGGACTTGCTTAGTAAATATGTCAGACAGAGAAAGACAAATACTACATGATATAACTTGTATGTGGAATCTAAAAAAATAGAACTAGTGAATATAACAAAAAAGAAACAGGGACTTCCCTGGTGGCGCAGTGGTTAAGAATCCACCTGTCAATGCAGGGGACACAGGTTCGAGCCCTGGTCCGGGAAGATCCCACATGCCATGGAGCAACTAACCCCATGCACCACAACTACTGAGCCTGTGCTCTAGAGCCTGCAAGCCACAACTACTGAGCCCAAGTGCCACAACTACTGAAGCCCATGCGCCTAGAGCCTGTGCTCCGCAACAAGAGAAGCCACCGCAAGGAGGAGCCCGCACACCATAACAAAGAGTAGCCCCCGCTCACCACCACTAGAGAAAGTCCATGAGCAGTAACAAAGACCCAACACAGCCAAAAATAAAATAAATAAACAAATAGATTAATAAAAAAAAAAAAGAAACAGACTCAAGGATACAGAAAACACACTAGAGGTTACCGGTGGGGAGAGGTAAAGGGGCAGAGGGTAGGGGATTAAGAGTTGCAAACCACTATGTATAAAATAAATAAGGTACAGGGATATATTGTACCGCACAGGAAATACAGCCAATATTTTATACTAACAATAACAGGAGTATAAATTTTAAATACATTGAATCACTATGTTATAGACCTGAAACTTATATAATATTGTAAATATTACAGAATATACCTCAATTTTAAAAAAACTAAACTAAATTTAAAAAATAAAAAGTAGAAACAAAAGTTAATATGTAAATAAACAAATTAATAAGTAAATAAATAAATCCCTCTTTGGAGCCTTCTGGAAAAAAAAAGATGAGATACAGAAAATAGATTATTGTTGCAACGTCCTCATTTTGTAAAAATGGCACTGTGATTAGCTTCTAAATACATGCTGTAATTTCTGGGTAAAAGCTAACAAATAATGAGTATACAACTTTTCAAAGAAAAAATATGAATTATAATGTAGAATTATATTTAAAAATTAATAGAAAAGAAGTTAGCATAGATAAACTAAGAAAATACCCTAGGGGGGACTTCCCCGGTGGTCCAGTGGTAGAGAATCTGCCTTCCAATGCAGGGGACGCGGGTTCGATCCCTGGTCAGGGAACTAAGATCCCACATGCTGCAGGGCAACTAAGCCCGTGTGCCACAACTACTGAACTCGTGAGCCTCAACTAGAGCCCGCGTGCCGCAAACTACAGAGCCCACATGCCCTGGAACCTGCGTGCCACAACTAGAGAAGAGAAAATCCACAGGCCACAACTAGAGAGAAGCCCGTGCACCGCAACAAAGATCCCGCGTGCGGCAACTGAGACCCGACACAGCCAAAAATAAATAAATTAATTTAAAAGAATACTGTATTATTATACTATCAATTATTGCATTAAATTTACATAAACTAATTTTTTAATCAAAAATTTTTATTATATTCTTGAATGTTTTTTTGAGATATGGCCAAATAATAGAATTAAAGTAGGAAAATGAAAAAACATTTCCTGGAGCATTAAGAAGCAACTAGCACGGCAATATACTCCTCAGATAACATACACTTTGAGATTTGTCATTGTAATTAGTACTATTTTAAATTTTTCTTAATGTACAACTTTCCAATATACTGACTGCTGGATAACAAACATGACTGACTTAATATGTGTACATATGTGTGTGTGTATATATACACACATATACATACATATATACACACGGATCACAGACACATATACACATTTGTAGGTATGTGTCTATCTACATTTTTTTCTTCTTCCTTTGTGATCTAGTTTCTGGTAAATATTTAAGTGTCTCATGTGAAATAAAAATATTGATTTCTCTTTGTGATACAAGGTTCAATCTATATATCAATTCGGTCAAAATAACTCTTTTGCTTTTCAAACTGTTGAATTCTCAATACTGTCATTGGCTTCAAAATATCAATACAGAGAAAACCATATAAAACTCTCTCCTAATTTTGAGGCAATATCCACATTGCTCATTTAAAATCAAGGAGCCCCAGGGAATTCCGTGGCAGTCCCATGGTTAGGACTCTGCGTGTCCGCTGCAGGGAACCCGGGTTTGATCCCTGGTCGGGAAACTAAGATCCCACAAACTGAGCGGCGGGGCAAGAATAAAATAATCAAGGAGCCCCAAACTACAAATTCCACATACACAAAATGGATCCATGTCTTTCCCTTTCAAATGGCTCTTCCTGCAATGCTCTGAATTTAATGGAAGTCTCCAGCAGAAACTAATTTCATTGCTTTAGGGACATGAGCAATACCTACAAACCTCTTTCTTGACAACTTGCCCAAGTCATCTTCACACAAGAGAAAAACGTGGGCTTCCCTGGTGGCACAGTGGTTGAGAATCTGCCTGCCAATGCAGGGGACACAGGTTCGAGCCCTGGTCTGGGAAGATCCCACATGCCGCGGAGCAACTAGGCCCGTGAGCCACAACTACTGAGCCTGCGCGTCTGGAGCCTGTGCTCTGCAACAAGAGAGGCCACGATAGTGAGAGGCCCACGCACCGCGATGAAGAGTGGCCCCCGCTTGCCGCAACTAGAGAAAGCCCTCGCACAGAAACGAAGACCCAACACAGCCAAAAAAAAAATTAATTAATTAATTAATTTAAAAAAAAAAGAAGCCCTTTGTGTGACATTGAAGCTTTAAAAAAAAAAAGAGAGAAAAATGTGCCTTCTACAGATCCCAATTCCATGCTATTCACATCTTTTTTAATTGTCACAACCACCTGATATTGCTTCAAAATACGGTAAAATGCAATTTTATGCTCTCCTTTGCTGACTCCAGTTCAATCTGGCCATTTCTACCTGAGAATGTTTAAACACGCTCACCTCCCTGTATAACATATCATTTCAAATACACAACTGCCATCTCTCTAAGGACATAATGGACAAAACTCATGACCGGCTCCCAAAAGCTTTAGTCAAGGACTGAATTTCCCCTCCAGCACTACTGTCTTCAGTTTCAGTAATGATCTGCCACATGCTCTTCCATTTTCACAGACGTTTTCTTAATATTCCATGTCTACTACATTTTTCAGAAATATACTATGATACATTTAAGTTATACACTCCTACACTTCTCCAAAATATGCAGATTGTTTCAGGACCTGATGTTTATTACTGCATAAATTCTGAACTCCTCCAATAAAAGTACTAGTAAAACTTCCACTACATAAGTATTTACATGATAATTATATATTTAATTACAATTACTATTATAACATTGTTTACTTTGAAGAAGATGTTCACCATGTCCTGTTTACCATCCTCTGGTAGGCCACTGACAATTTCACTAAGGATTCTGAGGGAAGTGAGTGAATTACCAAATGAATACAGTCCAACTACATACATTTTACATTTTTCTCATAGGATTAGGAGAATTTTTATTCCTTACCCCAGCAAAGCAGAGCCTGGACATTCTGGAGTCACAGCTCATGAGCTGAAAGGGGCTGACAGTTGGGAAACATGAACTATTTATTGCAGAGGTTTTCAAAAAGAAAAACCCAATACTGTTAAAAGACAAAATAATATTATTGATGAAGGAAAGGGTGTTGAAATAGATAAGGTGCTCACCAGGAGAAGGACAGTTTTGGTGGCTTTGGACTAAGGGGAGGATACAGAGCATTGACCCTATGAATGTTTTGGACCCATAGTGAAAATACATACTATTTACATCTTTCTCGTAAGGGCAGGGGAATTTGTATCCTTTTCCCAGCAAAGCACAGCCTGGATATTCTGGAGCCACAACTCATGAGCAGAAAGGGGCTGACAGGTGGGAAACATGAAGGGATTATTACAGAGATGTTGGAAATGAACAAACTAGCATTGTTCAAAAGACCCAAAGTAATGTAACAGATGGAGGAAAGGGTGTTAAAATAGACAAAGGTGCTTGCTACGAGAAGGACAGTTTTGGTGGCTCTGGACTCAAGGGAGGATACGGAGGAGACACTGATCCTATGAATGTTTTGGACCCTCTGCTTATGTCTGTACAGGATGAAAACTGTGGAGCCACTGGCCCAGATCATGAGCACAAAACATAAGACCTCAGGGAAGGACAGCAATGCTGCATTTAATGCATCTCTGGTTTGGTCGTGACAAAACAGCCGAACAGTGTCTGAAACTTTTTCTGTTTGCGATGCTCTCGTTTCTCAATGTTCTACAATATTCTCAATAGTCTACGTAGGATAAATGACATTTACCAACATGTTCAGGATCCAGCACAGGATAATTGGAGGAACAAAGCACTTGAGAGCATTCACTTTAAGCTTTGCCCACCTGGAGGTCCGGGGACTGATCTGATGGCCTGGAAGACACTCAAGAGGCAGGTGGTGCCAATGGACACTCCCCTGCCCACCGCACGAACATACGGGAAAAATCTGCAAGTAAAACCACTGTCCGTGTGGTGCCATCCCAAATTTCTCACTGTGGAATCCAGTAGAAAACAGAACCAAGATGTTGGCTGTTATCAGATTCCTGACAATAAAATCTATGGTCCTCAGCCTATACCCAGCGCAATAAAGCAAGAAACAATGGTAAAGAATACAGAAATTCCCCAGGATTCCAAATATAGTCTGTAATAAAAAGGTCGTTCCTACTGCCACATCCCTCGCAGCCATGCTGTCAGGTCTCAGTGACTGATGGTTGTCTTCTGAGCTAGAGGATCCTGAATGAAAATATGAGGCGTGGGCCACAGGTACCAGGACAACTGAAATCCAACATTCTCCACTTACCAATAGTTCTTACTTTGAAGTAATTACTTAAAGTTTTCCTGTCATGTAAATGCTTCCAAGGGTTGAACGTATATCCATTAAAGAACACATGCAATGTACAAATCACTAGGATGAAACCACACATGCGTTAACTTCTTTATTCCTCACAAATTCATGAGTCAGATGCTATTATATTCCTTATACAGATGAGGCAAACTTCGGCACTGAGAGGTGAAGTGTTTCCTCTAAATGCACTCACTGGTTAGGGGCAGATGGTTAGTGGGGATTTGACCCTGGCTGGGGTGCATTTAATCCAGAATACACTCAAATACTGGTCACCTGTGTTCTTCCAATAAGCCAGATCTAAATTTAGTTTTGCTTTTGCACCTTGTCATTGCAATTTATGTTGGTGGTATTTTATTTTAAAATTTTGGTAGTGACATGTTTCCACGTATTGAAAAAGACTTATTCTATATGCAAATACAAACTCTGAATAAAGCTTTAGACATTTAATTAAATGTAAATGTACTGACTGCAGTATAAAACTGCAGGTACCTGCCCCCATGACAAGGTGGATTTAATGAATACAAGAATGGCTCAATATTCGGATGGAAACTGAAAGACTCATTTACTTTCGTTCCTGGACAGAAGTACAATGGCACAAGTCACAGGAACTATGGGAAAGGAAACACTGATACCTGATTAATAGTGCATGGTAGAAACAAAATTATTATTAATTTCAGATCATATGTGTATATATTTATTAATACCTAAGTCAAATAAAAATATTAGTACGGCAAGATCTGTGAAAGATATGAAACTACAAGACACGTGCAAAATTGAATGTTACGGTGAGCCACTTGTGTACTGTATAAGTGACATACATTTTTTTGATCTGTATTATAATATTTAAAAGCAGCATAAATATCACAAGATATTGCAGAGCCTAAAAATGGTATCTGAAACATATAAAGTTCTACTTCTCTTAAATTCTGCTTCCCTAACTTTATGTGGGAAGAGCCTCTCCATAATTAATAGAGACACAATTATTAAATCTACTCAGTACTTCATACAGCAGGAGTTAGAGAAAACGTTTATAATATATTCCAGCAATGGCTGCTAAACACATTGTTTTTGCACAGTATCAGTCAGATGATTCCTACAGATTCATCCTACTCTTTGTTACAAGTCTGGAGTACTATGGCCGTACTTCTCAACCTAAAAACTATGTCTATGATTCCTGAAAAGTAGACTGAACAGCAGATGGACTGGGGAAATACAGTCCTTAAGCACATGAAAAATCAGATGTCATTATCACTTGCATTAAACCACAAAAATCAGTTAGCGAGGATTGCATACATTACATTAGGAGCCATCAGGGGTTGGTGAAGGTCTAGGACTCCATCTCCCTTTACTATCTCAGTTCACACCTCAGGATTTATCCCACCTTCCTGCACGGCTTTGGTGCTGGACCAGGTTCATACACGGGACATTCCCTTTGTCCAATATGTTCACTCACCAGATTCCTGATACAAATCCTTCCTTTATAGATGCTACTTCTCATACGAATACAGAGAAAACCATCAACTGCTTCCTGCTGCCTGGATGGTGGGCTCAAGGCGAAGGTCAAAGCAATCGGTACGCGTGCAAGAGGGGTAGCTCCACCCTGAGATATGAGTTTGTGATCCTGTGACCTCACCTGCCCTCAGAACTGCAATTATCACTTCACCTGAAGCAGCACCGGCAGGAACAGGCTTGGAAGCTGTGATTATTTTTGAAAACAGTTTCCCAGTTGCTAATTACCAAGGACAATGATAAGTTTCTAGCCGATATGTCTGAAGAGGCTACTGGAGGGTTTGTGACAGCCACTTACTTCTCCATGATCTCTGGAGGCAGACAGGGCTCACATGTAGGGAGCAGGAAGTACTTAGGATTGACAGGTAAGAGACTGGCTGCAAGTATGTGTCTCAGTGGAGGTTCTGCTTCACTGAGAAATTCTACCCAAGAGAGTTCTTTCCTAATTTCATACAACTGAGCTAGCTGCACCATCAATTAACGTATCAGCAAAGAAATGGAATTTGTCCAAATATCTGAGAAGGTTTTCAAAACAGATACAAGTAACAAGAAGCACATGATGCCAACACTCTACATTAGATATCACTGCACTTATTTGCACAACTCAATATCAGTGAATATGTAAAATAAACTTCACTGATATTGACCTACAGTAGTTTTAGAAAAAGTAGATAATATCCATAGAAGAAAGAGAGAAGGTTCCAGAAGAGACCCTTGCAAATAAAAGCACCAGCATCAGATGGTTTACCAGGGAGATTCTACTATTCCCATAACTGTCAGATAAGCCAATGCTACTCACTTAATTCAAGACCATCAAGAGGTCAATACAGTCCTCTACACTTACTGTTGTGCAAAATTTTCATTAGGGAATTGTGATTACTTTTTTAATTAAGAAATATATTCCCAGACTTCCCTGGTGGTGCAGTGGTTAAGAATCCGCCTGCCAATGCAGGGGACACGGGTTCAATCCCTGGTCCAGGAAGATACCACATGCCGCGGAGCAACTAAGCCCGTGCGTCACAACTACTGAGCCTGCACACCTAGAGCCTGTGAGCCACGACTACTGAAGACGGTGCACCTAGAGCCTGTGCTCAGCAACAAAAGAAGCCACCTCAATGAGAAGCCCTCACACCTCAACGAAGAGTAGCCCCCACTCACCGCAAGTAGAGAAAGCCTGCACGCAGCAACGAAGACCCAACGCAGCCATAAATAAATAAATAAATAAATGTATGTTTTTTAAAGTTAAAAAAAAAAGAAATACATTCTGGAAGGGTCAAGGAAAAAATATTTATATGAATTGAATTTAATTCTTTAGGTTTTACCTACACACAAGTCAACTCTTTGATCCAGGGTCACTATACATTCACTCCCAATTGTTAAGTCAGTTGTTAGAGCCATAATGGTGGACAACCCATCCTACATGCACACACACACAAATTCATTTACACACACATGCAGGGTCATTCACACACTCAAACATATAGTCACACACATTCACATACTTATGCACATACACAATCACTCACGTCCTCATACAATTTCAGCTGCACATTCACAAGCATTAATGCACACACTGAACACATGAAAATTCCCTCACGTGTACAAATACTCATAAATATAAACACATACACAGAAACTCAGAATTACACTCTTTCATAAAAGCACAGTCAACATGCACATGTGTGTGTGAATGACATGATCTTACATAGAAAAATAGTTGTATCTCCAAACTTCTGGATGCCTGAAAGGGGGAGCCTTCCTACAATTTACATTTCTTCCAACCCTGCAACAATCACAAGGACAATATTTACTATAATGCACAGCACCTAAAATGTGCAGTGAACACTGCCACCTAATGTCAAGACACACTCTGGGAAACATAGAGTCTTTGGGGGAGTGACTGTGTGAGGGTATGTGATAGTGGAATACGAACAGGCCACAGGGAAAAGGAGCCATAAGGATAAGGGGGGGGGTGAAAAGAGCCTGGGGGCAGGGGGTTATAGAGAGTGCAGGGGAAGAGAGAAAGCAGAGAGAAAAAAGGCAGAGAGTTTTTAATGTTGGTTAAGTATTAAAGTGCAAGGCTAGGGATGAAAATATAAGTGGGCAAAGTGGGCAAGGAAGTTGAGGTATGGGGAATATGGGGACCTGAGGGATAAGGGGTGCAGAGTCATGGGAACAAAAGTTCCAATGGGGATGAGAGGTTAATGGGCAAAAGTGAGCAAAGGTCAGTTGTGGGATGGGTTTCAAAAACATGGTGTGGGGAGAAGGTGACTTCAGGTGGGGTAGGCAGGTCCTGGTAGAAGGTAACAGTCCCAGTGAGATAGAGTGTGGGAAAGGGGATGGAGCCCAGGGGAAATAAGGGGCACAGGACATGAGAGACCTGGATACGACAGTGGGCACTGAGTGAACCGAGGAGTCCAGGACAAAGGGTCAGGGATTACAGGGCTGAGGACAAAGGATGCAGCATGTGGACTGGGTCCATGGGGGTGCTAATGAGAGGTGAGGGCCAAGGCAAATGAGACTGCAGGGGCACAGAAGGCACAGGGCATGGGATGAGTTCTCTGAACTGGGTGCAGATGAACAGCAAGAGGAAGGAGGGCATGGACGATGGACTTTGCTGGGGTGATGCAGCTGCCGAGGGTTAGACTGAGGTCCCTAGAATAATGGTCATGGAGGGGTGGACATCAAAAAGGTCCCAGAATGGAGGTAGAGAGGGCAATACGGAAACCTAAAGGAGGTGGATGGAGGTCAGAGAGCAGGAGGAAGTTGAGTGGAGGCCTAAACATCGCAGGGTGGAGATGAAGGATGTAGCAGGGGGAAGATAGGTAGCAGGTAGGGTGAGAGCATGGATGAGTCAGGAGTGATGTAGGTGGCAGAGGGAGACTGGAGGCCTCTAACTGATTACGCCTTCCATCTAGTCCCTCATTTATGATCAAATCACAGCAGTCATCTATGGTTCCTTTTTTTTTTTTTTTAATTTATTTTTGGCTGTGTTGGGTCTTCATTGCTGCACGCGGGCTTTCTCTAGTTGCGGTGAGCAGGGGCTACTCTTCATTGCGTTGAGCAGGCTTCTCTTGTTGTGGAGCATGGGTTCTAAGCACACAGGCTTCAGTAGTTGTGGCTCTTGGGCTCAGTAGTTGTGGCTCGCGGGCTCTAGGGCACAGGCTCAGTAGCTGTGGCGCATGGGCTTAGCTGCTCCGCGGCATGTGGGATCTTCCCGGACCAGGGCTCGAACCCGTGTCCCCTGCATTGGCAGGCAGATTCTTAACCACTGCACCACCAGGGAAGTCCTGGTTCCTTTCCTTTTTTTAGTCACCTATATTTGACATATAACATTGTGTAAAGTTAAGGTGTACAATGTGTTGATTTCATGTCTTTATAAAATTGTAACCTAATCACCATTGAGTGATAGCACCTGTATCACATCACATAATGATCACTTCCTTTAGGTCGTTAGAACGATTACACTGGATGAGTAAAACACAATATTGTGGACTATTCTCACTATACTGTGTGTTGGATCTCCAGGCCCTAGTTGCCTACTAGTTTCAACTTTGTACCCTTAGACAACAACTCTCCTATTCTCCCACCTCCCCCCACCCCCCGGTAACCACCATTTTACTCTGTTTTTATGAGCTTAGCTTCTTTAGATTCCACATATAAATGATATCACACAGTGTGTGTCTTTCTCTGTCTGAATAATCTCACTTAGCATGTCCTCAAGATCCGTCCTTGTTGTCTCAAATGGCAGGATTTCCTTCTTTGTCATGCCTGAATAATATTCCATTCTGTGTATATATTATTCAAATATATATTCAGTCATTCATTGCCAGACATTTAGGTTGTTTCCACATCTTGGAGGCTGTAAAAATGATGTAATAGGGACTTCCCTGGTGGCGCAGTGGTTGAGAGTTGGCCTGCCAATGCAGGGGACACGGGTTCGAGCCCTGGGCCAGGAGGATCCCACATGCCGCGGAGCAACGGGGCCCGTGTGCCACAACTACTGAGCCTGTGCTCTAGAGCCCACGAGCCACAACTACTGAGCCTCTGTGCCACAACTGCTGAAGCCCGCGAGCCTAGAGCCCGTGCTCCGCAACGAGAGAAGCCACGACGGTGAGGGGTCCGCGCACCGCAACGAAGAATGGCCCCTGTTCACTGCAACTAGAGAAAGCCTGCGCGTAGCGGTGAAGACCGAACACAGCCAAAAATAAATAAATAAAAATAAATAAATTAAAATGATGTAATAAACAAGGGATTGCAGATACCTCCTCAATAAGCTGTTTTGGTTTCTTATGGTTTTTAATTTCAGCTCATGGGCAAAAATCTTGCTCAGATAAAATGCCCCTCCATACCCTTCAATGGCATCTACAAGAGAGGACAGCATCTAAAATTCTGGGTGAACGACACTCAACAGTATTTTCTCTTTTCTTTCAGGGTACCGTGTATCAGATCAAACACGGTGGGTCTGGCAGGACAGGCAGGGTGACGGAGGAAACGGGGGAGTGCATGGCTCAAGGGAACTAGATATCCTTTTGAGGTTATGACAACGTTCTGGAACGAGACAGTGGTGATGGTTGCACAATATTGTGAATGTACTCTAGGTCACTGAACTGTACCCCTGAGAATGGTGAACTGCACGCTATGTGTATTTTAGCTCAATAATAATTTTTACAAAAAAATCCTGACAGGATACAGCCAGGCTGAAGAATCTCCCAGTGGAAAAACTTGGGAAAAATTAGAGCACCAAAAAGGAAAATTACAGTAATATTATATCACTTCAAATGAAAAGGAATCCTTGAATCCATTATCAAAAGATAAAAGAAAAACCTCTTCATTACCGGGCAATGGCAATTAATACACATATGAGATAGGAGAATGTTAAAAAATGATTTGCAATCATCATCTGATGATTGATTCAGATGAAATATCTATAGTGGATGCTAGAATAATTTGGTCAAAGTATTTAAGCCGTTCAGGCAACTTGAAGGTATCACTCCAGGGATTATTATCACTTACACAGGGAAAAGTCACCTCTAAAAAAAGTAAACCTAGTATGCAGTCATAACCAAATAATCGAACCCATCACCAATAACAGAAAATATCCCTAATCTGTGCCTCCAAGGTGATGGAACAAGAAGTTTCCACCGTCATCTGGGTGTAGAAGTTCTACTCAAATGTTAAACCTGAGTCTCAAGATGAGGCACACGATCAGAGAAATCTACACTGAAGGATGTTCTGCAAAACAGTGAGCATGTATTCTTCAAAAGTGTATCACTGAAGAAAAAAAGAGCTGCAAGTATTCTAGATTAAAGAAACTAAAGAATCAAGACAATGGAATGCAATCCTGGTACCGTGACTGGATCCTAGATTTATGAAAGCAGATAGAAAACACATCATTGTCTCACTGGGGGAAATCTGTTTATGGACTAGCTAGTCAATGATGGTGTCACAATAGCATTGATTTGTTAAGTACGATGGTTCTATTGTGCTAGATAAGAGAATGACCTCAAAATAAGGAGGTAAATATTCAGATATCAAGAGGCAAATTGTCAAAATGTCTACAAATTATTCTCACATGAAACAGCAAAAACAAACAGGTGAAAAAAACTTGTGCTAACAGTAATGTTTGCAAAAAATAGTAATGTTTGGTGAATCTAGATGAAGAGTATGCTGTAGGTTCAAGGTTCTGTAGGTCTGTATTTTCTGCTGTATTTTTAAATTTCCGTATGTTTAAATTTTTCAAAATGAAAAGTGATAATTAAAAGAAAGGTGGGAGTATGTGGGTACACAGATGGTAGGGTATTACATTTTACAACCAGTTGCAAGAGCAATTTAGCAACTTTGCACCCACAGTGAGACTGTGAATCACGGTGGTGAAGCAGTCCCATCCCTCAGAACCACTGAGATAATCCATGTGTATACAAGGCAACATGGCCAACTATCCACATCCCATGATGTGACAGCTGACATTCAACTCTTTAAATGTATAAACAGGGAGTGTTTTGACAAAGATGTCTCATTAATAATCTCCACTGAGAAAAGAGGAATCTCCAACACTGTTGGTGGGAATGTAAACTGGTGCAGCCACTATGGAAGACAGTATGGATGAGCCTTAAAAAATTAAAAATAGAGCTACCATATGATCCAGCAATCCCACTCATAAGCATAAGCATAAGCATATACCCAGAAAAAAAGAAAACTCTAATTAGAAAGGATACATGCACCCCAATGTACACAGCAGCACTATTTGCAACAGCCAAGACATGGAAGCAACCCAAGTTTCCATCAACAGACAACCAGCTTAAGAAGATGTGGTGGGCTTCCTTGGTGGCACAGTGGTTAAGAATCCGCCTGCCAACGCAGGGGACACGGGTTCGAGCCCTGGTCCAGGAAGATCCCACATGCCATGGAGCAACTAAGCCCGTGTGCCACAACTACTGAGCCTGCGAGCCACAACTACTGAAGTCCGTACGCCTAGAGGCCGTGCTCTGCCAACAAGAAGCCTGTGCACTGCAACAAAGAGTAGCCCCTGCTTATCGCAGCTAGAGAAAGCCCATGTGCAGCAATGAAGACCCAACACAGCCAAAAATAAATTTAAAAAAAAATTAAAAAAAAAAAGATGTGGCATATATACAATGGAACATTACTCAGGCATAAAAAAGAGTGAATTATTGCCATTTGCAGCAACATGGATGGACTCACAGAATATCATACTAAGTGAAGTAAGTCAGAAAGAGAAAGACAAATATATGATATCACTTATATGTGGAATCTAAAAATAATACAAATGAATCTATATATAAAACAAAAAGACTCACAGACATAGAAAACAGATTTATGATTACCAAAGGGGAAAGTGCGGAGATGGATAAATTAGGAGTATGGGATTAACAGACAAACTATTATACATAAAATAGATAAGCAACAACAATTTACTGTATGGCACAGGGAACTAAATTCAATATCTTGTAATAACTGACAATGAAAAATAATCTGAAAATATACCTATATACATAACTGAATCACTTTGCTGTATACCTGAAACACATTTTAAATCAACCATACTTCGATTAAAAAATAAAAATTAAATTGAAAAATAATCTCCATTGAGTAAATCGTGATGTTTCAGACAATATTGTAGATCTACTTATATTGGACTAAAAATATCTTCATCATAGATCAGTGATTGAGGAGAGCAATTTAATTGGAAAATAAGTCCAGTGTGACAATATATGTGTAAACACTGACCAAAACAGAATACTTTAAAAAATTCATTTTTATGCCATTTCAGATATAATATTAAGTATACTCTAAAACTACATTTTAAAAAAAAGTAAACATAAAACTGAAGAAAACTGTTACACGTGAAGATCAAAATGGCATCAGTTGTGGGAGAATAAATGGGAATTTTACTTAACTTTATTGTTTATTTTATTATTGTGTTGCTATGCAGACTGGATTTCTATTGTTGCTGAAACAAATTCCCATGATATTAATTAGCAGCCTAAAACAACACTCATTCATTTTCTCACAGGTCAGTAAGACAGAAGGCCAAAATCAAGTTGTCCGCTCTCCTGGGCTCTTAACGGGAGCCTCTGGGGGAGAATTCCTTCCAGGCCGATTCACAACTTTGGCAGAATTCTTCACAATCTCTATGCGGCTCCCTCTATCTTGAAAGCCAGAGTCAGCACACTGACTCCCCCTCCTGTTTTCAATCTGTTCCTCTTCAGTTGCATCTAATGGGCCTTTCTCTTCTTTGGGGTCATGTGACTACACACGGCCTACCCAGATAATGCATATAAGCTCCCTATTTTATTAAAGTCAGTTGACTAGTAACCTTAGGTACATCTGCAAAGTTCCCTTTGCCTGTAATGTAATATAAACCACTAAGGGGTAACACCAGGGGATGCAGATCTGCCTACATCACTAGGATTTTTTTCAATGAAAAGCATTTTTAATTGTGATCATATCCATACAACTATTGCCATTGGTTACTTCTCAGGACAGTTTCATACAAGAAATAAACATTACCTACACATTTTTCTATTGTTTGTTATGTTTTATTTCTTATATAAAGTATGTATTACATTTTAGAAATACTACAATAAATAAGGGGCATTTCATCAAATCAGTTTGGGGCATAAAAGTTGTTGAAGATACAGACAGTTCTGGGTGTACTCTGATGCTTTTGCAAATATGTTCCTATAAAAGGGTTTCATCTTCAAGGAATTCATAGAAAAGACTCTGACAAGTACAGGTTTCTGGTAACTGACTATACTGCTGAACTGAATGAATAAGCATTTTCAGAACTCTAATGGAAAACTGATGAACTCATAAAAGTGTTAACAAAAGATCAAGATGAAAAAAGAAAATTAATTACACGGGACTGAGTGAACTGATGAGGATGATTATAATTTTTGTGACTTTGTTTGAATTAAAAAAAAAAAAAAGTTGTTGAAAACACAGTACTGGGAAGGGGTCAGGTTTCCCGCTGCCAACGCTGAGGGCCCAGGACCAGTGTCAGACCCACCCCAGTCACTCCCCACGCCCGAGATTCCGCTGGAAGGGTGAAAGAGAGATGCATGGTGTCACTCAACACTCTACCTGTGCTCCTACCGTTATGTTAAAAATTCTGTAGGAGTATTTTGTATGAGTAAGATTCTCGCCTCATGAGCTGAATGTAAAAAACGATCCATGAGGGATTTGTGACTCCACTGTAACCAAGGGTATTAATAATGGGGGACGAATTAGTGACCTCCAATCTGCCCCTGATACTCCATAGCCTTTATCTCCATCATGAATCCCTCTCCAGCACTATGGCCCAGAGACCTTTACTCCATGACTCCTTAGGTCTTTATCCATCTCTTAGCACCTGCCCCATCACACTCAAACCCTGGGATCTACATTTTCACCTACCCACCGTCACCTGACCCTTCTACTTCCATACCCCACCTCCATTCTATATCTACTTTGAATTTAGTTCCCTCTGTCAACTCTATACCTGCACCATTCCCTGCACCTCAGCCTTGTCTTCCACTGCCTCCCCCTTCCCCTTTGATCTATATTTTCCCCTGTTCTACTCACCTTGGCCCAATTCCCATTCCCTCTGTACCCCTCCCTCAAGAAACATCCCTTGTGAGTCAGATTTCTGGCACCTTTCTCTTAAAGAATCAAGCTTTATGTTTAGACAATACATGTCTCCCAAATCATCATATTCATGGCAGCTTTCCACACTGCTCAGGTTATCTTGCTTATCTTGGTGTCACTTCACCTTATCAGCAAATTCCCAATCTTCATTTAGAAAAAGACCAACAAAACCATCCACTATCGCCATGCAGGAAAGTGTTAACTCAACAAACCTGGGTTGCTCAAAACCTGCAAATTTTAAACAAAGGGCTGTCTTCAGGATTGGCTCACTCCTGGAAGATAACCTCTGAGCCCTGGGAATATTCTCCTGGATAAGAGTGTTTCCTTATGCTTGACCCACTGGGCCCTACTGGACCAGTGAGATCAAGTAAGTTTACCCTAACAACGGTGAAGGCCCATTTTTGCTCTGGAGGGCTGGGGTCTGAGTGAGACAGGCTGGGACCTGAAACCTGGGACCTGGGACCCTTTGCTGCAGTACTTGCACCCGGACAAACATCTTCTCCAGCAACAAAATACAAAGAAGCTTTAAAGGACTAAAAATAACTGCGTACATGGGCAGTTGGGTAAATTATGAACAAGATACAAGAAGAGCAAAAGCCAACTGCCACTTCTGAGGAGCTGGGAGCAAAAGCAGGGTCCTGCCTGTGTGCCCTGCACAATGTACCACCAAGGCAGTGGCAGGTCACCCAAGCCACCCTCGAGCCCAAGCACTGGACCCATCCCTACCTTCATCCCATATAGGGAACCAGCTCGCCCCCCTCAGGGAGCAAGCAAGGGAACCTATTACTTGTTTTGGCCCCCTCAAGCTGCAGCACAAGTCCAAATAAAACCTTGCCAAAATAGTAAAAATAAATACAAATGTAAATAAATAAATAAAACCTTGCCAGAATTTCTTGTCTGGCCTCTATTTCTATTCAGGAGTCCAAGAACCCTGGTCGGTAACATGAGTAGCTGACGTCAGTCACAGGAGTGCTGCGTGGCTACGTGAACGACCCCCCAGCACAACCCGGCACCAAAGGCTCAGATGAGCTTCCTTGGTTGGCAACACTTCCCATGTATTGGCACGTATTTTTCAGGCAGAATTAAGCACACCTTATTGTGACCCCACTGGGAGGTGACATGTGGAAACTTACACCTGATTTCTTGTGGACTTCACCCCACGCACCTTTTCCCTTTGTTGATTCTCGCCTGTAGCCTTTCACTGTAATAAAGTGTATTGGGAGTCCTCTATGCATCATCAAGCCTGAGGAGGGCCTTGGAGACCTCTGACCCAAACATGTTAAATAATAAAATATCTTCAGCAATGTCATCCTGTGGTAACAAGCTCTGTTACCAAGTCTAGGATCCCAGGCTAAAAAAATCCAACAGCGAATGTATTCTACATCTTAGGGGGTTAAAAAATACACACACACACACACACACACACACACACACACACACACACACAGAGGATATACAGAGATGTTTTCTTTATGGGGCTCCTGTCAATATAAACAATGTAAGACATTCAAAATCAGTGTGTCAGTACCATTCTGCATGTGAAATTGGTCAGCACCAGTTTCACGTGACTCTGGGAAATAAGTACTGTACCTATAAGAAAACCACCTAGAAGACAACATAGGAAGAACATTCTGTGACATAAATTGCAGCACTATTTTTTTTAACTTTATTGAAATCTAGTTGATTTCAGCAATATTTTTTTTGAATCTGTCTTCTAAGGCAAATGAAATAAAGGCAAATATAAACAAATAAGACACCCAATTAAACCTAAAAGCTATTGCACAGGAAACAACTGACAAAATGAAAAGAAAACCTACAGAATGGGAGAAAATATTTGCAAATGATATGATTGACAAGGGTTTAATATCCAAATGATATGAACTCAATATCAAAAAACAAACAACCCAAACAAAAAATGAGAGGAAGACCGGAATAGACATTTTTCCAAAGGAGACATACAAATGGATAACAGGCACGTGAAAAGATATTCAACATCGTTAGTCATTAAAAATGCAAATGAAAACAACGAGATATCACCTCATACCTGTCAGAATAGCTATCATTAAAAAGTTTACAAACAGGGACTTCCCTGGTGGTGCAGTGGATAACACTCCGTGCTCCCACATGTAGGGGACCCGGATTCAATCCCAAGTGAGGGAACTAGATCTCACATGCATGCTCCAACTAAGGAGCCCGCGTGCTGCAACTAAGACCCAGTGCAACCAAATAAATAAATATCAAAAAAAAAAGTTTACAAACAGAAATGTTGGCCAGTTTATACAGAAAAGGGAACCCTTGTACACTGTTGGTTGCAATGTAAATAGGTGCAGCCACTATGGAAAACACTATGGAAGATCTTCAAAAACACTCCAAATAGCACTACCATATGATCCAGCAATGACACACCTGAGTATATATCTAAAACAAAACAAAAACACTAATTCAAAAAGTAATATGCCCCCCAACATTCATAGCAGCATTTTTTACAATAGCCAAGGTATGGATCCAAACTGAGTTACCAACAGATGAATCGATAAAGAAGAGGTGGTATATATATTGAATACAATGGAATACTGCTCAGCCATTAAAGAGAATAAAATTTTGCCACTGCAACAACATGGATGGACATGGAGGTTATTATGCTTAGGGAAATAAGTCAAATACAGAAAAACAAATACTATACGATATCACTTCTCTGTGGAATCTAAAAACTAGAACAAACTAGTGAATATAACAAAGAAGAAACAGATTCGCAGACACAGAAAACAAACTAGTGGTTACCAGTGGGGAGAGGGAAGGGAGCAGGGACAATACAGGAACAGGGGATTGAGAGATGCAAACTACTATGTGTAAATAAATAAGATACAAGGATATATTGTACAACACAGGAAATACAGTCAATCTGTTATAATAACTATAAACGGAATATAACCTTTAAGAATTGTGAATCACGGGGCTTCCCTGGTGGTGCAGTGGTTGAGAACCTGCCTGCCAATGCAGGGGACACGGGTTCGAGGCCTGGTCTGGGAAGATCCCACATGCTGCGGAGCGGCTGGGCCCGTGAGCCACAACTACTGAGCCTGCGCGTCTGGAGCCTGTGCTCCACAACAAGAGAGGCCGCGATAGTGAGTGGCCCCCGCTTGCCACAACTGGAGAAAGCCCTAGCACAGAAACGAAGACCCAACATAGCAATCACTCAATCAATCAATAAATAAATTTAAAAAAAAATTGTGAATCAGTATGTTGTACTCAAACATACTATAAATCAAATATACTTCATTTTTAAAAATTAAATTAAATTAAAAATTTAGAAGTTGAAACAAAAGTAAATTAAAAATTAAACAAGTAAATAAATAAATTCCTCTTTGGAGCCTTCTGGAAAAAAGAAGAGATACAGTGAATAGATTACTGTCTCAATGTCCTTATATTGTAAAGGTGGGATAACAGTATTACATAAAATGACACTGTGATTAGCTTTTAAATGTATGCCAAATTTCTAGGTAAAAGCTAACACATACTAAGTACACAGCTCTCAAAGAAAAGATCAATTATAAGGTAGAATTATATTTTAAAATTAATGGAAAAGAAGTTACAGATAAAAAAGAAAATAAACTCTACTGATACATTTAATATAATAATTGATATGTTTGTGTAAGTAGACTAACTTCTTAATCAAACTTTTGTAACTATAGTCATTAGATGTTTTTTCAAAAAATATGGCCAAATAATAGGATTAAAGTAGGAAAATGAAAAGTATATTTTATGGAATTGTAACAAAAAACTAGCATGGCAATATACTCTTCAGATAACGCATACTTTAAGATTTTTCACTATTGTAGTTAGTGCTATTTTAAATTTTTCTCAAAGTACAACTTCCCAATGTTATTGATAAATAACAAACATGATTGACTTTATATGTCTGTATGTATACACACAGGTCAAAAGCAGACATATATACACATTAGTAGGTATGTGTGTGCCTGCATTTTCTTCTTGCTTCATGATCTACTTTGTGGTAAATATTGAAGTGTTTCATGTGAGCTAAAAATATTGGTTGCTCATTGGGGTACAAGGTTCAATCTGTATATCCATTGGGTCAGAATAATTACTTTCTTTTTCAAACTGTTGAATTCTCAATACTTTCATTGGCTTCAGAATGTCAATACAGAGAAAACCATGTAAAAATCTCTCCTAAAACTGAGGCAATACCCCACTTTACTCCTTGAAAATCGAGTAGCCACAAACTCCACATACACAGAATGTCTTTCCCTTTCAAATGGCTCTTCCTGCGGTGCTCTGAATTTAATGGAAGTCTCCACTGTAAACTAATTTCATGTCTTTGGAGACATGAGCAGGTACCTGTCAACCTCTTTCTTACCAATATGTCCAAGTCATCTTCACAAAAGAGAGAAAATTCTGCTTTCTACAGATCCCAGTTAGGTACAATTCACATCTTTTTCAATTGTCACAATCACCTTATGTTGTTTAAAAACAAAGTAAAGGGCTTCCCTGGTGGCGCAGTGGTTGAGAATCTGCCTGCCAATGCAGGGGACACGGGTTTGAGCCCTGGCCCGGGAAGATCCCACATGCCGCGGAGCAACTAAGCCTGTGTGCCACAACTACTGAGCCTGCGCGTCTGGAGCCTGTGCTCCGCAACAAGAGAGGCCGCGATAGTGAGAGGCCCGCGCTCTGCGATGAAGAGTGGCCCCCGCTTGCCACAACTAGAGAAAGCCCTCGCACAGAAACGAAGACCCAACACAGCCATAAAATAAATTAATTTAAAAAATAATTTTAAAAAAAACACAAAAACAATACGGATTCTTTAAAAAAAAAAAAGTAAAATGTAATTTTAAGCTCTACTTTGCCCTACTTTAGTTCAATCTGGCCATTTCTACGTGAAAATATTTAAACATGTTCGTCTCCCCACAAAACATCATATTTCAAATCAATGACTGTCTTCATTCTAAGGATATAATGGACAAAACTCATGACCAGCTTCCAAAAGCATTACTCAAGGACTGAGTTTCCCCTCCAGCACTATTATCTTCAGTTTCAGTAATGACCTGCCACATGCTGTTCCATTTTCACGAACCTTTTCTTAATATTCCATGTCTACTTCATTTCTGGGAAATTTATGGTGATAGTTTTAAGTTACACACTAATATATGTCTCCATAACATCCAGATTGCTTGAGGACCTGGTGTTTATTACTGCATAAATTCTGAATTCCTCCACTGCAACACTAGCAAAACATCCATTACAGAAGTATTTACATGATAATTACATAACACTTCAATACAATTACTATTATAACATTGTTTACTTTGAAGAAGATGTTCACCACGTCCTGTTTACCATCTTCTGGTAAGCCACTGACAATTTTACTTAAGACTCTGAGAAAAGAGAGTGAATTATCAAATGAATATAGTGCAAATACATACAATTTACATCTTTCTCATACAGGTAGGGGATTTTGTATTCTTTTTCCCAGCAAAACAGAGCCTGGATATTCTGGAGTCACGACTCATGAGGAGAAAGGGGCTGATAGCTGGGAAACAAAGCGATTATTGCAGACATGTTCAAAATGAACTAGGATTGTTCAAAAGACCCAAAATCATATAACAGATGGAGGAAAAAGGGTTAAAATTAACAAAGGTGATCACCAAGAGAAGGATGGTTTTCGTGGCTCTGGACTCAGGGGAGGATGTGGAGGAGACGTTTGGTCATGGCGAACGACAAGACAATGAAACTTTTTCTGTTTGTGGTGCTTTTGTTGCTCAATATTCCAGTCGTATAGAGGGGATAAATGATATCTACCAGCACGTTCACGATCCAGCACAGGATAACTGAAGCGATAACACACTTGAGGGTTTTCACTTTAAGCTCTGCCCACCTAGAAGTCCTGGGACTGATGGTGACGGCCTGGAAGATACTCAAGAAGCAGGTGGTGGCAATGGACACACCCCTGCCCACTCCGCGAACATAGGGGAAAATTTTGCAGGCAAAAATCACTGCCCATGTGGTGCCACCCATAATTTCTCACTGTATTGTGAAATCCATCAGAGAACAGAACCAAGATTTTGGCTACAATCAGGTTCTTGACAATCAAACCTATGGTCCTCAGCCTATACCCAGTGCAATAAAGGAAGAGATAATGGTAAAGGAGAGAGAAATTCTCTCCAAAGAAGATATACAGATTGCCAACAAACACATGAAAGAATGCTCAACATCACTAATCATTAGACAAATGCAAATCAAAACTACAATGAGGTATCACCTCACACTGGTCAGAATGGCCATCATCAAAAAATCTAGAAACAATAAATGCTGGAGAGGGTGTGGAGACAAGGGAACCCTCTCGCACTGTTGGTGGGAATGTAAATTGATACAGCCACTATGGAGAACAGTATGGAGGTTCCTTAAAAAACTAAAAATAGAAATACCATAGGACCCAGCAATCCCACTACTGGTCATACACCCTGAGAAAACCATAATTCAAAAAGAGTCATGTACCACAATGTCCATCGCAGCACTATTTACAATAGTCAGGACATGGAAGCGACCTAAGTGTCCACTGACAGATGAATGGATAAAGAAGATGTGGCACATATATACAATGGAATATTACTCAGCCATAAAAAGAAACGAAATTGAGTTATTTGTATAGTGAGATGGACAGACCTAGAGTCTGTCATACAGAGTGAAGTAAGTCAGAAAGAGAAAAACAAATACCATATGCTAACACATATATATGGAATCTAAAAAAAAAAAAAAAGGTTCTGAAGAACCTAGGGGCAGGACAGGAATAAAGACGTAGATGTAGAGAATGAACTTGAGGACACAGGGAGAGGGAAGGGTAAGCTGGGACGAAGTGAGAGAGTGGCATTGACATATATACACTACCAAATGTAAAACAGATAGCTAGTGGGAAGCAGCCGTGCTTTATGACCACCTAGAGGGGAGAGATAGGGAGGGTGGGAGGGAGACGCAAGAGGGAAGAGATATGGGGATATATGTATACGTATAGCTGATTCACTTTGTTATACAGCAGAAACTAACACAACAATGTAAAGCAATTATACTCCAATAAAGATGTTTAAAAAAAGAGAGAGAGAGAGGGAAATTCCCCAGCATTCCAAGTACTGTCAGTAATAATAAGATCGATCCTGCTGCCAAATCCCTGGCAGCCACACTGTCAGGTCTCACTGACTGATGCTTGTCTTCTGAGCTAGAAGATCCTGAATGCGAATATGAGGCATGGACCACATGTACCAGGTCAACTGAAATCCAACGTTCGGCACTTAACGGCCTTACTTTGAAATATAGTCTTCCTGTCAGGTCAAGACATCCAAGGGTTGAACGTATAAACATTAAAAGAACACTTACAAGGTATGAACCACTGCTATGAAAGCCACACGTGTGGTAACATCTTTATTCCTCACAAATTCCGAAAGCAGAAACTTATCTTCCTTATAAAGATGAGGCAAACACTGACACATAGAGGTTAAGTGTTGGGTCTAAATTGACTCACTGGTTGGGAGCAGGTGGATAGTGGGATTTGACCCTCACTGGGCTGGTGACAATGACAGTGCATTTAATCCAGAATATACTCAAATACTAGTCACCTGCGTTCTTCAAATCAACCAGATCTAAATTTAGTGCTGCTTTTACACCTTGTCATTTCAATTTAGGTTGCTGATATTTTATTTAAAAATGTAGTTAATAAATAAGTGGAGGGCTTCCCTGGTGGCGCAGTGGTTGAGAATCTGCCTGCTAATGCAGGGGACACGGGTTCAAGCCCTGGTCTGGGAAGATCCCACGTGCCGCGGAGCAACTAGGCCCGTGAGCCACAACTACTGAGCCTGCGCGTCTGGAGCTTGTGCTCCGCAACAAGAAGAGAGGCTGCGACAATGAGAGGCCCGCGCACCGCGATGAAGAGTGGCCCCCGCTTGCTGCAACTAGAGAAAGCTCTCGCACAGAAACGAAGACCCAACACAGCCAAAATTAAATAGATAAATTAACTAAAAAAATTAAAAAATTTAAAAATAAATAAATAAGTGGAAACTTGTCATTAAGACTTATTCTATTGCCAAATACAAACTTTGAATAAAGCTGTAGAAATCTTACTTAAATGTAAATGCACCGGGGGCTTTCCTGGTGGTGCAGTGGTTAAGAATCTGCCTGCCAATGCAGGCGACACAGGTTCCATCCCTGGTCCGGGAAGATCCCACATGCCACGGAGCAACTAAGCCCATGTGCCACAACTACTGAGCCTGTGCTCTAGAACCCGCAAGCCACAACTACTGAGCCCACGTGCCACAACTACTGAGCCCGCGTGCCACAACTACTGAAGCCCACGCGCCTAGAGCCCGTGCTCCGCAACAAGACAAGCCACCGCAATGAGAAGCCCGTGCACCGCAGCGAAGAGTAGCCCCCGCTCACCACAACTAGAGAAGGCCCGCGCATAACAACAAAGACCCAACGCAGCCAAAAAATAGATAAATAAAATAAAAATCTTTTAAAAAAATGTAAATGCACCGACTGCAGTATAAAACTGCAGGTACCCACCCATGACAATTTGGATTTAATAAATGCAAGAATGGCTCAATATTAGGATGGAAACAAAAAGACTCATTTACTTCCATTCCAGGACAGAAGTACAATATCATAAGTCACTGGAACTATGGGACAGGAAACACTGATGCCTGATTAATAGTGCACAGTAGAAACAAATTATTACTGATTTCAGATCTTATGCATAACTATTTATTAATACCCAAGTCAAATAAAAGTATTAGCAGTAAGGCAAGATTTGTGAAAGATATGAAAATACAAGATACATGCAAAATCGAATGCTAAGGCGAGAAACTTGTGTACTGTATAAATGCCATACATTCTTTGGACCAGTATCATAATATTTAAAAGCAGCAGAAATATCACAGGATACATTTGAGCCTAAAAATGGTATCTGAAACTTACAAAGTTCTATTTTTCTTAAATGCTACTTCCCTAACTTTTAGTGAGAAGACTCTCTCCATAATCAATAAAGACACAATTATTAAATCCTCTGGGAGGGAGGGGATATGGGGACATATGTATGCATATGGCTGATTCACTTTGGTGTACAACAGAAACTAACACAGTACTGTGAAGCAATTATACTCCAATAAAGATTTTTTTAAATAAATCTGCTAAGCAATTCATACAGCCAGAGTTAGAGAAAGCATTTACATTCCAACAATGGCTGCCAGACACACTGTTTCTGCACAGGATCAGCTGAGTCCTGTAGATTCATCCCAGTGTTTGTTACAAGTATGGAGGTATTACGGGCTCACCTCTGAAACCTGAAATTTATGTCTGCAATTTTTGTAAAGTAGACTGAACAGCAGACTGAATTGGGAAATACAGTCCTTAAGCACATGGAAAATCAGATTTCATTATCACTTGCGTTAAACCACAACAATCACTGTCAGTGAGAAATACATACATTACGTTAGGAGCCATCGGGGATTGAAGGTCTAGGACCCCATCTCTCTTGACTATCTCAGTTCATGCCTTAGGATTTATCCCTCCGTCCTGTACGGTTTTGGTGCTGGACCAGGTTCATACACGGGAGATTCCCTTTATCCAGTATGTTCACTTTCCAATTTCCTGCACAAATCCTTCCTTTATAGATTCCACCTCCCTGATGAATATAGAGAAAACCTACCGCCTTTTTCCTGCTGCCTGGATGGTGGGCTCAAGGCGAAGGTCAAAGAAATCAGTACACGTGTGAGAAGGGTAGCTCCACCCTGAGATATGAGTTTGTGATCCTGTGACCTCACCTGCCCTCAGAACTGCAATTATCATTTCACCTGTAGCAGCACCGGCAGGAACAGGCTTGGGAGCTGTGATTATTTTTTAAAACATTTTCCCAGTTGCTAATTACCAAGACCAATTATCACTTTCTAGCTAATATATCTTAAGAGACTATTGGCGTGTTTGTGACAGATGCTTACTTTTCCATGATCCCTGGAGGCAGACAGGGCTCATGTGTAGGGAGCAGGAAGTACTTAGGTTTGACACGTAAGGGACTGGCTGCAAGTACATGTCTCCATGGAGGTTCTGCTTCACTGAGCAATTCTACTCAGGACAATTCTTTCCTAATTTCATACACTGAACTGGACCATCAATTAAGGTATGAGCAATGAAATGGAATTTGTCCAAGTATCTGAGAAGGATCTAAAAAGAGATACAAATAACAAGAAGAACATGATGCCAATGTCTATATTAGATATCACTGCACTCATTTGTACAACTCAATATCAATGAATCTGTAAATTGTTAGGAAAATAAATTTTACTGACATTGACCCTCACTAATGATAGGAAGCAGAAGCAGACTAATATCCATAGAAGAAAGAGAGAAGGTTCTAAAAGAGACCCTTGGGGGGTGGGGTGGGGTGGGGAAAAAAAAAATAATAATAAAAGAGACCCTTGCAAATAACAGCACCAGGGTCAGATGGTTTAAGAGGGAGATTCTACTATTCCTGTTACTGCCAGATAAGTCAATGCTACTCACTTAATTCAAGACCATCAAATGGTCAACAAAGTCCTCCACACTTGCTTTTGTGCAAAACTTTGAGTGAGGAATTATGATTACCCCTTAAATTAAGAAATATATATCTGGGGCTTCCCTGGTGGTGCAGTGGTTGAGAATCTGCCTGCCAATGCAGGGGACACGGGTTCGAGCCCTGGTCTGGGAAGATCCCACATGCCGCGGAGCAACTAGGCCCGTGAGTCACAACTACTGAGCCTGCGCGTCTGCAGCCTGTGCTCTGCAACAAGAGAGGCCGCGATAGTGAGAGGCCCACGCACCGCGATGAAGAGTGGCCCCCACTTGCCGCAACTGGAGAAAGCCCTCGCACAGAAACGAGGACCCAACACAGCCATAAAAATAAAAATAAATAAATAAAATTAAAAAAAAAAAAAAGAAATATCTGATGAGTCAAGAAAGAAAAAAAATATATATATATATTATTATGGTTGAAATTAATTCTTCAGGTTTTCCTACACACAAATCAACTCTTTGATCAAGGTTCACTATGCAGTGATTCCCCAATGTCAAGTCAGTTGCTAGAGCCATAACAGTGGTCAACCCATCCCCCCCCCCACAAACTCATTTACACAGATGCAAACACACATGCATGCACACTCACACTCTAACATACAGTCACACACATTCGCACACATATGCACACACACAATACACAATCACCCACGCGCTCATGTAATTTCAGCTGCACACTCACAGGCATTAATGCACACACTGAACACATAAAAATTCCCACTCACATATAAAGCACCCTCCCAGAACCATAATAGGGAAGATCAAATTTGACTCCATATTAGATCTGTTCTTTTTTCACTTTAACCTTTGTGCTTCGTTGCCTGTCCTTAGTCATGCTGGCTCTGCACTTTTTGTAAAAGAATGTTACCTATAGCCTGAAATATACAAGATAGCCTATTCTCAAGACTCTGACCTTCAAGAGTCCATTCATATAGAGATAAAAAGCTGTCTTTTTCTTGCTGGAGGTTTCAGAAACATCTTGAGCTGACCTACGCGGATAGAGGACAGCTACAAGAACTGACGTGGATTCCGACACCAAGAAGTTTGCAACAACTAACCATGCCCCTCCCTCACCTTGCCTTTAAAAGGGCTTTGCTGAAACTTTGAGGAGTTGGGGGTTTTGAGGGCATGAGTCACACATCTTGCATGGCCCTGCAATAAACCTTTCTCTGCTCTGAACTCCGACGTTTCAGTTTGTTTGGCCTCACTGAGTGTTGGGCACATGAACTTGCGTTCAACAACAGAACCAGACCTTGCTATGGGCCCTGATGGAACTCCCTTGAACCATGGCGTTGAGCCCATGCATGAAGAAGGATGGGCAAGTAAAGAGTTATCAAATGCCCCAAAGGGGAGAAACAGGGTCTTGGACGTTATTACCTAGACACAATTGCTGGCCCTGCCTGTTTCAACCCCCAGAAAGGGACATTTAAATAATTCAAAGTTGGTGTTTCCAATGACCAAGACCTATGCAGAACCTGGTCTACATTCAGAGCAGCCTCTCCCCACAGCATTGCTGATTTCAAGGAAGTTTCTCCAAGATATAGGAGAGGGTAGCAGGAGTGAAAAGTTTGAGGTCCAGGGAAAGTCGGCTTGCTGAAGTCTAAGGCTGGTACCGTACATACACAAAACATACAACATACAAGAACAAACTTCTGTCATAGAAGCTGTGATACACTTGGTCCTTGTCCCTGGTTTCTGACACAGAGCTGCTAAAACCCTTGTTATGTTTTGAGTGATAGAGGTGAAGGGAGCCTCTTTTGTTATTTATAACAAACCCCTTTCAACCACATCTGAGGTTCTGTTAATGAGGTGACTCTTGGTGGGCCCCTAGAGAGCTTCAGGGTGGGAGCTGGTTGCCAGAGGAACCGACCAGGAGACTAGAGGGTTGCAACTTTCAGGCTTAGCCCTGTGCTCCAGAGAGGGAAGAGGGGCTGGAGATTGAGCTCATTCACCAACTGCCAATGATTTCATCAATGATGCCCACAGGATGAAGCCTCCATAAAAACCTCTGAACAATGGGGCACAGAGAGCTTCAGAGTTGGGCAACACATCCACCTGCAGGGAGGGTGGTGTTACCCAACTCCATGGGGACACAAGCTCCTGTGCTTGGGCTCCTTCCAGAACACACCCAATGTACTCCTTCATCTGGCCATTCCTTTGTATCCTTTATAATAAACTGGTGGTTTAAGGAAAATGTTTTCGGGAGTTTGTGAGCATTCTAGCAAATTATTGAACTTGAAGTGTGTGGGGGGAGGGGGGAGTGGAGGAACCCCTGATGTAACAGCAAAGTCAGACAGAAGAGCTGTTAGCCCGGGCACCCAATGCTTGAGACTCACATTTGAACTGAGGACAGTCTTGTGGAGTCTGAACTTGACAAAACGAAAGACAACCTACAGAATGGGAGAAAATATTTGCAAATGATATCACTGACAAGGGGTTAATATCCAAAATATATAAACAGCTCATATAAATCAATATCAAAAAACAATCCAATCAAAACGTGGGCAGAGGACCTGAAGAGACATTTTTCCAAAGAAGACAAACAAATGGCTAACCGGCACATGAAAAGATGCTCAACATCACTAATTATTAAAGAAATGCAAATCAAAACAACGAGATATCACCTCACAGCTGTTAGAATGGCCATCATCAAAAAACCTACAAACAACAAATGTTGGCGAGGGTGTAGAAAAAAGTGAACACTTGTACACTGTTGGTGGGAATGTAAATTGGTGCAGCCACTATGGAAAACAGTATGAAGTTTCTCAAAGAACTAAAAATAGAACTACCATACAATCCAGCAATTCCACTCCTGGGTATATATCCGGAAAAAAACGAAAACACTTATTCAGAAAGACACATGGACCCCAATGTTCACAGCAGCACTATTTACAATAGCCAAGATATGGAAGCAACCCAAGTGTCTGTCAACAGACATATTACATATATATATATTATATACATAATGGAATATTAGCCAGCCATAAAAGAAGAATGAAATTCTGCCATTTGCAGCAACGTGGATGGACCTAGAGAATACTATGCTTAGTGAAATAAGTCAGAGAAAGACAAATACTGTATGATATCACTTATATGTGCATCTAAAAAAACAATACAAACAAACAAATGTATAATAACAAAACAGAAACAGACTCACAGATATAGAAAACAAACTAGTGGTTACCAGTGGGGAGGGGCACATTAGGGATATGGGATTAAGAGATACAAACTGTTATGTATAAAATAAATAAGCAATAAGGATATATTGTAGAGCATAGGGTATTATAGCCATTATCTTGTAATAACTTTTAATGGAGTATAACCTGTAAAAATACTGAATCACAATGTTGTACACCTGAAACAAAAATAATATTGTTAATCAACTATACTTCAGTGTTTTACAGTTTAAAATATTTTTTAAATAAATTGTCCAGAAAAAGAAAACCACCAAGGTGATGATGAATGCTATGGAAGAAACAAGGAGATGGAATTGAGAGAAGCTGAGGGAAGTCAACTTTAGATAAACTGATCACCTCTGAAAGTGAAACATTTGAGCTAAGACCCATAAAAAGGTGGAAGGTGGGGCAGCAGTGTAAAAACTTGGGGAAAGGAAACTCCAGGCATAGGGAACAGCAGATGCAAAGGCCCTGAGTCAGGAATGGATTTGGCATGTGGAGAAATGGAAAAAATACTTGTAAAAATGGAGGGGAAGACAAGTGATTGGGGTTGGGCTTAAGCACCCAGGCAGACTGCAGTGCTATTTCAAACCTGGGGGATACTCAGAGAGGAACAGGTCTAGGGAAAGACGAGTGGAATCAAGAGCTTAACTTCGTACCTATCAAGATTGAGGTGTCTGTAGACATTCAAGTGAAGATGTAAAGAGACCAGTCTTTCAAATAAGACTAGAGATGAGCACAAAGTTCTAGGTTGGAAATGAACATTTGGGAGTCATTAGTCTACAATATTACTTCAAGCCTAGAACAGAAAAAGGACGTTAGGTAAGAACAACAGTATGGCCTTTAGTTAAACATAATGTATCAATACTGGTTCATTCATGGTAAGAAATGTACTGCATTAATGTCAGATGTCAGTAATAGGGGAACTGGCTGTGGGTTATATGTGGGATTCTTTGTACCAACTTTGCAATTTTTCTGTAAGTCTAAAACTCTTCTGAAAAATAAAGTTTAGGGAGGAAAAATAACCATAGCCAGGCTACAGGATAAATTGTACAGGAGCAGCTAGTATAAAAGAGGAAGAAAAAAAGGAGCTATTTGGGAGAGAAGATAATTTCCATTTCCATTTCTGACATTTATACTGAAAGAAGAACATCACAGAGGAGGTATTCTGGAGGCAGTCAAATGCAGGGCTAGAAGTCAAATGTGAGAATACTTGCCAATTTGGGAAACACCAGCATAGAACCAATAGCTTAAGCTTTCAAATTATTGAAGGAGTTACAATAAAAGTCAAGAACAGAAAGTGGAGAACAGCAACGCTGGAAGATTCTTGGAGCATGGAGATCCAGAAACCGGGCAAGTAAAAAGTGAATCAGCGCAGAAGGATGTAGGTTAGTTAGGGTGGTGTTACCTGGATCCAGACAGGATTGGTTGTCAGGAAAGAAAAGGGACACTGTTAACAGGTAGGAAGGTGCTCTAGTCCATACAGAGAATGAAGTTATCAGCCTGGGCAGAGGCATGATAGGAATGGAATTTTATACCAAGCAGGACCTCAGCTGTGGAGAGGAAAAGGAGAAAGAGGTAGGCCTGCTGCCTGTTTTTGTAAATAAAGCTTTATTGGAACACACACACACACAAAAGAAATAATTTCTAGTAATAGGCTAATGATGTGTAAGTTAATAAGCTAAACAAACAATTTACATTATTTCATCCTTCCCAATTATTCCTATTTTAAAACTGAGGTAGCTAGAATAGAAAGAAAGATCACATATGAAACAATAGACCTATTATCTTTGTTAGCCACTTTGCTAATTAGGATAACATAAATTCAACAATATTTCTGGAAAACTTAAAGGGAACTTCCAGTAGATAAATATAAACAAGGTGTGCCTTCTAAACCACGGCATAAAAGCTAAAAAATACATAATCTATGTAAGAGGAACTATAAAGCAAATTAAACTACAAGGAAACAAAGAGAATTTAAAAAGAGTAAAATAAGAGTGAGAGACACATAGGACAGGGTTGAGGGAGCAAAGGCAAAAAGTAAAACACTCTCCATGACAAGACAAAGCTGACTGCAATGAATAAAACGAAAACAAAATCCAGTGATTGGCTGGTTCTCAGAGACACCCACATGCTCAAAAACCAGCCAGGGAAGACAAAATGTAAGAAACAAAGTATATCAGGACCAGGCAAATGTAGATAATGGAATCAGGAGGAGTAATAGTAACAGTAGCAGGTAAAAGAATTTAAGATGAGAGCCATTAAATGGGGTAAAGTAGAAATTTATAGAATAACATAAGTTAGAAGTTATAGTGTGGTTGCTTTATGTAGCAAATAGTAGGGAACTAAATCACATAAAACAAATGCTGTTTAAAAAAAAAAACAAACAAGGATGTTTGACAGAAACACCACTGAGATAGAAGATATTAAAATACCACTGTAATTTTGTGACAGATAATGTAGGAAAATATTATATATATGGTCTAAATATTAACACTAATATTGAGGTCAGCAATATATCAAAGTAGATAAAAGATGTACATATTGAAAATATACATTGTTTTCAATTATTCATATTTGCCTTAAAAAAAAAAGACCACATATGGTACCACAATGAAAAGCGGGATAAATTCCTCAAAATAGAATTAGGAATAACAAGATAGATAGCAACCAAAAAATTCCAAACAAATCAGAAAATTAAAAATTATCCTAGGACTTCGCTGGTGACGCAGTAGTTAGGAATCCGCCTGCCAATGCAGGGGACACGGGTTCAAGCCCTGGTCCAGGAAGATCCCACATACTGTGGAGCAACTAAGCCCGTGTGCCACAACTACTGAGCCTGAGCTCTAGAGCCCGCAAGCCGCGACTACTGAGCCCATGTGCCACAACTACTGAAGCCCGTGCGCCTAGAGCCCGTGCTCCACATCAAGAGAAGCCACCGTGATGAGAAGCCCGGGCACTGCAACAAAGAGTAGCCCCCGCTCACCGCAACTAGAGAAAGCCCACGTGCAGCAACGAAGACCCAACGCAGCCAAAAATAAATAAATTAATTAATTAAAAAAAAAAGTTATCCTAAATGTCTCTTATGTGAAGTAAGAATAGAATTGGCAATTATTGCATATTTGTAAAATGACAATAAATATTTAAATGTGAAAAATTACGGTGAAGAAACATGAATATAATCAGAATAATTGTGATTATTTCTATGATTACCAGGTGGAAACAAGAGAAGGATCATACCAAAGATATCACTTGCCTACATGAGAACTAAAAACATGTTCTGAAAAAGGATAATTGAATGTTTGATATATGTCTTATCTTCAGCAAGTAACGTACAGTTTTAATGTAACATCAGACAAACTCTCTAGGCATACCAGTTAAAAGTATTTTGTAAAACAAGTGATAGTTCGCATGATTCAACATTCACAAGGTACAGCTGAGGTCCTTCCACCACCCAGTTCCTCTGTTCCTAATTTGGTGAATCCTCACAGTGATATGCTATGAATATACAAGCAAATATCAGTTTAGATTTCCTTAGGCTCTGATCATTTAAAAACACTTTAAGTTTTTGTAGGGATGTGGTCAAAGCAAAGGAGGACGTGAGGGACTTCCTTGGTGGCGCAGTGGTTAAGAATCCGCCTGCCAATTCAGGAGACACGGGTTCGAGCCCTGGTCCGGGAAGATCCCACATGCTGTGCAGCAACTAAGCCCGTGCGCCACAACTACTGAGCCTGTGTGCCTAGAGCCCGTGCTCCGCAACAAGAGAAGCCACTGCAGTGAGAAGGCCACGCACTGAAACGAAGAGTAGCCCCCGCTCGCCACAACTAGAGAAAGCCCACATGCAGCAACGAAGACCCAAAGCAGCCAAAAATAAATAAAATAAATTTATTTTTAAAAAAAGGGACGTGAAGAGAAGAATGGTTTGAGGAATGGCTTGATGGGAACAGCTGGTAAGCTGTTGAGGAACTGGGGGGAATGTCACAATATGAAGCTCCTTCCGGTTATAAACGTTGGAAACTCAAATCAGGGATCTCCAGGGAGTCCCTCCCCAATTACTAACTCCACAGGCTTCCCAAATCAACAGCTTCCATGAGCTCACCAGTCACAGACACCAACTCCATTCCATGACCTGCCCCAATAATAGTCATAAACATTGACTCCTTTACCCATCAGTGACCCCTCCAAGCTCCTAATGTCCCCCAACGACTCCATCACTGCCCCCAATACCTCATCCTTGATTCCCCAAACCTCCACATTATTAATGCCCACAGACTCTCCCATAATTGACCTCAAGATGCCCCATTGCTAACCCTACAGTCCTATCAATGACCACACAGGCTGCACCAATTAGCAGCTCTCACAGGCTTCCCAATCAGCGACCTCACAAACCTTCATCCCTTATTCCCCAGGCCATGAATGCTGAACCCACAGATTCACCATGCCCTAGCGGACCCCACATTCCCTCCGTCACTGAACCACAGATTCGCCCAATGAAAAACTGCTCAGATCACCGATTTCAACAGACTGTCCGATTATGGACTAAACAAACGGCCTATCAACCCAATACACCTGCTTCCTTGACCCTCACAGACTGCTGCCACTAACCCCACCGACCCTAATCACTGATCCAACCCTGCACCCCACAGAAGTCTCTCCTCTTACCGGGTCTTCTCACGACGTGGCTGGAACAACCACAGGTTCCCAAAGGCTACTTTCCAAAGCAGGTCGCCCGGCAACGGCATAGCGCCTCTGCTGCGCATGCTCAGTACTACCTGTGAGCCGCCAATGGCCGCCCGTCACGTGAAGCACCTCCAGGAACCTGGGTTCTGCACGTGGGGTGGGCGGGAGTGGGGCGGCTCTGCGGGGCAATGTGGCGGCAGCTGGGGAGCAGCCGTTCTCCAAGTCGTGCTCTACGGAGAAGTAGCCTCTTCCACCGGACATCTCAGCTCTGGAGCGTCCATCTCCCCAAGTGCCATCAAACGTGTAGGCACACGTGCCGACTCTTGACAATGCAGCTTGGTCTTCTTCCCCGTCAGTTATGTGGGACCAGGACTTCACACGGCCGTGGCCACCGAATCTCTTGTCACAGGAGGTGGTGGCCGTCTTGAAGGAAGTGTACGTGTCCAACAGACTTTTATCCTTAGCAGAGAGAAGCCTGGTCGAGGGGCAGACCGTGGGAATGTTTTTGGCTGGAGAAAGCTCTAGAGAAAAGTACAGGGTTATGGAGGAGCTAAGGTGGTGAAACTGGGCCCCCCTAAAACTGAGTTCCTCTACTGAAGCCGAATCCAGCCTCTGTACCCGTACACCGAATTAATCTCGGAGACAAGAGTTCCTGGTGAAATGGAAAATAGCTTTACTGCTTTGCCAGGCAAAGGGCGCCAGAGCAAGCTAACACCCTCAAAACTGAGCATCCCAGCGTGGAGGGGGTAGTGAGGAGTTTTATAGGAATGGTTCTGAGAGGGCGTGATCAGCTCGTGGACCTTCTTCTGATTGGTCGGTGGTGAGGTAAGTGGGAGTCAATATCCGCAACCTGAATTCAACAGGTGGGGGCCCTCTGTGCCTGTGAGTAGCATGCCTTAACTTCTCCCACCTGGAGGGGGTTTCAGTATCTGCAAAACAGCGCAAAGATACTGCTATGTGTAGCCCTTGAGGGGGAACCAGGACTCTGCCCCAAGGCAGCACTATTGTTTCTAGACTATTCCTCCCTTGTCTCTGCATCCCCTCCCTTCCCTAATTAGCATCTGTTTAAACCTGCCCCTTGGAACTAAGGGAAGGTCCTGAAGGCTAAATGAAGCCTATTTTCTGTAATCAAGAAGTGGGGGACACGGTTGGTGGTGCAGTGGTTAAGAATCCACCTGCCCGTGCAGGGAACACGGGTTCGAGCCCTGGTCCGGGGAGATCCCACGTGCCACGGAGCAACTAAGCCCCATAACTACTGAACCTGTGCTCTAGAACCCACAAGCCAGAACTACTGAAGCCCACAAGCCCGTGCTCCGCAACAAGAGAAGCCACTGCAACGAGAAGCTCGTGCGCAGCAACGAAGACCCAACACAGCCAGAAATAAATTTTTTTTAATTAAAAAAAAAAAGTGGGGGACACGGAAAGGCTTTTGTGCCCAGGAGCCCCACCCCTGCTTGGTATCACTACTGAGTTTATGATTTCTCTCTCTGTCCAGAACTTTATTCCCTTTCATATCACCTCTGACCTCAGTCCTGACCTAAGTGAACACTAATCCACCAGAGTCAAATGACTGAGATTGCTGTTGTCAATAACATCCTTAATGTAATAAAATTGCTGTTGTAGGCGGGAGAGGCCGCGATAGTGAGAGGCCCGCACACCGCGATGAAGAGTGGCCCCCGCTTGCCACAACTAGAGGAAGCCCTCGCACAGAAACGAAGACCCAACACAGCCATAAATAAGAATAGAAAAATAAATAAATAAATAAAAATTGCTGTTGTAGGCATCATAATTAACATACTAACTCAGATTGTTTCTTCAGGGCAAAATGAGCTCAAAGACCCTCGGGCCATGGACCACCTGGCCAGAGAATCATAAACACATTCTGACTCCCAAAACCATGATTAAGAAATGTCACAGAAATGTTACAAAACGATGATTAATCCTAGTTTCTTTGTTCTTCACCTTTACAACATCCCTGACACAAAGACCAAGATAGAGTGGATCTGAGACTCATCTCCGCCTCCCTTGCTTGGCGCCCTGCAAATTACTTTGCTACAAACACCTGCTGTCAGAGTTTGGCTTTCAGCGCCTCAGGCACACAAGCCCTTGCTCAATTACAACGTGGCAACCCAAAGGTTCCTCTGAGGCTAGTGCCTGTGGTCTGCTGACCCTCTGCCAGCACAGGACTTTCCTTTTGATGATCCAGCAGCTGCCCAGCCAATTTGGCCCAGGGATCTGGCTGGGGAATTCCCTTCTCAACCGCGCATCAGCGGCCCTAGGCAATATTTCAAGCTTGCAATAAAGGAATGGTTTCTCGATTGGAAGACGTAAACAACCGCACGATAGCGCCAGCCTAAAACTTTTATCCTTGTATATTGGTGCTCTCCTAGGCCCATTGCCCATATTGCAGGGATTGGGTTTAATAAAAGAGCCTAAGATTGCTTTTGGAATTGGTTTGGCTTTAAACCTTTTGAAACTGGTTTGACTTTAAATCTTTTGGAATTGATTTGTCTTTTGTCTTGTGTGTTCATGTGAGTGTATATTTGTGTTAAACAAGGGGCACTATTTTAATTGGCGGATATGGGGGGGTTCAGTTTCTAAAAATAGCCCTTTAGGATGCATCCTACAAAATTGGACCACCTTTAGTTCTGGTTCCATGACTAAAGCCAAAGTTTTGTTTGTTTGTTTGTTGTTTTGGTAACACTGCATAGCCACATTCTTTAGACTCTGAAGAAAAATGCCCATGACAAGCCTCATTTGACAATCCAAAACTGGTTTTGCCAGTCTAAAACATTTTTTTTTAGAATTCTGACCCTAAGGGAACAAGTCCTTCTAGAACTTGCTTTTCTTTCCCTGTGAGATGTAAATGTTTTCCCAGGGCTCTCAGGAACTTGTATCTTATCTAGACCATCTCCAATTCTTGAGATTGAGGGGGAAAAAGGGAAAAGAGGCCTTTTAAATTTAAATTATTCCAACTGTTAGTTATAAAGTAGTGAATTTTATAGTATAATGCCTGAGTCATGACTAAGTTTTAAAATGAAGCTATGAGATCTCTGTCTGTCTGGATGTATGTATGTAGGTAACATGTGCATTATAAATATATGTCTTTACCCTTACCAAAATTAATTTATAAATGAGCTCTATTTAATTGGCTTAAAGGAGGTTAAGTGCTTATATAAATTCTCAGAAATGTAAAAGAAACTAACCCAAATGAATTTCAGGTTCGTGTGATCTGGGAAATAGTCAATATTAAATTAATATCTGGTATTAAAGTAGCTTAAGCTTGTTGGGTTAATTAGTATACACATGTCTTTATTTTTATTTTTTAATTAAAAAATATTGCTTAAAAATGTAACCATCATCGGAGCTTTCAGTAAGTTGTACTCTTTCTGCTGATGGAGGGTTTGAAATATTGTGAGAATTACTAAAGTGCGATAGACACAAAATGAGCAAATGCCGTTGAAAAAATGGTGCCAATAGACTTGCTCAACACAGTGTTGCCACAAAACCTTCAATGTGTAAAAAATGCAGTTTCTGCAAAGTGCAATACAGTGAAGCACAATAATATGAGGTATGCCTGTATTTGATTTCACAGCAATAGTGTGCTATATATATTATCTGCACTTTGCAGATGGAGAAACTGAGTCTGAGTGCAGTTAGGCAACTCAATCAAAGATAATTTTTTTAAACAGAAAGCAGTAAGTTGAAACAAATATATAGAAAAACATTTAAACTTGCCCTGATAAAGAAATGTAAGCTAAAACCTCAAACTACCATTTTTCACTTAAAATTTTTTTAAAATTGAATTATAGTTGATTTACAATATTGTATTAGTTTCAGGTGTACAGCATCGTGACTCAGTATTTTTACAGATTATACTCCATTTACAGTTATTACAAAATCATGGCTATAATTCCCTGTGCTATACAATATATCCTTTGAGCTTATCTATTTTATACATAGTAGTTTGTATCTATTAATACCCCTAATTTGCCCCTCCCCTCTTCCCTCTCCCCTTTGGTAACCACTAGTTTGTTTTCTATATCTGTGAGTCTGTTTCTGTTTTGCATGTACATTCATTTGTATTATTTTTTAGATTCCACATATAAGTGATATTATATTGTGTCTTTCTCTGACTTAATTCACTAAGCATAAACATTCTCTAGCTCCATCCACATTGCTGCAAATGGCAGAATTTCATTCTTTTTATGGCTGAGTAATATTCCATTGTATATATATACCACATCTTCTTTATCCATTTGTCTGTGGATGGCACTTGGGTTGCATCCATGTCTTAGCTATTATAAATAGTGTTGCTATGAACATTCGGGTGCATGTATCATTTCGAATTAGTGTTTTCGTTTCTTTCTGGATATAAACCCAGGATCATATGGTAGTTCTGTTTTCAGATTTTGAGGAACCTCCATACTGTTTCCCATACTGGCTACACCAATTTACATTCCCACCAACAGTGTACAAGGGTTCCCATTTCTCCACATCCTCTCCAACATTTGTTATTTGTAGACTTTTTCATGATAACCATTCTGACAGGTGTGAAGCACTAGATTCTTTAGCTAGAATTGTACTAGACAATACAGTTGCTTTAGATCATATTTTATATGTAGTGGCCAATAGCTCCTGTTATATGTTAATACCACATCAGAAGTTAAAACCTACTTCGATAAAATTAGGCAACTGGCTACCTGGCTACACATCTCCCCAGAAGTGCCAGGTCCAGGCTGGTTTTCAGGCTTATTCTCCTGAATTCCTCAGGGAATAAGATATATTTTCCAAGGTTTATTAAAGTTTGGGTTTCATTCCATCTCCTACATCTAATTGGGTCTGCTGCACCAAAACGATGGACCAAGGGACTAAGATTTTAGTCATGCAAGATTCGGGTCCAAGACCTGGAACTTGGGAATGTTCCCTACTCAATATGCAACACTTCCACTCCCCAAATTGAGGTAGGAAATAGCCAGAGCAGTCACTGCCCTGTTCCCTCAAAGATTTGGAGAAAGTTAAAATAGGAGTGAGGATTGAAACAAAGTCCCCCTAAAACTGAGTTCCCTTAGTGAGTTTATGATTAATCTCTCTGTCCAAAACTTTATTCCCTTTCTTGCCCACTCTGACCTCAACCCTGAGCCAGCTGAACACTCATCAGCCAGAGTCAGATTGTTGTCAATAACATCCTTAATGTAATAAAATTGCTGTTGTAGACATCATCATTAACGTACAAACTCAGGTTGTTTCTCCAGGACAAGATGAACTTCAAGACCCCGAGCCATGGACCACCTGGCCAGAAAAATCATAAACCAGAGATATTCTGACTCCTGAAACCATGCTTAAGAAATGTCAGAAGACGACGATTAATCCCAGCCTCTTTTTTTTATTCCCCTTTAAAACTTGTCTCCCACTCCCCCACATGGCACCCTGCAATTAAACCATTACTTTGCTGCAAACACCCACTTTCTGTGCCGTGAGCACAGAAGCCCCTGCTCAGTTACAGTGGTACAGAGGATGGGCAACAGGGGAAAAGAGGTGGCATGGTCTATGTAGGAGTGTCAAAGGGAGCTGGGCCAAGAAAGATGAGGTAGGAGGAACGCCCCGAGACTGTGGGAGGGTCCGTGTTGAGGGCAGGCCTTCTCATCTATATGGGCAGGGCCTCTGGCAGAGGCAGGGCTTTTCTGCCTCCAAGACTGGGAAATACCAGCATCAGAAGCCAAAAGAGGTGGAAGTTGAGGGATAAACTTTTTTCTACGCTCCATCCTGTAACTCCCTTGTATTATGACAAGCCTGATCCCTTTGTTTACACGGCTTATGAAAAGAAGCTTCAGAGGGGTAAGGGACCCATATAAATCACACAATGAGTCAAAAAAGAAAAATGACTCATCAGCTGGGAGCCTCCTGCCCAGTGAGCAGTTTCCCATGAAGCAGCTGGTTTAATTTCCTCAGCCAATGACAGAGGGGAGCCCTAGGGGAGGAAGCACTTTCACCAACTGCTCCCACCCTGTCTTCAACATCCGGCCAGATGCCCTCTCGTGCTGACCCCTCCCCCCCATACCTTCACATGACTACTACTCGGCCTCAGTCCCACCTGCTGAAATTAGTGTGTCCTTTATCCACACTCACCTCCAGCTCTCCAATGAAAAGACTGTGGAACCAAGAGGAAACCAGCTGCCGGCCTGAAGACTGAAATTCCTGTTACATTCACCACCTGGTGGAGCTGGCTGTCGGTCAGTGGATGGGAAGGTTTGAGGAATCGATGAAATGGAAGGTCAGTAGATGAAGGTCCCCTGGTCGCCTGGGATTGGTAGGCCTTTGGGGGTGGGGTGGGGTCAGTCAAGAATAATCTGTAGAGGCCAGTGATGGTAAGGCCCTCGTGGTCCATGACGGGCGCAATTCCAAGAGTCAATTATTGGGAGTGTGAGGATGTCGTGGTTGGAAGCCAGTGGAAAGAGGGCTTTTGAAATGATCAGAATCCAGCCATCTCCCCCAGATTATGTTCTTTAAATCCTACCCTTCGAATTTAGGTCTTTGATCTATTGAGAATGGATCTTGATATATAATGTGAGGCAGGGATCTAATTTCATCTTTTTCCATATCAATAATCAGTAATTCCAGCACCTTAAAGGATCTTCCCTTTCCCCACTTTACATGATTTCAGACTGTGTATTTGTCCCTAAAATAAGAACATTAAAAAACCATACAAAACATACAAAACAGGTTATAGATTCTAGGGGCATAAACCACACGGGTGTTTTGGGTCATAAATCTCATCAAAGTTACTAACGAACCCCCCCCTCACACACACACACACACACACACACACACACAAATAATGACTAGTAACTTTACTAACAGGTTGTCTTATACAGAGCAAATATTCAAGGACTGTTTAAATAAGTATCATTTTATTCACAAATATATTTTCAATCCGCACTTGTCTATAAGTGGACTGTAAGATTTGTAAATTGCAGGGGCCAGGGGCACGCACCACAGCTAATCTCAATTGAAGTAGGTTGCTCGCCTGATTATTTAGCTATTGTCTCTCACCTCTCAACCTACTCTTCCACTGTCTGCTTTGTGATAGCGCAAACCAGATTCTCTTTTGCCAGCTTCACGTTAAGTTCTGCCAACATGGGCCACTAGAGAGAATGGGTAGGCAGAAGGAAAATGGAGATGGGACTTGCTTTTTTCTGTTTGCTTTCTCTTCTTGCTGCAGAGGAAACACTTGGTTGCTGTTTTCAGTTTTCGTCCACAGTCTTAGAATCATCTTCATCCCACGCCCTCAGGCATTCTAGCGTCAGCCAGCCATGTGCTCTCCTCAGAGACTGGAGGAAGAGTTCCACGGCAGGGGAGCAGGGGACCGGGGCGGGGTGGGGTGTCCTTACTCCAGGCTCCTAATTCCTTGCACCAGTCAGTCATTTGTCCTGTTCAAGCCAGCACAAAGTTTCAAGTGAATGACCGAGGAGCAGTGACTTCTAGCTAAATCACTCCTACGTAAAAAACAGGGTGACATTTGTGAGATTTTCTTATCAACCAAGGGCCCTCTTACCATGAGACTGGGTATTCTCAATGGCACTGGAATCCTAGTATAACCTGGGGTCTTTACGTGTCTGTCTTTTTTTTTTTTTTTTAATCTGGGTACCAAATTTGAAAGAATAGTGCAAATGAAAAAAACTTAAGTGGATGCTTTAGTACAACTTACAGAAAAGGTAAAGGAAAACCCAAAATGGATGCATTGTCATGGTAACCAGGGAAGTCACCCCCACGGCCACTGGGAAGCCAGCCTGATGCTTAGCTCTCATCATCAGGGTGAGCCTGTCAGAGACACTCTGCCATGCCAGATTCGGGGGCCCTCATCACACACAAATGGGTTATGTGGTCACCCAATTCTTTGATGTATTTCACCTGCTCATTCAGGTTGTCACACAAGTAGGGGTCATTTTTCGCAGTAGGCAATTTGTGCAGTTCCAGTAGTGACTGATTCATGCCCTCTTCTGAGTGGAACACACATGCGTTGCCTTGAGCCCACTCTCCGAGTCATCCTGTTCTGGTTTCAGCATACACCAAAGATTCGGCCACCTGGCAGGTTCTGCATCTTCATCAGCTTCTCAGCATGTCCCCTCCCCTCACGAGACTGGTGAAGAGAACAACTGGCAAAGTTCTCCAAAGCCACATCATGGCCATCAAAGTAATGAGACACGGACAGGTAAACGTCAGAGGCTCCAGGTGGATCTGGCAGTTATTTGTGGCCTCCAAGTTCTGGTGGTAGTGCTGGGGCACCTGTGAGGGGGACATGGTAGTCACAGCAGTCACTCCACTCCCATTCGCCTTGGGAGTGGTCCAAGGGTGCTGTGAGGAGGCAGAAGGCTGGCTCTGCAGGGCCAGGTTGAGGGGGTGGGGTGGCGAGCGCCAGCTTCTGTTCAAGCACTGTTTAAGCAGGAAACCATGGCAACTCTCGGCAAAGAATGTCTTTTTCCCTGAAAATCATTATTCTGGTAGGCTGGCTCTAAGAAGGCCTTCAAAGATTCTCAACTCTCCCCTTGAGTGTGGGCTGGCCTAGGAACTTGCTTCTAAAAGAATACGGCAAAGATGATAGAAGATTTAGATATAATAGGTACAATGTGATATGGACTATAAACCATCTTCAAATGAGTTATGGAGTCATTCCCTAGCAATGAGAAAGAGTTCAAGACATTCTCTATCAAAATACACATTAAGGGTGTTAATCTGATGGAAAATGAGGGTAGACTTACGTCAACAAGTTTCCAAATCTCCATTGCAATCACGAGCTTATCGCCTTTGTGAGATCTCTGCCATTCTGCTAAAGGTTCAACACATTTGGTGTATCCATAGACATTCCTTATTTCTGACACATGATGAGGAACCATGTTACTGAAAACCTTGTCCTATTCACTGCTGTGCAAATCAGGGGCTGACTCGGCAAGTTTGGGGTGTTCAGACCCTGCACGTTCCAATGAAAGGAATGACCCTTGACTGGCACCTGAGAAGGAACCTCTAAGCCCTTGTAATATGCTGCCTGCCAAGAGCGTCTTTGTATACCTGGGGTTTCGGCCATGCCATATAGTTTAATTAGCAATATGATTTTTGGTGAACACCTGCTTTTGTTTGCCTGGGGCTCTGGGCCATTCTGTATCAGTTTGATCCTTAGGAGGCTGGAGTTTGAGAAGTTAAGGTCAGTTATGTGGTTTCTCCATGCCTCCATAACTAACCCCCTTACTACCCCTCTCACCCCCCGGCACTAAGGCTCAGGTGAGTTTCTCTGGTTGGCAATACGCCATATGTGTTGTCAGGTCATTGCTGGAGAATTAAGCACTGTCCATACAACTCCACTGGGAGGACAACTGGATGCACCTGGTTTCTCCTAAAGTCTGCCTCATGCACCTTTTACATTTGCTAATTTTAATTTGTAACTCTTCACTGTCATAAACTGTAACAGTAAGTATAGCAGCTTTTATGAGTTTAGTGACTGCTTTTAGAGAATGATCAAATGTGAGGGTGGTCTTAGGCACTTGATACAACTGCCTTCCTAAAATTTCTTTCTGATGTGAATTTATTGATGATTTCGAAGTCAAGCTCGTTACAATTCAACCTACTTAGAGCCACTGATACTTAATGAGGTATATCTTCCCATTATCACTACATTCATGAGCATTCTCTCAGTGAAAGTTTTCAACTATATAAAAAGCTAAAACTTTGATGTAAAGGCTTTTCCACACTGAACGTACCAAATCTTCCCTACACGTTTCCTGTGACATAAAATAAGACATAATTGGTAACTGAAGGCACTACCACATTTACTGCATTCATGAGGTTTCTCTCCTGTACAAATTCTCTGTTACTTCCTGAGGGTACACATCTGTCAACAGGCTGTCCCACAAGGACTACATTCCCTTGGGCTAGGAACCCACTGATATTTAATGATGTCTGCATGGCCACAGAAGGCCCTTGCACTGTCATTGTTTCAACAGAGTTTTTCTCCTGTACGGGTTCTGTGGTACATAATGAGCTGTGGTTCCCAAGAAAATCATTTTCCACCTTGACTGAATCCACACATTTCTCTTTCATATGAGTTTTCTTATGTTTAGTGAGGGAGGACTTGTGGCAGAAGGCTTTCCCACAATTGCTGCATCCATGGGGTTTCTCTCCTGTATGAACTCTCTGATGTCTACTGAGTATTGACTTCGTGCAGTAGCCTTTCCCACATATGTTGCATTTATAGCGTTTCTCTTCTGTATGACCTCTTTGATGTCTAATGAGACTTGACTTTTGAAAGTAAGCTCTTCCACATTCACTGCACACATAGGGAGGATTTCCAGTGTGAAATACCTGATGTGCAACGAGACATGGCTTATGACTGAAGGCTTTACCACATTCCTTGCATCCATAGGGCTTCTCTCCAGTATGAATTCGCTGATGTATAAGAAAATTACCCTTCTGGATGAAGCCTCTTCCACATTCACTGCATGTATAGGGTTTCTCTCCCGTATGAGTTTTCTGATGTACAAGGAGCTGAGATTTCCTGGAGAAAGTTTTCCCACACTCACTACATGCATGGGGTTTTATTCCTCTTTCCACTTGCATATGTATATTGAGCTCTGCTTTCCTACAGAAGGCTTTACCACATTTAAGGCATTTATATGGTTTCTCTCCTGTATGAGTTCTCTGATGTACAGTGAGTTGAGACTTTTTGATGAAGGTTTTACCACATTCAATACACTCATGTTTCTTTCGTTTTTCAGTTTGATGTATACTGAGTTTCGAATTGGTGAAGATGGTGTTTCCATATTTATTGCATTTAACTCCAGTGTAACGTTTTTCATGCTTAGTACGAAGAAACGATTTCTCATATTTATTAAACTTGTCAGGATTCTTCGCTACACAGTTTTTATTCTGGTTAACTAAATCTAAATTAGAGTTCAGTACATCAAACTTATCATGGCTTTGCCTTAAAGTAACAAGATTTCTGCGCAGATGAAACACATTTCCCGATGAACTGTGTTCACGGCCTCTTTCCATATTTTTACGCTTGTTTTGGATTTCCAAAGACCACTGCATATGATCACCAATTTCTCCAACTTCTAGAAAGAAAATTAATTCTTTCATAATCAGGTTATGGTAATAAAACTGCTTCTAAATCAGGTAATAAAACTGCTTCTAAAATGCCCCGGTTTGGGCTGGCTCTTTGTGACAATTCTGTCATATGAAGGAAACCATCAAGTGTAAATTTACTTCTTGAATATGAGGGGAAACACAATGAAATAAAGCCATAACATCTTTAAAAAAAACCCAGCTGATTCAGAATCAATGGTAGACAATTCTCAATTAGTAAAGATTTTGCTGCTCTCCAAATAGATCCTTGCAAAATGGGCAAAGAGGATGAAGTAGAAATGTGTCTCATTAACATAAGATAAAGTAAGTTGGAGAGACATCTGATCTAGCATGATGGAGGATATAGCCATTCATTCCCCCAATGCTTATTGAATGTCTACTATGTATCACATTCACTGTCCTAGCACTTGAATACAAACGCATCCCACTAGGCAAAAGAGAACAAAATGGAAGCAAAGAAATAAGACAACTTCAGACTGAAAACTGGTTCCTAGCATATGAAAAAGAACAGTGTGAGTTGGTCAACTTTAAATAGGTAAACACCTGTGAGAAAATAAAAGTTGAGCCAAGAAACCAGGAATAAAGAATAAGCAACCTCATGTAAAGAATTGCAAGTTTTCATTCAAGTACAACAGCAATGCAAGAGCCCTGAGACAGGAAAGGTTTTGGCCAGGTCAAGAAATAGAAAGGTACCCAGTAGGCCCTGAGTGGAACAGCTATATAGGGAGAAGGAAGCGTTGAAATTCAAAAGGTAGACAGAAGGCATATCACATAGATCTGGTAGGAAGAATCTGAATTTGACGCTAAGACTAGTGGCAAGCCACTGGAAGTTTTGAGAAGGTGGGGGGTTCTGATTTATATTTCCAAGAGGTTGCCGACCGCTACATGGATAGTGATGGGAGAGGAAGGAGTGTAGGAGAGAGGAAGTTAATGAAGTAATCCAGGGAAGAGATAATGGTGGCTTGGTGTGGAGCAGCAATAGTGTACGTGTGGAGAAGCGGATGAACTCGAGGTACATCTAGGAGAAGGAAAAAACAACATGCAGTGTTGAATTCAATGTAAGTAAAAGGGAGGAATCAAGGGTTTTCCCTAGGTATTTGGCTTAAATGACTAGACGTACCAGCTAAGTTGTTGAGGAACATCAGGGAGACAGGTTTTGAATGTGGGAAAATCAGGTGTGTATTTTGACATAAACATTTTGAGATGGATATCTTGGTGCAGACATGAAGAACTCAACTGGAGAGAGGAATTTGGAGAAGACTTTGGCTAGAGGGCAAATTTGGGATTATCTGTACAGGCATACCTTGGAGATATTCCAGGTTCAGTTCCAGACCACCACAATAAAGCAAATAGTGCAATAAAGCTAGTTACGTGAATTTTTTTGTTTCCCAGTGCATATAAAAGTTATGTTTACACAATACTGTAGTCTATTAAGTGTGCAATAGCATTATGTCTAAAACAGTGTACATAGTGTACACAGTGTACACTTAATTTAAAGATACTTTCTCACTAAAAAAAAATGCTAACCATCATCTGAGCCTTCAGCAAGTCGTAGAAGTAACATCCAAGATCACTGATTACAAATCACCGTAACAAATATAATAATAATAAAAGAGTTTGAAATATAGAGAGAATTACCAAAATGTGACGCAGACACAAAGTGAGCAAATGCTGTTGGGAAAAATGGTGCCGACAGACTTGCTTGACGCGGGGCTGCCACAAAACTTCAATTTGTATTGTTTTGGTTTGGTTTTTTTTGGCTGCACCACGAGGCTTGCGGGATCTTACTTCCCCGACCAGGGATCGAACCCGTGCCCCCTGTGGTGGAAGTGCAGAGTCCTAACCACTGGACCACCAAGGAATTCCCCACAAACCTTCAGTTGCAAAAAACACACTATCTGCGAAGTACAATAAAGCAAAGCACAATAAAGTGAGCTGTGCCTGTATAGAAATTCCCAGAGAGGGAATTCCCTGGCAGTCCAGTGGTTAGGACTCGGCACTTGCACTGCCAGGGCCGGGTTCAATCCCTGGTCGGGGGATTGAACCCGCAAGCTTTGCGGCGTGGCCAAAACAAACAAACAAAACCCCAAAAACATAAGCCAGATCATGTCACTCTTCTGCCCCAAACCATTCAGTAACTGTCATTCTGAAAAAAAATCCTAAGTCCTTAAAATGGCCTGCAGTGCCCTGCATCATGTGGGCCCCTTTCGCACCTCATGAGTATCACTTCCGCTCTTGATGGCTCTGCTCTCCCCACACAGGCTTCCTGGACAGTCCTCAAACACGCCAGGTACACCTCTGCCTCAGGACCACCGTTGCTGGTACACTTTCCCCAGGTCTACCCATGCATCATCCCTCACTCCACTCAGCCACCCTAGCAGAGCAGAGAGGCATTCCCTGTCCGTTGTGTATAAAACATCAGGCCTTCCTATTGCTTGACATTCATTACCCCTTACATTGTTCTCCATGGTTCTAATTACCACCAGAAAAATTTGTATATTTCTTGTGTACCTCCCCCACTTGGAATGCAAGTTCTGTGAGAGTAATAACTTAATCCCTTTTATTCTCTGCTGTAGCCACATAATATAAAGCACACTACATAGCAGCGTGTATTAGGCATTAAAAATACTTGCTGAGGGAATGAATCAATGAAACAATCATACTTGTGGCGGGCATTGTAGAGACTGGTTTAAATGAAGCTGACTTTGAATTTAGGGAATGGAAAGAGAATTCTGTGTAAGCATCACATTGTATCTCGCAGTCCCTTGATCACAGAAGGATTTAAATATCCCATGTTGGTAGTAGGGTTATAACTAGAATTGTTTAGACTCGGGAAATTAAACTGAGAGTAAGATGAATCAAGATAAATACCTGATCCAGCAAATATACAGAGAAATCAGCAAAGAATGCATGACGTTTATGGTTTGATTTCAGGTGGGGTCTAAGATTGTGAATTTTCTGTTTTTGTTTTTTTATTTGAGTGAATTCCTTTATTTCAGTGTATGGGGGAGGCATAATTCACTCTGAAAATTACAATACTTATAGCTCTTCCCTTACCATTTTATTATAAAAATTTTCACAGACAAACAAATTGAAAGAATTACACAGTGAACAGCCATATATCCACCTCTTTGATTCTATAGTTAACGTTTTGCTACATTTGCTTTAGCTCATATTTGCCCAGCCAGAATAAGGAAACAGACAGATGCACATTAAAAGACCGGGTTACCATGGGAACACAGCACCCTGGGTGGGGCTGAATGTTAGGAAGGAAATCAGTATTACCCAAGGTTCAGTAGTCAGAAGACGATGATAGTGAATTTGAAGTTCTCTCTTTGCAGAGAGGAGTGGAAGACTGAATTTTCAAAGCAAGGGAAGAGGAAGGAACAAGCAGTGATACTATGGCAGTCAATGAAGAAGCGAAAATTTGAGAATCCTCAGAAAGAAAAATATCTAAGCAAAACAAATCAAGATCCTAGATGAAATAAATCAGTATCAAATCCAGGGGTGAGAACACAGGAGTATTTTCCTCTAAATGCTTAAGCAATGAATATTAACATAGGAGAGTAATAATCAGAGGCTGTTTAGATACTGTCAAAAGGTTAGAAACCAGAAGATGAGTCACCTCAACACTATTTCAAAGGTGTGAGGCCTCCACAAATCTAGGAATTCACTTCTTTTCTACCTGGATGTTTCTCATTCACTTACCTGGAAAGTTCTGACCACGGATATTTTCCTTTTCTAACCATGGTTTGTTTCTTTGCTTCAACTTGAAGATTTGAATTGGTTTGGGACTTTGATACCCTATTCAAGAAAAATAACAGAATATTTAGGAAAATATCTTTGGGCGTGAGATCTAAACATTGTTAAATGATACATTTTATAGATTGTGTGACTGTACCTTGGAAAAGAGTTTTCCCCTTGGAGTAGGGAAAATATACTCCCTCTATCTGAGGCCCGAGAGGAGACTGAGTATCTACCACTTATAAAATTCAAGTCTTATGTAGGGGTCAGCAAACTATGGTCCGTGGCTGTAACTAAGGCATTTTTTTACATTTTAAAAGCATTATTAATTCAGAATAAAGTGCTCTTATAAAACAGAGTATTCGAAAAGTGAAGGTAAACTTCTAAAACATGATAGCAAAAGTGTTTTGTACCATTACATTTTAAAAATTAAAACCATTTAAAAATATTTATCTCGAGCAGAAGCAAGAAAAACTACAATCCTGCAGCCTGTGGACCAAAAACCACAGTTACAGAAAGATAGACAAGATGAAAAGGCAGAGGGCTATGTACCAGATGAAGGAACAAGAAAAAACCCCAGAAAAACAACTAAATGAAGTGGAGATAGGCAACCTTCCAGAAAAAGAATTCAGGATAATGATAGTGAAGATGATCCAGGACCTCGGAATAAGAATGGAGGCAAAGATTGAGAAGATGCAAGAAATGATTAACAAAGACCTAGAAGAATTAAAGAACAAACAAAGAGATGACCAATACAATAACTGAAATGAAAACTACACTAGAAGGAATCAATAGCAGAATAACTGACGCAGAAGAACGGATAAGTGACCTGGAAGACAGAATGGTGGAATTCACTGCTGCGGAACAGAATAAAGAAAAAAGAATGAAAAGAAATGAAGACAGCCTAAGAGACCTCTGGGACAACATTAAACGCAACAACATTCGCATTATAGGGGCCCCAGAAGGAGAAGAGAGAGAGAAAGGACCAGAGAAAATATTTGAAGAGATTATAGTCGAAAACTTCCCTAACATGGGAAAGGAAATAGCCACCCAAGTCCAGGAAGCGCAGAGAGTCCCATACAGGTTAAACCCAAGGAGAAACACGCCGAGACACATAGTAATCAAAGTGGCAAAAATTAAAGACAAAGAAAAATTATTGAAAGCAGCAAGGGAAAAACAACAAATAACATACAAGGGAACTCCCCCATAAGGTTAACAGCTGATTTCTCAGCAGAAACTCTACAAGCCAGAAGGGAGTGGCATGATATACTTAAAGTGATGAAAGGGAAGAACCTACAACCAAGATTACTCTACCCGGCAAGGATCTCATTTAGATTTGATGGAGAAATCAAAAGCTTTACAGACAAGCAAAAGCTACGAGAATTCAGCACCACCAAACCAGCTCTACAACAAATGCTAAAGGAACTTCTCTAAGCGGGAAACACAAGAGAAGAAAAGGACCTACAAAAACAAACCCAAAACAATTAAGAAAATGGTCATAGGAACATACATATCGATAATTACCTTAAACGTGAATGGATTAAATGCCCCAACCAAAAGACATAGACTGGCTGAATGGATACAAAAACAAGACCCATATATATGCTGTCTACAAGAGACCCACTTTAGACCTAGGGACACATACAGACTGAAAGTGAGGGGATGGAAAAAGATATTCCATGCAAATGGAAATCAAAAGAAAGCTGGAGTAGCTATACTCATATCAGATAAAATAGACTTTAAACTAAAGAATGTTACAAGAGACAAGGAAGGACACTACATAATGATCAAGGGATCAATCCAAGAAGAAGATATAACAATTACAAATATATATGCACCCAACATAGGAGCACCTCAATACATAAGGCAACTGCTAACAGCTATAAAAGAGGAGATCGACAGTAACACAATCATAGTGGGGGACTTTAACACCTCACTTACACCAATGGACAGATCATCCAAAATGAAAATGAATAAGGAAACAGAAGCTTTAAATGACACAATAGACCAGTTAGATTTAATTGATATATATAGGACATTCCATCCAAAAACAGCAGATTACACGTTCTTCTCAAGTGCGCACGGAGCATTCTCCAGGACAGATCACATCTTGGGTCACAAATCAAGCCTCAGTAAATTTAAGAAAATTGAAATCATATCAAGCATCTTTTCTGACCACAACGCTATGAGATTAGAAATGAATTACAGGGAAAAAAACGTAAAACAGACAAACACATGGAGGCTAAACAATACGTTACTAAATAACCAAGAGATCACTGAAGAAATCAGAGAGGAAATCAAAAAATACCTAGAGACAAATGACAATGAAAACACGACGACCCAAAACCTATGGGATGCAGCAAAAGCAGTTCTAAGAGGGAAGTTTATAGCCATACAAGCCTACCTCAAGAAACAAGAAAAATCTCAAGTAAACAATCTAATAACCTTACACCTAAAGAAACTAGAGAAAGAAGAACAAACAAAACCCAAAGTTAGCAGAAGGAAAGAAATCATAAAGATCAGAGCAGAAATAAATGAAATTGAAACAAAGAAAACAATAGCAAAGATCAATAAAACTAAAAGTTGGTTCTTTGAGAAGATAAACAAAATTGATAAGCCATTAGCCAGACTCATCAAGAAAAAGAGGGAGAGGACTCAAATCAATAAAATCAGAAATGAAAAAGGAGAAGTTACAACAGACACCGCAGAAATACAAAGCATCCTAAGAGACTACTACAAGCAACTTTATGCCAATAAAATGGACAACCGGGAAGAAATGGACACATTTTTAGAAAGGTATAACCTTCCAAGACTGAACCAGGAAGAAACAGAAAATATGAACAGACCAATCACAAGTAATGAAATTGAAACTGTGATTAAAAATCTTCCAACAAACAAAAGTCCAGGACCAGATGGCTTCACAGGTGAATTCTATCAAACATTTAGAGAAGAGCTAACACCTATCCTTCTCAAACTCTTCCAAAAAATTGCAGAGGAAGGAACACTCCCAAACTCATTCTATGAGGCCACCATCACCCTGATACCAAAACCAGACAAAGACACTACAAAAAAAGAAAATTACAGACCAATATCACTGATGAATATAGATGCAAAAATCCTCAACAAAATACTAGCAAACAGAATCCAACAACACATTAAAAGGATCATACACCACGATCAAGTGGGATTTATCCCAGGGATGCAAGCATTCTTCAATATACGCAAATCAATCAATGTGATACACCATATTAACAAATTGAAGAATAAAAACCATATGATCATCTCAATAGATGCAGAAAAAGCTTTTGACAAAATTCAACACCCATTTATGATAAAAACTCTCCAGAAAGTGGGCATAGAGGGAACCTACCTCAACATAATAAAGGCCATATATGACAAACCCACAGCAAACATCATTCTCAATGGTGAAAAACTGAAAGCATTTCCTCTAAGATCAGGAACAAGACAAGGATGTCCACTCTCACCACTATTATTCAACATAGTTCTGGAAGTCCTAGCCACGGCAATCAGAGAAGAAAAAGAAATAAAAGGAATACAAATTGGAAAAGAAGAAGTAAAACTGTCACTGTTTGCGGATGACATGATACTATACACAGAGAATCCTAAAACTGCCACCAGAAAACTGCTAGAGCTAATGAATGAATATGGTAAAGTTGCAGGATACAAAATGAATGCACAGAAATCTCTTGCATTCCTATACACTAATGATGAAAAATCTGAAAGAGAAATTACGGAAACACTCCCATTTACCATTGCAACAAAAAGAATAAAATACCTAGGAATAAACCTACCTAGGGAGACAAAAGACCTGTATGCAGAAAACTATAAGACACTGATGAAAGAAATTAAAGATGATACCAACAGATGGAGAGATATACCATGTTCTTGGATTGGAAGAATCAACATTGTGAAAATGAGTATACTACCCAAAGCAATCTACAGATTCAATGCAATCCCTATCAAATTACCAATGGCATTTTTTACGGAGCTAGAACAAATCATCTTAAAATCTGTATGGAGTCACAAAAGACCCCGAATAGCCAAAGCAGTCTTGAGGGAAAAAAATGGAGCTGGAGGAATCAGACTCCCTGACTTCAGACTATACTACAAAGCTACAGTAATCAAGACAATATGGTATTGGCACAAAAACAGAAACATAGATCAATGGAACAAGATAGAAAGCCCAGAGATTAACCCACGCACCTATGGTCAAATAATCTATGACAAAGGAGGCAAAGATATACAATGGAGAAAAGACAGTCTCTTCAATAAGTGGTGCTGGGAAAACTGGACAGCTACATGTAAAAGAATGAAATTAGAATACTCCCTAACACCATACACAAAAATAAACTCAAAATGGATTAGAGACCTAAATATAAGACTGGACACTATAAAACTCTTAGAGGAAAACATAGGAAGAACACTCTTTGACATAAATCACAGCAAGATCTTTTTTGATCCACCTCCTAGAGTAATGGATATAAAAACAAAAATAAACAAATGGGACCTAATGAAACTTCAAAGCTTTTGCACAGCAAAGGAAACCATAAACAAGACGAAAAGACAACCCTCAGAATGGGAGAAAATATTTGCAAACGAATCAACGGACAAAGGATTAATCTCCAAAATATATAAACAGCTCATTCAGCTCAATATTAAAGAAACAAACACCCCAATCCAAAAATGGGCAGAAGACCTATATAGACATTTCTCCAAAGAAGACATACGGACGGCCACGAAGCACATGAAAAGATGCTCAACATCGCTAATTATTAGAGAAATGCAAATCAAAACTACAATGAGGTATCACCTCACTCCTGTTAGAATGGGCATCATCAGAAAATCTACAAACAACAAATGCTGGAGAGGGTGTGGAGAAAAGGGAACCCTCTTGCACTGTTGGTGGGAATGTAAATTGATACAGCCACTATGGAGAACAATATGGAGGTTCCTTAAAAAACTAAAAATAGAATTACCATATGACCCAGCAATCCCACTACTGAGCATATACCCAGAGAAAACCGTAATTCAAAAAGACACATGCACCCGAATGTTCATTGCAGCACTATTTACAATAGCCAGGTCATGGAAGCAACCTAAATGCCCATCAACAGACGAATGGATAAAGAAGTTGTGGTACATATATACAATGGAATATTACTCAGCCATAAAAAGGAACGAAATTGAGTCATTTGTTGAGAAGTGGATGGATCTAGAGACTGTCATACAGAGTGAAGTTAAGTCAGAAAGAGAAAAACAAATATCGTATATTAATGCATGTATGTGGAACCTAGAAAAATGGTACAGATGAGCCGGTTTGCAGGGCAGAAGTTGAGACACAGATGTAGAGAATGGACACATGGACACCAAGGGGGGAAAACTGCGGTGGGGTGGGGATGGTGGTGTGCTGAATTGGGCGATTGGGATTGACATGTATACACTGATGTGTATAAAATTGATGCCTAATAAGAACCTGCAGTATAAACAAACAAACAAACAAAACAACTAATACTAAACTTTCATTGGGTTATTTGTATGGAAATATGTTAATATAAATGTTTCAGACATTACATGAAATTTCTAAAAATCTTATATGTTCTGGTATAATGTTATATAAGTAATAATCCTAGTTATTACTTTAAAATGTATATCTCAGAAATAACTAATTTTCTTGTCAACTGCATTATTATGAACTTTAAAAAAAAAAAACTATTTATCTCACTGATGTTTCATCCTTTTGACATTTCTATTTTTAAGTATATTTTATAATGCATATAATAAATTTAGCAGAATACTTATATAATTGACAAATAAAAATATGTTATGTGTGTGCTGAAAAAACAAATAAAATAAAATAAAAGTGTTATTTAAAAAAAACCAGAATATAATTACAGAGACAGTAGGTAGCCCGAACAGCCTGCAGTATTTACTATCTGGCCCTTTGCAGAAAAAGTTTGACAATCTCTCTTACATTATTCACACTTCAGATACCTGCCCCCAAATCATTGCACAACTGAGAAAGGAAAGACTGCTGATTGGGCACCCTGAGTGGCACAGGGAAGCAGTTCTTACCCACGGACAGCAGGTTGCTATAGTTTTCCAGCATCACATCCTGGTACAGGTCCTTCTGAGCAGGGTCTAGTAGCCTCCACTCCTCCCGGGTGAACTCCACAGCTACATCTTCAAATAATAATGATTCCTGTAGTAATAAATTCTTCTTTAATCTGGGGTGATCATTTGATGGTTTGGAAGAGAAGTACAAAACTCTATTCTAATCATTTCTACTGTGTAGGCTGTATCTATACGGGTGGTTTACGTTATATAGTGTGGAAGAATGGAAAGTCTTATACAGATATCCTGCTGCTGTGATTCAGCCATCCACCCCCTCAATAATTCAGAAGGTTTTCTGAAATGTGGTCATTAAAACCTCTTGTTAACCTTGGTAGATTTGCCATCTGTGTGCATATGTGCGTGCACTGAGCTACATGCAGATGATATCAAAACAAACACACGTATTCTCGCTCTCAAGAAGCCTTCACTGTGCACAAGTTAACTAGAAACAATAAGCACTAGAATTAAACATGAAAAACCTGATGATGCTGTAATTGTAAGACACTGAATATAAACAGTGTTTAATATGTGCAAAGGCATAACAGAGTCTTAAAGATGAGTGGGCTAACTTGAAGAAACAAAGATGAATGCTCAAAATAAGAAATACAGTAATTGAAATTAGGAATTTCAATTTATAGATTGACTACCAATTTGATACGACATAGAGAGAATGGTGAACTAGACAACAGATCTGAAGTGCAAAAGACAGTGATGGAAAATACAAAAGTGAGGTTGAGAGATATGAAGGATAGAGTGAGAATGTTGAATTTCCACCTATTCTGAGTCTGAGGGAAGAACAGAAAATTTGAGGGAAGGTAATAACCAAAGATGTAAGGGCAGAGAATATTTTAGAGCTGGTAAAAGACACAAAACCTCAGGATGAGAGAACCCCACAATTTCAAGCAGGATCAGGAAAAAGAGATCCACTCCTAGACACATGGAGGTAAAACTGCAGAACACCAAAACTCAAAGGGAAAATTCAAAAATATCCAAAGGGAAACGACATATACCTAACAAAAGAACAAATATGATTTATTGCCTCTAAGTTCTCAACAGCAGTGATGGAAGCCTGAAAAAGAATGAAATAGTATTTTCAAAGTGCCAAGTGAAACAACTTTCAATCAAGAATGTTATACTGGGAGTTGCCTTGTGAGCTGCTGCCGCCGCAGACCCTGAGGTCCCGCAGCGTGGAGTCGGAGGTCCGGAGGTCCCAGGCCACAAGGACATCGCCATGCCTAAAGCACCAAAGGGAAAAAGCGTAGGACAAGAAAAAAAAGTCATCCATCCATATAGTAGAAAAGCAGCTCAAATTATGAGAGAGGCCCACAAACTAGAAAAAAAGGAAAAACTGAAGAATGAAAAGGCGTTGCGTCTCAACCTTATTGGTGAAAAACTGCAGTGGTTTCAAAATTATCTTGATCCCCAAAAAGTAGAATATTCAAAGAGAGACGCTTGTGAATTAACTGAAAGGTATTTAAGTCCGTTCAGCAGTGAGCTGGAGCAGACTGAGTTCCACACAGCATCAAGGCCGGGCAGGGCAGGCAGCAGTGCTCCCGAGGCGGCCATCAAGCAGACCACGGAGCGGGAGTGACAGCAGTACCGGGGCTGCGGCCTTGAGATTCCAGACACTTTAAATGCAGGGAATGGGATTTTGATCTGAAGAAACTGCCAAACATTAAAATGAGAAAAATCTGTGCTAATGATGCAGTGCCTAAGAAGTGTAAGAAGAAAACTGTGACAGCTGTAGACAGAGATTTAGGAGAATTGGAACTGAAAGATGAATCAAGGGACACAGACGAGGAACTGACTGCAGTGGCCTAACTGTCTTTACTTGAGTTGAAAATAAATAGTTTGAGAACTTCAAGTTACACTTGAATTGATTATGGTAAATAATTGTCTCTACACAAGAATTTGCTGTTTAGCTTATTCTCTTATATGATGAGAATCCCATTTTCAGTTTCAAAAACAGTGTTATGATTTTTACTTAAAAATGAATGTTGCTTTTTGTTTACATTAAGTTGTTAGACTAGGTAGAAATGCTTTGCAAAATCCATTTAATCTGAATTTCTGGGGCTGGGAGAGCAATATGAATGAGGACAAAAAATGTTGTAATTTTTTCCCTCATGCTTACTTAGAATCACCTAATCTCATGTTTTGGGGCATGGGCAGCAGCTGTTTGCTAGAAGGTTACTGTGGTACTTCTTGAGCAGTGACGATGGCAAAATTGCCTTTGAGTAATATGTTTTACTCTTTTTCCTCTTACACATTAAAACTATTTTCTTTCCTTATAAAATAGGGAAAATGTGATACGGAATTTATATACATTTATGGGAACCCTGTGCGCCTAGAGCCCATGCTCCACAACAAGAGAAGCCACCACAATGAGAAGCCCGTGCACCACAACAAAGAGTAGTCCCCGCTCGCTGCAACTAGAGAAAGCCCGCGCACAGCAACGAAGACCCAACGCAGGCAAAAATAAATAAATAAATAAATAAATTAATTAATTAAAAAAAAAAACAAAGAGGGATATGAAAGTTTGTGAGGATGTTTCAGATTGTCACACTGACCAGGTCCCTACTGTATTTAATGGTCACGGGCCAAGGGTGCTATATATCCTGTAAAGCATATGACAGTCCTACACAGGAAGAATTGTCAAGCTCAAAATGTTAATAGTACCCACAGCCTCCCTCTCATTGAAAAACATAGGTATAGTAAATTTTACTGTATCCCAGAATAAAACTGAAAAATATTTAAAGGAATAAAAGTCTATCACTCAACAATGAAAAATTTATAATGCCTGGTACTCAATCAAAATTACCAGATATGCAAAGAGAGAAAATATGACTCATACAAAGAGAAAAGATCATCAACAGAAACAAAACCAGAAATGACATACATAATAAAATTAGTAGATAAGGATAGTAAAATACATATTATACATACATATGTTTAAAAAGGTGGAGGAAAGCATGAACATGATATGGAGTCATATGGAAGATATCAAATAGACCCAATTCCAACTCTAGAAGTGTCTGAGATGAACAATGTACTCATTGGATGTGATTAATAGCAGACTAGACACTGCAGAAGAAAAGATTAGTGAACTTGAAGATATAGCAATAGAAACTATTCAGCATGAAACAGAAAAAAGACCTAAAGAGAAACATTTTAAAACAGCCAGAGAAAACAGATTTACTACATGCACAAGAACAGAGCAGATGAACACAGACTTCTCCTGTAAACAATACAGGTCAGAAGACAATGGAAAGACATCTTCACAGTACCGAAAAAAGAAAACTGTCAACCTTGAATTCCCAGTGAAAATATATTTCAAAAATGAAGGCAAAATGAAACCTTTTTCAGGTATGCAAAAGCTAAAGTAATTCAGCAGCGGCATACATGTACTAGCAAAAATGTTAAAGGATGTCCTTCAGATAGAAATCTAGATCTACCCAAATGAATGAAGGGCTGCAGAAATGAAAAACCTATGAGTAATATAAAATCTTATTTTTTTATATACCTTTAGAAGATAAGTGATTGTTTAAATCAATGATAATAATGTATTGTGGGATTTCTAAAATACAAAGAAGTAAAATGTAGGCCAACAATAGCACAAAGGCTGGTAGAGAAGAAATGGAAGCACACTCTTTTAAGGTTCTTATACTATGAATGAAGTGGTATAATATTACTTGAAGATAGACTGTGATAGATCAATATGTAGAAATGAGTAGTTTACTACTCACACGAACTAGCACACTAACAATACCAACTAGAAAATGTCTTGCAAAAAACAGATAAAGATTAATATCCCTGAAACCTATCTTTTTTTTTTTTTTTAGAGATCAGAAAAAACAAAATCAGCACAAAGGATTTGATTAGGCAATTCACAGAATACAAACAGTTAACAAATACAGTAAAATATGTTCAAAGTCACTGATAATAATGCAAGTAAAAATAATAGTAAAACTAATTCTGATAGCACTTATTAAATAACAGGCAATGTTCTAAGATATGACCTACATATGTATATACATATATACATAGATCAGTGGTTCTCAACCGGTCAACAATTATTTTACAACAGCAGACATATGACATTTTAGGTTATCACAACTTGGGGGTGGGAGGGTGCTACTGACATCCAATGGGTACTGACCAGGGAAACTGCTATTCTATAATCCTGTGGTGTCCCCTCAACAAAGAATTTGTTGTTTGGCCAAAAAAGTCAATAGTGCTGAGGTTGAAAAACTCTGCTATATATTAACCTATTTAATCTTCAGAAAAATCCTTTCATGTAAATTCTATTATAATTCCCATTTTTCAGATGAAGAAAGCACTGCAGAGAGATTAAATAACCAGAATAAGATAAAGCAGGTAATTATAGACCAAGGCAAGATATGAATGAGTGAATCTGACCACAGAATTTGTGCTCTTAAACTGAACACTAGGGGCTTCACCTGGTGGCGCAGTCATTGAGAATCCACCTGCCAATGTAGGGGACACGGGTTCGAGCCCTGGTCCGGGAAGATCCCACATGCCACGGAGCAGTTAAGCCCGTGCACCACAACTACTGAGCCTGTGCTCTAGAGCCCACAAGTCACAACTACTGAGCCCACGTGGCACAACTACTGAAGCCCGTGCGCCTAGAGCCTGTGCTCCGCAACAAGAGAAGCCACCACAATGAGAAGCACACGAACCACAACAAAGAGTAGCCCCCGCTCGCCGCAACCAGAGAAAAGCCCACGTGCAGCAATGAAGACCCAATGCAGCCAGAAACAATAAATAAAATAAAATAAATTAAAAAAAACTAAACACTAGGCTCTACAACCTTCAAAAAAATGATATAGCTTTTATATTTCAGATTTGTAAGATTTAAAAACTGATACAATATTAAATAATAGCAAGAATGTGGGAAAAACAGAGACTTTCATAAACTCTGAGAGGAAGTGCTGAAGACTTTTAAAAAGGGCAATTTTGTAGCAACCATGAAAAATTTAAGTCCAGGTACCATTTGACTCATAGATTTCCCTTTCAGGAATCTAACCTAAAAAAATTTTCACACATAGTCAGAATGTGTATTGTGAAGAAACTTTATGGCTAAAATGTACTTTTAGGGACTTCCCTGGCAATCCAGTGGTTAAGACTCTATGCTTCCACTGCAGGGAACGAAGATCCCACGTGCTGCATGGCGGGCCAAAAAAAAAAAAAGTACCTTTATATAAACAGAGTACATAAATTAAGGCAAATACATGCTAGGAAATATCATGCAAACCTAAATGCAATGAAATAGATACATAAATACTTGAATGGAACGCTCTCCAGGGCAGGTTGCTATAGGAATAAAGCAAGTAATGTGTTTATTATGATCTCAGTAATGTAAAACTATTTTCACAAAAAATATGTGTGTAGGGGCTTCCCTGGTGGCGCAGTGGGTGAGAATCTGCCTGCCAATGCAGGGGACACGGGTTCGAGCCCTGGTCTGGGAAGATCCCACATGCCACGGAGCAACTGGGCCTGTGAGCCACAACTACTGAGCCTGCACGTCTGGAGCCTGTGCTCTGCAACAAGAGAGGCCGCGATAGCGAGAGGCCCACGCACCGTGATGAAGAGTGGCCCCCGCTCGCCGCAACTAGAGAAAGCCCTCGCACAGAAACGAAGACCCAACACAGCCAAAAATAAAAATAAATTAATTAATTTAAAAAAAATGTGTGTATATGCACATAAGTGTACATAATGTATGTATATCTACGTGCATATAAGTGTTAATAAAAACAGAATTATTTCTCTCCTAAGTGATGAGTAGAGAAGGGTTTGACAGGGCAACTTTCTTTTTTTGCTCTATTTATTTCCATATTGTTTCTGTATATTTCACAAACAAATGATTTGTATATGACTCATTTAATAACAACAAAAGATGATAAAAGTGGAAGGTAGCAGGTTGGATGGTGGCCTCCTAAAAGATATGTCCACTTCCTAATCCCCAGAACCTGTGAATTTTACCTTGTCTGGATAAAGGGTCTTTGCAGATATAGTAATTAAGGATCTTAAAATGAGAAGATAGTCCCAGATAGTCTGGATGGGCCCTAAACCCAATGACAAGTGTTTTTATAAGAGACAGACAGAAGGAGACAGACAAACAGAAGAGGGGGAGGTAATGTGAAGACAGATATTGGAATGATAAGGCCACAAGCCACAGAATGCAGACAGCCACAAGAAGCTGGACGAGACAAGGGACAGATTTCTCCTTGAGTTCTGGAGGGAGCACAGCCTCACTGACAACCTGATTTCAGACTTCTGGGCTCCAGAACTGTGAGGGCACACACTTCTGTCGTTCTAGCCGCCTACTTTGCGGTAATGTATTATGGCACCCACAGGAAACTAATACAAGGAGGTAGATAAGAACTGACAATGAATAATTCGGGAAGAATACTACATTTCTAAGACTGGGATGCAGTGACAAAGACAATATCATGCATCCCTACATCCCAAGTCTTTAGCAGAGAATGTGATTTTAAACTCTGCTGGTAGGTCTGTACCCGGAATCCAATTCAGCAAAAAACGGCTTGAGAGGCCATTTAAACCATCCATTTGTCTAGATAAATCTAGATTTTTATATCTGAAAAAAGCCAGAATACCAGAAGGGTATTGAAGGAACTCCATAAGAAACAACCACAGGTGTACAACTGTGTAAAAATTCACTTTACTGTATGTATGTTATGCCCCCATAAGAAAGTGTAAAAACACACACACACATGAAACAGAGAAATGGGAACCTCTTCTTGCATATACCAGAAGGCTGCCATTGAGGCCACTGCGCCCTGCAGGAAAAGTCATCAAGAAATTTATTAAAACTTCAGTGCCAGGAAATACTTACTTTTCTGAGGAAATGATCTACTTTCTCTGTACAAAAACATGAATCATGTAACGTTTCGTGTTTCTCTTGCTGGCACTGGCTACCAAAATTATTGGAGATAATCTGGTAGCTCAACATAAATAACCCCTCAGGTCTCACAGTTTTTTATTAATATTCTGACTTCAAAATTCTGAGCAGAATCTCTGACCTGCATTCCCACCATTCCTAGTTTACCGTGACATCAACATTATGGTTGATATTTATTTGTCTTCAGATTCAGGCTCTTATCAATGTGTCATTTTCCAATTAATCAAGTCAATTTTTTTTTTTTAAGTTTTTCTAATTTTTTTTTTTTTAACTTTTTGGGTTTATTTATTTATTTATTTATTTATTTATGGCTGTGTTGGGTCTTCGTTTCTGTGCGAGGGCTTCCTCTAGTTGCGGCAAGTGGGGGCCACTCTTCATCGCGGTGCATGGGCCTCTCATTATCGCGGCCTCTCTTGTTGCAGAGCACAGGCTCCAGACGCACAGGCTCAGCAATTGTGGCTCACGGGCCTAGTTGCTCCGCGGCATGTGGTATCTTCCCAGACCAGGGCTCGAACCCGTGTCCCCTGCATTGGCAGGCAGATTCTCAACCACTGCACCACCAGGGAAGCCCTCAAGTCAATTTTTATAAGCCTCTACAAATACAACAGAAAAGAAAGGAGGGAATAAATAAATATGTAAAACTCACCTGGACCTTGGTCATTTTCTTCTGTTCTTAGAAAATGACTGGAACTGGGATTCTTCTTTTTTTACTTTGCTAGATTGTCACTCAAATTCTGGTCATAGCTCTCACATCTCAAATTAATGGCATCCCCAGAAGTGACGTTTTCCTGGTTCTGGAACTTCCTTCTCCTTACTCCACTTGATTCTAAGGACTCAAAAGCAAATTCACTTTAATATGTACATTCCCCTTAGCCATACACCTTGTCGGTGATGTTAAAGGTGCTGTAGTAGGCGGAATCATGGCCCTCACAAAGGTATCCACGTTCTAATCCCTGGAAGCTGTGAATATGTTACATCACAAGGCAAAGGGGAATTGAGATTGCTAATGAAATTACAGTTGCTAATCAGATGACCTAAAAATAGATTTCCTGGATTATTCAGGTAGGCCCAATGTAATCACAAGGATCCTTATATATGGAAGAAAGCAGAAGAGACCAGAGACAGATGTGATGTGACAAGAACTCTACACACCATTGTTGGCTTTGGAGATGGGGGGAAAGGGAAACAGGAGGCAAGGAGTGTGGGCAGCCTCTAGAAGCTGGAAAAGACAAACAGATTCTCCCCCTAGAGCCTCTAGAAAATAACTCACTCCTGCTGAGCCCTTGATTTTAGCCCCGTAAGATCCATGTTGAACTTCTAACCTATAGAACTGTAAGATAATAGACTTGTGTTGTTTAAGCCACTAATTTATGTTACTTTATCACAGAACTAACAGAAAACTAATATAGGGGGCTTCCCTGGTGGTGCAGTGGTTAAGAATCCACCTGCCAACACAGGGGACATGGGTTCAAGCCCTGGTCCAGAAAGATCCCACATGCCACGGAGCAACTAAGCCCATGCGCCACAACTACTGAGCCTGTGCTCTAGAGCCCAGGAGCTACAACTACTGAGCCCATGTGACTAGAGCCCGTGCTCTGCAACAAGAGAAGCCACCGCAATGAGAAGCCCGCGCACCACAACGAAAAGTATCCCTCACTCAGCGCAACTAGAGAAAGCCCTCGCGCAGCAACAAAGACCCATCGCAGCCAAAAATAAATAAATAAATTTACTAAAAAAAAACTAATATAGGCGTCCTCTAGCATCAAATCCCAATACTTAAGAGTTTTCTTTTGTTTAAAAAACCACAACACCTAGACCTCAAGGCAGAGCAAACATTATGAAGAGTAATGTGTTAAGCAGATCCTAAGCATTTTCTTATTTAATCCTCACCACCAATCTAGAAGTATCAAATCACTAGAACGAAGGAAGTCAAGGCTTAAAACCTAGAGATAAAGTATCTTGTCCAGAGTCACATACTTTCTAAGAGGCAGGGCTAGAATTCAAGCCCAGGCCTTTTCTCTCCAAAGCTCATCACCTTAACCATTGTACCTTTTAACCAGACAACCTCCAGAAGTTTAGTTCTCTGTAGAACTGCCTGAAAAGTTTACTACTTTTCAGGCAGTTTAATATCACACCAGAAGGTAGCACATAACCACAATGCATAAACTGGACTTCTGAAACAGCTCTTAGAACACTCAATGCATACTCACAGACAGCAACTTTCTTCCACAGAGAAATGAAAAAGGAGCAAGTTCCAATACTCACTCCAAAGCAGCAAATCAGAGAGACAAGGAGTCAGAAAGACTCACATTAAAAAGTCATTGATTCAGTGGGATTACTGTGAGTTTTTGTTTCCACTCCTTCTGGCCACAAATTTTTCTAAGATAATTTCCCAGTAGCTTTTCTAAATCCCCAAACCCACAGACACCGCCCTGCCCCTACTGCAACTGTTCTTTGACCTCTGAGTACATGCAGTGCCCCTCGGTCTCCAGCCTAGAATCACTTTAGGCACCAGGACTAGAGATCTGGAGAAGAGAAACGGTATAAAACTATTTATAGGACTATCTAGGACTATAAAACTATAGCTATAAAACTTCTTGGGGGAGGTGAACATGAATGCAATGTCTTGGCCACATCCAAATTTCATGACTCCTTGTGCATGAGCCCTCATGTCCCTGCTGATGATTTCTTGGCATTGCACCCATTCACTTTATGGAATCACCAGTGTTGCCCTAGAAGGGCCACCTGCCTTTCCAGAAATACACCTATGTGTAAATATAAAAAAATAAAGCTTTACAGAGCAAAGTAGGCCATAGAAAGACATTTTCATAAGTTTCACAAGTCAATATCAAAGAGGCTTATTCCTTGACCACAATGCAACAAAACTAGAAATCAACAGTAATGAGAAATTCAGCACATTAATCAAAATAGAAACAAAACCCTGCATATCCAGGAAAAAAAACACATGAAAAACCGTCAAACTAAAAAGGCAATATAAATGAAAACTCTGAATTATTCAGTAGTAAATGGCAACAAATCCTGTGGGTGGATAAGCATAGAATCATAACATGTTGCAGAAAAGTATAGATATATAAGTCAAGCCTACCCAAATTAATGTATACATACATTTAATGTGACTCTAGTAACCTTGTCACTGGTTCATCCACCTGATGTGACACTACTGCAGCCATTAAGAAAATCTGTCATCGTTTTATACTATGGAAATATTTATAATTAGAAATGAAGTGATAAAACCAAATTATATCTGTTATACAGGTCATTCCATATGCAAAGGTAACAAAAAAATATTAAACACACACAGTGGTTTGCACTGGAGGTCAGCATTTCGGGTAACAGAGATGTTTTCACTTGTGTAGCATGAACCTGAAAGGAAATATCCAAGAAAACTGTGGAGTAAAGTTGGAGGCAAGAAGAATAAAACGTATCTTTTATAACACATCACTAGATCATATCTAACTACTTTTTTGGTTGGGAAGACAATGACAAGAGTGTTTATGTGGCAAGACAAAAGAGTTTTTAATTAGTGCCTTGATGAAGGTATGGACTTGAAGGAGCAGACTGGATTTGGATCAGCTGAATGAATCTATCATCAAGTCTGTGCCCAGGAATCGCCATCTGAACCTCAACCTACCTACTCTCCAGGGACCCTGGGTCTCCAAAGCGCCAGTCTCATGCCCCTCCACATACACTAGCCTCCCCCACAAAACAACAACAACAACAAATGACTCCAAGTTAAATCTGAAATCTGAACCAGAAACCCCCATTCATTAGCACCCGTCCCCCATCCCAGGCTTCTCCACGTCTGAGCCCCACAGTGAATCGCAGACCTGCATGAGACATCGAATTCACTGATCTACACCTACCACTCCAGGTCTTAATCACTGAGCTTCACGAGCAGAAATTGCTACCAAACCAAACTTGGGTCAGCTCACCCGCTGAGCAGCAAAGCCAATTTACTGACACCGGGTTGGTATGAAGGAAAGTCCAGCGTTTACTACAGAGCCCAGCAAGGAGAACTGGCAGCTCAGGCTCGAAAGCCTCAACTCCCCGATGGCTTTCAGGGAAGGGTTTTTAAAGGCAACAATTGTGGTGAGGGACGCAGGTGAGGGATGACTTTCTTCTGATTGGCTGTTGGTGAGATAACAGTGTTTCAGGAACCTTAATCATCAACTTTCTGGTTCCAACCAGTCTCAGGTCTACATGCGTATGCTCAGCAAGTAGTCACCACCCTCCACCCTGGCAGGTGTCTTAGTTTCTGCAGAACAACTTAAAGGTATGCATCAGATCGCTATGCATCAGATCGTTATGCACATCCTTTGAGGAGGAACTAGGACTCTATGAACTATTGTTTCTTGTCTGCTTTTCCCTGTTTCTACATTCCCTCACTTCCCTAATTAGTCTGATCTTTGGAACTCAGGGAAACCCCAAGAGACCAAAGCCTTTTTCTACAAACTAGAAAGGGGGTGACACAGAGGGGCTCTTGTACCCAAGAGGTACTTCAGGGTCCTGCTCAGTTTCAATCCCCCCCTTTCTTTGATACTCCTCAATCCTGAGGGGAACAAGGGTGGGACAAGAAAAAGAATAAAGTTTGGGACAGAGAGGTTAAATATAAAGTCAGCGGGGGAACTCAATTTCAGGAGGGCTGGGTTTCAAAATACCCACATCGCCAAAAACCCTCAGTCAGAGCCTCGGTCGTTTCTCTCTTCATACATTTAATAACACTGACCGCCAAAGGGCCTATTACTGAAGCCAAGCCTCCCCAGTGACTAAAGACACCCCCAGAAGGCCTTTCACTGGCCTCACAGGCCCCTCACTCCGGACCCACGTGCAGACCCCGACCCACCTGATGCTGAGATTCTCAAGGCTCCCGCCAGCTGCCAAAAACTGAATTCACTTCCAAAACGATTCCCACTCCCCCGCTGTCGCGCCCAAATCCCCTCTCCGGCTGTCGCTAGGGACGCCTCCGGCCCGGCCCGACCTCCGAGCCTTCCGGCGTGTTGGAGTTCGGGCCGCACGACCAGCGCTATGACGTAACGTGGCCACGCCCACCTCAGCGATCGGGGAGGAAACGGTCGTGATGGAGGTTACGGCTCAGAGCGGGAAGAACTGAAATCGCTTTTGGACACCTCCTTCCCTTTCCCTCCTCGTTGTCGGTCAGAAGCACTAGGCTGAATAATTTTTTTAGAGGCTGGACCCTATCCAAGGCCGTGGCGGCTTGAGCTGGATTCTATTTTGTCTTTTGGGCAAAACGGGAGAGATGGCGGCGCCCGTGAGCCACGACGGAGGAGCAGCAAGGGGGCGGCCATCTTACAGGAAGTGCAGTTCCGTTCGGCAGAGACCCGAGGAGCTAGCGTTAGGAGGAAACTTGGGACGGTCAACGAAGTTTGCAGGAGGTGAGACACGTTGTAAAGGCGGCGGTCAGGCCCTGGACAAAACACGGAAACTTCGAGTCCTGGTGAAATTTGGGAAAGAGGTAAAGCGGGGATGGGAATGAGTACGGCTGGTCTGAGACCTGTTGAAGGGGCGGGGCCGATGCTGAGAGCGGCGCTCTGTGAACATCGATGCCCACAGGGGCCTGGGAATGTGGCTGCCTTTAGTAGGGAAGGGAGAGGGGTGAGGCTTCAAATGTATGCGAATGTTTCCTTAAAAAACGAAGGGCATTTCAGAGTAATTAAATGGTGAGCTGTGCTGTTATACTGTTTGGCATCATTCCCAAATAAAATAAACACACTTAAGAAATATTAGCCATTATTTTATGCAGGCAGAGGGGTAGTAGAGGATATTATCTATACATTCTTTCTAGAGAGCAATTTATTAGAATTATCTATACAATTTAAATTTTTCATTCTCGTTGATGTAGAAATTCCAATGCTAAGAATCTTTGCTAAAAACTTTTTATATTAACCACAGAAATTTTGGTAATTTTTTTAAAAACTAGGAATAACTTGAATGTACAATCAGCAGGTGAATAGTTTGGTAAATTAAACGCATTCCTTCAACAGAACGGTTTATAGCCATTAAAAAGCCAATTATAGAATTACCAGTATTTTTTAAGTGACTTCAAAAGGATGAAATACTGACCTCCAGAACAGTATTTATAATGTGATCCTCACATGGCCAACATTAATAAACATATGCATTTCAAATTTTTGAATGGATTAAGTAAAACTTACAATTTTGATTATATTTGGGGTTTGGGCTTGGAGATGGACTCTTCACTAAGTACCCACTAAACTCAAAAGATTTTATTAACACAGCATCAAAACATACTGCCTGCTCCAGTCTCACAGCTCCTCAAACTACACAACTCTAAAATGGAAGTCCTTCTCCCTTCCAGACTGAATTTTCCCTTATTCTGTTTCTCATCTAGCAGTCACTATTACACAATAAATTAAGAATAGAGATGTGTTACCTGGATTGTAGGTTACTGGAGGTTGCTGTGAAAAGGTCAGAGGACGCAGCCAAAACAAAACTCATATGTCGTTGTCACACTGGCCACCAATTCCTGTTATGCTGGCTCAGAAATAACTTTTGAATCACTTCCTGTACTCGCCCTCATTGCTTTAGTCCATTTATCTGAATTACTACTGAATTTGCCACCGCACTGGTCCCTTCTTAGAAGGTGTATCTCCAACCACCTCCTTTTTTCCCGTACCATACCATGTTTATTACCATACCCTCCATGAAACTCTGAATTAGTATACTGATTACAGACTAAAGCAGGATCTCAAGAGAATTCTTTTAAGGCTGTATACAAGCAAACATCAAACGGATTCTCCATTGTCATCCTCCATTACTCCCTGCCTTCCACTTCCCAATGCCCTGTGGTCTCATATGCTACTAGGAATTTGCAAATACTTTCCCTCCATTGAAGTCCTTGGCACACAGGAAGCAATGAGAGAATATTAGTTACTATGGCTGTTCTTTCATGAGTCATCTTAGATGTCACTTCTTCAGATAGCATTCTCGGACACCTTCCAGGTCAGTCTCAAAAACAATAATACAGTTATTAAATATAAAATTGCAGCTGTATTGTGGTGCTAACGATAGGAAGTATAAAAGGCATCCAGTAGAGAAAACATGTCTATACAAGGGATGACTGAAGATCATTTATCTTTCTAGACCATCATAATATGCTAATTTGACTGCCCTCCAAAATGTACTATGAGTTCCTCAGACAGAAACTCTGTAATATTTTTGTATCCACAGTGCTCAGAACAAAAACTTGAACAGAAGTTTTCAATAACGGACTATTAAATGAATAACTGAATTTGGCTTGCAAGATACAGTATTCTCTTCGTCAAGGTTCTGTGCTGCTCAGTGAAAATTAAATACAGCAAAGGTGCAAGAGAATGTTTATATGTGCTGCTTTTTGAAAAGAAAAGGGACAAAAAGTAGTATCTACTTGCTTGTACTGCCAAACAAAACAAAACAAAACAAAACACTGGAGGGAATAAAACTTACCTGTGGGAGCCAGAAGGTCAAGGGAAAACAAACTGAGAACAGGGTAAAAAAAAGTGAGACTCATAAATGCACCTTTTTATATAGTTTTAAGTTTTGAACCACATGACTCTGTGACCTATTCAAACAATTTCAATCCAATCTTGATGGGGAATACACATCTAAATCCAGGAAAAATAAAACTGCAAGTCTATAAAGGGCTTATAAGGAGAGGAACATAGTTCTATGGAGGGCCAGAAATTGGGGAACCTGGCCGAGTGAGGGAAAGCTTCACTGAAGAAGTGATTGTTGAAGATGATGAAGAATGAAGGAGGGACCCAGAAGATAGGAGGAAAGAAAGGAAAGTCCTCCGTCACTAGGACTAATGATAATACTGTTATTAATTGCATTTGACAGGTACTATTTTAACTACATCTACTTCTCACAATAAACCTACCCAGGCAGATATTAAAGATAAACTGAGGTGAGTTGAGTAACTTGCTCAGAGGCACACAGCTCAGGGCTGGCACGGCAGGATTCAAATCAGGCAGTATGGGACTTCCCTGGTGGCGCAGTGGTTAAGAATCCGCCTGCCAATGCAGGGGACACAGGTTCAAGCCCTGGTCCGGGAAGATCCCACATGCCACGGAGCAATGAAGCCCGTGCGCCACAACTACTGAGCCTGCGCTCTAGAGCCTGCGAGCCACAATTACTGAGCCCGCGGGCCACAACTACTGAAGCCCGCATGCCTGGAGCCTGTGCCCCACAACAAGAGAAGCCACAGCAATGAGAAGCTCGCACACCGCAATGAAGAGTAGCCCCCGATCTCTGCAACTAGAGAAAGCCCGGGCACAGCAACAAAGACCCAATGCAGTCAAAAATAAATAAATAAATTTATTAAAAAAAAAAAAATCAGGCAGTATGACTTCATTGCCCACTCCTAACCACTGTTTGAGGTGAAGGGTGATCTTTATTGAAATCGTAAGGATCCTGGGTGTGGAAGCAGGCTTAGGCATGCACTGGGCCTCCTTTACCTGGGGATGCCAAGTTCTGAAAGGTAAGCTCAGCACGTGGCCCTCAGAGCTCAGGGCAGCCCAGCCAGCCCATCCCAGGCCCAAACTGATCAGTTCCAGGAGTGAGCCCGCCTGACCATGCCTTGGCTGGAAGTGGAGAGTCACAGCACAGGAAGTGGAGGGGAGCTGAGGGTCAGGTTGCTGGAGCCCTTGTGACTGATTCTTTGCTGGAGACTCTCTGTCCTGAATCCATCCCATTATAATGTGAGGGCGGTGATGGGGACCGTAGCCCAGGATTTAGGACAAATATATTCAAAATTAGGTGTGCATCATGCCCTTGTTAAAAATGCAGAGTCCGGGACTCCAGCCCCAAAGGTTCTGGTTTAGGACGTGTGGGGTGTGACTCAGGAATTGCGTTACGTTTCTCAGAGAATCTGAGGCAGGAAGTTTGTCATAGACAATTATTACAAACAGTCCTGGAATGTTCTCTGGTTACAAATATTCTGAAGGGTGATTCCCCTCAGTACTTCGGTTTGGGCTCAAATTATATCCAGAAAAGCCTTTCCTTGGGGAGGGGGAAATCTCCCTCATTACTACCTACAGATTACTATAAATTACTATTATTAGACTTCATTTCTCCTCATAGGATTTATCACTTCCTGATATTTTGTAATCTCTCTCACCATCTCTCTCCTTCACTAGATTATATGGTCCACCATAAAGGCTGTTCCTTTGCCTGTTTTGCTCACTGATGTTTTCTCACTGTGTAAAACAGTGATTTGCACAGTGATGGCACTTTAAAACGTTTCTGGAGGAGTAAATTACCCAGACCCAGGATTTTGATTGAATTCTGAGTGGGCCACAGCACGGCAAATTTCCATGTCTTTTCCTATGAGTAGGAGTGTTTGTAATTGGGATCTTATATCCTCATGGGATCATGGGAATGAACTCTGGATAAAGGAGAAAGCAAAGACCCCAATTTGAGGACAGCAGGAAGGAATGAGGGAGATAGAAGACACCTGTCTCAATTCAGCAGGTCACAGAGGAGCCAGGATCTTTAAATGGCAACTCTTCACAGGTGTTAGGCCTGTGGACAAACCTCAGGATTCATTTCCAAGACATTCCAAGAAGATCTCACCTCCCCCCACTCCCTATACACTCCACCATTCTTAAAGACTAAGGCTCTCATTTTGCATTTTGTTCTATTCTAGGAATCATTTTCCTTTTTTGCTTTGTCCCTTTATAATCAGTTAAGTCTCTCTAACCTCAAACAGTTTGGGGTGTCAATTTTGGTCTTTAGAACTGTCTTTCCCTTCAGTGACAGACAGAATACATTTTGATTAGCCTATTAGTTTATTCATTCACTTTCCAAATCTAGAGATGATAAGAATTTTTTTCCCCCCTCTGTGCTGGGAAACCGAAAATCATGGAAACCAGCACTCTCCAATATAACTTCCTGGTACAATGGAAATGACGGTAGAGCATCTTCCCATTGTCTCACCATTTTGCTGTCTGTGCTGTCCAATTCTATTGCCACAAGTCACATGACTGTTGAGCACTTGAAATGTTGCTGAAGAACTGATTTTTCATCTTATTGGTTTTCAATTTTTTTAAACATTAAAATGTAAAGAAAGCCACTAAAATTAAGGAATTTATAATTTCCTCGTGGAGATAACAAATAGGCATTAAAAAAAAAATAACTTATTTGGGGAATTCCCTGGCGATCCAGTGGTTAGGACTCCACACTTTCACTGCTGAGGGCCCTGGTTCAATCCCTGTTCAGGGAACTAAGATCCCACAAGCCGTGTGACGTGGCCAAATAAATACATAAATAAAAGTAAAAAATAACTTACTTGAAACAACGAGGTCCTACTGTATAGCACAGGGGACTATACTCATTATTCTGTGATAAACCATAATGAAAAAAATATGAAAAAGAATATATATACATACATATAACTGAGTCACTTTGCTGTACAGCAGAAATTAACATTGTACATCAACTATACTTAAATAAATTTTAAAAAAACTTGTTCGTGTTCTGTGGTGCTTAAATACCATTATTAACTCCTTCCCCAATCCCCCAAATGATATGCTCCTTCAACAATAAATTGTCATATTCCCTTGAGCCAATTACTCCAGGTCCATTTCACTTATTATGGATACTTACATCCTCTCACTAAATTAGCTTGAGTGTAGAGATGCCACTTAAAGATAATCCGACTACCTCAATGGTCTCTCCAGGGGACGATGAGCTTTCTCTGTTCTGATCACAGTATCCTCAGCTTTTGGAACAGAACCATATACCAAGGATGTATTTGACAAATACTCTGTAAAAGACCAAATTGACTCAGCCTAAGGCTGTTGTTTCATTAGTCCCTCTGCATAATATAAACTGCTGAAAGTTTAAGGAAGACATCCCAGTTTCAGATTCATCATTCACCTTGGCCTGGGGAAACTGAATTGATATACACACGCCGCATAGCCCACCAATCCAATATTAGCCCTCTTGTGATTTTTCCTCCATAGCAACCTTCCAGAAACAAATTATATGTTTAAAAAATTCACCTCCTTATTTCCTCCACTTAGTTGAACTCAGGCTTCCTTCATTTATTTAATTGACACAACAGAGCAATTGACGTGTGTGTTTGGGTTAACATCAGATTATGCCTCAGTATCAAGGCATATACGTAATTGGATGAGTAGGTCATGTGTTCCCAGTCTCAGCATTTATACAGTTTCTCTCAGTGTATACTTTTCAGCCACCATATGAACTAGAAATTTTCGCTCAACCCTTTTCCTCAGAGAATGTCTTAATTTTTTTCCCTACTGGTTTTCTGTGACATAAAATAAAATATAATTGACCACTGAAGGCACAACCACATTCACTGCATTCATAAGGGTTCTCTCCTGTGCCAACCCTCTGCTGTCTCCTGTGGGTGCACATCTGGCCACAGGCTGTCCCACTATGACTACATTCCTGTTTGCTAGGAGCCCACTGATGTTGACTGATGTCTGAGGGACCACAGAAGGTACTTGCATTGTCACTGTATTAAGGTTTTTCTCTTGGAGGACAACACTGCTCTGTGAGGACCTGTGACCCTCTGAGGGAGGATTTTCCACCTTGACTGAATGAGTTTTCTGATGTTTATTGAGGACTGACTTCCCTCTGAATGATTTCCCACATTCACTACATCTATAAGGTTTCTCCCCTGTATGGATTCTCTGATGTATAACGAGCTGCGGCTTCTCGATAAAGCCTTTCCCACAATCGCTGCATTCAAAGGGTTTCTCTCCTGTGTGAGTCCTTTGGTGTTTAATGAGACCTGTCTTCTGGGAAAGGGTTTTTCCACATTCCCCACACACAAAGGGAGTCGTTCCTGTGTGAAATCTCTGGTGTGCTGTGAGGCATGTCTTTTGGCTGAAGCCTTTTCCACATTCATTGCATATATAAGGTTTCTCGCCTGTGTGAATCCGCTGATGCACCATAAGATTTCCCTTCTGGATGAAGCCCTTTCCACATTCGCTGCATATAAATGGTTTCTCCCCGGTATGGGTTTTCTGATGGACACTGAGCCCTGATTTCTTGAGGAAGGCTTTGCCACATTCAGTGCATTCATAAGGTTTCTCTCCTGTATGCGTTCTCTGATGTTCAGTGAGCTTGAACTTTCTGAAGAAGGCTTTCCCACATAGATTACATCGATGGGGCTTCTCTCCTGTATGAAGATTCTGGTGATCAGTGAGCCAAGACTTTTTGATGAAAGCTTTCCCACATTCACCACATACATGAGATTTCTTTATTTTTTGAGTCTTCTGATGCTTGATGAATTGGGACTTAGTGCTGGTGAGTTTTTGGCTTGCGGGGAATTTAATTTCAGTATGAAATTGTTCATTGTCAGCATGGAGACAGGATCTGACTTCTCCAGTAAACTCAGCAGGGCTCTTTATTTCATAGCTCCTGCTCTCGGAAAGTAAAGTTAAATTTGATTTCATACTTTTTCTATGTAAGTCAAACATACCATGATTTTGCCTGAACAGAAAATGAGTTCTCCTCCGATGAACAGAATATTCCAGTGGGTTCTGTTTGTGCCATTGTTCTAGTCTCTTCTCCATGCTCTCATTTTGTAAGTGCTCCAGCAGGTGATCATCAACTTTCCAGACTTCTAGGAAAGAAAAGAAGAATGAAATCCTCCATCTTCCAGATTTGGAATTAAAGGTATTTTTAAAAATACTTTGATGTGAGGTGTCTTTTTAGTGATGACCCTATGGTACGAATGTTAATAAAACTCTATGTTTAATGTTCTGTATACATTGGAAAAAAACAGTCATAATGAATAAATACAGATTTGGTTACTTTCTAAATACTGTAAAATACGAGCAATTTCCTGTGAGCAGGAGACCACAGGTTGCAGGGCCACCTCATCCAAATTGGGGAGGGATGGACTCATTCATTCCACAGATCCTTACTGATCACCTCTGTGTACCAGGAACGGTGCTAGTGTTGGGGATTCACAAACATACTCCTAGTGTTCACGGAGCCTATACTGTAGGTGGGTAAAACCACTTCACAGGGCAGAGATAGACACAGGAAAACAGCTGCAGGTTGGGAAACCTGGCGGGAAGGAACGATGGAGAGGAAGAGAGGTGGAGGAAACCAGGGCTCATTTTGGAGGGAGACAGGCCTCCCCATGGATCCATTGTTGTGGTCTGCATGAGGGGAATGAAGAATATGACACAGCAGAAAAAGAAAAGAAAAAACTAGAAGACAAAAAAAAAAAAGGAAAAAAAAAGACAAAGAAAATGACACAGCAGAGAACTCCAAGCACATTTAACTTACAATGTGCACCTCAGAGAGATCCATTATGCAACTTCATTCCATCACGGCACTTTTCACCCCCTAGACATATTTATTTTAAATTTTGATTAAATTGATGTCTCGTACTCTTAGAATGAAAGCTCTTGGTCTATTTGTTTTATCAACTGCTGTTACCTTCCAGCTTACACTAGACTATCAAAAAAATAATTCATAGAGGAATGAGTCAAGGAAGCAATCACATGTATGGAACAGATTGGGAGGTTTAGGAAAGAAGATGGAAATCTCTGTGTGAACAAGATGATATGTTATGCCGATCACTAAAAGAATTTTTATGTCATGTGACAGGTAACATGGTTACCTGGAACTTTTTTTTTTGGCTGTGCCACATGGCACATGGGATCTTAGCTCCCCGAACAGGGATTGAACCCACGTGCCCTGCACTGGAAGCGTGCAGTCTTAACCATTGGACTGCCAGGGAAGTCCCTACCTGGGACTTAATGTTATCAGAAGGTGAGGGGAAAGAAATGAAAGCTTTCAGGAAGTGAATACAATGGTAAGGTCTACAGTGAACGAGAAGAAAGTTCAAAATCAGTAAATACACAAAGGAATTAATTCGAAGTAGGCAAGAGTTATGGTCTGGTTGAGGCTGGAACTGAGAATGTAGGATGTTAAAATAACTTTCCTAGTTAAAAATTCATGATGAACAGCAGACTCCTTTACAGAAAAGAGCTCTGCAGGTGGGTGACATGTGAGGTAACGCCTGAATGGCCAGGATGGAGGATGCACAGGAGTAAGGGAGAACCTAAACCTCTAGGGTTTCCTGGGAGGGAAGATGATCTTAGGTCCTTGCGGTTACTGGGAACTCAGGAGAGCTGCCATCGAGATAAGTTATATAGAACCCAAGTCTGTGGTGGATCACACTGGGGAGAGATCAATTTGGGAGTCTTCTCCAGTGACCCCAAGGAGCTTAGCTTATTATGATGAAGAAAACTTTGAAGGTTAAGAGATCATTGGAGAAAATGGAAAACAAAACCTTTGGAGAACCTCAGAGCGGGAATAAGGCACAGTGAAGACCAGTCTACTTTGGGGCACGGAATCCAAGATGGGGTGGATGTGAGGAAAGAAATCAACATTACCAGTGGAGCAGAAAGGTGCAGTAGCCAGAAGACAGTGAGCAATTCAAAGTTTTCTCTTTGGAGAGAGGCCTTAGAAGGTGGAATTTCATAGAAAAGGAGGTGGAAGTATATGAAGAAGAAGGAAAAGATATGAGAATCCTAGGGAAAAGAAAACTATGCAAACAAAAATCAAGATGGGGGTAAAATAAAGAAGAAACAGATCCCAGAAAAGACAAGAGTCTTCCCTAAGAAGGGATATATTTTTCTCTAAACTCCTACAAAGAAAGAGAGGTCTGACATCGGGAGAGGGATGCACGGAGGCACTGCTTACCCAGCGTCCAACCCTCTCACAGCTGTGACTCTTCTCTGACCAACTACAGTGTGATTTCCACGCCTGTCACCTTGCTGGTCTCTCACTCACCTGAATGGGTTCCACAGTGGATTTCATCTTCCATCGTCCATGGTTCTCCTTGATCCAACTTGGAGAGTATGTCTGGTTTGCTGGCTTTATAACCTATTCACCGGAAATGATAGAATATTTAGACCCAGTGAATTGGGCTTGGGATCTGTGAAGACAGCAGAGTGTTACATTTCAGGACAAAACAATGTTACAACCTACAAAGTAAAGGCTTTTCTCTCAGGAGAAGGGAGAACATACCCACGTATCTGGGTAAGGGGCTAAGAATCTATTGCTTCAGAGCATCACAGACACTCCAGAGCTTTCAGAAGCTGAGAAAGGAGAGGCCACTGATTGGGGACCCTCTAAGGGACCCAGGAGAGCCGTCCTCACCCACAGACAGCAGGTTGCTATAGTTCTCCAGCATCACGTCCCGGTACAGGTCCTTCTGAGGAGGGGCCAGGAGCTGCCACTCCTCCCACGTGAAGTCCACGGCCACATCGTCAAATGTCAGGGTTTCCTGTAATAACAGTGGTGTTTAATGAAGCGATGTCCTTTTGATGATATGGAAGACATGTTAAAGTTTTTCTGCTCATTTCCACTTTATAGGCTGCATCAAGATATCTAGCAGGGTTTTTATTTTAATAAACCATTGAAGAAGCAAATGTCTAATAAAATATTCTCTAATTGTGTAGTCAGCCACCCATCCATTTATCCAATTAGAAGTTTCTATAATGTGTAGAAGTTACATCTTCTTGTTAAGCTAGAGACACCACATTCTCATATATATATATGTATACATATATATATACATATATATATATATATATATATATATATATATATATATATATATATATATATGAATGACAGAGAAAAGATACACATATTTATAGTTTACAGAATAATGGAAGTGATTTTTTACAGGCCTCTACAAATCCATCAGGGAACAAGGAAAGAATAAAACAGAACAAAAGTCACCTGGGCCTCGATCATTTTCTTCTGTTTCCTGAAAACAAGCTGGCCAACAGGGAGGTTCTGTCGCTGTGTCTTCTGGATCTGCCCTAAATTCTGTTCTGTCTTCAATCAAGTGTGTCCCAAGAAATGCTGATACCAAATCCTGTAACTTCTTCCTCCTTCTACTGATTCTTTTGCTCCTGGAGAGTCAGGACCTGTGCGTTGAGGAGAAAATTCAAGCTGAGGGTACATCTCCTCTGGGCCCAGACGCTAACGCTGCTCCTGGGCGCTCGCCTTAACCCAGTGCCCACAGCACTGCTGAGTGTCCCCAGAAGACTGCTGCCCCAGAAGACTTTATCCCTCTGGCCAAAAAGCCTAAGCTTCTGACAGTGGTGGGGGTATTCCTTTATTCCGTGAAGTTGAAGTGGGGTGACTGTCAGAGGGGATGAGGGAAACGAGATCCATGCCAGCAGCAGACCTCAGGAGCGGGAGAATCTCAGGCAGTTCAATTATACAAAAGGGACCGTATGGGAGGAGAGGCGCTGGGCACTGCTTTCCTTTAAACCGTGTGCGCTCAGGAACCTCCCCAAACGTTTTTATACACCCTGTGAGTACACACACTTCAGGTTGAAGACCAATGTACTGGGCAAACCAGAAGCAATGTCTTGTAAGCAATAATGGTAATATCTTAGGAGATTTTAAATACATAAAAAACTAAAATACAAAATAATAGTACATAAATTAGAAGGTGGTAAATGAAGTTGAGGTGCTCTAAGATGACTGTATTGTCAGAGGAAAGTGCAGAAGTACTAATTAACGTAAGAATTTGACAAAGAATAATTACATGTGATGTGTAATCTCTAGTGTCATAATGAACACTAGTAATTTTCTTAAAGTACATAATTTGCGGTGCTATCAGAAGAGGGAAATGTAATAACAAGAAACTCATCCAGAAGAAGGTACGATTCTGACACCAATTTGAATATGTGTGTTTTTTGAACACACCACCAAGCAATGCTACAACACCGGCTGGGTGTCCTACAGTTCAACTCAATTCTGTCGCTATGTACCTGGAGATAATATCATATCCCACCAGTTGAAGGCTCAGTCCTATGAGACTGGCTTCTACCTCCTACTTCATGTGCAAACACAAGTCCAGGTTGTCACGTGTACTTCTAAGCAACCAGCCACAGATGGCAAGTTCCAATGACCCCCCTCCTTGGGTTGATTAATTTGCTAGAGCAGGGAATTCCCTGGTGGTCCAGTGGTTAGGACTCCATGCTTCCACTGCAGGGAGCATGGATTTGATCCCTGGTCGGGGAACTAAGATCCCATATGCCGTGTGGCACGGCCTAAAAAACAAAAAAAAAACGAAACACAAGACAAAAACAAAACAAAAATTTTCCAGAACCGTTCACAGAACTCAGAGAAACATTTTAGTTATTATATTTACTTATTATAAAAGGATGTAACTCAGGAACAGCCAGATGGAAGAGATGCCTAGGGCAGGGTGTGTGTGTAATGGCAAGGAGTGCCCCCTATAGGAGCGTCACTCTCCCTGCATCTCCACATGTTCTCCAAGCCAGAAGCAATTTCACTCTGAGAATACATCTAAGAAATACATCCCTCCAAAAATATGGGCATATTTGAACCAGTGGACACGCTCAGGAATTTCCATAGCACCATTACTCATAATAAACCAAAATGCAAACAACACAAGTTTAATAAATACTAGGAAAAACCAAATATTCAAACAATGGAATGCTGTGGAAAAACTACAGTCTTTGCACAGCTTTCAAGCTAAGAATGACTTTTTTGTTTTTAAAGGACTGTAAAACAAAAATAAAGTATATGTGAGAGAACTGTGGCTTAGAAATCCTAAAATATTTACTGTGTAGATATTTATATATTTGCCTGACCCTTGTTACAGAGGAAAAAAAAAAGTACACCTATGTGCAAAAACGTGAATGATTCTCACAAATACTGAGCCTGACATAAAAAATGCATGATGTGGAGAAAACTCTAATCTGAAAAGATACACGCACCCCAATGTTCATAGCAGCACTATTTACAATAGCCAAGATGTGGATGCAACCCAAGTGTCCATCAGTAGATGAATGGATAAAGAAGATGTGGTATGTATACATACAATGTAATATTACTCAGCCATAAAAAAGAAGGAAATAATGCCATCTGTAGCAACATGGATGGACTTAGAGATTATCATATTAAGTGAAGTAAGTCAGAAAAAGACAACTATCATATGATATCACTTATATGTGGAATCTAAAAAACTGATATAAATGAACTTATTTACAAAACAGAAATAGACTCACAGACATAGAAAACAAACTTATGGTTACCAGAGGGGATGGGGGGTGGGTAGATAAATTAGCAGTTTGGGATGAACATGTACACACTACTGTGTATAAAGTAGACAAACAACAAGGACCTACTGCATAGCACAGGGAATCATACTCAATGTCTTATAATAACCTACAATGGAAAAGAATCTGAAAAAGATTTTATATCTGTATAACTGAATCACTTTGCTGTACACCCGAAGCTAACACACACTGTAAATCAACTACATTTCAGTTTTAAAAAATGGTTTACAAATTGCGTGATGTATAATTACATTGAAACATAGTTGAAAATACCCAAAACTAAATAAACTATAATGATGAGGAATGATTATGTTATAACACCATAAAGAAAAGCCTGAAAGTGCTTGCTAATAGACAAGATGGTATTCACCTTCGGGTGTGAGGATGTAATATAATTGGGAAGAGGTTCACAGAACACCACTGGGGTGCTGGCAATGCTCTGTTTTCGATGTAGGTAATGTCTGTATATATGTATATATTCCTCTTTTTTTTTTTTTTGGCCGTGCTGTGTGGCATGTGAGATCTTAGTTCCATGACCAGGGATTGAACCCTCACCCCCTGCAGTAGAAGTGCAGAGTCTTAACCACTGGACCGCCAGGAAAGTCCCTATATGTATATATTCCTTTCATACTAACTCACTTGTAGAGCTTTTAATTTAACAAAGAAATGGAAAAACTCAAAAATACTAAAAGCCTGTTGTTTGAAAAGACCAATAATATATAATTATTTAGGGTCAAAAGAGAAAATGCAAATAAAGGACAGAAGGAATTAATGGGAGGGACTTCCCTGGTGGTCCAGTGGTTAAGACTCTGCACTTCCACTGCAGGGGGCACGGGTTTGATCCCTGGTCGGGGAACTAAGATCCGACATGCTACAGGTGGCCAAAAAAAAAAAAAAAAAGAAAAGAAAAAAAAAAGAAAAAGGAATTAATGGGAGTTATGACTCAGATAAAATACAGATTTTTTTTTGTCTGAAAGAATACTATGAATACCTTCATGTCATTAAATTTGAAATCCTAGATTTACCCTCCTGAAAACATGTTGACTTCAGACAATACAGCAAGTGAATTTATAAGTAAGCAACAAGACAAAAATGTCCATTACCACCCCACTTTTCAATTTTGTATTGCAGAGTTGAGCCAATGCATTGAAATAAGAATAAGTTAACATTAGGAAATAGGGCAGAAAATTTTCATCAGTATCATTATCAACATGACAAAAAAGATTCAAGGCATTACTTATTTAAAAGAGAAAATGCTCCCCCAGAAACCCCAAAGCAGATTTTTACATACACAGTTGGCTAGAAATGCCCCATATACCTAAGCTCATTTCTTAGTACTAATTCAATCACTACCAATGGGAACTCGAACCACATGACTTACTAAGACCAACCGGGACTTACTAATAAACTGGGATATAGGTCACCATGCCATAGGGATAGATAATTAAACAAAACGGAGATTCTGTTAGCAAAGAACAAAGTGTTCATGTATGTCAGGGAAGCAAGTAACGGTGCCGGTACAATATATCAATATTAGGAGGTGAGTGCAGGTGTTGGCAAACATGTTCTGCAAAGAGAACAGACACAGATTTTCAAATTTGCAGGCCAAAATGTCTCTGTCACGACTATATTCTGCCTCTGCTGTGCGAAAGCAGCAGAGACGATACAAAACAGATCGAAATTGCTGGTTTAGTCCCTCAGTCTGTAGTCGACTCCTTGATTAAAAGCTAAAAGCCCAGGATAAACAACAAGGCCCTACTGTATAGCACAGGGATGTTCAATATCCTGTGATAAATCATAATGGAAAAGAGTATGAAAAAGAATGTACATGTATGTATAACTGAATCACTTTGCTGTACAGTAGAAATTAACACATTGTAAATCAACTATACTTCAATAAAATAAATTAAAAAAGAAAAAACCCACACAGAAAAAAGCTGAAAACCAGATGGTTTCGAACTACTGCCCTGGGCTGTACCGTCTTCCGTCCCAGCAGCCGAAGTTGGAACCTCAACCCAAAAAGTACACCCAGGGGTCCTCGGCGTCCAAAGCCTCAGCCCTCACAAGCCTCTCTGTACCACAGACACTGACTAAACACTTCCTTATTAATCCGAAACCTGGGCCAGACACCCTCATATGACCATCCAGCCAGGCCCCAACACCACTGAGCCCCAAATTAAATCCCCAGCCTGAACCCGACACTGCGCTCATCGTCAATGCCACTCGTACGCCCTGCAATCTGCAGAACCGCAAGCCCTGACACCTGGAAGAGCAATGATCTCTACAGAATCTGATCGTACTGACACCCAGGACACCCCCCAACCTAAACCGTAGACAAAACCCGCGTCCGGTTCCCTTCAAATACCTCAAAGCAGATACTCTCCTGGTTCACGTTAAATACATCCACCTCCGCACTTCTACCCTCCCCCTCTGCCCTCCGGCAAAAATCTCATGGGTCCAGATTGCACCAAGTCCACGCGTCACCCTTGGGCGAAACAAAACCACCACTGTGACAAAAAAAAAAAAAATCCAGGGACAAAAACACACACTAACCTGATTTCCCCAACCTACAAGGAGCCTAAACGTCGTACTTCTGTGAACTGCTTTGACGTCTAGACCGGTCCGGCTCCCGTCTACGGCAGCCGAAGTGGATCTGCGGTGTTTCAGGAAACGAGGACGACCGGATTTCCGGCATTTCCTAGAGAGGCAATATGTCCGCGCCCAGCTCTCCGCGGCCCCAGGGGGCGGCCATGTTGGGACACCTGACGTACAGCGGGCCAAGGGGCGGGTTTGGGTACCAGGAGCCAGGGATGGCGGGGAAGGTGAGAAGACACTGAAATTATCTAATTTCCTGGTACTTCGACTCTTGCAGAAAATAGGTAAATTTTCAGTCTCAAGCTTCGCGAGGCAAAAATGATGCAGGCTAAGTTGCTTTCAGCAGGCTAGGCAGACAAGTAATACGGCCGCGGCGAGTATTATCTACTTTGTATTAAAAAAAAAAAAAAAAAAAAGTTTCCAAACGGACAAGTAGGAGTTGTCGGCATGGCAGCGGAGAACGCACTCGTAGAAAGGGAAAAGATTTACCGTTACCTCCGGTAAACGGACGCCACGGACAGCTTCTGATCGGAAAATAGTTTGTAGAAAGCTGTTTTTAAGAACAGAAAAAGATTCCCAGAAGCAGGTACAGTACGGGGTCGGCTAGTAACGAGAGAAAAGAGCGGCTGGGGCTAATCTAAGTTGTGATGGGGGGCGGCGGCGGGGGCGGGGGGGACTTAGGAAAAGGCCACTAGCAGTGAGGCCATTCAAGGTATGGAGTCGCTGGGAAAAGCACAACCTGCGGGTGGTGATGCGGCTAGTAATCCAAGATTTAGGGCAAAGAATGTCAAAATTAGGTGTGCATCAGGCCATTGTTAAAAATGCAGTCCTGGATTCCAGCCCCAGAGGTTCTAGTTTAGGAGGTGGGGAATTTGGCTGGGAAACTTGCATTAAGTTTCTCAGAGAATCTGAGGCAGGAAGCCTGTCATATACAATCATTAGAAACAGTCCTGGAATGTTCTCTGGTTACCAATATTATGATGGGTGACTCCCCTCAGTACTTCAGTCTTGGCTCAAATTATATCCAGAAAAGCTTGGGGGGAGGGCCTCCCGCATTATTACCAATACATTACTATAAATTACCATTACTAGGCTCTATTTTTCTTCATAGGACTTATCACTTGCTGACATATAATCCATTGACTCTCTCCCTCACTATATTGTAAGGTCCATAAAGGCTGTTCCCTTGCCTGTATTGTTCACTGTTGTATCTTCAGTGTGGAATACAGCGTCTCACACAGTGTTGGTGCTTTAAAATACGTCTGAAGGAGGGAATTACCCAATAACCCAGCATTTCAGATTGAATTCTGAGATGGCCACAACATGGCAAATTTCCATTTCCTTTCCTATTAACAAGACCCAACTATTTATAACTTGAATAGTTAGGATAACTACAGGATAGTTAGGAAATTAAGGAAAAGTACTCTGGCTAGTGAGAGGCGAAGAGCCCCACTCCCAGAGGAGGGAGAAAGAATAATGAAAACACATCTCAATTCAGCAGGTAACAGTGCAGCTGGAATTTTTTTAATGGTGGCAGCTCTCAAGAGTGATAGTCCTGTGGACAAAGGTTCTTCTCCACAACATCCTTTAAGAATGTCACCTCCCATCTCCTATTTTCTCCTCCATTCTTAGAGACTAAGATTCCTATCCTTTCTATTCTACGTATTCTGAGGATCCTTTTTCGTTTTTGCTTTGCCCAGTTTATATTGTTATTGGGTCTCTAATCAAATACAATTTGGGGAAGACAGCTGTGTTCTTTAGGACTGCCTTCCAATGGCTCATTCCCTTCAATGACAGAACACTCTGCTTAGTCCACTAGCTCATTCATTCACTTTCCAAATCAATGGATAATTGGTTTTTATTTTTCTGTGCTGGGAAATATAAAATCATGTAAACCAGGGCTCTCCAGTACAACTTTCTAGGATGATGGAAATGATGACAGATTTCTCTCAGTATATACTTTTCAGCCACATAGTCAGCTACAAAGTTTTGCTCATTGTCTGTGCTGTCCAATGTGGTACCCACTAGTCACATTGTGACCATCTGAAACGTGGTTTAGTGCAACTGAGGAACAGACTGTTTTTAAAACTTTAACATTTAAATAGCAAAATCAAGGAATTTTTAATCTACTGGGGGGATAAGACTTGGGCATTACAAAAATAACTTGTATCCTGAAGTGCTTAAAGTCCGTTAAGAGTAGCCCTTGCCGTCCCTCAAAATAATATACAACTTAAACAAGAAATTATCATAACCCCTTGAGCCAATACTCCATATCTGCTATGGACTGAATGTTTATGCCTCCCAAAATTCATATTTGGAGGCCTAATCCAAAATATGACGGTATTCAAAGGGAAAATGTGGGGGGGTGGGAGGGATAAATCAGGAGCTTGGGATGAACATACACACACTACTATAAATAAGATAGATAACCAGCAAGGACGTATTGTATAACCCAGGGAACTCTACTCAATATTCTGTGACAACCTATAGGAGAAAAGAATCTAAAAAAGAATGAATATATGTATATGTATAACTGAATCACTTTGCTGTACACCTGAAACTAACACAGCATTGTAAATCAACTATACTCCAATAAAATTAAAATATTAAAAACAAAAACCAAAATATGATGGTATTAAGAAGTGGGGCCTTTGAGAGGTGACTGGTTCAAGAGGGTGGAGCCCTCATGACTGGATTAGTGCCTTTATAAAAGACATCCCAGACAACTCCTTTGCCCTTTCCCCTATGTGAGGATACAGTGGGATGACTGTCTTCTATGAACCAGGAACCCTCACTAGATACCGAATCTGCTGGCACCTTAATCTGGGACTTTGTAGCTTCCAGAACTGTGAGAAATGAATTTCTGTTTTTATAAGCTACCCAGGCTATGGTATTCTCTTATAGTAACCAGAAGGGACTAAGAAAATGTCTGTTTCACCTTGTGTACATATTTACATCCTCTTACTAGATTACCTGGTGTGTAAAGGTACCACTTAAAGATAATCCAGTTACCTCAAATCTCTCTCCAGGAGACCATGGGCTTTTTCTGGTTTGGTCACCACTGTATCCTCAGCTTCTAGAACAGGACCCAGTAAAAAGGAAGTATTTGACAAATACTCAGTAAATGAACAAAATGACTCAATCTGAGACTCAATCAAACTGGCTCAAACTAAGTCCATTTGCATAATGTAAATTTCTCAGAGTTTAAGATAGACATCCCAGTTTTCAATTAATCCTTCACCTTGGCCTTCCAGAAACTGAATTGATATATATACGCCCAGTATCTCACCAATCCAATATTAGCCCTGTTGTGGTTTTTTGTTCATAGCAACCTTCCACATACAAATTATATGTTTAAAAACTTCACCTACTTATTTTCTCCACTTAGTTGAACTCAGGCTTCCTTCATTCATTCGACTGACACAACAGAGCAATTGATGTGTATGTGTTTGGGTTAACATCAGATTATGCCTCTGTATCAATGCATGTATCTAATTGGATGAGTACACCATGCGTTCCCAGTCTCAGCATTTACACAATTTCTCTCAGTATATACTTTTTCAGCCACCACATAAGCTAGAAATTTTTGCTCAATAATTTATATCTTTTTCACATAGTATGTCTCTGAGTTTTTTTTCCTACTGATTTTCTGTGACATAAAATAAGATGTAATTGACCACTGAAGGCACAACTACATTCAATGCATTCATAAAGGTTCTCTCCTGTGCAAAACCTCTGTTATCTCCTGCGGGTGCACATCTGGCCACAGGTTGTCCCACTGTGACTACATTCCTATTTGCTAGGAGTTCACTTATGTTTACTGATGTCTGAGGAGCCACTGAAGGCACCTGCATAGTCACTGAATTTACAGGGGTTTTCTCCTGCATAGCATCACTAGTCTGTGAGGAGCTGTGACTCTCTGAGGGATGATTTTCCACCTTGGCTGAATCTCCACGTTTCTCTCTTGTGTGTATTCTCTTATGTTTAACAAGGCAAGACATGTAGGCAAAAGCTTTCCCGCACTCATTGCAGATATAGGGTCTCTCTCCTGTATGAGTTCTTTGATGCACAATGAGCTTTTGCTTTGTAGTGAAGGCTTTCCCACATTCACTGCATTCAAAGGGTTTCTCTCCTGTGTGAATTCTTTGATGTTTAATGAGACCTGACTTCTGGGAACAGGATTTTCCACATTCATTGCACACAAAAGGAGTCTTTCCTGTGTGAAATCTCTGATGTGCAATGAGGCAAGTCTTCTGGATGAAGCCTTTTCCACATTCATTGCATATGTAAGGTTTCTCACCTGTGTGAATTCGCTGATGTACAATGAGATTTCCCTTCTGGATGAAGCCTTTCCCACAGTCACTGCATATATACGGTTTCTCTCCGGTATGGGTTTTCTGATGTATATTGAGCCGTGATTTCTTGAGGAAGGCTTTGCCACATTCAGTGCATTTATAAGGTTTCTCTCCTGTATGCGTTCTCTGATGTTCAGTGAGCATGAACTTTCTAGAGAATGCTTTCCCACACAGGTTACATCGATGGGGCTTCTCTCCTGTATGAATTATCTGGTGATCAGTGAGCCAAGACTTTTTGATGAAAGCTTTCCCACATTCACCACATACATGAGGCTTCTCTATTTTGGGGGTTTTCTGATGCTTGTTGAATTGGGACTTAGAGCTGATGGGTTTCTGGCTTTTGGGGAATTTAATTTCAGTATGAAATTGTTCACTGTCAGCATGGAGACAGGACTTCCCATCACCAGTAAACTCAGCAGGGCTCTTTATTTCATAGCTCCTGCTCTGGGGAAGTAAAGTTAAATCTGATTTCATACTTTTTCCATGTAAGTCAAACATATCATGATTTTGCCTGAACAGAAAATGAGTTCTGCTCTGATGAACAAAATATTCCAGTGGGTTCTGTTCGTGCCATTGTTCTAGTCTCTTCTCCATGCTCTCATTTTGTAAGTGCTCCAGCAGGCGACCATCAACTTTCCAGATTTCTAGGAAAGAGAAGAACAATGAATTTCTTAAAAATACCTTGATGCGGGGCTTCCCTGGTGGCGCAGTGGTTAAGAATCCTCCTGCCAATGCAGGGGACACAGGTTCGATTCCTGGTCTGGGAAGATCCCACATGCCGCGGAGCAGCTAAGCCCGTGTGCCACAACCACCAAGCCTGCGCTTTGGAGCCTGCGAGCCACAACTACTGAGCCCACGGGCCACAAATGCTGAAGCCTGTGCACCTATAGCCCATGCTCTGCAGCAAGAGAAGACACTGCAATAAGGAGCCCTCACACTGCAATGAAAAGTAGCCCCCGCTAGCTGCAACTAGAGAAAGCCCACGTGCAGCAACGAAGACCCAACACAGCCAAAATAAATTAATTAATTAAAAAAAAATACCTTGACGTGAGGAGTCTTTTTAGTGATGTTCCTATTATGTAAGTGTAAATAAAATTCCATGTTTAATGTTCCCTGCACATTGGAACAAACAATACAAACCAACCAAAAGGTAAAAGTAGTTAGTGTAAAACACAGGGTTGGATAATTCAAAATGAATAAATATAGATTTGAATACTTTCTAAATACTAGCCTTGCAAAACATGGAGAGACTGTAAAATACAAGCAATTTCCTGTGAGCAGGAGACCACAGGTTGCAGGGCCACCTCATCCAAATTGGGGAGGGATGGACTCATTCATTCCACAGATCCTTACTGATCACCTCTGTGTACCAGGAACGGTGCTAGTGTTGGGGATTCACAAACATACTCCTCGTGTTCACGGAGCCTATACTGTAGGTGGGTAAAACCACTTTACAGGGCAGAGACAGACACAAGGAAAACAGCTGCAGGTTGGAAAACCTGGCGGGAAGGAGCAATGGAGAGGGAGAGAGGTGGAGGAAACCAGGGCTCATTTTGGAGGGAGACAGGCCTCCCCATGGATCCATTGTTGTGGTCTGCATGAGGGGAATGAAGAATATGACACAGCGCAGAACTCCAAGCACATCTAACTTACAATCTCCAAAACAGAACTGGTTTCCCAGGCCAGGTCTCCTCCACCTGTCACCTCCAGCACAGTCACTGCCAACTCCACTCTTCTACTTCACCATGACAAAACTCCTCAGCATTTGTTTCTCTCGCTCACACACAATATCCAGCACAATGATCAATCCTGCCTGCCCTCCTTTACAGATACACCCAGAATGGGACCGGCACCCACTCCTTCCACCCTCACGAAGCCAATCACTCTCTCTTGCACCACAGCAGTAGCCTCCTACCTGGTTTTCCTGTCCCTCCCCTGCCAGTGCCTGTCTATGTTCTACACATTAGCCAAATGGAAACTTTCAGCACCAATTATATCACATCAAGCCTCCTTTACTCAAAACTCCCTAATCTTTTCTCATCTCATTACGAATAAAATCAAGGTCTTGACATAGACAACAAACCATGGTTACCAAAAGGGAAAGGTGGGGGGAAGGGATAAATTAGGAATTTGGGAGTAACATATACACACTACGACATATAAAATAGGTAAACAACAAGGACCTACTGTACAGCACAGGGAACTATAGTCAAAATTTTGTAATAACCTATAAAGGAAAAGAATCTGAAAAAGAATATAGATCGACAGACAGATAGCTGAATTGCTTTGCTGTACACCTGAAACTAACACAGCATTGTAAATCAACTATACTCCAATAAAAAATAAATTAATTTGTTAAAAAATCAAGGTCTTGATATGTCCTTGAAAGGCCCTTACGTGACCTGCTCCCCAACCCCCAGCCTCTACCCCACTGACCCTATGTCTCCAGTCATGCTCTCTATGTTCCATCCAAACAGGCTTCCGAAAGTTCTTCAGTCACGCTCTTGCTTCAAGCCTTTGAACTTTCCAGGTTTATTTTGGAACACTCCTCACCCAGGGAACCTACTTGCATCCCTCATCGACCTGCTCAACTCACCTTAACAAACAAGATTTTAGGGAGGGATGGATTGGGAGTCTGGGATTAGCAGATGCAAACTATTACATATAGAATGGATAAACCACAAGGTCCGACCGTATAGCACAGGGAACTATATTCAATATCCTGTGATAGGGACTTCCCTGGTGGCTCAGTGGTTAAGAATCCGCCTGCCAATGCAGGGGACACGGGTTCGAGCCCTGGTCCGGAAAGACCCCACATGCCGCGGAGCAGCTAAGCCCGTGAGCCACAACTACTGAGCCTGCACTCTAGAGCCCGCGAGCCACAACTACTTAAGCCTGCGTGCCTAGAGCCCGAGCTCCGCAACAAGAGAAGCCACTGCAATGAGAAGCCCGCACACCGCAACGAAGAGTAGCCCCTGCTCGCCGCAATAGAGAAAGCCCGAGCACAGCAACCAAGACCCAACACAGCCAAAAATAAAAATTTAAATTTAAAAATTAAATAAATTAATTAAAAAAAAGAAATTAATACAAATCAACCATACTTCAATTTAAAAAAAAATCAAGACTTCTTATTCCTAAAGCACAGGGCCAAGTCCAAGCACTCAAGATGTAGTCATGCTGCTTTACGTCCCCGAAAGTAATTTTGACCCCAAAACCTTACCATCAACCTTCATCCATTTTTTCCGCTCGGCCCATATTTATTTAAATGTCAACTCTCATTTGCCCTCTATAAGCAGCATATCCAGAATCCAACCAACACTCACCCCCTCCACCCATGCTGCAGCCAACCATTCTCCCTGTCACCGTGTTTTTTGCAATAGCCTCCTACAAGGCTTTCCTGCTTGCCCCCTGCCCACTATGGTCTGCTTTCTATACAGAAGCCAAAGGGATTCCTTGAAAAAGGTAAATTATTTCATGTTATTCCAGTACTCAAGAACTCCTCGTGTTTTCACATCTTATTAGGAGTAAAATCTCGATTCCTTGAAATTGAGTACATGACCAACCTTATCCCCCACGCCCGCCCCGCCCCGCCCACCCCCACTGCTACTGCCTCTTCGGCTTATTCCCATCACATTCCTGAAAGCACACTCTGCTCTGTCCACACGGGCTCCTTAATGTCTCTTAAACTCATTCGTGGCGTGGCCTTTTAAGTTTGCTAGCCGCTCTACTTGGAAAACTCCTAACCCGGCAGCCTACTAACTTCCCGCACTTCTTGGCTCAGAGGCACCTTATCTGAGAGGTGTTCCCTGCCTAAAAGAGGAGCTCCAGCACCTACTCTTCCATAATGCTGACTAAAGTTTTATCACAGCACTTTTCACCCCCTAGGTATATTATTTGTTTATTGTTATCAATTCCTTAACTCCTTTCTCATAGACTAAAAACTCGTGATCATTTGTATACTTTTCCCCACTGTTCTTACCTTCCAGCATTAACTAGGCTATCAGAAAATACAGAGGAATGAAAAAAAAAAAGAAAAAAGATTTTGAAAAATAGAGGAATGAATCAAAGAAGCAATCACATGTATGGAACACGTTGGGGAGAATTTAGGAAAGAAGATGGAAATCTATCTCTTTCTGAGCAAGATGATATCATATCATGGAGATAATGGAAAGAAGAATTTTAACTGCCAGGTAATGTGGTTAGCAGAGACTAAATGTCATCAGGATCCAGTGGGAAGAAAAATGAAAATTTTAGGGACATGAAGACAATAGTAAGGTCTGCAATCAACGAGAAGAAAGTTCAAAATCAGTAAATACACAAAGGAATTAATAATTCAAAGTAGGCAAGAGTTATGATTGGGTTGAGGCTGGAACTGAGAACACAGGATGTTAAAATAACATTTCTAGTTAAAAATTCATCATGAACAGCAGACCCCTTAACAGAAGAGAGCTCTGCTGGTGGGGAACATGTGAGGTAATGCCTGAATGGCCAGGATGGAGAATGCACAGGAGTAAGGGAGAACCTAAACCTCTACGGTTTCCTGGGAGGGAAGACGATCCTAGGTCCTTGCAGTTTTTGGAAACTCAGGAGAGCTGCCATTGAGATGAGTAAATTATATAGAAGCCAAGCCTGTGGTGGAGCACACTGGGGAGAGATCAATTTGGGAGTCTTCTCCAGGGAACCGAAGGAGTTTATTAGCTTGTTAGAATGAAGAAAACTTAGAAGGTTAGGAGATCATTGAGTAAAATGGAAAACAGAACCTTTGGAGAACCTCAGAGCGGGGACAAGGCACAGTGAAGACCAGTTTACTTTGGGGCTTGGTATCCAAGATGGGGTGGATGCGAGGAAGGAAATTAACATTACCAGTGCGGCAGAAAGGTGCAGTAACCAGAAGACAGTGAGGAATTCAAAGTTTTCTCTTTGGAGAGAGGCCTTGGAAGGTGGAATTTCATAGAAAAGGAGGTGGAAGTGTATGAAGAAGAAGGAAAAGATATGAGAATCCGGGGACTTCCCTGGTGGTGCATTGGTTAAGAATCCGCCTGCCAATGCAGGGGACACGGGTTCGAGCCCTGGTCCGAGAAGATCCCACATGCCACGGAGCAACTAAGACCGTGCACCACAACTACTGAGCCTGCGCTCTAGAGCCCGCGAACCACAACTACTGAGTCCGCGTGCCACAACTACTGAAGCCCACGCGCCTAGAGCCCGTGCTCCACAACAAGAGAAGCCACTGAAATGAGAAGCCCATGCACTGCAACAAAGAGTAGCCCCCGCTCGCTGCAACTAGAGAAACCGTGCATGCAGCAACGAAGATGAAGTGCAGTCAAAAATAAATAAATAAATAAATTTATTTTAAAAAAAAAATATGAGAATCCTAGGAAAAAGAAAACTATGCAAACAAAAATCAAGATGGCGGTAAAATAAAGAAGAAACAAATCCCAGAAAAGATAGAGTCTTCCCTAAGAAGGGATACATTTTTCTCTAAATTCCTACAAAGAAAAAGAGGTCTGGCACCGGGATTTCCACAGCCTGTCGCCTTGCTGGCCTCTCACTCACCTGAACGGGTTTGACAGTGGATTTCATCTTCCATCGTCCATGGTTCTCCTTGACCCAACTTGGACAGTACATTTGGTTTGCTGGCTTGAAAACCTATTCATGGAAAATGATACAAGATTTAGACCCAGTGAATGGGGCGTGGAGTCCGTGAAAACCGCAGAATCCTACCTCTGAGGACAATACAGTTTTCACATTTTGAAGGAAAAATACACCCCTCTGTGAGTCTCCTCTCCTGTCAATACTTCTACTTCACTTCTGACACCAGATATGTGGATTTTCCACACATCAAGGAATTCTGCGACACCAACTGACACTGACGGGGTGTCCTCCGAGTTAATTCAATTCTGACACGATCTACCTGGTGACAGGGTCAGATAATACAGGTTAGGGGTACACTCCCATAAGACTTCGGCTCCGCTCCTGCATTTCTGGCACCAACTGTAAATTCAGGCTGTTTCCTGGGCTTCTGATCAACCATGAATAGATCAGAGGTTCCCATGACTCCCTTTCTCGGGTTCGATTAATTCACTAGAGCAGCAGACAGAACTCAAGAAGACAGTTTACTTACTAGGTCACCAGTTTATTATAAAAGGATACACAGGGAGCTCAGCTCGGTGCTCTGTGATGACCTAGATGTGGCAGGGGAGAGGGGGAGGGAGGTCCAAGAGGGAGGGGATATAGGTATACATAGTGCTGATTCACTTCATTGTACAGCAGAAACTAACACAACATTGTAAAGCAATTCTACTCCAATAAAAAAATAAATAAAAATTAAAAAAATAAAAATAAATCAATAAAAAAATAAAAGGATACAACTCAGGAACAGCCAGATGGAAGAGAATACAGTACAAGGCGTGTGGGAAAGGCCACAGAGCTTCCATGCTCTCTCTGGGGGCACCCCTCCCCTGGCACCGCCAAGTGGCCACCAATCTGAAAGCTCTCCAAGCCTGTCCCTGTGGGGTTTCATGGAGGCTTCACTATATAGCCATCATGGATTAAATCATGAGGCTTTGAAATATTTCCAGACATTGCCAAATGTCCCCTGGGAACCAAATTGGCCCCAGTTGAGAACCACTGACCTAATGGGGGAGAGAGCTGGAAAATGGTAAATGCATAGAAAATGGGTGTGACAAGAAACCCTCACAGTTGCTGCTTAATTTTTAATTATAAATGACCGATTGTTTAGTAGAAACTCTTTATATGTTGTAGCAGATATGGAAATTATTAATTATTGGAGTTAAAATGGTACAAGCTGTGGTCATTGTGTTAATCATTTTTAAAGCACTGTTGTTTGCAGTATGCATATACAGGTATGCAGAGAAGAATCAAACTCCTCTGCCCAAGGACTTATTAAACTATGTTCTAATTGTCAAAAAAAAAAAAAAATCATCGGGCTTTGGTGATTATGATTTAATCTCCAGCCCCTTTCTTCTCCCCAGAGGTGAGGTGAAGGTGGGACTGAAAGTTGCAACCTTCTAAATCATGGGTGGTGAGCTCGGCAACCAGCCCCCAATCTTAGGTTATCGAGTGGCCTTCCAAAAATCACCTCATTAACATAAACTCAGATGCGGTGGTAAGGGTCCCTTATATGAATAACAAAAGACACCCATTTCTCATTTACCCTCTTATAACTTAGGAAATTCCATGGATTTTAGGCGCTCTGTGCCAGAATTGGGGATGAAGACCAAATATATATATTTCTTAATATAAATCACAGCATTATACACAGCTACAAAATAAAGGCGCTTCTCTCAAGAGAAAGGAGAATATACCTACTTCTCTTGGGCCAGAGACGGGACTGAGAATCTACTGCTTCAAAGCATCACAGACAATCCAAAGCTTTCAGAAGCTGAGAAAGGAAACCCCACTGACTGGGGACCCTCTAAGGGACCCAGGAGAGCCGTCCTCACCCACAGACAGCAGGTTGCTATAGTTCTCCAGCATCACATCCCGATACAGGTCCTTCTGAGGAGGGGCCAGAAGCTGCCACTCCTCCCATGTGAAGTCCACGGCCACATCGTCAAATGTCAGGGTTTCCTGTAATAACAGTGGTGTTTAATGAACTGATCTCTTTTTGATGATATGAAAGAAATATTAAAGTTTGTCTTCTCATTTCCACTTTATAGGCTAGATCTGTATATCTAGGGGGTTGTTTGTTTTTAAGACACATGGAAGAAGCAAAAGCCTAATAAAATACTAGGATCCAACTAACTGTAATTGTATAGTCAGTCATCCATCCATTTATCATTAGCCGTTTCTTTTTTTTTTTTTTTTGGCCGCGTTGCGTGGCTTGCAGGATCTTAGTTCCCCGACCAGGGATCGAACCTGTGCCCCCTACAGTGGAAGCACAGAGTTTTAACCACTGGACCGCCAGTGAAGTCCCTCATACACGTTTCTATAATATGTAGAAGTTAAATCTTGTTAACCTAGAACACCACATTCATACATACATACATGTATGTGTATATATATATATATATATATGTATGGGACAAACATATATACCAGTGGAATCGGGATGACGTGTCTTTACAGCCAGTCAATCAGAATCTTCTGGGAAGTGCCTCAAGATGCCAGAATTATAAGAAACTAAATGTTTAATAAGCATGTTTAAAGTGTATGAAGAGGAAACTTATTTTTTGATATGTGTACTTTGTTATGATTTCAGCCTTTAAATATATTCTTAAGTCAGTTGTGTAATGAACAAAAATAAATGCAATATATTTATTTTGCCAGGGAATAAATTGCCAGGAATTCCCTGGCAGTCCAGTAGTTAGGACTCCACACTTCCACTGCAGGGGGTACCAGTTCCAGCCCTGGTCAGGGAACTAAGATCTGCAAGCCATGTGGTGTGGGAAAAAAAAGAAAAAAAAGAAAAGAAAACGGTAGATTAAGAATTCGGGGGCTTCCCTGGTGGCGCAGTGGTTGGGAGTCTGCCTGTCGGTGCAGGGGACACGGGTTCGAGACCTGGTCTGGGAGGATCCCACATGCCGCGGAGCGACTAAGCCCGTGAGCCACAATTACTGAGCCTGCGCGTCTGGAGCCTGTGCTCCGCCACGGGAGAGGCCGCGATGGTGAGAGGCCCGCGCATCGCGATGAAGAGTGGCCCCCGCTCGCCGCAACTAGAGAAAGCCCTCGCACAGAAACGAAGACCCAACACAGCCAAAAATAAAATATAAATAAAAAAAAAAAAAAGAATTCGGATTTGGGGACTTCCCTGGTGGCACAGTGGTTAAGAATCCGCCTGTCAATGCAGGGGACACAGGTTTGAGGCCTGGTCCGGGAAGATCCCACATGCTGCAGAGCAGCTAAGCCCGTGTGCCACAACTACTGAGCCTGCACTCTAGAGCTCGCGAGCCACAACTACTGAGCCCGCGTGCCACAACTACGGAAGCCCGTGCACCTAGAGCCCGTGCTCCGCAACAAGAGAAGCCACCACAAGGAGAAGCTCGCACACCATAACGAAGAGTAGCCCCCACTCGCCGCAACTAGAGACAGCCCGCGTGCAGCGATGAAGACCCAACACAGCCAAAAATAAATAAATAAATTAATAAATTAAAAAGAAAGAATTCGGATTCGAACATGGAAATCAAAAGTCAGACATACTGCAAAGCCTGAGGAAACAGCCCCCATAGAACTGCCCTCGCTTCAGACACCGGCTGCAATTTCTGGCGTCCCCAGGATCACCCTCACTTCAGAAGCAGGCTACAAAGACACCCAGGGTCCCCAAGACACCCTTAGATGCAATCATTAGCTAGAATGACTCAGACAACTAACAAACCCATTCGGGAACAAAGGAAAGAATAAAACAAACCAGAAGTCACCTGGGCCTGGATCATTTTCTTCCGTTCTCTAAAAACAGCTGGCAACAAGGAGGCTCTGTAACTGTGTCTTCTGGGTCTGCTCTAAATTTCTGTTCTGATACCTGTCTTCAATCAAGCATGTCTCCAGTAATGCTGATACCAAATCCTGTAACTTCTTTCTCCTTCTACTGATTCTTTTGCTCCTGGGGAGTCAGGACCTGTGGGTTGAGGAGAAAATTCAAGCTGAGGGTACATTTCCTCTGGGCCCAGATGCTATCACTGCTCCTGGGCGCTCACCTTAACCCAATGCCCACAGCATTGCTGAGTGTCCCTTTTTTACCCCAGAAGACTTTATTCCTCTGGCCAAAAAGGCTAAGCTTCTGACTGTGGTGGGGGTATTCCTTTATTCCGTGAAGTTGAAGTGGGGTGACTGTCAGAGGGGATGAGGGAAACGAGATCCATCCCAGCAGCTGGAGAATCTCAGGCAGCTCAATTATACAAAAGGGACAATACGGGAGGAGAGGCGCTGGGCACTGCTTTCCTTTAAACCGTGTGCGCTCAGGAACCTCCTCAAACGTTTCTATACACCCTGTGAGTACACACACTTCAGTTTGAAAGCCAATGTACTGGGCAAACCAGAAGCATTCTCTTATTAAGCAATGATGATAATACCTTAGGTGGTTTAAGATAACATTTTTTAAAAGTACACAATATTGTAAATAAATTGGAAACTGGTAAATAAAGTTGAGATGCTTAAGACCCCTGTCAGAGAAGAGTGTAAAAGTACTAATCAATGTAAACATTTGACAAAGAAAGCTTCCATGCTGTATGTAATTTCTAGTGTCATGGTAAAAACTAACAATTGTCTCAAAGTACATAATTTCCATCCTAATGGAAGGGGGAAACAGAATGAGAAGAAATTCATTCAAAACAAGGCAAAAAAAGAGAAGAAGGAATAGAGAACTAGTGGGGCAAATACAGTACACTTAGATGACTATTTTTAAACAAAACATTATATTTTATAATGTTTTATAATATAAGAATTATATTCAGTATAAACAGAACGAGGAATCGAGTTAGTTACACAAAACCCAATAACATGCTACTCTAGGTGACATGTATGAAACATAATGATATGGAAAGCTGGAGAATAAAAGGTTAGTAAAAGATAAACCATGGAAAGAGTAACCACAGACACTCTGGTGTATTCTCAGACAAAATGGACCAGAAAGCCTAAACATTACTACAGAGAAAGAGAAATGCTTGCTAGTAAGAGGTTCAATTCAGCACATGATAGAAATTTGCAATTTCTATGCATCTAATAATATTGCTTTGAAATATATACAGCAAAAATGGACCCAAAAAACCAAGAAGAAATAAATCCAGACTAACGGTTGAAGACTTAACACGCCTATCCCATTAACTGACAGAACAAATAGGTCACCAACAAACAAAATTTATAAACAAAATCATTTTGAAGAATATAAAAAATATATGATAAGTAGGAATACTGACACAAATTTTAAGACTTAAATAAATGGAAAGATGAACTATGAATACGATTCAGAAAACCAAGCATTTTAAAGACGTCATGTCAACCCACGCACCTATGGTCAATTAATGTATGACAAAGGAGGCAAGAATATATAATGGAGAAAAGACAGTCTTTCAACAACTGGTGCTGGGAAAACTAGATACTACATGTAAAAGAATGAAATTAGGGCTTCCCTGGTGGCGCAGTGGTTGAGAATCTGCCTGCCAATGCAGGGGACACGGGTTCGAGCCCTGGTCTGGGAAGATCCCACATGCCGCAGAGCAGCTAGGCCCGTGAGCCACAACTACTGAGCCTGCTCATCTGGAGCCTGTGCTCCGCAACAAGAGAGGCCGCGATAGTGAGAGGCCTGCGCACCACGATGAAGAGTGGCCCCCACTTGCCGCAACTAGAGAAAGCCCTTGCACAGAAATGAAGACCCAGCACAGCCATAAATAAATAAACAAATAAATAAAAATTTTAAAAAAAAAGAATGAAATTAGAACATTCTCTAACACCATACACAAAAATGAACTCAAAATGGATCAAAGACCTAAACGTAAGACCGGACACTATAAAACTCTTAGAGGAAAATACAGACAGCACACTCTGTCATAAATTGCAGCAATATCTTTTTTGATCCACCTCCTAGAGTGATGAAAATAAAAACAAAAATAAATGAATGGGACCTAATAAAACTTAAAAGTTTCTGCACAGCAAAGGAAACCATAAACAAAAAGAAAAGACAATCCACAGAATGGGAGAAAATATTTGCAAACCAAGTGACCAAAAAGGGATTAATCTCCAAAATATACAAACAGCTCATGCAGCTCTATGTCAAAAAAACCCCCCAAACAACCCAATCAAAAAATGGGCAGAATGGGACTTCCCTGGTGGTGCAGTGGTTAAGAATCCGCCTGCCAGTTTTGGGGACACGGCTTCGATCCCTGGTCTGGGAAGATCCCATGTGTTGCAGAGCAACTAAGCCTGTGCACCACAACTACTGAGCCTGCGCTCTAGAGCCCGTGAGCCACAACTAGTGAGCCTGTGTGCCACAACTACTGAAGCCCACGCACCTAGAGCCTGTACTCCACAAGAAGAGAAGCCACGGCAATGAGAAGCCCGTGCACCACAACAAAGAGTAGCCACTGCCCCCTGCACTGCTCACTGCAACCAGAGAAAGCCCGTGAGCAGCAACAAAGACCCAACGTGACCAAAAATAAATAAATAAATAAATAAAATTTTTTAAAAAATCAATGTATTTTTTAAAAAAAGGGCAGAAGATCTAAATAGACATTTCTCCAAAGAAGACATACAGATGGCCAAAAAACACATGAAAAGATGCTCAACATCACTAGTTATCAGAGAAATGCAAATAAAAACTACAATGAGTTATCACCTCACACTGGTCAGAATGGCCATCATCAAAAATTCTACAGACAATAAAAGCTGGAGAGGGTGTGGTGAAAAGGGAACCCTCATACACTGTTGGTGGGAATGTAAATTGGTACAACCACTATGGAGAACAGTATGTTCTCTTTTTATATTTTTTAAGAGAACAACCATGTGACCCAGCAATCCCACTCCTGGGAATATATCCAGAAAAAACCATAATACAAAAAGATACACGCACCCCAATGTTCATTGCAGCACTATTTACAATAGCCAAGACATGGAAGCAACCCAAATGTCCATTGATAGAGGCATGCATAAAGATGTGGTACATAGATACAATGGAATAGTACTAAGCCATGAAAAAGAAGGAAATAATGCCATTTGCAGCAACGTGGACTTAGAGATTATCATACTAAGTGAAGTAAGACAGACAGAGAAAGACAAATACCGTATTATACCACTTACATGTGGAATCTAATTTTTAAAAAATGATACAAATGAACTTATTTACAAAACAGAAACACACTCACAGATTTTGAAAACAAATTTATGGTTACCAAAGGAGAAACGTAGAGGGGAGGGATAAATTAGGACCTTGGGATTAATATACACACACTACTATATATAAAATAGATAACCAACAAGGACCTACTGTAGAGCATAGGGAACTCAACTCAGTATTCTGTGACAACCTATATGGGAAAAGAATCTGAAAAAGGATGAATATATGTATATGTATAACTGAATCACTTTGTTGTACCCCTGAAACTAATACAACATTGTAAATCAACTGTACTCCAATAAAACTTTTTAAAAAATAAAAAATAAAAATAAAGATGTCATGTTTCCCAAATATATATATAAATCCAATGAAACCTCAATCAAAATCCTAAGCTGATAACTATATCCATCTATCAATTATGAGGACTTAAAGTTACGTTATGACAGTACAATATTAGTACAATGATAGACAAATGGAACAAAATCAAATGCTTATAAACAGACTCATGCATATATAGAGACTTGATAACAAAAGTACCATTACAGAGAAGAGGGTAAGGATGTCTCTTTTTAAAAATGGTGCTGGGACAATCAGATATTCATGCTGGGGGCTGGGGGATTCAGAGAACAATGTTGAACGCCATCTCACAATATACACAAAAATCATTTGGGGGGAGAACTGTCAATTTCAGTGGGAGAGGCAAATTAATAAAAACTTCAGGGGATAATATAGGAGACTCTCTCAATGATATTAGGGTATGGAAAGATATTTTTAAAAAGCTATATATGAAGCACACCATAGGGACTTCCCTGGTGGTCCACTGGCCAAGACTCCACACTCCCCATGCAGGGGGCCCGAGTTCGATCCCTGGTCAGGGAACTAGATCCTACATGCCGCAACTAAGACCCGGAGCAGCCAAATAAGTAAATAAATATTTTTTTTTAAAAGAGTTCTCATTCAAAAAATAAAAAATGAAGCACAACATAATGTAAATTATATTCCGCTGGAGGAACTGGACAGCCACTTTGGAAAACATTTTGGCATCATCCATTTAGGCTGAAGTTATACACATCCTAAGACACAGAAATCTCACTGTGAGGTATACATCTAAGTTATATATCTATCCCCCAATAAAATAAGGACACATTTGAACCAGAAGATATGTAAAAGAATTTTCGCAGCAACATTATTCTTAACAACCCAAACTGCAAGCATTACAAGCTTAATTAATAGTAGAAAAAACTGACATATATTCAAACTATGGAATGCTATTAAAAAACAATGTTTACCCAGCTTGCAAGCTAAGAATACTTTCTACATTTTCAAAGGACTGTAAAACAAAACCAAAAAGCAATGTGAGAGACCTTCTGTGTCCTGCAACTCCTAAAATGTTTACTGTATAGATATTCATACAATATGTTTGCCTGACCCTTGTTACAGAGGGGAAAAAAAAACCCAAACAAAAATAAAAAACAAAAACCCCAAAAAAACCTCTGTGCAAAAGCATGAATAATTCTTTAAAATATTGAGTAAAAGAAGACTGACAGTTAAAAAAAGCTGTATAGTAACACTGACATGTAGTTAAAAATAGGTACAACTAAATAAAATATAATGATTAGGAATGATTAATTTTTTATATGATACAACTATAAAGAAAAGACTTAAACTGCTTGGTATCTCAAACAGGATGGTAATTATCTTTGAGAATGAAGACGTAATATAATTGGGAAGTGGCTCACAGAACACCACTGGGGTGCTGGCAGCGTTCTGTTTCTCAAGCTGGGCAATGACTGTTTTATATATACCCATTAATTTTATACTGATTAACTTGTAGACCTTTTAAATTAACAAGTAAGTGAGGACTTCCCTGGTGGCGCAGTGGTTAAGATTCTGTGCTCCCAATGCAGGGGGCCTGGGTTCAATCCCTGTTCAGGGAACTAGATCCCACACGCATGCTGCGAATAAGAGTTTGCAGGCCACAACTAAGGAGCCAGCGAGCTGCAACTAAGGAGCTGGTGAGCTGCAACTAAGGAACCCACGTGCCACAACTAAGGAGCCCGTGAGCCACAACTAAGGAGCCCACCTGCTGCAACTAAGACCCAGCGCAACCAAAATAAATAAGCATTAAAAAATATATAAATGGAAGAGTTGAAAAAGCCTGTTCTTTACACAGAGAACAGATTTGTGGTTGCCCTAGAGGAGGGGGACTAGGAGAGGGATGGATTGGGAGTTTGGGATTAGCAAATGCAAACTATTGTACATAGAATGAATAAACAACAAGGTGCTGCTGTATAGCACAGGGGACTATATTCAATATCCTGTGATAAACCATAATGGAAAAGAATATGAAAAAGAATGTATATATATGTATCACTGAATCACTTTGCTGTACAGCAGAAATTAACACAACATTGTAAATCAATTATACTTCAATAAAATAAACTTTTTGAAAAAGCCTGTTCTTTTAAAAGACCAACAACACATATCCATTTGTAGTGAGATAGAAATAAACCTGGTGCAAATAAAAAAATATAAGGAATTCATAGGGGACATAACTCAGATAAAATAGACATTTTTTTTTTTTTTTGCCCTGAAAGAATACAGTGAACATTTTTATTTCGTTAAATTTGAAATCCTGGATGAACTCATAATTTTATGATCCTTCCATCCTGGAAACATGTTAACTCCAGACCATCTAGTAGGTGAATTTTAGGGTAGGCAACAGGACACAGATGCCCACTACCACCCCATTCACTTTCCTCCTTTGTACTGGAGAGTAGAGACAATGCATTGAGATAAGAATGAATTATAAACATTAGAAACTAGACAGAAAATTAAGGTTATATTCAGACAACATCATCATCGACGTGGAAAAAGAGACGCAAGGAATTACTTATGGAAAAGACAAAACGTTCCCCCCATAAATCCCAAGCAGATTTTCACATATACTGCTGGCTGGAACTGCACTATATACCTAAGCTCATTTCATACTAATTGATCTCTAGCAACGGGAACTGAAACCACCAGGATTAACTAAGACCAACCAGTACTGGCATATGGGTCACGCTACCAGAAGGATGGAGAACTAAAAACAGAGATTCTATTAGCAAAGAAGAAGGAGGGAATGTTTGTCAGGCAAAAAAAGCAACAGTGTCCACTGCTATATATTAAGTGGTGAGTGCAGGCGTTGGCAAACATTTTCTACAAAGGGACAGATACTATATATTTCTACTTTGAGGGTTAAGATCTGTCACAACGTTTCAATTCTGCCTTCGCATTGCGAAAGCAGCCATAGACGATACGTAACAGACGGGTGTGGCTGGATTAGTCCCGCGGTCTGCAGTTACTCATCCCCCTAGATAAAAGCCTAAAAAGCAGAAGGTTTCGAACTCCTGTCCTGGGCTGCACCACCTTCCTTCCCAGCGGTGGAGGCTGGAACCTCAACGAAACCACCAGCCAGGCGTTCAAAGCTTCAGCCCTCACAAGCCTCTTTGTACCACAGACACTACACACTTCTTTATTAATCCGAGACCTGGACCAGATATCCCCACATGATGACCGTCCACCCTGGCCTCAACATCACTGAGCCCCACATTAATTCCCAAACCTGAAGCTGTTACCATCGTAAATACCACCTGCATCCTTTACAGAATGATCCGCAAAGACCCCCAGACCTTGCCAGTCAGGACACGGTCGCTGATCTCTACAGATTCTTAACCGTTTTAACGACTCCCCACCAAAGTACCCCAACCACAGAGAGACGTGCCAGACCCTGCTGGTTCCTCCCAAATACCTCCACCTTGGCGTTTCCCACCAGACCCTCCGAATAATCCGTGAGTCCACACTACACCATTTCCACCCTGTAGGAGTCACGTCACGCTGTCATAGACACACCTCTCATGAGAAAACACACACACACACACACACACACACACACACACACACCCCTTCAAGGGACAAATGCACACACTGACCCGATTTTCCCCAGCCCACAAGGAGAGTCTAAGCGTAACCTTCCGCGAACCGCTTCTACTTCTGGACCCGTCGCCCAGATTTTTCGCCCGCCTACGGCGGCCGAAGACGGTCTGAGGCGTTTCAAGAAAGGCGGAGGAGCGGATTCCGGTATTTCCCAGAGAGGCAATATGTCCGCGCCCAGCTCTCCGCGGCCCCAGGGGGCGGCCATGTTGGGACACCTGACGTACAGAAGGCCAAGGGGCGGGTTTGGAGGCCGGGAGCCCTGGATGGTCCGGAAGGTGGGAAGCCACTGAAATTATTTCATTACCTGTCACTTCGACTCTTCAGAAAACTAGCAGATTTTCAGAGACTCGAGGTCTGCGAGGCAAATACGGAGCTACCTAAACGGCGTTCGACGCGCTGGGGAGACAAGTAACATTGCCGCGGCCTTTATTTTACACCTTGTATTAAAAAAGGAGGGGGACGGGTTTCCAAAGGGACCAAGAGTTCCGCTGTCGGTATAGCAGCAGAGAGCGAATTCCCGGAAAGAGAAACGGCAGTACATCCAGTAATCGGACATCCCCAGAAAGCTTTGGAGGAACATTTCTTGCAGGAAGAGGCTTTTAGGACAGAATACGATTTCGAGAAACCGGCACAGTGTGGAACAGGCCATCAGGTCCCGAAGAAAAGAGCTGCTGGGATGAAGCCTAAGTTTTGACTGGGATTAGAGCCTCGGGGAAAGGCCACTGAAAACGAGGCCAGTAAAGGTCTGGAGCCAATGAAAAAGGCACAACCACAATTGAGAGTCCAAAAGCGTTAACATCAATAGCTATTTGGTCAAGACGTTAAGATACTTCCATGGGGTAAATCTTCTCAACAAAAGAGGCTGGGATAATTGTATACTTATTTGCAGAAAAATAACTTAAGACCCATAACTCTAAGCATACACAAAAATTAACTGGAAATAGATCACAGACCTAAATATAAGAGGTAAAAGTATGAAACTTAGGAGACAATCTCCACGAACCTAAGTTTAAGTTAGCCAAAGAGTTCTGTAGCAAGACAATAAAGGTTGAGACATAAAAGAAAAAATAATAAATTGGACTTAATTAAAATGAAAAACTTTTGTATTTTTAAGCACAACTTTAAGAAAAGTAATGAGTGGAGCCAGAGATTGGGATAAAATATTGACACATTTAACATGTGATAAAAGGACTTATATTCAGAATAAAGAGTTCTCAAAACTCAACAAATCAACTATCCAGTTACTTTTCTTTTTATATAGAATTTTATTTTATTTTAATTTTTATTGGAGTATAGTTGCTTTACAGTATTGTGTTAGTTTACACTGCACAGCAAGGTGAATCAGCTATATGTATACATATATCCCCTGTTTTTTGGATTTCCTTCTCATTTAGGTCACCACAGAGCACTGAGTAGAGTTCCCTGTGCTATACGGTAGATTCTCATTATACCCAGTTCACTTTTTGGGGTTATGAAAATTTCTAAATATTGGATCATGGTGATGGCACAACTCTATAAACTTGCTAAATGTCACTGTATTATACCCTTACTACTGGTAAATGTTATATGTAAATTATGATCATAAAGCTGTTAAAATGAATTGCTGTTCTATACTACAAAATTTATACGGTATGAATATTTTTTAAAACACAACAACTACAATTGCAAAATTATAAGCTACCTGGATTAAAAATAAATGGAGATATCTGGGACATACAAGAAAAACAGTACAACAAATCTTGGAGTGATAATGTAAGAATCTGGATAATGAGAGGATCATAAAATAAACTGAACATAACTGAATCAGTTACATTTTTCAAGTATACCCACTTTAATGTATAACGTTTATATGTGACTCCAGTTACCATCCTACTATGATACTATTACAGCCATATTATTACACCCGTGATATTATTACAGCCACGTAATATTAATTATATATATACAAGAACATTTTATAATATGGAAATGTTTATAATAAGAGATTAAGTGATGAAACTAGATCAAACCTTTTTTTTTTTTTTTAATTTATTGGCTGGGGCGCTAGTTCCTGGACCAGGGAGCAAACCCAAAACCCCTGTATTGGAAGGACAGAGTCTTAACCACTGGACTGCGAGGGAAGTCCCTAGATCAAACCTATTTTTTATAGCTTTATTGAGATATAATTGACATAGATTATACCTACTTTATTTTTTAAATATTTATTTTCTTTAATTTTTTTTTTGGGGGGGGCTGCATCGGGTCTTAGCTGTGCCATGCGGGATCTTTGTTGAGGCACGCGGGACCTTTTGTTGTGGCACGCAGGCTTCTCTCTAGTTGTGGCATGTGGGTTTTCTCTCTCTAGTTGTGGCTTAGGTTATAGCTAAGGACAAACACATAGATCACGCGGGCTTAGTTGCCCCGTGGCATGTGGGATCTTATTTCCCCTACCAGGAATTGAACCCATGTCCCCTGCATTGGAAGGTGGATTCTTTACCACTGGACCACCAAGGAAGTCCTGATTATACCTATTCTAAATAAACTTTTATTTGGAGAAAATATTAGATTTACACAAAAGTTACAAAGCACTACAAAGAGTGCACATATACCTTCATATGGTACCTTCATATACCTTGTACCTGTGTGCTGCAAAGTACAGAGCCCACACGCTCTGAAGCCCGTGCCCCACAATGAAGAGCCCACGTGCCACAACTAAGACCTGACTCAGCCAAAAATAAATTTTTAAAAAAATAGACTTTTCAGCAAATGATGCTGGAACACTTAGTGGTCCATTGGCAACAACAAAAAAAGGCTCTCAAAAGAATCTCAACACTTTCATCCCATAAGTCCTATACTGGTAAAGGACTGATACCCAGAACATAGAAAGAATTCTTAAAAGTCAACAATAAGGGACTTCCCTGGTGGCGCAGTGGTTAAGCATCCGCCTGCCAATGCAGGGACACGGATTCGAGCCCTGGTCCGGGAAGATCCCACATGCCGCGGAGCAACTAAGTCCATGCGCCACAACTACGGAGCCTGTGCTCTAGAGCCCACGAGCCACAACTCCTGAAGCCCGCACGCCTAGAGCCCGTGCTCCGCAACAAGAAAAGCCACTGCAATGAGAAGCCCACGCACCGCAACGAAGAATAGCCCCTGCTCGTTTCAACTAGAGAAAGCCTGCGCACAGCAACAAAGACCCAACACAGCCAAAAATAAATTTAAAATAAATAAATAAATTTATTTTTTAAAAAGTCAACAATAAGAAACCCCAATTTTAAAAATGGGCAAAGACTTTGAACAGACACTTGATCAAAGATAACAGATGGCAAACAAGCATATGAAAAAATGGTCTACATCATTTGTTATTAGGGAGATGCAAATTAAAACAGCTATATGATACAAGTACCCAACTATCAGACTTGCTGAAATTCAAAAAACTGAAAATATGAAATACTGGTTATAAGATGAAATAACGTGAACTTTTATTATTTGCCAGACACAAATACAGCTTAGAAGATAGGGAGATTCTTGAATGTATGTTTATACAGATGATCCCAAGTTTTAGAACAGTAGTCTGAAAAAAATTTTTTTTCACTGAAATGGCTCTCATTGAGGAGTAGAATTTAGGAAAATGGTTGTTCTTACTTGTGTCAAAGAAATCTGAAAGGAAATATCCAAGAGTAAATTTTGCAGTAAAATGAACAAATATCCTGTCTTTATTCCTATACACACCACTTGACCACAGTGCATTATTCTGATTTTTGTGGGGACAATGAGAAGAGTATGTAGGAGACAAATTTTTAATAGGAACCTTGAGGAAGGATCCAAAGGTTGAGCCTCTAAACACCCACTAGCCTGGGACTATGGGTCTCAAAACTTCCCGACTCCTGTGCTCTCAAACACAGACAAACTCTGTACTCCCTAAACAACACTGACCTCAAATTCAATCTGAAATTTACCACAGACACTCTTGCCCATTGACACTCCTCCCCCAATTCCAGGCTTCTCCAGATCATGAGCTGGATATTAAATCGCTAACCTAGGGGAGAAGCAGTGCTCATTGGTTTCACACCTTCCATCCAGTTTTCAATTACCGAGTCTTGCAGACCTAACATATAGACCCTAAACCCTGACCAACAGGACCTTCAATCATTAAACACTTCAGATTAAGCCTTAATTTAAGGCTCCATCACTAACGCCCAGATTCCTCAGTGACTCAACCCAAATAGACCCCAAACACAGTCATTGACACGCATTCCCTCTTCACCGACCCCAAAGGCCCCTCACTGGGGATCCTCACCCAGAATCAGGCTCAGCAGATCTTGAGCCTCTGAAGACTCCTCTGGAAGCTGCCAAAGGCTGAACCCGGTCCAAAACCACTTCTGATTGTGATGTGTTCTCCCTGCAGTGCTTCTGTAGCTGTTGCTAGGGAAGCCAAGCGCCTGGAAGGAGTGTGTCTGGCGAGGGCTCTGGGTTAGCTTCAGAAGTCCGAGTTCTGGCCGTGCACAGGTCCTATGACATCACATGGCTCCATGACCTCACAGAGGTTTTGGCATTTAGGACGGGAGCAGCTTTAACGGCTGCTATCACTTTGCTGGGTGGGAAGACACAGAAATATCTTATGGGCACCCCACTGCCTTCCTGTCTTTGCAAGAGATGGTCACAGGCATAGAGCTAAATTATATTTTCAGAGGCCGGCACCTATCCAAGGCCAACGTGGTATGAGATGCATTTTAGTCATCAGTTTGGGCAAAACCAGCAAACTGATGGTGCCCTTGAACCCTTAGGCAGGAATACCTTGGGTACAGCCAGTTGCAGAACTCTGATATTCTTGTGGCAGAAAGGATGTGCAGAGAGCTTCTGGATGGATCTAAGGTTGAATTTACTTGAGGTCTATAGTGGAAAAATCCATAGTTGTATTTCTTTTACTCATGCTACTGCCACACTTGCAACACTTCTGACATGTCTGTCACCAAATAATGGGGGTGGGGCATTTAACCACACCAAGCAATTCTCCACTACACCAACTGGGTCCTTAAGTGTGACTCAGTTCTAACACTGTCTACTCGGAGATAGTGTCAGATCCCACAGGTTAAGGGCTCAGTCCCATGACTGCTTCCACCCCACTTCAGATGCCAATCACACGTAGCAGGTGCCCAAGTTACCTACAACTTGTCTGGCTTGGCTACAAACCGGAGATTCCCACCACCTCTTCTTTGGGTTCAATTAGTTTTGCTAAATGGCTCACAGAACTCAGGGAAACACTTGCGTTTATCAGTTTATTAAAGGATATGATAAAGGATAGAGATGAACAGCCAAATGAAGACAAAAATAGGGCGAGGTGTGGGAGGGTCCCAAGCACAGGAGCTTCTGTCCCTGTGCTACGGTGTGTTACTCTCCCCATACCTGAATGTGTTCACCCATATAGAAGCTCTCCAAAATACCTACTATTGGGATTTCATGGAGGCTTCCTTACATAGGCATGATTAATTAGTAACTCCATTTCTAGCCCCTCTCCCTTCTCTGGAAGATGGGGAGTGGGCTGAAAATTCCAAGCTTCTAATCATGGCTGGGTCTCTCTGGTGACCAACCCCCATCCAGGAGCCCACCCAGAATCACATCAATAGAGTAAGAGATGCTCCACATGCTCTTATCACGTAGAAATTTACAAGGGTTTCAGAAGCTCTGTGCCAGAAACCAGGGACAGAGACCAATATGTCTATTTTCTACAATTTCACAAGGTCAAACAGTCAACCTCAAAAGGATACATCCTAAACGATTCTATTTTTCTAATATTCTATAATGACAAAATTATGGATACAAAAAGATCTGTGATGTCAAGGGTTAGTGTCGGGGAAAGGATGTGACTATGAGGACGTAGCATGAGGGAGTCTGTGTTGACAAAGCATTCTGAATTTTTACTGGGGTGTTGGTTACAGGAACCTACATATGTGATAAAGTTTCTTAAGGCGATATATAAAAACCAAACAAAAACTACTACATGTTAAAACTGGTGCAATCGAAATAAACCCTGTAGTTAACAGCACTGTAACAATTTCACTTTCCTCTATTTGACCTTATATAACCACACAGTTTACTGTGTGGTTATTAAAAGATTTTACCTTTGGGAGTAGTGGGCTGAAGGGCATTTAGGAAATCTCTGGAATATTTGTTTTTGTGATTCTAAACTTACTTCAAAATTAAAAGTTATAAAAACATCACATTTATGTTAATTTTATAAACCCCCTGATAGTACTTACAAACTTGGTTAAACACATCCAAATCTGCTGTTATACTTACGAAACGAGTACATTTTTCATTCTGAAGTACTTCAAATCTTCTGAAATAACACAAACTTGGAACCAAAGAAATACAAAAGTTAAATACTGAAAATTCAATCCATGATGAGAGTAACTGCCACTATGTAAAATTTATAAGATCAATGACAAGGCAACTAGAAATATGGCTGAAGGTATCCTTCAGTTGCTTGTGAGGTGTAGTATCCCTTAAGTTAAGACTTGTAACAGAATGCTCTCATTCATCATTTCCCCAAGGCTTCTTTCCTTCATTAAGTTGTCTGATATTTTGTTAAAGTCCACCATATAGAATGTGTTTCTGCACGGATTTCCTGGCAAATGATGAAGCAATATTTATTACTGCAAACCCTGCCATATTCATTGCCACAGGAAAGTATTTTTCTAGTGATAACTGACATCTGTTGAGGAATTACTTCTGGGCAAAGGCTTTCCCACAATTATACTTCTACCAATTAGAAATATTCATTCATTCATGATCTATGGTGATCACATATGATAGGGTTTATTTCCACTGAAGGCTTTCCTAGTCTTTCACACTCATAGGCTTTATCTCAGTATATACTTTTTAGACATAGAATGTCCTAAAATATTTTCACCAAGGCTGATTGTATCCGAGTAGTTTTGTAAATTTTTTCATCAATATAAAATATGAGGTAATTGATCACTAAAGATAATACCACATTCTTTGCATTGTGATTCTTCTCTGCATACTATTATCTTGAGGGTCTACAACCGGCAACAGGCTTCCCCAAAGTGACTACCTGTGAATTCTCTTATGTTTATCAAGGATTGACAAGTGGGCAAAAGCTTTCCCACACTCACTGCATCCATAGGGCCTCTCTCCTGTATGTTTTCTTTGGTGAACACTGAGCCCTGACTTTGTGGTGAAGGTTTTCCCACATTCACTGCATTCATATGGCTTCTCTCCTGTGTGAATTCTCTGATGGGTAATGAGATCACTTTTGCACAAAGAGAATTTTCCACATTCAGTACATGCAAAGAAGTCTTTCGTGAGTGAAATCTCTCATGTTGTATGAGGCGTGTCTTCTTCTTAAAGGCTTTACCACACTCGTTGCATTTGTACGGTTTCTCTCCAGTGTGAGTTTGCTGATGTGTACCAAGGGTACTCTTCACGGTGAAGCCCTTGCCACATTCACTGCATATATATGGTTTCTCTCCAGTATGAGTTCGCAGATGTGCGATGAGCTTCCTTTTCGCGGATAAGCCTTTGCCACATTCGTTGCATACATAGGGTTTCTCTCCTGTGTGAGTTCGCTGATGTACAATGAGATTGCCCTTCTGAATGAAGCCTTTTCCACAATCACTGCATATGTAAGGTTTCTCTCCTGTGTGTGTTCGCTGATGTCCAATCAGCCGGGCCTTGGCTGGAAAGCCTTTTCCGCATTCACTGCACACGTAGGGTTTCTCTCCGGTATGAGTTCGCTCATGTACAATCAGTTGGCTCTTCACAGTGAAGCCTTTCCCACAGTCACTGCATATAAATGGTTTCTCTGCAATATGAGTTCGCTGATGTACAACAAGATCACCCTTCATGGTGAAGCCTTTTCCGCATACACTACATACATAGGGTTTCTCTCCTGTATGAGTTCGCTGATGTCTGATGAGAGGGTTCTTCAAGGTGAAGCCTTTTCCACAATCATTGCATGTATAGGGTTTCTCTCCAGTATGAGTTCGCTGATGTGGAATAAGACTCTTCTTCAAGGTGAAACTTTTCCCACATTCACTGCATACAAAGGGTTTCTCACCAGTATGAGTTCGACGGTGTGCAATAAGACGCCTCTTCTCGATGAAGCCTTTTCCACATTCACTGCATATGTAAGGTTTCTCTCCTGTATGAGTTTTCTGGTGTGTAGTGAGACTGAACTTTGTAGAGAAGGCTTTTCCACACAGACTGCATCCATGGGGCTTCTCTCCCGTATGAGTTCGCTGATGATAAATGAGCAGACACTTTGTGGTGAATGCTTTCCCACATTCACTACATGTGTAAGGTTTCTCTCCCATATGACTTTTCTGATGTTTATTGAACTGCGATTTCTTAAAGAAGGTTTTATCGCATTCAGTGCACTCATAATGTTTCAGTCCCGTATGAGTTCTCTGATGTTCAGTGAGCCTGGATTTTCTGGAGAAGGCTTTCCCACACAGGCTGCATCCATGAGGTTTTTCTCTAGTATGAACTCTCTGATGATCAAAGAGCTGAGACATCTTGAAGAAGGCTTTCCCACACTCACTGCATACATGGGCTTTCTCTATGTTGTGAGTTCTCTGTTGCTTAGTGGACAGGGAGTTATTGTTGATGGGTTTTGCACTTACAGGAAATTTAATTTCAGTAAAAGATTGCTCGTGGTTAGCATGGAGAAGGGATTTCCCATCTCCATTAAACTCAGCAGAGTTCTCTAAGTTACAGCTTCTCTTCTGGTTTTCAAAACTTATATTTGAATTTAAAGGTTTTTCAGTTAAGTCAAACATATCACAATTTTGCTTTAACAGGAAATGACTTTCGCTCTGATTAACAATATCTGCAAATGTATTATGTTCGCAGCATTGTTCCACAGTATTTTGAATGCTGTGATTTGGCAAGTGATGCTGCAGAGGGTCATCAACTTTCCTGATTTCTAGGAAAGAAGAGAACAAGGAATCATTCTGCAATCTCTCATAATCTTAATTTGGTAGAAAACTGTTTCAAAAAATGCCTTCATGTGAAGTAACTAGTGACAATTCTATGTGTGGTATAAAAAGAAATATATTTGGTCTTCCTCCACAGAGCTCCTAAAGCCTTGTAATTTCCTAAGTGATAAGGATGCTAATGAGGTGACTTAGCATAGGGTTCCTACATAACCTCAGGATGGGGCTGACCACCAGAAAGACTAAGTGATTAGAAGGTTGGAACTTTGAGCTCCACCCACCGGCCTCTGGGAAAGGAGAGAGGGCCTAGATATTAAAGCTCTATAAGAACTCTTAACAAAATTTGCTCAACCTCTGGATGGGTGAACACATCCATGTGTCAGGAGGGTGGTGCACCCCAGTTCTGGGGACAGAAGCTCTCCCATTCAGGAATCCTTCAGACCCTGCCTTCTTGTACCTCTTCATTTCGGACCTTGTACCTCTTCACTTGATTGTAAACATAAGTAAATGTTTCTCAGTTCTCAGAGCCACCCTTGGAAATTAACTGAACCCAAGAAGCGGGTCATGGGAACCTCCAACCTACAGCCAGTTGGTCAGAAGCACAGGTAATAATCTGGACTTGTAATTGACATCTGACATGGGGACAACCATGTGGGACTGAACCCTTAACTTGTAGAATCTGACACTATTTCCATGTAGATAGTATCAGAAATGAGTCAAAATTTAGGACACCCAGGTTTAATTCTATGTACAGACCACTGAAGCAAAGGAATAAAGAAGGCAATTGCAGTCTGTGAATCATGGTTAAAGGAGCAATGAATATGTAAGAGGTGGAGGAAATCAGGATATGTTCAAAGAAAAGACAAGGTTCACTGATGGACTTAATGGGAGAAGCACGGAAGAGGTTAAGACTCAAGGATTATTCCAAGAATTATGTGGTTTCAGCCACTGGGTAGGTGGAATGCCTCTTAATAATGTGAGGAATATTACTGAAGTCCAGAATGAGAGGAAAATCTAGCACGCATTGTGAAACAAAGTTTAAGATGACTATTACAGGGACTTCCCTGGTGGTGCAGTGGTTAAGAATCCGCCTGCCAATGCAGGGAACATGGGTTCAAGCCCTGGTCCGGGAAGATCCCAATGCCACGGAGCAACTAAGCCCGTGTGCCACAACTACTGAAGCACGTGCCTAGAGCCTGTGCTCCGCAACAAGAGAGGCCCGTGCACCGCAGCAAAGAGTGGACCCCGCTTGCTGCAACTACAGAAAGCCCACACGCAGCAATGAAGACCCAACGCAGCCAAAAATAAATAAATTAATTTTAAAAAAAAGATGACTATTACATACCCGAGTACTATACAAACATGAACAGGTTGAATATATAAATCTTTAAAAAGGTCTTATCTGAAAATAGCAATGTGGATATCATCAACATAGATTATTCAAAGATAGAGAACTGGATGAGGCTGTGTTTAGAAACATGTAGAATAAAGGTGAAGGCACAGGGCCAGGGCTTTAGCCATTCCACATGTAGAGTTTGGAATTCAATTAAGCCCACCTAAGAGAACCAAACATTGAGTATTGTGATCACGGGTCCCCTGAAGATCCAGGTATATAGAACAAAATACAATGATGAGTAAGATGTGGATCCTCAGCATCTGATTTCAAGGTAAGTGTGACAGACTATTGAAAGACTGGTTATCATAGTCTAACATCTTGCCATCCTTCTTCATTCTGTAGACCACCATTCACCTAACTCTACCAAAGCACTAATTGAATTTTTTAGAATTTCTCTTATTGAAGTGTAGTTGATTTAAAATATTGTGTTAGTTTCTGGTGTACAGCAAAGTCATTCATTTATACATACATAAATATACATATACATTTATATTCTTATCCATTATGGTTTACTACAGTATACTGAATATAATTCCCTGTGCTATACAATAGTACTGTACTGTTTATTCAATTCTATATAAAATAGTTTGCATCTGCTAATCCCAACTAACCTCAAATTTAGAAAAGCTTCTGTAACCAAGATTCCAACTAATAGTCTAGCTGGAACATACCCTATGTTCCTATGTAAAAAGGGAACGTTGGTATGCAGTTACTCCATCCCTGCATCTTGCAAAGAAAGGAGTGGCCATGACTGATGACTGGAAGATAACCTCTGAGTCCCTGATATCCTGCCTGATAAGAGTGTCTTTTTAGGCATGAGGTCTGAAGCCATACCATACAGTTTATACTAACAATGTGATTTGTGGTAGATGCCCGTTTTTTGTATGCCTGAGGCTTTGGACAACACTAACATTCTGATTCTGGGGTCTAGAGGCACCAGGCTTGGGTGAGCTTCCCTGGTTGGCAACACTCCACACATGTTGTCAAACATTCAAACATCATTGCTGGGAAAATTCAGCACTGTTCACATGACTCCACTGGTAGAGGACAACCGGGAAGCTTCTGTGCAGTCTCTCCTGGATTCTTTCCCATGCACATTTCATCTTTGATGACTTTAATCTGTATTATTTTATTGTCACACATTGTAACCAAGAGTATAAAAGTACATTCCCCTCCCCAATAATGTCTACCTTCTATAAAGTAGGCAAAGTGATCCACTTTAAAAATTGTATAATGCCACTCCTCTACTCAAAATCCCCTGTTTTCTCAACTTATTCAGAAAAGAGTCAAGGTCTTGAATGCCCTTGATAGGCAGTTTGTGACCTATGTAACAAAACCCCCAGCTACTACCCTGTTACCCTTAACTCCAGTCATTTCCCCTCTCGCTCAGTCTTTTCTACCCATGTAAGTTTCCCTGAAGTTCCTCAAACACATTCCAGATTCAGGTCTTTCAACTTCCAACTGTCTCACATTTGGAAAACTCCTCACCCAGGAAGATTACTCATATCCCTCATCTATGTGCTCAAAGGCATCTTATCAGATTGCCACTCCCATTCCTAAAAGGGAAGTTCCAAGCCCCAACACCCACTCTTCCATTAGCTGCTTTAATTTTCCTTACAGCAATTTTTACACTAAGACATGTTAGTTACGCGTTTATTATTCATTATAGAGTATTTCAATTGAGAACGTACTCCGTGTGAAGGGACAAGATATATATTTTTTTCCTGTTTTGTATTGCTATTAGCTTCAAAACTATTATGCTATTAGGCTCTCAAAATGCAAGTTTTAAAGGAGGAAAGCTATCACATCAATTGCAGAAGGCAATCATATGTATGGAACATATTAAGCATACTTAGGGGACTTCCCTGGTGGTCCAGTGGTAAAGAATCCACCTTCCAATACAGGGGACGCGGGTTCGATCCATGGTCGGGGAACTGAGATCCCACATGCAACTAAGCCGGCGCGCCACAACTACTGAGCTCAAGCGCCACAACTAGAGAGCACACGTGCCACAAACTACAGGGCCCACACGCTCTGGAGCCCACGTGCCACAACCAGAGAAGAGAAAACCCGCACGCCACAACTAGAGAAAAGCCATGTGCCTCAATGAAAGATCAGCACGCCTTAAGGAAAATCCCGCGTGCCACAGCTATGAACCAACGCAGCCAAAAAAATAAAAAGAAGAGGACAAAAACTCTTTACTCTTTATAATCAAGATGATATTGTATCACGGGATCATTGAAAGAGAAAGTGTAATCACATTTGGCAGGAAACAGGGTTAACTGGGACTAAGTGTCATCAGAATATGACGGGAAATTAATCAATTGTATTTCTACATTCTAGCAATGAATAATCTAAAAATGCAATCAAGAAACAATTCCGTTGACTATAATATATAAAAGAATACCAATATATTTAGGAATAAATTTAAGAATGGAAATACAAAACTTATATTCTGAAAGTTAGAAAAACATTTTGGAAGACATTAAAGGCCTAATTAGATTTAAAAAGATCCAATGATCATGGAACAGAATGCTTAATATGGTTAAGATGGAATGACTCCCCAAATTGACATACAGTTCAATATAATCCCTATCAAAATCCCAGGCAAATTTTTTTTTCTGCAGAATTTCACAAGCTGATTCTAAAATTCAGATGGAAATTCAAAGGCTCCGCAATACTCAAAATAGGCTTGAAAAAGTTGGAGGATTTACATTTTCCAATTTCAAAGCTTACTGCAAAGCTATAATAATAAAGGCTACAAAAAGGATATATATATATATAAAATAATCCAAAACTGATGGTGGTGATGGTTGCACAACTATGCAAATATAATAAAACACCACTGAATTATATAACTTAAATGGATAAATTGTTTGATATTATATGAATTAAATTTAAATAAAACTGTTAAAAAATATAAAGTGAGAACAGAAGCTTTAGGAAAATAAATACAATGATAACATCTAAGAACTACACGGGAATCTGAATTAGCAAAACTATGAAGGAAGTTATTTGAAGCAGACTGAAGTTATGACCTAGTTCTAACATGTAGCATGGTAGAAACATTTTTTCTAGCATCCAAGGTGGGGTTGGATGTTATGGTGGGAAATCATTATTTCCTAACTGGGCAGGAAGAAGGTACAGTAGTAAGAAGAGTGATGAATTCAAAGTTCGCTCTTTCCAGAGAGGCCTGGAAAGTGGAATTTCACAGCAAGACAAGTGGTAACACAGAGATCCTGTGATGGTGAATGAAGAAGAGGAAGATTTGAAAATCCTAGGAAGAAGAAAACTATGCAAACAAAAACAAGATGCATATGAAATAAACAGGGATCAGATCTCAAAAGAGAACAAAGCGATATATTTTCCTCTTAACTTCTACAAGGAAAAAGAGTTCTTACACCGGAAGAGAGGTACGTGGTAGGGCTGTCTATGTTTCCTCAGACACTATCACAGCTCTGACGCCTTCTCTCCTGATCAGAGTGTGACTTCCCTGTCTGCCCACCTTGCTGGGTCTCACCTACTCACCTGGACAGATTCGACCGTGGCTGTCATCTTCTACTGGCCACAGTTGTTCTCCTCGTTCCAACCTGGAGACAGCATCTGGTTTGCTGGCTTGATACCCTGTTCATGAAAAATGATAGAAGAATTAGACATATCGAACTGGGCTGGGATACGGCAGGAAGGGATAATGGTACATGGAGGGAATAAAAAGGTTTCACATCTGTAACCTCAAGGCTTTTCTCTCAGGAGAGGGGCTATTATACCCTCTCGTCTGGGGCAAGAGAAGGATCTGAGACTCGACCATTGCAGAGGAATGCAGTTAGTCTGAAGAGTTAAGAGGCTGAGAATGGAACGGCCACTGACGGGCACCCTCTGAGGGACCCGGGGGAGCCGTCCTCACCCACGGACACCAAGTTGCTATAGTTCTCCAGCATCACATCCCGGTACAGGTCCTTCTGATCGGGGTCCAGGAGCTATGTACCAAACTATGTACCTGCCACTCCTCCCACGTGAACTTCATAGCCACGTCGTCATGTCAGGGATTCCTGTCATAACATGGTCTTATTTAGCGAAGTGATGTTCTTTGGGTAATATGGAAAAATGTAAAGGAAATTATTCTGCTCACTTTTGCCATATGGGAAATTAGTGGGTTTTTTACCTTCACACGCTGTGATAGAGTAAGAATCCTAGTAAAATATTACATTACTGTGCAGTCTTCCATTCATTCAACTAAAGTTGAAAATTCAAAGAAGTTTCAGTAATGTACTGTTAATTCCTCTAGCTGAGGTAAGAACATCTGCAATCTCTATATATGTGAGCATTTGTAAAGGAAAAACCCAGTTTCGTCTCCTTCCTGTGTAGTGAAAAACCCAGTTCTTCTCCACTGTGTGCTTCTTCCCTGCGAGTCTCCTTTATTACCCACAAAGAACACTTCGTTTCTGACCCTTCTGGTCACCAACTGTGTGGAGACTTTTTCCCCACAACAAGCAATTCTCTGCCCTACCAGCTGGGTGTCCTATAATTTAAATCAATTCTGACACTATCTACCCAAAGATAGCGTCAGATCCCACAGGTTAAGGGCTCAGTCCTGTAAGACTTCACGGCACCCACTTCAGACACCAATCACAAATCCAGGTTGTCACCTGTGCTTCTGACCAGCCAGCTATAGATCAGAGGTTCCAATAACCCCCTCCTCAGGTTCAATTCACTTGCTAGAGGGGCTCACAGAACTCTGGAGAACACTTATGTTTACCAGTTTATTAAAGGCTATGATAAAGGATACGGGTGAATATCCAGATGGAAGAGATGTGTAGGGCAGGATACGTGGGAAGGGAAGTTCTCTGAACATCATAGTTTGGGGATTTCATGGAGTCTTCATCATGTAAGCATAATGAATCATTAACTCCATTTTCAACCCTTCTCCCTTCTCAAGAGAACAGGGGGTGGGGATAAAAAGGACAAGCTTCTCATCATGGCTTGGTCATTCTGGTGACCAGCCCTCATCCAGTAGCCCACTCAGAGTCACCTTGGTAGAACAACATTACTCCTGTCACCCAGGAAATGACAAGAGTTTCAGGAGCCCTGTGTCAGGAACAGAGGTCAAAGACCAATATTAGAACAAGAGATGTTCCTAGTGTTCTTATCACTTAGGGAATCACAAGGGTTTTATGAGCTCTGTGCCAGGAACAGGGGGCAGAGACCAATACATATTTTCTATTATCTCATAAGCATCTATTTACTAATACTGAACTATATGATTCTTGTAAGTATATGAATAATAGATTCCTAAATTCACCATTAGCAGTTGAGCCAATACCAAAACCAGTAATGAAGAGACTCCAGATGCCAGAATCACAAGACAATACATGCTAATTTCAGTAGTTAATATACTAAATGAAACAAAAGAAACTGTATAAAACATGTATAGAGCACAATAGGTTATTAGATGATCAAATCTGTAAAGAAATTATTCTTTAAAGAATATATATGGACACATATGGACACAGACCGGTGCATATGCATGTGTGTAGATTAGGCAGGATTAATATCATATTAGATAAAATGAAGGAACAGCTGTAGGAAACATGTTTTTACATTTATGAGGACAGTAAGGACTGCAGTTAAGGATTTCACTCACCACATCACCTCTATGGAGAACCAACAAAGTCCTATGTGAACTTGAGACCCATGTGAACTTGAGACCCATGTGCCATGAAACATTAACATCCTTTGAGGAACTGGTCTGCTTTTGTAATAGGGAAGAACAAATCTGACTCCATATCAGATCTGTTCCTCTTACTTTAAACTCACTTTAACCTTTGTGCTCTGTTGCCTGTACTTAGTCATGCTGGCTCTGTACATTTTGTAAAAGAATGCTGCCTATAGCTTGAAATATACAAGAACATCCGTGACCTGACCTGAACAGAGAATAACATTTGTCTTGTTCAAGGTTTACAAAAACATGGTGACCTGACCATGACCTGACCTACATGACAGCTGCAAGAACAAAGAATCCAACACCACCAAGAAGTGTGCAACAACTAACCACGTCCCTCCCTCACCCTGCCTTTAAAAGGGCTTTGCTGAAAGCCTTCAAGGAGTTCCAGACTTTTTAAGGCATGAGCCACCTGACTCCTTGCACGGTCCGGCAATAAACCCTTCTCTGCTCCCAACTCCGACGTTTCAGTATTTGACCTCACTGTGCTTCAGGCACACGGTCTTGCGTTCAGTAACAACCTTACCAACAATCTTCATCCATTTTTTCCTCTCCCAGCCTGTATTTACGTAATGTCAAATCTCATTTGCCCTCTACAAGCAGCATATCCAGAACCTCACCAACACTGAACCCTCCACACATGCTGCAGCCAACCATTCTCGCAGTCACCATGTTTTTTGCAATAGCCTCCTGAGGCTTTCCTGTTTGCCGCCCTGCCCACTACTGTCTGCTTTCTACACAGAAGCCAAAAGGATTCCTTGAAAAATGTAAATTATTTCATGTCATTCCAGTACTCAAGAACTCCTCGTGTTTCTTTTTTAATTAATCAATTAATTAATTTATTTTTGGGTGCGTTGGGTCTTCGTTGCTGCGTGCAGGCTTCCTCTAGTTGCGGCGAGCAGGGGCTATTCTTCCTTGCGGTGCATGGGCTTCTCATTGCAGTGGCTTCTCTTGTTGCGGAGCATGGGCTCTAGGCGCATGGGCTTCAGTAGTTGTGGCTCACGGGCTCTAGAGCGCAGGCTCAGTAGTTGTGGCGCACGGGTTTAGTTGCTCCATGGCATGTGGGATCTTCCTGGACCAGGGCGCGAACCTGTGTCCCCTGCATTGGCAGGCGGATTCTTAACCACTGTACCACCAAGGAAGTCCTCTCCTCGTGTTTTCTCATCTTATTAGGGAGTAAAATCACGCCTCCTTGAAATGGAATACGTGACCAGTCTTACCCCCCCATCCCACCCCGCCCCCACTGCTACTGCCTCTTTGGCCTTATACCCATCACTTTCCAGAAAGCACACTCTGCTCTGTCCACACGGGCTCCTTAATGTTTCTCAAACTCATTCGTGGCTCAGCCTTTTAAACCCGCTAGCCTCTCTACTTGGAAAACTCCTAACCCGGCAGCCTACTAACTTCCCGCATTTCTTGGTTCAGAGGCACCTTATCTGAGAGGTGTTCCCTACCTAAAGAGGAGCCCCAGCACCTACTCTTCCATAATGCTGACTAAAGTTTTGTTTCTTTAAGTTTTACTGAAGTATAGTTGATATACAACGTTGTGCTAATTTCTTCTGTATAGCAAAGTGATTCAGATATACGTGTATATTCTTAGTCATGTTCTTTCGCATTATGGTTTATCACAGATATTGAATATAGTTCTCTGTGCTACACAGTAGGACCTTGTTGTTTACCCATTTCACATGTAATAGCTTACATACGCTAACCCCAACCTCCCATTCCATCCCTCCCCCACCGCTCCTCCCCCTTGGCAACCACAAGTCTGTTCTCTATGTCTGTGAGTCTGTTTCTGCTTTGTAGATATGCTGATTTGTGTCGTATTTTAGATTTCACCTATAAGTGATATCATATGGTATTTGTCTTTCTCTTTGACTTACTTCACTTAGTATGATAATCTCTAGGTCCATCCATGTTGCTGCAAATAGCATTATTTCATTCTTTTTTGTGGCTGAGTAGTATTCCACTGTGTATATGTACCACATCTTGTTTATTCATTCATCTCTCAATGGACATTTAGGTTGTTTCCATGTCCTAGCTATTGTGAACAGTGCTGCTATGAACACAGGAGTGCATGTATCTTTTTGAATTACAGTTTTGTCTGGATATATGCCCAGGAGTGGGATTGCTGTATCATATGGTGACTCTGTTTTTAGTTTTTTGAGAAACCTCCATACTGTTTTCCATAGTGGCTGAACAAATTTACACTCCCACCAATAGCATAGAAGGGTTCCCTTTTCTCCACACCTCCTCCAGCGTTTGTTATTTGTAGACATTTTTTCTTTTCTTTTTTTTTTTGGCCAGCCCACGAGGCTTGTGAGATCTTAGTTCCCCGACCAGGGATTGAACCCAGGGCCTTGGCGGTGAGAGCACGGAGTCCTAATCACTGGACCGCCAGGGAATTCCCTGTAGACTTTTTCATGATGGCCATTCTGACCGGTGTGAGGTGGTACCTAACTGTAGTTTTGATTTTCATTTCTCTAATAATTTATGTTACTTAATCTTTATCAAAGCACTTTTCACCCCCTAGATATATTATTTGTTTATTTATTTATTTTTTATCCCACACCACCAGCCCCCAAAACACTTGATTAATTTCTTGACTCCTTTCTCTTAGACTAAAAACTTGTGATCTATATGTATACTTTTTTTCACTGCTCTTACCTTCCAGCATACAACAGGCTATCAAAAAAATGTAGAGGAATGAATCAAAAAATCAATCACATGTATGGAACACATTAGGGAGAATTTAAGAAAGAGGGTGGAAATCTATCTCTTTTTGAGTATGATGATGTCATATCATGGAGTTCACGGACAGAAGAACTTTAACTGACAAGTAATTTGATTAGCTGGGATAAATATCATCAGAATACAATGGAAAGAAAAATGAAAATTTTAGGGAAATGAAGATGGTAAGGTCTACAATCAACAAGAAGAAAGTTCAAAACTAATAAACACACAATGGAATTAATTTGAAGTAAGGAAGAGTTATGATCAGGTTGAGACTGGAACTGAGAACGTAGGATGTTAAGATAACGTTTCTAGGTAAAAATTCATCATGAACAGCAGACGCATTTACATAAGAGAGCTCTGCAGATGGGGAACATATGAGGTAATGCCTGAATGGCCAGGATGGAGGATGCATAAGAGTAAGGGAGAATGTAAACTTATAGTGGTTTTCTGGGAGGGAAGATGATCCTGGGTCCTGGCAGTTATTGAGAACTCAGGAGAGCTGCCATCAAGAGGAGTAAGTTATATAGGTCCCAAGTCTGTGGTGGATCACACTGCGGAGAGATCAATTTGGGAGTCTTCTCTAGTGACCCTAAGGAGCTTAGCTTATAACAATGAAGAAAACTTTGAAGGTTAGAAGATCATTGGAGAAAATGGAAAAAAACATCTTTGGAAAACCTCAGAGTGGGAATAAGGCACAGTGAAGACCAGTTTACTTTTGGGGCCGGCAGCCAACATGGGGTGAATGTGACAAAGGAAATCAACATTACCAGTGGAGCAGAAAGGTGCAGTAGCCAGAAGACAGTGAGGAATTCAAACTTTTCTCTTTGGAGAGAGGCCCTGGAATATGGAATTTCATAGCAAGGGAGGTGGAAGTGTATGAAGAAGAAGGAAAAGATATGAGAATCCTAGGGAAAAGAAAACTATGCAAACAAAAATCAAGATGGGGGTAAAATAAAGAAGAAACAGGTCCCGGAAAAGACAGAGTCTTCCCTAAGAAGGGATATATTTTTCTCTAAACTCGTACAAAGAAAAAGAGGTCTGACATCGGAAGAGAGATGCACAGAGGCACTGCTTACCCAGCGTCCAACCCCTCTCAGCTGTGACTCTTCTCTGACCAACTACAGTGTGACTTCCACGCCTGTCACCTTGCTGGTCTCTCACTCACCTGAATGGGTTCCACAGTGGATTTCATCTTCCATCGTCCATGGTTCTCCTTGATCCAACTTGGAGAGTATGTCTGGCTTTCTGGCTTGATAACCTATTCACCGGAAATGATAGAATATTTAGACCCAGTGAACTGGGCTTGGGGTCTGTGAAGACAGAATGCTACAGCTGAGGACAAAACAATTTCACGACCTACAGAGTAAAGGCTGTTCTCTCCGGAGAAGGGAGAACACCCACTTCTCATGGGCCAGAGAGGGGACTGAAAATCTACTGCTTCAGAGCATCATAGACACTCCAGAGCTTTCAGAAGCCGAGAAAGGAAACGCCACTGACTGGGGGCCCTCTGAAGGACACAGGGGAGCCGTCCTCACCCACAGACAGCAGGTTGCTATAGTTCTCCAGCATCACCTCTTGGTACAGGTCCTTCTGAGGAGGGGTCAGGAGCTGCCACTCCTCCCACGTGAAGTCCACAGTCACATCGTCAAACATCAGGGTTTCCTATAGTAACAGTGGTGTTTAATGAAGTGATGTCCTTTTGATGATATGGAAGAAATGTTAAAAATTTTTCTTCTCATTTCTACTTTATAGGCTGGATCTATATATCTAGGGGGTTGTTTTTGTTGTTGTTTATTGATTGATTGGCTGCATTGGGTCTTCACTGCTGTGCACGGGCTTCCTCTAGTTGCAGCGAGCAGGGGTTATTCTTCATTGCGGTGTGCAGGCTTCTCATTGCGGTGGCCTCTCCTGTTGCAGAGCACGGGCTCCAGGCACACGGGTCTCAGCAGTTGTGGCACGCGGGCTCAGTAGCTGTGGCGCACGGGCTTAGCTGCTCCGCGGCATGTGGGATCTTCCCAGACCAGGGAACGAACCCATGTCCCCTGCATTGGCAGGCGGATTTTTAACCACTGCACCACCAGGGAAGCCCCGGGTTGTTTGTTTTTAACGCACATGGAATAAGCAAAAGCCTAATAAAATACAAGGATCCAACTAAATATAATTGTGCAGTCAGTCATCCATCCATTTATCATTAGATGTTTCTATAATGTGTAAAAGTTAAACCTTCTTGTTAACCTAGAAACACTGCATTCATATATATATATACGACTAACACATAAATCAATGGAATTGGGATGACTAAATCTTTACAGCCAGTCAATCAGAATCTTCTGGGAAGTGACTCAAGAAGCCAGGATTATAAGAAACTAAATGTTTAATAAGCATGTTTAAAGTGTATGAAGAAGGAAATTATTTTTTGATATGTGTACTTTGTTATAATTTCAGCCTTTAAATATATCCTTAAGTCAGTTGTATAATGAACAAAAATAAAAGCAATATAAGAAAAAAGGTAGATTAAGAATCCAGATTTGAACATGGAAACCAAATGTCAGTCATATTGCAAAGCCTGAGGAAACAGCCCCCATAGAACTGCCCTCGCTTCAGACACCGGCTGCAATTTCTGGCGTCCCCAGGATCACCCTCACTTCAGAAGCAGGCTACAAAGACACCCAGGGTCCCCAAGACACCCTTAGATGCAATCATTAGCTAGAATAACTCAGACAACTAACAAACCCATTCGGGAACAAAGGAAAGAATAAAACAAACCAGAAGTCACCTGGGCCTGGATCATTTTCTTCCGTTCTCTAAAAACAGCTGGCAACAAGGAGGCTCTGTAACTGTGTCTTCTGGGTCTGCTCTAAATTTCTGTTCTGATACCTGTCTTCAATCAAGCATGTCTCCAGTAATGCTGATACCAAATCCTGTAACTTCTTTCTCCTTCTACTGATTCTTTTGCTCCTGGGGAGTCAGGACCTGTGGGTTGAGGAGAAAATTCAAGCTGAGGGTACATTTCCTCTGGGCCCAGATGCTATCACTGCTCCTGGGCGCTCACCTTAACCCAATGCCCACAGCATTGCTGAGTGTCCCTTTTTTACCCCAGAAGACTTTATTCCTCTGGCCAAAAAGGCTAAGCTTCTGACTGTGGTGGGGGTATTCCTTTATTCCGTGAAGTTGAAGTGGGGTGACTGTCAAAGGAGATGAGGGGGACTTCCCTGGTGGCGCAGTGGTTAAGAATCCACCTGCCAATACAAGGGACGTGGGTTCGATCCCTGGTCCGGGAAGATCCCACATGCCGCAGAGCAACTAAGCCCGTGCACCACAACTAATGAGCCTGCACTCTAGAGCCTGCGAGCCACAACTATTGAGCCCACGTGCCACAACTACTGAAGCCTGCGCGCCTAGAGCCCGTGCTCCGCAACACGAGAAGTCACCGCAATGAGAAGCCCGCGCACCGCAACGAAGAGTAGCCCCCGCTCGCTGCAACTAGAGAATGCCCGCGTGCAGCAATGAAGACCCAACACAGCCAAAATAAATTAATTAATTTAAAAAAATAGTCTAAGATTAAAACGAAGGAGATGAGGGAAACGAGATCCATCCCAGCAGCAGGCCTTAGAAGCAGGAGACTCTCAGGCAGCTCAGTTATACAAAAGGGACCGTATGGGAGGAGAGGCGCTGGGCACTGTTTTCCTTTAAACAATGTGCACTCAGGAACCTCCTCAAGCATTTTTATACACCCTGTGAGTACACACACTTCAGTTTGAAAACCAATGTACTGGGCAAACCAGAAGCACTGTCTTATAAGCAATAATGATAATATCTTAGGTTTTAAATATATTTTTTAAAGCACACAATATTGTAAATAAATTGGAAAGTGGTAAATTAAGTTGAGATGCTCTAAGACGCCTGTATTGTTAGAGAAGAGTATAAAAGTACTAACATAAAAATTTGACAAAGAAAGCTTCCATGCTGTATGTAATCTCTAGTGTCATGATGAAAACTAACAATTGTCTTAAAGTACATAATTTCCATCCTAACAGAAAGGGGAAACAGAACAAGAAGAAATTCATTCAAAACATGGCAAAAAAGAGAATAAGGAATAGAGAACAAGTGGGGCAAATACAGCGCACTTATATGACTTTTTTTTTTTTTTTTTTTTAAAGGTAATTTAAATTTATTTATTTATTTATTTATTTATTTATTTATTTTTGGCTGTGTTGGGTCTTCGTTTCTGTGCGAGGGCTTTCTCTAGTTGTGGCAAGCGGGGGCCACTCTTCATCGCGGTGCGCGGGCCTCTCACTATCGCGGCCTCTCCTGCTGCGGAGCACAGGCTCCAGACGCGCAGGCTCAGTAGTTGTGGCTCACGGGCCCAGTTGCTCCGCGGCATGTGGGATCCTCCCAGACCAGGGCCCGAACCCGTGTCCCCTGCATTGGCAGGCGGATTCTCAACCACTGCGCCACCAGGGAAGCCCACTTATATGACTTTTAAAACAAAACACTAAGAACTATATTAAGTATATTGAATCAACTATACTCCAATAAAAAAATTTTTTTTAATGAATTATATTCAGTATAAACAGAACAAAGATTCCAGTTAATTACATCAAATACAAATGCCTCGAAACTGTCAGACTGGATTAAAATTTAAAACCCAGGACTTCCCCGTCAGTCCAGTGGTTAAGACTCCATGCTTCCAATACAGGGGGCCTGGGCTTGATCCCTGGTCGGGGAACTAAGATCCCACATGCTGTCCAGTGTGGCCAAAAAAATAATAATAAAATAAAATAAAACCCAAGAACATGCTACTCTAGTTGACATGCCTGAAATATAGTGATATGGAAAGCTGGAGAATAAAAGGTTAGAAAAAGATAAACCATGGAAAGAGTAACCACAGATAATCTATATTCTCTGACAAAATGCACCAGAAAACCCAAAAATTACTACAGAGAAAGAGAAACAAAGCTTACTAGTAAGAGGTTCAATTCACCACATTTTAAGAAATTTGCCATTTCTAGGTACCTAATAATATAGCCTTGAAACATATACAGCAAGGGAATTCCCTGGGAGTTCAGTGGTTAGGACTCCAGGCTTCCACTGCAGGGGGCACAGGATCAATCCCTGGTGGGGAAACTAAGTTTCCTGCACGCCATGCGGTGGCAGCCAAAAAAATTTTTTTCTAATTAAAAAACAAACAAAAAAAAAAGGAATGAATTATAAACATTAGAAATTGGACAGAAAATTAAGGTTATATTCAGACAATATCATCCTTGACATGGAAAGAGAGATTCAAAGAATTATAATACTTATTTAAAACAAAATTTCCCCTCAGAAACCCCCAAGCAGATTTTCACATATATTGCTGGCTAGAACTGCACCACGTACCTAAGCTCATTTCGTACTAATTCAATCACTAGCAACGCGAAGTGGAACCACCAGGACTAACTAAGACCAACCAGTATTGGGATATGGGTCACCCTGTCAGAAGGATGGATAACGAAACAAAACGGCGATTCTGTTAGCAAAGAAGAAAGTGTGAGTGCATGTCAGACAAAACAGCAAGTGTCCACTGCCGCTGGTGAGAGCAAGCCTTCCTTGACAAACATTTTCTGCAAAGGTGAGACAGGCTGGGACCTGGAACCCTTTGCTGCAGTGCTGCAGTGCTTGCATCTGGACACACCTCTCCTCCGGCAACAAAAACCAAAGAAACTATGAAGGACTAAAAATAACTTTGCACATGCGCAGAGGGGGCAAATTCTGGACAACAAGATACAAAGAAATCAAGAAACCCAACTGCCACTTCTGAAGAATCCACCTGCCAGGAGCAAAAAAGCAGGGGATCCGGAGCAAAAGCAGGGTACTGCCATGCCCCTTGCACACACCACCACCTAAAGGGTGGGCAAACCATCTAAGCCGTCCCTCCGGCCCAACTCCTGGACATACCCCTACCCTCACCCCATATAAGGAACCAGATGCCCCCCCCAACCCCACCTCAGAGAGCGAACAAGCAAGGGAACCTTTTACTTGTTCTTGCTCCCCCCTGCTGCAGCAGGGCCCCAATAAAGCCTGGCCTGAATTTCTTATCTGGCCTTTGATCAATTTCTATGGACCAAGGAGGCCAAGAGCCCTGGTCGGTGACAAAGGGATAGATACTATACATTTCTGCTTTGAGGGTTAAGATCTGTCACAAGGACTCAATTCCGCCTTTGCAGTGCGAAAGCAGCGATACACGATACACAACACATAGGCGAGGCTGGGTTAGTCCCTCGGTCTGCGGATAAAAGCCTAAAAAGCATAAGGTTTAGAACTACACTACCGTCCTGGGCTGTACCGCCTTCCTTCCCAGCGTACTTGGTTGGAATCTCAACGCAACCACCAGCCAGGCGTCCTAGGGGACCAAAGCCTCAGCCCTCACAAGACTCTCTGTACCACAGACACTGACTACACACTTCCTTATTAACCCGAAACCTGGGCCAGATACCCTCATATGATGACCGTCCAGCCAGGCCCCAACATCTCTGAGCGCCATATTAATTCCCGAATCTGAATCTCTTACCGTCGTAAATACCACCTGCATCCTTTAGAAATAGAGTGAGCCGCAAAGACCCCCATACCAGGCCGGTCCGGTCACGATCGTTGATCTCTACAGACTTTGTGTGTGTGTGTGTGTGTGTGTGTGTGTGTGTGTGCGCGGGGGAGCGCCGCGTGGCTTGCGGGATCTTAGTTCCCTGACCAGGGACTGAACCCGGGCCACTACAGTGAAAGCGCCGAATCCGCCAGGGAATTCCCTCTACAGATTCTTAATCGTTTTAACCAACAGCTCCCAAGGTACCCCAACGACAGGTACACGCGTCACAAACGCTCCTGGTTCCTCTCAAATACCTCCACCTCCGTGCTTCCCACCAGACCCTCAATAATTCCGTAAGTCCACACTACACCATTGCAGCCTGTGGACGACACGTCCACAGGGGCAAACCTCCTATGGGACAAAACCACAAAACTTCAAGGGACAAATGCACACACTGACCCGATTTTCTCCAATCCACAAGCAGAGCCTAAAACGTTAACACTTCCACGAACCGCTTCTACTTCTGCCCCTGTCGCCCAGATTTTTCGTCGGCCTACGGCGGCCGAAGACGGTCTGAAGCGTTTGAAGAAACGCGGACTGGATTTCTGGTATTACCTTGAGAGGCAATATGTCCGCGCCCAGCTCTCCGCGGCCCCAGGGGGCGGCCATGTTGGGACACCTGACGTACAGAAGGCCAAGGGGCGGGTTTGGAGGCCGGGAGCCCTGGATGGTCCGGAAGGTGGGAAGCCACTGAAATTATTTCATTACCTGTCACTTCGACTCTTCAGAAAACTAGCAGATTTTCAGAGACTCGAGGTCTGCGAGGCAAATACGGAGCTACCTAAACGGCGTTCGACGCGCTGGGGAGACAAGTAACATTGCCGCGGCCTTTATTTTACACCTTGTATTTAAAAAGGAGGGGGGCGGGTTTCGAAAAGGACCAAGGGTTCAGGTGTCGGTATAGCAGCAGAGAACGAACTCCTGGGAAGAGAAACGGCAATACTTCCGGTAATCGGACATCCGCCCCCAAAACTTTGGAGGAACATTTCTTGCAGGAAGCGGCTTTTAAGGACAGAATAAGATTGCAAGAAACTGGCACAGTGTGGAACACGCCATCACGTTCAAAAGGAAAAGAGCGGCAGGGATGAAGCCTAAGTTTTGATTGGGATTGGAGCCTCGGGGAAAGGCCACTTTAAAAAGGAGGCCAGTAAAGGTCTGGAGCCGATGAGAAAGGCACAGCCAGAATGGAGTCCAAAAGTATTAAGGTCAATAGCTATTTGGCCAAGACACTAAGATAATTCCATGGGGTTAGTTGTTTCAGCAAATGATGCTGGAATAATTGTATATCTATTTGCAAAAACATAAATTAAGACCCATAACTCTAACCATATACAAAATTAACTCGAAATAGATCACAGACCTAAATTTAAGAGGTAGAAGTATGAAACTTAGAGAAGCGAAGAGGAGCCTAAGTTAGCCAAAGAGTTCTGTGACAAGACAAAGTATGAGCCATAAAAGGAAAAATAATAAATTGGACTTTATTAAAATTAAAAACTTTTGTATTTCTAAGCACAGCTTTAATAAAGTATTGAGTGGAGCCAGAGGTTGGGAGAAAATATTGACACATTTAACATCTATTGATAAAGGACTTGTATTCAGAATATATCAAGTGTTCTCAAAACTTAATAACAAAACAACTATCCAGTTACTTTTTGCAGGTTATGAAAATTTCTAAATATTGCATCGTGGTGATAGTGGCACAACTCTATGAACTTGCTAAATGTCATTGAGTTGTACGCTTATTACTGGTAAATGTTATATGTAAATTATGACCATAAAGCTGTTAAAATGAATTTCTGTTGTGTACAAAATTTATAGCATATGGATTTTTTAAAAGACATCAAATATAATTGCAAAATTATAAACTATCTAGGATTGAAAGTAAATGGAGATGTCTGGGACTTATAAGAAAAACAGTACAACAAATCTTGGAGTGAGAATGTAAGAATTTGAATAATGAGAGGATCATAATAAAAAGTGAACATAGTTGAATATGTTATGTTTTTCAAGTATACCCCACTTTAATGCATACCTTTTATATGTGACTCAAGTTACCATCCTACTAGTTCACCCATGATATAATTACAGCCACTTAATATTAATTATATAGAGATATACAAAACATTTTATAATATGGAAATGTTTATAATGAGAAAGTAAGTGATAAAATTAGATTACATCTTTTTTTTTTTACAGCTTTACCGAGATACAACTGACATAGATTATACCTATTTTAAATAAACTTTTTATTTTGGGGAAATTTTAGATTTACACAAAAGTGACAAAGTACTACAAAGAGTGCACATATACCTTCATTTGACTTCCTCTCATGCGAATATTTTATGTAACCACGGTACATTTGTCAAACTTAGAAATTAACATTGGTATGACACTCAACTAAATTACAGATTCTATTTGGATTTCACAAATTTTTCCACTACTGTCCTTTTTCTGTCTTAGGATTCAACCCTAATGCTGCCTTTAGACATCATGTTTCCTTGAATTCCTCTGTTCCATGACCATTCCTCAGTCTTTTTTTCATGTCCTCAATTATTTTGAGGAGTACTGATCAGGTATTTTGTATATTGACCTTCTTTTAGGTTGGTCTGTTTTCCTCATTAAACAGGGATTTATGCATTTTGGAAAAGACACCACAGAATTGAAGTCCCTTTCTAGTAACATCATATTTATGGGTATAGAATATCAAAATGACAACACTGATCTACTGGCAAAGGTAATATTTGCCAGGTTTCTCCACTGAAAATAGCAAAACAACTTCTGACCAAAAAGAACCCTCATATAGGGCTCACACCAAGAGATTTCAAGACTTATAAACCTTTAGTAGTATTGGTGAAAGGACAAACACATAAATCAATGGAACAGAGCAAAGATCCCAGAAAAAGACCCACATAAGTCAAGTATACTCAAGCGTTTGACAGAGATACAAAGTTTATTCAATGGAGAAAGACAGACTTTTTCAGCAGATGCTGCTGGAACACTTGGAAGTCCACAGGCAAAAAACAAACAAAAACAAAGAGAAAAAAAATCTCAAAAGAATCTCCTTATAGACAGGTGCAAAAATCCTCTTTTGCAACCCAGAACTCATTGTTCAGTATGAGTTTTGATACAGGTAAGAAGGAACATGATACCTAAAACAGATTCAAGCGATGGGGGTGTACTGATAAACATAAAGATTGCTTCCAGGACTATAGAGCTGATAATTTCCTTCATATATTAAGCTTTTAAATTATCAGCTATATTGATTTCATACTCTAATTTTAATGTTGACATGAAACAAGGATGGCTTCTTTCTTTAGGCTTTTATCTTAAGAACACAGTGTCAGGATTTTAAAAAGGTACTGGCATATCCCAATGATCTGTACTGTTCTAAGGTGTGATAGCTTAGGAGTGAATATGATTTGAACTTAATACATTTTTAGAGGGTGTCAAATTCAGAACCAGGCAGATGCATCTCCTGACCCTAAACATAGTCCTAAAGTAAATTGCTTGACGAAATTGGATCCCAGAGATTACAGGTGGGGAATTTTGAAGTGTGTCTGTATTCCACTGGAGATCAAAGAAGCCCAACTAAAAGAATTGTGGACTGACTGACCTGACAGCTGTGGATTGAGCAAAACTTCTTTTTGAAAGGGCTATCTTATCTTGAATATTATGACTTTGGAGGAACTAAGGTGATTGACAGTGGAAAGAATCAGAACATGTGAAATTCCTTAAAACTTTATTGACTTAAATAATTTTGCCTATGTTACACATAATAAAAAAAAAACCTTTACACTTTGTTCAGAAAAAAAAAAGAATCTCAACACATTCATCCTATAAGTCCTATACTTGGTAAAGGACTTGTATCCAGAACATAGAAAGAATTCTGAAAAGTCAACAAGAAACTCCTATTTCAAAAATAGGCAAACCTTGAACAGACACTTGATCAAAGATAATAGATGGCAAACAAGCATATGAAAAGATGGTCTGCATCATTTGTTGTTAGGTAGATGCTAATTAAAACAACAATGTGAATAATAATAATAATTTTTAAAAAGCAGCAGTGTGATACAAATACCCAGGTATTAGACTTGCTGAAATCCAAAAACTGAAAATATGAGATGCTGGTGATAAGGTGGAGTAACAGGAATTTCGATTATTTGCCAGAGACAATGCAAAAGAAATACAGCCATGTTAGATGATAGGCAGATTCTTGAATGTATGTTCGTACAGGTGATCCCAAGTTTTAGAAAGGTAGCCTGAAAAAAAATTTTTTTAATGAGATGGCTCTCATTGAGGAGTAGAACTCAGGAAAATGGTTGTTCTTACTTGTGTCAAAGAAATCTGAAAGGAAATATCCAAGACTAAACTTTGCAGTAAGATGAACAATAATCCTGTCTTTATTCCTATACACACCACTTGACCACGGTGAATTATTCTGATTTTGGTGGGGACAATGAGAAGAGTGTATGTAGGAGACAAATTTTTAATAAGAACCTTGAGAAAGGACTTGGACTGGAAAACCTGAAAAGAAATGTTTCCAGCATCCAAAGGTCAAGTCTCTAAACACCCACTAGCCTGGGACTATGGGTCTCAAAACTTCCCGACTCCTGTGCTCTCAAACACAGACAAACTCTGCACTCCCTACACAACACTGACCTCAAATTCAATCTGAAATTTACCACAGACACTCTTGCCCATTGACACTCCTCCCCCAATTCCAGGCTTCTCCTGATCATGAGCTGGATAGTAAATTGCTAACCTAGGGGAGAAGCAGTGCTCATTGGTTTCACACCTTCCATCCAATTTTCAATTACCGAGTCTTGCAGACCTAACGTATAGACCCTAAACCCTGACCAACAAGACCTTCAATCATTAATCTCTTCAGGTTAAGCCTCAATCAAAGGCCCCATCACTAACGCCCAGATTCCTCAGTGACTGAAGCCAGATAAAACCCCAAATACAGTCACTGACACGCATTCCCTCTTCACCGACCCCACAGGCCCCTCACTGGGGATCCTTGCCCAGAATCAGGCTCAGCAGATATTGAGTCTCTGAAGACTCCTCCAGTAGCTGCCAAAGGCTGAACCGGGTCCAAAACCATTTCTGATTCTTATGCGCTCTCCCCGTAATGCCTCCTTGGCTGTTGCTAGGGACACCGAGGGCTCTTGCTCAGTTTCAGAAGACTTGCACAGGTTCTATGAGGACACACAGCTCTGTGACCTCATAGAGGTTCTGGCGCTTCGAACAGGAGTGGCCATAAAAGCTGCTAAGACTGCTGGGTGAGAAGACATGGAAATGTCTTCTGGGCATCCCAGTGCCTTCCTCTCTTTGCAAGAGATAGTCTCAGTCACAGAGCTAATTTAAGTTTTCAGAGGCCAGAACCAATCCAAGGCCAACGTGGTGTGAGATGCATTCTAGTCATCACTTTGGGCAAAAGTGGCAAGATAATGGTGACCTTGTGCAGTTAGGCAGGAACACCTTGGGTACTACCAGTTTGCCTGCAGTCTTATTACGGACAGAGCCCGAACTCGCTCTGCTTGCCGCAGGTCAGGCCAATAAATCGGGAGAGGACTTGTTGAGGCAAGGAGTAACGACTTTAATCGGAAAGCCAGCCGACCGCGATGGCAGACTAGTGTCTCAAAAAATCCATCTTCCCTCAGTCTGAATGTGGGCTCCGCTTACATAGAGGAAGGGAAGGAGGAGGGACCCATTACGATGCCAGTCAGTGGCTGAGTGGGACGGCTACCGGTCATGCACTAACAGCTACGCACCTGCCCCGCCTCTATTACAGTCTGATATTCTGTGGCAGAGAAGATGCCCAGAGTTTCTAGTTGGATCTAAGGTTGAATTTACTTGAAGTCTGTATTGAGAAAAGCTACAGTTCAGACTTCCTCCTGTCTTTCTCCTTTACTCTCACCCTGTTGCCACACACACACTTTCAACACTTCTGGTTACCAAATGTGTGGGTTTCCCACACACCAAGCAATTCCTATCAGCAGGATCCTACATTTTAACTCAATTCTAACACTATCTACTTGAAGATAGTGCCAGATCCCACCAGTTAAGAGCTCAGTCCCACAACTGCTCCCACCCCACCTCAGATACTAATCCCAAATAGCTGGTCCCCAAGTTACCTACAACTTGTCTGACTTGGCTCCAAATTGGAGGTTTGCGTGAGCCCCTTGTCAGGTTTGATTAATCTGCTAGAGTGGCTCACAGAACTCAGGGAAACACTTACCTATGTTTACTAGTTTATTAAAGGACATGATAATGGACAGAAATGAACAACAAGCTGAGGAGAAACAGAGTGAGATCTGGGAGTGTTCTAAGCACAGGAGCTTCTGTCCCCATAGAGCTGGGGGTGTGTTAACACTCCCTGTACTTCAATGTGTTCACCCTTCTGGAAGCTCTCCACAGCCCCTACTATTGTTGGGATTTTATGGAAGCTTCCTCACGTTAGGCATGATCAATTAGTAACTCCATTTCTAGCCCCTCTCCCCTCTCCGGAGGATGGGGAGTGGGCTGAAAATTCCAAGTCTTTTTTGGGGACCAGCACCCATCCAGGAGCCATTCATGAGCCCACCCAGAGTCCCATCAATAGAACAAGAGATGCTCCACATGCTCTTATCATGCAGGAATTTACAAGGGTTTCAGAAGCTCTGTGCCAGAAACCGGGGGCAGAGACCAATATGTCTATTTTCTACAATTTCACAAGCTCAAATAGTCAGCCTCAAAAGGATACATCCTAAACGATTCTATTTTTCTAATACTCTATAAATGACAAAATTATAGGATTAGTGTCGGGGAAAGGATGTGACAATGAGGATGTAGCATGAGGGAGTTTGTGTTGACAAAGCATTCTGAAGTTTTACTGGGGTGTTGGTTACAGGAACCTACATATGTGATAAAGTTTAAGGCGGTATTTAAAAACCATGTTAAAACTGGTACAATAGAAATAAACCCTGTAGTTAACAGCACTGTAACAATTTCACTTTCCTCTATTTGATAGTAAACTGTGTGGTTATATAAGGTCTTACCTTTGGGAATAGTGGACTGAAGGTGATTTAGGAAATCTCTGGAATATTTCAGTTTTTGTGATTCTAAACTTACTTCAAAATTAAAAGTTACAAAAACATCACATTTATATTAATTTTATAACCCCCCTGCTGCTACTTGTAAACTTGGTTAAACACACCAAATATGTTGACTTATACTTATGAAATGAATATATTGTTTCATTTTGAAGTACTTCAAATATTCTGAAATAACACTTAAACTTGGAACCAAAGAAACGCAAGTTAATTAGATAATTGAACACTCCTGCACCATATATATTAAAATTTAATCCATGATGAGAGTAACTGCCACTATGTAAAATTTATAAGATCAATGACAAGGCATCTAGAAATACGGCTGAAGGTATCCTTTCCCCAGTTGTTTGTGAGGTGTATTATCCCTTAAGTTTAGACCTGTAACACAATGTTCTCATTCATCATTTCTCCAAGGCTTCTTTCCTTCATTAAGTTGTTTGATATTTTGTTAAAGGCCACCATACTGAATGTGTTATTGCACAGATTTCCTGGCAAATTATGAGGCAATATTTATTACTGCAAACCCTGCCATATTCATCACCATAGGAAAGTACTTCTCTAGTGTTAACTGACATCTCTTGAGGTGTTACTTCTGGGCAAAGGCTTTCCCACAATTATATTTCTACCAATTAGAAATATTCATTCACTCATGATCTATGATGACCACATATGATAGAGTCTATTACTAATAAAGTCTTTCCTAGTCTTTCACATTTTTAGGCTTTATCTCAGTATACACTTTTTAAAAAACATTTATTTATTTATTTTTGGCTGCATTGGATCTTTGTTGCTGTGCGCGGGCTTTCTCTAGTTGTGGAGAGCGGGGGCTGCTCTTCGTTGCAGTGCGCAGGCTTCTCATTGCAGTGGCTTCTCTTGTTGTGCAGCATGGGCTCTAGGCACGCGGGCTTCAGTAGTTGTGACATGCGGGCTCAGTAGTTGTGGCTCGCAGGCTCTAGAGTGAGGCTCAGTAGTTGTCGTGCACAGGCTTAGTTGCTCCACGGCATGTGGGATCCTCCCGGACCAGGGCTCGAACCCGTGTTCCCTGCACTGGCAGGTGGACTCTTAACCACTGTGCCACCAGGGAAGCCCTCAGTATACACTTTTTAGACAATAAAATGTCCTAAAACATTTTCACCATGGCTGATTGTCTCTAAGTTGTCTTGTAAATTTTTTCATCAACATAAAATATGAGGCAATTGATCACTAAAGGTAACACCACATTCTTCGCATTGTGATTCTTCTCTGCATACTATTATCTTGAGTACAACTGGCAACAGGCTTCCCCAGAGTGACTACCTATGAATTCTCTTATGTTTAACAAGGATTGACAAGTGGGCAAAAGCTTTCCCACACTTGCTGCATCCATAGGGCCTCTCTCCTGTATGCTTTCTTTGATGAACATTGAGCCCTGACTTTGTGGTGAAGGTTTTCTCACATTCACTGCATTCATATGGCTTCTCTCCTGTGTGAATTCTCTGATGGGTAATGAGATCATTTTTGCGCAAAGAGAATTTTCCACATTCAGTACATGCAAAGGAAGTTTTTCCTGAGTGAACTCTCTGATGTTGTATGAGGCATGTCTTCTTCCTAAAGGCTTTACCACACTCGTTGCATTTGTACGGTTTCTCTCCAGTGTGAGTTTGCTGATGTGTACCCAGAGTACTCTTCATGGTGAAGCCCTTGCCACATTCATTGCATATATATGGTCTCTCTCCAGTATGAGTTCGCAGATGTGCGATGAGCATGCTTTTCCCAGTTAAGCCTTTGCCACATTCATTGCATACATAGGGTTTCTCTCCTGTGTGAGTGCGCTGGTGTACGTTGAGATGACTCTTCTCTGTGAAGCCTTTACCACATTCACTGCATACATATGGTTTCTCTCCTGTATGAATTCGCTGATGTCCTATCAGCCGGATCTTGGCTGGAAAGCCTTTTCCGCATTCACTGCACACGTAGGGTTTCTCCCCTGTATGAGTTCGCTGGTGTACAATCAGGCGGCTCTTCACAGTGAAGCCTTTCCCACAGTCACTGCATACATAGGGTTTCTCTGCAGTATGAGTTCGCTGATGTACAATAAGATCACTCTTCATGGTGAAGCCTTTTCCACACACACTACATACATAGGGTTTCTCCCCTGTATGAATCCGCTGATGTCTGATGAGAGGGCTCTTCAAGATGAAGCCTTTTCCACACTCATTGCATGTATAGGGTTTCTCTCCAGTATGAGTTCGCTGATGTACAATGAGGCAGTGCTTCATTGAAAAGCCTTTCCCACATTCACTGCACATATACAATTTCTCTTCTCTGTGAGTTTGCTGATGAGTGATAAGACTGTTCTTCAAGGTGAAACTTTTCCCACATACATTGCATATAAAGGGTTTCTCACCTGTATGAGTTCGATGGTGTGCAATAAGACGCCTCTTCTCGATGAAGCCTTTTCCACATTCACTGCATATGTAAGGTTTCTCTCCTGTATGAGTTTTCTGATGTGTAGTGAGACTGAACTTTGTAGAGAAGGCTTTTCCACACAGACTGCATCCATGGGGCTTCTCTCCCGTATGAGTTCGCTGATGATAAATGAGCAGACACTTTTTGGTGAATGCTTTCCCACATTCACCACATGTGTAAGGTTCCTCTCCCATATGACTTTTCTGATGTATGTTGAACTGCGATTTCTCGAAGAAGGTTTTATTGCATTCAGTGCACTCATAATGTTTCAGTCCCGTATGAGTTCTCTGATGTTCAGTGAGCCTGGATTTTCTGGAGAAGGCTTTCCCACACAGACTGCATCCATGAGGTTTTTCTCTAGTATGAACTCTCTGATGATCAAAGAGCTGAGACATCTTGAAGAAGGCTTTCCCACACTCACTGCATACATGGGCTTTCTCTATGTTGTGAGTTCTCTGTTGCTTAGTGGACAGGGAGTTATTGCTGATGGGTTTTGCACTTACAGGAAATTTAATTTCAGTAAAAGATTGCTCATGGTTAGCATGGAGAAGGGATTTCCCATCTCCATTAAACTCAGCAGAGTTCTCTAAGTTACAGCTTCTCTTCTGGTTTTCAAAACTTAAATTTGAATTTAAAGATTTTTCAGTTAAGTCAAACATATCACAATTTTGCTTTAACAGGAAATGACTTTTGCTCTGATTAACAATATCTGCAAATGTATTATGTTCGCAGCATTGTTCCACAGTATTTTGAATGCTGTGATTTGGCAAGTGATGCTGCAGAGGGTCATCAACTTTCCTGATTTCTAGGAAAGAAGAGAACAAGGAATCATTCCACAATCTCTCATAATTTTAATTTGGAAAGAAAACTGCTTCAAAAAATGCCTTCATGTGAGGTAACTATTTAGTGACAATTCTATGTGTGATATAATAAGAAATATATTTGGTCTTCCTCCACAGAACTCCTAAAGCCTTGTAATTTCCTAAGTGACAGGAGTATCTTTCAATACTGAGTTTATGCTAATGAGGTGACTTCGCATAGGGTTCCTACATAACCTCAGGATGGGACTGATCACCAGAAAGACTAAGTGATTAGAAGGTTGGAACTTTCAGCTCCACACAGCAGCGTCTGGGAAAGGAGAGAGGGCCTAGAGATTAAAACTCTATAAAAACTCTTAACAAGATTTGCTCAACCTTTGGATGGGTGAACACATCCATGTGCGAGGAGGGTGGTGCTCCCCAGTTCCATGGGGACAGAAGCTTCTGCATTCAGGAATCCTTCAGACCTTGCCCTATGTACCTCTTCCTCTGGCTATTCATCTGTATCCTTTAGAGTAAACTGGTAAACATAAGTAAATGTTTCTTTGAGTTCTGTGAACCACCCTGGCAAATTAATTGAACCCAAGAAGGGGGTCATGAGAACCTTCAATTTATAGCCAGTTGGTCAGAAGCACAGGTAACAATCTGGAGTTGCAATTGACATCTGACATGGGGACAGTCTTGTGGGACTGAACCCTTAACTTGTAGGATCTGACACTATTTCCACGTAGATAGTATCAGAAATGAGTTAAATTTGTAGGACACCCAGGTTTAATTCTGGGCATAGACAACTGAAGCAAAGGAATAAAGAAGTCAATTGCAGTCTGTGAATCACGGTTAAAGGAGCAATGAATATGTAAGAGGTGGAGGAAATCAGGATATGTTCAAAGAAAAGACAAGGTTCACTGCTGGACTTAATGGGAGAAGCACGGAAGAGGTTCAGACTCAAGGATTATTCCAAGAATTATGTGTTTTCAGCCACTGGGTAGGTGGAATGCCTCTTAATAATGTGAAGAATATTACTGAAGTCCAGAATGAGAGGAAAATCTAGCACACATTGTGAAACAAAGCTTAAGGAGGTTATTACTTGTCTGAGTACAAACATGAAGAAACACGTTGAATATATAAATGTTTCAAAAGGTCTTATCTGAAAATAGCAATGTGGATAGCATCAACATAGACAGATTATTGAAGAAGAACATATATATGTACATATATATATATATATATATATATAACTGATTCACTTTGCTGTACTCCTGAAACTAACACAACATTGTAAATCGACTGTACTCCAATATAAAATAAAAATTTTTAAAAAGAACAAGAGTATTCAAAGACAGAGTACTGGATAAGATTATGTTTGGAAACATGTATAATAAAAGCTCAAGGCACAGGGCCAAGGCTTTAGCCATTTCAACATGTAGAGTTTGAAAATTCAATCAAGTCCATTGAAGAGAACCAAACATTGACAATTGTGATCAGGTGCAAACTTGCAGACCCAGGTGTATAGAACAAATACAATGGCAAGTAAGAATGTGTCTCCTCTATGGAGAACAGTATGGAGGTTCCTTAAAAAACTAAAAATAGAACTACCATACGACCCAGCAATCCCACTACTGGGCATATACCCTGAGAAAACATAATTCAAAAAGAGTCATGTACCAAAATGTTCATTGCAGCTCTATTTACAATAGCCAGGACATGGAAGCAACCAAAGTGTCCATCATCGGATGAATGGATAAAGAAGATGTGGCACATATATACAATGGAATATTACTCAGCCATAAAAAGAAATGAAATGGAGGTATTTGTAATGAGGTGGATGGAGTTAGAGTCTATCATACAGAGTGAAGTAAGTCAGAAAGAGAAAAACAAATACAGTATGCTAACACATATATATGGAATCTAAGGGAAAAAAAAAAAAAAAAGGACATGAAGAACCTAGTGGCAAGATGGGAATAAAGACACAGACCTACTAAAGAATGGACTTGAGGATATGGGGAGGGGGAGGGGTGAGATGTGACAGGGTGAGAGAGTGTCATGGACATATATACACTACCAAATGTGAAATAGATAGCTAGTGGGAAGCAGCCGCATAGCACAGGGAGATCAGCTTGGTGCTTTGTGACCACCTAGAGGGGTGGGATAGGGAGGGTGGGAGGGAGGGAGATGCAAGAGGGAAGAGATATGGGAACATATGTATATGTATAACTGATTCATTTTGTTTTAAAGCAGAAACTAACACACCATTGTAAAGCAATTATACTTCAATAAAGATGTTAAAAAAAAAAAAAAGAATGTGTCTCCTTAGCATCTGATTTCAAGGTAAATGTGATAAACTATTGAGGTTTATCATACTCCAACAACTTGCCCTCTTCTTCATTCTGCAGACCACCATTTACCTAACTCTAGCAAAGCACTAACACTAACATCAAATATAGATAAAATCTTCTGTAACCAACACTCCGAACTAATACTCTACTTGGAACATACTCTCCTATGTTCCTACACAAAAAGGGAACGATGATATGCAGTTACTCCATCCCTGAACATTGCAAAGAAAGGACTGGCCCTCAGAGGATAACCTCTGAGTCCCTGGAATATCCCACCTGATGAGAATGTCTTTTTAGGCATGAGGTCTTAGGACATATCATAGAGTTTATGCTAACAATGTGATTTGTGGTAGATGCCCGTTTTTGTATGCCTGAGGCTTTGGACAACACTGTAACATTCTGATTCTGGGGTCTAGAGGCACCAGGCTTGGGTGAGCTTGACTGGTTGGCAACACTTCACACATGTTGTCAAACATTCAAACATCATTGCTGGGAAAATTCAGCACTGTTCACATGACTCCACTGGTAGAGGACAACCGGGAAGCTTCTGTGCAGTCTCTCCTGGATTCTTTCCCATGCACATTTCATCTTTGATGACTTTAATCTGTATTATTTTATTGTCACACATTGTAACCAAGAGTATAAAAGTACAATCCCCTCCCCAATAATGTCTACCTTCTATAAAGTAGGCAAAGTGATCCACTTTAAAAATTGTATAATGCCACTCCTCTACTCAAAATCCCCTGTTTTCTCAACTTATTCAGAAAAGAGTCAAGGTCTTGAATGCCCTTGATAGGCAGTTTGTGACCTATGTAACAAAACCCCCAGCTACTACCCTGTTACCCTTAACTCCAGTCATTTTCCCTCTTGCTCAGTCCCTTCTATCCATGTAAGTTTCCTCGAAGTTCCTCAAACACATTCCAGATTCAGGTCTTTCAACTTCCCACTGTCTCACATTTGGAAAACTCCTCACCCAGGAAGATTACTCATATCCCTCATCTATGTGCTCAAAGGCACCTTATCAGATTGCCACTCCCATTCCAAAAGGGCAGTTCCAAGCCCCAACACCCACTCTTCCATTAGCTGCTTTAATTTTCCTTACAGCAATTTTTACACTAAGACATGTTTTTCTTTTAAATGTGTAGAACTGAAAGAGAACCTCAATTTTTAAAAGGATGGAGAGAAGATTTCTGTTCTCACACACAAAATAGGAAGTCACAGGCCAGCTGCCATGACGAAGAATAAAATACGTAGAAAGAAATTGTACATTAGACAATATTAAGAGAGAAGTCAATTTGGGGGTGTCTCTTTCAGAGAATAGAAAGAGGTTAACTCATGGGAATGGAAGAAACTTTTAAGACTTATGAGAACTGAGAAGAAAATGGAAATGAAAGTATGGAAAACCCTGGAAGGGGGTGGGGACCAAAGAACCACACAAATGCACAGCAAAAACCAGGTTATCATGGGGACACAGCATCCAAGGTGGGGTTGCATGTTATGGTGGGAAATCGTTATTTCCTCATACGGCAGGAAGAAGGTACAGTGGTAAGAAGAGTATGATGAACTCAAAGTTCTCTTTCCAGAGAGGCCTGGAAAGTGGGATATCACAGCAAGATAGGCAGTAATACAGACAGAGATCTTGTGATGGTAGACGGAGAGGAAGATTTGAAAATCCAAGGAAGAAGAAAACTATGCAAACAAACAGAAATAAGATGCATATGAAATAAGTGGGGATCAGGGACTTCCCCGGTGGTCCAGGGGGAAAGAATCCACCTTATATTGCAGGGGAAGTGGGTTCAATCCCTGGTAAGGGAACTAAGATCTCATGTGCCATGGGGCAATTAAGCCCGAGTGCCACAGCTACTGAGCTCGCACACCTCAACTAGAGCCCGCGTGCCACAAACTGCAGAGCCCGCTAGCTCTGGAGCCCGCATGCCACAACTACAGAGCGCACGTGCCCTGGAGCCTGCGCGCCACAACTAGAGAAGAGAAAACCCGCACGCCACAACTAGAGAGAAGCCTGTGCACCACAACGAAGAGCCCGTGTGCCGCAATGAAGATCCTGCATGCCACAACTAAGACCCGATGCAGCCAAAAATTTAAAACTGCAATTAAATAAATAAATAAATAATAAAGACACAATAAAAAAAAAAACACACACTCATGGTTTAGAAATAAGCAGGGATAAGATCTCAGAAGAAAACAAAGGGATATATTTTCCTCTTTTTTTTTTAAACTAACATTTTATTTATTTATTTATTTATGGCTGTGTTGGGTCTTTGTTTCTGTGCGAGCGCTTTCTCTAGTTGCAGCAAGTAGGGGCCACTCTTCATCGCGGTGCGCGGGCTTCTCATTATCGCGGCCTCTCTTGTTGCGGAGCACAGGCTCCAGACGCGCAGGCTCAGTAATTGTGGCTCACGGGCCTAGTTGCTCCGCGGCATGTGGGATCTTCCCAGACTAGGGCTCGAACCCGTGTCCCCTGCATTGGCAGGCAGATTCTCAACCACTGCGCCACCAGGGAAGCCCTATATCTTCCTCTTAACTTCCACAAAGAAAGAGTTCTTATACAGGAAGAGAGGTAAGTGATAGCGCTGTTTATGTTTCCTCAGACACTATCACAGCTCTGATGCCTTCTCTCCTGACCAGAGTACGACTTCCCTGGCTGCCCACCTTGCTGGGTCTCCCCCACTCACCTGGACAGATTCGACCGTGGCTGTCATCTTCTACTGGCCACAGTTGTTCTCCTCGTTCCAACCTGGAGACAGCATCTGGTTTGCTGGCTTGATACCCTGTTCATGAAAAATGATAGAAGACTTAGACGTATCGAACTGGGCTGGGATACGGCAGGAAGGAATAATGGTACATGGAGGGAATAAACAGGTTTCACATCTGTAACCTCAAGGCTTTTCTCTCAGGAGAGGGGCGATTATACCCTCCAGTCTGGGGCAAGAGAAGGATCTGAGACTTGACCATTGCAGAGGAATGCAGTTAGTCTGAAGAGTTAAGAGGCTGAGAATGGAACGGTCACTGACGGGCACCCTCTGAGGGACCCAGGGGAGCTGTCCTCACCCACAGACACCAAGTTGCTATAGTTCTCCAGCATCACATCCCGGTACAGGTCCTTCTGATCGGGGTCCAGGAGCTGCCACTCCTCCCACGTGAACTTCATAGTCACGTCGTCATACGTCAGGGATTCCTGTCATAACACAGTCACGTTTAGCCAAGTGATGTTCTTTGGGTGACATGGAAAAATGTAAAGGAAATTATTCTGCTCACTTTTGCCATATAGGAAATTGGTGGGTTTTTTCCTTCTTACGCTGTGATAGAATAAGGATACTAGTAAAATACTATGTTACGGTGCAGTCTTCCAGATGGAATAGACGCGTAAGGCAGGGCTAAAAATGCCAAGCTTCTCATCATGGCTTGGTCTTTCTGGTTACCAGCCCTCATCCAGGAGCTCACTCAGAGTCACCTCGGTAGAACAAAGTCACTCCTGTCACCCAGGAAATGACAAGAGTTTCAAGAGCCCTGTGTCAGGAACAGAGGTCAAAGACCAATATTAGAACAGGAGATACCCCTAGTGTTCTTATCACTTAGGGAATCACAAGGGTTTTAGGAGCTCTGTGCCAGGAACAGGGGGCAGAGACCAATACATATTTTCTGCTCTCTCACAAGCATTCACTAATATCAAACTATATGCTACTTACAAGTAGATGAAGACAATACATACTAATTTCAGTGGTCAATATACTAAACAAAATAAGAGAAACTGTACAGGAAATTCCCTGGCGGTCCAGTGGTTAGGACTTGGTGCTTTCACTGTGGTGGCCCGCATTCAATCCCTGGTTGGGGAAGTAAGATCCCGCAAGCCATGTGGCCAAGAAAAAAAAAAAGAAAAGAAGAAGAAGAAAAAAAAAACTGTACAAAACACGTATAAAGCATAAAAGATTATTAGATGATCAGGAACTTTATTCAATATCCTGTAATAAACCATAATGAAAAAGAATATGAATACATATAACTGAATTACTTTGCTATACACCAGAAACTAACAGAACATTGTAAATCAACTATACTTCAATTAAAAAATTAAAAAACAAAAAAAGAATAAAAAGTCCAAAAAAAAGATTATTAGATGATCAAATTTTTAAGAAAACTACTCTTTAAAGAATATATATATATATATATATGGACAGAGACAATGCACATATATGTGTGTATATCATTAGGTGGGGTTAATATCATATTAGATGAAATGAGGAAACAGCTGTAGGAAACATGTTTTTACATTTATAAGAAGTTAGGACAGGGACTTCCCTGGTGGCACAGTGGTTAAGAATATGCCTGCCAATGCAGGGGACAAAGGTTCGATCCCTGGTCCGGGAAAATCTCACATGCTGTGGAGCAACTAAGCCCATGTGCCACAACTACTGAGCCTGTGCTCTAGAGCCCGTGAGCCACAACTACTGAGCCCACGTGCCACAACTACTGAAGCCCTAGAGCCCGTGCCCCGCAACAAGAGAAGCCACCGCAGTAAGAAGCACATGCACGGCAATAAAGAGAAGCCCCCGCTCGCTGCAACTAGAGAAAGCCTATGCACGGCAACGAAGACCCAACACAGCCAAAAATAAATAAACAAAAATAAATAAATTTATAAAAAAAAAAAAGAAGTAAGGACAGTCAAGGACTGCAGTTAAGGACCCAACACATCACCTCTATGGAGAACCATCAAAGTCCTATGTGAACTTGAGACCCATGCTCCATGAAACATTAAAATCCCTCAGGGAACTGGTCTGCTTTTTCCTCACAGTTGATCCCTATGATATGTGATATTATAAGAAACATATATTTGGTCTTCAGCCCCAGTTTCTAACACAACTGCTCCTAAACCCTTGGAGTTTTTTAAGTAATAGAGGTAAGGGGCATTCTGTGTTATTTATAACAAGTCCCTTTCAAACATACTTGAGTTTATGCTAGCAAGGTGAGTCTTGGTGGACCCCTAGAGAGTTTCAGGATGGGGATTGGTTGCCCAGGGAACCAACCTTGTGATTAGAGGGTTGGAACTTTCAGCCCCACTTCTAGCCCTCCAGGGAGGGGGGAGGGACTGGAAACTGAGCCAATCAACAATGGCCATTGATTTAATCTACCACACCTATCCAATGAGACCTCCATAAAAAAACCCTAAACTACAGGGCTCAGAGCACTTCCGGGATGGTGAACACATCTAGGTGCTGGGGGTGTGACACTCCTAGAGAGGGTATGGAAGGTCCTTGTCCCTTCCCTCATATCTTGCCTAAGTATCTTTCCATTTGGCTCTTCCCAAGCTGTATCCTTCATAATGAACCAGTATAGGTAAGCAAAGTCTTTTCCTGAGTTATGTGAATTGTTGTAGTAAATTATCGAACCTGAGGAAGGGATTTCGGGAACCCCCGATTTGCAGCCAAGTCAGAAGTATGGGTACTGTGGGCAGCCAATACTTGGCATCCAAAGTGAGGGCAGTCCTGTGAGATTGAGCCCTTAAACCTGTGGAGACTGACAGTAACTGCAGTAGTTAATGTCGGAATTGAATTAAATTGTAGACGCTCAGCTGGTATCTAGAGAGTAGGAGAAGTGATTGTTGGTCTGGAAAGACCCACATATTTGGTGCCAGAAGTGCTGGGAGTAGAAACAGTTTGTAGTACTGCCTATCATGTAACTTATGACTCTCTTGTGATGGCTGTCAGAGATATTAGACACAAATTGACAGCTAATATAACTCACAGGATTTTGCACATTCACATATTATATCCCAACACGAGTCACGGAATATGAATCCTATGAATAATAATATTCCTGATCCAACTTTACCAAGATTTCTCCAGATCCTGCTAGGATCCATTTAAACTTTCCTACTTAGCTGCACTGATTTTTACAGGCAAAGCCACTGGGGAATAAAGAAAGAATAAAAGAAACCAAAAGTCACCTGGGCCTGGATCATTTTCTTCTGACTTTGGGAAGTGGCTGCAAACTGGGATGCTGTCTTTAGCTCTTCTGGATCAGCTCTACATTTCTGTTCAAAAATCTCAGTCTCCAATCAAGGATGTCTCCAGAACTGACAGTACTTAAGTCTCAGAATCTTTTCCTCCTTCTTTCCTTCGATCCCTCTTGTTCCTGGGGAGCCAGCACCTGTGGGCTGAAGAGCAAATTACTCTGAGTGGCACATTCTCTTTCGGCCCAGATGCTGTCAGTGTTGCTGGCCACTCACCTTAAATTAAGGCCCCCAAAGATCGATCGGTCCTTTTATTAAGAAGCTTTTACATCTGGGCCAATAAAACACAACATTCCAAATATTTGGGAAGTACACCTTTCTCTTGTAGAGTGGAAGCAGTAAGACTGTGAAAGGGGATGTGGGAAGGAGAACCAGCACAGCACAATGCCCCACTGGCAGGGAAATCCACAGGTAGATCAACTTTAGGAAAGAGGACACACAGACAGGATATACACATTTTTCTTCTTTTAAACCACGTGTGTCCACGTACCTCTTCAAAAGTCTTTTTACATCCCAGGGTTCACATACTCAAATTTGAAGAACATCATGCTAAGCAAATAAGAAGCACTGTCATGTAATTTCTCATTACCATCCACCTCTTGATCCTCGATAAGAGTATTATAAGCATAAACCTATAAAGGATACTCAGCCAAAAATCCTCTAGGAATAAAACTGAAATAAAAACATTTTCAGGGGTCGGGGGGGAGAAGGATAAATTAGGAGTTTGGGATTATCATATACAAACTACCATATATAAAACAGATAACCAACAAGGACGTACTGTATAGCACAGGGAACTATATTCAATATTTTGTAATAAACTGTAGGAGAAAAGAATCTGAAAAAAAATAGATATATATGTAGGTACAACTGAATCATTTTGCTGTACACCTGAAACTAACACAACACTGTAAATCAACTGTACTTCAATTAAAAAAAAAAAAACATTTTCAGGCAAAACCAGAGAGAATTCTTCATCAGAAGACCTGTAATACAGCAAATGCACATGTTCTTCAAGCAAAAGGAAAGGGTCCTCCAATGTAAGCAGAGGACCAAGGAATGAAAAGGAACTAAACTGGTAAATAAGCAGTTAAGTCTAAATTAGTACCAGCTGGGAAAATGATCATATCTCAGGAGGTTTTAAAAATATAGAGAGTTAACCACCACTTCCCTGGTGGCGCAGTGGTTAAGAATCTGCCTGCCTGGGCTTCCCTGGTGGCGCAGTGGTTGAGAATCTGCCTGCTAATGCAGGGGACACGGGTTCGAGCCCTGATCCGGGAAGATCCCACATGCCATGGAGCAACTAAGCCTGTGCACCACAACTACTGAGCCCGCTCTCTAGAGCCCGCGAGCCACAACTACTGAGCCCACGCGCCTAGAGCCTGTGCTCGGCAACAAGAGAAGCCACTGCAGTGAGAAGCCCACGCACTGCAAGGAAGAGTAGCCCCCGCTCGCCGTAACTAGAGAAAGCCCGCGTGTAGCAATGAAGACCCAATGCAGCCAAAAATAAATAAACAAATAAATAAAATAAATAAATTTTTTAAAAATAGAGTTAAAATTTACCATGATAGCATATAAATTATGAGGTGGGTAAACGAATGAGTGTTCTAAGATCTCTGTATAGATAGAGTATTAAAGTACTAATTACAGTAACACTTTGACAAAGGCTGTATATTATTTGTAATCTCTGATGTCAAAATAAAACTAATAACTTTTAAAAACATACATAATTTCTATGTTAAGAGACAGAAAATATAATGTACATGGCTTCTGTGGCAATTACTCAACTCTACCACTGTAGCTCAAAAGCAGTCATACTTTTGGACTTCCCTTGGTGGTCCAGTGGTTAAGAGTCCGTGCTTCCACTGCATGGGGCACAGGTTCCATCCCTGGTTGGGGAATTTCCACATGCCATGCAATGTGGCCAAAAAACAGCCGTATTTAAAAAACAAAAAAATAGGTGTGCTAGGTTCCAATAAAACTTTATTAACAAAAACAGGCACTGGGGGCTTCCCTGGTGGCGCAGTGGTTGAGAGTCTGCCTGCCAGTGCAGGGGACACGGGTTCGAGCCCTGGTCTGGGAAGATCCCACATGCCGCGGAGCAACTGGGCCCGTGAGCCACAACTACTGAGCCTGAGCGTCTGGAGCCTCTGCTCCGCAACAAGAGAGGCCGCGATAGTGAGAGGCCCGCGCACCACGATGAAGAGTGGCCCCCACTCGCCGCAACTGGAGAAGGCCCTCACACAGAAGCGAAGACCCAACACAGCCAAAAATAAACATAATAAATAAATAATAAATAAAAATTAAAAAAAAAAAAAAAAAAAAAACAGGCACTGGGCCAGAGTTAATCCATGGGCTCCAGGTGTCCAACCCTGAATTGGAGCAGAAAAGCCATATGATCATCTAAATCAAGAGTCAGTAACAGACTCTCCAGGGCCTGGACCATCTGTTTTTACAAATCAAGGTTTATGGGAACACAGCCAGACGCATCTGTTGACTATTGTCTTAGGCTGTTTTTACACTATAATAGCAGGGTTGAGAATCTGAGTTTGGATACAATGCAATGCAGTTTGAAAAAATAATAATAAAAAATAATAATAAAAAATAAAATAATAAAAAATAATAATAAAAGGTGAGTTTTGAATATAAGGAGAGGCAAATTGTATTTGCCTAATATGTCTATATATCTGTTTAGTCAGGAGGCTGGTTACAAAATTAAAATGGAAAAATTCTATACGATTCTAAAGCATACACAGGTCAAGAGTCTATTTAAAAGAACGTCTCCTGGGAACAATTTAACATTCAAGCGAAAATGATCAATGAAACTATCAACGGGTAACCTAAAAATCCATTTCTAAGAATCTCTGAAAGGAAAATATTGGCAAAAGTGTGATATTTGGCAGGTCATTTTTACTTTCTTCACTATATTTTTCATAAGAGCATGTATATTTTAAAAATCAGAGCGGGCACTTCTCTGGTTGTCCAGTGGTAAAGAATCCGCCTTCCAATGCAGGGGATGCGGATTCAATCCCTGGTCAGGGAACTAAGATCCCACATGCCGAGGAGCAACTAAACCCGCGTGCCACAAACTGCAGAGCCCATGCGCCCTGGAGCCTGCGCACCACAACTAGAGAAAACCCGCAGACCACAACTAGAGAGAAGCCTGCACGCTGCAACGAAGAGCCTACGCCGCAACTAAGACCTGATGCAGCCAAAAAAGAAGAAAGAAAAAAAAAATCAGGGAAATATCAGCATTCTACACTTTAAATAAAATTGCTGTAGCACGGTCATTAATATAAGTTCACGGCTTTCGAAGTTTTCTTTCCAAAAAAAAAAAATAGAGAGGGAAAACAAGGAGGAAAGCAGGGAGAGAGAAAATGAGTTATAAATACAAATTTTACAAAACACAAAGCCACAAATATGGGGAAATTAGCAGCTTTTTTACTCAGCTATGCTATGCATCTGCCATCACAGTTCATTATTTAAGGTATTTTACTTCACTGAATCTTCAAAATAACTCTAAGGGAGAGATTTTAATTGCTTTTCTTTTCTTTTTTTCTAAGAAGGAAACAGACAAGAGGTCACACGAACTGCACAATGAGCAAGGAGGCAGAATTTGGATTGAAAAACCAGATTCATCTCGTTCCGAAATTAATTTTCACTCCACACCAGGCCAAAATTATTTGTAAATAAGATGTCTGTTCATTACATAAAGAAAGGAAACAAGTAAAAGGCTGTTAGTAGAACTGTAATTAATCATGTGATTGAATAAGTATTTAAAGTAATGGTAGAGGTCTGCAACTTACTTGGAAATATACCAAAACCAACAACAACAAAAGACTGATATATGAACAGAAGGATGAACAGAGGGTTAGGTAACTAACTGGTAGAGCAAGTCTAGTACTATTAATAATAAAGCCTAAGTGGTAGGTATATGGGTGGTTAATATAAAATCCTTTCAATATTTCTGTATGTTTGAAAATTTTCACACTAAAATGGTGGGTGGAAAGAAAGATATTGTAGGTTTAAGAATTTAGTAAGGTGACCAAACATAAATATTTAAAGTTAATTGCTGGGGGGTGTGGGGAGAGGATAAATTAGGAGGATGGGATTAACATACACACACTACTATATGTAATATAGATAACCAACAAGGACCTACTGTATAGCACAGGGAGCTATACTCAATATTTTGTAATAACCTAGAAGGGAAAAGAATCTGAAAAAGATATCTATATATACATGTATAACTGAATCAATGTGCTGTACACGTGAAACACGATATTGTAAATCAACTATACTTCAATTTTTAAAAAATCAGCCAAAAATAAATAAATAAATAAAGTCAACTGCTCTTTTATGTTGTAGAAAATTATAAGGAAACGGGAGCTAGCAAATAATAATATGTTTACAATTGCAATTAAAATAAGTAGTCTAGGCTGGAGATGAAAGGCAAGGGAACAAATCCATGGGTAAATGCATAATCATAAAATGTTCCAAAAAATGACACCTAAGTATTTTAAATATTTCACGTCTATATAAATGTATGCAGTCACTGAATATAAACCTACTTATAATACCACCAGTTCACGCATTTAAAATAATTTGTAAATCTATATTCCGTGAAATAAAGTGAAAGAGAAAATCATAGTACCATTTACGGAATTTATCTGAATTATGAATATGAAGGACATGATATAAACGCCTAAAACTGAAATACACTAAAATTTTACAAGCATTGTCCTTTGGGAACAGAACTCACGGTGACAGAGATGTTATTTTACTTGTTTTAGACAGAATCTGAAAAGAAATAGCCAAGAGGAACGTGCAGGACTCTTGCAGGACAAAGGATAAAAGCTGCATCTTAAGTATCGTAAAACATACTGCTATTAGATATTCATCTGGTGGATCTCTGGATCATTCATCTTGCCAAAAACCTTCATTTCTGAGAGTTTAAGAGTACGGGGTGATGTTGGGTGCCAAAGAGGATTTTAAAACTAGTGGTGAAGAAGGGACTCGGACCGACCTAAACGGCAGAAGGGTAACGTTAACGTCCATCACATCTGTTATACAGGCCGAGGTTGGAGCTCAACACACGCAGCGGCCAAGTACTCGGGCCTCCAAAGTATCAGCCCATACACTCCTCTGTACCCCAAACGATTACTACCACCACCCGGATTAATCTCAGAGACTCCTGTCCATTAATCCCGAAACAGATACTCCATCTTTTAGCCCCAAACAAAACCCGAACCATAAACAGCATTCACTGACAAACACCACCCTCCAGTTCGCAATCACTGAGCCCTACAGAGAGTAAACGGCAAAGACCTCAACACGTACCCTCGGGACTAAATCGTTCACCTCTAGGGATCTTTAACCACTAAGCACAAGAGAATCTCCTGACTGAAGCCAGAAGTACCCCAACCACACATACTGTTACCCACCCTTTAGGGCTCCCCTGGAAAAGAACACCCATTCACGCTGTCCTCCCGCTTGTATTCCACACGCACCACCCAACGGCGGACGCTGACAGGCCCTCCCTCCCCACTGTCCACGAAGAGACCCAGCCACTAACTTGACTTCCTCCAGGGACGATCGCGACCCATCCACGGCTGAACTTACTTCGCGGAACTTCGTCGCTTCCCTCATCACCGCGGTACGGTGGCCAACGAGGGTCTGAGGCGTTTCTGCCGCAAAAAGACAACTGAATTTCCGGCTTCTCTTCGGAGGTAACTTGGCCGCGCCCTCTAGCGTGGCCCGGTGGGCGCGGCCATGTTTGGGGATCGGGCGTCTGAAGAGCGAGGAGCCTCGTTTTGTGCTCGTGCGCGGGGACGGCTGGGAAGACGGGAGGTCACCGAAACTGTCAATTTTGGGGCACCTGAACCCTTAATGAAAACGGACGTATGCGCATAAGCTCGAGCTTGCACCAAACAAGAAAGGCATGGGGGTAAATCCCTTTCTGCGAGCTGGCAAGAAAACTAAAATGGCAGTGACGTTGATCCACTTTGTACGAAAGTTAGCAAACGGCCCAGTGGGCGCAACCATCTTACAGGAAGTGGAGGAATCCGTACAGCACTACTCGCGTTTGGGAAAAGGCGAACCGTCCGGTAGAGGATATCTGGGCCAAGTTTCTAGAGAAATTGGCCTGAAGGGACTTTTGAAGGGCACAGAGCTTGGAGAAGCTCTGACGTTACAGGGATGGCGGCCATAGGTTAGGAAATAAAAACAGCTGGAACGTGCTAAAGCTGTTCGTATGTATGGGGGAAAGGCCACTGAAGGCGGGCCCAATGTGAAGGGCGGTACCTATGACAGAGGGGGAAAGCTATCCCTTTGGGGTCCAAAGACAGGGCTCTTAAGACCAAGGGTCAAAAATTAAGGAAATATGACTTAAAGGAGAATAAAAGGTTGTGTAAAAAAAAGAGAGTAATCATGTTACACTACGTGAGTCAGTTGCAAATAGCTTTACAAAGTCATAGTAATGTAACACGGTAACTGTGGTTCCAACTAAACCCGTTGGGAGAATGGAGGAAAAGGAAAGGAAATGCCGTGTGTGTGTGTGTGTGTGTGTGTGTGTGTGTGTGTGAGATAGATATGAGTGTATTGAAACAGAAATGTCTAAACTACTCCAGACCCAATGGATCATTTTACATTCCCACCATCGATATATGAGATCCATTTTCTCTGATTCCTCACTAGGATTTGTTATAAAGAGATTTTAAAAGGAATAAGAAAAAGATGACCAACCTAAATTTTTTTTTTACTTTTTAAAATTATTTTTTAATTTTTGGCTGCGTTGGGTCTTCGTTGCTGCACGCAGGCTTTCTTCTACTTGTGGCAAGTGGGGGCTTCTCATTGCGGTGGCTCCTCTTGTTGCGGAGCACAGGCTCTAGGCGTGCGGGCTTCAGTAGTTGCCGCGGGTGGGCTTGGTAGCTGTGGCTCACGGGCTCTAGAGCGCAGGCCCAGTAGCTGTGGCGCATGGGCTTAGCTGCTCTGCGGCATGTGGGATGTGGGATCTTCCCGGACCAGGGCTTGAACTCATGTCCCCTGCACTGGTAGGCGGATCCTTAACCACTGCGCCACTGGGGAAGCCCAGGCCAACCTAAAATTTTTAATAGCTAAATAATATACTGGCCACTTATTTTTAAAAATCGCAAATACTTAACTTTTAAAATGCCAGTCTTACTAATATTCAAATTCATGAAGAGTGAATGATGAATAATGTTCAGTCTCAGGCTATGGGATAAAGGCATTCTATTGGGCTTTGTCTCTCATCTGCACAGTAGATAACAGAGGTGTCCACTACATACAGCTTTGAATGAATTGATATGTTATTATCAAGCTTGTCATAGATCTAGTTCCAAAAATGCACACCAATAAATTTTACGTGTTAGACGTTTGGTATGTTTTTTAGGGGGGCAGGATTGAGTCTAGAGTATAAAAATTAATAAAATGTTTTTAGAGTACAACTTGCAATTACCCAATTTAAGCTTTTGTCTTAGAGCCACCAATCAATTTTAAGAATTGAAATTCAGTAGAAATTATTTTTGTGAGAACAAACATGTACAAGGATATTCATAGCATCTATTTTGACAATTTTAAGGAAATAAATAATCTTGTGATTGTTACAAAAACTTACTCTTGCATCTTGCATTCACACCTTTGGATAGTGCTCCTGCACAGTAACTGTGACCAGTGTGTCCAATGGGACAATAGCAAGCTTGACACCGAGGACAGAAATAGACTTGCCCACTGAGGCATGTTCTATTTGTCTCTTGGAGCTCTTCTGACACATTGTAATAGAGCCCAGGTTAGCCTTGGGATGAGAGACTATGTGAAAAGTGGCCTCAACCATTCCAGGGGAGGCTCAGATACATCAGAAAAGCCACCTAGATCGTGTAGCCCCCAGTCAGGACAGCGCACACCAGACAGTCCAACCGTCAACCCACATAACAGAATTAATATTTATTATAATTAATGTTTGTTGTCTTTAGACATTAAGTTTTAGAGAGGTAGGTTTGTAATGCAGTCAAAGGTAACTAATACCAATATGAATGTACATTAGTAGGTGATGGGTTAAATAAATCATGAGATGTCTCTTCATGAACACTATGTAGACATAAAAAGAATGAAGAAGATTGTTATTGGTACAGCTACTATGAAAAACAGTATACAGATTCCTCAAAAAATTAAAAATAGAAGTACCATATGATTCAGCAAGTCCACTCCTGGGTATATATATCCAGAAAAAAATGAAAACTCTTAATTTGAAAAGATACGTGCATCCCCAATGTTCACAGCAGCACTATTTACAAGAGCCATGACATGGAAACAGCCTAAATGTCTATTGACAGATGAATGGATAGAGAAAACGTGGTATTTATGCAATGGAATATTATCTAACCATAAAAAGAAGGAAATCTTGCCATTTGCGACATTGAGGGCATTTTGCTAAGTGAAATACGTCAGGCCGAGAAAGACGAATATTGTATGATCTCTCTTATTTGTAGAATCCAAAACCCCCCAAACTTGTAGATAATAAAGAACAGATTGTGGTTGCCAGAGGCTGGAAGGGGGTGGGAGGGTGGAAATGGTGAAGGTGGTCAAAAGGTACAAATTTCCAGTTATAAGTAAGTCCAAAAATGATGATGATAATGATAATAACAACAACAATAACAGGGTTGTTAGCCATGAGGGAAATGCAGGTTAAGCTCAAGATCAGATATGACCACAAACCTAATAGCATGAGTAATGTAAGATAGGACAATACCAAGTGCTGGTGAGGATGAAGAGCAATTGAATCTCTCATCTATTGCTAGTAGAGTGGCTAAAATAAAATATACTGAAAATACCAAATGCTGGAGAGGATGTGGAACAAGTGGATTTCATACACTGCTGGTGAGAATGTCGAATGGTATAGCCACTCTGGAAGAGAGTTTGGTAATTTCTTTTAAAGCTAAACACAACTTACCATATGTCCTAATAAGCACACACCTGAATATTTATTATAGAGGAATGAAAATTTATGTTCACACAAAACCCTGGATGCCGATTCACAGCATCTTTCCCTATAACAGTTGAAACCAGGAAACAATACAAACTTCTTTGAAGAGTGAATGGATAAACAAACTAATACATCCAGTATGTATACTACTCACTAATAAAAATAAAACAATACAACTCAAATAAGTCTTAAGAGCAATTTGCTGAGGGACAAAAAAAAACAAAAAGCTTACATGTCCCTCATTAATAAGAAATTGTAAATTTGTATAAATAAATACAACTTATTTATATAAAATCCAGTTATAAAAATTATTTTGATAACATTCATAAATGACAAAATTATATTGATGGAAAACAGACAAGTGGTTGCCAGAGGTAGGTTTGGATAGAGGATGTGAGCATAAAAAGGTAGCATGAGGGTGTCTGTTGATTAAACAGTTGTACGTCCTGGGGATGACGGTTACAATGAAATCTATATATGTAATAAAACACCTTAGAATTACAAAAAAAATGATTAAAAAATTCATGTAAAATCTAGTGAAATCTAAACTCCAAAGATTAGAAGTTAACAGTATACTACCAATGTCATTTTCCTGGGTTCGATAATAAAATATGGTTACATAAAATGTTTTTACTGGAAGAAGGTGCAGAAAGGATACTAGGGAATCTGGACTACTTTTGCATTTTCTTATAAGTTAAAATGATTTCAAATTATAAATTTTATAAAAACTTTGAAGGTGGTTTTGTAAAATATTTGGTCATATTTATAAACTTAGTTAAGCAAGTGCAAGTACGTGTTCATATTCAGTTTCCTTTTAAAGTTCAGTATGTTAAATTTACAATTATGTTTATAGCCGAAGAAAAGTAAGAGCTAATCACATATGAGGGTAAGCCTAGAACACTCTTGCATCGTATATAACAATAAAAATCAGTGATGAGAAAAGCAGACTTCTTTTTAAAACTATGGAATTACTGACAAGGCAACCAGAAAGGAGATTCAGGTGCATTATCTGATATATGATGAGGTTAGAGTTGTAACAAAAAGCACTCAAACATTTATCACTTGCACAGGACTTCATTCCTTTTTAAATCCTCTGATATTTAACTAAAGATGCTCTACCTTTAGCATGTTCATAAAGGTTTTAATTTCTATATGATTTCCTGACAAATGATGAGGCAGAATGTATCACTGAAATTCTGCCATATACACTATCCTCTTAAAAGTTTTTCTCCAGTGTGAACTCTGACACTCATTGAGGTCTTCTTTCTGGGGGAAAGACATTCCCGTGGTCATCACATTTCCTTTTTTAAAAAAAAATCATATTTCTATGAACAATGAGCTCACTGATGATCAATGAAGATCCCTGATAATAAAGTCTGTCTTCCCACTGAAGACTTTCCTAGTCTCTGCATTCACAGAATTTGTCGGAGAATACAGGGTATATACTTTTCAGACATATAATGAAGTCAGAAAGTTTTGCCCAAGGCATCTCCACAATGAGTGTATCAGAGTTTTTCCAACATGTTTTCATTGACAGAAAATGTGAGGTAAGGATCACCAAAGGCACTACCACATTCAATATATTCACCAGGTTTATCTCCTGCACAAATCCTTTCATCTCCTCAGGGCACACATCTGATAACAGGCAGTACCATGATTACGTTCTGCTCTGCTAGAAACACTGGTGTTTAAACAAAGTCTTAGCTGCCACAGAAGGCATTTCCCCAGTCACTGCATTAACGGGGCTCTTGTTCAATCGTAAGTAATGAGCTGTGCCCCTCTGTTAAAGGAATTTCCAACTTGACCGAATCTACTCATTTCTCTTATGTGCATTTTCTTATGTTTAACAAGGTTTGACAAGTGGGAGAAGGCTTTCTCACAATCACTGCATCCATATGGTCTTTCTCCTGTGTGAGTTCTTTGATGTACATTGAGTACTGACTTCGTGGTGAAGGCTTTTCCACATTCATTGCACTCATAGGGTTTCTCTCCTGTGTGAATTCTCTGATGGGTAATGAGACCATACTTGTGGGAATAGGATTTTCCACACTCAGTACATACAAAGGGCGTCTTTCCTGTATGACACCTCTCATGTTGTATGAGGCATATCTTCTGGCTGAAGGCTTTTCCACACTCACTGCATTCATAGGGTTTCTCTCCTGTGTGAGTTCGCTGATGTATAACAAGAGTGCGCTTTGTGGTGAAGCCTTTTCCGCATTCGTTACATAGGTAAGATTTCTCTCCTGTGTGAGTTCGCTGATGTATAATGAGAGTGCGTTTCACAGTGAAGCCTTTCCCACATTCACTGCATATGTAAGATTTCTCCCCTGTATGAGATCGCTGATGTACGATGAGATTACTCTTCACGGTGAAGCCTTTCCCACATTCACTGCACAAATATGGTTTCTCTCCAGTATGAGTTCGCTGGTGTACAACAAGATAGCGCTTCATAGTGAAGCCTTTCGCACACTCGCTGCATACATAGGGTTTCTCCCCTGTGTGAGTGCGCTGGTGCACAATGAGATTGCTCTTCACGGTGAAGCCTTTCCCACATTCACTGCACACATAAGGTTTCTCTCCACTGTGAGTTCGCTGATGTGCAATCAGATAGCGCCTCACTGTGAAGCCTTTTCCACACTCACTGCATATATAGGATTTCTCTCCTGTTTGGGTTCGCTGATGTACAGTGGGACTGCTCTTCACAGTAGAGACTTTTCTGCATTCACTGGTTAAATGGGGTTTGTCTTGTGTTTGAGTTTTCTGATGTTTAGTGAACGTGACATTTCTGGAGAAGGATTTCTCACACAGATCACACCGATGGAGTTTGTCTCCTATATGAATGCTCTCATGAGAAATAAGCTGAGATTTCCCGATGCATGTTTTCTCACTTTCAATGCAGGCCTGGGATTTCTCTATTTTGTGAGTCCTCTGATGCTTAAGGACTTGGAACTTAGCAATGATGTGTTTTATACTTTCAGGAAATTCAATTCCAGAATACAACTGTTCACAATCACCATGTAGAAAGAATTTCTTATCTCCATTAAACTCCACAGGGTTCTTTATTTCATATCTTCTCTTCTGGTTAACTAAACTTAAGCTTGATTTCCAAGCTTTTCTACATAAGTCAAACGTATGATTTTGTATTAGGGCTAAACGTGTTTTGCTCAGATGAATACTCTTTCTAAATGCATTCTGTTCACTGCATTGTTGCAGGCTCTTTGGAAATCTTTGGTCTTGAGAGTGCTCTGGTAGATGACTGTCAACTTTCCCAATTCCTAGGAAAAAAAGGAAATGATAAATTATTTCACAAGAGTGGTATGGAATGAAAGTGCTTAAAAGATGATATAGTGGGGGGACTGGATCTTTATTGTCTACCATATGATCCCAGTACAAAATTATAAAGATGTAAGAGGAAATAAATATCAGATCCAAGAAGAGACAAGGAATATATTTAAAGCTAAATACCCACAAAGAAAGAGTGCTCATCTGGGGAGATGACTATGTGGAGCAGCTGTTGTGGGGGCCTCAGTCACCCTCACAGCTGGGACTCCTTCTCTTAATGACTAGAATATGACCTCCCTGACCACTCCCCTTGCTGGTTCTCTCTCACTCACCTGGACGGGTTCTATTCTGGATTTCGTTTTCTGTTATGCATGGTTCTTTTCCATGTTCCAACTTGGAGAGTGTATCTGATTTGGTAGCTTGATACCCTGTTCGTGAGAAATGATAGAAGACTTAGATACAGGGACTGGGGTACAGTATGTCAAGATGGGAAAATACTGCATTTTAGAGACAAAATTTCTTGTATGCAAAGTAAAAGTTCTCCTTCAGGATACAGGAGATTATACCCTTTTGTTTGGGGCCAGAGAGGGGACTGAAAATCTAACTCTTTGGAAGACCACAGTGACTGCAAAGCCTTCATCAGGTGATGGAGAAAAGGCCAGTGACTGGGCACCTCTAAGTGACACAGGGCGCTGTCCTTACCCAATGACACCAAATTGTTAAAGTTCTCCAACATCACATCCCGGTATAGGTCTTTCTGAGCAGGATCCAGGAGCTGCCACTCCTCCCAGTTGAACTCCACAGCCACATCCTCCAGTGTCAGCAATTCCTGTAATAACAGAGTCCAGTTTAATATGATGGGAATTCTTTTTATCAATATGGAAGAAGCATGAGAAAAGTTGTTCTAATTTTCACTGTATAGCCTGCATCTATATACTTTTCTCAAATACATTTCAGTAGAAGCAAAATCCTATCTTTCTATCTATATATTTTAGCACCTATTTCCATTTGCATACTAAAAATATGCAAATGACATCAGGACAAATAAAGTATTCCTACATTACCATGAAACTTCACAGCCAATATGAGAATCAACCATGAACAGCCTCTACATCCAGAATTTACAACAGTGTTTTCAATAAATGTAAAAAACCCCAGAAACTATACAAGATACGTCCACAGGAAAAAAAAAAAAAAAAAGACCATTAAAGTTGATTAGGAAGATTTGAAAACAAAAACAAAGAGAAAATATAGTAATGGAGAAGCAGTATCCAAAGATCTAAAGGTGAACATTTCAAGACTGATTAAACACTCTGAACTTCAGACTCAGGAATCCCAACAAATTCCAAGCACGAAGTCTATATATAGGCACATCAGACTAAAACTATAATACACAAAATATGAAGAGAAACTATAAAAGCATCCAGAGACAAAAGACAGATTACCTACAACAGAAACAATAGAACTCAGAAAAAAAATGGAATATTATCTTCAAAGTTCTGATTTTTGTGCCAGAAAGGTCAGACATGAAGGCCACTCGGTACTGAAACACATGACTCTCATCATGGAGTCCTGGACAGCATTATCTTCTCCCAGCCACATTGTGTGACAGTCCTCAGGAGTACTGCCAACCAAGGAAGCTCACCTGAACTTCAGTGTCCAGAGTTTTTATTGAAGCTTCATTATATATGCATGATTTATTGAATCACTGACCACATGGCTGAACACAGGTCCTTCCCCCTTCCTGGAGGCTAGACTGGTTACATATGGCTGAAAGCCACAAGCCTCTAATCACATGGTTGGTCTTTTTGGCATGGACAGCCCTCATCTTGAGTTATCTCATGAGCACAAATCATCTAGGGCCCACATGAGTCACCTCATAGCGTAAACTATAAAGTGTGCTCCCAGTGGTCCAAGATGAAAAACAAAGACACTCTTATCACATGGGTAATTCCAAGGGTTTAGAGGTTACCTCCCAGGAATCAGAGACAAAAGTCAGCCAAATTCCTTATTACATACTAGGTATTTATGCCCCTGTGAGGTACCCTTCCCTTGAGCATGGGCTGAATTGTTTCTAAAAAAAAAAAAAGAATAGAGCAAAGGTGATGAGATACCCCTTTTAAATTAGGCTATATATGATTTCCAGCTTGCTAACAGAATCTGTCCTTTGATGACTTTGATGAAACAACATGGCATGTTAGGGGGGCCCACGTGACAAGGAACTCAGTGGTCTTACATGAGCAGACAGGTAGAAACTAAGGATCTCATTTGAGTTCTGGAAATGAATTCTGCCAACAACCATGTAAGTGAGCTTAGAAGTGCATCCTTCCTCACTTGAGCCTTCAGATCAGACCATCCTAGGGCTTACACCTTGATTGCAGCCACACGATAGACGTTGAAACAAAGTACTCAGCAATTATATGATACAAAAATAAACATTTGGTCTTTGTCCCTGGTTCCTGGTACCCTACCTCCTAAAACACTTAGAATCTCCACACCGATAAGTGTTTTTTGTATGCTAATAACATGACAGGTAGGGGGAGGGCACCCAGACAGCTTCGGGATGGGGGCTGGTTGCTAGAGGAACAAACCATGTGATGAAACTTCCAGAGAGGGGAGAGGGGCTGGAGACTGAGTTCAATCACCAATGGCCAATGATTTAATCAATCATGCCTAAGTAATGAAACCTTCAAAAAAAACCCCAAAACCACAGGTTTGGCAAGTTTCCAAGTTGGTGAACACAGTGAGGTACTGGAAGGGTGACACACCCCCATACCTTGCTCTATGCGTCTCTTCCATTCGACTGTTCCTGAGTCGTATCATGTAAATGTAAGTAAATAAATCTGTAAATTAAGAAAAGTGCTTTCCTGAGTTCTGTGCGTTTTTGAGCAAATTATCAAACCTGAGGAAGGGATTGTGGAAACTGTAGCCACTCTGAAGCAGTACAGATACAATTTCACAAAAAGCCATTAACAAGAATGTTTAATGTCACATGGTTTGTAATAACAAGAATATCTAAATATTCATCAATACGTGAATTATTGAATTATCACACATATATCATTTGGTGTTCAATGCATCACGTAAAAAAGAAGAAAGCTGGCCTGTAGACACCAAAATGTAAAGAATTCCAGTACACTGAAAACAGGCTGGAGGATGTCATGAAAATGACAATGGCGGCTCACCCTGCAGAGGTGGTTCATATATGAGTGTAATTCATGGTCAAGGAGTATTGATCTGTTATCTGTGAAGCTTGAATTATTTCACACTGAATCTATTTCTTAAACTAAGAGTGAATCTCCACCATTGTTCCCCAAAACATAGGTTTGATTATGTTACTTCATCATTTCAAAGGTCAAATATTTGATTTCTATCAAACTCCAATGGTTTTTTATTCCAGTTTTATTGAGAAATAATTGACATATATCACTGTATAAGTTTTAGATGTATAGCATGATGGTATGATTTACATATATTGCAAAATGACTACCACAATAGGTTCAACTAACATCCATCTTCTCTCATGTAGATACAACAAAAAGAAAAGAAAAAAAGGAAAAAGATTTTCTCCCTGTGATGAGAACTCTTAGGATTTACTCTTAACAACTTTCCTATATATCATATAGCAGTGTTAGCTATAGTCATATGTTGTACATTACATCCCTAGTACTTATTTACCTTGTAACTGGCATTTTTGAGTATGACTATAAACTCATGGAATTTTATATAGCTATATAGGTAATGTTCTTCAGTCAATTGCACTCTTCTTTCTTTTAGATGCTCAACTGGTACCAGGCCAGTGGTACTCTGGCTAGTGGGGAGCCCCTAAGAGTTATCGACGTTGTTAGGAGTATCATTCCATTCACCTAAGTGACATAAACCACTGAATCCCTCAAGGAGCTGGTCTGCTTTTTCCTCATAGTCAACACATACCACAGAGCTTTTCGTGTTTCTCTGGTTGTGACGTCTGCCAGAGAAAATGCAAAGTGACAGCTGATGTAACCCACAGGGTCCACCACAGTCACACATTATCTTCCAATATTAGTCACTTGATGTGACCCCTATGAACGATATATTCCTGATCCCACTTTGTCCTGATTTTGAATTCAGAGTCTAAGTTAATTTCTCCCCAGAACCCCATTATCCCCAATTTATACTTCTTTTAGTTGAACTGATTTTTTTTCAGGTCACCACAAATCATTAGACAACAAAAGAAAGATCTAACAAATCAAAAATCACCTGGACCTTGATCATCTTCTTCTACGCTCAGGAAATAGTGAGTAACATGGATTCTGTCTTTTGTTTCTTCTGCATCTGCCATGTAATTCTTAGAGACAGAAATCTTGGTGTCCAGTTAAAGATGTCCTCAGAAATGATGATATCCAACTCCAAGAATCTCCTCTTTCTCCCCTCATTCCTTCACTTGATCACTCTTTCTCCTGGGGAGCCAGGACCTGTGGGCTGAAGAGCAAATTGACTTTGAGTGTACATTCCCTCTGGGCCCAGATGCTGTCACTTATCCTTAAATAAGGGACCCCAATATTTCCAACTGTTCCTTTATTTGGTGCCCCAGAGGCTTTCATACTCTGGGGCAATAAAACAAGGTTCTGAATGTGTGAAATGTATGCCATTCTTTTGTGAAGAGGAAATGGCATGACTATTAAAGGGAAGGAGGGAAAGCAGAATCAGCAGAACATGATGCCTCGGGTGAAAGCTCAAGCAGATCAAGTTTACAGAAGAGGCCACATGGAAGTTTCCAAGGAGCTGGACATTGTGCCTTTAAAAAGTATGTGTGCCCAGGTACCACTTCAAAAGTATATGCTCAGTAGGTACACACACCGCAGTTTTTTTTTTTAAGTATTTTTTTTTATAAAGTTTTTTTTATGTGGACCATTTTCTTTAAAGTCTTTATTGAATTTTTTACAATATTGTTTCTTCTTTTTTTTCTAAATAAATTTATTTATTTATTTATTTTTGGCTGCGTTGGGTCTTTGTTGCTGCGCATGGGCTTTCTCTAGTTGCGGTGAGCGGGGGCTACTCTTTGTTGCAGTGTGTGGGCTTCTCATTGCGGTGGCTTCTCTTGTTGCAGAGCATGGGCTCTGGGCGTGCGGGCTCAGTAGTTGTGGCTCACGGGCTCTAGAGCACAGGCTCACTGGTTGTGGCACACAGGCTTAGTTGCTCTGTGGCATGTAGGATCTTCCTGGACCAGGGATCGAACCCATGTCCTCTGCATTGGCAGGCAGATTCTTAACCACTGCACCACCAGGGAAGTCCCTGCTTCTGTTTTTATGTTTTGGTTTTTTGGCCACGAGGTATGTGGGATCCTAGCTCCCCAACCAGGGATCAAACCCGCACCCCCCTCATTGGACGGCAAAGTCCCAACCACTGGGCCGCCAGGGAAGTCCCCACACCTCACTTTGAAGACCACCGTACTAAGCAAATCATTAAGATTGTCTTATTTCTCTTTGTATACTAAAGGATTAATCTTGCCCAACAGAGGTTTGGCTTTGCCCTCAGTTCCTGAGAGGGAACCTATAAGCCCTTGGAATGCCCCACCTGATAAGAACGGCTTTGCTTACCTGGGAGGCTTGGGCCATACAAGATAGTCTACACTAATGATGTAGTTTATGGTGAGGGGCCTTGGACCACATGGTATCAGCTTGACCTCCAGAGGGGCTGGAGACTAAGTTCAACCAAACATGTCTATGTTCACTGGGCCCCAGTAAAAACGCTGGACACTAAGAGTTAGGTGAGCTCTCCCTGGTTGGCAATAATGATAAAACAAAAACAAAAACAAAACCAGCAAGGATACAGCAGACTTGAACAATATAATCAATCAACTTAAGTGACATTTATTTAACACTACACTCAACAGCAACAAAATATATATTTTTTCAAAAGTACATGGAACATTCTCCAGGAAAGACCATATACTAGGGTATAAAGCAAAGGTAGGTTACAAGGTATACGACATGGGGAATATAGTCAATATTTTGTAATAACTGTAAATGGAGTGTAACCTTTAAAAATTGTATAAAATGTTGTGTGTGTATATATATATGGCTTAGATGAAATGGACAAATGCCTAGAAAGAAACAAAACTGCAATAAGATATTTTTAAAACTTTGAATACCTATGTAACAAGTAAAGAAATTGAATTAGTAATTAAAAATCATCACACACAGGGGCTTCCCTGGTGGCACAGTGGTTGAGAATCCGCCTGCCAATGCAGGGGACATGGGTTTGAGCCCTGGTCTGGGAAGATCCCACATGCCGCGTAGCAACTAGGCCTGTGAGCCACAACTACTGAGCCTGCGTGTCTGGAGCCTGTGCTCTGCAACAAGAAAAGCCGCGACAGTGAGAGGCCCGCGCACTGCGATGAAGAGTGGTCCCCACTTGCCGCAACTAGAGAAAGCCCTTGCACAGAAACGAAGACCCAGCACAGCCATAAATAAATAAATAAATAAATAAATAAATAAATAAATAAATAAATAAAGGAGTTCCTTAAAAAAAAAAAATCATCACACACAAAAAAAGCCTACTCTCAACTGGCTTCACTGTATAAAGCCAGGATTGCTAAGATACCAAAGCAAGACAAAGACATCACAGAAAAAAAAAACTATAGACCAATCTCCTTCATGAATATAGGTGAAAAATTGTTAACAATGTATTAGCAAAACACATGCAGCCTAATACAAAAAGGATTATAGACAACAACTAAGGGGGATTTATCCCAGGAATGCCAGGTTGGTTTATCATGGGAAAATAAAGTAATGTACTACTCCAAATTAATACAATAAAGGACAAAACCCACATGTTCTTCTCAAAGGATACAGAAAAGGTATGTGATCACATTTAATACCCACTCATGATTAAAACTTTCAAAAAACTAGAAACAGAAAGGAAGTTACTCAAACTAATAAAGGGCAGCTATGAAAAACCAAAACCAACATCATACTTAATGGTAAAATTCTGAATGTTTTTCTCCTAGAATTGAGAACAATGCAAGGATAGCTGCCTTAACCCGTTTTAACCATTACTATACTAAAGGTTCCAGCCAGTTCAATAGGTAATAAACAAATAAATACATTTTAAAAACGTAAAGGTATCTGTATTGGAAATACAGAGTGCAACTGTTCTTATTCATAGACAATATGATTTTGTATATAGAAAATCCTAAGAAATACATGCAAAAAAATGTATTAGAACTAGTAAATAAGTTTAGCAAGGTTACAGGATACAGTAACAATATATTAAGGTAAATTGCATATCTCTATACTAGCAATGATCCAGCCAATAAGGAAATGAAGGAAGCAATTCCACACACAATAGCATCAAAAAGAAAAAAAATACTTAAGAATAAATTAAAACTAATGCAAGACTTGTATATAGAAAACTGTAAAACACTTCTGAGACAAATTTAAAGAGATATAAATAAATAGAGAGACACTCCAAGCCTGTAGATTGGAAGATTCAGTATGGTGATGGCAATTCTCCCCAGATTCAATGCAATCACTATCAAAGGTACACCAGGAATTTTATAAATATGGAGAAGCTGATACTAAAATTTGCATTAAAAGATAAAGAATCTAGATTAGCTAGACCAATTGTAAAATAGAATTATAAAGTTGGTGAGTGCTTATACTAATCTATTTCAAAATTTATTTTAGGGCTTCCCTGGTGGTGCAGTGGTTGAGAATCTGCCTGCCAATGCAGGGGACACGGGTTCGTGCCCTGGTCTGGGAAGATCCCACATGCCGCGGAGCAACTGGGCCCATGAGCCCCAATTACTGAGCCTGCGCGTCTGGAGCCTGTGCTCCACAACAAGAGAGGCCGCGATAGTGAGAGGCCCGTGCACCGCGATGAAGAGTGGCCCCCGCTTGCCACAACTAGAGAAAGCCCTCGCACAGAAACGAAGACCCAACACAGCCATAAATAAATAAAAATAAATTGAAAAAAAAATTATTTTAAACCCATAGTAATAAAATAGGTACTTATTGACATAATGATAGATATGATTGAGAATTGAGAAATAAATGCAAGTATGGTCAGCTGATTTTCAACAAAGGTGCAAGACAAAGCAATGAGGGAAAAGATGGTCTTTCCAACAAATATACTGGAACAACTGAATATCCATTTCCAATTAAATTAAAATGGATAATAAATTTAAATGTAATAACTAAAAATATAAACTACCTCAAGAAATTGAGAAGACAAGCCACAGGCTGGGAGAAAGTATTTGCAAAAGACACATCTGATAAAGGACTGTTATCCAAAATATACAAAGAACTCTTAAAAACTCAACAATAAGAAAACACAACCCTGTTGAAAAATGGGCAAAAGACCTGAACTGACACCTTACCAAAGAAGATATACAGATAGCAAATAAGCAAATGAAAACATGTGTAATTAGGAAATTACATCATATGTAATTAGGAAATAACAAATTAAAAAAACAATGAGATACCATCACCCACCTATTAGAATAACCAAAATTCAAAACAATGACTACACCAAATGCTGAAGAGGATATGAAGCAACAGGAACTCTAATTTATTGCTGATGGTACAGCTACTCTGGAAGACAATTTGGCACTTTCTTACAAAACTAGATATACTCCTGGGACTTCCCTGGTGGCGCAGCAGTTAAGAATCCACCTGCCAATGCAGGGGACATGGGTTTGAGCCCTGGTCCAGGAAGATCCCACATGCCGCGGAGCAACTAAGCCCATGTGCCACAACTACTGAGCCCGCGTGCCACAACTACTGAAGCCCAAGCGCCTAGAGCCCATGCTCCGCAACAAGAGAAGCCACCGCAATGAAAAGCCCGCGCACCGCAGTGAAGAGTGGCCCCCACTCGCCGCAACTATAGAAAGCCCGCGAGTAGCAATGAAGACCCAACACAGCCATAAATTAATTAATTAATTAAAAAAAAAAAAAGAAAGACGATACAAAATGTGGAGCCACCCAACAGCCATCCATCTGCTTCTCCTAGATATAAATAAAGTACAACCACTTTGGGGAACAGTTTAGCAGTTTCTTTAAAAGTTAAACATACACCTACCACATGATTTAGCCATTCAACTACTGGTGATTTATGCAGGAGAAAGAAGACACATGTAACTACTGACTTGAACATGAGTGTTCACAGAAGCTTTATTCATAAGCGCTAAAAACTGGAAACACAACTACCCACCAACAGGTGAATTAGAGACTTTCCTGGTGGTCCAGTGGTTGAGATTCTGCACTCCCATTGCAGGGGGCCTGGGTTTGATCCCTGGTTGGGGAACTAGATCCCACATGCCACAACTAAATACCCCGTATGCTGCAACGAAGATCCCACATACGGCAACAAAGATCCCGCATGCCACAACTAAGACCAGGTGCAGCCAAATAAATAAATAAATATTTTTTTTAAAAAGGTGAATTGATAAACTCTATAGAATGAACTAATGTTCCTACAATGGAATACAAAGCAATAAAAAGAAACTATGGATACACACAAGGGTGAATCTCAAAATATTAATGTTGAGTGAAACAAGTCAGAATAAAAATGAGTGTACACTGTATGATTCCATTCACATAAAACTTTTAAGAACTATAAACTAACCTATAGTAATGAAAAATAGATTTGTGGTTGCTTGGGGAGGTGTGGGGAATATAAGAGGGATGGATTAAAAAGGGACACAAAGAAACTTCTTAGGTGATGGGTATGTTCACTATCTTCATTGTGGTGATAGTTTCATGAGTATGTATGTCAAACTTACTAATCTGTACGATTTAAGTATGCGCAGCTTATTGTCTGTCAATTTTGCCTCAATAAATCACTTGGGGGAAAAAAAAGGAAAACTTACTGATACTTATAATATAGATAGACCTCAAATATATTATGTTAAATGAAAAAAAGACAGCCCCAGAAGACTACATATTTTATTATTCTGTTTCTATGAAATGTCCAGAAATTGCAAATCAATAGAGGCAGGAAGATGATCAGTGGTTGTGTGTGGCTCTGGGTAGGGGTGGAAACTGAGTGCACAGAGGATCAAGACAACTTTCTGGGGTGATGGAAATGTTTTAAAGTTGGATTGTGCTGATGGTTGTACAACCCTAGAAACTCAGTTAAAATTACTGAAATGTATGCTTATACTTGGTGAATTTTATAGTAAATAAAACTACAACAAAAAAGACTTCCTTTTCGGGACCTCCCTGGTGGCGCAGTGGTTGGGGGTCTGCCTGCCAATGCAGGGGACACGGGTTCGAGCCCTGGTCTGGGAAGATACCGCATGTCGAGGAGCAACTAAGCCCGTGAGCCACAACTACTGAGCCCGTGTGCCACAACTACTGAAGCCCACGTGCCTAGAGCCCGTGCTCTGCAACAGGAGAAGCCACCGCAATGAGAAGTCGGCGCACGGCAACAAAGAGTGGCCCCCACTCGCCGCAACTAGAGAAAGCCCACGCTCAGCAACGAAGACCCAACGCAGACAAAAATAAATAAATTTTAAAAAGACTTCCTTTTCTACAGTACAAAAAAAAACAAAACAAAAAAACCCACCAACTGAAATTGCAAAAAAAGGTCAAGGAAAAGAGTTTACCAAGAAATAAAGGTAGCCAGAAATCTCTGGGACAAAACAAAAAAGGTACCATAAATTTTTAAGTGGAGTGGTAGAATCAGATAGTAATCAGAAAGTCAAAATGGGTTACTGAAATTATAACTGAATACTTTAAAATATTGTATGTCAATACTACTTACATTAATGAATACATTTGATTCCAGACACCATGCCACTGGTTCACCAACCTGTGTTGATACTATTGAAACTATTTTTATTTTTTTTAAATTAATTTATTTATTTAGTTTTGGCTGTATTGGGTTTTCGTTGCAGCGCGGACTTTCTAGTTGCAGCGAGAAGGGTGTGGTGCGAGGGCTTCTCATTGCAATGGGTTCTCTTGTTGCAGAGCACGGGCTCTAGGCACCCGGGCTTCAGTAGTTGTGGCACGCGGGCTCAGTAGTTGCAGCTCTCTGGCTCTAGAGCACAGGCTCAGTAGTTGTGGCGCTGGGGGTTGGTTGCCCTGCGGCATGTGGGATCTTCCCGGACCAGGGCTTGAACCCATGTTCCCTGCGTTGGCAGGCGGATTCTTAACCACTGCGCCGCCAGGGAAGTCCCTGAAACTATTTTTAAAAAGTATAAATATCTCAAATGCAAATATGTTGAGATCGGAGAAATTAAGTGATACAATCAACTGTCTTTATGTTTATACAGATTATCCCAAATGTAAAAAAAAAAACCTAGCGTTAAGAAAAAAGTTCTCACTGCGGAACAGAATATAGGGTAAAGGAAATGCTTTTACTTGAGTAAGAACGACCCTAAACGGAAATATCCAAAAGAAGTATAGTAAACTTGGAGACAAGAAGAACGAAAACTACATTAAATTTCATTAAAAATAGTAAACTTAGCACTAGATCACTCCGAACCACATTGAATTTTGTGAGGACAGCGAGAAGAGTGGTCATGTGGGGAGACAAAGTTGTTAGTAAGGTCCGTGAGGACAGACTAGAAGGAGTGAACCGTACTTGGATGAACTGGGGAAATGCAGCCTTCAAGTCTGTTTCTGGCGTTCAAGGTTTGACCCTGAACCTCCTCAAATACTGAGAGCCCCCACCAGGCGTCTCTATGACTGAGTCCTATTTTAAATGCCAGTCTAAACTCCAAACATGCCCAAGAAACCAACAGGGACATCTCCCTAACCCGGGCCTCTCTAACACTGAGTCCCAGGTTAAATCGCGAACCCGGACAAGACACCGCGTTCACCGATACAAACTTTCCACCACATCTCTCAACTCCTGGGTCCCACAGGCAAAGTGATCCAAGTGGACTCCAAACTCTGACAGAGTCGGACTTTTCGGTCGATGATTTCTTCAGACTCTTAATCACTGACTGCCAAAGGCCCCATCACTAACGTCCAGACGTCTCTGGGAATGATTCTAAATAAAATCCCAATTAAGGTCCTTCACACGCGCTCACGTTTCACAGACCCAACAGGCCGTGAATCCAAGCTCACAACCCGACTCACCTGATCCCAAACCCCTCCAGACACCACTGGCAGCAACAAAAGGCTGAGCCCACCTGCTATTCGGATGCCCTCCTGAACCGGCTGGGACCAGGGCATCTGGCAAGGACCTTGGAGCGCTGCCGGATTTCCGAATTCCGACCGCGCGCTCTGCTCTATGACGTCACATGGCCCCGCCCACCTCGGCGTTTCCGACGGGCGGGGGCCGTAACGGCTGTAGGAAGACATCGAAATCATTCCTGGCCCTCTCAATGCTTTTATCAATACCTGCCGGTTGCGAGGGATGGTCAACAATGCTGTGCTAACTGCGTTAGATTTCAGAGACCGATGCCTATCCAAGGCCAACATGGCGCGTTCAGCCGGCTGAGGAACAAAGAAAGATGGCGGCGCCCTTCGTGCACTTTAGAGCTGATTCGTTACTCTGGAGCGCCATGGGCGCGGCCATCTTAGAAGAAGGCAGGTGTCCCTATGGCAGAAAAGGGTTTAGACCCCCGGCTGCTTGGGAAGGTTAAAAAAGGTAGAAGCCGAGACATCGCTGGAGAGGTGGGGGCCACGGAATTGACAGAAGTAGTGGTCACTTAACATCTTAGGTTTGTGGAGAGAGCGGTTGTGTGTGGAGTGGGTAAGGCCTTTGTAGTTCAGAAGGAATTAAGACAGCCTTTGTCCAGGCGTAGCCAATAAGGCAGAGTTCGATAAAAATGCTAATACCTGCGTGGGATCGTTACATAGCAACCTCTAGTGGGTAAGGGGATGAAGTGAAGGTGCAAATGAGTGAACTACATGTTTCCTTCCAAAAATAAATGGTGACAGAGGGACATTTGAGAATATAAAATTATGAGATAATGCAATTATCATACTTGGCAGAGTTCACAAATTAAAAAAAGAGCACACTTTAAAATGTTGTTTTTATGCAGCTGTGGGAGGTTTAATTGTAGAGGATTTAAGTTAAAGAGGATTTTTAGAGGGCAACCTGGATCCAATTAAACTTTTTCATTCTCTTTGACCGAGCAATTATATTCCAACAATTTATTTGGTGAAAGTTTTCTTAATATTAACCACAGAGGCTTTTGTAATAAAAAAGAAAAACCTAAATGTACAATGATAGATGAATACTTTGGTAAATTATGGAACATCCATTCAACATAACAGTATATAACAATGAAAGATTGTCAGTATAAATAAGGAAAGGTAAATATTCTTCAGAGGATAAAACGCATCTGCAGGATAGTACATATATTATGATCCTTTTATGGGAACAAACCATAAGTGTTTGTCTTGTTGAAAATTGCGATTAGTTAAATAAAATAGTTAGCTTGGAGTACTTTAGGATTTTTGCTTATGGGTAGAGCATATCAGAAGTTTTCACATTCCCAATTTTTGCAATTCTCCATTGTTAATATATCTTTGTATAATAATTATGTATTACTTTAGTATTATAAAAATGTCGATTTTAGAAAAGTTTTAGAAGAATACTGAACGATGTAGATGTTCATAATATAGCAAACATAAAGAGACTAGTCTCATTTTTCTTTTGTAAAAATATACTTACATGCATTTGAAATTTGGAGAATATATTGTTAACAGTGTTTGGCTCTTAGGTACAATATGGGTGATTTAAAATTTCTTTATTGTTTATATATGTTTTCTAAGTTCTATACATTAAGAATTTATTGTTTTCATAATTTCTTAATAATATTACATTCCCTTCAGGGATTAAATTTTAGCCGCATTCACCTGAGATGTCAAGCTCTGAAAGTAGAGTTACACATGTGGTCCAGAGAACTCAGGGCAGCCTGGGCAGCCCATTCTGGGATCCTGACTGATCAGCTTCAGGAATGAGCCGCTCTGACCTTACCATGGCAGCATGTGTAGGTTCACAGAAGGACAAGATACTAGCATCTGAGGGCCTGGTTGCTGGGGCCCTCATGTCTAATTCTTTGCTGTAGAATATCTGCCCAGAATCCATCCTGTGACAGTGTGGGGTGGGGGTGGGAGCACTAATCCAGGAATTAGGGCAGAGATGTTCAAATTTAAATATAGATCAAGTAAATAAATAAATATAGATCAGAAAGCTCATTTTATAAACCCAGAGCCCTGGGTCCCAGTCCCACAGGTTCTGGCTTAGGTTGTGGTGTGACTCAAGAACGTGCATCTTTTACAAGCTTCTCAGAGAATCCTGAGGCAGGAAGCCCAGAGAAAACACTTGGAAACAGATCTGGAGTGTTCTTGGCTCACAAATATTATGCTGGCTGGCTCCCCTCAGTACACTTAGGTATTGTTTCAAATTACATTTGTGCAGAATAGCCGTCTTTGGAAACCTTTCTAAAATAGCTCCTCCATTACAGCCTGTATACTAGGCTTAATATTTCTCCACAGCATTTAACAGAACTGAAATTCTGATGTGTGTTTATTTTACTCAGTCGCCTTCACTAGACTGTATGTTCCATGAAGGCCATGGCTTTGCCTGTTTTGTTCACTGATGTGTCTCCAGTGACAAAAACAGTGCCTGGCACAGTCTAGACGCTCAAAAAATATTTTTAAAGGAATGAATTACTCAACATAGAATTGGGGATTGAATACTGCCACAGGACTGTCTGGCAGATGTCCTTTTTCTCCCCCCTCCCCAAAAGCAGGACTCACCATTTCTAAACTGGACTAAATATCCTTATTATATCAAAGAAATAACTCTGGATAGAGACAAGAGAAGAGCCCTACTGCTAGGAAAAGTAAGAATTTGTTGCCAGTAGACCTTCTCAAAAAGAATTCATAAAGGAGACTCTGACAAGAAAGAAATAACAGAAGGAAACATATGAAACATATGTGACATCAGGAATGAAAAAGGAATGGAAAGGGTGAATGTATCATCAAATATAATAGGCTATTCTCCTTTTGAGTTTTAAAAATTATGTTGGATGGTTGAAAGCAAACATGACAAGTTTACCTGATACAGTTCTCAATTTGTATATAAGTGTCGAATATCATTTGCTGTTAGGGAATTGTAAAGTAAGGCCATCATTATATACTACCACACCCCTGATAGGATGGCTGGAATCAAATATGACAGTGCCAAGTGCTAGAAAAGGCATGAAACAGCCAGAGCATTCATACACTGCTGGTGGGAATGTAAATTAGTACAGCCACTCTGGAAAAGTTGGCAGTTTCTTACAAAGTTAAACACAAGCATAACATATACATATGACTCCTGGGCATTTATCCCAAAGAAACAAATTCTTATGTTCACATAAAATTGGGTACACAGATGTTCATAGATTTTTATTCAAAACAGTGAAACACCGGAAACAACCCAGACATCCATCAACAGCGAACAGATAAACAAACCCATGGTACATCCATAGAAAAGATTACTAGTCAGTAACAAAAAGTAAAACTATTTATACACCCAACAAATTGGATGGATCTTAAGGGCAATTTGCTGAGGGAAATAAAGCCTATCTCAAAGGATACACACTGTATGATTCCATTTTAATAGCATTCTTAAAATAACAAAGTTGGAGTGATGGAGTGTGATCAGTGGTCACCATGGGTCAGGGTTGGGGGAGAGTGTAGCAGGAGGATGTTGTGTTGACACAATGCTGCATCCCGATTGTGGTGGGGTTTACAGAAATCTATATATGAGATAAAATTTCTTAGAACTCTATATATCAAAAAACAAAACAAAACTCATACAAATTAATGCATGCAAAAACTGTTGAAATCCAAATAAGGTCTATAGTTTACTTAACAGTATTATACCAATGTCATTTTATTGGTTTTGATGATGTATTATGGTTATGTAAGATAATATCACTGAAGAAGCTGAGTAAGGGTATTTGGGAACTTTGTATATTTTGTAATTTCTTGTAAGTCTATAACTATTTCAAAACAAATTTTAAATATTTATTTATTTATTTTTGGCTGCGTTGGGTCTTCGTTGCTACGTGCGGGCTTTCTCTAGTTGCAGCGAGCGGGGGCTACTCTTCGTTGAGGTGCGTAGGCAGTGGCTTCTCTTATTGCAGAGCACGGGCTCTAGGCGCACGGGCTTCAGTAGTTGTGGCATGTGGGTTCAGTAGTTATGGCTTGTGAGCTCTAGAGCACAGGCTCTGTACCTGTGACACCCGGGCTTAGTTGCTCCGCGGCATGTGGGATCTTCCCGGACCAGGGCTCGAACCCGTGTCCCCTGCATTGGCAGGCAGATTCTTAACCACTGCACCACCAGGGAAGCCCTCAAAACAAATTTTAGAAAAATCATTTTTAAGGTGTTTTTGTAAACTACTTAATGCTACTTATAAACTTGGATAAATACATCCAAACATGTTGAATTACATATATGAATATATTCCTTTTCCTTTTGAAATACATAGACTGAAAGAGATGAATTTAGAGTCTAAGAAATGCAAGAGTGAATCATATAATGATATGAGGTGGGCACAGAACACTCCTGCATTGTATATAACATTAAAATTTAACCAGTGTTTAGAAGAGCCCACTTTAAAATTATGGAATCATTAATAATATGGTTCAAGGTATTGTGTCCCAAAATGGACATCAGGTGTACAATAAGTTTAGATTTCTGAGAGAAAACTCAAGTATACATCATTTTCATGAGGCTTCTTTCCTTCAGTATTCTCTGATATTTTGCTAAAGTTACTCCACATTTAGTGGGTTCATAAACCATTCTATTTCTGTATGAATTCATGAGAAGCGATGAGGCAGAATGTATCACCGAAATCCTGCCATATTCATTGTCATCTGAAAATTTTTCTCCAGCATGCATATCAGGCAACTATTGAGGTTTTATTTCTACGATCATCATATTGCTACTATGAATGAGCTCACTGGTGATCTATTATGATCACTGATGAGATAGGGTTTTTATTCCCACAGAAGGCTTTCCTAGTCTCTCCATTCATAAGATTTATCTTAGTATATACTTTTCAGACATATAATTACCTAGAAATGTTTCCTGAAGCCTTTTCTGCATTGTATGTATCAGATCTTTTTCCTACATGTTAATTTAGACATAAACTGTGAGGTAACTTATCACTGAAGGCACTAGCACATTCTCTGCATTCATTTAATTTCACTCCTATGCAAATTCCATAGTTTCCCAAGGGTGAAATCTAGCAACAGGCTAATCTACACTGACGATAGTCAAGTAGAGCACGCTGATGTTTAATGAGTTCACTGAACTATCATGGTTTGTACCCTGAACAAGTTCACTTGTATATAATGAGTTCAGAGTCACTGCAAAGGATTATGTACCTTGACCTATACGTTTCTTGTGTGTATTAACAAGGCTTGACAGATGAGAGAAAGGTTACCCTGAATTGCTGAATCCACAGAGTCTCTCTCTTTTATGAGTTCTCTGATGTACAACAGGTGCTGAATTTGTGTTGAAGGCTTTCTCACATTAATTGCATACATACAGTTTGTCTCCTGTGTAAATTTTCTGGTGGGTAATGAGACCAATACCAATTATGAATAGGATTTTCCACAGTCAGTACATATAAAGGTAGTTTATCCTGTGTGAAACCCTCTGATGTTGGACAAGGCATATTTTCTTCCTGTAGGTGTGACCATATTCATTGCTTTGTTAAGGTTTGTTTCCATTATGAGTTCTCTGATGTACAATGAGATTCCTCTTTGAGGAGAAGCCTTTTCCACATTCACTGCATACAAAAGGTTTCTCTCCTGTATGAGTTCGCTGATGAACGACTAGACGGCTTTTCACAGTGAAGCCTCTGCCACATTCATTGCAGGCATAAGGTTTCTCTCCAGTATGAATTTGCTGATGTAAAATGAGCTCTGTTCCCATGACAAAACCTTTTCCACATTCGCTGCATATATAGGACTTCTCTCCCATATGAATTTGCTGATGTACGATGAGATAGCGTTTCATTGTGAAGCCTTTTCCGCACTCATTGCACGTAAAGGGTTTCTCTCCAGTATGAGTTCGCTGATGTACCACAAGATTGCTCTTAAAGGCAAAACCTTTTCCACATTTATTGCATATATAGGGCTTCTCTCCAGTGTGAGTTCGCTGATGTAACATCAGTCCGCTATTCACGATGAAGCCTTTCCCACATTCGCTGCATCTATAAGGTTTCTCACCCGTATGTGTTCGCTGATGCACAACCAGCCGACTCTTCAACGGGAAGCCTTTCCCACATTCACTGCAGATGTAGGGTTTCTCTCCAGTGTGAGTTCGTTGATGTATGATGAGCATGCTCTTCACAGTGAAGCCTTTTCCACATTCATCACATACGTAGGATTTCTCTACTGTATGATTTCTCTGATGTACAATCAGATTACTCTTCCTGGGAAACCCTTTTCCACATTCATTGCACACATACGGCTTCTCTCCTGTATGAGTTCGCTGATGTTCAATCAGACGACTCTTCATGGTGAAACCTTTCCCACATTCATTGCATATGTAGGGTTTCTCTCCTGTATGGTTTCGTTGGTGTATGATGACATAGTGCTTTGTGGTAAAGCCTTTCCCACATTCACTGCAGATGTAGGGTTTCTCTCCTGTATGAGTTCGCTGGTGTATAGTAAGCATGCTCTTCCCAGTGAAGCCTTTTCCGCATTCACTACATACGTAGCATTTCTCTCCAGTATGATTTCGCTGATGTACAATGAGATTACGCTTCCCTGGGAAGCCTTTTCCACAGTCACTGCATATGTAAGGTTTCTCTCCGGTGTGAGTTCGCTGGTGTTCGATCAGACGGCTCTTCACGGTGAAGACTTTTCCACAATCACCACATATAAAGGATTTCTCTCTCTTGTGAATTCTCTGATGTTCATTGAGCCTGGACTTTCGGGAGAATACTTTTGCACACATACTGCATCCATAAGGTTTCTCTCCTGTATGAACTCTCTGATGGTCAGTGAGCTGAGACTTCTTAACAAAGGCTTTCCCACATTCACTGCATATGTGGGCTTTCTCTATGTTGTGAGTCCCTTGGTGCTTAATGACTTGGGACTTACTACTGATGGGTTTTGCACTTACAGGGCATTGAACTGGAGAATTAAATTCTTCATGCTTACCATGCAGAAATGATTTCCCATCTCCGTTACATTTAGTAGAGTTCTTAATTTCATAGCTTTGGCCCTGGCTGACTAAACTTAAATGTGATTTCAAAGTTTTTATATAGAACTCAAACATATCATGATTTTGCCTGAAAGAGAAATGACTTTTGTTTTGAGGAACAGGATTTCCAAATGCATTATGTTCCTGGTATTGTTCTATACCTTTCAGCATTCTTTGATTTTCCCAGTCACCCTGCAGATGATTACCAACTTTGCCAGTTTCTAGGAAAGAAGAGAACAATGAGCCCTTTTTATTATTGTTTGGAATAAAATTGTTTTAAAAATTCCTTGGTTTTCTTAAAAATGGCACCTTAGTGGCAACCCTATGATAACAGTATAAAAGAAACACCAGGTATAAATGTTCCTTATTTCTTACACATGGTAAAAACACAGTAATATAAACAAACCAAAAGGAAAAAAGCAGTTAATGTACCAATAAGGTTAGGCAGTTGACAAACTATGTAGACTTGGCTGCTCTCTAAATAGGAAATTGCAAAACATGCAGAGGTAGTAAAATACACACAAGTCTTTTTTTTTTTTTTTTTTTTTTTTGGCCTCACTGTGCAGCTTGCAGGATCTTGGCTCCCTGAGTAGGGATCGAACCCAGGCCCACAGCAGTGAAAGCACGGAGTCTTAACCACTGGACCACCAGGGAACTGCCAAGCAAGTCATTGTTAGCAGCAAACGAGAGGGTATGGAGGAACAGAACTTGAAAAGACACAAGACCACAGAGGTGGAAGAGACAACTGATCCAAAATGATGAGGGTTGCATTTGTTCACTCCAAAACTATTTATTAAATGGCTCCCATGTGCAAGGCACTGTGTTGGCGTTTGGGATATATAAAATATGCCTTACTTACTTTCACTTCTCATAAATTCCTGTTAGGGAAACCCAAATAAAAAAGAAGGAAAGAAAAAAAGTAGTGAGTTGGAGATTGCTAAATGTGGTTTGAAGGAGCAATGGAGATGGTGGCAAGCGGAGGAAATGAGGATATGTTGAATACTTGCATAAAGAAAAGGCAAGGTTGGCGCTTCCCTGGCGGTCCAGTGGTTAAGACTCCGGACTTCCAGCGCTTCCACTGCAGAGGGTGTGGATTCCATCCCTGGTCAGGGAACTAAGATCCTGCATGCTGCACAGCCAGAAAATTTTTTTAAATGTTAAGAAAAAAAAGAGAGAAAAAGCAAGGTTAACTGATGGGGTCAGTGCAGAGAGTGGTCTTTGAAAGTGAGGAACCCAGGATTACTCTGCTAACTGTATGGCCTGAGCCAATGGTTTGGTAAAAGCATCTCCAATTGTGATGAGGAAGAGTACTGAAATCCACATGTAGGAAAAAAAAGTGTGCATTGTGGAACCTAAACTTTGAGATGATATTAGATGTGTAGTACAGAAATCAAGAAGCCAGGCAGAGGTATAAGTGGAGGAAACAATGTGGAAATAATATGTGCATACTATTCAAGAAAAGAGGACTGGATGTGTTGGGAGGACATGTAGAATGAAAGATGATGACGGTACAGAACCAACGTCTTAGACATTCCAACACTCAGGAGTTTGGGGATTCTTTAAGCCCACTTAGAAGATCCAAATTCTGACTATAGAAATCAGGGAAATATGCATACTGAGGTGTATAGAATAAACGTATTTGTCACCTGGCAAGTAACTGTAAAGGACTGTAAACTGAGATAATCTCTTGCGTTGTAATCCTGTTCCTAAATTTGCTTCTGTAGACCACCATCAAACTAACTTTCCAAAAACATCAAACATATTAGTGGATAACTCGTATAATCAAAACTCTAACTTTAGTCTATCTGTGTCACGTTATCCTATGTTCCATTCATAGTGAAACAGGGCAACAATGACCGTTAGGAAATTTTGCAACTGGCCGTGTACCATGTAGTCATCTTCGGAAGCTAATGGAATATGGAAACTGTCGCCTTTTTCAATCACTTTCTGCATTCAGTAGAGAAGTCATATCCAAATTTTTCCCATGTCAACGTCCCTAATAAACTCTTCACTTGCCACCAGCAGCATCTACTTCAGTAACTCTACATTTGCATCTAGGTTGGCAACAGGTTGTACTAAAGGACCAACTTCCTCCTTTAAGACCAGGTTGTGTCAGCTTTACCTTCAGGTTTTTTTTTTAAAGAACATCTGACTGTTCCTTATTATTGCTATCCTACTGCCACCAGGTGAAAGGTAAGACAGCCTAGAGCTATAAAAATACAAAACCTACCAACCCTCCACTATGCTACTTCAATTACTCACATAGCAAATCCAAACAGTCATCCTGGCAAGAAAAGTATACATCACCGTGAATATTCCATGGATTCATGTTTCCACTCCACTCCTCCTCCTGAAGAGACCTTCTAACACTGGCTTTCATTTGCCTGACTTCAGGCCACTCTTTTGATAGTCAATCCCAAGGGCTTGCACATTTCTTATTTCATGCCTTCATTCCTAACTCATGGCATCATCTTCCTAATTCAAAATGTAGATACACCTTGTACATATCATGCTGTCATTCCCACTCTGACTGTATTACTATAAGCTCTATTTCCTCTGTTTTTCTAAAGGAATCCCTTTATTGTCCATTTGTACAGTTACCTTCAGTGAAGACTGAACCTCAACCTAAGAGAGGCCTGGCCCTTGCCCTTGGCTATTGGGAGGTGATCTCTAGGCCCCTGGAATGTCCTGCCTGATAGGAGTGTCTTTGTTTGCCTGGTGGCTTTGGCCATCAGACAGTCTAACAATGTGATTTATTACATGGGCTTTGGGCCACACCATATCAGTTACAACCTTTGGAGGAAATGGAGACTATAGGTATTAGCCTGACTTCTGGAGGGGCGAAAGGCGTACTTCCATGTGGGAAATATGTGATTGAATCCCAATGAAAACTCTGGATACCAAAGGCTGAGCCTTTGGTTGGTAATACTCTGTGTATTATCACACATCATGGCTGGGAGGACATAATGCCAACCATGAGTCTGGAAGCACCACATTTGGACCCTTCCAAGAGTCCATATGACCCAAGAATTCCACTCCTAGATATATACCAAAGAAAAATGAAAACATACGTTCACAAAAAAGTTGTACACTAGTGTTCATAGCAGCATAATTCAAAAAAGCCAAAAAGTGGATACCACCCAAATGTCCATCAATAGATAAATGAGTAAATAAAACGTGGTATATCCCTACAATGGAATATTATTTGGCAATAAAAAGGAATGAATTACAGATACATGTTAGAACTTCTATGGAAGAACTTCAAAAACATTATGATAAATGAAAGAAGTCTTTCACAATAGACCACATAGTTTATGATTCTATTTATATTAAATATCCAGAACAGGCAAATCTACAGAGATAGAAAGTAGACTAGTGCTCGCCTAGGGCTGAGGGCATAGGAGGAAACTTTTATAAAGTGATGAAAATCTTCCAAAGTTGCTGTTGGTGATGGTTACATAACTCTCTTAATATACTACAAAACAGTGAATTGTATGCTTTAAGTTGGCAAATTGGAGCATATGTGAATTATCTCAGTAAAGCTGTTAAAAAAAACCAAGAGTATAATGGGAAAAACAAATGATTTAGGGAAATGAATACAATGCTAACACCTATGATGAGCCAAAGGAAAATCAGAAATAGCAAATGTATGAAGGAAGTAAACTGAAGGAGACATAAGCTGCGACTTAGGCAGAACTGATGTAGATGTAAAACAGTCTTTTCTAGTTAAAACAGTCAACAACAGAGACCTCTAAGATGAGAACTCCATAGGCGGAGAATAACATTCAAGATAATACCAGCATGGACAGGGTAAGCTGTGCAGTATTAAAAGAGAATCTAACATTAAAATAGGATGGTGGAAAGGGTTTTTTTGTGGAGAGAAGATGATTCCTATTCCTCATGCAGGAACTCAGAAATCTTAGACCAGTAAAAGATCTAGAACATCTAGAACTCAAAGTATAGCAATATAGACAATAGTAAGGGAGATAGCAATTTGGAGTCTCAGCCAGAAAACAGATAGAGCTTAATTCATGAGACTGAAGGAAAATTTTGAGAAAATGGAAAGCAATACCTTTGAAGAACCTCAGAATGGTGGTGGGGGGGGGGGGCAGGAGAGTGCGGTAGTCAGAAAACAGTGATGAATTCAAAGATCTCTCCTTGGAGCAAGGCCTGGAATTTCATAGCCAGAGAGGTGGAAGGGATTTGTGACAGGGTTCAAAGGAGAGGGTTACAGAATCCAAGGAAGAAGAAAACGAGGCAAACAAACAAAAATCAAGATGTAAAATAAAATCAGCAAGGAACAGATCTCAGAAGAGAAAAAAAAGGGGTATATTTACCTCTCAAGACCTAAAAGTTCTTTTATGGGGAAAGAGATACACGGAGGCACGGTATCCTCAGACGCCCTCCCAGCCTTCTCGCACTGACTATGATGTCTGCATTTACCCAGGTGGTCCTCACTCACCTGGACAGGTTTGACTGTGGATTTCATCTTCTATTGTCCACGGTTCTTCCCCTCGTTCCAACTTGGACAGTGCATCTGGTTTGCTGACCCGATACCCTGTTCATGGGAAACGATAGAAGACTGAGACCCACTGAATTGGGCTGGGGTCTGTTGGGATGGGAGAATGTTACATTTGAGGGACCGGTTTTCACATCTGCCAAGCGGAGGCTTTTCACTCAGGAGAGACTCATGGGATATTGTGATATAATAATATATATTTGGTCTCCGCCCCCAGTTCCTGGCACAGAGCTTCTAAAGCCCTTGTGGGGACTTCCCTGGTGGTCCAGTGGTTAAGACTCTGTGCTTCCACTGCAGGGGGCGTGTGTTTGATCCCTGGTCAGGGAACTAAGATGGCGCGTGGCACAGCCAAAAAATAAAAATAGGGACTTCCCTGGTGGCGCAGTGGTTAAGAATCCACCTGCCAATGCAGGGGACACGGGTTCGAGCCCTGGTCCTGGAAGATCCCACATGCTGTGGAGCAACTAAGCCCACATGCCACAACTACTGAGCCTGCACTCTAGATCCCACACTCTAGAGCCCACGAGCCACAACTACTGAGCCTGCGTGCCACAACTACTGAAGCCCGTGTGCCCTAGAGCCCACGTGGGGCAACTACTAAGCCCGCGTGCCTAGAGCCCGTGCTCCAAAACAAGAGAAGCCACCGCAATGAGAAGCCCACGCACCACAATGAAGAGTAGCCCCCGCTTGCCGCAACTAGAGAAAAGCCCGCATGCAGCAACAAAGACCCAACGCAAACAAAAATAAATAAAATTTTTAAATAAATAAATAAATAATAAAAATAAAATAAAGCCTTGTAATTTCCTATGTGACGGGCTGGCAGGAACCTATTCTGTTACAGCACTTGGTTTAAGTTCCAGTTCCTGACACAAGAACTTCTAGCACCCTTGGTGTCCAGAGTGATGGCTGTCTTCTGTGTGCTAATGAGATGACTGGTGGCTGGGGGTCCCTAGGGAGCTTCAGGGTGGAGGCTGGCTGCCAGAAAGACCAAGGCATGAGTAGAAGGTTGGAAATTTCAGCTCTAACTCCCTAACCCCTCCATGGGGAGGGAAGGGGCTGGAGACTGAGTTAATCACCCATGGCAAATGACTTAAGAAATCACGCTTACACAATGAAATCGCCACAAAAACTCCTAAAAAACCAGGTTGGGGGAGCTTCCGGGTTGGTGATCACATCAAGGTGACACACTTGGGGCGGGCATGGAAGGCCCACACTCCTTCCCCCATACCTCACCCTGGGCATCTCTTCCATTTGGCTATTATCCTTTATAATAAACTGGTAATGGTAAGCAAAGTGCTTTCCTGAGTTCTGTGAGCCGTTCTAGCAAATTACCAAACCTGAGGGATGGGGAGTGGGAATGCCCAATTTAAGGTCAAGTCGGACAGAGGTGTGGGCACCCTGGGTACCCAATACGTTCGACTAGCGTCTGAAGTGAGGGCAGTCCTGCGGGACTGAGTCCGTAAGCCTGTGGGATCTGATGCTGACTCTGGGTGGTTAGTGTCAGAAAAGGATTGAGTTTCGGGACACCCAGTCCATACTTGGAGAGTAGGAGAATTGGTTTGGGGGATAGAAAAAACCCCACACATTTGGTGTCAGCTGTGTTGGTAGTAAAAACAACTCATGGCACATTGTATACACCCTTTTATCAGGAGCCAGAGGAGGCACTGAGAATCTGCCATTAGGGCACTGCAGTGACTTCGAAGTATAAGCAGCTGAGGAAGGAAAGGCCACTGACTGGAGACCCTCTGAGTGACCCAGGGGAGCCGTCCTCACCCACGGACAGCAGGTTGCTATAGTTCTCCAGCATCACGTCCCGGTACAGGTCCTTCTGAGGAGGGGCCAGGAACTGCCACTCCTCCCACGTGAAGTCCACGGCCACATCCTTGAATGACAGGGTTTCCTGTAATAACAGAGTCCTGTTTAATGCGAGTGTTTCTCTTTGACTGACTCATAAGGAATATAAAGGAAGCTGTCCTGCTCATATTACTATGATTTTGACACCAATTCCGATGCGTACGTCTTTTTAAACACATCACCAGGCAATTCTCTGACACCAGCTGTGTGTCCTACAATTCAATTCTGACATGATCGACCTGAAGAGAGCATCAGATGCCACAGGGTAAGAGGCCAGTCCCATGAGACCCCACCTCCACCCCACTCCAGATGCCAAATGCAAGTCCAGGTTGTCACCTGCGCTCCTGACTAACCAGCTATAGATTGGAGGTTCCAGTGACCCCCTCCTTGGGTTTGATTAATTTGCTGGAGCTGCCCAGAGAGCTCGGGAAAACAGTTTACTTACTGTTCACCAGTTTATTATACAAGCATATGATAAAGGATACAGATTTCATCCAGATGCAAGAGCTGCACAAGGCAAGCTATGTGGAAAGGAGCTTGGAGCTTCTGTGCCCTCTCCTGGTGCCCCTCCAGCACCTCCATGTGTTCACCATCCCAGAACCTCTCTAAACCCCATACCTTTGGGATTTAAATGGAGGCTTCATCACGTAGGCATGATTGATCATTAACTCTATTTCTAGCCCCTCCCTCTTCTGTGGATAATGGGGAATGGGATGGAAGGTTCCAAGCTTCTGATCATGGCTTGGTCTTTCTGGTGACCAGGTCCCATCCAGGAGCCCTTCAAATGTTGCCTCATTAGAAAGAAAGGCACTCCTATCACCCAGGAAATTCCAAGGGACTTAGGAACTCTATCAGAAACCAGGATCAAAGACCAAATTTTACAACAAAATATGCTCTTAGTACTCTTTTTAAAAAAATTTTATTGAAATATAGTTGATTTACAATGTCATGTTTATTTCTGCTGTACAGCAAAGTGATTCAGTTATATATATATTCTTTTGCATATTCTTTTCCATTATGGTTTATCACAGGATACTGAATATAGTTCCCTGTGCTACACAGTAGGACCTTGTTGTTTATCCATTCTAAATAGAATAGTTTGCATCTGCTAATCCCACACTCCTACTCCATCCCTCCATCACCCCCAGTGCCCCTTGGAAACCGTAAGTCTGTTCTCTATGTCTGTGATTCTGTTTCTGTTTTGTAGAGAAGTTCACTTGTGTCATTCACTTGTATATAGATTCCACATATAAGTGATGTCATATGGGAGCTCGTAGTACTCTTATTATTTAGGAAATTACAAGGATTTTAGGGGCTCTGTGCTAGGAATTGGGGTCAAAGAGCAGAAGATTCTCAGAGCACCCCTATTTATAAGGGTTTTAGGAGCTCTATGTCAGGAACTAGGGGCAGAGACCAATGTGTATATTTCTTATTATTTCACAAAAGGCTAACATCATATTAGATACACTGAAAATATAACGAGTGAACTGGAATATGCATTAAAAAAATAACTAAAGATGAAGCAGACACAGAAAGAGATAGAAAATATAAAGGAGAGTTTACTAAATATGGAGAATACAGTGAGGTCTAACATAGGCCTCTACATAGTTTTTGAAAGAGATTATAGAGAAACAGAGAAGTGATATGAAGATCTCAGGAATTAAGAAAATTTTAGAACTGATTAAACATCCTGTAACTCAGACTCAGCCAGCCAGCAAAGCCAAGAAGGAAATCTGCTTCTAGATGAGTGAGACTGAAACTATAGAACATCACTTGCAAAAGTCAGATTCGGAAACCAACCAGAAAGAAAAGACTCGGGCTTCCCTGGTGGCACAGTGGTTAAGAATCTGCCTGCCAATGCAGGGGACACGGGTTCAAACCCTGGTCCAGGAAGATCCCACATGCCGCGGAGCAACTAAGCCCGTGTGCCACAACTACTGAGCCGCGCTCTAGAGCCCGCGAGCCACAACTACTGAGCCCACGTGCCACAACTACTGAAGCCTGCATGCCTAGAGCCCGTGCTCCACAACAAGAGAAGCCACTGCAATGAGAAGACCGTGCACCGCAACGAAGAGTAGCCCCCACTCGCCACAACTACAGAAAGCCCACGCGCAGCAACGAAGACCCGATGCAGCCTAAAATAAATTAAAAAAAAAAAAAAGAAGTGATGAGGAAAGGATTAAAAAAAGAAAGAAAAAAGAAAAGACTCATTACCATCAAAAGAAAGACAAAGTTGATGAAATGAAAACAACAGAAGCCAGAAAAATGTTGTGATGAATATATATTTGGTCTTTGCCCTTGGTTCCTGGAACACAGTTCCAAAAAACCATGGGCTCTCTAGGGTGATAAGAGTATCTTTTGTGTGCTCATGAGATGACTGGTGCCTGGTCCCCAGAAAGACCCCCAACCTCCAGGGAGGGAACTGGCATTGGGGGTTGAGTTCAGTCCCCAATAGCCAGTGATTTAATCAATTTGTGCCTGCATCAGAAAACCACCATAAAAACCCCTAAAACATAAGGTTCAGAGAGCTTCCGGGTTGGTGAACACATAGAGGTGCTGGCGGGCTGGTGCTCCCAGGGAGGAACTTCCGCGCCCCTTCCCCCATGCCTTGCACTATGCATCTCTTCCATCTGGCTATTCCTGAGTTGTAGCCTTTAGAATAAACCAGTGAATGTACGTAAAGAGCTTTCCTGAGTTCCGTGAGTCATTCTAGTGAATTACCAAACCTGAGCAGGGGGTTGTGGGTACCCCCGGATTTAGAGCTGGTCATCAGAAGCTTAGGTAACAGCCTGGGACTCTTGACAGGCACCTAAAGTGGGGGCAGTCTTGTGGGACTGAGCTCTTACCTTGTGGGATCTGACGCTAACTCCAGGTAGTTAGTGGCAGGATTGAGTTGAATTGTAGGACACCCAGTTGGTGTCTGGAGAGTCACAGAATTAGGAGGTGTGAGCAAAATACCCACACATTTGGTGTTAGAAGTGCTCTGGATAACAACAGTTCAGCAGTGTGGGAAGTCTTCAATGTCCTCATCCTGTGGCCATGCGGCCTAGGCCCAAATGCCACCAGGGAATGCAATGAGACCTGCTTGTCAACCGAGCTGCCAGATGAGGGGAAATCTGATGGGATAATCTATCCCTGTGTTCTTGCAGAGATTACATCATAGAGAAGAGAGTTACCTGGTTGAGCAAATTCTTTTCTTTTTCTTTCTTAAAAGAGGCGGCAAATTCTTAACACTGCTGATCTTACCACCTTCTGAATTTTTTCACATGAGATGTAGATGCATTTGGAAAAATGAAAACTTAGGTTCCTACCTAATTTCACACTCAAAAATAGTTTTTCTCCTGTTTAGAGTCCTAGCCATAAAACAAAAGAATCTGTGAAAGGAATAGAGACAAATATGAATTATGTTCATGTCACAAACCAAAAACCATAAAAGAAAATAAGTAGCAAGCTTTATAAGAGGAAAAATTAAAACGTCTGCATTGAAAAAGTTATCGTGGATAAAGCTGAAAGAAAAGTGACAAGCTGGGAAAATATTTTTTATAAACAAAAGAAAGAATCAATATGTAGTGGATAGGCATGACTCCTATTAATCAGTAAGAAAAAAAATCATTTTGTTAATGTAAAAATGATAAGGACAGGCATATCACAAGAGAAAAAGAATCCAACTGGCCAATAAATATACAAGATGGATTTCAACCTCACCTATGATGAGGTAAATGCAAAATAAGGTGAAAGAATAAACAATGGACATTCAGATTGATGAAATTATACAATTTGATAATGTCCTATTATTAAGTACTGGCAAAGATTTAAGGCATGGATGATCTCACCCATCACTTACTATGTAGCAGGCATGAAATGGAGCAGGACCCAATGGGGCCTCCCCAGGACAGATAGACACACACACACACACACACACCACACACCACCATGTCCTCAGCCTGCCTTTTGTCTGCAGAAAAACTTTAAAGAATAAATTTAATCAGAGAAGTGAGAAAATGCAGACACAAAGGAAACAGTCCAACAAGACCAAATAATAATAGTTTAGTCATTAAACAAAGTCAAGGACCTTTAGTTCCTCTTCCAGGGGTATAGATAATATTCTGAGCCATATCCTTTGAGCTGTTTTGTAGGTACTGAAACCCTCACCAGTTGGAAGAAGTTAACTACATGATAACCAGACTGTAGCCATGACATAAGCTGCCAAAATTCTAAGAACTGGCTTCAAGGAAATGGGAACAAACCAACCGTGGAACTAAAGATTAACTGTACTGAACACAATCAAGATGACGCCGATCAGACCATGGCATGACCCATTTCAAGATGACTGCCAGAGCTGACTATGCTGTTTCTGCATGTAGCCCCCTCCCTCTGCCTATACAGCCCTGAAACTCCCCTTTAAAAGCTCTGGCCCACTGACTGGCAGTGGGGAGTTGGCCTCTGGACATGAGTCCACCCTCTTCCCCCAGTTGCCAGCCTCTGGAATAAAACAAACTTTCCTTTCCACCAACCTTGCCTCTCGAGTTATTGGCTTTCAAGCAGCGAGCAGCCAGACCCGACTTCTGGTAACAGACACTCATCTAAATGCTTTACATAGTTGGACTCATTTCTTTGAGTACAATTATAGATGAATGGAATTTTATCAGCTAATATTCACAAAACAATTGCAGTCATTATTCCATTAGATGCTTAAATTATACTATCTTAGGTCAAAGGGATGTTCTTTAGAGTATAATTCCACTGATGCACAAAACATAACAGACGTATTTATGTACACCGATATGTACATGAACCCACATGCATTTATAAATAGGCACACATCTACAGGTGCACACGCAGAGTCAGTAACAGTTACACATTATGTTCCAACACTAGTCATTTACTAGGAATCATATAAACACTATGTTCTTGATCCTACTTTGCCATGGCGTTGGAGTTTATCTTCAAAGTTTATTTCTCTCTAGATACCGAACTGATTTTTTTTTTTTTTTTACAGGCCTCTACAAATCCATTAAGGAATAAAGGAGAGAATAAAACAAGACATGAGTCACCTGGGCCTGGATCATTTTCTTCTGTTCTCTGAAAATAGCTGGCAACGCAGAGGCTCTGTCTTTGTCTCTTCTGGATATACCGAAATTTCTAGTTAGATATAACAGTCGCCAAAGTATCCCCAGAAATAACAATATCTAGGTCCTGGAAACTCCTCTTTCTTCATTCATATCTTGTCTCTTGTTAGCACCTGTGGGTTGAAAAGCAAAATTACTTCTGGAATTATATTCCTTCTTCCTGTGCACTCACCTTAACACGTGGTCCCCAGTATTTCTGTCTCTTCATTTGATTCCCCAGAGAATTTCACACCTTGGGCCAATGAAACCTAACTCACTGAATATATGGAAGTAGCATGAATTTGAAAGGGAAAGTGGCAAAGGAGAATCAGCACAGTACTATATTTCAGTAGCAGGTAATTTTCAGACAAGTATAGAAATGAGGTCATCTGGGCAGTGAGAAACTGTAAATTCTTCCTTTAAACTTTGATGCCCTCAAGCCTCTTTAAAAGTCTTCATATCCCCTGTTTACATACACATTTTAATATGAGGGACAATGAACACATCAAAAAAAGAAGAGAGAGAAAAGGAACATGAGCCATAAATACAAATTTTAGAAACAATTCAAAAATTATAAATACTGAGAAAGGAGCAGCCTTTAAATATTCACATATAGAACCTGAAATGAAATATGCAGTCAACCTGCAGGAGGAATGATAAAAACAAAACTTAAATTAAAAGATTACTAAATTGAGGTCTTCCCTGGTGGCGCAGTGGTTGAGAATGTGCCTGTCAATGCAGGATACACGGGTTCGAGCCCTGGTCTGGGAAGATCCCACATGCCGCAGAGCAGCTGGGCCCGTGAGTCACAACTACTGAGCCTGCGCGTCTGGCGCCTGTGCTCCACAACAAGAGAGGCCGCGACAGTGAGAGGCCCGCGCACCGCGATGAAGAGTGGCCCCCACTTGCCGCAACTAGAGAAAGCCCTCGCACAGAAACGAAGACCCAACACAGCCATAAACAAATAAATAAATAAATAAAAATTTTTAAAAAAAGATTACTAAATTGAAATATGCTGAATTTTTCTTCCCCCAAACTTTCATTTCTTCGGGTTCAAAAGGAAGGGGTGCTGTAGGGAGCCAAAAGGGATTAGAAAATTTGTGGTGGGGCGGGGACTTGAACCTGAAGCTTTCAGAGAATGTTAACTAACGTTCACCAAGTCTGTCCCAGCAGCCGAAGTCTGGGCACAACACACGCACCTACCAGGGCTCCTGAGCCTCCGAGCCTTCGGCTGTCACACATCCCTGCACGAAAGACGGTGACCATTACCCCCCCGGATTAATACCAAACCAGGTCAGATACACACGTACACTGACCTCCTTTAACGGTTCCTCGACCTTTGAGCTCCAAATTATCCGAGAACCCGAACAAGTCTCCGCATTCATTGACGAACCCCACGCCACCAGCTGTCAATCACCCCCGAAGACCTTAAACCCCGACCTCAGGACTGTCGGTAGTTGATCTGTTCGGACCTTTAATCGCTGACCACCAGAGCCCCCCATGATTGACCCCAAAGACACCCCGATCATAGAGATTGTACTGACTCCTCCACGCTCCCTTCAAAAACAAAACCAAACCACCATCCGCCCTCGCGCTACCCTCCCAGACTCAAAGGAGCCACAGCCCACCTAGAGGCCGACAGACCGCCCCCATCCCCGCCTTTTCTGCAGCCAGACCCACACACCCACCTGGTTCTCTCCTGAACCTGCAGCGACCTCTTCAGGGCCTCACTTTAGCCCCCAAACTTCTTTTACTTCTGGTCCCCTCGCCCAGCCCCCTCTCCCGAGACCAACCGACAAGGGTCAGCGGCGTTTCTACCGCGTTTCTATGGGGAACGGATTGGCGGTTTCCGGCTTTTCCTTATGAGGTAATACGTCCGCGCCGCCACGACCGCCTCGGCGCGCTGGCGTCGCCATCTTTGCGCACCTGACGTACAGAAGGCGTGGGGGCCGCTGAGAGACCACGGCTGAAAGCTCTCCTGTTTCCTGGTACCTCAGCCCCTTAAAGGAAAATGGGGCGATTTTAAGAGGCTCGAGCTCATACAAAGCAAACGTGACGTGGGGGTAAATTCGTTTGAATGGACGGGGCCCGCTTGTGGACGGTGAACGGCGCCAGTTTTACAAAGGCCGGAGCCCATCAAGACCGAAAGGGCGCAGGCGTACATTCTGAGCGGCTGTTACAGCTGTGACGTCTCGGCTCCGTGGGAAATTAAAATTGCTTCTGGACACCTCGGTAACTGGTTCAATTGCGAAAAGATTTAGAGGCCGTATGAAAACTTAAGCGTGCTTGGCAAAAGAAACCTGGCGGCGCGCTGCAGCCGTTTCGGGTTTGCGCCGTTGGGCAGGAGCACCCTGGACGCGGCCATCTTAGAGGAGATTCGGTGTCCGTACTGCGGGGCAAATGCTGTCTGCGGAGCTCGGCGTGGAACTGGCAGATGGAAGTGTTTGGGGAAGACCAAGGTTTGGAAAAGCGACAGTACGGGGGATGCAGGGATCACAAAATGAGCGGAAACGGTGGTCGGTGTGAGCCTCTTCCCAACCGTGCTCCTTACCCAGCCCAAATGCAAAACCTGCTACGTCCTGGGCAGCACTGGACCGCCTTCTGTCACTACAGATTAGTCTGCGTTCTTTTCATAACATTAGTAGTGTCTGTGCTGGCTTCTTTCACATAGCACGAGTGTTGTGAAATTCATCATTTTTTAAAAAAATATTTATTTATTTGGTTGTGGCTCACAGGCTCCTTAGTTGCGGCAGGCAGGCTCCTTAGTTGTGGCATGCGAACTCTTAGTTGTGGCATGCATGTGGGATCTAGTCCCCTGACCAGGGATGGAACCCGGGCCCCTTGTACTGGGAGGGCAGAGTCTTATGCACTGTGCCACCAGGGAAGTCCTGAAATTCATCATTTTTTAAAGTATCAATAGTTCGTTCCTTTTTTGTTGCTTTAGTATTCATTGTTGGATATTCCAAAATTTAATCATTCACCACTTGGTGGACCTTTGCATTGTTTCCAGTTTTTTGGATACTGCCAGTGGAACTTCTATGAACATTTGTGTGCAAAAAATAAAATGACCTCAAAGAACTGGTTTTCCCACAGTCCTATGCATCTTCATCAGGTCACCAAGAAGTCTTTGCCAGCCATTTACAGGGCTGCTACCCATTTCTAGCCCTGCTCCAGCTCATATTCTCTTCCTCCTCTCACCCCAGCCCTGAGCTAGAACGCTCATTCACCCTGGGGAAACAGATCTTGAGAACACAGGCTGTGGCACAGATGCAAGGTTCACCTACTTTCTTCAATTACGTTCAACCCCATAGGACCTTGTAAGTCTCAGAAAGCACCTGATAAATGTCATATAACGAAAGGTCAAAGCAGGAAGTCAGTTTCATTTTCTCTCACTGGACCATCATTACCATGCTGGCCCAATCTCTCACCTGAGATACTAGAATTGTCCCTGCTTGTATCCTTGACCCATATGATCTCATCTTCATAGAACAGGCAAGGTGATCCTTGTAAAACTCAAATGAATCATGAAATTTTCCTGTTCTCAGTTATCTAATGACTACATTACAGGATTGAATAAATATTAGATGGCCAAGTTTAGGTGCTTAAAAATATGTTGGAGTAAATTTACCCGATAATCCAGGGTTTGTGATGGAAATGTAGGACAGCTACTGCATAGCAAATTTCCATTTCTTGTTCTTTAAGCAGGACTTAAGGGTTTTTAGCAGGATATGTTTAACAGATCAAGGGAAAGACTCTGGATAAGAAGAGGGGATAAGAGCCCCGCTCATAAGAGTAAGAAGGAATGAAAAAGATAAGGAAAATCACATGTCTAATTGAGCAGGTCACAGAGGGGATGGAATCTTTGAAGTGATGGTAACTCTCAAAGGTGATAGGCCTGTGAACAAATAAATACAAGGTTTCTTCTTGAGTACCTCCCAAGGGGATCTTACATCTTTTCATCTCCTATACTTTGTTCCAATGTACAATGAAACTGACCTTCGGGATGAAACCATTTCCACAATCTACATATAGAGGGTTTCTCTCCAGTCTGAGTTTTCTGAGGTAAAATGAGACGTGATTCAATGAGGAAGGCTTTGCCACATTTAGCATATACGTAAGGTTTCTCTCTGTATGGATTTTCTGGTGTTCGGTGAGCCTGGACTTTGTGGTATATGCTTTCCCACGTATGCTGCATCCATGGGGGTCTCTCTCCCAGGTGAATTCTCTGATGTTTAGTGAGCCGAGACTTCCTGATAAAGGATTCCCCATATTCACTGCATACATGGGATTTCTCAACTCTGCGATCTCTCTGATGCTTAATGAACTGAGCCTTAGTGCTGCTGAGTTTTCCAATTTCAGGCAATTTTAGTATGAATTTGCTTATGCTTTATAAAGAGACAGGATCTCCCATCTCCGTTACACTCCACAGGGTTATTTCATAGCTTCTGTTCTGATTTTACTACATTTAAATTTGCAGAATTTCCATGATTTTGCCTTAAAGGAAAATGCTTTGGGGCTAGATGAACTGTATTTTCAAAGGCATGATGTTCACGGCATTGTTCCATCCGATTTAGGCATCTTTGGTTATGCAAGTGTTCCCGCAGTTGATCGTCAACTTGCTTGACTTCTAGAAAAGATGAGAACGTGAATGCTTAGGTGTGGATCAGCTCTTTAGTGTTGGTAGCATGATCTCAGTACAAAAGAATCTTTAATAATGTTCCTTATAATCCTGTGATAAGCCATAATGTAAAAGAATATGAAAAAGAATGCATATACATGTATTACTGAATCACTTTGCTGTACAGCAGAAATTAATACAACATTGTAAATCAACTATACTTCAATAAAATAAAATTAAAGTTCCTTGTTTCTTAGACATTGGGAAAACCACAATACACAAAAATCAAGTTGCAAAAGCAGAAAGTATACAAACAAGTTGAGGTAATTCACAATGAATAAATATAGATCTGGCTGCTTTCTAAATACTGCCTTGCAAAATGTGCAAAGGTACTAAAAAAAAACAAGAAAGTCACTGTTAGAAGAGAAAATAGAGGTGATAGGAAAACCTGATCCAAAATTACAAGGGCTGGGACTTCCCTGGCAGTCCAGTAGTTAAGACTCTGTGCTCCCAATGCAGGGGGCCAGGGTTCGATCCCTGGTCAGGGAACTACATCCTGCATGCCATAACTAAGAGCCCGCATGCTGCAACTAAAAGATTACGCACTCGGCAATGAAGATCCCATGTGCCACAACTAAGACCCGGCACAGCCAAATAACTATTAAAAAAAAAAAAAAATTACAAGGGCTGCTTTCTTTCAGCAAATCCTTGTTAAATGCCTATTATGTACTGGCCATAGTGCTGGTGTTGGGGACACACGAACATATTCTTTCTTCTCACTTGTGTTGACATTCTGGTTAGCAAAAATGAAATAATAATAAATAAATAAATAATAAATGGATGGACCTAGAGATTATCATATTAAGTGAAGCAAGTCAGACAGAGACAGATACCATATCACTTATATGAGGAATCTAAAAAAATGATACAAATGAACTTATTTACAAAACACAAATAGACTCACAGACATAGAAAACAAACTTATGGTTACCAAAGGGAAAAGCCAGGAGAGGAATAAACTAGAAGTTTGGGGTTAACATATACACACTACTATATATAAAATAAACAACAAGGACCTACCGTACAGCACAGAGAATTATACTCAGCATCTTGTAATAACCTATAATGGAAAAGAACCTGAAAGAGAATATATATATATGTATATATATATATATATATATATATATACATATATATATATATAACTGAATCACTTTGCTGAACACTTGAAAGTAACACAACATTGTAAATTAACTATACTTCCATAAATAAATAAATTTAAAAAAACAAAGAAAAAAAGGAAGGAGCTACAAACTATGAGAAGTGGTCTGAAGGAGCAAAGGAGATGGAGAGAGGTGGAGGAAATGAGGATATATGATAGAGTGAGACATGGCTTCCTGATGAGTTCAAATTGTGGGAGAGGGAAAAAAGAAAAGAGAACCTCTGGAGAATTCAGGACTGGGGCAAAGAGAAGTCTTAGTCCATTCGAGCTGCTATAACAAAATACCATAGACTGGGTGGCTTATAAAGGACAGAAATTTATTTCTCATGGTTCCAGAGGCTAAGACGTCCATGATCAAGATGCTAGTAGATTTGGTGCCTGGTGAGGGCCTGCTTCCTCATAGACAGCACCTTCTAGCCCTCACCTCACATGGCATAAGGGACAAGAGCTCTCTCTGGGCCCTCATGACCTAATCACCTCTCAAAGGCCCCACCTCCTAATACCATCACCTTGTGGTTAGGGTTTCAACACATGATTGGGGGGACCCCGATATTTAATCTATAGCAAGAAGCTAAGAAACCATATAAACACACAGAGATCAGGTTATGGTGTGGGTACAGCATTTAACGTGGGGTTAAATGTCAGGAAGGGAAATCACTATTTCCCAACGAAGCAGGAAGATGCACTAGTTAGAAGACTGCTGAATTCAAAGATCATTTTTCTTTTTTTTTTAAAATAAATTTATTTATTTTTGGCTGCAGTGGGTCTTCGTTGCTGTGTGCGGGCTTTCTCTAGTTGAGGCGAGCAGGGGCTACTCTTCATTGCGGTGCGCAGGCCTTTCATTGTGGTGCCTTCTCTTGTTGCTGAGCATGGGCTCTAGGTGCTCGGGCTTCACTAGTTGCGGCCGTGGGCTCAGTAGTTGTGGCACATGGGCTTAGTTGCTCTGTGGCATGTGGGATCTTCCTGGACCAGGGCTCGAACCTGTGTCCCCTGCACTGGCAGGAGGATTCTTAACCACTGCACCACCAGGGAAGTCCCTTCAAAGATCTTTGGAGTAAGAGCTGGAAGGTAGAATCTTGTAGCAAAGGAGGTGGAAGAAATAGGCAGAGATGCTGTGACAGAGGACAAAAAAGGAGAAGATGTAAGAAACCTAAGAAGAAAAGTAGGTAAACAACAAAGAAAATCAAGATGTATGTAAAATAAACAGGGACCGCTGGGATCAGATCTCAGAGGAAGAAATGGGGGTCTATTTCCCTTTAAACACCTGTGAAGAAAAAGCTCTCATATGGGAGGATAGATACGAGGTGCGGTTGTTTAGACATCCTCAAACACTCTCACAGCCATGGGACTTTCTCTTACTGACTAGAATATGACTTCCCTGGCCGCCCACCTTGCTGGTTATCAGCTACACACCTGAACAGGTTCAACTGCGGTTTTCATCTTCTATTGGCCACGGTTCTTCCCCTCGTTCCAACTTGGAGGATGCATCTGGTCTGCAGGCTTCACACCCTGTCCACGGGAAACGACAGAAGACTTAGACACATCAAATTGGGCTGGGATGTCAAGACGGGAGAAAGCTACCTTTGAGGGAAGTTTTCACATCTGCAAAGAAGAGGCTTTTCTCTCAGGAGAGGGAACATTATACACTTGTCTGGAGCCAGAGAAGGATCTGAGAATCTACTCCTTGAGAGCATTGCAGATACTGAAGCATTAAGCAGATGAGAAAAATGGCCACTGACTGAAGATTCTCTGAGGGACACAGGGGACACGTCCTCACCCACAAGACACCAGGTTGCTATGGTTCTCCAGCATCACAGGATCCCGGTACGGGTCCTTCTGATCGGGGTCCAGGAGCTGCCACTCCTCCCACGTGAACTTCATAGCCATGTCGTCATATTTCAGGGATTCCTGTCACAACATGGTCCTGTTTAATATAAAGTGTTTCCCTTCTATTGATGTAAGGAAGAAGGCATGTAAAGGAAGTTATTTTGTTATTTTCACCAAATAGGCTGCATTAATACAAGTAGTTTTTTAAAAAACACCTTGTAGTAGAAGGAAAACACTATTGGGATATTCTGTAATTATACATTCATAATTCTATTTATTCAACAAATGAGAAATTTCCATAATGCGTAGCCATTATATCCTCTTGCTAACCAAGAACTATATATACATAATTCTACATATATGTACTTATTTGCCAAACACTATACACATGTGGGTGATATCAAGATTAATAAAACATATTATTACATTCATCAAGGGCCTTCCCTGACTTGGTGGATCAGAATTCACCATGTAGAGACAAGAGATGCCAGAATTACAAGAGATGACATGTTTAATAAATGTGTTTAAAACGTTATAAAGAATAAAGTATTTTAGGGAATTCCCTGGCGGTCCAGTGGTTAGAACGCTGCGTTATCACTGCTGAGGGCCCAGGTTCTATCCCTTGTTGGGGAACTAAGATCCTGCAAGTTGCACAGCACAGCCAAAAAAAAAAAAAGTCTACAGAACAGGAAAATATAGGGGGCCTTAAGCCCTACACATATGAATGCTTTTAAACCTCATTTTCTTCATTTATAAAATAGGGATTAAAATGATCCTTCCCTTGAAAAATAAGAATTAAATAAGAAACCTCTAAACCCCATAGAAATATTGACTGTATATTCATTCAAAAATATTTATGGAACATCTACTGTGTGCCAAGCACTATTCTTGGCCCAGAGATGCAACAGTTAATAATAAAGTTAAAATCCATTTTTTTTTTAATGTGAACCATTTTTAAAGTCTTCATTGAATTTGTTACAATATTGCTTCTGTTCTTTTATGTTTTGGTTTCTCGGCCCTAGGCATGTGGGATCTTAGCTCCCTGACCAGGGATTGAACCTGTACCCACTGCATTGGAAGGCGAAGTCTTAACCACTGGACCGCCAGGGAAGTCCCAATAATAAAGTCAAAATCCTTGGGAAAAAAAAAAAAGAACAGGAAACTATAAAGAGAAAATTAGGCAGATTTGAGAAAAAAAAGTAAAGAAACATATATGCCTGTGGCATGTGTCCACACAAGTTAAAAGCTTATGTATAGGCCTTGAAGGGATAATTAGTGAACTAGAAATTACCCAAAAGGCAGCACAGAGCTACTGCAGTTAGGGACAATATTCCATAAGACCACAATAATTTGCAAGAGGGGCTCAGAACTCACTGAAAGCTGTTCTGCTGAAAGTGAGGGTTCATTACAGTTAAAGGATACAGGTTAACATCAGCCAAGGGAAGAGGCTTGAAGGGCAGAGCCCAGGGAAGTTGCAAACATGGAGCTTCCAGCTGCCCTCCCACAATGGAGTCATGGGCAGTGTGACTTTTTTTTTTTCCTTTACTGATTTTTTAATTGAAGTATAGTTGATTTACAATGTTGTGATAGTTTCAGGTGTACAGCAAAGTGATCCAGTTATACATTCATATATATATATTTATATATATATTCTTTTTCAGATTCTTTTCCCTTATAGGTTAACAAAATATTGAGTATAGTTTCCTGTGCTTTACCATAGGCCCTTGTTGGTTATTTATTTTATATGTAGTAGTGAGCATTACTTTCTTGGCATAAATGTGTGACAGCAGGCAGGGAGTACCACCAACCAGGGGAGCTCCCTGAGCCCCGATGTCCAGAGTCTTAACTGGAGCTGGGTCACATCAGCCTGGTAGGACACCCACGTGCTTGACTTCAGTCTCCAGTCCCTGCAGAGGTCCACTGACACCACGGGATGCACAGCCTCCACCTTAAATCACATTGTGGGTGTGGCTTTTCCTTTTTCCCTTGCTGATTTTAGTCTCTATCCTTTCTATAATAAATATAACCTTGAGGATAACAAGGTTTCTGAGTTCTGTGAGTTCTTCTAGCAAATTATCAAACCTGAGGGGGGTCTTGGGGACCCCCCAAACAAAAGGGAACTTCCTCGTTTGATAAACATATATATCATTAAATATATTATTAAAAATATACGTAGCAGGATACAAAATTAATGCACAGAAATCTCTTGCATTCCTATACACTAATGATGAAAAATCTGAAAGTGAAATTAAGAAAACACTCCCGTTTACCATTGCAACAAAAAGAATAAAATATCTAGGGATAAACCTACCTAAGGAGACAAAAGACCTGTATGCAGAAAATTATAGGACACTGATGAAAGAAATTAAAGATGATACAAATAGATGGAGAGATATACCATGTTCTTGGATTGGAAGAATCAACATTGTGAAAATGACTCTACTACCCAAAGCAATCTACAGATTCAATGCAATCCCTATCAAACTACCACTGGCATTTTTCACAGAACTAGAACAAAAAATTTCACAATTTGCATGGAGACACAAAAGACCCCGAATAGCCAAAGCAATCTTGAGAACGAAAAATGGAGCTGCAGGAATCAGGCTCCCTGACTTCAGACTATATTACAAAGCTACAGTAATCAAGACAGTTTGGTACTGGCACAAAAACAGAAATATAGATCAATGGAACAGGATAGAAAGCCCAGAGATAAACCCACGCACATATGGTCACCTTATCTTTGATAAAGGAGGCAAGCATATACAGTGGAGAAAAGACAGCCTCTTCAATAAGTGGTGCTGGGAAAATTGGACAGGTACATGTAGAAGTATGAAATTAGAACACTCCCTGACACCATACACAAAAATAAACTCAAAATGGATTAAAGACCCAAGTGTAAGGCCAGACACTATCAAACTCTTAGAGGAAAACATAGGCAGAACACTCTATGACATAAATCACAGCAAGATCCTTTTTGACCCAGCCCCTAGAGAAATGGAAATAAAAACACAAATAAACAAATGGGACCTAATGAAACTTAAAAGCTTTTGCACAGCAAAGGAAACCATAAACAAGACCAAAAGACAACCCTCAGAATGGGAGAAAATATTTGCAAATGAAGCAACTGACAAAGGATTAATCTCCAAGATTTACAAGCAGCTCATGCAGCTCAATAACAAAAAAACAAACAACCCAATCCAAAAATGGGCAGAAGACCTAAATAGACATTTCTCCAAAGAAGATATACAGATGGCCAACAGACACATGAAAGAATGCTCAACATCATTAATCATTAGAGAAATGCAAATCAAAACTACAATGAGGTATCATCTCACACCGGTCAGAATGGCCATCATCAAAAAATCTAGAAACAATAAATGCTGGAGAGGGTGTGGAGAAAAGGGAACACTCTTGCACTGTTGGTGGGAATGTAAACTGATACAGCCACTATGGAGAACAGTATGGAGGTTCCTTAAAAAACTAAAAATAGAACTACCATATGACCCAGCAATCCCACTACTGGGCATATACCCTGAGAAAACCATAATTCAAAAAGAGTCATGTACCAAAATGTTCATTGCAGCTCTATTTACAATAGCCAGGACATGGAAGCAACCTAAGTGTCCATCATTGGATGAATGGATAAAGAAGATGTGGCACATATATACAATGGAATATTACTCAGCCATAAAAAGAAATGAAATGGAGGTATTTGTAATGAGGTGGATGGAGTTAGAGTCTGTCATACAGAGTGAAGTAAGTCAGAAAGAGAAAAAGAAATATAGTATGCTAGCACATATATATGGAATCTAAGGAAAAAAAAAAAAAAAAGGTCATGAAGAACCTAGTGGCAAGATGGGAATAAAGACACAGACCTACTAGAGAATGGACTTGAGGATATGGGGAGGGGGAGGGGTGAGATGTGACAGGGTGAGAGAGTGTCATGGACATATATACACTACCAAATGTAAAATAGATAGCTAGTGGGAAGCAGCCGCATAGCACAAGGAGATCAGCTCGGTGCTTTGTGACCACCTAGAGGGGTGGGATAGGGAGGGTGGGAGGGAGGGAGATGCAAGAGGGAAGAGATATGGGAACATATGTATATGTATAACTGATTCATTTTGTTTTAAAGCAGAAACTAACACACCATTGTAAAGCAATTATACTCCAATAAAGATGTTTAAAAAAAAAATCAAGTGAGACTTGCAAATGAATGACTAGAAAAAAAAAGAGGGCTACTTACAAATTCCCATCTTTGAGGCTCTGTTTCCATGGAACGATTTCTAGTACCAATTTCTGTTTTGATTATCTCTGCAAAAGCTACCCCCAAATATAATATCTTAAAACAACAACAACAACAACAACAACAAAAAATATACTGCCTTTACTTTTTAACAAAATGACCCACTTGACTCATGGATACATTTTAAAGATAAATGACTACCTATATATGTACATATATATATATTTAAATGAATAATTGATTATTAACTCAATCTCTAGTCCCGCTCCCTTCCCCATAGTATAAGGGATGGGGTGGAGAGTTCCACGCTTCTAATCATGATTTGGCCTTTCTGGTGACCAGCCCCATTCAGGAGCCCACCCACGGTCACTTTATTAGAACAAAAGACACTCCTATCACCCAGGAAATTCCAAGGGATTTAACAGCTCTGTGTAAGATGCTCCTATCACCCCCATCACTCAGGAAATTACAAGGGTTTCATGACCTCTGTGTCAGGAACCAGAGGCAGTGACCAAATATATATATTTCTCATTATGTCTCATTAAGGCTTTGGGATTAAATATCTCGCTCAGGAACATACTCTATGTGTTAGAACTACAATCTGCACCCAGGTCTGCCTTTCTCCAAGCACATGACCTTAACAATGGTTGTATTCTCTTACCAGATACCCTCAGAATAAAACTTAGCTCTCCTTGTCACTTCCTTAAAGGAGTTTACTACCCAGAGCTCCCTTGGAGGATGGCCACATAGTCACAGACGCAAAACCTGAACTTCTGAAATCATCCCTTATAACACTGTGGTACATGTGAAACCACTTTCTTCCACAAAGATAGAAACACACACAAATTGGTTCAGCCACTGTGGAAAACAGTATGGTGGTTTCTCAAAAAACTAAAAACAGCAGGGAGAGAGGAAGGAATAAGTTAGGAGTTTGGGATTAACAGATACACACTACTACATATAAAACAGATAAACAACAAGGACGTACTGTATAGCACAGGGAACTATATTCAATATCTTATAATAACCTATAATGGAAAAGTTCCTATATGGAACTGAATCACTTTGCTGTACATCTGAAACTAACACAACATTGTAAATCAACTATACTTCAATTAAAAAAAAAAGAAACTAATAATAGAACTACCATATGACACAGCAATTTCATTCCTGGGTATATATCTAAAAATTGAACTCACTAATTCAAAAGGATACATGTACCCCTATGTTCACAGCAGCATTATTTACAATAGCCAAGATATGGAAGGAAACTAAGTGTCCATCAACAGATGAATGGATAAAGAAGATCTGGTGTATATATATATGATAGAATACTACTCAGCCATAAAAAAGAATGAAATTTTGCCATTTGCAAAAATATGGATGGACTTTGAGGGTGTTATGCTAAGTGAAATAAGTCAGAGAAAGACAAATACTGTATATTACTTATATGTGGAATCTAAGAAATAAAACTAGTGAATATAACAAAAAAGCAGCAGACTCACAGATACAGAGACCAAACTAGCGGTTACCGGTGGGGAGAGGGAAGTGGGGAGGGGCAAGATAGGGGTAGGGGATTAAGAGGTACAAACTACTATGTATAAAATAAATAAGCTACAAGGATATATTGTATAACACAGGGAATAGAGCTAATATTTTATAATAACTATAAATGGAGTTGACCTTTAAAAACTGTGAATCACTATGCTGCACACTTGAAACTTACATAATACTGTTCATCAACTATATCTCAATTAAAAATTTTTTTTAAAAGATAGAAACACATAAACCTCAGGCTCCACGCTTGCTCCAAGAGCATCAGATCTGAGGCTAGCACTTCCACGGCTTTCTACAGCCCAAACCCTGGAGCCTGGGTGAAAAATTTCTGGGGTAAGTCACCAACTTCCTGGATCATCTTGATCTCATCTTCCACCAAACATGGCCACAAATCATTCTCTGATGATGAGCTTCTGTGACTTTCCTGCATCCTCCCAGCTCACAGGGGCCCTCACCTCCCATCCTGTATCTCAAAAATCAGGACTTGAGGTTGAGGTCCCAGGACCTTCATATCTGACTCTTTGCAACACCATTAAAGGAAAATGTGCACAGCCCAAATGCAGTGCTACTCAGGGGCAGAAATGAGTGAATGAAGCTTCTTAGAGGCATCCAGGGTATATTCCTTCAAAAGTCAACTCTTCCAACGAGCATCCATGGTCCTCCACTGAGGAAGGAACAGCTGAAGAGCTTCTACTACATTTTTCAGCCTAAAGCATTTTCCATACAAAGGAATCTCTCCTCTTGCCTATAGTGGCTATTTCTTATCTTTGTCCCCAAGGGAGCAACTACTTTTACAGAAAATACATGTGTTTGTGTGTATAGTGTCTGTGTATGTATATATGTATTTCCCTAAAGAAGGACTCACTTGAAGGACTGAAGAGAAAGTAACATTCATTGTCTGTCCCAGTGGCCCAGGGATCCTGGGCCTCCAAAGCTCCAGCTTCTCAACACAGACACACGTGGGCCTCCCCAGGTACTGACCATAGGACCCTTTGTTAACTGTCAAACCTGGAAAAGACACTACCATTTACTGACGACCAGACAGCTCCATCAGTTAGCCCAATATAAACTTGAATGGCATTCACTGTCAAATACCACTGTTATGGGTTTAACTGTGTTCACCCCAAATCCATATGTTAAAGTCATAACCTCCAGTACCTCAGAATGTGACTGTATTTGGAGATAAGGTCTTCAAAGAGGTAATTAAGTTTAAGTGAAGTTATTACGGTGGGTCCTAATCCAATATAACTGGTATAATGTGAAGACACGGGGAGAAGATGGCCATCTACAAGCTGAGGAGAGACCTTGGAAGAAATCAACCCTGCTGACACTGTGATCTCAGACTTCCAGCCTCCAGAACTGTGAGAAAAAAATGTCTGCGGTACTTTGTTATGACAGCCCCAGCCAACTAACACAACCACCCCCGACCCCAGTTCTCCATCATTGAGACACACAAGGTAGAGCAACCCACTAAGACTCCAAACCCTGATGTTGGAACTCTCATTTGACGGACACGTACAACTGCATACAATAGGTGGTTGCCTGTACTAAGGAGAAAGGAATTAGCCTTCAAATGTATACAAATGTTTGCCTAAAATACACAAAGATGGAGCATTGGAGAGTGCTAAATAAATGATACGGTGACTGTTTGGCAAACAGCACACTTAATAACTGTTAGCTATAGTTTTTATGAATGCGAGGGGTAGAGCAGTAGAGGATAGACGCTGGTATGGCCTTCTTAAAGAAGGCGACCAGGAATTCCCTATCCCATTAACGTTTTCATTTACCTGGAATGCCAACCTCTGAAAGGTGAGTTCAGTACCTCGTCCTCAGGACAGGCCTGGGCAGCCCATTCGGGAACCCAGATGGACGACTTCACTGGGAAAGACGCCGTGACTGCCATGATAGGATGTGCAATTCACAAGAAGTGGAAGGGAGCTGTACTCCGAGTTGAAGAAGAATCCATTTCTGATGCTTTGCTGAGGAGCATCTGTCCTGAATCCATCCTGTGAAAGGCCACTACTTTGCATGTTTTGTTCACCAGCGTATCCTGTGTCTACAACACTGCCGATGCTCAGAAATATATTTGTTGTGGTGAGTTACTCACACACCCAGAGTTTGGAAATTCAATTATGGGGCAGCCACTCCATGGCAAACTTCCACTTTTTTTTTTTTCTTCCTTATAAGCAGGACTCACTGTTTTTAAGCTGGATACATCATTACTGGATCAAGGGAAAGAACCCTAGGAATAGAAATAGAGGACAAGGGCCCCAGTCCCAGGAGAGAAGGAATGATGAGGCTATATCACATCTCAATTCATTGAGTTACAGAGGAGCTGATCTTTGAAATGGCGGCAACTCTAAAAGGTGATAAGCCTGTGGACAAATGTAAGGCTTGTTCTCCAAAACATTCAAAGGGATCTCACCACCACCTGTCTCACGTACCATCCTCCATTTTAATTAATTTTATTTTTTGGCCGTGCCACATGGCTTGTGGGATCTTAGTTCCCCGACCAGGGATCAAACCTGGGCCACCACAGTTGAAACTGCCAATTCCTAAACACTGGGACCGCCAGGGAACTCCCCAGTCCTCCATTTTTAGTGATGTTATTTTCTTCCATTAATTGGGCTTATTCTATGGATCCTAGTCCTTCTTTGATCTGCCCTTTTTATAGTCGGACAGGAGCCTCTATTCAAGAAACAAATGTTTCTTGGAATAATACTGAGCCTGAGAATTGCTTGCCAGTAGCTCCTTTCCTTCAGTGACAAAAATAATTTTGATTGGTTAGTCCATGAGGTCATTCATTCACCTTCATTCATTTTTCAAATCTACATATAATTCATTTCCTATTTTGCTAGGTGCTGGGGAATATACAATTATCTATATACTGTCAAGGAATTTATAATCTAGGTGGATGTGAAAATTTTTAAAAAGTATCCGTACCTTTTTCTATGTAAAATTAAGTAAATCCTTTCCCCTTCCCCCTCTGATACGTCCCTTAAACAGGAAATTATCAGGATACTTTGTTCCTTATACTATATGTCCTTTTCAACTAATGTAGGTGTACACATCCTTTGATTATCTTTGCCAGAGGGTAAAATTGCTATAGGCATGAAACCTAGCTTAAAAAAAATTTCCAGCTCAAAGGCGGCAAGGACTTTCTGTTAAGTTCATCACTGACATCATCTGTAGGTCCTAGGACAGGCCCAGGTCAAGGAAACAGTTGTTAAAGTTTTTCTGAGTGGTGTGTGTACAGGATGGGAACTATCTTCTAGGGCAAGAGCTTGGCTGATAGGTTATTCATGAATTTTGAGCTTTGTTCCTCCAGGTGAGATTTATAAAGTTAAGCATATCCAAACATGCTATGTTACATTATCAGATTAAATGTATTCAGTTTCCTTCTGAAGGACTTTTGGTAGACTGAAATAACAAACTGAATAAATTTAGAACTGAAGAAATTCAAGAGTTAACCATATAATGATCCTGGGTGGGAAAAGAAGACCCATGTCCCCCAAACGAGGGGGGTGAACTGCATTATAACTTTAATCAATGATGTGCAACACAGACACCCTCCTTTGATTTAAAGCATCACTGACGTATCAACTAGGCATTTGATTCAAGGTATACCGTCCTAAAATGTACACTATGTATATAATCTTATATATGATTATGTAAGGATTGTGACAGAAATCTCTAAAAGATTCACTTTCACAGGGCTTATTTGCTTCATGCATTTTGATATTTTGCCAAAGACATTCCATAGTTGGTGTGTTCAGTTTTATTTCTACACGATTTCCCCTGCCAACCGATGAGGCAGAATGTACCACTGACAACCCTGCCACAGTTACTGCCTTCAAAGTCCAACAGTTTCTCTCCTGTGTAAACTCTCTGATACCAACTGAAGTCTTATTTCTGGGGAAGGACTTTTCCACGGTCATTACATTTCTACCAACTATGTCCTCACTGACAGTATGTGACCTATGAAGCCCTGATAGGGTCTATCTTTCCACAAAAGGCTTTCCCAGTCTCTGTGTTTATACTGTTTGTCTCAGTATACACTCGCCAGCCACAGGATGACCTAGAAGGTTTTATTCAAGGGTTTTCTGCCTTCACTGTATCACAGTTTATTTCTGTGTGTTTTCTGTGATGTAAAATATGACGTAATTGATCACTGAAGGTGCTACCACACTCACTGCATTCATTAGGTTTTTCTTCTGTGCAAATGCTATTATCTGCTGACACTGCACCTGTGGCACCTGGCTGTCCCACAAGGGCTACTACATTCCTATCTGCTAGGAACCCATCACTGTGGAATGGAGTCTGAGCTGCCATAGAAGGTGTGTGCACGCTCACCACATTAACAGGGCTTTTCCCCTGTACGATATCACTCGAACGTGATGAGCTGGGACTCTCTGAGAAAGGATTTTCCAACTTGACTGAATCTCCACGTTTCTCTCTTGCATGCAGCATCCCCTTGTGGTACACGAGGCATGACAAGTGGGAGAAGGCTTTCCCACAGTCAGTGCATCCATAGGGTCTCTCTCCTGTATGAGTTCTCCGATGTCTATTAAGGCACGACTTATCCCTGAAGGCTTTCCCACAGTCACTGCACGTGTAGGGTTTCTCTCCTGTGTGAATTCTCTGATGGTTAATGAGGCCAGACTTGTGTGAACACGATTTTCCACATTCAGTACATACAAAGGGAGTCTTTCCAGTGTGAAATCTCTGATGTGAGATGAGGCATGTTTTCTGGCTGAAGCCTTTCCCACATTCAGTGCATACATAGGGTTTCTCTCCAGTGTGAGTTCGTTGATGTATGAGGAGATTGCCCTTCTGGATGAAGCCTTTTCCACATTCATTGCACATATAGGGTTTCTCTCCAGTGTGAGTTCGCTGATGTACAATGAGATTGCCCTTCTGAATGAAGCCTTTTCCACAATCACTGCATATATATGATTTCTCTCCTGTATGAGTTTTCTGGTGTGCGTTAAGCTGTGATTTCCAGCGGAAGGCTTTGTCACATTCGGTGCATTCATATGGTTTTTCTCCCGTATGAGTTCTCTGATGTTCGATGAGCCGGGACTTCCTGGAGAATGCTTTGTCACACAGACTGCACCCATGAGGTTTCTCTCCTGTATGAACTCTCTGATGATTAATGAGCCGAGACTTCTTGATGAAGCCTTTTCCACATTCCTCGCATACGTAGGGTTTTTCTCCTGTATGAGTTTTCTGATGAATAAGCAGCCGTGATTTCTTGGGGAAGGCTTTGTCACATTCAGTGCATGTATACCGTTTCTCTCCTATATGGGTTTTCTGGTGTTCAGTGAGCCTGGACTTTCTGGAGAAGGCTTTCCCACATATACTGCATCCATGAGGTTTTTCTCCTGTGTGCACTCTCTGATGATCGATGAGGCGGGACTTCTTGATGAAAGCTTTCCCACATTCAGTGCATAAGTGGGGTTTATTTATCTTTTGAGTTCCTAGATGCTTAATGAACTGTGAATTTGTGTTCACAGAACTTCCACATTCAGTAAATTTCATTTCACTATGAAATTGCTCATGCTTTGCATGGAGGAAGTTTTCCCCATCTCCAAGAGGGTTCTTTACTTCATAGCTCCTGTTCTGGTTGAAATTTGATTTCAGTGTTTTCGCATGAAAGTCCAACATATGATTTTGCCTTAAAGGAAAGTTACTTTTGCTCCGATGAACAATGTTTCCAAGTGCATTATGTTCGTGACATCGTTCCATTCTTTTTGGACATCTTTGATTTTGCAAGTCCTCCTGCAGAAGACAGTCATCTTTCCTCATTTCTAGGAAAGAAGAGAAGAATGAATCTTCCCATAGCTTGGTACAGAGTGAAACTACTTAACAAACGCCTTTGTGTAGGCTGGCTCTTTATGGACAACACTATGACTTCAGTTTAAAGAAACTCCAGGGCTTCCCTGGTGGCGCAGTGGTTAAGAATCCGCCTGCCAATGCAGGGGACACCGGTTCGAGCACTAGTCCGGGAAGATCCCACATGCCGTGGAGCAACTAAGCCCATGTGCCACAACTACTGATCCTGCACGCTAGAGCCCACGAGCCACAACTACTGAGCCTGCACTCTAGAGCCCGTGAGCCACAACTACTGAGCCCATGTGCCACAACTACTGAGCCTGCGCTCTAGAGCCCATGCTCCGCAACAAGAGAAGCCACTGCAAGGAGAAGCCCGCACACCCCAACGAAGAGTAGCCCCTGCTCATCACAACTAGAGAAAGCCCGCGTGAAGCAACAAAGACCCAGTGCAGCCAAAAATAAATAAAATAAATTAATTTAAAAAAAATAGAAAAGCATTAAAAAAATATATCTAAAGAAACTCCAAGTAGAAAAGGGAACCCTCCTACACCATTGGTGGGAATGTAAATTGGTGCAGCCACCCTGGAAAACAGTATGGAGGTTCCTTAAAATAGAGTTGCCATATGCTCCAGCAATCCCACTCCCAGGCATATATCCAGACAAAATTATAATTCAAAAAGATATATGCACCCCGTGTTCATAGCAGCACTGTTCAGAATAGCCAAGACATGGAAACAACCTAAATGTCCATTGACAGATGAATGAACAAACAAGATGTGGTACATGTATACAATGGAATACTACTCAGCCATAAAAAGGAATGAAATAATGCTATTTGCAGCAACATGGATGGACCTAGAGATTATCATAATAAGTGAAGTAAGTCAGAAAGAGAAAGACAAATACCATATGATACCACTTATATGTGGAATCTAAAATATGACACAAATGAACTTATCTATGAAACAGAAACAGACTCACAGACATAGAGAACAGACTTGTGGTTGCCAAAAGGGAGGCGGGTGGCAGAGGGATGGATTGGGAGTTTGGGATTAGCAGATGCAAACTATTATATATAGGATGGATAAACAAAAAGGTCCTATTGTATGGCACAGGGAAGTATATTCAGTATCCTGTTATAAACCATAATGGAAAAGAATATGAAAAAGAATGTGTGTATATATATATATATGTATAACTGAATCACTTTGCTGTACAGCAGAAATTAACACAACAGTGTAAATCAACTATACTTCAACTAAAAAAAAAAAAAAAGAAACTCCAATATATGTTTGTTATCACTTGGACAAGGGTAAAATACAATAATGTAAACAAAGAAAATAAAAGGTAAAAACAGGGCATAAACGAGGTTAGAGCATTCAAAATGAGCAAATAGAGATTTGGCTGCTTTCTAATTGTAACCTTATAAATTATGCTGATAGTAAAATAAAATCAAGTTATTATGAGCACTAGACCACAGAAGACAGAGGGATATTTTTTTCCAAATGCTGTGGGACACATTCATACATGCATAAATCCTCAAATGTAAGGAATCAAGTATTGTTCCTAATTATGTGACCTAGGCCACTGGATAGGTGAGTAGTGGTTTTTAATGAGATCGGGACTATTATTGAGGTTCACAATGTGGGGAAATCAAGTGTGCATTTCAAAGTATATCAACCTCCAGGTGGGTTTTGGATATCCAAAACAGACATGAAGAGTTCAATTGGATATGAAGAGCCTGAGAAAGGTCTTAACCATGTGGGAAAGGAGATAACAATGTGGGAATCATTTGTATATAAATATTATATATATAAGGATAGAGAACAGGATGGAAAAATGTGTAGACTGAAAGTATCAGTAGATGAAGGCGTGTGACCAAGTTTACATTTATTATAACATTAAGACTTTGGGTTTTAAAAAGCCCATGGAGGAGCACCAAACATTGACTATACCAATACTAATAAAGGAAATAAGTGATCCTATACTCAGGAAACTACAAGACTTTTAGGAGCTCTATGCCAGAAACCAGGGCCAAAGACCAAGTACATATATATCTTATATTACAATATCATACTAGGGAACTGGCACCTTTTTCATTCACCCTTTGTACTTGTATATATGGAACATTTAAATTGTTCCCATTTCATTGTAGTGATCCCTAAACCCACATCCTGCCACTAACAGCATTTTCTTTCAAAAGTCTGCATACCCATCTTGGTTTCTACCATTTAAGGGGACCTAAAGGATCACACTTCTGATCCTGGACCAAGACTCTTGACCGTTTTGCCTGCCATTTGTCTTAGAACTACTGGATGTACTTAACTATAGCTCACACTGCTGCCACCCAGTTCAAAAGAAAGACTACGTATCCAAGGATAATAGAGATCAAGTTCACAATGCCACCACTATACCTCAATTACAGGTGACGGCTGAACAAGGCGGGGGATAGGGGTACAGACCCTCCATGTGGTCAAAAATCCAGGTATAACTTTATAGTCGGCCCCCTGTATCCAAGGTTGTGCATCTGAGGATTCAACCAACCTTGGATGGTGTAATACTGCAGTATGTAGTCACTGAAAAAAATCCGCATATAAGTGGACCCATGCAGTTCAAACTCGTGCTGTTCAAGGGTCAACTATACTAACAAAGTCCAGAACAGCCTGGAAATAAAAGTTACATTACCAACTTTTACTCCATTTATCCATGTCCACACTCCACTCATTCCTCTACAAATACCTTCTAAAACTGGCCTTCAAGTGGCTTCAGGCCAATCTTTTGACAGTTTCCTCAAGGCCTTGCACATTTCCAACTTCACACCTTCATTACTTGCCCTTCCTCATCTTTACTCAAATCCCAGATATGACTCCTATATATCACGCTATCATTCTATGTCACTGTAAGCTCTGTTTCCCCTACACTTCTAAAGTAGTCCCCATCTTTACTGTTCATTTGGAAAATTTAGTTCACATAGCCCTGAACTATAGCAAAGATGCTGCATTCAAAAGAGGAAACTTCCACACATTATTACCTGCAGATTTATCCTCTGTTTGTTACTAAAATCTTACTCCTAGAATGTACTGCTCTATTTCTCACTAATCTCCTCTAGCACATATTAAGGCTGTGGTTCACCAAGTAGGCTCAAGAGGGCCTGCTTACAACATTATGTATAGACTAGTCCAGGCCGTCCACCCCAAATCTACCAAAAATACACACTCTGAAAATAAGAGGTCCTAGTACATGTATTAGGAAACCATGCATTTCACAAATCCTCATCTTCCTGACTGCTAGTGGTCCAAGGCTCTTCTTTTTTTTTTTTTTAATTCTACCTTTCATGTATGTAATCTCTACTCAGGGGAATCTTTCTTCCTTTCTTTTTTTTCAGATCAAGGTATAATTGACATACGACATTATATTAGTTTCAGGTATACAACATAATGATTTGATATTTGTATACATATAGCACTTTTTTTCAATTCTACTATCTGTTTTTATTTTTCAATTTTAATTTTTTATTATTTTTGTATTGAAGTATAGTTGATTTCCAACATTGTGCTAGTTTCAGGTGTACAGCAAAGGGATTCAGTTTTATATATATATATAAATCCTTAGTATAGGATTTCTATAAATATATTTATTTATATATTTATATAAATTTACTTCTATAAATATATTTATTTATATAAATTTATTTCTATAAATATATTTATTTACATATTTATATAATTTCTATAAATATATTTATTTACATATTATATAATTTCTATAAATATATTTATTTACATATTTATATAAGTTCATTTCTATAAATATATTTAGTTATATTTACATAAATTTACTTATATAAATATATTTATCTATATGAATCCTCATTATTTTTATATATATACATATTCTTTTTCAGATTATTTTCCCTTATAGGTTATTACAAAACATTGAGTATAGTGCCCACAATTTTTTTTTAAACCCAAGTCTCTTTTTAATCTGTACTCATCCCATAGGAGATCTCAATCCGTCCACATTTCTAACTCTAGTCCTAAACTCTCCCTGAATTCCTCGGGTAGATCCAAATGCAACAGAGCATTTGCATCCAAGGTGATGTGAACAAACACGCCTAAATTACAATGTCCAAAACAAAACTCCTGATTTCTCAACCCACATATCCTTCTCCATACACCTTCTTCATCTCAGAAATGGTGACTCCACTCTTCCCCAGACTCATGCCAAGAACCTTAGAGTCATCCTTCAGTTGTATTTTTCTTTCAACCCATTATCTACTTCAATAGGAAACGCCTTCTCTCCTTTATAAATATATTTCCAAGCTCACTAACCCTCACCCCCTCTACCCAGGTTGAAGACAAGCATTCTGTCTTATACTACAGCAATGGGCTCCACTGACTGGATTTCAGGCTTTAACTTCCCTTCTACAAAGTAGCCAAAGTGATCATTTTATTTTTTTAATTTTTTATTTTATATTGGGGGTATAGTTGATTTACAATGTTGTGTTAATTTCAGGTGTACAGCAAAGTAATTCAGTTATACAGATATATATATATATCTCTATTCTCTTTCAGATTCTTTTCCCATATCGAAGTGATCATTTTTTTTTTTTTTTGGCCGCACCACGCAGCATGTGGGATCTTAGTTCCCCGACCAAGGATCGAACCTGCACCCCCTGCAGTGGAGGTACAGAGTCTTAACCACTGGACCACCAAGGAAGTCTCACAAAGTGATCATTTTAAATATAAATTATATTATGCCCTACTGTTTTCTCATCTGATTATCTTTAAAAAATCAAGTCCTTGGGAGTTCCCTCGTGGCCTGCTGGTTAGGATTCGGGCCTCTCACTGCTGTGGCCCAGGTTCAATCCCTGGTTGGGGAACTGAGATCTTGCAAGCCACGCGGTGCAGCCAAAAAAATTAATTAATTTATTAAAAAAAAAAATCATGGACTTCCCTGGCAGTCCAGTGCTTTAAGACTTCGCCTTCCAATGCAGGGTGTGTGGGTTCGATCCCTGGTCGGTGAGCTAACATCACACATGCCTCGCGGCCAAAAAACCAAAACATAAAACAGAAGCGATATTGTAACAAATTCAATAAAGACTTTAAAAATAATCCACATCAAAAAAATCTTAAAAAAACAAACAAAAAAATCAAGTCCTTGAAGTGGTCCTGAAAGGTCCTACATGACCTGTCTACTCCAAACTCCACCTACTACCTTACTGCCGTCATCCCCGTATTTTCTCCATCTACTGTCCCTCTCGCTCACTCCACTGTACTCATACAGGCTTCCTCCAGATTCCTAAAACATGCTCCTGCCTCAGGCTTCTGACCTTGCTATTTTGTCTTCATGGAATGCAGTTCACCCAAGGGACCTACCCACAACCCTCATATAGCTGCTTAAAGGCATCTTACCAGAGACATTCCCTTTCCTGACGGATGTAAGATGAGGGGGCCTAAGCTAAATTCCTAGCTGCCAAGAGCACAACTTAGCCCCCTCACACATGGCTGCATTTGCTGGAAGGGCTGGAAATGAAGTTAATGATCAGTCATGCCCAGCGCGATAAGGTCTCCTTTAAAAATTACGGGGTTCAGAGAGCCTACAGGTGGCTGAACACAAGAAGGTGTTGGGAGAGCATCACACCCAGAGAGGCCACGGAAGCTCCACGCCCCTTCCCCGTACCCTGTGCATCTCTTCCCCCTGGCTGTTCCTGACTTAAATCCTTTCCTAACCAACTGGTGATCTCGTAAGTAAAATGTTTCTCTGAGCTCTGTGTGCCACTCTAGCAAATGAATTGAACCTGAGGAGGAGGGAGTCTTGGGAAGCTCCGGTCTACAGCCAGTTGGTCAGAAGCACAGGTAACAACCTGGACTTGTGTTTGGCGTCTGAAGTGGAGGTCAGGGCAGTCTTGTGTGATGGAGCCCCTAACCTGTGGGATCTCATGCTTTCTCCAGGCAGACAGTGTCAGAATTGAGTTAAACTGTAGGACACTTAGCTGGCGTCACAGAGAATTGCTAGTGTCAGAAGTGCCGTGAGTATGGCAGTGGTGTGAGAACAAAGAAGAAACACAAGGGGAGGACTGAGGCTTTTCCAGCACAGCCAGGATATACGAAGAAAGAAACAAAAGGTACTAGAGACTGAACGTTTATGTTCCCCCCACAATTTATACGTTGAAATCCTAACCTCCAATCAAAGATGGCGTGAACGTTAGGAATGGAAATCAATTATTATCCAAAGGGGCAAGAAGGTGCAGTTGCCAGAAGCCAGTGCTGAAATCAAAACATCTCTCTTTACAGAGAGGTGTGGAAGGTTGAATTTCATAGCAAGAAAAGTAGAAGGAACAGGTAGTGATACAGTGCTGGGGGAAGAAGGATGGGAAGATTTGAGAATTCTAAGAAGAAACTTAAAGGAAAAAAAAAAAAATCAAGACCCAGGTGAAATAAATAGGGATCAAATCCAAGAAGAGATACGTTCCTCGACACCGCTAAAAGAAAAAGAGCTCTTCTGTGGAGGCTGTGCTTCCATGTCCTCAGACATACACAGCTGTGACATCTCTGAATGATTAGAATATGACTCCCTTGGCCACCCAGTGCCGGTTCTCTTACTCACCTGGACAGATTCGACTGTGGATTTCACCTTCTACTGGCCACGGTTCTCCTCGTTCCAATCTGGAGAGAGCATCCGGCTTGCTGGCTTGATACCCTGTTCATGGGAAACGACAGAGAGACAGACTCGTGAATTGGGCTGTGGTCTGCCAACGTGGAAGAATGTTACATTTTACGAACTATGCAATTTGCGGCTCAGCAAAGGAAAGGCTCGTCTCTCAGGAGAGGGCACGTTATACTCTAGTCTGGGACCAGAGAAGGAACTGAGACTCATCTACCACTTTAGGGCACCATGGACACTGCAAAGCTTTCAGAAGCTGAAGAAGGAGAGGCCACTGACTGGGGACTCTCTGAGGGACCAAGGGGAGCTATTCTCACCAACGGACAGCAGGTTGCTATAGTTCTCCAGCATCACATCCCGGTACAGGTCCTTCTGAGCCGGGGCGAGGAGCTGCCACTCCTCCCACGTGAAGTCCACGGCCACATCCTCCAGTGTCAGCGATCCCTGTAATGACACGGTCCTGTTTAACATGAGTGTTTCTCTCGTTACTGAAATGGAAGGCATGTGAAGGAAGTTGTTCTGCTCTTTTTCACCATTTAGGCTACATGTATATACGGAGGTACTTTGATTTTTATTTATTTTTATTTTTTAATTTTTTAAAAAATTTGGCTGCGCTGCGAGGCTTGGGGGACCTTAGTTCCCTGATCAGGGATTGAACCCAGGCCCCTGGCAGTGAAAGTGCTAAGTCCTAAGTCCAGTGGTTACTGGACCGCCAGGGAATGCCCCTGATTTTTTAAAACTACATTGTCATAGAAGCAAAATCTATCCATGTTCTAACTTATGTATCGCAAAATATTCTGTAATTTACAGTCAACCATCATTCAAAAAATCAGAAGTTTCTGTAATAAGTAGTCATTAATCCTCTTGGTAAACTAGAAACATATACAATATATATTTAAAACATTTGTTATATATATATATATATACATATATATATATATATATATATATATATATGTATATATATATATATATGTATTTTGTATCAAGTACATATCTGCCAGGTATTAAGTATATTCTAGTGACATCAGGACAAACAAAACATATTATTACATTCACCAGGAATCTTCATAACCATTATCAGAATCAACCATGAAGAAACTCCAGACACTACAATTAAAAGATACAACATATTAAGTATGTTTTATATGTTAGGAAGAATAAAAACACCTTTCTAAAACATATTAAAAGAATGAGAGACTAGTAAAGAACATTATGCAAAGTAAGAAAATAAATAGCATCCTTCAAAAAACATACAAGTACATATATACATAGGTACATTACTTATATTTACAATTCCAGTCAGGTTCACAGCATATCAGATACATTGAAGAGATAATAAACAGGAAGGTAGATCTGAAGAAATTACTCAAAATGCAGCACAAGGAAAAAATGATGGAATATATAAAAGAGAGAATAATAAATATAGAGGATAAAGTGAGGTCTCACATTCCCCAACTCAGTTTATGAAAGAGTAAATACAGTAATGGAAAGGCACTATCCAAAGACCTAAGAGCTGTTAGATCCACCCGCAAGCATCCATACAGACACAGATGTACACACAGCTCAGTGACTGGAAGTACACACTCCTGCACATTTGTTAAGCGACACGAGGGGATTAGGAAAGAAGCGTATGAAGAGGACTCTTACTTTTTCAGTAGATGTAATTTGTCATCACTGGAGTTTTACAAATGTATTCACGCATATTTGTATTATGACATTTTTTAAAGGTAATGAAAGATGAGGCAGTAGGACTTGGCTTTGAACACAGGGAGGGGAAGTGGACTACCTTCAACAGCTGGAAGTTCTTTCTTTTTTTTAATTTAAGTATCATTGATTTACAATGTCTCAGATGTACAGCCAAGTGATTCAGTTATACATATACATATTGAATATGTCTATTCTTTTTCAGATTCTTTTCCATTATAGGTTATTATAAGATATTGAATATAGTTCCCTGTGCTACAGAGTGGGTCCTTATTGTTCATCTATTTTATATATGGTAGTGTGTATCTGTTAATCCCAAATTCCTAATTTATCTCCCCTTGCCCCTTTCCCCTTTGGTAACCATAAGTTTGTTTCCTATGTTTAATAGCAGGAAGTTCTAAAGCAAACCCTCTGAGATCGCAACAACTTTACCAGACACAGATACTTTCAACTCCCTCCTGCCAAATCTATACTCAAACACCTGTTCGGTCACCTGTTCATACAGGACCTTGGAAAGTCATGCAACCCTTCCATTTTCTTATGTCTTCTAGGTTTTATTCCCAAGCTAACCCTGACCGCTACAAGGTTGGGTCCATGGGTCACCTTGCTATGGTCCCATGAAGCACTGTGCCCACTGAGTTTTCTTGGTCTATTTCCAAAGGGGTCTCTGAGGAACCAGCTTTTGCATTTATGAGAAGGTTGTAGTTAAGGACACTGTCTGCCATATCACCTCTAGGACGAACCATTTAAAAAGTCCCGAGACCTGAGTGCCATGAAATATACAGTGACATCCTCTGAGGAACTAGTCAGCTTTCTCCTCAGAGTCAATGCCTATCCCATCATCATCAGGAGTCTTTGGCTGTGATGACTGTCAGAGATATTAGACATAAGTTGACAGTGCATGTAACCCACTGGATACTCCAGTCACAGACGATATTCCAATATTAGTCATTTAGTGTAGATCCCACGAACAACATATTCCTGATGCTATTTTGCCTTGATGTTGAATTTAAATCTAAATTTATTTCTGCACAAATTCTAGTTTTCCAATTTGTTATTTCTATTGAATTCAATTGCGTTTTAAAGTCCCCCCAGAAATCAATCACAGAATGAAGGAAAGAATAAGACAAACCAAAAATCACCTGGTCCTTGATCATTTTCATCTGTTATTGGGAAACGGCCAAAGACTAGGATGTCTCCTGAGCCTCTTCTTGAACTGGCCTAAATTTCTGGTTAGAAATCTTAGTCTCCAGGCAGTGATGTCCCCACAAATAATGATATCCAGGTCGTGAAACCTTCTCACGTCACGTGATGTATCTTGCTCCAGGAGCCACGACCTGTGAGCTGAAAAATAAATTCACTTTGAGTGTAAATTTCCTCTGGGCCCAGATGTTGTCACTGCCACTGTCACCCACCTGATTTCAAAGCCATCTGTTCCTTTATTTGGGGTCCCAGAGGCTATTACACCCTGGAGCAATAAAATAGAAGACTGTGAATGTGTGGGTGCTATTTCTTCCTTCTGTGAAGTGGAAGTGGGGTGACTGTGAAAGGGGAGATGGGAAAGGAGAACCAGCACAACACGATGCCCCCACGGCAGGGGAATTATCACAGACCAGTTTTTGGAAAGAGAACATATAAAAGGTGAGGACCTGGACAGCTATTCCTTGGAAACCATGTGTGCTCATGGACCTGTTCAAAGTCATTGAACCATCTTCACTAATCGTCATTATGTGAAAGAAACAAACAAAGAAAAACCAAGAGAAAAAATTAAAGCATATAGAACAAGATTACTATTTGTGGATATATACACATTTAGTAAAAGTATAAAAACATGCATTACATAAAACGAGTTCAAGGAATGTGATTACAATAAAAACCACTGAATTGTATGCTTTAAGTGGATGAATTGTACGGTGTATGAATAAAAAAAAAGCTGTCATTAGAAAAAAGCTATGAGTAGAACTCTAATTATATGCTTACTAAAAATATTTAGGGGAAAATGTATAAATATCTGCAACTTACAATAAAACATACCCTCAAAAATGTAGAAAGGTGGATTGATGATGATTAGAGGAGTGATATACGGATACATATACGATAAAGGAAACTCAATAAAATCATGATGATAAAATCCACGTGGCAGGCATGCAGGAATTCAAATGTATAGTTCTTTAAACCTTGCTATATGTTTGAAATTTTTCATAATAAAATCATGGGAGATGGGAAAGCTTGTAATAATGAGATCAGTAGGGTGAGCAGAAACAAATCTTTTCAATGTAATTACTCTTCTGTGTAATAGTAAATTAAAAGTGAATAAAAAGATCGAAAGTAGAAAGACACCATTCACAATGGCAAAAAAATTAAAAATCATCGTGGAGATGAGGGACAGGGAACCACACCCTTATGTAAATGCAGAATCATAACCTGTTCTCAGACGTGATAACTGAATATTTAAACATTTAAATTCTATCTAAATGAATGCACATATTGAGTGATTCCAGTCATTAATGGCACAGGTTTGTCTCTTGGTATCTGTCAGAAATTTTTAAAAAACAATTCTTACAGAAAAAAATTTTGATATATTTATTAGTAATGTTTATGATAGGAAATTAAATGATGAGGCAAATTATACTAAAATTTCGGCAGTTTATTGGAATTGTGAAAATCAAGCATAGAAAAATGAAGACTAAAAGGAACTATATGGAAATTTTAACAAACGTTATCGTTGGAGAACAGAATTGGGGTAATGGAGATGTTATTTTACTTGTGGTAGAACAACTTTGAAAGGAAATATTTACAAGTGTGTGTATGCACACACACAGTAAACTTGCAGGAAGGGCAAAATCCTCATCTTTAGTAGAAACCTTACCACTTTGGGTGTGCTTAATCCTCGATCTCCAACAACGCTTTCATTTCTACGGGGTCGAGAGAACATGTGGAAAGCCAAAGGCGATTGGCAAAGGAGGCCTTGGACTTGAGGAACTGAAGGAGAAAGTCACGTTTGAAAACATCCACCCACGGACCAGCTTCAGCTCTCACAAACCTCTCAACGACTGACACACTTGGACCACCCACCGCAACCACTGGTCACATACACTCGGAATAATCCCGAAACCTGGACTAGATACCCAGGTTCGCTGACCATGAGACCCCCGCTCCTGTCATTGAGCCCGCTACTGAATCCCGAATCCAAACCAGACACCGCTTTCATTGACAAAAATCATTCCCTACCGCAGTCCTCAATCACAGAGCACTGCAGACAGACACAAAACTCTGATTACGGACTTTCAGTCCTAGATTTCGACTGGCCTTTAATCACTAACACCAGAATCCTTCAGGACTGACTCCGTCACCCCAATCGTAAATACCCCAGTCACCGACTCCCACTTGCTTCCTCTCCCTCTACGGACCCCACGGCTCCACCCCACCCGGACGCCCACAGACACCTCGTTTCCCTCATCCTATTCCACGCAGAGATCCACCCACGGTCTCGATTTTCTCCTGATCCCACCGCGACCTCCTAGAATCCGCACTTCCGTGAATTCTTTTACTGCTGCGCCTTCGCCCAGCCTCCGCGCTGGACTACGGCGGCCGACGAGGGCCCTGCAGCGTTTGTACGGAGCAGGCAAGGAGATAATGTCTGCGCCCATCTCGCCACGGATCCCGGGGCCGCCACCTTTCAGGACTCGCCGTACAGAAAGCGAAGTGGCAGTTTTGGCCCAAGTAGCCAGGGAAGGCACGGAACGGATAAAAGCCATCCACACTACCCCCACTTAAACCCTGCGCCGCAAACTGCACGGATTTTCAGCAACTCGAGCTCACACAAGGGAAACGGGGTAGGATACGTCCGCCTCAGCGGGCTGCGGAGAAAAGTAATCCACTTTGCACGAAGATTGGGAAATGACACAGTGGGCATAGCCATCTTAGAAGTTAGGTGTCCGTACAAAAACCAACCAACAGCCAAAGGAAAAGGAGAAAACGTATAAGACGAAAGGCAAATACCCCGAGAACGCTTCTGGCTCAGTGTAGACGGTGAGAGGATGACTTTGAGGACAGAAGAGAGTCTGGAGAAGCACTCGCGGTAATGGGGACAGCATAACGCCGTCAAAGAAAGTAAAAAAAAACGGCAACTGTCAGAAACCTGGCATACATTTGGGGGTGGAACATGGTTACCGCCCAGTAAAGGGGAGGAGAGTAGTCATGAGCCAATGGGAAGAGGGAATCCGGGGGTGGGAGTGAGTTTTTCACACGTGACACCCCGCTTCCCTTCTGCCAGCGGTGGAGCCAATAACAAGTGCGGAGCTTTCTGAGAACCAAAAGGCCAGAAATTCTGTAAGGAGTAAATGAGACAACTCTAGGGAGAATAGAAAGTTGTACAAGAAAGGAAAAGTACTCATAGTATACTAGTGGCTGAACTATATGTAGTATTTACATAGTCCTCATAATGTAAACACTAAATCTGATCCAACCATAATTAAGATATAACTCTGTTGGAAGAATGGGAAAAAGGAAATGCTTGTGTTTGTAGGGAGAGGTGTTTTGAAGCTTCCTTCAGGATACCACAGACAGTACCCCCAAATGAAAACTCCATTATCATCATGTGAAAATTAATAAACAGAAACGTCATTTAAAATGGAGTTGGTAGGCTGGACTCCACCAAACGTTTGTTGTGAGAGGTACCCTTGGGGAGAATAAACAGTTTTCCTTTAGTTGGTATTCCTTTTGTGCAGCTACTTTGGAAAACAGTCTTACAGTTCCCCAAACAGTAAACATATTTACCATATGATCCAGCAATTTCACTCCAGGTTTATATCCAAGAGAAATAAAAGCATATGTCCACACAAAAACTTGTACACAAATGTTAACAGCAGCATTATTTATAATAGCCAAAAGTGGAAACAAATATCCATCAACTGATGAAGGGAAAAATAAAATGTGCTACATCCATACAACAGAATATTATTCAGATATAAAAAGGAATGAAGTACAGAAACATGCTACAACATGGATGAACCTTGAAAGCATTATGCTAAGTGAAAGAAGCCAGTTACAAAGACTACATATTATATGACTGAACTTAAGTCCAGAATAGGTAAATCTATAGAGACAGAAAGTAAATTAGTAGTTGCTTAGACATGGGGAGAATGGAAGTTGAATTGATAGTTATAAATATCCACAATATGACTAAGAAAAAGATAACCAGCCTAAAACAGAAAAAGTAATACCAGTAAATAATCAATTTATAAAATAAGAAATAAAAATAAAATAATATTCTTAGTCGCCCTTAGGTTGGGCAAAGATTAAAAGTTTGATGAGGTGGTTAGAAAATAGGCACTCTGATAGAATTAGCCCTTTTCCCCCCATATATAAAATGAGGGTAATATTTATGTCCACCATCAATGGCTTTCAGAATATTAAGCAAGATAGTGCAATTATTATGCTTGAACATGTCCCATATTCAAAAAAAAATGTGTATACACTTAATAAAAACTAGCTATTACTTTTCAGTTGGAGTTCTTGGAAGAAGCTGGATAGCTGCCAGTAAAGTGTATTCACTAACAAAACATGTTTGGACAACAATCTGGAATAATCTATCCAATTAAAAATTTTCCTTCTCTTTGACTCAACAATTCCAATTCTAATAATTTCTTCATGACAAAAATTATATGAAAACATCTGAATTGACAGAAAGCCTGCACAGAAATTTCTACCAACAATTTCTGGTCTTCCACCAGAAATTTCACCAATTTCCACCTCAGTCAGAAACATCACCCCTCCCTCACTATTAGCTCCACCCTCCCTGCAACTCTCTCACCTTTCACCCTGGAGGTGTCACCAAACTTCCACCACCAATTTTGGCTGAAGAAGATCTTTTCCTTCAACTAAATTTGTTTACTCTGTGCCCACAGTGAGGCATGCTACCTTCCTCTACCACCTTGGCTTCTCCAGACCCTAAACCTTTCTTCAGAAGCATTCCCGGAAGTCTCTCCACCTGCTCCCAACTCCCTAAAGGAAGACTCCTTTTCCCCTACGGATTTGAGCACCTTTTTCAGCATGGCTGCGCCCACTCTGATGTTATGTAGCTTCGTAAGGTACCAGTTGCAAAGCGGAGGCAGACATCTTTGGGCTTGGGGCGCCTTACTGGGAAGAGACCTGAATCCGGTGGAGATGGGCTAGAGCATGCGTATTGCCCTTTGCGACGCTAGCGACTGACATAACGCAGGCAAGTTTTGTGGGGCAGGAAAAGTGGTTGTACGGCTGGTTTTCCAAGATGGCGGGTCCCACATAAATCAGCTAACAGGGCGCCGCCATACTCTGTCATAGTGTCTTTGTCTAAAAGACGCGAAAGCTAAACGGAATCTTGGTCGGTGGAAGGACGCCCTGGGGTGATGGTTGGCAGCCTGCAGACTCGGGTGCTACAGAGGATAAACTTGACCTGCGAGGTGGAACAGCCGGGTTTGTGAATCTGAAGAAAGTAAAGGACTGTGCCTATTTGTACCCACCCAGCTGGCGCGCGAAGGATCTATTAAGGGGTCTCAGTTTCGCGTTCTGGGAGCAGAATCAGGCTGAGCTTTGCGGAGGTAGGGGAGGGATACGGGGGGTCTGTGGGAGGAGCAGGACCTTGTAGGGCAGGGGATGCATTCCGTTATTGAGGGAGCAGGATGGTGGGAAATGGGGCAGCCCTGGGGATGGTCAGGGTATTGGAGTACCGTGCAGAAAGATTGGAGTGGCTTGGGATTAGCATTTATAGGAGAGATCAGTGACTGAGCGGTCTTGGAGGCAAATCAGTGGCATGATTTAGGGTGTGGGCTAGTGATTGCGATGCACTTAGGGGACAGGTCTGTGATTGGGGCATCTTTCGGGGGAAGGTTGATTGGGGGTGAATGACAGGTCAGTGATTCGGTGTTCCTTGAAGGAAGTCAGGAATTGGGGTGTCTTTGAGGGTGTGTCAGAGCCTGAAAAGGTCTTCTGGGGGAAGATCAGTTCTTAGGACAGCCTTAGAAGGATGTCAGCGATTGGAGCATCCCAGGAGAGTCAGTGACTGGGGAATCCTTGGTACATAAGTCAGTGATTGGGACGTCTTTGGGAAGGTTCACTAATGGGAGTGTCCATGAGGGGAGGTCAGTGATTGAGACATACTTGGTTGGCAGTTCAGCGTGTTTGATGTCCTTGGCTTAGTGAGTGTTTGCGATGTACTTAGGGGAGGGGGTCGGTGATTGGGGTATCCTTCCCCAAATCACACCAAGGCCAATGAATGGGGTGGCCTTGTGGGGAGGTTAGTGCTTGGGGCAGCTTTCTTGTCTTTGAGGGTCTCCAGTGGTCACTGAGAGTCATGGGGATCTGGGTGTTTGGGTCTGGATAGGCTAATGATAATCTGTTAGAAGTCATGAACTATGATGTAGCCATGTGGCCCATATTTTGGGTATGATGTAGTTAGGCATTGTTACCTGAGAGATTTATGGGAGTTGGAGCTTGAGCAGTCTCTGCATTTTAGAGGGCTTTGTGGGTTTTAAAGCCCATTGACTTCTCATAGACTACATTAGTGCCTTCTTCAAAACCTGCTTTCCAACATCCCCTGTCCTGTAAATCAGAGGTCTCCAACCCCCGGGGCTGCACAGCAGGAGATGAGCGGCGGGCAAGCGAGTGAAGCTTCATCGGCCGCTCCCCATCGCTCGCATTACCGCCTGAACCACACCCCCCTTCCGTGGAAAAATTGTCTTCCAGGAAACCGGTCCCCCGTGCCAAAAAGGTTGGGGACCGCTGCTCTAAATCACCTCCTCTCACTGTCTCCACGGTGCTTTGTAATGACCAAGATCTAAATAAAATCTAAGGTAAAATGCTTTTACTTTCTCTGGGATCCTCCCTTTTTGGACCTTCTGATGCATGAGAGGACATTCCCACATCCAAAATCTTGATAGCCAGAAATACACGTTGTTAAAATTTTGATATGTTTCCTTTTCCAAACTTTTCTGTGACTCATTTTATTACAAAGATGTGATAACACTGCATAAATGGCTTATAACTTGCCTTTTTAAAGAAACTTAACCTTCAAAAAAGAAAGTTAACCTTATACGATAAAATTGTTCCAGATTACTGACTTTTGGTACAAAGTCTTATTGATAGCTGCACAGTATTATATAATGTGGATCTCGTTGCAATGTTGACTGAAGTTATATTAAATCTTTGCAATAATTTGGATAGACATGACTTTAAAATATTCATATAGCTCTGGACATTGCTCGTTAAGTTTATTCCTAGATCTTATCTATGTTTGCTGCCGTTGCAAATAGCTTCTCTTTCTCTTGAACTTTTTTTTTAAAAAATATTTATTTATTTATTTATTTGGCTGTGCCAGGTCTTAGCTGCGGCGTGCGGGATCTTCATTGTGGCATGCGGGATCTTTTTAAGTTGCAGCATGCAGGCTCTTAGTTGCAGCATGCAGGATCTAGTTCCCTGACCAGGGATAGAACCCGGCCCCCCTGCATTGGGAGCGCGGAGTCTTAACCGCTGGACCACCAGGGAATTCGCTTCCTTGAACTTTTAATTATTTTTATTTTATAGGTATAAAAGTAGGTGATTAAAAAAACATTTTCTTTTTCATTTCCTTACTGAACTCTTATTATTACTAATGTGTTTAAATTGATTCTTGTAGGTTTTCCAGGTAAGCAGTCGGCTGCAGTTAATTTTAACTCAGAGAAAAGAATAGGGACTTTGGATTTCGGCAGACCTAAGTTTTTCTCCATATTCTGCCACTTACTATGTGAACTTGGGCATTTCTCAACCTGTGATTCTTTTCCCATTTGTTAAAAAAAAAAAATCAGTACTAACTACTCATATAGTTAGAGTACCTAGCACATAGTAAGTACCCAAGACACGTTTTAGCAAGCAGTATTCCAGTATATATATACCATTTCTCTGGATTTTAGGCTTTAAAATTTTTCTTTTTTGAAAAAATTTCTTTATATAATGGTCCTTCTCTAAATGTAGATCTAGTTTTGAATAGTTTTAGCACAATTACATAATTTAATGAAGATAGCTTTGTTGTTGGTGTTTCTTTATTACAAAATAGTTAATGTTTGTTGTAAAATAAACCATCAAATAATATGTTACTTTTTTTCTTTATCACGTTAACCTACCACCTGAAGAAAACATAATTAAATTTTAGATTTTTATATATGTGTGTATATCTAAAATACATACACACATACAAATAAGGACTCACTCAACTCAGAAAAATATTATGCTCCCAGTTGTAGTTTATTACAGCACTGAATTTCTGTAATCCCCCAGGTCTTGGCTTCCTGGGATGAAATAGTTCCAGTGAAGGAAGGAACTGAAGGTACCAAGATCAGCATTACATCCTTCACCAGAGACTCTGTACTGGAGCTTCAGGGAAGAGGCCAGAATCAACAATAGAGCAGATATTAGAGTTGCTGGCTGTTCCTAAGGGCTCCAGAAAATGTCCAAGTCTCAAGTGAGTTGTTTTTTTTTGTATATTTGTTTTCCATTTGGCTTTCCAGTGGATTTTAGGAGGTTAAATACATATATTTAAAATATATGTTTATTCAATATTTACGAAGACTACACTATACCAGATCAGCATGAAAAGATAAATGTCAGAATTCAGGAAAAAGTACTGAGACAAAAGATCAACTTCACAGTAAGGACGCAATGAGAATATGTAAGTCATATGTTTATACAAATTGTTTAAAGTTAGAACATAGATTATAGCCTGTGAGGCTCTAAATATTTAATAAAATTGAGCACAAACTTGTCTCTAGTATCCCCTGTTCCAGTTATCTATTGCTGCCTAAAAAGCCACCCCAAAGTCTAGTGGTAAACATTTATTTTGATCATCCTCATGGATTCAGTGGGTCAGAAAGTGAGACAGCACCCTATGGTGATGGCTTTATGTTTCTGGGTTACAAAGACCATCCTCAGGTTCAGTGATTTACTAGAAGAACTCAACGGTACTCAGCAATGCAGTTATACTCACAGTTATCGATTATTACAACAAAAGGATACAGATTAAAATCAGCAACGGAGGAAGGTGCACAAGGCCAGGTCCAGGAGACACCAGGCAGAAGCTTCCAGTTGTTCCCTCTCAGGTGGAGTCATGTGGACATTGTTTTATTTTCCCAGCAATGATTTCTAACAACACATATTGGGTATTGCTAATTAGTGTCTAGGCTTTTTATATGAGGTTGGTTACATAGGCAAGGCTGACCACATGAATGGCTGACCTTAGTGTCCAGCCCTTTCAGAAGTCAAGTTGCTACAGTGTGGCCCAAGGCCTCCACCATAAATCACATTGATAGCAATAGACTATTTGGTGTGGCCCAATGCTCCTGTGTAAACAAAGATATTTCAAGGGCTTAGAGGTTCCATAAACTGGCAAGAGCCAGACCTTTCTTTGGCATGTGCAGGATATGGACAATCCAGACTTTCTGTGCTAATCCTTTACTGTACAGCTTGTCTTACACACCATGATGTCTGGAACTTCAGCTGGGAAGACTCAAAAAGTTGGAGACTGGAATCATCTGGAGGCTTCTTCATTCCCATGTCTGTTTTCCAGGATCACATGACTCAAAAGCTAGGCTTAGCTGAGGCTTTTGACCAGAGCACTTATGCATGGCCTCTCCATGTGGCTTGGACTTCTCACAGTATGATGCTGTATCCTGCGAGAAACAGACTGAAGCTACACTGCCTTTTCTGCCTTACCTTTGGAAGTTAGCATTGTCATTCTGTTACAGTCTATTGGTTAAGAGCAAGTCACTAAGACCAGCTAGATTCAAGGGGAAGGGAATAGGCTCCACCTCTTGATGGGGAGTGGCAGAAGGTTTGCAGAAGTTTTTTTGGAATGGGAGATAAACTATTGTGGCCTTCTTTGGGAAATATAATTTACCACATGGCCATAATGAAAAAATTGTTGGTGATTTGTTTTGCCTTAAGGAAAAATCTCTTCTAGGAAAGTGAAACAGTTCATGTCCCTTAAGTAGGAAGAAATTTCTTTGATGGGTCATTATTTTGATCATATAGTGCTCAGTGTCTTCAGTGCAAGCCACTGATAAAGTGGTAAGTTTCGTTTGGTTATTTCTCAGCAGGCCTCAGATAAGCCAGTGGTGTCCTGACAAAGCCAAAATCAGAGTGATCAGAGTGCTTCAGGGTTTCAAAACAGTGTAGCCCAAATCCATGGCCTCCTGGTGGCCCGGGGTGAAACCTAGATTATCAAGAAGAATGGATGGATTCTGTGACTATCAAATGGTCTTCCACTAACAGTCCTCAAAATTCAGTTTTTTATTTAAATCAGTGGTTCCCATCTGGGGATGATTTTGTCCCCCCAGGGTACATTTGAGAATGTCTGGAGACATTTTTGATTAACATGACTGGGGAGGGATATTAATGGGATCTAGTAGATAGAGGCCAGGGACACTGCTAAACATCCTACAATGCACAAAGCCTGCACACACACACAAAAAGTCTCCATAGCAGAGAATTATCCAACCCCTAATGTCAATAGTGCCAAGGTTAAGAAATCCCAGTCTATATTAATTAACAAACAGTTCCAAGTTACCTTTACTAGCAAAGTCTTAGAATATTCCCATCACGATCTCTTCACACCCAAAAATGTAGTGTAAACTCTCAGTTCATAGTTAATACTTAACCTCTTTCTTTTAAAAATATCCAATATTAGCGAAGCTTAAAATATTCTGTGTCAAAGTTTCAAATAGTCTAGAAGTTTATAGAGCTAAACCCTTATGTCCTCCGTCAGTTCTTTTTCTCTACCATCAAGATAAATAATCCAAAAATGTTTATGTGTATTATTCTGACTTCCCATGTCACTATTTACATATGTAAATGTGAATTCATATGAATTTGAGTTGAGGTCCCTGGCTCACCCTCAAGCTCAATGATTCTCTAGAAGAACTTACTGGACTCAAGAAAGCAGTTATACTCACAGTTATGGATTATTAAAGTGAAAAGAGGCAGATTAAAATCAGCAAAGGCAAAAGATGCACAGAGGCAGGAGCTTCCAGGTTTGGAATTTTTAAAAAATGATACAAATGAACTTACTTACAAAACAGAAAAACTCACCGACATAGAAAACAAATTTAGGGTTACCAAAGGGGAAAAAGGGGGGGCAGGGATAAATTAGGAGTTTGGGATTAAAATATACATATTACTATATAGAAAATAGATAACCAACAAGGACCTACTGTACACCACAGAGAACTATATTCAAAATCTTGTAATAACCTATAATGGAAAAGAATCTAAAAAAGAATATATATATGTATATATGTACACACATACATATACATTTTTAACTGAATTACTTTGCTGTACACCTGAAACTGACACAACACTGTAAATCGACTATATATCAAAACAAAAAAAACAAAGAACACTGATATAGTGTAGCCCAAGACCTCAGGAATATAAAAACATTCATCAGGCTGGATATTTCAGGGGTTCAAAGTTATCTCCCAGGAGCAAATCAAGGACAGGCCTTTCTTTGGAATGTACAGGGCTTGGGCAACCCAGCTCTGCTTTATTACACAGTACCTAAATATACATATTGTCATAATTAAGGTTACAGTTTATATACTTTCATTTAATATATATACACTTAACCACTTATTCGGAAGTCTCTCCATTATCAGCATATAACTAACAAATAATAATAAGTGAAAAATGTTTTGAGTGCACCACCTGCTCTAAATTCAGTCATTTAATTTCAACTTAGGAGGAAACATATTTTCAGTGTTTTGAATGCTCATGGTTTCACTGTGCTATCATTCGTGTTACTTCTTTCTGGAATGCCATGCCACCTCTTCCCTCTGCAATTCGCCGTAAAACATAGACTTGATCTCATAAGAATTAGTTCCAGATTCACCTCTGTGAAGTTTACCCTTTACAATTTTTCTCCTCCCCATTGATGCCCACATGGTATATATTTATATATACTTACTTGACATGTATAAATCTATTGTTCTCTTGTGCACTTACATCTCTCTCTTTGCAAGCTAGTGTGTTCCTTCAGGGTAGAAGTGAGTCTTATTTACAAAGGAATGCTTGATATACTGTCTGACATATAGGTGCATACACACAGGTTGTGTGGTTTCTAGATTAAAGGACTTAAGCATGTTCTCTATTCTACTCCTTTTTTGTGAATGGATGAACATGTGAGTCAGTGAATGATTGGATGGAAGCACAAAGATAGGATATTTTAAGTAAAACATTGGTTTTCCTACAAAGTATAATGCAAAACTAGTTACATAGAAAGCAGTCAAATAGCTTACCATGGGAAAAGTAATAAGAAATTCCTATTTATCTTCCTAGTATGAACCAATGATGATCCCTTTAGGATGAATAGGAATGTTCTATTACAGGGCTCACTGTCATTCAAGGATGTGGCTGTGGTTTTCACCTGGGAGGAGTGGCAGCTACTGGACCGTGTTCAGAAGAACCTGTATCAAGATGTGATGTTGGAAAATTATATCAACTTAGTATCAGTGGGTAAGGAGAGCGTTCCCTGGGTAATGTAGGCAACGGATTGCCTTTTCTTTCTCAGTGATGAAAGGGGTGGAGGCTTACAACTGCCTTACTCTTTTAGACTTGAGTTTCATACATCATAGATTTCAGTACCTTGTGGCCTCTAACAGTATTTTTCTCTCACTTCCAAAGCAAAAGTCCTTTACTTGCCCAAGATGCAATTTGTTCAGCCCCTTAAATGTAACTTTCCCAGTTTACAGAGGGCTTGTATTTGGGTCCATGGGTCCTCTGTAATTCCCCTTGAGTAGGGTATCAAGTTACCAAAGCAGATGCATTCTACCGGTTGGAACAAGAAACACCATGGATAATAGAAGAAGAAAGCCAGAGTCAGATTCATCCAGGTGAGTGAAAAAACAGCCTTGTGGGATAAAAGGAAGTTAAAATCCTAGTTGGCCAGAAAGAGGGAGGTACCTCTGAAATGTCTGGAGAAATATTGAAATTTTTAAGCTCTGACTGTGACTCAGAATAGCTGACGTGAGCTCCCATATACATTAACAATGACTCCACTTTTTTTTTTTTTTTGGCTGCACTGCGCAGCTTACGGGATCTTAGTTCCCTGACCAGGGATCGAACCCAGGCCCTCGGCAGTGAAAGCGCCATGACTCCACTTTCTAATCTCTCCGTATTAGGTCTCTTTTGCCTGGTTTTAAAAAGCACATTTCCTTGTTTTAGATATTCTGATCAGATCCCTCTCTAGTCCATCTTGGAACTTGCTCTCCTAAATAATCTTTCTCCCTATTATCCTCAGTTTACCTGCCTTCTCCTTGTCTCTACCTCCCTAATCCATGGTTATAGCTCTCTTTTCTTATATACTCAAGCATTCATAAATTCTCCCTTCTTCCCATTCTGTGTATCTCTCATGCCTCTTGTAGTTTATTCCTTCTTTTTTTTTTTTTTTCTTTTTCATTTTATCTCCTTTCACTTATAAATGTCACAGACTTTGGGTATATACCCACAGTCTCCTTTCCTCTTCTCTCTTTGGCCTTTGCTGAGATTCTACTCCTTCTATTACATGGTCATTATGGATTCATTGGTCTGTTTCTAGAAGATACCTGGCAAGTTGATAATCATAGAGACTGGCACAAAGGAAACCATGGCAACCTGGAAACTATGGAGAGTTACCACAAAGATAATGCATTTGGAAAAATACCTTCTCTGAGCTTAAACCTTGATATCTCCTTAGCACAAAGATCTGATACACTTGACATACTTGGGAAACATTTGAAACCTAATCTAGAGTGTATTACTCAGAATAAAAGCTATGCAAGAAATGAAGTTGAATTTAATCAATATGACAAATTATTTCTTTACACTAAGCATGAGAAAATTCATACTGGACAAAAATACAATGAATATAATGAACATATGAAAGTTTTGAGCCATAAGTCACAGCTTATTAAATATTGGAAAACTCAAACAGCAGAGAAACACTATAACTGCAGTGACTGTGGGAAAGCCTTTTCTCAGAAGTCAGACCTCATCAAGCATCAGAGAACACACACAGGAGAGAAACCCTTTGGATGCAGTAGATGTCAGAAAGCCTTCAGGCGGAAGTCCCATCTCATTTTACACCAGAGAACCCATACAGGAGAGAAACCCTATGAGTGCAACAAATGTGGGAAAGCCTTTACTGATAAGTCATGCCTTAATAAACATCAGAGAACTCACACAAGAGAGAAACGGTTTGAGTGTCGTGTATGTCAGAAAGGCTTCAGCGATAAGTCACAACTCACTTTACATCAAAGAACTCACACAGAAGAGAAACCCTACAGATGTGAAGAATGTCAGAAAAGCTTCAGCAATAAGTCACAGCTCATTATTCATCAGAGATCTCACACAGGAGAGAAACCCTATGGTTGCAATGAGTGTGGGAAAACATTTCCCCTTAAGTTTAGCCTCATTTTACATCAAAAAACACATACAGGGGAAAAACCTTATGGATGCAGTGAATGTGGGAAAGCCTTCATCCAGAGATCTGAGCTCATTAGACATCAGAGAACTCACACAGGAGAGAAACCGTATAATTGCAGTGACTGTGGAAAAGGCTTTAGTGTAAAGTCACTCCTCAATACTCACTTGAGAACTCACACAGGAGAGAAGCCCTACGGATGCAGTGAATGTGGAAAAACATTCTCCATCAAATTTAGTCTCATCCTACACCAAAGAACTCATACAGGTGAGAAACCCTATGAATGCAGTCAGTGTCAGAAAGCTTTCACCCAAAAGTCACATCTCACTATTCATCAGAGGTCTCACACCGGAGAGAAACCTTATGAGTGCAGTGAATGCCACAAAGCCTTCAGCCGGAAGTCATATCTCCTTATTCATCAGAGAATTCACTCGGGAGAGAAACCTTATGAATGCCACGAATGTGGGAAAGCTTTCTGTCACAAGTTTAGCCTCATCATTCATAAGAGAATCCATACAGGAGAGAAACCCTATGGATGCAGTGAATGTGGGAAAACTTTCCCTATCAAGTTTAGCCTTGTTTTACATCAGAAAACACATACAGGAGAAAAACCCCATGAATGCAGTGAATGTCAGAAATCTTTTGCCCAGAGGTCACATCTTATTATACATCAAAGAACTCACACGGGTGAGAAACCTTATGGATGCAGTGAGTGTTGGAAAACTTTCTCCCACAAGTTCAGCCTCATTTTACATCAGAAAAATCATAGAGAGAAATTGTGAAGAAAGTAGATATCCAAAAGTTGTCATTGAAAGGAAATAGCTCCTTACACTCCAGAGTTTACATAGGACTGAAACCTTAAGACTGCAGCAGATGTGGACCTGTTTTCTTTTCAGAATCACAACTTATTACTTATCAGAGAGCGGTACTGCATAGAATGCCAGACAGGAGGAAATACCTTTCCCGATGAATGTCAATTGGATGTAGCCCAGAGAGAATAAATAGGAACTTCTGCGTATGTTTTAATTGTGGGGATGTTGTTGGTATGAAATTCAGCTACATTGGTATCAGAGAATTGACATTCAGGGGAAAAGTCTATACTTTAAAGAATCTTGGAATCATGCTTTCATGGGTATCATTGTATGAGGGAATTCATTTTCTGTAACTGTGACATAATAAACAGCACTATAGAAAGTATTAAATATGTAAATAAATAACAGTAGTCAGAAAACAAAGCAAAAGTTATATCAGAACCATGTGAGAATATGTAAGTGTTTTGTACCTATTTTTATTATAAAATGATTGTTTGTATTTGGAAATTGCGTGTGTTAGCATAACAGTTGTGACTCCCTAGTCCATGTGCTTAAATGTCATAAAACTTTACCATAGAATATCTGCACTGAGTCTTTGTATCATTACAATGCTACATAAATTGTAACTGAACTACATGGTTCAGTATTTTAGTAAAAAATCTTAAGGGCTTCCCTGGTGGCGCAGTGGTTAAGAATCCGCCTGCCAATGCAAGGGACATGGGTTCGAGCCCTGGTCCGGGAAGATCCCACGTGCCGCAGAGCAACTAAGCCCGTGTGCCATAACTACTGAGCCTGAGCTCTAGAGCCCACAAGCCACAACTACTGAGCCCATGTGCCACAACTACTGAAGCCTGCGCACCTAGAGCCCGTGCTCCACAACAAGAGAAGCCACCGTAATGAGAAGCCTGAGCACCTCAACAAAGAGTAGCCCCCGCTCGCCCCAACTAGAGAAAGCCTGCACGCAGCAACGAAGACCCACCTCAGCCAAAAAAAAAAAAAAAAATCTTAATACTGAATATCTCACCACCTCTACCACGCCCCACTGTATGCTGGTATTAGTAAGTGGGCCTGGAAATTTTTGAGTCTCTCTTGAGTGAAACTTTTTTTCATCGATTCTAAGATGGAATATTTTTCCCACGTATTAATAACTCTGAAGTTAAAATACAGCATACAGTTGATGGCTTGACATATTTAAATGGAGAACTTGGTACATAAAATAGTAGTGTATCATACAACCGAAGTTATCTTAGATTGGATGAAATACAGTAGAAGTCATCATCTTTATAATTTTCTTTCTTCTAAACCAGCCACATATTTAGGGTTTGAAGATGATGACTGTTCACAGGTTTTATACCCCCTTTGAGTTCTAAACAGTTTGAGAGAGAGTCCCCGGTATCAGAAGATAAAATTAAATATTAGCCTGAGTCCTGGTATTGCTTGATTGGATAATGTATTTTGTTCCTATGGTCAAATAAAATGGTCTATTTCCCCCATACGGCACAAGATGTACTTCCTTTTGAAAGAGCATAAGCCAAACTTTAGATATGTTTTTATTAATCCCTTTCTAGAATGTAACTGCAAAGTCTCAAATTCTTTTCTGAAATGGGGATTAAACTCAAGTTACAATGAGCTTGACTTTAACTTTACAAGATTTGGTTTCCTTTTCAAGCATGACATTTTACGTTAAAATAAAACACAGACATCAACAACAGTAAGAACAAGCTGCAGACTGGAAGCATATATCGCAACACTTAACTGAAAAAGACGAAAACTTAGACTGTAAAAAGAGCTCTTATGAATCTGGGGATGCAGAAAAATTAGGATCACTAAGACAAAGAGTCTCAACATCCAGTTTGACAAGGGTTATGTTGTAATCCACTGCAGTTGCTGATCAACAGTGCACTCTGAGAGGAATTTAAATAGAAAACAGAATGAGGCACTCTGGGCTTAGAATGCACATGAATAGGCAAGCCCCATAGGTAGTTAGATGAATATCTCAGGAAGAATTTTAATGACACTGGATTCTCACATCTTCCCATACAGAGATAAGCCCTAAAAAGATTAACTTGAGACATTTTTTTATGATTGGCAGTAAATCTTTTACCAAGATGTATGCCTGACTGCATGTAGTTCCTAGCCAAAAATCATGTATGGAAGGGCTTCTCCCCTACCTCTTCAGAGAGATTTCCTCAGAGCTAATGTCACCACAAAACTGGGTTCACCCCTTGGTGACTGTCGAGCCAACAGGCACAACCAAGCCAAAGATGGGGAGAAGGAAGGATTTATTACTTGCAGTAAGTAAAAAGAACACCAGGGATCTTTCCCAAAGCAGTGTCTCCCCGGAACAGCAAAACTGGGGAAGTTTTAAGCTAAGGGTACATGCATATTCAAGAAGGGGCTTGAGCAGAGGAGAATTCAGCATAAAACTGGGGCAAAAGTTGACAGTGTCCAAACTTTAGTTGATTGAAGTCAGGAGATTCAAGATCATCATTCTCTCCTCCACCTAAGTGAGGGCCTTAGTTCCTGTGCAACTCAAAGATACATTATTATGTATATCCCTTGAGGAGGAACTAGGATTCTGCTTTATCACTGCACTATTGTTTGACTGCCTTTTCTCTGTTCCTGCATTCCTTTGTTCCCTTAAGATCATTGATTACTGAGACCTGTTCAAGGACAAGAATTGTGGCTAGGCTTAGATGACAAAATGGCTTAGGTCAAAATGGGTCCTCTCATGTCAAGAAAGTCATTCCTGGTTCTCTGTCTCCAAGGACCCCCTAACCTATATGCTTATACTAACTGAGTGGCTGCCTCCCAGGCTATGATCCTCAGCAAGAACCTGAATAAAACTTACAACTCACAACTCTTATGTAGTGTGTCTTTAAGTCAACAAATCAATAAGAAAATGACAACAGAGTAAAAATCAATAGGCAAATATACATAGGAGAGGTGATTCTGAATAGCCAATTAACATGAAAAGACACTAAACTTCACTTTTAATTGGAAGCAGGCCAATTTGTGGAGGGCCGGTTCTCAGATTTTATTTCTTTCATCTTTAAAAAAAAATTATAGCAATTCCTACCTGATAGGATAGTTTTAATAGCTTTTGGGGACATATCTGTAAAGTTACCGTTGACCGAGTTATATTGTCTTAAAAGTTTGTAAGGAATACTTGATTTGTCTCTGCCTTAGTAAAACAGGAAGGAAGGGGGCAGGGCACAGCCATTGAAAGAATGACACAGCCATTGAGGATATGACATAAACTGGTTAGAACTTGCTAGGCCCAAGATTTGACTTCCCATAGACCTTGAGCCTCATTATACACTCACTGTAATACATTAACATGCTAAATGACACACCCACCAGTGCCATGACAGTTCCAAGGCTGACCATGAAGGACCAAAATGTGGGCGGTGGCCCAATTCCTGAAAATTCCTGCCCTTTCCCCCAAACAGTTGGAATAATCCTCCCACTTGTTAGCCTATGAAATTACTCGGGGCCGCTCTCACCTTCTGCCTATGGAATGTGTACTTCTCTGAATAAGCTAGCTTTCACTTTACTATTGCTCGCTCTTGAAATCTTTCCTGCGAGAAGCCAAGGACTCTCCTGAGACCTGGGATGTGACCATTCTCTTGCTCCCCCCTTCTCCTGCAACAATAGCTCACTGCTGCTATAGCTGGAAGGAGCTTGGGCTAAGATGCAGAGATAGGGTAAGGGGTGAACAGAGAGAAGGGGCTGGACGTAAAAAAGTGACAAAGCAGCACATAGATGCCCCAGAATCGTCTCCCAATAATCTTAGATGCAAGCAGAGGTGCTAAGGCCTTGATGACATAGTCCCAGAAAGAATGGTTGTGTGTAATTTTGAAACCTAGCAGAACCCTGTGGGCTCTCCCGGGTATAAAAGCCTTTCCATGCCCCCCGTTTCTTGTTCGTAGGAAAAAGTCTTCAGCCTCCTAGACCTTCCATGAGTTCCAAAAGGCAGATTCAAATAGTTTCTAATTAGGGAAGTAAGGGAACGCAGTAACAAAGGAAAAGCAGTCAAGAAACAATAGTGCAGCAGTAAAGCAGGGTCCTGGTTCCTCCTCAAGAGATACACATAATAATATACCTTTGAGTTCTGTAGCAACTAAGGCCCCCCACCCAAGCAGAGGATGGTAACTTCAGGCTGAGCAAAAGATTCCTGGACACCGCCCTGTTACCTCACCACCAATCAGAAGAAAGTCACACATCCTGCAGCCCTCACCCCAAATTTTGCCTTTAAAAACTCTTCCTCCAAAACCATCAGGGAGCTCGGGTTTTTTGAGCACGAGCCACGCATTCTCCGTCCTTGGCCCTGCAATAAACCTCTCTCTGCTCCAAAGCCCAACATTTTGGTTTGCTTAGCACACGAATTTGTGTTCAACAACAATTTCTTCAAAAAATATTGGCACTGCCATTGCTGATGCTCTGACAGCGTCACAGTAGCTTTTGTATCCACTTATTTCATAGACCACAATTTCAAATTTCAACACTTGGCGTTTTCCGAACTGGCCTGAAACAAAAGACAACCTGGGCGATGAATTAACGCTTTGAGCCGCACTCACCTGCGAAGTCTAACCTCACAAGCTGAGATGCAGGGACTTGTCACGGGCCCTACTATTACCCAAGCTTAGCGGGCCATCCTCCTGTTCACTTTGGGGGGAGAGGGGGCGTGTTCTCCGCTGTACGGACACCTGAAATTCCTCTGACATGGCCGCACTCATTGGGCCGTTTCTTTCTTGCCCGCTGAAGTGGACGGCGCCCGCGCCATGTTCGCCTTGTATAAGCTCGAGCCTCTGAAACTCTATGCAGCTTGTGCAGTGTTGTTTGCAACTCTTCCAGCCTCGCCGCACAGGGGATGGAGTATCAGGTGAGGGCACAGTTCAGGGGCCTTTTGCTGGTCTCGAGCCATCCGGGTTAGTGGCGCAGAAACAGCCACCTCTGTTCTGCATGATAAATACTCAAAGATGGCTGCCCCCAGGGAGGCGAGGCGCAGAGGGCGCGGACACATTACCCTCGAAGGAGAAGCCGGAAGTCCAGTTGTCCGGGCTGCGTAGAAGAGTTTCAGTCCCTCATCGGCCGCCGTAGTCTGGTGCCGAAGCTGGCTTTAGGGAACCTGAGATGAAAGCATTCACAAGTGTAGCCGCTGGGAGATCGGAGTGGGATCGAGAGGAAATCAGGTCAGTGTTTGACTCTCTCCGTGGGATAGGTTAAGGGGTGAGAGGGGATCTGTGGGCGTCCGTGTAGGTAGGAGCCGCAGAGTCCGCGGGGAGAGCTGGTGGTCTGGCACCATGGGTCTGAAGTTGGGATGCCTTCGCTGTCGGGCATGGGGGAGCTCTCGTGGTCGTGCATTAAAGGTCCATCGAAATCAAGGACTCAGAGTCCTGAGGTCAGAGTTTAGGGTCTTTGCAGTTCACTTTGTTAGTAGGGCTCAGTAATTGGGAACGGGAGGGGAGTTGGTATTTGTCAATGTAAGTGGTGTTTGAATTCATTTGGCGCTCAGTGACGGAGTAGCCAGGGGTGGGATAGACCAGATGAACGCTACAATTCCCTTCAGTCCTTGAAGCCCCCTTTCCTCTCCAAGGACTGCTTTGGAAGTCTCCTTAGGGTCCTACATCACCTTCTCCTTTCGTCCCCACAGATACGAAATTTAGGGAGATCAAGCATTAAGCAAATCTAAAGTGGTAAACTTTCTGTTTAAGATGAGGTTTCTTTCCTCCTTACTGAGAGTTTACTTGGATATTTCTTTTAAGATTCTTTTTTTTTTTTTTAATTGATTGATTGATTGATTGCTTGATTGCTATGTTGGGTCTTCGTTTCTGTGCTAGGGCTTTCTCTAGTTGCGGCAAGCGGGGGCCACTCTTCATCGCGGTGCGCGGGCCTCTCACTATCGTGGCCTCTCTTGTTGCGGAGCACAGGCTCCAGATGCGCAGGCTCAGTAGTTGTGGCTCACGGGTCTAGTTGCTCCGCGGCATGTGGGATCTTCCCAGACCAGGGCGCGAACCCGTGTCCCCTGCATTAGCAGGCAGATTCTCAACCACTGCGCCACCAGGGAAGCCCTCAGATTCTTTTTGACACCAGTAAAATAACCCTTCTGGTCCCTCAAATTCTGTTTCCCAACTCTTATTCAAATGTTAGTATATTTCAATTTTTGTCTTTTTATTTTCTCTTCTTAATTTTCATAATTCAGATAAACTATGGAAACACAGGTGTACTTTGCCTCTTTTAAAAAAGTTAATTTCATTTTCTAAACATTTCCATAATACAAATTCTCTTAGTTATTACTTTTAGGATTACATTAGGATTTGGTATTTACCCGAGGGTTTGTTTCCCTGACCCACATCTCCTTCCTGGTTTTTTGCCTTTGTTGCAATTGAAATTAGGGCCTTTTTTTTTTTTTTTTCCTTCTAATTTTTATTTCCTTTCAATTTATTTAACATAGTAAAACAATTTAAAAATATATTATTAAATACCTTTTTTTGGTTACTACACTGAAATTTTATGATTACTAATAGCTTTTTCCAACTCAACAGTTCATTATGAAATTATGAACTCAACATTTTATTATGAAAAATTCCAAACGTAGCAAAGTTGAATGAATTTTACAGTGCACATGTACTATACCCACCACTTAGATTATACCATTAACATTTTACTATATTTGCTCTGTCAGTTATCTATCCATCCCTCCATTCATTAATTCATCTTGTTTTCTTTCTTTTTTTGATTATTTTTCTGGCTGCGCCGGGCGGCATGCGGGATCTTAATTCCCCGACCAGGGATGGAACCCGCGACCCCTGCAGTGGAAGCTCGGAGTCTTACCCACTGGACCACCAGGGAAGTCCCTCTTTCTTTTTTAAAAAAAATTTTGGTGCATTTCAAAGTAAACTGCAGACATCAGTATACTTTCCCCTAAATACTTAAGCATTTCTATCAATTACAGTTCTACCAATAGCTTAACTAATTCCTTTATATTTTCCAAGTGAATGATCTGAGCATTTCCAAATAATATTGTCCCAGTGACAAATGTATGGATTTGCTAATGAAATGAATCTGGCTTTTAAAAATCTGGATTCTTGCTCTTACTGATGACTTGGGTGAATAACTGTGATAGTGTGATTTTCAATAAGAAATATTTGGTCTTCGTCCCGTTTCTGGCACAGAGCTCCTAAAACCTTTGGACTTTTCAAAGTTTTGAGAGTGATTAAGGTGTCTCTTGTTATGTTAATGAAGTGACTTTTGGAATGCACCTAAGGATGGGGCTAGTTGTCTGTACTGCCAACCATGTGATTAGAGGGTTGGAACTTTCAGTCCCACTCCCTGACCTCTTGGGAGGAGAAAGGGCTGGAGATTGAATCAACCACCAATGGCCAGCCGGTTACTCAATCATGCCTATATAATGAAGCCTCTGTAAAAACCTAAAAGGAAGGGAATCGGAGAGCTTCCGGGGTGAACTCGTGGGGGTACCGGTAGAGTGGCTCTCGGAGGGCATGGAAGCTCCACACCCTTTCCTCATGCCTTCCCCACTGCATCTCTTCCATGAGGTTGTTCCTGAGTTATATTCTTTTATAATAAACCGGTAATCTAGTATGTAAAATATTTGAGTTCTTGAGCCACTCTAGCAAATTAATTGAACCTAAGGAGAAGATCATGAGAACCTGTGATTTATAGCCAGTTGGTCAGAAGTACAGGTAATAATCTGGACTTGAGAATGGCGTCTTATGTGATGGTGGGTGGGTGGCGGGGTGGCGGGGGGAGGGCAGTCTTGTGGGACTGAACCCTTAACCTGTGGGATCTGATGCTGTCTCTGGGCACACAGTGTCAGAACTGAACTGAAGTAGGATGCCCAGCTGGTGTCAGGAGAATTGCTTCGTGGTATGAGGGGGACCCCCTTCCCTCCACCAAAAGTTGGAATTGGGTCCAGAACACTTATTTAGTTACTGAACCTGAGTCTTGTTCTTCATTTGTGCAAATAAAAGTTTAGTCCCTCTCTCAAGTTTGCTGAGAATTAAGGGAATTAAAATATATAAAATTGTGATGGTTAGTGGCACATACATGGTAGAAATAAACAGCTGCTATTTTTCTGTGTTGGTACTTTCATACTTTGTAAAATATATCACTCATGTCATTTACTCATTTTTTTGTAATGAAAACTTAAAAGACTATAAACTTACAGTAATAATTAGGCAACAATAATTTTATATTCTATTACACATATTTTAGATACTTGTGAAAAGATAATTAAGAAAATAAAATGACCTATCTAATAATATCTAGGTATAATCACATTAACTTTTTGATATCAGTATTTTTTGGTATGTCTGTATAAATATATGCATACAGAAATGTCACCTGCCATTCCAGTAAACAAGGAATGTTGCCTGCCGTCAGCCACTGCATCAGCATGCCACCACCCTGACCATGGTGCACCAAGGGGGGAATTCAGGATGGGGAAAAACAGGATGCCGGCCCTAGATTGTTAAGATGCATATCTAAGGAATAATTTCAACGAGCCCAGACTCTTGCATCTTCCCATACACAGAAAACCACTAAAATCATTAACTTGAGATACGGTTTTTTTGTGATTAGCAGTTATCTTTTCACATTTAACTACATATTTCTTTTTCGGCAAAAACTTATGTATATGTCCTGGGTCCTCTTTACCTAACCTCAGCAGTTCCTCAGCTACCTGAGAGGTTGCCTCCCAGGCTGTAGTCCCCGTAAGGTCTTTGAATAACACATAACTCTCAACTTTTAGGTTGTGCATTTTTCTTCAGACATATGTTTTACACATTTTGTATTATGGCAGAAAAACATTTATGCTACATATAACTTTGAGTTACATACTTTTTCACTAAATATAGAATGTTTTTAAATAGCTACACAGTATTCCATTGAAAGTTTATACTAATCAGTTAATCCTCTATCACTGCATCTATGTAATACTCTATGTATATGTATACATTTATGTATAAATATATAAATATAAATATATTATGTATACATTTATGTATAAATATATATACACACATTTATAGGAATATGTATCTTTGCATGCTTATGCCATTATTTCCTTTGCAGAAATTTCTAGAAGTAAAATTTTTGGTTACCAGTGATAACTATTTTGAAATTTTCAGTATACAGTGTTAAAGTATTCCACTAAAATGTTCTGCCATGTAACAGACATCAATTTTCTTTTATATAATTCTATCAATTTCTTTTTGTGGTAAAACACACTTAACGTAAGATTTATCATTTTAACCATTTTAAAGTGTATAATTCAGTGACATTAAGTACAGTCACAACATTGTACAAACATCACCACTATCTAGTTGTAGAACTGTTTTATCATCCCAGATGGAAACTATGCATCCATTAAGTACTCACTTCCCATTCCTGTCTCCCCCGCCAGTCCCTGGCAACCACTAAATGCCTTTTTGTCTCTATGGATTTGCCTATTCTGGACATTTCATATTAATGGAATCATATAATATGTCGCCTGTTATTTCTGACTTCTTTCAGATAGCATACTGTTTTCAAGGTTCATGTTGTAGCATCTATGAGTACTTTATTCCTTTTTATGGCTAATATTTCACTTTATGGATTTTGTTTATTCATTCATCTGTTGATAGACACCCCATTTTGTTTATTCATTCATCTGTTGATAGACATTTGGGTTGTTTCCACCTTTTGGCTATCATGAGTAGAGCAGCTCTCAAATTTGAGTACAAGTTTTAATACTGGTTTTCAATTCTACTGGGCATATACCTAAGAGCAGAATTGCTAAGTCATATAGTAATTCTGTATTTAACTTTTTGGGTAACCGCCAACCCGTACTCCACAGAGGCTGCACCATTTTACATTGCCTCCAGCAATGTATGAGGATTCTAATTCTCCACATCCTTGCTAACACTTATTATTTTATTTATTTATTTTTATGGCCATGCTGATGGGTATGAAGTGGTAAAGTGGTACCTCATTGTGGTTTTGATTTCTGTTTCCCTAATGACAAATGATGAGGAACATCTTTTTATGTGCCATCTTTATAAGTTCTTTGGAGAAATGTCTATTCAAGCCTTTTTGTCCATTGTTTAAATTGTCTTTTTGTTATTGAATTGTAATTGTTCTTTATATATTCTGCTCACTAGACCCTTAATCAGTTATATTATTTGCAAATATTTTCTCCCATTCTGTGGGTTTCCTTTTCACTCTCTTGGTACCGTCTTATACAGACTACTTTTAAATTTTGATGAAGTCTAGGGGCTTCCCTGGTGGTGCAGTGGTTAAGAATCCACCTGCCAACGCAGGGGACACGGGTTCCAGCCCTGGTCCGGGAAGATCCCACATGCCGTGGAGCAACTAAGCCCGTGCGCCACAGCTACTGAGCCTGCGCTCTAAGGCTGCGAGCCACAACTACTGAAGCCCGCGTACCTAGAGCCCACGCTCCCCAACAAGAGAAGCCACCGCAATGAGAAGCCGGCGTACCACAACGAAGAGTAGCCCCCGCTTGCCGCAACTAGAGAAAGCCCACACGCAGCAACGAAGACCCAATGCAGCCAAAAATAAATAAATTAAAATTTTTTTTTCGATGAAGTCTTATTTTGTTTTGTTCTTTGTATTTTTTGGTGTCATATGTAAGGCTCTGTTGCCAAATTTGAGGTCAGAGTTTAATAGTTTTACCTCCTACGTTTTTCTTTTGGCACTTTGATTTAAGAAGGCACTGCCTTTTTTTTCTTTCTTTTCTTTTTATAAATTTATTTATTTTTGGCTTTCTCTAGTTGGGGCGAGAGGGGGCTACTCTTTGTTGCAGTGTGTGGGCTTCTCATTGCAGTGGCTTCTCTTGTTGTGGAACACAGGTTCTAGGCGCACGGGCTTCAGTAGTTGTGGCATGCAGGCTCAGTAGTTGTGGCACGTGGGCTCTAGAGGGCAGGCTCAGTAGTTGTGGTGCATGGGCTTAGTTGCCCCGTGGCATGTGGGATCTTCCTGGACCAAGGCTCAAACCCGTATCCTCTGCACTGACAAGTGGCTTCTTAACCACTGAACCACGAGGGAAGTCCCAGGAAGGCACTGCCTTCTGATCTCCATGATTTCTGGTAGAAATCAGCTGTTCATCTTATTTCATATCCATTGCATATGACAGTTGGTTCTTGCTGCTTTGAAGATTCTCTGTCTTTGGCTTTTGATAGTTTGAACTTTATGTGTCTCACTGTAGAATTCTTTGAGTTTAAAAAAGAAAAGAATGCATATTGGTTCTGTTTGGGGCACTCCTTCAAACTTAGCCAGTCCATTTATAACAGTGCCTTAGGCTTCTTTTCCTGCTTCTGCTGAGCCTAAGTACCAGGCAGAGGTGAAAGCTCATGTTCTTCTCCGTGTGTATATTGTATGCAGGCCTCTTGTGTCTGTCCTTTAGGGAACCCACAAATAGGTAAAAACAAACAATTCCTTGGGAACAAGATTTATTTTGCGCCCTACAGGTCCAGGTATCCATCCACACCAGGAATACAGGCTGCCGCTCTGCCACAGTGGCTGTGGGGGCAAGGCTAATTTAGAATGCCATAAAAAGTCTCCTGTTTCAGTGACCTTTCTCCTGGTCAAGTGTTCACTTTGTTTCTGTAAACTATTGACTATCTTCCAGAGTTCCAGTAAGGTTGATTCTGACAGTTTTTGTCAGTTTTTTTAGTGCTCCTGAGGAATCTCCTGGAGGTCTGTACTCCACCATTTTTGTTAATGTCACTCTACGATGCTGTCAATTTTTACATATAGATTGTATAACTGGTCAGTTAACTTAATACTCTTATTTTTGGTGTTCACTAAAATTGACCTCCATCTCTTATGTTAGTAATTCTTTTTTTTTAATGTTAGTAATTCTTACTTGATTCTTTTATCAGACTGCATTGGGAGTGTTTCCAGAACAGTGGTGAAAAATAATGGTATTGTTGCACTAGCACGTGCATGCGCACACACACACACACACAAACCCACCCGTCCTCTTGGTGAGTGCTTTTATCTCTGGCTTTCAGCTGGACATATGTGGGATTTATTCAGTTTTTTTTTTTTATTATGGTTCTTTTTCTTTTTGAAAGATATACTTATACAAATACAACTTAAGTCATATCATCTTCTATTTCCCCCCCTTCTCTTCCCATGGATAACTGCTATCTTGTTATATATTATGCATATTTTCATACTTTTACTAGATGTGTATGTATCCACAAACAATACATACTCTTGTTTTGTGTTTTAGAAACAGATGAGGATGGTAGTATATTGAATGTATTTTTTTAAAAAACTATAGGTCATGTTTTGTTTTTTCATGCTAAGGCAGTAATGAATTCCTAACCCACCCTGGGCTCAAATTTGAAATAGATGTTGGATTTTTATGAAATATTTTTCTCAGTATCGATTTTGGCGACCATGTGACTTTTCTAATCTATTAATATATTGTAGCAGACACTCCTGGTTCCTTGCTGTGCAAAGAGTTGACATAGCTGACCTGAGACTGTTCTCCTTGGAAAGGCCTGCTGACAAGATGCCTTCCCTGGCATCTGGGAACTTAGATTTTGGGAGGGTTCCCACTTCCCTATCAAGAGTGGCTCACTGTGCCAAGACTCTTCTTTCAAACAATATGGTTTGTCTTGAACACCTGTTTTCCTCTGGGATTCTGGAATTTTGGTATGTACTAGGAATAGCCCCCCATAAAAGCCATGGGCACCGAGTCTCTAATAAGCTAACACATTTCACATGAGTTATCACAACTTGTTGCTGGGGAACTGAGCCTATCCTCTGTGACTTCATGGAGACAGGACTCTTGGAAGCTTGTGCCTCGTTTTCCCCCAGACTTTGCCACACCTTTTCCCTTTGCTGATTTTGCCTTGTATACTTTCATGGTAATAAATCAGTTATGTGCTAAATCTTGGGAGTCCTAAGGAATCACTGAATCTGGGCGTGGTCTTAGGGACTTCCAGCACACCTGCCCAATGTCCATTCACTTCCTTCTCCTTTTCTGCCAGATTCTCCAGGCTTTCCTTGGCTTGTGGCAGCATAACTGATGTCTGCCTCTGTCTTCACATGGTCTCATCTTCCCTGTGTGTTTCTTCTCAGTGTGTCTGGTATAAGGACACTCATTGGATTTTAGGGCCTACCTGGATAATCCTGGACGTTCTCATCTTGAGATCCCTATAATTACATCTGCAAAGACCCTTTTACCAAATCAGATCACATTCACATGTTCATGGGGTTAAGATGTGAACATATCTTTGGGGGGGGGCACCATTCAACCCACTACAAAGGAGTATGTGGACACATGTGATTTTAAGGGAAAAAATGTCCAGAGCCTCACTTCTATATGTCTTCTTTCCCCAAACTGATCTGTGTGAGAAGTCTTCTGCCATTCTTCTGCCAGGCTTTGTGCTGTGCTGGTTTTCCTTTCCCACCTTCCCTTTCTCATTCATGCTACTTGTACTTCACAGAAGGCATACCCCGCCCCCATTTAGATTGTTATGTTTTACTGCCGCAGGGGCATCAAATAAAGGGACAGTTAGAAGCACTGGCCTTGACTTAAGGTGGGTGAACAGCAGCAGTGACAGCATCTGGGCCCAGAGGGAATATATCACCCAAATGAACTTACTCTTCACTCCACAGGTCCTGGCTTCGAGGAGCAAGAGAAATCAAGTAAAGGACGAGGAGAAGGTTCCTGTAGTTGCATATGGTCATTTCGTGGGACATCCGTTACCTGAGACTGAGATTTTGGAACAGAAATTTAGGGCAGATCCAGAAGAGACTAAAAACAACATCCCAGTTACTTGGCATTTCCCAAAACAAGAAAATGACCAAGGCTCAGGTGACTTTGGGTTTGTTTTATTCTTGATTCCCTCATGAATTTCCAGAAGGCTGAAAAAAAAAAGCAGTCCAATTAAATGAAAAGTATAAATTGGGAAAAAATGGGCTCTGGGGAGAAATAAACTGTACCTTCAAAATCATGATGAAGTAGAATCAGGTATATATTGTTCGTAGATTTCGGACTACATGGCCAATGTTGGTATATAATGTATGACTCTGCAGGTCCCTCCTGGTTACATAAACCATCAACTTGCATGTAATCTGTCAGCCATTGCAACCAGAGAATCATGATAAGTTATTTGATATGCATTGAATCTGAGGAGAAGGTAGATCATTTCCTCAGGAGATGTCAGTATTTCATTGTACTTAAGTCTTGGGAAATTTCTTTGATGGTTTCTTTCTAGAGGTGATAACATTCATTGTGTTCATAGCATTCTTCTAATATTGATAGATATACAAGCAGGTTGTGTATGGCTGTTTCTTATATGATTATTCTGAGTCCTCTGCTGGACTAGACCAAGTAGAATTCAGTGCACACAGTTTTTCAAAAGACCACAGCTTGGTGACTTATATACCCACACTTGTTTTGGGCTGGTTTTATCCTTGAATAAAACCTAAAGTGCCCAGGAAAATGGAAGGCTTGCACAGTTATCAAAGGACATCTGTGAACAGGTTGTAGAACAGGTGCTTCAGTACAGATTTGGCCACGGGGAGTTATAAATTCTTGTTTGGTAATGGCTTGGGTTTTTGAGATCCACAGAGTTTGCTTTAGAACTTTACCTTATCTCAGAAAATACAGAGCCCTTCCCTGTGTTCAAAATCTAGTTATTACTGTACTTTTCATGCCCAAAAAGTTAAATATTTTGTGTAGATAGGAAAGAGCTAGATGTTGTTATATTTAATTGGAATAAAATTAGTGAACTATATTGAAAAGAAGAACTCATCTAAATATTGAAACTAGCAAAATAATAATCATCAAATTGATGTTTGGTCAGTTTAAAGCAATTACATCTAATCCTGGTACTGCTATTGTGCCATTCAACGAGATACCAGTATTTTTGTGAGTGATGATGGTTATTATGTATTGACACTAAATTTAAATTCCCAAGTTGATAAAGCTATTAAAAATGAAATAATTGATCAAGTAATAAGGAAAATTTAACCAGAAGACGTTCAATTGCTTATAAAATTTTGATAAAAGAAAGAGAATACCCCCCCAAGAATCTAGTTGTTACCTCCCACCTCCTTATTGCCTTTATTTTAATTAAACAAGTGACTCGTTGTGGTATAATTATATATATATATATATATATAGTCTTTGTCTCTGGTTCCTGGCACAGAGTTCCTAAAACCTTTGGAATTTCCTGAGAGATAGGAGTGTCTTTTTTTATCCATAACAAGCCCCTTTGAGCCATATGTGAGTTTATGCTAATGAGGTGACTCAGGATGTGCCCCTAGAGAGCTTCAGGATGGGAGCTGATCCCCAGAAAGACCAAGCCTTGATTGGAACTTCTGGCTCTACCCTCTGATCTCAGTAGACAGGAGAGGAGCTGAAGATTGAGCTCTATCACTAGTAAGCAATGGTTTAATCAGTCATGCCTATGTAATGGAACGTCCATAAAAACCCCAACGGGGTTCAGAGAGCTTCCAAGTAGGCAAACAGTCCACTTGCTGGGAGGGTGACTCACCCCAACTCGACAGGGACAGAGGCCCTTGCACTCAGAACCCTTTTAGATTTGGCTCTCTGAGCCTCTTCATGTGACCATTCATTTGTGTCCTTTATAATAAACTATAAGAGTAAGCATAACAATTTCCTGAGTTCTGTGAGTTGTTCTGGCAAATTATCAAACCTTAGCAGGGAAGTTATGGGAACCCCCGAATTTGTAGCTAAGTTGGATACAAGTGCAGGGAACCTGGAGTCTGGGACTTTGTACTGGTGACTGAAGTGAAGGCAGTCTTGTGGGACTGAGCTCTTTAGCCTGTGGAGCCTGATGGTAACTCTGAGTTGTTAGTGTCAGATTAGGATTGAATTCAAAGACCAAATGTTAGAACAAAAGATGCTCCTAGTGCTTTTATCACTTAGGAGACTACAACGGTTTTAGGAGCGCTAAGCCAGCAACCAGGGACAGAGAACATTAAATATATTTTCTATTTCACACCTTCCATTTCAATAATGAGAGAAACATTCTTATCACATGGACTGTGTTGTTACAGGGATCGCTGACACTGGAGGATGTAGCCGTGGACTTCACGTGTGAGGAGTGGCAGCTCCTGGACCCTGATCAGAAGGACCTGTACCGCGACGTGATGCTGGAGAACTATAGCAACCTGCTGTCCGTGGGTGAGGACGGCTCCCCTGGGTCCCTTGGATGGTGCCTTTTCTTTCTTCAGCTTTTGAAAGCATTGTTGTGTCTGTGGTGCTCTGAAGTGGGAGATTTTCAGTCCTCCCCCCGGCCCCAGATGAGAAGGTATAATCTCTCCGCGTTTTAGAGACAAGCCTTTAATTTCCAAACATGCAGATCGTGCAGTCCCTAAAGTGTACCATTCTCATAGCATCACAGATCCCTAGTGCCATTTGATGAGCCTAAGTCTTCTGTTATTTCCCACGAACAGGGTATCAAGTTAGCAAACCTGATATACTCTCCAAGTTGGAACAAGGAGAACCACCATGGACCTTAGAAGATGAAGTTCACAGTCACCCCCATCCAGGTAAGTGAGAGAGAACCAGCAAGAGGGGGAAGGCTGTGGAAATCACTTTCTAGTCCTTTAGAGAAGGCATCCCAGTGGTGAGGGTGTCTGAGGATACAGAAACAGCCTCCACGTATCCCTTTCCTCATATGAGAGCTCTTTTTCTGTGCAAGAACTTAGAGGAAAATATACCACTTTATCTCATCTTGGAATGAATCCCTGTTTATTTCTTCTTAGATGTCAACTTTCCCCCTCCTAGGATTATTCTTGCTTGGTTTTTCAAATCCTCCCATTCTTCACTTGTTAGAGTCTGATTTTATGTTCCTTTCACGTCTTTTGGTATGAAATTCCTCCTTCCATGTCTCTCTTCTAAGAGAAAACTTTGAATTCATCATTGTCTTCTGACTCATACACCTTCCTGCTCCATTGGGAAATATTTATTTCCCTTTATGACATCCAACTGCACCTCAGGTGCCTTACTCTTGTAGTAAGGTGGTCTCTTAATGTGTATTCATCTGCTTGCTTGACTTTTCTTTTTACCCCCTCTGAGATTCTTCAAAGGTTCTGTTGTCATCCCTCTGCTCTGTCTCATAGGCTATAAAACTTTACTTTATTCAAATGTGTTAAGCTCTTTGTGGAGACTTGCAATTGACATGTCCCTTAACACTGTCTAATATACCCGCTGGTACCATATATTTTAACCTCTCTCCATGGCAATTCCCAATGAGTTCACTCTTTTTGTGTGAGAAACTAGAACCATCTTCCCTCCCAGAAAATCCCTTTCCAACATCCTTTTTAAAATTGAGATTCTCTTGTACTTCTGTACATCTTAAATCCTGGCATTACCTTGAATCTGCTCTACCCTCTGGGCTCCTGTATTTAATGCCTCTGCTATTCCTGTTCTTTGTTTAATTAGGAAAGACGTTTCTAAACTTTCTCATTCTCATTTCCTAGCCTAAACGAAATCATAAAACCTCATGCCCACCTTACTGTAGTTCCTTTTTATATTTGTTAATTAATCTTTCTCTTAAACTTTAGATTTTGTTGCTGGATTCTTTTCCCTAAAGCTATCCTTTTCCTCCTCATAGTCTGATGGCATTAAGTCCCAGTTGACCATATTACTATGACACAAATTTCTCTTCTATCAAACACCTAAGTCCCCACTCTCGAAAAGGAGGCAGAAATTTAACAAAAATAGAGTTTCAGTTTTATAAGATGAAAAGAGTTAATGGAGAGAGATAGTGGTGATGGTTATACACCATGTGAATGCATTTTAATACACTGAATTGTGCACTCAGAAATGATTAAGATGGTAAATTTTGTGTTATGTGTAATTTATCACAATAAAAATAAGTGGGAAAAAGTACACAGATACTATGTCTGGTGGTGAAAACGACTGTAAACACCAAACCATCAGCATGGAAAATGATTGGAGATGAGGTCAATGGGGTCATAACTGGGGGTTTGCAATAGGTCATTTGGTCACATAGGGCCTTGTCATCCATTTCAAACACTTGATTGTCCTCCTAATGAGAAAACCTTTAGAAGGATTAGGGTATAGCAGTGACGTGATATAATTTATGTTTTAGAGGTATCACCTTGGCTGTCAGTAGAAAATAGACTGGAATAGGCAGGTGTTGAAGCAGAAAACGAGATGTGAGACCTGGTTGTTGGTGACTTCAACCCAGCTTGAGGATAGTATGAGAAGATTCTGGAACAATAAAGACTGAATTTGCCACTGAAGTAGGTATGGGGTATGTTTGTTTCCTAGGTAACAAATTACCACAAACTGGGTGACTTGAAACAACAGAAATGTATTCTCACAGTTTTAGATGCTAGAATTTGAAAATCAAGGTATTGGTAGAGCCATGCTCCCTTTCAAAGATCTAGGAATGAATCCTTTCTTGTCTATTCCTTGCTTCTGGTAGTGGCCAGAAATCTTTGATGTTCCTTAGATTGTAGACACGTCATTCCAGTCTTTGCCTCTGTTATTACATGACCTTCTCCCTGTATGTCTCTGTGTGTCTGTAGCCAAATCTCCCTCTCCTTAGAAGGACCCCAGTCATTGGATTAGGGTTCACTCTAATCCATTATGACCTCATCTTAACCTCATTACAGATGCAAAGACCCTGATTCCAAATAGGGTCACATTCATAGCTACTAGGGGTTAGGGTTTAAACATATCTCTTTGGGGGACATATTCAACCCACAATACGGAGTGTGAGAGGGGGAAAAAAAACAGATGGGAGATGATGCTAAGGATTTTTGATAGAAGAGACTAAATTTAGTGGGAAGCAAAGAAATGTCTTTCAGAGCAAAGATTTTATGAGCAAAGCTAGGACAAATCTTCATGTAATATTTACAAATTAAGCTTTTGAACGTGTGAAATGTTTCTGCTATCATTGAAGGCTATACAAAATTCAAGTAAATAGTAAATATAGAGACTATTTCAGAAATTTAGAAGAAAAGTAGCCTAAAGTGGTATAGAGAGAATGAAGAGTGATAGTATCATAAAGTATCTTAGGTGAGAAAAATAGCTCAGTTTTGAAATAAGATGATAAGGAAACATGGCAAGAAACTGGAAATGTGTAAGGCCATGTGGGGACTGTCAAAAGATTGGCCTGAAACCAGCCATGTGGAGACCAATATTTGAAGGTATTTGTTGGGGAGCTAGTGGAGTGGAAACTTAGATAAACTGGGTACATCATGGTAATGTAAACTTTTATCACCAGGCTTACTGTTGTGACTTTTATGTGTTAATAATAAAGGAGGCATGGTGGAGGTTAGGTTTTGTATATTCTAACTCTAGATAGTCTTATTTTTAACCTCGGTGGCAGCATTATAGAAATAATAAGGTATAGCCAGATGTTCTAAGAAAAACTAAAGATAAAATTGTCACAAGTCTTGATTCAGGAGGAAGGTGGTCCTATAAGACCCTTTAATTAATGCCAGCAGAGACATTACTGTATGATTAAGGAAGAAGACGCTGTTGTTGGCAAGTTGAGAGATTAGTATATCAGGGACAATGAAATGGGAAAAATTCCACCATGACATCCATACAGGTACAGAATAGTGAAGAAGGTGAGCATTCCCATGTCTGGTGCAGCAGATCTGCTTCTAAAAAAGACTGTGCCCCACTAGCCTGTTGTGAAAGTCCATCAGGATCATCATGTCCCTATTTCTGTGGGAACATATGAGAATGTGTCACAGCTCCATGCAAGGTTAGAATGTGAGATTGGTGCTTTGGGAAAGTGAATTTGATGATGGTCTACCTAATGAAGAAGAATGGCATGTTTTAGCAACAGGATGAGCACCAAAGAGTCTGTTAGAATTTTCTTGAAATCATGACCTGTATGTCCAACATTCTGAGTTGCCTCTTTGATGTATATGTTCTAACACCCACGTCTGCTTCTTTCTCTACCAGCATGGTTATGTTAGGGTCTCTTCAGCGGGCTCTAGGAATCCCAAAACTCTACGTTGAATGACTAAAGCTTTCGTCTGTGCCTTCATCTTTTTTCAGTCTTCGTGTTTCTCAGAAAGTGATCTCATACAATACTCTGACCTTATATAATATATATATTTTTGGTTTTGGGGTTTGTTTTTTTTTTGGCTGCGCCGTGCAGCTTGCGGGATCTTGGTTCCCCGACCAGGATTGAACCTGGGCCCGTGGCAGTGAAAGTGCCGAGTCCTAACCACTGGACTGCCAGGGAAGTCCCCTTAAATAATATTTACATACTGATGTTTCCACATTGCTATCTTCAGTCAAGAACTTACTCAAGTCTTATCATCTGACTGGGTTTTCCGTGTCTATGCTTGGATATTATCTCAAAGATGATATGTTTCAAAATGTACTTGGTTTCCCTCACATTCTGAACTTGGTTTCCCTCACATTCTTAAGTTCGGCGATATTCCTCATCTTGTTAAAAGGCACTACCCAACTACCCAATGGGTCAAGCCAAATACTTAGGCGTACACTTTGATTCCCTCTTTTGTTACCTCTCCTCACATCAAATCCATTAGTGAGTCTTGTTTATCCTTCCTTCCAAATAAATCCTGATATCTTCCATTTCTTATTTCCTTTGCTTCTTCAAACCACTGTCACACTTGCAACTGCCTGCTTTATTCCTTATCTTATTTGTTTATTGTTTCCCTTTCCACCCATAGAATATGGCTTCAGTGAAAGTAAAGAATTTTTACCCTGATGGCTGTTATCTTTTGGGTTGTTTGGTGTTTTATATTACTATGTCTTTAACCATTTCCAAGAGACAGGAGTTAGTATTTAATGGATACAGAGTTTTTCAGTTGGGGAAGATGAAAAAGAACCAGAGATGAATGGTCATGATGGTTGTACAACAATGTGATTGTACTTAATGCCACATAAATATACACTTAAAAATGGTTAAAATGGTAAAATTTATCTTACATATATTTAATTACAATTGTGAAAAGTTTTTTGAAAAAAAAGATAAGGTACTTTTATACTTGGAATTTCTTTTATATTTGATATCATAGGTTTTCCATTAAAGAGCCAGCTCACCCCAAGGTATCTTTTTTTAAGTCTTTATTGAATTTGTTTCAATATTGCTTCTGTTTTATGTTTTGGTTTTATGGCCATGAGGCATGCGGGATCCCAGCTCCCCAACAAGGCACCGAACCCACACCCCCTGCATTGGAAGGCGAAGTCTTAACCACTGGACCGCCAGGGAAGTCCCCCAAGGTATTTTTGAAGTAGTTTTATTCCATATGATACTCATGGAAGGGTTCATTGTTCTCTTTCCTAGAAATTGAGAAAGTGGATGATCATATGCAGCCACACTGGCAAAACCAAAATATACTGAAGAGGTTGGAACAGTGTTATGAACAGAATGCATTTGAGAATATTATTTATCAGAGCAAAAGTTATTTTCCTTTAAGGCCAAATCATGATGTATTTGATTTACATGGGAAAACTTTGAAATCATATTTAGATGTAATCAACCTGAGTACAAGCTGCAAAAAAATGGAGCCTGCTGAGTTTAATGGAGATGGGAGATCCTTTCTCCATGCTGATCATGAGCAAACTCATACTGAAATTAAACATCGGGACATACACAAAATAGAGAACACCCACGAATGTACTGAATGTGGCAAAGCCTTCCTCAAGAAGTCTCGGCTCAATGAACATAAGAGAATTCATACAGGAAAGAAACCCCACGGATGTAGTGTGTGTGGGAAAACCTTCTCCAAGAAGTTCAAGCTCACTGAACATCAGCGAACTCACAAAGGAGAGAAACCCCATGAGTGCCGTGAGTGTGGAAAAGCCTTCCTCAGGAAATTTCAGCTTACTGAACACCAGAAGACTCATACAGGAAATAAATCCCATGTATGCAGTGTATGTGGGAAAGCATTCTACAGAAAGTTCAAGCTAACTGAACACCAGAGAACTCATACAGGAGAGAAACCCTATAAATGTACTGAATGTGGCAAAGCCTTCTTTAGGAAGGCAGAGCTCATTATACATCAGAGAAACAAAAGAGGAGAAAAACCCCATGTATGCAATGAGTGTGGGAAAGGTTTCTCCAGAAAATCACAGCTCATTCTGCACCAGAAAATTCATACAGGAGAGAAATCTTATATATGCAGTGAATGTGGAAAAGGTTTCATACAGAAGGGCAATCTTATTATACATCAACGAACTCACACTGGAGAGAAACCCTATGGATGCACTGAATGTGGTAAGGCCTTCAGTCAGAAGGCATGCCTCATAGCACATCAGCGATTTCATACAGGAAAGACTCCCTTTGTATGTACTGACTGTGGAAAATCTTGTTCACAGAAATCAGGACTCATTAAACATCAGAGAATTCACACAGGAGAGAAACCCTATGCATGCAGTGACTGTGGGAAAGCCTTCACTACAAAGACAATGCTCATTGTCCATCAAAGAACTCACACGGGAGAGAGGCCCTATGGATGCAATGAGTGTGGGAAAGCTTTCTCCCACATGTCATGCTTGGTTAAACATAAGAGGACACACACAAGAGAGAAACAAGTAGATTCACTGAAGGTGGAATATCCTTCCACAAAGGGTCACAGCTTATTAGATACTAGTAAACTCATGCAGGGGGAAAACCCTGTTAATATGGTGACTGTGCAGATGCCTTCTGCAACCCCTCAGACATCATTAAACATCAGTGGGCTCCTAGCAGATAGGAATGTAGTCCTTATGGAACATCCAGATGCCAGAGGTGCACCCTCAGGAGATAACAGAGAGTTTGTGCAGGAGAGAAACTTCATGAATGCGATGAATGTGGTTATGCCTTCAGTGGTCAATTACATCTTATTTTATGTCACAAAAAACACATAGGAAAAAACTGGTACATTCTATTTGGAAAAGCCTTGAGCAATAATGTATAGCTGATTATACGGTTATGTATAAAAAGCAAACCTATGAAGGCAGAGGTTAGGAAAGCTGTGTTTTGGAAGATAGACCCTATTATCAGTGATTACCAAAGGTCATCAGCGAGCTTATAGTGTGTAAAAATATGAGAGTGGTAAAGTCCTTCCCTCAATAGGTGTCATTACATACTGGAGAGAAACTTGGAAGGCAGTGAATGTGGCAGGGTTTTCCGCCCCATCCATTAGCTGATGAAATCATATACAAGTAAAACACTGTGAACACACTAATTGTGGAATATCTTACTAAAGTTCTTGTGAAGCAAAGCCTGTGAAAATGAGAAATATTAGAGAGCTTTATGTACCAATTTCCACTTCATAATACATTACACAATATACCTGATGTACATTTTTGGACAGGAAACCTTGAACCATATTCCTAGTTACTATGCTTATGATTCCATAATTTTAAGGAGAAAGACAGTCTACCTCACATCACTGGTTAAGGTTATCACGTTATACTCATTTCTCCTAATTGTGGATTCTTTTTCTTTTTTTACAAAAAATTATCTTCAATGCCCACCCAATATATGATTAGCCGCTGCATTTCTTAGGCTCTAAATTTATTTAAATATTATTTCAGACAACTGAATTCCCTCACAACAGAAATGAATATTAAATTCATAAATGTAACAATGTCCTTGGATGAGCTTAAGTTTAATTTATAAATAAGACTAAGCATTATACCATAAAGGTCACTATAAATGTGATTTTTAAAATTTTCTAGACTTGAAAAGGTAGTGAAATCAGGTTTGCAAAATGAACTGAAAGCCCAAGGACAATTAGTAATTTAAACCTATAAATTAAATAATGAAATACATTCCAACATAACTCTTGGTAGTATTTTTCCTGAAAACATGAAAATAAGATGGGCAATTTGAACACAAATTAAGATGACTCTTCTTGCTTCCATCCTAGCTCTCCCCCTTCTCTGATTATGCAAATTATTCTCAGAATCCTGGGAATATGAAAGTCTAAACTGGATAACTATTCAGCTGCATTCTTCCCTCTGGAGATAGCTCCCTGCCCAACCCTTCCCTTTGCCTCATTGATGGAATGGATATAGATGTCAGGAAGAATGTTGGGGTGGTTCCATTTCTTCTCAACTCAGGGACTCTTGAGTCTTACATGTTTGAGTGTCACATGAGGAAGAGAAAAGTAGATCTTCATAGAATCAACTTTGGCCTGGTATCTCATACTCCACAGAGCTGGATCGACTGAATCAGATTGGGAATAGGTCAAGGAGCTCTGGAAGTGTGGGCTGAATCTGCTTCTAGACTGCAATACTATAGGCCTTTAACCAATCTGGCAAATATTTTCAGAATCTCTATAATTACTGAGCTGTAGCCAGAAGTAATGTCAGTAGGGACTGGCATAAAACTGATGTAGCGTTAAGGTTCAGACCAAGTCTACTGCTGGAAAACTGGGATTTGAGGAAGGGCATGAGGTCAGGTCCCTTAGGGAGAAGCTAGGAGTGGAGGCATGTAAGTAGATGAGGTATCTTAATGGCATTGTAAATGATTTTTAAAAAACACATGATGTAAAAACTTAGAATCACTTGGAGAGAACATCTCAATTGTTTTCTTAAGGATTTTAATGTGGAATATATGAAGATCTTAGGTCATGTATAAACATTACTATATCAGTTTCAATACAAAGCACAAATATAACAAATATCAAACAACAAATATCATCTTCCTGAGTTTGTGCTCAAATATAAGGTCTTGAATGTAAGTTATAGTCTGTAAAATTTAGACTGTAAGCTTCATGAAGAAATAACAAGTACTTCTACTGTTTGGGGACCTTCTGTTAACCCCTATATAGCAGATGTCTAGAATGCCTGACATAGAGTAGGCACTCGTTGTTAATTGGCTGAGTCTCATCCAATAAGCAATCTGGTCTTGCTCAACTGAGATCTAAAGTAGGATCAGAAAGGACCAAACTGTTTCCAAGTAACTTTAATGTATCTCAAAACAAACCTCAAGAATATTTATAGGAGTGCAAACACATTAATTAACAATGTTTGTCATCCAACCAAAAATTACCAAGCATGCATAAAAGCCGGAAAGTGTGACCAATATTGAGAAAAACCAATCAGAAGTGACCTGAAACTGATGATGCTAGATTGAGCAAATAAGGACAGTATGATAACTGTATAAACAGTTATAACTGTATGCCATTGGATCAAAAAGGTAGAGAAGTGATTAACATATTAATTATAACAATGTGTAATGGGGTTTAAAAAATATATTATACGTTACATGTTCATATTTTATAAGTCCTCCCATAATATTGTTTCTTCATTCACTATCTTGAAAAGAGAGTGGAGGGCAGTTTGAGAGATTTCCACCTGGCATTCCTCACAATGATACCTCTTACCCCATTGGCCGAGAACTCAAGGCTTTTCTCTTTTTAATAAAAGCTTTTATTAGCTTTTGTTCTCTTTGTACCTGAGTTTCTTTTGCCTTGTCATCAACTTCACTGGTCTTTTCTTTTGCATACCCAAATAGGTTAAAAAACTCTCATGCTTTTTAAGATCCCCCAGCACAGCCCCGTGTATCATTTTGGATAGTTTCTATTGCTGTGTCTTCAAGTTAACTAATCTTTTCTTATGCAATGTCTAATTGTCATTAATTACATCAGTGTATGTTTTCTTTCAAATTGTAGTTTTTAATCTCTAGAAATTTGACTTGGGACTTTCTTTTTATATCTTTCACATGGTTTACTTTTAACCTATTTGTCACTTAATATTTAAAGTGGTTTTTTAGAAGGCAACATATAGTTAGGCCTTGCTTTTTTATTGAGTTGACAATATGTCTTTTTAATGTGAGAATGTAGTTAGGTTGAGATTAAAAATGTGCAATTTGCTATTCATCCCATCTATTCTTTTTTTTTTTTTTTAATTTATATTTTTGGCTTGTGCTGGGTCTTTGTTGCTGTGCGCAGGCTTTCTCTAGTTGCAGCAAGCGGGGGCTACTCTTTGTTGCAGTGCACTGGCTTCTCATTGCAGTGGCCTCTCCTGTTGCAGAGCACAGGCTCCAGGCACACGGGCCTCAGTAGTTGTGGCACGCAGGCTCAGTAGCTGTGGTGCACGGGCTTAGCTGCTCCGTGGCATGTGGGATCTTCTCGGGCCAGGGCTTGAACCCATGTCCCCTGCATTGGCAGGCAGATTCTTAACCACTGTGCTACCAGGGAAGCCCCCATCTATTCTTTGCTCCCCTTTTCCTACCATCTTTTGGAGTAACTGAGTATGTTTTATGATTATTTATCTTCTTTGTTGGCTTATTAGCATTTACTTATTTATTTATTTTTGGCTGCACCATGCATGGCTTGTGGGATCTTAGTTCCCCGACTAGAGATTGAACCCCGGGCCCCCAGCAGTGGAAGCACGGAGTCCTAACCACTAGACCACCAGGGACTTCCCCATAATTTTGTTATTTAAGTGGCTCCTTTAGTTTACAGCATGTATCATTAACTTGTCAGTATAAGTATTATTATATATACCTCTTCGTGTATAGTAACAGAATCTTATAATAGTATACTTCCATTTTCTGTTGCCAGATTAGCTTCATTGAAGAGACTGTCTTCTGGATGCTCCTGGGATATGTATTTAGGGGATGGGTAAGCTGGTTTTACATGATAAATCTACATTAGCATTCCTAACTCCATATACTTTTGGATACTTTACAGAATATGGAACAAGGAATTTCTGGCATTTAAACTTCAATGTAGTTCACCTTTGAGTCAAGTTTCAGTCAACCAACCAAGCAAACTGTTAGAGCCATTCTCACTGAGTTCACACATTAAAGCCAGAATCAATTCATAGTAAGCCCATATTAAATTTGCTTGATCCAAAATCATATTCCTTCCACCATGACCCCACAAATGTTTCCCAGGTTTCTACTGAACACATTAAGCAAGATTTTAAAAAGATAAATACTTCATGACTACAGTGGGTGTATCCAAAGAATGCCAAGTCGGTTAAAAGTTGTCTAATTTTATAAACAATGTAATTCACCACTGTATTAGACTGCTCTCGTTGCCATAACAAAATACCAGAGTAGGTGGCTTAAACAACAGAAATTAATTTTCTCATAGTTCCAGAGGCTAGAAGTCCAAGATCTAGGTTCCAGCAGATATAGTTTCTGGTGAGACACTGCTTTCTGGTTTCTCTTCTTATAAATAAGGACACTAAACTTCCTGGAGCCCCACCCTTACAACCTCATTTAACCTTAATTTCTTACCTTAGGAGCCCCATCTCCGAATAGAGCCACACTACGTCTTAGGGCTTCAACATGTGAATCTGAGGAGACACAAACATTCAGTCCATAATATTCCTCCACTGGACTTGTCTCCTCCCTTTCATGTCCCTCTTGCATGCAAAATACATACATTCCATCCCAACAGCTCCAAAAGTCTTAACTCATTCCAACATTAACTCTAAAATCTATATCCAGGCCTTCTCTGGTGGCGCAGTGGTTGAAATCCGCCTGCCAGTGCAGGGGACATGGGTTCGATCCCTGGGACGGGAAGATCCCACATGCCGTGGAGCAACTAAGCCCATCAGCGCAACTACTGAAGCCATGCGCCTAGAGCCCATGCTCCACAACAAGAGAAGCCACAGCAATGAGAAGCCCACACACTGCAACGAAGAGTAGCCCCCGCTCGCTGCAACTAGAGAAAGCCCACACAGCAACGAAAACCCAATACAGCCAAAATAAAATAAAATACAATGTTAAAAAAAGAAAGTCTATATCCAAAGTGTCATCTAAGTCAGATATGGGTAAGACTTGAGGTACAATTCACCCTGAGGCAAAACTCCTCTCCAGCTTTGGACCCCTGAAAACAGGTAAGTTATGTGCTTCCAAAATACAATGGTGGGACAGAGGTGGGATAGATATTCCCATTCTAAGAGAGACAAATCGTAAGGAAAAAATGGGTGACAGGTCCCACGCAAATCCAAAACCTAGAGAAACAAATTCAATTAGATCTTAAGGCTTCAGACTAAAGTCTTTTGTTCAGTGCTCTACCCTCCAGGCATTTTAGGTCACAGTTGTAGGTGGGAATCATAACACTCGCTATAATGAGGAAATAAAACCAAGTTACTTTTCCATTCTGCACACCAGTAGTGAGACAGGCTGGGATCTAGGACACTTTGCTGCAGTGCTTGCACCTGGACAAAAGTCCTCCAGCAACAGAATACAATGAAACTATAATAGAAGGGACTAAAAATAACTGCTGTGCATGCACAGTTGGGGCCAATTATGAACAAGATACAAGAAGACCAAAACCCAACTGCCACTTCTGAGGTACGGAGAGCAAAAGCAGGGTCCTGTGCTTAATCCCTGCACACAGCCCTAGAGGGGGTGGGCAGACTACCTAAGCCACCCTCCTGCCCCACCCCTGGACCTGCGCCCTACCCTCACCCCATTTAAGGGACCAGCTCCCCACCCCCCTACACCCAGCAAGAAAGGGAACCTGTTACTTGTTTTCTCTCCCTCCTGCTGCAGCACCAGTCACAATAAAGCCTTGCCCAAGTTTCTTATCTGGACTGTTACCAATTTCTATTGATTAAAGAGTCCAAGAACCCTGGTCTGTAACAGTACAATGTACAGCTCCACGAAAAAAAAAGTGTTATTTTTGTCTGCGTTTATACTTTTCATATTTCCAGCACCCAGACCTGTATTTGCCACAGAGTATGCATTTTATAAACGTCTGCTGGGTCAATAAATGAATGATTAACCCCTTTACTTCGAAGGTTCTCTGAGCCAGGTTGTACAATTATAGGGAGTGGGGCTTAATCAGTTGGGCCGCAATACTTAACAGAATCATTTCCCTTTCTCAGAGCTTTTTTTTTTTTTTTAAATAAATTTATTTATTTAATTTTATTTTTGGCTGCATTGGGTCTTCTTTGCTGCGCGCAGGCTTTCTCTAATTGCGGGGGCTTCGCTTGCTGCAGAGCACGGGCTCTGGGTGCGCGGGCTTCAGTAGTTGTGGCTCCCGGGCGCAGGCTCAGTAGTTGTGGCGCACGGGCTTAGTTGCTCTGCGGCATGTGGGTTCTTCCTGCACCAGGGCTCGAGCCGGTGTGCCCTGCATTGGCAGGTGGATTCTTAACCAGTGCGCCACCAGGGAAGCCCCTTTCTGAGAGCTTTTGCTTTAAAGTATTTCCCGTCTTTGTGGAAGGCCTGGCTCTTCCCACCGTGGTAGGGGGAGCCACGCTTCTCCGCAGCCTCAGCCCCTTTTGCCGGCCCCTGATGGACCGTGTTCCCCATTTCCCTCCACACCAGTCAGAACAAGAGCTGTATAATCCTAAGTTTTGTCCACTCTCAGATCAAAGCTCTTCTCAGCGGTTCTCTAAACCCTACAGTGGCCTCAAATGCAGCTTCCTCCAACACCCCCTCCAGCCAGCATTCCACTAGCCGGTTCTCCTTCAATTGTTGCTAGGCTTGGCTCGGGTCCCCCCCCCACCCCCGAATTTCTTTGAGATGGTTGCGCTTCTTAGTTTCTCTTTATCCTTTAAATCAAAGTGCCTTCATGTCCGCGACCATCTCTGCGCTTCCTGCAGAGAGATCCGGGCAGGCTTGACTTTCTGAGAAGCTAAGCTTTTGTGCAGCGCCCCTGGCGAATGTTACAAAGTCGGGGCCCAATGGGTCAAGTGACCTGGAAAGGGGGTGAAATAGGTCGTTTTCAACAGCTTCTCACCGTTTTTGACCTTCCCGCGGAAGGCAGGAAAAGGAAAACCTCCCCCGTGGTTCGGCAGTGCGTGGAAAAGCGGCGGTTCCCGGTAAAGAGCCTCGAACCCGGCGCGGAAATATTGCGTCATAGAAGGACCGCGACGAGCCAGATTCCGAATCTCTGGAACCGCGGCTTTTGGACCTCGTCGGCCACCATCCTTTCAGCTTCTGAGAGTCGTGTCCGCCGCGGGGGTTGATCGCCGGGCTACTGACATTGAGGCAAAGTGTTTAGAACAGCGGTATCGTGATTTGCCTCCAACGGTGAAGACGGAGTTCATCCATCAGGTCAGTGTCCGGTTCTGGGCGTGTCTCGGGGTGTTTTGTTGTTTTTGTTCCAAACGACGTAGAGGTCAGTGTTGGGGGGAAGCGAGCGGTGATCCTCGCTGGGGTGTTGTGTGTTAGCGGATCAGTCGGGGAACCCGTGTTGAGAGTTCCCCATGGAAAGGGAGGTCACGGGGTTCCGTGTTGGGACGAGAACTTGGGAGGCTTTTTGGAGAGTAGCGTCTGGGGTGGCTGAGGTTGGAGGAATTGGGAGTCGTATCCGCGTTGGGGACAGCGTTTGGGGAGCTTATCGCATATTTAATTTAGAAATGGGGTTTCTGGTCCTCTTGCGTCCATGTTTACTGTATATTCCTATTGAAAATAGATTTTCAGGCTCATCCCGACCCAAGTAATGACATTCTCATCCTCCTAAATACGCCTCCAGAAAACAACTCTTGTTTAAATTTAGTACATCTCATTTTTAGCGCTGGGATCAGGTGTGTAGGTATTGATATGATTTTATATATTTTTATCTAACCTCCTGTCATAACCATTTCCATATTACAAACTCTGGAAGTTTTCTTCTTTCTTTTCTTTTTTTTTTTTTTTTAAATTTTTATTTATTTATTTATTTATGGCTGTGTTGGGACTTCGTTTCTGTGCGAGGGCTTTCTCTATTTGCGGCAAGTGGGGGCCACTCCTCATCGCGGTGCGCGGGCCTCTCATTATCGCGGCCTCTCTTGTTGCGGAGCACAGGCTCCAGACGCGCAGGCTCAGTAATTGTGGCTCATGGGCCTAGTTGCTCCGTGGCATGTGGGATCTTCCCAGACCAGGGCTCGAACCCGTGTCCCCTGCATTGGCAGGCAGATTCTCAACCACTGTGCCACCAGGGACGCCCCTCTTTTCTTTTTAAAAAACTGTTCCAGTTATGTTCCATCAAGTGGGTGTTTTGATTGAGGTAGAACTGATGTAGATCTAGGTACTACACTTTCAGGAACACGTGATGGATTTCCTCTAACTCAAGTTTTTTTTTTTCTTGTTTCTTTGACCAGCTGTGATTTTTTTTGTATGTGTCTTGGACATGTTTTATTATGTTTATTTGTAAATCGTTTACGCTTTTGTTGTAACTGTAAATGGTGTCATTTTTTCCCCATATGACCCCGCTCCCTCTTTTTTGTTTCTTTTATGTAATGCACAGGAGCAAAAATTAAAAAGATATGCTGATTTTGTCACCTCATTCCACTCACGTTATTACTGATAGCTTCAAATTGATTACTACATCTTTTCTAGTTGAGCATTTTTGTCATCTGCAAATAATGTTGACCAGATAGCAAGTGATGGGACTGAAGTAAGAAGAACCTGCTTCTGCCTCTGACCTGGGTAGGTTAATCACTGAAGAAGTTGTGAAGCTTCATTAGTTGTGAAGAAAGCTGTCATGGTTCCCACTTCATAGCTGTTAGAAAGATTAAATGAGCAAAAGTTCTTTAAGTACAAAGTGTAGTGCATGGCACATTGTGTAGTCTGAATAAATGGTACCTGCACTTTATCAAGTTATTATTCTTTCTCCAAGGCTGCCCCACCCCCAACTTTATTGAGATGTAATTGACATAAAACATTCTGTAAGTTTAAAGGTGTACAACGTGTTGATTTGATACACATATATTGCAAAACAAACCACCATAAGTTAGCTAACATCTGCATCATGTCACATAATTAGCATTTCTTTTTTGTGGTGAAAACATTGAAGATCTACTTTTTTTAACAACTTTCAAGTATATAATACAGTAGTATTAACTGTAATCACTATGCTGTATATTAGATTCCCCTCAAAGGCTTTTTAATTTTATTTTCATTCATAATTTCTTTCTCTTTAAAATTTCCTTTGATTTATGTTGCTAGATTTCCCAATATCTTATATTCCTAGAAGAAACCATACTTGTTCATAATGATTTGTTCTTTTAACATGGGGCTGGATTCTATTTGTTAATATTTTATTTAATATTTTTGCATCTAGAAATAAAAAGATATTTTGGATTTGCTTCAAAAATAATCTGTGGGGGGGAAATAATAATCGAGTGGCGGTGGGGAAGTGAGTGGTGGTGTAGATAAAATTGAATTAGATTTGAGTTGATAATTATTGAAGTCACATGATGGATGCGTGGAGTTTGATTATACTGTTCTTTGTTGGGGTTTTTTTTGTAGAAGACGTTTAATTATACTGTTCCATCTTTTGCTTGAAATTTTAAAAAGTTTTTGTGAAAATTTATAGGTGAAACTGATCTGTACTTTTCTTTAAAAGTTTTTTTCAAGTATAACACTAAAAATTAAAGAATAGAATATTACAGCACCCTAGAAGCCCCCACCTCATCCTAATCTCCTCCCTCCTCTCTAGAGGCAATTATTATCCTAAAAACATCATATTAAATTTGCCTGATTGTTAACTTTATATAAGTGGAATCATACAGTACATGTTCTTTTGTGTCTGGCTTCCTTTGTTCAATATTTTGTTGTGAAATTCATCTAAGTTATTGCATATAGCAGTAGATTGTTTCTTTCCATTGCTATGTAGTATTCCGTTGTATGACTATACCCCAGTTTATTTATCCATTCTGCTATTAATAGACATTTGGCTTGTTACTGGCTTGTGGCTATTATGAATAACGCTTATGTGAACATTTTTGTACATGCATTGTGGTGCTGTTGGATATATACTTAGTAGAATTCCTGAAGTATAAAGTATGCTAGATACAAGGAGAAATGACAAATGCTCAGTCGTAACAAGTACTTGTTAATATACCTGCCTCAGTAACAGAGACCAAGGAGACAAAAAGCCAGAAGGCTATAGATTAACAGGGGCCAGCAAACTTTTTCTGTAAGGGGGTAGATAGTAAATATTTTAAGCTCTACAAGCCCAATGGTCTCTGTACCTATGCAACTCCGCCACCGTAACATGAAAGGAGCCTTTGAAAATACATTAAAAAATGGGTGTGCCTGTGTTCTAAGAAAACATTATTTACAAAAACAGGTCACCAGCCCACCAGTGCTGACCCCTAAAAGATTAGAATAACATGATTAAAAAATTGACCAATATAAAACTCTTCACTGAACAATTTTTCTCAAACGCACATAGAACATTTCTAAAACATTACTGTATGGTGGGCCATAAAGCAAGTCTAAACAAATTTCAAAGGATTGAAATCATACAGAATATTTTCTTTAACTGTAGTGGAATTAAGCTCTAAAGCAATACCAAAACAACACCTAGAATTTCCCCATTTGTTTGGCAAGTATGCCATAACCCATCTAAATCATCCATGAATAAAAAAAAATTACAGTGGAAATGTCTAAATTGCATTTTTAAAATTGAGATATAGTTGAGTGAATTGCATTTTAATAATAATCCTACATGTCAGTTCTTGTTGAATTCAACTAAAGGAGTCAGTGGAGGGAATTTATAGCCTCAAATACGTATGTTAGAAAAGAAGGAAGGATGAAAATCAATGAAAAAACATCTATCTCTATAGTTCTCTTTCTTCTAATCTATCAATTAGTACTTTGAAATGCCTGCTTCATACAATTAGTTGAGAAACTTTTCATCGTTTTCTGTGATGTGTGAGAGTTTACATAATATCGGCATCATCTGTACTGTACAGATTAGGTAGAACTCATAAAGCCCTAATGACTTTTTTCTTCTTTTTTTCATGGAAACTCACAGTAGAGAGAATGGTATAATATGTACCCATCACTCGGCTTCAGCGTGACCAATCGTGCTCATCTGTGCCACCACCACTTTTGTTTTTCCTCTGGAGGGTTTCATAGCAAATCCAAGGTTTCATGTCCTTAAACTTGTAAATCTTCCAGTATGCATCTCTAACTGGTAAGGTCACTTAAAAAATTTATAACCAGCAGGTTGTTTTCAAATGTATCAAAGTTAATAACAATTCTTTTATTTCACCCAATACCCAGTCCATATTCAGTGTTTTTCTGATCATCTCAAAGTTGTCATTTAACATTGGATTGTCTGCATCATGATCCAAGTAATGTACGTGCGTTGCATTTGCTTCTTATATCTCTTAGGTCCCTTTTATTTTATTTTATTTTAAACATACTTTATTGAAGTATAGTTGATTTACAAAGTTGTGTTAATTTCTGCTGTCTAGCAAAGTGATTCAGTTATACGTATATATATTCTTTTTCATATTCCTTTCCATTATGTTTTATTACAGGATATTGAATACAGTTCCCTGTGCTATACAGTAGGAGCTTGTTGTTTATCCATTAGATCCCTTTTATTCTATAACAGTCCCTCTTCCGTTTTTTCTTTTGTCCTCATGTCTCTTAATATGTTGCGCTAAGAAGCATACAGCATCGTTAATGAAGGATTCTTGCCTAAAATGTTAAATATAGAAGTAATCAAACCTCTAATTTAACTACCCAGTTTCTAGGAAAAATTGAGAGTAGGGGAGGTGAGGAAGGATAAGGAAGCAATCAGCCAAATCCCGAAGGTAGTATATCCTATGGGACAAATGACTTGTTCCCTTCTGCCCTCCCTCCATTCCTTCCAAAGCATATATGGTTATTGACTTATAATGACTTGGCAACATCTTTACTTTTATTTCAAGTGGGGATTTTTTTAATTTAAAATTTTAAAATTTTAAATTTTAATTTTCATTTAAAATATTTTGTGCTCATTGAAAAAGATGTAAAATTCACATCCTAATCTATTGGACCGACCATAATAATTTTTTAAAATTTATTTATTTTATTTATTTATTTTTGACTGCGTTGGGTCTTTGTTGCTGCACGCGGGCTTTCTCTAGTTGCGGCGAATGGGAGCTACTCTTATTGCGGTGCGCAGGCTTCTCATTTGGTGGCTTCTCTTGTTGCAGAGCACGGGCTCTAGGTGTGCGGGCTTCAGAAGTTGTGGCGCACAGGCTCAGTAGTCGTGGCATGCGGGCTCTAGAGCGCAGGCTCAGTAGTTGTGGCACACGGGCTTAGTTGCTCCGTGGCATGTGGGATCTTCCCGGACCAGGGATCAAACCCATGTCCCCTGCATTGGCAGGCGGATTCTTAACCACTGAGCCACCAGGGAAGCCCCTACCGTAATAATTTTAACATTGTTATATTTCCTTTTGTGAAATACAGAATCATATGATATGTAATGAGTAGAAATGTGCTTTGTTCACTGAGCTGTATATTATGGACATTTTTAATTTCAGGAAGTATGTTAAAATTTTAAATTATTACAAGGTTTTCCATTAGATGGATTATAATTATTCATTCAATTAATCGTCTCTCAGTGGACCTTACATATGTTTTGTGAACCTTACGTATGTGTTTGCTCACTTTGCCACTCTTTTCTTTGCATAAATTCCCCAAAACAGAATGTTGGATCAGAAGCGATTTTATTTTGAAAATGTTCAGTACATAATGTGAGAATATCCCCCAGTAATATTCTATCATATAATACTTACAGTATTTATCTAAAGGAGTGTTATCATTTTTCATGTCATTTTCATGTCAGTTTCAAGCACTAACTAAACTCTTATTTTTCATTATTGTCCATTTCAATTACTTGGGTTTTCTGGGTCTATAGTAATATTGTGCAGAAGGTTATTTAACTCTTTTTTTTCTACTGTTAACAAGTGCTATTTGATTCTTTTTTCTAATTGCATTTGGAAGCATGGTCGGACCAGTGATGAATGAGAACAGTGATTCTTGCACCCCTTCCATGCTTTGTAGGAATGCTTACAAAGTGTCACTGGCTCTCAGTTGGGCATATAAAGTGTTTAATGTTCGCTTTGTTTTTGTTTTGCTTTAAATCTTTTTCCTTTTTTCTTCTTTAATTTTGGAAAGAGATAAAGCGTTATGTATACAACTAAAATGTCAACTCCAAGTCCCAACTCCATTCCTTCCTCTTCCTCCCTAGATGTAACCACTAACTTGGAATTTTACATTATGATTATTTTTGGACTTTTAAGTGTGTGTGTGTGTGTGTGTGTGTATCTACAAACAATATATAATATTTTTGTGTGTTTTACAAGGTTACATAAGTTATGTTATACATAAGTTATGTTATGGGGCTGCCTTTGCATTCCTTGTGTGGAGGGAGCTGTCTGGATGTGCATAGGGAATATGACAAGAGCTGATTCCAAAGGCCCTGTTTTTGCAACTGTGACTGTATGACCCCCTCACAATATGATACGCCAGGGAAGTTTAGTTCTTAAAGTGCCTGAGAAAGAGAACAAGTTTGTATTGTGAGGCTGTTGGAAGAAGGAAGTGTCATAATGGAGAGAGGCAGATATGAATGCGGATTCCCACATTGCTCCTGAGGAAGGGTGTTAACATGGGCAACACGCTGCACCTGACCAAGCTTCAACTTACTGGTGTTTAAAATTGGAGATAATAATGAAGACCTTACAGAACAGTGTTGAGGATTACGTAAGATACGGCTTGTGGTCTGTTAAGTACCTTGATCTTTAAACTGGGATAATTGCCTCAGTACAGTGAACAGAAAATTTAGATGTATGTGGACTCAGGTGGTTTTAAGTCAGTTTCCAGAGCCACCTTTTTTTTTTTAATTTTTTTTATTGAAGTATAGTTCTTTTACCATATTGTGTTAATTTCGGCTGTACAGCAAAGTGATCCAGCCATACATATATATACATTCTGGTGTTTTTGTATTCTTTTCCAGTATGGTTTATCGTAGGATATTGAATATAGTTCCCTGTGCTATACAGTAGGACCTTGTTGTTTATAGAGCCACCATTTTTGTACTTTATCTTTCCTGAAATGGATCTACGTGACAAGACCATGAGCTGCTTTTTGTTTCCCACCTCCTCTTCCACATTCACTCTCTTCCAACTTTACCAAAATAAAAGGCATTCCTGTCGCCCATTCCATATCTTCCTGTGGGGCACAGCCCCACGATGTAAACGCTTTCATAGGGTTAAAGAGACATGAAATATTGGGGCCTTCTCTTAGTGTAAGTCCACATAGCAAGGGAGAGCTCTGGTCCCAGGCTCAATGGTTAAATTTGCTCTTGAATCCACAGGTTCTGGTAATAGAAGAGGAAGAAGGAACATTTCAGTAATAGAAGAAGAAGAAGGTTCCAGGCTTGGGAGATCATCATTTCTGGCAGCAGCCTGACCTGGGATCTCTGACCACAACTTCCAGGCAGGCCCACAGAGGTAGAAGACAGAATACCAGAACACACCCTAGAGTTACATGCCCTTTTTTGTTTTGTTTTTTTTTTTTGGCCGAGCCCCTCGGCTTGTGGGATCTTAGTTCCCCGACCAGGGATTGAACTCACACCCTCGGCAGTGAAAGCGCAAGAGTCCTAACCACTGGACTGCCAGGGAATTCCTGACACGCCCTTTCTTAAGAACTGGAGAAGATGATCAAGGTCCAGGTGAGGTTTGTTTTATCGATTTTATCCTTTGTTTCCCGGTGGACTTGTGGATGCTTCTAAAAAGGTCTGGTGAAATGAGAACAGTATATGTTGATAAAAATCAGGATCTGTTGGAAAATAAATTTAGCCTGTAATCTTAAAATCAAGGCAAGTTCAGAAGCAAGATATGAGGGCCCTAGGGTTCGTACAATGTTCTTAAGGTTGGAGCCTAGGTAGGTGACTGTGTAAGACCCTTGGGTTGCCTTAGTTTCGAACTTGAGTCTACTTTTCTTGGCAGCCATTATAACAGGAAAAATGTGAAACGTTACATGATTTGCATTGTCTGTGAGGAGGAGGCACACCAGTTCTTCAGGGGAAGTACACATTTCACTGGTCTTCAATCTTTTTTTTTTTTTTTTATAAATAAATTTATTTATTTATTTTTGGCTGTGTTGGGTCTTCGTTGCTACGCACAGGCTTTCTCTAGTTGCGGCGAGCGGGGTCTACTCTTCGTTGTGGTGCGCAGGCTTCTCATTGTGGTGGCTTCTCTTGTTGCAGAGCACGGGCTCTAGGTGCGTGGGTTTCAGTAGTTGTGGCACGTGGGCTCAGTAGTTGTGGCTCACGGGCTGTAGAGCGCAGGCTCAGTAGTTGTGGCGCACGGGCTTAGTTGCTCCGTGGCCTGTGGGATCTTTCTGGACCAGGGATCAAACCTGTGTCCCCTGTGTCCCCTGCATTCTTAACCACTGCACCACCAGGGAAGTCCGCTCTTCAATCTCAAGAAATTTGCTAGCTCTTCAGAGACGTTTTGTGATAGACAGAATTCTCATTATCAATTTTGTAATAAAGCCCTAAGATGTTTCCTCTGGCTTTTTCTTATCGTGTTCCTCGGACTAGGCATGCCAGAGCAGAACTCAGTTGGACAAAATTCTTCTAAAGCAGTGTGCCTTGACACTAGAGCCTTCTAATAGTCTGACTTTACCCAGGAATAAAGCCTGGATTATCCAATAGAATGAATGGGCTGCTTGACCTTTGAGTGGTCCTCCATGAAGAAGAATTCTCTCAACCAGATTTTTGTTATTGATTTGGCAGGAGACAGCTGACAGTTCCATTCTTTGCAAGCAGCTTGGTGTAACAGATATTGATGAAAATTCTCCCTTTATATCTTCTTAACCCTAGATTCAAAAAATGAGGTCAGAGCCAATTATTCTTGGTTTGGTCTTTGTATTTTAATTATTCAAATGATACATGGCTACATTGGCATGCAAGAGATTCAAGCACACAGAGGTATCTGCACCAAAAGAGAATATCCCGTTTTACCTTTTCTTGCCAAACTCCCAACCCAAAGGTTAACAAATGTTAATAGTTTGGGTCTCCCACCAGTGTCTTTCTATAATTGATGTGTGGTAAAATATATCTATATTTACATTTACATTAATTTCCATATATATTTTTATATATGCATTTTTATATGCATACATATGTGTCCTTATACATATATATTTGAATATATTATTAAGATTTTTCACATGTCTGGGATCATACTGTATGTACTATTCGGGGGCTTGATTTTTTTGATTGAAGGCCATTGATACCAGTATATTTAAAACTACCTCATTGAGGACTTCCCTGGTGCCACAGTGGTTAAGAATCCACCTGCCAGTGCAGGGGACACGGGTTCGATCCCTGGTCCGGGAAGATCCCACATGCTGCAGAGCAGCTAAGCCCATGTGCCACAACTACTGAAGCCTGCACGCCTAGAGCCCGTGCTCCACAACAAGAGAAGCAACTGCGATGTGAAGCACATGCACCACAATGAAGAGTAGCCCCCACTCGCCACAACTAGAGAAAGCCCGCGTGCAGCAACGAAGGCGCAACACAGCCAAAAATGAATAAATTAAATAAATAAATTAAAAAATAAAAATGAAAAATAAGTCTACCTCATTGATTTTAATGTTTGCATAGTATTTCATATCATGGAGGTATAGCATATCCTGTCTGCCTCTGATGGATATCTGAATTATTGATAGATTTTTCATACTTATAAACAAAGACATTCTTACTGCACAGTGTTTTTTATTTCTATGCAAATATTATTTTAGTACTTTTTTAGGCTGGGATGGACTAATTTGTAGAATTCCATGGGGCAGTGGTTTGAATGTTTGTGTTCCCCCCAAAATCGTATGTTGAAATCTTAAACCCCCAAAGATGATGGTATTAGGAGGTGGCACCTTTGGGAGGTGTGTAGGTCATGAGGGTGAGGCCTTCACGAGTGGGATTAGTGTCCTTATAAGAGAGAATGCACAGAGATCCCTCTCCCTTCCACGTGAGAACACAGTGAGAAGGTGCCCACTACAAACCAGGAAGCAGGCCCTCACCAGAATGCAGCCACGCATTCACCTTGATCTAGAACTTCCCAGCCTCCATAACTGTGAGAAATAATTTTTCTTTTAATATTTATTTATTATTTATTTGGCTGAGCCGGGTCTTAGTTGCGGCACACGGGATCCTCGTTGCCATGTGCAGGATCTTCAGTGCGGCGTGCAGGAGCTGTAGTTGCAGCATGTGGGATCTTTAGTTGTGGCATGTGGGCTCTTAGTTGAGGCATGCAGGATCTAGTTCCCTGACCAGGGATCACACCCGGGCCCCCTGCATTGGGAGCGTGGAGTCTTAACCGCTGGACTACCAGGGAAGTCCCAATAAATTTGTTTTCATAAGCTACCCAGTCTGTGGTATTTTGTTATAGCAACCCAGGTGGACAAAGACACGTGGTCTGTGGTATGTGAAACAGTCACAGTCACAGTGCACATGATTTGTCACGGGGAAGATGCGCAGAACGTGTTCCCGTCCCTCTTTTCCACACCATTTTATTCCACCTCGGATTGCACTGGAATTTGTTATTACAGGCATCTTTGTCATTCGAGGACGTGGCTGTGGCTTTCACCTGGGAGGAGTGGCAGTTACTGGACCCATCTCAGAAGGACCTGTACAGGAATGTCATGTTGGAGAACTACTACAACCTAGTGTCAGTAGGTAAGGGCAGTGTATGGTCAGGCCGCCCAAGATGGCTGTTCTCTTGCTCTCCGTCCATCCCCTGCTTGACCAGTGCCTGCTTCGCCTGAACCCTACTCACGTGACTGACCTTCCTGCATCCTTTGCTCCAGGCCCCAGCTACTGATCGCTCTAGCTTTAGATCAGAGCATCTCTACTCTGATAGGCTATCACAGGGGTGGTGAGGAGCCTGCCCTTCTGCTGGTTTCCCTGGTAACCAGTGAGCCAACCTGACGTCAATTTCCCCTATAACTGGTAACACACCCCCCACCCCCCACCCCCAGCGCAGACTGCCGCCATGTCCTGCCCGCCATCTACCGCACATGGTGGGGTGTCGCTCCAGGACCTTGCTTCAGACACATAAGCTCCCCCATCCATTAAACCATGGATGTCTCTGTCTCTGACTCCAGGCTCTTTCTTCAGTTTTGAAGCTGGGCAAGTACGGCCTTGTAGGCCTGCAGGGTGCAGCCCAACAGGAAGCATCACAGTCGTTGCCTTTTCTTTCTCATTCAGTGAAACCTGTAGGGTTCCTGGAATATTTCATGGTTTGGACTAAAGCATCATAGGTTCTAGAGCGTCTTCTTTCCCTTTCCGAGTTAAAGGTTTTTACTTTACCAAAGTACGAAGGGTGCGGTCCCTGAAATAGAACTTTCTCCAGTTTTCGTAGTTTCCCCACGCTCAAATGCTCGGTGCCAAGCGTTCTGTGATTTCCCATTTACAGGATATCAGACTCCCAAACCAGATTCACTGTCCCAGTTGGAACAAGGAGAACCCCCATGGACGGTAGAGGGAGCAGGCCAGAGTCAAACCTATCCAGGTGAGTGAGTGACAACCAAGAAGATGGGGAGAAACGACATGGAAATTCCAGTTGGTCAGTGAAGGATTGATACTTCTGAAATGCTGTCTAGAGAACTTTGCTTACACCAGTTGGTGGCCCAGAAGCCTAACACCTTTCTGCATGTTCTTTTTTTATTTGGCCATGCTGCGCAGCATGTGGGATCTTAGTTCCCCGCCCAGGGTTTGAACCCGTGCCCCCTGCAGTGGAAGCGTGAAGTCTCAACCACTGGACCGCCAGGGGAGTCCTGCATGTTCTTTATTAGGGCTGTTCTTCTTTGCCTGCCACTAAAGGATGATGTCTTCCTTTTTTTCAGTTTTCTGGATCTGACTGCAGTTTGTCTCATCCAGGACCTTGAGGTCTTAACCTGGTTCCATTCCCCCCAACATGCTCCCTCATGCCTTCTCCTTTTCTTTGTCTGCAGGGGCCTCACTTCCTGTTCTTCACCTTACCTGCTATGAGATACGTCTCACTACCTGTTCACATTGCTTTGCACTTAACGCTGCTCCCTACCTCTGCAGTATCCCCTCCCCTTTTGAAAGGGCTGATTAATATCCTTCCGTGACAATCCACCTCAGCTTCATTCATCTGAAAACCACACACCCCTCGTCTCCCAGGGCACCTCTGTCTACTAGTTCACCCTCTGCTTCCCCAGCTTTCAGATTCTGTTGTTTTTTTTGTTTTTTTTAATCTTCTGTTAAAAGTTTAATTCATTCTTAAGGCCTAAGCTTTCTGTTCTCTGCTGGAGGGTCCCACATTGACTCCTGCTAATATATGACCTGCACTCTAATCATCTGTGTGTTGCCAGGCACCAGGGCCTCTGCCCTATGATGCTCTACTTCCTGTATGTGAAACCAGAACCCTCCTTTCTCCCAGATAATGTCTTCACCATCAGAGTGTGTATTCGTATATACGGAAGATTTAACCTCTCTGCACTCTGACAGGTATTCCCACCTCTCTTTCTATAGTCTGATCTGCCCTCTCATTCTATATTTTGCCTGCACCCAAGATATCCGTCCTGTGAGATCCTTTTTCCTTCACCTTCAGGAATGAGATCTTTTTTCCTCCTGGTGAATCCTTTTCCTCCATGTGCATTTTATTTAGGTTCTCCCGTACTGCTCTACACCCTGGTGCCCGGTCACCTTTGAGTTGCCTTGAGTCTTTCCTATTTACTCTGCTCTATATTTCTGAAGGTCTCTGCTGTTCCTATTGAATTTTGTTTTCAAAAGGCCTTTTGGAAATTCCACCCTCTCAGTTCCTCTGATGGCCATGATGATATAGACTTGCTTTGTTCCAATTCCTACATATATAGGTTGATTTCAGTTTTTCTTTTAGCTCCTTTTGAGGTTCTGGTTGTATTCCTCTGTGGATAGGGGGCATGAAAGCAGTGGGACTTGATGAGAAAACATGAAGAGTGAGAGTTGGTTGAGAAAACAAGAGGGCCACATTTATTTTTTGAAGTTGAGAAGATAAGAACCCAGCCAAATAAAAAGAAAAACATTGGGCTGTGGTAGGAACAGGGTCAGAAGATGTCCTGGAAACAAGTGACAAAATTACTCCAAAGAGGAGGAAGTGATCTATTTTACTGAATGCCACAGATTATGTCAAATAACCCGAAGACTGGCATCTACACATTTGATTATATTGCATTTTTACATCCAGATGCCGCCTTCTTTCACTCTGAGTTCTCTTTTTCTGTCCGTGAAGTTCAAGTGCACACTCGGAACTCCCTCTTTCCTGACTTCCTATCTGTTTTCGTATCTACACCGCACTAACTCAGTCCTGGTCGTATATTTTATTGTATTGTTTTACTGGTTGGTATGAGGCTTTTTCCATATAGAGGAAAGGGTCTGTATCTTATTCTTCCTTACTTAGCGTAACCACAGAATAATTCACTGACAGTATCACTTGCATCCATTTATCACATCTTTCATGAAAGCAGGTTTGGTGGTCCCCCACCCAACCCCTGGGTGCATGGCTTGCCGGATCTTAGGTCCCCAACCAAAGATTGAACCCGCTCCCTGGGCAGTGAAAGCGTGAAGTCCTAACCACTGGACCACCAGGGAATCCCCAAAACAGGTTTGGTTTGGTTGCATTTTGGTTTTAATTTTGTTTTTCATCAGGGATGTGTGTGAACTATGTGGGAGCCTTTTCCAACTACAGGCTCTGTCTCTTGAGATTCGGCTTCTGGTTTGCTAGGTGTGGGGAGTGACCGGAGCCTATGAGGTATTTGAAAGGCTTGCCAGGCAATTCTGCTTTGATCCCTGTCATTGAAGAACCACCACTCTAATGTGCTCTGAGGGAGATGCAGATGAAATAAAAGACAAGTGTAAAAATCTCTGTTGGAAAGGGTTGACGTAGGTGCATAAAATTCTAAAATTTTTAGCATTTGATTATGAGGTATAGACAAGGATTGATTTACAAAATCAGAGAAAACTGAGCTTTGATAAAGTGTTACTGAGAGGATAAAGTGTGCTTCTTTTTGAAAGCATAATAAAATAATTTCTGCAAGAAAGAGAGCTGGGTTTTAAGTAAAAATGTTGACAGAAGGCCTTGTGGGTCAGTAATAATGTAAAAAGAAGACTTTGGAGATGGAAATGAGGAAAGCAGTGTGGGAGATTCTTAATAGATTGGCCTGTAGGAGACTGTCTGCAAGGAAATGGCTGATTACTCTGGGTTTTATGTTAATAATTGGCTTAGAAAGTGTGATTTTGGTTTTGTCTTGTCTTTTTTGGCTAGTTCTAGAGAGTCTTTCTTGATAGCTGGGTGGTAACATTGTAACAATGAGAAAATATAGCTTGGAGTTCTAGGATGAATGAAAGGTAAGGATGATGAATGTTTTCTTCGTCCTGGATGGGAATGATTCTTCAGAATCTCTTCATTGGTGGGTGACAGAGATGATGTAGGAACAGAGATCAAGGAAGAATCTGGCATTAGTGGAAGGTAGAAAATTTGGAGATGAGTATATTAAATATATTATAATGGCAAATACAGGATATGATGGTCTATACCTGTGCTGTCCAGTGTGTTGGCCACTGGCCACATGTGGGCTACTTAAATTTAACATTTAATTAAATTTAAATTTAATTAACATTCAGTAAAATTACAAATTTATTTCAGCAGTCAACTCTAGCCACATTCAAGTGCTCAACAGCCATACATGGCTAGTGGCTACCATATTGGAAAAAACAGATATAGAATATTTCCATCACTGCAGAAATTTTTATGGGGCAGCTCTGTATACAGTTACAATATGATTGAAGAAGGTGGTATTTCCACCAGTCAGTACATGGGATGTGGGTAGACGGCCCAAGGACTTATTTTTAAATTTCAGATGGTTATATGTGTGTCTGCATATATTAGATCATGTGAGGTTGTATCATACCTAATAGAAAGTTGGAGTATTAACTACAATATTACTATTAAATAGGTGATTGGTGTCTTAGAAAAGTCATTTTGGTGTGTAGTCGGAATGAGAGGGGAACGATTTAGTAACAAGGCGATTATTGAATATTTTACCTCAGTACTCTTGGAATCAGACTCTGTAGATCCTATATTCTGATTTTCCAGTTGTAACCCTTTGTTACTAAAACCCATGCTGCTTATTTGTTTGATCAGCATAGATATGGTTTGATGTCTGTGGATGGACTTTTCATGTTCTCTGCTTATTCCTCTCCCCAAACTCTTAAACTTGGAATGCTCTTGTCCTGCGCCCTCCCCTTTCTCTACTCGTTCTTCTTAAATGATCTCATCTAGTTTCATGCAGTCCAGATATTTAAATAATATTTGTATACTCATGACTTAAAATTATTATCTTAAGTCTAAAACTTTCTCCACACTCATGGATCCAGCCAGGTACATCATATTTTCTCTTGAGTGTGTATTAGTCATCTCAAACCTGATGTGTACCTCAAAATGGAGCACTTGATTTCCCACAGATGCCAAACCTATGTCTTTATTCTTCCTCATCTTGTTAAATGGCACCAGCTCCTAAACAGATGCTTCAGCCGCATCTTGAGGCCCTGTCCTTAATTCTTCCCTTTTCTACCTCCAGAGCTCATTGTGATGGTGAGTCTTAGCTTTCCTTCCTCTATACTTATCTTTTCCTCTTCCATCATGCATACTTTGTTTTTGTACATTTTTTCATCTCCTTGGTAGTCATCCATGCTGAGGCTACTATTATCTCTTGCTGGAACTCTACCGTAGCCTCCTGTGTGTTTTCTCAACAATTTCATTTCTCCAATTCATTCTCCCTATGAGTCATGTGACCTTTTGGAAATATCAATTCAAAACCTGTTGTACTTCTGTCAAAAATGTTTTGGTCGCTTCCTGCTATTGTTCTTAGCATAAAATCCAGTTTTTAACAGTTTACAAGATCTATATGCTCTCAATTCTACCAACCTTTCCAAACTTATCTATTTCTACTTCCCTCAAGCTCAGGATAGTCCAAGTATGCCAGACTCCCTTATGTTTCTCTATCATGCCTAAGTTTTTTTTGCCTTTGGGTTTTTGCATTGCCTGTTTCCTCTTGGGATAGTCTTCATGTAGTTATTTGCATAACATTGCTCATTCTAGTCCTGTGATGTCAGCTTAACTTTTTCTTCTTTCGAGGATGACTACTTTGTCTAAGATTGACCTTCCACTACTCTATCACCTCCTTCATACCATTTTTCATGTTCTGTAATTTTCTTACTACTTTGATTACCTCTTGATTCTTGCTCTCTTTCTCTCTTGTTACTAGAATGACAGCTCCATGGAGACAGAATATATTAGTCAAACTGTAGTAACATACTAATTCTAATATTCTGATATATTATTCTAATATTCTAGTATATTCCCAAACGCCAACCCATTCAATGTTTGTTGGATGGATGGATCCATCCCTTCCATCTTCTTTTTTTGTATTCCAATCACAGTGTGGTTCTATTTCTACTTCTGTCCCCATTTTGCGAGGTTCTATTTGGAAAGCATCCCACATTATATTTATTCATTGTAGACTGCCCATCATTGTTTCTAAAATAGCTGTTTTTCCTTTTACTGTTTTATAATATTGTCTCTTTTTAAAAAATATTTATTTATGTATTTATTTGGTTGCTCCAGGTCTTAGATGCAACAGGCAGGCTCCTTAGTTGCAGCTCACCAGCTCCTTAGTTGCAGCATGCAATATTGTCATTTTTCACAGAGCATAGGTTACATTTCCACAGTGGACATTTCTCTTAGACTGGGATCTTATAAGAGCTAGCCCAAACCATGGCATTTTTGTACCTTTTTTTACCCCCTAAAATTATCATGGATGTTTTCATTGTTCTTTTTCCTAGAAGAAATATGGGAGATTGACCCTATGCAATGGCACCCAGAAAACCAAAACGGGATTAAAACTTTGGAAAGATATCAGCAAAGTTATGCACTTGGAAATAATTTCGATTTATGCAAAAGTCTTCTTCCTTTAACACAAAGATACAATAATTTTGGCCCACATTGTAGAAGTTTGAAATCACATTTAGGTTTTGTTATTGAGAATAGAAGATATGCAGGAAAGGATTCTGATGAGTTCAGTGGATATGGGAAATCATCTCTCTACCTCCAGCATAACAGAACTCTTACCAGAATTAAATACCATGGCTGTGTGAAACCCAGTAGCACTAAATCACAGCTCAATGACCATGAAAAAATTTATCCAGGAAAGAAACCACACACATGCAGTGAGTGCGGGAAAGCCTTCTCCAGGAAGGCACAGCTCATTAGACATCAGAGAACTGAAAGAGGAGAGAAACCCCATGGATGCAATGAATGTGGGAAAACATTCATGAGGAAGATTCAGCTCACTGAACATCAGAGAACTCATACAGGAGAGAAACCCCATGAATGTAATGAATGTGGGAAAGCCTTTTCCAGGAAGTCACAGCTAATGGTCCATCAGCGAACTCATACAGGAGAGAAACCCTATGGATGCAGTGAATGTGGAAAAGCCTTCAGCCGGAAGTGCCGGCTCAACAGACATCAGCGCTCTCATACTGGAGAGAAATTATATGGTTGCAGTGTGTGCGGGAAAGCCTTTTCCCAGAAGGCATACTTCATTGCACATCAGAGACTTCACACAGGAGAGAAGCCTTACAAATGCAGTGAATGTGGAAGAACGTTCTTTTTTAAGTCAGACCTCACCAAGCATCAGAGAATTCATACGGGAGAGAAACCATATGAATGCCGTGATTGTGAAAAAGCCTTCAGAAGCAAGTCAAAGCTCATTCAGCACCAGCGGACTCACACCGGAGAGAGACCATATGCCTGCAGTGAATGTGGCAAAGCCTTTGCCCACATGTCAGTCCTCATCAAACATAAGAAAACTCATACAAGAGAGAAAGCTGTGGATTCCCCAAAGCGGGAGAAACCTTCCTCAGTGAGTCATAGCTCTTTATTCATGAGTGAACTCGTACAGGAGCAAAACCCTATGAACGCAGTGCCTGTGGAAATGTCTTTTTCGGGAACCCAGCCCTTATTAAACATCAGCGAGTTCCTAGGGGGCAGAAATGTAGTGATTGTGGACCAGCCTTTTCCAAGAAGTCAAGCCTCAGTAGAAAATCGGGAATTTACACAGGGACTAAGCCTTGCAAATGCAGTGAATGCGACAACCCCTTCAGTAATAAATTATGTCTTATATGTTACAGATATTGTGTAGGAAAAAAAAAATCCTCAGATACCTGAGATGGGAAAAAGCCTTGAGCAAGAATCCTCCCCACATTCATTATGTGTCAGAGCTTGCTTAGGACAGAAATGCTGTGGATGGGGTGGTTGTGGAGAACACTTCTGTGAGAAGTTAGACTTAGTAAATATCAGCGAGATCACATTGGGCAGAAATGCAGCTCTTGTGGGGAAGCCTTTTCCTAGAGGTGATATTGCAGTTGATATCAAAGAATTCCCACAGGACCAAAACCTTAGAGTATGATGGTTTTTAATGATAAATTGTACCTTATCACTTGTCAGAGGAGCATAGAAAGACAACTCTAGAGGCACTGAAGGTGGAAGACATGTTTAGTAAAATGTGGAAGCACTCATAGAGAAAAAAAATCCCCCAAAGGCAATAAAAAATGGGAATTCTATCACCAAACTAAGTCATGTATCACAGTTTTACCTTGGAAAGTGGGAAAGACTTTTGTAAATAAAGGAAATCTTCTTGGACATCAGGAATTGCGTTGTGCAGTGAAAACCTAAGAATATAATGAATGTAGAAGGACAGCTATATTAGTTTCTTATGGCTGCTGTAACCAGTTTTCACAAACTCAGCGTCTCATAACAGCACAATTTATTATCCTGGAGCTCTGAAGTCCAGAATGCATCTCTGGGCCAAAAGCAAGGTTGTTCGCAGGGTTGCATTTCTTCTTGGAGGCTCTAGAGGAGAATCTGTTTCTTTGCTTTTCCAGCTTCTAGAAGCTGCCCAAATTCCATGGCTTGTGGCCCCTTTCCTTCCTCAGAGCCAGCAATGGCTGGTCAACTCTTTCATCCCTCCAACACTCATTTTTCTGTCTCCTCCTTCCACGTTTAAGGACCCTTGTGATTACATTGGGCCCACCCAGATAATCCAGGATAATCTCCTATCTTAAAGTCAGCTAATTAGCAGCTTTAAGTCCATCTGCTACTTTGTGTCCCCTTTGCCTTATAATATAACATGTTCACAGGTCCTAGACATAAGGATGTAGACATCTTTGGGAGGCCATCATTCTGCCTACCAGAGGCCACCCTTTGGCACCCAGTGCTTCGTGTCTATCCCTCATGCAAATGGATTCATCCTATCCCAGCATCTCCAGATATCTCAGCCCGTTACAGGACCAACTCAGAGTCCAAAACCTAACCTAAAACTGATCAGCTCAGGAGTGCCAAATCTCATCTTCTAAATCTAGTGTTGATAGGCTCTGGGTACAATCCATTCTGAGGTTTCTCTCTGTGAACTTTAAAACTCTAGAAACAATTTATATGGTCCTAAAATAACTTAATTCCATCTTCTACCTTAATTCCCCTTTACCATGCAATGTAACATATTTACAGATTCTAGGAATTAGGACATGAACATCTGTGGGATTTGCCATTATTTTGCCTACCACAAAAACATTAGATTTCAGAGAATTTACACTTTGATAAATTCCTACCTAGCCCTTAAGTAAATTTGGAAAAGCATGTTTCCAGAGAAATAATTATCTAAAGTAATTATGATCTAAGTACATTAACATTTTTTCTTTAATCAGAGAATCTTACACTGATTGTTAGATGTGAACACTGTGGAATGCTCTTGAAATGTATAGATCAAATTCTCAGCACTGGAAAAGAACTCTTAAATGTCCTAAAGGAATATGAGTTTATGCTGCCAGAAATACTACCAAACATACGTTTGTATGTATTCTGAAATTGCACAAATTAATACATCCACATATATCATAATGAACCTAAATCCTGACCAGTATTTTTCACAGCCAACTCCAACAACTCCTTTTTCTTCAACAGTATGATGTACATATCGTCCTACCTAAAATAACAACAAGAAAAGACAAAATATGTGAACGGACTTTTTCAGAAGTTGGATAATAGGGAGCTCAGAACAGCTATCTCCGAGAGAAAGAAAACAAATGAAGTAAGCCTTATGATTGCCCGCAGGCTACTGCCTGGAGAGAGTTTCCATTCTGCAGCATAAGGAGGAGGAGCCCCAAAAGATCTCAGTCTCCTTGAATTGAGACAGAGTTTAGAGTTAGTAGAATTCAGTGTGGCTGAAATCAATCCATGGGGCAGATGACAGGAGAGGAGAGAGCTGTGCCCAGAGAGTGGGAGAGTTCCAGAGTTCTAGCAGTCCTACAAGAGATACTGTGAAAGCTATAATATTTATATATACTAAAGGCACTTGGTAATTATGAATTTAGTCATAATCTAATGAGTCGAAATCATTTGTTTTACACTAAATACCATATTCAGTTCATTCTAGTCCTTTTTGAGTTCATTCATAGGCCAGGCTAATTGCCAATAATGAGATTAGGAGCAGGGCTATGGTGAGTATTGTTTTTAGATTATTTGTTTGAGTAGCTCAGGGGAGGGGCAGTAGGAGGGCAATTTCTAGGTCAGAGTTCTAGAGTTCCTCCACAAGTTTTTAAGTTATAATCAGCACATATATGTGAGGAAACTCCCTAGGCTGGAGAAAGAACCACTGGAAATGAACAAGCAGAACCATCCTTGGAGCTTGCACAAAGTTGGGAATAATTTGTGTTTCCACCAACTGAAATGGAAACACCTCCTTAACATTTGGAGACTCACAGTGGAACTTCAGAAGAGCATTGTCTCAGTGGGTGGCTCAAATTGGATCTAGAGTAAAGGCTCCTCTGAACTCTCCTACCAAAGCATAATGCAAACCACTAAAAAAATAAACTGTTTCTAAGTAATTTACTGCTTCTCAGGGCAAAGCCCAATAGTATTCAAAAGGAATAGGAAGCAGTCCATCAACCAGTAATGTAAAATTCACAAAGTCTGAAATCTAATTAGAACCTAGCCCGGTATGCCAAGAAGCAGGAAAATAGCACCCATAAACATGAAGGAAAGTCGATAGAAAGAGACCCAGAAAAACCAAAAAAAAAAAAAGGAAAAAAATTTGAAACAAAACAACAAAAATTTTAAAACCAATAAAAAATTAAAAAGAAATTTAAAAAGAGGAAAAAAGTATAAATAAGAAATAAATGAGACCCAGAAATGACATGGGTGATAGAATTAGCAGAAAATGATGTTAAAACAGCTATTATAAATACTACATATGCTCAAGAAGGTTGTGTCGAGTGGATTATAGAAATTATAATTTACTGTGGGATTCTGCAGGTCTTTTGGTAGTGAATTCTCTCAGATTTTGTTTATTTTAAAATGTCTTTATTTCACACTCATTTTTAAATAATATTTTCCCTGGAGATAGAATTCTAAATTGACAGTGCTTCTCCTCTATCATTTAAAAAGTATGAATCTAGTATCTTCTCGCCTCCCAGAATTGTTTCTGGTTAGAAGTCAACAATCATTCATATTACTCTTTCCTTGTATCTAATGTGTCTTTTTTTTCTCTGGCTGTTTCCAAGATTTACTTTTTGTCTTTGGTTTTCAGCACTTTCACTACGATGTGTGTAAATGTGCTTTGTCATTAAAAAATAGAAACCAAGTTGTCCTTGTAATGCCTTTAGGAATTGTAGTGTTGATTAGTTTTTCATCACTTTGTTTTAATTTGTCTTCTCTCTTTTTTCTTAATCAATCTTGCTATGGATGTACCAAACTTAGTAACCTTATATAGCATTTTAAGTTTTTTTCTTCTACTTAAGGTTCAATTTGGTTTTTTTCCCCCTAGCCTTGTAAAGTGAGAATTAGATTATTGATTTTACACCTTTCTCTTTTTTCTAATACAAGCAATTAAAGTGATAAACTTTGCCTACAACCACTGGTAGGCTACCTTTATGTTACATAAGATCTTACCAGTATAACTGACAAGCACACACAGAATGATGTTTTTAAAGTGGACCATGGTTGTGAGAATTGGTAAAGATCTGTCATGCCCGCTAATAACCCAATATTGTCAAGATTTCCCTTCCTAGTTAGTGCTTTTTGCACCTTGTTTATGAAATCTTTGCATATCTCGTGATAGTCATGTAAATTTTCCCCTAGAAATTTAAATATTTTACTATTTATATTTAGACCTATGATCCATTTTGAATTTATTTTTCCCTGTGTGTGAGGCATGGGATGAAAGTTCCTTCTTTTTCTCTCCATATTGTTATCCAGTTGAACTAGTACAGTTTATTGAAAAGACCGTTCTTTTTCCCCACTGAATTACGTTGGCATTGTGTCATAAACTGGATGGTAGTGTATACTGAATCTTTTTTCCAGGATCTTTGTATTTTTTTTTTTAAGTACATTTTTTTTAAATTAATTAATTAATTTATTTTTGGCTGTGTTGTCTTCGCTTCTGTGCGAGGGCTTTCTCTAGTTGTGGCAAGTGGGGGCCACTCTTCATCACGGTGCGCGGGCCTCTCACTATCGCGGCCTCTCTTGTTGCGGAGCACAGGCTCCAGACGCGCAGGCTCAATAGTTGTGGCTCACGGGCCCAGTCGCTCCGTGGCATGTGGGATCTTCCCAGACCAGGGTTCGAAGCCGTGTCCCCTGCATTGGCAGGCAGATTCTCAACCACTGCGCCACCAGGGAAGCCCCCGGATCTTTGTATTTTGTTCCATTGTTGTATTTACTATCCTTGTACTAATAATACAGCACTGACTAATTACAGTAGGTTTTTACTAAAATAAGTCCCTGAAATCCGATAAGGTTATGCCCTCCAGTTTTTTTCTTCTTCAAGGTTGCCCTGGCTATTCAAGTCTTTTGTACATCCATTTAAATTTTAGAACTCACCTCCATTATTTCTCACCCTCTCTTTCATATACTTTATCTCTTTGCATTCTTTATTCGAGTATACTGATTCTTCAGCCGTATCTATATGGCTATTAGTTTGTTAATTGGTCTCTAATTTTAGTTTTAGTATCCAGTTGATTCTTGTTATTCACTGTACTTACATTCTATAAAATCACTGTGAACACTGAATTAGCAAATATTGAACCATTTCTCCTAGGGGGATTATGGACTAGGTTTCTGCGAGCCGCTGGTTACATTTGTGTCAGTCAATCAGTGGATAACCTTGTTTTATGTGTGTTTCTGCATAAAGACACCTTATTTAATATGTATCATTCATTTATTAACATTAAACTCACTATAACTCTTGCCTGAACAAAGCTTATCTAACACATATATTTGCTCCATAAGGTACATCACTGCCTTCTTGCACTTAAAAACACTAGACAGTACTTGAGCACTGTGCTTGGGGGCCATTTTAAACAACAAAATTACCAAAAAAAAAAAGTATAAAAATGTGAAAAACGTGACACTAAGTAGACCACGAAAAGGACACTTGTTTACAATAGCAGAGCTGAAATAAGAAGGCAGAACATCATTTTGTTCAGACTTAGCTGGGAACATACACATTGGGCAACTCAAATTATTCATTGCTCAAACTATTCTATACATGTCTGCAAATGTTCATGAAAGTGCCGTGATTATTGATTTTGAGTTAGAAAGAAATTTTAGCAGGTAGGTGAATTCACAATAAATCCACGAATAATGAGGATCGACTGTACTTTATTTTAAATTTTTCTGCTGGTTTATACACATCTAAATGGTCATTTTAATAATATCTTATTCCTTCCCCATATTTTAGATATCTTATTTCTCAATATATTAAAGCTTTATATTAAACATTCATAATATTCTGACCTGATAATTCCTGCATGTGTAGTCATTTCATATCTGATTCTATTGTTTGTTCTATCTGTTGAAAAGTGTTCAGGATAAAAGCTCCTTGAGGACAGATTTTTGCTGTGTTTATATGAGCACTTAGTTCTTCTCCACCTTTTAAATATATGTTAAAAATATTTTACAGAGATTACTGTTTTAGGGATATTTTACCTGCAGGATATAGTGAATATGCCTTTCAAAAACTTCTGATTTACTGGATTAGTTGATAATTAAGTGTTCAATTGCAAGATAGATAAAATAGCATTTTACTTCTTTCCATAATGACTAATGAGAACTATGACACAGAGATATAGCCTTTGTAACTTATGATGAAAACAGCCAGAACATATACCTGTAGGTCTTTTTCTCATCAGTAATGGTCACCACACATTGGAAGAAGAATGTATGATAATTACAGGAATTAGTATCATTTGAGGATATTTCTGTGGACTTTACCTGGGAGGAGTGATAGCCACTAGGTTCTGCTCAGAAGAACCTGTACCAGGATGTGTTGTTGGAGAATTCTAGTAACCTGTGACACTAGTTAAAGATGATTGCCCTATCATTCGGAGCACACAGCCAATAATAGCCTTTCCTTTTTCAGTTGCCCTAGCTTCCAAAGGGCCTCAAGATACTGAACTTGAGTTTATAGACAATAGATTCTCAGACCCTCTTCTGTTCCCAGGTGGAAATTAACATGCTTTCACCTCCATTAGATCTTTAATATGCCAAGGTGAAAGTGTGTCCATTCCTGAAACATTCTGTACTCTTCCTAGACATCCCCACCAAGTCCAATTGTAAGTGTCCAAGTCTTTGTCATTGCCCATGAACAGGCTATCAGGCTACCAAAGCAGATATAATCCTTAATTTCAAACCCGGAAAAGAGCCATGGAGAGTAGAAGATGAAATGCAGTGTCAGTACTTTTCAAGTGAGTGAGCAACTGAGAAGCAGCAAGATGGGAGACCTTGAAAGTAAAGTTGTTAGCCATGAAGTGTTGACCCTTCCATATGTGTTTAACAAGGCTAAAACTCTGAAGGTCATTACAAATACCTAAATCATTGGCAAGGCTCTCTTGCTTGCTGTTTCAAGAAAGACGTGCCTCTTTTTCTCTCTTTTGGTTTGATTCAGTGTTCAGTAGAACATTATTTTCTTTGCAGCATCCAGACTTCCTCCATTTCTTCTGCTTCCTCTTTGGCAATGTCAGTTCCTGTTTTCTCCACATCTCTTGTTTTCACTTCTTTTACCTGATCAAATAATGTAACAGTTCTTCCAGTTAATACAGCAGCACCTTTTATCCCGGGGTAAGGAGATTTGGTCCACTGTGCAGGTGGCTTTCTGTGGGCCATGTGAGAATGTATCACAGCAAGCTAGAAGGTGGGAATGTTGACCACAGTGGTGGTCTCTAGGTATGATATTGGAGCTTTGGGAAGGTTCATTGGCTATTGCTTTCAGAAATAATTAGAGAAGAAAGAATCAGTAAGATAGGATAACTACACTTAGGTGAGAAGCTGAGGGTCCTTTATTTTAACCTGCTTCCCCCAGATATTTTTTCAAGACTTTAGTTGGCATCTTTCCATTGTAGTCATTGGTTGTGTCTGATGGATGGACTTTCTCCATGCTCTGGGCATCTTCTAAAGTCTTCAGAGTTGGAAAGCATAAAGCTTCATCTTTGTCTATTTCTATCATTTGTTAGCAGTGTAATTTCATTAAATTTCATGACCTTAACAATACTATTTATATGCTGATGACCCCCAAATTTCTGTCTACAGGCCAAGCCTTCCCTTATCCTCATATAGTCACCTGGATACTTCCTTTCTGCACTTGGAGATCTAATACCTACCTCAAATTCATGTCACTTTTCGTTCCTCTTTTCACTCACACCACAAATTTAATCCATTACCAAGTCTGGTCTTCCTGTCTCATTATATCCCGAGGGCCTCCACTCTTTTCTGTAATTATTGTTTTCACTCAAGCCTCAATGTCCAGTATTTTTTACCAAAATTTTTATAGTTTACTTGAAGATACTCTCACTTCTTTAATCTTATTTCTCTCTATTCTCCACATAATAACCAGATGATTTTTTAAATTTTACTATTTTTATTTATTTATAAATAGTAAGTAAGGTAAGTCAGTGTTTCGAGCTACTCTCCCCCAAAGGTCATGAACATAAACTTCAGAAACATATGGATTTTTAAAGACATAAGGTTTTGACAGTTACTTGGAAAGAAAAAAAGGGGTATGGGAAGATAAACCATCATACAGAAATAGCAGTCTTCAAGTGGAAGGGTAGAGAGAAAGATCTAAAGTATAATCTAAGAAAAATGCTATATGACATAGCAGATCATTACCAATTTTCACAACCACAGTCTACAAACCTAAAAAAGTATTTATGTCACAAGATTTAAGACCTTGTGATACAGATACGCAAAGGATGACATATTTTTTAAAGGTGAATTTTAATTTTATTTATTTATTTATTTATTTATTTATTTATTTATTTAGGCTGCATTGGGTCTTTGTTGCTGCGCGTGGGCTTTCTCTAGTTGCGGTGAGCGGGGGCTACTCTTTGTTGCAGTGTGCGGGCTTCTCATTGTGGTGGCTTCTCTTGTTGTGGAGCACGGGCTCTAGTTGTGCAAGCTTCAGTAGTTGTGGCTCACGGGCTTAGTTGCTCGCCACGTGTGGGATCTTCCCGGAGCAGGGATCAAACCCGTGTCCCCTGCATTGGCAGGTGGATTCTTAATCACTGCACCACCAAGGAAGTCCAGGATGACATTTTTAAAGTGAAAACTAGGACATCTCTCTCGTACTATTACCTTGAATGGCATCCTGTTACTATTAGTATAATATCCAAATTCCTTCCAGGGTCTCCTACACATGAGCATTTCCTGACTACTGCCTACATTTTTGTTTACTTCTTTGTATAAAAATGTTTGAAGTATAACATAGTTAATTTTTACAATCAGCACACACTGTATAACGAGCATTTAGATCAAGAATACCAGTGTACTGTGCCGGTTGCCGTTGTGTGAATATACAACAATTTATTCATTCTGCATTTAGGCCTTTATGAGTAATCCTCCTATATAGTTTTATGTAAATGTCTTCCTTTCTTTTCTTTTCTTTTCTTTTTTTTTGAAAATATTTATTTCTAAATGGTTTAGACTTAATGTGAAATCCCAAGATTATACACAAATTTTATGCACATTGTTTTTGCAGATTTCCTTAAGTGATAATTTTACCACATTTGCTTTATCATAGTCTATCTATCTGTCATTACACACACACACACCACACACACACACACACACACACACACACAGAGGTACATATTGTTTTCCTGAACTCTTTACCCCTAAATACTTAAGTGTGTGTTTCCTAGAAACAAGGTCATTTAAAAAATATAAACAGAATACAGTTATCAAAATCAGAATATTAATATTGATACAGAACTATTATCCAATCTACAGAGTTTATTCAGATTCTACTGATTGTCTCACTAATATTTTTTAGAGTAAATGAAAGAAACCCTTCTTTTGCTGTCTTGCTCATTCTGCCGTGGGTACTCTGGCTTTAATCTAGACGTCAGAGCTTGCTAATTATAACTCAACTTCTTTAGGCAAGAAACTATATGGATGCAACAAAAGTGCAGTGAATACTTGTAAACCACTCATGACCATGCCTTGGAGAACTCATGCAGGAAAGAAATCCCATGAATGCTGTGATTGTAAGAGAGCCTTTCCCAGTAAGTTAAAGCTAATTACTCATCAGGAAACTCACACAGGAGAGAAACCATATGGATGCAATCAACGTCAGAAAGTCTTCATTACAAAGTCAGTGCTCACCTATCATCAGAAGACCCGTCACAGAGAAGGGAAGTCCTATGGATGCAGCAAATGTGGGAATACTTTCCCTTGGAAGTCAAAACAACTCACTTTACATCAGAGAACTTATTCAGGAGAGAGACCTTTCAGATGCAGAGTATGTGATAAAGCCTTCATGGTTAGGACACATCTCACTGTACATCAGAGAACTCACACAGGAGAGAAACCATACGAATGCTCAGGTTGTGAGAAAGCCTTCTCAAAGTCTCAGCTCCTGATTCATCAGCGAATTCACACAGGAGAGAGACCATTTGGATGTAGTCAATGTCAGAAATCCTTCATTACAAAGTCAGCACTAATCTATCATCAGAAAACCCGTCACAGAGAAGGGAAATCCTATGGATGCAACAAATGTGGGAAAACTTTTCCTTGGAGGTCAAAACTCATTTTACATCAGAGGACTCATTCAGGAGAGAGACCTTTCAGATGCAGAGTATGTGATAAAGCCTTCATGGTTAGGACACATCTCACTGTACATCAGAGAACTCACACAGGAGAGAAACCATACGAATGCTTAGATTGTGAGAAAGCCTTCTCAAAAAAGGCTCAGCTCCTGATTCATCAGCGAATTCACACAGGAGAGAGACCATATGGATGCAGTGAATGTCCACAAGCCTTCATCCAGAAGTCAGATCTCAGTAATCATAAGAAAACTCATCATGCAGTAGGGAAATCCCATGAATGCAGTGAATGTGGGAAGGTTTTGTCCTCTAAGTCAACTCTCATTATACACTGGAGAAGCCATACAGGTGAGAAACCCTTCAAATGCAGTGCATGTGATAAAGCCTTCACATCAAAGGCACATCTCATTGTACATGAGAGAATTCATACAAGAGAGAGACCATATGAATGCTTAAATTGTGAGAAGGCCTTCTCCACTAAGGCACATCTCATGATTCATCAGCGAATTCACACAGGAGAGAGGCCTTATGGATGTAATGAATGTCAACAAGCTTTCATCCAGAAGTCAGGTCTCACTAACCATCTACAAAATTGTCATGCTAGAGTAAAATCGTATGGATGCAGTGAATGTGGGAAGGTTCTGTCCTGTAAGTCAACTCTCATTATACATCAGAGAACCCATACAGGTGAGAAACCGTTCAAATGTAGTGTATGTGACAAAGCTTTCGCAGCTAAATCCTATCTTACTGTACATCAGAGAATTCATACAGGAGAGAGACCATATGAATGCTGCAATTGTAAGAAAGCGTTTGCTACTTTGTCAACTCTCATTGGTCACCGGAGAACTCACACAGGAGAGAGACCCTATGGGTGCATTGAATGTCAGAAAGCCTTCTTTCGGAAATCAGCTCTTGCTAATCATCAGCAAACTCAGCATAGAGGAAAATCCTCTACGCAATGACTGTGGGAATGTGAGAAAGCTCTTTTGATTAATCTTATCTACTCAGAGAACTCATACAGAATAGAAATGCCTATGAAGTCTCTGATTATATAGACTCTTTTGGAACTCTTGTAGGAAAGAAACCTTATATATGGAATGAAAGTTGTACCTCTTCCATCTGAAGACATCTCCTCATTATACCTTAGGGAATCTCACCAAAAAAGAAACATTATAAAGGCAGCAGTTGTCAAAAGACTTTATTTGAAAGTCACAGCCTATGCATTTAGGAGGCAAAAACCTATGGATGCAGGGAAAGTGGGAAATTATTCTTTTTCAAGTCTTATTTGCTAGACATTATGGTATTCATTCAGGAGAGGGACCCTACAGTTGCAGTGAATGCAGCAAAGCTAAGAAAAATTACATCTCATTGTACATAAAAATAGAAATTTCAGGAATGTTGTGATAATGAGAGTATTCCCTAGAAAGTCAAAACTCTTTGAACATCTTGTACAGGAGATGAACATCTTGTACAGGAGAGAGATCCTGTAGGTGCAGTGAATGTGGTAGTCTTAATGCATATCTTCCGATAATGCATATCTTCCTTACATCAACAAACCCAGATAGGAGGAAAGCCTTGTTAATGTAGTAAATGTAGTACATCCTTCATATAGATGTCAAAGCTCACTAATCATCCACAGATTCATATAATAGATAAATCTTTTTGAAACAAGGAATGTGGAAAGCTTTTGAAAGTGACATATTAAACACCAGTTACTTAATTCAGGAGAGAATCCAGTAGATATAGTTAAAGTCTGCCTTTGGCCACAAAAGGGTACGAATTGCAGTGATTGTCAAAATGCTTTATTTACAATTCAGAGCTCCTTAATTGCCCACTAACTCATATAGCAGAAAGACCCTGTTCTCAGGGGGATAATTTCTGGATTCAATGAAGTTATAAAATCCTTAAGGAATCATATTTCTATTCTACTCCAGTAAACTTCTACTTCAGTAAACTCATACATTACAGAAAAACTGTGATTATAGTCACTGAAAATGCTTCCTATGGAGGATTGGCTATCATTAAGCACCATGAGCTCTTGAAAATAGAAACAATTTGCTCTACACAGATACTTTATGAATGTGGCAAAAGCATCAGTGATAAATTATATTTTATTTTTGCATTTCATGGTTTTATTTCTTCACATCTGACTGTATCTTAAACTGTGATGCATGTTACAGTTGATGGAATGTCATCATTTCATTGTTAGGGCTTTTCTACATTTGGTGGCATTCTAGATTTGAGTAATTAAGTAAAACCTGGGAACTCTAGAATGAAATAATTTTCTAAGGGTTTAATATAATTGTTTTAGAAAGGATTCCAGAGAATATTCTACTACAAATATTAGGTATTTTCACGGCAAATACAATGCTGTTTGAATATAGAAAAAAATCAGAACATAAGGATCGGTTGGATTTCGACCAAGGTTTGTAAGGGTTATGTTGTAGACTATATACTACATAAAATGGACTTTATGTATTTAATTTTATTTTTATTTTTGGAATTACGTGAAGAATATAATTTTTAGGGTTTAATAAATTTCCAGCATAGGCATAGAATGTTGAGTAATATAATCTAATATAAATAGAAATGTTCTATTTCCTTATAAATCAAAATTTAATATGTAATTTGACTCATTAATAAGTCTAAAGAATTACACCACATAAGTTTGTTGTCCTTATCTTTACTGTCTTTTGTAGTATTTCTGCCAACTGTGATGATACATCACTTCTTGAAGCCTACATTTTTCTAGAGCCTTATTTTTGAAATATCCAAAGATGATAAAAGATGTACATAAAATACTAAAAAACAAGCAGCACGTGAGACTGAAGGAGGGAAGAAGACAGGGTTATGTGTGGTGAGCTCAAGTGCATGTATTTCCACTGCTGTGTCTAACAGGAACTTTGGAATCGTTATTATAACATGTCCTTGGGCACTACAAACATTTCCTTTCCTCTTAGCGTTTCCTAAAATGCCTGGTATTTTTCTAATATTAAGAATAACATTGCAGAAATTGGAACTCTTGCACATTGCTGGCATGTAAAATGGTTCCATTGCTATGGAAAAAAAAGTTGGTAGTCCCCCTAAAAAGTTAAATATAGAATTACTATATGACCCAGGAATTCCACTCTTGGGTATATACCCAAGGAAATTGAAAACAGGTACTTAAATACTTGCATAAGGTTATTCATAGCAGCACTATTCACAATAGCCAGAAGGTGGAAACAACCCCGATGCCCAGCAGTGGGTTACTGGAAAAACAAAATGTGGTATGTGTATATACATGTGCCTATACATATATGTGTAATGGAATATTAATCACCTATACAAGTGAAGTATCGATATACATTATAACATGAATAAGCCTCAAAAACAGTACACTGAGTGAAAGAAGCCAGACACAAGAGATCACATATTGTATTTCTGTTTATATGAAATGTGAAGAATAGGTAAATCTATAGAGACATAAAGCAACTTGGTGGTTACCAGGACCTGGGGGGAAGGGGAAATTGAGACTGAATGATTAATGGATATGTAGTTTTCTTTTAGAATGATGAAAATGTTTTGGAACTAGGTAGAGGTGGTGGTTGCATAACATTGTCAATGGAGTAAGTGGTCACTGAATTGTATACTTTGAAATGGTTAATTTTATATTTTGTGAATTTTTACATCAATAAAAGTATATTTGAAAAGAATAACATTGCAAGAACCTTGGCACTCAAAATGCAGATAAAAATCAAGTTGCTTACAGAAAAAAAAACCTCAGCAAAACCGGTGTAAATATATCTTCTTTAACTTAATAGATGTTAGCTACCAGAACTTTATAGCTAACATCATATTTAATGATGAAACTTGGAAGATGTTCCTTAGTTGCTCACCATTGAGGTACACAAGTCTGCTGCCTCTATTCCTGCTTAACACTCTGCTGGAGGTCTTAACCAGCACAGCACGACAGTAATAACAACTAAAGGGTTTAAAAATTGGAAACAAAGAAAATTGTCATTATTTGCAGATGATGTGATTGCCTATGTGGAAAGAGGAGAGCCCACAGACAACCATGTAAAATAGTGAGAGTCCACCGTATAGCACAGGGAACTAACTATATTCAATATTCTGTGATAAACCATAATGGAAAAGAACATAAGAAAAGAATGTGTGTGTGTGTGTGTGTATATATATATATATATATATAGATAGATATAAAACTGAATCACTTTGCTGTACAGCAGAAATTAACTCAACATTGTAAATCAACTATACTTCAAGAAAAAAGAAAAAAAAAAGAATCTAGTAGAATTCTCTAGATACTTGGTCAATATGCAACTTCAGTGGAGTGCTAGGCACCAGCGATAATCAGAACACTTTTGAAAAGTTCTCTATTCACAATAAAAATTACGAGAGAATTTGAAAGATTTATATCACTTTATTGAAAGATCTTTAAGATGACCAAAATAAAGGAAGTAGATTGTCTATTAAATGAGAAGGCTCAGTATAACAAAGATAATGGTTCGCCTCCAATAAGTAAGTCTTTTAAGTACCAAGATGCAAATAAACATTGTTGAACATCCAAGAACATGCATGAACTTCTTGAAGAAATTACTAAAACATGAATTGTATCTGTAAGAGACAAACATAAGCGATGGCAAAAGAACTGAGAGTAAGCAACGAATCCGTTTAACCATAGATACAAGCCTTTAGTAGATTGTGGGAATTTATTTACAGAGCCTAATGTAAGTGTTAAAAACAATGACTATAGAAAATATAAAACTGAATACTACTCAGCCATTAAAAAAAAAAGAAGTAATGCCATCTGCAGCAACATGGATGGACCTAGAGATTATCATACTAAGTGAAGTAAGTCAGAAAGACAAATACCATATGATATCACTTATATGTGGAATCTAAAATATGACACAAATGAACCTACCTACGCAACAGGAACAGACTCACAGAGAACAGACTTGTGGTTGCCAAGGGGGAGGGGAGGGATGGAGTGGGAGGTTGGGGTTAGCAGATGCAAACTATTATATATAGGATGGATAAACTATAAGGTCCTACTGTATAACTCAGGGAAATATATTCAATATCCTGTGATAAACCCTAATGGAAAAGAATATAAAAAATAATGTATATGTATAACTGAATCACTTTGCCGTACAGCAGAAATTAACACAACGTTGTAAATCAGCTATACTTCAATTTAAAAAAAAATTATAAAAGTAAAAAAATTGGGAGAGAAATGGGAAAAGAAGGTAAAAGGTAATATAAGAACATTGATCTCATCATTTTAGTCTAGGGAGGGAGGTAGATATAATCTAAACTGACTTATAAAAAATTAGAAGACTAAGTACATGTCAACAAAAAATTAGTTGATCTAAGAAAGAAATGGAAGATCTAGGAGTTGTCTTGTTGATGCTGGGAGAATGTTGCTGTTTATGGTTGAGCAGGTATTTCTGCTGATGGGGCAGGTTTGGTCAATGCCTAATGCAGATACACAATGCACAGTGCGGGGAGAGGGGAGGCCACAGGGCAGAGAACATTTTTTTATGTTTAAATTTTCCTGGGAATTCCCTGGCAGTCCTATGGTTAGGACTCCGCGCTCTCACTGCCGAGGGCCCAGATTTGATCCCTGGCTGGGGAACTAAAGCCCCATAGGCCGCGCGGCATGGCCAAAAAATAAAGATATAAATAAATAAATAAATTTTTCTTGTCATGCCATAAAGTGTGAATTTTATTTCACATACACATAAAGTATAAAAAGAAACATCAAGTCAAGTCTGTGGTTAACTCTGGGCAGTGGAAGGAAAAAAAGAAGAGGTGGAACTCTGTGAACTGTATCATTACTCATAGTAGGGACTCAAGAATTAGGGTGGAAGCACCTTCAGAAATGGCAAATGGAGTCGCTTTTGTTGGCTATGCTGCCTTGGCCCCAAGACGGTTCAAGAAGACAAATTTGGGAATGAGAGGTGGGTGTAACTGGCAGGAATGCCCAGGGCTCCTGCAAGCCTGTGAGAATAGCATTGAATGAGAGCTTTCCCAATACCTAGATGACCCAGCGCCCCAGGCACAGGTCGTGTCCTTAACAATGACACACTGTTACCTAATGCAAGTTCGTGTGCCCGACACACAGTGAGGCCAAACAAACCGAGATGTCGGAGTTTGGAGCAGAGAAGGTTATATCGCAGGGCCATGCAAAGAGACAGGTGCCGCATGCTCAAAAAACCCAAAAAAACCCAAACTCCTCAAAGGGTTTCAGCAAATCCCTTTTAAAGGCAAGGCGAGGGAGGGTCGTGGTTAGTTGTTGCACACTTCTTGGTGTAGGAATCCTTTGTTCTTGCAGCTGTCCTCGTAGGTCAGGTCGCGTAGTTCCTGTAAACCTCCAACAAGACAAATGTTATTCTCTATTTGGCAACTTTTTATCTCTATATGAATGGACTCTTAAAGGTCAGAGTCTTGAGAACAGGCTATCCTGTATTTTTCAGGCTATCGGCAACTTTTTTTTTTTTAACAAAAGGTGCAGAGCCGGCATGACTAAGCACAGGCAACAGAGCACAAAAGTTGAAGTAAAAGACAGATCTAATATGGAGTCAGAGTTATTCTTCCCTGTTATGACACTGAAGCGCAGAGTCCAGTATGAACATGACAGATCTCATCCCCGTGACCCTGGGGGTGGGTTTGGGGCAGGACTTGGAGATGAGGATCCACTTGGCCGTCTCAGCACAGCGCTGAGTGCCCTGTCTGTCCCATGCTGCCTTACACACGCGCAGTTCACAGCAGTGGACTCAGGAAAGTCTCCCCCTCAGCTGCACCCGCCCTTAATTCATTCTGTCTTAATCCCCAGGAACTGCGGATGCTGGCTTGGGACTAACGTTTACCACTTCTTTGCAGATACACCGCAGTCCCTTTGCAGACAGTGTCGGTACCTCACAGGTGACAGGGTAATTGCAGCGCTTTGGGGGGAGCTGAACTCAGGGGATCTCAAGACACATAACCGCTTTGGCTTACATGGCACGTATTTACTGACGGCCACAGTCCTGCTGTCCGTTTCCAAAGCAGAGATAAACCCTGGTGAGTGTTCCCTTGTGGCTCGGACTTGAGCAAGGTTTGGGAGACAGTGCCTAAGAGGAGAGAGCAGCTGAGGAACTGGACAGGACAGAGGTTTCCCCTTGGGTCTCAGGACGGTTCTGTCTCAGCTGGACTCTTTCCTGGACCGAGAGAGGGGTGGGGAAGGTGTAACAGCGGAGACCCCACAGCAGCAGTAGATGGTCGTGGGCACTCGGCTGGAAGGGGAATGGACATTGCCGAGGCTGAGGCCAGCCTGAGGGTAAGGGTTGCTTTTCTTCCTCCTGTTCTTTCCCTTTAAGATTAGAGACTAGGTTCTCCATCAACTCAAACCACTGAGAACTAGACTCAGAGTTGAGAAATTTTGATGTCTAGAGTTCAGGGTTAATGTTCAGACTGTTCAGCTGTGGTCCCTGTTCTCTGCACACACATTTGCACTCAGACTCACACTGCTCCACTATTGCCCTCACAGACAGATTCCAGAACCTCGATGGACCTGGAGAAACGCACGGGCGTGGGACCTAGAGGGGTTATAATATTGTATGCTTTTCTTTGCCACTGAAAGGCACAGTCTAAAAGCAATCCTGAGTAAGAGTCCAGCCTCTGGAGGTGAGAGCGGCTTATCTTCAGTTCCTGGCTCTGCCTCCTACAGTCTGGGGGATGGGGAGCTCCTGAGAATGAATCTCAGCTTCCCAACCTGTGAGCCAGGAATAGGAACAGTGTCACTCTGAATACTGAATAGAGTGAATGAACATTAAAGAGGGTGATATGCTGGCCCACAGCAAGTCTCTAGCAAATGGTAGTCATGACGGTCTCTCCTGCATGATTCTAGAGCCAGTATTTTGCAGCTAGACAGACACACAGCTGGCCACACTGTCATCAGACTTCACCCTATCTCTCTGTAATTCTATATTGATTTCCCAATTCCATCTTGTGTTGTTTTGGAGGTTTTGTGGGATGAATGTGAATGACTCTTCTGTGTGTTTGTGTGTGTGTGTGAGAGAGAGACAGACAGAGAGACTATATCTAGACCATACCCACATTTACCAGTATACCAGTGAATTAATCCTAAGAAAACTTATGAATAATGAGACAGTACATCCAAACATTCTCTCTTATTCAACAAAGAAGGCTATCGAAGATGTACTTAGGAATTTCTTCTCAGCAAAGATTTCCATAGCAGAGAAGGATAACCCCTTTAAACAGATCCGTGTTTTTCTTTTATTGCTTTAGCTTTGTGATGCAGTGCCCCTTAGACCTTAAAAGGGGAAAAAAATCTGCTTTCTCTTTTTTTTTTAATTTATTTTATTGTAGTTGTTTTACAATGTTGTGTTAATTTCTGCTGTACAGCAAAGTTATTCAGTTATACATATACATATATATACACATATGTGTGTGTGTGTATATATATACATATATATATACATTCTTTTTCATATTCTTTTCCATTATGGTTTATCACAGGATATTGAATATAGTTCCCTGCGCTATACAGTAGGACTTTGTTGTTTATCAAAAATCTGCTTTCTTAAAATTGGCTAGTAGGATTTGAATTATCCACTGACTGACTTTGAATTAGAAACTTCCATACTGAGTCACCTTTAATCTAGTAACAAAAGAGAAACCAGTCTGATTTAAATTTATTTTAAAAGCTAATAATCAGACAGTATTTACATACCTTGGGTCAGATCAGACCTAGCCTGCCATTTACTGGAATTGAGTGACCTTGAGAAAGTTAAAAAAAAAATCTCTCTGCCTCATTTTCCATCCATGTAAAATAGGATAAGAATATTCTTTTACACTGAGCATTCAATATTAACTTATACGAAGGGCCTGTTTGTAGCCCTACATGCGAAAGCTCATCAATAAATTGTATCTCCTGGTATTTTCTCTGAACAGACTGTGAGCCACTTACTGGAAAATGGATTCGAAATACAGAAATTGGTCGCTCTGTTCTAACTTCACCCCTTCTTTATCTGTGTTTCTATCTTCCTAATCACTTCCACTTGTCATATCTCTCTTTATACTTCCCCCTTATGTGAATAGGTCTCTTCCAAATCCATCCTGCCTTTTCTTTTATTGTCTTCAAGTCAGTCTCCTTGAAGATACAGGGTTTATTTCCAGCACTCTGGCAGCCGGGAACTCTCAAACATCACTGCCCCCGGCTCCAAGGAGCAAGTCTGAGTGTGCCTGACTCACCAGTTCTTGACCTGTTCTTCACAATTCCATTTTCATTTTCACATTTATTTCTGCCTGATGCTTGCCTCTGTGGCACTTGCAGTACTCAAGGTTTATCCCCCTTGTCCCTGCTGTCAGTTTGATTTTCTTTTTTTTCCATAAAGAGAAACCCATGAAGCACCAAGCACCGGGTGGAAAAAGCAAACTCAGCAGACATCTTGAGTCCTATTGCAGAAAATTTTCAACTATAGCAAAACAAAGTGGATAAAGACAGGGTCCCTAGAACCTGATGTTGGGTTGAACTCCCACCATCTGCCACTAACTAATTGTGTAACTTTGGGCAGGACACTTCAACTCTCTGGGTTTCATTGTTATCACCTGCCAAGTGAGAATAATAATTACTGGATTTAGTTCCCTAGGTTATCTGGGGATTAAATGAACTATTATATTTAAAACTGTGTGGGACTTCCCTGGTGGTGCAGTGGTTAAGAATCCACCTGCCAATGCAGGGGATATGGGTTCGAGCCCTGGTCCAGGAAGATCCCACATGCCCCGTAGCAACTAAGCCCATGCGCCACAACTACGGAGCCTGCACTCTAGAGCCCAGGAGCCACAACTACTGAGCCCGTGTGCCACAACTACTGAAGCCCGCACGCCTAGAGCAACAAGAGAAGCCACCGCAATGAGAAGCCCACGCACCACAACAAAGAGTAGCTCCCGCTAGCCGCAACTAAAGAAAGCCCGTGCACAGCAACGAAGACCCAATGCAGCCTAAATAAATAAATAAATAAATAAATAAAATAAAAAATAAAACTGTGAGAGCAGTGCCTGGCGCAGGGTCAGTACTCAGTACATTGTCACTCTTTGTATCCTTATTTTTCTGGTCTCACAAAACATGGATTACAGTGCACGTTTCATCGTGAGCCTAGAGCGGAGCTGGGATATCGTAGGATTTGATGTATCAGGCCCACGTGTCATTCTAAGAGTTAACTTGGAAGGAAACACTAATTCACCCAGGCCTGATTTGATCCATAACCCGGCTGTCATTCTCTCTCATGTTTTAGAGTCTTTGACCCTGGCAGGACCCCTCATTATTGGAGTAAACAAGGGTGGTCATGTTGACTAAGGTCAGTGGGAGAGGGAATTGTGGAGGAGCTCAGCAGTGCTGTCTTTAGGTCTCCTTTGGAGCCAACATTGTTACTTTATTTTTTATTTATTTATTTATTTAAAAATTTATTTATTTTTATATTTTTATTTTTGACTGTGTTGGGTCTTTGTTTCTGTGCGAGGGCTTTCTCTAGTTGTGGCAAGCGGGGGCCGCTCTTCATCGCGGTGCGCGGGCCTCTCACTATCGCGGCCTCTCTTGTTGCGGAGCACGGGATCTAGGTGCGCAGGCTCAGTAGTTGTGGCTCACGGGCTTAGTTGCTCCACGGCATGTGGAATCTTCCCAGACCAGGGCTCGAACCCGTGTCCCCTGCATTGGCAGGCAGATTCTCAACCACTGTGCCACCAGGGAAGCCCAACATTGTTACTTTATATGTAGAAAAGTCTTCTCCGGACAGACATGCAAGTGGGTCCTGTTAAAATTTGTGCTGAAGGAGAAACATTAGAAAAAAGACATAAATAGATCACAAAATGCATAGATATGGTGGCAATCAAACTGATTTGTAGGTAGATCTAATATAATAGTCCCAGACTCTAACCCAGATCTTCAACCTTTATACTTCAGACCCAGCTGCTTTTGGGGATGCACTTTCCCCTTAGTATGTGGAGTCCCTCATGATATTCAAACAAAACTATCATTTTTTATTGTTGTAAGAGCTTATTCTTATATATAACTTTCTTTGTTCCCTGGTATACCGTAATGACATTAAAATGGAAAAAGCAGAATCCTGGAGAAATTTGCTGCTTATTAACTATTTTTGAAAACCATTCTTGTTTGTTGGTAAAGATGGTATTAAATTCATCTACAGGGTTATTTTAAATCCTTTGTGTTTGTGTGTGTGTATTTTAACTAGGAAAAAAAATCTTAAAAATTCAGTCATATACCTTGCCTCCTATGGGACCATGAGTAACTGTGGTGCCTCCAGAAATGTGATTGACGGCCACATGGGGGAGTGGTTGAGCATGGTGCCGATGAAATTCAATTACCATCGTTTCACAAAAATTTGCTGACCATGTCCTGCGGGCCACGTACTCAGCTGAGTGCTGGCTGGGTAGAGATACCAGGACAAACATGCCTCCTGCTGATACTGAATTTAAGCTCAAGGGGTGAAATGCAAATTAAGTACAGAATCTTAGGTAAATAGCAGAAAGAGACCTGGATGAAAGCTAAAGAATTTTTGCTCTAAGAGAAAACAACTGGTGGTACCTAATTTAGAATGAAGGATTAGAGGTGGCCTCTCAGATAAGAGTGATGTTCGCTGAGACCAAAATAATGACTATGCCGGTATATACAGTAGATTGTGGGAAACGCTGCAGGCAGAAAGAAGAGAATGTCAGATGTCCCTGATGTAGGAATGAGCCTGAAAACTCAAGTCATCAAAAAGACACCTGTGTAACTGAAGTGTCCTGGGTGAGGAGAGGAACAGTGGAAGATAAAGCTGGGACAGGATGAAAGATTTTGTCTTTTATCCTAAATAGTCTGGGAAGTCTGTCAAAGCTTATCTAGGGGAGTGATGTGATACAAAGCAGGTGTGAAATGTACCAGTCTGCCTGCTTTGGAGAATGCATGGGAGGGAAGCAAGGGTGCAGTCGGTTTAAATGGGAGAAAAGATTCAACACCGTCACTATTTGCTGATAACAACCTTGCCAGACAGTCCAAGAGAATCAGTGGAAAGAATATGAATAGCAATGGGATTGTTCTGTTAGAGGGATAAGAGATGATAATCAGTAGCTTTCTTGTACACAAGCAAGAAAAATTAGAAAATAAGCAAATCAATATGCAGCCTCCTCCCAAAAAAAACACGTTAAGAAGAAATGTGCAAGCTGAAAATAAGTAAAAATCATTTCCTTAAAAGCAGTAAAGAAGGGGAAATAATTAAAAAATATATCTCACAATATTATATGGATGTTAGTTGCACTGTTTTTATCGGGGAATTTAGAGAAATTTCAACCAAAACTTAAACTGATCCTATAATTCATTTAGAGGAGAAAATGATAAATAATTTGAAAAGAAAACAGTACTTAAAAGAGACCTGCCAGGTATGCCTATCCTAGGTCAGTTATGGTAGTAATTAAAAGTGTCATTTTATGTTCTTTCTTTCTGCTTTTTTTTTTTTTCTTTGAGGGAAATATTTGTTTTACTAACTTCATAAATGTTTGGTATTTTCTGTTCAGGTTTGTTTTGTTTAGTTTTGAATTTTATTTATTTATTTTTGGCTGTGTTGGGTCTTTGTTGCTGCGCGCGGGCTTTCTCTAGTTGCGGCGAGCAGGGGCTACTCTTCGTTGCAGTGCATGGGCTTCTCATTGTGGTGGCTTCTCATTGCAGAGCACAGGCTCTAGGCGCATGGGCTTCAGTAGTTGTGGCACGCAGGCTCAGCAGTTGTGGCGCTCGGGCTTAGTTGCTCCACAGCATGTGGGATCTTCCCGGACCAGGGCTCGAACCCGTGTCTCCTGCATTGGCAGGTGGATTCTTAACCACTGAGCCACCAGAGAAGTCCCCTGTTCAGTTTTAATTTTCTTCTTACATCAACATTTAGGATATAAATTTACCTCTTCGAATGGCTCTAATAGAAACTCTAAGGCTCAGAGTATTTTCTGTATCATTTAACTTTAAGCACTTTTTAAAATCCTTTTTATTTAGAAATAATTTAGAAGTTCCCCAGGCCCTCTGGGATCGCCCCCACCTCTGTGCAGTTTTGGTGTCAGGGGTTTGGGAAGAATTCATATTTAGATTTGAGTGTTTATTCCTTCTTCAATTCTCCCACTTCCAGGATTTCCCTTATAAATTTCCAGCTTTTTTTAAAAAATCCCTGGGAATTCCCTGGTAGTCCAGCGGTTAGGACTCTGCACTTTCACTGCTGAGGGTGAGAGTTCAATCCCTGGTGGGGAAACTAAGATCCTCAAGCTGCTGGGTGCGGCCAAAAAAAAAAAAAAAGAAGAAAAAAAAATCCCTAAGTTCTGTTCTCTGGCACTTTGAGATGGTAAGGCCTGCTGTTTGCCATTGCCATTGACATAGGTTCCACTGCCATCAATATAGGTTCTGCTACCCTAGCTTCAGGCCATAAATCCTTGTGGTTGCACTTTATCAAGTACGTGTAAACTGTCCTTCAATTTCTGTATGTTTGGGGATGCTTTCTGGTTCCTCTAAATAGTCATTTTTGAATATCTTATCCAGTTTTTATAATTCTTTATCTGTGGGAAAATCTATTTATTTGTTTTATACTTTAAAAATATTTTCTCACAGGTACTTTCCACTCTGTTTTCCTCCGCATCTTTCTTCTCTCTTTCAAGTGGTTAATTTCTATTGATCTCTTTCCAAGTCCAATGACTCTTCTGTCATATTCAGTGATTTTTAAATTTTGGATGCTTGGAATTTTCATTTGGTTCCTTATATAGTTACTATTTTTCTTTATTCCCTTGATCATAGTTATAAAATCTGCTTTAAAATCATTGTTTGCCAATTCCAACATCTGAGTTATCTTGGGTTTAGTCTCCATTGATTATTTTTTATCTTGAGTTTGGGTTACATTTTCTTGTTTCTTTGTATGTTTAGTAATTTTGGATTGTATACTGATACATTGTAGAGGTTGAATTTTTGTTGTGTTTCCCCAAAGAGTATAGGTTATTTTTTCTTCAACAGATAATTTTCCTAAACTTACACGCCGTATTCTGAAATCTCAGTTATTTTAGGCTCTGGGGGACTGCTTGGTATCTACCCCATGCATGCACATTCAGGGCTCAGCCAGAGTCTTAAGATAGACGTTGTATCTAAAATTTGTGGTACTGCCTTTGTGGCTCTCTTTTTTTTTCAGATTTCCTTTTACTTTGCAGCCTCTGTGGTTATCCTGAATTTTGTCCTTTGGTTCTTTAGACCAGCAGGGCTATGGGGGATTTACTTGGGCTTTAGGCATTGTGCATGGTGCTCAACTACAGCCTGCTCTCAGGAACAGAGCCCATTTTAAAAAAATGGAAAGCCCACACTTCTTCCAAGTGTCAGCCCAGCAGGATTTGCCTGCTGTTGTTCACTCTTTAATGAACTAACTCTGTAGGTGGTCATTAAAAAAAATGGCCACTGGACTTCCCTGGTGGTGCAGTAGTTAAGAATCCGCCTGTCAAAGCAGGGGACACAGGTTCAACCCCTTGTCCGGGAAGATCCCACATGCCGCGGAGCAACTAAGCCCGCGCTCCACAACTACTGAGCCTGCACTCTAGAGCCCATGAGCCACAACTACTGAGCCCATGTGCCACAACTACTGAAGCCCGCACACCTAGAGCCCGTGCTCCACAACAAGAGAAGCCACCGCAATGAGAAGCCTGCGCACCTCAACGAAGAGTAGCCCCTGCTCGCCACAACTAGAGAAAAGCCCACACGCAGCAACAAAGACCCAACTCAGCCAAAAATAAATAAATAAATAAATAAATTTTTTAAAAGAAGATACATATGGTGAATTTAGTCAATAAAATTCCTTGCATTCCTGGTCTTACATGGCCATGGTATATTGTTTTCTTACTGCCATGTTTCCAGTATGATTTTTTCTTTGGCCCATGTCTTATGAGAAAGAATGCTTTAAATTTCTAAACGTAAGTGGCACGTTTAATCCTGTACTTATTACTGATTGCTAACACACACATACCTGTTGTATGAACAGGTGTGGGAGAATGCACCCCTGAGATGTATGGTTATCTCAGAGGAGAGAGGAATAAGACTAGAAATGAGAGACAGAGGACACAGATGAACTTTCTCCTCTCTATATCTTTGTATTACTTTATTCCTTAATAAGGTATACACATATTAATTTAATAAGTTGGAAGAACAATTTTACTAAATTAATAAAATAAAAATGTCTGTCTATTGTCACAGAATCCCTAAGTGCTGGAATCCCTGACACATGTTTCCACAATACCATTTATATCCTTTATTCACGGTACGATTTCTGTTTTATTCTATGGTATTTTATACATGCGTCTGCCACACTAGGCCCTCTGCTGTTAGAAACAATGATCCTGGCATATAGTAGATGTTTCAGAAGAGTTTTTGAAATGAAATATGAGGCTTTATATCTTGGAGCTTGTGTCCTGGACATATACACTGAAGGATTTGGGAAATGGACTAAATAATGAACCATTTTGCATGGCTGTATGAGCATAAACAGACATATGCCAAGACGGCTACTCTGAGTGGCAACTTTGAGCTCCTTGGTGTAGAGTCCCCTCCCCAGAATTGAAATTTCTATCCTCAGAAAGGGGAGTTCCTGAGGACCCAAGAGTCCCTATCAGAACTGGGAATATTGGAGCAAATCTGTGACTGGTGCTGTCACTCTGAATTCTAACTTCATGACCTTCAGGTTCTTTTCTGAACGGCTTGTTGCCGTGATCCCGTGAGAATGATTTTTGGTGACTCGATCCTGAGGCTACTTTTCCTGCTCCAGACTGGGATTGGGGTCCTGGGGAATACCTTTCTTCTCTCAACCTATGCTTCCACATCCTGCACTGGTCATGCCCTGAAGCCCATACACTTGATTCTTACCAACACGGCTGTGGCCAACTTCTTGGTTCTTCTCTTCAAGGGGATTCCCCCAGATGATATTTACCTGGGGAGTGACACACATCCTGGGCAACACTCGGTGTAAACTTGCTTATTACATCCATAGACTAGCCCGAGGCCTTTCTCTCTGCACCACTTGCCTCTTGAGCAATTTTCAGGCAATCACCATCAGCCCCAGAACTGGTGGGTGGATGGGGGTCAAGGACAGAGCTTGGAAGAACAGCCATTCTTCCTGCTTCCTGTGTTGGATCTCCAACCTGCTGATAAACATCTTTGTCCCCGTAAATTTAGAGGCTCGTCGGCCTATTCGCAATTCAGCAAAGCTATGGGATTATGGGCTATGTTCTTCTAAAAATCCTGAAATGTCTAGGGCTGCAAAATTCACAATTATCATGACTTTGCCAGATGTTGTGTTCATGGGACTCATGATTGGGGCCAGTGTTTACATGGGCCTTCTCCTACGTAGACACCACCAGCGAGTGAAGCATATTCACACCCTCAGAAACTCTCATAGGTTCTCTCCTGAGGCAAAAGCCACTCAAACTGTCCTGCTTCTAGCAATCACCTTCATTCTGTTTTACTTCACCCATTCTATCCTTACAACCTGTAACGTTTTTTCCAAATCTCACCTCTGGGTGCAGCACACTACTACCTTTCTGGCAGCATGTTATCCCACCCTCAGCCCCCTGATATTGTTCCTTCAGGATCTCCAAGCGCCAAGATTCTGCTCTTATATGGTGAAAAAGAAAATCCCACATGACTAATGGCCCATTCACAACACTTTCTCTTTTCTCCACATCATCTGGTTAATCACTTATTCAAGCAAGGATATATGGATGTCCAGCACATGACAGACATACACCCAAGATACTGATGATGGAAAGATTTGGACGACACTGACTAAGCCATGTGGAGGCTTCCAGCTTCACTCAGAAGGCAGACAGACAATCATATAAATACAATAGTGCATAAGTGTTAGTGTTATCTTGATGCTTTGTGATTGTTTTTCCTTTGAAGTCATTGATGGAAGGATGGAAGTGAAGTTGGACAGAAATAATTTTGGGATATATCATAAATTTAATGGTTTATTAGGGCAATTATTAAATCAGATGCAATATTGTATAGTGATAAGCAGTGCTGGCTTTGTGTGCCAACAATAATTATAACTCACGGGAAGCAGCTTATTATAAGACTTAGGGTATTTACCTATAAAATTAATAAATTGTATCCTATTAGATTATTGTGCAAAACTAAATGCGGTGAGGAGGCAGGACTTCCAAAATAGCAGAGGGCCTGTGTAAACCCACTGTTTTATGAAAGCAACATAAATACTGGGGAAATGCAGCTCTATTTACAGTAGCCAGGACATGGAAGCAACCTAAGTGTCCATCGACAGATGAATGGATAAAGAAGATGTAGCACATATATACAATGGAATATTACTCAGCCATAAAAAGAAACGAAATTGAGTTATTTGTAGTGAGGTGGATGGACCTAGAATCTGTCATACAGAGTGAAGTAAGTCAGAAAGAGAAAAACAAATACCGTATGCTAACGCATATATATGAAATCTAAAAAAAAAAAACGGTACTGATGAACCTAGTGGCAGGGCAGGAATAGAGGTGCAGACGTAGAGAACGGACTTGAGGATGCAGAGGGGGAAGGGGAAGCTGGGACGACGTGAGAGAGTATCATGGACGTATATACACTACCAAATGTAAAATGGATGGCTAGTGGGAAGCAGCTGCATAGCACAGGGAGATCAGCTCTGGGCTTTGTGACGACCTAGAGGGGTGGGATAGGGAGGGTGGGAGGAGGGAGGCTCAAGAGGAAGGGGATATGGGGATATATGTATACATATAGCTGATTCACTTTTTTGCACAGCAGAAACTAACACAACACTGTAAAGCAATTATACGCCAATGAAGATATTTTTAAAAATTTAAAAATACTGGAAAAATGATTAAAGTCAACTTTTTTACGACTCTAGAAATTAACCAAAGGCGTACAAACAACCTGAAGAGCATTTTTAGTCAAGAAAAAATTTTGCACCTCAGTAAAAACAGTGGGGTTTGTGGAGTTCTAACTTTGTTTACTCCCATCCCCCCTCCCCAGTTCTGCACTAGCTTTAGAAAAACAGCTACCTCACAGCTACAGTAGCCATGAAAACCATTTGTCAAAAAACAGTCTCAGTTGTTTAACACTGTGGTAGCTTAAGGCCGCAAAACCAGTTGGGGAATACATTAGCTCAGCCAAAATTTTTAAAAGGAATGTCTGAAGAATAAGACGTTCACAAGGAGCTGTTAAACACTCTGACACATTCCTGAGGATCTAAAAGGCCACACACCTACACAGGGATATGTACATGCCCAGAAAAGACCTGAAGGTCACTGATAATTCACTTCTGGCTGACCTTGAAATCCTGCAGCAGGAAGAGAAGGCTAGGGCAGACTTGTAAACCGCCGAAGCATCGAAGTAGTAGTAGAGGGAGGGGGTGGGGAATACATTAGGAGTATGGGATTAACAGATACACATGACCATATAGAAAGTAGATAAACACAAGGATTTACTGTAGAGCACAGGGAACTATATTCCATATCTTGTAATAACATAATGGAAAAGAATCTGAAGCTGTACACCTGACACTAACACAATATTGTAAATCAACTATAGTTAATTTTTTAAAAATAATAAAAAATTAAAGAAAAAATAAAGTAGTGGAGCATTAAGGCACAAACTACCCTTGGCAAATGGTGGAGGACTCACTGACTCAGGACAACTAAGGAAGCTAACGAGGCAGAGACTTCAGTGACTGCCCCCTGCAAGGGAAACAGACCAGGAACGTCACTGAACAAACTGCAACAACAGTAACAGCAGTAGCAACGAATTCTGAGGAGAGGCGGCATCTGATACCCAAAGTAACAACATTGTATTTTCTAAAACGTCTAGCTTCGACAAAAAAAAGTGATACACAAAGAACAGGAAAGTATGGCCTTTACACAGGAAAAAAAGCAATCCATAGACACTATCTGAGGGGTCTCATATGTCAGACTTACTACACGAAGACATTAAATCAGCTATTATAAAAAGAAACCATCTCTGAAGAACGGAAGGGAAGTATGACAATGATGTGTCAGAATCCCCCCTTTGCCAGAGGCATCCCTGGAGTCCTCCCTGCCAGATGCTCTTTTCATTGCCCAGGGAATATGTTCTTTGCTGTACAGACCTCAGAACTCCAGAACAGTCAGAACTTCCTTGTGCCCTCAAAAGGGCAATGGGGCTAAGTGAAGACATCAGCAGCAGCTTAGGTCTGGCTAAGGGTGACGTGCAGACAAATGCCAGAGCTTCTGTCGCTGTGGAGATGGAGGGCCCCACCCTCCTGCCACCTGGATGCGTTCATCTACCCAGAAGCTCTCTGTGGTTTACGGATTTTTTTTAATGGAGGCTTAATCACATAGGCATGATTAAATTTGATAAAGGGAATTTACAAAAATCTTTGGTGAACGTCATGCTTAAAGGAGAAACTTTGAAATCAGGAAGAAGGCTAGAGTGCTGCTGCATCACTTCTTTCAACATTGGACTGAAGTTCTCACCAGTGCAATTGGTAGAAAAATAAAGATTTAAAAATGTGAAATGATGGGGAAAACTCACTATTTAAGGATGATATGACTGTTTACATAAAAATCTAGAATAATTGTTTTGTGTTCTCTTAGGTGATGGACAGTCAGGTGAGACCACAAGAAGGGACTCAGAATAGGTACAGGGGAAAAAAGTTTGTTATACTCACAGGTCATGAGAGACAAGAGTCACTGCATGCTGAGAGGTCACGTCAGAGAGAGCACCAAGGGACCAGGCTCTACCAAGTAGGGGGGTGGGAGCATCCATGGGGAAGTGCCCTTATTGGCGGATCAGGGTGGAGTACACAAGAAAAGACTGGAGGAGATTTCGTTGGTGCATTTGAATGACGCTAGGTCACAGGCACGGGAAGGTAGGAAGAGGAACTCGAGGCAGGGACCGACCTTATTGCACTGGTGTACATGGTTGCCTGGTCAGTGTACTCAGAGCTGGTTTGTGGGGATGTTGAGGCAGAGGGAAAATATGAAGTTTTAAAAATTTAAATACAACGATCTACACAAAAGCTATTAGAATTAATAAGACAGTTTATCAAGTTTGTTTGGTATAATATCAATATGCATGTTAATTGTATTTCTGTATATGACCAACAAAGGTTAATGACATTATAAAATACCATTTACAAGAGCATTAAAAATTTCAAGTATCATGAAATGAATCAAAAAAAATGACTTCTATAAGAAACATCAACTTTATTCAGAGACATTAAAGAATAAATGGAATGATACATGGTGTTCATGAATTTTAAGCCTTCATACTATAAATGTCATTACTCAAAAAAGATTTATAGATTCAATGCAGCCCCAGTACAAATCCCAGACTTTCTTTTTTTTTTTTTTGTGGAAGTTGACAAGTTGAGGTAAAAATTTCTGTGAAAATATACAGGGCCAAAAGAACAAAGACACTCTTGTAGAAAAAGAATACAGTAGGCGGCCTTGCTTTATCAGACCTAAGACTTAGAAATGATCCCGTAACTAAAACAGAGTAGTATTGGCCCGGGAATAAACGAGAGAGCAATGGAACAGAACGACATCCTAAATCAGAGCCATACAGACATGGACGCTTGAGTTATGATAGAGATGGCACTGCCCAACAGTGTAGAAGAGACTCACTTTAAATAAAGCTGCTGGACAATTATCTATACAGAGGAAAAAAGAAAGTTGATCCCTGTATCACAGTATTCACAAAAACAAATGACTGGGCAGGTTGTGACTATTCAAGATACACAGAATCCTTCCTGAATGTATTTGTTACTGAGCTCAAGTCCATGTGCCCGACGCACAGTGAGGCCAAACAATACCAAAACGTCGGAGTTTGGAGCAGAGAAAGGTTTATTGCAGGGCCAGGCAAAGAGACCAATGGTTCATGCCATAAAAACCCTGAACTCCCTGAAAGCTTTCAGCAAAGCCCTTTTACAGGAAGGGGGGGGAGGGGTGTGGTTAATTGTTGCACACTTCTTGCTATCAGATCCCTTGTTCTTGAGGTCAGGTCACGACGTTCCTGGAAACCTCCACCAAAACAAATGTTATTCTCTGTTCTGACAAGAAAGGGCAAGGTCCCAAGGCTCAGCTTTCAGAGGTCCAGGCCCGGGCTAAGAGGAGGGGGTCCCTGCACAGGCCGCTTACCGTGCCCAGGAGCGCTGGTCCAGCACCCAGACTAGATGCTCCCCCAGGGCCCAGGCCTGGCTGAAGAGGTGGATCTCAGTTGGCGGCGCCCTCAGGGCCAGGCCACCAGACCCTGCCCAGCTGTCATCACTGAGGGAACCGGGTGCCCCGGCCCCAGTCAGACGTCAGGCTCCTCTGGCAGCGCAAACAGTGGCAGGGTCCTGCGGACTTCGACCCATGGAGACCACAGCCGCCTTTAGGTCCCAGAGGCAGGGATGGGGGAGAGGTTCCCGTCCGCTTCAAGGCCCGGGCCCGGCCAGCGGGCGGCAGTGGCGAGGGCTCTCGAGCTCTGCAGGACACAGTGTTCAGACTGTCCCCAGGCCCCCCACCTCACCCGCCAGGCCCAAGGCCAGGGGTCCTCGAGGGCCCCTCGGAGGAGGTCCCCATCTGCCTCTTACCGCACTCTCTTCCCGGTGGTCCGCTGCGAGAGCTGTCGGCTGAGCGGGACCTCTAACCCCTGGAGCTAAGCGCTGCGCGCCCGCTCCGCCTCTATTAGAGTTACCTTGTACCGTGAGACAGAAGTGATACTCCTGGCGGGGACTGTGGTTGCCAGTGTCTGCTCCATAAAACACATCTGCCCCGGTCCTCACCCGCTCACGGTCTCGCGTCACGAAGTACATCCAGAGTTCTCTCCTCGTAACACCTCTGCTCCTTCAGCTACAGCTCTAGCCTCCTAATCCCCACTCTCTCCAACGTTGAACCGGCATCCTGTCTGCAAACGCTCCCCATTTCTCTGTCCCGAAGCCCCAACCTTCCCAACACGGCCACGTCTTTCCTGCGGCATAAAAAGGGATCCGAAAGAGAGTGGGCGGGGCCGTTCTGCTTAGGCCTGGCCTGTGATTGGTTTAGCTCCCGGGTCAGGTCGGAAGACTGTAGGCGAGAGTGCTGAAACGCTACTGAACATGTAACTGAGCAGCTGCAGAGATGGAACAGCCCAGGATGAAAAATCTTGGAGAGAACCGGTTGAATTCGCACCTCTCCGTATTGGTCGGCAGGACGGTCCAAAATGGCGGCGCACGGTCCAATATGGCCGCCCCCAACATAAGGTAACGACATGGGCGCGGCCATACTGCACGGAACTAACTCCTCCGGGCATCAGAACCCATCGCTCACTTCCGAAGTGGCCTTGAATGTGAGTGATAACGGGGGCCCGCCACTCACGTCAGCGGAAACGGAAGTGGCGTCCAAAGCTTGGCTTCCCCGAGCGTACTGTCACAGAATTGGCGTTTGAGGCTACGTGAGATTGCTGCGAGTGGATTTAAGAACCCCGCGTGGTGGGAATTCTGTGACTTGAGATGTGGTTTGTGGTGGGTACTCGTGGAGGATTGTTGTTGAAGGCGGCCTCGGAGTTTTGGGGGCGTTGTGGGTGGCTTGGGCCAGCATCAGTGTTGAGGACTGGGTTGAGGAAGTAACGAGACACCATTGCTGTTGACAGTGACTGGTCGGCGCCGGATCGCCGCCCCCGCCCCCGCCCCCACCCCAGGCGGTGGAAAGAGGAGGTGGAAGAGCTGATGATCAAAGGGGTCCATCTGGATTGGTTGGTGAGAATAGGGCTTGGGGGTTAGTCACCTGGGATTCCTGTGGTTGGAATTTGAGCTTCGGAGGGGCCAGTGGGTGAAAAATAGATGTCTGGGGAGCTGTGAATGGGTGCGACAGCGAAGTGCAGGTTGGGGAGCTGTGTGGGTATCCTTAGGAGAGGTTGAGGGGGGTTGGGACATAAAGAGGCCTCAGGTGGACAGACGTTTGGGTGTGTGCTGAGCATTGGGGTATTATATTTCCCAACGTTTTATACTGGAGAATTTCAAGCATACAGAAAAGCCGAAAGAATAGCCAAATGTTCTGCTGTATACCTGCCATCTAGATCCATGAACTGTTAAAATCGTGCCCATGAATACTTAAGAGTTTACGTGTGTTTGTACGCGCTTGAAATCAAGTTAATCCTAGCTTTTTATGTCAATTCTGCCACTTGTTTCTGTGACTTTGGATAAAGTACCAAGTTCTGTACGTCTCAGTTTTCCCATTCAAACAAATTGATTTCTGCCTCACCAGTTCTCATGAAAGGCCCTGTCTTCATGACCTCATCTAACGCTTATTACCTCCCAAAGACCCCATTTACAAATACCATCACACTGAAGCTTCAGCGTATGAATTTGAGGGACACAAATATGAAGTCCATATAACAAGTAGGTATTTGACAGAAGGTAGCTATTATTATTCAAATGTATAGCTTTCTAATGGGATTTTTTTCTACTCAAAACAATACTTTCAACTTATATTTATTAAGTTAGAATAATAAATAATAAAATCCTCTTCCTATGTGAATTTATATATGATATTAAATGGAGATCTCTAAGTTTTTTAAATCAGAATATCATTGTATGTTTATTGTCAGTAAAAAGCAGGAAATAAAAATCACCCTCGGAGAATTCCCTGGCCCCGGGTTTGATCCCTGGTCAGGGAACTAAGGTCCCACAAGCCCCAGGGAGTGGTAAAAAAAAAAAAAAAAAAAAATTAACCCCCAATTTACTGTCTGTAAACTACCTGTAATGTTTTGAAATGTATTTTTAAACTGAATTATATATTATGGATATTTTTCTGTTTTTAATTTATAAAAGTAGGTCAAATTAAATGCATATTTCAGAGGCTTCTGATTTAGTTTTACCAAACTTCCCCAATAACTTTCTATTCTATAATGCTTCTACACACAGTGTGCCAGATTTTTCTACATCTTTAGCAACAATGGGCATATCATCCTTCTATTCTTTTCTAATATGATAGCCCAATTTAGAAATTTAATTACCTTGGCTTTTCTTTATAATTTTGTTTAATGAATGTCATGTTTGATCATTGGAAAATGGGAAAGTCCTCCATCCTTGTTCCATCTCCTGAGTCCCATCTAACCATCCCAAGCTTTGGAACCACTATTCACAAATTAGAATGTATTATTCCCTTGACTTTTATAGTTTTATCACATGTATATGGATATCTTAAAAGTGCACTTTAGTTTTTCTTGGTTGTAAGTTTTATAATAAGGATATTATTATGTGGTCTTCTGAAGCTTGCTTTTCTTTTTTTTTTTTTAATTAATTTATTTATTTTTGGCTGTGTTGGGTCTTCGTTGCTGCATGCAGGCTTGCTTTAGTTGCGGGGAGCGGGAGCTACTCTTCGTTGTGGTGCGCGGGCTTCTCATTGCGGTGGCTTCTCTTGTTGCTCTAGGCGCGCGGGATTCAGTAATTGTGGCACGTGGGCTCAGTAGTTGTGGCTCCTGGGCTCTAGAGTGCAGGCTCAGTAGTTGTGGCGCATGGGCTTAGTTGCTTCGCGGCATGTGGGATCTTCCCGGACCAGGGCTCGAACCCGTGTCCCCTGCATTGGCAGGCGGATTCCTAACCACTGTGCCACCAGGGAAATCCTGAAGCTTGCTTTTCTTGACTTATTACGTATGTGTGATTTATCCACGTTGGAGGTAGGTTTGTTTCATTAATATGAATTCCATTGCATAAATACAACATACCATTCTCCTGTTGTTGGACATTTATATTGTTTCTGGGTTTCAGCTACTGCAAGTAGTGAAGTTCCGAACATTCTTATGTCTCCCAGTTGATGTGAGAATTTGTTAGTCTAGGGTGTATACCTAGAAATGAAATTTCTAATATAAAGTAGATGAATTTTTACCTAGAAGGGAAAGTCAAATTGCTTTTGTACCACATTAACTCTCTCATCAGCAATGTATAAAAGTGCCTTTTGATCCATAGGCTTTCCAATACTTAGTATTTTCATTCTTGCTTTTTGACCATCTTTTGAGTATAAAAGACATCTATCTCATTGTGGTCGCCATATGCACTGTTCTTGTCACTAACATGGTTGGTCATCTTTTTTATATGTTCATTGGCCAATTTTTTTTTAAACATCTTTATTGGAGTATAATTGCTTTACAATGGTGTGTTAGTTTCTGCTTTATAACAAAGTGAATCAGCTATACATATACATGTGTTCCCATATCTCTTCCCTCATTGGCCAATTTTAAACCTGAGAAGTTTGTCTCTTCCTAACTCATATTTAGAAAGTAGTCCCATATATGGAATGCTAGTCTTTTGCTGGTTATTTTGTAATAAGCCATTGGCAGTCCTTTGTCTCCTGTTCCTGGGAGGTAGCCTCTAGATTGTTGAAGTATCCTGAATGATAGAGATGACTGCATTATTCATGGTGGGCCCTGATAGTTTGTGCTAATGAGGCAACTCATGGTGAGTCTGTAGTTTATGCTAGTGAGATGATTCAGGTTGGAGCTGTTTATGCCAGAAAGACCAACCCGGTGATATCAACCCAACCTCCAGGAGGGTAGAGGTGCTGGAGGTTGAGTTCCATGGCCAATGATTAGATCCATCATGTGTATTTCATGAAACTCTAATACAAACTGTAAACACTGAAGCTCAGGTGAGTTTCTGTGGTTGGCAATACCCTGCATGTTGTCACACATAGATATGCTGGATGAGCAACGGGTCCTGACTCCAAGAGGAAAGGACAGTGGAAGCTTCTGGTTTGGGACCCTCCCAGACCTCACCCTATTGTGTCTCTCCATTTGACTGGTTATGATTTGTATTCTTTTGGTGTAATAAAACTTTATTCTTGTACATTTCCCCCTCAGGTACCTTATACGTTTTGTTGGTATTGTGAATAGTGTTTTTTCCTTATAAATCTTACTGTTGTTTGAATACGAAATTGCAGTTAATGTTTATGTTGATCTTAAAGCAGTTGCATAGTGACAGTCTTGCTTCTTCTTTTCCATTCCCTCCATTTATTTTCCCCATTTTACATTTAGCCAAAATATGATACATTTTTGGCTAAATGTTCTGAGAATGGCTATCCTTGTCATGTCCCTAAGTTTAAAGAAATGCCGTGAATTTTTTTTTTTTTTGTAGATACTCTTTATCAAGTTAACAGAGTTCTTGTCTATTTCTAGTTTAGTAACATTTTTAAAAATTGTGAGTGGCTATGGTATCTTATGACATGTCTTTTCTTTATCTATTGAGATAACGAAATAGTTCTTACTACACTATTCTTGCATTCCTGGAATAAAGTTATCTGTGCATTGTATAATTCTTCCTATGTTGTTTTCTTAGTATTCTTCCTCTCTATCAGTGAACATGGTTTCCTCATCTTTTAAATATTTAGAATTTTTATACTAAGTTTATAAATGAGATTGGCCTCATTTCTTTGGCCACAAATTTCTTTCACATATTGTCCTTGAAATCCAGATCTGTTTTCTTCAGCTCTCTGTCCGCCTAAGACAGTGTTGCATTGTCCTTCGGAGTTCTCAGCAATGTGATACTGAGAGTAAGTTGCATTAATATATTTCTCGGGTGTCCTGGCATCTCTAAGTTATTCTCAGTGTTAGAATTAATTTTTCAGCACCAGAGTTAATTATTTAACAGTCAGCACTGATTAGAGTTGCCAAGAGATCCAGCCGGGGTTTTGAGTGAAGATGAAGTCTCAAAAAGAGACATGAATTTGAGATTTCAGTTGAGACTCCATTGCAGAGTTTAAGGTCATGGATTTTGTCTTCAGAGGCGGACAGCCTGTATTTGTTTTGCTTTTTGTAGGCAAGAGGTTAGTTTAACTGAGGTATAATTTATGTACAATATAGAGATTATCATACTAAATGAAGGAAGCCAGACAGAAAAAAGACAAATATCATATAATATCTTTTATATGTGGAATCTAAAAAAAAAAAAAAAGATACAAATGAACTTATATACAAAACAGAAATAGACCCATAGACATAGAAAACAAACTTATGGTTACCAAAGGGGAGCAGGGGATAAATTAGGAGTTTGGGATTAACATATACACACTACTATATATAAAATAGTTAACCAACAAAGACCTACTGTATAGCACAGGAAACTATACTCAATATTTTGTAATAACCTATAAGGGAAAATAACCCGTAAGTTATATATATAACTGAATCACTATGCTGTACACCTGAAACTTACACAACATTGTAAATAACTATACTTCAATTTAAAAAATTTATATACAGTAACATTCACCAGTTCTTCAGGTATAATTTGATGAGTTTCACAAAGGTATACCATTCTTTAACCATCACTCGAATCAATGTATAGAACTTTCCCATCAACCCCAAAAGTCCCCTTGTGCCTCTTTTCATTGAGACCATACCCCCATCCCCTGTTCCCTCACCATCACATGCTTTCCATAATTATATATGTTCTAAAACTTCATACAAATTGAATAATACAGTAAGAGGTCATTGATGTCTGACTTCTTTCACTTAAAATAATGCTTTTGAGAGTCATCCATGATGTTGCATGTATCATTAGTTCATTCCTTTCTGTCACTGAGTAATATTCAGTGGTACAAATAAGCCACGATATTATCTATTCCCCAGTTGATGGATGTTTTGGATTTGGGGGAGTAGGTTTTGGATATTTTGAATGAAGCTGTAATGTACATTGATGTACCAGTCAATGTGGTTGTACCATTTTGTCATTTTATATTTTCACCAGCAATGCATGACAGGTTTTTTTTTTTTCTTCTTTACATCCTTGTCAGTACTTGGTATATTCAGTCTTTTAAATTATAGCAATTCTAGCAGGTTTACAGGAATATTTTATCTAGGTTTTAATTTGCTTTTATTGTGCAACTTAAAGCAACTTTTCATATGCTTATTTGCCATCTCTTTTTTTTTTTGATGAAGTGTCTGTTTGAAACTTCTGTTCCTTTTTATTGGATTGTCTCTTCTTTTATTAAGTTGGAAAAGTTCTTCATATTTTTAAAATAGAAGTCTTTTAGTCAGGTACATGCTTTGTTAATATTTTCCTCTAGCCTGTGGCTTGATCCTTCTTCATTTTTTAGCAGTGTCTTTTGAATATCACAAATTTTTAGTATTGAGGAAGTCCAATTTATCAACTTTTTCTTTTATCATGCATTTTGTGCCCTGTTTAAGAAATCTTTGCCTCACTTAAAATTTTTCTATGCTTTCTTCCAGAAGTTTTATAGTTTTAACCCTTACATTTATAATCCATTTTGAGTTAATTTTGGTTTGAGGCAAACATGAATATCCTATTTGTTTCAATGGCACTTGTTAAATATTTTATTATTATTTTTCTCATCATGCTCATGCTTTTCTCTTGTGGAATATGTGGAATATATACACATTCCATATTATATATATATGTGTGTGTGTGTGTGTGTGTGTGTGTGTGTGTGTGCGTATAATTTTAAAGAAATGTACTAGTCTGCCCATTCTATCCCTTTTGTCATTTTGGTCTGTCTCTCTAGCTTGAACTTTCCTTGGCTTTGGGTCATGTTTTTTTGCTTCTTTGCATATCTGGTAATTTTCGATTGGATATCAGATATTGTCAGTTTGATATTGTTGCTTACAGGATTTTCTTTTATTCCTTTAACTACTTTTGAGGTTTGCTCTGGCATGTAGTCAAGTTACTTTGAAAAGGTTTGATTCTTCCGAGGCTTTCTTTTCAACTTTCTTAGGTGGGGCCGAAACAGTCTTTTGTCTGTGATTACTCTGTACCTATTACTGAGGCAGTGCTCTTCTGAGGCCTCTGTTTGAAGTCCTGGTGGAAGGTCTTTCTACCCTGGCTAGTGGGAATGCTCAGTATTCCTGATCTTGTGTGAGCTCCAGGAATTGTTCCACCTCCTCCTTTCCAGGGGCCTTAGTAATTTCCTCAGTTCACCAATTTTTAGCCAGAGACTCAGAGGAGCCCTCTGCATATCTACAGAGTGACTTTTCTCTCTTTTTTCTGAGGTACTGCCTAGCAGACTCTAGCCACCTTTGCTTCTCAGACTTGAAATTCTGTATCATTAACTCAGCAAGACTGCTGGATGGTTTTGGGGTTCCTTCTCCCTGTGCTCTGAGCTGGAAAGTCTCTCCAGGCAGTGAGCTGCAGCACAGACTTCTCACCTTGTTTGTTTCCCTTTTTCTCTGACTTCTGGGTCTTAAAATAGTTGTTCTAGATATTTTTCCTACTTTTTGTGTTGGTTGGTTAAGATGAAAGGATAATTCTGGTAGTTCTCCTTAGACTCAGGGGATTTATTGATTCTGCGGGTTTGAGTTTTAGTCCTTTCTCTGCCAGTTACTAGCTGTTGGGTTTTAGCTAGGTGCTTAACCTTTCCTCTGTTAATTTTCTCTAAAATGGAATAATGATCATCTGTACGTTATAGGCTTGTTGTGAGGCTTAAGTGAGAAAAGAACATACTTGAAACAGTTCCTTGCACGTATTGGAACTTGCTTTTATCATTACTTCCATACTAAACAAATCTTTTCTTGAATCCATAGATGCCGGCTTCCTAGAATAAGGCCACTCCTATAAAGGAAAAAAGTAGGTCTCAAGTAGGGAAATTCATCCTTGCTAAGGATACCCTTGATGAGACACCATTACCAGGATTTCAGGACAGATCCTAAATGTGGTGGCCACTTCCTAAAAGCTGTTAAAAATGACCAAGTCCCAGGTGAGCTGTTTGGTTTTTTCCCCACTTTGTTTTGCATTTTTGATTTTTGGAGTTTTATTAAAATGTATCCAATCAAAGATAACAATATATATAGATACATTGTGGCTAGGAGGGACATGCTTAGATTGGGAGATAGAATGAATGATCCAGAATAGCTAATCAGGAAGGGAAACTCATCTGCATGTCATAGGGTCCTGCAAGGTGCTGATAATTAGAACATTGCCACATAAGCAGCAGGATCCAGAAGTGGGTTGCCTACATTTCTCTGTTAATACTGGAAACCATCACAAAAGATAAAAATGTGTTTCAAGATTTACTTTGTATTTAAGAAGGAAGCACATGAATTCAGTAAAGATTTCCTGGACATTTAAGTGTGAAGATGGGTCTTCCTGTTACTTTTTTCTCATCCAGACAGTGGACCCAGTGAAAAGTCATCTTCCTAAGGAAATGTGGGAGGTATAACAGGCACAGATAGAAAACTTTAAAAATCCCTTACCTATAAAAAAAAATAATAGTAGTGCTTACATAAAGGTTACTGTGCAGACCATTGTGTTACTGTATGTAAGATGCTTAGAACGATACATAGCACACAGTGAAAGCTCTGTGTTTGCTTTTTTTGAGTATTGTGATTTAATACATAGTCCGATTTCTAACAGGCAGTTCTGAGTGTAGCATACTTTTGTATATGAAAAACACTGCAGTGGCTACCAAGTGTCTGCAGGACATGTGCATTCTTGATCCAAGACGTGTTCCTGCCTGTCACCTGGGCATCTGTCCCTTTCAGCCTCTTCTCCTGTCCCTTTGAACTATATGCAGTTCTTTGAACTCAAATAGATCAGAAGGCATTTGACGGCAGGACCATGCTCTATTTCCTTTTTTAATGCAAAATGTATAGTAAGTAACATTAAGTGCTTGTAAGGTGGGTTACAGATTGTCTTTAGGTAGTTTAAAGTTTCAATGACATTTTACATTGGGTAAGTGAGTGAGTGAAGAAGTGAATGAAGAATGCACAAAGAAAGGAGAGCTTTAATGAATTTAGCCCACAGAGTGTCAATCAAAACTAGGTACAGAATGATATATGTTTATAAATTTTCATAGTAAAAATAGAATAATATCCTATAGATCGTTACTATTTTATTCCATTATATTAACTCCAGATTAAAAAGGATTATGTTACAACAGGGCTTATTGTCATTCAATGATGTGGCTGTGGATTTCACCTGGGAAGAGTGGCAGCTGCTAGACACTGTTCAGAAGAACCTCTACCGGGACGTGATGTTGGAAAATTATAGCAACCTAATGTCATTGGGTAAAGACAACTTTCCTAAATATCTCAGCGTAAGCCCATTTATTGCCTGTCTTTATTCCATTGCTACAATTTATGCATACTCTGATATCGTCAATGATTTTGGACTTGGACTAGTATAGGTAGGTAACAGAGCTTATTTTATTTAGTATCATACAGTGACTGTACTTAATTTCATTTTCCAAGTGAAAAGTTTCAATTTTGCTGAGATTTAAACTATACATTCCCTGAAACAGAACTTTTCCTCACAGGACCCAATACTGCTCAGATTCTCTGTGATTACCCCCCTTGACAGGTTATCAAGTTATCAAGCCAGAACCAGTGATGTACTTGGAGAAAGAAAAAGAAAAAGAAAAAGCAGTAGTAGAGAGGGAATTCCCAAGTCAGTGTGGTCCAGGTGAGTGAAACCAATGCAGATGCAGTGGGAGTTCGTGGAAGCAAAGTAACAGTTGGTCATTGTTGGGTTGGGAACTTTGTTATTTTAATATATTTTTTTAATTGAAGTATATTTAATTTACAATGTTATGTTAGTTTCAGATGTACAGCAGAGTGAGTCAGTTATATGTATATATATATATTCTTTTTCAGATTCTTTTCCATTATAGGTTATTACAAGATATTGAATATAGATCCCTGTGCTATACAGTAGGTCCTTGTTGTTTGTGTATTTTATATATAGTAGTATGTATCTGTTAATCCCAAACTCCTAATTTTTCCCTCCCCCCATTTTAATATTTTTTTCTCATAGTCTCTGAACCTTTAGAAGTGACTTTGAATGAAAAGAAGTCTTCAGTATGAATGTTGCCTGCTTCTCTTACTACCCTTCCATATATGACTCTGTTTTGCTAGCCACCTAGGAGGAGACTTACCTCCTTGTATCTACCCTGGGTCAGATCTTTGCCTAGTTCATTTGGTCTTTCCTTTTTTGCTTAGTTGTTCTTTTAGGGTAGCTCATTAGACACAACCAACCTCTTTTACCTTTTATCCATATTCATATACCTCTTCTATTTTGCTTTCAAATATTCATAGATTTGTTCCAATGTTTGATGACACCCATGTCCTTCAGTTCATTACTTATTACTGTTTCTTTTATTGAGTGCCTCAGACTTACGTTGTGCACCTGCTGTATCACTTTCTCCATCTCTGGATATTGACTTGAGATTTCATCCCTCTCCATTTCATGATAATGGTAGTATTCATTGATTTTTTTCTAGAAGTAATGTGGCAAGTTTATGATTGGCATCGGGAAGATAACGGGAAGGGTGGACCTGTGGAGAGAGATCATGAAAACAATGCATTGGGAAAAATATTTCCTTTGAGCAAAAACTTTGTTTCATTTACACAAAGACCCCATAAATGTGTCTCAAGAGGAATAAGTTTGAAACAAAATTCAGACCCAAGTTATCAGAGTAAAAGCTATGCAGAAATGAACTCTGATGAGTTAAATGGTTATGGGAAGTCATTTTTCCATACTCTACATGAAACCTCCCACCCTCGAGCCCAGTACTATGAACATAATTTATGTGTGAGGTCTTTCAGCACAGTAACAAATCTTAAAAGACATCACAGAATTCACACAGAAGGGAAACCTTACGAATGCAGTCAATGTCCCAGATCCTTCAGGTATAAGTCAAAGCTCATAATACACCAGAGAACCCATACAGGAGAGAAGCCATACAGATGCAGTGAATGTCAGAAAGGTTTCAGTACAAAATGTCATCTCACTCTGCACCAGAGAACTCATACAGGAGAGAAACCGTATGAATGTATCGAGTGTCAGAAATCCTTTAGAACAAAATATCATCTCATTCTACACCATAGGACTCATACAGGAGAGAAACCCTATGAATGCAAAGAATGTGGAAAAGCTTACAGGGAAAAGACGAAGCTCAGATTACATTACAGAACACATACAGGAGAGAAACCTTTTGAGTGTAGCGATTGTGGGAAAGGTTTTATGCAAAAGTCAAACCTGATTATCCATCAAAGAATCCATACAGGAGAGAAACCCTATGGATGTAAAGAATGTGGAAAGGCCTTCTGTAGTAAGTCTCAGCTTGTTGTTCACCAGCGAAATCATACAGGAGAAAAATCCTATGAATGCAGGGAATGTGGAAAAGCCTTCAATAAAAACTTACACCTCATAACACATCAGAAAATTCATATCAGAGAGAAACCTTATGAATGCAGTGAATGTGGAAAAGCTTTTGTACACACATCACAGCTCATTCTACATCAGAGAAATCATACAGCAAGAACACCTTATGAATGTGAGGGATGCGGGAAAACCTTTAATAAAAAGTCACACTTCATAACCCATCAGAGAATTCATACGGGAGAGAAGCCTTATGAATGCAGTGAATGTGGGAAGGCTTTTATAGACAAGTCACAGCTTATTGTTCATAGAAGAACTCATACGGGAGAGAAACCTTATGAATGCAAGGAATGTGGGAAAGCCTTTAATAAAAAGTCATCCCTCATAACACATCAGAGAATTCATACGGGAGAGAAACCTTATGAATGCAGTGAATGTGGAAAAGCTTTTATAGACAAGTCCCATCTCATTGTCCATCAGAGAGCTCATACAGGAGAGAGACCCTATGAATGCAGTGAATGTGGAAAAGCTTTCATACGAAAGGCAATGCTCATTGTCCATCAGAGGACACATACAGGAGAGAAACCCTTCGGATGCCTTGAATGCCAAAAAGCCTTTAGCAGTATGGCAATGCTCAGTAGACATCAGTTGATTCATACAGGAGAGAAACCCCATGGATGCAGTGAATGTGGGAAGGCTTTCCGCCAAAAAAGCCACCTTATTATCCATCAACGATGCCATACTGGAGAGAAACCCTATGGATGCATTCCATGCGGTCAAATCTTCAACCAGAAGGCACAGCTCATTAGACATCAGAGACATCACACAGGAGAGAAACCATATCAGTGCACTCAATGTGGGAAAGCCTTTTTTGAGAAATCATACCTCAGTGTCCATCAGAGAAGTCATGCAGGGCAGAAACCTTATCAATGTGGTGAGTGTGGGAAAACTTTCTCTGTCAAGTTCTTTCTCACTTCACATGAGGAAATTCATACATGAAAACAATCCCAGGAACACAGCACTGGGAAGACTTTAGTGAGATGCCAGATCTCCCTGAATATAAGAAAATTCACACGAGAGTCACCCTATGAATGCAGGGAAAGTTAGGGTACTTTTCCATTAATTTTGGCCTTTGTAAGTTTCAAAACTTACCCAGAAGAGAAATCTTTTAAATTCAGTGAATATAGGAAAATTATCTACTACCCATGTAGCCTCATATTTAATGAGAAAAAAGGCAGTATGAATGAAAAGTTGAAATCTCTTCTTGAGAAGAGATCCCATTATACATCGCACAAAATGAAACCTTTGGGTACAACAAATGTTTTTGATAGGCTATCATAAAGTAGTCAGTTTTCACTGTGGAAAAATATCTCACAAATATTGTGAATTCTTGAGTAGCTTCCAAACAAATGAGTTTTCATACCAAGGAATACAGATGGCTGAAGACTTGTGATAAGGGATGCCTCTGGCATGAAGTCCAAACTTATCATGCATCAGATAATATTTTTTTAAGGAGAATTAGTAGAGTGTAATGACGGTGAGAAAGTATATTTACATATAAACAACTTTATAATAAAAATTTTGATCATCGCATTACCATGTATTTATAGAAAATGTAACACAAAATAGTTAGGAAGAACAGATAACTTTAGCATGCCAAAGGACACTTTGTTTCATGTTTGAATATATTGTATAGTCAAAGAAGTAAAATAAGAAAGGTCCCAGCTGTATGTATTTGCTTTGTGTCTGAGTATTTTTGTAGAACATGTATATGATGATTTTCAAATTTCACAAGGTAATGAAAGTTGTGTACCACGAAATTCTTGTTCCAGTTTGTATGTCTAATATCTACCAAAAATGCCAACATAGTGAAATATATAAATCACAAAGGGAGTAATTCAGCTTAACATTAAACAAGACTATAACACCATTTACACCTTTTTGGTTTTTGTTTTACTGTTACTGGTATTGTAAATGAATCTGGTACTTTTCAGCCCTTAGGAATGATAAATTTTTTTAAAACAAATTGTCTTCTGGTTGTCACTCAGAAAACAAAAAACAAAAAAAGAAAACCCAAAAAAAACCCCATTACAAATATTGAGGTTTAAGAGTGATAAGTAATCACAACTCTTCTGTCCCCAAATGAGTTCTGAAAGACTGGAAGCAGCTGCTATTTTCAAAGAAATGAAGATTAAAATGTCACTTGTCTTGGTGGTTGTGCTGAAATGGGGAATGAATATGGTTTAGACTTATAGCCAGATGTGCTTGCCACGGCTTTCCTCCATGAAAACCTAGTTTATTTGTTTCCTAGAGCTGCCGTAACAAAGTATACTATTAACTGAACGGGTTAAAACAACAGAAATTTACTACTGTCTCAGTTCTGGAGGCCAGAAGTCCAAAGTCAAGGTGTCATCAGGGCCATGCTCCCTCTGAAAACTGTTGAAGATTCCTTCCTTGCCTCTTCCTAGCTCCTGGTGATTTATGGGCAACTATTGGCTTTCCTTAGTCTGCAGCTGTATAACTCCAACCTCGGTCTTTGTCATCACATGGCATGCTCCCTGTGTGCCTCTGTGTCTCCACATGGCCAACTTCTAAGAACACCAGTTATTGGATTTGGAGCCCACCCTACTCCAGGATGAGCTCATCTCAACTAAACTCCATCTATAACAACTCAATTTTCTGAGGTACTGGAGGTTAGGACTTCAACATACTTCTTTTCGGATGGGGGGAGTGGATACACGATTCATCCAAAACTCCTAGTACAATTGACCCTTGAACATTGCAGGGGTTAGGGGCGCTGACCCCCTATGCAGTTGGGAATCGTTATATAACTTTTGACTCCCCCAAAACTTAACTACTAATAGCTTTCTTTGATTGGAAGCCTTACCAATAACAAACAGTCGATTAACACATATTTTATATGTTATCTGTATTATATACTGTATTCTTACAATGAAGCTAGAGAAAGAAAATGTTATTAAGAAAGTCATATAAGGGGGAATTCCCTGGTGGTCCAGTGGTTAGGACTCGGTGCTTTCACTGCCGTGGGCCCAGGTTCAGTCCCTGGTCAGGGAGCTAAGATCCTGCAAGCCACACGGCGCGGCCAGAAAGAAAAGTCATAGGGAAGAGAACATACGTTTAAAGTACTGCACTGTATTCATCAATACCATAAGTTTACATCATCCGTTTACAAGCTGAATCATCTGTCAGTATCTACATCAATATTATATGACACAAAACACTGTAGATGTTATACATATTACTAACACTAAGCATCAAAAATGAAAAAGTAATGTGAAAAAATTCATTTATTTACAGGTATAACAACTCATACATTGATAACGAAGAAGTAACAATAACATTTTATCATCTTGGGCACACTGTTGTTCAACTGTGTTTTTCCCTCACCTGTTATTTATCCTAGTGTTCATAGGCACACATTTTTTTTTTTTTTTTGGTGGGGCATATATCTAGGAGTGGATTTGTTGGGCCATAGAGTGATTTTTAAGATTTTAAAGTAGAAAATGTAAAAATATGCAAGAGTAGAAAGATTCAAAAATTTTAAACATTTTTTGATTTCACTGATTGCCTTTCCTCCCCCCGCCCCAGGAATATTTTTAATCAAATGTCATATAGTATAATTTCCTCCTTAAATACTTTAATATGTATCTGTAACAGGTAAGGATTTTAAAAAGACTATAGTCACCATTATACTCAACAAAATAGACAGTATTTCTTGAATATATTCAGGTTCTCCTATAGTGTGTGTGTGTGATTTATTATAAGGTATTGGCTCACATGATTATGGAAGCTGAGAATTTGGAGGTGGAAAGGGTGGGGAAGACTTCTTTCTGAGAGATTAATAATTCTGTTAACTGTTCCTGAGAAACTCACCTCATCGAAAGAACAAACTATTGACAGCTTAACTTGCCCACATCTGCCAATTCAAGACCTGAGTAGCCCCAGAGGGCCTTGAACAAGATATTGGGGACAACAGCCTTTCTGTCAAAGTTTATTTTGCTTGAAGAAGACCATTTGTTCTTGGGTGTGGGCTATAAAGATGTTTCTGTGTTTGCGAGATCTACCATTAATTCTTATTCTGTTGTAAAGAGAACATTTATTCAACTGCTAATAATCGGAGGAATCTTGTTGCATATTACAATTACCAGGAAGTTTTGTGAATAAATACAGGTTCCTGGGACTTCCTTGGTGGCGCAGTGGTTAAGAATCCGCCTGCCAATGCAGGGGACACGGGTTCAAGCCCTGGTCTGGGAAGATCCCACATGCCGCGGAGCAACTAAGCCCGTGAGCCACAACTACTGAGCCCGCGTGCCACGACTACTGAAGCCCGCGCGCCTAGAGCTCATGCTCCGCAACAAGAGAAGCCACTGCAATGAGAAGCCCGTGCACCACAACGAAGAGTAGCCCCCGCTCGCCACAACTAGAGAAAGCCCACCTACAGCAATGAAGATCCAACACAGCCAAAAATAAAATAAATTAAAAAAAAAAATTCAGGACTTCCCTGGTGGCACAGTGGTTAAAAATTCTCCTGCCAATGCAGGGGACACAGGTTCAAGACCTGGTCTGGGAAGAGCCCACATGCCGCGGAGCAACTAAGCCCGTGTGCCACAACTACTGGGCCTGCACTCTAAAGCCCGCGAGCCACAACTATTGAAGCCTGTGCACCTAGAGCCCGTGCTCCGCAACAAGAGAAGCCACGGCAATGAGAAGCCCGCGCACCGCAGCGAAGAGTAGCCCCCGCTCGCCTCAACTAGAGAAAAAGCCCTCGCACAGCAACGAAGACCCAACGCAGCCAATAATAAATAAGTTTATTAAAAAAAAAAAAAAAAAAAACAGGTTCCTGCATTAAGCACCAGACTTTATGAATCAGATGCCTTGATGCTGCAGTGACCTAACCCATATTTTATTTTATTTTTAATTGTTTAATTTTTAGTTTTTATTGGAGGATAGTTGATTTACAATATTGTGGTCTAACCCATATTTTTAAAAAATATCTCCCCAAGTGATTCTGTTGGAACAGTATCAGTTGTAGATCCAACATTTGGGAAACAGTTATCTAGATGGTATTTGGAGCTGGGAGGGGCCTGAGATGGGAATGTGAGGGGAAAAACAGTTGAACAATCCACAGTGTTCCAAGATTATGAAGCATTTACACAGATTTTCTTTTATCTTGTAGCAGTGGTAACTCTTAGGGTGGGATGAAATACAGGAGAGATCTCCAGTCTCTGGAATGTACGTTCTGGAATGAAGGGGACTTCCTGGATTAAAAACAAAACAGAAAACAAAAAAGTTCCTTGGATAAAAACAGCAAGGTCCTACTGGGACACACAGGGAGCTGTATTCAATATCCTGTGATTAAACCATAAAGGAAAAGAAAAAAAAGTTCCTCATTCAGATGGTCTCAGAAATTCGCTCTAGAAGCTCCCAGGGAAAATAATCTAACTCTCCCAAAAGTCCTCTCCCAATGAGGGTCAGCGAGCTGGGGATGAGGCGACTCCCATTTCCTTGCTTTCTGTTTTAGGCAGCCACGAGGTGGAGCTCGATTTCATTAGTTTTTCATTATCAGTTGGGACAAACTGAACGATACCAAAGCCAGTCATGCCAGGATTGTTTACTGCTGCTGCTTTTTGACCCCTCAGCTCTGTCCTAATTATGTACTGATGCGATACAACCAGTTGCCTCTCATTGCTTAGAATTTACTCGCATCTAGCTGGAAGGATGGCTGCCAAAAGCATTGTTTCAGGCGGATGAATTTCCACTCACTTCTGGCCATGAAGGAGAGGGGTGAATATCGAGTAGGAAGCTGGCAGTCTCTACCACATCCTACTCATTTGTCTACCCCACACCCCTGTATACTCTTCTCCCCAAACAGAAGTAGTCCCATCCTTCCCAAGGGAGACAGCTCCGAAGTTTTATTTTGGAGTTTTAGACTCAATCAGGTCTAGAAATATTTGTGGCGAGCAGTCCATAAACTTTAAAAGAATCCTCAGAGACCCAATATACAATGGTGCAATGAGAATAGGAATCCACAATGAAAACTTCCAATGAAGAAGAGAAAACTGGGGAGGATACAGCAGGCGCTATTCTATTGCAACCAAGGCCAATGGGCAGCAATAGTGAGAGTTCCCTGTCCTGGCACTCAATTTGGAAGCACTCGTTCTCCTATCTAGAGGATGTACAACATCCTTCATGACTCCTGGCTTTGCCCTCTTGTCTTTATTAGTTGTTCCTTGTTTTCTATGGTCACATCTTAGTTGGGCATTGAAGAGTATACATTTCTTGGGAATTAAAAAGCATTTCTAAGAGTCAAGAATGCAAATGAGATGGGTAAACTTCTTTGCCTTAAAAATGCAAAAACTTTAGGGGTGACATGAGGGGAAGGGAGAAAAAAGGATGACTGAGTAAAAACAGTGGAGTGGGTGAAGGACTTTTGATAACAAGACTAGCTAATATTCATTTTGAGTTCTTTCTTTTGCCAACGCATCAGGAGTGTGTTATATGATGAAGGGCAATTCGTGAGTGATTATTTGCAGAAAGCAAGGGAAAGGCTGAGTGCTCTTGTAAACTGATTTATTTCAAAACAAAGTCATCAGGCAACAAGGGTACTTTACTTGAAGCCGAGATTTAAAACCAGAGGTATTCATAAAAAGGTAAAGCACGTGGAAATTTGTATTTTGCTTTTTAAAAACTTTTTATTTTATTACATTTTTATTTTTGGCCGCACCACGCAGCATGTGAGATCTTAGTTCCCCAACCAGGGATCAGACCGACACCCCCTGCAGTGGAAGTGCAGAGTCTTAACCACTGGACTGCCAGGGATGTCCCTGGGTATTTGTAAAAATTGGTTGCCAAGGGGAGGGGTTTGGGGTGGGGGAGGGAAGGATTGGGAGCTTGGGATTAGCAGGTGCAAACTAGTATATATAGAATGGATAAACCACAAGGTGCTACTGTATAGCACAGGGAACTATATTCAATATCCTGTGATAAACCAGAATGGAAAAGAATATGAAAAAGAATATATATGTGTATAACTGAGTCACTTTTGTGTACAGCAGAAATTAACACAACATTGTAAATCAACTATACTTTAATAAAAAAAAAAATAAAATAAATGTGGTTTTGATGATATTATTCAGGCATTATTTAGACTAACCTAGTACTAGCCTAACCCATCTCCAAAATGCTTGTAAAGTAAACCATAAACGCTGTCTTGGTTTAAGCCATTGTTAGGTGTAATTGTAAATTGCAGATTACTTATAATTGAAAGCACCCTAATTGATACAAGACCTTGGGAATAATGTTTTTAGGATGACTGTCCTTACCTCTGTCTCTATTTTCCCATATTCCCCCATATCACCGTGATACCCTTGGATGATACTTTCTTAAAATTTCAGAAAGACTGCCATCTCTTTGGTCTAGAAGCCTACTAATGTGCTTCCACAGGAGCAGAGGATGATGGCATTAATCTTGGTAGTGGTGAGCGGATGGGGGCTGTTCTGTCTTGTACCACTGTCGGCTCCTCCGCCTCCCACCTGTCGGAGCACTCTCTGTGTTTCTGGTTCTCGTCTCTCTCATCTTCATCTCTGCCTTTCATTATTATCTCTTGATTCTTCTCACCTCAGTCCTTGCCTCTCTCTTTATCCTGATTCCTTGAGAGAGAAGGGACCTGGCTACCCAGATTCTTTGACTCTTGATGTTGAGAGGGTTGAACTTCTGCATCCCACAGAGGATGGAGCTTGAGAACAACAGTCAGGTGCTTGAGTCTCTAAAAGGGCCCAGTCTACTCCCCAAAGGCTCTTAAAACAAGTACCGTATTGGTGTATTCTTGGGCCCATTGAAAAGCAGAAAGAGCCCTAGTTTTCTGTTACCCAATTGGTTTCAGTTCCCTTCCCCTTTCCCTGTTCCTTTGGTGTGTCATTTTTTTTGGAGGGTGGGGGGTTCACCACGCATGGCTTGTGGGATCTTTCCCAACCAGGGATCGATCGAACCCGGGGCCCCTGCAGTGAAAGTGCTGAGTCCTAACCATTGGACCGACAGGGAATTCCCTGGTGTATCTTCTATGAAGACCTTTAGAACCAGAGTCACTCTCCTCAGGAGACCAAGGCTTAGAACTGTCCAGAGCAAGGACCACAGTTGGTGGAAAGTCCAGGTGAAAAAACATATCCCTGGGGGCTGGGGAGCTAGACAAGGGCACGCTCAGTAGAATGGTGGGGACAAAAGACTCTTTGGAGAGAGTCATAGACAACTATGAGGTGAAGAAATGAATACTGCAAACATACACAACTCTTTTGTGATGTTTGGCTGTGGAGAAGGAGAGCCAAGGAACTGGTTGGAAACTAAGGAAGAATGTGGAGTGGAAGGGTAAACTTAAAAAGAAAAAAAAAAAGAGGTTCTAGACCTTATTGGGTGCTGTTGGGAATGATGGAAGGGAAGGGAAAGATTTGATGCTGCAGGAGAGAGAGCAGATAAGTGAAGGAGGGAAGTTCTTGAGAAAATGAGATGAGTGGGATTCAGATGACAAGTAGGACAGATCTTGGGCAGGGATACTTGTTTTCTGATCGCGGAGGTGAAGACAGAGAAGAGTGGTGCAGTGGTGCAGGTGCATCTTGTTTCTCCATTCATCCACTGATGGACCTTTGGTTGTTTCCACCTTCTGGCTATTGTGGGGAGTGATACTATGAACACCTGTGCACACGTTTTCGTTGGAGTGCCTGTTTTCTCTACGCACCGTTTGCCCAGTATGTCCTCTTGGAGGGCAAGAAATTTATCTTCTTCAGCTAAGTAATCTGTCTGGTAGGTGTCTTGCATATCAGCAATTGTGGGAGCATCTGTGATACTGTAATGACAGTAAGAAATATATATTTGGTCTTCATCCCTGTTCCTGGCACAGAGCTCCCCAAGCCCTTGCAATTCCCCGTGAGGAGGGCAATAAAGGTGCATTTTTGTTATGTTAATGAGGAGGCTTCTGGAGAGCACCTAAGGATGGGGGGATGGTCACCAGAGGAACCCTATGAGTAGAGGGTTGGAACTTTCAGCCCCACCCCTGGACCTATGAGTGGCTGGAGATTGAGTTCCGTCAATCCCCATCAATGGCCAATGATTTAATCAATCTTGCCTATGTAATGAAGCCTCCATAAAAACTCAGAAGGACGGGGTTTGGAGAGCTTCCAGGTTGGGGAAAACCCAGAAGGCTTCCACGTGCCACCATGGTGCTTGTGCCCTGAAAAACTGTGGGACCCAACCTGGAGGGATTTGGGGAGGAGTTTTATAGCAGTGGTTCAAGGGCAGGGTTGCTGATAAGAATCAGGCCTACACTCCTTTAATCTGGCCTCAGGTGGTCTCCTGATGAGCTTCTCTGGTTCCTTTAATCTGGCCTCAGGAACTCAGGGAAGGTCACGGAGGCTGGAGTCTATTCTCTACAAACAAGAAACGGGGTACACAGAAAGGCTTCCATGTCCAGGAGCCCCACAGGGTCCTGCTTGGTTTCACTAGGACACCCAGCTGGTGCTGGAGAACTGCTTGCTTTGGGAAGAAATCCATATATTGGAATTAGGGTCAGAATCAGACCATCGTACCTCCCAAAAGCCCCTTCCCACTTTCTTCCTCGTTGACCAAACTCTTTTTCATGGCAGCCATGCATCCCTCCCAGAGTCTAAATCTCCAGTGGAGGAACTAGATTATACGTTTAATTTAATTTTAATCCATTTACATCTAATAGCTGCATGTAGCTAGTGGCCACAGGCTTGGCCAATGTGACTGAGGGCTGCCCGCTCTCCTCTCCCATCACATCTGAGCTGATTAAGGCTGTTCTGGGTCCAGTTTGCCTGTGTGTTCTGGCCAGAGAGCTGGCTCACAGGCCCCAGGGAACATGAAGAAACAAGCATCCTCATACTGTCCTGTTTGTCTTTGTATTCCCAGTTTTCTCTCTGCTTTCAACAACTGTGTTTGTGATATAGCCATTAACATTTCCTGATCACCTTTAAAACCTCCAAGGGGGACATCCCTGGTGGTCCAGTGGTTAGGACTCCTAGCTTCCACTGCAGGGGACGCAGGTTTGATCCCTGGTCGGGGAACTAAGGTCCTGCATTCTGTGTGGTGTGGCCAAAAAAAAAAAAAATCAGGGTTCAGCAATTTAAAAAAACAAAAACAAAAACCTCCAAGAGACCTGTATGTCCTCAGCCCAGATGTGCAGAGGGTCACAGGACATCAGGAGCATGGAGGTAAGTGAATTGGATATTTAGATTCCAAGGAGGTTCCAGCACACCCCCAAAAGTCACTAACACAGGCATTGTGGCAGCATATCCTTGGCTGTTTGGAAACCATGAGTGATCCCTCCCAGTTCCTGTTACTCAGGCAGCCCCAGATCTATCTCCCCTTCCGGCCCCTCAGCTCTGCTCCTTTGGAAGTCGCTAAAGCTTAGGAAACTTTGCCCAGGTCAGAAAATAATCCATGAGGGGTAAAGAACTGAGAACTTCAGCTCTCAGGTGACTAAGAGGGAGTCCTGGGGACCCAGACTCCCAGCACTGAGGGCTTCCTCTCTTTGAGCCTCTGTCTTCTCACCTGTAAATTGGGTCTATTAACAATCCTTCCTGTGCAAGATTGTCCGCACAACGAAAAGAGACATTGTGTATTCGCACCACAAAATGCTCCTCTATGGGAATGAGAAGGAGCAAATCATAACATGCACAACTGTGTCTGAATCTCACAGACATAACATAGAGGGAGAGAAGCGAGGCACAAAAGAGGATGCTCTGTCCGATTCCATTTACGTGATGTTTCAAAACAGGGGAACTAACCTATGCTGATTAGAGTGAGGACGTTGTTTATCCCCACGTGTGTGTGTAGGATGTCTGGAAGGGGACAGTGGGGGCATTCTGCTTCTTGTTCTGGGTGCTTGTTATTCAGGTGTCTTAACATTGTGAATATTGATTGATGGGACATTTATGATATGTGCAATGGTTTGGGTGTATATTACATTTCACTGAAAATTTTACTGAGAGAGAAAAAGGAGGGAGGGTTAGAGAGGTGAGCGATGGAGAGAGAAGAGAAGGAGGGAGGGAGAGGGGATGGAGGGCAGGAGAAAGGAAGAGAGAAAAAAAAGGGAGGGAGAGATCAGAGGGATGGAGAAACAAGGAAGGGAGGGAGGAGCACTTTCCTGGAACAGCGAAGGTAAAGAAAGGGTGAGTCTTAGAATCTTCTGCAGCGGAACGGATGACGTGGGGTGAGTTGATACAGGGTTCAGTAGAGTCAGTGGAAATCATTTCTTATCCTTCCCCCCCCCCACCCCCATCCACACAACTGGAGGCTGGGAGAAACACCAGCACCACAGACAGAAATAGCCGGGTTCCAAGCACAGTCGTCAGTGACCTGAAGCAGCTGGACAGTGCCTGAGCCAGAGAGGTCGCCACTGACAAGCGCCCTCTGTCGTCAATACTATTTCCATGGGCTGGAGCTGGCCTCGGTCTCCCAAGCCTCAGAGTAGCCAGGGCCCACGATTCCTGGGACTCTGACATGATGGAGGCCCCACGTCTGTCCCACCCACCCCCAACCCATATATCAGAGCGTGTTGAGATGGCTCGTGCTAGCTCACAGACACTTGTTAACATTTCAGGATTTTTTTTTTTTTTAATTTATTTTTGGCTGTGTTGGGTCTTCGTTTCTGTGCGAGGGCTTTCTCCAGTTTCGGCAAGCGGGAGCCACTCTTCATCGCGGTGTGCGGGCCTCTCACTATCGTGGCCTCTCCCGTTGCGGAGCACAGGCTCCAGACGCGCAGGCTCAGTAGTTGTGGCGCACGGGCTTAGTTGCTCCGCGGCATGTGGGATCTTCCCAGACCAGGGCTCGAACCCGTGTCCCCTGCATTGGCAGGCAGATTCTCAACCACTGCGCCACCAGGGAAGCCCCAGGATTTTTTTTTTTTTATTGAAGGATAGTTGATTTACTATCCTTCAATAAAAAATGTGTTAATATCTGCTGTACCGCAAAGTGAGTCAGTTATACATATATATACATAACTGTTTATTTTTTATTTTTTTTAGTTGCAGCTTGCGGGTTTCTTCGTTGCGGCATGCCTGCGGAATCTAGTTCCCTGACCAGAGATTGAACCTGGGCCCCCTGCATTGGGAGCACAGATTCTTACCCACTGGACCACCAGGGAAGTTCCTATACATACTTTTTAAAAATATTCTTTTCCACTATGGTTTATCACAGGATACTGCACATAGTTCTCTGTGCTACACAGTAGGACCCTGTTGTTTATCCATCCTATATATAAAAGCTTACATCTGCTAACCCCAACCTCCCACTCCATCCCTCCCCTAATCCCCTCCCCCTTGGCAACCACCAGTCTGTTCTCTATGTCTGTAGGTCTGTTTCTGTTTCGTAGATAAGTTCATCTGTGTCATATTTCACATTCCACATATAAGTGATATCGTATGGTATTTGCCTTTCTTTCTGACTTACTTCACTTAGTATGATAATCTCTAAGTTCATCCATGTTGCTGCAAATGGCATTATTTCATTCTTTTTTATGGCTGAGTAGTATTCCATTGTGTGTGTGTGTGTGTGTGTGTGTGTGTGTGTGTGTCTATACACACACATACGTAGCACATCTTCTTTATACATTCATCTGTCGATAGACATTTAGGTTTTTTCCATGTATTGGCTATTGTGAATAGTGCTGCTATGAACAGAGGGGTGCATATATCTTTTTGAATTATAGTTTTTTCTGGCTATATGCCTAGGAGTGGGATTGCTGGATCATATGGTAATTCTATTTTTAGTTTTCTGAGGAACCTCCACACTGTTTTCCACAGTGGCTGCATCAACTTACATTCCCACCAACAGTGTAGGAGGGTTCCCTTTTCTCCACACCCTCTCCAGCATTTGTTACCTGTAGACTTTTTAATGATGGCCATTCTGACCAGTGTGAGGTGGTACCTCATTATAGTTTTGATTTGCATTTGTCTAATAATTAGTGATGTTGAGCATCTTTTCATGTGCCAATTGGCCATCTGTATTTCTTCTTTGGAGAAATGTCTATTTAGGTCTTATGCCCATTTTTCAATTAGGTTATGTTTTTTTTGTTTGTTTGTTAACATTTCAGGAATTTTATGAGCCATTATTAGAAATCAGTCATATAAAATTACAATGAAATAAGTGATATTCAAAACAAAGGTAACAAATTCTCAAATTCAGCCCTTCCTAATTACTTTGCTACATTTTGATGAACCAGTGAAATTCCAACATCCATCTTCCCGCTTTTATGTTTGTCTCTCATTAACATAAACAAAAATATCAGCCGACACTCATGTAGGAACTACATTTGTGGCATCCATAACAGGAGCTACTTCTTTGCTGGACTGGAGACTAACCAGACATTTATTGGTAGTCTGATTTTGTGACATTCCTGTTCGAGACAGAATGATGAAAACTGGTACTGGATTTTGTAAGAAATAGCAAGTCGCCCTGAAACTATAGTGGTATGAAATTTACAATTAAGAATATCGTGTATTGTATTATGATTTGTAAACTGCTACATATCATTTATAATCAGTAAAATTTATCATAAACATATGTATTTATATACAGACGTACTTTTTTTTCCCCTCTAGAGCTGGCGGTTAAATGTTTACCAGCATACCATAGTGCTGAAAATACCTGTGCTTGGGATTCTGTAAGAACCACGTTCAAATCTCGGCTCTGTCACTACTTGTGTGACCTTAGAGATGTCATCCCCCTTTTTTGGACTTTAGTTTTCTCTTCTTTAATACAGAAGCTATAATCACTGAGGGTGCTCTTTTGGCTGGAGCTAATAAGTATGAAGTGGGTAGCCCAGGGCTTGGTATATATCACAGCCACCATCAACATTACGGCTCTTTCCACTTGCTGGAGACAAGCCTGCTCTCCCTCTGCTTTCTCTGTCCTCTGAGATCCAGACCACAGTGACATGGCCCTTCCCTCTCATCCTCACAATCCTCCTTCCTCGTGGGACCTCCCTTTCCCAATCAACACGTTGGGAAATCCTTCAGCAGACTTTCCTGTGAATCCCTGGACCTGGGGAGAGATGCGAGGGGACACATTCTGGTCCCATGTACCTTAGAAGAAGAAGGTCCCTTTGAGCTTCTCCAGGGCAAAAACCAGTTCCTGGTTTATTGTATGCCAGGCACTGTGCTGTTGCATTGATTTGTTAGGGCTGCTATAACTCATTACCACAAACTAGGTGGCTTAAAACCACAGAAATGTATTCTCTCACAGTTCTGGAGCCTAGAAGTCTGAAATCAAGGTGTCAGGAGGGTTGGTTCCTTCTGAAGGTTCTTAGGGAGATCGGTTTTATGCTTCCTCCTGCTTTCTGGTGGTTGCCAGCAATCCTTGGTGTGATGGATTCAATTGTAACCTCCCCCATATTCCTAAATTGAAGTCCTAACCCTGCAGTACCTGTGAATGTGACCTTATTTGGATACTAGGTTGTTGCATATGTCGTTATTTAAGTTAAGATGAGGTCATACTGAAGTAGGGTGGGCCCCAATCTAATAGGACTGGGTGTCCTTATGAAGAGGGGAAATTGGGACACAGACACGCATGCAGGGAGAACGTCATGTGAAGATGAGATGGGGGTGATGCTTCTACAAAAGAAGGGATGCCGAAGATTGCCAGCAAACCACTAGAAGCTAGAGAAGAAGGCTGGGACAGATTCAGAGCCTTCAGATTCACAACCCTGTCAAAACCTTGACCTCAGACTTCCAGCCTCAAGATCTGTGGGGCAATACATTTCTGCTGTTTAAGCCACAAAGCTTGTGATACCTTGTACAGAAGTCCTATAAAACGAATACATTTGGCTTACAGATGCATCCCTCCAATTTCTGCTTCTGTCTTCATATCACCTTCTCCTCTGTGACTACTGTTGACTAATCTCCCTCTGCCTCACTCTTATAAGGGCTCTGTCATTGGATTTAGGTAGGGGTGATCTCATCTCAAAATCCTTAACTTGATCACATCCGCAAAGACCCTTTTCCCAAATAAGGTCACATTCACAGGTACAAGGGGTCAGGACTTGGGCCTGTCTTTGGGGGGCCACCAGTCAACCCACTATATCTGGGGATTCATATAACGTACATCCTCTCATGTAATCTTCGCTCCAAAAGAGAGTCAGAGGAGGGAAACCGAGGCTATGAGCGAACAAGTCACTTTTCCACAGTCACACTGTTAGGTCAGAGGTGGAATTATAATACAGGGCCCTCCAACCTGCTGCTATTTCACGCTCTGTCCCAGAGGAGGCCTCAGTAACAGTGTTTGATGAATGAATGCATGAATGAGTGAATGAATGAAGCAACTCAGTAACGGGCACGGAAAGCAATCTTGTGCAAATATTTCCTAGAAATAGCAAATTATCAGCAAGTTTGGGAGTTCACTTATTTTACTTACTTTCTTTCTTACTTACTTTCTTTCTTTCTTTCTTTCTTGGCCGCGCCGCGCGGCTTGTGGGATCTTAATTCCCCGACCAGGGATCGAACCCAGGCCCTTCACAGTGAGAGTGTGGAGTCCTAACCACTGGACAGCCAGGGAATTCCCTGGGAATTCATTTAAACCAGGTTCCATGCCTGGTATTTCCAGCTCTCTGCATGACATTGAATATATCAAGACCTTAATTTCCTTATCTGTAAAATGGGGATTATAATACTTGCCTCAAATGGTTTTCAAGGGAGTTAAATAAGAGTAGGCATGAAATAGGAGCGTGGGGGGGAGGGGGGAAAATGTCACTTCAGAACCATTGGGGGCTTTTTTTTTTGGCCGTGCCATATGGGGCTTGTGGGATCTCAGTTCCCTGACCAGGGATTGAACCCAGGCCAAGGCAGTGAAAGCTGGAATCCTAACCATTAGGCCACCAGGGAACTCCGTGGGGCATATGTTTAAGTCATTTGCGGGGTCCTGAGCTCACTGAGTCAGAATATATGGGAGTGGGACCCAGAAATCTGTGTTCCTAGCAAATGCACACAGCTGATTCGGATGCTCTGGTGCCCCCAGACCCGTTTGCAGGAGGCTTGGATAGGTGATAAGAGCAGAGGGTGGAGGAGGTTTCTGGCTGTGTGCCCTTGGGCACCTTCCCTCAACTGGTCTGGTCCCCAGGTCAGAGCTGAGGTCGCCGGGGAAGGTCAAGGATCCCCCTGTTGCCGCCTGAGTCAGTCATGCAGACCCTCAGCTGCTGCTGGTTCAGGAACAGCTAAAACTCACCTCAAATTCCAGTGTGCTGGGCAGACGCTCTCGCTTAACCTGAAGGGCTACCCTGCGAGGGACAACTTGAGATGTTCCCATTTTACAGATGAGGAAACAGAGGCTCAGGGGAATCAATAACACGCAAGTAACCAGCTCATGCCTGGGGGCCCCAGCCCATCCCCCCGGCCCCCCATCATCCTCTCATCCATCTTCTCAGACTGTTGCGTTTCTCCCACGAGAGGCTATTCAGGCCCTTGTCTGTGGTGGAGGCGGACCCAGGACTCACCGTGGACAACAGGAACTTTGGGAAGGGAGCCGGGGAGGTACAGAGCCAAAGCCATATATGCAAGAGTAACCTGGGCCTTGAAATTTTTTCTGTCAGAGCTCTGAAGATGATGGACCCGAGGGTCCAGGGCCCAGGCATCTTCTACAACACACAGGGGTACAGGTGCCCAGCCCCTCCCCCCTCAGACCCAGGGGTCCAGCCCCCAGCCTCCTCTTTCCCCAGTGACCTACTTACCTGGCTCTGCTGACTCCATGCTCTATCACTCTGGCCAGGAAACAACTCTTCCCAGGCCTCAGTTTCCCTCTTTGGAAAATGAGACTCCCCTCTTGCTTCCCTGGGAGAGGATAGAGCTGCTGAAAAGGAAGTCCTTCTCTGGCTCTTTCTGTCTCTGTTCCCCTCTGGGGAGAAGGGTAGGAGCAGAGAGGAAGCGGGGTGGCGGTGTCTCCAGCTGGAGGGATGGGGTTACAGCCAGACGGGGCTGTCCCTCTCCTCCCGGCCTCGAAGGTCCCCCAGCTTCTTCCCAGAGGCAGGTGGGTGTACAGTCATCAACTCCCTCCCTCCCACCCAGGATTTCGGCAGAATTTGGAGACCTAGGTGTTTCCCAGAACATGGGTGTTTGGGAGGAATGGCCCTGTGTAACCAGCTGCAGCCTGGCCAGGGCTCTGCCAAGAGGGCTGGGACACAAGCCCTGGAATTCCTGGAAGTCAGAGGCAATCCGCTTCCAGATGTGGGATCTTTGCTGTTCCTGGGAAGCCTTACCTAGGGTCCCACGTCCCTGGGAACTCCTCATCCTACCCCTCCCAGCTGCTGGGTAGTCGGTGGTGGAGGGGGGGTAGAATCCCACCTCTGGTCTTTCTCCCTCCCCCCTCTTCCCCATCCTCCCCTCTCTCTCCCTCCCCCCTCCTCCCTGCCCCTCCCTCCCCCTCCCTCCTTCCCTCCCATCCCCCCCTTTTCCTCCTCTTCTTCCTCTTCCCTGTCTCCATCGACCATTCTGATTCTCCATCCCAATCTCACTCATTCATTCACCACGTATGTATCTATTGAGCACCTACTGTGTACCAGGCACGGGTCCAGACCCCAAGGAAACAGAGTCACCAACAGCACAGGCAAAAGCTGCTGCCTGTGTGGAGCTTGCATTCTGACAAGGGAGACACATATTATACAACGAGAATCAACGGGCAAGTTATACTTTATGTAGGAAGGTGACAAATGCTGTGGGGGAAAAAAAAATTAGAGGGTAGAGAGGGTCAGGAGTCCCAGGGTGGGGCAGGTTTCCATATTAAGCAGGGTGGTCAGGTGAGCCAGCCTCCCCCTTCCCTCATCCTCCTCCCTCTTTCCTCCCACCCTCCCTCCCATCTTCCCTCCTCCCCTTCCCCCTCCCCCTTCTCCCTCCTCCCTCCCCTCCTCCCTCCCCTCCCCTCTCCCTTCCCCCCACCTCCTCCCCCTCTTCCTTTCTCCTCTGACTCTCAGTGTCTAGATTTTCCCAAAGCACTTCCCTCCCCCTCAGGACACCTTGCCGAGAAATCACACCCCTGGACTCAAGCATTGAACAGAACACAGACTTCTTCAAGTTGCTTCCCTAGGATCCTCACCCTCCCTAGTTCCAAAAGGAGGCAAAGGTAGTCAGAAGCAGCTCAGACGAGAGGCTCAGTGGGTCTGCCCCCCACATCTGCTGCCCACCTCCCTGTCTCCTCCATCCTCAGGGTTTCCTCTCCGGCCTTTGTTCTCCCTCACTCTGCAGGTGCCCTAGCGCTCTGCCGGTCCCGCCGCTGCTGCCTGCATCCAAGCTCACACTCTGCTCTCCTCCCAAAGAAGACCCTGGTATGAACCCGCCACCCACACACCCGGGCCAAAAGCTCCTAGTCTGTCCACTCTGTGTGTCCCTCACAGGCACCCAGAGCTGATCCTGTCTCTCCCCTGCTCCCAGCCCTCCCATGGCTCCCCAGCACCCAGGACAAAGTCCCAGCCTCTGAATCTGGCATTCAAAACCCTGCGTGGGGTGGACCCTGCTATGCACCCACCCCTGTGCATCACCCTTTCAGCCTCCACAACATCAACTCCCAGGTACTTTCCGGACTGTCTAGGACATTTCTTGTCTCGGATGCCCGTCAGGTTCCACCTTTCAACCCCCAGCCCCACCCCCGCCGTCCTTACCCTGACTAACTTCTCAACATTCAGGACTCACCTCCTCCAGGATATCACCTTCTCCAGGAAGCCCTCCCTGACTCTCCTGCTGGGTTCATGCGTCCTTGTCCTCGCACTGGTCTGTGATCCTCTGTTTACACAACTGTCTCCTCCACCAGACTGGCATCTCCTCAAGGGCAGGGCCCGGGTCTGAGTCATTTCTGTGTGCCCAGCATCGCTCAGCTGAGAGCTTGGCCCACGAGGGGCCCAGGAGATGTCCCTACAGGGAACAAATGTTCCTTCCCCTGCCTTTTCTCCATTTTGGCCTTATTATCTCCCCACTTTCGCTCTTTGGTCCTGTGTTCTGTAAACCACACCCTGAGGTTTTGCAATGATGATAGAAGTCTTGGGACGGCCACTGTGGACCCAGGATGGGGACCTGAGATCAGCCACCAATGGAGTGGAGGATTCTGGGAGAGATGGCTGTTAGCGAGGGGAGCAGGAGGTGGTCCCGCCACTACCAGACCCTGCCTCCTGTGGGAGTGCCGACTTGGTCTGTCCTTGTCTTTCAGCTCTTGTCTTGGCTGTTCCCAGCCTTGGTCATCTCTCCCTGCAAGGAATTCTGGGAGACTGGACTTCTGGGTCTGAGGGAGGAGAGGTTAGGGTTTTGAACTCCTAGGTCTGAGGGGGGAGGGGCCGGGGGCCTGGACTCCTGGGTCTGAGGCGGGAGGGGCCGGGGGCCTGGACTCCTGGGTCTGAGGGGGGAGGGGCGGGGGGCCTGGACTCCTGGGTCTGAGGGGGGAGGGGCCGGGGGCCTGGACTCCTGGGTCAGAGGGGGGAGGAACTGGGGGCCTGGACCCCTGGGCCTGAGGTGGGAGGGGCTGGGGGCTTGGACTCCTGGATCCTGGTGGAAGAAACCATTGGGGTTTAAAGTCCTGGTTCCTCCTCCCTTATCCACACTCCAGTTTTGGAAACATTTGGTTTTATACAGCTGCTCCACCCTGGCAGGGCGGGGTGGGGGGCTGGGCAGCCAACTGCCCGGCTTCTGAGTGGAGCTTGGGCTGCCCCCCACCCCCCATCCTGGGGTAGAGGAATCACCCTCCCCTCCTCCTCTGGGCTGGGCTCCCACTGGAGGACCCATCATCCTGACACAGCCAGACACCAGGCGGTGGCCTAGGCTCCCGGCAACGGCGTCAGAGACTCAGAGACGGCGGCCCTGCCCTGGTGAGGTGGGCGGGGTGCCCCTGACTGGGGCCCTGAACTAGCCTTCTTCTCCCCGACAGCCAGGTTCATGCAGAGACCCAACCTGGTGAGGGCGCAGCACACCCTGCCCATCCGGGGAAACCCAGGGAGTGAGGACTTGGCATCTTGCAGGGGAAAGCTCCAGAACAGGCTGGAAGAGATGGGGCAGCAGGGAGACATGAGGACTTGGAGACAGAAAAACAGAGAGAAACAGTATGAGAGGCAGAGAGAGAGAGTCAGAGAGAGAGAAACACACACCGAGATAGAGCATCAGAGATACACCAAGATGCAGAGAGACAGGGGGAGGAGAGAGATTGAGAGAGACAGACAGACAGACAGACAGAAGCAGAGAAAGGAGAAACAGGCAGCCACTGAGAGATCAGGGAGAAACAGAGAAACAGAAACTGGGAGACAGGGAAAAATAAAAAGCTAAGGATACAGATAGAAACAGAAAGAAGGAGATAGAAGTATACAAAGAGAGACACAGGCAGAGAAACACAAAGAGAGGAAGGAAGAGAGAAAAGAGAGAAAAAGGACAAAAAAGTCAGGGAGAGAAAGAAAGAGAGACACAGAACAAGAAAGTCAGGAGATGGAGAGTCAGAAATTTACAGACAGACACAAACCCAGAAGGAAGCAGGTAGAAATGGAAGCCAAGGAGAGACTGGAACACAGAGAGAAAGAACCAGACAGGCAGACGGACAGAGAAACGAAGCCAGGGAGACAGAGACAAAATGATAGAGAAAGACAGAGACAAAGAGAGAGGAGATGGTCAGGTACAGAAATACATAATCAGAGTCACAGACACAGGGAGAGAGACAGATGTCATCAGTTCATACTAAGAGGAGCAGAGAGAAAGAACTAGATACAGAGATTTTTTTTTTCTTTAAATCATGAAAAGAAGGGCATGGAAACAATGACATTTATCACTGAGTCTAGTCCTGAGGAGCTGGGGACTCAGACACCCCAGCACCACCCCCCCCCCCCCCCCCGGCCCCTTTGGTCTCTGAGCGAGGCCACTTCCACTTTTGCTCTGACTCAGTTTCCCAGGCTCCCTGGGGGCAGCTGACCAACAACTCTGAGTTTACCCCGGAGGCTCTGAGGAGACAAATCCCAATGTCCCAGCCCCCTCCCCAGACCCTGGCACATATGCACGCGCTCGTGCCACACACGCGCGCACACACACACAAGCACACGCACGTGGACCCGAATCAATTAGGCACTGAACGTTCAGACGTTCACTCACAGCTCCAGTTCCAGACAGAAGGCCCCCCAGGCCAGCGCACACACAGTCACACCCACAAGCACTCACGTGTGTGCATTTGATTGCATCTGCCAGTGGCCGAGACCAGTCCCCGGGGAACCCAATCCCAGACAGATTCTGAGGATCCGAGGGGAGGGGCAGTGTGTGGGGAGACTGAGGTGGAGGAGAAGGGGGGAGGCGAGGAGATCTGGGAGAGGGGGAAAGAGAGAGCCACGCGGGAGAGAGCAGAAAGAGGGAGGTGGGGAGAAAGAAAGTGATGGAGAGAAATCCAGAAGTGGAGGGAGAGACGAGAGCAGAGAGAGAGAAGAAATCGAGGGGAGGGACGGGGAAAGGAGGGGGTGCGATGGGGGGGAGCTCAGCGGGAGACGGAAGGGCGGCGAGGATGGGGGCGCAGGGAAGGGAGGCCTGGCGCGGGGCGGGCGGTGGCGGGAAGCGGGTGGGGCTCCCTGGCTCTCCGCCGTGACCTCAGGGCCCCTGGCCCAGCTCAGCCCTGACGTCAGCCCCTCCTCCCGCCCCCGCCCGCGCATCTCTTCAAATCGCCCCCCAGCTCTCGGGCAGCAGAGAGACTCGGAGAGCAGCCAGCAGGCGAGGAGAGAGGCCCGCCGGACCCACAGCGATGAGACAGGTGTGTGCGTGAGTGCGTGTGTGTGTGACTGCGGCTGTGCCGGGGGGAATACCAGTACGTGTGTGACCACGTGTGTGCGGGGAGCCGCCAGTGCTGGGGACCTCGCGTGTGCTCCTGAGCCGGACAGCGACCCTGTGAGTCTGTGTGCCATCCCGCCTGTACGCACGTCAGGTGTGGCCTGCCGGTGCTGACCTGGCTGTAAATCCGTGTACGTCTGTGCGCCCAGGAAGGGGAGAGGAGAGCTGTCTTGGCTTGACACGGGGCTCTGGATTTTACTTTCAGGTGTTCAGTAAATATTAAGTTGAGCCAAATGAGATCGCCAATCTCCGGTCTCTCTTGACTGGTGAAAATGGCAATTTCATATGGTTCAGTCTCAACTGTTACTATTTTTTTCTGAAACTTGCATCTGCCCCTTTGCTCCAGACCCACGGGTGGGTGTCTGTGTGTTGGTTGCCGCCTGGGCATCTCTTCCTGGTGTTTTTCCTTCCTGCTGAAGGGCATGTGTCCTGGAGTTCACCTGTGTGGCTGTCAGTGGTGGTGGTGGGTGGGGGGCTGATGTCAGTTTCAGGATCACTAAATTCTAAGGGCAGGTGTCTGGAGTCATCTTTCAGAACATGAGTGTTTTCCTATGGGGGCACGCTCTGTGTGTTTCTCATCATGTGTGAGTATACGTGTGGAGTTGTGTGTCCATAGCCGACACGTGTTATCATGACTGTTGTTGGGTTTAGAACCCTCCAGATACCCAGCCATCTCGCTGATCCCCAGCATGAATTGGGCCACCCCCAGAAACTCAGGCAGAGACAGAGAAGGAGGATTCCAGAAGAAATAATACTTGCTAATACTGACCGATTACTAGAACCAGGCTAAAAGCCTTAGCTCTGCCCTAGAGAAACATAATATAAGCCACACACATAATTTAAAATTTTCTAGTAGCCACACTAAAAAGAGAAAAAGAAACAGGTGCAGTTAATTTTAATAACATTTTCTTTAACCCAAGGTATCAGGAGTTGGCAAACTTTTTCAGTACCAGGCCAGTCAATATTTGGGGTTTTGAGGGCCATACAGTTGAGTAATGTAACTACTCAACTTTGGCATAGTGAGAAATCAAGCTGTGTACAATATGTAATCAGATGAGTGTGGTGTGCCAATAATACGATGTAAGGACGCTGACATTTGAATTTCATATAATTCTCTTTATTTCTTTATTTTTATTGAAGTATAGTTGATTGACAATGTCCTCTTAGTTTCAGGTGTACAGCAATGTAATTCAGTTATATATATATATTTTTTTACAGATTCTTTTCCCATATAGGTTATTACAAAATATTGAATATACTCCCCTGTGCTACACAGTAGGTCCTTGTTTATTTTATACATAATAGTGTGTATATTCATAAAATCTTCATGTGCCACAAAGTATTTTTCTTCTTTTCACTTTTTTCAACCTTCTAAAAACATAAAAACTAATCTAAGCTTGCGGGGCCGTAGTGAAAAAGGAGGCCATAGTATGCCGACCCCTGCTATATATCAAAAATATTATCATTTCAGTATGTAATCAACGCAAAAATACGCATGAGATATTTTACTTTCTTTTTTTTTTCCGCATTCAGGCTTCACAATCCAGATGTGTGGCACATTTCATGCAGATGCTATATTTTCACTGTAGATACTTGATCTGTATTTTTAGATTTTGTAAAATTTAGTTGCAAAAGAAGCTTCACAGACCCTACTTGTTCCAAACAGGCATAAAAGCTTTCCAATAACTGAATTAAGGATCATTATCTAAATTTAAACACTTAAATTGAATAAAATTAAAAATTCAGTTCCTCAGTGGTACTGGTTACATTTCAAGTGTCCTGTAGCCACATGTGGCTGGTGGGTCCCCTATTGGACAGTGCAGCTCTACAGCTTAGTGATTCATTTAACTCATCATAAGCCCAAGAGATGGGAACTGGTGACAGAGGAGGCGGTTTAGCCTAGAGGACGGTGGAGCCTAGTGACCTTGGACGAGAGAATACACCTCCTGGTGCCTCAGTTTCCTTATTTGTAACAGGAGGGGGTAACAGTACCTACCTCCCATGGAGCAGTGCTTGGCACATGGAAGGGGCTAAACCCCCATTTTACAGATGAGAAAACAGAGGCACCTCCTCCCCTTTGATTCTGAGCTGTTCCAGCCACATGTACTGGACACCTGGCCCTGCCAGCCACTCCTCCTGGCTAGTCAGTCCTCAGTTTTGCCATCTGTGTGGTGGCGGCAGGAAACACTCTCTGTGCCCCGGGGCGCTCCTGAGGAGTAAAGCCAGTATATAAGGTTGTGGTTTAGTGACTGGATTCTTAGGGTTCAAATCTTGGCTTCTCTGACAGACTTGTGGTTGCCAAGGGGGAGGAGGGAAGGATTGGGAGTTTGGGATTAGCAGATGCAAACTATCCTATATAGAATGGATAAACAACAAGGTCCTCCTGTATAGCACAGGGAACTATATTCAATATCCTGTGATAAATTATAATGGAAAAGCATATGAAAAAGAATATATACATTTAACTGAATCACTGCTGTACAGCAGAAATTAACACAACACTGTAAATCAACTATACTTCAATAAAACTTTTTTAAAATGCAACAAACAAACAGACAAAAAACTTGGCTTCTCTGCTTTACAGGCAGACCTTGGGCAGGTTGCTGCACCTCTGTGTGACTCAGTTACCTCATCTGTAAAATGGGGATGGTAATAATAGTACCTAGCTTATAGGGCTGTTGCGAGGATTCAAATAAGTTAGTTCCTATAAAAGGTTTAGAGCACTGCCTGGCGCATATCACATTGCATTCTTCTTTTAGATGTATATTAGTATTACTAGTATTATCTTAACACTAAGAAACCTTTATGAGATGAATCATTATTTTCTGTGCCACTAATAAGGAGGCGGGAAACCTTTGTTTATTAAACTGTGACACTCCACTGAGTGTAATCCTCGTGGATTTAAAAGCTGTTAAAAATGTGGAAAAAAATGTATTAGGATCAATATAAGCAGGCATTCAGCCTTGATAACTGTTTTCCACATTTATTTTCATTAATGAAAATAACTTTGCAGTACCCAGGGGATTTTCTTTACGAAAAGGGTATGTTATATCACTGGCCTGGAAACAAAACCCAGGAAGGCTTCCCTTCCCCCGGGGAGGCATTTCAGGACCCTCTTCCCCTTCCTATCCCCTCTCTCCGCTCCCTGGCAGGACGTGCCCAAGCCCAGCCCCGCGGCCCGCCACTGCTCCGGCCTGGCCCGGAGGGTGCTGACCATCGCCTTCGCGCTGCTCATCCTGGGCCTCATGACCTGGGCTTACGCCGCCGGCGTGCCGCTGGCCTCGGATCGCTACGGCCTCCTGGCCTTCGGCCTCTACGGGGCCTTCCTCTCGGTGCACCTGGTGGCGCAGAGCCTCTTCGCGTACCTGGAGCACCGGCGGGTGGCGGCGGCGGCGGCGCGGCGGGCGGCGGCGGGGGGCCCTCCGGACGCGGCCACGGCGCGCAGCGTGGCGCTGACCATCTCCGCATACCAGGAGGACCCCGCGTACCTGCGCCAGTGCCTGGTGTCCGCGCGCGCCCTCGTGTACCCGCGTGCGCGGCTGCGCATCCTCATGGTGGTGGACGGCAACCGCGCCGAGGACCTCTACATGGTCGACATGTTCCGCGAGGTCTTCGCCGACGAGGACCCCGCCACCTACGTGTGGGAGAGCAACTACCACCAGCCGTGGGAACCTGCGGCGGCGGGCGCGGCGGGCGAGGGCGCCTACCGGGAGGTGGAGGCCGAGGATCCCGGGCGGCTGGCGGTGGAGGCGCTGGTGAGGACGCGCAGGTGCGTGTGCGTGGCGCAGCGCTGGGGCGGCAAGCGCGAGGTCATGTACACCGCCTTCAAGGCGCTCGGCGACTCGGTGGATTACGTGCAGGTGAGTGGAAGGCACCCGCGCCGCATCCGTGGCGCTGACACCCCGAATCCCACCCACTTCCCTCGGATCCTTCATTCAATCTAGAGATTGGAATGAACCTCTTCTTTCCTTCCTTTACTCATTCATCCATTCAGTGGAGAGATTCTTTCCTTCGCTCAATCATTCACACGTCCATGTATCCACCTATCCAATAGGGCGATCACTCCTTCATTTTATTCATTCATTTATGTATCCAACGAAGAGATTGCTTCCTTCTTTCTTCATTCATTCATCCATTTGATGCAGAGACTTTCCTTAACTCACTCATTCACTCATCCATCCCTTTATCCATCCATTCAACATAAAGATTCATTCATCCATTCAATATAGACTGTCTCCCTCCCTCTTTCCCTTCCTTCTTTCATTGTAGTCCTTTCTTTTCTTCACTCATTCATTCATCTACTCAGCCAATATAGGGATCATTCATTCCTTTATTTATTCATTCATTCAATGGAGAGATTCCATCTTTTCTTCATCTAATGTAGAAATTCTTTCTTTCACTCATTCATTCGTGCATCCTTCTGTCCATCCAATATGGAGATCATTCATTCATTTATTCATACGCTTATCCATTAAATGTAGAGATTGGTCCATTCTGTTTCTTCCCTTCTTCATTCATTCAGTGTTGAGATTCTCTTGTTCATTTACTCATCCATTTACCTATCTATTCAATATAGAGATTTATTTGTTCATTTTGTCATTCATTCATCCATTCAATGTAGTGATTCATTTATTAATGCACTGCATTATTTTTTTTTAATTGCTGCGTAACAAATTTACACACATTTGGCAGCTTGAAACAAAACACATTTATTATCTCAAGAGTTTCCATGGGTTAGGGGTCTGGGCAAAGCTTAACTGGATCCTCTGTTTATGGTATCATCAGGCTGCAGTCATGATGTCAGCTAGAGCTGGGTTTTATCTAGTGCTCAGGGGCCTCTTCCAAGCTCATGTGTTTGTTGGCAGAATTTGTTTCTTTGCCGTCATAGAACTCATGGCAGCTTGCCTCATCAAGACCAGGAAGAGAGGGACTTCCCTGGTGGCGCAGTGGTTAAGAATCCGCCTGACAATGGAGGGGACACGGGTTTGAGCCCTGGTCTGGGAAGATCCCACATGCCGCGGAGCAACTAAGCCTGAGCGCCACAACTACTGAGCCTGTGTGCCTAGAGCCCATGCTCTGCAACAAGAGAAGACACCACAAAGAGAAGCCCGTGCACCGCAACGAAGAGTAGCCCCTGCTTGCCGCAACTAGAGAAAACCCGCGTGCAGCAACGAAGACCCAACACTGCCAAAAATTAATTAATTAATTAATTAATTAATTTTAAAAAAAGACCACCAAGGGAAAGTCTCTGACTTCTAGACCCTCTTTTAAAGGGCTCACCTAATTAGGTCAGGCCCACCCAGGATACTCTCCCTTTGATTAACTTAAAGCCAACAGATTAGGGACCTTAATTACATTGCAAAACTCCTTCACCATTTCCATACAAGGTAATACAATCATGAGAGTTATATGTCATCACTTTGGCCATATTCTATTGGTTAGAAGCAAGTTACAGGTCTTGCGCACACACCACAAGATGGTATTATACAAGAGCATGGGTGTTGGTGAAGAGGTCATGTTAAAATGTGATTAGATATTGAAAGTGACTAAAAAATTCAAAGTTGTGTTCAGATTGGCTGCAGAGTGTCCCAGCTCCTCCCTATCCCTTGGTGCCCTCCCCTCAATTACCAACCCCATGCAGGGATCTCTGCTGACCCTGGTCCCTTCCACCTGACAGGTCTGTGACTCAGACACGAGGCTGGACCCTGTGGCACTGCTGGAGCTGGTGCAGGTGCTAGACGAGGACCCCCGGGTAGGGGCTGTTGGGGGCGACGTGCGGATCCTTAATCCTCTGGACTCCTGGGTCAGCTTCCTAAGCAGCCTGCGGTACTGGGTGGCCTTCAATGTGGAGCGGGCTTGTCAGAGCTACTTTCACTGCGTGTCCTGCATCAGTGGTCCCCTAGGTGAGCAGGGGTAGGGCTTGGGAGGGCCATGGATGGGGCAGAGAGGGAAGGGAGAAGGGGAGCCAGAATGGATTGAAGACGTGATTGAGACTGGGGACAAAGATGGGGCTGGGGCAGGAACTGGGGATAGGGATAAGATTGGAAGTTGGAGGTGGGGATGGTTTTTGGTGTTGGGAATGGGTTGGAGAAAGGGTGTGGATGGGGATTGGGATTGGGGCTGGGGGAGGGTTTGGGGAAGGGGAAGAGATGGGTTGGGAGTCAAGGACAGTGTTGGTGCTAGGTTTAGGGTTGGAGATGGGTTTTTGGATGAGGATGGGTAGGGGATGGGGCTGAGAATGGATGCGAGATTGGGGATGGGTTTGCAGTCAAAGTGGGTGTGGGTCAGGAACAGGACTGGGGCAAGTTTGGGATGGGTGTGGGGGTGAGGAAGGATTTGAGGTTGAGAACAGGACTGGGGCTGGAGTTGTCATTGGAGACAGGTTGAGAATGGGATGAAGATGGTTAAGGATGGGGTTGGGATTGGAGACGAGTTGGTTTGGAGATAGGACTGGGGATGGTGTTGGCAACAGCAGAGGCTGATGCTCTTGTACCCCTTTCCCCACCTAGGCCTATACAGGAACAACCTCCTGCAGCAGTTCCTTGAGGCCTGGTACAACCAGAAGTTCCTGGGCACCCACTGCACCTTTGGGGATGACCGTCACCTCACCAACCGCATGCTCAGCATGGGCTATGCCACCAAGTAAGCTGAGGGGAGAGGGTGGTTGAGTGTGTGCAGAGGCCAATGAGTATCCCAGCAAATGTGTGTGTGTGTGTTTGTGCGTGTGCTGGAAACTCTCGAAACCTAAAGTAAATTTCAAGTGAGCTCTATCAAGTGAGATTTTAGGGGAGAGGGAAAGAAACCCTATGGAGCAGAAGTGGCATTTGTGTTGAATCAGGGAGCAACACCCGGTGAGACATTAGGGGAGAGTGGAAGATACCACAGGGGCATTTGCATTGAACCATGTGACCCCGTGGACTCTACTTAGTAGGGCAAGGTGAGGGTGGGAATTCCGCCTAGAAGATACAACCTCAGATGGGGCCAGATGGCTCTACCGTGGAGAGCACAGAGTACCCCAATCTGTGGGGAGAGAAAGAGATCAATAGAGTGGGATCTAACTAGTGAGACAGTGAGTGAGAAGATTCAAGTGGGAGAGGAGGGGAGTGCCTAAACTCTAGTAAGTGCTTCAGGAAGAAGAGATGTGATTCAATGAGGCTCAGGGGGTGTATGGGCTAGACCAGTGAAGTTCAGGGGAAAGGGATTTCCATGAAGTTAGACTCCGTGACAGCACCAGAGACAACTCGGGGTATACCAAGGGAACCCATGCATTCATTCACTTGACAAATATCCTTTAAGTGCTGCCAATGTTTTCAGCTCTGGGGATGCAGCAGCAAACAAAAGAGATGCAAATTCATGCTTACATTGATTGGGGAGACAGACAATAAATAAAATATGTAAGTAGAACATATAGTGTATTAGATAACGATACACACGAAGGTGACACATAAAGCCAGGAAGGGGAATAGGAAGTTTCCAGGTAGGGAGTGAAATGTTAAATTAGGGTAAGATAAGGATGGGCGGGCAATAGCGCAGCAAGGGAGAGAGTGTCAGGAGAGGACAGAGAGTTCACGGGGCTGGGGTTGGAGGTGTCCACGCACGAAAGGCTTGTGCGCCACAGTAAGAACTGTGAACTTACAGATGAGGGAGCCACGAGGAGGGGGTTTGAGCAGAGGGGTGGCCTGTTGTTCTAACATGATCCCTCCAGCTGTTTTGAGTACAGACTGCAGGGAGGAAGAGGATTAGCAGGGAGGACCCTGAGGATGTCAGGTGACACAGGGGAAGGAGACTGGACACTGTCAAACAGTGCCCGCGGGGATAGACTAGTTTGACCCCCTCCTAACAAACTGACTGCTGGAGGCCACCTAAGGTGATGCTCGGTACAAGCGATTCTAGCTTTGCGTGGGCTGGGCTGGAAACCGGGGAGGGATTGATTAGTCACGTCTGCCAGAGCCACAGGAAGGGAGCGTAGTGGTTCCATTGAGAAGCTCTAACGCATGGGCTACCCTAGGTAGGAACCATGCCTGGCTTGTTCCTCACCATGGTGCCCGCCAAGAATAGTATTCGTGATAGATTAGTGATAGCATTAGTAATACCGCAGTGATATTAGTAATGCCAGTAGTTACATTCGTCATAATAAAAATAGTAGCGGTCGTTATCATCTATTGAGCAAGTACCGTATACTGGCCCTAAGCACTTAGCGTTTAGTCCTCATCTGTTAGGTAGGAACCATTATCGACCCCATTTTACGTCGGAGAATGAGACAGGCTGGGACCTGGGACCCTTTACTGCAGTGCTTGCGCCTAAACAAACATCTCCTCCAGCAACAAAATACAAAGAAACTATAAGAGACTAAAAATAACTGCACACATATGCAGCTGGGGCAAATTATGAACAACAAGCTACAAAAAGGCCAAACCTCAAGAGCCACTTCTGAGGTGTGGGGAGAAAAAGCAGGGTCCTGTGCAAGATCCCTGCCCACGGCACCACCAAGGGGGTGGGCAGGCCACCTAAGCTACCCCCTCCAGCCCACCCACTGATCCGCCCCGACCCTCACCCCATGTAAGGGACCAGCTCGTCCCCGTGTCCCCTCCCCCTTCCCCCAGCGAGCAAGGGAACCTGTTACTTGCAGCAGGAGTCGCAATAAAGCCTTACTGCAATTTCTCCTCTGGCCTTTTATCGATTTCTATTGATGAAAGGGTCCAAGGACCCAGGCGGGCATCAAGAACCCCGAGGCCCACAGAGGCTGAGAAAACTTGCCCCAGGGGCCGTTTCCGGCTCCCGCTCTCTGTCCGGGGGCCCCAAGGGGAGCCGCGCTGACGGCCCTGTCTCCTCCCACCCGTCCAGGTACACCTCGCGGTCCCGCTGCTACTCGGAGACGCCCTCCTCCTTCCTGCGCTGGCTGAGCCAGCAGACGCGCTGGTCCAAGTCGTACTTCCGCGAGTGGCTGTACAACGCGCTCTGGTGGCACCGGCACCACGCGTGGATGACCTACGAGGCGGTGGTCTCGGGCCTCTTCCCCTTCTTCGTGGCGGCCACGGTGCTGCGGCTCTTCTACGCGGGCCGCCCGTGGGCGCTGCTCTGGGTGCTGCTGTGCGTGCAGGGCGTGGCGCTGGCCAAGGCGGCCTTCGCGGCCTGGCTGCGGGGCTGCCCGCGGTTGCTGCTGCTCTCGCTCTACGCGCCGCTCTACATGGGCGGCCTCCTGCCCGCCAAGTTCCTGGCGCTGGCGACCATGAGCCAGAGCGGCTGGGGCACGTCCGGCCGCCGCCGGCTGGCCGCCAACTACGTGCCGGTGCTGCCGCTGGCCCTGTGGGCGCTGCTGCTGCTCGGCGGGCTGGTCCGCAGCGTGGTCCACGAGGCCCGGGCCGACTGGAGCGGCGCCTCCCGCGCGGCCGAGGCCCGCCACCTGGCCGCGGGGGCCGGCGCCTACGTGGGCTACTGGGCCATCATGCTGACCCTCTACTGGGTGTGGGTGCGGAGGCTCTGCCGGAGGCGGGCGGGGGGCTACCGCGTCCAGGTGTGAGTTCAATGCGCGGGGCGCCCGCTCAGCGGGGCTCCGGGGGCGGCCAGAGGAGACCTACCAGGGTCCCCGGAACCACGAACTTGCCGGGTGACCCCCTGGGCCTCAGTTGCCCTCCTCTGTGAAGTGAGGGGCTCGACCCAAGACTCTTCAGCCTGCACTCTTTAGGGGGCTGGGACTTCTGGGTCTCTTGGGAGGGGTATTTATTGAACAGGGTGTGGGTTTTTAGGGGCAGGGGGGGAAAGGGGTCCCCACCTGCTGTCCTGGGGCCCCCGATTTCTCCCTGTTCTTATTTAACCTCCATTTGTACTGTGTGATTAGGATATAATAATTTTATTTATTTTCTTCCGAGCCTACCTCCTCCGTTCGTTTTCCTTTTCTTTATTTTGTTTTTGAGAATTAAGGGGGCTGAATGGTTGAGAACTGGGAACTCGTGGCTCCGTCTGGGGTGCCAGCTGTTTGAAACTAGACAGGATACCCTCCTTCCTCGGAGCCTGGACTCCCTCTTTGGAACACAGGGATAGGAGTCCCGTGGATCAGGGTTGTTTTGAGGGTGGAATTTCTCAACTCCTCATTCAGATACTTACAGAGCACCTACTATGTACCCGACACTATCATTTCATTTCATTTATTCTTTGATTCAATCGGCCACAAAAACATTTATCAATTTCCTATTGAATTCCACACACTTTGCCAGGTTTGCAAATACAGAAGCAATTAAGAGGCAGAATTTGCCTTCCAGGAGCTCCTAGTCAATTAAGCAAAGAGACTCTGATCCCTAGTTAAGGATACCCAGACACATGCCTCTGTGACTTCTGTTGTCACAGAGGTGGGACGATTTAAATGATTAAAACTATTAAAGATCAGAAATTCAGTTCCTCAGTTGCACTGGCCACAATTCTGGTGCTTCATGGCCACACGTGGCTGGTGGCTGCCACACTGGACAGGGCAGGTCTAGAACGTTTCCATCAAGGCAGAGAGTTCTACTGGACATTGCTGCTGTCCTGACCATTGATCCTGACCCTTGTCTCTTCTTTCATATCCAACATTCTGATCCATCAGCAAATCCCACTGGTTCTACCTACATGACAGACCTAGGACCACTCTCCTCACCTTCACTGTCACTGCTTTGTCCCCGAGCTGCATCTCTTCCCTGGATTAAAGTTGCTATCTCATGCCTGGATTACCACCTAACAGTGACCTCTGCTTCCACCCTTGCCCCCTACAGTCTGTTATCCATGCAGGAGCTATGTAAATCAAATCAAATCATGACATTCCTTGGCTCAAAAACCACCATGATCTCATACGGAGGAAAATCAAGACCTTAGGGTGGCCAAGGTCCTGCATGAACTGGTCCCCCCGTGTTCTCTCTGACCTCACTGCATACTCATTTCCTAAAGCCCTGCTCCCCGTGGATTGAACTCCTGGCTATTCTTCCACACACCAGGCACACCCCTGCCTCAGGGCTTTTGCTCCTGCTGTTTCTTTTGCCTGGAGCACTCTTAACACATATATCCACATGGCTCATACCTCATCCCCTTCAAGTCTTTATTCTAGGGGCATCTTCTTGGGTGAGGCCTTCTCCAAAGATCCTATTGCTACCCTCCTCCCCCTAACATCCCCTATTTGTTTCCCTGATTTATTTTCTCCATCACATATATTATCATATGCCTTGGTGAACATTTTTGCATAATTTTCTTGTTCATTTTTTGACCATCGATGAGAATCTAAACTCCATGAGGGTGCAGATTTTTTTTTTAATTAAAATACAGTTGATGTACAATATTATATAAGTTTTAGGCGTACAACAGAGTGATTCAATAATTTATAGATTATACTCCATTTAAAGTTATTATAAAATATTGGCTATATTCCCTGTGCCATACATTATATCCTTGTAGCGTATTTATTTTATACATAATAGTTTGTATCTCTTAATCCCCTCCGCCTATCTTGAGGGTGTAGATTTTTGTCTGTTCTGATTTCTTCATTGCTGTGTCTACAGTGCCTTGAAAATGCCTGGCACATAGTAAACGCTCAGTAAATATTTGCTGATTGAATGAATCAGTGAAGGGGAAACACATCGGTGAATAAGAATATGAAGGAGCTTACCTTTTAAGTGGGGAAGACACAAAACCAAATTAAAAAATAAGGCTACATTAGGTCTGAACACATATAATGCACAAGCTAAAATAGGGGGATGTTGGGAACTCCCTGGTGGTCCAGTGGTTAGGACTCAGTGCTTTCATTGTTGAGGGCCCGGGTTCGATCCCTGGTCAGGAACCAAGATCCCCCAAGCCTCGTGGCACAGCTAAAAAAAATTAAAAAATAAAAAATAAAATAAGGGGCTTCCCTGGTGGCGCAGTGGTTGAGAATCTGCCTGTCAATGCAGGGGACACGGGTTCGAGCCCTGGTCTGGGAAGATCCCACATGCCGCGGAGCAACTAAGCCCGTGCGCCACAACTACTGAGCCTGCGCTCTAGAGCCTGTGCTCCGCAACGAGAGAGGCCGCGATGGTGAGAGGCCCGCGCACCGCGATGAAGAGTGGCCCCCGCTTGCCGCAACTGGAGAAAGCCCTCGCACAGAAACGAAGACCCAACACAGCCATAAATAAATAAATAAATAAAATTAAAAATTAAAAATAAGTAAAATAAAATAGGGGGATGTCATGTGGGAGGAGGGGAGTAGTCAGAGGTGACATTTGAGCTGGGACCTGTGCAATGAGAGGGAGGTGGCTTTGTGAGGTTCAGAGTAAAGTCATTTCAAGTAGGAAGAACAGCATGTGCAAAGGCCCAGGGACAGGACTGAACTCTGCATGTTCAAGGGGCAAAAAAAAAGAAGGCCAGTGGGGCTAGAGAGTAAAGAGGGGGAGGAGAGGGAGGTGGAGTCAGGCACATAAACACAGTGCCTGCCCACACAGCCTTGTCCTGGAGATTAAATGGGTTAATGCATGTAAAGGCCATTCAGGGGAAATCATAACTGAGTTAACTAGACAAAAAAGGCAACATTATTCTAGGCAGAAAATAGTATGTACCCAGGTCCTAGAGAGAATGAGAAGAATCATGATGAATACAACGAATGAGCAAAGGCCAGAGGAACTGCAAGATAGAAAGATCAAGGGGGAAGAGTGGGGTGGGACAAAGTTAACCAGAACCTTGGGGGCCTTTGGAGGCCTTGACAAGGAACTGGATTTTGTTCCAATGGCAATGGGGAGCCACTCAAGGGTTCTGAGCAGAGGAGTGACCTGATCTGACAAACTTCAAAATATCACTCTAGAGGTTGGGATTGACATATACACACTACTATATATAAAATAGATAACTAATAAGGACCTACTGTATAGCACAGGGAACTCTACTCAATGCTCTGTAATGACCTGTATGGGAAAAGAATCTAAAAAGGAGTAGAATATATGTATGTGTATAACTGATTCACTTTGCTGTACAGCAGGAACACAGTATTGTAAATCAACTACACTCCAATAAAAATTAAAAAAATAAAACCTTAGCCAAAGTAGCAAAAAAAAAAAATCACTCTGGCTGCTTTGTGGAGAATGGACTGCGTTGACACAAGGCTGAGCAGAGCCAGGGAGGCCAGTGGCGACGGGCTGCCGCAGTGATCCACGCAAGAGATGGTGGCGGACCACGGAAAGAGCGCAGCTCCATGAGATATTTAGGAATTGAAAAGGCTGAGATTTGGACCTAGACTGGAAGTGGAGGAGGAATTAAACGCAACTTCGGTTTCTGGTTGAGCAGCTGCGTGGATGATGGTGCCCTTTACGACAGCAGGAAGGTCTTGGGGGAGGAACAGGCTTTCAGGGCGATATCAAGGACTCTTTAAGGGTGACTGCTAAAGGCGGAAATGTCCAGGATGCTGCCAGAAATCCGGGGAGGGGCCTGGGCTTGCACCTATTGCCTCAGTACAGGACCCTGCACTGCGACAGCTGCGCCTCTTACCGTCGTTATGGGGGCATGGGCACCTGGGCACCTTTGGGGTGTGCCGCTCTTCCTCCTAAATTAGTAGTGACCACCTTCGAAGATGAAAGAATCTAGAGAGCTGAAATAGATTCTTTATTTTAGGGATGGAAATAGGATAAAAAAGATACCTGTGTTAGTCGCCGCTGCAGTACCATCGAAAGAATATCCTGGGGAAAAAAGGAGATGTTCGTGTGTGTGTGTGGGAGAGGCTGGGGACCAGAAATCTGGGTCCTGGAGCCTAGGTCCCAAAGGTGGGTGATAGGGCTTGGACTCTTAGATCTGAGAAAATAGGGGTTGGGGGTTATGACTCCTGGTCTGAGGAAGGAGGGGGTGGGGGCCTGGACTCCTGAGTAAGAGGGTCTGGAGACTCGGACTTCCGGATCTGAGGCAGGAGGGGCTGGAAACCCAGACCCTTGGGTCTGGGAAAGGAGAGCCAGATGCTGGGATTCTGGGGTCCCGGGGACTCACCACGCCAGCACGGTCGCACTGGCTGAGGCTAAGGCCACAGCGACCGCGAGCAGGCACTGATTGCCCGGCGTCAGAGCCTCGGGCCTGGCCAGCAGCTCGCCCAGGCTGGGCGTCCAGGGTTCGATCATCTCCCCCTCCCGTGGCGCCCAGCGCAACACTTCCCGAAAAGCAACCTGGAGCTCAGTCTCCCCGCGCGGTGGCGGACCTGTCACTGCGGGGGCGCGCACGTCAGCCGGGCGCGAGCCCCACCCCTCACGTAGCCCCGCCCCTGCCGCGCAGCTCCGCCCCGCCCGCACCGTTCAGAAAGAAGTAGAGCCGCGCCAGGGGGCGCTGGTCGTGTGTGATCACGCAAGAGAAGGTCCCGCGGTGCGTGGGCTGCACCGGCCGGATCCGTGCCAGGTATCCTCGGGCCCGCGGAATCTCTCGGAAGTAGGACAGGTCCTGAGTCCGGAGCTGCGGGACGCTCGGGCTGGAGCGGCGAGAGGAGGGGGGCCCCTCGCCCCTCGCCCAGAAGAGATTCTCCCCGCCCCGACTCGCCAAACCACAACGTAAAGCCCCGCCCCCGAGCTAGACCACGCCTTCCTAAGCCCTGGCCCCACCCTCAGCTCTTAAATATTTGTCGATCTTTCACGCATAGTCCCGCCTCCTAAGTCTTGACCCCGCCTCTTGGGCCTAGTATTTGCTCTCCTGCCGAAAACCTTTACGGATAACCCACCCCTGAGCCCAGGTTCTGCATTGTGAGCTTTGCCCCTTAGCCTTAAATGCCGAGACCCTCCCCTTGCACGAAGTCTGAATCTAGACCGAGTCCCCACCCTCTGCATCCTGACTCCCCATCCTCTAGTAAAGCATCACCCGCCTCCTAAACTCTTCATGCTGGACCCTCCCCGACTCACACCTCCTCCTGCGAACTTCCAGGAATAGGTGATCTCTTCCTTAGGCAGCTGGAAGTTCACAGTGCAAAAGAACATAGCCTGATGACCCCGAGTCACCGTCAAGTCCTGAACTGAAGACAAGTCCGCATCACCGCCTCGGCCCGCCCACGTCCGGCCCCGCCCCCAGACCACGCCTCCTCCTCACTCAGCTCCCTCTTCCAGTTTTTCAGGTTTCTTGCCCTTCAAGGCCACGCCCCTCACCTGGGCAGTCTAGCGGGAGGTCGCAGACCGTGGAGTAGCACCCTCGGCAGCGGAAACGCCGGGCGACCTCCTGGAGTCCTATGGGACGGGAACGCTGGATCTGGGCTCCATCTGCCTCCCCTAGCCCGGGTGCCTTCGGCCACCTTAAGGTCTATTTAACCTCCTTGGATTCTACCTGCCAGACAGAATCTGGGCCCCGCCTTCCCTGTGCTCATTGGCCAGCTCTCACCACTCTCCAGCCTCTAGGATTCCTATTGGTTTGCTTTGGTTTTCGGACCCACCTTTTATGAGGTTTGTGAACAATACCTGGTTTACTTACTTTTCCCCGTGGCTCGTATTGGCCCCCTTAGGATCAGAGGCCCCCTTACCCATCCTCTCCCATCTGTCCCAGGTTTCGACCCCTACCACCTCCCTTCCCCCGCAATTCTGAGCTTTGAGTGATGTGCTTACCGCAGGGAGGGATGCAGGCCCGGACTGCGGAGAGAGAGCAAGCGTTACTACCCTGTAAGTCGCGGCAGGTGCCCACCTGAAGTTCCCCTAGAGGAAACGTTTCTGGGCCGGATGCATTCCTCCAAGAGGACAGAGCCAGGCCTGCCGCGGTCCACCTAGGGGGCGGGGCCAAGCCTGCAGCATTCCACCTGTAGGCGGGGCCAGGCCTGCAGCATTCCACTAAGAGGTCAGGCAGACGGGGTCGGGGGAAAAGGGCGGCAGGCCTGCTGCTCTCACCAAGGAAGCAGGGCCAGCTCCGGTGTATCCCGTCAAGCGGGGCGGGCTTAGATCCTGGGCGATGCTCGGAGGGGACAGAGTCTAACTAGGGGGCCCAGTTAGAGGTGTGGTCAGGCTGGAAGTAGGCCCTAAGGCGGCCCGGTTGGAAAGGAAACCTTTCAGAGAGTGCACAGGGCCAGACACAGAGATCCAGGAAGAGGCCCGGGCCAATCTGGGACAGGACCGTCCTAAGAAGCGGTCCCAGCTAGAGATAACCTTCCGTCGGAGGGCCGGGGCCGGACCCACAGTGGTCCGAGCAGAGGAAGAGGCTGTGACCCGAGTGACCCACCAAGGGAAGCTCGGCTCAGAGATCGGGCCAGGGGTTTGCGCTGAAGGGAGCAGATGGGGGTCTCGGGAGTGGGGTTTTCTAATTGTCTGTGCCTGGGGGAAGATGGTCTATTTTACCTTCTTTAAGCTGTAATATAATCTTCTGTATTTTCTCCGCGGCATGAGGAAAGGCAACCCGAAAGGACCCTGGAGGGTAGAGGGAGTCCTTGTAGTAAAGACCCTTCCCCAAGGCTGGCCGAGCTTGACAGGACTCGCTGTCATCGTGCCTGTGCCCCTCCCCCAACCCCTCTCCACCCCCATGTCTCTGGTATATGCCACATCCTCCTACCCTGTCTACCCCAAAGGCTGACAAATCCCCACATCTCCTTCCTTCTGCTGACTCTGGACTAATCTCTCTGATGGAACCCCTCAGCATCATCTGTGTTATCTTGTTGAGGGGAAAGGGAGGATAAAAGTCACATTTCTTTCAAGGCCTACGAGGCTCTATATGGTCTGGCTTACTCTCCCTCTCTATTCCATCCCTAATACCCACCTTTCATTCCCCCTAATATGAAAAGAACCATACTCTCTAGCACCTCAGGGCCTTTGCACATGCCACCTTCAGTTTCTAGCACATCTCTACCCCTACTCCTACTCATCCTTCATGTCACACCCTGTGTCACCTCCTTAGAGGTTTTCCCTGACCACAAGTATAATCTAATCCAGTCCCCTATTTTTGTCTCTAATAGTGCCCCATTCATTCCATTATAGCTCTCACCAGTTTGCAAATACATACATTTATATATACATAGTGATCATTTAAGTCTGTCTCTTAGTGCTGTGTCCTCAGAACCCAGGAGAGGGCCCTGAGTCTTAGAAATAAGTATGTGTAGAATGAATTCCAGGATCCAACTGGAATGGAGACCACAGCTGGAGGCAGTGGCCCCAATCCATCCTTTGGATGTGTTATATTTGGCCTGGAAAGTATTTTTAAAAATGAACCAGTTGCCATCATATAAAATTTGGGAAAAGTCACATAAAATGTTTGGCATCCCTTTAAGAAATTTGGAAGAGCTGTAAGAGAGACGGTATTTCCATGAGGCAGCAGCTAGCTGGAGCTTAGTAGCAGCCTTCCCCTTCAGACAGGGCACACACTCACTTTTACAGAGCTCCCAGCCTCTTCATTTCTATCCCTCTTGCACTCCTTTTTTTCCCCTTTTCTTTCTCTTCTTTATTTTTTTTGGCCATGCCACATGGCACCATGTGGGATCTTAGTTCCCCTACCAGGTATCGAACCTGTGCCCCCTGCAGTGGAAGCATGGAGTCCTAACCACCAGGGAAGTCCCTCACTCTTTTTATGTTCTCTGTCCTTATGGATGTTTGAGTTTTGACCACTGAAATGGCCTCCAAGCTATAAGGTTTTGGGGCTTTTTCAAAGTGGATGGGTGGAATGATTTACAGGGGGAGGTGGTTTTGGAAGTCAAGAAACGTGGCAGGGTCCTATGGGCTGAATTGTGTCCCTCCCAAATTCATATGTTGAAGTCCTAACCCCCAGGCCTTTAGAATGTAACTGTACTTGGAGATAGAGTCTTAAGGAGGTAATTAGGTTAAAATGAGGTCTTTAGGGTGGGCCTTAATCCAATATGACTGATGTCCTTAGAAGAATAGGAAATTTGGACACAGACACAGAGGGAAGACAGTAATCTACAAGCCAAGGAGAAAGGCCTCAGAAGAAACCAACCCTGCTGACACTGACACCTTGATCTTGAACTTCTAGCCTCCAAAATTGTGAACAAATAAATTTCTGTTATTTAAGCCACCCGGTCTGTGGTATTTTGTTACAGCAGCCCTAGCAAACAAATACACAGGGATTGCCAGTTGCCTCAAAATATCTATTTTCTTTTTAGTAACATAATACTGCATTTTAGCTGAGAAAGCACCCTTCCCAGCTTCAGCTAAAAGACTGCATTTCCCAACCTCCCTTGCAGCTAGTTGTGGTCATGTGACCTAGCTGTGATCGTATGACCAACTTCTGCTCCTTGAGATTAAGTGCAAATGTCACGTGTGAGTTACAGAAAGTAGCCTTAAGAGAGAAATGGTGCCATATTATTGATCCCTTCCCCTTCCTCCATCCTGTTGCCTGAAACTTAGATTTGATGGCTGGTGCTCTAGCAGTTATAAAGGACCATGAGGATAAGGGGGTATACTCTAAGATGGTAAGGCAGAAAGTTGGAACGGGCTTGGGTTCCCAGGAAAATGGAGCTGCCATACTAGCCTTAAGTGCCTACCTCAAGACTTTTTTTTTATGGGAGAAATAAACTTCTAGCTTACTTAAGCCATTGCAGGTTTCTCTGCAATTTAAAACCATACAAAACAGGAGGGAATTGAGAATACTGGCAAGAGACTGGCTGAAGTGATGATCATTGGGTAGAAGCTGGAGGGGGCACTGAAGCCAGGAAGCAGGTTTAAAATGAGGGGTCAAGGACTTAGTGGTCTCTCCTTGGCCACAAGGCAGGCGTGTGGTCTGGAGATGGCAGGATGGTCAGGAGGATGTGGTCCGAGTTGGGTGCTCAAATGAGAGGCCAGGATGTTGGAGGAGGCATCTAAGGAGTATCTGTGGACCAAACCAAATGACTCACGGGGAAGGGATACACCAAGTCAGCCATGGGGCAGGGGAGAAGCATGGGAGTAAAGCAGGGATGGAGTGAAATGTCCAGAGAGGCCAAGGGGCAGGGGCTATATCAACTGAACCACAAGGGGGGTGCGGGTGGATGTTATAAAGTCTCCCCCAAAAGAGGTGCTTCATTAGGAACTTCAACTGTTTCTGATCATCTGGGTTTGAGTCCTGTCTCTGCCAATTATAAGCACACCTGTCTCACACCTGAGCTAGCCATCACACATCCTCCTCCCTATGTGACCTCGGCCAAGTATTTAACCTTCCCGATCCTCAGTTTCCTCGTTCATAAAACGGGGACAATATTGGTGTCTACCTCACAGGGTTGGCGGGGAGGATTTAATGTCATACAACATAAAAGCATTCCCCTTCCAAACTATGTGCCAGGTACCATTTAATGACCATGTGGGATAATGTCTCTAAGTGCTTGGAATGGTGCCTGGCACACCGTGTTATAGAAGGGTCACCTACTGGTATTCCCATCCCCAAGTTTGAGATGGGGAAACCAAGGCACAGAGAGGTTAGGAAGGCGGCCCAAGGTCACAAAGCTAGATTTGAACCCAGGTGGTCCCACTCCAGAGCCTCCACATGCGACCACTACCTGTGGTACACACACTGCCCTCCTTGACACCATATTAGCCACTCCATGGTTTATATACACTAACAGTGTCACCTGCCACCACCGGGAGCCACTCTGAGTCAGCACGTCCATCTCTCAGGTCCTCCATTTGGGAGAGACCCGGGAGTCATCCTCGATTCTTCCCATACCCCTCACCCCATATATGTCTGGTCCAGATATCTCCTGGGTCCATCCCCCCTGTCCAGCTGAGCCCCAACTTGCCCATCTGGAAAATGGGGCTATAAAACTCCACCTCATAGGGCTGATGCAAGGATATCCTTTAGGAAGATAATTAACAAGTAACTCTGCCAGGACTTCCCTGGTGGTCCAGTGGTTTAGACTCTGAGCTTCCACTGCAGGGGGCACGGGTTCGATCCCTGGTCAGGGAACTAAGATCCCGCATGGCGCACCGCATGGCCAGCAAAAAAATATATAAACAAAACACAGCATCTTCCATGTAAGGGGCAGGTTGGTCTGGGCCCACCTGAACCACCACATCTGGTCCGAGCCACCACTGACCTCACTGGTCTCTCTGCTTCAGCCCTTGACCCACGTGGCCTTAGTCAGACACCCTCCTTCCTTAAAATCTTCCAATGGCTTCCCTATATCAAGAGCAAAAGCCGAAGAGACTGGCTAAAGTGACGGTCATTGGGTATAAGCTGGAAAGGGGAGCCACCTCAGCTAAAGTCAGACCAAGGGCCCGCCATAGCGGTTCTCAAAGTGTGTCCCTAGAACAGCAGCAGCAGCTCCTGGGAACTTGTTAGAAATGTCCATTTCTGGGCCCCACCTCAGACCTACTGCTCAGAAACAGACGGTGGGGCCCAGGAGTCTGCATTTTAATAAGCTCCCGGGAGATTCTGACATACACTGTGGGGCTAGAGAACCACTGGCCCCAGGGCCTTTGCACTGGCTCTTCCCTCTGCCTGGAAGCTCTCTCCCCAGGTTATCTGCATGGCTCTCACTGTCCCCTCGTTCCAGTCTTTGCTCAATTGGACCTTCCCATTTGCACCTCTCCTGATCACCCCATTGGCCACCCCATTCCCTTCCCCTTCTGTTCTCCTCCACAGCACAGATCACCAACTGACATCAATGGCATTTCACTGATTATGTTTAATAATCAACATAAGCAACCTGAGGGCAGGTGGCTTGCAGTTTTGGTCACACCTGTGTCCCTGGTGGTGTTCCTGGCACATTCAATAAATACCTGTGGAGTACCAGCTTCTCCCAGCCTCCAATCTCCCTCCAGTCCGTCCTCCATATGGCCCCAGAGGATCTTTCTACACCCAGAGCTGACCCTGCCCTTCCCCGGCTCACAGCCCTGCTCCTTCAGGACAGAGTGTCAAGTCTCCCTGACTCCCAGCTGAACCCTGGATGTCCCCCAGGCCCCTCGCAGTCATTACATCCTCGCCCAGCTGGCCATCTGCCCCCACCCCTGCTCTTCCTCCCAGGCTCCCCGTCTCAGGGATGACCCACTGCCCCCTCAGGCATGGAGCCGGACCCCGGGCACGGCCCCTAACCCTCTTCTTCCCCTTTTCCTGAACAGCTCACAGATCCAAGCCCCATCCCTCCTGCCCTTGACTCTCCCCACCCGATCCCCTCTTCTCCACCTTCACAATCCCCGCCCCAGCTCTGGCCTCCTTCACAGCAGCCTTCGCCCAGGCCTCCCAGCCTCCACTCTCTCCCCTGCTCCAGTCGGTCCCACACACAGCCCTCGCCAGGGTCTTCTACACCCAGAGCTGGACTTGTTTCTGCTCTTTTCAAAACCTTCTGTGACAAGTTGGCCTACACTGGGGAGAAAAGGCATCTCCTGGAATCCTCCTCCCTCCTCCCCAGCCAGCTCTGAGTTCCTCAGCTCTCCAGTTGGGGGCGGGGGATCCGCAGCTGAAGTCTTCTCCATGCTGGACCCCCCGGGCGCCCCCTGGGTAGATGGGAACCTCGTCATGTTTAGGGATCTCTGTCAAAAAGCTCCGTGGCAAGAGCAGGAAGCAAAAGAAGTTAACAGCTAAGATGCAGAAATAAGTGCAGAGCCCCCAGACCACTGACGTGGCCAGTTTATGCTGCAAAGCAGTGAGCGCTCCCACCCCCAGTCTCCAGCACACTGTGGGCGTGGGGGTGGGGGGGGATCCTGTGTCACGTGACCACGGTGGCCTGCTGTGATCACTGCTCAGGCTGCCCCTGGGCCGAAAGGGCCGCCCCAGCCCTGAGGTCCCTCCCCACCGGCACACGCATGTGTTTCTCTACAGTGTGTGTCTCACCCACCCCAAGGCTGTCACGTGCGCCTGTCTCCCTTCACAGCTGTCACCTGAATCATCCTCTCTCTCCCTGTTCCTACCTGTCTTCCGGCCCCCTAATAGCCTCACATGTCAAAAATGTGGAATTACTTTGTTAACTGTAGGGAATATGTGTGTTTTATCCTAGAGGAAGATCTCCTCCCTGAAGTCTGTCTCACTGGGGGTGCCCCTCCCTCTCACTGAGCTCTGAGGCCACCCTGGGAGGCAAGGAGATTGTCCCATCTCTCAGATGGGTAAGTTGAGGCCCGGGGCGGGGCCGGGGGGCGTGACGCATCCAGAATCTCATAGCCAGGAAGAGGGCAAGCCACACAGTGAGGTCAGAACGCACATCTCCCTGATCTCAGCTGGCTTGAGACTCTAAGTTACTTCTGCACTGTCCCCACCAGCCCCTGCCCATCTCCTCTCCCCGACAAGGCTGCCCAGCTCCCTCAGCTTCAAGCGTCACCTCCTCCGAGATCACTGTCAAGTTCTGGGCTTTCCCCGCACAAACATCCATCTCCTGGGGGCTCCAAGCCCACATCTCCCACCGCTGCCGGCCCCGCCCCACTCACCCTGGGCGGCGGCCACCTCCTGCAGGGAGTGGGTCATCTGGGTGAAGGCGTCGTGCAGGTGGCTCCTTTCATCGTAGTCTGGGGGTCGGAGGCAGGAGCTGGGGCGAAGCGGTTCCCCCAACACCACGTCCCCAAAGTGGACCTTCCTCTGCCTCTCTCTGAGTCTCTGGTCCCCCGTCTCTGAGTCTCTGGCCCCCGCAAAGTCTCTGTCCTCCCGTCTCTGAGTCTCTGCCCCCCCCCCAAGTCTCCATCCTCCCGTCTCTGAGCCTTCATCCCCCTCAGTCTCTCCAGGCCTCTCTGGTCCCTCCCTCCACATGCCCCCCTTGGGGCCCTGGAGGATGGTGGGGGGGTCTCCTCACTGATTTCAGTGTCCAGGAGGCCCTTAAAGGCATCTGTGAAGGCCTCCTCACACTTCCCGAGGTCGGGGCTCTCCAGGCCGGTGAAGATCTGGCAGATTTGGAGGCGCTCGTTGTAAGACGTGAAGCAGAGGAGACAGGCCAAGGCGGAGGCCCTGAAAACCGTGAGGGCCACCAGGGCGGACAGCACAGCGCTCCCTGGGGCCAGAAGGGCCATAGCGGAGGGTCTCAGCCTGTGGAGAAGCTGGAGACTTTTGTGAGGTCACCGTGGTGTGGGGGAGGGGCTCAAGATAGGGGGTCAGAGGTCGGGTTTCAGTCTCCAGTCCAATGTCAGGCTCCAGGGTTTTCAGGGAGGAAGGGTGTGTGGGGTCAGTGGTCAGGGGTCGGACCCCAGGCTGATGGTTGGGCCGGATGCCAGGCTCCCAAGAACCTCACCTGTGACCCTGGACGTCCTCACAGGTTAAAGGGTCTCAGGGACCCAGAGGCCGGCAGTACGGTGTGCGGGGGCCCGCCAGGCCCTGGGGTGTGGTAGTGGGGTGCAGCAGAAACGGACATGGCACAGAGACACCGTGAGGGCCCGAAAGACAGAAACCGAGCCATGGAGAGACATCGGGAGCGTCAGAGACCCAGAAAGCACCATAAGAGACAGATGGAGACAGGGTCTCAGAGGTCACTGTGCAGAGACCCAGCGGGGATGGAGAGACAGAGAGAAAGCAAAGCAGAGATATCCTGATGGGAGAGGAACTCTTCGAGGGAAGGGGGAGGAAGGGATGGAGGGACGAGGACACGAGGAGCAGCCCAGCCTCTCCTCCTAGGATCCCTGCGGCAGCCCCTCTCCCCAGCCTGGCGGGGTGGGGCAGGGGACCGGGGTCAGGGGTCCCCGCCGGGCCGTCCCGTGCAGGGCGCAGCCTGGGGAAAGCTAGGAGGCCGTATAGTGATCTCCGTGGGTGTCCTCCTCAACTATACAACCTCCTACCTCAGCCCGGGGGGCGCGGCAGGTGGACAGACAGACGGATGGACTGGACGGACAGACGGGGGCCAGGGAGGGCGGGGAGGGCCGGGGAGGCCCCAGCCGCGATGGTGAGCCCCCGACACGGACCCACAGACACGAGCTTGTGTGCGGCGAAGGCCCCGCAAGGTCGGTTCTACGGGTGGGTGCCAGGACCCAGGAATCCGGGCCCCCGGCCCCCTCCTCCCCAAGGAACCCAGGAGTCAGTCCCTCGGCCCCTTCCTCACCAGGGACCCAAGAATTCACGCCCCAGGCCCCTTCCTCCCCATAGGTCCCCGCAATCCAGGCCCCCTACCCCCCTCTCCTCCCCCAGATTCAGAAGTCCAAGTCCACAGCCCCCCTTCTCCCCTGGGGACCCAGGAAGCCGGGCCCCCAGCCCCCTCCCTCAGACCTGGGAGTCCGGCCAGGCCTGCCTCCTTGGAGAAGACACAGCCTGGTTTCCTGGATCCCGGGTCAGAGGGAACCTCACCTGTTTTGGAGTTTGGTCCCTTGGACAAGACGGTTCCCTACCTACCTGTCAGATTCGGAAATCCAGGACCGGTGTGGAGACCGCCCACGGGATATAAAACCGTCAAAGCCTTTCTGGGTATTTTTTCCCCTCTCTCTTCCCTTCTTTTGGCCTCTCATCATGCACAACACTGACAGCTACGATCCCTGAGCGCTGATACCGCCCCAGGCCTCTGTCATGTGGCAGGCAGGGGCTCAAGGTGCCATCAGCACCCCCATTTTGCAGGTGGGAAGGCTGAGCCCCAGCCAGCTGGTGAGTGGGAGGGGCCAGGCCTGCAAGGCAGCGGGACCAGCACCCACCCTTCCCACCCCTGGGCTGAGTCTGTGCACCTGAGAGCCTCCGCCTCTGTCCAGCGCTCCGTCTGTCTTGCTCTCACTGTCTCCGGCTCCATCTCCATCTTTCTGCTTCTCTCTCCCCGTCCTGCCGTGTCTCTTTCTGCTGCCGCGGGCTCCGTCTCTGTCTTACCTGGTCTCCATTTCCTCCAGCCTCTGCGTGCTTCTCCCCGGCTCTGCGCTGCCCATCCTCCCCCTCAGCTCTGCCTTCTCCTCCTCACGGTGCCTTTCTCAGTCCGTCTCTCTCTCCTCTCCCCCCCTCCTGGTTCTCTCTCCTTTCTCTTTTCTCTTTCTTTTCCTTTCCCTTCTGTCTTTCACCCTCCTCTTCTCCCCCACCCCCCACCCCGTCTTTGTCCCTCTCCTTCTCTCTCTCCCTCAATTTCCCTGTCTCACTCTCCTCTCCCCCTTTTTCCTGTTTGCCTCCCTCTCCCTCCCCGCCTTCTCTCCATCCCTCTGTCTCCTTCGCTCCCCTCTGTCTCTCTCCTTTTCTCTCTCCCTTTCTCCTTCCCTCCCTCCTAGGTCTCTCTCCTCCCTTCCCTCCCTCCCCTTCTCTCTCTCTCTCTCTCCCTTTCTCCTTCCCTCTCTCCCTCCCCCTCGCAGCAGCTCGGAGCCAGGTCTGGAGCTGGGGTGGCTCGAGAAGGGGCCCAGGGCTGGGGTAGCGACCTACTGAGGAGGGGGAGGAGAGGCGGGAAGGGGGCGGAGGAGGCAAGGGGGGAGGAAGGGGCCAGAGACGGGTCTACGGTCCCAGCTCTCATTCCCCTTCCCTCCTTCCCAACCTCCCAGACCCTCAGGCGGGGGCGAGAGTCAGGCCAAGGTGGGGAGGAAGGGGAAGGGAGGAGGCTGCCCCCGCCGCCCCCCCACCCAACAACCTGGCCCAGAGCCCAGGCCTGGGTTCCCAGCATGCCCCGGGGCTGCCTGGGGCCTGAGGAGGGGGGTGAGAGCAGAGGGGAAGCTGAGAATCTTAAAGATTTGCAGGACCTGAGCATCTCCCCACTCCTCCCACACATTTCTCCTCGGGAAAACTGAGGCCCAGAGAGAAGGGTCAGGACTTGTTCAAGGTCACTGGACAAGGCCTTGGTGGAGGCCTGAACTCCCTGGGCCCATAGGCCGGATTTGGGGAAAAGGTTGGAGCTGGACTTCCCCCAGGTCTGGGTCCCCCTCCCCCTCTCTGCAGACCCTGGGGAGCCCCCAAGGGTCAGAGAGCAGACCCAAACAGTCTGGCACCATGGCAACCAGTTGGCCCCGCCCCCTTAACCCCCAGAGGGCTGGACTCCAGCTGGGGCTAAAGAGGAGGTGGGGACTCCTGGGTTCTGGGGAGGAAGGGGCTGGGGGCCCGAACACTGGGCTTTCGTGGAGAGCGGGGGCTGGAACGTGGAGCCCCAGGTCTGAGGGGAGGAGAGGCTGGAGGCCCAGACTCCTGGATCTTGGGGTAAAGGGGGCTAGGGGTTCGCATTCTGGAACTCTGAGGGAGGGGGCTGGGTCGCGGACTCCCAGGTCTAAGGGAGGAGGGGGCTGGGGCCTGGAATCCCGGGTCCCCAGGGGAGCCTGGATGCTGGGCCTCTCCTCCGCCAGACATCCCCTGCCCCCGCCGCTGACCCTGGCCTGTCTGGCAGCCCAGACAGCCTCCCCCACTCCTCTGCAGCCCCCTCCCACTTGCACGGCTCACCCTTGACCCCTCAAAGCCCCGCAGCCCCTTCCCTGCCCCTCCCCCTCCCCTCCAGCCAGACGTTAACCCTTCCGTTGCCACAGGCACCTCCAAAGCCAGACTCTCTCCCTCCACCTCCCCTGAGGGCGCGGGAGGGCATCTCGCCCTAGCCGGCTCCAGCTCCGAACCTAGCTACCCCAGCCCCATCTCTCTCCTCCCAATGGAAACCAGGAGGTGTTCCCTGCCCGCTCCTCCTCCTGGATCCCGGAATCCAGGCCCCCAGTCCCCTCCTCCAAGGATTCAGGAGTCTGGGTTCCCAGCCCCCTCCTCCTCCAAGAACCCAGAAATCCAGGCCCCCGGCTGCCTCCTCCCCTTAGGGACCCTGGAGTTCGGGTCCCGGGCCCCATCCCCCTCCCTCTCCGCAGACTCACGGCTCTGCAGCTCCAGCGTCGGGGGGAAGGGTCTCGGTGGGCAGCGCCCGGGCCGGGCTGAGCCGGGCCCCGCCGCCGCCGCCGACAGCTCTCCATCCTCTCCCCGCCTCCGCCGCCCGACGGCCTCTCCCCTTCCTCCCGGCGTCCCCGCCATCCTCCTTCCCTCCTCCCCGATTCCCTCCGGCCTGCGCCTCCTCCCGGCTCTGCGGGCCCGGCTCCCCCGCCCGGGACCCCGCCGGACCAGCCCCCTCCCCAGGGGGCCCCCGCCCCGGCCCCTCCCCATCGCCAGGCCCAGTCCGGCCTGGCTTCCCCCCCCACGCCGCCACCCCCCCGCCCCGGAGCTGGCCCCGGTCCAGGGGAAAAAATTCCATCCAGCCCCGGGGAGGAGGAGCGGGGCGGGGGAGGGAGCAGGGAGGGGAGGCCGGGCCGGGGAGCGTGACGCAGGGAGGAGGGAAGGGACAAAAGGGGCCGGGAGGCTGCAGAGCCGGCAGCGCTCCCACTCCTCCCTCCCTCCCTCCTCCCTCGGCCGGGGCCGGTTCTCTCCTCTCTCTCCGCTTTCTCTCGTCCCCTCCACCTCTCCTCCCTTTCCTTCTCTTTGCCCGCCTGCCTCCTCCTGGCCCTGTGCGTTTCCCTCTGTCTCTTGTCTCCGCGTCTCTCTCTTTCTCCTTACATCACCCCCCCCTAATCAGGGTCTGCGCCTCTCCCCCCTCTTCTCTCTCCCCCTTCCTGCTCTCCCGGCCTCCTTCCCCTCCCTCGGCTTCGGGCTCTCCACCCACCCACCCACTGGGGAGAGAAGGGTGAATCAGACCCAGACCTGCCCTTGCAGACGGAGCGCACAGTCTTACGGAGGAGACAGACCCAGACGCAGACAGTTCCAATTCAGGGCGGTCAGGGTTTGACAGAGGGAGGGAACCAGCGTCTGTGGGAGGAATCCTTTCGGCACAGCTGAAAGGACCTCCAGAGAAGGCCGTGGTTGTGATTGTGACCTCCAAGAACTGGGAGAAGTTAGATCTGAATTGTTGAGAGACAGAGGGAGGAGAGGGAGAGAGAGACAGCAGTAAGGGCGTTCCAGGCAGAGGGCACAGCTCAAGCAGAGACCCAAAGGCAGGAAACCAGGGGCCATTCTGGGAGAAGGGCAGGCAGTCAGGTCTGACGGGAGCCCAGGAGCCTGGAAGAGGAGGCTGGGGTGGTGGGCGGGGCCAGGTTCCTCCTCGCTCGGAAGGCCGGGCTGGGAACTTTCCCGTGAGGGTGACCCGGATCCTTGGAGGGCTGTGAGCAAGGGGAGGGGCAGGGTCAGAGCTGGGTGTCAGAAAGACCCCTCTGAGGGCCGTGGGGGATGAGCTGAGGGGGAGAGACTACTGGAGGCTGGGAGGCTGGGGAAGAGGATGCTTGTTCAGGGGCTGGGACCCTGGGGACCCAGAGGAGGTGGTGGGGCAGAGAATGTGAGGGGGGTGATGGAGGAGGTGAAGAAGGTACAACAGCCAGAAGTCTGGCCCTGAAAGTGAGGGGACAGGAGTTATTCCAGATGGGGAACCAGTAGGAAGAAGGGAGTACAGGAGAGGGAAGATGCTGTGTGCAGCTTGGGACCTTGTGGACATCAAGGGCCGGAGGACATTTAGGGAAGACATGTGGTGGGTATAGAGTTCTGGAGCTCAAACAGTGAAAAATGCAGTTTCCTCCTGCCCTGTCCCTGGCCACCCACTTCTCTCTGGGGACAGCTTATGCTTACCAGTTTCTTGTGTATCTTTCCAGAGAAATTCTATACATTTATACACATATATTATACCACCCCGCCTTTTTTGTCCCCAGGTGGGATCATATTATTCTATACTTTGCTTTTTTTAAACACTATATCCTGAAGATCCTCCTGTATCTGTATAGCTTATAGAGGTACCTCATTCATTTTAGTGGCTGTATAGTATTCCGTTGTATAAATTTATTCGTCCCTACTTATTCAATCAATTAGGAGGAGTTTTTTTTAACATAAAGAAACTAATGCTTATGAATATGCAAATTACTGGACTTTTTGAAGAACTGATTTCTTTCAATGCTCTTAAGCTGCTGAACCCAGATATTTGATAAATACTTCTAGGGCCTTTAAATTTTGTCATTAATTACTAATGATAGGAATAATAATGATGACAACCATACCCTTTATTGAATGTCTACTTAGGGACAGGCCCTGGGCTGGGTATTTGTTATACATTATGTCATTCAGTTAACACAGCAGTCTTATTTTTAGGAACTGTTTTATCTTCATGTAAGGATGAGGGAACTGAGTTCTGAACAGTGAGTTGCCCAAGCTCACAAAGTGAATGGCAGAGCTAGGATTCGAACCCACGCCTCTCTGGCTCCAAGTTCTATGCCCTTTCTTTGGAGATGGGCTGCCTCTGGGAAAATGTGCAACTCACCTGGGATTGCTCTCCAGCAGAGGTTAGACTTGTCATGCACACAAATTCACATTTAATAAAAGGACCTTTTGTCAGACCCTGTACCTTGACTTGGTATCCAGAATTACTGTTAGTCTACACTCACCCCAGATACCCTGCAGTCAGCTCAGGATAGTAACCACACCACCCTGCCGTCTCCTGGTACTAACCCTGATCCCACTGTATTTTTTATTTTTTTCTCTCTCTCTCTCTTTTTTTTTTTTTTTTTTGGCTGCGCCATGTGGCATGTGGGATCTTAGTTCCCCCACCAGGGATCGAACCCTGCCCCCTGCAATGGAAGTGCAGTGTCTTCACCACTAGACTGCCAGGGAAGTGTTCCCCCCCCCCACCTCCCCCCCCACCAACCCCCGCCATTGTGCTGTGATTCTCGATGTCTGGGTCTGTCTCTGAGAATTCAGTGAGGGCACCATTGAGGTCTGAGTCATCTCTGTCCTCAGTATCACTCAGCATAGGGTGTGGCTCAGAGCAGAGACTCAGGAAAATGTTTGCTAAATGAATGAATGGAGGGTTGGATGAATAACAAATGGTTTATGGGTTAGGCTGGGACTTGCTTAAGCCTCTGGGATAAAAGAACATAATTCCCATTAGTTCCTGAAACATAAGGCCTCCATTACCATTGGTTAGTTACCCACAGGAACCACTATTTCCATCCTTCTTTGATATACAAGGTTCACAAATCCCTTGGCACCTAAGACTTAGCTACTGCAATTCTCACAAATCCCTGAGACCCAGGATCCAACATTCCCATCAGCCCCTGGGACTCAGGATCCAACACTCCCATCAGCCCCTGAGACTCAGGATCCAACATTCCCATCAGCCCCTGAGACTCAGGATTCACCATTCATTCCCATCAGCCCCTGAGCCTCGGGATCCACCACTCCCATCTGACATTTGCACACAACTACTACAGTTCTTGTCAGCCCTTGGTACCCAACATCCATAATTCCCATCCCCTTAAGATACAGGTAGACCACCATTCCCATCAACTCCTGAGACACGAGTTCCACCTTTCCTATTATCCTTCAGAACAGCAAGCCAATGGAAAATAGAAACACCCCACCCTTCATAAGGCCATCCCCAATTTCCTGGAACAGGAACTGTTAGCCAGAAAGACATTTCAACCTGCCCTGAAGTAGGTCTGGATCAAGGACTCATTTATTAATGCTGTAGAAAAGGGGGCACCAGGTTATGAAGAACTTCCAAGTAGCAGAGTATCCTTCCATGGGAGGAATCAACCCCCAACCGGACATAATCCTACAGCACCGTCAGAGAATGCTGCCATGTGAGGGTTAAACTCCAAACTCAAGACAATCCCCTGCAGCACCACTTAATCCCCACAGGTGCGATAATCCTCAGGCTGGCAGAGCACAAAAATACCAGAGGATCCAAATGCAACAGATACTCCCATCGTGCCATTAAATAATCCCAAATGGCAATTTGCCCTGGTGGACTTGCAGGAATTGGGGACAGGGCCACCTTTTCTTTGTGTGTGTGGTGGTGGTGGGTGGGACGAAGATGACAAATCTTACTCCCACTGTTAACCCTTTCCTGGATTGGGGGGGGTTGGTGTGATTTTTGAGGGAGGGCTCCTCCACAGCCTATCTCTTTCCCCTTAGGGCCATGCCTTCTAGTCATCTGAATGGTGAAAGCCTTCAACTGCTCCACTCTTCACATCTCAGCAAAAGGGAAGGAAGGTGGTTCTGAGGTTCAAGGAGACTGGAGTGGGAGTGGGTACCATTTTTTCAAGCCATCCACTTCCCCTTCCTCTGGTAATAGAGCCTGTCTTTCCCGTGAGACACCCACTCCAGGTCACTCTAACAAGAATGTTCTAGCAAAACGCCCTTCCTCCCTCCCCCAAAACACATAGCTTGGGCATGTGACCCAATACGGGCCAATCAGAACATTCATTCATTTGCGATCCCCCAACAGAGCTGATTAGAATCTAAGATTTTATTTTTCATCTTTTGAAAAAGTTTTATTTTCATTTTTATTTTATTTTATTTTTAAAATTTATTTAAATTCACTTTATTTTATTTCATTTTTTTGGCTGAGCCATGTGGCATGTGGGGTCTTAGTTCCACGACCAGGGATTTGAACCTGTGTCCCCTGCACTGGGAATGCAGAGTCTTAAGCACTGGACCGCCAGGGAAGTCCCTATTTTTATTTTTAAAATTTTATTGAAGTATAGTCAATTTACAATGTCGTGTTAGTTTCAGGTGTACAGCACAGTGATTCAATTATATCTTTTCCCTCATAGGTTATTACAAAATATTGAATTCAGTTCCCCGTGCTATATAGTAGGTCCTTGCTGTTTATTAAACTTTATATATAGTGGTGTGTATGTGTTAATCCCAACCCCCTAATTTATCCCTCCCCTTTCCCCTTTGGTAACTATGAGTTTGTTTTCTATGTCTGTGGGTCTATTTCTGTTTTGTAAATAAATTCATTTGTATCATTTTTTTAGATTCCACATGTAAGCGATATCACATGATATTTGTCTTTGTCTGTCTGACTTACTTCACTTAATATGATAATCTCTAGGTCCATCCATGTTGCTGCAAATGGCATTATTTCATTCTTTTTTATGGCTGAGTAGTATTCCATTGTGTGTGTGTGTGTGTGTATACCACATCTTCTTTATCCATTTATCTGTTGATGGACACTTAGGTTGCTTCCATGTGTTGGCTATTGTAAATAGTGCTACTATGAACACTGGGGCAGAGTCTCACTATTAACACAATTATAATTGCTCCTGAAGTACCAGGGAAGGCAGCTAGACAGGAAATTGAAACAAGCAGTGTAAAAGTGAGAAATGAAAATACAAGATTGTCATCTTTTACAGATGATGGGATCCCTTACCTAGAAAACCCAAGAGAATTTACAGAAAAACAGAACTCATTATCAAGTTCTTTGACTTGGCAAGATATAAGCTATATACACTAATCAAGATCTGATGAAGAAGCAACAAGTAAAATTAGATCCCTATCTCACACCATACACAATGTCATTCCAGATGGAACAAAAATAATTTTCCATTGGTCATTTTTTAATGGATGAAAGTTATTGACTTTTATAAATTAATTAATGTGATGCAAATGGGAGTGATTTTGTTCTCCCTCCAGGGGACGTTTGTCAAAGTCTGGAGACGTTTTTGCTTGTCCTTACTGAGTGGGGGAGAGGGCTGCTACTGGCATCTAGTGAGTGGAGGACAGAGATGCTGCAAAATATCCTACAGGACGTTTTCCCTCTCCCCCCCCAGAACAAGGGATTGTCCAGTTCCAAATATCAATAGTGTCAAAGTTGAAAAACTGTGGTATAACTTGACACCTAAACGCGTCATCATATGCTTCTAATAGATTTCCAGATACTTTTTGAATGTCCTAGGTATATAATCACACTAATTGCAAATAATAAGGATACATCCTTCCCAGTATCTATACCTCTTATTTGCTTCTGTTTTATAATTGCATTTAGCTAGCATCCTCAGAACAATGAGGGTATGCAAATATAGTTTGCACTGAGGAGCTGAACTATATTTCTCTGTTTGGGAATTCCACCGTTGGGTGAGGTTCTACTTCCTACCACCAAGGACTTAAAGGCTAGACACTTGCTTTCCCTGAAACCTACTGGCTAGTGTGCAGGTGTCTGAATGAACTGAGACTTTATAAAGACATCATGAAGGGTCCTGTGCTCCCTCTGATGGCCTTGGCACTGAACGAGGCTGTCCCTCGGCAAACTTGGCGATGATTCTCCTTCCATTGTTTCCTTGGGTTTTGACCCATTTTCTAAACTTGGAACTAAAGCTTTCTCATCCTATCTGTCAGCTGCCCAATGTCCTATGAATGAATTCCCTTTTTGCTTAAGTTAACCCAAATTGGTTTCCTTCACAACCAAGAACCCCACGGTTAGAATGTTAAATAATAATTGTGACAGTGGGAGCTTATTGTCTCGTTCCTGACTTAGTTGGAAATAGTCTCTCGTCTGCACACATTCATTAATCCATTCATAAAACACATATTGAAATTCATGAGTTCACTCCTTTACCTCTAGTTCCAACCCAATACCACTTGGGTCATTCTGGTTTTCTGCCTTCCCATATGTGAAAATCCCTTCTCTGAGAAAGGGAAATCTGTTCCCCTTAGCCATAATGTGTTTACTTATTTGATTAGTTCCTCTTTTTTTTTTCTTCTTTTTCTTTTTTTGGCTGCCGCGTGGCATGTGGGATCTTAGTTCCCCGACCGGGGATTGAACCTGTGTTCCCTGCAGTGGAAGCTTGGAGTCCTAACCACTGGACCGCCAGGGAATTCCCTTGATTAGTTCCTCTGAGTGTAACTAGTTCCCCGTCACAGCCACTATTCCTTCCCAGTGCGGTGGTCCTTATTCTGCTCGGCTCCCCTTCCCCTACTGGGATGTCCCCACCCAACCCTGACGCTCTCAACACGCAAATGCCCTCCTCGCCTAGGTGAGGTTCTGACACTTCTCTCTGACATTCTTGGGTAGACACTCTCCTCACTCTGTTTGAGACACTGCATTCCAGGTCACCTCTCTGCACAGGTATCTATCTTGCTCTGCCACACCTGAGCTCTACTGATCAGAAGAGGAAGAGAAGTGAGGGGAGAATCAAGATGGCAGAGTAGTAGGATGTGGAGCTCAGCTCCCCCAACAAATACATCAGAAATACATCTACAGGGACTTCCCTGGCCGTCCAGCGGTTAAGAATCCTCCTGTCAATTCAGGGGACACGGGTTCGAGCCCTGGTCTGGGAAGATCCCACATGCTGTGGAGCAACTAAGCCTGTGAGCCGCAACTACTGAGCCTGCGCTCTAGAGCCTGTGAACCACAACTACTGAAGCCCATGTGCCTAGAACCTGTGCTCTGCAACAAAGAGAAGCCACTGCAATGAGAGGTCCGTGCACTACATAGCCCCCACTCGCTGCAGCTAGAGAAAGCCCGCATGTAGCAATGAAGACCCAACGCAGCCAAAAAAAAAAAAAAAAAAATGAGTCTGGAGTTCTGCGAAGAGGACTAGGATGAAGATATACATAGATATACATTTGGGAGTTGTCAATATTTGATAGTATTTAAAGCCTTCGGACTAGATGAGGTTGCTTTGGAAATGAGTAAAGACTGAAAAGAAAAATCCCAGGGTAGGCCAATGCAGTGTTTTACATAGAAGCATTTAGCTTGTTTTTGGTTTTATGTGACTTGATAGGTAGGTAGGTAAATAGAATTCTAGATTAAGAAAATAATTCTATATAAGGGGATTTTTGTTGCAAATGATACCTGAATTTTAATAGCTCCATTTCAGCATGTAACACAGTGATATGCACAGTGTCCTTTGATCTATTTAAATGAAGATTTATTTTAATAGATATTCGAATATTCAATCATGTCTGTATTCCTAGGTAATATCCATTTGGCCATGATATATATATATATATATATATATATATATATATATATATATATAGACACACACAGACACACACACACACACACACACATATATGTGATCCCGCGGCTTGCGGGATTTCAGTTCCCTGACCAGGGACTGAACCTGGGCCTCTGTAGTGAAAGCCTGGAATTCTAACCACTAGGCCACCAGGGAACTCCCCATGGTATATATTTTTAATTTACTGGAGGTTTCTATTGCTAGTTATCTATTTTGGAATTTCCCCATCAACCTTCAAAAGGCAGATTCATCTGTAGTTAATGCTTTTCATGTTACCATATTAGGTTTTTATATTTAATGATGCTGGCTCTATACAGATAATTGGGAAAACTTTTCTTTCTTTCTTTCTTTCTTTCTTCCTTCCTCCCTCCCTCCCTCCCTCTCTCCCTCCCCACCTCGTTCTCGCGCGCTCTCTCTCTCTTTCTTTCTTTCTCTCTTTCTTTCTTTTCTTGGCTGTGCCTTGCGGCATGTGGCAGCTTAGTTCCCCGACCAGGGATGGAATTGGCGCCCTCTGCAGTGGAAGCACAGGCTCTTAAGCACTGGACCGCCAGGGAAGTCCCCAACTTTTCATTTTTATGTTTAGTTTACATTGAATCAGCATTGTCTGTTTGTAGATAGTTTGAAATAATTTAATATGATTCTGTCAGTTTATTTTATAGTTACTAATTTATTTAACATGTTCATCTCTTCTTGAGATTTTTTTTTTTTTTTTTGAAATTTACATGTTCCTGAAAAATCATCCATTTATCCCCAATTTTCTAGTTATTAACAATGAACTGAACAAAGAATTCTCCGAGTAATTAGGTTCCTCCCGAGCTATCCCCTTTCTTCTCATCATTTTCACGGTTGGCTCTTTCCCCCTCATCCTGAGTGATTGTCCCAACCCTGGAGTCTACGCCACTGGTTTTTATTTTCTGTGTGCCAAATATTGTATTTCATTCTCCTAAGTCCATTTTAATTTTTAATTGTCATTGTTTTTCCTTAATTATTTCCCCTAGGTTTTCTAGTTCTGTTTTGATTTTGGTGTCTTATCATTGCTTATATCTAAAAAGAAAATTCTCTGTAATTTCCAATAAGTGGGAAGCTGCTACAACCTACCATTTTTTGTTTGATACAGTTAATCAATTAAAATACTCTCTAATTTTTCATGCTATATTCCTTTTATATTTTATTATCTGTAAAAAGTGGAGAGAGGGTGGGGGAAAGATGAATCGGGAGTTTGGGATTAGCAGACGCAAACTATTATGTACAGAATGGATAACCAACAAAGTCCGACTGTATAGCACAGGGAACTATATTCAATATCCTGTGATAAACCATAACGGAAAAGAATAGGAAACAGAATGTATATATATGTATAACTGAATCACTTTGCTGTACAGTAGAAATTAACACATTGTAAATCAACTATACTTCAATACAATAAATTTCTAAAGAATTTTATCAGAAGTGTTTTGGAAGAAATTGGAGATCTTGGTCTCTCCTTGAACTTACCAGTCAAGCTTGCTGAGTGCGCCTTGTCCGGCAGGGGGCGGTCTCAGACTTTGATTGTTTTCCTACCTCAGCTTGAGCAAATCCACTCTTGAGGAATGAAGTCAGAGAGTAAGCCTCTGGCTGGAGGAACTTTTGTTTGATGCGTCAGTGCATCTATTTTCCCAGGAGATACAAAATTAAGTCCCCACAGTAGAAAAGCAGGTATAAAAGTGAGTGCAGGGACTTCCTTGGTGGTCCAGTGGTAAAGAATCCGCCTTCCAGTGCTGGGGATGCTGATTCAATCCCTGGTCAGGGAACTAAGGTCCACATGCCACGGGGCAACTAAGCCCGTGCACCACATCTACTGAGCTCACACGCCTTCAACGAGAGAGTCCGCGAGCCCGCGTGCCTGCGTGCCGCAAAAACTGCAGGGCCTATGAGCTCTGGAGCCCGGGCACCACAACTAGAGAGAGAAAACCCAAAAGCCACAACTAGAGAGAAGCCCGCGGGCCGCAACGAAGACCAGACGCAGCGGGAAAAAAATAAAGAAAATAAATAAATGTTAAAATATATATTTTAAAAAACCATTAAAAAAAAATAAAGTGAGTGCAGGAGGCCTGGGGTTAGAAAAACAACAGGACAAGTATACTGACAAATGGTACCTGAACTTTGGCCTCCGTGCAGGGGAGACCGCAGCAGGGGAGAATGCGGCAAAGTAAAGCTGGGCAGCTCCCCCTCAGCCCCAGCTGATTTCTGTCACATGGGAATGCCAGATATTTAAATTTTTCAAGAGAAGTTAGCCATTCGGATTGTTGCGAGATATCTCCAAGTGTTAAACTGTGACTGATGAATTTAAAAAGTTTTTAAAACCTGTATGTAAACTAAATACAAACTACTATCTAGAATTTTTTTTTTTTTTTTTTGGGTGAGTAGCCCTGGATTCACTGTACTTATGTAACATGCGCTTTCAGTTATACTAAATAGTGAAATACTGAACACTTTTCCTCTAAGGTCAAGAAAAAGACAAGGATGTCTATTCCAACCACTTCTATTCAACATTGTAATGAAATTACTAGAGGGTGCAATGAAGCAGGAAAAGGAATAAAAGGCATAGTGATTGGAAAGAGAGAAGCAAAACATCATTGTTTCCAATGGCAAGACAGTGTACAGAGAAAACACAAAATATGCAAGTGAAGAATTCCCTGGCTATCCAGTGGTTAGCACTCTGTGCTTTCACTGCCATGGGCCCGGGTTCAGTCCCTGGTCGGGGAACTAAGATCCCTCAAGCTGCCTGGTGTGGCCAAAAACCAAAAAGAAAAACAAGCAAACAAAATATACGAGCGAACTATTGGAATTAGTAGGTAATTTAGCAGAGTAGCTGTAACCAAAATCAATACACAGAAATAACTTCTACATCCATATTAGCAACAGCAGAAAATTAAATTAAAAGTACAATATCTTTTTAAAAAGAATGAAAATCCACAATATATCTAAAAGTAAAACTAACAAATAGTTTCAAGACCGCTACCCTGAAGACTGGAAAATGTTGCTGAGAGAAATTAAAGAAGCCCTAAATAAGAGATATATCGTGTTCATGAATTAGAATATTCAATATTTTTAAGAAGTCAATACTTCCCCAAGCCAGGACCCGAGGACCTGAGGGATTTTCTCTCCTGGACCCATCTCAGTGTTGCAGGGGAGGCGTTAGTTTGCTGTCAGTCAGACAGACCAGGGATTCTTCATTTCTGTTAACGGTGTTTTTGATTCCTAGCCTTTCATTTTTTTTTTTTTTTAAGAATTATTTATTTATTTATTTTTGGCTGTGTTGGGTCTTCGTTTCTGTGCGAGGGCTTTCTCTAGTTGTGGCGAGCGGGGGCCACTCTTCATTGCGGTGCGCGGGCCTCTCACTATCGCGGCCTCTCTTGTTGCGGAGCACAGGCTCCAGACGTGCAGGCTCAGTAGTTGTGGCTCACGGGCCTAGTTGCTCCGCGGCATGTGGGATCTTCCCAGACCAGGGTTCAAACCCGTGTCCCCTGCACTGGCAGGCATATTCTCAACCACTGCGCCACCAGGGAAGCCCCCTAGCCTTTCATTTTGATTCTATCTTAGAGCTTCCATCTCTCTGCTGCATTACCATCTGTTTTTGCATGTTGTCTATTTTTTTTCTTTTAGAATTTTTAACATAGTAATCATGGCTATTCTAAATTCCCTGTGTGATAATTTCAACATCTGGGTCATTTCAGAGTCTTGTTCTGATGCTTGGTTTATCTCTTTCGACTGTAGTAGTGGTGTTCTTATAATAGACAGTTTTTTAGAGCAGTTTTAGGTTCACAGCAAAGCTGAGCAGAAAGTGAAGAGAAAGATCTCAGTTGTAACTTTCTGGATTTTCCAGTCTCTCTAGATTTTGGGGTGGTGGCTTGCTCTGTGATCTCAGTTCTCTTATGGGTCTGAGAAAAATCATTGATTCCCAGTTTGTTCACATTTTTCTCATTGTCAGAATGAGATTGACAACTTCCAAGCAATTTGAATGTTAGGACTGAAACCAGAAGTCCTCTTGCTATGTCATTTTTGTTCTCTTTCTGCGTGTGTGTCATATTTTTGTTGGAGGCTGGGCCTATCACATCTGCACGTTGGGAACATGGTTTCCCTAAACTGAAGCTCCGACACATGTTAAACATGCTAAGTTCGCCAAGTCCAGCAGGCGGAGCCCTTGAACTTTGGTTTCTTCTCCTTTCTCAAGGAGTGCTTGACCTTGGCTAAGTCCAGTTAGAGACACCTTACAGCTTGTGGGATTTTTGTTTGGTAGGTTCAGGGCCTCCCAGATCAAATCTCTACATGGACAAGGCAGCTATGGTAAATGAGTGAAGTAGATTAGTGTAAGGAAGACAACTGGGCACGTGTTCTGACAAATGGTACCTGGATTTGGCTTTAGCGGAGGGAGACGATAGTGCATGGTGGGGAGTGTAGCAAAGTAAAGGAGATCAGTTATTGTTCAGCCTCGGCTGATGGCTACTCTGTGAGAATATCAGACCTGATTTTTTCAAGAAGGCTTTCATGTTATTGTGAGATATTTCCCAACGTTTAAATAGTCTAAGTTTTTTAGTTAAAATATTTCCAAACCGTTTCAGCCAAATAAAACACAGATATGAGCTAGACCTTGCCTGTTCACCAGAAGCCAAATCAAGGGAGAACCAGATCTTCACAGGTGCCTCGTGTTTTTCCTCAGCCCTGGAGTCATTGCTGCTCGAGTGTGGATGCCATCTTTCCCATGGTTGACATCCATGCTAAATGGAGCCCTGCATGATTTCCTCCCCACTCTTTAACTTCACTACATCATACCATGTCCTCAGACAGTGGTTATGCCTTTGTTCTTGGCTCCTTCTGTCCTCCTTCAATTATGTCCAAATTGTCGTATTTCAGATTGATACCCTCAGGGATTTTAAAATCATGCATGGTACAAAACGAGGTCCTCCAAATCTTGCAGCCCTCCAGGATTTTAATATCAGGAGAATATAACTGAAGTTCCCATGCCAAAAAAGTACAGGAAATGCAAAACTACCAGCCCTGCATCTTATTTGAGAGGCTTTCTGTGGATGATGTCATTCTCCTAAGTATCATCTGCAGTCATGTCCTTTCTCCCAATATGGGAACAAAAACTTCTTTCTGGCATTCTCCAGCACTATGAATCCAATGGGATTATGTGTAACATAATTAAAGTTTGGGGACTGCAGCAGGGAATGACCCCACAAAGAAGGAAGCAACTTAAATGGGATATTAATCCCCACTGTCTATCTCCACGCCATGAAGCCCCATACCAGCTGTGAGTCTCCTGTCACCATGCTGCTGGGACCTCATCTCTCGTGACAAAAGATGAGGTCCTGTCCCCACCATCCATTGCCGCTGAGACCAATGCTGCCCAGACTTTTTTCCCTAAGCCATAATCTTAGGCTTCACATAATTTAATTAGGCAGAGAAATTATTTTTAATTAATTAATTTATTTATTTATTTTTGGCTGCATTGGGTCTTCATTGCTGCGTGCAGGCTTTTCTCTAGTTGCGGTGAGCGGGGGGCTACTCTTCGTTGCGGTGCGTGGGCTTATCGTGGTGGCTTCTCTTGTTGTGGAGCACGGGCTCTAGCCGCACGGGCTTCAGTAGTTGTGGCATGTGGGCTCAGTAGTTGTGGCTTGCAGGCTCTAGAGTGCAGGCTCAGTAGTTGTGGCGCACAGGTTTAGTTGCTGTGCGGCACGTGGGATCTTCCCGGACCAGGGCTCGAACCCGTGTCCCCTGCATTGGCAGGAAGGTTCTTAACCACTGCACCACCAGGGAAGCCCAGGCAGAGAAATTTTAGCCTGTTCTTTAGCTCAACCACCAGACTAGTCCTGCGTCTTCTGTTTAGACATTCAAGAAGGTAACTGATTTGTTTTGAAAAAATAACTGTGTAGGTCCTTTCCCTGAGATGATTTTGCAGCTCTTCTTGAATGTGGGGTTTGTTCTACAACACTGTGAGAGTCTGAATATACAAATGGATGACCTCAGAACATATGTCAAAATAGAACCTTAACCCACAATGGGCAGCACCAAGCCCAGGAAACCAACCCATCATCTACAGAAACCAGCCCACGATGCCAGCCTGCTATCAACAAGTCAGACTTGTAGAAAGTCAGACCATATCTCTGGCAACCTTTCAGGAAGCTAAACAACAACCCCTGTATCAATCAGTCCCAAATGGGCAGGACTTGATGGCAGCTTCCCTAGTTTTTGGTCCCTGCTCCCAATTTAGAAACAATCAGAACAAGCCAAATATGTACCCCCAACCAATCACATAGCATGCCCCACTTCTACTCAGCCCACCTCCAGCTTCCCCAGGTCCACAGTCCCCATCAGCGCACACCTGAAGCCTTCTCTTTTCTCCTCTATGAATCTCCCCCACTCCTCTGCCTACCTTTGAGTGTCCGCCAAAACATACGTGATGGTGGCCAACTCCCTTGTCACAGCAAGCTCTGGCTAAGTGGCCCCTGCTTGAAATGAGGCAGGACCCTATGGTTTATGCCCTCCATGCCCTCCACCTGCCTCTTGTCTGTGGAAAAATAGTAAGTTTATTCAGAGAAGTGAGAAAATGCAGAAACAAAGGAAAACAGTCAAAGGAGACCAAATAATAATAGTTTAGTCATTAAGCACAGTCAAGGACCTTTAGTTCCTCATGAAGGGCTACAGGTAACATTCTGAGCCATATCCTGGGAGCTGTCTTATAGATACTGAAAGCCCCACCAGGTGGAAGAAGTTAACTACATGATGACCATGCTGTAGCCATGACATAAGCTGCCGCAATTCCGAGAACTGGCCTCAAAGAAATGGAAACAAACCAACCCTGGAACTGAAGATTAACTTTACCTAAAACAATTAAGATGATGTTGGTCAGACCACCGAGGACCAATTTCAAGATGACTGTCAGAGCTGACAGAGCTGTTTCTGCATGTAACCCCCTCCCTCTGTCTATAAAAGCTCTCGCCCCCTGATTGTCAGAGGCAGGGAGTCGGCCTTTGGACAGGTGTCCTCCCCATCGCCCCTGACCACGGTTACCAGCATCCAAAATAAAGCAAACTTTCCTTTCCACCCACCTTGCCTCTTTATCGGCTTTTGAGGGGCGAGCAGCCGGACCCCACTTTCGCTTACAACAGCAAGCTCTGACTAAGCAGCCCCTGCTTGTTCTCATTTGGTTGGTTGTTTTGGACTGAATGTTTGCTTCCCCACCCAAATCTATATGTTGGAGCCCTAACCCACAAAGTGATGGTATTTGGAAGTAGGGCCTTTGGGAGGTAAATAGGATTAGACGAGGTCATGAGGGTAGAGCCCCCATGATGAAATTAGTGTCCTTATAATAAGAAGAATGAGCAGTGCTTGCTCTCTCCATCTCTCTCTTTCTGCTGCAGGAGGACACAGTGAGAGGATGGCCATCTGCAAGCCAGGAAATGGGTCCTCATCAGGGAACCGAATCAGCCTGCCCCTTGATCTCGGACTTTCCAGCCTCCAGGACTGTGAGAAATAACCTCCTTTTCTTTAAGCGCCCCCAGTATTTCATTATGGCAGCCTGAACTAAGACATTGGTCTTTGTTTATTTCTACGGCAGGTTTTGGTCATTTTTATTTCATATTAATGGGCATCAGAGAAGGAGTTGCTAAAAACTATGAACATAGGTCAGCGTGTTTCCCAGAAGTCCACAGAAGGGTTGTGAACTGGGAAATGGAAAGCAAGTCTCACGGGGACATTTGGGGCACCTTCAGGGGCTGAGGCAGAGGAGGTAAGGGTGTGTGCGCCTGGCAGTGAGGGGCAAGGTTGTGTTAGGCACACGCGAGATCTTTCCAGCTCAAGCTGGCCTGATGGAGAAAACAAAACAAAGTGTTGACTCACTTAGCTTGAAAAGCTCTGAAGTATACTGGCTTCAGGCACTGAGGGTTTTGGGACTTGGTCAGTGTCACCAAACTCCTTTTTTGAAAAAAAAAATTGTTGGGACTTCCCTGGCAGTCCAGTGGTTAAGACTCCGTGCTTCCACTGAAGGGGGCATGGGTTTGATCCCTGGTTAGGGATCTAAGTTCCATGCGAGGGTGGGAGTGGGAGGGGGTGGGGGGAGAGGGGAAACTAGGGTCCCGCGTGCCATGCAGCGCAGCCAAAAACAGAAAAAAAAAAAATCATTCACCCTGTAGCTTTGCTGGCCTTGTTCTCAGGCAGGCTCTCACCAAGTATCGAGCTCTGAGGATGTCCAGTTCAGCCTCTTCCTTCCCCAGAGATGTTGCAACCGAGCAGGACCCTATGGGGCCTTCCTGGGAAAGACCCCCGCCCCCACACCCTCTGCCGTAGCTCTTCTCTGAAGTATGCCGACAATAGTATCTCATGTATATTTCCTGAGTTTTCCGGATGCTAAAAACCACCACCAAATGGGAGAAATTAACTACTTGATGATCAGGAACATGTAGCCCCCAGACCTTCTGGCGCCTAAGTATTGATCACCATCAACCAACTAGAGAATTGTGCACGAGCTGACCACACACCCTGGGACACCCCTCACTCACCTGGCCTTTAAAAATGCTTTGCTGCGACCCTTCATGGAGTTCAGGTTTTTCTGAGCGTGAGTCATCTGTCTCCTTGCGTGGCCCTGCAATAAACCTTTCTCCAAACTCTGACTTTTTGGGTTTGTTTGGCTTCACGGTGCATCGGGCACATGAGCTTGCGTTTGGTAACAATGTTACGGGGAAACTTCCTTTTCTGTTCAATCAGCATCCCTGCGTCTCGTCCTTCCGTCTATGCGCTGCGGCTTCTAGAAGCAACTTCCTTCCCGCTCCCTGATCTTGTCTGTGCTCCCATTCCTGATAGATGAATCAGAACATGGGGTAAGAGAATGAAGTAATACCAGGGTGTTGTAGACCCAGGTCCTTAGACCCTTTAATCAATAGAAATTGATGAGGGACTTACCTGGTGGCTCAGTGGTTAAGAATCTGCCTGCCAAGCAGGGGACATGGATTTGATCCCCAGTCCAGGAAGATCCCACATGCCGCGGAGCAACTAAGCCCGTGCGCCACAACGACTGAGCCTGCGTTCTAGAGCCTGCAGGCCACAACTACTGAGCCCACGTGCCACAACTACTGAAGCCCGTGCGCCCAGAACCCGTGCTCCGCAACAAGAGAAGCCACCACAGTGAGAAGCCCGCGCGCCGCAACAAAGAGTAGCCCCCGCTCGCCGCAACTAGAGAAAGCCCGCATGCAGCAACGATAGACCCGACACAGCCAAAGATAAATAAATAAATAAATAAAATAATCATTAAAAAGAAAGAAGAGAAATTGATGAGAGGCCAGATGAGAAATTCAGGTAAGGCTTTATTGGGCTTTATTGGGCTGCAGAAAGGTGCCCTTGCTCACTCTCTAGGGGGGTGAGCTGGTCCCTTACATGGGGTGAGGGTAGGGGCAGATCAGTGGGTGGGCTGGAGGGGGTAGCTTAGGTGGCCTGCCCACCCCCTTGCTGGTGCCGTGTGCAGGAATCATGTGCAGGGACCCTGCTTTTCCTCCCCACACCTCAGAAGTGGCAGTTGGGTTTTGGTCTTTTTGTATCTTGTTGCTCATAATTTGCTCCACTTGCCCATGCATGCGGTTACTTTTAGTCCCTTATAGTTTCTTTGTATTTTATTGCTGAGTGAGACGTTTCTCCAGGTGCAAGCACTTCAGTAAATGGTCCCAGGTCCCAGATGCCAGGTCACCAAGTGTCTCAAGGGCAGGGTCTTGACCTTCCAGCCTAGAGATGCTTCTGCCTTCCCTACTAATGACTGGGTAACCCCGGGGTGGGGGCGGGGAGTGGGGAGTGCAGGCCCACCTGCAGGGCTGGCCCTGCTCTAGTCTCCATCCCCCTAGACAGAGCCTGAGATTGTGCAGAAGCTACGTGTGACCACGAGCCCCAAGCTTTTCCCTTCCCTGACGTCTAGTCTGACTTGGATCCTCAGGTCCATGAAGCCTCAAATTCAAGTTCTTCATGTTCAGAATTCCCCCAGGGCATGTGTGACTTGGGTTCCCTCTCTGGATTTCCACCCTCTCCTAGATTTCGGACTGAAAATTCTTCTCTCCTGCCAGCGCTTTGAGGATTTTCAGAACAGTTACAGTGATTATTTATTTTAAAATGAAATTGTATTTTTAGTTATTTTTAGCAGGAAGCTGGGTCTGATACGCAGCTCCTAGAGCCCCTGGAGATGGTCCTCATCTCTTTTCCTTTTGTTTTTTGTGTTTTTTTTGTCGCACAGCGCAGCTTGCGGGATCTCAGTTCCCCGAACCTGGGCCACGGCAGCGAAAGCCTGGAATCCTAACCACTACGCCATCAGGGAACTCCCTTCTCGTTTCCAATTAAACTCACTCCCTCTGTGATCTCTCTTAGGCTCATGACTTGAAATGCTGTCTGCATGGTGACAGGCCAAGTTCGTGTGTCCAGCTAGAACTTTTCCTTAAACTCCAGACTCATAGAATGAGCGTCTGTTGATTCTCCATTTGTGTGTCTAATGTGCATTTCTCACTCCACACATTCCCAGTAGAGTGCCCAATCCTCTTCTTTAAAAATCCCTTAGGGACTTCCCTGGTGGTCCAGTGGTTAAGACTCCGTGCTCCCAATGCAGGGGGCCCGGGTTCGATCCCTGGTCAGGGAACTAAGATCCCACAGGACGCAACTGAGACCCGGAGCAGCCTAAATAAATAAATAAATATTTTTTAAAAAATCCCTTAGAGTCTTTGCCTCTGTGGCAATGGTGGCTTCACGTCGGCAACTGTTACCAAGCAAAGTGCTCACTGCTGGATGCACCTAGAAGCCAATATGATGGCACTGGCTTTTGAGAAAAGAAAAAAGCTTTACTGAGGGGTCGACCAGCAAGGAGACAGGAGGCAAAGCTCAAATCCGTCTCCCCAAGTTGGATTTGGTCAAAGTTTTATGAATTAGGGGAGGAGGTTGGTATGCAGAACCAATGATAGGGGAGGTCTGGACCGGAGGCCGTTTGTGGGAAGGTATATAACGGGTGCTTCAGCTCCAGATCTTCCTGGACAGTAGACCCTTTGCTTCTGAAAGGGTTTCTGGTGTTCAGGTTCTGGTCTGCTTCTCACCAACTCCACCTGGTCTGACCTGGCCACCCCCATCTCACATCCCAGGCATTTGCAACATCCCAGGCATTTGCAACAGCCCTGGCGGAGGAGTCTAGGCTCAGTACAGCCAAGTAGAGTGATCAGGTGAAAGCAAATCAGAGCCTAACCCCTTTTCCGCTCAAGCCCTGAACTGCCTTCACACCTGTGATATTGTGATTTATAATAAGAAATATATATGTTTGGTCTTCATCCCTGTTTCTAGCACAGGGCTCCTAAAAACCTGGGGATTTCCTAAGTAATGAGAGTGATAAAGGGGTCTTGTGTTATTTTAATGAGGCCGCTTTTGAGAAGCACTTCAGATGGGGTTTGGTTGCCAGGGAAGCCCTAGAGGTGATTAGAGGGTTGGAACTTTCAGTCCCATGCCCTTGACCTCTAGGGAAGAGAGAGGACCCCAGAAGTTGAATCGATGACCAATGGCCACTGATTTAATCAATCATGACTATGTAGTGAAGTCTCCAAAAAATCCAAAAGCATGGGGTTTGGAGAGATTCTAGGCTGGTGAACAGGTGGAGATTCAGGGAGAATGGTGTACCCAGGAGAGTGTGGAAATTCCATGCCCCTTCGCGCATACCTTGCCTTATGCATCTTTTCATCTGGCTGCTGATTTGTATCCTTTAATATCCTTTGTAATAATCTAGTAATCTAGATTACTGGTAAGATAGTAAGTAAACTGGTTTCTCTGGGTTCTGTGAGTTGCTCTAGCAAATTAATGGAACCCAAGGAGGGGATCATGGGAACCTCTGATCTATAGCCAGTGGGTCAGAAGCACAGGTGACAACCTGGACTTGTAATTGGTGTCTGAAGTTGAGGCAGTTTTGTGGGACTGAGCCCTTAACCTGTGGGATCTGGTGCTATCTTTAGGGAGGTGGTGTCAGAATTGAGTTAATTGCTTGGTGATGTGGAAGAAACCCACACACACACATCGGTATCGTTGTTGAAATCACAACAACTCAGTCAGTGTGGTGACTCATTTTATGTGTCAACCTGGCTGGGCCACGAGGTGCCCAGACATTTGGTCAAACATTATTCTGGGTGTTTCTGTGAAGGTGTTTTTGGATGAGACTGATATTTGTTTGTTTGGGTTTTGTTTACATTTTAATTTAATTTTATTTATTGAAAAAATTTAAAAATTTTAATACAATTTTTAAAAGTTACTTTCGATTTACAGTTATTACAGAATACTGGCTATATGGCTATATTTGCCATATTGCACAATACATCCTTTTTTTTTTTTTTTTTTTGGCTGCGTTGGGTCTTTGTTCCTACACGCCGGCTTTCTCTAGTTGCGGTGAGCGGGGGCTACTCTTTGTTGTGGTGTGCAGGCTTCTCATTGCAGTGGCTTCTCTTGTTGCGGAGCACGGGCTCTAGGCGTGTGGGCCTCAGTAGTTGTGGCGCACAGGCTCAGTAGCTGTGGCTCACAGGCTCAGTAGTTGTGGCTCGCACGGGCTTAGTTGCTCCGCGGCATGTGGGATCTTCCTGGACCAGGGCTTGAACCTGTGTCCCCTGCATTGGCAGGCGGATTCTTAACCACCGTGCCACCAGGGAAGCCCCACAATACATCCTTGAGCCTATCTTATACCCAATAGTTTGTGCCTCCCGCTCCCCCACCTCTATATCCCCCCGCAATGGTAACCATTAGCTTGTTCTCTATATCTGTGTCTGCTTCTTTTTTGTTATATTCACTAGTTTGTTTTATTTGTTAGATTTCACATATAAGTGATATACAGTGTTTGTCTTTCTTTGTCTGACTTATTTCACGTAGCATAATGCCCTCCAAGTCCATCCATGTTGCTACAAATGGTAAAATTTTGTTCTTTTTTATGGCTGAGTAGTATTCCATTGTATATATATACACCCCATGGATGAGATTGATATTTAAATCAGTAGACTGAGTAAAGCAGATTGCTCTCCTGAATGTGGGTGGGCCTCATCCAATCAGTTGAAAGCTCGAATAGAAGAAGAGGGCTGACCCGCCCGTGAGTAAGGGAACTCCTCCTGCCTGACTGCATTCCAGCTGGGATATCAGTATTTTTCCTCCCTTCGAACTTGAAACAACAGCTCTTCCTAGGTCTCAAGCCTGCATACGTTCAAACTAGAACCACACCATCAGCACTCCTGGGTCTCCAGTTTGCTGACCACACATCTTGGGACTTGTCAACCTCTGTAATCACATGAGCCAGTTCCTTATAATGAATCTCTTTATATATGTATACACATCCTGTTGGTTCTGTTTCTAGAGAACCCTAATACACCCAGAGTAAAAGTCAAATTCTCACAATAGTCTCAAAATTTCTTCATAATCTGACCTATGATACCTCTCAGACCTACTCTTCTTATTTACCCCGTTAATCACTCTGCTACCCTGTCATCCAGCTGCTGCTACACACACCACACACGCTCCCACCTTGGGACTTCTGAATGCGCTCTTCCTTCGGGGTGGATCACTTCTGCCTGGATACCCATAGGAGTCATTCTCTTACTTTCTTCATGTGTTTACTCAGATGTCACCCTCTCCATGAGGCCTGCCCCAGCCACGTTTTAAAAACTTTGAGCAGTTCTCAACAATTCCTCTTCTGCTTTCCTGTTTTTCTCAATATTTATTTATTTATTTATTTGGTTGCACTGGGTCTTAGTTGTGGCAGGGAGGCTCCTTAGTTAAGGCTCCAGGGCTCCTTAGTTGAGGCTCCAGGGCTCCTTAGTTGTGGCATGCGAACTCTTAGTTGTGGCATGCATGTGGGATCTAGTTCCCTGTGGGACTGAACCCGGGCCCCCTGCGTTGGGAGCATGGAGTCCTATCCAGTGCGCCGCCATGGGAGTTCCTGCTTTCCTGTTTATAATTGTTTCCTTAGACTACATCATTCTCCAAGAGACTGTGTATCTTAATTTTCTTATTAAATGTTGGTCTACCCACTCAGAGTTTTGACCCACCTTTTCCATCCTAGGAGCTTATCCTGTGTTGTATCTCCAGCCCCTACATAGCCCCTACATGGGGGCGTGGCACACAGCAGGTGTCCTCAGAGCCTTAGTTGAATGTGCGAGTATCAGCGCCAGCCTGTGTCCTAAGCACTTGACACATATGAGCTCATTTCATCCTCACACAGCATTTCTGCTAGTGTCTCTGCTTCTCATATGAGCAAACTGAGGCACAGAGAGGCTAAGTAACTTTGGTAAAGTTCAACAGGTGGCAGCTGAGGTGGTAGGTAGGCAGGTGTCTGGGTTCCAACCCGGACACTCCTTGCCTTCAACTCCCACATTCCAAACGCCCTGCGCTCGGTCTGCCTTGGGCACCAACACCAGGACGAGAGTCTAAGGCTGCCTGGACAAGGACAGGGATGGGAAAGGGGACCTGACTCCAAGGGGTCGGGAGGCTCCAGGGTCACTGGTGAGGACCGCAGCTCTGTGACCACTGTGGACCAAGTCATGTCCAACTGACACGCTTGTTGCTGAGAACTTACCTTCTCTCCTGACTTGGGGGCGGGCCTCCATCACCTGGACCCTCAGCCTGGGCTCCCTTCCACATGTGATAATGAATTTGCTCTTTGACCCTCCCCCCCCAGAGGCTCTGATCCCCAGGGAGCCGGACATATGATGCTGTCTTCCCTGTGTAGACAACAGCGCACGGGGAAGGGCTGCAGCGACGGGGCCTCGGGAGCCTAGACAAGCCTCACATTTCAGTAGCTCACGGTCTGCAGCTGCAAATGGGAGAGATGAGGGAAACAGGATGATTTCCCACCCTGACCTTCCCCGTCCTCTGGCCTGTGGCATCCAAGTTCCCCTTCTGTGCTGGGCCAAGGCTGTCTCTCTGTCACCCACTGGCTTCCGGTTGGGGCTTCCTCGGTCGCTCCCCACAGTCGCGGCGCCTCCTTCCCTGACGGAGGCACTTGGACCCGGGCTCTGCGCTGGCGGACGCGGACATGGTGCCCCTGCTCCTGCTGCCCCTGCTGTGGGGGGGTGAGTGGGCCGAGGGGGGAGGGGCGGCAAGGGTGGGGGAGGGGCTGCAGCTGCAGCGGAGCCTCTGTGTCCCCCAGGGTCCCTGCAGGACGACCAAGGGTACGAGCTCCGAGTGCAGGAATCAGTGACGGTGCAGGCGTGCCTGGGCGTCCACGTGCCCTTCTCCTTCTCCCACCCTCGGAGGTCGTGGTACTACTCTGGCCAACCCTTCATCTATTGGTTCCGGGAAGGGGACAACATACACCGCAGTGATCCTGTGGCCACAGACAACCCATGGAGACAAGTGAAGCCAGAGACCCAGGGCCGATTTCGCCTCCTCCGGGACCCCAGGGAAAAGAACTGGTCCCTGAACATCAGAGATGCCAGGATGAGCGACACAGGAGTTTACTTCTTCCGAGTGGAGGCAGACGATGTGAAATACAGTTACAGAGATAAGAAGCTGAATTTGCAGGTGACAGGTATGGCAGGGGCCCAGGAGAGGACCCTGGGACGTGGAGACTCCCGTATTAGAACAGGAACAGGACACAGGACCACTGCCTGCTCCAGGTCTCGGGGTTTAGGGGTTCAGAAGAGACACAGGACCTGGGGTGAGCTGTGGCTCTGAGGCACTGGTCCCTCTCAGGGTCACACTCTGGGCCCCCACCCCCCTGGGGCCCAGGCATCTCCCTCTGTCCTCCTCAGCCCCAACAGAGAAACCTGACATCCATTTTCTGGAGGCTCTGGAGTCCGGCCGCCCCACAAACCTGACCTGCCGCCTGTCACTAGTCTGTGATGGGGGAAGAGCTTTCTCATTCTCCTGGGCGGGGGATGCCCTTGACGCCATGGACCCAGAGACCCTCCACTCCTCGGTGCTGACCTTCACCCCGAGGCGCCAGGACCATGGCACCAACCTCACCTGTCGTGTGGAACTCCAAGGAGATCAAGTGACCATGGAGAGAACCATCCGGCTCAATGTTTCCTGTGAGTGTGGAGGGGGGCTGGGTCCCTGAGGGCAGTCGGCTGTGTGTGTGTGTGTGTGTGTGTGTGTGTGTGTGTAGAGGGCAGGGATGGAAAGAGGGCCAGCTCACTCTTTTATGGATCTGAGCGTTGGGAGCCGAGGTGGGGAGAGGCCATGAAGGGCAGCCGTCCCCGCTCCCTGGTTTCCTTCCTTGGGTGCTGGGTCAGTTTGCATCCCACTCCTCGCCTCTGAAGCAAGGCCGTATCTTTCCATCCTAGATGCTCCGTGGAACCTCAGCGTCAACCTGTGCTTCAGAAATGTCACAGGTAGGAAAGGACCTCTCTTCTCCAGGGCTGGGTCCAGCTCCTGGGACCACCTCCAAGCAGAGAGGGTGGGATTAGGGCTTGACTGCCATCACGTATGGGAAGAGCAAGGATAAAAAATCACCACCCTCCCTCCCCCACCTCCCAGGCACTAGTCCACACACAGGTTCAATACACACATATACATGCACATACACACATATATACATGCACATACACACATATCCAATCCACATCTCTGCACATACACACAGACACATACAGAAATGCACATACACACGTGCACATGCAACACACACACACACACAAATATGCACCTACACACACATGGACATGCACACACAGGCCACACACACATACACACCACACACGTACGCACTCACGCGCTCTGGTCAAAGCCCATTTCGCTTCACCATGGTTCTGCTCTGTGGCTTTCCTCCACAGAAGCCTCCTGAGGCCCATTTCCTGGTGCCTTCACTGCATCAGTTTCCCAAGGCTTGAGGCTCTCTGTGCTCTTTCCACCAAGCAGCCCAGGCACGTCCCACTGAGACACTGAGCCTCCCCTGAAGATACGAGGCCCGGACACGTTGGGTCAACCTCCTTCGGGTGTGAGGGTCCAGCCTGGGAAGCCACACCGAAGCAAGCTAGCGGGCCAGGGGAGGAGAGGGAGAGGCCAACTAGATCCTGGGAGGGCGGGAGGGATGAGACCTCGGCCTCCGCTAGCTCTCGCTGCACTTTCCCCCAAAGCCCTCAAGGCTCTGCAGAACAGGGCCTCGGCCCTTCTCATCTCGGAGAGCCCGGCGCTGCGGCTGCTGTGTGTTGCTGACAGCAACCCCCCCGCACGGCTGGGCTGGTTCCGGGCGTCCCCAGCCCTGAACGCCACCCGCATCTCCAGCACCAAGATCCTGGAGCTGCCAGGCTTGGGCGCTGCAGAAGGAGAATTCACCTGCCGAGCTCAGAACCCTCTGGGCTCCCAGCAAGTTTCCGTCAGCCTTGCTGTGCAGAATGAGTTGCAGGACAGGTGCCAGGGTAGGCAGCCTGGGCAGGTGTTTGGAGTGTGGGAGGGGCTGGGGGCTGGGGACAGAACTTCACCCCTCTCTGCCCTCCCCAGAAAGCCCATCTTGCTGCAGCCGTGTGACTGAGGCTCAGCAGGGCTCCTGGCCCCTGGTCCTCACCCTGATCAGAGGGGCCCTCATGGGGGCTGGCTTCCTCCTCACCTATGGCCTCACCTGGATCTACTACACCAGGTCAGCAGACCCGTTCCTCTCCAGGGAAGTCTGGTAAATGGCCCTCGAGTTCCCGATGGGGCTGAGCTGGCCCATCCTGCCTGGAGCCAGAGTTAAATTGTCCGACTCTCTGACCTGAGACAGTGTTGGTCTGCAGGTGTGGAGGCCACGAGGGAGCAGGGCTGAGCCTCCCTCCTTCTCGAGACGGGATTCACGTGAGGATGCGGAGCCCAGAAGACAGCCGTGGGGCCATCACTGTCAGCTTCTCCCCGGAAACGCTCGACTCAAACCCTCATTTGCAACCACGAGCTTTTAATTTGCGTGATGACATGAAGAGTCAATACTGTTGAAAGGAGACTTTTATTACTTCCATCTTCCAAGAGGAGGTGGCACGTCACGCTGGGCAGGACCAAAGGGGAAGCACCTGGTTTTGCTCAAGAAGCAGGAGCAGGTGCGGAGAAGCCTTTATTGGGGTTTCCATGGGAAAGGCAGGGCTGCGCAGGGAAATTTCTTTAGGATCTGCTCATTTGAATAATTCTGGTGGGCTTTGGGCGGCAGGGGTGATCTGTAGTAGTCTGTTACCTGTTCGTGAGTGACTTCGGGTAAGGGAAATAGTGGCTTGGCGAGTGAGGGGTAGCTAAAGGGGTGGTTGGGGATTATGGGGTAGCGATTGATTGGTTTGCATTTTGAAGGTGAGGTCCTGGAACAGCCCTTTTCTGTCTCTAACGATTGCGAGGCGGTGTCCTTTTCAGGCCAGCAAGCTTTTTAAGATGTCAAAACGTCGTAAGATACAGAAAATAAAACATGGTTATTGATGACGTACCCTCACTGCCCGCCCCATTGTTTCTGAAGCGCCACTCCCCATCTGCTACCCTGCTTGTGCCGTGCGTCGTCCTTCAGCCCTCTCCTCCACCCGGCTCCTCTCTCTGCATCGCCAGCCCTGCAAAGGGCTTCTCCTCTCATGACCCAGAAGTTACCTGCTTAACACCTGAGTTTCTGGTCTCCAAAACTTCCCTATTAGTGGGGACATCCACACACAGTAGAATCAGGAACACAGATTTTCTTTCTTGGTTTCAAGTTGCTTACCTCATAATAGTTAGTGTAAAATATCACAACATTTCATTATTTGAACGTGTTGTTAAGTAACATAATAATATAAAAATCATTCTTACCTTTTAGTTTTCCTGTGAGAGTTTTCAGCAAAATGATCTCTTCATCTACCATTATTTTTGAGTGATCTGTTACAAATAAGGCTTCTTCTTCTTTTTTTTTTTTTTTTTTTTGGCCACGTGGCATGTGGGATATTAGTTCCCCAACCAGGGATTGAACCCACGCCCCCTGCGGTGGAAGCTCAGAGTCTTAACCACTGGACCGCCAGGGAAATCCCAACAGTCCCCAGATGAGATAAAAAGGAAATTAAAAGAAGAAGCAATATTTATTCATTGTTTGGCTCTCCCTTTTCTGTCCCGATGGATGCGTGTGCCAATCTTTGTACTTTCTCTCAGTATTATGTTTTTCAGATTATGCGTGTTTTTACATGTATCAGTAATTCATTTTGGTTTTGCTATAGTTTTTGTCTTTAAAATTGTATTTTACGTGTGACTATTTCTCCAGTTATGTATCGACTGTAAAATATGATGACATTGCATTTGTTTCCAAACTTTGGCTTTTTCAAAATAACTTTGTTATGAATATTGTGATGAAAATAGGAGGACTAGCACCATTTTCCTGGTGAGTATGGGACTGCTTCATCATAAGGTCGGCATATATTTAGTTCTAGAAGGTACCATCAAAGAGTTCTCTCGAGTAGTCAAATGAATTTACATCCCACCATCATATATGAGTGTTCTGATCTGCCTACATCCTTAGCAGCACTTGTATTACTTGCCTGCTCAATATTCAGCATTGCAATCCATTTGTAGCAGTATTTCATTATCTTTTTAAAAAATTTTAAAAATTTTTTATTTTTGCCTGTGTCGGGTCTTAGTTGCAGCGTGCGGGATCATCGCTGTGGCATACGGGATCTTTTGTTGCATCACGTGGGCTCTTCACTGGGGTGCGTGGTCTTCTCTCTAGTTGTAGAGTGCGGGTTTTCTCTTCTCTAGTTGAGGCACGCGAGCTCAGTAGTTGTGGCGCTTGGGCTTAGTTGCCCTGCGGCACATGGGATCTTAGTTCCCCGATTGAACCCACTTCCCCTGCATTGCAGGACAGATTCTATTCCACTGGACCACCAGGGAAGTCCCTCATTGCCTTTTTAATTTATTTCCCTTATGTGTGATGATGTTGAGTCATTTGAATGTGTTCTTTTGTGAAATTCCTGTTTTGCTTCTTGCCCATTTAAAAATAAAAATTGGGCAATCTTTTTCTTATTGATTTGAGTTCTTTATTCTGGATGTGAGTCTTTTTTAAAAATTGGAGCGTAGTTGACTTATGTTCTGTTAGTTTGGCTTCATACAGATTTGAGGATTATTTGTTCTAGCCCTGTGCAAGATGCCATGGGTATTTGGATAGGGATGGCATTGAATCTGTATATTGCTTTGGGTATAATTGATACTTTAACAATATTGATTCTTCCAATCTATGAGCATGGTATATCTTTGACTTCATTGTGTCTTCTTCAATTTCATTCATCAATGTCTTATAGTTTTCAGAGTACAGATCTGTCTCCTCCTTGGTGAAAGTTATTCCTGGGTATTTCATTCTTTTCGATGCAGTTGTACATGGGAATGTTTTTTAAAGTTTTCTTTCTGATAGATATCTTCTTGCATTTCCAGAGCACTAAATACAAGCGTATTTTGTGTAAGTGTTGGGGGCAGCAGGAGAAAATAGTCCTTCATGACAGGAAACAGTTTCAATAGGATACTAGGTATCATGTTGCAAAAACTCAGCATTCATTCTCAACATAGAAAGTCTTTTCCTGGATGTCTGTGTCTGGTGCCCATGCTGCTGGCGCCAAGAGGCATCTCCCAAATCCTCATTCCATTGTCATGGGGTCTAGAACTTTCAACTGTGCTTCCTCTCTCCTCCACAAGAGGGAGCCTCCTCATTCAAGTTACTTCATCATCCACTGTCATTTTAGTTTCCTCTTCATCTCATCCTCCAAAAGTGGATACATCCAAAGTTATCATTAGTATTTTCATGTCATGTGAATACCACCTCAATAAAAATATAATTATTAATTTGTTTTTTTAAGTATATGTATGATATACACACTCCTTTCACTGATATGAAGTCTGTAACTTTTCTCGAATGTAAAAATAGTTGTTTCATTTCCCCAACTCAATCGTTTGGGTTATTTTACTTTTTTTTAAAATTAATTAATTAATTAATTAATTTATGGCTGTGTTGGGTCTTCGTTTCTGTGCGAGGGCTTTCTCTAGTTGCGGCAAGTGGGGGCCACTCTTCATCGCGGTGCGCGGGCCTCTCACTATCGCGGCCTCTCTTGTTGCGGAGCACAGGCTCCAGACGTGCAGGCTCAGCAGCTGTGGCTCACGGGCCCAGTTGCTCCGCGGCATGTGGGATCTTCCCAGACCAGGGCTCGAACCCGTGTCCCCTGCGTTGGCAGGCAGATTCTCAATCACTGCGCCACCAGGGAAGCCCTATTTTACTTTTATTAGGGTGGGCATTGTGCCCCTGAGGTGGGCCAGCTTGGCCTCTTCCCTAGCCTCAGGGGCCAGCTTTCCTTGCCCAAGGTATGGGGAAATTTCCTCTTCTGCATTTCTGTCTCTACCTTGTGGCTTCCGGCTGCAGCTTCTTCCCATCTCATCCACCCCAATTGTTTCTGACTCCCAACATCCAGGACAGAGTATGTGGGGTGAGTGGAATGAGGCTGTCCCCAGGCAACATCTGAAATTTCAATCTTGAGAGCTGCTTCTACTGTCAGTGGTACGAAGGCCAGAGGATTCCTGACTATATATCCTGGTGAACATGGGAAATATTTTTTCTATGGTCACTATCTGATAAAAAACATAATGTTAGCTCTATCTAGGAGCCATATGTGTTATTTAAAGTTTTCTAAATGCCATATTAAGAAAAAGTTTTAAAGGTGAAGTTAATTTTTGTAATATATTTTTTTTAACGAATATATCAAAACTCTGTTGTCTCATAGAGAACAGACTTGTGGTTGCAAAGGGGGAAGGCGAGAAGGGGAGGGATGGATTGGGAGTTTCGGATTAGCAGATGCAAACTATCATATATAGAATGGATAAATAACAAACTCTACTGTATAGCTCAGGGAACTATATACAATATCCTGTGATCAACCATAGTGGAGAAGAATATGAAAAAGAACATACATATGTATAACTGAATCACTTTGCTGTACAACAGAAATTGACACAACATTCTAAATCAACTATACTTCCATAAAATAAATTAAAAACTCTATTTCATCAATCTGTAATCATTATGAAATTATCAATGTGGTAGTGTGATATTGCGATTCATAAAATGAAACATATATTTAGTCTTCTTCCCTGTTTTGGCACAGAACTTATAAAACTCTTGGCATTTCCTAAGTGCTGAGAGCGGTAAAGGTGTCTTTTGTCATTTTAATGAGGCAACTTTTGGAAAATAGCTAAAGATGGGGACTGGTTGCCCAAGGATCCAACCATGTGACTAAAGGGATGGAACTCTCATTTCTGCCCCCCCCACCCCGAAACCTCCGGAAAGGGGAGAGGAGCTGAAGGTTGGATCAATAACCAATGGCCAATGATCCAATCAATCATGCTTATGTAATGAAGCCTCCATTAAAAACCCAAAAGTGTGGAAGATCAAAAGAACTCCAAGTTGGTGAACAGGTGGAGGTGGTGGTAGAGTGACAGGTCTGGAGAGGGCATGGAATCTCTGTGCCCTGATCCATGCCTTGCCCTATACCTCTCTTCCATTCAGTTGTTCCTAAGTTGTATTCCTTTATAATAATAAACCAGTAATCTCTGAAGTGAAGTGTTTCTCTGAGTCTGTGAGCTGCTCTAGCAGATTTATTGAACTTGAGGAGAGAGTCTTGGGAACCTCTATCTGTAGCCAGCAGATCAGACGTACAGGTAACAACCTGGAGTTGAAATTGGCATCTGAAGCTGGGAGGAAGGGGCAGTCTTTAAGGACTGAACTCTTAACCTGTGGGATCTGATGCTATTTACAGGTAGACACTGTCGGAATTGAGTTGGATTGAATTGAATTCTAGAGCACCCTGCTGGTGTCTGAGAATTGCTTGTTGGTGGTGTGGGTGAAATTACAGACACATTGGAATTGGCCTCAGAATACCAAAATAGTTCACATTCATTTCCTTGTACTAAGTCTGGAACTCCAGTGTGTATTTAGCCCTTATAGCAGCACTTCGTGTAGCCCCTTACAGCACCCATCCTTATAACCATCTTTCAAGCAGTCGATTGCCACATGTGGGGTTTGGCTGCCATTGGTCATGGCTGCTCTAGAACATGCATCCAAGGAGTGGAATTTCTGGGCCCTGATGCAAGCACATCGTCAGTTACTTGGATGATGCCGATTTCCTCTCAAATGCTTGGACCAATTTATATTTCACACATTCCCTAATACTTGGTGTTTGCAGGTACTTTAATAGGTGCCAACTTGGAGCACGTATAGAAATAGCCTATTATTGTCTTAATGTGTGCGCTTTCCTGATTGCAGTGAGGTGCAGCAGCTTTCCATTCATTGATGGCCTTGTTGTATGTTGTCCTCTCTGAGGCCCCTGCTCAATTGTGCCCATTTTTCTGTATTTCCTTTTCCTTATGTATTCATAGAAATTCTTATATCCTGGATACTGACACTTTGATGGTTATATGTGTTGTAAGTATCTGCTCCCACCTGACGGCTGATGGTTCGGCACTTCCTGTGGTGTCTTTTATGAACAGTTCTTCATTTTCATCCAGTTCGAGTTTTCAATGTCTCTCTTTTATAGATGGTGCTATTTCTGTCTTGTTCAGCAGTCTTTCCCTACCACCAGTTCATGGACACCTCCTGCTAGATTGTCTTCTAACAGCTCTATTGTTTTGTCTTTCCAAAACAATAGGTCTTCAGAGCATCTGCACTTGATTTTGTGCCTGGTATGAGCTAGGGGTGCAATTTCATTTGACTGTTTCAGATCCCTTATTGCCCACAAAGTTGGCGAAAAGGCTATCTCTTTGTCACTTCTTTGTATCACCTTCTCTGTCACACAGGATGCTTCCTGTGGTTGAGGTTTATTTCCAGCTTCCCTCTCCTGTTCCATCGGTCTACCGGCCTATCCCTCTTTCTATACATAAGTTATCTTCTAGGACGTTGTACTACTTATTGATATCTTGCAGAGCCGTGCCTCACACATTGTTCTTCTTCATGGTAACCTTGGCTATCCTTGAAATGTCTACTTCATTATAAATTTTACAATGGAGTTATCGAATTCCACAAAAAAATCCCCTTGGGGTTTTGGTGACGTATTGTTTTCATTCCTCAGATGAACTTGGGTAGAATGCATATTTATACTCTGTTGTTCCACACCTATAATGTGGCATATTTTTGCATTTATTTCCGTCTTTAATGTCCTTCAAGACCGATTTATGATTTCCTCCGCTGAGGTCATGCACATTATACTTTTGTTATATTCCTTTCTAAATGTCAGGTATATCCTAATTTTTGATGCTATTGTCAATGGCCTCTCACATAAAATTCCAGTTATTTATTACTATGATATGGGAATGCAATTGATTTTTAAAATTTGCAATTTGGCTCTTGTAATTGTGCTCTCATTTATTTATTTTTTTAAAATGTATTTCTTTATTATTTTATTTTTGGCTGCATTGGGTCTTTGTTGCTGCGCGCGGGCTTTCTCTAGTTGCAGCGAGCGGGGGCTACTCTTCATTGCGGTGTGCAGGCTTCTCATTGCGGTGGCTTCTCTTGTTGCAGAGCACGGGCTCTAGGCGCACAGGCTCAGTAGTTGTGGCTCGCAGGCTCTAGAGCGCAGGCTCAGTAGCTGTGGCGCATGGGCTTAGTAGCTCCGCGGCGTGTGGGATCTTCCCAGGCTCCACCAGGGCTCGAACCCGTGTCCCCTGCATTGGCAGGCGGATTCTTAACCACTGCATCACCAGGGAAGCCCTGTGCTCTCTTATTAAGCCCCCAAATGTGTGTGTATATACTTCTGGATTTTTCTGTATACATAAACCTTTATGAAGAGAAACCTCTTTGGTTTATTTTTCCTTTCAATTGTTATACGTTTTACCTATATTTATTGCCTTCCTAGGGTAGAACCTATTCTGCTCCATTAAATATGATGTTTCTGAAGACACCCTTTATCTTTTTAGAGAACTTCTCTTTTACTTCCAGTTGACTGTGCGTTTTATCATAAGGGCATTTGAAATCACCCAATTTTTTTTTTTTCATCTCTTGAGAGTTTATCAGTCCAGGGCCAATAGTGAACATAAAAGCCACACTATGTATTTCGGCAGAGGGGATTTAACATAAGTAATTCATTAAGCAGGTGTTTAAAGGCCAGTGGAGCCTTTCAACTAGGGAACACTGCCTGGTAGCCTTGGACCACTCTAATCTAAGGACCCAACTTGAGATTTAAAAATCTTTTATACATATATATATTTTTTTTCTTTGAGGTATAGATATAACATTATGTTAGTTTCAGGTGTACAACACAATGATTTGATACATGTATATATTGCAAAATGATCACCAAATATACCTAGTTAACATTCATCACTACATATAGCTAAAAACTTTTTCTTGTGATGAGAATTTTTAAGATCTAGTCTTTCAGCAACTTTCAGATATACAGTACAGTATTCTTAACTATACTATTATAGTTAATAGTATTATTAAGTCTAGTCACCATGATGTACATTACATCCCCATGATTGATTTATTTTATACCGGAAGTTTGTACCTTTCGACCACTTTTGCCCATTTTGCCCATGACCCAACTCTCCACCTCTGGGAACCACAAATCAGTTCTCTGTATCCATCAGTTTATTTGATTTTTGATTTTTTTTAAGATTCCACATGTACATGAGATGATATGGTATTTGTCTTTCTCTGTCTAACTTATTTCACTTAGCATAATGCCCTCATGTCCCACCCATGTGTTGCAAAAGCAGGATTTCCTTCTCTTTTATAGCTGAAGAATACTCCATGGTGTACACATAGCACATTTTCTTTATTCATTCACCCACCGATGGACATGTAAGTTCTTTCCATGTCTTAGCTATTGTAAATAATGCTTCCATGAACATGGGGGTGCAAATATCTTTTCAAATTGTTGTTTCCATGTTTTTAAAGATAAGTACTCAAAAACGAAAGTGCTTGATGGTTCTATTTTTAGTTTTGAGGCACCTTCATACTGTTCTCCACAGTGGCTGCACCAATTCACATTCCCACCAACAGTGTACAAGGATTCCCGTTATTCCACATCCTCACCAACACTTGTTGTTTCTTGTTCTTCGATAATCCCAGCTTGAGATTTGCTAGACCACCACCTGCTGTGAATTTGTGCAGCACAAGCCTGTGGAACCTAGCCCTCATTGCTTTGTTCAGCAATGTCCCCTGCAACAGGTGAGGAGTGAGGGGATAGAGCTCATCACCTCTTGTTCACCTGGATCCAGCAGCAGGGCCAGTCCTAGGTTCCGTGGAGCCTGACATTTATACAAATGTTGAGATCCCTCCTTAGAACAAAAAATGTCACTGAATACAATACAAACGTGGCACCCAAGTACAAAATGGGACACCCATGTCACCTGTTTGGCCCTAAAGTGCTTTTAGGAACTGAGAACAAAGACCGAATCTTATAGCAAAAGATGCTCCCATATGTCCTATGGGATCAGAAAATTCCAGGTGTTCTAGGAGCTGTGAGTCAGGAACTGTGGGTGAAGACCAAATATACATATTTCTTAAAGGTCACATACGTAGGCACACATCTTAGTTTCTTTTCAAATAAGAAAACATATTTCATCAATCATAAAAGCTAAAATGCTCCAAACCAAAAGATAAGTCAATTCAGAAAAATTACAGACTACTTTTCTTAATAGTAAGGCACACCTGTGTGTCACACCTGTGTAACACCTGTTCCCCACACTTTTGGGCTGATTCTTTATAGGAGAATTATCTTGTATATTAATAAATATTAATATGATACTAATAATATTATTAATTATAAGTATGTTATATCTAAAATAGAGAGAATGGAAAGAAGAGACATTATTTCCACTGGCACAACTGATGGAAATTTCTTTTTATTTTTATAGTTTAAGAAACTAAAAAATAGATGTATTTCTATATAAACGTAAAAGAAAGTTTCTTTCAATCCCACAGCTTGTTACTGGAGTGCCTAAAATGTTTACCATCACTGTCAAATTTGGGAAACCTTTATGAAATTTCTTCTCTAGAGAGCAGTAAGTTTACAGGTTATTTCCACATGTGGCTTGAGCCCTTCTTGGGGTTTTTTTAAAAAGGCAGTGCAGAGTGAGGGGTCCTGAATTATGCTTCTCTGTGTGGTCTAGCCTTTCGGGGTGCCCACTGAATGGGGCAAGGGTCTCCCTTTACCCACCCCTCCCCGCCCTGTTTTTCGTGGGCCTGTGCTCCACGGCTGGTCCCACAAGACCCTTAGATCCACGAAGACCAACACCCCCGTTTGCCATGTTTTGAAAACCCTTCAGAGTAAAGGAGCTTTTAATGCTCAGCTTTCCTTCCTGGGTTCCACCTTATACTGTGTTTGGGTCTGGAAACTTCCTTCCTGCCCGAACGTGAATGGTTTTGAGAAATTTTTCAATATTCTTTTCCAGAATGTTCAGTGTTTCTCAGCCGCAGGGTGGGTCCCGCCGGATGAGCAGGGCTAGACCCCGTTTCTCTTTTCTGGTTGCACTGGCCCCCTCGGCGATCCCACTGTGGACGTGAACATCGTTTGGAAGGTGATCATTTCAGAGCCACATGCGGTGAAACGTCTCCGACACTGGGGGCCTCAGGATCTTCCCCTGCAGCGTAGGGCGGGGGGAGAGGGTGGGACAGCGTGACTTCTCAGTCCCCACCTCACCCCTACGGCCTGTGGCGTCCAAGTTCCCCTTCTGCTTGGCCAAGGCTGTCTCTCTGTCACCCACTGGCTTCCGGTTGGGGCTTCCTCGGTCGCTCCCCACAGTCGCGGCGCCTCCTTCCCTGACGGAGGCACTTGGACCCGGGCTCTGCGCTGGCGGACGCGGACATGGTGCCCCTGCTCCTGCTGCCCCTGCTGTGGGGGGGTGAGTGGGCCGAGGGGGGAGGGGCGGCAAGGGTGGGGGAGGGGCTGCAGCTGCAGCGGAGCCTCTGTGTCCCCCAGGGTCCCTGCAGGACGACCAAGGGTACGAGCTCCGAGTGCAGGAATCAGTGACGGTGCAGGCGTGCCTGGGCGTCCACGTGCCCTTCTCCTTCTCCCACCCTCGGAGGTCGTGGTACTACTCTGGCCAACCCTTCATCTATTGGTTCCGGGAAGGGGACAACATACACCGCAGTGATCCTGTGGCCACAGACAACCCATGGAGACAAGTGAAGCCAGAGACCCAGGGCCGATTCCGCCTCCTCCGGGACCCCAGGGAAAAGAACTGGTCCCTGAACATCAGAGATGCCAGGATGAGCGACACAGGAGTTTACTTCTTCCGAGTGGAGGCAGACGATGTGAAATACAGTTACAGAGATAAGAAGCTGAATTTGCAGGTGACAGGTATGGCAGGGGCCCAGGAGAGGACCCTGGGACGTGGAGACTCCCGTATTAGAACAGGAACAGGACACAGGACCACTGCCTGCTCCAGGTCTCGGGGTTTAGGGGTTCAGAAGAGACACAGGACCTGGGGTGAGCTGTGGCTCTGAGGCACTGGTCCCTCTCAGGGTCACACTCTGGGCCCCCACCCCCCTGGGGCCCAGGCATCTCCCTCTGTCCTCCTCAGCCCCAACAGAGAAACCTGACATCCATTTTCTGGAGGCTCTGGAGTCCGGCCGCCCCACAAACCTGACCTGCCGCCTGTCACTAGTCTGTGATGGGGGAAGAGCTTTCTCATTCTCCTGGGCGGGGGATGCCCTTGACGCCATGGACCCAGAGACCCTCCACTCCTCGGTGCTGACCTTCACCCCGAGGCGCCAGGACCATGGCACCAACCTCACCTGTCGTGTGGAACTCCAAGGAGATCAAGTGACCATGGAGAGAACCATCCGGCTCAATGTTTCCTGTGAGTGTGGAGGGGGGCTGGGTCCCTGAGGGCAGTCGGCTGTGTGTGTGTGTGTGTGTGTGTGTGTGTGTGTGTAGAGGGCAGGGATGGAAAGAGGGCCAGCTCACTCTTTTATGGATCTGAGCGTTGGGAGCCGAGGTGGGGAGAGGCCATGAAGGGCAGCCGTCCCCGCTCCCTGGTTTCCTTCCTTGGGTGCTGGGTCAGTTTGCATCCCACTCCTCGCCTCTGAAGCAAGGCCGTATCTTTCCATCCTAGATGCTCCGTGGAACCTCAGCGTCAACCTGTGCTTCAGAAATGTCACAGGTAGGAAAGGACCTCTCTTCTCCAGGGCTGGGTCCAGCTCCTGGGACCACCTCCAAGCAGAGAGGGTGGGATTAGGGCTTGACTGCCATCACGTATGGGAAGAGCAAGGATAAAAAATCACCACCCTCCCTCCCCCACCTCCCAGGCACTAGTCCACACACAGGTTCAATACACACATATACATGCACATACACACATATATACATGCACATACACACATATCCAATCCACATCTCTGCACATACACACAGACACATACAGAAATGCACATACACACGTGCACATGCAACACACACACACACACAAATATGCACCTACACACACATGGACATGCACACACAGGCCACACACACATACACACCACACACGTACGCACTCACGCGCTCTGGTCAAAGCCCATTTCGCTTCACCATGGTTCTGCTCTGTGGCTTTCCTCCACAGAAGCCTCCTGAGGCCCATTTCCTGGTGCCTTCACTGCATCAGTTTCCCAAGGCTTGAGGCTCTCTGTGCTCTTTCCACCAAGCAGCCCAGGCACGTCCCACTGAGACACTGAGCCTCCCCTGAAGATACGAGGCCCGGACACGTTGGGTCAACCTCCTTCGGGTGTGAGGGTCCAGCCTGGGAAGCCACACCGAAGCAAGCTAGCGGGCCAGGGGAGGAGAGGGAGAGGCCAACTAGATCCTGGGAGGGCGGGAGGGATGAGACCTCGGCCTCCGCTAGCTCTCGCTGCACTTTCCCCCAAAGCCCTCAAGGCTCTGCAGAACAGGGCCTCGGCCCTTCTCATCTCGGAGAGCCCGGCGCTGCGGCTGCTGTGTGTTGCTGACAGCAACCCCCCCGCACGGCTGGGCTGGTTCCGGGCGTCCCCAGCCCTGAACGCCACCCGCATCTCCAGCACCAAGATCCTGGAGCTGCCAGGCTTGGGCGCTGCAGAAGGAGAATTCACCTGCCGAGCTCAGAACCCTCTGGGCTCTCAAAATACCTCTGTGAGCCTCTCCGTGGTCTGTGAGTGCGGGGGCACCTGGGGGCAGGACACTTGGGGCCAGGTGAGGGGAGAGGCACCGCTGACCCTTCTCCTTCCTCTGTACAGACCCCCCGCAGCTGCTGGGACCCTCCTGCTCCCCGGAGGATGAGGGTCTGCATTGCAGCTGCTCCTCCCGAGCTCAGCCGGCCCCCTCCCTGCGCTGGCGGCTGGGGGAGGGGCTGCTGGAGGGGAATTTCAGCAACGCCTCCTTCAAGGTCACCTCCAGCTCGGCTGGGCCCTGGGCCAACAGCTCCCTGAGCCTCAGCGAGGGGCTCAGCTCTGGCCTCAGACTCAGCTGCGAGGCCCAGAACGTCCACGGGGCCCAGAGCGCCACTGTCCTGCTGCTGCCAGGTCAGGGGGCCTGTTGGGGGCAGAGGCTTAGGGGGAAAGGAGTTAAGGTCCTAGAAGACGATGCCTGGTGGGAGCGGGGCTGGGGCCTGGACGGAAGGCGGTTGCTCGGGCAGGCTGCTCCGTCTCAGACCTGAAGGGCTTCTCCAGCAAGTTCCGCAAGGAGGTGGGAAGGCAAGAGACTGACTCCCGGGAGTGAGCTCATCTCACAGCCCTCTCCTCTGCAGGGAAACCGGCATCCCTGACCGGAGTGCTTGGTGGGGCCCTTGCAGGTGCTGGTGCCATGGTCCTGCTGTCACTGTGCTTGTGCCTTATCTTCTTTTGCATGTAAGCCTGTGTTCTTGGGGAGGCATACAGGGAGGTGTGTGGTAGGCAGTCCAGAGAAAGGTCACTTAATCCCAGAAAGGCAGAGCTGAGTAGACTAGATCCAGAGGGGGTCTTTTTTTTTGCAGGGGGTGGGGAATGGGTAACAGCCTTCGTGAGATAGAATTCCCATACATTTAAGGTGTACAATTCATTGGCTTTTAGTCTATTCAGAGTTGTGTGTCCATCACCGTGATTTTGATAGAACTTTTTCATTAGCCCATGAAATGAAACCAAAAGGAAACCCACACCCCTTGTCATCCCATCCGATCCGTCCCCTGCCCTAGACAACCACTAATCTGTTTTCAGTCCCTCTATTCTGGACATTTCATATAAGTGGAATCATAAAATACGTGGTCCCTTGTGACTGACTTCTTTCGCTTAGCGTGATGTTTTCAAGGTTCGTGCATGTTGTGGCATGTGTCAGTACTTCGTTCCTTTTTATTTCCAAGTAATGTTCCCTTGTATGAATGGAGCACATTTCTACTCATCCGTTCATCCACTGATGGACATTTGGGTTGTTTCCACTTTTTGGTTATCATTTGCCAATAATAATAACATTCATGTGCAAGTTTTCATGTGTAAGTGGGGTGTTTAGTGATGGAAATTCAGTCTTGGCCAAGGTCCTGGTCATCCAAGAGGTTGAAGCACTCACTTGCACGTCAGAAAGGCCTCCGAGTCCGGTTCCAGGGTCCGGATGCCTCAGTTGTCTTACCAGGGAGTGGGGACAGCCTGCTTACCTTTGCCCGAGCCGTCCTGGCTGCAGTTTCTTCTCTTCTCTTACATTGTTTTCTTCTCTTAGAGTGAAAGCCCGCAGAAAGCAGGCAGCCAGGAGACCAGAGGGCGTGGATGGTGAAGACCCCGTCATGGGTACCATCGCCTGGGTGAGTGATGTGGGCGTCTTCTCCTGCAGTGGGAGCCCTGGGCATGTCCACTCGGTGGCCAGACTGAGCTCCTCAGTATTTCCTGCTCCTCCCTTGTCTTCACTATCAATGTGTATCTCTTCACAGTGACACCTACCTGTACTGGGGTGTCATCTGTCTGTGTGCCGAGAATTATCTTTATTCTCTCAGTAGGTGCAGCAATGAGTGAAATGTAATGACTTATTTGATTGATTTTATATTCTTCCAATTTGCTAAGCTCTGCTGTTAGTTCTAATAATTTGTATATAGACTTTTTTTTTTTTTTGGCCACATCGTGTGGCATGACATGCAGGATCTTAGTTCCCTGACCAGGGATCGAACCCGTGCCCCCTGCAGTGGAAGGGCAGAGTCTTAACCACTGGACTGCCAGGGAAGTCCCAACATAGAAGTATTTTTAATGGATTTTTGCAATCTAAAAAATATTACAGGTTGGTCTTGGGTGCCACTCAGAATCTTTGAGGATTTCAAATTCAATGATCATATTATCTGCAAAATAATAACAGCTTATTTCTTCCCTTTGATCCTAACTAAGCATTTCCTTCTTTTTTCTTGTCTTAATATCCTGGCTAAGATTCCAAACCCGAATAGAAGTGGTGATCATGGGTATCCTATATTACTCCTGGCTCTGAAGGAAAGGCACCCACTAGTCCATTTAAGTTTAACCAATCCATTTAAGTTGGTTTTTGCTGTAGGTTTTTGTTTTGTTTTTTAGTGTAGATAACCTAAACTTCATCAGGGTAAGGAAGTTCTTTTCTATCACTAAATAACTTTAAGTTTTTGTCATACATCTCAGTTGAACTTTTCAGATACATCCAGTAATATGATTTTCCCCCCAATCTGTTACCAATGGTGAATGCAACAGTTAAAGATTTTTGTAACATGAAACTACTCTAGCATTCTTGAGAAAAGACCAAATTGTTCAGTGTGTGTGTGGGTTTTTTTGTTTGTTTTTTTTGTTTTTTTTACACCCTAGTAGATTCAGTTTGCTAATCTTTTGTTGAGCACTTTTGCACATATATGCAAGAGTAAAATGGACCTCTTGTATTCCTTTCTCTCCGTGTTGTTTGCTTGTTTGAGTATCAAGATAATAGTGAGGAATTGGAGAATATTCCCATTTTTTCTATTATCTGAGAGTGTGTAAAACTGAAATGACCCGTTTCTTGAATGATTAATGTGTCGCTCGTATAACCACCTGCGCCTCCTCTTGTCTTTATGTGCAGTTTTCCTAATTCAGTCACTTTATATGTCCGTTAGTGAGCTTTTCTTTCCCTAAAAATTTGTTCATTTAACCTAAGCTTTATAATTTTTTGACAAAAGGTTATGGGTAGTAGTCTCTTAATTGCATACTGTTTAATTAGGATTACTTCCCCTTTTACATTCCTGACATCAGTTTTTTGTGACTTTTTTTTTTTTTTGGCCGCTTGGTGCGGCCTGGGGGATCTTAGTTCCCCAACCAGGGATCAAATCTGCAGCCCCTACATTGGGAGCACAGAGTCTTAACCACTGGACTGCCAGGGAAGTCCCTCTTTTTTTTTTTTTCCTAGACAATTCTTGGTAACCGTTTGCCTATTTTTTATTATTAGTTTTAAAAAAACAGCTTTGGGGATTGTTGATTTCTCACTGTATCTTTGTTTTCCATTTTATTTATTTTTATTCTTATTTCCTTAGCACCTCCCTTTGACTTGCTTTGGTTTATTCCAATGTTCTTTCACTATGTTTTTAAGCTGGATACTTAGCTTATTAATATATAGCACACTTCTTTCATTATAAAAGTATTTTTGGATAAATTTCTCTCAGAATACGACTTTAATTTCATTCCACACATTTTGAAATGTGTTATTTTAAGATCATTCAGTTCTAAATATTGCTAAAACCCTATTGTGATTTCTTTCTGGAATCTTAAATTATTGGGGATTTTTAAAAAATTCCAAATGTATGGGGATTTTAAAACATCTTTCCATCCTTAAATTCTAACTAAATTGAGTTTTTTCTCAGAGTGCATGGTTTTTATGATACCTATTTTTTAAATTTGTTGAGACTTGATCTGTGGCCTGGTATGTGATGAATGTTTGTAAATATTTCCTATATGCTTCAGAAAAAAATATATTTCCTATTTCATAAGTTCCAGGTAAGATGAGTAGGCCAGTGTGTTAACTGTATTGTTCAAATCCAAATCCATATCTTTCCTAATAGGTCTTCCTGACCTATCAATATTTGAAATCTTACATTATGATAGTTTACTTGTCAATTTTTCCCTGGAGTTCTATCAAATATATTTCTTATAATTGATGTATTTTTAAATTAAAACTGTATATTTTAGAAGTATTGTATCTTAGTGAATTGAACATTTTATCACACTTAATCACATGTAGTGATCGTCTTTGTGCCTACTGATACTTTTTGTTTTAAAGTCTATTTGGTTAGATCTTAAAACAGATACACCAATTTGTCACTGGTCAGCTAGAAAGGATTTCTCCATCCTTTCCTCTCCCCGCCCCCCTCCAACATTTTATTTATGCTTTGGCAGTGATTCTTTTAAATAGTATATAACCAAGTTTTAAAAAATCCAATTTGACATCCTCTGTTGAGTTCACTCTATTTGTATTTATTGTGGTTATTGATACATGTGGATTTCTTTGTACTATTTTACCTCTTTCTTCTGTTTGGTTCCATTTTTTTTTCAATATTTCATCTTCTCCTTTCTTATTTAAAAATTTAATATCTCTGTCTTACACCTAACAAAAAGAACTCGAGTGCTTTTATATCTATTGGTTTCCCCTCTGTCCACCTTCTACTGTAATGTTGGTTCTTTTTCTAGATCTCCAGTTTTCATTCTGGGTAATTATGAACACACTTAACATTTTTCCATTCTCTGGTCTTTTAAAAAATATATATACAGGTACACATTTTCCTGAGGTATTTGAGCACCTTTGTATCCTATATTTCTTGCGTGTGGTTTCTTAGTTTTGTTATTTTTATTTGAATTCTTTTTATTTGAATTCTTCCTCCCAACATGTTCTCATTTGGGTTTTCCTGTATTAAGACTTGTGTCTGAAAATATTTTTATGCCCCTACAGTTGAATTTCATTTGGCAGGATATTAATTCCAGGATCAAGGTGATTTCGCTTCAATGCTTTGAACACTTTATTCATTGTTTCTTGTACCCAGTATCGCTGTTAGAAATCTTAGGTCTCTCACATTGGTAGGTAATCCACTCATTCTCCCTGGAAAGGTTTATACGTTTCTCCTTGGTTTTGATATTCTTAAGAATACTCTATTTGGATGTGGGCTTTTCCTTGTCTGTTTTCTTGTGTTTTGGGGGTCCTTTGAGCTGAAGTGGTTCATTTTTTCTTTAATTCTGGCAATTTTATCTCCACTATTTTTGTCCAAATATTTCTTCTTCTTTTAATTTCCTTTTTATCTCATTTGGGGACTGTTGGGATTTCCCTGGCGGTCCAGTGGTTAAGACTCCATGCTTCCAATGCAGGGGCGGAGGGTTGGATCCCTGGTTGGGGAACTAAGATCCCACATGCCATGTGGCGTGGCCAAAAAAAAAAAAAAAAAAGCATATCATTTGGGGACTATTATACTCTGAGTTGAGATTTTCTATTTCTGTCCTCTATCTATTGTAACTTTTTTTTTCTTTTTTTTAAAAAATATTTATTTTGGCTGTGCCAGGTTCTAGTTGCAGCATGCATGCGGGATCTAGTTCCCCGAAGAGGGATTGAACCCTGGCCCCCTTAATTGGGAGCGCGGAGTCTTACCTACTGGACCACCAGGGAAGTCCCAACTATTCTTTTCATATGTTGTGTTCTTCATCCTTCCCTACTTCCTTCTAGGGGAGACGTCAAAGGCCCTTCCAGCTCACTGATGTGCCTTCAATTGTATTCATTCTATTCTTCATTCCACCATTGGGTTCTTCCTATTCTATTTTTCAGACATAGTATTTCCACTTTTTACAGAACTGCATACACATTTCCTTCTCACATAATTTACGTGATTACATGACTTCTTGTTTTACATTTTATGTACATAATTTCTGATGTATATAATTTCCTTTTTTCCTCGCAGTTTTGAGATATATTTGACATACAGCACTGTATAAGTTTAAGGTGTACAGAATAATGATTTGACTCACATACATCATGAAATGATTAGCACAGTACGTTTAGCAGACATCCATCATCTCATATAGATACAAAATTAAAGAAATAGAAAAAATTTTTCCTTGTGATGAGAACTCAGGATTTACTCACTTAATAACTTTCATATATAACATAGAGCAGTGTCAATTATAATCATCCTGTTGTACATTACATTTCTAGTACTTATTTATCTTATAACTGGAAGTTTGTACCTTTTGACCACTGTCATCCAATTCCCCCTCCCCCAGTCTCCCACCTCTGATCACCACAAATCTGATCTCTTTTTCTATGAGTTTGCTTGTTAGTTCATTTTTGAAGTATAATTGACCGACAACACTATGTTAGTTCCTGTTACACAACATAGTGATTCAATATTTCTGTATGTTTCAAAATGATCACCATGATGTCTAGTTACAATATGTCACCATACAAAGATATTGCAGAGTTATTGACTGATGTACCTAATTTCTTATTCTCACTTTCATGATGGTAATATCATCACTCACTTCTCTTAGTGCATTTAGCATGCTTAGTTTAAACCCTTGATCAAAGTGTTCTAATGCTTGTGCTTTGGAGGTACAGGAAGTTCCCAGGTTCCGTTGGTTTGTTTTCCTTCCGGGACATTTACACTCCGCAGGTGTCCAGTCCTGTGAGCTGGGAGGGCATATTCCCCTGGGGATGTTAGTTACTCTGTCTGGAGTATTGATTGGGTGAAGGTGAAGGGCAGATGATAGTCTGTGTCAGCTCAAAGGAGCAACGGGGACCAGCCCCAGGGTGGAGCTCCCCCAGGCACCAAAACCACTGCCCATCATTCCCACTTCCTGTCCCCGCAAGAAAGCAGCTTAAGTCACCCCTTTGCCTTCTGACCCTCAGAGAGAAGGAGCTTTGGGCAGGGACTCTTCGTGGATTTTGATCCACTAGACTCTGGAGTTTGGAAAGGAGAAAATGATGACAAAAATCCCAAAGGCCAGTGAGGCTCCCTCTCTGCTTTCCTTCTCTTCACTCCAGGGAAACTACGGTGCTTATCCAGCACTTACCTCTGGGCACCTGCATATCACTGCCCTGTCCACGCTCTCTGAATTCTGCAGGCAATGATTGTCCCAAGGCAAGAGTAGAAGAGAGAAAGGAGCAGAATTCAAGCACATTTGAGGGGAAACATCCTCTCATCAACAAGGCAGATTCCCCAGCCCTGGGCTGCAGCACATCACCTCCCCGAACCCATTTGTTCACATTAGCCTTTACTTCCCCCCCAGGGACTTCGGTGTGATCAACTGATTAATCAAGCAATCGACTAATTGATTTATAAAACTTTGTCATCCTGGAGTTCCATCTGTAGTTCTTCTATTGTTGGATCTTGGTGAATAGAGCCAGTGGCATGTGTGAATTCACTATCTTGACAGGAACCGTGACAGAGAGCTTTGTTTTCCCCATTATTTTACCCTCAACCTTTCTGTAACTTTCATACTGTAGGCAGAATAGTAAAGCGATGAGCTTCATAGGCCCTGGAGTTCAACTTCCTGTGTTCAAGTCCTCGATCCAACCACTTCCAAGCTGTGTGACCTTGGACAAGTTAGTTAACCTCTCTGTTTCTTCATTTTCTCTTCTGGAAATGAGACCGTGGATATGGTGGTACCTGTTTCATTGGGTTGTTACGAGAAATGCTTAGAAATGTGCCTAGGTCATGGGGAAATTGCTTACAACTGTTACCTAATGTTACTATTCCCCACTCTAATAAGGAACTGCATGAAGGCAGGTATTTGGGGCTGTTTCAGTTCCTCTTATGTCCTCATTTGCAAGAACGGCACCTAACTCGTAGCCAGCACTCGGCAAAGAGGTATTGAATGAAAGAATGCACGTATCACTTTCTCCTGTTTATTAATCTGAGCTGCATGTTGCCTTATGATGATCAATTTAATCCCTTCTTAATATATGGTAAGGCTATTATTAATGGACGCACATCCTTATTTCTCCCTCTTTGGCTGCAGTAGCGTCAATACACCTAGCTGCTTTGTCATTTCATTTTACCTTGCTCATGTCTAATATGGGCAGCTCTGTCTGGATAGTCTATTTTTTTTCTGAGGTCATAAAACCATTTGTTCCTAACCTGGAACTCGTTTTTTTTTTCTTTCTGAGCTACTTTTGAAGGCTAATGTTGCTTTCAACACACTCTTCTATAGCATGATGATGTAGGGGTGTGGGCAGACTTGAGAGAGAAAAGGGAATGGCTTACCAGTGTCTGGGTACCATCTTTGCTGGGAGACTTGGGTCCTGCTTTATTTTCATTTTTGTTTTATGGAGCCCAGGCCCAGGATCCAGAATTGCCATCTCTTTTTAAAAATTATTTATTTATTTATTTTTGGCTGTGTTGGGTCTTCGTTGCTGCGTGCGGGCTTTCTCTAGTTGCGGAGAGTGGGGGCTACTCTTCGTTGTGGTGCGTGGGCTTCTCGTTGTGGTGGCTTCTCTTGTTGTGGAGCACGGGCTCTAGGCATGCATGCTTCAGTAGTTGTGGCACGCGGGCTCAGTAGTTACGGCACACGGGCTCAGTAGTTGTGTTTCGCAGGCTCTAGAGCGCAGACTCAGTAGTTCTGGTGCACGGACTTTGTTGCTCCGTGGCATGTGGGATCTTCCTGGACCAGGGCTTGAACCCGTGTCCCCTGCATCGGCAGGCGGATTCTTAACCACTGCACCACCAGGGAAGCCAGAATTGCCATCTCTTTTCTGGTTTCTGCATAAGCTATCTCACAACACACCGCGAAGTTAGAAATTTCCTTTGTTTACTTGTCTCTAATCCAGTGCTCCTAGCAGACTGTAAGCTGCCTGAGGTCAGGGTCCATGTCTGTTTTCTCACACAGTCCATCTGGCCCCTCGCCCAGGACTTGGCATGGGAGATACTGTCAATAACACAGCAGACCTGGGTTTGAGTCCTGGCTCTGCCATTTACCATATGAGTGACCTTGGGCAAGTTACTTTACCTCTCCCCACCTCAGTTTCCCTACCTGTAAAATGGGGATAATGAGAGTATCAATCATACTGGGGCTTTTTGTGAAGGTGAAATACGATTCGTAAGCCCTTGATATGGCCTAATCAGTCTTAGTATTACAAAATTGTAAATGAATGAGTGAATATTTGAGTTCATAGGAAACACGTGTGGAATAAGAAGATGAATGAATAAATGTCCCATCAGGCTGACTTTCCCTTGGAGGGGAAAGTGCCTGCCTTACTCCTTCTCTGACTCCCTTTTCTCCCTTTTACTCAGGGTTCCAGGCAAAAGCCCTGGCCAGACGGCCCCCCAGACCAGACGTCGTCCCCTGCAGAGGATGCCCTGCCTTCAGGGGAGCAACAGGAGCTCCATTACGCCTCCCTCAGCTTTCACGGGATGAAGTCTTGGGAGCCTTTGGACCAGGAGGCCACCAGCACCACCGAGTACTCAGAGATCAAAACAAGCTAATGAGGACTCGCCCAGAGCTTGGTCCTGGCTGGAGGAATCACAGCCTCTGTGGGGAAGATAAGTCAGGGACTCGTTGATGAAGCCTTTGTGGCAGTGTTAGCATTAACTACTGTGTGAGTGTCCCCAGGTAGAGCAGAAAGAAGACAGGTGATAGGATTAGAGAGACTTGGGCTCAATCAAATGCAGGTTCCAGCACTTCCTAAGGCATCGTTAGCAAGCAATTCACTTCATCTCTCTGTGTCTCAGTGTTCCGTTCTGTAAATCAGAGATCATGTGTCTTACCTCAAAGCCGTGTGAGAATTAAAGAAAGAACACATAAAAATCAACCAACAGAGGTCCCGTCATGTGGCGTGCGCTTAGTGTCTTCTGGTTTCTCTTCCTCGAACAGAAAGGTCCTCCTGGCAAGTTCTCCTGAGGCTGGGGGTGACTAGTGTTGACCTGAAAAAAATCGACGGCCAGACATTTCTCCAGCAAACATGGGTTTATTCTGCATTAGCTGAGCATGGCAACTTGGGGTCTGCAACCATTGTGAGCCATGCGCAAGTGCTGACACAGCAAGGGAAGGAGACTGCTTTTACAGAGGGGCAAAGGAAGTTGGGGGCTAGAGTAAACAAAGAGTCCCTGGCTTTTCATTGGCTGAGTTCTTGCCAGGAAAGAAGAGCAGTCTTTCTTCTTCCTGTTGGGCTCTACTATCATCACAGGGCGTGAGAGCTCCCCCTCCGGTCTCCTGACTCTATTAAATTGAGGCTTCATTTTATTTATTTTTTACAACAGGCACAGAGGAAAGGGTGGCAACTTGTTGATGTCATTCTCCTTCCCAGAACTCTTCGAAGCCTCCCCAGGGAGAGATCAGCCCCTCAGCCTGACATTCGGTTCATAATCTTTATCTCCCTGCCTCACTTTTATCTGTCAATTCTTGCAGCACATTTCCTTCACTTCCTGACCTCCAATCCCTTCCCTATCTCATTTATGGACCCTAAAGGGATCTTCCCAACAGCCAGAGGGCTGACCCTTATTCTCCTGCACAAACCTGTCTGTGGCTTCCTGGTCTTAGTACATTGCAAGCATCTGTCCCAGCATTTAAAGTCCTTCATGGGGACTTCCCTGGTGGCACAGTTGTTAAGAATCCACCCACCAATGCAGGGGACACAGGTTCAATCCCTGGTCTGGGAAGATCCCACATGCCGCAGAGCAACTAAGCCCGTGTGCCACAACTACTGAGCCTGCGCTCTAGAGCCCACGAGCCACAACTACTGAGCCCACGTGCCACAACTACTGAAGCCCGTGCACCTAGAGCCCATGCTCTGCAACAAGAGAAGCCACCGCAATGAGAAGCCTGCGCACCACAACAAAGAGTAGCCCCTGCTCGTCGCAACTAGAGAAAGCCTGCATGCAGCAACGAAGACTCAAAGCAGCCAAAAATAAATAAAATAAAATAAATAAATTTATATATAAAAAAGACCAATTACCTTCCAAAGACGAGCAGTTTGACTGACTTATCAAGTAGCACCATGGAGAGCAGAAGAAAGCAAATACTACCTTGAAATATAATTTTATAACCTATACTCTGTAAAGATAATTCAAAAATGAGGAAGCAGTACAATTTAGAACAAATAAATGGGGGGTTCTTTACCTGTAGAATAACAATAGAAGATAGTTTAAAAATTCCTGGCAGTATGGATTTCCCCAGAGGTCCAGTGGTTAAGACTCTGCCTTCCAATGCAGGGGGCGTGGGTTCGATCCCTGGTCAGGGAACTAAGATCCCACATGCTGTGGGGTGCGACCAAAAATTAAAAAGACTTCCTGACAATAGCAACAGCTAAGTCCAAAGCTGGGGCGGGGGAGGTAAGTGGACTTTACATTTCCTAATATCTGCAGATTATCCAGGAGGAGATAGAGGTTTTCATTTACTTTAATAGGTTAATTATGCATGCAGGAATTTTATGGTAATGATGACAAGAATAGAATCAGAATGTATGACTTACAAACTAGAAGTCTTTAAAAGTATCCTATAAAAAGCTTAGTAAGTCAAAAGAAGACAAGAATGGAGAGATAAAATAATGTGAAATTGGTGGCACATATAGAAAATAAAATGTAACGTGGGGTACCTACATTGACTATATTGGATAAATGCTTCAGTTAAAAACAGAGAGTCAGCTTGGATTCTTATTCCAAGTATATGCTCTTTATAATATATGCATCTAAATTATAAGGATAGAGAAGCTCAAATGTAAAAGTAGACAAAATTAGATACCATGACAACATTAATTAAAAAAGAAAGCCTTCTGAAGCCCCTCCAACTTAGGTGCCCTGCTGGCCTAAGGCTCAGGACCTTGTGCCTGTGGATTGGGGTCCTTGAGAAGAGTTGGGGTTTTCCTGAACTCAGTGCCCAGCTATGATCCAGAACCATGGACAGCGTCAACCCTTCAACTAGGACCTCCCCGGGGTCTGGCAGGGTGGTTGGAGTGCCCCCTGGGGGCAGATCCCTGACCTGTCTCAATTGCAGAGGATAGAGGGCTGGGGGAACAGGAGTGGTGACATTCTGTCCCTCAGGACAGAGGTGCTCATCAGGGGACAGCCAACTCCTCCTCAGTCTCCCCTGAAAGCCTCCTCATCCTAGGGAAGAGGGGACTTAGCTTCAGAGACACAATGCATTTCTCACAGTTCCTTGCCCCTCGGGGCTGACTCTACCCTCACCCCCTGCAGAAAATCTTCCCTGTGTCAGATTCCTCCCCTTTATCCCCTCACTTTCCAGTAGGGTGATAGTTTGCGCTTGTTTTTAATCCCTTTCTCATACTGTCATGGAACTCTGGATGACAGAGAACATAGTTTATGATCATTTTCTATGCCTGGCGCTCTGCCACGTCCTGATTCAGCTCAAATAAAGGAATGAAGTATCAGAAGTCTGGTTTAGCTGATGGGTCACAGAAATAAATTCTAAGTTTTCCTTATTCTCCATGAATGGTAAATATTCAGATTGGGGAAAAGATCTTGTGGCCTCAGTGGACCACAGCATGGAGAGAGTTATCATGAAGTACAGAGGAAGCCAGGCAAGGTCAGGAAAAAGTAGTAGTGGGGTAAGGAGAGGAAGCCTCGATAGATACCATAAAGAGGGGAGACTCTCTGAGGCTGGAGGAATTGTACAGAAGTTAGAACTCATTCTGAAGGTGCGAGTGCAGGGCTCATGGGAAACCTGAGAACGGACCGAGAGCCACATACAAATCCAGTGGCTTTCTGAACTGAAATTGACACCAGAAACCTGCAAACATCACACCCAATTCTGGGTCTGGACCCAGCACCCCAGTTCTCAGTTTCAGCCTCTGACCAGAAGGAGCCCCTTGCAGATGAGTTTGAGGTCAGCCATCCCTTCTTGAAGCTTCTTGTGTGATCAGGCCTGGGCTAAGAGCCAGGATTGAGAAGATACCGTTTCAGGTAGGTCCTGTGCCCCCCCACACTCCCCTGCTCTGAGAGAATTCGAGGAGAGCAGCGAGAGACCACAGTCCATCCATTTTCTGAAGGGGATGGAGATAGACACTTGGGGGAGGCAACATGAGTGGCGACTGGGATGGAAGGAACCACCTTGACAGGTTATCATCAGACCTGGGATGAGAAGAGCTCAGCCTTCACTTCCCTGGTCATCACTGGGGAGAAGGGGAGCTCCTGAAAGTGGGAGGAGTCGGGGCAGTCCAATCCAGAAAGAGTCTCTGGATGACTGCTGCTTCTGAAGCTGCCCTTGATCTCCAGATAGAAGGAACTGATCTGGTGGTGTCAGGCATCCCAGACTTGCCCCAACCAAGCCCAAGCTACTGCCACTTCCCTGGCTGTGAGTGTATAGGGGTAAGTGGTCTGCAACACGTGACTCTATGCAGGGTCCTTGGTCTCCACTTTGGGGTACAACTTGGAGAAGCACAAAGGGTAGGAGCTGCAGGTATAAAGATTGGGGACACTGTGTAGGACAAAGTGCTTCTTCATGCTCTGACCTTCTCTCATCCTGAAATTTCTAGGTTTACTCTAAAAGAGTCTACATCTTCTGATTTATGGAAGGGGCCAACATAGACCACGATCCTCCTATGCCCACAAACAGACCAGGTCAAAAGCTGCAAGGGAGGATCAAGGACCTTGGGCCTTTTCCATCTCTATGAGGACCTCCACCTATGACTGCTCTGTGAGCAACAGAGGTGCCAGGATGGGGGCAAGCAGGACACTGGGAGATGGCATGAGGTTCATCCTAGTGTCATATTTTTCTGAGCTCTGGTTCTCTCTGTCCCTCCCCAGTGTTGACCCAGACACCTGACATCTATATCCTGGGGACCCTGGAATCTGGGCACAAGGGAATCCTGAGGGGGTAGGGCACCCAACAACTGGCAAGGGGTGTCTCTGAGTCACCCTCCCCCCGACACACATCTTATGGTCGTGAAGATGCAGAAGCTCTGCATCCTTGCACCTTCTCCACCGCAAGATGCTCAGGTGGATTCAGATCCACTTCATGGCTGCTGGTTCTGGGAAGGAGACATCCTCATCTAGATGGGAGGAATCAGGGAGGCTTCTGGGAGGTCCCTGGAGGATGTGAGCCAGAAGATGGGCAAGGAGGGCACTCCTGACAAGGGACCAGCCCAGCAAAGCTCGGAGGTGGGACTGAGGACACCAAGTCTCCCCAGGGGTCAGGCCGGAAGTTTCTGAGCCTCACACCTGTCTGGACTGGCAGGGAAGCAACCCTGCAACCCAGAGCCCCCTGGTGGCCAAACTTTAATACGAACAACCAAGTCGGACACCATTTATTGAGCGCTTTATCAAATACTCACAACAGTGCTCTTTGCTAGGAGGCTTTGATTCCATTTTCAGTGGAGGAAATGGAAGACCAGAGAGGTTAAGTCACTGACCCAGGCTCACCCAGCTTTGCCTCTAGAATCTGAGGTCTGGGGAGCTCACCCAGCGGCTCCCCACCCATCACACAGAGATTGGGGGTAAGGACTAAATCCACTGTCTTGAGGAGCCCCAGGCAGACCTGGGTGTAAGCCCCTAGTTGGGGCTCCAGCGAGGTGACCTCAGGCTAGTTGGCCTCAGGTTGTAACAGGGAAGAGTCAAATCTGACTACATGTTGGATCTGTTTCTTTTACTTTAACCTTTACTTTCCGCTGCTTTTGTTCACTAAAAGGATACTATCTATACATAATGGCCTGCCTCGGGGAACCCTGCCCCTCTGCCTGAAGGTTAAACCAAAGTGCCTTTGTTCAGGGAAACATCCGGACCCTGTCCACCTGTGGATGGATACAAGAAAGAAGAAATTAACACACCCCCTCCCCGAGATGGCCATTCCAGGAGATATTTACAAAACTTACGGCCTTTTCACTTTACTTCCTCATCTCCTCGCCCTCTCTGTGCTGTAAAAGAAACTGGCAACCAAACCCCGATAAGATGCTTATTTTGAGACTTTAGTCTGCCATCTTCTCGGTCTGCCGGCTTTCCGAATAAAGTCGTATTCCTTGCCTCAACACTTCCGCTCCGATTTATTGGCCTGTGGGGCAGGGAGCAGAGCGAGCTTGGACTCGGTTAACAAGGCTACAGCCAATGAGATCATGCTGGGGATGAAATGAGATGGCCTGCCCTGTGCACAGCGCTCACACAAGCATCACGATTGCTGTAACTGACATGCCCATCAAGTTACATGGTTTTGCTTATCCCACTACAGGCAAACATGAAACATCAGGCACACAGTAGGCGCTCAAGAAGGGCAGGACTATCTGAGCACGCCCAGAACCCCACAGAGGTACAGGCAAGGAGCCCCCTAATTCCCACTCGCTCAGAAATGGAAAGTTGTTTAGTTCTCTCCTCTCTGAGGCCCAGGAGTCCCCCAGACACCCAGGAGACCTCCGCAGCCCCAGGAGCCCAGAGCCCCAGCTTCTGCAGGATCACAGGTAAGGGGTTCGGACCCCTTCCCAACCTCACACCGAAGCCCGGCCTAAGGTAACTCGGGTTCCTTCACAGTGTCATTTACAGGCGGCCCCGCACTCCCACGTCGTCGGATCCCAGCGGAGAACCGGAGTCTCTAGAAGCCGGGGATGGGCTCCGAAGCCGGGGGTCCGGACGGCTGCGGCTCCCGCGGCGACCCGGCGGCCCCTCCTCGTCCAGCCCCCGGCGGCCCTTGCCGATGGCCAGGCGGGGCCGGCCGCGGTTCAGGCCGTCCAGGAGGGCGCAGGCCTGGCAGAGCGCGCGGCTGGCCAGCGCCCCGCAGCGGGAGCAGGCGCCGGGCGGCGGGGGCCGCGCGGCCGGGGCCAGCGCCAGGCGCTCGGCCGAGTGCACGAGGTCCAGCACCGCCGACGGCCGCGCCGCCTCCAGCAGCTTGAGCAGCTCGCGCGCGTGGCCGCGGAAGGCCTCGGGCGCGTACACGCACTCCTCGGAGAAGTAGTCCAGGCGGCGGAAGTGCGCGTACAGCACCACCTCCTTCTGCGAGGCCAGCTGCAGCGGGCGGCAGCGCGGCAGGGCGCCCCCCTCGCCCGGAGAGCCCAGGCCCCCGCCCCGCGCCAGCCGGCCCGCGTCGCCCCGCAGGAAGTTCATGAGCACCGTCTCCGCCATGTCGTCGGCGTTGTGTCCTGGGGGAGAGACGCGAGCCGGTGAGGAGGGGGCGCGGGGGCCGGCGGATCCGCGGGAGGAGACGCCGCGGTACCGCGGGGCGGCCGGGGGGAGGCTGCGGGTGGACCCCGCGAGAAAGGAGAGGGGAACACACCAGGCTCCCGTGGAGCAACTTGGGGTGCCCTCATTTGCCCCCCACTTATTGCAAACCAGCCCCTTGCTAGGTGCCCTTTTCATGTAGTGAGTAAAAGTGCTTTATGCTACAACTATCATTTCAGTCTCAGTTGAAAGTGTACTTCAGACTGCACAGACATCAAAATGGCATTTGATGGAGATGCTCAAGTGGGCTGTTGACACAAGTGCCTCTGGGAATGCAGATTATGGTATTTAGAAGGACCAGGGAGAAAGTAAGTGTATATTTACAGAACAGTCACCATAAATTTGAAGCTAAATCTCTACTTATTCTGCAACTTGTCATCTTATACTTGAGTCTGTAATAAAACACTGGTCTTAGGGCTTCTCAAGTCGGCCATACTTTTCCTCCTCGGGGTCTTTGCATAAGCTGTTTCCTCTGCTCAGAACCTCTCCCCACCCCCTTTTCGTTCTTCACCTAGTTACCCACTCGGCTTCAGGTCTCCGCTCACTCAGGAAACGCTTCCTTAATCCCCACGTTTCTCCCTTCACTAGGTCCTCCTGTGCCATTTTCCTTAGTGGCACAGGAAATAATTATAATCAGGTTATAATTACGTATGTGAGAAACGGACAGGAGCAGAGACTGTCTTGTGCATCATCATAACGGCAAACATTTATATGTTTACTGTTTCTCAGTGTCTTGTCTAAGTGCTTCATACGTAATTCCCATAATTCATCTAATTCCCAGTAACTCTAGGACCTAGATAGTATTAATATCCCCATTATATAAAAGAGGAAACCAAGGTTAGGTAGTTTGTTCTAGGCTATATAGCTTGCATCTGGCACACAATAAATGGTCAACAATTATTTAAGTAATGATTGGTACAGAGAAAGTGTTATCAAAGAGAAGCGAATAGAGAAAAGGACACAGTTGCGTTCGGACTATAGATGGCTTCTCATGGGAGATGCCCCTTCATACCCCTCCTTTTGTGACAAGGGACACAAAGAATGTCATTAATAAAGTGCAGAGAACCACAGCCCTAGCGCCTAGAGAGTACCCTATCACCCCTCTATTTGCCAGCGTGTGTGTACAAAGATGATGGCAGTGACTCAAAAGCTTACCATGCCCATCCTAAGGACACGCACATACTATGAACCTTAAGTGTGCATGCACACCTCCTCTTCCCTGTTTAGTCTCCAATTAGGATGTGCGCAGTCTCCTTTACGACCTCTGGGGCACGCGCCTCTGTGGCCTTACAGTGTCCGCCCATCGTCCGCGCATGCGCCCGTTCCTCCCACCGCGCCCCTCTGTGCCGCGCCTGCGCTCACCCGTCACGACGTGCGTGGCTCCCACGCGGCGCGCCCCTTCCTCTAGCGCCCGGCGGCGCAGCACCCCGCAGAAGGTGCAACAGGAGCGGCTGCGGCCGGAGCCGGCCGTGCTGCGGGCCACGGCGTCCATCGTCCAGCCCCCGAAGAGCTCTGCGTAGGCCACGACGGTGAGCGGGAGCTCCCAGCGCGCTGCCTGCCGCCGCACGGCCGCCAGCGCCGCGTCCCGGTAGCCGCCGATGCCCTCGTCCACGGCCACGAGGTGCAGCGAGATGGCGAGGCGCGGGGCCAGCTCGCGCAGCACGTGCGCCAGCACAGTGGAGTCCTTGCCGCCCGAGGCGCCCACGGCCACCACGGCGCCGGGCGGCAGCAGGCGGCCCGCCACCACCGTGTGCAGCACCTCGGCCTCGAAGGCGGCGCAGAAGCAGGTGCCGCACAGCGCCTGGCCTGAGCGCGGACGGCGGAGGGCGGCTCGCGCCTTGCGGCAGGAGGCGCACTGCGGGGCGGGCATCGCGGGCTCCTGGCGAGGCGGGAGGGGTCGGCTTCTCCTGGATGGGTGGAGAGGGGAGGCGGGTTACACGTGGATTCCGGATTGCGGGGTCGTTGCCTCCTGGCGGGCTGCCTAGATGGTGCTCAGAGTAAACCCATTGTCTGGAACACTTTTCCCCCAGCACTGTGCAGGCCTGGCACCTTCAAGTCTCAGCTTAAGCTTTCATTCATTCGTTCAACAAATATCCACTCAGTGCCTCCAGAGTGCCCAACTGGTTAGGCACTGGGGACACAGCAGGAAGCAAAACAGGAAAGGTTGCAGGCACTAAGTTCTAGTGGAGGAGCCGACCCGAAATACTTTTCAGATATAAACAGTAATATGAGGGAACTATCCTCTGAGCTGAGGCCAGAAGGAAGAGAAGGAGTTAGGCATTAGATCAAGGTGGTAAGAATTTTCCGGATAGAGTTAATACCAAATGCAAAGGACCTGAAAGGGCAGGTCCTGCCTGTTCTCTTGGCTGGAAGGTGTGTTGGTGGTTCAAGACTGGAGAGGGTCGGGGGCTTGGAGGTTGGCAGGGTGAGGAGCTTGGACTTTATTCTGAGTGAAATAGGAACCGTTGGATGGTTTTAAGCTGGGTAGTCACAGGATCTAATTTCTATTTTAACAGGATTCCTTGGGCTGCGTGTGAATAGAGGGGTGGAGAGTGGCAAGGACAGACATGGGCAGACCAGTGGGGAGGCTCCTGCAGTGATCCAGGTAAGCAGCAGTGGTAGCTCGGAGCAGAGTGGGGACAGTGGAATTGGAGAGAAGTGGTCAGATTCTGGATCGCTTCCGGAGACAGAGTAGATGGGACTCTGCCAAGTTTTGGGGGACGGCAGTGGATGAAACAGAGGACTCACGACAACTCCAAGTTTTGTTTTGACTTGAGCACTTGTAAGGGTAGCGGGACCATTTAGTAAAGAGGTGGTGGGGGTTAGGGAAGAATGGGGAAATATCGTAAGAGGAGTAAGTTTAGGGCAGAGAATCTGGAATTTCTTTTGGGCATGGTAAGATTTGAGGTCCTTTGCTCTGGAAGTCTTTCCAGAACTCTGGGCTGGGTCTGGCGCCTCCTCTGGGCTTCCACGGCCGTCTGACCCTCACCGAAGGCCAGCCCTGACCACTCTAAGGTTGTAATCGGGACAGAAGAGGGTGCGCTCGCACCGCACCCAGCTTGGGCGGTGGGAACAAGGAGTGAGACCCGGCCGGCAGAGTACAAAGCGGGTCAGCAGGGACACCAGCGGCTTAGGGCACTCCCGCGTGGAGGGCCGCCGGGAGACCGGCTTTGGGGGGATCACGGAGGGGAATGCGTGGGAGAAAAATATGGAGACCGTTAACTTCTCCACTGCAGCGCGACCAAGGGCCGAGATCGACCCGCCGAGGCAGGAGGGACTCACCTGAGTAGAACCCGCGCCGGACGGTCCAGGCTCAGAGAAAACGCGGAAGCAGGTAAAATAACTAACTACGACTCCCAGAAGGCTTTGGGTCAACCCGCGAATGACTCCCAGGTGCCCGTGCGGCGGTTCGGCCTGGAGCGCTTACGGCTCTCAGACAAGCTGGGCCTACAACTCCCGGCGATCCTCGCGGTCGGGGGGGGGGGGGGGTCTTTCGCTCCCGCCTACGGCTCCCAGAGTGGTCCATGCCAGTGCGGTTCGATTTCCGAGTGCGCCTGCGCAGGAGCTGGTGAGGTGTGTGATTTGGAGGATGCCCTGCGTTGCGCGGTGTGGTTTATTTCGTCGGGTTCATTCATTTGTTAATCATTTCCTGAGGCTTTCTGTGTGCCAGGTTCTATTCTCTGGGACACAGGTGTACCAGGCCTGGCTGGGGAGATAAGGATGGCACAGCTTGATGTGGAGGTTCCAGATGTCAGGGGCTGCAGGAGCCCAGAGACAACAGGTGCTGCTAACCAGGGCATGGGGGGTGGGGGGCACTTAATGAGGAGTTAGCATGTGCCAGACACGGGTGCTCTGCACTTCCCTTGCACCATCTCAAGTTCCTCGTCTGTAAAACGGGGGTGATAATCACAGTACCTGCCTCACAGAGTGTGTGTGAAAATAAATGAGTTAACAGCAAAGTGTTTATTGACCAAGCCGTAAACTTTTATAAAAAATTTTCGTGTCATTCAAGTCTTATAACCAGGCATGGCTGCCTTTTCTGGGGGGCTAGGCCTAAGTTTTCTTTTAAAGCAAGCCGTGGGTTGGGAATTTCAAAATCTCAGGCAACCTACAGATAATCTAAGGCAGTTCGCAGTTGGATGTGAGTTTATCCCCAAGAGAACATTTGGCAACGTGTGGAGACATTTTTGGTTGCCGCGACTGGGGTGCGAGGGGAAGGGTGTGACTGGTGTCAGGCAGGCAGCGGCCAGGGATGCTGGTAAACATACTCTGCACAGGATAGCCTCCCGCAGCGAAGAATCACCCGGGCCCCGAATAACAGTAGTGCCGAGGCTGAGGGGCCCTGGCTTAAGTGGTATTCTGCTGTGCCTGGTTTTCTACCCCAAAATTAGTATACATTCAGGTGTTGCTGTGTTGGTTTTAGCCCCTCGCTATGAAAGTTTCTTTAAGTATTTAAGCGGATCTCCACACCACTCACATATTGAGTGAGAAGTTAGTTAAAAAAAAAAAAAAAAAAAAAAGGTTCGTCTTAAACTGGGCTTCAGTGAAAAAAAAAGAGGATGTGAAAGCCAGCCTGCCCGCGTGACTCCTGTGCCACTTGGTTAGTTGTGTGACCTTGAGTAGGTGTCTTAACCTTTCTGGGCTTCCTCTGTTCAGGGGATAATAAGAGCAGCTGTTGGAGGAACTAGATGATTTCATACGTGTAAAGCATTCAGGACAGGGCTTGGTGCTTAGGAAGAGCTGTGAAAAGAGTGCAGGGCAGTGTTCTGGTTCCTTATGTCACTCCCCTGGGGCAGCAGTGGTAACACGTTAGCTTAGTTTCTAAGGGGAAAGACTGAGTTGGTGTCCGGGGCTTCTGGAGAGGGCGGATTACTGTCTGCAGCTGCTTGTCGATTACAGGGTAAAGATTGAGTCCCTCAGCCTGGTGTGTGTGACCTGGCCCCTGATGACTTTCCAGCCTCATCTCTCACCCCTGCACCTCGGGCAGGTCCCCACCTTTGCTGGAGAAATAACTTTTTCTGCCGGGTGTTTGCACACGCTCTCTCCCCTTCCTGAAGACCTTCCGTCCCTCACTCCTCCTCCCCCGCCACACTGACTCCTGTTCCTCCTCCAGGTAGCCACTTGGATGTACTTCCCCCAGGAAGTGCACAGGATCCCTTCTCCCCTGCCTTGGATTAAAAAGCCACCTCTGGGCTGCCACGCCCCTGGTCCCTTACTTTGTCAGAGGCCCTGTCACCTTGGGCTGTGGCTGCCTCTGTTTCAGCATCTCTTTGGGTTGGCTGCTTTTTCTTTCTTTTTTTTTTTTTAAATTTATTAATTTATTTATTTTTGGCTGCGTTGGGTCTTCGTTGCTGTGCGCGGGCTTTCTCTAATTGCGGCGAGCAGGGGCTACTCTTCGTCGCGGTGCATGGGCTTCTCATTGCGGTGGCTTCTCTTGCTGCGGAGCATGGGCTCTAGGCGCGCGGGCTTCAGTAGTTGTGGCTCGTGGGCTCTAGAGCGCAGGCTCAGTAGTTGTGGCGCACGGGCTTAGTTGCTCCACGGCATGTGGGGTCTTCCCGGACCAGGACTCAAACCCATGTCCCCTGCGTTGGCAGGCGGATTCTTAACCACTGCGCCACCAGGGAAGCCCCAGAAATATGTTTTTAAATATGTTTTGCTGTGGAAAAAATAGGAACAAGCAGAATTTTCTCTAGCACCAAGAGAGTTAAGAAGAAAAAAGATGTTATATGCTATATACACGAGATCTGCATGTAATGAATAGGCTCAGAAAGTGAAAGTAAAAGGGTGGGAAAAGATATACCAGGAAAAGAACTCAAAGAAATCTTTTAGCCACATTAACCACCAACCAAAACAGATTTTGAGTCAGAAAGCACAGTCAGTGATAAAATGTCATCACAGATGAAAAAGGAACAACCGGGATGATGAAACAGTTCTAAACTGGGATGCACATAACAGCATAGTCCCAGAAGAAATAAAACTAAAGTTAACAGGACGACAGGAAGAAATTGACACCTTCCAGAAGCACTGTGACATTTTATTACGTCTCTCAGTAATTAATCAAGTAGACGACAAACAATAAAGCTCTGGAAAATTTGAACAAGACCACTAACCAGCTTGAACTCAGGGACAGAAATGGAACCCAGTGATGTGAGCATATAGGTTTTTGCCAGGCACACAGGAACTATGTACAGACGTCTGAGGTGTGGCTGTTCAGAATGGTACCCATTGGGCCACATGTGGCTAATGAGTATTTGAACTGTGGATAATCTGAATTGAGCTGTGCTGAAAATGTAAATACATACCAGATGAGAAGACTTTATGTGAAAAAAAAATGTGGAATATCTCACTAAAATGTTTTATCTTGATTACATGTTGAAATGGTAATATTTTTTATACATTGGGTTAAGTGTAATGTTAAAAATTGATTGTACTTGTTTATTTTTACTCTATAAATGTGGCTAGTAGGAAATTTTAAATTACATCTGTGACCTGTATTATGTTGGATAGCCCTGTTCTGGACTACACGTTAAGTCTTAGCAAATAGCAAAGTCACTCTACTCTACTCCCCAAGACAAGGGACCTTAACCAAGAAGTTTAATATGTGTACTTACGATCCAGTAAATGAATTTTCCCGTTAGCCTCTGTTTTACGATTTAGGAAATGGCTAAAACAATTTTTCATAAGTCTTTTTTTAAAAAAATAAATTTATTTATTTTTATTTTTGGCTGTGTTGGGTCTTCGTCTCTGTGCGAGGGCTTTCTCTAGTTGCGGCGAGCGGGGGCCACTCTTCATTGCGGTGCGCGGGCCTCTCACTATCGCGGCCTCTCTTGTTGCGGAGCACAGGCTCCAGACGCGCAGGCTCAGTAGTTGTGGCTCACGGGCCTAGTCACTCCGCGGCATGTGGGATCTTCCCAGACCAGGGCTCGAACCCGTGTCCCCTGCATTGGCAGGCAGATTCTTAACCACTGCGCCACCAGGGAAGCCCTTTCATAAGTCTTGAAACTAACTAAGACGTAAGAAGTGTGTGTGGGTATATATTATAGTCATCTTAAAACACTTTTGCTTGGGAGACCCCAAAACCATTCTGAAAAGCTTTGTACCACCACCTCACTCATTTTAAGTTGATACCTGAAATTTTTCAACATTGACAAGTGTTTGTTATTGTTACTCACAGGTAGAAACCACACATTTTATAAGGTGACATGAGATGAGGGTAGGCTGTTCATGGAATAAATATTTCGTGACATGACTCAAATAGGTTTTAATTATCTTAGAGAATAACGCGCACCAGTTCTAACCAGTTTACCTGGATATTGTATTCAGTGTAACTTGAAAAATTTGTCCCTGAAAACATTCCAGTTAAATTTTAAAAAAAATTAGCTTCACTAAATTATAATGCTTTTGGTTGTTCTAAATACAGAGCATCCCAACGTGAGCCAAGCTTCACCTTCATCAGAATGAGAAGACTAGAAGTACACGCCACCGCCCAGGGAGTTTTGTGTATATACCCCACTTGGAAGACCTCTACTTTGTTAGATGAAACAGCTTCCATATCCCCAAAGACATTTCTTACCTCCTTGGAGGTCAGGAAGTTGAGGGATTGCCTTAGGGCAAAAAGCACAATCTGATCTGGGGCATGTATATCTGAGCCTAACAGATGCAGGCAGAAAGATATTTTCTTGACCGAAGAAAATGGCTTTCATTCTTAAAGAAGACATGTTTCTAATGTGAGATTTTCTTTGGAAAGAGGGGCTTCTCGATGGTTTGCTTTCCACACCTTCCCTCTTGCCTACAAATGAAAGTATAAGATTATTAGACCAAACAGTACCGTGTCAGCTGGAAAATGTGGGTGTACACTTTACTAATTTGAATCATGTACCCTGCATGAACATTGCTGCTGGTTTAAGACATCAGAATTTTTTCCTGAAATCTTACGTAACTTTGAGAAACAAAACATAAAATTGATTTTATCATACCCGGTTTACCTTTCAATGGTAGTGAGATGGAATCTTTTGTTTTTTGAGGAAGTAATAAGAACACACCTTTGTGCTGCCACAACTATAGTCACATGATAATACTGCCAAATTCTTTTTTTAAATTTCTTAATTGAAGTATAGTTGATTTACAATGTTGTGTCAATCTCTGCTGCACAGCAAAGTGACTCAGTTATACACATATAGACATTCTTTTTTTATATATTCTTTTCCATTATGGTTTATCACAGGATGTTGAATATAGTTCCCTGTGCTATACAGTAGGACCTTGTTGTTTATGCATCCTATATATGATAGTTTATATCTTTTAATACCATATGCTATCACTTAAATGTGGAATCTAAAATGTGACACAAATAAACCTATCTACAAAGCAGAAACAGACTCACAGACATACTGAGGACTAGGAGTTTGGGATTAGCAAATTCTTTTTTTTTAATCATTGTTTATAATTAAGTTTTCATCATCAAGAGCCCCAAATACAGTAGCACTGTGTAGCACTAAGTCATACTCCCTATGGATACAATAGAGATTAATTATAAAACCAGGAGAAAGAAAACAATCATGTGAAATCTACGTAACTCTCAGGCTCTAAAAGTGCCTCTCATGTATCCTGTGGAATCCGAGGGGTCATTTTTACTGGGTTTTCCAAGAGACAGACCACACTTTCAATAGCAGCAGGCTTTCCCATCCCAGCATGAGGAGGAGGACATCTGGGAACGTGAGTCTGGCTGTCTGAACTCTGTAACCAACATGATGTGTAACTAACACACTTGCTCTGTTGGTGGCTCCCCGGAAACCACTGATGCATCCACTCCTGCATGCAGAATCATGCTCCTGAGAGGACATACCCCACCTGAGACACTTCGCTCCTCCAAGCTCACTGACCCCCTGCCTCGGAACGGGAAATGTCACCATCGAGGCTTTGTTGGCACCTCCTGTTCACAGAGCAGCTGGACACTGGCCCGTGTGGCATGATTCAGGCGTGGGCCACACCCGCAGCATTCCCAGCTGGGACATAGGGATTGTTATGAGCCCTGCTCTTTTCATCCCAGCAAACACGTCCATAAGTTGCTGCTGGGCCAACTCTACCAGGGTGTTTCAAAGACTGGTCTTGGTCCCTGAAGGACAGCACCAAATCGGGCTGAAGTTCCTGAGTTGTTTTTGACTATTGATTACCTTCTGTGTGTGAGCAGGGTGCATTTCCACCATACATGTGGGGTCTAGTTCTTCTCGTTTTACCCAAAGGACGGCTGTCTAATTCTAGATGTGCCACTCAAAAAGCCTGGATGGTATTCTCTGAAACAGCGCTTCTTTGAAAGCTGCCTTTCCAGCTGAAAGGCTGGGAGAAATTCTACCTTATGCCTATCCCACAACAGAATCTGCTACCGAGATTGGATTCTTATTTCCTTAATGCTCTCGTTTCCTTAAGTTGGAGGATTGTCTATCCCTGATCATATTCTGTCTTGCCCCCCATTTGAGACTTGGTCCTGAGCCTGCTTCTGTAACGAGATCGTTTTCTAGTTCATCTAAAAGTATACTCGCCAGTTCAGTGACAAGGACATCAGCCTGTATGTAACTTTTCTGTGCCTTTCGATTAGCTCGTTGATGCATCTATTCATATTCTTCACCTTTGGCTTCAGAATGATCACGGGGACCAGCATGGACCAACGCAAATCCTACCCGTTTCTGTTCACGGGACCCATTTGCTTCCAGCTGAAAGGTGTCCCCGGGGATGAATCTGGGGAGCAGAACTTCTCCTGATCCCATTTCATTCTCTACCATCTTTCTGCAAGATCCCCACTTTCCACTTCTCTCCAAGTGTAAGTTCAAAACAGGATTCGTCATCCATCAGCTGGGAGCCCTTGAAACACAGGAGAGAAAGGAGAAAAAAAACCCAGGATTTGTTCTTCATGCTACAGCCAGAGGGAAGCCTTCAGGGTCCATGAATCAGTCCCTGTCATGAGTGAGTCTTTGGAAGAGCAGGAAATGAGAACACTCCCCAGTCCTCCTTAGGGACCAGTGCTGACAGCGACCCAGGTCTCAAGGCCAAGAAGTTTCTTTGGGGAAAGAGAGAGAGGTGGGGGGTGGGGGAGAGGGAGGAAGAAGGGGAGGGGAGGGAGGGAGGGAGAAACAAAGAGACCAAGGCATTCCTCCCCGCTGGGTCACCCTCCATTGCTGAAGAACATACCACATTGCCTGTAGAGCAGTTTTGCAACCTCAGTACTTGACATCCTTGGTTTTATGGGGTGTGGGTGGGGCCATCTTGTAAACCGTAAGATGTTCAGGGGCATCCCTGGCCTCTACTAGCCCACCAGATGCCAGCAGCATCCCCCCCACCATTTGTGACAATCAAAAATGTCTCTAGACATTGCCAGATGTCCTCTGGGTGGGGACAGAAACTTCCCCAGTTGTGAACCCTCGCTCCAGAGCGATCTTTTATATATGTGAACCAGATCACATCTCTCTCCTGCTCCCTCACCGTGACCTGGAAGAGCCTTTCTTTTTTCTTTTCTTAAAAATTAAATTTAATTAATTAATTAATTTTTTTGGCTGTTGGGTCTTCGTTGCTGTGCATGAGCTTTCTCTAGTTGTGGCAAGCGGGGGCTACTTTTCATTGTGGTGCACAGGCTTCTCATTGTGGTGGCTTCTCTTGTTGCGGAGCACAGGCTCTAGGCACGTGGGCTTCAGTAGTTGTGGTGCGCGGGCTCAGTAGTTGTGGCACACAGGCTCTAGGCGCGCAGACTTCAGTAGTTGTGGCGTGTGGGCTCAGTAGTTGTGGCTCACGGGCTCCAGAGCACAGGTTCAGTAGTTGTGGCTCACGGGCTTAGTTGCTCCACAGCATGCGGGATCTTCCCAGACCAGGGCTCGAACCCGTGTCCCCTGCATTGGCAGGCAGATTCTTAAGCACTGCGCCAACAGGGAAGACCACGGAAGAGACTTTCTGATCTAGCTTCAGTCCCCTGCCACTCTGATCTTTTATCTACCACTCTTTCCATATTCTCCCCCTTCCTGCCTCAGGGCTTTTGCACTTGCTGTTCCCTCTGCCAGAGACACTTCCCATGGCCGCCTCTGCCCCGTCTTCCAGGGCTCAGTTAAATGTTGCCTTGCCAGCCACCAGGGCTGAGATAAGGGCATGTTGGATAAGCGATATCGTTGTGGCCGTCTTGGGGAAAAAAATATGGTCTGCTGCTGAAAGGAGAGGCACAGCTGGGGGCGAGTGAGTGGACGGTGAAGCCCTCAGTGAGAGCGGGAACTGAGAAGGAGGCTGGTCTGAGACGTAGGGAGAGTGGGTGGCCTGAGAACCGCCCAGGAGGAGACATTTGGGAGGCAGGTTGGGGTTGGAGCTCAGGAGACAGATTGAGGACCATCAGGGCCCAAAGGAAGAAAAGCAACAGGAGGTGATGAGCTTGCTGAGGGAGGGACAAGAGAAGCATGGGAGCCAGGGGAGAGATGAGGGGAGGAACACAGAAGGAGGTACGGAGAGGTGAAGGGAAACCCAGGAGGGCAGGACAATTTTGAGCCAACTGGGCCCAGCTCAGAGCCCTTCGGACTGGTATGTTAGTTTGCTAGGGCTGGCATAACAAAGTACCACAAACTGGGTGGCTTAAAACAGCAGAAATTTATTCCCTCACAGTTCTGGAGGCCAAAAGTCTGAAATCAAGGTGTTGTCAAGGGTCGGTTCCTTCTGGAAGCTCTGGGAGACACCATCCTGTGCCTCTGTCCTAGCTTCTGGTGGTTGCTGGCAGTCCTGGGCTTGGAGAAGCATCACTTTAACTTCTGCCTCTGTGGCCACTGACCTTCTATCTGGTTCTGTGCACGGCCTTCTTATAAGAACCCCAGTCATTGGATTTAGGGCCCACCATCAACCAGTATGACCGCACTTCAACCAATTATATCCGCAAAGCCCTTATTTCCAAATAAGGTCACATACTGGAGTTCTCGGTGGACGTGAATTTGTGGGGGGCGTGATTTAACCCAATACAACTGGGTGGTGGGGTTTCTGGGGTGGGTCCCTGACCATCCCTGGCCTCTGCCTCTCTCAGGTGGGCCCTTGAAGGTGATGATCCCAGAGAACCTGACAATGGAGCAGGTGGTGGAAAAGAACGCCCTGGTGGAGCTGGGAGGCCAGTACTGGCCACCTGACTGCTGGACACAGCATCACATGGCGGTAGTGGTGTCCTACGGGCAAGCCCAGCACCTGCAGCACCTGCTCCTCCACCTGCACCCCTTCCTGCAGCGCCAGCCACTGCACTACGCCATCTATGTAGTGAGCCAGGTGTGGCAGGAATGGGGAGGGGCAGGGGCAAGAGGGCAGAGGGGTCTGAGCCTGGCCTTGGAGAGTCAGGGCTGGAGTTGTCAGTCTCTGAGCTGAGAGCGTCTGGGCCAGAGAGTATCCAGGGGGCAGGATTGATGAATCAAGAAGAACTTGCACTGGGGGAAACCAGAACCAAAGGCTATAGATTTGGTCTAGACTGGCTGAGTCTGGGATCAGCTTGAATAGCTGTCTGAGGGAAGGGCTCAATCCCAGTGAATCTGGGTCTCTCTGAGACCAGGGCTGGTCAGATTGGGCAGTTAAACCTAAGGGGTAAATTAAAGCACTGGGTTTGGGGTCTGTTAGATGCCTGTTTGAATCTTGGCCTTGTTCATTATTACCTGTGTGATCTGAGGTTGGGACCGATCATCCATCTATCCATCCATCGGTCCATTTATCCATCCATTCATTCAGCACACTGTTACTCAGTATAACTATGTATAAACTTGGGGCATTTATGCTCTGTGCCACTGTTTTCTCATTCATGAGACAAAGATTCATTGAGTTAATGAGTATAAAGCAGTGAAGCCAATGCCTGGCACATAGTAGGTGCTCAGTAAGTGATAGTGATAATGATGGTGGTGATTATGATGGTGATGGTGGTGTTGATGGTGGTGACTGTGGTAATGATGGTGATCGTTAAGATGCTGCTGATGACAGTGATGATGATGGTGGTGATGATAGTGATGATGGTGGTGATGGTCATGATGATGTTGGTAATAGTGATGATGGAGGTTAGGTGACTGTTGGTGATGTTGAAGATGATGAAGATGGTGATAGTGATGATGGTGGTGATGCTGATGATGAACATCACGCTAATCATAAGTGATGATGGTTATGGTTAGGATGGTGATGAAGAAGATGATGATGAAGAAGGAAGAAGAGAAGGAGGAGAGGCAAACCCTATGCTGGGCATCAGACCTAGTCTTTATCTAGTAGGAGTAGAAACAGAGACACAGGTGGTCCCCAATCCACTCCTGACCTCTGCCTCCCTCCGATGGCCTCTGGAAGGTGATGATCCTTGAGAACCTTGAAGATGGCCGAGGAGGGAGAGCTGAGAGGCTAAAGATACTGACTCTGACCAGGATGGGGGTGGGGATCCAAGAAAAGTTTCTCAGGGGAGGTCACCTTTGAACTGCACCTTCCTGGACAAGTCTGGGTTTTCCATCTCCACAGTGGGAATAAGAAGGGGTTCCAGGCAGGAGAATGGCACTTGACAAGGTGAGAGAGGACAGGCCTGGCAGGTGGCAGGGACACCACTGCCTGCGGTGAGGGCAGCGCCGAGCATCTTCATCCACCCCAGGTGAACAACACCGCCTTCAACCGGGGCAAGCTTCACAGCATGGGGTTCTGGGAGGCCGTGCAGGAGGAGGGCCAGGACTGTGTCTCCTTCCACGATGTCAACCTGCTCCCCAAGGACAACCGCAACCTCTACGTCTGTGACATCTTCCCTGCCCACGTGTCTGTGGCCATTGACAGCTTCCAGTACACGTAGGTGGAGGGAGGGGACCTCCTGTGGGAGACTCTGGGCCAGGCCCCCAGTTCCCTGGGCCTTGCCCCGCCTCTGTGTAGTCCAGGCCCTGATCCGTGGTGCTGATGGTGCAGAGGATGATGGGGCCTGGGGAAAGGCCTTGTAGATGGTGAAGAACCTTCCTCCTGGGTGTGGGTGTCAAATGGGAGTGGGATTGGCTATCAGTGGGGGAATCAGGATGCACTTAGTAAAGCAGTAGGCAGAGAGGTTGCACCAGAGGTCAGAGAAGGAGAACTTATAAAAGGAGGGACCCTTAATGGGGTCACAAGAATGGCCTGTCAGATGATTCAGGGAGGTGATCTCCCGGGGTCACGTGAGGGGCCATCTCAAGGGTCAGGGGAAGGGCTGCCCCAGAATCAGGCATGGAGACATCCTAGGGGTCAGGGGAGAGGTTCCCATGGGGGTGAGTGGAGAAGGGCTAACCCAGAAGTCAACCTTGTGATCCTGGCCAGGAAAGGGCCAGGGACCGTTCCCTGAAATTCTCTGTGCTTCCAACTCTACCTGCCTCTGCAGGCTGCCCTACCGGGGCTACCTTGGAGGGCTGTTTGCCCTGTGCCGCATTCACTACGTCAGGATCCATGGCTTCCCCAACACATACTGGGGCTGGGATCGGGAGGATGATGACGTCACTTCCAGGTAGGGGGCCCTGCTCTAGGGAGCCTAGCACAGGGGGCGGCAGGTCCCTCCATGGTGTGGCGGACACAGGCTGCCCTAGACTGAGAGGGGACACGAGCTATGTCGGATTGCAGGAGACGCAAGCCACTCTGGCCTGAGGGGCCGGGTGTGGCGTGGGGACTCTATCAGAGGAGACAGGCATCTGGCCTCCCTGCCCTCTCCCCTGTAAGGCTGAAACTCAGTGGGATGCTCCTCTTATGGCCCCATCTGCTCTTTGGCTGCTACCGTATGCTGGAGGGGCAGGACTGCAGCCAAAAGCAGAGCCCCCAGAGGTGAGTCAGGGTTGGGGGCGGGGGTAGCCAGTCCTGGGCCTGTTCCCGAGCCCTCGGCTCACACGGCCTGCCCCTCCTGCCCCTCCTCCTAGTCCTGGCCTTCTGGCCCGGATCTGTCGCAAGTGGCGGCACGATGGCATGAACTCGCTGGGATGCAGGCTGCTCTCCAAGGAGCTGCAGCCCCTCTACACCAGCCTCACTGTGGACATCAGCCTCTCAGCCCCAGGAGCCCCAGTGCCAGGCTGAGGGGTATCTAGAGGCTGGAACAGAATCCCTGAGACCAGGGCTGCAGGGCAGCCTTCCCACCCATCGCACCTGGTTTCATATTAAAGGAGGCTTTATTTTACTTGCTTCTCCTCTCTGCCATCCCTAACCCCCATCCTTTCATTTCCATTCATTTGGTCACACAGGGCCCTACTCAAATTCACCAAGGTCTGGTTCTCTCCACGCAGTTAAAGTTAAGGCTTATTTACCCATTTATTTCTCACAAGGACTCGTGGGGTAGCACTACTGTCATCTTGCTTTTGAAAACAAGGACAGATGAGTTAAATATCTTGCCTGATTGATGTAGAAGCAAGTACAGAAACCTGACTCCTGGGCCTGTCCATTTACAGATTATGCTATTCTGCTGCTTTCTTGTAGCAAAAAAGGTGGGGGAAAGAATGAATAATAAAAAATGTGAGGATGGTTGAATAAATTACAGCATGTCCACATACTGATAGAATACTAATGTAGTCACTGAACAGCTGTATTGTAGCGTGAAAAGAACAAGTGCACACGTGTATATGATATGGTCTGATATTTATAAAACAAAGGGAAGAGTACCTATATAGGTGTATGCTTATGAGCATAGTAATGAGTGTGTGTGGATAACAAGTGTTGGCAGACTTCTGTAAGGGCCGGAGAGTAAATACTTTCAGTTTGCAGGCCATACAGCCTTTGCCATGACTACTCAGCTCTGCCACTGGAGCACAAAAGCAGCCACAGACAATACATAAACAAATGAACATGGCTGTGTTCCAATAAAACTTTATTTAAAAAACACAGGTGGCCAACCAGATTTGGCTGATGGCCAGTTTGCTGACTCTTGGCGTAAATGATTAGGAGCGTGTATAAAAATACGAAAGAGTCCATAGACCAAAAGTTTCACCATAGATGGTGGAGGTGGAAAGAGGAGGGTAGAGCTGAACTAATCATGAAAGAAGAGAAAAATGACACTGTGAAGACTAGAATCACATTTATGCATTTACCAAAAAATGTACATTCATCTGTATACATATTAGGTTCTTTTAAAAAATATGTAATTTATTGACACCTCCTGTTCTGCAGTGAATTCTATAGCAAACACTACAGAATTGAGGGTATGTGTATGTGTGTATATAAACAAATATGCTGACCTAAAGATTCTGTCTTATACCATATTCTACAGAAACTTCTCAATGCGTTAGTCAGGGTTTCTTCCCCAAGTGAATTTTATAACTTTTAATGAGGCTAGTACAAATATGGACATTTCCACTCATTCTTAAAAGTTCTTTCCCGAATAATTTCCTTCACATAAAATGTGTAACTTGGTGACATGCAGTGCATCCCTAGAGTTTTTCTGAAGCATGAATTCTATAATATATGATTAAATCTGACTCATAAGATTTTTTTCTTCAAGAAATTCAGAGTTTATTTCATTTACGTATAATGCATATTAGGAATTGACTTCTGAGTAAAGCCTTGCACCGAATAACTGCTTTTGTAAGATTTGTCTGTGGTATGAGTTGTTTGGTGTTTATTAAAATTTGATCTGTTGTTGAAGGTCTTCCCACACTTGGAACACACGTAAGGTCTCTCTCCCGTGTGGATTCGTTGATGCACTTTGAGTTGTGGTTTCCTACTGAAGGATTTTCCACAGTCACAGCATTCGTAAGGTTTCTCTCCGATATGAGTTCTCTGATGTGTAATCAGCTCTGATTTCTGGGTGAAGGTGTGTCCACACTTGTAACAGGCAAAAGTTCTCTCTCTACTGTGAGTCATCTGATGTTTATGGAAATTTGACCTACCATTGAAAGCCTTCCCACATGCAGTGCATACGTAGGGTTTCTCTCCAGTGTGGATCCGCTGATGCTCTCTGAATTGTGACTTGGAAGTAAAGGCTTTCCCACAGTCACTGCATTTGTAAGGCTTCTCTCCGGTGTGAATTCGCTGATGCATGCTGAGTATTGACTTCTGGTTGAAGGCCTTCCCACATTCACTGCACACGTGGTGTCTTTCTCCAGTGTGAATTTTCTGGTGTATGTTGAGGTGCGACTTCTGGGTGAAGGTTTTCCCACAGTCACTACATTCATAAGGTTTCTCCCCAGTATGGATTCGATGATGTATATCAAGTTGTGACTTGGAAATGAAGGATTTCCCACAGTTGCAGCACTGATAAGGTTTCTCTCCCGTGTGACTTCTCTGATGTACAATCAGGTGTGCCTTCTGGATAAAGGCCTGGCCACATTCAATACAGACATAAGACTTCTCCCCTGAATGGATCCTCTGGTGCAAGCTGAGTGTTGACTTCTGGGTGAAGGCCTTCCCACATTCGCTGCATACGTACTGTCGCTCGCCGGTATGAATTTTCTGATGTATACTGAGGGTTGAATTCTGGGAGAAGCCCTTCCCACATTCAGTGCATTCGTAGAGTTTTTCTCTAGTATGAGTTCTTTGATGTCTGAAGAGAGATAACATCTGGAAAAAGGCTTTTCCACATTCATGGCATTTATAGGGCTTCTTTCTAGTGTGAGCTTTCTGGTGTGTAACCAGTTCTGGCCTCTGAACAAAGACTTTTCCACATTCCTTACATATATACGGTATGTTACCTGTATGATCTGTCACATATACACCAAGTTTTGGTTGTGGGGTGAAGGCTCTCCCACATTTACCACATTCCTGGAGGTTTTCTACACTATGGAATCTCTGTTGCTCAAGGAGGTGTGACTTCTGGGTAAAGTCCCTCCCACATTCAGTGCACTTATCTGGTTTTTCCTGAGTGTGAACTTGATGTTGTGTGAGTGACCGTTTACAGCCGAAGACTTTTGTACATGAATTACCTTCACAGAAGTTCTCTCCTGTATGAGTATTTTTGCAGCTGGCACTGGAAGAGCTATGGGTGAATAGCTGACCAGATTCAACCATCTCATCAAGGTGTTCTGTGGTGTTGCTTTGATTTTGATGATTTACTTCTAGGTTAGGTTTCAAACTTTTTGCAAAAGAGCAATGTTTATGAGGTCTCTTTTCTGAAGAAACAAGGTGGGGCCTCGCATGGATGATTCTCCCAGGGTCCTTATAGTCACAGTTCCTCTCTGTGTTCAATTTTTTCTTGTTGAGGAAAGCCCCCTGATGTGAAGGTTTACTTTGATTTTTCTGATCTCTCTTTGTTTGGTCAGCTTCTTCCCACAGCTTTTCTAAAATGGAACACAATGAGCCATCTCTTGTGACTTCACCCAACATCTCATTGTGAAATGAAGCTGTTTCAGAAATTTCCCATTGTGGGGTTTCAAGCCCAAACTCCCCTTCTAGAAGGAGAAAAAGATGAAATAGATACAGTGAACAGTTAGCAAAGGATAGAGGAAAAGTCACATGGAGCTGATTGAGATTGCGCACAGGGAAATTGCTGAGTCATATATACCAGTGGTGGTGCTGACGGTGATCATGAGAGAAAACAGTTGCACAGCCCTTATTTTATGTCAAGCACTTATCTGTATAGCACTTAGCACTCGCCAGGCAGTGTTCTACGTGATGTGTACACATAAGCTCATTCAATCCTCACAACAACCCCAGGAGCTAACTACTTATTATCCCGGTTTTCCACATGAAGAAAAGGAAACACACAATGGTTAAGTAATTAGCCAAAATCACTTTGCTCAGCCTTGGGGAAAGTTAGATTTGAACAAGGGCAAACTGGCTCCACTCATGTAGGCGGTCTTGATACCCAGACCTAGTGGGATGACTACAGGATAAAAGAGGCAAGTGTGTCATAGGGCAGCATCTGTGGATAGCCAAAGGTTGAAGGAGGGGGCTCAGAGTACAGAGCCTCTTCGACTTACAGTGGGGTTGTATCTTGATAAACCCATCAGAAGTTGAAAATATCGTTAAGTTGAGAATGCATTGAATACACCTAACCTACTGAACGTCGTAGCTTAGCCCAGCCTACTTTAAATGTGCTCAGAACACTTTATGTTAGCCTACAGTTGGGCAAAACCATCTAACACAAGGCCTGTTTTATAATAAAGCATTGAATATCTCATGCAATTTCTTGAATACTATACTGAAAGTGAAAAGAGCCACAATTGCTGAGCCTGCGCGTCTGGAGCCTGTGCTCCGCAACAAGAGAGGCCGCAATAGTGAGAGGCCCGCGCACCGCGATGAAGAGTGGCCCCCGCTTGCCGCAACTAGAGAAAGCCCTCACAGAAACGAAGACCCAACACAGCCAAAAATAAATAAATAAGTAAATTTTAAAAAAAGTATCAATCCTGACATAGCCAAGCACTGAAAGAATACCTATACCCAAACTCGCAACTCTCCATGAAACTGAAGTTTGTCTTCTTGAACTTAGGAATATGCATATCCTAAGAAGGGTACACTGGAAGACTGGACAAGCAAGCTGTCCCCTAGAATCTGTTTCACCCTTCTTCCACAGAGGTTAACTGTGGCCAGGTACAGGGCAGCCAAGCCACGTAACAGCTCACAATTTCCTTTGCAATGAGATGTGACAGACACTGTTTTTGCTGATGGAATGTGCATACAACATTATGCACCACTTCTGGCCAGGGTAATAAATCACAGCTTCTCAATACCCTCCACCCCTTTTCTGCCTAGTAGAACCTGGCTTTTGGGTGCAGTGCATTCAGTCCCACAGAGCGACAGCATCATAAAAGATGGTACTGCAATGACAAGAGAAAAACTTCAACACCCGAATGAATACAAAACGTAAGGCTTCCTGCTGACCTGCCTTTTAGAAGTGTTTTATAGGAGGGAAATTATTCTGGAAATTATACTGGTCCTTGGTCTCTTTGTTATAACTTTCAGCTTTACTTAATATGCCATTTTTTCCTAAGAATGGGAGTCACTGATCATCCTATTTGCTAGTAAGAACGTAACAACAGATTCTTTAAAAAAAGAAAGTGGCTAAATTTTATTATTACTTTATCCTACCAGAGATATAAATACTGAGTATGATAAGACCATCACACCTTGTTTTCTTTTCTCTTTCCATCACTTGGATAAACTGTATCCCAGACCCTTGTCCTGTCCCCAAACCTCAGTCATCTATCACTATTTTTAAAAAATGAGAATGCTCTTTATAATCACTTTTAGTGTGTATGTGTGTGTGTGTGTGTGTGTATGTATATACATATATATAGTATTAAAATTTGAGAAAAAAGAAACAAAATACCAATCTTTGGGGTAATAAAATCTGTCAATGGCATCTTGACCGAACTCACGATGACCGGGAATCCACAAATCCCATTAGGAACAAAATAACCCAAGCATGAGAAAATAGGGAGCTGGTTTATGGTGATACCCGTGGAATTAATGAAAAGGGTCAATTAAATTGTACTTTCAAAAAGAAAAAATGGGGCTTCCCTGGTGGTGCAGTGGTTAAGAATCTGCCTGCCAATGCAGGGGACATGGGTTCGAGCCTCGGTCCAGGAGGATCCCACATGCCGCGGAACAACTAAGCCCGTGCGCCACAACTACTGAGCCTGCACTCCAGAGCCCGTTATCCACAACTCCTGAAGCTCGGGCGCCTAGAGCCCGTGCTCTGCAACAGGAGAAGCCACCACAATAAGAAGCCCACGCACCGCAACGAAGAGTAGCCCCTGCTCACCGCAACTAGAGAAAGCCCGCACACAGCAACAAAGACCCACCGCAGCCAAAAATAAATAAATAAAATAAATAAATTTTTTAAAATACCTTAAAAAAAAAAAAAAGAAAAAATGGAAATTCCCTGGCGGTCCAGTGGTTAGGACTCTGCACTTTCACTGCCGAGGGTGTGGGTTCGATACCTGGTCAGGCAACTAAGATCCCACAAGCCGAGTGGCGTGGCCAAAAAAAAAGAAAAAAGAAAAAGGGGTAGAATTTCTAAAATAAGAAAATGAGTTAGAAGACTGAGATGGAAGAGCCAAGAAACAGAAGAATCTAAAAAATGTATATGGTGAGAAGAATTTCTGATTTGTGTAATGATTCCAACTTCTGAGCTCCCCAAAATAAGGAAGTGAGTCATCCCACGGGAACTGTCCACCATGTAGCTAAATAAGAGAACACAGTTTAGGCATGGGGCCTGGAGGGGTTGATAAAGGGATCATCAGAAAAAAATTTTTAGGCCTAAGTGTTGAGAATAGAAGGGCCCTTTAAAGGGATTTAAGGAATTTAAAGTAATTCCTCTATGAAGGGATGACCAGAGGGAAGTACAGAGGCCCAGGCTGGAGGCATCGCAGTTAGGGGTAAAGAAGAAAGATCCAGCACAGGAAAAAAATTGATGAATTCAGGGGACAAATAAAAAGGAAAAAAAAAGGCTTTCAGAAAACTCCACAAAGGGATAAAACAAGATGACAAAAGCAGTATACAGATGGAAAATCCAGTCAGGTAACATGAAACACTCTGTTATTAGAAAAATGAGATTAAAATATGAAGCAGCTCTATCATAACACAGGCCATAAATGAGGAATTTGATAAATATTAAATGCTGGCAAGCAAGATGTACAAATGCAAATCCCTGTGCATTCCCACATGACAGTGTGGATGGTGAAGCCCACCTGAAGAGCCACATGGTTTACTTAGCTAAATTCAGTGTAGGCATATTCCAGTGATGAGGCAATCCCACTCCTGACTATTCACCTTAGAAATTCTTATGTTGGCCCCTACGGGACATTTACAAAATAATGTTTGGCGGCATTAGCCTTAGAAACTAGGAGTAGGAGGTAACCTGTGTCCACCACTGGGGGAATGGATAAGTGTGGTAGGTTGAATAATGGCCCCTCAGATCTTCACGACTTGACAGTCACTCACCGTGATACCTCTGACGTGGGAGTTCAGCCTCCCCCATCCATTGCTCCTTTCCTTTTTCCATCCTGAAAATGATCTCTGGGTTGGGAATGTGATACCCTGTGAATAAGAAAGGATATTGCATTCGGACATGGTCTTGGGCTTTAGAGGCCATTCAATGAAGCTCTATTGGCACATCAGAAAAGTCAACACCTTTCACTAGGAACAAAGTAACACTCAAAGATGCCCAAAAGGAATCAACAGTTTGGGACAAGCCAAGGGCAAACTGATTACATTCTTCAGACGTCCCACTGCATGCCACAAGAAGGAAGGGCATCTCCTCAAGGAGGCCTGTCCAAGAGTCCCAGGTCAGATGTGCTCACCCACGGAGAAGAGGTGGCTGTAGATCTCCAGCATCACGTCCTGGTACAGGCGTCTCTGGGCAGGGTCCAGTTGCTGCCACTCCTCCCTGCTGAAGTCTATGGTCACGTCCTCAAATGACACGGAGCCCTGTAACAACATACCCCAGCTCAATGAGAATTAGTCATCATTGGTGAACGGGCACTTACATACAAGGTGTGTTTTTAATGATTTTTTTCGCCATGATATATATGGCTTCCCAGTGATGTGACTTCTTTTATGTTATGGTTCCTACTCCTCTGTGTGAAATTCATAGGATTTAAGCTATGTTAAGTAGTGCAAAATGGAATCACAGTGGCCAATGTGAACTTCCGCATTAGTTGTTGTGAAACAGCCGGTATAGGGCTGGGAGCGTCTCAGAGTGATAAATTAAGAGTAGATAAGGAACGACTTTACTGGAACAGAAGGAGCAACTGAGCGAGACAAGATCCCCTGGGGTGTAACCATTACATCCTATTGACAGACTCCTTACAATGAGAGCACTGGGCCAAGTGACTCCTTACTCCCCACCCCTTTTCTCCCTACTTTGACGAACCTGTGTTGTGTGCTAATTGTGTACAATAAACTGAGTGACTTATTAATTGAATATTGGCTACATTGCATACATCTCTAACCCCATGATTCTTACCTGGCCTCACTGCTGGGCCGCGTGACAAATTGGCTCCTTTGTTCTGCACCTCGTCCTATATATCGCTTTATCTGGCTGTTGATTTGTGTCCTTTAATTATCCTTTATAATAAACTGGTAATCTAGCGAGTAAACTGGTTTCCTGAGTTGTGTGAGCCACCCTAGTAAATTAACTGAACCCAAGGAGGGAGTTGTGAGAACCTCTGACTTATAGCCGATAGGTCAGAAGCACAGGTGGACGTGCCATTGGCATTTGAAAGGGGGTGGGGGGACTCTTGAAGAACTGAGCTCTTAACGTATGGGATCTGACACTGTCTCCAGGTAGACAGTGTCAGAGTTGAACTGAATTGTAGGACACCCAGCCGGTGTCACAGAATTGCTTGGGGTGGGAAAAATCCCTGCACATTTGGTGACCATAAGTGTCAGAAGTGAAGTGTTCTATGTAGAGAGAGACACACAGGAGAAGTAAATTGATTTCAGGGAATACTGAGCTAATCAAAATTTAACCCACCTCTTGGAAAGGTAAGCGTGAAAAGTATGCATGTGAGTGCTGCAGGTGGGAGTATATGACAGAGGGCCAAACATAAACCTGGGAATCTGAGGCGGAGCTATATTAGGGTGTCATTAAAGGATTAGGAAGTAAGTACCAAAACATTTAGTTAAAAAGGTAAAAATTGATTGCCTCTCAGGAGGTGGATTTCAGAAGAAAAGACAATGGTGACAGCTGTTTTATTTACAAGCCCAGCGAAACAAACCATGTGCAAATAAAACCAAAAACTACTTCTAAGGGAAACAGTGGCAAAAGAAATTTACACAGATATGCAAAGAAAAATGGGTTATTAATATATAATACATCTTTGAAAGTCCAGAGACTAAGTCAAACTAAAATATAAATTGTCAAAGGACAAGAAAAGTAAATCACAAAAGAAAAATCATTGACCAATAAAACTTTGGGAAAAAAAATTATCTTGCTTGTAAAAAAATACAAATTAAAGCAACAATGATATATCTCTTTTGATTAAATTAGCAGAGTTATTAAAAACAAAAACAGAACCAAAAAAAAACCTAACAACACAGTATTGGCCAGAGTAGAGGGAAGGCTGCAAAGCCAAGATGACGTGAATGTTGTTGGAGAACATTCTAATGTGAGTGGAGAAACTGCTCGAAAATCTCAGTGAGCAAAACAGAATCAGGGCAAGCAAACGAAATATCTTCAATGTTAAAAAAGGAACAAGGCTACTAAGTATCATGTATCTTAACACGTAACTGAACGTGCTTTTGGAAATGCTCTTAACAATTCAGCCAACTTTAGTACAAAATGAAAGACATTTTTCTACAACAGTGTCACTGGTATGGGCTGAATTGTGTGCCCCGACCCGAAATTCATATGCTTAAGTCCTAACCCCCAGGACCTCAGAATGTGCCTGTATTTGGAGAAACAAGGTATTTCAAGAGGTAACAAAGTTAAAATGAGGTCTTCGGAGTGGGTCATTATTATTTTAAAAACATGCAAATAAAGTGTCATGAAATACACAGAATAACTTGGAATTTCAGTAAATCTTGAGTATACCGAAGAACCCTGCTTTCTCATTCCAAAATATCAAATATTAATATCTGTGGGCAATTTGGAAACATTATTCTCCGGCACTTTCATTCACCTTTTAAAGTAGGAAAAACAACATGGTCCTTAAAAGCCAGTTCTTGCTCTAGTATCCAATGACTGTAAACTATGAGGACAAAGGGGAAACCAGCCAGTCTCGGGTGAGGAGTCAGGTGGGGACCAGCTGAGACCATGCGAAGACCCAGCGGTGGATGGAAGACGCAGGATCTTCGCCTGTGCTGAGAAGGAAGGAATCAGCATTTCCCCGCCTGTGGCTGGATGTACTTTTGCTTCTTCCTTTTGCCCCAGGGCCAGCCCTCTTCTACTACACATCCTTCTTCAGCCAGTTCAGTTTCCTCTGTAACACACAGTGCCCATGGATGAGGAAACATCGGCCACCTGTGCTCTGCTCCACGCAGGAGAATCCAGATTGTCTCAGACACAGGGAGTCCAATATGCTGCTTCCTGTGCCTGCCCTCAAGTTCTGGAGAACTGTCCCTGTGGGGCTCCTGCTTACCTCACATGATCCATCCCGCTCCTCTGGACCCAAGACCTGGGGCCTCTGCGGTAAATTCACATCAGCAAGCATGTCCTTTCTGGGCGTCAGTTCTTGGTCCCTTTTGCTGACAGCTCCACTCTTTCCAGGAGCCTGGAGCTGGGTGGGCATCAGAAGGCTCCAATCAGAGCTGCTGGGAAGAGTCAGGCTGGGGCTGTGAAGGGAGATCCTGCAGCCTCAGTGATGTGGCCTGACCCAGGGGCTCTGCAGGGACACCAGAAGTCCTGGAAAGACAACGACCACATAGTTCTCATCTAATATTCACTCCACCTGAATTTCTGAAGGCCATTAGGTGAAAGTCACTGTGTTCGAGATGAGGGTAGACAAAACTCAGAAAAGTCTAGCTGTTGGGGTAAAAACGAGAAAAGATGAAGAGGTTTGGGCTAAACTTAATGAAGCTTTCATTGCAGCTCTGACACCTTTTAACCGTGAGAAGACGAAGATAGTACTTTAGTTGCAGTTTCCAAAATGAGAAGGAAGGTATTTATCGTAGGCATCGGGGAGCTTACATGAGATGAGGCTTGTCAAGCCCTCAACACCTGCCTGGCATATGGGAAACACTGAAAAAAAAATCAGCAAGTTGCAGAGTCAGGTGTCAGGTACCTTGTTTAATTTTCATGCAACCCTGTCAGCTAAATATTATGATCATTATTATACCCATTTTGTGGATGAGGAAACAGTGCTGTTACATAATTTGCCTTAAGGTCACTCAGTCTGCAAAGGGAGGAACAGGGAGTGAGTCCCAGGTCCGCCTCACTTTAAACTGCACACAATTGCCACTATCCCATGCGGTCCTCTACGTGGTCAATTTCCAGAAGTGCCATTTACATTTCCTGTTGCCTTCAGAGAGCTGAGGCTTCAAGCTGTCTGTGTCTGGAGTGCCTAATCCGACATTCTGGCCCTTTCAGTGCCCATCCATAATATAGACAGCTCAGCATTTTCTGACAAGAACAAAACTCAAATTCAATATATGGAACTCCACCTTCACCTGGAAAACTTGCAGACATGCACCAGGACTCCCAATCACCTACCATTTCTTGCCTCTCCATTTCTCCCTCCCCGCCCCAACCAAAATACAGTCGTTGACCACACTGACCTCTAGAAATCCCCAGTGAGTAGACCAAAGAAGGTCATGAAATGCCTCCAAGTCACCCACGGCCAGGCTTCTGAAATCATTACTGCCCTGATTGCCAAGAAATGTTTCCAAAGGGAGTGTGATTTCCACAGGACCCCCCAAATAACCACCAACATAGGGTTCCAAATAATGCACCCCAGTAGGAAACTATCATTGATCTGCTCAACAGCCAATCACTGACCCTTACCATGTCCACAGGGACCCGAGGAGACCAACACGGACCTACTCAAACATTCCCAAAGGACCCCAACACCCACTGCTCAAAGAGCAATGCAGTCACCCTCGCAAACCTCCATCACTGACCCCCTAGGTCTCCCATCCACTGGTTCCCATATGCTACCCGTAGCACCCCACTTTACTGATTTCGTAGATCCTCAATCACTGCCCCCCTTGCGTGTGCTACAATGTGACCCTCAAAGCCCTCCAATCCCTGAAGCTCCTGCTCCCAATCAATCACTGCCTCCTACAGCCCCCCAAGCTGTGGCTCACTTCCCCAAATGGCTCCCGGTACCATACCAAGGCCCTCTTGAGACGCACGTTCACTGTCACATGAGCAAGATGCCCAGGCCAACAATGTAAGATCTGCATTAAAGTACACTTGGAATTCAAGTTACAAAAATACTTACATACATACATAAATTAGGCAAAGAAAGAGTGAAAATCAGCGAGCCAAGCATTCAACTTAAATTAGAAAACCCCGCTTACCCCATAGCCTCCACCACTAAGAACCCCATCGCTCACCCCACAGACCCCCACCACTCACTCCGCGCACCCGGCATCACTCATTCCACAGGCCCCCATCACTCGGCCCCCAAACGCCCACATCACTCACGCCAAGCCGATCTCCCCTCATTGACCCCACAGATTCCGCATTGCTAATACTCCACATCACCTCAGCATCTCGCAGGCGGTTCACGGCTTAGAACAGTTGACAACATAAGCGAAATGGCCGCTCTGGGCCCCTTGCGATTTGGGATTCCGGTCAGGACCTGGAAGGCCGGGGTTTGAACTGTGCGCATGCTCACTAGAACCTTTGACGCCACTGCCTGCCAATAGTTATCATGGCGTGTCACGTCATCTCTCTCTCTCTCTCTCTCTCCTCCGCGGTTCAATTTCTTTCAGGGACTGTGTCAGGATGGACGACATGGCCGCGTCCATAAGGATTATGATAAGGAGACCGCCATTTTCAAAGAACTTCCATTCCGTACAGGCAGGGAAAACATTAGGCAACTTTCCTAAAAAGTCTTGGAGTTGCCCCGCGTTGGAAAGGGACCAATTAAATACTTGTGTATATATAGTTCTAGGAGAAAACAGCATTGCATATTCTGAAAAATACCCTTTCTCTGTACTTTTTACACTGATTTAAAGCCCTACTCTCAGAATGCAGGTATCCGGCCCCTTCGTCCCTCGCACAACTCTGCCCAGAGAGGAGACACATGTTGGGAGCCCAGAGGTGCTGAGCTTGACAGAGAACTCCTAAAAACTTCGACATTTCCTTAGTGATGAGAGCCATAAAAGTGTCCTTTGTTATGTTAATGTGATGGTTTTTGGAGAGCACTTAAGGATGTATTATTCTCTCGTTATATACAGGCATTCCTCGTTTTATTGCGCTTCGCTTTATTGCGCTTCACTGATAACTGCACCTTTTTTTTTTTAAACACACTGAAGGTTTGTGGCAGCCCCGCGTCGAGCAAGTTTATCAGCACCATTTTTCCAAAAGCATTTGCTCACTTCATGTCTCTGTGTCACATTTTGGTATTTCTCGCAGTATTTCAAACTTTTTCATTTTAGTTTTTACGATGATCTGTGATAGTGATCTTTGATGTTACTATTGCAAAAATTGCAACTCTCTGAAGGCTCAAATGATGGTTAGCATGTTTTACCAGTAAAGTATTTGTGAATTAAGGTGTGTACATTGGGTTGTTTTTCTCTTTTTCTTTATTTTAGACATAATGCTATTGCACACTTACCAGATTACATAGTGTAAACATAACTTTTATATATGCACTGGGAAACCAAAAAAAAAGAACAAAACTGTGTGACTCACTTTATTTCGCGTTATTGCGGTGGTCCGGAACTGAACCTGAACTATCTCCAAGGTATGCCTGTCTGCTAAAATGTCTGTATGAAGTTGAATTCCTCAGAGGGCACGTGCATTACTAGTGTTGATAGATATGGCCAAATGGCTCTCCAGGAAATTGTGCCAATTTGCATCACCGTCTCCTGCAATGTGATGAGAGTCTCTGCTTCACTCCAACCTCAACAGCAGGCTGCGTTAGCACTGATTTTGATCTTTCCATTCTTAACAACGAAAAAGGTACCCCATCATAGTTTTACCTAGAATTTCTCTTTTTAGGCATGAAGGTGAGCATTTTTAAATAGGTTTCATGATGATTAATATTTTCCATTCTAATCTGTTCTGCCATTCAGTGAACTGACTATTCATATCTGTTTCCATCATTATTAGCCTATATTTCTTTTCTTAAGGATTTGGACAAGTTCTTTTTTTTTTTTTGAAATTTATTTATTTATTTATTTATTTTTGGCTGTGTTGGGTCTTCGTTTCTGTGCGAGGGCTTTCTCTAGTTGCGGCGAGCGGGGGCCACTCTTCATCGCGGTGCGCGGGCCTCTCACTGTCGCTGCCTCTTTTGTTGCAGAGCACAGGCTCCAGATGCGCAGGCTCAGTAGTTGTGGCTCACGGGCCTAGTTGCTCCGTAGCATGTGGAATCTTCCTAGACCAGGGCTCGAACCCGTGTCCCCTGCGTTGGCAGGCAGATTCTCAACCACCGCGCCACCAGGGAAGCCCCTGGACAAGTTCTTTTTATGTTAGGAAATACAATCATTAGTCTATAACATGACCATGAATATATTCTCCTGGTTTGTCATTGTCTTTTGATTTCATTTAGCTTGGATTTGCTATCCAAATTTCATTTTATATAGTTGAATTTACGTCTTTAAGCTTTAAAGCTTATAAGCTTATAACTCTTTGCTAATCACTCTGGCATTCCCAACTCTGAGATTATATATGATGTTGTGAAATGTGAAATTAAATGGAGTCATTTATGTCAAGGGTTTTTAAAATGGATCCAGGAGGCCATTAAGGGGGTGAACCTTATGCACGTCCCCACCAGGTGGAACCATGAACTTTTGAACTGGATCAAACCACAGTTATTTCAAGAACACTGCAAGAACACCTGCGACTTGTCACTGCAACGAACTTTTTCCACCCTCTAGTTATAGCCTTAGCACTCAACCATGTTCATCTAAGACTAGACTCTGCCTCCAACTCTAATGAAAATTCTTTTTTAAAAAAATAAATAAATTTATTTATTTATTTATTTTTGGCTGCGTTGGGTCTTCATTGCTGCACGTGAGCTTTCTCCAGTTGCGGTGAGTGGGGGCCACTCTTCATTGCGGTGTGCAGGCTTCTTATTGCGGTGACTTCTCGTTGCAGAGCATGGGCTCCAGGCACATGGGCTTCAGTAGTTGTGGCGCATGAGCTCAGCCGCCCCGCGGTACGTGGGATCCTCCCAGGGCTCGAGCCCGTGTCTCCTGCATTGGCAGGCGGATTCTTAACCACTGCGCCACCAGGGAAGTCCCTCCGATAAAAAATCTTTGTAGTGCAAATCTCCCCTTTTTGCCTTTAAAAACCCCTGACTTTTACTCCCGTGTGGGACGCTGTTTGGGTTGCTACCTGAATCTGTGTGCCCTGAATTGCAATTTTTTGATCCCAAATAAATGCTTTCTGCTTGATTATTGCTTCCTAAATTTATTTAGGTTGACAATGTACGTATCACCATGTATACACGTATGCACACAAACACAATTATATTTATGTTTATATTTAATTTGGATTTATATTTACATATAATCTTGCCAAGGTTTCCTCTCTTCGCCTCTGCCCTCCACACTTTCATACACACTCCTTTTCTCTTGCCTTTTAGGGTTATTTTCCATACCTTGAAAATCCAAGGCCCTTTCTCTCCACAGTTGTCTTTCTTCAACTTCATTCTCTCTTCTCACTCAGATGACTATTATGTCTGTAGAGAAAGGTGTTTTATAGCCCCTGGGTTTGACCCTCCTTAAGGGGACCCTCATGGGGACCAGCTTCATACTCACCTGTGGATTCACCTGGATCTAGGTGAGCAGCCCCTTCCTCAGATGATCTAACACGTGAGCCCCCAAATCCCAAGGGAGAGTGGCCTTGTCTGTCTCTGCAGCCCTAGCCCAGAACCTTCTCTTACCGTTTCCCACAGAATTGGAGGGTCCTAGAGGAGCATGGCTGGGATTGTGGGCTGAACCACTCTCTCTCCTCCGGACATGGTGAAAGGCAGGGCACAGAAGCTCAGAGGGACAGAGTCTCTGTCCCCCAGGCGTCGCTCTCACCACAGCTTACCTCTGTGTATCAGGTCATACTTGCTGACTTTTCTCAGCCAGAAATAACCTCTGTCCAGTTTCATGTCTGGTCTTCTGAACTGGATGGACCTATGGGAGAGGATGGGTGGATGTACAGATCAGTCCTTGGCTAGTGTGCTCTCAGACCATTTCCTGGTCCCTCACCTACACTGCTCTGTACTAATGGGATTTACCCCTGCAGGCTACATTTTCCAAGTACCTTTATTAGTTGGCTTCCAACTAGGTTCAGTTACTGAGTCAAATGCTGGAGATTAAAATCAAGGAGGAAAATGTAAAATCCAAGGTATTTATTTCTTCCCCTCTCTTTGCATTGTGCAACCTCTCTGGCAGTGGCTGCATCCCCTCTGAGCCTCCAGCTCCCAAAGGGGAGGACCTGCCATGGTCCAGCTTCTTCTGGGTGTCCAGATCCCTGGGCTCTGTCACACTGCCCCTTCCCTTTGTCCTGGTGGTGGTCTCCTGCTGTTGTTCATTTCTAGGTTGCATTATTGTCCTCTGTTGAATTTTTCATCTCTTCTGTCAACTGTGTAGCCAATTTTATTGACTAAATTTCCTTTGTCTTAAATACTTAGAGTGATTTCCATTTTCGTAATTGAACCTTACCTGGTAGAGGTGAACAGAAGAATGGATGGATATATGGAAATACAGATGTGATGGATGGATGGGATGGATGGAAATATGGATAAGTGGATGGATGTATGGATGGATGTATAGATGGGCGGATGAATTGAATGAATGGAAGAATACCTGGGTGAGAATATGTTATTCAAGGAATGTGACCCTCTTACCAGTCTTAGGGTTCGTCCCAGACTTTTCGTTCTTGTTTCATTTCCCAAGCATCGCCGTTCTTCCTGAGTCTGAAATGTGTTTTCTCGTGCAATCATGAATTTGTAGACCTGAGTTATTTCAGTGTTATTTTGTGTGATATTCCCTTCTAATGGCTAACCTTCCCGTGACCATGAAATGCTTCCGTGTTACCATAAATGAGGAGGCTCATTTCAGATCCTTTCCTTCAGAACCTCACTCTGCCTCACTCTCCCTTTCCTGAAATCTGCCCCATTGTTTACTTTATGGCCACTACTGCCCACTTTTCTAGGGTACGCTTCTGATGATGGAAAAGCCTCCTGAAAATTCTGCCCAACTGGGCTTGCTGGCATTGTCCCGACTAATTGTATTTTCCTTTTAACTTGACTTTTCTTCTTTCTCCTCCCTTTAAATGAAGTGTCCCAATGATAGGGACAGAGTAAAGGACAAATTAGGTAATTAATAGTTAATCTCACTAGGGTATTGTAAGTAAAGAAAAAAGTATGGGAGACCCCTGTAAGTTAATGATCACTCAAGAAAGCAGGTTTACTTAACCACAAAACCAAGCAGGCTTGCCTGGCAACAAAACCATGTGACAGAAGTTTGAGACATGTCCCAAAACAATAAAACAATGGTGGCATGAGACCCACATCCTGCCCAGTGAGCTCAGTAGGTTAATGACCCCTAGGACATGCTCTCTGCACACATAAAAAACAATAATTTTTGGAAAGGTACTCATCATACAGAGACCTAAAATAATTTTTACAGTCCTGACTTGACCATGTAGGGACAAAAAAACTCCCCTGCCCAACCTGGAGGCGGAGCTGATGATGGAAGCATGACGTCTACTCAAGAATGAGGAAGGAGGTGGTCTTCTCCCCCTCCCCACTTTTCCTTTGATTATAAAACTGTAGCCCACTAAGTTCTTGGGGAGGCACCCTCTCGTCCACCCACTTGTAAGCCTCACAAACATCCTATTCTTTTTTTTTTTTTTTACTTTTTGTCATTTAAATTTTTCTCTAACAACCATAGCTTGCTCTCACACTAGAATTTATATTTTTAAAACTCTCTGGACAGGGATGGATTGAGCACCTGGAAGAAATGTACAATTACAAAATGTGGATAATAAAACCACATACTTGATATTAAATACCAAATTATACATGTAAACACATGCCACGTTCTTAGTCTTATACAACAAGGGATGAACAGAGAGCCCCATCAATAAAAGAATTTTCATTCTCTTCCCAGAAGAATTGCTCAGCCAACAAATACCCAGACAGGAAACTTGCTGTCTCATAGTGAGAACATCAGCCTTGTGCTTAATTTAATTTATGACTTCACAGCAGCTCGCCAAAATTTGAGATAATGTCTTCACATTCCTTATTAGTTTACTGAAACATCTCAAAAGGCACAGTTGAGCCCTTAGCAGATGGCAAGCTTCAATCCCTGAAATGGGATTATAGTTCTTTCTTTGCCGGCAGTTGACAGATGTGTATCATCACATGCCTCAGGGCAAAGACTGGAAAAGCATCCTATTCTAATAATCTGGATAGGCAGTGAAATGTCCAGAACTCAGAGTAGGCACACCAGACATGGCCACTCCAAAACCTAAGCTCTCTGAAGGCAACAGGAAACAGAAATGGTGTTTCTGGAATTGGATCATGTAGGGAACCAGATGGGATAGTGGCAGTTGTGTGCAATTTAGAATGAGGCGGACGTTGGACCGATTCCCTGTAGTTCCCTTTGGACCTTAAGGCAAATTATGTGACAGCCCTCAGCCTCAGTTTCCTCATCCACAGAATGGGTGTAATAATGAACATAATATTTAGCTGACAGGATTGTGTGAAAATTAAACACGGTACCTGATACCTGACTCTGCAACTTGCTGATTTTTATTTTATTCACTGTTTACCACGTGCCAGGAGGGTGCTAAGGGCTCGACAAGCTTCATCTCCTATAAGGTTCCAAACTTAGGTCCCTTCTCAGATGCATGTTGCACTGTCCTCAAATGAGCAAGTCTCATGAACCAATGATGTAAAACCCAACAGTAAAATTATACTTGGAGTTTAACGGTTACAAAAGTACTTATATACGTACATACAGAAAAGCAAAAGGAGAGGGTTAAACTTCAGGAACCATACGTCCAACTTAAATTAGGGAAACTGGCCCCCAACACTCAGACCTCATTACTCACCCCACAGACTCCCTGTCACGCAGTCAAAAGATCCTCCCATCACTCACCTTACGCAGTCCCCAACAGTCACTCTCCCCACCAACGCCCTGGAAGAGATCACTCTCCTCAAAGACCCCCCCCCTCACCCACTGTAAATCTCCCCAATCACTCACCCTGGAAACACCCCTGATACTCACCCCACGGATTCCCCATCGCCCTCCCCAGCAAATCTATTCCAACAAACACATTCTGGGGCCTTCCCTGGCGGTCCAGTGGTTAAGAATCCACCTTCCAATGCAGGGGATGCGGGTTCGATCCCTAGTCAAGGAAGTAAGATCCCACATGCCGCGGGGCAGCTAAGCCCACGAGACGCAACTAGAGAGAAGCCTGCGTACCGCAACCAAGACCCGACGCAGCCTAATTAATTAATAAATTAATTCAAAACAAAACAAAAACAAACACATACTTCTTCATCAGCCAGACCATGGTTTACCTCCGTAACACTGAAGGCCTGTGGACGAGGAAACATCTGCCCCCTGTGGTCTGCTCTCAGCAGGAGGAACCAGATGGTCCCAGGAACAGGCAGTCCAGAATATCTGCTCCCTGTGTCTGCCCCCAGGCTCCTGAGAACTATTCCTGGGGCTGGGGGACATTTGGGGAAGTGAGCCACAGCTTGGGGGGGCTGTAGGAGGCAGTGATTGATTGGGAGCAGGAGCTTCAGGGATTGGAGGGCTTTGAGGCTCACATTGTAACACACGCAAGGGGGGCAGTGATTGATGGAGGACATATGAAATCAGTAAAGTGCGGTGCTAAGCACAGCATGTGGGACCCAGTGGATGGGAGACCTAGGGGGTCAGTGATGGAGGTTTGCGAGGGTGACTGCATTGCTTCCTGGGCAGTGAGTGTCGGGGTCCTTTGGGAATGAATGAGTGGGTCAGCGTTGGCCTCTCCTTGGGTCCCTGTGAACATGGTAAGGGTCACTGATTGGCTGTTGGGCAGATTGCTGATGGTTTCCTATTGGGACGGGTTATTTGAAACCCCAAATTGGGGATTATTTAGGGTACAGTGTTTACCAAGTGCCAGGCAGGTGCTCAGGACTTCACAAGCCTCATCGAATGTCACTTTCAAACCTGTGATTAATACCTTCCAACACATTTTGGAAACTGCAACTAAAGTCATAGCTTCATATTCTCACAGTTAAAAGGTGGCAGAGCTGTGATTAAGTTTCATTTAGTCCAAATCTCTTTTTTTTTGTTTTAATGCTGTTCAGTTTTTCTGAGCTTTGTCTACTGTCAGTGTCTAGCACAGTGACCCTCCCAAAGGGCCCCCAGAAATTGGTGTAGAGTGAATGGTGGATGAGTGAGCATGTGGTCACTGCCTTTCGAGGGCTTCTTGGTGTCTCTGCAGAGCCCCTGGGTCAGGCCACATCATTGAGGCCCTACAGAATCCTCCTTCACTTCCCAATCCCACTCTCTCCTTTGGCTCTGGTTGGAGCCTTCAGATGCCCACCTATCTTTGGGCTCCTGGGAAAAGTGGAGTTGTCAGCAAGAAAGACCGAGAGCAGAAGCCCAGAGAGGACATGCCTGCTGATGTGAATTTGCCCCAGAGGCCCCAGGTCTTGGGTCCAGAGGAGCGGGATGGATCATGTGAGATAAGCAGGATCTCCAGAGTCAGTTCTCCAGCACTTGAGGGCAGATACAGGAAGCAGCAGATTCTGGGCTCCCTGTCCCAGAGATACTACTCAGCAATAAAATGGAATGAACCACTGAGGCAGGAACCAACAGCATGCAGGAATCCGAAGAAGCCAGACATAAAAGAGTACACAGTTATGATTCCATTTTTATGAAGTTCTAATATGGCCAAAACTAAGCTATGGCGATAGAAATCAGTAAAGGCTGCCTCAGGGAGGCATAGTATAAGGAAAATTTGAGTAGTGATGGAAATATTCTACATCTTGATTGGGGTGGATGTATGCGTTTATCAAAAGTCATTAAAACCTGTGTGCTGGGCTTCCCTGGTGGCGCAGTGGTTGAGAGTCTGCCTGCTAATGCAGGGAACACGGGTTCGAGCCCTGGTCTGGGAAGATCCCACATGCCGCGGTGCGACTAGGCCCGTGAGCCACAATTGCTGAGCCAGCGCGTCTGGAGCCTGTGCTCCGCAACGAGAGCCCGCGATAGTGAGAGGCCCGCGCACCGCGATGAAGAGTGGCCCCCACTTGCCGCAACTAGAGAAAGCCCTCGCACAGAAACGAAGACCCAACACAGCCATAAATAAATAAATAAATAAATAAATAAATAAATAAATAAATAAAGTAATGGAAAGACATTAAAAAAAAAAAAAAAAACCTGTGTGCTAAGCAAAGGAAACCATAAACAAAACGAAAAGACAACCCTCAGGATGGGAGAAAATATTTGCAAATGAAGCAACTGACAAGGGATTAATCTCCAAAATATGCAAAGAGCTCATGCAGCTCAATATCAAAAAAACAAACAACACAATAAAAAAACGGGCAGAAGACCTAAATGGACATTTCTCCAAAGAAGACATACGGATGGCCAACAAACACATGAAATGATGCCCAACATCACTAATTATTAGAGAAATGCAAATCAAAACTACAATGAGGTATCACCTCACACCAGTCAGAACGGCCATCATCAAAAAATCTACAAACAATAAATGCTGGAGAGGGTGTGAAGAAAAGGGAACCCTCCTACACTGTTGGTGGGAATGTAAATTGGTGCAGTCACTGTGGAGAACAGTATGGATGTTCCTTAAAAAACTAAAAATAGAGCTATCATATGACCCAGCAATCCCACTCCTGGGCATATACCCTGAGAAAACCATAATTCAAAAGGATGCATGCACCCTGATGTTCATTGCAGCACTATTTACAATAGCCAGGACATGGAAGCAACCTAAGTGTCCATCGACAGAGGAAAGGATAAAGAAGATGTGGTATATGTATACAATGGAATGTTACTCACCATAAAAAGGAATGAAATAGTACCATGTGCAGAGACGTGGATCGACCTAGAGAGTGTCATAGAGTGAAGTAAGTCAGAAAGAGAAAAACAAATATCGTATAATATTGCTTATATGTGGAATCTAGAAAAATGATACGGATGAACTTATGTGCAAAGCAGAAATAGAGTCACAGATGTGGAGAACAAACTTATGGCTACCAAGGGGGGGTGGGATGAATTGGGAGATTGGAATTGACATACATACACTACTATGTATAAAATAGATAACTAATGAGAACCTACTGTATAGCACAGGGAACTCTACTCAGTGCTCTGTGGTGACCTAACTGGGAAGGAAATCTAAAAATGACTGGATGTATGTATGCATACAACTGATTCACTTTGCTGTACAGCAGAAACTAACACAACATTGTAAAGCAACTGTACTCCAATAAAAATTAATTTTAAAAAAGAAAAAAAATGTAAAAAAACAACAAAAAACCTGTGGACTAGACATAAATACATTAAATAAAAATTATTTATATAGATAGCTATATGTCATACATAAGTGTATATCATGCATATATGATAAAATATGTATGTAAGATACTATAATGGTGGATACATGACATTATGTTTTTGTCAAAACCCATAGCATTGTGTAACACAAAGAGAGAACTTCAGTGTGAACTATGGACTTTGGTTGATGATGATGTGTCAATATTGGTTCATTATTTGTAACAAATATACTACACTAATGCAAGATGTTAATAATAGGGAAGAATATGAGGGGGTTGGGGTGCATATGGGAACTCTCTGTACTGTCTGCTCAATTTTTCTGTAAACCTAAAACTGTTCTAAAAAAAAAAAGTCTATTGATTATTTTAAAATTTACTTGTTGTGTATAAATCTATTATTTATAAATGTACCTAAATATATATTCATTATATGTAAATTATATCACAATAAAAAAATGAAGCAAGACACAGGCAATGACATATAATATGATTGCACTTATAGAAAGTGCAAAAATAGGTTTATCTGAACTATACTTTTTTAAAATAAATTTATTTTATTTATTTATTTTTGGCTGTGCTGGGTCTTCGTTGCTGCACGCGGGCTTTCTCTAGCTGCGGCGAGCGGGGGCTACTCTTCGTTGTGGTGCGCAGGCTTCTCATCGCGGTGGCTTCTCTTGTTGCAGAGCATGGGCTCTAGGTGCGCAGGCTTCAGTAGTTGTGGCTCGCGGGCTCAGTAGTTGTGGCTCGCGAGCTCTAGAGCCCAGGCTCAGTAGTAGTGGCGCACGGGCTTAGTTGCTCCGCGGCAGGTGGGATCTTCCCAGACCAGGGCTCGAATCCGTGTCCCCTGCGTTGGCAGGCGGATTCTTAACCACTGCGCCACCAGGGAAGCCCCTGAACTATAATTTTTAGGGATACATTGGTGATAAAACTATAAAGAAAGCATGGAAATGGTTAATGTAAAAGCCAGGATCATGGATACTTCTAGGAGGGATACACAGTGTTGTGACCAGAGACACATAGATTTGATTGCATCAAAATGAAGGTTCCCATCAAATAGAGGACAACTGAGATCAATTTAATTGAGAAATGACAGAATGGGAGGAATTATTTCCTTCATTTAAGCTCACAAGAGCTTTTTAACTAGAATGTACCAAAACTTTAACAAATCAACAAGAAGAAAAACAAGCCATCATAAAAATAGCAAATGACATGAATCTTTATTTCAGAAATGTGGAAATATGAATGGAAAACAAGTCCATATTGAGATGCTCAAACACACTGGTAGTTGAAAAAAAATCAAACCTAAACGAGATACTGCTCTACACACATCAGATTGGAAAACCAAGAAGGCAGATAACAGCAAGGGTAGCAAAGATGTGAGAAAGTAGGAACCTCATGCTCTGATGGTAGGTGTGTAGACTCTTGAGCTATTTTGGGAGCTGGCAATACTCGATATCTCAAACCGACGGTATTTCGTGAACTGAGTGCATTTGCTTTGTGGTAAGTCACTGTGCTGCACACTTACCCATTTGTATCTTCTGAACATTATACACTTTACCATAAAAAATTTTTTTTTAGCTGATACCAAGTGGAAGTAGCCAGGGAAAAAATGTGTACTGTATGATGCCATTCACATAAAGGTCAAAAATAGTAAAACCATAACTTTGAAATCTAGGGATGCATATTTTGTTGGTAAAAATATATTATCCTCTAAGGTTAATAATAGGGATGAGATCAGAATCTTTAGAGAAGTTGATAAGGAAAACTCCACGGTCCTTCTGTGTAAACCCTTTGAATAGATAAATCACAAAGAAGGATTACAGTTAATTTAAAAAGATGGGGAAGGTTGTTTATAATCACATCAATGCAAAGTAAAGAAAAGATATAATACTGTTTCTCTACTCTTGAATTTGCAAAAGTGAAAGAAGTCAAGCATACCGGGCACTCTCATGTGAGTAGGACACTTTTGGAAAATGTCGTGTTGGCTTCAAATGGAATTGGAGGAATCATCTCCACATACTGTATCAATTAGAAATGCATTTCACTCTAAGTTACAAAAAAAGCTGACTTTCAGGAACCTTAACAAATAGGGCGGGACTTCCCTGGTAGCGACACGGGTTCAATCCCTGCTCTGGGAAGATCCTACATGCCGCGGAGCAACTAAGCCCATGCATCACAACTACTGAGCCTGCGCTCTAGAGCCCGTGAGCTACAACTACTGAGCCCACGTGCCGCAACTACTGAAGCCCGCACGCCTAGAGCGTATGCTCGGCAACAAGAGAAGCCACCGCAATGAGAAGCCCGCGCGCCGCAACGAAGAGTAGCCCCACTCACTGCAACTAGAGAAAGCCCGCGCTCAGCAACGAAGACCCAACGCAGCCAAAAATAAATAAAACAAAAAAACCAAAACCAAATAGGGCTTTATTTTTCTCATGAAACAAGAAGTGGGGGGGGGGGGGGGGCGGGGAGAGCTGCTGCTGGCTTTGATTCAGTGGCTTGGCAGAATCTACAAGACTTTCCAGAGAGTAAAGAAGGAAGAAGGAGAGGCTCAGGATCGGCCCCAGACCAGAGGGTTGGCCCCTCCCTGATCTTCTCCTTCCTAGACAGGCCCAGTCCTTCTGCCTCAGATGGTTTTCTGGCCTGAGGTCCAGATCTGGTTCGTGTCTAGTCAGACACTTCTGTACAATCCAGTTATTCCTAAACTCAAGACCCAATACTGCTTCAGCACCACGGACAGCGACACCCCCCCCCACCCCCCTCCACCCCCACCCCCCACTTCCTGGGGACGAGATGGTGTCTTGGCTGGAAAGAGCAATCCCGCTGTGGGTAGGTTCTGATGGGAAGGCGAATTGGGAGAGGCTTGGGGACTTGATATGAACAGGATAAAGGCCTCCCTATCTACGTCTATCTGGACTCCAAGAAACCTGTCTGGGGAAAATAGACCCCCAAACCCCCCATGTCTCTTAAGGGGAGCGGGCGTTGGTCTTCAGGAGGTGAGAGTCAGTGTTTCAGGGTACAGGAAGAGTCCACCCAGCTGTGGTCCCAGGAGAGAAGAGCTTGGCTTTCACTTCTCCCCCGCAGTGGCCTGAGGGAGAGATGGGTAATTCTGTTGAAGGGAGAAGTTTGACATAGAAGCCATACACTTCAACCCAGGAAGCATCCCCAGCTCTCTTAGCACGCCATGGCCGCCCCCATCTCCAAGCTAGGAAAAGCTAATCAGATGGTGTCAGGCGAATCTAGATTATCCTGTGCAGCCCAGAAATGCTGCTGCCACTGTGGCCACAACCATGAGGGCAACAGATGTGAGGAAGAGGTTTCCGGGCGGGGCTGCAGACAGAGACTCTGTTTCCTGCAGTGGTCCCTGGAGGTTGGTGCAGGTGCGATCTGTAACCTTCACTCAGTGATGGTGAAGGAGGACCCTATGCATCCCATCCCATTCTCCATTTCAACCCATGGATTTTCTGGACTGACTTTAGCCCACTCGACATCCACCTTCAGATCCTGGAGGTGGGCAGCAGACATTGTAATCCCCTTCTGGCCACAGACCCCATCAAAACCTGGAGGAAACAATCTGGGGCCAATCCAACCTTCTGTGGGATCCAGGGGCCCACAGTTGCTCTCTAAGCATCAGATTCTCCAAGATGCGGGAAAGTGGGAATACTTTAAGGTAGAGAAATATTATGTGAAAAATGACTCCCAATATATCTGAATGTGACAAGTAGCCAGGGATCCCCAGGAGAGAACCCCAGAGACAGGAACGCATGTACTCCTTATCTGGAGGGTGGGGGACTTGTTGAGGACCCCAGGGGAAGCCAAGGTGGAGTCTCAGGGTCTCCTCCCTGGGGTCTGAATCGTTTTCTCCTCTTCAGCTTGTACCAGATACCCCAAACCTACATCCCTTTAACCTGAAGTACAACCATCTTGGAGTCTAAACAGCCCAAAGTCCAGTAGGAGGCTGCTTCTCTCCTCCATGGGGCCCAAGGTCCCTCATTCCTTATTATTCACCCATATGTTCGGGTCCCAAGATCATGACACCAGGATATATGTATATGTATAACTGATTCACTTTGCTGTACACCTAATACAACATTGTAAATCAACTATACTCCAATAAAAATATTTTAAAAAATAAATAAAATTTTTAAAAAGGATCATGACACCAGCCCTGCGTTGTCAGGAGACCTTCCTAGGAGGTGATAGGTCTGTGTGTAGAGCCATCTGAAGAGTTCAGCTCATGGCTACAAACCTATACGTGATTTTTCAGGCCTGATCATAGGCGAATGCAAAAGCTTTCCTTGGCTGGCCTCATAGGCATGCTGCACTGTAGTCTCTGAAAGGAGTTGCAGTGAAGGACTCAGACTGCTCTGGCCCATCGTGCTGTTCACATTTTTGCATTCCTAGCTGAGATGACTTTATTCTTTGGTCTGTTTATCTGAAGCCTTGGGCAGAGGTCTTCAGGCATCTCTAATGAAGCCTCCTTATGGAGGAGGAGCAGGAAAACTTGGAGACACTTTTCCCCACTCTGACTCAGGACTCAGTACATTTCCATTCCCAACGCCACCCCCAACCCAGGGTCCTTAGACTCACTAGAGCTTTTTGTTCTGGGTCCCTCATCCGTGAGACGACCCCCATGTCTGTGCTGGCCACCCTGACCATCGGCAAAGGTTCTCTCCTTGGCTAAACTCTAGCCAGGCTCTTCAAGCTCTTTTTCAACAAGTTCTTGACTTCTGCATCTATCTTTGCATCGTCCATTTTTTTTCAAGAATCCTGGTAAGTCGGTTTAACGAAAATCCCTTACCCTCAATGTCTGATGGGGTTCCTCTTCCTCCACTAGCCCCCAGCTGATATCCGATCACCCTGGCCTGCCTTCAGCAAGAAGCCTGGTAGGTCGGTTTAGCCAGAATCCCCCTTTGCCCCTACGTTTCCTCTTAGTAATTTTCCATCCGCTGACCCCTCACCCTGCTCCTTGGCAATAAATTCCCACTTTTCCTCATTGTATTCAGAGTTGAGGCTGATCTCTTTCCCCTGCTGCAAAACCCCATTGCAGGGGTCCCTGCACCGTGACAATGGTCCTGAATAAAGTCTGCTTCACTGTTCTTTAACAAGTAAGTGATTAAAGGCTTAATTGTTATTTTCACTTTGACTGATTGCTTTAATCAGCTACTTGACACTAGCAGCTCAGGCTCTCTCTCCCCGCTTGGCTGAGCTCCTGGTCCCATCAGGCTCGGCATCCTCTGTGGGGCGTGGTCAGGACACCTGGATCCCTGAAGAGGGACCCAGTTGCAGAGCCTGTGGGACCTGATGTGTGGCCAGAAGCCTGGCCTGAGAAGGGAGAAGAAAGCACAACCGTCCCCACCTCGCCACCCTTCTGTGGATCCAACCAAAGAGTTAAAGCCACCATATCTTCCCATGATAGAAGTAGAAAATATTTTCTTTCTCTATCCCAAATGCTCCCAGAACCTGGCTATTGGCCCCGTCCAAGGAAATGGCACAGGTAGGGAGGGAAGCTCTCCTCTGCGGCACTGACGGAGGTGGGGTCGGTTTCTGCGGCTCAGGGCAGAAGCGGGGTCTCAGAGCTCAAATAGGAGAGGGCTAAAGGCGGTCAGCGCCATGCCTCCCATTCACATCACCCCTCTGCTTCCGGCCGTCTGGCTGCCGCCCTCTCCCACCCCTGGCTGGCAGAACTCTCACCTGGGTCACCAATAACCACCTTGTTCTCTTCCTCTCTCCCTGGCCGGGCCATCTCAGTCACCACTACCACCTCCCCCTACAACCCACAATTAAGCTTAAGCCCGTGCGCACCGCGCGTGAGAGCGTACGTGTCCTCAGGACTCCGCCCAGGGTCCTCTTCTCCCCCTCGGTGAATGTGTCCATGTGTCCACCTCCAGGGGCAACTCTCCTGCCTTCTCAACCCCTGACTTCCCAGCCCAGACCTGCACATGTATAGTGCTCTTGGCGATGGCAAGTTGTTAGCTGAAATATTCATTATGTGACATACTTTATAAATTTCTTATTTATTTATTTTGGGGGGGGCGATGGGTCTTCATTGCTGAAAAGAGCATGGGCTCAAACAGATACTTGCATGCCATCGTTCATAGCAGCAAGATTCACAGCAGTGGTGGAACCAATCCCAGCGTCCAGCAACTGCAGAATGGATGAACCAAATGTGGTAGACACGTACAATCAAATATCATTCAGCCTTCCAAAGAAACACGTGCGATTCTGACACAGGCTACAGCACCGGTGACTCTTGAAAACAGTACGCTGCCTGAAAGAAGCCAGACTCAAAAGGACAAATATCGTTTGATTCTGCTTATATGAGCTCCCTACAAGGCAAATTCATCGAAACAGAAAGTAGAATGGTGTTGCTTGCAGCTAGGGGATGGGGATGGTGAGAAGTAATTGTGTAACTGCAGCAGAGTTTCTGTTTGGGATATGAGAACATGCTGGAAATAGGGAGTGATGATGGTTGCACTCACGTTGTGAATGTACTTAGTGCCATTGAATTGTACCGTATGCAATGTTTAAAATGGCATTTTGTTTTATGGCGATTTTAGAAACGAGAAGTACTTCTGTCCTAATGGGGATGTCGTTATGCGGACAAGGATTTTTCAAATAAATAATAAGTAAAATTAGAGCATGTCAGCTATTGACAGGTTTGGAGGAAAATCACACAAGGACAGGAGCATGTGACATATTGGCGTGGGGAGGCAAAGGGACTGGGGAGAAGATGGGAGGATTCTGTAGACCCCATGCAAGGCGACTGCAGGCCAATGCAGGATTCTGGAAGCCTTTGAGGAGAGCGGACATATGATTAGACCCTCATTTGGGTAGGATCCTAAGGCTGTTGTGTTCAGAATCAGCCAGAGTGGATCCAGGGCAGCAAGAAAGAGATGTGGCACGACACTGCTGGGTACTCCAGGCAGGAGGTGATGGTGCAATGGACCAAGGAGGTCGTGTAGATAGAGAGGATATATTTTGAATATATTGTGAAGGTCAAGCCAACAGAATTTTCTAATGGACGTTGTAGGTGAAGGGAAATGAGGATCAAATATGATGCAGAAATGTATGTAGAGAGCTGGATATGAAAGTCTGGGGATCAGAGGAGGGGTCCAGGGTAGAGACCTTAAATTGTATAGTTAGTGTAAGATGACAATAGATGAGGTTAAAAAAAGTGGGTGGGGTGGGATGATGAGAGTCTGATACTTCCTCGAAAACTTGAATATAGAATTAACATATGATCCTGACTTTCACTTCTGGATATCTCTCAAAGAGAACTGAGAGCAGGGACTCTAGGAGATATTTGCACACTCGTGTTCCTAGTAGCATTATTCACTATAGCCAAGGGATGGAAGCAACCCAACTGCCCCTCAACAGATGAAGGGATAAGCAAAACCATGCAATATTATTCAGCCTGAAAAAGGAGGGAATTTCTGACACTTGCTACCACACGGATGAACTTTGAGGACATTATGGTAGGTTCAACAACCTAGTGAAAAAAAGACAAACACTACACGATTCCACTTATACGGGGTAGACAAAGTAGTCAAATTCCTCGACATAGAAAATAGAACTGTGGGAAGGTGCACCCTTGGGTGGACCCACAGCGATGGTACCAGCTGAATGCTACAAAAATGCTTCATAGACCGTGGTTTGTTACTATAGTGTTCATCATGGCGAGCTGATGGCACCAGGAGAATGGAGCCCCTGGCCAGTGTGTGTCGTAGCAGTGCAGGAGGGGAGACCCTGGAGGAGGAGAGAGCCCGCCTAAATTGATGTCTACAGATTGAATTTCCAGAGGCTTAGGAGGAGGAGGAGGAGTTCTCCAATGTCCTGTTTCCAGGCCTTGCTCAGGAATCCCTGTATTCATTCAGGAGACCATCCTTTAAGGTTTTCAGATGAGCTTATGAGGGGGCAATCTTTAAAAGTCCAAAGCAGATGCATCCGGGGCCTCCAGCAGATGTGTTGCTTTGAGTGTGTAATCCAGGAGCAGCGATCTCTGGGCACGTGAATGCCAGCAGGCACCTCTCCTGTTCTGGGGTGGAGGTTTTCAGATGCTGCATCTTCTAAATTCAGCCTCCTGTTGTACTAGTTCTGTGCTACGAACCTTGCTTCCAGAGGACTCTTAAGCTGTAGAACATTTTAACGCGATGCCACAACACAGAGTGCTGCCTTGTAGATGGAGCTTGCAGATGGATCCCAGTGACCCTCTCATCTACCCGCCTGCCTTCCTGTGCATTGGTCGGAGGAATTCTTAGTGTGATGATAATCTGTGTGTTGGGAAAGTGTTCAAGATTGAAATGCCTTAGGCAAATACTTAAGTGAGCCAACTGGCAAATTGAGGGGGTCATTGTACTGTGCTGGAGGTACGAGTTGGTCATGCCCAAATTGTGATAGAAATGGCAGGTCTAGTTTGGGCATTCCTACTAAGAAGGGAGTGGTCAGGGTACCCATAGTGATCTTTGATTCACCTTGCTCTATGTACTTTTTAACTTCAATTTTACTTGATTAGATTTCAGAGTAATCTTAGTGTTCAAATGGGAGGACCCTGAGGTGAGGGGTGGTGGGGAGGGAAAAGCCTGCCGCAGGTGCTGGGAGGGGTGGGTGTGAAGAAAGGGAGAAGGGGGGAGGGTTGTGGTTAGGTGTGGGTTGTAGAGGGTGGGAGTGGTAGGGAATGTGGGTTGAAGGGAATTCTCTTGAGAAAAGATCAGTAGGCAGAGCTTTGGGGAATTATATAGAGCTCATGGGCGAAGAAAATACTAGTTAATAGTAAGTTGTTAATGCTAGTTAAATTGTTGCTTGCAAGCACAAAAAAAAAGTTGCTTGGAAAGTTTCTAAAATGCTTAGAACTCTGCTAAGTGCAGGAGAAAGCAAAATTGTTTTGCTTTGCTGCAAGATGGGGAAGACTGAAAAGGTAACTGAAGACCTGGTTATTGGTGATTTGAAAGATTGGTGTCAGAAACTTGCATCAGCAGGTTAACATCCTTCACTGCTTTCAAGCTTAAGTGGTTTATCTGGAGGTGTGTGGTATTTGGGAGAGGTCTTCGAAAAGACTTTAAATACCCATATTGTGGGCTTTTAAAGTAAGCTTGAGATTTTGGAGTGCACTTAAGATGGTGAGATGTACTCTTCTGGGTTTGCAACATTTTTATTCACTGAGGTTTTGCAGTTGAAAACTTGAGCAAAGTGAAAATGCAATGATTTCTAAAGGAATTTTGTGTTACTTCCTGCCTTATAAGCACATCTCTTTTTCTTTGTGATGAGTATTAGAAACAGCAAGAGTTTTAGTTTTCGTCGTCATTGTAACAAGGAGAACTTAATGACTTTTTGTGATCACTGTAAAATTACTGTAATATTTGGTAGCAAACAATCCATGTAGGCTTGCTAAGGTTACAGTTAGTAATCCACTGTATCTTTAGTTTGAATGTTTGTGTTTTTTAAGTGATAACCGTACTAGAGGGGAAACTATCGTCCAAAATCTGTTTGGGAAATAAGCAAAACTGGGGATGGGGAGGCGCTTTATTACTAGATTATGGTCTGTGAAAATTCAGGGAACGATCTGAATCCTTTGTGATAAAGTAATACCAGTGGCTTTTTTATCATGTCCCTCTTCCCATTGAATTTCACTTTGAAAATTTTAAATCCCCAATATTTATGACACTTGGGATCTTTCCGGGTTCTCTTTTTAATGTTTAAAAATATGTTGACATGATAGTTCAGTTCTTAACCCGTGATTTGGGCATGATACAGTAACTGTCATTGGAATTTAAAGAATGCTAGTCATGCATGTATGGGGAAATGTGTTCCGGTAAGCTGTTGTGAAATTGAAACTGTAAAAGTAGGAGGAAAAAGTACTTTTATGTTGCTCTGTATGGGAAGAACCAGTCTTGTTACACCATGTATGTGACTACTAATCGTTTTTCTTCCCCTTTACAGCATGAATAAAGGTTTGAGTTCTAAACTCATTAGAATTGTTTGAAAAAAAAAAAAAAAGAAAATAGAACTGTGGTTGCCAGGAGCTGGAAGAAGGAATAAGGATTCGTTGTTCACTAAGTACAGAATTTCAAGGTTTTCAACTTGAAAAGAGTTATTTTTTTACTAGATTAAAAAAAAAATCATACTCATTAAAAAAAAAATACCCAATATGCTACCAGGACACATGGCGATCTCACATGCAGCTCTAAAGCCCGACACTGCTGCCTGTTTGGGGAGGAAGTGATGGGGCCGGGTGGGAGCATCTCCTGGGCAGGGACCAGGCCAGCCGTATCCCTTCTGGTCTCCAGGTCACCAGCCCAACATGCTCACTGTTGGGTGAAGGAGCGAATGGCTGATTGGCTGCTGCCTTCACGTCACCCAGGAGCCCCTTCTTGTCTTCTGCCCCAGACGCTCACACAGACCGTAAAGAGCCCTACGTCTTGCAGGACCGGCCACCCGAGGGTCTAGGTGAGGCTGTGAGCCTCCAGGTCGAGACGGGGGTTGAGCGGCTCCCTGGTGTGGACAGCGGTGCTCAGACGGGAGGCCCTTAGGAGGCTCGCCGTGTCCTACGTCTCCGTGTCCTCAGAGGCTCTGGGGCGGGAAGGACCCACCCGAGATGGGGGGCAGGGCAGGGGTCTCCTCCTCGCCTGCTCCTCTCTGGGCAGGTCTCCGGGGTCTCTGGGCCGCGGGGTGTCCGTCCGCTCTGCGCGGAGGGGGGACGAGCTGCGGCTCTGCAGTTCCTCTTCTGTGCACAGCTGAGTCTCGTGTTCCTCCCCGGCTACCCGTGGGTCTCCCCGCAGCCCTGCCTCCCTCTCGCCTCCCGCTTCTCTTTTCACACACAGGACGCCCAGGAGCCCTCCGTCTCAGAGATGCCGCCGCTGCTGCTGTCCCTGCTGTGGGCAGGTGGGTGGGCGGCGGGGAGAGGGCTGGGCGGGGCAGGGGCTGCGGCTGACCCTCGTTCCCCCACAGGGTCCCTGGCTCAGGGTTCGAGCAACTACTGGCTGGAAGTGCGGGAGTCCGTGACGGTGCAGGAGGGCCTGTGTGTCCACGTGCCCTGCTCCTTCCACTATCCCCGGAGCTACCGGGACTACGCTGTCCCAGCTCACGGCTACTGGTTCCGAGAAGGGGCCAATGAGAAGCTGGATGCCCCTGTGGCCACAAACAACCCTGATCATAAAGTTCAGGAAGAGACCCAAGGCCGATTCCACCTCCTTGGAGACCCCCGGGCCTACAACTGCTCCCTGGACATCAGAGATGCACAGAGGGGAGACACGGGCACATACTTCTTTAGGGTGGAGAGAGGGCCTATTGTGAGATATAGTTACAAAGAGAACATGATCTTCCTGCGTGTAACAGGTGAGGATGGTGTCAAGGAGAGGACACACAGACGCACGGGCCCTGAGGGCCCCCAGGGCAGGGCTGGGAGGGGACCCCCTGTCTTCTCATCCTGGGAGGGACCCAAGGGGACCTAGGAGGACAGGACGCTGTGGCTGGCCTGGGGTAGAGGCAGCTCTGAGGGGCACACTCGGGGTCCCCCCTCCAGGGCCTGGGTCCTTTTCTCTCTCCTCTTCAGCTCTGACACAGACACCCGACATTCACGTCCAGGGGACCCTGGAATCTGGCCGCCCCAGGAACATCACCTGTGCAGTGCCATGGGCCTGTGAGAGGGGGACACCCCACACCTTCTCCTGGATCGGGGCTGCCCTCACTTCCCTGCACCCCAAGAGTCCCCATTCCTCAGTGCTCACCCTCGCCCTGAGGCCCCAGGACCATGGCACCAACCTCACCTGTCGAGTGACCTTCCCCGGAGCTGGCGTGAGCACGGAGAGGACCGTCAGGCTCAACGTGTCCTGTGAGCGCGGGGCCAGGACGCCGGGTCCCTGAGGGCGGACGGCGTCGGGGCGCGGAGGCCTGGGTGGGATACTTGGGTACTCTTCTTGGAGGCACGCTGGGGTCAAGATGAGGAGAATGCTGAGATCCCACCCCCCCCCACGGTGTCATGTTACTCATGACACGTCATCATACTGCAGGGGGACATTTATTTCTTTCTGTTCCAGACGCTCCACAGAACCTGGACATTCGTGTCTTCCGGGGAAATAGCACAGGTGGGAGAGCACCTGGGTGGAATGGAGGTCAGATGCAGGGGAGTTGTGAAGATGGACAGAATCAAGCCCATCACTCCTCATCCCCTCTCTGCTCCTACGTCTGCCCTCCGCCCCCCAACCCTGTCCCCTGGCAGGACTCACCTTAGGGCCACTGTGGATTCCTAGTGACAACTCACTGTCACCTCCGCTTGCTCCCTCCCTTCCCACCTCTGCTCCCTCCTCACTTTCCCATGATATCCTTTCCCTGATTCCCTGCCACCTCCCTGTCTCCGTCTCCCCCACAAGGAGACTGAGTTCCCAAGCTGGGTACCAGGCTTCTGGCTGATTTCTGCAGGATTCCAAGGGGAAGCTCATCTACCCCGGGGTTTCCAATCCTACCTCTGCCCTGAAGACTCTCACAAACCTCTGTCCTGAGTGCCCTCCACTCCCCCTGCAAGGGACCCTCCGATATGAGTAATCCGAGCCTAAATCTCGGAAATTCCTTTAGACTCTGTGTCTCACCCAACCGTCCCCAGGACTCAGTGAGTTTCGCAAAGTTGACTTTCTGAAAATGACTCACGTCATCGCCCTCATCCATCCCCATGACCGCAGCTCCAACTCAGGCCTCCTTCCTCTCTCTGGCCTGGACCCAGACCAGCCTCCCCTCTGGCCTGTCAGCCTCTAGTCTTGGCCCTGTCCAGCCAGCAAGAATTGGGACCCCAAAGGGATCTCTACATGCCCCAGATCTGACCCTATGACTTCCTTGCTCAGAACCCTCCCGTGGCTCCCTGGGGCCCTCATCGCCTGTGTGCGGGCCTCCAAGTGGCCAGACCCACGTGTGTCAGTGCCCTGCGCAGTTTCACACATCAGGGGCTACCTCCTGGGATGTTCTCTCCCAGGCCTAGATATGGCCGACTCTTCCTCAAGCGTCCACTTCCCCCTGTCCTGGGATCATCAAGTTGCCTCTCCTTCCCCCATCTCACCTCATAGACCGCCCCCGCTCCTTGGCCTTGCCTGCAGTGCTTGTCTCAGAGCCGCTGTTCCTGTGTCTGGGAGGAAAGAGGGAGAGAAGGGCCTCTCAGCCTTGCCCTTCTAGCTCTCTCTGTCTCCCTAGCCCCAGAGGTCCTGGGCAATGCCACCTCCCTTCGGGTCGTGGAGGGCCAGTCCCTGCGCCTGGCCTGTGCTGTCGACAGCAACCCACCCGCCAGGATAAGCTGGGCCCGGGGGTGCCTCACACTGAGCCCCTCACAGCCTTTGGATCCCGGGGTCCTGGAGCTGCCCCAGGTGGTCTTAGGGGATGGAGGAGAATTAACCTGCCGAGCTCAGCACCTGAGGGGCTCCCTCCGTGTCTCCCTGAACCTAGTTGTACAGGATGAATATAAGCAAGGATGCCTGAGTTCTGAGCTAGGGTGGTAAGCAGGGTTAAGGTGTGGACTTACAGGGACTTCCCTGGTGGTCCAGCGGTTAAGACTCCATGCTTCCAATGCAGAGGACGTGGGTTTGATCCCTGGTCACAGAACTAAACTCCCATATGGCAAGCAGCGCGGCCAGAAAAAAAATATGGTGTGGACTTACTGAAACTCACACCTAACGTCCACCTTCCTCTCTCTTTTCGTCCTCCAGGTGTCTCCGGTTCCTGCCCCCAAGTCTCTGGGGAGCGGCAGGGCTCCTGGCCCCTAGTCCTCACCTTGCTCAGGGGGGCCCTGATGGGGGCTGGTTTCCTTCTCACCTATGGCCTCACCTGGATCTACTATACCAGGTGAGAAGCCCTTCTTAAGGTGTCCCTGATTTGGGGACACCTCCATCTTGTCCTTTCCAGAGCAAACCTTCCACGAAACTGGTCCCTTACTTCAGAACTGTGTTTCCCTTACAGGTGCAGAAACTCACAAGGGAATAGTGTTGAGAGGTGTGTCTGAGTCCCCTTCTTCACGGTGGTGCTTCAGAGGTCTATGAACAAGGAGGTCCTGGATGACTTGGCCCTGCTTCCTTTCCAGAAATAACATCTCTTCACATCTGGTCTCCAGGTTTCTTCTTGATAGTTCTATATGAGTTGTTGTGAAGGCAAGGAGGAAATAGATATTTTTATTATTAAATTGAACTATGCTCCATGTAATATTTTTTCTTCTATGTGCTTACCTTAGCATGGTTTTGATATGCCCATAACGTGACCTATAATATATTGTTATAAATCCCATAATATAGTATTTTTTGAAGTTAGTTTTAAAGAGATTTTTTTAATTAGAAAAATTGACTATTTTATATTTATCCACATATGAACCATTTCAATTGCTCTTCACCCCTTTGTTGTAAAAATAAAATCCCCTAAGGAAAAGTAAAAATAAGAGGAATTCCCTGTGGAAAGAACATATTTAGAAAATGGACCTGCTGTGGCTAACAGGTACCCCAAATAAAATGGAGCCAGGCAATCATGACAGACCTAGGGTTCAGTCACGTACTCTTGAGTTCTTAGAAAAACCACGAACAAAAACTATAAGGCCTTCTGATTGTGCTGAAAAAACCCTAAGGAGATGCTCCAATGACAGCCATCATTGGAAACTTCTGGTCAGGCTGCAAGGGCCATCCAATCCCCTTTTACAAGTCTCCCAACTGTGGCTTCTGGGGCTTGTGCTTTTAAAAATCCCTCACCCCTTCACCTCCAAGGAACGTACTTTTGGTTACAGCCAAAGGCTTCTTATCCCTGGTTTGCAAACCTTGCGAACAATAAAGCTGTCCTTTTGCATTAAGATAACCCTGCCTCTTTTCTCAGATTTATTTCTAATTTAAGATGACAGTATAGTTTCTCTATAGTATCATTTTCCTTTTACCTGAAGATCTTTTCATATATTTTTGTAGTGTAGGTATGCTGGTGGTGAATTCTGTCAGCCAGTGTTTGTCTGGAAAAGTTTTCATGTACATTAGCTTTGGAAAGATATTTTTATTGGATTAGGAATTCTAGGTTAAATTTTTCCCCGTTCTGTTGTTTAAATTCTTTTGGCTTGCCTAGTTTCTTATGAGAATTCTGCCTTGTTTTCATCTTTCTTTCTTTGTAGTTTATATTTTTCTCTAGCTGGTTTTAATATTTTCTCTTTTTCACTGCGTTTTAATAATTGAATAATATGTGCCTTGGCATGTAAATGTGTGTGTGTGACAGACAGAGACAGACAGAGAGAGAGACAGAGATTATCCTACTTGGAGGGTGTTGAGTATCTTGAATCTGAAATTTTATAGTAGTGATCAAATTTCTAAAAATAGAAGCCAATGTTTATATATATATATATTTTTTTTTTTTCTATTCTCCTCCAATTTTACATATGTGATATTGCCCAATATTATCTCATTATCAGCTCTGAGCATCTGTTCACCATTTCCAACCTTTTTTCTCTATATTCTTCAGTTTGAATAGGATCTGATGCTACATCTTCAAGTTTACTGATTATTCTTCCACAATATTGAATCTGATGTTAGTCTCATTCAGTGAAATTCTCACTTCAGATAATTTATTTTCTTCTCTACAAGTTAATTTCCTTGGTTTTTAATCTTATGTTTCTTCTTTTATTATGTTAATGTTTTCCTTTACATCCTTGAGTATATGGATAATATTTGTAATCAATGTTTTAATGTTTTTGTCTGCTAGGTCTGTCTCCTCTGTCATGTCTAAGCCTGATTCCATTGAATGGTTTTTCTCTTATTAAGTGTCACATGTTCCTACTTCTTTATGTGTCTAGTAATTTTTCACTGATTGCTGAACATTGTCAGTTTTATGTGGCTGATGACTTGGTCTTGTCTTTCTTTGTATAATAACTGGTCTCTTTCTTGATGGCAGTTATTTGTATGTTGGGTCAATATTTTAAAGGTTCTTTAATTTTTATTGAAGTAGCGTTGATGTACAATACTGTGTTAGTTTCAGGTGTACTACATAGTGATCTGACGTTTGCATACATTATGAACTGATCACCATGATAAGTCTAGTAACCATTTGTCCCAACACAAAGCTCTTAAAATATCATTGACCATTATTCCTTCTGCTGTATATTACATCCCTATGGCTTATTTATTTTATAACTGGTGATTTGCACTCCTTAATCCCCTTCACCTATTTTGCCCACCACCCCCTCCTCACTGGCAACCCACCCATTTGTTCTCTATATCTGTGAGTCATTTTGTTTTGTTTGTTTGTATGCGTTCTTGTTTTTTAGATTTCACGTATGAGATCATATGGTATTTGTCTCTCTGTCTGACTTATTTCACTTAGCATAATACTCTCTAAATTCATCCATGTTGTCAAAAATGGCAAGATTTCATTTTTTATTATGTCTGAGTAATATCATATATATTATATATTCATTCATCTATCATGGATAATTAGGTTGCTTTCATATCTTGACTATTGTAAATAATGCTGCAGTGAACATTGGTGTGCATATACCGTTTTTATAGATATAAATTTATTTATTTATTTATTTTTGGCTGCGTTGGGTCTTCGTTGCTGTGCGCGGACTTTCTCTGGTTGCGGCGAGCGGGGGCTACTCTTCGTTGCGGTGCACGGGCTTCTTATTGCGGTGGCTTCTCTTGTTGCAGAGCACGGGCTCTAGGTGCGTGGGCTACAGTAGTTGTGGCGCGTGGGCTCAGTAGCTGTGGCTCGCGGGCTCTAGAGCGCAGGCTCAGTAGTTGTGGTGCATAGACTTACTTGCTCTGTGGCATGTGGGATCTTCCTGGACCAGGGCTCGAACCCGTGTCCCCTGTGCTGGCAGGTGGGTTCTCAACCACTGCGCCACCAGGGAAGCCCCCATATATCTTTTGAAATTGGTGTTTTTGTTTTCTTTGAGTAAATACCCAAAAGTGAAATTGCTGGATCATATGGCAATTCTATTTTTATTTTTTTGAGGAACCTCTGTACCGTTTTCCATAGTGGCTGCACCAATTTACAATCCCACTGACGGTGCACGAGGGTTCCCTTTTATCCACATCCTTGCCGACACTTGTTATTTGTTGTCTTTTTTATTATAGCCATTCTGACAGGTGTGAGGTGGTATCTCATTATGGTTTTGATGTGCATTTCTCTGAGGATTAACGATATTGAGCATCTTTTCTTGTGTCTGTTGGCCATCTGTTTGTCTTCTTTGGAAAACTGTCTATTCAGGTCCCCTGCCCATTTTTAGTCAGGTTGTTTGGTTTTTTGATGTTGGGTTGCATGAGTGTTTTGTATGTTTTGAATATTAACCCCTTATCGGATATACTGTTTGCAAATATCTTCTCCCATTTAGTAGGCTGCGTGTTTGTTTTGTTGATGGTTTCCTTCACTGTGCAAAAGCTTTTTAATTTTTTGTAGTTCCATTTATTTATTTTTGCTTTTGCCTCCCTTGCCTGAGGAGACAAAAAGATGTTGTTAAGACCAGTGTCAAAGAGCACACTGCCTATGTTTTCTTCTAAGAGTTTTATGGTTTCAGGTCTTACATTTGGTATGTCTAGTGGAGCAGCCAGAACGGACTGAGACACCACAGGAACATTTTCTTATGAGGACATCACATGTTCGGTGTGCCTGGGTAGAAGTCATTTGAGAATGACACTGTGAGAGATATTGATGTGTTTTAAATTTCAGGAAGGGTGGGTTTGCAGTGAGGGAAGCGGGATGGTTGTGGTGACTTAGTGTTTGCTTTGATATGCTCTCCCCCGGCAGAGACTCAGTTGTACTGAGGTGCAGTGAAAAGAGCAGAATCATTATTTGTAGGTTCAGTGAGAATGAATGCAGCCTTTTTGGATGAGCAACGTTTGCAAATGTGTCCAGAGCCTGAGAAATATTCCCTGTAGAGCTGCAGTTCTTCAGGACTCTGGACAGCAGAGATCCTGGTGACTGGGGCTCAAGGGTCAGTGTGTGCCGGGGAAATGGAGCGCCCTCTGGGGGCAGCATCCTGAACTGCAGCACAAGCGGTATGGGCGGGAACTGGGACAGGTGTATCTGAATGATACAAAGATGCTAGCCAGGGGGTGTCTAAGATACTCCCTTCCCCCCAACAAAGGCTCCTAAGCACCCTCAGGGCCTCAACTACAGCCAGACCCAGACTCTTCATTCACCACTGGAATGCTTGCCTACATCTCCTTCATTCATCCCTCCTAATGAGTCCAGCCCCCAGACCCACACCCAGCACCCTTCTAGGGCAGAATCCTGAACTACCTACCTACCTACCTCTCTTCCTCCTCCTCAGCTGCTCCCACCCCATACCTACCCACCCACCCCCAATCTCACTTCCTCTCAATGTCTGTCTTTGCCCCCGTTGTGACCTCAGGGACAGACAAAGCAGGTGTTCAACATCTGTTGAATTAGAGAAGGAAAACCAGAGGCTTGTAGAGCTTTTTTCTTAAGGAACAGGCTCAGAGAAAAATCTGAACATTCTTAGGCAGAGAAGACAGATATGAAGATGACCGATAAAGATTCTCGTGGACTCAGGTAGCCCCTAGTCTGTGGTCTGCCCAAGGGTGGGGTGGGGGGGAAGGGTGGCTTGGATGAGAAGGCAATTGCAGAGTGGGGAGGTGCTCTGGTCACCCTGAGGAAAGGTGGAAAGTTCAGAGGAGGTCAAAGAAATCACCAGAAATCTGGAAAAGTGTACGGGTGGGGAAATGTTGGGGCAAGTTGGTTGTAAGGTCAGGAAAAGCATTTCAGAAGAGATGGCCTTTGAGCTGAGAACAGTGAAAAGGGGGCCAGCCACGGGAAGAGCATTCCTGGAAGAGAGAACAGCTAGTGTCACGTTCTTGAGGCGGAAATGAATTTGGTAAATGTGAGAAGCAGAGTGGGAATCGCCGGCGGGAATGCAGAAGTAAAGTTCTGGGTTCAAAGTGAGTTTGCAGGGGTCATTGGGGGTTACATCAGGTCGAGTTCTATAGGTTATGGTGATTAGTTTGGATTTTCTCCTAAATATAATAAGATGCCATTGAAATGTTTGGGCAAGAGGGTGACTTGATCTGATCTATATTTTAAAACTAACTCTGGTTGTTGTGTTGAAACTGCATTACGGGGGGAGCAAAAATAGAAGCAGGGAACTGTATTCAAGAGCCTGGGATAAACCGTAATGGAAAAGAGCCTGAAAAAGAATGTCTGTAGATGTATGACTGACTCACTTTGCTGTACAGCAGAAATTAACATAACAATGGAAGTCCACTATACTTCAATAAAATAATTTTTTAAAAAAAAGGAAGCAGGAAGAATCATCGATAGATTTTTGTCAAACAGATGAGTGGTGATGGTGACCAGGACCTAGATAGTCATTCTCAAGCAAGGGTGATTTTTATCAACAGGTGACAATGCCTGGAGACATTTGTAATTGTCACGACTGTGATGGGGGGAGGGAGGCAACTGGCATCTGGTGGGTAGAGGCCAGGGATGCTGCTCAACATCCTACAAGCTCGCAAGGGTTCGCATGCCATAACTAAGGAGCCCGCGTGCCGCAACCAAGGAACCCACCTGCCACAACTAAGGAGTCGGCGGGGCAGAACTAAGGAGCCTGCCTGCTGCAACTAAGACCCAGTGCAACCAAATAAATAAATAAATATTTTTTAAAAACAACAACAACAACTTGCAGGAGAGAAGAGGCTCCGACGGTGTCAGGAGCCCTTTCTGCCGCACGCTGGCACACCTGCCACGAGCTTGTGATGCAGGAGTCCTGGAACCTTCCTGTCCGAAGGCCCTCGATAAAAGGCTAAATCCTTCCCTGGCAGCCACGGTGAAATAGACATCAACACACCCATCGCCACATCCTGTGTGTTTCCTATTCAGTCAGATTCATCCACGCCCACTGATTTTGGGATCATCCTCTTACCACGTCACTTGCTTTCCCATCTCCTAAGTGCATACAGAAGAACTTCATTAGAGACACGTTTAGAAGCTATCCCTAATCATTTTCCAAATAGTGACAGAAAAGTAAGCAAATGTGACAGTAAGGAACTGATTAGGCTACTTTATGCATTTTTTCATTCTTCTGGGTGACCAAAGTAATAATCAAGACCTTGTATGTAGAATATAGGTTCTGTAGCATGTTCTTGTTATATATCAGTGTCCTTCAAATTTTGACAAGCTTATTTGTCACCTTGGGAACCATGCTAAAATAAAGATTCCTTCTTTTAAAACAAACAAACAAACAAACAAACAAAAAAACATCCTACAAGCTCAGGGCAGCTTCTACTCCCCAAGCAATTATCTGACTCAAAATGTCAATAGTGCTGAGATTGTGAAATCTTGGCCTAGGGTAATGAATGGTAGTGGGGATGGGGATAAGTGGATAGATTTTTTTTTTTAGTATTTAAAAAGTTGAACTGACAGGTCTTGCAAGGACTGAGGCAAAGGAAGACATCAGAATGTTGCTAGGATATGGGCAGATGTTGGTACCACAAAACAATAACATTTAGACAACTGAAAAGGAGAGGGTTTGAGATGAGAAATAAGAGTGCTGCATGAAAATTTAGATACTGAGTTTGAGATGCCCATTTATATAGTCCTGAGCAGATGTCAAGTAGACAGGAAAGAATTGAAATATATAATTTATGAGTTATCAGCATGTTTCTTTATTGTTGTTGTTGTGCGTCTTGTGATCATTTAGTTTAGTTTGTAGTTTAACTTCATTTTGAAGCAACTAGAGACTCACAGGAGGTCGCAGAGAAATGTACAGTGACGTCTCATGCATTGCAGTTACCCCCAGTGTTAACATCTTACACAGCTGTAGGACCATATGAAAATCAAGAAATTGATATTGGTAGTACAATTCTGATTGCCGATTTCAAAGTGTGGGTCACCCCTTCTGGGAGGTCAGGGATTGGACTGAGATTTCCTACCTTCTAATCACATGGTTCATTCCCCTGGCAAGCAGCCCCCATCCTTATGTGCTTTCCCAAAAGTCACCTCATTAACAAAAACTCAGGTGTGGTGGAAAGGGGTTTGTTGTGAATAGCAAGACATCCATTTCTGGCTCTGAAGTGTTTTCAGGAACTGAGGACAAGAGACCAATATTATAACAAAAGATGCTCTCATTGCTCTTATCACTCAGGAAATTCCAAGGGTTTTGGGTGCGGTGAGCCAGGAACCATGAACAAAGACCAAAATACATACTTACTATAAATCACAATATCACATGTAGCATGCATTTTTAAAGTCATGGATGAAATAGGGCATCTAGGGAGAGTGATCCTGATGCATTCTAAGGTTTAGGAGTCAAGGGCAGAGGCGGAACCATTAAAGATGAAGAAGAGTGTCTAGAAAGGTCGAAGGAAAACCAAGGAAGTAATGGTGTCCTCTGTATGCTATGGGCAGCCCGACTCCGGCAGGTGCCTTCGAGATGGCAGTTCTAGGTGACAGGGGAAGCCAGACTGAAGTGTTTCAAGGAGGAAGGGGTGGCGCTTCCCTGGTAGCGCAATGGTTAAGAATCCGCCTGCCAATGCAGGGGACACGGGTTCCAGCCCTGGTCCGGGAAGATCCCACATGCCGTGGAGCAACTAAGCCCGTGCGCCACAACTACTGAGCCTGCGAGCCACAACTACTGAAGCCCGCGTGCCACAACTACTGAAGCCCGCGTGCCTAGCACCTGTGCTCTGCAACAAGAGAAGCCACCGCAGTGAGAAGCCCGTGCATCGCAACAAAGAGTAGCCCCCGCTCTCAGCGAGTAGAGAAAACCCGCGTGCAAGCGAAGACCCGGTGCAGCCAAAAATTAAATAAATGAATAAATAAATAAATTTATTTAAAAAAAAAAGAAGGAAGGGGTGACGGAGCACACCAAGTGCTGCTGGGCAGGTGGCATCCAAATGAGATGAGAATGGAAATTACCTATGGGTTTTAGCCATTTGAGATCCTTGGTGATCCTGACAAGAAGAGTTTGAGGGATGCAGGAATGGAGGCAAGATTGGACTAAGATGTGCAGGATGGACAGTAAATAAAGGGCAGTTCCTGTGAAGAGAAGAGCGAACCCTCAGGGTTTCCGGGAAAGCGGAGGAGGGGAGCTCAGGACCACCTCCAGGAACCTCTTGGCAGCTGCCTCCGGAAGGGGATGGGTTGGTCCACAAGTGGGGTTACTGAAGGGTCCCCTGGCTCCACTCTGTTTCCATCTCTTCCTGGCCGCTTGGCTATGGATATAAAGCTGCCCAACTGACCTCACCTGGTGCAGGAGACCTCCTCACCTCCACGTGTCAGGGATCAGCTCTGAGCTTTGAAGGCATATCTAACCCTGAGGGTGGCCCACATTTGTCGGTGGGGCGTGTGAGACCTCTGGGTTGGGCTGGAGGAGCTGGGGATTGGTTTCTTTCAGCCCCAGGGTAGCAGACGGTCCTCTCTCCCTTTTCTGTCTGACGGGGTAGCATGGAATAGTGTGGAGAAACCCACGGAAGGCCTGAGATGTTGCCACTCTCCTGGTTCCTACTCCCATCAGCCCCACAGAGGCATGGAGATGCTCCAAGGCAGAGGTGAGGCTGGATCTAAGCTTTGGGGGGTGGGGAAGCTCAGTTCTCAGCTCCTTCAGGGCAAGCCCTCAGCAGGACCCAGGCATCCTTCCCTCCCTCTCACTCCTCCCACTGAGAGGCCCTTCCTCTGTGAACTTGACAGAAGGAAGGGTGTGATGTCCCTGGATGCAAGGGCTCCCCTGGGAGAAGGGAAACCGCTTCCCCCCAGAGAAAGCCCAGGTTGGGCAGTGGGGACCCGGGAGCAGAGTGAAGAGGAGGGTGGATGTTATGGGTTGAACTGCACTCCCCCTGCCCCCAAGTTCATATGTTGAAGTCTTAACCCCCAGTATCTCAGAATGTATATTTGTAGATAGAGTCTTTAAAGAGGTAACTCAGTTGAAATGAGGTCACAGGGCAGAGTCCCAGTCTAGTATGACTGGCGTCCTTATGGAGAACACACATACACACAAGGAAGACCAGGTGAAGACTGGAGGAGAAGACGGCCGTCTCCAAGTCAAGGGAAGAGACCTCGGAAGAAACAAACACTGCTGACACGTTGATCTTGAACTTGTAGCCTCCAGAACTGTGAGGAAATACATTTCTGTTGTTTAAGCCACTCATTCTGTGCTCTTTTATTATGGCAGCCTGAGCAGACTAATACAGTGGATTCAAGGACTCTTTTATTACGCAGCCTGAGCAGACTAATACAGTGGATTCGAGGACTCTTTTATTACGCAGCCTGAGCAGACTAATACAGTGGATTCGAGGACTCTTTTTTTTTTTTTTTTTTAAGGAAATTCTTTTTTGTACATATAAACGTATTTATTTTATTTTATTTATTTTTGGCTGCGTTGGTTGCTGTGCACGGGCTTTCTCTAGTTGTGGTGAGCGGGGGCTACTCTTCGTTGCAGTGCATGGGCTTCTCATTGCAGTGGCTTCTCTTGTTGCAGAGCACGGGCTCTAGGTGCGCGGGCTTCAGTAGCTGTGGCACGTGGGCTCAGTAGTTGTGGCTTGAGGGCTCTAGGGCACAGGCTCAGTAGTTGTGGCACATGGGCTTAGTTGCTCCACGGCATGTGGGATCTTCCCGGACCAGGGATCGAACCCATGTCGCCTGCATTGGCAGGCAGACTCCTAACCACTGCGCCATCAGGGAAGTCCCTCGAGGACTCTTTTATTACACAGCCTGAGCAGACTAATACAGTGGATTCGAGGACAGGGATAGTTACATGTCACTTCCTCTGGGAAGCCCCTCTTGACTTTGCCAGGAAGTAGTGACCACCCTTTCCCCAGGGCCCAGCATGTGGGGGGCGGGGCACTTACGAACACTTCAGTGCTCTTCTGTTTCTAAGGATCTTCGTTTACCAAGCTGGGTTCCCTTGAGGTCAGACACTGTCTGATTTACCTATGTGTGTCCCCCTCCGCCATATACAGCATGACACCTGCCACACACAAGCTTCCAGAGCATGGAGGTCAAATAGGCAAACACAGTGTCTCTACGTGACCAAAACAGAGAGTCATTTCAAGGGGAGGGGAACAACAGTCCACATCTGGGGGAGTTTAACTGACTCACTCCACAAATCCCATGCCCCTTACATTGCCTAAGTCTCCCACCATCAGCATCACCCCTGGGTGTCTGTGTTCTTATCACAGCAGGTGTTACAAGTGTGTGTCGTCCAACTGTGTGACAGAAGGGGAGACTGGGAAGCAGACAAAGACCTTGGGGTGGGTGCTCCTGGGGGACCAGGAGTCAGTGAGCCCATCAGGGAGGGTGAAGGGTTGCCAGATTTAGCCAATAAAAATGCAAAGTGCCCAGTTAAAGTTGAATTTCAGATCTCAATAATGAATGATTTTAGTAGAAGTATATCGCATGCACTCTCTGGGACATACTCATACGAAAAAAATTCATTATTTATCTGAAAGCCAGTTTTAACCGGGCATCCTGCCTCTTGTCTGGCAAGACTAGCCCTGCACTATCACTCCCACCCTCTGCCCCAGAAATCCACCCTGCCCAGCACCCATCACCATCACCAGAGGCCCCTGTAAGAAGGACTTACTGGGGACTTTCACTTCTGCTTCCCCAACGGCTCAGGGTCCAGCGGGAGAGTCCCCAGCTTCCACCCACCCAAAGCCGGGCCCCAAGTCTAGACACATGTCCTCCACTCCCTCCCCCAGAGATGACTCGGGAAGGTGACCAGCTCAGGGACCCCAAACGCCAGGCGAGCCCCCCAGGAAAGAGTGAGTTCAAGTGGGCGAGACGGGGGTGGGGAGAGTCCAGAAAAGGAAAATGAGTAGTGTGGGTCTCAGAAGCTCATTTCATGCATCAGTCCCCCGGGGCTCAGCTTCCGCCTTCTGCCCTTGCCGAGTGCCAGACACAGTGTCTGGGGAATGAGCGTGTCCCAGGGCAGGTCCCCGTGCCTGAGATGCTCCCACCACTGCTCTTGGCTGTACTGTGGGCCGGTGAGTGAACGAGGTGGGGGGCCAGGAGGGGCCCGGTTGGGGGCCGGGACTGGGGTGGCAGCTTGAGCCTCTCTCTGTCTCCCCGTAGGGTCATGGGCTCAGGATCCAGGTTTCCAGCTGCAGGTGCAGGAGTTGGTGAGGGTGCAGGAAGGCCTGTGCGTGGTCGTGCCCTGCTCCATCTCCTATCCCGCCATAGGCTGGGTTCCCTCCACCCCGGCTTACGGCTTCTGGTTCAAAGACCAGACCGCCACAGACAGTGGTCTGCCAGTGGCCACAAACAAGCCGGGTCAAGACGTGGAAACACACACCGAAGGCCGGTTCCAGCTCCTTGGCAACGTCAGACAGAATTGCTCTTTGCTCATCAGAAATGTACGTATGGAGGACAGTGCATTGTACTTCTTTCGCTTGGAGAGAGGCCATTACGTGCGATATAATTTCATGGAATACAAGTTCCGTCTGGAGGTGACAGGTACGGAACTGGCTCGAGCTGGAATGGGGTGGGACCCCCCTCCCCCCTTCTCATACTGGGGAGGGGCTATGGGGAACGGACCATGGCGGACCCCCGGGAGTACCCCCATCGGGGTCTAGCATCCCACCCTCTCTCCCTCCATCCCAGCCCTGACTCAGAAGCCAGAGATCTACATCCCAGAGACTCTGAAGCCTGGGCACCAGGTGACACTCATCTGTATGTTTGACTGGCCCTTTGAGGAATGTCCAGCCCCTACTCTCTCCTGGAGGGGGGCCGCCGTCTCCGCCCACGAGGCCAGACCAAGAGCTTCCTACCTCTTAGCCCTCACCTTCACACCCAGACCCCAGGACCATGGCACTAAGCTCACCTGTCGAGTGGACGTCTCCAGAAAGGGACTGAGCACAGAGAACACCGTCCTGCTTAGCGTGGCCTGTGAGTTTGGTGGCGGGAGGGACGTCAGGGTGCGCAGACAGGCACGGGGGATGCGGAGGTGGAGAGAGGCAGCAGGGCGATGATGGTCAGCTCTCTGCGGATCCGTGGGGAGGAAGGCGTGGAGTCTAGCGACGCTTGCCTCGGCCCAGGGAGGGGGAATGGGGATGCCGTCTGGACCTGTGTCCATAAGCGCGTCTTTGGCACTCATTTGTCACTTGTCTTCCCGGAGGGTAGTCACACTTTCTTCTCCCCGAGGGGGTTCTCTCTGGCGGTGGGGAATCTCTCATTCCTCCCCAAAGCCAGCTCCCCATCCTGTTACAGATGCCCCCAAAGACCTGGTTATCAGCATTTCCCAGACCGATGTATCAGGTACTGAGGGCCACTTGGGGGTGTCAGGAGGGCGGGGGAGTGGTGTTCCCCCCTGCAGTCCTTCTCTCTCGCGCTCTCTCTCTCTGCAGCCCTGGAGCCGCAGGGAAACAGCCCCCATCTGGAAGTCCAGAAAGGCCAGTTCCTGCGGCTGCTCTGTACAGCTGACAGCATGCCGCTTGCCACACTGAGCTGGGCCCTGCAGGACAGAATCCTCTCTTGGTCCCACCCCTCGGGCTCCAGAGCCCTGGAGCTGGTGCTGCCCCGGGTGAAGGCAGAGGATGCGGGTCGCTACACCTGCCGAGCTGAGAACGGGCTTGGCTCTCAGAGCCGCAGCCTGGAGCTCTTCGTGCAGTGTAAGTGTGACCAGCAGGGGCCTGGTTTTGGGGGGGGGGGGGCGGGGGGCGGGGAGGAGGGAGGGGGCTGAGGGCAGGGTCCCAGAGCTCTACGGGGACCTGGAACCCCAGGCCTTATGGGGCTAGGGATTCTGCTTCCAGCTCCGACTGCGGTGCGCGCGGGGGCGGGGGCGGGGGATTTCCCCACGCCACCAAGCAATTCTCCAACATCAGTGGCAGGTGCTACGATTCCACTCAGTTCTGACGCTATCTACCCGGAGGTAGCGTCAGATCCCACAGGTTAAGGGATCAGTTTCTGGAAACTGGCCCCGCCCCCGCTTCAGCCACCAATCACAAGTCCAGGTTGTCTCCTGTGCTTCTGACCGGCCAGCGATAGATTGGAGGTTCCCATGACCTCCTCCTTGGGTTCAGTTAATTTGCTAGAGCTGCTCAGAGAAATATTTTACTCACTAGATTACCGGTTTATTATAAAAGAATATAACTCAGGAACAGCCAGATGGAAGCGATGCATAGGGCAGGGTATGGGGAAGGGGCATCTAACTTCCATGCCCTCTTCCTGGGCACCACTCTCCCCAAATCTCCAAGTGTTCACCAACCTGGAAGCTCTCCAAACCCCATTTTGGGGGGGGGGGGCTGGTTTATGGAGGCCTCATTACATAGGCACGATTGATTAAATCATTGGCCATTGGTGAATGAACTCAATCTCCAGTCCCCTTTCCCTTCCTCAGAGGTCAGGGGGTGGGACTGAACGTTCTAACCCTGTGATCCGTGGTTGGTTCCCTTGGCAACAAGCCCTCACCCTTGGGCGCTTCTAAAAGTCACTTCATTAACGTAAACTCAGGAGTGGTGGAAAGGGGTTTGTTATAAACAACAAGGCACATTTATCACGCTTACCTACCATTCAGGAAATCCAGGAGTTTTAGAAGCTCTGTGCCATGAATAGGGACAAAGATCAAATACCTATTTCTGTTATAAATCACAATATCTTAGGGACCTGCCCTTCTTACCGGTCTATTCCCTTGGGTCATTCATCTGAGAATCACTCAGTGGGTGATTCAACCCCCCTCCCCCTCCCAGCCCTTCACCCCCAGGGACGTTCACTTTGCCCAGAAGGAAACCCCTGGCTTGTTTAGAGTCAAGTACCCTGTCTCTGTTTCAGATGCCCCAGAGAACCTGAAAGTGATGGTCTCCCAAGGAAATAGGACAGGTAGGAAAGGAGATCAGAGGAACCAGGGCTCCTCAGTGCCAAACTGGGAGCCCAGACGTCTGGAATGTCAGCAGGAAGAGGGTCCCTGTGCCCTCAGCTGTTCATCCATCCTGCCTCTTCCCTCCCTAGTCCTGGAAAACTTCAGAAATGGCACATCTCTTCCGGTCCTGGAAGGCCAAAGCCTGCGTCTGCTCTGTGTCGCTCACAGCAACCCCCCAGCCCGGCTGAGCTGGGCCCGAGGGGGACAGACTCTGAGCCCCTCCCAGCCCTCAGATCCTGGGGTCCTGGAGCTGCCTCAGATACAAACAGAGCATGAAGGAGAATTCACCTGCGGAGCTCAAAACCCTCTGGGCTCCCAAAATATCTCTCTGAGCCTCTCCGTGGTCTGTGAGTGCGGGGACCCCTGGGGGCAGGACACCTGGGTCCCGGGGTGGGGGGAGGCACCGCTGACTCTCCTCCCTCTGTACAGACCCCCCGCAGCTGCTGGGACCCTCCTGCTCCCTGGAGGATGAGGGTCTGCACTGCGACTGCTCCTGCCGAGCTCAGCCGGCCCCCTCCCTGCGCTGGCGGCTGGGGGAGGGGCTGCTGGAGGGGAAGTTCGGCAACGCCTCCTTCAAGGTCACCTCCAGCTCGGCTGGGCCCTGGGCCAACAGCTCCCTGAGCCTCAGCGAGGGGCTCAGCTCTGGCCTCAGACTCAGCTGCGAGGCCCTGAACGTTCACGGGGCCCAGAGCGCCACTGTCCTGCTGCTGCCAGGTCAGGGGCCAACTGGACGCCCCGTGGAGGCGGGGGCTGAGAGCGACAGCGACAGGGTCCTGTGGTTGGGGCAGGAGCTGGGGAGCGGGGACACGGGGGGCGCCTGTGGCTGGGGATGCGGAGCGGGGAAGTTAAATCGGAAAGCCTGACACTTGGGCCTGGGGTGTAGCGGAGTTTCCAAGAAGTCGATGGGAAGGGGCTCTAGGTAAAAACCTCTGGAATGGGAGCCGGAAGCCGGAGCGCCTAGTGGCGGGTGGACGTGAGGACCCACGGAGATGGGAAGGGCTCAGAGATGGCTGACCGTTTCCTCGTGCAGATGAGAAGGGATTCGCCTCCAAAGCGTTCTCCAGCGGAATATTTCTAGGAATTGGCCTCATGACCCTCCTTTTACTCTGCCTCATACTGATCATGTGAGCTAGGTGCAGGGGCAGCGATGGAGGGAGCGTGGGATCCGGGACCCGTGGAAAGGGGGGCGGGGCCGGGGCGCACACCAAGGCGGGGTGTTCCCTCAGCGTGAGGACTCTGAGGAAGAAGTGGACCCAAGCAGAGCTTCCGGCCCCGGCCCCGGGAGAGACTCCGAGGTCCAGGGTCTCACGGAAGAGCACGATCCTGCATTACATCAACGTGGTCCCTAAAACTGGCCCCCTGGTGAGTGGTCCCAACCAGCTGTCTCTTCTTCCCCCTCTCTGACTCCTGTATACCCTCCTCCCCAGCCCCGCCCCCGCCCTTTGCCCGAGAGACATCGCAATGGAAAAGGCCCGGGTGCTGGAATCAAATCCTGATTCTGGCACTTAACGTCTATGAGATCTTGACCAAATCCCTCCCTCCACTGAGCCTCTACTGCTTCCTCCCTGAGAGCTGGTTTGAGGATTACAACACACGTTATTGCCTAATAGGTAGCAGTTATTCCATTATTACTACTACCAACGACATTACTAAGTAAAATTAATGATGTCACCAATGATTAATATCACTGAGAGACGGTATGTCCTAGTGATGATTAAGGGTAGGGCTCTGAAGTCAGCCTGCCTGGGTTCCTGTCTGCTTTCATCACTGTGTGTTCTGGGATGAGTCACTTAACTTCTCTGTGCCTCGATTTCTTTAACTGTAAAATGGGGATAATAGTAGTACCGACCACGTAGGCTCATTCTGGGTATTCAATATGCTCATTTTCTACTTGTAAAGCATTTAGAACAGTACCAGGCCCCTGGTAAGTGTTGGGTGAATGCTGGATATTTTCAGGAGAGAACATCTATATGCGGATGATTCCAAAATTTACGTCTCCCAGACTCATCCCTGAGCTCTAGACTCATAGCCAGCTGTCTAGGCAACATCTGCATGTGGATGACTAATAGGCCTCTCAAACTTAGCCTGTCCAAAACCAAACTCATGACTAAGCACCACTTAAAACCCTTCTCTTCCATCCTCTGCATCTCAGCAAATAGCACCACATTTGCCCAGCTGCTCAAGCCTGAAGACTTCAAGTCATTTCTTACTCCTCTCTTTTTTATCCCCCCCCCACAATCAATCCATCTGCAAATCTCCTCCCAAATCCATCCAAACCACTTCTCCCCCCTCGGTTGGATAGAACTTAGGGACCAAGAAAAAAAAAAAAGTGAAAAATGCCAATTTCAGATGGTCACATACACAGGATTCCGTGTATATAACACTCTCAAATGATAAGATTGTAGAGATAGAGGACAGGTTAGTAGTTGCGAGGGGTTCGGGATGGGAGGATGATGAGAAGGACAGCAGGAGGGAGATGTTTGTGGTGACGGAGCAGTTCGGTGTCTTTTGGTGGTGGTTACACCAATCTATCTGCATTAGCTTGCTAGGGCGGCCATAGCGGAGAACCACAAGCTGGGAGGCTTAACCACAGACTTGTCTTTATTGTTTGTTCCTGTCCCGAGATGGAAGGCGAGCTCAGCGAGGGCAGGGTCTTTGTTTTACTGCCTGATGTAACCCCAGTTCCTCCATCGGTGCCTAGCACGTGGTAGGGGCTCAAGTATCTATTGAATGAATGAATGAATGAATGAATGAATGAAGGATGGTCATTTTTCCCTTAGGCTCAGAAACAGAAAGCCAAACCAAGCAGTCGTTCCTGGGCCCCTGCTCCAGATACTCACCCCCCGGAACCCAGAAAGAACCAGAAGGAGCTCCATCTTGTTTCCCACAATTGTCCAGGACCCAAATCATCCCCTCAAGCCCCAGAATCAGAGAATAACCAGGAGGAGCTCCATTATGCTGTCCTCAACTTCCCAGGCCCCAGACCATGGGACACCCAGAGGCTCAAGGATACTCACCCAGAATATGCTGAAGTCCAGTTCCAGTGAGGGTCTACTGGGCTGGAGAACTGGGATCCAGACCAGGGAGAAAGGCAGAGCAATTGGGAAGAGGAGAACAGAGCGTAGTCTGTCTGTCTTTCTGTCTCCCTCTCTCTCTCATTTCATCGTCCAAGGTTGGGATGATCCCATCCCAGATCCTAGCATTTTGGAACAGCTTGATGAATGTCTCCAGAGCGGCCTTCTCCAAATACACTATTCTAAGCAAGGTAAAGCTTTTCCTCTGACAAACCCAGGCACCACCCTGGCTGAATACTCACAGTCTCAGTTTCTCAATGGTGGGAGGGCCTTTAAAGAAGATTAAGCGCTCATCTTTGCCAACCTCACAGGTCAAGTCTGCGCGGCTGCCTATTTTGCTGCCACCTGTGAGCCAAGACTGTGTTTTACATTTTAAATGGTTCAGGGGAAAATCAAAAGAAGGATGCTTTATGATGCATGGAAATGACTTGAGATTCAAATTTCAGTGTCCATAAATAAAACTTTATTGGAGTGCAGCCATGCCCATTTTTTCCTGTATTGCCTATGGCTGATTTCAGGCAGAGTGGAGTTGTTGCCCTGCTAAGCCTAAGATAGCTAGCCTTCGGTTTAGGAGAAGTTTGTGGAATTTTCATGTAATGTAAACTCACCCACTTATTTGTACAGAAGAGCAAACAGAAGCGGAGGTCTAGAGAGAGTTCAAGAGTAGCCAAGGTGACACTGGCTAGCTCTGTGACTAGATGGAAGGTTTCTAGGGTGAGGACTTGTAGGGCGAGGGGACTTGAGTGGCAGTTTAATAGTAAGAGGGAGGAAATTAATATTTTTGAACACCTGCTATGTATCACATTGTGAGCCAACTGTGCTGTAAGATTTAAGAGTATCTCCATTGGGAAGATAATCTGAGACTCAGAGAGGTGAATTAACTTATCTAAAGACACACAGGAGAAATCGACAATATCAGGGGTCCCACCCATGGCTGACTCCAAAACCACTACTGCTCTCCCTGCTTTTTCACAATCCCTCCTGAAGTGGCGCTCTTGAGTGAAAAGGACCCAAAACTCAGGGCAGAACGTGAGGATGGTCAGTCATCTCAGATATAAAGAGAGGCTAGCTGGTCACCTCGGCAGGAAGGAGTGGTCAGGCTGTGTCCATGAAGCTGGCCTCTGTTGATCTTTTTTTTCCTTTCTAAGACCATGGTGGGGGAGTGGGGGTGGAGGGGATGTCTTTACTCCTTAGAAGGATAAGTGCAATTAGATAAAGAGGGAAAGAAAAGAAAGAAAAAGATTTTGAGTTGGAATTTTCCAAGGGTTCCTTTATACAGATATTATCTCTATTATACAATTGGGCAAACTGAGTCATGAAAAGGTTACAGACACATCCAAAGCCACAGGATTAGTAAGGTTTGATTCCAGAGCCCAGGCTTTTGGTCATGACCTTGTATTGGCCTCTTGGTGGCTTGTTGAGCAGAGGGGACCTGATGAGGGGTGGCAGGTGCAGTATATGGAAAGGACAAAGGACTTGCACTTGTGTCCAGACTCTACTACATACTAATCAGAATAAGTGTAGGCAAGTGACTTTCTCTCTCTGAGCCTCGATTTCCCCATGTATTAAAATGAAGGTAACACCCTTACTTGGAAGGCTTGTTATAATGATTGAATAAGAGAGTACAGATGAGGGGGGTGGGGCAGTATAGGGGTAGGGGATTAAGAGGTACAAACTCTTAGGTATAAAATAAGCTACAAGTACGTATGGTACAACACAGGGAATATAACCAACATTCTACAATAACTATAAATGGAATATAACCTTAAAAATTGTGGATCACTCTATTGTACACCTGTAATTTATGTAATATTGTACATCAACTATACTTCAATAAAAACATGTTTTTTAAGAAAAAGAGAGAACACAGATGAAGGCACTTTATAAACTGTAAACTGTTACCCAGACTTGAAGTACGATGATCTGAGTATCAAGTATGATGAGTTATGTATGGTGGGTGTCCTTCTTTGATTCGGCAGAATAGAGAAAGTTATCATCTTACATTTGTTTAATGGCAACTATAGTGTTTTAAATTTTCTCGGCTTGTGGAAGGTATTAGCTGACTAGCCCAGTTGGCTGAGCCATGGAGCTCCAGTCTGCAGGTGGGATGCAAATAGCTTTGGAGAAGAAGGTAGCAAACAAGAGAGCTGTGCTCACTGTGTCCTAAGCGCTCTCTGTTTTTCCTCCATAGTCACCCCCGGAGCCCGGATTTGGTAGTTACTGCATATGATGATATGGTAAGGAGGCCCACGCTGACATGTTTTGCCTCCTAAGTGTGCCAGTGCCTCTGTGTACTGAATAAAATAAAAAACTGAACTAGCTGCAAGCACTGAAGTTGGCCACCAGAAGCCAGTATACCCAGAGTAATTGAATTACAGACCCATGCAGTAGGATCAACCAATGCAACTGCCTCATGTTTTAAAATTTTGTTTTAAAAATTGAGGTATAGTTGATATACAATATTGTATGTTTCAGGTGTAAACATAGTGATTCACAGATTTTAAAAGTTATACTCTTGTTTATAGTTATTGTAAAATATTGGCTCTATTCGCTGCGTTATAAAACATACCTTATAGCTTATTTATTTTATACATGGTAGTTTGTACAACTGCCTCATTTTATAGATGGGGCTTCGAGAGGGACAGGTTCAACACAACAAAACAGCAGAAGTGACATTCAAACTCAGACAGGTCCTAAAAGGGATGGCCACTGCAGGTCCTGAATTCCTTTTAATAAACTTAGAGGGGGCAGAATGCTGGAGGGGCCTCTGTTTCCCTCCCTCTGCCCCCAAATCCTGCCGAGCGACCCTTCAAAATTTGTTTGACCTGGGAAATTGCAAGATTATGTTGCTAGGACAACAGGTTTGACCAGGGGTCAGTAACTTTTTTTTTTTTATTTATTTTATTTATTTTTGGCTGCATTGGGTCTTCGTTGCTGTGCGTGGGCTTTTCTCTAGTTGCGGCGAGCGGGGGCTACTCTTCTTTGCGGTGCACACTTCTCATTGCGGTGGCTTCGCTTGTTGCGGAGCACGGGCTCTAGGTGCACGGGCTTTAGTAGTTGTGGCGCATGGGCTTAGCTGCTCCGCGGCATGTGGGATATTCCCGGACCAGGGCTCGAACCCAGGTTCCCTGCATTGGCGGGCAGATTCTTAACCACTGTGCCACCAGGGAAGCCCGGGGGGCAGGGGTCAGTAACTTTGAAATACATGTGTTGAAGTCCCGACTTCTGCAATAACGACTTGGGACTTGGAGTGGGGGGTTGGGGGAGGAGGGTGGTGTTGTCCAGTCCTCTTGGGGAAAGGCAGGTGTGGATGCATAGACACAGCGACAATGACAACGGGCTTGGAGCCAGTAGACTCAGCTTGGCGATTCCGCATTGCCAGATGCTCTCTATGGCCAGTTAATTGGAGACTGTGAATGCCAGGAGGTATAACTAAACAATAGGTCTACGTTTCTGATTTCTGACTCGATCGTACTCTGTTAAAATTCTTTTTCTCATCTCCTAACAGTATCTCAGACCTTCTGTTACTGTCCAGTCAGCTCTGATTATTAAAACTCAGCCTGGTCTTAAATCTTCACCTCCAACTCCGTTTAAATCCCATCGCCTCCCCTCTCCATCCAGTGGAGGTTTTAAGCAGGGACTGGACTCCGTGGAGAAGGGAGGGAGACCAGTTGTCCCTGACACACCCCGTGTCCCAGAGTACTGGGGCCTAGAGGAGGGACACCATGTATGGGGACAAGTGACTCTTGACCTAAGTGGCCACAGCAGTGGCCTCTTGTTGGTGGAAGCTTCTTCTCTGGCTAATCCTGGATGGCGCTCTGAGTGGCAGGTGTCCGAACACTGGGTCTGTTGTGGAGCAAAAATGTGAGGACTTGGGTGGATGGGTCTGAAGAGGTTTCCTGGACTCTTGTGCTTCTTCTTTTTTTTTTTTTGGATGGTAGTCACCTTTTAAAAAAATTTTTTTTAAATTGAAGTATAGTTGGTTTACAATGTTATATTAGTTTCAGGTGTACAGCACAGTGATTCAGTTATATACAAATATGGAAAAGAATATGAAAAAGAATATTATATATGTATAACTGTCACTTGCTGTACAGCAGAAATTAAACACAGTAAGTCAACTATATGTCAATAAAATTGTTTTTAAAAAGGCTTTCTAAAGACAATAAGAGAACTTGGAGTAACTAACCTTTTATGTGGAATGTATAAGGTAAAGTTCACCTAGTACTTCAAGTAAGCATGATTATAAGTTATATACAACAAACTCCTCCAACATATAGTATGATTCTGATGTGAAATTTTGGGTGCATTTTCAATAAAGAACTGGTGAAAACCTTTAGAAAAAAAAAAGGTTATGACAAAGAGGCAGCACAAGAGAATCTGGGGGGATGATAAAAATACGCTGGATCTTGTTTGTGGTGATGGTTACATGGCTCTATGCATTTGTCAAAACTCGGAACTGCACACCAAAAAGAGTGAATTTTACTGTATTATAAGATAAATAATACAAATGCAAAACAAACAGAGCACTTTTTAAAAGATTATGAGAATTTAAATGAGTTAATGCAAGTGAAAGTGTCTAAGTGATCTCCCTTTCTGGGGCCCTTCGACCTCCAGACTCCCACAGCCACTTGAGCAGACACTTCTAGCAAATCCCAGCTTCCAAGCAGTCTAAAAAGCATTCATGACAGCCACATAAACCTAGGGGCGGGCACTCATTCCAGCACAAACCTCAGCCCACGAATCTCTCACGCCAGTAACTTCTTGCCAAGCATCCCGGCCATTTTCTGGGGTAGTGGAAAAACCCCAAGACTGGAAGGGCCCCTAAGTTGGAGAAGTTGAACGAGTGGGTAAGGCTCAAGGGAGAGAGCAGGGCCCCCAGGGATCTCCTGCACGGGGACGGAAGGCGGGGGTGGGGGTGGGGGTGGGATGGGGACTTAAGGGAATCCGTGAGCCCTGTGGGCTGGGAAGGCCCTGAAGATCTAATCTTGGGACTTTGACAGTCCGAGTCCTGTAGGGGGCAGTGAAAGGAAGAGACTGGTCCTAAGACTGGTAAGGGGCAATGAGGCTCCCTAGTGGGCCAAGAAGACCCCTGTATGGGACTCCCCTCAGCCTGAGGACCCCTCTCCCCTCCAAGCTTCGCTCAGCATCGCTAGGCCTAGGCTGGGTCTCCCCGGACGCGGACGCCGCCACCGTGCCGGAGAGCAGACGAGGGCCACTGCTAAAGGCTGGGGCAAAATAGTCAGTTACAGCCCGGAGAAGGCGCGGAAAGACCCTCGCCGCCCCCCCCCGCCCTCCCCTCCCCTCCCCTCCCCTCCCCTCCCCTCCCCTCCCCTCCCCTCCCCTCCCCTCCCCTCCCCCCGGATTTGACGGACGGAGGGAGGAGACGCGGAAGCAACGTGAGCTTACCCGCCAATCAGAGCTGAGGACTACGTCTCGCGCTGTTCAACGTAACAAGGAGTGGGCGGAGCTCAAACCTATTGCTGCCGGCGTTCCCCAACAAATCGGAATCTTCGTTCCCTCCCGACGCAGGAATTGATTGGTCACTTTTCAGAACTTGCCTGTCAATTTTGAAAGCTGGGTAAAGGGCATTTCCTTAGAGGCGCAAGAACACGCCTCCGCTCTCCCAGCTCGGGGAGGAGGGCCTTAAAGGGCCAGGTACATGGTAAGTGGCGAGGTCGGACCCTGACCGCAGAAACAGGAGGGACAGGAACAGAACAAAACCAGAAGCAGTGCCGTTACGCTGGAATTGAGTTTTATGTCGCTAAAAAACAGAGACTTAGCTTACTTTAGGTCAAGAGCTAGTAAGAAGCGGAACGAGGATTCGAACCCTTATTTCGGAGCCCTGTTCGACATAAGCTTCCTAACCGGATGGATGAGACCTGCATGCTAATCACAGTCGCCAGGAAAGGAAAGCCAGCCTTCTTGGTAAAAATCTTTAAATTCCAGCCACCTAGCCTTTGCTCGCGCCGTTTCTTCTACAGCAAATACCCATTCACCCTAGACCTAGCCCAAAGGCCACCTCCTCTAAAACAAAACAAAACAAAAAAAACCACCAAAAAAACCAAAAACCTCTCCGACCTTCTCCCCCACGCCTTGCAAGCGAGCAACAATGTTTTCCTGGCCCCCGACCTCCCCCTCCACCTCCTTGCCTCCAGGCAACGTTTAATCCGCTTCCGGCTCTCACTGTCCTGTTCCTCCCTGAGTCCCGGCTCCCATCACCCCAGAATGTTACTGTCCATCTCTGTGTCTGTCCCCCACCTCTCAAGACTGAGAGCCCTTCGAGAGCAGGTAGCGGTTCTGCGTCATCTCGGCGTCACCAGCACAGAACTCGAAAGCTAGTCTCGGATTTCTCATCCTCAAAGTGGGATGTTGTGAAGTTCTTGTAAGAAAATTCATATTCAAAGGCGCCGCTCAGGTTGAGAACTTTGCATCATCCTTGATTCCCCATCACTCACGTCCAGCAGCCCTGCAGCAAATCCTGATGGTTCTCCCTCCAAAATACATCTTAAATCTATTCACATCTTCCCATCCCCACTACCCCCACCCTCCTTGGAGCCGTCACCACCCATGCCTGGAGGATGGCACCATTCTCCCTAGGCTTCCTGCTTCCACTCTTGCGTTCCACCACAACCCACTCTCCAAGCTGCAGGCACAGTGCTCTTCTTAAAACATAAATTATGTCACACTTCTGCTTACAAATGTTCAAAGTCATCTCAATGTTCCAGAATTTAAAAAAAAAAAAAAAATTCCAAAGTCAGCCTGGAAGGTACTATACAGTCTGGCTCCTACTTGTGTCTCCATGAATCACAGACTCTGGAGCCAGGGTTCAAATCCCAGTCATGCTACTGACTAGCTCTGTGACCTTGAGTAACTTACTTAGCCTCTCTGAGGCACAGTTTGAACCTCTGTGAAATGAGGACTAAATAAATTGGAATTATTCATTAAAATAGACCTCTAGTTTGTTAAAAGAAGAAACTGACTAGTAGTCCTCAAAGCTGTCAAAGTTGTGAAAAACACGGAAAGACTGAGAAACTGCTGCAGAACAGAGGCGACTGAGGGGATGTGATGACTCAGTGGGATCCTGCCTTGGATTCTGTAACAGAAAAAAGAGGACATTCGTGTAAAAACTGGCAAAATCCAAATCAAGTCTGGAGTTTAGTGAAAAGTCTTAAGAGTCATGTTGGTTTCTTAGTTGTGACAAATGTTCCACGATAATGTAAGAAGATAGCAAGAGGGGAATCGGGTGAGTTACAAAGTTATCTTTGTAACTTTTCTGTAAACATGAAGGTATTCCAAAATTTTAAATATATATATATATATTTAAAATAGACCTGTCCCTCTCCTCCTAGCTTATTGCTTCCCAATCCCTCAAACACTATGTTTGTTTCACCCTGAGGGACCTTTGCACCTGCTTGTCCCTCCACTGGGAATAATCAACTCCCAGGTCAGCTGGCTCTGTCCCACAGTATCCTTCTCTAACCATCTTATCTAAAATAAGCCCATGGGGGGCTTCCCTGGAAGTCCAGTGGTTAAGACTCTGAGCTTCCACTGCAGGGGAATGCAGGTTCCATCCCTGGTCGGGGAACTAAGATCCCACATGCCCGGTGGCGTGGCCAAAAAATAAAAAATAAAATAAAATAACCCTCTGCCCCCTGTGCCTCTGTATCACTTGTCCTGTCTTTACACCTTCACAGCCCTCCTGCATATAGGAAATATACTGTGTCTTGTGTGTTTCTCTCCCAACATGTAAAGTTTCATTAGCGTGCATGTATTTTGTCCCGGGCTAAATCCCCGGCGCCCAACCTGGGGCGTAGCATATAGCAGGCACTGAATAATATTTCTTAAATAAATAGATATGAGAATGACTATTGCTTCTCAATAAAATTCTACCACGACCACCTGCAATAACAATAAGAAACTCTCACTGGTTGAGACTAATTGTAGTCCAGATCATGTGTTGACTACTTTACACACGTGATACATCTTTTAAACCTCACGAGATCCGAGAAGGTAATATTAGTCCCGTTTCTCAAAAGCACAGAGACTAGAAGGGCTCAAGCTCACAAAGTTAAGTGAGAGACGGAGCTGAGAGTGAAATCCAGCCTCTACGATCGCCAATCCATCTACTAACCCCTCTGCCCCCGGGAGAACCCAATGTCCAGACTTCCCTAAATGTCCCTTTAGTCCTAAAGAACACCATCGGGTCCCCTGAGGACACGGCCCAGGAATACAGGTGGAGAGAGAGGAGGGGGCTAGGGACTCCTGGGTCTGAGTGGGGAGGGGCCGGGGGCCTGGATCCTGGGTCTGAGGGAGGAGGGGCCGGGGGCCTGCACTCCTGGGTCTGAGGGCGGAGGGCCCGGGGGCCTGCACTCCTGGGTCTGAGGGCGGAGGGCCCGGGGGCCTGCACACCTGAGGCTCGGGCGCCCGGCTCCTGGGTCTCCGGCAGGCGGGGTCTGCGACGTGAGATACGTGGGGTTGACGGACTGGAACCCCGCGAACTCAGCCGTGCACGCTTTCCTGCGGCTCTGCACGCCCCGCAAACCACGCCCCCTTTCTGACAAAGTCCCACCCATCTTCTTCCAGACGCCTCCCCGTCACTGGGCCCTGGAGAAATCGACGCGAAGGTGCTAGAAAAGACTTGAAAGACCCTGGTGAAGATGGAACAGCAAAAGGAAGGGACTGGGCCAGAGGGGTGAGAGACGCAAGACTTCCCGCGCGGGGTACGAAGACCCAGAAAGAGGGAGGACAGAGAAAATCAGAGAGTTGAACAGACCCAGAGTATCAGGAAAAAAAAAAAAAACGTCTTGGGTATCATCACACAGAAACAGAATCTTCGACGATCTTGGTGACAGAGAGAGTTGAGCGAGATGCTTAGAAATAGGGAGAGAGCTAGAAATATATTTGTGGAACAGAGAAATTTCGAGAAGGAACCAGGAGAATTGAAGATGCCAGACACAGCCGTAGGGCTGGAGAAATAATAATTGTCCACATTTATTGAACACTTCCCAGACCCAGCCCTTTAATAGGCACCTTTGATACCACCAGAAGCTATCTCTTGGTATGAAAAAGTAAGGTTCGGAATGGGAAAATGATTTGCCCAAACACACCGCGAGGGAGGCAGCCTGGAATGGGAACCGCGTTCTGTGGGATGCTAAGCTCTGGCAGAGCTGTCTGTCTGTCTGTCTGTAAAGAAAACGGGAAGAAACAGAGAGAGAAAGGGGCCCGGAAGTCAGAGGCCAGCTCAGTCCTGAGGATGGGGAGAAATGGACTCCTGGGAGAAGCCGGGAAGCAGAAAGGCTGCAGTAGGGAAGGTATATGCAGATGGGGAGACCCACTGACCTGTCCTTTTGTCATTCTAGGAACAACCTGCCGTCCCTGGGGACTGAGTCGTGGCCGCCTGCACCTTTCCCAGCCCTGTTCCCTTCTCTCCTGGGCACCCCAGATCCAGCCCACCTGGGGCTCCCTGAGACCCTGGCCTCTGTCACTGTGCCCGTCCGTCTGGATGCCCTCTCCTACCTCCTGCACAGCGCCCTGATGGGAGCCTACACGCTTCAGCAGTCCTTGCCCTCCTGCCCCTGCGCCCCCAATGCGTGCTGCACCCAGCCGGGCACTGCCAAGAGGCCGCCCAGGGGACGCGGGGGCTGGGATGTCCGACGCAGGCCAGGCCGGGGTCAGGGCCAGCGGCAATGGGGACTTGGGAGGGCTGAGCAGGCAGAGAGGGGCTGGGTGGGGAGCCCTGGGGCTGGCCCCAGGACCCCCCCGGTGACGCTGCCATCACCAACACCACCCGCCCAGGATGGGAAGAAGGACACCCAGGGTCCGGAGCCGCCCCTGGAGACGCCGCCTGCTGAGGACTGGGAGGCCGAGTACTAGGGCCCCAAGGACCCTGCACCCTGGACTCCGGAGGGCGCCCTGGAGGGTCACCAGGAGGGTGTTCCTGGAGCCCAGGGTGGCCTCAGCCCTGCCAGAGACACCCAAGAAACATCCTGCTCCCATCCCTCTTCCTCCCAAACCACAGCCTCAGCAGGGGGTCCCGCGAGTCGCCTGGTGAAACCCAGACCTGACATAGGATCCCAAGCCAGGGAGACAGCCCCGAACCTCAAGCCCAAACCCAAGCCTCTTCCCATTCCTGACACTGTGCCCAACTACAGCGACAACGCTCACCTCACTCTCGATGCCCAGGGCTCCTCCAGCCATGCCAGGCCCAGCCCTGACCCCAAAGCCATTCCCACCTGCCTCTGCCAGCCCCATCCCATGGCCACACTGAGGCCCACATCCCCCAGCCGTTCACCCCCATTCCATTCTCCGTCTCTGCCCTGACCCATCCTCATTCCCAGCTCCCTCATCCCCATCCCCATCTGCCTAAAGGCCAGCCAACCCTCATCCTTGATTTCTCCTGCCTCCAGCCCGTCTTCAACCCCGGCCAGCCCCGCCTCGTCTTCAACCTCCTTTCTGTCCCAGCCCCAAAGGTGACATGCCCTGTGACCCCGCTTGCGAAGAACCCCATTGGCCCAACATATCCAGACCCCTGCAGCCCTACCCCATTTCCTGCCTGTGGGGGAGGGGGGCCGGGTTGAACAATAAACGGCTGAGTGTCCCTATGTCTTGTGTCTGTGTGTGCTTACACAGCTTGGGCTAACCCCGAGGGTGCCGTGGAACGAGGCCTGTGAAAGGGTGCTAGGGTGGCTGGGAGGGTCACAGAGAGAGGCCGGTGGGACCAGGGGCTGCAGGGAGGGAGGGCCTGGATTCCTGCTTCAGCGAATTCCATCTGGGGCGTCTGCCACCACTGCACTTCTGCCTGCTGGAAGCTGCTGGGCCATGGGGCCATTGTATGGGGAGGCTTAAGGGATTTGGGAGACCCTGGGAGCAGAGAGGCCAGCGACCTGACTGGGCTCAGTCTGCACAGAGGGGCCGAGGCAGACGGAGGGTTCAGGGCAGGCTCTGCCCCTCAGGTAGGGACCAGGCGTGGGAGCCATGGGCCCCTCCTCCCCCTAAACCTAGGCGGCCAGGCCTCCTTTCTCTCGCAGGGACTTGGTGGGGTCCTAGCCCTAGCCCCTTCCTCACCTCGAACCTGGGAGTTCAGGCCCCCAGCCCCCTCCATCCCCCAAAGACTTGGTGTCCCAGTGGCCAGCCCCTTCCTGGCTTAGGACCTGGAAGTCTAGGCCCCCAGCCCCTTTCTCCCCCCGGGACCCAAGGGTCTAGGTTCTCAGCCTCTCCTACCCCAGACTCAGGAGTCCAGATCCCTCCCTCTGCCCCCCAGACCCAGGGATCCGGGTGCCCAGTTCCTTCCTCTCATTGGGACCTAATGTCCCAGCCCCCCAGCTCCCTCCTCACCTAGGATCTGGAAGTCTAGGGCCCCAGCTTCTCCTCCCTCAGACTAGGAATCTACACCCCCAGCCCCTCCTCCCCCAGGACATGGGAATCCAGCTCCTGACCCCATCTCTCCCCTTACCCACAGATCACCATGTACAGCTTCATGGGTGGTGGCCTCTTCTGCGCCTGGGTGGGGACCATCCTCCTGGTGGTGGCCACGGCGACAGACCACTGGATGCAGTACCGGCTGTCGGGGGCCTTCGCCCACCAGGGCCTGTGGCGATATTGCCTGGGCAGCAAGTGCTACCTGCAGACGGAGAGCATTGGTGAGGCTCCGGGGCGGGGTCTGGGTTGTGCCTGGGATCAGAGCCTCCCTCAGGGCAGAACCTTACGGTGGAAAGGCCACCTGTTTTGCAGATGGAGAACCTTGTGGCTCAGAGAGGGAAAGCATCCAGCCCAAGGTCGTTCAGCATGGAAGGGGCAGAACTGGGATTTCAGTAGTTTTTTCTAGTACAATTACAGGATGTACCGATTGAGAGGTTAAGTAGAGAGGTGACATTTCCTGGCATGAAATAGAGGTCAGGTATAGCAGTTGGGGCTGGGGTTATCAGAAGAGCATTTTCTAAATATCTACTAGGTGTCGAGAACTATGTTAGGTACCAGGAGGATACAGAAGCAATATGGACCCTAAATTTGCTAATACTGGATGAGATACTTTTTAATACTTGCTGTGAGCCAAGCCATGTAATACATATGTGTATATGTATATATGTGTGTGTATGTATATGTGTATATAGATATATACGTGTATATATTACATTATATATTGTAAAAATGGGGATAAAAATAGTACTTACAGTATAGGGTTCCTGCAATCTATATTATATAATACATATTATTATAATATACTCTGTACCTCTATGTGCCTCTTTCCATATGCATATATATTTGTATATATGTACAGTCTTCCCTCAGTCCCTCAGTATCCACAGAGAACTGGTTCCAGGACCCGCCATGAATACCAAAGCCCCCGGATGCTCAAGTCATGTAGTCGACCCTCTGTATCCGTGGTTCCGTATCCGTGGTTCTGCATCTGGGGATTAAACCAACCACGGATAGTGTAGTACTGTATGTATTTATTGAAAAAAATTCTCATGTAAGTGGACCTGCACAGTTCAAACCTGTGCTGTTCAAGGGTCAGATGTATATACATGCATATACATGGAAAGAGAGATGCATAGAGATGTATAGTATATTACATAATATATATTATACAATATACATTATATAATATATTAATAATATATAGTGTATCACATGTTCTATATTATCTGTATCCAACAATAGTGTAGTAATAATAATAATAACAATAACTGGCATGTATTGTTACTGTGTCCTACGTGCTATTCTAAGCGCTTTGCCTGGATTAACTCCCTTCGGTGTCCCAACAACACTAAGAGGGCTGTTCCGTTGTGTCTATGAATTAAGACATGATACTTGACCTCAAAAAGTCAATTCTTTTGGCGGGGGGTGGGGTTGGGAGGAGGACCCAACCCTCACTGAGCCCTGTGATATGACAGGCTAGTGGCAGATTTCACCTACCCCATCTCACCAAACCTGCCCATTTGCTGGAGGGATAAATTGAGGCAGGGAGAAGTGGAAAGGTTTGCCCTGGGCTACCAGTTTCAGAGCCCCATCTGGCTGACTTGGTGCATCCTTTTCATTTCTGGCTGTCTCCTTTGTCACACTTCTACCACTTCTCCTGCTTCAGACTGGGAATACCACCAGACACTCTGAGTTCCCTCTGCTGGGGATGGGAGAGAGGAAAGCTGGATGGAGGTCTTCAAGTTCATTTGACATCTCCATGACCACAAGACTGAGAGCCTCAGGGACATACCTCACCCCGATTGATTCTTGGGTATTTGTCCAAACAGCAGGTTTAATTTGTTCATCCATTGTAAAGCTGATGTAATCCGATCACCAAAATTAGAGCAGGAGTCCTGAGCTTGCTTCCCAGAGGCCAAACCCAACCCAAGACATGTATGCATAGCATTTTTTAAGTTTCCAAAGTCATTACCAGTATTTAAAAAATCTGGAGATTTTACATTAAAATCTGGACTTGCAGCTCTTTTTGAATAATCCAGTTTTGCCTGTCTTTTCCAGGCCCATGGTCCGCTGGGTATGAGAAGCAAATGCCCCCTTCAAATGGGGTACACCAGTCAGGGTCCCCTCAGGAGACGGAAACCACACTGTGATTTGAATAGGGAAGGTTTTATCTAAAGATGAAGCTGATAATTGATCGCTGGTACATGGGACATACACGTTCCCCATGCAGCCTGCCGTCTCCTGCCTTTATTCACAGCTGCAGCCAAGCCTCAGAGGCATTTGTGTTTTCCACTCCTGCATTAGCCCAGCCATGGGAAAGAAATAGGCTATAACATCCCCCATAAGTCCTCCAGACTTTTAAATACCCAGAGGCATGTGTATTCATTTTCTAAGGCTGCCGTAACAAAGTACCACAAACTGGGTGGCTTAACAGAAATCTATTGCCTCACAGATCTGGAGGCTAGAAGTCCAAAATCAAGGTCTCTGCAGGGTTGGTTCCTTCTGAGGGCTGTGAGGAAGAATCTGTTCCCTGCCTCTCTCTTAGCTTCTGGTGGTTGCCTGGCAACCTTTGGTATTCCTTGGCTTGTAAATGCACCAGCCCATCTCTGCCTTCATCTTTGCGTGATGTTCCCCTGGGTGTGTGTCTGTCTCCAAATTTCCCCATTTTATGAGGACACCAATCATATTGGATTAGAAATCCACTCTACTCTGGTATGACCTCATCTTAACTACTTACATCTGCAAAGACCCTATTTCCAAATAAGGTCATATTCCGAGGCAGTGGGAGGAGGCGGGGAGCAGTTAGAACTTCAACATATGAACTTGAAAGGGGAGACACAACTGCAACCCAGCAACCCATAACAACATCCGTGGAGAAGTATCCAGGAATTGTTCTCCCCTAGACTTTCACAAGACAAAAGACTGCATTTTGCAAAGATCTAAGGCTTTTTCAGTGGCAGGATCCCAGTTCTGCCCGGGGTGATAATTGTCCTGGGTACTCCGAGAGACAGAATAACAAAGCAGTTAAGACTGAGGGCGTGGAGCTTGGCTTTCAACTTCAGTCCCTCTGCTAATTATGGGACCTTGGGCAAATCACTTCACCTCTCTGAGCCTCCATTCCTTCACTTGAAAAATGGGCATGAAAATATTACTTACAGCATAGGGCTCTTGGAAAGAATAAATAGGCTCATACATGGGAAGGGAGCCTGGCACGTACTTGACAGTCGCCAAATGGAAGATGAGATCATGATGAGTGGTCCCAGGGCATCTCCATTCATTCCACATGTTTCTTGAACACCTATTACGTGCCAGGCACTAGGTGCTGGGGATGCAGCAGTGAGTGAGAAAGCCAGGCCCTTGTCCTCACAGAGCTGAGAACTCGGTGGAGAGAGATAGACATCATAAACAAGTTAGAAATAAATAAATGGGACATTTCCAAATATGGGTAAGTGGTATGAAGGAAGGGAAAGGGAGCATGGGAGAGAGGATAGAGAGTGAGTAGCAGGAGGATATGGGAAATCGGCATTCATTCACTCATTCATTCATTGAACAAACACTTCTCCAGGCCCTTGTGCAAATCAAACCTCTGCTGGGTGTGTCTGTGGTGTAGAATCAACCAGGTCCCCGTCCTCAGGGAGCAATCAGGCCGGAGAAAGGAAACAGACAAAGAGAGTCTCAACCCAGAGCAGGGAGTGAGGATGGTGCCTGAGGGGTGAAGGGATGCTTCCCAGAGGAGGGGATCTGGGAGCTGGGCTTTGGAGGATGAATAGGAGTCTGCCAGGTGAAGAGGGAGGCTTTTTCAGAGAGGTGAAGGAGGAGCTAGGTCAGGAATACTGAGAGGGGTGAGGCATTCCTGCCCTCAGAGGTAACAGCCTTCCCCACTGAGGGCAAGGAAGGCACAGGAGTGACTGTGAGGTGCTCCCACAGCATACTGGAATGCCACCCGGGCCTTCATGATCCTGTCCTCCCTGTGTGCCACCTCTGGCATCATCATGGGCATCCTGGCGTTCGCTCAGCAGCCCACTTTCACCCGCTTCTCCCGGCCCTTCTCTGCAGGCATCGTGTTTTTCGCCTCCAGTGAGTGAATCACCCCCTACACCTACCCCTCTCCCAGCTCCCTCTCCAGCTCTGCCCCCAACACCACGTTCATTCCCCACTGCTCCTCACTCTCCACTGCACCCGCACCCGAATCCCACCTCCACCTTCAACGACAACTTCAGGACTATTTCTAATGCCAGTCAGTTCTGACACCAGCTATGTGTACTGCCATTCAATTCTGGCACTAACCACCAGAGCTGCCATCAAACCCCACAGGTTTAAAGGCACGGTTCCCAACCAGACTGCCCCTACTTCAGCTGCAAGTGGGGTCCCCAGCTCACCTGTACTTTTGACCAATCGGCTACAGATTCAGGGGTTCCCAGGACCTGCTCAGGTTCAGAAATGTGCTAGAATAACTCACAGAACTCAGGAAGGCATAATACTTACAGTTTTATTCTAAAGAGTACAACTCAAGACCAGCCAACTAAAGAGATGAATGGCGTGAAGCCGGAGAGGGGTCCTGAACATGGAGTTTCCATGCACGCTCCCTGCAGAATTAGGGCTCGTCAGCCCCCCCTGCCCCCGCCCCCCCAGCTCATCCACGCATTCACCAAACAGGGAGCTCCAGTGAGCGCCAGCATCCAGCATTTCTACTGGAGTTTCATTACAAGGGCATGAATCACTGGCCATGTGATTGAACTCAATCTCCAGCTCCCCTTTCCTCCCCAGAGGCTGGACTGGTCCCAAGCGGCTAGAGCCCCAACCCTCTATTCCCACGGCTGGTCTTTCTGCTGACCAGCTCCTATCCCCGAGTCATCTCTGCTCATCAGCATAAACTCAGGTGTGATCCAAGAACAACAGAGACACTCCTGGTACTCAGAAAAGTCCAAGGATTTAGAGTTTCCCTCCCAGGAACCAGACACAAAGACCAGTCAGATTCTTTACGGCACAGCACAACCCCACAGCATTCCCACCCTAACCCTACTCCTCTTTCATTTTTACTCCCACTTTCAACTCAACCCCCATCCTCACCCTTATCCCTACCTGCACCCATACCCCCTTCTCAATTTATTCATTCCCACCCGTATCTCCAAACCCGCTCCCATCCCCATTCCCCGCCCCCCCCACCCCCCACCCCACCCCGCCCACCGACCTCTCTCTCCAGCCTTTTTCGTCCTGCTGGCCTTGGCCATTTACACTGGAGTCACTGTCACCTTCCTCGGTCGCCGCTTCGGGGACTGGCGCTTTTCCTGGTCCTACATCCTGGGCTGGGTAGCCCTGCTCATGACCTTCTTTGCAGGTACTGGGTTTGGGGGTGGGAGGGCCAGTGTCCGTGGCACTGCGGGCAGCACTCAAGAGGGTGAGATGATGGGGGGGGGGTCACACACAGGTGCCCCCGGCACTGAACCAGAAGGCAGACCCCAAGCCCTGTGGACACCAGGGAGAAAGGGAATGCTGTGTCTTTGTCTTGCGCTGGGAGCAGGGGCTGGGAGGGCTGATGGGGGGCTGGGCGGGGTCAACCGGGATCTCTTCTCGCGCAGGAATTTTCTACATGTGTGCCTACCGGATGAATGAATGTCGGCGCCTGTCCACTCCCCGCTGAACCCAAACGTGTGCCCCGACTTCATCTGGACGTCAAAGTCAGGTCACTGAAGAGGAGGGGGAGGGTCTAGAGGCCTGAAATCCTGGTTCCTAGGGCCTGGTGGAGGCAGTTGAGGAGACCCAAGGCCCCAGCCACCAGGGGGGCTTGTTAGAGAAATGGAATATCCATTAGAGAGACTTTTTGGAGTCTAATAAAACTGACGGAAACTACTGACGTGTGGTCCCTGAGGGGTTCGCGTGGAGAGAAAGAGGGGTGAAGTGTGGTGAATGGGGCAGGGGTGGTGGCATTAGAGTAGACCCGCCTGCTCAGTTCCTGTAGGGATGGGCACAGAGATAAATTACACAGTCCCCACCCTACTAGGTTCACCTTTTTTTTTTTTTTTTTTTTTGGCTGCACCCCTCGACGTGTGGGATCTTAGTTCTCCCGCTAGGGATCGAACCTGGGCCCCCTGCAGTGGAAGTGTGGAGTCCTAACCACTGGACCGTCAGGGAAGTCCCTGGGTTCAACTGCTAGGAAACCGACGTGTAGGTCCAATTCTGATGGGTGTGCTTTTTCCCCACACCACCAAGCGAGTAACTCAATTCTGACATGATCTCCCTAGAGAAAGTGTCAGATCACACAAGTTAAAGACACAGCCCTAGAGGACCGCCTCCCACTTCAGATGCCAATCACAAGCCCAGGTTGTCACTTGTGCTCCTGATCAACCAGCAATAGACTAGAGGTCCCAACAGCCCCCTCCTTGGGTTCCATTAATTTGCTAGAGCAGCTCCCAGAACTCAGGGAAACATTTTACTTACTAGATTCACCAGTGTTTTATAGAAGGATATAACTCAAAACAGCCAGATGGAAGAGATACACAGGTCAAGGTAAGTGGGAAGAGGTGCGGAGCTTCCGTGCTCTCTCCAAGTAAGTCACTCTCCCCCAAAAAGCACGTGTTCACCAGCCCGGAAGCTCTCTGAATCCTCTCCTTCTGGGTTTTTCTGGAGACTTCATTACATAGTTATGATTGATTAAATCATTGGCCTTTGGTGGTTGAACTCAATCTCCAACTTCTCTCCCCTCCCAGGAGGTCAAGGGGTGTGACTGCAAGTTCTGACCCTCTAATCATGTGGTTGGTTCCCCTCGCTCTCACAACTTAGGAAATTCCAAGAGTTTTAGGACCTCTATGCCAGAAGTGGGGACAAAGACCCAACAATATATATTTATTATAAAACATAATATCACAGTAGGATAATACGATAAATGAAAAGATCTGTGGAACTTCCCTGGTGGTCCAGTGGTTAAGACTCCACATTCCCAATGCAGGGCGCATGGGTTCTATCCCTGGTCATGATAGGGACAGAATAAAGGGACAAAGTAGGTAATTAAATAGGGGATTAGTTAAATAGGGGATTTACTTACACTAGGGGATTGTAAGTAAAGAAGAAGTATGGGAGACCCCTGTAAGTTAATGATCACTTAAGAAAGCAGGTTTGCTTAACCACAAAACCAGGCAGGCTTGCTTAGCAACAAAACCATGCAACAGAAGCATGAGACATGCCCCAAACAATAAAACAATGGTGGCCTGAGACCCACATCCTGTCCAGTGAGCTCAGTAAGTTAATAACCCCTATGACATGCTCTCTGCACACATAAAAAACAATAATTTATGGAAAGGTGACATTTCAAAGTGAAAGACCCTCATTGTACTGAGACCTGAAATAATTTTTCCATAGTGCCATGACAGTCCTGGCTTGACCATGTAGGGACAGAAAAAACTCCCCTGCCCAACCTGGAGGCGGAGCTGCTGATGGAAGCATGACGACTACTCAAGAATGAGGAAGAAGGTGGTCTTCTCCTCCTCCCCACTTTTCCTTTGATTATAAAACTGTAGCCCACTAAGTTCTTGGGGAGGCACCCACTCGCCCACCCGCTTGTAAGCCTCACAAGTGTCCTATTCTAATAATCTAATAAATCGCTTCTTATCTCACCACTTTGCCTCTCGCTGAATTCTTTCTGTGCTGAGACAACCAGAGCTCCTTGGAGCCCTCCAAAACGCCGCTGAGAGAATTCAGCCTGGGAACTAAGATCCCACATGCTGCCCAGCGCGGCCAAAAAAAAAAAAGAACAACTGTGAAAAAACAACCTCCTTGCCCACTCGCGCCATCTCCAGTTGGCTCTCCCAAACTCCTGTCCCTTCCCTGGATGGACCCTTCCAAGGAGAAGCACCAGAACTCTGATCTGCACCTAGTCTTGCACCTGCCTCTTCATCCATCATTCATGACCTAGATCTTCTCTTCATTCACTCATTCATTAGTTCATTCAACAAACTCCTGCCAACTGCCATGAGATTTACTAAAGCTTATCAAAAAATAATAAGACTGGGCTTCCCTGGTGGCACAGTGGTTGAGAATCTGCCTGCCAAAGCAGGGGACACGGGTTCGAGCCCTGGTCTGGGAAGATCCCACATGCCGTGGAGCAACTGGGCCCGTGCGCCACAACTACTGAGCCTGCGCGTCTTGTGCTCCGCAACAAGAGAGGCCGCGACAGTGAGAGGCCCACGCACCGCGATGAAGAGTGGCCCCCGCTTGCCGCAACTAGAGAAAGCCCTTGCACAGAAACGAAGACCCAACGCAGCCAAAAATAAATGAATAAATAAATAAAAAATAAAAATAAAGGAATTCCTTTAAAAAAAAAAGAAGGCTATTTAGGGAGGCTAATTCCAATAATAAGAATATTTATTACAGCCTATGCTAGGAACTGTTATATTAATAGAGGCTTACTCCCAAGAAATATTTATTGGGACCTCCTCAAATAACAAAAATACTCTATTTATAGAGGCTTCCTCTAGTAATAATAGCAACTGAAGGCTTCTTCTCTAATTAGAATTTATTGAGGTCTATTTAAGTAGAAATATTTACCGAGACTTATTCCAGGAATCATATTTCTAGGGGCTGACTCTAGCAATAATAATGATGTTATAACTTCAGACTCGTATCTCCAACTACTTACTCAACATTTCCACTTGAAAAGAAGCGGCATCTCAATTTCCGCATATCTGAAGTTGAGCTCCCGATCTCTCTTACACCCCACGTCTGCTCCTCCCGTGGTCTCCCCCAACGTAGTAAATGACAAGTCCACTTTTATCTAGCTGCTCAAGCCAGAAACATTGGGATCGCCCTCCATAGCTTTCCTTCTGTTACATCTCACATCTGATTCATCAGCAAATCGTGTTGGCTCTACCTTAAAAATGTATTCGGAATTTGACCCCTTCTTGCTCAACCATGGTTACCCCCGATCCAAGCCACCATCATGTCTCACCTGGCTTATTGCCACAGACTTCTAACCAGCTCAACCTCAAGCCTTACCCACACCCCACCCAACCCCTGCCCCTGCAGTCCATTCTCTACACAGTATCTAAAGGATTTTTTTTTCATTTCTTCTTTTTTTAATTTAATTTTTATTTTATATTGGTCAGGGAACTAAGATCCCGCAAGCCATGCGGTGTGGCACACACACACACACAAAATAAATTAAATAACTAAATAAAAGGATGGGATTGAATTTGTTGTCGGGAATGAGAATGGGGTTGGGTTGGAGGGTAGGGATGGGGCTAAGGATGGGATTGGAGCTGCCTGCAGTTGGGATGGGGTCAAGATCACAGATGGGGGGAATTCCCTGGCAGTCCAGTGGCTAGGACTCCTTTCTTTCACAGCTGAGGGTCAGGGATCAATCCCTGGTTGGGGAACTAAGATCCCACAAGCCATGCAGTGAGCCAAAAAAGAAAAAGAGAGAGAGAGAGAGAGAGAGAGAGAGAGAGAGGAGGAAAAAAAAAAAAAAAAAAAGAGAGAGAGAGAAAAAAAAGATCTCAGATGGGTTCTGTGCATGTGATCACCACATGCCCTCGGCTGCGACTTCCTGAAGCTTGTCCGGCTGCTAATCACAGGAGCCATGTCCAGTGCCATTTTTGTGATGGCACCCCAGCTGCCCCAGACCTGGATCCCCTTCTGGGAGCCTGTCCTCATGAGCATGGGTGAGGGATGGGGGCCTGCAAACTGGAGTCTCCAACCGAGGAAGAGGACCCAGCCTCCTGGGTCACTCCAGTTCTCCCCTTCGCCAGCTGTCCTGGGACCGTTAGCTCAGATCATCTGCGGGACAGAAGTCCTCTTCCAGGTCATTCCTGCTTCACAGAGGTCAAGTTTGTCTGGGCCTTCTACCTGGGCTGTGGCACCTTCACCTTCTATTTGAGGTGGGGCCCAGGACCTGATGCTGCCGTGAGGGGAGGGCCAGAAAGTCCTGCACTGACATCCTTGACCCCCAACTCCCGCTCCCTGACCACAGAAACCCAGATCCTGTTGATGAAGTGCACCAGACTGAAGGCCTTGCTCAAAACAGCACTAAGTGTGAACTCATGTGTCAGATGAGGATGTGGGCACGTCTTCCCTCCACAAACTCAAAACTGCGATCTCTGTTTACCTGCCCTGGGCATAAGCTCCAAGCAAGGAGCCGGGAGTCTGAGTGTCCCCACGCTCAGGACCTGGAGTCTAGGCCTCCCAGTAGCTTCTTCCTTCAGCCCCAGGTTTCCTAGCCTCCTGCCCCCTCCTTTTATGGAGACCCTAGAATTGGGGCCCCCGTCTGCCAGAACGGAAGGTTGCAGAACCCACAGGAAAGAATGATGCATCCACCAACTGTCCCCTCTGGCCACACCTCCCCCTCCCATTTAACTCACACCCTGGCCTCACTCACCACACCCCACCTCTGGGCCTCCCAAGCCTCTCTCTCACCTCTTCCAGGAAGCCCCCTCTGGGTGTGGAGGGCTCCAAGGGCAGGAGGCATAGAACCTTCTGTAGAGACAGAGAGGCACGTTCCACCCACCCAAACCACTGACAATGTGACATCTCCAGGGCCCTCCCCCCGACCATATACTGTGAGGGGAACCTCAAGGGGTGGGGGGCGGGTGCCGATGAAAGCCGGGAAGGGAGGATGTGTGACAAGAGTCAGTTGCCAGGAACTGGGTGAGAGCAAACTAGTCTGATCTGAAAGACCACAGGTCCCCCAGCTGCCCCAACTGCTTGACTCTCCCAGGAGTCCGGGGGGCATAGCTTCCTCCTCTCTCAGAGACCCAGGAATCTGCATCACCAGGCTGTTCCTCACCCAGGACCCAGAAGCCCAGCCTTCGCCCCCATGGAGCCCTACCGGTCCCTGGCCCTGCTCACTAGCTCCCTGGGCCTGCTGTCTCTCTTGGTGGCTCTGAGCACGAATTTCTGGTTTGTGGCCGAGGGGCCCAGCTCGTCTCACTCGGGCCTCTGGCCAAGGGGGGATCAGGGCTCAGTAAAAGGTAAGGGGGAGCGGTCTCCCTCGGGGTGGGGAAGGGCCTGAGGGGACGGGCACTCAGCGGTCCCGTCTCCGAGCAGGCTATATCCACGTGACACAGAGCTTCTGCATTCTGGCTGCCCTTTGGGGCCTGATCTCTGTGAGCTTTCTGGTCATGTCCTGCATCCCTTCACTGTCTGCCCCTGGACGCGGCCCCATCGTCTCGACCTTCACAGCCTTTGCCGCGGGTAAGGACTCCGGGCTGCGCTTAGGGCGCTGGGACCTGGTGAGTTTCTGCGGAGGGGCTGAGCCATCTCTCTTGTCTCCGTCCCCAGCCCTCTCCCTGACAGTGGCCATGGTGGTCTACACTGTCGAGCGGTGGAAGCAGCCTGGACACCCCCAGATCCAGTCCTTCTTTTCCTGGTCCTTCTACCTGGGCTGGGTTTCAACTGTCCTCTTTCTCTGTGCAGGTGACTGCTGCCCTGGGGAGTTCCGGGGGTGGATAGGGGCCCAGCTGGGGGCTCTGAGGGAGCAGGGCAGGAGCAAGGGTCTAACTTCTCTCTGCCAACCCAGGTGGCCTGAGTCTGGGAGCTCACTACGGGGCCCACCGGCCTGGCTATGAGGCCATGTGAACCACAGGATGGCTTTGGCACTCCATTCTCTGAAGGCATCATCAGGAACCACGAAAATAGCTGGCTCTCCTCCCTGCCCTGACTCCCAGCGTCTGCAAGCTCTTTCCTTTGTGTCTTCATTCATTCAACAAAAATTTGCTGGGATCTGGTTATTCCGAGGTTAATGCTGCCACAACAGAAGGAGACGACACTCCAGCTCCACAGTGGATGACACTGGGCACCCAGAGAGGAGTCAGTCCTGCTACCTGCCCTGCCCTAGAGATGCTCCCACCAGAGCGGGGACCAGTGTGGGCTCGGGCATGGCCCCAGGGCCCTCGTCTCTCCATCCTTTATCTCTTTTCTTCCCTTCGTCTTTCTCCCTTTAGCTCTTTTCTTCTTGCCCCCTTTTTGATCTTGTCACCCTTGCCTTCACCCTTAGTGTGCCTTGCTCATTTCATTAATAAATTCCCTCTTGGGACTTCCCTGGTGGTCCAGAGGTTAAGAATCCGTGCTTCCACTGCAGGGGACACGGGTTCAATCCCTGGTCAGAGAACTAAGACCCCGCAAGCCGCGGGGTGCAGCCAAAAAAAAAAAAAAAGAAAAAGAACAAATTCACTCTTTCAGCTGGCTTTTCCTGAGTGCATCCTTTCTGCTGGGCCTCCCACTGGGGATGCTGAGGTGAGTCAGATCAGGCCCTGCCCGCCAGGGGCTCCAAGTCCGGTGGGGGCAGGCAGAGCCCAGGGCGGGTTCGGCAGGAAGACTGGCTGTGTCTGGAGGAGGGGTGCGGTGTGGAGGTGAGCTTTCTGGGGAGATGGTGTTTAGGAACTTCTCCAGGGCCGAGGGAAGGTAATGCAGGCAGAGGGACCCTAAGGTGAAGGCGTGGAGAGGCTGGGAGTTCTCAGAGGATGGAGAATAGTGCTTTGTGGTCCACTGTAGAATGTGAGGGTCCGGGGAAATGAGGATGGAGAGGCGGGTAGGAGGCAGCGCCTCTAGCCCAGCAGTTGACTGTCTCTTGAGGGTGATGGGGAGCTAAGGGTGTGAGCAGGGGAGGGACAGCGTCTGGTCTGGGTTCCAGAAAGCTCCTTCTGGGGCCCATGGGGGAGGCTTGAAGGGGAGAGAAGAGCTTGGCAATCCAACAGGCGGGACACGAGACAGGACAAGGGTGCACTGGGGCCAGGGCATGAGAGGGAAAGGAGGGAAGGAGCCAGAAAGTTTCAGGGGGTGGGAGGAACTGGACTCAGGGATCCAAGGGCTTTGTAGGGTGAGAGGCAAGAAGAGGGCAAGGATAGTGCCCGGGGGTGTGGTCCAACGAACTGGATGGGATGATGGTGTCCTCCCTGGTTTGGTGGAAGATGCTGAGCTCAGTGGGGGTGTGGCTGAGTGTCAGGGTCTGGGAGACGGTCAGAAGCAGGTGAGGACCTGGGCTGGAGATGGAGTTTGGGATGCTCTCAGAGCATCAGAGGTCACTGGAGCTCACCTGGTAAGAAGATGCAGAATGGAGTTCTCCAGGAGAACCGGCCTTGAGAAGTGGAGGGAGGAGGAGGGGCAGGAGGCTGCATGGGGGCCTGGGAGGGCACAGAGAGCTGGGGATCAGGAGAGCTTATGGGGTCAAGGGAAGAGCAGTTTCTAGAAGGACATGGGCTACCATGTCATGGCCCTCAGGGTCCCCCAGACTTGCCATCTGACTCTGAGCTGTCAGTTTGCCAGAAGAGCTGCCTCTGTGTGTGTGTGTGTGTGTGTGTGTGTGTGTGTGTGTGTGTGTATGGGTGGGTGGGTGGTTATCTCTTTAAATGGCCACTAGAAGAGGGGGTTCTGGAACTCCTGCTGCCTCACAGAGACCCAGTCTCCCTTCCCCCACCCTCTGGGCTCTGTCTGAGAAGCCCTGGGAGCTGTGGGTGAGTCATTTAGGTGGGTGTGTGGTGGGGAAGGCAAGGGACAGGCCAAAGTCACGTCCACTGGGGGATGGAGGTCTCTGGAAGGCAGAGGTTCCTAAGCAGTGATGCCTGAGGGGGCAGGTGGTCTTGGGTCTGAGAGGGGCCTGAGGGGGGTGGTCCCAGAAGTAGGGGCACCAGGCAGGGGTGCAGGGGTAGCCATCTGGGATATGGAGGGACATGCAGGAAGGGGTCTCAGGGACCTGGGGGTGGGAGGAGCGTTGGCCAATCCTGCACGTGTGGTCCTAGGCAGCAGCCTGCCTGGCATGGGGGTGAAGCGGAGCCTTCAAAGCGGGGGCACCTTGCTGGGCTTCTTGGCCAACATCCTCACCATTCTGTCCACGGCCACCAACTACTGGATCCGTTACTCTGGGGGCCACAGTGGCCTGTGGCAGGAGTGCAGCGGGGGCACCTGCTCCAACATCCCCTGCCAGAGTGAGGCCCGGCCGCCCAGCTGTCAGACCCTCCCCCCCTACTGGAGAGACAGCCCCCCAGCACTGACCACAGCTGGCCCCCTCACCTGACACCACAGCCCGGCACATCCTGCGGTACCCCCGCCCCCAGCCCTTCCACTTCAGCCTAAGATCCGGCTGCTCCTCCGTGACCAGGCCACCAGGAACCCCAACTCGGGGACCTGCCTCCCTGTTGCAACATTAACCGCCACTCACGATGTAACTTCCAAGGAAGTCCCCATCCAAAACCCTGACTCTGCTCCCAGCTCCGAGCCGGCGGATGGGGGTGGTGGCCAGGAGCGGCGCCAGCGGGGTTGATGCGGCCCGCTCTCCCCAGCCATGCTGGCGGTGACCGGGGCGTGCATGGTGCTGGCGGCGGGCTGCAGCATCGTGGGCTTGGTGATGGGGCTGCGGATCCTGTGCCAGGAGGGCGACTCGCGGGGCCGGACCACGAGTGCCATCTTCTTCCTCTGCGGTGAGATGGCATAGGGTGGGCCTGGTAGTTGGAGGAGGTAGGGGCCCAGGGGTCGCGCGCGACTAGAGGCACCAGGAAGAGAGCCAGAGACCCGGGGCGGCGGGGGAGCTCGGGGCGGGGGGGGGGGGGGGGGACCAGGCCTCGAGGGGGAGGAGCTAAAGAGGCGGGGTCAGGGGCGGGGCCAGGGAGGTGGGGGACGGGAGGGCGGGCAAGAAGGGCGTGGTCTGAGGCGGTGGGCGCGGTGAGGGTGGGGCCTGGGTGCAGCCCCCTGGCCGCCCTCACCTGGCGGGTGGGCGGGGCCCAGGCCTGCTGCTGCTGATCGCCATGACAGGCTACACAGTGAAGAACGCGTGGAAAAACGACGTCTTCTTCTCCTGGTCCTATTTTTCGGGGTGGCTGGCTTTACCCTTCTCTGTTCTCGCGGGTAACCTGGATAACGGAAGAGGGTGGAGAGGAGACTGCCCCGAGGACCCCCCCCCCCCTCCCTGCAGAGACTCCCCAGCTGTCCTCCCAGGAAACACCACAGTGACCTCCCAGGGACTCCCGAACACACTCCTGGGCTCCCGCGGACCCGACAGAAACGCCCTGGGAGCCCCAAACCCCAGTCCCCGGGGCCCTTCCGGCCATCCGCGCTAGGACCCACCCTCCTCCACCCGCCCTCCGTTCCCTTCCCGCCAGGCTTCTGCTTTCTGCTGGCGGACATGATCATGCAGAGCACGGATGCCATCAGTGGATTCCCCGTGTGCTTATGACCGCAGCTGCCTGGGGCAGAATAAAGGAACTGCTTCCATGGCCGCGGCTCCACGTGCCTTTCTGGGGGACCTGAGGACGCGGACACGGGGGTACCTGGAGGCTCAGGGAGGAAGTAAGGACACGAACCTATAGGGAACGTGGAGACATGGGGGGACACGGGAACGGAGATTCGGACACGGACAGGACAAGGGTTTTGATGGGAACAGGGACAGGGGGTAGTGGGGTCAGGAGGGGACAAGGGCTCGTGGAGAGGATGTAGGGACACAGACATCGAGGAAAAGTGGAGACAGGGACGGGGGAGGACGGATATGGGGGAACGTAGAGGCACGATCATAGAGGGGATGAGGAACACGGGCATGGAGAGAATGGGGGGACTCGGACACATAGGCACCGCGACTCGGAGAGGCGAGGAAGAGGTGGGGAGCTAGGGGAGAGGGCTAATCCTAGGGCACTGGGAAAAGCTTAGGACGACTCGTTGGAACTCCTCCCTGGCAGCGCTTCCCTCCCCCGCAAGACCTTTCCCCTAGTTCTCGGCCACGCCCCCTTCACGAAGCAGTTTTTCCCTTCCCTTCCGGGTTCCGCCTCTCTCCCCAGGATCCTCTCCCCATTGGCCCGCATCCGCTTGCCGCACCGCCCTCCCTTCCGGCCTCCTGATTGGTCCTTTGTCGGGGCGGGGAGGCGGGCACCGCAGTGGTTGACTGGCTGGTGACACGGGGCGCCGGCGCAGAGAGGGACAGGGGGCGGGGCGTCCGGACGGGGAGGCCGAGGGTGAGGACCGACCCGGCGGGTCGCCGCGGCGGGAAGATGGCGGAGCTGCGCGCGCTTGTGGCTGTCAAGAGGGTCATCGACTTCGCCGTGAAGGTGACCGGGCCCCCCTCTCCCTCCTCCCTGAGCCCCGCGGCCGTATACTTCCGGGGTCAAGAGCGCACACTGTATGAGGGTCTTCTGGTACCTCTGATCTCTGCAGCTCTTCCCTCAAACGTCAAAGTCACACCTGAGGGCAAAGATCAAGAACTGAGAGGTTCTGACGCCCCTTCCCTCTTCATTCAAACCCAGCCCTTCTGGGTCATGACCCCGTTCCCCTTCCGCCAGTTCTGTACTCACTCTCTTGAGAATTGTCTGCAGGGCGAGTTACCTTCTCTATTTCTTACCTGCTGGAGGAGCCATGGTTCCTGTTTAACACACGCAGAAACTGAGGCACAGAGGGGTCACTCAGCTGGGAAGGGGCACAGCCCGGATTCCTATCCAGGTCCCTCTGACTCCTCATCCCAACTAGTGCTTTGCGCACAATCCAGGCTTTTCACCCACTCGGCTGCATTGCACACTCAATTGACTGTTCAGCACAGAAAAAGTGCTGTCATGGAGGTCCTGTGGGAACCCAGAAGCTCTCACAGCGCCAGGGCAGGTGAGGAGACTCTAGCTGGGAAGGGAGAAGTGTGTTTGCTAGACATGAAAACCAGTCTGACAAGTTGGTGGTCTAGCTTACAACCTCCACGAGAAGGGTGGAGGGCAAGGTCTCTGAGGGCCTGACTTGTCCCCAGACAGAAGCTGGTCCAGACAGAGGTAAATCAGACACAGTCCCTCTAGCCGCTTTTTCTCAATAGTTGGCCTAAACCAGACTGAAGGCAGTGACTTTCCATCCATGTATGTCCCCACCCCGCAATGCCCATCAGACTAGGAGTCCACCTCTGTGTCCCCAGTATTGCCCAGTACAGGGCCTGGAGGCCTGACCCTAGCATGAAAACTTACGCAGTCATTAACAACTCACATTTAGTGGGTCCTTACTATGCACTAGGCAGCGTTCTGGGTCCTTGATGGAGATGAACCTATTCAGTCCTTTCAATACCGTCTAGATTTTTTTTTTTTTTTTGGCCATGCCACGTGCCTTGTGGGATCTTAGTTCCCCAGCTGGAGATTGAATCCGGGCCACGGCAGTGAAAGCGCAGAGTCTTAACCACTGGACCGCCAGGGAATTCCCCTGTTTAGATGTTATTAATCCTGTTGGACAGGTGAGGACACAGGTCTGTGGAGGTTCTGTTAGCTGCCGGATCACCCGGCTAGGCAATCGCAGTCAGGTCAAAACGCAGCCAAGTCCTGCTCTCACTCAACAGCCACTTGGCCTAATGACAGCTCTGGCAGCGTGTGGCAGGGGGGTTGCTTGTTTGGGGGACAAGCTCGTCTTGGGGTCCTGGGACCCGATTCTTCTGGTGTCCTTCCCAATCTGACTGTCCCTTTGGGCTCCCGTAGCCTCCCTCTGCCCCAGCCCTGGGCCCTGGCCTGAGATGTCTGGGGTCATATCTGTCTCCCCCGCCGGACAGGCTCACATTTGACTCAGCTCTGGGTCCCAGCGTTGCCCAGCCCAGGACCTGGCCCATGGGTGCCTCTGGTGTTCGTGCCGAATGGGGAAGTGTGAACTCGTTCTGACATGAGCTCCTGTACTTTTTCGCAGTGTTGGCAGGGCCTGCCCCTTCCACAGTGCCCCAGGGCATCTCCCTGGACGTGTCTGAAACGAGTGATTCAAACGCTGCTAACTACCTAATCACCAACCCGGGCACCACCCCAGCCCTCCTTCCCTCATCTCCCAGAGCCTGTCATTTCTCAGCCCCGTCCCCCGCCCCCCCCCCCACCCCCCGCCGCCCTCTCCATCTCTCTGCCCTGCTCCCTCTTCTCCAGCAGTTCAGGCTTCATCTTCTTCTACCTGAACCCTCACCGCTGTCTCCTCCTGGTTCCCCAGTCTCTCCCCTCCAGTCTGTCCCCTCCCAGCCTGGGTGTGGGGGGCTTCCTGCCCCCAGGGCTGACCATGCCCCTCCCCTCCTCCTCATCCCACCACTCCCAGCACCCTGAGGACAAAGTCCCAGCCCCTCCGCTGGGTGCTCGAGCCCCTTCGTGGTCCAGCGCTGGCCCCCTGGCCCTCCATCACCCCTTTGTGCCTCCCAGGTGCTCATACTTTCCTGACAGACCCGGCTGCTGCTTGCCTCGGGCCTCTGCCCCTGCTGTGCCTTCTGTCTGGGTGCCCTTCCAGCTCCCCCCTCCCACCTCTGCTTCTCACCCCTCCTTTGTCCTGCCTAACTCTGATCCCACTGATTGTAATAGGGTGTAGGGATTCTCTGGCATCACCACGTCCAGGAAGCCCCCCCCGCCCCACCGCCCCATCCCCTCAGGCTACCCTGATGTGTCCTTGGGCGCTCCTGCAGCCCCCTGGGCTTGCGTCTCAGCCCTTCCCACACTGGATGGAGATCCTGTTTGCCCAGTTGTCACCCCCTGCCCCCAGACTGGCAGCTCCTTTCGGGAGGGGGTGGTGGTGTGCAAGGTCTGACGCAGCATTGCTTCCTCACTGCCTTCCAGACTTTCCTCAAAAGTCACCTTGTCTGTGAGGCCTTCCATGGTCACCTGCTTGGCCTCTTTGTGCCTCAGTTGACCCATCTAGCAAATGAGGGTGGTGGTGGCAGTAACCAACCTCCTGGGCTGTCCGGGCGGTTAAATGAGTTAACGCCTATAAAGCCCTTGGAGGCTTGCCTGCCTGCCTGTTTCTGGCTCTTTCTTTCTTTCTTTCTTTCTTTCTTTTGGCAGCGCTGTGTGGCATGCGGCCAGCCAGGGGTTGAACCCATGCTCCTCCATCCCCCAGCACTAGAAGCACGGAGTCTTAACCACTGGACCACCAGGGAAGTCCCCTCTGGCTGTTTCTGTTGAGAGTTAATTTGTTACACCTTAGAGAGAAAGCCTGGAAGCTTCACTGAATCATCTCCCTCAATTTATGAAACATCATTATTTAAAAAAAAAAAAAAAAAAAGACCGTCACTGATTTTTCAGGCCAACCATGGTTTCCCGACTTATGTAATTTAACTAAACAGTGTTTTTGAAGCTTGAAATCAACTCAGGCTTCAAAGGTCGTCCATGGAGAAGGTGAGCTGGCACGGGTCCCTGGTGCTGGAGAGCTCGTACCCCTTCCTCCTTGGGGGTCAGGAGTCTGGGGCTGAGAGTCCTGCCAGGGCTGGAGCAGGCTTGAGGCCCTCTCTTGGGCCCCCTGGCTTCCCGGTGAGGCCTTATACTGATGGACTGCTTTCCTATTTATAAAGGGGAAACTCCCATCTTGGATTTTATTTTTTTCATGAAAGACAGGGCTTTGGCCTGTTAGTTTCCATGCTGTTTAGTAAGTGTTTGATGAACGGACAGGTGCAGGTTTTAATGCATTACTCTTGTGAGCAAATTCTCATTCATTCACCAGACAAATATTTCCAGTGCATCCACCACGTGCCAGGCACCACCGTTCTAGGCCTTGGGGGATACGGTCATGACCAAAACGCCCGTAAATCCCTGTCCTCGTGGAGTTGACGATCTGCTGGGGAGAAGACAGCTAATCAATACAGCATATGTCATATGGCAGGTGTGCTCCAGAAAGAAACAGAGGAAGGGGGAGGGGAGAGTTAGGAGGGATGCAGTTTGAGGAAGATGACCAGGGAAGGAGGTGAGGGATGGAGCCAGGGGCGTGTCTGGGAACTTCTGGGGAAATCCTGGGTGACATGCCCAGCCCAGGTTCCAGTGAAAAAAAAAAAAACATGGACTCAGCGCATGGTGTTTGCTCCGTGGCTTTTTCTGTAAAGTGCATTTATTAAGTTCTGGTGTTTGAGCCTTACTGTTGGTGCTAAGGTGGCTTTTTCAAAATGAAGTGACAGTGATAGAAAGTGCGAGTTGTCCTTTTCCTCTTTCTCCTCCTCCTTTTAATGTTACCGGTCCCTGAGGTACAGCCAGACTGGGGGACCCCTGCCTGAATCCCACATTCCCATCTCAGTTCTGTCCGGTGGATGGGAGGAATAACCGCATCCTTCAGCCCCAGAGAAACAGGTACAGGGAAATAGTCCCAGAGAGAGAGTCCCCGCTGTCAGCCCACATCTGCTCCGGCCAAGGAGAAGAAAGAGGTCAGGTCCCGAGCCAGATTATGCAGGCTCCCAAGCCAGGCTTCTCTGAAAGTCTCTCTCTCAGGCTACAGCCAAGTTCAGCATCCTCGCCCGCTGTACTAACGTACCCACCAGAAACCCGGGAGTCTTGCTAGACTCTTCCCTGTCCTCCCCGAGCACCCTGTCAGTTTCACCTCCACAGACCTCGCCAATCCATCCCCTTCCACACGTGGATGGATTGTCCGAGCCACTGTCACGGCTGTCCGAAGCACTGTCATCTCTTATTTCGGTGACCAACAGCTGCCCAGCTGTCTCCCCACTTCCGCTCTTGCCGTTTTTCCAGTTTTCTACACCAAGAATCCAGAACGACCTTGTACAAACTTAAAGTTGGATCCACTCACCTCTTTCCCTTTCCTTGTTGTTCTTTGGACCAAGACCCAGCTCCCCGGCATGGCCTGCTGGGCCCTGCGCAGTTGAATTCGTTTCCTGTTGCTGCTGTAACTAGTTACCATAAACTTAGTGGCTCACAGCAACACAGATTTATTCTCTTAACAGTTCTGGAGGTCAGAAGTCTGAAATGAGTCTACTGGGCTAAGATCAAGGTGTCAGCAGGGCTGCATGGCTTGCGGAGGCTCAAGAAGAGAATCCGTTTCCTGGCCTTTTCCAGCTTCTGGAGGCCACCTGCGTCCCTTGGCTTGTGGCCCCTTCTTATGTCTTCGATCAACAGTCTAGCGTTTTCTCTCTTGGACCCTGATGCTCTCTCCCCTCCCTCTTTAACTTATAAGGACCCTTGTGATTACTTTGGGCCCACCTGGATAATCCAGGATAATCTCCCTCTCTCAAAATCCTAAACTTAATCACTTTTGCAAAGTCCCTTTTGCCACGTAGGTGACAGTCACAGGTTCCAGGGATTAGGATGTGGGCATCCTGAGGATCTGTTATTGTGCCTGTCACCCCGGTTCAGCCCCTGCCAGCTTCTCTGACAGCACGCTGTGTTCCCCTGGCCGCACCAGCCTCCTGGGACTCCGCAAACCTCAGGGCTTTTGCACGTGCTCCTCCCCCACCCCCAGCACTGTCCCTCACACTTCACCTGCTCGATGCCAGTTCCTGTTTCAGGTTCAGCTCAAGTGCCACTGCCTCAGGGAAGCCTTCCCTGATAGCCTCCAACATCAGACTGGGTCGGGCCCCGATCGTGCTGTCTCACAGCTCCTGGACTCCCCTTCAGGAATTGTCAGGTGGTACAGCAGGGGACTTGAGTGCTTGGGACGCAGAGCACTGCTGACTGGCCGTGTGACTTTGGGACAGGTGCTTCCATTCGGAGCATCAGTTTCCTCGTCTGCCCACAGGGACAGCGACAGCTCCTGTTTCACGGGGCTGTTGCCAGGACTGATGAGTTAGGGTGCGTGTGATTGCTTAGAACAGGGCTCCTGCGAGATGCTCCTGCAGTGGCCAATACCGTCGTCCCTGTTTGCTACCAAGAGGATTGTAGTGGGAGGAACAGTGGGCCCCCCTGGGCTATGAAGTTCCTCATCCATGGAACCTGTGACTGTTACCTTCTTTGGAGATAGGGTCTTTGCAGATGTGACGGAGTTAAGGATTTTTTTTTTTTTTTTTTTTTTTTTTTTGGCTGCACCGGGCGGGTTGCGGGATCTTAGTTCCCCAACCAGCGACCAAACCCAGGGCCCTGGCAGTGGAAGCACGGAGTCCTAACCACTGGACCGCCAGGGAAGTCCCGACTGAGTTAAGGATCTGGAGGTGGGGAGGTTCTCCTGGATTCCCCAGGTGGACCCTAAATGCCATCTCAAGAGTCCTTACAAGAGAGGAGTCGAGTTTCGACACACACTCACACGGAGAAGGCCGCATGAAGACGGAGCACAGAGTTGAGGGTGAAGTGATGCCACCCCAAGCCAAGGAATGCTGGCAGCCCCTCCAAGTTGAAGAAGCCAAGGAATAGATTCTCCCCTTGAGCCTCCCGAGGGACCGCAGCCCGGCCGACACCTTGATTTCACAGCGAAACCTGTTTTGGCCTTCTGGCCTCCAGAACGGTGAGACGGTAAGCCACCAAGTTTGTGGTCATTTGTCACAGCAGCCTCGGGAAACTAACAGAAGCAGTAGTTAGTTGTTCCTGCCATGCCCCCCTGTGCCAGACCAGGAGCTCCCGGGCCAGCAGACCTGTCTGCCTTGCACACGGTGGTGCCTAGGAATCCAGCGCGGGGCCGGTGTTCAGTGAAGACTCACCATGTGAGGAAAGGAGTAGACGAGGTTTGCTTGCCCTTGACCTTAGCCTGTTGGGCAGAGAGAGGCTTTCAATGCTAGTGTTTTTCAGACTAGATCTTAACCATGTGTCGGTCAGGAAAACCATGTGGCAGGCTGGCATTTAAAAAAAAAGAACAGAAAATGTCAGGGTATGGTGTGTAATGGAAGGGTTAGAATCGATCACCAAACCTTGCATTGCCTTGGTATTTATGTTTATGTATAAATGTATGTTGTGCATTTATAATACCCTTGGGGATATTGTAACATGTACCTCTCGCAGTGGGTTATGGTAAAGAAAAATTTGAGAAACACTCTTTCAGGCCCCAGGAACAGCCACAGAGTAGGACGAGCGTGGCAGGTGTCCCTGGTGCTCAGCGAATGTCTGAGTGAGGAGGTGACCTCCACCCGTCTGTGACTTCTCACCCTCTCTGTCCCTGGAGCTGTGGGACCCTGGACAAGGCCCTGCCCCTTTCCAGATCCCTGTGGTCCCCATCCAGCCTGCGCGAGGCTTGGTGTCCCGGCCACCACCCACCCCCGACCCCCGCCTTCTCGCCTGCTTCCCCCTGACCCTGCCACCTCCCCTCCCGGCTGAGCAGATCCGGGTGAAGTCCGACAGGACGGGTGTGGTCACGGATGGCGTGAAGCACTCCATGAACCCCTTCTGCGAGATCGCCGTGGAGGAGGCCGTACGGCTCAAGGAGAAGAAGCTGGTGAAGGAAGTCATTGCCGTCAGCTGCGGGCCTACCCAGTGCCAGGTGCTCGGGGGCCTGGGGAGGGGCTGGGACCCCAAGTCCCGGGTCTGAGGGAGGAGGGACTGGGGCCTGGACTCCTGGGTCTGAGGGAGGAGGGCTGGAGACCGGGCTCCTGGGTCCCCCTAGGGCTAGAAGCCAAGTCAAGCCCCTTCTCTGCTCCGCAGGAGACCATCCGCACCGCTCTGGCCATGGGTGCAGACCGAGGCATCCACGTGGAGGTGCCGGCTGCGGAGGCAGATCGCCTGGGTCCCCTGCAGGTGGCCCGGGTCCTGGCCAAGCTGGCAGAGAAGGAGAAGGTGGACCTGGTGCTGCTGGGCAAGCAGGTAGGTGACAGAATCGTGACTCAAACTGGCTGAAGCCCAAAAGCAAGTTCATTAGGTTATGTAACAAGCTTCAGGCACAGCTTGATCCAGTCCCACGTGCTCTACACTCCTCTCCTGTGTCTTGGCTTCACTCTGTGTATCTCCAGGCTCACATCCCACCAGCCTAACAAACCCAAGAGAAAGATAAGAATCTCTTTCCCAAGGGCTCCAGCAAAGCTTCTAGAGCTGGCACTTCATCGGTCCAGCTGGAGTCATGTGCCCATCCCTGAACCAATCACTGGGGTCAGGGGTAAAACGTTCTCATTGGCCCAGATGCCATTTCGTCTAGTTCCCTAGTGTGACTGGCACAGGGTTTGGCTAGAGGGAGGCCTCTGGAATATTTAGACGGGGGGCAAAGATTTGGCATCTGGGGTGCCAGGTGCCCTCATGTGCCCCTGGACAAGTGACTGCCTATCTCGGGGCCCAGGTGAGGGGATGGGATCATTCTAGACCAGGAGTCAGCAAACTGGGGTCCATGGCCACCACTGATTTTATAAATAAAGTTTTATTGAAATGCTACTGCGTTTGTTTACATAGATACTTACTGTCTGTGGCTGCTCGTGCAATTGACTATGGCCGCTCGTGCACTGCAGCAGCAGAGTTGAGTGACTGTGACAGAGACCTTATGATATTTACTACCTGGCCCGTTAGGGAAGACATTTGCCAGCCTGCATTCTAGAGAAAGGCCCAAATGGTACGTGAGAAGCTCCGTCATTGTACAGTCTTCTCTCTTTCCCCACCCAGGCCATCGATGATGATTGTAACCAGACAGGGCAGATGACAGCCGGATTTCTGGACTGGCCACAGGTGAGGCCGGAGTGGGGAGCATCTGCTGAAGGCCAGGCCTGGGGGCTCAGAACACAGCCACCCCTGTCCTTGCCCTTCTGGAGGGAGGCAGGTGTAAAGCAGGACGGCCACTCCAGTGGGCAGGAAGGAGGGGCGCACAGCCAGGACCCCAGGCCACATCTGGGCCTTCACATGCCGCTTCCCCAGCCTGTTGCTCCTCAGCCACACCACTCAGCCCTGCCTCAGGGCCTTTGCACTGACTGTTCCTCAGCCTGGAGCAGGGTTCGCTCAGATCTCCTCGGGGCCTTTCACTCCCCACCGGGTCCGTCCTCAGACATCGCCTCTTCGGAGAGGCCTGCCTTGCCCACTGTCTGTGAAAGTACTCACGCCCCCTCCCCAACCCCACGTTTCCCATTCCAGTCCAATAGCAATGCAAGCGACATGAGTCATTTAAAGCTTTTCACAGCTACATTAAAAAAGTAAGAAAGGCCAAAATTCATTTTAATCCTATATTATTTCACACAACATATCGATAATACTATTTCAGCATGTCATCAAGAGAAAAAATATTGAGCTGGGAACTCCCTGGCGGTCCAGTGGTTAAGACTCTGCTTTCACTGCCGAGGGCCTGGGTTCAATCCTGGTTGGGGAACTAAGATCCCACAAGCCGCGCGGCGTGGCCGAAAAAGAAAAAAAGAAAAAGAAATACTGAGTTATTTTACATTCTTTTGGCTTTTGGTACGAGGTCATCGAAAACCAGTGTGTATTTTATATTCACGGCACATCTCAATTCACACGCTCAATTTCCATAAGAAGTACTTAGATTCCTAATACCCGTTGTTGAAAAAGTAGATTCACGCGTCCAACTTGTTCTAAACAGACTTAAACGTTTTCCAATAACTGCATCGAGTATCCTTTTTTTAATCAGCTTTACTGAGATAAAACTGACCTGTACAATAAACTGCACACGTGTAAACTGTACAGTTAGGTAAGCTTTGACACGTGTAACACCTATGAAACCATCACCACGATCATCATAATGGATCTCGCTTATTGGTGTTAAACTGTAAATTAATGAAATAAAATGAAAAATTCCGTCCCTCCCTCGATGGAACTAAACACATTTCGCGTGCTCAGAAGCCACATGTGGCCAGTGGCCACTGTGTATTTACTTGGTTACCGGTGGTCTTCACTGCAGGATAAATGCCCCCAAAAGCTGGGTCCTTGTCGGTTGTGTTCATGGTGCATCCCCAGAGCCGGGCTCATGGGACATTCCAACTAAGACCTGAAAGATTTGTCCGGTGAATAAGTGAACAGAGAGAGCAGGTTGGTTAGACAGAGAGGGTGTAGGTCACGTCAGGAAATGGTGGTTCAGGACCGAAGGGCAGAGGAGCCTTGGGCCAGAGGGTGGGTGCCGAGGGGGCCCCAGAGGATGTTTTGAGGATCAAGGTACACAGGAGGCGCTGTCGTTGGCTCAGCAGAGGGACCTCAAAGGGAGCTCCTGGGGACAGAAAGGTGTGTAAGTGAGACCATGACATGGAGCCTGGAACCAGGCTGGACACATCTTTGAGCCTCTCTCTGCCTCAGTTTTCCCCATCTGTAAAATGGGAATAATAGCACTTACCTCCTAGAGTTCCTACGAGGATCTGATGACTTAATACGGTTGCTTAGAACAGTGCCCAAAACTCAATACATGTTCATTATCATTAAGGAAGGGAGATCCAACGGGCAGGTTCAGGACATTAGGACCTACACCCTGGGTCCCAGGAAAGACACCCTCCCCTGGATTTTGGAGTTCCCTTCTTGTGGCTTCCTCCTGTTTTTGAGCTTGATGTCTGTAGGTCACCTTGCGGGACTCTCCCACTTCTCTTCTCATTCACTGGCTCATCCGTGTGGCGTGCACTCAGCAGCGGCCTGCTCTGTGCCTGCCCTGGGTTAACCTCACCTGTGCTCCCGCAACGCTGTCCCTCCCCAGGGCACATTCGCCTCCCAGGTGACAATGGAAGGGGACGAGATGAAAGTGGAGCGGGAGATCGATGGGGGCCTGGAGACCCTGCGCCTGAAGCTGCCTGCCGTGGTGACCGCTGACCTGCGGCTCAACGAGCCCCGCTACGCCACGTTGCCCAACATCATGGTGAGTGCTTGGCAGATGGGCCGCTGGGGGCCTGGGGACGGGTGAGTGCTGCAGGCCCAGCGCCTCCCTGGTGGTCAGGTCGGAGGAGAGAGGACCCAAGGGACGTCTCCTCCAAAGGAAGGGGTCACCCGGTCAGTTTGACTAACGGAGCGGGTTCACTGAATCATTTCTGCCAACAGTGGGAGTTCGGGGTTGGGGGGTGTGGCTGTTTTGGCGAACAGGGAGGGTTTGCTGGTTACCTCAGCCAACAGAAAGGCTTCACTGGACTCCAGGAAGGGTTCCCCTGTCATTCCAACCAATGGGAAAAGTTCATTGTGTAATCTTAGCCAAATAAGGAGGATTCATTAAGTCATCTTGGTTTGTCAGGGAAGGTTCCCCCGGTAATCATTACCAACAGGAAGGAATCATTTAGGCCATCATGGCTAACTAGGAGGAGTTCATGGGGTCTCTGTTCACTGTTCACCATGGCTCTAGAATGGGTTCATTGGGTCATCTCAGCCAATAGGAAGAGTTCAATGTATCATCTCAGCCAATACGGAGGGTTTAGTGTGTCATCTCAGCCAATAGCGTTTAGTGTGTCATCTCAGCCAATAGCGTTTAATGTGTCATCTCAGCCAATAGCGTTCAATGTGTCATCTCAGCCAATAGGGTGAGTTGTCATCTCAGCCAAAATGGAGAGTTCGGTGTGTCATCTCATCTGATAGGGGGCGTTCAGTATGTCATTTCATCCAACAAGGAGGGTTCATTGAGTCATCTCAGCCAATAGGTGAGTTCAAGTGAGTCATCTCAGCCAGTAGGAAGGTTTCAGCATGTCATCCTAGGCAATAGGGAGGGTTCAGTAGGTCATCTCATCTAATAGGGAGGGTTCAGTGAGTCACCATCTCAGCCAACAGGGAGAGTACAATTGGTCATCTTGGCCAAAAGTCTATTGAGTTATTATTGCCAGAAGGATGACTTTGCCAGTCCGTTCCAGCCAGCGAAGGACTTCCCACGGCGGTTGACTAAAGGTGGGCTCCCACGATGGGAGGGCTCCCCAGGGCATCCCAGCCAGCAGGAATTGTCCACACCAGGTGCGGCCCTGTAAGAGGTCACGTGTGCCCTGGCCAGTGGGCAGGTCCAGAAGGGTTCAGCCAGTGGGAGTGGTTCTGCAGACGTGGCACCCATGGAAGGGGGCTGCAGGAGTGTGGGCAGGGGCTTGGGCAGCCCTGTGAACCGTGGGCCTCCCATGTGCAGAAAGCCAAGAAGAAGAAGATCGAGGTGATCAAGGCTGGGGACCTGGGCGTGGACCTGACCTCCAAGCTCTCCGTGATTAGCGTGGAAGACCCACCCCAGCGCACGGCCGGTGTCAAGGTGGAGACCACAGAGGACCTGGTGGCCAAGCTGAAGGAGATTGGGCGCATTTGAGCCCTTTCCCTGAAACCCGGCAATAAAACCATGACCCTTCCGACGTCTGTCTTTGTTAACTCATTCCCCAGAAACCCATTCTTTGATTCATTCAACAAACGTTTACTTAAGCCTCCTGTGTGCCAGGTCCTGTGCTGGGTGACACTGGGGAACCAGGGGAGTCACATCAGGCCCCTGCCTGTGAGGAGCTTCCATGGTGCAGGGGGCACAGACAATGGTGCCAGGCTCTTGCTGAGACTTGGGACACAAGAGGGAATGCGGCCAGAAGGTCTGGTCCTGGTTGGGGAGACAGACAAGCAACAGACAATCAAAACCTAGTGTGAGGATGAAGAGGGGGGGCCTGGAGTCAGACATAGTGATTTTAGACCCTCACTGTCACACTTACCAGCTGTGAGATCTTGAGTGAGTTACTTCCCGTCTCTGATCTTCAGTTTCCTCATGTGGACGATCGAAATAGTAAGAGCTTGGTGTAGTGGTTGGGGGCCTAGGGTCTAGATCCCAAGGCCCTGGGTTCAGCTCCCAGCCTGGCCAGTCCCTGGCTCTGAGAGGACCTTTGGCAGGTTCCTATTCTCTGAGCCTGGGTTTCTTCCTCCATCAGGTGGAGTTAGTAATAATACCCATTTTCTGGTTGTCTGTCATGGCGTGACAGACCTCTCCGCAACTTGGTGGCTTAAGCCAAAAATCATTTATTTTGCTTGTAAATCTGAAATTTGGGCAGGGCTTGGCGAGGACAGCTTGCCTCTCCTCCATGTAGCATCAGTCTGGGTGGCTCAAATGGCGTGTCTAAGATGCCTCGGTCATGTGCCTGGCAAGCTGGCTGGGGATGCTGACTTCAGCCGGCTGTTGGCCAGGGACCATGATTCCTCTCCACTGGGATGATTGAGCTTCCTCACATCATGGCGGCTGGGTCCCGAGCGGGAGCATTCTGTAATGCGGGAAGTGGAGTATGCCAGTCTCTCAAGGCCTAGATGCAGAAACTAGCACAGGGCCACTTGTGCTGTACTCTCTTGGTCTGACAGTCACAGAGCCTACCTAGATCCAGGGGAGGGCGAGATAGACCCTATTTCTTAGCAGGAGGAGGGTTGAATTTGTAGCCATTTTTAAGCTACAGAACCTGCCCCATGGGTTGTTTTTTTTTTTTTTTTTTAAATATCTATTTATTTATTGGCTGCGCCAGGTCTTAGTTGTGGCATACGGGATCTAGTTCCCTGACCAGGGATCGAACCTGGGCCCCCTGCACTGGGGGCGCGGAGTCAACCACTGGACCACCAGCAAAGTCCTCCCGTGGGGTTTTGAAGGGTCATTAATGTAGTATCTTCAGAACCATAGCTGACATGCAGAAAATGCTTACTCTGTATTATCACCACTATTAGCATGGGGTGGTAGGGAAAGCTTTCAGGAGGAGTGAGCAGCCTGACCTTTGTGGACCAAGCTCTTCCCTCTGGCTGTGCAACCTCCAGCAGTTCCCTTGATGTCTCTGAGCCGTGGTATCCTTGTTTGTAAACACCCAGCTCATAGAGCATTTGGAAGTGTTCAGCCTGATAACGCCCAGGAAGAATTTCGCACAGTTCCTGGACCACAGTACATGGGTAATTATCATTTTGGTTCTTGATAAGGTGAGACTTGAAGGACAAGTTGTGGTTAAGCCGGGTTGGAAGGGGTGGGGGAGTGAGCCAGAGCTTTCAGGCAAAGGAAACTGTCCCGGCCAAGGCTGGGAGGGGAGAGATGGCCTAAGAATGGCAGGGTGTTCAAAGAGGAAGTGCTGGAGGGGGAAAGGAGGGGGTGGGTGTAGGCCATGCAGGGCCTGGAAGTTCTGATGAGGAACTCGGTTGTCTTCCAAGGCCAGGTGCTGGGGAGCCACAGGAGGGCTGTGAGGGATGGGGGGGTGCCGCTCTGGGGGTAGAAAGACTCAAGGACCATCTGGGGGGCCACGGACTGGAGGGAGGAGGCTAGGCAAGCGGACAGAGGAAGTCAGGGCCTGTGCTGGGGTCTGGCTGGTAGAAAGAGGAAGGGATGGAGCAGAGAGATTGAGGGGGCCGGAGGGGTGGGATCCAGAGACTGACAGCAGTGAGGGGAAGGAAGAAGGGAGGAAGGCTCCCAGCATCCCCCTAGGTGGCAGAGCCGCACTGGAGATGGAGGATGCAGGAGGGTGGGGTTGGGGGGAAGACTCTAAGTTTAGTGGGACACGGGGCATGTTAAGACCTGGGGGTTGAGGGGACACAGTGCTGGCTCTCAGGAGAGACAGCTGGGTGGAAGATAGCCACTTGAGACTTGGCCCTGAGGGCAGCAGGGGACCGTGGAGAGCAGACGAGGAGCAGGATCGGACCTGCGGGCGGGTGGGGGCGTGCTCTCCTCCAGGAAGTCTTCCTGACTTCACCTCCCCACCCCCCTCCACGAGTTTGTTACTAAGTTTCCAGCTGGGACTCCAGTCTCACCGTCTGCCCCCAGGGGCTGGGGAGTGCAGGGGTTACGCTGGGCCTAGCTGATGAGGACAAGTGGGGCAGGGTGTGGGTGGCTCAGCCATAATATCTGGGTGGGGGATCCTGGCACCTCCCCATGGATCTGGCTTCCTTCCCCGCCCAGGAAGCTATCAGTCCTGTTGGACTCGTCTAGCCCGGGAGGAACGGGTGCAGGCCCTGGGTCTTGCCCCAGTATCCTCGCGGGTGCAGCTGGCACCATGGACACCTCGCGGGCTCTGCTGCTCTTCCTGTTCCTGGGTAAGCCCCCCTGCTCAGCCCCTTGCCCATCATTTCCCTTCTCTGCAGCCCAGCAACTCCCTCCCCTCCTTTCCTCTGCAGCCTCGGGAGTAAGAGTCCTCGCCGTCAAAGCCTCTTCTGGAATTCAGAGAACCAATCTCTCCTCGGACTCGGAAAGCTCTTCCCAGGGCCCGGGTTTGAAAGTTCCCTCCATCAAACCCCCCAGCTGGAAATTTCCAGATCAGTCTCCAGGTTCAAAAGCCTCTGCTGATATCCCTCATTCTGAATGGTCTCCTGAGGTGCTGAATTTGAAGGAGGTGCCCGGGTCCTTCCGGTCCAGTGTTTCTGCTGAGAGCAAAAATCTGAACCTGGACCCCTTCTCCGGAATCCCTGGCTCCCAAGTATTTCCTCATACCTCGGGTTCTCAAGTTCCTGCCCCAAACCCGGAGCCTTCCTCCTCTGTTAAGACCCCAGCTTCCAAAAGTCAAGTCCCCAATACTACCGTCTCTGTGCAGGCCCCAGTTTCAAAACTCTCCCCTCAGGATCAGGATCTTAAATTCTCTGCCTGGAGCCTGGACTCCAAAGTTACCTCAGAGGCCCGCTCGGGGCCAAGCTTGCCCCCGCAAGTGGGGGGCCCCCTGGCGGTGCTGGTGGGGACCACAATCCAGCTCCCTCTGGCTCCAGTTCCTGGCCTTGGTCCCCCTTCCCCTCTGCTGGTTTGGCGCCAAGGTTCCAAGGTGCTGGTAGCTGGGGGTCTGGGGCCAGGGGCCCCGCTCATCAGCCTGGACCCCACGTACGGAGACCGCCTACGATTTGACCAGACCCGCGGGAGTCTGGAACTCTCCTCTGCCCAGCTAGAGGATGCTGGGCTCTACACAGCTGAGGTCATCCAGGCCGGGGTCTCCCGGCAGATTTGGGAGTTCATGGTGCGTGTATATGGTAAGTGGGCCCTGAGGTGCCGAGTGCTGGCTGCAGGGGCTGCTGTGGGCAGGTTACTGCTGTTCTGAGGATGTGTTTCCTGCCCCAGAGGAAGGGGTTCCTAGACAGGGGAGAGGGACTTCTGGGCTGGAGGGAGGGAGAAGAGGAGCTGGGGGTCAAGACGGGTGCTTGAGGGAAATTGGACCTGGGGACCAAAACTCCTGGGAGCCCGGACTCCCGAGTCCCAGAGAGGAGAGAGCTGGGTACTCGGACTCGGGTCTGTGAGAAGAAGAGGACTCTTGGGGCTAAGAGGAGGGCTAAGAGAGGGCCACGGCTGGGGCGAAATCCTGGGTGTAAGAGGTGGAGGGGGCTGGGGCTCCCTGGGCCTAAGGGACGAGGGGGCTGAGAACCGAGTCCTGAGTCCGTTCCCCCTCTCCCAGAGCCCGTGTCCACGCTGTCGGTGAAGCCTGAGGTCCCGGAGACCGAGGAGGGGGCGGCGGAGCTCCGGCTGCGCTGTGTTGGGTGGAGGCCGGGTCGCGGGGAGCTGAGCTGGACCCGGGACGGACGCGTCCTGGGGTCAGCGGACCCTGCGGGAGTGGAGCCACTCCGGATCCGCGTAGAGGGCGACGAGCTGCTCATCGCGCGCCCTACGCGCAGCGACCAGGCCCGGTACACCTGCCGCGTCCACAGCCCCTTCGGCCACACGGAGGCCGCGACCAACGTCAGTGTCTTCTGTGAGTGCGGGTGTGCCTCCGGTCGGGGACAGGGATCTGAGGGCTCAGGCTCCTGGAGTCCCTGGGGAGGAGAGGGCTGGCGGTCCAGTCTCCGGAAATCCTGGAGGAGCCCCAGTTGACCCCGACTCTCGCGGTTCCGACCCCCTTCCTCCGCCTAGACGGCCCGGATCTGCCGGTCATCACTGTCTCCTCGGACCGCGACGCCGACCCCTCCCTCTTTGTCACCGCGGGCAGCAACGTGACCCTGCGCTGCACCGCCGCCTCGCGGCCACCGGCCGACATCGCATGGAGCCTGGCCGACCCGGCCGAGGCCGCGGTGCCCGCCGGCCCGCGCCTCCTGCTGCCCGCGGTCCGGCCCGGCCACGGCGGCGCCTACGCCTGTCTCGCAGCGAACCCTCGCACCGGCTACCGCCGCCGCTCGCTGCTCAAACTCACGGTGGCGGGTGAGGGCGGCGGGGTGGGATGGAGGGGCGGGGTCAGCAAGGAAGGGCGGAGATGCCCGGGAGAAGGGGCGGAACCGGCAAGGGGCTGGGATACCCGGGGGGGATGGGCGGGGGGGGGGGGAAAGAGCGTGGTGGGGCGTGGCCGGCAGGGAGGGGCGGAGATCCCCGTAGAAGGAACGGGGGGATGCACAAGAGAAGGGGAGGAGCAAGGATGGCCAGGAGAGGGGGCGGGGCCAGCACTGAGAGGGCGGAGCTTCCTCGGGATGAAGGCGTCTCATCAAATTAAGCAGCGGACTTCAACGGCAAAGAGTAGGAGACAGAAAGGAAAGGGACTAAGTTGCTTGGGCCAGTAAGTGGGATCAGCAAGAGAGAAGTTACCTGGGAAAGGGGGCAGAGTCACGAGAGAAAGGGGTGGAATCATTCTAGAAAGGGGCAGAGTCGTCCTAGAAAGGGGGCAGGGTCCACTAGGAAGGGCAGGGATGTCAAGAAAAGGGGAGGGTTCAGTAGGAAGAGGCTACTCGCGGAGTAATCAAAGAGGGGGGGGCCAAAGTAACCTGGTGGAAGGGGTGGAGCTAGAAAAAAGGGTCGGGGTTACGTTTGGAAGGACAGGTATCAGTGTGGGAAGATGAAGTTTCCTTCGGAAAGGGGGGCAGTCAGTGGGGCTGCGACTGCCCACCTAGCCCAGGAGTTGCCGGGGAAAGGGAGCGGGGTCTGTAAGAGAACGGGGCGGGGTCAGTGCCTACAGGGCGGGCCCAGGTGAAGAAGGGGTGGAGTGAACGCGCGAGAGGCGGGGCTAGAGGGGAACTGGGAGAGAACTGACTGACCCCTTGATCTCTCCCTCCCCTCCACAGATCTGCCCCCCGGGTCCCCACAGTGCTCAGTCGAAGGGGGTCCTGGGGATCGCTTCCTCCGCTTCCGCTGCTCGTGGCCCGGCGGGTTCCCTGCCGCCTCCCTGCAGTTCCAGGGTCTCCCCAAAGGCGTCCAGGCGGGACCGGTGTCCTCTGTGCTCCTGGAGGCTGTCCCCGCCCAGCCCCGGCTCAGCGGCGTCCCCGTCACCTGCCTTGCTCGCCACCTGATGACCACGCGCACCTGCACTGTCACCCCGGGTGAGAGCCTGTGGGACTTCTTTCCTGTTTTCCGAGGAGGAGGGGCTATTTCTTTCCTCCTTTAGAACTTGAGAAAAGGGGACTTCCTAACTACAGGAAAAGAGATTTCCTCTATCTTTAACCCTACAGAAGGTATGAGGTTTTCCCTATACCTCAAGCAGGGGCGGGGCCAAAATTTCTTTCCTGGACCCAGGAAGAGGACTGACACTTTCCCACGTGTTCAGAGCAATACATGGTTGAGAACAATATGAGTTTCCCAGGCCAGGACCTGGCCTGTCTTACGTACTTCCTAAGTCCTTGTTAAGGAAATCAGATGAATGAATGAGGGAGTGATTGAAAGGGCAGATCTTCTTCTTTTGGCTAAGGTGCCCTATTAGATTCACCAAAGGGCACAGGACTTGTTCTCTTTCTTGATTGGGTTTCTTCCACCTGCAGAGGCCCCTCGAGAGGTGCTGTTGCATCCGATGGTCGAGGAGACACAGTCAGGGAAGGCGGAAGTGGCGCTGCAGGCCTCTGGCTGTCTCCCACCTTCTCGAGCATCTTGGGCCCGGGAAGGGCGGCCCCTGGCCTCCAGAGACCAGGGACGCCTGCGGCCTAGCCAGGATGGGCAGAGGCTCCTCATCGGCAACTTCAGCCTGGACTGGGACCTGGGAAATTACTCCGTGCTGTGCAGTGGGGCGCTGGGTGCTGGGGGCGACGAGATCACCCTCACTGGTGAGCCCCATCCTTTCCCAGAACCCAGGTCCTCCAGCCCTCTCTTCTCTCAAACCCAGGAGACTGGGATTCCAGCCTGTTCCTCCCTCAGACCAAGGAGTCCAGGCCCCCAGTTCCCTCCTCCCTTGGACACAGATATCTTGGTCCCCGGCCTCTGCCGACCCCAGACCCTAGAACTCCCACCCCCAGATCCCTGACCCGTCAGGGAATCCTGGACCCCAGTCACTTTTTCCATGAAACCCTCAGACCCAAGAGTTTGGGCCCCCAGTCCCTTCCTTTCTTAGACCCAGGAGTTGGGGTCTCCAGACCCTCTGCCCCTGGGACCTAGGAGTCCAGGCCCGTGGCCCTCTTTCCTCTCCCTGCTAGGACCCATGAATCCAACCCCCACCTTGATTCCACCCCCACCCCCCCAGGACCTTCTATCTCCTCATGGAGGCTGCAGAGAACCCGGGATGCAGCAGTGCTGACTTGGGATGTGGAGCGAGGGGCCCTGATCAGCAGTTTCCAGATCCAGGCACAGGTAGAGAACCCTGACCTGAGCAAAGCCACCGCGTCCGAGGACTGGATCTCCCTGCTCACCCTCGGACCTCGGGATCGCTCAGCTGTGGTGCCCCTCCTTCCTCAGAAGCCTCGGGCCTGGGTCTTTCGTATCCTGCCCACTCTGGGGCACCAGCCAGGGACCCCATCCCAAAGCCAGATCTACCGCGCCGGTGAGTGAGAGCTGCTGGGCTTCCAGCTGGGCTGAGAAGCCCTTCTCCTGGGCTTCCTCCTGTCAGTCTGTTTTGTTGGATCTTCCTTCTTTCTCTGTGTTAGCTTCCTGGGCTTGCTGTAAGAAGGTACCATGAACTGTGTGGCTGGAAACAACAGAAATGTATTCTCTCCTAACTCTGGAGGCCAGGATTCTGAAATCGGGGTATCTGCAGGGCCATGCTTTCTCCGAGACTCTGCATAGACCCCTTGCTTGCCTCTTTTCTAGCTTCTGACGGTGACGGTCAATCCTTGGCGCCACTCCAATCTCTGCCCTCAGCTTCTCACAGCCTCCTCCTCCTCCCTGTGTGTGCCTCTGTCTTCTTCTTCTTCTTCTTCTTCTTTTTTTTTATAAATTTATTTATTTATTTGTTTTTATTTTTGGCCATATTGGGTCTTCATTGTGGTGCGCGGGCTTCTCATTGCGGTGGCTTCTCTTGTTGCGGAGCACGGGCTCTAGGCGCGAGGGCTTCAGTAGTTGTGGCGCACGGGCTTAGTTGCTCCGTGGCATGTGGGATCTTCCTGGCCCAGGGCTTGAACCCGTGTCCCCTGCATTGGCAGGCGGATTCTTAACCACTGTGCCACTAGGGAAGCCCTGCCTCTGTCTTCTTGTAAGGACACAAGTCATATCAGATTAGGGCCCACCCTCATGATCTCATCTCGACTTGATTGGTTGAATTGTGTCTCCCCCCAAAGATACAGTAGTCCCCTTTTATCCTCGGTTTTGATTTCTGAGGTTTCAGTTACCAGGGGTCAACCGTGGTCTGAAAATATTAAATGGAAAATTTCAGAAATAGGCGATTCATAAGTTGTAAATTGCGTGCCTGAGTAGCGTGATGAAATCTCACGCTGGCCCCCTCCATCCCACCTGGGATGTGAATCACACCTTTGTCCGGAGTATTCTGCCTGTTACTTTGAAACTGTCTCAGTTATCAGTTCAACCGTCATGCTGTGTCAGTGCTTGTGTTCAGGTAACCCTTATTTTAGTAATGGCCCCAAAGCGCAAGAGTAGTGATGCTGGAAAAAGCATAGAATACATAGGGTTTTGCACTATCCGTGGTTTCAGGCATCCACTGAGGGTCTTGGAATGTATCCCCTGAAGATAAGGGCAGGGGGAACTACTGTATACTGACGTCCTGACCCTCAGTACCTGTGAATGTGACCTTCTTTGGAAAAGAAGTCTCTGCATATTATCTTGACTTGATTACATCTGCAAAGACTCTATTTCCAAAGAAGGTCACGTTCACAGGTACTGAGGGTTAGGATATCACTGGATCTTTTTTGGGGACACACAGTTCAACCAGCAACAGTCCCCACCTTCTAAGTATTGGATGTGTCAGTCCTCAGCCCTCTTCTCCACCTATATTTCTCCCCAGTGTGGCCTGTCCACTCTCATCACCTTAAATATCATTAATACTCAGAGATGACTCTCAAATGTCTGATCTCCAGCCCAGACCTCTGAACTCCAGACTTGAAAAGCCACCTCCCTACTTGACATCTTCACTTTGGATGTCCAGCTGGCATTTCAGACTTTACATGTCCAAAATAGATCTCTTGAGGTTTTTTTCTCCCAAACTACACCCTCCCCCCCCACCCCCCCCCCCCACCAACTCTCCAGTCTTCCCATCCTGGGACATGGCACCACCCACGTGCTGACGTCACCTCCAACATCCCAAATACCAGCAGGGTCCCATCACTTCCTTCTGAAATGCTTTCCCAATCCATCCACTTCTTTCCATTACACTCTGGTCAGACACCACCATCCTCTCTTGCCTGGACTGCAGCAGCCATTTACCTGGTCTCTATATGCCCCCTCTTGCCCTCTTACAATCCATTCTCCAGGTAGAAACCGAAGTTATGCAAATCCGATCACGTTGTTGCTGCCTTGCTTAAAAGCCTTTCATGCCTAGGCTCTGGCCCCTGTTAATCCCTCTAACTTCACCCTTTACCTCTTCCACCTTCATTCCGTGTCCGCCACCCACAGTTTTCATTGAACGCAGAAAACTCTTTCCTACGTCTGAGTCTTTGCATGTTCTGTTCCCTCTGCTTGGAACACCCTTCCCCCTGTTTAGCATGCCCGGCTCCTTATTCCCCAGCTCTCTGCTCAAATGTTCCTCAAGGACCTTCCTTCACCAACTTTTCTAAATGTCACCTCCCCTTCCATTATTTCTATCATAGCCCATTTACTTTTTCTTCTGAGCACAATCTGAAATTATGTTATTTATTTGCACATTCGTTTCTGATTTCCCCCCTAAAATTAATCCTCACGGTAGCAGGTATGTTGGTTTGCTCACCAGCGGAGATTCACCACCTGGCGGAATGCCAGGCACACCACAGTCACTCAGGAAATGTTAAATGAATTGAGAGTGCTGGGGTCCCAGATTCCTGGGTTCTGAGGGGGGCTGGGGCAGGGGGCTCAGGAAACAGGTCCGGATTTGGCTCCTGCTCCCCTTATCCGCCTTCTCTTGGTCTCTTCCAGGCCCCACCCTGGGCCCCGGGGCCATCGCTGGCATCGTCCTGGGCTCCCTACTGGGCCTGGCGCTCCTGGCAGCACTTCTCATCCTGTGCATCTGCTATCTGTGCCACTTTCAAGGTGAGTGAGTGACCAACTGGTAGGTTCCCTACAGAGGGTCCCATTGGTTCAGGCTCTGAACCAATCAGCAGCAGTTACCTCATCCAACCTGCCTTCCTACCTCCGTATCAGCCAATCAGAGTAAGGCTCCACCTCTCAGCCCAGCTTCCCTTGCCATTGACTGGGTGGGCATGGCAGAGCAGCCAATCAACTGTTTCTATTTCTCTTCCTGTCCCTTTCCCAGGAGAGACTCCTAACAAAAAGAAGCATCCTCCCAGGTTGACCCCTGTATTCTCCCTGCCGGAAAGGAAGTTTCAGAGCGACACCCCAGAGCAGACCCCACAGCCTCTGCCCCTCAGTGTTCCGCTGGAGGACCCTAGCCCGACCAGGGCCCACCCAGTGAGTGTGGGTGCCCCAGTGTCCTGGAATGGAGGTGGAACTTTTTGTGTTTTAGTCAGGCAGAGGAGATGGTTTGAATTCTCTTCCTCCAGCTTTTCTTATTGGTTTACAAAGTTGGTAGATTTTCCCTGTCTTTTTTTTTTTTTTTTTTTTTAAATATATAAAAGTTGAACGGGACTTCCCATCCAATTTTTATATATATTAAAAGAAGTGCGAAATTCCAATTCCCCCCCAAATGAAGGAAAACGCCTTCATTCTTCTCCATAAAAATTGGCAAAACTTCCATTTTCTCTCCGAAGTGGGATAGAACGTCTTCTTCCCCATAAAATTTGGGTTGTTGCATGTCTTATCTCTCCCAAGGGTGGCTAGACATTTTTTCCTCCTTGCAAATGGAGGGAACTCAGCTAATTTCGGAATGGTGCGAGCTAGCTCTAGAAAAGGGTGAGTTATGTCACATCCAGGGTAACCCCTGAAGTTGTCCCCCATCCCTCCTTTCTCTTTCAGGCCACTGATCCCAGGACAGTCAGCTTTTCACATGGGGTCCCCAAGACTGTTCGGGCAGCCACGCAGGTGTGACCAGGGCTAGTGGCCTGCTCTGCACAGGACTTTTGGGACGGGACTTCCTGTTTCACCCCAGCAGCAGTAGGGGACCTCCTGTCCTGCTGTGATTGAAGCTTGGACCCATAAAGTGGGACTTCCTGTCTCCCTCTCTCAGTGCAGAAGACTCGCCTTGTATTTGTGCAACTAAGGAGATGGGACTCCTGGGCTAGGAGAGACTCCTGCTGACCTAACAGTGTGGCTTGCACAACTTTCAAGCAGTCGAGGATCTGTGGCCGACTGGCAGGGCTTGCTGTGCTGCCCCGAGCTGGAGGGGGCGCCCTGCCTCCATTCTCTGGAAAGGTCTTCCTATATCAACGTTTGCCTGCTTCAGGCCACGCTCCGTCCAGCTCCCAGAGTCTTCATCTTAGATCAGATCGCGTTCCTCTTCTCTTTAAGCCCTTCTATGGCTGCCCGTTGCCCTTCAGATATTGTCCAAACTCCTCATCGTGACCTTCAAAGTCTTATGGTTTGGGCTCTGTCACGGCCTCTCTGACCTTCCCTTCCAGAAATTTCACCCCTGCTTCTCTCCACCATACTTAAGTTTGCCTCCAGGCCTTTGCTCCCAGAGTGTACTGTGCCTGCAGCAGCATTCTTTGCTCTATGTCATTCACTTTTCAAGTGTAAAGGTAACCGTTACCATCGTAGAGGACCCTTCCCTAACCCATGACCCTAACATGCCTCAGTCGTGGGTTAGGTCCCAGAGGCCCTGAGCCTCCTACTCCTCGTACTTAGATACATAACTGTTTGCTTAGCCTCCGACCCCCTCTTAACTGGGAGCTCCACGAAGGTAGAGACCGTGTCATTATCCTGAGCACTTAACACAGAGTTTGGTACACCGCAGGCCATCCATATTTGTTGACTGATCAAATATTTGGGGCCAGTGAAGGCCTGGGCTTGCTGCTACCATCCCCAGCAGGATGCCTTCCTTTTCCACCTGGGTTTCCCATTGGAAATTTAAGGAGTGCATCAATGAAGATTCTTCTGGCTGTAAGTAACAAAATAAATGATGGCAAGAGATGGAGGTAGGTGGTTTCAGGCTGGCTCAGCAACTCAGTGACCCCATCAAGTACCTGGGCTCTTTGTGTCCTTCTACTCTGCCACCCTCAGTGGGTCAGCGTAGTGTCTCACGTAGCAAGATGGCTGCTGCAGCTCACACAACTGTATCTGACGACAAAAGGAAGGGAGCAGGGTTCCTCTCCTCTCATGAGTGGGGGAAAAAATTTCCTGGAAGCCTAACAGTAAACTTCCCTTATGTCTCATTGAACAAAAACTGGCCACATCACTGCAAGGGAGGCTGGGAAACCAAATATCTCAGCCTGTATCGTGGGAAGTGGGCAAAGAGGTAAGTGGAAACAACTAAAGTATAGGCAACCAGCATCTGACTCAGGGAAGGAAAGGATTCTGGTTAAAGATCGGGGTGAAAGCGGCCTTTAGGAAATACAGTCCTTGGATCTTTTTAAAAAGGTGGTGCCTGGGGTCCTGGATACCTGGACTCTCTACATCAGCTAGAATTTTCATTTCCTTTTTAATCACTAGAAACAGAAAACCTAGCATGAGTAGGCTTAAACATACATGGGACTTTATTGCTTATGTAAGTGAATGTGGGCATCAGGTAAGTTTTGATCCACTTACTCAAGTGATGTCCTCATGGACTCAGTTTCTCTAGACCTTCCACTCTGCATTCCATAGTGTTTCTGTCATTCTCAGGCTCCGCGTGTTGTCTTCCCCACCATCGCTATCCCCATAGACCCAAGATCTCTCCATGCAATGGAGAAAAGGAACCCTGCAGATCTAGACTTCACACCATTGAGCCACATGATCCAGCAGAAGACCATCTCTTCTTGGGAAATCCACACAGCTCTGGTGTTCACTCTCTCATTAGTCTGGCTGGGTCACGTGCCCACCTCTAAACCAGTCACAGTGGGAAATGGGCTATGCTGAGTGGCTTAAGCCAGTCGGGTCACCTCTGCAAATGGATCAATCCCAAATCGACCAAAGAGAAAAGGGAGGGCAGAAATGATGCTGGGGGCGGGGCACCACCCATGACCACAACTCTCTGCCCTCCACTCACCCATATCCTTAATGACATTGACACCTGCAGGCGGAGACTTTGGAAAAAGGCGTTTATTGGTGCGGTGGTCTCAACACTCCCCATGACTTGGAACACACGGCCCCCAGGGCCCCCCGTCCCCCCTCCCTTGCACCCCTCCCCCTGCCCTCCCTGTCCCCCGGACCCTGGGAATGGAAGACAATGTGGGATGGGGCCCACGCCCCCGTCTGAGGTACAGTCACTGCCCCTTGCCCCTCTGCCCCTGCTCTGCCCTCTGTCCCCATCCCAAGCTCTGGGTGGTGTAGTTCAGGGTGGGTGTTTATAGAGGGTCTCCCGGGAGTTGGAGCTGGTGACTTGGCATCTTGGTCTTGGCTCAGGATGTCTGTGTGATGCCCCTCTCTCCCCCACTTTGTGTGATGTGGTGTGCCAGGGCGGGGTGTTCCTACAATCAGAGCTGAAGTTACAGCCTCAGAGCCCCTTCCTGATAACAGTTGCCCATCCCGGGGGGAACTACAGCTGGTCACCAGCTACAGGACAGCTGGAGTTTGGACAATTGCTGGTCACAGCCGCTGGTGTGTGTGTGTGTGTGTGTGTGTCTGAGTGTGTGTGAGGGCGGTCAGGTCAGCCTTTGGGAGGTTCAGCCGGTGGAGAGGCCAGGGAGTGGTAGCCCAGCAAGCCCACACCTGTGGGCCGGCTGCAGGGGGGCTGAAGGCAGCTGGTTGGCGCTGCAGGTGGTCGAGGGGAGGGGGCAGGGTGGGGCAAAGCACTGAGACAGACAGGTGACAACAGGCACCAGCCGGACAGTTGGATGGAAGCACCGATTGGCCCAGGAGGGGGCCAGAAAGTCCAGGGTGGGGAGGAACAGGAAAAGTGGGAAGGTCTCAGGCCGCTGAGCCAGCGATGGGGCCTCTGGCTCCAGGCGGCCGGCCGGCTGACAGCAGGGAGGCCCAGAGCCAAGATGGAGGTCCTGCACCTGCTCACAGAGGCTGAGTGACAGCTTGACAGACAAGCGTGAGGTCCTTGCCCACTCCCAACCTGCCCAGGAGACGGCCTTTCAACAGGGTGGGGAGCGGGTGGTGTGAATGCATATACTGGGAAAGCAGGGAGCCTGGCAAACCTCTCCTCACAGCTTCCGCCACGAAGCCCCCATACCTACCTCTAGCCAGAGGTGAGAGACAGCAAGGTTGCGGGCAGTGGATGTGCGGGGTGTCGAGGAGGGAAGAGTGCTGAGCTCCCTTCCCCACCCATTCACACACACACACACGCGCGCGCGCGCGTGCAGGCTCACGCTCACACCCACTACACACACGCGATCCAGTTGACAGCCTGAGCTAAGAGAGGGGTGTGGGGTGGCCGGGGGTGGGTCACAATCAGAAAGGTGAACGGTGGCGAGAATGGCTGTAGAAAGATGCATAATTTTGCGTTATCCCTCACAGTGATGGGTTCTGTAAAGATCTTTCCTCCTTCCCTTCCTTTTCCTCTCTTCTTCCTCGGCGGCCGAGAGCTCCTCTGCCCCCTCGAGACCCGCGGCGCTTGTTCCCCCTTCTCCTCTTGCTCTCGGCCTCAGGCCCCCCGCGGGGGGACTCCAGGGCACTGGATTCTTCCTACATCCTCCACCACAGCCAGCCCAGGGCGGAGAGGAGGGTCAGAGGCCCTGGGGGCCTCGGGGCCGAGTTCTCCAGGGATCCTGGGCCTGGGGAAAGAGAGGGGGTCAGGGGAGGAGGCCCAGAGTGGGGAGACCCCATGTGTGTCTCTCCCGGGCGTCTTGTCTCTGCTCTGAGGGTGTTGTCTGAGGATGCCTCCTGGGGACCTTTCTGGGCTTTCACTCAGTGCGCCTGTTCTCTGACTCTGTTTTAGTCTAAGCATCTGGCAGGTCACTGGCCGCTCCGCCTACAAAGCTCTTCCCACAGATCTTGGCAGGGCTGGCTTCTCTTGACCATTCAGGTCTCAGTTCAAAGGTTACCCCCTCCAGGAAGCTTTCTCTGATGAGCTTATCCAACGCTACCATCCCCAGTTCTATTATTTATTTTCTTCATAGCCATTATTGATATGCAAAATTATTTTTTTGCTTATTTATGTATTTGTTGGCTTTTCAGTCTACTTACGTGTCTACCTGTTTATTGCTTTTCTACTACTGCTAGACCGTAAGCCGTGCGAGTCCCTAGACCTTGGCTCTTTTGTGCGTTGCTGTGTCCCCAGCACCCAGTGCCTGGCCCTTCGTGGGCGCCCAGTGAATACGTCTGTAGAAGGGATCGGTTTCTTGCTGAGTCGAGGGTGCGTCTCTTTCCTAAGTTCGGGGACAGTCTGGGGGCGGCCCGGCATCTCCACCTCCCTGGCCCCGCCCATTCAGCCCCGGCCCCACCCACGCCGCTCCGGCCCCGCCCCTCCTGCCGCTCAGTGACGCACGCAGGAGCCGCATGGAGGCGCTGGACATTCCCAGCCGGTTGGCTGCGCGACACGTGTAGTTGCCGTAATGCCGGGCGCTCACGTTGGCGAAGAGAAGCATCGAGCGGGTGCGCTCCGTCTGCACCTTCAGGCCCTCGGCCGTGCCACTGCTCAGCCTGCCGGGGATCCGGGTCAGGGACCAGGCCGCAGGACCCCGGCCCGGGGCCCTCTCCAGGCGGAAAGCCCAGCCCCCTGACTGTCAGGCTCCCCGATTCCCTGGAGACCCTACATTCTGTCCCCTACCCCAGCGACCCGTGGATCTCGGGCCACTCCCACCGACGCCCCTCTCCAGGCAGCCCAGCCCCTCAGGGACACTGGACTCTCTCAGTGTGTACCTCCGACCACTAGGGGCACCCAGGCCCCGCTGGACCCCAGACCCAATGGTCCCCTAACCCTAAAACTTCTCTGCCAGATCCTCAGTATCGACCCCCACCCCAGACCTTCTTCCTGAAGAGCCGGAGGAGACCAGGCTCCAGCATTCATCATCCTGGGACCCAAATTTCCAGTAAGCCACCACAGTTTCCCTGGGGCTCAGAGGACCCCAACACCTAGAAGCCGGACCCCCAAGTTCTCAGGAGCCAGTACTCTGCTCCCTCTGCCCCCCCTCCCCGCGGTCCAAAGGACCAAGGACCCCACCACCACCACCATCACCACCACGGCGGGCCCCGGTGCCGTCCTCACAGTCTGTCATCCTTGTACCACTGGAAATCCGCGGGGGGCACCGCCATAGCTTCGCAGCGCAGGAGGGCGGCCCGGCCCACGGCTGTGCGGGCGCTGGTCACGTCCGTGATGGTCGGAGGATCTGGTGAGGGACCAGGGTCAGCGAATTCTCCTAGCCGGCTGGGGACGAAGGGGTCCCACCCCCAGCCCACTCCTCTCTCCTTACCAGGAGTCCAGGTCTCCAGCATCCCCCCACCCCCCCCCAAGACTCCTTCCTCACGCAGACCCCCCCATACCCTTCATCCCCAGGGGCCCAGGACCCGCCCCGCTTTCGTGCCCAGTGCCGGGGGCTCACAGTTGACTGTGACCAGCACGCGGCGGCTGTCAGGTGCAGAGGTCACCCCGTTGTGAGTCACGCACTCATATTCCCCGGCCTGGCCCCGCTGGATGTCGTAAATCTCAAGGATCTCGCCTTCGGAGGTGAAGCCATCTGTGGGGGGAAGGGAGGGGAGGGGCGGGGCCAGACACAAACACTTAACACGGGACAACACGGGCACAACACGGACACACATCAGCGGGGCGGACAGCGCAGGGCCTGGAGTGCCCGGGTCAGTGGGAATGGGGAGGGGCTTGCCGGGCCTGGGATCTCCTGCTAGGGGTGGGGCAGAGAATGAGCATCTGGGGCTTAGTAACTAGAACCCAGTGGGGAGGGTCCTAGAACTGGGGGCGTTCAGGGGATACAGTGATCTGGGAGTCCATAACTCAGATCATGCGGCTCACAGGACCCAGTGGGGAGGATCCTAGGATCTTGGGGCTCAGAAAGATCTAGAAAATACAGACCCAGTTGGGGAGGATCCAGAGTTCTGGGATCTAGCCCTTGGGACCCAAGGAATCAGGATCTGGTGATTGGGATCAGCAATCCAGATATCTGGGGTCTTATGACAGAGCGCCGGCTCAGAAGACCCTCTGGGACTCAGAGCATCCAGGGATCCAGAAACTCGAGACCAGGACTGTGGGGCTCAGATGAACCAGGAGGGGAGGATCCAAGGATCTGAGACCTAGTTATTGGGTTCTGGGGTCCCAAGGGATCTAGTGATTGGCACAATTGGTCTCCAAAGACCCAGTGAGTGAGGATCTAGGGATCTGGGAAATGGCAGTAGAGATCTAGGTAAAAGGGGAGTGGGTGACGTCTGCGATCTGGAACGTCCCTTTCAGGCCCCTTGGCACTCTGTTCGGGGGCAGCCGTGGTTCTTAGCCCTATCACTGGAATCACTTGAAGGGCTTGTTCAGACAGGTTGTGGTGGTGATGCGGGGAGGGGTGGTTCGGACTCATTAACTCTGGGGTGGGCCCAAGAATGTGCATTTCTGGCAAGTTTCCAGGTGATGCCAATGCTGCCAGCCTGGGGACCACACTTTGAGAAGCACTGGCCTAAGGCATCCGGCAGAGATGTAGTGATGTGCGCAGGAGACAGGAACATGGGCCAGGGTCATGGCTGTAACCTGGCTCTGGCCATCTAGTGGTAGGGGTCTGAGTCCCGGAGAATCCTGTGAGCTGGGGGGGAAGAGACTGAGGCCACTGGGGTCGGGGATGTGGGGCAAGTTGGGATCTAGGAGGTGATTTGGAGGAAACAGCCCAGGCCTGGGATGGCAAGTGGGGAAGGCTCTAAGGCTCTGGGGTCTTCCACTGAAATAACAGGACCAGGGTAGGAGGGGGAAATCCAGTCATCACAAGGGTTCCGGGGGGGATCAAAGGAGGGGGGTAATGGGAGATTCTGGGTATCTAGCTAGGGATATGGGGAATTGAGAGGCCCAGACTGCGGAGTGGGGGAAGGGGCTTTCGGCCAGGAGTGGGGTCCTCACCTCGGAGCTGCCTCCAGGTGACCGTGGGCTCCGGCCGCCCCACGGCCAGGCAGAGCAAGTTCACATTACTCCCCTCGTTCACAGTCACAGGCGAAGAGATATTCACGATGCGGGCGGGGACTGCAGGCGGGAGGGAAGGTCAGTGAGAGGCCAGATGTGGGCTCCCAAGACCCAGGATCCAGGCCTGGCCCCTCCTTCTTCAGACCAGGATCCAGGCCCCCAGCTCCTCCCTCCTCAGACCCAGGGGTCCAGGCCCCCAGCCCCTCCTCCCTCAGACCCCGGGGTCCAGGCCCCCAGCCCCTCCCCCCTCAGACCCAGGGGTCCAGGCCCCCGGCCCCTCCCCCCTCAGACCCAGGAGTCCAGGCCCCCAGCCCCTCCTCCCTCAGACCCAGGAGTCCAGCTGACATTCCTCTGTCTTTCTGTAAGAAATCCTCTGTGTTTTCCATTCCCTCTGGGTCTGGCTCCTTCTCCAGCTGCTGGTCTTGTCTTCCTCACTCTTTCTCAGTCTCTCTCCACCTTCCTCCTAACTTGGTTTCTATTTTCTATCTTCTGGTCTGAATTCCTCCTTCCCCGTCTCTATTTTTATTGATTAGTATTATTATTTAAAAAAATTATTTAACGAATGCTCGTATGGTGCTTACTGTGTGTAAGCTTACAGTGTTCTAAGTGTTTGACAAAAATTAACCCATTAAACCCTCACTACTCCCTTTTGGGGTAGATGTTGCTATATTCATCAATTCTAACACACAGGGGCGTTTCCCACCTCGACCCCACCCGTTTGCACATTTCTCCAATCAGGATGGCTTTACGATGTAGGACGCCAGTGTTTAATTGGAAGGGTTTTTTTTTGTTTTGTTTTGTTTTCCGTTTCTAGCAAGGCATAAGATAAAGGTGCCCCTTCCAACTGACGATGTTTTGGACTTGATACATGACAGCGTCATCCCCATTTTGCAGATGAGGCGTCTGAGACCGCCAGGCTCGCTCTGGATCCCTCAGCCACTGGGTGGTGGCGGTGAGGTGGGAAGCTGGGGGAATCTGGCTTCAAGTCGGGGCTTGTCAACGGCCCCGCTGGGCTGTCCCTGTGGTCCTGTCTCTCCAAGTGCTCCCTGCCTTCCAGACCACCTCTGAGGCCATGTGAGGCAGCCTCCTGCCCTCTCCGTGGATCTCTCCAACCCCACCTCTCCCACTCTGCGCATCCAGCCCCCGCACGTGCTGTTCTTTTTCCGGGACCAGCCCTGCACCCACCTGAAGGTCTCGGCTCGGACGTTATGTCTGGGAAGCTGCCTCTCCTTGGAAAGTCACCTCCAAAGGGGCAGGGACAGCCTGCCTGGCTCCTTCTCTGTCCCCAGCCCGTGGAGCAATGCTTGCACGTGGTAGGTGCCCCATAAACAGGGCTGAGTGAATGAATGCGCTCTTCCTCCGAGTTCACCCTCGCCCCTGTAGCTCTCCTGCCCTAGAAGTTGCCTGTGACGTTCCCTCCCTCTGCTTGGCTGGAATTCGTGAGGGCAGGGTGTGTGTCTGCCTCCCCATGGCTGTGTCCCAGGGATCGGCGAGGACATGAGGGTCCCCCGTCCCCTGCGCCCGCCACCCGGGCCCATCCCGCCCACCCCCCCCCCAGGGCCTCAGCTGGGGGCTCACCGTGGACGATGAGGTAGACCTGAGTGGTGTACGGCTGGCGGCGGGTCTGGAAGGAGCAGGTGTAGAGGCCCTCGTCGCCCAGCCCCACCTGGGTGATGAGGATGGAGAACTCCTCGGGCGTGTTGGTGAGCAGCCGCACCCTCGGGTCACTGGTCCAGCGGTCGTTGCCCGCGTACAGGATGTTGGAGCGGTTCAGCCAGGCCACTCGGGTCACATGCTCGTCGATGAAGCAGCTGGCGGGGAGGACGAGGGCAGGGTGATTTTCTTCTATCCCTCACCCCCGCCTGGCCCTCCAGGGTCCCCCGTCGCGGGGGCTTGGTGGTGGTGGGAGGAAGGCCCACTGCAGTGCTTGGAGGCAGGTGTGACTGCACCCACTTTACAGGTGGGCAAACTGAGCCTCAAAGAGGGAGAGCTGTGAGCCCAAGTGCACAACAGAATGACAGCTGATGGTTATTGATTGTTGTGTGTCAGAGACCCAAAAAGAGGGGGACAGACACACTGGGGGAGAGGGACAAAGATGCAGAATGATGAGGGACCCAGAGATAGAAGGACAGAGACCCAGAGAGAGGGGGACAGAGACTCAGAGAGAAGGGGACAGACCCAGACTGGGTAGGCAGAGAGCTGGGGGAGTGTAAGCTTGGCTCTCACCAAGCAGGCACAGTGTGCCAGGCTCTCTAAGCTCAGGGCGTGTGTACAGACTCTTGAATCCTCACAACAACCCAGGTGGTGGTCACCATTCCTCCACCCATTTGACAGATTGGGACACTGAGGCCCAGGGGTGGACCTGGGCCCAGAGTCTGGGCCCCAGTGACCTCTCTCTTGACAGGGGAGGTGTGGGCTGTGCCTGGGGGTCAGGACCATTTCCCCCCAAGCAAGGTGAAGGGGCAGTACCCTCCGGGTCTCCCTACCTGAGCGTGGCGTTGTCACCTTCGCACACTGTGTAGTTGTCCGCAGGGGAGCTGAACTCCAGGCTCTGGGACAGCAGCCCTGTGGAAGGGAGGGCAGCTCAGCTCGGCGGGACTGTACGCATCTGTACACACGCACACACACACACACACACCACAGCAGATACAGACACTTCCCACACCCACTGGCACACACATTCACTGTTGTTTTCAGAGACACACATGGCAGACACACTCAGAGCAGACACACGCAACACTTTCCCACAAGCCCACACTGACCCAGACAGACTGGGATACACAAACCTATGCACCTCCAGAGACATTGAGACAACACACAATCACACACACAAACACACATGTACGTGCACACAGACACACGCACACCAATACATATACACACTCAGAGGTGCTGTGTACAGACGTGCACACACACACAGACATATGCACAGATTCACAATTACAGAACTGCATACGCGCAGATACAAACAGATATGCACAGGTGTGCACACAGGTACGTCTACAAGCACAGATACACATGTACACAGACACACACGCAGACATGGCACAAGGCACACACATACATGTTCACAGTGTACAGACACATACACACAGATTCAAGAATACACACATACACAGATATCCGTGTACACAGGCACACATACACATATTCACAGACTCACGAGTACATAGATACACATACACACAGATACAGATACAGATGTAACAGACATGTGCACACGGATACACACAGGTACACACATTAATTCAGAAACACGTGGAAAGACATGCTTCAGGGAGATACTCAACACCCAGACATCCAGACATGCAAATGCAAACACGCACACAAACACGGATGGACGCGAATATCCACGCGGACACACGTCTATCACAGACGCGCAGGACGCGCTGAGGCGTGCTACAGAGACCCTCGCGTCTACACAGACTCCCCCGTGTGCCCGTGCCCGGTGGGGCACGCCCTTGAGGGCGCATGCCACCTGCCTGCGCGCTGCAGCGCCGCCCCCCCCGCCCCCGCCATTCATCTCTCTGTGGACCGTGGCCAGCGGCTGGACCGGGGCCAGGGAGTGGGAGCTGGGCACGCGGAGGCGGCGGATGGAGACAGCACCGGGAGGGGAAAGGAGGCGGCCGATGACCTTGGACGCCTGAGCGGCACGGGCCTACACCGGGCTGCCCTGGCCCCCGCCCCAGGATGAGGAGCTCATTAATCTAATGAGTTAATTGCCCGTGTCCCGCCAACGACTCCCGGAGGCCCTCTCCATCAGCAGCCCCTCTGGACGGGGCTGGGCCAGAGCCAGTGCAGTGGGCTCGCCAGGCCCTGGGGGTTTGCAGCCCCTCACCCTGGGCTCGCCCGGGCCAGAGTCGCTCCTGTAATCTGAAGGGCCCTGGAGGGAGGGAAAGGACTTGCCCGTCCTGAGCTGTGCAGAAAGGGTGCTGCCACGCACAACCCTAGTAACAGGAGGGGGCGGCCAGGGGACAGACAGACAGACACACACACAGTCACCAGGGTCCGGGAAAGATGCGCAGAGCCCGCCCGGGGGCCAGGAGATAGCCCCACGCATGGCAGTGGGTCCTGCTCAGAGGGACAGAGACCTACATACTCATGCTGACGCACACAGCCCAGGACACACACCCAGGAGAAGGTCAGTTAGGAAAGACAACTCTCTCCCAGAAGCATGCGTCTCAGCCATCAGAGGGAGAGCTCCAGGCCAAGCAGCCACGGCACCCTGACCCTCCCCACCATATACAACCGGACCCACACGGTTACCCTGACACCAGCGGGCCCACACGCGCAGGTGCAAAGTCTACACACGGTTACAGCCCTACCTGGAGGGCTGTCTCTCTCTCACACACACACACACACACACACACACACACACACACACTGGCTGATTCGGTCACAGTGACACTACCAGCGGGAGGGCTGTGCTCACCCCCGGCCCTGGAAAGTCGTGCATGAAGATACGGCCTGTGCAGTGAAATAGCGACACAGTTGCAGCCTCTTAAATACAAAGGGGCTGCCCTGGGCCAAGAATCGGGCGCATGCAGTCAGGCTGTCACCTATGATCAGATCACACACAGCCCTATCTGCACACACACACCCACACCCCACAGGATTTGTCATACCCCTGGTCACACACATCCTAGACCAAGCTTTCTCCATCTCGGCACCACTGACATTGGGGGCTGGATGATTCTTCATTGTGGGGCCGTCCTGTGAGTGTAGGATGTTCCACAGCTCCCCTGGCCTCGACCCCCTAGACGCCAGTAGCTCCCCTGCCCCAAGCAAAATTACCTCTGGACATTGCCAGATACCTCCCAGGGGGCGAAATCACCCCACCTGCCCCCCCTCCCCCCAGCCCTGTGACGGCCACTGCCTAGGGTTCAAGGAGGACAACCCCAGTCTGGGGGTTGAAGAGGAAGCTGTCCAAGGTGCCCCACTTCAGGGAAGAACCCAGGGCTCCTGAGCTCAGGCTAGGGCCCTGGGGGGGGGGGTGTGGACCTCACAGAGGTGGGCAGGATCTTAATCATATGTCCAGCAGACAGAAAAACAGACAGACACACACACACTCCTTGCCAGAGGGATCTTTCCAACACTCGGAGTGGCCCCCAGGACGAAGTCCCAGCCCCTCAGCCTGGAGTCCGGGGTCCCGGCGTCACTCTCCTGCTTCCTCTCCCCTAGTGTAGCCCAGCTCTGCATTTCCCACTTTTCTCCCCTCTCCCTCCTTCCCACTGTTTCCCATCAAAACGTTTCTCCTTCTCCAGGGACCTAGTATATGGGGGCCTCTCCTAGGAGAGATGGCCCATCCGAGCCCATGTGAGCTCCCGCTCTGCTCCCAGAGCTCCGTGGACCAGAGTTCTCTGCCTCCCCCAGCTGCTCCTCCAGGGCAGGGCCTGGCTCAGACCATCTGTTTCCCCAGCACGCCCAGCTGGGCCCTGGCTGCGGGCAGTCTCGGGAGATGAGTGATGAAGTTATCTCAAGTGGGTCTTCGATTCCTGGTCTGTGTGTCTATACATTTGGATGTTGTGGGTCTGCATGTCTGTCTCACGCAGTTCCCAGACTCCAGGCTCAGGAGGACCCTCCGTGCTGTGTGACCTTGGGTAAGTCCCTTCCCCTCTCTGGGCTTCGGTAAATGGGGGTGGGGGTCAGGTTAGCCATTCCACCACCCTGTCTGTCACCGGGCCCGGCCCCTCCCTCTGTCTCAGTCCCAGTCACCCTGCACTGTTTTCAGGTCTGCTTTCCTCACCAGACGGGAGCCTCTTAGGGCAGGGCCTGGGTCTCCCCACCTCCAGCATCACCCAGCTCAGGGCCTGGTCCACAGGAGGCCTCAAGAGATGTTTCATATAAAAATAAACAAGCTAGTGCACATGAGGTCCCCTCTGCAGGAATTCTCCTTGGGAAACTCTGACTCCCTACCCCCTCCAGCCCTAGTCTGTGTTCCCACAATGCCTGGACTACCTCCCTTACAGCTGTGGTGACTGTATCTGTCTCCCCCAGCAGGCTATAAGTTTCTTTTTTTTTTTTTTGACCATACCACGCGGCAGGTGGGATCTTTGTTCCCTGACCAGGGATTGAACCCGTGCCCCCTGCAGTGGAAGTGCAGAGTCCTAACCCCTGGACCGCCAGGGAAGTCCCAGCTATAAGTTTCTTGAGGGCAGAGCCTGGGTCTGACTCAGGTCTGTATCCCCAGCATCTTCCAGCACAGGGCCTGGCCTGGAAAGCCTTGGGAAATATTTGTTGAATGAGTGAATGTAAATGGATTCCTACAACATGCTTTGCCACCTCTTGGACTCTTACACATTCTTCAAAACCCCAACTCAAACGCCCCCTCCTCCAGAAGGACCTCCCTGACTGTTCAAGGCAGAGAGTCTCCACTCTCTCTACTGCGTACCCTCTGACTCAGCTGGGACACTGTCCAGTGGTGTCTTCCCTACCTGACCAGGAGTTCCCTGAGGGCCCGAATCTTGGTTGTGTCCCCCAGAGCTGGGCTTAGCTCCAAGCGGGGAACTGTTTGTAGAGGGGCTGGATGGTCTCTAGAGACTCGCTAAGAAAGCCCTAAGGAGCCTGGGTTGATAAGATCAAATGTCTGTCCCCCTGTTTCCTGGCTGGGTGACCCCCGGCCAGTCTGAGCCTCAGTTTCCCCAACTGTAGCAAGGAGAAAAATAGTAGTTCTTCCCTCGGAGGGTTTTTTGTCAAGGATTCCATGAGAATGTACAAGCAAAATGTTTAGCTCAGCACTTAGCAGGCAAAAAGGGCCCAAGAAATGCTAGCTGTTCCTAACAGCACCTTCTTTTTAAAGAAACATCTATTGTTATCCCCTGGTTCGGTGTCGGTCCCCCGGGAGTGGAGGGAGGGGGGCAGAGCGAGTCTGGCCTGTAGGTTGCTCTATGCCCAGCACCCACCCCTGAGTCGGCGACGCATGTAAAGACGCGGTCAGCATCTGCTCTGCCACGACCATGCCAGCGTGACCAGGCTGCTAAAAGAACGGACCGGGGAGCCGGGCTGCCAGGGTGGAAATCCCAGCTGTGCCACTGGGTTGCACAAGTTACTTCCCCTCCCTGAGACTCAGTTTCCCCACCTGTAAGTGGGGACGATCATCGTGCCTCCCTCATTGGGTTGTGGGGGAGAGGATGAAAGGAGGTCACCCAAGCAATGGGCTCAATACAGTGCCTGCTAGTTAAGTGCTTGCAAACAGCTCTATGTGTGTTGGCTGATGGGATGGTTACGGGGCAGGTGCCAGCCTGGCGGGAGATCCAGTGGTGATGGGACGGACCACACGGGTCTCTGCCAGTCCAGACCAGTGGCTCTCATACCCGTTTGATAAACCAAGGGATGAAGGTTGCAGTGGGTGAATTCCCTTCTCTTGAGAGAAGGGGATTTCTGGGACTTCCCTGGTGGCGCAGTGGTTAAGAATCCGCCTGCCAATGCAGGGGACACGGCTTTGAGCCCTGGTCCAGGAAGATCCCACGTGTCGCGGAGCAACAAAGCCCATGAGCCACAACTACTGAGCCTGTGCTCTAGAGCCCTCGAGCCACAAATACTGAGCCCACGTGCTGCCACTGCTGAAGCCCGTATGCCTAGAGCCTGTGCTCCGCAACAAGAGAAGCCACCGCAACGAGAAGCCCACGCACCGCAAGGAAGAGTAGCCCCTGCTCGCCGCAACTAGAGAAAGCCCGCGCGCAGCAATGAAGACCCAACGCAGCCAAACAAACAAACAAACAAAAAAAACGAAAAAAAAAAAAAAGAGAGAAGGGGATTTCTAACAAGCTGAGTGACCTTGAGCTGGACATAAGAACCTCCTGCCGCCCCTCAAAGGAACTTAGGTGGAAATGGGACCCTCCAATGCAGGGGATGCTTAGATTCCACCATCCCAGAACTCACAGATGGGGAAACCGAGGCCCAGGAGTGTGTGTGAACTTGTGGCGGGTGCTTGGGGAGAAGACGCCGGGCTGCAGGGAGGGGTGGGGGCCACGTGAGTGCGGGTCCGTGTGGCTTTGGCAGGGAAGAGCCGTGAGAAGGGGCCGGGCCTGGTCTAACAGCCATTGAGGAGCCCCCAGAGCCCTCTTCCTCTTTGCTGATCTCCCAAGTCCTTCTTAGCACTGATGCCCAGAGTCTGGCTGCAGAGCCAAGAGCCCGGGAACCTTCCACATGCTGGCTGTTTCTTTCCGCTGGTTCTCGCCGCAGGGCCTTTGCCTCTGCCGTTCCCTCGGGATCTTTCCAAGGCTGATTTCTCCCCTCCTTTCAGTCTGAACTCCCCTCAGCTGCTCAGACACCACCTGAGGTCACAAGGCCAACTTCTGCCGGGTCATTCTTATTTTCTCTACGTGACTCATCACATTCTGAAATTACCTGTTTACTTCTGAGGGTTTTTTTTTTACTTTGTGGATCTCTCTCCATCCCACGAGGATGTAAGCTCTGCGAGGGCAGGGACTTCACTGCTGTGTTTATAGATTCCCAGGGCTTAGAACAGCGACTATGTGCTCAGTAAATACCTGTTAAATGAGCCGATGACGCGGCGCCCACAGTCCAGACAAATCGGGGGCCTGGGGGGTCACCCACGCCCAGGTTCACCCTGTCCCCACTCCGTATAATATGGCAAAGGAATTGCCCCCAAATCTCCTGCAGCATCTACTTTTCTAAGCGGATGTGTGTGTGTGTGTGTGTGTGTGTGTGTGTGTGTGTGTGTGTTGGCATAAAGAATTTGGGGGGGGGGAGGCACGATAGAACAATATCTACAGATGCTGGGGAGGTAGAGTTAAGTGGAAAAAAAAAGCCAGTTTTGCAGAGAAATGGCTTTATTTTGTTTCTATCTGGGGAAAAACATCAACAAACTAACCAATCCCTTACAGATGCTGAACTGCGCGTCTGACTGTGTAGGTGGGAGAAGGCTGGGGACGCTGGGCCAGGGCTGTGGACCCCGGCTCCCTCTCGAGAGTGGGTTTGGGGAGGGTAGGGGAGCGGGACGCAGTGGGGTTTGCTCTTATGCATATTTGTAGTGGATGGTTTACTTGTATGCTTTCCTCCCGTAATCTGGAAACCATCCAATGAATAAAAGAGAGGAGGAGATGCAGTTTGGTGTATCTTCCACCGGCTTTTTCTCAGCCCCAACGGTCAGAGGGTGGTGGGTGAGTGGGGCTCTCTTTCTGCCTCCCTAATCCCGTCTCAGCTCATCCCCCACTCTGCCCTGTCCCCCTTGCTCGCAGTTCTCTGATGGGGGACAAAAGGCCCAGAGATGGGACTGGACTTGACCTAGGTCACAGACCACCTCCTGGTTCCACTAAGATCCCAGCCCAGCACCTGTGAACAGCAGTGATTTCTAGGGTTCTGAAGAGTAAAAGTAGAAGGAAAGTGGGAAGTTACTTGAGAGTAAAGGAAGAGAGAGAGAGAGGGCTAACGGGAGACAGCCAGAGACAGTGAAAGCACAAGGAGGAAAATGAGTGGGCGAGATGAGACGTGAGTTCCCAGAAGTGAGTGAGGACCAAGGCACATCTCAGGGGCCAGAAAGAGACAGAGAGACACACGTGGTGTGACATGGAGAAGCAGTTCCAGAGGCAGGGAGGGACAGATGTGAAGTTGTGCTGAGCCCAGCAGGGATGGAGAGAAGGGGACCCAGAGACAGAGACAAACGGAATGTCACCCAGAGCCAGGGAGCCTCCGGAAGTGGCCGAGATGTGAGAGAGACCTAAGGAGACAAGTGACAGAGACAGAGACACAGACAGGCAGGGATTCGGACGGGTCAAGTGGGAGGGGCACTCAGACGGTCTGCACCAGGGGGGGAGGGACCCTCCGGCTCAGCATCCTGTGTCCTGTGTGTGCAGGGCCGGGTTTGTGTGACCGTGGGTGTCTGCAGGTGCGGCTCCGGGTCAGACCGGGGGGATGGGTGTTTATGTGGCTGTGCGAGGCCGGTGTGTGTGGGCGGGTGGCTCAGAGCCGCTGGCGCTGTCTCGCTGAGACTGTTGGGGGTTCTAGGGTGTTCCCGATTGTGTGTCCCTGACTCTGTGATCCTGGATTGGGGGTTCTAGGGTGTTCCCGATTGTGTGTCCCTGGCTCTGTGATCCTGGCTTGGGGCAGGGCCTGGGGGAATCCTCTGGAAGCACCGAATTAACCCTGTCCTCTGCCCCCTGCCTTCTTGCTCTCCCCTCCTCTCCTTAGGGGGCATCTACTGGACCATCCCCAGTTTGCCAGCCCACTGGGGAGACACAAGATCCAGCCACACGTCCTCTAAACAGAGACTGCCAAGTTCACTCCCCAGCCCCCCCCTCCCCACTTTCCATTCTCCCCTTCCTGCTCAACAAAAGACCAGCCCCAGTCCCCCTCCCCCACTGGGAGGGCTGAGTTTAACCCTTTGACCCCGTGTTAACCCTTCCCTTCCCTCCCTCCTCAATCTGCCCGTCTCTTAGGCTCCGTCCTGCCCCGAACCCAAATATTCAGCCAGAGCTTTCCACATCTGAGTCCCCAGCCCAGCACCCCAACTTCTTGGATCTCCAGCTCCATTGCCCCCCACATAACTGCAACCCTCCAAATACTAATACTTTCTCCCAACCTAGACCACCCAGCTGGGGAATTTCAGCCCCTTCTCAGCTGGGAGACCAGACCCCAGCCCCTTCTTTTCCCGGCCCTGGGACGGAGGTCTATGGACACCCCTGCCCCCTCCTCTTACTGACCCTGGGAAGACACCATCCCCCCAACCTTTCCCCAGAAACGCCTACCCCAGCCCTCAGGCAGGGACCCCCTGCGGGACCCTCTCCACGCAGAGACGAAGACCCCCGACGGGGCATACCTCTTCCTACCCTCCTCCCACCCCCACCAACTCAGTTCAGAGATCCTGCCGGGGGACCCTTACTGAGCTTCTATCTCCCTCCCCGATCCGGAGCCGCAGACTCCCGCCCCCAGGCCGGGACCAGGTGTCCGAGACCCTCTCGCCGGCCCGGAGAAGCACACCTCCGCCCCTAGGCCCAGGCTCGGGCCCCAGGACGCGGACCCCCGCCCCCGGGCATGGATCCAGACGTCCGAGGACCCCTTTCCCAGCCAGAGGATGCAGCCCCCGCCCCCGGGCCCAGACCTCCGCGTCCGGGGGCCTCCTCTTCCCTGCCCAGGGTTGCACCCTCCCCCGCCCCCAATCCCCGCCCGGGACCCTGGAGTCCCGGCCGAGCCCCCCGCCCCCGGCGCTGCGGTACCTCGACTGATGACGGCCAGGCCGGCCAGGGCGGCGGCGGCGAGAAGCCGGAGCCGGGCCCCGGGCGCAGGGGGGGGCATCGCGGCAGCGGCGGCGCGAAGGGGGAGGGGAAAGGGGGGGCCGGTCCGGGGCGCGCGAGGCCTGGGGGGAGAGGGGGAGGGGGAGGGGGGACCCCGCCTGCGGCTGCACCGGCCCGGGGGGCGGCGGGGGCGGGGGGAGGGGGCTGGGGGGGCGCGACGAGGCGGCCGGAGCTGCTGCAGACCCGGGGAGGGGGCGGTGCTGACGGGCAGGAAGGCCGACCAATCAGGGGAGGCGGGGGGCCGGGGAGGCGGGGCCGAGGAGGGTTGCTCGGTGGAGGGAGAGGCCTTTGTTACTGCGGCCCGGCCCCTACCCCCTCCCGCCCCGCGGCGTCCACACGGCTTCCCACCTCGGATCCCTAGAACCCCGGGTCTGGGACACTTTTCCTGGAGCCCACCTCCCTCCTGCTTCAGGTCCCCATTTCATCCTCCCTCAGACCCAGAAATTCCGGCCCCCCAACCCCAGAAGTCCGGGCCCCCAGCCCCCTCAGGCCCAGGATGTCGGCTCCCCAAGTCCCCACCTCCCCCAGGCCCAGGAATCAGAGCTCCCAGCCCCCTCGTCCTGGGGGACATAGTTCCGCTTCTCCATCTACTTTCATGAATAGCACTGACTTTGGGGTGAAATTTCCTTCTTCCGTCCATCCCAACCCTCATCCCCAGGATAATAGGGGACCGGGGAGAGACTGGGGGACTTGACCTTGGGAGATGGGAATCCAAGGTTCAGGTACGAAGAATCCCCACTGCTCATTCTTTCAGTCACTTGGCTGCGGCGGGACCTTGGACAAGTGACTTCTTTCCCCAGAATCTCGGTGTCTTCCCTGCAAGATGGAATCATCTCTATTTATCAAGGTTATTGAGAAGAATAACGGAGGTCCTGGGGAGGGTGCTAGCTCAGCCCGGTGCCCTAACAACCTGAAGTTAGTTCTTCCTCCTGGTCCCACTATGCATCCATTTACCGGGTATCGTCCTCCCTCCTGGCCCACCAGCTGAGGCATCCCTGTGCCCTGTGCCCCCATCTAGGCTCTGAGGCAAGAGAACAATCCCTGAGCCCACTCCATGTCTGGGGCACTTGGAGGCAGAAGTTTTTGAAGTCACCCCCTAGGGGCTGTTTAACTGCAAAAGCACATCCACCCTCTATTCCTACCGCCCCGCCCCACCCCCCAAATCCAATCTGTCTGCAAGAGAGGCTAGCTCGGCCTCCACCTTCAAAACAGATCTCTACTCTGTCCTCTTCTTCCCACTCCACCGTTCTCTGAGCTGTCACGTCTCCCCTGGATGACTGCTCTGAAGGCAGCAGCCAATGCCCTGGTCTCTAGGCCTCCACCTTCAGATCAACAAGCACTGAACTCATAAACCAGCTGATGCTACTGCACTGCCTCACTCACTCAGCTCCAGCTGCTGTGGCCTTCATTTGGCTCCTTGAACAAGCCCAACTTGTTCCAACCTCAGGGCCTTTGCACTTGCTGTACCCTCTGCCGGAATGCTCTTCTCACCAGATTGACACAAGACCCTTTCTTATCATTCAGGTCTCACCTTTCAGAAGCCTTTGTTGGGACTTCCCTGGTGGCCCAGTGGTAAAGAATCTGCCTCACAATGCAGGGGACGAGGGTTCGATCCCTGGTCAGGGAACTAAGATCCCACATGCCGCGGGGCAAGCCTGCAGGCCACAGCTACTGAGCTCGCGCACCTCAACTAGAGAGCCTTTGAGCCACAACTGCAGAGCCCACGTGCCCTGGAGCCCATGCGCCACAACTAGAGAAGGGAAGATCCACCACCACAACCAGAGAGAAGCCCGCGCGCCACAGTGAAGTGACGGCGTGCCGCAACTAAGACCTGACCCCCGCCAAAAATAAATAAATAAATAGAATAGAATAAATAAATAATAAATCTTAAAAAAAATAAGCCTTTGTTGATCATGCTATCCAAAGTAACCCCCGCTCCCAATGCAACAGCTCTCTGTGACATCGGTTTTGTTTTCCCCATAGCCTTTACCATTCCCTTATTTCATGTGTTCACTTGTTTGTTTCCAGTCACTTCCCTTCCCCTCCACCTCCCACTTCCAGAATGTAAGCTTTGCTAAGGCAGGGTTTTGTGTTTTTGTTTGTTTGTTTAATTGAGGTATAGTTGATTTGCAATATTATATTAGTTTCAGGTGTACAATATCGTGATTCAAAATTTTTACAGATTATACTCCATTTAAAGTTATAAAATAGTGGTTTTATTCCCTGTGCTATACAATATAATCTTATAGTTTATTTCTTTTATACATAGTAGTTTGTACCTCTTAATCCTCTGCCCCATCTTGCCCCTCCATCCTTCCCTCTCCCCGCTGGTAACCACTAGTTTGTTCTCTATATCTGTGAGTCTGTTTCTGTTTTGTAATATTCATCCATTTATTTTATTTTTTAGATTCCACATATAAGTGATATCATACAGTATTTGTCTGTCTGACTTATTTTACTAAGCGTAATACCCTCCAGGTTCATCCATGTTGTTGCAAAAGGCAAAATTTCATTCTTTTTTTTTTTTTTTTGGCTGAGTAGTATTCATATATATACATATATGAATATTTATCCATTTATCTGTTGATGGACACTTAGGTTGCAACCATGTCTTGGCTATTGTAAATAATGCTGCTATGAACTCTGGGTGCATGTGTCTTTTCAAATTAGTGTTTTTCATTTTCTTTGGATATATGCCCAGGAGTAGAATTGCTGGATCATATGGTTGTTCTATTTTATTTTTTTGAGGAACCTCCGTACTGTTTTCCACAGTGGCTGCACGAATTTACATTCCCCCCAACAGTGTAGAAGAGTTCTCTTTTCTCCACATCCTCACCAGCATTTGTTATTTGTGCTCTTTTTGCTGGTAGCCATTCTGACAGGCGTGAGGTGAGAGCTCATTGTGGTTTTGATTTTCATTTCTCTGGTGATTAGCAATGTTGAGCATCTAGGACAGGTTTTTTGTTTGTTTGTTTTTTGTCTGCTTTTTCTCAAGGCTTACCTCCAGAGCTTAGCCCAGTGACTGACACCTAGTAGGTACTCAACAAATATGTACTGTATGCATGGGTTGGATGAGTTGCTAGCCCTATTTGGATAGGTGGAGAGAACAAAGATCCAGAGAGGGAAAGGGACCCACCTACGTTAACACAGCCAGGTGGCGTAAGAGCTGGTGGTGTGCCGCTGCTTGTTCACACTGATTTGTGAGAACTGATGGTTAAATTTTCAGGAATTTTGCAAAATGGATGTTAAACCATTGTTAGCCTGAAATTGGACGTGATGGAAGTATTTACACTGTGGCAACTGGCAAACACTACAAATCAGGACTTTTTGCTTGAGAGCCATTGTACCAACACACCCTTGTACAAAATCCAGTGGGATCCCGGCAAAAGGTCATTTATTGCTGCCCTATGATGGGGCTTAGGATGAGGATGGGGTTCCCTCTTCCTGGAATGACCCATCCCAGGCCTGATGACAATATGAGCACTTCCTACATGCAGGCATCTTTCTGAGCACATTTTACATTCTCCTTGAAGCCTTATCATGTTCCTGTGGGTGTGTCTTATCTTTCTTTACCTCTGTTTCACAGATGAGGAAACAGACACAGAGAAGTAAAAGCAGAGAAGTAAAAAAGTAAAGGAATTCCCCAAAGCTGTAGACACAGCTGAAGACATTTGCCATATGTGTATCTGATAGCAAACTTATAGCCAGACTATATCAATATAAAGAGCTCCCACAAATCAACAAAAAAAGAGATGACTCAATTTTTAAATGGGCAAAAGACTTGGACAAATACTTCACAGAAAGAGGATTTCTAATAAGCACATGAAAAAAATACCCAACACCATTAGTCATCAGGGAAATCAAATCAAGACCACAGTGAGATACTCCTATTCACCCACTAGAATGGCTAAAAGGATTGATAGTAGCAAGTGTTGGCAAGGATGTGGAGCACCTGGAACTCTCATACCCTGCAAGCTTACTTGCCCTTTGACCTTAAGAGGGGTCTGGCCAAAGGGAGGCACAGGCAGAACACTGAAGGGCGGCTGGAGAATGCTCTGGTCCTTGCCCGCTGCCCTACCTTGGGGCCTGTCAGGTGGCCCCTTGGCCACGGCTCTGGTTCTCAGTAAGGCCTCAGAGACACCATTTCTCTCCCTAGTTCCTCCAGGACGCAGCAGAATTTGGAAGGAATCTTTTCCTTCTGTTGCTGCTTCCTGGGAGCCTTACCATCCCTGTATCCCTAACCCTGCTTGCACCTCTGTGAATGGGACCTTTGTCACAAAGTCTGTTTAGGAATCCCACTGGAGGTGGCTGTCTCCTTCTGGCCAGGACCCTTGCCGTCCTAACACTATTGGGGTTTCGCAGTCGAGGCCCAAAGCCCCCTGAAGATGGCTCAGGAGTGTGGAAGACACTCCATTTCACACCTAACAAGTGAAATAAAGATTCTGATGGCCACAGGTACTATGTTTTCATACACTGGATAGGCAAAGTTCAAAGGACCCAGAAACACACCAGGTTGGCCATGGCAGTTGTTGACAAGGGCGAAATCGGTTCCCTTTCTATGAAGGGCAGGTTGGCATTATCCCTGAAAACTATGTACCTCACCCTTAACCTTGGAAGTCCATATCCAGAATTTTCTCATGCAGGTGTATTCTCGTTCACGCCCAACGGCTGAGGGACCAGATCATCAATGTAGCATTGTCTGCAGTGCTCAGAGGACAAACTACCTGAATACTCAACAAGGGACTGGTTCGATACATTATATGCATTGATAGGCAGCTGGTAAAGAGTGAGGTTAGTGATACAGACTGTGTGGTATTCTGTAAGTGAAAGGAAGCAAAGTACATAACGCAAATGTGTAACACACACGTATGCTTGTAGGTCCATCTTATTCCTCTAGAAGAGGCTTTCTCAGTCTTGGCGTCGCTGACATTTGGGGCTGGGTGATTCTTTGTGGTGGGGGCTGCCCTGTGTGTTGAAGGGTGTTAAGCAGCATTCCGGAACTCCACCCACTAGATGTCATGACAACCCAGACTGTCCCCTGGGAGGCACAACATGGCTCCTGGTTGAGACCCACCTCTCTGGGACGAGACACTAGGCACCAGAACACTGTTTGTCTCTGAGATGCGGAGAAGTGATCCTAACGGGCCCAGGTCCTAGGAGCAGCCAGGAGAGGGCAGGTGCACCCGGATGGATTTGGCTTTGCCTCTCAGGCTGTGAGCCCCTAGGAAGGACCCTCCCCTTTCTGAATCTCAGCGTCCTCATCCTCGAGGGTAGGGGCGGGGGCCTAGCTCCCATCTCACAAGGTTGCAGTGTGACCATAGGTAGGCTTCTGAACCTCTCTGGGTCTCAGTTTCCTCCTCTGTGAAAGGGTCACAATGACCAGACCACAGGGCCGCTGGGTTAAGTGGATAAGGACCGAGGGCTTGGGTCACTCAGTCCTGGCCAGGGCCATTATCATGGTTGTTGCCATCACCTCCTGAAGGGACAGAAGGGGTTTATACCGATCTGTCTTCCCGTGAGCTCCTCTTTCTCTCCCTCTGTGCACCTCCCCTTCATCCTTCTCTCTCTCTGGTTTATGTCCCTGTCTCCGCCTCCGTGTCGTTCTCCAGCTCGGTTGCCATCTGTCTCTTTCCGTCTCTGTCCCCACCTTTCTGTCTCTCCCTCACGGTTTCTCATTCCTTCCTTCTGTTGCTCATCTAGCAAATGTTTCCACACTCCGTGCTGAGCAGTGCAGGGGTGCAGAGATGAGACAGGCCTCCCCCTGTCCAGACTGGGACACAGGTCAACCCAGCAGGGTGGGAGGGGCGGGGCAGGGCTCTGTGAGTGGGAGATGCCAAGGCTCAGCGGTGGGCACTAAACAGCCTAGACCACCGAGTCCCATCATCTCTCAGAGGAGGACGCTCTTATCCTCATCTCGGCTGACTCACCTGCATCTCCTGCACTTCCACCTGGCCTCAAACAGGTGTGCAGTGAAGGGTTAACGCAGCAGGCCTGGGTTGTCCAAACCCTGCCCATTCTAAACAGAGGACTGGCTCCTGGAAGGGAAACTCTAAGCCCTTGGAATGTCCTGATACGAGTGCCTTTGTTTATCTGGGGACCTTGGGCCACGCTAGATAGTCTATGCTACAGTGTGATTTATGGGGGATGCCCTGGGTCGTGTGGTAGCAGCTGGACCTCCTGGTGGGCGGTGGCCCTGGAAACTAAGAGCTACATAACCAGCCTCCAATAAAACCCTGGACACCGAGGCTCAGGTGAGCAGCCCTTGTCGACAACACTCTGCGTCTTGTCACACGTTGTTGCTGGGGGATCACGCAGACTTCCCACTCCACTGGGACAGGACCACTGGCGGCTCCTCGCCTCTCTGGGACTCTGCCCTGTGTGCTCTTCCCATGGCTAGTTTTTTTTTTTTCCAAAATAAAATTTGTTTATTTATTTATTTATTTTTGGCTGCCTGGGGTCTTTGTTGCTGCGCGCAGGCTTTTCTCTGGCTGCGGCGAGCGGGGGCTACTCTTCGTTGCGGTGCGCGGGCTTCTCGTTGCGGTGGCTTCTCTTGTTGCGGAGCACGGGCTCTAGGTTCGCGGGCTTCAGTAGATGTGGGGCAGGCGGGCTTAGTTGCTCCGTGGCATGTGGGATCTTCCTGGACCAGGGCTTGAACCCGTGTCCCCTGCATTGGCAGGCGGATTCTTAATAACCACTGCGCCACCAGGGAAGCCCCCATGGCTAGTTTTAATCTCTATCCTTTTGCTGCAATAAACCGTGAGCGTGACAGCTTTGCAGAGTTCTGGGATCCTTCCCGTGAATTGCTGAAACACAGTGGACATCAGCAAATGTCTGCTCAGAAGGGGGTGAGCTGTAGGTTCCTGGGGGCCCTCTGCGTGGGGGCCCCCCGTGCACGACTACATTTCAAGCATTTGACTCTTATCCTGGTGCAGAGAGGCTGTGCCTGGCCCGATGTCACACAGCCCGGGGTTGGAGCCGTGTCTGACCCCTTAGCGCCCTCTCGTGTCTCTCTCTTGACTCTGGAGGAAAAGGTCAGCCCTGTAACCACTTCTAGGAAGATGACCCACTTTCCAACCTCATCTTTATTCATGGAGCTGCTGCCGGCTCCCTGCCGTCCCCACCCTGCCGCCCACCCAGGAGGACGTACCATTTTTCCTGAATTCCGTCCCCGTGTCTCCACGAGTCCCTAACTGGTGGAGTGTGGGGTCTTTGAAGTCGAACTCAAGGATGTTGCCACGTGTGTTCTTACAATGAGAAAAACAACTTTTGAGGAAAATTACTTTGCTTTTCCCACTTGTGTCTCGGTGTTTTATAGCGTGATTACTCTGCTCACACCCGGAGTCTGAACATTAGATAAGGACTTGAGTGTAGGATGCTCGCCATAAGTTCACACTTTGTTTTTCCCAAGACACCTTTTAGAATAACCACTTGGGGGCTTCCCTGGTGGCGCAGTGGTTGAGAATCTGCCTGCCAATGCAGGGGACACGGGTTCGAGCCCTGGTCTGGGAAGATCCCACATGCCGCGGAGCAACTAAGCCCGTGAGCCACAACTACTGAGCCCGCGCGCCTAGAGCCCGTGCTCCGCAACGAGAGAAGCCACAGCAACGAGAAGCCCACGCACCCCAACAAAAAGTAGCCCCTGCTCGCCGCAACTAGAGAAAGCCCGCGTGCAGCAACAAAGACCCAACGCAGCCAAATATAATAAGTAAATAAATTTATTTAAAAAAAATAAAAATAAAAAAAATAAAATAACCACTTAGAGTTAAGCCCGAGAACAGTTAGTGACCTGGCCCCAGCCACCTTACAAGTAATAGGTGCTGCTACCCCGCGATCCCGGGCTTGCCAGTGCCCGGGGATGGAGGACTGCCCTTCCCCCGCTCAACCGCGCCCCCTTGCGTCTAGGATCTGTAAGTCACCAAAATCCTGTGACGCTATTGAAACCGCACCTTCCCCGAAGTGGGAGTTGGATGCTGAGGGAGCCATATGCCAGCCCCGTATGGGTGGCTTCTGCCTCCCCAGTTAGCAGGTCATAAGCTCATAAGCTGCATATATATATTTTTAATGCAATACCCCAGCTCTGGCTTCTCCACCCGGTTCGTCCTGGAGGGTGGGGGGAGCCGGCCAGGCACGGCCCCTCTTGATTCTCCTGAGAGTGGATTGGGTGAAGGTTGAGGCCTGTTTGCAGGGAGCCTCATCCAGGCCCAGCCAGTGGCACCTTGCCTGGCTTGTTTCTCCCTGTCGTCTGCCCCCTGCCAAGACCCTCTGCTTGCCCTGCCCTGGCTGGAGCGCTCCAAGCCCCCTGGGTGCCCCTTGGTTTTGATCCTGTGGCTTACTGTGCCCGGACTGCCATCAGCCCTCCCAGCTCAGGTGGCACCGCTCCAGCTCCCCAGGTGCGGTCAAGCCCCCCCTTCCCCAGTGCCGGCCCCCCGCCCTCCCAGAGGCTCCCTGTACACAGCCCCTGGCCACGCAGGCTGTGACAACCTGGATTCCTTGCGGGCAGGACCTGGATCCGACTCATCTCCGGGCCCTCCCTCCGGGGCCTGGCACACGGGAGGCCTCCGGGGACGTTCGTGGCAGCGCGAGTGAATGACTTCCTCGATCTTCCCTCTCCACCGGGAACTCGTCCTCATCCTCCCAGCCCTGAGCCGGGGGTTCTGTTTGCGCTTGGCCTGGGGTGTTTGAACTCTGAATAAGGACACCTCCTGTTGGCAGGGGTTGGGTTTAGAGAAAGGGAGGCCCCCCTACGTCTGTGCTTCTGATGAGATTTGCAAATGAGAGGCCCACGTATGGCTTTTCCTGGGCCCATGCTGTTTTTTAAAAAACGTGGTCTCGATTACCAACGTGTTTGAATCCAGAAATTTCCCACGGAAATCTGGGTCTCTGGGGAAAAAAACCCCGCAGATCCGGCCATAGAGATCCTATTCCTGCTCGGGGGTGGGGGTGGGTGGTGGAAGGCGTGGGAGTGGAGACGGCGGCTGCGGGGCGGCCCCTTCAGGTGGGGCACCTGCTCTCAAGGTGCATGCGGTCCCGCCAGGCACTTGTTTTGCTACCCGCCTGGCTCCTGTGGGCTTGAGTTTGCAGCCTCTGCACTGGAGGCTTACAAGGTCGGGAGAAAATGATCAGGGACCCGGGCAGCTGCTCCAGGGACCCAGGGGTCCTGAGCGGGGCAAGGTCTTGCTGAGTGGCCTGGGGCGCTGTGAGCCTCAGTTTCCCCGTTTGCCATGTGGGGATGGGGAGGATCCCCAGAGTCCCTGCAGAGGGACCTATAGGGTCTCACTTCCCTTCTGCGGGTCTCAGTTTCTCTCCCTGTAGAATGCTGGGGCCGGACTTGGTCGGTGGTCGCTGTCACTCTGGTTCACAGGGCCCCATGTGGCCTCTGCCATGGTAACAGCCCATACCCTAGTACTGCCCCCTACAGGGTTCTTGTATTTCACCTGTGCTCCTGGGTGACGGAGGCCGGTCCAGACCTCGCTCCTCCAGGGCAGGGAGCAGGCGTGTGGGCTGACAGGAGTCCTAGGGGGGGTGTCTTCCCAGTGAATGGGTGAGTGCTGGGCAGGGCCTCTGGTCTTAGCTTCTGAATTGTAGCCGCCGCTCCTGCCCTGCGGGTCTGCGCGGGTCTGCCCGGGCCGCTGGATCTAGGCGGCTGTGAGCTACGCGCTGGGCTTGGTCTGTCCTGGAGTTCACGTGTCTGCGGTCTTCTTTCTCTCTCAAGAGCCCTAGACTGTGGGAGAACCAGATCCTGGCGTCCCTCTGCCGTGGGCAAGCCCCTTCCCCTTGAAGGGTCTCCCACAAACGGAGGGATCCAATTAGCTCCTTGAAGCCTCTGTTATGGGCTGAATTGTGTCCCTTCCCCGCCTCACCCCATCCATACGTTGAAGCCCTAATCCTCAGCACCTCAGAATGTGACTTTGTTTGGAGACACGGCCTTTAAAGAGATGAGGTAAAATGAGGTCACGTGGGTGGGCCCTAATCCAATAGGACTGGTGCCCTCAATAAGGAGGAGATTAGGACACAGACATACACAGAAGGGTGACCACGTGAGGACACAAGAGGAAGATGACTGTCTACGAGCCAAGGGGAGAGGCCTCAGAAGGAATCAACCCTGCCCACACCTTGATCTTGGACTTGTAGTTTCCAGAATTGTGAAAAAATAAATTTCTGTTGTTTAAGCCCTCAAGTCTGTGGTGCTTTCTTATGGCAGCACAAGCGGACTCATAAGCCCCCTTCTAGATTTTGCTCTCCTCTCCTGGTGGGGCAAGGGCTGCCTGTGGGCGGGGCAGCAGGTGGGGCTGGGACCCCTCAGGGTCGTCACCATCTGGGGCACAGGGGGCTTGGCTGCTGGAATGGGGCCTCGGCTTGAAGAAGCGGACAGATGCTCTGCTTTGGCTGAGCCCTGGGTCTCCCGGCCGGTTGCCAGGTATCCGGGGGCTCTGGGCATCTTTGTGTCTAACGCGTGCCCTCTGGTGGCCTCAGCTGTGCAGCAGCCCAGCCCAGGGACTTACCTCTGACAGAAGCAAGTGAGGTTTCAGCTTCAGACTCCTTGGGTGTTTCTGGCTCCTCCAGCAGCTCTGGTTTCTTGAGGATCAGGGCCTCACTGGCCATGGGAATATGACTCTCCTCCCACCACTTACGCATCTTCATTCTAAGGCAGTGAGCCCCATGGTTAATGCTGTGCTCAGTACCCCCTGGTTCCCAGAAGGAACCCTGGGCTGGGGGTCAGAAGACCGATTTCCCTCCGTTTGCTGGTTCTGTGACCAGCATCGCCTCCCCTCATCAAATGGGGATCCAAGTCCCTACTCCCTTGGCCTGGACCCTCTTCCCAGCTTCTTGGTCACAGCCCTCCCATGGCGCCCCTGTGTCCCCTGGGACAAAGTCCCAGCCGTCCAGCCTGGTGGCCCTTCATGACTGTGCCTTTCCTCTGCTTCTCTCCTGGCCCCCTAAAGTCTCAATATGTATGCAATTTTTTAATAGACAAATCTTTTTTTTTCTAATTAAAAAAAATATTTTTTAGGCTGTGCCGCACAGCTTGTGAGATCTTAGTTCCCCAACCAGGGATCGAACCCACACCCTCGGCAGTGAGAGCACGGGGTCCTAACCACTGGACAGCCAGGGAATTCCCTAGACAAATCTCTTCTGCATCTCTTTTCTTTCTCAATATTCCTGGCATATTTGTGCATATCAGTGTACAGAGAGTTCCCTTAGTCTTTTCACAGTTGTAAGTTTTGGGCACTCCTCCCATGGAGAGGTGGGGCTTATTTCCTCTCCCCTTGAATCTTGACTAGCTTATGACTTTTTGTAAAAGAATATGGCAGAAATGACACTGTCAATTCCAGGTCTAGCCCTAAAGAGGACTGGCAACTTATGCCTTGGAAGAGACCAGGATGAGAGGCCCTGAGACTCCAGGGAAAGGGAGAGGGGCCCAGCAATCTTCTGACGGTCCCCATCAAAATGCCACAGCCCAGCCCAGCTGCTAGCTAACGACCACCACGTGACCTCAGTGGATGGCACAGGAGGGCAGAAGACTCATCCAGTTGGGTCCTACCCACATTCCTGATCTATGAAATTGTGAGATACATTAAAACGATCATGGCTTAAAATCATGGCTTAGGTAATAGGGCCGGGAGATTATGACAACAAGCAACCAGAACTGTTGTCAAGTTCTCTTGAACTTGTTGAGTTCAGCTCTGGTCACCCACAACTGGAAGACTTCTGACTAATGCAACTTATCTCCCTTAATAACCACCAAGGTTCCATTATCCTCCAAAGTTTTCCACCTGTGAAAATATGAACCCCAATGCCCCCATGCTCTCCCTGGTTCTACTCTATCAGCTTTCCTGTGCTGTCATTCCAATCTCGTGTTCCTCTTCTTTGATCCCACAGGTGGAAACTTCAAGGCCAAGACACCATGTTCTCTAGCACCTGTGAAGACCCTCTTGGTTTCCCTTCCTTCTCAACCCCACAGGGTACAACTGGTTGCCCACTTGAAGTGCTCTCTCCCTCCAGCCTCCCTGCCTCCCTTTCCCCCACCCCATCACCCTTCCATGGGACCCTGCCTGCAAAGACCCAAACCTAGATCAATGCCACCATCTACTCTTTCTTTCCAATGACCACTGGTGGGAGGAAACATCACAGGGCAATGACGCTTGGTGCCATTAACAATTAATAATCTCCAAAAAAAAAAAATTAATCATCTCCAGTCACTGCTGGGACTTTGCTGCTGCTTACCAAGTGTTTTCCTTGTCCTTGTACAGATCCCAATTATTCTCCTCAGTGGCTATTCTAACCACACCTAACACTGTCCCTCTTCTTAATTCTCTACCCCTCACCCCTGCTCCCACCCACATCACTTTCAGAAGATGGCTTTGCCATATTTCTTCCCTCTGGAAAGGAGCCGCTGGGTAGGATCCAATCACAAATGGCCACCCAGTGATAAATGCCACTTAAAGGTGAACCAGAAAAAGAACATCTGCTATTGGATTTTAAACACTGGATGGTACACAGAAGGAGTTTGTGGGGCTGAAGTGGGAGAGATTTGGACACGCTTATATGATTCAGAGAAAGAGCCAGTGAAGAAATAGTGATTGATAATTTAAGAGACAGGAGGAATGATTAATGGAGTGTGAAGGAGATGGATTCCCAAGCAAAGGAGGTAGGGCTAACCTTGGACGGGAAAAGGGATGCCTCTTTCTCTGAAAAAGGCAAGGAGTAAATCATCAGTGCCCGTGGTAAATAACTCTGTAGGTTTGGGGAGCTGCTTTTTTCCTGCGAAGTAGGGAAACCTTATTGCTAAGAGTGAGAGGAGAAGAGATAAGAGAGTTGGGGGAAAAAGGAAAACATTTGTAGTACTGACAGAGTGCTATGTCGGAAAGGGCTGGCTAGAGGTAGGCTGACGGATTTCTGGGCAGTATTGATGCTTGCTCCCAAGGGATAAGGAGATACTGAAGGGGTAAGTTTCCCTTAGTATCTTCCTCGTGCAGGCCTCTAACCCAGCACTTGTTTACTTGTCTATATCCTTGGAAAATACAGGAGACAAGGTTAGAGGAAAAAAAAAAAAGAGAAAGAAGGTTTGACAAATATTAAACGAGAATCCCATAGTGAAAGGAAAGGGCAGAGGCATATATGAAAGAACGTTTGAGACTTTTCCAGGACTGATAAAAGACACCAACGCAGAGATTAAAGAGGCCAAACAAATATAACAACAAACAAAAAAAGATATCCACACTTAGTCACATCAGAGTGAAACCATTAGTGCTAATACCCCAAAGCCCAGATGGCTATGGGGGCCCTGAAAAGGCACCCAGCCCAGGTACCAGGGAAGGTTTTCTGGAGCACATGATGGAAGAGCTGTGAGCTGAGTCATAAACAATGAGTAAATGTCAGCCAGGTAAGAGAGGGGTTCAGGGATGGGAGGTGAAGTGTAGAGAAGGGCACCAAGCAGAAGTCACAGTACAGCTCGAGAAGATTTAAACAACATGACTAATAAATTTGGTTTAAAGGATATATATATATACACATATACATATATATAATATTTATATAAAACACTGCATTCAACAAGCTTAGAATGCATATTCTTTTCAAGCCCACCTTGGAATATTTATTTATATAAACTAAACAAAAATTTTGTCACAAAGAAATAAAGAACTGAAATCATGCATAGCATATTCTTTGACCTTACTGGATTTAAACAGAAATAAAGAAATGAGGATTATTAGAAAATATTGATGCCTCTAAAAAAAAACCTCTATGGGTCAAAAAATAATAATGGAAATTAGAGATATTTTAACCAAAAGATAATAACAGACTTTATATTAAAATTTGTGAGATTCAGCTACAGTCATGCTTACGGGGAAATTTATAGCCTTAAATGGAAAACTGGAAAAGAAGAACGGCTGAAATTTAACGATGTGAGCGTCTGTATCAAGAAAACTGACAGAGCTGGATTAACTGGAAGAATCATAAGGTAGGAAATAAAGACTGTAAATAAATGTGGTAGGCTTTGGGGAAGGCTTGCTGATGAATTTTAACTTGATACTCACGCAAGGAGGACAAGGAAGAAGAAGAACAGTGCTGATGCAATGGACCCATACACAATGCCCTGGATCAGCCCTTTCACGAACGCACTGGAAACTGAATTCTTATCTGGAATCAGAGGGAAGTGAGAGTAGCTTTTCTCCTACGGCTGTAAATTCTGAGGCACGACTCTTTCCTCTGGCTCTGTACCCAACCTCATCCTGGTCCCTAGGTGTTGTCATTCTAGCCCAGTAACTAGACCCCTGTATACTTACCTGTTATGAGGAAGATGCTTGAAGTATGGATTCCGTATTGGTTCTTCCCCTCACAGTGGAGGCCCGTGACTATTTCAGGCTCCCGGAGGAGGCTGATGGTGCTGTTGGCCCAAGGGGCAATTATGCTAAAAGTCACCTGCAGGATGTTATTCATGTTGTTCAGACCCACGGGAACACCTCCCATCAACCACTGCACGGAGGGCGTGGGGATCCCGTGGAAGGAACAGTTGCACTGCAGAGTCTTCTCCAAGGAACAAGAAGAATAAAGCAGCCTGGCGGGGGCTGTAGGGAAGCAGGGTCAAGAGTCAGCAAGCATCCTGACTTCCCTTCTCTGCTTCCTCCAGGACCCAGCCTTCTCCTTATTTGTGATTCACATGGGGCTTCAGAAAGACTTTCCGGAAGCCCAGAGGGGCTGGGACTCAGACTAGCTCCCCTTCATCTTCTCTCCTCACCTGCCTCAGAATCAGCCTCAGCTCTTACCTCTGGCCTTTCAGCCCAGAACTTAGGGGAAGAGGAGACGGCGCCCCAGACTGTTCCTGTCCCCCAGCCCAGGACTTAGGTCTTTCTCTTGGGCCCACCGTTCCTCACAGACTCTGGATTTTCCCTTGCCCACCAGCACTCACAGGCTTCCTGGAGGCAGACCATGCTACTCCCGGTCAGGTTAGCTGGGGAGAAGTTCAGATGACATCCGAGAGTGGTGCCATGGTCCTTAGGCTTCAGGGTGAAGTGCAGCACCAAGGAGGAGGAGTTGTTGGAGCCGTCTGTGTTAGAGGACATATTGGGCCTTTTCCAGGAGAGGAAGAGGGCTTTGGTTTCTTTGCAGGTGCTTCTGAAGGCACAGGCCAAGGACATAACGTCCCCCAGCTGCAAGAATCTCTGGGATGTGGCGCTCTGGTTTCTGGGTCAGGTCTGGAGGAGAGAGACAGATTGGACCCAAAACTTGGAGACAAGGGACCCTCATGGACACTTCAGTGATGCACAGTGTTGCAGGTTGCGAAGTGCTTTCCCACCCATTAGCTCATTTGGTACCCCTCCCTTAATCCAACCACCTCATAGAAGCTGGGATTGTTATTATTGGGTGGCTTTTCAGAAGTATATTTCCCTTCTCTATATGGAAGGGGCACACCTCAGGGTCTAGGTGAGCAAACTGAAGAGAGTTGCTTAAGGTGGCAGAGCTTGAACCAGAACCTTGACTTTCAAGACAGGATGAGTGAATTTTCTGAGGATCTACATAGCCTTCGATTCTTTACCTGTCTCTTAGCCTACTCCCTCCTACTCTGCCTTCTCCCTCCCAATCCATCTCTTCCCTTAGGCTCTGCCCCTTCCCAGCTGATCTATGATCATTTACACCCCCAGCTCTTACTGGCTGGATACTGCTGGGCAAGTCACTTCCCCCCCTCTTTGCCATTCCTATTCGGGGGAAAAAGTTATCAGCTGTGCCAATTGAGTTGTATTATGGTTGTAAAAATGAAATACCTAAGATTTTGTAAAGCCCGGAACCAGGTGAAGCAAAAGCCACACAATTACCAGAACGCCTTCTGGAGTTCCTTCTTTCCAAACCATCCATTGTATGAGATTGAATGTCACCTGACACGGAGAGATCGATATTCTCCCTCAGCAAAGCACTCGTGTGTTCTCCTAGATCTGCATAGAGTAAGTACGTCGTGTTGTCCCTTTTGAGTATGTCGTGGATCAGCTGAGTACATTCTTGCTCTTCGAGAGTCCAAATAGTGTGGGATCTGTCCTTGGTGTTACCATCTATGGCAGCATTGGGTTGATTCGTAGCTACAGGGGAGCTGATGCTTTTACTGAGCCAGGAGGCCAGGGTCATGGAGCTGCTTGGGGATTCTTTGGGAAATTCAAATACACAAGAGATTGCAGAGCACAGGCTCTCTTCCACTGGTATCTTCTTGACTTCTACCAACACATGAAAAAGTAATCCTGTGGGGAGAGATTCAAGTTGAAAAAGACTCACCTCGTGTCCTATAGTATCCTACCTGCGCATTAAAGGATTAATCTTACCCTAGAAAGGCTTGGCTCTCGCCCAGGTTCTGGGTGGGAAGCTCTGGGCCCTTGCAATGTTCTGTCTAGTAATGACCAGTGTCTTGGTTTACCTGGGCCCTCGGGCCACACCAAACAGTCTATGCTAAAAGCATGATTTAGGGGAAGACTTGGGCTATGCAGTATCAATTTGATCTCTGGAGGGGCTGCAGACAAAGGTCAGCCAAGGGGGTGGTCTGCCATGATTATGCGATCGAGCCACAATAAAAACCCTGGACACCAAGGTCTGGTGAGTTTCCCATACTTTGTTGCTGGGAGAGGAGGGGTGCTGTCCACTGGGAGATGACAACTGGAAACTGGCGTCTGGTCTCTCCTAGGTCCTGCCTTATGTGCTCTTCCCTCTGCTGATTTTAGTCTCTGTTCTTTTGCTATAATAAATCATAACCAGGGGAGACTTCCCTGGTGGCGCAGTGGTTAAGAGTCCGCCTGTCAATGCAGGGGACACGGGTTCGAGCCCTGGTCCGGGAAGATCCCACATGCCGCGGAGCAACTAAGCCCGTACGCTACAACTATGGAGCCTGTGCTCTAGAGCCCGTGAGCCACAACTACTGAACCTGCGTACCACAACTACTGAAGCCTGTGTGCCTAGAGCCCGTGGTCTGCAACAAGAGAAGCCACTGCAATGAGAAGCCTGCGCACCACAACGAAGAGTAGCCCCTGTTGGTCGCAACTAGAGAAAGCCCGCGTGCAGCAACGAAGACCCAACGCAGCCAAAAATAAATAAATAAATAAAATAAATTTATAAATAAATAAGTAAATAAATAAATAAATTGTAACCAGGAATAGAATAGTTCTGCTGAATTCCACTCCACCTGACCTCAGCCCAGCCCAGCTTCCACCCCCGCACCCACACCCACCCCGGCACTTCCTTGGCTTTCTCAACCACCTCCCACCCTGCCTCTCATTCCACTTACCCAGCCATAACAGTGGTCGTACCATCAGCACCAACAGGCTCTCAGGGACAAGAGAGGATCAGGACCTCTTATGCTGCTAACTCTTGGTCTCAGGTCCACACGTCCTGGAGCGCAGGATTTGGAAGGCAAGAGGAGAGGAGCAGCAGTAAGAAGCAGAAGGTGGAGGTAGAAATAAATTCACTGTTTACTGGGGATTCTTATCTCTGCGATCACCCTTAAGGTCTGTCCACCTGTGAAATAGGAGACTCAGGGGACCAGAGGCTGAGCAGCTTCAAGAACAGGGACAGGGAAGGTTCCCCCTGACTCTCTGTGGAGCCTCAATACCATGTCTGCTTTCTTCTCTTTCCTCTAGTCTTCACCCCCAGCCCCTTCTCCCTTTAAAGGGTCTCAAATGCCAGGCTGAGGAGCTTGGGCTTTTTCGCAAGTCGATGGGGAAGTCATGGAAATCATGGAAAGGTTTTGAACCATGGTTGGGGGGGTGGCAGACAACAGGTGTGGATGTTATAAAGGTCTCTATGGTCTGCGTTGAGGAGGAAGCAATAGTTCAAGAGAAAGATGATGTGGCCTGAGCTGGCCCAGTGGCTATGGGGGATGGAGAGGATGGGGTATATTTAAGAGATATTCGAGTGATAAAAGACATTTCTACGGCTGGCAAGATAAATTCCAAACTCCCTTGCCTTGCATCAAGGCTGTCCATGATTTGGGCTCACACTTGCCCTATCTCTACTTCTCCCCTTTCTGCCATTCTTTGCAAGCTTAAGAGAAACAAGTATGTATACATATATACCACATCTACTCCGTGCATTCCTACCTCTGTATGTTTACTTGGGCCACTCCCTTTTTCATGGCATCCTTCTGCAACTCTCCCCTCTGCCCACATTCAAATCATACCTCTCTTTCTAGCCCAGGTCAAATGTAACTTCCTCCTGGTAGCCTTCCTGGATCCTCACAACCACAAAAAAGCCTCTTTTCTCAGACTTGCTTCAGCACTTCTATATATTCATCTCTTTTAGGGCAATGTATCAGGCAGAACCCAAGAGGTGCCTGATATTTACCTTCTTGTATGTTCTTATTATTTCAAATTTGTTCAGGTGGTGAATTTATCAGTTAAAAAAAAAAAACCTATTTCCCTTCCTCCTTTACATCTAGGGCTGGCCATGTGACATAGTTCTGGCCAACGAAGCAAGTACAAGAAAAATGCTATTAAATTATTATCACCAAATAGAATTCTATTGAGCCATTACCCCATTTTTTGCCATCACAATTGAGCTCTGAAGGTCTGTTTTTTGCATATAATACTAGCTAATGAAATTTGAGAGCTCGTTTTTTTTTTAAAAAAATAAGTGTTCATGATAAAGGAAACATGTCTCAGAAAGAATTGAAGATGTTCCCTTCCCCTGCAGCTATAAATCAAAAGATACGGTTTTGTGTTATAAAAGAGTTCAGGGAGTCTGATTTGATATTGTGCAAAACTGAGAATGCTTATAAGAACATAATTTATGTTCTCCTCTGCAATATACAGTTTCATATGAATATTCAAGACTGGTACTGATTTGTTCTGTTCTCTGTTGATATAAATCCACCCTTGGAAGAACAATTCAAACAAAGCGGTCTTACGATACTCCAAAGACATTAGAAATTATTCCATGTCTTATGAAAATGATATCCAAATAAAATGGAATTCTGACCGGTTGTCTTACTTGATAATTTCTTGCTCTGGTAACAATAACATTGTAATTGACATCTCTGTTTCTTAAATTGTATACCTATCTGTAGGATGGTACTGTTCTCTTCTCCCACGTAGACAATGCAAAAATAAAAACCACAGACTCCGCTGTTAGATTTATTATTAAGCAAATATTTTGAGAGACTTGCCTACTTGAAATACCAAATGTCTGAGGCTATCTGCTGGAGACTTTTGGGGAGTTCTGGTTTTCTGATATTAGCACCACTACTTTCTTCTTGTTGCTTTTCTTCTTCTTTTTCCCTGGAATATAGATGTGATACTGGGAGTGGAGCAGCCGTCTGGCAACCGTGAGGAACCATGTAGATCAAAGCCACAGACTGAGGATATTATTGACAACAGTATAGGGATCCTTGTTCCCTGACAGCCTTGTGGAGTTGCTACACAAACCTGCACAGTCTACTGCACGCTTCTTCATTTGGTTACTGCTTTTGTTGGGAAACTGATGAAATACCCTACCAGGGAATCTATCCAAGAGTGAGCTCCTTGAGAAAAGGCCCTACATCAAATACATCTTTGTGTCCTTCCCAGTGCTTAGAAAGGTTCTCTTCTGAAAAATATATTCCTTATTATCCTTGTAATGTCTTTAGGATCTGTGGTTATAACTACTCTTTCATTCCTGGTATTCAAAATTTGTGTCTTCTGTCTTTTTCTCAGTCAGTTTACTTAAGGTCTATCAATTTTATTGGGTTTTTTTTTTTTTTAAAGAAAAAGCTTTCGGTTTCAACCGATTTTTCTGTATCGCTTCTGTTTTTTTTTTTTTTTTTAATGAAAAAGTCACTTTATTGAAAATTTAATTGTTTCCAATTCTGGAAGGTTAATTTTTTTTTAAACATCTTTATTGGAGTATAGTTGTTTTACAATGTGTTAGTTTCTGCTTTATAACAAAGTGGATCAGTTATACATATACATATGTCTCCATATCTCTTCCTTCTTGCATCTCCTTCCCTCCCACCCTCCCTATCCCACCCCTCTATGTGGTCACAAAGCACCTAGCTGATCTCCCTGTGCTATGCAGCTGCTTCCCACTAGCTATCTATTTTACATTTGGTAGTGTATATATGTCCATGCCACTCTCTCACTTTGTCCCAGCTTACCCTTCCCCCTCCCCATATCCTCAAGTCCATTCTCTAGTAGGTCTGCATCTTTATTCCCGTCTTGCCCCTAGGTTCTTCATGACCATTTTTTTTTTTTAGATTCCATATATATGTGTTAGCATACAGTATTTGTTTTTCTCCTTCTGACTTACTTCACTCTGAATGACAGTCTCTAGGTCCATCCTTCTCACTACAAATAACTCAGTTTCATTCCTCTTTATGGCTGAGTAATATTCCATTGTATATATGTGCCACATCTTCTTTATCCATTCATCTGTTGATGGACACTTAGGTTGCTTCCACGTCCTGGCTATTGTAAATAGAGCCGCAATGAACATTTTGGTACATGACTCTTTTTGAATTATGGTTTTCTCAGGGTATATGCCCAGTAGTGGGATTGCTGGGTCATACGGTAGTTCTATTTTTAATTTTTTAAGGAACCTCCACACTGTTCTCCATAGTAGCTGTATCAATTTACATTCTCACAACAGTGCAAGAGGGTTCCCTTTCCTCCACACCCTCTCCAGCATTTATTGTTTGTAGATTTTTTGATGATGGCCATTCTGACCGGTGTGAGATGATACCTCATTGTAGTTTTGATTTGCATTTCTCTAATGATTAATGATGTTGAGCTTTCTTTCATGTGTTTGTTGGCAATCTGTAGTATATCTTCTTTAGAGAAATGTCTATTTAGGTCTTCTGCCCATTTTTGGACTGGGTTGTTTGTTTTTTTTTGATATTGAGCTGCATGAGCTGCTTGTAAATTTTGGAGATTAATCCTTTGTCAGTTGCTTCATTTGCAAATATTTTCTCCCATTCTGAGGGTTGTCTTGTAGTCTTGTTTATGGTTTCCTTTGCTGTGCAAAAGCTTTTAAGTTTCATTAGGTCCCATTTGTTTATTTTTGTTTTTATTTCCATTTCTCCAGGAGGTGGGTCAAAAAGGATCTTGCTGTGATTTATGTCATAGAGTGTTCTGCCTATGTTTTCCTCTAAGAGTTTGATGGTGTCTGGCCTTACATTTAGGTCTTTAATCCATTTTGAGTTTATTTTTGTGTATGGTGTTAGGGAGTGTTCTAATTTCATTCTTTTACATGTAGCTGTCCAGTTTTCCCAGCACCACTTATTGAAGAGGCTGTCTTTTCTCCATTGTATATTCTTGCCTCCTTTATCAAAGATAAGGTGACCATATGTGTGTGGGTTTATCTCTGGGCTTTCTATCCTGTTCCATTGATCTATATTTCTGTTTCTGTGCCAGTACCATACTGTCTTGATTACTGTAGCTTTGTAGTATAGTCTGAAGTCAGGGAGCCTAATTCCTCCAGCTCCGTTCTTCTTTCTCAAGATTGCTTTGGCTATTCGGTGTCTTTTGTGTTTCCATACAAATAGTGAAATTTTTTGTTCTAGTTCTGTGAAAAATGCCAGTGGTAGTTTGATAGGGATTGCATTGAATCTGTAGATTGCTTTGTGTAGTAGAGTCATTTTCACAATGTTGATTCTTCCAATCCAAGAACATGGTATATCTCTCCATCTATTTATATCATCTTTAATTTCTTTCATCAGTGTCTTATAATTTTCTGCATACAGGTCTTTTGTCTCCTTTGGTAGGTTTATTCCTAGATATTTTATTCTTTTTGTTGCAATGGTAAATGGGAGTGTTTTCTTAATTTCACTTTCAGATTTTTCATCATTAGTGTATAGGAATGCAAGAGATTTCTGTGCATTAATTTTGTATCCTGCTACTTTACCAAATTCATTGATTAGATCTAGTAGTTTTCTGGTAGCATCTTTAGGATTCTCTATGTATAGTATCATGTCATCTGCAAACAGTGACAGCTTTACTTCTTCTTTTCCAATTTGGATTCCTTTTATTTCTTTTTCTTCTCTGAGTGCTGTGGCTAAAACTATGTTGAATAATAGTGGTGAGAGTGGGCAACCTTGTCTTATTCCTGATCTTAGTGGAAATGGTTTCAGTTTTTCACCATTGAGGATGATGTTGGCTGTGGGTTTGTCATATATGACCTTTATTATGTTGAGGAAAGTTCCCTCTATGCCTAATTTCTGGAGGTTTTTTTTTTTTATCATAAATGGGTGTTGAATTTTGTCAAAAGCTTTCTCTGCATCAATTGAGATGATCATATGGTTTTTCTCCTTCAATTTTTTAATATGGTGTATCACGTTGATTGATTTGCGTATATTGAAGAATCCTTGCATTCCTGGGATAAACCCCACTTGATCATAGTGTATGATCCTTTTAATGTGCTGTTGGATTCTGTTTGCTAGTATTTTGTTGAGGATTTTTGAATCTATGTTCATAAGTGATATTGGCCTGTAGTTTTCTTTCTTTGTGACATCTTTGCCTGGTTTTGGTATCAGAGTGATGGTGGCCTCATAGAATGAGTTTGGGAGTGTTCCTCCCTCTGCTGTATTTTGGAAGAGTTTGAGAAGGATAGGTGTTAGCTCTTCTCTAAATGTTTGATAGAATTCGCCTGTGAAGCCATCTGGTCCTGGGCTTTTGTTTGTTGGAAGATTTTTAATCACAGTTTCAATTTCAGTGCTTGTGATTGGTCTGTTCATATTTTCTATTTCTTCCTGGTTCAGTCTTGGAAGGTTGTGCATTTCTAAGAATTTGTCCATTTCTTCCAGGTTGTCCATTTTATTGGCCTATAGTTGCTTGTAGTAATCTCTCATGATCCTTTGTATTTCTGCAGTGTCAGTTGCTTCTGTTGTTAATTTAATTGATTTCTGCTTTCTCTTATTTCTTTCCTTCTGCCTTGCTTTCACTGTGTGTGGGGCTCTTTCCCCAAGAAAAGACTCGTTGTGTGTGTGTCTGTGTCTGTATCTGTGACGGGTCTCAGAGGCTCAGCTGACCGAGGATCCCTGGGCAGAGTCTCAAGGAGAATCAGCTCACTTTCTGAGATGCGGTCCATTTTCTAGGGTGCTATGTCCAGGGTACCCTAGGTGGGGGCAGTGCTATACAACCATTTACACGGCTGAAGGCCGGGGTGGGTGGGCTGACCTGGGGGTGACCCTGCTTGGCGAGGGGGTGGGCTCCAGTGGTGGAGGTTGGGTTCCCCCGCCCCCCTCCGGAGGCAGATTAAGTGGTGGCAAGAGCCTTCCTAAGTTCCTCACTCCTCTTGTGGTCAAGGTCTTCCAGTTCCTGTAGTTTCTGGGAGATTTCAGTAAGGATGATCCCTCGGTACTGTCTGCCCTGCCCTAGGGCCTCCATGTCAGCCAGGAATTCTTTCCTCTCCTGGATTTCCTTCACCAATTCTTCACACCGGTCCAGCTCAGGGGCTGGGTCCTCCTGTCGCACAGGAGGGGGCTTTCTTTTCCGTTCCTCTGGCTCCTTCCCGTTGGCAAAAATATTTTGGAGTCTTTGCTTCTCCTTCTCCAGATCTCGGGTGGCTTGAGGCTTCAACTGCTCCCGGCTGTAGGTCCCGTTGGCTTGGCACGTGCTGGCAGTCCGGAGGTGGGACCGGGAGGCCAGGATGGGAGGCAAGCAGATGGCTGAGGCCGGCGGCTTGGAAGGCAAGACCTTCTGGCTGGAAGTTGGGCTGCACTGTAGTGGGAGAGTGTCTCCTCTTTTCATGGTGTCCACGATGTGGCGCTGTTGGAAATTTGTCAGTTTGGATTCCTTCAACATCGCTCTGAGCAGCTCGCAGGTCCCTGGGGTGTAAGTGGCCGGCTTGGGGCAGCGCCAGAACCCAGTTCCTTTGGTCACTGTCTCCACCCTCTCCTGGGAAGCCATGGGAGGGCTCCTAAAGTGAGACCCCGGCTGGGTGGCCCCTCCCCACAGAGAGTGGCGGCTGGGCTCCGCAGACTGTAACCAAGGCTCTGAAGCAGCGCGGGGTGGGGGGGGTGGGGTGGGGGGGGGGTTGGGGGGGGGCCCGCAGAGATCTCACTCTTTTCCTCCTTCTTTTCTTAAAGCGGCAGCTCTTACCATGGATTTGAGCCCCCCCCTTTTTTTTTCCTAGTCTAAGCACTGCTTGAGTGGCATCTTATAGCTTTTGATATGTTGTTTTAAAAATACATTCAATTCTAAATATTTTCCAGTTTTGTGCTATGGGTTGAATTGTGCCCCCAAGAAGGTTGTGTTGAAACCCTAACCCTACATACCTGTGAATGTGACCTAATTTGAAACTGGGTCTTTGCAGATTACCTTTGGAGTGGGCCCTACTCCAACACAACCGGTGTCCTTATAAGAAGAGGGAAATTTGGATGCAGAAACACACATCCAACACACATGGATAAGGCCGTGTGAAGATGAGGGCAGAGATTGCAGTGTTGCATCTACAAGCCAAGGAATGCCAAGGATTACCAGTCGTCACCATAAACTAAAAGACAGGCAGGGAACAGATTCTCTCTCAGAGACTTCAGAAGGAACCAACCCTGCCAACACCTTGATTTTTGGACTTCCAGCTTCCAGAACTATGAGACGATAAATTTCTGTTGTTTTAAGCCACCCAGTTTGCAGTACTTTTTTATGGCAGCCCTCAAAATCTAACACACCCTGTGATTTTTTTCTTTGACCCATCAGTTGTTTAGAAGTGCATTGTTTAGTTTCCAGATATTTGGTGATTTTCTAGTTGTCTATTATCAATTTCTGGTTTAATTCCATTGTGCTTAGAGAACATACTTTATATGATTTCAATTCCTTTAAATTTGTTGAGACTTGTATTGGGGCCCAGGTTATGGTCTATTTTGGTAAATGTTCCATGAGCCCTTGCATAGAATGTGTATTCTACTATTGCTGGGTGAATATTTTATAAATATCACTTATGTCAATTTGGTTGATAGTATTCTATATCCATTCTGATTTTTTTGTCTACTTGCTCAGTTACTGAGAGGGGAGAGTTGATGTGTCCAGTTCTCCTTTCAGTCAGAGTATATATTAAAAATTTTTTTTTGAAATAAAAATTTTAGTTAGGAATTTTCAGAATCTAATTGCTTCAGAGAATATAGTGATTTATACACAACCTCAGACTGAAGATTGAGAAGAGCTCTGGGGTGGCTCCAGCCAGGGTTTTACCAGGAAAGCAAAGTACTTTAGGCAAGTATCGTGCCCTCCTTGGATTCCCCTCATTTTCTTCATCTGTAAAATGAGTGGGTTTTATTGCCCAGCATGTAAGGGTCCTTCAGACTTGAAAATTCTGATCTCTTCCAGGTCTCATTCCCTTCCCTGGGCCTTGGCGCTTCCATGGGTTGCCTCCACGGGCAACCTTTCTCCTCCCCCTAAATAATCATTTCTTTTTCCAAATTAACCTCCTTGTCTGGGGTTCAGAGAGTTCCAGCCTAGACCTTCCTTAGCACAACTCCATCTGGCTATTTCCTTGAAAACTGAGTGTCCTCCTTGACTTGTGCTGAGTACATCAAGTGACAGGCTAACTTACTATTATAGAAACACGGACTGGAGAACTTACTTTCCAGAGGGACGACTTGTTGGATTGATTTAACACCTCACGATGAGCCCAGTGAACTGACACGTGGGATAACCGTGGGCACAACGACTAACTCACCAGGAAGTGACTAAGGTGGAGGAAGGCTAACTCATCAGCTGTCCTATAACCAGCTCATTAGGCGGCCGGGAGTCCCCGAGCCTCTCCAACGCCCCCCACCCCCAGGAGGCCACTCGGGGATTCCCGCCCCACCCCCCTGTCCCCACCAAGCTCCACTCCCCAGGCGCGCCAGTGAGCATGCGCGAGTCCATCCAGAGCCAATCGGGACAGACCTTGCGCCAGGAGTCTCTTCTGTCTGTGCCAGCACCGAACAGCCGTCCAACCATCACTACTGGGTGCCCTGGGCTCTAGCGGTCCTGGTGAGAATCGTCTTTCTTGAGGAGGCATTTCTAAACCCCTGCTAGACCTTGAGACTCCAGATCTCATCAGCGTTAATGACACTCCTTTTGCAACCCAGTACTTCTGGGCAAGAAGGTGATGGGTGGATTGGAAGCCATTGATCAAGGTACAAAATGCCAAGTGTGTGACCTTCAGGGCCGATCAGGAGGCACCTTGGTACCCCCTTGTTTCCTGTCCTGTAACCAAGGCCCTTATCACGAACGAAACAAGACCCACCTTTCCATTTTCATGTCCAAACCCATCACTGACCTATTCCTGTAATAGGGGCGTGGCAGGGGCGTGGCTGTTAAGCTAGTGACCGGTAGCGGTCCTGCTCAGCCATTGGCCAGCATTGCAGTGGGCCCCGCCCCCAAGCGAGCAACGGTTAGCAGTCCTGCTCAGCCATTGGCTGGGGTCTCAGTGGGCCCCTCCCCCAAGCGAGTGACAGCCACCGTTAGGGGTCCCGCTCAGTCATTGGTTGGAATTGCAGTGGGCTCCTCCCCCTCCCCCTCTGCCTCCTCTGTATAAAAGGAGCCCAAATTCGGACCGAGGGGAGATGGTTTTTTTGAGGCACGAGTCTGCCATCTTCTCCGTCTGCTAGCTTCCAGATTAAAGTCGTTATTCCTTGCCCCAACAACTTGTCTCCTGATTTATTGGCCTGTTATGGGGTAAAGCAGAGTGAGCTTGGGCTCGGTAAAAATTTTGACGAAGTTAGCCAAGAGCCTTGCTGCTTGTGGCCAGTGGGCCCTGCTTGGGGAATTTTCGGGTAAGGCCCTAGCAGCTGACAGGACCACTTGTCCTGAGGATCTTCCCTTCAAAATCCCCTGAAGTGGCACCGGCTGCCCCAGCACTTGGCAGCTGGAGCAAGGAACCGACATTTGGGAGCCGACGGGCTCCATACAGTAGGGTAAGTAACTCTGCTGTGTACAACCAGGAAAATTCTCCCCTCTCAGTTTAGGCTTTTCCTTTAGGGGAAAAGCCAGTTTATTTTGCATGGATTGGAGTGCCCTGTTGAAGAGGGGAATTGTTGTTGGACTCTATACCCGATTTGTGAACTGGTTTGTTTTGCTTTTGTTTTGTATTCATTCGTGATGGAATCTGTGCTTTTGGTATTGGAATTTGCTTGTGCTTTTTGTGTTTTGTTGTTTTTGAACTAACAAATATGGGAAATACTCCATCGGTCCCTAAGGAAAGCACTTTGGGACGTATCTTAAATAAATGGGCAAAATATAGTTGTGGGTCTGTGACTAAGAAAGAGATGATATTCTATTGTATAGTGTGTGGTCCCAATATACGTTAGGATCAGGAGAGCAATGGCCCTTGAATGGCTCACTTATTATGCAATCTTGCAATTAGAATTGCTTTGTGAAAGAGCAGGTATAAATGATGAGATTCCATATGTAGAAGAATTTATGCTATTGCATCAGGAGGAAAAGAAGTCAGACAGCTGCTGCCTTATGGTACAGTGGTCTGAAAGGAAAACCAAGGGAAAATCTGTTCTATAAGAGGGAGAGGGAGAAAATGAGACTGAGGACATATTATTTCAAAACTTAACCTCCCCCTCCGGCCAACCTGGCTCCCCCAGTGGCCGAGCAGTCTACACCAGTGGTTGTTCTGACTGCCCCCATGCCACCAACATATTCACTCCTTTCACCACCTCCTGTTTCCCCTACTTATGGGGACAAATTAGAAGTTTCTATGTTAACCTCTGGGGCACAGGGGCCTAGTTTGTATCACCATCTGTGACCCAAGAGGGCACCCCATTTGACCAGGAGCCACTTCTGGAGCAGGCAATTTCCCTTGCACCGATACCCCGTAGGAGGCCTTAATACAGATGGCCAATCAGCTGGGTTTCTATGGATGCACAATCCATTCTCAATTTCAGATTTAATTGGAAAAACCATAACCCTACATACCGAGAGGACCCCCTCCACATGACTGAACTTTTCACGTCTATCTTTGTCACTCACCATCCCTCTTGGGCAGACATTCACACTCTTATGAATATGATGCTTACTGGGGATGAAAGGAGGATGGTCGTTGACAAGACTAGAGAGGAAGTGCACTAGCTCCATCTAGCGGACCCAGGTGGAACTCCAGAAGCAAATCTGGCAGTTCCTCCTGAGCCTGACTGCGAACCTAATAACGGAGATATGCCGCGCCTAGAGCATTACAGGAAGTATATCTCAGCGGGCCTTCGAAAGGGAGTAGCTAGGCAAAAGAGCTTAAACAAAATTCAAGAGATACACCAAAAACCCAATGAGGATCCATCAGAGTTTCTAGAAAGAATTTATCAAGCTTATAGGCGCTACACTGATGCAGACCCTGAGGCCCCCCAAAATCGAGAATGGTAAATATGACCTTCATTGGGCAAAGCGCCCCAGATATAAGAAGAAAATTACAAAGTTAGATGGTGCATTTGGAATGAACCCTTCTCCATTGGTAGATGTTGTTTTTAAAGTGTTCAACAACGGGGAACAACGAAAGGAGCTCTTTGCAAGACTTAACGCCACTTACCTGGTGGCGGCACTGGATCCCCGGAAGGCGAGTAGCCTGGAGAGAGGTGAGCCCCGTTGGGGAGGGAACAATGTGCTTACTGTAAGGAGGGAGGGCATTGGAAAAAAGACGGCGCTCGGCTAAGGAATAAGAAGGAAAACAACAAAAGAAAGACGGGAGCCTCTCCTACGGTAGAGAGAGAGCAACGCTCTGAAGATGTCCCACAGGAGCCCCGGGTAACTCTGACAGTGGCGGACAAGTTGATTGACTTTCTGATAGATACGGGTGCAACATATTCTGTGATAAACAGCACGGTGGCACAGAAAACATCTCAGTCCATCCCAGTCACAGGCGTTTCTGGAGAAGGACAAAATTGTTCTCTCATACAACCTCTAGAATGCCAGTTAGGGGACCTCACCTTGAAGCACAGCTTCTTATGTATGCCAGCGTGTCCAATCCCTCTTTTGGGCCGAGATCTCCTTTGTAAATTAAACGCTCAAGTAACTTTTTCACCAGAACAGCCTGACATCAGGGTCCCATCACAGCACACTGTAAGCCTGCAGATGGCACTCATGGACGCCCCAGAAAAGGAGACTGAGCTCTTTACCCCGAGGTCTATGAAAAGGTAAGGCCAGAAGTGTGGCACCCCAGGGAAGGCCAAAAATGCATGGTCAATACAAATCCCATTAAAAAGGGATCCTGGGACACTTAATCTAAAACAATACCCTCGGGGTTCCCTGGTGGTGCAGTGGTTAAGAATCCGCCTGCCAGTGCAGGGGACACGAGTTCGAGCCCTGGTCCGGGAAGATCCCCCATGCCACAGGGCAACTAAGCCCGTGAGGCACAACTACTGAGCCTGCACCCTAGAGCCCGCGAGCCACAACTACTGAAGCCCACGCACCTAGAGCCCGTGCTCCGCAACAAGAGAAGCCACCGCCATGAGAAGCCTGAGCACCGCAACGGAGAGTAGCCCCCACTTGCCGCAACTAGAGAAAGCCTGTGCGCAGCAACACAGATGCAACTCAGCCAAAAATAAATAAATAAGTAAATTAAACAAACAAACAAACAAAAAACCGATACCTTCTGAGGCAAGAGACCCCAAAAGGGAATTCAGCCTATTCTCGAAAAGTCTTTGAAAACAGGACTGATTAAACCTTGCAGGTCCCCGAATAACACCCCTATCCTCCCGGTCAAAAAGCCAAACTCAACAGAGTATTGCTTTGTCCAAGACTTGAGGGCTATTAATGAAATAGTCCAAGATTTGCACACTGTGGTACCTAATCCATACACTCTGCTCACAACTATTCTGCGAGAATACAGCTGGTTCTGTTTTGGACTTGAAAAATGCTTTTTTCCGCACTCCTACTACAGAAGAGTCACAGCAGCTGTTTGTTTCTGAATGGCAGGACCCAGAAACACAGGTAGTAAAAGCTGAGGAAATGAATTATACATTACAAAGGAGCATTGCTAAAATATGACGAGACTAATTTAACTTGGGATAAGGCCTTACCAGTTGCCCTGCCATGGATCAGAGTGGCTCCCAGAAGCAGGCTTAAGTTAAGCCCCTTTGAAATATCGTATGGTAGGCGATTCCAGGTGTCTGCCTGGGTGGGAGAATCTATAAATGCCCCCCAAAATCTAGCAGTAGCCAGTTGTGTTAAAACTCTGGGCACTGGGACTTCCCTGGTGGCGCAGTGGTTAAGAATCTGCCTGCCAATGCAGGGGACACGGGTTCGAGCCCTGGTCTGGGAAGATCCCATGAGCCGCGGAGCAACTAAGCCCGTGCGCCACAACTATTGAGTGTGCAGCCTAGAACCTGCGAGGCACAACTACTGAGCCCGTGTGCCACAGCTACTGAAGCCCGCGCGCCTAGAGCCTGTGCTCTGCAAGAAGAGAAGCCGCCGCAACGAGAAGCCCGCGCACCGCAACGAAGAGTAGCCCCTGCTTGCCGCAACTAGAGAAAGCCTGCGCGCAGCAACGAAGACCCAACGCAGCCAAAAATAAATAAATTAATAAATAAATAAATTTATAAAAAAACAAAAAAACTTCAACTTCTCATCAGAGTCTTGGAGGCCCTGAAAAGTCTGGCCCCTTGGGAGCTCACCCCACAATCTGAGCTCCATCCTCATAGACCCGCTCTGGGCTCCTGACCTCACCAAACCTCTCCCATCTCAGAGCCTGGAATATGCTTTTCCTTCTGACTAGCTCCTCCTACTCCTTCAGGTCTCAGCACAAATGTCACTTTCTCAGAGAGGCCTCCTCCGACCCTCTGTCCAAACTAGGTGCCTCCCCTGGTCCCTTAGACTTTCTCATCGCATTCTTTCCTCTTTTCCTGACAGTTATCAACATTTTAAGCTATCATTTTGTGTTTATTTCTTCATCGTCTGTGTACTCGTGCAGACTGTGAGGTCCAGTGTATGGCTGCTTTGCCTCATTGTATGGCGCACGGTGGATGCTGATATTTCTGTGAAATGTGTGAACTGCGTGCATATATGCATGGCTTATATAAACACCTACCCTGAGCACAGGATGACCATCTCACTGGTGACGAAGGGAGAACCCCTGGATTTACGCACAAATAATGTCCCAGCAAAGAGATGATACTTTCCCCAAACTCTGAAAACTTATCAGCATCTGGCTTCAAAAATGAGGTTGTCATCCAATCTGAAGGGAGCACGCAGCCGTGGTCCGTTCTCATGCCAGAATCCCATTCTCATTCCTTGTATTCCTTTCTGGCCAAGAAATATTGCAATAACTTCCTCACTGGGCACTTTGCCTCCAGTCTTACCTCTTCTAAATACACCTCAATAACTACTCCTAGGATCATCTTTCACTATATATCTGGTCACTCTACTTTGCTTTGAACCTTCCAACAGCTTAATCATTCAATTATTCGACAAACATTTTTGAAAGCCTATTTTAGGAGCCATTCTGGTGCTGGTGATAAAAGTAGAAAATAAGACAGACAAGATCTCCGTTCTCATGGAACTTACATTCTAAGGGAACCAGGATAAGGCCCTACCAGAAAAGTCCCAATGCCTTATCTTGGCATTCGGGCCGTTTATGTCGTTATGTCTTTCCTCCTCTTGTATCTCTGGACACCACTTTTCACTCACTCTCTACCCAGGTACACCTCAAGTGAGGATATGGAAGTTCAATGTGAAGGCGGGGGGGAGGTGCGCAAAAGATCTTATCCAAAGACATATAACCAGTAAGCATTCAAGGGAGGATTCAATCCATATGTGATGGCTCTTGTATGGTTCATGTATTAGGCACATAGCAGGGGCTCAAAAGCTACTTCTTGGTGGACTTATTTCACAGTCTCACATTTATTTTTCCTTCCTTTGACACCATCCCAGGATGGGGCATATTTCTTCTGGCTAACCCAAATGGCAGATCATAGAGTTTGCTTTCAAGGGTTCAATGACCAGGCCCAAGAGTAACTCTGTTCAATAGATAACCAGTGAGAGGGGTAGGTGGGGCTTGAGAGGGCTTTGTGAGCTGAGGAGACTCTGTGGGCTCCGAGTTTGTCATAGACTCCAGGGTTCCTGAGGTCTCTAAGGATTCTGTGAACTTTTGTAATTCCACGGATGATGGGGACTCCAGGTATGAATGTCGTTTTCACAGGCTTTGTCAGCTCCACTTTATCTTGCTTTTCCTGGAAGTTTAGGGCAATGGGTCCTGCAGGGCAGGGCAAAGAAAGAAGGATGTTGGAACCAGTCTAGAGGTGAGGTACCCAAAGCTGAAAAGGACAGAATTCTGTCCCTCCCTTTGAGCACAGAATTAAAGGCAGTGTGGAGCAGTGATTGGCTTCGCCTCTCATCAAAATCCCGTGGTTGGAGCTTGCAACACTGTCTTCTCCTGTTGATCCTTCCTCCCTGTGAATTCCCACCACCAGGAACCACCCGACTGCTCCCCAGACTCCCCTGGGAAGTTCTGCCTGACTTCTCCAGCGAGATTCAGTCCCTCCCTCCTCTGGGCAACCTTAACCCCCAGCTCAGCCCTGTTACTGTGAGGCTGCCTTCCCCACCAGCCTGGTTGCCCTGAGGGCAGGTCCTTTCTGAGATCCCAGCATTGCCCCACGTGGAGAATAGGAGATACTGCAGGAAATATTGGTGGAAATTAACAGATGCATGGTTTATCCACAAAGGGACACCAGCTCCTAGTGCAGGGTGTAAGGAGAGCAGCAGGGCACTTTGGTCCTAGAGAATCATAAAGAGTAAAGAATAGTGAGACCCAGCCACTCAGGTGCTGACCCTTCCAAGCCCTGCGGAGGATATGGGGTGCAGGGTAAATGAAGGAGTAACCTGGGCTTGGCCTGGTCTTCAAGCACTTTGGGCTGACCTGGGCCTCTGGCATCTACCCACTGTGCTGACTGCAGCCTGCCAAACAGAGACCAAACCCTTTGATTTCCACTCTGATGCTACAACTGCTGTTAGGGGTTCTCCCAACCCTCTTCTCAGTGGGGACTCTGTGTGTGTGTGTGTGTGTGTGTGTGTGTGTGTGTGTGTGTGTGTGTGCTTAATTTTCATCCTTCTTCTCCTCCCCGGGCGCTAGCACCATCATCTATAAGATGATTTGGAAGCACGTTCTGGCATTCTAGAAGTCCTGTAGGATTGAGGATGGTACTTCCTTTAAACACTGTATGTACCTCTTCTCATGGGTGTTAGGCCCATTACTCTGATAGACTGGATTCCAGACACATGGGGTACCCACCAATATCCGGCTCTCAGAAGATGGGGTGACTATGGATTTTTCTCGTTCCTCAGGCCTCAGAGACATCTCGGGTTCTTGGTGTGCTCTGACTTTAGGATTCTTTTCTGCTTTGATTGTTGCAATTTTCTTTGCCTGCTTCATTCTGATATGTTTCGCTCTAAGGAAACGAACTTCCTGATCAGTTCTGGCTCTCCACCCCACCATATGGGCTCTGGTCTTGATAGGAAGTGCTGGTTTAGAGCCTCAGCACGCTGCCAGCTTGCCGTGTGGTCTGGGGCAAGCCACGCAGCCTCTCTGGGAATTGCTTTCATACTCTGGACAATGGGGACACAATGCTTGGGGGCTCAGATGAGGTCAGCTGTGAAAGGGCTTTGCAAACTGTGAAGGATTCTTGTTGGTCTTTAAGTCCAGCTGACTATACTTTAAACATATCCCCCCACAGACTTCCTTGGTGGTCCAGTGGTTAAGACTCTGCACTTCCATTGCAGGGGGCATGGGTTCAATCCCTGGTCGGGGAACTAAGGTCCCACAGGCTGCATGGCACGGCCAAAAAAAAAGGAAAAGAAAAAGAAAAACCACATAGCCCCCAGTTTGCCCTGCCACCCTGCTCCTCTTCTTTCTCATCCTGATACACAGTTATTCCCAAGTCCCACCTCTCTGCCCCTCGTCACTTGCCAGGCTCAGGCCTGGCTTAGACCTCGGCACCAGCTTCCTGCCTGGCCTCAGGCCTCCAGCCTCTCCCTCTCTGGTCTGTGTCCCAACCCAAGTTCACGCCTTCCCTCCCAGCTGACTCTTCCCCCAGCTGAGGATCTGGGAAATCCACCCTTCTCACTCCAGGCTTCTGGCCAACATGTTCAGCCAAGTTCCAAGAGTTTTTACGAACCAACACGTAGAACCTTTTTCAACCTCATTTTTAGCCACTACTTGTCACTTTCAGTGGACCTGAGGTTGCACAAAGACACCGGGAATCCTTCAGACGTGCCCCTGGGGTCTGCGTACACTCCTTCCCACTGAATGAGAGAATGCTCAGCGCCGCTGCCACTTCGGACAGAGCCCTGGGGACTCTGCTGGCTTCTCCACTTCTCCTTCGCTTTCTCCGTTAGGAGAGTCTCTGAAAGCCTCGGCCCCTTGGGCCTCTTTCGTGGCTTAGTATAGTCCCCAACGGCCCTGGCTCGTGGGGACCGTGTTTGCTGCCAGACCCCGAGCTCCTCGAGGGCGGGGGTCCGTCCAGCCCCACAGCCAGAGTCTGGGGGTGGCAGGCTCCAGGAGAGGCTGACGGGTGAGTGTTAACCCCGGTACTCACGTGAGCGCGAGGAGGCAGAGGAAGAGCAGTGTCATCGCGATGGCTCCGTAGAAAACGCCCTGGATCAGTCCTTTCATGAAAGTCTGGGGAACCAAAGAACTCTTCCCTGGAAGTAGAGAGCGCGTGAGAAGGGCCTGTCCCCTGAGACCTCCCTGCTCCCTCCCCTGGCTCCAGGGCCCACCCTGCTCTTCCCCACCCGTCCCTGGGCCCCTCTACTGTCACCTGACGTCAGCAGGATGCTCAAGGCGTGGGTTCCCTTTTGGTTCCTGCCCTCACAGCGGAGGCTCGTGCCCACTTGGGGCTGCTCCGTCAGGCTGATGGTGCTGTTGGCCCAGGGGCCAAGCGTGGTGGAAGTCACCTGGAGGCCACCGTCCACGCCGTTCATACCCACGGGAGCGCCTCCCGTCCACCACCGCACGGAGGGCGTGGGGGTCCCATGGAAGGAACAGCTGCACTGCAGCGTCTTCTTCAAGGAACAAGAGGAATCGAGCAGCCTGGCGGGGGCTGTGGGGGGGGGGGGAGAGTCAGGAGTCGGCAAGGCAGCCTGATTCCCTCTGCGCTGCCCCCAGGACCCAGCCTTCTCCTTACTCCTGATTCACAGGGAGCTTCGGAAAGACTTTCTGGAAGCCCAGAGGAGTCGGGCCTCACAGACCAGTTGCCCTTCATTCTTTCTCCTCATCTGGCCTGCACCTGAATGCTCAACTTTCCAGACCAATGGCAAGGCAATCTCCTCAGGATCTATGACACATTGCCCGCGCTCCCTTATCTGCCCCCCAGCCCCAGGCTAGACTTCTCACCCTCAGCTTCTCTCTTCCTCCCATCCCCACCTCTGCCCCTTCCCAGCTCCACCTGTGATCAGATTTTCCCTCCGTCACTATCTGGATGCCGTTGGCCAGTCACTTCTCCTCTCTGCTCTTTCCTAGTCTGGAAAATAGGGATAGTCACTGAACCCGTATCATACTATCCTTGCTGTAAGAATGCATGCCCTAAGGTTTGCCGTGTTCCTGGCTCAATGCATGGCCAAGTACTACCCATTCAATAAACAGAACCCCTCTCTAGATTTTCTTCTTCCCAATCCCAGTGGCCGTTGACTGAGCATTAATCTTAAGCAAAGATTGTTATGCCAGTTTCTGAGGAAGAACATGTGAAACTGTCTCGCTCTACGTAGACTAGCTAGGACATGCTGCCCATTTGGTGAGATCATGGCTTGATAAGGGACAGTCACGCTCTTCAAGGTCTCCAGTAATGAGGACTCGGTCCTTAGTGCTTCCACGTGCTTTCTCATTGGAGTTGTTTGAAGTTACTGGAAGAAAGGGGTAATTTCCCCTGAACAGTAGCCCTCGATCTTGGACTTTTTATCTGGGTCACGTGTTGGTGGGGGGGATGAGGAATTTGCAGGGAATTGTGATGTAGGGCTTCTCCTCCACTGCTGTCCTCCAGATTATTCATTTTTACCATCTGGGGAAGCATGGCATGGAGAGCGACCAACAGACGCTGAAAAACTGACTAACCTTGGAGCTCCCAGCACGTGCTAGTGATATTCAGACTGCTCCTGTGCTCTCATCTCTTCAAACCCCCCTTACTGAGCTCCTACCCTGGCCCCCAACTCTACTCCCTGGCGGAGACCCCCCAGCCCTGCCAGAATCTGGCACACAGATGTCTAACCCACATCGATTACTTGGTACCCTACACCCTCAAGTCCTCTTTCGTCACATCAGTGCAGCCCAACCCAGCCCTGGCTCTGGGGCCTCGGCTTCCTCAGACCCCTCCAGCGCTGCCTCTCATCCCACTCACCCAGCCGGAGCCGGGGCGGCACCATCTGCGGCTGCAATGGTTCTCAGGAACAGGAGAGACCCCGGGCCTTCTGTTCTGGCTCCGAACAGAACCGTCTGGTTCAGAATGGGTGAGATGATGAGTAACTGAAAGAGGCTGTGGGGGCGGGGAGAGCAGAAAGTATTCTTAGCAAAGCCAGGGGCTTCTGCCTCTTTGGTCATCCGGAAGGCCTGTTCCCTCTGGGAAGCAGGAATTCTACGGGATGTGATGGTTGAGTGCCTGGGGAGAGGGTGCCACCACCACGATCCTCTGTGAGGCTCCAGTGCTGTGTCTCCTTTCTCCCCTAGTCTGTCACTCCCCACCCCAGCTCCCTTAGTAGGGTCTCAAGTACCAGGTCTTCAGGTTTTCTCCCAAAGCTAATGGGGATCCATGGAAGGGCTGGGTACCACAGAGGGACAGGATCAGGTCTGGATGTTTGCAATGTCCCATTGGGACCCATGTGAGAAATGGCTTGGAGGGGGAGTGACTGCAGGCCAGGTGGCCAGGGGAGAGACTGGTGTGGTGATCGGGGAAGAATGACCCACTTGAGCTGGTCCATGGGCTGTGAAGGATGGAGAGGATGGAACCGACTTAACATCTTTTGGGGGAAATAAAAATGGATAGGGGTTCTTACTGCTGATGGGAAGAGTTCCCAACTTCCTCGCTTTGTAGATGAGGTTGCCCACAACTTTTCCTCCCTCTTGCCTTATGTCCCCCTGTGCCTTTTCCAACATTTTCCAAATGTTCCCCTCTCCAAATTCCACCCTAAACGTACCTCTCTCATCACCCAAGTTTTCCCCCTTTTGCAGCTTTCCCTCTTGCAACTCTCCTCTGTCCACATTCAAATCCTACTTCAACTTCACAGCTGAGTTCGATGCCTCTTCCTCCTCCATGCAACCTTTCCTGATCGCCCTACCCAGTCAGAAGTGGGTAATTTCTCCCCTATCAGAATTATCAAGTGATTTTATCTGTTCTTTTCGGGGGAAGTAATTTTTTCCTCATGAGAGAGTTATTTGTTTTTGTGTATGTGCCAGACAGTAACCTACCCTGCTCTTCATTACTAGTAAATTCAACCTGTTTAGGGGTGCGATATTGCAAGCTAAAGCACTAATTTGGCCTCCTTTGCAGTTAAGGGGGTGCCATGTGACATTGTTTCAGTGGAAGTGAGCTGGGGAATCCTGGGAAAGTTTTGGCTTTCCTGATATTGTCCTTTTCTTCTTCCTGTCACTTCCTTCTTCTTCCTCCCTAGACTATGGATGTGATACTGGAGGTGGAGCAGCCATTTGGCAACCATGAGGTAACCATGAGGATGAAAGCCACTCATTAAGGATGTTTTGCCAGAACAACTCAAGAAGCTTAGTTCCCTGATGGTCTCGTGGAGCTGCTACGCCAACACTGCACAGCCCACCTCTGCACACCTTTTTTTTTTTTTAATTGAAGTATAGTTGATTTAATGTTAATGTCTGCTGTACAGCAAAGTGATTCAGTTGTACATATATATGCATTCTTTTTCATATTCTCTTCCAATATGGTTTATAAAAGGATATTGAATATAGTTCCCTGTGCTATATACAGTAGGACCCTGTTGTTTATCTATCCTATATATAATAGTTTGCATCTGCTGATCCCAGACTCCCAGTCCCTCCCTCCCCCACCCCCTCCCTCTTGGCAACCACAAGTCTGTTCTCTATGTCTGTGAGCCTGTTTCTGTTTTGTAGATAGGTTCATCTGTTTGCACATCTTCTTATATGAGGAAAATAAACTCTAATTTGGGTAGGTCACTCTAGTTAGGAAACTAATGAAATATCTCACTAGAGAATCTACCTGAGAGTGAGCTCTTTAAAAGAAAGCCCTATATCAAGTAGACCTTTGTGCCCTCTGCAGAGCTTGGAAGTGAACTTGTTTGATAGTCACTGATAAAATGTTTATGTCAATCTCACCTTTCTTGGGGCGTGCGGTGGTGGTGGGATGAATTGGGAGATTGGGATTGACATATATACACTAATATGTATAAAATAGATAACTAATAAGAACCTGCTGTATAAAAAATAAATAAAAATTTTAAAAAATCTCACCTTTCTTGAAACTATTCCTCTCCCGAGCCCCCCGCGTTTTTTGTTTTTTTTTTGGAAAGCACTGACTTCAGAACAGGAATCCTGGGTTTGAGTGCTGATTATGTAAGCCACGACACGGATTCATTGGGGAACCAGAGACAATTCCTTTTCCTTTCTGGGCCATTTCTGCAATAATTCTGCAGTAATTCCTGGGAAAGAGGCAGAATGAGAAAATACGTCTGGACGTGGCCTTCCTTATTAGCATTTTTATCAAACATTACCAAAGACATCATGGGTATTTCAGGTTCCAGAATTATTTTATGTCCTCAGACATAGGGGCGGTCTCAATTAAAGCCCAATAGCGGGACTTCCCTGGTGGTGCAGTGGTTAAGAACCCACCTGCCAATGCAGGGGACACAGGTTCAATCCCTGGTCCGGGAAGATCCCACATGCTGCGGAGCAACTAAGCCCGTGCACCACAACTACTGAGCCCGCGTGCCTAGAGCCCATGCTCTGCAACAAGAGAAGTCACCACAATGAGAAGCCCACGCACCGCAATGAAGAGTAGCCCCCGCTCGCCAAAACTAGAGAAAGCCCGTACGCAGCAACAAAGACCCAACGCAGCCAAAAAGAAAAAAAAAAAAAAAAAAAAGCCCAATAGCTGGCTAGTTGTCTCTCAAGTGGAAAATTTCCAGTATTTTTATGGGCAGGAGCTAGGAATAATCCCAGGTGTAGAATACAGTGTCCTCTAGAATCCAAATAAGCCAATCAAACACTGGGCTTCTAACATCTTTTTTCCACCAGATATCCTATACTTTTCAAATTAACAACCTGTGTGGGCTTGGGCAGTTTTATTGGTTCCTATTTATCAAGTTCAATCAATTTTGGTTGAAGGGAGGATTTACATGACTCCTGTTTAATAATACTAGGAAGGGGAAATGTTCCCTAGTCATACATGGTATCTATTTACATTCAGGTAAAGGAGGAGACACAGTGACTTCACATAAAATCTGTTCAGATGTTCCAAATTTCATGCAAACTCTCACCTTAATCCCATCAAACCTTGCATTCCCATAGCTTCCCAATCTAGCTATAATTCCCATTCAGACTCAACTACAGGTTTTAGAATCACAGTGCGTGGGGCTCCCGTGTTAAGGAGTCCCAGAAATATCTCTTCTCCATTTTAACACTAATGTGCATAACATATGGCTTTGAGTCCCCAGCTGGGAGTGGGGTTAAGGAACCCAGGCCCTCTTATCAGTCTTTATCTTGACTAGATTATGGGGCTATCACCTCAGGCGATTTGCAGTCAGATTTCTCATTGTCATTTCTGTCCTGTGGCTTTTTGAATTCCTCCAAACTAGGGTAAATGCTCCGCAGCTAGAGAAGCCACCACAATGAGAAGCCCGCACACCACAACAAAGAGTAGCCCCCGCTCGCTACAACTAGAGAAAGCCTGCACGCAGCAACAAAGACCCAATGCAGCCAAAAATAAATTAAAAAAAAAATTTTTTTTAATTGGTAACTTTTAACCTCCTGTAACTCATTATAGAACTGTTGTATTTCCATACCCTTGAGTGACCCTGGGACTACCCAGGAATCAAAGATTCATCACCTGTCCTCACATCCTTCCTTTTCCCAAATGATACGTTTCAGTGAGTTGTCTTTGTTCTAGCAGATTTCATATCTGATGCCACCAGCAAAGCTAGGAAACAGTCCACAAGATGCCCTCACTCCTGACAGCAACTGCAGATTTCAAGGGTCCCTAAAACCCCCTAATTTCTGATATCTATTGAAAATTTTGGGGCCCCCAAGACTACCCTCAGGCTTGATAATTCACCAGATGTACTCCCAGAATTCACTGAAAGCTGTTATAGTCATGGTTAGTGTTTTTTCGCATCTAAAGGGTACAGATTAGAACCTTGCCAAGGGAAGGAGCCCATAGAGCAGAGTCTGGGCAAGTTCCAACCAGAGAACTTCCTGTTTTCCTCTTCCTGAGGAGTCATAGACAGAGCAAACTAAATGTTCTGCTATTAATGTGTGACAACAGGCGCAGAAGATTGACAACCAGAGAAGCTCACCCAAACCCTGGGTCCAGAGTTTTTACCGTGCCTTTGTCACGTGCGCATGATTGCCTGCCCCCGTGGCTGATTTCATTCTCCCGCTCCTTCTGAAGGTGAGCTGATACCACAGGATCCAAAGACCCCACTGTAAATCACATTGTTAAACTATCTGGTGTGGCCAGACCCTGCCCTTAATCACAGTTTAAGACTATTCAGTGTGATGCCAGGTCCCCAGGCAAACAAAGACACTCCTTTCAGGCAGGACTTCTAAGGGTTTAGAGATTATATCTCCTGGAATCCAAGGGCAAAGGCCAGACCTCTCTTCAGGCTCTGTTAAATTCCTTACTCTACAGAATGATGTGTGCCTACTTCCAGGTAGCAGCTATTACTAGGTTTTAGTGGGAGATGTAGTTGGGGAAGGGGTACACAAGGGTTAGTGTTTTAAATTTTAAGCTGGATGACAGGTACGTGCTCTTGTTACACCATTTTTATACATTGCTATATGTCTGAAACATATCATAATATTTAAATGAAAATTTGATCATTTGTCATTTATGTAAAAGTTTTATATATGTGTATTACATGTAAATATGTATGCTCATATATAATGCTTATGTGCTCATATATAACATGTTCATAAATGAATAAAACAATGATCTAAAAAGATCCAAAATAAGCTGATGCCAGTACTTACCTGGGGGTAGAGCAGTGGTTAAGGAAAAAGGATTAATGAAAAGGTTAATGAAGAAGGATTTTCAGTTTTTATTACGTACATTTTGTGATTGATATATAAGTTCACATTCATGTATTACACTGGTGAACAAATTCTTTTCATAAAGATGGATTAGTAAGAGAAAAAAAAAAGAAAAAAGAAAGGATCACCTAATTAGACCATAACAAGATTTTAAAAATCTTTAACTTAAACTAATATATATTTATTGTTTACTATATGTCTGTCAATTTCACAAACACATCATCTCATTTACACCCCTGCCAAGAACCTGAGAGACAATATACAGAAACAATAGCCAGACTATATATGGCCCTCAAGCCTCAACTACATGGCACATACAACTCTGATCCCCGATTTCCAGCAACCAGTCCAAGAAGCCAAACCACACCGCTGTGGCAATTAGCCCAGAACAGTCGGAACTTGGTCAGTGAGCATCAGGTTCCTTATTATTTGCCCCTGCTTCCAGCTTAGAACCAACCAAAGGAAGCCAAACATGCTTCCCAATCCAACCACCTAAGGTGCTAACTGCCAGCTTCACCACGATCACCGTCATCTCTAGACACCTCTGAAACTCCTCCACTTTTTTTCGCTCTAAAGGTCTCCCATGACCCTGCCGGCCTTTGAGTCTGTGCCTAACGCAAAGGGCCGTGCTGGCTCTCTCACTATACCAAGCTCTGAATACATTGCCTGTGTGTTCTCATTTGAGTGGCCTTCGTTTATTTCCACAAACCCTGTGCAGTTAAGTCTTATGATTCCCTCTTCATAGAGGAGGAAACTGCAACTCAGAGAAATATGTGATTTTCTCAGAGTCACTGAGCAAATACGGTTAGAGATGGATTTAAAACTCAGGTTTCTCTTTCCCCACACCAACTATCAAGAGGGTAGAAATTTTATAAGCTCCCCACATTCTCTGGCCAATTGGCACTATGGGAAGGGTAGAAATTAATCTCAGACGTTTAATTTTTATTTATTTATTTATTTATTTATGGGTGTGTTGGGTCTTCGTTTCTGTGCGAGGGCTTTCTCTAGTTGCGGCGAGCGGGGGCCACTCTTCATCGCGGTGCGCGGGCCTCTCACTGTCGTGGCCTCTCTTGTTGCGGAGCACAGGCTCCAGACGCGCAGGTTCAGTAGTTGTGGTTCACGGGCCTAGTTGCTCCGCGGCATGTGGGATCTTCCCAGACCGGGGCTCGAACCCGTGTCCCCTGCATTGGCAGGCAGATTCTCAACCACTGCGCCACCAGGGAAGCCCCTTAAACGTTTAAACAACCTCACCCTCATCTCAGAAAAAGGAAAAAGTCAATCACCTAAAATCTAGGACACATGTCTCAGAGCCCAATAAAATCACGTTCAGGAGGAAATCAAGAATCAAAACCTCGGTGTCCGCTTTGACTACTCTTTTCTCTCACGCCCCACAGCCAATATGTCAGAAAATCCTGTTGGCACTGTTTTCAAAATATATTCCAAGTCTCACCACTTCTAGTCACCTGCACTGTGGCCACCCTGGTGCAAGCCACCATCCTCTCACTCAGATCGCTGCGATCATCTTCTCACTGGCTTGCCTGCTTTACCTGTGTCTCCCTGCATTCTATTCCGCCTCGTGGCAGCCGGAGGGATTCTAGCAACACCTTGGTAAGATCCTGCCCCTTTCTCCGCTCAGAACTCTCCCAACGGCTCTCCTCTCACTCGGAGTAAAAGGCAAAGTTCTGCACGATGTGGCCCTTTCCCTTGCCCTCTCTGATCTCACCTCCTGCCACTCTGCAGAGACTCTACATCAAAGAGCAGTCTGGCCCTCTCCTGAGCCTTTCTGGAGAAGCACATGCCTTTTTTTTTTTTTTTTTTTTTAAATAACAGCTTTATTGAGATATAATTCACATGCCATAAAATTCAGCCTTTTAAAGTTTATAATTCAGTGGTTCTTAGTATATTCATAAAATTGTGCAACCATCACCACTTTTGAATTTTAGAGCATTTTCAGCTCTCCCCTCAACCCACCCCCAAGACTCCAGTATTCATTACCAGCCACACCTTATTCTACTTTTTAAAGATTTTTTTTATTTTTAAAGTTTTTTTTTTTTTGCTATTCTGGATGCCTTGAATTTCCATATGAATTTTACGGTCAACGTGTCAATTTCTTAAAGAAGCAGGTCAGCTGGGATTTTTTTTTTTTTTTTTTTAATATTAGCTCAAGGGGGAAATTCCCTGGTGGCGCAGTGATTAAGAATCCGCCTGCCAGTGCAGGGGACACGGGTTCGAGCCCTGGCCCGGGAAGATCCCACATGCCACGGAGCAACTAAGCCCGCGAGCCACAACTACTGAAGCCCGTGCGCCTAGAGCAACAAGAGAAGCCACCGCGATGAGAAGTCTGTGCACTGCAAAGAAGAGTAGCCCACACTCGCCACAACTAGAGAAAGCCTGCACACAGCAACGAAGACCCAACGCAGCCGAAAATGAATAAATAAATAAATAAATTTATAATAACTAAATAACTAAATAAATATTAGCTCAAGGCCAATAGGGGGATGGGAAGCTTGGATCTGAATCTAGATAGTTGTCTCCAACCAGCTGGGATTTTGATGGGAACGTGTTGAATCAGCAGGTCAATTTCGGGAGTATTGTCTTTTCTTTAAATTAATTTTTATTGGAGTATAGTTGCTTTACAATGTTGTGTTAGTTTCTGCTGTACAACAAAGTGAATCAGCTATACGTGTAGATATATCCCCTCTTTTTTGGATTTCCTTCCCATTTAGGTCACCACAAAGCACTGAGTACAGTTCCCTGGAGAAACACATTGCCTTTGTGATGGCACTCTTTCATTCCTTCCTTCAGTTAACCAACATTTTTGAGCACCTCCTTTATGCCAGGCACTGTTTTAGGGTTTTGGCAGTAGACAAGGATGACACAACCCCTGTCCTCAATAAACAAGTTGACAGTGAGCATAATTTGATAGCTGTAAGCATGATGAAGAAAAAGAACCCAGGATAATAGGACAGAGAGTTATGGGATGGGGGACGATGGGGAAACAGTTTAGGTCGAGTGGTCAGAGAAGGTTTCTTTGAGGAAGTAACATCTGAGCAGAAACCTAGAGGGAGGAAAGCCATGCCAAGCTGGGGCAAGGAAAGCTGCAGGTCGAGGGAACAGCAACGGCAAGGCTTGAGGAGTTTAGCATGTTTAAGAGAAAAAAAATGTTAGCAGCTGAAGGGCAGTGGGAGAGGGGAGATTGGCATGAGACGAAGTCAGATAACGGGTGGAGTCAGCTCCTGTAAGCCATGAGGAGGAGAGTGAATGCAATTCCATTGGAGTATATTAAGAGGCATGACCATGAACTGATTAATTCGGTTTTTAGTGCCCTCTGGCTACCATGTGAAAAATGGACCACATCGGAGGCAAGAGTGGAAGCACAGAGACCATTGGGAAACTACTTCAGGCTGCCAGAAAAAGGTGATGATGGCTTGGCCCACGGTGGTAGCAGTGTAGATCTGGGAGTTATTGTATTGAGGATAGATTCTGGAATTAAAATGAGAAGATGAGTTGGTGAATTAGACACGGAGAGATGAGTGAAAGAAAAGACTCAAAAATGGGACTACCCTGGTGGTGCAGTGGTTTAAGGATCCGCCTGCCAATGCAGGGGACACGGGTTCGAGCCCTGGTCTAGGAAGATCCCACATGCCGCGGAGCAACTAAGTCCGTGCGCCACAACCACTGAGCCCGCGTGCTGCAACTACTGAAGCCTGCATGCCTAGAGCCCGTGCTCCACAACAAGAGGAGCCACAGCAATAAGAAGCCGACGCGCTGCAACGAAGAGTAGCCCCTGCTCGCCGCAACTAGAGTAAGCCCGCACGCAGCAACGAAGACCCAACGCAGCCAAAAATCAATCAATCAGTAAATTTATTTTTTTAAAAAAAAGACTCAAAGATGACTCAAGTTTTTCACCCAATCCACTGGGTGGATTTCATCTTATTGTAACTGACAGTTACTACGTCTGTCTCCCCCATCAAACTTTGAGCCCCCTGAGGAAATCACTGGGACTGAGTCACGCTGACTCTCCAGCACCCAGCACAGAGGCTGGAACATAGTAAGTGTCCAATAAATACTGCTGGTGAAAGAACAGTTTTGAATTGGGAGTTGAGTTTTAGTTGTGGTTCTGCCGAGAATTACATTTTTTACAAATAGTTTTAGAAATTGAAATATAATGGACACACCATATAATTACATATAATTATTACCCTTTTAAACTGTGTGATTCAGGAGTTGTCGGTATATTCACAAAAATGTGCAAGCATCACCATGATCAAATTCCAGGACATTGTCATCACCCCAAATGAAACGAAAAGAAACACAGTATCCGTTAACATGCAGTCCCCATTTCCCCTAAGCCCCACCCCCATCCCCATCCTCCAGTCTTAAGCAACCACTGAGCTACTTTCTGTATCTGTGTGTTTGCCTATTCTGGACATTTAGCATAAAGGAGATGATGCAATATGTGGTCTTTTGTGTCTGGCTTCTTTCATCAGCATGATGTTTTCAAGGTTCATTCATCTTGAATCAGTACTCCTTTCATTACTATGGATGAACAGCATTCCGTTGCACGGATAGACCACATTTTGTTTATCCATTCATCAACTGATGGACATTTGGGTTGTTTCTACTCTTTGGCTATTATGAATTAGTTATGAATCACACTGCTGCAACTGGTCACTACTTTTCAGTTCACAGCTAATGAGAAATTATCCTTGCCATTCACAGCTCTAGAGATTTAGAAATTTTATCTTACTGAATCCTCTCAACAACCCTGTGAGAGAGATCTCATTGTCACCACTTCACAGAAGAGAGCAGAGACCCCGAGAAGTACAGTGGTCCCCCCTTTATCTTCAGGGGATACGCTCCAAGACCCCCAGTGGATGCCTGTAACTGTATATAGTACTGAACCCTATATATACTATATTTTTTCCTATTCTTACATACCTACACTAAAGTTTAATTTATAAATTGGGCACACTAAGAGATGAACAACAATAACTAATAATAAACAATATAGAACAATTATAATAATATACTGTAATAAAATGGCTCACAATTTAAAACTTATGAACTGTTTACTTCTGGAATTTCCATTTAATATTTTCAGACCACAGTTGACTGCAGGTCACTGAAACCACAGAAAGTGAAACCGCAGATAAGGGGGGACTACTGTACAGAGACTGACCCAAAGGCTTGCAGCCCTTAGTTTGACAAATTTCAGACTCAATCCTTGACTCCAAAAGCAGTGTCCTTTCCATGACATCATTTTCCCTTAAAAACTGCTGTGTAAGCAGGATCAAAGCCATTCTCCTCTCTGAGCCCATTTCCTCATGAATAAAATATGGAAATAAATCAGCTAGCCCTGACCACCTCACAGGGTTGGTAAGATATGCAGAGAAAGAGCTATACACTGTACAGCAATGTGAGTTAAAGGCATCTTCAGCTGTGACCTGATGTGACACACAGTATGCCCACCTTTCGCTCCTTCCCTCCCTCCCCCCTTCCTTTCCTTCCTTCCCTCCTTTCTTTCTTTCAAAAGGGTTCTAGATTCTTCCTGGAAGTAGACCAGGAGTCAGAAAGCCTAATCTTTGTCTCCCGCTTCTGGAAGATTCTGGGTAAGTCACTTCCCTCACTCTTGGTCTGCATCAGAGATTGCAAACTGGTGGTACCCAAGCTGGATTTGACCCATAAATAGGTTTTGTTTGGCCTCCTAAAAGCTTAATTTATTAAATCAACTTTTTGTGTGTGGGGGGGATAACATTTAAAAATCAGGCTATTTCACACAAAAAAGTGGCAGTCCAGTGGTTAGGACTCTGTGCTCTGTCAAGGGCCTGAGTCTCACAGGGTCGTTCTTAGGATTAAACAAATTACTAGAACAGAGCCTTACATAGTATACACTCAATAAATGTTAGTTACTATTTATTAAATTACCTACTTGGCCTCTCTCAGCATTTGAATTGGGACTACTTTTTTCCACCTCTGTTCTTCTGGTTTTAGAGCCAGCTCTCTGCTTTCCTTTTTTTTTCTTTCTCTCTTTTCTTTTTTCCCCCTTTTTTCTTATACTTCAATTTTTTTCTCTCTCTCTTTTTAAATTTTTTTTTAATTTATTTTTTTGGCTGTGTTGGGTCTTCGTTGCTGCGCGCGGGCTTTCTCTAGTCGCGGTGAGCGGGGGCTACTCTTCGCTGTGGTGTGTGGGCTTCTCATTGTTGGTGGCTTCTCTTGTTGTGGAGCACGGGCTCCAGGCACATGGGCTTCAGCAGTTGTGGCACACGGGCTCAGTAGTTGTGGCTCGCGGGCTCTAGAGCGCAGGCTCAGTAGTTGTGGCGCACGGGCTTAGTTGCTCCGCGGCATGTGGGATCTTCCTGGACCAGGGATCGAACCCATGTCCCCTGCATTGGCAGGCGGATTCTTAACCACTGCACCACCAGGGAAGTCCTCTCTCTCTGTTTCCACTGTTTTTCTGGTTTAGAGCCAGATCTCTGCTTTTTTTCTTTTTTCTTTTTTCTAATATTTTATTTCCTCTCCCCTCCCCGCCCACTTTCCTATTCAATATTTCTACATGCTTTACAGGACCCCTTTGAGTGGACTCTACACCGACCCTTAATCCCCACATGTCAAAACAGATTTCCTTTCTCCTACTTACATAAATAAGATGCTGTCCAGGCTTCCAGGTAATGAAGTATTTTCTCTTCTTCACACCCCACAACCATTCCCTTTTTGCATTGCCAAATGTTTTTTTTTCCTTTTCCCTTCTCTAATTTAAAACTGCATTTGGGTCTTGGAACGAGCCCTGTCTGGGTCCTGGCCCAGGCTTAGCCAGTAAATCACGGAATAACCTTGGTCAACTATTTTCCTCTCTCTGGTTTTCCTTTTATTTCTTCATCTGTAACATGAGTGGGCTTGATTGTTTGAGATGTGGTATCAGCCTAGCTCTAAAATTCTGATTTCTTCTTGCTCCTCTCTGCCAGCCTTTACAGATACATGGGATGAATCCTCATTACCCTCTTTTTTTTCCTGCCCTTCTATTGCCCTTCATCCATCACTTCTCCTCTCAATTTTACCTTTGTCTCTCATTCCAAGGGTTCCAGGAGATTCTTTATCCTCAGCACACCTCCCTCAGCAGAACGTAAGTAACGCAAAGGGCTTTCCAGACTTCCTGAGGGAGGGACTGAGTTTTGGATGACTGACCTACTTAGGTTGTCTGGAAAACGAATTTTCTAGAGAAACCAAGGACTAACAGTGAAACTGATTAGCTGGTTTACACGCGGGATGACTGTGTGACTAATGACTGACTGCCTTGTAGGGGGATTAGCTTATTAAGAGGCTGATTTACAGGGAGCCTAATTTGACTGATTAACAGGGCAGGCTGTGAAGGGGGTGGATGATCTGATTGACTGATTAAATGACTCACGAGGGGACTAACTGTTGCCTCATCAGGGCACGAGCCTGAGCCTCCATCGACACACCGATTGGTGGTCTTACTGATATTGGTGACCCCCTAGCTCCCCTTCAGGCTGACTGGGTGACCCACTTGGTGGCAGGCTGACAAATACAGAGACAGGCTCCCGGTGAACTGACTGGCTAGTTGGTGAGCTGGCTCTCAGGGAGCCTCCCAATCTGATCCAGAATTGGCCTTTCTGACTAAGGGGCTCTCGGGGGCCTCTCAGGCCGGACAGCCACCTTGGGAGGCCTCACTGACGTCGTAGCTGCCTAGCTGCCCAAGGTCACGCTGACTGACAGAGATGCCCTACTTTCATGGAAGCCCAGTTTGGACAGTCCCAACGCAGGTTCTGCACTCAATAACTGACGGGAAAGCCAACAGGCCCAGTGCGGCCCCGCGAGGCCCCGCGAGGCCCCGCGAGGCCCGATGCCGTTGCCTGTCTGCAAATGGAAGGCTGCAGCGCAGTGCCACGTGGAAACTGCCCTGATCCAGGCTGTGTGCCTCCTGCGCATGCGCTGTACGCGTCTACCCGGCAGCCAATCAGCTACTGCATGGGCCTGTTTCATAGCCAATCAGCAACTTCATGGATTAGTAGTCTACAGCCAATCAATGAGGCAGACAAAGCTTTGGGAGTTGATGCACAGCTGCAAGAGCCAATCAGGAGCTGAAAGCACATGTCCCTCACCTCTTTGTGTGTGTGTGGTGGGGGGAGGGCTTGGGGGGCGTGGGGGGGGAGGGGATCAATCTTCAGGGCTTGAGCCAATCAGTAGTGTGGGTGGTGCTATGGAAATTTAGGAGTCAATTTTCTTCTCGGAGAAGCCTTTTTTGACCCTGTTAATGAAAACCATGGGGGGGGGGGGGGGGGCGTGGTAAATTAGGAGTTTGGGATGAACAGAGACACACTACTATATATAAAATAGATAAACAACAAGGACCTACTGTATAGCACAGGGAACTATATTGAATATCTTGTAATAACGTATAATGGAAAAAAATCTGAAAAAAATAGTCACTTTGCTGTACACCTGAAACTAACACAACATTGTAAATCAACTATACTTCAATAAAAAAAATTTCAAAAACAAAAAACACTCTACCCTCACCCTGATGGCTCTCATTCACACACACACACACACACACACACACACACACACACACACACACACACACACCTTCCAGAATTCTGATTGGGATTTCATTGAATTAACAGATGAATTTGGGGACAATTTGACCAGGAACACAGCATAATATTCTTTTTCAAAACTGTGATAGGCCTTTTCTCACCTTCTGAGATGGCCCACACTATGTCTGTGTAGTGTGTTTCTCTCTAAATAAATCCATTTCTTACTTTAAAACAAAAATTGTGATAAAATATACATTACATAAAATTCATCATTTTAATCATTTCCAAGTGTATAATTGAGTGTCACTAAGTACATTCACATTGCTGTGCAACCATCACCTCTATCCATCTCCAGAAAACTTTCCATCATCCCAAATTTAAACTCTGTAACCATTAAACAATACCTCCCATTCCTCTCTCCCCTCAACCCCTCGTAATCACCATTCCACTTCCCTTCTCTAAGAATCTGATTAGTCTAAGTACCTCATATAAGTGGGACCACATAATATTTATCCTTTTGTGTTTGGCTTCTTTCACTTAACATAATGTTTTCAAGGTTCATCCATGTTGTAGCATGTAACAAGATTTCTTTCCTTTTTAAGGCTGAATAATATTCTGGTGTGTGTGTGTGTCTGTGTGTGTGTGTGTATATATATATAAGCCACATTTTGTTTATCCATTCATCTGCCAATAGACACTTTGGTTGTTCCACCTTTTGGCTATTGTGGTGCTGCTGCTATGAACATTGGTTTACAAATACCTGTTTGAGTCCTTGCTTTCATTTCTTTGGGGTACATACCCAGAAGTGGAATTACTGGATCATATGGTCATTCTATGTGTAATTTTTTGAGGATCCTTCAGACTGTTTTCCACAGTGGCTTCAACATTTTACATTCTCACCAGCAATGCACAAGGGTTCCAATTCCTCTGAAACTTCATCAACCTTATTTTTTCTTTCTTTGGTAATAGCCATCCTAATAGGTATGAAGTAATATCTCATGATTACTTTTATATCTTCTTTGGAGAAACGTCTTTTCAAGTCTTTGACATTTTAAAAATTGGATTATTTGTATTTGTTGAGTTGTAGGAGCTCTTTACATCTTGTAGATGTTAACCCTTTTTCAGAGATATGATTTGCAAATATTTTATCCCATTCTGGGTGTTGCCTTTTCACTATGTTGATAATGTTACTAGATACACAAATGTTTTTAATTTTGGTGAAGTCCAATTTTTTCACTTTTCTTTTGTTGTCTCTGTTTCGCTGTCATATCTAAGGAATATTGGTCTGTGGTTTTATTTTCTTGTAGTCTCTTTGTCTGGCTTTGGTATCAGGGTAACATTGGCCTCAAAGAATGAGTTAGGAAGTGTTCCCTCCTCTTTGATTTTTTGGAAGAGTTTAATAAAGATTGGTGTTAATTCTTCTTTAAACGTTTAGTAGAATTCATTCATGAAGCCATCTGGTCCTGAGCTTTTCTTTGTTGTGAGGTTTTAAATTACTGATTCAATCTTATTACTAGTTACAGGTCTATTCAGATTTTCTATTTCTTCATGATTTAGTCTTAGTAGATTGTGTGTTTCTAGGAATTTGTCCATTCATCTGGGTTACCCAATTTGTTGCTATACAATTGTTAATAGTACTCTTATAATCTTTTTTTTTATTTTTGTAGAATCAGTAGTAATATTCTCACTTTCATTTCTGATTTTTGTAATTTGAGTCTTTTCTCTTTCATTCTTAGTTGATCTAGTTAAAAGTTGGTCAGTCTTGTACTTCCCTGGTGGTACAGTGGTTAAGAATCCGCCTGCCAATGCAGGGGACACGGGTTCGAGCCCTGGTCCGGGAAGATCCCACATGCCACGGAGCAACTAAGCCCGTGTGCCACAACCACGGAGCCTGCGCCCTAGAGCCCGCGAGCCACAACTACTGAGCCCACGTGCCACAACTACTGAAGCCCACGTGCCTAGAACCCATGCTCTGCAGCTAGAGAAGCCACCACAATGAGAAGCCCACGCACTGCGACGAAGAGTAGCCCCCACTCACCGCGACTAGAGAAAGCCCACGCGCAGCAACGAGGACCCAGCACAGCCAAAAATAAAATAAATAAATTTATATTTTAAAAAGTTGGTCAGTCTTGTTGATCTTTTCAAAGAATCAACTTTTAGTTTTGTTGATTTCTTCTATTGCTTTTCTATTCATTTATCTCCATTCTAATCTTTATTATTTATTTCCTTCTGCCAGCTTTAGGTTTAGTTTTGTTTTGTTTTTCTAGCTTCTTAATCTGTAAAATTATGTGGTTTGTTTGAAACCTTTCTTCTTTTTCAATGTAAGCATCTACAGCTATAAATTTTTCTTTTAGCACTGCTTTGGCAGCATCCCATAAATTTTGGTATGTGTTTTGGTTTTCATTTGTCCCAAGGTATTTTCTAATTTCCCCAGTGACTTCTTCTTGGACTCTTGATTGTTGAAGAGCGTGCTGTTTAATTTCCACATATTTGTGAGTTTTCCAGTTTCCTTTCTGTTATCGATTTCTAGTTTTATTCCACTGTGATCGGAAGAGATGCTTTGTCTGATTTCCATATTTTAAACTTTATTAAGACTTGTTTTTTAACAAAGAGAAGTTTCCTTTTCCCTGTTGCAATAATCCCATTCCCCTTATTGCAATAATCCTTTTGAACAAACTCTCTTTTTATCTTAATCCAGATTTGTTTTTTTGTGTGACAGACTGAAGGATGAAGTCCAGCCTCCTCAACATGGCTACAAAGTCTTTGGAGAGCAGAGACCAGTCAAAGTTTCTAGGGATGTGACCTCACCTTGTCTCCTTTACCCCAGGTTTCACTACTGCACACTGATCACTCTTGCCCAAACAGCTGCCAGATCCTCTCCCACCTCCTTGTTTTATACCTGATGTTATTACTATCTGGGCTGCTTTTCGTTTTCTCTGCTTGGCCAACTCCTGCTTTTCTCTTAATACCCTATGTCCATCTTGAAAGGAACCTCATCACACTGTGTTTTAATAGGTTACGTATTTCTGTTCCTTTCCCAAACCTTACCCCATGAACTTGAACTCCTCTGAGGCAGAAACTGTATCTTCTTCCTCTTGTTATTCTCAGTGTATGGTAGAATGCAGATTGGGAACAACAACAAAAAGAAGTTTGGGGAACAAAGAAATGAGGAGCAAATGTAGGAATTTCCCAAGCCTCCTCTCATGAATGCGATGCAAAGGAACTGAAATGCACTTAATTGTTTTGAAACTTTTCCAGGAGTGAGGAAATGGTGTTTCTGGTGACTTTGAAAAGAACTGGGGAAAGTTTGTCGTTCCACTGAAGTATCTGTGTGAGTGCAGAGGAGGGAGGCTCTAACCCAGTGCTTCTGCTGGGGGGTGGGGGACTTTTTGCTCTCCCACGGGCATTTGGTAATGTTTGGAGACATTTTTGGTTGTCAAAACTGGTCAGGGGAAGCTACTGACATCTCATGGATAGAGATCAGAGGTGCTCCTTGACATCCTACAATGCACAAGACACACCCGCACAACAAAGAATCATTCAGCCCCCAAATGCCCAGATATCAATAGTGCTGAGGTTGATAAACCGTGCTCTAATCCACCCACGGGAAAGTGCGGGGGTGGGGGCGGGGTAAAGCAGGGAATGTATTGATAGCTTGTTTGAGGAGGTGATATTTGAGCCAGATCTCAAAGGATAAGCACGTATCGCAAAGATGGAGAAAGGGGACAATATTATAGTGGGATGGGACCATATGAATGAAGGTTGGAGAGACAGGAAGGGGTATGAGATCTTCAGGGATGTGGCTAAGGTGTGTGAAGTGGTGGCTAAAAGGGGGTGTGGTTAGGGTAGATGAGAGCGCCAAATCCTAACCACTAGACCACCGGGGAGCGCCAAGGGTAGATGAAGGTGTGAGTGTGAAAGTTCTTGAATAACTCTCACTGAAGTTGATACTTCCTCTTGAGGGAAAGGGGCAGGCATGGAAGGACATTTAGGAGGGGAGGGACAGAGTTGGAGCTGCGTATTCACTCCCTCTGCTGCTGGTGGTGGTGATGGGCTGGATGGGGTGACACCGGAGCCCAGATTTTTGAGGAGGACGGTGTTTTAACGATCAGGGGAGAGAGGCCAGGCTGGGATAGAGAAGAGGGGACAGATCAGGGAGTTGTTGACTCAGTGGGAACTGGTGAAGAAAGAGGAGGGGAATTGAAACAGAACCCTGACCACGAAGACTTGAAATAAGCCTCATACTTCTGCTTCGCTAACTTGCATGTCAACATCCTTTACCCATGACCACAGAAACACCCACTTGATGAGGGTGCCACACATTTACAGCTTCAAACCTAGCGGCTGTTGAGTAAGTTTAATGATTACCTGGGCAGTGTTTGGCTGGGTGCGCTGTGACCAGCCACCTGCAGGTGACAGTCACTGCGGGCTCACCAAGCACAGGGCACCGCACCATGCCTGTGGGCATGAATTCACTGAATTCTCAAAACAACAAAATGAGCTAAGGAATGTTGTCATCCCCATTTGACGCGTGAGCAAGTGGCAGTAGCAAGAGGTTAATTGGTGAGGCAGGTGCTTGAATCCTGGTGGAAGGACTTTACATTACTGTTATTAGCATTATCATTATTATTTAATAAAGGAGAAATTCTCATGACATAAAATTAACCATTTTAAAGTGAACAATTTAGTGGCATTTAGTATATGCACAATGTTTTGTAACCAACACCTCTATCTAGTTCCAAAACATTTCCCATCACCCCAAAAAGAAACTCCATACCCATTAAACACTTACTCTCCAGTTCCTCCTCCCCAAAGCCCCCGGCAGCCCCTAATCTGCTTTCAGTCTCTATGGATTTACCTATTTTGGATGTTTCATATAAATGGAATTTTACAATATGTGACCATTTGTGTCTTGCATCTTTCATTTAGCATATTTTTGAGGTTCATCCATGTCGTAAAGTGTATCCGTGCTTCTATGGCTGAATGATATGCCATTGTATGGATGGATCACATTTTGTTTGTTCATTCATCCATTGATAGATATTTGGATTTTTTCCATTTTTTTGGTTATTAGGAAAGGGCTTACAATTTTTTTCTTTTCCATTATGGCTAAATTACAAGATATTTAATATAGTTCCCTGTGCTGGACAGTAGGACCTTGTTATTTATCCATTCTATATATAATAGTTTGCATCTGCTAATCCCAAACTCCCAATCCATCCCCTCCCCTCTTCCACCCCTCCCCTCCCCAGCAACCACAAGTCTGTTCTCTATAACTGAGTCTGTTTCTGTTTCACAGGTAAGTTCATTTGTGTCATATTTTAGATTCCACATGTAAGTGATATCATATGGTATTTGTCTTTCTCTGTCTGACTTTCTTCACTTAGTATGATAATCTCTCAGTCCATCCATGCTGTTACAAATGGCATTATTTCATTCTTTTTTATGGCCGAGTAATAGTCCATTGTATATGAATACCACATCTTCTTGATTCATTCAACTGTCGATGGACATTTAGGTTGTTTCCATGTCTTAGCTACTGTACATAGTGCTGCTGTGAACATTGGGGTGCATGTATCTTTTTGAATTAGAGTTTTCTTTGGATATATGCCCAGGAGTGGGATTGCAGGATCATATGGTAACTCTATTTTTAGTTTTTTAAGGAACCTACATACTGCTCCCTATAGTGGCTGCACCAATTTACATCCCTACCAACAATGTAGGAGGGTTAGGGGCTTACAATTTTAATAGCTGCCCTCCCCTGCCTTCACTAAGACAGGCTAGACAGCCTCTAGGCCCTGTGATTAAAACTACAGTGGATGGGGCTTCCCTGGTGGCGCAGTGGTTGAGAATCTGCCTGCCAATGCAGGGGACACGGGTTCGAGCCCTGGTCTGGGAAGATCCCACATGCCGCGGAGCAACTAGGCCCGTGAGCCACAACTACTGAGCCTGCGCGTCTGGAGCCTGTGCTCTGCAACAAGAGAGGCCACGATAGTGAGAGGCCCGTGCACCGCGATGAAGAGTGGCCCCCGCTTGCTGCAACTAGAGAAAGCCCTAGCACAGAAACGAAGACCCAACATAGCAATCAATCAATCAATCAATCAATAAATCTTTAAAAAAAAAAAAAACTACAGTGGAGAGATGAATGAGGTCTGTGGGGTTCCAGAGGAGGGAGTTCCAGAATCTTCCCCAGGGGACTTCCATGGTGGCACAGTGGTTAAGACTCTGCGGTCCCAGTGCAGGGGGCCCGGGTTTGATCCCTGGTCTGGGAACTAAATCCCACATGCATGCCGCAAGTAACAGTTCTCATGCCACAACTAAGGAACTGACAAGCTGCTACTAAGGAGCCGGTGAGCCTGCCTGCTGCAACTAAGACCCAATGCAAATAAATAAATAAATATTAAAAAAAAAAAAAAAGACTCTTCCCCAGGATGATAGGACAGGGTTGAAGAAGGCTTCGTGCTGAAAGCTGGGCCTTGAATACTACTGGACCTGGTAGCTGGGTCTTGAGGCACTTTATACAGTGGCCAGGGGGAGCTTACAACCCCCGGGGAGAGGAGAAGATGCAGACTCACCAGATTCAGGAAGTGGTTCAGACAGTGGCCTCTTGGAAGAACAGACAGAGAGGAACCTAAACGGAAACCGGAGAGACTGGAGAAGGGGAGGAGGCCTGTTTCACAAGATCCAAGAAGTGCTGGGCCAGAAATTGTGTCCTGGTAGGGAGATGGAGCTAATCTGGGCACAAGGGTGCGATGCTCTCCTTGGTTGATATTGGGAGTCAGACACCGTGCTATTGGATGGACATTCTCGAGTCCCGGACGGAGGACCCAGGGGAGAAACAGGCTTGAGGGGTGATGCAGAGTCCGGCTTGGGATGCATTGAAAGCAAAGCACCTGTGGTCAATCAGGGAGAGATGTGGAGGAGGACACTGGGATTCAGAACTTAGGAGAGAGGATTGGGCTGGAAACAACATGGGAAGCCTCAGCAGAGCCCAGCTGTGTCTTCCCCTTGCACTTGAGTGCAAATCATTTCAAAGGTTTACTGAGTCCAGTTTATGTGTTGTGTCCAAGGCTAGGCTCTGAAAACACAAGGCTGGACATAGTACTGTCCCTGCCCTGGGGAAGCTTATAGTTTGGTGGAAATCAGAGTTAGAAACTTACAAGGATCATCTTTTTAAAGCTTAATGGAAATTTTATTCAAGAGTAATATTCATATAGAAAAGAGCACACATCACAATTGTTTGACTCAAAAATGTTTCATAGGGACTTCCCTGGTGGTGCAGTGGTTAAGAATCCACCTGCCAATGCAGGGGACACGGGTTCGAGCCCTGGTCCGGGAAGATCCCACATGCCACGGAGCAACAAATCCCCTGAGCCACAACTCCTGAGCCTGTGCTCTAGAGCCCGGGAGCCACAACTACTGAGCCTGCATGCTGCGACTACTGAAGCCCTGGTGCCCTAGAGCCCATGCTCTGCAACAAGAGAAGCCACTGCAATGAGAAGCCCACGCACCGCAACAAAGAGTAGCCCCCGCTCGTCGCAACTAGAGGAAGCCCGTGCGCAGCAACAAAGACCCAATGAAGCCAAAAATAAATAAAAAATAAATTCGAAAAAAAAAAAAAGAATAGGAGTAGGACCCAGTATTTAAAAAAAACAACAACCTTTCATAGAGTGAATATATCTGAGCAATGAATGCCCAGATCAAGAAACAGATCCTTACTGGAAACCCCAGGATACCCCTACTGCCCTCCTACAGCCACTACCCGCTGCGGGTTACCAGTATCTGGACTTCTAATACCTAAGATTAGGGTTTGTTTTTTTTTTCAGCTGTGCCACACGGCTTGTGGGATCTTAGTCCCCCAACCAGGGACTGAATCTGGGCCCTCAGCAGTGAAAGCTGCTTTTTAACACTTTTTTCCTTTTTTTTAAGATTAGTTTTGTCTGAACCTCCTATCAAGGATATCACATAGTATGTACGCTTTGTGTCTGGGTTCTTTCACTCAATATTGTTTGGAAGATTCATACATGTTGTGTGCAGTTGTTACTTTTTCCATTGCGTGAATAATTTACTATCTATTTACCTCTGTTTTGTTTTTTTTTTTTTAGACTGAAGTATAGTTGATTTACAGTGTTGTGTTAGTTTCTGGCGTACAGCACAGTGATTCAGCCATGTGTATATATATGTACATATATATGTACTTTTTCATATTCTTTTCCACTATGGCTTATTACAAGATACTGAATATAGTTCCCTGTGCTATACAGTAGGACCCTGTTGTCGCCTGTCTTACTGTTGATGGGAATTTGGGCAGGTTCCTGTTTTCAGCCATTACAACAAGCACTGCTATGAACACTCTTGTATACATTTGGTGAACATGCGTACGCGCTTCTGTTGGGTGCACACCTGGGAGGTGAATGGCTCTCTCATGTGCTCAGTGTTAGTAGAGAGTGACAAATGCTTTCCCGAGCGGTTGTACCAATTCTCACTGCTACCAGCAGTGTAGGAGAGTTCCAGTTGCTCTACATCTTCACCAACACTTGATGTTCTTTAAGGAAACATTTTTTTATTGTGATGAAGTATCCACGACATACTGGTTTAACCATGTTTCAAGTGTACAATTCAATGGCATTAAGCATATTCACATTGTGCAACCATCATCACCATCCATCTCTAGAACTTTTTCATCATCCCAAACTGGAATTCTGTACCCACTAAACATTAACTGTCCACCGACACCCCCAGTCCCCAGCCCCTGGTAACCACTATATAGTACTTTTTAAAAATCGTGGTTAAAAAAAAAATAACATAAAATTTACCATCTTAACCATTTTTAAGTGTACGGTATAATAGTGTTAATTATATGCACATTGTTGGCCATCAAATCTCTAGAATGTTTTCATCTTGCAAAAATGAAACTCTACACCTATTGAATAGCAACTTCCTAACTCCCCTTCTCTGAGTCTCCCCCAGGGCCCCTCTACCTTCTGTTTCAGCGTTTGATTTCTTTAAATACTTCCTATAGCTGGAATCATGCAGCATTTGTCATTCTGTAACTGGTTTATTTCACTTAGCGTAATACCCTCAACACTTGATTTCCTTGATATTATTTTTACTATCTTAGCCAATGTAACTATGCAGTTGGCACCATTGTGATTTTAATTTTTATTTCCTTGACAGCTACAGAAGTTGAATACTTTTCTGTATGCTTATTGGCCATTTGACTATCTTGTCTTTCTATTCGGTTGTCTGCCTTTTTCTAATTGATTTGTGGGAGCTCTTTACATATCCCTTTAAATTTTTTTTCAAATTTATTTATTTATTTATTTTAAAATTTATATATATATATATTTATTATTCTTATTATTTTAATTTATTTATTTTTGGCTGCGTTGGGTCTTCGTTGCTGCATGCGGGCTTTCTCTAGTCAGGGTGAGTGGGGGCTACTCTTTGTTGCGGTGCACGGGCTTCTCATTGTGGTGGCTTCTCTTGTTACGGAGCATGGGCTCTAGGCATGCGGGCTTCAGTAGTTGTGGTTCGCGGGCTCTAGAGCACAGGCTCGAGCCTGTTGTGGCGCATGGGCTTAGTTGCTCTGCGGCATGTGGGATCTTCCCGGACCAGGGCTTGAACCCGTGTCCCCTGCATTGGCAGGCGGATTCTTAACCACTGTGCCACCAGGGAAGCCCTCAAATTTATTTTTAAATTATTTGTTATTTAAAAAAATATATTCATTATATATTCTAGGTGTCCTTTGTTAGATACATGTATTGGGAAATATCTTCTCCATCCAGAGAGGTAAATTTAGGTTTACTTTAAAAAAATAATACATGTTTCATCTCCTCCCTCCCGGAAAAACAAACAAACAAAAAATAATTCATGTTCTTAAAAATAGTCAGGCAAAATAGAAATATGTGGTAGAGCCAAAAGCTGACATCTCCCTCCATCCTGAGGTAAACTTAACACATAACAATGTAGTTAACAACTCCCAAAGTGCATTTTCCCCACTTAACAATATACCTAATGGATATTATCCCCATTTTACAGAGAAGGAAACTGAAGCACAGAGAGGTAAAGTGACTTGCCTGATATAACACCCTTAGGGTTACCAGGGCCTGGATTTGAACCTAGGACTCTCTGTGACCTTTAGCCACTCCAAGGAGCTTCACATTCTCATTTATAAGCTCTGGCTCAGAGGGCAGTCAAGTCTTCAAGAATTGGTGCCTGGCACACATTTTCTTCAGAGATGCATTTTCTGGGCTCCAGCCTGGTTCTGGGGTTGGGGGCGGGGGCATTATTTCTGGATCTTGATCTCTGAGTACTCGGTGGTGTCCTGGTCTTGAAAGTTGTGGGTCCTCAGCCTGTGGAAATTGAGGGTGGCGTAATGGAGTTCCTGCTCCTTCCCTGAGGTGGAGGTGGCCGGAGCTGGGGTCTGGTAGTCTGAGGGGCTGTCTGAACAGGATTCATTGAGGTGACCCTGAGTGGGACGAGAGAAGAGCTTCGGAGCTGGCTGTTGAGGTCTGGAGAAGGGAACCTGGGGCTTGAGGGGGGCAATTATTCCCTTATCCATTTCACACCCATTTCCTGAGGATTCACTCATTCGTTCACTCACTCATTCATTCATTCATTCCTTTAATCATAGTGGTCTGTTCTTCTTGTTACTCACCCCACTGAATCCTTACAACTTCCCTCCATGGATGATATAAATATTATCCTCATTTTACAATTAGGAAAACAGACTGAGTGAGCAAGGTGAAGTGATTCTTCCACAGACAAGATCCCTGACCTTGGACAGTCTATGAGGACAAGGAGACTGTATGAAATTGTTGCACACTCAAAACTTATCGAATTGCAAAATTTGATTTGATGGACAGAAGCAGGGTGCTGTGGGTGAGAGTCACAGAGGTCTGCAGGAGACCTGCACTACCCTCCAGGGGCTCACAGTGTGGTGGGGACAGGCCTGTGATTATTACAGGGATGCATGATGACAGTCGGTCTGGTATAGGGCAGGGGAATATTTAAATGACATAAACTGGCATGACATAAAAAAAGAATGAAATAAAACAGAAACAGACTCACTGACATAGAGAACAGACTTGTGGTTGCCAAGGAGGGTGGGGTGGGGGAGGGATGGATTGGGAGTTTGGCATTAGCAGGTGCAAACTATTATATATAGAATGGATAAACAACAAGGCCCTACTGTATAGCACAGGAAACTATACTCAGTATCCAGTAATAGGGCTTCCCTGGTGGCACAGTGGTTAAGAATCCGCCTGCCAATGCAGGGGACATGGGTTTGAGCCCTGGTCCGGGAAGATCTCACATGCCGTGGAGCAACTAAGCCCGTGCGCCACAACTACTGAGCCCACCTGCCACAACTACTGAAGCCTGTGCGCCTAGAGCCCATGCTTTGCAACAAGAGAAGCTACTGCAACACGAAGCCCGTGCACCGCAACGAAGAGTAGCCCCCGCTTGCCACAACTAGAGAAAGCCCACATGCAGCAACGAAGACCCAACGCAGCCAAAAATAAATAAATAAGTTCATTAATTAAAAAAAAAATCCAGTGATAAACCATAATGGAAAGGAATATGAAAAAGAATGTATATATATATATATATATATATATATACATAACTGAATCACTTTGCTGTACAGCAGAAATTAACACAACATTGTAAATCAGCTATACTTCAATAAAATAAATTTTTCAAAAAAGAATGAAATAATGCCATTTTCAGCAACATGGAGGGACCTAGAGATTATCATACTAAGTGAAGTAAGTCAGACAGAGAAAGACAAATATCATATGATATCATTTATACGTGGAATCTAAAAGAATGATACAAAAGAACTTATTTACAAAATAGAAACAGACTCACAAACAGAAAACAAACTTATGGTTACAGGGGAGGCAGGGAGGGATAAATCAGGAGTTTGGGATTAGCAGATACACACTATTACATATAAAACAGATAAACAACAGGGTCCTACTGTATAGCACTGGGAACTACGTATAATATCTTTTAATAAACTATAACGGAAAATAATCTGAAAAAGAATATATATATAGGAATCACTTTGCTGTATACCGGAAACTAACACAATATTGTAAATCAACTCTAGTTCAATAAAAAAATAATAATAAAAAAATTAATTGGGGCAAGAAAGATGACTGAGGGCTTCACCAGTGCAAATGGGATCAGGACAGAGGAAATCTCGAATGCAAACGCACAAGGTCACAAAGAGCGAGCCCTGACTGGAGATATAAGGATCCTGGAACCACTTACAATATGGGGCAGGGGCGGGGGGATTTGCACACCAACAAGCATGTCCGCAGCACCAGCTGGATGTCCTACAATTCAGCGCAATTCTGACACTGTTAAGGGCTCAGTCCCACAAGACTGCCCCACCCTCAACCTCACATGCCAATCACAAGTCCCAGATTCTCACCCGTGCTTCTGACCAGACAGCTGTCAATCAGAGATTCCCACAACCCCTCTCCTCAGATTCCATTAATTTGCTAGAGCAGCTCCCAGAGCTCAGAGAAATATTTCACTTATTAAATTAGCTGTTTTTTTTTTTAAATTAAAGGATATAACTCAGGAACAGCCAGATGGAAGAGATGTGTAGGGCAAGGTATAGGGAAAGGGTGCAGAGTTTCCATGTCCTCTCCGATTGCTTCATCCTCTTCAAATCTCCACTTGTTCACCAACCTGGAAGCTCTCTGAGCCCCATACTTTGGGGGGTTTTATGGAGGCTTCATTTCATAGTCATGATTGACTGAATCATTGGCCCTTGGGGATTGAACTCATCCTCCAGCCCCTTTCCCATCCCTGGAGGTCAGGGCGTGGGACTGAAAGTTCCAATCCCCCAATTGCATGGTTGGTTCTCCCAGCAACCAGCCCCCATCCTTAGGTGCTTCCCAAAAGTCACCCCATGAATCTAACAAGAGATACCTTTATCACTCCCATCACAGGAAAGTTCAAGGGTTCTAGGAGCTCTGTGCCAGGAATAGGGGATAAAGACCAAATATATATTTCTTATTATAAATCATAATATCATAGAATATAATAAGCTCATTTTGCGGGGAGGGACAGGATGCCGGCTGGAGAACTTGGCAGGGGACAGATCACAGAACACCAGACTGAAGAATTTGGTCTTGATTCCCTAGGCCTGCACTGTCCAGCACAGGAGCCCCCAGCCACACGTGGCTCTTGAGCCCATGAAATGTGGTGAGTCAGAACAAAGATGTGCTGTGAGTACAAAATGCATACTGGAGTTCAAAGTCGAGAAAGAAAGAAAGAAAGAAAGAGAAAGAAGAAAGAAAGAAAGAAAGAAAAGAAAGAAAGAAAGAAAGAGAAAGAAAGAAAGGAAGGAAGGAAGGAAGGAAGGAAGGAAGGAAGGAAGGGAGGGAGGAAGGGAGGGAGGAAGGGAGAAAGAAAGGAAGAAAGAAAGAAAGAAGGAAAGAAAGAGGGGCTTCCCTGGTGGCGCAGTGGTTAAGAGTCCACCTGCCAATGCAGGGGACACGGGTTTGAGCTCTGGTCCCTGGATGATCCCACATGCCACGGAACAACTAAGCCTGTGAGCCACAACTACTGAGCCTGCACTCTAGAGCCCAAGAGCCACAACTACTGAGCCTGTGAGCCACAACTACTGAAGCTCTTGTGCCTAGAGCCTGTGCTCCGCAACAAAAGTCACCACAATGAGAAGCCCATGCACCACAACGAAGAGTAGCCCCCACTCGCTGCAACTAGAGAAAGCCCGCCTGCAGCAACAAAGATCCACGCAGCCAAAAATAAATAAATTTAAAAAAAAAAAAAGAAAGAAAGGGGGAGGAGGAGGGAGGGAGGGAGGAAGGAAGGAAGAAAGAAAAAGAAAGAAAGAAAACAGAGGAAGGAAGGGAGAAAGAGAGAGAGAAAGAAAGAAAGAAAAAGAAAGAAAGAGAAAGAAAGAAAGAAAGAAAGAAAAAGAAAGAAAGAGAAAGAAAGAAAGAAAGAAAGAAAGAAAAAGAAAGAAATCTCAATAATTTGTATGTTGACTGTTGATGACATGATGTTTGAAATAATACTTTGGCTACGTTGGGTTAAATAAAATATTCTATTAAAATTGATCTCATGTTCCTTTCTACTTTTTTAACGTGGCTAAGTTTTAAGTTATATACATGGCTCGCATCATATTTCTGTTGGATCTAGACAGTGGAGAGCAAGCACAGGGTGACCGAAGGACAGCTGTTACGGGAATTTCTTGCCGAGAGCTTGTTCGGGGAGAGAGATGAAGCCAGTGACCCAGCAGAGAGAATGTGAGGGCTCAGCAGGGAAGGGGCCAAATGGAGATGAGCTTTGCTAAAAGGAAGATGGACAAGACTTGGGCAATTCTTGGCTCTGGGAAGCGATGGAGGGGAAAGAGGAGAGGGTGATTTGAGTGCAACAGGAAATTCAGGAGGAAGAACAAATTTGGAGGTGGGGAGGAGGAACTCATTTTTTGAGGTGCTGAGTAAGCTGCTATGGCCCCTGTTGGGGGAGAGGTGTCCAGTGGAGACACTGGATGGAAAGTTGCCCACATCACTCACCAGAGAGATGGAACTCAACGCTGGACGGACGCCATCTCTGCTTGATGCCTTCTCCGCTGACTTCTTCCTGTAGATCTTCACTCTGAAGAGAGAGACCAGGGCCTTTCAGCTTGGTGGGCTCACTGCATGGAGCCGAGAAGGGCTGACTGAGTGCAGGCTGGCGTCCAGCTGCAGAGACCATGACCAGAACACCTGTTCCCTCCTCCAGGATGGCTGGCACCAGAGTCCACACTTGGCCCAGATGTCAGGAGGCTACATTCCTGATGCCGCTTCAACTAACTGCCCTCCTTCCTGGCTTCGTCGCTCTACCAGGGCCCTCAGCTCTAAGCTTTGAGTTTTGAAAAATTCTTTGAGTCTCCCCCTCCTTCGCCCCCTGCCCCCCGTACCACCACCTCGGGAAGTCTTGTCCCAAACTGGGGCCACCACTCACACAAAGAAGATGAGGCAGAGGCAGAGAGCTAGCAGGGCTGTGACGCCAGATCCCCCGACGGCCCCCAAAACCACACCGGTCCTGGGTGCTGGCCTCCCTGCAGATAAGACACCTGGGGTGACCTCCAGTGTCCCTAAGCAGGCACCTAAGTGACCAGCCTTCTCAAATCCATGACCCACGAGTGTGCCCACTTCTATCCAGGACTCTGTCCTTTGTCCCCCATCCTTCTATATGATTGTAGCCTCCTGTGCCCCCAGCCCCCACCCCAGCCAACCGACAGAGGACCCTGAACTCTAGTTCCCCTTTTGCCCTGAATCAGGCTCATTTCTCTCCCTCTCAGTATCTTCTAGCACGCAGACTCATGTGTCCCCTTTCCCTGGACACGGCCCTTCACAGCTCCCAGACCTGGCAGCAGCAGGACAGTGGCGCTCTGTTTCCCGTGGCCGTTCAGGGCCTCGCAGCTGAGTATGAGGCCAGAGCTGAGCCCCTCGCTGAGGCTCAGGGAGCTGTTGGCCCAGGGCCCAGCCGAGCTGGAGGTGACCTTGAAGGAGGCGTTGCTGAAATTCCCCTCCAGCAGCCCCTCCCCGAGCCGCCAGCGCAGGGAGGGGACCGGCTGGGCTCGGGAGGAGCAGCTGCAATGCAGACCCTCATCCTCCGGGGAGCAGGAGGGTCCCAGCAGCTGCGGGGGGTCTGTGGGGAGAGAGGGGACGGATCAGAGGAGACTCTCCTCTCCCTAGAACCCAGGCGTCCTTCCCTCAGGTGTGTTCCAACTCACTTTTCACAACGAGGCTCAGAGATGCTTCCTTGGAGCCCAGCGGATGCTGAGCTCGGCAGACATATTTCCCATGGTCCCCCAGTTCCACCCGGGGCAGCTCCAGGACCCCAGGGGTCGAGGAATTTGAGGGGCTCAGGGTCAGGCTCCCCCGGGTCCAGCTCATCGTGGCCGGAGGGTTGCTGTCGACGACACAGTCCAGGCGTAGGAACTGGCCCTCCTGGACTGGGAGAGATAGGCTTTTGCCCAGAGTTTCAGGTCCTGGCAAGACAGAGGGAAAGCTAGCTTCAGTCTGCCTGTCTGTCTCTCTGTCTCTTCCATTGCCTAATGGCTCATGTCTTCCTGTTTTGTAGCATTTGTCAATTTCCTCTGTGTAAAAACTCCCATCTTGGCCAATTTCAAGCACCTAATTTGAAGCCACTGAACCCAGAAGTGGGAAAAGACGGACACAAGTGCACAACTGGCTCTCGCCAACCAGTAAGAGCTAATCCCAGTACATCACTGAATGCAACTTTAAAAAAAAATGGCGGGAGTTCCCTGGCAGTCCAGTGGTTAGGATTCTGTGCTTCCGCTGCAGGGGGCACGGGCTTGATCCCTGGTTGGGGAACTAAGATCCCACAAGCCATGCGGTGCGGCCAAGAAAAAGGGCATGTTTTTGCCTAGCAAAATCACCATACACTAAGTCAAAAGCCCATGATTAGGCTGGAAATAAATCCTTTCAACGAATACGCAGATGATTGCGTTAATATGCAAAGAGTTTCTTCAAATCATCAAGAAAAAGACCACAAAGAAATACGCATGGTTTTTAAACACAATGAAAGATACTCAACCTATTCACAAAATGATAATGCAAGTTAACATGATAGTGTATTCACTTATGGTATCAGCAAGGATGAAAATGTTTAGCAGGGAAATAGACACATAGCAGGGGGTAGTGTAAACAGAACAACTTCCATGTAGCTCGATTTGGCAATATCTGTAGAAATTACAAACATACCCTTTGATCCAGGACTTTCTTCTCACTCAAAAGTTATCTTCCAGACCCACACTTTTGTCTTGTCTTTGCAAAGGATTGGAAACACCATAGTTTTCCACTAACAGGAGACCTATTAAGTACTTTATCATAAAATATACTTCTAATTGGAAAACCATGGGGTCATCATTAAGAATGAAGAAGGTTTCCTATGTACAGATACAGGAAAATCTCCAAGATATACCAAGTTTGAGAAACAGGTGAGTTTAGTTTGTAGAAATGTACCAACGTCACTTCCTTAGTTGTGACAAATATGCCATGTTGATGGAGGATATTAATGATGAGGTGAGAGATTTGTGGAAAGTCTCTGTACCATGTGAGTCTAAAATTACTCCACATGAAAAGTTTATTAAAAAATAATAATAGAGATGCAAAGCATGTGGGTAGTATGGTCTGCATATATGTGTGTGTTTTTGTTTTGTTTTGTTTTGTTTTTATGTGTGTGTTTTAAAATGTATGTGTGTAGGTTATATTCGAAAAGATAACCAAGAGGGGAGATACACAAGTGCTGAATACTGTTTTATTCTTATTAAATTTTGCTAGGGACTGAACTATGTTCCCCTCAAATTCATATGTCAAAGCCCTAACCTCCAGTATGATGGTGTTTGGAGGTATTTGGATGGGTCTTTGAGAACTTATTAGGGTTAGATGAGGTCATGAGATTGAGACTCTCACGATGACTTTAGTGGTCTTATAAGAGATACCAGAGAACGTAGACAAAAAGCAGCCATGTACAAGCCAGGAAGCGAGCCTTCACCAGGAACCCAATCAGCCAGCACTTTGACCTTAGACTTCCCAGCCTCCAGAACTGTGAGAAATAAATTCCTATTTTTTAAGCCACCTCGTCTCTGCTATTTTATTATGGCAGCCTGAGCTGACTAACACACATTGTATGCTTATTATTTTATTTTATTTATTTTTTTTAAACTACGTTTTATTTTTTGTTTTATTTATTTATTTACTTTGGCTGTGCCGTGCGGCATGCAGGATCTTAGTTCCCTGACCAGGGATCGAACCTGCGCCCCCTGCATTGGGAGCGTGGAGTCTTAACCACTGGACCGCCAGGGAAGTCCCGTATGCTTACTATTTTAAACAATAACATTAAAATGAGGGAAGGAAACTGAAGGAGTAGGTGGGGTCTAGATCCTAAGGAGAACGAGGGCAGGATGTGGGAGAAGGATGTAGTCCTGGCAGTGGGGACAGCCACGTCCAACAGACAAGGAAGAGGCCACGCGATACCCCATGAGAGCAGGGTCAGCGAAAGGGGGAGGCCAGTTTGTAAGCTGATGAGCCAGTGGGGGGTTTCCCACCTCTGCTGTCCCCACCCCAGGCCTGAGCCTCTCTGCCATCTGAGTTCTGAAGCCCAGCTCTGCTCCGAAGGGCAGAGACACTTCCACTTCCACCACACCCCTGGAGAAGGGAGGTTTCGACCTACCTGTGCCTTCTTTCCGGAACACTCTGATGGTCGGCTTCTGGGGTGCATCTGGACAGACAGACATAACTGTCCGTTTTTCGGTGGCAGGAAGGTAGGCATTGGCCCTTTTCCCCCAGAAACATTAGAAATAGGAAGAGGGCAGAGTAATGTCCTCTTTCCTTCCTCCCCAGTTCCAGCTCGCAGGGCTCAGTACCCAGTAGCCCAGGCCCTACCTCCCCTCCCCAACGTCCTCCGCCCTCAGGGACCCGGCGTCCTGGCCCCGCGCTCACAGGACACGTTGAGCCTGACGGTCCTCTCCGTGCTCACGCCAGCTCCGGGGAAGGTCACTCGACAGGTGAGGCTGGTGCCATGGTCCTGGGGCCTCAGGGCGAGGGTGAGCACTGAGGAATGGGGACTCTTGGGGTGCAGGGAAGTGAGGGCAGCCCCGATCCAGGAGAAGGTGTGGGGTGTCCCCCTCTCACAGGCCCATGGCACTGCACAGGTGATGTTCCTGGGGCAGCCAGATTCCAGGGTCCCCTGGACGTGGATGTCGGGTGTCTGTGTCAGAGCTGAAGAGGAGAGAGAAAAGGACCCAGGCCCTGGAGGGGGGACCCCGAGTGTGCCCCTCAGAGCTGCCTCTACCCCAGGCCAGCCACAGCGTCCTGTCCTCCTAGGTCCCCTTGGGTCCCTCCCAGGATGAGAAGACAGGGGGTCCCCTCCCAGCCCTGCCCTGGGGGCCCTCAGGGGCCCTGCGTCTGTATGTCCTCTCCTTGACACCATCCTCACCTGTTACACGCAGGAAGATCATGTTCTCTTTGTAACTATATCTCACAATAGGCCCTCTCTCCACCCTAAAGAAGTATGTGCCCGTGTCTCCCCTCTGTGCATCTCTGATGTCCAGGGAGCAGTTGTAGGCCCGGGGGTCTCCAAGGAGGTGGAATCGGCCCTGGGTCTCTTCCTGAACTTTATGATCTGGGTTGTTTGTGGCCACAGGGGCATCCAGCTTCTCATTGGCCCCTTCCCGGAACCAGTAGCCGAAAGCTGGGACAGAGTAGTCCCGGTAGCTCCGGGGATAGTGGAAGGAGCAGAGCACGCGGACACACAGGCCCTCCTGCACCGTCACGGACTCCCGCACTTCCAGCCAGTAGTTGCTCGAACCCTGAGCCAGGGACCCTGTGGGGGAACGAGGGTCAGCCGCAGCCCCTGCCCCGCCCAGCCCTCTCCCCGCCGCCCACCCACCTGCCCACAGCAGAGACAGCAGCAGCGGCGGTGGTGGTAATAGCAGCATCTTTGCGGTAAGAGTGATGGGGCCTTTGTGTCACAGGATTGAGAGGAAGCCCCAACAGGAAGTCCAGAGCTGAGGTCGGAAGGTAACCGACCACAAGAGAGGAACTCAGCACCCAAATGCTCCCGGAGCTGCGTGGACCTTGGAGAGTAACCACTTCTACTTTCCATATGAGGCCCCGGTGAGGGTTGCAAGCAGCGAGTACAGCCCAAAGTTGTCTCCCGGGTCCCGGTCCACAGCCTGTCCCTCCCACACCTCTGTCCGCAGGAAATCGGGCCGGTCAGTCCCCGTCGGGTGTGAGATGCAGGAGGGGCAGCCGGCGAAGCTGGGTCCTGCCAGGCTGAAAGAGGTGGTGATTAGTTACAGAAATTGTAACAGGGAAGAGCCAAATAGGACTATACAAGTCGGATCTGTTTCTTTACTTTAATGGCTGCTTTCTGCTGCTTTTGTTCACTGAAAGGATACTATCTATACATAATGGCCTGCCTCGGGGAACCCCGCCCGTGTGCCTGAACGTTAAACCAAAGTGCCTTCGTTCAGGGAAACATCCGGACCCCGTTCCACCTGTGGACGGCTGCAAGAAAGAAGAAATTAACACACCCCCTCCCCCGAGGCTGGCCATTCCAGGAGATATTTGCAAACCTTATGGCCTTTTCACTTTACTTCCTCATCTCCTCGCCCTCTCTGTGCTGTAAAAGAAACTGGCATCCAAACCCCAATAAAACGGTTTTTCAGAGACACTAGTCTGCCGTCTTCTAAGTCTGCCAGCTTTCCGAATAAAGTTGTTATTCCTTCCCTCCACGCCTCGTCTCCGATTCATTGGCCTGTCGTGAGGAGAGCCGAGCGAGCTCGGACTTGGTGACAAAATGAACGTGACACAGGAGCACCTCTCCTCTCAGGGGAGGGGGGCACAAGGCAAGAAGGCGTCAGACTTTGTCTCCATCCTTGAGAACTTCTCAGACGCCCCAGCTCCTGCTGATACAGTGTGAGATAGGGGCAGCCCAGATAGAGGCTTGGAGGAGACCCCATCACTCTATGCAGCTAGAAGGCGAGTTCCCGGGTATAAATGGACAGAGAGGATGGGACCAGGATCCAGGAGGGTGGTCACGAGGACATGATCCTACAGGTGGTCCTGAGGCTTCCTGACCTGCTCACAGCCCCCTGCCCCAGGCCTCCCTCCCTGGTGTTGACTGCACACGCCAGGCTTGGGAGCCAAATGACAGCCCAGCGTGACACTGGGGAGATGCCGCTTTTTGGACGTAGGCGGGCCCTGCCCTTCTCCCTTCCAAGCCTCAGTTTCCTCATCTGTCACATGGAAGGATCACAATGTGCAACCCTCGTCTGTGGGAGAATCTGATACAAGGACAGAGGCGGGCGTTTTCTACAGACTCTTCTGTGACTGTCTTGCAGGTCAGGTGTCTGGCCCTGCCCATTCCTCAGGGGTCATTCTGAGTCCCACCCTCAGCGAGAAGCTCCTGGTGCTCAGCGCCTCCCTGGGGCTTCCTCCTCTGAGGCCTTTAATGAGGGGGTCAGGGGCACAGGCTCTGCAGTAGACGGCTCTAGGCTTGAGCTTGGTTCCCTAATGCTTGCTGTGCCACCTTGGGAAGGGGCTTAACCACTCTGTACAGAGGTGTGCCTGTGCTCACATGGTGTTGGAAGCTGAATTGTGTCACCCCCCCAAATTCATATGTGCATGTCCTAACCCCCAGTACCTCTAAATGTGATTGCATTTGGAGACAAGGCCTTTAAAGAGGTGATTAATATAAAATCAGGTCATTGGGGTGGGCCTTAATCTAATAGGACTGGTGTTCTTGTAAGAAAGAGAGATGGGGACACAGACACACACTGAGGGAAGACCACGTGAAGATACAGGGAGAAGACGGCCATCCTACAAGCCAAGGAGAGAGGCCTCAGAAGGATGGATATATATATGTATAACTGAATCACTTAGCTGTACAGCAGTAATTAACACAACATTGTAAAGCAACTATACTTCAATTAAAAATTTAAAAAATTTACAATAAGAAGAAGAAGAAGCCAGCCCTGCTGACACTTCGATCTCAGACTTCCAGCCTCCAGATCTGTGAGAAAATGAATTTCTGTTGTTCAAGCCGCCCAGTGGGTGGTACTTCCTTATGGCAGCCCTAGCAAGTGAACCCACGCGGTCACCCCGAAGAGTCGATGTGTTCGTACAAGGGGAGTGCTCAGAGCAGCCTAGAGCAGCCCACGATTGACGCGGCCGCACAGCGGCCAGTGGCCAGCCTGCAGGGTGGGGCCGCTCTGAGGGCAGGAGGAGAAAAGGGAACGAAAGAGGTGGTAACCCGAGGACACCTCGGCTTCTCCTCCTGATCTCAGAGTGAGGAGAAAAGGGAACGAAAGAGGTGGTAACCCGAGGACACCTCGGCTTCTCCTCCTGATCTCAGAGTGGCGGCAGTGAGGGGGTGGCGTGAAGCGAGATCTTACTTCCCTGCCCGGGAACTGAACCTGGGGAGCCTGGATGAAAACCAGGAATCCCAGCCACCATACCCGCGGGCTGTTGCCCCCAGTGAAAAATGCATTTCTTACAGAGGCAAAACTGTAAAAACAGGTACAAAGTTTATTATTAGAGACACAGCACAACAACAAGTGGGAGAGCACACAGAGAAACAGTTTGTTTAGTTAAGAGAGAAGCAAGGCAGAGCTGCACACCCGGAGAGAAAGGGTGTGGGCGTCCCCCCTAATGAGGGGGAGCCCCATAAAGAGCCGGTTAAGTCATTCATATACGGCAGTTCTTCCGAGTCTCTGTTTACCTCTGGCCAATTATCTGGTTTCTTTTTCCACACCTGACCTGCCCTAGGACCCTCAACAGCATGCGTGCGCAACTTCTTTCCAAGATGGAGTCCAGCCCAGAGGCCTATGGGACGGACTTAGCATCACATATTATGGGGTGGTGCCCCCTCCCTTTTGACCCCCAAGGAGCCTTTCTGCGCATATGCAATGTTTCCCTTGCCCCAAGGATGGGAAATGTATGACCTCTTGATCTTTTAACAGGGTTTGTCCCACTCTGTCCCTGCCATAAAAATGTCCAATGTCTGGATAGTTACCCTATTTCTGTTGCTGGTTTTTATATTGAGGTGCAGATCTCGAAAGATAGACAGGAGTCCGGTCATAAATACGTAGTCCTGGAGCCTGTTTGTCTCTTGCTTCAGGAAATGTAAACAGGGGGCTGGGAATGAATGTCCAGCCTGGAGCCCATCTTCTTCTCACCCCAGGAAGTGTGAACAGGAGGCCAGTTGTAAATGTCTAGCCTGGAGCCCATCTATCTCCTGCCTCACTCCGGGCACCGGCTCTGACCTCTACTGGCTCTTACTTCACTCTGGCCACACTTCCGCTCCCCTCCTCAGGCCAGGATGTGCTGAGCAGGCCTCTGTTTGGGCAGGTCCCTCTACTGGCTGGGCTGGTAGCTGCTCCTGTGTCCTGGGTGCCTGTCTCCCATCTGTTAAGCAGAGTGTCCTGTGGGGTTGGGCTGAGGCGAGGCCAACACTGGAGGAGAACCAGCCAGGGTCAGGAAGGGGGATCGAGACACGATCACAGTCGGGTGTGGCCTGGGCTGATGCCGCGGGGAGGACGGGGCTGTGGGGGCCCCAAGGAGGGAGAGAGGACATACCTGGATGATGGGACAGGTGAGCTCGTTCGTGACAATATGATGATAGCCCTTGACTGTTTCTCAGTCAGGGTTTGGGGAACGGTGGGTCTGAGTGTTCATCCTCGGTTGGGTGTAGGGACGGGATGCCCTGACTCTGCATTGTTCTTAGGGTCCTGGGGTCCTAAACCAACTTGCCTTCTTCTTACCACTTTCCAGAATTCTCCTTTGGTTGTCCCTTGCACCATTCGCGGGGTTTAGAGTTGTGAAGAGAGGGAGAAGCAGGGAATGATGGGCCAATGTCATCTTGTCTGGATTGGAAGGCTGACCATCGACCTTTAACGTGTTGGGTCACATCACGCAGGCTGACATTATCATAAACGACAGTCTGACTTAACTGTTCTTTCTGGGTGTAGGCGCCGGGTTTGGGCGCCGGGTTTGGGTTTTGCCTTTTCTTACACCACACCAGAATCTTTCATCTGTTCAAGTGTCACTTTAGAAACTGGGGCATCATGCATTATCCCTGCCACGGTTTCGGTGCTGCTGGTATATTTGGGGCTGTTTTTTGCCTCAACTGATTTTCAGTAAAATTAGAGTGTTAGGCTTTTTTTTTTTTTAATATTTTAATTAATTAATTTATTTATTTATTTATTTTTGGCTGTGTTGGGTCTTCGTTTCTGTGCGAGGGCTTTCTCTAGTTGCGGCAAGCGGGGGCCACTCTTCATCGCGGTGCGCGGGCCTCTCACTATCGCGGCCTCTCTTGTTGCGGAGCACAGGCTCCAGACGCGCAGGCTCAGTAGTTGTGGCTCACGGGCCTAGTTGCTCCGTGGCACGTGGGATCTTCCCAGACCAGGGCTTGAACCCGTGTCCCCTGCATTAGCAGGCAGATTCTCAACCACTGCGCCACCAGGGAAGCCCGAGTGTTAGGCTTTTTAGGAGGAAGTTTACAAGCTCCTGCCTCCCTCTACCTTCTCAACCCAGACTATAATTTTGAACTCACTTTGAAGGATAAGAAGGTGTTAGCCAGATGACTTCATGGGGCTGGGTCTCCCTGGAAGGAGAGATGCAGGTGCTCAAAGACAGTGAGGGATGCATCAGAATGGGTTCTTAGAGAATGGCTTGAGGGATGGGTGGTTTGGGATATGGTGATGGAGAAGCAGATTGGGTGAGACTAAGAATAAGCTAGAACAGAGGTCAGAAAACTACAACCCCGGGGCTGCCTGTTTTTGTGGATAAAATTTCGTTGGCACACAGCCACATTAATTTATTTGCAAATTGTCTATGGTTGCTTTTGCACTACAGCTGAATAGTTGCAACAGAGACCATATGGCTTGAAACGCCTAAATAGTTACTATCTGGCCCTTTACCAGAAAGGTCTCCTGACCCCTGACCTAAAATGTCAGGTTGAGAAGCTTGTAAATTATTCTTCTAGGTTGAGGAGAGAGCAGTATTTTGGCTACGGTCAGCTCTAAGATTTAGGAAATTCTCTAAATGTTATTACTTGATTTTGGCTATAGCAGGGCTAGTAGAAGACAGGGAGGATGGAAAGGGAAGATTCAGGAATGGAAAGAGATGGTGCTGGAGGCCAAGTCAAGGAAGGGATCCACGGGAGGGTTTTGAGTGAAGAGTGAGACTGACATGTAGCCGATGTGGTGCCCGGGACAGGACATACCCAGCCTCTGGGTGAAATGTGCAAACAACAAAAAAAAAATGTTGCCTGCCATTCCAGTAAATAAAGGATGTTGCCCGCCATTAAACCATCAACCACTGCAGTCTCCCCCGAAGGTGTGCCCCGAGGGGAATTCAGGACGGAGAAAAACACGATACTGGCCCTACATTGTTAAGCCTCATATCTAAGGAATAATTTCTAATAAGCTCAGACTCTTGTATCTTCCCATACATAGAAAAGCTCTAAAAGCTCTAAAGCCATTACCTTGAGATGTCTGATTTTTGTGGTTAGACATCTTCTGATGGTCGACTACGTGTCTGTCTGTTTGTTTTCAGCCAAAACACCTTTATATCCTGGCTCCTCCCTGACCTCTTTGGAGCAGTTCCTCAGAGCTATTGGAGGCTATAGTCCCCAGTAAGATCTCCAAATAAAACATAACTTGCAACTTTTAGGTTGTGTGTTTTTTTTTCAGTTGACAAAGGTCACAATGTATTAAGACTTGTGTTGCGTATTTCGTACTTTCGTTTAATCCTCACGACAACGTTGTGATGCTGGACTTCTCACATCCATTTCACCAAAGCAGAAAACCAAGACATGGAGGGGTAAGGTGTCTCGCGTGACATCATACTCTTAATAAATGAAAAAGTGTGGATTTGATGCCAGGTCTCTCTGAATGCAAAGCCTAAGAGAGTTCCAACACAGCAGGAAACTCACTAACAGCAGTTCATAAACCCATCACCTATGGGGAGGTTAAGTCTCTAAGGATTAGCCTGTGGGTCCCCCTTCCTGTAGAGGATATGGACGTTCTGGCTGAGGCTGACTCTGCATTCGGTTCCTCACTTGGTCCTGATCTCCGCGTATTCTGAGTGGGTGCCCTCCTGAAGATGCACCCCATGAAGGGTGAGGGAGGCGTAATGCAGCTCTTGCTGCATCCCCAAGGTGGGGGTGGCCCCTGCCGAGCTTGTGGGGTCGGGAGGATCCTCTAACTTGGACTCCTGCTGGTGATGCTGTATGGAGAGCAAAGAAAGGGGTCAGATCAAGGTAGTTTCGGGGGGAGAAGGGAGAGAGGGTCCAGGAAGTGAATTTGACTCTGGGACAGAGCATTTATTCATTCTTCCATTCCGTTACCAAATGTTTCTTAAGGTTCCATTTATTCAGTCATCCAACAAATATAATGCTATAGATTGTTTTCCAGTTCTACTGAACACTCACACAGACCTATGTAGAAAATATTACTATGTTACAGGGAGAGAAACTAAGTCTCAGAGAGGGTAGGTTCTGCCCAAGGACACACATCTATTGATCACAAACTCAACTCCTGGCCCTCTGAGGTTTCCTGCGTGCCCAACGTTGGATACACAGGAGCGTGTTTATGGAGAAACTCACTTCTCCTGTGTGTCTCTCCTTTACTCTCGCACTATTATCACACTCACAACACTTCTGACACCAGATGTGTGGGTTCTTTTTACCCCCACACCAAGGAATTCTCCCACACCCTCTGGGTGTCCTACAATGTAACTCAATTCTGATCCTATCTGCCTGGAGATAGTGTCAGATCCCACAGGTTAAGGGCTCAGTCCCATGAGACTGCCTCCCCCCCACCCCCACTTCAGATGTCAATCACAAGTCCAGGTTGTCACCTGTGCTTCTGACCAACTGGCTATAAATCAGAGGTTCCTATGACCTCCTCCTCAGGTTTGATTAATTCGCTAGAGTGGCTCACAAAACTCAGGAAAACCGTTTACTTACTAGATTACTAGTTTACTATAAAAGGATAGAGCTTAGGAAGGCATGAAAAGTCCGATGAAGAAATACACAGGGCAAGGTATGTGGGAAGGCGTGCAGCGTTTCCATCCCCTCTCAAGACACACCACTCTCCCAGCACCTCCGCTTGTTCACCAGCCAGAAGCTCCCTGTACCCCATACTACTGGGATTTTTATGGAGGTTTCATCATGATTAAGTGATGCATCTCTCCAGTGCATCAGGCTTGTCCCAACCTCTGAGCCCAGCCCTTGTAGCTCCCTCTGTCTAGAGCCCTTCAACGACTCTCTTTCAGGGGCTCACGCTGTGTTCCTTCCCTTCCTGCAGGTGTTTTCTCAAAGACTCCCACCCCCAGGACTGTCCCTCCCATTCTCCCATTGCATTTCCCTCCATAGCTCTTATTTCCTGTATATTTGCACTACTTACCTGTTCATTGCTTTCACCACAACCGCCCCACTCCCCTCTCAATAAATGTAAGTCCTTGACAGCAAGGGACATTTTCCACTTGTAACATATGTCTCTGTAAAAATACAGATATTACCCAAGTGCCCAGAACAATCGACAAGTGGGAGATAGTTGCTGAAGGAATAAGTGATGGGTGATGGATTTGCTCAAAAGCTTCAGTGATGGCCACATTAGTCATAGCTCAAGAAATAAATGAAAGTCAGGGTTCAGAGGATGAGCAGGAGTAGGGCTGGCTGATACGGACACGTGAGGAGAAGGGGACAGATGGGCAATGATTCTGAGATGCAAAAAGCTTACTTTGCTTGAGCAAGCCTGTTTGGAAGAAGTGCAGCATTAAAGCTGACTCTGGTTTTCCTGCCCTAAATGTCAATCAAGTTGTTTGGCAGTGTGGAGAAACAGTGCATTTCAGACTTGGGCAGGATGGGACAACGGTCTCTGATGCAGGTAATGCAGATGCAGGTAATGCACATGTTTGGAGGAAGGTGAGGAGGCTTCAGCAGGATATGAACTAAGTGGGGAGCTCAGCTCAAAGGGAAGGTTTGCATCAAGCTGTATTTAGAGGAAACACAGACATGCTTTGCAGTGTATCAGTGCAGAAAGAGGTGATGGGGGAAAGGGATAGATCTCTGGCTGGGAGTCAGGAACAAGAGTACCACCGATGAATTGGAGAACCCAGCAGAGGTATGTTTAGGGATGTATTAACCATGTGTTTCTGATGTTTTGACAACTGGGGCTTTGTTAACCCTCAAGGGATTGCCCCTACCCAGTGCTAGTCAATTTCTAGAGATTCTAAGGGATCTGCCTGCAAGCCTGCCCTTCATATTGCAAATCGATCAGCCCAAACCACTTCCTTTATCAAACTCTTAACTCTCTGGACCATTATCCTCCCGCTCTCGTCACCCCGGGGCCAGGTACCAGACAACTGGAGACAGCCCCTGCACCCCGGAGCATTCTGAAATCATTCAAACTAGACAGTCCTCAGTCTGTTTTCCCTGCCTGTTACTTCCCACATAAACCACAAAAGAATCTCTTGCCCAGGTTTCCTCCTCACTCCCCCTGCCTCTTGACAGACCCTGGTGCTGCCTCTCGACAGACCCTGGTGCTGCCTCTCATGGCCCTGCATGGTGTGGCGTGCCCCCTCCTCTTGGCAACTGTAATACCTGTCTTTTCTGTGGCAATCGTCTCCTGATCTGTTGGCCTCACATACAGGAATAACAATAAATCCTACATTTTCAAAGAAGCAGGAAGGGGAAGAGCTCATTTCTGGACACGCTGAATGGAGCACGGCTGTGGGCCACCCCGGGAGATACGCAGGGCAGGCCGCATTGCCAGGGTGCCCATGTCACTCACCAGGGAAGTTGGCCCTATGGCAGGGTGGACGTCCTCCACACCCACTGCAGTCCTGGCTGCCTTCTTCCTGTAGGTCTTCACTCTGATGGGAGACACCAGGGTCTGTGACACAGGGTATCTCTTTTGAGGCTGGAGTGAGTGACTAAGGCAGGTCAAGAGTAGGGCGAGCCCTATATATCCAGAGAAAACCATAATTCGAAAAGATACATGCACCCCAGCGTTCATAGCAGCACATTTAAAATAGCCTGGAGGGCTTCCCTGGTGGCGCTGTGGTTAAGAATCCGCCTGCCAATGCAGGGGACACGGGTTCGAGCCCTGGTCCGGGAAGATCCCACATGCTGCGGAACAACTAAGCCCGTGCGCCACAGCTACTGAACCTGCGCTCTAGAGCCCGCGAGCCACAACTACTGAGCCCAAGTGCCACAACTACTGAAGCCCATGCGCCTAGAGCCCGTGCTCCGCAACGAGAAGCCACCGCAGTGAGAAGCCCGCGCACTGCAATGAAGAGTAGCCCCTGCTCGCCGCAACTAGAGAAAGCCCGCACACAGCCATGAAGACCCAACAGCCAAAAATAAACAAATAAAATAAATAAATTTATTAAAAAAAAAAAATAGCCTGGACATGGAAGCAACCTAAATCCATCAACAGAGGAATGGATAAAGAAGATGTGGCACATATGTACAATAGAATATTACTCGGCCATAAAAAAGAACAAAATAATGCCATGTTCTGTGACATGGATGGACCTAGAGATTATCATACTGAGTGCAGTAAGTCAGACAGAGAAAGACAAATATCATATGATATGGCTTATATGTGGAATCTCAAAAAATGGTACAAATGGATTTATTTACAAAACAGAAATAGAGTCACAGACGTAGAAAACAAACTTATGGTTACCAAGGGGGAAAAGGGGTGGGATAAATTGGGAGATTGGGATTGACATACACACACTGCTATATATAAAGCAGATAACTAATAAGGACCCACTGTATAGCACAGGGAACTCTACTCAATACTTTGTAATGACCCATAAGGGAACAGAATCTAAAAAAGAGTGGATATATGTGTATGTATAACTTATTCAATTTGCTGTACACCAGAAACTAACACAACATTCTAAATCAACTATACTCCAATAAAAATTAAAAAAATAAAAATTAAAAGGGTAGAGGGAGCCCAGGAGCCTTTATAACAAGACTGTAACAAGGTCCCTTCTCCCTCCCGGCTTCTGGATCTGGGACCAGGGCTGGGAACACACTCATGCGTGGCTAGGTGTCTACTAGCTGGACCCTCACTACCTCTGCACCCCCCTACCCTTGCTCTGGGTCCTCACAACCCCTCCAGACCCCTCTTCTCCTCCACTGGCCCACACCCAACCCAGCTCACGTGAAGAAGACGAGGTAGAGGCAGAGAACAAGCAACATGGTGACACCAGCTCCCCCAATGGCCCCCTCAATCACTCCTGCCTTGGTCCCCGATTTTCCTGCAGACAAGAGAGACTTGGGGAGAATTCCAATCTCGATGAGCAGGCATAAGTCTCCTCCTCTCCTCAGCAGGTAGAGGGTAGAGAGGGGTGCCCCTCCCTTCCCACCGAGGGTTCAGCCCCTAGGTTCCCCCACCATTTGTAGGACCTCAGCCTTTTCCAGAAGGACACAGTCTATGCCACACTTCCTCTCCAGCCCACATACTCCCAACAAACTTCAGCTCTTCGTGGAGTCAGCTATTTCTCCATCCAGGGTCTCTCTGCAAAAGACTCCAGACCTGGCCACAGCAGAGCCATGAGGTTCTGTGCCCCGTGGACATGCCAGAGAGACAGACAGACAGAGAGCACTGTGGGATGCTGAAAGGCCTTGTCTCTCCTTCCTTCCAGGGAGGGTGTCTAAATCTGCTCTCCTGGCCTCTGTTGGCCCTGTCACTCAGGGTCCACGGTGATCTTTTGTGCCTTCAGAAGGAGGTGGAAGCAGGAAGCTTCTCAGACCTCCAGGTCAGACCCAGACAGCTCTTCTGGCCCTGCCTGGCGGCACCCCAACACCCAGGGCAAGGGATGTGCGTCTGGGCATCACCTGTCAACGGTTTGGTGGGCACTGCTGAGAGAGCCCTAATGGGGCTCACTCTCCAGCTGGGGGACCAGATGTTATGACCAGTGGGAATACAGCAGTGAGGGGAGCGCTGGGCTCCAGAGAGGGGTCAGGGTGAGGGTTGAGGGGCTGACAGTCAAAAACACTGGCCCAAAGAGATGTGGGGACAATGAAACTATTCTGTATGATACTATAATGGCAGATACATGTCATTATTCATCTGTCCAAACCCATGAAATGGGTTGAACCCTAATGTCAATTATGGACTTGGGTTGAAAATGATGTGTCAATGGACGTTCATCGATTGTAACAGGTACCCTCTGGTGGGGAATGTTGTTGGGGGGAGGCCGTGCGTGTGTGGGAAAGTGCAGAGGGGACGAGGGAAGTCTCTTTACCTTCTGATGAATTCTGCTACGAACCTAAATCTGGTCCCGAAAATAAAGTCTATTTAAAAAATGCCCCCCCCCAAGGCCTTCCGAGACTGGAGAAAGATAAAGACCATATTTAGAATGGGCAGAGAGGAAGGTGTGGGTCACTTTGGCAAGACCAGAGTCGGAGGATACTGCAGGAAGAGACCTAATGGGGGCTTCTTGTGTCTAATTGCAGGACCACACCCGACCTGCACCATTTGAGCTCTGAAAGTGCAGCTCTGACCCAACCTGGAAGAGACCCCACTCCAGTCAATGCCCCATGGATAGGGGGGCTCCTTCTTACCTGTGCCATCCCCTAAGCACACACCTCTTGTTGGGTTCTGTGGAGCACCTAGGAGTGGAAGACAGAATTTCCTTCTTCAGTGGGAGGACTGGGGTGAGATAAGGGTAGGCGTCCCCCACACACACACCCAGAAGCCACAGAAATGCAGGCGGGACAGGGCTTCTGTCCTTCTAGGCCTCCTACTCAGCCGGGTCTCCAGGGCAAGAACACCAAGCATCCCCAGCCTGGCCCACCTGCCCCCATCCCCTCACGCCCCGGGCATCATGGTGCACCACTCACATGTGACATTGAGCTGGATGGTCCTCTCCACGATCACACCACTTGTGGGGAGCTTCACCTGACAGGTGAGGTTGGTGCCGTGGTCCTGGGGCTGTGGGGTGATGGTGAGCACTGAGGAGAGGTGGGTCCTCGGGCCCAGGGAGGTGAGGGCAGCTGACGTCCAGGAGAAGATGGGGGGCGTGCCCTGCTCACAGGCCCAGGGCACAGAGCAGGTCAGGTTCCCGGGGCGGCCAGACTCCAGGGTCCCAGAAATGAGGATGTGGGGTGTGTGGGTCAGGGCTGATGAAGAGAGGGGGAGACGGGGTCAGGAGGAGGCTTAGAGCTGCAGCCCTGAGATAAGCTTCAGGCTTTGGTCCAGCTCCTCTTTCTGAGCCCCCGCTTGCTTTACCCCCGACCCCTCCCAGGAGGGGCTCCTATCCGAGTCCTGCCCTGGGGCTCCATGTCCTTCCCCTGAGGCCTCTCCCGGACCCCACTCCTTACCCGTCACATGCAAGGAGAGCTGCTTAGACTTATAACTCCATAGTGTACTTCCTCTTTCCACACGAAAAAAGTATGAACTTTCATCCCTCCTCCTGGCGTCTCTGATGTCCAGGGAGCAGTTGTAGGCCCGGGGGTCTCCAAGGAGGTGGAATCGGCCTTGGGTCTCTTCCTGAACTTTACGATCTGGGTTGTTTGTGGCCACAGGGGCATCCAGCTTCTCATTGGCCCCTTCCCGGAACCAGTAGCCGTGAGCTGGAACGTCCCAGTAGCCCCGGGGATAGTGGAAGGAGCAGGGCACGCGGACACACAGGCCCTCCTGCACCGTCACGGACTCCCGCACTTGCAGCCAGTAGTAGCTCGAACCCTGAGCCAGGGACCCTGCGGGGGAACGCGGGTCAGCCGCAGCCCCTGCCCCGCCCAGCCCTCTCCCCGCCGCCCGCCCACCCACCTGCCCACAGCAGGGACAGCAGCAGCGGCGGCATCTCTGAGACGGAGGGCTCCTGGGCGTCCTGTGTGTGAAAAGAGAAGCGGGAGGCGAGAGGGAGGCAGGGCTGCGGGGAGACCCACGGGAAGCCGGGGAGGAACACGAGACTCAGCTGTGCACAGAAGAGGAACTGCAGAGCCGCAGCTCGTCCCCCCTCCGCGCAGAGCGGACGGACACCCCGCGGCCCAGAGACCCCGGAGACCTGCCCAGAGAGGAGCAGGCGAGGAGGAGACCCCTGCCCTGCCCCCCATCTCGGGTGGGTCCTTCCCGCCCCAGAGCCTCTGAGGACACGGAGACGTAGGACACGGCGAGCCTCCTAAGGGCCTCCCGTCTGAGCACCGCTGTCCACACCAGGGAGCCGCTCAACCCCCGTCTCGACCTGGAGGCTCACAGCCTCACCTAGACCCTCGGGTGGCCGGTCCTGCAAGACGTAGGGCTCTTTACGGTCTGTGTGAGCGTCTGGGGCAGAAGACAAGAAGGGGCTCCTGGGTGACGTGAAGGCAGCAGCCAATCAGCCATTCGCTCCTTCACCCAACAGTGAGCATGTTGGGCTGGTGACCTGGAGACCAGAAGGGATACGGCTGGCCTGGTCCCTGCCCAGGACATGCTCCCACCCGGCCCCATCACTTCCTCCCCAAACAGGCAGCAGTGTCGGGCTTTAGAACTGCATCCCTGGTGAGATCGCCGAGTGTCTGGCAGCGTACTGGGTATTTTCTAAAAATATGATATGGGATTTTTTTTTAACTTCTACTATGCTGATTCACAAACTTTCAATGGCATCTTCAGAATAAAAACCATGTAGAGGGCTTCCCTGGTGGTGCAGTGGTTGAGGGTCCGCCTGCCAATGCAGGGGACACGGGTTCGAGCCCTGGTCCGGCAAGATCCCACATGCCGCGGAGCGACTGGGCCCGTGAGCCACAACTACTGAGCCTGCGCGTCTGGAGCCCGTGCTCCGCAGCAAGAGAGGCCGCGATAGTGAGAGGCCCGCGCACCGCGATGAAGAGTGGCCCCCACTTGCCGCAACTAGAGAAGGCCCTCGCACAGAAACGAAGACCCAACACAGCCATAAATAAATAAATTAATTAATTAAAAAAAACAAAAAGCAAGAAAACCATGTAGCATATTCATGTAGAACAAACGGGCGAGCACATGTTCTATGTCAGTGCAAAGGAAATTTCTTTTTTTTTAACGAGCCTCCAAATTATTTATCTTTCAATTTAATTTAATTTTTATGTTGTATTGGAATATAGTTGATTTACAATGTTGTGTTAGTTTCAGTTGTACAGCAAGGTGATTCAGTTATACATATACATACATCTATTCTTTTTCAGATTTTTTTCCAGTAGAGGCTATTACAGAATACTGAGTAGAGTTCCCTGTGCTGTACAGTAGGTCCTTGTTGATTATCGATTTTATATATAGTAGTGTGTATGTGTTAGTCCCAAACTCCTAATTTATCCCTCCCCCATCCCCTTTCCCCTTTGGTCACCAGGAGTGTGATTGCTGGATCATATGGTAACTCTATTTTTAGTTTTTTAAGGAACCTCCATACTGTTCTCCATAGTGGCTGCACCAGTTTACATTTCCATCCACAGTGCAGAGGGGTTCCCTTTTCTTCACACCCTCTCCAGCATTTATTATTTGTAGACTTTTTGATGATTGCCATTCTGACTGGTGTAAAGCGATACCTCATTGTAGTTTTGATTTGCATTTCCATGAGGATCCTTTTCAAATGAAAGTTCAATCCTACCTCTGCTCTCCTCAAAGGCTTCCGTATACTTGCATTGGCCTGGAAGCCCTTGGGATAATTGTCTCTTAGGTGAACACAGAACCTGCTTTCTTCCACCTTCAAGTCTTGGCTCAAACATCACCTCGGCACACTCTCAGACATAGAAAATTGGCCCCCCAAATGTCACTTGTTCTTTCCCTGCCCGATGCTTCTCCAAACACATATCACCATCAAAGAGACTCAATATTTTTTCTTATTTTTTTTTAATGTTTCTATCCTTCCTATATCCAGATGGACAGCTTCTTGATGACAGAGATTTAAAAAAATTTTTTTTATTGAAACATAGTTATTTACAATGTTGTGTTTCATGTCTGCTGTCCAGCAAAGTGGCTCAGTTATTCATATACATATAATACATATTCTTTTTCATATTCTTTTCCATTATGGTGTATCACAGGATATTGACTATAGTTCCCTGTGCTGTACAGTAGGACCTTGTTTATCCGTTCTATATATAATAGTTCACATCTGCTAACCCCAAACTCCCAATCCATCCCCCACCCCACCCCAGGTAACCACAAGCTTATTCTCTATGCTTGATGACAGAGATTTTTGACGCTGTGTTCACTGATGCCCCCTGGGAACCTCCAACAAGGTGGCACAGAGTACATGTTCACTAGTACTTGCTGAATAGTCTATAATTAAGTGTGTGTTACTCTTCCACCCAAAACCAGACGATGAAACACACACACACACACACACACACACGGTGACATTTAAGACAGAGCCCGAGGGTGCTCAGGACTTGGAGAGGCAGGAATGGGGAGGGAAGGATGTCTCAGGGGAAGGGACTGCACATACAAAGTCTCAGAGTCACAGAGGTCCGGCCAGGCTGGGTGTGGAGATGCTGGGAGATGCAGGGAGAGGAGGGATCTGGGTGGAGAGTCCAGCAGGGCAGAGCCCGCCAGGGCTGCAAATCCAGCCAGTGGTGTGTGCACCTTGGTCTCAGGCCGTGGAGAGGAAACACAGCTGTTCCTGCTGTGCCGCAAGTGGATGGTAACGGTCTCTGCGAACAGTCCGGAGGCCTGTGTTTCCCAGGGAGATGGAGGCAGGAGGCGGGTGGGTTCAGAGACCCAGGGAAGAGACGAGGCTGTTGGAACGACTGGGGTCAGGATGGGGAGGAGACGGGCATCAGGACGAGCTGTGCTTAGGAGGAAGGATGGACAGCACTTAGTGATGATTGGATCCTGGAGAAGAGAAGGGGGGGGGGGATGAAAGGGGGGAAACCCCATCCTTCCTTCTGGCCTTAGAGATGGGGGCCACCTTGTCATCAGTGTGGCAGGGAACCCAGCAGAGAAGTGGGTTTGGGGAGAAAGATGGCAGCTCCACTTTGGGTATGCTGAGTGGAGCAATCCTGGGGGCCGTTCTGGGGCAGGTGTGCAGTGGGATGTTGGGTGGTAGGATGCCGACATCACTCACCTGAGGGGTAACCTGGAATGGCGTTTGCAACAGATGCGCCCCCTGCCGGCCTGGCGTTGGCATCTGACACGCCCCCTGCCGGCCTGTCGTTTGCATCTGACACGGCCCCTGCCGGCCTGGCTGCCTTCCTCCTGCGGGAGGTCACTCTGAGCGAGAGAAGAGACCAGGCTCTGGTCAGATCGGGTGCCGCGGGCCGCAGACTCACTCACCCTGTTCCTTGTTCAGGGGCGGGGGCATGACTGAGGTGGGAGAGGGCAGGTCTGGCCCCACAGACCCTCTAGAACACAGCGGCTACCTTCAACCCTGACACTGGGCGGGGAGGAGCCCCTGCCCCGGTGGAATCCTCACCGCCCCCAAGCCCCACCCCATTCCCCCCTCCCGTCAGCCTCCTGCCGGCCCCGGCCCCGCCCCCGCCCCCTGCAGCGCTGCTTCCAGGATGCAGCCACCTGCGCCCTGCCCTCCCCACCCCTCCCCTCCCCCCTCTCCCTGGGGGTGCTCACAGGAGGACGATGAGGCAGAGGAAGAGGAGCGGGATCTTGACAGCCGCTTCCCAGATGGCCGTCAGAATCACCTCTGCTGCTCCGCGCCCCGACTGCCCTAATTCTCACAACAGCCTTATGGAAAGGAGACACTTGATAGCCTCATTTTCCTGGAGAAAACTCTAATTTGAAAAGATACATACACCCCAATGTTCATAGCGGCTCTATTCACAACAGCCAAGACATGGAAGCAGCCTAAATGTCCGTCGACAGATGAATGGATAAAGAAGATGCGGTGTATATATATACAATGGAATACTACTCAGCCATAAAAAAGAATGAAATAATGCCATCTGCAGCAACATGGAGGGACCCAGAGATTGATTGCCATACCGAGCGAAGTAAGTCTGACAGATAAAGAGAAATAACATATGACATCACTTATATGTGGAATGCAAAAAGTGATAAAAATAAATTTATTTACAAACAGAAACAGACTCACACACATAGAAAACAAACTTATGGTTATCAAAGGGGAAAGAGGAGGGGTAAATTAATAGTGTGGGATTAAAAGATACACACTATTGGGCTGGGGCGGGAGCGCGGAGGTGTCGGCGGGCGGGGCAGCAGCCAGGAGCCGGGGGGTCGGGGCGTTGGCCGTGTTTCCCTTCGGGCCCGGTAGCCGCGGAGGGGCCAGGGCGGCCGGAGCCGGGGCTCGGGAGCCGGCACCCCACGCGAGACAGGCGGCAGCTGCCGGGCCGCTCCCTTCTCCGCCCCCCGCGCGCCCAGCCGGGGGCTGACGCGGCCCCTCCCCCGTCGCCCTGCGGGAGCCCTCGCCGCCCCCGCGGCCCTTCGCAGCCCCCGGCTGGCCGCGCGGGGGAGCTCGGGCCGCCCGGAGCTCTGGAGTCCTCAGCCGCTTCCGCCCGGGGAGAGCAGTCACCGCCCCCCGCGCCGCGCCGGCAACCCGGGCCCGACTGCAGGGCCGGGAGGCGGGGCCGGCCCGGCCTGAGCGCCCGCCTGGGCGGCCCTGGCGCTTGGGTGGCCGAGAGGGCGCAGCCCGGGCCCGCGCGGGCTGTTCTTGGATGCGGCGCGAGGCAATTTCCGCAGCATGATTAACCTCTATGGTTCCATCCATCCCGCGGGTGTACCTCAGCACCCGCACCCACGGGGCCGTCTTCAACCTCGAGTACTCGCCCGACGGGTCAGTGCTGACAGTTGCAGGTGAACAGACTGAAGTTCTGACTTTTTTTTTAAATTTTATTTATTTACGGCTGTGTTGGGTCTTCGTTTCTGTGCGAGGGCTTTCTCTAGTTGCGGCAAGCGGGGGCCACTCTTCATCGCGGTGTGCGGGCCTCTCATTATCGCGGCCTCTCTTGTTGCGGAGCACAGGCTCCAGACGCGCAGGCTCAGTAGTTGTGGCGCCCGGGTTTAGTTGCTCCGCGGCATGTGGGATCTTCCCAGACCAGGGCTCGAACCCGTGTCCCCTGCATTGGCAGGCAGACTCTCAACCACTGCGCCACCAGGGAAGCCCTGAAGTTCTGCTTTTTGATCCTGTATCTTCAAAGCACGTAAAAACACTTTCTGAAGCTCACGAAGACTGTGTAAATAATATAAGGTAATACATGCACGTGGTACAAAATTCAAAGGTACAAAAGGGTAAACAGTGAAACATTTCTTGATAACCGGCTGTTTGCTACCTGCTCTGATGACACTGCAATAGCACTGTGGGATCTGAGAAAACTGAACAGCAAAGTATGCACTTTACATGGTCACACTAGCTGGGTGAAGAACATCGAATATGATACTAATACAAGATTCTTAGTAATGTCAGGATTTGATGGAAATGTCATTATTTGGGACACCAACAGGTTTGTGAATAGGGGATCATGTTAGGATTATGAACAACAAAAAAATGTTTTTAAGATGGTAAACAAATTCAGTGTTCTGTCTTAGCTCTCATTTCTCTTTAGGAGAAAGAAACTGGCTTTGGGAAAAAACAATCAGAAAGTGATTCCATCTTTTGTTCCTTGCACTTAGTCACATATTGTGACTAAAAATCTTGGAGAAAATTATGTGGAAAGGAGACCAAGTAATGTAGTTAATGATGAAAGCTGCTTTATGAGTTTCCTGAATTTAAGGAATTTAAGGAAGAATATTTTTGTTATTATTTCCTTTGTGGAACTGAAATATTTTTCACTCTTTGGTCCTTCAATTCTAAATCTATTTTGTAATTTTTGCACTGTGTTTTCATGCATTAAAAGAGTGGTTTCTCAGTTAAAAAAAAAGATACAAACTATTACATATAAAGTAGATAAACAACAAGGACCTACTGTATGGCATAGGGAACTGTATTCAATATCTTTTTTAAAATTTTTAAAAATTTATTATTTATATTTTTATTGGAGTACAGTCACTTTACAATATTGTATTAGTTTATACTGTATGGCAAAGTGAATCAGCTATACATATACATATATCCCCTCTTTTCTGGATTTCCTTCTCATTTAGGTCAACACAGAGCACTGAGTAGAGTTCCCTGTGCTATACAGTAGGTTCTCATTAGTTATCTATTTTATACATAGGATCAATAGTGTATATATGTCAATCCCCATCTCCCAATCAATATCTTGTAATAACCTATAATAGAAAAAAAAAATAATCCTGCTTTTACAGGTGGAGAAAGTGAGGCTCAGGGGAAGAAGGTAACTTGCCTGAGATAATGTGGCAGATGAGTGGCAGCATTTGGATTGGAACCCGGGCAGTGGGGTTGGCGGGGTGTTCCTCTGTAACCACAATCTCTCAAATGCTCTGCACCCACCCAACGGTCCTGAATAGTTAGGGGGCAGTCCACAAGACTACTTTCATTTCTTTCTTTTTTTTTTTTTAAATTTATTTATTTTATTTTTGGCTGCATTGGGTCTTTGTTGCTGCATGTGGGCTTTCTCTAGTTGCGGCAAGCGGGGGCTACTCTTCGTTTGTGGTGCGTGGTCTTCTCACTGTGGTGGCTTCTCTTGTTGTGGAGCATGGGCTCTAGTTGTACGGGCTTCAGTAGTTGCGGCACATGGGCTCGGTAGTTGTGGCGCACGGTCTTAGTTGCTCCGTGGCATGTGAGATCTTCCCGGACCAGGGCTCGAACCCGTGTCCCCTGCATTGGCAGACAGATTCTTAACCACTGTGCCGCCAAGGAAGTCCCAAGACTACCTTCATTTCTAACGCAAGTTGCAAGTTCAGGGGTCCCGAAGACCACCATCGGTTCTGATGATTCACTGGAAGAACTCACAGAACTCACTAAAAGCTATTATCCTCATGGTGACGGTTCATTACAGCATAAAGATATGGATTCATGTCAGTCAAGGGAGGAATGCACAGAGCAGGGTCCAGGGGAATTCCCAGTGTGGACTTTCCAGTTGTCCTCTTCACTGGAGTCACAGACAGGATTGGCTCTTCCCAGCACTGATGTGTGACAATATGCCAGCCAAGAAGCTCACCTGAGCCTTGGTATCTAGGGTTTTTATTGAGGCTCTGTTACATAGATATGGTTGGCTGTCCACATGGCTGACCTCAGATTCCAGACTTTTCAGAAGTAGAGCTGATACCTCGTGACCCAAAGCCTCCATCATAAACTCCTAGACTATCTGGTGTAGCACAAGGCCCCCAGGTAAACAAAGACAGTCTTATCAAGAGGAGATTCTAGGGCTTCCCTGGTGGCGCAGTGGTTAAGAATCCACCTGCCAATGCAGGGGACACGGGTTCGAGCCCTGGTCCGGGAAGATCCCACATGCCGCGGAGCAACTAAGCCCGTGCGCCACAACTACTGAGCCTGCGCTCTAGAGCCCACGAGCCACAACTACTGAGCCCGCGCGCTACAACTCCTGAAGCCCATGCGCCTAGAGCCCGTGCTCCGCAACAAGAGAAGCCACCGCAATAAGAAGCCTGTGCACCGCAAGGAAGAGTAGCCCCCGCTCGCCACAACTAGAGAAAGCCCGCACGCAGCAACAAAGACCCAATGCAGCCAAAAATAAATAAATAAAAAATAAATAAATTATAAATAAATAATTAATTTAAAAAATTAAAAAAAAAAAAAAGAGGAGATTCTAAGGGTTTAGAACCTTCCCAGGAGTTGAGGACAAAGACCAGACCTCTCTTTGGTTAAAAAACCCAGAAGTCAACCGAGTAAATTTGAAGATCTACTTGGCTTTATTTAAGTGATTCATTAGTTGGACAGCGTCCCATTTAGCAAGCAGAAAGGCGCTCAGAAGGGTTGTACAAAATGTAAAGTTTTTATAGGCAGAAGGAGGGTGGGGCAAGTTACTAGCCAAAGAAAAGAAAAAAAGGATTGTTTCAGGCAACCTCACCTTTCTTTGGGGGAAAGGAAAGGCAGGGGTCTTATTATGTAGATCACCTCACCGGTGCCACCCCTGCTATAAGCAGCTTTTGGCAGGAAGGAGCCCTTTGCAGGAAAGAGCTCCCTGCGGGAGGACCCTCTGTCTTCTCACTAACCTTAAACGAGGCACCCCCATGCTCTACTCATCTCTGGCCCTAGCACACCTTTCATATCTTTTGATCACACAATACCTTGCCTAACTTGTTGGTTCTTATCATAGATCAAAGAAGCAGAAATGAAGAATAAGTAATTAACAGATGACCAGGTCTCCGCCCTAGCTCCCCCTTCAGTAATTTTGTGAACAAACTGTGTGAACAAGATAGCATCTAAACAAAAATCACACGAAGTCCACAAGCCCGCACACAAGCCTGCACACAATGGGGAATGGCGATGACTCTGACCCTCTATCTCAATGATTAACTGAGATTACTTCCCTTTTTCCTTTTAAAAGCTTTCATGGCCAAGCAGAAACTTCGGAGATGGTTTCTGGGGACACCGAGTCCACCACCTCCCCAGATTGCCAGCATTCTGATTAAAAGCAACTATCCTTTCTACCGACATTTTTCTTTCTCTCGAGCATTGATTGTTTGCGTTTTGTTTTTGTTTTTTGGCCACGTCACGCAGCGTGTGGGATCTTAGTTCGTCCACCAGGGATCGAACCTGAGCCCCCTGCAGTGGAAGCGGAGTCTTAACCACTGGACCACCAGGGAAGTTCCTCAAGGATTGATTTTTTGAGTGGTGAGTAGCTGGACATGTGTGTGGTAACACTGGGAGAGGCTGAAACTGCCTCTAAGTTAGTTATTAAGTTTTGGTTTGGTAATGTAGCTCGGCAAGAGTGACCCCATTTTCGGCCCGTTATATCTCTTTAACAGTGTGATTCCACTTTGGTAAAAATATGGACATGTGCACAAGTGCACATAGCATATCAGAACTGAAAAGATATGTAGGAAAAAGCTGGATATACCTCTGGGTGGTCAAATAACTTCAAGTTATTTTTAACAGTATTAATTAAATTATAATAGATAATTGTGTGTTTATTTATAAAATATATATTTTTATGTATATAGTTATACAAGGGAAATATATACATGTATAAATATATATTTAGGTAAATATGTAAATATCTAATTAAAATTATTTACTAGAAATATTTATGTTTATGAATATATATTTAGAAAATATGCATAACATAATTTTATTTAAAATCCTTATTAAAATAGTATTTGTTCTATTTTTTCGTTGTTAAGAATTTTCCAAATTTTCTTCAGCCACTGCATTCCTTTTTGCAGTTAAGAAAGTAGTATGTGTTATTATGAAAATAAAAGATGAACATATTCCAGGGAATTCCCTGGCGATCCAGTGGTTAGGACTCAGTGCTTTCACTATAAGGGGCCCAGGTTGGGGAACTAAGATCCCACAAGCCGGCATGGCCAAAAAAAAAGAAAGAAAAATATGAACATATTTCCAAGTACAGTTTTGAAACCACAGAATGGTTTTGGGACTTAGTAGAGCATAGGTCCTTCTGTTTCAGTGCAGAAAGAATTCAGCGAGAGGCAGAGTGGCAGGTGAGGAAAGAGTTTATTAGTAAAGAACACTTGTGAGAGATACAGCAAGCTGGCAGGGAAGTGCCACCCCCAGAACTTAGTGGGCTACAGTTTAATAATCAAAGGAGGAAAAGACCACCTTCTTCCTTGTTCTTTGAGTCTTCCATCATCAGCTCCTCCTACATGTTGGGCAGGGGAGTTTTGACCCTGTATGGCCCAACCAGGACTGTCAACGGTGCTATGGAAATGAGCATAAGGGCTGTAACATATACTAAAGTATGGTAGATCATCTCAGGTTTCAGTATAATGTCACCTTTCCCTATATTTTTGTTTTTAGTGCACGTAGAGAAGCATGTCGTAGGAATCGTTAACTTACTGACCTCACTGGGCAGGATGTGGGTCTCATTCCACCATTGTTTTATTGTTTGGGGGAATGTCTCATGCTTTCCTTGCATGTTTTTTTTTTTTTTTTTTTTTGCCAAGCAAGCCCCCTTGGTTTTGCGGTTAAGCAAGCCTGCTTTCTTGAGTGATCATTAACTTACAGGGGTCTCCCATACTTTTTTCTCTACTTGTAATCCCATAGTGGGATTAATGATTTAATCACCTACTTTGTCCCTTTATCTGTCCCTATCAGTTTGAAAGACCTTGGGTTTTTTTTTTGCAGATATTTAATTCTTATTTTCTTCTTCTTTTGTACACAAAAGGTAGCAACAGCATATCTATTTTTCACTTTGTTTTTGAAAGACCTTGTTGATCAGACACTTCTGGGATGTGCACTCTCTCCTCCACCTTCTCTGTGTCTCACCTCTCTGTGTCTGCTTCTCTCTCTCTGAATCTGGTCTCAATAAGCACACATCACATTCTGCACAGCTCTATACCCGCTGCCCGACTCCCTCTGCATGGAGTACCTTTTGCTCCTCTCCTGCAGCATTACCCCTGATGCTGAATTTTAGGAATAGCCTAAAGGCCCAGCATCAAGGGAAATCGTTCTATAAATTCTGGTTCAGGCATATAAGAGCGCGCCCTGCAGCCAGTCAAATTGGCCATGTTGAGGAACATTCAATGACAAGGAGAGATACTCATGTGAAATAAAATTCACATTTTATGGTAAGACAAGAAAAATTTAAATGTAAAAAAATTCTTCTCTGCCCTTTGGCCTCCTCTCTCCCCGCACTGTGCATTGTGTATCTGCATTGGGCATCGACTAAACCTCCCCCATCAGCAGAAATACCAGCTCAACCATAAAGAGCTACATTCTCCCAGCATCAACAAGGCAACTCCTTAAAAGACAGCATTCCTTCTTGATCTTGTAAGGGGTCACATGACCTACCATGATGATGACATTTAGATCCAGGTTACGTAAACTGTCAATCATACAACATTTGATGTAAAACCCTCTGTCTCAAAAAAACTTATATAACTGTGCCTTGATTTCTTTTTTTTTTTTAAATTAATTAATTAATTTATTTCTGGCTGTGTTGGGTCTTCGTTTCTGTGCGAGAGCTTTCTCTAGTTGCGGCAAGCGGGGGCCACTCTTCATCGCGGTGCGCGGGCCCCTCACTATCGCGGCCTCTCTTGTTGCGGAGCACAGGCTCCAGACGCACAGGCTCAGTAGTTGTGGCTCACGGACCTAGTTGCTCCGCGGCATGTGGGATCTTCCCAGACCAGAGCTCAAACCCGTGTCCCCTGCATTGGCAGGCAGATTCTCAACCACTGCACCACCAGAGAAGCCCGACTGTGCCTTGATTTCTAACTGGCAGAACAGTTCTCAGAAATTTCTGAGATGCTCTTCCCAGGTTTACAATCCTCAAATTTGGCTCAAATACAATTTTCCATTTATTTCCTTAGATCGACTGATTAATTTTTTTGTTGACACACGATACTTTGGGGGGGGGGCGGGGTGGAAGCAACCTCAGGAAGCTGGTCAAATGGGATGACAAAATTTGAAAACTGGGCACAGCACTGCCTAGTGTTAAAAAAGAAATAACAAGAACAGCAATCAAGCATTTGTTGCCCACTATAGTAAACCAAGAATTAATTGCAGTATCAAACCCTTCCAGAAACGTGAACTTTATTTTTTATCTATTTATATTTTTTGGCTGCACCGTGTGGCATGCAGGATCTTAGTTCCCCGATTAGGGATCGAACCCGTCCTCCCTGCAGTCTTAACCACTGGACCGCCAGGGAAGTCCCTCAGAAATATGAACTTTAAACAGTCTAGCTAAATTTTCCTGATTAACACTAATGAGGTCATCTGCATGATAAAAGTGCCTACCTTTCCCTTTCCTTGAAAGATGGCCTGGCCCCAAATAACCCTATCTTTTCTTTTGTTAATACTTTCTTACCCCACCCTCCTTCCCTATAAAAGCCTTTCGGTTTGTACTGCTCATGCGCAAAGCCCCCTTCTAGTTGCTAGATGGGATGCTGCCTGATTCATGAGTCATTGAATGAAGCCAATTAGTTCTTCAAATTTCCTCAGTAGAATTTTGTTTTTTTTTAAGAGATTGGTGACAGCGACAGGATCCAAAGGGAACTTGTTCTTTAGTAAAACATACAGAGGTTTGACCATAAGAGAGAAATTTGGAATCCAATTTTAGTAATAACCAGCTAGCCCAAGAAAACTGCAGAGTTGGTACTTAGTTTTGGGTTTGGGGAAACTTAGATCATCACGAAACCTATCTGGATCTAGGTGTAGCCCTCGTTCTGAGAGCAGATGCCCTAAATGTCAAACCTGGGTTTGTGCAAACTGCAGTTTTTCTTTGGCAACCTTACGTCCCTTTAAGGCTAACAGCTTTAGGAAGTGGATGCTGTCTTCCTGTAAAGAGGCTTCAGGAGAGCAAAGAAGCAAGTCACCCACATATTGCAGCAAAGTAGACCCCTTAGGGAACTTTATATCATCCAGATCAGCCTTCGGGATTTGTGAGAAATAATGACTCTCAGTAAACCCCGGAAGCATTACTGTCCAGGCGAATTTTTTTCTTCCCCAGTGAAGACAAAGAGGTATGCACTAGATTCATCAACTGGAATATACTAAGGATCGCACTTCATAAAACAATTACAGTAAAGAATCTACTTCCAGTGGGAGTGGGTGCCCACAACATATGAGGGTTAGGAATAACAGTGTCAAGGGATAACAATGTTGTTTATTCCTTGAAGATCCTGGACAAACCTCCATCCTCAGCCCTTAGGTAGTGGCAAAACAGGAGTGTTACAGGGGGCTGGTAAAGGGATAATGAGGCTTTGAGCCTTGTAATCTTCTATTATGGTCTTTAAGCCTTGAAGGGCTTCTTGACTTACAGGATATTGATTAATTCTGCAAAGTGATTTTCAGGGATCTGTTTGAAGTTTGCTGGGAGATGTGCTGTGACTTTTGCCAATATCAGTTGCAGATTTTGCCCATAAGGAGGGTGGTACCTGATTCAATAGACAAACGATCAGTGTTTCCAGAATCAGCATTAGTACTGCCAGAGATGGAACAAATACAAGATATCAGAGTGTCATTTAATTCACCTGGTTGGCTGCTGTGATGGCTACTGTCAAATTCTAGAATTATTTCCCCCTTTTGGGAGAAAGATATTACAGCATGATACTTCTTCAGGGAGTCTCAGCCTAATAAATGGATAGAGGTAGAAAAGCTAAGGAGAAAAGGGTGAGTATCTTTCAAAAGGCCTAAACAGAAGGGAACAGGTTCAGAGGCAGGAATTTCTGGAGGTTTCTTAGAGATCCCCACTATTTGAATTGTTTTAGTACTCTGAGGCAGGGCTGTTTTTTTTGTTTGCTTGTTTGTTTCAAACTTTGTTCTCATAGAATTTTTTTTTTTTTTTTTTTAATATTTGTCTGCGTTGGGTGTTCGTTTCTGTGCGAGGGCTTTCTCCAGTTGCGGCGAGCAGGGGCCACTCTTCATTGCGGTGCGCGGGCCTCTCACTGTCGCGGCCTCTCTTGTTGCGGAGCACAGGCTCCAGACGCGCAGGCTCAGTAGTTGTGGCTCACGGGCCCAGTTGCTCCGCGGCATGTGGGATCCTCCCAGACCAGGGCTCGAACCCGTGTCCCCTGCATTGGCAGGCAGACTCTCAACCACTGCGGCACCTGGGAAGCCCCAGGGCTGTTTTATAGTAGTGGGGATGAGCACCTAGAGTGTGTCTCCAGTGTCAGTTAGGACCAGAGAGATTTATTCCCAATCTGGAGAAATGTTTCTCCAAACCAATTAATAGGGAGAATTTGGGAGAGCCCCTGAAGTTCCTCAGAGCCCCGTCATTGAGAACTGGGAGGACAATGGCAAGGCTGATTAGAGGTTAAGCCCTTTAATTTACAACAGTCCTCTCCACTGTCCTGGATCTTTGCAGTAATAGCAGAAACTAGGAGGGTTTTGCTTTCTTTGAGGGGTCTTCAATTGCTGGAGTTGAAGATTAAGAATTCTGGTGGTCTTGGGACTTCCCTGGTGATGCAGTGGTTAAGAATCCACCTGCCAGTGCAGGGGACGCGGGTTCGATCCCTGGTCCGGGAAGATCCCACATGCCGGGGAGCAACTAAGCCCGTGCACCACAACTACTGAGCCTGCGCTCTAGAGCCTGCGAGCCACAACTACTGAGCCTGCACTCTAGAGCCTGCGAGCCACAACTACTGAGCCCGCGCACCTACAGCCCAGTGCTCCGCAACAAGAGAAGCCACCGCCATGAGAAGCCCGCGCACCGCAAGGAAGAGTAGCCCCCGCTCCCCGCAACTAGAGAAAGCCCACACGGCAACGAAGACCCAACACAGCCAAAAATTAATAAATTAATTAACTAAAAAAAAAAAGAAACAAACAAAGAAAGGAAACCTCGCTGGGGAAGGATGCTCACTGATGCAGAAAATGTTCACAACTTGATGCTAAGTTAGAAACGCATAATGCAAACCTGCATCTGATAGGACCATGCTGTGAAAAGTACAGATTAGTTAATTGATACGGATATAATATTACAGTGTGTATGTATGTGTTTTCCACAGCTTTATGTGTAGACACACACACTATATATATACAGATATATATATACATATATCTGTGCAAAAATTGTAGAAACTGTTAACTATCAACAGTGCTATTTCAATTTCCTTTTTCTCACTTTATGCTCTGAAGTTCTTTTTTCTTCACAAAGCATGTAAATTGTTTTTATATTTAGAATGAGAACCAATAAAATTAAAACAACATAAGGTTTGTTGAGACCCCCGTAATGCCATTTCTGCAATTGTTTTCTTGAGCTCTCTTCATGGATGTGTCCAAAACTACCTAATTTGTTCATCCCCAGGGCGGTTAGAGTAGAAAGAAGGAAGGAAGGAAGGAAGGTGGGAGGGAAGAGAGGAAGGAAAAGAAGGACAAAGGAAGGAAAGAAGGAGGGAGGGAGGGAGAAGGAAACAGAGAGAGAAAGTGGGACTGTTTCCTGGCCCCCTCTGGGGAAGTGTGCAGGGCCAGCTCAGTCCCTGTGGTCATAACTGCTCTTAGGAAGCACTCGATTGTTTGCATGTTCGCGAAGCAGTTAGGACAGTGCCTGGATACAAGGCCGTCCCTGGACCCACTGCTTGAGACCCCTTCTGTCACCGGATCCTCTAGCCTTCATCTCCTCATCTGTATCTCTCTTGTCCCTGAGTCACTGACTCATTTACCCCCTTTTTCCAGTAAAAATCAGAAGTCCTCAAGGGATGTTATTTCCTGCAAACACATGGCCATGGGGCCTGCTGGTTGCTTGACCCAGTGGCCAGTGAGGAAGAGACCCTCAGAATCAGGCAGGGGGTTAAATCCCAGCCCTGCTTTGAGTAGCTGAGTGACCCTGAGGCAGCCGCATAACCTCTGTGAGGCTGTTTCCTCATCTACATAAAGGGGTTACACTCTGCGTTTTACAGGATCCTGCAGGGCACCAGGCACAGAGTCTCACACAGGCCAGGTGCTTGGCAAATAGCCCGGGAAGCCATACGTGCGTCTGATTGTTTTTTAGAAGAAAGCTACTGTCAGACTCCAGCGCCCAGCTGGGACCCAGCAAGGGCACCGGTGGTCTTCTGCACCCTAGTTCATTCCCCTGCCTGATTCAGAAGTGAGAACCGCCTCCTGGAATTTTGAATTAATCCCCCGTCTGAACTGGGGGTGAGGTTGAGGTGGGGGCAGGCGGGGAGGGAGAGTGATGAATTCTACTGTTCAAACCCAGAGGGCCTCCTGAGTGGGGCTGGACAGTGGCCAAGTCACATCATTTTAATAGAGACCTTCCTCTTGGGGGAGGGCTGAGGTTTTTTCCCAGGAAGCGCAGGGAACAGAGAAGGAACAGAGTGGGCGGGGTTTTCTGCCTGTCACTGCCTGGAGCCGCCCACCGAGGAAGGGTCACCCCAGGATCGCAGCTGCTGGTCCCAGGAAAAGTTGGGATGGTTGTATGTACAGTGATTCTGGGAGGAGAAGGGAACAGGGACCATAGTCCTCGTCAGCAGAGAATCAGGACTGTGAGGTGCCCTGAGAAGTTCTTCCAGATGTAAATTGTCAGGATTTGAGACGGGTACAGGCTGCCCCAGTCACAGGCTCCCAGCTCCCTCGCCTGTGTAGACAGATTGGAAAGAGACGCGTGCTATTGCATCTCAGTGCCATTTCTATATGTTCTGCTCACACATTCCCCGCCCCCCAATCCTTTTTTTGTGGTCTCTGTGCTCACTTATTTAACCACCATATCTATGCATTACAGATGTTTCCAAAATCACCTCATCTGAATAATAGAAAACTAAATACATCCTGTGTTAACCACTGCATATACCCATTGACAGAGGTGGGCACATGTACTCTTTCTATATCTACACTTGTATCTCCATAAAAATATCAAATCACTCTGTTGCACACCTGAAACTAATATAATATTGTAAGTCAACTATACTTCAATAAAAATAAATAAATTTAAATTTCTTTTTTTACTGAAGGTAAATTTATATACAGTGAAATGCATAAATCTGACCTGTATAATTCAGTGAGTTTTGATAAATACAAACACTCATGTAACTACTGTCCCAATCAAAATATAGAATATTTCTAGCATTCCAGGAAGTTTCCTTGTGTGCCATTGAAGTTAATACCTACCCCCCCCAAGAGAGGCAGCTACTGTTGTGAATTATATAGATTCTATATACTGTTACTATAGATTAATTTTGCCTATTCCCGAACTTCATATAAGTAGAATTGTAGAGTATGTGTTCTTTGGCCTCTTTCAGAAACCAGTATGTATTCAAAACTCATTTTGTATTCAACATGTACTCACCATGTATTCAAAATTCATTCATCTTGTTACATGTGTCAATTGTTCACTTTTTATTTTGAGTACTAGTGCTCTGTTGTATGGATATACCACACTTTGGTTATCCATTCTCTTGGGGTATTTGGGTTGTTTCCACATTTGGCCATTATGAATAATGCTGCTGTAAGCATTCATATACAAGTGTTTGTGTGGATGTTTGCTTTTATGCTTCTTGAGTAAATCTCTAGGAGTGGAATTGCTAGGTCATGGAGTGGATGTATTATGCTTAACTGCACATGAAACTGCCACAACATTTTCCAGAGCAGTTATACTATTTACATTCCCCCCGGAAATGTATGAGTTCCAGTTCCTCCACATCCTCTCCAACGTTTGGTGTGCTCAGGTTTTAAAATTTTAGCCACTGTAGCAGATGTGATAGGGCATCTATTGTAATTTTAATTTTCATTTCCCTGGCACCCAATGGTATTTTCCTGTGCTTATTGGCCATTTGGATCTCTTCTCTTACACAATATATGAACGAGTTCTTTTTCCCATTTTAAAAATGCGTTTGTCATCGGTGTAAAAAACAAAATTCAGCGGAGCACATTTATGTATCTAATTGGCTTTATTAGTCAGTGCATGAATCAGACAGCATCCCACTTAGCAAGTAGAAAGATGTTCCAAGGAGCTGTACAAATGGAAGGCTTTTATAGGCAGAAGGGGGCAGGGACAAGGGAAGAACGAATTACCCCATCTTGCTTTGGGAGATAAAGATGAATATGGGATATTATCTCACTAGTGCTGACCAGGAAATTCCAGATTGACTGGTTAAAGGTCACATTCCTGGGAGCTTGAAACTGCAATTAGGTTAGGTATTAAGTATTGTTTGCTGACATGGTGCTTAGCACATATGACTCCATTCGGGGCCTGCTACATCTTTTTTCAAACATTGTTTATTAAACTTGGTTTCTTAAACATGGTTTCTTAAACATGGTTTATTAACTGGTTTAAACATGGTTTATTAACTGGTAAGAATTCTTTATATATTTAAGTTCAACCTGTCTTTCAGGGATCTATCTGTCTATATAGACAGATATATAGATTTGATTTTCTCCCAACTTACAGCTTACCTTTTATTTTCTTAATTCTGTCTTTGATGAACAGAAGTGTTTAATGAGGTCTAATTTAAATATATATTTTTTAAGCTTAGTATTTTGGATGTCCTTTAAGAAATCTTTGCATATCCATAGATATTCTTCTAAGTTTCCTTCTAGATCAATGCTGTCCTATAGAAGTAGAATGCAAGCCACATACGTAATTTAAAAAGTTTTAGTAGCCACCATAAAAGAATAACTTGGTGAAATTACTTTTAATCATATTATATTTAACCCAACATATCTAAAATATTATCATTTAAACATGGACTTGTCAACTGAAAAAAAATGCACAACGTGAGAGTTGTGAGTTAAGTTTTATTTGGGGCAAAATGAGGACTATAGCCTAGGAGAAAGCATTTTAGAAAGCTCTGAGAAATTGCTCCAAAGAGGTATGAGGGAAGGTGAGTTTATATGTGATTTTGGTGAAGGGAGAGTACATGCAGTCAAGCACATATTTTTTTGCAGAAGGTTTCTGCTAGCCTCGTGAGGGTTACTCCTAGTCACGAGGAGCAGACGTCACCCTGAAGGATTTTAGTGCTTTTCTAGATACGAGGAGATGCAAGAATTGGGCTCATAAGATTTTCTCCTGAAAATATCTAACTCTCTGAAGACCTGTTCTGCCAGTTTTTCCCAGAGCACAGAGTGCCTCATTTCTGCTCTCCACACTGAGCTCCTTTCAGGGGGTGTTGAAGGTCAGCAGCAGCAGTGGCTCATAATTTGACACCTGTAGAGGTAGATGGCAAGGGCCAATTTGTAGGTGACAGAATCAATATTAAAAATTATGAATGAGGTATTTTATCTTCCTTTTTTGCATACTAAGGTTAGCACGTTTCAAGTGCTCAATAGCCATGTGTGACTCGTGGCCGCCATATTGGACAGCACAGCCGTAGAAGCTTCATAGGTTTCACTCTTACTTTTAGGCTTCTGATTCATCTTAGGCTAAATTTTTTCTGTGCGATGTGACAAGGGGGTCAGGTTCATTTTTTCCAAACCTTGATCCACTTGTTTTACCACCATTTGTTAAAAAATCTTTCCTTTCTCAGTCGAATAGACACGGTGCTGTTCAATTGACCATGTAGGTATGTATGCACGTGTGTATGTATGTATGTATGGGACTATTTATGGATTCTGTTCCATACCGTACTCCCTTGTTTACTCTAGCTTTATAATAACATCTGATTTCTCCAACTGTGTTCTTCTTTTTCAAGATTGTGTTGCTATTCTAGGTCCTTTACATTTCCATATAAACTTTAGAATCCACTTGTCAATTTGTGTGTGTATATCATTTATATCACATATACTTATACATACATATATACACAGTTATAAATATACATATGTATACATACACACCCATATACATGTCTGTTGACTGGGATTACTTTAAATCAATACGGAGAAAACTGACATCTTTCCAGTCCATAAACATGATATATTTTTTCATTCATTTGAATCGTCTTTAATTTCTCTCAGTAATGTTCTGTGTTTTTCAGTGTGGAAGTATTGCATTTTTTTTTAAAAAGCTGTTCCTTTATGTTTTTTGGTGCTATTATAAATGGGCTGGGGTCCACTTTTAGGACCAAGTTGATCTGCACTGAGGGTGGAAAACTTTACAGGAGTAAAATCCTATCAGAGCACCTGACGCCAAGTGTTTGCTGAACACAGCCTGGATCCCTGAGCTTTGAACAGAAAGGTCCTACTGGGAATTTCTCCTGACTCTGGAGAAGACCAGCATTAGACCTCAGTCCCTGCATGTTGGGTCCCTCCTGGAAATGCCCACCCACCTGGCCTTCACCTGCCTCTGTCTTTGAAAGCCGAACTCAAGAGGTGGCTTTAGTGCCTCATCCAGTTCTTTGATTTCTTTCCACCAAGGCTACTTTATGAAGTGATTGCTGTGATATATTCCTTTCTTCGCTTTGGTGCTATAGGTGAATTTTGGGATCATGTTGTTTCATTCATCAGATGGTCGTGTGATCACTTGGGAACCTTCCTCAGTCATTTGGTTTGTCTCTCTAAGGGGGGAGATCATGAGATGCTGCTTGACCCCCATCTCAACCCAGAAGCCCACCTCTTACTCCCATTAACTTGTCCACCCTCAGTGCAGATCAACTTGACCAGATCTCTCAAAACTGGATCATATGAAGAGCAACCATTTTGCTTTTAGGAACTTATCCCACAGACATACACACACACGTGAAAGTAGACACAGGGTTATTCCTTGCAGTGTTTCTGTTAGTAGATTAAATGAATGCCATGATTTTCTGCTAACAGACAAAATCAGAATGCATCCATGTGATGGAATACTCCACAGTCATGGAGAAGAAGGAGGGCAGTCTTACTACTGGTATCCGTGACCTATTATCTTTTAGGTGAAAAAACCAAGGCTCAGAGCAGCATAGGGACACTGGTTAGTTCCCGCAAGGGGACTGTGCATCTGAGGACAGACTCTGCTGAGCATTTGGAATGTTGCGTGCTCAAAGGTACTTAAATAAACAATTGTTAGGGAAAGCAAAAGGAGGAGGCAGGAGAAGTCATCAGGACAAGGTTGATGAGGGGCTTTGAGAGGTGGACCCTGCCGTGTGGATGTTGCCCTGCTCTGGGGGAGCCAAGGAGGGAGTGGACACGTCTGAGGGGAGTGAGGGGCCAGGGGGACAGCTGGGCACAGTGGCCATGGGGGCAGGGGGGGGGGGCACTGGGTTCACCCACAAGGGGGTCTCTGGTCACCAGGGTGGGTCCAGGATGAGTCAGGGGCCCAGCCCAGCCCTGAGCAGGAAGCAGCTCTGCTCCCTACAGCCAGGCAGGGGGCTCCTTCCTACGTGTGCTGTTTCCTCAGAAGACAGTCATGGTCAAGTTCAGTGGACAGTCTGGGACGGAAAGACTTAGTGGATCCATGTCAATGGTGAGGCCTTGGTGGATATGGGCCCCGTGTCCCCAGAAGCTGCATAACTGGGGAGAGGATGGGGGTGGGCATCCTCCTCACCCCTTCCCAGACTGGATTCCGGGACCTGTTGCCCAAGGCCCTGACAGCCCCTTGCCCGCTGCCCTCAGGACCCCGTCCGTCAGGGGCTCAGGCGTCCTGGCCCAGCTCTCACAGTTGAGGCGGACAGTCCTCGTTGTGGTCACTTCGGCTCCAGGCAAGGTCACCTGACAGGTGAGGTTGGTGCCGTGGTCCTGGGGCTGTGGGGTGAGGGTGAGCATTGAGGAGAGGTGGGTCCTCGGGCCCAGGGAGGTGAGGGCGGCTGGTGTCCAAGACAAGATTGGGGGCATGTCCCACACATAAGCCCAGGGCACAGAGCAGGTCAGGTTCCCGGGGTGGCCAGACTCCAGGGTCCCAGAAATGAGGATGTCGGGCATGGGGGTCAGGGCTGATGAGGAGAGGGAGAGACAGGGGGATTAAGAAGAAGGTTAGAGGCGCGGCCCTGAGAGAAGCGTCAGGCTTGGGTCCAGCTCCTCCCTCTGAGCCCCGACCTGCTTTACCCCAACCCCCATCTCGGGAGGAGTGTCTCATCGCAGCCCTACCCAGGGACCTCTAAGGCCTTCCCCTGTGACCTCTCCTGGATCCTACTCCCTATCCGTCACATACAAGGAGAACAGGTTAGACATGTAATTCCGTTTCATTCTTCCTCTCTCTATCCTAAAAACAGTATTTTCCATTGTCCCTCCTCCTGTCATCTCTGATGTCCAGCAGTTGGTCTGGGGGTCCCCAAGGAGGAGGATTCAGCCCTGAGTTTCCTCCTGTAGCTTATGATCTGGTTGTTTGTGGCCACTGGAGCCTCCCAGTCTGTATCTTGGAACCAGTAGCCATGAACTGGGGTAGAGTCAGTCTAGCAGCTCCTGGGATAGGAGAAGGAGCAGGGCACATGGACACACAGGCCCTCCTGCACCGTCACCTGCCCCTGCACTTGCAGCATGTAATCCCTCCTGGACTCCCTCTGGCCCTCGGCCCCCTCCCTCTACCACAGCAGGACCAGCGGCAGCGGCAGAAGCATGTCTGGGGTTCACAGTGCCAGGGGCCCCCAGGGAAAGTCTGTTTCTCAGGGTTCGTCTTTCAGGAACCAAACGTTGCAAGATTTAGAGGAGGCCCCAGCAGGAAGATGTGGGTGAGGTCAGAACAGTGAGCCTCTTCAGAGGAGGAACTTCACAGCCAAAGACTGTTGGCACCAGGGGAGCCCTTAGAGATCAACCACCCACCACCCCACGTCCACTCCTGGGGACACTGGACCAGGGAAGGTGAGAGACTTGCCCAAATTCACACCCCATGCTGGGCCTGAGCTCCATTTCCTGCCTCCCTGTCAATGCCCTTCCCCTCAGGGGTCATTTTCTGCAAAGTGAAAGTTGGTCCCTTCTGGCCAGACCCCTTGAGTCGCAGGGTGTAGTTTGCGGAGGTCGGTCCAGCCGGGGTGGGACGTAGGGACATGGGGGTGGAGGGTGAGGAGGTTTACTGTCCTCCCTCCCTCAGTGTCCGGGTGATGGGCATCCCCTCCCTGCTCATGAGGCCACACACCGGGCCCAGACGCTGTCCCTTGAGCCACTGTCCCGTGGGGAGACAACAGATGTCCTAGCACCCGGAGCTGTGATGCGGGATGCACGGGGGGGTAGGGTGTCGCCGTCCCCACAGGGTTGGAAGTTGAGTGTCAGGAGGACAGGGTAGAGGGGAATCTCGGGCAGTGGAGGTGAGGATTCTGTGTATTAACACACATGGGAGACTTGGAGGGGAGGTGGGCTTTCAGGATGCCTGGGAAACAGAGCATGGTTCTCTGTACGGATTTCGAAAGGGATGGGAAACTAGCCCATGTGGTGCGCCAGGATTATTTCTTCACTGCTGGTCTGTCTCATGACCACACTTCTCTTTGTTACTCCAGACTGTGGTGGGGTCTGTCAGCCTCTGGGGGCTTTGCCCACGCAGGTTCTGCCCCCAGAAGTACAGGTGTGCAGGAGACCTGGAGCAAGGAAAACCAGCCTGGCGGTCGCCCACCCTCGGGGATGGTCAGGATTTCATGAGAGAAGAGACATGCACTGAATTGACAGAAGATTATTTTTAACTGTGTGGCTGGGGGCTGGGAGGAAGTGGTGGGAAGGCATGGCAAGTGGTGACTCCTCAGAGCCATGCTGGGTTTGTTTTGAAATATTATTGGGGAGAGATGTAAGACAACTTAGTGATTCATCACAAAACGAACACCCTCCAAGAAATAGAATGCTGCCAGCCCCCCAGGATCTCCCTCTTGTTTCTCCTCCCCATCCCCACACCCCACTCCTTCAATAAGCCCCTAGCCTCACTTTAATGCTATTTGGTTCCTTGCTTTTCTCTGTAGTTTTAACATCTGAGCATGCTGCCTTTAGTACTATGGCTTTGCACTTGTTTTTCTTAAGACTTGGTATAAAGAGAGAAAACTGCCATCTGTTTTCTTCCATTCAGCTTCATGAATCTGCCCGTCCTATATCATCCCCTTCCTGGAACCATTACCCATAACCCGGGGTAGGGTCGGTGCTGGGATAATTGAGAAGGGAAGGTGCAGGGTCTAAGCATGCAGGGCACACGCACGCCATCACCAACTCCTGCATTTTCAGCTGGTATCTCATCCTGCAGCCCCATCCCCCTCCTGCCCCCCCCCACCCCCCGTCCTGGCCAACTCACTCTCTCCTAGCAGGGGCAGTTACAGCATCTCTGTGCTCAGAGGGGCTGGGCTATGCCCAGACTATTTCCCATGGTCCCCAATTTGCAAAGAAAAGCAGAATAATTGGAGGAGAGACACAGGGAAGACACAGAGAATCTTAACAGTGTGCGAAAGAGGAACTTATGACCACAGGACATCAGAGCTCGGAGGACTTTTAGCCCCACTTATTCAATTCGCAGAAGAAGACACTGAGGTCCAGAGTGGGCAAGTGAATTGTCCAAATCACACAGGAGCCCTGTCTCATGCACCATTGACTGCACAGGGAGACACTTCATCAATCTTTGCCCAGGGTTCATTGGCTGGGTGATAGGAAGTGTATGTTAATATGAGAAGGAAGAATTGTCAACTCTTACAATGAGGCGAGGGAAGAAATTTCAGTCATTCATCCACCATCCACACTGTGCCTTTCGGCTTCTAGTAAAGATTCAGCTCTTGCTCTGGAGGAAAGCAGCATCTGGTTGGGGGACAGGTTACCTGACAATTTCAGTGCCATAGGGAAAATGCCTGTGATGGGGGAAACAAAGGCAGGGGATGGGTGGGGCTCTTGTTCTTCTGGGCTAGAAGGTGAGTTCTCAGAGAGGAGTAGGCCAGGTAGACATAGTAGGGACTTCCAGGCACTCACAGGGTATGTGAATTCTGCAGATGGTCCTGGACTCTCAGGTACTATGTTCTCAATCCCACTTACTCTCCCACTGTGCTGGGGATCCTTCACCAGCCACCAAGTTCTGTGCTCTGTTCGTCACCAACCCCACCTCTGCCCCAGCAAGGGGTCGGGCCTCTGCCCAAGACTTGCTCCTAGGGATCCTGGGGATCCCTGGGAAAGGGCAATGCCGCTGTCCGTGGTGCTGATTCAGAGTCGAGCGCTGACTCAAGATGTCTGCAGCTCTGGGGCAGAGGAGGGGGAGCTGATCACAAAGAACAGGGACCCCAGGTCTGTATTCAGGAGGGTCAATATGTCAGATGTGCTGGAAAGGGCCCAGGTCTACCTGGGAGGAAGCGCTCCGGGGAAAGGAAGACCTCTGTTTCTCCTCCTTGACCTTCGGGCAACCCTCAGGAATGTCCTATGGACATTCAACAACATAGGCTGTTGACACCGGTCCAAGCTCAGAGAAGGTGAAAGCTTTGTGCTACCCTTTTACAGATATGGTCCCATTTCATTTTCTGAACACCCCTGACAGAAAGGGGGTAATGCCCCCAACAGATAGAGGGTGCAGCTGACAGACGGATGAGTAGCTGTAGGTACTAGTCTCCAAAGACCACTCCAAACAATCCTACCCCTCCCTTATGCAAACATGGTTATCCTTTTATTACATAATGGAATTTATTATGTCTTCCTCTCGAATCTGGATTGGGCCCATGACTGCTTTTACCGATAAAATGTGGAGGACAAGACGTCCTGAGATTTGTATGGCTCAGATATTAAGAAGGCCTGGCAGCTTCTGCTCCTGCCTCATGGACCCCTGGGTATCTCTGTAAGCAATCCAGGGGACTCTGATGGAAAGAGTTGCTACACAGAGAAACCCTGAGGGGTTAGACCTTCATCCCCAGCCCCAGCAACCGTTTCAGCATGACTTCCTGAAAGAGCCCAAGGCAAAACGAGAAGTGAAACTGCCCACCTGGTCTCTGGCCAATTCATAGCACCGTAAGATAGAATTAAATGATTGTTTGGGCCATTGAGTTTTGGGGTGGTTTGCTGTGCAGCAATACATAACCAAAATAGCAGCCCACACGAATTATAGCTAATAGGGGAAAAGTGAAATTGGAGGCTTACTCACCACCAATTTTCTCACGTACTGTATGTAAGTATGTATGTATGTACGTATGTATTTATTTACTTGCTGCAATGCACGGCTTTTGGAATCTTAGTTCCCTGACCAGGGATGGAACACGGGCCATGGCAGTGAAAGCACCGAGTCCTATCTACTGGACCGCCGGGGAATTCCCCCACATAACTGTATTTAAAGGATGACTTTTAAATGGTAACTTGAAGCCTTCAGTGAAGATAACCTGTGGAGGCTTTGTCAGGCTGGTGAGCTCCACGCAACAGGATGGCGCTGCCCGTGGTGCTAAAATAGAGCCAGGTCCTGAGCTCAAAAATCGCCCAGCTCCAGGAGGGGTCTGATCCCTCAAGCACGGGATCCAAGACTCAGGCCAGGAAGGCAGCCATATAACCTGGAGTGGTGAAAAGATAAGGTCTTCTTAACAGAAAAGGATTGGGGGACAAGACCCTCTTATCAGTGGGCTGGGGTTCTCTTATTTTTCTCTCCGCTTCCTAGTTCATCCTCAGGGATGCTTCTGCATGTCTGCCCGTCCTAATTGCTTAAGGGAATAAAGGACAGTGAGTCTACAGGAAAGACCGTGGGGCCTAAGGTCAAGGACACTAATGGGGACCAGAGAGAGAAGGATTACAGGAGAGTATTGGGCCTTATGTAGAGAGATTGAGAAATGAAATGACAGGAACTCATCAGGGAGGGACCATCAGTTTCAGCAAGTAATTATAATAATAGAAGTATTCATAATCCTAATTAACTATTATATTTCAGGAAAAATGTTAAAATATGTTTTCTCATAAGACCTTACTAGGTATGATTTGTACTTATTAAATAGAATGTTTAGATCTAGGTTTTGGAGGGACCAGCTGACTTTCCCTCATTCTTGAATGCTGATTGAACACCTACTCTATGCAAAGCACCATCCCACACATGAGGTTACATGGTGTCACGGTATGGTCTATAACATCATCAACACCAGGTCCAGCTTCCCAGAGCCAAAGACATTTGATTACCATCTTGGTAGACTTCCTTCTTTTTTTTCTGGGCATTTGTTTTCTCTATTATATGTCCTATTGGAAGTATGATTTTATGTTGTTCTATTTTATTTTTCTGGGCAATTACCTAGTCTTCTAAATTCAATTCTCACTTTAAAAAAAATTATTTATTTATTTAGTTGCACCAGGTCTTAGATGTGGCAGGCAGGCTCCTTAGTTGTGGCACGCGAACTCTTATTTGAGGCACGCAGGTGGGATCTAGTTCCCTGACCAGGGATCGGACCCCGGCCCCCTGCATTGGGAGCACAAAGTCTTAACCACTGTGCCACCAGGGAAGTCCCCTCACTGTTGTTTTAAAAAAGAGGAAATGTGCTATATTTAATAAATCTTTCAATTGAGGTTGGGCATTTATTTTACTTCCACTTTATCTTGAGTGAAAGTGCTTTTCTTTTCTTTTTCTTTTTTTTTTTTTTTTGGCTGTGCCGCGCAGCATGTGGGATCTCAGTTCCCCGACCAGGGATCGAACCTGTGCCTCCTGCAGTGGAAGCGCAGAGTCTTAGCCTCTGGACCTCCAGGGGAAGTGCCCCCAAATGCTTTAAATTCACCACCTCTGGAGATTCATTTTGCCAGTTGTTTCTAATTTGGCAACTGGAATAAACTTTCTAGAGCACAAACCACTCTTTGTAGGTGTTGTTAATTCAATTTGACTTCACATAAGCCCTTTAAGGCAGGTATTGCTATTATCATCCCCGTTCTACAGATGAGCAAACTGAGACAGTGCACGTAAAGTGCTAAGCACACTAATAACCTCTGCTTGAATTTTTTTCCCCTGATGCCCTGGCTAGCAGTGATTGAGGCTCAGCTTCCAGAGTCCCTAACACCCACGTCAAGCTTTGTCACCTGTATTAACTATGTCTCTCTCACCCCCACCAGGCAGAGGGCTCAGAGGCCTGTGACTTCGCTTGTGTCACCAGAACCTAGCACAGGGCCAGCCTGGCACGAGGAGACCTCAGGAAATGACCATTCAACAAATGAACCAACGAGCCAGTGATGACAAGAACTGGCCCATGATGACCCTTGACGGTGACTTCATGGAGGCCATCTCATCTTAAACTAAGGCATCATGGCTCCCCTGTCATGAGGAAAACATGGCCTCCACAGTGCCTGTCAAGTCACTCGTGACATCACTCACCACAGACCCGCACACCCTGGGGCTGTGCACCTCTGTCTTGGGATCCCTGAGTCTCTGGTCCCTTCATCGTGAGGACCTTTGAGCCCTAGTTTTGGGGGGATCTGGTTTGGGGACCCTGGGTCTCAGTTTCTGAGGCCCAGAATCTCTGGTCTCCTGCGTCTAAGAGATCTGAATCTTTGGTCTTCTTTGGCCCCCAGATTTCAGTTTCCAGGGCCTGGGGGGATGAAGTCTCCAGGTCTCTGGGCTTTGGTTGGGGAGAGTTGTCTCTGGAGTCCTGGTTCTCTCGGCTGCTTGAAGTCTCAGGGGTCTGGGTCTCTGGGTCACTGCAACTCCGAGTCTCTATGACACGGGGCCTAGGGACTAGTGAGTTTCAGGGATCTGAGTCTTTGGAACCCTCAGTCTCAGAAGTCGGAGGCTCTAGGGCTGACGCACGCGCAGAGACCTCAGCTTACACACACACTGCTCCCTCTCCCCACCCTACACGTCCACACGCACCATTACCACCCCTGCGGGCCACGCCTCGACCCATTCCGAACCCCCACCCTCAGGCTCTCTGCGCTGCGCATGCGCTGTCTCCTTTTATACCCACGCCCAAACCCCGCACTCCCACCTTCAATTCCCACCCGCAACCCCACCTCAAAGGGTAAAAATAATATGCTCTATAATCCCTCTAAAAGCCTATAATAATCCCACAAAAGCAGATAACCCGAATATAGCCATTTCGCCTTTTAAGCGTCCTGCACGGCAACAGATTACTAGTACAGCAAACAGTACACGCCCCACGTCCCTTGCCCGTGCGCAGGCGCAGAAGGAAACAAGGCAGTGCATTTTGGGAGTGGTAGGCAGAGCGAAACAAGGGGCCGCAGGGGCTGCTGGGAGTTGAAGGCCGAGGGCCCAGTAACCACAGGCGCTTCGGGTGGAGCTGTTGCATGGGGTTCTGGGAGCCGTAGGCAAGACAGCCCCCAAGGCCTTGTGGTAGTCGTAGTCTCTGGAGCCACTTCCGCGCCGGAGTTCCGCGTGTTCGGCAGTCGGGACCATCCAGCACCGCGTTCTAGTCAGGTATTTCCTCACCAGCTGGTCGGCTCGTGAGCGCCAGCTCTTCGTTGCGGTGCCGTGTGAGGGTTGAGGGTCTCTCTGGGGGTGATGGCACTCGCCTTTGATTTCCCAACGCTTGTATCCCAGAGGCCTTCTGACCGGGATCCCCACTTTGGGCACTGCGGCCCGGCCTGTCTCTTGCTCGCCCATCCCCTCCCCCAGGTTGGAATTCGACCATTTCCCTGCCCCCGCCTCCGACTGGGTACGTCCGGGAGGTCCCTACTCTGTCCTGGAGCCTCTGTCTTGATAGAATGATGTTACACACTATCCGTCCTTCCGACAAGGCTGCGATTCGGAGGCATCCCTGGGGTCTGGGTCTCGTCTTCCGGGCGCATTTATTATTCCCTCAGCCTACAGATCTTTCCTGAGCACCGACCCTGTCCCAAATCCCGTGCGAGGCAGGGGAAGTCAGTGGTGGCCGAAGCAGACCCTGTCCCTGCCTTTAGTGAGCTCACAGTACAACGGGGGAGACAGGCCTGTCACCATGAAGGATAACGTCATGATCCGGTTGGGATGGGGGCATACATGGGGCTCTGGGAGCCCAGAGGAGGCGCCTGACCCAGCCTGGGGTCTATAAAATCTTCGAGGGGAAGATGCTTAACAGACACTTCAAATCTGACATGTCCAAATGGAATTCTGGTCAGTGTCCCCGCTGACTAAATGGTCCCATCATCCTCCCAGGTGCTCAGGCCCAAACCTCCAAGTTATCCTTCTTTCCTCTTTCCTCATGACCGCACCCTCCACCCCAATCCAAGTCCTGTGCAAGTCCCGTGGACCCTACCTTCAAAATAGATACAAAATCCCACCTTTTCTTGTCATCTCCACTGCCAGCACCCCGGTCCAGGCCACCTTCATCTCACTGACTATTGCCAATAGCCTCTTCCCTGGCCTCGCTGCCTCTGATCCTGCCTGCCACGGCCTGTTCCCCACACAGCAGCCAAAGGGAAACTTTTAAAACCTAAGTCAGATCGTATCCCTTCTTCGCGCAAAACCCTCCCATGGCTCCCATCTCTCTCTGAATAAAAACTGTATCATGACTTACGAGCCTCTGACAATCTGCACAGACTCACCGCCTGCCAGGGTCTTCCTCACTCAGGCGGTAGACCCCTAGGACCGAGTGACCATAGATTTAGGGGGAGAAGAGAGATGAGTCCAGGGTGACTTTATGTCTTGTCCTGGGGAGGAGCTGGGAGGAAGTGGCAGTCCTCTCAGGAGACAGGGGATAGCTGGGCAAGAACAGGTTTCTCCCTGTGGGGAGCAGGGTGATTGGTCAGTTTGGGCGCCTAGGATCCCAGAGGACCAACGGGGATCCTCAGTGGGGCCTTTGGAGGACCAGCCCGATGGACGTCATTATCCAGAGTCACCCACAAGGAAAATGAGCTGGGCAGGACCTGAGAAGCAAACCAGGAGAGCGAGGGAGAATCAAGTCAAAGCCGGGGGTGGGATGGGGTGGGGGGGAGAGATTTCAAGGGGGCGTTGCTCAGCTGTGACGGATGTGCCGAATGGTCATGGCCAATGGGTCCTGAGGGCTGCTTACTGGGCCCATTGACAAGGAAGAGTACTCTGGGCAGAGGGAAGGGCGGTGCTAACACTTTCCTGGGTAGGTGTTTCCTGCGGTGTTGGAGAGTAGAGGCCAGAGTGGCTGAAGGAGAGTGGAATGTGAGGTCAGAGGAAAAGGGAGCCTCATGAGCCATAAGCTTTTACGAAAGTGAGATGAGATGCATGGGAGGATGTAGAGAAGATACTGGGCAGGATCCCACTGGCTGTTTTGTGGAGAATTGTGTGTGTACAGGAGGGGAGGGTGGGGCAGGGAGGCTGAGGAGGAGCCTCCTGCAGTAAGAGAGACATGGCTCAGCTCAGGCTAGGGTCGCAGTTGTGGACATGCTAAGGAGTGTTGGGCTTCTGGGTCTGTTTTGAAGCTACAAACAGGATTCGCTCCATTCTGGTTGGGCATATGGGGTTTGAGGTCTGAGCAGGATGCCCCAGGTGCCTCTTCAGTGGCGCGTTTGGAGGAAAGGCTGGGACTTGACACTGCAGTTGGGAGTCACCCACAGGGAGAGTGGGAAGAAGGGTGAAGAAAGAGCAGTCATGGGTCCTGGACCACAAGGCTCCTGCCCTGAGTAGCTGGAGGGATGGAGCTGCCCTTTACCGCAAGAGAAGCAGGTTTGGGAAGGGGAATCAGGAATCTAGGTTTTGAGATGCCTGTCAGACGTGAGTTGCACTGGTCCTTAACTGGTGTTACAGGCAGTAAGCATACAAGTCACATAAAATGATTCCACACATTGTGGTAAATCCTGGAAACAGGGTGACTACTGCACTCGTTCAGCCTGGAGATGATGGTGGCTTGGGGAGGAGGGACTCAGTCGGGTGGGTTTTTATGGGTTTCCCAAGCAGGTGGGTCCAAGGAGAGAGGGTTGGAATTTTTGGCTGGGTGGGGAGGGATGAGGTGGGGGGAACAGAAATGAGTCAAAACTGGGCTGATCCAGGTCTTGATAAGGCCACAGAAGCTTTCGGGGGATTCTGAGACCACAGCAATCCTGGAGGCCCACACCACGCCCCCTCCCGCCCCCAAAACAGAAGAAGCCCCAGTTGATCTCCTTGGAGGTACGACCCATGCTGCCTCTGTGTCTCCCTGGAGGAGATGACTGCCCTGCCTTTCAGAGGATACAATCAGGACCAATTCCTAGAGACAGTATCCCACCCCCACCAAAGTGAAATCCAGTTGGTCTTTTCTGTTCTTCCCCCTTCCCCTAACAGAGCTGCAGTTCCCTTGCCTCTCTCTGTTCTTAGATCACTGACCCCTCCCAAGCTCTCTGACCAGCCCTGGAAGCCCAGGTCAGTGATTACCACCCTGTCTTTCTGCTCAGGGTTGTAAAAGGGCTGGCCTCCCTGGAGACTGTGAAACTGGTCCTTAAGAGGCACCTCCATCCCTCCAAACAGAATCCGACCTAATTCTGGGTGTAACTTGCCTGTCTCTCCCTCTCCCCTCCACCTCTCCCAACCAGCTCCTTCTCTTCTTGGTGTGTAATGGGTGTAATCCAAGAAGCCTTCCTGGAGGCACTAGCTTCCTTAAACTAGAATACAGTTGACCCTTGAACAACATGAGTTTGAACTGCGCTGGTCCCCTAATACTCTGATTTTTTTTTTTTTTTCAATAAATACATACAGTACTACACCCTCCGCGGTTTGGTTGAATCCGCGGATGCGGAACCAGGAGGGCCGACTGTAAAGTTATGCGGATTTCGGCTGCGTCCCTGGCCCCCGTGTTGTTCAAGGGCCAACTGTATACGTGTAACCCTCCCTTACTCTGGAAAAGGCCTACTCGGCCTGCACTATTCCTGGCAGAGACACTACGCAAGCAGCCTCTCTGCAGGCAAGGACTCCCGCAATCCGGAATCCACGTGTAACCCGCCTCCCCTCTCCACCCACCCAGGAGAAGCCGACCCCTCCCGCCTCGCCAGGAGCCCGCGATGCCCGCCCCGCAGTGCGCCTCCTGCCGCAAGGCGCGAGCCGCCCTCCGCCGTCCGCGCTCGGGCCAGGCGCTGTGCGGCACCTGCTTCTGCGCCGCCTTCGAGGCCGAGGTGCTGCACACGGTGGTGGCGGGCCGCCTGCTGCCGCCCGGCGCCGTGGTGGCCGTGGGCGCCTCGGGCGGCAAGGACTCCACTGTGCTGGCGCACGTGCTGCGCGAGCTGGCCCCGCGCCTCGCCATCTCGCTGCACCTCGTGGCCGTGGACGAGGGCATCGGCGGCTACCGGGACGCGGCGCTGGCGGCCGTGCGGCGGCAGGCAGCGCGCTGGGAGCTCCCGCTCACCGTCGTGGCCTACGCAGAGCTCTTCGGGGGCTGGACGATGGACGCCGTGGCCCGCAGCACGGCCGGCTCCGGCCGCAGCCGCTCCTGTTGCACCTTCTGCGGGGTGCTGCGCCGCCGGGCGCTAGAGGAAGGGGCGCGCCGCGTGGGAGCCACGCACGTCGTGACGGGTGAGCGCAGGCGCGGCACAGAGGGGCGCGGTGGGAGGAACGGGCGCATGCGCGGGCGAGGGGCGGACACTGCGAGGGGACTGAGGCGCGTGCCCCAGAGGCGGTAATGGAGACTGTGTATCCTAGGGGACAGAACCCAACAAGGAAAAGGGGATGTGCGCATGCTCCAGCATGGGGCTGGAGCCCACAGAAGGTTCATGCTGGGGTAGGGGGGCGGCAGGAGACAGGATGGGCTATGTCAGGGTTGGGGCTAGGCAGGGCATCACAAAGACTTTGGTGTCTTTGCCACCATCTGGGTCTACACAGATTGGCAAGAAGGGTGGGAGATGGGAGAAGTGAGTGAGTAGGAGTTAGTCTCTGGGAATTAGGTCTTTGATTCTTTTTTTTTTTTTTTTAGGTCTTTGATTCTTAATTTATTTTTAATTGTCTAACACTCTTGGTCTCATGGCCCCCAACTGTCTTTCTTCAGAATACTTCTCTATCTCTGCAAAGCATCTCTCTGCCTCCTAACGCCTTTTTCTTGTTGGAATCTCTTCGATAACTCTCTTTTATTCTCTCACTTTCATCCATTCCTTCAACAAACTACCGGGTTTCTACTAAATGCCAGATCCAAGCTGTCATTAATATATATAATGTGTATTACACATATATATTATATATGCTATTATCATCATCATCGGACTAGGGCCGAGAATACGACTATGCACAAGACAGACATAAGTCCGAACCTTTGAACAACACAAATATATAATGGTAAACGATCATAAATGTTACTGAAAAAAATTACACGGACTATGTGAGCAAAAAGAGGACCTTATGATGTGGAGAGACGGGATCAGGGAGGTGTTTTGAGATCCGAGGGCTCAGGGTGAGGAGGTGAAGAGGAGTGAGGGTTGGGGGGTAGGTTGTTCCAAGCAGAGGGAACCATCTGAGCAGAGGCCCGTTTGAGATGCCCCAGGAAGACCAGAGAGCCTGGGAGGTGAGGCCCAGCAGTGGGCGGAGCTTGGCTCCACAGGCCCTTGTGGCGGTGAGGCATCAACACCTGCTCCTTGGAGCAATGGGGAAACCAGTGGTCCTGATATGAAGACTGTTTGACTTTGAAAAGTTCACTGTGGCAGGGGTGAGCAGCCTGGGTTGGAGGGGCAAGGCGGAGCAAAGGAGATGACCTCGGAGGGAGGCAGCTGGGGTGGTCCAGGTGAGAAAAGATGGTTGTGAGAATCAATGCATTTTTTTATGGTGTGTAAATATTCCCTTACTTTCTCCCTGGTCTCTCTAAACAAAGATAACACAAAAACATTGCAGTCTGTGTTGTCAAAGGCACTTGTGTCAACAACTATGAGTTTTCTACGGCTGCTATAACAAATTACCACAAATTGAGTGGCTTAAAAACAACACAAATTTATTAGCTTGCAGTTCTGGAGGTCAGAAGTTGAGCAAGGGTCTCACTGGGCTGAGACCAGTGAAGAAAGGTTGGCATTCCTTCTGAAGAGTCTATGGGAGAGTCCATTTCCTTGCCTCTTCTGGTTTTAGAGGCCACCTTCATCCCTCGACTCCTTCCTCCAGCTTCAAAGCCAGCAGCAGCGGGCTGAGTCCTTCTCACCTTGCATCATCTGACCTTGCTTCTGTCCCCACACCTCCCATCCTGACTCTTTCACTTTAAGGACCCCTGTCATTACCCTGGGGCCCACCTGGATAATCCAGACTGCTCTCCCTATCTTAAGGTCAGCTGATTAGCAACCTGCATTCTGTCAGTAATCTTCATCTCTTTTGCCATGTGACCCAACATATTTTCAGGTTGGGGGGTGGGGGAGAATTCTACTTACCACAACAATCCTCTTTCCAATCTCCATTAAATGCCTTTTTTTTTTTTTTGCTGTGTGGCTTGTGGGATCTTAGTTCCCCAACCAGGGATTGAATCCCAGCCCTCCGCATCAAGCGCTGAGTCCAAACCACTGGACCGTCAGGGAATTCCCTGAAGTACACTTTCAACTGAGACTGAAATGATAGTTGTAGCATAAAGCACTTTTACTCACTACATGAAAAGGGCACCTAGCAAGGGGCTGGTTTGCAATAAGTGGGGGGCAAATGAGGGCACCCCAAGTTGCTCCACGGGAGCCTGGTGTGTTCCCCTCTCCTTTCTCGCGGGGTCCACCCGCAGCCTCCCCCCGGCCGCCCCGCGGTACCGCGGCGTCTCCTCCCGCGGACCCGCCGGCCCCCGCGCCCCCTCCTCACCGGCTCGCGTCTCTCCCCCAGGACACAACGCCGACGACATGGCGGAGACGGTGCTCATGAACTTCCTGCGCGGCGACGCGGGCCGGCTGGCGCGGGGCGGGGGCCTGGGCTCTCCGGGCGAGGGGGGCGCCCTGCCGCGCTGCCGCCCGCTGCAGCTGGCCTCGCAGAAGGAGGTGGTGCTGTACGCGCACTTCCGCCGCCTGGACTACTTCTCCGAGGAGTGCGTGTACGCGCCCGAGGCCTTCCGCGGCCACGCGCGCGAGCTGCTCAAGCTGCTGGAGGCGGCGCGGCCGTCGGCGGTGCTGGACCTCGTGCACTCGGCCGAGCGCCTGGCGCTGGCCCCGGCCGCGCGGCCCCCGCCGCCCGGCGCCTGCTCCCGCTGCGGGGCGCTGGCCAGCCGCGCGCTCTGCCAGGCCTGCGCCCTCCTGGACGGCCTGAACCGCGGCCGGCCCCGCCTGGCCATCGGCAAGGGCCGCCGGGGGCTGGACGAGGAGGGGCCGCCGGGTCGCCGCGGGAGCCGCAGCCGTCCGGACCCCCGGCTTCGGAGCCCATCCCCGGCTTCTAGAGACTCCGGTTCTCCGCTGGGATCCGACGACGTGGGAGTGCGGGGCCGCCTGTAAATGACACTGTGAAGGAACCCGAGTTACCTTAGGCCGGGCTTCGGTGTGAGGTTGGGAAGGGGTCGGAACCCCTTACCTGTGATCCTGCAGAAGCTGGGGCTCTGGGCTCCCGGGGCTGCGGAGGTCTCCTGGGTGTCTGGGGGACTCCTGGGCCCCAGAGAGGAGAGAACTAAACAACTTTCCATTCCTGAGCGAGTGGGAATTAGGGGGCTCCTTGCCTGTACCTCTGTGGGGTTCTGGGCGTACTCAGATAGTCCTAACCCTTCTTGAGCGCCTACTGTGTGCCTGATGTTTCATGTTTGCCTGCAGTGGGATAAGCAAAACCATGTAACTTGATGGGCACGTCAGTTACAGCAATCGTGATGCTTGTGTGAGCGCTGTACACAGGGCGGGCGCTGGGTCGTCTCATTTCATCCGCACCACGATCTCATTGGCTATAGCCTGGGCCCCATAACTGGCCTGAGGTCACCTCGCTGGAGCCCCAACTGGGGGCTCACACCCAGGTCTGCCTGGGGCTCCTCAAGACGGTGTATTTAGTCCTTACCCCCCCTCTCCCTGCCCACCACCACCCGAATCTCTGTGTGATGGGTGGGGAGCCACTGGGTCAGCTCCCCAGAGCTCAGATTTCTGGAGGCAGAGCTGGGTGAACCTGGGTCAGTGACTTAACCTCTCTGGTCTTCCATTTCCTCCTCTGAGAATGGAATCAAAGCCTCCCACCGAAGCACTGTTGTGAATATTTGATAAAGCACTCAATAAATGGTGTCCAACTTCGTTGTTCACATTAAAGTTTGGCCCCCTGGGAGGCTCTGGGTTGCAGGGTTGCCTCCCTGCCGGTCCAGACAGGTGTGAGGCTCAGAAACTTCCTGCCTGACCCCTGGGGAGACTTGGTGTCCTCAGTCCCAACTTCAAGCTGTGCTGGGCTGGTTCCTTGTCAGGAGTGCCTTCCTTTCCCATCTTCCGGCTCACATCCTCCAGGGGCCTCCTGGAAGCATCCCTGATTCTCTCCTCCCACCCTGCCCAGCCCAGGACATTAGGACTCTCCCAAACCTCAGCCCCTGGGTCCTGTCCTCCAGCCATGCACACTCTTTGGGGCTCGCTTTTCCTTATTAGATTGGACTGGAGGGCAGGGACCAGAGGCCCCGCCTCCTCCGTGAGTTAATTGAGCATTAGGATAATTATTCATTCGACAAACGTTTATTGAGCCCCTCATCTGTGGCCCATGTGCCAAGTGCTGGGAATACTGCAGTGAGCAAAAGACAAAAGCCCCTGCCCCCATGAGGTTCACAATCTGGGAGAAACAGACAATAAGTCAATAAAAATATAATGTCAGGTAGTGATTAATGCAACAAATAAAAATAGGGCTTCCCTGGTGGCGCAGTGGTTGAGAATCTGACTGCCAATGCAGGGGACACGGGTTCGAGCCCTGGTCTGGGAAGATCCCACATGCCGCGGAGCAACTAGGCCCGTGAGCCACAACTACTGAGCCTGCGCGTCTGGAGCCTGTGCTCCGCAGCAAGAGAGGCCGCGATAGTGAGAGGCCTGCGCACCGCGATGAAGAGTGGCCCCCGCTTGCCGCAACTAGAGAAAGCCCTCACACAGAAACGAAGACCCAACACAGCCATAAATAAATAATTAAAATAGCTTTACCTTAATAAATAAATAAAGCAGGATAAAGAGAGAGGGAGATAGCAAAAGCCAGTGTCCACAGGGGTCAGGGCAAGGCCTCTTTGAGGAGGTGGCATTTGAGCCGAGACCTGAATAAAGCAAAGGAGTGAATCATAAAGCCATCTCGGGGGAGAGCTTTCCAGGCAGAGGGAACTGCCGATGCAAAAGCCCAGAGGTGGGAATAAAGTTGGTAAGTCCAGGGAACAGCAAGGAAGTGTGGTCAGGGCAGAGTGGGCAGGGAGGAGAAGAGCAAGAGTTGAGATCAGGTGGTAGCCAGGGCTGGTCCTGCAGCATCTCGCAGAGGCAGGAGCCCATCTCCGTTTTCTAAAAATCCCTGCAGCTGCGGTGGAGAGAACGGGCTCTAGGGGGCGCAAGATGATCACGGTCAATTGGAATGATTCTAGCGCACCAGGCACTGCGGAACACTCCTTCCTTGCGTTTTGAGCCCCAATTTTACAAAGGGTAAATTTTTGACTCAGAGGGGTGAAGTGACTTGCCCAAGGCCACACAGCAGCAAATCAGTGAAGGAGCTAGGGCTCTTGAACCTTTTTGCTATGCCGCCTGCTGGAAGCAAGAGGACCTGGGCCCTTGTTGCAGGTCGGCCACTGATTCACCCTGTGGTTTTGGGCAAGGGACTTTTCTGTAACCGAGTTTCTCCCGTCACACCTTCACACCTTCACACCAGGAGGTGGGTGGTTGGTTAGATTTCTGTTGTGGCTTAGAGTAGCACTATCCAATAGGAATATAATGCGAGCCATATGTGTAATTTCAAAATTACAAGTGGCCATATTTTTTAAGGAGGGGGAGGGGAAAATTTAATAATGTATTTTATTTGACCCACTATATCCAAAATATTACTATTTTAACATGTAATCAATATTTTAAAACCTTGGGGATGGGACTTCCTGGTGGCTCAGTGGTTAAGAATCCGCCTGCCAATGCAGGGGACACGATTTTATCCCTGGTCTGGGAAGATCCCACATGCCGCGGAGCAACTAAGTCTGTGTGCCACAACTACTGAAGCCCGCGCTCTAGAGCCTCTGAACTACAACTACTGAAGCCCACGCGCCTAGAACCGGTGCTCCGCAACAAAAGAAGCCACAGCAATGAGAAGCCCGCGCACCACAAGGAAGAGTAGACCAGAGACAGCCCGCGCCCAGCAACGAAGACCCAACACAGCCAAAAATAAATAAATTAAAACCTTGAGGATATTTTACCTTTTTTTGGTACTAAGTTTTCAAAATCCGGTATGTATGTTACACTTACAACCCGTCTCTATTCAGATTCAACCACAGTTCTGTGGCAAATGTGACAAGAGGGCCTCAAGTGGGAGCTGGGGAAAACGCTGTTCTCAGCTCCTACCACAAGGGGGTCACTGTGACCACACCTTGCATCGGATGGCCATTGACCGAAGAGCAAAGTCTTTCTTTCCGCTGCCTGGTTGGAGAGCTTTGCTCTCTCCTCCCACCTCCCCACCGGTCCCCCTGGCCTGAGCCAGCCTCCAAGGGCGAGAGACACAGTCTGGCAGAAACCTGAAGGTCCCCTATGAACGCTGGAAACCTTCCATGACCTCAAGATCCATGTGTACATTCATTCATTCATTCTGCAAATATTTATTGAGCACTCAATTTGTGACAACAATGAACAAAACAAAAACCTGCCCTCATGGGAGAGGCCAAAAAAGGAGGAAAATAAGTAGACTATGTAGTGTGTCAGATGGTGATAAATTGATTAATCGGAGGATGGGAAGCATGCCACACATTTAAGTAGGGTGGATAGGGCAGACCTCGAGGAGAAGATGACATTTGAGCAGAGACCCACACAAGGTGAGGCAGTGGGCTCTGCAGATCTGTGGGAACAGCGTGGGCAAAGGCCAAGGGAGGCAGGGGAGTGGTGGAGCGGGTAAGTGGAGGAGAGAGGTAAGAGGGGCCCGATTGCATGGGCACAGCTGTGATTTTGAGGCGGAAGCCACAGAGATTTTGGAGCCGAGGGGTGAAAAGGATCATCTCTTTATTCAGGAAGCCAACATTTGCTGGCACCTCCCAGGAGCCAGGCCCTGCACGGGGCACCGGGGAAACAGAGCTGGGTCAGCCCCAGTCTCTGCCCTCAATGGGCTCTCTGTCTGATGGGGGAGGCGGCACGGACCGACACTGGCAAATCAAGACCCAAAGGGATACGTGTCACGGCGGGGGTTCGTAAGGGCACAGGGGAGCCCAGAGGTGGGGCGGTTAACTTAGCGTGGGGCGTCATAGAACGCTTTCTGAAGGAGGTAGTGTTTAAACCAGGCCCCAGAAGATGAGTAAGAATGAGCACGGGGAAAAGGGTGGAGGAGGACGGGTGCACCTGCGGCCCAGAGAACAGCAGGTGGAAAGGCCTGCAGGGAAGGACACACCGTGAACCGGGCGGAATGGCTGCCTCTGGTGTAGGACGCCCGGGCAGGAGCTGGTGAGGGCGGCCAGCGTCTCCCCACCCCACCCCCAAGAGGGTCAGAATGCCATTGCACAAGGCAGATTTCCCCCTGGGGTGATGGGGCACCAGGAAGGGTTTAGAGCGGACAGGCCTCGCCCCGGGTGTCAGAAAGAGCCTTCTGGGTCTGTGTCTAGGAAGACTGTGGGGTGGGGATGGGGGAGGGGGACTTCAAGGCCAGGAGGCCAGGGAGAAGCCAAAACCATAAGCGGGTGGGAATGGTGGGAACAGAGATGAGGGCTATTTAAGAAGTCTGGAAATCCTACTAAACTCTAGGGTGTGCCTTGAAAGTATTAAGAGCTCCTGCCTAAACCCCCCAAACTGCAAATACAAGAGAAACCTCTCCTAAACAGGCTGAACAAAAATAAAGATGTTTGCCACTTAGGCAGGCCGTGGTGAACACGGGAGAGTCTTTCTGAGGGAGAAAGTCGTGGCAAACAGGGAGGGTGGGGCACAGGTGTTGCCCAGGCAAGAAGTCTAGTCATCATGGAGCAGGGCTTTGGCTGAGGCGGAGGTCAGGAGATTTTTGAGCACAGCAGCGATAAGGACCATCTCTTTACTCAGGAAGCCAACATTTGCTGGCACCTCCCAGGAGCCAGGCCCTGCACGGGGCACTGGGGAAACAGAGCTGGGTCAGCCCCAGTCCCTGCCCTCAATGGGCTCTCTGTCTGGGAGCCCATGGGCCTTGGTGAATGCAGCCCTTACCTAAACACAAGGGGTCCTTTATACTTATCGAATGTCTGTGAAAGGACCAGGACTGGTGAGGCAGGAATCCCCCACGCCTTAAGGTACCATCCCCTGGAGTCAGAAGCATTCTTTCCTGCAAGGATTTGGAACCCGATCTCAGAAAGATGGGCTTCCCCATCTTCCCCCTGTGTGTGCTCTCCCAGGGCTGGGTAATTAGAGATTCCTGTCAGGTCTGAAGATGTAGAGGCATGGGGTGCAGAGATTCTGGGGAGAGGAAGGCTCTCAATAATCTCACTCTCATTCAGCCTGTTTTCATAGAGGCCCTGCACATGCCAGCTACCAGAGTGGGCTCCAGGGATTCAGCAGTGAGCACTTTAGACAAGGTCCCTGCCCTCATGAAGCCTCAGTCTGAGTGAGAGAAATGTTTCTTCATTCCATAAATGTTTACTGAGCACCTACTATGTGCCAGGGAACAGAAGCCACGAAAGCAGGCAAAACCCCCTGCCCTGTCAGAGTTGGCACTCAAATTGTGGGAGATAGACTACACAGAAAAGGAGATAAATAAAACACGAGGGACATCCGATGGTGATAAATACCATAGAGAAAAAACAACAACAACAATGAAAAAGGAAGCAAACACATAAAGCAATTATAGATTGAAATGAGGCACAGAAAGGAAACCAACAAGGGGCTGAGATAGAAACTAGAAGGGAATGTCTACTCTAGAGAAGGTGATCACGGGCAGAGTGATGGGATGCGTGTCCCAGGCAGAGGGAACAGCAAAGACAGGCCCTGAGGTGGGAAGGCACCTACCATGTCAAGAAAGTCAAGGAAGTCCAGGGGGTCTGAGGCACAGTGCATGACGGAATGGTGAGGCTGGAGAGGCGGACATAAAGCCAGACACAGAGTGCCTTGGAGGTGTTTAGGTTTTATTACAATTGCAGTGGGAAATCATAGATGGGCTTTAAGCAGGGTTTAACATGATACTCTTTTATAGTTTAAGAACATGTTGGCTGCCAAGTGGAGAATGAACTTAGTGTGGGGTAGGAGTGGGGGGAGGTGGGAATGGGGTTGAATGTGGAAGCAGGGAGACTAGCTTGGATGCTCTTGCACCTGTCCAGGTGAGACGTAAGGGTAGCTTGGACAAGGGTGAGTGAGAGGAAGTAAGTGGGTGGATTCAGTGTCTATTTTGGCACTAAGGTGACAGGAAGTGCCAAAGTAGGAAGTGGGAGTGAGGGAGGGGATCAAGGACCACTCCCAGCTTTTGACGAAAGCAACTGGGGAGAGGATGGTGTCACCACCAACAAAGGGAAATAAGTGATTGATGATGGAGATGGAGGGAGGTGGGGCAGAGATGTTCGTTGGCTGTTGACGGGGCATCAGGGGCACCCAGGTGTGTATGCAGAAGCTGCCTGGCATGTAGCAGATTCAGGTGCTGACTCAGAGCCATCTAAGAGATTACCCAGAGAGAGTCTGGGTAATCAAAGAGACACGTGAAATCAGCAGCAGAGGAGCATGGAGTCAGATGGGCTGGGGTTCCAATCCAAGCTCCACCACTTGCTTGTTGGGCAACTGACCTCATTTCTCTCAGTTTCCGCATCTGTAGAATGGGTGTGATTGTGTGTACCACACAGGGCCAATGGGGGAATTAAGCAAGACGTGACATTTAGGAGGTACTAGAGAAATTGCCAACCAAGAGCTGATGGGAGACAGAAGACAAAGGTGAGGGTCCGTTTGTTTTTTGTTTGTTTTGGTTTGGTTTTTTTGTTTTGTTTTGTTTTTTGTTTTAGCAGCCTGCGGGATCTTAGTTCCCTGACCAGGGATCGAACCCATGCCCCCTGCAGTGGAAGGGTAGAGTCCTAACCACTGGACCACCAGGAAATTCCCAAGGTGAGGGTCCATTTGCACATACCAGAAACATTCTTTGCACGAACTCTCAGCCGCTGGGGCTGTTCCAGGAGACGAGGATCCAGCAGAGAACTCCCCACCCTCGATGGCATGGAGACAGATTTGGAGACAGAATGGCATGGCATTTAACAGCCAGATGACCCAGGTTCCAATCCTGGCTAATGCCATTTGCACAAGTGACTTCTGCCTGAGACCTGGTTTCGTTATCTCTAACACGGTACTAACCCTAACCCTAACCTCATAAAGCTCTTGTGAGGATTACATGTGATAATGTATGGAAAGTCCTTGACAACCTGCCAGATTTGTATTATAAATGGAGATAGAGACAGGCATTTGCTGACAGGGAGTCAGGAGCCCCCAGGAGCCCCCAGGAGAGAGGACCCCCTGGCTTCACAGTCTCTCAGCCTCCAGGTGGCCGGAGACCACCTCCCCCATCACCCAGTCCCCCAGGTACACCCTGGCCCCTACCTCCATCAGAAGAGCTCCACCTCTAAAACCACAAAATCCCACATCCCACTCCCAGACTACAGCCTCCCATGCTTCCAGAGCTCTGCCATACCTGTTCTTCCACCTCAAAGACACCCTGACCCTCTTTGTGCAGCCCTCCCTCCACCAAGGCCCTTATTTCTGCACCTCCTTTACCCCTACATTCCGCCCCTTTACCACACCCCCTCCCGCTGTCCTTTGCGGGAGGAAACAAAGCAAAATCATCTGGCTGCTCAGAGGACGCCTCTTTAAATTCCTGGTCACCAGCCTCACCTGGGAACCTGCTCGCCATCCTCACCTCCCCAACCAGGTGCCCGTTGAGATGAGTTGGCCTGGGCCTCCTAGTCTCCCTGGCCCAGCCCTCCCTCCACTTCTGGCCACCCGACCCACACCCCACCTGCAAACTCCCCCACCCTTTCCTTCTTCCTTTCTGAACAAGGGAAGAGGTGTCTTTCCTTTTGTCTGGGGCTAATCCCACCACTCGGCTGGGCAGGTGCACCACCCATGCCTTTGTTTTCGGGCATCCCTGAGGTTGTTAAGAGCTCTCCGCCGGGGTTTACATCACGGTGCCACCACGCAGCTTTGTGTAACCTTGCATGGGCGTCTCCACTTCTCCTTCTGCACATGGAGAATAATAAGTGTACCTTTCTCACCAGACCGTGGGAAGGGTTCGGTAAGTTAACTTACGAAAAATGCGTTAAAACAGTGTTGGACACGCAAACCAGTGCTCCGATGGAACTGAGGCTCAGATCACCTCGGGAGACCATAGCGAGGATTCAGAGAGTCCAGGAGTTTGTACGCTTCCTCCTGGGCTTACCAGCTGGATGACCTTGGACAAGCCACTTCCCCCTTCCCCCAGCCTCCGTTTCTCAGACTGTAAAATGGGCCCAAGATAGTCCCTAGCCCATGGAGTCTGGGCTTTCCTCGACCTCACCGCCCTCATTTCCTTCTATTTTCTTCCCTGGCTCATGCTGCACCAGCCACACTGGCCTCCTCACTGGTCGCCAGACACATCAGACCTCCTTCCACCTCAGGGCCTTTGCACGTGCTGCTCTCTCTGTCTGGAACACTCTTCCCCCGGTATCCCTGACAATCTGCAGGTCTTTGCTCAAAAATCCCCTCAGTCAGCCCTTCCCTGGACACTGACCTCTTCCCTGCTTTCTTATTCTTCTTAGCACTCGTAACTTGCAATAGTATACATTGTATTTATTTAACTTTCTTTTGCTTGGTTGCCTTTCCTTCCACAATGGAAGCATCAGGAGGGTAGGGATCTCCGTCTATTTTGTTTATTGCCGTATCCTCAGCACTTAGAACCGTGCCTGATACCTAGTAGGTGCTCAAGAAATATTTGTTGAATGGAAGGAGGGATAGGGAGAAAGGGAGAGGGGAAGGGAGGGAGGGAAGGAGGAATGAAAGGAGCTAACCCACATAAAGAAGTTACCTGGATACACAAATTGTGGCCTGTCCATACAGTGGTGTATGATCCAGCCTTAAAAAGGAAGGAAATTCTTGGGACTTCCCTGGTGGTCCAGTGGTTAAGAATCTGCGCTTCCACTGTAGGGGGTGCAGGTTCGATCCCTGGTCCAGAAAATAAGATTCTGCATGCCGCATGACGCAGCAAAACAAAGTATAAAAAAAAGGAAGGAAATTCTGACATGAACCTTGAGGATATTATGCTCAGGGAAATAAGCCAGACGCACAAAAAATAATCACACAATTACTACATGATGGCACTTATATGAAATACCTAGAGTAGTGAAATTCATAGAGACGGAAAGTAGGATGAAGGTCACCAGGGCCTGGGGGAGGGAGGATGGGAAGCCTGTGTTTCATGGGGACAGAGTTGCAGTTGGGGAAGATGAAAAGGTTTTGGAGACAGATGATGGTGATGGTTGCACAACCAAGTGAATGTACTTCATGCCATTTAAAAATGTTTTAAGGGACTTCCCCGGTGGCGCAGTGATTAAGAATCTGCCTGCCAATGCAGGGGACACGGGTTCGAGCCCTGGTCCGGGAAGATCCCACATGCCGCGGAGCAACTAAGCCTGTGAGCCACAACTACTGAGCCTGCGCTCTAGAGCCCGTGAGCCACAACTGCTGAAACCCGCACGCATAGAGCCTGTGGTCCGCAGCAAGAGAAGCCGCCGCAATGAGAAGCCCGCGCACCGCAATGAAGAGTAACCCCCGCTCGCAGCAACTAGAGAAAAGCCCGCGCACAGCAACGAAGACCCAATGCAGCCAAAAATAAATAAATAAATAAAATTTATTTTAAAAAATGTTTTAAATGGTAAGTTTTATGTTAAGTATTTATTATATTTATGTATTTATTATGTTATGTATGTATTATACTTCACCACAATAAAAAATTTTATTTTTAAAAAAGTTTTGAACATTAAAAAAAAGCAGAAAGAAGAACATAACACAGTACCTGGCTGAACCAAGACCTCAGTAGACGTGTGGGTTTTGTTTTCGTTTTTGTTTTTGTTTTTTGACAATTTAAAGCTGGAAATTCATTTTTTTTAACTTTTAATTTTGTATTGGAGTATAGTTGATTAACAATGTTGTGTTACAATGTTTATTGCAGCTCTATTTACAGTAGCCAGGACATGGAAGCAACCTAAGTGTCCATCAACAGATGAATGGATAAAGAAGATGTGGCACATATATACAATGGAATATTACTCAGCCATAAAAGGAAACGAAATTGAGTTATTTGTAGTGAGGTGGATGGACCTAGAGTCTGTCATACAGAGTGAAGTAAGTCAGAAAGAGAAAAACAAATACCGTATGCTAACACATACATATGGAATCTAAAAAAAAAAAAAAAAAAAAGGTCATGAAGAACCTAGGGGCAGGACGGGAATAAAGACGCAGACGTAGAAAATGGACTTGAGGACACGGGGAGGGGGAAGGGTAAGCTGGGACGAAGTGAGAGAGTGGCATGGACGTATATACACTACCAAATGTAAAATAGATAGCTAGTGGGAAGCAGCCGCATAGCTCAGGGAGATCAGCTCGGTGCTTTGTGACCACCTAGAGGGGTGGGATAGGGCGGGCGGGAAGGAGGGAGACACAAGAGGGAAGAGATACGGGGATATATGTATATGTATAGCTGATTCACTTTGTTATACAGCAGAAACTAACACACCATTGTAAAGCAATTATACTCCAAGAAAGATGTTTAAAACGAACAAACAAACAAACAACAACAACAAAATGTTGTGTTAGTTTAAGGTGTACAGCAAAGTGACCCAGTTATACATACACGTGTATTTTCAAGTTCTTTTCCCATTTAGGTTGTTTTATAATATTGAGCCGCGGTACCCAGCTTAGACAGCCCGCCTTCTGGAAACACTTTCCCCGCCCCTGAGGCTTCATCAGGCCCTTCAACACTGCCGCTCACTCCCCTACCACCCCCATTAGAGCACACATCACACCAGACTGAGTTTCCTGTTGCCTCTTAGGCCTTTCCTGCCAGACCGTGAGTTTCTCGAAGGCGAGGACTGTGGCCATATGTTCATTCATTCATTCGTCATCAAATATTTTTTGAGGACCCCTGTCATGGCAAACAATACCGTGGCGGGTGGAGTAGGGAGCAAGGCAGCCCAGAGTGGAGTCTGACGGGAGGGGAATGAGTAACCTGGCAGCGACCCTGAGGGAACTAGGGGCTGGGATGGGGGGGATACGGCAGTTAACTGAGCCCTATTCGCGGTTGCATCCCCAGCACTTTTTTCTTGCGCTCCCTGGGGTTTGCCGAGGCCTTCTGCTTAAGCCGAGTGTTCTTTCCAGGAAGAGGGAGATCTCAGGTTTACCTAGGCCTTCTAGCTCAGCAGAGGGTCCCCGTGAGTCCCCCAGATCACAGACTTCTGCTCAAATGGAGGGGGGCAGGGCTTGCGCTTACCAGGAATTTGTTTTGTTGTTAATTCTTTAGTTTGAAATAACGATAGACTCACAGGAAGTTGCGCAGAGAGTACAGAGTCCCAATACCCTTCCCCCAGCTTCCCCCAGTCGTGACAGCTCAGATAACTGCAGTCCAAAATCAGAGCCGGGAAATCGACGAGGGTACCATGCTATTGACCAGACTACAGGTCTCATTCGGTGTTCGTTGTTTACGTGCATCTTTTTGCCTGTGCACGTATGTGCACGTGTGTTTCTGTGTAATTTTATCCCAAGTGTAGATCCGTGTAACCACAATGGCATCAAGATGCAGAACTGAGCGCTCACAGAGCAGCCGCCTGTGCCGCCCCGCGCCGTCAGAGGGGGTTCTGTTTGTGCATCTCGCCCTTCTGGTTTCCCAGGGCCTGAGCCAAGACCTTCAGTTCAAAGCAACGAGGTCCCTCAGCAGAGCCAGTTCACGGGAAACAGACACGCACGGGGTGGGGGGGCTAGGTGGGCATAGGCACAGAGGGACTCCCTAGGGGCGGAGACCAGCCCAGGGGGAGAGCGGAGGAAAGTGGTTTGGGAGCAAACCCCGGGGTTGGTGAGGGAGGGAGAGGGCACAGATGTGGCCTCCTGAGTCGCTGTGTGGTGGTCCGGATGGGCTGCCCAAGCCCAGAGACAGATGCAGTCATTAGGGAGTTTAAGAGGCTGGGGGAGGGGCTGAGGCCAGCGAGCCCTGCCCAAAGATAGGATGAGTCCCCCAAACCCAGGCCCTCCTCCGTCTGCCTGGAACCAATCCCCACCTCATCACTCTGTGTCTCCTGCTCTCTCCGGGTCCCTCTCCCCATCTCTCTGTGTCCCTGTATCCCACTCTCCCCTGACCTCTCTGCAGAGCCTGAGTTGGCGGACACAAGTCCTGCCCTGACCTCCCCCCCGCCCCCCGCTCACTCCCTGCCAGGGCCCTTGCTCCCGGACCACAAAGTGAGAAAGCCTAGGAGACAGGACCACCCAGCACCAGGTGCCCCAGCACCTCCAGTCTCCTGCCGGCTCCTCACCCCCACCCCTTTCTCTCTCTTCCTCTGCGGCTGTGTCTCCTCTTTCTCAGTCTCCTCTGTGTCCCTCTCTCCCTCCATCTCCCCATTGTCCTCTGCCTGGTCCTGCATCTCCTCCGCACTGTTCCCTGTATCACCACGTCCTCATTTGTCATCTCTTGGCCTCCTTTCATCATCACTGCTATTATTCTGTGTGGGTGTGTTTGGAGTTGGGGTACCTCCGCCTCCTTTCTCTCTCTTCACTTTTTTTCTCTTTCTCTGTGCCTGTTTCTATTCTGCCTTCCCCCTTCTCCCCTCTGTTTTTCTGTTTCTGTCTCTCACTTTGCCACACTCACCTCTCCATGAATGTCTGTCCCTGTGCCCTGCCCCCATCTGTTCTGTCTTTTGCTGTCTGCCTCCCTTCCCCATCTATATTCATCTCCTGCTCGTTCTCCATCTCCCTGAATTCTCTCTCCCTCTGACTCTTCTCTCTCTGGCCTGTATTTCTCTTACTCTTTCTCTGCCTCTCCACCTTCATATGCTACTTCTCTCACATTTCCTAGACTCTCTCTCCTCCCATGGCAGCCCCTCTCTCTGCCTCTGTCCCTCCCTCTCTCAGCCCCTCTCCCACCCCTACCCTGTCCACCCCGCCCTGGGGTCCCCCTCCCTGGATTCCTTCCAGATTACAACACCTTCCTGTACCAGGCAGGCAGGTTCTCATTAACAATTGTGACTACTTCTCTGGTGAGAGGGGAAAGGGAAGAGATGGAACAGGGATCCTGGAATGGGAAGTAGGCAATAAAAAAAAAAAAAAAAAAAAGTCAGAAGGGTGGAGGAGAAGCGCCAGCTACTCAGGCCAGAGATAAAAGGCCTCCATGAGTGACAAGGAAGCAAGACATCTTCCCCGCTCCTCCAGACAGGAGACATCCAGGCAGGACCTGAACCCTTCTCAGCATCCTCTCTCCAGCCACCAAGGAGCCCCCAGACCCTGCCCTCCTGGTCTCTGTTCTCTATTCTGTCCCTCATCCATGTCTCTATGGGTCTTAGTCTCTGTCTAAGACGCTCTCTCTGTCTCTGAACTATACCTTCTGCGTCTCTCACCGCCTCCTTAACCCTCACTTTCTCTCTGCATTTGCCAGAATCCAGGCCCCAGCCCTCAGAATGTTCCTCCTGCTGACAGCGCTTCAGATCTTGGCTGTAGGTAAGACAACAGTGGGACCTGGACCCTGAGAAGAGGTGGGGAAGGGTCCTGGGGACCCGACGTGCTCACAGGTGACCTGGTGAGAAGGGGCAGGGAGTAGTTTGGGGATGATGGCTGAGGTGCATGCTGGAGGGGGGGGGCCTGAGTTCTAAGTTGTGGAGGTATTAGGAGATCGCAGGGTCCAGGGAGTTGTAGGAGATGGGGAGAAATAAGAGAGGAATTGAGTAGAACTATGGGGTCTTGACTGGGTCTTCCTAGAAAGGACAGCAGGACACTTCTTGATTGCGTTAGGGAAGAACTAATACGGGAAAGACAGCGTGTTGCCAGAAATGATGGTGGGAATGATGATGGGGTGGTGAGCTCCTGGCAGGGAGAGTGGTGTGGCACGCAGAGTGGGTGTGGGGAGAGATAGTGGATCCTGGGGCGTCACATGGAGTGAGAAGTTCGGGGAAGGAACAGGCAGCTCCCTGAAGGTGTTGGAAGATTACTGGGTGGCGTTGTGTTGTATTGTGAAAAGTGATGACAGAAAGTATTCGTGGAGAAGCAGAGTCAAGCATAGTAGCTGTATCAGGACCCTGGATGAGGTGGCCCTGGGATCCAATAATAGATACTATGGAGGTGCCTGGGGGTGAGGGGGTGTCAGAAAACTCCCTGGTTATGTTGGGACAATAATGGGGGGCAGTGTTGGGCATATCTCATATAGGGTGGGGTAGATAAAGGTGGGTGGTTTAAGGATTAGGCAAAAAAGGGGGGATTTGTGGATTCCGGATGTCCTAGAGAGTTGGGGGTAGATGGAGAGCATTTGTTCATCTACTTTCCCCACTCCACCTCACGCTTGCCTTCTCCTAGCCATAGCACAGAACGAAGGGAACAAGATAATTGGCGGCTACAGATGCACCCGGCACTCCCAACCATGGCAGGCAGCCCTACTGACGGGTCCCTGCCGTAGTTTTCTCTGTGGAGGGTCCCTGCTGTCCGAGCGTTGGGTCATCACTGCCGCTCACTGCGCCCGTCCGTGAGTGACCCTCTCCTTATTCTTCTGCCAAGTGAATTCCAGAGTCTAGCCCTGTGTAGAACCCAGTGTAGTAGCTGGACCCTGGTTTGGGGTCTAGACAAGAGCTTAGAACGACAGACCCAGCTCAGAACATGGAATCCAGCCATAAATCTTGAACTCGGTTTAGATTCTAAAAGCAGATCAACCACTTAGAACCCAGACACAAGCTTAGAGTCCCACACAGAATCTAGACTCTAACACATAACCTGAGATCCATCCAGAGGCCAAGCTCTACCTAGAGACTAAGATGAGGAGCCTGTTCCAGAGTCGTGCTTGAATTCTGGACACAGTCTACCTTCAGAAACTCAGGACCCCTCTCAGGACACTGCCTGGAATCCAGAGTCAGGTTCAGAACTCACAGTCCAGACATAAATCCAGAAACCTGCTTACAGCTCAGAGCGTAAGATAAAGACAGAACCTGAAGCTTGTTCTAGATCCAACATTTAATCCAGAGTCTAGTCTACAGCTCCTCTCTGAGCAGCCTAGAACCCAGACCTCAACCCGCCATCTACATCCCAGAATGAAGACCATAATCTAAAGCTTCATATCGAACCCAGAGCCCTTCTCAGATTCTAGACTGAAACCTGGACCTCAGACCCCAGACTAGAAGTCAAAGTCCAGATAAAAGCTCACCCAGTGCCCATAAACCAGACCTAATGCCATAAACTAAAGTTCAGTGTAGAACCTAGGGCCCAGAGTCTAGAATGGAAACCAACATCTAGAACCTGGGATAACCTGACCATAACCTGGAGCTCCATCTGGAACCCAGAGCCTGACCTGAGGTCAAGGGCTCAGACCAGAGTCTAGAACCAAGAGCCCAGACTATCACCTGTAATTTGATCTAAAACAGAACCCAACCTAGAGTCAAGAATGCAGACCGGTGTTTAGAGCCCGGAGCCCAACTGGAGCACAGAGCTCAAACCATCGTCTACAACCCAGGTCATAAACCAGAGCTTAATCAAGAACCCAGAACTCAACCTAGAAACCGGAGCTCACACCAGTATCTAAAAAGTATGCTATCATCCAGATTCAATCTAGAACCCAGCTCCTAGCTTAGACTCAAAAGTTCAGGATGTTTAGAGTCCAAAGGCCAGGCTAGAACTGGAATGCAGCCTCCCTGAAGCAATGGAGTAACTGGAAAGGATACTCCAGAATACCAATTCTGATTTAGAGCCTAGAGCCACAGCCCAGAGTCTCACTTAGAATTCAGAGTATTGATCCAGGTTCAGACCCTAGGACAGAGCCAAGAACGCTCAATCATCACCTTATACCCAAGTCAGAAGGCAAAGCGCAGCCCACAAGGGGAAGGGGAGAATGGTAAGACTGGGTCCAGAGAGAAAGCCCAGGCTGGGGGAAAGGGTGCCGGGTGCCGGGAAACACTCAGCCTGCAGTCAGAGGGAGGGTTAGACTTGAGGAAAACTCATCACCAGGGAAGGGAGCGCCGCTGGAGGGTGGGGACAGGTCTCCAGGTCAGACCCTGAGCGGCGCTACTCTTGGGGGTCATGGGCCAGGATCCTTCGAGTGGCCCTGGGCAAGCACAACATGAGGATTTTGGAGGTCACACAGCAGGTGCTGCGTGTGATCCGCCAGGTGCCACACCCCCAGTACAACTCCCGGACCATCGACAACGACCTGATGCTGCTGGAGCTGGAGCGGCCTGCTCGGCTGGGGAGGGCAGTGAAGCCCATCGCCATGGCCAGCTCCTGTGCCAGCACAGGGACGTCCTGCCTTGTGTCGGGCTGGGGCACGATATCCAGTCCCATCGGTGAGAGTCCTGCGTCAGGAAAGAGAGGCTGGAAGTCTGAGTCCTGTGTCTGAGGGAGGAGGGGCTGGGGGCCTGGACCCCTGGGTCTGAGGGAGGAGGGGCTGGGGGTCTGGACCCCTGGGTCTGAGGGAGGAGGGGCCTGGGGGCCTGGACTCCTGGGTCTGAGGGAGGAGGGGCCGGGGGTCTGGATCCTGGGTCTGAGGGGGGAGGGGCTGGGGGCCTGGATCCTGGGTCTGAGGGGGGAGGGGCTGGTGGCCCTGACCCCTGGGTCTTGTTGAGGGGTAGACCCCATCGTAACCCCTCGGTGCCCCTGCAGCCAGGTTCCCCAACTTTCTGCAATGCGTGAACATCAACATCTTCTCGAATGAGGAGTGTCAGCGGGCCTATTCTGGAGCCATCACCCCTGGCATGGTCTGCGCAGGGGTCCCCCAAGGCGGGAAGGACTCTTGTCAGGTGAGGCCCAGGGAGAGAGCACGGGCAGGGGGATTGTTTGGAGCAGGGACTTAGGTACAAAAGGACCGCAGGAACATGAAGATCAGGGGAGCTCCCCCCCGACACACACACACAGAGAACGAGAGAGGTTGTAATAGCCAGGCTGCCTCCACGCTGTTCGCCCTTGGGTATTGGACCTCAGTTTCCTCATCTGTCCCATGGGGGTAGCAGGTCTTAGTCGGTGGAATGAGATGAGCTAGTCCATGGAAAGAGCACAGAGCTCTGGTCACCACTGTCATTGCCATCATCACATACGGGCACCTGGAAAGCCGGGCTCAGGTCCTCTAGAGATCGTAATCCATCCCTGAGCGATGGCTCCAGAGACAGGGGATGTGGAAACACACACATAGTTTTCTAGAGACAGAGCTAAGATGAAGAGGGGCCCAAGGGACAGAGACAGAGTGGGAACCAGTGACCCCAACGCCCAGGGGCTGAGACCTCCAGAGCCCCTGCCCAGGGCTCTCAGCCCACCCCTGTCCCATCTTTGCCTCTCGGGTTCTCCATGCCCACGGCTCTGGTCATCTGTCTGTGGATGTCTCCATCTCTGTCTCTCCCCCTCAGGGTGACTCCGGGGGACCCCTGGTGTGCGATGGAAAGCTCCAGGGCCTCGTGTCCTGGGGGATGGAGAACTGTGCCCAGCCTGGTTACCCCGGCGTCTATACAAACCTGTGCAAGTACCAAAACTGGATCCAGGAAACCATGCAGGGCAGATCGTAGCCGGTGTTACAGGACAGCACCTGCCCTCATGCTCCCCAAGACCCTGCTCTTCCCACTCCAGACCCAGGGATCCCGGGCCCCAGCTCCCCCTCCCTCAGACCCACAAGCCCAGGCCCCCAGCATCCTGCTCCTGACCCCAGGCTCAGAACTCCCCTTTCCCAGAGCAGTTCCTTCAGGGGTTCTCTCTGCACCCCACAACATCCCCGTCATTATTCAAGGTGCCCCTAAGACACACAGAGTAGGAGCGTGAAGGCAAAGGCGCTGCACTGGCACCATATTCCGAAGAAGACAATGTTCAAAACTCTTAGTGTCTGTAAAAACCAGGTAAATACTACTAATAAAACTTTAACAATCCTAAATTCCGTTCTCCATTCATTTAATTCATCCAACAGATATGCACACAGGGGTCCAATCATGCCCAGCCAGGAGGCATGTTCCGAAGTGCATGGTGTCCCCTGGGGGTCTGCCCCCTCACCATCCACTGTACTTGGTGTGGTAGAAGGAAACGCCCCAGCCTTGCACGGTGACCCTGAGCAGGACTGCCCTTCCCCCAGCCTCCTCTCAGAGTCCTGTGAGCAGGGACTGCTGAGGTCCCAGACAGGGAGGGCAAAAGACCTACCTTGTTTCCTGGAAAACACTATGCAAGTGAAGAGATCCTCGTTTTCCTAGTCAGATCTCAGGTGAGGAGAGTTGAGTTAATCACACTCAGGTCCTTACAGAGCTCTGCTCTCGTTTTATTTATTTCCAGTTGTCATCCCTGGCTCTGGTTCCCCTCCCTCCCCAAAGGCATCAACACAGATGGCCTTGAATACCCTGCATCCTTGGAACACATGCACCGTCACATTGTGTTGCTTCTAATTTACACGAAATCATTGTGTTATGAATCTCATTCTCTTTCTTACTTTCATTCAAGAACGATTATTTATCGGGCACCTACTGTGTACAAGGCATTGGTCTACTTATTGGGCACCTACTATGCACCAGGCATTGGTCTATTTACTGGGTACCTACTCTGCGCCAGGCATGGTTCTAGGTACTGGAAGTAGGGCTGCGAACGAGCCAGACAAATCTAAATGCTTCTCGTCACAGAGCTTGCGTTCTAGCAGGAGGTCACAGACAAGAAACAGTAAACATAATTTAAAAGCAAAGTCGAGAGTCCCTATGGATAAAAAAATCATTAAACTTGGGCTGGGTGGCAGCTCTTTTGCGTGTGCCAGGGCCAGCTCATCCCAGCCCATAAGAGCCTCTTGGCAAATTTTCAGGAATTTTGAGAGCCGGTTGCTAAACACAGCCATTATTAAAAATTAAATTACATAAACTTACAATTAAGTAATGTATACTTTTTAAAAGTCAATACTCAAAACTCATCAATTCCTAATTATTTTTCCTGCTATCTATGCTTGGAGGCTATTTATGTCTGTCACGTTCCATCTGTAATGGTGAGCATCTGGGAATCCCTTCCCGATTGCATGTCCATCCTCTCGTGGTTCTGTGCTTGGGTACCGCAGAACTCAGATACGGTTCACCTGCCACAAGCGTTCACCTGCTCTGTGGGGGAAAGCCCAGGATCAGAGAGTTCTGAGGTGGCAGGTCTGGAACCTGTCTTACTACAATAGCTCAAAAGCTTGCTGGGGTGAATAGAGCCAATATTTTATAAAACTATAAACGGAGCATAACCTTTAAAAATTGTGAATCACTATATCGTATACCTGGAAATTATATAATATTTTACATCAACTACACTTCAATTAAGAAAAAGAAAAAAGAGAGGAAAACAAGATTGCTGGGGGGACTTCCCTGGTGGCACAGTGGTTAAAAATCTGCCTGCCAATGCAGGGGACACGGGTTCGATCCCTGATCCGGGAAGATCCCACATGCCGCAGAGCAACGAAGCCCCAGGGCCACAACTACTGAGCCTGCGCTCTAGAGCCACAAGCTACAACTGTTGAACCCCACATGCCTAGAGACCGTGTTCCGCAACAAGAGAAGCCACCGCAATGAGAAGCCCCTGCACCGCAACAAGAGTAGCCCCTGCTCGCCACAACTAGAGAAAGCCCGGGCGCAGCAACAAAGACCCAATGCAGCATTAAAAAAAAGAAGAAGAAGATTGCTGGGAAGTGGGTACTGCAACTTCTGTCATGGTGATACAGACACACCTGGGCTCTCATGTGTGGCAACCACACAAGCTCTGCGGAGGAAAGGAGTTGAAAGCAGCTGTGTACTTGAGTAGCTCTGAGCCCCCAGAGAGATGAAGACACGGACCGTGCTGTAATTCTTGGCCTGCATCCTACTATAAAGCTAAGTAAAAATAGTTTAGATGAAAGTAATCTTTAATCTGATTTCCAACTCATATTCCCAGCTGCGATGGTTACGTACCCTATTTTTTTTTTGCTTCTTAGATGCATATCCCTCTCCCATTTTTACAACCTCCGTAAGCGAGAGGCTCCGTTTATAATTAGCTGATAGTGTTATGTCTTAGCATTACGCCCTAATTTCATCGATGGCTCCTTTTTCTTTCTCAGTGGTATACAAAATAATAGTGCCAATACAACTGAGGCATTTTAGATTGATGGAATAGGGTATGAAGGCAGGTGCGTGTGGGTGAGGAGTCAGGTTTCAGTATTAAATAGGCGATCTTATTCCACCAAAGATGGTGTGACGTTATTTCACACCAAAATACTGTGTTAACAGCCTATCCATGTTGCTGTCTGCCCACCTGGTTCATTACTGCTCACTGCCACGGTGCTGGTGTTTTCTCAACCTGTGTTGTCCGAGATGGTAGCCACTAGCCACATGTGGTCATTTAATTTTTAAACTAAAATTATCTAGATTGAATATGCATTACAATTCCGTTCCTCGGTCGCACTCGCCACATTTCTGCTGCTCTATAACCGTATGTGGCTGATGGCTGCCATATTGGACAGCACAGATAAATAGATTTCCATCATTGCAGAAAGTTCTACTGGACAGGGCTGCTTGAGTCTATACCCTTGCTCCTAGTGTGGTCCAGGGGACAGCAGTATCAGAATTATCTGGGGCTTATTAGAAGTCAGAGTCTTGGACCCCACCGCAGACCAACTGAACCGGAATCTGCATTTTAACAAGACCCCCAGGGGACTCCATGCTCATTAGAGTTTGAGAAGCACCTCTCCATGGTATACATCCACCATGTTTAATGACCCAGTCCCCCGGTGATGGACACCTAGTTTCCTTCTACTACCCAAGCAATACTGCAATGACCATTTGGGGGCAGGCCCCTTATAGAACTATAGAAGACTTCTTTGGAATATCACAGGAGTAGGACCACTGGACCAAAAGTCTTACTTTTAATCAATTTCACCAAGTACTGGCAAGTTTTTGCCCAGATAAGAAGGATTCATATCTCTCCACACCCTCAAAAATGCCTGTAGTTCATTCATTCATTCAGCAAATATTTACTGAATCCTATTATGTGCCAGTTACTGCTCTAGGAACAAAGCAGATAACATTGTTGCCCTCGGGGAACTCACTTCTGGAGGTGAGGCAAACAAGGGGCAAATAAATGAGTAAAACATGAAATATTGGGAATTCCCTGGCAGTCCAGTGGTCAGGACCCAGCACTTTCACTGCCGTGGCCCAGGTTCGATCCCTGGTCGGGGAACTAAGATCCTGCAAGCCTCATGGCGCGGCCAAAAAAAAAAAAAAAACCATTAAATATTACAGATGGGAGTAAGTGCTTTGGAGAAAAATAAAGCAGAGTAAGGGGATAGAGAATGTCAGAGGAAGGTTATAATTTTAAGAGGGTTATGCAGTGGGTGGTTAACTCAGCAGGGCTATGTTGTCCAAACCCTGCACATTACAAAAAGAAGTTAGGCCCTTGCCTAGCATCTGGGAGATAACCTCTAAGACTTTGTAATATTCTGCCTAATAACAGTGTCTTTCTTTACCTGGGGGCCTTGGGCCATGCCAGACAGTCTATCCTAATAGGATGATTTGTGATGGAGGTCTCGGGGCATGTTTGACCTGAGGAGGAGCTGGAGACTAAGGCCAGCCATGCAGGCAGACAGCCATGTGCCTATGTGACTGACCCCCAGTAAAAAACATAGACACCAAGGCTCAGGTGGACTTTCCTGGTGGGCACTCCTCTGTACGTGTTGTCACACATTGTTGCTGGACAAAGTAAGTGCTGTCTATACGACTCCTCTGGGAGAGGACAACTGAAAGCTCGGGCCTGGTCTCTCCTGGACTTGGCCCCATGTGTCTTTTTACTTTGCTGTAAGAAACCAAAATCATGAGTGCAGGAGCTTTTCCGAGTTCTGTGGGTCCTTCTGGTGGTTCCCTGAACCCATCTCAGGGATCTCCAACTACAATGGTCAAGGAAGTCTTCATGGAGAGGATGACAAGAATGGAAGAAACCGGGTAGACATCTGGTTTGGAAGAGGGCTCCAGGAGTGGGCATTAACGTACTAAAGTTCTGAGATGGGATTGTGCCTGGCATGAGAGGGGCAGGAGAAGAGGAAGCAGTAGGTGACATCAGAGGACTACTGGGGCCAGATGGTCTAGAGCCTTGTTGGCCACCGTAAGGACACCTGACCTTCACTCTGAGTGAGGTGGGAGGCACTGCGGGCTTTCCAGAAGAGGCGTGGCCTGCCCTGACTTACATTTTATAATAAAAGGTCACTCTGGCTGCTGTGTGTAAATGGTGTAGGCCGACAAGGACAAAAACAGGGAGACCAGATAAGAAACTCGAGATAATCCAGATGAAAGATGACGGTGGCTGGGAGGGACCAGGGTGGCAAGGATGGAAGATGTTGAGAAATGGTCCGATTCTGGATCTATTTTGAAGGTAGCACTGGCGGGGTTTGGTAAAAAAAATGGACGTGTGGTGTGTGAGAAAAGGAATTCAAGGGCGAGACTGAGGTTTTGGCTGAGGAATGAAAGGACAAAGAAACGATTTACTGAGAAGATCAAGACTGTAGGAGGAGCCCGTTTGGAACGTGAGAGGGGTGAAGGACAAGAGTTGGGTTTCGAACGTGAATCTATTGAGTAGGCAGTTGGGTGTCAAGTTGAGAGTTTAAGAGCAAGGTCTGGCTGGAGACATAAAATTTGGGAGTCATCAGCATGTAGATGGTATTTAAAGCCACAGGAGCAGATGAGATCACCAAGGGAGTGAGCACATAGACAGAGAAAAGAAGAGGGCCAAATGCTCCAGCATGTAGAGACTGGGGACGTGAGTAGAAAACAACATCAGTCACGAAGGAGAAGCAGTCAGTGAGTAATGAGGAAGACCAGGAGGAAGGTAGTGTCTCAGAAGCCGAGGAAAGACTTTGAAAGACCAGGGAGTGAATCACTTGTTAAATGCTGCTCATAACTCAAGTTAGATGAACCCCAGAGAGCTAGCCACTGGGTTCAGCAACATGGACCTTATTGGTGCCCTTAAAAGAGGCACAGTTGGTGGAGAGGTGGGGGTGGAAGCCTGCATGGAGTGGGCCCGAGAGAACAGGAGGAGAGGAATGCCACACAGGACGTGTAGCCAACGTTTTGGAGTATTGCAGTCAAAGGGAGCAAAAAACTGGGTCAGGGGCTGAAGGAGAGCACAAAGGTTGAGAGAAGGTTTTTAAAACATTCTTTTCATGGAACATGGGAGAAATTGTAGCATGTTTGTATGTTAATGGAGAAGAAAAAAATGGATGACGCAGGCAAGGGAGCAGAGGATTGCTGGCCGGAACAGTGTCCTTGAGGAGGTGAGAGGGGATGGGGTACCTGACACAAGTGGAGGTGTCTTTCTTAGATGGAGGTGAAGCTTGTTCATCTATAGAAATGGGAGAGGAGGCGGAGCATGTGGGCACAGATGCAGGGAGGTGGCAAGACTGACCTTTCTAGTGTTTGCTATTCTGATGGGTGAAAAGTGGTATTTCGTTGATGTGTGAGATGACTGGGACCAACATCCTTAATAACGTGGATCCAGCTCTAAAGAAGAAGTCACGTGTCTCAATTTCTTGTGCATCTTTCTCTCCAAAAGCCCAAGTCTGATTTCTCCCCAGGCGTCTCTCTTTCTACCTCTTACTTCGTCTTGCCTTTGTCTCTCCCTGCATTTCCTCTGCTCTCTCCCATCCACCTTGTTTTTCTGTCTCTGTGTATTTATCCCTTTGGGTCTTTCTCAGTCTCCCCATCCCTTCACATTTGCATCGGGGCCTCTGCTCTGGGCATGGGTGTAGGGCCAACTTCCTCATCCCAGCCAGGACTTCCAACCAGAACTTCCAGTTCCTGCTTGACAAAGAACCTCATTTTGAAGCCAAGCTATAGGGTGGGGCCCACGGGAACCTCAGGCTGCCTCCATCTCCAGCTTTACTTATTTAACAAGCATGTTTGTGGCCTTTGGTTAGTGTCAAACTCTCCTCTAAGCATCTTCAAATATTAACTCATTTAACCCTGCTCTATGAGGCAGGTGCTATTGATAGCACCATTTTACGGAGGCACAGAGTGGCCATGTCACTTGAACTCAGCTCTGAACCACTAGGAACACTGTCTCTTTTTCTAGTCCTTTTTCTTTCTTGCTCTAGCCCTTCTCTCTGAGGGGGACAGACCCTGATCTATGAGACAGTACCCCTGGATTTGGTCTAATTGGCATGTGACTTTCAGTTGCTCACTGAACTCCATGGGCTCCAGTTGCCTTATTGATCAAGTGAGGGGGTAGAATACCCCCAATTCTTGGTGGGTCCATGACCTCACTTCAACAAGAGTCAGCCAATCATAAGCCCTAATATCAATGTTGACCTGGTACCCACCCCTCAGCAAATACCAAAGCCAGCCACCCCACTCCAAGTTCCAGCCTTTCCCAAGGGAGAAAGGCTTTTTCTGGAAGTGTGGACCTAGGCCACAAGAGAGCACAGGTACCCCGACTTCCCACACAAACCTGTCACCTCACTTAACCCGCATCCTCCGTCCTGCCACTCAGCCTGAACCCAACTCAACTCAAAAAGAGTGAACTCGGTCCCTACTCTGGGTCCAGTCTTGGGAAGTGGGGTAATTCCAAGGTGGGGAAGGACAGTAACCTTTCTGTCACCTTGAGAGGCACTCAGAGCTATGACCCAGCCCACTCCTACCAAAACCCTACCCTGACACAGATACTCGACCTCACACCGAGTGCTCATTATCAATGTCAACGCACAACACCAACTCAACTGTATTTCAACACCTCCCCATCCAAACACTCAATCTTGGCCTCATCTCCAGCCCCAACCCAACTGGACTCTGTCAACAACATTATCCCCAGATCCCTCCCATCTACAACTTAATTCTATCCCCCAAACCAACTCCAACCCCATCCTCAGCCCAGGTCCATTCTCTTCCCCAAACTCACCTGCATTCCCAACACAGTCATCAGAGCCCCTCCCCCCCACCCCCCCCACCAACCACCATCCTAAACCCGACCACAAACTTTTCTTCCTAGTGTAGGGAAAAACTGTGAAAGACTTTAAGATGGACCCAACAGATGTCATCAATGGAAAACTAGGTGGGTTATCTGATTCTATGGGGTCTCAGCTTCTTTTACTGTCTTTGAGCTACTTTACAACTCTGTAAATGATAAATAGTCGATAGCAGTGCAAATAATTCTTGTCCATAACCGTGCAAATGAGGTTTGTCAGGTGGAAGTACAATTCTCTCCCCTCCATATAGAATAAGCCAGTTTTGCATCTATTTTTTCATTCATTTTAGCACTTCTTATTGCCTATACATGTGTGGTTCTTTGTAGCATCTTGCTAGCTCCATCGCTTGTTAACAAATCCAAATAACATCTTTGACATATGTTCATTTTATAGATGCAGGAGAGTCACGGTTAGATACTTTAAAAAAAAATTATCTTTTAACACTAGATTTGACCCTTATATCCAAACTTTAACTCCCCCAATATGGACCACACCAGTTTTGAGATGAATACTCACTCCATCCATCTCAACCCCTTATCCTTATCATGACACCACTGCTGTCTCTCTTTCCAAATATCATCTGGTCCCCGTCTCTGGCTTTCTTTCAAATTCTGACTCCACCTCTGTCCTCTTTAATCCCTAATCCTACCCCCTCCACCCCCTAGGATTAGCTCATGTCCCCACCCACAGTTCCAGGAGACGCCTACTCACTCCTAAAACACCCTTCCTCCTTCTTTTTCCCCATCATCCCGTCCCCAGAGCTTCCTGATTCCTGCCTCTCCCTCCCCACCTAGGTCCCCATGGACTGCCTCACCCATCTGACCCTGCTCTTAAAAGGCCATTTATCCAAAATATTGCTTTCCCAGGCCCAACCCCTGCCCACATCCAAGTCTAAGTTGACTTTCTATCCACCTATCTGAAGACTCCTTTCTTGTGTCTGAATAGGGGAGGAGGGAAGGGTAGAATAAATTTGGGCATCCCTGTGTTTTCCAGAAGAAATAGGGCTGGAGATGAGGCTGAGATGTGTTGAGTTTGACGTAGAGAGATAAACTTGAGATAAGGCTGTTGATGGGAATGGGTATGAGGGATAGGCTGACGGTAAGGGGAATCGTTAAAATTAGTTGGGAGGTGGGAATAGAGTAGAAAATGGCCAACCAGGAGCTGACGTATATTAAGAATGTGTATAGGGTTGGAGGGGGGATGAGAAAGTGGCATAAAAAATGGGTTGATGCTAGGGAGGGCCTTAGGGATTTTGGGTGGGCCTGGAGAAGGAATTGGGCTTTTCCCTTCCCTCCACGTGGGTCTTGCTGGCTGAAAGTTCACAGTGGGTTCCACTTGGGCTTGGGTGGAATCAGATCTGGGTCCTAGCTTGTCCTGGTAGCTCCGCCCCACACGAAGGGCCAAGCCCAGGCGGGGGTTGGGGGTGGGGGTGGGGGGTGTGCATGGCGACAGCCAGCTGAGCCATTGGGGGTGGAGAGGGGACGGCCAGCAACAGGGAAATGCTGAAGGCGCTGGGGGCAGGGAGTTCAGGGGTTAAAAGCCATGGGTCGAGGCTGAAGTTTGAGGCAGCTGGCAGTGGAAGCTCTCCCTGAGAGGGGAGAAAGGACACGGAGAGGGTAGAGAGGGGCGGGAGCGTTCACCAAGGACCCAGCTCGCTGGAGGGCAGGGGTGGAGGGACTGGCCACCTGGTGTGAAGAGCTGCAAGCCAGAGCCCCAGGTGAGGGAGGTGTGCAAGCTGCCCCTCCCACCATGTTCCTGGGACTCTCCCCCCACCAACCAAGAATGGCACTTGGGGAGGGGCTTGCAGATTCCAGGGTCAAGGTTTTCAGAGTAAAGGAGAGGACGTTCAAGATTGCGAAACGCAGAGCAGGGTGGGTAGGGAGTGTCCAGAGATGGGGGTTCTGGCCAGCGCTTAGCACCCTCTCCAACTTCTCAGGCTCCGCCCGCCCTGCCCCCCACCCCAAAGTCACCACGTGGCCCCTGGCCGCCGCAATCGCTTTCCTGACGGTGGCCTTGTCAGAAGGTAAGAATGCGCGGGGGTGGAGGCCGGGTGGCCACTCCAGACCATGGTAGGAGGGGGGGAGGGGGGAGGGGGGGGGAGGGGGAAGGGGGAGGGGCGTGGGAACCGCGAGCTCCGCCCCCCGCCCGCTCGGGGCCGGGTCCCACCGGGACACAGGAGAGCTTCCTGCTTGTCCCTGCGTGACCCGGTGTCCCAGTTGGGGTCAGTCCACTCTCCCCACCGACCGCAGACCCTCTCCCAGCTCAGATGGGCTCGCCCTAGTTTTAAGTCTTCTTCGGGATCTTCCGAACCAGCCCGTTTGCTGATTGTCCTACTCTGCGTTGGAAAGCCCGCCCCCGAGACCCTCCCACGTTCAAGGCCTCCCCAGAGTTACAAGAGACAGACATGGGTTCAAATCCTGACGGCTGCCACGTTGAGCAAGTAACTTAGCTTCTTTCTTTCATCTGTAAAAATGGGAACATTAAGTCCTTACCACAAAGGGTGGTTGTGAATATTGAAATGTAATGCATGTAATGTGCTCACCGCCTGGCAGACAGAAGGGACTGGAAAGTTAGTTGTTATTACTACTTTATTGGTAGTATTCTGTCTCCGTTCTCAGGCCCTTCCAGAACCTTCTAGATTGTTCTTTAATCCTTGAGGAGACCCCAAACCTATCTGATTCCACCCAGAGTTGGTCCGCAGAGATTCCTCTCCTCACATTTAAGCCCCCTTTCCCTGCCCTTGCAGGCAAGTTCTCTGGAAACCCCATTCATGCATCACTCATTCATTCAACAAACAGCTGAGCACCAGGCAGAGTGCCGGGTGCTGTAAAAGCAGAGACAGAGTTCCTGCTCTCAGCACCCAGAGCCTAGAGGAGATGGATGCAGACATTATTCAAACAATTACCCAAATAATTAGATAATAATTAGTTAGAACTGTGACACGAGGTGATGGCTTCAAGGAGCCAAGCCAGAAGCCCAGAGATATCATGGCGGCTCCTGGCCTGGAAAGGCCCCCAAAAGGCTTCACCCTTGAGCTGAGACCTGAAGGAGGGAGGGGTCCTCAGGCACCCATCACCACCCTTGGCCTGAAGGTGGGGTAGCTTCTCTCCTTTGGTGACACACCTAGGACTCCCATGTCCCCTTCTGGGTGCCATGCCCCTGGGCTAGGAGCTCCACATGCATCGTCTTGTGGAATCCTTAACAGCCTTATGAGGTAGGTGCACTATAATTACTCCAGTTTCACAGCTGAAAAACCCACGACTCTGAGAAAGCAAAGTCCCCAGCAGTGCCTGAGTCAGGATCCTAATCCATGTTGCCTGCACTGTCTTCCACACCCTGGACTTTATGGTCTGGCAAACCATCTTTATTAATTTCAACCGAATGGTCTTCTTAGAGGCAACTTTTTTTTTTTTTACTTAAAACATATTTGAAGTTTATACCACTGTTCTAAATGGAAAACAGCATCCTTTGCTATAAATAAAAGGTAAGAGAGAAAAATCAATTCCACACAATGGACAAAAACAATGTTCATTGTATTGGACCACCTGAAACTGCCTATAGTTGACCCTTTTTGACCTCCCCTAAAATAGCAATTGCAGATAGTTCAACTTAATTTTGGGGTTGCCAGCTGAAGGTAACCTTCTGCTTCCTCCTGGTTTTGAAGGTGAGCTCAACAAGGCAAGAGAGGTGTTGAAAGGATATTAGCACCATCGTGAAACTTTCTCCTGACAAAATCAGGTTTGAAAGAGAAAGGAATGATGACTCAGTTTCTGAGGGTGCAATTAATAGCAGTCCCCACTTACTGAGTGCTTGCTCTGTGCCAGGTCCTGTGTGTGTCTTGGATGTAGGATCTTACTGAACCTACAACTACCCGAAGAGAGACAAACGATTACTTTTCCTTCTTTACAGCTGAGAAAACTGAGGCTGGAGACTTGTACCCAGCCAGAAAGTGGCACATTCAGGATTAGACTTTCTCTGTCCCTGTGTTGCCTGCTGCGCCTCTAATGCCAGGCACAGTGCCTGGTACACACAACACTCATTGCTTGAGTAGCTGCTGTGTGCCAGACATCGCTAGGTCCTGGGAATGCAGCACTGAATAAAACAGTTCAGGTGCCTGTGGTCAGTGCAGCTTACAGTCAAGAAGAGGAGATGAATTGTAAACAAAATATAAAGAGAAAGGAATAGTGATTGTAGCTATGATGAAACTCAACTCGGGAGATGTCATAGGGAATGACAGGGGGCGCGGAGTTTAGGAGGGCCAATGTTAGACCAGGTGACCAGGAATCTGGGAAGGCCTTTCTGAAGAGGTGACATTTGAGCTCAGCTCTCAGAGTCAAGAGGGACCCAGATACGCAGTCTTTAGATTCTGAGTGCCATCCAGTAGACTATTTCACGTATATAATGTCTTATATCTGTGCTGTTCAATGTGCTGTGACTGGTGTGACTGAAGAACGGAATTTTAAATTTCATTTTAATTAATTTAAATTTAGATAGCCCTATGTGGCTAGTGGCTACCATACTGAACAGGGCAGGTCTAGAGAAAGAACTGTCCAGAAAGAGGAAGCAGCAAGCACAAGGGATCTGGTGTGTTTGAAGGACAGGTCCATGGGTCTGGAACAGAGTGAGTGAAGAGGAGAAGTGGGAGATGGGGTTGAAGAGACTAGCAAGGGTCAGATGACGCAGAGTGCTGCAAACTTTGTATCTGGGGGTGGTTAGCCTATGAATGGTATGTGAAGTCATGAAGGCACTCAGTAAATGTGTGTTGAAAGGATGGAGGGATGGATGGATGGAGGGATGGAGGGATACTGCCTGTGTAGATGGGTAGGTTAGGCTCACTTCTACATCCAGAAATCAATCCCTGTAGTGGGCCAGGAGAGAAAATTCAGGTAGGAAGAAAGTCAGGCTTCTGCTTACCCATCAGAAGCACCCTCATTCCATGAACTCTTCTTTTAACCTCCAGTGGAGTGTTTGTCACTTCTACAGAAAAGGACATCACCACTTCGCCCTGACTCATGTCTACTACATAGAAAATGGCAACTCCCAGAGGCCAACAAATGAATCTTCAGTTCCTGGTCACCCAGAGCAAAATTCTGAGTCTCTCCCCAAGCCCATGAACCACAACACCGGGCCTCCTTCCCCCGTGAACCCCAATTCTCTAACATTTTCTCTTCTTTACCAGGCATCTCTCAGCAGTACCCCAAGATTCTCAATGGCACCAGTGGGACCAATGGGTTCCTCCCCGGTGGCTACACCTGCCCCCCCCCCACTCTCAGCCTGGAAGGTAGCCCTACTAATGCAAGGGCGGCTGCTCTCTGGGGGGGGGGTCCTGATCCACCCAAGATGGGTCCTCACTGCAGCACATTGTCTAAAGGAGTATGTGGGGGCCAGGGGAGCATGGGGTAGGGATGAGACTGAGACTGGGGTGGTGGGTGGGTGGAGGTGAGTTTGAGGATGAGGTTGGAACTGGGTTGGGATGGGCATGGGGGAGAGAATGAGATTTGGAGCGGAGATGGGGAGGTGGGTATGGGAATGGAGTCAAAGTAGAGGGTTTGGATGGAAGTGGAGTTGAGGATGTGGAAGGAGACATGTTTGGAGATGAGGAAGGAGGGATGGGGGAGGGTTAGATTGGGGATGGGAACGGAGATGGGCTCCTGGGCTCCTCTAACCACCCCCTTCGTGCACCCACGACGGGTACAGAGTATACCTGGGCAAGGACGCCCTGGGGCATGTGGAAGATGGAGAGCAGGTGAGGGAGGTAGTTCGATCTATTCCCACCCTCTATACCAGATCAGCCCCACCCACCTGAACCATGACCACAACATCCTACTTCTGGAACTGCAGTCCTCGGTCCAGCTCACGAGCCATATCCAAATCCCGCCCTTCTCCCACCACGACTGCCTCCCCGCTGGCACCTGCTGTCCGGTGTCTGGTTGGGGCACCACCACCAGCCCCCAGGGTTTGCGCCCACACAGGTGGCCTGAGGTCTCACAGAGTGGCCAGGGAAGCTGGGGCAGAGAGGGGAGGGTAGGTTGGAAGAGGAGTTTTTATAAATAAAAATAGATTTAGTTATATATGTGATAAGTCAGATATCACAGATATAATATATAAAGTTATATATATATCCTTTATGTAAATATAAAACATAAATATGTAAAAATAAGGTTATATAATGTTACATATAATAGATACTGTATCGTCTTATATATCCTTTATAGCATATATAAGTATAAATGTATAAATATATAAATATAAGGTTATATATGTTATATATCATATATGATATAGTTATATATCCTTTATATAAATATACATAAATTTATGAATATAAAGTTATAATCACATAATATGTTATATATATAAAATTGTTTCCTTTTTATAAATATATATAAATTTATAAATATATAAAAATATATACTATATAGTATATGTTCATGTTATATGGACGTGCCTAATAATACATCTGTATATAAATACGTAAATGATAAAAATTAGATTTATTTCCTAAGCTATAAACGATATATTTATGTATTTATTTAAATAATAGATCTGTGGGACTTCCCTGGCGGTCCAGTGGTTAAGACTCCATGCTTCCACTGCAGGGCTCAATTCCTGGTCGGGGAACTAAGAACGCATGCTGTGCGGCACAGCCTATATATATATATATATATATATATATATATATATATATATATATATATATATATATAATATTTAAATATATAAATATTATCATTTATGATTCAGAAAATAAATTTACTATATCAATTATATTTATTAAATATAATAAAGTATAAATAAATATATCTTTTGGATATAAATTATATATGTATATATATGAATATAAAGTTGAACCCTATAGCAACAAGAGCCCTTTGCATCTCCAGAGCAGTCCTTAGTTCTCCCCTAGTCTTATTACCACATCTTTCTTCCTTCCTGCCACTCCTTCCTACTCTCCCACATCTCTTTTCATCTCTCCTCCTCCTGGTGTTTTCCTCATCTCCAATTCTCTCTCACCCCTTTGCTTTCCTATCTCTTCCCAACACCTTCTCTCTGTCTTTCCCCATCACTTGCTTCACCTCTCTCCTCATCTACCTCCCCTTTTATATCTCATAGTGAGATATATTTATTTATCCCTGTCCCATTCCTCTCCATCTTTCTCTCCACTTCTCATCTTTTCTTCCACCTCTCCCCCCATTTCTCTCCACATTTCTGTCTTCCATCCCTTTACCCAGATACATATCCAATCTCTTCTCCCATCTTTCTCTTCCCATCTTTATTTTCTACCAACTCTCTGCCCACCCAGCTTCCACCCCATAGCCTGTCCAGAACAGACATCCTTAGATCTTCCTCTCTCTCCTTTTCAGTGAGTTACCCCCAAACCCTCCAATGTGCCAACATCAAACTATGCTCAGGTGAGGAATGTCATCAAGTCTACCTGGGGAAGATCACACCCAACATGCTTTGTGCCGGCACAAAAGAGTGTGGCAATGACTCCTGTGAGGTGAGGCCAAGGGGTGGTGGGTTGCCACAGGCCACGTGGTGGGGACAGATGCTTGGGCAGAAGGATTTGCTTCCAGCCTTGGGCAAACCAGTCTTTGCAAGGTGAGATATCTCCTAGCATAGAGGGTCAAGATAAAAAGGGGATACCATGGCTGGCAAACAGAATTCATCTTAAGCCTGGGCTTTGACTGACAGTGGCTGCCCAGATCCTTGTGTTGAGATGTATAAATGTTGGGATTCCTTTGGTTGCAAGTGACAGAAACCCAACACAAACCAGCTTAAACAAAACCCTGGCTTTTGTAACTGAAAAGTCCAGGGTGTCTTGTTTCAGGCACGGGTGGATCCAGGTGCACACATAATGTTTAAGAGTCTGTCTCTCTCTAACTCTCAGCTCTTCTCTCTTCAGTTTTGGCTTCATTCTCAATTAAACTTTTCCCATGCCATAGCAAGATGGCCCCAGCAGCTTTGGGCTTACATCCCACCCTCTAAGGAACCATCTTTGAAAGAGAGAACATCTCTTTTCCAACTGTGTACATAAACACTTTGAGCATGATTCTCACTAGGCTGACTTAAGTACAACTGATCCTTGAACAACACAGGTTGGAACTGCATGGGTCCACTTATACACAGAGTTTTTTTCAGTAGTAAATACTACAGTAAATACACAATTCAAGGCTGATTGAACCTGTGGACGCAGAACCTCAGATACTGAGGAACAGCGTATATAGAGGGCCAATTATAAGTTATAGGGGGAGTTTCACTGTGCAGAGGGTCAGTGCCCCTAACCTTTGTGCCGTTCAAGGGTCAGCTGTATTGCGTCCTGAACCACCACTCTGGCCAGAGCTGTGGGATTCTCGGATGGACCAAGTCTGAGTCACGTGACTAGCCGTGGGGGCGGGTAGGGGCAGGGACAAGTTGCATGGATTGAGAGTGGTTGAGAGGGTGTTCCCCAAATGAAAAAAATCAAGAGGCTGTCATCAAAATAAGGGGAAATGGATACTACACGGGCAAAAAAACCCCAACGTATGTCCAATAGAGGGGGCTTCTTAGATCGGGTTTTGGTTTCGTGGGAAAGGGTGTGATAATGAACTAATGATATGAGCCTCATCAATTAGTAATTTCTGCCCTGGGCCCAGAGGGAGAAGTGGCAGTGCAGATATGTTGCCTACCCTACCAGGAATGTGGCTGGATTAACCCAATAGTAAGACGACACCAAGGAACCATAAAGCTGAAGCAGGGTTGGGAGGTAGGGAGGGGTACAAGCTGGGATTTGGGGCCAGAGAACCAAGAACAGGTTTATGAGGTAAGCCACCATCAATTTAATGAGACTGAGGAACAGAAAAACAGGGAGAGACACAGAAGTGTCTGTCTGTCTCTCTCTATCTGTCTCAGCATCTATCTCTGTCAATTTCTCTCTTTTCCTGTCTCTCTGTGTTTGTCTCCTTATCCCTGTTTCTGTTGCTCTGTCTCACCCTTTCTCCATATTCCTATCTCTCTTTATCTCTGCTTCCGTGTGTGTCTCTCCTTTTGTTTAGGACCCCCTCCCTCTCTCTTTCTCCCACTCAGGGCGACTCCAGGGGTCCCGTGATCTGTAATGGAACACTCTATGGCATCATCTCCTGGGGAAACTTCCCATGTGGACAGCCCAACCGGCCTGGTGTCTACACCCGAGTCTCTCAGTGTGTTACATGGATCCAAGAAACAATCCGAAAACGGAAAACTCGGGAGTAGAAATGGACGAAGGGCCCACAGTAAAAGGCAGGTTGGCTTCCCTGCCTCCTTACTCGGTTTGCCTAGCCCTTCTCTGTCCCTCCCAAAGTGTTCCCCTTGAACCAGTGACCCATGTTTTCAAAATACCCAATCCCAGCGGACATCACATGTTTCAAAAGCATTCAGTTACTTTCAGCATCATGGTCTCCCAGACGTTGCATCCCTGAAACATCCCAGCCCCCTGAACGTCCCAACCCAGACAACGTCCCAGATCTCCCAACTGTTTAACGTCTAGATCACCATCTGAATGTTCTATCTGTGGAACACTTAAATACCTCCATCAACCCATCTCAACAATATTCTGTGTCCCATGAACAAAACTTCTTTGACAACATCTTATACCCCAATTTGCTGCCTATATTCTAGATCCTTCTATGTTTTGTGCTCAAGTGGGTCCTAGACTCCCAAGACATTTCTTCCTGAAAATAGTCTCTTGTGTGCAGGATCTTCTGCTCTGACAATATTATATATGCGCCTCTGATTCGTCACAGCTAACGACGGAGCCTCACAATGGTTCATTCTTTCAAATGAACCTGAGGAAATTCCTGGAGACATTTCTGGGTCTCCCAAATTGTCCCATTCCTACCTACCTTCTACATTCTGCCAATATTCCCTGTGTCTGAATCCCCATGCCCACTAAACATCAACAGCACTCTAAATTCTAGGGTGCTGGGGTCGAGTAACCCAAGGGGCCTCCATGCCGTATTGTTCACCAAATATTCTGTTCTTTTATCTCATCCACAATCCTTGTCCTGTACCCTGTGCTGCTATATCTTTGTCTATGACTCCCAGATGCAGTGGCTAAATGCCCAGCCATGGGAATCCCTGCTTTGAATAAGTCATAAAACACAACCTCTGTTTTCTCATCTGTAAAATGGGGCTCATAATTTTCCTCATAGCACTGTTATGAGTATAAATGTTGAGCACTTACCACTATTATTATTTGCATGGCTCCCTATATAATATTTCCTTAGGCTATTAATAACAACCTCTCAAATTCATAGTGCCTAAAATGTTTTTCTCAGCAGACATTTATTCAGTGCTGATCATGTGCAAATACTCTCCTGAGTATTGGTAAATACCATTTTGTTTATTTATTCAGTCAACATTGGTTCCTATCATAAGCCAAGCACTGTTGCAGACACAGGTAATAGACAGTGAATTAAACAGACAAAAACTTCTGCCTTTGTAGAGCATACAGTCTTTGCGGAAGCACACATTTAAAAAGGATGAATAAAGAAAAGGACTGTCAGGTGATGATATGAGTCATGGCAAAAAAAACTAAGCAGAGATGAAGGGTATTGGGTTTGGGAAGTGGATGGCATTGTTATTTTAAATAGGATGATTCAGGGACTTCCCTGGCAGTCCAGTGGTTAGGACTCCACGCTTCCACTGCAAGGGACACGGGTTCGATCCCTGGTCGGGGAACTTGGATCCCGCGTGCCGCACGGTGCGGCCAAATAAATAAATAAATAAATAAATAGGATGGTCTGGGAAGAAGACCTAATTGAGATGGTAAAGTTTAAAGAAAGACTGAAAGGATGGAGACAGGAAGCCTCATGCATATCTGGCTGGGGAGCAGTACCATAAGTGGAAAGTACAGACAGTGCAAAGGCCCTGAGGCAGGAGTCTGCCTAATGTATCAGATTAATGAAGAGGGTGCAAAGGTTGGTGTGGAGTGACTGCAATAGCCCAGTGGGAGGTGACGGTGCTTGGATCAGGGTGACATCCTTGGAGGAGTTAAGAGGTCAGATTCTGGATCTGTTTGAAGGGATGGTTACAGTGTCTGCTGGTATCAGTTGGAGAGTGTGAGGAAAAGGAGGGTCAAGGATGACTCCAAGGCTTTGGCCTGAACAACGAGAAGGATGGAGCTGCCATTTACTAAAATGGGGCGGGGGGAACCTGAGGGAACAGTTTTGCAGGGAAAGGTAAGGAGTTTTAGTTTCGAACTGTTTATTAGACAGCCAAGCAGCAATAAACTTGGCCCTCAGCGGATTCACAGAAAATAAACAAATACACAAACTAAATAACTGCAAATTGTGATGATTTATGTAATAAATGTGATCCATGAAGGATATAAACAGGGCTTTGTGTTAAAGAATTAGGGGGGATGGCTATTTTGAGTACGGTGGTCAGAGAGGGCTTCTTGAAGGAGGTGGCGTTTTGGCTGAAGATCCTAAAAGGTGAGAAAGAGCCACTTTTGCAAAGAATGGGGTGGGGTGGGGGGTTATCCCTGAAAGAGGGAGCCACCAGGGCAAAGTCCCTGAGTTTAGCCTATTCCAGGATCTGCAAGGAGGCCAGTGTGATTTTAGAGTAATGGCCTCAGTAGGGAAGGAGTCTGGAGGATTCAGCAGAGTCAAATACATATGCAGGATCTTCTTAGGCTGTGGTACAGAGTTTGGTCTTTCTTCCAGTGTGACGGTGAGCCCCTGAGAGTGGTGAACATGGGAAAGATCATATCTGAGATCATACCAATGTCGACAAAAAATTAATCAGTTGATCTAAGAAAGAAATGGAAAATTTTATTCGAGCCAAATTGAGGATTATAGCTCTGGAATAGCCTCTCCTAAGGAGGCTTGGTTAATGCAGATGCACAACACACACTAAAGGGGAGGGAGGAGGCCCAAGTGGGCAGAGACAAATTTTATGTTTAAATTTCTCCCATCTTTCCATAAAATATGAATGTTATTTCATCATCATCATTCTGGCTTTGGGGTGGGTGGTGAAGACAAGGGGTTTGGGGGAGTGGAAGCAGGAAGATGAATCCAGGGCAGACTGCAGTGATCGGGTGGGTGGGCAAGGGCCAGGCGATGGCTTGGGTCGGGAGAGATGAAAGGATGTGGAGGGATTGGAAAGAGAGTTTGCAGGAACATCAAAGCAGTCTAGTGGATACAGCTGGTACTCATTCATAATAGTTATGTTTTATAAAGTCACCATGAGCACTGAATTAGGGCTACTGAAACAGTGCTCCCAGGGGCGTACAGGGCTGGTTTCCCATGAGCCTCTGGTCAAAATGTTTTCGTCAACCAATCAATACATCAACTGGCTTTATGTGTGTTTCTGTTTAGAGACACTTTATTTAATATATGCATTGTTGATTCATTCATATTAAACTCACAGCCAACAGCACCATAACTTGTGCCTGAAGGAAGCTCACGTAACACACGTGTATTTTCTCTGCAAGGCATGTCACAGCATTCTTGCACTCAGGAGCACCAGCCGGCCCTTCAGTGCTGTTTTAAACAGCCAAATCACCAAGAAAAAGCAGAAAAATGCAAAAATGTGGCGCTAAGTAGACAGTGAAAAGGACACTTGTTTATCGTGTGAGAGCTGAATGGAGAAGGCAGAGTGTTACTTTGTTCAGCCCCAGCTGGGAACATGCACTTGGGCGACTCAAACTTTCACCACTCTGGGAGCGTCTGCAAATGACCACAAAAGCCCCTCAAGTACTGGTTTTGGGGTTACCAATAGATTTTAGAGAGTAGGCAAGTTTGCAAATACGGAATCCGTGAATCCGAGGATCGGCTGTATATGTGGGGGTGAAGGTGAGAGACGTATCAAGGGCAACTCTTCCATCATCCCTGGTTCCTTCAGGGGGAGACTGTATGTTCATGTTTAAAAGCAAAAGAGGGTGGAGTCCAAAGGATCTGGTTTTGGATGAAAGGATCTTTATCTTTTAGGAGCCTCAGTTTCCTCATCTGACACTAATAGGACCTACTGTGCAGAGCTGTTGGGTCAATGGAGTGAAAGACTGACATTTAAAGGCTCTGCACCCAGCAACTTCTGAATTAAGGAGCCTCATTGATGGAGAAGCAGCACAGTGTAGTGAAGAATATTGTTTCTGGGGCCAGACTGCCTGGGTTTGAAGGCCAGCTTTGCCACTTATTTAACTGTGTATATTGCCTTCTCCATGCCTCAGTCTTCCTATCACTCAAAGGGGTATAACAATGGTCCTTAGCAGCAAATGGCTTAAAGACCAAAAAGCTAAAGGTCAAACTATAAAGTTAATAGAAGATAATGGCAGCAAAAAAACTTTTATGACTTAGGGATGAGGGAGGACTTTTTAAAACTTCAGAAGGTCTAATCACAAGCAAAACTTGTTTACTTCGGTTATATCAAAGTTAAGGATTTCTGTTCAACAGAAGACAATACGGACAAAATAAATAAGTGGGTGACAACCTGGGAGGAGAAATTTGCAATCTGCAATATTGATCTGGGATTGCTATCTCAAATGTGCAAAGAAATCCCACACATAATTAAGAAAAATGTTGGAGGATATGAATAAGAGATTTGTAGAGGAGGAACCCCCCCCCCCCAAAAATCATATGAAAAGATGATCATACTCATGAGTTATGAAGAAATGCAAAGACAAATAACATATCACTTTATATTTATTAGATGGATTAAAAATCTTTAAATAACCCCAAACATTGGCAGGGATTTGGAGACACAGGAATCCTGGTGCACAACTGGTGTGAATGTAAATCAGTGCAGTTATTTTGGAAAGTAATTTGGCACACCTTGATCAAATTAAATATATGCACACCCTAGGACCCTGGATGTCTGTCCTAGGGCAATGATCATCATAAAGGGGCAAATACAAGTTGTCCATCACTGATCTGTTTGCTATGTTGGGAATTAGAGGAAAGCTGGGTACCCACTAATGAGGTTGTGGATGGTAGGATGTGGTAGAGACAAAGATGGAGGACTACACAGTAGTTAAAAGCAACAGATTAGATGTGCCCAAAACAACACGAACAGAATCTTAAAGGTATAGTGCTACCAACTACAATGGTGAAAGTTAAAAAGAATGACAAGACTAAGTGCTGGTGAAGATGTGGGGCAACTAAAACACTAACACATTGCTGGTGACAATGCAAAAGGGTACAACTAACTTAAAAATTTTGGGGTAATTTCTTATAAAGTTTAGCAGACACCTAATATGCCATCTAGCAATGCCACTTCTAGGTGTGTGCACAAGAAAAATTAAAAACATATGTCCACACAATGATTTGTATATGAATGTTCACAGAGGCATGATTTGTAATAGCCAGAAACTGGAAGCAATCCAGATATCCCACAATTGTTGAATGGATAAACAAATTGTGATATTTCCAGGCTGTGGAATACTGCTCAGTAATAAAAAAAGAATGAACTATTCATAGATAAATGCAAAAACATGGATGAATCTGAAATGCATTATGCTAGTGAGGGAAGCCAAATATTTAAATGATGTCCTAAAAAAAGCAAAGCTATAGTGGCACAAAGTAGATCAGTGATTACCTGAGGTTAGGGTGGGGAGGGGAGTTTTTGCAAAAGAAACACAAGGCGGCTTAAGGATTGAGGGGGTGGGGTACTTCCCTGGAGATCCAGTGGTTACGACTCTGAGCTTCCAGTGCAGGGGGCACGGGTTTCCTGGTTAGGGAACTAAGATCCCACATGCTGCACAGCACAGCCAAAAAAAAAAAAGGATGGGGGAAGGTGAGTGAGTGGGACTGTTCTATATTTTGGTTATGGTGGTGGTTACATGATTGCATCCAATTTCCAAAATTCACCAAACTGAATACTTAAAATGAATGGATTTTATTTTATGTAGATAATATTTTATTTAAAAATGAAAAAAAGCACAGTTCTGAGCTAAAAAATTAAATAAAAGAATAAGCTATGTACCACAACACCATTGACATAAACCCAAAGTACATAAAACAATTACAATTTGTTTTGTACACAAAACTATACACAAGTTGTAGGAACATACAGTAATTAAAAAAATATATACAACATTATGAAGGTACTAAATGTCACTGAACCATACACTTTAAATGGTTAAGTGTACAGCATGTAAATTTCAACTTAATTTTCTGAAAAAGCTATATGATAATAAATACAGTAGCAAAAGATACACAATAATAAAGATAATAAAAGGATACCCAATCACAAAGATAATAGCAGAGCATACACAATAATAAAAGCAACGGCAAAAGATACATAGTAACAGAAATAATAGCAAAAGATATACAATAATAAAGACAACAGCAGAAGGAAATGAGGGTAAAAGGAAATAAAATAAAGAAGGAAAACAAAAGAAGGGCCTTGGGCTTCCCTGGTGGCGCAGTGGTTGAGAATCTGCATGCCAGTGCAGGGGACACAACTTTGATCCCTGGTCCGGGAAGATCCCACATGCCGCGGAGCAACTAGGCCCGTGCGCCACAACTACTGAGCCCGCGTGCCACAACTCCTGAAGCCCGCATGCCTAGAGCCCGTGCTCCGCAACAAGAGAAGCCACCGCAATGAGAAGCCTGCACCCCGCAACGAAGAGTAGCCCCCGCTCTCCGCAACTAGAGAAAGCCCGCGTGCAGCAACGAAGACCCAAGGCAGCCAAATATAAATAAATTAAATAAATAAATTAAAAAAAAAAAAAGAAGAAGCGCCTTGTGCCAATGATAAGGTGGCACCAACGAATGCAGTTCCCTCCGTCTGAGGATTAAGAACTCTCTCAGTAAATTAATAAACTTAAAAAAAAATAGCACCTACTTCAGAGGGCTCTGGGGAGGATTGAGTTAACATGTGAGCGCACTCGCTAAGGAGAACACCTGGTTCTGAGCGAATGCTTACTAAGCGGTAGCTGTCGTTAGTATTATTGTCGTTCTTATTATTGATGCCGTTGTTATGACGCTCTCTCCAAGGCCCCAGTGCCAGAGCAAGACACCTTGGGTGGCAGCTGCACATTTGAGAGAATGAGAGGTAACCACCCAAATCCTTCCTGTGCAACAGAAAGTAATGACATAGCTGAGCTGGAGATTCTGACTGCCAGCAAGACCTTAATTCAAGAAGGCCAGCCAGGTGACAGGCTTCTCAGACCGCCCTCCTCCCTCCCGTCTCCAGGGACTTTGCAGCCACATGCCCTCTCCTTCCTGTTTTTGCCCAGGGGAGTTTTAAAATCCTGTGCAGGAAGGAATTTGGAGGCTGGTGGAGGGAGAGAGGAGGTGAAAAGACTGGGCAAGAGAACAAAGCAAAGAGAGAGAGAGGTGTCAAAGCGAAAACAATACTTCCTGTATTTGGTCCAGCAGATAAAGCCCTTTCATGTCATCTCCCCCAAGGCCCCGGCTGGGGAAATATCAGCTCCCCATTTTACAGAAGTGCAGACCTAGACTAAGGAAAATCCACCGGTGGGCTGAATCCATCCAGGCTGATGGAGACACATTCCTGTATTTCTCTTCTGAGAATTCCCTCAGGGACATGCCCCTCAAGTCTGGAAGGAGGGTCTAGACCGTGCTGAGCCACTGCCCGATTTGTGGGGCCTTGTTTAAGGGACGAGGCTGGACTTAGCAGGCAAACGGGGACAATACGCATATAAGCCCACAGTTCCATTCTAACAAATGCAATGCTAAGATGAAAGAAGCAGACAGGCTGTGAGAGGGTTGAGGAGGTCAGAGACCCAGGTCAGGCTTTTTGGAGGAAGGGATAATGAAGGATAATGTAGCCGTCCCACAGAAATAGGATGGACTCCCCCATCCAAGAATTGGTTCAGATGTCATGATTCGTGATGCCCCACCTGGGGACTTCCCTCGGTGGTCCGGTGGTTAGGACTCCATGCTTTCACTGCAGGGGGCACAGGTTGGATCCCTGATCAGGGAACCAAGATCTCACATGCAGCACGGTGTGCGCCCCCCCGGCCCCCCACCCAAAAGAAACAAACGATCAAACAAACAAAATGATGCCACAGCTGCAGCCAAGGGTCCTTTCTGCCTCTGTGGGGTGACCACAATTGGCGCTGTGAGTGGGGGTCTAGACAGGACCAACACCTTGTCCACTGAAAAAGAACGCACAACCTCAAAGTTGGGAATTATGTTTTATTCAGCAGACACGCTGAGGACTTGAGTCCGGGAGACAGCCTCTCAGAGAGCTCTGAGGAAGAGCTTCAAAGATGAGGGAGGAACCAGGATATACTGGAGCTTTAGCAACAAAAACCAGAGAGTCAGGAACATCAAGAGATTACTGTTAATTAAAGAAAGCCAACAAACAGACATCTCCAGTTAATGAATTTAATGCTTTTCTATGTATGGGAAGATGCCAGAGTCTGGGCTCATTGAAATCATTCCTTTGATATGCACCTCAGCTATGCAGGGCCAGTATCCTGTTTTTCTCCATCCTGAATCCCGGCAGGGTGCACGGTCGTGGGTGGCAGCAGTGGCTTGGTGGCTTGATGGCTGCAACATCCTTTGTTTACTGATATGGCAGGTGACATCTTTTTGTCCACAACCTCCGAGGTCTTTCTCGTCTTGCTGTCTGGCTCACTGGCCCCGCGGCCATGCATTTTGAACTGTGCTGCTTGCTGCTATACTTGCTGAGACCTAAGGAGACTCTGTTGTAGATTTAACAGACCTAAGTCAGAAGTTTCCATAGTTGGTGTTCAGGAACGGGGCATGACACCCTCCTTCAAGTGGCCCTGGGTTGTGCATCTCCAGCCGGGACCTTTGTGCCTCTCTCCTGCCCTGAGGTCGGAGGGTGGGACTCTGAGTTCCAACCCTCCAATCAATTGGTTGGTTCCCCTAGCAGCCAGCCCCCATTTCCTCCCCATCCTGTCACTTCACTAACATAAACTCAAATAGGGTTACTGGGATTTATTATGAATAGCAAAAGATGCTCCTCTTTCCCCTACCACTCGGGAAATTCCAAGAGTTGGGTTTTTTTAAATAAATTAATTTATTTTATTTATTTATTTTTGACTGCATTGGGTCTTCGCTGCTGCGCGCGGGCTTTCTCTAGTTCCGTCGAGCGGGGGCTACTCTTGGTTACGGTGCACAGGCTTCTCACTGCGGTGGCTTCTCTTGTTGCGGAGCACAGGCTCTAGGCACACAGGCTTCAGTAGTTGTGGCACGCGGGCTCAGTAGTTGTGGCTCGCGGGCTCTAGAGCACAGACTCAGGAGTTGTGGCGCACGGGCTTAGTTCCTCCGCGGCATGTGGGATCTTCCCGGACCAGGGCTCGAACCCATGTCCCCTGCATTGGCAGGCGGATTCTTAACCACTGCGCCACCAGGGAAGCCCCAGACCCATTTTTCAGACGAACAAATCGAGGACAGAACAAGAGAGTGTCCCAGTGGCCCCCGGTGAATCACGAGATGAACTGAGCTTTCAAACCCAGTCTGAATGTTTCCAAAAGCTATCCTCTTTCTTTGAAACCTGGAGCAACATTTATATGTTCATCTACTCACACATATACTCATTCAGTCAGTCATTCTTTTGCTCATTCACGTATTTGGATAATGATTAACAGTACAAGTTCTGGAGCCAGTCTGCCTCAGTTCAAACTCCAATTCTGCCTCTTACCAGCTGTGTGACTTTGGGCAAGTGGCTCCATCTAGCTGTGTCTCAGTTTCCACACCTATGATGGTATCCATGCCCTGAGACATCACCCCGTGTGTTGGGATGCCTGAGTCGTCTTTAGGGAATGGGCTTCATAGTGAGCTTATGATGACGCCCAAGAGTAAAGCATGAGGTACAGGGACTTGAGCGCTCCAGGGCCTCCCTGGATGAGGTGGCAAAGGTGCTCAGAGCTTTTTCTGAAAGCAGGAGGTCTGTCCTCTTTGAGTCTCCGGCTACAAAAAGGGATTGACTTTATCCAGAAGCCACAAGCTGCAAGTCTGTGTGTCAGAAGAGAACCACTAAGCAGTCATTCCCCATCCCCACTCCCTGCCGCCCCAGGCAATCACCAACCTGCTTTCTGTCTCCACCAATTTGCCTTTTCTGGATATTTCATATAGATGGGATCACACAGTATGTGGGCCTTTGTGACTGGCTTCTTTCACTCCACGTAGTGTTTTCAAGGTTCATCCATGTGTAGCACACATCAGTACTTTGTTCCTTTTATAGCTGAATAATAGTCCATAGCATGGATAGACCACTTTTTATTTGTCCATTCATCATTTGATAAACATCGGTTTAACGGGTATGGGGTCTCCTTTGTGGGTGACGAAAATGTTCTTGAATTAGTTGGTGGTGATGGTAGCATAACATTGTTAGTGCAGTGGAATTCACGGCATGGTAGACTTTAAAATGGTTCGAGGGCTGCCCTGGTGGCGCAGTGGTTAAGAATCCGCCTGCCAATGCAGGGGACACGGGTTCGAGCCCTGGTCTGGGAAGATCCCACATGCCGCGGAGCAACTAGGCCCGTGAGCCACAACTACTGAGCCTGCGCGTCTGGAGCCTGTGCTCCGCGACAAGAAAGGCCGCGATAGAGAGAGGCCCGCGCACCGCGATGAAGAGTGGCCCCCGCTCGCCACAACTAGAGAAAGCCCTCGCACAGAAACGAAGACCCAACACAGCCAAAAATAAATAATAATTAAAAAAAAAAAACAAACTTTCATGGAGTTAGATAAATGGACCTCATATATAATGAGACCTGTGCTCTGAAAGCAGGCAACAGAGTTGATCGTGCATTTAAAAACTTCAATTAGAACCAGGCTTCCTTGGATCCCAGTTTGGAAACTCCTCTGTCTCCCCTATTTTGAAACCTCTTCCCTTTCCTCATCTTCTTTCTCAGGCTCTCTCTGCCCCTGGTTTCCTTGCCTCTCACTTCCACCCTCTTGCCCCTTCCATGCAACACTCAGGGAGGACTGCCAGGTATCCACCTGCCCCAACCTCCCTGAGGCTTCATTACTGGAGTTGGGGAAGATCCCAGATCACCTTGAATCACTGGTCTCGGGGCTGCTGGCTGGTGTGCAGAGCAGGGGAGAAGGAGAGGGCCTGGGTCTTTCCTCCAGAGCCATACTGGGCCCCCCGTCCCCCCCACCCCATTTAACTGTAAATCTCATTAAGTGTCATTAGCCAAGAAGAGTTTCTACGGGATTAGAGGGTGCCCCGCCCCATGTCTACCTTGTCTCCTTCCCTCAACCCAGAAATCGCATGAGCTGGGACAAAGAGAGTTAAGAGCTGTATCAGCTGCTGGTCTGGGACAGACGGACGGAAGGAAGAAGACAGGTGGTGCTGCGTGACAGGTGGCTGAGAGGCCAGGTGAACAGGAGGAGAGTTGACTGGCGGGGTGGTTGGCAGATGAAAAGACAAGCAGGCAGGTGGCCAGACAGATAGCAGAGCGACCGACAGGCTGAGATTGCAGCAGTCACGTGGAGGAGCCAGCAGGCGGAGAAACAAGGTGAGGAGGGGGCAGGCCATCACCAGTGAGGGGGTAACACTCAGGGGATGGGTACAGAGAGGGATGGGCCTGTGGACCATCCCCTCCTCGTGGAATTGCTGGCGGAAGGGGAGGAGAAAGGGAGGGTCCACTTGACAGGGAAAAGGAGGGTCCAGTTGCCATCTCTGAGATGCCTCACCTTTTCCCCAGAACCTGGAAGTGGCCCACCATGGTGTCCAGCATCTTTTTTCTCCTGTGTTTTATTGGTGAGTTTCCCAGAAGGCAAGGAACCCTCATGAGGATGCCTGGCACTGAGGAGGGGAGGGAGGCAGGCTGACTCTATGCTTCCATTCACCTCGGTCTCCAGGGGTCCTATGCACCTCTCTCTCCCTGTATCTTATGATCCATCTCCCCTCTGTCTCTCCCTGTCACTATGTCGCTGTCCTTTCTCTCTCCGAATCTCTGTTTCGCTTCTCTTTAAGCATCTCTCTCTCTTCCTCTTTGTGTCCTTTGGGTGTTTCACTGTGTCTTTATATATCACTGGGTCTGTGTCTCCCTGCCTGTGACACCCTCTCTCTCTCTCTCTCTCTCTCTCTCTCTCTCGGTTTCTTTCTCTTGCCTCTTTCTTGCTCTTTCTGTATCTCTCTTTCTATCTGATCCACAGTCTCTAGGTTCCTGACTCTGTCTCTCTGGCCCATGCCATTGTCCGCAGGGTTCAGCCGCGAGGACGCACAGATTTTTAAAGGCACGGAGTGTATCCCTCACTCTCAGCCTTGGCAGGTGGGGCTGTTTGAAGGTACACAGCTGCGCTGTGGGGGGGGTCCTCATTGACCGCAGGTGGATTCTCACAGCTGCTCACTGCAGCAGCAGGTAAGCCCCCCACTTGGGTCCCTCCCTACTCAGGGTGGGAAGGGAGGGTGATGGGGAGGGGAGCGCTGGGGGGAGGGGGCTCACAGGAGTAAGGAGATGGTCCTGCAACAAGAGGGTCTGAGGTTAGACAAGAAGTAGGACTTCTTCACAACGGGCCTGGGGTGGACTTGGTTGGGGATCGGTGGGGTGGAGGGCAGGGGAGGGTCCTGGAATCTGCCCACCCACCCCCAACGTTCCCTCATGTCCCCCTTCCTTCCTATATGGTGTCACCAGTCCAGCATCCCCTGACCCAGTCTGAGCTGTGGACCCATGTCTGACCCAAACTCTTTGTGCAACTTCAAAGGTTACATCTGGTACCTCTCTGGGCCTCAGTGGTCCCATCTGTAAAATGAGGGGATTGGGCTTTGTAGGTCTGATGCTCTGGATTTTTTTTTTTTTTTCCGAAAGGGAGGTTTCAGACATGGAGAGACAGAGAGATTCGGGGACAGGGAGGCGACACCAGCAGGACAGAGTCCACTCATTGTTCCCCCATTCATTTAGTTGACAGTGTTGATGGCCCAGGCCACCTGCTGGGTGGTGGGAACAGGGCAGTGAATAGGACCAATGGATGTCCCTGCCCCCATGGGCATCACCAGCTAAGAGAATCAGAAAGTGACACAGATGCAGTGGCACGGAGAGGAGAAATAGGACCAACACTGGAAATGGAAAGATGGCAGTGGAAATAGAGACCAAGAGATGCGAAGAGACAAAGAGAAAGAGAGCAAGGGAATGAACAGCCATCAAGGTGCAGAGCAGCAGAGAGAGGCAGGAGGGTCTGGGAGCCCCAGGCCAGCCCACCCTGCACGTGCTGAGCCTCTGTGACCCCCAGCAGGTACTGGTTGAGCCTGGGGGAACACAGCCTCAGCCAGCTGGACTGGACCGAAAAGATCCGGCACAGTGGCCTCTCCGTGACCCACCCTGGCTACCAGGCAGCTCTGCAGAACCATGACAGTGACCTCCGGCTTCTGCAACTGGGCTTCCCTGTCCTCTTGACCCGCAGCATCCAGCCCCTGCCCCTGCCCGCGACCTGTGCAGTGGCTGGCACCAAGTGCCGCATCTCGAGCTGGGGCACCACCAACCACCCAGGGAGTAAGGGGGTCCCGGGGTCAGGGGTCAGGATTGGCAAAAGTTTGCGGTATAGGGTGAGAGGTCAGGAGTCATGCCATCTCAGAGGAAGGATGGGTAAAGCGTCACACATCAGGATTCATGCTTTGGGGTCTGAGATCATGGTGCATCGGGGTCTTGGGAGTTAAAGAGGTTAAGTGGTTGTGTATGGAGTTAGGAGTCATGGGTCAGGGATGTGGTTAGCGGTCAGGGTGCTGTTTTCAGACTGGAGCAAAAGACATATGTAAATAGGATCTTGGGGTCATGGGTCAGGTACTCTGATGTTAGTCATTGTAGAGTTGAGGTCATGGGATCCAGATGTTGGCCACAATCCGAGGACGGAAACTGGGATTCGATCAAGGATCACTGGTCTGGGACTGGGAGCCACAGGGCTTGGTGGGTGGAGCTAGAGGTTAGGGGTCATGGAGTCTGGAGTCAAATATACTAGGATCAGAGGTCACTTTGGAGGATTCAGAGCTGAGGTTGGAGGTTAAGGTGAAGACAAGGAACATGGGGCCAAGAGACAGAGAGAAGACGTGAGGCCAAGTTGGGATCAAAAGGCAATAAGATTGAAGGTCAAAGGTCACAGTAGCTGGGATTGAAGGAGAAAGTCAGGTCTGGATTCATTGTATCTGAGTCGTAGGCTAAAGGTCAGGGAGACTGGGCCAATGAGTTGAAATCAAGAGCCACTATGTAATCAAGTCATAATCTGAAATTTAGAGCTTGAAGGATTGTAGTGGAGGTCATAGGGAGGGGGTGGGGTATAGACTTGTATTGGGTTTCCTTGCGAAGAGGGATGTGGCCTCTTCGGGGAGATGAGGGAAGCTTTGCGGGATCCTGCAGCATCCATCTTCCATCCCCAGACCAGTTGTCAGACCGACTCCAATGCCTTAACCTCTCGATCATCTCTAATGCCACCTGCCGGGCGGCGTTCCCCGGGAGAATCACGGACAACATGGTGTGTGCCGGCGGCATCGCTGGGGAGGACGCCTGCCAGGTGAGCGACTGCAGGCAACACCCAGGACAGAAAGCAGGGGAGGGAGAACTGGGGGGGTGGGGAAGGGGGAGAAGGCGAGTCAGGGAAGGGAGATGGGGAGAGAGATAAGGTCAGAAAGAAGGAGAGGCACAGAATGCGGGAGGGAGAGCCAGGGAGTGGAGGACAGAGGGAGGGAAGGCAGAAACAGAGAAGGAAAGATGGGTGGGGCACAAAGGGAGGGAGAGGAAGAGACAAAGACAGACGATGGGGGAGGGAGAGAGGCAGGCGGCGTTTGGAGCTCAGGCAGGTAACCGGCTGTCTCTCCAGTCCTGAGTCTTCTCCACACCATCCAGTTGGTGTTGGCCCAAGTAAGAGTGAGAGATTCCAGGATGGAGGAGGAAAGGGGGCTGGAGGACTCTCTCACCCTGTAATTCTGCTACCTTATTCTCTTGGTCCTTCACAGAGGAGGCTGCCCCTCCCTACTGGCCAGAGCCCCAGCCACTGTCCTGGAGGGAACTCTTAAGGAGTCCCGCCCTCCTTCTCTAGGATTGGTCACTGGTACCGGTGCTCTCCTCCCTCATTGGTCAGGGCCCCAGCCATTTTCCTTGACACGGAGTCCCGTCCTCCTTCGCTGGGATTGGTCATTGGTGCCTGTGCTCTCTTCCCCCATTGGTCAGGGCCCACCCATTGTCCTTGAGAGAACCCTCTACCCAGCATAGAGTCCCGCCCTCCTTCCCTGGGGCTGGCGCTTAGGGACAGTGTGTTCTTCTCTATTAGTTAGCCATTGCTGTTGTCCTTTGGGAACTTGTGTGTGCTTTTTTCTCTGCTGGCGAGGCTTGGAGCCACGGTCCTCAAGGCCCAGGAATGGCTGAGGGGGCAGGAGGCTGTGGAGAGGAAAACTGGAAAAGGATTTCTCCCATATTCAGACCATGCTCCTTCTCTTCTGCCTTCCAGGGTGACTCTGGGGGTCCCCTAGTATGCGGAGGAGTCCTTCAGGGTCTGGTGTCCTGGGGATCCTTGGAGCCTTGTGGGCAAGAAGGCATCCCAGGGGTCTACACCAATATTTGCAAATACGTGGACTGGATCCGGATGGTCATGAGGAACAACTGACCTGCTCCCTCCACCTTCATGCCTCAGCTTGGGGGCCACTTTGACCCTCAGAGCGCCAATACCTCCTCCATCATCACCCCCAGCTCCCACTCTTCTTGGACTGGGGATCTTCTTCCTGGAACTCCAACTCCAGCCAGCCCTTCTAAGACCCATGGTTGGGGGAGGAGGGAGTATGCGACTATCTGGAATAAATCTAACTGGAGGAGGGGCTGTGTCTGTTTGATCCCCTTGCTGGTTGAGATCGGAGGGAGAGTTACCCATCAGCTACCCTACCCACAGGTGTAGAAATAGAGATCAGAGAGGGGGAGGGTTTTCCCTCAGGGGCCACACAGGAATGGACTAGAGAAAGTTACTTATAACAGTAAAAAATTAAGGTCATTTTTCTCCATCTGCCGCAACAGGAACACTGCCTAGAGCTTATAAGCTGAACTGGGACAGGGGTGTGTGCGGACAGGATTGTTGGCTCCAAAATACCAAATGAAAACTGCAAAATCAAAATCCACTACCAGTTAATTAAGTGTCTATAAAACGTAACATTCTTCCAACTAGCCAACTGCAACTTGGCTCAGCTGGAGTTGAGCACCTATTATATTTAATGTGGGGTGCGGGTTTGTTTTAATACATCTGCAATGATGGAGGGTGGGGTGCAGCCTTGGAAAGCAAGAGGACCCAGCCTAGGTCTTAAAATAGTTCTGCCCACCTCTCAGGTTCTGTCTTCACAGCCTCTCCAGGAGTTGGAAAGAGAATTTCTTCTCCCCAATGAACGGAAGGGAAATTTGAGGTGGGAGAGGGTGAGGGGAGACTATGAGAGCTGTGGGAGCTTTTGCTGACTGCCTATTGTACTTGGCTCTCCTGGAGTCCTCATCCCAACCCCCTGAGGCAGGGCTGTCACTCCCATCTCACAGATGAAGAAACTGAGCCTCGCCGGGGTGGAGTCTCTCGTCCCACATCACTGTGGTAGGAAGAGGTAGTGCCAGGGTTTGGGGCCAGGGCTGGCTGCTGTCAGAACCCAGGCCTACCCCGTAGTCTTGCTTCACATCTCGTTAGGGGAGAGAGGAGGGTAAGACAGAGGGAAAGCTAACTGATAACAAACAAGCTGGGAGAAGTAGGGATCGTCACTTGAGTTTTGCAGACGAGGAAATTGAGGTGGCTCAGATTTGGGAAGTCATCGGACCTAGGTCACAGAGCAAGTAAGTGCCACAGTTGGATTCTGAGGACCCTGGGGTTCCTGGCAGCCTAAGAGGCTGGCAGAAGGGAGTGGAGGGAAGGGTCGGCAGAGAAGCGAAGCCCAGAGGAGCTCTGGGGGTTGTGGTCCCTGCCCAGGGCTGACTTCCCTTTCCCGGGCCTTGAATCCCACAGGCCCCAACCTGCCTTCCCCACCCTCCTGCCTGCCCCTTCGGCTGGCAGCAGCCCCACCTGTATGACATCCCAGTCCCCCCACCCGGCTCCTTGGAATGATGAAGGGAGGGGCCCAGAAGGGGCCAGGGTCCCACCTGGGCTCGGGCTGTGGGGAGGGAGGGGCTGGGACAAGAGATACAGAGAGACTGGGAGATGAAGAGGATGGAGGGGGATTTAGACACAGAAGCGGAGGGAGGGAGAGAAAGAGACAGGGATGGAGGCAGGCAGAGACAGAGACACAAAGAAAGATACAAAGAATTAGAGGAGATGTGCAGAGAGACACTGGGAGAGAAGAACAGAGTTAGACAAAGAGAAAAAGGCCCAGAGATACATAGGAACAGAAAGAAAAATGACACGCACACACATACCCACAAAGAATGATAGAAATGTGGGAGAGGTAAAGAGAGACAGGGAAGGATGCAGACAGATGGACGGACACAGAGGTGTGGGGAAACAGAGAAGCAGAGCGAAGAGGGGCTTGGGGAGGTGACAGTGGCAGGTGGGCAGGGCCGGCCTGGGGAGGGCTCCCACACACCCCACCCCCAGGGCAATAAGTCATCCTGGGCCTGCCGGGGGGGTGGGGGGGGGTGAGGGGGCACCCCTGCCTGCTCGCCTTCCTGGTGCCTCCCGCTCCGAGACCCAGCCTGCCGCGTCTGCCACCACTGCCAGGCCCCCAGAGCTCCAGCCCCAGAGCCCGTGAGTCCAGAAGGGAAGGGAAGGCCCCCTTCCAGGCACCTGCCCTACTGAGCATGCCAGGCCTCTGCCCCGGCATCATTTCTCCTTCTGCACTGTACTTCTTGGGGTGGGGGGATTGTGTCTCTCTGCCTTGATCTGCATCTCCAGCAGCTGCCCCCCAACCTCTGTGCCCTCCAACCCCACCTTCCGTCACTGAGTCCAACCCTCCAACCCCACTCCCGCTGGCCAGGGCAGCTAAGGGCACTGGCCCTTCCAGTGACCAGCCCTGCCCTGCTCTGTCTCACTGTTCTTCAAAGGGGCAGGGGTTCAGCAGGGTGGGGGCCAGAGTGATGTCCCAGGCTGAGCCCCCTACTGCACCCCAGGTAGCCTTCAAAGGGCTCACATCACCCTGGGATGGTTACTGAATGGAGACTGGTACCCTTTATCCTCCCACCCCAAGTTGCTGGGCCCCAAGTCTCAGGTGGGCAAGAAGGAAAACATTCTCCAAACTGCACCTACGAGGTCCCGTGGCTGACTTAAACAGAGCCAGCCTGTAGCTTGCCCTGGGCAATGCCTTCCCAGCAACTTGGCTATGAGAGGTTCTAACAAGGATTAGGCCCCTGCAAGGCCACCCTCCATACCAAAGATTTATTTTAAAAGTTTGGAGGTTGGGATGCTGTGTGAGCCAAGGGATTCCTCACACCTGGTTGTTTCTCCCTGGGGGGAGCCGGAGCAGGCATGGCGGAGAGAGAGGGCATGAACCAGCCCTAAGTCTCCCCATGGAGTGATTTGGCCCCTTGTCCCTCCTTGTTCCCAGAAGAACCTGGGGCCTGCCCTCCCCGCCTCCAGGCCATGATGATCCTGCAATTAATCATGTTTGCTCTGGTGACAGGTACGGTGGAGAATGGGGGTGGGCAGGGGTCTCCCTCTCGAATCTCTAGGATTCCCAACCCTCTATGGCTATGGTCCTCCTCCCCCATTTCTGGGAGTCGTCTCATGCCCGAGCCCCCTCTTTTGCCCTCACCCTCTCTAGGGCATGTAGCGGGAGAGACCAGGATCAACAAAGGCTATGAGTGCCCTCCTCATTCCCAGCCGCCCTGGCAGGCGGCTTTGTTCCAGAAGACACGGCTGCTCTGTGGGGCGACCCTCATCGCCCTCAAATGGCTCCTGACAGCAGCCCACTGCCACAAGCCATGGGTGCGGGGGCAGGGGCGGGGCTGGGAGGGGGCTGGAGATGGAGAGATGGGTAGAGAAGGGCTTGGGGATGGGGAGAATGTGTATGGGGTGGGGAAAGTGGGGTCAGAGATGGGTATTGATGATGGGGATTGGGTTGGGATTGAAGATGGAAGGCTGAATGATGTTGGAACTGCCATGGTGTTGGGAATGGGCTTGGATGCTGGGCTGGGGATAAGGTTTTGCTGGGAGATGGGGATGAGTTTGGAAGTGGAGCTATGTTTCTTCATTCTCTTCATCTCGCTCCTTCCCCCCCCCCACCATGTCACTCTCCATTTCCTGTCTCTCCTTCCCCTTCCATCTCTGACCACCATCTCTCTCACTTCAGCTGATATGTAGCTCATCTGGGAGAACACAACCTCCAGTGACGGGATGGCTGTGAGCGCACCCGAGCAGCCACTGAGTCCTTCCCCCACCCAGACTTCAACAGCAGCCTGCCCAACAAAGCCCGCTGCAACGACATCATGCTGCTGAAAATGGCGACCCCAGCCTTCATCATCTGGGCTGTGCGACCCACAGTGTGTCATCACACTGTGTCACTGCTGGCACCCGCTGCCTCATTTCCGACTGGGGCACCACGTCCAGCCCCCAGTGTAGGGGCTCCAGAGAGGAGCATGATGGGGGGTGGGGTGGGCGAAGGTGTTTATGATTGTGGAAGGAAATAGGGAACCAGAGGAACCTTCAAAGATGAGATTCATAGTGATACAGGAGGGTGCTACCTGGAGGTGTCAATAGTGGGATAAGTTGAAAGGAAGAGTGGAAAAGTAAGGGCTGGGGAGGGTGGAGACAAAAGTTTGGGCCTTGGATTCAGGCAGACATGATGTGCAATTCCAGATGCACAACCTGCTAGTTGTAGGTCCTTAGGCAAGTGGCTTCACCTCTCTGAACCTTGGTTTTCTTCTCTATAAAATGAGAATAATCACATCCACCTACTAGAGCTGGATTAGAGATAATGTTTATAGAGCAACTGGCGTAAAGAATTTTACTTGATAGCGTTACCGTTGTTACAGTTACAAGCAGAGAGGTGAGTTGACTGCAAGCAAGCAGGACAGGAACCAGACTCAGAGCAAGGTCCCTGGTTCTCCGCTGGGTTCAGAGCAAGCCCTGCAGTGTGGGGAAGGGGACCAAAGGGATCTAATTTTCTGTGCCCCCTCATGTCATTTCTACAGTGCACCTTGCCCATACCTGGCGATGTGCCAACGTCACCATCCTCGAGCACAAGGGGTGTGAGGACGCCTACCCTGGGAACATCCCGGACACCATGAGATGTGCCAGCGTTCGAGAAGAGGGCAAGGACTCCTGCCAGGTCAGAGGGCGGGGCCTGGGTCTCCAATCACATTTCCATTCCCACCTCCAACCTCAACTGTGTCTTCATCTACACCCACAATCTCAGCCCCAACCTCAACGCCACTTCCCACTGCAACCCCAAATCCATCTCCACTCCCAGGTGCCATTTCTAACGTAAACACAGTTTCCAGCTCCATTCCGAGTCCCACCCCTATTTCCAACCCTAACCATCCCCAAATCAATTTTCGACCCTAACGCCATCTTTGTTCTCACCCATACCTCTAACCTCATCCTCAATCCCGTTGCCAACCCCATCTTCAACCTCCACCTCAATTCCAACACAATTTCCCCCTCCTCCCTAACACCATGCCCAACCCTTTCCCCTCTCCTGAGGCCTCCCCTCCTCTCTGACTGGTTCTCTTCCTCCCCATCTCCAGGGTGATTCTGGGGGCCCACTGGTCTATAATGGGTCTCTTCAAGGCATCATCTCCTGGGGCCAGGATCCATGTGCTGTCAGCAGAAAGCCCAGGGTTTACACAAAGGTCTGCAAATATGTGGACTGGATCCAGAAGACTATAGAGAACAATTAGCCAGGACCAGATCATCACGGCCCAATCCCCTGATCCCTACTTGGTGCTGTGGTACCTGTTCATTCTGTTAATAATGAAGCCTGAGCCAGGACCCCTTTATGTACTTTTCTGGGGGCCTTCTTGACTATGAGAGATGCTGTACTTTAATAATCAATTTGGAGTTTGGAGTTAGGAGACCTGGGTTCTACTCCTGCCTCATACTAACTTGTGACTCTGGGAGTGAAAATAGTTGTTTGGTTCACTGTTGTACCTCCCGTCTCAAACACAATTCCTGGCACACACCAAGGTTTCAATAAATATTTACTAGGGCTTCCCTGGTGGCGCAGTGGTTGAGAATCTGCCTGCCAATGCAGGGGACACGGGTTCGAGCCCTGGTCTGGGAAGATCCCACATGCCGCGGAGCAGCTGGGCCCGTAAGCCACGACTACTGAGCCTGCACTCCGCAACAAGAGAGGCCGCGACAGTGAGAGGCCCGCGCACCGCGATGAAGAGTGGCCCCCACTTGCCACAACTAGAGAAAGCCCTCGCACAGAAACGAAGACCCAACACAGCCATAAATAAATAAATAAATAAATAAATAAATATTAAAAAAAAAAAAAAAAAGAATCTGCCTGCCAATGCAGGAGGCACAGGTTTGAGCCCGGGTTCGAGCCCTGGTCCGAGAAGATCCCACATGCTGTGGAGCAACTAAGCCCGTGCGACACAACTACTGAAGCCCGCATGCCACAACTACTGAAACGGGCGCACCTAGAGAGACAAGCCACCGCAACGAGAAGCCCTCACACCACAGCGAAGAGTAGACCCTGCTTGCCGCAACTGGAAAAAGCCCGCGCGCAGCAATGAAGACCCAACGCAGCCAAAAATAAATAGATAAAAATTTTTTTAAAAAAAAGACTCCTTTCCTTATCCGTAAAATCGTGCATGCAAAAATATGATAGCACACAAAGTCAGTCAGCCTGCACATAGCTAAGACCCAATAAAAGGCAGCTATCATTGTTTTCTTTCCGACCTCTGCAATAGGTAGTTCATCAAGACCTGTGCAGGTCAGTACAGTAGCCACTAACCACATATGGCTATTTAAATTAAAATTGCCTAAAGTCAGAAATGTAATTCTTCGCCTAGAGGGGTGGGATAGGGAGGGTGGGAGGGAGACGCAAGAGGGAGTGGATATGGGGATATATGTATATGTATAGCTGTTCACTTTGTTATACAGTAGAAACTAACACAACATTGTAAAGCAACTAAACTCCAATAACGATGTTAAAAATTTTTTTTTTAATTTTTTTAATTAAAAAAAATAAATGTAATTCCTCAGTTGCACTCGCCACATATCAAAAGCTCTATAGCCACATGTGGCTGGTGGCTACCGTGTTGGAGAGCACAAACGGAGCATTTCCATCATGGCGGAAAGTTCAACTGAACGGCGCTGTGCTGGACAACCTCGAGAGTTAACTGACTTCTCGCTGGAGAATATGCTCACAAATAGTCCAGGGCTCAGGGTCTCTTCTGATGTTCTGCTCACCCTGCAGGGGAGGTAGTTGGCATGAGCAGTAGAAGCCCAGAGCTGGAACTGGGCCTCTGGGTTGTTAAATGGACTTGCTGTGTGACCTCCTGTGAGTCACTGCCCTCTCTGATCCTCCCATTCCTCACCTGAAATGAGGGAGCTGGCGGAAGTGACATTGATGCCCCTTGTAGCTTTTGGCCTCCTGTGATTCACGGGCCTGTGTGTCACCTGGAGACACGCAGATGGCAGGAAGTATGTGAAGTGACCACACATGATGCGGAACCTCCCCCAGCACACATGGGCTAGTCGCTGGGACACACAGGACGCTGCTCTGGCCGTGGATGAGGGTTCAAGCACAAAGCATCCCTCTGGGTCTGCATCTGCCTCTTCCCTCTCTGTGTTTTCTTTCCCGTGTTTGTGTGTGTCTCTTGCACCTACTCTTTCCTTCAATCTATCTTCTCTCTCTGCCTCCCTCTTTCAGGGTCAGCATTCTGGCTTTTCTCATTATGCCACCCTAGGTATGCACGTCCCTGTTTATTTATTTTCCTCTCTCTCGTTTACAATCATCTGTCTCCGACACTATCCCCGCGACCCCCACGGCCCCTGGGGATGTGGCACCCTCTTTCCCCATCTGCGAAGACTTCTTGGAACAGGGACCTGGGGAATCTCCATGAAATCCATCTCTAAAAAGGGTGTTTCGGGCACTGGGAGAAGCCTGTATTCCCAGGCCCCTCCCAGAGCAGGAATCTGGGGCCCAGGTTGGGTGCCAGCCTCACCCAGGGCATAATTAGGGAGAGGGAAAGGGAGGAGGTGAATCCTTGAGGGCAGGGTGGGGAAACGGGCTCTTCGGGATTAAAAGGGAGGGCCTGGAAGGGGTCCCTGGGCAGAGGATTCCGGCGGCCTACACGGCAGGACTGAGGCACTTCTTCCCCCCCACGACTCCCAGGTGAGCGGCGTGCACCTCACCTTGGTTGGGGTGGGTCTCGAGAGCACAGGTGGGGACCCTCGGGCAGGAGACTTGTTCGAGCCTTAGTTTCCTTATCTACGGGACGCACTTCGGAGCCTCGAATCCCCAGCCCACCTGTGAAGGTAGGCGAAAGCCGAAGCGCTGAGAGGCTGGCAGCCGGGACAGCCCCGGCCAGGAGAGCGCTCCCCTCGGGCGTAGGGAGAGCAGGAGGACGCCAGGGCGGCGTCGTTAGGGCCTTTGCGCCCATCACGCCTGTGCAGGCCCCGATCGCCCGTCTGCCCACCCCTGCGTTTGTCGGCCGCGAGTTAAACGGGTCCCCGCGGGCTGGGGTGGCCCAGGATGGGCGGACGGGCGTGGCAGGCTGGGGTCTCTGACCCGGCAAGTGTTTTGAACCGTCCCCCGGCCCTCCCCCCACCCCAGCCTAGGTCCTGGCCATGAGACCCTCACACCTCCACCTCTCCGCCGCCGCCGGCCCTTGGGGCCTCGAGAACCTTCTGCTGCCGCTACTGATGACGCAACTCTGGGGTGAGGCCGGGGCAGGGCTCGGCGGGAGGCGCCGGACACCGGGGGCGATGGCAGAGTGGGCTCTTATCACCAAGCCCCGCACACTTCTCCTCCCCTTGGGACCCCAGAGCTCACCCACAGATCCGGAGAAGCCCAGCCCCAAGTCGGACCCGCCCCTCTTCTAGCTCCGCCCTAGGTATCCCGCCCCCTTCACTCTTCCGGGATCCGTACTCCCCCTTTCTCCTCGCCGCGTCCTTTCCCCGCCCCTTCTTACTTCGCCCTATTTTACCCCAAGTCTTGCCATAGAGTCTTCTGCCCCCGCCCCTTCTTCCGGCGAGTTGCGTTATTCCCACCCCTACTTTCACCCACCGGGAGCTGCTTTCTATCCCCGCCCCTTTCCGCCCCGCCCACCTTAGCCCCGCCCCTTCTGCCCCGCCTCGTTGCACTCCTGACCTCTTCCAGCTCTCTGAAGCGCCCCTGCTCCTCCAGACCCAACCTGTTAGGTCTCCTTCCTCCATTCTCATCCGCGCCTCCTTGCCCTTTCACGCCGTTCTTCTCCGCCCACTTCCATTCGGTTCCTTCAGGATCCCCAGTTTCCACACACAGCCTCGGGTTCAGGCTGTGCCCCTCCGAAGCCCCGTCCCATGGCCCCACTCGGATCCCAAGCCCACTGCTTGCCCTGCTGTCCTGCCTGCTCTGATCTCCACCTCCTTTCTTTCTCCAGTCGCGGAGGCTCTGCTGCTCCCCGGAAACGACACACTCTCGCGCTCCAGGGCCTTCGGCGGCACTTGCCCTCGCAGTTCGCAGCCCTGGCAGGTGTCCCTCTTCGATGGCTTCTCGTTCCACTGCGCCGGCGTCCTGGTGGACAGGAGTTGGGTGCTCACGGCTGCGCACTGCGGGAACAATAAGTAGGGAGAGCTCCTCAGGGACGCTACGCAGGGGCTGTGGAGGCAGGCCCCGGGGAGGCGGCTGGAAGGGCTGGGGCACTTGAGGGAACTGCCAGCTCGATGTGGGGTCGGTCCCGGAGGGCTTCCTGTAGGAGGAGAGGTGGGGTTGTGCTGTGGCCACGAGGGGGCAGTGTGGTCTTTCTCAGCGTTTCTGGGCCCATCCAGAGCCACTGACCAGCTGATTCTGCTAGGGTTCCATTTAGGTGTAGATAGTTGTGTGCAGCAGACAGAAGTCAGAATCTGGTGTGGTTAGGACTTTAGAACTAAAAGAAATTGTTCATCTCATGAGTCCCCACTGAGGGAGGAAGAAAAGGGTAGGTTTACCAAGGTAGACCCTCTGCCCTCAATTCCTGCAGAACTTAGGGACCCAAACACCTGATCACTCTTCCCCATGTGCCCCCAGATCAGGTCTCCAGCTCCCTTCTCCCCTACCCACTCCTCCCTCAGACCCAGGAGTCTGGGTCCCCAGCCCTCTCCTCCATCAGATCCAAGAATCTAGGCCCCCAGCCCCTCCTCCCTCAGACCCAGGAGTCCCAGCCCCCAGGCCCCTCCCCTGCCAGGACCCAAGTGTCTATCCCCACCCCACTGCCTGTACCCTCCTTCCCAGGGACTCAGGCTTCAGTCTCAGTCCCAGTGAAGGCTTTGCATCCATAAGACTCTTCCCTCCCCAGGCCTCTGTGGGCTCGAGTTGGGGATGACCACCTGCTGCTTCTCCAGGGAGAGCAGCTCCGCAGGACCTCTCTTCCTATTATCCACCCCAAGTACCGCAAGGGCTCGGGCCCCCTCCTGCCCGGGCGAACAGATGAACATGACCTCATGCTGCTGCATCTGACCTGGCCCGCTGTGCTGGGGTCTCGAATCCAGCCTCTACGCCTGCCCTATCACTGTGCCCAGCCCGGAGACCAGTGCCAGGTCGCCGGCTGGGGCACCACAACCTCCCGAAGAGGCAAGAGCTGGGGGCCCTGGGGGCTGTATCTTGGGGAAGGAGGACGAGGGACCTGGACTCCTGGGCCTGAGGGAGTGGGGGTTGGGAGCCTGGGGCCTGGGTTGGGAACAGTCTGGGTATCTGGGCTCCTGGATCCTGGAGGATTGGGGGCTGGACCCCAGGATTACCTGATGTTTTCTCCCATCAGTGAAGTACACCAAGGGCCTGAGTTGCTCCATGGTCACTATCCTGAGCCCTGAAGAGTGTGAGGTCTTCTATCCTGGTGTGGTCACCAACAACATGATGTGTGCAGGACTCAACACGGATCAGGACCCCTGCCTGGTAGGAACGGGCCAGAGAGGGTCTCTGACTCATGGGAACAGCATAGGGAGGTTATGGGAAAACAGACATCCCCAACCCCATAGCCACTCCCAGCCCAACTTCATCCCCGCGTGCAGCACTCTCCCATTCCTACCCCAACATCAGCCCCATGTCCAACTCTACCTCCTTGGGTCCACCTTCTCATGCCCAACCCTGTCCCCAAGTCTACTCTCAAGCCCATTCCCAGCCCCCTTCCCACCCCATCCTCAACCACATTCCCACCCTCAAGCCATGCCTAAACCCCTACCCCAGCCCTATCTCTAGATCGAGCTCCATCCCTCACCTGCCAAGAACTACAATCCCAGCTCCATCCCTCACCTGCCAAGAACTACAATCCCAGCTCCATCGACTCAACATTCTCATCCCCCACCCAATGCCCCCAAACCCCAAGTCCAACTCCATCACCGCCCCATCCCACCCCCAACCCCATCCCAACCTCATCCTTATCCCAACCCAGCTCCAACCCTACCCAACACCTCCCTTCCCCATCACTGCCCCAGACCCCCCAAGTGGCAGCCTTTCCACTGGTGTATTTACTTGATCTCTCCTTCCTCCCACCCCCAGAGTGACTCGGGTGGCCCTCTGGTCTGCGATGGGACCCTTCAGGGCATCCTTTCATGGGGCGCTTACCCCTGCGTCTCTGGTCAGCATCCAGCTGTCTACACCGAGATCTGCAAATACCGCGACTGGATAGAGAAAACCATCCTCTCCAACTGACCCAAAGGCCCTGCAACTGCTTCGCCATCTGCCGTCTTCCCCCTTCCTCCCCTCTTTCCCCCGCAGACAGCTGGACTCTCCCCCTGCCCCACTCAAACTTCTGTCGCCCATCCACACCTATTAACATCTCTCGTCTTCCCTCATGCCTCCTGCCCACTGCTGTTCTCTGCCCGCGTTGAAGCCAAGATGCAGAAAGTGGAGGCAAAGTTTTGTTCATGAGAAACGAGGAAGCCGGTGGTCACTAGTCTCTGAGAGAAGTTATCAATTACCCAATCTGGCTTCCTCCACCACTCCCTGCTGTGGGACCTTGGGCAAGCCAAGCATCTTCTCTGAGCCTCAGTTTCCTCACCTGGAAAATGGGAACAATGAAGTGTGTACCTCATAAACGTGTTATGAAGAGGCTATAACATGTGTGTAGATTGTTATGGTAATTGTCATGCAAAGTACTAACACAGTGGGTAGTGAGTTCTGATTAAATGGCAACAGGTCCTGGTGGGAATGTGTGTGATTTTGTGTCCTGGGGAGAAAAGCACAGGGGTAGCCTACAATCTCAACCCCCCATACCATCCCCATCCCCATCCCTCAGGGCTGATGGGAGAATTGCATTCCTCACCCTCCTGTCAAGTTCCATGAAGCACCTCTTAACCACTTCCTTCTTCCCTCCCACTGTTTCCCATGTCTGGGTCTACCCAACACCTGTTCCTCCTGTCTCAGGAGGAACTGGGCTGTCTCTGAGTCATCTGGTACCTTCTGTGCCTTCCTGGGGCCACTGGAACTCAAGGGACCTCACCCTGCATCCATCTCAGCCTCTAAGACCAGAGGACCTCACCCCACTTCAGTTGCTAAGTTTATGCAAAGAAGCCCTCTGAAATTTAGGGGAAATTTTTTGGCTTCTTTGTTAGATCCATCCCCATCCCCTCACCTACTACCGGCTCCAATTCCAGCTCTACCACATCTCCATTCTCATTCCCTGATCCAACACCCAGACACCCTAAGTCCAACTCCATCCCCACCCCCATCCCAAATTGGCTTTGAAATTTTGTCCTGAAAATTGGGCGGAGGGGTTCTTGTTCTCTCCCTGAAACTGTCCCTGTGTAAATATTCCCATGCTAGGGGCTATTATACACGGAATCCAGGCAAAGCTAACAGAAGTTTCAGTGTCTCCACTTAGCCCAGACTTTGGAGCGGTAACATATGCACAGTAGAAATTTTCCATCCAGCACAGGTTGTTTTGTCCACTACCCACCCCCGCCCTTTTTTTTTTTTGGCGAGGCTTGTGGGATTTTAGTTCCCTGACCAGGGATCAAACCCGGGCCCTTGGCAGTGAGAGCATGGAGTCCTAACCACTGGACCACCAGGGAATTCCCTGTTTCCCCTTTCAAACACCAATTTATTTATTTATTTATTTATTTTTAAATACAGTCTTTCAGTTTCATTTTATTATTTTTATTTTAAAATATTTATTTATTTATTTATTTTTGGCTGCGTTGGGTCTTCGTTGCTGTGTGCGGGCTTTCTCTAGTTGCGGCGAGCAGGGGGTACTCTTCGTTGCGCGGGCTTCTCATTGCGGTGGCTTCTCTTGTTGCGGAGCGTGGGCTGTACGCGCGCGGGCTTTAGTAGTTGTGGCTCGTGGGCTCAGTAGTTGTGGCACGTAGGCTGTAGAGTGCAGGCTCAGTAGTTGTGGCGCACGGGCGTAGTTGCTCTGTGGCATGTGGGATCTTCCCAGACCAAGGCTCGAACCCGTGTCCCCTGCACTGGCAGGTGGGTTCTTAACCACTGCGCCACCAGGGAAGCCCACACCAATTTATTGAGCACCTGTTGTATGGCAGGCCCGGTGCTGGGCGCCGGGAACACAGTGGTGACCACAAGGTCCCTGCCCCCACAGAGCCCACAGAAGACTGGGGCACAGGGTTTGAGCAGAGACTACACAGCTCTCTTCCGCTGACTATCCCCCCACTCCTATTAGCACACCCAGGAAACATCAATCAGGCGTATCAGCTGAGTTCATTATGCAAGAATCAGAAGCGAAGTAGGTAGGAACTCAAAAACTCGATTCATTTTTAAAGGCAATTCACCCATTCCTTTAGTCACATCATAAGTGTTTACTGAGCCATGTCCTATGCCAGGTCCCGGAGATGATTCAGAGTGAGCCCTACCTTCAAGAAGCTGCTAGTCAGGTCAGGAAGTCTTACATTCTTGTCATTCGGGTCTCCATTCAAAGGTCACTTCTTCAAGGAGGCCTTCCAGGATTGCCCTGGCTAAAGGGGTCTGCCCCTGTACTCCTCCTCCCTGGCCACTAATCCATTGCTCTGTTTATTTCTTTTGCAGCACTTGTTATAGCAAAAATGATCTCATTTATCTGTTTACTCCATAATGGTCTGTCCCCTACTTCCCCTCACCCAGTCAATGTGGGCAGGGACTCATTTATTCACTGTGGTTTTCTAAGCACCTGGTCTGATACCTGACACACAGAAGGCATTCAACACATTGTTGAATTAACAAATAACACAAATTGATCAGTGCTGTAACAGAAGGAGGCATAGGGTGCCCCAAGAGGGCCTAAGGACTCCTCCTGAAGGAATCAGGGAAGGCTTCTCAGGTGAGGGGATATATGCATGGGGTTTTAAAGGATCAGTAGGAGTTCACCAGGAAGAAAATATATTTCTGTAACTCACTGTGTGACTTGAGCAAAAAACTTGAATGCCCTCTCTACCACAATCATCCCCACTATGAAACAGAGATTGGTTAGACTCTTGTGAGAATTAAATTAGAAAGCATACATGAAATGTTTAGCCAACTGCCTGGCACAGAGTAAACAGTCAATAAAGTTAGCAATCAAAATGTTCTATAAAGCAGTTAGTATGGCACTTAGCACATAGTGGGTATTCAGTCCCTGGTCTCGAGGACTTCCCAGTCTGCAGAGGGTATAAGGCAACTGCAGCCATGGATAATATGTATTATGATGGTGGCAGTGCAGGGCTCTGTAGGTGAGGGACAAACATATTTATTGAATGCCTACCACAGTTGTAAGTGCTTCATATGTGTTAATTCACATAATCCTCCCACAACCCCAGTTATTATTGCTACTTAATAGATGGAGCAACTGAGAGAGGTCCAGTGACTTGCCCAAGGTCACACACTTAATAATTAACCAGCATTGAGGCTTGGACCCACATGGTCCAGTTCCAGAGTCCATGCTCCAAACCACTACATCACGGTGAGTTGTACACATTCAAGGGGAGCCTAGACCCAGCCTGATAACCAGGCTTACAGCAACAGAAAATGGAAGAAGCCTGGAAGTGCCCAGGCTGGAAAAGATGGACTCTGCCTGGAGAGATCAGAGAAGGCTTCCTGGAGGAAGGGGCATTTAGGTTGGATCTTGAAGAATGAATTGGAGTTCACTGGAAAAAGAAAGACGTGGAGAAAGACATTCACTCATTCAATTAACATCTCCTGAGGCCCCCCCATGATCCCAGCCCTGAACAGGGTGATGTGAGGGACACAGAGATGAGTCAGATCTGGGCTTGGCCCTCCAAGGGCTGCCCATCTGGTGAGAAGGAGGGATGGGGAGAGAAGCAGGAAAGATGAGGTGATGGGAAGGACAGTGGAGGGGAGGAGATGGGTGGAAAAAACAAGACCATGTTCTCAGGACTTAGCCAAGATATGGTGGCATTAAGAGAATGGGAAAAGTGCTTAGTTCCACCTAGGTTGGGCACCTGGATCCTTGGAGTGGTGAGGATGTGAAAAAGGTTATGACAAGAATGAGTTAACCCAGTTGGAACCATGCTAGGAGAAGCCTCTGTCCTCACGGAAAGGGGCCCAAATCCCCAGTGCAGGGAGGGTTCTGTGGGTGTGTACACGTGTGCAGCTCTCTTTGTAGTCTCTGCCCCCAGTGCAGGGAGGGTTCTGTGGGTGTGTACACGTGTGCAGCTCTCTTTGTAGTCTCTGCCCCCAGTGCAGGGAGGGTTCTGTGGGTGTGTACTGTACACATGTGCAGCTCTCTTTGTAGTCTCTGCCATTCCAGACAGTGTTTCTGTCTCTCTTTCCTTATCTCGTCCTGCATCCTTCAATGTCTTTATCTCCCTGTTTTGTTTTGTTTTTTTTTTCTTTCTCCCTCTTTCCCTGCCTCACCCCATCCTGCCTTCTTGCTTGCCTTCTTTGCTCTGAGTTCTGACTCTTTCTCCCACTCCTTGCCTGATTTCTGGGAGGTCCTTCTATGTAACCCTCCAGACTGCCCAGTACCTTGGTCCCAGCCCACTGCAGCTACATTCAAGATAAACTTGCTTCCACCCCAGGACTCCACCTTACGGACCTTCCTCCTTTCCCTCTCCCTCCTCCAGGCCACAGAATATCATGCATCTAGATGCTGTAACCAGAAGTCAGGGTTACTGAGGGCTCCTCCCTCTAGTGAACCCCAGAAGGACTATACAACCCAGAGCCCCTCCCGCATTTAGCAGGATCCCTGAGCCCCTCCCCCATTTAGCAGGATCCCTGAGCCCCTCCCCCATTTAGCAGGATCCCTCAGCCCCTCCCCCATTTAGCGGGATTCCCTGATGCTGCAGGCCACCAGCTCATCCTGACAAGTGGTCCCTCTGTACTGTCTTCCTGCGCAAGGCCCCCAGTCAAGGCTCTTCGGCTTCCCCCTCCCCCTGGAGTATTTCCCAACCCAGATTAATCACCGGGGCGGCCCCAGGGTGGAGGGATATAGTACGGTTTACCATAAAGAAGTACGGACTTGGAGAGCAGGCTCCAGGACCAAGGCACCCTGGAGGTCATGAGGCTGGGATTCATCTGTGCTCTGCTTTCTCTCCTGGAAGGTGAGGTTCCTGCCGTCCTGCCATCTGCTGCCTCTCCATGGCCCCCCGGCGCCCCTCTGCCATGCTCTTTGTCCCCCAGGCGTCCACTCCTGCCCTCTAGGCATCCCAGCATCTGTCCCCAGCCCTCCCATCTGGCTCTTCACCAACCCTTCTGCCTCCCACCCCCACCCCCAGGGCACAGCTGGGCAGACCACCGAGACATCGGGGCCGAGGAATGCCGCCCCAACTCGCAGCCCTGGCAGGTTGGGCTCTTCTTCCTCACCCACCTCTTCTGCGGGGCGACCCTCATCAGTGACCGCTGGCTGCTCACAGCTGCCCACTGCCGAAAGCCGTGAGTGACCTGGGCGGCCCCCTCTGGGCAGGAGCTGGAGGTCAGGAAAGGGAGAGGGGGCAAGGGGCCTCGTAGAGGAGGGAGGGAGCTGTGGGCAGGAAGGGCTGAGCCTCCATTTATGTTCCCCAAAGTTCAACTCTTTAGAATGACAAAATGTCCACTCTCCAAATTCTAGCGTCCAAAATAATCTGTTTCTAAGAGTGTAAATTTTGCAACTTAGACTCTTAGAAGCCTAGACTCTGACCCAGAAAAATCCAGAGTCGTAGACTCCTAAAATCTTGGATCCAGGAGATGTTACATTAGCTTCACTAAATTGTAGAATCCTAGATTCAGAGACTGGTAGACTCTGAGAAGCCTGGAGCAGGGCCACTGGAATTTCGAATGGAAATATAGCCCCAATCACACAGGAAAGTTTAAGTTTTCTAGTAGACACATTAAAAAAGGTAAAAAAGAAATGAGTAAAATTAATTTTAAAAACAGATTTAACTTGCCATCTCAAAATATTATTTCAACATGTAATTATCAGTTTTTAAATATTTATGAATGACATAGTTTAGTCTTTTTTTTTATACTAAGCCTTCGAAATCAGACATGTATTTTACAAGTATGGCATAGCTCAATTTGGACTAGCCACATTTCAAGTGCTCAATAGTTGTGTTGGATAGCGCAACCCTAGAATCTTAGATTCAAACTGTTCTAGCTAGGTTCATTGAGTATAGAAGCTCATAGTCTTAGAATCTCTGAATGACAGTATCCTAGAATACTGTGATTCGTAGAATTCTAGAATCTTGAACCAAGAGAATTCTAGAAGCTTATATTCATACATGTCTAGAATCTGGTGGATTTAATATCCCAGCATGCTATCATTCAAGATTTCTAAAATCCCCAGAGTTTTAACCAAGAGAATTCAAGAGTTTCAAACTATTCGAATCCCAATCCTTACATTTCTAAAATCAAAGTTTTCTAGAATTCTAGAATGATGAAATTCTTGTCTTATTATCCCAGAATATTAGAATTCCAGGTTCTTTGTTTCCTAGATTTAATTCAGATAATTAAAGAATCCTAGGCATTTATTTATTTATTTATTTAATTTTGGCTGAGCCAGGTCTTGGTTGAGGCACGCGGGATCTACGTTGCAGCATGAGGGATCGTTTTTTATTTTTTTAGTTGCAGCATGAGAACTCTTTTTTTTTTTTTTTAGGCTGTTAGTATTGTTTTTTTGTTTTTGGGTTTTTTTTATTATTTATTTATTTATTTTTGGCTGTGTTGGGTCTTCGTTTCTGTGCGATGGCTTTCTCTAGTTGCGGCGAGCGGGGGCCACTCTTCATCGCGGTGCGCGGGCCTCTCACTATCGCGGCCTCTCTTGTTGCGGAGCACAGGCTCCAGACGCGCAGGCTCAGTAGTTGTGGCTCACGGGCCTAGTTGCTCCGCGGCATGTGGGATCTTCCCAGACCAGGGCTCGAACCCGTGCCCCTGCATTGGCAGGCAGTTTCTCAACCACTGCGCCACCAGGGAAGCCCCTGCGAACTCTTAGTTGTGGCATGCACGTGGGATCTAGTTCCCTGACCAGGGATCAAACCTGGGACCCCTGCACTGTGAGTGCGGAGTCTTAGCCACTGGACCATCAGGGAAGTCCCCAAAATCCTAGACTTTTTGATCCAGAGAAATCGAAAACATTAGAATCTCGAATTCATAAGATTCTAGAACTTGAGCCTCATAGAATTCTAAAATCATGGATTTCTAAGGTGTTAGAATCTTAGAATTCCAGAATCTTAGATTCTGGGCATTCTAACAGAATTCTAGAATCTACCTGATGCAGAAATCCTTTTTATATTATCTGGGGAAATGGGCCATCCCCCCTGTTTGATATTCTTCCCTCTAGGAATGAAGCACAGGGGCTATACAGGATGCTGTGTGAGAATTTCCCATCATGCATCACTCTATACTGGAGCCTCTTTTAGCTCAGGCCTGTACATCAGGCTAGGAAAACAATGTTCAGGTTTCAGCCCCAAAGACAAAAAAGGGGAGAAGCAGAAATATGGAGGTACAAGAGATTCAGGAGCAGGGACAGGTTGCGGCTGGGAGGTGGGGTTGGGACTGGCATCCCAGACACAGAACCAAGGCAACAAGGTGACAGAGAGGGAAAAGGTAGAAATAACACCTCATACTCCTCAAACCCTGAGTTCTCAGTCAGTAGCCTCGTCCCTAATGTCAGAGTCAGAGTCTGGGGGATGGACATATAGACCCCTTGAGGGTCCCCAGCTATCCAGGGCAGGAACCCAGAGCAGAACAAGTGTACTGGGACGTGCAGTGAGAGGGCTTGAGGCTAGACCTCAGGAAGAAATGCATTGAGAGATGAGGGATTTGGCAGACAGGAAAAGCCTGAGCCTACAGATGACTCCAACTTGGGGCTTTTCCATATCCCACCCCTTCCATACACACACACCAAAACACACAGAGCCACTCCCTACAGAAACCACCAGACCTGTGGGGGCAGGGGGTGGGGCTGTTTTTGGGTGGTAGGTGGAGCCTCCACCTGTCTCCATGGTTCCAGGGAACTCAGGTCACCACTAAGGCTCCAGGTGGGGCAGAGAGGAAGGTGGTTTACTTGACATGGGGCTAGGAAGAGGTGTGAGCTTTTGGGGAGAGCTACAAAGTTAGAGGCAGACAAAGAGATGGAGTAGGAAGCAGGGGCCCAGAGAGGGTGTGTGCCTTGCTTCAAATCACACAGCACTCTATGTCACATGAAGATGATAGGGGCCCAGAGAGGGTGTGTGGCTTGTGGAGAGTCACATAGCATCCTGGTGGACAGAAAAAAGAGGACAGGGGCTGAGAAGACACCTCACCTTATCCCACCTTGACCTCTGGGACCTGTCCAACAGGTATCTGTGGGTCCGACTCGGGGAGCACCACCTCTGGAAATGGGAGGGTCCAGAGCAGCTGTTCCGGGCCACAGACTTCTTCCCTCACCCTGGGTTCAACCAGAACCTCAGTGCCCAAGACCACAGTGATGACATCATGCTGATTCGTCTGTCCAGGAAGGCATTTCTGGGACCTGCCGTGCAGCCCCTCAACCTCAGCCGGACCTGCGTCTCCCCAGGCACCCAGTGCCTAATCTCAGGCTGGGGGGCCACATCCAGTCCTACGGGTACAGCCCATGCCAGGGGTCTGAATCCCCTCTCTTTTTCATCTCTATGTTCTATCTATCACCTATCTATCTACCCATATATTTCATCAGATCTAAATGCTATAAATTATAAGATGCATCATTATTCTACAACCCGCTAAAAACGAGAAAAGGAAAAAAAGGTGCCATCTATCCTTGTATGACAATATTTACTGGAAGGCACATCCTGATTTCAGAGATGTTTAAATGTGAAAATATATGCATCTTAGAATTGAAATAAGGTCTACGTCACTCAGAATCACAAATCAGCAAATCCATTAGTCAAATTTGGCCTCCCACAGCAGTACTGGTTTTCAAAATGTCTTGGGAAAAAAAAAAAAACACCTCAGTTTGTTGCTGCCAACATTTAAAACCTGAGAGATTTTACATCAAAGCCAAGTTTCTGGATTCGCTTGAAAAATTCAAGACTGGCAATGCTGGGTTCATATTTCTAAAATAATGACCATTGTTGGGCAGAATCAGTGGAGGCTGCCCCCTTCAAACAAGATACAGGTTCTGTATCCACTGCAGGTGAACAGGTCCCCTGCAGTTCACCCCAAGGGCTGCTGTTTCCCTACAAGGCCCCCTCCCCCCACTTTCCCTCTATTTCTATCTGGTCTCTCTAAATCTGTATCTCTGTCTCTGTCAATGACCATCTCCCTATAAATGTCTCCTCCCCTTTATCTCACTGCTTTCTCCCTGGATATCTCTGGGTCTGTTTCTCCCTATTTCTTCATTTCCTCCTCTGAGAATCTCTTTCCCCTTAAGAGGTCTCTGTCTCCTGCCAAGGTCCCTCTTTTTCTCTGTGTGAGTTACATACGTATCTCTCCTTGTCTCTTGACTCTCTGCGTCTTTCTCTCTCTCTCTCTCTTTGGCCCTCTCCCCATCATATCCATCTGTTTCTCTTGCATGCTGTGATTCTGTTGCTTTGTCACTTTCTCTTGTTTCTGTCTTTGAGAGTCTTATGCTGTGGCTCCGTGGGTCCATCTTAGGAAAGTGGGGGGGGGGGGTGCTGAATGTGATGGAGACAGCTGCTGATCTTTTATGGACCTCCTTCCCCAACAGCGCAGTACCCACTCACGCTGCAGTGTGCCAACATCAGGATCCTGGAGACCAAACTCTGCCATCGGGCATATCCAGGCCACATCTTCCACCACATGCTCTGTGCCGGCCTTTGGGAGGGCGGCCGGGGCTCCTGCCAGGTGAGATTTCCTCTGGAAAGGAGAGGGATGGGTATCCTGTGGGGATTCCAGGGTCCTGGGGGAGAAGGGAGTTGGGGCCCCAGACTTACTGGATCAGAGCAAGGAAGGAGCTGGGAAACCTGGGTCCTGGGAGGGGGTGGGACCAGGGCCAGGATTCCTGGATCTAAAGGAGGAGGGGACTGGGGGTTGGACTCTATGTCCTGGGGGAAGAGGGGTCCACAATGCTAGGTCCTAGGGGGAGGTGGGGGCTATGAGCTTTTACTCCTGGGTCTGAGGGAGGAGGGACTGGAGACCTGGACTCCTGGGTATCGTAGGAGGAGGGAACTGGGAGCTTCCTGAGAGGGAGAAAGTGCCTTGTGTCATGTCCTGAGTAGACTGGCCTAACAGTTTCCCTGCTCTTCTTCCGCGCACAGGGTGACTCTGGGGGCCCCCTGGTTTGCAATGGGGCTCTGGCGGGTGTGGTGTCCGGGGGCTCGGAGCCCTGCTCCAGACCCCAGCGCCCTGCCGTCTATACTAGTGTGTGCCACTACCTGGACTGGATTCGAAAAACCATGGAGAACAACTGAGACCTCGCGCCTTGGACGACCAGGAAAGGAGGGTGGGCGCAGGGCAGGAGGGTTTGCAAGACTCCAGCCTCAATGGTCTCCGCCTTTGGCTTCGGCTGGCCTGGAGACGCCTTCTGGATATTCAAGTTCCCAGCTTCTGGATATTCAGACCCTGGCCCCCGCGAATGATAGAGCCGCGCGCCCTTGAAAAGGAGAGGAGAGACACCTCCGCCCCTCTTGGCCCCATATCTATGACGTCACCAGAACTGCCACCGCCCCCATGGAACGGCATCAAGTTTGGTTCTACCGCAGTAAAGACTTCCACTAAATAGCTCCTCCCTTCCGCGCTTTGCCCAGTGAGATTCCCCCTCTGGACGCTACCCCTTGTGGCCACGCCTCCTTCGTCATAGATCCAGCCTCGTGACGTCACGAGAGGGTAGCTTCCCCCACGTGGAACTCAGGCAGTGTGTCGGTCTCTGTCCCGCTCTGGCCCCGTTCTAGGCGTGTCCAGGGTTTGAATCCTGGCCGGGGCCCGACCGGGAGAAGTTGGGAGAGATTCTCTGTCCCCTCCGATCCTCCAAGGGATGATTTTACATTAAACGTGCGGAGCCGCGCCTTCCTACTGCCGGTTTTGTGAGCTAAAGGATGGGGACCGGGTGGGCGGTGGAGGGCAGAGAGGGAACCACCACCGCGTTGCAATTCCCCATAAGCCCCGAGCAGGTCCTGCCTAAGTCTGTCTCCATCAGCCCTATTGCAGCAAAGCTCCTGGGTTCTGCTTGGGCTGGTCCCATCGCCCCCAGGGGAAGGGGAAACCAGGTCACAGCGCCTCCCAAACCTGCCCTTCCGGAATCTGGACCTCTCAGGGGGCAGCCCGTGGGCCGGGCCGATCCGCCCTCAGAAGTCGGGACCAAGAAGACTGGCTTGTCTTCCATTCCAGGTTACTGGCAGCCCCCTCTTCCCACAAAAACCCAGGCTCCAAATTACTCCTTCCAAAAAGACTTAAGAATTCAGCTGCCAGCTCCTTCTCCCTCAGACCTCAAATCCGGGCCTCCATCCCCCTCCTACTTCTGACCCAGCAGTCCCGGGCCCCAGGCCCCTCCCCCCTCACTCAGAGCCAGGAGTCCAGGACCCCAGTCCCATCCTCCCTCAGCTCCAGGAGTCAGGGGCCCTCACCCCCTCTTCGCTCGGACCAGGATGTCTGGGCCCCCAGCCGTTTCTGCTTCAGACCCAGGAGTCACAGCACTAAGCTCCTTCACTCCCAGACCTCAAGAGTTAGAGATTCCACAGTGGCTGTATCAGTTTACAAGCATGGACACCAAGGGGGGAAGAGGGGAGGTTGGTGGGATGAATTGGGAGATTGGGATTGACATATATATGCTAATATGTATAAAATAGATAACCAATGAGAACCTGCTGTAGAGCACAGGGAACTCCACTTCGTTGTACAGTAGAAATTAACAAGACATTGTAAAACAACTCTACCCCAATTAAAAAAAAAAAAAAGAGATTCCAACCCCTCCTCCCTCCAGATTCTCCGTTCAGCCCCTGAGCCTCTCCTCACTCATAACCAGGGGTCCAGTTCCCTGCTACTCCGCCGGCCCCCAAGTGGGAGGAGATGGAGCAGGAGGCTGGTGGTCCCAGTTAAAAGGCTCCAGAATCTTGTACCAGGCAGGCAGAGCTGAAGTACGCGGGGTGTTCTTCCTCTGGATCCGAATCAGTAGGTGACCCCGCCCCCTGAATTCTGTAAGGTGAGATGCCAAAGTTCTCAGACACAGGCATCAGGCCCCTGAGCCCCCTCCTCCAGGGCCCAGGACCTCAACCTCAGATCCCTTCCTCCTTTGAGACCCAGGAATCAGCACCCCAGCCCCTGCTCTCCAAGACTTCGGAGTCCCAGCTCCCAGTTCCCTTTTCCTTCAGACCCTGGAGTCTGGGGATCCTAACTCCCTCCTTCCTTGGAACGTAGGAATCCAGCCCCTGAGCTCCCAGTTCCTCGGATTCAGGAATCTGGGGCCCCATCCCGTTCTTCTTCACACCCAAGAATCTGGGTCCCCAGCCCCTTCCTCCAGCGGGACCCAGAAGAACTGCTCCAGAAGCTCTGCTTCCTCCCCAATCCCAGGATCCCTAGGATTTTGGTCTCCTTCCTCCTCCGCTCAGCCCTGTCCTCTCTGTCTCCCAGACCCCACCGTGGGACATCCCACACCTGCTGCAGAGTCTGGATCTGGATGTTCCAGCTCTTGCTGTTGGAATCCCGGGCAGGTGGGGGGCGGGGGGGGGGCCCGGAAGTCATCGGTGGAGCACCTGAGCCTGTGGGAATACCATGGTGGTGGCTAAAAGGGTGCACGTGGTGGCATGTGGGGAGATGGGAAGCACGCGATTACGTGCGGGAGCTTCTGTGGGGTGGCCGGAAGCACGGCGCACGCAGCGGCAGGTAGGAATGCGCTGAGTTCTGCTGGTATTGCAGGAGGTGCACTAAGCCAGCAGGGCTGCCTGCTGAGGGGGCACAGATACACACAGGAGTGCACGGGGCATGTGGGCACATGCTCAGGTGTGTGACTCTGTGTGTGATGACTCACGGGCTTCCATGAGTGTACATGTGTATCTGTGTAGCAGCATGTGCAAGCTGCGAGGCAAACACCGGAGGGTGTGTGTGTGTGTGTGTGTGTGTGTATCCGTTTGAAACCACAGTGGTTTTCCTGCCCCCTGCACTGACCCAGAGGATGGTGATCTAACCCTCTCCCTCCTGCTGCAGGACACTTGAGAGCACAGGAGACCAAGGTGCTGGAGGGCCAGGAGTGCACGCCCCATTAGCAGCCTTGGCAGACAGCCTTGTTCCAGGGTGTCCGGCTAATATGTGGGGATGTTCTCATAGATGACAACTGCGTCCTCACAGCAGCCCACCGTAAAAAACTGTGAGTGGATTCCGGGGGCAGAGGTGGGCTGGAGCCTGGGGAAAGAGGGGGCTGGGGCTTTGCCTCAGGAGGCGAGAGCTGGGGACTGGGTCCCCGAGAATGGAGGTCTGAGAGAAGAGGGGACCTGGACTCCTGGGTCTTAGAGAGGAGGGGGCTGGGAGCCCTTATCCCTGCCTGGGTCCCAAACCACCCCCATCATTACAGGAAATACACAGTCCACCTGGGAGATCACAGTCTGCAGAATAAGGATGGGTCAGAACAAGAAACGGCTGTGGCTCAGTCCATCCCACACCCCTGCTACAACAGCAGCAACGAAGACCACAACCGTGATCTGATGCTCATTCGACTATGTGGTCGGGCATCCCTGGGGCCCAAAGTGAAGCCCATCAACCTGGCAGATCACTGCCCTCAAGTTGGCCAGAAGTGCACCATCTCAAGCTGGAGCTCGGTCACCAGCCCTCAAGGTAGTGGGAGGGAGAGGAGGAGCTGGTTGTCCCAGTGGGCCCCAAGCCATTGGCAAAGCTTTGCCTGTAGAGTAGATAAAGAAGGGAAGGTGATTGTGACGTTCAAGTTCACAAGGGGTCCATGTTAGAAACCTTAAAGACCGGAATATTAACAGGAGTGGTGGGAGAAAGGAAACAAATTAACAGATCGTCCACAGGGCTCTAAAAAGTGGATGGATGAATGAATGAGTGGATGAATGAATGCACCCCTCCTTTAAGGTGGAGAGTTATGAGACCTTTTATGGGTACAGGATTCTACATAGTCTTCACAACAGACTTGGGATACATGGGCTCCTCAGTGGCCCAGGAAAACAGGCTCCCTCTTCTCCCTCTTGAACCCAAGATTCCTCGCCCCAGATCCCCTCACACCCAGGAGTCCAGGTCTTTCCTCCTCCAGGACTCACAGTCTAGGTCCCCAGTTCCCTCCTCACTCTGGACCCAAAAGTCTGGACCTCCATGGAGGTCCTCCCTCTGGGGCTTCAGAGTTCAGGTAGCCCTTTGCCCTGCTTCACAATGAAAACATTGGGGCTCAGCTCAAAGAGGTGATGTGGTTCGCCAGGAAAGCAAAGTCAGGATTCAGGTCCCTGCCTGTCTGACTCCTAAGAAGACAATGGCATGCTGTGGAAACCTAGCTGCTCATGAATCAGGCAGGTCATTTCAAACCATGGCTCTGCCCCTTTTCTCTGGGCAAGTCCCTTCCCACCTCTTGACCTCACTTTCCTCATCTACAAAACTGGGATAATTATCCAATAGATTTTTAAGCTCCATGAGGGCTCAGGTTATATCTATTTTCTTCATTGTGGGTTCTTAGTGTTCAGGGTGGTGACTGGTATACAGTATGTGTTCAATAAACATTTGTTGAAAGAATGCATAGATGAAGGAATGAAAGCATCCCTCCTTCAAAGAGCTGCTGTGAGGGTCAAATGAGATTGTGGGCCTATAGCTTCTGGCACATAGAGGTACCAGATAGAATTTTTTCCCTCTCAAGTCTATTCTTCAAAGGTTAATAAGAAAGATTAATTCCACTGTCAATCACCAATTCAACACTGATTTTGTGAGCATCTGATATGCCCCAGGTACTGTAGTGTACAAAGCCTTATGGAGTTGCATGCTAAGTGGGGAAATAGACAATAAACAAATACATATAAAATGAAATATTAGGTAGAGTCAAGTGCTATAATGGAATATCATAGAGGGGAAGAGAATAGGGAGTGATGGAGAGGTGGTGTTGTGGGGTTTTTTTAAGATTTTTTTTTTTGATATGGACCATTTTTTTAAAAGTCTTTATTAAATTTGTTACAATACTGCTTCTGTTTTATGTTTTGGTGTTTTTGGCCCTGAGGCATGTGGGATCTTAGCTCCCCGACCAGGGATCAAACCCACACCCTCTGCATTGGAAGAAGTCTTAACCACTGGACTGCCAGGGAAGTCCCGAGATGTGTTGTTTTAATTAGAATGGTCAGGGAAGGCTTCTAGAAAGAGGTGATATTTGGAAGAAGTAGGATTTAGCTGAGATTGAAGACCTGGTGGTCTGGGAATGGGAATATTAGAAAGGGTCAGAGGTGTCCCAAGGGGGCACATCCATGTCCCCCAGTCACCTGATCCTTAATTTGAAAATAACTCAGGGCAAGAAACAAAAGGTAGGGTCCAAAGGTCCTTCTTTAGGTGGAGAAGAAGAAACAGCAGGGGCCATGGCTTTGTTTCATGTGGTGAGAAGTGATGTGCCCTGTGAAATGTGTCAGAAAACCCTGTGCAGCTGTGGATACACAGAAGGGAGGTTAGATACAGACAGGGATGGAGGGAAGAGTGTTGCTGTCTCTGGGAACTTGCAACCTCTGCCTCCTCGGAGAATTTTCCTGACACCCTCAGCTGCGCAGAAGTAAAAATTATTCCTCAGAAGCAGTGTGAAGACGCCTACCCTGGGCAAGTCACAGATAGTATGGTCTGTGCAAATGAAAGCAGTGGGACTGATACATGCCAGGTGAGTGACTTCTGAAACTCTCTTCTTCCCTCACTCGCACTGTAGAGACTGGAGGCTTGGCAGTGGGATTTTCCCCAAGAGTCAGCACCCCTACCTCTACAGAGTGAAAAGCTGGTTCAGAGAAGGCACACTCTCCCTGCAGGTTACACAGCACAGGAATCAGAATAATTGAATTGTCCTTGTTGCTTTCTTGGGAACGCTTGCCTGCAGGGTGGGGATTAAAGGGAGTGAGGGGATAAGTCCATGAAGGAGAGAGTCTGAGTCTAGAGGGTACGCAAGCTCCCTGCCCTCTTTCTCAGTGTTAGTGCCTGGAATTCGTGCTGACTTTACCGATGATCAGGTAGTCAGCTATTTTTCTTCGAGTCCTGACTGGGTTCCCTAGCATGATTGCTTTCTCCTATGATTGGTTCCTTGGGGAACAATGCTGTCTTCCCAGCTGGCCAGGGAATGGCGCCATTGACTTCAATGCTCCCTCAGTGAGCTCCTCAACCCCGAGGTGACACATCTGGAGATTTGCCAAAGGTATAACACTCTCTTTCCTATTGGCTGCAACTTCAGTCCTCACGGCTCCCCTTGGGTTTGTCCCCTTCATGGAAGCCCCACCCCCTTTGCTTATGATTGGTCCCTGAAGACAATGCTTCAACGCTTCCTTTCCTATTGGCCAGGAATAGAATCATTTCCATTAGTGATCCGGCCATGGAATCTAATCTTTCTGGAGGATTCCCTAGAGACAATGGTTTCTTCCCAAATAACTCCCGCCACTGTCCCTTGGGTGTGTGTGTATCCAAAAGAACCCTGCTCCTTTCTCCTACGTTTTGTAACTGGGTTCAATGATCTCTTCAAGAGTGGCCAGGAATGGAGGAACTCAGTCCCCTCCATGTAATTCCTACTTTCTTCTCTCTGGATTGTACCCTGCAGACAGCATTCTCTTCCCTCGTTGGTAAGGATTTCCTCCACTGCCCTTAGACATCCTGTCTGCATCTCCTGCACATGGAAGCCCCACCGCTCTCTCTCACCATTCGTCCCAGGCTACAATGCTCTTATCTCAAGGGACCCAATCACATTACAAAGTTGGTACTAAATACTGGTACAGCAGGGCATCTTAGGGGAAAGTCTTCTATTCTCGCCTTCTAGGGAGATTCCAGGGTCTCACTGGTATGTGGTGGCGTTCTCCAGGGCATCACATCCTGGGGATCAGACCTCTATGGGCGGCCTGAGAGATCTGGCGTCTACACCAACATCTGCCACTATCTGGACTGGATTAAGACCATGGGCAGAAAGGGCTGATCCCAAGATGAGCTCTAGATCTCCCTCAGTAAACTCACAACATCAGCCTGGCCCCTTGCCTGTGTGTGCTTTGGCCCTCTTGAGAGGGGTGGAGGGGCAGAGGGTCTGAACCCTGCTGGGAGGTGTGATGGGAGATCGAGAGAGATCAGGACCTGCATGGCCATTCGGGCCATCACCACTGGCCAAAGTGATCTCCTTTTTTTTCTGGAAGGACTTGGAGGAATGGGAGGTTAATTTCAGGGGAGAGAAGACATAAGGATTTCCAAATATCCAATGGGCTGGCCTGTGAAAGACACAGTTGAATGGGTTTTTGTTTAGTTTTTCTAAGCAGCTAAACTGTATCTAAGCTTTGGGGGGAGATTTCTCCTTAAAAACTGTGAGATATGGGGACTTCCCTGGTGGTCCAATGGGTAAGACTCCACGCTCCCAATGCAGGGGGCCCGGGTTTGATCCCTGGCCAGGGAACTAGATACTGCATGAATGCCACAACTAAGAGTTCACATGCTGCAACTAAGAAGTCCACATGCTGCAACTAAAGTCCACATGCCTCATCTAAGACCCAGTGCAGCCTAAATAAATAAATAAATATTTTTAAAAAAAGATACTTTAACAAAAAAAATTTTTTTAATAAAAAAATAAAAATTGTGAGATATGCAGAGTAAGGTGCAAGAAATATAGAAATAGCTTAAATATGTACCCATGAACATCCATGAAACTGAGGCAGGAGACAGAAGGTCCCCAGGCTGAGCCGCTGGATTTTGTCCCCTGTAGACAGATACTCCAAGATGAAGACAATAGCAGGAGAGAGGAGCTGAGCCCTGCCCAGATAAGAGATAAGGAGACCACATATTTCTCATTCTCGAGTTCAAGGAGACCTCCCAACTACACATGTACAGAAAGGCTCCTTAGAGGTCGAAAAGGGAGGGGGCGCCACCCCATAATATGTGGTGTCGACCTTCCCACAGGTCTGTGCGCTGGATTCCATCTTGGCTAAGAGATGCACACACACACAGGGGAGGACCCTGAATTAAACCAAATATGGACTCAGAGCCAGACAAAGCAAGATGATTGGCCAGAGGAAACTCAGAAAAACTGCCCCATATAAGTGATTTAAACTACCACGAAGGCGTGACTCTTTCTCTGAGCCTGCCTGTGGGCGTCTATTCACATGTACTTTTTTCCTCCTAAAAAACACTTTACCTAACATCCCAATACCCAACTGATATTTAAATATCCCCAGTGGAATGTGAACCCAGAAAGGATTTGAAGATTAATTTATGGCATGAAGGGGGAGGGCGGCTGAGGTCAAGGAGGGGAAAGGACTTGTCCAAGGTCAACCAGAAATTCAGGAATAGAATCATGGATTGTGGAGTCTGGCAGGAGATCACAACACCAGTCATGCACAAAAGCTGGAAGGACCCACCTATATCAGGGAGCTTTTGTATACAAGTGACAGAGCCCCAGTTCAAACTGGCTTATGGGTAAAAGGGGATTCGTTGGTGCAGGTGCCTAGGAAGGCCTTGGAGATGATTCACAATGTTAGAAGAAGTGACGTGGGTATGAGTCTCAAGTACCTGTATTGGTGACTTAAGCCAATCATCTCTGTCTCTCTGTGACAATTTCTCTCTCTGTCACTCTGCCTGCTTCTGTCTCTGTTTCTCTCTCTCATATGTGTGAACTCTTTCTCATCTCTGCTTGCCTCTTTCCTTCTCCTGTGGATCTCATTCTAGCCTCTGTAGACAAACTTCGTCACATGGAGGGAACATAGCAGCCCAGTTAAGCAAACCCAGCAGAAACAGAGATCTCTTTTCTCCCAACATCTTGATATTAATCCCAGGGAAGAATTCTGATTGGTCCAGCTTGAAATGAGCCCACCCACTGGATTAATCATTATTTCTAGGGAGGAAACAATGATCTTGTTGGCTTGGCTGGGTCGTGAGTCCATCCCAGTGGGTGGGAGGGTTTGGAAAACTGTGATTGACAGTTTCACCAGAACTATATGAAATGAGGGGGCAGATTCCCAAAAGAAGTGGGAGCTGTTCTTGAAAAAAGGGGGGAATGGAATCCTGGAAGTCAGAAACAAGGGGCCTTCAGAACCCAAGGAGCTGAATCAGGAGGTTCCAGAATCGCAATGTCCAGGATCCCTCAGGGTAAGGCACAGCTGCAGGACAGCAAGATACCAGTTCTCAGGTGTGATCATGAGCTGGAAGATGAGTCATCAGGCAAAGGATCAGGACATAAGTCTGTGTGCAAAGGAAGTATGAAGCTGGGTGTCTGGGTGGGACTTAGGAACAGGACTAAACCCAAAGGGCACGAGAGGGCTGGGGATTTGGGGCTCTCGTCAACGTGGGGGCATGCCTCATTAATAATAAGCCTATGGGGTTCCGAGTTCATTTTTAGCCAAAAGAGATTCTGAGCATATGTGACAGTGTCCCAGGGAAACTTCCTTCTCAGATTGTGGGTTTGTACAATGGTTAGACTATGGGCAATCCTCAGCATTCGAATTCTGACCCTTCTGCCTCCTTAGCTGTTGATTTTGCACAAGGGTTCTAGCTTCTTTTAAGCTTCCCTTTTTTCACCTATGAAATGGGGAAGACAGTCCTCGCTTGGTCCCATGAGACGAATAGAGATGTGGTTTGCAGAGCATCCGACACATCACATAGTAGATGCATAAGAAATGGAAGCTGCCTCATTCCTGGTAGGATGAGGTAAGGCAGCCAATATTATTTAATTCTTTCACTTGCCTTTAGAAGTAGATTTTGCTTTCCTCCACTTTAGAGGGGGAAAAAGTGAGGCTTGGAAAAATTAAATCACTTACCTGAGATCACGAGGAGGGCAACTAGGGTTGGTCAAACCTGGGTTTGTCTGACTTGTGAGGTCAAGTTCTTCCTATCACACCCTGTGGCTGAATGGCTCAGGGAACAAGGAAGGACTGGGTTGTTGACTGCTCTGTGGATGACAGTGGTTTGCAAACTAGTATTTATTTAAGTACCTCCTATGCTCCCTGGTTTGGGCTGGGTGCTTACAAAAACACCTTTGAACACCAGACACATTTCCTCTGCTTGTGAAGACCAGTGTTTAGCAATAAAGCCAGATTAAATAGTCAAGAACACAGTAAGACAGGGACTTCCCTGGTGGTGCAATGGTTAAGACTCCACACTCCCAATGCAGGGGGCCCAGGTTTGATCCCTGGCCCGGGAACTAGATCCCACATGCATGCCACAACTAAGGAGCCTGCCTGCCGCAACTAAGACCCAACACAACCAAAAAAAAAACCACCACAACAACATAAAGACAGATATGCCGGACTTCCCTGGTGGCACAGTGGATAAGAATCCGCCTGCCAACGCAGGGGACATGGGTTCTATCCCTGGTCCAGGAAGATCCCACATGCTGCGGAGTAACTAAGCCCATACACCACAACTACTGAGCTCACATGCCACAACTACTGAAGCCCATGCTCCTAGAGTCCATGCTCCACAACAAAGAGAAGTCACCGCAATGAGACGCCTGAGCACCGCAACAAAGAGTAGCCCCTTCTCGCCACAACTAGAGAAAGTCTGCACGCAGCAACAAAAACCCAACGCAGCCAAAATAAATAAAAAATTAAATCTTAAAAAAAAAAAAAAAAAGAAAGACATATGTGCCAAGCACAGCAGAAGAGACATTCTGGTGATTTAGGAGTCTATAGCAGGGCTCCAGAGTTCCTCTTTTTAACAGTATGCTGAGGAGGCAGGGGGCTGAAGAGAGAATCCAGGGATGAAGATTTGGACAACAGATAACAGATTGGAAGTCTTGCCAAAATTCCTCTCTTTGGGAAGCCAGGAGGGAAAGATACAGATTGCTGGCTCACGGTGCTGTGAGGTCGAGTGGCCTAGCATCTGCCCCTACTTGATTTGGGAGCCCAAGTCAAGAGGGTTGACGCCCCTCATGGCCAGGGTCCCGGTGTGGAATTAGTGGGGTCGGGGGTCCGAATTCTGGGGTCTGATTTGGGATTTGATGAGAGTAAGTGTCTCAGAAGTTTTGGGGACTTCACTTGAACTTAGTCAGTGTGGGATTAACTGTATGGTGTTAACTGGTGAACTTTATTTTAGAGTGTGTGTGTGAAAGGAAGTATGGAGTCAGGTGGGGTATGGAGTTGGAAAAATGAAGATGGGGTGAGGGAAAGAGTTTGGCATGGAAGTGGGATGGGATTTCGTGTAGAATTTGGGTTGTAGACGAGAGTAGGGCCGCGACTGGAGTCAGAGTGTTGGTGTGAGCTGGGGATGGGTTCATGGGATGGATGTCAATGTGGTCTTCCCGGAATAAGACAGGGATGAAGACTATAGTCTGAGTTGTGCATGTGGTCAGGTTTGGGACAGAGGCTATGGTGACATTCAGTGTTTGGGTCAAGGCTGAGTTTGGGTCATGGTTAGGGATCCAGGGTTTGCGTCAAGAGTCAGGGTTAAGGTTGATTGAGGGGTGAAATCTAGCCTGTGTTGATATTTGGAGGCAGGAACTTGGTCAGGAACTAGATTCCAAGTTGAGGTAAAAGTTTAGAATTGGTCAAGGATATAGTAGAATTGAGGGTTAGGGTTGGGTACGAGTTGAGGTTTTGGGTTAAGACTCAGGCTTGCATCAATATCGGTGCTGAGCCTTTAGTATATGTGTCTTCTACCGTCAGATACCAAGCTTGGTCAGAATTCAAAGTGAAACCTATGTGTTACCTTTTAAAATTTCTATAATTTGACTGTATCCTTTATCAACGTTAGGGGTGGATGAGAAGATAGACTACCATCTTTCAATATGCTTATTTATTCTGTTTCCCATACAACATTGTTTAGTTTTGGAATATGTGTCAGGTGATATTCAGGCTTATAATAAAATAATTGTATTATTTAAAAAAAAGATTGGTGTTGAGAATTGTGTCAAAGTAAAGATTGGAGTTAGAATTATGCATGAAGTCCCTGGATTCTCTCTTCAGCCCCCTGCCTCCTCAGCATTCTGTTAAAAAAGAGTGAGGTCTTTTTCACTCTCTCACAGGCACTTGATCGTATCCAGCTGTGTCTTCTCAATGAATGGTACCACCATCCATCAAGCAAGAGACCTTGAAGCCTTAACATCTGTCTCCCTCACCACAACTTCCATTCAATCCATCACCAAGCCCTGTTGATTCTTCTAAATGCATCTTGAATCCATCCACTTATTACCATCTCCACCTCCCCAATGGCTTTATCCAAGTCATCGTCTCTCATCTGAACAATAACAATAGTTTCCTCATGTCTCCACATCCCCTTAAAATCCCCTTCATGTAGCAGCCAGAAAACACAAATCTTGTTACGTCACTCCATCTCTCTGCTTGACCATCTGCGGTGTTTTGGCTTGGTCCACCAGCCACTTCTCTCCCCAGTCCCAGGAAGGCTTCCACCGTTCCAGATTTTACATCCAGAAGGGGCACCATCTTGAAGAAGAAAAGAGAATTCTTCCGGTGTCTCTTTTTGGAAATAAGAAAGCCTTTCCGAGAAGTGCCCCAGTGGTCTTCCCCTCATTCCTCATTGGACAGAACTGCATCACATGTTCACTTCTAAACCAATCCCTGGCAGGCAGAAATGGCTTTTCTGCTTGGTGCAGTAAAGTTTACAATCATGATGAGGATAAAAGATTATCCAAACAAAATTGCGGTTCTGATCGAAAGACAGAAGGAATGAATGTTTGAGTAGGCAACAGTAATGTCTATTATGGGACAAAAATAGAGTTGGGGTAGGGGTCAGGATTGAGGTAAGATTTGGGCTCAGGACTGAGGGACAAATCACATTTTTGGGGTCTGATTTAGAAGTTGGGGTCAATTCCGCTTTTAGGAACTTGCCTTCAAGTATAATGGTTCCCGTCTCACTCAAGGTAAACACCAAAGTCCTACACTGATCTTTAAGGTCCTATGTCATCCTAGTCCTATTATCTCTCTGACCTCATTACCTGCCCTTGTCCCCTTCTCATTCAGCTCCAGTCAAAAGGGCTCCCCTGCTAGAACATTCTAAGCATGCCCCTTGCCTAACTTACCTGCCCATTTGCTCTGCCTAGGATTCACTTCCTCCAAGTAGCTACATGGATCAATCCACCATCTCCTTTAAGATTTTGTTCAAATGTCATCTTCATGTGGAATCTTCCTAATACTATAACCCCAGGGGTGCCTGAGAGTGGAGGAAACCAATAACTCCCTATCCCTCTTCCCTGCTCGTTTTTTAAATTTTATTTATAGAATACAGTAAATTATCCTTGGTTTAGAACAGTGCCCAGATAATTAAGAAGCCAGGAGCAACTCTAAACCTATCACTCAGCTTTTGAAGGTACACTATGACTCAGACAATCCCCATGATATTCTTTCTTGTTGCCAGGTTCTCCACATGACATTTCTGCTTTTTTCCTTTTCAATGCACATTTCTCTCAGTCTTGTATTTTTAATGCAGAGCTTTTGCTTTGAAAAAGCACAAACTGCAACAAAGCAAGTCGATACTGCCTAAAAGATTAGATGTGAAAAATAATCATGGGTGACTGCTTGGTTTACCTTGAAAATATACTGAGAATAGAGTTCTACTTTCTGTTCATTATTAGTTGCAAGGTGACTCTGGAATAAATACAGGTCTGTTACTTTCTCATACAGGCTGGTGGTGTAGCAAAGATGTTTTTTGACCTTCTGATGCATAATAGTAAGTTGCAGGCACATAGGAATTACAAAATATATTTATTAAATGATTGTTAAATGGCTGAATGGTGGCATTGATTTAAATACCCTCTTCCCTGCTTTTATTTTTCTCTGTAGTACTTACCAACATCTAACAAACTATATATTTTATATATTTATTTTTGTATTCACAGTCTCCACCCACTAGAACAAGAGCCTGTATGAAGAAATTTTTGTTTGCTTTGTTGACCACAGTGTCCCCAGGAACCAGAATAATTGCTGGCACAGAATAGATGCTCAGTAAATATTTCTTGAATGAACACAATTAGCGAAGATGAATGTACGAGGAAGTTCCACCCGGCATTATTATACTTAAAACTATCCAAAAATACTCCAATTTGAAACAGATTACATAAATCAGGGTACAACTATAGTATGGAATGTTATGCAACCATTAAGAAGGAAGGAGAACCCATTTAAACACACTAAGAGGAGGGACTTCCCTGGTGGTTACTCTGAGCTTCCAACGTAGGGGGCCCGGGTTCGATCCTTGGTCAGGGAACTAGATCCTACACGGATGCCGCAACTCAAAGTTCACATGCCACAACTAAGGAGCCTGCCTGCCGCAACAAAGACCCAGCACAACCAAATAAATAAATATTTCCAAAATTTTTTTAAATAGATAAATATACTAGGAGGAAAAAATTGTGCAAGGTCATTTATAAAGAAAAAGGTTCTATTAGATAATGTTTAGTACAGACGTTTTTGTTATAAATACATCATATGTATAGAAATCTCTGTATCACACGAGAACACAGACTATATTGATAACGGTAAGCATTTATCAGGGTGGAGTTAGGGAAAGCGTTTTCTTTTTCACTCATAGCCTATATTAGGTTCAAAAGATGTGACTGGGTTCCAGCCTGAACAGATTATCACAAGCTGGTCAGAATTACGTTATGGGCTCTAGGTCATCCCTGAGAGGGGACTGGGGCAGGGAGATGGCCCCAAAGGAGGACCCAAGTCAAAGCGCATTTCCTGAGCTCGGCCGCTCCCTGAACCCTGCTCCGGCCCCTCGAGCCAGAGCGCGCCGGGCTCCCGTCTCCGTCTCCGTAGCATCTACCGGGGATGCTGGGCCCCGAACGCGCAGGGGCGGGAGGGTGGAAAAGGCAGAGTGCTGCCAAGTGATTTAGCTGCCTCGTGGTGGTGGTGGTGGGGGGGGGGGCGGTTCGAGATAACCAGAAACGCAGGAAGAGGGTGCCTCAGAGCCTTTTCCACCTGCACCCCAGGGCGCTGAGAGCGGGGGCGGGGGCTGGACGTGGTATAAGACTGCCGCCCTGCGCAGGTCTGGAGACGCTTGACTCCCAACCGAGTCTGCGGCCCACGTCAGATCAGACCCTCCAGAGGTGAGAAGGGGCCTCATTGAGGGTGGGGGAATGAGGTTGGCTGGACAGCTGATTCCTGTTCCCGAGGGGAGGGGCAGTGCGAAGCCTGGACGCCTGGCTCTGACAGATGAGGGGCTGGAGGTCTGGAATTTTGGGTCTCTTAGGGGAAAAGGAACTAGGGATACAGACTTATGGATGGGGAGAGATGGGAGCCCAGATTCCTGGGTCCCAAGGGGAAGGACTCCTGGGTCTGAAGGAGGAGGGGGCTGGGGGCCAGGATTCCGGCTTCCTGAGCTCTGTCCTTCTCAGCCCCAGCAGAAGAGACCCTGCCTCTGCCTGGCAGCCCCTGAGAGACTCAGAGAAGCCACCATGGCAGGATTCTTTCTTCCACCCCCGCTGACCCTACTGCTGTCCTTAGCCCTGGGATCTGCTACACAGGAAGGCGAGGGCCAGTCTGGGAGGGCTGCCCTAACCCTTGGACCTCCCATCAACCCCAGTGACCCTCTTCAAGGGCCCCTCTCTCCAAGGGGTCCCTGAGGCAGGACCTCCCCCTGCTGCAGCAGCTACCTCCCTCAGAAGACAAGACTCTTCTGCCTCCTGCCTCCTTTCTTCCTGCTTCCTTCTGACTCCTGGGGTCTCTGTGCACCCCCAGGCCCTGTCTTCTGCACCCAGGGTCTCTCCTATCAGCTTCTGTCGTCACCCCCAGACAGACAAGGTGCTCCTCCTGGGTTTCTGAGCGGGCTGCCTCTGTCTCTCTCCATCTCCATCTCCTGCTTTCTCTGCGCTGTTCTCCATTTCTGCCTCTGCGTTTCTGCCTGTCTCTCTGTCTGTCTCCATCTCTGTCTCCAAATCCCTCCGCTGCTGACTCAGCCTTCCTCTGAGGCTTACTACCCATGCTTTTCTCCATGTCTCTATCCAGCCCAGGGTAACGACAGCGAGAGGATTATTGATGGAGTCCCATGTCTAAGAGGCTCCCAGCCCTGGCAGGTGGCCCTGCTCAACAGCAACCAGCTCCACTGTGGCGGCGCGCTGGTCAACGAGTGGTGGGTACTCACTGCTGCCCACTGCATGATGAGGTATGTGGGCAGGGGTGCTCTGACCACTTCCAGCTCTCCCTCTGGGTCCCTGCCCACCCGCCCCCACCCCCCCCCCCCAGTCTCTGTTCCCCGCCCCGGGTCTCTGCCCCTCTCTCTGGGGCTCTGTTCCACCGCCTCCTGTCTCTGCCTTCCCCACTCTCTGGGTCTCTGTCGTCCCCCCACCACCACCGCCCAGGATCTCTGTTTTTCTCTCTCTAGGTCCCTGTCCCACTCTCTCACTCACAGTGACTCTATGAATGTCGCTCCCTTCTCCCAGTTCGTACAACGTGCCTATGGGCAGTGAATACCTGGGAAGAGGCCAGAAGATCGGGGCCACGATGTCATTCCGCCACCCCGACTACTCCACACAGAGCCAGGTTAATGACCTCATGCTGGTGAAGCTGAAGAGGCGGGCCAGGCTGTGAAGAAAGTCAACCTGCCTTCCCGCTGTGAACCCCCTGGGACCACATGGACCGTTTCTGGCTGGGCCACCACCACCAGCCCTGTTGGTGGAGCTCCCTCAGTGACCCAGGAGCCCCAGACCCTGAACCCCTCCCCCCTCAGACCCCGGAGACCAGGACTCAGGTCCTTTTTCAGGATCCTAATGTCGAGCACCCCAGCCCCCTCCTCCTTCAGGGTCTAGGATCCTGGACCCCCATCCTCTCCCCATCAGGACCCACGGGTCCACAGTCCCAGGCCTCTGACTGACAAGCGCCCCGACCCTCATCTTGCAGCGACCTTTCCAGAGAAACTCATGTCCACAAATGTCGACATCATCTCCTCTGGAGACTGCAGGAAGGTTTACAGGGACTTGCTGGGAAATTCCATGCTGTGTGCTGGCATCGCCAACTCCAGCACCAATGCCTGCAACGTGAGACCTCCTTCCTCCCCTGCCCTGGGTCCCTGGCTGCTTCATCTCAACACAGAGCCCCATCTTCCCCCTCTATCCAGAATCTTTGCACCTGACCTTGGCACGGAGCATTCCCTCATCACCCCCCCGCCCCACCCTAGGCCCAGCTTTCCTAGCTTTCTCTACCCCATTCTCTGCTCAGGTCAGTAGTGGCAACCCAGTGGGGGCTGGTATGGCCCTGAGGATGAGGCAGAAAGATGAATGGGAGGGGCTGGGGATGGGCAACAGGCGGCCAGGATTAGGGGAAGGCAAGTGAAGCCTTGGCTTCAAACCCAAACTTTAAAGGGGAGAGGGTGCCCAGAAAACTCAGTAATCAAGATAAATCACATTCTAATGCAATATTTTTTTAAAAATCTATGCAAAAGTCCACGATGAACAAAATGTCAGAATTTTCAATGAAGAGCCATCAGTCTTACTGAATTTCCCACTTACCTCAGGCTTCAATAAGTCTCAGCACAGCCCTGTACTGACCCTTTATCTAAAATCGGGATACTGTGTTCATCATGGACTTTTTCATATTAAATTCAATTTTAAGGTATTGCAATACAATACTAGTTATTGCAATTACTGAGACTGTGTGCCCGAAGTTAATGTCTCACTCATGTCACTTGGGTCCTGGTCCTGTTCCTGGGCAAAGAACTGTCTCTCCCCTCCTCTTTGTAACCCCCTCCCTGTCTCTGAACATTACCTTCCCACATCTCCCTTTACACCTAATTTCATTTCATTCTTTCCATCAGTGTTGCCACCCACCCCCGCCCCCATTGGCTGTCTGCTTCTGTCACTCTTTTTATTTGCCTACCTCTCTGCCCCTTTCTCCAGCCCCTACACTACTGTTTTCTCTGTCCTCCTTCTCCTCCTCCACCTTTCTTTTCTCCATCCTTCGCTTTACCTCTCTTCCTCTTCTCTGTGACTCTCTCCCTTTCCTTGTCTCTCTCCCCGTACCCCCACTCCTTTTGCTCTCACCTGCGCCCTCAGCTGTCAGGGGTGGTGGGAGGGTAAGTGTTAGGGATGGGGTGATGGGACAGGAATGTGTGTCCTAGAGAATGGGCATCCTTCTCTTCCCCTAGTGAGGGCCGGCTTCATGAATGTGCAAGTTGTACAGTGACACAGGGTCCCACACTCAGGAGAGTCCCACCCTTGGTTTAAAGCACTCCTGTTGCCCTCTTGAAATTCTTAATACTTTCTGAGCGAGGGAGCCCACACTTTCATTTTGCACTGGGCCTTATGAATTGTGTCATCGGTTAGGCCCCTGATTTCCAAGACCACCCTGTCTCTCTTTCATGCCCGTGTATCCATTCCCTGGAGACAGTGGTCCTTCTCCCATGGGCTTGGCGCTGAGTCCTCAAAGATGGGGAAGAAATGGGGCTCTGACCCCCCCCCCCCGGAAGCCCTGCCCCTTCCCTGTGATTGGTCCCATTGGCCGGGGCTCAAGCCAATGTCTTCAGAGAACGTGGTTTGTCTTCTCCATGACGGCCCTAATTCCTGCTCTACTATTGGTCCCCAGAGACAATGAGTCTCTCCCCATTGGCCAGGGTGGAAGTCCAGGGTCTGGCAAGACAAAGACTGACAACCGTGGGGGTGTATGAGGCAGAAGTGGGGGCGGGACTTCACTCTGAAGCTGAAGCTAATTTGCTTTGTCCCCTCCAGGGTGACTCAGGGGGACCACTGATGAGCAAAGGTACTTTGCAAGGCCTGGTGTCCTGGGGAGTTTTCCCTTGCGGCCAACCCAGCAACCCAGCTGTCTATACCCAAGTCTGCAAGTACGTCGATTGGATAAACGACACCATGAGAAAGTATTGCTAATCTCTCCATACTCACATCTCTCCATCCCTACACCCCGAACAGGAAATTCACAGAAATAAGGACATCGATGATCTACAGTTACACTTGACTTTACTTTTCCTCAAAGACATATCAAAACCTCAACAATACGCCATGTGTGTAAGTCAATCAAATCAGCAGGGACTTAAAACCAAAACAAGAAACACAAAAACCTCAGTGCTGGTAAAGAGGTAGTGAGACCAGCACTCTCGGCCACTGAAACTGTAAATTCATACGATTTTTATGGAAGTTGATTTGGCAATGTGAATCAGGACCCTTGTTCTCCACCTTTGACCCAGTAATTCTAGTTCTAGGAAGATACTACTAAAAATAAAAATCCAAAATGTGGAGCAAGGTTTGAATTTATTACAACAATATTTATCATAGCAAAACAGTGGAAACACTGAATATGCCCAGAGTCAGTGGAGTGTTTAAGTAAACAATAGGCTAGCTTGAGACAAGGATATTATGAAGCTGTTAAGGATAATAATTATGCAGAATTGTTAGTGTTATGCAAGGATGTTTATGCTATGTGATGTTAAATGAAAAAAGGAAGATACAGAAATATATGCGTATGTGATCCTTGCTATGTAAAATGAAAATATTCACAAAATAAAACCTGAAATCATGTGTACCAAACTGCATACAGTGGTAGTCATGGGAAGGTAGCCTGCTTCTTTCCATTTACTTTTCTGTGGGTATGCACTTTTATAACCTGAAAAAAAAACAGTGGAAAAGCTCTGGAGATCTAAGGTGGAGGAGGGGAGACCCTTAGAGAGGAAGACAGGAAAGAAAAATGTATCTGATTTTTGGTCCCTTGCCTTGCCTCCCTGCCCAGTGGCATATTTTTCTCCATTTTCTGGGTCTCAGTCTTCCTCATCGGTAAAATGGAGAAGAGAAAGAGGGAAAGGGAAGGTAAAGAGAGTAAAAGGGAGGGAGGAGAGAATATGTCTACTTCTTCAGGGTGGAAAGGGGTGTGCAAGTGTTTCTGGGCATTTCACAGGTGACAAACTAGGAGAAGGTTTGGGGGAAGTATAGGGCTGGCAGGAAGACAGGACATCTGGGTCCCACAGGGGCCCGCCAAAAGTGAGCCCCCAGCCTCCTGGATGCCAGGGGAGGCCCAGGGGAGGCTGGGGGCTGGGAACCCAGGCAGGTGGTCTCCTGTCCTCAAGAAGGCACGGAAGGGGCCTCAGAAAGGGTGGAGGTAGGTGTCCCAGTGACTCAGCCTGGCCACGGCCCTGCTCCTGCCATCCAAGTCTCCCGGGCAGCCAAACCTCAGAAGGTGCTGACAGAGGAGCCTCTCCGACGCCCAGGACTCACCTCTCCTACCCGTCTTTCCAGTTTCTCCCCCAGAATTCTCGACCGGTCAACATTCTCCTCTTGTTGAGGCTCCACCATCTTCCCCTCGCTCCTAGCCTCCTATTCTCCTACCCTTCTTCATATTGCAGGAATTCTGTAGCCACCGTGGAATTTCTTAACTTCCTCTGGTGTCCCTGTGCACAGGAAGCTAAGCCCCCTCCCCCCTCAGACCCAGAGTCCAGGTCCCCAGCCCCTCCTCCCTCAGATCCAGAGTCCCCGCCCCCAGCCCCTCCTCCCTCAGACCCAGGAGTCCCCGCCCCCAAACCCTCCTCCCTCAGACCCAGAGTCCCCCGCCCCCAGCCCCTCCCGCCTCTGGATCCGTGTCAAGTTTAAGGAATGTCAAGAGTATTTGGCCACCACCCTCATGAAGCTCCATCAACTTCCCCTCTCTCCAGCAAGCCACCCCAAATCCATATTCAACCTAAACATTTTAAAAATAACAAAACATCACAGATGCACTGGGTCAGCCTATAGACAAGTGGGCAGAGCTGCACAGAGAATACGGCAGCCACTCGCCTTGGGGGCTCCTGACTCGTGAACTGTGGCAGCTCCAGCTGAGTTGTGCTGTTAAGTGTAAAAGACACATCGGATTCCAAACACTTACCATGCAAAAAATAAGAAAGCAAACCACCTCTTTCAAACTGTATTTTGGGGACTTCCCTGGTGGTCCAGTGGTAAAGAGTCCGCCTTGCAATGCAGGGAATGTGGGTTCGATCTCTGGTCAGGGAGCTAGTATCCCACATGCCTCGGGGCAACTGAGCCCATGGGCCACAACTACTGAGCTCGCGCGCCTCAACAAAAGGCCCTGTGCTGCAAACTACAGACCCCATGCGCTCTGGAACCCGCGCACCACAACTACAGAGCCTATGCGACGTGGAGCCCGGGCGCCACAACTAGAGAGAAGCCCGCGCACCAAAACGAAGAGCCCGAGTGCCGCAACGAAAGATCCTGCATGCCTCAATGAAGATCCCGTGTGCTGCAACTAAGACCCAACGCAGCCAAAATACATAAAATAAATAAACAATAAATCTTTAAAAATAAAAAATAAAACTCTATTTTGATTTCACGTTGGAATAATATTGTTTTGGATGTATTGGGCTGAATGAGATTTTAAAATGAACTCTTGTTTTTTGGGGATTTTTTTGTTTTTTTTTTTTGTTTTTTTACTTTTTAAAAAAATTGTGGCTACTAGAAAATTTAAAACTGCATGTGGGGACTTCCCTGGCGCGGTGGTTAATAATCCGCCTGCCAATGCAGGGGACACGGGTTCCAGCCCTGGTCTGGGAAGATCCCACATGCTGTGGAGCAACAAAGCCCGTGTGCCACAACTACTGAGCCTGCGCTCTAGAGCCCGCGAGCCACAACTACTGAGCCCACGTGCCACAACTACTGAAGCCCAAGCACCTAGAGCCCATGCTCCGCAACAAGAGACGCCACCGCAGTGAGAAGCCTGTGCACCACAGTGAAGAGTAGCTCCCGCTCCCCGCAGTTAAAGAAAGCCCGCGGGCAGCAATGAAGACCCAATGCAGCCAAAAATAAATAAATTTATTTTTAAAAAAAGTGCATGTGTACCTGGCATTATATTTCTTTTGGCCAGTGCTGCTCTGGATGCTGAAGGGCTGGGACTTTGTCCTGGAGATGCTGGGGGACCCAGGCCAGGGCTGTGAGCCAGACAGAGGCAATGTCAGCTCTGACACAGGAAGACGCCTCTGAGGTCAAGTGAAGGATACAGAGAAGGGGGAGAGTTTGGGGTAATGGTTCAGGTGGGAGAGAAGCAGGTCTGAGCTGGGACCAGGGACATAGGGATGGAGAGAAGGGACCACACGGAGAGAGGAGGCAGTGGGATAGGACTTGGGGGATCAATGGGCCATGAGCGGTCCAACCTGGTACCTGGGAGGATGGTGGGTCCTGAGAAGAAGATGCTGAGTTCAGTGGGGAGATGAGTGAGAAGGGCCTGGGGGAAACTGGGGGGCAAGGGGAGCAGCCCCAGAGAATATATCAAATGCCAAACTGGTTTTCATCCCAGGAGTGACAGGGAACAAGCAAAGGTGGTAACAATTAGATTTAATGCAAGAATTAAATGCTACCCATAGCGCCAGGCCCAAGCTTGTGCTGAGGTGGACATTATTCATATCAGTTGTACTTATTACCCAATGACTTTCCCAAAAGCTTCCATTTTCCATCTTGCCCGTCCCTGTGATCACCACACCCATTTCCCTCCAGGCGGCCGCACGTACACCCATTCCTCCAGCTCTTGTCAGTCTGCCATTTCCCTGCATGCACCAGACCCTTTAACTACCTCTCTCCTCCTGACTAAAAAGCCCAAGTTTAAAGACACCTCTTCAAATCTCCCTGGATCCCCCCATAGCTTCCTGGACCCCCGTTTCTCATCACACTTTTCCTGCATTCCTGTTTATTTCTGTGTCTCTCTGCACACGTTAAATCTCATCAACAAGTCCTGAAATCCTCCTGGGTCCCACTAGCTTCCCCGCTGCCCTCTTCCATGCCATCCCTTCTGCAGGAGCCAACTCCCCTCTGTGCATACACATGCTTCTCCTGGAAACGCAGGTGGAACCTAGGAGAGGTAAGAAGAGAGATTTAGAGAGTGTCAGCGGAGACTTGGAAAATCAAGGAGAAAGACAGAGATACAGAGAAAATATGGAGAAAGAGGCAGAGGGGTGGAGAGACACGAACAGAGACAGACACGGAGGCACCCCCCCGCCATGGCCAGGGAGAGAGCTGGACGAGACAGACACGGAGGCACCCCCCGCCATGGCCAGGGAGAGAGCTGGACGGCAAGAGACTTGGAGGAGGGGGACCAGGAGGGTCAAGAGTCCTGATATCCGGGCAGAGGTGGGCGGACAATCAAAGGACAGCAACAGGACTGTCAGATAGATAAAGGGAAGCTATTGATGCAGCTGCCCGCCCACCTGCCCGGAAGAGAGCTTGAGAAATGGAACTGACAGGAGCATGGCACTGGGTGCTGGGGGCAGACAAAGCCCGATTGTTCGAAGGCTCTTTCCCGCCCCCCCACCCCCACCGCAGTGCCTGGGTCTGCACCACAGCCTGGGGCAGGGGCGGGTACCAGCTTGGTGACACACGCTTTCTTCCTGGCTGGTTTTGCTCTGTCTTGCGAGGACACTGAGTTTCTCCAGCACCCACAGAGGGAGTTACGGGCAGGTGCGTGAATCACCCCAACCCCACTAAACCCGTGGGGCCTGGTTCCCGGTGCCCAAGGGTGCTGAACCCAGGAGTGACAGACAGCCTGCAGGCCCCAGAGCGCTCACAGAAGAGGTGGGAGTCCAGGAGGACAGGGGATACTGTGTGTTTGCCTGGGACGCAGGCATTCGGGTCCTCAGATCCTTTCTTTCTTTTTTTTTTTTTTTTAATTAATTAATTTATTTTTATTTATTTATTTTTTGGTTGCACTGGGTCTTTGTTACTGCCCGCGGGGTTTCTCTAGTTGCGGCCAGCGGGGGCTACTCTTCGTTGCGGTGCGCGGGCTTCTCATTGCGGCGGCTTCTCTTGTTGTGGAGCACAGGCTCTAGGCACGCGGGCTTCAGTAGTTGCAGCACGCGGGCTCAGTAGTTGTAGCTCACGGGCTCTAGAGCGCAGGCTCAGTCATTGTGGCACGTGGGCTTAGTTGCTCCGCGGCATGTGGGATCTTCCCGGACCAGGGCTCGAACCTGTGTCCCCTGCATTGGCAGGCGGATTCTTAACCACTGCGCCACGAGGGAAGGGAAGCCCCTCCGATCCTCTCTTGCTCAAGGACCTAGAAGTCTAGGAACTGAGGAGAACAAGCTCCTGCCCTTCCTTCCTTTAGATCCAGGTGTGCAGACTCCCAGCTCCTTTCTCCTTGAAGGTCCAGAATACTCAGCCCCCAGCCCCCTCCTCCCTCAGACCTGGGAATCCGGGCCCCCAGTGCGCTCAGGGACCTGCACTGCCCTCCCTGGAAGCCGAGGTCAGGGAGGTCATCAGGAGCAGAGCTGTGGGAGGGTGGGAGGAATATGCGTGGGAGGCCTGGGTGAGGAGGAAAAGGGTGGGTCCCCCTCCTGCCTCGGGGACCAGAGGTTAAAAGGAAACACCAGGAGCATCTGAGGACAGGACCAGCCTCTTCCAGGGGGGCCAGGGAGCTCAGGGTGTCTGTCTGCCAGGCCTACATTCTCTGCTTTCTGCCATCGGTCTCTGACTCTGAGGCATCGTCTCTGTTTTCAGCCTCACTTCTCTCCCCGCGGTTCCCTGCGTTTCTGACTCTCTGTCTGTCTCCCTTTCTGTCTGCCTGTGACACGTACTGTCCCTGCCCCCAACCCAAGAGTCGACCCCCAGGCAGCCGGCCCCCAGCAGGTAAGATCACACCTCCCACCAGAACCTACAGGTGTGGGGTTGAGCAACAGGTAAGCACAGAGCCAAGGGGAGGAGGAGAAATCCCATGGAGAGGGAAGAATGTCAGGGGCCCTCCCTCCTCCTGTTACTAAGCAGGCACACTAGAGCCGAGAATAGGAAAATAATGCGAAGTGCGCGGTGAGCAGTCCGTGGTTCTGGGTGGGACCCTCAGATGGAAGACATGGGTCGGGGAGACAAGAAACCAAGAGACTAAATGGGAAAGACAGAAGTCGAGGGTCAGGAGAGCAGGGCAGGAAGGGGAGGATGAGGAGGGAGAAGAGGGAGGGGTCTGGGTGAAGTCTGAGGCTGGGACTGATGGAGCATTTGGCTTCCCCGCTCAGGAATGGCCATGAAGATGCTGATTGTAACACTGGTTCTGGTCGCTGCAGGTAGGCAGAAAAGGGAGGGGGAGGGGGCGGTTTGGGCATGGGGTGGGGGTTGTTGATGGGGAAGAGGTTGGACCCGGGATGGGGATACACATGAGGATGGAGGGGGGGTGGGTTTAAAATGAGGAAGACACAGGGGTTAAATTAGGGATGAGGGATGCAGATGGGGAAGGGGCGGGAGGTGGTCTTGAAGATGGGGAAGGGTTTGAGGATGAGGTTGGTTTGGGAGATGGGGTTAGAGATGGGGAAATTGGTTGGAGGTGGGTTTAAAGATAAGAACGCTTAGGGATGGATTTGGCTTTGGGGATGGGGATTGAGATGAAGAAGGGGTGGGTTTGAGGAAGGGGCTGGTTTGGGGCATGGGGATGGAGATGATCTTGATGATTAAGACGGCAATGGGGTTCACCTTGGGGGAGGTGCCTGATGTCTCCAGACCTTCCCTCTGACTCAGACCCTCCCTCCCTCAGCCCAGACAGAGGAACAGAATAAGGTGCTGCACGGTGGACCCTGTGAGCAGACGTCTCACCCCTACCAAGCTGCCCTTTACACCTCAGGCCACTTGCTCTGTGGGGGGGTCGTCATTCATCCGCTGTGGGTCCTCACCGCTGCCCACTGCAAAAAACCGTGAGTCTCCACGCTGTGAATGAGGAGTGGTTGCAATTAGACCCTGCGGGAGTCTTGCAGACTTCGCACATCCCCCTGTCCCATCATGAGGCCATCTGATAAGCAGGTTCAACTGGCCAGTATTTAATTGATTACTAAATATGTGTCAGGCAGTGTTTGGGGCCCTGGGGATATCACAGTGAAGAAAAGAAGCAAAACTGCTGCTTTGATGAACTGACCTTCTACAGGGCCCTGTAGGGAGCGATGGATTTAATTCTAAGTGCTGGGGGAAGCCACATAGAGTTTTAATCAGGGAAGCAGCATGACCTGATTTACATTTTTAGGAGCACCCTGGAAAGTGAACTGGGCGTGAGATGAAGGGATGCCTGTGGGGGGCTGTTGCCATGGTCCTGAGATGGACCAGGATGGTGGCCCTGGGGGTGGAGGGAAGTTGAAAACCTGGGGAGGGGTTCTGAGGCTGAGTCAGCAGGACTTGGTGGTGTGGAACGGGAGAGAAAGAGAACAAGCAGGGCTGACTTCCGGGGATGGGACTTGAACAACTGGCTGTTTTGAGGTTCGAGAAGGATGCCGGGTTGGCTGCTGGCGCTCAGGGGAGAGGTCAGAGCTGGAGGTAAACATTAAGGTTTTAAATACCACAAACAGGTGGTATTTAAAGCAACAGGATGGGATGGGATCATCCAAAGAGTGGGCATAGATAGAGGACCATAGAGGACCCAGGACTAGTCCTCAGGGCACTAATAACCACTAGTTTGGTGAACAACAGCCACCATTTTTTTCAACGCTAACTATGGGTCACATACCCAGGTAGGCAGTTTCTATACCTTTCCTGGAATCCCCCACAATAAGGGACTCTTTGCTTCTGAGGAAACTGAAGCTCAGAGAAGTAGCAAGTGATAAACCAACAGGTGCCATATCCCAGCGGGAGCGGGGAGAGACCCCAACAGGGGTCTCACCTTGCAGGGTCATGGACACAAGGACCCCCCCCCACGGTGGTCTCCCCCAAGCGCTGGTAAACATGACATCACTCCCACCATCCTCATTCATTCATTCAGCCCACATTGAACAAGAGCACCCACTAAGAGCCAGATTTGAGCTGGGCAGTGGGAATTCAGCAAAGACTGAGAGGGGGAGATACCCAGAGTCTCTGCCCTCGGGAACACAGGATCAGAAAGGTGCAGGAAGACAGTTATAGAATCCTCGAAAAACCATACAATTACAAATCACTCTAAGTCCAATGAAGGCAAAAAAACAGGGATGGCTCCATGAGAGAAAAGAACAGAGATACCTGCTTTAGATAGAAGAAGGTGTCAGGAAGGACTTTCTGATGAGATGAAATTCAAACTGAGGCATGGAAAATGAGACAGGGTAGCCAAATGAAGAAGAGGGCAGAACATCCAGGGCAGAGGAAATGCAAGGACAAAAGAAGTGGGAACAATCTGAAGAGTTCTAAGAAAAGAAAATGACTGGTTCACTGAGGGTCAGAGGATACTGGGATAAGGCACTTGGGCTTTATTCTGAGGGTAATGGGGAGCTATGGAAAGTTTCTGAGCAAGGGAGTAATGTTTTGATCCATTTCACAAATATTTATTGAACACCTATCACATGCCAGACACTTGTCTAGGCACCAAGGGGGATGTATCTGACGAAAACAAAAATCCCATCTTGATATTCTAGAGCTGTGCCATCTAATACAGTAGCCATTAGCCACATATGGCCAATTAAATTTACATTAATAAAAATGAAACGAATTTCCAAATCCACTAGCCACACTTCAAGGGCTCAGTAGCTGCCTGTGGCCAGTGGTCACTGTTTCAAAGAGTGCAGATAGAGAATATTTCCATCATTACAGAAACTTCTATCGAATAGCACGCCTGTGGCAGAGGGAGAGACAGTAAAACAAGTAAATATTTAACAATACATATATAGTGTGCCAGATGGTGACGTTAGGTTCTCTGGTGGAAAGGAAATCAGGAGAGGGAGCTAGGACTTGCCTGTTGGGGTGGATACTTGCATTTTAATTGGGTCTCCAGGGAAGGCCTCACTGAGAAGGTGACATTTGAAGGAGGTGAGGGAGTGAGGCATGCAGATATCTGGGGGAAAGAGTTGCTGGCAGAGAGAACAGCCAGTGCAAAGGCCCTGGGGTGAGAGGATGACTATTGTGTTCAAGGAGAGGCAGGGAAGCCGGTGTGGCTGGAACAGAAGGAGAAGGGAGAGAGTGGGAGATAACTGACAGGTGATGGGGACAGATTGTGCAGAACCTTGTAGGCCACAGTGAGAACTTTGGCCTTTATTCTGAGCAAGATGGGAGTCACAGGAGGGTTCTGAGCACAGGAGGGACAAAACTGGCTTATACTGTTAAAATAGCTCTGGTTGCTTTGTGGAGGACAGACTACAGAGGGGCAAAGGTAGAAGCCAGGAGTCCAGTGAGACTGTAGTCCAGGTAAGAGATTATGGTGGGTCAGATTCTGGATATGTTTTGGAGAGACAAAAGGATTTCTGGACAGCTGGGAGGTGAGTCAAGAAATAAAGAGTCAAGAATAGTCTCCGGGTTATTCTGGAAGGATGGAGTTGTCATTTACTGAGCTGGCAAGACTGTGAGGGGAGAAGACCGGATGGTTCATGGTGTACCAGGCTACCCCACCTCCCACCGTAGCCCCCTCTGGAGTCTCAGCTGCAGCCCAAGGGCTCCAGGTGAGACCCAGCCCTTCTCTTTCCCAGGAATCTTCAGGTCTACCTGGGGAAGCACAACCTTCAGCAAAGGGAGAGTTTCCAGGAGGAGAGCTCTGTTGTCTGGACTGTGGTCCACCCTGGCTACAACGCCGCCACCCATGACCAGGACATCATGCTGTTGCGCCTGTCACGTCCAGCCAAATTCTCTGCACACATACAGCCCCTGTCCCTGGAAAGAGACTGCTCAGCCAACCACACCAGCTGCCACATCCTAGGCTGGGGCAAGATGGCAGATGGTCAGTAGGGGGAGAATGATGCAGGTGACCCATCATTAATGGGTGATGGGTCATGGGGAGGTGGGTTAATGGTGAGAATCAATGGGGTAGTGTATCAGTGGGTGAAAGTTCAACGGGGAGGGAGGGCAAATACGGGAGGTGGGCCAACGAGTGAACAGCCAATGGAGAAAGTAGACCAACAGGTGAAAGGTATGGAGATGTGGGCCATAAGATGAAGGGTCAAGGAGGAGGGAGGGTCACTGTGGAGATACTAATCAGGAAGGGGGCCAGTTGTCAAAAGGGACCAATCAGGATGCACTGATGATCAAAAAAGGATAAATGGAGGAGGGAATAATGCAAGAAGCAGGGGAGCCAGCGGAAGGATGTGAACTGAGATAGCGAACAGTGTAGAGAAAGCTAATGGGGGAGGGGTCAATTGAGAAGAGTCAGTGGTCAAGAGGGGTCACTAGAAGAAAGACCAGAGGAAGAAACAAGTCCAATAGATCAGCGGGAACCATTGAGGGTAGGCCTGTGAGTGAAGGGCCAAAAAAGGAAGGGAGAACCAGTGGGGGGGGGGGGGAGGGGGATGAGGCCATTTAGGAAAGAAGCAAGGAGGGAGTAGACCTTTGGATGAAGGGCGAGTAGAAGGGAGAACCAATGGGGAAAGAAGGGACCAGTTAGGAAAGACCAAAAGTCAAGTGCTGACCAATCAGGATGAGCCAATGGGTAAGAAGGGTCCAATGAAGGAGGACGGGCTATAACAGAGGAGGGAGTAAGAGAGGAAGAGAGTCTAGAGGTCAGCTGAACTACTGAAGAAGGTGGGACCAATGGAAGAGAGACAAGCGAAGGCGGGAACTAAGAGAAGGAAAAGCCAATAGGAAATGAGGACCGGTAGAGAAGGGGTAATTAATGAGGAAGACAGGCCAATGTGAGGGAAGACTGATGGAAAGAGGGACCAATCAGGAGTCAGGCAATGGAAGTGGGTTTTGAGAACGAGCGACAAATAGGAAAAAGGGAACCATTGGGAAATAGGGACCAATAGGGGAGGGAGGATTTATAGGTGTTGGAGGGTCAATGGGAAGGGTGGGTTGTGAAGTGGTCCTGGTCCATCTCTCTTTGCAGGTGATTTCCCTAACATCATCCAGTGTGCATACCTCCACCTGGTGCCCCGTGAGGAGTGTGACCGCGCCTACCCTGGCCAGATCACCCCAAACATGGTGTGTGCCGGGGATGAGAAGCACGGGAAGGACTCCTGCCAGGTGAGGACGCCAGGACCCACCCGTTACATAGCCAAGGACAGAGATGGGCAGGAAGAGACCGATACACAGACCAAACTAGAGCTTTACAGAGACAGGCTGGGTGAAAATCAGAGGCATGATAAGGGAGAGAGACTCAATTTGATACACAGAAACACAATCAGGGACAGGCAGAGATAAAGAGCCAGTCAGCAGAGACAAGGATGGAGATGAAGAGATCAAGAACCACAGAGACACAGTAGGGAGGCAGATGGTGCCAGGAGACTGTCCCGGCTGCAACAGAATCCCCACAGGTTCTGCTTGGAAATAGCCACACTGTGCAGAAGGGGGACCATAGCTGGGGAGAGAAGGGGCTCCATCCCCACTCCCAAATACTTTTAACTTGGGTTTCTGCCACCATCGTCCATTGGATTTCTCCTTTTGATGCCAAAACTGAACCCTGTACACTGAAGGATCTGCAGAGACCAGCCAAGAGGGAGAAAGAGACAAAGAGAGAGAAAAGTGATACACAGTGAGTTGGATGCAAAGGAAGGGCAGGCAGGTGAGCCCCATTTCTGAGACCATCTGTCCTCTCTTTAGAGATCTCTGTGTTTCTGAGTCTCCCTCAGTCTCTTCTATTTCCCTATCTGTGACTTTGTGTCTGTCTGTCTGTCTCTCTCTGTATGTGTGTCTTTCTCTCCATCTCTGAGCGTCTTTCCCCCTCTCTACATGTCTCTGTGTCTCCTTCTGTCTGTCTTTCCTTCTCTGCGAGTCTGTATCTGACTCTCTCCCTCTTTAACCACAGGGTGATTCTGGGGGTCCGTTAGTGTGTGGCGACCGTCTCCGAGGCCTTGTGTCATGGGGTAACATCCCCTGCGGATCCAAGGAGAAGCCAGGCGTCTACACCGACGTCTGCAGATACGGCCACTGGATCCGAAAAACCATTCAGGCCAACTGATCCTGATGTGTGACCTCCACCTCTTGACCTTCCCCCCACCTGCCCAGACCCGACCCTTAATGCTTAATAAAAGCGGTGACACCACAGCACAAATCCTCCCTGATTCTACCCCAGCCCCATCCTTGCATCACTAGGAGTGATGGGAAAACCAGCTAAGGTCTCAACCCTGCCACTAAGAGAATACGGGAAAATCCCTTCCAAGCATCTCTCCCTCCCCAATTATTCCATGGGCTCGACTTCTTCCTACAGAGAAGTGGTCCCAAGTCTGGCCAAACCTGAGTTGGGCTCCCAGCTCCCCCACTTGCTTAGCCGTGCAACCGCGGGAAGTGCCTTCCTTCAGTGTGTAGATTTTCTCATCTCTAAAATAAGGATAATAATCGTATATCCCTCATAAGGCGGTGGCTATGTTGTTGGGGAGATTCAAGGCTGTGAACATGTGAAACACATACAGCAGTGCCTGGCACACCCGTGTGAACAATAAAGAGTGAATTTTATTATCAGTGGTACTTTCTGCTTTTATCCCACCTCTGCCTCTCTGAAGCCCAGATATCCTTAGTTCCCTTTTACAGCCCAACTTGATTTTTCTCCTCCCTGGGAAGACATCCTTGTCTCCTCCACCTAGCTAGCCCTGAGGGGTGGCTGTCTCCACTAAACTCCCCTTGTAGCAGCAAAAGCAGGGAGATGAGAGGGCTGGGAGGCCACTGTGTGTGGGTAAGAGTGATGGGAGATAAAGAGAGCAGGGACCAGATCCCAAAAGACCTCAGACCCCAGGTTGAGAGGCTAGGGCTTCTCCTGAGGGCAGTGGGGAGCCATGGAAGGGATGTGAGCTGAAGCAGCTCTGGGGCCACGTGCAGAATGGACCGGAAAGGAGAGACCAGAGGCCAGGGAGGAGTAGAAGTGATGGTGCAGGGGGAGAAGATGAGGGCTGAGCAGGGGCTGGGGCTGGGAGAGCTGGAGAGGGAGGCTGCATATGAGTTCACCGTGTGGAGAAGTTTGGGTGGGTGACATACTCAAGATGCTAATGACCTGCAGAAAAGTCTGGGAGTGTGAGAACATCTGGTGTGTTCCAGAGATGGCAAATCATCCAGGTTGGTGGGGGCTGGGGTTTGAGGCCAGAGAAATGGGTGACGTGGCTGGGAAAGTAGGTCACTGGAAGATGGTGCTGGGCCCTGAGTGCAAGGCAGAAGAGCTTGACCTTGATCCTGAGGGCCTTGAGAAAAGGAAGGACAGGGTCAGATGTGGGTATTTGAAAGATCTCATTGCAGTCCATTTGAGGAGAGGGGGATGGGCAGGGAGGTGTAGAGACTGGAGGCCCTCCCCGAAATGAGGGGGGCAGACAGGCAGAACTGGGTGAGGACCCAGGCTTCTACATGCTTTCTGGGGTTCTTCCACCCACATGCACCGCGCGTGATCCCACACTGATGCACGCACCCCTATCCCCAAGCCCCAGGTCTGTCCCTGTCCTCAGAGAGGCCTTCCTCTCTTGACCCCCCGCTGCACCAGCTCCAAGAAAGACAAAAAGACATCTGAGCCAGGCATCCTCCCAGGAAGACGAATGGGACGGTAAGTGGCTCCCCAGAGAAAGGGAAAAGAGGGTCCAACATGGGAGCTGAAGTTTCGAGCAGAGAAATATTTAGGAACAGAGGGAGAATCAGACACAATGGTCCATTTGCTTCACAAACATTTATCGCAACCTTATGTTTGCCCAGCATAGAGTAGAATGAAGTTGGAAATTGTTACACAGAGCGGCCACACCGTAGGATATATTCAAAGTCAGTCATGTGTCATTTTTTTTTTAATTTTTATTTATTTATATTTATTTTTGGCTGTGTTGGGTCTTCATTTCTGTGCGAGGGCTTTCTCCAGTTACGGCAAGCGGGGGCCCCTCTTCATCGCGGTGCGCGGGCCTCTCACTATCGCGGCCTCTCTCGTTGCGGAGCACAGGCTCCAGACGCGCAGGCTCAGCAGTTGTGGCTCACGGGCCCAGTTGCTCCGCGGCATGTGGGATCTTCCCAGACCAGGGCTCGAACCCGTGTCCCCTGCATTGGCAGGCAGATTCTCAACTGCTGTGCCACCAGGGAAGCCCCATATGTCATCTTATGATAGAAGAGTTATGTGGTCCAAAGACAGAGGCAGTGTATGAAAAGAACAGTGTCTCTCCATTCTAAAGATCTTTAGATTTGAGAAAAAGCACACTTAGATGTCTCAAGAACCAAAGAAAGGTGAAATTTTATCAAGGTGAAATTTACCAAAGGTGAAATTTTTGCGATGGGAGGGAGTAATTGACTTTTTACGAGTACATGAAAATATTAAGTCACGTGATGGCCCCGGGCCCACCTTGACCAACCCCTTTTAGAAGTTATGAACAATAAATAAGGGCATGAAATTCACTGGGATCACCAGGAAGAACCCAATCCATGAATGTCCAGACCAAAATCAACTTCAGTTAACTGAGAGGAAATCACCTTCCTTAATGGATACTAACAATAATATCAAACAGAGAGGTAACATGGTTTGCCCAAAGTCTCGAAGACAGTAGGCGGTCAAGTCAGAATTGAATGCCAGGGGGGCTGGTGCCAGAGTCTGGGTTCCTAACTGCTCTCCTATATGAACATCTTCTTCCAATTCTGATATGTTTTCAAAGTGAGCATAGAGATGTTTGAAGACCCAGCCCTTAACATGAATATTGTTGGAAGCAGAATCTCTGCACGTTTGGTGTTTAAGGTGTCTGTATGTCTACTAGAATTTTATCTACTGTGGGGATGGTCTTGTGACTTCAGCTCAGAATGGGCCATTGCTCTGCGATTTTTAAGTTAGAGTCATCCCAAGTTTATATCCAGTGTTGGGATACTTGACAGAATGCAATGTTGATCATATTTTTTAAAAATATTTATTTATTTATATACTTATTTATTTGGCTGTGCCGGGTCTTAGTTGCGGCACGCAGGATCTTTAGCTGCAGCATGCAGGCTCTTGATTGCAGCAATGTGGGATCTAGTTCGCTGACCGGGGATCGAACCTGGGCCCCCTGCATTGGGAGTGCAGCGTCTTAACCACTGGACCACCAGCGAAGTCCCAGTTGATCATATTCATAAGTAAAATATACATAGATGTATAAATTTATTTACATGCTCTGGAAGGTTTGCCTAAAAACTGAAGGACTTCCAGAAGAGATGGAGTTGGTTTTAGAAATGTAGTTTTTAAATGTTTGAAGATATTTAATTAACTTAGTTTGTAAATGGGACCCAACATTATTATAAAGACTTACCTCATTTGCTGTGCAAAAGTTTTTAAGTTTGATTAGGTCCCATTTGTTTATTTTTGTTTTTATTTCTATTGCCTTGGGAGACTGACCTAAGAAAACATTGGGGGCCTCCCCGGTGGCTCAGTGGCTAAGAATCCGCCTGCCAGTGCAGGGGACACGGGTTCGAGCCCTGGTCCGGGAAGATCCCACACGCCGCGGAGCAACTAAGCCCGTGAGCCACAACTACTGAGCCTGCGCTCTAGAGCCCGCGAGCCACAACTACTGAGCCCGCGTGCCACAACTACTGAAGCCCGCACGCCTAGAGCCCATGCTCCGCAGCAAGAGAAACCACCGCAATGAGAAGACTGTGGGCACCGCAATGAAGAGTAGCCTCCGCTCGCCGAAACCAGAGAAAGCCCGCGTGCAGCAACAAAGACCCAACGCAGCCAAAAATAAATAAAGAAAATAAATAAATTTAAAAAAAGAGACTCAACCATATTCTTATAAAAATAAAAAAAGAAAACATTGGTACGATTTGCTGTACAGCAGAAATTAACACAACTTTGTAAATCAACTATACTTCAATTAAAAAAATTAAAATGCAAAACGAAAACAAAAACCAACAACAAAACCCTTCCTGTAATCAAAACACATATTTGGAATAAAAAGGTTCGTAAGCTAAACTTAAAAGACTGTAGGCTTAAAAGAGGTAGGCTGCTGGATTTGTCACCTTAATGCATGAAATATTCATTGCAATAGCCAAAACAAACCTCAGAATTTTATGTTTTTAAGTTTTTTTCCCTGTACACTGAAACGAGTCTCAGGGCTCTAAAACCTCCCATTCAACAGGTGCTGGATTACAGAAGTGAACAAGACAGCTTTGTTTTTGCCCTCAAGGAATGTGAGAGCTGCAAAGGCAGCATCTCCAGGCATCTTTGTCTACTTTTCTTCACAGACAGATCTGAGTCTGGCACACTGTAGATGCTCAGTAAATAGGTATCAGATGAGTCTTTGGCTCTTATATCCTAGCGGAGACAGAGACTTGGAGACACAGTTAGAGATGGATGCATAGAGTTGGGGGCAGACAGAAAGAAGAGCTGGAAGGGATAAGAGGTCAGAAGAGGCAGCCCTGGATGGCCCAGGAGCCGGGGAGGGAGGAGGCACCTTTTGCGTTCCCTACCCAGTGCCCCATTTCCCAAGAGGCCGGGAGCCACCCACCCCCTATCCTGGCCTCTTGGCCTCTTTCCCCATTGACAGGTGGCCCTGCCCAAATCTCAGCCATGCCTGGCTGTGCCAGGCAGACTGTGTAAGTCACCTGCGGGGGGCCTAGACTGGATCCCCGCCCCTTTCTGCCCGGTGGCCCTGGTCACAGGGTGAGGGGCAGAGAAGGGGTTGAGGGGGGTCCCTCAGCAAAGTGGCCAGAGTCTTCCTGGCCCAAATGGAGGGTGAGGGAGATAGAGGAAGAGAAAGACACAAAGATACACATACTCAGAGCCAGTGACAAAGGGGGGGGGGGGAGAAGGAGGAGAAGAAGGAGAAGAAGAGGAAAGAGAAGAAGATGATGCAGGGATAGAAACAGAGAATAGGGAGACAGAGAAGGGTAGTGTCACAGAGAAAAGAGAGATAACAGAAAAGAAAAGATACAGAGAGAGACCCAGGGGTGTAGAGAAAGACAGATGAATTGAGAATCACAGAAACACATAAAGGGGCCTGAGGAAACTTTTGGGGTGATAGTTCATTATCTTGACTGGGGTGATGGTTGGAAGTGTGTGGGTCAAAACTCATCACATTGTACACATTAAATATGGTATATTTATTGTACCTCAGTTTTACCACAATAAAGCTACAAAAAAAAAAAAAAAACAGCAGAAAGAGACACTGGGTGGGCGCCTTATACTGAGAGAGACTCAGAAAGATTCCGAGGGAAGCGGAACACAGAGAGGAGGAAGGGTAGAAGGAAAGATGAGGAGAAGTGGGGCGGAGGGAGGCAGAATGAGTGAAGGCACGGGGAAGACAGAAAAACACTTGCGCTAAGGGCACTCCAGAGCTGGTGAGACGCCAGACCTCCGGAGACCCCTCCGCATCCCGGGGCCAGGGAGGTAGGGAGTGGCCTTCGGGACTGGGTGGGGAGTGCTCTGGGGGTGGAGATGGGGGGAGGCCGGAGGCGTGGTTGCTAAGGCCCGGCAGGGCGCCTCACTACCCGGGAATGCGCCCCAGGGATCAGTGGGTCGTTACAACCCAGGCCGGGTGCCCGAAGCAGAGGAGTAAGCGGCTGCAGCACAGCGGCGGCGGCGCGGGCCTGAGAGTCTGCGACTGAGCTGGGAGCGGGTTCCCCGCCCCCTACCTGGGGGACGTGGCAGGTGAGGGCTCGGGGGCGGGGGAAGGGAGAGATGTCTTTGCGTTGGCTCTGGTCTGGGATGCATCCCCCATCCTCTCTCCATCCTCTCTCGGAGACTGAAGGATGCTGGATGTTGATTCCTCTGAAGTCTATAAGCCCTGAGTCTCAACTCATCTCAGCGCTCTGGGTGGGCCATGTCCTCGTGGTCCCTCTCTGCTCTGAGAAACAGGGGAGGGAAGAAGGTGGGGGTGGGATAAGGGTTCCCAGAATCACCTGGGCCTCCCCACTCTCTTTTCCTCCCCGCCCCACCCCCCGCCAGGTGCAATGACCTTGGCTACAGCTGGACCCCTGGGCGCGGATGGTCGGTGCACTGATCACAGCACCGATTCTGGGGGTGACAGGTACCCAGAATCCCAGTGTGTGCACGCAGGCTAACTGCATCGTGGGGCTGTCGGTGACTCTCTATGTGGCACCGGGGGAACACGTGTGACTAGTTATGGCTCCAAGGCTGGGTGAATGTGAGTCTGTATTTGTGATTGTGTGTGGCTGGATGACTGCTACCGTGTGTGTGTGTGTGTGTGTGTGTGTGTGGTGCCTTTTCCCATACTGAGTGACCGTCTGTGACAGGTGTGCCTACTCTTTGAGGCTGTAGATGTGATTGTGTGGCTGGGTGTTTGTGCATTTAGGGTGCTGTGTGTGTATCATTGACTGTGAGTGTTACTGTGTGTGGCTGCTTGGCTCTGTGTATGTATAACTGTTGGTCTCTGTCCCTGTGTGACAGGATTGTGTGTGACAAAAGTGCTTGGCACCATGACAATGTGTGGCTAGGTGCCTTCGGGTAGCCGTTTGTGATTGTGTGATTGTGGTTGGGTGCAAGATTATGTGTGGCTATCTTTGCAAACATGTGACTGCTTGAGGGTCTACGTGTGGGTGACTGCAGGTGACTGTGTGACTGTAGGGGGCTGTATGTGTGATGGTGCAACGCTGTGTGTGTGTGTGGCGTGCCCATCCCTCCCGTGACAGACTGAGTGTGCAGAAGAGGCTGTCACCACGAGACAGTGGCTGTGTGAAGGCGGATGATGCTAGGTGACTTGTCCTGTGTCATGCTTGGTCCACGGAGTCTAACCTTGTCACCATGCCACCATGCTGTGTGCAGAAGTGAGTGGCAGTCTCTACCTGCCTGCACACGAGGCATATATACACAGGTCACTAAAACACTGTGTGTGAGTGAGTGAGATCATGTAAGGCTGCCCCCGAATGTGTGTACCTGGGAAGCGTGTGTACCACGAGGCAGAGCTATGTGTGTAACTGTCCCTATGGAGACGACGCACGTCTCCCTGTGTAACTGTGCGTGTGCACGTCTGTGACAGCCGTTGTGTGCCTGTTTCTTGGACTGTGTGCATAAATGAAGACAGCAACAAGGGTTTCACTTGTCTGGGTCCTCAGCAAGAATATAAACAAGTGAACGCGTGAACAGACGATGGGGGAACGGTGATGGGGTAGGATATCTGTGCCCCTATCCGCAGGTTTGTGTGAGGGAGAAGGATATTAGCAGGATAATTCAGGAGGCACATTTGTGTTCGAGAATTCGCAAAATAGCTCTGCTCTCCACCACCACCCCACCCCACGGGAGCCCCACCCCAGTCTGAGCACTTTTCCTGGTTCTGCTCCTCCAACTCTGGCCCAGCCCACAAGCTCTGACTCTGCCCCTTTTCCCCATCCATACCCCAAGTCCAGACTTTATCTACAGTCAGGGATCCTTGAGCTGTGCCCCTCCCCCAAGAAAGGCCCAGCCCCTTTGGCTCTCCTCCTTCGGGCCAGGCTCCACCTCCGGTCCTGACCACAGCTCCTAGAACTCAGCCCCTGCCTCTTCTCCCAAAGTCAGGGCTCTTTATAGGATCGACTCCTCCTCAGGACCCTGGCCTTGGCCCTGCCCAAGTCGATTTCAAGCCCCTCCCACATCTCAGGCTCTGCCCACTCTAGCCCAGACCCCATTCGCTAAGGCTTGACCCCACCCCTCACTTCTTAAAACCAGCTCCCGGGGCTTCCCTGGTGGCGCAGTGGTTGAGAATCTGCCTGCCAATCCAGGGGACACGGGTTCGAGCCCTGGTCCGGGAAGATCCCACATGCCACGGAGCAACTAGGCCCGTGAGCCACAATCACTGAGCCTGCGCGTCTGGAGCCTGTGCTCCGCGACAAGAGAGGCCGCGATGGTGAGAGGCCCGCGCACCGCGATGAAGAGTGGCCCCCGCTCGCCACAACTAGAGAAAGCCCTCGCACAGAAACGAAGACCCAACGCAGCCAAAAATAAATAAATAAATAAATACATACATAAATAAATAAAAAATAAAAGAATTCCTTTAAAAAAAAAAAAAAACCAGGTCCCGCCCCTAGAGCCCTGCCCGCCCGCCCCCGCCCCCCCCCCCAACCCCCCGCAACAAAAACGCCCCTCGAAGGTCAGAAGTCCTCTGGCTGGTCTCGCCTCTTGATTATAAGCCCCGCCCCCCGAGTCCAAGCCCCGCCCCCGAGCTCCATTCCCCCCCCCCCCCCCCCCCGTTTTCTGCTCCCAGAGCCTGTTCTCGCAAATGGCGTTGCTTCCTGCGACATCTCCTCTGCCGTCGGGCCCTCCGGGAGCACCCAGGACCTGGGACCTGGGGCCGCGGAGAACACCCGGGCGGCTGACGGCACCAGCAGCCGCCTCGTGAATGGGACCGACTGCGAGAGGCACAGCCGGCCGCGGCAGGGTGCGCTCTTGCCGGGACCCAACAAGCTCTACTGCGGGGCCGTGTTGGGGGACTCGCCGTGGCTGCTCACGGCCGCCCGCTGGCCGCCCGCTGCCGAAGCAGTGAGTGGGGGGCTCCAGAGGAGGGCTGAGGGGGGTGGGGCATGGAGGTGGGGGGGATGGGACGGGGATGAGGGAGCAGGAGGGGGTAGAGCTGGGGATGGGATTTAGAATAGAGCTGGGCGGCTTCCCCGGTGGCGCAGTGGTTGAGAGTCTGCCTGCCAATGCAGGGGACACGGGTTCGAGCCCTGGTCTGGGAAGATCACACATGCCGCGGAGCAGCTGGGCCCGTGAGCCACAATTACTGAGCCTGCGCATCTGGAGCCTGTGCTCCGCAACAAGAGAGGCCGCGATAGTGAGAGGCCCGTGCACCGCGATGAAGAGTGGCCCCCGCTCGCCACAACTAGAGAAAGCCCTCGCACAGAAACGAAGACCCAACACAGCCATAAATAAAAAGTAAATAAAATAAATAAAATTTAAAAAAAAGAATAGAGTTGGGGAGGAGAGTTGGGGTGGGGATGGGGTTAGATTGGGGAGGGGCTTGTGGTACTGGCTGGGAGTTAGGGATGAATTGGATTTGGGGCTAGGAATGCAAATGTTGGATGGTTAGGAATAGAGTTGTGATTTGGTTTGGCTTTAGAATTGGAGGTGGGATGGGACGGGATGAAGATGGTGTTGGATTAGAGACAGGAATGGGATTGGAGATGGCTGAATTTGAAGTTGGGAATGCATATGTTGATGATTTGGAGGTGGGTAAAAGATTGGGGCTGGGGTTAGGGTTGGGTTTGGAGTCGAGAATGAGTTGGATTTGGGTTTGGTCATATGCTGATGGTTTGGGATGAAGATAGAATTGGGTTTGGCTCTAGAATTAGAGGTGGGTGGAGACTGGGATGGAGTGGAGATAAAAATGGAATTGCGATAGGGTGGGGCTTTGGAATAGATGTAGGATTGAAGATGGGCTTTGGATTAGAGTTATGGGTGGGGTTGGAGATGGTTGGCTTTGAGGTTGGGCATGGTTAGATAGAGTTGGGGTTGAGACTGCATATGTGGGTGGTTTCTGTGTGGGGAAAGGATTAGGGTTAGCGCGGGGGACGGGATGGAGATGGGTTTGGAGTTGTGACTGGGGCGGGGATAGGCATGGGGTTGAAGATAAAGATGGTGTTGGGGGTGGATTTGTGGACAGGGGTGAGACTGGGGTTGCGAGTAGGTTTGGCGTTGGGGTTGACATTGGATATGGGGATAAGGGTCAGAGTTGGTCGTGATCAGCTCCATCTTCCTCAGAGTTTTCAGAATCCGTCTTGGCCACCATTGCCTGTCACGCATGTATGAATCCAGGCAGCAGCTGTTTCAGGGGATCAAATCCATCCCCCACCCCGGCTATTCCCACCCCGGCCACTCCAGCGACCTCATGCTCATCAAACTGAACAAAAGAATCCGTGAGACTCCGCATGTCAGGCCCATCAGCATCTCCTCCCATTGTCCATCTGTTGGGACCAGCTGCTTGGTGTCTGGCTGGGAAACAACCAGCAGTCCCCAGGGTGAGTGTCCAGGTCTCTTTCGATGCCCACCTGTGTCTGCCTTCTCCCCCTCTCTGTCTCTGAGCACTCTGCCCCTTCCCATCTTCCTCCGCCGCTCACTGTGGCCCTGCTCTGCATTTCTCTGTTTGACAGCTACCTTCCCCAGAGTCCTCCAGTGCTTGAACATCACTGTGCTAAGTGATGACAGGTTGAAGACGGCCTATCCAAATCAGATAGGTGACACTATGTTGTGTGCTGGTGAGCAGGCCGGCAGAGACTCCTGCAGGATAAGGCTAGAGACTTCTCCGTTCATTCAGCAGATACACACTGAAACCAACCATGTAACCCGGAACCTTGCTATGTGCTGGGGACCCTGTGATGATCAAATCAGTCCTCATAGAGCTCATATTCTGGAGTAATGCTGTCCAGTAAAAATATAATGTGAGCCTTACAAGTAATTTTATTTGTTTTTTTTCCCCCCCACTGTGCGGCATGTGGGATCTTAGTTCCATGACCAGGGATCGAACCTGTGCCCCCTGCTGTGGAAGCGCGGAGTCTTAACCACTGGACCGCCAGGGAAGTCCTTACATGTAATGTTAAACATTCCAGTAGCTACATGTAAAAAAAGTAAAACACAGCTGAAATTGACTATTGTAATAATATACCCTATTTAATCCCATGTATCCCAAGTACCATCATTTCAAATGGTAATTAATATAAAAGAATTATGAATGGAATGTTTTACATTCTTTTATTCTCACAGTAAGCCTTTGAAAGCCAGTGTGTATTTTGTTTGTTTGTTTTTTGTTTTATTTGTTTTTTCTTTTTTTTCTATTTTTTCCTTGTTTGTTTGTTTTTGGTTTGTTTGTGCCAGTGAGTATTTTTACACTGACAGCATATCTCAATCTGGACTAGCCATGTTTCAAGTGCTCAAGGGCCCCATATAGCTAATGGCCACTGTATTAGCACAGGTCTCAAGGGAGAGCTCAAGGCTGTGTTGTATAGAAGGGCAGGATGTGCCCTGAATAAAGATATCACATCTAAGGGCCACCCTTCAGACAATATACATCACAGTTTTGTCTTATTTATTTTGGCACATTTCAGGCAGATGCAGTCTTAAGTGTCTCATTCCCATAAAATCTGTAGTATGAAAGTTTTCTGACAAATGCTAGTAAAATGTCTTAAAGAAGGAAAACAGAAACCCATGGTAGGTATTTTTAAAAGAAAATATTTAATAGAGAGGATTGATCACAAAGTTGTTGGAATAGCAAAAAGGTTAAAAAAAATCCTATGGTCAGGAAACTGCATAAACAGGATAATTTCAGAGAGTGGTAAGGGCTGTGCAGGAAATAAAACATAGTTTTATGATAGCAAGTGATGGGGGGCAGTATTTGGAAGGGTGATTGGGAGGGCCTCAAAGAGGTGACATTGGAGCCGAGACTGAATGACACAAAGGAGCCAGCCTTGCAGAGGTTAAGGGCAAGAAAAGCATGTGCAAAGGCCCTGAGGCAGGGAGGAGTTCGGCTGATTCAAAGAGTAAAAAAAGAGCCAGCATGTTTGGGGGACAGAGGTTGAGGCTGGAGAGATGAGTGGGACCCAATGTTCAGCAAATATTTCTTCATCCCCAGTACAGAGTTTCTTTATATTCTCATGGGAGCTTCATTTGTTGAGGATGACAGAAATTAAACTGTTACAGCTCAGGACCCTTCCCTGTATTCAGGTCCCCAAAGGGTCTAGAGGAATGTAAATTAACAAGCTCTCTGCTGGCAGGATGTATGTTTCAGTAATATTGGTGTTTAGTAAGCTGTGGGCTCAGACAGCACTCCAGTCCCATTCTGATGGCTGGGAAAATCTCCACACCCACCCCCGCAAATCTTACAAATGTGACAGTTGCAGCAACTCCCCAGATCTCCCAGTTTAATCTCTGTCCCCACTTAACACTGGAAGCACCCACATCTGGAGAGAGGGATGGGTGGAGGGGTTTTTATCAGAAGAAAGCACATCTAATTTGGATGTCAACATTGTAAACCACTTAGCCTTTCTGTAGCCAAGGGTAGTACCTTGCTTTTTTTTTCCCTAGACCTCGAGTGGCTTTTTCATACCAGAGTGTGGTCTGGGTGTGGCCGCTAAAAGCAAGAAATAATAACAATAATACTATAACACTAATAGCAGTTAACTAATTGCCAGACACTCTTTTAAGTGTTTCAGATGCATCAGCTCAATTTACTCATTTAAGCTTTATTATTAACTCTATTTTACAGACGAGGAGCCAAGGCTCAGAGCAGTTAACTAACTGCTGAGCAAAAGAAACTCTGTAGGGATGTCAAACAAGGGCGAACAAAAAATGATGAGAGAAATCAAACCACAAGAAAGTTGAAATTTAGCGATGGGGGCAGCTAAGCTTTTTTTGCCTGGGAAAGAGCGTCTGCATTATAATGGGGAAAGAAGCCAGGTTGTAGGTATTTTGCGTAAACATAAATAAGAAATGACAGTAAAGAGTGCTGAATATTACTACAGAAGGGTAATTACAGGGAGCTATGGGGAATTAAGCACAGGCAACCTAAATTAGTCCAAGGGAGTGATTCTCAACCCCAGGGTAATTCTGACCCCCCAGGGCATGTATGGCAATGCCTGGAGATGCTTTTCGTCATCGTTACAGCTGTCTGCTGGGGAGGGAGGGGTTTCCTAGCATGTAGTGGGTAGAGGGGTGTTGCCAAATGCCTTACAAGGCACAGGACACCCTCCCGTAGCAAAGAATCATCTGGTCCCAATGTCGGCGGTGCCCAGGTTGAGAACCCCTCACCCAGGGACTGAGAATTGCCTCTCTGCAAAAGTGAGGTATACGCACAAGGCGGATTGGTGTCAAGGATGGGTGAAGGGTGAGGAAGGGAAAGGAAGGGGTGTCCAGTAGGAGAAACACAATATTCAAAGGTTGGAGGGGAGAGTGAGAGAGAAATAGAAGGAAGCACAGAGACACACAATGAGGGAGACAGACAGAAAGGAGGTTGGGAGTTGGGTAGAGAGGGACAAAGGGGGTTTCTAAAGGGTGAACGTGGGGTGAAATATTAATATTCTCTCTCTCTGTGTCTCTTTTTACCTGTGTCTCCCTCTCTGTCATTGTCTGTGTCTCCTCATCTCTCTACTTTTCCCACCCCTGTGTCTCTATTCTTGCTGCCCTGGTCCTTCTTCATCTGTATGACTCCCTCCCTCACCTCCCCACATCGCTGCCTCTCTGTGCCCCTCTCTCTCCTCTACAGGGTGATTCCGGAGGCCCCGTGGTCTGCAGTGGTTCCCTCCAGGGCCTTGTGTCCTGGGGAGACTTTCCCTGCACCCAGCCCAACAGACCCGGCGTCTACACCGACCTCTGCCGGTTCTCCAAGTGGACCCAGGACACTATCCAGTCTAATTCATGAGTCGTCCTAGGACCCGGCATTCTGGCCTCCCTCGCCCCCTGCAAGTCCCCACCCCTGCAGGGACCCCAGCAGGGACTGCAGGGGACTTCTGCAGTCCTGCAGGGGACTCCTGCAGACCTGCAGGTACTCCTTCCAGACACCACTTCCTTCCCCAGAATGTTGAGGTGGTTCATCTCTCCAGGGCCCCGCCCCCAGTCTCCTGGAATCAAGGTCCCCCCCCTTCCCGGACAGTGGATGGACACGTCCTTCTGGTGGGATCCTGAAGACAGTTCCCATAATGACCGGGGCGAGAGTTGCACTGCACCTCTGTCTCCCCAGTGCTTCCTTCCTCGGGTCCAGAGTCCACCTTCTCTGCAGCTGTGACCCAAATTTGGTCCCAGAAATAATACGTCTGAGAAGTGGGCTCTGTGTGTGGTCTCTTCCTTGAGTGGCCGGGCAGCCAGGAACAAGTCACTCATCCCTCGGCACTGCTGTGTGTACTCTATTAGGTTATTTCAGTTGCAGGAAACAGAGTTTCACTCGATCTGCTTTTCACTTTATTCATAAATATTGATCGACTGCCAGGAATGTGTCCAGATGCCGGGGATATTGCAACGGGCAAAGCAGAGAAGAATTCCTGCTGCGTGAAGCTCCGCCTGTAGTAGGGGAAGACAGACGATAAAGAGATAGACAAATACATTATATACTATAATAAGTATGTGATATGAATAAAAGGAGAACAGGGCATGAGGAAAGAGAAGGAACGTTGGGGGGATGTGTATTTACACTGGGAGGTCCGAAGGGTGCGGGAGAGCAGTAGCTACTCCGACCCCCACCCTCACCCCAAGATGTCCACATCCTAATCCCTGGAACCTGTGAATATGTGACTTTATATGGCAAAGGGACTTTGCAGCTGTGATTAAGGATCTTGAGAGGGAGAGACCAGTAGAATCCAAAGGGTCCTTATAAGAAGGAGGTAGGATAGGGGGTCAAAATGAGAGAGAGATTGGATGATGTTATGCTGATGGCTTTGAAGATGAAGGAAGGGGCCATGAGCCTAGGCATGTAGGTGGCCTCTAGGCAATGAAAAGGGCACAGAGATGGATTCTCCCCTAGAGCCCCCAGAAGGAATTCAGCCCTGCCTGTCAATGCCTTGATTTTAGCCCAGTGAGACCACATTTTGGACGTCTGACCTCCAGAACAATAAGAGAGTACATTTGTGTTGTAAGCCACTGCATTTGTGATCATTTGTTACAGCAGCAACAGGAAACTAACATGAAGGGCTTCTCAGAGGAGGTGTCATTTGAGCTGAGACGTCTGGGATGAAAAGGGACTAGCCCCGTGAATGTCTGGTGTTCCAGATGGGAGGACAAGTGCAAAGGCTCTGAGATGGGGACAGTCTGGGCATTTCTCAGAACGCAAAGAAGACCAATATACCTGGAAGCTGGTTGGTTTGTCTTCCTAAAAGGTTGGGAAGCCACCAGAGGTTTCAAAGCCAGATGGTGACGTGCACTAAGAAGATCATTCTGGCTGTTGGTGGAGAACAAAATGGAGCTGCTTATTGGCCAGAGCTGAAAAGGGAAGGTGCGTTAGCAACAGACTATCCATGACTTGCAGTCGGAAAATGTCAGGACAGAAGCAGCTGCCTCTGGGATCCCTCACTCTTCCCCCACGTGACCTTGCTTTCACGGTCTCTCTCTTCTCATTTCCTGCAAGGGGCATCCTCTATTTTCCCATCATCCCCCTGATAACTGGCTCCAGCGATTGGCTAGTCTTAGTTCACAGTCGAGAGAGAGAAAAAACCTGATTGGATGCTCACGAGAGGTGCTGACTCCGGGTCCAGTCAGCTATGGCCAAGGGGGTGGGGCCGCCTGGTGCAAGTGGACCCTCCAGTAACCCTTTCAGCAGCAGCAGCAGCAGCGGGCCGTCAAGGAAAAGGACACATCCGGAGACACGAGTTTTAGTCTTCAGCATCCAGATGTCAATGTTATATTTGTTTGGTTCACCCAGACTTTTATCTATAGTTGTAAACATTTCCTTCTCACTGTGGCCAAGTATATTATTTTGTAAACGTACTTCAATTTAGTTACCCATTTTAACTGTGCATGAGCATTTGAATAGTTTCTAGTTTCTTCAACGGTTTTAAACCATTTGACTTTTTCCTAATGTAACGTTTGCTAAAGCGTTGGTGAAAAGAGTTTAGGAGAAGCAGTGTACTTTGATTGTCCAACCACCCCATTCCCATGCTTATTCCCCCTGATGACAGAACCCAGAAGCATCCTGGATCGGGTTTAGGCTCAAGGGTGAGCAGGAGATGAGAAGGGAAGTGTGTGGGCCAGGAGGCAGAAATTGTGGAGTGTGAACTTGTCTGACTCAGCACAGGGCAAGCTGGGCAAAACTGAGACGTAGTCATCATTCTCTGCACTGCATTACCACCTGGGACCATCTGTTGCTCGGGGTGGCACGTGACCTAAATAAAGAGGTTCACCGGGTGGCCACGTGAGCCAGTTCTAAGCAGTAAGACATGAGCTGAAGTATGATAGATAACTTGGGATGGAGCTATAGACAGGAGGACAGACTGGGGAGGAACGTAAAGATACATGTAAACAATAGTCAGTGTTCTAGTTCTTGGCCTGGATGTTGGGTTCACAGATATTTATTATTTGTTGAAATGAATGAATGAATAACTAAGTAAAATAAAAGAGGGTCATGCGTGGATCAGTGTTTAAAAAAAAAAAAAGACATAAGCTGAAACCTAGAAGCTGGGTTTTCCTGGGAGTCTTTTGTTTTGCTGATAAAAGGGAGAGCATTATGTTTGGTCCTTCCCTCTCTTCTCACCTGGCATGTAGGTGCCCAGAGGTAGACCAGCCACTCTGAGGATAAAAGCCACAAATAAAGATTCGATTGCGGGATTTCCCTGGTGGCGCAGTGGTTAAGAATCCGCCTGCCAATGCAGGGGACACGGGTTCGAGCCCTGGTCTGGGAAGATCCCACATGCCACGTAGCAACTAAGCCCGTGCGCCACAACTACTGAGCCTGCGCTCTAGAGCCAGCGAGCCACAACTACTGAGCCCATGTGCCACAGTTACTGAAGCCCGTGCGCCTAGAGCCCGTGCTCCACAACAAGAGAAGCCACTGCAATGAGAAGCCCGCATACTGCAAGGAAGAGTAGCCCCCGCTCGCTGCAACTAGAGAAACCCACTCACAGCACCAAAGACCCAATGCAGCCAAAAATAAATAAATAAAATAAATAAACTTATTTAAAAAAAAAAAAAAAAAGATTCGATCGCAAGAAGCAAGAGGAAACCTGCATTGTTGGCGACTTACTTAAGTACCTGCTCCAGGCATGGACTTCCAATATCTGGGCTTGAAACAGAGAGAATAAAACCTCAAGTGTCTGGGCTACTGGAGTTGGTTTTCAGTATGCTGATACAGAGGAAATGGTGGGGGAAATAAAGTTTCTAGGAACTAAATGCTGAGCTAAGACACTGTGCAAATTTTCCTTGGCAGGTTTGACTTTCCCTTCCTGGATGAGGATGTGTCTTTTCCCATGAGGAGGCTGGCTCCAGAACCACGATGGGACAGATGTCAGTAAACAGTTTCCATTAAGGGTGGAGAGGATCAGTGTGTTTCCCACACGGTGATGTAAGCGGTGAGAATAGGGCTGTGGTGGTGCAAGAAATAAGCTTCTTGCCCTACTAGACATTAAGACATACTACAAAACAAAATTAATGTATTTTTTAAAGTGAGGTATTAGTGCAAGAACAGACAAATGGATCAGAGACACAGAGCAAGAGCTCAGAAAGAGGCCCATGGGAACTCAATGTAATTTTATATACTCTATATAAAATATGTTAAAGTAGCAACTCAAATTAATGGGGGAAAGAAGGTACACTTAATAAATGGTGTTAAGAAAACTAGCTCATGGGACTTCCCTGGTGGTGCAGTGGTTAAGACTCTGAGCTCCCAATGCAGGGGTCGGGGTTCGATCCCTGGCCAGGGAACTAGCTCCCACATGCATGCCGCAACTAAGAGTTCACATGCCACAACTAAGGAGCCAGTGAGCCACAACTAAGGAGCCCTTGAGCCACAATGAAGGAGCCCACGTGCCGCAACTAAGGAGCTGGTGAGCTGCAAAAGGAAGAAAGAAGGAAAGAAAGAAAGAGAGAGAGAGAAAGGAAGAAAGAAAAAAAGGAAGGAAGGAAGAAAGAAAGAAAGAAAACTGGCTCACTGTGAGGAGAAAACTAAATGCAGATTCCTATCTGACACCACACATGAAAGTGGACTCTGGAAGTATTAAAAACCAATATGGGAAAGATACACTTATAAGGTCAATAGAAAAAAAAAATCAAGGAAAATATCTTTGAATCTCTGTGACAGGGAACGACTTCTTAAGACTTCAAAAGCACAGATCATAGGACAAAACATTGATTAGGTTCATTATGTCAAAACTAAGAATTTAGGTTTAAAGGAAGGTAAGACAGACCATTAATAGGCATTTGTCAGAATGGGAAAAATTATTTGTAATATCAAAAATGGACAAGGGACCAATACCTGTAATAGGCAAGAAGCACCTGTGAAATGATAAGAAAAAAGATGGACGCCCTTTGGGGAAAATGGGTAAAGGGTATGAATAGGCAATTTGTAGAAAAGCTATGCATATGAGAGGGTTGTTCAAAACTCATTAGTTACCCGAGAAATGTAAATTGAAACAAGGAGAACTACTCTACACCCATTAGGGTGGAGAAAATTAGAAGAATGGATAGCGTCAAGTGTTGTTAGGGATGTACACATATTAGAATGTTCAGGTGCTACTTGGGTAAGGGTGGTGCTTTCAATTTTGAGGAAGGGTCTGGCACTACTTCATCAAATTAAGTATACACACACCCGATGACTCCGCCATCTCTCTCCTGGTTATACATTCCAAAGAAATTCTTACACACCCACAAGTGGACACATACAGGGATATGACTTGCAGTGTTCTTTGCGGTGTCTGGGAGTTGGTAGCCATGGAGTGTCCATACCGAGGGAGGTCGTTGGGTGAATGTGTGGACACCCTCCATGGAGTTCCTGCAGCGGGGCAGATGTATGAACACAAACAGCATGGATGGGTCTTAAAAACACGGTGCTTGTTTGAAAAGCAACTTGGAAGAGAATGAGATGTGTGATCCAGGGCCGATTACATACATTAAAATTACACACACATAAAAACCACGCTGTATGTTTTGTAAGACTGAGGGAGGGCGGGAAGAAGGAAGGGGGGGGTGGGAAGAAGGAAGGGGGGATGCGAAGGAAGGAAGGAAGGGAAGAAGGAAGGATAAAAGAGGGACTCTGTACAAACCAGTGATGATAATGTTGATAATGGTGCATAGATGATGTTCAACCTCCGACCTAAGGTCTAAAGGGAGTAAAAAATAACCTTGTCAGATTGTCAAGCCACATCTTGCATGAACACTGCCCAGGGGCAGAGCCCCTTCTGCAAGGCTAGGGAAGCTCTGTGTGTGTGTTTCTACTCACTGTGGCCACCTTCTGATATTATTGTATATCCCTAACTTGTCAAATCAGGTGCTTTATCTAACACGACATGGCTGATTCTTGCTTGATCGCCCCCCCAACACACACACCAAATGCACAGGATTGGCTCAGGATATCGGAGAGGCTGAGACTAAGGGTGAAAAGTGTCATCGGGTGTGTCTCAGAAAGCCAGTGTGTCCTCCACCCGGTGTCCTCACTCTTGAGGTGCTTGATCTTGGCTAGAAACCGAGGTCAGGGAGTGGCCCCAATTTTGGTGGTGGGAGGATTCCACACACCAGATAAGCATCTAATTGTTGGCTACAGAGAGGCTGGCAGTGGGTTACCTTTTATTAGTAATAATAATGATAATGATGACAACTACTATTTATTGAGCACCAGACACCTCACTGCATTCATTGCATGCCTTGTCTATCCGGTTCTGACAGCAGCCTCTCAGGAGGGAGGTTCTCAACAAGTCGGGAGGCGCTCAACAAGTCAGGAGGCTGAGGGGCAGTGAGGTTGGATGAATTTGGCTCAATTTCTGCAGCTGGTACCTGGCAGAGCCAGGATGTGAATCAAGGGAGTAGGAGTCCTATGGTGATGCCTGAAACCTCAATGCCCTTGAGCCAACAAAAGCAGAGGGACATAGGGCCAAAGCAAGGGAGAAGTGTGATGATGGCAGGGGGGAGGGAGGAAACTGGAGGTGGGGGAGAGAAAGAGAGGAGGGGGGAGAGACTGAGAGCTTTAAAGAAAGAGAGGCTAGAAGAGATTTAAAGACAGATATACACAGGTTAAAGAGGAGAGAGAGAGAGAAGCCAGCCCTTTGGGGAACCTTAAATAGAGACTAAAACAGAACTACAGAGAAAAGTCCTGAAGAAGGACTTAGGGAGATGGAGAGACGGTCTCAGCAAGATAGAGACAGATAGATAGATGATAGATGATAGATAGATAGATAGATAGATAGATAGATAGATAGATAGATAGATGATAGATAGATAGATGGTGGATAGATAGACAGTAGATTGACAGACAGATGATGGTTAGTTAGAGGAAAGAGACAGAGACACACACAAAGAGACAGAGACAGAAAGAAAGGCAGGAAGTATTCCTACAGTGAGAGTTTTAAGGGGCGGGGGCAATCCTGGACCTGGGATTTCCTTTGCTGACCCTGATCTAGCTCTCCCTGCACTTCCAGATGCCTAAGTGCCCCCTGAACCCTGTGGCCTTGCCGCCTGACCTCCAGAGCCCCCACCTCTTTTCCCCCAGGCCCTGGGCTGAGTACCCCATGGGTAGTGTCCGTCCCGTAGGAAAGAGGTGACGGATGTTGCAGATCTGCATCTGCTTCCTGTTCTGTACCCGTGGGACTACCCCATAGGGCTACCATGAGCGTTAAAGGAGAGAATGCACACAAAGACAAGCACAAAGAGCCTGGCACAGAAGGAGCATGTAAAAATAGTCGTTTCTGTAATGATTATTATTATAAACATTATATTATGTTATTATAAACATTATTACTGTTGTCTTGGAGTTCCCTAAGCTGCCCGCACGATTGCGAAGACAGTCATTGATACTTAAGCCCACGCCTACCAGCATCCCCTGGGTGCTTTCTAAGAGTAAATTTTTTTTTATAACATCTTTATTGGAGTATAATTGCTTTACAATGGTGTGTTAGTTTCTGCTTTATAACAAAGTGAATCCGCTATACATATACACATATCTCCATATTTCCTCTTTCTTGCGTCTCCCTCCCACCCTCCCTATCCCACCCCTCTAGGTGGTCACAAAGCACCGAGCTGATCTCCCTGTGCTATGCGGCTGCTTCCCACTAGCTATCGGTTTTACATTTGGTAGTGTATATATGTCCATGCCACTCTCTCACTTTGTCCCAGCTTACCCTTCCCCCTCCCCCTGTCCTCAAGTCCATCCTGGCCCCTCCTCAGACCAACTGAATCAGGAGTTGCAAGTTAGCACCACCTTGAGGCCCATTGAAGAACTGACTCGGGAAAGCCGTGAACGTGGCAGGACATTTGGAGTCCCACCACCCTGGGTGCCAGTTCCTGGGCTAACTTTGAGCAATTTACTCGACCTGTCTGAGCCGTGGATGGATCAAACTTCTTGCGTGTAACACCGAGATGACAGTTCCACCTTTTGCACAGTGCCTGCCCCAGAGTTGGTGCAGAAAAAATTGTTCTACCACTTTGAGGATGCATCCCTGTTTCCAAGACAGAGCCTAGACGTAATTTAGGAGGCAGGCCACTGAATCCATAGTATTAGGGTTAAATTGTGTCCCCCCCAAAAGATATGTCGAGGTCCTAATCCCCAGTACCTCAGAACGTGACTGTATGTGGAAATAGGGTCATTGCAGACGAAATTAGTTAAGATGAGTTCAAACCGATGTAGGGTGGATCCTAATCCAATATAACTGTGTCTTTATAAGAAGAGAGATAGATGATGTGAAGACGGACACACAGAGGAGAATGCCATGTGAAGACGGAGGCAGATGTTGGAGTGATGCAGCTGCAAGCCGGAGAAAGCCAAAGATTGCCGGCCACCAGCAGAAGCTGGGAGAGGCAAGGAAAGATTCTACCCAGAGTCTCAGAGGGAGCACAGCCTTGCAGACACCTTGACTTCGGACTTCTGGCCTTCAGAACTGATTTCTGTTGTTTTAAGCCACCCAGTTTGTGGTACTTTATTACAGCAGCCCTGGAAAATGAATACGCACGGGAAGGTTGATCGTCTATGCAAGTTAGATGAGGGCATTAGAAAATATATCAAGATCCCTTTTCTTGAGAGGAAGAAATCAAAGGTAGGTCTACTTTACAACAGAAGATACACAAATGGCCAATAAGAACATGAAAAGATCTCAACATCTTTAATCATGAGAGAAATGCAACTTTAAACCACCATCAGACAGATGTTCATAGCAACTTTATTTGTAGCAGACCCAGACTGGAAGCAGCCCAGGTGTCCAGCAACAGGAGAAAGGATAAACAAACTGTGGATATGCCTCAGTAATTAAAGAGAACAAATTACTGCTACCTAAGTGAATCTCAAGGTGAAAAAAACCTTACACATACGGTACATACCTATATCTCCATTTATATGAAGAACAAGCAAAACTAACCTATGGTAGAAAGAAATCAGAATGCTGCTTGCCTCTTGGGTGGAGGTGGGGATTGACTGGGAACTGGCATGAGGTGATGATAAATGTTCTACGTACTGATAGGGGTTTGAGTCACACAGGTGTGTGCATTTGTCAAAGCTCCCTGAAAAGTACAGCTTAAGTTTTGTGCATTTCATTGTATGTGAATTTTCCCTTAGAAAAGAAACATAAACAGAGTTTAACTTATAGTAAATGACATACATATATATTTGAGAGTTTAGGATGAAGTGTACAGATGTCTGTGACTTACCATGAAACACATCAATAACAAGACAGGTGGATGGATGGACGGATGGATGGATGGGTGGAAGGTCAACAGACGTGATAAAGCAAGTATGGTGAATTGTGAATGGTGGAATCTAGGTAGCAGGTAAATGGGTGTTTGCTGTGAATTTCTTTTAACTTTGCTGTATGTTTGAGAATGTTCATAATAAAAGCGTTGGGGGGAAAGTAGGACCTGTGTCAGTTGCAATGGCTGAGTTCTTCCTCATCTTTAGTGCCACCACCTAAGCCAAAGTTGCTAACCACTCTTTCCTAAACATTCATTCATTCATTCAACAAATCCTTACTGAGCACCTATGATGTGCCAGGCACTGTTCTAGGTTCCCAGACCATAGCATTGAACAAGTCAGAGAAAGTCTGTTTGGTGTAGCTTTTTTTTTTCCCCTGGAGGAGGAGAGAGACAACAAACATGTATAAATATGTACTATTTCAGTGAGGACATTAAATGCTATGAAGGTGAATAAAGCAGCGTAAGAGGACAGAGAGTACTTGAGAGGGGGGTTTATTTTCCATCAGCTGTACAAGAGAGGTAACTCAGATCACAGACCAGAAACAGTGAGGGAGGGAGTCACAGAGAGGATAGAGAAGGCTCCAGAATGCGTGGCTGATGCAGACACAGACGCACTGGACTGTTGTAAACTCCTCTCTGCTTCCCTGCACTGGTCTCTGCGTTCGCTTTTGCCCTGTTCTGCCCTTCATCACAGCAAACGGGGGGGGGGGGGTGGTGAGCGCTGCTTTGCAGGGAAGGAGGTGCTTTTTTTCCCTGCAGATCAGCAGCATGGATTGTTAGGCTGAGTTGAGCTTGCCGTGGAGTTCGGTGATGGGGATGGACCCGCTGGATGATAATGTGGGTTATGGTTAATTTGACCAAGAGAGGCAGGTCACTCTCCGGAACGGCTGCACCCCCCTCAGCCCACCAGCAAAACCTGAGGATTCCTGCAGTTCACGTTGCTGCTGCTGCTTAACATTACTCAGCTTTCCATGGCAATCGAACAGGTGTAAAATAATACCCTGCCATATTCAACCTGCGTTTCTCAAATCGTTAATGATTTTGAGCCCTTCTCCACCTGCTTGCTAGCTAAAGATGTAGCTTTTAACTTTCAGAAGACATGAAATATTCTAAAATGATCACTCGAACAGCTGTAGTTACCCAGAACAAACGTGTGAACAGAGTTTGCATAACCATCGTCTTCACTTAGGGTTCACATTTTATAGGTGATAATAAAGAAGCTGCAGAGGTTCAAGCAGACAAACTATCCAGGAGTTAAGTCACTGGAGATGAATACACTTGGCTTAACCGGGGACTTTGTCCCACTGGGCAAAATTAGTGTTGTTTTGCTGCTGCTGTTTTTCTTCAAACCTTTATAACTGATTGGAATATATTTTTTTAACTGTCTACCTTATCTTTTCCACAAAGGAGGACGCCCACATCAGGGCTGTGTATTCTCAGAGGCACTTGTGTCATATTTTCCTTCCTAAATGTTCTCATTAGGTCCCATGATACCATGTGGCCTGAGGTTTTCTTTCATCGCAATTTAGGCTGAAGCTTGAAGTGCACTTGAAGCTTACAGTGTTCTATTTCCTTAGGGGCGAAAGGAAATGAACATTCAGCCCAGGCGTAATCCTGGAGACCTCTGGAAATAGGACAGAAGGAAGAGGTGGGTTGATTCTACTCTTGAATTGAAAGCTGATCTTGGTTCTGAAAGCTGTGGGTCTTCGTGTGTGTGAGTGTGAAAGAGAGCATGGGTGTGTATGGATGTGTGGGAGTGATTTTGTGTGCATGAGAGTGAGTGTGTCAGCATTAATGTGTGGGTGAGCAGGAGAGAGTATGTGTGAATGTGTGTATGTGTATAAATGTTTATTTCACTTCACATAATGTCCTCAAGCTTCATCCATGTTGTAGTATGTGTCGGACTATCCTTCCTTTTTAAAGCTGAATAATATTCCATTTTATGGATATACCACATTTTGTTCATCCATTCATCCATCCATTTTGGTTCTTTTTTTCCCTTCTGACTTTATTGAGATATAATTGACATACACAAGTCCCCTACATAGGAACATTCAAGTTACGAGCTTTCAAAGATGTGAACGTGTGTTCACATGTCCAATCACATAAGTTAGTTCACGGGTCTGGCGTACATTGTCACGTGCGTGCATCCTCTACAAGTGGTTGTGCTTTTGTGCACTTTACTGTACACTATTGTATAGAGTACAGTACAGTAGCTTTATTTCAAGCCCAGGATGTCTGGAAGCAAGTGTAAAAGCAGCAGTGAAGTAGCGGGTACTACTGTACTTTTCAAGGTACTGTACTGTAAGATTAAAAATGTTTTCTTTATTTTTTGTGTTTGTTTTTTATGTTTTATTTATGTGAAAAGTATTATAAACCTATTACAGTACGGTACTGCACAGCTGACTGTGTTAGTTGGGTACCTAGGCTAACTTTGTTGGACTTAAATGAACAAATTGGACTTACGGACACGCTCTCGGAATGGAACGCGTTCGTAGGTAGGGGACTTACCACACAGCACTGTATAAGTTTAAGGTGTACAGCATAATGATGTGACTTACATACATCATGAAATGAGGACGACAATAAGTAGTGAATATTCATCATCTCACGTAGACACCAAAGACCAGAAAAAGAAAACATTTTTTTCCTTGTGATGAGAACCCTTGGGATTTACTCTCTTAACTGTCATATATGACAGCAGTGCTAATTGGACTAATCATGTTGCATATTACACCCCTAGCACTTATTTGTCTTATAACTGGAAGTTTGTACCTTTCGACTGCCTTCATCCAATTTCCCCTCCCCCACCGCCCCCACCCTCGCCTCTGGTAACGACAAAACTAATCTCTTTTTCTTTCTAAGATTTATTTATTTATTTATTTATTTATTATTGTTATTATTTTTTGGCAGTGTTGGGTCTTGGTTGCTGCACGCGGGCTTTCTCTATCTGCGGAGAGCAGGGGCTACTCTTCGTTGTGGTGCGCGGGCTTCTCATTGCGGTGGCTTCTCTTGTCGTGGAGCTCGGGCTCTAGGCGCGCGGGCTTCAGTAGTTGTGGCACGCAGGCTCAGTAGTTGTGGCTCGCGGGCTCTAGAGCGCAGGCTCAGTAGTTGTGGCGCACGGGCTTAGTTGCTCCACGGCATGTGGGATCTTGCCGGACCAGGGCTCGAACCCGTGTCCGCTGCATTGGCAGGCAGATTCTTAACCACTGTGCCACCAGGGAAGTCCTCAAGATTTATTTCTATTTATTTATTTATATTTATTTTCACTGTACCAGGTCTTAGTTGCAGCTGATCTCTTTTTCTATGAGTTCTTCTTTTGTTTGCTTGTCTTTGAAGTATAATTGACCTACAACACTGTGTTAGTTCCCGGTGTACAACGTAGTGATTTGATATTTCTACATCGGAAGTGTACAGTTATCAGTGTCCTAGATATCCCCATGTGCCTTTTCCACTCAATCTTATTTGCACTATTTTCAATGTTCTTTTTCTGGCCAGGTCTAATCACCACAAAATGAGTAACAAGGTCCCTTGGGTGTGGGTTGGGGGGAGATGTCTCCCACTGGAAGCCTTCCCAGCAGAGAGCTTTATAGTCATAGATATAATTACGAATCATCTGTAATGTTCATACCCGCCATTGTTTTATAACTTATGTCATTATCTAAACAGTGTTTCACAAACCTTGAAACTAACTAGACATTACAGGTTCTTTGATGCTTATAACAGGAAAAAGAATTCACCAAATGGTTTGAACACCAGGAGACACCTTACTTCTCAAGAAGCCCAGCCTGGTGGCTAAAGGCAAGAGAAAAATAAGAACACATCTTTGCATTTGCTTGTTCATGTGCAGCAAAACCCTTGAAGATGACCCAAGAAATATATTCTAGTTGTTATGCTTGGAAGACAGGGCGAGGACAGGACAGAAGGGGGACAAGGTCATGATGGAGATTTATCACTCTGTACATTTTTTATAAACATACTTTGTTTTTGTACCAGGTGGAAATAATGTGTACTCAAAAAATAAAGTAGAAATGAAGTTACAGACACATACACATACAGAGATTCTCATGCAATTCTCGCTGGGTTCAAACCCAGCTATTTCTTCCTGTGTAGCCTTGGAAAATGACTTTAATCTCTCTTTGCCTTGGTTTCCCCCTGCTTATAGTGGAGATAGCAATAGTAGCAACTTCTCAAGGTTAATGGGAATATTAGCAAGTTAATCTGTGTAAAGCCGTTAAAACAATTTTACAGAGCATGCACTCAGCATATGTTAGCTATTAGTGTTAACATTCTCTCCACGAGTAAGTAAAAACAAAAAAGGGCTTTCTTTTCACCTCCCCCCACCACCCTAACAAATATAGCCAGCGAGGATTTTACTGAGAAAAACTGATTTCCTTTTATAATGGGGAAAGTCACATTTCTGAATCTATCTCTGCTTTTTTAAAAGACAGGCTCATAATTTTATTCCCTGAGATTAAGGACAATAGCACAATTGAAACGCTGACTATAATGACTCAATGCATGTGAGTGAGCTATTATCATCGTTATTATCAGCATGATCATTTGGGGGGTAGCTGGTTGCACAGAGGAGATGGTTCTGGAAGACACCCCCAAGGTCACCATGATCCAAGAACACACAGAGATGGGAATTCCCTGGCAGTCCAGTGGTTAGGACTCGGCACTTTCACTGCCATGGGTCGAGGTTCAATCCCTGGTCAGGGAACTGAGATCCCACAAGATGCATGGCGTGACCAAAAAACAAAACAAAACAAAACAAAAAGAATAAACAGAGATTATGGTGACCTCTCAGACTTAGTAAATCATTACATTAGTAGCAATAATTGGAGATAACAGTGGCTGAGGTCTGAGGCTGGAAACACTGGGCCCCTCACCCAAGGTCTCACTGGAACGGGTCTGACTCCAGAGGTTCCATTCTCAGCCCTTCCTTTTAGTACCTGAGAGATCCACGGTCAGGATCAAGACCTGAGCTCACCAGGTGCAAGGCTCAGAGCTCACCAGGTGCAAGGCTCAGAGCTCACCAAGTGCAAAGCTCAGGTGGCCACCCCGGCTCCTGTCACCAGCCCGGGTTGCACCTGCCTCCTCTGTTCCCACCTGCCTCCTCTGTTCCCACATCTGGGTCCAGAGCTGGGTGCTGAGGCCTCCAGGGTGACTGACCCAAGAGAACCTGGGGCCCCTCCTTTGTCCCTCACCCTTCACTTCTAACTCTCTCCCTGTGTGTTTCTCTGGATCCACAAGGGGGCAGTGTTGCACAGTAGTTAGGCGCACAGAGGCAGCGTTGGAGTTGGGAGGGGTGGTGTGCAAATCCCATCTCTAACGATTACCAGCTTGGTCAATCGTAAATGACTCTTAGCTTCTGTGTGCCTCAGTTTTTCATCTGTAAAGTCGGGGTGATAATACTTCCTATTTCATAGGATGTTGAGGCGATTGAGTTAACATTCGTGGAGAACCTAGAATAGTATCTGGAACAAAATAAGTGCTCTATATATAGTCTACAAGTAAGTCTATATGTAAGTACTCTTCATGACAGTGGTGATGGTGTATGAATAGTATTGTTATTTGTGACTTGCTTTTTCTCTGATCTGTTTGTGTCCACATCTTTCCGCATCCATGTCTCCACTTTTCTTCTTCTTTGGGGGTCACAAAGTCTTCTGCTTCCTGGGGCCAGGCAGGTAATGAGGGAAGTCAGCTAGCTATGGGCCAAGGAAAACCACAGGATGTCCCCAGGGCTGTGGCCACTCAGAGCCCTGCTGAGGATGGATTACGGCCACGTGAGAATGCAGGTGCATTGCTGACTGATGTCATGGCCTTTCCAAGAGATGCTTAAGATCTCCTGATCTTTCAATGCTGGTGGCCATTTTTTTAAAATGAGCCAAAGAATGCGGGCAGCCTCTAGAAGCTGAAAAGGCAAGGAATGGACTCTTCCCAAGAGCCTCCAGAAGGAATCAGCCCAGTGAGACTGACTTTGGACTTTGACCTCCAGAGCTGTAGTAGAATAAATCTGTGTTGTTTTAAACCAATAAATTTGTGGTAATTTCTTACAGCAGCAATAGGAAGTGAATGCAGATTTATATACTGATAATAAGCTTTTCACTGATAATCAAAGCATATATACTGATAATCAGGATACATATCAGGTTATATATCATATATATGTAATAAATATATAAGGGTATATATAATCAGAGTATGTATACTGATAATAAGGATGAAGTAATGGAGCTGAAACCGCACAACCCAGATTGGGACTTGAACCCACTACCTTTTAATTAAAATCACACACCTGGTCTCAGGACCTAGAAAAGTTCAGGATCTTTATGTCTCAGTACAGAAAGAATTTAGTGAGAGACAAAGTGATAGGTAAGAAGTAAATTTATTTAGAGAGATACACATTCCACAGACAGAATGTGGTCCTTCTCAAACGGCAAGAGCGGCCCTGGGAGACACACACTCCGCAGACAGAGTGTGGGCCATCTCAGAAGGCAAGAGACCCCAAAATATGGGGTGGTTAGTTTTTATGGGCTGGGTAATTTCATGGGCTATAGAGTGGGAGGATTATTCCAACTATTTTGGAGAAGGGGCAGAGATTTCCAGGAATTGGGCCATCGCCCACTTTTTGGCCTGTTATGGTCAGCCTCAGACCTGTCATGGCACCTGTGGGTGTGTCATTTAGCATTTGTTAATGTATTACAAGGAGCATAATATAATGAGGCTCAAGGTCCACTGGAAGTTGAATCTTCTGCCATCTTGGACCTAGTTGGTTCTAACCAAGGGCTGTGTCATTCTTTTAAAGGTTGTGCCCTGCCACTGTAGATGGGAGGATGGGGAGGTGGGGACTGAGGGTGGGGGCTAGGAGGAGTCAGGGAAGGCTCATCTGAGGAGGGAATATTTAAGAAAAAGCCTGAGTAAGGACTGAGACATGTAGCTATCTGGGCATAGAGCATTCTGGGTAGAAACAGCAGCAAGTGCAAAGGTCCTGAGGTGGGAACGTGCATCACATATCTAAGAAACATCAAGGAGGCAGGTGTGACTGGAGTAATCACTGGGGAGAGGGTGGGAGATGAGGTCAAAGCAGGAACAAAGGGAGACAGATTGTGTGTGGGCCTTTGGGTCATGGTGAGGATTCTAATTTCTACTCTGAAGGTGATCAGAAGTCTTTCAGATCAGGTTTACATGTTAAATAGGTCTCTCCTACAGCGGAAGGCTATTTGCAGATCAGCCCAGACAAAAGATCTGCTATTTCTAGAGCTCTTTTTCAAGATCAGCGACACTCCTGGGTGCCAAGAGAAGCAGGGGGGAAAAAAGTACCCTCCCTGGTCCCCGGCCACACCTGTTTACAAAGTGCTTCTGGCAGTTTCCACTTAAGACCACTTAAGCTTTTTTGTTTTGCTAATCTTTGATTCCTATTTCCTCCAAGTTAGCACTGCCCAATCAAAATATAGCAGGAGCTGCATACGTATTTTAAATCTTTCTGGTAGCCACTGTTGGCCTGAAACAAATCGACTGCCAGATATTTTTCCAACAAAGATATGTTTACTCAGGATCAGCAGAGAATTGCAACTTGGAGTCGGCCACCATGGAGAGCCATGTGCAAGACCCCCACGGCAAGGGAAGGAGAACGCTTTTATAGAGGGGCAAAGGAAGTTGGGGGCTAGAGTAAACAAAGGGTCCCTGGCTTTTCATTGGCTGAGTCCTTGCCAGGAAAGAAGAGCAGTCTTTCTTCTTCCTGTTGGGCTCTACTATCATCACAGGGGATGAGAGCTCCCCCTTCTGGTCTCCAGACGCTATTTAATTGGGATTTCTGTTTATTAATTTTTTACACCACATTAAAAAAAGGAAAAAGAAACAAGTAAAATTTTAATTTTAGTAATATATTTTATTTTAACCCAATATATTCAAATTATGATCATTCTGACATGTAATCAATACAAAATTATTAATAAGATAGTTTACTGTTTTGGGGACTTCCCTGGTGGTCCAGTGGGTAAGACTCCATGCTCCCAATGCAGGGGGCCCAGGTTTGATCCCTGGTCAGGGAACTAGATCCCGCTTGCATGCCACAACTAAGAAGCCCGCATGCCGCAACTAAAGATCCTGCATGCAGCAACTAAGACCCGGTGCAGCCAAAATAAATAAATAAATAAAATTATTTTTTTAAAACAGATAGTTTCCTTTTTTTAAATTTATTTATTTATATTTATTTTTGGCTGTGTTGGGTCTTCGTTTCTGTGCGAGGGTTTTCTCCAGCTGTGGAGAGCGGGGGCCACTCTTCATCGCGGTGCGCGGGCCTCTCACTATCGCGGCCTCTCTTGTTGCGGAGCACAGGCTCCAGTCGCACAGGCTCAGCAATTGTGGCTCATGGGCCTAGTCACTCCGCGGCATGTGGGATCTTCCCAGACCAGGGCTCGAACCCGTGTCCCCTGCATTGGCAGGCAGATTGTTAACCACTGCGCCACCAGGGAAGCCCCAACTTTTTTTAATACCAAGCCTTAAAAAACTGGTGACTATTTCACACCTCCAGCAGCATCTCCACTAGAATGTTAAATTTTCATCAGGAATTCTTGACCTTTATTTCAGAGCCTATAAAACTCAGAGTTGAAAAGGTAGATTCAGGTACCCAGATGGTTCCAAGGAACTTAAAACTTTCCCAATAACTGAATCAAGAGTTGGTATTTACATTTTTAACTTAGATGAAATTAAATAGTAAAAGCCAGTTCTTCAACCACGCTGGCCACGTTTTAAGTGCTCAATAGCCACCTATCATGGCTGCTGTTTGGACAGTGAAGATCTAAGTGGATTTTAATCTGTTCCAAATCCACTGGTCCTCCCCCCACCCCACCCCACCCCCGCTCCAGTCTGGCAGGAAATTGTCTGCCACTTAGAGGGTCCCATCTTCTTCTGCAGGGTGATGACATAACTCAGCTTGGTGCTAAAAAAAAAAAAGAGGGAATGTCCAGGGCTTTGGTCCATGGGGTCTACTACCTTAACTTCTGCTCCTTTGATATTTGCTGAGGCTCCCCCCAGCCCCAAACCCTGTTAAGTAGCTAGGAGATGCCCCCATAGTGGTCCCCACAGCCCACAGCCATTTTCCCAGCTCGCAAGTGGTCAGGCTGTGTTCCCTGTAGGTCTCCAGGCTGGAGTAAGCTCCAAATCTCTCTCTCCAGTAAAAACCCCTCCCCAAGTCCTCCTCTCCATTGTCCCTGCTTCTGGGCAGACCCCCTGGTGCTGGCCTCTCTATCCCCTGGGAGAGGAGCAGGAAGGGGACATGCCTTCAGTAGGCACTTTTCCTACTGAATCCCCATTGCCCTTAATAAGGAAAGAAAACGCTTCTCTTCGGGTAATATAATCTATCCCAAAGTAGCTTTAGTTATTGAGTGATATAGGGGCAGTCAATTCCCCCCAGCCTCAAGTTTGTTCAAACCCAGCCTGAAGGCGTTTCCTGAGTTTACCAGGTAGAACTCAGGGGTCAGTTCCCTAAGGGCTGGGTCAGACACCCCTGGAAACATGGTCAGGGCCACCTTGGGCCTTAGGGCAGATGACATTCCTAAGCGGGCGGCCACCCTCCACCGTGTGCAGCAACAAGGACCCAATGCAGCCAAAAAATTAAAAAAATTAAAAAATAAATAAAAAATAAAAAATGACTTCCAGAATGCTTACATAATCTCTCTGTGTGTCATTTTCTCTTTGCCTCTGTCTGTGCCCATCTCTCTGTCCTCTATTCTGTGTCTCTATCTCCCTGTCTCCCTCTGTGTCCCAGTCTGTCTGTCTCTGCCTCAATTTGGGTCTCTGTCCCTTGGTCTCTGTCTCTCTCTGTCTTTGTCTTCTTCCTGTCAACCTCTGTGTCTCTGTTTGTCTCTGTGTCTCTGTCTCCATCTCTGTGTCTCTGTCTCTCTTTGTCTCTTGTCTCTCTGTGTCTCTCCTTGTCTCTTATCTCTCTCTGTCTTCGTCTCTTTTCCCTGTTCTCTCTCTGTGTCTCTCTTTGCCTCTTATCTCTCTGTCATTGTCTCTTTTCCCTGTTCTCTCTCTGTGTCTCTATCTATATCCTTCTGTGGTTTTATTTCTGTCTCTGGTCCCAATCTCTTTGCCCATCTCTGTATCTCTTGGTCTCTGCCTCTCTCCATCCCCCACCCCAGCCTGGATTCTCACCCTCGAATCCCCACTCCTGGGGTCATTCCCACCTGCCAGGCTGGAAGCATGTCCACGGCGTGACCCACACACACACTCTGTCTTGGATTCATCCCCAAATAACTGGGACACGTCTGCCTAACCTCGAGCAGGATAAGACATAGGTGAGGCCACAGAACAGGGCGAAGGAATGCCACGTCCACTCCCTTCTCCCTTATTCCAGCCGCCCCAGCCCTGTCCCTCACTCTGGCCCCAACCTGCCTCCTCCCAGTGTCCAGACCTAAGTCACGTCTGGGCGGCTGTGAGGCCTGAGCCCACTCTACACCCCACCCCTACCCCTCCTCCTGGCCTCCTCCATCTTCATGGTCAGAGCTGCAGGTCCCAGGAGCAGGGCAAGGTCAAGGGTCTCTGTGCCCCCAGGTGACTGAATGCAGGCAGATAGATGGAGACTGAGCCAGAGAACCAGACAGACACTAAGAAAGGGCTAGAGACAGAGAAATCAGAGAGAAACAGGGCCAGAGAGAGACAGAGAGACACAGACATTCATCCCTCAGCAGCACCGTCATCTGTCCCCACAGCCCCTCATCAGCGCCGTCCACACCTGCTCCTTAGGTGATCTCATCCAACCCCATGGCTCTAGACACAACGTCTCCTAGGACAACTCCCCACCGTTTCTCACCAGCCCTGACCTCCGTCTGCCCCGTGGTGCTCACACATTCAACCACTTGCCTCCTGATGGGCGCCTCCAGCTCAGCCCTTCTCCCCACACCTCTTCGCTCCTCCGCACAAATGGCACCACAAATGGAGCCGCCAACAGACCCAGCTTCCGAGACACCATCCTTACCTCCTTTTCCCTCCCTCCCCACCTTCCACCCACCGGCTGGTACTTGACTTCCCCGGCCCTCCCCCACGAGAGCCCTGGGCGTATGTGCTTCTCTTCTCCTTAGACCACAGCATCCCCCACCCAGGCTGTTGCCACCTCCCACCTCCGCCCTGGTCTCTCTGCTTCCATCTCACCCTCTACAATCATTCTCCACGCGGGATGTTTTTGAAACATAAATAAGATCGTGCCCCTCCTACCTCGTGCTTAAAATCCATTGCACTGAAAATAAACCCAAACTCTTTCCCCTGGCATGCAAATCCCTGCACAGTCTGCCCCGTTCCTCGCCTTACTCTGTCTCGTACACACCAACTTCCCCTCCCTCCCTCCCTCTCTCTCTCTCTCTCTCTCTCTCTCTCTCTCTCTCTCTCTCTCTCTCCCCCCCCCCCACTTCCCCAGGCTTCCCCAGGATTGAACCGGGCCCACCTCAGTGAAAGTGCCACGTCCTGACCTCCCGGGAGTTCCTCCAACTTCTCTCTTTTTCCTGCAAAGCTCACTGCCTCTCAGCCTCAAAGTCGACTGCTCTGAGACTCCCCGACCACCCCCTCATCTGCAGTCACCCCACCCAATCCCGGTCACTCTCTAGTATCACCCACGTTCTCTGCACACACATTACTACCAGATATTTGCTTGTCCCTGTAGTGTTTCTGTTTGTCATTCTCCCCCGCTGGGACGTGAGCCCCAGCAGCACCGGAATTTGCTTGTCCCTTCCCGCATCTCAAGTGCGGACAGCAGAGCGTGACAGGAGCTCTTTGTTGAGCCAACACCTCACCCTGCTCCCACTGCCTGGGCGCCTAGGACACTCCTGGCACCTTGTCCGGGCGTTTTCCCTGCATTATCTCTTTGGATGCATTTTGGGAGAGAGGGAAAATGGTTACCCCGATTTTACAGATGGGAAAACGGAGGCTCACAGGGGTGCAGTCACCGGCCCAAGGTTCCAAAGGTAGAACGTAATGCTGGGGATTTGAATCTGGGAAGTTTTGCTGGGGAAGCACAGCCGGGAGAGAGAGGAAAGGAGGGAGGATGAGAGAGATTTAATGAGAGAGAGAATAAGAGAAAAAGAAAATGAGAGATAGAATGTGTGCGTGTGTGTGTGTGTGTGTGTGTGAGAGAGAGAGAGAGAGAGAGAGAGAAGAAACCTGACAGAGAACCAAGAAAGAAGGGGGGAGTGAGGCCAGGGTCTCCCAGCCCCTCTGGCTCCCTGACCGCAGCCGGGCACAAGGCAGCCTGAGAGCGCTGAGCTGGAAGCTGGGAGCACCTGACCCCAGGAATGTGTCCCTGGGGGGCAGGCCGGCCCAGCTGGGGATGCTTATAAGCCCCACCGGGGCCCCTGTCGGAAGTAGCAGGCAGGAGCTCAGCCCAAAGCAGGATCCGGGAGCCCAGAGACAGCCAGGTGAGTGGCCCCCAGGTCCCCACTCACCGCCCCCTAAGAGCATGCAGTCTTTGTGACCCACTCTCTCTACAGCTCCGTGTCCCTGTGATGCCCAGCACCCGGACCTTGTGTCTCCAGGTCTCTTCTCCAAACAGGTCTCTAGTTAGGAGTGTCTCTCCAGTTCTCCCTCTGTCTCCCCTGGTCTCTCTATTTCCCTGAATCTCTCTCTCCCTGACTCTGCCTCTCAGTCTGTCTCTGATGATCTCGCTTACGTGCTCCTTCTTCCCTCCATCCCTGAGAGTCCAGTCTCCTCCATCCGCCTACCTCGCCCAGTTTATAGATGGAGAGACACCTTCTCCATCCCTTCCTCTCCACCTAGTTCTCTCTCTCTCTCTCTTTCCACTTCATTCTCCCTCTCTCTTTTTCTCTCTCAGCCTCTAAATCTCTTTAGGCTGTGGGTCTCTGGGCCATGATCTCAGACCCTATGGCCTGTGTGTGTCGGGGGAGGGGTGGTATAGGTCCTTGTTTGCCCAATAATATCCTGGGAGGGCAGGAATGGAGAAAGAAAGAGACAGATGCAGGGCCCCCAGACTCACCTGAGACTGACCTTCATGCAGGTGCTGAAGGATGACCATGGCAGGAAACCCCTGGGGCTGGTTCCTGTGCCACCTCCTCGTCAGTGCCACAGGTATCTGTGTGTGTGTGTGTGTGTGTGTGTGTGTGTTTGTGTGGTGTGTGACTGTCTGTGCCTGAGGCACAGCGTTTGTTACGGCGCAGGCATGACTCAGTGTCCTCCTGGATGTGCCTGAAGCTGCGTGGGTGACAGTACTGTGTGACCGTTGCTCTCCAGATGCACACTTGCGATTCCTTGTATCACAGGGAGTTTGCATGTGTGCTGCCTGTGTACTCGGTGTGTGTGGCTCTGCATGCCTCTGTGTGTGACATAGTACGACAGGGTGTGTGGTCGTGCCCGTGAGAGTCGGTGCGTGATTGGGTGAACAACTCTGACAGTCTGTGCCTCTGAGTATCCTGCAGAGTGGCAATGCTGTGAGGACCTGGGGAGCCTGGGGTGCCGCTAAAAGGGAGACGGTGCTTCTGGGGGAGTCACCCATCGCTGGCAATCTGTGCCTGCTTCCTGGGTCTCCGACACTTGGGCCCCCAGCCAGCCACATCACGGGACGGTGTGATAGGGTTTCTGTGTGAGCCGGCTTTTTGCTGCTATGGGGGAGGCTGAGCCAGGGAAGGAGAGACTCGGAGGGCCATAGAGTGTGGCACTGCCTCGAGTATCTGGCTGTGTCGCCCTTGCCTCTGCCACCTTGTGTGAGGGGGTCTACTTGTGCTGGGAGGCTCGTAGCCCCAGTAGTGCACGAGCCTGTCGTGGCACGCGCGCGTGTGTGTGTGTGTGTGAGAGAGAGAGAGAGAGAGAGAGGTGACATGCGGGTCCCAGAGATCGATGTGACACACTTACAGCTGAAAGTCTCCTCTTGACAAGTGACCCTACCTCCTATACTCTGATCTCCGCCTCTTGAATCCTAACCCACCCCAAGGAATCTGATCCGTGGAGTAAAAGGCCTGCACTGTGGTCCCGCCCCCTTCTCCTCACTCATTCTTGATTCCGCCCCTAAAAGCCTGACTGCCCTCAGGATCCCTGACTCCATCCCTGCGGTCCTGACCACACCGCCTGCACTGTGACCCCGCCCCCAAGTGGCCTAGTCCTGCCTCCTGAGTCTGTCCCCCAGCCCTGACCACGCCCCCCTGGACCGAGGTTCCCCCCACCCCCCTCCACCAAGCTCTCACAAGCCCTGGTTCCACCCTGAGCCCATCCTCCTGACCTCGGAAGCCCTGATCGAGCCCCTGCACCGTGGCCACGCCCTGCACCGTGGCCACGCCCCCCAAAAGCCGAGACCACGCCCCCAGGAGTTAGTATCCAGCCTTCTGGGCCTTTTCCCCAGGCCTGACCACGCCCCTGCACCGAGCCCCGCCCCCAGCCCTGACTCCGCCCTCAGGATCCCTCGCCTGGGGTGGCGGCAGCCACATCATAAACGGCGAGAACTGCCACCCGCACTCGCAGCCTTGGCAGGCGGCACTGTTGTTGGAAAAGGAATTTTTCTGCGGGGGCGTCCTGGTGCCTCCTCAACGGGTGCTGTCAGCCGCACACTTTCCAGAAGTGAGTGCAGGGCGGGGGGGGGGGGGTGGGGGGGACGGGGGCGGGGCCTGGGTCCTAGGGAGGACCCGGATGTACGGTGAGCTGCGGGAAAACGCTTAATAGGTTCAATCTCTGGGCACTAAAAGTGAAAACCAGCGTGAAGGAAGGCTCTGCGAGGGAGGCGGGAGCTATGTGTTGCTTTGGAAGGACTCAAGAGTCCTGGGTTGAAATCCCAGCTCAACTGCTGAGTTACTAGGGACTTAAGGCAAGTTCTTGTCCCTGGATTATTGATCGTGCCTTAGGTTGGGTAGCTCTTAACGCGGTGCTTAGCAAGGAAGATGGGGCTAGGGTAAGGGGCTGGAGGTGGGGTTGTGCTTGAAGGCGAGAATGGAGATAACGGTGTAGTAGCCACAAAGCTATTCTGTCCCCACCCCACCCCCACCCTGTGGCCCTCAGTTCCTGTACCATCGGGCTGGGCCTGCACAGTCTCGAGGACGACCAAGAGCCAGGCGGTCGGATGATGGCGGCTCACCTCTCCATCCAGCACCCCGAGTACAACAGACCATCTCTTGCCAACGACCTCATGCTCATCAAGTTGGAAGAACTGGTGCCCCAGTCTGACACCATCAGCACGTCAGCGTCGCCTCACAGTGGCCGACCGCTGGGTTTTCTTGCCTCGTTTCCGGCTGGGGTCGGCTAGCGAATGGTGAGCTCGGGAGTGTGGGTGTGTCCGGCCTCTCTGAGGGGGTTCTCTGCCCAGCCAGAGAGGCTGATCCGATGCTCTGCGTCCCAGGCAGACTGCCCAAAGTGCTCCAGTGCGTGAATATCTCAGTGGTGTCGAAGGAGATCTGCAGTGAACTCTATGGCCCCGTGTACCACCCCAGCATGTTCTGCGCTGGCGGAGGCCAGGACCAAAAGGACTCCTGCCATGTGAGAGATGGGAGAAGGGAAGAGGGGAGAAGATCCAGGGAGAGATGGAGAAGGGAGGGGACAGGGACCCGTGGTGAGAAACAGAGATACGGGGAGATAGTGTGACGAACGGGGAGAGAGACTGAAAGAGAGAAATAGACACGGGAATAAGGAGAAGCAAAGAAAGACAGAAACAGAAATAGAGAAAGACAGATTCAGTAAGGCAGAAACACACATGCACACACGCACACCCAGAGAGAAACAGATACACAGACGCATAGAGATGAAATGCCAAGTGAAATAGGAAAAAAACCAAAAGTAAAATGTACAAAGAGATGCAGAGAGGCACAGAGACTCCAGGAGTCGTTGAGACAGAGAAATAAGCTACAGGGGGAGAAAAAGAAGGAGGGACACAAACAGAGACAGAACAGTAATAAACCCAAGAGAATCTACCAGCTGTTAGGATGTAGAGGAGCAGAATTGGTGCGGTCAGGGCTCTAGAATGGAACGTTTAAGGAATACGTTGCTATCTTTTTTTTCCCCTCTCCTGCCATTGCTTCTCCTCATTTGGTTCCTTTCTGATCTCACATCTATCTCCATCTCTCTGTGTTTTGGATTCTCATTCTCTGTCTCTCCACAACAGGGTGACTCTGGGGGCCCCCTGTCTGCAACGGGTCCCTACAGGGCCTTGTGTCCTTTGGACAATCCCCATGTGGCCAGCCCGACGTGCCAGGCGTCTACACCAACCTCTGCAAGTTCACAGACTGGATACAGAAAACCATCCAGGCCAGTTAACTCCAGGAACTGGGACCCATGAAACTGAACCCCCAAATATAAGCTGCTGAAGGAATTCAGGAATCTGGGTTCCCAGTGCCTTCCTCCTTCAGACCCAGGAGTCTAGACCCCCTCCCCCATCCCCAGTAGTCCAGTTCTGCTAAGAATATCTTCCTGTACACAGTGCCCCCTAGTGGCACAATGTTACTTCCCCTCCCATCCAAGGGATTCCAGCAAATAGCTTTCCCTCCTTGTGCCTCAGTTTCCCCATGACCAAAAAAATTTTTTTTAATTTTTATTGGAGTATAGTTGATTTACAAATTTGTGTTAGTTTCTGCTTACAGCAAAGTGATTCAGTTATACATAAACATATATCCACTCTTTTTAAAGTTCTTTTCCCATACAGGTCATTACAGAGTATTGAGTAGAGTTCCCGGTGCTATACAGTAGGCTGAAATTTTTTACAATTTGACAAGATTGAGAGTTACCTGGGTGCATGCATTTGGGACTCGATGTCACACTCTCAAGCTGGGGCCTCACACATCTGTTTCCTCTCCCTGGGCCTCAGTTTCCCCATTTGTAAAACGGGGGTCTTGATAAAGGGGTTTCAGAGAGAGATGCCAAAACTGAGAGATGGAGAGCCCTCGCTTCGTCAAGTCCTGATCTACAGCTGCCTGACTGTGTCCTCTGAGAAAGACCCCACAACCACCCCACCCCAGCATTCTGGGAAAACAGGACTGATAATGGCCTGGGATTACTTAGCACTGATTAAGTGCCAGGCACGAATTTCAGGCACTGATGCCTCAAAACACTCCTATGAGGCAGAAACAATTATTATTCTCATCTTACAGATGAGGAAACGGAGACACAGGAAGGCCAAGTGGCTTGCCTAAAGACACACAACATTATGTGTTGGAGGCAGGATTCGAACCTGGCTGCCCGGAGCCAGAGTCCGCGTCTGAATCACGTCCTGTGTTAACCCGTCTTTCACGCACTGGCCTAATTTTGATTTACGCACCTGCTCTGTGCATATTGCCTCGTCCAGCCCCCCCGATTTCCACTCCTCCCCCACTCTAAGACCCCATCACGGGTGCGCAGTGATAACCAGAGAGGTGATGTTTCACACCCAAGGAAACACAGGACTTCCTGGACCATTCTGTTGTCCCTCCCCCCAGACTTCCGCAGCCTGGATGACCTTGAGCATCTCTCCTCCCCACTGTCTGCTCTCTCCTCCCCACCGTCTGCTCTCTCCTCCCCACTGTCTGCTCTCTCCTCCCCACTGTCTGCTCGTGCGTGTGGAATTGTTTACTTTGTGCTCTTAGCTCCTTACGCACTAACTCTTACTCCTTGCAAAATTCTGTGGTTTTATCTGATTATTATTAAATAAAATTATCTGATTTTAAGGATGAGAAACTGAAAGCACTTACCAGAATTTCCAAAACAGCAAGTAGTGGAGCAGGGGTCTGAGCCCAGGACCCTGAAACTCCACTTTTGACTGGTTCCATAATGAAGGGGGAGGGGGGATTGTGGTGAGATGAAATTAGAGGAGGGCCGACACTACATGAGGAGTTCCCTGGGGCATCAAGAGTCCAGTCCCGGGCTTCCCTGGTGACGCAGTGGTTAAGAACCTGCCTGCCAATGCAGGGGACACAAGTTTGAGCCCTGGTCCGGGAAGATCCCACATGCTGCGGAGCAACTAAGCCCGCGCACCACAACTACTGAAGCCCGCACGCTTAGAGCCCATGCTCCACAACAAGAGAAGCCACCGCAGTGAGAAGCCCTCGCACGGCAACCAAGAGTAGCCCCCGCTCGCCACAACTAGAGGAAGCCCGCGTGCAACAACGAAGACCCAATGCAGCCAAAAATAAGTAAAATAAATAAAATAAACAAATTTTAAAAGAAAAAAAAAAAAGAAGTCCAGTCCCCCTCCCAGAGTGGGCAGGATGCAGTGACTGTCTCCCTGGGGCAGAAGTTCCAGATGAGGCTTGTTCCCTCAGGGGGATCCAAAGGGGCTCAAACACCAGGCCGAAGGCATCTGTCCAGGGGTGATGGGAAGTCTCCATGGACGGGTTGTGAGCAGGGAAGGGGCAGGGTCAGCTCTGAGTGTATAGAGAGACCCTCTGAAGCCAACTGGTGATGGGCAGGAGGGGACAGACTGGAGGGTGGGAGGCCGCGGTGGAGGCTGGGGTGAGGGTCCAGGAATAGAGGGGAGCACCTGAGCCACACCGAGGGGACAGAGAAGCGGGACAGGGCTGGGTACCGCTGGGCTGTAGGGGATGAGGGGAGGGAAGGGGTGGAGACAGCACCCTCGGGGATCTGGCCACATGACTGAGTGGACAGTGGGGGCTGCCCCTGGGCTGGGAAACACGGGAGGAAGGAGGAGGAGAGTTTGGGGAAAGAGAGAAACGTGTTAGGTCACAGTGAGTGAGAGGGATCTGGAGAGCCCGGGCCGGGGTGGGTGCCTCCCAGGAGCAGGTGCCTGCCCGAGGCTGGAATTCAGGGTCGGATGGAGAAGAACTGCTTGGTTGATGGCTGAACCATGGAGCTGATGAAGGAAAGACTCTAGGGAGTGTTCCCAGGAGGAGGAAGAGGGCAGGACGCAGGCCTTAGTGGAGGGGAAGGACGTCTGGGGACATGCCCAGGAGGGCGTTGATCACCCAAGTCTAACTCGGCCAGAGTGGGCGGGCGGTGCGGGGGAGGGGCGTTGACATCACCGTGTCGGGGACGAGGCGAGGCGCGGCGCCCTCCCGCGGATCCTGCGCACAGGTCAGGTAAGAGCCTGGGCTGCGCTCTGGCCTGAGTTCAGAGTCCCATCTGCGTCACGGAGACGGTTACAGTACCCGCCAGTGTGGGCTAGTGGGAGGAGCATGTGTGATCTTGATGGAAAGCGCTTAGCCTGGCGCCCGGGAAGCCCTCGTTATGATTACCCCTCACCACCACCCAGCTGCAACAGGGGGAGGTGCCTCCAGGGGTAGAGATGAACAGACCAACTAGGTGTTCCCAAAGACAGACACTGGATTCTTCCCGCCCTCTGTCGTGACCTTTGCTGCGATGCTCCTCTCTGGGTCTCAGTCTCCTCTATATTGAGGAGGAGGGACTTCCCTGGCAGTCCTGTGGTTAAGACTCCGTGCTTCCAACGCAGGGGGCGCAGGTTCGATCCATGGTCAGGGAACTAAGATCCCACGTGCCAGCGCTAAGACCCCACATGCCGGCACAGCCAAAAAAAAGAAGGAGGAAGCCATCCATAATAAACACCTCACGGGGCTGTCAGAAGCATAAATGAGATAATGCCAGGCCAACACTCCATAAACAGAGACTGCTCAATTGAAGCTGTGGCCCACTGTGAGTCCAAAGACTTTGAGCACGAATTTGTGGCAAAATGAAGGGACAAAGTAGTTCTAGAATAGCTTCTAGCCTGGGAAGACAAATTATCTGGGGGTCCCAGAACATCTGAAGATGATAGGGTTCTAGAATGTCTAGAGATCTGTGGTTCTAGACTATTTTACCATCTTGGGTTCTAGAGCATCTGAGGACCTAGATTTCCAGAATAGCTCAGGCCCTTCTATTCTAGAATCTGAAGGTCTGGTATTCTAGAGCTTTTGAAGGTCTGTGGTTCTAGAATGACTGAGACCCTAGGATTCTGGAATAACTAAGGGTCTATGGTTCTGGAATGTCTGAAAGACATCTGGGGGCTTAGACACCATCATTCTCCCACATTATCTCTGTGGAAATCAAGGGTCAGCGACCCCTAAGCATTGGCCACTGATGTCCTTAACAGTCAGCCCCAATCATGCAGCCCCTTCCTATATATGTGATGGATTTCCAGAAACAGGGAGAAACTATGCTTATAATAGGTCCCATCTTTCACTGGGTGATCTGAGGTCAGTATCTCCTTCTACCTGTGCCTCCTCATTATTTAAACAAGGCATGATAGACTCTAGACAATTTCCCAGGACCCTCTATGGTACTGAGACACTGGAAAACAAATTTGAATTCCCAAAGCTTTGGGTCATCTTAATGATGATCTCCGGTCTCCAGAAAACAGAATCCGGATTTCAAGCCTCAGGATGCAGAATGAAGACTGCAAGATCCAGAATAAAGACTCTAGTCTCCCAGTCTCTAAAGTCATGCTCTAGAGTCAAGAGTCTAGGAATCTCAGAATCATGGAAGCCAGGCCCCTGTCTCCTAGTCCAGCCGCTTAAATACACAATGCAGTTTTTTGGGTTTTTTTGGGGTTTTTTTTTTTGGTTTTTGTTTTTTTGTTTGGCTGCACCAGGTCTTAGTTGCAGCAGGAGAACTCTTAGTTGAGCAGGAGAACTTGAGCAGGAGAACTCTTGAGCAGGAGAACTCTTCTCTTGAGCAGGAGAACTCTTAGTTGAGGCATCCTAGTTCCCTGACCAGGGATCGAACCTAGGCCCCCTGCATTGGGAGCGCAGAGTCTTACCCACTGGACCACGAGGGAAGTCCCCACAATGCAGCTTTGAAACTCCATACTTCACATTCCAAAGTAAATCCATGAACCCTCAGAGTCTAGACCCAGACTCTAGAATCCAGGCCCCATAACTCAAAATCCAAAATCTATTATTCATATTCCAGGCCCCAAAACCTCAAGTCCTAGATTCCAAACATCAGACTCCAGATTCTTAGTCTGGACTCTAGATTCAGAGGCCCTGGATCTAGAATCCAAGACTGAGACCTGTCACTCAAAGGCCAGAGTCCAGACCCAAACTCCAGAAGTCACATTCCAAAATCCACTCCCAACTTCAGGTCATGAGTGCCCGATTCTAGGCCCCAAACTCAGAATTCAGAATTGGAGATCCAGAATCAAAGATGAAGAATCCAAGATCCAGAATCCAAAATTGGGAGGTTCAGGGCTTCCCTGGTGGCGCAGTGGTTAAGAATCCGCCTGCCAATGCAGGGGACACGGGTTCGAGCCCTGGTCCGGAAAGATCCCACATGCCGCAGAGCAACTAAGCCCGTGTGTCACAACTACTGAGCCTGCGCTCTAGAGCCCACGAGCCACAACTACTGAGCCTGTGAGCCACAACTACTGAGCCTGTGAGCCACAACTACTGAAGCCTGTGCGCCTAAAGCCCGTGCTCCACAACAAGAGTAGCCACCGCAATGAGAAGCCGGCATGCAGCAACAAAGACCCAACATAGCCAAAAATAAATAAATTAAATAAATTTTTTTTAAAAATTGGGAGGTTCAGACTCCAAGATCCAGAATTGGGGATATATATCCAGAATCCAACATCCAGAATTGGATATCCAGACCCAGAATCCACTGCCCAGACTCAGAGATCCAAGATCCAGAATCCAGAATAGAGGGTTCAGAATCCAGAATCAGGGATCCAGAATTGGGGATCCTGGTCCAGCTCCAGAATCCAAGATCCAGACCCCTAATCCAGGCACAAGAAGTATGACTCTAGAATCCAGTTTCCACACTCCAGACCCCAAATTCCAGGTTACATGCTCCAGACTCCTGGTTCTATATTTTGATCTCCTCCAATTTTCTGCTCTTGCCCTACTGTCTCTTCCCGCTTGACAAACTGCCCTTGGTAGGGAAATTCCTCCTCACAGACTCAGACAAAAGCTTCAGCCTAATAAATGCTCAGTAGGTCTTGTCCCCCACCCCACCAGCCACTTAGGCATCCCTGCCTGTAAACCTCTCAGCCACTTCCCACCTCACCCTATCCCCCTCCCCCAAGACCCGGGTGCGGCTGGGAGCTTATAAATTCAGGCATTCATGTGCCTGCTCGCTTTCTTCTGGCTTCCAAGCTACCCCAGATGTTGCTGGAGGATCTGGAGGGGGTGAGATCTTTGAGATGGGGCAGGGGGTTTGGAGTGAGGAGAGACACAGGTCTTCGCTGGTCTAGGGGAGACATGGGATGCCCTGGTTCCAGGGAGCAGACATGGACTGCCCTGAGGGATTTGCATGTCAAGGGCACCTAGGTAGGTCCATGTGTTGTTTACTGAGGCACCGAGTTGAACCTGAACCAAGAAAATGTCCTGGAGATGCAAGAGGGAGCTGCAGTGGTGAGGTGGGGGAGGGGATGGAGTAAATCAGGAGGACGTCTTCTAAAGCACTTGTACCGGAGCCAGGAACAAGGTCAGGAGTTATCATGGGTGCAGGTCAGCTCAGCACAATCTCCCTGAGGCCTCCTGTGTGCCGGGCCCCTGGCTGGGCAGTGCTGGGGACACGGAGAGGACCTGACCTGAGCATTCCTGGGGATGGAACCAGAACAGGCACTATAGGCCCCAGAAGAGATACCTGTTAGGTATCAGGGTCTCCCAGAAGAGGTGGGGGCTGAGCCTCAGGGGACAAATAGGAATTTGGAAGATGCAGGGGGAAAGGGCTTTAATTCAAGCCCAAAGCTTGCCTAGCTCTGGGCAGTGTTGGGGGTCCAGAGTCCAGTCAGGCTGGGCTTGCCTTCAGGGAGTTCTTGGTCTGGAAGGGGAGGCAGACACCACTGACTCAGGGAGGTCAGAAGAGGCCTCCAGGAGGAAGTGGACCTTGAAGGGACCAGGATACCTGGGAGGAGGAACCGTCTGAACAGAAGTGTGGAGGCATGAAATTGCAAGAAGGAAAATGGGAAGAAATAGCCTAGACGGGCAAAGTCAGGAGAGACCCGGCCAGAGGGGCTAGAAGGGGAGAAGCCACTCATGGCCTCGCAAGTGAGGCTGGGGGACCGGGACTTTATCCTGGGGGTGCCAGGGGTCTGAGAGAGCTGTGAGTGGAAAAGGGACCTGGCCAGCTCTGGGTGTAGGGGGGTCCTGTGGAGCCAGGTAGGGGTACAGGCTGTGAGGGGAGTGGGACTTGAGTGGAGGGACGGACTTAGAAAGGAGGACCCAAGAGGCCGGATAGGAGGCTGGTATGGGGTTTGGGGAAAGCATGTATCCTGAGCCAAAGCTCTGGGGTAAGTGGATGGTGTTGGGCTCTGCCAAGCTGTGGGTGTACCTGGGAGTCTGTCCCGGTGCCTGGAGAAACAGCAGACCCTTGGGAGATGGGGAGCCTGGGAGGAAGAGCAGGTTGGGGTGGGGAACAAGGATGGTGAAAAGGGGGTTCTTAAGAGCAGGTGGGATGAGTTTGTGTCTGGAGGGATCCAGGTGGGGGCAGGAGGGTCCAACCTCACACCCGCTCGCTCTCTCCCCTCCCCAGACATCAGCAGAGCCCTGGTCCCTCCTTCGCAACGTGGCTTCTCCTCACCCTCTCCTTCCTGCTGACGTGTACAGGTGAGGTGGGCCCAGGTCAGGTCCGGGTCTGTGGGAGTGTAGTACCACCTAATCCCCCCAGCCTATCTGGGTCCTGCAGTCTGCCAGCGCCTCCCTCACTCGGGGACCATCTGAGGATCCTTCCCCCACACCCACCCCCGCCACATGCTGACACCCCTGGGTCCTCACCCTACCCCAAGAGCTGTCAGGGGCCTGGGGCTGCTCTGGAGTCCCCATGACAATGAACATGGCCCTTGGGTGACACAGACCTGAGTTCGAGTTCTGGGGCTGCCCCTTCCTTGCTGTGTGACCTTGAGGAAATTACTTCACCTTTCTGGTCCTTAAGCGCCTTCTTTAGAAGACAGCACCTACCTGCAACAATAATGGTAAGGGCTCAATAGCACGATGTAGGTAAAGCTTATACTAAGCATTAAATACATGCTGGGAAGCTCAAGAACACAGACTCTGGGTTCAAATCCTGCCTCTGCCACTTTCTAGTTACTTAACGTCTCTGTGACTCAGGTTCCCTAACTGTACCATGGAGATAACAACAGATGCTCCCTCACAGGGTTGTTGTGAGGATTAAATGTGGTCCCGGCCCGGGGTACCGCCCCGTCAAGGTGTGTTAGCCTTGCTGGGCACTTGGTATATTCCAGGCAGAGCGCCCAGCACTCATCTCGTCCTCTGTGGCTCACAGAGGGGCAGCCACTAGGTCAAGGTGACCCCAGGTGGCAGGAGAGCTCCAGACCATGTTCAGCCACGACCCGTGGAGAAATTAACTGTAACCTGATACCTCTACCCTGGAGAAGTTGAAGGTGGACTTTTATTAACCGCCCCCCCCCCCCGCATGACCGTCACTTCTGGGGGCCCCCTCAGACCTCCCCCCTGCTGCCAGCCTCCCTTCAGGCTCTCTCTGTGCTCTCTCCTCCCTGCCCCCCACCTGCCCGCTGCACCCAGCTAGGGCCTCCGCCCTCCTCCAGCTTGGACTGGCCAGGGGCGGCCTCAGTGCCCAGCTGTTCAACCTGCGCCCTCTGTCCTTCTCTGTAGGACGACCCCACCCTTCCCTTGTTAAGCCCCTTGTCCACCACATCCGCATTCCCGCCGCCTTGCCAGGGCCTTTGGCCCAGTTCCTGACCTTGGCAGGTAGAGTGTGGGCATTTGGAGTGGCTGTGCAAATCTTGCCCCAGTGCGGGTGTCTGTGTGCCTGGCTGTGACCTTGAGGGGACATATCCACATTGCCCAGTGTAGGGGGTCATGTCCTATGATCTTGACGCATCCCTGTGCATGTCCTCGTGCACGGTGCAGTGTGGGTAAGGGGCATGTGTGTGTGCAAAGTCCTTTGTGTCTACATCCTGCCCACATGTCGGAACCAGGTCCCCAACTGTGAAACTCAATTAGTGACCCTGAACACCAAGTGAGTGACTTGGGGGCTGATCTAGAGATGGATAAGTATGTCCTGACCTGGCTGCCTGTGTCTTGAGCAATGTGTCTTTGACCTTGAATGCCACCTTTGTGTCCCATGTTTCCCTGGGTCTGATCTAGTGGGTCCACATCTGAGCTCTGGCCCTCTGGGTCGGTTTTATAACTTTGAATCTCCACAAAGTGACTTGGGAACGAATAACAGTTTTGACCTTGACGATCTTTATCTGGGTCTGCACGTACGTCTGGCTTACTTTGGCTAAATTTGTGTCCACAACCTGAACATCCACACATATGTCTACATAAATAAATCTATATGCTCTTTGTTTAAAATAACTAATATTTTTAAAGCAGTTACAATATGCCAGGCATCATACACACACTCTCTCACTCTCTCTCTCTCTCTCTTGCTCTCTTTCGCATTTAATTCTTACAACAATCCCATTATACAGATGAGGAAATAGAGGCACAGAACAGTCCGTTTGCTCAAAGTCTCACAGATAATATGTTTGGATCCAGGATTTTTTACTCTATCACTTCAGATTTAACCGCTATACTATAGACCCATGTTGGTGACAAGTCTTTTGGGACCTGAGTGTGTATCGGTGTCTCTCCCTGTGTACCCTTATTAAGGACCTCACCTTGTTGTTCAGACCCCGTGTGCAAGTGTGCAAGTCTGTGGCCTAGTATATGCAGATCCACGCTGGAGACTGTAAATTTAGGTCTGAGCTTCTATGTCCAAACCTGTGTCTGTGAATGTGTGTGTGTGCACACATATACACACACATGCTCATGCCTTAACTATCCTTATTCACATACACATATGAAGTTCTGTGCTGTGATTCTTGAAGCTGCAACCCATGTACGTGCAAATGAATTTCAGCTGAAAGTGCTGTCCATATCAGTTCCTAAGTTTGGAAGACTGGTTGTGCCTGTATGTTTGCCCATGACCTTTTGTGGCTACATGTGTGTCCTTGTAAGATACTGCATTTGGCTGAGATGTCCAGACTCTGGAGCCAAGAATGTGTGCCACACAAATCGAGTGGCCACACCCTTTTGGTGTCTGTGACAGCTCGGTGACCTTGAATGGCTGGTTCCAAGTGACCATCTGTCCGGACCTGTATCCATTGTCCTTGTCTCTACTCCCAATCCCAGAGGACTTCCTGCCCTCTGGTCCTCTCCCTGTCCTCTCTCTCCTGGAGTCCTGTAGCAAACGAGTGGGGGCCGAGGGCAGAGGGACAGTTCTGGAGAAAACAAGCAGCAGTTGTAAAAGCTAGAGAGAAGGCGGTGCTTAAAAATCAACAGCAGGGACATCTTAAGAAGTTGGGGAAAGGCAACAGGTGGAAAATGTGTAGTGAGGTCAGGGTACAAGGAAGGCGTAGGGTGCAAGGGAAAGGACTCTGTCCTCGGGGGTCTTCCTCTGTCTCCTCTCTCAGTGGCCCAGGACGACAGTGACAAGGTGCTGAGGGGTGATAAGTGTGCGCCCCACTCCCAGCTATGGCAGGTGGCCCTCTTCGAGCATGGACGCTGTAACTGCGGTGGTTCCCTCATCTCCCCGCGCTGGGTGCTCTCTGCAGCCCATTGCCAATCGCGGTATGAAGGCTTGGGGTCCTGAGGGGGCGTGGCGGGAGGGTCTAGGGATCTGAGAATCACGGATTCTGAGGAAAAGAGCTGGAGCCTGGGGATTGAGTTCCAGGTGTGCGCATGACTTTGGCACCTTGGTCTCTGAGAGGCAGAGGCTGAAACTATTGGCTTCGGGGGCCTTGCGGAAAGGCTGATGGGATCTCCAGATTCCCAAAGGGTCAGGGGACCCAAAGTTGCCCACTCTTTGATCTTTCTGTCTGCTCCGCACCCCGCTTGCGGCTAACCACTCGCCCGCACAGCTCCGTGAGAGCTGCGCCAGCGCGATGGCCCGGAGCAACTGCGGGCTGTTTCTCTCACTGTCCCACATGCGCGTTACGAAGCGCAGAGCCACCGTCATGATATCCTGTTACTGCGTAACCCGGCCCGCGCGCGTCTCTACCAAAGTGCCCCGGGTCCCGCTGCCCACGCGCTCCCCCGAGCCCAGCGAGGCCTGTGTGGTGTCTGGCTGGGGCTTGGTGTCCGACAACAAGCCTGGGGCCGCAGGGAGCCCCGTGTCACAAGGTGCATGGAAACACGGAACTGGATGTCAGGCCTCGAGGACCATATTGTCCAGGGCCCTTGGGCGGAGGGAACGAGGGCCTGAAATGTTATGGATTCGCTCCCACTCTACTGTCCTCCCCAGTGAGACTCCCAGATACATTGCATTGGGCCAACATCAGCATTATCTGGACCACATCTTGTAACAAGGACTATGCAGGGCGCCTGGTGAACACCACGGTGTGTGCGGGCGTGGAGGGCAGAGGCACGGACTCCTGTGAGGTCAGAGCTGACAGGGAGCCATGGAAGGAGGGGGAAGAGAGGGGAACAGGTCTGGGAGTTGGAATGGGGCAGGGTTTTGCTTGCTTTGGGCCAGAGAAGATGTTAAGGAGCGTTTTCGGGGATGGAGGAGGAAGGGCAGTTAGAATGGGGGTGAGGTTGGAGTTGGGGTTAGAGAGGCAATGGGTTTGGGTTGTGTTTGGGGAGGCAATGAGGTTTGGGACGGCATGGGCTGGCGTTGAGAATGGATATGAGTTTGGTTTGATCTCAGATGGGAAATATATCAGGGTTGAACTGGGGATGGGGGTAAATTTTGTTTGGGGGGCAAGAGACATGACGATCGGGGCTGGGTTGTGTTGGAATGAGAATGGGCATGGGTTAGGTTAGATTCTGAATAGGAAAGATGTGGGGGTCAGGTTGGGTTGTGGTTGTGGGGAGGTGGGATTGGATGTGGGTTGTATTGAGCTGTGTTGGGTTGAGGTGAGGATGGATTGATTTAGATTAAACTGGGTTGTATTGAGTTGAGTTGGGGTGGGTTGGCCTGGGGTGGGGTTGGATTGGGTTTTGATTGAGATTCTGAATGGTGTTTAGGATGGGGATGGGGGCACTGGATCCAGAAGGTTCCCACTCAGTCTTCCCCTTCTCCCTACAGGGTGACTTCGGGGGACCCCTGGTCTGTGGGGATGTACTGCAGGGCATTGTGTCCTGGGGTGATGTCCCCTGCGACACAACCACCAAGCCCAGTGTCTATACCAAAGTCTGCAGCTACTTGGAGTGGATCAAGGAAACCATGAAGAGGAACTGACTATTCTGGCCTACCACCTGTGTCCCTGACTACACAGAAGCCCCCATGGCTGGCCAGCAGCCCCATCTTGACCTGGAACAGAACTGGGCCATCCCCCAAGACCCTGTCCAAGACCCAGAGGTTAGCCAAGGACTTGCCCATCTGAGACCAGAGCTGGTGCTCCAGGTCACCTGTTTGATACCAGAATAACAGAAAACACTGATGCAAGTTTCTCTGTGGAAGTTTCTGCAACTTACTTCTGGGGATGAAGGGAAATGGGGGCCACAGACTGGGTGGGGAACTCACAGCCACTATATACTGTTCCTTTTCACCCACTGCCCTGACGTTCATTCAGCACCTAGGATCAGCTATTTGATCTTGAGCAAAAGACCCAACCTCAGTCAGCCTGGGTTTCCCCCATCTCATATTGCTTTCCTCAGAGGGTTGCTGTGAGGATTAAATGAGGTGATTCATATGAACTGATTTGAATAGTGCCTGGCACTGAGAAAATACTGTGTATTTCTGGCCCGCAGTGAAAGAACGCAGCACACACTAGGTGCTCAAGAATGACTTCATTTTCTTCAAGATTTAGTTCTAGGCTTCCTGGTAGCCATGGCAAAAAGGCAAAAACTCTCTTTTCCTTAGGCAGGTTCCTGACCTACAGCAGAGGTTGGGCCCCCATGAGCTGCTTTGATTTTACTGAAGAGCCAAGAGAATGGGTTGGAAACCTTAGAAATGGATTGGGTTTATCATTGAGGCTGCAGGAATCTAGTTTCTGACCCCCAATATGTGATGTTTCAAGGTCACTGAACGTCAAGGCACAGGAACCTGGCTCCCGAGACCTGAATAGTTTATGGAGGGGAGGGTGGATTGGAATTTGCAGAGACGATCTCTTGACCCTGCAAGGCAGGAGTCCAGGATCTTTGGGACTTTGGAGGACATGACCTTGAGCATCCAGATTTGGGGAACAAGGAGGAGGTAGGTATTGGGTCCCAACATTGTTTGGGGGGGCATTAGATTTTGAAATGCTAGGAAATTTACCCTGGGAACCATTGAAACTTCATATTCCTGCATCTGGGGATGCTAGGATTTGGTGAGGGGAGGTGCCTAAGATTTTATTATGAAAGGAAGAGTAGATTTAGGGGCCTGGATCCCAAATCTAGGAGTGCAAGAGTCAGGGCATTCTGAAAGCAAAGGCTTACATTTCAGGGGGTTCTAGAAGCTGAGAAGCTGGTATCTTTGGCTAGAAGTGGTGCAGGGAGAAAGGAATCAGAGCCCCACTGCTGGTATTTGAGGGTATATTGGGTCTTGGGGTACATAGCCTTACGTGGGGTTAAGGTATATGGGGTTTTGTGCTGGAGGTCAATGGTTCTTCCACCTTGCTGTTTCTGCTTCCACTTGCCCCACCTCCACCTCCCCTCACTGGCTCTGTCCCCAAGAGCAAGGCCCCAGGAGCTCCAGGCCCTGCCTGTCTGGCTTCAGGCCCCAGGAAGGCTTCCAGTGCGACAGGGCCTGCAGAACAACAGCTGCTGGCTCTCCCGCCCCTTCCACAAGTGCTGGGGGTGGGAGAGGGTTGTCCGGCCCCCAGGAAGCAGGGGCAGGGCCTTGGCGGGCATCTGGGTGCCAGCAGGGCAGGGGTGGGGCCCTGGGGGGATGAGGGCTATAAAAGGCTCCTCGGGGAGACTCGCCAGCTCCAAGCTCACCACCTGCCTGCCCCTGGACACCTCTGTCATCATGTGCTTCCCGGTTCTGTGCCTTGCCCTGTCCCTGGCAGGGACTGGTGAGACAGTGGGAAAGATGTGGGAGGGCGGTCGGGCCCCGATTCTCATGCTGCCCCCTGACCCCGCTCCATGACTCCCTCCCCTCCCACATGGCACCGCAGCCTGCACCCCTGCGACCCAGTCTAGCCCAGACCAGGACACCAGGCTCTCTCTTATCTCTCCCAGCCCCACCCTAAAATCCAACCTGACCCCTCCTCAGTGTCACCTTGCTTGCATTAGGTCCCTGCTCCCTCGGGAATAACCAGACTTTTCTCCTCTTCCCCTCTCAGATCCCTGCCCCCACCCACCTTACTAAAGGGGCAGATCCTGGGCCATCTCTGTCTGTCTCTTCCACGGAGCCCCCCCCCCCACCCCAATCCCATCAGATGCTGGGACCCTAATCACCCCCTCCTATCCCTAGTTCTCTATGGCCCAGTGGTCCGGCTCTTGAGGCCCCAAATCCTACCACACCCTGGTGATTTTCCCCATCCAGCTATCAGCTCTCAACTAGTTCCTTCAGTCCTGACATCTGGTCCCCCGCCATCCCCCCAGGACCCCAAATTTCACTAGACACCTGTGCTTCTTCAAAAGCAGACTTTCTGGTCTGTGACTAAGTAGGCCTCCCATCTGGTCTCGGGGGTGGGTTCTGCAAATGTCGCTTCCTCACCTCTTTGCTCCAGAACCCCGCATCCCACAACCCCAGCCTTTTCCCCCCAGGAAAAATATCCAGAACCCACAATCACATGCTCCTTTCCTTGGAGAATTTCCATCCTTCCCCAAGTTCCAGCCCTTTACCAACCGGAATCCCTCCTGCGCAGCTCTGGTTTGCTGGGAACCCGCCCGCCAGGATCCCAACACGTACCTTCCCAGCCCAGCTGTCCTGCCCTAGGTACCCCAACATCTGATTCTAAAACCCCACATCAAGTGAGTTCTCTCTGTGTTCCCACAGCTGTTTGGCCCCTGGTATGCCTCCTCCTCCATTCCTGTCTTGGGGCTGCTCCCAAGAAAACCCCAGATCCCTCCAGTAGCCTCAGCCCATGAACCCCAACCCCATGAGAATCACCCAATCCCAGAATGACTGTTATTCCGCTCTCCCTTCTCCTGAGCTCCCTCCCAGTCTGACCCCAACCTGGTCCCGGGGCCCTCACTCTTGTTAGAATGCCATTCCTACATCACAGGACCCCTTTCCCAGCCTAATCCTTTCATTCATTCTTTGATCTGGAACCCCAAATTCTCCCAAATCTCCCAGCCCCAATCCAGGAACCCCCAAATTCCCCAGATGCTCTTCTTGGCCCCTCTAACCTAATTGCCCAAATCTGCGTTCTTTCCAGAAGCCCAAAAGCTCAACCCAAGCCCTAACCATTTCATCAGCCTGAGAGCCCCTTAATCCTCCAAATCCTTCCTCCTGCAGCCTCTGACCTCGTCTCTTGGTGCCTTTATCCTTGGTTTCCCCTCTCAGAACCCATAGCCTCCTGTCCCGCAGTCCAAGAACCCAAATCACCCAACCCCCTCACCAGATGCCTGCTCCAGATGCTGTCTTGTTGTTCCCTACCCTAATCCCGGGGGTCAGCTCTGCACTCAGCGTAGTCTCCACACCCAGGACCAGCCACCAACCCACAATCCCAGGGATGGCTCCAGAATTCCAGGCCCTTCCCAACACCCCTGGCCCATGTTCAGACCCCCAGCTCTGGTCCTCTACCCCCATGAACCTCCAATCACACAGCTCAGCTCCCTCTCCTAGCCCCGTCTCTTAGCCCCATTGCTAACTCCACCCAACCTGACCCAGCACCCCCATCCACAGGTGCTGTGCCCCTTATCCAGTCCCGGATCATAGGAGGCCACGAGTGTAAGAAGCATTCCCAGCCCTGGCAGGTGGCTCTGTACCGTTTCAGCAGCTTCCAGTGTGGCGGTGTCCTGGTGGACCCCCAGTGGGTCCTCACAGCTGCTCACTGCAGGAGTGAGTGAGTAGGGGCAGGGGATCTGGAGAGGGGGGCACACACAGGATCAAGCAGCCAGCACTGTCCCCTCGGATAACCTCAGGGGAGGCTGGGGGACCTGAGGCAGAGAGGGAAGGTTGTGGTCCAGGGTCACAAGGAGAGGGGCAGGGCTGGGACTGGATGACCCCAGGGAAGCCCTCTCCATGGTTGCCTGGGTCTCTTGGGTCAGTCCTGTTGTCTCTCTTTCTGTCTGCCTCTGTCCTATCTCTGTGTGTGTCTCAGTAACTGGTTCTGCTGTGGGTCTCTCTGTGTGACTATGATTGGTCTCTCTCTCCCTCTCTCTTCTGTCTCCATTTCTCTGTGTCTCTCCCTGTCTCTGTCTATCTCAAGTCTCTGCTGCCATCTCTGTCACCTATGTCTCATCCTCCAACTCTCTGCCCTGTCTCTCTGTCTCTCTCTGGGTCTCTGCCTCACTCCCTCTCCCATCACTACTGAGCGCACCTCCACCCCAGAGAAATGGAAGAGATTATCCATCCCTGGGCAGCCCCTCCCTCCACGCCAATCATCCACTCCAGGGGGACACAGAGAAGGTCTAGTGGGGGCAGTGGAGGGAAGGAGGAAGGAGAAGAGGAGAGAGGGAGCTGGGGCAGGAAGGGGACGCCGACCTTGGGCTGGGGGCCAGGTCACCCGCCTGCTGGGGAACCAGCCCCGCAGTCCCAGCTGCGGCTGAGCTGGTCGCCCCGCCCCCTCCCCTCCCCCTCCCCCCCCTCCCGTGCTCCTCCGTTTTCTCTCTCACTCTCTCACCCCTTTGCCTCCTCTGTCTCTATTTCTCATTCTCTCTTCTTCCTTCCTCCTCCCTTCCTCACCTGGTCCGTTTCTCACTCTCCTGCCTCGCTCTGTCCTTTCCCTCCTTTCCTTTTTCTTTAGTCTGTTCCTCACGGTCTCTGTCTCTTCCTCTCTGCCCCCTATGTGCTCCCTCTATCGCACCGTCTTCCCTCCATCTTTCCCATCCTCTCTACTGTTCCAAGCTCTTCTTTGACTCCATTTCAGTCTGTCTCTGTCTGTGACACTGTCACATTCTTTCATCTATTTACTCGCAGTCTCTTTGTTTTCTGTGACTCTGTATCTTTCCTCGGTCTCTCTCTCTCTCTCTCTCTCTCTCCCTCTCTCCCCCCCACCCTTCCTGTTTCTCTTTCTCATTTTGGACCCTTCCTCATGCCCTCCCTTTCTACCTCCTCTCTCATTCTCATCGTCTCCATCCTCTCCTTCACCAGCAATTACCAGCTCTGGCTGGGTCGCCACAACCTGTTTGAGGACGAAGACACAGCCCAGTTTGCCCATGTCAGTAAGGACTTTCCACACCCCGATTTCGACCTGAGCCTCCTGAAGAACGACACCCTCCCCCCAGGGGAGGACTACAGCCATGACCTCATGCTGCTCCGCCTGGAGGAGCCCGTCCAGATCACAGAGGACGTGCAGGTCCTGGAGCTGCCCACCGAGGAACCCCAGCTGGAGAGCACCTGCTATGCCTCTGGCTGGGGCAGCATTGAACCAGATAAGTGTATGCCAGGGCCACACCCTGCAGCCTGGAGCCCAGGCACCTGGGTGTAAGGGAGGAGGGGGCTGGGGACCTGGACTCCAGAGTCTGGGGGAGGAGGGCTGAGGGGGTGGGGTCTGGCCACAGCCGTGTTTCTCCCTGGCCCGTAGTCACTTACCCAGATGACCTCCAGTGTGTGGACCTTACTGTCCTGCCCAATGAGATGTGTGCCAGTGCCCACCCCCAGAAGGTGACAGAGTTCATGCTGTGTGCTGGACACCTGGAGGGCGGCAAGGACACCTGCGTGGTGAGCCAGTCTGTCCCCCGGAGCCTTGCAGTGCTGGGGGAGGGGACTCAGGTTCTGGACTGGGGTTCAGAGCTAAGCAGGCATCTGTCTCCATAACTTCCCAGCTGTAGCCCTCTGCCCCCTTTCCTTCCTGTATCCCCATCCCGGCATCCTGGGTATCTCCCTCCTGCACATCATAATTCGCCTGTTCCTCTAACACATGCTTACTCTCCGGTCAGAGAAAGCTTCTCCGGAGAGGTGACATCTGAGACGAGCCCTGAGGGCGGGAGTGTCCTATAGATGGGTCCCGCTCCTCCTCCCCACTGATCTGTCTGCAGGGACCATCCTCCTCCTGGATCCTCCCTCCCCCCCCCAACCCCGGGGAAGAAACTGGACCCTGAGGTCCCATCCCCATTGGCAGGACTCAAGCCACTGTCCCCTCTGTTGGAATCCCCGCTGATGTTCTTCTGGGAGGGGACTCTGGAGACAATTGTCTCCTTCCCCAGAGATGGGGAGTCGCTGTCTGGATCTGTGCACCCAGGTCCAAGTGCTGGAGCCCCCCAGGCCCAGCTAACCTCTCTCACACTCTCCCCCTCCCCCTTGTGCTGTAGGGTGACTCAGGGGGCCCGCTGATCTGCGAGGGTATGTTTCAGGGAATCACGTCATGGGGCCACATCCCGTGTGGTGCCCCCAATAAGCCCTCCGTCTACACCAAAGTGATTTTGTATGTGGATTGGATCAAGAAGACCATGGCTGACAACCCCTGAATGCCCCCGCCCTGTCCCTTACCCCCAGTAAAATCGATATGCATCAACTCCTGGTGTCATTTGCCCTTCCAGACGCTAGACACCTGGGAACTCGGGACCCATCTGGCCCAGACTAGAGCCTCCCCAGCCCTCCCGGTCTCTCTCGGCGGGAGATGTGCAGTTATGATCAGGGGGGAAAGGAAGGGTCAGAGGCAGGTGTGGACAAAGAGGCAGAGAAAGGCTCAGACCCCAAAGGACAAGGCAAGAACTCTGAGCCCCACTCTGCCCTGGGGGAGAGCACGAAACGGAGGCTCGGACTCAAGAGAGATAGGGCCCACGTTTTATTGTGGCAGGGAAGCCAGGGAGGGGCGGGGGGTATAATTGCAAGCCACGCCTCCCTGGGGCGGGGTCTGTTCCGCCGAGGAGCGGGGCTACATCAAATGCTGGGCAGTGTCGTGTCGGCCCCGGGCAAGACTGGACATCCTGGGGCGGTGCTGGCCCTCGGAGGGGTAGGAACTCCTATGATGAAGTGCGGCTTCGGGCCACGGCCAGCGAGGGCTGGACGCCTGGGGGCGGGGCCTAGCTAGGCTCGGGGGCGGGGCCACACCAACAGGCCACACAGCACGGGCGGAGTGCGGAACTGGAGGGGGCGGTGTTGGACTTCCGGGGTGGGGGCAGGGGGAGGACTCTGGGCGGGAACAGAGCCGCAAAGGGAGGGCCCTGGCTCGAGGGGTGGGGCTTTGCCACCTGTTCTCGGAGGGTTCTTAGGGCGTGGGACCTCCAGGAAAGTCTAATCTCGGGCGCGTGGCCAAGATGAAATGGGTGGGCCCGGCACCTGGCGGCGGTTAGGCGTCAGTGTCCTGAGAAGCTCGGGTGCAATTGCTTAGAGAGGCTTAGACGGGGGTTCTTGGGGGGGAAGTGACGTGGGCTCTTCCTCGGTGCTCTTGGAGTCCGGGTCTGACTGCTGCTGTTCAGACTTGGACTTCAGGCTGCTCTGCTGCGAGACGCACCGGCGGCGGCTCACCCGCAGCTCCGTGGAGGGCCCCCTTTTGCCCCACATGCCCACGTAGTTTAAGTAGCTCAGGGTTCCTGGGGGTGGGGGCCAGATGGGCTGCTGGACTCCGAACCCCGCCCTAGGCCCCGCCCTCTCCCTCGAGGCTGACCTCCCCGGGGGTCCGCCCCAATCTGGCCAGAAGCCCTGCCGGGTATTCTCCCCGGGTTCCGCCCCCTGCCGAGACCCCGCCCCTTCCTCCCGAGGCCCCGCCCTCACCGGCCCACAGCATCAAGGCGCCGGCGCCCCAGCACAGGTAGGTGGTCACCAGGTAGGATACTTGTGGCCTCGGTTGGAGCGTCTCGCAGTTGGCTACAAAGAGCGTCAGGCTGAGGACAACCAGGAGCCCTGCACTGGGGTGGGGCCAGAGATGGACACGAGGCTGGACAGGGACCCCGAGGCCCCCAGAAAGAGAAAAGAGAGACATCCTCTCCCTCACCCCGACTGAGAAGGATATAGAACTGAGAAACACACAGGGAGGGTGGGGCAGAGAGCCCAAGAGGCGTTCAAAGACAGAGACCCAGCAGGACAGAAACTGAGACACACCTCCCCAAAGCCAGAAAGAGAGCCCCGGGGAGAGATGCTGAGGTGGGGAGGGCACCCCTTCCCCCAGGGAAACACTCACCGATGCAAAAGCTGAGGGAACTGAAGATGAGGTCAGCCTTGTTAAGGCGGCGGAACACTGGCCGGAAGGAGAAGCCCATGGCCAGGAGGAGGAGTAGACACAGGATGAGGGCCACGATCATGAAGCCCATGCTCATGTGGATGAGAACTGGAAGGGAAGGGGGAAATGCCCCAGAGTCACCCCCAGATACTCTCCAAGGTCACCCTCCCAGCTCATCCCCACTGACAGCCCTGAGCAACATCCCCAACAGACACCCCCAAATTTTAGCTACAGACATCCTCAAAATCACCCCCACTGCCCTCGCCAAAGTCACCTCCTTGAAACCCCAAAATGACTCCCACTCTCACAAAGTCAACCCCACGTACCCATAAAGTTAACCCAAAGTCTTTAAAAACCCACTTTCTTTAAAAATTGTGAATCACTATGTTGTACACCTGAAACTTATATAATACTATAAGTCAACTATGTCTCAATTTTGAAAAAAGTCATCCCCGCTTGCACCCTCAAAGTTGTCCCAAATCACCCTCTCTTACCCCAAAGTCAGTCCTAGACACTCTCATAATCAACTCCACACATACCTCCAAGGTCACCCCACAGATGACCCCTGAGTCACCCCCACTCACATCCTCAAGTTCACCCCACAGAATCATCTCTATTATTTCTAGAGTCATCCCCACAGTCACCCCTAAAGTTATTCATACTCCCAAAAGATGCCCCACAGCAAATCACATTAATACCTTCCATACCAATCCCAGGCACTCCCAATAGCACCCTTAGTCACTTTAATCACCTCTAAAGTCACGCTACTTCTCTCCCACTCTTACCCCAAGTTTCCCTAATGACCCCACTCACACCCCCAGACCTCCCCAGGTATCCCAATGTCACCCCCATTCACACCCTAGAGCCCCTCACAGACATTCTCCAAATCACCCTCCTGCCATCCCCTAGAGCACACACACAGATGTACACACAAGAAAATTTCCAAATACTCTAAAACCAAAGTACCTAAAAGACGTAATCACACTCAGTATAAAATTGATATTTATCCAATTTGCATTTCAGTATGACAAGAGTTTCAGCTCCTTCTGAGAATTACATCTCTCCCTTTTAGCCCTTTCCTACTTTGCCTACTTTTGAACAGTGCAAGACTATTTCAGCCAAATGAGCTAAGACTCCATTTGCTTTGTTTCTGGCAAACTGCACATATTACAAAATAGCAATAGTGCTCTCAGGATCAATCACATAATCCTGGTTGAGAGTTTTTCATGACATACCCTGCCCTCTGGGGCCACAGAGGTAGTCATGTGACTCTGGCTGAGCCAATCACAGTGCCCCATGACCCAGACAGTGGTGATTGGCTCAAACATGGGCACATGACCAAAGCCAACCAATCAAGCTCTTCCCAGGGACTTTTTCTAACTGAAGCTGTCAGAGACCAGCTCTTTCTTCTCTAATCAAGAGGATTATGAGCTTGGAGCTGCCTGAGCAGCCTTGGAGCCAGCCTCCTAGGTGACAGGAGAACTGAGAGAGTAAAACTAAGAAGAAAAAGCAGGCAAGAGAAGGAGAGAAAGAGAGTTGGGATGACACTCAAGTCCCTGGCTCTTGTCATCCCAGAGACAAGCCCACTCTGTAGTTTGGTCAGAAGGGATGGCCATTTGCAGCTTACCTCCGCACCATGCATTTCGCCTTCCTGCCGTTCCTCACTTGGAGTCCCAGTTATAAGCCAGTCAGTACGTTGCATGGCTCTAGCCACCATGCTTGGTTTGGGGGTACCTTGTGACCCAGTCACACAGGACTTTTGCAGGAAATTTCTGCACTCTTTTTTCCTGCCGGACCTGAGGTCTGAGTTGTTAGCAGTTCTGCCAGTCATTCTTCTGTCTGCTTTCAGTTTCATTCCCCACCCTTCTCTGTTCTGCATTACAAGGACTACATTTCCCAGCCTCCCTTGCTCACTGACTTATCTCTGTTTGGCTCATGGGAGGCACTGGCAGAAGACTGGCTCTAGCGGGAGGGGACAAGCCAGGGTCTTTATTCTCCTCTCTCTCTGCCTCAGTTGGTGTCTTCAGCCATCGATGCATTTCTTCTGTGACTGTAGCCACCTCTAAGCAAATCCCAGCATGAGTCTATGCCTTCCAGATGGCTCCGACTTCCAGGCTCCAGTAATACTACTTCTTCCCTGTGTCCTTCTGGCGTAGGGGCCTAGCAGCTTCCTGAGTTGCTAATCCCTGATTTGCCTCACCATTCCTACTCGGCTTCTCAGCTCTTCTATTACCCATGAAACCAATTCCCTATATTTACTTCCCTCTGAAGCACCTAGAATGATTTTTTTTTCCTAACTGAATCCTGCCTTGCCACTACATGGAGCCTTGAGAATGAAGCCCACTCAAGTAAGTAACCAAGAAACAGACAGACAGTAATGTCTGATGCAGTCCCTTGGACCGCTGAATGCAGCCATATCTGAAAGCATTTCTACCCCCATACTTTTTCACTTAGGTGAGCCTGTAAATTCCTTCACTCAAGCTAGTTCAAGTTAGAGTTTCTACCACCTGTGATCCAAAGACTTATGACTGATTCAGGTCCCTTCTGTAGGCTCCTGGCAAGGAGCACAGGATTCAGTACTGCCTGAATACCACCCACCAAAATCACAGTCAAACCCTAAAACACACACACACACACACACACACACACACACACACACACAAAACCATAATTGAATGTTCACCAAAAATCTAGAAGGAGAAGAACTCCCCAAAGCTGAGGAGCAGTTGGTAAAGTCACAGAGGCAAAGGTGGAGAATTTAGACTACATAAAAATCCTAAATTTCTGCACCTAAAAAATAATTAAAACCTTCACAACCTATTTGTTATTTCTTTATGCCAACCACAAAGCTTTGTATATTCTTAGCATTCAATAAATGGTGATTTACCTTTAAAAGAGAACTGTAATACTGCCATGTGTGTTTTTTAAATGATATATAAATAAATACATACCTATATATGTGTGTGTATGTATATATAATCTTATGTGTATATAACCATAGCCATTTTCTCATATATGCAGAGACTTTGACTAGCAGAACACACAAGAGCTTAAAAATGGCTTCGTAACATCGGTTGCCCCCAGGAAGGGGAACTGGGAGGGACGGGGGACAAAAATGAGAGGGAGACTTTTGCATTTTTTTAAATGTTGAACCACGTAAACGTATTACCTGTTCAAATAAAACAAAAGTCATTTAAATGTTAAAAGAAGGAAAAAATTTTAAATCACACAGAGGGATTCCCTGGCGGTCCAGTGCTTAGGACTCTGCGCTTTCACTGCCAAGGGCCCAGGGTTCAATCCCTGGTGGGGGAACTAAGATCCCAAAAGCCGCGTGGTGCAGCCAAAAAATAAAATAAAATACAATAAAGTAAAGTAAAATCAAATAAAATAAAGTAAAATCAAATAAAATCACACAGAGTTAACATTTTAGAACAAATGAGGAATGTAATGAATATTCACCATTCTTTTTTGTCTTCCCAGCACCTTTGAACATCAGTCCTATGTTTGGGGAATTTCCCAATGTTTGTATCCACACTTCCCAGCAAGGAAACCAGCCTCTTACTGCTAGGACCTCAGCATGTGACCAGGTTCCACCAATAAAATAGAGCCACGCTAAACTTGGAATCAGCAGCCAGGAGAAATAACCGTGAACTCTATTCTAGTCGGGGTGGCTGCAACTACCTCCGGGGTCCTGGGGCAGCAGAGAAAGAGGTTCCCCAGTGGAGTCCAGGCCTGGAGAGACTGGGGTCCACACGTCAGGCTACAGTGTGTGTGACCAGTCAGCCAGTCCTCAGGACTCTTTCGGCACAGTCTTCATCACTCAGTCAGTCCCTGGAGCCCAGTTCCCTGGCCTCATAGAGAGTCTATAAGCTCCGCAATATCCTGTGTAAATCTATTTTCTGCTTAAACCAGCTTGAATTGGCTTCTGCTGCTTGTCATGAGAATCCTGACTTCCATATGGAGAGTGTATATCAAAGCCCTACAAAATTTCCTCAGCCCTTTTGAAGCACTGCTATTCTGCTCTTGGCAATATATCCCCCAAAAGGAGTCATGCTCAAAGAAAGTAATGTAAATGGGGAAATTGTGCACAGTTGCTTTTGCCCACCCAGCATCCATTCCCATTCTTTTGGCAAGAGCAACTTGATATTGTTCAGAGGAACTCTCTGCCCACCCTCTGTCCTTGTGATTCTGACAGAAATGACCCCCTCCGTTGACTCTTAAGAAAAGCATGTGATTCAGACCCAGCCAGACACAGCATGACGTCCTCCTGACCACAGCAAATGATTCAGGGAGGAGTGAGAAATCCCATCTGATCCCATCGGAGCTAATCCTGAGACCTTTGTGTGAGGGCCACAGAAGAAAACTTATTCTCTTTTCTTTATTCTCTTTTCTTCATCGTTGCTTACAGGAAAAAAATGGGACCCGGGAGCTGCTGAGAGCCCCATTGCCACTGTATGAGCACAGCTTGCCTGAGGGCCCAACACAAAAGAATCTTTCAAGGAGAGATGGCAAGAGACAGATACCTTTTGAACACCTGGATCCCGAAGCAGGGACAATTTATGCCTGCAGACTTTTCCATAACTTGAAACCAGCTTGAGTTTGAGAGGTATAAGAGAAAGAGATAACTCAAAATAAATAAATAAGATTAATACCACACAATATTCTGGAAGTTTTATGAGCACTTATTTGAGATCTGAAATGAAGGTAGGTGCATTGGCCGGTGGGGTGGCGGATCCTTATAATAAGAAGAAGAAATCTGGCGGTAGCACTTACTATGTGCCAGGCACTGTTCTAATTCCTTTACGTGTTTTAACTCACGTATTCCTCAAACAGCCCATGAATTGGTACTACTATCACTGACATTATAGAAACGAGGAAACTGAGGCACACAGGGGTGAAGCAATATGCCCAAGATCACCCAGCTACCAAGTGTCTGAGGCAGGATTCAAACCCAGAGCTCTGGCTCCAGGGTCTGGGCTGCCTCTGTGGCAATGCTCAAAAGCACTGGAAACGCGGAGACCTACAAGGAGGCAAAATGTTTCTGAAGGAGCTGGAAGGCTCTTGTTATCTTAAAAAAACACACACACTATTTTAAAAAGAGTGAGAGAGAGAATGAAGGTGTCTAGCCATCTAGTCATGAGGCAGATTGGGTTCTGGCCAAGTGTAACGCTCTTTTTCCCATGAGCAATGACAGTCCTGTTTCCTCATAAGCCCACATATAACTCCAGGAAGCTTCCTCATAAGGCCTTCGGAGAATCTCCAGAGACCCTCTCAAGAATTCTAAAGATCCCCCCCAACCAAGAACACCCAAAGAGATTCCCCCAGAGATTCTCTCCCTGGATCACCTCCAGAGACCACCCCGCCCCCAAAGCATCCCAAAGCCTGCCCAGGCTCCTACTGACCGGTGACTTGGCCCAGGCTGGCGCACTTGTGCTTCCCGCAGTTGGTCCAGAAGCCCAGGTAGCCAGTGTAGGAGCCCTGCAGGTAGGCCATACGCCCATCCAACATGCTGAACAGCATCAGGGTCGCCAGGATGTTGAAGACAAGACACCAGCCCCGCAGGACAAACTTGCGGTCCTCCTCCCAGGCAGAGGCTTGTTCCGCTGGGAAAGAATAGAGTTCTGGAGGCCTGGCTCTGCCTGCATCACTCGGTTGCGTCCTAGTCTCCATCTTCGAACACAACCACGTCTCCACCCCCACCCTAACCTTGCCTTTTACCCCATTCTCAATCCCCTTCCACCCACAGCCATCTTCCCATCCCCACCCAAACCCCAATCCCAATTTCATCCCCAGCTCTTGTTTCCTGTGCCATCCCAGCACCATCCACAGCCCCGTGCCATCCCCTATATTCTCCCTGTCCTAAACCCCGAACACAACTCCATTCCCATCTCTAGCCCTAACGCACATCTCCTCTCCCACCCACTACCCATCCTAAACCCAGACCTACTTGTTTTGTCTCCGACCTCCTCCTCTGCTCCCTATTCCGCAAAGCCCAGCTCCATCTCCACTCTCAACATCATCCTCTTCTCTCCATCCCTGTCACATATCCCAACCAGGGACACAGACAACTATGACACAGGTTCCAAAGTGTGTTCACGAGGCCAAGACCCATGGTGCCCAAAGAGTGAACACGGGTGGTGCACCCGACATTCACCAAGGGCTGTGATCTGCCAACCTTCCAGCTGGCAGGGACCCTGACCCCGCACTGCTCACTTACCTCCAGCTACGCTGGACTTCACAGGGTCCCTCCCGCACACCAAGAGGCTACCTTGGGGCCTCTACACCCTGAGTTCATGCTGCTCCCTCTACCTGGGGCACTAGTCTTCCACCTTGGCCCTGACTGCCCCAATCACTCTCACCTCCAATGTCACTTCCTCCACATCTCCTTTCCTGAGCCCTACCCCACCCCCAGGCTCAATTCTTAGCCAGGTTGCCCATTAAACACTCTCACAGTACAATGTGCAGTTCTCTCGTACGTGCACACCTTAGACTTGGGATTTATTATTTCACTATTTATTTCCCTGCCAGTCTTCCATGAGGGTAGGGAACCAATCTCTTCTATTTCCCTCTGCACCCCTATTGCCTGGTACAGAGCCTTTGCTCTTTGTTAACTAAAAAGAATAATGAATGAATGCATGAATTAATGAATGAAGGGATGGATGCATTGGTGGTACCCAGTAATAGTCATTCCCTTCTCTTCTTCTGAGGTACATCTCAACGTGGATTTCGGAGGAAGTTGGATCTCTGAGTCTGGAACTCAGGAAGGAGTTTGGGAGATGGAGAAAGAAACTTTTAGGACTGAATCAATATCCATGAAATGTAAAAATTCAACAGGTTTTTCTTACAATGGGTTCTGAGCCCTTTTGCATGTGATCAACCCATCTCATCCTTGTAACAACCCTCTGAAGTATCATTGTCTCCTCTCACAGATGAGGAAACAGAGGTACAGAGCAGTTAAATGGATATTCATGTAATTAAAGACATAAAAGTTTACGGGGTTTTATTTTTTCCAAAAGATCATCACTAAAGCCAAAGGAGAGGATGAAGGAGACAACAGTCCGGAAAATCCCCACTTCTGACTGGAAAGGCGGCATACACTCTCTGGGATGTTTGCACCCCTGCTGACCTCTCCTGAGCCCTTCTTGAGCTGTAGCTGGGTCTGCCTCCTCTCCCCAATCCCAGATTTTTTCATTTTTAAAATTTATTTATTTTTTGGCCACGTCACGTGGCTTGTGGTATCTTAGTTCCCCAACCAGGGATGGAACTCGTGCCCCCTGCAGTGGTAGTGCAGAATCCTAACTCTGGACTGCCAGGGAAGTCCCAATCCCCAAGCCCAGATTGGAGATCTTTGAGGGCAGGGAACAGGCCCAATCTTCTCAGGGTCCCTGAGACTCAGGGAAAGGTGAGGAGAGACAGAGGAGAAGGAAAGGGAGCAAGAAGACACAAAGAACTTCAGATGGAAATAAAGGGATGAAATTGATTCGGAGAAGGCCCTGGGACGGGGGGAGGGTGGGAACAGGTAGGAGGAAGGAATCAGAAATTCAGATCTCAGGCCCTCCAGAAACTGCAAGAATTGATCTCAGACAAAGCCCATGACCCAGCCCTGACACAGCCCTGTCTAGCCCTGACCCTACTCTGGCCCCCGTTGTCTCCACTCCGACCCCTCCCTTACCGCCTCACCCCACTCTGACCCCACTCTGACCCCACCCTGGCCCCTCTCTGATCCTGCTCTGTCTCCACCCTGATTGTTCCCTACCCTCTACCCCGACCCCTGCCCTGTCCTGACACCTCTCTGACCCAGCCGTGACTCCTTCTTGACCCAGTCCTGACCCCACCAGGACCCTACACTGAACCCACCCTGACCCGGCCCAAACCCCCATATCTCTCACACGGGGCTAGGGTGGAATATGGGTCCATGGCCAACGTCCCAACCTCCTGGAACCCCTCCAACTGTCATGGAACCTGCCCCCCCGCCCCCAGGCCAGGCCAGACTGAAGCCCTGAGGCCTGCCTTTGGACAGCAGGAGAGATCAAGGAACACAGAAGAGGGGACAGAGAGACTCAATCCCCAAGGGACAGAGCCTGAGCCCCGGAGAGACCAATGGACTTCCAGGTGGCCATGGAAATGCCTGGAAAGAGGGGATGAGGCAGTTGGCAGGCTGTTGAGTGCATCTGGGGACTGGCCTTGTCCCGCATCTCCACATGGCCCAGAGGTCCCAATCTGGCCAGCAGAGCTCTCAGCCAGAGTCCCTTCCAGTAGCTCCCAGCAACACCCAAGGCGAGACCCAAAACCCTTCATCAACTACCTTCAGGCCCCGGATCAGTCCCCAAGACTCTCAGCCCATTGTTCAAGGTCGCCGGGTCAGTATCCAAGAACCCCTGCCCAATGTTCAGGGTCGCCGGGTCAGTATTCAAGAGCCCCTGCCCGTTATCCACAGTCGCTGGGTCAGTATCCAAGGCCCTCTAGCAATCAACAGTCACCGACTCAGTGCTGAGGACACAACACCCATCAACAGCAGTCACCGGGCCAGTGGCCAAGACACACCATCCATTACCTACAGTCGCCGTTTCCATACCCGAGGTGTCTCACCAGTTTTCCAAACTTGCCACTTCAGTAACCAAAACCCTTCATTAACTGCTCGCACCCTCCTGACCAAAATAAAATCAGTTACCTACAATAGTCAAATTAGTATCCAGCCAATGACCCAGAGTTTCCACTCAAGTCTTCAAAGCTCCAGGTCACCAATCCGGGCCAGAGTCGATGTCCCCCCATCAATTACTCACAGCCCCGAGGCCAGTGTCAAAAGCGTCGAATCAATTATCTGGACCTCCCAGGAGAGTATCAAAGACACTTTGGACGGCTCCCAAATCAACCAATATCCTCTGGAAAGCAACATTCAGAGCTTACCATCAGGCAGCTCCATTGAGAACAGGCCTGGCAGGTAAGAGGCAGGAGTCCACGGAGTAGGCCAGATTGGGGCCAGAATTCTGGGGGAGGGGTATCAGGCAAAAGTCAGGGACCAGAAGCACAGTCAGTATATGAGACTAGAGGTGGGACTTAGGTGTGGCAGGGCTTGAAAGCTGGACCTGAAGGCTGGCCCTGGGTGGGGCTTGGCATAGAGGCTGGACCTATGATTCAACCTAGAGACTGCGTTTGGGGGTGGCAGGGCCTGGAAGCTAGATCTGGAGGCCAGGGAGCCTAGAGGCTGTATCTGGGTGAGCATTTCCTAGAGGCAGGACCTGGGGGATACAGGGAATGGAGAATGGACATAGGGAAGATAGAGTCTGAAAGTTAGGCTGGGTGGGACTCTGACAGTTGGACCTGGGGTGGCTGGGCTGGCTGGCTGGACTCGGTGCTGACACCGGTGGTGGGCAATCTGCTGCAGGTTTCTGGAGAGGTGTAGACTCAGCCATTCCCAGCTGCCCATGGGCTGGCGGCTGCTGCATGAGGCCAAGAAGATCAGTCGCCAGCTAAGCCTAGCGCTGAGCCTGGCCGGCTTGGTAATCATCGGCCTCATCTGTCTGGGCCAGCCCTGGATCCACTTCCAGGTGCCACTGGCGCCCCCTGGGGACCCTGCTGGCTCCCAGACCATCCCCATCAATACCATCTTCTTTGTGCGGTGCTCTGACATCTCCTGCCTGCATGAGTACGACCAGAATGCTTGTAAGGCCTGCCTTATACTCACCATTCCTGGGACTCCTCTTTCCTCTTTGTTCCAGAGACCCCTTTCTGCCTCCCCTGGGTTGGTCCTCACTGCCCCGGGTTAGCCCTCCCCTCTTCATGATGGTTCTCACCACCCCCTGGATGGTCCTCCCTTCCCCCCGGAAGGGTCCTCACTGTCTCAGAACCATCCTCACTGCCCTACGCTCATTCTCACCTACATGCTACCCATCCTCACCGTTCTCACAACCGTAGCATCTTATTCACTATTCTGAGGCTTTTTCACCCCAAGGAATCTGTCCTCATCACATCAAGTTGGTTCCTCAATGCCCACCCCACTTGTCACTGCCCAAGAACCTGCCCTTACTGACCTGGGGGGGTGTACCCTCAATGCCAAAGGCATCTGCCTCAATATCCCTTCTCTAGAGCCCAGTTTCAATTTTCTTAAAAGGGGGATGAAGAATGTTCAAGGGAGAGGGCTTAAGAATACTCCCAGACTCCCCGGAGACCCTCTCCCCCGTGCTCGGGGCCTGAGGGCGCATCTTGGTGTTCCTGATTCTCTTCCTTCCCCAGACTTGTTGGACTCTGCCTGGGCCTTCCTCTTCATCGCCAGCATTACCAGCTTCATCCTCTGCATCATTCTCATAAACATCATCTTCTTCACCAGTTCCAACATGCCCATGCTGGACTTCTCCAATGTCATCATCAGCCTTCTCACAGGCATGGCACTAAGATCCTTCCCTGAGGAACCAAGTCAAGGAGTACCTCCATCCCATCCCCATCCTCACCTTCATCCCCAACCCCAAGCCTATCTCCCTCCAAATCTCCAACCCATCCCAATAAAAAAGATCAACTTCCAGTCCAACCCCATCTCCAGCCCCAATACCAGCCTCCACTTCACCTCCCATCTCCATCACCAACAAATCTCAAACTCATTCACATTCCCTTCTGTGATGTCCATCTCCATCCCCACCCCCATCCCAATTTTATCTTCTTTCCAATCTCCAAACCATCCCCATTACCACCTCCAACCCCTTTACAAACCTCAATACCCAACTTCATGCCTAACCCTCCTCAGGACTCATTCCAAATGCAACCCACCCCTATCGCCTATGAATCTCAACCTCAAACTCAACCCCAATCCATCTCTGATCCCGTCTTCTTCTTAATCCCCAACCTCAACTGCAACCACATCCTTATCACCTGTGGATCTCACTCTCACACTCAACCCAGCGCATTTCCAACCCCATGTTCTTCCCCATCTCCAATCCATCCTCATCCCCAACCACAGCTCATGCCCATCCCCAAAACTCATGCCTCAACCTTAATGTCCATCACTCAGACTCCAACTATCCAATACTCAACCTCATGTTCAGTTCTAACCCCATCCCACATCCTATCTCACCACCACCACCAACTCTGTGATTTTGTTCAAGCTACTTAATGTTTTCTGAGCCACAGTTTTCTCATCTGTAGGATGGGGATAACAAAATTCCTTAAATAAGGAACAAGACCCTGGCAGCCACACAGCTATGGGCAGGGGTCCTCACACACCTGATGCCCGGCCTCCTAACACCTGTACTCATACAGGAACCAGCATGATACTGGGTATCCTCTTCTACCTGATGCAGGCCCATGAGTACCTGCAAGAAGGCATGACCTACAAGCTGGGGTGCAGCTTCTACCTGGCATGGATTGGCGTCTTCCTCTTCCTGATGACTGGTCTGGGCTGGGGTGGGGTTGGGTTTGGGGTTTGGGCATGCGTTCAAGGATGCAGATGGGGTCAGGGTGGGATAGGGTTTGGGATGGGGAGGGGATTGTGGGCTGGGAGGATTGGATTGAGTAGGGAGATGGGGTTGGGGATAGGCCTAGGGCTGGATGCAGGGACAGGTTTGAATTTGGGAATGGGTTGGGGACAGTGTAGAGAGTGGTGCTGGGTTTGGGGACAGTGTAGGGGATGGGGCTGAGTTTGGGTTTAGACATGCATTTGGGGACATGATAGGAGGTACAGCTGGGCTTGGAGAAAGGACGGGGATCAGGCTTGGGCTGGTGAACTCTGCGCCTCACCCCCTTTGCTCTCTTCCTTCCCCCAGGTTTCTTTTCCTATCTGAACTACATGAATTTCTGGTCCCTCCTGGCGATCCAGGCCACCTGGACTTAAGACATGAGAATGTCCCCACCTCGGGCCTGCTCCCACGGCTCCCTGCCAAGCACCTGCCAACCCTGCTCTCTACCCCCTCAGTCCCCTCTGAAACACTCCCCCCAACTCAGATTAATAATCTGTATTTTCAAATAATCTGCGTTTTTCACCCAGAACATTCTTTTAAGCTCAGTACCTTGTAAGTGTTCCCTGGAAATGCCACGCCTCTCTGGGGCCATCCCTTGAGCCCTCTGGGGTACAGGGATAGGTGAGGGAGAGACTCGGGGTGGGGGGGGGAAAGAGACGGGAGGTGTCAGCAAACAGGCTGGTTCCTGGTTCCTGGCATACAGATGGTGCTCAATCAATGTGTGTTGAATAGCTGATTCTCTCCAAGCTCTTTGGGCTTCATCCTTCACTTTTGTGACCCCGGATAATTTGCCCCTCCTGAGGTTAATTCTCCTTGCACCCACGCTTCACCTCTTGCCTTTGCCAGCATCTCCTGCCACCACTCCCTTTCTCCTCCCCTAGCCCAGTTCAGGTCTATTCCTTTTTTTAACTTAATTTTTTTCCCTATAGCATCCCACTCCTCTATTTATTTATTTTAAAGGCTGTTACAGGTAGCCAATTTTTGCATATGGTTTGGAGGATAATGACAGTACAGTTGTTCCACGGTATCCGGAGGGAATTGGTTCCAAGACCCCCCCCCCCCTTGGATAACGCAATCCGGGGGTGCTCAAGTCCCCTATATAAAATTGCAGGGTATTTTCATGTAACCTATGCACTCCTCCTGTACATTTTAAATCGTCTCTAAATTACTTATAATATGTAATACAATGTAATTGCTATGTAAATAGTTATAAATATAATGTAAATGCTACGCAAACAGTTGCTGGGACACACAGCAAATTCAAGTTTCGGTTTTGGGAACTTTCTGGAGATATTTTTTCCCCAATTTTTTCGATCTGTGGTTGGTTGAAATCGTGTATGTGGAAACTGTGGATACAGAAAGCCAATTGTACCTTAATCTAGTCAGAGTTTAGTCATAGTATGTGCTCATTAAGTGTTGTTACAATAATTCTTCCTCTTGTCTCGCACAAAAGGCTCTCCAATGTGTTCATTTTTAACAAAAAGTGAGCTGCAACTATGTGCCAGACACCGGGTCTACAGGAGTGACCCAACTGGACACAAATCCTAGTCCTTAAGGAATTGACAATTCAGCAGGGAGCCAAAAAGAAAAAAACATGCCCACAAATAGATATGTTAGGAGATAAGAGCTATGAAGAAAAATAACAGAGGGTAAGGGAGACCAGTCTGGAAAGGAGAGGTCTGTTGTATAGAGCAGACGGGTGAGGGCTCTATGCTAAGGCGACATCTGAGCAGAAACAGGACTGAAGAGAGGAAGAGAGTCATGGGGATTGATTGGGGGAAAGAGTTCCAGGCAGAGGAATCAGCAAATGCAAAGGTCCTGGGGTAGACATGTCCTTGGCAGGTTCCAGGAAGACCAGGGAGGCCAATGTGCTAGTGTAGCCCTGCGCAAGGGAGAGAGAGGAAGGAAATGAGGGCAGAAAGGGAACAGGGACAAGGTCACTCCGGGCCTTGTGGGCCACAGTGAGGACTTTGCATTCCTCTGAGGGAAGCAGGAACCAGTGAAGGAAATGTGCCACTCAAGTGCAGAGTTTAGGTCTCTTCCTTTTACTTTCAGACCACAGGCTTCATGGAGGAGCTCCTCACTAGAAGGAAGAAAACAACCCCAATGACCAGGGGAACCAGCTAAATAAAGCGTGTTCTAGTCACACAAGGGAATACTTTGCCACTGCTTAAGGAATGAGGTCACTCTGTGTACGATGGGGAGAGACTACTTATGAGACTACTGGAGTTTAAAAAAAAAAAAAAAAAGCATCTTTACCCATAACGTGTGTGTGTATATCATAAAGTAAAAAGTCCACACCAACTTGCTGACAATGGCGACTCTGGACAGTGGGTTTGAAGTAGAGAAGTTTCATTTAATATCTTTGAAAAAAACTTTTACAATCATGTCAGTTGAAAGACACTCCTCAAATCTCCAGGTGAGTCCGGGCCTCCAATACCCTCATCCCTCGACCCAGGAGTCGCACCTTCCAGCCCCAGAGTCCAGCCTCTGACCCCGCCTCTCACTGCGCAGGCTCGACCTCTAACTCTGCGCCACGCAGACCCTTTCCCGGAACGCCCCCTTGTCAATCTCCGCACTGGCCCCGCCTCCCACCCTGCGTCTGGGACTGCGTCTGAGTCGGCCCCGCCCCTGCAGCCATAGCTCGCGCCAATTCCTTCTGGCTCCTCCCACACTTGGGGTCCTTCCCCTGCACCGCCCGCCTCTTGTGCTGCTCACAGAATTGCCTGACTCTCATGATAGGAAAACGGGCCCCAATATTTCCTTGCTCTCTTTTTCTCCGCCTCCAGGGACAACGTCTCATCGCCTGTTCAGGAAGATTCTAGAGGAAACAGGCAGTATTTCCTTCCCCAAGCACCAAAGTGGGGTTTCCGACACCGGCGAATATGCTGAATGCCTCGGGGCGGAGCCCGACCTGAGGCCGGGGGGCGGGCCGTGCGAGCGGCGCGCGCAATAAAGCAGAAGGTGCTGCAACTCGCACACGCGGTGGAGAAAGTGAGGGTTGGGTGAGAGCTCTTTGCATTTTGGCTTTTTTTTTTTTTTTTTTTTTTCTCTGCGGGAGGGCGTGCGTTGGGATCTCGGTCGCGCGTGTCGTGTGTGCCCGGGGCTGCTGCGGGGGTGGCCCCGCCGTGGCGTGGACGGGGTCAGGGCCTTTGTAAGGGCCCGGCACCCGCGCTCCGAGGCGAGCCTGAGTGCTCTCTGCGGGGTGGGCAGTGGCGACCGGAGAGGGTGGTGGCTCTTTGGGGGTGCTCGGGGGGTGGGAGAGGAATCCTCCCGCCGAAGCGAACTGGGGCCACTAGGATGAGTCCTCTTTTGTCTGCGCCGCTGCTTGGTTGCGCCATTTTTGTTGCCCACGTCGCAGGGCTCCGCCATTTTGTCCATTTCGGGGAGGGGTGGGGGGCTTGTGACCCTGAGTGTTTCATTCTGAGGTTTTCCACACCTGTGCTAGCTACACGTACTTTCCTTCGGAAATCGCTCTTGTGTATTCCCATTTCACGTGGCTGGCGTTTTTGTGCAACGTAGAACAGAGACTATGGGGCAGGTAGAGACAATCTCAGGGGTTCCTGAGGAAGAAGTGCGAGTGGGGTCCCTAAGTGAATTACTGGGTTGTGTCTGAGAACCAGATAGGAGTTGTTTTAGGAGAAAGCAAATGGGGCCTTTGTTCACTTTCAGGAGTCATTCTGACACGGTCACTTTCGTGATCACTCAGAACATCAGAGTTTTGTGTTAAACGTTAGTTCTGGGCTAACCGGACTTTTTTGGACATCGTTTCCCTGACTCCTGAGGAATACTACGCCCCTGCCAAGGAGATCCAGCCCAGGAGCAGCTAGCTGATTTTCTCTCCCCACCACAACCCAGCAAGAATCCTCATTAGCCGAGTTTCTCCCTTCAGTCAATCATCTAGAAAACCGTTGACTTTATCCTAATTGTTGCCATGTCACAAGTGGAAGGATATTCATCCGTTCATCATTGGGGCGCGCCCTCTTTTTTCATGTATTCCTTTTTCGCGCCACTTTTTATTTTACTTTCTATTGTTAAAATCCTCAGGCATGCAGGGAAATAGACATGTTTGACAGTAAGAACATTTCCCCATGTTTGCTTTTGTGTCCTTCACGTTTTGAAAGTAAATTTCTTGTTTCATCCAAAATAGTTAACACTGTGTCTCTAAAGTAACATTTTTCTACTTAATGACAATGCCGTTGTCTTCCTCAGTGAGATAATTCCTTAATGAGGCCATCTCCTATCTGCTCTGTGTCCATAGTTCCCAAGTCATCTCCAGAATGTCTTCCACGGTTGATTTGTTCAAAAATGGTTGTGTTTAAGGGTCTCTGGCCGTTGCTTACGCTGCTTGTATTTTAGGTTTCTCTTTTCCTCCTCATTTCCCCCAACAGTTTCTTCCAAGGGATTTGCATCTTAGCTTTCATTGTGTAGGGTCAGTAGCAGGTATAGCCAATGCTGGAAATCTGCAGAACCAGGCAAGGGGGGTAGTCAGCAGGTTCTCTCCATCCACGTAATGGGTTTGAGGACAGTCCCTTGTGGACCTGTGACACTGGGGAGGTGAGGGCATTTCGGTGTCACCACAGGGAAGGCTGTGCGCATTTGTACGTCCGATGGATTTTGTGTTTTCCAGTCTCTGAGCACTGTTAGCGTGCTTGGCCTCTGTCCCTGAAGGTGAGTGGCCTTGGGACTGGAGCCCCCGTGATGTCTAGCACTGGGCTCCGATCACCCCTGAGGACACAGTGCCCCCCCAGGACCTTTGACACCTGGGGGTCTGAGGGGCCCTGGTTTTGATGTTCTTTGGACCCCCAGACTGTTTTTTCCCCCACCCTCACCAAATCCTTCCTGTGTTACAGGTGTGTCTTCAAGCTGAGGGCCCACCCACGTCGGTAAGAACCCTTGTTCCCAGTCCCTGACCCACCCAGGTCTAAAATATGTCACCCTTGTTTGGGGTGACTTCACCTCAGATATCTCTGGGGCCTAATTATATATGCCAGCAATCTTGCAAATCCCAGCTCTGCTGTTCTTGGGCTTAGGGATGTTAGTCAAGTGATTGGTCTCCTGAGTCTCAGTTTCTGTGTCTGTAGAGTGGGCACAACACATCAAAGGTAGGGGTTGAATATGACAGGGAATATATGGGCTGTAGAAGAGAAAATATTTAGTCACTTTTTGGTGTCCATGGGGGATTGGTTCCAGGGCCCCGCAGATATGGAGGGCCCAGTGTATGTTTTTGGGTTTCAGGGAAAAGGACTAATCAGAAATCTAATTTTCAAACTCAGCAGAAGAAAAGAAACAGAAGGGCTCGAAGCATTATCACTCACACTGCAGGGCGGTGGGGGTGGTTTGTAGACTAAATACAGTGTACCTGTCAGCAAAGATTATGCAGCTTCCTGTGCATCATGCATATGTAAACTGATACAGTTGTTACGGTTACCCTCAATTTATACAATACTTGTTGTCAGAGAACATGGTTTATCTGGAGAATGTTTCATAAATGTTTCACATTGGAGACAGTTTCACAGATGTTTCAGAGAGCTAAATAAATCATCAAATGGGCATGGGTATGTGTGTTACCCAAAAAGAAACAAGTGTTCCCAGCTCTAGGAGGGTTTTTTTCTCTGTTCAATGAGGTCTGGACCTAAATCTATATTCCCATTAATAAGGATGACTTTTGATACTAATACAGGTATGTCTTCACCTGTATTTAGATTACTTTCTAAATACATAATATGGAGAACTGGAAGTGTAGTCTGTGGGGTTCTCAGAGGTTTAGATTCTCGCTGACGGGTACCTCGGGGGGGTGAGAAGCTGCGTCCTGTGAAGGGTTAGCTCAGAATGCGGATCATCTGAGCATCTTTCTGGGGGGCTGTTCTCTTCATCCGAGGTGTCCTCTGCAGAGCTCTGAAGGTTCGCTGTGGGCTGAGAGGGAATTTCTGGGATAGTGTGGAGTAGGGAGAGTGTCAGTTGGGCAGGGATGTGTGAGGGGGGTGAGAAGAGGAAACCCTGACAGCAGGATAGGGAAGCCCGAAGGGATGTGTAACATCTGTCGATTTCTGAGGCGGTGCCGTCCAGCAGAACTGGCAAAAGGGAAATGTTCTGTTCTGCATTGCCCAGTCCGGGGGCAGCGGAGTTGGGGTGTGGGGTTTGAGGGTACTGGGACCCCCATGATGTCCAGCACTGGGCTCTGATCTCTGTTGAGGACACAGTGCCCCCCGGGACCTTTGACACCCGGGGGTCTGAGTGGGGGGGTCCCGTCTCTGGGGAGGGACGGATGGGGGCCATGGTTGCCCTGCACCCTACTAACCTCTCCATTCCGCCATCCCTTCCTGTCTGTAGGTGGTTTCCCCAGGAGTTGAGCAGCCCTCGGTAAGAACAGAAGACGACTCCCCTTACTATTAATACTGTAATAATCATATTAAGCGTATTATATTATAAATTTATTGTTAGTATGGTAATATTAATATAATAAGGATAGATGCTGAGTACTTAGTCTGAGCCAGGCCGCGTTCCTAAGTACTAGATTCAGTTAATCGTCACAATAACCCTATTATTTGAAATAGGTGCAGTTTTGTCCGTATTTCACAGGAGATGGGGACACGTAGAGGTTGTGGTTTGCCCACACTCGTCTCCTTGTGGCGGGAAGGGGGCTTATTTCTGCAGCCTCCATCCACGTTCAGGTGCAACAGGGTGATGGGGGCTTTCTCTGCCCCCCCCCCCTTCCTACAGTTGAGGATACAGGACCAACGAGTTTTGAGCCCCGGTTTTGATCCCCGGTTCTGCCACTTTTGGCCTTAGGGCGCCTCCGTGATTTGTCTGCACGACCGGGCTGAGGGGTGGGCTCCCTGGTGCGTGTGCTGTGGGCCTCCCCTCCCCGCCGGCAAGGTCCCGGGCCCAGCCCCTCCTGGGCTTGTGGAGATGCCTCAGCTGGTACTGCGGGGGATCACCGGGATCGTTGAGCGCCAGCCTTTCCCCGCCGCCCCCAAGTGCTGCGTCGTGCCCTGAGTTCTGTGGCATCCACTGCAGAGATGGGGGTGGGGCGCGTTAGAGGCGGCGGATGCGGGCGGGGCAGGGATGAGAAAGGGATGAGAAACAGCCAGCCCGCGGTGGGGGGGGGGGGCATGGTTTGCAGTGAGATGTGCTCAGGTGGTGCCTGAAGGGGCCGTGCTTGGGGACCCCTGTGATGTCCAGCTCTGGGCTCTGATCTGTGACGACACGGTGCTCCCCCGGGACCTTAGACCCCCGGGGCTCTGAAGGGTCCCTGGCTCTGGGGACAGATGGATGGGGGTCATGGTTGCCCTGCACCCCGCCAGCCTGCTCTTCCCCCCCTCCCTGTCTGCAGGCAGTTCCTCCAGGAGGCCAACAGCTCCACCAGGCCTCTCGGTGAGAGCAAGTTCTTATCAATACCGTAATTATATTAAGTTTACGGTTATAAAGTGGAGAGATTATGGTAATGGCATATGTACAGGCAAATGCTGAGCACGTGACTTTCCGCCAGGCACAGTCCTAAGCACTAAATTCATTGAATCTTCACAGTAACCCCGTGATGGGGGCGCAGTGGGTGGCGTAAGGGGAAGTTGGTACAGGAACGGCTTGGGGTGGGGTTTGCGGGGAGACATCCAGTATGAGGGCTCCTGAAGGGGCCGCGCTTGGGGCCCCCGTGATGTCCAGCACTGGGCTCTGATCTCCCGTGAGGACACAGTGCCCCCCAGGACCTTTGACACCTGGGGGTCTGAGGGGCTCCCCCCGCTGGGGTGAGGCTGGGGGGTTGTGACTACTTCCCCGCCCAATGCCCCTCTGTGCCCTTCCCGCAGCTCCCGTGGCCATGGCGGGGCAGGGCGACCGCTACTACACGTACACCGAGCTCCTGGCCATCGCCCGGCGCTTCCGGCAGAACCCCAACGAGCTCATGATCACCTGGATCCTGCGGGTGTATGACCAGGGGGGCCTGGCCCTGGCCCTGAATTCCAGGGAGCTGGTGATGCTGGGCGACCTGACCGGCGATGCCGTCTTCAACTACCGCTGCAAGGCCCTGCGGGGCGACGGCAAGACACTGCTGGCCTGGCTGCTGCTGGCCTGGCGCCAGCGCTGGGAATCCTTCCTGCACTTCGAGGGCACCGAGCTGCCCTTCCGACCCTGGACCACCATGGAGGAGGGCATCCAGCTGGTGCGAGAGCTGGGCATGCTCGACTGGATCTACCGCGAGCCGCCGCCGCTCCCCGAGCCCGAGTGGCTGGTGCCCGAGGACGTGCCCTTCACGCAGGGCCTGCAGCGGCGCCTGCTGACGGCCGCGCCCTCCGAGCTGCGGCTCTCGCTGGTCGGCCTGCTGGCCAAGGGCGTGACGGTGCTGGAGGCGGTCATGGTGATCCAGAGCGTGGCCGACGTGGGCCTCCTCTGGCGCCAGAGCCAGCCGGGCCGCGCCAGGCCCACGCTGGGGCCCAACCCGACGCGCAGGGACCTCGTGGGCTGGCTGCTGAGCCACGGCATGCCCAAGGCGCGGGTGGAGAAGCAGCCCACCAAGGTGCTCCTGGAGCTGTACGTCCAAGAGGCCAAGCGCAGCCACACCCGCGACGCGTACGGGCCGGGGGAGGAGCAGCCCCCGTGTCCCCCGTACTCCGACCAAGCCTGTGGGGCGGAGCCGCCCGTGCGCCACGACTAGGCCTCCCGGGCTTCGGGGCGAGGAGCCGGACATCGTGGGGGAGACGCAAAGCCTTGGTCGGCTGCAGCCGGTGTTCAAGGAGCCCCAAAGAGGGGTGTCCTTGCCCCCAGCCCACCCCGTGGGCGTCACCAGCCAGAGCTGGCGGGGGACAGGCAGCTGGCTGGTAGCTGCTGTTGCTGGATGCCAGAGTCTGTTACGTTTCAGTCTGTTACACTTTGGCCCGATGGGCATGGTGGGGGGGCCCCCGCCGCTCTGTCACACGGGCCTCCGAAGCACTACAGGCCGAGCGGGAGACCCCGCAGCCCACGCCATGAAAGCACCTTGAAGCTTGTACCCTTTCTCTTAAGGCTTTTTGTAATGCGGTATTTTTACCTGTTACTTTATACAACACTTGGCTTTTATGGGCGCTCCTTTCCCCTTTTGCGAAGGTTTTTCTATTAAGTTTTTCTTGCAATGCCTTTCTCTTTTAAAATTGAATTTTGCGCTTTGCTCGCCTGCGAAGGGGGCGGCCAGTCCCTTCCACTTTCTCTAGCTGCGCGTGTGGCTGGTACCTCTGGGCGAGGGGTGCTGGGGCCAAGAATCCCAGCTTTGAGGATGGACAGCCCCGGCAGGCGGTACCAGGCACCCGTCAAGTAGCCCGCAACTGCGTGTGAGCTGCGGCGTCTGACTGCCAGAACCCTCCCCGGGTGAGGATGGAGAGAGGCACGGCAGCCCCAGGCAGCCCCAGCGAGGTCCCCCACCTCCGTGGCCCTCCCAGCAGTCTGCTGAGGGGGAGGCTGGGCTCACAGCCGCGGGGTCAGGTAAATCGGCTGCAACTTCCTTTGGGTCTTCCACGCATCTGGAAGCAAGAGGCTGCACCACTGCAATTCCAGCCCCGCCCCCAAGCAGGACCAGGAAGTGAAGTGCAGAGGGCATCCCTAGGCCTTCCCTCAGGCCGTGACTGTCCGGTACCAGCAGGGGCAGGGTTAGGCCACGTGCGGATGACAAGAGGCTCCCTTGGGGGCCCAGGGCAGGTGGTGCTGGGCTTGTCCACGTGTGAAGACCGGGGGGGGGGGGGCGGCTGCTGACCCCTGACTTTTCCCTCCCGTGCCCGAAGTGTCCTGGCAGCTGGGGGTGGTTCTCGTGTCTGGCTGCCCAGCCCCACCTCTGACCCTCCAAGCCTCCCCCATCTAACGGGCACCAGTGGCGGTTACAGAGTACACACTGCACACCGGGCTGCCCACCAACAGCCTAATGGCGTGTTGGCACGTTTGCCTGATGATGCAGATACGATCATTGGTGCCCCAGACTGCTGCCTGGTGCTTGGCGTGTGGGGAGGGCAGAGCCGCCTCCTGGGTTGCAGGGCTAAGTGCAGCAGCGCAAGTACTGACCTGGGACGGCCTGGTCTGCGACGAGCACCGGTAGCGGTACCTTTCCTTAACGTTCAGTGCTGTCCCGTGGAAGCTCCCTGTCTGCGCTGCCCGTTACCGCAGCCACTTGCCGCGTGTGGCTAATGAGTGCTTGAACTGGCCAGTACGACTGGGACCTGAATTTCACATTTTATTTATTTACACGATGTGAATTCAAGCAGCCACGCGGCAGCCAGTGGCTACCGTACTGGACAGTACTTGGGTGGGATCCCGGGATCCTGCCCCCTCCAAATCGGAATTATAGCAAGTGCTACGCCAGGTAGCCCAGAGGGGATGCCACGGCCCCCCTCCGCTGCTGGCTGCCCGGAGGCTGGCTAACCTGATGGAGGCGTCGCGTGCCAGAGGAGACGGCGGTGCAGAGACGATGCTTAGCCCAGAGTCACAGCCTCCGGGTTGGTCCCAGCAGGCTGGCTGTGTGGCCAGGCTCCGAACCCCGACCTTAGCTCTCCCACTACCAGGCGGGCGCCAAAGCCAGGCTGAGTGAGCTGGACCCCGGCCGCGCATGGCCCGCGGTGGGGAGGGGGTCACCCCGCAGGCTCGCACACATCACATGTGCTGCACCTACAAATAGAGGTTCCTGCATGTACACCATGCGCTTCCAGGCATGTATAGAAACCTGCACGTAAACACTGATGCGCGTATCACCCGCACATGCAAAGCACCACATAAGCGTGTGCGTGTACGCCGAATACGTGTATACACAGATCCGTGCAGGAGCATATGCATGAATAGACATCCACGTATGTGCACGCGTACACAGACCTGTGCATGTGCATTAACACGTATATGCACACTTAAGCCCACACGTACATAGGACCGCTTGTGACTTCCAGGCCTGGGAGCCCTCCCTGTGTTCCCCCGGCGCGCACAGTAAGTCACAAAAGCCAGAGCAGCAGGTGAGCAGATGTGTTGGAACCCAGTGTCAGCTGCGGGGGAAAGGGTGCCGGTTCCGTGGCTCACAGGGGCCCCCCCCCCAGGCCCGCAGGCAGCCGGCTCTGCAGGCCAGCAGGCCCAGCCCCATGCTGAGGGCTGCCAGCACGGCCCCAGCCCCAGCCAGCAGGGGCACCACGGTGGCTGCAGGGAGAACGGGGTGGGGGTGTGAGTCTCCAGACCTGAGCCCCCCACTCCCAGCCCAGCACCGAGGGCCGTCACCTGCGGGGGTGGCGGGCTCGTGGAAGCCATGGCAGGGGATCCCGCGAGCCGGAGGCCGGGCGGGGGCAGTCAGCTGGCGGAAGCGGCCTAAGGGGCAGGCCTCCGGGCACCCGGGGAGGCTGAGGGTCAAGGGTAAGCCAGCAGAGTCGTTGCGGTAGAAGAGGGAGATGGTGACATCCCTGGAGGGAGAGAGGAGGTGGTGGTACCCAGGCCCCTCCTTGCCATCCCTACTGCTGGCCTGAAATCTGGAGAAGAGCAGCTGGATGGAGAACTGGGCCCCCGACTCCTACTTCCTGGTACCGTCCCCAGTAAATCCCCCTCGAAGCCTGTGCCTGGGCCATGCCCTCTACCTGGCACCCCATCGCTCCTCTTGAGAGTTCTGGGCCTGCCCGTTCCCGGGTACCACCCCCTCCTCACCCTGCGTCGTCATCCGGGTCCCCAAGGCGCCTCCGGAACTCAAAGCCGAGGCAGGCGGCATAAGGCGGTGTGTGCCCGTCATAGAGACCCAGGGCCCCCTGGAAGGCCAGGAGAGCGCTGTCGCGCTGCAGGCGGATCCAGGGCTGACTCGGGGCTCCTCCAGATGTCTCCTCTCTCCTGAGCTTGTGCATCCAGCTGCCACCCAGATGTCCCTCAGACCCCTTAGAACCAGTCCCCCCAAACCTGCTCACGCTGGAGGCAGCCCCACCAGTTACAGGTGGTCATTTAATACAGATTGGTTAAATAGACACGAAATATGATGACACCTCAGTTAAAAAGCCAGTCCTTCCAGAAAAACTGAATTCTTTCCCATGACACCATCACCTCCCTCCTTCCAGATTCCACGCCTCTAGTGATATGGTCCAAGAGTATGGTTTGGAGATATGAGTTACTCAAGGCATTAGGCTGAGGTTCCATTGGGACCACAAGTCCTTCCACACCCAAATTGCCCCCCCCCCATCCCTGTGCCCACGTGGTACTGCCTCCCTCCCCAAAGACTCACAGCCGAATACATAACCATCTTGAGGGGCAGCCCCAAGTGCTGCACCCGAGAGAAGTCGGCAAGGATGGCATCCAGCAGGATTCCTGACAGGGCAAGACACAGAGGGCTAAGAACTCCCCAGAGGAAGGCACCTCAGCCTCCCAGCCTCCCGGCTCCACACCTCACCCCCAGACAGCTGGGCCTTCTCTGCTGCCCCGGGTGGGCCCACGTGTGCCCCAGTATCCAAAGCCGAGATCTGAGCTAGTGTCTGCAGGACATCCGGGGAGGCCCAGGATGGGAGGAGGAGACCATGGGCTTGCTGGGGAGAGAGAGGGAGGGGACAAAGTGACCGCCACCTCCTGAACTCTTCATGCTCCCCTTAGGCCCTCCTGTGTGGCCCCCATCAGCTGCAATCCTCTCTCCCAACCCTCATCTGAACCCCTCGTGGGCTAGGTCTGGTCAGGAAATTATGGGGTGGGCGATAGCGATTATTAATTAAGCATAGGAATGACCATCATTCCAGAAGGCCTTATCCAAAACCTTGGGTCCAGAGCTGTTCTAGAATTCAGACGTTTGGAATTTTAGAAAGGTACGGTGGTGAGGATACCTTATACCTCATAACACACCCAGTGGGGTCTGGGGCAGCCCCCGTAGACATACATTCCCATAAAGTGGGGTAAGAAAGGACTACCAGCCTCACGCAGCTCCTGCCGCCGAAGCTTCAGTTACCGGCGCTTTTCCGACTATGGAACTGGGGGATTGGAGTTGCAAGCACGCAGACTGAAAGGCCTCACTGTGTGCCAGGCGCTGTTCTAAGGCATCACGTGAATTAACCCGTTTTGATCTAAACAGCAACCCAGGGGGTGTTGATACGTGTGTCGCCATCCCCACTGTGTAGATGGGGAAACTGAGGCACTAAAGGTTAAGTGACTTGCCTGAGGGAACAAAGCTGGGATTTGAACCCAGGTGCCATAAACGACTTGGCTGCGTGGGTAAGGCAGGGACCCACCTGGCAAATAAGAGGGTCCAGAACTTTCCACGCCCTGCGGAGCGGCTCCCCGACCAGCGACAGCCCCGTGAAGTTCTCCAGGTGAGTCAAGAAGTCCTGGACGCACCGGACTGGGCTGGGTGAGCCTGACAGACCTCCGAGCCCGGCGGGTCCCACGAGGTCCTGCCGGCCCCGCCCCGCTCCACTGGCCCCGCCCTGCACCGCAGGTCCCGCCCTATCCCGCCAGCCCCGCCCCGTCCCGCCGGCCCCGCCCCATCCTGCCCCACCGCACGGGCCCTGATCACCGTCCAACCGTCTAGGGCGGTCTGGTACTCGGCGGCCTCCGTGGCCTCCCTCAGCAGCTCCTGGTGTGGGGACAGCTGCGTGTAGGGAACCTCAGCAGCTGGAGGAAACGGAGGCTCAGACGGGACAGCAGCGTGACCGGGGCCCGACTGCAGGCGGGGGGAGTCGGGCTGTGGGGCCCTGTCTGCGGTCCAGCGTCTCTCCCAGATCCGGCTGCACAGTGCGGGGTAGGCAGCTCACCCCATCAGGGCAGCTCAGTCCCAGGGAAGGTCTGGGTGCTCTGGCTCCCGGGAGCCACCCATCCAGGCCCCGAGCCTCCTCTCTGAGCCGCTGGCCCTCTCCATCTCTCGGGTCCCTGTCTCTCTCCATCCCTCCCACCTCCAGGCCCTGTCCAGGCCCCTGACCTTGTCCTCAGTGACGGCACCGTGTGCACAGGGATGGCCTCCAGGTGGCCTCGGAGCGCCCTGGGGCGGCCTCAGGGAACAGCCCCACTAGGTTGGCCTGAGCGCTCTCCAGGGTCCGGTCAAAGTCTGTGCTGCGAATGTACACCTGGGTGCGGTGGGGAGAGGCCAGACCAGGGTACCACGGTCAGGGTCAGAGGTCAGCTATAGCAGCAAACCAAAAGCTTCAGATTAAGTTCAGGGTCGAAGTTCAGGTGTTGGGGGTCAAAACTCAGGGTGGGTTCAGGGGCTGGCCTTCAATGTTGGAAGTTGGGATCAAGGGTCAGAGGTCAATGTCAGGAGCAGTTGGGTTGGGGGTCAGAAGTTGGGTGGACATGGAGGATTAAGGGTGTCAGTTGAGTCAATGAAAGTCAGAAAGGAATATCAGGGGCTTCCCTGGTGGCACAGTGGTTAAGAACCCGCCTGCCAATGCAGGGGACACGGGTTCGAGCCCTGCTCCGGGAAGATCCCACATGCCGCGGAGCAACTAGGCCCGTGCGCCACAACTACTGAGACTGCGTTCTAGAGCCCGAGTGCCACAACTACTGAGCCTACGAGCCACAACTACTGAACCTGCGAGGCACAACTACTGAAGTCCGCGCCTAGAGCCCGTGCTCCGCAACAAGAGAAGCCACCGCAGTGAGAAGCCCGCGCTCGCCGCAACTAGAGAAAGCCCGCGCGTGGCAACAAAGACCCAACATAGCCAAAAGTAAATAAATTAAATAAATAAATTTTTTTAAAAAAAGGAATATAAGAATCGCTGGAGGCTGGAAGTTAGAAGTCAAGATGAGGAGGGCAGATTGGAGGTCATGGGGTCAGAGTTCAGTACATGTGTATCAGGGGTCAGAGGTCAGGGGTCAGGAGGAATGATCCTAATTGGGGCTCTGTCAGGAGACAGAGGAAGGTATAGGAAAGTCAGATTTGAGGAAGGGTAGAGGTCAAAGGTTGGAGTCAGAAGGGCAAGTAGGATCAATGAGGGTCAAAGACAAGTTGAATCAATCAAGTTTCGGAGTCAGAGGTCAGAGGGTCTGGTTGGAGTCAGGGGGAGTCAGCACACAGAGGTGGAGGACAGAAAATAAAGTCAGAGATGATGGAGGTCAGAGGTCAAGATGTGACTCAGGTTGAGATAGAGTCAGAGGTCAACGTGGTTTAGTCGATGGTTCAGGGGTCAGAAATCAGACATAAGGTGCAGGTCTGGTTGATGGGGGTCAAAGGCCAGAGGTGGAGGCCAAGGGAAGCACTAGAGTCAGTGGGAGTCAGAGGTGGAAGGTCAGGAGGTAAGATGGAGGTCAGCAAGGCAGTACCTCCTCCCACTGGTACTCGGGGCTCAGAAAATCCTCGTAGCGACTCCCCAGGAAGCGGCCCAGCTCCAGCTGCTGGCGGACCCCTTCCTGGGGACAGAGCAGGCTCAGCGGCCCCCTCTCCGCCCTGCCCCACCCCTTGCTCCCATCCCCAGCTTCTCACCCCGGTCAGCTGGCCCAGACCACGTGGCCACAGGGTAGATGCAGCCTCCTTGTGCGGGTCAGTGGGATAGGAGGCCAGCGGGGCCCGGTCGCCATGGCGGAACACCTGGGGAGGGGACCAGGTCAGGGCTGGTCGCCCTGGCCGCCACACAAGTAAATATGGGGGTGGCCCACCCCACCCCTCTGATCCACTTTCCACCCTTCTCTGTCCAGCTCTGTGCCCTTGAGGAAGCCTCTGTCTTCATCTCCATGCTGGACCCCCTGCCCTCTGGATCCCCTTTGGGGTCAGCCAGGGAGGGGAGCAGGAACTCCTAGGATGAGAGGTACTGGCTGCAGTATAGCCTCCTTCGGGGAAGCCCCTGTCCCTTGAGGTTCTGATGACATGGATCTCACCCCTTGACGCCTAGAGGTGTGTATTGGTTTGCTAGAGCTGCTGTGACAACCACAAACCGGCTGGTTTAGACATCAGAAATTTATTGTCTCCCAGTTCCGGAGTCCAGAAGTCCGAAATCAAGGTTTCGGCAGGGTTGGTCCCTTCTGAGAGCTGTGAGGAAGGACCTGCTCCCTGCCTCTCCCCAGCTTCCGGTGTTGCTGACAATCTTTGGCTTATAGAAGCATCCCTCCAGACTCTGTCATCATGTGGCCTTTGTGTGTGTCTGTCTCTGGGTCTCTCCTCTTCTTATAAGGACACCAGTTATGACCTGATCTTAACTTGATTTACATCTGCAAAGACCCTATTTCCAAATGAAGTCACATTCACAGGTACCAGGGGTGAGGACTTGATCTTTGGTGGGACTCAATTCAGACCCAGCTGGGTGGCAACAGCTCCCCAAGTTTCCTAAGCCCAGTGCTGCGCTGTCCTGCCAACTGTGAACGTGGGCCCTGCATTAAACTCCCTCCAATTAAACCTTTCTGAGCTGCGCCTGCCGCTTTCTGCTGCAACACTGAGTCAGCACGTCCTTCCAGATTTTTCAACACACACGTTCTTTTTTTTTTCCTGCCGCACCACGCGGCATGTGGGATCTTAGTTCCTCAACGAGGGATCGAACCCGTGCACCCTGCAGTGGAAACGCAGAGTCTTAACCACTGGACCGCCAGGGAAATCCCCACATTTTAAAAATATATGTACTTTTACCAAAATGAGATCATATCGCACATGCAATTTTGGAACAATCTCCCCCTTTCCATGTCAATAACACTTTCATCTCATCTAACACCCACTCTCCTTTCAGAGGTCCCCAATATCTCCCCAAATATCCTTTACAGCTGATTTATCCAAACCAGAATCCAGTTCAGGATCACCCATCGAATCTGGTCTTACGTCTCTTATGGATTTGTTTAAGTAGAGCAAGTCCATTTGCCTTGGTTTTTTGGGGGACACAGACTTGTTGGAGAGACCATGCCAGTTGCCCTGTTCAATGTCTTGACTTCTGGAATTTTCTGGTTGGTGCAGTCAGGTATCATTTCACAGCTGATTCTTGTCATTTCCAGCATTTATGTTGCATAAAGTCACTGGGAACGCGGGATTAGCAAATACTGAATCATTGCTTCTAGGGAAAATGTGTGTGTGTGTCACGTAGATTATAATCTTAAATCCAAAAAACTACTCATCCTGGTAGATCCTTATTTTTTTTTCTTTTTTTTGTTTTACAAACTAGAAAATTTGCCTCAGGCCACCCACTCACAGGTGCCAGAGCTGGGATCTCCAAACCCATCCCTCTGGCCCCAGAGCAGGAGCTCCTCCCCAGCACTGACCCCTCCTGTCTCCAGCCTCTGGGCAGCTCTCTGCTTGAGCTGAAACAAGAGAGCAGAGAATTGTCACCTTGATCAACCACAGCTCAAACTTGTAGCCACTCTGGGCAGAGATGGAATCGCGGATAATGAGGGCTGACTGCACTGGTTTCCTCTGTCCTCTGTGTTTCTGGTAACCCCAAAGTTAGTTCTAAAGGTGTGATGGACCCAAAGAGATTTAGGTCTACAAACTCTCGGGAGGGCTGGCGGAGTAAAAGCCAGGGACCGCCAGAGGGCCATGGGAGTCCCGGGCACATCACCGTCCCCGTGGCCCAGAGACGGGAAAGCTGCTGCCTCTGCCACGATTTCTACCATTATAACTGCTGCTCCCGTCCCCAAACTGGTGACCAGGCTCTGGAAGGCTCGGTCCTCCCCCTGCTGTGTCCTCTAAATCTTGCAACTGGCAGATACCATTGGAGGAAAGTTTGCCTGGACCACCTCATCTGCTCTCTGGCTTCCAGTCTCTTCCTGCTCCAAGATACTTCTTTTTTTTTTTCTTCACTTTTTTCTTTTTTCATTTTTTTTTTTTTCTCCAAGATATTTCCGGCACCCAGAGCTCACCCCGTCCCTCCCCTGCTCGCAGCCCTCTCACGGGTCCCCAGCACCCTCCAGGGTTGCAGGTCTGGACTCTCCCATCTCAAATGTCCCCACTCCATGTGACATTCTGTACCCAAATGCCGCTCTCCCCCAAGCCTCTGCCCCAAGGTCCCCTTACCCAGAATGCCCTTCTCTTGTCACCATGGCCACCATTCTGGTCTCCCAGACGACCCTCTCTCAGGTTCTGCTGGCTGATCTTTCCTCTCTGGCTCACAGGCCCAGGAAAGGGAGAGGGAGGCCAAGCAACCCTGCGGCTGAGACCTCTGACCATGAATTTTCAGGAAGTGAGGAGGGGTCCGGCAGGGGGAGGGAGGCCTGGGGTAGGGGTTGGGAGAGGGAAGGGAAGGGATGGGTCCTGACCTCTGACCCCTCCACCCAGAACGTGACCCTGGCCATAGCCGTTTTCACCATCCTCACCTCCATCTACTTCTTCAACAAGGTGAGTGGGAAGAGGGCGGGGGTAGCAGGCTAGATCCTCGGTCCTTTTGTCTTCACGTTATCATCCTGGCCTCTCTTTCTATCCCACGTTTCTGTGTATCTCTCTGTCTCTTTTCCTCTCTTAGGCTCAGCAATGAGAAGAAACAGAACCCCTAATCCAAGAGCCCTGCCTCTGCCCTGACTGCGACTCTGGCCTCTGAGACCAAATAGACGTGACTGAACCAACACACCGTGGCTCCATCCCACCGGCCCGGCAGGCACACAGCCTTGGGCCAACGCTGTCTGAGGGCCAGGCTTCTGGGTCAGAGAGAGGAGGCCTGGACTCCTGGGTCTGGGGACGGTGGGGACTAGGGGGAGAGACTATCAGGTTTGAGGCTAGGTGCCCAGAAACTGAGCTGTGTTTTGAGGGATGAGTAGGAGTCTGTCAGGAGCATTTAGAGAGGGGGAAGGACACTCCAACTTTGAGTGCAAAAACACGGGAGAAGGAGCAGGGATGATTCACCACCTGGTACCAACACCGACTGCTGTGTACTTCAGATTTATTCCTTCTCGCTGAGTCTTGGTTTTCCTCTCAGTCAGACAAAGGTGAAAATCTTGGACCAGTGGGCCCCAGAAGGCCATGGCAAGGACAGCCTGAGATCAAAGATGTGAACGGAATTTGCAAGCTGCAAAGGGTCTGTAGTGATCGTCTTCATTGCTATATTGTATCAACACATCTTTCTCTTTTCTTAGCAAACTCCTGTTCAGCCTTCAATACCTACTGTAAATGCCCCTTGCTTATAAAACTGTCCAGACCTCCAGATATACAGTCAGTTACCAGCTCCCTCACTAACCGCCTCCTTCCCACTCCCTGTCTCCATCCCCAGTAGGTGGAATGCCATGGGTGACACCCCAGCCTTTGGTCAAGTTTCATCCATTTTTCTCATCAGATAAACAATTTCATTTCTCCTCAAGATCTGAAAAGGCAGCTTCTGAGTAGGGTGACTGAACATCCTGGGCTTCCTAGGAAAGGCCTAGAAAATTCCAATTAGAAACGAAGTTATAGTTTCACTGTAATTTTAATTGGTAATAGTGTCCTCTTTAACTCTCCTAAGCGTCCTGATTTAGAAGACAGTCTTACTTATAGGAGACCTTGGTTGCAAAGCTAAGAATAACCACACGGAGGCGGTGTTGTACAATGTTCCCAGCCAGAAGTTGGTCGGCCCTGCTCTAGCAGGGAAGTCGATTTCCGCAAAACAAGAATTCTGACACCTGAGCCGGGTGAGCGGTCCTTGAGGCTTCGTGCCCTCTCCCAGGGGGCTTCCTCTCTCCCTGGAAGACCTTCAGTCTTCATAGGGGTCATTCTACAGGCAGAGGTGACCTATCCTTCCCACGGCTCCCCAGAACCCCTGGGACAAGAGTCCCAGCCCCTCAGCCTGGCATAGGAAGCTGTGTTTTGGGGTTGGTTGGTTTGTTTGTTTTTGGCTGCGATGTGTCTTCTTTGCTGCGTGTGGGCTGTGGGCTTTCTCTAGTTGCTGGAAGCGGGGGCTCCTCTTCGTTGCGGTGCACGGGCTTCTCACTGCGGTGGCTTCTCTTGTTGTGGAGCACCGGCTCTAGGGGCGCAGGCTTCAGTAGTTGTGGCACGTGGGCTCAGTAGTTGTGGCTCCCGGGCTCTAGAGCGCAGGCTCAGTAGTTGTGGCGCACAGGCTTAGTTGCTCCGCAGCATGTGGGATCTACCCAGACCAGGGATTGAACCGGTGTGCCCTGCATTGGCAGGCGGATTCTTAACAACTGCGCCACCAGAGAAGTCCCGGAAGCTGTGTTTGACCTGACGCCCTCCCGTCTTTTTCTTTTTTTAATCGCACCCACCTCTTACGCCCCCTCTGTAGTATATCTTAACATATATAACTCACAGATGGTTTAAAGAAAAAAAAGCCACACCCCAGGGCCTTTGCACATGCTGTACTCCCTGCCCGGAGTGCCCTTTCCCTCCTACATTGTGTGTCAGCTCCACCTGGAAGGCTTCCTAAAAACCTCTCCCAATCAGAGTCAGCTTCCCTGCCTCTCTTTCCACCCCCCCACCCCACCTCCTCCCCACCCTTCTTGGCTGTGACTGGGAGCCTGAGGCTGGGGGTGCACAGAATAAATCTGACTTCTGCTGGACCACCAGCTTGGGTCTTGGCTATCAACGTTTGGAAAACAAACAAATATTGACAAAGAAATCGATCTTTGCGTCCCTCCTCCCCACTTCCACCTCCAGGGTTTTCAGCCATTGAGTGCTGGGTTTCTCAATCCCCTGGGAGCTGCCAAGGTTGCATTTGCACAGCCACAGGCACTTGGAGATGGATGGGGCTCAGCCCGCTGCCCGTGGGACTTCCTGGCAAGCTTTTGAAACTCCCAGAGACCAGCTCTACCCTAGACCACTTAAACCACAACACCTGGGGATGGGGCCTGGGCATTGATTTGGATTTTAAAAGCTTCTCTGGAGATTCTAACGTGCAGACAGGGTCAAGAGGCATCTACTATAATGCATTTTCCAAAGACGGAAGAGATAGATTTTCCCCCTTGGAGCTTAGTGCATTTCTGAGGTAGCACCATGGATGCATCAAACGACTCAGAACGTGGCGCAAAAATTAACCTTTAGTTTGGAAACATTTGGGAGTTTGAAAACCAAAGATGACCAACAACATCCTTTTCCAGGGGCGGGGGCATGGTTAGGAGGCGCGTGCATATTTCAAAAGGCAGCAAGAGAAGACGAATGATAACTAGTGTCCTGGAGACCCAGAAAATCCGGTGGCCAAGTACTGTCCTGTGTTACTCGGTTCCACTTGCAGGGACCACGGCATCCCAGCGTGCATGAGACTTTCCCGGTTTTAGCTCCGAAAGCCCCATAGCCCAGATATTGTATTGCTAAGTCCTGGCATACCCAGGATGGTCGGTCGCAAATTCCTAGCCCATGTCTATAATCTTGTGTTTAGATCCAGGCCCGTGTCTGTCTGTATGTCTGTCTGTCTCTCCCTGTCCATCTGTCTCTCTCCCCACTCATTCTCCTCTCCTTCAGTCAGAGTCTAGTTCTATTTCCATCTCCTCCTGGGTCTTTGTCTCCGTATCTTTTTCTGTCTTGTCTCCCACTTGGTCCCTCCCGACAGCCTGACCCGTCTCTCGCGTCCTTTCCCTGCCTTGGCCTCCGTCTGCCACCGCGTCTATGTGATGCTGTCACGTCTGCGTCGGTGCCCATTCCTCCCTCTCTGCATCTCTTCCTCCACTTGGCCTGCTTTCTCTTTGCAGCCTTGTCTCCCTCTCTCTGGGCCCCTGCCCCCCACCCCGGGTCCCTGTCCCCCTCTCTCAGCATCTCACATTCTCTGGAGTTTGATAAGATGGGAGACCCCCCCACACACTCCCCCTAAATGTCCCCAGCACCCCCCCAGGAATTTCCCTCCCGGTCCCCACAGGACACCTGGGCCTCCCTCCCCAGTGCCAGACCCACCCCCCCCCCATCTCCTCCTCAGACTCCCCCACCTGGCAGGGCCAGGGGGCCCGCCCGGCGCAGGTGCTGCCTGGAGGCCTGGTCCTCTCAGTCATAAAGCAGCGGGTTGACGCAGCCACAGGCCCCTAGCAGGGTGAGCCCCAGGGGGCTAAGCAGCGCCCGCACGTCCTCTGTGTCCAGCCCGGCCTCTCACATCCCCACCAGCATCAACAGAAGCAGCAGGTGGAAGCAAAACCCGCAGAGAAACGGCATGGCCCCCGTGGCCTGTGGTACCCCTAGCAGCCGGGGCCTCCCTGAGAGCCTCGCCAGCTGCAGCCTGGCCTTCAGGAGGCTGTGAAAGGCACCCAGCACCGCCAGCGGCACCCCAAAGCTGAACGCCAGCTGACTCAGTGCAGGGCTGGGGGACGAAGATGGCTGGGGAGGCTCCCGGGCAGGCGTCTTGTTAAAAGGGTCGTCCCGGTTCACCTGGCCCCTCAGGGTTCACAGGGCTGATGTGCCCACGACCAGAAGAAGGAGCCCAAGACCCCCGGCCCAGAAAACTGCCCTCCAGGCTGTGCGATGGTTCTGTGCCCAGGTGGGCTGGAGCGCAGAGGTGTAGCGGTCCGCGGCTGCATGGGTCAGTGGGCCGCCACTGACGTAGAATGTCAGGAAGACGAGGCCGGGGTCCAGGTGGCAGAAGATGCCACCCAGGGGCCAGCCGGAGAGCGTCCAGGTGAGGGGCAGGGGCAGGAGAAGAGTGAAGGCGGCATCGGCCATGGCCTGGTGGCCAAACCAGTCTGCGGACAAAGGGGGAGGCAGGAGGGGCCCTGCCCCTCGGATCACCAGGAGGTAGGAGATGAGGGCGGCCAGGGAGTAGAGGAGGAAGAGGGCCGTCCCCGGTGGGCACAGGGCTCCAGCGGGTGACGGCTGCCAAGTCTCCAAAGGGTCCTCCACGGGCTGGATGATGCTGTTGGGACCCACAGGCCTCCACGTTAGCAAGTCCCACGCCCCGCCCCCCCACCAACTTCCCCGTGTCCTCCATCTCAGGGACGGCCCCACCGTCCACCCAGACCTGGGGCGCTGTCCTCTCTCCCTTCCTTCCCCTCACCTCTCACAGTCTCACTCTGATTCTCTCTGCCCCGTCCCCTCCGCTCCGTCCCCATCGCCCTGGCCTCCACCTCACCTGGCTGGACTCTCAGCCCGGCCTCCTCCCAGTCCTCCCTGCCTCCAGTTATCCCATCCAATGCAGAGCAGACCTACCCCTCCCCTGATCGCAGGCCTCCCATGGTTCCCCAGTACCCCTGGCCAAAGTCCCAGCCCCTCAGCCTAGGGTGGAGACCCTGGGTGGTCTGACCCACCCTCCTCTGCACCCCTTTTCCTGTCCTTAATGCATCATTGCATCAAACCACTCCCAGAGCTAGAGGCTTGCTCCAGTCTTGTGCACTTCACCCCTGGTATTCTCCTCCATCCTCTCAGGAAGCCTGTATCCTTCAAGGACTGCAGGATCCTGGCTGTGCCAAGCCCCACGAAGTGACTACTCTTATTTTTTTTAATTTTTATTATTTTTTTTAATTATTATTTTTTGGCCGTGCTTCGCGGCATGCAGGATCTTAGTTCCCTGACCAGGGATCGAACCCATGCCCCCTGCATTGGGAGCGTGGAGTCTTAACCACTGGACCACCAGGGAAGTCCCGAGGTGGCTACTCTTAACAGCTCCACTTTTCAGATGGGGAAACTGAGGCTCAGAGGACGAGATTCGCTTGCTCAAAATCAAAGCAGACAAAACAGAGACCAAGCCTGGATTTGCACCCGTATCTGTGTGACCTCAGAGGCCAGGATGTTAACTCGGGGGTCCTGATCTGTTTGCGGGCCTCAGTTTCCCCACTCTGTTTCCTCGTTGTCCTGAGCCCACCAGCAGGTGGGAGGCGGGCGTCTTCCAGGGTGTCTGAGCAGGAGCTGGAGGCCTGGTCTCCCCTGGAGGACCCAGGATGGGGAGGCTCACAAGTGGATAGAAATCAGAGAGCTGGAAATCGGAGGAGCCACCACACAGGGTCTGAGCATGGGCCTCAGTTTCCCCATCTGTGAACTGAAGGATCAGCTTGTTTGCTTGGGCGCTGTCTTCCCACTGCCCCCAGGATGAGGTCTGAGCTGCTCAGCCTGGCATTTGCAGCCCTAGTTTTTGGGGCTCCACCCACATCACCAGCTGCCTAGCTCACCACTTCCCTTCCTCCTGCTCTGGAGTTCCTAGAACAAGCCACATGGTTTCATGCACACATGCACACACGCAGCCTTTGTCCTCGCCATTTCCTCATTCTGGACTTGACCCTATCGGTCCAGCCAACAAACTCCTACTCAAGCTTCAGAACCCGACTGAGTGCCACCCTCCCCAGAAACCCTTCTCTGACTACGACACACCCCACCAGACTAAATCAGGTGTCACCTTCATTGCATGTTGGGTCTCTGAGAGGTTCATGCTAAGCCAAGGGCAGGAATGAAATGTCAACTATGTATGGGGCAATGTGCTATGACCTTCACGTGCATCATTTTAATTTATTCTTCCAAGAACCCTGTGAGGACGATACTATTGCTGTCCTCATTTTATCAAGGGGGAAAGCTGAGGCAAACTTAAATAAATGAGCCATTCAGTAAATGAAACAACTCAGAAAAGAATCCAGGTTGACCGACTCCAGGATCTGAAGTCTTAACCATTGTATTATTTTGCCTAAACAAAGACTTTTTTTTTGATGTGGACCATTTTTAAAGTCTCTATTGAATCTGTTACAATATTGCTTCTGCTTTATGGTTTGGCTTTTTGGCCCTGAGGCATGTGGGATCTTAGCTCCCCGACCAGGGATTGAACCTGCACCCCCTTCATTGGAAGGTGAAATCTTAACCACTGGACTGCCAGGGAAGTCCCAACAAAGACATATTGAATGAATAAATGCATGAATCATTCTTGAACAACCAACCCACACAATGCCTCAGGACATGTTTGTAAAATGAAATGAGTGAATGAATGAAGGTATTCCCATCTTTACCTGGCAAACTTTACTCATACATCAATTCCCAACGCAAATGCCCCCTCCTCCAGGAAGCCCTCCCTGACTTTTCCAGGCCTAGTCCTTCTACAGTCCCTCTTCCTCCCTCGGATCCCCTTAATCCCTCCAGACTGGAACTGTCTGTGCCCTATTTGTCTCCTATACCAGCCTGGGAGCCCCTGGAGGGCTGATTCATATCTGTGTCCCCAGCATCTCCCAGCTCAGGACCAGGTCACATGAGACCTCAGGATGTATTTGCATGCACAGCTCATTGTCTGGTGACAGATCAGGAGGAAGAAGAGGCTAAAATCCAATGATGAGGAAGACATACAAAACCTCAGGGCGGTCCTCCAGAAAAGACATGGCTGGAGCTTCAGGGCCTAGAGCAGGCTGAGTGAGCACTATACCAGGAGTCCAGAGACAACCCACCTCCTCGTATGACCAGATCCCTCATCTCTGAGCTCCAGTTTTCTCAGCCGGAGAACAAGGGTCCATGGACAATTGGGTAGTGAATAATGAGCACATCACAGACGGCCATATTGGATCCTCCCAAGGGCTCCCCATCACCCTCCCCACCCCCCATTCCTCCCACCTCTAGGCCTTTGCACCCGCTGTGCCCCCTGCCTGGAGCGCCCTTCCCCACACCTCTGCCTCACATCACTCAGGTCTCCACTAACGGTTGCCTCTTTCAAGTGTCTAAACCCCTCAACACTCCCTCTCCCCTTAATCCTCCTGCTTTCCTCTCCATAGCACTGATGACCATGCATTGATTTTTTGAATTGTAATTGTTTAATTGTCTGTCTACACCCCTTCCCGCACCCCACCCCAATGCTGTAACAGAGGAATTCCATAAGAGTAGGGATTTTCATCCTACAACAGTGCCTGGCACATAGTAGGTGCTCAATAAATATTGTTGACTAAATGAATGGATAAATGTGAGTAGGGAACCTCATGTTCACTGTAGTAGGCAGATGAATAGCCCCAAAGATGTCCACGTCCTCATCCCGGAACCCGTGGGTATGTTACCTTATATGGCAAAGGGGAATGAAGGTCTCAGATGGAATTAAGGCTTCCAGTCAGATGACCCTAAAATAGGGAGAGGAGCCTGGATTATCCAGGTGGGCCCAATATAGTCACAATATAGGGATCCTGATATGTGGGAAAGGGAGGCAGAGAGAGATTTGAAGATGCTATCTTCAGGGCAATTCCCTGGCAGTCCAGTGGTTAGGACTCCTTGCTTTCACTGCCATGGCCCGGGTTCAGTCTCTGGTCAGGGAATTAAGATCCCGCAAGCCGCGTGGCATGGCCAGAACATAATAATAAATAAATAAATGAAGATGCCACCTTCAGGCTTTGAAGATGGAGGCAAAAGCCATGAGCCGTGAAACGGGGGCAGCCTCTAGGAGCTGGGAAAGGAAAGGAAATGGATTCTCCTCTAGAGCCTAGTGACACCCATCTAGGACCTCTGACCTCCAGAATCATGAGATAGATGTGTGTTGTTTGAAGCCACTAAGTTTGTGGGAATTTGTTACACCAACCATAGGAAAATAACACACCCATTTTATAGACCAGCCATTTGGAGGCTCTCTGAGGGCCAGGCACTCAATTGCTGAGTTTGCCCCCTCAGTAAGAGGGGATAGGAAGTTGGGGACAGGCCACAGGGAGAGGGGCATCTGGACCCAGAATGGCCAAAGGAGAGGCACGGAGGGAGGGGTCAGGCTGTGGTGGGAGGGATGGGGCTGGCTGTGGGGAAAGAGGGGATGCGAGTGCTGTGCTCTGCCAGGCTGCATCTTGTGGCTCCTGTGGGCTTCAAAGTGCCCACGACTGGGAGGGGGAAGGAGCAGGAGGGGGTCCCGCATTAGATCCCACTACCAGCCTCTCCCTCCCTTCACTCCCTCCAGCCCTGTCTGTCCCACTCTCTCTTCTCCATCCCCACCGCCTGGTCCCTGCTCAGGCCTCCTCCTCTTTCCCTGGACCCCTCCCCGCTCCCAGCCTTCTTCTGGCCTCTGTTCACCCCCACGGGGGCCCCAGAGGATTCTTTCTACACCCAGGGTTAACCCTATCCCTCCCCTGCTCACACACCTCCTATGGCTCCCCAGTGCCCCTGGGCAAAGACCCAGCCCCTCAGCCTGGCGTTCCACTGTCGCGCATCAGAGCCCCCGATTTCACCTCCCACGGCTTCACCCTAAAGCTCTGGGCGCCACACACCTGGTACCTGCCCTGTCCCAGCCATGACCACCTTGGTTCTCACTGTGTGTGTCCGTCTCTGCCACCAGTCTGCAGCGTCTTCGAGATCAGGGTTCTGGTATTACTCCTCCGGGGTCCCCAGCACCACCCACCACAGGGGAGGCACGTGGTGGGGGGGGGTCCCCACTTTCGAGTGAATCATTTAACACTCTAGAAACCCAGGTCTTGGTCAGCGTGAGTCTGAGGGGTGCAGGGCAGCACAGCATTCATGACAGGCCATGTCCCAGGCATGGAGGACACAGAAACAATGACGCAGACGAGGGTGTAAGGCGGTCACGTTGCCGTCCCTTCGTTTTATTCCACACGAACAAGAATGGGGACCGGGAGATCCGAGCACAGCTCACCGTGACATCCAAGGTGCTGAGTTTGAATCCCGATCCTGACATCTTGACCCCGGCTGGGACTTCGGGTAAGTAAGTCTCCACCCCAGTAAGGCTGCGTGAGAATTAGAAATCATGCGGGTGCTCAGTCAACAGGAGTAGAACCTATGACTTTGCAGTCGCAGGGGGAGGGTTTCAGGTGTCAGGGGGTGAGGTGTCTCATGACAGCTATTTTCCGACATTTGATGACAGTCTGTCTGTCTCTCGCGTCTGGGAACATCTCAAACCAGGCCAGGTTCGGGGCGCCGCCTTTCCTCGATCCTTGCTGGGAGAAACAGAGGCAGTGATTAAGAGCGCGTAATTGCCTCCCTCCTGCCTGGGAGGTAAATACCTTTCTGTAGGGTCCTACTGTTCAGGACTGTCTTTCCTAGGCTGTGAGCTGCGTGAGGGCAGAGGCTGCGTTCTTGTCAGGAACGCTTGAATCCCAGGGGATGGCAGAGATTTGTACCTACTATGTGCTCGGTCAGTACTACGTAGGGACAGAGTACGACGTGGAGGTGGAGGCTGTGGACCCTGAAGGCTAGAGAACGTCAGCCCCTCCCCCCGTAATGTTGGCCCCGCCCTCTCGAATGTCGGCCCCGCCCAAAGAATATCTGTGCCTCCAAGGTGGGGGTCTTTGTCTCCTTCAGCTTTTATCTTTAGTGACTAGAACCACGCCCTTCACCTGACAGGCACTCAGTAAACATAACTGGATGGATTAGTGCAGTCAGACCGCTCAAGTCTTGACTACCACTCACTCGCTGTGTGACCTTTGGTAAGTGACTTTACCTCTCTGAGCTTCAAGTTTCCTCATCAGAGGGCATAATCGTACTACCACCCTCAGTAAGGTCGAGATGTGGAGTTCACACGTTTGTAAAGCTCTGGACAGGACCTGGTGCCCAGGACACGATCAATACTTGTGAGCTGTCCTTATGGGATGAATGAAGGGGTGAATCGCCTTCTTAGATTCTCATAGAAATCCTATTAGAGAAGAGTTTTCAGTCCCTAGTTGGTAGAGTAAGAATCCGAGGTTTAGGGCATCGTCCACCTCCCCCCACCCCACCCGCTTCACAGAGGTTGATCAAGGAAATGCTGATTCTCGCGCTGGGCCACGCGGAGAGGCTGCTCTCTCTCTGGGTCTCAAAACCCACGTCACCAACCATGCGAGGCTCTCCCCAACCAAAGACCACGATCTCCCCAGGAGAATCCTGAAGCGGCTGTGAAAACCACAGAGTCTCCTTGAAAGACTGCTTAACCAAATTCATTAGAAAATCAATGCAAATTAAAAACCTCACCGGAATCCCACTATTCACCTCTGAGAAGGTGGAGATCAAAGAGTCTGACATCGCGGTCGCGTTGGCGAAGCTCTGGGAAACCGCCTTGCCTTTCGGAGCTCCCTGTGGAGGAGTCTAGTAACATCTAACACGCCCTCTGCCCCTGCCAGTCCCCGAGGAAAGATCTATTCTAACAGATGACAAGATTGATAAAAGCAAATACGTCACACCTCCGAGGTGCCAGGTACGAACTAAACGCTTTATCCACATCAATACACATAACCATCCCAGTGACTCTTTGAGGGAGGCGCTGTTATATCTCATTTCACTTAGGTGGAAACTGAGGCATAGAGAGTGAAAGCAACTTGACAGGTGTCACCCAGCTATAAGCAGCTGTCATGCCATTCTGCCTTCTTGGAGTGTGCACCAAAGTACACAGGTACAAATGTAAAAGGATACTATTGTTGGAGAGACAGAGAGGACAGCTTCTTTATACTATCCACTTTTTTCTTTTTTGTTAATTTCCTCATTAAAATCTATCCATGAGGACTTCCCTGGTGGTGCAGTGGTTTAGAATCTGCCTGCCAATGCAGGGGACGGGGGTTTGATCCCTGGTCCGGGAAGATCCCACATGCCGTGGAGTAACTAAGCCTGTGCGCCACAACTACTGAGCCTGCATGCCACAACTACGGAAGCCCATGTGCCTAGAGCCTGTGCTCCACAACAAGAGAAGCCACCGCATGAGAAGCCCGTGCACCGCAAGGCGAAGAGTACCTCCCACTCGCCGCAGCTAGAGAAAATCCGTGCGCAGCAACGAAGACCCAATGCAGCCAAAAATAAATAAAAATAAATTTTTTAAAAGTAAAAGTACTTTCCTTTTAAAAAAAAAATCTATCCGTGCTTTCTTTCAAATTTTAGTGCGCTTATTTTATTGTTCTTTTTCTAGCCTCTTGAATTGTTTTGCTCATCTCCTTTCATGTGAGCATTTTTCCTAATTAGCATCTGAAGCTCTTCCTCAGAGTACAGCTTTGGCCCCACCTCACAAGTTTTGTTGTGTAGTGTGCTCATTTCTAAATGAATGGCACTCCAGTTTTATTCTTCCATTTAACCCAAGAGTTACTTAGAGAGTGTTTTGAAATGTGCAAAACAATCTGAGTGTCTGTGGTTATTCTTCGTTATTAATTTCTAATTTTGAACGTGGCCTGTATTATTTCTGCTTTTGGCAATCAACCTGTGCTGTGTTTCTGACCCATAGTCTATTCTTGGGAAGGGGGGAGAATATCATTGCAGGACTCTGATTTTTTTTTAATGCTATAAAGTTCATTATTGGGACAACTAGGAAATTTTGAATTTGGATTGTTCATTAGATAATATCAATGTTAAAGTTCTTGAGGGTGGTAATGATATTATGGTTGTGGTGCAGAAATGGCCTTGTTCTCAGGAGACACAGATTAAAGGATTTACAGATGAAGTAGCATGATGTCTGCACCTATTTTCAAAAGGTTCAAAAACTTCTAGAGGTGCTTCTGACCGCTGGGTCCATCAAAGGACAGCGAATGTGCTGAGGGCTCCTTCCTTCAGCCTCCCAGAACTCACATCTCCCTATGGGTCTGTTCATCATGGTGGATGTACCATGGTATGTGTGTGTGTGTGTATGGAGAGAATAGATAGATAGATAGGTGTATATTTAAAGAGAAAAAGAGAGAGATACACAGATGATAAGTAGAAAAAGAGAGAGAGAGAGGAAGAGAAAATATATGGGGATGGGCAAATATTAACATTTGATAAATTTAGTTGAAAGGTGTATTTTATTATTCTGGTAACTGTAGGTTTGAGATGTTTCCAATGAAAAATTTGAGAGGAAAAAGGCAAGGCAAAAAAAAAAAAAAAAGAAGAAGATTTACAAGAAAAGTTAGGATACAGGTTATCTCTGAAGGAGATGGAGGAGTCATTGGGAGGGGGAGGGAGAGGAGTGCCAGGGTGGGTGACAGTGTTCTATTCCATGACCTGCAAACTTGCATGGATGTTCGCTTCATGATAAACCAATTCCTCCACTTCTGTTTTTGTATTGTTCAAAATGTGGGTCATATGGGATAACTTTAAGTTTCAGAAATATCACTGAAGCATATTCAAAGAAACCTAAATGCTCATCAGTAGAGGGTTGATGAAATAACTTTGGACACAATACATCCAGACCAGGAAATACTTGACCACCAGCACTGAAAAATAATGTCAGTCCTCATGTATTTATATGCAACCATCTCCAAGACATAATTTTAATAAAACACATGCACACACAAAATGTTAGATAATGTATACACATGTTCTGTTTGAAAATGCTTATGCATGCATACCTGGGGTATCTGGAAGGATACACAAGAAACTGACAACAGTCTCTAGTGAAAAGAAGTTAGAACGGAGGAGCTGGAGAATCATTTTCTTTTTTACTCTGTGCCCACATTATCTTAAAGTTTTATTTTTTGATAAACTAATTTCCCAACTTATTTTTTTAAGATGCTTCTATCCTTCCTGATACTCAGTCATTGTATCATTTTGTCCTCTCCTTATCCATGAAAGATGAAGGCATTTGGTCTTATTTTACAGAGTCGAGAGAACTGAGGCTCCAGGTGGGAAGTTCTCAGGGCTAATCAGAGTAGGACCAGAGCACCTGCTTCTGATTAGGTACAAGTTGGATGATAGCTTTTGATTAGGATGAAACGAATGTTTGCCTCTACCCAGAACCAAAGGAATGGTCCACTGTGACCAAGGACCACCAGGATTTCTGTTCCCAGAAAGGAGTATTTATTATATGTATCAGTAGGGCTGCTGTTGGTTTCGAGTAACAGAAAACCTGACTCCAAATGGCTTCAACAATAAGGATATTTATTATGTTGCTCACACAAGTTCCGAAGGTTGGCAGCATAATAGTTAAGGTATTGGTTCAGCTGCTATAACAGAGACACACACACAAAAAACAGTTGCTTCGATGAGCTAGAAATTGAAATCTCTCTCTCTTCACAGCGTGGATGTAAGTATTCCAGCCCTAGTATGGGGACACAGTGACTTTCCACATAGTTCACCACCACAAATGCTGTGGCAGGTTGCAAAAATGGCCCCAGTTCTGCACACTTTCCTGTATCTATGCTCCTTTGCAATGTCACTTTGCAGATTTTCCCTTTGAGAGGTGGAATCTATTTCCCCACCCCTTGAAACTAGTCACGCTGTGCAAAGTGTCAAGGGTAGGTCTTATGCTTCCCCTCTTGCTCTTGGAACCCTCCCCAGCCACCAGTCAGCCTGCAGGACGATGAGAACTACATGGCTTGATCAATCCCATCATCCTAGCTGAAGGTCAACAACCCCTCCCAGAAACAGAGTCACTTAGCTGACCCATAGCTGACCACAAATGCCTGAGGAAGCCCAGCCAAAACAGAAAACTGCTCAGCTGAGCCCAGCCCAAGTTGATGACCCAAAGAAATCATAAAAGGTTATTCTTTTAAGCCTCTAAGTTTGGAGACATTTGTTACACTGCAAAGCTAACTGATACATCTGCATTCTAGACAATGGAAAGGGGGAAATGGAGGAATGGCGAGCAGGCATCTTCCATTAAGGGCACCTCAAGGAAATTACACTGATTACTTTCACTCACATACTATTGGCCAGAAAGTAGTCACATGGCCCTATCTAGTTGCAAGGGACACTGGGAAATGTAGTCTTTTTTTCCTTGGCTAACCACGTGAATCGTTTAAAACAAGTAGGAGTCTTACTATAAAGGAAGGATAGGATGGATACTGGGGGAAAACTAGATGTTTCTAACGGAGAGATTTAGATAAGAGATTGCCGGGAAGACTTCCTGAAAGAAGAGGCAGGATTTGGCAGAGTCTTGGAAGTCAGCCTAGGGAAGGGGCTGCAAACTAAGCAGGAGGTTTTCCAGCTTGTACATGAAGGTTTCCATCATACCCTGGGGGCTTCACCTTGGGGACAGGCAGACTGAAAAACCCCTCCTCACCAAATGCTCTGGCCAAGGCAAAAGGCAAAGACTGGAAAAACCTTTTCTTGGCAATCTCTGCCAATGAAGACATAGAGGAAAGGGTTGAGGCAGCTGTTGAAACAGCCCAGGGAGAAGGTAGCCCAGAGGATGAGCAGCATCTTAGGGTCAGGTTCGTTTTGTGGTTGCTCCAGTTGGACCAAGAGCGCCATGTTAAACGGGAACCAGGAAATGAAAAAGGTGCTCACCAACACCAGCAGCAACCTCTTTGCTGGCTGGCATGGACCCAGCCCTCCTGCTGGAACTTGGTGCAGGTGAGGTGGGCACAGGTACTGATGATCACCAAGGGCACCAAGAAACCCAGCAGGAGGTGAATGATGGCCACAGTCATTTTCCTCTTCGAAACCACTCACTTCCTATCCTGGGAGCTGGATTCTCCTTCCCCTTATTCTCTATGTCAATACTGAAGCAGCAGTAGACACATCCTTTCTGTTCTTCAGTGGTCTGGAAAATCAAGTATGGAGAGCAAGTGATAGCAGCCAGCCAGCCAACTTGCTTGCTGTGCAGTGCAGTGGTTTCAGGACCAGATAGGATAGAGGACAGAGACGCAACTGTCCATAGAGATGAGGACCAAGAGGCAGATGCTGGTAAAGAAGCTGAGGGCCAAGAAGGTCATGTAAAGCTTGCAGGCCACATCGTTGAGGAGCCACTGACCAATTGCTACACTCTGTATGGTGATAAGCAGGGACAGTAAGACAGTGAAGTCGGCAAGGGCCAGGTTGAAGAACCAGATGGTAGTAAAAGTTCGTGGCATTCGGAAAACAGTCATCCAGAGCACCAGCCCATTCGCCACTACACCTACCACAAAGGACACAGACACGATAACTGTGGTCAGCTGGTGGAGGCACTCTGTCTCCTGAGGATGGCATTTGGGAGCAGAGGTAGAATTCATCTTTCTAGAAGAGGAAGGACCACATATCAGAGCTACAAGTTACCTTTCACTGCTATTCAGAGCCCATGGCCTCCTCTGAGACCCCTTCATTCATTTTTCCATTCAATATATTTTTATTGAGTGCTTATTATGTCACTCTGATACTGCTCTAGGTACTGGAACTGAGTCATGTAACAAAACAGGCCCTCATAGGACTTATACCCTAGTGGGAGATGTCAGATGGGAAACACAGTGCGTATAATAAATAAATCCATGATGTACAACTTTAGAAGATTACAAGTGCTGTGGGGAAAAAGTAATGCAAAATAAAAAAGAGTGGCCTCTGACTTTTATGTCAGAGCAGCTTTGTGAGACAGTCTGGCAGATTAAAAAAATTATAAAATCTGTACGAAACTTTAAAAATCAATCCACTGTTTGAAGACATTGGAGAGTGATCAAAATCGAGCATAAACTGGAGGAGAGTCTACCCTTAATAGGGTAACTGCATGAGGTCACAGTTGTGAGTTTGCATCTTTTGGGTATGAGCATTTTGCAATTGCTGCATCCTCATTGGCTTCAGGTGTGAGAGGAGAGAGATATGAGCTGGCAGATCAGCCAGAAAAATAGTGAGAAGGGAGGGAATTGTGGAAGGAAGGGAGCCCCAGGGATGGTAAACTCCAAAATCTGCATATGAAATCCATCCAAATCCTTGACTGACTAAATTATTTACGTTCAGGGGAGATCCCAGGATGCCTGGTGAAAAAGCAACAGCTGGAATTTGAAAGAACTAAGCAGAGATCTCAGCTGTTGCCCACCATAGAGATTAGAGTTTGGAGTTTGAGTCCAGCCAACTTAATTGCCTGCTAGGACAAGAATCACTCTTCAGAGGAACAAAACACAATGCAAAGTCTCTACAATATATCATGCATAATGCCAGTATCCAATTAAACACCACTACAGGGACCACCTGGTGGTCCAGTGGTTAAAAATCCGCCTTCCAATGCAGGGGACGCAGGTTCGATCCTTGGTCGGGGAACTAAGATCACACATCCTGCAGGATGACTAAGCCTGCGCCCTGCAACTACTGAGCCCACGCACTCTGGAGCCTGTGCATCACAACTAGAGAGAAGCCACAACGAAGATCCAAAGCAGCCAAATAAATAAATAAATAAATAAATAAATATTAAAAACCACTACACGTGTGAAGTAACAGGAAAGCATGAGCCATATTCAACAAAGAAAGGGGTCAATAGAAAACAAATCCGACGGAGTTCCTTGGTGGCCTAGTGGTTAGAGTTCCAGGCTTTCACTGCTGTGGCCTGGGTTCAATCTCTGGTCAGGGAACTGAGATCCTGCCAGCCATGCAGCATGGCAAAAAAAGAAAAAGAAAGAAAGAAAGAAAGAAAGAAAGAAAGAAAGAAAGAAAGAAAGAAAGAAAGAAAGAAAGAAAGAAAGGAAGGAAGGAAGGAAGGAAGGAAGGAAGGAAGGAAGGAAGGAAGGAAGGAAGGAAGGAAGAAAGAAAGAAAGAAAGAAGGAAAGAAAACAAATCTGAGATAACATGGATATTGCAATATGCAAAGACGTTAAAGCACCTAATACAAATATGTTCAAAGACTTAAAGGAAAAGATATGCATAATTAATAAACAGTTGGGGAAACTTAGTAGGAAAGAGAAACTGGGAAAAAAAAGAGTCAAATGGAAATTCTAGAGCTGAAAACCATAACAATTGAAATGAAAATTTTACTGGCTGGACTTCACAAAAGATTGGAAATGACAGGACTTGCCTGGTGGTCCAGTGGTTCAGACTCTGTGCTCTCAATGCAAGGGGTTCAATCCTGGTCTGGGAACTAAGATCCAGCATGCCACACGGTGTGGCCAAAAAAAGAAAAAAAAATTGGAAATGACATCAGTGAACTAGAAGATAGATTGATAGAAATTATCCAACCTGAAGAACAGAGAGAAAAAAATATTAAAGAAAAGTAAATAGAACCTCAGACACCTGTAAAATAATATCAGTCAGTCTGCCCTACAAATAAGTGGAGTTTCAGAAGGAGAAGAAAAGAGAATGGGACAGAAACATATTTGCAGAAATGATGGCTGACAGTTTACTAAATTTGGTGAAAGACATTAACTTACAGATCCAAGAATGTCAATAACCTCCAAGCAAAACAAATAAAAGAAAATCACTCCCAAGCACACCATAATCAAACTGTTGAAACCCAAAACTAGACAATCTTGAAAGCAGCCAGAGAAACATGACACCTTACATGCAGAAGAACAATGCTGTGACATTTGAGCAAAGATTTGAAGGAGGTGAGGGAGAAAGCCATATGAATATCTGGAGGAAGAGTATTGCAGATAGCAGTAATAGCTGTGCAAAGACCCTAAGGTAGGCTCATGCCTACTATGTCCAAGGAACAGTGAGAAGGTCAGTGAGCAATGGGGAGAGGGGTCGGAGGTGAGATGAGACAGGGGATGGGGTCAGTTCATGTAGCATCTTGTGGGCCACAGTGAGGACTCCCGCAGATTTTACTCTGAATGAGGTAGGAGCCACAAGAGAATCTTGACAAGAGGAGGGACAGGTTCTCACTTAGATTTTTAACAATCACTGCAGCTTCTGGGTTGAAACTAGGCTGAAGGGGGCTGGGATGGAAGCAGGAGGCCAGGTGAGGAGGCTTCTGCAAAAATCCAGGTGAACAATGATGGTGCCTCAGATCATGGTAATAGATATCAGAGGAGGTAGTAAGAAACAGAACCTGGATGCATCTTGAAGGCACAGCTGACCAGATTTGCTAATGGGCTGGATGTGCAGAGTGAGAGGAATAGCAGAGTCAGGGGTGACCACAGATGGTTGAACAGCTGGAAGTTGGAGCTCCATCAACTGATGGGGAAGACAGTGGAGGGGAGGACAGGTTTGGGGTAAGACCAGGAGTTGAGTGTTGGACACGTTAAGTTTGAGTTTGCCTGTTAGACATCCAAATAGGCAGTTAGATATTGGCAGTGAGATTACAGGAGAGATTTTCCAGCTAGAGACATGTGGGCATCATTAGAATTTAAATGTTATTTACAGCCTTGAGCCTGAGTGTGAACACCAAGGATTAGTGTAGAGAGAGAAGAGACATCTAGTGTTGGAGAAAGCATGTGAGCTTAGACATGGGACAGTCATAGGCGGAAATTCTAGTTGAGACGCTGGCTGTGTGATCTTGGGCAAAGAAATTTCCTTCTCTGAGCCTCAGTTTGCTCACCTGAGATAGGGGTGTAGAATCCTTGAACACCTCTCTCTCTTCCCCCACCTCCAATTCATCACAAAGTCTGGTTGATTTTGCCTCCAAAAAGCCTCTTGTGTTTGTGCACTTCTTCCTGTCTCCCCAGCCCCTCCGTCCAAGCACCCAGCATCTCCCACCTACTACTGATCTTCCTGCTCCTGTACTTGCCCCCCCCGCCACAAGACATTTGTCACACTGCAGCCAGAATGATCCTTCAAAGGTCCAACTGAAAAACTGTTGTGGGTCCTCATCGCTCTTGGGATAAAGACCAGTGTCTTTGACACAGCTTCTGAGGCATGCATGGTGGGGCCCCTGCCAACCCCTCCAGAATTCTCTCTCACTCACTACACTGCAGCTTCCCTGCTCTTGTTTCCCTTACTGAAACTCACCGTGTTCCCTTCCACCTCCGAGCCTTTGTACATACTGTTCCTTCTGTCTGGAACATCCTTCCTTTCCCTCTACTTTTTAAAAGTTTACTCTTTCTTGAGATCTCAGCAAAAATTTCCCTCCCTCCCCCAAAGCCTTTCCTGACCACCTTGACTGAAGCAGACTCTCCTGCAGAAGCTTCTCATCTATTAAGAGATAGTGATCAGTAGCAATTAGACCCGAGTTTGTTGGATTATCTGATTCGCATCTGTCTCCTCCACTAGACTCTGAGCTCCGTAGAGGTGAATCATTCACAAGCCCCTAGCACATAGTAAGCACTCAATAAATAATTGACAAGTGATTGGCTAATATGCATTGAGCCCATAGTGTATGTCACACACTCTAAGCTCTGGGGGTGCAGCAGTGATGAAAATAGTCAACTATCTCTTCCTTGGTGGAGCAGACATGAGAGGCATGAGAAAGTTCTTCACCCGGAGGAAGTGTTCCAGAACTCTTAACCTCTTTTGCCACCTCCTCCTCTTCGTATACCCCTGCTGCATGTCAACTGTCCTTGCTCTCAAACCCCCATCCTCTGACCTCCCTGAGGCCCTTCCCTCCAAATCCCAGTCCCGCCCGTGTCACCGTTTGCTGTGTCCGAGGGCAGGGGTCAGGCTGAGAGAGCTCTGTCTGTCTCCTCTGTCTGTCCTGGGAAGTCACCAGCCTTGAGCCCATGTTAGAGTCAGGGGGCATATGGCCAGAATATGGCCAATGAGTTTGGAGCAGATAAGGTCCAGGAAAGAGTCTTGAGCAAGAGCCGTGGTGGCCCCAGAGATCAATATCAGAGCCCATGAAGGGTTATTAGATGTGGGTTCTGATAGGCCCTGGGGGCTGGGACCTTGGTGGGGCCAAGGAAGAGAGGGGCTCCAAAGACATCCTTTTGCTGTACTGTTCCAATTCCCCTCATCTGTCCTTTCTAGTATCCCAGCCCCCTGCCCCACCTCAGGAAGAAAACTCAGCCTACTCCTCCCTACTTTAGGGAGCTCCAATTGTCCTTTTCTTAGGAACTGATGGTGGATGTAATAGTGAGTAAGGTTTTTCCTTTTTATAAGCCAACATAAAAAATATGTGTCCTCCCCACTAATTCTCCCAATGCGTGTATGTATGTGTGTGGGGTTGGTGGTCCACAGAATCTCAAGCTCTAAGGTGTGAGTAGTTACCCAGATGCCCAGGGTCAGTAGGGATATGTAGCAAAGCCCAGCCCAACCTTCAGAACTGCCCATAGAATCATGAGAGAAGACATGGTTGTTGTTTTAAGCCTCTAAGTTTTGGGGTGGTTTGTTTAGCAGCAATGGCTGACTGATACACATGGGAAGCAGCCCCTTTGGTTCAACCTTCATTGACTATGTGTCAAGCACCTGCTGTGTGCCAGGCAGTGGGCTGCATGTTGGGGAGAACAGGGTAAACACACACAAGCTCGGTCCCTGCCTCCAGGAAACACTGAGTACTGAGAGAGACAGACATGAAACAAATACACTGACAACAAATGTGTTTATTTACAAATGGGGCTAAGTGTTCTGAAGAAACACTTGCTGAGTATTGCAACAAAGGAAGTGGTGTCATGGCTGGAGGTTTGCTGAGGAAGTGACACTCAGGGTGAGATCTGAAGGCTGATAGGTATTTTCAATAGGCAAAGAGGGAGGGAGCAATGTTCCAGAGAGTGGAAATGGCATCTGCAAAGGCCCTGGTGATCATACCCACTTTTCTATCGCTGTCAGAGATGACAGAGCCTTTTCTCCTTCTTACCTTGCTGAGATTTCTTTTACCAGCAGTTTGGGACAGCTGAAATTTCCTAAACCAAACACCAAAACTGCCTCAGTTTAAAGTAAGAGAAAACAGCAGACCTATAAGGCTCAAAACACCAATATGGGAAAGAAATACATGAAAGGGATTCCCAGCCAATAGAATACGAAGCATGAAATGTTTTCATCTATGCAGAAGTCAAGAAGTCAGCTTTGGGAAGGTCCAATAGTCTAAAAACTCAATTGCATTGAGGTTAAATTTACATATAATAAAATTTCCCATTCTCAGCATACATTCATTTGGTTTCTTCTAAATGTACACATCCATGTAACCAGCACTATAATTAAGACCCAGAACAATTTTATTCCCCAAAGTTCCCTCTGGCCCCAAGTGGCCACTAATCTGTTTTCTTTTTAAAAAAATTTTTTTTTAATTTTTCTTTTTTTTTTTTTTCCAATTATTTATTTATTTATTTTTATTTATAGCTGTGTTGGGTCTTCGTTTCTGTGCGAGGGCTTTTTCCAGTCGTGGCAAGCGGGGGCCACTCTTCATCGCGGTGCGCGGGCCTCTCACTATCGCGGCCTCTCCTGTTGCGGAGTACAGGCTCCAGATGCGCAGGCTCAGTAATTGTGGCTCACGGGCCCAGCCGCTCCACGGCATGTGGGATCTTCCCGGACCAGGGATCGAACCCGTGTCCCCTGCATTGGCAGGCAGATTCTCAACCACTGCGCCACCAGGGAAGGGAAGCCCCCCCCCTCTAATCTGTTTTCTGATATCATAGATTAGTTTCCCTTTTTCTAGGTTTCATGTAAATGAAATCAGACAATATGTACTCCTTTTAAGGTTTCCAGATTTAGCAAATGAAAATACAGGATGTCTAGTTACATTTGAATTTCAGGTAAACAAAAATTTATTTAACGATTTCATGGGGGATTTCCCTGGTGGTCCAGTGGTTAAGACTCCGTGCTCCCAATGCAGGGGGCCCGGGTTCAGTCCCTGGTCAGGGATCTAGATCCCGTACGCTGCAACTAAGACCTGGCGCAGCCATATAAATAAATATTAAAAAAAAAAAAAAAGATTTCATGGGATATACTTATGCTTAAAAAAATGTTGTTTATCTGACATTCAATGGGCTTCCCTGGTGGCGCAGTGGTTGAGAGTCTGCCTGCCAATGCAGGGGACACGGGTTCGAGCCCTGGTCTGGGAGGATCCCACATGCCGTGGAGCAACTAGGCCCGTGCGCCACAGCTACTGAGCCTGCGCGTCTGGAGCCTGTGCTCCTCAACAAGAGAGGCCGCGATAGTGAGAGGCCCACGCACCGCGATGAAGAGTGGCCCCCGCTTGCCACAACTGGAGAAAGCCCTCGCACAGAAACGAAGACCCAACACAGCCATAAATAAATTAATTAATTAAATTTTTTTTAAAAAATGTATAATAACATTATCACACCTAAAAAATAAGAATAACTCCTTAACACATACAAAATAAGTTCTGTCAGTGTTCACATTTCCAATTGTCTCCGAAATATTATGACATTTTTTGAGAGGACTCAGCTCTTCTGGATCACTCAGAATCATTAATGTCCATATATTATATACAGCACCATCCTCTGTGCCACCTAGATCAGTGGTGGGCAAACTTTTTCCTGTAAAGTGCCAGAGAGTAAATAGTTTTGGCTTTGTGGGCCACTTGAATTTCGTCAAAAGTACTCAACCCTGCCTTGTGGGAAGCATTTCCACAGATAACAGGTGAATGGCTGGGCATGGCTGTGTGCCAGGAAAACTTTATTAGTGGACACTGAATTTTCAGTTTCATATGATTTTCATGTATCATGAACATTATTCCTTTGATTTTGTGCGATCATATGAAAATGTAAAAACCATGCTTAGCACACATGGGCTGTACAAAAACAGGCAGTGGGCCATGATTTGCCAACCTCAGCCCCGGTCTAGATTTGGTGAGGCAGTGTTTCTTTCAAGATGACAGGTGAAAACTAAAAACCATTGCTCCTGGGCTCTTGAGGCAGCTTTGCAATTACATACAGTGGCCTGCTACTGATTTCTATTTCCAGGGCATTTCCAAGCATGACTTATTCACCACTGACCCACACCCCCCAACCCCATGCACACCCAGTTGGTTCCCAGGAGCTCAGAGTGCCCTGCAGTGATATGCAGGATTTTCTTCTAGGCTTCAGACACCCCTTCTGCAGGAGTCTGTGCCTTGCCAGGAGCAATCAAGCAGTGGCAGTCACTGGAAGATGCCTCCCCGTTTCAGACGGATCAAGATGTGAGACAGTGTGATTCTCAGAATAGATCAAATGCGATATACCTTTTTGATGTTCTCCTTTATCAAAGCCAGTTCCTTTTTCCAAAGGGAACACCAACACCGCCGGCAGCTGGTAAGCTGATAATTGTTCTCACCAGGCTACTCGCTGCCTGGATTTGGGGATTGCTTCCTGCAATGGTGAAATCCTAAATAATATATTCAAGTGGGTAGCTTTGTTTTGCATAACTGATTTCTAGAAGCAAGTATTTCTCCCGCTGCTGTAGATTCTTCAACCTTTTAAAAATCATAGTATCCCATGCAGGGATTCTGACATTCTCACCCAATTCCATCTCAGCACAAATTTAAGTTATTCTCCCCGTCCCCACCCCGACACCACGACCACCACCGTGTGTTCTTTGTTTTTGTTTTTGTTTTTCTTGGCCGTGCTGCAGGGCTTATAGGATCTTAGTTCCCCGACCAGGGGTCGAACCCAGGCCCTCAGCAGTGAAAGCACGGAGTCCTAACCACTGGACCGCCAGGGAATTCCTGAACAAACATTTTTTTTTTTCCCACTACGTGTTTTGCAGTTATAAATAGTGCTGCAAATAACATCTTTGGGGATAAATCTTTCTTCCATGTTTAGGATTATTTCTTTGGATTCCCAGAAGTGGCCCCCAAAGAAGAAAAGATCTTGGCTTTTTTTTCCAGAAGGATGTGAGGATGTACAACAGGGCAGGTCTCGCCCACCACCTCTGGGTCTTCTAGTTTAAAAATTTCTCCTGGTTATTGACTTACTGGAATTTTTTGATTTCTTGTGTGATGCACTATCTTCTTGAAATGGTTGGTTACTCACTATATTCCCGCTTTTGGGAACTGTCTTTTCATGTGTTTTGCCCACTTGCCTCCTGGAATCCAACTGTTGTGTTCCCTCTTCTGTCACTTTATATGATAAGATTATTAACATTATCTCTGTCACATAAGGTACAATTTTTTTCAAGTCTATTTCTTCTCTTCTATTTTTAGTGTGAGTTGTTTTTTATACACAGAGGTTTTAAATTTAAGGTTGTCAAATCTGTATCCTTCATACGAGACAAAAAGGAAAAAAAATCTACGTTAAGTATTTTTGAAATGAAGGCATTGTTTGCATACAGTACAATCCACACTTTTAGATGCAGTTCTAGGGTTTTCACAAATGCATAAGTTGTGTCACCACCACCCCAACCAAGACACAGAATGGTTCCATCGCCCCCAAAATCCCTTGCACCCTCTTTATACTTTAAGTATTTTAAAATCCAAGAAAGCTAAAAGAATTGACATGATGAATAGGCAATTCTTTTCTCCTAACCATTCTATGTTTTTAAATATTGAACCCAAATATAGAAGGTCTCTAGCAGATGGTGTAACAACTATTGCTCTTATTGACACCATTACACAGGCCAACATAAGCATAATGGGAATACCAGAGGAGAAGAGAGAGAAAGGAATAGAAAAATATTTTTTGAATAAATAATGGCTGAAAACCTCCCAAATTTATTACACCAACCTACACATCTAGGAGACTCAATGAACTCAAATAGGATCAATGTAAAGAGACCCACAATCAGATACATCCGAGTAAAAATGCTGAAACTCAAAGACAAGGAGAAAATCTTAAAAGCAGAAAGAGAAAAATGACTTTACACATACAAAGAAACCCAATAAAATTAATAGCTGATTTTTCATCAGAAATGTTGGAGGCCAGAAGGCAGTGGTGTAACATATTCAAAGTGCTCAAAGAATAAAACTATCAACCAGGAATCCTATACCCAGCAAAGCTATCTTTGAAAAGTGAAGGCAAAATAAAGACATTCCCAGATAAAACTGAGAGAATTTCTTGCTAGTAGATCAGCCTTATAAGAAATGTTATTCATCATTAAAAGGAATGAGGTACCTTACATACCACAACCTGGATAAATCTTGAAAACATGCTAAGTGAAAGAAGCCAGTCACAAAAGACCACATATTTATATGATTCCTTTCATATAAATGGAAATGTCCATAATAGGCAAATCTACAGAGGTAGGAAATAGATTAGTGGTTTCTTAGGTCTGGGAGCGGATGGGGAGATAGGGAGGTGATTGCTGAATGGTATAGGGATTGAGATGGTGAAAATCCAATTCACTGTGGTGATGGTTGTACACATCTCAATATACTAAGAACCATTGAATCATACACTTTAATTGTGGGAATTGTATGGTATGTGAATCTCAATAAAGCTGTTTAAATAATCCAAGTAGAAATTTTTTGCAATTGTATTAAATCTATAAATTATTTGTGAGGTATTGACACTAGTATAATATATACTCACCCCAACCAAGAGTGTAGCATGTCTTTGCTTTCATTCAATTCATTTTGGGGTCCTTTATTAGATTTTAAGTTTTATTAAATTTATTAGATTTTAAGTTTTCTTAAAACTTAAATTATTAGATTAATTAGATTTTAGATCCAATAAATCTAATTATTTATTAGATTTCAAGTTTTCTCCACAGAATCTTATGTTTTCTTATTTGCCAGTTCCTAGATGGTTTCTAGATTTTGTTGGGATGGTGAATGGTATCTTTAATTACATTGTATGTTTGTTTATTGTTGGTGTAAAGCAAAGGAATTGATTTTTGTAGGTTAATCTTGTAAATGGGGACCTTGTGATATTTCTCATTATTTGTTCTCATAGTTTGTTCATTCCATTGGTTTTACTGGGTATATAATTATACCATGTTCAAATAATGACATCTTTCTCTATTCCCTTTTAGTCTTTACACCTTTCTTTTTCTATTTGACTATAACTTCGTATACTTCAGTACTTATTGGTTTACTCAAGATCTCTATTTTTGTGTAATTTTTAGCATTTTATATTTTTCTAGTAATTTAACCATTTCACCTAGATTTTAAATGTTAGCCCATTGTTAGCCATAATCACTATTTTGTTCTTTTTTATATCTCTGCCTTGGTCAATATTATTTCCTCTTTAACAGTTTGTATTTTATCTGCAGCCTATCTCTTTTTTTCTTATTTGATTTTGCTAAAAGTCAGTTTATCTTAGTAACTTTTTCAAAAATTAAACTAGTTTTTGGTTTTGTTAATCTTCTTTTCTTCCCCCATTCATTTCATTGATTTCTGCCCATATTTTTAAAATCGTTTCTTCTGCATTTGTTTCTGTGGTTTTGCTTTATTGCTTATTTTCCCACTATTTGAGTTAGATGCTTAACCCATTGCAGAAAAATATATCTGTTGAATAAAGTTTTTATCAAATGCTTTTTCTCCATCTATGAAGATTGTCATCTGTCCATTAATCTGTCAAAGTGGTGAATTAATTAATTAATAGATTTTTCTAATGCTAAACAACCTTGCACATCTGGTATAACCTCATCAAATATCATATTTTTAATATATTGATGAAATCAAATGGTAATATTTTTATTTAGGATTTTTTTGATTCATGTGAGAAATAGAAATAGATTCTCCTTATTCATGCTGTTCTTGACTTTTTTGTATTAACACTGTATCACCTTGGGGCAGGGAAGGATTTTTTAAATGATCCCCCCAAAGTACCAAGTGAAAGCACTTGGAAATTTGACTACATTAAAACTAAGAACTTCTAATCAATAGACGACACTATCAAGAAAGTAAAAGAACAGAACAAGTCACAGATTTTTGATTACAGGAGGCTAGGTAAGAGAATATCTCTATTCCTAAGAAATACACACTGAAGTATTTAAAGGTAAAGGGCCATGATGTGTGTAACTAACCCTTACATGCTTTAGAAAATATATGGGGCTTCCCTGGTGGCGCAGTGGTTGAGAATCTGCCTGCCAATGCAGGGCACACGGGTTCGTAGCCCTGGTCTGGGAAGATCCCACATGCCGCGGAGCAACTGGGCCCGTGAGCCACAACTACTGAGCCTGCGCGTCTGGAGCCTGTGCTCCTCAACAAGAGAGGCCGCGATAGTGAGAGGCCCGCGCACCGCGATGAAGAGTGGCCCCCGCTTGCCACAGCTAGAGGAAGCCCTCGCACAGAAACGAAGACCCAACACAGCCCTAAATAAATAAATAATAATTTTTTTTAAGAAAAGAAAATATATGTATATTGAGAAATGAAAACCAGCTGGGATTAAAACTCTGCCCCACCATCCATCTATGGACACAGATAAAGCCAGCTGTAAAGTTAACAGGAAACATCTCTCCCAGGGATATGCTGCAGCTGTAGTGTTCTAATAACTCCCTTTATGGGTGACTAGGGCTATTTTACTCACTGAGAAGCTTAGTTCTCAAAAATCATAGGCTTTTGGAAACTTCGCTATTTGAAATTATATCCATAAGAATTCAACAGGGAATTCCCTGGCGGTCCAGTGGTTAGGACTTGGTGCTTTCATTGCCATGTCCTGGGTTCAATCCCTGGTTGGGGAACTAAGATCCTGAAAGCCAGTGCCACGTAGCCAAAAAAAAAAAACAAACTAAACATTCTACTCTTGCCTGTAAGATGTAAGTCACTTTGACACAGACAAGAAGCCTGCATTTCCAGCCCTAATACAGAGCTTTAGATAGAGTTTCTAGACACAACATGCCACATTTGTCTTAACTTTGTAGTTTCCAAGGAAACAGGACCCTGAGTCCACTTTGCAGTCCAGACCTGATGTTGACTCATTTATACAAATCCCTGCTTTGCTCCCAAGCTATTAAAACACAGCTTCACTTAAATTTCATTCAAATTCCTCTCCTCCCCCAAATTCTATAGCTCGATCCAGCTCCTTTTTTGGGACGTGGTCTCTTTCATTGCAGTGAGTCAATAAACCTGACTTTGGTTTGTCCCTGGTGATTGGGTTAAGATGGAGCAGTGGGTGATGAGTGGATGGATGGATGGTTGAATGGATAGACAGAGTGAAAATAGAGGAAAACTTCATTTGAAATGAATTCAGAAAGCCCAGAAGAGAGAGCTCTCATGCATATACCACACATTGCAGCCTGAATAACCAGAAGGAAGATGGAAGATAAAAATTATTTTAACAAGGTCTGCTCATATAGGATTCTTTGTACAAAATTCTCTTGGTCTCAACTTCTTATGCATGATGATAAGAATGTTACTTTTTTCCTTCTGGGACAGGAGAGTACATTTTTTCACATGGGAATTTCATCTCCTGGTTTTAAGAAAAGGGAGGAGGATTCCTCCTTGCCCCAGCGAGAACCACTAACCACTGTTTGCAGTCAACAAGAAACCACCACGGGGACTTCCCTGGCAGTCCAGTGGTTAAGACTGTGCTTTCAATGCAGGGGGCGTGGGTTCGATCCTGGCTGGGGGACTAAGATCCCACATGCCCTGTGGCAGAGTCAAAAAAAGAAAAGAAAGAAACCACCACAACCTCAAAGTATTGTTCTTCTCCAATAAACTCTTATTCAAAACAACCCTCCCCAATTTCCTCCTGAAACCTAATAAAAGCTGACCTGCTGTCCACCTCTTCGGACTTGCCTGTGGTTCACCACAGCTTTCTCCGCTCGAACTGTAATTCTTCTGCTATTCCTGAATAAACTCATTTTGCTGGTAAAATAACTTGCTACTTTATTTTTTCAGGTTGACAATAGATTGAGGATGATAAAGCTAAAGCAATGGGGTGAACTGTTAACGATAAATAAGTCTGGGTAAAGGGCATATACAAAATATTATTTTTATTTGTGCAGGTTATTTGTAAGTTTGAAATTATTTCCAAATAAAAAGTTTTGGTTCTTTTAAAAGAGGCTAAATTGGTTTGGACTAGTTTTTAGCAAATCTTTTGCAGGCCAAGGAAGAATTTTTTTTTTTTTAAGTAATTTATTTATTTTATTTTTGGCTGCGTTGGGTCTTCGTTGCTGCGCGCGAGCTTTCTCTAGTTGCGGCGAGCGGCGTCTGCTCTTCGTTGTGGTGCATGGGCTTATCATTGCAATGGCTTCTCTTGTTGCAGAGCACGGGCTCTAGGCGCACAGGCGTCGTGGCGTGCGGGCTCAGTAGTCGTGGCTTGTGGGCTCTAGAGCGCAGGCTCAGTAGTTGTGGCGCACGAGCTTAGTTGCTCCGCGGCATGTGGGATCTTCCTGGACCAGGGCTCAAACCTGTGTCCCCCTGAGTTGGCAGGCGGATTCTTAACCACTGCGCCACCAGGGAATCCCCCAAAAGAAGAATTTTTATGTTGTGTTTTATATTGTAATTCAGTACATACTCAAGAACTCAAATTATGAGAACTATTTCTTTCCACTTTTTCTTCATTCTGATATTTTCTATGATTTCACTTTTTAAAAAATGCTTATGATACACCCGTGGAAATTCACCCATATTTTGAAACACTCTCGTAGTAAGATCTGAGCACCCATTACTCTCTAAGCCTAATGGAATGTTAGACTCCGCCGATTCATGTTTTCTCTCCGTTGACTCGGGACCGGACTACATTTCCCAAAGTACCTCGGGGTGAGACCTGGTGGGTGGGGAGCCAGGGTCTGAGCTCTGATTGGAGATTGCGTGTGGTCCTCCAATTTGCAGGGAAATGTAGGCGATCCCCACGCAGAGGAGGGGGCGGGGCTTGAGAGAGGATCTGTACGAAGCCCCCGATGGCTGCTGGGAAATGTTGTTCTGGGCAGGAGGTGGAGGGCCTGCCGCTCAGCCTCCTGGGATTTGTAGTCCTGGCAGGCCGGTGGAGCCCTGGTTCTTTATCTTCCCGCTGGGTCATTTCAGGCTTTGCGCCCTTCCTCCATCACTTCCCTGGGATCCCTTAACTCATTGATCCCGACCAACTGCCGAGGCCTTCTCCGGTCCGCGGCTCGGAGCTCTCAAACGGCAGGTGCTCCACAGAGAGCCAAAGAGGTGGCATTGGCAAACGCTGGCCCTTGAGAGGCCTGGGAGGGCTTCTTGGAGAAGGCAGCAGGGTTCCCATATGCAGACCGGAATCAGCCCAGAAAGCAGCGTACAGGCGAGCTGATCTGATGCGTTAACAGTCCTTGCAAATGCCCTCCACTCCCCACCCCGGACGTCTCTGTGTCCACAACTCTTTGTCCCTGGGCTGGTATGACAGACACTGACCAAACAGTGGCACCTAGAGTGATGGGAGGCTTGAGGAGGAAAGCCCCCGACCCAGTGGGAGCCCAGGTGAGTCGCCTGACTGAGGCCTGGGGGACGCCAGGGAGGAAGAGAAGCAGTTAGAAATCCAATTCATCTCGGGGTTCCCAACATGGCCCCACACAGGCATCTTCCTTCATTCAAAGAACTCCCACATGCCAGGGGATGCTGGGGACACGGAGTTGGTCATACCCAGCCCTGCCCCACAAGGGTCCCCAGTCTGGCGGATCAGGGTTAGCTAGGTCATGAGAGGAGTCCGGGGTTCTGGAGCACCAAAGGCAGCACCTAACCCTGCTGTGGGAGCTAGGGGGTAGGCAGGTTGTTCAGGGTGTCACATTAGCCAATTCTTGGAAGGACTTTTGCATATGCAAAGACAGTGTCTGGAGAGAGCAAGCAGAGGTGAAGGTGAGGTTAAAATAGCCAAGTAAGGATCAGAGCTGATGTTACAGAGGCCCCTCTGTGTCTGGCACTATTCTAGGAGGCAGATGTTATCACCCCCATTATACAGATGGGGACACTGAGGAACAGCAAAGTTATGTCTCCCTCAAGTTGCACAGTAGGTTAAGTGGCTGAGGTAGGATTAGAACCTGGGCCATCTGGCTCCAGAATCTAGGCAGGTAACCACTGAACTGCCCCCATCCACTGACTTCCCAGAATGTCAGGTCTGTGAGGGTGGACCTCTCCCGAGCAACATCAGATATTCATCAATGTCTGCCTAATCTGCCCTTTGATTTTCTATAAGACATCCTGCTGCCCCACTGCAACCCCGGGAAACAAGCTTAGAGGGGGGATGAATTTTGAGCAAAGTCTTCAGTCCCCTGATCAAAGCCTTCCTGACCAGAGGCTACCCCCCCCTCTTCTGTACCTCCTATGGGGCCTGTGGGGCTGAGAAATGACTCCTAAAGGGAGTGGGTGGCTTGTGCTCCCCCCTTCTGGAGATGACAGAGTGGCTCATTCCTCCCACTGGAAGATCCAATGGTGACACTTTAGGTGGGTGGTGCCATGGCTGATGAAGGGGAAGGGACAGAGATGTAAGGACAGACAGGGTCACACTCTGATTCCTGGGCTCTATGAGGATATCAGGGTCCCGACCCTGATGCCAGTATGTGGAGAGACACTGGGTGTTTCCAAAAGAGCTCTTCCCCCAAAGAGTGCTGTCCACAGTGCTGAGCCCAAGATGGGTCTGGGTGTCCTCACTGCCCCAGGGGATTAAGGTACGAAGAATGGTGAGGAAGAAAATGTAGCGTGTGGCTTATGCGCCACCATTTCCCAAATGCTCACTTTCCTGGGCTCATGTGAACATCCCAAGAGCCATACAAGGTAGGGGTAATGTGCCCATGTTCAGATGAGGAAACTGAGCCTCAGAGGGAGGGAGGGACTGGCTCATGGCCTCACAGGAAGGGAGTGGAGGACGGATGAGGAGGGAGCCTAAGCTTCCAGGCTAGGTAGTTCCTCGTGTTTGTGTCTAAACACATGCTCTGGAGTTGGGGGAAGGGGAAGGGAGTAGTCATGACCATAATGTCATGACTTTACATGACATTATGGTACCACCTGGTGAAACAAGTTTGAGACACACTAAAAAAAATTAAATGGGGGTCTTTCCTGCAGGACTTGTCAGAGCCTTTAGCTCCTTTGTGCCTCCCAGATCTCTTTGATCAGGACCAAGGCCAAGGCCTGGGACCATGACTGACAGGCCCTGGGTCCCAAAGGCCTTGAGTGGGGCACGATGGGGGTGGAGGCGTCAGCAGCGTGTGCACTCGTGTAGTCCAAACATGTGTGTGCAGTAGCGGATGACCATGTGTACCTATGCACGTGTTGTCCATCACTCTGATCTGGGGCTCAAATAATACCTGTAAAAGGCGGACGGGACCTTGCCCTTCCTGCCTTGCCCCGCAGAGAGATAAAGGCGAAAAGTGCCTCCACTGCCTGCTCAACTCAGATTCCACAAGGCTTTATTGGCGCCGGACCTAGCCTGGTGCCCACCGCTTCCAGGAAAGACAGGCAAGGAAGGGGTTCCCGCCCCGCAGGAGCCCCCCAGGGATCGGCCAGCCAGGGAGAACACACTTTCATCCGCGGGCAAGGAGAGAAGGGCGTCTTTGCGGGGTGCACAGCCCAGGCAAAGGGCGGGTGGTGGGATGGAGTGGAGAGGCGGGGGGCCGGGCCCGCTTAAAAGGGGAACTCGCAGACATAGTAGAGGCGCCGCTCGCAGTCGTGGTCCCACCAGGAGCCGTCGTCCGAGGCCTGCGCCACGCAGTTCTCGAGCGTGCCGCCGTTAGGCTGGTTGGGGCTGAGCGGGTGCGGCGCGGCGCTGGGCCGGGCGCCGGGCTCGGGGCTGGGGGCGCGGTGCCAGGCGAAGAAGGACACGCGCTGGCCGTTCTCGAAGAGGTAGAGGCCCTCGGCGCGCCGGTCGTGCACACCCAGCCACACGGGCCAGTTGTAAGGGGCAAGCGCCGCGCGCAGATAGCGAGTGAGCGCTTCCATCTGCTGACGATCCGCCGGCTGCGCCAGGCTTCCGCCCCGCGCCACGCACCGCGCCTGCGCCGCTGCCTGAGCCTCGAAGTCGCGCGAGAGCAGGAAGCACTTGTGGCCAAGGCGCACCCCCTTCAGGCAGCCTGCGGGCGGGGCGGAGCGGAGGCGGGATTAGTGTCTCAGGGGCGGAGCGGAGGCGGGCTCAGAACCGCCAGGGGCTGGGAGATGGCGTCAGGGCCGCCAGGGGCGGGGCCAGACTGTTGGGGCGGGACTGTAGGGGGCGTGGTGCGGCCAGAGTAGTTTCGGCTCAACAGCACCGTGGGGAGCATTCCTCCCCACAGCCCGTCTGCTCCCCGCATTCACCCTCCCCATCAGCCAACACACCCCAAATCTGCAAGAACCCCCTCGCCCCTGGCACCCAGGGTCCTCACGTCTGCTCAGACTTTTCCGAACCCGTTTTGCCACCAGTCCCCCACCTGACCCGGATCGTCCCTCTTTCCCCGCCCCGCACGGTGCGACTCACCCTCTAAGCGGCCATGCTCGCGTTCGGAGCGGCTCTGCGCCTCCTTCAAGGCTTGCAAGGTGTCGCGGTTGTCACCCGCCACCTCCCGCAGCTGCCGCAGCCCCCGGCTCAGCTCGGCCACGCGGGTGTCCAACGCGTGCAGACGGACGTGCACCTGGTGCAGGCCTGCGTCCAGGCCGGCCAGGCGACCCACTGCGTATGGACAGGGCGCACGCTGGACCGTGACCCTGGGGGCGGAGCCAGGGGACCAGAGGACCTGGGGGGACCAGGACCTAGGGCTTCTGGGGCGGAGTTGGGGGGGGTGGTACTCAGGACTCCTGGAAGGTAGGGCCCGGTGGCTCCGGGCTCTGGGGAGGCAAGGCCGGGGACCCGGAGCTCCTGGGGGTATAGCGGCTCCGAGCTGGGCAGTGGGCGACTGAAAGACCCCGGGGCAGTGAAAGGACGGTTCGTTTTTGTGAAAATGACCACGGAGGCCTGGGAGCAGGGCGGAGCTAATGATTACTCACGGATATAAGTGAAGGTGTCTTCAGAGGTGGGAGAGGGGCTGGGGCTGAAGTAGGGAGTTGTGGTTGGTTCCTCCTCGCCTTCCTCCCCCACACCGTTCTTCTCAGTCGCCCAGGCCCCTTTGCCTTCAGGGTTTCCCTTGGGATTTTCGTCCGCACTCCTAGCAGGCAGTCCTAGGGCTTCCTGTAAATGCTGAGGCAGGGGAGGGATGGTCAGGGCCAGCCTGGCAGCTGCATTCTGACCCCCCAGACACTCCAGCCACCCCTTTCCAGCTGTAAGCTGGCTCTCTGCCCCGAGCCCCTACTCTGAACCCATCACCCTCATCCTCTGAGCCTAACCCATCCCTCCCGTTGCCCATTTCCCTGGCCCTCAATTACGCCCCTCCCAAGCCCACAGTCACCCAGCCGCGTCCCCCCACTAGAGTCCCAACACTCCCCTAACTCACCTTCAGCATCAGGGCCTCCCTCTCCCGCTCCTCCTCCTGGGAGCCACCCCACGCCCCCTCCCACTCCCTCTCGGCTCCCCAAGCTCCATGACGGAAGCCCAGGAGCTGGGGTACCACCAGAGCCCCGAGGAGCCAGACTGCCTGCATCAGGCTGGGCTCGGAGCGCCAAAGGCTGCAGAAGGATGTCCCTGAGGAGAGGGATGTTTCTGGGGACCGGAGTGTGTGCAGATCACCAGCCCCCTGGTCCGTGCCTCTCCCAGCTTCTCTCTGGTCCCTCTCCTCCCAACTCCCAGCTCCTGTCTCGTCCGTGCTCCGTTGGTCTCTGCTCCTCTGTGTGTGTCTCTCCCCGCCTCTCTTGGCTCCCCCGAGGCCCTGCCTCTGTGGCCGGAAACCTCCAACGTTCCAAAGCTTGGATCCCGCCTGCCTTGGGTCTCCACACACACCCTCCTCTTCCCACTTTCCAGAGCTTGCTTCCGTCCTGTCCTGCTCTTTCCTTCTGCCACAGCCAAAGCTCCAGAAGGTCAGGAAGAAGATGGAGCCGGCTCCCCAAGGGATCCTGGGGCAGAGCCTCTGCCCAGGGACCTCCTCAGGGAGTTGTCGGGGCTGGGCCCTGCTCCCCTCTCTTCCCCCTGGCCACTGCTCAGGACAGGGGAGACCTCAAGGTCTTGCTAAGGTTGTTATTATCCTGTGGCCACCGTCGCCCACACACCCTGCGGGAGGAGGCATTCCCACCATTCGCAAGCTCTAGACCGCCTCCTGTCCCCAGATCTCCCATCCTGCCCTCCAAGCCCTTGCCCCAGATGCAAATGAGCGTCTATGCCTGTCTGTGGGGACACATGCGAAGAGCACGCGTGTGGCTGTGTGTGTAGCCCTAGAAGGTGGGGCTTTTGGATCCATCTGCCTTGCTTTCCTGGAAACCTCCTGCAGGCCGGGTCCTGGGTGGGGCGACGCTGGGGATTCCAGCTGTTCACAGACCAGCAGACAGACCCACAGGGTGAAGGGCTGGGGCAGAGGGGAGGGGAGAGGCTGGGTGGGTGGGGTCAGGAAAGCTTCTTCCGGGAGGTGGAGTAGACAGATGGCCAGGCTGGGTGCACAGAGAGTTCTAAGCATTCAGCAAGGTACCTCATCTCCCGCCTGGACCACTGCAGTCGCCTCCTCCTGCCTCTCCCCCTCCTTCCTCCCAAGCCCCTCCAATCCACACAGATTGCCGCAGCCAGAGCAATGCTTCCAAACCACCATAAATCAAATCACATCACGCCCCACTCCCCTGCTCCCCCCAGCTTCCCATCATATGTGGGAGGGAAGCCAAGCCCTGTCCTCTGCACAGGCCTGGCCTGCCCAGCAGCGGGGGCTGGGAAGGATGGGTCCTTTACACCTCTGAAAGCTCATCACCCCCATTCCCCTGGTGCCCTAACTCCCCTCATCCCGCCCCCACCCTCCACAAGCTCCAGCCACACTGGCCTCTTCGCTACTTCCTGAATGCTAAGCTCCTTCCCACTTCAGAGTTTTTGTGCTAGCCTTTTCCTCCTTCTAGAAGGCTCTTCCCCCAGCTCCTTCTCATCATTGAGGTCTCGGCTCAGAGAGGCCTTCCCCAAGTTAGTTTATTCAAACACCTCATTTTATCTTTTTGGTTGAATCAAGACTGGCATTGCCTTGTTTGTTTGTTTACTTGTTCAGTGTCTGTCTCCCGCCAATGAAGGCAGGCATCTGTGTTCATTGCTGTATCCCCAGAGGTAGAACAGGGCCAACTCTGCACGTAGTAGGTACTCAATCACTTGAGAGAGGAAGGAAGTAGTCTTTCCTGCGGGGTAAGAGCTCAGCCAAAAGACTGAACACTGGATGGTTGTGTTTAGGTGGCAACTCGAGCTCCCCGTGGCACTGGGGTAGGGGTGGCAGCCAGGGTAGAGGTGGTGAAGGCAGTGGAAGAGAGGCTGCAGAGGCAAGGGAAGCAGGAGGGCAGGCCATGCCCACTCTATGTCAGACCCGTGCGTCATGTAGGGCTTTCCCACCCTCAGCCCGGCTGGTTGTGCAAGAAAACATGGAGCTCACGGGCCAGGATCGCAGGGCCCACTCTTCAAGGGAGAAAACCGAGGCTCAGAGAGGGGCCAGCTCAGCCTGCTGGAGGTGACCAGCGTGGCGGCAGCTAGCCAAAGCTTCTGGCTCTAAGCAGAAGCAGGGCATCTGCCCTCAGCTGCCGGGAGCCCTAGGAGGGGCCTTGGAAATCAACGCATCCAGGCTTCCATTTTCCAAGAAAGCAGAGGGCAGTGTGACCTTGGGCAGGCTGCCCACCACCTCAGAGCTTGGGCCTGTCTCAGGCGCCCATGAAGGGCCTGGGGACCCCTCACTGAGAGAGAATACACAGGCCGGAAAGGCCTTGTAGGCCGTGGAAGGGTACACAGCCCCTCTCACAGGCGGTGCCAACACGGGGCAGCTGTTCTCTCCCCAGGCCCAGCTGCTCACCACCTGGGCCGGTGGCTGTGCATCCAGAACCGGGCCTCCTGGGGCTGGGCCAGCACCTGCTCCAGCTCATACCGTGGTACCCACGAGCCTGCAGCTGGAGGTGCACCCACAGGCTGCTTAGAACTGCCCTCTGCAGGTGCCTGTGCTCTGGCTGGTGGCCCTGTTGGAGCGGGGAGAAGGGTAGGAGCCCGGGCTGTGGCGGTGCTCTCACCGCTGCCCTACGGGATCTGCCCCGTCTCTGTGGGTGTGTCCCACGCACCAAGGAGCCGAGCTGCTGAGATGGTTGGGGGCATCCGTGTGAGGAAGAATGTCAGGCAGCTATGGAGGGCCCAGTGCTGGACCACAGCGGTCTGAAGACTTTGAGCCAGGCTACCTGCCTCTGATCCACCACCTCTTTCTGACTGGGTGACCTTGGGCAAGTTCCTTAACCTCTCTGGGCCTCGGTTTCCCCCTCTGGTAAATGGGGATGGCGCAAGTCCGCAGCCCAGAGGACTGGTGTGAGACGCTGAAGAGCAAATCCAGAGCAGAGCCTGGCGCACGGGGAGTGCTCAGGAAATGTCAGCAATAATCCTCACGGAGGGGAGCGACGGCGCAGGGTCGTGCCTCTAAATGGGCATGTGCGCACCTGTGGGACGGAGGGCGAGGTGGGTGAGTGTAATGGAGATGCAAGCACTCATCTCCCTCCAGTTCTGTGTCTCTGTTTCAGGGTTGCGTGTGAGCTGGAGCTCTGAGCAAGCACAGCCGGCTGCGTGCCCGTGTGTGTGTGGGGTGGGTAAATGCGTGTGCTCTGCCGTGTGCATGCTCCGGCACGCGGGTGTGATATGTACATGATGTAGCTGGGTGTGCTCATGGTAATGTACACTCAGAGCCCTGCATGCCCTGGAGAGAATGTATATGTGGAGATGTCTGCAGGGGCAGGGCCAGCTAGTGACTCTCTGCACCTGTGCCTCGGAGGACGGTGTGTGTGTGTGTGTGTGTGTGTGTGTGTGTGTGTGTGTGTGTGTGTGTTTGGGGGGACAGGACAGGAATCTGCAGCTCTCACCATCCAATTTGGGCGGGGTAGAGTCTAGCAACAAATATTTAATTGTGCCCTACTGTGTGTAGAGGGGGTGGGGGCGATCTGGGAAGGGGCGGTCCCGGGGGTGCGAGGAGAGGTACCCTTGGGGGGCGGGTCCCCATCGTCGGGGTACAGGGGCAAGCAGGGGTGGAGTCAGGGTTAGGGGATCCGGCGGCTGAGAGGAGTGGTGGGGGAGGGGGCGGAGCCGGCGGTGGGGGGGGATGGGCGAGGTTTGGGGGCGCGGGGAGGGGCGATGTCTCCTCCGCCGGCTCCCGGAGGGAGGGGAGAGGGCGGAGGGAGGGGAGAGAGGGAGGGAGAGAGAGAGAGACAGGGTGAGGGAGAGACAGCGAGAGCGAGAGAGCGAGAAGGGAGGCAGAGGAGGCGCGGAGCTGGCGGCGGCGGCGGCGGCGGCGGCGGCGGCGGTGGCGGTGGCGGCGGCGGCGGCCCGAGGAAGAGGAGGAGGAGGAAGAGCAGGCGGAGACGCGGCGCCCGGAGCCGGCCGGACCGAGCCGGGGGCGGGCTAGCTAAGAGGGGCGCGGCGGCCGCGGCGGAAGGGGGGGCGCTCTGCGGATGGCCAGGCCCGGCCCGCGGGGGGGGTGAGGTCCTCGGCCCCCCCGCCCGCCCCCCCGGCCCCCGCCCGCCGCCTCCCCGGGCCCGCTCGCCCTCCGGGGCGGTGGGGCATGGCCTGAGGGTCCCCCGTCTCCGGGGGGGTGGGGGGTGGGGGGAGGGGGGAGGGGCCGCGGGCGCCGCCGACCGGGACTCAGCAGCCCCGCCAGGCAGGTAAGGGGGCCGAAAACCGGGGATCTGGGGGAACGGCGGGCGCGGGGCCGCGGGAGGGGGCGGGGGCGCCCCGGACGTCCTTGGCTGAGCGCCGGGCTCCCGGCCCGGGTGTGCGGTGGGGGGCGGCGGGGGGGTGAGGAGGGGAGCGTGGCCCCGGGCGACGTCAAATTAGGTTACGCCCCGGTCCCCCGTGCCCCGTCCCAGATCGCAGACTTGGTGGGAGGATGCAGCCCCCATCCGCCGCCGGCAGAGCCCCCTGCCCGAAGCCGCCTGCCCGCGCTCCTGGGCCAAGGGCTCGGTCGCTGTACCCGCCTCTTGGCCCTGCCCGGCCACTCCCCCGCCTCGCCCATCCCGGCCCATCTCGGCCCCTCGGCCCTTCCTGCGGCCCCACCCCTCGAGGCCCCTTCCCCGGGTCATCCCGGTGACCGTCTCCTCCAGGGGGGTCTGGGCCTTGGCCTCCTCCGCCCCCTTCGACCCCCTGTAGCTCCTGCTTCTCCTTCGAGACTCCTGCAGTCCCCTCCCACCCCTTCACAAGCTCCCCCCCATCCCCCCCCGTCCCCTCTTCCTTCTCCGCCGGCCGGCGCGCCCCCTCGGCTCCTGCCCCCGAGTCCCGCTCCCGGGTGCCCCCGCCCCCTCTCCCCGGACCGGGGCTCTCCCCCACCAGCTTCTCGGCCCCAGCCCCGGCTGCCTCTCCCCGCCTCTCCCCGCCTCTCCCCGCCTCTCTCCGCCTCCATTCATTCTCCCGGGCCGGCTCTCGGCCAAGCCAGCCGCCCCCCGCCCCCCCGCAGCCTCCCAGGGCACCCCCCCTCCCCTTCTCCCCCCCCCCCACCCCGCCGATTCCTCAGCCCCGTCTCAGTACCAGCTGCGTGCCAGCTATTCTTAGCCGCGGAGCGTTTGATTCATGCCGCCCCGGCGGAGTGTGCCCGCTCCCTCCCGCTGGGCCTGAGGGGGAGGGGCCGGGGAGTCGGGGGCAGCCGCACGCGCGGGGGGACCTGGCTAGCTTTGCTTTCAGGCCACTGGCCACCCCATTAGTGTCCGGTTGAGGCTGAGGGTCAGCCAGGGTCAGCGGAAGGGGAGTGGCTGCCAGCCCCAGGTCCGGAGGTGGGATGTGGAGTCGAAGGGTAGGAGGAGGCCGGGGTCTCCGCAAGGGTAAAGCAGGGGCAGCTCTGCGGGGTACCTAGAGGGGGAGGGGGCTTCAATGCCGTGGCCACGCTTGAGGAAGGGGTTGGACTGCCCACGGTTAGATGCTGGCTCGCCCACAGCTCTTAGAACTCTCCTCCCCGCCACACATTTTGTCCTCCCTCCCCCAACCCCCCAGCCCATCCCCACTCCCCCAAAGTCAGCAGTACCCTCCACTGCTTCCCATCTCCATGGCAACGTGCAGGAGCCGGGCCTGGTGTGGGGGGGAGGGACAAGACCAGACATTCTGGTTTCCGGTGCTAGGATGGGAGGGGGGGAGAAAATGAGAGAAAAGGACCCCATCTGGGACTCACCCTTATAAGACTCCCTCAGGGGCAAAGAATAGTGGGGATCTGGAGAGGATCTCTCACCCCAGTCCCCCAGAGTCTCACCCCCCTCCTTAGCCTCCCTCCCAGCCCCCCAGTCTCCCTCACAGTGGGGCCACCAGTAGTACCAGGCAATGCCACTCCACCCACCCGGCAGCGCCAGGCCTCAAACACACTCACAGGTCATCTGCAGCCACCCGGTACCGACAGGGTGACTGTCACCTGGACAGCGCTCCCAGGGCCAGCCTCCCCACCCCCACACACACCCTCTCAAGATGCCCCCAGAAACTTGCATAGGCAACCTCTTGTGGTTCCCCCGGCACACCCCTTGCATGGTACTCTGCCCCGTGACACCCCCATCCCAGTGCCCCTGCCCCCTGGGACACCGGTCCCCCAGCAGCCCTCTGCACACATTGTCAGCCGCGCTTCAGTGAGGTCACCAGCTCCACCCTAGGCTCAAGGCACCTCCCTCTCCCCCTTACTACATCTCAGCCTCACCCCAGTTATCCAGGAGGAAGATGGGAGGACCTCAGGTGAGGGCCCTGGCTGGGGCCAGGAGGGCAGGATGCCGGTGGGTCGCCCACCTGTCTGTCCTCAGCTAATTTTAGCTGCCTTCTCCGTGGCCTGGCAAAGTGGGCCAGTAGCTCCCGCGGTGATTCTGCGGTTTCTGGGACACCACCACGCTGGGTCAGCGGCAAAGTGGGGCGCAGGAGGGGCGGGGGGCTGCGAGCAAGGCCAAGGGCAGGGAAGGAGACGTGCAGGCAGCATGGCAGGGTTGGGTGTGTGTGTGTGTATGTGTGTGCGCGTGCGAGAGAGAGCTTGGAGGCCGTAGGAGTGTCTGGGGGGTGTGTCCAGCCTCCTTCCTGCCTCCCTCGGGCAGGGTGGGGCGGCTGCCCTTGATCATTTGTCCACTGAGTGCGCCTGTGGCCTCCAGGGGGTCCGGGCTCCTAGTCTGACAGCCGCCCTTGGCCCCCCGCAGCCGCCTGTGATGCTGCCGTCCCCCGTCGCCCCGTGGCCCCATGATGACCCACAGCCCCGCGTCAAGCGAGGACGAGGAACGCCACAGTGCCAGCGAGTGTCCCGAGGGGGGCTCAGAATCCGACAGCTCCCCAGACGGGCCAGGGAGAGGCCCCCGGGGGACCCGGGGCCGGGGCAGCGGGGGACCTGGTAGCCTGGCCTCGGTTCGAGGCCTCCAGGGCCGCTCCATGTCTGTCCCAGACGACGCCCACTTCAGCATGATGGTGTTTAGGATTGGCATCCCTGACCTGCACCAAACAGTGAGCCGGCTGGCCGGAGTGGGGGTGGGGGGGACCCGAGCCCGCACGGGGAGGCCTCCGGTACTGGGTGTCCTCACACGTGGCCCCCAATTTCCAGACCCCCCACGTATTGCCCCCAACACCCACTCTGTCCCTGGAATCACCCACAGCCCCTTCCCGCACCACCTCAGGCCCCTTCCTGTCGCCTCCCCCACCAGAAATGCCTGCGCTTCAACCCAGATGCCACCATCTGGACAGCCAAGCAGCAGGTGCTCTGCGCCCTGAGTGAGAGCCTGCAGGATGTCCTCAACTACGGCCTGTTCCAGCCGGCCACCTCGGGCCGCGACGCCAACTTCCTGGAGGAGGAGCGGCTGCTGCGGGAGTACCCCCAGTCCTTCGAGAAGGGGGTGCCCTACCTGGAGGTGAGGCCCACGGCCTTCCTGGCCCCTTCACAGATGACAGAAGACGTGTCCTGAGACACATCTGCCCCCTCCCCGTTTTTTCTCCCAGCCAAGACCTTGACAAGGGAAAACCCAGTGGGCTCTTCTGGATTCGGGGGGGCACCTAAGAATCAGAGTCAGAGAGGCCTGAGTTCAAATTACCGTGCGTTCTGCCTCTGACCGGTGGAGTGACCTTGGGCAAGTCATTTTCCAGCCCCAAGCTTCCCGTTATCTATCAAAGTGGGAAAGGATGCCCAATTACAGTAGGTATTCTAGAACATTCCCCATGGGGTCCAGACTCCTTAGGGGTTGCCATCCACATGCCCCTAGTAGCCCAGCACCGCTCTGCCCACCCAACCAAGGCTCTGGGGCTGTTTCCACCCTGACCCAGAGTTGACTCCTGGCTCAGAAGGGGGTCCAGACCCCTGATTTTGAGTCTCTGTCTCTCCCCTTACCCCACCCCTGGCCTCAGTTCCGATACAAGACCCGAGTTTACAAACAGACCAACCTGGATGAGAAGCAGCTGGCCAAGTTGCACACGAAGGTGAGAGAACCCTGCGGACACTTGCCCTCCCACCTGGAGCTCCCTGCCCAACCATTTTCTCTCCTATCTCTTCCCAACAGCCCTCCAACCCTTCTCTGCCTCTGCCAGGGTGCCCCACTTAACTTGGAATGCTGTGTCACATTTGGGACAACCCCAAATGCCCCTGCTAACCCTATCACAGCCTTTTTAATCTCCTCTCTTTCCTCCTTGTGCCTCTGCTCAGGCTCACACCATTTCCACCTGGGTCCCACTTTCTTCATCTTTGGATTCTCCCCTCTCATCTCCTAGGTCCCCTATATCCACTCAGGGCCCCCCCTTCCTTGGCCTGTGACTCTGACATCTAGCATCCCTCTGCCTAGGGGCTGTTTCATAGACACCCTGCAGTTCCCACAATCCCAGAGCCTAAATCTCTACCAGATCCGAGGATGCTCTCCTCCCCAGCCACGTTTATCCTCCTGTTATCTTGCCCTCCAGTTCTCAGACTATATGTCCCCTGCGTCTCCTCTGGTCCCCTAAAAGCTGGGAAGAAGCCAGGGGGCTGCTTTGGTCAGAAGTGAAGTGAAGGATCCTTGACACTTGGGAAGAAAGCTCCCAGGCGGCATCTTCTCATCCCCATCCCCACCCCACCATGCATTTGTCTCTGTCCTCCCCCAAATATTCCATCCGTCCAGACCTGTACCATCCACTGCAGGTGCTTCCAGACACATACGGCCCCCCGGGTACCTGCCGTGTGGCAGGTCCGGACTGAGCCTGGCTGTGAGTGTGAAATACACACTGGATTTCGAAGACTCAGTACCCCCAAAAGTAAAATATCTCATTAATAAATTTCATGTGGATTACCTGTTGAAAGAGTAATATTGTAGATAGAGTAGATTAAAAAGAGATAGGTCATTAAAGTGAATTTCAATGTAATTGAAAGTTCCCCTTCCTTTTTTTTTTTTAAAAAAAGGCGGCTACTAGGGACTTTTCAATGACATGTGTGGCTTCCTGTGTATTTCCACTGGCCAGCACTGCCCCAGAACCCAGCTTTGCTCCCTTCCTCCCTGACCGGCCTGTCTTCTCTCTCTTGTCTATGCCTCAGACGGGGTTGAAGAAGTTCCTGGAGTATGTGCAGCTCGGGACATCCGATAAGGTGGCACGGCTGCTGGACAAGGGGCTGGACCCCAATTATCATGACTCGGATTCAGGAGGTAGGGAGGGGGCCGGGCGCTTTGGGAGGCCTGGAGAGTCAAGAACAAGGCCTAGGGGCTGCATGTGACCGGCCTTTCCCGTCCCCCCCCCTACCAGAGACCCCCCTGACGCTGGCTGCCCAGACAGAAGGCTCTGTAGAGGTGATTCGAACCCTATGCCTGGGCGGGGCCCACATCGACTTCCGGGCCCGGGATGGCATGACAGCGCTACACAAGGCCGCGTGTGCCCGTCACTGCCTCGCTCTCACGGTGAGGTGCCAGATCCTCCCGGGACCCTCCCCAGAGCTCAGAGGCACCCCCAAATTACCATGTTTCTTGCCCTGACTGCATTGGGCCAGTTGACCCAGACCCTTCCTCCACCTCTCCTCCATTGCTACTCCTCTGACCGAATCTGATACCCTCCTGGGACCTCCAGGAGCGCCCACCCGCCCCAGCTCAAGGCTCATGATCAGCTGTAGTTGATGGTCGTGTGGACCCTTGCCCTACACGCAGGTAGACCATGTTAATTTCCTGACACCCAGAACTTCTCCATTCCCTCTGACCCAGCTCTACACCAACACCTACCTCTGTCTCCCTGACGTGTAGACTCTCCTGGTGGCCTTGAAAATACAGAATGACCTCCCTGCTGTGCCCCCAGATACAGACCCTCCTCCATACACACCCTGCAGACACAGCCCCTTCATCTGCCTCCTCCAGACACTGGCCCTCCGCCCCTCCATCTACCCTTCCCAACCTAGCAGCTCACCCCCCAAACACACCCCCTTCTCTCACAGCCCCCTCCTCCAGTGCAGCGTCTAGAATGTGCCTTCCCAAATTGACGAACCTCGTAGACCCTCAAAATACATACACGGAGTCAGCTCGCCCGGTCTAATTTTTAAAAAGTCTTCTTTTCCCCCCACCGAAGGGCACTTGATCCCTCTTCATACACAGGTCAGGCTAGACCGCCCCCAAAGCTGCTGATAAACACCAGGATTCATAGACGCTCCAGCTTAATGGAGCCTCTTTTGCTTTCTCCAACCCTTTCTTGAAGATCCCTAAACACCAGCCACAAAGATCTGCCTTACAGCCCTGGAATCGACAGACCCTCTTTATGTACACCCCTCCCCCAGACCCCGCACCTGCTCGAACCCCGCCCCTACCCCCCAGGCCTGCGCTGTCCAATCCAGCAGCCACCAACCACATGGGGCTGTGTAGATTTCAATGGATTCAAATGCACTAAAATGAAAACTTCCGTTTCTCAGGCTTACTAGCCACATTCAAGCACTCAGTAGCCCACACGCGGCTGCCATATTGGATCGTGCGGTTGTAGACTATTTCCATCACCACAAATGGTGCGAATGTGCTGTTGGACAGTGCCACTGCAGACTCTCCTCACACAGGGCTGCCGCCAACAAACACTCTTTCCTCACGTGCTCGATGCTGCCAGCCTTCCAGGCCCAGAGCCGTTACTTGAGCGGGACCACTCCCTGCCCCCGAGCCCCCAGCCCCTGTGAGGCTGGCCCAAGTGGCTTTAACCCAAGCTTGCCCCCCTCCCAGACTTCATTCTGTGCCTCATCCTCGGGATCCTGGTCCTAATAACCCCTCCCACCCAGCCAGGGACCACCCTGCATCCAGGCTCCGTTCTCTCATTTGTCCCCCAAATTTGTCTCACCAAACGTCGCCCATGAGGGAAGGTTGGGCAGGATTTCAGAGTGGGAGGGTCCTCTGGAGGCATCTTCCCAATCCCTTCATTGTTCACAGGGATGAGAGAGGCTCTGAGAGGGGAAGGACCAGTATCAAGGTCGCTCAAGGGCATCATGGCAGAACCAGCTCTGGCACTGGCCAGTGTGGGTCACCCAGGACTCCCCTCCCCACTGGCCCTTCAGCATGAGCCGGTGCTTGTCTGACTGTCTTCGTTTTTCCCTTCCTAGGCGCTCCTGGATCTTGGGGGTTCCCCCAACTACAAGGACCGCCGGGGGCTGACTCCTCTGTTCCATACGGCTATGGTGGGGGGTGACCCCCGCTGCTGTGAGCTGCTTCTGTACAGCAGGGCCCAGCTGGGCATAGCTGATGAGAACGGCTGGCAGGAGATCCACCAGGTGCTCCTGACTCGGCCAGGAGGGGCTGGGGGCGGCATGGGTGGTTGCTGGACCCGGAGGGGGCCAGGGATCAGGGACCCCGGTCCAAGGAGCTAGGGCTCCAGATGCTGGCGTCCCCACAGAGGGGAGGGGTGGGAGTAGCATGGTCCCCAAAGAGGAAAAGATGAGGGAGGGTGTCAGCACCGGGACCCTGAAGGGGATGGCGTGGGACCTGGAAACCTCGATCCCTGAGATGAGGGGGGATGGCCTCTCGACCCTCCCAAGGAGCCAGCCCAGAGCCCTGGGCCTCGCAATGACTTGTGAAGCTGGCAGCGTGAGTTCCTAAGCAGGAATGGGGGTTGAAAGGAGAAGGGGAGGTGGACGCAGAGCTTCCTGGCCTCGAGGTTCTGAAGGAGACAGACAGATGCCATGGTCAGGTGGGTCTGTTCCAGCCTCCTCAGCTCCCAATCCTCTCCAGGCCTGCCAGAGGGGCCATTCTCAGCACCTGGAACACCTGCTCTTCTATGGGGCTGAGCCTGGAGCCCAGAACGCCTCGGGGAACACGGCCCTGCACATCTGCGCCCTCTACAATAAGGTCTGCCCTGCAGCGCCCGCCCCGGGCCCTCCTCCTGACTTCAGCCTCCCAGCCTCTCTGTGCCCTCTGTTCTTTCACTATTTCATTCATTCATTCATTCAGCAGATATTTCCTGAACACCTTCCCTGTGTCAGGCTCAGACCTGGGTGCTGAGGACACAGTAGTGATTAAGACAGGCAGCCCCTCCATCAAGGGACACACCCTGCCGTTATGATCCCGAGTGTTCAGAGGGCGGCCACCAGGAATCCAGGTCCCTGTGGGAGCCCACATCTGGGCTTGGCCTTGGGGCTGGGGTGAAGGTGGCTCTCTGGAGGACGTGCCATCAGTGCTAAGATGAGGAGTTGGCCAAGTAGAAGAGGGCAGAAAGGGTGTTCCAGGCAGAGGGCATAGCCTGTGCCAGAAAACCAGAGGGGAGAGAGTCGGGATTGCTCCTGGAAATGCAAGAAACTCCAAGGGTCCTATTTCTTTTATTTTTAATTTCTATTTTATATCGGAGTAGAGCAGACGTTCAATGTTGTGTTAGTTTCAGGTGTACAGCAAAGTGATTCAGTTATCCGTAGACATGCATCCCTTCTTTTTCAAATTCTTTTCCCGTCTAGGTTATTACAGAATATTGAGTAGAGTTCCCTGTGCTATACAGTAGGTCCTTGTTGATGACCTATTTTACATATAGTAGCGTGTATATGTTAACCCCTGAGGGTCCTATTTCTAATGGGTCTCCATTCAGCTGCCAGTGGAGCGCCGCCCACTGCAGGGGACAGGGGAAAGGCCAAACCGCAACCCCTGAAGGGGACAAGAGCGTGTCGCAAGTTGTAGCAGTTCAGGGCTGGGTGGACCATCCGCAGTTCAGGAGTTCTGAGTGGGGGTGAGCAGTAAAGAACTGGCAGAAGGGAGGGTGGTCTCACGTACCCACTCCAGCTGTGATGTAGTGGCCAGTTGGGTTGGCAAGAGCCAAGGCTCTTAGCCTGCTGACCCCGGCCACTTTACCACCTGTGCACCAGGCGATCCTGGACAGGTCAGCCCCCCCCCCTCCCGTGCCTCAGTCTCCCCACCTGCTTCCCAAGGCTCCCTGCCCTTAGACGGTTGCTGCAAGGACTTCGGAGGCCAGGGCCTGGCATGCTGTGGCTGATCCATCAGCCTCTTCCCCCTCCTCCAGGAAGTCTTCCAGAACAGCCCCAGTCCCTTCTGCCTCATCAGAACTTGCAGTGCCAGGATGTGGCAGGTAGCCACGTGCTGCCTGGTGGCAGCAAGCAGTCTGCTCTGCGCCCGCAGAGGGAGAACTCAGTGTTTGTCAGATTGCCGTCACTTCCCCGCCCCCACCCCCTCCCAGTGCATCTGTCTCTCCTGCTCCCTGACACGGGCCTCGTGTCCGGATTTTCTGACTCAGTAGCCTGTGCACAGGCCAGGATGCCCCAAGCAAGTCCCGTCCCCTCCCTGAGGTTCCATCCCGCTCTCCGAAATGGGAGTAACGTCAGCTGATTGAAGGGAATGAAAGATCATGTGTATTAAGTGCTCATCCCTAGAAGGCAGCTATACAAATAATAATTATTATTATCATTACCATTACCATTATCAATCAGGATCAGGTCAGGAGACAGAAACCACACCAGTAATCTGCATAGGGAAAATGTAGCACGTATACAGAGGGAACAATTACTCTAAGTGGGTCAGATGAGCCAGCCATTTCCCCACCTTGTGCTTCTCCTTTCTCATCTGTGAAATGGGTCAGTAACACCTACCTTGCAAAGGATCAAGGGTGTGAATGTTTTGCTTGCTCTTGTCATGGTGCTTAGCAAATAGATGCTTGACAAATGCAGGTTCTTTTCCGACTTTCTCTCCCCTTGTCTTCCCTCCCAGACTTTAAGCTTCCCAAGGCCCAGAGCTGGGTCTGAAAGATTTCCTCACTCTCTGCCCCTCTGGCCTCCTGGCATGCCCGTCTAGCCTCTGGTGGTGAAGATCAGGCCCATGTCCAGGCTGTGAGCTCCTCAGGGGTAGGGCCTAAGTCTGATCAATCGCTCTGTCCCAAGGCCCCAGCATATACTAGGCTTAGATGCATCTTTGTTGAATGAGTGAGTGAGTGAATGAATGAATGAATGAATGATGGATCAGATGCCTTGAATTTCCCCCAAGACCACGCACAGCACCCAACTCAGAACATTCAACAGGTATTTGCTTCGAGGTAGATTGAATGACTCCATGAATGAATGAATGACTTGAACGAATTGAATTTTGAATGACTCAACGCCACATCCTCCATCCTTATCCTTTCCGTGCACATTTCTTTTTTTTTTTTTTTTTTTTTTTAATGTGGGATCTTCCCGGACCAGGGCTCGAACCTGTGTCCCCTGCATTAGCAGGTGGATTCTTAACCACTGCGCCACCAGGGAAGCCCCCGTGCACATTTCTTGAGCACCTACTGTGTGCCCGGTTGTGAGATGAATCAGATACGGCACGGCGCCTGTCCTCGGGAGGGTGGGGGGAGTTCACAGTCTGGTGAAGAGGCAGATGTGTAAACAGATAATTGCGATACAATGAGATAAGTGCTAGCACACCAGTAAATACGAGGTTCTCTAAGAGTGTAGTGAATTGCTGGTTAAGCTGAAAGAGATGCTCTGGGCCTGTGCTAGGCAAGGTGGCAGTGGGGGCTGGCAGATATGCAAAAACACACATGGCACTAACTTACAGTCTAGTTGGGGAGACAGCATGTGCACACATGGACACACACACTCGCACTCACAAACACATCCAGAAAACGAACCAGGCTAACCTTACTGTCCAATCGGAGGACCACTGGACTTGGGCAATCGGAGTTGTGCTTTCACAGGAGATAGATGATAGATTAGAAGGCTTGGTTTGAGTCCTAGCTGCCCCACTGACTGGCTGTGTGACCTTGGCCATGGATTTGCCCTCTCTGAGCCTGTCCTGTAGGATGGACCCGTACAAGCATCCTTGATGGGTTTGTCACGTGAAGAGGGTGAGACCAAGCAGGTGTTTTGTGAATTCTGGTTAAATTAGCATCTTGGGGATCTGGAGTGGAGCTGAGCTGGGGGCCAGGTTGCGTTTGGCCAGGCCAAGATGAAGGGGGAGGACATTCCCTCATCCAGCAAGTGTTTATCGAACAGCTCTTACGGGCCAAGCACTATGCCAGGTGGTGGGTGCCACAGACAAAACCATGCCTCTCTGAAACGGACAACGTAGTGGGGGAGAGATGCTAGAGACGAATAAAATAGAAATGTAATTTCAGGGAGGCAGTGTTATGAGGAAAATGAGTTAATTCTGGCTTAGAAGAATGCCCGGCACATAGCAGGTATCATGTAAATAAAAATAAAGCCGGGAACTGGACAAGGGGTTATTTTCAACAGGATAGTCAGAGGGACCTTTTCTGAAGAAGTGGCATCTGAGCAAAAACATGAATCAAGTGAGAAAGTGAGCTGTACAGAGATCTAGGGGCAGACAATTCCAAGCAGAGGAAGCAGCAGGTGCAAAGGCCCTGAGGCAGGAGCGTGCTTGTCAGAGGAAGAAGGAGGCCAGTGTGGCTGGAGCATAGGGAGCAAGGAAAAGTGGTAGAAGATGAAGTTGGTGAGGCTGGGGGGTCGGGGGGCAGGGCAGGCAGATCAGCAGGGGCCTCCTAGGCCAGGGCGAGGATATTGGGTCTGACCCAAAGAGTGAGAGAGAGTGACATGTTGTGATTGACATTGGTAAGGAATTGATCTGGATGTGGATGACATCCCTTCCCCCACTGCCCGACCCTGGCCCCACTGCCCCCTTCCTTCTGGGTCCAGCAGAGTGTGTGATTAGAGCAAAGGCTTAGGAGTCAGACAAAGCTGGGTTCGAATCCGAGTGCTGATCGTCACCAGCCACATGACCTTGAGCTCCTTTTGAAGCCTTAGTTTCCTCATCTGTAAAATGGGGACAATAATTTCTATCTCTTGGAATTGTTGGGCCCTTCGGTGGCTACCTCCTCGAAAGTGCTGAGCACCAGACATGCAACATAGTAAGCCCTCCAAGAGGTTTGAATTGGTGGCTTTCAAACTGGATGCTTCTGCCTCCGAGGGGACATTTGGCAATGTCTGCAGACATTCTTGGTTGTCACGACTGGGGAGGGGAGTGCTACTGGCATCTAGTGGTAGAGCCCAGGGATGCTGCTGAAAGCCCTACAATGCACAGGATGACACACACCACCACCACCACCACCACCACCGCCCCCGCTACAAAGACTTGTCTGGGCCCTAAATACCAGTAGTGCTGAAGATGAAAACCCCTGATTGGGAGGTTGGGGTTAGCAGATGCAAACGGCTATATATAAAATGGATAAACAACAAGGTCTTACTGTATAGCGCAGAGAACTATAGTCAATCTCCTATGATAAACTATAATGGAAAAGAATAATTTTTAAAAAGGATATGTGTGTGTCTGTGTGTGTGTGTGTGTGTGTGTGTGTGTAACTGAACTGAATCACTTTGCTGTACAGCAGTAATTAACACAACATAGTAAGTCAACTGTACTTCAATAAAATAATAATAATAATAAAGAAAACCCCTGGTTTAGGTTAGTGCTGTCCGATAGGCTATAACCTGAGTCACACGTGTCATTTTAAATGTCCCAGGAGCCACTTTTAAAAAAAGGAAAAAACAAACAGGTGACATTAATTTTAGTAGCATATTTTATTTAACCCAATGTATCCAAAATCTTATCCTTTCAATGTGTAATCAGTATAAAAATTATTAGAGGGACTTCCCTGGTGGTCCAGTGGTTGAGACTTCGCCTTCCAGTGAAGGGGGTGTGGGTTCGATCCCTGGTCTGGGAGCTAAGATCCCACATGCCTTGTGGCCAAGGAACCAAAGCATAAAACAGAAGCAATATTGTAACAAATTCAATTAGGACTTTTAAAAAAATGAAAAAAAATATATTAGAGATGTTTAAATTACGTTTTTCATGCCAAGTCCTTGAAATCCGGTGTGTAGTTTGTATGCACGGCACCTCTCAGTTTGGACTGGCCACATTTAAAGGGCAAGTGGCTGCTGTCCGGGGCAGGACGGGTTTCCATCAGATGGTTCTGGAAGTTCTTAGCACCGTGTCTGTGTCCACTCATGGTGACCTTAACTGTTTGTTTGGTTTTTTTTTCCTTTCACCCTGTGCCACTGACCATCAGGAGACGTGTGCTAGGATCCTCCTCTATCGAGGGGCCAACAAGGACGTGAAGAATAACAGCGGACAGACCCCCTTCCAGGTCTGGGGCTGTCGGGGCTGGTTGGGAGGGGGCATGAAGAACACAGAGGGGGTAAGGAAGGTGGGAGACTTTGGGGTGCTGGGAGGGAGGCACTTGGTCTGGGAGAGGAGGAAGGACAAAGTTAGCGGGGTGAAGGTTTGGGGGGTGCAGCTGGCCAGAGACCTCACAGTGTTTCCTGCTTCCTCTCTCTCTCTCTGTCTCTTTCTCTCTCCTCCCTGGGCTCCCTGTAACCCCTCCCGCCAGGTGGCAGTGATTGCTGGGAATTTTGAACTCGGGGAGCTGATCCGAAACCATCGAGAACAGGACGTGGGTGAGTGAGCTAAGGGGAGAAGCTGGGGGCCTGGGGGGCTGCGTGGTGGGATTGGGGAGTCAGTGAACCTGATCTGGGGGCCAGGATGGGATCAAATACACCTTAGAGTAGCATGAACCACTGAGCAGCGGCGGGGGTGGGGTTCCCGGCACCCCACTCTTTCTTATCTCTGTCTTTCTCCCCTCACGCTTCTCCCCCACCATCTCTCGCCCCTATGCCCTCCCCACCTGCCTCTGCCTCCCTCTGCCCTCCTGCCACCATGCCCCCCTCAGTGCCCTTCCAGGAGTCCCCCAAGTACGCAGCCCGGCGACGGGGACCCCCCGGCGTGGGGCTGACGGTGCCCCCCGCGCTGCTGCGGGCCAACAGTGATACCAGCATGGCCCTGCCTGATTGGATGGTGTTCGCCGCCCCGGGGACCTCGTCCGCCGGGGCCCCCGGCCCTACCTCAGGGCCCCAGGGCCAGTCGCAGCCCTCGGCCCCCAGCACCAAGCTCAGCAGTGGGACCCTCCGAAGTGCCAGCAGCCCCCGGGGCGCCCGGGCCCGCTCCCCATCCCGAGGGAGGCACCCCGAGGAGGCGAAGAGGCAGCCCCGTGGACGGCCCAGGTAGGGGAAGGCTCAGCCCTGATCCCACAGACCCCATCCCAGCCAGATCCCCTCCTCAGAGCCGCAGCTCCGCGCCCCACCCCGGGCCAGCCCAGCTGCCTTCCTCCTGTGCCACATGTGGCTGGTCCCCCATCCATCCACCTCACTGGTCCCAACCTCAGACTACCAAGTCCCTCTCCTCACCCTTGAGGAAGTAAGTGAGGGTATCGTGAGCCACAGTCTTGCACCCGTGTCCAAGTGCACCAGCGTTTAGCTGAGCACCTACTCCATGGGCCTGGGTGGGGAGGGGCCCAAAAGAAATGTTGGACAGACAGACAGACAGCCTGGGCAAGGTGAGAGGAAGCCAAACAGAGTGGGGGTGGGCGAGGGAGTCGGGGAGGGGTTTCCAGGCTTGGAGATGAGACCAGAGGTAGGGAGGATGGGCAGGGAGCATTCTGGGGTAAAGAGGCCAGGCTGGCTAGAGGAGGACGGGAAGGGGGTGCTGTGGCTGGCCGGCCTGTCCTGAGGACGTGGGCGGGAGGAGGATCACAGCGGGGTGGGGATGGCAGGCAGAGGAGTTGGACTCAACCCAGGAGGAAGCTGGGAGTCGCTGAAGGCCCGTGAGCCAGGGATGACACAGTCAGAGCTCAGCTTCAGGAAGCTGAATCAGGCAGGGCATGCAGGACCGTGGGAGGGGACAGAGCCGGAAGCCAGGAGGCAAGAAAGAGGGCTGGAGCGGGGCCAGCGGCCGTCCAGCAGGGGGATCGCCCAAGTGCCCTCTTTCCCTGAGGACGCCAGAGCTGGAAAACGCACTCAAACTCCCTCCCCGACCCTGATGTTCCATCTCCCCCCAACCCAAGGACCCCTGTTCTCCTGGAGGTGCCCCCTCCCTCCACTCTCCCTTGCCTCTCACACCCTCTGTGTATGCAGCTCCAGCGGGACACCCCGGGAAGGGCCAGCTGGGGGCACAGGGGGCTCCGGGGGCCCCGGGGGCTCCCTGGGCAGCCGCGGGAGACGCCGGAAGCTCTACTCAGCGGTCCCCGGACGCTCCTTCATGGCTGTGAAGTCCTACCAGGCCCAAGCCGAGGGGGAGATCTCCCTGAGCAAGGGCGAGAAGATCAAAGGTAAAGGGGCAGGGCCCGGCTGGGCTGTGGACGAGGGTCGGGCAGGTGAACTAACCCTTCAGGAAGGGACCGGTCAATGACAAACAGTTCTCCAGCACCTAGCATGTCCAGTGAACGCCGGAGACCTCAGAGAGACCTAAATGCCCCTTCCACCTCGGAGGGGCATAAAGCGTAGCTGGGATGAGGCCATCAGGAGGTGGTGTCCAGGCAAAAGAGGGGCGATGAGCATTTGTGAGAAGCTGACGCCAGCAGGCACGGCCCGAGCGCTTCCCCTGCGGGGTCCCATCTCACTCACGATCGCCCTTCCAGGCAGCTGTCAGGAGCCCATCGCACAGTTGAAGGAGCAGAGCCTCACATGGATGAAATGACTTGCCTGAGGTCCCCAATCTGAGCCCAGGGTCTTTCCCGCTCTCGTGTTTGGAGAGTGAGGCCACGCCGCCTTGACTTCACCTCCTGCCTCTGCCAGGAGTTCTCATCTGAGACACGGGGTGGTGCCTACTTCCCCGGGCTCTGATAAGACGGCCAGTGTGCGAAGCCCGGCCCATGCTGAGGGCTCCCTAAATAGAGGCTGCTGTCATGGGGGTTTGCCTGTCTTCGGTTTTCCTGTCTTCATCTGGAAAACCATGCCAGTATCACCCATGTGCAGACTTCGCACCTCGCAGGGCTGTGGATGAGTGTTCTTGGACAGAATGGTGCTTTGGAGACAGGAAGTGCCCTGCAGTAGTTAATTCGAGATGGGGGAGCAATTCTTTGCCCGACTCTAGGCTTGCAGAGGAGCCGAGTAGCGTAGTGGTTGAGAGCCAGGCTGATTGGGTTCAAATCCCAGCTCCACCACTTCTTAGCGGGGCGACCTCAGGTGAGTGACTTCTCTGGGCCTCAGTTTCCTTGTCTGTACAATGGGACCCTTGCGAGGATTAGAGTCAGTTCTTGTAAAACCCTTAGAACAATGATTCTCACATAATAAGCGCCAGCTGTCATTACCATAAGCGACCCCCACTACGGGCACTTAGAAGAGAGAGACCCTGGGCACCGAGGAAGCTGGGGGAGGGGGGTGTCCTCCCAAAGGAGTCAGAGTTTAAGTGGGCCTTGAAGCATGTGCAGGGATCAGAGTATCAGGCAGGTTGTGTAACTGCATCTCTTTTGTAGTCTGTCTCCCTATCACCTGAGTTCCTGAAGACAAGGTCACCTGTCACCAGGGGCTGGGTCACCAGGGCCCAGTTTAATGACCCAGCACACAGGAAGCCTCAGTGCACACCTGCTGAGTGAAGGGATGAATGGATGAATGACCAAACGCCCAAGTTAACTGTGGGGGGCAGAGGCAGTGCCTCTGGAGGCACCGTGCCTGGGGAGCAAGTGTATGGGTGTGTATGTTTGTGTGCGTATGTGTGTGGGTCTGGGGGTGGGGTCAGGTCTGTGCTTTGAAGGAGGCAAAAGAAGAAAGGGAAGCTGAGGCCAAGTGTGAGGGACCTTCGCACAGGCAGAGGGCCATGGGCTGTATCTTCCATGTGTCTTTCTGAATGTCAAGCCCAGCAATTCTATGCACTGCCCTGTTTTCCTATCCTTTCCTTTCATTAAAAGATGCTTAATTGCCTCGAAGCACACCCACATCCACAATGTCACTGACCTTTGCCACAGCCCGATGAGGCAGCGGGCTCTCTCTGCTCTCAGGACCCAAGCCTAGTGCCTTAGCCTGGCCTGCAAGCCCCTCCTCTGCCCGCCCACCAACCTCATCTCATGCTACTCTTTCCTTCACCCGCAGGGCTCCAGGGAACTCATCCTCCTCTCCCTTCCTCAAATGCCCCAAGTCCTTTTTTTTTTTTTTTTAATTTATTTATTTTATTTCTTATTTATTTTTGGCTGTGTTGGGTCTTTGTTGCTGCACACAGGCTGTCTCTAGTTGCGGCGAGCGGGGGACACTCTTCGCTGAGGTGTGCGGGCTTCTCACTGCGGTGGCCTCTCTTGTTGCGGAGCACGGGCTCTAGGCGCGCGGGCTTCAGTAGTTGTGGCTCGCGGGCTCTAGAGCGCAGGTTCAGTAGTTGTGGCGCAAGGGCTTAGTTGCTCCACGGCATGTGGGATCTTCCCAGACCAGGGCTCGAAACCATGTCCCCTGCATTGGCAGGCGGACTCTCAACCACTGTGCCACCAGGGAAGTCCCCCAAGTCCTTTTCCACAACAAACCCTTTGCACATGATGTTCCTTCTGCCTGGAAAACCTTTCCCTCCTCTCTTTGCCTCCTCCACTCCTAGCATCCTTCAGGTCTCAGCCTATATGTCACAACCTCTGAGACACGTTTGTGGTCCCCCTTTGCCATAGGATTTATATACTCCCATCTGGTCTTTCTCCAAATACCCTTTCCTTTGTCCCTCAAGCGTTGACCTCAGTTTCCAATCATGGGGTCACTTGGAGAGTTATACCTCTAATGGCTGCCAGTCTGGAAGCTGTGTGAGGGCAGGAACCACATTTAGTGTGTCCAACAGCTCTACCCAGTTCCTAGCCTGATGTCTGACTCATGACTGGCACTAAATACATATTTGTTCAGTGAACAAATGATTGATTCCGAGACCACCCAGCCAGACATGGCGGAGCCAGCCAAGAACCCAGACACCTTGACACACATCTCCTGCTCTCTTCCATGACCTTGAGCATCTCCTCCATTTGGTTTCCCCAGGCCCTCTCAGAGGGGGTGGTTTGTGCAGGGAAAAGCATCAGATGGCCCCAACCCCAATCCTAGCGTGGCTTGAGCCATCCCTGGGCAAGAGATTGTTCTGCTCTAGCTTCAACTTCATCTTTGAAATGGGAAATCAGTTGTTACCTACCAGGTAGGTGTAAGGATGGAGTGAGCAAAGGATGTGAAGGGCCGAGTGGGAACAGAGCTGTGAAAGGTGCTGGAGAGATGGATGACTTTGGGCTTGCCCTCATCGTCATCAGGAACAGCAGCAGCAAAGTGCTGGAACAGAGAGGTAGCAAAAATAAATGACTAAAAGCATCTGCTCTGGAAACAGCGCCGTGTTCAAATCCAGGCTCTGTCGACTGCAAGCTGCAAAACCTTGAGCAGTTGACCTCAGCTCTCTGAGCCTCAGTTTCTCCACCAGTAAAATGGGGTGAATGAAAGTGCCCCCCCCACTTAGGGTCCTGGCCCCAAGTGAGAGCTGGATAAACATTAGCTGCCCCTGCTGCCCATCTTTGCTGTCGGTCAATGTGTGCTTGATGGTTAAGGGGTGAGGGCGGCAGGAAGTGGCCTCCAGTAACGAGCGGTGGAGAGAAGGAAAGAGGTGATTCTACTGTCCCTTCTAGAGCCAGGGGAAGCAAAGAGAAATGGAAGGAGGGGTCTGGGAACAGATGACAAAAGATTAAGTGGCAAGGAGACTGCAGGAGGCGGCAGGGGCAGTGATGGGGGTGTAGAACTTGACCTAGGAGCCTGGGAGGGTTTAGGGAAATTTTGGAATAACTGAGTTGTGACTGGTTACCGGGGGAGATGAGAACCAGTTGTGGGCGTGTCCCTAACCTCCAAGGACCACGTCATGGGACACAGCCCTTTTCCCCAGTGCCGTTTTGATGTCGCCACTGGGTCCAGGAAGCTAGTATGCAGAAGCGACATGATTTGTATCTCCCCCTTCCCCCTTGCCCCTTCCTTGGACATTTATTAAGGATGCCCTTGGGCCAGGTTCTGTGCTAGGTGCTGAGAATTCTGGAAAGGCTGTGCATCAAGTGTTGGGAGCGGGTGGGGGTGTGGGCAGCACAGAAATGCAGAAATGTTTCTATGTCCCTGCTCCCCATCTAGTGCTTAGCGTCGGGGAAGGAGGCTTCTGGGAAGGCCAGGTCAAAGGTCGCATCGGCTGGTTCCCCTCTGACTGCCTGGAAGAGGTGGCCAACCGCTCCCAGGAGGCAAAGCAAGGTAACGAGGAGCCCCCAATTGTCCCCGATTTACTCTAGGTTCTCATGTCCCTTCCCTCCCCCTCCTGATGGGGGTGGGGTGCTGGGAGGTAGATGGGAAGGCTTGGGCCAGGACCCCAGGGGGTGGGCCCATGGTTTCCAGAGTGAAGGTCCAAGGTCATCCTTTGTCTCCCCGCAGAAAGCCGAAGTGACAAGGCAAAGAGACTCTTCCGGCATTATACCGTGGGCTCCTACGACAGCTTTGATGCCCCAAGGTAAATGTCCTTACACCCTCGGGCGCCCCCCCGCCCCAACTCCCTTACACTCCACCTTTTAAATATTTCCACCGCCTCTAAGCCTCCTTTCTCATCTGCTCCCTCTAAACTTTGATCCAGGGGTGGGGGAAGGCAGAGTTAGCTTCAGACTACATAGCCCAATCCCAAACCGTCCTTGGCAGCCACTGAGACTGCCCAGCTCTGGGGTAGCCAGAGACCGATGAAATGGATTGGGGCAAGGTGGGGATGCCTGGGGGGCTGGGGCGCTCATGTGTATGGCTGGCTGGCGGCTTTGGTCTCCTTCATGTGCCACATCTCTGTGCAGTCCTGTGCAGCAGAAGTGTATGCATTCCTGTGCTGGCGTAGGGAGGGGGGCAGGCAGAGCTGGGCCAGGCGGGGTGGGGGCGGGGAGAAGGCACACTGACACCTTTCCCCTCCCTGGCTGCTGGCTGACTTGCTTCTGAAGCTTGATGGATGGGATTGGCCCAGGGAGGTGAGAGGGGAGGGGAAGGGAGGGGATGGGGTTAGGAATGGGAAGGAAGGGGTGCCTGGGGGTTGTATGGATGTGTGTGCACCACCAGAGCTGGAGTTTCCCTGTGCGTGAACATCTTACACAGGCGAGCATCCTTGTACGGATTCCCCGAGCGTGTTCTTGCCCGTGTGTCTCTGTAGGTGCGCATGACACGTGTCTGTGTGCATGTGTGGCTGGAGGCCCCTAGATGTCTAGCCTGGCACATGTGCCCGTGACAGCGAGAGGGTCTGTCCTGCTCTGTATAGATGGGCGCATTTGTGGCTGTCATTTATGGGTGCACGATTGTGGCTAATCGTGCAGCTGGCTCTGCACATTTCCCTGAATCTGTGTGTCTGAGAATGAGGGCCAGTGTTTCCAGAGATGTCCTGCTTACCACATGTGGGCAGCTGGGTCTCTGCACATGCCTGTCCCTCTTAACGCATGTCACTGTGTGTGCGCATTAACAGATAAAGTTGTGTGCATGCATTTGCACCTGTCTGATCTGGAATTCAGGACCTGGGGTGTTGGGGGAGGGGAGGGCAGAAGACGGGAGGACTCCAGGGCTTGAGCTTCCAGAAGGGCAAGGCTGTGGGGGAGGGATGGTCGTAAGCGGGCATCTGAAAGATGAATCCTCCCCTCCCCCACCGCTCCCCCTAATCCAGGGAAGGGTCTCCTTGTTCATGGCATCCTTCCATTAAATGTGTCCAAACCTATGTGTCTGTGTTCTGGCCAGTGGGGATGGATGGGGGGGTGGAGGGGGGAGAAATGACAATATGAGAAGAGAGGGCGGGACTGGGGTCCCACCCTGCGCCCCAAGTGTCCGAGGCGCTTGACCATTGTGCGTGTTCGCCTGGCACGTCTCCGGCTCTGGGCACTGGGTGAGTATCGAGGTCCCCACCACCACCACCCGGAGTCTCCCCATCAGCCTCTGCTTCTTGTCTCTGTCAGTGTCTCTCTGGGTCTCCTCTTGGCTTTGGTTTGGGGGTCACTTGCTCTATAGCTGGATGGGGGTGGTCCCTCTGGCCCTCAGCTACTTCCTTCTCCTCTCTCTAGCTCTGTCTCGTCGAGGGCATTTTCTTCCCTCTCCTCCACTCCTTGTGCCCGCTTGGCATGTGCTGCTGTGTTTGCAGCGTGTCTGAGCTTCTCCTTCTCCTGCCTCCCCCCCCCCTGCTCTCCGCCCCCCTGTCTGGGGTGCCCTGGCCTGTGTTGTGACCCCGCATCCCAGCTGGAGCTGTACCGTCCTCCTAGCCTGTGCTGCCCTCTCTCCTCTCCCTGGGGGTCTGCGGCTCTCGTGTGAGCCGTGGAGAGTGGATGTCCCTCCGCCTGGACTTCTTCGGGGGGAGGGGTGTCTCTCGCTGCTCTGGCGCCCAGTCTGAACGTCCTGGCCTTCCCTTTCCGGCCCTTCCAGACTGTGTTGGGGTGCACTGTGTGTCTGTCTGCGGGGGGGAGGGGCTGTGTGTCCCCTCCTGGGGTCTCTCTCACCGTGTTGTCCCTGCTTGGGAAGTGGGGCTTGGTCCGCGCGTCCCTGCACGCGGTTGCGAGGCATCTTGTGTGATGTTGTGCGTCCCTCTCCCCCCTCTCCCTCTCTCTGCACCTGCGCGGGAGGGCTCTGGAGGGGGGAGGGGGGGTTAAGGGGGAGGGCCAGACCGGAAGTGCCTCCCCTTCTCCTCCCCCCCCCCGCGCCTCGCCCCTCCCCCTTCTCCCGCCAAGGGGGCCCCCACGTTCCCCTCCCCCCTGTCCGGCCCCCTCCACCGCCCGGCGCAGGACGGCAAGGGGTTAAGCCTCGCGCCCGCCGCCCGCCTCCGGAGCTGTCCGCGGTGCTGAAGCCGGCGCCGTCCGCGGTCCTCTCGCTCCCGCCGCGGCCCGACCCCGCGCCCCGCGCCCCCGCGCCCCCCGGCATGTGAGCCCCCGGCCCTGCCCTCCCTCCCGCGGGAGGGTGCGCGCCCCCTCCCCCTCCCCCCTCCCGGCGCGGGTCAGCATGAGGCGGGGCCTGGGGGCCCGGACACGGGGGTTCGGCCGAGCGGGGACGGGGACGCGGCGGCGGCGGCGGCGGCGGGGGCGGCCGGCACCGGGACCGGGGCCGGGGCCGGGGCCGCGGCGGCGATGGCTTTGTCTGCGGGCGGCGGCGCCGGGGGTCTCGGGGGCCGCCCCGGTGGGGGCTCCCTGCCGCAGCCGCCCCCCGCGCTCTCCTCCAGCTGGCCGGCCCTGGGGCCCCGGCGGCGCAGCGTCTGGTATATCTACAGGTAACGGAGCGCGCCGCCCCTTTTCTCCGCGGCCCGACCAGGAGGCCCCGGCCCGCTGTGACGACCCTCCCCCAGCCGCTAATCCCCCATCCCTGGGACTCCTCCCCCGCCCCCAAGCCGCCCCCTCCGCCCTTCTGCCCTAACCTCTCAGCACTAAAGCCTTTCCGGACCCCTCATCTCTACCTTTCTTTTTCTCATCCGCCTCCCTGGGCCTCTCTCCCCGAGCACCCCGCAACACACACACACACACACACACGCACACACGCACACACACGCACTCTCCAGGCCCCTCGCAGGCCCTTCCAGGCCCCCTTCAGCTCTTCCTCCAAGACCTCCCTTCAAGGGAGGCCCTCCAAACGGACTCCACTCCGGGTTTCGGGCCCCACTTGTCCTTTCTGCCACCCTTAGCGCCCCCATTCTGGAGCCCTCCGCTCAGGCGCCTACACCCCAGGCCCGCGTTTCTCTGATTCCTGTATCCCCACACCCCTTCAAGGAGTTGGCAAGTCCCCCCATTCATACCCCTCTCTCCCATTCACAGTCATTTCCCCCCCCCCATCACACACGCATCCCGCCCCCGGCCTCCCCTCCCCTCCCTTCCTCTTTTTCCGCTGCGTGTCACTGTGAGACTGTGCGTGTGTTCCTGTGGCTGTGTTGGTGTGCGTGCGTGTGTGGCTGCCTGCAGCCGTGTGTGTGTGTGTGTGTGTGTGCGCGTGTGTGTGTGTGCGTGTGTGTGTGCGTGTGTGTGTGTGGCTGCCTGCAGCCGTGTGTGTGTGCGTGTGTGTGTGTGCGTGTGTGGCTGCCTGCAGCCCTGTGTGTGTGTGTGTGTGTGTGTGTGAGAGAGAGAGAGGGATGGAGAGATGGTGGGCTCCCAGCCCACCCCCAACTGTGTCCATCTGGGTGTCCCTGTTTGACGGCGTCTGTCTCTGTGTGTGACTTGGAGCGATAGCGAGGCTCTCTAGGGACTCGTGTGTGTTTGTGTGTGTTTGGGGGGGGGGGTCTGTCCCAGAGACTGCGGCTATGTTTCCCAACACCCACCCTCCTTTGCCAGGCCTGTCCTCTCCCCGACAGCTCCCCCCCTTCACCAGTGACTCCGTGTGTCTCCATCCCCATGCGCCCCTCTCCCTGCCCCCTGGGGGTCTATGCCTGTGTGGGGCACGTGTGCTGAGACACGGCTGAGCTTCTGCACGGGGAGCTGCATCTGCCTGTGTGTGCCGCTTCTCGGCATGGGAGGGGGCTGGCTTCCCAGCGTGGGGGCCTGTGTGCAGGCCCTGGAGAGGCCGGTGGAGATGGGTACGCGGGGAGGGGCTGAGTACCAGAGGGGGGCGCTATGTACAGCAGCAGGCTCTGGGCTGTGGGATGCTGGGTGTGTGAGAGGGACCTTCGGGGTGGGGGTGGAGGGAGTCGATGCTGCCGCAGTCTCTGTGTGTGGGATCTGGTGAACAAGAGCTGGCCGCTGAGCTCCAGAGGCCGCTCAGGGTCGCCGAGGCATGGCTTGGGGGAGAGCATTGTGCGCGCTCCTGCAGGGCAGGTAGTCAGCAGTACGGAGCATGAATGGGGTGCTGCGTGGGTAGCGAACACTAGGGCAGGGGTGGGGTTAGAGGGTCTGGGTAGGAGGGTGACAGGATGAGAATGGAACGGCGGTGGCGGGGGGGACACTGAAGTGGGGGGACATGGGGAACACCAGAGCATAGAGCGTGTGTGGAGTGTGCGGAGAAACGGGGTAAGGAGGGAATGCAGGAAATGTGAAGAGAATTTGGGGGTGGGGATTTAGGCAGTTTAGGGAGAGCACAGACAGAGGATGCAGGGAATGTAAATGAAATGCAGCTGCAAGCAAAAGGAGGCGGAAGGAAGGGTGTGTGATGAAGTGAATTGAGGATGCAAAAGTAGGAGGAGGTTTCCACGGATGAGAATGGAAGGGGGGGGGGACTGGGGAGTATGAAAGAAACCTAGGATGCTGTAGGGGCCACAGTGCAGGTTCTGTACACAGGCTCGAGAGGATGTGGGAGGGAGGAGGGCAAAGGAGGGGGAAAGGTGTCCTGAGAGGGGTCAGGAGGTCACAGAAATCAACGGAAGACACTTTGGGAAAGAGGATGTGCGGTGTGTGAGGGCAAAATGGGAGGTGAAGGGAGGACCCCGTGGGGTGTGATGAGGGCTTGCGGAAGTGAGGGCTGATGGGGGGTGGGTTAGGGTCCTGTGGAGCTTTCAGATGATTTGGAGGAGGGGGGATCGGGGTGCAGAGCGAGGAGGGGGCATACACAGGAGTGGGGGAGAAGGAGTACAGAGTTGCAGGAAGCTGTGAGGGCAAGAGGGCCATTAGACAGCTCAAGAAGAATGTGGTGGATGAGAGAGACGCCACACAGAGCTGGGATTTGTGTGAGAAATTCGTGGGAAGGAGAGAGGCATATGCCCAGGATGGGGAGACTTGAGAGGGAGGGACAGAGGGGGGTGCTTCGATGGTCCGGGGGTGTTTGGATATTATTGGGGTATATGGGTGGCCTGCGGGGAATTAAAATCTTGGCTTTGACATTTTTCTGGCGGTGTGATCTTGAGCAAGTTATTTCTCGGTGCCTCAGTTTCCTCATCTATAAAACGCGAATGATAGCAGTCAACCCCTCCCAGGGGTGTTGTAAGGACTGAGTGAATAAATTAATGTAAAGTGCTTGGAACGCCATCTGGCATTCAGCAATGGTTCAATAGATGTTACTCCTTGTTGTGTTACCGGCATAGCCTGGGATAAATTTCAGGCACGGGGGCGGGGGGGCACGTGCATGGTGAATTTGGGACAGATGTCTTTGTGCTGGGGTATTTGGGTGCAGTGGAGTGGAGGGTATTACTACTGAGTTACCCAGGTGTTTTCTGGGGCATTGTTGAAGACTTTTGTTCGCTGTGTGAGCTCAGGCAAGTTTCTTAACCTTTCTGTGCTTCCGTTTCCTCACTTGTAAAGTGGAAATGGTACCCACACTTACCTGGGGGCTGACTGTGGGAGACAATTAAGTCATTTACCCATGAGGGGTTTCAAATACTGCCTCGCACATATCAAGTGCTTCTTCTTGGCATCTAAAGGATATGGGAGTTTTGTTGAATTGTATCGGGGGATGGGATGTTTGGGGAAGGCTTATGTATGAAGTGTGAGGAGAATGTGTGGGTGAGAGATTCCAGGGGCAGGGGGAAATTGGGGGAAAAGTAGGGGTTTGTGGCATGCATGAAGACAAGTGAAACTTCTGTAAATGAGGAATAAAGGGGATCTGAATAGCATTACTGGCCACTGGGGGGTGGGGCCCTGGAGATCTGGAAGGGCTATGGGGGTAGCAAGGACATGAGGGCTCAAAGGAGCATGTCAGGTTACACCGTGGGCACAGAGGTGGGGACAAGGATGCCACAGAGTTCATGGTCAGGAGCCGGCAGCTCTGACTTCTCAACCAATTTCTGTCAGCCCTGTACACTCGCTCTTGGTGCCTTCTTTGCCTCTTTCCTCCCCTCTCCTCCCCTCCCCCATCCCCGTCAACCCCTTCCCTCCTTCTCTTCCAACATCCCCTCTACCCAGCTACAAAGGTGGCTGGTCCCTGGGTTGAATATAAGGTCAGGAAGACATAGCGGGTATGGTGTAGACGTGTTTATGGGACCATCGTGAACTTTGAGCAAGGGCCGTGGCGGGCTGCGTCTACACGCGCATGCCTGCTGTTGGGCCCACCAGATTATAATAAGGAGGGTGGGAGCAGGGACGTCCCTACGGTACAAATGCATGGATTTGACAGTGGACATCCTGGGGGGTCGTGGGAGTATCTGGCGTGCTTGTGTGTGTGGAGGGAGGGTGGCACCGAAATACAGCAGGAGCACCTTAAGTGTTATTGGCGTGTGCTGGTTTGTGCTCAGGGGGCGTGTTATGGGAATAGACTGAGATCAAAGCGAAGGGGAGTTATTACTGGAGCATACTGGGATGTGTCGGGGTGTTACTGAAATATACTGGAGTATTCGTGGAGGGCTGTTTTGTCAGATCTCTGGGGGCAGGCAATTGGAGTGCGCAGGGAGCATGCTTGGCTATTATTGGAATGTGCTAGGGCCCGTGGGTATTACTGGGGTACGATGAGGGGGTCTGTGTGTGTGCTGGGCCGGGTTTCTGACCTGACTGCAGGATGCTCTGGATGCAGCAAGGCACGTGTCCTGGTGGCTCTGGGGTGGGGTGACTGTGGGTATTCAGAGGAGCCTGGAGCCGGGGTGTCTGGGTATTCCTGCTGTATACTGGGGTGCCTGGAATGGAATGGATGTGTAATCCTGATGTACGCAGTGGTGACGTCTAGGCTTTGGGGCTGTTATCTGAGTGAGCCCCGGGCGGCTGTTGAGATACACGGAATAGGTTTGAGTTTAACTGAACTTTGCCGGGTATGTGAGCCTTGCCTAAATGTGCTGGTGGGCTTTGGTGGCCTTACTGGGGACCATCCACGTATTCACACGCAGTTTGCATTTTGCTAGAATCTACCGACAGCATGAAGGAGATACATTTGAGATATACCGGGAAATAGATGTCAGCGCTGTCCGCTAGAATTTTCTGCGGCGATGGAGATGTTATGTATCTGTGCTGTCCAGCGTGGTAGCCACTAGCCGCATGTGGCTGCCAGGCACTTGGAAACGTGGCTAGTGGGACTGAGGAACTGAATTTTTCGATTTAATTTTTAATTAATTTGCATATAAATAGACACAGGCCGCTAGTGGCCACCATATTGGACAATGCTGAATAAGCAATGTTACAATATGTGTGGGGACCTGGGGAGTAGTTACTGGAGCATATATATAGTCAAGGAGTTGGGAGAGGTATTATCCAAGTGCATGTGTCCTCTAGACCAAAAGACTTGACCGAAGACAGCGAATGAATTCTATTGCGCACGTGCTACGGTACCCAGCACTGTGCCGAATACTATACATACTATATATAGGGAACTTCCACAGCGACCCCATCAGGTGCAGCCTGTTATTGTTGCGCATTATAGATGAGGAAACTGAGGCGCCAAAGGTTAAAGTCGTGGGCTCAAGGTCACAGGCAGGAAGTGGCTAGCAGGGACTCCAGCCAGGCTGTCTGGTGATCTGGCAGTTTAGCCCTCCACTCCCCACACTGTGCTTTGCTGAATGGATGGGTGGATGGATGCACCGATGGATGAATGAGGAAAGACTGAGTGGGAGAGCGAGCTCTCTGGGCTCTGAGGGGGAGGCTTGTCAGGGCTGCTGCGAGCATACACATGTGGAGTGGGTGAGGAAACTCCTCGGAGGGGGGATGACTCGTTCTGGAGCTTGGGCTCAGGTCACCAGGTGGCTGGTGGGGCACGGGCTCTGGGTCTCATGAGCCCTTTTCCACCCGCCCCACCCCTGCCCCTCCCCCACCCTCCCCGCCAGTGATTACATCATCAAGGAGAAGACAGTTCTGCTGCAGAAGAAGGACAGTGAGGGGTTTGGGTTCGTGCTCCGGGGGGCCAAGGGTGAGTGCCGGCCGGGGAGGGCACGGGAGAAGGGCCCTCTGACCCAGGGGGAAGGACAGGGAAAGGGACCCCAGCCTGCCCACCACCCCACCCCAGGGTGCTGGTCCCTCAGCTACGGTGAGGCCTCCGTGACTTGGGTCTGAGCCCCATCCCCTGCTCGGCCTCTCCACCCCCTCCCCTCCGACCCCGCCGGCTCCTCCCCATCTGCAGCGCAGACCCCCATCGAGGAGTTCACCCCCACCCCGGCCTTCCCGGCGCTGCAGTATCTGGAGTCGGTGGACGAGGGGGGCGTGGCATGGCGAGCCGGACTGCGGATGGGAGACTTCCTCATTGAGGTGAGCCCCAAAGGCCTCTCCGAAGACCCTACCCCTGGCCCACCTTCCACAGACACCGCGCTCTCCTCTGGGCCCCTAGCAACAAATCCTCAGACCCTTCGTGATCTATGCCAGGATGCGGCTGCCCAAATCCAGATTCTCCTTTGGCACCAAAGCTTCCCAAACCCCGCCCCCTCCCCCCCCCCCCGCCCCCCGCAGCCAGCCTCTGCTTCTTCAGTGATTCAATCTGAAAGCGTTTCTGAAGTATCTCAGATGACAGAGCTGCCCCCCGGGCACGCGCTTGCACACATACACACACACACACACACACAGTGCTGGAGGGCAAGGAGGGAGAGAGAGGCAAATAGGGTGGGCCCAGCCCCTTCCCCAACCCCTTCCCCAACCCTGAGGCCAGGAGAGTTACAGGAGCAGCGAGTTGGGGGCTTGCAAGGCAGAGGAGGGTCAAGGGGAGAGAAGAGTGACCGCCAGTGCCACATACAGGGCAAGGCAGGAGGAGGCCACTTCGATGGGGACCCTGAAGTGGAAAGCATCCCTCCCCTCACCTACTGGATGTGCTCTGGGGGTGTCTGTGCCACAGGTGAACGGGCAGAATGTGGTGAAGGTCGGCCACCGGCAGGTGGTGAACATGATCCGCCAAGGGGGCAACACGCTGATGGTCAAGGTGGTGATGGTCACCCGTCACCCGGACATGGATGAGGCTCTTCATAAGAAAGGTGCTCCTCTCCCCACTTGTGTGGCCGGGCCCGGGTCCCCCACTGCTGCTAGACTACAATCCTCAGGAGCCCGAATGGCCCAGTGGCCCCTACCACCACCAGCAGCCTTCCCTCCCCCAAGGCTGCTTGTGCATGACCCTCTGGAGAGGAACTGAGTGAGGGCTCAACATGCGGATGGCATCTCTCCTCCGAGCTCTGGGAGCGCCGCGTGGTGAACGGTGGGGGGGAAGGTCATGGGCTTTCTTTCCGTGGTACTGATGCCTGACCCCGCTCATTTTTGCAGCACCGCCGCAGGCTAAGCGGCTCCCGCCCCCAACCATCTCCCTGCGTTCCAAGTCTATGACCTCAGAGCTGGAGGAGATGGGTGAGCTTGCGGGGCTGCTGGGGCCCAGGTGCTGCGGAGGGAAAGGGGCAGAGGGAGGCGGGACCATCCCTGGAGTTTGTTAGTGTTGTTAGTGACCAGGGGTCCTCGTCCTGATCCCGTCCCCCGGTCCATGGGTCAGACTCTCTCTGGCCTGCGTGTGTGTCGCTGGGAAAGGGCGTCTGACAGTCGACTTTCCTTCGTCCTCTTACATCTGTTTCTCTGTCGGGGTCTCTCTCTGCGTCCGTACGTTCCTCTCTGCGGGTCCCTGTTTCCTTTCTAGCCCCTCTCCCTCTGTCCCACCTCAACCCCACCGCCATTCTCCATCTCCCCCTCCACCAGCTCCCCTCACTCCCACTAACAGAAAGGAAGGCGAGCCCCTCCCTCCAGACGGGGCCGAGTGGACCTGGGGGGTCCTGTTTCCCCTGCCGGGGGCGGATCAGGCCGCTAGCTGACCGCCCTCACCCCAGGGCCCTGAGGGAGGCGGGCGTTCCAGAAAGGGGGCCCCTCGCCTCCCCCTGAAGTCCTAACTCTTGGCTCCTCTACTGCCTCTCCCCCGGGCTAGTCTCGCCCTGGAAGAAGAAGAGTGGTGAGTGGGCACAGGACTGGCGGGAGGGCCCCCGTCCCCACCCCGCCGGCGGACTCGCCCCTCCCCCGCCCCGGCCCCTCACTGCCCCACTCGCGCTTGCGCACGCCCGCTGGCCACGCCCGCCGGCCACGCCCGCCGGCCGAGCCCGCTCCGCCCCGCCCTCCGGGGGCGCCCCTGGGCTTCATCCGCACCCTTTGCCCACAGAGTACGAGCAGCAACCTGCGCCGGTGCCCAGCATGGAGAAAAAGCGGACCGTGTATCAGATGGCTCTCAGTAAGATGGCCCGGCCCTGCTCCCTGGGCTGCCCAGGGCTCCGACCCCACACCCACCGGGGTGCCGCATCCGCTCCATCCCTCTCCAGGCCCGCGCCCCCTTCAGCCACCCCCCCCCCCCCCGCCCTGATCACCTTCACGCCTCAACTTGGCCCCAGCCATCAAGTCTGAGTTCCCACCTCTGTTTTGAGCCTCTCCCCACTACCTTCTGCCTCCCTTCCACCCTCCCTCACACGATGGCTGTCCTAGTCACCGCCCTCACCCCTTCCCATCGCTGGGTCCTGCCTGCCGGGCTGGAGACTGTGTCTCCAAGCAGGGCCGTCGGGCCACCGGGAGGGAGACAAGGGTGCCCTTTTCTGGTTCACACAAGACACTGAATGGGCTCCCGGCAGCTCTGTCTCTACGCCAGGCCAAAGCAAACTTCATTTCTCTGGCTCTCCTTCCCTCTTCCGCCTCCCCCTAGACAAACTGGATGAAATTTTGGCGGCAGCTCAGCAGACCATCAGTGCAAGTGAGAGTCCTGGGCCTGGTGGCCTCGCGTCCCTGGGCAAACACCGACCCAAAGGCTTCTTTGCCACTGAGGTAGGCAGCCTGGTCTGGGGAACTGGGCCCTTGGGGGGAAGGAAGCTTGAGGGATGCACAGGGCAACTTGGAGCCTTTACCTCTCTCCTTGCAAATCCTTCCTGACTCCCCCGTGTTTCATGCCCGTCCTACGGGGCACCGCGCTTCCTGGGGTTCCCTCCTTTCTCCCCACTCTGGGCGTCCCCTTTCCTCTCGGCCCATGCTCTTCCTCCCTGTTGTCCCCCCAGATCCCATCTCTCTCACCTCCCTCCACTCTCCATCCTGACTCCTCATGTGCTGCCTCTCTTGCCCAACTCTTTCTGTTCATCTCCATCCCACCTCAAGGGTCTCAGGGAAGGTAAAACGATGTCATGGATGGCGCTCCCTGGCCCAGGCACAGCACATAATAATAGGTGCTCAACAAGTGGTAGTTATTAAAATATTAATTATCATCTCTGTCTGCGCTCTGCCTACTAACCTATAGTGGGTGTTGATCACATTTCTGACACGACGTTTTTACGTGGCTTATCTCATTCGTTCCTTGGAATCATCCTGTGAGGTACACTCGGTTGTGATACAGAAGGGAAACTGAGGCACAGAGAGGGAGCCAGGATTTCAACCCCAGGCAGTCAGGCCACTGGATCCGTGATCCAGCCATGGCCCTGGCTCTTCGGGTGGGGAGCTGCTGGTCCCTTCCTGGCTGCCCTCCTCACTGGACTGTGCCCCTTCATGGGGACACATCCCCCACCAGCCCTGCCAGCGCTTCCCCCCCTCCACCCTCCAGAGGCCACATGGGGCCCTACCCTCTGTCTCAGCACTTCCTTCTTCTCTGCCCAGGCCCTGCCCTCTGACCCCACCCTCTGACTCCCTCCTTTTACAGGCCACACCCACCACTGGTGACCAAGGGACCACTGACTCTAAAACTGGGTGCTTTGACTTTTGCGGGACCATGGACCCCTTTGGCAGGCTGGCATAGTCCTCATAATAATGCTTATAAATGCATAAAATAAAACATAATCTGTAAGGTTCAAGAACAGTACATAATCATGGGGAGTGACAATGGAAGGGTGTAGCCTCGAGGGCAGTGCAAGCCTGAGCAAAGAGTTCGGCTCTTGTGAGTGGATGAAGTTAGGTTACAAGTCCCTTGAACCAAAAATAGAATTTAAAAAACTACATAAGGTAACAAAAGAAGTCAGTTACACCGAAATACAGTTATCAAAATATTTTTTGAAAGCAAAATTTGCGATATAGTAATGTCGGTGCCTTTTCTTCGCGTGGTAGCCAGAAAGATCTGGTGGTGGATCTTGACTACTCTAATTTCGAAGTCCTAAGAAGCATAAACACTATTTAGAGAAATCTGCAGCCTCTGCAATGAAGGATACAGAAATACCTGTGATTTCTGTTGGGGATACAGTCACAGGTTTTGCTAAGACTGACGTGGGCTGTTGCCTACATCCTTAATTGAGAAAATGTTGTGTTTTAGTTGGAGAATAATGAAAATAAAGATGTAGGTTTTTTTTCCCCATCCAAGTAAGCGTGCAGGGCCCCCCTGAAATCTATCCATAGCCTTCTTAAGGGCTCAACCACCTATTCTAGAAGGCCTAGTACTTTTTAAAAATTTTTATTTATTTATTTATTTATTGGCTGCGTTGGGTCTTTGTTGCTGCACGCAGGCTTTCTTTGGTTCCGTCGAGCGGGGGCTACTCTTTGTTGCGGTGCGCGGGCTTCTCCTTGCGGTGGCTTCTCTTGTTGTGGAGTGCGGGCTCTAGGCATGCAGGCTTCAGTAGTTGTGGCTCGCGGGCTCAGTAGCTGTGGCTTGCGGGCTCTAGAGCGCAGGCTCAGTAGTTGTGGCGCACGGGCTTAGTTGCTCCGTGGCATGTGGGATCTTCCCGGACCAGGGATCAAATCCGCGTCCCCTGCGTTGGCAGGCGGATTCTTAACCACTGCGCCACCAGGGAAGCCCCCTAGTACTTTTACAAGAGCCAAATGCAAGTGGCAAATTTTGTATCGAGACTCCTAGAATTTCTCCCAGATTTAGAGGCAGAGGGTCCTTGGCCACTTCTCAGGGCTCGGCAGAGGGCCTTGCATGCAGGAGCCCTCACACCCGTCCTTGGATTTGCGAGGAATTTGAAATCTCTGGCCCTATTAGGGTCATCTTCCGTGCCCACCTCCCCCCAGGGTCAGTGTAAGGATCAAAAGTCCATAGGTAAGGGGGAGGGATAAATTCCGAGTTTGGGATTAACAGATACACACTACTGTATATAAAACAGATAAACAACAAGGACCTACTGTATAGCACAGGGAACTATATTCAATATCTTGTAATAACCTATGATGTAAAAGAACCAGAAAAACTGAATCACTTTGCTGTACACCTTAAACTAACGCAACATTGTAAATCAACTATACTCCGATACATATAAAAAAAAAAGTCCTGTCCAAACATAAGAAAGTACATGGGCAGTAGACCCAGGCAAACCTGCCTTCAAAGCCTGACCGCCTCTAACTTACTATGTCACTTGGCCCACGCTTTTTAATTTCTCTGTGCCTCAGTTTCCTGTTCTGTAAAATAGGGGTAAAGCCAATCTTGCTGGTTCTTAGGAGGACTGAATGAGATCAGCTTCTAGCACAGGGGCTCTCAAGGGATGGTGAGCCTCCCCAAGCCATCAAATAACAAACCGCAGACCCTACTGTGACCCCCGCATGTGCCCCAGAGACCCCGCAACAACATTCCAGGCTCGGTACGGAGTCTCTAGTAACAGATTAGGGCCAGTCCTGTTTTCATTTATTCAACAAATGCATGGAGTACCCACCAAGTGCCAGGTTGCCAGGGTGCCAGCCCCTCGCTGTGTGAACCTCCATTACAGGACAGACAAGATCCTGGCTCCAAAGACACCCCCAGGTGGGCCCAGACACTGGCCAATAATATAATCAGCTGCCCGCCTGCCCCCATCTCCTAGAAATGAAACACCTGAGGTCTTCACGGGGCCTCCCTTTCCTCTGGATCCTGGAGGCCAGTGGTCGTTTCCCCTTTTCTTCTCCCTCCTGGGGTCTGTCCCTGGGCCTCCCCCAAGCCCTCCCTCTCATGTTGCGGGCTCTCTCTGCCCCCATCTCTGCCCCCACCTCCCCCAGCCACCCTGATCTTAACCCCTGAGTCAACACAGGGACCCCTCTGCGACCTTCCTGCATCTCCGTGCCTCTCTCAGTGGGTGGTCTTGTTCTCATCGGGGTCTCCATCTCCCATCTGTTTCGGCTTCTCTCCCCTCTTCACTCTCCCACTTGGACTCCGCTGCACCTAAACCAGGGGGCAAGCAGGCAGTGTGGAAGCCCAATGTGGCCCCCCAGGCTCCTTTTAACGGGCCGGCACCACAGTGGACAGAGCAAAAGATTGTGCAAGACGCCACTGTTTAAAAACTTAAGGATGGAGAGATTTCAACCCTCCCTGAAAAACACACCTCTGCGTAAAACCTAAGGGGGGCTGGGAGGACCCACTGCACCAACAGTGGGTGTGCAGACCCCAGGCAGATCCGCTGAAGGTCAAGGCCCCTCTTGGGCTCTGTCTTCTCCTAGGGCTCTGCAGTTCATCTGTCTGTCCTCCCCTCTGCGTGGCTTCGGTTTTCTTGGCTACTGTCTGTTACCTGGTGACTGACCGCCCTTGCGGGGGGGGGGGGGTCCCCTGATCCCCACCGCCCACATCTTGGTCTGGGTGGTCTGGGTTCCGGTTTCAGCCATTCTCTGGACTCAGTTTCTCCCTCTGGTTATTTTTACCATATCATCTTGGTTGCATCCTCTGCCTCTTCCCCTCCCAGGGCATGTCTGGACCTCCTGGCTGCATGTCTTTCCCTCCTAAGGTAGCTCTGGCCCTCTCCATGGCAGAATCTCTCAGGACTGCCTTTTTCTCCCTGCCTTGCTAGGTCCCTCTTTCTTGCCATGGCTGTCTCATGTCCCCTCCTGTCTCTCCCCGACACCTCTGGAGCCCCATCTCTGCCTCTGTCTCCCCACCTCTGTCTTTGTCTTGCTCTGTCTCTCCATCTGTCTCCCCCTCCGATCTCTTCCCCCTCACCCCTTTCAGGGGCTGGCTCCCTAACGCGAATTTCCCAGCCCATCTTCAGCCTCTAGCCTGTGCACAGCACCAGGGCACACTCTGCCGTGGAGGCACGCGACTCACAGCCGACCCACGAGGTGGCACAGGAGGAGGGCGGGACCTCTGGTCAACTCGCTGGGGAGGAGTCTGCCCGGCAGTCGGTGACGTCACACACCTGGCACACTCTGATTGGCTGCCCCCTCTGCGCGGGAGATAGCGCTCCCCGTTTGTTGAGGGAGGTCAGCCTGTCTCACCTTGAGTCCGTCCACCCCTCAGGCAGTCACTCCTAGCCTCCTCAGACGCTATTATGGCTCCTCTGTCAGTCAGACATCTCCTCTGCCGCTATGATCCCTCTTGTGCCAAGCTAACCCATTATTTGATCCCTCTTTTTCCACTTAGAAGGTCTTCTGCCAGTGTGCCAACCTGATGCCTCTCCCTTGAGTCTGGACCCTCTTCAGCTAGGGGAACCCTTCCTCTATCACTCTAACCCTTCCCCCGTTATTCGGTCCCCTCCCCTGTCACTCTGACCCCTCCCCTGTCACTGTGATCCTTCCCCATCACTCTCTCAAAGGAACAGGACTAGGGTTACATCATCGGGGTGCTCCCCCCATTTTGTCAAGGTGTCCTTCATTCTACAAATATTTATTGAGCAACTACTATGTGCTGGACCTGCTGCTCGGCCCTGGGAGTATAGGAGGGAACCAGCCAAACAAAGTTACCTCCCTTGGAGAATTGACACTGGCGGGGCAGTGGGCGTATTTTGCAGAATTGGGTTCTGCTGTATATAAGAGAAACCCCCAAATAACAGTGGCTTGAACAAACAAATGCTTGTATCTCTGTCGTCTTGAACAAGTCTGGAGTAGGGAGTCTGAGGCAGGTGTGGTAGCCTCCATGGTCTTGAAGACCTAGGATCCTCCTCACCCTAGCCACAAAGTCACCTCATGGTCCAAGAGGCTGCTGGAGCTCCAGCTATTGCACCAGCATTCCAGGCAGCAGGAACAAGGAAGAGTGAAAAGGCAGAAGTGCAAAGGAGGGCACATTGTTGCTTCTTGGGTTACCTCTGATGAGACTTCCCAGAAGTAACACACAACACTTCCACTTATGCATCTGGGCCAGCCTTAGTCCCATGACCACACCTAGCCACAAGGGAGGCTGGGAAATGTAGTCTCTCAATAAGTGCCAAATAAGATTGGGGTTTTCTTATCAAAGAAGAAGAGTAGAATGGGTACTGGGTAGGCTACATGCCCAGGGGGACAGACCATAAACAAGTAAGCAAATAATTATAATAACTCTGACCTAGGATAGGTGGAGGAAATTATGATGCAGACTAATAGAAGGAAGGCTTTCCAGGGAGGAGACATCTGAAACTACCAGATCCCACCCAATGTCACCCTGCTACCACCTGTCTGATGTCACCTCCCACCCCTCAGCCCTTGGCTCACCCACTCCAGACACACTGGCTTCCTAACTATTCCTTGAACACAGCAGGCTCAGTCCCACCTCAGGACCTTTGCACTTGCTGCTCCTTCTGCCTGGAATACTCTTCCCCTGGATACATCCCTCGCTCCTTCCTTCAGGAGTTTGCTCAGGTTGTACCCTCTCAGCGGGGTCTTCTTGACTGCCTTATTTTAAATTATAATCTCCCTCTCTTCTGTCGCTTACCTCCATCTGACCCACGTCGTATTTTACTAATTTGTTTATGGTCTGCCTGCCCTTCATGTGGGCAGGGACTTTTGTCTGTTTTGTTTACGGCTGCATCTGCAGCATCTAGAACAGTCCCTGGCATAAATCAGGTGCTCCATAAATATCTGTGGAATGGATGAATGAATGAATGAATGATGCAAACATTCATGCATTTTGCAAATGATGCAAACTGGGACAGAAATAGTCCCAGTCCAAGGTGAGGGCAGTGAGAGGGGTAGCACAGGTGCTACCCCTGTGAAGGTCTAGAGCAACACTGTCCGGTAGAGCTCTCTGTGATGATGGAGATGTTCTCCATCTGCACTGTCCAATATGGCAGCCACCAGCCATGAGTGACGATCGAACACTTGAAATGTGGCCAGTGTGATGGAGGAAGGGAATTTTCAACTTCAGTTTATTTAAATTTATTCAAATTAATTGAAATTGACATCTGAATGGCTAGTGGCCACTGGATTAGGAAGTGCAGGGCTAGAGGAAGGGGGTGGCCAGGCCAGGGTGGGGGCCAGGACGACAAGGAGTTTTCCCCTAGCCAAGAGTGGGGAAGGGATTTTCCAGGCAGAGGGAACAGCGGATGCTGAGGCTGTGAGGTGAGAAACAGCACAGGAAATTCAGAGAACGGGGAGTGGTTAGAGCAGGGGGACAGCAGGGGGCATGGTGGGGAGGTGAGGGCAGTTAGGGTCACACCCCAAAAGTGGGGACCCCATCCAAAGAGGCCTTCCTTTCTATGAACTTCTGGTCTCAAAGATGGAGAAGGAAGACACATGGGGCCACCTGGCAGAAGCAGGGGAGTCGGGGCCCCAGAGTGCCTGACATTGGCTTGTTCATTTGACACCAGCTTATAGAACATCAGGCCTGTTTGGGGACTGGGGACCTAGCAGTGAACCAGACTGATAAAGTCACTACCCTCAGGAAGGCTGCATTATGACTTCTGTGGGCCTTAGGCACTTTTGCCTTCATGAGCCCCTCCTTCCTAAAAAAAAAAACAGTTAAAAATCAATGTTTTATGACTGTGTTGATGCAAAGCTGAATATTATCCAGGCTGAATTATAATTATTTTTCCTTCCTATTTGAAAAGAAATTAAAACATTTCCCCTAAAAGTATTGTGGGCCCTTGACCCTGTTCCCATGGTGCCTGGGATAATGTCTGGTGCCTTCAGGGAGCTGACATTCTCACCAGGGAGACAGACAGGCAGTAAGCAAGAAGTGAGAGAAATGTCATGAAGAAAACAGGACAGGGAAATGCAGTAGGCAGTGACTGGGAGGGATATTTGAGCAGAGGACATAAAGATGGAAAGGAATCTGTGATGATTAGGAGGAAACCATTGCAGAGAGAAGATCTAGGACTTGTCGGTGTCCTAAAGCAGGGATGAACCTTGGGACACTGCAGGAGCAAGAAAAGGTGGGCGTGGTGGGACCAGAGTGGGAGATATAGGCAAGGGCTAGATCATACACAGTGTCTTAATCACCGTGATTCTTAATCTAAAATCAGAGCCTGAGATAAGGATGCTTGAGACAACGATTTCCTAAGGGGGAACCTGTAAGGGCATGGGGGAGACAGGATGGGCTGCAGAGAAAGTCAGCAACCCTGGTCCCCACTGGAGTTTGCCTTCAGCCTGATCCCTTGGGGAGCTCGGGAGTGTGAATTGCAGGATGGAGATAATCCCTCCGTAGACCTTCCTGTCAGTTGGCTGCAGGCTGCTCCCAGAAGTGGGGGCACGTAACAGCTTGGGCACGTCAACTCCTTTGGAGGGGGAGTGATTCTTCAGAGCAAGGGGCAGCCAAGTGTTGCAGGCAGGTGACACTCACAGTGGCTGGGGATGGGCACAGCATCCTGGCTGAGGAGATCTGGGTGGGCACAGGCAGTGTCTACCGCAGTGGGCTTTGAAGACCAGACTTGGGAATTCGGATCCCCTCCTAACTGATGTGAGATGCTACTGTAGGATTTTAAGCAGGGCAACAGCATGACCAGAATTTCTTCTAGAAAGATCCCTCTGACTCTTGCGTGGAAAGCAGACCAGAAAGGGGTGGCGGGACAGGGGTGGCAGCCAGGAGACAAGGAAAAGGCTACTGCAGTCATCCAGGCAGACAATGGTGGTAACTTGGACCTGGGCAGCGACAGCAGGGGTGGAGAAAAGTGCCCAGATTAGTGATCGGCTTGGGAAGCAGAGCAGACAGGCTCAGTTGATAATCTGACTTTTTTCCCCTCTCCTTCTCCCCGCTGCTGCTGTCAGGACTCAGAAACCTTTCCCTACCCCAGAATTCCCTACCATCTCCTTCACACCCCTCTCCCTTCCTGCAGAGGCTGGGGAAGGAATGGAGGATGGCTGTGTGGGGAATCCACGGATCTTAATGCCCTGGCTGATTTTTCTCTGCTCTCTTTTCTCTCTCCTCCTCTGACTGCCAACCCAAAGTCGAGCTTTGATCCCCACCACCGCTCCCAGCCAAGTTATGAACGTCCTTCCTACCTGCCTCCAGGACCTGGGCTCATGCTCCGGCAAAAGTCTATTGGTATGTCACCTGCAAGGGTGGGTGTAAGGGATGCCAGTGGGGAAAGGGGAGGCTGGGAGGGTGACAGTTTACGGGGAAAGCAAGGGAGCCTGGGAATGTTCTTTCCTTCTTCCATATGTGACCATCAAGTTGGGCAAAGAGCTCAGGCTTTGTTGCTGGGCAAACCTGGGTTTGAATCCTGTCTCTTGTCCGTCCTGGCTGTGTGACCCAGGGCAGGCGGCTTCACTTCTCTGGGCCTAGGGCTCTGCATCTAGAAAATGGGGACATCATTGCCCCTGCCTGGATGCAGTTAAGTCGAACCCACCACAGACTCTGGTTCATTCTCTCTTATACCAGACTCCATCCATTCATTCATTCATTCATTCTACAGATGTTTATTGAGCACTACCATATGCCAGGCTAAACTGCTGGGGATTTGTCAGGGAACAAAACAGACTAAAGGGTCCTGCCCTCAGGGAGCTTACCTTCTAGCTGGGGAAGACAGACAACAGATTATAAGGATAAGAAATAAGAAAATGATATAGTATGTTAGCTGTGTTAAGTGCTATGGAAAAAAATAGGAAAAGAGTAGAATGAGAGAGGTCAGGAGTGCTGGGGGGCAGGTTTGAGCTGAAACTTGGAGATGAAGTGGGGAGTCATGGGGCTATCTGGAAGTAAGGCATTCCACACAGCAGGAACAGCCAGTGCAAAGGTCCTGAGGTAGGTAAGACTGAGCTGCCATTTGCTAAGAGAGCAGCTTGGGAAGATCGTGGGAGGAGATCAGGAGCTCAGTTTGGGGCCTGCTGAGTTTGAGATGCCAGTGAGACATCCAAGTGGATGCAGCATTTGGATATAGAAGCCCGGAGCTCAGGGGCAAGGACTGGTTCCGAGACAAGCATGGGAGTCTTCAGCAGGGAAGCAGTGAATGAAGCCGTGACACTGGTTGAGATAGTCAACGGAGAGTGAGTAGTCAGAGGGGAAAAGGGAATCAAGGACTGAGCCCTGGCAGTTGATAGATAAGTAGGCAAAAGATTCCACTCCTCCAGTTTCCTCCAAGTTGTTTTGCTCTTTGGATCTAGCTTTTCCCCAGCTTCAGTGTCCATAGTCCACCAGTGTGTGTCATTTGCCTAATATCAGTTAACCTATACATCTACCTGACATTTCTTACCTATGAATTGGCTCCCTCTTTTAAATATTAGCCTCATCCTAAGCAGTGCTGTGAAATCACAGATTTGATGTGCTAATTCCATTTCTTTTCTGCATGTACATGAAAAGAAATCTATAAGTATGCCCAGAAACACGATATCTCTTCCTGGCTCAAGCCATTTTTGCTCATCCCAAGCGACCGCCAGCATATATCGCGCCTTTGGGCGAATTAGAAAAGGCGCCCCCCTCCTGGCCCTGGAAGGAAGTTCAGCTGAATCCCCCCCCCCCCCCCCCCCCGCCCCACACACACACACAGACACACCCACACACCTCTCTTGCTCCCTCTGCCGTTTGCTGTTGTGCAGTGCACAACCTGTATTACTGTATCAAGCGGATTTGGATTTATCACAGCTGGGTAAGCTCTAGACTAACCCACGTTCTTCTTACCATCTACTGGTGTCATTATTATCATTGTAATATTGAAGTTCTGTGGGACAGGGGAACAGAGAGGCCACCCCCTCCCATCCCCACCCTGCTTCTGGATCCTCTGTGTCTTCCCAGGGGCTACAGAAGATGAGAGACCCTACCTAGCACCCCCAGCCATGAAGTTCAGCCGCAGCCTGTCTGTGCCTGGTTCGGAGGACATCCCGCCGCCGCCCACCACGTCCCCACCAGAGCCCCCCTACAGCACACCTCCAGCCCCCTCTTCCTCCGGCCGCCTCACTCCCTCTCCCCGGGGAGCGCCCTTCAACCCCGGCTCAGGTGGCCCCCACCCCGCCTCGTCGCCGTCGTCCTTCGATGGGCCCTGCCCTCCTGACACCCGTGTAGGGAGCCGTGAGAAGAGCTTGTACCACGGCGGGGCCCTGCCCCCTGCGCACCACCCGCCGCCCCCCCACCTGCCGCACGCTCCGCCCCCCCAGCCACACCACCACCACGCCCACCCGCCGCATCCCCCGGAGATGGAGACAGGCGGCTCCCCCGAAGACCCCCCTCCCCGACTGGCTCTGGGGCCCCAGCCCAGCCTGCGAGGCTGGCGGGGCGGCGGGCCCAGCGCGACCCCGGGGGCCTTGTCCCCGTCGCACCACGGCAGCGGGGGCGGGGTTAGCGGCTCCTCCCAGGCCCCGGCCCTGCGCTACTTCCAGCTGCCTCCCCGGGCGGCCAGCGCGGCCATGTACGTGCCGGCCCGTTCGGGCCGCGGGCGCAAGGGCCCGCTCGTCAAGCAGACCAAAGTCGAAGGCGAGCCCCAGAAGGGCGGCGGCCTCCCGCCCACGCCCTCGCCCACGTCTCCGGCGTCCCCGCAGCCGCCGCCGGCCGCGGCCGCCCCGTCGGAAAAGAACTCCATCCCCATCCCCACCATCATCATCAAGGCTCCATCCACCAGTAGCAGCGGCCGCAGCAGCCAGGGCAGCAGCACCGAGGCGGAGCCCCCGACCCAGCCCGAGACCGCGGGCGGCGGAGGGGGCGGCGGCGGCGGCGGCTCCTCCGCGCCGAGCCCCGCCCCGGCCATGTCGCCAGTGCCACCGCCCCCCTCGCCCGTGCCCGCCCCCGCCTCGCCCAGCGGCCCGGCCACCCTCGATTTCACCAGCCAGTTCGGAGCGGCCCTGGTCGGGGCGGCTCGGAGAGAGGGGGGCTGGCAGAACGAAGCCCGCCGGCGGTCTACGCTCTTCCTCTCCACCGACACGGGGGACGAGGATGGCGGCGAGAGCTCGCTGGGCCCGGGGGCGCCCCCGGGCCCCCGGCTGCGCCACTCCAAATCCATCGATGAAGGCATGTTTTCGGCCGAGCCCTACCTCCGGCTGGAGTCCGCAGGCGCCGGGAGTGGCGGCGGCTACGGGGGCTACGGAGCCGGCAGCCGGGCCTACGGAAGCAGCGCAGGCAGCAGCGCCTTCACCAGCTTCCTGCCGCCGCGGCCCCTGGTCCACCCGCTGACGGGCAAGGCCCTGGACCCAGCCTCCCCGCTCGGGCTGGCCCTGGCCGCCCGAGAGCGGGCGCTGAAGGAGTCCGCGGAGGGCGCTGGGGCCCCCCAGCCCCCTCCGAGGCCCCCGTCGCCCCGCTACGAGGCTCCGCCGCCCACGCCGCACCACCACTCGCCCCACGCCCACCACGAGCCAGTGCTGCGTCTCTGGGGAGCCCCGCCGCCGGACCCGGCCCGCCGGGAGCTGGGCTACCGGGCCGGGCTGGGCAGCCAGGAGAAGTCCCTTCCGGCCAGCCCGCCAGCTGCCCGACGCTCCCTGCTGCACCGCCTGCCCCCCACCGCCCCCGGGGTCGGGCCCCTCCTGCTGCAGCTGGGGTCCGAGCCCCCCGCCCCGCACCCCGGGGTGAGCAAGGCCTGGAGGTCCGCAGCCCCGGAGGAGCCCGAGCGGCTGCCCCTCCACGTGCGGTTCCTCGAGAACTGCCAGCCCCGGGCCACTGGGGCGGGGGGAAGGGGGCCCCCCTCGGAGGACGGGCCGGGGATCCCGCCGCCCAGCCCACGCCGGTCCGTGGCCCCCTCGCCGACCTCCCCGCGGGGCAGTGACGAGAACGGGCTCCCCCTGCTGGTCCTGCCGCCCCCCGCCCCCTCGGTGGACGTGGAAGACGGCGAATTTCTCTTTGTGGAACCGCTGCCCCCGCCCCTGGAGTTCTCCAACAGCTTTGAGAAGCCCGATTCGCCCCTCACGCCTGGGCCTCCCCACCCGCTGCCGGACCCACCCACCCCGACCAGCCCAGCGCCCCCTGCCCCGCCCCCTGCCGTGGCCGCCGCCCCTCCCACGCTGGATTCCACCGCATCCAGCCTGACTTCCTATGACAGCGAGGTGGCCACGCTGACCCAGGCGGGCCCCGCAGCTGCTGGGGACGCGCCTCCGCCGGGCCCAGCAGCCCCAGCCGCCCCGCCTCCCCCTGCCCCACAGCCTGGCCCGGACCCTCCAGCTGGCACAGATTCTGGTATCGAGGAGGTGGACAGCCGGAGCAGCAGTGACCACCCGCTGGAGACCATCAGCAGCGCGTCCACGCTGAGCAGCCTGTCTGCCGAAGGCGGGGCTGGGGGCGGGGTGGCCAGTGTGGCCAGTGGGCCGGAGCTTCTGGACACGTATGTGGCCTACCTGGACGGCCAGGCCTTCGGGGGCAGCGGTCCTCCTGGCCCACCATACCCACCGCAGCTCATGACTCCCTCTAAGCTCCGGGGCCGGGCGCTTGGGGCCAGTGGAGGCCTGCGGCCTGGCCCCGGTGGGGGACTCCGAGACCCTGTCACTCCCACCAGCCCCACCGTCTCGGTGACGGGGGCTGGAACCGATGGGCTGCTGGCCCTGAGTGCTTGCTCAGGACCTTCGACGGCAGGTGTGGCCGGCGGTCCAGGGGCTGTAGAGCCAGAAGGCCCACCGGTGCCCTTGCCATCCGCCTCCTCCCTGCCTCGGAAGCTGCTGCCCTGGGAGGAGGGCCCGGGTCCACCGCCACCACCCCTGCCTGGGCCCTTAGCCCAGCCTCAGGCCTCAGCCTTGGCCACAGTAAAAGCCAGCATCATCAGTGAACTCAGCTCCAAGCTTCAGCAGTTTGGGGGCTCCTCGGCAGCTGGTGGCGCTCTGCCCTGGGCCCGGGGAGGCGGCGGGGGAAGCGGGGACGGCCACCACGGGGGAGCCAGCTACGTCCCCGAGAGGACTTCCTCCCTGCAGCGGCAGAGGTGAGCCGGGGGCTGGAGGTTGGCAGTGGAGGCCAGAGGGGCTGGCTGTGGGTAGCAGAGACCGTCTTCCACATAGCTGTGTCCCTTTAGGGTCCCAGGTGGTAGAAAGGACACAGAGGCCGGGCTGGCTTGGAGAAGTTTGCCCTCAAAGAAGCATGCTTTCCCGGCCACTTTAAATTTCCCTTTATCTCAGTAGCTTCTGTGGTCGTCTCCCGTCACCATGACAACCCACATTCCATGATGAACAAAAAGAGTGATCAACAAAGGAGATTGGAGCACAACTTGCCCAATGTCTGTTTCCTTGGTGGGTTGTCAGTTCTGACAATCCCTGAAATCTTCAAGTCCCTTGAGCCCCGCGTTGGTCAAGACAAGATGCTTTAGGGCACGGTCGGTGGTTACAAGTGTGGTTCTGGAGCCAGGCTTTTTTGGATCCTGGTTCCAGCCCCGCACTTTCTAACTGGGTGACCTTAGGCAAAGGAATCCACCTCTCTGTAGAAGAGGGACAGCATAGAACCCTTCTAAAAGGGTTTTTGAGGCCATTGTTGTACCATGAGATGGGGGAGGGGAGGGGTCTCTTACAAAAGCCCAGCAAGTATAGAGGGAGAAATCCGGGAAGACGCAGAAGTTTTCTAAAGCAGCTAGCGAGTTGGAATTGCCACAGAGTTCAAGCTCATTCAAGACCTTCTAATCTTAGGGAAAGTATAGAGTCACATTCCTGATTCAGACACACAGAGCGAGTGGGGAGAGGTTTTTTTTTTTTAATCCTCTTGTTCTTCTGCAGAACTCACTCTAAATTCTCCTCGAGGGTTTGATATCCACACGGTGATATCCTGAGGTGGTTTTTGAGGTCTTTGAGATCTTAAGGCATCTCATTGACGATTCTTAAGTCTTCTGGGTAGAGGAAAGGACGCTCGATTTAGTTAACAGATCCACCAATAATTGATTTGCCATCTATTCTGTACCGGGTGCCCTTCAGGGTGAGAGGGACCCCACAATGGACAAAACAAGCAAAGCATTTCCCTCATAGACCTCACAGCCTAATGAGGCAGAGGTGGGGGCCAGGCAATAAACAAAATCACTGTCATCATCCTAGGGAAAAAAATGCAATCACGCGATGGTTAGAGAAAGTCTCTCAAATAACAGGCGAGCTGAGCAGAGACTGGAGGAGGGAAGGGAGCAAATCGTTTGGCTCCCTGGGGGAAGAGAGAGCTAGGCAGAGGGAACTGTTCAAAGGCCCTGAGGCAGGGACTGTTCTGGAGGGAGCTAAAGGGATGAGGGGAACCTTTTCCTCCCCTTGTTTCTTCTCTCTTTCATCTCCCTCTCCTCACCTCTCTCTCTCTCTCTCTCTCTCTCTCTCTGTCCCCTGTCCCCTTCCATCTCTCTCCCTTGAATGCTCATCCTCTTTTTGTTCCTCTCTCACTGTCTCCCTGTCTTCCACTCTGCTGTGACTGGCCATACCCGGAAAGGCAGTATAGGGTAGTGGTTAAGAGCTCAGACTTTGGTGCCATATAACCGGGCTCTGCCACTTCCTGGCTGTGTGTCCTTAGGCAAGTTACTTAACCTCTCTGTGCTGCTGATAATAATAGTAACCTGCATCAGGGCTGTCACGGGGATTCCATTGAGATGGCGATATGTAAAAGCACTTAGAACAATGCCTGGCACACGTGAGCATCAGTAAGTGGTGGTGATTATTATTATTATCACTTAATGTCTCTTTTTCTTTCATCTCTCTTGACTGTCACCCTCTCCCTGTCCTCTCATTTTTCTCTCCCTTCATTTTCTGTCCTGACATCCATCTTACCCCCTCGCTTGCTCCTTCGATCTCTCCCCATCTCTCTCCTCCAACTCTCTACCCCTGCCCCATGTCTCTCTTCCTCTCCCTATATCTTGACCTCTGCCTCTTTCTCACCCGCCTTTGCACCCCCCCCCCCCCCCGCAACCCTTCTCCTCCACCCCTGCCCCGTTGTCACATTCCAGACTCTCTGAAGACTCCCAGTCCTCGCTTCTCTCCAAACCTGTCAGCAGCCTGTTTCAGAACTGGTCCAAACCACCTCTGCCGCCACTCCCCACAGGAACCGGGGTGTCCGCTTCAGCCGCTGCAGCCCCGGGGGCCACCTCGCCTTCGGCCTCCTCCTCCTCCTCCACGTCCGCCCGCCACCTCCAGGGCGTGGAGTTCGAGATGCGGCCACCTTTGCTCCGCCGGGCCCCTAGCCCGTCACTGCTGCCCGCCTCGGAGCACAAGGTCAGCCCTGCACCCCGGCCCTCCTCCCTGCCCATCCTGCCTTCTGGACCCCTCTACCCGGGCCTCTTTGACATGCGCGGCTCCCCCACCGGAGGGGCAGGAGGCTCGGCTGACCCCTTCGCCCCTGTCTTCGTGCCACCGCACCCCGGGATGTCCGGGGGGCTCGGTGGGGCCTTGTCAGGGGCCTCCCGCTCCCTCTCACCGACCCGCCTGCTTTCCCTGCCCCCGGACAAGCCGTTCAGCGCTAAACCTCTGGGGTTCTGGACCAAGTTCGACGTGGCTGATTGGCTTGAGTGGCTGGGCTTGGCTGAGCACCGAGCCCGGTTCCTGGACCACGAGATCGATGGCTCCCACCTGCCCGCCTTGACCAAGGAGGACTACGTCGATCTGGGGGTGACCAGGGTGGGCCACCGCATGAACATCGACCGGGCTCTCAAATTTTTCCTGGAGAGGTGATGGCTGGCCCGGACGGACCAGCCCGTCCACGGAACCCCTGAGCCTGCTGGCCTCTTGACCTCTGAACCCTGACCTTCATTCTCTCCCCGGGCCAGGGACTCTGCTAAAACTGCACCCTGACTCTTGTCTCCCAAGGCCGGAGGTCACCAGGTGGCCTGATCTGGCCAGACATTGGCACCTCACAGGAGGGGGCAGCTGACACAAGACTGTGTGTGTGTGTGTGTGTGTGTGTGTGTGTGTGTGAAGCGGGGAGTGGAGTGGGGGGGGGTGGGATGGAAGAAATCACAGAGGGGGATGAAGAAGGAGGGAAGGGTCAATTCTGGGGAGGAGGGGACAGACAGAGCCATAGAGGGTCAGCCCGGAGCCTGACCGGATGGGGGTCGTCCCCCAGGCCGCAGGGGAAGGGGATGCCCTCAGATTCCACCACCTGCCACCCTCTAACAACCCTTCCCCCCCTCTCCATGCCCCTCGGCTCTCCCCACCCTCCCCTCTCCCCAGCACACACAGCAGCCCCCCCAGGCTCTTGCACTCTCCTTTGCATGCCTGCTCACCTCTCCCCCCTCCCTGGGCTACGATTTTGCACAAACTTGCCCTCTCACTGTCTTGCACACTTCGCCTTCACTTCCGGCTTGCGAGGCCCCCTCAGCTCTCCAGCTCATGCTGTTTCCCTGGCACGCCATGCGTCTCTTTCCCCACGCTCCACACCCCCTGCTCTCTCAGACTCTTGCTTGCACACGCTTCCTCCGGGGCGCCCTCCCTTCCACCCCTCACTCCCGAAAAATCTCTGGGCCCTTGCTGCAGACACACTTGGGACACCCTTTTCCTCACCCTCTCACAGACTGTGCGCCTCTCCCGACACTCTCACCTCCATTCTCTTCAAGCACTTTCCCCTCTTATTCTTGCAACCCCGCATTCTCACCCTACTCACCCCTCCCTCACAGGGGCACTGACGCCCCTCCTTGCCCCTCCCCCTCTCCCACTGTTGCTTGCACCCGTGCCTCCCAGGAACCCCCAGGAACCGAATCTCTCGCAAGTGCTCATGCCTCTCCGCTTTGCCAGGCTCCTGACTCCCTTGCACCTTTCTTTCCCAAATCCTTGTCCGTCTCCATTGTCAACTCTTGGGTGAACCTTCTTGCATGCTCGCTCTTGCGCACTCACCCTCCCCAGCACGTCCGTCCACTGCTCTCCCGAAGCTTTCTTCTCTTCCTTGAACAATGTTCTTGCCTTTCATGGCCCTGCTGGCACACTCATTCTTGAATTTCTACTTGTTCTTGTCAGCTCCTGGGTGACTTTTTCCATCTCCCTTGGGGAACTCTACTACCTCTTTCTTTTTGCACACTCATCTCATTGCACACGCGCTCTTGGGCTGTATTGTTTCTTTTCCTGGCACTTTTTTTTTTTTTGGTCCCGAAAGACCAGCTCTTCCGGTCATTCACACTCTGCCTATTCTCTCAGCTCTTTCCGCTCTTTTTCTCCTTCTGGCAAGAGAAGACCCTACGCACACTCACTTCTTGCCCACTTTGCTTCCATACTTCCTCTCCCTGCCCCGGGCTTGGCCCTCTCCCCTCCTCCCTCCTCTCGCTCTCCCAGCCTTCCGGTCCATCCATTTTGCACGAAGACACCGCTCCCTCATCTCCTAACCTTTCTGGCTCTTCAAGAAACCCCTCCCTCCAGCATGGCTGTTCCTTCCTGCACGCCTCCCCCTCCCTTTATTCCTAGGGCTTGGGAATTTTAAGCCACCCCTTCCCCTGGAAAACCCCCTCCCCTACTGTGGGCGAAGGGGGGAGGGCATCGCCCTCAGGTTCCCCCCACCATGTTCAGCTGCCAAAGAAGAGAGCTCCCCCTCCTTCCCCCAATCCCATTCCCCCTCTGCTGCCCTCTACCCCCGAGGCGGGGGCGCTCCGTCCACGGGGGGAGGGTGCTTGCAGCCCTCTCCCCTCACCACGTCAGGGATCTGCGGGGAACCGTGTGGGAGGGTCGTGGGAGGGGGGAGGGGTGGCGAGGAGGGGGGCGGAGGTCGCGCTGGGCCCCTACCCGCCCCCTCCCCCTTGTCCGCAGGATGCCCCCCGTCCGCAGGGGGCCTGCGCGGCGCCCGTCTATCAAGGGCTTGTTCATTCTGGATGGGTGCCGCGGGGTTGGGGAGGGTATGGGGGGTGGGGAGGGGGGAGGGGAGGTTGGGGTGGGGAGGGGGAAGGGACTGGACGGGGGGCAGCGCGGGGCGAAGAGAAGAGACAAAGCAAAAAGAGGAACGATAACAAAGGAAAATACAAAAAAAAAAAAAAAAAAAACTAGAACACACACAAAAAAATCCAGAAAAAAACCTGAAATAAAAGCCCGAGAACTGTCTTCCAAGGGGGGGTGGGAGGAGGAAGAGGAGGGGGGCGGATGAGGACGTCTGGTTCTCGCTGGGACAAGGACCGCACGCGTTCAAAGCCCCGGCGCCCGGGTCTTCCCTCTCTCGGGCCTCAGAGTTCATCCCTCAAGGGACTGGGACCCAGGCGTCCATTTCCAGGGACGGGGGGAAGATTAGGGAGGCGGGATTATATCATGGGGGTTCGTCCCTACCCCCCATCACCTCCCACCCCCTGACTCCCCACCAAGATTTTGCAGAGAGAAATGGCTTTTGTACCAGGTCATTCTTTATAATTAAACTCACAGTATCCACCCCCTCGAGCCGACCCCGCCTCCTTCCTGGGAAGGCAACGCCCCTTTCCTTCGGGGTTCCGGGTGGGTCGCCTGAGCCCGCTGGGCGGTGCGCAGGCGCAGCCGGGGCCCGCCCCCAAACGTCAGTCTTCCTCGGTCGGCTCCGCCCCCAGAGCCTCGAGCATGCGCCGTCGGACCAGGGAGCGGCGCAGGTGCAGGCGGTAATCGCCCAGCAGCAGTTCGTCGTGGCGCACGAGAGGGTGCTGGAGCCCGCGGAGGCGGAGCCCCGAGCGCAGTAGGCGCGAGCGAGTCTGGAAGTCCGTGACCGTGATGAGCCACCTGCAAGGGGGCAAGGCCAAGAGGAGAGGGGCGGGGCGGAGACGGAAGGGGAATCGCTGGCTTTGATTGTCCCAGAGTCCCTGCCTAGTCCCTGTTCGTTTACCAACTCCAGTCCCTCAACCCGTCACTACATCCCTAAACTCTCCAACCCTGCACTCTCGCCGAGGTCAATCTGTACGTCGACCCTCACCTGGGTCAGTCTAGGTCCCGTCTTCTCTCTCAGCCTGGCTCTGTCGAAGCTCCATCTTTTTAAACCGCCGCTCCAGGGCCCTATCCTCATCCAGCAACTCCAGGTCCCGCCCCTTCAGTGTGGCTTTCAGGCCCGGCCCCGCCCCCAACTAGACACTCCAGGCCCACCCGATCACTCTGGCCCCGCCCCTGCAAAGCGCCCAGTCCCGGCTACGCTCCCGCTCAGAGCTGTTTCTCATGCTCCGACCACACACCTCGGTCTTGCGCATCCCCGTCACCACCCGGGTCACTGAAAGTCCGGTTTCTCACTCCAAATCCCACCTTCTTTCCGATCTCACCTGACCCTGCCCCTTCACTGCGCCCACTCTCGCCTTAGCCCCTTCTCGGCTCTCACTCTCAGCAGGGTCTGGATCCTTATACCCACCAAGCCATTCTCCGGGCGCCCCTGGCCCCGCCCCCTCACTGCCCTCACTTCTCCGCCCCGCCCCTCACGGAGCTTACTGTTGGCTCACATCGCCTATGAGCTCCCGGCCACGCCCACTCAGAGCCTCCGCCCCGCCCCACCTCTCACCGCCCTCACTCCCCTCCCGGCTCCCCCATCGCGTTCACCGCGGTCCTGCCCCTCCCGGTCGCTCCAGGCCCTGCCCCCCGCCAAAGGCTCACCGGTCCCGGCGCCCGGCAGTCCCACAGATGACGTTCATGTTCTCAAAGCGGATGCTGCTCACACGCCCGCTCTCCATGGCCCCGGGGAACTCGGCCTCCAGCGCCTCCAGCACCTCCAGGTGGGTAAGGTCCTCTTCGGGCTGCGGAGGTCGGAGAGAGAACCTCAGTCAGTGACACCCGGAGTTCAGTCCGGGTGCGGAAGTCCCCACCCGAGACCCCACCTGCAGAGCCTGCCAGAGCGGGGAGGATAGGAATCTTTCAGGTAGAAAGGCATCTACTGCCATTCTAGGTCATTCTCCAAAAAAAAAATCAGTTCTCACCAAACCGATTTGCCAAAAGTCAATGAACAGTTGACTGAATGATTCACCAATTTGGCCAACTTTGCCGATCTACTGAAAACTTTTCCAGCAACCTGCGTTGGATGGCGAGATTTAGGCAGACCTTGAAGATTTCCGCAAGGATTTAAGCCGTAAATTTGTCCTTTTATAGTCATATTAGCATTTTAAGAACTATTCAGTTCTCAAAAAATAAGGATCGTAGGAGGATTTGACATCTTGTCAATCTGTTTTACATTCAGAAACATATATTGATCATTAATCACGCCTTCAGTCTGAGATCACCATGTCGAAGGCGATGCCATATGTCATGACACATAAAATTGCTGAGAAACCACAGTGAAATCATGAAATTGGTCACCTGCAGGAAGGCAAGCCTTGGATGTGTATGTTGGGTGTGTGTGTGTGTGTGTGTGTGTGTGTGTCTCATGTTCAAAAACACAAAGAAGAGGAGCAATAGGGTGGGCACTGGTCCCATAAACAAGAACAGCAGTCCCTGTGTTGAGGTCAAGTCACACAGATCAGCTGAGGAAACACTTCCGAGGCTTGTGCCTGGCAAGCCTTGTTTAATTCTCAAATGGGTGAGACCTTAATAGACGCCTCCTCTGAGGCAGGAATGCCCAAAGGATCCATACACCGAATAACCACGTCACTGAATTTGTCAAAAAACGGGCTTTTTGAAATGAATTTTTGCGATATCTGTAAATTTTACAGAATTTCATAATAAGTGAATTAGCGGGACTCCCTCTGTCCTCAGTGTCCCCTCCCCTCTGTCCTCAGCGTCCCCTCTCTCTGCCTCTCGGTCTCCCCTCTGGGGTCAGCAGTGATAAATTTGATGATGAACGCTTTGACAAATTCACAATCAATTTTCAGCCACTTATCCTGGTGCCAAGCCCACAGCCGATAAGCTGCAGAACCTGGATTCAAACCCCGTCCACCTCACTTCTGAGCCTGTGTCCTTCCCACCACGCCACCAGGGGCCTGGGATCATGGGGGTTGGTGGGGGGACACTCACTGAGGTCTCCATGCACAGACAGAGGGGCTGGGCGGCAGGTGGCACGGGGAACTTGCGGATGTATGGGAGCTCTCGGTCCAGCGCCTCGTATTCTGCAATGACCTGGCGCAGATACTGCTTCCTGGGAAGACAGCCAGCGGACAGGGACCTCCCAAAGTCAGGGGTCCATGCCATCGCACTCAGAGGAGCTGAGATCAGAAATCACGGGGCCAGGGACCACTCACGAGGATTTGACAGGTCTGCCCAGGCTCCGAGCCTGCGTCTCCTCTAGGGTCTCTAGGTCCACAAGAAGTGCTCCTGCGGATGGAAATCCCAGTCTCAGCTGCCTTGAACGCTCCTCGCACATCATCCCACTTAAACAGCATCACCAAATGACTGTCCGTGCCACCCCCAGGATGGCTCTTCTGCCAGTTATTAAGCTGTTGTCTCTCAGCCCCAAACTCCGACCTACACCACCCAGCTGTCCGATACCCCAGGGCTGGGACTCTACCAACCCCATTTCCACTCGGACAGTTGGGGTCCTGTTAGGCTCTGCCTAAAGGGGGTGCTAGAGGGAGACTGCAAGGCAGGAGGAAAAGGAAAGGACTTGCTCCTTTTTGCTTCCTATTCCAATCACCCCAGCCTACCTTCTTCCCTGCAGCAGCATTTGAATCCAGTTTGTGGTTTTTCCAACACTCTCAGAACTGGCCTCCTGATTGGAACTTGATTCATAACAGCTCTCAAATCTGGGCTCTTCTACACAACCCCTCCATCAACTAACTGGTCTCTTTTATGGCCAACTGCTAGTTGTCCCACATAATCCATTTCCCTTTCCTCTACAATCCTAGAGTTTTATCCAGCTGGAAACAACAGTTCCCAGCCTCCCTTGCAGCTAGGTGTGGCCACATGACCAAGTTCTCGCCAACATTGTTAGCAGAAGGGAAGGGTGCAACTTTGGAATCATTTGCTTAAGAGAAATTTTCTTGGCTTAAACTCAGTGCCCCTTCCCTTGGACTGGAATGTGCATGTAGCAATTAGCCAGCTTTATTCTTGCTAGAGATGATGGAGCGCCATGGGTCCCTGTATTCTCGTGGGGCTGAGATATCCCACCCATCCAGACCACCTTCCTCCTCTTACACGAGAGAGAAACCAACTGTTTTCTTAACGCCATTGAGTTTGAGGGTCTCTTTGTTACAGTAGCTGAAAAAAGCAGAAAGCAACCCCTGACAGCCAGGAGCTGGCCTGGCACTCCCAGAGAGACCCTGGTGCCCTCCCTTCGGACATAAGGAATTTCACAGAATACCAAGAGCAGCCAAGGTCACTCTGTGACCATGATGGACCAAGATAAAAATAAGACCCCTCTGGAGTCATGTCTCAACACAACACAACATCGACGCTGCCCAAACCACAAAACTGACCAAATATCCCCCTCTTGGCTCAGGGCTGATGCCGCTTTTTTCCCAACCAGTGTTAGTGCCATTCTGATTGCTCTCATGTCATGGACTTGCCTCTGCTTCCTGCCAGCATCCGATCCAGAGCAAAGCCTGCTTTCCTGATTCCTCCCCAAGTCACCTAACTCAGCCCAGGTGTCTAAAAACCTCTTACTCAGACATTGATGTGTTACTATCTCCCTCATTCAGTAAACTCAGTGGCGTGCTGGTAAATGTCCTCTCTCTCTCTCTCAGCATCTGCCAGTTTCCTGACCAATTTTATGCTACCCATGGTTTTCACAACCAGCTTGCAAAATTCACCACTCGGCTCTTGTGAGCTGGGACAGGCTCTCTCCAGCACAGGGCTATGCCCCAGCTATGCTCCTAGCGGTCTTTGGCTTCAGCACATCAGCACAGCTTAGCTTGTACCATAGTAAGCCCCCCTCTCTGGTCCCTGTTCTTCCACCTCCCATCTGTTTTGGCAGGGCAGCTAGGGTGATCTTTTCCTCTCAGCACCACCAGAGGCTTACAAACCGCCAGAGGCTTCCTCTTGCCTTCAGGATAAAGTTCTCCCTGTGATGGGGACTCATTCCTCAATGTGTGGTCTGGGGAGCATTTCAGGGTCCACCCCAGACCTATTGGGTGAGAGTCTGCATTTTAGCAAGATCCCCTTTGAGAAGCACCTGCCCTGCGTGTGGTCACTCTGATGACCTCTCTGATCATTTTTCTCCAGCCATGCTGGCCTCCCTTCCATCCCTCCAACATAGTAATCTCCTTCTCAAATCTGTCCACTTAACAATAATAATAACTACGTGTTTACAGCCCCCTTTAAAAAGCCAAGCACCTTTTAAAGTTTTTTCCACTGAATCTTCAAAACAGCCTTCTGAGATAGTGTAGTTTAACAAAGGATGAAACGGAGGCACAGAGAACTTAAGTGACTTGCCCAAGGTCACACAGGCCAAGTGATAGAATCAGGATAAAAATCTAGGCACTGGATCCAGAATCTGTGTTCTCAATCCCCCAGTCTGCTGCTTCTCACCCCACTATTGTCTAGACAACAGCTTCCTAACTTCTCAATATATATCTCTCTCTCCCTCTTCATTCACCCCATCAGAAGCATTTTGAAATGTAGATCTGACCACATAGCCGTCTCCATTTCCTCAAAACCCTCCCAGGACTTCTCATTGTCATTGGGATAAATTAAGACCAAGATCACACATGACCAGACCCTGCTGATGTCTTAAGCCTGATCAGACACTATCGTCCTCCTCACTTGCTGCATTCCAGAAACATTGCCCTTCTGTGACTTGAACTCTCCATGCTCCCTCCTGCCACAGGACCTTGGCACATGCTCTGACTCCACGTGGAACTCTCCTCCCCCTCACTTAGCTCATCAAGTCTCCCTAAGTGTGTGAACAGTTCCTGTCATGAACTCATGACACCATGTATTTGCTCTCATCACAGTTGCAATTTTACATTTACTTCTATGAGTCTCTAATTATAATGTGAGCAGCATGAGGTCAGGGACTTGTCTTTCGCTCTTGGCATCTAGCAAAGCGCCAGGCACCTAGTTGTAAGTATTTATTGAATAAAGACTGAAGGAATATAACCATCAAATGCAATATGTCAACTTTGGGTCTTAATTAAAACAAACCAACTGTGAAAAATAAAATTTTTAAATAATTAGGGAAATTTTAAATATGTACTAGGTACGAGACGATATTCAAGAAAAATTGTGAATTTGTTAGGTGGAATTAATGGCATGGTAGGTCTGTTTTCTAAAAATCCTTAGCAGTTAGAAACACATGCTTAAGTATTTATGGGTGAAAAGGAATTATGTCTGGGATTTTCTTTAAAACAAATTTGTCCTATAGAATGTCCCCCCAGAAAGTGTGTGTGGGGAGGTTGCTTAGATGAAACAAGATTAGCAAAATTACATTGTCTCTATTTTTGTGTATGTTTGAAATTTTCCATAATAGAAAAAAATCTTTTAAATGTCTATCACAAGTAACTTAGAAATAAAATTATATGCCCTGGAAATGTGTGTGAAATGGCTAAAAAACTGACTCTAGCAGCATCAAAGGTGTATGTTTAAAATGTGAATAAAACTGTTTCTCATGAAATGTGGCATTAGAAATAAAGATTTCTAAATTACAACTGTGATTTTAATATATTTGTTTCAAAGTATATGTGTAACTTAGTAAAGGTATAAATTTAAAAATAAATACTTATTGAATAATTGAGGAAACACGACACTTTCAAACTTCAACAGGCATCTCCAAGGCCTCCTGTGTACCTTGGAGACTGCTGCAGACCAAGAGATTAATGAGACCCCAGCCTGCCCTCCAAGAGCTTCCAGCCTGGTGGGGGAAGTGTTCACTATAAAGGGCAATACTTGCTACAGTGGACGTGTCACGAGGTGGAGAGGAAGCCCAGTCTGGGGGCAATCAGGGAAGGCTCCTTAGAGGAGGCGATGTCTACAGCAAGACTTAAGGGATAGGAGTGGGATAGGGAGGATGGGAGGGAGGCTCAAGAGGGAGGGGATATGGGGACATATGTATGCATATGGCTGATTCACTTTGATGTACAACAGAAACTAACACAGTATTGTGAAGCAATTATACTCCAATAAAGATGTATTTTTAAAAATAGTAGAAAAAAAAAAGACTTAAGGGATAAAGGAGGAGTTTGCCAAATAAAGAAATGGCAGAGAAAGGGATGTTTTATGCACAGGGACCACGGGGTGGGGGCGGGGGGTGGGTGCCAAGGTCTCTAAGCGAAAGAGAATATTCCCAGAATTCTCTTCAGGTCCAAGGCTAAGGAGTGCTTATTGCAATTGTAGGTTATTAATTATCTGTGAGATGGTGTGTTTCATGTCTGTCCTCCTTGCATGAGAACCAGCTGGGTCATTTCATTCATTACTATAGGCAAAACACTTGGGACCCATAGGCTTTCTAATGGCCTAAGCCAAAGTTTGCAACCTGACAAGCTAAAAGTGTTATTGGTTTCAAAACACCACAAAGAAAACAGCAAAACTGAAATGAACAAATATTGATCTGCAAAACGAGCCAACTGGTCAACTCAATTTCACTCATCTTTTCTGGAGCTACACATAAAGTATACTTATCAGATGGGTGCCTCAGTCTAGGTTAGAGATGATGTGGGGTGGGGCGTCTCCAAATGAAAGAGGTCTTCAAAGACACTAAAAGAGACCTGAGGACAGAGAAACTGTCTGTTTTGCCACTAGAGCATTTGCTATGCCTAGCCTAGCACCTGGCACAGAAGAGGTGCTTATAGCCGACCCCTAGGAAGGAGACCCCGTCAGCCATTCCCATCCTTCTTCCTCCATTTGAGGAGTGTCTATTCCCCACCCATGCAACCCGGTGAGGCTGACCAAGCCCCAGTATCCTCAGGGATATCCCATCCAGTGTAAACCAATGCCTTCTGACCCTTACTGTTCATCATAATTACCTGGCAAGCATTCAAAAACTGTAGTTGCTAGGCCCCACCGCGCTAGAGATTCTGGTTAATTGGGACCTGAAGTAGGATTAGGTATAGGTTTTTTAAAAACGTTTCTCCCACCTGATGCGTAGCCCCACTGACTAAAATAATCATGATAATCTCGTTCCTTTTGCCAGGGGTTGAGACAAGAGTGAGTGGATGACTTAGTGCTGGCCAATGAGATGTGAGGAGAGATTATTGGGGGTTCTTAAAGTGAAGACCTCTGGAAGTGATGCCTGAAACTGTGGCAGCCATTTTGTAACCATGAGGTATGCAAGCTGGTGTGCAAAGGGGATATATCCCAGACCAAAAAGCAGGGACATAGAAACTGGCTTCTCAGTGACATTCACTGAGCTGCTGACCCAACCAAACACAAACCCTGATCCACCTCTGGGCTTCTTTTTGAGTGAGACAAATGACTTTCCTATTTTTATACTGCATTAAGTCCAATTTTCTATTACCTGCTAGCCAAATGAATCCTCACCAAGATATTACTTGAGAAATGTTGAATGAGTGAATGAATGAATGAGCTGTGCTAAAGTAGAGTAGAAGTAGGGAACCCTGGAATATGAGCCTGTCAGCTAGCGTCAGGCCACACCGGGCCTCAAACACCAGCTTGAGGGGCTAAGACTCTACCCTGGGAGTGATGGGCAACATGGGAGAGCTGTGAGCAAGGGAGAGACAGGGTTAGTGCTGGGTGTCAGAAAGGCTCCTCTGGAGCTATGTGGGGGATGGGCTGGAGGGGAGAAACTGGAGACCAGGGAGTTAGGTGGAGAAAGGGTCCAACGGAAGAGGACAAGACCTGAGCTGGGGCTGTGGGGAAAGAGAAGTAGGGACAGGGCAGAGAGAGTAAGCAGGAAGATGGGGCTGGGACTGATGGCTGTGGAGGTAATGGGAGTGGGGGAACAAAGCCTGGGGTCTAGACTGGGTCTAGACTGGGTTAGCACCATTCAAACATGGGAAGCAGGGAGGAGGAGTGGCTTTGGGAGAAGATGCTGAGGTCAGTGTGGGAGACAAGGAGAGTGTGAGGGACCAGGGCAGGGAGTCTATGGGGGATAATGGCCTCAGAAGAGTTGTTACGGCCCCAGAGATTCATGGGAAATGTAGTTCTGGGTCCAGAACATTGGTCAGGGAACTGAAAAGCCTCATGGGAAATGTAGTTTGAGGTCTAAAGGGTACTGCTCAGGAATCTGGTAGACATAAGAATTTGGGGTAGCTCTTTCTTTGGAAGGCCAGTGACTCACTTAAGGTCACACTGAAAGCCAGGGCTGTGACACAATGCTCAGATGAAGGACCCCACCCGCCCAACCCCACACTTGGATACAAACACACAAACAGACACGGCTCAGTACCTGCCTCCCTGTGCATGCTGGGGTTGCCCATGGTGGAGGAGCAGAGGGGTTCCACCTCGTGTTGCAGCCTGAGAAAGTGGGTAGGGGTTGTCTCAGGAGGATGGGGAGAGGAGCTCTGCCTGGGCCACCCACCCCAGTTCCTTCTCCCCACTGCTGCTTCCTCTTTCTTGTCTTTGAAGCCCCGGGAAAAAAATATGGAAGGCTGAGACCACATGGAAATCCAGGTTCCCTTAACCTCTGGGACTCCCTGTGTGCCCCAATTATTTCTTTCCCACTTTCCTGCCTCCTCCTCAATGTCTCCCAGTCTCCTCGAGTTTCTTCCCCCACCCCTCTCGCACTCTCTTCCTCATCCACTCCCCATTTCTCTGCCCCACTCCCTCCCTCCCTCTCTCCCCATCTCTTTATCCTGATCTCTCCTCATCTCTCTCCCCATCTCTCCTCCACTCTTTCCCTTGATTTCTCTGCCCTCTTTCTCCCCACATCTCTCCCCTTCCCTTGTTCCATCTCCCCAGTCTCCTCCATCAGTTTCCCCAACATCTCCCCAGCCCCCTGTCCCTCTCTCTCTTCACAGTTTTCTGCCTCTCTCTAACCCTATCACCCCCTCTCTGCCTCCCTACCTCTCTCCCCATCTCTCCCATTCTCCTTTTGCCCTCTCTCCCCATCCCTCTTCTCTCATGGCTGCCTCTGCTGGGCTCCTTGCCTTCCCTCCCTCTGTCATCCCTTTTCTGTTCCCACTTGCCCTCCACTCATCCCTGTTTCACACAAGAACTGGTTAGGTACAGGTGAGATTCAAACAGAAACTGGGTTCTATATGGAGGAGGGAAAGGTGAGCAGGGGGCCTGGTTGCCATGGTACCTCCAGTGGATGGGGGAGGGGCTGGGGGCTCCTGACCCCAAGGGAAGGAGTGAAGGAGTTTAGCCACAGAGGTGCCCACTGGGCATCCCTTCTTTGTGTCTGCAGAGCTCTCAGCAGGAACCATGGGAGAGGAGCGCAGACTTTTTCAGTTATTTTGTCTATCTCCCCAGTCTGTCTCTGTTACCTGTATCTCTAGTCTTCTCTCGAATTCATCTGGTCTCTGCCTTAACTGTCAGTTATTCCTGCTTGATAAACATTGATTCTCTGCTTGTTAGGCAGTAGCACCTTGATTTTCTGAGTCATTTGTCCAGGGATGAGCTTAAAAATCAACGTAGGATACAGATTTAACCCTTGGACTTTTGCCGGACCTGTTACAAAAGAGGATCTTTCTTTTTCCAATGAGGTTGCCAGGCTGGTCGGAGCCTAGGTTGGAGCTGCTGGGGACCATCACATCGCCACATGGGGAGAGAGCCTGCCTGAAAGCAAAGACAACACGAGGAAAGCAGAAACCAAAGATGCAGACAGATTCCTGAGGATGATTGAAGACACCTAGATCTAGCTGTCCCTCAAGCCCTCATCCACCCAATTAATTCCCTCTTATGCTCAGGTTATTTGCGTTTCTGTCATCGGCAATTACAACAGTCCAGACTTAAATGGACTAATTTCCAGACCCAGTTCCTCTGTGGCCCTGACTCCCTGTTGGCATCCTTATGTCTTTTTCTCTCCCAACAGGCTGTCCTTCACTTCCAGTTGCCAAGTCCATCCCCATAGGACAGGAGACATCTTTCATTCTCATGACCACAGGCACACCTAGCCCCCACAGCCCATCAGTCTCCAAACTCTATCCCTTCTGCCTCCTGACTCTGCTATTTCTTCTCTTCATTCCCACAGCCCCACACCCACTCAGGTTTCAAGGTCTTCTCCTTCCTGGACCTTCGCCCCAGCCTCCTTGCCCTCACATCCTCCAGTCTCTCCCCCCTCATTCCCCTCCCACAAGGTTTCAGAGGGGTCTTTCTGCACTTGGAGATGACCCTGCCCCTCCCCTGCTCTCAGCCCTCCCATGGCTCCGAGCTGCATGATCTGGTCCCAGCTTCCTCTCTCACCTCATACCTTCAAACATTCTTCAGTCACCTTTTATTAATTACTTTATTTAATTAATCCCTCCCACCCCTCACTCCTGTCTCCACTCTCCACATGCTGCCTTCTGCCCTTTTCCTGGTGCCCAAACGCCCTCATCCTTTCATAAGAAGCTCAAGTGCCCCCTCCTCCAGGAAGCCTTCTCTGACTCCTCCTCCTACCAGTTGTGTTTTCTGTCTCCATCCTCTGCATGTTCTTTATCTGCTCTTTTTTTTTTTTTTTTTCAGATCTCTGAACAATGTGCACTCTGCCTGTCTTGCTCAGGAATTTGGGACTGTGTCTGCCTCCCCCTCCAGACCAAGGGCCCCTGACTCATCTCTGGCTCTCCAGCATCAGGGAAGTGCGGAACATGTATGTTGAATGAATAAACAAGTGACGATTTCCCTCTATCGCTGTGACTCACACTCAGTACCCCCTAAGCCCACTGCCCTGTGTCTCTTGGTCTGCATGAGGTAACATAGGATGAAGAAGAGAATATGGACTCTGTAGTCAAACAGGCTAGCATCAAACGCCATGCCCAGGCTGTGCAAACTTGGGCAAATGTCTTTCCCTCTCTGAGCCTTGGTTTCCTCATCTCTTACCAATAATGCTGCCTTGAAGGGCTAATGGTGCTTAAATAAAGCACGATACAACAAGCCCCCTCATGTGAGCCAGGCACACAGGAGGCACTCAGTTGAAGGTTGCTCCCTTTCCAGAGTTCTTTACCTCTGTAACCAGCTTTAGCTGCCTCTTCTGGATCTCTCTCTTCTTCCTTCTTTGGGTGTCTTTGTCTTTCTCTCTCTCTCTGCATCTGTATGTGTGTGTGTGTGTGTGTATGTGTGTGTGTGCGTCTGGCTCTCTCTCTCTCTTTTTCCCTCTGGTGTCTGGGTCCCTTAAGTTCCCATCTCTCTGTGTCTCCATTATTTTTCTTCCTCTCTCTACTTGTCTCTGGAACCCTTCCTCATCTCTCTGTGTGTCTGAATTTGAATTTTTACATCACGTGCCTCTGACTTTCTTTGTCTCTCATTCTCTGTGTCTCTATACCTTTCTGCATGTCTCTATCTGTCCGTGTGTGTGTGTCTCTCTCTCTGTGTCCATCACTTTATTTTGCCATCTCTCTGTTTCTCTCTCTACCTCCTTCCCGGTCTTTCTGCCTTAGCCCCACCTGCCTCCCTCTGCCACTCACCCCAACTCTCTTGGGCCATCCCTGTCCCACTCCCTGGCCTGGCAGGCAGCCCGGGACACAAATCCCTGAATCAGCATTTTCCTTCTATTCCAGAAATTATGTCAGCGCCGCAGTTGGGGGCGGGGGGGCTGGCTGTAGCTCTGGTTAGAGGGTTTGCCTTCCTTCATCCTCAACCACACAGGCCATGGCCAGCTTGGTCTACCTCTGTTCTTGGTGTTTGTTCTCCCAGGGTAGCACCAGGAGAAGAGGTGAATCTGTGTTTACACACAACGTGCATGTCTCTGGGTGTGTGTCTGCGTTTGTTTGCAGGCACATTTGTGTGTGAATCTGTAGGTACTTTGCAAACTCATCCGTTCACTCCTGCATGGATGCATGCATGCATCCATCCAACGATCCACTCATCCACTCATTCAGCTATCCATCCATCCACCCATCCAACTCATACATACATACATACATACACTTCTCTAGTTATCCATCCACTTGTTCATTCATTCAACCAACCAATATTAATTGAGTGCCTACTGTGTGCCAGGCACCATATCAGGCAGCGGGGACACAGCAGTAAACAAAAGTGCTACCCCCCATGGAGCTTATGTGCTCATCAGTCCTCCTCCATGTGCCAAACTCGCTCCTACCCCAGGCTTTGCATGGACTGTCCCCTCTCCCTGGAGCAGTCCTCTCCCCTCCCCCATCTTCACCTCGCTTATGCCAACTCAAATGTCACTTGCTCAGAGAAGCCTTCCATTGACCTCCTTCTCAGACACACAGCGCCCTGGACTTTCCTTCCTAACATTGATACCCATATGGAGTTATTTAATGACCACCTGTCTCCACCACTAGACCATGAGTCCTCCCAAGGCTGGGATTTTTGTCTGCTTTGTTCCCAGCCAAATCCTTGGTGCCTAGAACAGTGCCTGGCAGTCAGTAGATGCTCAGTAAGTATCTATCAAATTGGGTGCGTGGATTGAATGGAACGAATGTCTCTGTCTCCTGGTTCCCTGTCCAGTGCTCTGCGCTCTTCTACACCCCTGGTGGTGATGACAGGCAAGGTCCTTAAACTTCCTATATGCAAACAATGTAGGCTGAACGCAAGGAGTCTAGAGCCGGACCACATGGCTTTGAATCTCAACTCTGACACCTCCCAGCTGTGTGACCTTGGGCAGGGCACTTCCCCTCTCTGAGCCTTAATTTCCTCACTTGTAAAATGCAGTGAAGGAGTCCATGAGCAAATGCATGTAATTACTAATTATGACAACAGTAAACATTAACCATTTTCTCTAAGCATCTCTGGTGAATTTAATTCAATCCTCGAAATAACTTAATGAGGTGGGTTTTAAAAAAGATTACCCTCCCAATAAAAAAAAATTAGAAAAAAAGAAGATTACCCTCTTTTACAGATGGGGAAACTGAGGCACCAAGAATGTAAGTTATTCACCCAAGGCCACAAATGATGAAAGAGCTGGGATTTGAACTCAGGTACCCCACTTCCAAAGTCACACACACAACCAATGCACTACAGCTATTCCTTGATACCCAAGTGCCTCTTTGGGAACATGTCATGGGAGTCTGACAAGCCCATCTGTGTGCACATCTCTGAAAGTGTGCATTGCTGCATACTCCTTCTGTGTGTCTCTCCCTGTGGAACACAGCTGCCTGTGGACCCTGGGCGGAGGTCTGGCTGTGAGAGTGGTATTTGGGGTGCCTGCACTTGTGTGCACATATCTGTGGGTGCACCACCCCCCCATGCAAGCTTCCCTGGGTGCAAATGTAGGTCCATCCGGGAGAATACAAGAAGCACTGAGGATAGGATTCGGAGTGAACCCGGAAGGCATTTCTGGGGCATTCAGAAATATGATGGTGACTGCAACATGTATACATAGGCATGAGTTGGGCGGATTATCTAATTAAAGGGAGGGCCTAGGGGACTTGTCTTAAAGTATTTGCAGAAGAAGCAGCAATTTTTTACTTGGAGATTATATTTATATGGGTGTCACTGAGAGGCAGGGGGCAGCACTGAGGAAGACTGGGGGTGGTGAGGGGGCTCCAAGTCACCTCTACGGGCTGCCACTGAGACCAGGTAGCTCTGGATCTTCTTCAAGGGATTTAACCTCTGTGGGCCTCAGTTGTCTCTTCTGTGAAATGGGAATAACATAACTGCCCCCATCTCAGAGGGCCAGAGTGAAGATTAACTCAGAGAATGCCTTCAAAGCACTTAGCGCAGTGCCCAGATCACAGTGGCAATTGTCATTCACTGCTATTACTATACCGGTAAAGGTATACTTGCTGCTTTTAAAAAATACTCATTAAGCACCTACTTGGTGTCAATGTTCTCCCTCTATATTGACTGGTTTTTCAAATCTCTGGGTCCCTTAGGAAACAGGTTTATTGTCTATATTTTGTTGATGAGGAAACGAACTCATAGCAAAGAGTGCAAGGTCACAGAGGCAGTGGCTGGCGCTCAGTAGATGCTCAGCAAGTATCTGAGAATCTACTCAGGAGCCGGCCCAGGAAGGACTGAAATCCAGGTCCTTGTTTCTACCTCCACATCGGGCTGAGACTCAGGACCGCTGATTCTGAGGCTCTGCCTCCCCCCCCCCCCCCCCCCGCCCACCACCATCCCTCAGAGTTCCTCGGCTGGGAGGACTGGAAGTCCTGGGTCCTGCGGAGAAGGGGGCTGGGGAGTCGGGACTCCTGGGTCCCCAAGGGAGGAGGGAGCAGGAGGGGTGGATTCCTGGATCTGAGAATGGAGGGAGTTGGCAGCTCAGTACCCTGGGTCCTGGGGGAAGAGATGAGTGGGGTCCCGGACTTCTCTGAGAGAGGAGGGGCTGAGGTCCAGGACCCTTGGATCCTGGGGGAGCAGAGGGTCATGATCTCAGATCTCTGCATCCTCGTCTGTGGAAGAGCGCTGCGTCTCAGACGCCTCGGTCTCGGGAAATCTCCCTTCTTCCTCGCTGCGGCCGCGCTATTTGGGCTTTGAAGCCTCAGGTTCCGAGGGGAAGAAGGAGGGGGTGCAGGGGGAGGAGCCGCGGACCTGCGACAGGGGCGGGGGGAGGAGCCGAGCTGGCACCTCGGCCGGCGCGCGGGGCTGCGGCGGCGGCGGCGGCGGCGGCGGCGGCGGCGGCGGCGGCGGCGGCGGCGGCGGCAGCTCCGGGTGAGTCTGCTCCTCCCCCTCCCCCTGCCACAGCCCCCGCCCCAGCCCCATCCCGGGGGGCGGCCACGGCGCGTGGGGGCGGGGGTCGGTGCAGAGGTGCGCGGATCTCCCGCCCGGGAGTGGGAGTGCTGCAGCGTTTGCTGGTCGCCCCGGGGGAGGGGGCACGTGGCCCTGGAAGGGGGGTGTCCCGAAACACCTGGGTGTACCCCAACCTCGCCCACCGATCCCCCGAGCGTGGGGATGGTTTACCCACTCCATGGCCCCTAAGGACTTAGGACTCCGCGGCTTCTCGAGGTCCCAGACATTATTCCTCTCCCCTGCAGCGCCTTGGGACCCCGGCATCTCATAACCCCCCCACCTCCAAAAAAATTCCCATCTTCTCCGCAGCCGGGAGAGGTATTAAGGACTTCAATTCCCATCAGTCCCTGCAGAGCCTGGTCTATGAAGCCGCAGCAACGCGAGCGCAAGGCCTGCAGGGAATTGTAGTCTTTAAGGCCCCCCCCCACCTCCCCGGAGCTGGGGACCCGGAGGTGGGAAGGGGTGGCTGGACTTCTCGGGGGTCGCCTGGGGTCGAGCGTCTGGCCCGAGTAGGACAAGATGTGAGTCTCCGACTGAGCTTTTTCTCACGACCACGACCCCCAGATCCAGCACCCCCTCCCACCACCTGGCTCGTAGGGACAGGCCCGCAGCCCCCATGGGCTACCGCCAGCCGCCGCCTCGGCTGCCATCCAGGACACAGCAGGGATAAGCGCAGGTGAGTCTGATATGCCTGTCTCGGAGTCCTGGCCTTCTGCAGCACCCCAGGACACCTATCCCTCTGTGAGCCCTATCTGTCTGTCCTTAATTTCCCCAGCGCCCTCCTTCCAGCCCATCTCTGATGTCTAGTTCCAAACCATGTGTCGCTAATTCCCCTTCTCCCCACAGCCACCTATTTCTCCTGGTCCCCTCTCTTTTATGCTCCCCCCTACCAATCCAACCTTCCTTCTGCACCCATGTCTGTCTGCCCGGTCCTTCTCTGTATCCTTTTGTCCATCTGTGATCTCTGGCCATGATTTTTCTGTCCTTTATTTCTGCACCCCATCCATCCTCTTGTCCGCTGCTTGTCTCTCAAAGATATTTCTGTCCATGCTCTTTCCTGGCACTTATCACTGCCCCTCTGTCCACCCATCTCTCACACTCCCATGAATTACACACCAGCTTATTCTTTATGGTTTGTCCATCCCACGTCTCAATCCTTAACTTTCCCTCTGTCTGTTCATCCGTCCCTCTCTTCTGGGCCCCAGTCTGCCCTTCCCATTATCTCTGTCTCCCCTCCCCTTATCTCTCCCTCTCTCAACTTGGTCCTTATCTCTGCATCTTTCATCTCCATCCCTCCCCAGCCAGCACCACACATAACCATCTCTTATCTTTCTACCCCTATCCATCTCTCTCTCACCCCCCCTCTCTCCCTGTCTACACCTTCCTGTTCCCTGGACCTACCAAGCCCTTTCCCACCCTGGGCCATGGCTCACGCTGTTCCTGCTGCTTTGAATGCTTTTCCTCACTCCAGCCCCACTGCCCCCTGCCCATGGCTGGCTCCATCTCATCCTTCAGATTTCAGAGAGCTCCCCCAACTGCCCACCTCCAGGTGCCCTTGTGACACATCCTCCAACTATTTCTTTTAGAGCACTTCTCACAGTCTGAGGGCTATGTGTTTATGTGTGCCTGTTTGTTTATGTGTGTTTGTTGATTTGTTTACTCCTTGTCTCCTCTCATTGCATTGTGACACCAGGAAGCTGGAGACCGTGTGGGGTTTGTTCCCTGCTGGATCTGCAGCAGCTGGCACAGTGCCTCTCATGTAGCTGGTGCTCAGTGAATATTTGTTGAATGCACGAATGAGAAATGGCTGTTCCGCTGTCTCTCCCTCCCGAAATTCCGTCCCTGCAACTGTGCAACCCTAATCTTTGTCTCCTTGTCTGTCCACCCCTTTATTTATGCATCCTTAATCTCTGCCCCTTGACTGGCCTTCCCAGTCTCTTCCCCCTTGTCCATTTGCCCCTAATTTCTTTTTCCTTGTCCAATCCTCCCCTAATCTCCATCCCCTTGTCCATCCACCCCCAATCGCTGTCCCCTTGCCTATCCTTTTTCTGTCTCTTTCCTCCCTTTATCCACCCCTCTCCCCCATCCCATTCCCCATCTGCACCCTTGCCCGGCCCCTCCCAAGAACAGGACCCGCTGGCCACCATGTCAGGAGACTACGAGGATGACCTCTGCCGTCGGGCACTCATCCTGGTCTCGGACCTCTGTGCGCGGGTCCGAGATGCTGACACCAGTGACAGGTGCCAAGAGTTCAACGACCTGCGAATCAGAGGCTATCCCCGGGGCCCCGACGCAGGTCAGCATCCCCAGCCGTCTTGGCCAGCCCCCTGCTTCCACTATAGCCAGGAGTTTTAGAGATTCACAACAGCCCTGCTCAGCTTTCTGTTCCTTATGGGGCCAGACCCTCTTACAGTCTTGCCTCCATCCTGCCTGTTGCTGGTCCCCCAAACCTCTGATCTAAGAAGAAGGAGCTCTGTGGTCCATCTGACCTGTGGGCCTGCTGTCCGCCCTCCCTCGCCACCACTCCACTGCTGCCATACATCCCCTTCAGGTATCTTTGTGCATTTCACATAGTGCTTAGAAGCTCAGGCTCTTCAGTCAGTCTGTCTGACTTGTCTGGGTTCAAATCCCACCTCCCCCACTTACAAAATGAATGGCTTCTTCTGTGCCTCGATTTCCTCATCTGGAAAATGGGGATCATAAAAGTGACGACTTCATGGGGCATCTGAGAGACTCAAATGATATAACACATGTGAAGTGCTAAGAACAAGCTGGGCGCACAGTGGTCATTCAATATATGTTGGAATATACTTACTGAGCACCAGCTGTGTACCAGACAGTATACAAGATCCACTACCCTTTGTGGTACATATAATCCCTATTTTCTCTTTTTTTTTAATTTTATTTTTTAATTGAAGTATAGTTGGTTTACAGTGATTCAGCAAAGTGATTCATATATATTCTTTTTCAGATTCTTTCCCATTATAGGTTATTACAAAATACTAAATAGTTATAATCCTTATTTTCAGTGGGGGAAACTGAGGCTCAGAAGGTGGAGTGATTGGCTCCAGGTAACCCAGCTAGGAATCAGCAGGGCTCTGAGAGCTAGGGAATATCATGAGTGCCCTCGTCCAGATGAAGAACCTTCAGGAAGCATGAGCTGGGAGGTTACAATGACAGTCACACTTGCTGAGTGCCAGGGCGGGGCTCAGCATCTCGAGTGCAGGATGTCCACAGAACAGTGATGAGGAATGAGGCCCAGAGAGCTGAAGCAGCTCGCTCAGAATCTCATAGCCCGTATGCAGGAGAGCCAGACTTTGACCCCAGGAAGTCTAGTACACTACCGCAATTATGGGGGGCGGGGAATCCCAAGACCACCCTCAGGTTCAATGATTCCTAGGACTCACAAAACTCAGAAAAGCTGTTATCCTCATGGCTACATTTCATGACAGCAAAAGGAAGGAGATTAAAATCAGCAAAGGGAAAAGAGGCATAAGATAAGGTGCAGGAGAGACCAGGTATGAGCCTCCAGTTGTCCTGTCCTGATGGAGTCATGCAGACAGCGCTTAACTCTCCCAGCAACAATGTGTGACAACATGCACAGAGTAGGACGCACTAGGGAAGCTCACCAGAGCCTCGGTGTCCAGGGTTTTTACTGGGCCTCTGTCATGCAGACAGGGCTGACTGTCCATGTGGCTGAACTTAGTCTTAGCCCCTCTGAAGGTCAAGCTGATAACACGTGGCCCAAAGACCCCACCATCCATCACATTGTTACACAGACTATCTGATGTGGCCCAAGTTTCTCGGGTAAATAAAAACGCTCAGGCAGGACCTTCCAAGGGCTTAGAGGTTCACCCCCAGGAGCTGATCAAGGGCCAAATGTTTCTTTGGGCAAGGTTAATATTTTACTGCACAACTACACTGTCTTGCCCAACCCAAATGGCTCCCCAGTCCAGGCAGACAGGAATGAGAAATCTGCCAGAGTTTGGAGGATTGATGTTTTGACCTGGACAGGGTCCGGGTCAGGCTGACAGTGGGGGAAAGCATCTCTTCAATTCTTCTCCCCACTTCTCTTCCAAAAGAGAAGGCCCCCTTTTCTCAATTCTTTCCATGTTCAGGAGGCCAGAGAGTCCTTGCTCCGGTTTCTAACAGGCCCCCAGAACTCTAAGTAGATGTCGGTCACTTCGAAAGGAACACCCTAAGGGGTTGGAGGTGGGGTGGGAAACTCAGAGTTCTGCCACTGCCCGCCATGTGGGCCTGCAGGGTCACGTCCTCTCTCTCAGAGACTCAGTTTCCTTATTTGTAAAATAGGATCCATCATCCTTAGGTTACATAGGATCCTGAGGATTAACACCATGGGCCACTGACTTAGATTCACTGGGCAACTCAGGACTAGAGGGCATCCCCTTGCCACCAAGAGCTCCCTGAGGTGACACAGCCCTTCCACCCAGCTGAGCTCGCTGCCAATGGTTTAGTCACCTGTTCCTCCCCCTGCCCCCCATAATCCATGGTCTGCACAGAGCAGGAATTTCCCCCGTGTCCCACCTCGCTGACACCCGCAAGTCAACCCCAAATAAATTCACATTTCCTTGAAAAACCCCGCTCCTGGTACCAATTACTGAATGAACCAGAAACCTGCAGTTCAAGATCTGGGCTGTCCTTGGGTTTCTCTGAAAGGCATGTCAGCACATAGTAGGCATTCAGAATGTGTTAGCTGCAGTGGCGGTGGTGTTGGATACACGTGGCAGCAGCAATAAGATTTACTATTCTAACAAAAATTCATGTTTGAACTACCATTTATTGGGAAATACTGAGGTGTGGTAGCATAATGGTGAAGACGGTAAAGCCAGGCACCCAGACTCGAAGCCTGACTCCCCTGCTCCAGCTCTAGGGCTCTGTGTCTTTGGTAACTTCGTGTCTCTTGGCCTCAGTTTCCTTTTGTGGAAAATAACAATGGGCATAATAATGTTGCCAGCCTCCTAGCGTGCCTGTCAGGCATAAGAAAGCTAATGCCTATAAAGCAGTTAGGTGTCCAGAACATAGTAACCTCTCAAGAAATGTTCACTATTATCTTCCCCAGCTTGCTCTGCACACCATTTACTCCCTGCATTCCTTAAAAGCACCATGAGAGGCAGAACTGATTTTTCCCATTTGTCAAATGGGGACTGTCAGGCTCAGAGAGGTTAAGATATGTTCCCAAAGCCACACAGCAAGCTGGGATTTGAACCCTGACCTGCCTAACTATGCCATACAGTCTCCTTTCTCCTTGATCAACTCTTAGCATTTTAGGGAACCTTGGTCCTACCTCGGATCGTGTATTCCCTTACAGAGAGTCACTGTGGGCTAGCAATCAAGAGAATAAAAAGATTAAAATCCGAAGACAGACTGCCGGTTCAAATCCCAGATCTGTCACTGACCACGTGTGCAGCCTTACGCAGGTCACTCAACCTCGCAGGTTCCTCATCTTTAAAATGGTTAGATAGAAACACCGACCTTGAGTAGTCGTGGAGTTTATACTAAGTGTTACAGGTAGAGTGCTTAGGACGGTGAGTGGCAAATACTAAAGGTTAGCTCTTGGGGACAGCAATGGGAGGATAAACTCTGACCCCGCCCTGACCCCTGACCTTTGTCCTCACTCTCTCCAGACATCTCCGTGAGCCTGCTGTCGGTCATCGTGACGTTCTGTGGCATTGTCCTTCTGGGTGTCTCCCTCTTCGTGTCCTGGAAGCTGTGCTGGGTGCCCTGGAGGGACAAGGGAGGCTCAGCGGTGGGCGGTGGCCCCCTGCGCAAAGACCTAGGCCCTGGGGTCGGGCTGGCAGGCCTGGTCGGCGGCGGTGGGCACCACCTGGGGGCTGGCCTGGGTGGCCATCCCCTGCTGGGGGGCCCACACCACCATGCCCACACTGCCCACCATCCGCCCTTCGCTGAGCTGCTGGAGCCGGGCAGCCTAGGGGGGTCGGACCCCCCAGAGCCCTCCTACTTGGACATGGACTCGTATCCAGAGGCCGCAGCTGCCGTAGTAGCCACTGGGGTCAAACCGAGCCAGACATCTCCTGAGCTGCCCTCTGAGGGCGGCGCAGGCTCTGGGCTGCTCCTGCTTCCCCCCAGTGGTGGGGGCTTGCCCAGTGCCCAGTCACATCAGCAGGTCACAAGCCTGGCACCCACCACCAGGTGAGACAGGCTACTGGGCTGGGGGTCCACTCTGAACTTCTGGTCTTCTTGTGTGTCTCTTTCCCATCTATGGCTCTCACGAGTCCTGGGGAAGGAGGGAGCTTGGGGTGTGGATTCCTGAATCCTGGGGAAAGAGGGGGCTAGGGCTCCAGACTCCTGAGTTGGAGGGAGGAGGGGGCTAGAGGTCTAGGTTCTTGGATCCAGAGGTAGGAGGAGGCCAAGGACAGGACTCTGGGATCAGGAAGGTGGAAGAGAATGGAGATCAGACCCCTGAGTCCCTGAGGCACAAAGCAATTCATCTCTTTCTCCCTAAGCCTGGATTGGTGGTGGGACCTGCAGTTCATCCATCCATTATTCATCATTCTGTACATGTATACTGAGCACCTAATATGAGCTAGAGCTGAGCTGGGTGTTGGGAAAGAATAGAGGTGAGCATGGCAGACAGACCCTGCCCTCATGTCACTCACAATCCAGGGGAAGTGGGTCCCCAAATCAGCTGTCCCTATCCAGCCAGGCCAGGGCTGCAGTAAAGCAGCCTAGGGGACGTGGGCAGGACCAGATCACACAGGGTCTTGAATGCTGGACTGAGGGCTTGGCACTTTGTCCTAGGGCACTGGGGAGCCACAGAGGGCTGTGAGCAGAGGAGGTCAGCTCTGGGTGTAGAAAGACCTCTCTGGGGCCACACAGGGGACAGACTGGAGAGACAGATTGGATACCAAGAGTCCAGGCAGGAGAGAACAAGGCTGAACTGGGGATGGTGGAGGAGGAGATGAGGTAGAGAGAGTCAGGGGGCCGAGAGTCAGGGATGGAACTGGGGGCTGACAGCTGTGGGTAGAAGGGGGTGGGAGGAGGTAAGACCAGCACCCAAGGGTCTGGCCTGGTGATGGATTGGGTGAATGGTGGAGCCGTCAGAGGATCTAGGAAGAGCAGCGGGTTTGAGGGAGACCCTGAGCTTATCTGGGTCTTGTTGAATGGGAGGGGCCTGGGGGAGCGTCTGGGGAAAACTGCCTCCCGGAAGGATTGTCTTGGACCCCAGAGGTTCATAGGTGATTCTTGTCCAGGGGGCTGGCCAAGGGCTCATGGAAAATATAGTTTGAGGTCTCTGGGGAGGTCTTCCAGAGGTTGATGGATACACCAGTCTGAGTTCCTCCTTCCCCCATTATACAGATGAAGAAACTGAGGCCCAGAGGGTGTTAATCACCTCCTCAAAGTCACTCTGGGAGCAGGGAATGGCCCACTGATCAGTAGCTGAAGGCATCTCACCCGGCATCCCTTTCCATGGCTTGGTACCCTCCCACTTCCCCCAGCCTCATGCCTGCCTCTCAGCGCATCTGGGGCTGCCATGTCCGGTCATGACTGCCCATCACTAGGGGCCCGGGTGTGATGGTCCATGCAGGAGAGGATGGATGAGCAGGGACCACAGGGATGGGGAAATTCAGGAGATGGCAGGGAAGGGATTGGAGGGGAGAGAGGAGATGAGGATGGCCCCAGGTGTCTGACCTGCAAATCTAGGTGGATTCTGGGGAACTGGGAGAGGAAGTGGGCTTGGGAGGAGGCACTGAGCCCAGCAGGGGACACGAGGGGTATGTGGTGTCTGACGGGCAGCTGAGGCTGGGGGCTGAACCAGGCTGGAGCTCAGAAGACAGATTTAGCAGACATCAGGCTGCTGATGGTCGTGGAAACCTGGGGCATAGCTGAGCTTGTCCAGGGAAAGCGTGTGAGTGAGAAGGGGAGAAGATGGCAAAGATAGTTAAGGATGGAGCTTTGGGCTTCCAGAGTGTTCTACCAACACAGACAGCCAGAAAAGGAAGTTGAGAGAGAAAGAACAGCCCAGGGGGAGCGATGGTCAGGTGGCAGAGGATGAGGCTGGGACTAGGACGGGTTAGGGAGATTTGGAGAAGGGCAGGTGCAGGACCAGGGGGTCTGGGCTGTGTGAGGCCCCAGGGGTCCATAGAGAAGTTATTCTGGGTCACCCCTTGAGGTCAGAAGGAGGCTTCTAGAGGCTGGTGCAAGCCCAGGTCTGGGGTGCAGCTAGCTTAGAAAAGGGGATAGGTCACCCTCCTCACACAGATGGGGAAACTGCGGCTCAGAGAACTCAAGTGCCTTGCTCAGGGTCACAGTGGGCACAGGTGGGGATCTGTGGACACCTGGCTATGGGGTTTGGGGAGGAGGCAGGGAGCAGCCTCCCAGGTCTTCAGATGCAGCAAAGATCGGAGCCACTGACTGCACCTTGTCTTCCCCACCCCCGCAGGTACCCGGTCCTGCCCCGGCCCCTCACCCAGCAGACCCTGAGCCCCCAGCCTGATCCGGGCAGTGAGGAGCGGCCGCCCGCCCTACCCTTACCCTTACCAGGCGGTGAGGAAAAAGCCAAGCTCATCGGACAGATCAAGCCGGAGTTGTACCAGGGGACTGGACCCGGTGGCCGGCGGGGCGGCGGGGCCCCAGGTTCCGGAGAGGCCGGCGCGGGGGCGCCCTGCGGCCGCATCAGCTTCGCCCTGAGGTACCTCTACGGCTCCGACCAGCTGGTGGTGCGGATCCTGCAGGCCTTGGACCTCCCGGCCAAGGACTCCAATGGCTTCTCAGACCCCTACGTCAAGATCTACCTGCTCCCTGACCGCAAGAAAAAGTTTCAGACCAAGGTCCGGAGCGGTGGGCTGGACATCCGGGTCCCAGGGAGGAGGGGCTGGGGGCCGGGACTCCTGGGTCTGAGGGAGGAGGGGTTGGGGGCGGGACTCCTGGGTCTGAGGGAGGAGGGGTTGGGGGCCTAGACTCCTGGGTCTGAGGGGGGAGGGGCCGGGGGCGGGGACTCCTGGGTCTGAGGGAGGAGGGGCCGGGGGCGGGGACTCCTGGGTCTGAGGGAGGAGGGGTTGGGGGCCTAGACTCCTGGGTCTGAGGGGGGAGGGGCTGGGGGCGGGGACTCCTGGGTCTGAGGGAGGAGGGGCTGGGGGCGGGGACTCCTGGGTCTGAGGGGGGAGGGGCTGGGGGCGGGGACTCCTGGGTCTGAGGGAGGAGGGGCTGGGGGCGGGGACTCCTGGGTCTGAGGGGGGAGGGGTTGGGGGCGGGGACTCCTGGGTCTGAGGGAGGAGGGGCCGGGGGCGGGGACTCCTGGGTCTGAGGGAGGAGGGGGCGGGGGCGGGGACTCCTGGGTCTGAGGGAGGAGGGTTTGGGGGCCTAGACTCCTGGATCTGTGGGGGGAGGGGCTGGGGGTCTGGATCCTGGGTCTGAGGAAGGAGGGGGCAGGGGTCCGGACTTCCGGGTCCTGGGCAGGAGGGGCTGGTGGGCATGGTGTCTGTCTCCCTTCCTCGCCCACCCCCTCTAGGTACACAGGAAGACCCTGAACCCCGTGTTCAACGAGACATTTCAGTTCTCCGTGCCCCTGGCTGAGCTGGCCCAGCGCAAACTGCACTTCAGCGTCTATGACTTTGACCGCTTCTCCCGGCACGACCTCATCGGCCAGGTGGTTCTGGACAACCTCCTGGAGCTGGCTGAGCAGCCCCCCGACCGCCCGCTGTGGAGGGACATCGTGGAGGGTGGCTCGGTCAGTGGCTTCTGCATCCCCCATCCCGGGGGACCCGGGACCCCTCAGTTTGCCATCTCCTTGCCCTCCACTTCATAACCTCGTAAACTCCTTGATCCTGGAGTTTTCTTTTTAGCTTTATTTTGTTGTAAAATATTGCAAACGTACAAGCAAGAATGGAGACTGATATAATGGACCCCAATTCCCCATCCGCACTTTGTCAAATATTAATATCCTAACTGGGCCCCAGATTTCCCAACTTCTGACACCACCACCTCACCCCACCCCCACCCCATTGACATCTGATGGTGACCATTGAGAAAATTATAATAGACGCCCATGTACCCACCGGCCAGCTTTATCAAACTTCCATGCCATGACCCCATGACGTCTGCCCTCTGGCCCTAGATTCCTGACCCTCCAACTTCCCAAGCCCAAAGTTCTTGGCTTTTGTTTTCCCAACTTCCTTCCCCTCACAACCTCCCAATTTTCCAATTCCCAGACTTCCTGAACTCCCCCAACCCCTCTGATCTCTGGACATTTTGTTTCAAACCCCTGACTTTCAGATTCTCTAATATAATCTAATCCTCTGTCTCTTCATGATCTCCACTAGAATCCTGATAGCCTGATGCCCCAAGCCTCGGACATACTGGGATCCCCAATATCCTGACATCTCCCCAATTCCCCCAACACCCCCCATGGGCTCCTTCCTCATTTCTTACAACCTCATTCTCCTGTACATCCAATCCTTCCCCAAATCCCGCTCCTAGGTCTTCGATGGGTGTCCTGACCCCTTCCCCGCACCAAACTTCACACCCTCCCAACTCCTCAGCCCTCTCAGTTCCAATCTGTGGGTTTCCCAACATTCCAGCTCTCTGCCAATCTGGGGTAGCTGTGTGTGTCAGGGGTGGGTGAGCCCTGTCTTCATATCACGAGAGGGCTGGTTTTGCCCACCTGATGGCCCTACTCAAGGTCCTTCCCTTCTCTGAGCCTCAGTTTCCCCATATGTACAATGACACGGTTGAACCAGGTGCCCATGGCTCTTCCTAAAGTACCCTTCACTGGACTCTCCAGAGCCTGCTTGCTCAGTCCCCCAAGCCCGGCCTCTGAGAACCACGTGCCTAGTTGTAGGGTCCTGATCCCCAGGACCCACGTCTGTCCCACCAACCCCCGCTCCCTGTCATTCCCCGAGGCAGCCCCACCCGAAGGCACCCTCCTGCATCCATCTTTGTCTCCTTTGGTCACCTCTCGTTTTCTCTCCCCCTCCTGATCGCTCCAGGTATCGCTCATTCTTTCATTTATTCGTGCATTCCTTCAACAACTGTTTTTTTTCAGGATCAAGACCCGGGGACCCCAGACAGTCCTCGGGAACTGTGGGTCTAGGTTGTCACACAGTTTGCTGTCAGGGGTCAGCACTATGGGGACACACAGGGGGAGAATCTGCTCAGGGCTGCAGGGAAACTGGGAGCTTGTGGGAAGAGGTGACAGCTAAGCTGAGGCTTGTTGGCTGAGAGGAGATGGGGAGGAAGGGTATTTTAAGCCAAGGGAACAGCCTGGGCAAAGCCTCAGGGGACTGAGTGGGGAGTCTAGGGACCTGGGCTCCTATCAGTGTGGGTGGGAGGCGAGGGGCCGAGATGAGGCTGAAGGATGGGGCAGGCGGGTCATAGGTCCCCTAGCTCTGGCCACTGTTCCAGGTCCATCTGTGTGTGTCACAGCGGAGGGTCTGCCTTCCTTGTAACCTCTGTCTGGTTCTTAGCTGTCTCCTGCCTTAAGACTGACCTCTCTGTGTCTTTTCTCTGCCCCACTCTCTCTGGATCTCTGTCCCTTTCTCGATGTAGGTCTCTGCCTCTGTTTCTCTCTCTCTCTGGGTCTTTTCCCCTCCCCTCTCATTCTGGGTCTCTGTCACTCTCTCTGGGTCTCCATACCCCCCCCCAAGTCTCTGTCCCCCTCTCTGGATCTCTAGTCCTGCCCCTTGGGGACTCTGTCCCCTCCCAGGCCTCGGTGCTCCCTCTGAGTCTATGCCCCTCTTCCTCCTACCCACCCCCTCTGTGCTCCCCTCTCTGGGGCTCTACCACCCCTCTCTCCTCTGGGTCTTTCTGACTTTAGAACTCTGTGGGTCTGTCTTTCTGACTATATCTCTCAGAGTTTGCATCTCTGTCTCAGTCTGTTTCTCACCGTGTTCTTCTCTCTCTCTCTCCCTCTTTCTGTCCCTCTCCTGCTCTCTCCCCCCACCCATGCCTCTTCCAGTCTTCCCTGCAGAACAAATAGGATTTGACGGTGGCAGGCAGCTGTGGCCGAGGAGTTACCAGGTTTGGCCCGAAGTCAGATTGTTAAGTAGATCGGAAACCTGAGCCCTGGAGATGTGGGAGGAGAGCTGGAGTCTGGGGATGGGAGGGAAAGTCAGGGAGAGACGGGAGGCTGAGGCAGGGCATCGCTGACCCTCTTTCCCCAACTGCAGGAAAAGGCGGATCTTGGGGAGCTGAATTTCTCACTGTGCTACCTCCCCACGGCCGGGCGCCTCACCGTGACCATCATCAAAGCCTCTAACCTCAAAGCAATGGACCTCACCGGCTTCTCAGGTGGGTTCCGGGAAGGCGCTGGCATCTGAAGGGGGGGGCGCTGGGACTCCTGGGTCTGAGGGAGGAGGGGCCGGGCGCCTGGATCCTGGGTCTGAGGGAGGAGGGGCCGGGGGTCTGGATCCTGGGTCTGAGGGAGGAGGGGCTGGGGGCCTGGATCCTGAATCTGAGGGAGGAGGGGCTGGGGTCTGGATCCTGAATCTGAGGGGGGAGAGGCTGGGGGCCTGGATCCTGGGTCTGAGGGGGGAGGGGCCGGGGGCCTGGACCCCTGGGTCTGAGGGAGGAGGGGCTGGGGGGGAAAAGGCTGCGGATCCAGACCCTTGGGTCTGGGAGAAGAGGGGTCTGGGGTCCGCAGTCGGGTCTGAGGAAGTCGAGGTTCAGTGCTCTCCACAACCGCCCCCAGACCCCTACGTGAAGGCCTCTCTGATCAGCGAGGGGCGGCGTCTGAAGAAGCGGAAAACCTCGATCAAGAAGAACACGCTGAACCCCACGTACAACGAGGCGCTGGTGTTCGACGTGGCCCCCGAGAGCGTGGAGAACGTGGGGCTCAGCATCGCGGTGGTGGACTATGATTGGTGAGGGCGCGGGGGGGGGGGGGTAAGGGGGGGGCGAGAGCAGGGGGCGGGGCCGGGCCTGCCTCCCTCCCTCTCAGGTGCTCACCGACCCCCCACCCCTGACCCCCAGCATCGGACACAACGAGGTGATCGGCGTGTGCCGCGTGGGTCCCGACGCCGCCGACCCCCATGGCCGCGAGCACTGGGCCGAGATGCTGGCCAACCCGCGCAAGCCCGTGGAGCGCTGGCACCAGCTGGTGGAGGTGCGTGGGCGCCACCCGAGGCCCCTCCCCCCGCCGGTCGCCCCCTCACTCACGCAGCGCGTCACGCCTCTGTGTGCTGCGGAGTCAGCCTAGGTTCCAATCCCCGCTCTACCATCTCCAGCTGTGTGATTTAGAGCAAGTTACTTGAACTCTCTGTGCCTCAATTTCCTCTGTTGGGAAATGGGACCATTAATAGCACCTATTGTTAGGATAGATGCGAAGATTCAGTGAGTTAATGCAGGACTAAGTGTCTGCCTCTTAGTAAGGGCTCAGTAAATAGCTACTGTTATAATTATTACCCATGGTGCTAAGTCCCAAACGAAAGGAAAACACTAGGTGATAAAATAGAGCGGGGGTTTTCTTTATTTGTTATTTAAAGCAGGCTGTGAAAATTGGTGGATTGTGGTTTACTGGGTAGGGATCAACAATTTTTCTTTTGAAATGAATAAGAAAATAAAGTTGAAATAGAACAGAACAGACATTTTCACAGGGCAGCAAACCAAGGATCATAGTATTAATTTATTTTTCTCTCTGTCAGATTCCAAACGTTTTGGAATCTGGGAGGTAGAGGGAATCTGGATGGGGGATGGAGGATGCCCTTTAGGTTAGGGGGTCATGGAGGGCTTCTTGGAGGAGGTGACATTTGAGCAGAGGCCTGGAGGTTGAAAAGGAATGGGCTCAGGTGAAGAAGATTGTAGGGAGAGGGCAAGGCTGCCCGTTCTTCGGAATCATCGAGGAGGCTGGTGTCAGCGGTGAGCCTGGAGCAGACGAAGAAGGGGTGCGAGCAGATCCCAAGAGGCCTTGTGGGTCATGCAAGAACCAGCCTGACAATTTTTAAATTAAAAATTTAAGATCACTTAAGATCATTACTTGGTCAAGAGAAATTTTCAAACGTGGTTCTCTCATTTGAAACCAAGAAAAGCAAAGAAGTAGATTTTGAAACTATTGATGAATTTGCTGTCACTAAAGCCAAGAAAGTAAAATTATACTAAATTCTTTGTAGGGTATAAATTAAACATTTAAACTTAAGACAATGTGAATTTCAATACACTTACTCTTCTTTTTTTTTCAACATTTTCTCAATTATTTTAATATGCCAGGAAAAAAAAATTTTTAATACAGAAAAATCAGGTGCATATTTCTCCTTTCGTCTCCAGTTCTTGAGCCCAGGAACTGACCCTTATTTACAATTTAAATAAATTTTAATTTTAAATAAATAAAATAAATTTTAAATAAAACAAGTTTCATTTAAAATTTATTTTAAATGGCACAGGACTGGCTTTTATTTAAAATTTATATTTTGCTCATCCTGGATTTTTTTTTTTGCATTAATTTTGATTTTTTTTTAAATTGCATTACAATAGCATTTATCTTGATTGCTGAGTTTGGATGCACCTTAAATTTTACACTAGGAGTCAGTTCCTCACTTGGAATTGACTAGTCTGGCCCTGCTTTGGACTTTTTTCCTGGGTTGAGGGGGCGGGGGGATTTAAAGGGCTGAGCACAGGACTCAGATGTGAGTTTTGAAAAGACTGTGATTCTACTTGGATAAACAGATGGCAGCTTCTCCGTCCTTCCGTCACCCACTCTTCTAATTCACTCACTCATTTATTCACAAACTTCTCTGGAAGCTCCTGTGTGCCCTGCTCGTGCTCCTCAGCAGAGAGGAGCTGAACCCCGGCAGAGTCTGGCCGTGACCTTGACTTTCAGCCAGTAGTGTTATGTGGCCCCACAGCATCTTTCTACTCCCAGAGCTGACCCTGCCCCTTCTCTGCTCAGCCCTCCCATGGCTCCACGGCAACCCCAGGACTAGGTCTCAGCTCCTCCGAGGCCCTGCAGGGTCTTCCCCATCACCCCAGTATCCTCATCTCTCCTCACATTTCCCCTGACTGCTTCTTTGTGTCTCAGTTTCTGCATCTGTAGAATGGGACTGTTGTACCGCTTGTCCCATCACTTCAGAGCCAGGCAAAAAAGAGAACTGTAAGTGATGAAAACAGGGAATTCCCTGGCAGTCCAGTGGTTAGGACTTGCGCTTTCACTACCGAGGGCGAGGGTTCAAGCCATGGTTGGGGAAGTAAGATCCCACAAGCTGCGCGTCGCAACCAAAAAAAAAAAAGATGAAAACAGGTTTGATGTCTTATTAGATTGATTATTAGCAACTGTTTTGTCTCTGTCCCCCACGCCTGAGCCTTCTGGATTTCCCCTTTCAGGAAAAGACTTTGACCAGCTTCACAAAAGGCAGCAAAGGATTGTCAGAGAAAGAGAACTCAGAGTGAGGGGTAAGGAAACCAGACCGAGGGTGGGAGGGGCTGGACTCCTGGGTCTGAGGATGGAGAGATGTAGGACTGGGATTCCTGGGTCCCTGGGGTGGTGATGGAACTACAGCAGGTCATGGGCCAGCTCTCTGCCATCACTGATGTTTCCTCCCTGCCCGGTCCTGCAGGTCTGGCCTAAGCTCAGGATCGGACCAGGCCCCCTCAGGACCCCATCCCTTCCTGCCCGGACTGTGAATTCATCTCCTCGAAGCCATAACGTCCGAGCCACGTGGTGCGGGGCAGCCCTGGGCCTGCCCATCCTTCTACCCCTGGAGGCGTGGGGATGGAAGGCAGGCGGGCCCAGCTCCCTGTTTCAGGGTGGGGGGCATTCAGTCTCCACTGTGTCTGTCCTCCCTTCCCCGGGGCTCCCCATCCAGGCGAGGGGCCGTGCATGTCTGGGGGACCCCTACCCCTCCCCAAACCTCTGTCAGTCTGTGTGTCTCTTTGCTGTTTGTACAAGACTTGTTGTCCTAACCCTTGTTCTCACCGTGAATGTCAATAGACCAATCCTCCGTGTTCCCCTAGACACACGCACACCTGTGTCTACCCTATCTGTTCACCACATCCCCCGTCTGGCCAATCCCCCCACTGCTGCTGCTATCAATGCCAGAATAAACACATACCGTGGGTCTCACTGCATCTAGGGCTCCTGTCCTTTCTGGGACCGGGAAGCTGGGTTGGAACATCCTGGCTCTGCATTCAGACAAATGTTTCATTCACTGCCTGGGTGACCTTTGGCAACTTAATTGATTTATCTGAGCCTTTCTAAATTTCACATTGGCCAGGACCACTGTGATTATAGGACACAAAATGTAACCCAGGGGCTTCCCTGGTGGCGCAGTGGTTAAGAATCCGCCTGCCAACTCAGGGGACACGGGTTAGAGCCCTGATCCAGGAAGATCCCACGTGCTGCAGAGCAACTAAGCCGGTGCGCCACAACTACTGAGCCCGCGCGCCTAGAGCCTGTACTCTGCAACAAGAGAAGCCACCGCAGTGAGAAGCCCGCGCACCGCAACACAGAGTAGCCCCCGCTTGCCGCAACTAGAGAAAGCCCACGCACAGCAATGAAGACCCAACGCAGCCAAAAATTAATTAATTAATTAATTAATATTTAAAAAGGCAACCCAAACTACTGTAAGCCACAAGCAGAATGGAAAGACATCCAGGCAAGTCTGAGCGTACAGAAGGACTTCAGGCATGGTTGGATCCAGGTGTTCGAGTGATTCTGCTTTGTCCTTTATTGACTTCATTCTCAGGCAGGTCTTTGTGGTGGTAATAAATGGCCATTTGGAACTGCAGGCTTATAAAGCTGCGTCTGCCATCATGCCTTCAGCTGCAGAAAACAGAAAGAGCTGAAATGGTAGAGATTTCTTTTGCTCATCTCACAAACATTTTAAAGATACAAAGTCACAGGGTTAGTTCAGCTGCTCAGTGTCAGGCATGCGTTGGCGTCTGTGAGAATTGTTTCGCTTTCCCCTCATGGGTACAAACTGTCTGCAACGGTACCACATGTTGTGTTCTCAGACGGTGACATCGAAAGCAGAAAATGTGGACAGGGGCCTCCCCTTATGTGTTCGCTTTTTTTCCTCCCCAGAAGAGTTCTCCTTCTCATTTGCCAGAGTGGGTTCTATGGCCAGCCTGGGTTGCAAAGCAGTCTGGAAAGTGAGCATCTGTCATTTCTAGTCTATATCGTGGGATGTAGCCCTTGCCAGCAAGGAAGCCCAGAAAGGGGAATGATTGTTGGGTAGGAAATTAACAGGACCTGCTGCAGTTGCAAAAAACTTGGAAACAAAATTAGGATAGTCTCTCTCTCTTTCTCTCTTTCTCTCTCCCTGCTTCCATATCATTCAGGAAAAGGATTCTGATTGGTCCTGCTTGGCCTTAGATCATCACCTCAAGCTAAGCATGTGTCCAGTTGGCAAGCTTGCTCTTGAGCCTTCCCCCTGCCATGGCTGATTCTTCCTCCGCTGCCCATCTCACCTGGATTGGCTCAGACCCCCTCAGGAACTCATCCCTTCTTGCCTAGCTGTGAATTCATCTCCTGAAGTCATAACGGTTTGTTAGGAGAGAACATGGGGGGGTCCCTTGATTGACAGCCCCAACAAAATCACATGGCAGCGCGTGCCGCAACTACTGAGCCCACACACGCCGGAGCCTGCGCGCCACAACTAGAGAGAAGCCCGCACGCCGCAAGGAAGACCCTGTGCACCACAGCGAAAGATCCCTCATGCCGCAACTAAGACCCAACGCAGCCAAATAAATAAATAATTTTTAAAAAAGAATCACATGGCAGTAGTCAGGGGACCGTCCTTCAAAGTAGTGAATGTCCACTACATGACTAGTTGACATTAGTTCACACCCGCTTGCCCATACACACCATTTCAAAAAATTCTACCATGAAAAAATAGTACAGCCACTGTATTCATTTGCTAGGGCTGCCATAACAAATTACCGCAAAGTGGCTGGCTTAAAACGACAGAAATGTATTCTCTAATAGTTCTAGAGACCAGAAGTCTGAAGTCAAGGTGTCAGCAGGGTTGGTTCCTGCTGAGGCTCTAGGAGAGAATTCGTACCATGCCTCTCACCTAGCTCCTGGTAGCTGCCTGAAATCCTTGGCGTTCCTTGGCTGGTAGATGCGTCACTCCAATCTCTGCTTCTGTCTTCACATCGCCTTGTCCCCTGTGTCTCTGTATCTCAAATCTCCCTCTCCCTTTCCCTCTACTTTAAAGCACATAGAACACTGATTTTTTTTTTTTTTTTGCACTCTAATAGGAGCACATGTACTCTCTTTTCTTGAGGAATGAGCACTTTTCAAAACTCTAATAAATGTCAAGGTTAGAAAGGTACAATACTATTTGTAAAGTTCAGCTTAAAGGCAAACGAGGCAGCCTATTAGCATCCACAAGAATTGCAAGTTGATTTTAACCTAATAAATATCTTGAAAATACCCTTAGGAAGACAGTCTATCATGCCAAACTTATCCTTTAAATTAATGTCATACTCTACTGGGCATGCTGCTCGTTTATTCTTTTTGCCAACTTTGATAATGCCACTACGTTCAGCAAGTTTATCTGGTACACAAGTGAGCTTTGTTTTTTGTTGTCGTTTTTGTTTTTTGTTTTTTCTGGCCACACCACGCGGCTTGCAAGATCTTAGTTCTCCCACCAGGGATCGAACCTGTGCCCCCTGCAGTGGAAACGCGGAGTCCTAACCACTGGACCGCCAGGGAAGTCCCTACAAGTGAGCTTTGAATTTGAGCCTAGACTCAATTTCTTCTCCCCATGTATTAGCTCTGGGCACAGACTTTGGGCAAAGTATATAACCTCTCTATGCCTCAATTTCTTTAACTGTAGGGTAGAGAAATGATAATACCTACTTCACAAGAATGTTATGCAGATTAAATGAAATAATACACGTGAGACACTTAGCGTGGTATTTGGTATATAGTAACTGACTCAAATGTTAGCTAATAATATGGATAATAATGGTGACTATACTAATAATTATTATATATTATTAGAATACATTTGTGCATTAGGAATCTTCATAATCACTTTAATATTGACTGACCTAAAATATAAGTACCAGCTGTTCCAGAAGAGAGAAAGATGTTTCAGGGTAAGGAAATGTAAGCAGGACAATTTTTTAAATCACTAATTTGCTTTGAATAGGCATAAGTTGGTTACAATCAACCCTACATGGGGTTTGTGGGGGGTTTTTTTTGTTGTTGTTTTTCTGCCTTTCTCTTATAAAGATACCTGTCATTGGATTTAGGGACCGCTCTAAATCCAGGATGATCTCATCTGGAAATCCTTAACTCAATTACATCTGCAAAGACCCCTTTTCCAAATAAGATCCCATTTGCAGGTTCTGGGGAGTTACGACAATGACATATCTTTTGAGAGTCACCATGAAACCTCTTGCAATCACCTCGAAAAACAGTTTATCAGTTTTTCATAAAGTTAAACACAAACTTACCATGTGACTCAGCAATCCCACTCCGAAGTAATGTTTACCCATGAGAAGTAAAAGCATATGTCCACACAAATAGTCACAGCAACCTTATTCACAATAACCCCAATCTGGAAAACTGAAAACAATGGAAATGTTCATCAACAGGAATGGGTAAACAAATTGTATGTCCATAGGATGGAATACTACTCAGCAATCAAAAGAACTACGGACTGATATGTGTGACATCACAGATAAATCTCAGAAACAGTGTGTCTTGTGAAAGAAGCCAGACAGAAAAGAGGACAAACTGTATGATTCCATTTCTATGAAATTGTAAGAAGGGAATACTAATCTCTAGGACAAAAGTCAGATTAGGGTTGCCTGGAGCCAAGGAGTGGGGATGGGGGATTGATTATACATAGGTAAGGAGGAACCTTTTGGGATGATGGAACCGTTCTATATCTTGATTGTGGAGGTGGCCGTACACTGTATATACTTGTCAAAACTCATAGAAGAGTACACTTAAAATTGGTGCATTCTTTTAAATTATGGCAAAATACACATAACAGGGGCTTCCCTGGTGGCACAGTGGTTAAGAATCCGCCTGCCAACGCAGGAGACACGGGTTCGAGCCCTGGTCCGGGAAGATCCCACATGCCGCGGAGCAACTAAGCCCGTGCGCCACAACTACTGAGCCTGCGCTCTAGAGCCCGTGAGCCACAACTGCTGAGCCCCCGAGCCACAACTACTGAAGCCTGCATGCCTAGAGCCCGTGCTCCACAACAAGAGAAGCCACCGCAGTGAGAAGCCCACACCCCGGAGCAAAGGGCAGCTCCCGCTCGAAGGAACTAGAGAAAGCCTGTGTGCAGCAACGAAGACCCAACACAGCCAAAAAAAATTAAAAATAAAAAAAAATACACATAACATAAAATTTACTATCTTAACCCTTTTGAAGGTTCAGTGCAGTAGTGTTAAGTACATTCACATTGTTGTGCAACCAATCTCCAGAACTCTTTTCATCTTGCAGAAACGGAAACTTTCAGTAAAAGTTTCACTTTTACTGATCACTCAGTAAACAACTCCTCAACCCCCACCCACCTCAGCCCCTGGCAACCGCCATTCTAGGTACCGCACGTAAGTGGAATCATACAGTGTTTTCCTACAATTGTAACAAATGTACCACACTAATGCAGGATGTTAATAATAAAGGGAATTAGGAGAGGGCATATCAGGGTGTAGAGAATTAGGGTACAGAGTTCCCCTTAGGGTATACGGGAACTTTCTGTACTTTTCGCTCAGTTTTCTTCTGTAAACCTAAAACTGCTTTTTAAAAAAGCCTATTAATTTCTTTTTAAACGATAACAGATGCCAATCAGGCAAAAACCACAGGTGTCCGTTATATGGGTCCATAGTTGCAGTAGGTGTCCACTCTAACGATAGTATGCACGTCTGGGGATGATTATGGAGATTGGAAAGGATAATAAAGGCGAATGCCCTTTGCATATTGAAGTATTTGAGACCAAGGTCATTCCTTATTCCTGGGCACACAGTTTCTTTCTTCCTGCGTCCTCTAGACCTCTCTTACGACGGCTAGGGCAGAAAAGATGTAGCCAATCAAGAGTGGCTCGCCAGTGACGTCACCAGTCACCAAGGCCTCCAAGGGCTCAGCACACCGTGGCGCCCTCTGGCGGGGAAAAGGGAGGCTGTATCTGAGAGAGAACCAATCTGGTCAGCTGACTTTGGCCGAGTTCCAGCGCCCGGTGCAACACCCCTCACGCCCCCTGGCAACTCAAGTCACTTTCCATCTCCAGAAACCCTACCAGGAGAGAGAAATGCTGAGAGGAAGGAAAGATCAAGAGTCCCTGGCATCCAATCAGATACAGGAATTAACTCAACAGACATCCAATCGGATTAGCGATCCAACCAAATAGCGCAGGTATCCCTTTAGACAGAGGAGAGTTGCCATGACAACACGAGTCTCTATAGAGTTTGCAGAGTCCCTAAGCTCAAACGTTTGAGCGCCATCTGGCGCTCGGCAACTCTTGGCCACTTACTCCAGCAAGCGCCCGCTAGTTGAAGGCAGCCAATAAGGCGGGGCAAAGCCTCCGTGACGTCACTAGTTGCGGAGCCGGTGCCTGGAGAGCGTGAGCTCGAAGGCGAGTTCGTGTGAGCTCCTGCGAGCCCGCTGGCGGGTCGCGCACACTTTCTCCAGTACAGCGGTTGGTGCGCATGCGCTCGTGTTTCTTTTTCCTTTTTCCTTTTTTTTTTTTTTTTAAGCGTAAGGAAGCAATAAAAGGCGGGAAAGGGCATGAGGCGAGGCGTGAGGCGAGAGGCACAAGGTGGACGGCTAGGCTGATTGACTGACAGATGGACCGAGGGGGGGCCCCCCTTGGTCCCAGAAAAGGCCTGAGAGACGGTGTGGCCCCATAAAATCTTGCTGAGGGACAGAGCCCCAGAGATGCCAGAGACTGACTAGAAGAAAGAACTCCAAAGGGACGGAGACCTCCCCCCATATGCACACCTACAGGAACAGAACACGTTCAGACACGATAGAAAATCGCAGTGATGGAGAAGCGGGGAAGCGACAGAGGAACATAAATGACGCGACCAGGGGAAGGGCCCAGAGGCGAGAGAGAGAGTGACGGTGATTGGGAACGATAACGGGCGGTTGTTATAGAGATGGAGGGGACAGAAGTAAGTCCATGGTCACAGAGGGCCTGAAGGCATGGGGGACCGAGGCGAGGGGAGTGAGGACAGCGGCAGAGAGAGAGAGAAGTGGGATCGGCCATGATGAAGAAGATCATCGGAGGCAAAGGAAGAGTAGCAGAGAGAGAAGAGAGTGAGTCAGGGTGAGGTAGAAGTTGCAGAAGTGATGGACACGGAGAAGAGGTCAACAGAGACTGAGGGGACTGAGACACTAAGACCCCAAGAGTCCTGGACAGAAAGCAAGGGGTCTAAGAAAGAAGGGAGAGAGACCAAGGGGACCGTAATACAAAAAGAGAGAACAGTGTCATGGGGAGGAAGAGGACGGTGACAGAAGGGACAAAGACCAAAGGGACAGTGGCAGATATAGAGAAGGTGATGATCACAAAGAGAGAGAAGACAGACTCAGAGGTGATCAAGATATAGAGGATAGTGACAGAGAAAGAGAAGACAGAGATAAGAGATGGAAATAATGTGTGGGAAAGTGACAAAAATAGAGGGAAAGGTGTGAGAGTTGAAGGCAAGAAGGACAGCGGCAAAGAGAACAACTTCAGGCAGAGGCGGCGGAGATAAAGGAAGGTAACGATGTTAGAGAAAACAATATATATTAGATAAGGAGTGGACCAATCTACAGAGGGGTCAGAGAGAATGGAAAGTGGCAGAGAGAGAGATGAACAGAAGTAGAGGGGGCAGAGACAGAGCTGTAGGAGGGTCAAAGACAGAGAGGGGACCATGACAGAAATAGAGGACCAGAGAACACAGAAGCAGAGTGGGGGACCGAGATGGAGGATTCAGAGTGGGAGGAGACCCAGACACAGACAGATTGAGAGCGAACGGAAACAGAATGCACAGACTCCGAGTAGAGAGCAAAGTGGTGACAGCACCGGAGTGGAGTAACAGAGCACATTCAGTGACACAATGACAAGTGAAGAAATCGAGACAGAGAGGATGGTGACAGAAGGGAGTGATGAAGATGATGAAGACAGATTGTAGAAACATAACAGGCACAGAGACCAGGAAGGGGAGTGGGGCAGAGACAGAGGGATTGATGACCAACATAGAGGTTGGCTTGGCAGACATCCTGGAGATAAAGCCAGGGAGCAGGGTTGTGGGCAGTCAGAAATGTTGGAATTGTATCTTACAGAGGAGGATAGATACAGAAGGAGAACATGACCAAGGCACAACAAAAAAAGATAGGGACGCAAAGACAGAGACCAAGTCATAGAGATGAACAGCGAGACGAGCAAAGAAAAGACATGAGAGGGTCAGAGTCACCTGAGGCTCAGTGAAAGGTAAGGTCGACAGACGAAACAAAGATGGGTGGGGAAGTGAACAAAGTTCTCGAGAGAGTAAAAGGCACAGACCCACCCGTGGATACCAACTGAGACCCACTACCCAGGCTAATACCTGATCCTGGGAAGTCCTGCAAACCAGGGAAGCTCAAGCTTTCTTCTTTATGCCACTTTGGTAAGTTGTGACCTTGATTTGGGATTGTGTTTTGAAAGGTCTCCACACAGATTCTAGATTTGTGACCGTGTTTCTAAATCCCCCAGTCATCTCGCTTTGGCCCACTTTAGCCACAGCACAAAAGAGGCTGCACAATCGCTTTTTTTCATTCATTCATTCATTCATTCAACAAATATTGAGTACTCACTATGTGCCAGACACTATTCTGGGTGCTGAGGAAACAGCAGTGGACAAAACGAAGTACATGCACCCATAGAGATTTCAATGCAGTCGGTGGGCAAATAAATACATAACGTCAAGTAGTGTTAAGTGCTAAGAAGAAAAATTAAGCAAAGCTAAGAGGACAACGTAATTGAAGTTGTTAATAATAGCAGGCTAGGTTATTCAGATCAATCCTCCCACTGGAACATTAAAATTGCTGGATGGGAAAAAATTTTTTTAAGTCTTAAAAGCATTGTAGGTCTCACAAGGTTCATCAGGCCATAACTGAAGAGAAATCAAGAACCCAGAGAAATAATCAGAGTACTTCTGCCCTGAGGGAATTTGAACTTTTACTTAGATGAAGGGAATAAAAACAGCTCAGGTCCCACCCAAGGTAGGGAATCCACATTAAACTGGGAAAGCAATGGCTACACCTTCAGGGTAAAGGAAGCGGGAAGTACATGGACCCTCAGTTGTGAATTTGCAGTCCATTACCTGGATGGTTCAAAAGATCTCAGGCTGTGAATTTAGTTTGGTTTCAGACTGGGAGTGTTTCTAGGCTCTTGACAATAGCACACACAAAAAGTTTTCTCCGGTGAAAAGAACCTTCATTAAAGGCCCAAATCATTCCTATAAACATATTTTCAAGGAAAGGGAGTAGCACACAGTCAGATATAACCAGGTGGACAAAGTGCCAGGAGAAAGAACCAGCAGAAATAAGAGACACTAGAAATAAACCCATCAAAATACTTGTGTTATTGGAATTATCAGACAAACATAAAAACAATATGCTTTGTTTAGATAAAATAAAAGATTGCCATTTTTTTCATAAACCAAGAAACCAGAAACTTTATCTAGATGTTTTAAAAATAACAAAACTAGTAGAAACTTCAAACTAAGGGAATAGATTTAAAATTAAAATCAACAGTTGAATAGAGAAATAGTGAATTGGAACATAGGTCAAAGAAATCATTCACAATGAACCTTGAAGAGACAGGGTAGAAAACATACAAAAGAAGTCAAGAGACATGGGGAATAGAGTGAGAGGGTCTTATCTATATTTATTCTGAGTCCCCAAAAGAGAGGAGAATGAGAATGTGGCAAAAGGAATATTTAGGGAAATAATGGTGGATTTTTCAAGTTTTCCAAAATTAAAAATGAGAAACTGTAACCCAAAGATTCAAGAAGCCCAATAAATCACAAGCAAAATAAAAATAAAGAAATCCACACCTAGAAACATTATTGTATATTTGAAGAATACCAAAAGGCAAAGAGATCTCAGTAGCAGCTAGAGAAAACAGACGTCCTTCAAAAGATCAATAGTTAGATAACAACTGACTTCATAACAATAACAATGGAAGCCAGAATAAGATCAATGTGCTGGTAGAAAATAACCGCCAATTTTATACCCAGTGAAAAATAAATCTCAAGAATGAGATCAGGGAATTCCCTGGTGATCCAGTGGTTAGGACTCCACGCTTCTCCTGCAGGGGGCCCAGGTTCAATCCCTGGTCAGGGAACTAAGATCCTGTAAGGTGGGCCGCTAGGCCAAAAAAAAAAAAAATCGTATATTAAAACAACTTTATACTAATACATTTGAAAATATAGATGAAATGGACAAATCCCTGGAAAACTATAACCTGCCAAAAGTGACATGAGAAGAAATATAGAATTTGATTAATCTTAATACCATTTAAACAAATCAAAACAGTAATTTTAAAAAGATAAACCACAAAGAAAATTCTGAGTCCAGACATTGTCACTGGCAAGTTCTGCTCAACATTTAAGGAAGAAATGATTCCAGTATCATGCAAACTCTTCCAGAGACTAGGAGAGTAATCGTTCTCCAGATCATCTTATGAGGCAAGCCTAACTTTGATACCAAAACCTAACAGGGAGAGTATGAGAAAAGAAAATTATAGGCCAATATTCAGTTTTAAAATGCTAAATAATAGAATGAATGTATGGGAATCCATGTTCTGGATTTTCCCATAATGGCTCCTTTGCAGCATTAAATATTTGCCAAAATAATTTTGGAGAGCCCATACTTTGCTGGCCCTTGAACATGGACTTGGTCTGCCTCTTGAGTTATCCAGTATTGGTTCCAGGCAGAAGGGAGAGCTGGGAAAAGGAGCATGTTTGACATGTTTGAGGGACAGAAAGAAAGTCAGAATAGCCAGAGGGAGCCTAGTGAATGAGAGGGAGGGGGGCTCAAAATAGAGGCAGAGAGGCAGGGGCCAAATCATACAGGGCCTGGTGGCCATAGTGAGATGTTTCCTTTTTATTCTAAGAGGAAAGGAAAGCCATGAGCTGACTAGGCCAGAATTCAAAACCTTCTATATACATTTGTTGTGTATCTTGGGCAATTCACTGTACCTCTCTGATTCTTTAGTTGTCCCAAGAGTGGGAAGAGAGAAGAAAGAGAGAAATAATCCAGGAAGGAGATTCAAGAGACGTTGCATTTTCTCCCACCCTCCCTCTGGTGGATCTCAAAAGAGGGGCTGAGAGATTTCCTTCAAAGAAGAGTGAAGTTATCCCAAAGAGCTTTTTGTACCTTCTACAGAGAGCTCCCACCTTTAATTCCTTGAACCAGTCATTTGTCTGTGACCCAAAGCTCCTCTACAGGAATGGAGGGAGGGATCCAAGACCCCCTGAAGACATTCTCTCTTCTCTCCTTCCCTTTGGTGCCTCCCTGATGATCTGTTTGGAACTGAGCAGGACTTCATAACCTGGGGCCAGACTTCAGGGGGTCACAAGTTTCCCTGAAATTGTATATGAAGGTTTGTCTGCGTGTGTTTGTCTCCAGGCAAAGTGTTTTTAGCTCATCAGATTCTCAAAAGACTATTTCACTTGCAAAGAACAAAACTCCAATTCAGACTGGCTGGAAAAAAAAAAAAAAAAAAAAAGGAAGAGGAATTGTTATTGCCTCATATAAATGAAAAGTCGTGGCAACCCCAAAACTTCAAGCACAGATCCAGACACTCGCATGATGTCATCTGGATGCCTCTGATAAGCCCTGATTTCCTCTGATTGGCTTCATCTTCACACGGGCTCTCCCTTCCTCATGGAAATGACCTTGTGATTATATTAGACCACCTGGATAATCCCGGCTACTCTCCCTATCTTAAAGTCAGCAGATTAGCAAACTTAATTCCTTCAGCTGCCTTCATCCCCCTTTACCATCTAACCTGACGTACTGACAGTTTCTGGGGATTAGGGCATCTTTGGGGAGCCATCATTCTACCTACTGCAGGAGGGATAAATGCTGAGGAGGGACCACAAAGCAGTCACTACTGTCTGACTGCTGGGTTAGAAGCAAGGTTAGGGTAAGGAGGGGCTGGGAAATGGAAGGAAAGGGAGTTAACATTTAACTGAACACACACTACGTGTCAGATGCTGTTCTTGGAACTTTATATACATTATTATTTACTTCTTATGACAACCCTATTAAGTTCTTAACCCTATTAAGAAATGAATATCCTCATTTTACAAATGAGAAAACAGAAGTTCAGAGTGATTGGGTGACTTGTGTCACACAGTTAGCTGCTGGTGGCAGAAGTGGGATTAGAAGTCAGGCCTGTCTGCCTCTAAAAGACATTTAAAATAGAACCTTAGGTTTGTATTCATAGTGTGCATGTATATATGTTCATATATATTTCTTCCCTTTTAGAAAATTATTTTTCAAATGTACGAGTAATGTATGGATAGAGTGTCCTTGCTTTTTAAAAACAGTATAACAGATCAAGCTAAAGTCTCCTTTGATCGCCTCTCTGCAATCTCGGTTTCTTTCCTGGAAGTAATCCTTGTTATCCGTTTATAGTGGGTCCTTCTAGATCTTTGTCTATACGTGGGTGCATATATCTAGTAATATAGTGTATGCATAGTATTGTATAGTAAATGAGTAGTATTGTTTTTAGCAAGCATGTGAGTGTATTTTAACATAAATGGGATCATGCTGTACATATTGTTCTGCAACTTGCTTTTTTAATGCAACAATATGTCTTGGAAATCTATCCAGATTTATTTAAATAGCTCTGTACTATTTCTTTTAAGAGCTGCAGTGGTGTTCCAAAAAAACTCGTGTTTCTTTATCCGTTCTCCTGTTGCTGGACATTTGGGTTATTTTTGGTTTCTTTGATCTTACAATGTTGCTGTGAACATCTTTATATAGGTTTCCTCAGGTACATGTATGTTGCCTTAGGGTCAGTACGAAGAGGCAGAATCATCAGGTCACATGGGTATATTCATTTTCATTTTAATCAACACTTCCTGTAACTCTCAACTATTGCTATATAATGAGTACCAAAACTCAGCAACTCCAAATAATAATCCTGTGCTGGGGGACTTCCCTGGTGGTCCAGTGGGTAAGTCTCCATGCTCCCAATGCAAGGGGCCCGGGTTTGATCCCTGGTCAGGGAACTAGATCCCACGTGCATGCCGCAACTAAGAAGCCCACATGCCGCAACTAAAAGATCCCACAACTAAGACCCGGCAGAGCCAAAATAAATAAATAAATATTAAAAAAAAAATAACAGTAATCCTATGTCGGATGATCTAGCCTGGCTTATCTAGGGCTGCTCTGCAGTGGACTGCAGGTCCAGCAGGCTCAGGTCTGCTCTGGGTGTCTCATTCTGGGGTCCAGGCAAAGGAGGGTCAGCTACGACAGCAAGTGTCTCGTGGCCAGAGCAGAGACACAGAGGACTAACGGCAACACGCTAGGCCAGTTAAGTCCTAGACTCAGAACTGACACACCACTGTTTCCACCCACATGCCATTGGCCAAAGCAATCACGTGACCACACACAGCCTTAAAGGGCAAGGATGAGGCCATGGCAAGGGTGTGGCGGTAGTGTGGGCACACCAGTTTTCACTTCTGCAAGCCATGGGACAGAGGGCTTTCCCACATCCTCATCAACACTTATACACCAGTCAACTTAGTTTTTGCCAGTCCTGTGGGAGAAATGTATGTTGATTTTTTTTTTTTTTTCCCAAAATGACTTTATGGCTACTACCAGCCAAGAGGCAGCACAATGCAGAGGAAAAAGCACCAGGTGAAAATTAGAAGAGCCTGCCACTGATTAACCCTCTTGCCATTCCCTGTGATTTTAAAGTTGCTTCCTTTGTACAGATCTCAGCTTCCCCACCTATCAATGGAACACAGGACTTGGAGCCATATAGCCCAAGGTCTGAATCCCAGTAGCTCTGTGTGCTTGTTTTATGTGACTTTGAACAAATCACTTAATCGCCCCCAGCTGCCATTAGCTCAACTGTAGAATGGGGCCGATAAACTCTGCCTTCTCTACTTCCTGTAACAAGAGTCCTCTAAAATCAAATATATACAATCGGCATCGAAATATGAACGGCCGCTGATTCAACTCTTTCATTTTATTTATTTATTTTTTGGCCGCGTCATGTGGCATGCAGGAATCCTAGTTACCCCACCAGGGATCAAACCCGTGCCCCCTGCAGTGGAAGCGCGGAGTCTTAAGCACTGGATGGCCAGGGAAGTCCCAACCCTTTCATTTTAGAGTTAGGTAACCTGACAACCCATAGAGGGGAAATGAGAGCGTGCTGAGCTGTATGAGAAGAGATAGCAGGCAGTCCCTCCCAATATCGGTCAGTTCTGTCACACTTGCAAGTAACAGAAACACAGTGAAAACCCGTTTAAGCAAAAAACAAAAACAAAAACAGAAAAACGGGGCCGGGGGGGAGAGCGTGCATACTTCTTGGTTCATGTAACTAAAAAGTTCAGGGCTAGGGCCAGCATCAGGAATGGCTGGATCAGGCACTCAGACATCACTGCCAGGAGCATGTCTCCCCATCTCTCCCATCTGCTTTCCTCTGTGTTGCCTTGATGGTCAGGCAGCTTCTTTTCCACTAGGGCAGGGTCACCAGGTGTCGTATGGAAAAATTACAAAGCAACAACAACAAAAGAGGCCCCTGGGATGGACAAATTACAAAAAGCCACCAACTCTGGGTAGATGCATTTCAAAAAAGTCATCCCTTCCATCCGGCTGGCACAGTCCTGCATCCAGGACATAGGTTTGGCAAGAGGAGCACAGGCTGAGTGTGTGCAGAGCACAGATTGCCGGTGCGTGTGCAGTGGCCCTGAGGGTAGCAGGATGGTCACTGGCAGTTCCAGGTTTCATTTCTACAGCTAAGCAACCCCAGGATCAAGGCAGCTAACCCCAGAAAAGGTGCTGAGGTTGGGAGACACCAGGCCTAGGTCGTGTACCTTCTCCTAATAACTAGGATGGGTTAGCGCCACTGAAATCCCATAGAATGAACGTAGGACAGGGAGATTTCCCAGTGGAAATTATGGTGCTATTACCGGAAAGAGGAGGAACTACCTGCCATGCTGACAAGACAGCAGAGACCCACGACACTCCCTCAAGGAGATTGCAGTCTAGCCAGGGGAATAATAAACAAGTAGATTAACTAGAGACTTGGAAGCTGGATTTGTAAGAGCACAGATGGTATCTATTCCGACTCCTCTATTTGAAAGATATAGGACTTCCCTGGCGGCCCAGTGGTTAGGACTCCATGCTCTCACTGCTAAGGGCACAGGTTCAATCCCTGGTTGGGGAACTAAGATCCCACAAGCCTCATGGTGCGGCCAATAAAAGAAAGAAAGAAAGAAAGACAGGAAAACTGAGGTGAAGGGATCCTTCAGTGAAGTAGGTCCATCTACTAGACAACAACGTAAGCTTCACGAGGGCAGTTTTTTAGTTCCCCACTGTTTCATTCATCACTATATTCCCAGCTGGCAGCAGAGAGCTTAGTCCGTATAAGAGATGAATGAATGAATGATTAATAAATAGATAGGGCAAGAGTGATTCAAAATGAAAACAACAGGATACAGGTACAGCGACATCCCCAGGATCACATATCCTCTATTAATTTTTAACATTTACGTTTTTGAATTTGGCTTTTACAAATGATGCAATGATACACATCTTTGCGTGAATGTTTTTGTCTACGTCTCTGATTATTTCTTTAATATAAGTCCCTAGGAGTTGAATTACTAGGTGATTAACAAAACTTTGTAGCAAAAGCCAAAGTGATTTTTCACATTAACTGTTTTGTTTCGTTCCTTTTGATAAAACCCAAGGGCATAGGATTAAAACAAGGTAGTAATTCTTTTTTGGCCTTCAAATGAGCAACAAATGTTTTAAGGTTCTGCTGAATGCTGGTGAGAGTACAGAGAAACAGACATTCATGCCCATACACGGTGTCAGAATGTAAATTGCCACCACCCTTTTGGAAAGCAATTTGGCAGTAGATGTCAGTGCAGGAAAAAATGTTCACGCTCTTACAGCCTGGGAATCCACCTGCAAGTCAAACAGAGACTCATATACAAAGAGGTTCATCATGATGTTATTTATAATGGTTTTTTTTTAAATGAAATTACCAGGGTACCCAACTAGACGGGAACGGTTAAGTTAACCCTACTACATCCACACGATAGAATATTACACAGCCATTTAAAATGACATTTTGAAGAATACATATTAGCATGGAAATGTTGGCGAGGTAATGTTCAGTGAACAAAAGCAGAATGCTCGCATTTTATATGAAGTAAGGCTATAACGATGCTTTTAAAGACTAAGTGGAAATGCACCAAACTGTTAAGGAGTGACTGGGTTTAGAAGGTGAGAGTATAGACATTTTTTCCTACTTCTCTCTGTTTTCCACCTGTGTTCTGATGCTCGCTGTGGCAGACAGAATAAAGATGCCCACGTCCTAATCCCTGGATTCACGTGGCAGAATGGACTTTGCAGATACGATGAAATTAATAAGGATCTTGAAAAGGAGAGGCTATCCTGGATTATCAGTGGGGCCCAATGTGATCACAAGGGTCCTCATAAGAGGGAACAGGACGATCAGAATCAGAGAAGGCAAGGTGACAACAGAAGCACAGCTTGGGGCGAGGCGAGGCCACAAGCCAAGGAATGCAGGCGCCTCTAGAACCTGGAAAGGGCTATAGCACAGAATCTCCCCTGGAGCCTCCAGAAGGGGCACACCTTGGCTCCAGCCCAGTGACACTGATTTGGATCTTCTGGTCTCCAGAACTGTAAGAATAAATCTGTATCTTTTAAGCTACTAAGTTTGTGGTACTTCGAGCAGCAATGGAAAACTAATACAATCATGAATTACTTTACTTTAAAAAGTAAACCTTTTAAAAGATGTGTAATATACACAGAGAAAAACACTCAAATCATACGTGTCCAGCTCAGTAAGTTTCTGTAAGGTGCACTCATCTGTGTACCCAGCAGCCAGATCAAGAAAGAGCACATCCCAGGCCCCCAAGAGTCCTCTCATGAGCCCATCCAGGCACCACCCTCCCTCAAATGGCACTCGCTATCCTAACCTCAAACCCCGTAGATTATTTTTGCCTCCTTGGTGGTTGGCTTCTTTTTTCGTTCGGTGTAATGTTTGTGAGACCCACGCATGCTGTTGCATGTGGTTGTGGGTCATTTATTCTCCTCGCTGTGTGGGATGCCCTTCTGTGCATAGACCACCGTTTACACAGCCATTCTATCGTCAATGTGCATCTGGATTGCTTTCAGGTTTTGGCTGGTATAAGCAGTGTCTCTGTGAAAGCCCTTATCCGTGTCTTTGGGTGAACACATGCATGCGTTTCTGGTGGACACAGACCTAGGAGGCAGAGGGTGTGCAGATGTTCAGCTCTGGAGGATTCTGCCAACCTGTTTTCCAGAGTGGTTACACCGATCTGTGCTCCCTCCAACGGTGTGAAAGAGTTTGCTGGTTTTTCTGTTGGTTTCTCTGACTTTTTCTTATTGATTAGAAGGAAATTTTTTTTTGCATATTCTGCATAAGAATCTATCCCCATCTGTGGCTTGCCTTCTCATCTTCTTAATGGTGTCTTTTGATGAATAGAAGTTCTCCCTTATGCTTTCTTTTAAAAGCTGTATTGTTTTACCTCTTAGGTTTAGATATGTAACCCATGTAGAATTTATTTTTGTAAATTATAGGAGGTTGAGGCCAATTATTTACATTATTTATTATATATTTATTTATTTATTTATTATATATATTATATATTTTATATATATAATTATTTATATATTTTTATTATATATATATTTATATTTATATATATATAATTATTTATATATATTTTTTCTAATTGAAGTATAGTTGATGTACAATGCTGTATTAGTTTCAGGTGTACAGCACAGTGATTCAGTTATATCTATCTATCTATCTATATTCTTTTTCAGATTCTTTTCCCTTATAGGTCATTACAAAATATTGAGTATAGTTCCCTGTGCTATACAGTAGGTCCTTGTTGGTTACCTATTTTATATCAATGAATTATTTTGAGGAACAATTTACATACAGTGAAAGGCCCAGCTATTAAGGTTACAATTCAGTGAGTTTTGACAAATCTATACACATGTAACCAACACCTCATTCAAGACAACAGAACATTTCCATCAAACCAGAAAGTTCCCTCGTTCCCCCTTCCAACTAATCCCTAACCCCATAGGCAACTACTATTTTGATTTCTATTACTAAAGATTAATTTTGCCTTTTCTTGAACTTTATATGAATAGAATCATACAGTATGTAATCTTTTGTGTTTCTTTTTCTCACTCCACCTAACATCTATGAGATTTATCCATGTTGTTGAATCTATCAATAGTTTATTTCCTTTATTCCTAAAGAGTATTCTATTTTATGAATACACTACAATTGGTTTATCTGTTCCACTGGTGATAAAAGTTGGGCTTATTTCCAGTTTTATGTTATTATTAACAAAGATGCCCCAAACAGTCTGACCTAAGCCTTTATGTGGACCATATGGATCCATGGTTTCATTTCTTTGCGGTAAATACCTAAGAGTGAAATTACTGTGTAATAGCAGAGGTTATAGGACCATAGTTCTCTTCCTATCTGTTTAATGCCTGAAAATAGTGGCCTCATATATCTTGTCCAGCTTTCTAGTGGTTTATCACGGGAGGGCAGTTCTGGTACTAGTTACCCCATCATGGCCATAGGCAGGAGTTCCCAACGTATTACATTTATAATGAAAAGAAATTGTGATTCAGTTAAGTCCCAGACAATATGGCAGAGCGGAAAGAATGTGTGCTTTGGAGTCAAACAGAGCAAGTTTGGAATCCAAACCTAACACTTCTTTACTGTGTGGTCTTATATCAATAACACCTCTTTGAACTTGACTCTCCTCTGTAAAATGGGGAGGGGATAATAGCATCTTCCTTGGGGGATTTTGGAAGGGATAACTTGAATGCCTGCCTAATGCATAGTAGACTCAACAAAAACAGTTCATGTTTTGTTATGTTGAAGGATGATTTTGTTTCAAGAAGGGCATTTGAAGTACCCAGAAGACTGGATGAATTATGTATTACATTCAGTAAATTTAATGAAAATAGACGCTTTAATGAAAATAGACGTGTCTGACACGTTCTAGACACTGGGGATATAATAGTCACTGAGAATAGACTGGGTCTCTCTCCTCATGGGGTCTGCCTTCTAGGGAGGGAAGACAGTGAGTGAGTAGTAGGTAAAAAAATAAGAAAAGTTCAGTTATCAATAAATGCTATGAAGAAAAGAGACAGGGTGTGTGTTATAGAGAGTAACCACGAAGGGGTAGGAGGGTGCCTTTAAATAAGTTGGACAAGGAAGACCTCTTTGAGGAGATGATATGGAGGGAGCCAACCATGTGACTGTCCGGGAGGGGAGAAGAGTGTCCCAGGCAGAGCAGCCGGTACGAAGGCCCTGAGGTGGGAAGGTGCCCACTGCAGAGGAAGAAGCTGGAGTGCAGTGAGTGAAGGGGACCGTGGCAAGAGATGTCGGAGAGGCATAGGGGCCCAGACCACACAGGGCTATAGAGGCCTCAGTAAGGAGTACAGATTTAACTCAAAGCAGGGTGGAAAGTCTTCAGAGTATCAAACTGGGGGATAATATGATCTCATTTACATGTTAACAAGATCACCCCGGCCACTGTATGGAGAATGGACGGTAGTGAGGCCAGAGTGGCAGCAGTCAGGCCAGTGCGGAGGCCTCCAGCCCAACACGGGAGGGAGGATGGTGGCTTTTGCTGTCGTGGTGGCAGAAGAGATGGAAAGAAGGGACTATCTGCATGCAGTCTCTTTAGAGGTAGAGCCACAGGACGACTCAGTGGAAGGTGGTACAATTTGCTGAGATAACGGAGCCGGAAGCAAAACAGGTGTGTGGGCGTGGGGCGGGAGTGGAGAGCCCCGTTTTGGACCTGCTGCATTTGAGAAATGGAGATGTCAGTGGTCCTTTGTGCGCACACAGGGAGAGTCAGGGCTGGTGACCCACACCGGGGAGTCGTCAGCTGACTGTGAGTTTAAAGCTATGAACTGGGTGAGATCACTCAGAGAGAGAGCCAAGACCACGAAGAGGGCCTGGCCTCCGGGCTCTCCTCCCACATCCAGACACCAACAGAGGAGTCTGGTGGGGGAGGAGGAAATGGAGGGTTTGGAGTCACTAAAGCCAAGAGAAGAAGCGGTTTCAAGGAGGTACTGTGTCAAGTGCCGCTCAGTGAATGAGTAGGATGTGGGTCAAGAAGTAGCCCCTGGATTTGCAGCATGGAGGTCGTTGGTGACCTTGACAAGGGCGGCTTAGTGTACTGGGGGGCAGAAGCCCAGCCGTGTTGGAAGAGAGAATAGAACAGGAAGAAGTGGAGATAGTGAATCTTTCCAGCTGTCTCAGAAGTTTTGCTGAAAAGAACAAACAATGAGGTGCAAGGAGATGTGTTCTCAAAGGAGGGAACTTTGGGGTGACTTTTTTTAAGATGAGAGCTACTAGGGCAATCTTTTTTTTTTTTTTTAACTTCTGGCCGCACCTCCGGGCTTGCGGTGACCAGGGATCGAACCCACACCCCCTGTAGGAGTCCTAACCACTGGACCTGCAGGGAAATCCTTTTTTTTTTTTTTTTTTTTAGGGCAATGTTAAATGCTGATGCAGAGAGGCAGACATTATTTATGCAGGAAGGGGAAGGGGTTCATTGCCAGTGACAACTTTCCCTATTGTTACTTCTGTCAGCGGAATGCCCCTCTCCCAATTTTTTAATGAAAAAGAAATGTCAAATATACAGAAAAATTGAACAACAAATTTGAATTAGCCTTCATATACCCACCATTTAGATTCCATAATTGTTAACATTTCAAATGCTGAACTATTTGAAAGTAAGTTGCAGGTGTAAATACTTCAGGCTGAATCTCCTAAGAATACGAACATTCTCCTACATAACCACAATATCATATCGTTAACATACCAGAGAAAATTAACATTAATTCCCTAAGGTTTTCAAGATCAAATCCAAATTCACATTTTCCCAGTTGCCCATAGACTGTCTTTCAAACCAGGATCCATTGCAAGGTCTATGCAATTGCATTTGGTTGTTGTATCTCTTTAATCTCTTTTAATCTAGAGCAACTACTCTACCCTTTTTTTCCTCCCTCATGATATTGACTTTTTAAAGAGATCAGGCCAATAACCTTGTCTAATGCTCCACATTCTGGATTTGTCTGATTGTTTCTTCATGGTGACTTGTTCCTCTATCCTATTTTCTGTAAGATGGAAATCAAGTCTGGAGCAGAGGTTCCCAAATATTCTCACTTCACAGTACCTTCAGTGCCTCAATAATTTTTTCATGGTGTTCCGAAGGCCCCAAAGGAATACCTAACTGTTCCATTTATTAAGTAGTTAGGTCCATGCAACTTAAGAAGTATTCATGTCCTAATGAGTTAGCACCAGTTGAAAAAGTAATGCACATAAATTGAAAGAAAAATATTTTATTTCATTCTAATTGCTCACTAATGGGATGTGTGCACCTGCTGGGCACTGCACAACCTCTCAAACTTCAGAATCGGATTAGACACCACCACCCTCATTTCCAATTCCACAAAGATTTCCAGGGCAGTGCTGGCTTTTAATCATAGAACTGCCAAAAACCCAGCTTCACAGAGATAAGTCATCTCAAAAAACGTAGCACAAATCTAATGTCGAAACTGTGAACTACTTCACACACACTCACACACACTCACACATTACCAGCATCACAGTCATTCTTTTTGGTGCTCCAGTTGTCCCAACTGCCGCCAATGGGAGCCCCTTCAAGCTGGCTACTGTGTCCTTTTGACCTGACCCCATTAGTATTGTGAACACTTTCTTGCCTTTTTGGCACAAAAGATGTCCCATGCTTACTTTGTAATTGCCCTGCCCCCAAACCTGGAAGCAGCCACTTTTCCAAGAAGTCTGGTTCGTCTTAGGGGGAACGATATCTAGAAACCAAGACCAGGATGGTACATGGTTTATTTCAGCCAAACTTTCAACCACTGATGGATATAGATGGTTTGAGATTGTCCTGTCTAGTAAAGGACTAGAGTGTCATGCTCTGTGTCACTGACTGTTGCAGTTATCTGTTGCTGTACAGTAAGTCACACCCAATACTTAGTGACTTAAAGCAGCAAAATCATTATATTATCTCTTCAGGTCTCTGTGAGTCAAGAATTTGGGGAAGAGTCAGCTGGCGGTTCTGGCTCTAAAGTGGATACAGTGAGACTGTGGCTAGAGCTGTAAGAGAAGGGGAGCTAACGCAGCCGTGTGCTGGCCAGGAATTCCTCCCTCTTCAGGTAGCGTCAGGGCTTCTCTGTGTGGCCTCTCCCTGTGGGATAGCTTGAGCTTCCTCCCAGCATGGTGGCCTCAGGGCCGTCAGTGAGCTTATTAAGCCACCAAAGGCACAAGAGCCAATTTCCAGCAAGTAAAGCAGAAGCTGCATCTCTTTTATGACCTAGCCTTGGAAGTCACATGGCATCACTTCTGCCACACTCCATTGGTTGAAAAGGTCACAAAAACCCTCCCAGTTTTGAGGGACGTGCACATGGAGGAGTGCCAGAGCGTGTGGGATGGGGGCGAGTGTTGCAGCCACCTTTGGGAAATATGGCCAGCCACGCTGACACAGGACAAACACAGATGTTCTGGAAACTGGACAAGCAGGACACAGGGGTGTTACTCTGCATCCAACTCTGTGTTCCTTGGTCAGCAGTTGCCATCTCTCCTAAGAGTTAGGGATTAAGTTGGAGGCATAGTGAAAGTCAGAACTGGGGGTTAGGTCTAGGGCTTAGCTGAGCACCTGCTGTGATGTTCACCCACCTCCTAGAACTCTGAGTCAGTGAGGATCTTGTTTATTTCTTGTTTATTTACCCACGGTAGGTAGCTGCTCAGTGGGAGTGTATTGAACAAAATACCTGAACACAGCGGGGGGGTGGGGGTGATACCTCTAGCCATTGTCCCCCATGGATCCCACTTTGAAAGAGTTTTCTGAGCAAACCAAACTACTTTAAGTGAAAATTTCCTTCCTTGGCCCGTATTTTCTTTATCAAAGGTAAACCTAACTGTCCATCAGAACTTCTGATAAGGGTGAGATGAGTATTTAACACACTGAGTGGATTAAAAGAAAAACAATTTTTTTTTTACAGCCTGAAGCAGAGAGATTTGATTTTGGGTTAACCTCTGAAATGCCATCCCAGAGGAAATGTATACTTTACATTTGGTTGTTTGAAATAGTTAACGTACCTTTTGAGTCTCCATTACTATGGGGGGGTGGGGTCCCCAGGTCACTGCCATCCCTTCTTAGGTAATAGGGAGTCTGGCCCATCCTAGGCCATCTTAGGCCCCAATCAGTGTTGAAAATGTGAATGAAAAATGGGAATCAGTGCTTAGGATGCTCAGGACTGCTGCTTGAGTTAATTAAGCTTTAGGGCAAAGTTTAGGGGACAGATGGTCACGTGGGGCTTGGTTTTGTGTTTGCGCTAATCCGGGGCTCTTCCTCCCCCTTTTTACTCTCCTTGTGTCTTGCCCTGCTTCTGCCACACCTGTCTTATTTCCTCTCTCAAACAGGCCAAGGCTGTGGCCTTCCCCGGGCCTCTGCTGTCCACACCTCTTCTGCCTGGGGGCTCTTCCCTGCACACCCCGGCAGCTGCCTCCTTCTCTCATTTAGATCTCCTGCCTCCTTATTGTCATTTAGATCTCCGCTCCAAAGCCACTTCCTCTGTGAGGCGCCCCCCCCATCACCTCCAGCCTGCCGCCCTGCCCGCCCCTGTCTTCCTAGCGCTCTTTTGTTTCTCTGAAATAGGTTCAGACCAGACCAGGAAGCCTCAGGACTTGGTAAGATGTGGAAATTCTTCTCTACTTCCCTGCTCTGGCCTCTCCCCAGCAAGCCTCTAGAAACTAAGGGGTTAATGCTGGGCACAGCAGGGGCCTCCAAGACCCTGCTCTGCCTGTGCCCACCCGTGCTCACATCCCTAAAAGTCCAGTTGAGGCTGGTTGTAAGGAATCAGCTAGATGTTCATGAAGCGCTTGGCATGGCATCCAAGTCTGATCGAAGCAAGCACGTATGACATGCTGGCCGTTATTACTATTATTGTTTTACCAGCATTGCCACTGACCTTGGGCCTGCGCTATGCTGTGCTCTGGGGTGCACGCATTCACACCTCCAACCTCCTAAACCAGATTTCTGTAGCGCCAAGGTGGGGACCCAGCGCTCCACAACCCACCTGTTGCTCCCAGGCCCTGGTCACTCTCTCCTTCCTCAGTTTCCCCTCTCTGTAGTTCTCACGTCTCCGCATTAACTGGCCCCCACCCACAGCTGCTTCTCATGCACCCAAATGTGACCCACTTTCCCTCCCCGCCTCCCAGCCCCCTCTTTCCCCAGACTGGCTTCCACTTCGCCCCATTTCTGCCCGTGGGGATGTAGGGGACACACGTGCCCCTCCCAGGGCTCTCAGAAGGAGGGCAGATTGGCACTTTATCTTTTCTCTCTCCTCCATATGCAAAGTTAGTAGCTGGACTTTTTGGGGGGACAAAGAAGAGGTGAGATTCCTGCCTGGGAGGAAATTCAGCGCACTGGAAATGGGCTGCCTCTTTTCAGCCCCCTTCTGAGTTTCTTTGCCCCCTAATTCCCCATGCCCCCCATCCTTGGTGGCTGAGCCTTTAGGGGTGGCAGACAGGGGAGTTGATGGGGCAGAGGGAGGGCAAGGTGACCTCTCCGAGGCCCCTGCATCCTCTCCCTGCCTCCCTGCACCCAAGGTGCAATGCGGGCTTCACAGCTCTAAATGTATCCCCAGCACCTGCTGCCAACACCTGGAGGAGGTGAGAGAACTCCGTGGGGGGAGGCTGTGGGCCCCATCCTCTGCCCTCTCCCACGCGTCTCCACCTGACAGGGCTGGACCAGGGGCTCCTCGCCAGGGCCCAGCCTCTTCTCTAGCTCCTTCAAGATACCCCATCCAGAGCCTGGACTCTGCATTTGGATTCTGCCCTCGTTCCCCTGAGAACTCAGTGTCCTTATCTGGGAAATGGGTGAGAGGATCTTTCTGTCCGGCTGCTGAAAGGGGGTGGGGGGTGATGAGGTGGGCACACAGTGAGGGTTCAAGGCATTCCCTGCGTGCTCTCCCTCAGGCTCCTGCACCCCACCTGTACCTCCACAGCTCTAGCTCCCAGGCTCCTTTCTCCCCTGCCCTGGATCTCTCCTCTCCCCCCCACCCCTCTCTTGGTCTCCCCCGCTTCAGTCCTCTCATCTGTGTCCAGCTTTGTTTCTCCCCATCAGGCCAGCGCCTCCGCCCTGCTCCCTCCCTCTCCCCACATCCCCCCAAAGCTTCCCCGCCTTTCCTCCCGCCCTCTCCCACCTCTCCCCTCCCTCCTCCCTTCCCCCACTTCCCCGCTCCTGGGCCTCCTCCAGCCCCCTAACCATCTCTCTCCTTTCAGACCCTCTTTTTCCTGTCCTCTGCCTACTCCCTCCTGCTCCCCAGCTCGGCTTCCCCTCCATCCATTCGCTCTGGCCCTGCCTTCCCCTTCCCTCCGCATTCACCCCGCACATATTTACCGAAGGGGTACTAGGAGTTTCTACCCCCCTGGCCTCCCATCCTGTCCGGGACAAGCTCGCCTCCCTCTCCCCTTCTTTCCATCCTTCCCTGCTCTTCCCTCGGTCCCTCCCTCTCCTGCTTGTCGCTCGGCCCTCCCTCCCCCTCTTTCCTTCCCTCTTTTCTCTTTCTCTCACTTTCTTCCCCTTCTTTCTCCCACCGCTTCACCCCTCCCCCACCCTCCCCCTCTCATCCCTCCCCCTTTCCCTCCCTTCCCCATCGTCTCCCTTTTCCTCCCTCCCCTTCTTCCCCCCTTTCTTCCTCTCCTTCTCTCCTCTCCCCCCTCCGTTCCTTCCCGGAAAGCCTCCCCCCTCCCGGCGCCCTCCCTCCCCTCCCTCCCCTCCCTCCCGCTCCCCCTCCATCATCAGTATTCCGCTCGCGTCTCTGCCGCTCTCGGCTGCTCTCGGTCGCTGCCGCACCGTCCGAGGCGGGGGCCGGGGCCGGGGCCGGGGCCTGGGGGGGGTGGGGTGGGGGGAGAGCGGCGCCGGCGGCCCGACGAGGGAGGAAGGAAGGAAGGAAGGCTGGAAGGAAGGAAGCGAGGAAAGAAAGAAGGAAAGAAAGGAAGGCAAGAAGGAAGGCGGGCCGGCGGACGAGGGCGCCGGGCCGGGCGGCAGGCGGGCGGGCGAGCGAGGAGGCAGAGCGGCCCCCGAACCCCACTGCTGCCGCTGCGGAAGCCCCCTCCCCATCCAGGAGCCGGGGAGGGGGGAGAACGCGAGAGACCCGGGCCCGGACGCAGCCCCGCCCCCCGCGCCTCCCCGCAGCGGGCCTCGCACCCCGAATCCCTGTGCTTCATTGGGGGGGTCCTCCCCCCGCGGGCCGGGCATGCTGCCCCCCGGAAGGAGCCCCTTTCCTCGCTGTGAGTAGCCGCCGAAGGGCCCGGGCGGGGGCGGGAGGAGGAACCGCGGGGGGGGGGCATTCTCTAATTAGGGGACCGTGGTCTTAGGCCTCCTCGGGGCTGGGGGGCCGGCGGCAGAGGACAGTGGGCGGGGCCTGATGGAGAGCAGCAGCCGGTGGGGGAGGTAGTCGGGTGGGGGTCCTCCGGGCCAGGCTAGTTCTGTGTTGGGGGCGGGGGTCGCCGCTGCCTAGGGACGGGGTGGGGGGGGATGTACGTCCGGCGGTCGCTGTGTATCCAGCTGTAGGGCTGAGGATGTAGGCTTGCGGGGCGGGGGGGAGGGGAGGTGGCTCACTGGGTGTAGGTCTGGGCCCCTCTTTCTGGGGCGGGAGTTCGGGTTCTTCCCCCCCCCCCCATTGCCCCTCCCACCTTCCACACCGCCACTGCTTGGGGTGGGGGGGCACGCCAGTGATGGGGAGGGGGGAGAGAGGCGGGCACGGGGTTTCCTTGGTGACCGCGCCTGGCAGGAGCGGTTGCCCTGGCAACCGGGGAGAACCGGGGAGTTTGGGAAGTGAGAATGGGAAAAACGGAGGGGGTGACTGGGGAAGGAGACAACCCTCTCCCCAATCTTCAGCCCCTCTCCCTCTGGGGTCCCCCAACCCCTACTGATGGGCAACCGAACCCCTGCCCCTCCCTCTTCCCAAGACCCCCTTCCTTGACCCCATTCTGCTTCGGGGCCTTCTATCCTTGGGCACGTGTCTCTCTGGGACCACTACCTGCCTCCCACCGTCCTTAGCCCTCTCCTCTTGGGGACCTCCCCTCCCCCATTTGCTGCCCTCCCAAGCCTTCCCACCCTCATACCTACTCTTCTAGGACCTTCTAACGGCACCTCGTCTTCCCCTCAGGATCCCCTCATCCCCCCATCTCTCACTCTCTCCCCCAGATATCCCCCCTTGATCCCCTCTCCAGGAGACCGCAACTTTAGCCTCTTTTTCCTCTAGCCCCCAGTCCCTACCTTGTTCCTCTCAGGACCCCGTATCACTTCCCCGCTCTGCTTAGGACCCTCACCTGGGCGGGGGCCGGTGGAGCTTCTCCCTAGCACACCTAACCTCTTTCACTACATCCTGCTCTGTCCGGGACCCCCTTCTGTGACCTTTCTTCACTTAGAGCCCCCCATCCCTGTCTCCTCACCTCATGGGATCCCCCAGTCCCAGACCCCCCCAGTCCTAGGGGCCTCCTGTCTGGAAACTCTCCTTCTCTTTCCCTCGGCTTTTTCCAACTCCCCATCAGTCCTGGGGAGCCCGTGACCCAGGCTCTGTCCAGGGTTCCGCCCACATTTCCAAGCCCCCACCTCCATGGGCTCTTCCTTCTCTCCGGCCAGGGGCCCAGCCAGTCTCTCTCCTGATGGACTCTGGGTCCTGATGCCCATGGTGCCCCCTCACCCACCCGCCCCATCCTGTCTCTGCCACTCCCATCTTCCCCCTCTCTCCCCGCCCCCACCTCTGCCGCTTCTCCGGAGCACCGGCCCCTTCTCCCCGCCCTGCTCCTTGCAGCCTCGGGCCTTGCTTTCTGGAAGAGACTTTCTCAGGGTGAGGAAATCCCCTGGGGAGAGCCCAGATGGGAAGGGGGAGGGGGGAAGGGAGCCACAGGGCTGCCCCTCAGCCCCCTCCCCACCCCCTCCCCAGCTGGGAGCTGCAGTCGAGCCTCCGCAGCGCCCCATTGCTATGCACCTCACATCCCAAGTCCCGGCCGCGCAGCCGCCAGACAGGAACTCGGGCTCCAGCGGCAGCTGGGAATAGCCAGAGTCGCTTCCCTCCCGGTCCAGGCGCAGGCAGCAACCTCTCCCCGCTAAAAACTACCCCCACCCCGCAGTGGCCAGGATCAGCCCCGCCCTCTTCCTGTCTCCTTGCTCCTTCCAACCTGCACCTCCTTTCCCCTCCCCACCCTCCTCCCGCTCTTCTCTGGGTCTCCTCTAATCTTGGCACTTGAGTGTTCAAACACACACTCAGAAAGGAGGGGCAGAGAGCGAAGCAACCAAGAGGTGAGAGGGAGACATTCAGACAAGGCAGGGAAGGGTGGGAGCCAGAGAGACAGAGGCACAGCCAGAATGAGAGAGGGGGACCCGACTCCCAAACAGACACACAATTAGGGCGCATCACCAGGGAGCCAGACCTACACAGAGTTACTCAATTTCCAAAAGAAAGGGAAGTAAGGGAGGGAGGGGAACACACATCATCCTCACACACAGAGCAAGGGACCAGGCTAGGCAGAGACACAGGGAGCCACAGGGAGCCGCAGACTCTGGGAGCGTGGGGAGAGACCCAGGGCGCAGGTGAGAAGGAGCCAGAGGGCACTCCAGCACCCGAGAGGTGCAGGGGGCGACTAGAGGCACGGGGCCCAACTTGCCAGAGTGAGTCAGCCATCAGTGGAGGGCAGGAGGGAGAGGGTGAGAAAGACACAGAGGCATGTGTAGGCAGAGGTGCACACGTGCGTGGGCGCACACGCACAAACACACACACACAGAGTCATTCACTCGCAGCCAGAGACCCAGATGTGGAATCAGAGAGACCCAGTTACGAACTTGGCTTCGGAACCCAGAGTCAGCCAGAGGCCGGGAGAAAGACCTGGACACACACAGACACACAGAGTCCCTCATACACAGAGACACGGAGGGAGAGACAAAGGCAGCACCTCCTGGAGAGACGCCCTGCCGGAGAGGCCCTCACTCCTGGTCGCCCTGTGACCTCGCACTCACGGAGACTCAAAGAGGTGTCACGGAGACATCGAGAGGCACGGAGGTGGTCTCAGAGCTGTGGAGATGCAGCCCCACGTGTTGCTGGTACATGCTCAGATCCCAACGTGAGGGGTCTCCGTGTGTGCTGGAGGGACCCCAGCAGCCGCCCTGCATCCCACCCAGAATCAGATGGGAGAGGGCTCCCCGAGTCAGAGGGCTCCGGCAGAATTAAGACGTCAGGTATCAGAGGGCCATTGACACGTCTCAGGAAAATGGAGCCAGGGCCCAGCGCGCACACGCACGTGAGCACACGCACCGAGGCCAGGTGGAGAGAGGCAGGTCTCCAGGAGAGGTGCTGTGGGGCACAGCCAGAGTGGGGGTGGGGTGGGGAGGGGAAGCGCTGAGTCCGCAGCCTCTTCCGGCACCCCGGCTCCTCTCCTCCCCACCCCCACGGCTCACCTGTCTCCTCTGATAGGACAGTACACCCTCTCTTTATCACACCCTCCGCATCCTCCTTCCCTTCCCCGACCTCTCTGGCTGGTCTGGCTGGGCATCTGTCCTGAGGTGTCACCTGGACCTCGTGTCTCTATCTCCGCACCTCCATCTCCCATCTCTCTCCCCTCGGCTGACCCTTCACCCCGCCCCCCCAGCCCAGTGCCTTCGGGTCTTGGCTCCTCTGTCTACCCTTGCTTCCTTTTCCACTTCTTTTCAGCCACGCTCGCTCCCTGCACTTTCTTCTCCGTTTCTCTGTTGTCACTCTCCCTCACCTCCAGCCATGTTTCTACCCGCCCCTCTGTCTTCCTTCCTCCTCCTCTCCCTGCTCTTTCCCTGCACCTGCCCTCCTCACAGCCCTGAGCACTTACACCGGTGTCCTGTGGGCCACGAGCGTTATTTCCCCCTACTGCTTTCAAAGTGTTTAAGGTGTTGCCAACTTTTTTTAAAAAAATTAGCAATTTCACATAAAAACTCATTCACATCACAAGAAAAAAATGTGTAACTTCGCGTGGTGATTTGTAACTAGACTTATTGTGGTGATCATTTTGCGCATATTGAATTATTGTGTTGTACACCTAAAGCTAATATAATGTTATATTCAATTATATCTCAGAATTCCAGATTATCAGCTTCCTTTGAATAATTCTCCCCCTGGGGTAGCAGTGCCCTGTGCTCAGGTACCCCAAGGGCCAACCCTCCCTCCTCTGTTCTAACCTGCTTCATCCATCTTTCTTACCTGCCCAGCACTATAGAGTTTTCCACCTCTGCTATTTTCTCTTCTCTTTCCTCTCCAAGTGGTTCTTCCCACCTCCCCCACCCCACCCCACCCCCCCACCCACCCCCCCCCCGTCGCTCTCTCCACACTCCTACCCTTGGTTTTCTTCCAGAATCAGAGCCCCTTTGCCAGGGGCTCTCTCTGCCTGCCCTTCTTGCCCCATCATTCTTTGGGGCAGTTTTGCCCCAGCTCTGGGCCTCCCTGGAGCCAGGGCCTGCCTCCCTGCCACACCAAGGGCGGGAAGACTCTTAAGACCACCAGGCTGCAGAGCACACACAAGTTCTGTTGCAGCCCATCCTTGGCTGGCTGACAGCCAGGGTGGGCCCCAGACCCCACCCTTGTCCCCCAGTGGGTCAGATTGCAGCCCACAGGCAGGGGTGGGTTTCCCTGTGTGTTGAAGAGAGGGCAGGTACACAGTTGAAAGTTCACCTGGTCCCAGTGCAGGCCTCAGAGGACATGAGGCTATGTTCCGGGGGAGGAGGGGCTTCACTTGGTCTCATCTCCGGGTCAGGGTGCAGATGACAGGGGTCCCCTTTGTGCCATGACGGTGCTCAGCCCCACCATCAGTTCCTCCACTATCACCCTTGTCGGGGTGTAGGGAGAATGTCTGTGTTTCCTCTCTGGCAGAGTGTAGGAAGCCTCCTCATCCCTGAGTTTAGGAACCCTCCATCTTTGCTGGGGAGAAATCCCCTTTCCCTTCCCTTCCCAGTCCCTGAGAGTGGGGTGACTCTGCCGGAGAGGGGGTGGCAGGAGAGTCAAAAGAGTGCCAAGATGCCCCCTTGTTGCCTGGAAACCTACGTGCAACTGTTGTCATGGCAGGTGGAGGGGAGGGGCTGCTTCTGAGGCCTGGGAGATGGGCTGGTAGGGCCCCTGCAGGCAGAAGTCCATCCCAGGGGGCGGCTGGGTCCTCAAGAGGGCTGCAGAGAGTGAGAACGCTGGGTCCTGGTGGGGGTGTTGAGAAGCCTGTGTATGACCCAGATGGCAAGCAGAGAGGGAGCGAGGTAGGGCTGGGGCAGCAACCCAGGCCACTCCCTTCCTGTCTCAGCTGTGTCCCCCTGAACCCCTCAGCCCACACTCCTGTCAGAGTGTTGAGCTTAGGCCCCAGAGCTCTTGTTCAAGCACTGTGACAAAGGTCAGAAAGCAGTGGCAGCCCCAACCCTCCCAGAGGGGCAACCCCAGGCGGTAAACGCGGAGATTTGCCGTCCACTTGCCTGGAACCCGCAAACACAGGGCCGGAGATAATGATGACAAGAGCTGACATTCATTAGCGCTTACCCTGGGCCAGGCTCTGTGCTGGTGACTCCATGTGGATTTGTTCTGTTTTCTCCTCACAGGAGTCCTGGGAGGGAGGCACGATCATCATCTTTAGTTTGACAAAAGGGGGAACTGATGCGGGAGAGATGAGGTCCCTTGCCCAAGATCACCAAGGTAGAAGTGGCAGAGCTGGGGCTGCACGCCTGGGCGCTGGCCACTCTGCAGATTGCCTCCCCCAGCTGAGATCACTGCTTTCCAAAGGGGGAAACTGAGAGGGCAACATGCTGGCCCATCAGGCCCTCCGAGTGGAAATTAGGATCATTAATAATAACAATAATCAGATTGTTAAGAGTAATAGATTCAGAAGGCTAGAGTTTAAAAGAGATATCGGAGTTCTGGTAACTCACAGGCTCCTGGCCTCTCGATCTTGTTTATGCCCTTCAAACCCCAGAGGGGAGAGGACGTACCCAGGCCCATTCTCACGGCGGACTTTCCTTCCCAGGGTGGGGGTGTCCAGTCCATGTCCAGCTGGGTCTGGGGGGAACAAAGACCCTTCAGGTGATTCTGTGGGTCCCCCACCAGTGATAAATGGGTGTTTTTGATCCAGCCAGAAACACTGGATTAACATAAGGTGGGGTGGTGGGGGATGGAGTAAAAAGGAGGAAAAGATTTGTTCTTCTGACCCAGTGAGAATAAGTGATAACTGTTATTAGTGATTTATTACTGATAACACTGTCATTGAAGTGCCCAGCACTGGGCAGGTAATGACACCAAGCTAGGTGTCATTACCTTCACAGACAGAGCCTGGGGGGCCGGACGGGGACACAGTGAGAAAGCGGCGGGTCAGGGTGTAAACCCAGGTCTCCCTGACACCCTTGCTCTTTCCACCTGTCCAGCCTTCCTAAAGTGACAGTGTGACACTATCCAGGAGGAGGAGGATAGTCACAGTCATAGAAGAGTTTTACTGAGACCTTTCTATGAGCCAGGCACGAGCTCAGCAACATCACAGATATGGGACCACTGACTCCCCACCATCCGAGGAGGTCGATTAGCTATTTTCCTCATTTTACAGATGAGCAAACTGAGGCCATGAGAGGCGATGTCCCCTTTCCAAGGCCCCAAGTCTAATACGAGTGACAATCGACGTTCTAACCCCGGTCTGCATCCCCTCCCAGCACACCCCTAGACAGGGTGGGGGAGAGGAGGGTTCATTACTCTTCTGGAAATGGAACGTGGGAGCGGATTGCACACTTAGGGGACCCTTGACCCCTTTGCTCCAGGACCACCATCCCTGGGAAATGTGGGATCTTGGCCTGGTCCTGGATCCACCAAATCAGAATCTGCACTTTCACAAAGCCCCCAGCTCATCTGGATGCGCGCCGATGTCTAAGAAACACTGATCCCGTTCAAGGAGTTTTCAGCTTTTGGTTACTTTTAGTAGAACGCCCCCTTTTTTAAAGTGTAGTAGTTCTGCACGCCCTGAGATGGAAAACAGATGGCAGCGTTGCCCTTCCAGGGGACAGGGAGGGGAGCAGGGGGGCGGGAGGCCACAGTCAGGCTGGCTCACACCAGGGCCCTCCCCACCTGCAAACTCACCCCCATGCACCCCTGCGAAGCCTTGGCAATAGCCGCTGTTTGGAAAACCGCCAACACCAGGCTAGGTCCTAGCTCTCTCCCTGGGTGGATTCAATTCAGCGGCCGCCCCACCTCCCAGAGTCACACAGTATAGGGGGCCTGGACGTTCGGCTTCCTTCCATCTCTTGGTTCCTGCCCGGGTCCGGGCGGTCATGGGTACTACAAGGACTCAGGACCTCACCACGCCTCAGCCTGCCCTTCCGTGAAGTGGAACTGCTGTAGTTCCTCCCCTGTGGGCCCAAGGCTGCCTCAGCAGAGGCCTGGCACAGAGCAGGCTTCGTATGACAAAGGCAGAGCCAGCCTGGCTTGGGTGCCCTACTCTCATTTGAGTTTGTTTCTCTCACTTTGATCTCCTTCCAAGTCCTTCCAGAATCCTGGGAGAGCCCTGTGAGGTTGTGGGCGGAGCCTCTGAGCTGAAGGAGCCCAAGCCCTGGGGACTCAGGGTTCCAAGCGGGACCGAGGCTGAACCGGGAGGCACTGGGATGGCCATACCGCGCTGTCCGATCCAGTAACCACTACGGCCACGGCCGTGTGTGGCCATCGACATTTAGATTAATTTAAAGAGGGACTTTCCTGGCGGTCCAGTGGTTAAGACTCTGAGCTTCCACTGCGGGGGGGCACGGGTTCGATCCCTGGTTGGGGAACTTAAGAACCTGCACGCTGCAGGGCGCAGCCAAAAAAAAAAAAATTCTCGATTAATTTAATCAACAATTCAGCTCCTCACTCACACTCACCACGTGGCAAGTGCCTGATGGCCACATATGCTGGTGGCCACCATACCCGACAGCGCTGATAGCACTTGCACGGTGGGGGACAGCAACCCATTCAGATACTGAACCGGTTCCACACCGGCTGGCAAACAGCTGCTGTTCTCCCCCCACCCCCTGCCTCCAGCCCTTTGTCATATGCTACCTGTTATCAATTCCCATTTCTCAGACGAAGAAACGGGGACAGCAAGCTATGGTTCCCAGCAGAAAATTGGCAGCAGCCTGGGACTGGAGCGGGTTTGCTTCTTTCCCCACTCACCAGGAGGACTTCGAGTCCCAGCTCACATTTGCTGGTCACTTGCTGACTAGACCATCTTCTGGGCCCCCTTTCCCCAGCCCCGGGCAGCGCTGACTGTCACTGGTGTCCTGATTTAAAGGAGGAAATGGGAGCCCAGAGAGGGGGAGGGCCTGGCCCAAGGTAACACAGCCGCAGCGACTGATGGCAACCAGGCTTCGGGTCCCTGCACCACCCGTAGCATCTGGGGTGCTGGCATGAGCGGGTTCGCCACCTACAAGCAAAGATTGGACCGCTCCAGTCTCCTCTCCCCAACCTTCTTCCCTGCCCTCTCCCCTTTCCTGGCTTTAAGAATTTGACCCACAAATCTATAAGAAGAACCTGCCCCCTCCCTCTGCCTCATCTCCAAGTTCTGCCGCTTTTTGCAAATTGGCAGTATCTTTTCATTCTTTTCCTCCTCGCCACCCCTGTGGCCCGGTCCCAGCCTCATCCTCTCCCCCTGGACCTTTGGCCCAGCTCCTGCCCGGCCTCAGTCTCTCCCAAGAGTCCACTCAGAGGGGTCTTTCCAACCCAGAGCTGACCCTGCCCCTCTCCTGTCACAGCCTCCCACCCTCAGCTCCCAGCACCCCCGCCTCTCAGCCCGCTGTGGAGCAGGACGTCTTTGTAACTGAGCTGGACTCCGCAGACCCCCGACCCCATCTGCCTCTCTGGCCCCCAGGCCTTTACACACAGGGGTCCCTCTGCCTGCCGCGCCCTTCTTCACCCGCATGCCTCGCGCTGGTCCTTCAGCTCTCAGCTTTGCCGTCACTTCCTCCCGCAGACGTTCCAGGGCCTCCACCCCGTGCTCACCCTCTCACTCAGCCTTTGTATGTCTCCCCTCTGGACCACTAACTCCCCAAAGACAAAGGCAGGTCTCCTCCGCCCCTGCGCCCCCGGCGCCGGCAGGGAATCCACCGGTAGGGGGCGCTCTCTCGCTCCTTCATTCTGCAGGTATTGATGAGGCTCTGTTAGGAGCCGGGCACATCCTAGGCACCTGGGATGCAGCCAGACGGACAAACTCCCTGCCTGGGGAGCTCACCTTCTAGTGGGGAAACAGACAATATGCAGGACCAGGCGTTATCCATCATATGATGTCGGGCCAGCTGATGAGAGGGTTGTGAAGGAAAGGAAGAGAAGTGTAAGGAATGGGCTGGGGGGTGGGGGGGCAAAGAAACCCTCCCGGAGGTGGCATGGAACAGTCCAGAATGGAGACAGAGCAACGCAGACCCAAGGAGGACCGCTTCAGGCAGAGGGAACAGCAGGGGCAAAGGCCCTGAGGTGGGAACGTGCCTGGTGTGTGGGCGGAGCCTCGGGGTGGTGGAGCCACTCAGTAAATATTTGTTAAATGAACATATGAAAGACCAAATAAATGACCCGTCAGTGCTTCTCGGTCGGGAGTTGGGGGAAGACAGGAGAAGACAGTCCCCCTCACCAAGCAAGTCACCTCTCCCCAGCCCACCCCTGCCTCAGGAAGCCTGGGCAAGTCCTGAGCTGAGCCCCCAACTCTGTTTCCTCCGCAGCAGCTATGAGGGGCCTGGGCCACCCTTTTCCCAGGGTGATTCTATCTCAAAAGTTAGGGGACTGTCAATTCTCGGGGCTTTGGGGTTGCTTTTATTTTAAAAGCGTTCAGGACACGGACCGGCTCAGAGGGACACACGTGTGAAGTTGTTTCATCCATCCCTGAAGCCTGTGCTGCCTGTACCCTCCCCCTCCTCCCCCCACCGTAACAGCTCCCGGCCATGCCCGTATGACAGACATCCAGAGAGAGAAGTGTTCATCTCTCCCTGGCTTTGATGTCTCTCCACCCTCCTGGCTCCAGTCCCTCACAGTTGGGAAGTTCTTCTTTAGATCTAACCTCCATCCCTCTTGCTGCGATGGCAGTGAATTTCCTATCTTTTCTCTCACCTCCTGAACTTCCCCCAGAAAAAGATGAGTCTGCCTGACTGGAATGTTCCCTGCCCCCCTTTTCTCCTCGTCCCACCTCTCCTGGGCCCCTGAGTTTCCGATCTGCCATCTGCCTGAATCCTCTCAGGCACGATGACCGATATCTCCCAGAACTTGGGGAGGATGGCGAAGGCGGTGAGGCCTTTGCCCCTCGCCTCGAGTGCCTGGTCCTCCATGCCTCCGCCTTCCCCTGGATCTCGGCTCACTTTCTAGGTTCCTCTGTTCCCCCTTAAAGCCTCTCTCCCTCTTTCTTGCCACCTCACAGGGCTCGCATTGGTCTCTCTCTGTTTCTCTCTCCTGCTGTGTCTCTGCCCCTTTCTGCCTTTCACACCTCTTCTCTCTGGGGCCTCTTGCATCTCCGTCTGCTTCGGTCCCTTGCACCAGGTGGGGGTGGAGGACCCTCGTGTTGAGGCTTCTCCCAGGGCCCTGGGGTGAGAGAGGCAGTGTGGTGACCTGGCCCAGGGCTGGGCCTTGGGTTCCAATCCCAGCTGCCCCGTATCCAGGCTGTGTGACCATCAGCCAGTACCTTCAGCCCTCAGGATCTGCTTCTCCATCTGGCAAATGGACACAGGGACAATGCCTTCCTCCTAGGGCCGCAGGGGGGAGCCAGCATCTGGAGCCGAGGGCACGGCTAAGCATGGCCCTAGGCCCATAGTGAATGCTCAACAGAGATTCCCGTCACTATCAGGGGCAGACCGTGGCCAGTGAGGGTCACAGAAGGCAGGTCACAGTTCAACAGGCCCCCAGGAGACCTCCAAGGGAATTGTCCCTGCTATCATGACAAGCTTGAGCGTCTCTGGGGCCCCTTGGCTCTGGGGAGGCTGACCAGGGAGGGGCCACTTCCCAGCTGTGTATTTAGCCTTGAGCAAGTGACTTTGCCTCTCTGTGCCTCAGCTTCCCTGTCTGTGAAGTGGGGGTAAGAGCAGTCCCCTGTCAGAGGGCCAATGGGAGAACTACAGTTAATGCAAGTCAAACTCCCAGGGCTCTGCCCTGTTGGTGCCAGGCACACGGTGGACATTACCATTACTGGTGGTGGGGTTATTCAAGGAGTTGGTATGAGTCAGGCATGTACACAGCCCTTGGCTTTGAGAACATGCTCAGAAGAAGAGGGTTAGCCAGCACCCCTATTAGCTGTGTTGGAGGGCTGTAACTGGGGCCAGGTGTCCCCTCGGCACAAAGCCATATCCAGGAAGGTAGCCCACACAGGTGGCATCTGAGGTGTGGCTCCCCTCAGGGTCTGCATTTAGTGGGGTGCACGCAGCTGCCCTGGGGACCTACGGTATAGTATCTGGGACCCTGCCAGCCAGATGGCGCCATGCTGTGGGTGCAGAAATTGAGCTGAAGGCAGTGTGTTCGCGGCGGCGTATGGAGGTGCTGAGTCTGCCAGGCTGGCCTCCTGGGATGGGAGGCGACCCTCCTGGGATGGGAGGGGACCCTGCGGTCTGGACGTCTGTGGGGTGAGCCTGAAATGTGCAGCTGGGTGAGTGTGTCCTGGGCTGGGTGTGCAGAGAGGGGCATGTGGCCAAGCAGGTGCGTCTCTGTGTGACTGTAGGAGAGAAGGCGGGGAAACTGGGGAGGGATCTAAATGATGGCGCTGATAACTAATGCCTCCACCCAATGTTCACTGAGCACCTACCCTGTGCCAGGCACCATTGTAGGTGCTGGGAACCAAACTGTGCACAAAACAGACGCAGTCCCTGCCCTCGGGGAGCTTACACTCAAGTGTGTGGGCTTCTAAGAGGTCAGAGGGTAACAAAGGCGATATAGACAATGCAGAGAAGGTTCTGGTGTGGGGTAGGGGTGCTGTGAGGGGCAAGGAGGCCTCACTGCAAAGACCTGAAGGGCAAAGACCTGAAGGAGGACAGGGACGCCTAAAGGATGAGCGGTCCAGAGAGAGGGAAGACCACGTGCAAAGGCCCTGAGGCAGGACTGTGCACGCCATTCCAGAAACAGTGAAGAGGCCAGTGTGGCCTGAGGTGGGTGGGTGAGCAGGGGAGGAGCAGCCCATCCTGGGGAGAGGGGTCTGCTAAACCTCGGTGAAGTCTCTGCCCTTACACCCCACGAGACAGAGCATGAGAGCTGTTTAGTGGAGGAGGGGCAGGATCTGACTTGGATGCTGTCAGGACCCCTCCAGCTGCCTGTGGGAACCGTGTGGGAGGGAGGGCGAGAGTCAAAGTGGGGAGACAACTGAGGAGGCAGCTGTGATCATCTAGGGGAGATGGTGGTGGGGATGAGAAGTGGTCAGATCTGCATTTTTTGTAAAGAGAGAGCCATTTACTGAGCCAGTCCCCGAATGGCCCCATGAGATAGATACTATTATTATCCCTGTTTCACAGCATTTTTCTGCAGCTCAGAAAAATGAAGTCACTGGCCTGAGGTCACACAGCAAACCAACAGCAGATCCAGGACCGAAACGCAGGCCCCCTGGCACTTGATCAATGTGCTCTATTATTGCTACTTGTCTTTTGGGGCCTGTGGATGTTGGGTTTGGAGGGTGGGGTAGCATTAGTCAGCATCTACACCAGTGTCTGCACACAGTAGGGACGCAGAAAATATTTGTTGGATGGATGGATGGATTAAAAACGATGAATAGAATGAATGGAAGAGGCTGCCCTGCCCATTTTGCAGCAGTGTATCAGGAGGCAGATAGCAGGATATAGCTGAGGTCCAGGGGAGAGGGCTGCATCTGGGGATGGGTTCCTTTGTGGCATGAACAGGGGTTGGCCCTCGGCTGAAGGACTGGGGTGACGGTGACGTGGGCCCAGGTTCGCTGGTGTATCGGGGTGGAAGTCAGGGTGCCTGGCTGTGCGGTGTGGTGGGGGGCTGTGGGGGGGCTCCTAGGGTCCTGGGGGAGCGCCTGCCTGCAGAGGAGCCCGTGCCAGGTTGTCTGCACTCGGGCTGGGGGGCAGGTGCACGAGGGGCGGTGGGTCAGCGCTGGCCCAGCCTGGTTATGCGGCCGATGAGTTTGTCTGTGCCAGGAGGCCAGGCCTGGCACAGCCCAGACGCCCCCCCTCCCCACTTCCCTGGGCAGCCCAGCCTTCAACCTTCCTCCCCGGCTTCCCCGCCCTTCCCCGGCTGCCCAGAACCAATGGGTTAATTAGATAACGGAGCCTTTGATTAACGGGGGAGGGGGAGGCCTCCGGCGCTGGGAAGGGGGGCTGGAGGAGGAGGGAGGAGAGGCGCCCTCCCCGCTCAGGAGCAGAGAAAGAAGGAGGGAGGGGGTGGGGAGGGAGGGAGCTGAGACACAGCTTGGCTCTGCACTGCCGTGTGACTAGAAATTGTAATCGCGGAGAGAGAGACAGACAGAGCCCGGCCGAGGGAGACAGAGACAGACAGACGGACAGACGGACAGAGAATCCGACCGAGACGGGCACCCCGACCCACCTGCGAGAGGGTGATGGGGATGGAGAGAGAGTGAGGAGGAGATGGAGAAGGAGAGGGGGGCCTGGTGGTCCCAAGGGTGGAGAGACCGTGAGGGGGGGACCTGAGGAGGGAGCCGGGGCGCAGAGGCAGAGGGGCAGGGAGAGAGCAGGGGGCTGAGGTCAGCGGGGGAAGAGGAGGCTGGCGGTGGGGGGAGAGTGGAGGTAGAGGATAAGAGACTGGAGGAGGCGAGCAGGGAGGGGAGGAGGAGACAGTTGCTGCAGTGGCCTAGACAGGCCTCGGGGGGGGGGGTGGGAAGGGCGACAGGCGAGGAGGGGGGGGCGCGGGGAGACCCCAAAAGCCCCTGCGCCCCCCCCAGCACAACCTCGACGGGAAGCCCTGGAGAACTGGGGAGACAGAGCCCCCGGCGGCTGGAGGCATGTGGAGGGGGGACCTGGGGCGCAGGGAGAGGCCCAGCGGAAGCCAAGCCACTGGGGTGAGTGTCGCTCTCTGTTGGGGGAGACAAGGATGGAGATGGCGGAGGGCGACGAGGGAGGCGAGGGAGGCCCAGGCTCCGCAGAAGCCGTCCTGGTCGGGGTGAGGTGGGGGCGGCGGTGGTGCGGGCTGGCAGCAGGCGAGATGGGGACCGAGGCAGAGGTAGAGACACAGCGGCGGCGGGTCTGGACCTGGGGTGGGCGCTGCGGGCTCCCACCGCCCGAAGGGCATCCCGCTCTGGGGGTGCCCCGGCCTCGAAGGCTGGCCCCCTTGGGCTGCGCCGGCCCTTGGCTCCGAGGGTGTGGGCTGGCTTATCACCAGTGTCTTGAGGTGGGAACAGGACAGGGACAGAGCGTAGCGCTCCCTGTCACTCAGGGGTATGCAAAGACCCCACCGCCCTCACAGGCCGCGTAGATAGAGGCGCTCACAGCCCCCAGCCCTCTGGTAGAAAAATGAGTCTGGAGTGTAGACACAGGACCAACCCTGCCCCCATCCCACCCCCATCTTTCTCTCTCTGTCTCTGTCTCTGTGTCTCCGTCTAGCTGTTGCTCTTCCCCTCACACATGCGTTCAGGCACACAGACATACGCACATGTCTTTTTATCTGAGTTAAAATGATGTTGGAAACGGCGGGAGGGAGCGTGTGTGTGCGCGTGCGTGTGCGGGGCGGTGGGGAGGCCCGGCGGCCCTGCGTCCGTGGGTCTGGGAGCGCGAGGGCGCGCCCCGGCACCGCTGCTGCTGTGCGTGTTTGTGCAGACGGCTCCTCTGTCCCCCTGTTCGCCCCACTCGTGGGGAACTCTTGGGTCAGCCGTGTTGGAGCAGAGCTCGCGGGCGTGGGCGCGTTTGCGTGCGCTCGAGGCGGAGACGCTGCGTGGAAGGGTTCGGGTTGGGAGCCCGAGGGGTAAAGCCAGGACCACAGACCCCTTCTGTCGCTGCCCAGCCAGCTCCGTGCTTCTCAGTGGCCTCATCTGTCAACTGGGCGTCCTAACAGCTTCCCCCTGGGGCTCCCAGGAGGCTTAAACGAGCGTGTGCAGGTCTGGCGCAGAGAAGGGGCAGACTCGCAATTCCGGAGCCATTATTATTGTTGTTGTTTTCATTGTTACTGTCATGACTAGCCGATCCCCCTCTCCGTCTCTGGTCCTGTGGAAATGTGGGTGGGAGGACCTGACCCCCACGCTGCCCACTCCCTTCCCAGAACTCAGGCTCAGGCTCTCCGGCCCCCCAGCCCCTTCTCCAGCGGGCGGGCGGGCCCGGCACCATCCTGCGCGCAGCAGCCGCTGGCACGGACCCACCAGCCGCCATAGTGGCCTCGAGCACCTGCCGCCCTCCACCACCTCCTCCTCCCCCGTTATCGTCTCCGGTGTCCTCCCTCCCCAGCTGCCTCACCTGCCCACACCCGGCACCTCCCCACTTGCCTTGTCTGGCACCTCACCTTCTCCTTCCAGTTCCCCCTTTGAGTCTAACTCAGATCCCTCCAGCTGCTGCCGCTGCTGCGAGGCGCACGGACCATGGGTGATGGCGGGGAGTCCGGGTTGCTGGGAAACTTGGCCTCTACAAACACTCCCTGGAGGGAGAAGTGGTGGGGGAGGGGCGTCCAGGAGGCTGGTCCCCTCCCAGAGGTGCGAGCAGGTGGAGAGGGGACTTGGGTGGCTGCTGGGACAGGAGCCAGATCCTCACTCCGACTTCCCGGCTTGGCTTTTCACCTCTTCTCTGTCACTTATGTCTTGTCTGTCTTGTCTCTCACTCTATCTCGACCTATTTATGTCCCTTTTTGAAATCATGCAAAGAACCAAGTTTTTAATCTGGCCGACATCTCCACTTGCCGGCCAAGCGCCCCTGGGTGAGCACTTCCTCTCCCCCAGACTCAGTTTTCTGTTCTGCAAAATGGGCATAAAGTCTTCCCAGCACAGAGAGGGTGAGATGAGTGTAGGGTGCGCAGGGCTAGCCCTCCTCTCTGCCCACCTCGTCCTGCTGGGCCCTCATCATCAGGGGTGGCCTCTCCCCCCACAGGGGGCCTGCAGGAGCCTTGCCCCCTTGGGTCCTGAGCCTGGGCAGGGAGGTGATGGTGGTGGCAGCAGCCGCAGAGAGCGGCCTGGATGTCGGGGAGAAGCTGGGCCACTCGGGGGTCCCCGTCCCTCACTGAGCCTCTCCCTCTCTCTCCCTGACAGCCCCCCGGCGCCCAGGCGGAGCATGAACATTGAGGATGGCGCGTGCCCGCGGCTCCCCGTGCCCCCCACTGCCGCCCAGTAGGATGTCCTGGCCCCATGGGGCCCTGCTCTTCCTCTGGCTCTTCTCCCCACCCCTGGGGGCCGGCGGGGGCGGCGTGGCCGGGACATCTGCCGCCGGAGGGGGCTCCCCGCCGGCCACCTCCTGCCCCGCGGCCTGCTCCTGCAGCAACCAGGCCAGCCGGGTGATCTGCACAAGGAGGGAGCTGGCCGAGGTCCCGGCCAGTATCCCCGTCAACACGCGGTACCTGAACCTGCAGGAGAATGGCATCCAGGTGAGCCGGGCTGGCGGCCCGTGGGGGTGGGGGAGGGGCCCAGGCGGTGGCCAGTCCCTCCTCCCTGAGCTGGCAAAGCCTCCTGGGCGTCCGCACCAGCTCTTCACGCCCGTACCCTGGGCACTGATGAGATGCTGTTTGCACCCTAGTCACTTGAGCCGAGGCTGTCTGGGTTTCCTCGGCACAAGGCTCCCTGTGTCTGTACCAGCACACTGGGCCCCAGGGCAGGACCATCTGCCCTCCTCCCACAGCACGGCACAGGTGAGCCCTCAGCCTGGCCCCGGAGCCACAGGTCGTGCTGGGAGTGACCCTTCCCTGAGGCCCCTGGGCCACCTGCACCACCGCACCTGCCGCGTGGCGTCGGGCGCACATGATGCATGGCTCTGCCCCTCAGTTTCTTCACCTGGAAAATGGCGATGATACGATCCCTGCCCCAAGGGGTTGGTGCGAAGACTGATGGGTGTCACACTTGTCAAGGATTTAGAGCCGTTCTGGCCCCGGGCGAGCGCTCACTTGCTGTGCGGTACGGGGCTCACACACCCCCCGCTTCCCGGAGCTGGTGTGAGAGCCCAGCGCTCCCCAGTACCTGGCTGGCAGCACTCGGACGGGGCAGTTGCCATCCGATTATAATTGTCATTAAGATGGGCCATGAGTGATGCTTTGGGGGCAGAGCTGTGCTATTCGGAAGCAGGGTCTCCCCTCTGCTTTGCTGACTTTGGGGCTGGACCCTCCTCGGTGGGGTTGGGGGGCGGGCATCCCGCGCACTGCAGGGTGTAAAGCAGCATCCCCGGCCACTAGAGGCCAGTAGCGTCCCGCCCCCAGTTCCAAATGTGTCTCCAGATGTTGCCAGATATTCCCTGGGGAGGGCGGGAATTTCCCCCCCCCCCAGTTGAGAACCACTGTTTTCTGGGGTTTTTTTGAACCCGGGCCACCACAGTGAAAGCGCTGAGCGCTGGACCACCAGGGAATTCCCCTGACCTCCATGTCTTTAAAGCTGCAGCCAGCAACCCCTCCTCCTGCAGCCACCACCCCCTTCCCCCATCCGGTTCCGTCCCCCACGGCCCTTAGCATTTAACACAATGCCCGTTTACTTCTAGACAGAGGCCTGGAATGCGGGATCAGGGAGGGCGCGTGTGGCTGTCAGTTTTACTCACTGATGTGTCCCAAGTGCCTAGACTACGGCCTCCCATGTGTAAGTCAACCAAGAGACACTGAACAGACCAAAGCGTTCAGGGGAAGGATGTGGATGCTGGGGCGCTTTGGGCCCGGAGAGGAAGACGGTGAGGGGAGGTTTGCCTGCGGGACCCCAGGACCCAAGAGAGGCTTATTCAGGCAGAGGGATCGTCTGAGCAGCTCCCCAGGGCTGGGAGGGCGACTGGTTATCACAGAAGAGGCTGGACTTCATGCCAGAGTCCAGGGGGCTCTGGAGGGCTTTAGGCAGAGGGCACCATCAGGCTTGTGTGGTGGCCCCTGGGAGGATGGGTTGAATGTATGCAGTTAGGAGGTGGCGGAGCTGTGGCACCCGTGTCTCTTGGTCGCTGTCACATGTCAGCCAGTGCCCTGCACTGGACTGGGGCGCGGGCGCCTAGCGCAGGGCCGGGCACTGAGCAGCTGTTGGTGGGACCGAATTGTTCATTGAGCCCCCCAAAGAGAAAACGGCCCGGTTCCTCCAAAGGGATGTTGCTGGTGGTGGGAACTCAGTGGCTCCTCGTCGCAGACGCAATCCCTGATGCTCTAACCTCCCCGCTTCCGGCTCCCATTTCCCGGTTATCCCAGCCTGGCGTGCCACCCTGCTTATTGGTTGATTGCCTCTTCCCTTCTAGAATATAAGCCACTCAGGGGCAGGGAAAGGCTTTGCCCAGAGCTGGTCCTAGCAGCGTCTGTGGACTGTCACATGAATACACAAAGGATGGATGGAGTACCGGCAACAAGGGGGCAGGTGTATGGTGAGAATGAAGGGAGGGTGTCGCCCCCTAAAGGGAGGCATGGACAGAGCCGCTGAGACTGCAGCTTGATGTGTCTGAGGCTGACTCAGAGCACACGAGCAGAAAAGGTAGCCTCTAGGTGGAGGCAGCTGGTGAGGTGGGCCTGGAGCCCGGGGACACAGTCCTGCAGGGGCAGGGGTGTGGTGATGTGACACAACTCCAGCTTCAGTGGTCCTTGCCCCACAGCCACCCAGGAAGGGACAGCCTTGCCTTTGGCAGTCCCCTTGGCACTGACCCCCTAAGAGGTCCCCTCTCTGCCCCCACAGAGGGGGGCTCTGGTCCCCAGGCTGTCCAGGACAGTCAGATGGGGGCCCTGATCCCTTCCTCTTCCCCAGGGTCAGACCAGGATGTGCAGTGGGGGAGGGGAAGTTTAGCTCTGAGCCCTCTTCTCTCCTGGCTCTATGGGCTGGGATAGGAGAGGCCTGCATGGGGACAGGGGATTGACCAAATGCCTTTAAAACAGTGGTTCTCTGGGAATTCCCTGGTGGTCCAGTGGTTAGGGCCCGGTGCTCTCACTGCCAGGGGCCCGGGTTCAATCCCTGGTCGGGGAAGTAAGATCCCGCAAGCTACTCAGATCCGCCAAAAAAAAAAAAAAAAGACACAGAGGTCAGGGTGGCCTCATGGAGAAGGTGACATCTGAGCAAATGTTTGGAGGAGGTGATGGTGGGAGCCTTGTGGGGCATTCCAGGCAGGGGGCAGCAGGTGCAAAGGCCCTGGGGTAGAGCCTGCCTGGTGTGTAGGAGGAAAAGCCATGAGCCTGGCGTGGCTTGAGCGGAGTGAACCATGGGGAGAGGGCGGGGGATGAGGACAGAGGTGGGACAAGGGGGGCTCGTGGTCACGGTGAGGACTTGGGCTCTTCTCTGCATGAGACAGGAGCCAGGGGAGGCTCTGAGCAGAGGACAGACGGGCTCTGACTTGGGTCTCTCTCTGGCCAAGGTGTGGGGACTGTAGGGGCAAGGGCGATGGCAGAGAGGCCTGTTCGGAGGCTGGTGTAGAGTTCAGGAGAGAGATGCTGGTGGCCCCAGGTTGGCCCAGACTGGTTGCGGTGGAGGTGTGGGAAGCGGACAGATTCTGGGTCTGTTTTTTGGTGGTGTTTTTGTTTGTTTGTTTGGTTGGTTGGTTGGTTGGTTTTTTGGCTGCGTTGGGTCTTTGTTGCTGTGCACGGGCTTTCTCTAGTTGCGACGAGCGGTGGCTACTCTTCATTGCGGTGAGCAGGCTTCTCTTGTGGAGCACAGGCTCTAGGCATGCGGGCTTCAGTAGTTGTGGCATGCAGGCTCAGTAGTTGTGGCGCATGGGCTTAGTTGCTCCGCGGCATGTAGGATCTTCCCTGACCATGGCTCGAACCTGTTTCTCCTGCACTGGCAGGCGGATTCTTAACCACTGCAACACCAGGGAAGCCCCTGGGTCTGTTTTGAAGGTGGAGACCACAGGATTTTCCAGCAAAGTGGATATGGGAAAAGAAGGAGAGAGGATGACTCTGTAGGTCTGAGTGGACCCCTTGGTTGGACCTGTCTGCTCGTGTGTCTCTCACCTCATCTCCCAGGCCACTGGTCTCCAAACGATGTGACCCACATCCCTGTCGGAATATACATATATGAATTTTATTGCTAAAGTCATACAAAGGTCTACAGCATCCATGGATCGTGTATATTATAAAGCTTGCACAAAAATGGCCACGTTAAAGGATGGCAAGCATGTCTTGAACTCCTAACACTTTCGTTTCTCACCCCTGGGGATTCTTGCAGCCCCCTTCTCTGGAGACCTCCGACCCCACCCCACCCCCCAGACTGCACATTCCCTGAGGCCAGGGAACGTCCAGTCCGCAAAAGTGAACGATTCAAGATGTTCAATGGAATCTTCCTCCCTCGGTGGACACCTTGCAGATGGCGGGAGGAGTGGGGCCGCCGTTAGAGGGGTTTTACCAAATAACTTTTTAATTATCTAGATAAGAAATGAAAAAACTCACCCCTAGTCCCACTACCTAGATATACATAACTACTGTTTACATTTTGTTTTAAAGCCTTCCTGGCTCTTTTCTGTGCCTATGTAAACGTGGTTTAAAATGATTTATTATAGAATGAATACAAATTAATTTAGAAAAACCAGAAAAGGTACCTAAGTAAGAACACAGGGACAAAAGCCAAGTGTAATCCGACAACCACAGGTAACTCCCATTAACATTTGGTGTCTTTTTATTCAGAGACTCTGCACGCACACCTCTGTGTGCACGACAGGGTTGGGTCTCTAAATGGATATTTTGCTTTTTAAAAAAAAAAAAAAAAAAAAATGGAATCACCCCATTTCTTACTGGCTGGCAACTGGCTTTTGGCACCTAGGAGTTCAACCATGAATATCTTTCTCCCTGATTCTGATACTTGTCTATTATGTGGATTTTAATGACTGCATTAGATTCCGATGCGTGAGCGTCCAGTTAATTAACTAGTCCCGTCTTATTTCCAGTGTTTTATTTTATAAATTTGTTTATTTATTTTTGGGTCTTCGTTGCTGCGCATGGGCTTTCTCTAGTTGCGGTGAGCGGGGGCTACTCTTCGTTGCGGTGCACGGGTTTCTCATTGTGGTGGCTTCTCTTGTTGCGGAGCACAGGCTCTAGGGGTATGGGCTTCAGTAGTTGTGTCATGCGGGCTCAGTAGCTGTGGCTCGCGGGCTCTAGAGCGCAGGCGCACGTTGTGGCACACGGGCTTAGCTGCTCCGCGGCATGTGGGATCTTTCCGGACCAGGGCTCGAACCCGTGTCCCCCACATTGGCAGGCGGATTCTTAACCACTGCGCCACCCAGCGTTTTCGTTGATGTAAACAACACTGCAGTGAACATCCTCAGTTCTTGTTCTTTGTACTATTCTGGATTCTGCCCTTGGGACAAATTCCTAGAAGTGGGATTGTGGGGTCGGAGGCTGTGACCGCCCCAAGGTGCACGCACAGGAGGCCTGGCACCAAAGCTCCGTAGAGGTGGCCTGAGTTGTGGAGATTCGAGAGTCCCCCCATGTCCATGGTCACCTGCTTGTCATCTGGCTCCTGCCCAGATGGTCACCTCCATGAGGGCAGGGACTTCGCCCTGCTCCCTGTGTCATCCCCAGCACTTAGACCAGAGTCTGGCGCACAGTAGGTGATCAGCAGTTATTTGAGAATGGGAGGCCAGCCCCAGGGGACCTGGCAGAGACCGGGGGAACCTCCGTGAGCGGGAGCAGGAGGTGAATCCTGCAGTGCCCACCCTGAGAACTGGGGTAGCCCTGAGGGTCCCATCACCTGTTCCCACTCACCCCTGGCCTGCGGTCCAGCGAGGGCGAGGACCACACGGGGGGCACGGGGACGCCAAGCACACGTGGCCAAGTGGCCACGGGGACGGGGCTGAGCCTACAGAGATGCTTTCTAGGCGAAGGCCTGGGGACCCGCCTTCCCTCTGCCCTGCAGCCCTGTTGCCACTCAAGCCGGGCACCTGCCACTACCGGGCGGGCCCAGGGACACCTCTGTTCCCCTGTGTACTCTGGGTCCACGTAGACGCTGTGCCCCTGGGCTGGGCTCAGCCAGCCCACCCATCCTCAGGCAGGTGGGGGTCCTCCCTGGGCCCCCCTCCTCGGTCACAGGTCACGGCCTCGTCTCCTTGTCCCCACTCTCCTCCCCTCCCCTCCCCCAGAGCCAGCCATCCTCATGTGTTTACTCTGGATCTTTCTGCTTGTGTGTGTTCTTGCAAAATGCTTATTGTTGCTTTGTGTGCATGTATTTTTAATTTATGTAAATGAAGGTGCGTTATAGATGGCTTTCTTTGTCTCACTGTTTTCACTTGGCCTGGGTTGTTAAGAGCCATCCACGTCGCCGTGTGTGTGTGTGTGTGTGTGTGTGTGTGTGTGTGTGTGTGTGTGTGTGTGTGCGTGTGTGTACTCGGGTGCTTTAACTGCTGCAGAATTTCCTTGATGGGCGTCCCCCCCTTCCTGCCCCACCCCCCACAAAGCCTCCTTTAGGAACCCTTTGGGGGCTGCGGCATGATAATGTGTTTGGAATGTACGCCGGGGGGATTGCTGGGTCAGAAGACATGATGTACTTAACCTCACAAAGTACACTGACCCACCCAGGCCTTTAGGGGGCTGCCCTGGTCCCTCCAGGGGTCTAACATGGGGTCCTGTGGGCAAGGCGTGTAGAGTCACTTGACAAGGAAATATGCTTCCATCCTAAGAAACAGATCAACCCATCCTGAGATCCTCAGAAGTGTTCAGAGAGTTGTGTTGAATGCTGGATGGCACAACAGCCAAAACGTAGAAGCAGTCTCAGTTCCTGATGATTGGGGCACTGGTTCAGTGAATCACTGCACATCCTTACGACAGAATATCATGCAGCGATTCAAAATGGAGTTTCAAAGACTATTGAAGGACACAGGGGAATGCTTAGAAGATCATACTGAGCTTTTCAAAGGATGCAAGGAGTATGTCCAATGTGTCTTTAAAATTTAATTTAAAACAAAATTCAGGGACCGCCCAGACACTCTCACAGTGCCTTTTTTTTGCCTTTGGCCGTGCCGCCAGGCTTGTGGGATATTAGTTCCCTGACCAGGGATTGAACCCCGAGCCCATGGCAGTGAAAGCACCAAGTCTTAACCACTGGAACGCCAGGGAATTCCCTTAATTTCTTCTTTATGTTTTCTTTATTCCCTAAATTTTCTTCAATGAGGGCATTTAATACTTCTTGTAATCAGGAAAAATTCAACTTAAAAATAACAAGTACAGGGCTTCCCTGGTGGCGCAGTGGTTGAGAATCTGCCTGCCGATGCAGGGAACACGGGTTCGAGCCCTGGTCTGGGAAGATCCCACATGCCGCGGAGCAACTAGGCCCGTGAGCCACAATTACTGAGCCTGCGCATCTGGAGCCTGTGCTCTGCAACAAGAGAGGCCGCGATAATGAGAGGCCCGCGCACCACGATGAAGAGTGGCCCCACTTGCCGCAACTAGAGAAAGCCCTTGCGCAGAAACGAAGACCCAATACAGCCATAAATAAATAAGTAAATTAATTTAAAAAAAAAAATAACAAGTACAAAATGTTACACGAGCCGAAGAAAAAAGTCTACACTGGCATTTGCTCACCCTTCCCTGGAGAAGGGAGGAGAAACTACAGTTTGTGGAGGATTTGCCCTGACTCGTTTGTTTCCTTGATGGTGGGATTGTTCCCATTTGACAGATGTGGAAACAGAGGCGCAGGTGGCTTGTTCACCTGCTTGTCCAAGGTCACCCAGATGGCAGTGACCCCGGTGGCTTGCCCCAGGCCCCAGGAGCCGCCGTGGAGAAGCAAGGCCCTGCCAGCCAGGGTTCAGCTTTTAGGAAAGTCAATCTGCTGCAAAGAAGAACACACTGTAATGCACGACCAAGGCAAACACCAGAAATGGCTTTTCAGTTACATGCTAGTTTGCGATTTTCCGTGTGGCCGATCCCACCAGCATCAGGAAATACAGGGAGTTTTTGACCGGATGGACTTTTCCCAGCCAGAGCCCTTGAAGGAAGGGAATGGTGGACCGAGGGGTGTGGAAGGGTCCTCTCTAGAGGTCAGCAAGGGCAGCCCCACCTGCAGGCCCGTGGGACACTCGGGTCACCTGGGCAGGAAAGAGCAGCCAGCCTCAGGGGCCACACCCAGGCCCCCCAGGACTGGATGCCTAATTCAACCTGTCCAGCTTCCATCCTGACTCTGGTTTCCTCCTTCCTTCCCCCGGAAGCACCCCCAGAACCCTAGATCATCCCCTCGCCCCCTCTGGCACTCAGTTTCCACACCTGTCAGATGGGACTCCAGATGCCCTGTTTCTTCCTGACTTATTTTTATTATCACGTGTAACACACACATAAGAAGAACACGGACGTGAATGTCCAGCTCAAAAGGTCATCAGAAAGGGAAGGGCCACGTCAATGCCACCAGGGCAAGAAGTGGAATATAAAGAGCCCCTGAAGCCCCTGTGCTCTCCCCTCATTTCCTCCCCCTTCTCCCCAGAGACAACCCTCCCCAGAGTCCTCACTCCAGGCCAAGGGAATCAGGCGCCTACACTCCTGCACATCCGGCTTCCTTGGCTCCGCACAGCTGCTGAGACGCATGCTTGGTGTTTCCTGTGGCTGTGGCTTTTCCCCTTTTCCTTTTGTATCGTTGGATCACATTCTATCTGATGCAGATACCTCAATTCCTTTATGCATTTCTGTTGATGGGCATTTGGATAGTCTCCAGTTGGGGTTCTCACTCTGCCTGGTTTTATAAATTTATTTATTTATTTTTGGCTGTGTTGGGTCTTCGTTTCTGTGCGAGGGCTTTCTCTAGTTGCGGCGAGCCGGGGCCACTCTTCATCGCGGTGCGCGGGCCTCTCACTATCGCGGCCTCTCTTGTTGCGGAGCACAGGCTCCAGACGCGCAGACTCAGTAATTGTGTGGCTCACGGGCCCAGTTGCTCCGCGGCATGTGGGATCTTCCCAGACCAGGGCTTGAACCCGTGTCCCCTGCATTGGCAGGCAGATTCTCAACTACTGCGCCACCAGGGAAGCCCACTCTGCCTGGTTTTGATTTAGTTTTTTCGAGCCGGAGGAGATGTGGGTGGAGCCCCTCCCCCATTTATTCCATGAGAGCGGCCTGCCTGCCTCGGGCCGGGGCAGAAGGTGGGGGCTAGCACAAAGGCTGCCTCAGACTCTGTTGGTGAGCGGCTCAGGAAAGGGTGATACACGCTTCCTGCCTCACACCTCACGGGGCAAGTCTGATGCCAGAGAGCTGGTCTGCTTCTTTGAACATCAAACCCTGAGGTGTTCCCTCTGGTACCTACCCTGATGAAGGCAGGGTCCTTCAGGATGCAGCCCCACCCCTCCCCCCTCCAGCCTCCTGCATCCCGGGCATCACACTGGGCCTTTCCACTCCCTCCTAGCTCAGCACATTCACACATGGTGTTCCCTCTTTCTGGAATACTCTTCCAGTTTCCCACTCACCTAGGTAACACCAGCACTTAAGATTGTAAGGGACCATTGGGGTTTGAATCACAACTTCTCGGGAACATTATGGAACTCATCTGGGCCTCAGTTTTGTCATCAGTAAAATGGGGATAACAGTCCTTCCGTCTTAGAGCCACCGAGAAATTCCATGTCTTTAACCTTTGGACCAGCATGTAATGAGCACCACTGCACGCTGGGTGGTCTTGGGGGCCCTGGGGACTCAGTGGTCTCAGCGGCTCAGATGAGGGAAGAGGGGCTGGCGAGCGGTCAGCTCCTGAGAGGTCCAGCTAGTGTTGATAGTGAGACCGTCATCAGGGTCGGTCACTGTCATCTTTCTTGAGTCAGAGAAATGTCTTGGCCTCAGAGGCACCTTCTCTGAGCCCCCGGTCCAGTCAGGCCCACGGGTCCCTCTGGTGCCCAAATCTGTTGGTCACGCTTGTGGTCGCCCCTGGCCCCAGCACTCAGCACAGAGCCTGATGGACTGTAGGTCCCCAAATACAACTGTTAAGTTAATGAATCAGAGAATGGCTTGCCGTCTTGCCAAGCCATGTGGCCTCTGAACCTCACCACAGGCCCAGATCTCACCCCCACTTCTCAGTTGAGCAGACTGAGGGCCTCAGAGGCGGAAAGTGGGAGACGATTCATGCAGCCCCAGCACTGCTCCAAGCCCTTCCCACGGCGACCCTGTGAGCAGGGCCTGTTCTTATCCCCATTGTACAGATGAGGAAACTGAGGTGCAGGAGTAAGACTCTGGTTCAAGAGGCCACAGTCAGTGGAATTGGGACTTAGCCCAGGCAGGCAGGCTGCAAGACTGTATTTCTTCAGCGCCATTCCTTTGATCTGTATTTCTGTTTTTGTGCCAGTACCATACTGTTTTGATTACTATAGCTTTGTAGTATAGTCTGAAGTCAGGGAGTCTGATTCCTCCAGCTCCGTTTTTCTTTCTCAGGATCACTTTGGGTGTTCAGGGTCATTTGTGTTCCATACGAATTCTTAAATTCTTTGTTCTAGTTCTGTGAAAAATGCCGTTGGTAATTTGATAGGGATTGCATCGAATCTGTAGATTGCCTTGGGTTCTTCAGTGCCATTCCTGATGCTTCCTAATTCATAGTTACTGGGCTCTCCACCCTGGTGACCTGAAGACAGAACTGTAATCGAGTCCTGACTCCATGTCTGGAGTCCCTGCTCTGGCCTGACCTTGCCCATCAGGACACTCCCCCCGGCTTCCTTCCGGCCACCTGGCCACAGTCTGTTCCCCCACCCTCAGCCAGCGTCACCACGTCATTCCTGGGCTTTAAAACGGCCCATGTTCCCCCAAGAGAAGACCCTTCTCAAACTGGGTGTCCCAGCCTCACCTCACTCAGGGACGCCCCCTGCTGGGCTCAGACACCCTTCCCTCCCTTCAGAAAACACGCTGTCCCTGAATAGCCAAAGTCACCTTCTGTGCTTGCCCACACCGGGCAGAAGTGTGATCCTCAAGATGCCACCGTGAAGTCTCCACCTGGAAACAGGCTCCGACTGACAGGAGGCTGAGACTCATGTGTCCCTCTCCCTACAATGCCTGTCCCTCCCGTGTCTGACCGGCCCTGGCTAGTCCATCACCCAGTTCACATACCTGATTCATTTATTAAGCACCTACTGTGTGCCAGGCACTGCTGTACGCACAGTGAGCAGGACAGATTCATGTCCCTGCCCTGGTGAAGCTGGGTGGAAACAGAGACAGTGCAGGAGGTGCACAGCACAATGCCAGTCTTTTTTTGGTTTGTTCTGTTTTTTATTTATTTATTTATTTTTGGCTGCGTTGGGTCTTCATTGCTGCGTGCGGGCTTTCTCTAGTTGCGGCAAGTGGGGGCTACTCTTTGTTGCAGTGCGTGGGCTTCTCATTGTGGTGGCTTCTCTTGTTGCGGAGCACGGGCTCTAGGCGCGCGGGCTTCAGTAGTTGTGGTGCGTGGGCTTAGTTGCTCCGCAGCATGTGGGATCTTCCCGGACCAGGGCTCGAACCCGTGTCCCCTGCATTGGCAGGCGGGTTCTTAACCGCTGCGCCACCAGGGAAGTCCCAGTGCTGGTGTTCTGGGCTGTGCCACATGGCGTGTGGGATCTTAGTTCCCCGACCAGGGATCGAACCCGTGCCCCCTGCAGTGGACGCATGGAGCCCTAACCGCTGGACCGCCAGGGAATTCCAATGCCGGTGTGTTTTAGATGGAGATGAGCTGAGTGAAACAGTCAAGCAGGAGAGGGAGGTGCAAGTGGGGGAGGCGGCGTGGCTTGAGCCTGAGCCTAACCCCACTTCCCCACTCCCCCCCACCCACCATCTTAGGCAAAGCTGGGGTGCACTTAGCGGCTGGCACCCCGCTCTGGTGTAGCGCTCGCCCCTGCATTGTCTGCACGCAGGTTTAGATACCCATCTGGGCTCCTGGGTTGGGGGTTGAGGGCATCCTCTCACCAATTCTAGGAGGTAGATCTTATAAGCCCCACTGTACAGATGGGGAAGTGGCCCCAGGAGGTCTGAAATTTGCTCCAAGTCACAGAAGCAGTAAAGGGCAGTCTGGATCAGGACTCCGGCTGTCTGACCCCAGAGCTTTAACCACCAGGCCGCAGGGCTCAACCTGCAGTGACAGCCGGGCAGGGTTGGGGGCCGGGGACGAGACAAGCCTGTCCGAGCACAGTGGTCTTCTGGGGAGATGGGGACCCGTGGGGAGCAGGCTGTCTCCTCTTTCGCTCTGGCCAGAGCCCTTCCTGCCTGCCTCCTGTAGCTGAGGATGGCCGGCCCATGGTGCAGGCTGAGGTTGGTTCCAGCTGCCCTCGCCCAGGATGGCTGCTGGGGGTTGGGCATGGAGCCTCTAGGATGCCCCCCTCCCCTGTTAGAGGGGTTGCCCGGCATGGCCTGGACCCTCCTATCAGGGACAAATTTAGGATTTGTTGTTGGCGGTGAGGGGGTAACGGCGAGGATGGAGAGGGTGCTGCATTCTGAGGGGCCACCCTGCCCCTGGGCTGGGCTGTGTTGTTGTGGTACATGCTTGTTCTCTCTTAGTCCTCAGGGCCCCTGTCCCCACGTTACAGAGGAGACTGAGGCCCCAGGAGGCCGAGTCTAGGCCTGGGGGGTGGGGGACTCAGTGAGCAAGGCAGGGGCCTACACTAGCCCCCATGCTTGCCCGGCTCTGGCCACACCCTGGCGGTCAGGGAAATCCCTACTGAAAAGCGATGCACAAGACCCTGATCTCAGAGAAGGAAGAAATATGAGGAGTTGTCATAAAAACAGTTGGTACGGAGGGAAAAAAAAAAAAAAAAGGCTTTTAAATTATGAACGTAAAATAATTAACGAGATTAAAAAAAAACCCAACAGTAAGCTTACTAAACTTTTGTTATCGGTTCATTACATTCAAAACCCATACAAGCAATTTATCTTAATAGTGTTAAGATGAACAATTCACTTCATCATTTTCCAACCACAGTTAAATTTTTAATAAGGGATTTCTTGACAGTTTATTTTCTTAAAAATCCCAAAAGAGGGGCTTCCCTGGTGGCGCAGTGGTTAAGAATCCACCTGCCAATGCAGGGGACATGGGTTCGAGCCCTGGTCCAGGAAGATCCCACATGCTGCGGAGCAGCTAAGCCCATGTGCCACAACTACTGAGCCTGCACTCTAGAGCCCGCGAGCCACAACTACTGAGCCTGAGTGTCACAACTACTGAAGCCCAAGCGCCTAGAGCCCGTGCTCCGCAACAAGAGAAGCCACCGCAATGAGAAGCCCACACACCGCAACGAAGAGTAGCCCCCGCTCGCCGCAACTAGAGAAAGCCCGTGCGCATCAACAAAGACCCAACGCAGCCAAAAATAAATAAATTAATTAATTAATTAAAATTTTTTTAAAAATCCCAAGAGAACACAATGGGGTTTTTTTTCTAGAGTTAGTAGCGTTTACCTACCACCACCGAAGTGGAAAGTCCCCTAAATAATAGGCCAAGTTACAGGATGGAAAGAGAGGGGAGAGGCCCCCGTCAGGTTGGGAGGTGGTCATTGATGGGACCATGTTCCGGTGCCTGACTGGTGTCTGCATCCTTGGCAATCAGCACAGAGCCGAGCGCACAGGTTGGGGAGGGCTTAGCAAACGTGGGCTGAAGGAGGGAGGGGACTTGGTGACTTGGGTAGTTAGGACCCTAGGCCCAGCTCCTCTGCCACATCACAGGATGTCAGCGTCCCATCAGGCCAAAGATGTCAGGCTGGGAGGACAGGGGGATTTGCCTGCTCCGAGAACCAGTCCTCACCTTGCCTACCCGACTCTGGGTCAGTGAGCCAGCCCTCGGCATCAAAGAGGATTTGAGATCATCTGGCCTCGGGGGTTTCAAATTGTGCTGTGAAGGGGCCACAGGCCTGCCTCTCCCCCTGCAACCAGGGCATCTCCGGAGATCCAGATCCGTTTATACCATTACCACTTAAATGATCATTTGCATAATAATATGTTTAGTGTTTCTCTTCCCCTCTCAAGGTCAGGCTCTGGGAGTTTGGCTATGGCTGTCTTGTCCATGCTGGATCCCCAGAGCCCGGCATGATGCTTGACACATAGCAGGCACTCAAAGAATATCTGTCAAATGAGCAAATCGCTACATGGGTAATGTTTGAATAATGAACGGGCTCTGCAGCTCAAAAAACACATCAAAACCCACACACAGCCCAACCCTCTTGGTTTAGGTGGGTGAGAGTGGTGGAGACCTGGTGTTTAGATTCAGGAGAAGCCGACTTTGAGTCCTAGTTCTGCTACTTTGGAGCTGTGAGACTGAGGGCAAATGACTTTACCTCAGTGAACCTCCATTGCCTCGGCTGTAAACCATCAAATATGAAGAAGGAAGGCAGGGACATGTGGTTGATAATCTCCATGTGACAGGATTTCCACAAGGATTAAAGGAGATCATGACCTCAGAGTGTTTAGCATAGGGTCCAGTGAATACTAGGCACTTAACAAATACTGGCTCCCCCCTTTTGCCTTATTAGAAACCTGCCCTGGATGGCACTTTGTCAGAGTCGGAGATGGGATCAGCCTTGTATTGTTTGGAAGAAGAGGGGAGGAGTTGATTGGCTTTGGTCTTTAGGTATGCATGTTAAATCTTAAGGCTAACCACTAAAAGAAGAGAAAATACATAAATCTTAAGATAGTAAATGGGGGAAATGGAATAAGAAACTCGATCTTTGCAAAAGGTCATAGGAAAGGGGAATGAATAGGCTGCAAAAAAAAAATCAGGACAAATAGAAAGCGTGAAAAAACATAGGAAAAATAATTCCAAATAGATTAGTAATTACAATAAATGTAAACACACTAAACTTCCTGTCAAAAGACAGAGATTTTCAGACTGAATGAAAAACAAAATCCAAGAGACATACCTAAAACATAAAGACAGAAAGGATGAAAGCAAAAATGATGGCAAACACTAACCTAAAGAAAGCTGGTGTGTCTTTAATAATATCAGACACATGGACTTTAAGGCAAAAAGAAGAATAAGTTGGAAACAGAACCAAAAACAGAACACTGGTGCTCTCTCAGTTCCCAAGTTCTGTCACTGAGGATTTCAACATTTTGGGTGCTGTCACCCAGGCCAAAAGCCATGCAGGCACATTGACTCACACAGTGGGTACTCTCCAAATATGAGCCTTGTCCATTCTGAAGTCCGCCATGAACTAGGCCTTGACCTGAGTGCAGGGAATGCAGAAATGATTCAGATGGAGTCTCTACTCATGAAGACTCACAGCCTAGACAAGGAGACAGATGCATTGAACCAGTGTGATAAGGGTCTGATAAGAGAATGCCTGTGATGAGTCAGTGAACAGGAGGCCAAAGAGAGCCTCCTGGCAGAAAACAATTGGAACATCCCAGAGAACTAGGAGGAAGGTGGCATTCCAGGCAGAGGGCACAGCCTGTGCAAAGGCAGAGAGGCTGAGCAGAGCATGGTGAGCGTATAGAACCCCATACATCTCCCTGTGGCTGGAGTAGAGGAGAGGCCAGTGGGGCAGGTCCTGCAGAGCCTCTGATACCAGGCTGAGGGTCAAAGGGAGCCATGGGAGGGCTGTGAGCAGGGATTTGGCAGGGTCTGAACTGCATCTTAGACAATTCTGACAGCTGATGTAGAGGAAAGAGGCTGGGGAAGAAACTGGAACCCCAGAGGCAGGACAATTGTTAATGATCATTATCAGCTGCATCAACAATTTAAAAATATGTATTACTGCCTGCTTGCCATGTCCCAAGCATTCACTATCTTGTCCAAGCCTCACAATAACCCTGCAGGACCTGCGAGGAAAGTGGGCTCAGAGATGTTAGGACACTCAGCCAAGTTCACACAGCTGGTCAACAGCAAAGCCAAGATTCAGACCCAGCCCTGACTCCACCCCCGCCCACTAGGCTGCTCCCCAGTCACCCTGCAGAGAGGAGGAGGGAGAAAAGACTGGAATCCTGTTAAAAATAAAGGGACTCACTATTTTAAGCAATCCTACAGCACATCCTCAATAAAACCAGACTTCCCTTCTCAGCAACACCCCCGTCCTGCTTATTCCCAAGTGCATCATTCAAGTGACTGGCGGGGGGACCCCACCCGCTTTGGGAGTGCCCCTGCATCTCCCTTCACACACCCCCTTCTCGTCGCAACTGGGACAAAGCACGTGGAACAGGAGCAGCCGCAGCCTCGGGCTCTGCCAGGACGCACCTTATGGACATGGTGTAGTTTCAGTTGCTTTGCCCAGAGGATCAGGGAGACCCGGGCTGGACTCCCAGCTGCGGGCTTCCCACTTCCCCCGGGGAAGGTGAGCAGCCCTGCTGAGTCGCCTGACCTCGCTGAGCCTCGGCTCCTGGTCTCTGAAACGGGGCACGATGCTGGCCTGTGGGCTGCCCAGGTTCAAACCCCTCATCGAGTAACCTCGCCGAGTGGTTCCTTCTGTGAAAGTGAGCGAACAACACCTGCCCTGCAGGGCTGGTGGGGACAAGCCGAGCTGACGGATGCGGACACCCAGCCCAGAGCCTGGCATTCATCGCTGCAGCCCAGATGCCACCTGCGAGGGCCACGCCTTGTGCTGAGCGAATCTCACCGATTACCTTGCATCCTCGAAACAGCTCTGCAGGGCTGACATTACAACGCCCTTCCACAGAGAATGGTCCTCCTCCGTTTGCCCCTTCAGAACTCCTTTATCCCCGTTCAATAAATAAGCAACGGATGGATGAGTGTGAGACCTCTGGACTGGGTCCAAGAGAGTGAGCAGGGGTTTTCGAGGTGGATGAAAAGGGAAGGGAGTTCCGAGTAGAGGGAACAGTGTATGCAAAGGGGGAGGGCCTGTGAGATAGCTCCACGAAGTTCATACTGGCTGAAATGTAGCCGGAGTGAGGGCTGCAAGTGAGGGGAGCCTACAGGCCAGGCCAAGCGGGGCTTGCAAGGCAGGCTGAGTTTCCTTGGAGGGCACTGGGGAGCCACGGAGGGCTCTAGAGGAAAGCAGAGGCAGGGCCAGCTCTGGATGTGGCAAGGCCCTGGAGATGAACTTGAGGGGAGAGACTGGAGGCCAGGCAGGTTGAGGCCTGAGCTGGACCGTGGGGACAGAGAGAAGATGGCTGTGAGACATTCAAAAGGATTAGAACCGGCAGGCTTGCTGGCTGACCAACCCTCACAAGGGGAGGCCGTGGACGATGCAGGGGCCTCTAGGCTGCAGGCCCGCTTTCAACTGGGAAGGCAGGCTGGAGGGGCCGCGCCGAGAACAGGGACCCCGGCAGGAGCGGGGGCAGGGTGGGCCATGCAGACGGGTTTGCTGGGAACTGGGGAGGCCCCCGGAACTACATGTGACTCAGACCAGGCAACGGGCCATTCCAACACCTGGGCCAGCAATCCCTTTGTTCTCAATTTGTCCGTCCAAACCCTCAAGTCTGACCTTCAGACTTCATTCTCTCCCTAGCGATTAGTAATGACTGGATCATTACTTCATTCTCTCCCCAGCGATTAGTAATGACTGGATCATTACTTCATTCTCTCCCTAGCGATTAGTAATGCCTGGATCCTCTTATTATTATTATTACCACTATTATTATTATTACTATTATTAATAGAAACAGCAACTAGAAGCCTGCTTGGTGCTTTGCCAGCGTTTCCCGGGGCAGTGATAAAAGGCAGCCTGTGAGAAGGGTTCTCGGGTTATTATACTTGGGAAACTCAAGAGTCGAGCAAAGCAAAGGGGCCAGACTGTTTGATCAGGAAAGCTTTTCGTTGTGCTGTTGTTTAGCACCTCACGGGTTGGGCAGGCAGCAAGAGAGCAGGGTGGGAGGCGAGGGGCTGGGCTCTTCCCGGGGTCCCTCAGAGGAGGAAACCAAGGCTCCAGCAGCCCACGCAGCAGAGCTGGGGCTCCAGGGCCTGAGGGCTGTCAGGCCAAGGCTCTCCAGCCCCCCCTTCTTCTCACCCCACACAGACACGGCCGCATCGGCCACACCGCCGGCAGGCTGCAGACACCCCAGGCCAGCCCTCGTGGTCCTCGTCCGGTTCTAAAGATTAGCCGTGTTCGCTGCCAGAAATGAGAGGAGGCGGAAGCACGTTAAGGAAAATAAAAAACTGACCTTGTCAATTCCATCTCAACATCAGAAAGGAGGTGTAGCCCTGGGGAGGGATTCTAGGTGGCCACGGAAGTCAGGTTTTAGAAGCATACTCATGATATGGGAAAACGCTCACAATATACTGTTATTGAGGGGAAATGCAGGACCTGCTGCGGAGGGCGTGTACTGTGAAACACACATCGGACCCCCGCAGACTTGGTGTGAAAAGAGAGTAAAATATCTCATTTGTAAGTTTCCCTCTTGGTTACATGATGAAATCATAATATTTTGGACCTATTGGGCTAATCAATTATTAAAATTGGTTTCATCTGTCTTGGTTTTTTTTTTTTTTAACGTGGCCTCTAGGAAATTTAAAATTAAACAGGTAGCTGGTGTCGTATTTCTGTTGGATCGCGCTGGCAGAAATGGTGGCTGTTATTGTCTTATGATGATAACGGTACCAGGAATATTATTTTCCTTATGCTGGGTGCCTCCCAGGTACAGTCTTTTCTTAAAGTTTTTACAGTGTTTTTCTACTTAAAAGTAATTTTGGGGACTTCCCTGGCAGTCCAGTGGTTAAGACTCCGCACTTCCACTTCAGGGGCACGGGTTCGATCCCTGGTCGGGGAACTAGGATCCCACATGCCGCGCAGCACAGCCAAAAAAAAAAAAGGAATTTTTGTTCATTAAAGAAAAAAATAACTTGAGTTAAAATTGCCCATAATCCTCATCAGCTGGAGTTCACCACTAAGAAGTGGTTAGGGCATTTCCTTGCAGTCTTTTCTTGGTGCATATACGCAGATACCTAATTCCTCAGCTGCTTTTTTCAGTTCTACAAAGTCACAATCACACAGTATGCTACCTAGAGTTCACCATTATCCCGTTAATTTTTTTTTTTTAATAAATTTATTTATTTATTTTTGGCTGCGTTGGGTCTTCGTTGTTGGGTCTTTGTTGCTGCGCGCGGGCTTTCTCTAGTTGTGGCGAGCGGGGGCTTCCCTTTGTTGTGGTGCATGGGTTTCTCATTGCGGTGGCTTCTCTTGTTCCGGAGCTCAGGCTCTAGGCACGTGGGCTTCAGTAGTTGCGGCACATGGGCTCAGTAGTTGTGGCTCACGGGCTCCAGAGCGCAGGCTCAGTAGTTGCGGCGCACGGGCTTAGTTGCTCCACGGCATGTGGGATCTTCCCGGACCAGGGCTCGAACCCGTGTCCCCTGCGTTGGCAGGCGGATTCTTAACAACTACGCCACCAGGGAAGTCCCTCCCCTTAATATTTTAATGCAACTGTTTCCATGGCGTTAACTAGGCTTCAGAAACGCTATCTGATGGCTGCATGGTCTTCTGTGTCTCAGTGTACCTGAGTGATCAGTGGGGAGAATCTGGTAAGATTCTGCCTTCCATGCCCAGCCCAAAACTGCCCCTTCGGTGGTGCATCAGCCTCAGCCCTGAGAAGTGGCAGCCAAGTTCAGGGATTAAGAGCCGTGACTCTGGAGCCAGACAACCTCGGTCCAATCCCAGATCTGCCAGCGCCTCCTGTGCATCCCTGGGCAAGTCGCCGCACCTCTCTGTGCCTCCATCTCCTCCTGCTTAGATGGAGATAATTCTTAATCCCTCATGTGAAACACTTGAGGCTAGTTGAGTTTGGGCATCTGATATTAGAAAGGTATTACTATACAGCATAGATTTTTACAGCACCCCCAGTGGGTCTTATACCCCTTATCAAATCTGGGTCTGTTTCTAGAGTGGAATCTTTGAATAGTCACATGAGTGGGATCAATAAAAGCTTTGAACAGCTTCACATGAGTTCTGATCAGGTTTGGTGCCAAAGTTATGAGAAATGTGGTTTTCGGAGCTCTGTGGATTTCAGAGTTGTGTGTATTGAATAAGCACCTATCTCACAGGGCAGTTTGGAGGATTGAGTTGTCGGCGCTAAAGCACTCAGAACAGCGTCTGGCACCCGAGAAGTGCCCGATGCATGTTAGCTGCTGGTATAACTATTTTTAATCTTTTTTTTTTTTTGGCCATGCCACACGGCTTGTGGGATTTTAGTTCCCCAACCAGGGATCGAACTCAGGCCCTCCACAGGGAGAGCGCGGAGTCCTAACTACTGGACCGTCAGGGAGTTCCCTATTTTTAATCTTTTTGATTGAGGTGTAATTTACATAGAATAAAATGCCTCTCATGTTATGGGTACAGTTTGGGGAGTTTTGTTTTCTTTTAAATATTTATTTACTTGGCCCCATCAGGTCTTAGTTGCGGCATGCGGGCTCTTCATCGCGGCACGCGGGCTTCTCTCTAGTTGTAATGCGCGCGGGCTTAGTTGGCGCGCGGGCTTAGTTGGCGCACAGGCTTATTTGCCCCACAGCATGTGGGATCTTATTTCCCCTACCAGGGATCAAATCCACATCCGCTGCACTGGAAGGCGGATTCTTAACCACTGGACCACCAGGGAAGTCCCCAGTCTGGGGAGTTTTGACAGTCACATTCACCCTTGTAGGCACCACCCCAACTAGGGACATTTCTATCAGCCCGGAAAGTTCTCTCGTGCCCCTTCCCAGACTGTCCTCCCCCTGCCCCAACACACACACACACACACACACACACACACACACACGCTTGTGGAATGGACAGGGTCCCACGGCATGTGCTCCTTTGCATCTGGCTGCGTTTGCTCAACCTGACGCCCGTGAGATCCATTCAAGTCATTGTGTGGAAAGTTCATTCCTTTTCATTGCTGAGCCATAGTGTTCCATCCTACAGCATAGAGCGTGGGTCCTGCACCTGCTGCCGGACACTGCGTCATTTCCGGCTTAGGCTGTAATGAACACAGATGCTGCAAGCACCTGTCACAGGCCTTTGGATGGATATCTGCTGTCATTTCTCTTGGGGAAATACTCGGGCGTAGAATGGCCGTGTCCTGTGTAACTAACTCTCTGTTTAACTTTATAAGAAACCATCAAACTGCTTTCCACAGTGACCTCATGGTCTTACAGGAAAGGTGGAGAGACGGGGCGGCCCAGCACCCTCACCAGCACTCAAAACTCTTGTGATCCAGACATAGAGAACAGACGCGTGGTTGCCAAAGGGGAGGGGGGAGGGGGAAGGGATGGAGTGGGAGTTTGGGATTAGCAGATGCAAAGTATTATATATAGAAAGGATAAACAACAAGGTCTTACCATATAGCACAGAGAACTATATTCAATATCCTGTGATAAACCATCATGGAAAAGGATATGAAAAAGAATGTGTATATATATTCTTTTTCATATATCAATATATACATATATTTTCATATATGTATAACTGAATCACTTTGCTTTACATTAGAAATTAACATTAAATCAACTATACTTTAGGGGCTCCCCTGGCGGTCCAGTGGTTAGGAGTCCGCGCTTCTACCGCAGGGGATCCCTGGTTGGGGAACTAAGATCCCGCAAGCCACAGGGCACGGCCAAAAGATAGATGAATAAATAAATAAACTATACTTTAATAAAATAAATTTTTTTAAAAACCCTCTGTGGTCGACTCCGTTAGTATCAGTATCACTGATGGTGTCTCCCCTTCCCGACCCCAGGTGATCCGGACGGACACATTCAAGCACCTGCGGCACCTGGAGATCCTGCAGCTGAGTAAGAACCTGGTGCGCAAGATCGAGGTGGGCGCCTTCAACGGGCTGCCCAGCCTCAACACCCTGGAGCTGTTCGACAACCGGCTGACGACAGTGCCCACGCAGGCCTTCGAGTACCTGTCCAAGCTGCGGGAGCTCTGGCTGCGGAACAACCCCATCGAGAGCATCCCGTCGTACGCCTTCAACCGCGTGCCCTCGCTGCGCCGCCTCGACCTGGGCGAGCTCAAGCGGCTGGAGTACATCTCCGAGGCAGCCTTCGAGGGCCTGGTGAACCTGCGCTACCTCAACCTGGGCATGTGCAACCTCAAGGACATCCCCAACCTAACGGCCCTGGTGCGCCTGGAGGAGCTGGAGCTGTCGGGCAACCGGCTGGACCTGATCCGCCCGGGCTCCTTCCAGGGCCTGACCAGCCTGCGCAAGCTGTGGCTGATGCACGCCCAGGTGGCCACCATCGAGCGCAACGCCTTCGACGACCTCAAGTCGCTGGAGGAGCTCAACCTGTCCCACAACAACCTGATGTCGCTGCCCCACGACCTCTTCACGCCCCTGCACCGCCTCGAGCGCGTCCACCTCAACCACAACCCCTGGCACTGCAACTGCGACGTGCTCTGGCTGAGCTGGTGGCTCAAGGAGACGGTGCCCAGCAACACGACGTGCTGTGCGCGCTGCCACGCGCCCGCCGGCCTCAAGGGGCGCTACATCGGCGAGCTGGACCAGTCGCACTTCACCTGCTACGCGCCCGTCATCGTGGAGCCGCCCACGGACCTCAACGTCACGGAGGGCATGGCCGCCGAGCTCAAGTGCCGCACGGGCACGTCCATGACCTCCGTCAACTGGCTGACGCCCAACGGCACCCTCATGACCCACGGCTCCTACCGCGTGCGCATCTCCGTCCTGCACGACGGCACGCTCAACTTCACCAACGTCACCGTGCAGGACACGGGCCAGTACACCTGCATGGTGACGAACTCGGCCGGCAACACCACCGCCTCGGCCACGCTCAACGTCTCGGCCGTGGACCCCGTGGCGGCCGGAGGCGCCGGGGGCGGCGGGGGCGGCCCCGGGGGCGGGGGCGGCGGCGGGGGCAGCGGCGGCTACACCTACTTCACCACGGTGACAGTGGAGACCCTGGAAACGCAGCCCGGAGAGGAGGCCCTGCAGCCGCGGGGGACCGAGAAGGAGCCGCCGGGGCCCACGACGGACGGCGTCTGGGGCGGGGGCCGGCCGGGGGAGGCGGCCGGCCCGGCCTCGTCGTCCACCACGGCGCCCGCCCCGCGCTCCTCGCGCCCCACGGAGAAGGCGTTCACAGTGCCCATAACGGACGTGACGGAGAACGCCCTCAAGGACCTGGACGACGTCATGAAGACCACCAAGATCATCATCGGCTGCTTCGTGGCCATCACGTTCATGGCCGCCGTGATGCTCGTGGCCTTCTACAAGCTGCGCAAGCAGCACCAGCTCCACAAGCACCACGGGCCCACGCGCACAGTGGAGATCATCAACGTGGAGGACGAGCTGCCCGCCGCCTCCGCCGTGTCCGTGGCCGCCGCCGCCGCTGTGGCCGGCGGGGGCGGCGTGGGCGGGGACAGCCACCTGGCCCTGCCCGCCCTGGAGCGCGACCACCTCAACCACCACCACTACGTGGCGGCCGCCTTCAAGGCGCACTACAGCAGCAACCCCAGTGGCGGGGGCTGCGGGGGCAAAGGTCCGCCCGGCCTCAACTCCATCCACGAACCTCTGCTCTTCAAGAGCGGCTCCAAGGAGAACGTGCAGGAGACGCAGATCTGAAGCCTCCGGCCTGCCGGGCAGGGGGGACCCCCGGGGCGGGGGCCGGACCGGCACCCTCCCCGCAGCCCCAGCCCCGCACCGGGGAGGTCGGGGCAGGCAGCTCGGAGCCCCACCCGCGTCCGCAGCCCAGGGCAGCTCGCCCCAGCGAGGACAGTGCGGGGCTCCGGGAATGGAACCCGCGTGGTTCCGGCCTCGCCCCCCTCCCCGGCCGCGGGAGGGGACGCAGGACGGGAGTGGCCGGAACCCTCCGCTTTTCCTCCTCGCTCTCCCGACCAACTGCTCCCGGCCCTCCGCCTTCCGGGGGAGAGAGGAGCTTTTTTCAGGGGTGTCCTCTCCCCTCACCCCCAACAGCCCTCCTTTTACGGTTCATTTTTTGCAGTTTGACGCCTGTCCCACCCCCGACCCCCGCCCTCTAAACTGAAGAGACAGCCACGTCGTCCGAGCCTCCCGAGCCCCTGGCCCTGCCCCGGGGGAGTCCATTCCCGGCCCCTGGTCCCCACTGGCCGGGGGCGGGGCGGCCTCAGCCCGCCCCCCGCCGTTGCCCCCAGCCCTCTCCTGCCCCACAGACTCTTTTGATACTGAAGGGAGGTTTGCGTCAACGACTACCTGCTCTGTAATTACTTTAAAAAAAAAAAAAAACACGGAAAAAGTAAAAAAAAATTTTTTTTTTTGGTTATGAAAGCATGGAGGAGAGAGAAAAGAAAGGGAACATGGGTGGGCAGTAGAATGAGAAGATGGAAAACTCCAGGCCCCAGCTGGAAGGTCAGTGGGAGAGCCGGCACCTCTGAGTGGTCTTAGGCCCCTACCCTTTCACCTCCGAGGCCCTAGAGAGGGGCTCGGTCACCCAGCACGCCCGGCATTTGTGTTTATTCTGCCTGCACCCCTTTTGAGGCAGGTACTGGGGTCCTCTCCCCCAACTTCCCACCTCACAGCAGAAACCTAGGGGGCCTATCTCCTGGGGCTGCCGTTACAAGGTACCACAGACTGGGTGGCTCAGAACGACAGAAATTTAGTGTCTCAGTTCTGGAGGCCAAGGTCAAGGTGTGGGCAGGGCCGTGCTCCCTCTAGAACCTGTAGGGGAGGGTCCTTCTCTGCCTCTTCCAGCTTCTGGTCGCCCCAGATGTTCCTTGACTGGTGGCAGTGTCACCCCAGTCTCCACAGGGCGTTCTCCCTTGTCTCCGCAGCACCTTCCCTCTGTGCATGTGTGTCTCTGTGTCCAGATTTCCCCTCCTTATACGTCATATTGGACTGGGAACCGCCCGACTCCAGTACAGCCTCGTCCTGATCATCTGCAAAGACCCTATTTCCAAATAAGGTCACATTCACAGGTCGTGGAGGTGAGGACGCAATTCATCCCATCTCAGAGCCAAACCAGAGAGGGTCCGTGTCTACCGCAAACCCATTCAAGACACTGCCGTGCGGAGAAAGCGGGTCACGTTGAAGGGGAGGCAAGGAGTGAGCTGGGTGGGTGGGCGGGGGAGGGGTGCTCGAGCTGGGGCCAGCGGAGCAGCAGGGGGGCTGCACATCGGTCTGGTTAACTCAGCAGCAGGAGGCAGAGTCCAGGCCCAGGAAGTGGAGGGGGGCTACGCTGCAGCTCAGAAGGGCAGCTCACACGCAGAGCCCTCGGAGAGACAAAAGCCAGCGAGTGGGTGCAAATGCCAGCAAATGCCAGCGGTCGGCCAGGCCCTTGGGCAGGTGCTGGTACGGCTGGGGCAGGCCAAGGTACCAGCGTTGCCGCCTCCAGAGGGCCAGGCCCCCGCCCCAGGGCCGCCGTTTCGTGCTGTCTAGACAGACAGAGGCCAGTGGAAGCAGGATGAGGCACTGCTCTGGGCAGACATAGCTGCGGACACACGGGGCTGGGCCCCCGGAAGCAGCTCTCGTCTCAGCCCCATTTTCCCCTCGGTCAAGACTGGCCCGCGTACAGGGTAAGCCTGGCGCATGCGCAGGACGACCAGGCCCCGTGCAGTCCACGACTGAAGGTGGGGCGGGCAGGAAGCCCCCACGACCCCACCGGGGCCCTGTGTCCTCTGAGAGGGCCTGGACCGGGTCCGTGCGCCCGGCCCTACGCCTCCTCCCTGCCTGTTTCTGCTCCACAGCATCTTATCTCCCCCCACCGCCCCCACCTGGAGCTCTTAAAGCAAATTCTTCCCTTATCACCCGTGGCAGCTGCCTCTGCTGCGACGTGTCTGGGGTCCCTGACCCTATCTGTCTGGCCTGTCTGCTTGGGACTCTCCTCTAGTGCGACGCCTGGCTCCCCCTCGCTCCCGCTTTCATGCTCTCTTTCTCTCTTGTCCTCTTTCAGGGCCCCCAGATCCTGGTTGCCATGGTAGCGCTGCAGCGGGTACCAGGTGGTGGGGGGGGGCAGGGAGCCGACACTGCCGCAGTCTCCGCCATTTCCGATGCCAGGCACCCGCGAGGCGCCCTGGCTGGGGCTCATTTGGGGGGGCACTCGGCGACTCCCCAGGCCTCGCAGGCTTCTCCTTGGCCATGGGAGGTGGGGAGAGCGGACGGATGGGCATGGGAGTGAGAATATAAGGGGGCGAAAGAGGGGTGGGTGGTGGCATCGTGGCCGGGGGAGGGGAGGATACAAGGTGAGAAGTCAAGGTGAAAAGAAGGATGATCAGGCTGGAGGGAGGGAGGTTCGAGGAGGGGCCGGGGGAAGGGCCCCCTCCATGGGTGCTGGTGGGGTTGGGGGCCACTGAGGCTAGGATGAGCCGAACTCCAGCTCCTGCAGCCTTGTGGGGAGAGGGGCATGACCAGGCCAGGCCTCCCTCGGACCTTAGGGGAGATGAGGGCCTGGCTGGAGACAGAATGGCAGCCAGCCCAGAGGAGGCAGGGGCGGCAGCTGGAGGGATGGAGACCGGAGGGATGGAGATCCGGGAAAAGGTGGAGAGACAGCGATGGGAGTGAGAGAGATCTGAGATGGAGACAGAACCAAGGGAGGAAAACACAGGAGGAGGAATGCTGACGAAACACGGGTGCCAAGGCACGGGGTGGGGGGTGGGTAGCGGCCGCAAGGGTGGGGATTGGAAACACAGGAGCAAGGGGACAGACAGAGCCCAGAGTCCCCTGTCACCATCTCCTCTCTCTTGCTCCCAACCCTCTCTACCCCGACCCAAGCAGGATGCAGTTTCCATGACAACCTGGCCGGCCAGAAAGGGGGGCAGGGGACTGCAGAGGAAATTTTCCACATCAGCAGGAAGAGGATGTGATGCAGAGAAGGAATGGGCTGGATACATGGGGGGGCGCCACACAGGGCCCTGGAACCCCAAAACATCTCGCCCACTGCCTCCCAGGATTCTCATCCTGCCCCCAGGTGGCGCCCCCCCCACACCCCCACCTCTGGGCCACAGCGCGGGGAGGGGGAAGGTTCCAGAGAGGCTCAAGGGTCAAATGTCCAAAGCTCAGCCGCTGCCCAAATCTCGTGTGTGGGGTGAGGTGGGGGGATGGGAGGCAGCAAGCAGCTGCGGAGCTCAGACCGCAGGCCACCAAGTCCAAGGGCATGGCTCTCACCACAGTCCCGAGGAAGGTGGGGATACTGGGCTACGGCCGCGTCGGTGAGTCCTTGACTGTCTGGGGCTTCTTCCCCAGGCCCCTTTCTAGAGCCTCAAAAGCCCGTGTGTCCTCCACAAACATACTTTTCTTCTGTGTCTTTATCTGTGGCCTGGCTGCCTCTGTCTCCCTAAGTGTCTTCCACTCCTCACCGCAGGGCTCTGGCCCCCTCAGGATCTCCGTCCTCCCCTTTCTGAGTCTCTGCCCCCCACCTAAGTTTTTGTGCCCCCCAACTCTGGGTCAGTGTACTCCCTCCCTCACCTCTGTCATTCCCTCTCTGGGCCTCTGTCCCCCTCTCTCTGGGTCTTTGTCACCCTCCCTCTGGGCCTCTGTCCCCCTCTCTCTGGGTCTCTGTGCCCCTCTCTCTGGGTCTCTGTGCCCCTCTCTGAGTCTCTTTCCCTCTCCCCAGGACAGTCCCTGGTCTCCCACTTGCTGACTCAGGGACCAGAACTGGGCCTAGAACTTGTTTTTGTCTGGAATCGTGACCCAGGACGAATGGCGGGGAGTGTGCCCCCTACCCTTCAGCTCCAGAACCTTGCTGCCCTCGGAGAGAGGTCAGTGACCTCGCCGTGAGAGAGTGGGACTCACTGAAGCTCCTGTTCTGGCCTCCCTTAGGTGCTGTGTGCTCTCAGGCGAGTCCCTTACCCTCCCTGGACATTAGTTCGCCCAAATGTGAAATAGGACAAGCCTCTGTCCTATTTCCCCTCCCAGGCCAGGGTGAAGAGTGACAGGCCTCCATAGACTCAGGGAATCTGGGGAGGGGAGATCTAATACCTCTTCAAGGCCCTCGCCGCCTCTCTCCCCTCTCCCAGGCACCCTGACCTTGTGGTGGAAGTGGCCCATCCCAAAATAATCCACGAATCTGGGGCAGAAATCCTGCGCTATGCCAATCTCCTGGTGAGCTCTGTGTCTTCCGCCTTGGCATCACCCCCCCCAAAGCGGGATCCATCTCCTGACCTCAGCCCCTCCCCACCTTCATCTGCCCCAGGTGGGATCCCCCTCAGCCCTAGCTGACCAGGCCACAGAGCGGCAGCTCCTGGAGGCCTCGCATCGCTGGGGCCACGCTGTGTTCGTGGCCCGAGGGGCCCTCTGGGGCACTGAGGACATCACCAGATTGGACGAAGCCGGGGGCCTCCAGGTGAGGGCCTGCTGGGCTCCCTGGGAACCGGAGGGGTCCAACAGAGACCCCCAGTCCCCCCGACTCTGGCTCTCACTTCCAGAGCCTCCGTGTCACCATGGCCACACACCCTGATGGCTTCCGGCTCGAGGGACCCCTGGCTACCGCGCACAGCCCCGGGCCTCGCACTGTGCTCTATGAAGGCCCTGTCCGTGGGCTCTGCCCCCTTGCCCCCCGAAACTCCAACACCATGGCTGCCGCTGCCCTGGCCGCCCCCGGCCTGGGCTTCGACCGCGTGATCGGGGTGCTTGTGGCTGATTTCAGGTGAGCGAAGCTGAGCGGGGGTCTGGGCTGGGGCCAGCCCAGCTGGACTGACCACCCTGCTTGCCCCAGCCTCAAGGACATGCATGTGGTGGATGTGGAGCTGAGCGGACCCCCGGGTCCCACAGGCCGAAGCTTTGCTGTGCACACCCACAGAGAGAACCCCACCGAGCCAGGCGCGGTGACCGGCGCTGCCACCATCACCACCTTCTGGCGCAGCCTCCTGGGTGCGGCCACGCTCCTCCCCGGCGCTCCTCTCCCCAAGCCGTGGGCTCTTGTGCTCTGCAGAGCTTGGGTCTCAGGCTCTCTGAGTCTGCAGTTCTGATTCTGTCTCTATCGATTGATCTTTATTTCTGAGTCTCCTTAACCTTCTACTCCGCGACGCTGAATCTTTATAGATCTCTCTCTCTGTCCAAGTCTCCTCTCTCTGAGCCTCTGTGTCCCCCTCTCTCTGGGACTCTAGCATGTGAGTCTCTGTCTACCCCCAGGTCTGTGTCCCTCTATCTCTGGAATTTGGTCCCTCTCTCTGGGTCTCAGTCCCTCCCTCTAGGTCCCCACCTTGGTCTGTCCCTTCATTCCAGGTGTCTGTCACTCCTTATCTCTCTGTCTCAGCCTTTCATTCCCCGTATCTCCTCCACAGGCTGCTGCCACCTTCCCTCCAAGCCGGGGATCCATCTCTGCTAAGAAGCCTCCTCCTTCCCAAGAGGACGTCCTCATCTCATTATTTACCTCCCACCGCCACCGTCCCGCTGCTGCCTCAGTATCCCCAGACCTCCCTCCTGCCTCAGTAAATATTGGAGGCTCTTCTCCCTACGTAGTCTGGTGTCTGATCACTTGTTTCCCTTCTGTGACGTCACGCTTTGTCCTCACACTAGGCATGATGTCATCACAGGGAGCGGGCATACAGGGTAGCAACACCCCTGGAAGCTATCGCGAGAGCCTATTCACTACATTTCCCAGAATCCTTCGAGAAGCAGGGGGCGTGGAAGTGTGCGAAGGAGAGGGTCGCCTCAGGGCACATTTCCGGGACTCACCGCAGGGGCCGACGGAAGTTGTAGTCCCGCGTTCTCGGGGGCGACAGAGGACTTCCGGGCCACGCTGCCCGGGCGTTCCGTGCGGAACAAGAGCTCTCGGCAGGGTCGCCGGGAGTCGTAGTCCGGCTCGCGGGGGCCGCCGGGAGCTGTACTCCGTCCCTCCTGCCCAGTCAGCGCGGTGCTGCCCGCCCTGTTCTCGGAGGCCAGAGCCGCCGCCCAGGGGGATGCGGGAGCCCCCGGTTCGGGGGAACAGAGAGGCAGGCGGGGTGAGGGTCGTTGCCAGGCAACGGGCGAGCGCCACGGTTGGGGTACGGGTCGGGGAGAGGGCTCTGTTACTCGGTGTCCGGGGAGGGGGCCCTGTTGCCAGGTGACAGGAGGAGAGAACTCTGTTGGTTAGTGACAGGGGAGGGGAGTCTTCTGTTGCTAGGCGACCAGAAGAGACCCTGTTACCTAGAGACAGGGGAGGAGGCTTCCTCTATTGCTAAGTAACCTGAGGAGAGACTGGTTACCTAGTGGGGTGGGGTGGGGTGGGGGGGGTCCTCTGCTGCTAGGTAACCAGAGAGGAAGCCTGTTACCTAGGGACAGGGGAGGGGGGGTTCTCTGTTGCTAGGTGACCACCATAGGGACCCTTTCACTTTGGGATGTGGCGGGGGTGGTCCTCTGTTGCTAAGTGAGCAGAAGAGAGCTTTTTTCCTAGAAATAGGGGATGGAGGTACTCTGTTGCCAGGAGAGCGCCAGGAGAGCAGTCAGTGGCCCGGTGGCCGCTCAGGCTGCCTGAGCCCTCACTCAATGACGGTACCCCCAGGGCCTGCTGGCAGGTTGGGCTTCCAGATCCCAGGCCCCTGAGTACCTTTTCCCCCACCCCCACCCCCAAGCAGGAGCCGAGGACGGCATGTCCCAGGCCCCAGGAGCTCAGCCAAGCCCGCCCTCCGTGTACCATGAACGGCAACGCCTGGAGCTCTGTGCCGTCCACGCCCTCAACAACGTCCTGCAGCAGCAGCTCTTCAGCCAGGAGGCTGCCGATGAGATCTGCAAGAGGTGACCATCACCCACCCCAACCCCTGGAGAAGCAGGGCTCACAGAGGCGGGGCAACCCACCTGGGTCTCAGAGCAAGGCAGGGGCAGAGCCCCGGGGCTTTCTGCTGCCCCATCCCCTGCCTGGACTCTGGGACTCAGAGACTGAGAGTGCCTCCTGTGCCTGTTCACCCCTCTGGCCTCAGCCCCAGATCAGGCCACATCCTTTTATCTGGACCCTCATTCCCCACTCTCCTCTGGCCTCCCAGCTTCTGGTTTATCTCGTTCAGTCCAGGCTACATAGAGCTCCCGCGATGACCCTGCCCCTCTCCTGCTCCCAGTCCTCCCATGGCTCCCCAGTACCCCTGGCAGAAGTCCCAAGCTCTGCAGTCAGATAACCAAAACCCTGTGTGCTGTGATCCCCACCCGTCTGTCGCTTCATATCTCACTGCTCCCCTCCAAGCAAATTCCTCTCCAGTCCCCGAAAGAGCCCCGCCATGGTGCCTCTGGGCCTTTGCACAGGCTATTCTTTCTGCCTGACACAGCTTTCTCCTCTTGGCAGCCTGGAATGTTCCTCCTCACTATTCAAGATTTCAAACATCACTTCTTTGTTATCTCTCTGCCTGATCCCCTCCTCTCTGTCCCCACAGCTCTGGCCCCACCGTCTCCTAGACCCTCCCCTCAGCCTCCAGTCAATTCCCAGCATGATCCTACACCCAGAGATGACCCTTTTTCCCCATCTCTTGCTCACAGCCCTCCCGTGCCCGTGCCCCTGCCCCAGCATCCTCAGGCAAAGTCCCAGCCCCTCAGACTGATTATTTTAGAATGTATTCATCTCCTCTGTCATTCAAAACAGGGATCAATCAACTCTTTCATGGCAAGTCCATGCTGGAGACCCAGAGATGAGTCCGCTATGAGCCCTGCGCTGAGGGAAGCCAGGGAAACAGATACACAGAAAAAGAATACACAACTTTCCCCTCTCCGACCCCTCCCCCTGCCCTGCCCACCAAAGGCCCAGAGACAGAACAAAGGTGCCATTGTCCAGAGGAGGCAGAGCCCAGAGAGACAAGCGGTGGCGGGGTGGGCCTCTTGGGCTGGGGGACAGCTGGACGAAAGGCTGGGGGTAGCAGCACAGGAGATGTGGTTGGGGACAGGTAGCTGCAACGGGTGGGATGGGCCTGAAGCCAGGAGGCCAGTAGGGGCCAGATCATGCAAGGCCAGGCTGAAGGGCTGGGGCTCTCTCCTGGGGTGACGGGGGTGCCAGGAAGGGCCGGGAGCAGGGGCAGGGCCGAGGCAACGCTGGGTGTAGAAAGAGCCCCCAGGAGGGGGAGGATTGGAAGCTGGGTGAGGGACAGGGCACACATCCTTGAGGCCAGGGCAGAGAGAGTGAGGGGACAGGAGCAGGGCTTGGGGCTGATGAGTCACGGGGATTGAAGAGAGGGAAGAGTCCCAAGGCTGGGTGACTCACGGACCCTGGGACTCTTTGGCTTTGTGGGGGAGGGGGAGGCCTTTCCAGGGACCCCCCCAACTCAGGAGGCCCTGCCCACCTCCCAACCAGGTTGGCCCCAGACTCCCGGCTGAACCCCCATCGCAGCCTCCTGGGCACCGGCAACTATGACGTCAACGTGATCATGGCCGCCCTGCAGGGGCAGGGCCTGGCCGCCGTGTGGTGGGATAGAAGGAGGTGCGACCGAAAGCACCGCGTCCTGTGTGCTGAGCTTGGCACAGTGGGTGCGGTGTGATGGTGGTCAGTGTGGGACAAAACAGGAGGAGGGGATGGGTGGAAGGTTTGCATGGGTGGATCGTGGACGCTGGCAGACTGAGGGGTTGGGAGGCGGTAGAGGGATGACTAGGTCGTCAGTGGGGTAGGTTGATGGTGACTGGGTGAGTGGATGGTGAATGGGCGGCTGGATGTGTCAGGTAGGTGGTTGGGTGATGGGATGATATGAATGGTTGGGTGGTTGAGTGGTTGAGTGAATAAGGGATGAACAGCTGGTAGGCAGTGGATACCAAATAGGCAGTTGGGTCGATGAACGGGTAAGTGGCTGGATGGGTGGACGGAAAGAATGAATGGAGAGTTGGGTGGATGGTGGAGAAGCCGCTGGGCTGCTGGCTGGCTGGCTGCTGGTTGCTTGAATCAGCGGGTGGATGATGGCTGGGTGAGGCGTTGATGGGCAGCTGGATGGTGGGTGGTTGTTAGGTGGCTGGGAGGCCTGGACGGGTGAGTGGGTGGGAAGGTGGTATATAGTGGATGGATAATGGGTAGAGTCAGCAGTAGATGCGTCAGGAGTGGCTGGGGAGTGGGGTGGGTGGTGGACTTGTTGGGCGCGTGGCTGGATGGGTAGGTAGGTGCGTAACGGGCGGGTAATGGATGGTCAGGCAGGTGGCAGATGGTGAAGGGGGAGTTGCGGGTGGGGGGTGGTTGACTGGGAGGTTTGCGTGGGGAGGGGGAGCAGGTGAGTGGAAGGAAGCAAGGGGTGGGTCGGTGGAAGAGAGTCCCTGGGTGGGCTCGGGCAGCCACCGCTGCCACCAGCCTGGGGCCCCACACCCGGTAACGTCGGGCCGGCGGGCGCCTGCGGGGGCCGGGCCCTGACCATGGCGTCCCTGCCCCGCCATGCAGGCCCCTGTCCCAGCTGGTGCTGCCCCGGGTGCTGGGGCTGATCCTGAACCTGCCCTCGCCTGTGTCCCTGGGGCTGCTGTCCCTGCCGCTGCGCCGGCGACACTGGGTGGCCCTGCGCCAGGTGGACGGCGTCTACTACAACCTTGACTCCAAGCTGCGGGCGCCCGAGGTCCTGGGCAACGAGGACGGTGTCAGGTGAGGGGCGGGGGCGACTCCAGGGCTGCGCGCCAGACCCCCCTCCCCGGGGGGCAGCCCCAGGCACCCCCCAGGCCTCAGTCTCCCCGTTTCTCCGCCCAGGGCCTTCCTGGCAGCCGCGCTGGCTCAGGGCCTGTGCGAGGTGCTGCTGGTGGTGACCAAGGAGGTGGAGGAGAAGGGCTCCTGGCTGCGGGCAGACTGACCCCGCGGAGGAGGGGACCATGGCTGCCTGCCGGGCGTGGCCCCCGCGCGTCCACATCCGGTTCCCAAGTGCCGGGGGAAGGGCCAGGCCCCGCCCCTCGTGGACCCAGCGGAGGTCCCAGCCCCTTCCCCGCATCCCGTCTCCCCCCCCCCCCACATGCCACTGCTGCCTCAATAAACCCGATGATTTGCTCCCAGCCTGGCCTGAGTCTCACTGGGGGCCCCTTTCCTTCAGTTACGCTGGTTTATCAGAGAGGCCCAGGCGGGCCTGGCCAGGATCCGAGCTCTCTGCCACCTCCCGGCTTGGCCACCTGCAAGTCACTCATCTCTCGGGCCTCAGTTTCCTCATGGGGGTGGGCCCAGGGGAAAACAATGCAAATGCCTGCCCTCTTGAGGCACCTGGGAGAGACCAGGAGCGAACAGAGAATGCAGTCCAGGGTGTTTAGGGAGATAAGCCCCAAGGAGAAGGAGAGGGTTTACTTCTTGACTCCCAACTCATGTACCAACTGCAGTCGTGGCCCCAAAAGATGTCCAAATCCTCACCCCCGGAACCTGCGAATATGTTCAGATGCGTGGCAAAGGGGAACGAAAGTTGCTAATCCGCTGACCTTAAAATCGGGAAACTACCCTGCATTGTCTGAGTTGGCCCGATGTAATCCCGAGGGCCCTTAAAAGTGAAGCAGGCACGGGACTTCCCTGGTGGTCCAGTGGTTAAGACTCCACTCTTCCACGGCAGGGGGCACGGGTTCGATCCCTGGTCAATACCGCATGCATGGGGGTGCAGCCAAAAAAAAGAAAAAAAAAGTGAAGGAGGCAGGAGAGGAGAATCTCAGACATGACTAAGGAAGCAGCGTCAAAGAGATGCTATACGGAGGGGGGCGCTTTGAGACAAGAGGGGTCACGGGCCAGGAAACGCAGGCAGCCTCTAGGAGGTGAAATACACAGGGAAACGGATTCTCCCCCAGGCCCCCAGAAGGAACCAGCCCTGCCCACACCTTGACTCTAATCCAGTGAGACTCATTTTGGACTTCCGACCTCCAGAAATGTAAGAGAATCAATGTGTGTTGTTATAAGCCACTACGTTTGCTAGAGCAGCCAGGGAAAGGAACACCAGGGAAAGGAACACAGCGTAGAATTCCTCAGGGCAGTGGAAGGTGTTGCTGAGGAGGTGTTTGAGCAAAGACTGGGAGAAGGGGAGGGAGAGAGGCAGGCACGGAGAGGTCTGCAGGAGAAGCATTCCAGGCAGAGAACAGGCAGTGCAAAGGTCCTGAGGCAGGCTGGTGTGGCTGGAGCTGAGGGAGCAAGGGAGAGAGAGGGTGGAGAGGTGACGGAGGGGGAAGATGGTGGCCGGTGGGATTTGAGCAGAGGAAGGACAGACTCCCACTGGGTGTCCTCTCCACAGTCTCCCCTGAGCAGCCCCCCATCCTGTCCTGTACCCTTCCCCCAGGGCCCCCTGTCCCTCCAGGTCTGGCCTGTGCAGCTGGATGCTTGCCCTCCCCAGCTCTCAGGCTGCGAGGAAGACACAAGGGGATGGAAGTAAAGACCCCCAGTCCCAGTGGTGGGGTGTTTTAACAAGGGTCCCATGGGACAAGGTGGGGGCCACAGGAAGATGAGGGGTCCTGGGGGAGCTGGCTGAGGGGCATTCTCCAGGGAGCCAGTGGGAAGGGAGGGAGGGCCCATTCCAGAATTAGAAACAGCCCAGATTGAGACCTGGAATGTTGAGGGAGATGATTTCTCCAGTAGCTATTTGAGGAGGTGATAAAGAGATAAGGGTGGATCCTGGCAGGTCCACGGCCCACAGGGCCTCCAAGAGCAGCTGAGGGGCTGGATCTGGTCCAGGGCAATGGGTAGGGCTGTGAGCAGGGGGGGCAGGTCGGTCCTGGGTGCAGAAAGACCCCTCTGGGGCCATGTGGGGGAAGGCTGGAGGCTGAGGGTCCCAATGGGAGAGGACGAGGCCTGAGTCAGGACCCTGGGGGCAGAGTGGAGGTGACAAGAGAATCAGGGCAGGCTCTGGGGGTGAGGGGCAGGGAAGGAGGTACCCGGTGTCTGGCCCTGGGACCTGGGGGACAGTAGGGCCACCCCAACAGATGGGACCGAGGGAGGAGGAGTGGGTGTGGGGGGCATGCTGAGCTCAGGGGGATGTAAGGAGTGTGACAGGCCGGGTGACATCAGGGGAGGAGGACCAGGGTCAGGGACCCAGGGGATGGTTTATAGGGGTCACGGGCCTAAAACTGTGAAGGAGGAACATGGGCAAAAGAGGGGCCCCCCATTAGGTGGCGGGCAGATATGGGGGACCTGGAGGCACAGGGAGGCCGTGGGCAGGGAGAGGCAGGCAGGGCCCCAGCTGGGGGCGTCTCCCCGAGCCCGCCTAAGGCTGCACTCCACCCAGACAGTAAATTCTGAGAGGACACAAGAAAGAAGGCGGGGAGCAGGCGCCGGCAGGACACGCTGACCCGTGGTGATGGGGGCACTTGGGCTTGGTGGGTTCTGGTTCCCAAGACCTCAGAGGTCAAAGGGCAACTTGTAAAGTGAAAAGTCAAGCAGCACGTGAGGGGAAACTGCTGGGGTCCCGGGACACCCCAACTCGGGGGTGCCCCCCACACCCACTCAGTCTCTGACTCCCTCTGTTCCTCCCTTTGGGTCCCTCTCTTGGGCTCTCTTTCTGGGTGTTTCTGTCTCTCCATGTCGCTCTCAGCTTCTGGGGCCCCCTCCTGCCCCCTGTGCCTGTCGCCTGTCCCATCCGGTCCCAGACAGCCTGGCGGGGCTCCCTGAGTGTTTCTATTCCTGGGCCTGAGTGACCTCCCCAGGTGCCTTCTCAGCGGTGGCCTAATATGGTCAGAGCGGGAGCCCAGAGGGCAAGGGTGGGACCTGGGGAGGGGGCGTGGGGGGTCCCTGCAGCCTCCCTCCTCCTGCTCCCAGCCCCCCCCCCAGGTGCTAACCCCTCCTGCTCTGCAGGCTAGAGGATCGGCAGGCTGGACCAGTGCATGAATTGAGCACTTACTGTTTGCCCCTTACGGTGGGTGCAGACGGGCCCATGCAGCCTCGAAAGCCCCCACCTGCTGGGGCCACCCCACTTCTCACAAGCCTGACTCAGGCTGTCCCTTGTCCCAGGGTGCCCAGCCAGGCTGGTCCCAGAGCATCGGCTGGCGGGGGCTCCTGGGGATCCCCGGTTGCCCTTTGGGGGCGCCCCACACAGGCCCCCAGGGGCCTCTCAGTGCCGGCCTGGTTGCAGGAGGGAAGGAGGGGGGCCGGTCACGCGGAAGGTGCAGGGGGAGGTGACAGCTGTTCCGTGCCCCCCGGGTGCTGACAGCTGAGGCCCAATTTAGCTCTCGGAGCCCAGGGCTAGCCAGATAAGGCAGTGAGGGGTGCAGCCCCGCCCCCAGGGCACCCCTTAAATCACCCGGTCGGGCCCTGGGGGGTGGCCGCCAGCGATGCCAGGTGAGAGGGGCTGCGCTCCTTCCTGACTCCCCGCGTCCCGCCTGCACAGCGCTGCCCCTCTCTCTCCGGCTCTCCTGTCTCTCTCTCTCTCTCTCTCTCTGTCATCTCTCTCCCTCTCGTCTCTCCATCTGTCTTTCTGTCTCTTCCGATCTCCGACCCTCCCGCTCTCCATTTCTCCCCATCCTGTTCCTAACTCTGCCTCTATCCTTCTTTCTCTGTCTCTCTTGCCCCATCCTCTCTCTCTTGTCTCTGTCTTCCCATGTCTATCTAATCTCTCTTCATCTCTGTGTATCTCTCCTGTCTCTTTCCATTTCTTTGTCTCTCTGTCTCTGTCTCTCTCCCCATCTCTGACCCTTCCGCCCATCTCTCTCCCTTCTCCCCTGTGTGTGTGTGTGTGTGTCTGTCTCTCTCCTCACTTACTCTCTTGGTCTCTCTCAATCGCTCCCTGTCTCTGTCTCTCTGCCTCTCCCTGACTTTCTCTCCTCGTCTCTCTCTGACCCTACCTCTCCATCGCCCCGGATGGAGGCCGCCCGGGGCCTCTGCTGCGGTTTCTGCTGAATAAAGCTGTTTCTGTCCTCACCTCTCCGTTCCTCTCGCCTCTTTTCCTTTCTCACCCCTCTGCCTCTGAGCTCAGCACCCCCGCCCTGAACCCAGGTGGGTGGAGGTCGGGAATCCGGGGCTGGGGTCGGGGTCGGGGTTCCTCCCTCCCAGAGACTGCAAGAAACAGAGTCTGAGAGACAGATGGAGGAGATGGGGAGAAAAACCGAGAGATGGATGCAGAGGGAGACCCAGCAACAGCAAGAGACAGGGACTCAGAGACAGAGAGACCGGGATGGGGGCCATAGACTCAGAGATGGGAGAGCCAGTGGGACAGCAGGACCTAGATACGCGGAGAAACACAGAGTGAGACAGGGCAACGTCTCCATCTCAGAGGCAGGGAGATGCGGAGACACGGAGAGACTCGGAGGCCGAGAGACAGAGATTAGATGGCGCCCCGCATCCCCCCAGACACGGCAGACTGGGCTGGGCAGCCCCTCCCCCTCCCGCCAGGCGGTGCCAGGCCCCAGACAACGGGCCCTTGTCCTGACAGGGCCTTGACTCTGTCGGGGCAGCTGGGGGCTGGGCTGGCTGGGCCCCGGTGTTGGGGGGGTAGGGGCGGCCACCAGAAGCCTGGCCTTGGCCTCCACCCTCAGACTCCCCCTCCTCCCTCGACCTCCTCCTTCCAGCCTCCCTTCTGGGGTCTCTGCCCACTCCCAGCCTGCTTTCTGTTCTGCCGGGGAAGGGGACAGGCATTTATGGAGCACCTGCTGGATGTACCTGAAATGCCTCCGTGCCCCTCCTGACACCCTCTTGTCTCCCCTGTCCCTCCCTCTGTGCCCTCTGCTTGTTCTTCCTGGGCTTCTGGCTCCCTTCCTTGGAAAAGATGGGCATTTATTAAGTTCCTAGTGTTTGCCAGGCAATTTCCATACACTGTCTCTGCACCTTATACTTTTTGCTCTCCTGTCCCTTCCACCCTGTTTCCTTTCCCTTCTTCCTGATCTGCCTGGTCTCTCCTCCAAGGAAATGGGCATTTATTGAGCACCTACTGTGTACCAGGGAATTTACAAACCCCGTCTCCTCTCTTATTATATACACCCTTTTCTCCCCCAATTCTTTTCTTCCTTCTCTATTCATTTCCTCTCCTTTCTGACTCTGCTCCCTCCTAGGGGAGGGAATGAACATATATTGAGGATCTACTGTGTGCCAGGCAGTTTACACACCATCTCACCCTTCCTCACACCGTCTTCCTCCCCTGTCTCTCCTCTGTCCTCTCCTTGTCTTTCTGGGCTCTCTGCTCTCTGCCAAGGCAAGGAACACACATTTATTGAGTACCTATGGTATACCAAGCAATTGCTTGTGCTTTCTCTACTCTCCTCTCACCCTCTCATCTCCGCTGACCTGTGGTTTCTGCTGTCCTCTGCTTCTTTCTGCTCTCTGCCAGGAGAGGAACTGGGCATTTATAGAGCACCTATTGTGTGCCTGGTAATTTCCTTCCACTCCCCCTCCCCCTCGATTCTCCCTGTTCCTTCATCTCTGACTTCTCCTTATTTTCTGCTCTGTCTCCCCTTTCTTGGGGGAAGAAAACAAGCAATTATGGAGCACCTACTGTATGCCAGGCAATTAACACCCCACCTCATCTTCTCTTGCCTCTTTCTCCCTGCCCCGCTCATTCTGCCAGCTTCTCCCTTCCTGTGTTCTCTGGGCCTTCCTCGGGGAAGGGAACAAGCATTAACTGAGCACCTCTATGTGCCCCATGCTTTGCCGGAACAGCCTCCTCTGACATCACCTCCTCCCTTCTGCTCCATCCTATTGCCTCCTCGGCCAGCCTTCCTCTCACCAGTGTCTTCCGCTTCCTCTTGTTTGCCTTCTCTTCCAAGGAAGACAGTGGGCATTCACTGAGCACCTCCTGTGTGTCTCACCCACACACTCGCACGGTCTCTTCCTCATTTCCTCTCTTCTCCCTGGTTCCTGCTCTCCTCCAGCGTCTCCCCTTCCTCTCTGCCCTGCCAGCTCTCTCCTGGGGGAGGAACTAGGCATATACTGAGCGCCTGCTGTGTGCTACTCCTCCTATCAGCTGTCTGTCCCGGCTTGCCTCATAGGCCCTGCGCTCCCTTCTCTCTCCCTCTCTGCTTGCTTTCCTCCTCCTGGCTGCCTCCTCTGCTCGCTGCCAGGAAGGGGGACGGGCATTTATTAAGTGCCTATTGTATGCCCACTGCTTTACCGACACCGTCTCCTTCCATCACAGCTTCTCCTGTTCATCCTCTCTGCTGGAGTTTCCCCTCCCCGCTCCTTTTCTGCCTGCCTTCTTTCTCCCGGGAAGAGAACTAACACTTAAGAGCACCAACCATATGCCTAGCTATTTCCACCCCTGGCCCTCCCTCCTTTGGCTGCCTTTCCTCCCGTTTTTCCTCTGTGGTGGTTTCTTCACTTCCTTTCTGACTTGGCTCCTCTCTCCTGAAGAAGGGAATGAATGGGCATTGATTGAGCACCAGCTGTGTGCCAGGCTCTTCATAAGCCCAGCGTCCCCTCCTCACACTCTCTCCTTCTCCCTTTCCCTTCCTCTCTACCGCCTCTTCTCTCCCTTCCTGCTCTCCGCGTTCTCCACCAGGAAAGGGTAGGGGCACTAATTAAGCACCAGCTGCGTGCTGGGCAATTCACACATGCTGCTGCCTCTCCTTAGACCCTGTGTTCTCCCCTGCCCCCTCCTCTCCTTCTTCTCTCCCTTCTCTGCAGCGGAAGCTCTCAATTTTTCCAGACGGAAGGGATGTAGGCAGCGATCTCAGCCACCACGGCTGTAGAAGGGGCCCATCATCTTCCCCTCATGGTGCTGGGCACCGCGAGCTGATGACCGACTGGGGCTCCATTTGGATTTCCTCACTGGGGAAAAAAAATGCGGATCACAATAGCCACTCCCTAGGGCGGGGGAGGGAGGGGTGACTGAAGGAGACCAGGAGGGAAAGTAGGATAGACAGTGCTAGAGCAGTGCCCACGGGAGGAGGGGGCGCCGATTCTGCTTCTGGCCGTTGAGTCCTGAGTTGTCGCCCTCGTGGCCCCCTCCCCCACCTCCCTGCGCGCTCTGCTCCACCCCCGCCCCCGAGAAGCAGCTGAGGAAACTGAGGCTCAGGCGGGGAAGAGACTCGCCCGCCACTCGGCCCCGTGTCTCCCCCCTTCTGTGAGCCTCGGCCCCCTCTCTCCCCCATTCTCGGGATCGCTCCCTGATTCCCAGTCTCTCTCTCTCACTAGCTCTTTCTCCCCGCCCTCCCGTTTTCTGGATCTCGTTCTCTCTGCATCTCTCGCTCCATCCTTTTTCTCTTTCTCTCCTGCTCCTCTGTCTCACACACACTTCCTCTGCCTCTGCCCCATCGGTTTCTCTCGACGCACACACGGTCCTCCCCGAAAGGACTTCCCTCACACTGTGTTGTCGCTTCCTTCGCTCACACCTTCTTGCTCAGGCCCTTTTCATTCTTTCTTCGTGCTGCTGCTCCTCTTCCTCCTCCTCCCCCTTCTGACCTGTCTCTACCTTCTGTCCGTTTGTCCGTCTCTCCACACCCACCCGCCCCCAGGTCTCCTTCCCCTCACCCTTGTCTTTCACCCCGATCCTCAGTTTCTTCCTCTTTAATTCGCACGCACACACGCTCCCCCCCCCCCACCCATTTCTCTTCCTTAAACCGCGCTCCTCTCCTTCCTTCACACCTTCCTCCGCCCCAGCCCCGGCTTGACTCCCCTGCGCTGTCACTCCCAGCCTTTCTGGAAGCCCTTCTGCTTTTCCCTCTGCCTTTGCCCCGCCCCCCGCTCCTGGCTCCCACCCCCGATGGGGATGGGGCGCGGAGTCCCCAGTCCTGGGCTTCCCGCTCTGGGCTCTCGGTTTCGCCCTCCGCTCCCCCTTCCTCGGCTACTGCTGTGTCTCCTCTCGCTCCCCTTGTCCCCGTCACCTCGTTTCCATTCCTCACGTTCACCTCTCACGCCAGCCTCTCCTGCAACTCCGGCTCCTCCCATCTCCCCCCACAGGGGCTCCTATTTCCTTCCCTTCCTAGCCTCACCCTCTCTGTTTTCCTGGTATCTTCTCTCCATTGGCTTTTTACTCCTGACTCTCTCCTCCGCCGTCTACTCCCCCCGCCCCGCCTCCCTTCCCTGGCGTGAGGGGCCAACCGCCCCCTCAGCCCTCACCGCATCCCTCGTCTCCGTCTCTCATGGTCTCTTTCTCCCACGCCTGTTCCCATATACCTGGGGTTTGCAGCGTCTCCCTCTCCCCGCTCTCCCCGCCCCTGTCCCCATCCCGTCCTTGCTCGACTCCCACAGCTGGGGAGGCCCCTGCGGTAACCGACGGGGGCGGGGACAGCTGCGTCCCCGCGCCGGTGGTATTTTTATCCTGTCTCGGAACAGACGGTCCTGTGATTAATGTTTCACAGTTTACGGAATTCATTTCATGTCCTGCCAGGTCCTGGGCCCATCAGCTGCACGTTTTCGCCGTCTGCAGCTCATCGTTAACTGGGACACGGGGACACCGTCCCGTGACTTGGCGCGTTATCACTCGAGAGGGGGCAAACCTTCCCTTCCCTCCTCTGTCTCCCTCTCTGTTTCTCTCTCTCTCCCCCTTCTCCTTTCTGAGCCCCGTTCCTTCTCTCCCCTCTTTATTCACCTGGCTCTTTCCTGTCACACCTTCGGCTTTGTTCTGTTTTCCCTGCTGTCACTCTTTTCTCTCCCTCAGTCACCAAATGCCCTCGCGGTGGTCACCCGGGTGTCGAGGAGGGAGACTGTGCCCTGTGGGCCGGGCTGGGGTCTGCGGGGCCGCCGCCCACCCCTCCCGGCGTCTCCGGGCCTCGTGCTGCGGCCTAGTCTTGCCTGACTTTCCACTTTCCTCATTTCCTCCGTGTTCCCCGGTCCCTTCTGTCCACCACGTGCCTCCCCGCTGGCCTCCCTCCATCCTCTCCTCAGCCTGGACCTCCCCCTCCCTCCGCCCCTCCCCGTGGCCTCCAAGGGTGCGTGTGTGTGACACTGGCGGGACCCCTCTTTCCCCTGCTTTGGTGTCTGCGCCTCTCTCTCCCTTTCCCTCCTCCTCTCTCCCCGCTCCCTCCATCCTTTTCTCTCTCCTTTCCTCCTCTCCCACCTTCTCTGCCTCTCTCTCTCCGTGCCGCCTCTCACACCTGTTCTCTCTCTTACACACATGTATACACACACTTTCTCTTCTCATCTTCTTTTTACCATCTCCCCTCCATCCTTTTCTCTCTCCCTCGGTCTCCCCTCCCCTCCTCTCCCGGCTCCTCGTCTCTTCCTCTTTCCTCCCCAGCTCCCTGGGAATCTCCCCAGGGCTCACACCCGTTCTCTCTCTCCGCTTGCTTCTCTCCCGTCTCCTCCCCTCCCTCTCGGGTCTGTCTCCTGAGCGGTTCTCTCCCCCCTTCGCCCCATCTCTTCTCTCCTCCAGCTTCCCTGTCTCCCTCTTTTCTTTCTCCCCCTCCTGCATCTCTGCCCATGGCTTTCTCTCCTGTCTCCCTTCTACTTTCTGTCTTGTTTCCTCCTCTGCCTCTCACCGTTTTTCTACTTGCTCCCTTCCTCCTCCCCACTCCAGTTCGCCCCTTTTTTCTCTCGTCTTTCAAAACCACTTGCCTCTTCCTCTCCTCCTTCCCCTCCTCGGGTCTCAATGCCGCCTCCTCCCTCTTCCTTCCGTTTCCTCTTCCGTCTTCTCATTCTCCTGCTCCTCCCTTCTGTGCCCCTGGCCGCCCCGTCTCTCCTCTCCCCTCCCTCTGTTCCTTTCCTCTCCCCTCTTTCCTTCTTCCTCCTCCTTTCTCTCCGACCCTCTCCCTTCTCGTCCCCGCCCCGTCCCTCCCCACACCTGTCTTTTCCTTGTTTCTCCCCTCTCTGCCCCCTTCTCTCGGGGCCTCCCTCTGTCTCTGTTCCTCCCATTTCTCTGCCTATTCTCCCCTCTGAGTGGCCCCCCTCTCCTCCTTCTATTTGCCCTGCCCTTCCTCTCCCCTCCTCACATCTGTCTCTTCTCTCTCCTCTCCTCGCTGAATCTTTCCTTCTCCTCATCCCTCCTCTTTCTCACTCTCCAGTTTCTCTTTTTCTAGCCCCACGCACCTTTTTTCAGTCTCTCTCCTTCTTTCCTTTCTCTCCTCTCCCAATCTGTCGTCTCATCTCCTCTCTCTCTGTGTCTCGGGAGGCCCCTGCCCTGCCCAGCACCCCGTCCCCCGCGCGTCGCCCTGAGGGCTCCAGGGGCTCGTCTCTCCCTTTCCCTCTCCTGCCCTTGGGGCTCTGAGGTTTCCAGGTTCTGCGCAGACGGCGGAGTCGACCCAGGGAGCCCAGGGCCGGGCTGTCAAGCCACAGTCCCCGAGGCGGAAGGACCTTTGTGACACCCATTTTCTCTCTTTTTCTGTCTGCCCTGGACCCTGGACATCTGCCTGGAGGGATCAAGTCTGCCCCAGGTGCAGGAAGGACGAAGCGAAGAACAGGCTCAGAGGCGGGGAGCAAGCTGCCTAAAGACTCACAGCGCGTAAGTGGCGGGGCCAGGACAGGGTGTGCCGCCCTACAGTTGGCTGGGAATCTGCTCCTTCCTGACTCTGCTGAGCCCTGGACTCCAGCCTGAGCTCGGTGAGAAGGGGGCTGCCGCCTTTCTGCTCCGTTCCCCTTCCCAACCCTCCACCAACTTCTCTTCCTCAGGCAGCGTGAAGCACAGCAGCAGCTGGGAGGACCTCACACGACCCCACTTCACGATGAGAAAATAGGCACCTGGTGTTCCTGAGGACCAGCATCTGCTAAGACAGAGACTTCATGGGAACCCCAACCTTCCCAAAGGATCAACAGTGCCCCCTCTAGGGCCCTTCTCTCCGCTGAGACAGACCACATGGGTCAGCATGATGCCTGACCTCCCCCAGTACCGCCTGAGAGGCATTCTCAGACTGGGTGTGATCTTCCATCGCCACCTACTGGCAAACGACAAAACTGCAACCCAGCTCTAATAAACACTGGGAATGACCCCGACAAAAAAGGACAGTGCCAGGGGGTGGCAGAGGGGCTGGGGGAGAGGAAAGGGAGAATTTGCAAAATTCTGTAAAAATTAAAAACTTTACTCCTAACCAATACATAAACATCATACTCAGCAAGCTTCTTGGTATGCCAACTTAAATCTCCAGACTTCACGGGTGTTTTCAAGTCATGCTATGGGCAGGTTCTCTCCTGCACTGCCATGGAAATGCACGTGTTGCTGCTTTGGGAAGTGAAGGAGAGTGGGATTTGGTTTACACAATTTGCTGGGGAGCCTATTTCTAGGAATTGGGCCAAACTGAGTTTGTTTCCTCTGCAATGACCTTGCTGAATGGAAGCTGGGTGCAAGCAAAGGTGAATGGCTGACAGCCAGAGAGGCCCCAGCCACTGGCCCCTGACCCTCACCTGGAGTCTCTCTGATGGGTTAAATAAAGAAACCTCTAGAATTGTTTCCAGAAGCTACCTGCTACAATGCACAATTTGGGGGCGGCAAAGATTCTTTAAAAACACTAAAATTAGGGCTTCCCTGGTGGCGCAGTGGTTGAGAATCCGCCTGCCAATGCAGGGGACACGGGTTCGAGCCCTGGTCTGGGAAGATCCCACATGCCGCCGAGCAACTGGGCCCGTGAGCCACAACTGCTGAGCCTGCGCGTCTGGAGCCTGTGCTCCGCAACAAGAGAGGCCGCGATAGTGAGAGGCCCGCGCACAGCGATGAAGAGTGGCCCACGCTTGCCGCAACTAGAGAAAGCCCTCACACAGAAACGAAGACCCAACACAGCCAAAAATAAATTTTAAAAAATTTAAATTTAAATTTAAAAAAAATTTTGAAAAGTACGAAAATTAGCCTTATATATTTTAAAAGATTGCTTGTCAAACAACTCTGTTTTAAATACGCCCAAATGACAATATGAAAGCCCAGGCTGGGAGAGGGTAAGTTTCCTCAGTGCCAGGGAACAGGTGACATTTTGTGGGGCAGAGAAGGGCATCCAAGAGGTGAGGCAGGAAATTGGGGAGGGGGGCATTCCTTTCACTGAGCATTTACCTTGCAGGTGTTCCCCTGTCTTAGACCAGAGGTCAGGAGGCTAGGGTCAGGGAGCAGGAGGGGGAGAGTGAGGGCTGAACTCAGTGGGGACAGAGAGGAAGGAAATGTGGCAGGAAGAGGAGGGATGGGGCTGTGGAGGGGTGGAGAGGGGGAGAACGGTGCCTGCAGCCTGGCCCGGTGGCATCTAGCTGAATCATTAATTGAGGCTGGGGGTGGTAATTCATGAGGCCGAGGAGGAGGAAGAGATCAGAAACCAATGGGCCTCCAAGGCCAGGCTGAGGGGCTGGGACTTTGCCCTGACGGCACTGGGAGCCATGGGAGGGCTGGGAGCAGTGGAGTGGGGGCAGCACTGGTGTCAGAAAGCCCTCCATGAGGGGGATGGACTGGAGGGGGCACACGGGAGGCCAGGGAGGAAGTACAGGTGGGAGAGGACGAGGCCAGGGCTGGCGCCACGGGGGCAGAGACGAAAGGACAAGGCAGGGAGGAACAGTGGGCAGGGCAGACCAGCACTCTGGTCTGTGAGGCCGGGTAGCTGGAGGCACCACTCACGGGATAAGGATTCCTGGGTGGCACCAACTTCCCCGGTGGTCCTTGAGGCACATCCTGGGGAAGGAGCCTGGGGTCAGGAGAACCTGGAGGGGAGTCTGGGCTGGAGACGGGCTTGGGAGCCACCAGGGAGGAGGGGCTGTTCAGAACCTCCAGTGCGGATAGGCAGCAGTGAGACCCTCCCCCAGGAGGTCCCCAGCCAGGGGTGTGTCCTGCAGACACACGCACACGTGCGGGGAATAATGCAGGTACACAGGGATTCCTGCAGCATTGCTTGAAACCCAAAGGTCTATCGACAGGGGACCAATGAAATCCACTCTGAGCCAGCCACGTGGTGGAATGAGGATGCACTCTACATCAGAGATGGAAGCCTCTCCCACTTACATCAGGTGGTGATGGTGGGGAGCTAGGGCAACATATTTCTGCTAACCCTATGTACATACACATTTGCTTGCTTCTGGAGGGAGCAGCTCCAGAGCAAGGCACAGGAGACGGAACGCTCAGGCTGCCCCCGCGAGGGGAACAGGTGAGCAGAGGGGCCCTCTCTGTGGATCCCACTGGATCTTGTGCGTTGCGCACTATATCCCCAGATACCCTGATCAATAAAGAGAAACAGTGACTAAGCTCTCCAGGGATGGGCAAGAATTAGAAGAGAAGTGTAATCAGAAGAGAGCCCCAGGGAGCCTGCGCGAGCTCGGACACTGACTAGAATATGCCACAGGGGAACCCTGCTGGCTTGAGAGCAGTCAAAAAAAGTCTAAGAAGAAAAGAATGTGGGACTCCTCTCATGGGCCAGTGGCTAAGACTCCACGCTCCCAGTGCAGGGGGCCTGGGTTCGATCCCTGGTCAGGGAACTAGATCCCACATGCTGCAATTAAGAGCGCGAATGCCGCAACTACGCATCCCACGTGTGCAACTAAGACCCAGCACAGCCAAATAAATAATAAATAAATAAAAATAATGTAATCAGATTGACAAAGACCTCAAACCTCGAACCACCAAAAAATAACAAAATGGGGACTTCCCTGGTGGCACAGTGGTTAAGAATCCGCCTGCCAATGCAGGGGACACAGGTTCGACCCCTGGTCCGGGAAGATCCCACATGCCGCAGAGCAACTAAGCCCATGCGCCACAACTTCTAAGCATGCGCTCTAGAGCACACGAGCCACAACTACTGAGCCTGCGTGCTGCAACTACTGAGGCCCGTGCAACTAGAGCCCATGCTCCACAACAAGAGAGGCCACAGCGATGAGAAGCCCGCGCACCACAATGAAGAGTAGCCCCCGCTCTCCGCAACTAGAGAAAGCCTGCATGCAGCAACGAAGACCCAATGCAGCCAAAAATAAAAATAAGATTAAAAAAATTAATTAATTAAAAAAAAATACCAAGGCAATGTGAATCAGCGGGAGGCTTTGGGGCTCTCAGGCCGCTTGCCACTGTGCAGAGGGGCGTGGCTGGCCCCCCAGGGAGTGGGCTCTGAGCTCCCATGGGGCTGCAGGGAAGAGGTGCAGCAGGATCAGAGTCCAAGGGCATCAGAGGACAGAGGTGGCACATGGAGGTCTCACAATATCAGATGAATCACGAGAGGACTTCAAAAACACAAATACTGCCACGGAGCAAAGGACAAGAAGAGTTCTCAGAAAATGCCAATAGTGCTGCCACGCTCCACGGTCACGTGTGCATTTAGGTCACGTGTGCATTTAGGTCACGTGTGCATTTAGGTCACGTGTGCATTTTGTGAGAAAGTCAGTTGGAGGAGGGCGGGCTGAATGAGCTCAACGTCCCTTTCTGGTAGCACACGAAGGACGAGGCCACTCTCTGGGCAAGGACAGAACTGCAGAAGATACGGCGCGGGAGGAAAGTGGCAAGCACGGGACAGTGTACAACCTCAAACATGTTACTTTTGCTACAAAGAGGGGGAAAGAACACACATTCCTGCTGGTTGGTGCCCGCACAGACACTCCGGGAGGGAAAACAAATGGACTAAAATGATCAAGTGATCAGGGAGACAAGACTCCACTGCACACCTTCCTCGGCTGTTTTCCCTGTTCACAAAACGTCTCTAATCTGCCTTGGTATTCTACTTCGAGTCATGAGTCTGCGGGAAGTCATTCAAACTCACATCAGAGGAAGATCAGCGACAGACCCGCGATGTCGCACTATTTATAACCACATAAAGCAGGAGGCAAGCTGAACGCTGAACGTTTGGGGGACCGTTTAATAATCTGCTACCCAGACACCGTGGAGCCTGATGCAGCCGTTACCATGACAATGGCAGCCATTTTTTGGTGTTTCTGAATAACACACACAGTGACCAGGGAAATTCAGCAGCGCTGGTACATCCTGACCGCCTCTTAGCCAAGTCAACAGTTGCACTGGCTGCTGCAAGTTGTAACTTTCCAAAATGTTTACCTATTTCAATATGTTGCCTTGTCAATGTTTTTAAATAGACGAAAGGAGGAGGAGATGTAGATAGCAAGGACCCAGCGAAGTCCCAGGGAAGATACCCAGGCCAGGAAAGGGATTCTATTTACATCATCTGGCCCCTGACTCCACTAAATGTTTGTTTTGACTTTCAACATCACTTCTTCAAGCCCAGAAGCCTATGGAGGGCCTGGCATCCTGATGGCAGGAATTCTCAACTCCCACTGGCACAGAGCCGTGGGCAGATATAGGCCAAAACAGGGGACAGGGCTGCACGGAGGGATGGAAAAGGGGGCGCCCGTGGCCAGCCCCCCCCTGCTCTGTGCCAGCTCTGGGCTGCGAGGAGCCCCAGGGTGCCCTCAAGGGCAGACAGACAAGAGGCTAGTGTCCCAATCCAGTGTCAGACAAGTTAGGGGTATCATCTAACCTGGCCAGGCAGAGCGAGAAGACCACGACAAAGGCACAGAGGCTGGAGAGAACTAGGCATGTTCCCAAACTGCAGGGCCTCAGGGGGTGGAGTGGGGGGAACCAGAAGTGAGGTCAGAGCTGGACCAGCTTAGGCTCTACCCTGCGGCAAAGGGAAGCCTCTGGGGCTACAGCGGGGCCACAGGGGAGGGCGGGGTGCAGCAGGGCCCAGAACCCGCCGCCCTTCTGCCACCAGTAACGCCAAGGCCCAGAGGGAAGGGACTCCTGGGGAGGGGGCGCTCTCCTACCCTCATGCGACGGGGAGACAGGAGGGGCCGGCAAATTCTTCCTGTGATAACCAAGGACACAAGCACGCTGGGCAGGAAGGGCGTCCGCTGAGCGAAAGAGGACGGGACACTCACGGGCCCTGGGCCCCTCACCGGCCACCACCTCCGCCGCCGCCGCCGCCCCCGCCCTGGCCCCCGGCGTCCGGTGCTCCCGACATCATGAGGAACAGGACCACGGGAATGATGTACATCCACTGTGAGCCAGACAGGATGGCAGAAGGACAGACGGACAAACAGGGAGACAGAGAGAAGAGAGGGGAGAATGAGCAGTGTCTGGACCAGGGTGGGGAAGGCGGGGGCCGGCATGAGGGGAGGCAGTGAGGGAAGGGGGCCCAGGTCCCCTACTCCACTACGGGTTGGGGAAGGGCTGGCAGGGTGCAGGGGCGGGGGAGGAGGCGGGAGGGGGCTCAGTCCTCACTCAGGCCTCGTGCGGTGGCGGTGCGAGCCCGGGGGCAGCAGGACGCAGGGCTGTGAGCAACACGGCCCCCCCCAGGATGAGGTGCCACTGAGGAGGGAGGGGGGCGCAGGTCAGGGCCAGTGGCGGCTGTGGCATCCCGCGGCCATCAGGGAGGGCAGAGCCGGGGGTGGGCGAGCTCTCGGCCTCTCTGGGCCTCAGTTTCCCCGCAGCCCGGCTCTCCTGACATCTCCTGACATCAGGGGCTCCCGGCACACTAACCAAGGCCCCACGGACATGGCGCTCGCGCGGTCAGGCTCAGCAACCTCCGACCCGAGGCCCCGAGGGCCCAGCCACACTGGCTTCCCCTGCCCCCCGCCCCTGCCTGGGGTGGGACCACCTCCGCCAGCCCCAGCGCCGCCAGCGCCCCCAGAGCCGCCAGCGCCCCCGGCGCCAAGGGCCCCCAGAGCCGCCAGCGCCCCCGGCGCCAAAGGCCCCGGGCCTCAAGAGCTGCCCCAGCAGCAGCACAGGCTCACCCTCAGCTGCCGGCTCCCAGCCTCCCGGGCACCGCCCGGCACAGCCCCTCCACCCACCCCCCGGCCCGGCTGGCGGAGCCCACCCGCTCCCTCCTTTCCAAACCTCCCGTTCCTTCGAGGGCTCTGCCGGGCGCCCCCCACACCCCAGCCTCCCAGCCTAGGTCAGGCCTCATCCTCTCCCCCAGATCTTGGTCCCAGCCTCCTCCGAGCTCGGACCCCGCCCCTCCCGTAACCACACCCTCCTCACTGCACTCCCTCCTGACAGGCAAGGCCGACACTGCCCCCAGCCCGGGCACCCGAGGGGCTGTCCCCAGTCCCCCTCACTGCCCAGCTCCGGGCCGGCCATTTGCGGAGACCGGATGCCCCGTGAGCACCACCACAGGCTGACAGCGGCAGGGGCAAGGGGAGGGTGCGGGGCGCAGGCCAGGGGCCAGGAGGACGTGCACAGAGACGCCGGGGGAGCCAAGCAGGCCCGACATACACGAGGCCCAGAGGAGGGCCGTGGGCGAGGGGAGCAGGGCAGAGGGGGGCTCAGCATGGGAGGGGGCGAGCCGGTGGGGAAGCGGCCGGGGGCGGGCAGAACCCTACTCACATATTTCGCGAAAAAGGACTTCTGCTCCTGGGGGTTCTTGGCCTTCTGGGCCTGCTCCATCTCCAAGCGCTCGATGAAGGCTGCTGTCTCGGGCCTGGGGGGTGGGGGGTAGAAGGAGGAGAGGGGATGAGGGCCCGGGAGCCCCCGCGGCAGCCTGGAAGGGTGCGGGGAGGGGTGGGGCCAGAGTGAGAGGCAGCGGAAGGCCGGCCAGCCGGGGACAGGGCTGGCTCTGCCCGCCGCCCTGCAGCCGCTCCTCACCCTGGCGCCGGGACCGGCGGCTGCAGCTGCACTGAGGTGTTGAACAGCTCCAGGTCCACGTCCTCCACCTCGTGGCCCCGGCAGCCCCCAGGATACGTCACCACCGACACCCCCACCACGTTGCCGGCCACGTCCACGTGCAGGGTCAGCTGGTCCGAGAGGTGCGACTCTACCAGGGAGCACTGGGGGAGGAGGGGGGGCGGTGAGAGGAGGGAGGCCAGCAGGGGCTGCTGCCCAGGCCTCGCCCACACCAGCCCCCCCACCAAGCCTCCTTCCCCACCCCACAGGACCCCCGAAGCATCTTTCAGAGCCCTCCATGAAGCAACGGCCTCCCCAGGGCCCACCAACTGGATTGTCCTCATCCAGCCTGGGAGACCCTTGAGGGCAAGGCCAGGTCCTTAAATGCTGGGGCATTTAAGAACCCAGGCTAGAGCGGGTGGACAAAGCAAGGATGGGGGCTGACCTCATCACCGACTCACCGCGGGGACAAAGGAGGAGACGTAGCCACCGGCTTCTGGGCCGTCAGGGGCGCCAGGCCGCCGTGGAATCCGGACACGGTACAGGCCATTCAGCGCGGCCACGTCCTGCAGGGCAGAGAGAGGGTGGCGGTGAGAGGCACAGTGCCCAGCCCCCACCTGGTCTGGACACCCACTGGGCCCACAGCCAGGAGGGCCCTTCCCCAGTCTCGCCCAGCCAGCATCCCCCACTCCCTGGCCCGGCCAAGCCCAAGACTCCTCCCACTGGGTGCCCCACCCGGGGGGAGACCACCACGAGGAGAGGAGAGGCCAGCCCAGCGACAGAGTAGGTCCCGAGGACACTTCCCACAGGTCTGGGTCCAGCCCCACACCCGAACTCCCCGGTTATATGAGCGGCTAGTTCTCTCTGTGGGCAACTGTGACAGGAATCACGCGGGCACCACGCAGGAAGGCTGGCCAGGGTGGGCCTCAGCCTGATCTCTCCCACAGCGCTGGCACCCACGGGCCCGCAGCCGCCCAGAATAAAGCCTGCGTCCCCAGCTTCCCTTGCAGCTCCAACTGGCCAAAGGGACGGAGTGGAAGTGGATTGTGGCAGCTTTCCCGAGCTTTCCCCCAGAGCCGGCTGTTCCCTCTGGCCCTCCTTCTTCCCTTCCTCTACCTTGCTGCCTGGAACCTCCCCCCCGCCCCCGCCAGCCCCACACCTTCCCTAGGGAGGACCCAGGCGGACCTGGGGGGAACCCAGCCCTTGAGGAGGCCACAAAGCAGGGCGACAGGAGAGGTAACGTTCTCCTGCTTAACCATGGCTACCGTGGGAATACCTTTCTCCTCACAAGCAAATCTTGCACTAAGTGTGAAGCATCGTGGCTGAACCTACAAGAGCGAGAGGAGCTGACCGTATGAAAACTGTGGGGAAGAGGGTGTGCTGCGCAGAGGAAACAGCTCGGGCAGAGGCCCCGAAGTACGCATGCTGTGCTCTGAGGCACGTGCCCCCAGCCCCAGCAGAGCCGGGGGTCCCGTCCTCACCCGGAGCTGGCCCCGCTCCTCCTCGCTGAGCTGCCGCTGCGACAAAGACAAAGTGCCATCTTGCTGGTTCCAGAGCAGCGAGCCCCGCTTCCGGAAGTGGGCACTGTCATCTGTGCGGGAGCCTGGACGTCAACATTTGCAGTGACCAGGTCGCTTCCCCACCCCGAGCCTCCATTTTCCCACTTAAAAACTGGGGACAGCCCCACGTGTCTCTGAAGCCCTGCCTCTGCCTTGCCAGGTGACCGAGAGTCGCTCACGTGACTTAAGCGGGCCTCAGTTTCCCCAGCTGCGGAATACAGGGGCTGCAGAGCTCAGGAGCTCCCAACCACCGGGCTGTCTTGGGCAGATGCCAGGGTCTGACTGGGGAGGTCTGCAGAGGGTCCGAGCTTCAGTGTTTAAAACAGGTGCCCCCAGAGCTTGGGGCCTCAGACTCAATTATGAACCCCTGGGCCACACTGACATCTATGCTCTGGGAGTCTGGAGGCCTGAAATGTCGCAGTTTAAGCTGGGCTTTAGAGAAGGTCCCACCTCTGCCATTCACTTGTAAAAGGAGCTTATCTGGTATCCCTCTGCGCCTCAGTTTCCTCTTCTGTAAAATGGGGTTATCCCTAACACCTCCTATTCTGCTTGACTACGCTGAGGATGTCTGAGTTAATAGAGATGTTTGAGTTAATACATCTAACCACTAGGGCAGGGCATGGGGCAATTGGTCAAAGTCTGCTCTGAGGTTATTACTGCCATACTGACCTTTCTGAAACTGGCATTTGTCTTACAGGTATGGGAGTATTCAAAGACAGAGCTTCTGTTCTCCGCCGCCTCCCACCTCCCCAGTGTAATGCAAACACACTCCCAAGTGCAAAGCTGTAAGTGAATGGATGGCATGTCTCACGCTGAGTGGCACCCGAGTTCCTGACACAGGGCACTGGGTAAGTGTCCAGGTCAGGACGTTGCTGGACTCACCGGTCTCAAATGAGTGCTCCAGCAGCAGCCCCACGGCGCCGCAGCCCTCGCCCTCTCGACCTTCTGCCCCCGCCTGCAGGTCGGATAGAGATAGAGAGGGCCCCAGGTAAGGACCATCAGAGCCCTCAGTCCGGCAGGACCCGCGGACCCCAGGACAGACAGACCCGCAGGCTGCGGCAGGAGCCTTATTTTCATACCCATATCCAAACACTGACACTTGCCCACTATTCCACCGTGAACCGCCCATTTCATGAAAATTCATGATCTGGACGGGCCAGAGAAAACCAGAGCCTGCAAACCAGCGGAACCTCGTTTCCAAGGCAACTATCTCCAGGTCACTTTCACACCTAGCATCATAACTATTCATGAGTTAAAGGGCATCCTTCCCAAGCTAATATCCAAGTGACCTCGTTTTCACCTTCACAGCCCCAATAGCCACGATGCCGCTCGAGTTCCACCCCTCTCAAGCACATTCAAGATTCCATGCCTTCCTTTTCTCCAACTCTCCACATCTCTCCTAATTCTGCATCTTCCTCTCTACGCCCTCAAGCCTGCGCTACCTCGTTCCAGATTTTAATCCGGGAGCTCAAGATCCCGCCCTCCTCATGCATATTCGGGAGGCGGAACTCCTCCGAGAACACCCCACCCCCCACGCCTCTTTAATTTTAGCCACCCCGACGTCTGATTTGCCAAGATTCCACCCGGGCCACACCTCCTCAAACATATTCATGACTGCGGATCCCTAGCGTCCTAATGTTAAGGAAGTTCTTGCCCCAACCTTCTCTTTCGGTGCAGCCTCGTTTTCACAGCACCCAACGCCCAGGTGCCAAAGTCCCATCCCAAAATGGGATTAGGGATCCCATTAGGGATCCCCTTAGGCCCATCCATAAGAAAAACTAAGGCCCAGGGCTTCCCTGGTGGCGCAATGGTTGAGAGTCTGCCTGCCAATGCAGGGGACACGGGTTCGAGCCCTGGTCTGGGAAGATCCCACATGCCGCGGAGCAACTAGGCCCGTGAGCCACAACTGCTGAGCCTGCGCGTCTGGAGCCTGTGCTCCGCAACAAGAGAGGCCGCGATAGTGAGAGGCCCGCGCACCGCGATGAAGAATGGCCCCCGCTTGCCGCAACTAGAGAAGGCCCTCGCACAGAAACGAAGACCCAACACAGCCAAAAATAAATAAATAAATAAAAATAAATAAATTTTTTTAAAAAAACAAACAAAAAAAACACTAAGGCCCAGAGAGGGGATGACAAAATCCCATAAGGAGCCCCGCCCCCTTATGCATATTCACGAGCTAGAGCCTTCCTAACTATCCTCTCGCTTTCTCCCAGTTGTGCGGTCTCATGCATGCGCAGAACTACAGCCTCGCTTTCCACGGTTCTTTTACCTCGTCTTCCCTCTCGGTTCTGCGCAACTTCGTTCCCACCTTAACCGACCTAAAGGCCCGAGACCCACGATTTCCGTCAATCCCGCCCTATGTGCACAGCGAATAAGCACTCACCCCCCGCACAGCGGCCCCGGACCGGCAACCACTACCCCGCGCCCGGCTGGGGGCTGCTGCCGCCATCAGCAAGAGCAGGAGCAGCCGAGTCGCCTCAGCGCCGGTCGCAGCCATTTCGGCCCCGTCCCACCAGCCAAGGGGCTGGAGTGAGCCGGGCGCCGCGGAGCACGCCGGGAGGAACGGCCCACATCCCGTCGCCCGTGCGCCTGCGCCGGCTCTTTGCGTCTGCGCGCTAGCGCCCGCCCGCTACCGGGGCCTGACGTCACGGGGCGGGCGCCGCTCCATCCGGGCCTCCGGGCACCGCCCCTTGGATGACGCCACAATCGCGGGCGTCTCCTCCGTGACGCAGTCAAACCCGGTCCGTCGCGTTGTGACGTCACAGAGCCCGGCCCCCTCCCCCCCATTTCCTCCGTGGGCGCCTCCCTCCGCTCCCCACAAGGGGCGGGACGTTGCGATGAAACGGGGGCACAAGCCTAATTCGGCCCCTGGTGGAGCAGGTGAGGCGGGACCAGGTGGGATGGCAGGTGAGAGGCGGAGCCAGGCCTGGAGGGGTTGGGCCAGGTGAGGGAACCAGGTGAGGGATGGAGCCTGCGATACGGAGACCGGTAGCCGGGAACCCTCTACGCTCAGCGCGGGGCTGACCCTGGGACCTTGGCCCAGCCCCCTGGAACTGACCTGCGAACTTTGCCGCCCATGTAGAACGCCCCCAGGTTCCAGCCTGTCCCACGCGCCAGCCGGGACGGCTCCAACGCCATCTCCTGAGCGGCGAGTTCGACCAGCTGCGGGATTTACCCATCTTTGAGAGCAACTTCGTGCAGGTGTGGAGCCCCAGGGCCCTCCGAGCCCAGGCCTGAGCCCCGGCCTCTTGACTTGGGGAACCTCTGTTCGCCCTATTTCTGATCACTCCCCCTAATGCCCATCTCCTGAAATTCCTGCTTCCCTATGAACCCTGGCCTTTGATTCCCTCGGTCCATTTTCCCTGACTTCATACCCATATGACTCTTGACCTCTGACCCCAGGATCTCTGATCCCCATCTTGGTGGTTAACTTACTTGGTTCCTGACCCTTAACCCTACCAAAATTCCTGATCCCTCCCCAATCCCGTCCCCCATCTATCTGGCTTCTAACCTCTGACCCCTGGCCCCAGGTGACCCGGTTAGGAGAAGTTGCCAACAAGGTCACCATGGGGGTGGCAGCCTCCAGTCCTGCCCTGGAACTCCCAGACCTGTTGCTTCTGGCGGGCCCTGCCAAGGAGAACGGACGCCTGCAGCTCTTCGGGTGACTGCCCCCACCCCAGCCTAGACCTCCTTCCTCCCCAGCTCTGGGCATCCTAGGCCCCCTGCAGCACCTCCTTTCACCCACACGACCTCCAGGGCCAGGAGCCATGAATGGCTGCTAGCCTTCTCTGGGCTACTGTCCACCCAAGAGAACAAGGACGGGGCCATCCACAGGGGCCAGGAATCAGGGATAGATAGACATGAGGGGGACTGTCCTCAGCTACACCCTGGCAGGGATCAGGAGAATGACCATTTATGCAGCACCTACTGCATGCCAGGCATCCCCTTGACCATGCACATCATCTCTTCTCTGACCTCCTACTGTCATATGGTGGGGCCCCTTAGGCCCATCCATAAGAAAAACTGAGGCCCAGAGAGGGGAGCCACTTGCCCTGGGTCCCACAGTGGGTCAGGGGTGGCCTGGGATCAGAACCTTGGGCTCCTCAGGATTGCTGACCTCACGATTCTGGAGCTCCTGGGCCACACTCCACACTGCCCCTTCAGGTCTTTGTTTTTTTCATTGAAAAGGTAATGCAAATACACTCCAAGGTACAAAACACACATAGCACAAAATACACCTTTCTTCCATCCTAGGCTCCTGTCTCCAACTCCAGGGGAAAATACCAAGACATTTACAGGCATAGAGTATATTTCCAGAAACATTCTGCTGGTGGCTTTCACTTTTTGGGCTACATCTCACAGTTAATGAAAGAAAGGGGGATGGGGGAAGGGAGGGAAGGAAGGAAGGAAGGATGGAGTCACATTGTCACATACACACACACGCACGCACGCACACAATCCTTTGTCTGCAATTTTGGATGTAACTCATTTGGTGGTAGAATCTGATTCTGACCTGAACAAACTTGATGCCACTTACAGCCTTTATTTATCCCCCCCCCGAATAAGTTTAAAACTTTTCACAAAGCAGTATTCTGATGCCGGAACCTTGTACTGGGACATTCTCTACCATCTTGCTTTTCTTTTCAATGCTAATTGTATCCCACCATATGAGTCACAACCTGCAGTTGGAAGGATGCTAAGGATGGTGCCCCTCATCATCTCCTTCAGCACTCTCCCCTCCCAGCCCCAGAGAAAACATACCATCGAAGTAAAATCATTGAGCTTGCTCTGCCAACTCAGCCTCAAGACACATCCCCCAGCCCCTCACTTCTAACCAGCTTCCAGCCCTTAGTGATTCTGTGCCAGTGCACACAGATCCATTTTTGGACACACAATTCAACAAACTCCGTCCCCTTGGACACCTAGCTTGCATCCAGCCTCTTGCTGTGATGATGTAATAGGGAATGTCCTTGAACGAATGGCTGCCTTCAGACGGCCTGGTTTCAAATCCTGGCTTCACCTCTTCTTCACTGTCTTCGGCCAAGTTTCCTACCCGTCTGGGCCTCAGTTTCCTCATCGGCAACATGAGGATAAGAGGAGAGCCCACCTTCCAGGGCTGTCAGGGGATAAACTAAGTAAATGTCTGTAAAACTCTTGGAACAGCACCTGGCACAGAGTATGCGCTCTGGAAATGTCAGCTGTTATTCTTCCATTTGGGGAACATACTAATAGATCGAGTTGCCTACTGAGGGAGTCTGATGTGTCCTGTGCCTTGGGGTGACAACCAGTGTGGCAGGCAAGGGACATCCATGTGCTCAGCTGCGAGGGTGTCTGTAAGACCAGTTTCTAGAGGTAGTCTTGCAGGGCCTGAGGGAGGTGGTATGTGGCTACCCAGTGTTGTTAAGAACATGGGTAAGACTTGGGTTCAAATCCCTGCTGTGTGATCTGGACCAAGTTACCCATCCTGTCTGGATTGTTTCCTCCACTGCCTTGTTGGACCTTGAATCAGGCTGGGGGCCTGAGCAATTCCTTTATTCAGATACTCCACAAGCATTCACTCAGCACTGACCATGGGTCAGCTCTGGGTACTACGGAAGCAGCACTGAATAAAATTGGACCAAAAATCTCTGCCCTCAAGCTCACCTTCTACTAGGAAAGCAGACAGATATCAATTTGTCCAGTGGGTGAGGTCTGTGGAGACAGATGGGGCGTGGGGGTGGGCATGGGGAGGTCTGCAAGGGCGAATGTGGTTGTATATAGGCTGGAGGTTGTAAACAGATCTTCTCTAAGAGAGGAAGGGCCCAAGCTATGGGGATGGCTGGAGGATGACAGAGGGAACGGCCTGTGCAAAGGTCCTGAGGTAGGACCAATATGGGACAGTGAGACCAGTATGGCTGGAGCCGAGTAAGCGAGGAGAGTGGGTGGGAGGGGAGGGCAGAGAGGGAACAAAGGGGGCAGATCCCGCAGGGCCTTGTAGTCAAGGCGAGGACTCTGCTTTTACTCTGAGCCACGGGAGGGATTTGAGCTAACGCGGGTGTTGATTGGCGCCCTCTGGCGGCCGCATGGGAACAGACTGGGCTGAAGGCGGGAAATTACGGTGGCTGGACGGCGGGGGTCGGGGGCGGCTGGTGGAGGGACTTAGAAATCGTCGGACTGTGACTGCATTTTAACGGTGGAGCCATCAGGATTTGGTAGGATTGGCTAAGAATGTGAAAAAGTCGACTCCCACGGTTTCTGACTGAGCAAGTGGGAGGATGTAGTTAAGATGGGGAAGACGAATAGGAGCAGCTTCGGGGCTGGGGGAAGGTCAGGAATTTGGCTGTTGGACATTTTATGTGTCCGATGTCGATCCAACATACAAATGGAAATTTCAAGTAAGCAGCAATCTGAGTTTCGCATTTAGGAGGGAGGACCAGCGGGAGACACGGATGGGCTCTGTGTATGGAAGAAAATTGGGGATGGATAAAATGCAAGAGGCAGAGAAAGTGGAAAAGGATCCTTCCGGGCGGGGAGAGGGGCGCTGGGGTGGGCGCTGCGGAGCCGGGGAGGATCAGATGCTGAGGCTGCCCTTCCCGCCCGCCAGGCTGTTCCCCTTGCAGTTCGTCCAGCTCTTCGTCCACGACGAAAGCCGCTGGCAACTCAAGGTCAAGTTCCACACCGGCCGCGCCTTCTACCTGCAGCTACGGGCCCCGCCGGAGACCCGCGACCTCGAGTTCGGCCAGTGGGTGCGGCTGCTCTACCGCCTGCGCTTCCATTCGGCCCAGGGAGCCGTACCTTTCACGCAGGAGTACTCGGCGCTGGAGGACGACGAGGAGGAAGACGAGGACGAGGATCTGACCGAGCAGGAGGAAGTGAGCGGAGGAGGTGAGCGGAGGAGGGCGGGGCTGCAAGGAGTGGGGAGAGGGACATGGGCGGGGCTGGGGGCGGGACCCCTGGGTCTGAGGGAGGAAGGGGGCTGGGGGCCTGTGCTCCTGGGTCTGAGGGAGGAGGGGCCGGGGACCTGGACCCCAGGGTCTGAGGGAAGAGGGGTCGGGGACCTGGACCCCTGGGTCTGAGGGAGGAGGGGCCGGGGGCCTGGACTCCTGGGTCTGAGCGGGGAGGGGCCGGGGGCCTGGACCCCTGGGTCTGAGGGAGGAGGGGCCGGGGGCCTGGACCCCTGGGCCTGAGGGAGGAGGGGTCGGGGACCTGGACCCCTGGGTCTGAGGGAGGAGAGGCCGGGGGCCTGAACTCCTGGGTCTGAGGGGGGAGGGGCCGGGGGCCTGGACCCCTGGGTCTGAGGGAGGAGGGGCCGGGGGCCTGGACCCCTGGGTCTGAGGGAGGAGGGCCTGGGACCTGGATGCCTCTGTCTGAGAGTGGAGGTGACCAGGAGCCCAGACTCCTAAGTCCTGACAGGGTGTGGCATCTGTACCCAGAGGACAGGAAGCTCTCAAAAGCAGGGCAAGGTCTGCAGGACCTTGGCGCACCAGCAAAGGTGGTGATGGTTTCCTAACTGGGCATCCCCCCACCCCAGTCTCGCTCCCCTTGACCTAGCATGGTGGGATCTGGGGAGGGAGTGCCCAGGCCCTGAAGGAGTGGGGTCAGCCAGACAAGATGCCAGGTCCGTGTAAGGCCTGGGGAGGGGAAATGCCCCAGTCCTTGAAGGTGGGGACACTGGAACCTATGGGGCCTCTTCCTCTTGAGACACCCTGCTCCCCAGGCCTTCCCAGGAAGTACAAAGTGCCCACTCACCCGCCCCCAAACGGCAGATACATCCGCAGTCAAGGCCTCTGAGACAAACTCGCTCTCGTACCCAGCTTCAAGCCATGGAAGCCAGACTGGACCCACAGACCTCTGAACTCTGGGGACTCTGATTCCTCCAACATTCTTTTGCGGTCACTAAAAGACCAGAGATCAAAGTGTACCCTACCTCGGGGCCGGACAGATGAATTATTAAAGTTAATAAAGATCGGCCACTTAAGAACCAACAACCCGGTCACGAGCAGTTTCCCCATCGTCACCGATTCAACATGGCAGAAATAGCTCTTCCAGTAAGACTGCCCCAGCACAGTCTTCTGTTCATGGTGTCTGGCTCCTCGGGCCACCACCGAGGCCCAGCGCCCATCATTCCATCATGGCTACCTCGCTAGAGTAGCCCTCCCCAGTCTGGCCTTTGGTTCTTCTTTGCCCACTGCATCTGGCCCCTGCAGCCAGCCCACCTGCTCCCCACTCACAGTAGCTCGTCTAACAGGGCTGCCTCCACAGGGTGTCAGGTCCACCCGTGATTTTGTAGTTGCCACGGCAACGCGGTAGGCTCGCTAAAGTAGCTGTTGCAAGATGGCAGCCTCAATGTGGTCTGTTACATCAGGGCTGCCTCATCGTGGTTGCCATTCCAACCTGGCTGTCCCCATCACCCAGCCCCAGGTGACTAAGCCCTACAGGAGGAGGAAGGCGGGGCTACAGACTCAAGAAGGACAGACATATGGGAGTCCAAGACAAGACTATGATCTTCTCATTGATAACTCGGGAAAGGGAAACATGTTGGGGGAGGTCCGGGTTAGGACTCAGCAGCCAATTATCTTGGCAGGTGGAAGAGAGAGCTTCACTGCGGCACTGTCGGGGGAAAACAGAAAAGGGTGGTAAAAATGCTTGTCCCACAGCCACCCGCCCCTGCGCCCGGCCCTCCGCCCGCTGGGTTCGCTTGACCAGCATGGGGAGCAGGTTTTCCCTTCATCACCTAGCTCGGCACCTGGTCAACCCAACTCCATAGAGCCCTGATGCCTGTAGTTTTGAACCCAAAACTGGGACGTTCTGATTACGGAGCAGCTGCTGGAGACCAGCCGTCACTGGAATCCTGAAGTAGGGATATTTCTGAGCGGATTCAATGGTTGACGAGGGGGACGGCAGAACCCTAGGAATCATCAGTAGGTCGGCCTGGCAGATCAGTGCTTCAGAATGACAGGGAGTGCTCCCTCTGGACGCTTTGCTAAGGGTCTGCAGCCCCTTCTGTCTACTGGGCTGTCATCAGAGCCAGGGAGGGACTCTGGAAGCCCCTATGAACGTCAGTCGCCTCTGAGGGACTTGGTTAGCGGCCTCCCCACGAGTCTTGGCTGGTGGATGCTTGTTGGACTGAAGCCCAAGGCAGCGGATGCAAGGAAGAGCATTCTGGGTAGAGGGAAAAGCATGTGCAAAGTCCCAGGAGCAGGAGAAGGCACAACCAGTTTGTCCAACCGCCAAGTGCTCGATGTGGCTGGAAAATGGGGGCGCTTGAGGCTGGAGAGGGGCTGGGGGTGGCAGAGGCAGGACCATGACCCCAGGAGGAAGGGTTCTGGGGCTGCGGGGGAGCCCTGGGAGGGCTGTGAGCAGGTCAACTGTGGATATGGGCCAGGCACCCTCTAGGGCCAGGAGGTGGAACCGGAGAGAGAGACTGGAGGCCCTGAGGCCCGAGAGGAGGCTGGGGCAGAATTCAGGAAGGAGGACAGATGAGGCTGGGGCTGTGGGGAGAGAGGTGGGGACAGGAGGGGGACAGGGACAGGCTTTGGAGGGGGCTCATTTTTCGGGGCTCCCACAACCCCCGTCCTCTGCCGCTACCCATGTTGGTTTCAGTGCTGTGCCACACACCTCCCCAGGCACACTGGAAGCCTTAGCGATCATTTGCTAAGTTCGTCTCGCCCTCATCCACCTCTTATTTGTCCTTCAGATCCTTTGGAAAACCTCAGACTCCTGCCCAGGCCGGGTCAGGCGCTCCCCTTCCCCCACCCCTACAATACCCTGTGCTGCCTTCCCTCCCCCACGTGTAGCCCTGAAACATCCTGCTGGGGTCTGAATCGGCTTCCCAATCATACTCGCAGAGGGCGCGGGTCTGCCTAGGCTCCGGTCTCAGCCTGCTCAGCCCCGGCCTCCCGTTAGCTTGGTAAAGGGAGTGGGTGAGGGTCGGGCAGGCGCAGCACTGGGGCCCGCCCCGTGCTTACTTCGGACTTCCAGCTTGCACTCGGCCAGGGCCTCCCCCAGCTCGTTGACGGCCCGACACGTGTAAGTCCCCGAGTCGAAGGAGGACGGGCGGCGGATGTTCAGCGTCAGGACCCCCAGGTAGTTGTTCATCAGGAACTTGGGATCTCCACTGATTTCCATATTGTTCTTCATCCAGACCACCTTGGGCTGTTGAGGAGAGTGGGAGAGGAAGCCATGTGACAGAGGGTCCCCTGGGAAATGGCAGAATGGGCCTTGGGAGGCAGATTTGGGTTCTCCTTTTGGCTGTGCCACCTCCTAATTTTGACTGGCTGACCTTGGATGAGTCGCTTCTCCTCTCTGACCCTCAGTCTCCTCTTCGGTAAGAGGAAGAGCCCGCTCCTTGTGGCGGCCCATAGGGCCCTGCACGATTTGGCCCCATTACTCCTCTGCCCTCACTTCCCACCCCCTCCTTCCATCTGCTGCACCCACACGGGCTGCCTTACTGTCCCTCAGACACAGGCAGGCTCCCACCTCAGGACCCGGCACTGGCTCCTGCCTCTTCCAATACTGCTCTTCCCTCCTCTTTTCACCTAACCAGTGCGTGCCTATCTTTCCGGTCTCAGTTCCCCTGTCACTTCCCGGGTCCTAGACTGGAACAGGAATGCCCACGTTACACTCTCACAACTGCCTGCATTTCCCTAGCACACTCACTACCCTTTATAATTTTATAGTCATTTGTGTGACTTCGGATGAATGGCGGTCTCCCCCAACAGACGGGAACTCCTTGTTCAAATCACCAGCACATAGAAAGCCTCTGAAAACGTGTGTTGAATGAATGAATGAATGATGTAAATAAATGAAGCGAATGAATGAACTGAATAAATGAATGGATTGGTAGGGAAATAAATGAGCGGAATGAATGAATGGATGGAGTTAGTGAATAAAGCAGTAGACAGCGGTGATGGTGGAAGTGAAGGAGAGAATCCACGGGATGCCTACAGGAGCTGATGCTAAAAATTGGCAAAATGTGTCAAAAGGGCCAGGCAGTCAATATTTTAGGCTTTTTGGGCTCTGTGGTCTCTGGGTCATGGACCACACGCAAACCATTAACGTGAAAGCAAAATAACAAAAAAGAAAAAGAAAAAAACGTTTTAAAAATTATTTATCCCCTTGTGGTCCAGTGGTTAGGACTCGGCAGTTTCACTGCCAGGGCCCGGGTTCAATCCCTGGTCGGGGAACTAAGATCCCACAAGCCACGTGGCACAGCCAAAAAAAAAAAAATCTTAGAGAAACCGGTGGCAGGCGGATTTGGCCCGAGGGCTGTAGTTCGCCAGCCACTGGTCTACGTGGGTCCTTGGAGTTCAAGGTTGCAAGTGTCCACATTCCCAGACAGCAGTCTGGAAACCAGATAGGGCAGGAAGACGCCAAGGAGCCCTGCAGGTTTAGACCCCCTCTGCCCCAAAGGTTTCTGTTTTTAAGGGAAGTCAGAGTGTAGTGAGCTGAGACTTGGGCTCTGGTTAGAGCAGAGAGACAGGAAGTGGGTTAAAAGTGAGCAAATGCCACGAGCAGAGAGATAACTCAGGGAGGAAGAGCCCGTGTGGCGGGCAGGCAATGGGGCTTCACCTTGGTGAAGATTTCCCTACAGGGTTACACATTACACACACTGCGCGCGCGTGCGTGCGCACACACACACACACACACACACACACACACACACACACACACACACACGGCACCTTCGGGTAGCCTCTGACGGCGCAGTTGAGAGCTGTAGCGTAACCAGCCACGACTACCCGGTCAGGTAGAGGCGTCAGGAACTTGGGAGGCGTTCGGAAGTCATGCTCCTTGTACTTAGGCATTTTGAAGGTGGCACCTGGGGGAGGGGTGACACACCTGTAAGGGGACAGATCCTGACTGTCCCCGGACCACCTCTCCTCCAGCACCAGGTGCCATCAACTTTGAGTCCAGGGAGGTAGACTGTATATAAAATAGATAACCAACAAGGACCTATTGTATAGCACAGGGAACTCTACTCAATATTCTATAATAACCTATATGGGAAAAGAATCTGAAAAAGAATGGATATATGTATATGTATAACTAAATTACTTTGCTGTACACCTGAAACTAACACAACATTGTAAATCAACTATACTCCAATAAAAAAAATTTTTAAAAACTGAGAGAGAGGGGGGACTGGGGCTGGCCCCCTCGGAGCGGTGGCAGTGGCCATACCTGTCTTGAGGATCCAGGCCGTGTTCTTGGAGACGCCAGGCGAGTCACTGAGCCCACAGATGTTCTCGCTGTAAACTCGGAAATAGTATTCGTTGCCCATGATGAGGTCTGACACGGTGCAGGAGGTTTGCCGGTTGTGTTCGTAGACGTTGAACCACTCCTACGGCATGGGGGATGGGGAGGGGCCGGGAGAGTCAGGGACACGGACCCAAGCAGGCACCTCGCTCATAAAACCCACCGTTCCCCAGCAGCTCTGTTCACAATGGCCGGAAGGTGGGAACAACCCAGGTGCCCATCAGTGGATGAATGGACAAGCAAAACGTGGTCCATTCAAACCAGGGACTGGTAGGGGAATTCCCTGGCGGTCCAGTGGTTAGGACCCCACGCTTCCACTGCAGGGGGCACAGGTTCGATCCCTGGTAGGGGAAATAAGATCCTGCAAGCCGCACTGCGCAGCCAAAAACAAAAATCAAACAAAAAACCAGGGCCTAGCACTCAGCCGTGAAAAGGGCTGAAGCACGGATACCTGCTACAATGTGGATGAACCTGGAAAACATGGTGCTGAGTGAAAGGAGCCAGACACAAAAGGCCACATAGTGTGTGACTGTGTCCGTAAGAAATGTCCAGGAGGGGCCAATCCACAGGGCCAGGAAGCAGATGGGGGGTTGCCAGGGACGGGGTGGGAGGGAAAGGGCAGTGGCTGCTTCATGGACGAGGGGTTTCCTTTTGAGGTGATGAAAATGTCTTGGAACTAAATAGGGTGTTGCACAACACTGGGAAGGTGTGAAATGCCACTTGAAAATGGTTAATGCTAAATTTGGCTAGATGAATTTTACCTCAATAAAAAAGAAAGAAAAAGAAAACCTAGGGCTTCCCTGGTGGCACAGTGGTTGAGAATCTGCCTGCCAATGCAGGGGACACGGGTTCGAGCCCTGGTCTGGGAAGATCCCACATGCCGCGGAGCAACTAAGCCCGTGAGCCACAACTACTGAGCCTGCGCGTCTGGAGCCTGTGCTCCGCAACAAGAGGCCGCGATGGTGAGAGGCCCGCGCACCGCGATGAAGAGTGGCCCCCGCTTGCTGCAATTAGAGAAAGCCCTCACACAGAAACGAAGACCCAACACACCCAAAAATAAATAAATAAATAAATAAAAATTAAAAATAAAAGAAAACCTATTAAAGAGCTCCCTGGTGGCCTAGGGATTAGGATTCCAGGCTTTCACTACTGGGCCCAGGTTCAATCCCTGGTCGGGGAAATGAGATCCCTCAAGCCGCCTGGCACCGCCAAAAAAAAAGAAAAAAAATCTATTATGCACCAAATCTCAGCCAAAAGGCTTTCCTCCCTGTCCCGGCCCATTCTCCCACATTTCCCGGTGCCTCAGTTTCCCCAGCTGGGAAATGGGAACAACACACCTGCTCTGACAATCTGGCCAGCTTTTCTCCCCGCAAGCCCACTCCAGCCCGGGCCCCTGGTCTCTCACCATGGTTTTCTTGTCGGCTTTCTGGATGAAATACCCGGTGACCTCACTGTTGCCGTCATCCTTGGGGGGTTTCCACTCCACCAGCGCGTTGCTGCCCCACACCTCCTTCACCATCACCTTCTCCGGTGGCCCTGCCTTTTCTGGAAGATGGGGGGCCTGTTGTAAGTCACCCCAAGCATCCCTAAACGTCCAGTGCCTCACCTCCTCTCCCCTGTCCATCCCCACACCCTCTGATCTCTCTTAGGCTTTTTCCCACTCCGCTATCCTCCCCTTCTGCCCCACGGCCACCTCACACCCTCCCCGGCTCCAGTCTCTCCACGGTCCTCCTCATCTCCTCCCATCTCCTCCCCTCCCCCCTCATCGCCGCCTCCTCCATCCCCTCCCGGCCTGCGGGCCGCGCACCCACGACCCGGATGTGGATGGTGGCCGTGTCCTTCCTGTTCTCGATCTGCACGCTGAGCTCGTACTCCCCGGAGTCTGAGCGGGCAGCCTGGCGCACGAAGAACACTGTGTCCAAGTCGCTGGTGCGCACGTGCACGCGGGAGGTGTCTATGGGCGCCCCGCCCTTCGTCCACACCACATGCGGCCTCGGCTTTCCCTGTGCGGGGAGGCGGGGAGGGCGGCGAGGTTAGCCCGGGTCTCGCCCGCAGAAGCTGACCCCTCACCCCTGCCCCACCCCCCGACCCCAGCTCGACGCACCTGGAAGGGAATGACGAGGTTAATTTGCTCCCCCACTTTGCGGATGTAAGTCTGGCGGAGGTGGCGGGGCAGCCGGATCTTGGGTTGCTCTGAGGGCACAAACCCAGGGAGGGGCTCAGCGCCGGGCCGAGGAACTCGACGGAGGGACAGACAGACCAGGGGCGATGAGGTTGTCGCGGGAGGCCCTAATGATGACACCAACTTGGCCTTTAGGAGAGCAGAGTCGGGGGTCAGGAGTCCTCACCCACAATCTCCTGGATGGTGACCGGCTGGGCCAGGGTGGCTGGCTGGCTGCGCCCGGCGATGTTGACCCCAACGACGCGGAAGGTGATTCTGGCTCCCGTGGGGAGGTTCTTGACAGTGAAGCCACAGCGCTCCACCAGCTCCGTGTTAGCAGGGATCCACTCGTCAGCTACGAGAGAGGAGCGAGGCTGGGGACCTTCCTTCAAGACCTTCCTAGGTGCCCCTCCGTTTGTGTCCTTTAAGCGCCTAGGGCCCCACCGCAATGAGTAGCTGCAAGGGACATTTCTTGAGCATTTCTTATGACCAGGTTGGAGCTAATTAATGTTGGCTCATTAACTCCTGCCTCCATTCTGTTATCCCCATTTTAGAGACGAGGAAACTGAGGCTCAGAGAGGGTAAGGGATTGGGGGTGGTAGTTACAGACAGCTCCTCGGATTTCCTGCTTGAAAATGGGTGCTTTTCCATCGTGGTTTTATTGCCATGGGTTGGTGAACCAATGTGAGTCAGACCAACAATCAACAGGGTGAACTCTAACAAAAGTATAATAGGTTCTGAAAGACAGATTGGGGAGGGGAGGGCAAGGGTAGGAACTGGGTAAAGAGCGCTGGGAAGAGAAAAGGAAGAAATTGACCAGAGACCACCCGTCCATCATTTACATGCATCCCCAAATTCTGTCATCACTGTATCCCGTCAAAATGGAAACTGTTTTCGCCATTTTTAGATGAGGAAACTGAGGCTTTAGAGGCTTGCCCAAGGTCACACAGTTACAAAGTGAAGGGACAGGATTGGAACCCACATCTGTCTGACTTAAAGCCTGGGATACAGTGTCAAAATGATCTTGTCTGTCTCCCCAGTGAGAGGACCATGTCGGAGATATCCCCAGAGCCGGGGCACTGGGCCTGGCATGGACTCAGTGCTCAATACGTGTTTGTTCCGTGGAGGACTGAGAGTGGGATGTGTGGAAATATGGATAGGTGGATGGACAGACAGATGGAGAAACAATGCATAATTAGATGGTTGGATGGTCATATAGGCAAACGGATGGATGGAAAGAAGGGAGGGAGGGAAGAAACATAGTGGTGAAGCGATAGATATATGGATGAAAAAAATGTTACTGGATGGATGGATAGTTAAATGATCCAAAAAATTTTCAGATGGATAGAGAGATGGTTGGATGGATGACTGGGTGGGCAACTGGAAAAAAAGAAGGAAAGAAGGGAGGGAGGGAGGGAGAAATAAGAGGTGAAAAAGAAGGAAGGAAAAGAAGGAAGGAAGGAAGGAAGGAAGGAAGGAAGGAAGGAAGGAAGGAAGGAAGGAAGGGTACATGGATGGAAGGATGGATGGATGGATGGATGAAAGATTGGTTGGATGGTTAGATGAATGGATAACTAGACAGAACAGAGGAGGAGCAAAGTAGGTAGTAGATAAATACTTGGATGGATGGATAAAAAGGTATCACTGTATGGAGGATGGGCGTAGGGGAGGGAGGAAGGGAGCGGGGAGGGAGAGAGGGAGGGAGAGAGGACAAGCTGGTCACTGGGGGCCTGGCTTGACCCATCCCATCCCAGGGATTCAGGCAAGCACAGACAGAAGGGCAGTTCGCTATGGCAGAGATCTGTCCCTGCACTGCCCTATTTGCAGTCCTCTGGACCGGACACCCACTGGGACTCTGTGTGTGCCACTGCCCCCCAGCAGGCCAGACGGGGTAACTCACAGCCCTCCACGCAGTACTCCACCAGGTACCCATCGATGCCACCTGCCCCAATCCTATCTGGGGGCCGCCACTTGAGGGTAGTGGTGGTGTCTGTCACGTCCTCCACTGTCAGGTGCTGGGGTTCACTTGTGGGCGCTGTAAGAATCCACGAAAGGGGAGGTGGGGTAAATGAGGGCTCAGGGGTCAGAGCTGGAGTCACTGGTCAGGAAAGGGATCAATATGGTGGGCCAAAGGTCAGGGAGCAAGGATGTGGTATCACGGGTCATTAAAACAAGATCTCAAGGAATCGTGAGGTCTCCAAGGGCAGGGATAGGTGTCTGTGTGGTAGGTCAGAGGTCAATGACATATTCGGGGGACAGCATGGAGTCTAGGATCATAGAGGTCGGTGGCTGTTGTACGGGGTCAGGAAGAGGTCAGGAGGATGCGTGGGGCTGGGGGGTCAATGTCTTGAGTTGTTGGATGAGAGGGGACAGAAGTCAGCGGAGTCAAGGGAGTAAAGGCCAGGGTGTAGGGTTAGAGATCAGTGAAGGGCAGGCCATGGGTCAGAGGTGGACGGGGGCTCAGTGAGGGTGCAGAGAGGAATCACCAATAGGCAAGAAGGGCTTGGTGTTGACGCTGGGCTGGGAGACCCCAATGGCGTTGACAGCAAAGACCCGCATCTCGTAGAGGATGCCCTCGATCATATTGGTGGACTCATAGGTGGTCTCCGGGAGGACCTCGAAGTTCAGCTTCATCCAGCGCTGAGAGCCCTTCTTCTTCCGCTCCAGGAGGTACCCTGGAGGCCCCCGCAAGCGGAGAGAAGTGGGAAGTCATGGGGAGGCCTGGGGTCCCAGGTCAGTTGGGGCAGTCAAAGGCACATCAAAAGGTCACATGACTCAGAGAGGTCTGAGGCTGTGAATCTTGAGTTGATCTCAGGGTCACAGAGCAGTCAGAGGTCACCCGTCATGGGGTCAGGGATCAAGAAGGGCCACAGGTCATGAATCAGGGCATAAGGAGTCACAGAAAATCCTAGGCTGTTAGCCAAAGTGAGGATTCCCAGGTTGCTGGGGAGTGAAGAATGCTAGGGAAGGCAAAAGGGACTGTGAGATATTGAAGACAGAAAACCGAGTTTCCGAGGGTGGTCATTGATGATGCTAAGGGCTCTTGGAGGTCAAGGAGAAGTCAGGGGACAGGGGAGGTCAGAGGTCATGAGCACCGTGGCACATGGGCACTCACCGGTGACCGGCTGTCCCCCGTCATACTTGGGTGGCTCCCAGACTAGGGTGGCCCAGTCTTCTCCAACCGATGTGACACGCACAGCCTCCGGGGGGTCTGGGACATCTGGGGAAGGGGAGGCAGGGTGGTCAGAGGGCACCTCATGGCCTCGGGGAACCACCCCCTGGCTCAGCCCCCTTGCTTCCCCTCTGCTCACCCACAACCTGCAAGAAGATGGAGGCCACGTCCTCGCCGACGGGGTTGGTGACCTTGATGGTGTAGTGGCCCTGGTCAGCTCGCTCCGCGCTCTCAATCACGAAGCTGCTGGTGTCTGCCCGCTTCTCAATGCGGACCCTGCCCTCGGTGCCTGAGAACACCTGAACACAGCCCACCAGATGGCCTTTTTCTACCCCTCTCAAAAACCAGACCGGCCTCCACCCCTCCCCTGCCCAACAGTCTCCAATGGCTCCCCGTGACCACACGATGCACAGGCTGTGGACCCAGCACAAGAGGACCTGCTGGGTCTGCCCCCAGCCCCATCACCCCCCTGCCACTGCCCTCCTTGCCTTCCAGACACCACCCTTCATTAAAAACACCAGCCTGTCTCATCCCCAAGATTTTGCAAAGCTGATCCCCAGGGCATGCAATGCCCTGACCCACTTCTCTATCTGCTATACTGTTACCCATCCTTTAGAACCCATCCAGAAGTCGCCTCTTCTGGAAAGCACTCCTGGATGCCCTCAGCTGAAAGTGACAGCCCACTTTGACTGCTGTGACAGAATCCTCATAGCTTCTGGTACCTCCCTTTCTCTCAGCCCTGATCACCCTGAACTGTGACTGTTTGGGCACGTGTCTGCCTCTCTCCAAAAGAGAAGGCTCCAGGAAGGCAGGGGCTGCATCTGATTCATGGCTGTATCCTCAATGCCTATGCAAGAGCCTGACATACAGGAAACATCAGGGGGTGTTTGCTGAGTGAAGGAATGAATGAAGATTGAGTCAAGTCTATCCGTTTTACAGAAGAGGAAACTGAAGCCCAGAGGAGAGAAGAAAAATTGAACTGTTCCAGGGCCTGGAACATACAAGATGAAAATATTTGTTGGATGGATGGATGGATAAGTGGATTGATTCATGGATAAATGGACAAATGGATTAATTACTGGATGAATTCATTAATCAATCAATGAACTGATGAATGGAAAGATGGTTAGATGGATGAATTGATGGATGGCTGGACTGATTGATTGATTGATTAATGGGTTAATGGATGGATGGATGAGTGGATGGAGGACTCATCATGTGCTAGGCCAGAACCATGTGATGAACAAATATAATCTCCAATCTTCACAACAACCCTCTGAAGAAGGAATCAAATTCCTCATTTTACAGACAATGAAACTGAAGCTCAGAGAGGGAAACCAGCTTGCCTGAAGTCACCCAGCAGAGCTGAGAGGGAGAAGTCAGGGCACAGGGGAAGCTCCACATACCTCATCCTCCTTCATCCAGGTGGCCACAGGAGGGGGCTCCCCTGTGATGGACACGTCCAGCCTCAGCTTGTTTCCAGCCACGACCACAACTGAATTTTCTGAGGTCTTCCCCGAGAAGTCCAGGTGGATCTTTGGTGGCTCTGGTGGCAGAGGAGAGATTCTGGGGAACTTGGGAGTGGGCAGCTGGGCCCTCCCAATCCCCTCCAGAGGATCTCCTGAGAAGCTGGGTTCCAACAGCCACAGAGAACCAGCGGTCCAGGTCCCCTGCCCCTTCGCCCTCAGACCCAGGAGTCCAGGCCCCCAGCCCCTCCTCCCTCAGACCCAGGAGTCCAGGCCCCCGGCCCCTCCTCCCTCAGACCCAGGAGTCCAGGCCCCCAGCCCCCTCTTCCCTCAGAACCAGGAGTCCAGGCCCCCAGCCTAAGGACCACAGCGGCCTCTGGTCCTTACCTTGCTTGGGGACGTACTCCACCGTGATTTCTGGAGGACAAAGAAGACTGATGGTTAGGTCTATGGGGCCCCTTATCCCACCCTCACACCCCATCACCCTGGGACCTGGGGGGTTGGGAGGTGGATTCAGGCCCATGACTGTCCCTCCTCCCACAAGCACCTGCTGTCACCCCCAGCGTACAGTTAGGGAAACTTAATCCTGAAGGGGGTTGGGGTCTGGGAGGGTGGATGCTGTGGCACCCAGGGGGAGAACAAGGAGGTATCCTCACCCAGGAATTTGAGTTTGGCCGAGAGGGACAGGGCAGAGCCGTCGGGCACAAATGTGTAGTCTCCCTCATCCTCAGGGTGGACATCGTCAATCACCAGTCTGTGGAACCTAAGGGGAGGGGGGGGGTGCAGGGCAAAGGTCAGGCCGGGTCGCCCTGGGGACCACCACGGAGAAACATGCTCCTCAATGCGGTCCCCGTGCTCAATGCAATGCTAGTGCCTGGGCCCACATCTCACTCTGCCCCTTACTAGCTGTGTGGCCTTGGGCAAGTCACTTAACCTCTCTGTGCCTCCGTTTCTTCACCTATAAAATAGAGGTAATGTTCACAATCTACAAGGGGGTTGTTGCAAGGCATTTAGAAGACTCCCTGGCACCTGGTAAGTGCCCTGTAAAGCATTAAGATTAGTTCTCAGCATTATTGACACCATCAGCAGGCAGGGGCCTTACACAGAACCCAGAAAAAGTCTACGTCTGCCAAGAGCTATTATCAGGAAATCCACGGGGGCACGATGTTCTGCTGGCATCACAGTGGTTCTCAGCATTCTGCAGATTACCAGGTGTTTATCTCAGGTGTCCACGTGCTACGCTTGGAATTCCAGCCCCGTTTCCCTAGCTAGGTGGCCTCCCCGCCAAAGTTGACTCTTTGCAAATATAGTCACAAGTTTCCCGTCCTGTAGCCGTGACCCTTGCAAAGAGACCTTGCCGCCTGTGACCTCCTTTGCCCCATAGGATATAGTGGAAGTGACACTGGGACAGCACTCAGCCCAGCCCTCAGAGGCCCTCTTCGCTTCTGCTCTCTCTCGGGACATCTGTGTCGGCCACGTGAATATGCCAGGACCGGCCTCCTGGGGAATGAGGCGTCCCACGGACCAGAGTGGAGGCAGCCCAGGTGACCCAGATGAGGGCCTGAGGGAGCCCAGGAAGATGGCCATCTGAGATCAGCCAGCCTCCAACCAACCCTGAGACTCACAGTGAAATAAACCCTTGTGTTTTACTGTTGTTGTTTGTTTTGTTTTTTCGCCGTCCTGCATGGTTTGTGGGATCTTAGTTCCCCGACCGGGGATTGAACCCAGGCCATGGCAGTGAGAACAGAGTCCTAACCACTGGACCGCCAGGGAATTCCCTAAACCCTTGTTCTTTTAAACCACAGAGTCTGCAGACCACGTCCGCAGTCCACTCCGTACCTCCCGACGTGGGTTATGGTGATCCTCTTGCTGGGCCGCACCTCGACCCCATTCTTGTACCACTTGCCCGTGACCTTCTCATCGGACACCTCACACTTGAACACGGCCTGTTCTGAGGCCTTCACCGTCACATCTGCGATGTCCTGCAGGACCTCCAGCTGTTTCTCTGGATGGGGAGGGAAGGAGAGGGGGCCATCAAACTGCGGTCAGTCCACAAAGATAGGCGAACACCCATTATGGGCCAAGCAGTGTCCCAGGTTCTGGGATTCTGGCCGTGAAACAACCCAGAAACAATCTGCGGGCCTCGTGAGCTCACGTTCTAGTGGGGAGACAGGCAGTGAATGGGAAACACATAAACCAATAACTAGAGGGAGTGATGAGGCCTGAGGGATGGCAGGGAGGCCGCAGAAGGCTCCCAGGTAGAGGGCACAGCATGTGCAAAGGCCCTGCAGAGGAAAGCAGGCTTGTTGGTTTGGGAAACAGCCAGCAGGCTGGTGCAGAGTGAGCAAGGCAGATGTGGGAGATGGCACAGGCAGGACACATCCCATGGGCCACGGAGAGCACTTTGCATTGACTCTGAGTGAGGTGGAAACCGCTGGAGGGTGTTGGGAACATGGCTGGGGTCTGACTTACACTTTTTTTTATTTTAGTTTTTTAAATAAAACAATGCACTTGTATGGCTTAAAAATAAAATGATAAGAGGGTGTAGATATAGAGCGGGAAATCTCTCACCCAACCACTTCCAGTCGCACCAGTCTCGATCCCTTCTCCAAAGACACTATAGCCAGTTCATAGCCAGAAAAGCAAAGACGTACATACAGTTCATTCCCTTCTTTCTTTCTCTTTCTTCCTTCCTTCCTCCCTCTTCTTTCCTTCCTTCCTTCCTTCCTTCCTTTCTTTCTTTCCTTCTTTCCTTCCGTCCTCCCTCCCTCCTTCCCTTGCTTCCTCTCTTTCCCCTCCATACAAATAGTGGCATATTTGCTTCTTCACCTAACAATATATCTTGGAAACCCTTCCAAATCACTAACTAAAAATTGTCCTCTTTTATGGCTTCAGAGGGAACTACCATCATTTATCTGGCCTATCAATGACTCGGGCTTTTTTTTTTTTTTACTTTTTATATTGAAAATATTACAGACTCACAGGAGTTTGTAAAAATAGTACATAGAAAAAAAAGGGGGGAGAAATAGCAAGTAGAGTCCCATGTACCCTTCACCCAGCTCCCCCAATGGTGACATCTCTCGTAACTGTAGTCCACTATCCAAACCAGGAAACCGACATGGGTCCAGTCCTGTGAACTAGACCATAGAATGTGTTCAGTTTTCACCATCTGACATTTTGCAAGGATCACTCTGGCTGGAGTCGGGGTTGAGGCACAAGTGTAGAAACAGAGAGAGCAGTGAAGAGACTATTGCATCAGTTCAGGGTATGAGGGGGATGGAGACCTGGGCCAGGTGAGGGCAATGGAGGTGGAGAGAAGTGGTGAGATTCAGGATATCCTTTGAAGGTGGAGCCACCGGGATTTGCTGGTGAATCAAATGTAGGGTATGAGGCAAAGAAGGAGTCAGGGACAGCTCCAAGATTTGGGGCTTGGGCAACTTCGAGCGGCGTGTTGAAGCATGTGCAGTGCAGCTCCCTGCCCCACCGGGAGGCCCCCTACCTTCCACGATGAGCTCCGCCTCACACTGGCCGCCGTTGGTCATGACCTGGTAGTGACCACTATCCTCCAGGGTCACATCCGAGTAGATGAGGATGTGACGCTTCCCATCCTTCTTTAAGCGGTACATGGCCTTGAAGGAATCCTCCCGCGTCAGTTCCACGCCATCTTTCATCCTGGGTGGAGGGGACAGGAAGGGGAGAAGTGAGGGGCCCGCTTAGACTGGAGTCTGGATGTCAGAGGTGAGTGAGGGGCCAGACAGACAGTCCTGAGCAGGAACCAGGGGTCAGAAGGGAGATCACGAAAAGGAGGAGAGACAAAGGTTGACAGAGGCATCTAGAATGGATGGATCACAGGTGGGGATTGGGGAGAGAAAGAAGAAGAAGAGGTCACAGGCCACAGGTCTCAGCTGGAGGTCAGGAGACACAAAAAAGGGTCATGGGGAGAGGTCAGAACATGGAGGACGTTCGGGGTCACAGAGGGATGTCAAATATTGTGGCCTCAGTAAATGGTGCTTCCCTGCTTGGGCCAGTCTTCCCACTTCACTTCTACCTCCTCATCACTCGAACCTCAACTCAATCATCACCTCCTCCAGGAAGCTTTCCCTGACCTCCTGAGTCCTTTTCTCCTATTAAAAAGTGGTTATAGCATCAGTTATTGCTCCTCTGCAATATCAATACTTGTCAAAATAGAACTTTGATATTTATTTGTGTGATGACTTTATTAATGCCTGTTTCCGTTTTCAACACACACACACACACACACACACACACACACACTCCGCCCCAGCAGTTTGCCAGATCATAAACTCCACAAGGGCAGGTGCCATGTTAATATATATTCTCTCCATTTTCTCTCCAATACATAGAAGAGTGCCACCACACAACAGGTGCTCAATAAACACTTGTTGGATGGGGGAATAGATGTAAGAATGGACGAACGGATGGGTAGATGGGTGAGTGGGTGGACGGGTGGGTGGATGGATGGATGAATCAATGGGATGGGTGGGGAGATGATGGATGGATGGATGGGGGGCTGGGGAGATGGATGGATGGATACATGAATGAATGGTCAAAGGATGGATAATTGGTTGAATGGGTGAATAAATAACTTAAAGAATCAGAAATAGCAGGGATCAGGAAAAAGACCTGGAAGAGGATGGGATGGGGAGAGGTCAGAAGTTTCAGAAAGAGGTCATGGGTGAAGATCAGGATTTATAGAGAAAGACTGAGGTCTCCTGGAAACTACCAGTTAAAGGTCTGAAATCTTCAAGAGAGGTCCTGGGGCTTCCCTGGTGGCTCAGTGGTTAAGAGTCCACCTGCCAATGCAGGTGACACGGGCTCGAGTCCTGGTCCTGGAAGATCCCATATGCCGCGGAGCAACTAAGCCCATGCACCACAACTACTGAGCCTGTGCCCCACAACTACTGAAGCCCGTGGGCCTAGAGCCCGTGCTCCGTGACAAGAGAAGCCAGGGCAGTGAGAAGCCCATGCACTGCAAGGAAGAGTAGCCCCTGCTCGCCGCAACTAGAGAAAGCCTGCGCGCAGCAACGAAGACCCAATGCAGCCAAAAATAAATTAGTTAAATTAAATAAAAAAAAAAAAGAGAGAGGTCCTAAAGATCAAGGCTGAGGTAAAGACGCTGTGGGCATCTGTAGGGAGATCAGGGGTCAAAAGTCACTTACCACATGACTTGGGCACCCTCTTCTGACACCTCCACTGCCATTTCTACCCGGTCGCCCACAAACACCTGCTGGTCCTCGAGGGGTGTGATAATCAAGACTGGGGGTTCTGTGGGGTGCGGGGCGACAGGAGGTCAGTAGTTTCAGGGTCCCCTCCAGAGCCCCACTCCCCAAGCTCACGCCCAAATCCCGGCCTCACCTCTGACGAAGACCTCAGTGAAACACTTCTCATCTTTGACGACGACCTCATAAGCAGCATCGTCCGCCAGTGTACACTTGTTGATGGTGAGGATTCGTTTCTTACCAACATTCTCAAACACGTGCCTGATGCAAAAGTCTCAGCTCAAGCCAGGGCATGGAGGAGATTCTGCATCCACCCATCTATCCTCAGGACAAGCCACTCCCTCTCAGAGACAAATTGTGTGGGAGGAGATCGATGGTCCAATTTCTAGTATTTAAGTAACCACAGCGGAAATACTAACCGTCCACCCATATCCGTCTTCCTCCATTTAGCAGTGACACACAGCGACCCACCTAGAGAACTACATTTCCCAGCCTCCTTTGCGGCTGGGCGGGCCGCACCACTGAGCTTGGACCAACGGAACGTGAATGGATGTGATGGCATAACTGCTAGGTCATCTCTAATTTTGCGGTGCTTGTTCTAGACTTCTCTCCTTCCAGCTTCCTGTCCGATAGACACAGATGTGCCCATGACCCGCTTCAATCATGCAGATGAGGACAACACCACAAGAAATGGTGTAGCCAAAAAATATGGAACCTGCGTCTAGCTCAATCCGCCAGAAATATCTTTCTCTCTAAATTAATACGTTCTGGGGACTCTTTGTTACAGCAACTTAACCTGTATCTTAATTAACATAATTTTTATCTTATCCAAAATGCTCGTGATGAGAAATTTAGAAAACACAGCCAAGGGGAAAATAATAAAAATAGAACCCATCCATAATTGTATCACCAAGAGATAACAGCTACAAATATTTTGGCCTCTCTCTTTCCAATCTTTTTATATCTAATCTATATGTAGATTAACATTTTGTGAAGCAGAGATAAGCACTATGCTTCTGCACATAACACTAATCTTGAACAGCTTCCCATGTTAGTATAAATTTTAGAATATCTTTTTTAGTGACTGCACAGCACCTTAACATGGAATTGTATGTTTTGGTTATTTGACTTTTTGCTACAGCAGCAAATGCTCCAGTGAACGTCCTTGCAGCTAAATATGTATAACCATGATCATGCCCTTATGATAAATACCTAGACTTGCACAATCTAAAGGTTTTGGGGGGACTTCCCTGGTGGTCCAGCGGGTAAGACTCCGCTCTCCCAATGCAGGGGGCCTGGGTTCGATCCCTGGTCGGGGAACTAGATCCCACATGCCGCAACTAAGACCTGGCACAGCCAAAATGAAATATTTTAAAAATAAATAAAGGCTTTTGAATACACTGCCCTTTTGGAGATTTGCCGATTTACATTCCCACCAATAACATGTGGACCTATTTCCCTATGTCTTCTCCAGCTCCAGGTTTTATCCTTTTTTTGGGGGGGGGGGGCTGCACCCTGGCATGAGGCATTTATCATGTTGTAAAGTTTTTGCCCATCTGGAGAGCAGAAAGACCGTTGGTGGGTTTTTTTGTTTGTTTGTTAATATTTATTTTATTTATTTATTTGGCTGCGCCGGGTCTTAGCTGTGGCATGCGGGATTTTTAGTTGCAGCATGTGGGATCTTTAGTTGTGGCATTCGGGATCTTAGTTCCCTGACCGGGGATCGAACCCGGGCCTCCTGCATTGGGAGCGCAGAGTCTTAACCACTGGGCCACCAGGGAAGTCCCAAGACCGTTGTTTTGAATTGTGTTATTATTATTGGTGGTGGTGGTTGTGTTTGCAAGGTTGAATATGTACTCAGTGAATTAGCTATTGGGTTTCTTCTAACTGAATTCCTGTTCTTCATCGCCTTTGTCTATTTTTCTACCGAGGTATTTGCACTTTTCATATGGATGAGGGAGCGCCCTTCCTGGGTTAAGAGTGGCCAGCCTTATTTCTGGACTCCCTCTCTGGGACTTGGATACCCCCCCAACCCGGGGACTGCCCCTCTCACATACTTGCTACTTGGTTTGATTTCCTGGCCGTTCTTGAACCACTTGAGGGGAAGGTCTGGGTTGCTAATCTCTACCACCAACTTGATCTTGTTGCCTCTGTCCACTTGGTAGGCTGGATCCAGCTTCTTCGTGAAAGCTGGAGATTGAGGGATGCAAGAGGGATGGAGCTGAGAGGTTCTCACTGCCTTGAGCTGTCAAGTCTCCCTCCCCAGACCACCAAGGTCAGAGAGCTTCCTATGAACTTGGAGGCCCCTGAGAACTGGCATCTCTATTACTCCTCAGATTAGGACCTCCAAAAAGATAAGTCCAGGGTTCAAACATCAGATACCTACGATGCTGGAGTCCCTATGGGCAGGGCCCATCTCCCCTCAGACCAGCACTGACCTGAACCCTTCTTGACCTCGACCTTGGCCTTCTTGAGCCGCTTCAGCATGCCCCGGAGGTCAGTGATGCCATACTGGAAGGCAATCCTCTCATACTCGCTCTTCTTTGCCCCTTTCAGGAGCTCCCAAATCTCAGGCGGGATGCCTATATCATCGTCATCTTTCTTCTTTTTCTTCTCCTCCTCAACCACCTGCCTGAAGGTGGGGAGAACAGGCCGGGGCCACCAGAGAGTGAGGAGGTGAGGGTCTCCCTCTGCCTTCTCCACCCACTTGCTGTGTCACTTTCTCTCTCTGGGTCTGTTATTCCTTATCCTGTCCCACCTGAACCATTGCCCCAGCCTCCTCCCTGGCCTCCTGACCTCATCTCATCCCTTCCCCTCCAGTTGGTTCCCCACTTGGCCCCAGAGGGCTATTTCTGCCCCCACATCAGATGCCATCCCTTCCCTGCTCAAAACTCCTCCATAGCTCCCCATTGCCCTCAGGAGGAAACCCCAGCAACTCAGCCTCGAAATCACAACCTCACCCTCTGTCCCATCAAACTCCCACCACTATCCAAACCACGCTACTTGCCTTTTCCTGAGCACTCTGGGCTCGCTCCTGCATCCCAGCCTTTGCACAACGTCTTTCCCTGCCTGGATGACCTATCCCCACCTGCTCTTCAATCCTACAGATGCTAGTACCGAAGTTCCCTCCTCCACGAGGCACCCCCTGTCCTGCCAGCAACATCAGTTGCCCTCACTCTGAGCTCTCACAAGGCCCTCGTGGGACCTTCTCTCTGACCACACTAAACCGTCTTGGTCTGTGTCTGTGTCGGCTGGACCAGACCCATCTTCCCAAGGCAATGAGTGACTCAATGTCAGGGAACCAGTCAAACTTCTCCCTGTCCCCTGATCAGGGCCTGGTAGACGGGAGGCCTCAGAAGATGTTTGATGAGTGAGAGAGAGTGAATCTCTGGAAAGAAGGAAGGAAGGGAAGGGAACAAAAGAAGGATAGATGAGTGGGTGAATTTGGGGGACATATGAATATCTGGATTGATGTACAGAGCATTAGGTGGGGAACTGGTAAATGGGTGGAGGGGTCCATGGATGGCTAAGCTGATGGATGAATGGGTCAATGGATGGGTGGGTTGGTAGGGGATGGGTGGCATTAAGATAGGTGGATGGGTTGATGGAGGATGGCTGGGTAAGCGGGTGGATTGATGAGTTGGTGGCAGATGGTTGGGTGAGCACAGTTGGGTGAATATGTTGATGGAAGATGCCTGGGAAGATGGTTGGCTGGGTAAAGACAAACAGATGAATGTATTAGTAAATGGAGTTGTTGGGGATTTGGTTATGGGGATAGTTGAGTGAGTAGAAGGATGGATCCGTGGACCAGCAGATAATGAATAACTGAGTGACTGGACAAGCATCATGTAGAATAATATAAATTTGCCAATATTCAATCATTTTTTACCTACAGAATAGCAATTTCATATAGATGAGTCTAACAGAGAGCTATCTGGGAGGATGGGTGTGCCGTTGAAGAGGTGAACAGTTGACAGAGGAATGCCTGGCTAGATGGGGAGGTGGATGAGTAGATGGGTGGGATGTTGGACTCAGTTGAAAGAGAGATACAGGTGCAGATGGATACACAGGTGGGAAGGTGGATGCATGGTAGACAGATGGCTGGTGGAAAGGTGGATAGATGGGCGCCTCAATAGATGGGGAAGTGGATGATGCAGTAGGTGGGTGAAGGATGAATGAATGGGTGAATGAATGGGTGGCTGAGTGTAATGGCCGATGCATGGATGGACAAGTGGGAAGAGGGGGGTAGATGAATGGATATGTGGGCAGATGGATGGGCGGTGGGCAGGTAGGTGGATGGGTAGATCCGTAGATGGATAAATAGGTAGCTGGTTGCCTGAATAGATGAGTGGGCAGACTGATGAGTGGGTGGGTTGATTAGTAGATGGATAAATAGTAGCTGGTTGGATGGATGGATGAGTGGACAGCCAAGTGGATGGATGGATGGTTGGTTGGGGGAACAGGAGGATGAGTGGGTGAATTGGAGCCTGAGTGGACAGGAAAGTGGATTTGAGGGTGATGGGTTAAAGGGTGGGTAGGTAGGAGAATTGATGGGCAGACTGTTGGTTGGGTGGGGCTGTGGGTAGGGGTGTGGGTGAATGGGCGGATGGGTGAATGGACAGGTGGCTGGATGGGCAAGGAATGGGTAGATGGAGGGGAGGTAGAGTCCCAGGATGGCAGTGGGGAAGCAACGGGCGGCAGGGGGGCCTCACCCACCATCCTTCTCCTCCTTGAGCCCCCACCTCCCCTTTCTGTGCCAGGCGGAGGGGGGACTCACCTCTTCTTCAACAGGCCGCTGAAATCCAGCTCACCTTTGCCTTCCGGTGTCCTTTCACCCCTGTGGCCATTGAGAGGGAGTGTGAACCCCAAGGAGGTCCCGACCCTCAGACTCACCCTGGGTCCCCACTCCTTGCCCTCCCTGATCCTCCCCTTCTCCCACAGCTGCCCCTCCCAAGGGACACCCTCCCACGGTCCTTGGCACCAGGACATACTCCTGCCCCTCCCCAGGGTCCAGGGTCACTTACGAACGCTTGAAGCTTTCTAGAGTCTGCCCAGCGGCGTCCTGATGGGGCGCTGGGGAGAGGCAATGGGGGAAGGGAAGGTGAGCTCGGAGACAAGGCCTGATCTAAGACCAAGGGCGCCCACCCCGGGCCTGCACAACCTCCCCCAGACCCCTTTTCCTCCATCTCTTGGGCCAGCACACCCTCTCACTTGGGCCTGGACACCCTCTGCTTGTGGACGCATTTCCCTGGCTGCCATGCACCACCCTCTCTCAGCGGCCTGTATCCCCCTCACACCTGGGCCGGCTGGCCCTTCTCCCCGGGGCTGGGCAACCTCATTCCCTGTGCCCTCCATGTTTAAGTCCCCACACATCCTGGGCTGCAGATGCCCCAAAACCTGTACACCCTCAGAGTTCCATACACATGCTCTCAAATCTGTGTAGCCTCCCATCAATCCTGTATACCCTCACCCTAAACCTGTCCACCCTTAGACCCCCCTGAAATAAACAGGAGACAATACAATGGAAATTATCCTTTAAAAAACAAAAAACAAAAAAAACCTGGGACACCCTCACTTCCCGAGCCCTTACTGACACTTTCTCAAGCTTGTACACTGTGACCCTGGAATCTACATAACTCACCTCCTAAGCTCCACGTGAACACCCCCAAACCCTGAACCTTTTCACCCCCAAATCTACACCTCCTCACCCTCTAAGCCGGTAGACTGTCTCCCCAATTTTGAAGAACCTGAGCCCTGCCTCTGTGTTCCATCTTCAGAAAACCTGTGCCCGCCTTATCCCCACATCAGTACACTCTCCCAACACCTGGCTGACAGATCCATCCCCCCAACCAGACCCAAGACCCCTGGCCCCCACCCCCGCCAGCGTACCCTCCACATCAATTTTGAAGGCACAGCTGTCGCAGATGTCCTTGGCTTTGACCTCGAGGCGGTAATCCCCGCGGTCACCCAGTACCACCTTCCCGATGTGCAGCTCCAAGGCGTATACCTGGGGGCCAGGCCAGGGGTATGGGTGCACATGACCGACCCCCAGTGCCACCCCACCTACCCCAGAGCCCACCTCACAACTCTCTCTGAGTGCCCCCAGGAAGGGCCAGCTGTCTCTTCCCATGCCTGGACAATCTTGACCTCTGGGGGCCTGCATCCCTGACCCTGAGAGCTCTCTGGGCACGCACACGCCGTGCCCAAGTGCACCCTGCCCTGGCCCAAACATTCTTCCCTCCTGCCCGGCACAACCTCTACCAAGGAGCTCCACACGACCTCCAGGCCTGGCCCACAAGCCCTCGAGTCCCCACAGGGTCCTCACATTGCTGGCAGGGTCGTGGGACTCCTTGAAGGAGAATCGGGCCCCACTCTTGCTGACCAGCTCCAGCCACTTCCCCTTGAACCACTTGATGGTTGGTTTGTCCGGCAGCTCTTTCCCGTTCAACTTGGCCAAGATCACGGCATCCTTTCCTGGGTAGGGGTGGAGGGGTGGGAGGGAATGGCCAGGCAGGAGTCATAAGACTCCACAGAGAGGACTGGGAAGCCGGGAGACCCCAGCCCCGCCTCCCTCAGACCCAGGAGCCCAGCCCCCCACCCGATCCTCCCCGAGGCACCCCTCACCAGCCTCCACCGACACAGAGTCTGGCTTCTTCAGGAAAATGCCGGTGGGCTCCTCAGTGGTGGGAGACTGGTCCTCAGGTGGGGCTTCTGCTCAGGAGACAGGATTAGGGGGTCTAAGGCCGGCCAGGGAGGGGGCGGCAGGCCACTTTGGGGGCGGGGTTGAGAGTGAATGAGGGACCCTCTGCTCAGCAGTCAAAGACCTTGGAGGCACAGTGGCTTCTCCTGACCTGGGAGAGATCACGCGTCATCCAGGTAGCTGCGTGACCAGGTTCCCTGCCCCTTTGGGCCTCAGTTTCCCCATCTGTGAACCGGATGGTCTTAAATGGGGCTTTGGGGTAGGAGACGGTAGACTGGGGCGTTCAGAGCTGGGCAGGACTCGGTGATGAATCAGCCAGTTGCTGGGGGCTTGAAGGCCAGGCTGAGGGGCTAGGCTCTGTCCTGGAGGCACTGGGGAGCCAGGGAGGGCTGTGAGCAGGGGAGGGCGGTCAGCACTGGAGCTGTGGGGACGGTGGACTAAAGGAGAGAGAGCGGGAAGGTGCAGAGGGGCCAGGGCGGGCTGGGGGATAAGGTGCCAGGTTCTGCCCGGCCCTCTGGAACACCATCTCACCTTTGGGGGGCTCTGCAAGAGCCTCTTGAGGTGGCGCTTCCTTGGGAGCCGGTTTGGTGGCATCTTTGTCTGCGGGGGCACCTTTGGCCGCTGTGAGGCAGGAGATGTTCACAGTTGAGCACCACGTGCTCAGCGTTCTCCTCTTCCAGAACCCAGGAGTGCATGTCCCTGGGCCCCTCCTCCTTCAGAATCTGGAGTCCAGCAGTCCAGGTGTAAATTTATCTCTAATCCCAGAGTTTGTGAGATCCGGTTTCTCCTTGCCCCAGGCAGGCCATGCCCCATCTACCCAGGCCACCAGCCTCTGACCTTTTAGGACTTGGTGGTATAATTAGCTCTTCCCCTGGGCTGGAAACTGGATACTCGTGCTGACCACAGCATCTTTCACCCGCCCTGCCTGCTGGCGCCTGGCCCGCTGGGGCCCCAGCTGCAGCGAGGGGCTGGACCACCATCCCTCAGCCTGGCTGGTCTGGTGCCAGCGGACTGGACACCCCGGGAGGAGGGGTCCTCCCTGGGGGCTTGTGCCTCCTCTGTTCACTGCCTCATAGAGAGAAAGCCCCATCCCCATATAAAGAAATGCCTCCAGTCCCATTCAAAGGGCCCCACAACTGCACATAAAGAAAGGCTCTCCAGACTCTATATGGAGAAGGTCCCCTAATTCCTACACGGGGAAGCCCCAATTCCCATTGAAATGAGGTCCCCTCAACCTTGTACAGAGAAGTCTCTCCTCACCACACAGACAGGAACCCCTAATATCTAGGCACACAAGGACCTCATTCCCCTGCCGCGAAAGGCCCCAATCCTCACTCAGAGAAGTGACCCCAGTCCCTTCCCAGAAGACCCCATCCCCAAATGTAGAGGACCCCAAACGCCCTGCAAAGACTCCGCAGTCTACAACCACAGGACTCCCATCCTCAACGACAAAGAAGGGACACAAATTCATAATCAGAGAATCTCCATCTGCACCCAGAGATAAACCCCCAACTCCCTACAGAGAAAGGAACCCCTACCACCCCACAGGGAAGGGGAACCCCCCTCCCACCTAACACAAGTATGGGACCCTCCCATCCCACGCAAGGAAGGGAGCTCCTCCCCACACAGAGAAGTCACCCCATTCTCCCAACCCCATGGAGGGAGAAGCCCCCAATCCCCATTCAGAAAACAGAATTGCATCTCCACATAGGGAGGAAGTCCCCAAATCCACCTGGTTTTTCCTCAGGCATGTCGGCGGATCTGCTCCCTCTCCTCTGACCGCAGCTGCGTCCCGATGGGCCTTAGGGAGGACAGGTGGGCCCCCGGGGGAGCCCTTTAAGGAGTCCAGAGACTCCCAGGAGGCCCTGGGAGGCATCAAACGCGCCTCCCCACCCTCCCCTGCAGCCCCACATTCCGCCTGTGTGTTCTAAAGGGCGAGAAATAACAGCTGGACAAGGAGAGATGGCTGAATGCCAGGTCCCCAGGGAGGAGGGGCTGGGGTTCCGACACCTGGGTCCGAGGCAGGACATGCCGGAGGCGGGGGACTCCCGGGTCTGAGGGAAGGGGGCCTGGGGGCCTGGACTCCTGGGTCCAGGTGCAGAAGGGACCTGGAGTCCAGATTTTTGGGTCCCAGAGAAAGAAGGATGAGGGCCTGGACTCTTGGGTCCTAGGCGGAGGGACAGTAAAGGACTGGGGTCTGAAGTGGGTGAGGGCTCTGAGCCAGAACTCCCGGCATGGGGATTGAGGATGGTGGGGAAGACAGGGTCTAGAAAGCCATTCTTAGTATCTGCAAGTCAGGAGTTTTCGGGAAACCAGAGCCGGGAGGGAGGGTCCGGTTTCCCAGGGTAGGCAGGATGGCCGCGGGGGAGGCGGAGGGAGGTCTCTGTGCCCGCAGGGAGGGCACTGAGGGTCGGGGACTCCGGAGTCCCACCCCCGGGCGTGGGCATACATGATGGCTTGGGGCCCCGGCCACCTGGGACCCCGGATTGGCCGCGGCCCCTCCTGGGACCGCGCCCTGCGGGCTCCCCGCGATGGTTCCCGGAGCGGGCGCGGCGGGCACCGGAGGCGGGGGAGGGGGCGGGTGCCCCAGCTGGGGCGGGTGGGGAGACCGGGAAGGCCCTGGAAGGCTGCCCAGACATTGGCGCCCTTCCCGGCAGGGGTGCCTGTGGCTTTCCGAATGGGGGTAGTGGTGGCCGGACGCCGGGTGGGGGGAGGTGAAGGAGATGAGGGGATTGCGGGAGGAGAGGGTCTCCAGGACTCCAGGTGTTTCGGAGAGGAGGGCGAGGTGGGTGTGGCTCGGGGTTAAGGCGGAGGACGGGCGGGGAAGTAACGCCGGGTGGAGGACCCGGTGTCATTGAAGACAAGTCCCTCACCGTTTTCTTCCTGCCCATCGCCACCACCACCCCCCCCCCCCCACCACCATTCTTTTCCAAAACCCCCTAAGAGCCGGAAAATTCCCCGCCTCCACGGAGCGCGGAGCCAACCCGAAGGCAGCCTCCTTGTGACGTCATGGGTTGCCAGGCAGACTGCTGCGCGGCTCCTGCGGGCCCAGCCGGTTGGTGGAGCGCCTGGAGAGCCGAGAGCCTCGCTCGCTACCCGCGGGCTGTATCAGAGATCCGGAGGAGGGCAGAAATTCAGAAAGGGGGGGACAAGACCCAGACGGAAAGGGAATCAGGAAGAGGGTGGGGAAGAACTCCAGTCGTCAAGAAGAGACGGAGACAAAAACTGAATCGAACCACCAGTGCCTGCATCTCAAGCCCTGACCGCGGCCTTCAAGGCTCGGCCTGGTCTGGCTCTAACTGCCTCTTGCATCTCCTCTCTTATCTCCCCCCTCGCCGTCCCAGTGTCTCTGAGGGCCAGCAGGCCCGGATTGATGGGCAGCTTTGCGGTCCCTGACAAGGGGTCCTAGAAGCTCTGTCTACCTTGATTTATTTTATTTTATTCCACACTTGGGGTGATGATGATAGTTTTCGTGAAAGGTACCTCATTTGCAAGAGGAGGCCCTCCCAAAAGACATTTCGTCCCTGGCACCGCCCCAGGAAGGGGGGTGTGCTGTCCTCCTGAGGGCAGGTCGCAGCCTGGGCTCTGCTACCAGCCGCTGTGTGCCCCCCTCAAGGACCTCTTCCCTCTCTGGGTCCTTGATGCTCCTTCCTCGTCTTCCTTCTGGCCACCAGTGGGCGGATGGGCGGATTTCAGGAGATGTATCAAAGGCTTGACAGGGCTGCAAGGGACTTCCGAGATCTTCCTCCTCCTCCTCTCCCCTTTCACAGAAGGGCCAAACTGGCCCAGAAGCAGCAAGTCTTTCACCCTCGATCCCCCAGCCACCCAGGCTCAAGGACTTGGGACTCTGGCTTCTTAGCCCACAGCCTCTGACACCGCCCGAGGGTTCCAATCAGAGCTCCCACAGTTCATCCGGGCTTCTGCTCAGGCTGGATTCACACGAGAATGGTTGGCGCGAACGGACAACTGAGAGAAGCCACCGGGGTATGACAGCCAGGGGCGATGGGGACTTGAGCAGATTGGAAAACAGATTCCCCATTAGAAGCGGCCACCACCCTGCTCCAGCCTCTCCACACCGAAAAGCTGGCCCACTGTTGCTGGACTGTGCAAAGTCTCTGGTTAGAACTGACATGGGGAGGGCTGCCACGGTCATCCAGAAATCAGCTGAGTGGCCAGAACTGATCCCCAGCATGGCCCTAGGGAGGGCATTACAGGAGGGGGAGGGTCCCCAGGAGAACTCGGAGCTGTTGGTGGGGTCCCCAAAAGGGCATACCAGATGAGGATCCCAGAGGGGCCTCAGATGTGACTGGAGGATTCCAGACAAACAAGGGCATCGCAGAGGTGGCCCAGATACAACAAGGTTCACTGAGGTCCGCCCTCCAGACCTGACAAGGGTGTTTTCAGACATGACAAAAGGATCCCAGAGGCACCGTAGATGTGATCGGAGAATTCCAGACATAAACAAGTGATAGCAGGGTGGTTCCAGAGAATTAGGGGATCTCAAAAATGACAAAGGGATCTGGGGGGACAGACGGAATGAAAGTCACAGATGGGCACAGAGACATGTATGCAAAGGGTTCCCAGAGGGACCCAGACATAACTAGATCTCAGATGGGACAGGAGGGACTCAGACATGAGAAGGGGATCCCAGAAAGACCCTGGACAGGGCTTAGGGGTGCTGGCAGAGTCCCCCTCTTGGTGTGATGGATCTGTAGGCTCACCCTCCCCTAGATGAGATTGAGAGATCGCAGACACACAAGGGATCTCAGACATCACAAGGGGATCCCAGAGAAGCTCTTGGGATTCTGGAAGCACTGCCCTGCCCCGCCCCTCCACACAGACACATAAGTATAGTCGTCTCTGGGTCCTTCGACCCAAGACATGAAGATCTTGGGGCCCGTGGACATGACAAGGGAATCCCAAAGAGGCCCCAGACATGACTGGGGGGATCCCAGAAGGACCCTGGGCAGGGCTTAGGGATTGTGGCAGCGCCCCGCCCCCACAGCCAGGGTGGGGGATCCGTGGGTCCTATGACCTAGGGTGTGGGGACGCCCACGTGACACAGGCGTGGAGCCCCTGAGAGCCCCCGAGAGGCCGCCCCGGGCTCAGGCCCGGCGGGCGGCGGGCAGCAGCGCACTATCAAACTGGTAGGTGAGCTTGCGCTTGACCTTGCGGATCTCGCCGGTCTTGGCGTAGTTGCGCAGGGCGCGCGCCAGCTTCTGGTAGGTCATGCGTTTGCGGTTGCCCTTCTGCTGGCCCCAGCGGCGCGCCAGGAGCTCCTTATGCTTCGAGGAGAACTGGAAGACCCCGGCGCCCGGCTCCACCCACCACACGCACTCGCGCATGTCTCCGCGCGTCAGCAGCCCCAGCAGGAACTGGTACAGGCGCAGCTTCTTGCGGGCCCCTGCGGCGGGTGCGGGGCGTGTTAGCTGGAGCTTCCTTCGGGCCCCGCCCCACCCCCTCCCCGCTTCACCCCGCCCCGGAACCGCGAAGCCTCTGTCTCCCCATCAAGAGAATTGGGGTGACGAAGGTGGCTGCTAGGTACACCTGCCTGTCTCTGTCTGTGCCACACCCCCATCCGGGGCAAGTTGCTCCCCTTTCCTGAAAGTGTCACCCCAGAACCCCCATCTCTCATCCCTGCTTTATTTTTCAGGATGTGTGTCTGTCCTGTGTCTGCTTGGTGGCCAGCAGATATCTGTTGAGTGCATGGATGAATCTGTGAAATGGGTTGGCAATGCTCCTCAAAGGCTTATGACAGAGCTGACTTGTGGTGAAGAGATCTGGAGTGGGTTTGAATGTGGCCATTTCTCCAGCTCCGGGTCTCTCAGCGTGTCAGTTCCATGGGGACTGGGATCCTGGGAGAGGCCAAGGGGTCTGACTCCCGGGCTCCTATAAGCAGCAAGGGCCCCACAGAGTTGGGGGGTTCACAGCAGGCATTTGATACAAGAACCCCACCTCTGCCATTTTCCAGCTGTGTGACGTTGGGGTGGTGACTTAACCTCTCTGAGCTGGTGTTTCCTCAGCTATAAATGTGTGTGTGTTTTTACAAATCTTTCTGAAGTGCTTAGTACCAGGTGCTGCGCTAGGCACTGAACAATTATGAGCTCATTTAATCTTCATCATAACCACACGAGATAGGGATGATAATAACAATGCCCATTTTACAGATGGGAAACTGAGGCCCAGACAGGGAAAGTAACTAATAATTCCAACTTCCAGGGGTTGTGAGTAATGGAGGTCGGGCACAGGGACAGAAGCAGGGGTTGAATAATAGATGGGAGTTGATATTGTGATGATTTCTTTTGCTATTGTGTCCATAATGATGGTGAAGATTTATTGAGTGCCAAACTCTGTGCCAAACACTGCTATCTCATTGACACGTATGATCCCCCCTAATCCTCCCAACCACCAGCAATAGACACTATTACTGTCATCCCCACTGTACAGAGAGGAGACCAAGGCACAGAGAGGTAGAGACAGTTGCCCAAGGCAACACAGCCAGCAGATGGCAGATGTGGGAACTGCCCTTAGCGCTGGAGTATATATAGTAGTCGCTTGGGAAGACACGGTTCCTTTAACCTCCCACCCCCATCTCCAGCTGGAGTCCCTCCCACCCCACTTGCACCCACATACCTGCCTCAGATCCCCTCCCCTCGGGGCCAGCCATGAGGGCCTCATCCGACTCGCTGTCCGAGACCTCCAGGGCGGGACTGTCCAGCAGGAGGTCCTCTTCCTCTGACAGCACGGGGCTGGGGTATGGGGCGTACGCCAGGGGGCCCAGGGTCTGTGGAAGGTCAGGGTTACCTGTAGTCCCAGGGGGAGGCCCCCCTTCTCTCACTCCCTCTGCTTTCGTCCCTTGGCTTCTTCTTGGCCCCTGGCCGTGGCCCTCCCTACTCTGCTTACAGCCTGCACTCTGGCCTCGGTTCAGGTCTCCATGGCGTGGCCAGGGGATGCCCAGGCCACCTCCATGACAGCCTGCTCCACACAGATAATGGCCTTTGGTGCTGCCCCTGACCCACGTTTGTGCCTCTGTTGGCTCGATGGTGCAATGGAGTAATAATGCTGCTTAACCTTACAGGGTCGTCACAGGGATGAAGGGGTTCCTGTGTGCACAGGTTTTGATGCAGTGCCTGGCACCTAGGAAACCTCAATCAAATGATGGGGATTTTCATGGTCACCCTGCCCCCTCACCTGGCTTGTGAAGTCCTCCATGGGGTATGCTGGGAAACCAGGCCCCGGGGCCTCCAGGCTGGGGGCCGGGTCCAGGTTCCCCACAGGGCTGTAGGTTGAGGGTCCGTAACAGAGCTGGACACCCTGGGTGTGGCCGAAGGTGGCCACAGCCGGGTCAAAGGTTTCATAGGAGGCGGCTGGGACAGCTGGACTGAGGCCGTAGCTCCATAGATCTGGGGGGAAGGGCACTGAATCAGAAGCTGAGAGGTCTGGCCTCGGCCCCCTCCCCCTTGAAGCCCCTGCACTGGCACAGAGGGGCCATTGTGGGCTGTGCAAATCTCTGACCCCAGGATTTGCATGGGCAAGCGGGTGAGTGGGAGAGGAAAGGGGAGGAGGTCTGGAGGCCTGGGCTAACCTTGTCCTGCTGTGCCAGGTGACAGCCTCCCCTGGGCCTCAGCTCTCCCATCTGTAAAATGGGCCCAAGGGACAGGTGGGGAGGGTGCTGGGCCAGGGTCACTCACCAGGAGCCCCGTCTGAGTCAGGGTAGCTGGAGTGCTTGCAGCTGTCCAGGTCATAGAAGACCCCATCTGGGTACTGGTAGGGGTTGGGAAAGAAAAGGGGTCAACCCAGGCTGCAGGGACACCCCACCCCACCCTGGACCAGCGGGGAGACTATGACAGGCTGGGAGAGGGAGAGAAAGAGAGACACAGAGACTAGGCACCAGAGACAGGGGCAAAGAGAGGGACACTCAGAGATACAGAGTTGGGAGATAGATACAACACAGCAGAAACACACAAAGGCCCAGACCCAGACGCGCGCGCGCACACACACACACACACACACACACACACAGAATGAGAGACACAGGCAGGGACACATAGAAAGAGACCAGGGTCTCGCAAAGGGACACAGCAGCCAGCTCCCACCAAGACTGTGGGCTCCCAGGAAGCCCAGCACCTCACCGATACACGGTTGTGACATTGTAGCAGCTGGGGAAGGTGTAGATGAATTCCCCCAGTCTTGCCTGCCTGGGGGAGGGGGAGGGGGCTGAAGGGTGAGAGGCACAGAAGTGTTTTTAACAGAGGCAAAGATGCTCTCCATGCTTTTTTTATCCACCTCCATATCACTCCGATTCATCCCAAGAGTCATGTTGCTTTAGCAATTAAAGTCTAAAACTAGATATATGCCATCCTGATAATAAACCAGTGATCTCACTGCAAGGTATTTACCCATGAGCACTGAAAACGTATGTCTACGAAACAGCCTTGTTCAAGAATAATCAGCACAGCTTTAGTAACAGCCCCCAAACGGGAAACAGCCCAAGTGCCCAGAGACAGGAGAATGGACACAAGAACTGTGGTGCGTTCCTAGGACGGAGTACTATACAGCAAGGAAAAAGGACCAACGTCTGACACACACTTGATGTCGCGTGAGGAAACCAGACCCAAAAGGGGTCACCCTGTGTGATTCACTTTATATAAAGCTCAAAACCAAGCAAAAGTAATCCGTGGTGGAAAATATCAGAGGGGTGTATTGATTGGGAAGGGACATGAGGGAATCTTCCGGAGTGATGGTAATGTTCTATATCGCAGTCTGGTTCGTGGTTACACAGGTGTGTGCCTAAGTTAAAACCTCATTGAGCTGTACACAAGATTTGTCTCTTTCTTGACTTGTAAGGCAAACCTCAATTTTTTTTTTTTTAAAGCAAAACTCTTCAAGTTGGAGGAGGGTGGGATGTGCTGGCGAAGGGGCACCCACAGGGGTTTCTTTCCAGCACGTGAGTGGGGTTTTATTTCTTGGACTGAGCTGTGGGTTTGTGGGGGTGGGGTATAGTATTCTGCGTGTCTGAAATAGTCCAGACTCAATTTTTTAAAATACGAAGTAAAGCAGAGAAGAGAAGAAGGAATAAGTAGATTTACTAAATGTGGGATGGACGGAGGAAGGGACACAAAGTCAAAGACACAAAGACCCACCCCTCCCCATTCGAGGAAGTGGACCAGAGTCTGAGAGAAAGAAAGAGATGTTAGAAAAACATCTGTGATGGGGTGGGTGGGAAGGGGGACCTTGGAGATACCGAGGAAAAGTCAGAAAGCCAAAGGGACAGGAAGGAGTGGAGGGGGAAACTGAGGCAGGGAGGTCTCGATGGGCCACGTGGGTCCCCCCACCCCTCCCTGACCCCCAGGGCCCCAACTCACCAAACAGCTGAAGTGTGGCCCGTCAAGCCTGGAGGGGGAGAGACACAGGGGCATGTCAGGGGAGTCTTCAGCCTCCTGAGTCTCGAAGTGGTTGGGCAGATGGGGGATAGGCGGCTGCAGCTGTGACCACCACAGCTCGTTCACTGCTGCGTGTCTCTGTGTGAGACCAGCCCCACCACACTCACCCCCACCAGGACAGGAAGTGGGGGGCGGGGGCCAGGCAAATGTTTCCCCCTCCCCCGGGATTTGCATAGACAGAGGCTGGGCGGGGGCAGGGAAAGTGAGGGAGAGAAAGTCCCCGGAGAGATGTGGGCGCCCGAGGGCGGGTGGGGGCGGGGAGGGGGCCTTGGTGAGCGAGTCGGTTAAATGGGTCCATCTTGGACCGGAGGAGAGAGATGGACAGATGGACGTCGGGGTGGAGATGGAAAAACACATAAGAGGCTCAGCAGAGGGGAGAGGAGAGGAGGGAAGGGAGAAAGGTGTGGAGAGACAATTCACATGGCATGGGATGTAGGAAGTATTTATGAAGCCCCACAGATAGATGGGGTGGGGGACAGATGGGGAGACAGAAGGAGAGATGAGACAAACTGGAGAGACAGAGAAAGACACAGAGACAGAGAGGGAGCAAGAGGCAGAGAACAGAGACCCAGAAACAGAAAAGATGTGCTAAGCAGCAGAGTGAACAGACCCAGTGAGTGAGTCGGGGATGCAGTGAGACTCCGAAGGAGACGGGGACAGACACAGAGATGGAGGGCCACTTGGGAGAGGACAGCAGGGCAGAGAGAAGCAAGCATCCCAAGGAAAAGAGATCTTTGGGGTCCAGGGGAGACAGGGATGGGACGCAGGAAGGAATCGAGGTGGCAGAGGAAAGAGATCCAGGAGGGGCAAGAGACAGTGTGGACCACCCTCCCCTCCCACCCACCTGCCCCCCGGGTGGGGCAGAGACCACCACCCCTGGGGCAGGCCCGGCAGAGGGGTCAAAGGTGAGGTGCAGGGCAGGGGTCCTGAGTACCAGTTTCGGGTGGCCCCCACTTACTGTGCAGCCTCTAGGGTGAGCATGGTGGTGCTGGGCTGGGCTTGCTGCCGCCTGCAGACACCACCCCTATTTATACCTTGGCCCAGCCCCCTGGGGGGGGCAGGGGTGCCGGCCGCTGTGAGCTCAGCCCTCCTCGAAAATCCCCTCAGGGAGGGAGTCAGGGGAGGGGGCTGGATTGCACAACCCCTTGGTCACGTGGCAGGGAGGGTGGGCCCAGGGTCTGTCTGGATTTGGGGATCCCCAGGGTTGGGATGGGGGGATTGACCCTAAGGAGTGGAGACGGGAGAGGAGCCAGATTTGGGGGGACCCTGAAAAAGTAAAGGAGGGGTCAAGGGGTCCTGTGGGCAGGGGGAGGCTCTGGACCCAGCACCAGAGGGGAGTGGGTGGCTGGGCGCTGGGGGCACGCAGAGACCACCGGCGGACGAGAGCACTGGGGTGTGTCAGAGGTGGGGGGCTGTCAGAGGTGGGGGGTGGGGGGCCCGGGCTCTCAGAGTAGACGTGGGTTGGGCTGGGGTCCCTGAGAAAAACCCAGGCCCGAAGCCGGTGGGGACCCCAAGGTGGAAACATTGTGGGTGTGTGACATGGGAAGGGGGTCCCCCTGGTCGTTCCGGGGAGTGGGAGCCTCCAAGCCAGGGGCTGCCCCAGGCCTGGAGGAAACAGGTCAGCACCTGGAGGGCGGGGCAGCCAGGCCAGAGGAGCCTGTGCCCATAGATGCTCTGCTCACTGGGGCCTCGAGGGAGGGCTCGTGGGGGCGGGGGCGAAACCCGGCCCAGGGATCTTGCAGGGAGGGTGAAGGAGTCCGGTGAGGGCCTCCTGGGGGTCAGCGGATCCCACTGAGTGGAGCTAACCCATCTGGGCCAGAGCTTACGACAGTGGACCACGACCCCCCAGGGACCACAAAGCACCGGGTAACAAAAGGCCTGAACTTTATTAATTCTCCGCCCATCCCACGCCACAAGGCCCTTGTGGGAAGTCGGCCGAGGTCAGAGGTCACCAGGCCTCGGGGCCGGGGGGCCCGAAGCGCCTCAGAAGCTGCTCCTGGTCCTCCAGGTCCTTCCGCACCTTCTTGCGCATGTAGAAGATGGGGCAGTCCCGGCTGCGGGTGAGGACGGGGGTCAGGGCCACTGCCGCTGCCCGGGGCACACCAGAGTCCCGTTGCCCAGCCCAGTGGTGGGGCAGGGGCCGTTCCCAGGACTTTGGCCCCTGTATGCTGCCCACCCAACCCCCCTCCCACGATGGGCTGTTTGCTCAGCGGGCATGGGGGGAGCCGATAACAGCGGGTGCTCGCTCAGGCGCTGGGCCACCAGCCGTATATCACCTGGCACCTGGCGTGGGAACCCGCCCCGCCCACCCGTTCCCTGGGGAAAGGCTGGCCCCGCCTTGGCAGAGGGGGCCAGGACCGTGTGTGTGTGCGCGTGTGTGTGTGTGTGTGTCTCCATTTCCTGGGCAGATACTGGGTGCCCAGCGCTCCCCACTCAGCAGCCCCCAACCCCACCCCAAGAAGGCTGGGATGGGCACTGGCCCGTTTTGCAGGCCAGGACGCCGAGGGTCGGCGATGCGGGGGGCGCCAAAGCCTGAGAGCCCGGAGCCAGGGCTTTGGTCCATAGGCCTCGGCAGCTCGGAGGAACCTGGGCAGTCCAGCGCTGGGGCCCAACAGGCGTGCCCACCTGGTGCAGATGACGTCCTCGTGCAAGCTGCCCTGACAGCGCTGGCACTGGGTCCAGAGGCGCGAGAAGCGCTCCTCCAGGGCGTTCAGGTGGGACACCTGGGGATGGAAGGGCTGAGTGGGCGGCCCTGTGCACCCCCAGCTGCCCCTCCCCGCCTCCCCTGACCCCTCACCTCCTTCTGATACAGCTCCGACCCCCGGGCTTCGCAGAACTTGCACACGGCTCCTGGGGTGGGGGAGGGGGCAGGTCAGCCTGGGCCGCCCCACCCCTGCCCCTTCCCCGCCCGCTGCCCATCCCGGCTTCTGAAAGTCCCCATCGATGAGAGAACAAGGGAGCAAGTGTGTGGAGAAAACTCCCTGGGGAACTCCCGGGGCGGGGGGCCCAGGACCCTCGTGGGGCTGCCTGCAGACAGGAGCCCCCCACCCAGGGGCCGGGGCCTATCCAGGTAGCCATGCCAGCTCGTGGGGTCGGTGCCGGGGACCTTGGGTGCTGGCAGAGGTGGGAGGGCCGGGGACGGTGCTCACCCTGGTGGCTGAGGACAGTGCGGCAGCCGATGCAGCAGTTTTGGCGCTTGGTGAAGGCCAGGAGGCCGCCCACCTTGCCCGTGAGCACTGTCTTGCAGCGCGTGTGGTCCCCGCCTGCGTGTGAAGGCAGGCGGTGGGCCAGGTGCCCTCCCCCGACCCCCACCCCGGTGCCCCCGCCTGCCCCGGCTGCCCCCCGGCCGTACGCAGCAGCACGGCCTCGGCTCGGCCCTCGCCCAGGATGGGCTCGAAGATGCGCAGGAGAGGCTTGGCGAGCTGCTGCTCCAGGTAGTACTGCGTGTCAATGGGCAAGCTGTGCTCCAGCACGAAGAGGGGGTCCTGCGGGCAGAGCAGCCGGTGTGGTCTCACCACACACACACACGGGCGCCCGGGAAGGGAGGAGGGGCTGCGGTCCCTGCCAGGCAGGGGGGCAGGGGCTGTGGTCACCAGCGGGCAGCCAGGGTGCAGGGCACTGTGAACTGCCGGGGGTCTTCCAGTCATGAGTGGGGGCAACGGTGCTGGGCAGTCACTGGGCCCAGACTGCGATGGGGTCAGAGGTCATGGGGGCCCCTGGCCACGGGCCCTGTGATCCATGCTAGGGTCCACAGGTAGGAGCCCTCAGGTCACCAGGCAAGGGTCAGAGTTCACGGTGGGGACAGGAGATGTGAAGGTGGATGTGAGCTGGAGCTGAAGATTGGAAGCCAAGATAAGAGGTAGTGGGACAGGAACTGGGGACTGACGAAAGGGTGGTGGGGGTCAGAGGTCACTGGACATCCAGGTAGGATGGGGGAGGAGGGTATGAATCCAAGAGAATTATAAGTTGGAGAGCCAGGATCAAGGAGCCAGTAAGAGACACAGAAACAGAGGTGGTGAGACAGACACTCTCGCTCTGTGCAGTGAGGCTAGGCCCCCTTCTGCAGGATGGAGCCAGGAGGAGTCAGAATAAGGGGGGTGGGGTGGGGGCCTCTCCAGAGGGTACCGGGAGGCCCGGGAGCAAAGCATCACGGAGCCAACTGCCCGGGGTGTGTTGCGGGGCGGTTCTCAAGGCCCCGTGGGGCCTGCGGAGAGAAACACCCTCCCCGCCAGGCCTGGAAAGCAGAAGTGAGAGCAGAGGAGAGCTGGGCGGGAGCGGGCAGCCCAGGTGGGCCTGACCTCGGACTTCATGTAGGCGGCCACGCCCTTGGCGGCACTGATGATCACGTAGGGGACACGGTCGCCCAGGCTGGGCGCGCTCCCGGGGTCCCGCTTCCTCATCCTGCGGGGAGACCGAGGCGGCGGGCCGGGTGAGGGCAGGTGGGATGGTGGGGGCAGGCTGGGGGGTAGGAAGTGGTGGGCCCAGCTGACGGGAGAGGGGCTATTTCTGGCCGGTCCCGCCCCCTCCCGCGCTGGGCGGACCTCTCGGCCAGCTCCACATGGGCCTGCTTGCCCGCGTAGTCTGCGGCTGCGCGGGTCAGCTCCTTGGTGATGACCAGCTGGGAGATGTCGATGCGGTTACACAGCAGGTCGGAGATGACGTCCTGCGCATGCGCCACGGCGCCCGCGGGGTCTCTGCAGGGGGGCGGACGGACGGACGGGCGTCACCGGTGGCTTCGGCCGCCCGGCTAGCACCTCCACTGCCCTGAGGCTGGGGGACCGGGATGCGCTCCAGGGACGGGGAGGGGCCCTGCCCGGCCGCAGGCTGCCAAATGGCAGAGGCAGGGCCGGAACCCGCAGCTGTCCGACCCCACACTCTTTCCACAGCTCCGCCACCGACGAAGGGCTGGGCCTGACACCTGTGTCCCCAAGGGGGGAGGGGCTGGGGGCCGGGCTCCAGGTCCGGGTGAGGGTTCCACACACCGGTCGATAAGCAGGCGGCGCAGAGAGGCGGTGACGAGGTTGGCCACTAGGGGGCAGTTGTCCCTGCGCACGGCCTCCAGGCCCTTGCAGTCCATGCGGTCATGGGCGTCGGACCGGGAGGAGAAGAGCAGGCCCGCATACCGCTTCTTGCTGATGAGCAGGTACGGGAAGTAGACCTGGGGGGAACCCGCGGCTGAGACCCCCTGAGGCTGTGGGGGCCAGTGCCCCATACTGAGGCTTCCCCAGAAACAGACAGGGCCAGACAGGGATGGTCCCTGGGACCCAGGATTGAGACACGGGAAGATGGACCCCAAGACCCCAGCACCTCAGCTCAGGGGGACACCCTCAGCATTCCGGGGACACCCTCAGCATTCCAGGGACCCCAAGTTGGAAATGGGCTGGGATAAAGCTAGACCCTAAAACCCGAGATCCAGACACTGGGGTGAAGTCTGGAGAGCCCCAAACGGGGGCCTGAAACAGACCTGAGGCAGACGGGGGAGACCAGGCAGCACCCCCGCAAAGAGAGGAGACTAAGGGCAGGGAGTGAGCCCTGGGGCAGGGACCTCCCCAAATGGACAGGCTCCAAATCTGAGAGGTGTACCCCAAGGCCTGACCCCAGCTTTGAACGCGGGGGATGAATCCGGCGTGAGGGCTCCCAGACCCAAGCCTGTCGCACGCTGGGAGGCAGGGAGCACCGGGCAGCGGTGCCCCGATCCAGGAGTTGCCCCGTCAGGGCCGCTGCTGCACAGGACAGCCCCTGAAAACACCTGAAAACCAGAGACGCTCCGAGACCGACGGGGTCTTTAGGAAACAGACACCGTTCTGCATAGCAAAGCCCAAGGCTTTTGGGTTTCCAAAACCAAGGTCCCCAAACTCAGGAGGATCCAGGCAACATAATACCTCAAAACTGGGGCTTACGAAAAAAATTTTTAAATAAATAAATTTTAAAAAAATAAGGGACTTCGCTGGCAGTCCTGTGGTTAAGACTCCACGCTTCCACAGCAGGGGGTGCGGGTTTGATCCCTGGTTGGGGAACTAAGATCCTGCAGGCCGCACAGCAGGGCCAAAAAAATTTTTTTAAATAAATAAATAAAACTGGGGCTGATGAACTCAAAGAATAGGATACCCAGGGCACCCAGATCAGCGCACCTCGAAATGGAGACATAAGCAACAATGGGCGTTCCTGGATGCTGACGCAGTAGGAGAACCCTACCCAAACGCACTCAAACTTTGCAGGCACCCTGAGAATCAGAGACCCCCCGAAAACTGGCAAGACCCACGTCTGCCCACTCCAAGCGCTGGGGGGCCCCCACTTACTTTCTCAAACTCTAGCCGGATGGGCGAGGGGAAGTGGCCAGACACCCAGTCCGCAGCCTCCCGTCCCAGGGCCATGGCCTCAGCCACAGAGGAGACGCCAAATCGGCACATGACAGAGTCAGTGTCACCATACACCACCTGGGGAGGGGCACGTGTGACCCAGAGGGTTGGGGAGATGCTGGCGGCCCCTGCACTTCCCACACCAGCCCCAGGCCTGTCTCAGGCCAGCAGTGGGCAGGCAGGAAGCCCCTGACCTTGGCATTGGCACTGTAGCTGTTCTCCACCGTGTACTTGGACTCCACGAGCTGCTTCGTTTTCTCAATCATCTGGCGCCCGAACCCAGTGACGCTCTGTCAGAGAGAGAATCAGGCAGAGTGAGGGCCCAGGGGCCGTCCCCAGGGAACACGGGCTTAGGGTCCCACCTCTGCTGCTTTCTGCAGGTGTGAGTATGGGTGAGCCACTGCCCCTCTGGGCCTCAGTTTCCAAATCTGCAAAATGCGGCTACTGAGCTGCTCCTTAATGGTCTGTTGGAAGTAGGTCCCTGGCCCAGAGCTCTGGGCACAGAGGAGGAACTGACCGCAGCAAATAGTGGTGGAAAGGCTGGAGCCAGAAGAGGCCATCAGCTCAGTGTTTCTCTCCACAGAGGTGCTGAGAATCTGCAGACACTGCAGGCAGCTCTCCGTGGTGCAAGACTACTGACATTCCTGGTCCCATCCCCCTATCCTTGGGCAATCAGAAATGTCCCCCCAAAGGTAGGGTGCTATACCAGGGCCATGGAAAGACCATTCCTTTCCAAATAAGGAAACTGAAGCTGGGGGAGGAGAAGGGACGCACTAAGGAGAAACAGGCGTGACTCTTCTGTTTTTGTTTGGATCCACCCAGAAAACCTTTGTCTTTAACTAGAGCATTGAGGCCACTTATGTTTAGTGTAATTACTGATTATATCTGAGCTTAAATCTACCATCCAACTAACTGTCTTCTATTTGTCCCACCTGTTCTATGTTCCTTTTTCTTTCTAACTTCTTTCTGGAATGACTCAGTATTTTTTTTTTTTTTATTATTCCACTCTGCTGGCCCCATAAGCTTGAGAGACAGAAATAGGGAAAGAGGCTAAGAAACAGAGACATAACAGAGACTGAGGGAAGGGGCTGAGAGGGAAATGACAGAGAGACAAGGCCAGGAAGCAGCAGCCGCTACGAGGAAGCCCCAGGGGAAGCAAAGCCACACCCTCCTGCCTGGCCTCCCCTGGGGGCTGGAACCTGACAGCCAAACATCCACTTCTTTCCACCAAGGAGGATGGGAGATGCCCCCAGAGATTATGAAGGGCCAGTCAGAGCAGTAAGGGTGGCCTACTGTAAGAGATTAACCTCGCCCAAAGAGAGGCCTGGCTCTTGGCTGGCTCCTAGGAGGGAACCTCTAAGCCAGGGGTCCCCAACCCCCGGGCCATGAACCAGTACCGTCCGTGGCCTGTTAGAAACCAGGCCGCACAGCAGGAGGCAGGCGAGCAAGTAAAGCTTCATCTGTATTTACAGCTGCTCCCCCGTTGCTCCCATTACTGCCTGAGCTCTGCCTCCTGTCAGGTCAGCGGCAGCATTAGATTCACACAGGAGCACGAACCCTACTGTGAACTGTGCGTGTGAGGGACCTAGCCTGCGCGCTCCTTGTGAGAATCTAATGCCTGATGATCTGAGGTGGAGCTGAGGCGGTGATGCTAGCACTGGGGAGTGGCTGCAAATACAGATTATCCTTAACAGAGAGGTCTGACTGCACAGAGACCATAATAAATCAGTTGCTTGCAGACTCATATCAAAACCCTATCAGTGAGTGGCAAGTGAAAACAAGCTCAGGGCTCCCACTGATTCTGCATTACGGTGAGTTGCATAATTATTTCATTATATATTCCAATGTAATAATAATAGAAATAAAGTGCACAATAAATGTAATACACTTGAATCATCCCCAAACCATCCCCCCCCCCACCCCAGGTCCATGGAAAAATTGTCTTCTACGAAACCGGTCCCTGGTGCCAAAAAGGTTGGGCACTGCTGCTCTAAGCCCTTGGCGTGTCCTGCCTGACAAGTGTCTTTGTTCATCTGGGACCTTGGGTCACATCAGGTGATCTGTGCTAACGTGATTTATGGTGGGGCCTTGGGCCACATGGTATCCAGCTTGACGTCTGGAGGGACTGGAGACTGAGTATCTAAGGTCAGTCACGTGGCGCTCCACGCACCTGACCCCCAATAAAAACCCAGGACACCAAGGCTCAGGGGAGCTTCCCCAATGGGCAGTACCGTGTGTATGGTCACACATCAGTGCCGGGAGGAATAACTGCTGTCTGCAGGACTACCCTGGGGAAGGCAACTGGAAGCTTCCACCTGGTCTCCCCTGGACTCTGCCCCACGTGCCTTGCCCTTGGCTGGTTTTAATCCCTATCCTTTCACTGTAATAAATCATAACCATGAGTATAACAGCTTTTCTGAGTTCTCGGAATCCTTTTAGTGAACCACTGGATCTGTGGATGGGCTCAGGGGCCCCTGAACTGTAAGTGGGTGTGTGTGTGCACAGGCCCCTCCCAGCATAAGGCCCACCCACTGCCAGTGCTTCCAAGTGTTCCACCCACAGCCATGTGAGGACTGACACAATGTTCATGAAGGGAGCTCCCTGTGGCTGGAGGTAACCAAGTCTGGAATGTGCAGGGACCCCAACCCCAGGAGAAGGGGCTAGACAGAAGACCTCTCTAAGAATCTCTCAGGCCATGAGCTGAGGCACTGATCCCAGCATGGCAGAGCCTCAGACTCGGGCGCTCTGTGGTCGTGCCGTGGGTCTGTTTTTCTGTCTGAACAGCAGAGTACACAGGCCTAGGGTGCTGCTGTGGCAGGGAGGGAGGTAGCGGGCTTTCATGCCCACACTCCCTCAGAGCAGAGCACTGCCCTAGCCCCGGCCAAGCATCCTCACTGGGACGGGACGGGGGACCCTCGTGCCTGTTCCAACTGTGACCGAGAACACACCGCGCATCAACTGCCAGAGCCTGACTGTGCTGTTGGGTGACCCCCCAGCCCCGCCCCAGCCCCCCGATAGAGACACGGCCCTGTTCTCCCATCAGGAGGAGGGAGGGAACTTGCTCTCTGCTCCCCCACCCTCATGGGGACCAGGGGAGGAGGTGGGCTGGGGTGGAGACTGCCAGGGACATAGGGGCTGTCAGGTGACTGTGTGACAGGTGGAAAGAATGAGCTAAACTGCTTCCCTCCCTCAGTCCCTCGGCCTCTGCCTCCCCCGCCCCGCCCCACCCCAGCCCTCCCGGAATTTATTTGTCTACAGAGTGCCAACTGCTTTCCCAAACACATTTACTGCTGTCACCATCTGTGTCCCCGTGAGGCTGGGCACCAGGGGAGGAACTCTCATCCACTGTGTCACCTGCTGGACCCACAGAGCACAAGGCCCAACCTACAGTGAACGGTCAGCAAGTATTTGCTGAACCAACAAATGAACCAATCGCACAAGCATCCACTCTCCAAAAGGTCGGCGGGTTGGGGCGATCTGGGCCCTGACCTCTACTACACTGAGCCCTGGTTCTCCCCAAGGGGTGGTTGTCTGTCCCCTACCTGCCGCGGTGCACTCACCTGTGAGATTTCCAGGCACGGCAGCTTGCCCACCTGGGCACCAGTGAAGCCGTACACAGAGTTGGCGCTCACTTTCAGCGCCAGCTGCCGCCCGTCCAAGACCTGCCGCCGTAGGGGGTCTGTCTCCTTGGCCAGCTCGGCCTTGGCCCTGGGAGGAGAAGGAGGAGGGGGAAGCAAAGGCCATTCAGGTGGCATCTCAGGCCTCAGGGGCAGATGAGAGGCCCGGGCCTGGGCATTGGTCAGGGTGCCTTTCTAGAAAGGGGTGCCACACACATTTGTGCAGGTTGCACACTGCACAGAGGTGCCCAGCAGAGGGGCTGGAGGGAGCTGCCTGCAGGGGGTGGCTTGTTCTAACTCCGGCACAGCTGCAGCTAAGGGCACCCATGACGGACAGGGATTGCCAGGCCGCCTCAGCAAGGCTGAGCTCTGAGCTGGGGCGGGCGGGGCGGGGGTGGGCGGCCAGGCTCAAGGGCCCACCTCTTCCGGGCGCTGAGCAGGTTCTCCAGGATCTGGGGTAGCAGCCCCTTCCGCACCGCCGTCTTCACAAACTCGTCCCCCGTGGGCGTCTTGATGAACTGATCCTCAGTCAGGCTGGGCCGAAGACGGTGGGGGTGATGCCTGGCCTCCCCGGCTCCTCCTCCTCCATCCCGTCTCAGGGTCCCCCCACCTCTTGCCAGTCCCCTCCCCTCCCCACTAGCTCTGGATCCCCAGCCCCAGCCCGCCTGAGGCCGGCCCCTGGGCGGTCTCGGGGTACACGTGGCGAGGGGGGCCGCCATACCCCAGTTTCTGGGCAGCCCCGGGCCGCAGGAGCGTGGTGTAGCACAGGTTGTGGGCCATCATGATGGACGGGTACAGCGAGGAGAAGTCCAGGGTGGTGATCGGAACATCATAGTACCTGGGGGGCAGGGAGGAGTCAGGGCGGGGAGCCCCCCTGTCCCCACCAACCCCGCCACCGGGCCTTACCCTTTCAGGGGCTCGATGACCGTGGCCCCCGTGTAGTCCTCGCCGCCCTCCGTCTTCACCACGGGCATCAGCAGCCCCTGCCGCATGGCCTGGGAGGGGAGAAGGTGGGAACTGTGGGTGGGCACGGGCAGGGCCCCTCAGCGGGGAGCGTGGTGGCCGGGGCCCGCCCTGGGCTCTGCCCGCTGACCTGCCGCAGCAGCTGGGACACGACCTTGACCTGCTGGCCGCGGCTGAGCAGGTAGCTGAGGGGCACGCCGGTGACGCGTGCCATCTCCATGGCGTTCACCAGCACCATGAGGCGCTCCAGCAGCCGCAGGGGCAGGAAGGCGTCCTTGAGACAGTACACAGCCAGGCGGCGGCGTGTCTGGTCGTTCCCGTTCTGGGGACGGGGGCGGGGATTAGGGGCCAGGGAGGCGACAGTGTGGGAGGGAGGAGGAAAGGAGGGCACAATCTGAGGACCCAGTGCGGCCCAGAGGTCGGGGCAGGGCAGCGGAACAAAGGTCGCCATGCCAGAGGTCGCAGGAGTGGGTAGGGACAGGGGTCCCCTCTGCGGGGCGAGATCAGAGGTCGAAGGTAGGAGCTAAAGGGGAAGGTCAGGAGAACAGGCGGGGGGCGGATGTCCCAGGCCGGGAAGGCAGATGGGCGCCGAGGGCCGGGGTCGGGAGGGTGGGGGGAGAGGAGGGGCAGCGGGCAGCGGGGCGGGCAGCGGCGCGGGCAGCAGGGCGGGCAGCGGCGCGGGCGGGCGGCGGGCACCTGCAGGTCGGTGATGATGCTGTGCTGCACGTCCTCCTTCTGCTCGCCCAGGAAGTGGAAGCTCACGGCGTTGAGCGTGTAGGACCGCAGCTTGTACTCGCGCAGCAGCACCTGCAGCGAGCGGCAGCAGGTGGGCGGTGGCCCGGGGAAGCGGCCCCGTGAGGGCGGCCCCCGCCCGACCCGGCCGTACCTGCAGCATGTCCATCTGCACGCGGCCCACCATGCTGACCACCTTGCTGTCCCGCCGGCCGGTCTGCCTGGACTGGAAGGACGAATCCCGGATGCCGGAGCGGAGGCCGGACACGCGGCCCAGGAAGGGGAAGGTCTGCACCTGGGGGCACAGCACGTGGGAGGGCGGGGGCTGTGGCGGCGGGATCCGCAGGGCCGAGACCCACGACACCCCCTGCGGTGCCACCCTCTCTTCCTGCTGGGAGCCCCGCGGGCAGGGGCAGCTCTGGGGCAGAAGGACCCTCTGCAGCTGGGCAGGCACGGATGGGAGGCTGGGACAGGGAGAGTCAGGGGCCCGAGGGCTGTGGGCGTGAAGGACAGTGCCCAGGGGCTGGGGCACAGCACCTCTGGCTGCAGGAGCTGGAGGAGGAGCAGACTTGGGGATGGTGCTGAGCTTGACGGGGAAGCAGCGGGTGCTCGGGGTGGGAGGCCTGGGGGACGGCCAGGCGGGAGCGCAAGCAGGGCACGGTGTGGAGCGCCAGGTCTGCACTGGCGACAGTGAGTGAGCAGGGGCCAGGCGTGGAGGAGAGGCCTGAGCTGGGCTGGGAGCAACGAGGCTGGGGGTGGAGGGCAAGGGAAGGGAGCGGAGGCCGGAGTATAGACGCCAGGCTGACAGGGGTGGGCTTCTCCCTGGAGCTGCTGGGGGCCTTAAAGTGTGCTTGTTTGCTTTTTCCATTATGAAACTGGCCAAACATAGAGAAAAGGAAGAAAATAATACAATATACTCCGTTAGGAGTTGAATTGGGTCCCCCCAAAAGATGCGGAAGTCCTAACTCCTGTACCTCAAAATGTGACCTCATTTGGAAATTGGGTCTTTGCAGGTGAGCAAGTTGAGGTCATTAGGGTGGCCCTAATCCAATATGACTGTGTCCTTAGAAAAAGGGGACATTGGAGCACAGAGACATGCACAGACGGGAGAGACAGGGAGAGTGCCATGTATACTCCAGCAATGTCTGAGGCAACCGGAAGCTAGGAGAGAGGCCTCAGAAGGAACCAACCCTGGGACACCTTGACTGGCCTTCCAGCCTCCAGACTGAGAGACGACACACAACCGCGGGGCTTTGTTACGGCAGCCCCTGCAAGCTCATACGCCCCGCTCCGGCCCACACCAGATTCAAGCATCAAGGTTTTGCCACCTACTTCAAGGACACCCCCTTTTTTCCTTATTTTTTGTTGACATATTTTAAAGCCCGAAGAATAAGGCACTGTACCCCTGCCCGCTTCAGTCTGCCCCTCCAAATACACGAGCCTTTTCTTACTTAACCACGAATGCTTCCTCGCCTCTGCAAAAGCCACAGAAACCTTCTGGGCTTTGAACGGGGCAGGGACGGGGCCAGAGCCGGGGTTTCGGGGAGGCCTGTGGAGCTGCTGGGCAGCCGCCCACACCCTGAGCCATCAGTGGGGTGTCTGAGGGCAGCCCCATGCCCCCACCCGCCTGCCACACCTTGAGGATCTGGGCCCGGGAGATGAGGTACGGAAGGTCGAAGTTCTGGATGTTGTAGCCAGTGATCACGTCGGGGTCCATGATGCGGACGAAGGTGGACCAGGCCTGAGGCAGGAGCACACCGGGTCACCCAGGCTGTCATCCTGGTCAACCCCCTGCCATGGAGCCTCCCCAATCCTGGAATGTTCTGGAAGCCCCCAAGAGCAGCCCAAGAGCCCTCCCACCTGTGGAAGAAAGACTGGGAAGGTGCTTCTGAAAGTAACGAATCCAGAGGGGAAACGGCTCAGAAAACGGCCTCGCGCCTGGGAGGTGCAGTGTGGGGGGCTGAGGAAAGTGGGGGTTGGGGGGCATGGAACGAGAGCCACCTGGAGCAGGTCCTCCTCCCGCTCGTAGCTCTGCACCTTGGCGCCCAGGATGGGGGCGCAGGGCCGTAGGGTGAGCGCCAGGCGCAGGAAGGGCTCTGGCTCGCCCCAGCGCAGGCCTAGCGAGCAGATCTGGATCACGGGGTCCCGCTCAGGCTCCGGAAAGATGCCTGCAAGGGGAGGGAGGAGGGGGAGGCGGGGGCCTGACCCCTGATGCTCCCTCGTGGCACAACGGGTGGGTGCACCTCTAAATCTCACCTGGCCCACCCACTCCTTTCTGTCCCCACCGCCTGCAGACCCTGCACAATCCACCCTGGCTCCCCCACTGCCTGCAGCTCCCAGCCCTCTTCCCCATCCCTCACAGACAGGGCCGGTCCTGCCCCAGCCCCTCTGTACTTGCCACTCTCTCTGCAGGGAATGCTCTCCCCGCCCCACTCCCCGGCCCCTCCCTCTTCACAAAGCTTAGTCCCTCGCCCGCCCGAGGCCTCCCCTGCCCACCTGTCTGAAGCAGCCCTGTCTGTCTCCATCACCTTCCTCCTTTGTGTTGCGAGTCTTTTAATAACCTGTCTGCTTGTGGGTCTACTCCCTTCTCCCTGAGTGAGCTTAAGAAGTGCAGGGACTCCCGGGGCGAGACTGGCATATCACTAACATCCGGAAGGAGGGAGGGAGGACCCCCAGGCCCCGGGGACACACCTTTGCGGCCAGCGCACTCGATATCAAAACTGAGCACCCGCAGAGGTGCGATTCGCTGCCACTGCCCTTCTGGCGGGTGACTGACCACATCCGACCACAGCACGTCCGCCTCCAGCTGACACAGTGTGGCCTGTGGGGACGAGGTGGGTGAGCGTCTGCAGGGTCCCGGCTCTGCACCCCCCACCCCACCCAGGGGACCCACGCACCTTCCCCTCCGGCCTCAGGACGTATTTCCCAGCCGGGAGCTCCAGCCAGTTGCAGCCGACGATGTCCGTGTCCACCATGAAGCTGCAGGGGGATGAGGGTCAGTGGGCAGAGGCTGGCTGGGGGCGGTGAGGGGAAGGAGGCGAAGGCTGGAGAAGCGAGGCGGGGGCCATACCGGATCTCAAAGTCAACGTTGGCCTCGTAGGGCGCGAAGCTGGGGGTGCCCAGGCCGGCCACACGGATGCCCTGCTCCAGGACGCGGCGGGCGGGAGCCACGAGGCGGGGCAGCGCCAGGGTGATGCGCAGAAACGGGGAGGGGCCGTGCCCGTGGTACCCAAACATGCCTGCAGACAGAGCGGGTTGGCACCGGCCTGGAGGGACCCCCACCCACCTGGTCCCTGGGGCAGCACTCACTCTGCCGGGAGCACAGCTCCATGGCCAGCACGGCCAGCCCCGTGAGCTCCTTGCCCCCGCGCTGGTCCCGGCTGATGGCCGCGTTCAGCTCCCGCTGCAGGTCACTCAGGTGCTCAGGCCCAAACCCTGGGTGTGGGAGGGCAGGTCAGAAGTGCAGGGGGCCTCCAGGTGGTAGGGGCGAGGAGGGGTCTTCGGGGTCGGGGCCACTCACCGGGGGGTGCCGGGGTGTAGAAGTAGGGCGCAAAGCCGTGGATGTGGCAGCAGACAGAGACGCCCTCGTCAGTGACCCCGAAGGCGCGGATCACCGGCACGGAGTCCTGGGACGGCGGGGGCACCCCAGGCAGGGGCCGTGCTGGGCCTGGGGGCGTCACAGGGTAAGGCAGGGGCTGCTCTCTCGGACACCTCAAAGGTGTGCCTGCCTCCCTCCTGGTTTACGTGTCCACCCTTGTCCTCCTTACAGTCCTTTTCCCACTGCACAGCTAGAGGGAGCACCCAACCCATGACGCGAGGCCCAGCACCGCCACCCTCCTCGATGCTCCTCGGTAACCCTCACCACCATCTCACGTTCCGCTTCCTTTTTTTTTTCTCCTGGCCGCTCCACACGGCTTGTGGGATCTTAGCTCCCCGACCAGGAACCGAACCTGAGCCCTCGGCAGTGAAAGCACAGAGTCCTAACCACTGGACCGCCAGGGAATTCCCTCCACTTCCTTTCTTATTCTGCCTCTCCTTCTAGAACGTGAGCCTCTGAGCGCAGGGACCTGGTCTGCCTGGAACAGGGCCTGCCTCAGTGCAGACACTCATTTGTTCCCGACTAACTGGATGGACGAATGGATACCACGCCACACGCCTCTCCCCTCTGCGAGGAGCCAGCTCCTTCAGGCCTCATTTAGAAGATGCCCCCCTCCTCCAGGATGCCCCCACCCCAGCCCTGTCCCTCCCTCTCGCAGCTCTGGTCACCTGGGCGGGGACTATCTGTGTCCATCTCCTCCCACAGAGCCAGAGGGGCTGACCTGACCCAGCCTCCACCCGGGAGCCCAGGGCCCCTCCTCCCACCCGCCAGGCCTCTGTCCCCCAAACTCACCCACGTAATGATCGATTTCCAACTGCTGGAAGATGAGGGGTTCCGTCTGGGGGTCCAGGGTGGGTGGGGAGGGCCGAAGCCACCGGGCATCTATGGCTGTCGGGGAGAGCTGCCCTGGATGGGGGAGAGGGAAGCAGGGCTCCATGGAGTTGTGGTCCTGCTTCGGAAATCAGTACTAACTGCCTTCCCAGCCCTGCCAGTGATCCCTCAGGTGGCATCAGATTCGTGAAAAGAAAGTCAGGTGGAGGTCGTGTTCTGGATCAGGCTGGAAACTCGAGAGAGACTGAGGAGTCAAGGGTCAAAGGTAGACTGGAAGTGACAGGAAACAGAGGTGGCCTACTGACATGGGGTCAAAGGTCAGCCCCTTGTGGAGCTCAAAGTGAGCCGGGGGCTGGCAGTTAGAGGTTACAGGTCAGCTCCACGGTTCAGAGGCATGACAGGTGTGGGGTGCAAGGGGCTCCTGCTCTAGGTCTCACCGTCTGCAGCCCCCTCCAGGGCCGACTGCAGCTCCTCCTCCTCCTGTTCCTGCAGCCTGTGCTCTGCCTCCATCTCCTCCATCAGCGCCAGATCCTCCTCGAACTGCGATGGCCGATATGCCTCATCCTCATCCCAGAGGCTCCCACGGGCCCGCTTTGGGGGCACCCCAGGCCCTGGGCCTGGTCGCCGCTTACCATCCATCCTGTGGGGCAAGTTGGAGCGGGGTGAGGGTGTCCATCCTCTCCATGGCCTCCCATGCACCCACCATGACCGTGAGCTTTTTAAAAATCTCCAGAGTGGGGAATTCCCTGGGTCCAATGGTTAGGACTCCGTGCTTTCACTGCTGAGGGTGCAGGTTCAATCCCTGGTTGGGGAACTAAGATTCCACAAGCCGTGTGGCGCAGCCAGAAAATAACTAAATATAAATCAATCAATCAATCTCCGGAGTGCCTGAAGAGTAACATGACTCTCCATCCCCCCACAAACACTCTCCCCACCCCAACCCCCCCCCCCACAGGCTCAGGGGGTGCTGGCACCTTCCAGATGCTCAACAATCATCAGCAATGCCAGCTCAGTTTAGCCCTTTCCTCACATGGTCAAGCCCCCACATAATTTTTGTCCTCGTTTGCTTGCCCCTTGCCAACCCCTTGGCACCAGCCCTGTGCACCCTCCACCCTCTCTCATCACAGACTTGGTCCTCAGATCATCCCTTTCCTTCCCATAAGCCCCTGTCCTCAATGCCCTCGCCTGCCCCTCTCCCCATTGGCCCAGGCCTTCCTTCTACAAACGGCTGGGAAGCGCCTCCTTCAGGCCTGTAATTTGAAATTATTAAAAATGAAAATTTTTTAAATTAATTATTTATTTAGAAAAATAAGTTTTAAAAAAGTACACTTCTCCCAGCATCAGGCCAGGACAGAGGGAATTATGAGAACTAAGAGCAGACCCAGACCCGGCTGGGAGAGAGTGGGGGAGGGGACAGGTCAGCTGCCCTAGGTTCAAGTGAACACCTCTGGATCTTATAACTATCCCCCCACATCCAGTCTCCCCTTAGTCCTTTTTGCAACAGACCCCTTGCCTTGGAGCTGCCACAGCCAGCCCAGCCTGAGACTACAGTTCCCAAGGTGCATTGCAAAGGGTCGTCACATGATCGTGTTCTTTCTCATGGAATGGGGGTGAATGTGAGGTGTATAGCTTCTGGGACAGCCTGAAAAGAAAGCCTGCCTTCCAGCCTTTTCCCCCTTCCCCATGGCTGGAGCGTGGATGTGGCGGCAGTGAGCCAACCTTGACCACGGGGACAAGGACAACACTGAGGGGAATGCAGAGCTCCAAGATGGAAGGAACCTGGGCCCTTGACAACCTTCTGGAGCAGAGCTGCCTACCTTTGGATGGTTATGGGGAGACATAAACTTGTATCTTGCCTGGGCTACTGTGCCTTGGTGTCTCTTTGTTATAGCAGCTTAGCCTAGACCTTAACAAACACAGCACGGAAAAATTCTGAGCTGACTGGGGATATGTTTTGGCAAATGTTGGTGGTATACAATGGTACACTTCTCAGCATTAAAAAGGAGGTGGCCGCTGATATACTCACAGGATGACCGAATTTCAAATAGATAGCTAGTGGGAAGCAGCCACATAGCACAGGGAGATCAGCTCGGTGCTTTGTGACCACTGAGAGGGGTGGGATAGGGAGGGTGGGAGGGAGATGCAAGAGGGAAGGGAAGAGATATGGGGATATACGCATATGTATAGCTGATTCACTTTGTTATTAGCAGAAAGTAACACACCATTGTAAAGCAATTATACTCCAATGAAGATGTTACCAAAAAAAATGCATAAAAGAAGCCAGACACATGAGTACATGCTGGGGAAATGGGGAGTAACTTTTGGGGTGATGAAAATGTTCTGAAACTAGACAGACAGAGGTGATGGCTGCAGAAAATTGTAAATGCACTAAATGCCACTGACTACACACTTTAAAATGGTTAATGTCACCTCAATTTAAGAAAACAAGAGTATATATTGTATGATGCCATTTACACAAAGTTATAGAATAGACTAAGCTCATCTATGGTACTAGAAACCAGGCTGCTTCTGCGGTGGGAGAGATTGACTGGGAAGGGGCATGAGGTTGTTTTGTGGTGTGATGGAAATGTGCCATACATCCAACTGTACACTTCAGACCTGTGCATTTCACCATATGTAAATTGCACCTCAAGTAAAAGCAATAAAAGTGGGGAGGCTGCAATTACACATCTAGGGGTTTATGCTACAGATACACTATCACATAATGAAAACCTGCATTTACAAGGTTATTTCCGGCAGCATTGTTTGCAGTCGCAAAAGACTGGAAACCACCTAAATGTCCTCCCCTGGGGGACTGTTTAAATAAGTTACATGAATTCCGTTCCATGGAATATTATGCAGCTCTATAAAGGAATGAGGAAGCTTTCTATGTACTGAGACAGAGGACTCTCAAAGACCCATTGTTAGGTAGAGAAAGCAAAGTGCAGAATGTTGTACATAAGAGAACTTTTGTATATATATATATATATATATATATATATATATATTAAAAAAAGGTGTCTAAGAAAATGAAGAAAATGTTTATCCTGATTCTAATCATTAGGAAACAATCAAACCAAAGACAAGACTGGCCTGCAAGATGGAATCTTCAAAAAATGTCAAAGTCACGAAGAGGGGAAAAAGGGCCAGGAAACTGTTTTAGATTAAAGGAGAGACTACGTAGTCATGACAACTAAATGCAAGGTCAGATCTTGGATTAAAAAAACAAAAATAGCTCTGAAGGGTATCACTGGAACAACTGGGCAAACTGAATAAGGACTGCCTATGAGATAACAGTATCGCCTCATGGTAAATGGCCTGATTATAATTATCCTGTAGTATCATGATGACTACAACTTGCAAATAGTTCAGCCAAAAAAAAAAAAAAGAGGCAGCACATTCACAACTGGCAAATCCAGGCAAAGGTTCATGGGTGTTAATTGTTCTTGTCTTGGGACTTCTCTGCAGGCTTGGAATTTTTCAAAATTAAAAGTTGGAGGGAAACACATAAAATAAAAATAACATTTTCACAAGGTGGGTGGGAGAATATATCTAAAGATGTTGGCTTTTCATGCATAGTTCTGGCAGGATGGGTAATAAACTGGCAACACTGGTTCCCTGGGGGGCTGGGGTGAGAAGACAGTTTGACCAAGAGCTAATTCATATACCATATGATTCACGCATTTCAAGTGTATAGTTTAACGGTTTTTAGTATATTCAGACTTGTGCAACCATGACCACCGTCCATTTTAGAACACCTTCAACGCCCCCAAAAAGAGACCCTCTGGAGTCAGCCCATCCCCCTCCTCCCCCTCCCCGAAAGCACCACTGATCCACTTTGTCTAGATGGATTTGCCTATTCTGGGCATTTCCTAGAAATGGAATCTTGTGTCTGGCTTCTTTCCCTGTGGATGATGTTGTCAAGGTCCACCCACATAGCACGGATCAGTGCTTCGTTCCTTTTAATGCCTGAATATTTCCCCACCGCGTCGCTATCTCACATTGTGTTCATCCACGAGGGTTGTTTGCACCTTTGGGCTCTTGTGAACAGTGCTGCTATGACCGTGCAAACGCAGGTTTTGTATAAGGAGAAAGAATCTGAACCTGCTCTCCTTTTGTGCCCTCTGAAGTAACTGTGAGAGATGCAGAGTCAGGACCTGGGGGAGAAACCCGGGTGAAGCAGAGGAAGCGGAGCGGTTTCCAGGAGCCTGGAGGAGTGGCCAGACCTGGCCTGGCAGAGGGAGGTAGAAGGGGGCCGAATGGCAGCCCTGGGTCACTGGGCTGTGGCCAGGGGCTACGATGGGAGGGCAGCTGCCACCGGAGCAAAATCTAGGGTCCTGGACTAGTTCCCTATCCCAGGCGCTGCCCCTAGTGCAGTCAGGCGAGGCAGCATTAGAAGGAAGAAGGCCCCTGGGTGTCCCCCCTCAGGGGCCCCGGCGCAGAGCAGGAGCTTGGCAAACGTTGTGAGCTTCTCCCTTTCTCGACGCTTCAGTAGCAAATACTGAACAGCGAGCGAATCCAGCAATAACACACAACGATGAGTGTCTGCTTCGGGCCAGACACCAGTTTCTCTGTGACACTCACTCCCTCGAGGCTGTCATCCCATCCCACCCAACCTCACGGCTTTAAATGCCACCTCTACGCTTTTGTGTCTCTGGCCCAGATTTCAGCCCGGGCTCCAGACTGACAGATCTAACTGCCCACTGTGAGCATGTGCCTTCAGGCACCCCAGACTCCAAAGCCGGGCTCCTGATCTCCCCACAACCCTGCTCCTTGCACCACACCATCTCCGCCGATTCAGTAAGCGGCAGCTCCCATCACGCCAACAGCCTTGGAGTCACCCCAACTTCTCTTCCCCTCAGATCACACGCTCACTCCATCTGCAAATCCCATCAGCTCTGCCTTCCAACGGACAGGCGTCCCACCGCTTCTCAGCCTCCCAGTCTGGTCCCTCTGGCTCCCTAAAATGGTTGGCCTCTTTATTTTGTGCATTGCTGTTTGTCTGGCTCCCCCTGCTGGAAAATGAGCTCCTAGTGGGCAGGGATGCAGTTTCCTTCACTGAAGTATCACGGGTGTCAATAACAGCGTTTGGCCCATAGAGGGCGCTCAATAAATATCTGTTGGGACTTCCCCGGCGGTCCAGCGGTTAAGACTCTGCACTTCCAAGGCAGGGGGCACGGGTTCCATCCCTGGTCAGGGAACTAAGATCCCACATTCCCTACCACAAGGCCAAAAAAAAAAAAAAAAAAAGGGTGCTTCCTGCCATCAGCATCCTCAGACCTCCCCTATCCCCCAAACTACTGCAACAGCTCTGATTCCTGACCTCTCCCAGCCGAACCAGCTTATAAAGCCTCCTCCCCCACACCTGGGGAATTTGTCTTCAGGGCTCCCATTCCCCTGTGAAAGAATTTAAAAAATAAAAAAATTAAAATAAAACGACTATGATAAAAAAAAAAAGAAATATCTGTTCAATGAATGAATAGCCTCTTCCCCCACCCCACCTCCATCTCCGTCCTTGCACCCTGCCCCCTCAGTGTTCTCCACTCAGGAGCCAAAGGGATCCCATACTAGTGTGTTGGATCACCCATTCCCTGCTCTGCTCGGACGCTGCCCCTGGCTCTCATCTCATGCACAGTTAAAAGCAAAGCCTTCATCTTGGCCCACAAGACCCTGCACAACTGCACCCCACCCTTCATGGACACCACCTCCGCCCTCTTTCCCTTGCTCACCCCAGCCACTTGCCTCCTCTCTGTTCCTTCAACACTCCAGGCTTGGTCCTATCCCAGGACCTCTGCACAAGCTGTTCCCGCTGCTCTGCAAATGCTCTTTCCCAGATCTTACCACGGCTCCCTCCTCCCCTCCTTCGGGTCTTTGCTCGGATGTCCCCTACTCAGTGAGGCCTGTTTAAAAATACAGCCCCCTGCCCCATCCCGATACTCTCCAACCCCTTCCCTTGCTTTACTTTTCTTGCTGGCCTTTGTCGCTGTCTGGTGCACTGTACCAGGTCTCAAGAGTTCTCAAAGCGTGGTGCCCTGGACCTGCAGCATGAACTTCTGGTGGGAACCTGTCTGAATGCTGATTGTCAGGCCCCATTCCAGGCCTACTGAACCAGGGCCTCTGGGGGCGGGGCCCAGCAATCTGTATATCGAGCCCTCCAGGGACTCCGACGCTGCTCAAGTCTGAGCACCACTGCCTATTCATTTTGTTTACTGTCTGTTCCCCACGAGGAGAATGGAAACGCTGTGAGAGCAGGGATTTCATCTTTGTCTCCTGCTATATCTCATGTCCCCAGGAGAGTGCCTGGGACTGAGTTCGTGCCCAATAAATATTTTCCGAATGCAGAAGGAAGGAAGGAAGGAAGGAAGGAAGGAAGGAAGGAAGGAACTCACAGAATTTCCACCAAAACTTCTGAGGGTGGTGCTGCTATTAACCCTCCAACACAATGACTGGAACTGAGGCCCAGAGAGGTGAAGCCACCTGCCCAAGGTGGCACAGCTAGCTCAGAGGGGCAGAGCCAGGGTTCAAACCCAGGCAGGCTGGCTCCAGAGCCCCACCGGAAACCAGCGCTCCAGACTGCGGCCTCCAGGTGTGCCAGGAGAGGTATGGGGGTGAACTGCCCTCTGCCCAGCTGGGGAGACAGAATTAGGACCGGTTCATCAGCTTGCTCACCCCTGTATCCTGGCTCACACACATCTGCTGAGGGATTGATCAAATAATGACAGATGAACCTATTCACTCTTGCCCCCCAAAAAACGACACACTTTTCATCTTTGGTCTTGTCCCGCCTCTGAGCCTCTCTGATTCCCGCTGCCCTTGTCACAGGCTGGGGACCATGTGGGCTTGTGTCTGACTCCCTCACCAGACAGAGAACCTTCAAGAGTAGGGCAGGGCTGATGCTTCTCTGGGTCCCCAGCATTATCCAGCATGGAACGTGGTCTTGGGAAGTATCTGCTGGAGGAAATCCTCCTTTTTCTTGGCCACCTAACTCTCTGCATCCTTCGAGACTCGGCTCCGGTTCAGCTCCTCCACGCTCATCAGCTGCCCCTTGGGGTTCTCACAGTGCCTTGGAGCACTTCCGTTACTGTACGAGCTGTGATGGCTTTGGGCTGGGAGGCCCTCAAAAACAGGGGTCAGGGGCTCACTCCAGTCTGGGTCCCCAGCAGCACCCAGCACGGTGCCTGGAACGCAGGCCACTTCAAGTTGTGTCAGTTTAGACTCCTCTCCAGTGTCACCGACTCCACAAGTCTGCACTGAGCCCCGGCCTTCTTCTCTTGGCTCCCAAAGACTAGCACTACCTCTTTATAGCTCAGAGCGCTCTGGCTTGAGGTTTCCTGTCCTTCCCCCAGCCAAACTGAATTATCACTGGCTCCCCAGTGCCTAACAAAGGCCCTGCCACACGAGCAGCTGGCTGAAGGAATGAAGAGAGGGAACAGCATTGCAGGAGGAGGGAAGGGCATGGCAAAGGCCCTGAATGGGACAGGAACCTAAGGGGCCTGGGTGGGGAAGTGCAGGAAGCAGGGGGAGAAAAGGCAACAAGAGGTTCCTGGAGTGGGTGTGGCCATGAACCTGAGACACTGACATCACCCTGCCCACTCACTCCACCTAAGCTCTGCCCTCAGGGTGGCACCCCCAAACTTGTTCCCCCTCAGCCTTCTCTCTCCAGCCTGCTGTTCAAACCGCAAACCGCAGTAATCTTGGGCTCCCCTTTCCTACCCTATCCCATCGTGCGGGCTCAGACCCCAAACACAACCTATGCCTGATGGTTTCTCCCCACCTGCACTGCAGACAGAGCCACCTACGGTCCCCTCCTGCCTCCTAACTGGCCTCCCTCCTTCCACTCTTGCTCCTGCCACAATCCTATCTTCAGTCAGCTGCCAGGGACTTTTTTTAAAACGCAGGGGAGGGTCACGTTGCTGGGATGTTTAAAACCTCCCCCGGCTCCCTATCGAACCTAGAATAAAAGCTAACCGCACACCGAGATTTACAAGGCCCTGCAGGATCTGGTTCTCTATCCCGTCTCCAGCCTCACCTGTTCCCTCCAGCTACAAGCACTCCAAGTTCCTTCCTCCTTCGAGGCTTTTGCCCTGGATGATCCCCCTGCCCGGATCGTTCTTTACGTGGCCGACTTCTCTCTCAAATGTCACTTCCCCAGAGAGACGATTCCTGATCACCCTCGTTAAAGAAGCAGGCTACTCTGTTTTACTTCACTTGGGATAACGTATCACAGGCTTGAAAGCATTGCTTTATCGTTTATACTTATTACTTGTCTACTGTCTGTCTCCCCCTGAGACAGGGACCTTTTCTGACCTGTTCCGGTTGTAGCGCCTGCTTCTAGAACAGTGCCTGGCACAGAATACTCAATATTTAGTGAATAAAAAATGACGCTATGCCCCCACGTGCACCATTCAGTCCCCAATGCATCCGGAACCGGTCGCCCCAAGGACCCTCCAGGGTGAGTCCACGGAGCCCAGCGCAAGCGCCCCCCGCACGCCGAAGGGGCGCCCCACCCTCTTCATCTTCCCGCGCGTCCCCGTGCACGCGCCCACAACAGGCCCCTGCCCCTCTTCCGCGCGCCCCCAAGCCAAGGGGATTCCTCTCGCCGTCACGCCCCACGCGACCCCTCACAACCCTCTCTCAGACCCACGTGTCCGGCTCCTCAAGCCCCCTTCCCTGCCAGGCCGAACCGCCTGCAATTTCCCTTCTCCCGTAACTCACCCGCTTCAAACAGCGTTTCCCGCCACAGCCCACGCCGCCGTGACCCCTGACTCCGGCGCGCGCAGGCCCAGAGTAGAGGCCCGCCGAGCAGGGCCACGCCCCTACCGCCCGAATAGGGGAAAGCCACGCCCTGTTTCCCCCGCCTCTGGGGCACAGGCCACGCCCCCTCTTTCAGACGCGGGCTGTGGTCTAGTCCCCTTGCTGACGAACCCTCGCCGAACCACGCCCCTTCTGACGTATGCGGCTCAAAGCCACGCCCCCTCCTTGCCGAAGCGTCGCTACTCAGTGTTATCTGAGCGCGCGCAGCGGTCGTGGGCACTGGCTGTCACCACGACTCCGCCAGTTCTAAGGTGCTAGGCGCGCCTCCTCTGCTTCTCCACCTGCCTCCTGGCCGAGGCCTTGCTCGGTAGGACCACCTGGGCACTGTTCATTCTTCAGCTCGCGCAGCCTGACCTTTTCCCTCTCCGTGGAGGCTGGCCGGTTCGCGCTCAGATCCTGGCCTGGTCGGTCCTCCTGTCTCACAGCCACAGTTTCCCCATCTGTAAAGTGGACTCAGCGCAGGGCGGGCACACCTGTAAGGCGAGGGGCACACTGCTTGGGTTGGGACCGTCTCTTGTAACTACTCTCACTTCCGCTGTTCCCTCTCCCCCTTTAAAAAAAACATAATGTTTTTCAGTACCCAACCCATCCCTCCAAGCAACACCCTCTTCACCCTCGACCAGGACTGTCCATCCAGCTCACCTCGGTGTCCCCTCAAGGCATGGCGCAAGAGAAGGAGACATTAGGAGAACTCCACTGCCCTTCCTTACTTTGAACTCATCTGGGCCTTTTGTGAGGCCTTGCCGGACTTCCTCTTCCAGCTCCCACATTGCCCCGTGCTGACCCCATTAAAGCCCCTATTCCCTTACCTTCTAGCAGCCCTTGCTCAGCCCCCCGTTACCCTGACCAGTCCTGACTGGTAGACAACTCCAAGGAGGGACTTGATCTTTTTATTTATTGTTTTATTTTATTTTTTAAATTTAATTTTATTTTTGGCCATGCTGCCCAGCTTGCGAGATCTTAGTTACCCGACCAGAAATCGAACACGGCCCCCGGAAATGAAAGCGCAGAGTCCTAACCATTGGACCGCCAGGGAATTCCCTAATATATATTTTAGAGGTTACTTTCCATTTAGAGTTATTACAAAATATTGGCTATATTCCCCGTGTCGTACAACACATCATTGAGCCTATCTTACACCCAATAGTTTTCACCTCCCACTCTCCCACCCCTGTTGCCCCTCCCCCCTACCGGTAACCACTAGCTAGTTCTCTTTATCTGTGAGTCTGTTTCTTTTTGTTACATTCACTAGTTTGTTGTATCCAGATTCCACATACAAATAATATACAGTATTTGCCTTTCTCTCATTTCACTTAGCATAATGCCCTCCAAGTCCACCCAGGTTGCTGCAAATAGCAAACTTTCATTCTTTTATGGCTGAGTAGTATCCCATTGTGTATATATACGCCACATCTTCTTTATCCATTCATCTGATGGACACTTAGGTTGCTTCCATATCTTGGTAATTTAAATCATACTGCTGTGAACACTGAGGTGCATGTATCTTTTCGAAGTAGTGTTTTTGTTCTTTTTGGATATATACCCAGGAGTGGGATTGCTGCATCCTGTGATAACAGTTCTAGTTTTAGTTTTGCTTTTGGTTTTGTTTTTGTTTGGCCGAGCCGCGTGGCTTGTGGGATCTTAGTTCCTCGACCAGGGATTGAACCCAGGCCCTCAGAGTCCTAACCACTGGACCACCAGGGAATTCCCCTAGTTTCAGTTTTTTGAGAAACCTCCATACTGTTTTCCACGGTGGCTGCAAGGAGAGACTTTATCTTGTTCACTGATGTTTCCAGTGCCTAATATTGTACTTGGCACATAGTAAATACTCCACACATTTTTTAAATTAATTAATTAATTTATTTATTTTTAGCTGCGTTGGGTGTTCATTACTGTATGCGGGCTTCCTCCAGTTGCGGCCAGCAGTGGCTACTCTTCATTGCAGTGCGTGGGCTTCTCATTGTGGTGGCTTCTCTTGTTGCGGAGCACAGGCTCTAGGCGCATGGGCTTCAGTAGTTGTGGCTCGCAGGCTCAGTAGTTATGGCGTGCGGGCTCTACAGTGCAGGCTTAGTAGTTGTGGCGCACGGGCTTAATTGTTCTGTGGCATGTGGGATCTTCCCGGACCAGGGTTCGAACCCGTGTCCCCTGCACTGGCAGGCAGATTCTTAACCACTGTGCCACCAGGGAAGTCCCAAAATGCTTCACCCATTTTTGCTGAATGAATGACATCTGTGACCCCAGGATGGCCAGCACAGTGCCTGGCCCACAAGAGACTTCAGCCAATACTTGATTGAATAAAAGCCCCTTCTCCTCATCCACTTAAACCCTCCTTGTCCTTCAGGAGCGGGCTCCAACCACCGGGAGGTGACCGGGAGGTTGTCAGGGGCCTCTCCTGGGCACCCATAGTGCCTAGTCACATCACCCTGAACCCTTCCCAGCTCAGCACCAGGTCCATGGGGGCTGGTGTCCACGAAGACCCTGGCAGCCCCTCCCCACCTCAGACTCACTCTGGCTCAGGGCAGGTTTCTATTCATACTTTATTTTCCTGTTTTTGTTTTTTTTAGTTTTTATTAAATAAAAGGAGCAGAGGGAGGGGGGCCTGTGTCTCTCGGGCTCTGGGGGAGCCACAGGCCCTCCCCTGCCTCCCAAGGTGCTCTGCGTGGTAGGCTTGAGGTGTAAGCTGGGCGGGGAGGGCAGCTGGGCGTGCTGGGAGAGGTCGGGATCTGTGACCCACCTACCCCTCCCAGGAAGACTCAGTGGGCGGGGAGAGAGGCTCCCGGCCCCAACTGGGGCTCATCCTGAGGGCTGAGGGCTGGCGGGGCCAGGGCCTGAGCTCCAAGCCACAGGGCGGAACCCCAGGCCCAGCCCGGCCCCTCCCCACCCCAGTGTTCATTCACTGGAGGGTGCAGGGCGGTGGGGCGGGGTGGCCGGGCCCCTCATTCGTGGACGTCCCAGATCTCGGAGAGCAAAGGCGGCAGCTTCTTGTCCTGGAGCCGCAGGGCGAAGACCTGCTCCGAGTGCACGGAGCTGAGCGTGCGCAGGCTCACGAGCTTCATCAGCATGCGGGGGAAACGCAGCTGGTCCTGCGGGGGGCACAGGAGGGAGTGGGCGCGGGCCAGCCCCCTCAGACCACCGGGAGGGCCCCTCCGTGGGTCGAGCCAGGAGAGACAGTGTGGCGCCCCGTGCATGGACCAGGCCTGGCTCCTTGTGGAGGGGACAGGGGCTTGAGGACACACTCTCGCTGAGAGGACGCTGAGCAGAGCTCAGAGTGCTGTCGGGTGCCGGGGGCGGCGACAGAGCCGGGCTGGGACTAGGCAGCCGGCCCCTGGCCCCAGGCTGACCCCACACGGTCTGGACTTCCTGTCCCTCCCCAAGCCGGAGGGGCTGGGCTCTGGCACCTGTGGCCTCTTGATGCGGGTGTAGGACAGCAGCGCGTCCACGTAGGGCTGCTGCAGCGCCTCGACCCGGCTCGGCTCCTGCACGTTGGGCCGGTCGGCCGAGAAGATGTTGATGGCGATGAGGAGGGCATACTCAGCATCGTCCAGGCCCAGGCGCCTCATGGCCCGCGAGAACTCGAAGATGGGGTTGATGAATTCCACCTGCAGGCCTGCGGAGGTGGGAGGCCCGGCCCGATGAACCGCCCCGACCCTGAAACCGGCCCCCATGCCTGGCCGCTGGCGCTGCCCACCTTCAGCAGGGGGAGGGAAACAGCAGCAGGTAGAGAGTGCTGGTCACCCTGTAACCCCACTGCCGGTCAGGGTGCCTGGCACGTGGTAGGTGTGCCATACCTCTCGCCCGAATGAAGGAACGAGTAATGGGCGTGAACACTTAACTCAGAATTTTCTGCCACCCCACCACCCCCTTCACTTCCTTCCTGCCTTCCCGGTTCCTCTCCTTGGGAAAACGAAAGAAGTTTAATCCTCGGTCACATTATGTCACCTTCCTGCCTTCCCGGTTCCTCTCCTTGGGAAAAAGAAAGAAGTTTAATCCTCGGTCACATTATGTCACCCCCTGCGGTGGCTTCGCCTGCTCTCGGAGTGAAGGCCAAACTCATTCCCAGGCGTGACTCATTCATTCATCAAACTGGATTGAGCACCTACTACATGCCAGGCCCCAGGGTAGAGATGTTTACAAGACAAAGCCCCCTGCTCCTGTGGAACTTACCTTTGGGGCTTGAGGGGACAGATAGTAGATGAATATGTAAGCAAACTATCCACCCTGTGAGATGATTCTGAGTTCTATGGATCAAGGTAACACAGGGAAGGGTAATCGGGCCCACGAAAATCGTGTCAACATCTTAGGCAAGATGGTCACCGTAGGGTGACATTGCACGAAGGCCTCCCTCACTGCAGAGTGTCTGACCCCAAGGAGGGGAGGGAGCAAGTGACCAGGATGTGTGAGTGTTCCAGGTAGGGCACCACCCGTCTGTTTTGCCTGGAACTAGACTTCCTGGGCCCTGAGACTTTTAGTATTAAAGCTGGGAAGGTCCCAGGCAAACTGGGACGAGTTGGTCACCCTAGTTCTGGACAGAGGGACCAGCAAGTACAAAAGCCCTGAGGCGGGAGCACATTTGGTGGGTTCCAGTAAGAGGGAGGCCAGTGTGGCTGGAGGAGAGTGAGAGGAGAGGGTGGGAGATGAGGGCTGAGAGGGACAGGGCCACACCCTGCAGGGCCTGTGGGCCAGGTGAGGACTTTGGCTTTTCTCCCAGTGAGATGGGAGCCATGGACAATTCTGAGCACAGGAGGGACATGAGCTAACTTGGTTGTTAACTGGATTCTTCTGATGACTGTGTGAACAAACACACTGGGTTGGGGTGGAGGTAGAAGCCCAGTGAGGGGCCCCTGCAATGTTCCAGGGAGAACCCACTGAGGTCCAGACGGCGGTAATGGCAGAGAATGCGGGGGATGTGATGTGGACCAACCCCCTCTCCAGCCCCATCGCCGTGCTCCAAGCCTCCTTGTGGTTCCTTAAAACCGCCCGGCTCTTCCCCACCTCAGGACCTTTGCACATGCTGAGCTCCCCGCCAGAAACACTCCCCCACAACCCAGTGCTCCCCTGCCAAGCTTATACTCAAAGGGTTACTGGGACTGTCCTGGGTGTTGGAAGGGCCAGGTGTTAAAAGGAAGATGAGGTTAGGAGCAGATGTCCAGGAGTATAGAGAGGTGCCCCAGGGAGAGATAATGGGAGAGAACAAGACTCACTGAGAAAGCCCAGAGGCCGAGGGAGCGAGGCCTTTGCACGTGCATTCCCTGGTGGCTAATGCTACTCCTCACCTCCCTTTTCCTAGGTGATCTTTCTCACTCCTCTAGCCTCAGTTCAACTACGCTTCCTCCAGAAGGCCATCGCCTAGGTTACATCCCCAAGGAAGTGCTCTTGGAGGGCAGGGACCAGGGCTGCCCTGTACGGCTGGGGAGGTTGCGCATTTCCTGATGGACTGAGATCCAGCCTCCCTCATGTGAGACGAGGCTTGAGGAGGAGAGAGTGTCTTTTCTTAATTCTTACCAAGATGCCCTATGTGACAGCAGAGACCCCTCTGTTTCATCCTGCACTATGTCCCACTGTGCAGAGTTGGTGCTCAATAAACGTGCTCTTGTCTCACTGCAAGGTGGGCTCAACCCTCACCCCACTTGGGAGATAAAGAAACAGAGGCTCAGACAGGGATGAGAGGGCCCCGCGTCTCCCAGCCAGCAGGGACCCAGCAGAGGCGCCACTTGTGCCCCCACCGCCCAGCCTGCACTTGGCCTTACCTGCGCGGTGGAAGTCATCCTTGCTGTAGGTGAAGTCCTTCAGGAACGTGATGCACTCGGTCTCGTGGTTGTAGCGTCTGGCTGTCTCCAGCAGCATGATCTGAAAGCGGTGGGGAGAGGGATGGGCAGGGGTTTGAGGAGCCCTGTGACCCTTTAGCCACCATCCTTCCTCTCCTGGCCTGAATGGGGGGCCTGATCTTGCCGGGATCATCCCTCACCTCCCCCCACCCCTGCCCCGCCGTTCTCACGGCCACACAGACTGCGGTCAGCGTGTTGGACACTCCGAGCTCTCTCCCTCCTCCAGGTTCGGCACCCCCAGCCTCCTCCACTCAGGACACTCTCCCCAGGTGGTTAGGAGGCATGGGGCAGAGCTCTTTGTTTTGTTTACTACCATGCACCCAGCACTTGGAATAGGGCGCGGCATACACTAGGCACTCAATGCTTATTCATTACCATTGCTTGGTTCAAATGTCAACTCCCTAAATAAGCCTTTTCAGCACATTCCCTAAAGTGTACCCCTCCAGCCCAATCCTCAGTTATTCTCAGCCTTAGGCTTGTTTCCTTTCTCTCCCTGCCTGGTGGGAGGCTCTGATGACTTGTTTAATATTTTGATCTTCTCCTGTAGAATACCATCCCCACCAAGGCAAGGACCGGAGTCTGGCTTGTCACTATGCTCCCAGCATCTGTCCTGGGGCTTATCTCTGGGGTTCCTTGAGGGCAGGATGGAAGGGCCTCCCTGAGGCTGGGCGGGCTGGCCATTACCTCAATGGTAGACGCCTTCAGGAGGGCGATCTGGTCCTCGCGACCCAGCTGCAGGAAGCCAGGCACCTGCTTGGCGAAGTCCACGATCTCCTGGACTGAGATGATGGCCAGCTCCGTGAAGTGGGCGAAACGCTGCTGGCGAGCATCACGGGACTGCGGGTCTGCGCCCAAGGGCCAGGGCTGGGGACGTGGGGGGCCAGGTTACTCTCAGGACTTCTCCCATAAGCCCAAGGCTATGGGGGCCCCTTGAGGCAAAGCCTACACCCTCGGAGGCCCCCGTCTCAAAGCCCCTGCCCTCTGGAGCCTCATTCTCTCCCCGTGCCCTAGACTGCGGCCCTGTCAGCTTGAGCCTCCTGGGCCCGTCGCCCCTAAAGGCTGCGGAAGGGGCTGTACCGTGACTTTAGGCTGGTCAGAGAAGGAGCGTTTATTGCACTGCAGCTGGGCAGCCACCAACTGCTGGATCATTAGTTCCTGAGCGGCTGTTAACTGGACACCCTCGCCTTCCCCGGAGCCCTGGCCACCGTCAGACCCTCCGGGGGAGGCCCCAGGCCCAGAGGCTGAGCTGCTGCCGACTCCCAGCCCTGTGGGTGACGACTGCTGCTGCTGCTTCCGAATCTTCTTCTTCCGGATCTGTTCTTTGGAGAGGACGCCTGTTGGGGAGACACAGGCCTCAGTAGAGGCCCCAGGCCTGGGCAGGGGCCAGGCTGGCACTGCTCCCTCCCCGGCACTCACACTGCTCCCGCATCCCAGCCTCCTTGCATTTTCGCAGCCGGCATTGCTGGCACTTGCGCCGCATGAAGGCATCCATCTGGCAGGTTCCACCGCCCCGGCAGGCGTAGCGCCCGGCCCCGCCTCGGATCACACTTCGCCTGAAGAAGCCCTTGCAGCCTTCGCAGCTAAGCACGTTGTAGTGGAAGCCAGAGGCCGTGTCCCCGCACACCTGGCACAGCTCATCGCCCAGCATCTTTGGAGCCGGGCCCTTCTTTCGCTTGCGCTCCGGCTCCTCTGCTGTGTCTAGGATGACTGGTGTTGGTGGACAGAAGCCATGAGAGACAGAGCCACAGAGATAAACGGCAGCCAGAGGGACAGGTCCATGAGAGATCGGAGGCAAAGAGTCAGAGTGTGGAGAGTGATCCAGGGAGATGGCAATTCACAGGGAAAGATGTGTATGTCAGTGAATCCCAAAGAATGGGTCAAAATAAGAGATGTCAAGGACTAACAGAAGAAAAAAAACAACAAGAAACTGGGGCTGCCCATCCCCATTTCTGATCTTTCTCCCTTTCTAGATCCCTCCCTAAGCCTCCATACCAACTCCCAGCCCATGTCCTTGGACCCCGTCTCACCCACGACGGAAGCTGAGTTAGCCCCATCAGTGCCTGGGACATCAGGATCAGCCCCTGGGCACGGCTCAGAGCCATCCTCCTTTCCATCAGGTGAAGAAGAGGGGGTGCTAGGGCCATTTCCTGGGAGAGGGAGGCACAGTGAGTTTCTCCTGACAATAATCTGCAGGCGGGGGGATGGCTGGGTTGGGAAAGGGGTCACTCACCAGGCAAGGGGGTGTCCAGGGAACTCGTGGCGGGGGTGGACATGGTGGGGTCACGGAGCAGCCTGCAGAATACAGGGGGACTGAGAGCCTTGCGGGGCCAGGGAGGGTCAGGTTAGGCCAGCCACAGGTTTTCATGGGGCTACCTCTCTTTCCTCCATCTCTCAGACTCTCCCCCTACTGCATACACACCCTAACCCCAGTCTCTGCCAGTCTACATACCCTCCCATCCAGTTCCAATTGGGCCTGCCCCCTTCTGCTCCAGGACAGCCTTCAGGTGGGTCTCAAACCCCTCCCTCCTCTAGACTCTGCCCCTCCTTTAGGCTCCCTCCACTCCAGATCCCGCCCACCGGCTTCTTTCAGATACTGTCCCTTCTGCTTCAAGTGCTCCGCCCTCACTTCCTCGCCCAACCTCTGCCGAGGAAGCACCCCTACCTCTCATTCTGACCCCATCTCCTCCTCTTATGCTCCGCCCACATATCGTTTCCTTCTAGGTCCTTCCCCATCCCTTCCAGGTCCCGCCCCACCTCCTCCCATCATACTCCGCCCCCACACCTCTCTCCAGGTCCCGCCCCTCTCCGAACACCAGTGGGGGGCGGGGCTCATGGCTGCGCGCGAGGGTCTCGTGGGCGGCCTCTCGTGGGGGTCCCCTACTCCCGTTGCCCTGGAAACAGCCGGGGGCGGCGCGAGCTATGGAGGGGAGACGGTGGAAGGAGAGAAAGGGGCTGAGCCAAGCAGCGCGGGGAACATCGGGAAGCCCCAGGCCCAGGGGTCCTCCCGCGTCTCCCCACACTCGAGTGCACCTGCTTGCGTACCCTTGGTCTGCTTCTCTTCCTCCTCCTCTGTAGCCACTGGCACGCCGCCGCGACTCGAGTCCCCTCAAAACTAACTTCGCCACTTCTTCCGGCAACCCCACCGTGCGTCACTTCCGGGAGTGGGCGGGGAGTCAGGGTGACGGAATTCCGGTCGCTCTAGGGCTAGCCTAACCAGCTGCCCCGCACGGAAGTCGTATACCCACCGGAAGCTTACCTTTCCGGATAGCTCCACTGAGAGCTGGCGGAAGAGTTCCGCACCCATTCAATCAATCGTTGGGCAAGAGGGCGGTATGGCAAGTCCCAAACCTTCCCGCCCCGGCCTGCGTGGCTTTAAACTCTGCCCTGTGCTTCTCTGGGCTTGCGGGTCAAAGATTTACTCTGCATCATCTCCACGACTACAGATCCTTTTCGCACACGGCTGATTAAAAGCATGTTTGTCCTTTTTTGGTTGTTATAAGTTTTCTGATTTTGGAGCTGCGCTGCTTATTGGTTTTAAATAAGTTAAATTACAAACCTAGACCTAGAAAAAACCTGGAAAAAATATATTTTAAAAATAATTTGGTGATAGGAGGAATTCTTTTAAAAAGTAACCTTCCTCTACGAAAAAGATAAAAATAATAGCTTTTAAAGAAAACTCGGGAATTCCCTGGAGGTCCAGTGGTTAGGACGGGGCGCTTTCACTGCCGTGGCCCGCGTTCAATCCCTGGTAGGGGAACTAAGATCCCGCAAGCCCCACAGCAGGGCAAAAACAAACAAAAAACTCAGAATACTTGAACAGGTAGAAGATGGAAATTGTTCCAAAGTCTTTCCACCGTGATAATCAGATCTATATTGAGCGTATATGTATTTTTTTTTAATGGGGATATATGCTCCATACTCTTTTGTAGGTTGTTTTGTCCATTCCAGCGTGGCCTTCAAGCTGTGTAAATTTCCATCCAAGGATATTTACCAATAAAACGAGTGGCTAACATGGGCATGGGGGATGACTGAATGGGTATCTCTTCCACTTCCTCAATGTGTAATGTTGAGCCAAGCTATTTACTATCCCTGCACCTCAGTTTCCTCATCTGTAAATTGGGGCCGACAAGAATTTGTTGTTGCATTGTCATTATGATTAAATGAGGTAAAAACCGTGAACCTGGCCAGGCTCAAATAAGGAGCCCAGTATGTGTGAGCTATGTTTATTCCAGTGAAAATTATTTTTAACTTTTCACTGTTAGAAAAGTGCAAACGGCTGAAATAGACTGAAGATGGACAACAGTTTTGGGGCAAGTCACGTCACTCTCAGTCTCAGTTTGTAACCAAGCAGGACTCTAACGGGCCTTCCCATGACAGACCCCTCCACTATATCCTCTGCTGTAGATTCTCTCTGAAGTGGAACAGGAGGGAAGGGGGCAGGGCATAACCTTTAAAAGAATGACATAGCCCGAGGACACGACATAAACCTGATTAGAACCAAATAGGTCCAAGATGGAGGACAAGTCGACTTCCACTAGACCTTGAGCCTCAGTATACGCTCATTGTAACACATCAGCAAGCTAAATGACACACCCACAGGCACCATGACAGTTCCAAGTCCAACGATAAAGGTCAAAAAGTGGGCAATGGCTTAATCACTGGAACTCCCCACCCCTTCCCAAAAATAGCTGGACTACTTCTCCCACTTACTAGCCTATGAAATTACCCACCCCTATAAAAACTGACAACCCCATAACCTCGTGCCGCTCTCACCTTATGAGATGGCCCACACTCTGTCTGTGGAGCGTGCTTCTCTCTAAATAAATCCACTTCTTACTATCACTTTGTCTCTCACTGAATTCTTTCTGCGATGAGACATCAAGAACCTGAGCTTCATTAAGTCCTGAGACCAGGTGTGTGATCTCCGTTAAAAGACCTTGGGTTCAAGTCCCAATCTAGGTTTTGGCTGGGTTTGAGTCCTGGCCTGTGGGTTCAAGTGCCAATCTGAGTAACACAGTTTCAGAAGTATAATAGTATCTCATGATACTATACCCAGATAATAGTATCTCATGCATATTTCCTGAGTTTTTCAGATGCTAAGAACCACCACCAAACGTAAGAAATTAACTACTTGATGATCATAGCCCCCAGATCTACTGGCACCTAAGGATTGATAGTGTTAACTGCGCTGTTACCTCAACATCAATCAAGCAGAGAACTATGCACGAGCTGATCACATACCCTGGGTCGCCCCTCCCTCAACTTGCCTTTAAAAATGAGGGGGGAGGGATAGATTGGGAGTTTGGGATTGACATGTACACACTACTATTTAAAATAGATAACCAACAAGGACCTACTGTATAGCACAGGGAACTCTGCTCAATATTCTGTAATCACCTAAATGGGAAAAGAATTTGAAAAAGAATAGATATATGTATATGTATAACTGAATCACTTTGCTGTACACCTTAAAATAACACAACGTTGTTAATCAACTATACTCCAATATAAGATTTAAAAATTTTTTAAATACTCTGCTGAAACCCTTTGGGGAGTTCAGGGTTGGAACATGAGCCACCTGTTCTTGCATTACCCTGCAATAAACATTTCTCTGCTCCAAACTCCCATGTTTTGGTTTGTTTGGCCTCACTGTGGTCTGTGGGTTCGGGGGTAACAGCTAATCTGTAACAAAATGATATTTACATCAACAAAGGTTGGTGACAGAAAAAATATGGCAGCCAAATCTTACTTCAAAATATAGAATTACCGTGAATTTGAAAGCTACAGTGCAGTCTGACACAGGAACGCTATATCATCAACTCAGATGCCTCTGGCAGTGTTGTACTGGGTGATGCGATTTTTCCAAAATTATGACCAAGTCTTTGTTTGTTTAGTTGTTTTTTATTTTTATTTTTATTTTTCATTTTGGCAGCACAGCTTGTGGGATCTCAGTTTCCCAACGAGGGATTGAACCCTGTGTCACAGCAGTGAAAGCGCTGAATCCTAACCACTAGACCACCAGGGAAATCCCCTGACCAACTCTTAATAAACTTATCAATAAGACAAGGTAGGAATACTTTTGGCTTGTTCTAAAACAGGCAAAGAAGGCCAGAATGGCTGGAGCTGTGTGGGGTGGGATGAAGATACAAGATAAGATCATAGAGGGAACACAGATCCAATCATGAGGACCTGTGGGCTAAATGTGTTCAACACTGGCTGAGAATTCACAAAAAACGGTCCCTTGCCCAGGGTGACACAAATGGACTACATTTCCCACCTGCCCTTGCAGCTAGGTGTGATCACGTGACTCCGTTCTGGCCAGTGGAACCCCAGCAAAAGTAGTAAGCGCAGTGACCGAAAGCCAGGCCTGGAGGCTGACTCCAAGGTGTCTGGAGCTTCAACCCACGCCCGCCCCCCCACCCCCCACCCCCGAGTACAGCCTGCACCGCAGTTTTTCCCCTCTGTAAAATGTGGAGAATAATCCCTCTTTTACAACGTTGCTGGATGATTAAATAAAATGGTAGGTTGAAAAGTCTAGTAGGGACTTCCCTGGCGGTCCAGTGGTTAAGACTCCAGCGCGTCCACTGCAGGGGGCGTAGGTCCCATCCCTGGTCGGAGAACTAAGATCCTGCAAAAAAGTTAAAACTAAAATTAAAAAAAAAAAGTTTTAACCAATATTCTTATTTTTTGTAATGACCCTAACTTGCTGGTTAGATTAAAATGCTATTTTCTTTTCTCTTTTAACTTTAAAAAAAATATTTATTTATTTACTTATTTTGGCTGCGCAGGGTCTTTGAGGCAGCACGCAGGGATAGTTGCAGCATGTGGGATCTATTTCCCGACCAGGGATGGAACCCGGGCTCCCTGAATTGGGAGTGAGGAGTCTTACCCATTGGACCACCAGGGAAGTCCCCTAAATGCTATTTTCTAATGCTGCATAAGTGCAGTACGTATGCAATTGAGCCCAAATAAAATTACCGTTTACGTTTTCATCAAAGGATGAACAAGCTCATGAAGACAGTTGAAATGTAATTTATGATTATGTAAATTAAGCTACCTTCAGGACACTAATATGTAGATAAAGGAGACTTTCATTATTGTGAAGCAATATGTCATTAACCTTGAAAATTATATACAATTGTCACAAACATTCCTTAAAAAGTAAAAAAAAAAAAAAAAAAGGACAATCTCCAAAAAGAAAAAAAGAAAGAAAGAAAAGAAGAATCTAGTAACTCTTTATCCATTCGAATCTTGAGGCTTGATTGTTCTGAGTCTGGAGAAAGGTGTCAGGCCTGAGACTTACCTCGAGGGCTCCTGCTCTGGTGTTGGAGGTCGACCCTGTTACAAACCACTATTTGATAGAATAGGGGTGATCTAGGTCTCGTTTGCTGACTGTGTTCCGAAGACATCTCCCAGCTACCTTAGGCAGGGGGCAGTCAGAGAGGAATAACTTACCTGACTTCTTTGTGTCGGCATTTCAGGCAATGGGAAACACAGGGACAAAAGCAGGCAGGCTTGAAAGAGACCCATGTGTTCCAGGATTTCAGCTCAAGAAACCAGGGAGGGAGGTAAAGTTTAAAAATTAAATTTTTTTCAGAAAAAAATGCTGCCTTGGGGAAGGTGCTTAATAAATACTTGTTGGATCTCAGTAAATTAAGTTGAATTAAGAGACTGGTTCACAACTACAAGAAAGTTGATCAAATATTATTGTCAATGTAAAAACGATGCGGGTAGAGTCAACCATTTTTGTAGCGTGTATACTAATTTTTAAAAACATTTTCGGGAAATTTATGTGGAAAAACAAATGAAACTGTATTATCAGAATTCATGTAAAATAGACTGATCAGAAAATATTTTTCAAAAAGAAAATATTTTCCCCCGTACTGAATAGAGAATAATCAGAAGGCTTTACATTTCTAGCTGTTAGGAGTATAATTCCTAGAGTTTGACTAAATCATAAACTAGAACTCTTTAAAGAAAAGAAAAAGAAAAGACACTGATTGGGGGAGGTGGGGGTGGGGAAAGAGCGGATCTTGGCTGAGAAAATAGGCCCATACCACCACCGTGTGAGCATTTACGGATTTGCAGGCAAGACCTTTCAGAAACCACTTAATCTTAGAGAGTAAGAATTGGGGCCGGGAACTTCCCTGGTGGTCCAGTGGGTAAGACTCCTTGCTTCCACTGCAGGGGGCACGGGTTCGATCCCTGGTAGGGGAACTAAGATCCAGCATGCCGCGCAGCACGGCCAAAAAAAAAAAAAAAAAAAGAATTGGGGCCGGAAGATGCAAAATCCGGGTTGGGGGGGGACTCTGAGGGGGGACTCTGAGGTGTCAAGACTGAGTATTCCGGGCTTCCCTGGTGGCGCAGTGGTTAAGAATCCGCCTGCCAATGCAGGGGTCCACGGGTTCGAGTCCTGGTCCGGGAAGATCCCACATGCCACGGAGCAACTAAGCCCGTGTGCCACAACTACTGAGCCAGCGCTCGAGAGCCCGTGAGCGACAACTACTGAAGCCTGCGCGCCTAGAGCCCGTGCTACGCAACAAGAGGAGCCACCGCAGTGAGAAGCCCGCGCACCACAACGAAGAGCAGCCCCCGCTCGCCGCAACTAGAGAAAGCCCGCGTGCAGCAACGAAGACCCAACACAGCCAATAAATAAATAAATAAATAAATTTTAAAAGAAAAAAAAGGAAAAAAGACTGAGTATTCCAACAGCTGAGACAGGGGAGGGGGAGATGTGGGGAGAGTTACTGTAGAGAAACTGGCCCTCCATCTGCTGTGTCAGGGAAATCCTTCAGTGCAACCAGTGCTCAAAGTGGGTTGTTAAAAATATTTATTGACCCTTTGCAAGATGCCAGGCGCTGTCCTAGGTGCTGAGGACAGAGTGGCAAGTGAAACAGACCAAGATACCTGCCTTTGTGGGGATCAGATTCTAATGGGGACACAAATGTTAAAGATAATAAGTAAATTAGCAGTATAGAAAGTATCACTGGGACTTCCCTGGTGGCGCAGTGGTTGAGAGTCCGCCTGCCAATGCAGGGGACACGGGTTTGAGCCCTGGTCCGAGAAGACCCCATATGCCGTGGAGCAACTAAGCCCGTGCGCCACAACTACTGAGCCTGCACTCTAGAGCCCGCGAGCCACAACTACTGAGCCCGCGGGCCACAACTACTGAAGACCGCGCGCCTAGAGCCCGAGCTCCGCAACAAGAGAAGCCACCGCACTGAGAAGCCCGCGCACCGCAATGAAAAGTAGCCCCCACTCGCAGCAACTAGAGAAAGCCCGCTCGCAGCAAGGAAGACCCAACGCAGCCAAAACTAAATTAATTAATTAATTAATTAAAAAGTATCACTGATTCTAAGAAGCACGTGGTTTACTACTGATGACATTAATTATGTCGTGTTAATTTCAGTTAATGAAATGTTAGAAGATGTCAAGTGCTATGGGGTAAAAATAGATCAGGGTAAAGGAGATTGGAAATTCCGGGGGAGGATGGTTGACATATTCAATAGGGTAGACAGGGTAGACTTCACTAAGAAGGTGGCATTTAAGCAAAGATTTGAAGGAGGAGAGGGAGTGAGTAAGGTTTTCTGGAGGCAAAACACTTGGACAGAACAGCCTGGGCAAAGGCCCTGAGGCAGGAGTATATGTCTGGGATGTTTGAGGAACAGCCAAGAGTGAAGGAGGGGGAGTGAGAAGAGATGATGTCAGGGAGGGGACGCGGCCTAATCATATAGGGCCTTTCAATTCCATAATACCGTTGGTACCGCTGATCCTTCAATCCTACCCTTTTTTTCCTGTTTCCTTCATCTCTCATGTCCTCCCTTCCTTAGGCTGCGTAGATTCTATGGTCAACCACCATAATCGTGCCCTTGCACAAATAACATTAACGCCCTTACTCTTTCTCCCTCAGTCATACTTGCCTGGCAAAACCCCAACTCTGGTTAAAATGAACTCGCTGCCTCTGTGTGCCTGCTCTCACCCAGCTGAGCTTGTGGGCGGACACACTTCAGATGTGTGACTGCAAATACTCAGAACCAAACTGCAAGGCTGCCACAGTTTTCTTCTCCAGTCCCTAAGAAATCATTTTATCATCTTCTTTCTCTAAACCTCTAGCAGCCCTCGCCCTTTTCGTTCTCACTTCTTCTTTTGCTGAAAAAAATAGAAGCAATCAGAAAGAAACTTCCCCATGCTTGCCTTAGGGACACTACTAGCTCACCTTCAGAGGTACACTGCTGCCCCTCCCATGACCATGTTTGGACAATCTGTAAGAAGCCAACCCCTCCACTTAGGCACTGAATCCCTTCTCCTCTCCCTGTTCAAAACTTTCCCTCTTGCAATGTTTCCTTCTCTCTCTTGCATCATTATTTGTGCAACGCTTAAGCCTTTGTTCCTTTAGGATTCCTCTTCACTGAATGCCCGCACTTCTCCGTGGCGCTGCTGAGGATGCTTACTGAAACTTGGGGGTCCTAGGCCCTCCCTCTTTGTAACTCCACCCTGAAGATCACTTTCCTCCAGCATCTACCTAAGGGACTTTCCTGCTACAACATCCTAAAGGACACCCAAGTTCAAGAGGCGGGGCCCCAACCATTTTGAAAGCGGATCTTCTGGCTTTACTGAAGCCTTCAGATGATGGCAGCCTCAGCTGACATCTGTCTGCAACCCTATGAGCCAGAACTGCATGGTCAAACTACTTTCGATTTTTTAACACAGAAAGCCCCCCCCCCAAATAATAATAAATGATTATTTCTGTCTTAAACCACTCAGTTTGGGGGTGATTTTTACACAGCATTAACTAACTAGTACACTCTCCCAAGTTTGCTTTTCTCTAGGGCTACCCAGTCCTTGTAAATGGAAATAACATTAACACAGTTGTAATAATGTAAATGAATTGTTTTTCTGGCAGATTCTTGGGCTCCGTCTCAGGCCTTTGGAATCAGAATCTCTGAGGGTGGTACCCAGAAATCTAGGGCACTTTTAAACTGGGTTTTCAGGTGCTCCTCAATATTTGAGAAACTTAATTACGGAAAAGGGGGCAGACAGAGAGACACTGCAAATTATTTTTATGCTTTTTCAATGGTGGTAGGGCTATGGACTTTTTGTGTGTGTGTTTCAGTATTTTCCAAATAAAACAATAGGAATCGGGGTCCTGACACTTTGGCAGTCCCACTTAATATGGGGCAGAAGACGTCTAGTCTGACCCTCTCTTCCTTCCCCCAGACCTTTCACAAACGCCCCGCCCATACATTTGTTTGCCCCAGAAAACTCTTGTGGTTAATGAGTCACAGAAAAAATGAAGTGAAAGCTATAAGTAAAAGCGACAATAGCTAAAGAATGGGTAAGGGAGGGGCGCAGGAGACTCTCCACCACCACCGAAGTCCGGAGTGAGGCACGCCAATACTTCCGGCGACCCTACCAAAATATTTGGCACATTCCTCCCCAAATACCACCCATCACTCCCACATCACCCACCAAGAAACTTCGTGTCTTAGTCACTTCTCAAACCTGGAAGTGGGCAGTGAACAGGGCGCAGTCTCCGGGGAAAGAAAACGGAGCCGCAGGACGCCTGGGTCCACACGGGTCCCCAGAGATGTCTCCGCCACCGCTGCTGCTGCTGCTACTACCGTTGCTCACCATGCAGCCCACTGGGGCCACGTTGATCCGGTAATGGGGACCCCCACCACCCCAAAACCTGGGACGGACTCTCTCCCTCTTACCCTTCAAGTCTGGGGCTCCCCAGTTCAGCGACCCCCAAACCTGACACCCCAGGATCCATGATTCCTATCTTTTTGGGTTCCTAGATCTCCAAATTAGGCTCTCACCCCTGAGGGATCCACCCTGTTATCTCCTAAGACCCAAGCCCTTTGAGTCTAAGGTCCTGCACCCTGAGACCCTTGGTTGGGGACCGTCCCAATCTTCTCAGTACACATTTTTGGGAGAACTCTGCTGATCCCACCCTGAGCTTTGATGATCTGATACTGAGATCTCCAGACCTGTGACACCCGTCTTCCAACAGATCTTGGAGACCCAGATCTGTGACATCTAAATTGAGACTCCCCCAGATTCACATCTTCCAAATTGTTGAGGTCTCAAGAAGTCCAGTTTTGGGGACTCCTATGACCTCCCCCCCACCTCTGGTGCCTCCCCCAATCTCTCCCTTTCTCTCCTCTCTTCTCTCCACTCCCTGGAACTCTTGATGGGGGGAGGGGGGTCTACTTTTCCAGGAAACACTTTTTCCCCACTTCACATTCTTAAGCCTCTCAAAGACTAAGTCATGGGCGGTGGCCGCAAAGATATGGGGGGCAGGGCCCCAAGGAGAAACTACAGGCACGTACAAAAAGATTACTGCACATGATGTTTGCTAACCTACTTTTTGAACCTAAGAGGTCATAGCCACTTCCCAAGTCAACAGAAAGAGCAATGATTCTCTGAGTTGACTCAGGACCACCAAAATCGGCTTGAGCAGGCCCCAGGAACTTGTTAGAAATGCAGGTCCTCAGGCTCCATCCTAGACCTACTCAATCAGAAACAAGCAGTTCTAGGGACTTCCCAGGTGGTCCAGTGGTTAAGACTCTGAACTCCCAATGCAGGGGGCATGGGTTTGATCCCTGGTCGGGTAACTAAGATCCTGCATGATGCATGGTGTGGCCAAAAAAGAAAAGAAAAAGAAAAAAAGAAATGAGCAGTTCTAAATTTTAACTAGCCCTCTAGGTCAGGGATTGGCAAAACACTCGGCTCAAGAGCCAAATCCAGCCTGTCACCTGTTTTTGCAAATAAAGTTTAATGGAATTCAGCCATGTTCATTTGTTTACATGTCGCCTATGGCTGCTTTTGTGCTATATTGACAGAATGAGTAGTTGCAACAGAGATGGATGGCCTGCAAAACCTTTACAAAAAAACTTTTCCTATCACCCCTGCTCTAGGTGATTCTGCTTCAAAACAACTTTGCAAAACCACTGGCGTAGAGAGCTACTTTCCCCTTTTTAGTGGTTGAATGGATTCCATTCTAGGCATCTTTTATAGCAGAGCTGAGATGTACCCAGCGTTGGCCATTGCGTGCACAACAGTTTTCAGAATTAGGCACATGCTCATAAACACATCTTTGGGCACTTGTCTAATGATCTCCTATAGATGAAATTCCCAGAATTAAAACTAATTGGCTTAAAAGCTGCACTCCCAATTTTGACTCATGATGTTACCAAACTATACTCCAGAAAGTTTGTATCAATCTACACCTCCTAACCTCCTAGCCAACAGTGAGTATTGGTAATTCTGTGCCAATCTGCAGGGGGAAAAGAAAAAAAAGAAAGAAAGAAAAAGGTCTCTCACTCTTGTTATTCCCATTTCTTTGATAACTATTGGGGTTGAACATTTTTCCATGTGTTTAGAAGTTGTACTTCTTTTGAAAATTACCTGCTTATTTCTTTTGACGATTTTCCTACTTAATGTCAAGAACTGTAAAGTTAATTTGCCACAGTTTCATGGCTGCTGGTGGAAGACACAAGATTCCCAGGTGTGAGGCAAAGGACAATTTAGTACTCCCGGCAATAGTCGTAGCCAGTTTTGCGCCAGATTTCTGAGCCTCGGTTCCCACAGGGTGAAAGGAACGGAGTCAGGTGATATGTGCACAAGCGGTGAGGTGCATTACAGCAGGGGAACCCTAGGCTTGAATCTTTTATAATGGATCATATGCCTGCCTGCCCTTTGCTCCAGAGAGAGACACTCTCTTCCAAGGCTGTTCACTAAACAAAATCCTTGAAAAGACACTCTGGACATAGTCAGTCTGTGTCTCTGCAGAAATATAAGACTCATGAATAAGTGCCTCCCAGCACAGGGTTGCTTATCTTATTCTTATTTATTTGTAGAAGCTCTTTGCATTTTAGAGATACTAACTCTTTGACATACAACTTGTAATTATTTCCACTAGATTTTTTTCTCTTTTAACTTTGTATGTTGGGGGAAGGGTGTACAGAAGTTTAAAATTTTAGAGACAGCCTTATCAATATTTCTCCCATGATTTCTGATCTTCCCATCTTTTCTGAGAAAAGCCCTCCTTTTGCTAGAATTATTAAACACTTTACTTCCAGTGCTCGTATAATTTTACACTGCACATTAAGTGTGATGTACATTTGATATATCTGGAATATATTTTACTGTAAAAAGTAAAATTGGGATTTGGTGCTTACATTTTTCCCCCAGCGCTGAAAGTATGTAAGGGCTTTTGCAAAGGCTAGTTTTATGTTGGGGTTTTTGGCATTTTTAAAAGTTTGTTTTATTGAAGTATAGTTGATTTACAATGTTGTGTTAATTTCCGCTGTACAGCAAAGTGATTCAGATATATATGCTATATATATATTCGTTTCCATTATGGTTTATCACAGGATATTGAATACAGTTCCCTGTGCTATGCAGTAGGGCCTTGTTGTTTATCCATTCTATTGATATATACATAATAGTCTGCATCTGCTAATCCAAAACTCCCCATCCATCCCTCCGCCACCGCAGCCCCCCAACCCCGGCATATGTTAGGGTTTTTGGAAAACTTTGTGTATGTCCATTCCGGAATGGCTTACTTTACATAATTTGGAAGGTCTTTTATTGAAACGTTTTGGGGAAAGTCTGTTTGGAATGGTGCGCTCTTGTAGAGTCTTTGGGGAAATTTGTCATCGTGGTTTGGTAGGTGTTTGGTAGGGTTTCTGGTAATGACTATTACTATAGGGCCATGGAGATGCTTACATTGTCGTTATATCCTATTTGGGGAAGTCTATTACAGAGGATGTCCAGAAAGGGTAGCTCCTTAGCTGTTGGTATCTCCTTCCCCCACAGGACCCCACTTCGCAGAGTCTACACTGGACTCAGGGCCCTGAACCCACTGAGGGGATGGGATAAGCCAGCAGAGCCCCCCAGGTTGGGGGCTCCATCCCCTGGGGACAAGGACTTCTTTGTGCCTCTCTCCAACTACATGAACGTGAGTCACAGCCCCACACAGCCCCCCGCTGTCCCCAACCTTCCTGCCCTTGGTCAAGCTCTTCATCCAGGACATCTCCTGTTTTGCCATCAGGTCCAGTATTATGGGGAAATTGGGCTGGGAACGCCCCCACAAAACTTCTCTGTCGTCTTTGACACTGGTTCCTCCAATCTCTGGGTCCCGTCCGTGAGATGCCACTTCTTCAGTCTGCCCTGCTGTGAGCTGTCATGGGGGAGAATAAGGCTGAATGGGGGTAAAGGGAGAAGGGGGGCTGGGCCCGGTCTTCCCAAGGGTTTTTGGGGACCTGTTCTCTTCCAACGCATCCTCACAGGTGAGTTGGCCGGAGAGGCAGGAGGCACTGGGGAGACCTCTCTCCCCCAGTGACAGCTCCCTCACCTTCTGACCTAGGGGTCCACCACCGCTTCAACTCCAAAGCCTCCAGCTCCTTCCGGCCCAATGGGACCAAGTTTGCCATTCAATACGGAACTGGCCGCCTAGACGGCATCCTGAGTGAGGACAAGCTGACTGTGCGTGACCTTGGCCCCGGGAAGGCTTGAGCCTGGGAGAAGCCCATCTCTAAGATTATCTGGTTCAGGGAGGGGCTTGAAGAGGCGGGGCCTCCGGGGTAAACGGATGGGGCTTTTGAATTGCGAGGCAGGGCTTCCTGGGGAAGAGGGCGGGGCTTCCCAGGCAGGGGCGGGCCTTCTCAAGTTGCGAGGCAAAGCTTCCTAGGCAGTTGGAGTTGTTTACAGATGTCCCCAGACCTGGGATTCATGCCTTGGTTTGGGAGACTTCAGAGACATGTAGGTAATGTCCTCCCGGAAGTAACTTACTCCATTTGAATCTACCCCAGATTGGGGGAATCACAGGTGCATCGGTGATTTTTGGGGAGGCTCTGTGGGAGCCCAGCCTGGTCTTCACATTTGCCCACTTCGATGGGGTATTGGGCCTCGGTTTTCCCGTTCTGGCTGTGGGAGGAGTTCGGCCCCCGCTGGATAGACTGGTGGACCAGGGGCTTCTGGATAAGCCTGTCTTCTCCTTCTACCTCAACAGGTAATGGCGGAGGGTCTACCTTCCTCTGAGTCCTAGCCCCAAGAAGGAAGTTCTGCCCTCCTTCAGGAAGTCCCTTGCCCAATAAAGGAAGTCCCACTCTCCATTCAGGAAGTCACCGCCCCAATATAAGAAACACATGAACCCTATTCATAAGTTCCACTCACTAAGCAACACCTTAAGACCTACTAAAGAAACACCATCATTTAAAACGTTCCATGTTTCAATCTCAAACCAGGAAATTCCATGCCCTACCCAATCAAATACTGAATTTAAGAACCCCATCTTCACCATAAAGAAATCCCAATTCCATTTGAGAACACACGTCAGAAGTCAGGAATTGCCCATTTTAATCTAAGAAGTTACACCTACCTTCTAGGAAGCTTTAAACTTATGCTCAGAAAGCCCAAGCTGTCATCCAGGTAGTATCCAGGCAGGAAGTTCTATGTCCCTTCAGTTATCCGGACGTCCAACCCAGGAAGTCCCACCCACCTCTTTTTCCTTTTTTTTTTTGCTGCAACTTGTGCCCCCTGCAGTGGAAGGGCGGAGTCCTAACCACTGGACAGCCAGGGAATCCCCCCACCCACCTCTTAGTAGATCTTGACCTTCCACACTTCCAGGAAGTGCCCGCCCCCACCCCCCCTTCCTATCACTCTCAGCCAACTGAGGAAGTCTAATTCCCCGGAAGTTCTAGACATGCAATTCAGAAAGTCTCATCATCCGCTCGGGGAGACTGACTCCTCACAATCACACCTTCCAGAGCCAATTCAGAAACCTCAATGCTCCACTCCCCGCAAAAGTTCTACCTTCTACAGTCAAATCAAGAAGTCCTATGCCCACTTCAGGAAGCTCCCAAGACCCTAAGATCCTAACCTCCACCAAGAAAAGCCCCATTTCTCTTCACTTCTTGCCTTGCTTCCAGTCCCCACATCAGGCCCTGCCTGCATCCCACTATCCCACCCAGAACCCAGACACCACCCCACTGGCAGAAGTCCCTCCCTTGGCCACTCCTGGGGCTGGCAGGAGAAATGCCCATGACACATACAGCTGTCTGCCTCTGCAGGGACCCTGAGGCAGCTGATGGCGGAGAGCTGGTCCTGGGTGGCTCGGACCCAGCACACTACATCCCACCCCTCACCTTTGTGTCAGTCACGATCCCTGCCTACTGGCAGATCCACATGGAGCGGTGAGGAACCTGGCCTCCTAGGTCTGGGAAGAGTGGGCTAGAGCCTAAAATCCAGTGTCCTGGGGTGAAGGGAGCCGAGGACCCAGACTCCTAGGTCTGATGGAGGAGGGATTGTGGGCCGGGACTCCTGGCTCTGCAGGAGGAGGGGGCTGGGGGCCTGGCCTCCTAGGATGCTGGCTCTAATGACTGCCTCCTTCTGCCTCACAGTGTGGAGGTTGGCACAGGGCTGACTCTTTGTGCCCGGGGCTGTGCTGCCATTCTGGACACAGGCACGTCTCTCATCACGGGACCCACTGAGGAGATCCGGGCCCTGCAGGCAGCCACTGGGGGAGTCCCCCTGCTAATGGGGGAGGTAAGGACCTGGTGTCTGGTGGGTGTGGGCTGGGGAGGCTAATAGGGATTTAATCGTGGACAGTGGGCAGGATGCTCCGGCCTGCGGGTGGGAATCGCATGGCTAAGAGGTATGCATGGGCTGAAAGCACTGGACCTTGTGAGTGAGAGGCCGGGGGTTAGTGAGAGGAAGCAAGGACGCCTCCCAAGTGTCTACTCTAAGTGACTCCGGGAACAGGACTAGATGAGAGTGAGTAAACTTATAATTAGTATAAGACTAATTACATACACCTATAGGCCCAGTATGGCCCGTGGGCCACCAGTTTTTGATTTTCAATTAGAGGAAAAGAGGTTTTGATCAAATGGGAGCCTGGGGGAAGTGGCAACAACTATATAGGAGTGAGGGAAAAGCCAGTAAGGCTACAGAAGACAGCAGAGCCTGACCACACAAGGCCCTGAATACCTAGCTGCCCAAAATGGACATTTCCCTGTTGCACTGGGGAGCCACGGAAAGAATTTGAGCAGAGAAGGAATCCCTCGTCTCTACTTGCTCCTCTTTGCCCTCAGTACCTCATCCAGTGCTCGAAAATCCCAACGCTCCCCCCAGTCTCCTTCCTCCTTGGCGGGGTCTGGTTTAACCTCACGGCCCAGGACTACGTCATCCAGGTAGGTGGCAGTCACAATGACGTCAGAGTGACGCGTTGAGAGGGTGGGGCTGGGAGTGAGACATCACTAGGGCCAAGCAGGGACCACATAAACATTTCTAGTGCCCACGGTAGTGGGCGGGGCGAAGCTCTGGCTCCTAGGAAGAAGGAACACCGGTGGGCGTGACACGACACCTGTGATCCGTCTTGTCGCCTTGTAGATTGCTCGGGGTGGCGTCCGTCTCTGCTTGTCAGGCTTCCAGGCTCTGGACATGCCTCCGCCCGCAGGGCCCCTCTGGATCCTCGGCGATGTCTTCTTGCGCAGCTACGTGGCCGTCTTCGACCGTGGCGACAGGAAAAGCGGGGCGCGAGTGGGGCTTGCGCGCGCTCGAGCTCGTGGAGCAGGACAGTGAAGGGGTGGGCTTGCGCAGCCGCAGTTCTCCGGTTGAGGCCCTGGTTACGCGCATGCGCACCCCCCGATACTCAGTAAAAATCCACTATTTCTATTAAACTTACCTGGGTCTCTTCCTTTTTTTTTTTAAGCGCGTGATTTTTTTCAGAAAAAAGTTAGTGTCCGGCTCTCTGGAGTTGAGAAAGAAAGGAAGGAGAAAGGTATCACTCCTCTCCAAGGTGCACACTGGTGCGAGGGTCCTATACTACGAAGCCCATGAAGCCCCTCGCCTACACTGCCTCTCCCCAAAGGTACTCGACGCCGCGGAGCATCACGGACGTTGTAGTCTAGGCGGTGTTAACGTCCTGACGGGGGCGGGCGCAGCCACAACACGCGTGGGAGGCGACAGGTCGCGACGGCAGCGACAGGTGGCAGTGGGGGGTGGCTGAAATCGTAAAGGGTTTTCCAACCCTTGTTCTAAGGGGAGGGGATACCATTCCCGCACACTTAATCTGTTCTTCTTCTCTACCCTTGGGATTCCGGGACCCCTGGGTACGCCACAAAGGCGGGGCTTGAAGCCCCCGGGTTGGGGGGAGCTGAGCTGCCCCTCCTCCGGCGATGATGTCACTACCCCCCTCCGCAGCCTCTCGCTGCCCAGAGCTGCGGGGTTGGGTCACCCCTCCCCCCATCGCCAGTCCCGGATTCCCCCATCCCCGCCCCGCCTCGACTTGGGGTGAGTACGGGGGAGGGGGAGAAGGCACAGGGTCCGGGGGCGGTAAGACAGCCCAAATCCCAGTTTTGGAGGCGGGGGACTCGGGAGACGAGGACTTAAAGGTTACAGCGGAGAGGTAATTGGAGGGTCTCGGGAGACCAAGGATCGTAGGCAGAGAGTCCCCACATTTTCAGCTTTAGTGCCTGGAAGATCGTCTTTCCTGGATTTAGAACTGATAGGAATGGGGGCGGAGGAACAAGGAAGGGGTCTTGGAAGTCAGGAAGGGGAAGACCCTTCCCCAATTCCAGGGCTTTGGGGAATGGGGGAGGGAGAGTTAGGAGGGGGCGCCAAGGATGACTGAGGTGAGAGTCTGGGGCTTTCAGGAATTTTGTGCCTTGAAGGCCTGAGAAGGGATAGACTGGGAAGGAGGAGGGAAGGGGAAAGGGTCTGAAGACGTGAACAGACATTGACCTCCCCTCCCCTGGTGTCCGTCGCCAAAAATCGAGTCCACGTCCCTCTGGTCTGTTTGCTGAGCTGGGTGTCCCATAACCCAAGCCCTCATTATGCCTCCAGAAGCCTCCCCTATGGGTGGAGAATTCAGGCTCACAAATCCCCGCATACCCTGGTGGGGCCTGGAGAGGGCCATGTGGGAGTGACGGCATCCAAATTTCCCAGGGCTTGATGGAGTCCAGATCATCCTTGACCGAGCCTCTTCCCCCAGTCCCACGGTCTCTAATCCCGAGTCTCATTCCCTATTCTCCCCTATTCCAGCCTCCTCGCTCCTTCCTCCCCCCCCATCCCTGCCTTCCCCCTCCCCATCCCTGCCTTCCCCCCTTCCCTCTGCCCCAGCCCGCACCTTCTCCTACATCTTCTGACCTCCGCAAAAACGCTGGTTTGGTAACTTGATCCCGTGCCTGGCTGCTATCAAAGGCAGAAGAGAAAAGTAGAGTTGGGTGGGGTGGGGGGAGGGTATAAGGGAGGATGGCTGACTTAGGTCCTTACCCTAGCCCTTACTCCCAGCTCCTAGTGCCTACCCAACCCCGGCCCCAGCATCCACCCCCACGCCCCACCTGCCTAGAAGCCTCACTCAACCCAAGCCCATTCCCTCACCTCAGGATTCACTGCTTCTGCCTGGGGATACACCAGAATCCGGGGCAGAGAAGAGTAGGAAGCCCCGATGTCTTTTCTCTACCCTTCTGGGTCCCACGGGGGCTTGAGGACTGCCTGAGAACAGTGGATCAGGGGGAAGTGGGGGAACCCAGGTCTAGGGGTGGGGGGAGTTGAGGTAAACTACCTCCCTGGTCCGCAGGACGGGCCCCACTTCTGTAACTCTCTGCAGTGACGCAGCCTCGAGTCCTGGCCAGGTTGAGGATTAGAGACGGTGATGCGGTGGGAGCCTGAGAGAAAGGGACAGAAATCCAGAGGGAGGGACCGAGACTGAAGGACAGCAGGACAGAGCCCCAAAGAAGTGGGGACGGAGACCCAGAAAAAGGGGGACAGGGATTCAGAAAGGGGTGAAAGAGGCACGGGGTGGGGGTGGGGGATAGAGGCCCAGGGAAGGGAAAGAAAGAAAAAGGACAGAAAGAGAAAAGGCAGTGACAGAGGGGGAAAAGAGACGGAGGAGGGGAAAAAGACACGGGGAAGGAGGTAGTCAAAGAAGAAGAGCTAGGGGGACAGAGACCCAGATGGATGGGCAGAGACCAGAGAGAGGAGGGAGCCGACCCTGGGGTGTGTGTGGGGGGGGTGAGTGGAGGACAGAGACACAAAGAGGAGGGGCAGAGACTGGAGAGAACGGAGACCCAGAGAGAGGCAAATCCGAGAAAAAGGTACAGAGGTCAAGATAAAGAGACTGGGGGTGGGGAGATCGAGACACAGTCGGGGGAGAGGAGACTGAGGCTTAGAGAGAACAGGGGCAAGACTCAGAAGGAGGGGGACAGATTCAGAGAACAATGGGACAGAGAACCAGAGGGAGCGCAGAGAGTAAGGAGGGGCCAGAGCCTCAAAGGAGTGAGGGCAGAGACGGGGGGACAAATATTCAGAAAAGGGGAGAAAAAGAGGCACTAAGAGGCACAGAAGCGGGAGGGGGTGTGGAGAGGGAGGCGATACCAACCAGCCGCCGTACCTGCAGAGGGAGGCAGCGGGCCGGGAACAGTGCAGACCTGGGACGCCCGCAGCCCCTGACCCGCCCACTTCCCTCCCACAGGCACAGCCTCCTGCCGCCGCAGCCCCAGCCGCAGCCGCTAGCCCCGCCCCAGCCCCCGCGCCTGCGCTCTACCACCGGGGGGGGGGGTCCAGTCCAGCCCAGGGGGCGGGGCCTGACCGGCTCCGGGGCGGTCCGCCTAGTTCTGGCCACATCCACCATTGGCCCCGCCCCAACTTTCTGTCCTCCCACCAGGACTCTCTGAAACCTAATCCCGCCCAATTTCCTATTGGCCCCGCCTATTGCCTCAGCCTAGACTGTTTCCCGGCCTTTTGGTTTCTCCCCTCCGCCTCTTAAGGCTCTCTCCTTACCAGTTCTCATCCATCCCTTGGTTCTGCTGGCTGCAGTCCGCCGTTATCTAGACCTCGTCCACTTTCCCTCACCTCGTTCCCCCTTCTAAGGCCCTGCTGACCCTTAGAACTGTCTCCCAGGTTCTCTGGCCCCCAAGACTTCCCGTTCTAGGTCCCACCGCTCCGTCCATCCCGGTAGCTTTGTACTCTGCAGGTCTCGCCTTTTCCTTAGCCATTCTCTACACTCTTAGCCCTGCCCCGCCCCCACCTAGCCTGGTTGCTTTCAAATCCCTTAAAGCCCCGCTCCTCCCTTAGTCTTGCCTTTCCACAGCCCATTCAAGACGGTTTTTACCATTCGTGGATCCCACCCACCTCCCCCAGTCTCTCCGCATCCTTCCTGACATTCTCCCGGCTCAGCGCCGGCTAATCGGGCCGAGTTTGCAGCTCCGACCCTGCCCCTTCTTTACCTCGCCTTCTCCCTTAGTCCTAGCCAGAAGCTCTCAGGTTTCCAGGCCTCGCCCCTTTCCGCCCCTTCTCACTGGGTCTCAGTCCCTGTTCCCCTTGCCGTGTCCCCTTTCAGTCCAGTCTAGTGCCGCTCTCCATTTCCAGTTCCCGCCCCTCATTCAGTCCTGCCCCCTCACTCTCCCAGCCCAATTAGGACTGTTTCTAATTTCTGTGGCGCTGCCTCTTAAGATCCTCTCTGCCCCGTCCAATCAATGTTAGGAGCTCAACCCGGCAGTCTCCATCTGCCCCACTTCACCGGGTATTGCTTGCCGGCTCTTTAGGTCCGTCTCTATGCAATCCAGACGGCCGCCCCGATTGTGGCCCTGCCCCTGACTCCGCCAGTCACGGACAGTCAGACCCCTTTAAATAGCTCGGACTTGTCCCCTTCCTCTTCCCGACCCGCTCCTGTTTTTAGTTCAATCAGATCTCTGTCTTATATTTAGCCCCGCCTCCTCTGTTCTCCCAGTGCTGCCAAACCAGGCAACTTTAGCCTCCCATCCCGCCTTAACACCTCGCTCGGCCCCGCCCCTTATCTCAGAAAGACCCAATCGGTGTGTTCCATCTGCGGCCCCGCCCCGACCAGCTAGGCGGAGTTGGAGTCCGGGCCCTTCTCGCAGCTTTAGCCCCGCCCCCACCTCTTCCCAGGCCAATCAGTTCGGTTTCTCCCTCCCTGCGGCCCCGCCCCCTCCCTCCATCACCTCCTCTCACCCAATCACATCTCTCTCCCCTGCGGCCCCGCCCCCTGAGACCCCGCCCCTCCCTCTCCGCCCCCCAGCCAATGCTGAGCTCAGTCTGCGTCTCATCCTTCCGCGGGCGCCAGGGGTCCAGCAAACAGCAGCCGGTGTCGCCGCCGCAGCCGTCCGAGTCCCCGCTGCCGCTGCCCCCGCCGCCACCGCCACCGCCACCGCCGCTGCTGCAGCAGCAGCAGCAGCCTGCGCAGCCCGGCCCCGCCGCGTCCTCGGCGGGCCCCCCGGCACCCCGCGGGCCCGGGGGCCGGCGCGCCGAGCCATGCCCCGGGCTGCCGGCGGCGGCCATGGGGCGGCACGGCGGCGGCGGTGGCGACAGTGGCAAGATCGTGATCAACGTGGGCGGCGTGCGCCATGAGACGTACCGCTCGACGCTGCGCACCCTGCCGGGGACGCGGCTGGCCGGCTTGACGGAGCCCGAGGCGGCGGCGCGCTTCGACTACGACCCGGGCGCCGACGAGTTCTTCTTTGACCGGCATCCGGGTGTCTTCGCCTATGTGCTCAACTACTACCGCACTGGCAAGCTGCACTGCCCGGCCGACGTGTGCGGGCCGCTCTTCGAGGAGGAGCTCGGCTTTTGGGGCATCGACGAGACCGACGTGGAGGCCTGCTGCTGGATGACCTACCGGCAGCACCGGGACGCCGAGGAAGCGCTCGACTCCTTCGAGGCACCCGACCCCTCGGGCGCCGCCAACGCTGCCAACGCCGCGGGCGCCCATGACGCGGGCCTGGACGACGAGGCGGGCGCGGGCGGCGGCGGCCTGGACGGCGCGGGCGGCGAGCTCAAGCGCCTCTGCTTCCAGGACGCTGGCGGCGGCGCCGGGGGCCCGCCAGGGGGCGCGGGCGGCGCGGGCGGCACGTGGTGGCGCCGCTGGCAGCCCCGCGTGTGGGCGCTCTTCGAGGACCCCTACTCGTCGCGGGCCGCCAGGGTGAGCGTGCTCTCGGAGCCCCCATCCCCCTCCCCTCTCCTGGAGCTCCCAGACCCTCAGAAACGCCCCATCCTCGCCCTTAATCCCTAGCCCTTCCCAGCCCTTCCTGGTCTCTTGGCCTCCCAGCCTCTTAGTCTCCCGTACTCTGAACACACCCCCCTCTCCCGGCCATCCCCAGATCCTCAGAAGATCTCTCTGCAACCTTCAGAATACTCCAGACCTCTCTAAACCCCACCCTGCTTATCTAGGCCATCGTAGGCCCTGAGAAACTTCCTTTCCGACCGTGAATCTCTTAAACACACCCCCTGAACAACCCCACATCTGCCTTTCCTGGACCCCTCCTGAGACCCTCAGAAGACATTTCCTCAACCCTGAGAATTCCTAGCCCCTTTTAACCTCTTCTCACCTCTCTTGGCCACCCCTCAGACCCTCAGAAGACCCTTGTCCAGCCCTCAGTTTCTTGGACCTCCTTAGGTCCTCAGAAGACATCTCTTCCTCACCCTCAAAGTGTCCCAGGCCCTGTGAACACTGTCTCCACCCCCTGCAGACCCTCTGAAGCCTGCTCTCTAGCTTCCAGCCTTCAGTCCTGCAGGCTCTCCCAACACCTCTGATTCTCCTTCTGACCGTCTCCACATCCCCTCCCTCTCTCCAAGTTTGAGTCTCCTGGTTATCTTTGAACCCCCCCTGCTTATTCTGCCCTTAAAGTCTCAGAATAGTTCCCACCCCAATCTCAGAGTCCCCTGGACTCCTCTGAACCTCCAAACCACTTGCTCTGGCTAGGATACTTCCCCCTCGCTGCAACAGAGTCTTGGGGCATCTTCTCTCCTGGGACCCTGCTGCCCCCTCTGTGTTCACATCCCTTCCTGCATCCTCCACACCAACTCCCCTCCCGAGGATTTCCCTATACAGCTCCAGACTTCCCCCAAGGCTTTCACGCTCCTCCTCAATGTCTCCAGAAGAGTCCTGAGCCCCCATGATATGCCCTTCCTCTCCAGAACTTCCCATATGCCCTCCAGAATAGCTTCTCTCTCATCCACAGATTCTCCCAGCTTCTTCCTTCATCGTTTAAACTGCATAGCCCACTCTCTATCTCTGGGACACCCTCTCCCCACCCTCAGCTTCCCAGCCTCTTTCCTAGTGGGTAAATGACTTTCCTTCCTGCTCCAGAACTTTACCTAATCTCAATCCTTGGGACCCTCCTCAAGTTATCAGCCCCAAAGCTTCCTCCTCAAAATAGCTCCCAGGTCTTTCTGACCTACCTTGGTATCTTTCCACCTGACCCCCCTCCCCAAGCCCTGCTCACTTCCCCTTTCCTAACGCCCCCCCCCCACTACCCATTCCAAAGCACAGGACTGGGCCTCTCAGACCCCCCTCCGCCTCCCGCTAAGTGAACCAAAGAGCCCACACTCCAGCCTTCTCCTCTCTCCAGTCTTATCTCTCTCAAAATTCCATATTTCCCCCAAAGCTCTCTTCGTCTCCCCCCCCAAAAAACTTTCCTCAAACATCTGTAACTTCCCAGGCTAAGTAGCTACCCTTCCCCCTGGTTCTCATTTGAACCTCTTCCTCCTCTTAACTTCCTCCCTGTGTTGGAGGAGAGGACAGTTCAAGATGGGGGGTGGGGAATTAGAGAGAGGAGGGAAAGAGGAGAGACTCCAGGCCCCTTTCTAGCCTCCTGGGGACCCAAACACCCGGAGGAGGCGGTCCGGCACCCTCCCCCCACCGTGCCGCGTCCTGGGCCGGGAAGGACGCGGAGGACCCGCAGTGCCGCATTTGCACCGGGGGAGGGAGCGAGGGGGAGGGGGGCCGGAGGCACCGCATAAAGTTTGGTCCCCGGGAAGCGCTGAGTTGGCAAGATTTGGGGTTGGGTGGGGGGAGGTGGGGGAGAGGAGGTGCAGAAAGGACATGGCCCTATATGCCCCCTCAGGCCTCTGAGCGGCACCCTCCCCCATGGCCTGGGGAGCCCTTCCCTCTTGTGACCCCATTGAAGGGTTCTGAGGTGAAACTAGGGGTCTGGGACAGCTACGGGGGACATTCATTTACTTTACAGATGTGTTTTGAGTGTCCACGTAGTGCCAAGCATCTTCTAGCCGCCAAATGAGAGTTTGAGAGTTGAGAGTTGAGGCCAATGCAAAGTGGAGGGTCTGGCTCTACCTCCCCCTCACTCCTCTCCCCATAATCTCCCCTTTCCTTCTTACAGGGACTCCATGCCCTCCTACCCCTTCTGCTTTTGAAGCATCTCTGGACAAGGGGGTCCTGACGCTGTCCAGCTTCTAAGCTCCGCACTGCGACGGGTGCCCACCTTTCTTTCTGTGTCCCGGGAGGGAAGGAGTTAATCAGGCTCCTGGCCTGTGGCCTCCCGCTGTGAAGCGGCACTGCGGCTGCGCACTGCCTGTTCGGCAACGGCCTGGAATGGGTTAAGACAGCGCTCAGGCCTTGCGGCTGCGCACTGCGGTGGGGGAGCTGTCCGTGGTGCTGCCCCCCGCGCGCCCCGCCCCCTGGTCCGTCCGGCCCGCCCCCACTGCGGTGCCGCAACCTGCGCCCTGCGCCCGGCTCGGAGGGGGGCGGGGGAGCACCAGGCATGCGCTCTGCGGAGGCCTCTGGCCTCTTAAACCACTGCGGAGAAACGAAGAGGGGGGCGGGGCAGAGGGCCAGAGTTGAGCCCCTAGCCCACCCCAAGATCTAGGGTCATCTCTGAGGCGGACTCTGGCCCGCCTCTCGGCTCTGCACTTCAGATTAAAGTCAAGGTCTCCCAAGCCTGGACCTTGCCCCCCATCCCGTGGAGGAAAGAGAGTGCAGAGAGGGACAGTGCTGGCCCGGGAGCCAACTCTGGCTCTCCTCTCTTTGCACCCCAGGCCCTCTCTCTACCCATCTGATTAAAGGCTCCTCTGCCTCAAAGCCCATCCCCTTCCTTCTCTAAGGACTAACCCCACTCCTTCGACCTCCCTTCTACATATCTGATAAAGCCAACTACAATTTCTAGGGGCCTTCTCCAAGATCTTGACCCTGTCTCTTCTCAAGGCCTTCATCAAAACCCACACCATTGGGCTCAGGACACTGGTCCTTCCCCATCTTGAAATGAACCAGGCACCCCCGCCCCCATATCTCTGAACCTCTGACAAGCCCCTTCACCTCTCCTTGGACCTAGCCCTGCCCTCTCCCCTTCCCCTATGTTCAAGCCCCTGACATTCCCTTCCTTTCCAGAGCCTTAAACCCCACACCTATCATCTTCCCTTTTTGCAGTCTTGACCCTTCACTTCCTTCTTCCTTCAGGGACCTAACACCCCTCCTCCCCTCTGTGGGTCCAACTCTGCGCTGTTCTCTCTGGGTGAGGGCCTCACCCAGCCTTCTCCCTTTTCTGAGACCCAGTCATTAGCATCAAGGTCCTTAAACACCGGCACCTATCTGAGGCCTCAACCTTGGCTCCCTTTAACTGATGCCCCAACACCCTAATAACGGCTCAAGCCTTACTAAGTTCCAAACACTAGACCAAGCACTGGTTTTGGAGTCAGGCCCTTTGTATACTTATCTAATGTAATCCTTACAACAATCCTGTAAAAAATTTGAGGTTCAGAAAGCTTAATCTCCTTGCCCAATTAGGCAGGGAAAAAGCTGGATTCAAACCCAGGCTTTCTTACTCTTAACCACCTCCTGGTTCTGCCTCCGACCCACCTTCTCCCCTTCGCCTTCCCTCAGCTCCAAGCTAAGCCCCAAAGCCTCTGAGACACAGGATGTATGATCTTAGCCTCCCTACCCACATCCCCCAGCAGAATGCTTGGACCCTGCCAGGGACCCCTGAGATACGACACAGGGAACAGGAGGGGGGGGGATGGTCTAGGAGACAGAGCAAGGAGCCAGAAATCACTGTTTCCAGGAAAGAAGCGGCCCATCTGCTGCTGCTGCTGGGGCCAGCTCTTCTCCCGAGCTGGGGGAGAGCTGCCTCTGATCCTTTTGCAAGATTTAGAGAGAACAGGATGCAAGAAGTGATGGAGGCATTGGGGTTGGGACACCTGGGTTTCCCTGGAGTTTGTGTCTGGGAAAGGGGCCACTGGGAGGGTCTCAGGGAGATGGCTAATTGACCAGATGCCTGGGTCACCTTTTGCCCTCTCTCTCCTGTCCTGCCCCGCAGTATGTGGCCTTCGCCTCCCTCTTCTTCATCCTCATCTCCATCACCACCTTCTGCCTGGAGACCCACGAGGGTTTCATCCACATCAGCAACAAGACAGTGACGCAGGCCTCCCCGATCCCTGGGGCTCCGCCGGAGAACATCACCAATGTGGAGGTGGAGACGGAGCCCTTCCTGACCTACGTGGAGGGTGTGTGCGTCGTCTGGTTCACCTTTGAGTTTCTCATGCGCATCACCTTCTGCCCAGACAAGGTGGAATTTCTCAAGAGCAGCCTCAACATCATCGACTGTGTGGCCATCCTGCCCTTCTATCTGGAGGTGGGGCTCTCGGGCCTCAGTTCCAAGGCCGCCAAAGATGTGCTGGGCTTCCTGCGGGTGGTCCGCTTTGTCCGGATCCTGCGCATCTTCAAGCTCACGCGGCACTTCGTGGGGCTGCGCGTGCTGGGCCACACTCTCCGCGCCAGCACCAATGAGTTCCTGCTGCTTATCATCTTCCTGGCGCTCGGTGTGCTCATCTTCGCCACTATGATCTACTATGCTGAGCGCATTGGCGCTGACCCCGATGACATCCTGGGCTCCAACCACACCTACTTCAAGAACATCCCCATCGGCTTCTGGTGGGCCGTGGTCACCATGACAACCCTGGGCTACGGAGACATGTACCCCAAGACGTGGTCAGGGATGCTGGTGGGGGCGCTGTGTGCCCTGGCTGGGGTGCTCACCATCGCCATGCCCGTGCCCGTCATTGTCAACAACTTTGGCATGTACTATTCGCTGGCCATGGCCAAACAGAAGCTGCCCAAGAAGAAGAATAAACACATTCCCCGGCCCCCGCAGCCCGGCTCGCCCAACTATTGCAAGCCCGACCCACCGCCACCGCCCCCGCCCCATCCTCACCACAGCAGCGGCAGCATCAGCCCCCCACCACCCATCACCCCGCCCTCCATGGGGGTGACTGTGGCAGGGGCCTACCCACCAGGGCCCCACACGCACCCCGGGCTGCTCAGGGGGGGAGCGGGTGGGCTCGGGATCATGGGGCTGCCTCCTCTGCCTGCCCCTGGGGAGCCTTGCCCGTTGGCTCAGGAGGAAGTGATTGAGATCAACCGGGCAGGTGAGGAGGGGGTGCGAGGGGTGGAGGTGGGGGGCGCAGGCAGAGGTGGGGAGGTTGTGAGGGGGGCAGGAGGTAGTTGCTGAGACTCCAGAGAGATGGGGTGGTCAGCAACAGAGACGGAAGAGAGGAAAGTGAACAGCAATTGCCGAGGCCAGAGAAGAGGCACGGAAATAGACAGTGATGGAGAAACAGAGATTCCATGTGAAAGAGAGTTTTGGGGAGAGACAGACTTACAGCCAAGGTATTCAGTGGAACCAGGGGGGCGGGGGCAGAGTGATCAGCCATATGGTGAGAGGGACTCAGAGAAAGAGAGATGGGGGGCGGTTCAGTGCACAGGGAGAGAGTCTCACATGGGAATCAAGGGCCAGAGACAGAGGCCAGGGGACTGTTGCAGTGTCTGATGAAGGAGGTGAGGGGAGAGGAAAGTTGACTGAGCCTGTGCTCATCTCTCCCCCCAGGGGAGTCTGTGTCTCAGAGGCAGTGACTGGGGCATCAGTCCCAGGGAAGGGAGAGGCTGGGGGGCCCCACCCCCATGCCTTAAGTAGGTCAAGAAAGGGAGCTGGGCCGCCCGGCCCCCATCTTGCTCCCTCAGCCGCTGACCCAGTTTCACACCAATTAAAAATAGCTAAAGTCAGAGCCTGGGGGACCCCCACCTCCCCCCTCCCTCATCTGTCACCTTCCCAATGCCTCCCACTGTGCCCTTGCCAGCGTCCAACACCCCTCCCTAAACTACCACCTCCCAGCCCCCTGCATCCCTCCCAGCCATCCCTCCAAACCTATCCCAAACCATGCACCCTACCCCAGCTGTGCCCTATTCGGTCCACTTCAACCAACCGTCCCACCCTCCACTCTGTCTCAGCCTCCTTCCCAGCACCCAGTTCACTTCCCAACTACTTCCCCCGTCCCTGTCCCTCCAAACACCCGACACCCTACCTCAGTCCTGCCCTTCTCAGCACCCAACACCCCGCCTGACCCCCACTTCCTAGCCTTCAATGCCCTTCCCTACCCTGTTGTCCTTCCCGACACTCAACACCCTCCCCACCCATGACCCGCTCCCCCAACCCACCAGCCACGCCCCCTAACAACCTGCACCTCCATCACGTCTCCTTGCTGAGCTTGCCCTCTCCGTGAGTTCCCACACCTCACTCTCTCCTTTGTGTCTCTGTCTGACCCTCGGGACACAGATCCCCGCCCCAACGGGGACCCTGCAGCAGCTGCGCTTGCCCACGAGGACTGCCCGGCTATTGACCAGCCCGCCATGTCACCAGAAGACAAGAGCCCCATCACCCCCGGGAGCCGGGGCCGCTACAGCCGGGACCGAGCCTGCTTCCTTCTCACTGACTATGCCCCTTCCCCTGATGGCTCCATCCGGAAAGGTGAGGTGCCCTCCACTGGCCCCCTGGGACCCTCCCTCTCCTCCCCTCCCCCAGGGGAGGGGAGAGAGGGAGATGAGGGAGGAGGTGCTGGACTTCCCTTCCCCCATCTCTTGGCCCCAAATTCCCTCCCTCTTAGACGCCCTCCCCCAAATTTCCTCACCACTGACCCTTCACCTGTCTTTATTCCATCTCCATGTCCCCCCCCCCCCGACCCTCTGGCCTCTTCCCCCACCCCCAGCCACTGGTGCTCCCCCACTGCCCCCCCAAGACTGGCGTAAGCCAGGCCCCCCAAGCTTCTTGCCCGACCTCAACGCCAACGCTGCAGCCTGGATATCCCCCTAGTGGACGAACCCCCTCCCCCCAGGGTAAGTAGCCTTCACCCTCTGAACCCCCTCCCTCCCGACTAACCCGTCTGAGAACATGCAGCCCCCATTGACCGAGACTCCTGTCCCCTAACTCCGAACAGCTCCATCCGATTAACCCCCAGCCCTGACACTGGCCCCGCACCCACCTGCCCAGGACCTGTGGTGCCCCTCACTAACCCCTAGACCTAAGCCTCACCCTCCCCACCATGTGCCTGACCTCCCTCCCCGCCCTTACGACTGACCCCCATTCTCAGCCCCATCCACATCTCTCTCCCTGCCTCCCCCTTGGTTTTGCTTTTGTTTATTTAATCAGGAAAATGGGGTACACACCCAGGACATTCTTCTGGGTGCAGGTTGGGGTGAGAAAGACTCAGCCACTCATCCAGCCACTTGTGGATTGGCCAGCACTTACAAAGCACACACAGGCTCCTGGCGCAGTGCTAGGTCCAGGGGATTCAGCAGTGAGCAATCCAACCACACCCCTGCCCTCCACGAGCTCTCAGTTTGGGGCAGAGGCAGACACAGACCTAGAACTGAGGCCAAAAAGCAGGGCTGGGCTGAGGATTCTCATCCCGGGATCTGGGGAGGGGCGGGTCTGCTCTGGGACTTTGTGAGGATGCACTGGAGTGGGGAGACTGCAGGTCAGGAGGCTGGGGAGGAGGCTGGGATGAGGGTCCAGGGGGAGAGGACAAAGCCTGAGCCGGGGTCAGGGCTATGCGGGTGGAGAAGAAGGAAAGAGACAGAGAGAGTCGGGGGGCCAGGGGTCAAGAGGGCAGGGTCAGGACTGGCCAGTTGGGGAGGTGAGGGAGATAGAGTGAGGAGACAGTAGATGAATTATTCAGCAAACATAACGAAGCACTTTCCACGTGCCAGGAATCTAACATATATTCTGTAATCCTCACAACAACCCCAGCTAACCCCTAACTTCATTCATTCATTCATGCATGCATGCATGCAGCAACTAATGATTGAGGGTAGAATTCCAGGCACTGGAGATTTAGCAGGGCACAAAGCAAGAATCTGCCATCACAGAGTTGCTACTCTAGAGCCTGGGTCAACATACTACAGCCACGGGCCAAATGTGTCCACCAGCTGTTTTGTAAATAAAGATTTATTGGAACACAGCCACTGTCTACAACCGCAGACTGGAATAGTTTCGACCGAGATGGTATGGCCCACAGAGCCCCGAAAATATTGACCATCTGGCCCTTTACAGCGAACGTCTGCCACTCCATGACTGGAGGAAGCAGAAAACAAACAAAAGGATAATTTACTCTGGCCAGGTCAGATAAGGGGTCTGTGAGGGTCTTTCTGAGAAGGTGACATGAAACTTGAAAGCTGAAAAAGCTCCAGCCAGGCAGAAGAAACAGCAAGTGAAAAGGCCCTGAGGTGCTGCCTGAGGTGCTGAGGTGGGATGAGCTTGGTCTGTTAAAGGAACAGGGAGGAGGGAAGTGTGGCTGGAGCTGAGTGGCCTAGGGGAGAGGGGAGGAGTCTGGGGGGGAATGTATTTTTGGCCATGGTGAGAGGCTGGATTTGATCTTAAAAATGATGGGAGGCCACCTGAAAGCATTTGATCCATCGCTTATTCATTCAACACATGCCTGTGGAATCTCCCTACGCAATACAGAGATACATCCTAAAGAATCCCTACCTGCAGCCTAAGGAGATGCCACAGCAGGACTTAGGGAGCCTCCAAGGACAGCCGCATCTAAACGCCCTTGTTTTACAGAAGTTCAGAGAGGTCCATGGCCAACCCCCAGCCACAGAGCAGATGGGGGACAAGAACCCAGGCTTCTGGGCTCCTAGTCCAGAGGGGGCTGTCTGGCTCTTCTTGTTCCATCCCCGGACTTCTCCTTATTGCAACCCGCCCCCCACCTCCATCATCCTCCACTTTCATCTCATTACCAACCCCCTGCCTCCCTGCTCCCATCTCACCCCTCCCCCTGCTTGCACCCAGTCCTGTTACCCACCTCCCTTTGTTCCCCACCCCCAGGTCTGGATGGGCCCCTATGGAATTGAGGGGCAGGGGGAGGGGGGAGGATTCGGGAATGTGGGTGAGGGAGGACTGAGGGGGTCAGTTGGGGGGAGTTCTCTGCTTCTCTTGCCTCGGATGCCAAAATCCATTCATTGAACTCAAATTATGGCTGGAGCTGATGGGGCTGACTGAACACCCTCCCCCAAGGTCCTGGATCCCTCCCCCTTCCACGCGTCTCTCTTCCTCTCTAACCTTCCCCTCCAGGACCCACCCTCCACTATTCCCCCCCAACCAAGATCCTTCCTCCTGACCTGACCCTTACCCGCCCCATGACCCCTCCGTTCTCCGTCTCCCCTCACCAACCACCTGATTCCCGCACCTGACCTGCGCTCCGCCGTCCTCCCCAGCCCTCCCCCTCCTCTCTTCCTTCATCCTCCCCTTCCCCCTCAGCCACCTCGGAAGCTCCTTCCATATTTGATGTCTCTGGCCGCCCCCATTTCACTGCTCCCCTCCCCCGGAAAACACCAGAGAGGAGGAAGAGATCTCGGCTTTTCTCCGTCCCCCCAACAGTGAGGCTGTGTTGGGGGGTTCCCCCTGGCCACCCTCCCCCCCCCCCGTGACTCTGTGTATTTCTGTCCCCAGCTCTTGTCACCGCCTGAGACCTCGCGAGACCCTCGGTCCCCCTCTGCCCCTTCCCCCCAGGTTAGCAATTGGGAATGGCTGGGAGGGGGTGTCCCCAAGATACTGGGCTTCCAACCTCCCCCAGGCCCTCTCTCCAACAGTCAGGATGCCCTCGTCGAGACAGACCCCTTGGTACTGCCTAGCAAAGCCCTAGAAGAGCCCAGACACTGGCAGAACTCTTCAGACATTCCTAAGTTTTCAAGAAACCCCACATGTGCCCCTAAGCCTTAGATCCCTTTGACTATCAAGACATTGTCAGGACCTTCCCATCAGAAGGTTCTCGTTTAAAGGCTTCTTGACCCTTTAAAGATACCCCATTACAGCCTTCAGCTGAGTCTTGCCCTCATCAGACTGCTCTTGGACGTGTCCTCCCGCACCAGCCCCGCCCCGCCCGGGGAGGGGGCGCTGCCAGCTTGCACCCCATTCAGCCCCTCACAGCGTCCCCACCCGCCTGTCCTCGTTCCTGTACATCTAGGTTAGCCCCCTACCCCCTGCGGCCCCACGCATTCCCTCCCAAGGCCTCTCCACCGGCTGCTCCCCCACTGGCATTCCACCCACGCTCCCTCCCCACGCCCGTGCTGCCCACCATCTGCCTCGCTGCCCCCCACCTTTTGCCTCAGATGAGGGGGCCAACAGGGGGGAGGGGAGTTGAGGGGGGCCGCGGTGGGGGTCGGGTGGGGGAGGCTCGGTGGCTGCCACCTGCCTCCTAACCCTGAGTCTCTCCCCCTCCCCATGTCTGAACCTTTCTCCTCGATGCCGATTGACTGTCCAATTTGTTCACCTCTCTCTCTCTCCGTCTCCTTGGTCCGCCTCTGTCCATCTCTCCGTCTCTTGCCATCTGTCACTCTGTGTCTTGGTGTCTGTCTCTCTGTCTCTTATCCTGTCTCCCTCACCGTCTCTGTCGCCTGCCTTCTCTCTCTGACTCGCCCTCTCCATCTCTTCCTGTCTCTTGCCTCTTCCTGTCTCTGTCTTCTCTCTTTCTCCATCTCATATCCCTTCTGTTTCCCTCCTGCTTCTCTCTGTCTTGGGGTCCCTGTGTCTGTTGGACCCTCCCCCTGCACCCCTATCTCCTTGCTTCCTCCCCGTGTTTCTGCCCTTCGCCCCCCCCACCCACCACCAGGTTACGAGAAATCCCGCAGCCTGAGCAGCATCGCGGGCCTGAGCGGGGTGTCCCTGCGCCTCGCCCCCCTTGCCACTCCCCCTGGCTCTCCCAGGGCCGCCCGCCGTGCTCCCCCAACCCTGCCCTCCATCCTCTAGCGCTCCCCTCCCCCCCGTGGGGGGACTCGGGGGTGACAGGGAAGAAGGTCAAAGGAGCTGGGGGTGGGGGGTGGGGGAAAAGGTTAAAAAAAAAAATCAAACAGTCATTAATAATATGCAACCGAGACGATGCCAGCAGACACCCCCGGGCCCCTCACCTCCACCTGGGCCCCCAGGATGGAGGTGGGGAGGAGCCAAAGGCCATTCCCCCAACTCTTCGCCCCTCCTGAAAAAAAGCCTTCTCAGGTCTCCATTAGCCATAGGAACCCCCCCACCCCCCGCAATCGACTCGTGTAAATACGTCCAAATTATACCAATTACATTTTGGGGCGCCTCCCCTCTACTCTGCATGCCTCCCCCAAACTGGATCCCCGCCCTCTCCAACTCCACCTCAGCAATAAGCCGCCAGGGGCTGCATGCCGCGTGCGAGGGAAGGGGCATTCTGGGAAGCGGGTGGGGACCTCCATGGGGGTCGGGCTGGCCTTTAAACTACCGGAGGGTCTCCTAGCCTCCTACCCTTCACCCCAGGAGGGCAACCCATCACCAAAAAAAAAAAAAAAAAAAAAAAAAAATTAGCAGCAATGTGGGGGAAGGAGGAACAGTCACCCAAGCCAAAAACCGGAGCTGAGCTCAGACGGTAGAAGCGGAGGCACGGGGGGAGGGGGGTGGGGGCTGAGGACAGCTGCTCCCTCAGCCTTCAGGAGCGTCCCTCTGGTGAATTTCACTCTTTCATCCTCCTCCCCCACCCCCACCCCACGCCCAGGGATCTGCTCGCCTCTATTGCTGCATGGACTCAGACCTCCCATCCCGGTATTCCTGGGATGTTCTGGCCGTAGCACACAAACTACCCCAACACCCCCTCCAGATTCCCATCACATGAGGCCTGCCCCCAGAATTCCTGAGACTGAGTCTGGCATCCCGCATCCTCCAAATCCCCACACGCTCCTGGGACTTAACCTCTGCACACAGATGCTGTCCGCACCGCCCCCCGCCCCACCCCGGCCCAAGCCCCACCACCCACTCATTCCCTGAGCTGCATCCCAGCACCTCAAACCTCCAAGACTTGATCCAGCCTTTCAGCTCACTTTCAGCCTTTGGGACGCTCCAAATCCTTCCCACACTCTGGACATTTCCTGGACACCCCTAAATCTGACATCAGACATCCTCCTCAGGTTCCCCTGACGCTAGAATTTTCAAGATAGGCTCAACCTGTCTGCAATTCCAGGGAACCCGACCTTCCCGGGGCAGCCCCCTTCTCATGCCTAACCCTGCCCCTCCAAGAGCCCCTTTCTTTAAATGGTGCCCCAAAGGCACCTTCTTCATAGACGCCAATGTTTCCCAGAGGGTCATATTTGTACCCCTGGCGATGTGCTAAGGTTTTAGGCAGTACAAGGACAAACACTTATTTTTAAAGTTTTGTCTTTCCTGGCATTTCGCACATAAGCCGGTTAAGTCCAGATATTGCTGCTTGGCCAGGACACCGTTTATTTAGGTTAGAGGTGTTTACATTTAAAATGTAGAGGCTGTTCCCTAGTGGAGGGACGCTGGAATATCAGAAGCTTGGGAAACCACATATCCACCTGGGCTGGGATCCCAGCTCGCCCTTCCCCGGCGTTTTTCAACCCCCCATGTTCGCGGGTGCAAAATCATTTCTCATACCCCATCCTGGCTCAAGAAGGATGCGCTACCTACCCCAAGCCCAGGGACCACACCGGTCCCAGGATCCTTAAGGGACTCCCCCTTTTGTAGCCGGGGGCCCATGGAATTAGCAACCTCCCTCCCTCTGCTCCCACAGCCTCAGGAACCCCCCACCCCCCCGCCCGAGGATTGGTGGTGGTGGGGTCACTGAGCACGATTCTTGATGCAACGATTCCTATGCAAGGGGCATTTTTGAGTCCCCCCATCCTTCCCTTGGACCCTAAACCCTGGCAAACCAGGGGTGAGGGGTGGGGCGGGTTCTGGCGGGAGCGGGGTGGGGCGGGGCAAAGGGCTAAGGGCTTTAAACACCAGGGTATGGGGTTGGAGACTGATTATATTGCCAAAGGGTTTAACTTCTTAAAGCAAAACAAAACCCCAGATACCCCTGACCCTCACGGAAGCCGAACGGTGCAGGGAAACGGGGTGAGGATTTTTCTAAAGGGTACGGACCTCTTCCCAACGTCTCCCCCCTGCTCGCCAATCTGCCACACGTACCCAGCTTTTTAGTTCAGCTTTTAAAAATAGTCACAATCATTATAAACCTCTACACACGTTATTCTCATTCCCCATCCCCCAACTCAACAGTGTGGGATTCGGGGAGGGAGAGAGACCTAAAGGGACAACTTCCTAGTCCCGACTCCCCTTTTCCCCCCGGCCGCCAGGGTGCCTGCAACTACACGCATGCGCTGCATGACGCGCTCCCCACACGCATGTCGCGCCCCTCCTGCGCTCCGGGAAAGCACGGACACGGGGCGGGGGCGGGGTGATTGGGGAAGGAATGAACGGCGGGGGGTCTTTCTGAATACAGCGGCTCCTCCCCAACACACACACAGCAATAAGTTTCTCTCACTCAAAAGTGGGCGGGGCGGGCCTGGCCTGTTGTTGGGGTGGGGGGGAGTGGCAAGGGGGCGCTCTCAGGGATGGGGGAGGGTGCCCGGAGTCAGTCTGGGGAGGGGAGGTCTGCAAATCGTCCAACTCTGGTGCTAATGGCGGGTCTTCTCAGCCCACCCCCAGGGCAGGGAGGGAGGGGTCGGCACGGCCCCTCCCCCAAGCCTCCCCCACGCCCACCCTGGGTGCATGAACCGCCCGTTGCAGAAGCTGCCGCATGTCACCCCCCCCCAAATAAAAAGTGTCATGCCCCCTTCCCACCCACCCTCTCACTCGCCACCAAAATAAAAGTTTCCTTTTCATTTAAAAGTTCCATCCTCTTTGTCTCCAGAGAAGATCTCCTGATGGGGCTAGGGGCTCTGGAGGCAGACAGAAGGTTGGGACAGAAGAGCAGGGGTCGTACTAAGATGGCAAGGGCCTGCACTTTGAGGGTCCAGACATCCCCCTCATCGCCGGCTCTCACCTTGTGATTTTGGCGGGGGCAAGTACCTGCTTCAGTTTCCCTGATGGTAAAAATGGGGATCCGCACCCCTAACTGGAAAGTCTGTGAGGGCACCTGGGTCATGTGAGCTCCTGGGTCATGTGCCGGTGACTAGTCCCCAGAAAAGGAGTGTGGGCTCAGGAGTTACCCACTCTGAAGCCAGACTGGGTTCAATTTCTTAGTAGCTGTGTGTCCTTGGGCAAGTCTCTCAACTTCTCTGGGCTTGTTTCCACCACTCTAAAAGGGCGAGCGGGGGTGATCTATTAATTCAGCGAACATACTAAGGCCAACTATGTGCCAGGCACTGTTCTAGACACTGGAAGGCAATGAAATCCCTGCCTCTAAGGGTTGTGCTGAGGGTTGAGACTAATGTCCCAAGTTTAGCTCAGCTAAACAAGTAGTACTCAGCAAACAGCTCAACAGTCACTACTATCATTGCTTTGCAAAGACTTGAGGGTCAACTAGAGTGCAGCACCCCTTCTGCCACTCGCTGACGGAGAGGCTTGGAGCAAGGGACCCTGGAGCCCTGAGCCTCAGTTTCCCATCTGTATAATGCAGGGGATACTTTGGAGGAAAGTTGGGTGAGGGGAAAATGAGTTCTTTCACATTAAATGCTGGGTACACGTGAGGTCCCCCAACACTGGCCAGTTGGATTAGAACCAGCAGGCTGCCCCCCTCCACCCGCTGCCCCTTGCCATCCTGTCCCCCCACCCCTGCAGGAACACATACAGCCCCCGAGGGGTCCAGTCGGGGTTGGAGTTTATTTCTGCCAGAATCTGGAGTCTGGGAGGGTATGGGGGGGCCTCCTCCAACTCCCATGGGAAACTCCAACTGAACTGTGACCACACAAGAGCAACCAGAAGGGAGCATGGGGGGAGGGGGAATGAGTGAGGTCCCCTTATCTTGCCCCTCTGCAAGGGTCAAAGGCTGGTGGTGGCCTGGGGCTCAGGGCGCCGTTGCTCAGAAGTTCCGGGGTCAGTGGCTAAGTGGAGAAAGACACGGAGAGAGAGGGAAAGAGGGAGCAGGAGGGGGAAGGGGGAGACTTAAGGGGGAGGCGGAGGAGAGAGAAGGAGGGGGAAGGGGCGTGGGGAGCCCTGGCTGAGGAGGGCAGGGGAGCCATGCTCCCTTCCTAATATAGATCATTCATAACTGAAGGAAGGATTTGGAGCTGGATGGGACCCCAGCTTGCCAGCTACACCCGAATTTCTCCCAAGCGAGAGCACCCCAGTCCTTTCCTCCCTGCTTGCCCGCTCCTCTGTGTTTAGGGGTTCACGGGAAGTCTCAGGGGACCCCCCGCCCCCCCGTGGGGTTGATAAGTGCTGTCATGCCAGAGGGTGGCACCATTTCCAAAGTGCAAGAAGCCAGAGGGTTGTTCGTGGGACAGGCACCAAGGGGGCCAGGGAGGGAGGGCCCGGTGGCTGCGGGCAGGGTAGGGTCACTGCGGTGGGGCCGCAGGGGACCCTTCGGGCTCCGCGGGCAGTGGCCCAGACCCTGGCTCCGCCTCCTCCGCCGCCGCCTCCTCGTCGGACACCACGCCCTCCTCCAGTCGGAAGACCTGGCGCACTGAGCGGGTGGTGAAGGTGAGGGGGCCGCGTCTGCGGGGAGGAGAGACCAGGGGGCAGAGAGAAAAGTGAGCGATAGGGAGATATGGAGAGACAGAATAAAATGGGGAGGGCGGCACAGAGAGATGAGGGGACAGCGAGATACTGGGGTTTATGGAGCGAGGGTGCGCATGTGCGGGGTGGCCTTACCGAAGCCGGTTCCTCAGAGTGTTCAGCTCCCGGTTCATGGACTCGGAGGCCTCTGTGACGTCCTCCAGCTCGTGTTGCAGCCTCCGGCGGACCGCCTGGGCCCGGGACGCCTCCTCCTCGGCCTCCTCCAGCTGCCGCTTCAGCTGCTTCACTCGAAGGTTCCCCTTCTCCAGCTTGGCGTGAGGAGGGGGGCCGGGTCATTTCTCTGGGTGCTACCCTCACCCAGCGCTCCCCACAGCTCATCCCTCCTACATCCTGACTCTGTCCTGTGCCCTGCCATCTATTCATGCTTTGTTCTTTTCTCCTAGATCCTCTCACCAGCCTCCACCTCAGATTCAAATGTGAGGCCATCCCCCACTTGGCCTCAGAGGGATCTTTCTATGCTCAGGGCTGACCCTGCCCCTTCCCTGCTCAAAGTCCTCCGTGATTCCCCAGTACCCCTGGGACAAGGTCTCAGCCCCTCAGCCTGGCATTCCAGGCCCTGCAGGGTCTTCTTCCCATAAACACACTGATCAAACCATCTTCACTGAGACCTCCCCAGACCCTGCCATCTCTCTCTCCATGGAGGGGACATACATAACCTGCCTCCTGCCAACTCCTCTGACCTCATTTCTTATCATTCAACCCCCCCCCCCCACCAACCCCATTCTTCTCTCAAGCAATACTGGTCTGCTTTTTTGCTTGGAACTCACCAAGCTCATTTCCATACCCCAGGGTCTTTGCATCTGCTGTTCCCTCTTCCTGGCTCTTTCTCACCCTTCAGTATAAATTCAAATGTCACTTCCTTAGAGGTCTTGCTGACACCCCCAATCTAGGGGGGATTCCCCAGTCCTCTGTGTCCCCCTCTCTCTTCATTCTCTTTTTTCTTCATAGCCCCTGTCACAATCTATAATTATCTTTGCTTGTTTATAGGTCTATGGTATCTTTCTTTTCCTATGTTGAAAATGTGAGCTCTTTGAGAGCAGAGTCCTCTGTGTCATTCACAGCCACATCTCCAATGCCTTGCACAGTGCCTGGCACATAGAGGGTGCTCAACAATTGTTCTGTGAGATGAACGGTGAATAAAACACAGCTGAGCTTTTAAGGGCACAGCAACTAGACTCAGTCACATTTGAGCCTGGGGTGGAAGCTGGCAAGAGGATCTGATCCAGGCTCTCTCTATTGACTGTGTGACTCTGGGGCAAATTATATCCCCTTTTAAAGTTTCCATTTTCTCGCCTGTGAAATGGAGCTGATGAGAGAACGTAAGCATGTATTTTTTAAAAAGCAGGTAGCATAGTACTTGGGACACAGTAACTGCTCAATAAATAATTAAGAAAACAGACTCTGCAGCCAGAGTGCTGGAGTGTGAACTCTGGCTCTATCTCTTACTAAATAAATAATTGTGAGCAAGTTAATTCACCGTTCTGTCTCAGTTTTCTCACCAAAATTAGAGGGAAAATAATAGTTTAACCTACCTCATAGAGTTTGGATAAGAATTAAGTGTACTACAGGTTATGTCTTTAGCATAGTGCCTGGCTCGTAGAAAGCACTCAGTAAACAGCAGGTGTTGTTATTTTAGCTGTGGCCTAGCCTCTGGGTAGGGTTTAACTTCTTCCCTCTCCCCGGCTGTCTAAGGTCCCCACCAGGGCCTTTCCTAGATTCCAGAATTTACAGATCACAAAGTCACTGATTCCAGCTCTCTACTGATGCACCAAGCCCCAGGATGGTGTCTGCACTCAGTTCCAGTCCAGCACCCACACGTTCTCTTGTGATGGGAACTCACTGCCTCCAGAGATGGCATGTGCTACTTCTCTGTCAGTGGTCCCCCCACCACTCCCACTGCACCTCAATAACTTCAGCTGCTCACCTGGTCCCGGAGCTGGTCAGCCACCCTCCGCTCCTCCTCCACCTGGAGCACCACCTCTTTAAGCCTCTTCTCAGCCCTGCGTACCAGCTTGCCAGAGAGGATGCGCTCCCTATGGAGAGGTATGAACAGGAGAATCAGGAGAGCTGCTCACCTGGGGCTCAGTCCCCCAAGCCTCGTCCAGTGGCTACCTGTTCTCAGAGTGGCCTCTGCCCTCTTTTCCACCCACAACTGGCTCCCACAGTCTACTCAGGCCAGACACTGGTACCCAGGCTCCCACCAGGGAATCTAGTCCTTAGCTTCTAGTAAGATGCCTGAAGGTCCTAAAAGTGTCTCCATGTCTATACCAGTTTTCCATATCCCACTCAGTCTCTCATATTCAACTGTATTCCCCCACCACCCCGCCCCCAGTCTTCCTCCTCTCAGGGGACTGACCCACTGACCACCAGTCCCTAAGTCAGACCACCAGGCATTGTCCACCCCTTCTCTCTCCTTTGCCCCACCCCCAGCCTGTTAGTAACCAAACCTTGTCCCATTGCCCCCTGGACTCTGTCTTGTCCCCTCCTCAGCCTCACAGCCCTAGCCCCCAGTTAAGGACTCATCATCTCCCACCTGACCTTCCCTCTACCTGGCCTGGAATTCTCTCTCAATTTCTTTCTCTAGCTTTCTGTGTTTGTGGAACAGTCTGGAAGCCCAAAGCTCCATCTCCAACCATCTCTGTTGTCTTCTCCCCTTCTCACTCACACACTTTCCCTGGACAAGCTCAGCTGTGCCCCAGGTTTCTACAACCATCAACAGCCTGGTGTCTGCTAAATCTGTCTCCTGAGCTCCAGCCTGGTTCAGCCCCCAGCCTCAGGTATCCACCAGACCCTGTACACCCTGCATTGGGCTCAATGCCTTCTCCCAAACCTGCTCCTCCTCCTAATCCCCCATGATCCGCCTAGATATGCAGGTCAGACACCTGGGGCCATCCTTACCTCCTCTCTCCCCTCCAATCCTTTCCCTCCCGTCTCCTTAATTTCCCCATCCCCACAGTCCCTGCTCATTCACACCTGGGTGAAGTCCATGTGATGGGCCCCTAGCAATGGGCAGTGCATGGCAGCCATGACTGGACATTTCCTTAAATCTGAGCCAGCCACATGACTTGCTTTTTTGCTTTTTTTTTTTTTTTTGGCCGTGCCACATGCGGCATGCAGGATCTTAGTTCCCAGAACAGGGATCAAACCCATGCCCCCTGCAGTGGAAGTGCGGAGCAGCCCTAACCACTGGACCACCGGGGGATTCCCTACATGACTTGCTTTAGTAACAGGATGTGGCAGAAGTGACATTGTACCAGTTCCAAATCTAGACCCCAAGAAGCCCTCACTCTTGGAACTTTCACTTTGTCATGTGAACAATCCTGGGCCAGCCTGGAGCAGAGACAAGTTAGCCTAGTTGTCCCAGGCCAGGCTGGAGACATACGAGAGCCCAGCCAAGATCAGCAAATCCATCTAGCTGACTTTCAGCTGAGCAAAGATGCATGAGTGAGGCCCACCAAGCTCAGATCAGCAGAACTTACCAGCCATCCCAAAGACTCATGAGCAATAATAAAAAATTGTTGTTTTAAGCCACTTAAATTTTAAGGTGGTTTGTTATGCAGCTATAGCTAACTGCTACATTACTGTTTAAATTATATACTGGGAATGCAGTTACTTGCAGCACAAAGCATCCTAAATGATATAGGAAATCATCAACCATTAATATTATGATGCCTTTTGGATGTTTCTAAACCATGTGCTTGTAACACAACTCCCCTTCATCTCATTGACCAGAATGTGAGGATTGCCCTCCAGCTGTGCCCTCCTCTCCCACCTACCTGCTCTCCTGCTCCAGCTGCTCCTCAGCCTGGGCCAGCTTAGACTCAAGGGCAGCGATGATCATCTTCTGGCGGGCCCGGGCCCCAGCGTCTTCCTCACCCAGGCGTCCCCGGAGCTCCTGGACCTGCCGCTCCAACTGCTGCCGCCCGCTCTCTGCCTTGGCTGAGAAACTGCGCTCAGCTGACAACTCTGTGGTCAGTGTTTCCACCTGCAGCAGTGGGAAAGGCAGGACTGTCATGGTGGAGTCTCAGAGGGAAGGTGGGAGGTAAATGCAGGCACCTCCCACAACTAAGTGAGTTGATGATTGTTAAATAAATAGCACAGAACCTGGTATATACTAAATACTCAACAAATGGTAGCGTGTATTTTTCTCCAATTGGCTTATCAGCCAACGGCAGTGCCAGCCCTGGGTTTTAATCTTTTAGATAGGTTTTTGCTATTTTAATAAGCCCACAAGACTATCACAAACTTTTTTAAACGCTATAACTTCTACCTTTGACTGTGAATGAGTCTATTCCAAGGGTTATCACACTTTGGTTCGCACCAGGCTCATCTAGGGAGCTTGTTAAAAAATTGTGGACTGCAGGGTCCCCCCACTCCAGAGATTCTGATTCAGCAGGTCTGGAATGGGGTCCATGAATCTGCATTTTCAACAAGCATCTCAGGTGGTTTTGAAACGAATGATATGCAGGACCGTTTTGAGAAATGCCAGCTCAATGAACAGGAGCTACTACACTGCGAATGTGTAAACATACCTCTAATAATAGTGCCTGTTTATTTATTCAGCTCATACTCTGAGTGAGGTCCTATGCCGGGGACACAGAAATTAGTCAGATCCAGTCTGATTCATACTTTACTTCATTTAACCCTCAAAGGAAGACATCGACGTGGTGATTAGCATATGCTTTTTTTTTTTTTAAAACCTTTTTTGGAAAATAAAACCGTGATATAGAAAAAGTAAAAAACAGATCAAATATATGGCTTAATGGGTTAATAAAAGGCAGACACCATTGTCGCCCCTGCCCAGGTCAAGAAACAGAACTTTACGCACCCATCCTAATAACAACCTCTTCCTTTTCCTCCAAATAGTATGTCATCCTGACTTTGGGGGTGATCACTTCCTTGCTCTTTTTATTACTCAAAGATGCATCCCTAGATCCTATAGTTGAATCCTGCCCATTAAAAAAAAACCAAAAAAACAAAAAAAACTTGTATGGACTTCCGTAGTGGTCCAGTGGTTAAGACTTCACCTTCCAATGCAGGGTGTGTGGGTCGATCCCTGGTCAGGGAGCTAAGATCCCACATGCCTCACAGCCAAAAAACCAAAACATAAAACATACAACAGAAGCAATGTTGTAACAAATTCAATAAAGACTTTAAAAATGGTCCACATCAAAAAAATCTTTAAGGGACTTCCCTGGTGGTCCAGTGGTAAAGAATCCGCCTTCCAATGCAGGGGACACGGGGTCAATCCCTGGTCGGGGAACTAAGATCCCGCATGCCGCAGGGCAATTAAGCCCATGCACCACAACTACTGAGCTCAAGCGCCTCAACTAGAGAACCCACGTGCCACAAACTACAGAGCCCATGCACCCTGGAGCCTGTGCACCACAACTAGAGAAGAGAAAACCCACATGCCACAACTAGAGAGAAGCCCGCGCGCCGCAACGAAAGATCCCACATGCCTCAACTGACGCAGCCAAATAAAAAAATAAAAATAAATAAAAATTTTAAAAATAAAAATAAAAAAATCTTAAAAAAAATTTGTATATGACTTTTAAGTCTCTTTTAATCTACAGTTCCCTACTCCATCCCTTTTATTTCCTTACAATTTATCTGTTGAAGAACCTGGGCTGTCTGACCTACAGAGTTTCTCTGCATCTGTATTTTCCTGATTACACATTCACAGTCTAATTCAGCATGCTTCTCTGTTCGGTTTCCTTCAAATAGGCAGTTCGGTCCAGGGAATTAATTCTTTTTCTCTATGAGTTTTCAAGGTAATGAAATGGTTCCACGTCATTTTATGAAGGTGACTCTATCGTGTTGAACAGCCGTCCACCAAGAACTCATGCCCATCTGGAACCTCAGAATGTGACCTTATTTGGAAAGAACGTCTTCGGAGGTGTAATTTGTTAAATGAAGATGAGGTCATACTGGATTGGGGTAGGCCCAAAATCCAATACGACTGGTGTCTTTACAAGAAGAGAAGGAGGCACAGACACTTAAAGAAGACACAGGGAAGGCCGTGTGAAGATAGAGGCAGAGATTGGGCTGATGCATCTACAAGCCAAGGATTGCTGGCAACTACCAGCAGCTGGGAGAGAGACCTGGAACAGATGCTCCCTCAGAAGGAATCAATCTGATGACACCTTGATTTTGGACTTCTAGCCTCCAGAACTGTGAGAGAATAAATTACTGTTGCTTTAAGCCACCCAGTTTGTGGCAATTTGTTACAGCCTCAGTAAATTAATACAGTGACTAATTAGTATTTTTTAAAATATCATTGTGAACTCTTGTATTTAAACAGATTTGATGGATTTAAAGCAGTGCGATTCTGACCCTTGTTGAAGCTCAAGTTGCTCCCTTTGGGGCCAGTGGGAGCCTTTCCAGGTTGACTTCTAAGTGCTTTTGAGATAACCAGGGTGTGTTATGGACTGAATGTTTGTGTCCCCTCCAAATTCATACGTTGAAGCCCTAATCCCCATGTGATGGTACCTGGAGATGAGGCCTTTGGGAGGTAATTAGGATTAGCTGAGAAATGTGAGGGTGGGGCCTCTATGATGGCATTAGTGCCCTTGTAAGGAGATACCAGAGAGCTTGCTCTCTCTCTACCCCCACATGCACAAAAAGTCGAGGCCAGTGAGTGCATGAGATGACAGCCATATATAAGCCAAGAGAAGAGGCCTCAGATGAAACCTATCTTACTGGCACCATGATCTTGGACTTCACAGTCTCTAGAACTGTGAGAAATAAATTTCTCTTATTGAAGCTGCCCAGTTTATGGTATTTTGTTATGGCAGCCTGAGCAGACTAAGGCATGGTATGACAAGATGGTCCAGGCTACTCTGATTCGTTTCCTGATTCAGATCTGGAACGAGCCATTTCTTTTTTTAAAAAAAAGCCCCATTTTCTTTTAGTGGGGGGAATGGTATTTCTAGACCACGATTTATATACTAGGGATGTTCATTGCTATTGGGTTGGTTATTGTTTAGAGGCCTTTTCGGTGGACAGAGATAGGATGGATCTATATAAATTACCCCAAAAGTTCACATGAATACATCCAAGTCAAATTTGGGACTAGAGGGTTTTTGTGGGGTTGTTTTTGTTCTGTTTTGGCCGTGCCACACAGCTGTGGAATCTTAATTCCCCAACCAGGGACTGAACTCAGGCCACAGCAGTGAAAGCCCGGAATCCTAACTACTAGGCCACCAGGGAACTCCCTATTTGTTTGTTTTTAACTTAGCCTGTTCTCCATGACATCTATATCTTGGTTCTCACATGCTGATGATCCTCAGATTATGAACACAGGTAGAGATGATAGAATTAGAATATTCCATCCTTAATCATTTACTTTATCCCACACTATACACATAATATTACTATTACCAATATAATTACTGAATATAGTAATAAAAATTTTTTTTGCATATTTGCCCATTCTCTCCATTTAAAAAATAGTTGTGATATAAATAACTGAACATTTAGCCAATTATCCTTCTTACTCCTTTTCAGCCTTCACTTAGTTGTAGAACTATGGGCAGACTGTATGCTTGTTACTCTCTTGAGCTGATGTCTCTCTAGTGACCCTGATCATCTGAACCTGGATCTCCAGGGCAGTGGTTCTGACTCCTCATGCCTCAGAACCACTTGAAGGGCTTGTTAAAACACAGATTCCTGGGTTTCCCCACCTCCAGCATTCCTCATTCATTCGTTCCTCATTCACTTGGTTGGGGCCCCAGAACTTGCATTGCCAACAAGTTTCCAGGTGAGGCTGATACTGCTGGTCTCGGGGCCACACTGTGAGGACTGCTGCTCTCCTAGATTCTTCAGGAAGGGCTCCTGGGAATAATGGTCCCTGAGTTAACGGCACGCTGACTACTTGTTTATATCCTTTATACATGAAAGTAAGTTTTATATCTTATAGATAACCAACAAGGACCTACTGTATTGCACATGGAACTATACTCAATATCCTGTAATGGAAAATAATCTTATAAAGAATACACATACATATATATAACTGAATCACTTTGCTGTACACCTGAAACTAACAAAACATTGTAAATCAACTATACTAAAAAAACAAACAAACATATATCTGCACAAAAAAAAAAAAAAAAAAAGAAAGAAAAGAAAGTAAGTCTTGCTTGATACAAAATCCTTGGCTCAAATTTTCTTTCTTTGAGTATCATAACTATATCCCTCCATTTTCTCCCAGCATAAAGTCTCGCTGTGAAAAATCTGATGACAATCTAATTTTCTTTTTCTTATATATCACTTGTTCATTTTTTCCTGGATGGCTAAAGAATTTTTTCCCCCTCTTATAAGTCCAAGAGTTTTTATTAGAATCTGTCATGGTATGAGTTAGTATGGGTCAATATCTTCAGGTACACAGTGGCTACAAACTTTTCTGTTTCAGGAGTTTTCTTGCATTATGTTTTTTGGTTATTTGCTCTGACCCCTTGCTTTGATTTTCTTCTTTGGGGGCTCCTATTATCCATATGTTGGATCTTCCCTGCCTGTCTTCAATATTTGCCATTTTCTTATGAATTCCTTTTTGTGTCTTTTAAAAGTTTTATTTTGGGGACTTTGCTGCTGGCACAGTGGTTAAGAATCCGCCTGCCAATGCAGGCGACACAGGTTCGATCCCTGGTCCGGGAAGATCCCACATGCCGCAGAGCAACTAAGCCCGTGTGCCACAACTACTGAGCCCGCATGCCACAGCTACTGAAGCCTGTGCACCTAGAGCCTGTGCTCCACAACAAGAGAAGCCACTGCAATGAGAAAATGAGAAGTCCGCACACCACGACAAAGAGTAGCCCCCACTCGATGCAACTAGAGAAAGCCCGTGCGCAGCAGCGAAGACCCAATGCAGCCAAAAATAAATAAATAAAATAAATAAATAGGAAATAGGTTTAAAAAAAAAAGTTTTATTTTGATTTTTTTTAAAAGGTTCTCCTTTTCACCAACAGCCAAAGATGTGGGCTGGGCTAAGTCACATCATTCTTTATATGACTGTAGTATCCTACGGGCTCTCCACTAGGCATGTACTGGCTTATTTATTTCATTTATAATGAGCACTCAGTACTGTTTTAGGCACTGGGGATAGAGCAGTGAAAACTAAGACAGAGGCCCTATGCTCAAGGTGCTTACACTCTGTTGGGAAGATGGACCACAGACAAATAAGTAAATATATAATAGAATGCCAGGTAGTGGTAAGTGATATGAAGAGATTAAAGCAGAGAGAATGGAGAGAAATTATGGGAGGGAGGGTAGCTGTTTCACACAGGGTGGTCAGGGAAGGCTGTTTTGAGGGAGTGAGATGTGTGATGGTTTGGGAGGAGGGCTTTCCAAGAGGAGGAAACAGCAAGTGCAAAGGCCCTGAGGTAGGAATAAACTAGGCATAGTCAAGGAATAGTGAGGAGGCTGGTGTGGCTGAAGCAGAGTGAACTAGGGGAAAAAGGGTTAGAGATAACTAAGGTCTGAATTAGCCAGGGACCAGAGTGTGGGGCCTTGTTGGTGACTGAGGTTTTACTCTGAGTGAGATGGGAGTGCATCATCATGGTGTATGACTGCTTCTCCTACTGGTCTAGGGGCTCCCCGAGGGCTGAGTTGGGTTCTTACTCTTCTCTGAGTCCCCAGCATGAGAGGTCTCAAAATGTATCTTTTAAAATGGATGAAATAGGGGCTTCCCTGGTGGCGCAGTGGTTGAGAATCTGCCTGCCAATGCAGGGGACACGGGTTCGAGCCCTGGTCTGGGAAGATCCCACATGCCGCGGAGCAACTGGGCCCGTGAGCCACAACTACTGAGCCTGCACATCTGGAGCCCGTGCTCCGCAACGAGAGAGGCCGTGATAGTGAGAGGCCCGTGCACCGCGATGAAGAGTGGCCCCCGCTTGCCACAACTAGAGAAAGCCCTCGCAGAGAAACGAAGACCCAACACAGCCATAAATAAAAATAAATAAATAAATTTTAAAAAAAATGGATGAAATAATATAGATGTAGGTCTCTCTTTGGAAATCTCATCCCTCTATTGTCTGCTTGGCAAACTCTTAACTTCCTACAAGACCTCTTAAGGCATCACCTCTATCAGGAAGTCTTCCTTGATAGCCCCCAGCCTCCAGGCTGGATACTGATCCAGTCTCCTCTACATTCTCACAGTGTCTTGTGCTTCCTCCATTTTCATATGCATTTCTGTATTGGGATAGGCTGTTTCCTCCATCAGACTAGGATGTCCTTAAGGGCAGAGACCTGGAATGATCCATCTCTAGGTCCCTAGCACCACCCAGAATAGGATATGGGCCTCCAGAAGCCTCATAAAATATTTATAAATAAATATACAAATGAAATATGCTTTTGTCTGTCTGCCTAGCTCCTATGTATGCTTTAAAACCCCAGCCAAATGCCCCTTCTTGCAAATGCCTCTCTCTTGCAGAGAGTTCTCTCCCTCTCGCTACTGGGCCCTGGATACTTATATTATCACACATGTCACTCTATAATGTCACGGTGTAACTCCCTGTCTGTTTCCCCAGGGAACTCTGCAGGATAGAGACCCCACATAATTTATCCCTGAATCCAGCCTTTGAGAAGCTTCAGAAATACAAGTGAATGAATGCATCAGTGTCTCCCTCCACCTTGAGAACTCCTATTCAACCTTCAAAACCCAACTCAAATATTCCCTTTTCCTATGTCTGTTGAATAAGAGAACTGAAGGTGTTATGGTCCCAGGTCAGCAAGGACCCAGGCTGGCAGTGGGTGACCCAGCTGTGCTCACCTGCAGAAGCAGCTTGCGGTAGCGGTCATTGAGCAGCTCTGCATTGCTCTGCTCCTCCTCCAGCTCCTCTTCCATTTGCCCCAGGCGCCCCTCCAGCTGACGCTTCTCATCCAGAATGGCAGCCCTAGGGAGAACGGGCACAGGGGGCGGTGAGAGGGCAGGATGGCCAGAGGAGGGCGCCCTGCCCCACATTACCAGGGATCACTCACTTGCTAAGGCTGCCATTGGCCACCTCATCTGCCATTTCATCCCGCTCCTGCTGGGCCTGCCGCCGGGCACGGTCTGAGGCAGCCAGTTCCTGTGATGAGTGAGAGAGGGGGTGGTCAGCTGTGGTGAGGGGAGGCTGTCTGGGCACTGGTCTCCCTGCCCCTCACACCTCAATTCTCTTGGCCTTTTTTTCACTGCACTTGAACATGCTGCCCCTGGATAACCTTGGAATGAACTTCAGTCCATAGGCAGATGTCTCCTAAATCCGTCTCCGGAGCCCCTGGTCCGTGTCCACCTCTTGCTGCCCCTCAAGGCCCCTCATCCTCATGGCCTCCTCACTGAGCCCACTATCTCCTTTCAAGCCAGGTCCTCCTCCAGTCTCCCCCGGTAATCGGGCCAGACCCCCTCGACTCCTCTGCCCCATTACCACCCATAGCCCTGTCTGTCCTGCCCTTTTACTCTGCCCTGGTCCCTCCTCTGCGTCCCACAGCTCTGGCTCAGGCTTCACCCTCCCTCCCCAGCCTCCCAGCCTCCATTCTCCCCCTAGTCCATGCCCCACACCGCCCCAGAGAGGACCTTGCGGCTGCGCTCAGGACCCTCTCTGGGCTCCCAAGCTCCCCCCAGGCCCCGCCCACCCTCCCTTCCCCCGCGGCCCCGCCCATCCTGGCATCACCTCCTGCAGCCGCAGCACTTCCGCCTCCAGCCCCTTGAGGCGCTTCTCACTCTCCCGGTTCTGGGCAAAGATCTCCTCCCGGGAGCTGCGCGACTCCTCCACCTCCCGCCACAGCTCCTTCATCTGGGCCTGGGAGGAAGTGAGCGAGTGAGCGGACCCAGCCTGATCGTGACTCACGGGGACGCCCCCTACCCTCGCATCAGCCCGGTGGGGGCTCCCCGTGAGCAAGCAGAGCCCTGCGGACCTGGGCTTCTGCACCCCGCCCCCAGCCGCTGGCTGTGTGACCTTGGGCCAGCCCCTTCCCATCTCTGGGCCTCACCTCTTTAAAAAAGAAGCACATCAAAATTAAAGTAAGCCTAAAATGGGGATAGTATTTGGGCTCTGCAGTAATAATAGGGATGGGAAACACCGGTCACTTACCTTGGGCCAGGCTCTATTCTACAGACACACTGACTCCTTTAATCCTCACAACTCCAGTTGGTGGGGACTATTTTCCTCCCCAGTTTACAGATGGAAAAACTGAAGCACAGCGAGGTTCAGCAACGTGCTCAGGATGGTAAGTGGCAGAGCCAGGACCTGAACCCAGGCTGTCTGGCCCTGGAGTTCACCCTTTTAGCCACTTTGATACCTGGCCACGTTATTGATGTTTGGTTGATTGGCCGCGCCAGGTGGCATGCGCAATCTTAGTTCGCAGACCAGGGATCGAACCCGCGCCCCCTGCCGTGGAAGCGCGGAGTCGAAACCACTGGACGGCGAGGAAAGTCCCAAGCTACCTGGGACACATTATTAAGAGTGCGTAGGGATGACGGTAAAAGGGTTTTTCTCCTCAACGGTGCTTAAAATAAAGAAAAATAAAACACAAACGAAATGTCCATCGCCATTAAAAAAAAAATCCCCGCTCTATATCTTTACAGTGGTGTAGCGAGTGATTGTTGACACCGTGAGGACAGCGGGCAGGCTTGGTGGTAGAAGGACAATTATCATCACTGTTACTAATATTATTATTATCTGCTTGATAATAATAGGTTTTCAGTGTAGGGGTTTTTGCTCAGTGATGACATGGTTTATAATTTTTACTTTTGGGGAGGAATCTTCATACACCAGCGCTGCCCAACAGAAATACACTGCAAGGACAAACGTTCTTTAACATTTTCTAGTAACTACATTAAAAAGGTAAAAGGAAATAGGTAAAACTAGTCTGAACACTATACTTTATGTAGCCTAATATATCCAAAATATTATTTCCACTTATAATCAATGTAAAAATTATTGAGATATTTTACTTTATGAAGTCTTCTGAATCTAGCATGTAACTTGGATTTTGGACCCACCCACCTTTTTTTTTTTTTTTTTTTTTTTTGGCCTTGCCAGGTAGCCTGTGGGATCTTAGTTCCCCAACCAGGGATGGAACCTGGGCCCTCAGCAGTGAGAGCAGAGTCCTAACCGCTGGACCGCCAGGGATTTCCCTTTTTTTTTTTTTTTCCCCTGCCACATTTTAGATGCCCAGTAGCCACATGGGGCTCGTACCCTCTGTATTGGACAGGCCAGGTCTATACTTAAAAATAAAAAATAGAGACTTCCATGGTGGTGCAGTGATAAGAATCTGCCTGCCAATGCAGGGGACATGGGTTCGAGCCTTGGTCCGGGAAGATCCCGCATGCTGAGGAACAACTAAGCCCATGAGCCACAACTACTGAGCCTGTGCTCTAGAGCCCACACGCCACAACTACTGAGCCCGCGTGCCTAGAACCCGTGCTCCCCAAGGAGAGAAGCCACCGCAATGAGAAGCCCGCGTACTGCAACGAAGAGCAGCCCCCGCTTGCGGCAACTAGAGAAAGCCCGGGCGCAGCAACTAAGACCCAATGCAGCCAAATAAATAAATAAATTTATATTAAAACAATAGACTTCACTTTTTAGAGCAGTTTTAGGTTCCCAGCAGTTTTGGGCAGAAGGTACAGAGATTTCCCACACAGCCCCTACCCTCACACATGCACAGTCTCCCCCATTATTAACATCCCCCACCAGAGTGGGACCTACCTTGATGGTAGGTATCAGTGATGAACCTACCTTGACACATCACCATCCAAAAAAAATTCTTTTTAAACAACCATGTATAAGTTTCATAATGGGGCTGCGGGGGGGAACCCTAAGGTATTTCCACTTCAAAAATGAAATACAATGAGGAAACTGCACTTAAACATTACGCATTTTAAATAAAGGAAATAAAGAACAGAAAAAGAACCCAATGAGCCTTTGGGGCATGGATGTTTATAAAGCTGTTGCCTACGCTGGGTGCAGCTCCTGGGATCGAGAGGGCGGGGCCCCAGCTGGTTTTGGAGCCGGCGGGAGGTGGGGCCCTCCCCGGTCCGAAGCTTAAGCTCCACCCCTCACCTGCATCTTGCGAAGCTGCTTCACCGCCTCCTCCTTGCCCTGCCCGGTGGCCACGGTCTGGGCCTTCAGCTCCTCCAGCTCGGCCTCCAGCTTCTTGCGGGCGGCCACGGCCAGAGCACGCTGCTTGCGTTCCTCATCGCGTTCCACCTCTGCATCCCTCAGCTGGGACGGGGGAGGCCGGGAGGGGCGGGCTCAGGGGACGGGAGGCCCAGGCTCCCTTTACATGCTAGTGACATAGATGTCTACCCTCCAGCCCCGGCCCAGGCCTCCAGCCCCGTTCCTCCTGCCCCTTGCCTCTCTCCACCACCGAACTCCATCATCCTCTCCGACCCCACAGCCCCAGCTCAGGCCTCATCCTCCCCCCTTGCCCCAGCTTCCTCTCTGCTCCCATCTTTCCCGGCCAGCCCATTCCCGAAGGCTCCAGAAGGGTCCTTCTACAATCAGAGCTGACGCTGCCCCTCCCCTGCTCATGGCCCTCCTGCGGCTCCCCAGTGCCCCCAGGACAAAGTTTTGGATGAGCCCATGGCTGGATCAGTGGAGCCAGGCGAGATCAAAAAAATACCCAGAGACACCCCGGCCCCCCAGCCTTGGATCACGTCTTCATCTCTCTCTCGGGGCCTCCCAGCTCCAGTCTCCCCCACTCCAGTCTGCTGCCCACATGGCCCCAGAGGGGTCTTTCTGACACTCAGAGCTGACCCGCCCCTCCCAGGCTCAGCACACATCCCCTAGTGGAGAGCCTTGCCCACTGCAGACCATAGGAAATTCCTCCACTGAATGAATACTGAATGAATGAATGAATGAATGAATGAATGGTGCAGAGAGAGAGAGAGAGAGAGAGAGAGAGAGATGGAATGAATGAGGAAGCAGGTGAAGGAGTAAATGAATTCGGGAGGAAGGTCGTGGATGAAGTGGGATGCAGATGAGCTAGTCAATGAATGAGTAAATGAGTGCCTGGGTAGGTTGTGGGTGTGGAGGGGTAGATAGCGGAGTGACTTGGGGGGAGAGGAGGTTGATTGGAAGGGGGTACTGGGTGCATGGAGGGGAAGTCAGATGCAGAGTTGGTTATGTAGAAGTGCCGGTTGGTGGGGAGGCTGTGTATGGGCGGCTGGGTGGCTCAGTAGATGGGGTGGTAGCTGGGTGGAGGGTTTTGGCGGATGGAGGGTGTCTGAATGGGTCAACAGGATGTGCGTGTGGGTTCATGGGTCATGATGGGTGAGTGGGTTGGGGAACAGGAGGCGGGCTGGCTAGCAGGAGGGACTTGGGTAGAAACACCGAGTAGCAGGTGGGTGGGTGAGACTTCCGGCCTCTCTTGCTGCCTGTAAGCACCAGGGCATCCCCCGCTGGACGGGCATCCCCCGCCGGATGGGCGCCCTGCCTGTACCTGCTTGGCCAGCTGCCGCCGCCTCTCCTCACCAGCCTCGTCTCGGCCCTGCAGGTCCCGCTCGTGCTGCGCCTTGAGGGCCTGCACGGTCACTTCCAGGCGCAGCTTGGCATCCTCAGCCGCCGTCAGCTCATCCTCCAGCTCCGTCACTTGTGTTCGCAGGTCGTTGGCTGCCTGTTCGGCCACCCGGCGGGCTCGCTCCAGCTCGTGCACCTGGAGGGGAGGGAGAGTGAGCGCTGGGGCACCTGGGTCACCTGGGTCACCGAGGAGTGGGGAGGCCAGGACCCGAGATCTATCCTACGCTAGAGGGGAGGGAAGCTTTGACAGACGAGGGGGGTTGCAGCAAGTTGACGTGCCCATCCTAGTTTGTTCATTCATTCACACGTTCAACATTTCCTGAGCACCTACTTACTATGTGTCTCATTCTGGATCATCCTAGAACATATTTTATTAATAACCTATGCACCATAATTCTATTATCTGAAGCTCCTGAGAGTCCAATTCCAGTGTTTGTTAGGTCGGCTGACTCTCACTCACGGTGGATTATTTCCTCGTAGGTTTTGTGATCTTTTTTGTTTTTGGCTGGGACCTGCGCAGCTTGCACGATCTTAGTTCCCCGACCGAGTATTGAAAGCTCAGAGTCCTAACCACTGGACCCCCAGGGAATTCCTGGTTTTGTGATTGGTTTGTGAGCTCACTTCGTTGTGGCTTCATCTTCAGGAATACCGTGTGGCAATGGGTGGAAGGCACGTGGCTCCAGAGTTAGCAGTGTTGGTTTCTGCCAGACTCCCCAGGATATTACCAACCCACTAGCGACTACTATTTTTTTCTCAGCGTGGGGCTTTCCAGACCTTTCAGGGAGGTGTAAATGAAAACCCCAAATATCCCGTGAAAGCAGACCTGGGCTTATGAATTCTCAGACACCCCCCCACGGCCTCTCCTTAATTGTTACCTCCTCAGAGAGGCATCCCCTGACCTGTCAGGGCCTCCCTGTTACCCATGCTCCTGGCACTGAGTCGCTCTCTGACTCAGCCCTAGTCACAGTGGTCATTTACCATGTGCTTATGTGTCTTTCTGGGCAACACCCACCTCCCACATTGGCCTGTGAGCTCCACAGGGCAGGGACGGTATCTGCTTATCACCCCTGCCTAATGACCCTCATGAAAATGCTGGTCAGTGACAGTATCTACTTTCAGTGCTTAGAAGGGTCCAACTGGTCCCCCTTTTATTTGGCACCTGCCAATCAACTTGGTTGACTTGAAGGACTCAGACTTCTCCCATCAACATCCAACAACTTCCCACAAAGGCCTTTGGAGTCACTATATATAACTTAACACTTTTCCCGAAGGACAGACCTTAGCAGTTTGAGCATGAGTTGGATTATCCTTGGGGCTGCAGGCCAAGGGTGTGTCATGGGGGTGGGGGTTCTTTCCAGGCCTGGCTAAAAGCTCCACTGGATTAATGCCAGAGCATGCAGAGAAAATAAAGCCCTCAGCCATCGCACCCCTGGCAATAAGGAAGGATGCTGGGATTGTGTCTGCGCAGGGACCCAACTAAACACGCATTCCATCAGTGCCTCCCGTCATTAGCCGGGGTGGCTTGTGGCCCTGGGCCTGTTCTGGTTCATGCTCCACAAATATATTTATTGGGCAAATGAAAGAAGGATGGTGTGGAGGGTGTCTCAGACCTTTCAGAAGGCTGGGAGGCTGGGATACTGGCTGGGTGAGCGGGGACTGGGAACTGGCCTGGGAGACCCCCTCACAGACCCTGGAGGGATGTATGAGTTGGGGGAAGACAGAGACCTGGTAGGGGAGCCTGTGTGTGCTCAGTGGAGTTGGGGGGTGGCAAGGTGGGGTGTCTTCACAGTGTGTGTGTGTGTGTGTGTGTGTGTGTGTGTGTGTGTGTGTGTGGTATGTATGTATGAGATGTGTATGTGTATAATGTGCGTGTGGTGTGTGCAGTATGTATGTATGTGGTGTGTGTATGTATGTGTATGTGCATATGTGTGTATGTGTGTGGTATATGTGTGGTGTGTGTGGTATGTATGTATGTGATGTGCGTATGTATAATGCGTGTGTGGTGTGTGCAGTATGTATGTATGTGGTGTGTGTATGTATATGTGTGTATGTGCATATGTGTGTATGTGTGTGTGGTATATGTGTGTGTGGTATGTATGTATGCGATGTGTATATGTATAATGCACATGTGGTGTGTGCAGTATGTATGTATGTGGTGTGTGTATGTATATGTGTGCATGTGCATGTGTGTGTGTGTGTGGTATATGTGTGGTGTGTGTGTGGTATGTATGTATGAGATGTGCATATCTATAATGTGCGTGTGGTGTGTGCAGTATGTATGTATGTGGTGTGTGTATGTATATGTGCGTATGTGCATATATGTGTGTGTTGTGTGTTTGCGCGCGTGCACATCCGCATGTTTGTGGAGTGGTTCTCAGGCTGTATGTTGTGGCAAATTTTCTTCACTTTCTTTTTTCTTTCTTTCTCTCTGAATCACATACACATAAGACAAGTGGTTCTCATGCTCTGTGTGTACACATGAGCAAGCGTGCTTAATGGAAGATTCGCCTCACATTTCATGAACACACAGGTGAATATGTATGTTTTGTAAGCAGCTCTCATGTTCAGCGTGTGAACATATATGTTTGCTGGAAGATTCTCCTCATGTTCTGCACGCGTGAACATGCACGTTGATGACTGGCTCTCCTTACTTTCTGTGTGTGTTGTGTGCACGCGCCTGCTTGGTAGAAGATTCTCCTCACGTTCTGCGTGTGTGCGAGAACACGTACGTCTGGTACATGAACATGGGACTTGGACACTGGTTCCCTTCGCCCTCTGTGTGGGAGAGCACACACGTGTGCGTGTGTCCCCCAGCGTCATGGGTGTGTGCTGCTGCCACGCGCGTGTCCCCGGACGGGGGGCTGCTCACGCTCTTGCCGACGTCATCCTTGCTGCTGAGCAGCGCCTCCAGCTCGGCCCGCAGCGCCCGGTTCTGCCGCTCCAGCTCCTCCCGCGCCTCCTGCTCCTCCTCCAGCGCCCGCGTCAGTGACAGCGCCCGGGCCTCGCGCTCCCGGCCCTCCGCCTCGACCCGCTCGCGTTCCTCCACCACCCGAAGGACGGCTGCCTTCTCCTCCGCCAGGAGCTTCCGGGGTGAGGGAGATGGGGTGGGGGAGACAGGTTAGCTGAAAGGAATGTACAAGGGGATGGGGAAGAGAGAGCAGCCAAGGGCAGAGACAGACAGACAGACAGACAGAGGCAGAGACACAAGAGGGACGTAGAGGGACTAAAGTCGCAGCCGTGTCCCAAACCAGCTCAACTCTTCAACGGATCACACTGTTGGTGGGAATGTAAATTGGTGCAGCCACCATGGAGAACAGTATGGAGGGTCCTTAAAAAACTAAAAACAGAGTCACCATATGATCCTGCAATCCCACTCCTGGGCACATATCCAGAGAAAACTACTATATGAAAAGATACATGCACCCCTATGTTCACAGCAGCACTGTTCACAACAGCCAAGACATGGAAGCAACCTAAATGTCCATCGACAGATGAATGGATAAAGAAGATGTGGTACATATATACAATGGAATATTACTCAACCATAAAAAAGAATGAAATAACGCCACTTGCAGCAACATGGAGGGACCTAGAGGTTATCGCACTAAGGGAAATAAGTCAGACAAAGACAAATATCATATGATATCGTTTATATGTGGAATCTAAAAAAATGATACAAATGAACTTATTTACAAAACAGAAACAGACCCACAGACATAGAAAACAAACTTACAGTTACTAAAGGGGAAAAGGGGGGAGGGATAAATTTGGAATTTGGGATTAACAGATACATGCTATTATGTATAAAATAGTTAACCAACAAGGACCTACTGTACAGCACAGGGAACTATACTCAATATCTTGTAATAACCTAAATGGAAAATTACCTGAAAAAGAATGTGTATATGTGTGTGTATATATATATATATATATATATATATATATACACACACACACACACACACATACATATATATACACACACACACACATATACATATATATACACACACACACATATACATATATATATATATACACACACACACATATCTCTGAATCACTTTGCTGTACACCTGAAACTAACACAACATTGTAAATCAACTATACCTCAATTTTTTAAAATTAAATGAAAGGAAATTTTGAGTTGAAAAAAAAAAAACCTCTTAAATGGATCAACTGATCAGCTCCTCATTCTAGATAAACAACTGAGGAAATGGTGTTCCTTTCTTCCTCTTGGGGTAATGGTAGGAAAAAAATACATACATTTTTAAAATGTACTTCAACCTTCACTGTTTTTTAAGACACAGCAATTGACAAACAATGAAACTTACAAGACATGCAAAAAAGGAAGAGAATGGGACTCACAGTCAAGAGAAAAATCAGCCCATGGAAACAGACCCACAGATGACCTAGATACTGGGATTATCACACAAGCACTTTGTGTTAAGTAAGTTTCAGGACAAGATGGATACAATGGGTGAAGAGGCAGGGTTATTGCAGGAGGGATTTGAAACTGTAAAACAGAACCAAAGAAAAATGCCAGAACTTCAAAATACAATATCTGAAATAAAAAAGTCACTGGATGAAATTGACAGCAGAATGGACACACATCAGAAGAATCAGTATACTTGAAAACAGGTCAATAGAGATGATCTAAACAGAGCAAAGAAAAAATATTGTAAAAAAAAACTTAGCAGAGCTTTAATAACCTGTGAGACAGTATCAAGCAATCAAACATACATGTATTTGGAGTCCCAGAGGAAAGGTTCAAAGAAAAGGAGAGGAAGAAGTAAAATTGTCTTTAATCACAGAAAACATAATCGTAGAAAATCCAATGGAATCTATAAAACACCTATTAGCACCAAAATGTGAGTTTAGCTACATCGTAGGATACAAGATCAATATACAAAATTGACTACACTTCCATATTCTAGCAATCAGAAATTAAATAAAAATAATATTTAAAATAGCATCAAAAATGAAATACGTGGAAATAAACCTGACAAAGATGTGAAAGATGGGCACTGAAAACTATAAAACATTTCTGAGATTAAATTTAAAAAGACCTAAATAAATGGACATATATACCATGTTCCTGGACCAGAAAACTCAATATCATGAAGATGTCAATTTTTCCCAAACTTATCTATAGATTCAAAACAATCTCAAACCAAGGAGATTTTTTTTGCTGTAGAAATTGACAAATTGATTGTAAAATATTGAATACACGTGGGAATGCAAAGGACCGAGAAGAGGTAAAATAACTTCGAAAAAGAAGAAAAAAATTGGAGAACTAATGCTATCTGATTTTCAATAACTATGCAAAGCAAGTCAGTGGAGAGAGTCTTTTCAACAAATAGTGTTTGAACAACTGGATATCCAGATACATATAAAATTAACTTGGAGCTATGATAGCACCGTATATAAAAATTAACTCAAAATGGATCATAGAAAATTAAAAGAAAACTGGATCATAGACCTAAAGGTAAAACCTAAAACTAGACAACTTTGAGAAAAAAACTCATAGAAGGAAACCACTGTGACCTTAAGTTAGACAAAGACTTCTCAGACACAACACCAAAAGCATAATCCATAGAATAACAACTTCAAACACTGGACTTCATCAAAACAAAAACTTCTGCTCTTTGAAAGTCTCTACTAAGAGAATGAAAAGACAAGCCACAGACTGGATGAAAATATTTGCCAAGCAATATATCTAATAAAAAACTCATTCAGAATATATAAAGAACTTTTGAAATTCAATGATAAGAAGAGAAACAGGGGCTTCCCTGGTGGCGCAGTGGTTGAGAGTCTGCCTGCCAATGCAGGGGACACGGGTTCGAGCCCTTGTCTGGGAGGATCCCACATGCCGCGGAGCAACTAGACCCGTGAGCCACAAGTACTGAGCCTGCGCGTTTGGAGCCTGTGCTCCGCAACAAGAGAGGCCGCGATAATGAGAGGCCCGCGCACCGCGATGAAGAGTGGCCCCCACTTGCCGCAACTAGAGGAAGCCCTCGCATGAAACGAAGACCCAACACAGCCAAAAATAAATAAATTAAAAAAAAAAAAAAAAAAAGAAGAGAAACAATCCTTTTTAAAAAAAAAAAAAAAAAGGCAAAAGATTTGAACAGGGACTTCACCAAAGAAGATGTATGGATGGTAAATAAGCACATAAAAAGATGCTCAACATCATTGTTTATTAGGGAAATGTGAATTAAAACCACTATATCTATTGGAAAGGTTAAAGTTTTATTCATGACAGTCAAAAACTAGAAAGAGCAACTCAAATGTTCTTTTCAAAATGTGGTCTATAAAGGAATAATAATCAGCAGTTAAAAAAAAAAGGAATGAATTATTAATGCATGCAAAAACATGGATGAGGGACTTCCCTGGTGACACAGTGGTTAAGAAACCACCTGTCAATGCAGGGGACATGGATTCGAGCCCTGGTCCAGGAAGATCCCACATGACGTGGAGCAATTAAGCCCGTGCGCCACAACCACTGAGCCTGCGCTCTACAGCCTGCGAGCCACAACTACTGAGCCCACGCCCCTAGAGCCCGTGCCCCACAACAAGAGAAGCCACTGCACCGCAACAAAGAGTAGCCCCCACTCGCTGCAACTAGAGAAAGCCCACGCGCAGCAATGAACAAACACAGCCAAAAATAATAAATAAATAAAATAAATAAATTTATTTAAAAAATGGATGAATCTCAAAGTAATTTTTCCAAGTGAAAGAAGCCAGTCAAAAATGAGATTTATATAAAAATAATTTATATAAAACTCTAGGAGATACAAAAAAATTAATTCTTTAAGAAATTTTTGATGATCTATGGAATGGTATTAAGCAGTCAAACACACATGTATTTGGAGTCTGAGAAGAAGAGGAAAGAGAGAGAGAATGGGGCAGAAAAATATTTGAAGAAATAATGGCTGAAGATTTCCACATCTGATCAAAAACACCACCCCAAAGCTGTAGGAAGCTTGGCAAGGATAAATACAAAAACCCACAGCTGGATATCATAGTCAAACTGCTAAAAACCAAAGAGAAAGAGAAAAAATTTAAACCAGCTAGAAAACCACATCACACTACCTGCAGGGAAACAATGCTTTGAATGCCCACTAACTCTTCATCTGAAACAATGGAGGCCACAGATCATGGAATGATCTCTTTGAAGTGTGGAAAGAATAAAACCGTTTACCTGGAATTCAACAGTGAAAACACCTTTCAAAAATGAAGGCAAAATAAGGACTCTCACATTTTGCAGATGAAGAAATTGAGGCACAGAGAGGTCGGGCAATTTGCCCAAGCTACACAGCCAGAAGGGGCCTCAGCTGAGATTTGAACCTCGGGGTTGCCTGATCTTAATGCTCTGGGGTTCTGAGAATTTTATTCCATCCTCAGATTGCCAGCCGCTTAATATCATCCCCATCTCCTAGATGGGCAAACTGAGGCTGAAATGGGACAAGCCGCTTGCCTGAGGTCCACGGGGAGTCAGCAGGAGAAGCAAGGTGTGTTATTTCATTTCATCTTCCTAGTACCTTCTGGTGTACCTTCAGGGCTCTTTTGGGAGCAAAAGAGGGTACCACCAATAATTATTTTGGGGCAAGACCTAAGCCAGGATGGACGGGTGCCCTATTTTACAGAGGCTCAGAGGGAAGAGGCATCTGGCCCTAAGGTCCTCCCAAGTTCGCAGCTGAGCTGTGACATCACATGTGACTGACTGCTCACAATGACCATGGGCAGCGTGATCAGTGTCCCGCTTTCCCAGGTGGGCAACCCGAGGTGCCTCACCTGGTCGAACTTGCGCTGCTTCTTCTCCAGCGAGCTGACGAGCTGCCGCTGCTGCTTCAGGTCCACCGTGGCATCGTCCAGCTCTTGCTGCAGCCGCCGGCGGCCCCGCTCCAGCCGCTCCACCACTTCTGTCCTTTCTGCCAGGCGCTGGGTCAGGGCCTCAACCTCTCGGGCGGCCCGGCGCCGTGCCTCCTCCCCTGCCTCCAGTGCCCCTGCCTCCTCTTCCTGGCGCCGCCGCCACTCTGAGAGCTGGGGTGGGGGAGGAGAGGGAGGGAGGGTGTCACTCATGGCTGCGATCCAGATGTGAGTTGGTGGGGCCCCATCTCCCAGATGAGGAGACTGAGGCCTGAAGGGGGAAATAATTCACTCCATTGGGCACTTCTGCCTCATGAGTAGGGATGAGGTTGTGAGTTCTATGAGCCCCAGCTCCTCCAGGAGATTAAAGTGGCTCCCACCAGGGCCCAGAAGATGAATCAGACCCGGGCTCTGTCCTGGGGAACCCCCAGTCTGGTGGGGGAGACAGAACATCACAGCCAGGGTGATGGAGGCTAAGGTAGAAGAAGTATGAGACCCATGGGAGTCCACAGGAGGGGTTCAAAAATCTATTTAGAACATTCAAGAGAGAATTCCTGGAGGAGGGGGCATTTGTGATGGATCTTGAAGTATGCATAGGAGTTTTCCAGTTAAAGAAGGAGAGTTGCAAGCATACATTCATCACTCATTCATTCAACAGGCATTTCTCAAGGCCTCCTATACATCAGGCTCTATGTTGGCCTATGCTGGGGATCCAGATCTAACTCTGATGGGGTCCCACTTTCAAGGTGCTCCCAGTCTGATGGGGGGACTCATGGGCAAAGACAGTTCCAGCCAGGGTGACTGGAGCGGGGACACAGGAGAAAGAAGGGTTGTGGGAGCTCAGAGCCGAGTGGTCAGGGTTTTCCCAGAACAGGAGAGGCGGATGCTAAGTCCTGAAAAATGAAAAGGGTGTTCCCAAGTGAAGTGAGGAAAGAGATGAGAGACGAATACAGCTAAACGTGAAGGAAGGACCAGAGAGTGCAGGGCCTCTGACACCCAGCTGAGAGGCATGGGTTTTGTCCGGGGGGAGCTGGGGAGCCATGGGAGGTCTGTGAGCTAGGGAAGGGCAGGGTCAACTCAGGGTGTAGAAAGACCATGTGAAGTATGAGCTGGAAGGGGAGAGACTAGGGGCAGGGAGGTTTGAAGGGAGGCTGAGAGGAGGATCCAGGTGGCTGGTGCTGTGGGGACAGAGAGTAGGGAATGACACAGAGAGTTGGGGACAGGAGCGATGGGGGTCTGCACCTACAGGCTCTGGGGCTGAGGGAGAGACAGAGGCGAGTATGGCTTGCCGGGGCCTGGCCTATGACATGCTGGGCAATGGGGCCACCCCGGAGCAGGGGAACCCAGGAGGAACAGGTTGGGAGACTGGGCATCCCTTTGAGATCTCCCTGCAGGGCTGTTCACCTGGGCTTGTGCAGCCTGCAGCTCGCGGCCCGCCCGCTCCCTGGCGGCCGCCTCCTCATCCAGCTGCTCCCGCAGCCCTGCCGCCTCCGCCTCCAGGGCTCGTGCCCGGGACCCCAGCGTCAGCTTCGCCCTGGTCTCCTCCTGCAGCAGCTCCTGAAGATGGATGGGAGAATGGATGTTAAGTGTGGGCAGGAGGGTGGGGAGGCCTGGGGGGAGCCGGGTGGTGAGAGTTGGGCTGGGATCACCTGGGCATCGTGGAGCTGGGCCTCCGTGCTGGTCAGCTCCTTGCTCAGCCTGATGGCTCTGGACTCGGCCTCGCTCAGTGCTCCAGACACAATCTCGAGTTCAGCCTGCAGGGAAGGGACATCTTCTAATGGTGCCTTCCAGCCAGCCAACCCCTCTGCTCCTCTGCCTCAAATCCCTACCACCCATTGCTGGTGAGGATGTAAAAAGGTGCAGCTGCCATGGAAACCAGTCTAGCAGCTCCTTAAAATGGTTAAATGCAGAGTTTCCATACAGCCCAGCAATTCCACTCCTAGGTGTGTACCCAGGAGAAATGAAAAGAAGTCTAGGCAAAAACTTGTACAGGGGTGTTCACGACAGCATTATTCGCAATTGCTGAAAGGCAGTAACAACCCAAATGTCCATCCACGGATGACTGGATAAACAAAATGTGGTCTATCCAGACAATGGAATATTATTTGGCCATAAAAAGGAATGAAGTACTGATACATGCTACAACAGGGATGAACCTTGAAAACATTATGCTAAGTGAAAGAAGCCAGACACAAAAGGACAAATATTGTATGATTCCATTTCTATGAAATGTCCAGAATAGGAAGTCTAGAGAGACAAAAGGGGATTAGTGGTTGCCGGGGCAGGGGATGGGACTGGGGGATGATGGCTGGACAGTACAGGATTTCCTTCTGGCCTGATGAAAATGTCCTAAAATTAGGTTATGGTGATGATTGTACAACTCTATGAATATACTAAAAACCATTGAATTGTACATTTTATTTTATTATTTTTAAAAAATATTCATTTATTTATTTTGACTGTGCTGGGTCTCAGTTGTGGCATGTGGGATCTGGTTCCCTGACCAGGGATCAAACCTAGGCCCCCTGCATTGGGAGCACGGAGTCTTACCCACTGGACCACCAGGGAAGTCTCGAATTGTACATTTTAAACGGGTGAATTATACGGTATGTGAGCTGTATTACAATAAAGCTGTTTCCCCGGCATGCAAATCACCACCACAATGATCCTGGGTGCAGCTCCTGGTCTCAACGTTCCTTTGCTGTAGGAATCCGGCAGCAGTTTACCACTTTCTCCCCCCTGGACTGTTGCCTCCATAGGGTAGGACCTCATCTGCTTTGTTCCCTGCTGTGTCCTCAGGGCTCACAAAAGGGCCTGGCACACAGTAGGTGCTCAGGAAATGTTTGTTGGGTGAGTGCCTCCAGCACATGTGTGTTACCCTGAACCTTCTTCTCTCCCTTTTTGAGGTTCACTTAACAAACAAGGTTGGGTTCAAATTCTGGCTGGTAAAAAAATTTATCTGAAAACTTGGAAATAAGAAAAGGCAGTGGTCAGGCGTCCTTTAGAAAGAACAGGACTGGGACTTCCCTGGTGGCGCAGTGGTTAAGAATCCACCTGCCGGGGCTTCCCTGGTGGCGCAGTGGTTGAGAATCTGCCTGCTGATGCAGGGGACGCGGGTTCGAGCCCTGGTCTGGGAGGATCCCACATGCCGCGGAGCGACTGGGCCCGTGAGCCACGGCTGCTGAGCCTGCGCGTCTGGAGCCTGTGCTCCGCAACAGGAGAGGCCGCGATAGTGAAGAGGCCCGCGCACCGCGATGATGAGTGGCCCCTGCTTGCCACAACTGGAGAGGGCCCTCGCACAGAAACGAAGACCCAACACAGCCAAAAATAAATATAAAAAAATAAATAAATAAATAAGACCCGGTGCAACCAAATAAATAAATAAATATTAAAAAAAAATAAATTAAAATAAGTAAACTTTAAAAAAAAAAAAAGAATCCACCTGCCAATGCAGGGGCCACGGGTTCGAGCCCTGGTCCGGGAAGATCCCACATGCCGCAGAGCAACTAAGCCCGTGCGCCACAACTACTGAGCCTGTGCTCTAGAGCCCGCGAGCCACAACTACTGAGCCCGTGTGCCACAACTACTGAAGCCTGCACGCCTAGAGCCCGTGCTCTGCAACAAGAGAAGCCACCGCAATGAGAAGTCCGCGCACTACAACGAAGAGTAACTCCTGCTCGCTGCAACTAGAGAAAGCCTGCGTGCAGCAACGAAGACCCAACGCGGCCAAAAATAAATAAATAAATAAATAAATCACTTTGTTGTACACTTGAAACTAACACATTGTAAATCAACTACACTTCTATAAAGCTTACATTTGATTGCCCTTTGGGACATTAACCAGTTTTGTCTCTGACTGTGCTATTTCGTTCCGGCATTCTCTCTTTTGCTGACTATACACACACCAATTTGTTGTTGTTTCTCTCCTTGAACATCTTTACATTCTGCTGGATCCCTCATTACTGCTTTTTTTTTTTAATATTTATGTTTTTATTGAAGTGTAATTGATTTACAATGTTGTGTTAGTTTCAGGTGTACAGCTGAGTGATTCAGTTATACATACATTATACACATATTCTTTTTCAGATTCTTTTCCCATATAGGTTATTACAAAATATTGAGTATAGTTCCCTGTGTTATACAGTAGGTCCTTGTAGTTCATCTATTTTATATATATTAGTGTGTATATGTTACTCCCAAATTCCTAATTTACCCCTCCCCTGCAACTTTCCCCTTTGGTAACCATAAGTTTGTTTTCTATGTCTGTGAGTCTGTTTCTGTTTTGTAAATAAGTTCATTTGTATCATTTTTTCAGATTCCACATATAAACGATATCATATGATATTTGTCTTTGTCTGACTTACTTCACTTAGTATGATAATCTCTAGGTCCATCCATGTTGCTGGAAATGGCATTATTTCATTCTTTTTTATGGTTCAATAATGCTTTAAATAAATCTTTGACATGGGCTTACTATGTCTTTGTATGACAGTCACGCTTTGAACTTTTGAAAATGATATTTTGAGCTGACCTTGGTACCTCCTGGCTGTGTGACCTGGGCAAGTGATTCCTATCTTTTTAAAAAAAAAAAAAATATATATATATATTTATTTATTTGGCTGCGCCAGGTCTTAGTTGTGGCACGCAGGATCTTCGTTGTGGCATGAGGGATATTTTAGTTGAGGAATGCATGCGGGATCTAGTTCCCTGACCAGGGATCAAACCCGGGCCCCCTGCATTGGGAGCATGGAGTCTTAACCACTGGACCACCAGGGAAGTGCCTGATTCCTATCTTTTTGGTCCTCAGTTTTTCTCATCTGTGAAATGGGGATGATCACAGGACCTACCTCCCAGGGCTGCTTTGAAGAGTCAATGAAATAATGAACGTAAAGTGACTAGCTCAGTGCCTGGCATATACCTGTGCTCAATATATAGGTACATCTGACAATTTTTGAGAGCCTACTGAGAACCCAGGAACTATTCTAAAAGCTTTCCAAGTTTAGGCTCGCTGGATTCACACACTGACCCTATGAGGTAGATACTATTATTAGTCCAAGTTTACATAAAGGGAAGGAAGCCGAGGCACAGAGAGGTTAGGCAATTTGCCTAAGATCACACAGCTACAAGTGGTGGAACTGAGATTTCAGCCCAGGCAGAATGGCTCTAGAGCTGCCCTGTCCAATATGGTAGCCACTAGCCTTAGGTGGCTATTTAACTTTAAAGTAATTAAAATTAAATAAAATGAAAATCCAGCTCCTCAGTTGTACTCCTCACATGCCAGGTGGATAGTGCAATTACAGAACATTTCCATCACTGAAGAAAGTTCTACTGACCAGTGCAACCTAGAACTCCTGCTATCAGCCACCAGACTCTACTCTTGGTGTCACTTTTATTTCTGTAATATGTAAAGTGCTTAGGACAATGAGCACTACGTAGCGTAATTCCATGGGGGCAGACCCTAGCTGTCCCCCCAAATCCCTTCTCCCCTGGTCCCACTGTGACAGGCTGTTAGGTAGGCCCATGGCTGCCAGCTAGAAACTATATTTCCCAGTCTCCTTTGCAGCTAGGTGTGGTCATGTGATTACGTTATGGCCATTGGAATGCAAGCCAAGTGATATATGCAAATTCCATCCCATCCTCTTTTCCCCTTCCTAAGCTGGAGCACACAGGTGCCCACAATCCAGATTTAACTCTGAAGATGAGGTCAATGCCCTCTGGGATAATGGAGTGACCTCATGGAGCATAAGTGTCCCGCCAGCCTCGACTGCTTACTCTGAGCCTATTTCCTGAGAGGGAAGACACATGTCTTTTATTCAAGCTGATGAATTCTGGAGTCTCTTTGTTATATCGACTTAACTTTCACCTTAACTATACACTCTTTTTTTTTTTTTTAACATTTTAATTAATTAATTAATTAATTAATTTATGGCTGTGTTAGGTCTCCGTTTCTGTGCTAGGGCTTTCTCTAGCTGCGGCAAGAGGGGGCCACTCTTCATCGCGGTGCGCGGGCCTCTCACTATCGCGGCCTCTCTTGTTGCGGAGCACAGGCTCCAGACGCGCAGGCTCAGTAATTGTGGCTCACGGGCCTAGTTGCTCCGTGGCATGTGGGATCTTCCCAGACCAGGGCTCGAACCCGTGTCCCCTGCATCGGCAGGCAGATTCTCAACCACTGCGCCACCAGGGAAGCCCCTATACACTCTTTTAATCTTGAAATTAAAAATGGTAACAGTGTTTTCCCCCCCTTGGGGTTGGGGAATTAAAAGTCATTCTTACCCGCTTTCTGCTTGTTTGTATTCTCAGTAATAAACAGGTATTGGTTGTTTAGGTAAAAAACATAATAAAATTAAAATTAAAAAAACCCACATTTCTTCTAACAGTCACAGTATGATATTGTCCTCACACAGGTCCAAGTATTCATGCTGGGTTTTTCTAATCAGACCATGGATTATTTAAGACCAGAAGATAAGAGGGTGGAGGGTGGGAGCTGTGGCAGGGTTAAGAGCTACAGGATCAGTCATGTCTGGGTTCACGCTTTGGCTCTGAGGGACCTAAGACAATCAACTTCACCTCCCTGGGCCTCAGTTTCCTTGTGTGTAAAATGGGAACAATATTAGCACTTCCCTCAAAGGAGCATTAGGAGGAGGCTTTGGCAAAATACACAGGATGTTTGGTGCATAGTAATCACTCACCAAATACTAGCTATTAATGTGTGCTTATGTTGGAAAAGTTGGAAAGGACAGTAGGGTTGATGTGGACCAAACTGAAGTCCAGAGAGGGCAGGCATCTCACCCAAAGCCACACAGCAGAGACCACCCCTGACCTAGCCGCCGCACTCACCTGGGCTCGCTGCAGCTTCTCAGTCGCCTCTGCTCGTGCCCGCTCCCCATCGCCAGCCCGGCCCTGCACCTCCTGCAACTGTGACTCCAGGCGACGCCTCCGTTGCTCACCCTCCTGACGCGTGGTCTGCAGGTTGCTTAGCTCCGTCCGTAGCTCAGACACTTCGGCCTCCAGAGCCAACCGGGTCTTCTCCCATGCACCTTTGCTCTGGTGGGGGAGAGAGACAGCAATGATTTATGATTCCCTTTCTCTACAAGACCAGGCACGTGAATACCCCAAGTCCTTTGTACTGTCTATTCCCTCTGGAACTCCTCATTGTTCCTTAAACACCCAGGCACATTCCTGCCTCAGGGCCTTTGCACTGGCTGTTCCCTCTGCCTGGAACATGTTTCCCTGTGATGCCAGGATGGCTCACCCATCATCTCCCTCAGTGTTTTACTCAGATGTCATCTTTTCACTGAATCTCTCCAAGGCCTTTCTATTTCAAATCACAACACGCCCCCTGGCCATTAGCACTCTGAAACCCCTTTCCTGTTCATCATCTTCCCATAGCACTTATGACCCCGCTATATATTATGAATGTGTTTAGATTGTTTACTCTCTGCCTTGCCTGCTAAAACGTGAGCTCCACAATGGAAGTGGGTATTGGTTGCTTGGCTCACAGCTGGGGCCCCCAGTACCACCCCGGGAATATACTACATATTCAATTAACATTTGCTGAATGCAAGATGGATCAGGGACATGAATACGTGAGGAGAAAAGTGGGCTGGCCTAGAACCAGCCAGAGGTACCTCCTCCAACCCAGCATCCTGCTTCCCCTTCCCATGGCTCCCCAGACACCCCTCCTCCATCTCAACCCACCCTCCGGGCTTGCTCCAGCTGCTCTGCCATCTCTCCCAGCGCCTGGCCATGGCGCTGCCGCAGCTCCTGCACCGCCACCTCATGAACGCGCGTCTCCTCCTCCAGAGTCTTCTTCAACTCTGTCACCTCCTGTTCTCTCTTGGACCTTGTATTGGGGAAGCGGAAGGGAACAGAATTTCAGAATAGAGGAAGGCTGGGACTTTGAAGGAGCCCCTGACTGCTGGTTGTGCCTCCTTTTATTCTTTCCCTCCAAGGATGGGGACGCTCACTCTACATTCCCCAAGGGATCTGGGCAGTGATGCTGCAGAAGAAGGGTGGCTTTAAGGGTGAGCTCCTACGCATCTTTCGAAACCCTATTCAAAAGGCCCCTTCTCAAAGAAGTCTTTTTGGGCTCCCTCCCATAGAGTGATACAAGGGCCTTCTCTGATCATCCACGATGCCCTGTCGTACTCCATTAAAGCTCACTTTGTTCTGGACTGTGTCTGTCCTTGCTCGAATCTGCCTACCCCTGGACTGGGAGTTCTCGAGGGCAATGCCTGAGTCTTGAGTCTTGACTCATCTCTGTCCCCAGCTTGGCCCACGCTGGGCCCAGAGCCAGTGTCCGATAAACAACTGTTGAAAGACTAAACAACTGTGCAGATGGAGAGCTTGGACCCACATCCTTTTCCCTGCCCAGCCCCCGGCCCCCCACGTGCCCGGCCTGTGCCAGCTGCAGGCCACCCAGCCTCACCGGAGCTCCTGCTGCGCGTTGGTGGAGTCCAGCGTGTCCTCCAGCTCGCTCCGCAGCGCCTCCAGCTCCTCGCCCAGGTCCCGGCGCTGCTTCTCTGCCTTGGCCCTGGCTGCGCGCTCAGCCTCCAGGTCCTCCTGGGCCTCGGCCAGCCCCGCTTGTGCTTCCCGCAGGGATTTGAGCAGCTGGGCCCGGGCCCCGCCCTCCTGCTCTGTCCTGGGGGTGGACGAGGACCAGGGGGTTGGTATAGGGGCAGGCAGGGGGTGGGGATGATTTCTAGGGGTTGGAGGGGCCAGACACGGCCAGTCCCGGGTTAAAAGCCCAGCTCTGCCCTTGGGCACGTGTCTCCAGTACTCAGAGCCTCAGCTTTCTTAGCTGTAAAATGGGGATGACACCACCAGTAATCACAGGGACACTCATTAAGTTCCTGCCACTTGAGAGCACTTTACTTTATCATCTTGTGTAATGTTCACGCCAAACGAGGAAACTGGGGCCCAGAGCGGGAAAGTACTTGCCCTGGTCACATGGTCAGTGGGTGGCTGACCCCAGAGTCCCTCCTCCTAACCCCTATGGGATCGACCTCTTGCAAAGAGAAGCTGAATGGAGCGGCAGTGTGGACTCTGGGTTAAATGGCTCAGGGAGGTGGTCCAGTGGTTAGGACTCTGTACTTCCACTGCAAGGGGCGTGGGTTCGATCCCTGGTCTGGGAACTAAGATTTCACAAGCCGTGTGGCGGCAGGCAAAAAAAAAAAAAAGGAAGGAAAAGAAAAGAAAAAACAAACAAAAATCCCTGTAAGAATGGCTCAGGGAGATGCATTGACCATGGTCTGTATGCCCTGCTCGGCCACCTGCCCTGGCAAGTGACAGCTTCTCTGAACTGCAGGCTCCTGGTCTGTGAGAGAGCGTGACTGCCCCCCTTCACAGGGCTGCCGCGAGGATGGCAATGTAGCGCCAAAGGCTACGTGTTATATGATTCCACTGCCGTGAAAGAGCAAGAATTGGCAAATCCTATGTGGACAGAAAGCAAATTGGTGGTTGCCAGGGGTTGAGGGGAGGGGAGAAATTGGAAGTGATTGCTTAATAGGATTTTTGTTTTTGAGGTGATGAAAATGTTCTGAATAGAGGTAGTGGTTACACAACATCGCAAACGTACCAAATGCCACTGAACTGTATGCTTTAAAATGGTTAATTTTTTTTTCTTTTTGGCTGTGCCACGCATCTTGCAGGATCTCAGTTCTCCAACCAGGAACTGAACCCGGGCCATGGCAGTGAAAGCACGGAGTCCTAACTGCTAGACCACCAGGGAACTCCTTAAAATGGTTAATTTTGTTATGTGAATTTCACCTCAATACAAAAGAAAACGGAAAAAAATAACAACGGCAATAATAGAAGGTAAGAACAGACACATGCAGCAGCTAATGAGGGCTTAGGGCGTGCCAAGCATGTTCTCAGCCCTTTCTCATTTAATCCCTACACTAATCCTAGGAGAGTTTCTATAATCATGCCCTTTTTCCAGATAGAGAAACTGAGGCTCGAGAGGTGATGTCACCCAGGTGAGGTCACATGGCCAAAAAGGGGAGGAGCCAGGATTTGAACCCAGAAGTCAGGCTGGAGGGTGCGTGTTCTTAACCCCCCTCCACCAACCCCGTGTCCCATCGATTCTCAGATGCGCAATTTCCCCACATTGTAACCTCTCTGAAATCAAGCTGTGCCCATACACAAGGGCACCTCGGGTCGCATGGAGCGCAGTGGGTGAAAAGCATTTGAAACACTGCGCATCATATCTGGCACACAGTAAGTGCTGAATAATTGTGAATGACTGTAATTATGATGATTATGATTCCTAAGATGGCCAGACCACCTATCCAATCACAGTGGATTCTGGGCTGTTTGGTTTTTAGAGGCTGGGGTTGTGGGAGAAGAAGAAATAGCATTTCCTTGCCTCTGTGCAAGAAACTGTGTAAGTTACTAGACACGTAGGGCCCGGTTTCAGTTTTCCCTTAACCAGGTGGGCTTGGAACTCTTGTGTCCATCTTACAGAAGGGGAAGTGAGGCTCAGAGTGGGTGTGCACGGCTGGTGAGCGGCTCGGTCGAGCTCTGTACCTGCGGGAGGGTCTCGCCGGGCACCCCCAACGCTGGCAGGTGGCGCCCCCGTGCTGTGCACCCCCCCACCCCCGGCCCACCCCGCACCTGGCCAAGGCGACCTGCAGCTCCTCCTCCTTGCGGCCCAGCTGGGCCCGCAGCTCCTCCGCCCGCTGCTGCTGTTCTACCATCTGCTCCTGCAGCTCTGAGCCCTCCACGTCCAGCCGCCGCTTCAGCTTCTCCAGCTCCTGGCGGCTCTTCTCCTCCTTCCGGAGGCGATCTGGAGGCGGGAGGTGGGGGGGGTGGGGCATGCACAAGGGAGCCAGACCCACACACCCAGGGAGACCCACGGCCCCGCAATCAGGCTGAGCTCAGCATCTCTTTCCACCCCTCCCCCTCTTTCCCAGCTTCCCCATCCCTGGGATCGCCCACTGGTCCCCAGACCCCCACATGCCTTCTCCCCTCCGCCCCCCAGTGACAGCCCCTGCTCCTGCTCGCTGGCTGTCTCTGCCCTGTCCTTTCCTCCCTGCCTCCCCGGCCTCCTCCTGTGCTCTCTCCCTTCTGTTTCTGCTTCTGAGTCCACGGCAAGGGACAGAGATAAAAAAGTGTCTGAAACAGCTAGTGGGACCGTCAGATTGAGAGAGTGACCCAAGACACTTAGGAGTGAGTAAGAGAATTGGATGGAGAGAGACAGAAACAACTTAAGAGCTGGGAGGACACCTAACCTGTCCCGAGTCTTCTTTCCTGCCCCCATTTAACAGATATGACCACTGAGGCCCCACAGCACACGAGGGTCACCCGAGGTACCCCCTGACCCCGCTGGAGTGTGCACTGGCCCCCACTGAGGGGCAGGCGCTCACCCTCCATGTCTGCAATCGTGGCCTCGTATTTGAGTCGAAGCTTATTGAGGCTCTTGACTTTCTCCTCCTCCTCAGCCGCCTGGGATGAGAACTCGGCCAGACGCTCCTCCAGCAGCTTCCGCTCCTGAGGGTGGTGGGAGGTGGCGGTGGGGTGTCAGGGGCCCGACCCTCATCTTTGATATCATTCTCATCTGCGTTTCTGCTCATCTCCATCCGTCCCTGACCTTTCCTGCTCCCACCCCCTTCCCTCCTTTTGCATCCTTTAGGGTCTAGGGACCCGTCCCACCCCCACCGGGTTCACGCCTGTTAACTATGGAGACTCCCACTATTTGAAGGACACTTCCATTCATTAACCCATTGGCCCACAGATGGATACTGAGGTTGATTCAAATCAACTGCTGTTATAAACAACACTGCAGTGAACATCTTTGCACATGTGCTGCACTTATGGGTGAGTTCTGGAGCCTTGTGACTACTCCAGGTCCGACTCATAGACCAGCAGCGTCAGCACCAAATGGGAGCTTGCTAGGAACGGAATCTCAGGTTCCACCCCAGACGCGCTGAATCAGAATCTGCATTTTAACAAGTTCTCCATATAATTCCTGGACACACTGGAGTTTGAGAAGCACTGGCCTGGAGCAGCTCTTTTCTTTTTTCTTTCTGTTTATTATTTTTATTTATTATTTTATTTTTTAATTTATTTTTGAGCAGCACTTTTCCAACTGTGAGTGGTTTTGGAAATCAAGGCAGTGGGTCCGCACTACCTCAAAAAGGAACAAATAGAACAGAGTAGAAGAGAAGAGCCACTGCATCCAAGGAATGCTGCAGAAAACTGTGCATCCTTGAGCTCTCAACTCAGGCACCATTGCCTCCAGGAAGCCTGCCCTGGCTACCCCTAGCACAAGTCAGGCCACCCCACTTCCATGGTTTTCTGTTCTTTTCTGACAGTTTATAATTAGTTCATGATGCGTGGTTATGTTGATTTCCTGGGGTGACTCATCTAGCTTCCCTCTCCCCCCATGCCCCTGTGAGGACAGAAATGGTTTTCTAGTTAGTTAAATGCCATATCCCCTGTGCCTAGCCCAGTCCTGGCTGTGCCAGGTTAAAGATGATGGCAGACTCTTCACCATGTCCCCAGACAGAGGCAGAGTCTAATTCCCCAACCCTTGAATCTAGACTGAGTCTACTTTAAGCTCAGTGGTCTGCAGACCACAGCCTGCAGGCCAAATATGGCCCACTGCTTGTGTTTATATATAAAGTTTTATTGGGACACAGCCACGCCCATTTGATCACGGACCATCTGTGGCTGCTTTCATGCTACAATGGCAGAATTGAGTGGTTGTCACAGAAACGGCGTGGCCTGCCAAGGCCTGAATATTTACTATATAGCCTTCTAGAGAAAATGTTTGCCAACACCTGATCTATAGAATTCAAGGGTAGTGATGTCGTGTCAGTTCCAGCCTTAAGCCTTTCAGAGACCTGCCCACTTCCACTTCTTTTTCTGGGAACCCTGAGCTGCCAGGTGAGAAACCCAGGCTCTCCCATGGGCAGAGAGGTCATGCAAAAGAGCACCCGGACACCAGCCCTCCAGTGCCCGCCACTACGTCACCACGACTGCCTAAGGGGACCACAGCCCAGCCCACCCACACAACGATGGGATGTAATGAAATGGGGGTTGTTTTTAGCGATGCAGCTTTGGGGTGTCTGATGATCCAGAGATAGATAATGACATAATAGCTGCTCAATAAATACCAGCTTGAGTGAAGCTGCGACAGAGACGCAAGGAGATGGAAAGGGTTCAAAGGAGACACAGCCAAGACCGAGAGTTCGAAGACCCCTAGAGGTGGGGCAAGGCTGGGGGGGATGCAGAGAAGGACCCATGCTCACCAGTGAGCCCACTCCCCCTGCCCTTGGGGCTCACAGCCCACCCACCTTGCTCAGCTTGCCGTTCTGATCTTCCAAGAGTAACAGATCCTCCCCCAACTTTTTCAGCTTTGCCTCCGTCGTCACTTTCTCCAGCTGCAGCTTCTGCCGGGCCCCTTCCTCAGCCTCGAGGTGGGTCTCCAGCTCCTGCAGTGGGGAGAAGGCAGGGTTGAGGACCCAGCGGCTGGGGACTGGCGTGTGATGGGAAGGATGGGTGGAGGGGATGGTTCACGGATCTCCGGGGCTCGTGGCTCAGACAGGTCCACAATCTGGGTGGGGCTGGGAAGGATCCAACGCTTACTTTTCATTCATTGGGTTAATAAACACTGATTGAGTGCCTGGTGGGGGCCAGGCACTGTTTGAGGTATTAGGATAGATAAAAATCTTTGTCTATCACATTGAAATCACATTCTTGTGTGTGTGTGTGAAGATTATAAACATCATAAATAAACATATCACAGAGATGGGCACTGTCCACTATGGCAGTCACCAGGCACGTGTGGCGATTTGTGGTGTGAGACTGGAAATTAAGATTCAATATTTTGCAATGACATGGACGGACCTCAAGGGCATTATGCTAAGTGAAATAAGTCAGACAGAGAAAGACAAATACCAGACAATCTCACTTATGAGTGGAATCTAAGAAACAAAACTAAAACAAGAAAAAAACACAAGCTCAGGGCTTTCCTGGTGGCGCAGTGGTTGGGAATCCACCTGCCAATGCAGGGGACACGGGTTCGATCCCTGGTCCGGGAAGATCCCACATGCCGTGGAGCAGCTAAGCCCATGTGCCACAACTACTGAGCCCAAGTGCTGCAACTACTGAAGCCTGCGTGCCTAGAGCCCATGCTCCACAGCGGGGGAAGCCACCTCAATGAGAAGCCTGCGCACCGCAAGGAAGTGTAGCCCCCGCTCACCACAACTAGAGAAAGCCCACATGCAGCAACAAAGACCCAACACAGCCAAAAATAAATAAATAAATAAATAATTTAAAAAAACAAAAAAACAAAAAAACGCAAGCTCAGGGAATTCCTGGTGGTCCAATGGTTAGGACTTGGTGCTCTCACTGCCGAGGGCCTGGGTTCAATCCCTGATTGGGAAACTAAGATCCCGCAAGCTGAGTGGCACAACAAAACAAAACAAAACAAAACCCACGGGCTCACACATGCAGAGAAAAGATTGGTGGTTGCCAGAGGTGTGTGGGTAGGGAGGTGGGAGAAATGGGTGAAGGGGCTCAAACTTCCAGTTATGAAATAAGTCATGGGGATGTAATGTACAGCATGGCGGCTATAGTTAATAATACTGTATTGTGTATTTGAAAATTGCTAAGGGAGTAGATCTTAAAAATTCTCATCACAAGAAAAATTTTTTTCTAACTACTTAAGGCGCTGGATGTAAATTAGACTTATTGTGGTGATCACTTTGCAATGCATATAGATATCGAATCATTATGTGTACCCCTGAAACTAATATAATGTTATATGTCAATTACACCTCAATTTAAAAAAATTCACTATTACGTGTGGCCTTGATGGCTGGTAAAATTGGGAGTCCCTATAATGGCCTAATCACAAGTCCTTCTACCTGCCCTGCTACCAAAGATAAGGTCCCCTAACCAATAACCCTCTGTATCCTGGGGACCAGACAGGGTACCTGCTTATCCCTATCTAGTAGGCTTCAGTTACCTGCTAGTCCTCGGAATTATTTAAACAAACCAATCGGGAATTCCCTGGTGGTCCAGCGGTTACGACTCTGCACTTCCACTGCAGGGGGCATGGGTTCGATCCCTGGTCGGGGAACTAAGATCCCGCATGCCGTGTGGCACGGCCAAAAAATAAATAAATAAATAAAATAAACAAACCAATCACATCTTCCTGCAGGAACCAGGGGTCACCTCATCCTCTTGTTACTACTAAGCTTGCCTCTCACAGCTGCAGCTTGTTCATGCCATTCCTGAATGCAACCCCACTGTGACTCTCTGCCATGGTGTCTGCCTCCCTCAGGCTGTGAATACTTGTGACTAATAATGTGCTTTCTATCCCATCTGTCCAGGATCAGGTGTGGTGTGTTAGGCCATCTCCATAACCACAGGGCAGGGCAGGATCCCTGTCCCCCTCACCAATGGGGTCAAGAGGAGGTGATTAAAACACTACTGAGTTCTAAAAAAAAAAACAAAACACTACTGAGTTCTTAAAATGTGACCAGTCTGAGGAGCTGAATTTTCAATTTAATTCGATTTCTTTTAAATTTAAAACCAGTCACTCAATCAATTATTGGGGAAATTTAAGTATGTTTGGATCAACTTGGGGATGTTAATCTACTTTTTTTCACTGAATAAGTTATGAAATACAAATGCAGATGAAGTCCTGCCAATGAAAACTTAGCATCTGAATTGAGATGTGCCTTAAGTGTAAAATACACAATGGATTTTCAAGGGGAACCATGGCAGGGCAGCCTGCCTTGGAATGCAGCAGCACAGAGGCAAATGGAGCCAGGAGATGGAGAGAGGCAGAGTAGTGAAGCTACTGCTTGAGCACCCGGATCCAGCCATGCCTGAAGCTTACACATTCTAGAGTCTCCCATTAATTTGAAAGCAAAAAAAAAAAAGTATTCTTTTTGCTTAAGACACTTTGAGCTGAGTTTTGTTTTGTTTCATTTTTTCAAATTCATGGCCAAAAGAGGCAGAGTTTGCTGAAGCAAAGATGTGTGGGGTAAACAGAAGGGGTGGGGGGGGCTGGCCTCGGGCGCACGGGGGCCAGACCTGTATATGTTGCTGCAGCCTCCTCTTCTCGGTTTGCAGCTGGCGGCTGCACTCCTCCTCCTCGCCCACACGGGCCTCTAGCTCCGACACCACCAGTTCGAGCTCCTGCTTTCGGGCTGCCAGCCGCCCCCGGGTCTCCTCAGTCTCAGCACACAATTCTGCCTCTGCTCGCAGTTGCTCTGCCAGGCGGGCACGCTCCTCTTCCAGCTGGGGGTGGGGTGGGAGGTCAGCGTCTGTTAGGTGGTGCTCCCAGGATGGCCCTCACTGGAGCACCAGGTCCCTCCTGCCCCCTGAGTTACTTTGCCCTTTGAGGCCTGGGGGGCAGGAGGGAGGGATGGAAGACAGTCCCCCATCCTGCTCCTCAGGGTGACCCCTAGTCACCAAGTCAGACCCCTGGGTGCCTCCCTCTCCCTCACCTCCCTACAGCCCATCAGTCCCCAGCTCCATCCCTCCTGCCCCCCTCCTCTCTCCCCATAACCCTAACAGGCTTGAGCCTCATCCTCTCCCAATGGACTCTCTTCCCGGTCTCCCAGCCTCCAGTCTCCCCATCTCCAGTCCATCCTCCAAATAGCCCCAGGGAGGACTTTCTATCAGCTCACAGTGCATTTAATACTCCTACGCCTAGAAATTTAACCAAAGGAAATAATTCTGAAAAAACAAACAGAAAAATGCTCAAGAAGGGGTTTGCTTCAGCGTTAAGATTCCAGAAATACTGGCAACAGTGAAAAGTCTACCGCCTGTGTACGATAACCCTGCCCCTGCCCTGCCCCGATGCCGGACCAGCCTCCTGAGCATCTTGGCTCTGCAGCAACCAGCCCCACCCCCACTCAACACCCTGGCTACATCCCCAGGGCCCAGTTTCCGCCCCCATTCAGCCCCAGTAAACCTCGGTTCTCCGCCCGCCCGCAACCTACCCCTGCCCCCGACCCAGCTCAGCTGGAAGCCCCGCCCACTATCGGCTCCTCCCATCGCCACGCCCTCACCCGGGGACCACGCCCCTTACCTGCGCCACCCGGCCCTGGAGCTCGCCCACCTCGCGGGCACTCTGCTGCTGCAGCTCCTGCACTTTCTGTAGTTCCTGCGCCCGTGCCTGCAGCACCTCATCCTGCCGCGTTACCTGCAGCAGTGGCTTCACCTAGGGGGACAGGAGGGATGGTGGGTGGCTGGCTCCCACCGTGGGAGGCCGCTGCGCTCAGGAGCTAAGAACTCACGCTCTGAGCAGGGCCGCATTCCTGGGTTCGCATGCCAGCTCCTCCACTACTGGCCTTGTGACCTCATCAGTCGGAATGAGTGAATGACTTCACATTTGCCAACAGCCTAGAACAGTCCGGGGTACATTGCAAGCAGCGCTAAATGTGTCCCTTTTTTGCTACAGGGTCCCTTTGCCTACAGGAGACACTGTGCCTCAAAGTTCTTAGTCCAACGTCCATAGTGAGAGATGCACTTTACACTGTGTGATTCCAGGCTGGAGTGACAGGCCAGCCCCCCACACACATGAATAACCGAAATGAAAAGTTTCACCAAACCACACTCCCCTTTGCTAAGCGGGATATACTCTGCTCATGTCTGTTCTATTGCTTTTTCTTTGGTTCTCCTCAACTCCGATTCTTCTCAACTTCTCTACTGTATTTGATTCTTTTTCTATTTTATTATCTTCCTTTCTGAGCTAATTCATAGCATTTATCACAGCTATAACTTTCTGTTTATTTGTGGGATTCATTCACTGATGCCTGTGTGGACAAAGAATGTTGCCGGACGTTGCCTGACATATCAGTAAACAGACGATGTTGAGGCCATCAAGCCGTGAGCCACTGCAGCTGCCCCCAACGGTGCACCCTGAGGGGATTCAGGATGGAGGAAAACAGGATACTGGCCCTAGGTCATTAAGGTGCATATCAAAGGAATAATTTCATTCAGCCCAGACTCTTGCATCTTCCCATTCAGAGAAAAGCGCTATATTCATTAACTCAAGATGGCTGGTTTTTCTTTAATTAGCAGTAATCTTGATGTTTGACTACCTTGTTTTGTTTGTTTGTTTGTTTGTTTCAAAACTCCTGTGTATCCCGGCTCCTCCCTTACCCCTTTGGAACAGTCCCTCAGAGCTATCTGAGGGCTGTATCCCGGGCTAAAGTCCTCAGTAAAGCCCCAAACAAAACATAATTCTCAACTTGTAGGTTGTGTATTTTTTTTCAGTCGACACCTGGCAAACCACACCTCCTGTCCCCAGACCTAGGATAGGCAAAATTTTTCTTAAAGGGCCAGCTAGGAAATATTTGAGGCTTTGCAGGCTATCCTGTCTCTGTTTTAACTACTCCACTCAGCTGCTGTAACTCAAAAACAGCCACAGACAATACAGTAACCAAACCAATGGGCATTTACAAAAACAGGTGTCTGGCCCATGGGCCATAGCTTACCAACCCCTGCCCTAAACTGTGGGCTCCATGGGGCAGGGCACTGTATTTTTTTTTTTTAATTGAAGTATAGTTGATTTACAATGTTGTGTTAGTTTAAGGTGCACAGCATAGTGATTCAGTTATATATAACTATATATATTCTTATATATTCTAATATATATATATATATATATATATATATTCTTTTTTAGATTCTTTTCCATTACAGGTTATTACAAGACATTGGGTATAGTTCCCTGTGCTATACAGTAGGTCCTTGGTGGTGGGGCATTGTCTGTTTTTATTTACCATTTTATTATTGTACCCTCAAAATTTACTGGCACATAGTAGGTGCTCAGTTAACATGGACTGAGGGCATGTAGGCTGACAGTTCAGACGTCATATTCAGAATTACACTGAACAGCTGTGTTTTTGCCTCCAAATCTCCATCCTCTTTCCTGCTCTCCAATTTCCCATTGGGAGAACACCCTGCCCCGAAGCTCACACACTTGGCTCTGCCCCTCTGCATTGGGCAGGCATGTGATGCCAGCCTGGCTCATCTGATGTGTACTGACTGGTTCTGGGATGGTCATATGACTCCAGCCAGGCCAGTGAGAGTGAAACCTGGGATTCTGGCTGGAGCTCTGCGATAAGAAAAGACCACACTGGCCTAGCTGGTGGCCGCCATGTGGGAAAAGTCTGCAGGGATCATCATGGAGGCAAGTCACATGGGAGGCACAGAATGTCAGATAACTAACATTGTTTGGGCCCTTGTGCAATAAAGGGTTAACTCAGCAGGTCTGGGTTGTTCAAACACTGCACATTTCAAGGAAAGGACTGGCCCTTGGCTGGTTCCTGGGAGATCATCTCTAAACCTTTGGATTATCCTGCCTGATAAGAGTCCTTTGTTTACCTTGACCTCTGGAGGGGCTGGAGTAACTAAGGTCAACCATGTGGACAGTCAAGGGGGTCAATCACATGCCTATGAAAACCCTAGACACTAAGGCTTGGGTAAGCTTCCTTGGTTGGCAATATTCCATATGTGCCGTCACACAGCATTTCTACAAGAATTAAGCCCTATCTGTACAATTCTACTGGGAGTGGACAATTGGAAGCTTGTGTCTGGTCTCTCCTGGACTCTGCCCTATGTGCCTTTTACCTTTTCTGATTTTAATGTCCATCCGTTCACTGTAATAAACTGTAACCATGAGCATAACAGCTTTTCTAAGTTCTGTGAGTCCTTCCAGTGAATCACTGAATCCTAGGGGGTGTTAGGGACCTCAACTCAACCCTAGATCCAGCTGCACCTAAAGCTGTCCCATATCTTTTACCCACGTTGGTTTGAGTCAGATTTTTTGTCACTTGTTACCTCAAGAATCCTGATGAACAAAAGGTGGGCTGATTAGTCCCATTTTACAGATGCACAAAACTGAGGCCCAAACCAAGAAAGTCACTTGCCCAAGCAGACCTGGCCCCAAGGACCTGTCTCCTTGCCACTTGGGCCACCTCTCCAGGTGCCCTCACCTTGATGAAGAGCCGCCACCACTGCCAGTGTCTCAGCTTGAGGTAAGCCGCACAGTTCCGCTGCATCACCCTCAGAGCACTCTGCTGCTGTTGGCGCTTCTGGAAGGCCCTGGGTGGGGAGATGGGTGGGTGGGACAATGGAGACTCAGCCCCTCCAGGCCCTGTCAACCATTATTAAATGCCTACTGTGTGCAAGCACTGCTCTATTATCAGTAAATCTTGTTGGGTTCCATCTATCAGTCTCTCTGCCCTTGACTCTCTCTGCCCTGTTCCCTCCTCTCTGTTCCCACAGCCTCAGCCCCAGTTCAGCCCCAGCCTCATCTTCCACCCACTGGACCCTCACCCCAGCCTCCTCCCCAGCTTCCCAGCCTCCAGAGAGGGCTTTCTATGTCCACAGCTGGCCCACCCCTCCCCTGCTCCTCAGTGCCCCTGGATATGGCCCCTGCCCCTCTGCCTGGTGTTTGGGGAGTCCTTTATTCTCTGATCCTTCCTCTGGGCCAGTTCCAAGGGAGAAGGAGACTCTCCTGAAAACTCCCTGCATTCCTGAAATGTACCAGGCTCTCACATCACTGGGCCTTGGCACAAGCTGTCACTCCTGCCTGGAACACCTTTCCCATCCTCCTTCATCTACCTGGTCTGAAGGGCCTCTCGCTGTACCTGTATGACCCCCATCAAAGCACATCTCGCCCTGGACTGTGACACTTTGTGCCCGTGTATGTCTCCCCCTCCACATTGGAGTCTCTTGAGGGACTGGCCACTAAGGTGATCACACGGACCTGGCTTGCCTGGGACTTTCTCTGTTTTAACACAGGCAAACTGGGATGGTTGGTCACCCTATGGCTGAGTCTAGCTCTTCTCTGTGTCCCCAGCATTGCTCAGGAGCCTCAGGGACTGTAGAACCAAGAAGCCTGGGCATCTAGTGGCTCCATCCTTTTGTTTCTCAGCCCTTCTACCATCCTGGAGGCCCTGCCATCTGGAGCCAACTGATCAACTCCTCCCTGACCCAGCCTCTGGGGCCATCTGGTCAACCTCTTCCTGACCCAGCCCCCTGGGGCCATCTGGTCAACCTCTCCCTGAACCAGCCCCCTGGGGCCATCTGGTCAACCCCTCCCTGAACCAGCCTTGGCCAACGTGACCCCAAGAGATAGTGTGGAGCCGCACTTGCGAGCCAGGTATCCCCGGGCAGCTGCCTGGAAGGACACAATAATGTCTGTGACCTTCAGGTCCCGCTCTTCTTCTAGCTGGGCCAGAACCCCCGCCCGGAAGAAGATCTTGCTTTGTCCCACGCGGTAGAGGTTGGGGTCCAATTCCAGGGCCTGGATCTGTGGGAGCGGGGAAGGGGTCATGAGGAGGAGGGGTGATGAAAGGGGAGGCTCCAGCTCAACCTCCTCCACCACCTGAGACTGTGCACACACGTTCACACTCGTGCACACACCCTCAGCCTCCACCCCACACTCACCATCTTCTCACAGGCCTGCTTCCCATCCATAAAGCCCTTGGGGATGGCATTGGGTGTCAGGATCTCGTACCTGAAGTGGGTGGGGAGGGGTGGGGTGGGGGTGAAGAGTAACAGCAAACTGTCACCATGGCCAGGCACTGGGTTCAGAGTGACAAATAGCAATAACAACAATAACAATAGGAACAGTAAGAAAAACAAATATTTAAGTACTACCGAGGGCCACACACCAGGCTGAGAGCATTAATACCACCACCAATGGCAACATCACCAATATGTCCTAGGCGTGTCCACTCCTAGGACACACCACGTACTGATTACGAGTGTTTAATTACACCAACACCATAGGTCATTGAGACGTAAAAGAAAGGTGTGTCTCGGAAGTGTGAGAATAACAACAAATAGGGGCTGATGTTCTTGAACTTATTACGTGTCAGGTCCTGAGCTAAGTGCTTTACAGCTGCTTCTTTCACATTTCTCAGTGCAACTCCAAATTTTAAAAGTACGTTTCATAAGCACACATGTGTCTGTCCTCAGAGCCTTTCCCCTACTGTGCCCTCTCCCTGGATCCTGACATTTCATTAAAAATAATGCATATTAGATATACAACATATATACACACATATATAAACACACACATATATCATATACATAATATTATATATTAATGTCATATATTAATATGCCATATTTTTTGACTGGTGATTGAGAAACGTGTGTGTGTGTGTGTGTGTGTGTGTGTGTGTGTGTGTGTGTATCAGAGTTTCTCAGTCACCAGGGATCTTGTTAAAATGCAGACACTAATTTAGTTAAGTCTGGGGTGGGGCCTGAAAATGTGCATACCTAACAAGCTGTCAGGCGATACTGATGCTGCTGGTCTGGGGACACGTTGAGTATGAAACTGCAAACCTGCGCTGTCCAATGCAGCAGCTACTGGCCACATGCAACTACTGAGCCCCTGAAACATGGCTGGGGCAACTGGGCAACTGGATTTTTAACTGCATTTCACTTTAACTAAGTGACATTTAAATTTAAAAACTGAAGCAGGGGGGACTTCCCTTCCCTGGTGGGCCAGTGGTTAATACTCTGAGCTCCCAATGCAGGGGGCCCAGGTTCGATCCCTGGTCAGGGAACTAGATCCTGCATGCTGCAACTAAGATCCCACACGCCACAACTAAAAGATCCCGCATGCCACAACTAAGACCCAGCACAGCCAAATAAATCAATAAATATTAAAAAAAATAAAAACTGAAGCAGTGTAAAATATTTTTCTGTTCAACACAATTTCTTTCTTTTTTTTTTGGCCGCTCGTCATGGGGATGTTAGTTCCCCAACCAGGGACTGAACACGTGCCCTCGGCAGTAAAAGCAGGGAGTCCTAACCACTGGACCACCAGGGAATTCCCACAATTTCATTGTTTTGATAGGACTACATTTCACTTTGACCACTGGAAATTTAGTGTCGGAATTGAGACGTGCTACTGGTGTAAGACATACACCGAATTTCGAAGACTAGGTAGGAATAAAAGACTGCACAATGTCTCACTACTAATTTTTTATATTGATTACATGTTAAAATGATCTAATATCTTGGGTGTACTGGGTTAAATAAACTCTTGTTATCATTAATTTCACCTGTTTCTTTTTACTTTTAAAAATATGGCTACTAGAAAATTTTAAATTGTATATGGGGCTCACATTCTCTTTCTATTGCATGGTGCTGCTATATACAGCTTGCATGAAGCATAATTTTTGTTATAATATTCACCATATTACTGGCTTCTTATATGTTGATATTTTTTTCTTCTCTCCCATTCGACTGCGTTTTTTAAAAAATAAACTTATTTATTTATTTATTTATTTATTTATTTTTGGCTGCATTGGGTCTTTGTTGCTGCACGCGGGCTTCTACTCTTTGTTGCGGTGCGCAGGCTTCTCATTGCGGTGGCTTTTGTTGTGGAGCATGAGCTCTAGGTGCACGGGCTTCAGTAGTTGTGGCACGCGGGCTCAGTAGTTGTGGCTCACAGGCTCTAGAGCGCAGGCTCAGTAGTTGTGGTGCACGGGCTTAGTTGCTCCGCGGCATGTGGAAATTTCCCAGACCGGGGCTGGAACCTGTGTCCCCTACTTTGGCAGGTGGATTCTTAACCACTGCACCACCAGGGCAGTCCTCGACTGCATTTTTATAAGAAATGCCGTTTGCGATATCCAGATCGCAACATAGTACTCTATGCCCTTTCTCTCGGGGAGCCCACTGAATGGGGGCATTGCTCTCCCATATCACAGAGGAGAAAGCTGAGACTCAGTAACCAAAGGAACGTGCCTGGAGGCCCCGCCCCTCCACTCGTGCTGAGGCCCCACCCCTGACCCCTCCCAGAAGTATCAGTCGGGGTGCTTTGGATGCAGGCGTGGTGGCTTCCAAACCCGAGCCCTGCCCCACCCCATGCCGCTCACCTCTGCCGGAATTCCTGGAAGAGGATGCGGTTGGGAAAGCCCTGGCGACAGATGCGGATGCCCTCCAGGACGCCATTACAGCGCAGCTGGTCCAGCACCAGCCGCGGCTCCAGCTTCCCAGCCTGCAAAGAGCAGTCACAGACATGCGAGGTCAGTGGCTGCCACACGGAGGCGCCACTCATTGGATGGCAGCCGTCAGGGGAACTCAGGTGGATGGCAGTTTGGGCAGGTCAAAAATGGTCGGCAATTTCATCTGGTTCAACTTATAATTTACTGAGCACCTACTACGTGCCAGGCAGAAATGCCTGCCCCAGGGAGCTCACTATCCACTGGGAGAGGTCGACAATAGATGAGGTCAGGACATCACTAACAAACGTCAGAAGTAAATGAGTACTAAGTGCTAAGGGGCAAAGAGCAGAGGGGAGGGAGGACGGGGAGTGCTGAATTTGCATAGGATAGTCTGGGAAGGTGACGTGTGAACAAAGCACGTACATCATTATTTTTGGTAGTTAACTTTCATTGCCTTTTCTTTCTTTTACCTGCTTTTTTTTCCCGCCAAAGTAATACACAAATGGTAAAAATCTAAACACTACAAAAAAATTCAAATTATACATTCTGAAAAACAACTCTTGCCTTGCACAGGGCCCCGGAGTGGTCAACACAATACCCAGTTTTTTATGGAGCCTTCTAGATCAGTTGTTCTTAACCCAGACTACACACTGGAGTCCCCTCACATGCTTAAAAAAGAAAAAACAAACAACAAACAAAACCAAAACCAAAGAAAAAAAAAAAAGCCCTGGCCCTGGGCTAGGGCAGAATATAAATATCTGGTGGGGAGGAGGGTTAAAAAATGAGAACCACCATTCTGTATCTTTTTCAAGGGCTATCTAAGCATATATGTATTTATTCATCCATCAAATGTTTATTGAATATTCACTGTATGCCACACAATGTGTTCTAGGCATTGGGGACTCAGCAGTAAAAAAGGAGATAAAAGCCCCTGCCCTCAGAATGTTTATGTCCCAGCAAAAAGGGAGTTTCTGTTTATTTATTATTATATATGTTCCCTATTCCTTGGTAATAACGCTTCCATTCTGTGGGAGGGAGGGCGCTATTCCTCCCCCTATGCTCTCAGTCCGTGAGTGGCTAGGACTGACCTCATCCTGGCTCCAGACATGGTCATGTGACTCAGGCCAGGCCAATCAGGCTGGTTCAAGGGTGGGCACAAGAGCCATCCTAGGCCAGTGAAAGCCAGCCCTGGGACTTCTGCTACATCCATGCTGCCAGAAGCTCTCTCTTTCCTTTAGGGTTGCTGAACTGAAAGAATGAAAGCCTGGAGCCACTGGTGGCTGCCAGAATGGAGACAGAATGGAGACAGAGATTCATCAGAGAGGAGGCAACACATAGAAAAGCTGGGCCAAGCAAAGGAAAAAGATTCCTGACGTCACCGTTTGAGCACCTGGATCCAGCTGTGCCTGAACCTATCGTGGAATCTTCAATTATGTGAATCTATACATTCCCACGTTTTTTTTTTTGACCGTGCCCTGTGGCTTGTGGTATCTTAGTTCCTCAACCAGGGATGGAACCCGGGCCCTCGGCAGTGAAAGCGTGGAATCCTAACCACTGGACCGCCAGGGAATTCCTGATACATTCTCACTTTTGCTTAAGCCATCTTAGTGGCTCTCTCAAAAGAGCCCCAAGGAAATGGCTGAAAATAGCTGGAAATTGGAAATAATATATAGGATGGTCTCACAGTAACATTTTGGTTTTTTCCCTCCCTCCCTCCCTCCTTTCCTTCCTTCCTTCCTTCTTTCCTTCCTTCCTTCTATCATTCCTTTCCTCCTTCCTTCCTCCATTCCACCCTTCAACAAGACATTTGGCAGGCTTGAGTGGGGAGGTGCCTAGCAAGGTCAGGAGACTGATTACATAAAAGGGGATTGAGAAAACTAGTAAATGTGTGCTATATTACAGGATCTCACTGTTGCTAAAAAGAGATGTTGGACTGGAACTTGACATACTGGTGGGAACTCATGGTTTTCAATATATACAGATAGTTATCGAAATAAACATAGATGTAAGTGTGTGTACACATATATGTGTGTACATGTGTATACATATGTGTATGCATGCATATACATTAGCGTGTATGTACATAGCTCTATTTACTGAGCGGTCCTGGGAGTGACACCTTGATACCACTGAGCACACCTAGCACCCAGATCTTAGACTGTAAGCACCATTCTCCACTTAAAAGGACCAAGGCTCCTTGGAGAAGTGGCTGAGCCCATGTATGCCATATTTCATCAAATAAAAGCCACTATCGATTGTAAAACACACTGTTATCTTATATACCACCAAGAAAGAAAAACTCTTGTCAGTTAAACTCTGACAGGCCTTTGATTGTGAGCCACATCCCAACTTCAGAGATGCTAAGATGTCACAATAAATGTGTCTTAGATTTGATAAAATATGGTATTTACAGCTATGAGAAAGGAGACACACAGACACACACAGATCCACCTAGTCAATAACCACAGCTCCTACTTTCTGAGGACAGTATAAGCCCCAGGCACCTAGTTTCACCTTCTACTATGCTGACCCTTCTCTACAGGGCCTATTCTCTGATTTTCCCAACAAGAAAACTTATTGGTGGCCTGGGAGGCCAGGCATGGTCTCCCCACACTTACATGACACTCCCGGCTCCAAGGGTCTTTTTTCCATCCCTTGTACCTTTCATGCTCCAACCAACCACTGGGCTTTTGCACAAGCTGTTCTCTGCTTAGAATACCACTTATCCTTCTGAGCTCAGACCTCACCTTCTCCAGGGAGCCCTCCCTGACTTCACTGTATTCCCACTACCTGGCACTTAGTAGGTGCTCAGTAAAACTTAAGTCCCATGAATGAATGAATTTTCCTAACAGGGCATTGAGCCTGGGAGGGAAAACAACTTGCTCGAGGTCACACAGCCAGTCAGAAGTGAGCCTGGGGCCAGACATGGTTCCAGCCACATCCAGCGACTGGGACTTTACCCACTGCCAGAGCTGCCTTCCCTCCCCGGGCTGGGTCACTCACCCTCTTCTCGTGGTTGGGGATGATACAGCGGACGAAGCTGGGGTTGGTGTTGCTGAGTGTGGCCATGAGGCGGCTCAGGGACTCCTTGTAGAGCTGTCCCACCGTCCGGAACATGCCCCGGCGTGGGCGGCCACCAGGCGGGCCATCCCCAAGGCTGTTCACCTGCTCCAGCCCCACGATGCCCTCCACTGTGGGAGGAGGGAACAGATGTAGAGAGAGAATAAAGTCAAAGGTCAGTTTTAGGGGGCTGGGTTGGCCAAAGGTCAAGGATCTTATTATTTATAGGACCTGGCACTTTACATATGAAACACGTCTCACAGCCTAGTAAGGTAGGTATTATCAGCCCATTGGACTGACCAGCAAACTGAGGCTCGGAAAGATGGAAGACTGTGCCCAAGGCCACACAGCTTAGGATCTGAAGACCCAGGATCTGAACCCGGGCAGTATGAATCTTCTCGAACCCTGGTCTCTGACCCTTCTTTTCCATTTTCCTTATCAGCAAATGATGATGATGAAGATAGCAAATGCTTCCTTAGCACTTATTCTCTGCCAGGCACTGCTCAAAGCACTTGACATACATCAGCTTATTTATAAGCCTATAAAAATCGTTCCCATTTTACAGATGAGGAAACTGAGGCACAGAGAGGGAAAAGGGCAATAACCACAGCTGCATTTTCAGGAACTTGAAACAGTGTCACATTAAAAATGTAATGAAGTCTGGCTTTATTACGATATTTGAAATAAGGCAATATTTAAAATAAGGCAAAAAATTAAAAATACATAAATAAAAAGAAATGAAAAAACATACAGTAAAATAAGGCAAACTCCCTCCATAGTCACCATTTTCCCAGAAAGGCCTGATTTCATGATAATTTTTTTTCCCTATTGTCATTTGATGCTGTCACTTCAACTAGTGAGAAATACGCACTCCTTTGTCTCAAATTCTATGTACTGAATCATTCCCAGTTTCTCAAGGACCTGCAGCTGGGGCAGAATCTGATGGCCTGCAATCCCCAGTCATGAGGGTTATCAGGGTCAACTAGATAACTCGCTCTGAGGGCAGTGCCTGGCACACAGTGGGGGCTCAGATATGGCATTTCTCCTCCCCAGGTTCAAGTCTCTCTCCTACCGCCATGCTCCTAGTTATTATCAAAAGGATAATTATCATTTATTAAGTTCTTATAGCACAGGTAAGAGCAGAGGCTCTGGGTTCAAATCCCAGCTCTGTCCCTTACTGGCTGTGTGACCACAGGCAGGTGACTTAACCTCTCTGTGCTTCCATGTCCTCATCTGTATAACAGGGGTAAGAGTACTAACAGCTGCCTGATTAGGTTGTTCGGAGGATTCCATGTGTTAATAATGGTAAAAGGGCTTTGCACAGTGCACAGCACATAGTACGGGTTCAATTAATGCCAGCTGATACTATCACAATTGTTTGTACTTTGACATGCGGTTTAGTTAGAAGAAGGCCTTGTGCTGTTACAAAGAGTCTGGAAATTGCTAAGGGAGCCAACAAGGGGTGCAGACGGGAAAGAAGAGGGAAAGATCTCTGTATGGCAAGGAAAGGGGACAGACGTTCAAAACCAGGTTACCGGTCCAAAGGGCCCACCCTCCTTGTCTGGCAAATCTCACCCGTTGATGCACAGCAACACCCACCCCCTGACGGAGAAATGGCAGAGCCGTGCCTCCCTGAAGATCCTGGGGGCGACGGTGGGAAGGAGCCAAGGAAAGAGAACTGCTGCAAGCCCCCGTGTTCTGGGTGGGGGTGAGGACAGATGGGGGGAGAGGCAGGGAGATGGGATGGGAGATGCAAAGGGAGCAGCATGAGAAGAGGCAAGAAGAAAAAAGAAGAAAGGGTTATTAGTCAACAGCACAGAGCAAAGCAGGAGGAGAAACCTGATCCTGGCCATGAACTTTTAAAGCCAGGAAGACTGCCCTGTTCAGCTTTATGATGACTAGTGAGGGCATCAGTGTTGGCTGAAAGGGCGAATGTCCTCTGAGAATTTAATGCCTGGGGGGAAAAAATCTCTCTCCCTAGAGGTTGAGTCTGTATCTGTTTTACTAGGTATCCCCTTTTGCCCTGGCCGCCAGGAAGCTCAAGGACTAACTCAAGGCTCCCACCCAGCTTGTTGTGTTTGCCTCTCTGAAGAGAGCTTGTCTCATTTGCCTTTTCCCCTGGGCTACCAGGATGTTAGGTACCCAACTCTGGGCTGTCAGGATGCCCGAAAGCAAAGCCAACTCTGGGCTCAGGGCAGCTGTAGTAGAGACTGATGCAGAATTGGCCCCAATCCCCCACCCCTCTCTGTGACTTGCAGCTCCTTGAATCTGGGCTGGCCTTGTGACTTGCTTTGTTCAGGAGAATTGTGGAGGAGATAATACTGTGCGGGGTTCCAGTCTAGGACTCAAGAGGCTTTGCCACTTCTACTTTCTCTCTTGGAACACTTTGAGAGCCAAGCATATACAGGGTGGAGCATGTGAAGGATTAGGGGGAACATCATGTGCCCATGAATGTGGCACAAATTTTAAAGAAGTTGATGGGGAAGATTTTCAGTCTGAAGGAGATGATTCTCGGCAGAATCTGGTTCTGTTACTGAACGTCAAACAATGCTTTTCAATCCCTCTTGTATAAACTATATGAGATACTAACATCAAATTTCTCTATCTAAAATCAGCTCACCATATCAAGGTGTGCTATGCCCTTTCGCTCTGTGAGTTTGTTTTGGGAATGACTCATCTTGCTTATTTTGTTCTCTTGTCTAATTGCATGGGCTGGCGCTTCTACTACTATGCTTTTCACTTCAATAAAAGATTAAGGCAAACTGACAGATTCTGGAAACCTAGAATCAGGAAACCAAGATGCTGGTTCTGTCAGTTTTATAAAATCATCTCTCAAACCTCCTCTAAGGATGGAGGGCAAGAATGGACAGGGCTTGCTGGTCTGAAAGTGTCAGTCTGAAAAGACTGATGGCCAAACTCACATGGGCCTTGTTGGAGCAGGAAAACTCCAAAACTATACCTCAGTTTTTGCTTTTTTTCTTCTCTGAATCCCTGAAGGGAACTTAGGGAGAGATCAACGAGAGCAAAGCCCAAAAGTTGACTAACCTGTAAATACTGCCCTTCTGAGTTCTCTTGTTGTTATTAATTCTTTTTCAGTCGAATCTCTTGATTTTTTTTTTTTTTTTAGGGATCATATGCCATCTACAATTAATAACTTCGTTGCTTCCTTTTGAATATTCATATACTTATTTCTTTTTCTGGTCTGATTGCATAAACTATTATTGCCAAAACAGTGTTTCACAGCAGTGTTGACAGTGGGCATCCTTGTCTTGTTTCTGATTAAGGAGGGGTGTTTTATCATTGAGTGTGATGCTGGTTTGAGATATCAATCAATCAATCACTAATTGGAATCACTACTGTAAGGCTGTCTGGCCTACTGGCACCAGTTCTGCCTCTGAGCAGACAACTCAGGTTCAGAACTCAGACTCTGGTCTGGAACAAAAGTGTTCACACTGTGAGCTGGGAGAAGGGATGCACAGAGCTCCAGGGACAGGGCCTGGGGAAGCGGGTCCTCACCGTCTTTCCAGATCTCTGCCGTTAGCCGGTCTGCGCTCTGGTGAAGCAAGGCTGCGACACTGTCATTCAGAGGGTCCATGTTTTTCATCAGCCACTCACTGGCCTTGTAGTCAACCTGAATGAAATTGGGCAGAGGAGGGCGGTGGGATGGGGGGTTCACCAGCACTGCTGATTTCCCAAGGAGCCTCCCAGAAGCTCTGAGATTCCCAGCTCTGGGGCTCACCACTCAGGAGAGAGCGCTGGTGGACACCTTGTGTCCGTATCCTGAACTGCACCCACCCGCAAGCATGGTCCCTCCCCCTTTCTGTACTTCCCGTAAGAGGACTCTGCCCACCTCCAGGACCTCATCCACCAACACTTCTTTCCTTATTCATTTAGCCACTCTGGTCCTCAAACGTGCAAGCTCGTTTCCACCTCAGGATTGTGACCCCTGCCGTTCCCGCCACCTGTGATTCCCTCTCCGTGGATTTTCACACGGCCAGCTCCCTTCCACGGAGTCACAGTCTTGACCACCACGATCCCCTGCACGCGTTCCCCCCCCACCGGACAGTGGCTCCCAGAGGCCAGGGCCTGAGTCTGACTCACAGCCAGCAGAGGACCGGGCACACAGGAAATCTTAGCAAATGTTTGGAAAACAACTGAGTTCTAGAACAGAACACATGGGTCTCCTACCCCCCAGCCTTTGTGTATGCTGTTCCCTCCACCCGTTCTTTTCTGGCTACGGGTTACTCATCATTTATTTTATTATTATTTTTTAAAATATTATTTATTTATTTGGCTGCACCAGGTCTTGGTCGTGGCATGCAGGCTCTAGTTCCCTGAGTGGGGATCGAACCCCGGGCCCCCTGCATTGGGAGCATGGAGTCTTACCCACTGGACCACCAGGGAAGTCCCTACTCATCATTTAGACCCGGGATTGGCAAACAATGGCCCACAGGTCAAATCCACCTCCTTTTATAAATAAAGTTTTAGGGACCTCCCTGGTGGTGCAGTAGTTAAGAATCCGCCTTCCAATGCAGGGGACGCAGGCTCAATCCCTGGTTGGGGAACTAGGATCCCACGTGTCGCAGGCCAAGTAAGCCCGCCCGCCACAACAAAGAGGCCGCACAGGGTGTGGCAACTGAGACCCAACGCAGCCAAAAATAAATAAATAGGACTCCCCTGGTGGCGCAGTGGTTAAGACTTAGCCTGCCAATGCAGGGGACACGGATTTGAGCCCTGGTCCAGGAAGATCCCACAAGCCGCGGAGCAACTAAGCCCGTGTGCCACAACTACTGAGCCTGCGCTCTAGAGCCTGCGAGCCACAACTACTGAGCCCGCACGCCATGACGCCTGTGTGCTTAGAGCCCGTGCTCTGCAACAAGAGAAGCCATTGCAATGAGAAGCCCGCACACCACAACGAAAAGCAGACCCTGCTTGCCGCAACTAGAGAAAGCCCGTGCTCAGCAACAAAGACCCAATGCAGCCAAAAATAAATAAATAAATTTAAATAAATAAATAAATATTTTTAAAAATAATAAAATAAATAAAGTTTCATTGGAATACGGCCTTCATATATGTGTGAACTTGTGGCTTCTTTCGTGCTCTCATGGCAGAATTGAGTAGTTGTGCCAGAGACTGGCCCACAGAACTGAAACTATTCACAGAAAATGTTTGCTGACCCTTGATTTAGAGTTCAGATCAAGCATCACTCTCCTCTGTGAGACCTTCCCTGGGATTCCTCCTCTGGACTTTGACACTATCCATAGCTGGCCCCATTAAAGCACTTATCGGCCTTATATCCCGATGGTCTGTTTTCATCTCCCTCCCAGATAAGGAACTTTGTGAGGACAGAATCATATCTGACGTGGGTCCCCAGCTTTGCTCAGCACAGGGCTGAGCCCACAAAAGGCATATGTTGGCCAAATGAGTGAATAAAATGCACCTAATTCTCCAGTTCACCAGTTCTCTGATGAACTCCTATCCATCTCTCGAAACTCACTGCAAATATCCCCTCCTTGAGGAAGCCTTTGCTGACTTCATCAGACAGAGTCCTCACTCCTCCATGGGCTTTCCTACCCCTGGCCTGGCTGTGACTTGTCCCAGTGGACACCAGGTGGCCCCTGCTTTCCCTCTGCACCCTCCCTTCATCCTCACTCCCACCCACAGCCCCCAAGGCTGGCCCCTGCTCCCTACCTTGCCCGCATAATGCAGGACGCTGAAGTCGGCCTGATCCCGCAGAGTCCTTGGCCGCTGGAATTTGGGGTGACCACCCTGCTCTTGGGCCACCTTCTCCACAAAGGACTTGTCTGTGGCCTTCGGGAACCAGCACTCCTCATCCAGCAGAGCCAGGAGCCCAGGGGGGTTGGCCTGACCATTAACAGAGGAGGGCAGAAGAGTTAAGTCAGATCCCCAAATACTGGACACTTAGGTTGCTGCTAATTTTTAGTTCTTGTGCCACTTGGGACCTACAAGCAAACATGAGAACAACCGTTATAGCGATCGATTAGCCCTTTGATTCGAGCCACGCCCTGTGGCAGGCATGTTCAGGGTTCTAATCATCCAGCAGCCACACAGATCTATGCCGTTTTCCCCATTTAACGGAAGGAGAGGCCTGAGGCCGGGTGGGGTGAGGAGCTGGACCAAGGTCACGCGGAGGGTGGAGCAGCCGCGGGCTCACCGGCCGCTCGATGAGGTCGATGCAGGGCTGCAGGTCGAGGCCGAAGTCGACGAAGGTCCAGGGGATGCCCTCGCGCTGGTACTCCTCCTGCTCCAGGACGAACATGGTGTGGTTGAAGAGCTGCTGCAGCTTCTCGTTGGTGTAGTTGATGCAGAGTTGCTCGAAGGAGTTCAGCTGTGGGGAGGAGAGACACATGAAAGAGGGGTACAGGGACCCGGAGGGGGCGGGAACCTGGGGGGGACAGGGACCCATAGAGAGGGGGGCAGAGACCCAGGGAGGGGGGGACAGGGACCCAGAGAGAGGGGGGACAGGGCCAGCGTGATGCAGCCCTCCCAGCCCCCAGCCAGGCACAAGGCGCAGACCTGGAAGATCTCAAAGCCGGCGATGTCCAGGATGCCCAGGAAGGAGGCGCCTTGGCGGGGGCTACGGTCCAGGGCTCGGTTGAGTCGCAGGACCAGCCAGCGGAAGAGGCGCTCGTAGGTGGCCTTGGCCAGGGCCTCCAGCGCAAAGTCAGCCTGCAGGTCAGGGCACACAGTGAGGGCCCAGCCTGCACATCAGTGCCCTCCGACCCCACCCTGCTGGCAAGGAGACATGGGTGTGGACGGAGCCCCATCATGGTTCATCAAGAGCAGTGACATTAACAACAGTAGATCATTAGTGATGCCCTACTGTGCGTCGGGCACTGTGTGAAGTGCTTGGGGGCACATTAGTTCATAAATATTCCACCCAACCCTTGAACCAATTTCCACGGCAGGACAGGTAAGAGGGTGGAATCTGGAGACCAACACCTAGATTGGAATCCTAGCTCTGCTACTTAGAGGCTGTGTGACCTCAGGCATGTGAATAAACCTCTCTGTGCCTCAGTGTCTTCATCTGTAAAATGGATCCTATCAACAGTACCTTGACTGAGAGCAGAACCCAGGCCAGTGTGATCCCCAATTTCATATCCCTCACTGTGCCTTCTCTGTCCTAGCACCTCGAGAGCCCAGCCTGGGGTCAGGGAGAGGCCTCTGCCCCAAAACTGGAATTCTGAAAACATCTAGCCTGTGTTCACCTCTCCCCACCCCCACTGCCACCACCCTTCTCTGTGCTGCTATCATCGCTTGCCTGGACTATGGCAGCGTCCTCCTTGTGTCTCATGGCTTCCACTGGGGCCCCCTGGACCCAATTCTCCACACAGTAGACAAGGGAATCTTTATAAAGACAAACTGAACCAAGTTATTCCCTGGCTTAAATCCTCACTGGCCTCCTGCTGCACTCTGCATAAAACTCACCTCCTTATTGTGGCTCCTAAGACCTCGTGTGATCTGTCCCCTTCCAACCTCTCTGACTGCAGCTTCTACCACCCTCTCCCCCACTGTCTAGCCTCACTGATCTCCTTAATGTTCCCAACTCGCCAAGCTTGTTCCAGCCCCAGGGCCTTTACACATGCTATTCCCTTTGTCTTGAACCATCCAAGTCTCAACTCAAATGTCGCCTCTGCCGAGAAGACTTTCCCGAGCACCCCAATCCCCTCCTTTGAAGAAAGCACCCGTTTCTTCTTTTATTATCTGATTCCCTACTACAGCCTGAGCTCCCTGAAGGCGTGGTCTTTGTTTCCATGACTGCCTTTATTCTAGCACCTAGACCAGAGTCGGTAACTGAACAGACACTCAGCAAAAGTTTGTTGAGTGAGAGAGAAAACACGGGCATAAGCTGCTTAAAAATCCAAGGCCCTCCGTGCGCCCGCCTGCCGCCAGCCTTGCCCGCCTGACGCCAGCCTTGCCCGCCTGCCGCCAGCCTTGCCCACCTGTTCCTTGGTCTGTGCTTTCTGCACGTAGTCCCGGCCAACTTTGATGCGGGGGGTGAGCAGGGCGCGGGAGAAATCTGTCACCCCCAGGCCCAGGAGGCGGCAGAGCTTCTGCGCAGCTGAGGGCGAGAGGCACCAAGATGCGGTCAGCACTGGGAGGTGGGGATGGTGCAGACTGGGGGAGGGGGGAGAGGGTGTCACCCCCCACTGCTGGTGGAACACCAGCCTTTCCCCGCTAGAGGCGTTACGGGTCCTAAAGGTGTGTGCATTCTCCAGCCCAATAATTCTCCTCCTGGAACCCTAAGTTGGCAAAAATAATTCTGGATGTGGGCAAAGGCTAGACTAGGAGGATGTCCATCACAGCATTGTTTACAATGGAGAAAAAACCAGGAGGCAACCCGAATGTCCAACAGCTAGGGGTTGGTTAGAGAGTCAGGGTGCATCCATTTGAACAAATGTTCTGCAGTCACTAAATACTATTATTATAAATAATAATTATTTATAACATTATTATTCCTAATTAATAATATAAGCATTATAAATAATTATTATTTAATACATAAATAATTAGTATTATAAATTATTACACGGTACACTTAAGATGTGTACATTTCATGATTTGTATGTTTCCCTTCAAGTCCGTGAAAGAACTGTAAACAAATATTGGACGCCAGTAAATGATACACAGGCTGAAGGGTCTATACCAATATCTGCGATTTTGAAATGCGCCAGAAAAGGAGATGGATGAACAGAGGATGGAAAGATATTCGATAAAGCAAGTGTAGTAAAATGTCAGGGGTAGAATCTTGGGGGTGGATCTGGGTGTTCGGTATAAAATTCTGTGAACTTTTCTGTATGTTGGAAAATGTCTCAATAAAATGCTGGGGGAAAACTCTTGGAATACGAGTTCAGTGAGGTGGCCAAACCTAAAAGAAATCTTTAAAAATTCATTGCTCTTCCCTATTTTTGTAGGAAAAAAAAAATTGCCAAAATGTGAATAGCTGTTTTGGCAGAACATGGAGGAAGGGCTGTGTGGGCAGGTGTATTTCTTCTTTCGCCTCTGAATTAAAATGATCATTAAGAAGTGTTTTTGAGCCTCTATCACTTGCGTCACAGGAAGATAGTTACTACAAATACTCAGCTCCAGCAAAAGAGAAAAACACTGTAGAGGAGACACATTAAAATGTCAACAGTGGTTATTTCTGAGAGGTGATGAGGATTAAAATCAATCTCTCTCTCTCTCTCTCTCTCTCTCTCCCTCTGATGCAATTGCAATTTCTAATTCTTCTACAGTGATTTTGCATTATATGGGAATATTTAAAAACTGAAAAAACAGCACGGAGTACTATGCTGCCAGTAACACGGTGACTTAACGGGGTTCTAAGCCCTTGGTGTGTACTTTGCCAGCCGGTGGAGCCTGGGGGCTGCTTCTCCGATTAATGTTTGCAAATGCAGAAAATGAAATACACGGGATTCCAAAGGAGATTAATTATACTGACATACAGTTCTCCTCACAGAACCCAGGTGAAGAAACCCCAGTAGAGTTCTAGTTAATAACCTTGAAAAGTTACCCCCATTGTATTAAGGGGGGGAAAAAGGCAGGTTTCAAAACAGTTTATAAGGTCTGACCCCAATTTTGTAAATCAAATGAATGAGTGAGTATGTATGGCACGCCTGCTGGGTGTGTGAACCTGGCCCCCAGATGTCACAGGGATAGCTCAGATCAGTGACATCGTGAGAGATGCCCCTTCCTTCATATGTTCTGTGTTGTACAGCTTTTGAAAATAGCCCATAGGGTTTCATAATCAGGACAGAAAGCTCTTCCCATCTCGAGGGGAAGGCGGTGTGAAGCACGATTCCATTTCTGTGATAATTATTTCCACATTGATACAGACGTAGAACAACAAAGCCCAGAGAAAAATGCCCCCAAAAATGTTAGCAGTAATTATGGGTAATTTCCCTGCCTTTATACTCCCCTGTCTTGCCATATTTTCTTTCCCATTCAGATTGTATTATTTTATAATAATAAAGAAGCAGAGCTATTTCCATTTTGATAAAAAAAGGAATATCAACTATACTTCTGCTGAAAGGCAAAAAAAAAAAAAAGTATATATATGCAGAGCACAGAGGCCAGGAGGAGATATGCCCAGTGCTAATGGTGGTTTTCTGGGAGGGGCTGGGATGATGGAGGGTCCTGCTGTCCGCGCCCCCTTCCACCGTGGCACACTGGTGTTGTGCAAATTTTCAGCAGAGCTCACACTTTTTATAATCAAGAAAAGAGTGGACGGTGTTATTTTGGTAGAGATTCAGCAAAGGGCAGGAAATCAGGGTGGTCCTGGGTGGGAGGCGGGTCTGGCTGGGGAGGGAGGATGTTCTGTACGTGGGTGGGTAGCAGGCCATGTGGTGGTACCTGTGTTGTCAGGCATGGAGGCTTGATCGGTGTTCCGTTCTCTCTTCAGAACAATGTTGCCAAACTGGAGAACGGCCGAGACCATCCGCAGCATGGCTAAGGGGCAGCAGAAACACAGATCAGCGAGGCTCAGGGTCCTGACACGTGGTCTGAACTAGCCCCTTAGAAATCTAGCTTAAACAAGGACCTACTGTATAGCACAGGGAACTATACTCAATATCTTGTAATAACCTATAATGGAAAAGAATCAGAAAAAGAATAGATATATGTATATATACGTATAACTAAATCACTTTGCTGTACACCTGAAACTAACACAACACTGTACATTAACTATACTTCAATTAAAAAAATAAAATAATAAAAAGAGAAATCTAGCTCAAAAACCTTATGTCCAATTATACCACCACCTGACACCAAGCAGGTCTTAAATACATGAACGGATAAATGAATTCTGTATTTTATTCTATTTTTTAATTTTTTGGCCACACCGCGTGGCATGAGAGATCTCATAGAGCAATGCACAGAAGATTTAAAAGAACTTAGAGAGATGAATGAGGAAGATCTTTAGCAATACGGAAAGATTTCTAAAATATCGAGTAAAAAATTCGAGGTGCAGAATGGTGTATATGGCAACCACTATCTATGCAAAAAAAAAAAAAAGGCAGAAAATGTCAAGGTCGGTCAATTTTCCTTATTCTTGGTAATTATGTTCTATAGGGTCACCTGAAACACTGAATTATCGAATGTGAACAAATGCTCCCGTGGGGGAATACAGGTTTGGTTCCTGGGAGCCTCTGGTCACATTTTCATCAACTGATCAATGCATCACCTTGGTTTATGTGTGTTTCTGTTTAAAGACACCTTATCTGATGGGAATGTAAACTGGTGCATCACTATGTAAAACAGTATGGAGGTTCCTCAAAAAACTAAAAATAGAATTGCAGCAATCCCACTCCTGGGCATATACCCAGACAAAACTCTAATTTGAAAAGATACAAGCACCCCTATGTTCACAGCAGCACTATTTACAATAGCCAAGACATGGAAGCAACCTAAATGTCCATTGACAGACGACTGGATAAAGAAAATGTGGTACATATATACAATGGAATACTACGCAGCCATAAAAAAGAATGAAATAATGCCATTTGCAGCAACATGGATGGACCTAGAGATTATCATACTAAGCGAAGTAGGTCAGAAAGAGAAAGACAAATATCATATGATATCACTTATATGTGGAATCTGAAATATGACACAAATGAGCATATCAATGAAATTGAAACAGACTCACAGACACGGAGAACAGATTTGTGGTTGCCAAGGGGTAGGGGGGTAGGGGAGGGGAGGAGTGGGAGTTTGGGATTAGCAGATGCAAACTAGTGTGTATAGGATGGATAAACAACAAGGTCCGACTGTAGAGCACAGGGAACACTCTTCAATATCCTGTGATAAACCATAATGGAAAGGAATATGAAAAAGAATACACACACACACACACACACATATATATATAGAACCGAGTCACTTTGGTACACAGCAGAAATTAACACAGCATTGTAAATCAACTACAATAAAATTTTTTTAAAAGACATCTTATCTGATATATAGCATTGATTCACATTGAACTCACAGCCAGCATTCGCTATAACTGGAGTCTGAAGGAAGCTCTTCTCACACACGTATTTTCTCTGTAAAGCACATCACAGCCTTCCTGCTCTTAGGGACACCGGACAGCATTAAGCACTACATTTAGGGGGACATTTCAGACAGTGAAATCACCAACCAAAAAGCACCCCAAAAGTGAAAAGCGTGGCACTCAACAGACTGTAGAAAGGACAGTGGTTTACAGTGTGGGCTGGAACAAGAAGGCAGAATGTCACCCCGTAAGACTTCAGTTGGGTGCACCCTGGGCAACTCAAAACTTTCACTCCTCTATGAATGACCGCAATGACCACAAAAGCACCAGGATTGTTGGTTTGGGGGTTACGAATAAATGTCGTGTGTAGGTGAATTCTCCAACTGGGACACCGTAAAAGAAGATCGATTGTATTAATATTTGCACGTCTACGCAAAGCGTCTAGAAATCTCGCCATGAGTGGGCAATGCTGCCCCCTAGAGGACGTCTCGGGAACGTGCAGGGGTTGGTTAGCATAGGGATGGGGGCCACCCTGGCAACGTTTCTGGATGCCACAGAGACCAGAGGAGATGCCCTTCTGTATCACAAAGAGTTGCTCACATTCCGTCTGATCGCGAAACGTCCCAGAGGACATTCACGTCTGTGAAATCATGGTTTGGAATGCTCTGAGACTAATCCCAGCTGCTTTATGTATACACACAAAAGTGTTTTGTGTTTGGTTTTAATACACAGTGCATTTTCCAGGAGGGTAGTCACTGAGGAATCCGAGGGAAGGCTGGTCTTGGTTTTGTTCAGAACTTTATCAAGATTTGGTCATCCTGTCAAAGCCTCCTTGTCTCCACCCGCAAAGCTGCCCTCGGCTTGGAGTGGACCATATAACACGCCTACATCAGGCTGGGCTCGTGTCTGCTGCTTTCGTGGTGATGCTTCAGACCAGCGCCAACACCCAGCTACCTCATCCACGTTCCTCCTTGAATAGTCTTCACGATTTACGGATTGAAAAGGACACTGATCTATTTTCACTTACTCCGTGCCAGGTCCTGTTCCAAACACTCACAAATGACCTCATGTCACCTTCGGAACAACTCACTGAGCCAAATCCTGCAATAGCATCTTGCGATGGGAAACAGTAAAACCCCCATTCGACAGACAGGGAAACCGAGGCACATTCGGGTCATCAACTTACCCAAGATCATCCAGCTCTTAAGGGGCATGGCTGAGACACACCGGCGGTCTGACCCTGGGGTCTGTATTCTTAACAGCTGTGCAGCCCTTTTCGTCCCTCTTTTAGCATAAAATTCGGATGTTTGTACGAACGTAGAGCACACACACAGAAAAGCACACAAATCACCTCCATCCAGCTCAGTGAGATTTTACAAAATGAACCCACCAGTGGAGCCAGCCCCTCAGAAGCCCCCTTCTGGCCACTCACTGAACTCGTACAGATTTCACACTCACAGGATTGCAAGGAAGAAGCCAGGTTCAAAAGTGCACGGACTGTATGGGTCTGTTTGTTCCAAATTCAAGAGCGGGCGAAACAACTCCATGTTGTTAGATGCCAACATAATGGTGATGGGGGTTGCGGTGAGGGGAAGGGGCTTGAGGGGGCTTCGAGGTGCTGGTGATATGGGGTGTCACTTGCAGAAATTCCCCTAAGCTGGGTGCTTTGGCACCGCGCTCATTTTCTGGTGTCTATGCTACGTAAGCTTCTGCACAAAGTTTACTTAGGAAAAGGGAGGGGCGGAAGGTGGAGGGGGGAACCCTTCTGGGAGACCCATGCCAAAAATGCGTAACCCGAATCTAAACACGAGGAAACACATGCACGTTGACAAAACAACTGGTCTGTAATCTCCCCAAGTGTCAAGGTCACGAACGATAAAGACTCAGGACTGGTTCCAGATGGATGGAGAGTAAAGTGTGATGACTAGATGCAACGTGTGTGATCCTGGACTGGGGAAGTGTGTGTGTGTGTGTGTGTGTGTGTGTGTGTTTAACTTAAAAAAAAATTTTTTTTTGCTATAAAGGACATTATTGGGAAAGTTGGCATAAGGTCTGTGGATTAGATAATAGTACTAATAGTGCCAATGTTAATTTCCTAATGATGATACTGTACTGTGTTTGTGTCAGAGAATGTTCTCAGGAAATAAGCACAGACAGATTTGGGGGGTGGGCGGTAAGATAAGTAATGCCCCCTCTCCACAAAATGTCCACGGCCTGAATCCTGTGAATGTTACCTCGCAGGGAAAAATAGACTTTACCAATGTGATGAAATTAAGGATGTTAAAATGGGAGATTAATCTTGCATTATCCAGGTGGGTCCGAAACGTAATCATAAGGGTCCTTATAAGAGGGAGGCAGAGGGGGAAGGCCACATGAGCAGAGGTTAGAGTGATGCATTTTGGGTTTGTTTTTTCAATTTTTTTGGCCGCGCCACATAGCTTTTGGGATCTTACTTATTTCCCCAACCAGGGATCGAACCCAAGCCCTGGCAGTGAAGGCGCAGAGCTCTAACCACTGGACCACCAGGGAAGTCCCTAGAGTGATGCATTTTGAAGACAGAGAAAAGGGCCACGAGCTAAGGCATAAGGGTGGCCTCTGGAAGCTGAAAAAGGCAAGAAAACGAATTCTTCCCAGAGCCTCCAGAAGGGACCAGCTCTGCTGACACCTTGACTTTAACCAGTAAGACTGATTTTTGACTTCTGACCTCCAGAACTGTGAGGGAATAAATGTGTGTTGTTATAAGCCACTACGTTTGTGGTCATTTGTGACAGTGGTCATCGGAAATACGAAGGGTGAAGGGATCCCTGGGCTACACCCCTACTCTCGAACAGCTCAGAACAAGTAATTAGAAAGATAGACAAGGATAAAGCAGATGTGGCAAGATGGTAACACTTGAGGAATCTGGGAGAAGGTATGCAGCGATTTTGTGTACTCTACAACTTTTCTGTAAATCTGAAATTATTCAAAATAAAGAGGTTAGGGATTTCCCTGGTGGTCCAGCGGTTGAGACTCACGCTCCCAATGCAGGGGGCCCAGGTTCGATCCCTGGTCAGGGAACTAGATCCCACATGCTGCAACTAAGAGTTTGCATGCCGCAACTAAAGATTCCCCATGCCACAACGAAAAGATCCTGCATGCCGCAACTAAAAAGATCTCACATGCTGCAATGAAGAGCCCGCGTGCTGCAACTAAGACCCAGCACAGCCAAATAAATAAATTTTTTTTTTAAAAAAAGAGTCTAGGGCTTCCCTGGTGGCGCAGTGGTTGAGAATCTGCCTGCCAATGCAGGGGACACGGGTTCGAGCCCTGGTTTGGGAAGATCCCACATGCCGCGGAGCAACTGGGCCCGTGAGCCACAACTACTGAGCCTGCGCATCTGGAGCTTGTGCTCCGCAACAAGAGAGGCCGCGATAGTGAGAGGCCCGCGCACCGCGATGAAGAGTGGCCCCCACTCGCCGCAACTAGAGACAGCCCACGCACAGAAACGAAGACCCAACACAGCCAAAAATAAATAAATAAAATTAAAAAAAAAAAAAAAAGGTTAAAAAAATCCCTGAAAACAGAAGGGGGGGGGGTGGTGTTGGTCACTGGCCTGACAGCTTCAAGAAGCCTTACTGTGAAGGACACACAAGAAACAGCTAACAGAGGTGGCCACCTGGGAGCCCGGGACACTGGAATGATCATAGACTTTTAGTTCGTTTTGAATTTCATACCCTTTGAAATGTAGTCAAAAAAAGGATCACTGCTGAGAAAAGACTCAGTTTCTGGAATTAGATAGTGAAATTGCAGTGATGGTTCATACCACCTTGTGAATATATTACAAATACTGAACTGTATACTTGACAGTGGCAAATTTTACGGCCCATGAATTCTAGCCCCCCAGAGAAAAAAGGTTTTGGTATAGTTTTCGGGGCAAGCCGGGGTGTGCAACAAATCTGAATTTTTCCTCTCCATCTCCAGGATCGTAACTCCTTGTGGAAAGTATCTGTTCCTTATTCATCTTCTAACTGTATCCTCTGCATACAGTAAGCACTCCATGAATGTGTTCATGAATGAACTTCAGCTTGCCACCTTGGGGGGAAGAATTCCTTCCACAGTCCCCACTACTTCTGGGATTCAATCTCATCCCTTATCAAGGTCTTCGGCACCCTGTTCCCAATCCTCCCACCTGCTCCAGCCCCTCAGTTACTCCAACCAGCCAGGCCAACCTCTTTCATCTCCGCCAACACGTGACACTCTCTCTTGCCCCCAGGCTTTCTCCCTGGGAGTTCCCTCCCCATAGAGGCGGTCCAGGACCACCTACACCTGCTTAATTCCTGCCTGACAATCTGGGCTCAGCCAAGCGCCACCTCCTCCAGGGGCTGCCCCGCCCCTTCCGAGACCCCACCCCCCACCCCCTTGACCCGCAGTCACTGCTCCATGCACCTTCCAGCCATCACTCTAACAGGGGATCAACTTTAATCCACTTGTGTGATTTGATGCTCCCTGGGTCTCAGCGCTCCAGGGGGCAGGGGCTTGTTCTGTCTTGGTCACGGTTCATTTCTCCCAGCGTCTGCAGGGGTCTGGCCCGCAGACTCCATCGTGTGTTGAATGAATCGATATACGAATGAACAAACGGCCAAGAGTTAACTAGTGGGGGGTGCATTACTGAGGCGTGACCTGGGGCAAGCCAGTGGCCTCCTGGGCCCGGGTTTCCCCTGCTGGGCAGTGGGAGGGGCTGGGCGGGGGGTCAGGGGTGTGGGGGGGGGACAGCCGAGAGTCCCGGAAACGCTGCGAGGTTTTGCGGCAGGGCAGCGAGGCACCTCCCAAAAGATAAATAAATGCGCACATCTCCTGATAGACTCACAAGGGCGTCATCACCCCTAACAAACTGGATGATTATTCATCCTTAACATCAGCTCAGACCTGACCCAGACTCGAGTCCCCCCCGGTGGCCTTTAAAATGGCCTTTTACGGTTGGCTTCGGAACCTGCGCGGGTTCCAAGCACCCGGTGAACCTGACGCCTGAGGGGGCTGGCAGTCAGCTCTGGCTGGTGATTTCAACCCAGCCAGCGGTAAGCAAGCCCCGACCTGCATGGGCGGAGGCGTGGGGCTGGCGAGGCTACGACGGCCTCACGTGGGCAGGAGCTCACCTCCCTGCGTGCTAGGCTGCCTGTTCCACCTCCCTGGTGGCATCTACGGCGCCAACGTGGACGGGAAGTGAGGAGGGGGGTGGAGGTCCTGCTTCCACTGGCCCTGAACGCTCTCTGCCCTGGGCTTCCCGTGGGTGACCCAGAGGCGCCCACCTGCCTCTCTGGAAACGGATCACGGGCTGGCTTTGGAGTCAGACCCGGGTTCCACCACCACCTCATCAAAGGCAGTGAGTCCTATAGGGCAGACACCCCACCTCCCTGGACCTCTGTGTCCTTTTTTCTTTTTGGCCGCGCCATGGGGCTTGTGGGAGCCTAGTTTCCCGACCAGGGATCGAACCCAGGGCCATCCCTAACCTACGAGTCCTAACCACTGGACCGCCAGGGAACTCCCCATCTCTGTCTCCTCTTTCTTCCAAAGGAGAGTCTAGAAAAAAAGGTGACCGGCTGGCTCCACTCCTTGGAAGTGAGACACAAAATCACACTGTTATGAGACCCCATCCACCTGCCACACCAGCAAAAGCAAAAAAGCTGACAACAGTGGTTGCTGGCAACCACGTCGGGGAACAGGTGCTCCAGAGACAGGGTGGGAGAAACTGGAAACTAGCGCCACCTTCTGGACGGCGGCGAGGTCGATTCAGTACAAGTTAAAAAAACAGAGTGGGGTTGGGGGAAGGGAAAGGGGCTGGGGGTTAGAGCTGAAAGCCGAGAAGTCATGAGCCCGTAACTGCTGGATCTGGTGCCAGGTTCCTGGGGGAGGGGTGGGGGGTTCACGACCCTCTGCTCTCTACTTGCATACCTGTTTGAAAGGTTCCATAAGAAAAAGCAAAATTATTCAGCAGTAAAAAGGAAGGAAGCACGGATACATACGACCACATGGATGAAACTTCAAACCATCATGCCGAGGGAAGGAAACCAGCCACAAAGGATGATATATTGTATGATTCCATCTATATGAAAGGTCCCGGATAAGCAAATCCATAGACACAAGAAGCAGATCTGTGGTTGCCGGGGGCTGCCACTGGAAAACCGGCAGACGACCGCAAAGGGGCGCAAGTTATCTTCTTGGGTCACTGAAAATGTTCTAAAATTGATAGTGGGGATGGCTGCACAGCTCTGAAGGTACTAAAAGCCACCGGCTTGTATTTGGCCACGCCACACGGCCTGCGGGATCTTAGTTCCCCGACCAGGGATCGAACCTGGGCCCTTGGCAGTGAAAGTGCGGAGTCCTAACCACTGGACGGCCAGGGAATTCCCTGACATATACTTTAAATAGGTAAATGTTTTGGTATGTGAATGATATCTCAATAAAGCTGTTAAATTTCCGTTAAAGCTGGATAAAACCAAAAATTGCACCTCTCCTTGGACTCAGCATTTTGTGGCTTAAGAGTTCTGCAGTTCTGTTCACCCACGAGCACAAAGACCTACTTATAAGGATATTCTTGGCACTTTTGGGGGGATGGGGGTTCGTTCCAACAGCAACAGGATGCAGTCACCCGAAGGGTGTGTCTGCAAGGGACAGAGAGGCTACAAGAATCACAGCTCATCTAAACAGTGAAACCTTCTGCAACCACAAAAAACCCTGAAATTCACCTATACCTACAAAACCAGAATAACTGCCAAAACATGCTGTTTGGTGGGAAAAGTAGGGGACAAAGCCCACGCTAGCACGGGGGCGATGAGCTATTTTACCCCAGTGCCGCGCAGGACCCAGGCCAGGGTGTGGGGCCTGATATGCCAGGTGTTTTCATGGTTATTTGGTGGCTCTGAGCCGGTCCTGGGAGGAAGGTCAGGGAGGTGGGGTCCATCTGGATCAACCACTGCACAGGAACTTTTAAATCAGGAGAGAAATACGGTAACATTTTTTCTGGGGGGGTGGGCAGGCGGCATGCAGGATCTCAGTTCCCCCACCAGGGATCGAACCCGTGCCCTCTGCAGTGGAAGCACGGAGTCTTAACCACTGGACTGCCAGGAAAGTCCCAGAAATACGGTAACATTTTGATCAACATTACAGCTGAACATCAGCCCTGGGGCTGGAGAATAATGTGTGTCTTTTCTTACATGTCTGAAATATTTCTGGCAGGAGATGCAGGAAGCTTAACAGTGGAAAACTAGGGCTCAGAGGGGCCCGGGGCAACTCGGTTTTCACACGATGACCTTTGACCATATTCCGATTATGTCACTACACGCCGACAGTGGTGCAAAATTTTTGTTTCGGGACTGGAAAAACCGGAGCTGCTACCCGCGCCCACCACACGGCAGGAGGGCTACTTGAGGTGACCTGTGTCAGGAAGGCAGGCGGTACCTGAGAGGCTCAGGCCCCCACTGTGGCCTCCATCTGAATTTGTTTGTCAGCTGCCCAGGGAGGAGCAGGGCAGTTACGCAACCCGTGGTTGGGAAATCTAGCAGGGAGGCCTGGGACCCTGTGTCAATATGCCTGAGGACGCTGGCCTGTTCGCTGCCTGGGTGGACAGCCAACCTGGCACTGACTGGGTCTCCAGCCCTCCCCATTGGCCCTGGAGCCCACAGTGGCTCCCGAGGCCTTCCACAGCCCCAGAGACCAGAGGAGAATGAGACCCAGGCCCGGCCCCGCTCAGAACTGGAAATCAGGGTCTCCACGGGACTGGTGAGAGGAATCACAATTCATCCAGACAATGAAATGCCAGGTAGCCGGAAATAAGACTGAGATTTCCCCCTCTATGTGCACGTAATGGGTTGAATCGTGTCCCCCTATTCCCTCCAAAAATATATTAAAATCCTAATGCCTGGGACCTCTCAGAATGTGACCTGATTTGGGTATTGGGTCATTGCAGCTGTAATTATTTAAGCTAAGATGAGATCATACGGGACTGGGGTGGCCCCTAATCCAAAATGATGGGTGTCCTATAAAAGGGGAGATTTGCATACAGATGCTTGGGCAGGGAGGCGGGCGCACCCCATTAGGCTGAAGGCGGAGATCAGGTGATGCGTCTAACAGGGAAACCACCAGAAGTTAGGGGAGGGGAAAGGAACAGATTCTCCCAGGACCAACCAACCCCACCAACACCTTGATCTCAGACTTCTGGCCTCCAGACCTGGGAGATGATCAATTTCACTTGTTTAAGGCACTCGGTTTACGGTGCTTTGTGATGGCAGCCCTGGCAAACGAATACAGTACTGCAACGGAACTATTGTCAAAATGTACTGTTTGGTGAGAAAGGTGGGGGGCAAAGCAGCAGAACACGGGTAATGAGCTGAGTATTTCACCCCAGTGCCCCCGAGCCCAGACCAACCAAGGAAGACCCGGGCCAGGGGCAGGGTCCTCCCTGCACCCTCACTTCAGCCTCTTCCTGCCCTACAGTCCATCCTCCACACGGCCCAGAGCTGCTCCTCCACGGCTCCCAGCCCTCCCATGGCTCCCCAGTGCCCTCAGGACAAATCCCAGCCCCTCAGGCTGGCATTTGAGGCCCCACCTGCCCCTGTGGCTCCATCTCCCTCCTCCCCTGGGTCACCCATTAATTGAATCCATTCGAGAAGTTTCAATTCCTCAAACATGCCACGCCTTTCCTGCCTCAGGGCTTTTGCACACGCTGTTTCCCCCTGCCTAGACCGTTCTTCCCCCGATAGCACCAATGCTCACACCTTCGGCTCTCCAGGCCTTTGCACAAACATCACCAACACAGTGTGTCCTTCCCGATCCCCTATTTAAAGCTTCCTCCTTCCTCCGTTCCCTGTTTTAGTTTTCAAACCGAGCAATGAATGGCCAGGTGTCCACCCCCATCCTTCATGGGGGGCTCTGGGCTCACGGCTCACTCACAGGTGATTTCCTCGTGGGTGAATCCCAGGACCCGCAGGGACTCCAGCGTCTCCTGGAAGAGCTCGCGCTCCTGGCCCGGAGAGGACGATGGCCCGTTGGTCAGGAAGCGGTAGTGGGAGAACGGCTCCAAGAGGAGGTCGGCTGTAGGAGTAACGGGCAGAGGCCAAGGTCAAGAACGAGCTGTAGAGTCAGACTCAAGTCCCAGCTTCCTCAATAGCCACCCCGGGAAGAGCATCACTTCCCCACTAGGAACCTCGGTCTCCTCCTCTGTCAAACGAGTGGGGATCCATTCTTCAAGGGTTTGGTAGGAAGGGCCGGGCGTGAAGTGGGTATTTAGCACATATTAGACCTTTCCTCTTCCCTCCTTCCATAATGATTCTCTAGTCGCAGAGTTGCCCAGAGAAGGCAGGAGCCGTGCATTGGCAGAAGCAACAGGGCTGCCGGTGCCCGAGTTAGCAGAAGCCATGGGACAGGAGGGGCCGGTGGCAGAGGGTTCGGAAGCCACCGCGAGCAGGAGGCTGGGTGCGGAGGGGCCAGGAGGCGGCCCAAGCTACGGGGTGGAAGAAGCCAGAATGACAGGGAGCCACAGGGCAGCGGGGCCACCGTAGAGGAGATAGCCTTGGGGCGTTTCCACAGCCAGAGGGCTGGAGGAGCGCAGAGCAGGAGACAGGAGGAGTCTCAGGCAGGAGCCATGAGGCAGCAGGAGCCTACAAGCCACGCAAACCACCATCGTCGGGAACCACGAGACGGCAAAGCTGGACTTGTTACAGCACCCGCTGGAGTAAGCAGAGACCCGGAGTTTCAGGAGAGAAGTGTGTGGGCAGGAGACACGTGGCCACGTAGCCGGCATGAGCAAGACCCGGGAGACAGCGGGAACCAGAGGGCAGCAGAGTCTGGGGGTGGCAGGAGTCGAGAGGCGGCAGAAACCAGGGGCGGTGGGATCCGGGAGGCGAGAGAATCCACCACCCAGCAGGAGCCTGACACAAAGCAGGTGCTTGACAAAGGTTAGTGCCTCCCATGTCCTCCACCCCGGGGGGTCCACACGCGGCTAACACCCAGACCCCGGGGAGGGGTGGGGAGCCATCGGACACTAACCCTTGAGCTGCTCCCCGGCGCCTCCCAGCAGCTGGTAGAAGATGTGGAAGCTGCATTCGTCCTTGGCCTGGCGGATGGCCCTCGACTTCTCCAGCAGGTCTGGGTGGGGGGCGAGTCAAGGTGCCGCATGGAGGGGACCCCCCGGCTATCCCGTGGAACAGTGGAGTCACTCATAGCCCCGGCCGGCGACCTGGTCGCTAACTGGACCAGTGGCTTTGGACTTGTGTCACTTAAGCCTCGAGCCTTAGTTTCCTCATCTGTGCAAGGGGCCCGATACTAACACCCGTCCATGAGTCTATGAGGTGCTGTCGGGGTAAATGAGTTATTATGTGTCAAACACTGCAGCTGTGCCTGGTTTTTCACTACCAAGGATAAGAATACCTCCTGCTGTCATGACCCTCCCAGCCTCAGTTTCCCCGTATGACTACTGGGGCTCTCAGCTTCTCCCTTCTAGGAAAGCCACATGGCACGTTTACACACTGAAAATTGGCGAGATGCCTTAAAGGAAAATAAAACACCTGATAATTGGTGTAGCCGTCTGTGTCCTACACTCATGGACCACCGAGCACATATTTTGCACAACTGTCATAATGCAGGACCTGCCTTGGGGAGCCTCGCCCAAGATGGACTGCAAACCATTGACCCAAAACCCTGGGGCGCTAACCTGCTTGGGTGAGACGGGGAGGACCCATGGGAGGAGGTCCCACAGGGCAAGGTGGGGTGAAGGGAGCATGCATGACCTGTGCGACCCTGGGTGATGACAGCCCCGAGCCTCGTTTTCCCCTTCTGTGAAATGGGATGATAACAGCGTCTGCCTCACAGGGTTACAGAGACGAGGAACTGAGTTAACATATGGAGAGTTCTCAAGACACTGCCAGGCACGCAGTAAACCCTCAAGAAATGTTGGACATGCTGATGCTGGTGTGAGGGGTCAGGCCAAGCCCGGGATCCATCTGTTTGACCCCGGGGGTGGCACCTGCCCCGCGAGCACCAATGACCACAGGCTGGTCATCGGCCCCGAGGCAGAGACAGCCAGGCAGGAGAGCCGTGCCTGGTGGGGGCAGCCCCAACTGGATGTGGCATGTGGAAAGGAGAAAGTTAGCGTTTGGAAGCAGGCAGAGAAGACTCCCGGGGTCCGTGGAGGCCTGGGATGGCAGGATGGATGGGACAGGGAGAGCTGTGAGCTCTAAGAAGTTGTGTGAGTAGGAACCGTGATGCAGAGGGGTGATGGGCCGCAGGAACAGTGGGGATCAGGAGCTGGTGGCAGCAGGGGACATGAGGCCTCGAGCCCAAGGAAGAAGATACCAGGTGGCAGCAGAGCCCATGGGGCCCAGCTGCTTGACAGCGAGATCCCGGTTTCCTTACTCCCTAAGCCCTCTTAGGAAAAACCCTTCACTGACACACTGCTTCTCAACCCTCCCCCAGATTACCGGGGGGAACAGTGAGCTTAGATACCCCGGGGATGGGGATATGATTTGTTATGAATATCATCCACATTGCAATGAATAATTATTAACAATATTAACATTATAAGGACAGTGCTAATTTAATCATTCATTTCTAATAATGATAGCTCATATTTTTTTTTTTTTTTTTTTTTGACCGTGCCACACGGCTTGTGGGATCTTAGTTCCCTGACCAGGCAGGGATTGAACCCGGGCCCTCGGCAGTGAAAAGCGCTGAGTCCTAACCACTGGACTGCCAGGGAATTCCCAGATAGCTCATGCTTGAGTGCTTACGATGTGGCAGGGGCCATGCTAAGAACCTGCCTCACTTCAGACCCTTCCAGGGTAGGTTCTATGATCCGTCCCCTTCTACAGAGGGGGAAACTGAAGCCCGGAGAGGTCAAATCACGTGCTCAAGAGCCTCAAAGTGGCAGAGCTGGGATTCGAACGCGGGTGGGTGTGATTTCTTCGCTCGTTCTCTTAAGCTCTGCACTCCTGGAGCTTCTGGGTTTTATCTCTTAAGTTCCTCCCGAGCATGTGTGGGAAAGGTTTGACACAGCTGGCCTGAGTTAGCCGGCTTGCAAGGCCCGCCTCTGGCTGGTGTCTGGGAATCTGGATTTCGGGAGGGTTCCCAGCCTTCCTTGGCTGATAGGAGGGGCCCCCTGCACCTAAACTGTTTGTGCAAAACAACATGGTTTCTTCTGAACACCTGCTTTCCTTCGGGGACTCTGGAATTTGGGTACGTGCCAGGGAGAGAGTGCCTAGGTGATCAGCCCCCAGTAAAAAACCCTGGGCGCAGAGTCTCTGATGAGCGTGCCTGGTAGAAAACATTTCACACGTGTTGGCATACCTGGGAATTAAGCACGTCCCGTGTGACTCCACGGGGCAAGGCCTCTGGAAGCTGGCGCTGCCCGCCCCCCCCCCCCCCCACTCAGCCCCACGCGCCTTCCCCTTTTGCTGCCTGCGCTCGCGACCTTTCTCTATGGTGAAGTCATAGCCGACCCTCCGCCCCATAGCGAGGCTGGCCGGGCCTTCTCCTAAAAGCTCCGGGAGGCCCTGCCCTCCTCCCTTCACGTGGAGGTGCTGCCTCTGCCCCTTCCTGAGGTTCTAGGATCCTTCCCCTTCTGCAGAGGGGGAAACTGAGGCACAGTTTCTGAGCTGCAGGGAGCCAGGGTTCCCGGCGAGTGCGGACGCCTGTTTTCCGTAAGCGGTGAGATCCCAAGAGCCACCCTCCTTGGCTGCCACCCCTCGTCCCCCCCACCAGGCACCCCTCCGGGCGGTGAGGATACAAGTCTCGATGTTGGCACCCACGATGTACCCGGCAACGTCGAAGTTGATGCGGATGAACTTGCCCTGCGAGGGGAGCGGGCGGAGGGACTTAGCCAAGGATCCCGCGGGCCTAGAGAGCACCGCCAACCCACACTCACCCCTCCCAGGGCCAGGGCTGCCTCTTGCTTTCTCCCTCCACTGAACCCCACTCCAATCATGAGGTTCCAGTTCGGGGGGGGGCAGTTCCCAGGGGAATTCAAGGTCCAGGCCCCTCTGACTTCTTTCCTCGGGACCCAGGTCCCCAGCTCCTTCATCTCTCAGACCTAGAAGTCACGGCCCCCAGGCCCCTCCTCCTTCAACAGACCCACACATCCTGCCTCCCCTCCACCATCCTCCGAAACTCCCAGCTCCTGTTTCACTGACTCAGGCCCAGGCACCGCCCTCCCCCAGCACTCACGAATCGGGAGGAGTTGTCATTCTTTACTGTCTTGGCGTTGCCAAAGGCCTCCAGGATGGGGTTAGCCTGAAGAAGCTGCCGCTCCAGCTCACCCTGCAGGGGCGCGGGGGATGGCGTGTCAGTGGGGGCAGCGGGGTTGGCCCAGCTGTAAGGGGGGTGGGTCTGTGTCACAGCTGGCTGAGTGCCTGTGTGTGAGGGGCCTTTGTGTGTCCGGGTGTGTGCCCGCTTTCCCGCATCTGGGTCTTGCCCTTCAGTCTACTGTGAAGGGAACGAGGAAACACATGTGAAGAAACATCTCCAGGATACATTGTTAGTGGAAACAAAACAAAACAAAAAGCAAGTTGCAGGAAAATACCTACAGTGTGATCCCATTAATAAAAAATAAATTGAGGGAAAAGCACACCACAAAACGAGACTCCTATTTCTATAGGGATAGACACATGTCTGTAAACATTTAGAGAAAGGTCTGCAAGGATACACACCGAACTGTCAACAGCATGAGACACTCCAAGGAAGGAGGACTGAGAGAAGGAAAGAGGAATTTCACTTTATCTGATTTTTGTTGTTGTTGCTGTTGTTACAGTGAATATGTACTCATGTATCACTTGCAGAATTAAAGAAAAATCTATACCATGTAAGTAAAGTGCTTCAAACTGTTTGGAAGTTTGGTAGTTTCCTCCCCCAGTCAGGCTGATCCATGGGTGGGGATTTTTTATTTTTTATTTTTTTTAAGACAGGAACCTTTTTTTAAAATTGAAGTATAGTTGATTTATAATATTGTGTTAGTTTCAGGTATACAGCAAAATGATATGGTTATACATATATATGTATATACCTATATTCTTCTTTTTCCGATTCTTATCCATTATAGTTCATTACAAGATATTAAATATAGTTCCCTGTTCTATACAGTAAATCTTTGTTGTTTATCTATTTTATATACGGTAATGTGCATCTTTTCATCCCCTACTCCCAATTTATCCCTCCCCCCACCCCCATGGGTAGGGACCTTATTCTGAACTTCCCTACAGCCACCTCGGTGTCAGAGCCAGGAACATAGTAGGTGCTCAGTCAACAGCAATCCCCTTCCCCTCTTTCCCAGCCAGGCTCTCAAAGACACCAACTATTTCTTTAAATGCCCTGTGAGCCCTCAGACACTAGCCTGAGCTGGGTGTACACATTAAGCCTACCATAACTGTCAGTGTGGGTCTGTGGGTTGTGTGAACTCGTGGTGTCTGTGGGCTCTGTCTACATATATTTAGCAGATCAACAATAAATGGTAGTTGTGGCCTCTGGGTTGTTTCACATTGGGATCTGTGGCCAGTCTGCACAGACACAGTAGGGCTAACAGAAACGGCTGTGTGGTTGGGGTCTGCACATGTGCGGTAGGACCACACTAAATGGCAGCATGGGCCCTAGGTGTGTGCATGCAGTAGGGCTGCCATAAGCAACAGTGGGGTGGGGGGGGGGGCCTGTGTGCACACAGTAGGGTTGTGTGAAATGACAGTGTGGGGCTGGGCGTGCACACAGCAGGACTGCCATAAGTGGCAATGTGGCTTCCTGGCAGGGGTGACCATCAGTGCCTGAGGGGGCCCTGTCTGCCAGGAAGACTGTGGTCTGGGGTGACCCAGGTGCTATTAGGGGTGACAGGACTCGAGGTGATTCCCCACTACTCACATAAGACACGGTGCTGGTGGAGGCCTGAGGAAGTCACAGGACACGAGACACGGACCGGGACACGGACCAGGACACAGCACATGGAACGTGGACAGACACACAGGTGAACTGGTGGTCTCAGGTGGTGGGTGGGGTGAGGCGGAGAGACGAGGGGCTGGGGAAACTGGCCATGCGGAGCGGGGTGGCGTCGGTGGGGTACCCGCAGCACCCGGGGTTTGAATCCAGGCTAGCCCTTCCTGGGTGTGTGGCCTCGGACAACCAACTCACCCCAGCTGTGATTTTGGTCTCCTGTCTTTAACGCAGGAAGACCACACCCACCTCACTGGCGTGTTACAGTAATAGAAGCAAAGGGACTAGTACTATATAAATGCCCACTTATAGAGTAAACCTGGGCATTGCTGGAACCTAAACAGGCCTGACACACAGTGGATGCTCTGGAATGTAAGCACCTACTGTGCGCCAGGTGCTGTTCCAAGGGCCAATGAGGCCAAGGACTGGCCTTCACATTTTTGTGTCTCTGCTCCCAGCACTATATCAGGCACACAGTAGGGACACAGGGGGCATGGGCAGCCAGGAGAAGGCCCACAACTGTGTCCCTCCATGAGGGAGGCAGGGAGTTAGTTATGGGGGGAAGCAGAACCTGAGATGGAGGGGGCCTTGCTGGTGGCAGGGTCCAGAGGACGTCCCAAGGCAGGTCACTTACCGGGACACCCGGCTCCTTCCTGCCCTTTGGTGATGATGCCACGTGGGCGAGGTACTGGATGACTTTCTTGGTGTTTTCTGTCTTCCCAGCCCCAGACTCCCCGCTAAGGGGGGGCACAAAGGGAAATAAAAAGGGTCAGCAATGTTCCAAGGTAAGCCCCGCCCATTCCAAGCAGAGCCACGCCCAGCCAGGACCCCACTTCCTCCAGGAAGTCCTTCAGGATTACTCACGTGCAGAGAATGGACTGATCCTCACGATCTGTAGGGGACAGAGGGGGATGCGTCACCTGGGAGGATTTCTCCAGCGAGACACTGGCTACCCTCTTTTCAAAATCCTTCCCAAGGGCTAAGGAAAAGCTTGGATTTTGACGTGTGACCCTCCTAGATTCTAATACCTAACCCTAACTCAACCTCTCATTGGCTGTGTGACCCTGGGAAAGCAGCTACCCCTCTCTGAGCCTGTGTCCTCACCTGTAAAACGGAGACAACAAACTCCAACTGAACAGAATGTGATTCATTCAACAAACTTCAATTTGAGCCCCTACTGTGTGCTGCCTTGTGCTGAGTGTGTTAAATTCAGAGACATGAGAGTGAGATCCTGGACCCCAGGCTCAGCCTCTAATAGAAAACAGGCCACAGAATGGTAGTTATGGTGACCGGTGGCCCATTGGTGGGTCATCTGCCCAACTTGAGGGCAGAGAGCACAGCTCAGTCCTCACCATCTCCTCCTGCGCTCACCCTGGGCCCGACACAACCCTTCCACAAATGCACACTGACCACCTACTAAGCGTCAGACACTGAGGGCAGTGGGAATTTGCAAGGTCCCTGCCCTCAGGGAGCATCCGCTTGAGTGGGGGATAAAAGCACATAAACTAGGGGAGTTCCCTGGTGGCCTAGTGATTAGGACTCTGGGCTTTCACTGCCATGGCCTGGGTTCAATCCCTGGTCTGGGAACTGAAATCCCCGCAAGCCATGCAGCACAGCAAAACAAACAAACAAATAAAACAACAACAACAACAAAACCCCATAAACTAAAAATGAGGATTTGACAGTTGGCAATGTCTGGAGACATTTTTGGTTGTCACAACCTGGGAGGGTTGTCCTACAAGCCTTAGTGGTAGAGCCCAGGGATGTTGCTTAACATCCTATGATGCACAGGACAACCCCCCACTCCAAAGAATCATCCAGGCCCAAAGGTCAACAGAGCCAGGATTGAGAAGCCCTGGTCTAAAGTCATAAGAAGTGACTGAGGGGAGGGGTCGAGGGCCAGAAGGCGTCTCAGAAAAGGTGCTATTTCAGCTCAGCCCTAAAGGACGAGGAAGCAGGGAAAGAGCATTCCAGGCAGAGGGCACAACCAGTGCAAAGGCCCTGTGGTGGGACCAAGTTGGAGATGTTTGAGAGACAGCAAGGAGGCCAGTGAGGCTGGGGGAGGGGGCAGAGCTGGAGATGATGCAGATGGGTTTGGAGACCACGATTAAAGGGTCTGGATGGTTTTTAAGGAGGGCAGGAGGTCTCTGGGTGGTTTTAAGCCAGAGACAGGGCTGCATTCAATAGGGCCTCAGAGTTAGCGGCCTGGTTTGGGAGCGCTATGGACATGGGTTCAAGGCCCAGCCACCTCCCTGCCTTGCTGTGTGACCTTGCGTCAGTCTCTGAGGTCTTCTGTGCCTTACTTTCCCCATCTGAAAAATGGGGCAGAGTGGTTAGGACTCGGTGCTTTCACTGCAGGGGCCTGGGTTTGATCCCTGGTCGGGGAACTAAGATCCCACAAGCTGCACCGCGTAGCCAGAAAAAAAAAAACAGCCCCTACCTCACAGGGCCATAGTCAGAACTCAGAGAGAATCTTCAAAAACAATCTTTTTTTAATATACCAGCTAGTATATAATACAGTTTTGTGGCCTGTTTTGTATCCAGGGCTGAACCTGGGATCCAGAATCTTGCTCTCATGTCTTTGAATTTCACATGCTCAGCACAAGGAGGCACACGGTAGGGGCTCAAATTGAAGTTTCTTGAATGAATTACATTCTGTTCAGTTGGAGTTTATTGTCTCCATTTTACAGGTTGAGGAAACTGAAGCTTAGGGGGAATTCGTTGGTGGTCCAGTGGTTAGGACTCGGCACTTTCACTGCTGGGGCCCACGTTCAATCCCTGGTCGGGGAACTAAGATCCTGCAAGCCTCATGGTGTGGCCAAAAAAAAGAAAAAAAAAGAAACTGAGGCTCAGAGAGGGACAGCCACTTTCCCAGGGTTACACAGCAAGCAAGAGGCTGAGTCGGGGTCAGGTATTAGAATCCAGGAGGGTCACATGTCAAAACTCACAGTGCCCAGCCCAGGATGAGGACATGATACACAGTGTGACCTACACACAAGCAGCAGCTGGGGGCCTTGGGTTCGAATCCTACCTCAGCCACTGACCCACCAGTGGGACGGTGGGCAGTGAGTGCGCTGCTCTATGCCTCAGTTTCCCCATCTGGCAACCAGGGATAACGAGCACACCTCCTTCATAGGGTGGCTGTGACGTTAAATGTGTTCATCCCTGAAAAGTGCTTGACCCAGAGTAGGCACTCTTATTTTCTTGAACATTTATTCCTAAGTTATATTAACTAGTATAAAAAATATGTAACAGATTATATAACCAAATAAAATGTTACCTCTGACTAAATACAAATTTATAATGTGACTATAAAAACATTATATATAAATATGTTTGAGTGCATAACGCAGGTATTTGCAGGTATTTTATATATATATATATGTATGTATGTATACATAATAAATATCTAATGAGTGCAGTATGAATACTACATGGGAACTATGGAATTTTGGCAGAACTGATCGACATTGTCATGGGGTGAATGGCAGCCCCTCTGACGATCCTTGTGCAGTGCTCAGCCTGCCCAGCTGTACACAGCGACCCCATGCTGCCCATCGTCTAAGGGGCAGCCATTCACCCATGACAATGTAGATCACGTCAACAATATAAATGATGAATGAATGAACACTCTTAAGAATCACTGTTTCAAGAGGAATTTTTGCAAGAGCTGGCAACAGTGAGGTCCCAAATGAGACTTGTTGAGGGAAGGGGTGAACAGAGAGACAGATAAAAAGGGGCCTGTCTGGTAGGACCCAGAGCCTTGCCCACTCGGCCCTCCATTTGTGTTACCTCCTGCCCCACAAAGAAGCCTCACAGTGTCTGAAATCCTTGACCTGTCATCTGATCCTGACCCCCAGCCCAGTCCCCACTGAAGAGGCACCTCCAGCAGCCCAAGCCCCACACTCACCCTGGAGCATGCTTCGGTAGGCCCCCTCAGTCACTGCGTACACGTGGGGCGGCACTTCGTGGCGCTTTTTGCCCCGGTACATCTCCACAATCGCCTCCGTATAGATGGGAAGCTGCTTGTACGGGTTGATGACCACACAGAAAAGGCCGGAGTAGGTCTGCAGTGGGCAAGGAGAGGGCCTCAGCTAGCTGCCTGCCTGTGGCCCAGAGGGCAGCATGGGGCTGCCGTGTACAGCTGGGCAGGTTGTGCACTGCACAAGGACATCCGGCAAAGAGGCTGCCATTCACACCACGACAATGTAGATTTGAACATTTGTTACACACAGTTTCAGGCTGATGGTTGAAAAGAAGCTTTCCAAATTGCACAAAGGTGCTGTACGGATGAGGATTCACACACAGAGACAGAATGTAGGCTCTGTAGCCCTGTCACTGCTTGGACTCGCACATGCGTGAAAGGACCATGTGCAAGTTCATCTGTAGCATCATTTTTAAAACAGCGGAAGACCGGAGACAATCTGGATGCACGGTCATACAATGAATTCCTATGATGCTTTCGGTGTACTGTATACAGGTAGAGAACTATCTCCAAAACATTATCACGGAAAGGAGACAAGGTAAGAACTGTTTGCATTGAAAGGGGTGCAAGAAGAATATTTTTATGAATTTGCCTGAATACACATAGAACATTTCTGGAAAGGTGCTCCCGGTATCTGCAGCAGCTGAAACACGACAAGAGCATGTCTGCAGTTTCTGTTCATAACAGACTCACAGGACCTGCTTCCACGACCGTCTTGGTGGTTCCTTATTATTGGAGGAAATGCTAAACAGGTTCTCAAGGTGAGTGAAAATAAAGATGTAATTTTTTTTTTTTTGCATCCAAGTTCATGGACACCCTGAATTTGTCCACACAGCTGTTGGGCCTGAGTGCAGGACCCTGTAAAGGTTTAAGAACTGTTCCAGCTTGGACAGAGCCTCGGGTAGATAAGACGCACTTAGGATGGATAGAGGCAGTTAGACAGCTAGAGAGCTAGCTGATCACCTAGCTAAACCAACCCAGAGAGCTAACTAGTTAAGTTAGCTGGACTAAGCTAGCTAATCCAGCAGAGAGTTAGCTGCTTAGGGGCTTAGCTAGTTAACTGTGAAACTAGTTAGCTACTTAGCCAGCTAGTTAGCTACTTAGCTAGTTAAATGGCTAGCTGGTTACTTGTTGGTTGGTAGCAGAACTGCTTTAAGCTCCCAGATGGCTAGAGCTTCTCAAGCAGAGCGAGGGTGTGGCCACCACAGGTTGCCCGGCTCCCAGGTGCCAAGCTTTTAAGGATGGGAGGGTGGGTGGCCAGTCTAGAGCAGAACAACCGGTTTGCTGGGTGTCTGCCCTCCCTGCCAGCAGCTCCCAGGAGCTCTCGAGGGCAGTGCGGCCGGACCACATTCCCAGGGAGGGTATCTCATGGCTGCTGGCGCCCAGGCCCCCACTCCTGGCTGACAGAGGAGCCTCCCCGACCCGTGCCACTCCCCATCTCAGCCCCCTCCTGCCAACCATACCTTGTGGCCAGGGCGACACCCCAGATGGAACCTGAGCTGGCTGCCAAGGCCAGGGGGCAAAGGGCAGAGGCTGGTGTGCCTAGAGAGGGTCGGGGACACCTGAGTGGCCGGGGCACAGCTGTGGAAAACCTGGCTGGAAGGGTCTGGTGTGGCTGCCCCAGCCCTCGGGGCTCTGAAGGCAGACCCACCGGGTGCAACTCCCTGCCTCCCCCTCTCCTCAGCCCCGTGACTCTCCCCACAGTCTCGGTTTGCAGACCCACCGGGTGCAACTCCCTGCCTCCCCCTCTCCTCAGCCCCGTGACTCTCCCCACAGTCTCGGTTTTCTCCCTCAGAAACCCTCCCCATCTCATTACAGAGGCTGTGGGGATTAAGGACGATAATGAATAAAAACCAGCCAGCCCGAGGCGGGGCCCCATAAAAGGCACTCCAGTCATGGGTCCCAAGACGCTCACGTTCCCATCCCACCTGAAAGCTAAGAGTTCACTCAGACTCGGATGCCACGTCATCCTGGGTTTCGAGCCCTGTGTGACTTAGCACGAGGGGCTTGCCCTCTCTGAGCCTCAGTTGCCAGTCCTGGTAAAATGGAGCTGTAACCCCCCCCCCCCACAGTCTAGAAGGATTCTGAGAGTGGCACGCCACCATGCATCTTCCAGTGCCTCACGGAGCAGAGAACATGGCCAGTGCCCGGCAGATGGGTTCCCTTCCTGCCCCGAGCATCCCAGTGAAGGGACCGAGACCTTGAGCCACTCAAGGCCAAATAGCTTATTAGCGACAGAAACTGGGTTTCTAGAACCCCGGATGCCCCCCACTCCTTGCACTGGGAAGCGCTACCTTTCCCATCACCAGTTGGCCAGTTAGTATTTATTAAGCAGGGCCCGAGGACGAACAAGGTGGAGCTTGAATCGAACCTTCTAGCTGCGTGGCCTGAGCAAGCACCTTAACTTTTCTGGGTCCCATTTTCTCATCACACAGGGACTGGAACAGCGCTTCCACAGAGGGCTGCTGGGAGCCATCCGCAAGTTCCCGTTGCAAGTACAGGGCTCAGCGTGGGCCCTGGAGCCCTGTGCATGCTATCTATCTATCTATCTATCTATCTATCTATCTATCTATCTATCTATCTATCTATTTGCCGCGCAGCATGCGAGGATCTTAGTTCTCCGACCAGGGATCAAACCTGCGCTGCCACTGCAGTCTTAACCACTGGGCCTCCAGGGAGCTCCCTGTGTGTGCTTAATATGTTAGCTGTTAGCTACTCCTGGGCTAATGGCTTCTCCTCTCCAAGCCGTGGACAAAGGAGGTGATAACCCCTACCTCACAGCCTTATGTGGAGAGGGGGGTCAACAGATCGTATTGGAAAGAAGTTTAGAACAGCTCCTGATGGAGAAAGCAGGCCCTCACTAATTGCTAATGATTATTGTTAAGGCCCTATTTGCTTCCTGTCTGGGCTTCTGGAATCTTCCATCTCACTTTCATTTGTCAGGTCCCAATTCTCTGGCTCTCGGGCCATAGCCTTAGCTCAGGCCTTACCATTTTTTCCCCTGAACTTTCTCAATAATCTTCCTAATGCAGTGGATAGGATGTAGGGTCTGCAGTCAGATGGCCTGGGTTCAAATCCCAGTTAAGCTGGTTTGTAGCTGGTGGGGCTTTGTCCAAATCCTGGCCCCTCTCTGAGGCTCAGTGTCCCCACCTGCAGAATGGGGATGATAGGAGATACCTTACAAAGTTGCCGTGAGGGTTCAGAGTGTTTATTCACAGGAAAAGGGTGGCTCAGTGTTTTGGGTGCCCCACTGATCCCTTGTCTTTGGTGAGGTCCAGGGGAGTGGCCTGGACAGAGGTCTCTTTCCCAGGACTCGCAAAGGCTAGTGAGGAATTATAAGGGCCCAGTACAGCCTGGAGAAGCTGCCAACTCCATCCAGGGCCAGACAGCCCTCAGTTCAAATCCCACCCCTGCCACCAAAAGCTGAGGGCCCCTGAGCCAGCCACTGGCCCTCTCACAACCTCAGTCTCCTCCCCAAACAGGAATCAGATTTCATAAAAAATATTCTAATCTTGTGCTTGTGACCCCTAATGGGGTGGATACTGGGGCCAGTTTATTTATCTTTATTTTTTGATACATCTCATCATTTATTGAAATATTCTTTTATTACTCTCATTAAAGTTTTGTGGTTTTTAAAAAAATATAAAACCAGCACTTTTCCTTTTAGGGTTTTAGCGAGGTATTTTGTAGTTCTTCTTGTGGGGTCAGTTGAAATGAGTAAGGTAGTGAGACCCCAGCCCTCTAAGCTGGTGTTCGGAGCATGACTCTGGGGCCAGCTGCCTGGGTTCAAATCCTTCATGTCCATGTGACCTGGGACCCAAGTCACTTAACATTCCTGAAACATCAGGTGATAAGAACAAGCTCCGCCCCAGAAGTGAGCTGATAACCCACATGCAGCACTTAGAACAGTACTTGGCACATCACAAGTGCTGGATAAACATTTGCTAGCCACCCATGATCATTATTGCTCATTATTATTCTCCACATTCCTTGTCACTCTCTCTAATCCTGTTTGCTCTGAATAACGCTTTGGCTGTCCCTTAGAACCACCCTAGAAGCTTATTAAAAAGACCAGTGTCACACCCTCAGAGAGCCTGATTTAAATGGGGTGAGGCGGGGCTTGAGCGTTGGTATTTTTTAAAAATTCCTAACGTGATTCTAACATGAAGCAGAGTTAAGAACTGCTGCCCTACTCCACCTGTTTGCTTTTAACGTGAGACAGTGAATGCTTAACAGAGACTAGACCATAGTCGACATCACTATCATCAATCCCGTCTTAATCCCAAGAGGCATCAGAGCAAAGTGGTGGGGCCTGGAGCCAGACTACCCACGTCTGCCAAGTCCAACTGGGTGACCTTGGTCAAGGAACTTGACCTTTCTGTGCCTCAGTTTCTCTATCTGTAAAATGGGGACAAAATGCTTTTTAATTGTGCAAATGTATTGAAACAATATATTTTAGAGTGCCTAGTACATGCTTAATAAATGTTAGTTTTTATTGTTATTAAATCTCTCTGGGCCTCAGTTTCCTTTTAGGTATAAAACACTCTACTATTTGTAAGATGAAAGGAAACAAATGCACAGAGCCAGGCAGGCAGTTTTCCATACTCAGTGGCTCCCATTAATTATCACTACAGATCCATATCCCTTTCTCAAAACCTTTGGATGTGTTATGTTTGAGGATTCAGAATTTTTTTAACTTAAGGAAAATAATAAGGAGCACCTACCCTATAATATTACAGGACGCCCCCAATGGGGTCTGAGGCACTCTTGATACGCAATAGTTTATCATGTGGCAAGTAAGTGTAGGCAGAGTCATACGACATGGGATAAAGATTATAAATAGCCTCAGGTTGGTTCAAGTTGTGGTGCTGACACCCAGACCCACACCCCGGGCAATGCCCTCCCGGGGAAGGAGGCCACTCACATAGATGAGGCCGGAGTAGTACCGCTCGCGGAGGTTGTGCAGCACGGAGGCCTCGTTGAGGCAGGTCAGCTCAGCCATGTCCTCGGCCTTGCTGAACTTGGGTGGGTTCATGCGCTGGATCTGGTCCCGCGGCAGCCGCAGCCGCCGCCCGCTCTCCGCCAGCTCCACCTCGGCTTCTTCCTCGCCCTCGTCCCGCAGGGCCGCCGCCTCGAAGCCGTGCAACTCCGAAGGCACCCACACCAGGCGCCGTGCTGTCCACTCCACCTGCGGGGACATGGCCGAGCCCCCGGGCACGCTCCCCACGCCCGGCCCACGGGGCGCGAACAGGAATGGCTGGGCCGCCTCGGGCACTGGGCCCGGCCTGGGGGGCACCTTCCGCCCGGGCACCGACACGGTCACTGCTGCCATGGTCTGCAGGGAGAGAGCAGAGGGTGAGGGTCGGGGAGGCGGGGCTCCGTCCCCACCCCAGATCCCCCAGGCAGTCGCCACTGCCTTTCTCCACCAGACCTCAATTTACACTTACACGTCTGCAAAATGGATCCACAGATCTTTCTTTACTCATTCCACCCATTCACCTCTCTATCCATTCATTCATTAAATAATTCTGTGTGTGTGTGTGTGTGTGTGTGTGTGTGTGTGTATGTGTGTGTCCCCACTACGTGGCTTGTTGGATCTTAATTCCCTGACCAAGGATTGAACCCTGGCCACAGCAGTGAAAGCTCGAGTCGTAACCACTGGACCCCCAGGGAATCCCTGATTTAATAATTCTTTAATAACAACCTAAATGTCCATCAACAGATGAATGGATAAAGATGTGGTACATATATACAATGGAATGCTCCTCAGCCATTAAAAAAAGAATGAAATAATGCCATTGGCAGCAACATGGATGGACCTAGAGATTATCATACTAAGTGAAGTAAGTCAGACAAAGACAAATATCATATGATGTCACTTATATGTAGAATCTAAAATATGACACAAACGAACTTATCTCCAAAACTGAAACATACTCACAGACACAGAGAACAGATTTGTGGTGGCCAAGGGGTGGGAGATGAGGGAGGGAAGGATTGGGAGTTTGGGATTAGCAGATGCCAACTATTATATATAGAATGGATAAACCACAAGGTCCTACTGTATAGCACAGGGACCCATATTCAATATCTTGTGATAAACCATAATGGAAAAGAATATGAAAAAGAATATATATATGTATAACTGAATCACTTTGCTGTACAGCAGAAATTAACACCACATCGTAAACCAACTATACTTCAAAGAAATAAATTTTTGAGAATTAATTCTTTAATAAGCCAAGCTGTGAGCCAGGCACTATTCAAGGCATCAGCCATATAGCCAAAAGCAAGCCAGAAAAAGATCCCCGCCTTCCTAAGGTGTTTACATTCTGGCCCTGCTCTGGCTATTTCGGGAGCCATGGCCCTGTGTGGCTACTGGAAAGTTGAAATGGAGAATCCAAACTGAGGTGGGTTCTGAGCATAAGACATACACCCAGTTTCAAAGCCAGTACAACAAAAAGCTCATTCGTGTTTTTTACATTTGATGACATATTGCACTGATAATATTTTGGATATATTGGGTTAAATAAAATATATCATTAACATTCATGTCACTTGTTCCTTTTTACTTTTTTATTTTTAATGTGGCCAGAAATTTTTAAATTACACATTTGGCTGACACTGTATTTGTATGAGTTCGCACTGCTCTAATCCCAGGAGATGGATTCAAAGATAAATAAGTAAATTATATAGTATGTTAAATGGTGATACATGCCAAGGAGAAAAATGAAGCAGGGAACAGGAGATGTTAGGGTTGAGGGGAGCTGAAGTTTTAATTGGGGTGGCCAGGGAAAGTCTCTTTGATGTGGCATCAGAATAAAGATCTGAGGGAGATGAAGGAAGCAGGCCAGGGGAACGTCAGGAGGAAAAGCATTCCAGGCTGGGAAAATAGTTCCGTGCAAAGGCCCTGGGGCAGGTGTGTGCCTGTATGTCTGTGGCATTGTGAGAGGCCAGTGTGGCTGGTGCCAGGTGATCCAGGCGGAGAGGGTGGTAGGTAAGGTAAGATTAGGGACCAAAGGGGTCAGATTGTGCTGTGATGAGGACCTTGACCTCATAGATGTGAGCCCTAGGAGGGTGTCAATCTGATTTCTGTAACTTAGGTTCCCTGACCACCTCTGGTGTAACCCAGAACAGACCTGAATCTCATCCCTCGGTTAGTGGCTTCCTTCCCTGTGACCTGACTTCCTTCTCTTTATAATGGGGAGACTGGCCCCATTCATTCACTTCTGCATTCACTCAACATTCCCTGAGGCTGTTCAAGTACCAGGCTCTGCCCAGAGTGAGTCTGGGGACCCAGAGATAAGTCAGACAGGGCTCTGCTTTGAGGAGCTCCTGGTCTGGGGGTGATCTAGCCTCGGACAGTTCTAGTCTCAGACAGTCAGAACCCAAGATGAGCTGTGAGCTGATAGGGGAGGCACTGGGGGAGCCAGCCTGTGCTAGACCCCTCCCCGCCCTTAAAGGGGCTGCAGACCAGTAGTGAACAGACCACGGCAATTCTACAGCAGTCTAAGCACAGGTCAGGAAAAAAGTCGGCCTCTATTCCCTCCCACTGCCTCAAACGGCCACATCACTGCCTGGCCACCGCCACCCCTGTCACAGGAACCCCCCAGTGTTCTGTCTCCTCCACCTCGGTGCTTCTGCCTCTGCCCTCCAGGCCCCCCCACCTCCGACATATCCCTGGAGAAGTCCCTCCAAACACCCAGCTCCTCTTGGGGCATCCTTAAATCTGGTCCCATCAGGCTCTTGTCTTCGCCTCACCCGGAAACTCAGCTCCAGGCCACATGTCCCTCTTTCCCCCAGACCCTCTCCTCACCACCAGCAGTCCCAGGCCCCCAGCCCACCCCGTGACGTTTGGTCCTGATGCTCTCATTTGGTCCTGATGCTCTCGGGCCTCAAACCCAAGGCCCCTGCACTCAAACAGCAGGCTTCTCCCACCGCTGGATACCATTTCTCCACTCCCCAGGCCCCAAGTTGCCCAGGCTCACCCCAGGCCTACCGTGCGGCCCTGATCCATTCACAGCCAAGTCCCATCCCTGGGACTTTACCCCCACCCTCACCCCACCCACTTCCTCTCCAGCCTGCGGCCTTTGACCAGGAAGGGTTTGGGAGTTTTTTACAATCACCCAGCCCTATGCTTCCCTTCCCTAGAGCCAGGAATCTGGGCCCCCAGTCCCTCCTCCCTTGGACCCAGGAGTCCAGGCCCCCAGCCCCCTCCTCCTCCAGACTCAGGAGTCTGGGCCCCCGGCAGGCTACTCATCCAGGATCCAGGAATCGGAACCCTCAGCCCCCTCCTCCCTTGGACCCATGAGTCCGAGCCCCCTCACCTTACTGCAGGCGGGCTAGAGCTGAGGACGCCTGGGACATTCAGATTCTGAGGGCTGATAACAGCTCTGATGAAGTGGGCCTGCCCCTTTGGCAGCCCCACCCTCCTTAGCCTGCTGGAACACCTTTGCCAGGGCTCATTTCTGTCACCAGCGCAGGTGAAAGCACCTGCCCTGGGAGGGGCAGAAACTGCTGGGCTGGAAAGGAAAAGGAGCCAGGGATCCGCCCCTGCGGTAGGGGTTGGGGCCCTTGGCATCTGGCCCTCTGACCTTAGTCTAGTGCTTGGATTCAGGGGTCCTCTCTGCCCCCAGACTCGGAAATCTGGGCCCCCAGACCCAGGAGTTCCAGGTCCCCAGCCCCCTCCTCCTTCAAGACCCACAAATTCAGGCTCCCAGACACACAGTCCTGGCCCCAGTGCCTTCCTCCCTCCAGACCTAGGAGCCCAGACTCCCAGAGCCGTCCTTAATCAGACCTGGGATTCCTGGCCCCCCAGCGCCTCTCCTCAGATCCCGGAATCCCAGCGCCCAACCCCCATCTCCCCGAGACCCAAGTGCCCGTGTAGCTGTCCCCTCAACCGCGGATCCTCGGGGCTACCTGGGGGGCGCCGGCTTGGTACAGGAAGCGGGAAGATGGGGAGGGGGCACGGGAATCCCCCGTCCTCTTCCGAGCTCTCAGGTGCGGCTACCTCCGCGGTCCAGCGCGGGGCGGGGCCACGTCACGTCACCGGGAGGGAGCCCGGCTCTGATGTCACCCAGCACCTGCCCGGCTTGGGAAGGGGGCGGGTCCTGGAGCTGCAAGGCTCTAGACAGGGGGATGGCGGGAGGCGGGGATAAGCCTGTTGCCAGGTGGGCGGCAGCGGCGGCAGCAGCAGTGCCAGGGGCCCCTCCTTCTTCTGGCGAGCAAAGGTCAAGGACCCGCGGCAGAGAGGGCTGAGGACTCCGGGGGTTCACATCCCGCTCAAGCTTTCTGGGCATCGGCTTTCCTCTCCGCGAATTGAGGCCAATGAAATGAATAAGCCGATGTGGGAGAAAGTGCCCAGCCCAGCGCTTAAACAAGTAATGCCTCACGACATCATTTAATCTCGCTGAACTTCAGTTTCCCCGACCCTGGAAATGGGACCACACAATCCACAGAGAGCACTAGGAGTACCAAAGAAGACGACAAAATGTTTTTCTAGGCTCTGGAGCTTCAGTCCTCTCAGGAGTGAACTGAGGACTAAATAGTGGTAAGCGCACCTACCATGTGCCGGGTGTTTGTTTTCCTGCTTTTAGAACAGCTGTCCAAATTCATAGAATGATCTCAGAATCTCCACTTCTCTGATGGGGAAACTGAGGCATGGAGAGGTGAACGAAGTAAACTGCTCAAAGTCATACAGTCAGTAAAAGGGAGAAATGGGATTCAAGCCCAGACCATTTTCTGTCATTCTAAAGAGGGGATTTGAGAGCAACGTGTAGTAGGTCCTCAAAGATGTCAATTTCCTCCTCCCAACTGGTAATTCTCTCAACCTGCTTCCCCATCTATTAGAGACTACAGCCTTCCTTGGGGGACTACTGTGGGATTAAAAAGGTTAAGGAACTCAGCACACAGTTGGTCTCTGAAGTGTTGTCCTCAACCCTGTCCCCCTGCAGTCACCGCCTCTGTCCAGCCTGTTTTACCCTCCCTGTAAAATGGGTACAATATAACCCATCTCGAGTTAATATAATTAAAGGTAATTATTTAGTTATAAAAATAAAAGCGCCCAAGTACACCGTGGGGGCTCAAAGATGTCTTTCCCCACCCCTCTGTTCCGCCAGTCATGATGATCCCTGTCTCTGGTCCGCAATTTTTACACGTGAAAATAGAGACACTGTCATGTGGGAGCGGGGGATTGAAGGCAATGACTCAGGTATTAAAGCGTCCAAGGTCCCAAAGCGAGCCTCAGTTTCCCCATCTGCGGAGTAGGCCTGGGGCTCCAGCGAGGACCCCGACCCGGCCTCTCACATAGTAGGAGCTCGAGTTGGGGGAGTGTAGGCGCCCCGCCCCACCCCCCTCCCTTCGACCCCCGCTGCCGTCCGGCTGCGCGCCCGAGGTGAGTGTCCGCGTCACCGCCCCTCCCCCGCAGCCCGCGCCGGCCTCCGGAGCCCCGACCGGAGCCCCGAAGCTGCAGTCTCCCCCGGGCCCAGTCCCACATCGCCGCCTCAGGCGGGCATCGGACCCCGGGCACTCACCGGCTTCCAGGGCCGTCCAGAGGCTTCGGCCTGGGGAGAAAGAGAGGAGGGCCAGCCATGAAAGCCCCGCCCACACAAGCGCAGCAGGGGCCAATCGGCGCCCGCTGCGACAAGCTATGGACCCGCCCACGAGGTTCGTGCCCGCCAATCAAGAGGAGCGGCTGGCGGGCGGGACCAATCAGAAGTTGCCGGAGTGTGCCAGCCGTGGGAAAAGAACGGCGCCGGAGCGTGGAGCTAGGCGGCGCGGTCATAGGCGGGACCCGAAGTCTGACAGACAGGGGGTGAGACCAATGGCGAGACTCGGGGGGCGGCCAGGGGCGGGAAGCCCAAGGGACCCGGGTGAATGGGCCGCTTTGTGCGCGAGGCATGAATGAGGGCCTTTGTAAGGGTCGGCGTGGGGGGGCGGCCGGAGGCCGGAATGCCTGGGTCCCCCGGGAGCCGGCGGGCATGAGGGAAGGGAGAGAGAATTCACTTTTGTCGAACGCCGGCCGCGTACCACCAGGCACTCTCCCAGGCTCTCACCCACCCAGAGGTGTGGGCATTACTGTCAGTAATAATAATGATCATTTATTGAGTGCCCGATGTATGCCAGGAGCTGTGCTAAGCGCTTTACCTGCATGATCTCATTTAATCCTTACAACTACCCCTTGGAATTGGTGCTGTTAAGATCTTCATCTTCCAGGTGAGATAAACCGAAGCTTAGAAAGAAGGTGTTTAATTGCGGAAAGTCATGGATCTGGCAAGTGGCAGAGCAAGGACTCAGATCCCGCCAAATCTGACGCTAGAACTTGCGCTCTTAACCACCAGGCTACACCCAGACGTTAGTTAATGCTTCCCAAATTACAGATGGAAAAACTGAAGCTCAGGAGAGGTAGGCACCTTCCCAAGGTCACAGAGTGAAGGCTCCACTGAACCCCGAGGTGGTGCCCACGTCCGAAGCTAGCATGTTGCTGGAGAGCCCTGCACCACTAGCTGTGTCCGCATTTTACAGGTGTACATTCAGGCTCCAGGAGGAGTGAGCAGCGGGGCTGGCAGTGGGGGTGGCTGCTTGGGACTCAAGTCCCAGCCAGCCTGCCAACCTGGCTCTGCTGCTCAACAGCTGTGTGGGCTTGAGCCCGCTTTGCTGGCCTTTTGTGAGGGTCCATTTATTTCTGCATCTGTAAAATGGGGAGGATGGTCTCTCTGCCTCTACCTTCACCTCCCTCTCCCCCTCCCCCCACAGCCTATTGTCCATGGGATCCTGTCAAACTTTATTCAGACTGTGCCCCTCCTCTGCTCCACACCTTTCATGGCTCCTTCTCAGAGTAAAAGCAAAAGTCCTCACTATGGCCCACAAAGCCCTGCATGATGTGGTCCCCAGGGGCCCTGTGTGATACTGTTTCCCCTTCATTCAGCTCCAGTGATACAGGCCTTCTGGCTATTCCTCAATTCCACCAACACTCCCCAGGCATGGTGCTGCCTCAGAGCCTTTGCACTGGCTGTTCCTTTCACCAGGAATCTTTCTTCCCCCAGGTTTTGCATGGCTGCCTCCCTCTCACGTCTTCAGGTCAGATCCAATGTCACCTCCTTCAGGAGGTGTTTCCTAACCATTCTGTAGAAAACATTTCCCCTCATCACTGTCTCTCCCTTTGACTTTGCTTTTTTTTTTTTTTCCTCATAGCACTAGTAGAGGTTTGTTTGTTTGGTGTTTTTTTTTCTACTTGTTTACCTGTTTATCTTCTGTCTCCCCACTAGAACGTAAGCCCCACAAAGGTGAGGATCTTTGTTTTGCTCCATGCTGGCTCCTCCGGGCCTGGCACACAGTAGGCGCTCAATAAGTGTTTGTTGAATCAATAGTAACAAGTCCTTGTATTGTGTGAATTAAATGAGTTAATACACGCAAAGAACTTAGAGCAGTCCTGGCCTCGGGGAAAGACTAAATAAACAAATTATGATTATGATTACTGTTGTTATTTATTGCTCTACAAATGGCCTTCTGATAGCATGCAGGAGAGAAACAAGAGAGAGAAAGTCCAGAACAAGGGAAAGATGCCAGAGAAAGGGAAAAATAGACAGGTAAGAGATGGGAAATGAAGAGACAGAAGGAGAGAGCTGGAGTTGGGCTGAGAGCAGACACAAGTGAGAGCATCCAACTCCCAACGCATTTGCTCAGCAATGGCAATGGTGAGTCCTTGTAGGCAAGAAGCTTTGAGATTGCCATGGCCACTGCCCACTTCTTTGCAGACAGGGAAACTGAGTTCCAAGGAGGGGAGGACCTTTCCTAGGACATCCTCAGTGATAACACAGCTCACGGGTATGAAGCCTGACTGTGTGCTGGGAACATGACCGTCATCATGTCAATGCCTCCTCATGCCAGTCCTATGAGTTGACACTGTCATTACCTCACTTTACAGTCCTGCAATGTGCCCAGGGTCTTCCACCTACTCCTGATGGCAGATCTGGGCTCAGACTGCAGTAGATCAGGCTCCTGAGTCTGTGCTGTTAACCAAGACAGAGAGGAGAGCACCTGTTACTCTGGCCAGAGTGTCTACCATGGAAGCTTCCTGCCGTGAGGCTAACAGGAGCTGCTGTTTATTGAGTGCCGCCTGTGTGCTTGACATTGTGCCCTTTGTATGTATTTAACTCATTGGATTCTCTCAACAATCCTATGACATTGATACTTTTATTATCTGCATTTGACTGATAGAAAACTGAGGCTCAAATAGATGAAAATCTCACGTGCCCCAGGGAAGAGTGTGGCCTGGGACACAACACAAGTTCAAACAGGAAGGAAGCCTCTGGCATGCACATTCTAACCATTTTCTGTCTTGTAACTGGTAATGTCATCAACACCCTCTGGGATTAAATCTACCTGGCAACTAGTGATGTCATCATTCCAACCGAGGGTCTAAACTGGACATGTTATTCATTCTGCTCAATCTATAGCGTAACTGATGACATCACCAAAGGATAATATTGAGCTTCCTTTTGCTGAGGGTGTTCTATGAGCTGGATGCCTGTACTAAGCACATTAATAGTTGCTGATATTTACTGAATGCCTACTGTGTGCCAGGCACAGTTCTAAGCTCTTTATATGTATTAAATCCCATAATCCTCCCAATAACTCTAGGTGGTAGGTACTAGTGTCATACTCATTTTATAGGTGAGGACACTGAGGGAAAACTGCCCAAGACTGCACAGCTAGAAAGCATGAGAGCCTGGATTTGAACCCAAGCAGTCTGGCCCCAGAGCTTGGGTTGTGGATCCCTATGTGAAACCACCAGAATGTAGCTGAGACCCAGGAAACCAGGTCAGAAGGAGACACTCTGCTGCCTCAGAGCCCTCCATCTGGACTCCATCCAAGTCTGCCAGAGAGGGTCCTCAGGATAAAACTTCAAACTCATTCCCTTGACGGTCAAGGCATCCCCACCATGCATCCATCTCTTCACCCCAGGCACTGGGTTTGTCTCCACTAAATTGTGAGTCCTTGGCTATGAGGGACCAGGTCTGATTCCTCTCTGGGTCCCGAGGGTGCAGGATAAACTGCGGTAGAGAGGGAACTCGGAAAATGGGGATGGATAGAATACTGGGATAAAAGTGTATAAGAAGAAAAGGAAATAGGAGTGTGGGAGCTTTCTCATTTCCCAGCGGGATTCCTGCCAGCTGGAACAGCCCCATTATTCGTAACTCATAACTACCTTGTTATGCAGAATGTTAGTAATGGGCAGCACAAGTGTGGGAAAAAACCCAGCAGGGAGCTAAGTTCATGTACAGAAACGAAACGTTGGAGCTGAGACGGGAGGAAACAGGAGAGTCAGGGAGGGGGCTTCTCTATGGAAGAGGGTTAGGGGGATTTTTTAAGTGAGAAAAAAATGGGGGAGCAGTTTCCATGCCTGGCAGGGGTTAAGGAGCCCCAAGTCTTAATAGAGAAAAAGAAAGGGACAAAGAGTGTGCCAAGTTTCTCTGTGGGTCCTGACTGTATTCCTGCCTGGGCAATTCCTCTGTGGCAAAGATGTGATTGGTTCCAGTATTTTATTTTTGGTCCCTGGGCTGTTGTTTTCCTGCATGTGACTGGAACTGGCTTTGAGACAAGAGTAATCTGGCAGCCTTGTGTGGGTCACAGATGAGTGACAGGCTCAGTTATGCGACAACAAATATTTACTGAGTGCCTACTATGTGCCAGGGCTTGTTCCTGACCAGGGGTCTGCACACTTTTTCTGTAAAAGCCAAACAGTAAATACTTTCAGCTTTGAGAGCCAGATGGTCTCTGCTATAACTACTCTACTCGGCAGCAGGGAAGGAAAGCAGCCATAGATAATATGTAAGTGAATGGGTGTGGGTTTGTTTCAATAAAACTTTATTTACACAAACAGGAAGTGGGAAGATTTAGCCTGTGGGCTGTAGTTTGCAGACCCCTGTTCCGGAAGCCGAGGAGATGGAGTGAACAAAGATGTAGTCTCAGCCCTCAGAGAACTCAGATATTAATCTACTCCTATATGGCAGATCCACCCCTGGGTCCAGTCTCAAAGTTAAAGCAAAGTTCTCACCAGGTCCCACAGGCCCTATACCAACAGGCCCTCTTTGTCCCCTCTCTACCCACAGCTCCCACCCTTTCCCCCTTGATTACTTTGCTCCAGCCATGCTGGCCTCCTCAATGTTTCTCAAACACACAGGGTTCAGCCCTGCCTCAGGACCTTTGCACATGCCATTCCCTCTCTACTGGAATGCACTTCCCTTAGAAAACCACTTGGCTCCCTCATCTCCTTCCAGTCTTTACTCAAATACCACCTCCTCCATGAGGACTTCTCTGAGCAACCTCTCCTTCGGACCCCTGATACCCCTCACCATTTTCTCACAAAGAAAATGTTCTGCATTTTCTTTGACCACAGCACTCAGCATTCTCCAACCTGCCAGTGATTTACTTATTACACTTATTGTTTATTGTCTGAAGCCCCCGACTAGAATGTCAGCTCTGTGTGGGTGGGGATTTTTATCTGTCTTGTCCCCTGCTGTGTTCCCAGTGCCTACAACAGAGCCTGGCACTCAGTAGATCCTCAACAAATACTTTCTGGGCGGTGGACACAAACACCAAACAAGTGAACACATAATTACAGAGCACAGTGACAAGTCAGGGTAAGTGCTACAAAGAAATAGCAATGGAAGGTAAGAGAGGGAAGGGGTTAGGGATGTTCTTTTAGAAAGGGGGTCAGGGAAGGCTCCCTGAGGAGGTGACGTTTGGAGTGGAAAGATCATATGACCGTGGATACTGATGAATAAACACATGAATGGATGGTTGTGTAACTGGTGGAATAAATGAATGAATGAGGGCATAGATGTTTGTTTGAATGGATGGATTAATAAATGAATGCATGGAGGTATACACAATGAATAAATAAGTGGGCAGATGGATGGAAGAATCAATTAATGCATAAATGGTGGAACAGCTGGACAAATGGACGGAAGGACTGACGGATGGATGGATGGATGAATGGATGGATGGATGGATGGATGGATGGATGGATGCCTCCATACCTTTGCACATGCTGTGCCTTCCACTCATTACTCCTTCTCTCCATCTCTTCACCCCAGGAAACTCCAGGTCAACTTCTCAAGGCCCCCTCTGTGCTGAGTGTGTAGAGGGCTTCCTGGTCTCACCGCATCCTATGCCCCACAAGAGTTTGCTCACTCTCCTGTTGATGCTCTGATCACACTGGATGGGAATAATGTCTGCAGGTACCTTTATAGACCAGCATCCTCCAACTCATTTCCCTAGCCAGATGTACCCCTGGTAATATTTTGGTGTGTGTTCACAAAAAGTTTACTATGTAATTTTATGAGTTTCCTGACCCACAGAAACTATGAAATGATAAATATGTGTTATTTCAAGTCACTAAATTTTTTGTTATGCAGCAATATAAAACTGTCTTGGGTATTAGGCTCAGAGAGGTGAAGCAACTTGCCCCAGATCAAGGGGCAGTTCCTGCTCTGTCACCCAGCGCCTGGGGTCCTTCCAGTATAGCCTCTCCCCCAGGTGAGGGCACTCACCTGTCTATCTCCCCCGCTGGGCTGGGAACTCCTCAAGGACAGGGACCAGGGTCGGTTCCCCTCGGGTTCCTCAGAGCCCGACACAGCGGCCGGTGTCCCTCGGGCCTCCAGAACTATCTGCCCACCTGAACGAAATGCAGGTTGAGAGGGCAGATAAGGCAGGTGTATCATTAACGAATATATAGCAGGCTGTATATGATAATAGCCTGGTGACAGGGTGGAAACCATATATGCCAAGAGTCCCCATCTGGTTTCAACTTGCCTCCTGCCTCCTCGTCTCCCCCTCCTCTGCATCCCAGCCTCCTGGGGGCACACCGGTCCCAGGACCCACCTCTGAGCCCCAGCCTGAGCCCATGCAAGGACCTCTCCTTGGAATGTCCTTCTTTTCCCTTCTTCCATTCCCACTGTGACAGGTGATTCAGGCAATGCCCACACCTCACCCACATGAGCTCACCTTTCCACACCAGACAAGCCTTCCTTTGTCGTGGATCCCTTCAGCATCTGATAAAACCTACGGACTCTTTCTCAGAATAGTTAAGTTGGGTTTATGGAGGTATAATTTTTAGACAAATGTACAATCATATCATAGATATATATATAATTTTCCTAGGAAAATTCATTCTTTCTAGTGTATAGTCTGTGAAGTTTTGACAAATGCTGACCGTGGTGTAACCACCGCCACGATCAAAATACAGGGCAGATCCATCACCCCTGAAATTCCCTTGCCCCTTTTGTAGTTTCTGTTGCCTAGTTCTACAGGCAGCGCTACATTTGATCATATGTCCTAAAAATTTCTCTGTGTCAGTCCATTCATGTCTTTCGCATTCAAAAAAAAAAAAAAAAAAAAAAAGGCAGCACAGAATTCCATAACACAAATGCATCACGGCTTATTTTACACAATCCCCAGTTGATGGGGTTGATGGACATTTACATTGATAGACCTCCTTAGATTGTTTCCAGCGTTTTGCTATTATAAATAAGGAAATGGGGGAATGGTGAATGTTCTCATATATGTCTCCTTATGAATACAGAGCAATTGTTTCTCCCTAGTGGATACTAGTACTGGTACTGGTAGATCATAGGGCACGTGCATTGTTCCCTAATTTTTTATTATGAAACATTTCAAGCATATAGAAACATTGAAAACAAGTATGCAATGAACACACAGTTAGATCCCACAGTTGTACCATTTTACTGTATGTGCTTTATTACAAATGTATCCCTTTTTCCTTCGCTCTATCTCAGTGGTTCTGAACCAGGAACAAATTTGCCCCTGGGGGGACATTTGGCATTGTCTGGAAGCCTTTTTTTATTGTCACAACCTGTGTGTGGTGGGGAGAATCTTATTAGCATCCTGCAGCCCACAGGACGGTCCCCCACAACAAAGCATCCTCTGGCCCCAAATGTTAATGACGCTGAAGTTGAGAAACATGGCAGTCTGCCCATTCGCTAAAATAATTTGCAGACATCAGTCCAGTTCATCCTACACACTTCATCACACACATTATCAGCTAGAGTTTGTTATTTCTTCAATGGTTCTTTGTTTGAGGTAAAATGTATATACAGCAAAGTGCACAAGTCCTAAGGATACCATTTGATACGTTTTGACAAATATATACCCAACTATGAAAATATAGAGAACGTTTGCATGCCCCAGAAAGTTACCTCATGCTCCTTCCCTGTCAACCCCTGACTCCACCCCGCCCCTCACCCGACCCCAGGCAACTACTGTTCTGATTTTTATCACCATCGATTAAGTTTTATCTGTTCTAGACCTTTTCATAAACAGAAACCTACAGTTGGTAATGTTTTGTGTCTGGTTTCCTTCACTCTGCAAAGTGCTTTTGATATTCATCCATGTTGTTGTATGAATCCGTAGTCTCTTCCTTTTTATCACTGTGTGGTATCCCATTGCATGGACGTACCCATTTGTTGATCCCTTCTCCTGCTGTTGGACACATATTTCCAATTTGGGGTTATTATGAATAAAGCTACTATCAATACAGCTGCATAGCACTGGGAGATCAGCTCAGTGCTTTGTGACCACCTAGAGGGGTGGGATAGGGAGGGTGGGAGGGAGACGCAAGAGGGAGGAGATATGGGGATATAGGTATATGTATAGCTGATTCACTTTGTTATAAAGCAGAAACTAACACACCATTGTAAAGCAATTATACTCCAATAAAGATGTTAAAAAAAAAGATACCCATGAAAAAAAAAATAAAATTATTATAGAATTTACCCGCCCCAAAAAATATTCTTTTACCAGTCTTTTCTGTGGGTACATGTTTTTATTTCTCTAGAGTGGAATTTCTTAGTCGCAGAGTGGATGTGGGTTTAATGTCTAAGAAAATGCCACATCTTTTCCGGAGGTGGCTGTATTAGCCTCCTATTGCTGCTATAACAAATTGCCACAATCTTAGTAGCTTAAAACAGCAGAAATTATATAGTTCTGGAGGTCAGATGTCTGAAATGGGTCTTACAGGTCTAAAATCAAGGTGTCAGCGGAAATGTGTCTCTTCTGGAGGCTCTAATCCATCCCTTAGACTGAGTTTTAGGATCATGCCGCCCAGTATGGTGGCCCACTAGTCACATGAGTCTGTTTAAGTTTAAATGAGTTAAAATTAAATAAGATTGAAAATTCAGTTCCTTAGTGTCGCTAGCCATATTGCAAATGCTCAATAGCCACACAAGGCTTGTGGCTACCACATCTGCAGCACAGATCTGGAACTTTAATTTCCAACCCTTCTCAAGGCTGCCTTTATTCCCTGGCTCCTGGCCTCATCACTCCAACCTCTGCTTCCATCTTCCTCTCTGACCCTGACCCTCAAGCCTCCCTCTTACTAAGTCCCTTGTGATGACTTTCAGGACCCACCTGGATAATCCAGGATAATCTCCCTAACTCAAGATCCTGAATTTAACCATATCTGCCAAGTTCCTTTTGCCACGTAAGGTAATGTTCACAGGTTCTGGGGATTAGGATGTGGACATCTTTGGGGGATATTACTCTGCCTGCCGTTTACATTTCCGCCATCAGTGAATGAGCATTCTGGTTGCTCCACCTCCTCATCAACACTTAACACTGTCAGTTATTTTAATATCAACCATCATGGCAGATGGGTTGTGTCTCATTACGGTTTCAATTTACACTTCCCTGATGACAAATGATGTTGACTGTTTTTCCATGAGCTTATTGGCCATTTGTATTTTTTCCTTCATGAAGTGTCTGTTCAGATCTTTTGCCCATATTTGAATTGGGTTTTTTTGTCTTTTTCTTTCTGAGTTCCAAGAGGGATGTGTGCCTTTTTTATTTGACTGATTCAATTCACCCTCCTGTCATCCACTTAGAAAGTTCCCAATTTGTCCCTCTTTTTTATTCTTCTATCTCTCTTATCTCCCCTCCACTGCCACCTCAGAAGTCCTTGAGGCTTTCTGTGTCTTTGAGGAAAGCAGGGTACATTTTTACACTTCCTGGGGAGTAGGTTTAGTTTTAGGACCACTTTGCCCAACATGGTCGCCACTAGTCACATAAGTCTGTTTAAGTTTAAACGAATTAAAATTAAGTAAGATTGAAAATTCAGTTCCTCAGTCCTGCTAGCCATATTTCAAATGCTCAATAGCCACATGAGGCTGATTGCTACCATGTTGGCAGCACAGACATGCAACATTTCCCTTTCGTGGAAAGTTCTAGAAGTATCTACAGGGAAACAACCTGTCTCTTGCAGAAGTGACTGCCTTTCTTAAGATTACACAAATGTGTTATTATGCCAGACAACTGCTTTCCCACTGGGGGTGAAGAGAAGAAGAAATAAAAAAGTGGCAAGAATGAGAAAAAAATCCAACCATAATAATCATTGTCTGGCACTTTATAAGCACTCATTACGTTAAAAAAAATACACACTTAATTACCATCTAATGAGTATTTACTGAGTGCCAGGTGCTTTCTTGACTAAGTTATCTGACATATGTTTATTCCCAGAGACATAAAGGAGGGGCAAGAGAGAAAGACACTCCAGCCAAGCCCTTTCTCTTCCAAATAGCAGAGGGATTAACTCTTTAAATTCCATACCTCTTGGGGCCAGACATCCTGGAAGGAAGTCTCTCATAAATGTTCTGTGCACTTACCCTAAAACAAGACTCAGTATCTTTCCTGCCAAACCTGCTCTAATACCTGTATTTTCTCTCTTGGTAAATGGCTTCTCCATACATCCAGTTGTCTAGGTTAGATAACAGAGGCACCATCATCACTGCCTCTCTCCTCCTTGCACCTCCCCCACAGCTGGGCCCTCTTGCCCCCATCTCTTACCAAGCCTTTCTCTCCATCTCCATGGCTACAGCTTCAGTTCAGGCTCTTACCCCATCCTCCTCCCAGGCCTCCAGGTTTCCCCTCTGGCCTGTCCCCCATGTGGTCCCAGGTCTTTCTACACCCAGAACTCATCCTTTGCTCAGTCGTCCCAGGGCTCCCCAGTGCTTCTAGGACAACATCCCAGCCCTTCAATTTTCATCTCTGCATGAGCACTGCCCCCTTTACCCAGAATTCCCTCCCCCTCTCTCCCTGGTGAACTCCTATTCATCCTTCAACACCTAACTCAAATATCCCCTCTTCCAGGAGAAGAGACATGTGTCTGGAACTGAGAAGGAGGTTAAGTGTCCTAGAGATGCAAGGTTAAGATGTCTGGGTTAGGTGTCCTAGAGATGCAGCACCCTTTAATACTGCATGCCACAGCCCCATAAAACTAACCTGTGCTTTCTTCTCTGTGTAAGCCCAGTGGTTTCCTGCCTCCTTACATTTGCCCAGTCTGCTCCCTCACCTTGAATGCCCAACCTCTCTCTTCCACATATCTGAATTTTACCCATCTGTAGTAGTTTGCTAGGGCTGCCTAGAACCAAGTTCTACAAACTGGGTGGCTTAAACAACAGATGTATTGTCCCACAGTTCTGGAATGTAGGAATTCAAAATCAAGGTGTAGGTTGGGTTGGTTCCTTGTGAGTGCTGTAAGAATCTGTCCCAGGCCTCTCTCCTAGCTTCTTGTAGTCTCATGCATTCCTTGCCTTGTAGATGATGTTCACCATGTCTTTACATCATCTGCCCTCTGTATGTGTCTGTCTGTGTCCAAGTTTCCCCTTTTTTATAAAGACATCAGTCATATTGGATTAGTGTCCACTCTAATGATCACAACTTAACTTGAGCGTCTGCAAAGATCCTATTTCCAAATAAGATCACATTTACAGGTCCCTGGAGTCAGGACTCCAACATCTTTGGTGGGGCGGGGACATAATTCAACCTGTCAAGACTTAGCTGAAATCCAGATTCCTCCTTAAACTGTTCCCTCATTGGCTAACCCTCACTACTCTATCTCCTAAATCTCCAGAACCTTGTCCTCCAGACTCATTTCATGCAGACTTGTCTAGTTATTTTTGTCTGTATTTTGTAATTGTCCTCTTAGGATGGGAACTCACCAAGGGCAGCATCAATGCCTTAGACACCCTCTCTGTCCACGCAGTGCATTGATACAAAGAAAGTGCTCGCTCTACGTTTTCAAAATTAATGAATTAATTGATTCAACAAATATTTATTGAGCACCTACTAATGACAATCTCTGTGCTAGTCCATGGTGATGCAGGAGTGGACAAGACAAACAAAAATCCTTACCTTCATGGATTTTACATCCCAGTCGGGAGAGAATAAACAAGGTAAATAAGTCAGATGGTGATGCACACTGTATTTGTTTTCTGGTGTGGCCATTAAAAAAAGGACCACAGTGGGCTTCCCTGGTGGCGCAGTGGTTGAGAATCTGCCTGCCAATGCAGGGGACACGGGTTTGAGACCTGGTCTGGGAAGATCCCTTATGCCGCGGAGCAACTAGGCCCGTGAGCCACAACTGCTGAGCCTGCGCGTCTGGAGCCTGTGCTCCGCGACAGGAGGGGCCGCGGCGGTGAGAGGCCCGCGCACCGCGATGAAGAGTGGCCCCCGCTTGCCACAGCTGGAGAAAGCCCTCACACAGAAACGAAGATCCAACACAGCCAAAAATAAATAAATTAATTAATTAAATTAAAAAAAAAAAAAAAGGACCACAGGGACTTCCCTGGCGGTCCAGTGGTTAAGACTTTGCGCTTCCACTGCAGGGGGCATGAGTTTGATCCCTGGTTGGGGAACTAAAATCCCACATGCCATGTGTGCAGCCAATGAATAAATAAATAAATATTAAAAAATAAATAAAAGTACCACAAACTGGATGGCTTAGAACAATAGAAATTTACTGTCTCAGGACTTCACTGGTAGTCCAGTGAGTAAGACTTTGCAGGGGGCCCAGGTTTGATCCCTGGTCAGGGAACTAGATCCCGCATGCATGCCACAACTAAGAGTTCACATGCCACAACCAAGACCTGATGCAGCTAAAATAAATTAAATAAATAAATAAATATTTTTTTAAAAAAAGAAGAAATTTACTGTCTCATGGTTCTGGAGGCCAGAAGCCTGAGATCAAATTGGCAGCAGGGCCATGTTCCCTCTGAAACCTGCAGGAAAGAATTCTTCCTTGTCTCTTCCTAGCCTCTGATGGCTGTCAGCAATCTTTGGCAATCCTTGGCTTGCAGTTGCACCCTTCCAATCTCTAATTTTGTCATCACATGGCATTATCCCTGTGCATCTCTGTCTATACATGGTGTTCTCTTTATAAGGACACCGATCACATTGGATTAGGGGTCCACCCTGCTCCAGTATGAGCTCATTTTAACTAATTACATCTGCAATGACCCTATTTCCAAATAAGGTCGCATTCTGACCTACTGGAAGCTAGGACTACAACATACCCTTTTGAGGGGCACACAATTCAACCCCTCACACTAAGGCAAAACACAAACAGAGAAGGGGGACAGGAAGTGGTGGGGTGAGGGGCTGCTCCCTTAGATAGAGTGGTCTGGGAAGGTCTCTCTGTCACTCGAGTCATAGCCTGAAGGAGAGGAGTTGACTGTGTTCTCCTATGAGTAACAAATACAAATTTCACCGCCTGGTGCTTATGACATTTCCCTTGGTATCTTGGAGGTGTTTAATTTGTTTTTTTTCCTGCTCATTTCCTGGTCTGAAACTGGTGAGATTAAGAGGGAGTAGACTCATGGGGGTGTGGTTCTCATAAGAATCTGAGAAATTTTACACCGTGTTGAATTCACTCTGTCAGCGTTTCTGAGAAGCACCGACAGCTGTGAGCCTGCGAAGCCGTCAGATCTCTATTCCACTGAGAGGTCAGGGGGTCTCTAGTGAGTCCCAGCTGCTGTATCCCAGCCATCGCCCCTGCCAGCTTTATTTACAATAATACGCACACAAAAGGGGGGCTCACCCCATAGGTGTACAGCTCAATGAATTATCACAAAGCGAGCATGTCCAGGAAGCCAGATTAAAAAATCAGGATAGCCTTCCTTGTGCTCCTTCCCCCAAGGGTCACCTTTGTCCTCACTTCTATTACCATAGATTAGTTCCTCCTGTTCTTTTTCTCTTTTCCTCTCTCTCTCTCTCTCTCTTTTTTTTTCTTTCAGTTCTTCCTGTTCTTGAATTTCATATAAATGGAATTGGACAGTCTGTACCCCTTTCATTTAACATAATGTATCAAGGTTCTATGTTGTGGATTGTTTATTCTCATTGCTGTATGGTGGGTGTTGGCAAACTACAGCCTGGGGGCCAGAGCCAGCTTGTTGACTGTTTGTATAAATAAAGTTTTATTGGAACACAATCACTCCCATTCATCTACTGTTGTCAATAGCTGCTTGAATACCACAGTGGCTGTGCCAGAGCCCATATGGCCCAGAAAGCTGAAAATATTTACTATTTGTTCCTCAACAGAAAAAGTTTGTCAGCCCCTGCTGGATGACATTCCATTGTACGAATACAACACTGTCTATTTATTCATCCAACTGTGAATGGGTATTTGTGTAATTTCCAGTCGGGAGTATTACAATAAGGCTGCTAAGAACATTCTAGAACAAGAGTTGTCAAACTTTTTCTGATCTTTTTCTAATTAGATCAGTGATTCTCCACGGGGAGCAGTTGTGTCACTCAGGAGACACTTGACAATGTCTGAAGACCATTTTGTTTGTTGCTAAGGTCTGAATGTTTGTGTACCTCCAAAGTTCATATGTTGAAATCCTAATCCCCAAGGGATGGTATCAGGAGGTGGGACTTTGGGGCGGTGATTAAGTCATGAAGATGGAGCCTTCACAATCGGGATTAGTGCCCTTCTAAAAGGGACCCCAAGAACCCCCTTACCCTTACAACCATGTTTGGATACAATGAGAAGTCTGTGACCCTCACCCAACCGTGTTGATACTCTGATCTTCAACTTTAAGCCTCCAGAACTGTGATAAATAAATATCTGTTGTTTATAAGCTACCTGTCTATGGTATCTTGTTACAGCAGCCCGAACAGACTAAGACAATTGTCATGACTGGTAAGGAGCGCTGCTGGGTAGAGCCCAGGTATGCTGCTACATCCTACAATGCACGGGGCTCCCCCACAACGAAGAATCATTGGCCCCAAATGTCAGTAGTGCAGAGGTGGAGAAACCCCACCCCAGAACCTTACTCTGGAAGTGCGATCCATGGACCGGCCGCATAGCAAACCTGAGAAGCTTGTTAGAAATGTAGACTCTCCAGCCCCATCTCAGACCTTGTAAATCAGAATCTGCCTTTGAACAACCTCCCCCCGGAGGAGTTATATGTTCATTAAAGTTTGAGACCCAGCCTACATAAAGAAGTAGCCAGGGCTTGCATGGTTAACAATGTACGGATAACAGTCAACATGAAAGCAACAGCTATAAACCCAGCCTGACACAGGGATATGTATGAAGTCAAAAACCAGGAGATACTTTGCTGTCAGATGTGGGATTTTTTCCAAAATGGCGGTCAACTCTTCTGATGTTCCCAGTAAGTGGAGCAAAATCTCTCAATTTACATGCCAGCCACATCCCTGGAACAGTTGGTATAACTCAAACTGAGCAAGAAGTATTTTGTGTTTATGGGCAAAACAGAGTTAAGTTCCAGGGTCAGATCAGTATAAACAGGTTTTCCATCTACCCAAATTCTCTTCCCCTTGGCTGCCAGGACCCAGGAAGCTGATGTTCCCTGACCGAAGCCACACCGCCAGGATTCTAACCCTCCATTCCTATCTTCAAAAGACAAGCACATGTCCTGGTTACTCCATTCCTGCATTTACTCATTCTTTCATGCATTCATTCATCATTCATCCAATAAATATATATACTGGGTATCTATTGTGTGCCAGGTGCTGGGGATACAGCACTGAACAAAACAGAAGTCCCTGTGATCCCAGGTGACCTCAGCCTGCAGCGGCTTGAAGCAGGATTTCGGTTCCCCAGCCAGAGATTGAAGTCAAGCCATGGCAGTGAGAATGCTGAATCCTAGCCGCTAGACCACCAGGGACCAGTGGCCAGTGCCAAGGCCCTGGCCCATCAGCTTTGTAGAAATGAATTCCCACAAAGAGACGGAAAGTAGTGAAACAAGTGAATTGTTTATTAGGAGGAAAAAGGGTACGTGTGAATAGACTCACATGGGTGGGCTCAGAGAGGGAGTCGCGCCCTCATGGTAGTTTGAATCACTTATATGGGGCAATTCTTCTAGGTTTCCTTGGTCAATCATCTTGCTTTGCCTGGCTCTGTGTCCGTATTTGGTATATCTCAGGGTCCTCCCCTGCGTGCGCGCACATCTCTTAGCCAAGATGGATTCTAGCAAAGAGGCCTATGGGTAGGTTGACATCACCTACTAAGGGAAGGCGCTCCCTCCCTTTTTGACCTCCGAGGAGCCTTTCTATGCATGTGTAGTTGGGAAGGTCTCCTTGACCTTGAGAATGAGAAATATGTGGTCTCTTTATCTCTTATCTGTGCAGGGCTCAGCTCCTCTCTCCTGCTATTATCTTCATCTTGGAGTATCTGTCTGCAGGGGACAAACTCCAGCTGCTTAGCCTGCAGCCCTGCCTCACCTTTGTGGTACGCCTTTCCTTATCTCGCCCCTGCCTTTGCCTAGAGCTGCAGCGTCCGGAAGATACAGAATGCAAGCCCCATATATGATTTCAAATTTTCTAGTAGCCACACTAAAAAATAAGTAAAAGGAAACAAGTGCCATTCATTTCAATAATATATTTTATTTAACCAGATAGATCCAAAGCATTCCCATTACAACATGTGATCAGTATAACCAATTATAATGAGATATTTGACACATTTTTTTTTTTCACGCTAAGTCTTCGAAATCTGGCGTGTTCCTTCACTCACAATCCACCTCAACTCGGACCAGCTGCGTTTCAAGTGCTCAAGAGTGACAGATAACAGGACTTCCCTGGTGGCGCAGTGGTTGAGAATCCGCCCACCAATGCAGGGGACACGGGTTCGAGCCCTGATCTGGGAAGATTCCGCATGCCGCGGAGCAACTAAGCCCCAGTGCCACAACTATTGAGCCTGCGCTCTAGAGCCAGCGAGCCACAACTACTGAAGCCCGCGCGCCTAGAGCCCGTGCTCCACAACAAGAGAAGCCACCGCAATGAGAAGCCCGCGCACCGCAGTGAAAAGCAGCCCCCGCTCGCTGCAACTAGAGAAAGCCCGCGTGCAGCAACGAAGACCCAACACAGCAAAAAGTAAATAAATAAAAAATAATAAATTAAAAAAAAAAAAGAGTGGGAGGTAGCAACTGGCTGCCACATTGGACAATGCAGCTTAAAAGTGGAGTCCTCTTAGGTCTGGACGAAGCTTCCACTCTCTTGGCTGGATTTCCTTCTCTTGGCCAAGGTTATTATCATTCTTTCTCTCCAAATCCGTCTCCTTCTCTCCCCTCACACCATCCCCAACCCATACTTCCTTTGCCAAAGGGCTTACATTTATCCCTTCCTCTCTGAGTCCATGGCTGTCAGTATGCATCCTTGTTATTTTTGTCATTCATACATTTGCTCATTCATTCATTCATCCAACAAATATTTATTGAGCACCTACTGTGTACCAGGTGCTGGTCTAGATGCTGGGAGTACAACAGGCAGGAAGTTCTTGTCCTCATAGAGCTTCCTTCTTATGTAAAATCCCCTCCGTGCCGAGGGCTTCCATGGAAAAATGCATGATGCTCTGAGAATATATAACAGAGGGATCTGACCTTGTTGGGACCATCCAGAGTGCTTCCCTGATGAGGTGTCCTCATTGAGCTTTGACTTGAAGAGTGAGTAGGAGTTATTAGGCAGAATGGGAGGGAAAGGTGGTCCAGGCAGAAGGAACAACATAGGCAACGGTCCTGTAACAGGAAGATACAAGGTTCACGCAGAAGACAGAAAGGTCAGTGCAGCTGGAGAGAAGCAAGCAGGATGGGCTGTGAGGTGAGGCTGGAGATGTGGGCATGGCTCAGTGGTGAGGAGTGTGGACTAAATCCTGAGCTCACAGGGAGCCTCCGGACACTTTAAGCAGAGAGGACAGGATGGGATTTTGTATTAGAAGGGTCCCTACAACAAAGAATGGAGAAGAGACTGGCGGGGGCGGGGTAGGGAGAGCAGGTAGGGAGCCGTTGATCACTCTGGAGTGACCGAGATGACTTCATTCATTCATTTGTTCACAACAAGACCTCTCCTCTAAACCCCAGACTCACTTACCCACCTATCCCCCTGACATTTCCCCATGGGTGTCAAACAGACATTTCATCCTTGTCCCGAACCGAACTCCTAACCTCTCCCCCTCTGTCTTCGTTCCCTGTTGCTGCTGTAACCGATTCTCACACGTTTCGTGGCTTCAAACAACACAAATTAATTTTCTTCCAGTTCTGGAGGCCAGAAGTCTGTCATCAGTCTCACTGGGCTAAAATCAAGGTGTCGACAGGGCTTGTTGGCTGGTTCCTCTGGAGGCTCTGAGGGGAGAATCTGCCTCCTGGCCTTTTCCCAGCTTCTAGAGGCTGCCTGCATACCTTCCTTGGCTCATGGCCCATTGCAACCTCCGTTTCCATGGTTACATCTCATACTACTTACTGCCTTTGGTCCTCCTGTGTCCCTCTTATAAGAACGCTTGTGATGATACTGGGCCCATTCAGGTCATCCAGAATCATCTTCCCGCCTCAAGATCCTTCATATAATCACCACTGCAAAGTCCCTTTTATCATGTAAAGTCACATACTCACAGATTCTGGGGATTAGGCCCTGGCCATCTATGGGGGGGGCGTGTCATTATTCATCCTACCCCACCATCCTTAGACCTGCTGCTCTCTGCTCCCTGTCTCAGGGGAAGGAAGGTCCATCCTTCCAGGCCAAAACCTTTGGAGTCATCCTGGATTCCTCACTTTCTCTCACATCTCATAACCAACTTTTCAATAGATTCTGTAGCCTGTACCTTCAAATATATGTTCCAGTTCCCACCACTCCCCATTACCCACCTGCCACCACCCTGGTCCAGCCCACCATCACTTCCTGATTTATCTATTGCCTCCTTGCTGGGCTCTCCGCCTCCATCCACAGCCTATTCCCCACCTGGCAGCCGGAAGAATCCTGTTAAAACCTCAGACAGATCTCATCCCTCCTCTGCTCAAAAGTCTCCCAATATGGACTGAATGTCTGTGTCCCTCCAAAACACATCTGTTGAAGCCCAAAGCCCCCAGTGTGACAGTATTAGGAGGTGGGGTCTTTGGAGATAATTAGGTTTAACTGAGTTCATGAGGCTGGAGCCCCCGGGATGGGATTAGTGTTGTGCCCCTATAAGAAGAGCAAGAGAAACCAGAGCTCGTGTTCTCTCTGCCGTAGGACAGAGGGAGAAGCCACCGTCTGCAAGCCGGGGAGACAGCTTTTACTGGGGAAAGCGTCTGCTGACACCTTGATCTTGGACTTCCCAGCCTCCAGACTGCGAGAAATAAATTCCTGTTGTTGGAGCCACCCAGTCTATGGTATTTTTTATGGCGGCCTGAGCAGACTAAGATACCACCCGGCTCCTACCTCACTCAGAGTAAAAGCAAACTTCTCACCATAAGGCTTGTACAACCCACCCCATCTCCCCTCTGACCCTGTCTCGGGTCTTCCACTCTTTCCATCACGCACTCAGTTGCTATCACACTGGTTTCTTTACTGTTCATTGGAAATGCCAGGCACGTTCGCACCCCAGGGCCTTTGCACTTGCTGTTCCCGCTGCCCAGAAAGCTTTCCCCTGGGATATCCCCATGACTCACTCCCTCATCTCCATCCAGACTTCATCTTCATCAATGAGGCCTCCCCTGGCAGAACTATGGAAATTATCAACACCCCCCCACACACTCTCATTTTCTTTTCCTGCTTTATTTACTTCTCTGTGGTGCATAAGACCATCTAATAGGTTACATGTTTTAAGTGTTTATTTTATTTATGGTCTGTCTCCCCCTTTAGAACATAAGCTCCAGGGGTTTGTGTCTGTGTTGGTCACTGTTATAGCCTCAGTGTCTAGAAGAGTGCCTGGCATGCTCTGTCTCTATGAATGAATGAATAAATGAATGAATGGATGAATTCAACAAATATTTCTGCTGTGCTCCTAGGACAGGGGTGGAGGCTGGTTCTGGAGACCCACAGAGCTCAGATAAGGCTCCTGCCCTGGGAGTTCAAGGTCTGGGCGTGGGGAGGGCTGGACCCCTAAAGGGAAAGAGAAACCAATATCGCAATATTGTCTGATAAAGACTGTGAGGGAAATGAGTTTGGAGGCTGGAGGGGCATACAAAGCCTGTAAAAATAAACAGTTGCCTCTTCTTCAATGCTAATACGCGGGTCAACTATGACCCATGGGCCAGCTGTCTGTTATATTAAATAAAGTTTTATTGGAACACGGCCTCGTCCATTCTTTGACGCATCGTGCTTTTGTACAATGATAACAGAGTTGAGTCATTGCAAGAGAGACCATATAGTCTGCAAAGCAAAAAATATTTACTAACTGACCCTTTACAGAAAAAGTTTGCCAACCTCTGCCCTAACGTTAAAAGTTCACATTTTCTGAATATTTATATTTATATATATGGTTCCCCCCCTCATGTTTTGTTATGTAATCTTCACCTCAACCTTTGAGATTATGAATATCCCATTTTATAGACGAGGAAATGGAGGTTCAGAGAGGTGAGGTGATTTTCCCAAGCTCACACAGCGAGCGAGGGAGGGGCAGAGCACAGAATACGCTTGATTTCGCACCTTGTGTTTTTCCCTTAGTAACATATTTGAAGAGAATTCTGTCCGTAATTGTGGGAAGCTATCAAATTTGTTTATTTTACAGCCTCCTCCTGGAATCTATCTGAAGTCCCCTCATGATGAACATTTAGGTTATTTCCCCTCTAATCTGCTAGGATTAGCAGTGCTGAGGTGAATATCCATGTGCTTGGTTCTTCAAGTTCATGTGTGACTGTTATCTGAAGGCTGAACTCCTAGACTGGAGTAGCTGGTCAAAGGGCATATGCCAGGCTGTGACTCGGGCATGGAGTTGAGTCCACTGGGCAGGTGGGGAAGGAGAGAATGGGGAGGGCATTCTGGGCAGAGGGACCTGCCTGGACAAAGTCTGGAGGTGTGAGCCAGACTATCCCCAAGTGCCCGCATCTCATGGGCATAGGTGATATAGACGTGCAAGAGAGGGTGATGCCAGGTGTCTCCAATGAAGGGCTGGGCGCTGTCCTGGGGCCACTGGGTAGTTATGAGAGGGCTGTGAGCAAAGGAGGGGCAGGATCAGCTTTGGGGTCCTGGAGGGAATGGGCTGGTTGAGGAGATTGGAGGCAGGGAGGCCAGGGAGGAGGCTAGGGGAGTGGACAGAGTCTGAGTCTTCCCCAATCAGAATTTCTGAATAGATCAATGGAATACCTCTCCTGCTGCTTTCAGCTTATGTTTATGGGGGTGATACTTGCATCTCGTGGATGGAACCCAGAGATGCAGCTGAACATCCTACAGTGCACGGACGGCCCCCACAAGATGAATCATACAGCCCCAAATGTCAGTAGTACCTCAGAAATGCTGATATTTATTGATAAACATAACAGTTAATACCATAGAAGTCTCATAGCTCAGGGTTAGGGGTCAGGCCAGGTGACCTGCATTCAAATTCTGGCCCCACCACTTACTCACTGTTTGATTTTGGGCAAGTATAGCCTGTAAACCTCAGTCTCCTCATCTGTAAACTGGGGGCAATACCTTACCTCCTTTATAGGGATACTGTGAGGGGCAAATGAGTCATTACGTCTTAAATCTTAGCCCAGGGCTTGGCGCAGAGTTGCCAATGTTGGCTGTGATCTTGATTGAGCACCAGCTGTATACCAGATGCCCTTGGGACACATGGTAACTCCCTCCAGCTTCACATCAGCCCTGCAAGTGCCATGGTACAGATGAGAAACTGAGGCACAGAGAGGCAAAGGCTCTTGCCCAAGGTCACACAGCAAGTGTGTGGCTCCCCGAACAGAGGTTAAAGGATGGCAGGAAGGAAAGGAAAGAAAAAGTAAGCCAAGAAAAAGGAGAGACACAGGAAGATGGAGATCCAGAGATGGAGGACAGAGACCAGACAAAGGGAAAGACAAAAAGAGAGAAAAACAGAGTGAGGGACAAAGCTTGAAGAACAGGAAGGACCTGGGGAGGGTGTGGGGCACTCTGGCCCCAGGAGCAGCCTCGGAGCCAAAGTCTGAACAGAAATGTCATAGCCCCCCACCCAGCGTGGGTGACAAGAGTTGAGAGGAAGCTGGCCAGTGGGTGTGACAGTATTTGGAGCCTGGAGCTTGTGGGTGTAACAGTGCCCCACCCCGTGGGTGTGAAACTCACTGAACCAGGGCAGAAGTGCCCCCAGAGATGCCCCAGGTGATGGGCCCCAGCTCTGCCTTGGGGCAACACCAAGGCCCAGGCCAGGGTGTGTGTGTGTGTGTGTGTGTGTGTGTGTGTGTGTGTGAGAGAGAGAGAGACAGTGTGTGCACTATTAATTCAGCAAATAGCACTGCACATTAATTTTAATTTTAATTTTTAAATTGAAGTTCAGTTGATTTATAATGTGTTAATTTCTACTGTACAGCAAAGTAATTCAGTTTTACATATACATGTATACATTCTTTTTCATATTCTTTTCCACTATGGTTTATCACAGGATGTTGAATAGTGGTCCCTGTGCTATACAAGTAGGACCTTGTTGTTTATCCCTTGTGCATATAATGGCTTGCATCTGCTAATCCCAAACTCCCAATCCTTCCCTCCCCCACCCCCTCCTCCTTGCCAACCACAAGTCTGTTCTCTATGTCTGTGAGTCTGTTTCTGTTTCATAGATAAGTTCATTTGTGTAATATTTTAGATTCCACATATAAGTGATATCATACGATATTTGTCTTTCTCTGTCTGACATACTTCACTTAGTGTGATAATCTCTAGGTCCATCCATGTTGCTGCAAATGGCATCGTTTCATTCTTTTTTACGGCTCAGTTATATCCATATATATATGCCACATCTTCTTTATCCATTCATCTGTTGATGGACATTTAGGTTGTTTCCATGTCTTGGCTACTGTGAACAGTGCTGCTGTGAATATAGGGGTGCGTGTATTTTTTTAATTGTACTTTTGTCGAGATATATGCCCAGGAGTGGGATTGCTGGATCCTATGGCAACTCTACTTTTAGTGTTTTGATGCACATTATTTATTTATGAAGTTTTTTTATTGTGATATATAACACACATCCAGAAAAGGACATAACACATAACATCAAAGCAATCCACGTTTGCTGATGGATGACTGGATACACAAAATGTGGTCTATCCAACCAATGTAATTTTTTTTTTTTTTAAATGGCTGCTCTTTCTTTTTTTTTTTTTTAAACGTTGGGTTTATTTATTTATTTATTTATTTATGGCTGTGTTGGGTCTTCGTCTCTGTGCGAGGGCTCTCTCTAGTTGCGGCAAGCGCGGGCCACTCTTCATCGCGGTGCGCGGGCTTCTCACTGTCGCGGCCTCTCTTGTTGCGGAGCACAGGCTCCAGACGCGCAGGCTCAGTAGTTGTGGCTCACGGGCCTAGTCGCTCCGCGGCATGTGGGATCTTCCCAGACCAGGGCTCGAACCCGTGTCCCCTGCATCGGCAGGCAGATTCTCAACCACTGCGCCACCAGGGAAGCCCCAACCAATGTAATATTAATCAGCCTTAAAAAGGAAGAAGGGACTTCCCCGGCGGTCCAGTGGTTAAGACTCCACGCTTCCACTGCAGGAGACATGGGTTTGATCCCTGGTAGGGGAACTAAGATACCACATGCTGCTGGGCACAGCCACAAAAGAAAAAAGAAAAACAAGGAAGGAAATTCTGACACATACTACAATGTGGATGAACCTTGAGGACATTAGTGAAATAAGCCAGTCCCAGAAATGCCAAGTATTGCATGATTCCACTTATCTTAGATACTTAGAGTAGTTAAATTCATAGAGACGGAAAGTAGAATATTGGATACCAGCGGTTGAGGGGAGGGGGAAAGCGGAGTTAGTGTTTAATGGGTACTGAGTTTCAGTTTTGCAAGATGAAAAAAGTTCTGGAGACAGATGGTGGTGATGAGTGCACAACAATGTGAACGCACTAGATGTCGCCACATTGTACACTGAAAAACGGTGAAAATGGTAACCGTTTGTGTTGCATGTATTTTACCACAATTTTTCAAAATGTAAGTCAGATCACATCATTTACTTACCCTTACCCTCAGAATAAAATATATAAATGAGTTTTTAACCATTTTCTAATTGAAGCATAGTTAATTTACAATGTTGTGTTAGTTTCAGGTGTACGGCAAAGTGATTCAGTTATACATAAATATTTATATTCTTTTTCAGATTCTTTTCCATTATAGGTTATTACAAGATACTGAATATAGTTCCCTGTGATACACAGCAGGTCCTTGTTGTTTACTTATTAAAATAAAATATATAAATGATTTTGAAGATCATAATTTGCAGCTTCATTGATGACTATAAAATGAATCCCTGTAGTTGCTACCCAGTCAAGAAACATAGTCCCACCAGCCCCTCTGTCACAGCCCCACCCTCCTCACTTCTCCATCACTTGCCCGATTTTCTCATCAGTTTATCATCCAAACAATCTGCCCGACCCTGTCATTTGCTTTGGCCTGTTTTGAGCTTTCTGTCAGTGGAATCGTAGGTCACGTCTTCTTTTGCGTGTGACTTCTTGGGCTTAACGTCATGCGTAAGACATGCATTGGAGCCAGTGTGCGTGTCTGGAGATCATGCATCCCACTGCTGTGCGAAAATCAGCAGATCAATGTGCCAGTGGGTTTGTTTGTTTGTTTGTTTGTTTTAATGATTCAAGGATTAAGTCATACAACCAAAACAGACCGCTCCTGCTGTTCATTGCATTAGCAAAAGCTCAATGTAAAAACACCCCACATTTCTGCAACTGTCAATTTAAAAAATTGTGTTCTAACCGTTGAAAGGTCCAACCGTGTATTCTTGCTACTGGATAAGTGGTACGGAGCTCTGCTAGCAGCAGAAGGGGGTTGACATCACAGATCCAAATGAACATCATTAGGCAGAGCGAAGACAGGAAGCGTGTGTCCACGTGGGTCTTGTGAAGAGGAGGGTCAGTAACAGTCCCAGTACAGAGCTGGTGATCTGGCAAGACAGTGATTTTTTTTTTTTTTTTTTTTTTTTTACATCTTTCGTTAGATTTATTCCTGGGATTTTTTTTTTTTTAACATCCTTATTGGAGTATAATTGCTTTACAATGGTGTGTTAGTTTCTGCTTTATAACAAAGTGAATCAGTTATACATATAAGACAGTGATGTTAACAAGGTTCATGGTTTAAGAATACGGTATCTAAAATATTTTATAAAGACAATGTCAATGAAAAAATAATAATAAAATTAAAAATTTTCAATTAAAAATATTTTTAAAAAAAAATTTTTTAAACCGTAAAGCTGCAACACCTGATTTTTACACCTAGTTACTAGAAAACAAAGGGAAGCACTTATTAGTTTTAACTGAAAAAACAAACAAACATGAAAACAGCAATGCACTTTAATCTATCAATACAAAAAACCACAGTGGGTTTATCTAGTGAGTCTCCTGTTGACGGACATTTGGGTGGTTTCCGGCTTGGGATCCTCACAAAGAGTGGGGACTGTGGGCATTCGTGTCCCCTGGCGGCCGCGTGCCCCCATTTCTCACCGGTACACACAGAGGAGGGGACACGTGGACGGCCAGCTCTTGTAGATCCTGCCAAACAGTTTTCCAAAGAGCTTGTCCCAATTTCTCCTCCCACGGCAGCGCTAGGAAACAGGCCACTGTTTCTGCAGCCACGCGATGTGGACTGGGGAGGGGGCTGGGCACGGACAGTGGATGGTGGGAAACAGCCCCCCTCCCCCATCCCCACCCCAGGCGCTGGCACCGCCTCTTCTAATTCCACCTCCTCCTCCACTGGGCTCAAAGCCAAATCCCTCCAACCGTTTCCCTGGCATTCTTTTCTGCCTGCCTCACGCCAACGCCAAACACGGCCATTAGTGTTGCCCAGCGGGGCTCATGGTCAGGACCCCATCCTGGTTGCCCGGTCCGACTCCTGCTTCTGTCTCTACCTGCGCGACCCAGCGCAAGTGGCTTGACCCTGCTAAGCCTCAGTTTCCACATCTGTCAAATGGTGATTTTTTTTAAAAAAGAGGCATGCCCATTAAATGTGCTAAGTCATGCCTTCATTTGGGCAATACACTATTTTATGTCAATTACTTTACAAGGTTCATGGAGCACAGTAAAACCTCTGAAAATATCTGAGCAGCGGGCACCATTTTCACAATCACAATGTGCGCATAAAGCATAAAGTCTTTTCTTTATAATACAGAGTTGTGTTCTAGCGCCTGGACCCTGGAACCGGACTGCCCAGATTCAAAGCCCAGCCCTCCCACTAACTAGCTGTGCCACCTTAGAATAGTTACTTAACCTCTCTGATCCAGTTTCCTATTTATCAATGGGAGTCAAAACAGTACCTGTCTCACTGAGTCGTGAGATTAAATGAGTTGATACACGTAAAGCACTTAGGACTGTGCCTAACACTTAGTAAGGGCTCAATAAATGTAAGGTATTGTTCTATGACCTCAGTGTGGTTGTCATGAGAATGACTTGAATTAACATATATGAGTAGCTAGGAAGATGTGTGGTACTTAACGCATGCTCAAGGGGAGGTCAGATTTTGGTGGCAACCAGCAGTCTCTGCCCCATTTCCTTTGTGCCCCTGAGCCTATAGGACATTTATGGAGCCTTCTGATGGCCAAAGGCACACACCACCATTCCACCATACGGCTGCCAGCGGTCGTTTTAGAATATATCCACAAATTCTTTGACCCTCATCCCTTCAAAAGGTGGAGAGTGATTCCCCTTCCTTTGAATGTGAGCCAGACTCAATGGCTTGCTTCTAACAGAATATACTAGAAGTAATGGTGTGTGACTTCAGAGGCTAGGTCACAAAAGACATGACTACTTCCTCCTGGCTTTCTCTTGGAATGTTCACTCTGGGGGAAGCCAGATACTATACTGTGGACCTTTGAGAAGCCTGTGGGGAGGCCCACATAGCAAGGACACGAGGCTTTCTGCCAAGAGCCAGGGCCAACTTGCCAGTGAGCCATCTTCGAAGCAGATTCTCCAGCCTCAGTCTTGCCTTCTGATGGATGACTGCAGCCCAAGCTGACGTCATGAGACACTGAGCCAGAACAGTCCAGCTAAGCCACTTCCTAATTCCTGACCCACAGAAACTGTGAGATAACAAATGCTTATTGTTGTTTTTAGGCAGTGTTTTTTTTGGGGGGGGGGGCAGTACTTTGTTACAGCAGTAGATGACTATTACACTACCCCACCCTGATGGCATGAGGGAACTTCTCTGACAGGTTTGTCTTCTTTCTGAGCAAGCCCCAGACTTTCAGGATGAGTTTTCTCAGCTCTCAGGTCCCTAAGTTTAAAGAGGGTCTTGAGCTGGTCATTCAAGCTGCTCACAAATATTCCAACTCTCAATCCTTCTGGGCCCATAAAAGATCATTCTTCCTTACTCTTGTGAAGTGTGATGTGGCCTTGTGACTCAATTTGGCCAACAAGCAGGTGTCATTTGAGGGTGGAAGCATTTAAGAACAACTGTGGGTTCTCCTCTTTTTTCCCCGCCCCAGAGTTCTGACCAGCCAACCGTAATGACACAGCAAAAAAATAAGTTTGTTGTTTTAAGCCACTGAGATATTTGTGCTTTTTGTTACAGCAGCATAACCCAGCCCACACTGAATAATACAGCATGCATCTTCCATGTCGTCTCACCTCTGCCAGACTCAGAAGGCCCCACATTCACATCCAAATTTTTTATTTTCTCTCTTTCTCGCATCTCTCTCCCCTCCAGCTCAGAGGGCCTCCCTTTTCCCTTACATTTCTAACAACCTCAGGTGCAGAAGATTAAGTAAATAATCTTCAGTTCTTAAAATGTATAAAATAGCCAGCAGTTAATAGCACTTGCTATGTACTATGTAAACTCTTTATACATTTTATGTTATTTCATTCTTGTCGGGACGACCCCGTAACGTAATGTCAGGACTCCTGTTATCCCATTTTATGGATGAGGCAGCTGAGGCACAGAGAAATTACCTAATTTCACTGAGGGCCCCCAGTAATTAAGAGGCAGAGCTTAATTTTAATTAATTAATTAAAGTGGGCAGTCTGACCCCAGAGGTACACTTAACCACCTGGTTTACACAAAAGCCAGTGTTAGTTTTATTTATTTCTTATTCATTTACTCCATTTTGCCCTCACCACCTGCTTCCTTTTCCTTCCCAGCCAGAGTCACTATTTTATCATGTTTATTGTGGTTCTTTCGTTTGTAGGTGCTCTTACACATTGTGTATTTTTGTTTGGGACATATGAATTTTACATTTATATCAACAGTACTGGGTTGTTTCTTACTATTTTCACTCAGATGCATTCTTGCTGTGTGCACAGCCTGGTCTGTGCTTCGCACACACAGACTCCTCCGTCCTGGGCCCCCACCCTCCCCTGCACCTCCTCCTCCCCAGTGATGGACACCAGCTTGCCTTTCACCCTCTCCCCGCCCCCCCCCCGCGCCCCCACTATAAACAGCACTGGGATGAACATCTTTGCCCCTGATGGGCGAGTGTGAGAACTTCTTCAGCCTCTTCACCAAAGACAGTGGAATTGCCAGGTTGTGAAATCCGCAGGTAATCAAGTTAACGAAGTTTTACCAAATGGCCCTTTAGCGTGGCTACATCATCAGAGAAACAAAACCGGTTCTGCTTCCAGATTCTTCCTGCCTCCCACCTGGACCTGAGGCTTTGGGGCTTAGAAGCGGAGGAATTTGCAGCCTTTGTTTCCCCACATTTATTTTCGGTCCCATTCTGACAACTCCTTACCTTAGGGCAAATAGCCCCTTGACTCACTGCCTGCCTGCGGCATGGTAATGGGGGAAGGGGAAAGAACGGGCAAGTTCATATCTCGGTTCGTATCTCAAAGTATGGTCTGCAGCGCATTAGCTATTATTATAAGTGGCTAATTCTGGGAAAGGTAGGCGAGGGCAGCAGGAAGCCAAGAGTGAGATTTCTCAGGTGGGAAAAAGAGAATTTCACTGGGGTGTGAGCACCCCCTTGTGGTCTAATCTCCCCATTACAACTTGAGTGATTCTCCCCATTAACCCCAATTACTTTAATCACACCTAATTCAATTCAAATGATACCTATTAGGCACCATCTATGTGCTAGACCAGCGATGTCCAATTTAAATATAATTCGAGCCCCACATGTGATTTCAAACTTTCTGCTACCAAATTAAAAAGGTAAAAAGAAACAGGTGACACTAATTATAATATTTTCTTTAACTCAATAGGCCCAAAAAACTATCACTTCAACGTGCAACCAATATAAAAATTACTGAGATTTTTTACCTTTTATTGTACTAAGCCTTCAAAATGTTCTCAGGACAGCCCAGGTCAATGCGGACACTAATTTTTTCACTAAAAACATTTGATCTCTATTTAGATTTTCATAACATTTACAGTAGAAGAGGCAGATCCCATACTTAAGTTGTTCCAAACACGTTTAAAGGGTTCCCAATAACTGAATTGAGGCTCCATTTTTTAAAATCTAAGTTTAAATCTATTACAAATTCCCTCCTAGGGGTTGGGGACATACTGGTGAACAAGATACATGTGGTTCCTCGCCTCAAGGGGTTTATTGGATGATACAGGAGAAAGACAAAAAAAGAATTATAAATTGTAATTAAAGCTATGGCAGAAACTAACAGGATAATTAGAGTTAATGGCAAACCATGACTCCTCAGCTGAAAATGGCTTTTACATCTCTAAAGGGTTGAAAAAAGTCAAAAGAAGAATATTTTTTGACACGTGAAAACTATATGCAATTCGAATTTCAGTGTCTATAAATAAAGTTTTATTGGAACACAGCTGCATCTATTCGTTTCCAAATTGTCGGTGGCTGCTTTCCTGTTACAGTAGCAAGAGAACTATGGACCACAAAGCCGAAAATATTTACAACTGGTCCCTTACAGAAAGTGTTTGCTGATCCCTAAAACAGAGAATAAAGAGGCAGGCATGCTTTACAGGGAGGGCATAATCTGGGAGGACGTCTCAGAGGAGGTGATATTGAAGCAGAGAAGAGTCAGGAGGCATTTACGAAAGTCTGAATATGGTTGAACCGATCAAGCCAGTGTTAAATATCCTGAGTGTGAATTTAACTACTCTAGGTACTCTCAATACTTCATATGAGTGGAATCATACAGTATTTACCTTTTGTGACTGGCTTTATTTCACTTAGCATAATGACCTCAAGGTTCATCCATGTTGTCGCGTATGTCAGAATTTCCTTCCTTTTTAAGACTGAATAATATCCCATTGCATGTATATACCACATTTTGTTTACCGATTTGTTAATTGATAGGTTGCTTCCACATTTCAGCTTTTGTGAATAATGCTGCTATGAACATGGGTGTACAAAGATCTCTTCCAGTCCCTGCTTTCAGTTCTTTTGGATGTATATCCAGAAGTGGAATTGCTTCATCATATAGTAATTCTACTTTTAATTATTTGAGGAATGTCCATATTGTTTTCCATAAGGGCAGTACCATTTTACATTTCCACCAACAGTGCACAAGGGTTCCAATTTCTCCACATCTTTGCCAACACATTATTTTCTGTTTTTTAGATAGTAGCCATCTTCATGGGTGTGAGGTGGTAGCTCATTGTGGTTTTGACTTGCATTCCCCTAATGCTCAGTGATGTTGAACATCTTTTCACGTACTTACTAGCCATTCTTATACCTTCTTTGGAGAAATATCTATTCAAATCCTTTGCCCAATTTTAACCGAAATTAACAATCTCTATATAGTATATACATAGAGACAGAGAGAGAGATACAGTGGATGCAAGTGTTAATAAGGCATATTCAAGTGTTTATTGTACTGTTTCTGCAACTTTTCTCTAGGTTTGAAGATTTTTCCAAAAAAAAAAAAAAAATCCAGGGAAAAAACAGTGCGTTTTCCTCTTCTGTGGATTCATTGAATTCGATAAATATTTATTGAGCACCTAGGACATGTCAGGCATTGGACAAGGGCAGGGAACACAAACCCTGACCTCTGGGCACTAGCATACCGGGGACTCATGATATATCACATGGTTTATTTACTTCCCAGCACTGAATGCGGTTTGACATGATCTTATTTACTAATCTGTTTACTAGGTTTTACATTTCTCTCCCGTGCACATCCTTCCACTCCTGCTAGAAGGAACCCCATGAGCAGGAACTGTGTCCATCTTATTCAGTCTATTTCTAGTGCTCCGCTGGAGATAGTGGTTGCTCCATTGAGAGTTCTTGAACTGTAAACTCCACGTGAGCAGAGACTGTGTCTGTTTGCCTCAGTGCTCCATCAGGCGCCTAGGACAGGGCCCGGTACACAGTAGGTGTTCAGTAAATATTTGTTGAATTAAAGAATGTAAGTTCTGAAAAGAGCAGGGATCTCCTGTTTTTCTCAGCTCTAACCCTAGCTTCTGGAGCAGACCTGGCACATAGTAGGTGCTCAATACACATAAGTTTAAAGAATGAATGTTGGGGCTTCCCTGGTGGCGCAGCGGTTGAGAATCTGCCTGCCAATGCAGGGGACACGGGTTCGAGCCCTGGTCTGGGGGGATCCCACATGCCGCGGAGCAACTAAGCCCCTGAGCCACAATTACTGAGCCTGCGCGTCTGGAGCCTGTGCTCCGCAACAAGAGAGGCCGCGATGGTGAGAGGCCCGCGCACCGCGATGAAGAGTGGCCCCCACTTGCCGCAACTAGAGAAAGCCCTCGCACAGAAACGAAGACCCAACACAGCCAAAAATAAATAAATAAATAATTAAAAAAAAAAAAAAAGACCTTATAATTCTCCTTGGGGCGTCGGGGAAGTTTGGAGGACTTTAAAAAAAAAAAAAAAAAAGAATGAATGTAAGATCCAAGAAGGCAGGGCAGACCTCTGGTTTTTGAAATTCTCTCCTTAGCTCCCAGCTCCACGCCTGGCACAAAGTAGGTGCTCAGCAAACACGCGCCTGCGCACTCACGCACTCACGCACGGAGTGTTTCTCCCGCGGCCTCCTTGACTCCGCCCCTGCCTGGGGGGCGGGGCCGACTGGGTTCTCTGTGAAGTCACAAAGGCCGTGCTATGCTTCTGGCCTTGGCTCTTCTGCTGCTCTTGGACCTGAGCGCCCGCCGAGGCTGGGGCTGCCTGCAGTGTGACCACTCGGTGCGGGAAGCCCTGAGCCAGCTGCGCGTCGCCCTCATCCCCGACCGCTTCCATCAGGAGCAGCTGCAGGCCCGCGCTCAGGCCCTGCTGCTGGGCATGGAGGGGCCTTTCTTCCGGGACTACGCGCTGAACGCCTTTGTGGGGAGAGTGGGTGAGTGCTGGGGAGGGGAGGATGCCTAGCACGGTGGAGAAAGGGACCAGTGGGGCAGCCCAAGGCTGGGCCGGGAGACCGACGCTCTGGGGACCACGCCCCCAAGAGGGGGAGGGCGGGGCCGCTCTCGGAGGGAGATGGAGGGGATCACGTGTCTCTCGCAGGGACCCACTGGAATTTCCTCCCCTCTCGCCCCCAGGGATAGAGCACCTGGACCTTGTGGCATCCTTTATCAAGAATCAAACAAACAACTTAATGGTTAATTCTCTTAGAGGTAGGAGCTAAGAGGGAAAGCCTTTTTCCAGCCCCCTTTTCCTTCCTCCCTTTCCAGCGGTTCACCACGCCTTCTCTTGATGTAAAAACAAAAGCAAACACACTGTACAGCCTTTACTGTGTGTCTGACAGAGTTCTAGAAAAGTCTAGGACAGGTCATCAAGGTGGGCGGTATTGTGATCTGCCCTTTACAGAGGGGGAGGCTGAGGCTCAGAGAGGTTAGGCGACATGCCCAAAGTCACACAGCTAGGAGTAACAGAGCTGAGGATTTGAACCTGGGACATCCAGCTTAGACCATTATATTCCTAACCGTCACCCCACGAGGTGTCTCCTGGTTTTGTATTCAGCGGCTCCTGGGACGCCACTCTCACCCCACTTTGAGGGATGGAGCAGGGAGAAGGGCACCACGGAAGAGCCCACCATTTTTTTTTTTAAAGATATGAAATGTTTGTGTGTGTGTGGTTTGTATAAAGCGAGCCCTGAAAGAGGAATGGGGGTGGGGAGGTGGGTAGATTGCCAGAATACTGGTGTCGGTTGTCCTAGGATAAGGGAACAGAAGGTGATGTATGCTTTTCTTGCCTATGCTTGTCAAATTGCTGTGTATTTCAATTTCCTTTTCTTTTCCCCTCCCTCCCCTTTTTAATAACGAATATGTAGTAGTCATAGAATCAGGAGGAAATAACAATCATTTTAATTACATTAAAAAATTAAATTTTATCTCAATTTTTAGAATTGCCCTACCATTTAGTGAATATGAAATTTTAAAAAACAATGCATACTAAGGAGTGCAGGGCTTTTGGTGGGGCAGGGAGAGGTAATGAATATTCTAAAATTGTGGCGATGGTTACATAACTCTGGGAATAATCTAAAAGCCATTAAATTGTGTGCTTTAAATGGGTGAATTGTATAGTATGTGAGTTATGTATCAGTAAAGCTGTCCAAAAAAAAAAATCCAAATGTGTATAGTCTCCTTTGACCAGGCCCCTTCCTGGGAACTTTAAACACTGGAAGTTCTGTTCTCAGCTGGTGGACAGGGAGGGAGGTTGTGTTCCCATTCTAGACCTTTGAGAGAGGTGTAGAAATTACAGTGGAGGTCCTGAGGGTAGACTGCCCTGGAATCAAAGCCTGGCTAACCTTCAGCAAGCTATTTAACATCTTTGTGCCTCGGTTTCCTCATCTGTAAAATGGGAATAATAGCACTCACCCCATAGTCACTGAGAACCATAAAGAGGTTTGTGAATGTGCATTTAGCACACAGTAAGTGCTCAATAAATGTTAGTTATTAAGATGATTATGCTGCATCTTGCGTCTCTGTCTAGAGCAAGGATTGGCAAAATATAGCCTGGGGGCCAAATCTGCAAATAATGTTTTATTGGAACACAGCCACACCCATTCATGTATGTACTGTCTATGTTGCTTTTGCTCTCCAAGGCAGAGCTGAGTAGGAACAATGACCATATGGCCCTTGAAGCTGAAAATATTGACTGTCTGGACCTTCACAGAAAAAGCTTAGAGCAGGAGGTCTCAACTCAGGCTGCAGGTTGGAATCCCCTGGGGAACTTTTAAGACAATCCAGGAGCCCAGGCAGCAGCCCATGCCAATTAAATCAGAATATCAGGGGGCGGGCCCTGAACATCAGTAATTTTTAAACTCTCACCTTTTAAAAAAAAGTGATTTTTATATTTTGAAAAAATTCAAATGGATAGAAAAGTGGCAAGAGTAGTACAATAAACACCTATACACCATTCTTAACATTTCACTATATGGTAACCTATTGCCACATTTGCTATGTGTGTGTGTGTGTGTGTGTGTGTGTGTGTGTGTGCGTGTGTGTACCATTTGAGACTTAGTGACATTTCAACCCCAAATTCTTCAGCAGGCAATCTCCTAAAAACAAGGAAAGACATTCTCTTACACAGTGAGTGTACCTAGGAATTTAACATCGATTCCATACTATCCTCTAATATTCAAACCTCATTAAAATGTTCCCAACTGTCTCAATCACGTCCTTCATGGCTAGTTTTCTTTCAATCCTGGATCTGTTCTGGGAGCACGCATTGCATTCAGTTGTCTTTTATGACGATGACACTTTTGAAGAGTCCAGGCCAATGATTTTACCAACTATTATTATATTATTGGGGTTGGTTACATAGGCAAGGAGCACCCAAGTGGCTGATCTCAGTTATTCTGTCTCCAGCCCCACCAGAGGTCAAGCTGCTACCATGTTGGCCCAAGGCCACCACCATGAATCACATTGTTATCACAGACTACGTGGTGTGACCCAAGGCTTCCAAGTAAAGAAAGACACACTTAACAGGCAGGATATTCCAAGGACTTAGAGGTTACCTCCCAGGAGCCAGGCAAGAACCAAACCTTTTTTTTTTTTTTTTTTGGAATGTGCAGGGTTTGGAAAACTCAGACCTGCTGAGTTAACCCTTTACAATATAACATGTCAAATGGGAACAAATACTACGGAGGAAAAAAAATAAAGCAGGGACCAGGGGATGGAGAGTGCTGGGAATAGGGGCAGGGCTTGCAGGTTAAAATAGGACAGCCAAGAAGGATGTCACTGAGAGGTCAGCACGTGAGAAAAGATGCGGAGGAGAGGGGGAAGCAGCTGTGAGAGGGTAGACGTCTAGGCTAGAAGGCTGTAGGCAGAAAGAACAGCAAGCGCAATGCCTGAGATGGGAGTATGATTGGCATATTCACAGAATCTCGAAGAGGCCAGGGAGGCTGGAGTGGAGAGAGAGGGAGAGATGTAGAAGCTGAGGTCCTAGAGGTAAGGGGGAGGGGATGGGTAGGTTGGTACCCATCCACTGGAAGGGATTTATAATGGTAAGGACTTTTGGCTTCTGCTCTGGGTCACATGGGAGGGTTCTGAGCAGAAGTGTGAAGCTAGTGAGATGCCTGAGATTTTATTGGGGTCCCTCTGGCTGTGGAGAACAGATCTAGCAGGGCAACAGGGAAGGCTGGGGGACCAATGAGAAGGTTGTGACAATGGCCCAGGCAAGAGATGATGATGGCCAGCACCAGGGAGTGGAGGGGGTAAGAAATGTTGGATTCCTGGATCTCTCTTGACTATTCACGGACAGGATTTACTCACATGCATGTGGACAAGTTGCATGTGAGATGTAAGGAAAGAAGAATCAAAGCACCAAGGATTTTGGCTTGAGGAACTAGAAACGTGGCACCTCCCTCTATGAAGATGGAGAAGACTTCTTCACTTTCTATGAAGATGGAGAAGACTTCACTTTCTATGAAGATGGAGAAGACTTCACTTTCTATGAAGATGGAGAAGACTTCACTTTCATAGGAAGTGAGTTTGGAGGAGGATATCAAGGTTCAGTCTTGGACTCACTGAGTTTCAGATGCTTATTAGACATCCAAGTGGAGATCCTGAATGGATAGTTGGATATATGCATCTGGACTTCAGTGAGTGGTCTAGGTTAGTGATGCCAATGTAGGAGGCACCAGTGTGTATAGAACAGTGCTGTCCAGTGGAAATATGTGAGGCACAAATAGTCACATATGTAATTTAAAATTTTCTGGCAGTCACATTTTTAAAAAGGTAAACAGAAGCAGGTGAAATTAATTTTAATAGATTTTATTCAACCCAATACCTAAAATATTACCATTTCAACAAGCGGTCAAAATAAAAATTATTGGGACATTGTACAGTTATTTTTTCATACCACGTCTTCGAAATCCAGCATACATTTTATACTAACAGCTGATCTCAATTCAGGCTAGCCCATTTCCAGTGTTCAATTGCCATGTGTGCCTAGTGGCTGCCATATTGGACAGTGCCTTTCTAGATAATGTACAAAGCCATGAGGCTGGGTGAAATCATGGAGTGAGTGTAGACAGAATAGAAGAAAAGAGGAGAGCAGATCAGGGAAAAGGAGAGGAGAGGTGACCGAGTGTACCCTTCTACCACTTACCAGGTAAGGAAACTGAGGCCAAAGGCTGGTGGTTTAGCCTGGGTCCCTGCAGTGGATCAGAAGGTAGATGTAGGACCTCCCTGCCATAGATTCACCTAGTGGACCCCGAGGAATAGCCAGTCTTGCTTAGAAAAGGAGTTTCCTCATCACTTCTCTTTTTTTATTTTTTGGCTGCACCGCAACCAGGGATTGAACCCACGCCCTCGGCAATGAAAGCGTGGAGTCCTAACCACTGGACCACCAGGGAATTGCCCCTCATCCCTTCTCTTTGAAGCTGCTGGTGGGGTGGGCTTGTTGGGTGCCTCCCACCCCAGGAGGATCCCTTTTTCTCCTCAGATGGGCCTCTGCTGGATGAACTGGTGACTCTTAGGGAGAGGGTGATCAAGGAACTCAAGAAAGTTTTAAGATCATATGAATTAAAAGGTGCGTCATTTCTCTCCACCAAGCCCCCTTCTCCCCTTTCCCATTATCACTTGATCCCCTTCTCCCACCCTTTCTTCCAACCTCCTCTCTCACCTCCCCTATGACTCAGCCTTCTCTGCCTCTCCCCAAAATTCCCTTCTCTCCTTTCCCAGACTCTTTCCTCCCTGTCCCGGTCCCTTCCCATTAAATTCTCAAATTGCTGGCCCAACTTAACTCACCTCCACTCTTTTCTCTTGCAGCCTGCGATCCCAAAATTTGCCGTGAGTCCTGGGTTTACTGTCTGTTCTTCCCTTTGCTACCCTCCTACCCCTTTTTACTTTGTCTCCCCCAAATCAAGCCCTGTTGTCACACCTATTCCATTTGGTGGTTCCCCCACCCCAAAGCTATGGCACCGAGGGATATCTGATTTTTGAGGGCTTATGAAAGTGATTTCAACCTGCAAAAAAAGATTTTGGGGGGATGTTAGTCAGGCTAGGATAGGCTATGTTGCAGTGACAAATAACCCCCCACATCTCAGTTGTTTAACAAACGAAAGGTTTATTTCTCTCTTGCCAGAATTCCATTGGGAGTTGAACAGATCTTCCAAGTGGTGACTCCAGGATCCAGGCTGCACCTGTGCAGTGGCTGCTAAGCTAACTTCAGAAGGGAAAGTGAATAGAGAATCCTACAGGGCCTTTTGTAGCTGGCCTGGGAGTGACATACATCGTTCTGTCCACCTTCTATTGGCCAGAACTTGGTCACATGGGTACAACCAACTACAAAGGAGCCTGGGAAATGTAGTCTTCCTGTGTGGCAGGAAGCCGGGGAGACAGATGAGTCCTCAGTCTATGCCACAAGGGGCAGCAAAATAGGAATAGAGAAGTGCAAACATTCTGTTGGTAGACATTAAGTTTCAAATTAATTTAATGTAATCACATGTCTACCAACAAAATGTTGGGTCAACTGTACAACTGAATTCCACTTTTCAGTGATTATATACAAATTATTTTTAATGTGAGTCATCAGTGCATTTTGCTCAGCTAGCTCTGCTGCACATGGGACCTCCAAATTCAGGAGGGCCAAGGGACTCCCTCTCCTCTTTCCCCTTCTGCCTTCCTCCCCCTTGCCAGTCCTCTGATATATGCCCTCATCCCACTTCTCCCTTTCCTCTTGTCCAGGCTTGCTAAAAGAAGAAGTCTTGGATTGTTTACATTGCCAGAGGATCAGTCCCAAATGCATCAAAGAAAAGTACTGTTTTGGTAAGCTCCTGGCATGGGGGAAGGCATGGGACAGGTGCATGAGAGGTGAAGACAACCATATCCCAGTGGATATGACTTTTGAGGTCTCCCACGTGCAGCCTTAAACCCTGCCCTTTCCATTTGATTACACAGTGGCCCAGAAGTTGCTTCCACATTCTGAAATTCACTTTCCCCCTACTAACTGGAAGACCCCTCTGTAACTTTACAATGCTTCTAAGGCCAGAATGGCAGGTGCTAGGAAAACATTTTATGTTTAGCCAGTGCCATACCAGGGGAGTCTGGAAGGATGTGCTGAATTCACTCATTCATTCAGAGGTTTTAAAAAACATACATCCTTATTGCACAGAGAATAATACAGTGAACCCCTATATATCCATCAAGATTGAATAGTCATGCTGAACATTTTCACATACTGTTCCCTCTCTCTGTCACACTGTTCCTCTCACTCCCTTACTTCAGTAAAGTCTTCAAGTCCCCCTCCTCAGAGAGAACTCCCTGATCATACTTTCTAAAGTATCACTTTTTTTTTATTTTTTATAAATTTATTTATTTATTTTTGGCTGCGTTGCGTCTTTGTTGCTGTGTGCGGGCTTTCTCTAGTTATGGCGAGCGGGGGCTACTCTTCATTGTGGTGCACGGGCTTCTCATTGTGGTGGCTTCTCTTGTTGCGGAGCATGGGCTCTAGGCGCGCGGGCTTCAGTAGTTGTGGCACAGGGGCTTTAGTAGTTGTGGCTCACGGGCTCTAGAGCACAGGCTCAGTAGTTGTGGCGCATGGGCTTAGTTGCTCCGCAGCATGTGGGATCTTCACAGACCAGGGCTCAAACCTGTGTCCCCTGCATTGGCAGGCGGATTCTTAACCACTGCTGCCACCAGGGAAGCCCTCTAAAGTATCACTTTCTATCAAATTATGTTGACAATGAACATACCTCCACATTTGCTTCACTTTGTTTATTGTAGTCATATTTTAAAAGAAATCAGGCATCACGAGATTTCACCCATAGTGTGTACCTCTAAAAGGAACACTTCCTACATAACCACAATGCCCTTCCCAATGAACCTAACAATTCTTCAGTATCAAATAATTCCAAGTCCCTTTTCCAACTTCCCTAATTTCCCCCAGAATATCTTCACTGCTGATTTCATTCAAACCAGGATTCAATGAGAGGACTTCTCGTATCATTTAAGTGTTAGGTTTTTTTTCACTTTTTTTTTAAATCTAGAGGAATTTCTCTTACCAGTTGTTTTCCCCTATGACATTGACTAGTTGAAAAGGAAGGATTCTTCTATTTGCTCTCTGAGGATGATGTTTAACTACAACAAATATTTTTGAGCACCTTATAATGCCCCAAACTGAGGATCAGCAGAATGGGAGACAAATGTCTCATAGAGCCCACATTTTAATAGCGTGAAGGGTTAGCCTAGGTTTTTTCAACCTTGGCACTATTGACATTGGGGCTGGATAATTCTTTGTTCTGAGGCTGTCCTATGTGTTATAGGAATTTTAGCAGCCCCCCTGGCCTCTACCCGCTCAGCGCCAGTTAGTACCCTCCAACCAAAGTTATGACAATCATTTCCAGCCTCCAGACGTTTCCAAATGTCCCCTGGGAGGTAAAATTGTCCCCCGCTGAGAACCACTGTTAGATGATAATTACATGAACAAATAAATGGACTAATTCCAGACAGCGATAGTGCTCTAATGAAAACAGAACAGAACAATTTGATAAAAAGTGCCTGGGGGAGGGGCGGTGCTACCCTAGAGAGTGCGGGTGGGGGGACCTCTCTGAAGAAGTGATGTTTGAGATCTAAAGGAAGTGAAGGCGTGAGGAACAGTGTGAACGACAAAGGGAACAGCAGGTGCGAAGATCCAACATGGTTGAGTAATAAGAGGGAAGCTAGTGTGGCCAGAGGCGAGTGAATGAAGAGGAGGGTAGTAGGGTGGCCACATGGTGACCAGATCGTGCAGGGCCTGGTGGACCATAGTGAGGACTTGGGCTTTGATTCTAAATGAAACGAGAGCCACTGGAAGGCTCTGAGCGGAAGAGGGACGTGAGCAGACTTGGGTGTTATCGACGCCCCCTGGTGGCCAGATGGGGAACTGTAGGAGAAGCAGGGAGCCCCTTCCCTTGAAAGGAGTGGTGATGAGAGCTGGACCAGGTCCGCAACCCAGGAGGTGGATCAGATGCTGGTTTTGAAGGTCGAGCCAAGAGGCTTGGCTGACAGAATGAAAGAGTTAGGGGAGGGAGCAAATCGAAGTTGCAGAATGGGACTCCCCAGGCCACCTTCAAGGTCACCAGCTAAGATGCAGCCTGAGATCGTCAGCATTTTGCATCCCCCTCTCACGTTTGTGGGTAGTTACCAAGTCCTCCCCTCCATCCCCGCCGCCCCCGCTCCCATCCCCATCCAATGAGATGCATTTGGCGCTGGGCTCTTCGCTGTCACTGTGCTGTGCTATGTAGACTGCTCCTTCAGGGCAGGGAGGTTTGCCAGCGGAGTTCCCAGCGGTATCCCAAGCACCTAGAACGGTGCCTGGGACACAGAATTTGAGGAACCGATGAAGGAAAAGTCAGACCCAGGAGAGGGCAGGGGCCAAGTAGAGAGAAGGGAGAGAGAGGCCCGACCCTGGCCGGGCTGCCGAGTGAGCAGGTGGGTGTGGGTACAAGCCCGGGGAAGGGTGATGACTTGGAAGTCGCGCTGGCTCCCACCCCCACTGTCCACTACCCAGTCGACGGGCAGCCCCGCATGGACCTGCAGTACCAGGACAGCGGATCCCTGCGGAATCGGGCCCTGTTCGGCAGCATCATTTCCGTGTGTCTGGCTGTCTTGGCCTTTGGTGTCATCGTGGCTTCGTGAGTCATCCCTGCCCCCTCCTGAGGTCCCCAAATGCCCCCCTGGGCCCCTGAAAAGTAGCATTGCCCTGGGTCCGTCACTGTGTCATTTGGGAGTCTCCTCCCCAGTCACTTTATGCCTCTCTCTCTGTTTCCCTCTGTCTCTCTTTCTTTCTCCTTTTTTCTTGGTCTCTCCTTCCCTCTTGCCATCTCTTTTCTCTCTCTCTCTCTCTCTCTCTCATGTCTCTCCGTCCATCTGTCGCTCTCATCTCCTCTTCCCCCCACCCCCTGGGCCACATTATGTCTTTCCTGGGTCCTCATCACTTTGGCCTTCATGGGTCTCTTCCTCCACTGAAAAAACACTAAAAATTATATTTCATGTATGAAGACAGATATAATCCAATCTGGGCTCGTTATTATATATCCATCATCCTCATCATTGTTATGTTAATTTATTTTCTCCTGATTTTCAAAGTGTTTATTTATTTACTTATTTTAATTGAAGTATAGTTGATTTACAATGTTGTGTTAGTTTCAGGTGTACAGTACAGTGATTCAGATACACATATATATATATACTTTTTCAAATTCTTTTCACTTATACTTTATTACAAAATATTGAGTATAGTCAAAGTATTTAAAATGAAAACATCTCCAGGGCCCCAAGCACTGAGCCCATGATGCTCCCACGAGGGGAGAAATCACCCCCACCCTCCTTTCTCCATCTTGAGCGCTCCCCCCACCCCTGTCTGCTTGTCTCTGGTTCAGCCCCCTCTCAGCCCCTCTCCTCTTCTCTCTGCCTCCTCTATCTGCCCCTCACCCTCCTTTCCCAAATGCCTTGGTTTCTTCATATTCAACTGGGGATAATCCCAGTACCTCCCACTTAAGGGTGGTGGTGAGAAGTAAATCAGCCCTTAGCCTAAGGAATCTCCCCTTCTCTCCCCCTCTCAGCCTCTCCCACTGGACTTTCTCCTCCTTTCCTCTGTCCCGGTCCCAATTCTGCCATCTCCCTCTTCCCCTTCCCTGCCCGCCATGTTGAATCTGTGTGTCTCAGTCTCTGTGTCTGTCTCTGAATGTCTCTCCCCATCTCTGGGTCTCTGTTTCTGACTCCCGTCCCTCCCACTCCACAGACTCTGTCCCTATCTGTCAACCCCTCTCTGCTTCTTTAAATCTCTCCCTCTGTGACTCCCCTCTTTCCCCTCCCACCTTCCCACCGTTCCCTCTCCATCTTCTGGTCTTCATTTCTGTCTCTGTCTGTCTTCCCCTCTCCCATCTCTGGATTTCCCTTCCCCATCTTGATTTCTGTTTCTCTCTCCCTCAGCCTCTGTCTCCCGTCTTGATCTCTCTAGAGCAGAACTCTCTCCCTGTTCTCTCCCCACTGTCTCCCTGTGTATTAGTTTCCTCTTGCTGCTGTAGCAAATGACGACAAACTGGGCAGCTCAAGGCAACAGAAATTTATTCTCTCAGAGTTCTGGAGGCCAGAAGTCCAACATCCACGGGTTGGCAGGGTGAGTTCCTTTTGGAGGTTCTGAGAGAGAGTCCATTCCATACCTGTCTCCTACCTTCTGGTGGCGGCTGGCATCCGTGGTATCCCTTGGCTAGTGGCCTCCCTCCAGTCTCTGCCTCTGTCTTCAATGGCTTTGTCCTCAGTATCTGTGTCCCAAACCTCCCTCCCCTTTCTCTTGTAAGGACACCAGTCTTTGAATGTAAGGGCCAGCCTAAAACCAGAATAATCTCATTTTTACCTTAACATAATTATATCTGCAAAGACCCTATTTGCAAGTAAGGTCACATTCACAGGTACTGGGGTTTAGGACTTGGATATATCTTTGGAGTGGGGGGACATAGTTCAACCCAGTACACCTGCTTCTCTCTTTTCCTCATTTCTCTTTCTGTCTTTCTCATCTCTTTGAGTCTCTCTCCCCATGTCTGTGTCTCTCAGAGTCTCCTGTCTTTTTCCATTCTTTCTGTTTCCACATTTCATACCCTCAGTCCCAGTCCCAACTTTTCTCTCCTCCCTCCTTATGTTCTGATTGGCTGAGAACCCTGGAGATCTTCCCAGAGACCCATGATGTCACTGGCTGAGCCAAATAAAGCCAATGATTGGAGGGAAGGTTTTGGGTGGTCAGTTGACCTGGAGGGGTCTGAAGTTCTTTTTCTAACCTGCAGGCTTTTTCTCTCTGACCAGGGCTATTATATATAGGCGAAACCGAAAACTCCTGCTTCAGTAGGGCTCTGGTTTTGAGGTTTGTAAGGGGAAAGGAAAAGAAGTTTAATAAAGTCTGTGACAGATTCCTCAGTGTCTGCATCAGTTTCTGGAGGACCCTGCCCCAATTGGTGTCCCGCTCTGGACACCTGACTGGGTGCTCCTCAAGGGGTGGGGCCACGTCTCACTCATCTGTAGATTCCAAATACCCTAATTAAAAAGTAGAAGTCGCTGACGAGCCAGGAGGTGGGAGGCGGGGGCCGCGCGGCGGCTGCTGCTGCAGTGGGGCAGGTGGCAGTGACTGGCGGCGACCGAGGCGGCAGTGAGCGATTTAACCCAGAGACTGACTTCACTATAGAAACACCCACAGTTGTATCAATGACTGGGGAAAGATAGTGGCAACAGGCAAAGGAAAAACATCTCTGACATACTAAGGACAATGAGTATGCTAAAACCAAGCGGGCTTAAGGCGCCTACCAAGATCCTTAAGCCTGGAAGCACAGCCTTGGAGACACCTTCTCCTGGTAATGCTTTATGTTTCTCCTTAACAGCAAGTTTTTAATCCTATATGAAGACTTCTATTTGAAAATTTTAAAAAGACAATCTTATAAAACTTCATATTCTTGAAAATACTTGAGAAAGTTTCAATTAAAAGACATAGAATTTTAGAGGGGCGGAGTCAAGATGGCATACTAGGAGGACACAGAATTCGCGTCTCCTCACAACTAGGGCACCTACCAGGCACTGGTTGGGGACCACAGACACCTAAGGGGACGGGAGGAGCCCCCAGCGACTGGTTGTTTCAATTATAGTTTTATTTTTCCTAATATATTTTTTATCTTTCTAATTTTATTTTATTTTTTATTCTTTGATATTGTACTGCTCCTTTTTTTCTTTCTTTCTTTTTTCTTGTCTTTTTTTTTTTAACTGTGCCACGAAGCTTGCAGGATTGCAAGTTCTTGGTTCCCAGGCCAGAGGTTGGGCCGAGCTCCTGTGGGGGGAGCTCTGAGTCCAAACCGCTGGACTAACAGAGAACCTCAAACCCCAGGGAATATTAATCGGAGTGAGGCCTCCCAGAGATCCTCATCTCAGCACCAAGACCCGGCTCTATCCAACTGCCTGCAAACTCCAGTGCTGTACATCTCAGGCCAAACAACAAGTAAGACAGGAATACAGCAACATCCATCAAAAAAAAAAAAAAATGAAATGACAAAAAAATATGTTACAGACAAAGGAGCAAGATAAAAACCTACAAGACCAAATAAATGAAGATGAAATAGGCAACCTACCTGAAAAAGAATTCAGAGTAATGATAGCAAAGATGATCCAAAATCTCAGAAACAGAATGGAGAAAATACAAGAAATATTCAACAAGGATCTAGAAGAACTAAAGAACAAACAAACAATGATGAACAACACAATTACTGAAATTAAAAATACTCTAGAAGGAATCAATAGCAGAATAACTGAGGCAGAAGAACGGATAAGTGAGCTGGAAGATAAAATGGTGGAAATAACTGCCAGGGAGCAGAATAAAGAAAAAAGAAAAGAATTGAGGACAGACTCAGAGACCTCTGGGACAACATTAAACACACCAACATTCGAATTACAGGGGTCCAGAAAAAGAAGAGAAAAAGAAAGGGTCTGAGAATATACTTGAAAAGATTATAGTCAAAAACTTCCCTAACATGGGAAAGGAAATAGTCAATCAAATCCAGGAAGCACAGAGAATACCATACAGGATAAACCCAAAGAGAAACACACCAAGGCACATATTAATCAAACTATCAAAAATTAAATACAAAGTGGGGCTTCCCTGGTGGCGCAGTGGTTGAGAATCTGCCTGCCAATGCAGGGGACATGGGTTTGAGCCCTAGTCTGGGAAGATCCCACATGCCGCGGAGCAACTAGGCCCGTGAGCCACAACTACTGAGCCTGCGTGACTGGAGTCTGTGCTCCGCAATAAGAGAGGCTGTGATAGTGAGAGGCCTGTGCACCGTGATGAAGAGTGGCCCCCGCTTGCCACAACTAGAGAAAGCCCTCGCACAGAAACGAAGACCCAACACAGCCAAAAATAAATAAATAAATAAATAAATAAATAAATAAATAAATAAATAATTAATTAAATACAAAGAAAAAATACTAAAAGCAGCAAGGGAAAAGCAACAAATAACATACAAGGTTATATGTTAACCCCATAAGGTTAACAGCTGGTTTTTCAGCAGAAACTCTGCAAGCCAGAAGGGAGTGGCAGGACATATTTAAAGTGATGATAAGGAAGAACCTACAACCAAGATAACTCTACCTAGCAAGGATCTCATTCATATTCGCTGGAGAAATTAAAACCTTTACAGATAAGCAAAAGTTAAGAGAATTCAGCACCACCAAACCAGCTTTACAACAAATACTAAAGGAACTTCTCTAGGCAGGAAACACAGGAGAAGGAAAAGACCTGCAAAAACAAACCAAAAACAATCAAGAAAATGGTAATAGTAATATACATATTGATAATTACCTTAAATGTAAATGGATTAAATGCTCCAACCAAAAGACATAGACTGGCTGAATGGATACGAAAACAAGACCCGTACATATGCTGTCTACAAGAGACCTACTTCAGACCTAGGGACACATACAGACTGAAAGTGAGGTGATAGAAAAAAAAAAAAAACATTCCATGCAAATGGAAATCTGAAGAAAGCTGGAATAGCAAGTCTCATATCAGACAAAATAGACTTTTAAATAAAGACTATTACAAGAGACAAAGAAGGACACTACATAATGGTGAAGGGATCAATCCAGGAAGAAGATATAACAATTGTAAATATTTATGCACCCAACATAGGAGCACCTCAATACATAAGGAAATCGACAGTAACACAATAATAGTAGGGGACTTTAACACTCCACTTTCACCAATGGACAGATCATCCAAAATGAAAATAAATAAGGAAACACAAGCTTTAAATGACACATTAAACAAGATGGACTTAATTGGTATTTATAAGACATTCCATCCAAAAACAACAGAATACACTTTCTTCTCAAGTGCTCATGGAACATTCTCCAGGATAGACCATATCTTGGGTCACAAATCAAGCCTTGGTATATTTAAGAAAACTGAAATCATATCAAGTATCTTTTCTGACCACAACGCTATGAGACTAGATAGCAATTACAGGGGAAAAAAAACTGTAAAATACAAACACATGGAGGCTAAACATTACCCTACTAAACAACCAAGAGATCACTGAAGAAATCAAAGAGGAAATCAAAAAATACCTAGAAACAAATGACAATGAAAACACGACGACCCAAAGCCTATGGGATGCAGCAAAAGCAGTTCTAAGAGGGAAGTTTATAACAACACAACCCTACCTCAAGAAACAAGAAAAATCTCAAATAAACAACCTAACCTTACACCTAAAACAATTAGAGGAAGAAGAACAAAAAAAACCCAAAGTTAGCAGAAGGAAAGAAATCATAGAGATCAGATCAGAAATAAATGAAAAAGAAATGAAGGAAACAACAGCAAAGATCAATAAAACTAAAAGCTGGTTCTTTGAGAAGATAAACAAAATTGATAAATCATTAGCCAGGCTCATCAAGAAAAAAAGAGAGAAGACAAATCAACAGAATTAGAAATGAAAAAGGAGAAGTAACAACTGACACTGCAGAAATACAAAGGATCATGAGAGATTACTACTAGTAACTATATGCCAATAAAATGGACAATCTGGAAGAAATGGACAAATTCTTAGAAAAGCACAACCTTCCGAGACTGAACCAGGAAGAAATGGAAAATATAAACAGACTAATCACAAGCACTGAAATCGAAACTGTGATTTAAAATCTTCCAACAAACAAAAGCCCAGGACCAGATGGCTTCACAGGTGAATTCTACCAAACATTTAGAGAAGAGCTAACACCTATCCTTCTCAAACTCTTCCAAAATATAGCACAGGGAGGAACACACCCAAACTCATTCTACAAGGCCATCATCACCCTCATACCAAAACCAGACAAAGATGTCACACAAAAAGAAAACTACAGGCCAATATCTCTGATGAACATAGATGCAAAAATCCTCAACAAAATACTAGCAAACAGAATCCAGCAGCACATTAAAAGGATCATACACCATGAGCAAGTGGGGTTTATCCCAGGAATGCAAGGATTCTTCAATATACGCAAATCAATCAATGTGATACACCATATTAACAAACTGAAGGATGAAAATCATATGATAATCTCAATAGATGCAGAAAAAGCTTTTGACAAAATTCTACACCCATTTATGATAAAAACTCTCCAGAAAGTAGGCATAGAGGGAACCCACCTCAACATAATAAAGGCCATATATGACAAACCCACAGCCAACATTGTTCTCAATGGTGAAAAACTGAAACCATTTCCTCTAAGATCAGGAACAAGACAAGGTTGCCCACTTTCACCACTATTACTCAATATAGTTTTGGAAGTTTTAGCCACAGCAATCACAGGAGAAAAAGAAACAAAAGGAATCCAAATCGGAAAAGAAGAAATAAAACTGTTACTGTTTGCAGATGACATGATGCTATACATAGATAATCCTAAAGATGCTACCAGAAAACTACTAGAGCTAATCAATGAATTTGGTAGAGTAGCAGGATACAAAATTCATGCACAGAAATCTCTTGCATTCCTATACACTAATGATGAAAAATCTGAAAGAGAAATTAAGGAAACACTCCCATTTACCACTGCAACAAAAAGAACCAAATACCTAGGAATAAACCTACCTAAGGAGACAGAAGACCTGTATGCAGAAAACTGTAAGACACTGATGAAAGAAATTAAAGATGATACAAACAGATGGAGAGATATACCATGTCCTTGGATTGGAAGAATCAACACTGTGAAAATGACTCTACTACCCAAAGCAATCTACAGATTCAATGCAATCCCTATCAAACTACCAATGGCATTTTTCACAGAACTAGAACAAAAAATTTCACAATTTGTATGGAAACACAAAAGACCCTGAATAGCCAAAGCAATCTTGAGGAAGAAAAACGGAGCTGGAGGAATCAGGCTCCCAGTCTTCAGACTATACTACAAAGCTACAGTAATCAAGACAGTATGGTACTGGCACAAAAACAGAAATATAGATCAATGGAACAGGATAGAAAGCCCAGAGATAAACCCACACACATATAGTCACTTTATCTTTGATAAAAGAGGCAAGAGTATACAATGGAGAAAAGACAACTTCTTCAATAAGTGGTGCTGGGAAAACTGGACAGCTACATGTAAAAGAATGAAATTAGAACACTTCCTAACACCACACACAAAAATAAACTCAAAATGGATTAAAGACCTAAATGTAAGGCCAGACACCATAAAACTCTTAGAGGAAAACATAGAACACTCTATGACATAAATTACAGCAAGATCCTTTTTGACCAACCTCCTAGAGAAATGGAAATAAAAACAAAAATAAACAAATGGGACCTAATGAAACTTAAAAGCTTTTGCACAGCAAACGAAGTAACTGACAAAGGATTAATCTCCAAAATATACAAGCAGCTCATGCAGCACAGTATCAAAAAAAAAAAAAAACCCAATCCAAAAATGGGCAGAAGACCTAAATAGATATTTCTCCAAAGAAGATATACAAACACATGAAAAGATGCTCAACATCACTAATCATTAGAGAAATGCAAATCAAAGCTACAATGAGGTGTCACCTCACACCGGTCAGAATGGCCATCATGAAAAAATCTACAAACAGTAAATGCTGGAGAGGGTGTGGAGAAAAGGGAACCCTCTTGCACTGTTGGTGGGAATGTAAATTGATACAGCCACTACGGAGAACAGTATGGAGGTTCCTTAAAAAACTAAAAACAGAACTACCATATGACCCAGCAATCCCACTACTGGGCATATACCCTGAGAAAACCATAATTCAAAAAGAGTCATGTACCACAATGTTCATTGCAGCACTATTTACAATAGCCAGGACATGGAAGCAACCTAAGTGTCCATCGACAGATGAATGGGTAAAGAAGGTGTGGCGCATATATACAATGGAATGTTACTCAGCCATAAAAAGAAATGAAATTGAGTTATTTGTAGTGAGGTGGATGGACCTAGAGTCTGTCATACAGAGTGAAGTAAGTCAGAAAGAGAAAAACAAATACCGTATGGTAACACATATATATGGAATCAAAAAAAAAAAAGGTTCTAATGAACCTAGGGGCAGGACATGAATAAAGACACAGACGTAGAGAATGGACTTGAGGACACGGGAAGGGGGAAGGGTAAGCTGGAACGAAGTGAGAGAGTAACATTGACATATATACACTACCAAATGTAAAATAGATAGCTAGTAGGAAGCAGCTGCATAGCACAGGGAGATCAGCTCGGTGCTTTGCGACCACCTAGAGGGGTGGCATCAGGAGGGTGGGAGGGAGATGCAAGAGGGAGGGGATATGGGAATATACGTATGCATATAGCTGATTCACTTTGTTATACAGCAGAAACTAACACAGCATTATAAAGCAATTATACTCCAATAAAGATGTTAAAAAAAAAAGTAGAAGTAGACTTCCCTGGTGGCGCACTGGGTAAGAATCCGCCTGCCAATGCAGGGGACATGGGTTTGATCCCTGGTCCGGGAAGATCCCACATGCTACGGAGCAACTAAGCCTGTGAGCCACAACTACTGAGCCCGCTTGCTGCAACTACTGAAGGCCACATGCCTAGAGCCGGTGCTTGGAAGCAAGAGAAGCCACCACAATGAGTAGCCCGCACACGGCAAGGAAGAATAGCCCCTGCTCACCACAACTAGAGAAAGCCCGCTCACAGCAACGAAGACCCAATGCAGCCAAAAATAAATAAATAAATTTATTTTTTTAAAAAAGAACATAGAACCTAGACTGGTTGAAACCAGAAGATTGATGATGCTTGAAACTTCACCTTGATGCCAAGCAATCCGAGAATTGTCCACAAGCTGATCACGCCCTGCTCCTTGAACACTATAAAACTCCTCATTACCCCCTCCAGGGTGGGTCACACAGTCTTGAGGGCATTAGCCCCTTGTGGCCCCTTTGCCTGGCAAAGCAATAAAAGCTACTCTTTTCTACTTCACCCAAAACTCTGACTCCGCATTTCTATTCAGCACCGGTGAACGGAGTCCGAGTTTCGGCAACAAGATTTTATTATTTTGATATATTAACAGACGAATTTATAATAACCCAATGCATCCTTGCATTCCTGGCCATCTCCAGCTCCCACTATAGGGGTCTGTTTCCTTTACCACGCTGCCCCTTAAGAGGTGATGGATGAAACTGAGCCAAACAGGAAGGCGGTTGCCCAGGGAAATTGAATAATTAAGTAACAGAGGCTCGATTCATTCACCATCAGTTTAGGTGGTGTCTTGAAAACTTTTGCTTTGGTAGGAGAAATTTGAGTTAGATGGGTTAACTGGACTATGACGTCGCCTCCTGTGGAGGGCAGTGAAAAACTTTGGCTATAATGGAAATATTCACGGTGCCAGTACAGCCATACAGTTGCCAAATACCATGTTTCGGCCAGCTGCAAAGTAGCTGTTTACAGCACTTTTTCTCCCGCCCCACTTTCTACTCGTGGACTCCATTTCCCAGCATTCCCCTACCCACAGAGACCTTAGGCCTAGAGGAGCGTGGGCCGCAGTGGTTTCTGGGAAATGCAGTCCAGCTGCGGAGCGCAGTTTAAAGTACCAGGACTTGAGGTTCCGAGACAGCGACCGCGCAGGCGCTTTCCGGGGCCCGAAGGAGGGCGGGAAGGCCTGGCCGCCGTGCACAACCCGCGGGGGCGCACAGGTGAGTTCCGAACTGGCGGACACAAGAGGCTGCCGTTGGATGTGGGCTGACCGAGGCAGGCGCGCAGGAGGCGGGCCGAGTCTGCCTGGGTGGGAGGGGAAGGGCGCTGTGGGCGGCTCCCCGCCCCCTCCTGTCACTCGTGAGGCTGCCTCAGAGCCCCAGTGCCCCAGTGCCATCGACTCAGCGCACAGGAATTGGGCACCTGCTGTTTTCCAGGAGTCTAGCCGGGTGCGGATCTGCGGCCATTTCCCAGGAGGGAGAATGTACCTTTTCCTCACTTAGCAGGTGAAGAAGAAACAGGCAAGGGAGATTCATGGCTTCTTCCAGATCACAATGCCGATGAGTTGTCGACATGGTGTGAACCCAGGGATGTCTGACCCGAAAGCCCTAGCCCCTCTCTCTGGGTCTCATCTCCTCTCTCTAATCTCCCACCACCACCCCAACCCCCATTCTGCCTCTGTCTCCCTGGGTCTCTGCTTCTCTTTCTCTGTGTCTGTCCCCTTCTCTCTGGGCCTCTGCGTGCCCCCAGCCTACATAAGTCTCTGTGTTTTTTCTAAAAACAGTCATTTTCTTCCAAAACCATTGCACTATGCTCACATCAGGAAAGGAACATCCATACAATACTATTGATTAGCTAATCTGCAGGCCTTTTTCAGATTTTGCTAATTGTCCCAATAATGTCCTTAATGGCAAAAGAAAATCCCGTGTCATGCACTGCATTCGTTGTCGTCACTTTAGTCTCCGTTAACCTGGAACAGTTGTTCAGTCTTTCTTTGACCTTCATGATCTTAGCAATTCTGAAGATTGCAGACCACGTACTTCTAGAATGTCCCTCAGTTTGGATGTGTTGGTTGTTCCCTTGTGATTAGATTTAGGCTACATGCTTTTGGCAGGAATACCTTAGGAGTGAGATGTGTCCTTAACAGAGCAGGAGCCTGTGATGTCCGCTTGCCCATCACTGGTCACATTGACCTCAATCACTTGGCTAAGGTGGCATCTGCCAAGTTTCTCCACTTTAAAAAGTTATCCTCTTCGTTTTGTAATTACAGTAGATCCCATTATCCTCGGAGGGTACATTCCAAGACCCCCAGTGGGTGGCTGAAATCTTGGATAGTACTGAACCCTCTATATACTGTTGTTAACCTAAAGAATAAAGCAGCGGGTTATTTTACCAGCAAAATGGGCTTATTCAGGAACAGCAAAGAATTGCAATTCGGGACAAGCAGGCTATAGCAAAAGCCATAGGAAGTCCAACAAACAAGAGAGGAACTTTATCTTATGGAGAAAAAAACCCCAGGAAATTGAGAGGAGTTCTTTTGAATGAAAGTCCATTGGAGAAAAGTGAGAATTCGGAGTGGTGATGGTTTCCCATTGGCCTAGTTGCTGCGGTAGTTGATTTCTTGTAGGGGATGCAATGTACATCTTTTCTGGTTGGGGCCTATAATAGATGGTTCTTTCCTGCTGAAGCGTCTTCCATTAGGGCCTGTGATGGATGTGGAGTGGTGCTGCTTGAGAACTCCCCCTCCTGGCCTGGCAACTCCACTTTTTAAATAATCTAATCTAATTTAATTTAATTTAATTTTTGGCTGCGCCACGCGGCATGTGGGATCTTACTTCCCTGAACAGGGATCGAACCCACGCCCCCTGCATTGGAAGCATGGAGTCTTAACCACTGGACTGCCAGGGAAGTCCCCCAACTCCACTTTAAATGAGGTTCTCCTTTATTAATTTTCACACTGTTTTCTTCTAAACACTCGTACCTATGATAAAATTTCATTTACAAATTAGACACAGTAAGAGATTAACAATAATAGCTAATAATAAAATAGAACAATTTGAAGAATATACAGTAATAAAAGTTATGAGAATGTGGACTCTCTCAAAAAATCTCACTGTACAAATTTAATGCCTCTTCTGTAAAGCACTTATGCTTATGCGCTGTGGCTGTAACTTTTGCAGTTTGTTGGGGGTTTTTCGTTTTTTTGTTTTTTTGGCCACGCGGCTTGTGGGATCTTCCCCGACCTGGGATTGGACCCGGGGCCATGGCAGTGAAAGCACTGAATCCTAACCACTGGACCGCCAACAAAGTCCTGAATTTCTTTTTCTTTCATCACAATTTCACAGATAGAAGATGCACTCTTACCGTAGATCTTAGCAACCTCAGCATATGATTTTTTTTCTTTTGTTTTTTAAATTTTATTTATTTTTGGCTGCGTTGGGTCTTCGTTGCTATGCGCAGGCTTTCTCTAGTTGCGGCGAGCGGGGTCTACTCTTCATTGCGGTGCGCTGGCTTCTCATTGCGGTGGCTTCTCTTATTATGGAGCATGGGCTCTAGAGCGCAGGCTCAGTAGTTGTGGCGCTGGGGCTTAGTTGCTCCGCAGCATGTGGGATCTTCCTGGACCAGGGCTCGAACCCATGTCTTCTGCATTGGCAGGCGGATTCTTAACCAGTGCCACCAGGGAAGTCTGATATTTTTTTCTTTCTTTATTGAGGACTTTTACCTTTTCACTTAAAGGAAGCACTTTACAGCTTCTCTTTGGCATATTCGAATTACCAGCATCGCTACTCTTGCACTTTGGGGCCATTACTAAGTAAAATAAGGGTTACTTGAACACAAGCACTGTGATGCCGCGACAGTCCATCGAGACAACTACTAAGTGACTATTGGGCAGGATACGCTGGACAAGGGGATAATTCATGCCCCAGGTGGGATAGAGCGGGATGGCGCAAGATTTTATCACGATACTCAGAATGGTGTGTGATTTAAAACTTGTGAATTGTTTCTTTCTGGAACTTTCCATTCAGTGTTTTTGGACCACAGTTGACCTCAGGTAACTGAAACCGTGGAAAGTGAAGCCGCGGATAAGGGGGCGCTACCGTAGTTAGTGACTCATGAGGAGGTGGTTAAGCCTCTGTTCCTCATCAAAATTTCACCCACTGGTTTCAGCCCTCAGGTGGGTGCGTTCCTGTGTAGCTGGGTGTACGTGCAGCTGTTTGCCTGGAGGCACGTGAGGCTCTGAGTCTTTATTTCTGGACCGTGTTAGTTTCCCATTTCTGCTCTAACAAATTACCAGAAACTTAGTGGCTTCAAACAACACAGATGTAGTATTCTCTTACAGTTCTGGAGGCCAGAAGTCTGAACTGGTTTTCACTGGGCAGCAATCAAGGTGTCATCAGAGCCATGCTTTCTTCAGAGGCTCTAGGGGAGAATCCATTTCCTGGCCTTTTCCAGCTTCTGGAGGCTGCTTGCCTCCCTTGGCTCGTGGCCCCTTCCTTCAGCTTCAAAGCCAGAGGCGTAGTGCCTTGCCTCTCTGACTCTGCTCCTCTTTACTTCTGTCACATGGGCTTCTCCTCCGTGTCAGATCTCCCTCTGCCTCCCTCTTCTAAGGACACTTGTCATTGCATTTGGGGTCCACCCAGACAATTCAGGATCATCTTCCCATCTCAGGATGCGTAACTTGAGAGGCAGTGTTCCAGGCTGGGATTACAGTCCTGCCCAAAGACTCAAACTTAGTGTTTTTTATCTACCTTGCAGTGTATGGGGCTTTCCAGAGCCCACAAACATCAGTCCCTCCAGGCAGCCTGTGGAAAGCTCACATATTTAACTTGGTTTTTCTAAGAACTTGCTGGGGCTCTGAGCTCACAGCCTGGCTCTGTTACAAATGTTACAAGTGGTTGTGACCTGCACACAGCCCGCTCTGCTCTGAGTCAGGAGAGGCTGGCTGCATTCAGGAACTCACCACCCCCCCAAAAAAGCAAAAGAAAGATGCTTAACTTAATCACATCAAAAGTTCACCCCAGGGCTTCCCTAGTGGCGCAGTGGTTAAGAATCCGCCCGGGGCTTCCCTGGTGGTTCAGTGGTTGGGGGTCTGCCTGCCAATGCGGGGGACACGGGTTCAAGCCCTGGCCCGGGAGGATCCCACATGCTGCGGAGCGGCTGGGCCCGTGTGCCACAACTACTGAGCCTGCTCTCTAGAGCCCGCGAGCCACAACTGCTGAGTCCACGCACCACAACTACGAAGGCTGCGTGCCTACAGCCCGTGCTCCGCGGCAGGAGAAGGCACGACAGTGAGGAGCCCCCGCACCGCGGCGAGGAGGGGCCCCCACTCGCCGCGGCTGGAGAGGGCCTGCGCGCAGCGGCAAAGACCCAACGCAGCCAAAAATAAAAACAAACAAATAAATTAATTAATTTAAAAAAAAAAGAATCCGCCCGCTAATGCATGGGACACGGGTTCGAGCCCTGGTCCGGGAAGATCCCACATGCCGCGGAGCAACTAAGCCCCAGCGCCACAACTACTGAGCCTGTGCTGTAGAGCCTGTGAGCCACAACTACTGAGCCTGTGCGCTTAGAACCCGTGCTCCACAAGAGAATCCACCACAATGAGAAGCCCACGCACGCAACAAAGAGTAGCCCCTGCTCACCGCAACTAGAGAAAGCCTGCGCACAGCAACGAAGACCCAACAGCAGCCAAAAATTTAAAAATTAATTAATTAATAAAAATTTTTAAAAAGTTCATCCCAGGGATATCTTTTGGGACCATTATTCAGCCCACCACCTGGTCTATGTCCAGGCCTGTCTCCCTCACAGGCAGGAAGTCCCTCGAGGGCAGGATCACATCTCACTCATCTCTCTGCCCTCAGAACCCCAAATGGAGCCTGTTACTCACATGGGGCACAGAGCATGTTTGACGAATGAATGGGGGTGACCACAGTCTGAGCACCAACTTCTCTTTGTAAAGGATTCTTCAACTTCATCTCAACAGCTGGAATCCTCCTTTAAATGACATCTTAAGCAGGAGTCCAGGATCCTTGGATACTGCTTGGATTTTAGGACAGATAGAAGGAGCTCTGCAAAATGTGGTCCATCCACACAATGGAATATTATTCAACCATAAAAAGGAATGAGACACTGATTACATGCTGTAGCATGGATGATCCTTGAACACGTTGTGCTGAATGAAAGAAGCCAGACACAAAATGTCACATATGGTATGGTTCCATTGATATGAAATGTCCAGAATAGGCAAATCCATTGAGACAGAAAGGTTAGTGGTTATGAGGGGGGGCTGGCATTGGGGAAGGGAGATTCAGGGGTGACTGATTAAGTACAAGGTTTCCTTTTAGGGCGATGATGAAAATGTCCTGCAACTAGATAGCAGTGATGGTTGCACACCGTTGTGACTGTATTAAATGCCACTGAATTGTATATATTCAAATGGTTAAAATGGTATATTTTCTGTGTTTTACCACAATTTAAAAATTATAAGACACTACTGTATATAAGATAGATAACCAAGAAGGACCTACTGTATAGTACAGGGAACTCTACTCAATATTCTGTAATGACCTATAAGAGAAAAGAATCTAAAAAAGAATAAATATATGTATATGTGTAACTGATTCACTTTGCTGTACACCTGAAACTGACACAACATTGCAAATCAATTCTACTCCAATAAAATTAAAATTATTAAAAATAAAAATTATAAGAAAAAAAGGGGTTGGCTCTGGAGGCAGACTGCTGGGTTTGAATCTCACTCTGACACTTGATGTCTCTATGACCTTGAGCAATGGCCATGGCCTCCTGTGCTTGGATTTCCTCATCTGGGGATAACTGTAGTTACTTCTCTGAGAGCTGCTGTTTGGGTGCAGTGAGCTGAACCCCTTGATTGCTAGTGGTGATCGCTACAGAATGGGGGCCTCGGGACTTCCCTGGTGGCGCAGTGGTTAAGAATCCCCCTGCCAATGCAGGGGACGTGGGTTCGAGCCCTGGTCCGGGAAGATCCCACGTGCTGCGGAGCAACTAATAAGCCCGTGCGCCACACCTGCTGAGCCTGCACTCTGGAGCCCGCGAGCCACAACTACTGAGCCTGCGTGCCTCAACTACCGAAGCCCACACACCTAGAGCCCGTGCTCCGCAACAAGAGAAGCCACCGCAATGAGAAGCCCGCTCACCGCAACGAGGAGTAGCCCCTGCTCGCCCCAACTAGAGAAAAGACCGCGCACAGCAACAAAGACCCAATGCAGCCAAAAATAAATAAAATAAATTTATTTAAAAAAAAAAGAAGGGGGGCCTCAGGCACCCTGCCCTGAGCCTTTGCTTTGTCTCTCAGGAGACCAGGGTCCCCTCTGTTATGAGGCATCTTTGGCAAAGTGTCTGTCTGTCTTGTCTAGGCCAGAACTGACCCCCTCTCTGCTCCGACTTCCTCCTGTAGCTTTGCGGACTTAGGCCTGGTCCTTTCTTCTGGAGGTGCATGCCTGGGACCCAGCAATGGCCATCAGGACCCTGACGGGCAAGGGCCAGGTGAGTCTGGGCTCCCTCTTCCCCAAGATGACTTTGTGGACCCCAGACGGCTTTCCCCGTCTCTGCCTGTGCCCTCAAGATCTTCTGCCCCTCCCAATACTGGGAGAGATGCGGTGTTGGGAGTTTCTCTGGGACTGGGAGGTGCGGGGTCTGGGGGCAGGATGCTCTGAGATGGGACATTATGACACGGTCTAAAAATCAATCATCTAACGCTCAGCAGCCTTTTGGTTACCAGGTGAAGTAGGCAGTGGATGGTTTTGCTTCATCCTGAGCCTTATTCTTGGAGTCAGGAGTGGGGGTTGGGATCAGAGTTGGAGTCTGGGATGGAGTGCGACTTAGGAATAGCTCTGACACACAATGACTTGGTAGTTTTTTTTTTTTATGGCCGCGCCGCGCAGCATGCAGAACTTCCCCAACTAGGGATTGAACCTGTGCCCCCCTGCACTGGAAAAGTGGAGTCTTAACCACTGGACCACCGGGGAAGTCCGCTAGTTTTTTAAAAGTGTTTCTCAGGGCTTCATGTACAGATGTGTAGGTTACATACTGCACAAGGGTGCCTCATCTCAGTGGCATGATTTGCATCTTCCACCTCCTACATCGGTATATTGATTATAGCAATTTACACGCAGATGGCAGTCAACTGTCACATGCTAGAAATAATTGGTGTATTATAGCAATTTTCCGACAGATGGCAGTAAAGAGTCATGTGAATGCGGGGGGGCCTTGTTCTACTTTCTACCAAGGTGCCTGTGGGCTAACAGCTGCCCTACCTAGACTTTTTACATTCCCATGGGCCGGTTTAATTCAGTCGTCCCAAATCTGCCAAGTCAGAACGTTCCAGCGCAGGGAACAAGTGGTAGGCTCTTGACCCATGACCTGTCCCACCCCAGAGTTCTGGAAAGACGTGCCTGTCCATGATATAAAATTGGCCCTTGCAGGAATCGGTGACCTTCAAAGACGTGGCTGTGGACTTCACCCTGGAGGAGTGGGGCCAGCTGGGGCCTGGCCAGAGAGAGCTGTATCGGGATGTGATGCTGGAGAACTACCAGAACCTTCTCTCGCTGGGTGAGGCCCTGCCCCCTGCCCTCCCAGGAAGAGGCAGGATGCCCCCTTCAGCCCTCATCTCCTCCGTGCCCACTCACTGCTTAACTGTGGGCATTCACAGGGGTCCTCTCTGCTCCTCTCACCGGACCCTCCTGGGTGGCCCCTGTCCATCTCTCTGTCTCTCCGCTGGCTTCTCCCAGAGTCCCAGCACCCCCGAGGGCCCCAAGTCCTCTGCCTGTCCCACAAAATCTTCAGCCTGTGCCCCTGCCCTCTTCTTTTTTTTTTTTAATTTTATTGAAGTATAGTTGATTTACAATGTTGTGTTAATTTCTTTTGTATAGCAAAGTAACTCAGGTATACATACATATATATTCTTTTTCATGTTCTTTTCCATTATGATTTATCACAGGATATAAATATATTATTGAATATATTTCCCTGTGCTATACAGTAGGACCTTGTTTATCCATCCTATATATAATAGTTCGCCTCTGCTAATCCCAAACTCCCAATCCTTCCCTTCCCCACCCCTCCCCCTTGGCAACCACAAGTCTGTTCTCTATGTCTGTGAGTCTGTTTCTGTTTCGTAGATATGTTGATTTGTGTCATATTTTAGATTCCACATATAAGTGATATCATATGGTATTTGTCTTTCTCTTTCTGACTTACTTCGCTTAGTATGAAAAACTCTAGGTCCATCCATGTTGCTGCAGATGGCATTATTTCATTCTTTTTTATGGCCGAGTAGTATTCCATTGTATATATGTACCGCATCTTCTTTATCCATTCATCTATTGATGGACACTTCGGTTGCTTCCACGTCTTGGCTATTGTGAATAGTGCTGCTATGCACATACAGGTGCATCTTTTTTTTTTTTTAATTTTTATTGGAGTGTAATTGCTTTACAATGTTGTGTTAGTTTCTGCTGTACAGCAAAGTGAATCAGTTATACGTATACATACATCTACTCTTTTTTAGATTTCCTTCTCATTTAGGTCACCACAGAGCACTGGGTAGAGTTCCCTGTGCTAAACAATAGGTTCTCATTAGTTATCTATGTTATACATAGTAGGGTATGCGTGTATCTTTTTGAATTAGAGTTTTCTCTGGATATATGCCCAGGAGAGAAACCACATTGTTTTGAACAAACAGTTCAGGCACAGGGAGCCCCTCGTATCAGTTAGAGAGTTCTGGAACCCTCCTGAAACCCAGGTTCCCAGATGCCAGCAAGGGCAACCTTGCAAGCAGGCCTTGCCAAGGAGAGCAGTCAGCCTGCTGTGTTAAACCCTTTTCTGCACAATCTGCACATGAAGATGAGGTCCCTTCAGTCTGTCCCCTGAGCTTCAATCTGTGCAGCTGGTGGCCTGCAGAATGACTCCCTGGGGAGATCCCGGCCCCCATGTTCCCTGTCCCCACTGAGCTCACCATATCCCCCTGGACCCACTCCTTCTCCGGTTCCCGCATCTCAGGGACAGTTTCCGCCCATCCAGTCACCAGGCCAGTCCTGGGCGTGGCCTGTACCCACTCCTTCATACCCTTATGTGACCTGGCCCCTGCCAACCTCCTCAATGTTATCCCCTTCCATTCTCTTCCTCCTCCCACTTCTCCATTTAAGGTGGGAGCGATTTATCAGCATGTTTGCTCACAGGAATGATCATTAGGGAGTATGTTTGTTTCCTAGGGCGGCTGTACCAAATTATCACAAACCTGGGGGCTCACAACAACAGAAATGTATTCTCTCACAGTTCAGGAGGCCAGGTGTGCAAAATCAAGGTGCAAGCAGGGCCGGGCTCCTTCTGAAGACTCCTGGGGAGAGTCCTTCCTGGCTTTCTCCAGCGTCTGAAGACTCGCGGCGTCCTTGGTGTTCTTTGCCCTGTACCTGCATCACCCCAATCTTTGCCTCCATCTTCACCTGGCCTTTTGCCCTCCAAATGTGTCTGTGTGTCTCTCCTCTTCTTATAAGGACACCAGTCATTGGATTTAGGGCCTACCCGAATCCAGTAGGACCTCATCTTAACCGTTTACATCTCTTTCCAAATCAGGCCACGTGCTGAGGTTCCTGGGAGCGTGATATTCCCCCACTGCAGGAAGAGAGGAATTAGTGATCTCAAAGACAGCAGGCCTGAAAAAGTCAAAAGAAACCGATGAGATGAATCTTAGTAATCTATTTTGTTGCACCCAGCCTAGCCAAAATATGATCATTTAGACACATGTTGACATCATAATCAATCTATGAATTATTAGTGAGATTGTTTCCTTTTTTCTCCATATCAAGTCTTTTAAATGCTATGTGTATTTTTCACTCAACTTGAACACAGAGCTGGAGCCTTAAACAGTGATGTCAGGGCTCAGGTTCTCTCTAGAATGTAATAGGCACTCAATAAACGAGTCTTGCAGATCTTCTAATCATTAGGTGTCCAATGTATGCATCTCCCCTGCAGACCCAGGGCTTGAGGCCCAGCCCCGAGGCCTCCCTGTGACTGCGGCACCCGTGGCCAAGTCTCGCATCTTTTTCAGGGACAGGGCTTCCTGAGTCCAAACCCGACGTGATCTCCCGTCTGGAGCGGGGGGAAGAGCCCAGGATGGAGAGGAGAGAAGCCCGGCGAGTTACCTGTTCAGGTGGGTGAGGCTGTCCAGCAGGTGCGAGCTGTCTTCCTACCCTCCATCTGTCATGATCAGTTACGGTCGTTCGAGAGTGAGGGAGTGTACCATACAGGCCATCACTGTGGGTACTGGGTTCAAATCCCATCTCCACCGCTTCCTGGCTGTGTGACCTTCAGGCAAGTCATTTAGCTCCTCTGTGCCTCAATTTCCTCATCTGCAAAATGAGGTCAATAATAGCACCTGGGGTTGGGAAGAATAAGTGAGTTAATACATACAGAGGGCACCCAGAACCCCCTGCTCAGAATAGGCTATGATGGGGAGTTCCCTGGCAGACTCTGGGCTTTCACTGCTGTGGGCCCAGGTTCAATCCCTGGTCGGGTAACTAAGATCCCGCAAACCGCGCAACGTGGCCAAAAAAAAAGAAGAGGCTACAATGGTTATCGTTATGATTATTTATTGGAAATCACTTGTGTAAGAGACCCAGAAGTGGGATCTGGCCTGACATGTTGGGGGACAGGAAGAGGCCAGATTTCTGCCCCTACTGGCCCGTGACCTCATCAGAGGAGGGAACTGAAGCATCCTTTTTTCCGTCACTTGTCCATCCTGTTGTGGGGCCAGTACTTACCCCCTCCTACCCCCTCACTCACCATAGCCCATCAGGCTCCAGTCTTGTCCCTCCTGCCCCCTCTCTTTGCCCGTCCCCCCCCCCCACCCCGCCAACAGCCCTGGCTCAGCCCTCAGCGACCCTCACCTGGACCCTCACCCCAGCCTCCTCCCTGGCCTCCCAGCCTCCAGTCTTCTGGTTCATCTCACACACAGCCCCAGATCCCGTCCCTCCCCTGCTCATAGCCCTCCTGTGTCTCCCCAGTGCCCCTGAGACAAAGTCCTAGCTGCACACCTGGCACTCAAGGCCCTGTGTGATCCAGCCTACTCTGTCTCTGGCCTCATCTCTCATCACCATCCACCCGTGTTGGTACCCCACGCCCTGACCTCACTCCCTGAAGTGCCTGTTCCTCCCTGAACTTGAATGTGTGTTCCCACCTTTGGGCTTGTGCACATGCTGTTCCCTCTGCCTGGAACACCCTTCCCTGCTTTGTCTGCCTGGCAGACACCTTCATGATCCTCAAGGCTACAGGTCATCTCTTCCAGGAGGCCTTCCCTGACTTCCAGGCTGAGTGACCTGCCCCTTCTCGGTGCTTTCACGGCTCCTTGCTTGAGCTGCTATTACTGCACTTGTTCATGTGGCAGTTAAGAGTGTGGGCTCTGGAGCCAGACTCTCTGAGTTCAAATCCCAGCTCTGCCACTGTCAGGCCATGTGACTGTGGGTAAGTGACTTAAGCTCTTGGTGCTTATCTGTAAAGTGGGGACATTGACTGGGGACGCTGATAGTACCCACTTCACTGAATTTCTTTTGGGGACTGAATTAGAGAACTCTGGACTCTAAGACTCAAGTGGATTTCCCTGGGTGAAGACCTCTCCCATGTGTCTCCGAAGTTCACATCAGTAGAGAAAAGCACATCCAAGTGACCCTTGCAGAGAAAGGCTGACATGGAAGCCCGCACATGATCTCCCTAACCTTCACCTACACACATATTTGTTATATACTTTGCTGTAAGAAATTTTAGCTGTGCGTACAACTTGTTGTTGAGTCATGTAGATCCTTCCAGAAAAATCACCAAACTAGTGGATGGTTGTGGGATCACTCCAAACAGAGACATAACAACTAAATGCTCTGCGGGATTTTGAAAATAATTCTGTTGTCATTGGATTAGGCAATGGTTTCTTAGATATGACATCAAAGGAACAAACAAGAAAAGAAAAAATAAATTGGACATCATCAAAATTTAAAACTTTTGTGCTTCAAAAGACAATATAAAGAAAATGAAAAGGCAACCCACAGAAAGCAAGAAAAATTTTGTAAATTATATGTCTGATAAGGGACTGATCCTTCTTACAACTCAATTATAAAAAGACAAATAATCCAGTTAAAACTGGGCCAAAGTTCTCAATAGCCGTTTCTTCAAAGACACACAAATGATCAGTAAGCATATGAAAAGATGCTCAATATCATTAGCACGTACCTGCTACATGACCAGCCGTGGTGAAGAACCCAAATCAGGCACCAGATGGGCATCATGAATCTTCCATTTACAGTAAACAATGCTGGGACTTCTCGGGCAGTCCACTGGTTAAGATTCCGTGCTTCCAATGCAAGGGGCACGGGTTCAATCCCTGCTCGGGGAGCTAAGATCACACATGCCATGTGGCCAAGAAAATATTGATTTTTTTTTTTAAATCCCAGCAAATTATACAGTAAACAATGCTGACAGCCTAGTACATTTTGACCCATGGTCTTGAGCACACCGAAAAAGATCATTAACCAGTAATTATGTAAAATACCAGGAGTTCAATTCTCAGAGCTTAGCTAAGGGTCATTGCCATGGTTACAGAGATAAACAAAAACTGAGTAAAGTGAACCTTTCTGTGTTAACTCTTTCCCTGCACATGTCCACCAACATAGTGTGAGAATGCTTCTACCATGCTCGTTTGCCAACATTGGATATTTTTAATATTTTCCAATGTAAAAAGTGTCAAATGGCATCTGAGAAATTTGACTTTTTAGACTATTACTGATGTTGAGCATCTTTTTCACACATTTATCAGCCACTTGTTTTTCTTCTGCAAAATGTCTATTCACATTCCTGCTTCACTATTTCATTAGATTGTTTCTCTTTTTTTATCAATTTGTGAAAATGTATTACACATATGGCTAAGAAACCACTGTGCATATAAACTGCTTTGCAACTCATTTATTTGCATGTTTAGAATATACTGAGACCATTCTTCCATGTCACAACATGAATCTATCTACCTCATGCCTTTAGAACTAGCAATATAAACTTTGAAATCTTTCTTTTTAACATTACAATGTCAGGGAATTCCCTGGTGGTCCAGTGGTTAGGACCCTGCGCTTCCACTGCAGGGGACACGGGTTCAATCCCTGGTTGGGGAACTAAGATTCCACAAGCTGCGTGGCCAAAAAAAAAAAAAAAAAAGATTACAATGCCAGATCTAAATAACCAGCTTCTTTTGTCCTAGGACAGATGATGAAGTTCATATTTTCCATTTCTTTCAGACTTGGAGACAAGCTCTGAAACTACTCAGGAGACACTTCCAAAAAAGAGTATTTCCGAAGAGGTGGCTTCCCCAATGGGAAAGATGGAAGGCATTTTAAGGGCAGTGCTTGGAGACACCAAGCTGGGGGACTCCTGGACATGCGGCCGTCAACTGGAAGACCAGGGAAAGCAGGAGAGGCGTTTGAGGTGGTTGTTTGCTACTCCCGAGGAAAACACCCATGGCGAGCTGAGACACTTCAGGCGGACCTCAGCTTTCGTTGGGAAGCAAAGAGTGCCTGGGGGAGAGGATCCTCAGAAGTGGACCAGGTCAAGAAAGAGCCTGAAACACCAAAGGAAACCATTTAACTGCACGGAATGTGGGAAAGCCTTCATCTACCATTCGGACTATGTCCTACACCAGAGAATTCACACTGGAGAGAAGCCCTACAAGTGTAACGAGTGCGGGAAATCATTCAGCAACAGTTCATATTTCATCCAGCACTACATCATCCACACAGGAGAGAAGCCCTATGCCTGCAACGAATGCGGCAAGACCTTTACCCAGAGCTCATCGCTCACCGAGCATCAGAGGATCCACACTGGAGAGAAACCCTACAAATGCAAGGAATGTGGGAAAGCCTTCACCCAGAGCTCCTCCCTCATCAAACACCAGCGATGCCATACCGGGGAGAAACCCTATAAATGCAACCAGTGTGGGAAGTTCTACTCCCAGGTGTCCCACCTCACCCGCCACCAGAAAATCCACACAGGGGAGAAGCCCTACAAATGCAGTGAGTGTGGCAAGGCTTTCTGTCACACCTCCTCCCTGACTCAGCACCAGACAATCCACACTGGTGAGAAACCCTACAAGTGTAACGAGTGTGGGAAAACCTTCAGCCACAGCTCGTCACTGACCCAGCACCAGCGAGTCCACACTGGAGAGAAACCTTACGAGTGCCCCGAGTGTGGCAAAGCCTTTAGCCACAGTTCGTCCCTGACTCAGCATCAGAGAATTCATACTGGTGAGAAGCCCTATGAGTGTCATGAGTGCGGGAAGGCTTACACGCAGATCTCCCACCTCATGAGACACCAGAGCGTTCACGTCGGGGAGAAACCCTATATATGTAATGAGTGTGGAAAGGCTTTCAGTCACACCTCCTCCTTTACTCAACACCAGACGATCCACACCGGTGAGAAACCCTACAAGTGTAACGAATGCGGGAAAACCTTCAGCCAGAACTCCTCGCTTATGCGCCACCAGAGAATTCACACCGGGGAGAAGCCCTATGAGTGTACAGTTTGCGGGAGAGCCTACACCCAGATTTCCCACCTCATCCAACACCAGAGGACTCACACTGGAGAGAAACCTTATGAGTGCGGTGAGTGTGGGAAAGCCTTCAGCCGGAGCGCCCATCTCATCGAGCATCAGAAGATCCACACGGGCGAGAAACCCTATAAGTGTAAGGAGTGTGGGAAAACATTCAGTCACAACTCATCCCTAACTCAACATCAGAGGATTCACACCGGCGAGAAACCCTACACCTGTAAGGAGTGCGGAAAAGCCTTCAATCAAAGTATCCACCTTATTCAGCATCAGCGGATTCATACCGGGGAGAGGCCCTACAAATGTAAGAACTGTGGGAAAACCTATGCCCAGATTTCACACCTCATTCAACACCAGAAAGTTCATATGGGTGGCAAGCGCTATGCGTGTAAAGAATGCGGAGAGGATTTCAGCTGGGGTTCACACCTGGCCGAACATCAGAGACTTCACACTGTGCACGACGGCTACGTCCGCGGTAATTTTGAGAAAGCCTTTGCTTGGAACATGCAGCTTAGTGATCATCAGAGAACTCATGCTGACTAGAGAGCCTGAGAATGAAACAAACTGGTGATTCTGCTGCTGGGTTCCGTTCAGCCTTCATCAACAGTAGAAGCTTCTTCCCAGAGAGGAGCCGTAACACTATATATTGAGAGAGTTGGTTCCTTTTTTGCCTCCTAGAAGGAAGATGGCACTGTTTATCACCAGCGGAGACAGCTTCTGATCATTTAAAGGGCTCCCCCCTAAAATCTAAGCTTCCCCCCCATCTCTCAACCCTACAATGTCCCTGGATGGTGGTAGGTATGGGGTGGTCTACATAGGATGCAACTTCATCTGGAATCTTTAATAAGGTCTCTCTGAGCTTTTTAAATTTATTCATTATGTGTTAAATTGGAGCCTGGAAATTCAAGAAAAAACAAACACAGCTGGAAAGATTCATCTGTTAGAGTAAAAGTCACAAATATATGTAACTAAAGATAAATGCCAGGCGATTTTAGTTTCCTTTAAAACTTTAAGCTACAAATTTCACTGAAAAATCTACAGTTGGCTTAAACATGGAATATATTTCACATATTTCCAGCCATTTTTTATGCCCTATTGTTTCTGTCTTTTCCACTTCCAGGGATTCTGCTTTACAAAGTAATTGCCCTGTTAGACATCATTTTCTGATTTTATTCATGCCCAAAAGGAGGTTTTTATTTCCTCATATTTTTGAAACAGTATTTTCTATTAGAAAAATAATACATACACTTTTATAACAGGAAAATTTTTTAAGTAGAATAAGATAAGCTTATTGTAAAGGATAATTTGAAAAGTGTAGAGAAGTATGAACTAAAATACCAATTCCCCATAATCCCACAGCCCAGAGAGACCCACTAGTCATTTTTGGGTGTATGTCTTTCTGGTTTCGTTTCACTCTGTATTCCATATCCATATATTTTAATGTTGAAAATTTTGGATCATAAAACAAAAAGCTATATACTCACCTACAACTTGGCCACCCTCAGAAGTCAGGTTGTTTTGATTTTTTTCATCTTTCCTTCTGAATATCATTTTAAAATAAGTGTTACTTTATTTAATTGTAATCAGAAACAATTTTGGCTTCTCTGTTTTGCCCTCATTATACCATGACATTGTCCTTTGTCACCACGTAAACTCCATCCTTATCATTATTAGGGCTAATGATGTTTCACTGGTGGGCATAGAATAATCTACAAATCCATGCCCCTATTTAGACTTTGCTCTAAGCCCCCGATTGACACAGGTTATTCACCAATTTTCCCAATTATGAATCATGTAATAATGAGCATTTCCGTGCTAACTTCCTCTCTCCTTTTGGGGGGATTATTTCTCTAAGTCAAATTCCCAGGATGGGAATAACAGAATCAAGACTCTAACCATTTTCTTGGTTCCTGGAACATATTGTTAAATTGCTTTCTAAAGGGGCTGGACCTAATCTACCTGGAACAAGCTGGGAAGTGAGGACTACAGTTCTGTTACATTATAACCAGCACTGAACATCAATCATATAATGTTTTCCCATGTCAAACATATAAAATGGCTAGTGATTTCAGTAACTTACTGTGTGCCAATTTTGTGCTAAGTCCTTGGTACGTGTGAACTCCTTTCATTCTTCAAACAGCCACATATGTTCAGGGCTTTATTATCCCATTTCACAGATGAGGACACCGAGGCGTGCTGATGATGTAGACAAAGCCCCACAGCTATGAGGTCATGGAGCCTGAACTCAAGTTCAAGTAGTCAAGCTCCAGGAGCTATGCACTGAACGTCTATTGGGATTGAACACATTCCACATATAACATTTCCTTCTTAAAATAATGTTTATTATCTTATTATAAAAACCAATACATGCTTTTTATAAAAAATTTACAAGATCCAAGAAATCCAGAAGATTTTACACGAAGTCCAGTGCTACCCAGAGATAACATTTTGGTATACTTCTGCTATTTTTAAAACTTAATCACAGTATTATAATGCTTTAATAAATCTGGGACATAGTTAATATACAGTTTAGCATACTTCTATGTTTACTTAACTTTATATCACAGGCCCCTATCATTAAATATGATTTACTGATATCATTAAATACCCACGTCATTAAATAATCTTTAACAACCTGATGTTTGGGGGCTTTGCATAGTTTGTGTTTAGTAGTAGCCCTTCCCCTGTTGGATATTTTGGTTGCTTCCAGTTTTTGACTTTTATAAACATCCCTTCTGCTGAAGTCTTAGGCTGAGCACCCCACCAGTTCCCAAGTAAAATCCTGGCAGGGAGTCTGTGGGGTCAAAGAGAGAACATTTTAATGACCCCGTGCACGTAGCTAATGGCTTCCTGAAATTTCTGCATCTGATTGGCAGTGGATGGGACTGCATCTCACCAACATCATCACTGGTAGTTACCATGTTTAAAAGTCTTTGCTCAGGTATTTCTTCTTATCTCCTGTGACTTCCTTCATGGTTGACGAAATACTCGTTTATTGTGAATAATTCAAACAACACAAAAATGAAGAACACTATGGCTCTCTATAAATCTTCATTCCAAAGATTCTAGACTCTTTTCAAAGATTCTAGACTGCTTTCTGTTGTTTCTCCCTTTCTGTTGGTATGAAATATATATATGTACATAAAATATTATTTATATGGCATAATCACAGACGTGATTTTAAAAGTGACTTTTTTCACTTGATATAATATGAATATTTTCCCATGACAATCCAAAATATATATATAGTACATATTGTACAAAAATATGTACACATGTATATATATATGTATCATCATTTGCCACTTTTAACAGCTGCATAATAGTTCATGCTAGAGTTTCTTGAATTTACTTAACCAAATTCTATTAATGGGCATTTGGGTTGTTTTATTTTCTTTTCCATAATTGGACATATATTATTTGACACTTGTGCAAATTATCTCCATAAGATGAATTCCTAGAAGTAAGCTTGTGGGATCATAGAATGTCCATGTTTAAAATTTTGATAGTTATTGCTAAATAATCCTCCAAAAAAGGATGACCCAATTTACACAGCTCCTGAAAGTGTACATGAGTGCCTATTTCTCTCCTCCACTTCCTTCACAAATACTGTATTAGTCTTTTATTATTTTTAACATTTCTCATCTAATAAGTAAAAATGTCCTATTGGCAGGGAGATTAATGATCTTCTTATGCCTTTATTGATGTTTTGCCTTCTTCAAATTGCTTATTTGTATATTTTGCCCATTTTTAATTGGGCTGCCTTTTTGTATTGATTTATAGGAGCAAGTCTATGTATTACATATACTAACTCTTTGGTATATACATTACTAATATTTTCTGCCAGTTTATTATTTCTCTTTCAGTTTTGTTTATGGTGTATTTTGCTATACAGAATTTTAAACTTTGTAGGTATTCAACTCTATCTGTATTTTCTTTTATAGTTCTTGGACCAGCTTCACACTAAGAAAAGCCTGCCTCACCCCCCAGGATTATGAAGAAAGTCCTCCTATATTTTATTCTAGTACTGTTACGATTTTTTAACAAGTAAATTTTTATTCCTTCTGCATTTTTATGGCTTATGGTATAAAATTTCAGTTCCTAGAGGCCACCTGCATTCCTTGGCTTGTGGCCCCTTCATCCTCAAAGCCAGCAGTGTAGCATATTTAAATCACTCATCCTAATATATTCCACCATATATGTAACTTTCTCAGCACACTTGGTCCACTCCCTTCTCGAAGATTCACCCCTCCTGTACTGACATACTGTCGTAGAATAATTGGATTCTTAGTCTAAGAGAACCTAATTTTGAATCTTGCCTTTGCCATTGCCTTGCTGTCTGATCCAGTTTCTTCATATTTTAAATGAGAATAATAAGCTGTATTACAAAAGATGTTTTAGGTTTCAAATAACAGAAAACTTAAAAGAGTTCAAACAAGAAAGACAGTTTACTAGCTCAAGTAGCCAAAAGGACCAAAACAAGGCATTCATCTTGTTTATCCTAGTGCTTCAGGATGCCTTCAGTGGCAAGTAAGAGAAAACCCCAACTCAACCTCACAAACACTAGGAAGAAGAAATCTACAGGTAAGGCAAGCTCCACCTGCTATACATTAATATTTCCCTATAATTCACTTGAGATTTATAGGGTTTTTATTTCACAATTATCTTCTCAAATAATTATATTGCCTGATCACCTTTTCATTCCTATCTCAGCCCCTTCCCTGTTTACTTCATAGCACTTATCATAATTTCCTACTATAGGTCCCCTATTTACTGCCTGCTCTGACTCCCTGAAGGCAGGTCCTTTGTGTCTGTCACCACTATATCTCCAGCGCCTAGAGCACTGCCTGGAACATGGTAGGTTCTCAGAAAATAGTCACCGACTGATTGACTGTTTTATTTGAAAGCTGAGCCATTCCCATCCCCACTTGCACTGTAAGAGAATGTTAGTTTCCCCACTCCCTCAAGATAGTATATCATACAGCTTTAAATTTTGGCCAGATATATAAATAAAGATAGGATTTTTCTTTTTTCTCTTCCTGGCGCTCTCCTACACATCCCTCAAAGCCTTATTCAAGACCCCTCCCCTGAGAAACCTTCCTCACATCAACTCTTTCAGTCCCACCCTACCCAGTTTTTCTCCCTTCTTTGTGCTGTAACACGTTTTTCATTAAGTTTTATGAGCAAAGCACGCTGTTTTGTTGAGCATCCCTACTACTTAGAAACGCCTTTAAAGAGGACCCCTTGGGACTTCCCTGATGGTGCAGTGGTTAAGAATCTGCCTGCCAATGCAGGGGACACGGGTTCGAGCCCTGGTCTGGGAAGATCCCACATGCCGCGGAGCCTGTGCGCAACAACTACTGAGCCTGCGCTCTAGAGCCCGCGAGCCACAACTACTGAGTCCGCGTGCCACAACTACTGCAGCCCACGCGCCTAGAGCCCAACCTCTGCAACAAGAGAAGCCACCGCAATGAGAAGCCCGCGCACCGCAAGGAAGAGTAGCCTCCACTCGCCGCAACTAGAGAAAGCCTGCGCAGCAACGAAGACCCAATGCAACCAAAAATAAATAAATAAATGTATTTATTTTATAAAATAAATAAAGAGGGCCCCTCGCCTAGCGTCAGTGCTTAGTTGCCATGGAGACAGGCTTCCGGGATTGACGGTTGCCCTGACAACGGACGCGCGGTGGTTAGCTTTCAGAACGCAGCCTGTGATGGGTCGAGAGGAAACAAACTGTGTAACCACCTTCTCCTTCTCCACTCCGCCTACGGATGATAGAAGCCTTTGACACCGCTGTACCCAAAGCGGAGGCCGCCCCGGAACTCCAGGGTTTCCTCCGCCTTTGCCCTCAGAGGACCGTCGCCCTGAGGAGCCGGAATCCCGCGGGGACCTGGGAAATGTAGTTAGGGAGTGTGCGCAGGTGCAGAGGCATGCATCGCACAGGGGCTGCGCACTCCGCGGCGCCGCCTTCGTGGGGACTGTCTGTGGGGGACCCACTCGAAGTCCAAGACCCAATTGCCAGGTACTTCAGGATACGAGTGTTCATGACACTCATTGTGTCCTCCCCGTCTTTGGCCAGAAGAGAGGCTCGGAGCGATCTCGGAGTCTTAGGCCATCTATAGCAGCGGTCCCTAACCCTCTGGCCGGTGGACCCACCAGTCCGTGGCCTGTTAGGAACCGGGTGGCACAACAGGAGGTGAACAGCGAGCGAGCAAAGCTTCATCTGGGGCTCTCATTACCGCCTGAACCATTACCCACAGCCCGCCACAGGTCAGTAGAAAACTTGTCTTCCACGAAACCGGTCCCTGGTGCCAAAAAGGTTAGGGACCGCTGCTCTAGAGGATAGAGAGGAATGAGAAGCTGGGCGAGGCTGGGGCATGCCGTCAAGGAGCCTGAGGCTGGACGGGGGGAGGGCTTAGAGGCGAGGCGGTTGTAGGGGCGGGGTTATGAGGCGTGGTTATGAGTAGGACTAGAGCGGGAATTGGCTGGAATGGGCGTGGACGGGAGGGCGACCCTGGAGAAGGGGCGGGACCTCAGGTGGGATTGAGCCAATGAAGCTGGAGCAGGCGGAACTCGCTGACTGTCCTGAGAATCCTCCTATCCAGTATCCTTCTTGAGTCCACTGGCGAAAGTGAGGCTCAGAGAAGAGTGGAGATTCGTCCAGGCCTGTTCACTGATCTTTCATTCTTGGTTTAGGGACTCAATGGCTGAATTAAATGGTGTTGAACTAGTTCAGTTTCTCAGTTTCAGTTTCTAAGCTAACTTTCTAAGGAAGGTAATTAGTAAATCTTTTGTAATAAGAAATTTATCGTTATTATTGTTTTATGAGTAATACAGGACTGAAGCATGTGTCACTTTTTGGCTCTCACTCCTTGTCGTAACGGTGTAAATGATCTCTCAGGAATGGAATGGCCCAAGCCTTGTGACGCCGTGTTTTCCTGGTGAGTTTATCAGGTCTTTCTGTCTCTCTGTAACAGCTGAAATTTATCAAGCACGGAAGTTTTCTGACTCAGTGGAGATCTGCTTTTATGCAGCTTATGGTACAAAGGGAACAACTCTTTTCTATCTTGTTGGGATTTCTTTCACCAGCAGATAGGTAGGCCTACCCATAATTTTCAAAGCCAAGCGACGAAATGCTATTAGACAAAAAAAAAAGTCCTCATGTAATGAAGAGTGACTCCATTATTTTTTTTACTTTTTTTAAAAGATTTTTTTGATGTGGACCATTTGTTTTTAAGTCTGTATTGGATTTGTTACAATATTGCTTCTGTTTTATGTTTTGGTTTTTTGGCCACAAGGCACGTGGGATCTTAGCTCCCCGACCAGGGATCAAGCCCTCACTCCGTGCATTGGAAGGCAAAGTCTTAAGCACTGGACCGCCAGGGAGGTCCCTTTTTTCTCTCTTTCTTTCTTTTTTTTTTTTTTTTTTTGTATGTTTTGCCCACACCACGCAGCTTGCGGGATCTTAGCTCCCCGACAAGGGACTGAACCTGGGACCGCAGGCAGTGAAAGCACCAAGTCCTAACCACTGGACCGCCAGGGAATTCCCAACTCCGTTTTTTTCTGTTTGCTGAAAGCATTGAGCCTCACCCCTCCCTTTTCCCGTGTCCCACATCTGGGGAAGCAGATTGGAAAGCCTGGCTGTGCCCTCTTTTGGTGCCAGTGGGAAGTTCAAACCAAAGGCAGGAACCCTCACCCTGGCCCCACCCATTAACCACTATACTAACCCCAAGCCGGTCCTTGCTCTCTTTCAAGCCATTTTCGAACCAGCTTGGGAAGCCTGCCTGCTCCCTAAAGAAAGTCACATTGTGTGACTAGTAAGTCGTTTCATACCTTCTTGCTGTGTGTGTGTGTGTGCCGACAACACTCTGGATGTTCAAAGCAAATTTGTTGGGGGGTGGGGCATCCTGTCTGGCCATAGTTCTTCAGAAGCTCCATACTTGTAACATGGTCCAGGAACAGAGAGCCTAAGATCATTATCAGATGGAGCACAGAAGTGTCATGTCCTGCATCCTCATGGGTTAGAGCTCAGGAAAGCTGAGCTGAATGACAGGTTGGATTATTGCTCACGTGGTGCTCATTTACACTTAATGGGTTCCCAGCCCTCTTTGCAGATGCTTGAGCAACCGAGGCTGTTATGTCCCACCTGCTGGCCCCAGCCATGACCTGACCCTTGTGAATTGGGTTCAGACACAGTTCAGACAGTTGAAAGTTCAAAACGTGGGGCAAGATCTCCCACTTTGGAAGGGCTTCCTGGGGAAGATGACCCCCAGAGGCTGCCTCCAGGGTAACAAGCCTTCAGTGATGGAGGGGGAAGCACATTTCTTCATTCACAGCACAGATAATTAGTATATTCACAGAGTTGTGAAACCATCACCACAAACAAGTTTAGAACTTTTTTCTTTTTTTTTAACCACGCCACGCGGCATGCAGGATCTTTAGTTCCCTGACCAGGGATCGAACCCATACCCTCTGCAGTGAAAGCATTGAGTCTTAACCACTGGACCGCCAGGGAAGTCCCAAGTGTAGAACATTTTCATCACCCTAAAAAAGAAATCCCTTAGCCGGCCTCTCTCGATCCTCCCGTTCCCCAGCCCCTGGCAACCACTAATCTACTTCCTGTGTCTTGTGGATTTGCCTATTCCGGACATTTCATTTAAATAGAATCATACAATATGTGGCCTCTTATATCTGATCTTTTTACTTAGCATAGTGTTTTCAAGGTTCATTCTTGTTTTAGCATCTATCAGTACTGGATTCCTTTTTATTGCAAAACAGTATTCCATTTTATGGATTATACCACATTTTATTTATCAGTTCATCAGTTGATAGACATTAGTTGTTTCCACTTGGGGGCTATTATAAATGATGGTGATATGAGCAATCATGTACACGTTTTTATGTGGACATGTGTTTTCTTTTCTCTTGGGAAATACCTAGGAGTATGGTTGCTGGGTCACAGGGTAAGTCTAGGTTTAACCTTTTGAGGAACTGCCAGACTGTTTTCCAAAGTGGCTGCACTATTTTACAAGTCCACCAGCAGGGTATGAAGTTCCAGTTTCTCTACATCCTCACCAATACTTGTCTTTTTGATTATAGCCATCCTAGTGGGTAGTATTTCATTGTGGTTTGGATTGTATTTCCCTAATGACGAATGATGTTGAACATCTTTTCATGTGCTTATTGGCCATTTGTGTATTTTCTTTGAAGAAATCTATATTCAGATCCTTTGCCATTTTTAAGTGGGTTATTTGTCTTACTATTGAGCCGTAAGTGTTCCTTATATAGCCCAGCTACAGGTGCTATATCAGATATATGCTTTGCAACAATTTGTCCTCATTCTTTGTGTTGTCTTTTCACTTTCTCCATGTTGTCCTTTGAAGCAAAAAAGTTTTTAATTTTGATGAAGTACAATTTATCTTTTTTGTCTTGTTTTGCTTGTGCTTTTGGTGTCATATCTAAGAATCTATTACCTAATTTAAGGTTATTAAAATTTACACCTATGTTTTCTTCTAAGAGTTTTATAGTTTTAGCTCTTACATTTAGATATATCTCTGATCCATTTAATTTTGTCAATTTTTTTATTGTGGTTAAATACACATAAAATTTACCATCTTAACTATTTGTAAGTGTACAGTTCAATGGTATTAAATACATTTATCACTTTGTGTGGCCATCACCACCACTCATCCCCACAACTATTTTCAGCTTGTAAAACTGCCCCTTTCGCCAGCTCCTTGCAACCACCATTCCTAGGTACGATTTTCCTAGAACGGTATCTTCTCAACATTAGGCATCCACATCCCACCTCCTTGGTTTATGCAGAGCGGCCCCTTTCCATCCTCCTAAGACGCCACTGCCTGTCCCAGGATTCTCCTATTTATTTCAATCCATGCCCTTTGAAACTTTCAACCGCGACTGCGACTGAACAATCGGTATCACTTGCCATGAATGGAAGTTTGCTGTAAAAGTAAATGCAACGAAAACTGCTATTTGCACATTTTCAGTGGATAGCATTGCCCACCCAAAGGGCAGAGTTTGGGGTCCTGGGGAGAGGCTAAGTGTTAAAGCTACTTTCTCATTGGGGTGACCAAGAGGGATCAACAGACTCAAAAAGGGAACACTGGTCTCTCGGGTTGGACAGAGTAAGATGCCAGCCCCACCCCATTCCCCACCTCTGCCAACCCACAGTGGACATGTAGCATGACATGAGGGAAATAAACAGCTGCCGAAATCTGACACACAACTGTGTGGCCATAGCATAATCTAGTTCATCCTCATGGATACAATTAAGAGTCCATTGGCAGGATGCTAGGCCTTAGCCGAGTGTTCCCCAACCTCATTCGATGACATACCACTGTCAATTTGTTTTGCTGTAGTTGTGTGCCATGCATTTTCCCTTAAATCAGCTTTAAAACAAAACTTAAATCAATTTATTTTTAAAGAGGACTTCCTACCACTACCATGAGTGGGAAACTGGTATCTCTTGTCAGTAGAGGAAAAAGGGGGAGAGGGGAAGTAAAATAAGTATCAGGAGAGCGAGCAAAACAATATTAAATTCTAGCAACAACTCTTGCCTGAGCCTGAGGCCTACTGTGTCTTTGTAACTAGAGAGGAATAAACATGCCGTCCACGCTTCCTCCTTGATCAAGTAGGATTGCATGAGAATGGAAAAGTGCCGGTTGATGACGTGCTAAGGACCAACTGAAATTGAGTGGTTCCCTGGTGGTCCTTGCCCCTCCCAGACTTTGGGAAAACAGATTTAACCATCTCATCGTGGGGTGGTTTTCACCATTAGGAGCCCTCCCGTCCTAGAATGTGAGCACTTGGCAGGTAGTGACTGCGCATGCCCAGCCTCTGGCCGGGTGTGTGGCACTGAGCTGAGAAAAGCAACCAACGCTTAGAAACTCAAAACTTTAATCAGAGAACCAACACGCAAACATGAGGGCAGGTGTTTCTACACTGGCCCGCAGAACACAGGTCATTAGTTACATAGATCCTCCACCCCCGCCCCCCCCCCCCGCCCACACACACAATGGCTGCCAACTTTCTACAAGGCCTCTGACCTCTATCTGTGGTGTCAAAACTCTTGGTTGAACATACTTATCAAGTTGAGTTCCCGCCCCTGCCCTGCCCTGCCCCTTAGGTTTATATCAGGCCTGTTGCCCAGATACAACAGGTGGGGAGTTGGACGTTTCCGCCATTTGAAAACCAGTACACTCCCCACTGTGGTGTGAATGGTCAGCCAACAAGGTCCCAGTTTCAACGACAAAACCAACCAGCACAACTCAAGGTGCAAGGTTTGAAAATCCTAAGGGCCCAGAGCACAGACTCCTGAACTTTTTTTAGTACCAAAAATATGAAAGAATATTTAAAGTGTCAAGAGTCCAGTGTCTTTGTAAGACTGTGCTTCAGCAAAGAGGTGACTGGGTCACTTAGCAGGTGGGACACAAAAGCTCAGGGCCGAGGAGGTGCCATCAAGAGAGCTGGTGGTGTGGTTCCGTGAGGTGAGACTCAGCTGTAGAACAAGCCTGGCCAAGGTGAGCAGTGAACTCTGGGGCTCCAACAGGAAGGACTGTGTCCTCACCGGGCTCGCCAACAATCCTCGGGGGACTTGCTGTGACATGAGAGAATGTGTATTTTAAGACGTCACTTGGCAATGGACACGAGGCCATCCATTTCCCTTTGATTCTAGAAGCTTCAAGGCAAGGGCAGGGCTTACCGTATTGGTGTTCCCCACCCTGGAGCCTAGGGAAGCGCCTGGTGAGTGGCCAACTTGGACAACTGGTAAAGGAGGAACATTCCAGCAGTCGTTTCTGTGCATCACAGTTTTTGCTACCAAGCACATCTTCTGTATAAATGGTGTGAACCGTGTGGAGACAGCAACATCCAATGCAGCTTTCCTAACTGAATCCAGCTGTTTATGGTATTAACTCTCACAATAAATTGGGTATCATCATTTAACCAACAACTTTAAATGGGAGGAGATTATGGGAAGGGGTGGCATGTGGATATGGGAGGGGGTCCTTTTGAGTGAGAGGTTTGGGAGGTTAGGAGTGGAAAGTTCTTGCCATGCGATGTTAGTTTACGTGTTCTTCTTGGCTTTTTGCGGGTTAAGAAAGTACTAGGACAGGGCTTCCCTGGTGGCACAGTGGCTAAGAATCCGCCTGCTAATGCAAGGGACACGGGTTCCAGCCCTGGTCCAGGAAGATCCCACATGCCGCGGAGCAACTAATCCCGTGCACCACAACTACTGAGCCTGTGCTCTAGAGCCCGCAAGCCACAACTACTGAGCCTGTGTGCCACAACTACTGAAGCCCATGCGCCTAGAGCTGGTGCTCTGCAACAAGAGAAGTCACCACAATGAGAAGCCTGTGCATCGCAACAAGAAGTAGCCCACACTTGCCGCAACCAGAGAAGAGCCTGTGTGCAGCAACGAAGACCCAACGTAGCCAAATAAATAAATAAATAAAATAATTTTTAAAAAAAAGAAAGAAAGAAAGTACTAGGACAGAGCTGAGTAATGGAGGGAAGAAAAAGGCTAGGCTTTTTTTTTTTTTTTTTAAGAGCAAAGTACTGGGTTTTTGGATCCAACGAAGCCAAGGATATTTTGGTGGAAAACTTTAAAAATAAAAGCCATGCACATTATTAGTAATAATGTTAACTGCAGTGAAATAAAGATAGAGGGTTGCTTAGTTTTCTCTTCCTTTTAATGTAAAAGAGTATATTTGTTATATCTGATGCACGTTTGTAGCTCACACTTGGTGAGTACTTACTATGTGCTGGGCACTTAGTTCTAAAGTGCTTTACATCTCTTTATCCTCACAACAGCCCTATGAAGTAGGTAGCTATTATTTTGCCCATCTTACAGATGAGGACACTGAAGCCCTGAAAGGTTTCATGACTTTCCCTAGGTCACTTAGGTGGCAGATGGCAGAGCTGGGATTTAACTCAGCAGACTGGCTCCAGTCTACCTCTGAATTCCAAAGCTCCACAGCTTCTCAATGTTTGTGTTTTCATTGTTTTAATGAAACTCATGCATGCAAATTTTCTAATCAATCTTTATTAATAAAGAGATTTATTACTCTTGGGGGGGAGGGGCTTACACTGGGACGGTTTCAACTTTAGGCCTCGGATGAACACATTCTCAGATGTCTGGGATCCGCTGCCACCCAGCAGCCATGGGCAGAATTGCTACCTGTTACTTTGGAGTGTGAACTCACTGATGTCGGCTGAGACCTGAGCAGCAGCACAAGGCTTTCTGACAATGTGGACACTGATGTGGTTTCTCCTTGGTGTGAATTCTCTGATGCTGACTGAGATGGGCTCTAAGGCCAAAGGCTTTCCCACACACATCACAAGCATAAGGCTTCTCCCCAGTGTGAGTTCTCTGATGCTGCATCAGATTTGCTTTCTGGGCGAAGGCTTTCCCACATACGGCACACACATAAGGCTTCTCCCCACTGTGAACTCTCTGATGCTTAGAAAGGCACGAGCTCTGGCTGAAGGCTTTCCCACATTCCTGACAAACATAAGGCTTTTCTCCAGTATGAATCCTCCGGTGTCGGATGAGTGCAGCACCCAGGCTGAAGGTTTTCCCACAGTCGCCACATTTGTAGGGTTTCTCACCTGTGTGAACTCTCTGATGCTTAGAAAAGCACGAGCTCTGGCTGAAGGCTTTCCCGCATTCCTGACAAACGTAAGGCTTTTCTCCGGTGTGAACTCTCTGGTGTCGGATGAGTTGAGCGCCCAGGTTGAAGGTTTTCCCACAGTCACCACATTCATAGGGCTTCTCGCCTGTATTAATTCTCTGATGCTTGGAAAGGCACGAGCTCTGCTGCGATGTTTTCCCACATTCATTTTGCTCAAAGGGCTTCTTTCCTGCCTGAGTTCCCTGATGCTGAACAAGGTGGTTACTGTAGGCAAAGACTTCGTCACACTTGTTAGGTTTAAAGGGCTTCTCTGCAGTTTGGATTAACTGATGTTCTGAGAGACATGCACTTTGGCTGAAGGTCATTCCACATTTGTTACATTGAAAGGGGTGCTCACTCTTATGGGTGGACTGATGTTTGGCAAGGGAGGCACTACGAACGAAGGCCTTTCCACAGTCCCCACATTCATACGGCCTCACTCCAGAGTGGATCCTCTGGTGGCGGATGAGCTGTGAACTTTGGCCAAAGGCCTTCCCACACTGGTTACACTCAAAGGGCTTCACCCTGGCGTGAATCCGCTCGTGCTGAGTCAGGTATTTGCTGCAGCTGAAGGTTTTCTCACATTTGTTACACTTAAAGCGCTTCTCGCTGACCCTTGGAGGCTCTCTCTGCTCTGGGTTCTCATTCAAGATCTTCCTGCTCTTGTCAAGTCCTTGTTTTTCTCTGGTGTGAATGCTCTGGTGGCAAGTTAGGGTCGAGTGGCAAATAAAGCGCTCACCACACTCCTGACATTCGTAGGGGGTTTCCACAGCATGGATTTTCTGGTGCTGAACAAGGTGTTCGTTGTGGCTGAAGGTCTCCTTGCATTCGGCACAGCTGTAGGGCTTTTCTGTGGCGTGAATGGACAGGTGTCGATTTAGGTGGGAGGGCCGGGTGAAACTCTTGATGCATTTGTGGCACTTGTGGGGCCTGTAGCCCGTGTGAACCCTCTGGTGTTCATTAAGGTGAGTGTTCCGGTAAAAGGCTTTCCCACATTTGTTGCATTTGTAAGGCTTCTCGCCCCTGTGAACCCTCTGGTGGGTCTTTAGGGTCAGGATATGGCTGAAGAGTTTCCCACACTCATCGCACTTATAAGGTTTTTCTCCAGTGTGAACAGACTGGTGTTTGACAAGCAAGGAGCTTCGCCTGAAGGCCTTCCCGCACTCCTGACACACAGCGGTCGTTTTTGCAGCATGAATTTTCTGATGTTGGAGGAGGTATTTGTTAAAGTTGAAGATCGCCTTGCATCTGGCACATTCGTAGCGTTTCCGAGTGTGGGTTTTCTGATGCCGGGTGAGATGAGAGGTTTGGCTGAAACTCTCGCCACATTCATTACATTTGTAGGATTTACCACCTGGGGGGGTTTTGTGACGCTCAACAGGCTGTGAGTCGTGACCGGCTGGACCATCACTGTCTTGACTCTTACATGGTTTTTCTTCACTGTGAATGTTCTGATGCCACAGGAGGTGTGTATTCTGACTAGAAGTCTTCCCGCACTTGTTACCCACATAGGACTTGGAGCCTGTGTGAGTCACTGACTGCACAAAAAGGCAAGAACTCTGGTTGACATCTTTCTCATACTCTTGAAGCACAGTGGGGTCCTCCCTAGTGTGAAGAATCCAGTGTTGGATCAGACGGTAGCTCTGGCTGAAGCTCTTCTCACACTGACTACATTTATATGGTTTCTCCCCTCCCTGGATGTTATCCTGCTGGCTCTGGTCTGAGTAGCACCCAAAGTCATTCCCACTTTCCTGAGACTTAGCTGGTGTCAGGCTCCTTTCAGGAAGATCAAGAGTCACAGAACCCGCTCCTGGGAAAAGGAGGGACTTGGGACCAAGGCCTCTCTTGAGTTTGTGGCTCTCGAGTTCATGGCTCTTGCATTCTGTGGGACTTTCCTTATTGGTAACAATATTGGACTTCAGAAGACTTTCCGGATCTCCGAGCAAACTATCTAACCAGCTCTGGCCTATGCAGGCTTCTTCCAGATGGGAGTTCCAGAGGCCATCCTTGGAAAACATCTCGGTAATCTCCTGGGAGAGTCCTTCTTCCAAGAAGTCCTGTGGCAGAGGAGAGGTCTTGCCCTCAGCGGTGTCTGAAAGAGAGGGCAAGTGCAAATGTCTCCTGTGCCCTGGGGGTTAAAGACAGGAGCTGTACGCTGAGAGCAGACAAAAGGGAGAACAGGTGATGGGTCCTGAGTCAGGCCTATCTGGCAAGGGGATGAAGGAGACGGGGCCAGAGTGGTGATCCAGCTGGAACTGGCATCACAGGAAACAGAGCCCATTTCCAGGAGGATTAAGAGGGAAGCTGGGCAACCTCGAGGGTTCCACAGAGAAGTGGAGGCTCTCAGTGGATATCTCCACCATCACCCCCATCAGCTAAGGCCCACTTCCTAGAGAAGTGCACTCAATGGAAAAGAGGTATAAATGATAACAATGCAATACGATTGTTACCACGTGGTTATCATTGTAACCACATCCAAAGGTGGTTTGCACGTGGTTACACATGCTTGGAACCAGCCTGGATGTTAAGGTGGCAGAAACAGAAATCCACAGTTGCAGGAGCCTGGGCCTACGTGAAAACACCTGTGCGCTCAACGGGAGGCTACAGAAGGTCCATGTTCACAAGCTCACGAGAGGTGAGCGGAGAATAGAGCTCCAGGCTGATGGCTGGGGTGCAGGCTGAGACTGAGCCGTGCAGCCTCCACTCCGTGGCCTCTGGTTCAGGGGTCCTTCTCCTCATGTTAACAGCCTAACAATGAGAAAAGCCTCCAGTGCCCCAGGCAGGGCCCTGCCTCTGCTTTTTCCTCCTGGGGATGTCTCGACCAGTGTAACACCTGGGAATCCTCACTGCTTGACTGGATCCCCTGGAGAAACCATGGCCTGGAAGAGGGCAGACCTAAGGCTCTTGGCAGCATTTAGGCCCAGGCTTGAGTTACTAACAGATGGGCCATCTGCTAGGCCCTGTGGACCAGGAAGGAAGGATGGGCCTGAACGAAAGGGGGGTGAAACAGGTAGACAGGGGGTCCACAGTGCTCAAGGGGCACAAGGCAGGAAGGTGGAGAGACCAACTCAGGGAATGTAAGGCCGACCGCTGCTGAGTCTGGAAGGATGTGGAGGGGACAGAGGAAGGGCACCAGGACAACCACGTGCTGAACACAGCGGCAGGCGGAGATAAGGCATGCAGGGTGAGGGTCCTGGACCTAAAGCCAGTGCGAGGCAGAGCGAAGCCCAGAAGCAGGGAATCAAGCTGTCTGGGTAGACAAACTGGGTGGGATGGAGGTCCCAAAGATGGAGGGCCCACAAAGGGCCATGCCCCACGATCCCTCCACCCTCCCGCTCGCTGGGTGCTGGTGGGCCCTCTCTGCCCACTCACCAGGTCCTGTTGACTCTGGGCTTCCTTTCGCCAGGGCTGCCAGCTCTTCCCCATCATCTGGATGGGAGGTCAGGCTGGGTCTGGGGGGATCTGAAGGGAGAGAAGAGCACTGTCACCAACCAGATGACAGCAGCATGGAGGGCCATCTGGCCGCTGAGTGGGAACCTCCCGGCTCTCCTGACTATTCAGCACCTTATCCAGCGCACGGCTCCCAAGGGCCAGATGCAGCACTGGGTGACTCCAGGGACGCCTGCCCTACAGGGTTCCCAGTCCAGTGGAGGAGAGGGACCCGGACAGTCACAATCCAGAGTGATCACAGCTGTGACAACTGGGCCTGGGAACACAAAGGATCTGTAACAGCTCTTGAGGAATGAGCAGAGTGGCCGGGGAGAGGCACTTCCTCGGCCATCTGCGATTCGTTCATTCACCCATGGACCACACACGGCCAGAGGCCTCCATGGGCCAGGCCCCGTGATGAAGTGTGTTGGGGTCCCAGAGCTCAATCCCACACTCTACCCCCTGCAAACTTCCTCAAGGAAGGGAGCACAGAGTTATAATCCCTGGGGAAATGTGCTACAGTGGGGAGAAAGCCACTGCTAACTTCAAAGATGAGAGGCCATGAGCCCAGCAAGTAGGCTTCATCTTTTAGCTGAAAGAGGGCAAGGAAAGAGATTCTCCCCTACAGCCTCCAGAAGGAACCAGCCATGCCCACACCTGGATTTCAGCCAAGGCAGACCCACTTCAAACTTCTGACCTCCATGGGGCTTCCCTGGTGGTGCAGTGGTTAAGAATCCGCCTGCCAATGCAGGGGACACAGGTTCGAGCCCTGGTCTGGGAAGATCCCACATGCCACGGAGCAACTAAGCCCGTGCGCCACAGCTACTGAGCCTGCGCTCTAGAGCCCGCAAGGCACAACTACTGAGCCCGCGCGCCACAACTACTGAAGCCCACGCGCCTAGAGCCCGTGCTCTGCAACGAGAAGCCACTGCAGTGAGAAGCCCGCGCACCACAACGAAGAGTAGCCCCACTCACTGCAACTAGAGAAAGCCCGTGCTCAGCAATGAAGACCCAACTCAGCCAAAAATAAAATAAATAAAATAAATAAATTAAAGACAACCACAAAAAACAAAAAACTTCTGACCTCCAGAACCATCAGTCAGTGTGTGCTGTTTTCAGCCACGTTTGTGGCATCTGCAAGAGCAGCCATAGCAAACGATTACACCACTCATATATATACACACACAAACGTGTGCCAGGGAGTCAAGGGAAACACATTTCTACCATGGATTGTAATTTAAAAATTGCAGACACTGAGATTTGACCTCCCACAAGCTGCTTCTGTAGCACATTGAGCAGTTTGGAGAAAATCTGCCCCAATGCAATAAAATTATATGAAATGATAGTTTTCAGTGTGTAATCCTTTTTTTCCTTTCTAAAAATCTTTTGGAATAAATTATTTTTTCTGCTTTTGGAAAAGAAAGAAGCAAGGAACTTGAGAAGGGGAAATGAGCTGATCAGGATGAGGTGACACGGATGAGGAGCAGCAAGGCTCCACCTAATGTCTCAGCCCTGCCGTTCCCTCCCTGTGTGACACTGCTGTTCACAGCCCAGGGAAAATGGTTAGCACCGCAGGCTGCCTGCTCTCATTGGAAAGGCCTGCTCGCAAGGCTGGCCCTTGGCTGGTGTCTGGGAACCTGGTTTTCGGGGGTGGAGGGTTCCAGCCTTCCCTAACCAATAAGAGGGGCTCCCTGTGCCCAAATGCCTGCTTCCCTTTGGGGAGTCTAGGATTTGGGTACGTGGCAGGCACAGGGTACCTATGCGACCAGCCCCCGGTAAAGAACCTGGGTGCTGGGTCTCTAATGAGCATCCTCGTACACACTTCATATGTGTTGGCGCACCTGGTCGCTGGGGGAATTAAGCATGTCCCATGTGACTCCATGGGGCGAGGACTCCGGAAGCTGGCGCCGGCCCCCCTGTACTTGGCCCCCCGAGCCTTCCCCTTTTGCTGGCTGTGCTCGCACCCCTTCTCCGTGGTAAGTCATGGCCGTGAGTAGGACCGTGCGCTGAGTCCCAAGAGTCCTCCTAGTCAATCACCAAATGTCGGGGTGCTCCTGGGGACTCCCACAGAGCTGGGAAGGTGACTTCCCCTCTTTGAACCTCGATTTCAGGAGGATCAAGAAAACAGGGAGTCAGACTTCCTTGCAGGGTGACTGGAAGATGGGAGGAGAGCATTGTAAGCGCTTGGCTAGCACAAGACCCAGCGCCTGACACAGCGGCTCTTGCTGCTCACTCATCTATTCGGTGAGTCCCCATAGCGGGTACTGGCCGTTCCGGACACGGGGGCTCCACCAGGGAGCAGCACGAGTCCCTGTCCGCAGGAAGCTCCCATCCTGGCAGAGGGAGACAGACCACAAAACGAGCGGTCAGAACATGAAGGAGCAGTGGGCAAGCCAGGCAGGGGAAAAGCAGGGAGTGCTCCTGGGGTTGCAGTTTGTCTTAAAAAAGGGAAGCCCCATGGTGGTGCAGTGGTTAAGAATCTGCCTGCCAAAGTGGGATCCCAATGTCGGCTCCTCCCGGACCAGGGATCGAACCTGGTCCGGGAAGATCCCACATGCCACGGAGCAACTGAGCCTGTACGCCACAACTACTGAGCCCGCGAGACACAACTACTGAGCCCACGTGCCACAACTACTGAAGCCCACGCACCTAGAGCCCGTGCTCCACAAGAGAAGTCACCACAATGACAAGCCTGTGCACAGCAACGAAGAGTAGCCCCCACTCGCCGCAACTAGAGAAAGCCCGCACACAGCAACAACGTCCCAACGCAGCCAGAAATAAATAAAATTTTTTTTTTTAAGGGAAAAAAAAAAAAGGGGGAAGCCCTGAGTCAGGGAGGGGACAGAGGAGAGCAAATGCAAAGATTCCTAAGTGTCAGCTGGAGGAATTCCTCTACCATGATGAAGAGGAAAGGCAGGGGCCGGATCAGGGTTTCTCAACCTGGGCACTACTGCCATTTGGGGTCGGATAATCCCTGCATTCTGGGATATGTGGCAGCTCCTCTGGGCTCCACCTACTGGATTCCAGGAGCACACCCACCACTGCCAACTGGTGACAATCAAAAAGGTCGCCAGGCATTGCCAATGTTGCAGAATCGGCCAGCTGAGTACGCTGGTCTGAGGCGCTCAGGAGGCAGGGGCTCATTCCATGGGTGACAAGAGAGCCACGGGTGATCACCGAGCACGGCAGTGACAGGCCCTTGGGGCTGGGGTGGACACTCACTCAGCAGGAAGAGGTCCTGGTAGTTGTCCAGTGCCGTGTCCCAGAACAGGTCCCCCTGGTCCAGCCCCAGCTGCTCCCAGTCCTCCAAGGTGAAGTCCATGGCTACGTCCTTGAGGGTCGCAAATTCCTGGAATGCAACACACTGTCAGTGATGACTGCAGGGCTGGGGTCAGGGAGGGGCCAACGGCTCACTCAGCACCCCCAGCCCCCCATGCGCCAGGCCTTTGGCAAAAGTCGTCTTGCGAGAACCTTCAGATGTAAGAGACTGGGCATCCCCGTATTTTCTAGGCAAGGACAAGGAGTCTTGAAGAGGAGACGTGAGGTTCCCTCAAGGTCACAGAGGTGGGTCTCCCTGATCCTGACATCCATCTACCTTGGCTTTTGGTTTTTTCAGTGTTTGTTCAAGATTTTCAGTTTTCTTTTTTTAAATTTATTTATTTTATTTATTTATTTATTATTTATTATTTATTTATTTATTTATTTATTTATTTTATTTGGGTCTTCGTTGCTCCACGTGGGCTTTCTCTAGTTGCGGAGAGCAGGGGCTACTCTTCGTTACGGTGCGAGGCTTCTCATTGCAGTGGCTTCTCTTGTTGCGGAGCACGGGCTCTAGGTGCGCAGGCTTCAGTAGTTGTGACACGGGTTCTAGAGCGCAGGCTCAGTAGTCGCAGCGCGTGGGCTTAGCTGCTCTGCAGCACGTGGGATCTTCCCAGACCAGGGCTTGAACCCGTGTCCCCTGCATTGGCAGGCGGATTCTTAACCACTGCGCCACCAGGGAAGCCCAAGATTTTAGGTTTTTTAAATTAAAAAAAATTTTTTTTTAATTATAGTTGATTTACAATGTTGTGTTAATTTCTGCTGTACAGCAAAGTGATTCAGTTATACATATACATTCTTTTTCACATTCTTTTCCCTTATAGTTTATCACAGGATACTGAATATAGCTCCCTGTAGGGCCTTGTTGTTTATCCATTCTATATATAATAGTTTGCATCTGCTAATCCCAAACTCCCAACCCTTCCCTCCCCCACCCCCTCCCACTTGGCAACCACAAGTCTGTTCTGTGTTCTGTTTCATTTACTCATTCCACAAACACCTGGAGGAACTTCCCCGGTGGCGCAGTGGATAAGACTCTGCACTCCCAGTGCAGGGGGCCCAGGTTCCATCCCTGGTCAGGGAACTAGATCCCACATGCATGCCACAACTAAGGAGCTGGCAAGCAGCAACTAAGGAGCCCATCTGCCACAACTCAGACCCAGCGCAAACAAATAAATATTAAAATACAAACAAACAAACTAACAAAAAATATCTTGAGGCTTCCTGTGTGCCAGACCGGTGATGGTCCCTGGGGACCCAGAGATGAGTCCCAATCAGTACCTGTCCCCGTGGAGCGCCAAGTCTGGTGGGGCTGACAGATATGGTCAGGGACACCCCATCCGGGTGGATTTGTGCTACAGCGGAGGCAGCAGGGGTGATATGGGAGACCAGAGCGGGGAGGAGCTGACGCTGCCCAGGGAAGGTGGGGGGAATGAGCTGGGTCTTGAAGGCTGTGGAAGACTCACCAGCCAGAGATGGTGGGCGGGGTATATTCTAGCAGAGGGAGGAGCCTGACCAAAGGCGGGAAGCTGGAAAGTACAGAGTAACATTTTACCACCAGGCCAAGAAGGGAGTACGGCGTGTGTGGGGACACGGAGAAGACAGGGTGGAGGGGGACAGGACCCAGGTCACGCAGGGATGGGCTCAGAAACCTGGATTTTATCCTATAGGCAACAAGGATTCCTGGAAGGATACTGAGCAGCAGAGCGACAGTGTGAGGGCTTTCCTTTAAGAAGATCGAGTTGGGAGACCTCCCTGGTGGTGCAGTGGTTAAGAATCCACCTGCCAATGCAGGGGATACGGGTTCGAGCCCTGGTCCAGGAAGATCCCACACGCCGTGGAGCAACTAAGCCCGTGCACCACAACTACTGAGTCTGCGCTCTAGAGCCCTTGAGCCACAACTACTGAAGCCTGCGCACCTAGAGCCCGTGCTCCGCAACAAAGAGAAGCCACCACAATGAGAAGCCTGCGCACCGCATCGAAGAGTAGCCTCCACTCGCTGCAACTTGAGAAAGCCTGCGCACAGCAATGAAGATCCAACGCAGCCAAAAATAAATAATTAATTGATTTTTTAAAAAAAAGATCGAGTTGGGGACCATGATAAGACAGTGAGCCAGAACAAGGCAGGCCAGCTGTGCAGCCTTTGGGGATGATGGGTTAGGATAGGGAGGGACCCTCGACTCACCTCAGCCATAGCCAGTGGGGGCCCAGCAGCCCAGTCCTCCTTTAAGCTCCCCGTCCTGGGAGAAAGTGTCCTTTCCTCCTAGGGCTGACTCTGGCCATGCTGGAGGAGCCCCCAAAACGTCCAGAAGCAGGAGGAGGAGTCAGAACATAAGTCTCCCTGCAGGAATCACAACAATTGTATTTATTGAAACCACCCCAGCCCCACGTTTCTCCTGTGCTTCAGAGCCTGCAAGGCCACTTCACAACCCTTCTTAGCACTCACAGTCAGTAAATACAGCCAGTAAATACCCACTTGGGAGAGGTGGAGATTCAGATCTATCACCGTGGCGGAACCTTCTGTCTTGCTCCCCACTGTGTGCACAGTGCCTGGCACACAGTAGGGATTTTTGAAATATTTGTTGACAGAACACATGTGTCTCTAACTGAACCCCTGGGACGATGCTTCTGATATTTCTGATTATCATCTCTAAGACTTGAGTCCAGGTGAGCCTCCAAGACTGTTGATGTTTCTTCAACCTTTTTTTTTAAACCATGACCCACAGTAACACAGACAATATATACCATGACTACTCATTTGCATACATAACTGAACAAAAGCTTCATGAAACAATACTTCATCTTACAAAGTAGGATGGCCTGGGATGTTTACCATTCTGGTTGCTTTTATTTTACTTCATTACAAAAAATTATGGTCACTGCCCCCCGAGTTATTTTCATGACCCATAGTATGCAAAACACTGTACCACTGGTGCGGCCACTGTGTATTTCCTAAGTAGCATATATCTATGGGGTGTCGAAAGCATTCCATATCATGAATCAGCAATGACACAGGTCCACAATTCTTAAGTCTCTGGGGCCAGGTATGCTTTGAATTCAGAAATTTTCAGATTTTAAAAAGATGATCCAGGGACTTCCCTGGCAGTCCAATGGTTAAGACTTCGCCTTCCAATGCAGGGGTTGTGGGTTCGATCCCTGGTTGGGGAGCTAAGATCCCACATGCCTCATGGCCAAAAAACCAAAACATAAAACGGAAGCAATATGGTAACAAATTCAATAAAAACTTTAAAAAATGGTCCACATCAAAAATAAAAACTCTTTAAAAAAAAAAAAGGTGATCCACCACATATATGGTGTATTTCATTAGAATCCCAATGCAGTGGGGCGGGGGGAGGGCACTGGCGGGAGCATTTCATAATTGAATACTTTGATATTTCTAGAACAGAGGTATCAATATTCACTCTAGGTAGGATAATTAAAAGTAATAGATCACAGCAGTTCTAGTCAGTTGTGGGCACCAAATCCATGGAAGAAAATGTTTGGTTTTCAGAGCATTCTAGATTTTGTGACTGCAGATAAGGGAATGTGGTAGACCTATAATAAGTGCTAACATTTTACCCAACGAGGATTTCCCTCACGACAGAGGTTAAGCCGTGACTTTTTAGTATAATTTGATCCACAGATTTTTAAAATTTTATTTTATTGAAGTAAAGTTGATTTACAATGTTGTGTTAGTTTCTGGTACACAGCAAAGTGATTCAGTTATTTATATATATGTACATACAGTATATGTGTGTATATATATATATTCTTTTTCATATTCTTTTCTATTATGGTTTACTACAGGATATTGAATGTAGTTCCCTGTGCTACATAGTAGGACCTTGTTGTTTATCCAGTCTATATATAATAGTTCGCATCTGCTAATCCCAAACTCCCAATGTGTCCCTCCCCCAGCCCCCCTCCCCCTTAACAACCACAAATCTGTTCCCCATGTCCAATCCACAGATGTTTTATCTGGCCTGAGTTGGCATTGAGTGTTTTGACAGAAAATTCTTTTAAGTAATCCCAAACTTAAAAGCTGGGAGATTTCACCTAAAAATTTGATTTCCAGCTTCTGAAAAATCCTAGGATTTGGCCACATGGGGTCTGCATTCCCACGAAGCTAGTTTGTTGGAGGCTGTTTAGAGCTACCCCCGCACCCCGCTTTAGATGGGGTGAGCCCTCCCAGATGCCCCACGGCCCTCACCCAGACCTCTTCTCTCCTTTTCCTTATCTGCCTGACGCTCATATACATCTGAGTTTGAGAACTCTACGTACAGTTTCCAGATCCCGTTCTGTCCACATCTCATACACTCTCAGCCCTGGGAGGGAAGAAACTGGAGCCCTGATGCAAAGCTCAAGGTCACCCAGCCTGTCATAATAACTTGAGACAAATGGGACTGGAAAGCCTTAGGCCCTGAGTCAGGGAGTCTTGCCTCTTCCTGGTGTGGGACCATGGCCAGATCATTCACCCTTTCTGTGCCTGTTTCTACATGTACAAAATGGGGCAGATACAACTCATCCACAATCTCTTGTCTACAATTCTGAAAACGTAAGGCTCTGAAAACCAGAACTTTATTCAAAAATTGGCAGCCAAACTGAACCCGAATTGCCACAGGCTATGTATACTCTTTATTCCCCTCCAGTGTGAATATTCATGCCTTTTCCGGCAGAAATACTCGATTTCCAAGAATTGCCCCAGATCTCGCTTGGGGGTGTTGCCTAATTATGAAACATGCACCCTATTAACTCTCTAAATTCTTAAAAATTCTGATTCCCGAGATGATCCTGGTGGCTGCGGAGCTGACAAGAGAAAATGCGAGGACAGAGCGGCGCCTGGCACACAGAAAACGCCCAAATAAATGGTAAATATCTTGACTTTCTAAGGAACTCCCATTCATTCATCCCTCAAGATCCGACCCAGCTCTGCCTAAGACTTCAGGCAACTCACCCCCTCCTTCAGCCTCAGTTTGCTCACCCAAGAATAAAATAAAATAGAATCGATCCTCTCAGGGCTGCTGGTGAGAGATGGAAACCACTTCAGCAAGATCCTGGCTCGTAACTCCGAACAAGGCCTAAAGACTCCACCTAGATACCCACAGCCCAAGGCGACTCGCCCAGTGCCGAAGTCGCCCCAAAAGCATTCCGTCACCTCTCGTCTTCAGCGATCCCAGCCCCGGCGTCTCCTCACCTCGAGACTGCGGTCAGCCGGGTTAAAAGACTCGACCCCAAACGGGTGGGAGCGGAAGACCCAACTCCTCTGACACGCGCCTCCCCGCAGCCACTTCCGGTGCCGGGAGAATCTCTTCAGAGCTACTCCCCACCCAGGAGCCTCCGCGCCAGCCCCAGGACCCCGTTTCCCAGAGAGCTATGCGGACGCCTTATCTTGTCTTCCCATCTCCACCCGCTTCTTCGTCCTTAGAGGCCCCGCTGAGCACACTGCGAAATAAGAGTAGAAAGAGACTCGGCATCAGGTGGCATCTGGGTATTTAGTTCATCCCTCCTTACGATTGGCTCCACGTTGGCATATGCGCAGTAGAACCAGGAAGCGTTCCACAGAAAGTGGAATGGGGTTGGGCGATGAGGGAATTATCCCTCCCCCAGCCCTGAGTCAGAGGGCTGGTCTGCCGCGAAGGTGCCTGGGAAATGGAGTTCTCAGGCAGGCACAGCCCGCGGGCAGTCCGGAGGTCTGCGTAGGCTGCGCCGGCGCAGTCCTCCCGCGAGGGAGAGGATGCGCGCGCAGCGCCCTCCGCCCAAGCGGAAGTTTTCGCAGGGCAACTGAGAAGGTGCGTCCCAGTTCCCCTGGAGGGTCCGAGAGTCTGGCTGTAAGTATGTGCTTCCGCACTACGCTCACCAAATCTAGAGGTGAGGGGAAGGAGAAGCGGAGCAGGGGGAGGTCTCCTGATACTCTAGCCAGAGTTCGGTCGTGGTGCCTGTGACGTCAGCGCGACTTTTTGTGGGAGGCGGAGCCCCTGGGAGCGGGGGTCGGGGGTCGGGATGAGAGAAGCTTGTGGTCTCCGAAATAACCTGACGGCTCCAAGTGTCCCCAGCTTCTTCGGGCTCTTGGTGATAGGCGTAGCTACGACGGAGACGGGCGGAGCTAATGGGGAGTTCGACAGACGCCCCGCCTTGGTACTACTGCATCCCTGGTTTCCGCGGAGGACGGGGTCGAGGCGAATCCCGTCACCTAGATGATTAGCCCTCCTGCCCTAAGTTAGAGTATAATCTTTAGCTCTTCCAGGAAGGGCACAGTATTTAACACATAGCAGATATTCAGTAAATGTTTGTTGAGTAAATAAAGAAAATGGGTGAATGAATGATAAAGACTGGCCTGAGTGTTGGAGCTTTGGCTTTGAGTCCTGAGCTAGCCATATGACCTTGGACCGGTGACTTCAACACTGAGACTCCCTTCTTTCTTCCATACATATTTATTGAGAGTTTAGTATAGCTGTACTTCCACGTGACGTATTAAACAGTTGCTTGCTTATTTGATTATTAAACTTGCCTTCCCCCACTAGAATGAGCTTTGTCGGGTCAGGAGCCTTGTTCGTTTCCTTTGCTGCTGTATCCCCAGTAGCAGGCACATAGTAGGAGTTCAGTGAATAATTATTGAGCGAATGAATGAATGAACAAACTTAGGACATGTTGGCTACATAGCCAATGCTCAATAAACATTAACCATTATCTTTTTAAAAAATAAATATTTATTTATTTATTTGCCTGCGTTGGGTCTTCGTTGCTGCGCTCAGGCTTTCTCTAGTTGTGGCGAGCAGGGGCTACTCTTCTTTGCGGTGCGCGGGCTTCTCATTGGGTGGCTTCTCTTGTGGCGGAGCAGAGGCTCTAGGCGCGCGGGCTTCAGTAGTTGTGGCACGTGGGCTCAGTAGTCGTGGCTTGTGGGCTCTAGAGCACAGTCTCAGTAGTTGCAGCACATGGGCTTAGTTGCTCCGTGGCATGTGGGATCTTCCCCGATCAGGGCTCGAACCCACGTCCCCTGCGTTGGCAGGCGGATTCTTAACCACTGCGCCACCAGGGAAGTCCCAACCGTTATCTTTTACTTACATGTGCAGCAAACCTGAGTCAGCCTCTCCATCTCGTTTCACTTACAGGACACAGTTAAGATGGAGTTTCCAGCCCAGTGAGTCTGAGGGCCAGACCGTGACCCCATAAAGGTACCATCCCCTGGGGCATACGCCCCTTAAGTCCTATTCCCCACCAACGGCCTGCTCCTTCTCCATTTCCTGTGTGTTACTGCTCGCAGACTTCACTCCCAGGAGAAAGGTTATCAGCGGCTTGGCAGTGGTCCAGGCACTTGCCCATTCCTAGAGGCCGTCTTTATCCAACGGCACTTGGCACCTGGGGAAATTCCACTGAAACCGCCGCAAATTTTCAAACTTTTATTTACATACGTAACCTAGCACAGTCTTAAGTGTATTAGTCAGACTAGGCTAGACCATGCTGCAGTAACAATGACCCCCAAATCTCAGTAGCTTAACCCAGAGAACAGTTTCTCACGCATACAAGATCTGGAGCAACTCTCCAGGGTAGCTGTCCTCTAGACAGTTTTGATCTTGTGGCTGTAACATCACACAAGGGTTTCTGGTTTGTCATGGCCTGAAGGGAGAAGTGATGGTGACTCTTCTAACTTAAAAAGATGCTCACCAGTATTTATATCTTTGAAAAGCTAGAGATGTCCGTTTAAGTGTTATTACCAGGAGAGCAAATGATTAAGTCACACGACCAATCAGGATTACAACCTTAGAGGCTAAAGAACACTTGGCGACAGTTTTGAAATCATATGTCTTACACAACTTGTGTAAAATAACAGAAGGGCAGTTTTATGCCACAGCATGGTTTGTGCTCTTCTGCAGGCCAAGGGGAAGAGAACCCTTTTCTCCTCTGGTTGAGATTTCTTTCATGGGCTGTTTGGACGGCCTGTGTGTTTCAAGGGCAAGCACTGGAATTCCATGAGTTAGCACCAAGAGGAAATGGAGAGACCTGAGAGGCTCAGAACTTAGGATGTGGAAAGAGAGAAGGGAGGAATAGAAACATTAACAAATGGAAGATGATAAGTGGGATACAGGGCATGATAGGGTAATAACAACCACTAACATAAAAGGCTTTCTGTGGGCCGGGCCCCTGTTCTTAGCAATTGATAGAAATGTATTGCATTTAGGCCACCAGCCACTCTGTCAGACAGGAATTGTTAAAAGCCCCGTTTTACCATTGGGCAGACTGAAGCACAGAGAGGTTAAGTAACATGCCCAGCAAGGAGCACATCTGGAGTTCAAATCCAGGCAGCCTGGGACCAGAGCCTGTAATTTTAAGGACTCTACTGTTTGCAGTCGCAACAGAAACCAGTCTTTACAGTGACTAAAGGAAAAGGTTTTAATTAGACTGAGCCAGACACAGAAAGATAAATATGGCATGATCTCACATATATGTGGAATCTAAAAAAAAGTGTCAAACTCATAGTAGCAGTGAGTGGAGCGGTGCTTACCAGAGGCTGTGGGGGAAAAGAGATATTGATCAAAGGGTATAAACTTCCCATTATAAGATGAATAAATTCTGGAGACCTAATGTATAGCATGGCAGCTATAGTAAATAATAACTAATTGTATGCTTGAAATTTGCTGAGAGAGTAGATCTCAAGTGTCCTTACCACACACACACACACACACACACACACACACACACACACACACAAATTGGAACTATAAGAGGTGATGGATATGTTAATTAGTTTGATTGTGGTGATAGTTTCATAATGTATACTGTTAACCAGACTTTCAGAAACGGAGACTGACTGAAATAAAGAGGCATTCATTTGGGGTTTGTTGGGACTGCAGCCCAGGAGACCCAGATTCAAGAAGTACTTGAGGGCATCCTAATAAAGAAATACATATATATGTATTACAATTAAAAAAAAAAGAAGAAGAAGAAGCAACTTGAATTGTGTTCCACTGGACTACAAATGAAGGAAGCTTCCAAAGGCAAAAACTGCAAAGCCACAATTAGCTACATTAGTTGTTTATCAAGAATTATAATTAGATGATACAGCCACTATGGAGAACAGCATGGAGGTTCCTTAAAAAACTAAAAACAGAACTACCATACGACCCAGCAATCCCGCTACTGGGCATATACCCTGAGAAAACCATAATTCAAAAAGAGTCATGTACCACAATGTTCATTGCAGCACTATTTACAATAGCCAGGATATGGAAGCAACCTAAGTGTCCATCAACAGTTGAATGGATAAAGAAGATGTGGCACGTATATGCAATGGAACATTACTCGGCCATAAAAAGAAACAAAATTGAGTTATTTGTAGTGAGGTGGATGGACCTAGAGTCTGTCATACAGAGTGAAGTAAGTCAGAAAGAGAAAAATAAATACCGTCCGCTAACGCGTATGTATGGAATCTAAAAAAAAAAAAAAAAGGTTCTGAAGGGGCAGGACAGGAATAAAGATGCAGACGTAGAGAATGAAATTGAGGACACAGGGAGTGGGAAGGGTAAGCTGGGACGAAGAGAGTGGCATGGACATATATATATACACTACCAAATGTAAAATAGATAGGTAGTGGAAAGCAGCCGCATAGCACAGGGATATCAGCTTTGTGATCACCTAGAGGGGTGGGATAAGGAGGGTGGGAGGGAGACGCAAGAGGGAAGAGATACGGGGATATATGTATATGTATAGCTGATTCACTTTGTTATAAAGCAGAAACTAACACACCATTGTAAAGCAATTATACTCCAATAAAGATGTTAAAAAAAAATCAAGCTGGCAAGAAGTAGGGTGTTTGTTAAGCAAGGATTGGTTGGGGTCAGAATGGTTGCATCTTTACAAGGGGGAACAACCCTGAGACACAAGGTTCCAGGTAGCAGATGTTGTTTTAAAAATGGTGGGTGTCCTTGGGTTAGGTCTAGTTCACAGAAAGTTCAAGTTCTCAGTGTTGCAGGGAAGTCCTGAGACCAGATCCTCAATGGCTGCCCAGTTCCATTTTTGTATGTCTGAACTGTGATCACTCCGTTATAATTTTAATTTGTCATATATACATATATGGCAAATTAGAATTATTTATATATATATACACACACATATATAGACAAGTTGTACACTTTAAATATAGACAGTTGTTAACTGTCAAAGATAAATAAATGAAAGTAAAAAGAAAAGAACTTTGTCTTGCAAGGCAAAATGAAGTCACGAGCACAAGTTTATTTTGACTTCGATTTTGATATCCCAGCTTATAACTGGGACTGTACACTGAATCTTAGAATAAAAAACAAATAAAATAATTTTGCTTTTTTCTTTCGCTATTTAAAATATATTCATTGGAAATGCCTATTGCACTGTCATCCCTGTTGAGTTTCTCTGCTTCATTTATGAACTAGTTTCATCCTGCTCTTGAGGGCTAAGTTGTATCCTGCAAAAATTCATATTTTTAGGAAACCCTAACCCTGAGTATCTCAGAATGCGTCTGTATTTGGAGATAGGGCCTTTGAAGAGGTAATTAAAGCGAGGTCTTTAGGGTGGGCCTGCTGTGGTCTGAACGTTTGTGTCCCCCCCAAAATTCATACGTTGAAATGAAATGCCCAATGTGATGGTATTAGGAGGTGGGGCCTTTGGGAAGTGGGTAGGTCGTAAGGGTGGAGCTCTCATGAATGGGATTAATGCCCTTATAAAAGAGACCCAGAGAGCTCCCCAGCCCCTTCCTCCATGTGGGGACACAGGGTGAAGTTGTCAGTCTGTAGCCCAGAAGAGGGCCTTTACCAGAACCCAGCCACAGTGGCACCTTGATCTTGGACATCCCGGTCTCCAGAACTGTGAGAAATAAATTTCTGTTGATTGTAAGCCACCCAGTAGTCTGTGATATTTTATTATAGCCACTCAAACAGACTACGATGGGCCCTAATCCAATAAGAAGAGGGGATTAGAACACAGACAGAGGGACAACCGTGTGAGGACACAGTGAGAAGGCAGCCATCTGCAAGTCAAGGAGAGAGGCGTCAGAAGAAGCCAAACTTGCTGATACCTCGATCTCGGACTTCTAGCCTCCAAAATTGTGAGAAAATAGATTCCTGTTGTTTAAGCCACCTAGTCTGTGGTATTGAGTTGTGGCTGCCCAAGCAAATGAATACACCTGCTGTATCCTCATTTGTTGTAGGTCTATGTGTGATTTTGCCTTTGATTTTTTAAAGTATTAGGAAGTATTCCAGAAATACACAAGGCTTAGAGGATAATGTAGTGAACACCCGTTATCCCTCTAAGTTAGTCAGGATAGGGTAGGATGTGCTGCAGTAACAAGTAAACCCTGAAATCTTAGTGGCTTAATACAACGTTAAGTTTATTTGCCCATCATGAGATTGCGACGTGGACCAGGCAGCCCTGCTTCATCTTGTACCTATGCCATCTGGAGTATGGACCATCTGGGCCATCCCTGCAGAGGACGGGTGGACAGAGGAGGTACTCAGGCTCTTAACTGCCTCAGCCGGGAAGTGACTCCCATTCACACCCTATTGGCCAGAAGTAGCCAAAACTAGTGGCCCCGATCTCACTGCAAAGGATCCTGGGAAGTGAAGGGGAGGATGTGGATATCTGGTGAGCACTAACGGTCTCTACCTTCCCCATAATGTGGTTCAAGAAATGAGCATCACAATTACAGTTGAAGACCGTCAGTGCTTCCGTGATTGGAGCAGTTCTGCAGAACTTTTATTGACCTCAAGGCATTCTCATATCTTTTGTGAGCTCTGCAGTTTCATTCTGCATTTGTTCTGCTTTGTACCTTCCCTGGGCCATTAGGGAGAGACAGGTGGCTAGAGGCTGGACACGGGCCGAGGACTCATTTTATTTTATTTTTTTCCCCTTGGCCACGCCATGCGGCATGCGGGATCTTAGTTCCCTGACCAGGGATCAGACCCGCGCCCTCTGCAGTGGAAGTGCAGAGTCTTAACCTCTGGACCGCCAGAAAGTCCCTGAGAACTCATTTTACAAGTGGCCACTTTCTGGGACTTCCCTGGCGGTCCAGTGGTTAGGATGCTGCACTTCCACTGCATGGGGCACGGGTTCGATCCCTGGCCAGGGAACTAAGATCCCACATGCCGTGTGGTGCAGCCAAAAAAGAAAAAAAAAAAGAAGTGACCACTTTCTGAGAGACGGTATTCCAGGTATGCTAACTTTTCTTCTTTCTGTAATCTCATCATCGTGGGGAACTCAGGTGACTACTCATCGGCAGTGGATTAAGTTTTTCTTTCAGCTTCCTGTCCCCCCACCCCACTTCTGTTTTCTAGCATGATCTTCTGTCCAGACTGTGGCAAAGGTGTTGAAGCAACTTTCAAATTCTGCCCCTACTGCGGAAAACCTTTGCCTACAGAGGAGCATGAGGGGTCCCAGACCTTTGTCAAGCCGTCTGTGTCATCCTCCCAAGGTAAGAACCAGGGCTTTATGCTTCTCCCTTTAGGAGGGGTGATGTGTGTGCGTTTGGGAAGAAAGGACAGACACCTTTGCAGTCTGCCTGACCCTGCGTGGATACCGGAGAAGCCCAGAGCTCAGGCTCTCCCTATACAGAGTTTCTTGGCGTTTTATCGGGCTCCTGGCTCTGAAGTTGACAACTCATGCATTTCTGTCTCCAGCTTGGACTCCTCCCCTGAAATCTACATTCATATATATCAGACTGCCTGCTTGACATCTATTTGATGTCCCTTAAGTGTCTCCACATGCCCAGAACTAAGCTCCTGATATGACTGCCACCCCCCCACCTGCCCCTTCCATAGACTATCCCATCGAGGTAACAGCAGTTCAGCTTATTCAGTTTCTCAGACCATGGAGCCATCCTCAAGTCCTCTTTCTCTCCCACCCCATGACTGCAGCCCTCCAGCAGATCTCATCAGCTCTCCCTTTAAAAGTCAATGCTCTGTAAGGATAGGAGTTTATCGTGGTTTGTAAGCTCTGTTGATTGTGGTTTGTAACCTGTTGTTTGCACAGCATCCAGGACTGTGCCTGACACAGAGTTGGGTGCTGAGAAATCTTATTGATTGGTTGACTGAATGAATGAAATATCAGCAGTAGGTCCCGGCCAATGGAAAGCCCAAGCACAGATCCTACATTGGTAAATCGAAGTGGATTTGCTTATCTGAAGGCCACAGAAGGAAGTTGGCATACGTGGCAGAAAGTTCAGCAACATTCGTTTTATCATTTGGGATTGTGTTTGGCTGCAAGTAACAGAAAACACTACTTAAAGAGTTTAAACAAATGAATGGGTTTGTTTTTCTTTCTAACAAAAAGTCTGGAGGGGACAGTTCAGTGTAGGGATGGTGTCCCCATGATGCCATAAGGGACCCAGGCTCCCCATGATGCCATAAGGGGCCCAGGCTCCTCCTGTCTTTCTCCTCATCCTTAGTGTATGGTTTTGGTTCTCATTTTCATTTCATGTTGGAGTATAGTTGATTTACAATGTTGTGTTAGTTTCAGGTGTACAGCAAACTAATTCAGTTATACATATATATATCCATTCTTTTCAAGATTCTTTTCCCATATAGGTTATTACAGAATATTGAATAGCGTTCCCTGTGCTGTACAGTAGGTCCTTGTTGATTATCTATTTTATATACAGTAGTGTGTGTATGTTAATCCCAAACTCCTAATTTATCCCTCCCCCACACATTTCCCCTTTGGTAACCATAAGTTTGTTTTTGAAGACTGTGAGTCTGTTTCTGTTTTGTAAATAAGTTCATTTGTATCATTTTTTTATATAAATTTATTTATTTATTTTTGGCCGCGTTGGGTCTTCGTTGCTGCGCGCGGGCTTTCTCTAGTTGCGGCGAGCGGGGGCTACTCTTCCTGTGGTGTGCGGGCTTCTCATTGGCTTGTCTTGTGGAGCTCGGGCTCTAGGCGCACAGGCTTCAGTAGTTGTGGCACACGGCTCAGTAGTTGTGGCTCGCGGGCTCTAGAGCGCAGGCTCAGTAGTTGTGGCACACAGGCTTAGTTGCTCTGTGGCATGTGGGATCTTCCCGGACCAGGGCTCAAACCCGTGTCCCCTGCATTGGCAGGTGGATTCTTAACCGCTGCGCCACCAGGGAAGTCCTGTATCATTTTTTTTTAGATTCCACATGTCTGATATCATATGATACTTGTTTTTCTCTGTCTGACTTAACTTTATTTAGTATGATAATCTCTAGGTCCATCCATCAGAGCCTGAGTCCTTAACCCCAGCCTTCCCTAATGCCAGCCTTGGGCCTCATTCATTGTTCATTCACCCAGTCATCAGGCAACAAACATACCTGGACTGCCTATTGTGTACTTAGGTGCTGTGTTTGTCTCCAGGGATGTAGTAACAGGTGAGATGGACCTGGTTTCTGGTCTCTCAAGAGATTTTGGTGGCTGGTAAGGCAAACAGACATTGAATAAACAATTGCTAGTTGAGTGCATGATAACAGAAGGGCAATGGATGGACCACAGAACACACATAAGGGAGATGTGTTTCTGGGAGGGTCAGGGAAGGCCTCCCTAGGTGGGTAATGTTTGAGCCGAGATCTAGGGATGACAAGAGTTAGCCAAGTGAAGACTGGGGGCAAGGTGAGGGGGTTGGAACAGGAATTCCAGGCATCGAGGCATGGTATGGGAAAGAGCCATACCTGTTGGAGAAGTAAAGAAGGACAGCTGTACTGGGGGCAGACACATGGGGCCTTGTAGACCACGGGTAAGGAGTTTAGTAATCACTGATGTGGTGAGGAGCCGTGGAAGAATTTCCGCCAAATGGGAGACACAGTATGATTTGCATTTTGAAGAGACCTCTCTGAATGCTACGTGCGGAAAGTAGATTGGAGGCATGGAAACCAGTTAGGAGGCCATTCCAGGAGTCCAGAGACCAAGTATGCTGGCTGAGGTAGTGTCAACTGAAAGAAGACTTCTGGTTTTAGTAATACGGCAGACTAGATGATAAGGAAAAGTCCCTTATGGCTCAGCACACCACAAAATGCTGGATAAAATATAAAGAATATCTTTATATTCATAGGGCTGAATGGTAGGAAAGTAAGGTAGTTACATGGAAGTGAGCAACAATAAGAAAACACAGGCACTCCCCTGGTGGTCTAGTGGTTAACAATCCGTCTTGCAATGCAGGGGATGCTGGTTCGATCCCTGGTCAGGGAACTAAGATCCCACATGCCACGGGGCAACTAAGCCCACGCGCCCCAACTACAGAGCCCATGTGCTCTGGAGCCCTTACGCCACAACTAGAGAGCCCGCTTGCTCTGGAGCCCACGCGCCACAGCTAGAGAGAAGCCCACGCGCTGCAACAAAGAGGCTGCGTGCTGCAACGAAAGATCCTGCTTACCACAACTAAGACCCAATGCAGGCCAAAAAATAATTAATTAATTAAAAAGAAAGAAAACACAGACCCACAGGGCTGAGCAAATGCTATAGGTGGTACTGGTCCTGGGCTGTGTGCTGGTCATTGGTGGCCTTGAGCCTGGGTCTTAATGGGGTACAGGAGACAAAGCACAGGGCCTGAGCAGCACAGGGGTGAGACTGGAAACCTCCTCTAAAATCTGGGACTTTTCAGTGGTAAAAAAAAATTGCTCCACAGAGAAAATATGTGGAGACATTTGTCTGTCTCAGCCTTGATTGTGAGTGAAAAATGTCCTCTCTGAGAATTCCTAACCAAGAACTCGCATCCTTACCAGTTTGGGGCCAGAATTCATACTGATCTGTGTGGCCCCCCAATAATCCAAGCAGAAAAGTTAGTATAAAGTGATGAGATGTGGGCGCCCGCCGCCCCAGCAGAGGCAAATCTTTTCTAGTGGAACATCCTTTAAAGACAGAACTTAGACTTCCAACAGGCCCATCAGTTCCCAACCAGTTAACAAAGATACCAGGAAACAAGCCACTGCCGGGAGAAACACAAACTAGAGAATCAGACCTGCAATGACCAGAGACCTTGGAATTAACAGATGAGAATATGTACAAAGCACATTTATTATGTTTACGGAAATAAAAGAAGTAACTGAAGGTACAGTGAAGGAACAAAAGCTAGTTAGAATTGATTAGGCAGGTTTTAAAAGAACCAAATAAAATCTTTGATGATAAAAATAAATATCATCATAGCAATCAGAAACTCATCGGATGGTTTAAACTGCAGACTAGACACAGCTGAAGGAGAACAGTGAACTGGAAGACAGATCTGAAGAAATTACCTAAAGGAGACCACACTGTGATAAAGTGCTTGAGGATATAAAAGAGAGGCTAAGCCTCTCTTAGGAAAGACTGACTAAAACAAAGGAAAGTGTGCTTAGATTATTTAGTAAAACTTGGCTGTGAGGGTCAAAGGGAAGAGAGTGTTGAATATGACCTCAGGGTTTCTGGTTTAATGGTTCCTGGAAAGGACTTCTGTAACTCCAGTCTGCATTCGGTCTTCCTTTCTCTAGGCTCAAGGAGAAAGACGAACACCAGTTCTGAAATATCTCCCAAGAAAGTGAAATGGCTCAGCTGTGCTTCCTCTCCCCCATCATCCCTTCTCTCAGAAGGTAACAGTTCTGAATCTGAAGTTACCTTGAGTACCTGTGAGAAACCCAAAGGTGAGAGTTACGCTCAATATGGGGAAAAGGAGGGTCATCTGACAATGTTTGAGGCATCATGCCTGTGCTCAGGCATCACATACGCCTGCTTGGACCCTCCTCCCAGGATCCTCCCCCACCTTCCAGCCGCAGGCTCCCCGTCCAGCCCATCTCTACGTGGCCAGAGGTGACCTCACCCCTCCCTGCTCACAGCTCCCTCCCGTCCCCATCGCCCCACTGTCTGGGCTCTTCAGCCTGACCACTGAGACTGTGGTCTGGTTCCTCCTTTAGCTCTCACCACAACCCTGTACACAGAAAACTCACTTTTGGAAATACTTTCTAGGGTTTTCAGCTTCTGGTCTTGGCTAAGTCTGTTCCTTCAGCCCAGGGACCTCTCTTCTTTCCAGCACTCAGGGTCAGATCTCTAGGAAGCCTTTCCTGAATGCCATAGGCTGGATCAAGTCCACCTCGTCTCCCTCCAGAGCCTCTTTGTCTGGGCTCCCACAGTGCCAGTGATGTCCTCACTTGAGTTCATGTCTCCTCCAGGCTCCATGTCCCTTTCTGCCTCACTTGCTGGACTGAGGGTCCCTCGTGGACTCATTTGTGTGTGCCCTGTGCCAGCCAGTGAGCAGGGAAGCGTGAGGACCATGTGCCCGTCTCCTTCCCACCAGGTCTTTGGATCTGAGGTCACAGCCCTTCGGTGTCCCCTCTTTCTCCCTTGTTTTTCTCTGGGCCCCACGGCCTCTTCCCATCTGTGCCTTGGGTGGGTGGCGGGTGGGAGGAGTGAAGCAGGGAATATCTTTTCCTGTGTCCCTATCTCACCACACCGCCCACATTGTCTTGCCAGTCTAGGAGCCCCTCAAGGGCAGGGCCTCAGTCTAACAAATGTCTGGTCCCTCTTCATGCTCAGCACAAAGCCAGGTCCCGTTTTAGGATGTTTTGGGTTGAATGTCTGGAATGGTTTTTTTTTTCCTCCCTGGCAAACTTCTGCTCGTCCAGTAGGACCCAACTCAAACGTCCCCTCCTCCAGAAGCCTCCCCTGACTTTTGCAGGCACAGTCAATCTCTTTCTCATATTCCTCTGCACTGCCCTGTCTCAGACTCAGTTCTGACCAGCTGTGTCCAGGTCAGTCTCCCCCACCAAATTAGAGGCTCCCGAGGGAAGGGTCCAGATCCGACTCATGTCTGGGTCCCCAGCTTCAGCACACAGGATCCGTGAAAGGTCCCAGAAAGCTTTTGTTGAATGGACAAATGAATAAATGAACAGTATTATGAGCACCGTCTGATTCCCCACCCAACTCTTCTCTCCCGGATGCCACCTTCTCTTTCTTCTGACCATCCTGCTGCAGGGTGCTGGAGCAGATCCCCAACCTCCCAGAGCAGCCCTCAGACAACCAGGCAGAGCCCTCAGACGCTGAAGCGGAGCCGGATGACCACCTCGCTCAAGGCTTTGCCAGTGGGGACGGTGCTGATAGACAAGAGTGGGCAGCACTGGAAGCTGAGATGCCTCCAGAGCAGGGATGGCCAGGGCATTCTCTATGAAGGTACACTCTGTCCACAGGTGGGCAGGTGCTGGGCTGGGCTGGGCTGGGTCGGGCCATCTTGGAGCCAAGGCAAAGGGGAGGGAACCACTTTCTGAGAATGGAGATGGAGCCATATCCCAACTGCAGACCTGCCTCGAGGCAGCTTTCTCTTAGAGCTGGGACTACAAACCTATGCACCTACAGCGGCTGGGAAGGTAGAGTAGATGAGTGCAGGATGCTGGGAGTCAGGCGATTGGGAGTGGTGGGGACTGTGGCCAACCAGAGCACATGTGCCCTGGATAAAGAGGACACTCTTCTCCACTGCCACCTACTGTTGTCACGTGGGAGTGCAGGCCCAGTGTGGCCGGAAGATAAGGACAGTGATGACTGTTCTGTCTGTCCTGCAGAGATAGGATGGACCCTTCCTCCAAATTTGGTTTGAATGTCGAGACCGATGAGGATACGAAAGGTTTACTGCTTGCGTGATTGAGATCGCTGGTGGGGGGAGAAGCTGTGCGAGAACAAGGAAGAGCACCTGGCCCCGGTTTTTACTGTGGTTAAGGGGTGGGGCTGGGGTGAGGGTTCTGCCTGGGCCAGGGCCTCATGTGGTTTGAATCTCTGCCGTCACCAAAAGAGGAAGCTCCAGGCTTTCTTATCAGTGGGACGGGAAGAAGCAGGGCTGGGCTTAAAAGTTAAACAAAACAATAGTTAAACAAAAAATGCAGCAAGACAACTTGTTACAATGAAGGAAAAAATAACTGCACTGGAAATGTTAGTATTAATCAAACTAGCATTAACTGAGTGCTTACTCCAGGCCAGGCCTTGTTCTCAGCACTTTATGTGGTTTTATGAGTCACCACCATCTGGTTCCAGAGTATTTCTGTCACCCCAAAAGGAAACCCTGTACCTTTACCAGTTACTCTCATCCCTCTCCCCCCAGCCCCTGGCAACCACTAATCTACTTTATGTCTCTCTGGATTTGCCTATTCTGGACATTTCAGATAAATGGAGTGATACTCCCTCTGGCCTTTTGTGTCTGGCTTCTTCCCCTCAGCACGATGGTTTCAAGGTCCAGCCATGTTGTCACCTTCGTCAGAACTTCCTTCTGTTTTATGGCTGAATAAGATTCCAGGGTGTGTATATATCACATCTGGTTGATCAGTTTATCAGCTGGTGGATGTTTGGACTATGTCCACTTTGGGCCATGATGAGTAATGCTTCTGTGATCGTGCATGTACAGGTTTTCACGTGGACATATGTTTGCTTTATACTTCTTACCCCGTTTAAGTCTCACGACAGCCTCATGACGTCAGCAAGGTCATTATCCCCATTTTCTAGATAAGGAAAATGAAGCCCAGGGGTGTTAATGACTAGACAGAGATGTGGCTCCAGAGAGCTTCCAAGCTTGCAGGAAAAGCCAGAGATCGGGATTTTGAGAGGAAATCTCTGATTTGGAAGCACCGGCCGGCCAGACACGGGTGCAGGCAATTTCGAGCCTCAGGTTGGCCATCCTGCGTTAGAGCCCGGGCAGGAGGGCAGGGCAGCCACATTTGAGACAGACCCTGGCGGGGACTTCCCTGGAGGTCCAGAGGTTAGGACTTTGCACTTCCACTGCAGAGGACCTGGGTTCGATCCCTGGTCAGGGAGATAAGATCGCACGTGCTGTGCGGTAAGGCCAAAAAAAAAAGAAAAGAAACAGACCCAGGTGGAGTCGTGACTTGGCTCTGGCACACTGAGTGAGCCTGGGTGAGCAGCTCTGCCTTGATGTCCCTGTTGGAAAAGTGAGAGATGGTGTCCTGCCCACCTCCTGGGGCTGTTGGTCCCAAATGGTGAGAAGGGACAGAGGCAGTGAGCTTGGAAAACGGTAAAGGGATCTTCTCAGGTGGAGGTAGGTAGCATTAGTCATGGAGGGACAGAGGGCGAGGGAGGGAGAGAGGAGAGCATAAAGCGACACTAGGGAGCACTCACTCCATGCCAGGCGCTGTTCCGGGGCCCATTTAATGCTCCCAGCCACGCCAGGAGGGAGGCACTCATGTTACTTCATCTTACAGCTGGAGCACAGAGAGGGGAAGCCACTCGCCCAAGGTCACACAGCCTCAAAAGTGACAGAGCTGGGATTTGAACCTAGGTGTAATTCGTAACCATTACACCACAAGAGAGGGAGGAGGAGGGAATCGGGGTGAGAAGGAATGAGAGGAAGAGAAAGGATAGAGGGGCAGAACCAACAACAAGAAAGGCTGGGGAGAGAGAAGGATAGGGAGAGGCCCAGAGGGCCGGGAAGGAAGAGGGAGAAGAAAGGCAAACAGGGCAGGAGGCATCTGAAGGAAAAAATCCAGCCGTGTCCTCACATCAGAAACCCACAGTGCAAGGTTAGGAAGGAAATGCTCTGGGCCGTGTGTCTTTACCTTTTGTGTCTCGGGTTGTTTGATTGAGACCCCTTCCCAGCCTGCCAGCATCATTCATTCTCCCGCAGATACCTGCCCGGTGCGAGGCCCGGGTGCTGGCTCGGGCACAGTGGGGAGGGGCTGCATGTGGATGTGCCTCAGGGCGGCGTTACCCCAGGACAGGTTGCCTTTGGCTTCTGCCAGTTTGCACCAGTCGGGAAGATGTAGTTGAAAACAGTGAGAGTAAAACAGCAGCAACCAGAATGGTGATTTTTATTATAGCAGCTGACACTTCCAGCCCACTCTGGGCCTCCCTCCACTCCCCGCTAAGTTCTTTATGTCTGTTAACTCACCTGATTCCCATTACAGCCCTGTGAGTTGGCACTCTCTCTTACTCTGAAACACTGAATTATAACGTCACCCTCCCTGGTCTCCCTGGCCCAGTTTGGGAGACCTGTCACCGAGGCAACCATGTAAATTCCTGCAGCTGCGGTGTGCGTGGAGAGTTGTTTCTGAGAAGCAACGGGGATTCAAGTCCAGGCCTGCCCCCTGTGGATGGAGGTTCGGGGCTTGTATTCATTGCCTGTGGCCGCCGTCACAAATCACCACAAACTTAATAGCTGAAGACAGCACACGTTTATTCTCTTCTAGTTGTGGAGGTCACAAGACTGAAATCAGTCTCACGGGGCTAAAGTTAAGGTATGGGCAAAGGGACTTCCCTGGTGGTCCAGTGGTTAAGACTCCACACTTCCACTGCAGGGGACACGGGTTCGATCCCTGGTCAGGGAACTAAGATCCCACACGCCGCACGGCGCAACCAAAAAACTAAAATTTAAAAAAGAGAGATGGGTAGGGCTAGTCCTTCCAAGAGGCTCCAGAGGCAAATCCGTTTCCTTGCCTGTTCAGCTCCCAGAGGCCGCCTGCATCCCTCGGCTTGTGGCCCCTTCCTCCATCCTCAAAGCACATCACCCCAGGCTCTGCTTCCACCATCACATCGCCTTCTCCTCTTCTGTGGTCAAATCTCCCTCTGCCTCCCTCTTTATAAGGACCTCTGTAGGATTACATTAGGTCCCCCTGGATCATCCAAGACAGTCCCCGCAGCACAGGACCCTTAATTTAATCACACCTACAAAGACCTGCCATTGGTTCTCTCCACCTGCAGCCCCTTAACACGACGTATTTCTCCCAGCGGCAGCCTTGAGCCTCTCCCTGGTCCTCGGTTTCAGCTGCTCTGGGAGAATTGTTGCCTCCCTTTTCGAGAGGTCCCCCAGGGGTCCTTTAGGGCTTGTTTTAAGTACACAGTTAACTCTCGGCCCCGACACCCTTGGCGTTCATTGTGGGGGCCGTCCTGTGCACAATAGGGTGTTTGGCGGCATCCTCGACCATTACCCATCCCCTCTCCCAGTCGTGACGACCAAAACTGTCTCCAGACATGGCCAGATGCCCACGGGGGGGCAGAACCACCCACGGTTGAGAACCACTGAGTCAGGCCGTCCCAGACATGCCCTCCAAAGATGGAGAGACCCTGTCAGCTGGTAACTGTCAGGTGGAATCACTGTTCTTTTATTAAGCGCCTTTCAGCTGTGCCCACAACAAAGGTTGGGCCAGAGAAGGGCAGGCCAGACAGAGGCACGGCACAGGCAAAGACTCGGAGGCTGGAAACACGCACAGGAAGCGTCAGGATCCTGGTGTTGCTGACGGTGGGGCGTGGGATGCCCGGGGTCCCCAGCCGGGTTTGGGGAGGTGGGAAAGCATAGGCAGACCAGTTGAGTTAGGCTTCTGCCTCTGCCGGCAGCTCGGCAGCTCGTTGTCTGATCTTCCTCGAGGGATGTCATGACCTTGCGCCTCAGTTTCCTCACCTGCAAAATGGAGAGTGTAATAGCACCAACCTCACGGGGTTGTCGTTGAGAGAGTTAAATGAGTAGAACGATGAGCAGGAAGATAGCAAAAGCACCGTATCAACGCTTCCTGTTATTCTGGTTATGATGGATCCCAGCACAGCATTGTTGCTCCAAGTTCAATGTCGCCTGTCTCTTGGCCATCAGAGGCTCCCACCTGCCTGCCTGCCACACCCCTGTCTGCATTTGTCACACGTAGGGACTTTCCATACACGTATCAGGTTTGCATCAAGCAGGGGTCTCCCAGGTCGCAGGGTCTGGAGCCACGTTTACAGCCCGGCTCTGCTGAGGCCCTCGGCCAAGCCCACTGCCCTTCCTCCTCTGTCGATTCCTCTCTGTAATGGGAATTGCCCAGCTGACTCCCCGGCAGTCGGTGGGAGGGTCAGTGAGAAGAGTGGAGGGGAAAAGCCCTTCATAATCTGCAGAGCAGTGCAGGAAAAGCATATTTAAATTGCCAGCTGTTCTGCCTGCCTCTGAGTGTCAGGCATGTGGTTCTTTGGTGCTTTTCCTCGGACCTTGAGGTAACTCTGTGAGGCAGGTACTGTTTTTATGCCTGAGAGGTGCCCCGGCCATTTCCTGCATGCCCCTCAAAGATCCCCCCAAACCCCCTCCCCACAGGTGGGAAGGACGCCTCTCTCCCCCAAGATCCATGATCTTTCCACATTTCCCTCCTTTAGGCTAGGCTCAGGTCACCTTTGGCCTTAAATCTGTAAGCCCTGGTTCCTGCCCGGCTCCAGCTGGAGCTTCTTGAAGGCAAGGGTGGCTTCTAGGTAACTTTGTCACCTCCCTGCCCCTTAGCTCCGTGTCTCAGACAACACCAACCTGGATGGTTAGGAAGGGTGGGAAAGAAGAGAGAAAAGGAAGGAGGACGCAGAGAGCCGGCTGGGATGGATGGCGATGGTTCGGTTCATGAGCTCCTGGGAGTGAGCTAGGAGACCTAGGCCAGTGCCGCACTGCCACTTACCAGCTGTGGGCCCTCGGCTGATTATATTTTAAAAGCTGCCACACACACAGCGCTCCCGGGGCGCCCAGTGTGATGCTGGGCTGTGGTGGGGGCGTCATTGAGCAGCTCATACAAAGGGTGAAGCTGGGGACTTCCCTGGCGGTCCAGTGGTTAGGGCTCCGCGCTTTCACTGCCAAGGGCCCAGGGTCAGTCACTGGTCCGGGAACTAAGATCCCACAAGCCACGCTGCATGGCCAAAAACAAAAACGGGTGAAGCTGGCTGTGATTCCTGCTCAGCTGGTACTATTGTTATTCCTACTGACCCCTCTGAATCCTTGCATCCAATCTCAGGGGTGGGCTTCATTAGTCCTACTTTACTGACATGGAGCGGAGGCCCAGAGAGGTTTAGCACCTCACACCAAGTCACGGAGTTGATGGAGGGGCTGGGCTTGAGCCCAGATCTACGTGGCACAAAGCCTCCCGTGTCACTTGGCCTCACTAAGCTTCAGCTTTCTCGTCTCATCCGTCAAGTGGAGCTAACAGGGAACAGTTCTCAGAGCTTTCTGAGATGCTTTTCCCAGGTTATAATCCTCAAATTTGGCTCAAATAAAATTTTCCATTTCTCTCTTAAAAAAAAAAAAATGGAGCTAACAACCACAGCCACCGTAATAGTAATAACAATAACATTGTATTAGACCTTCCTCGGGCTGTCCTGAGCATTAGAGGAAACAATGTGTGTAAAGCCCACACTTAGCACGGGGCAGCAGACTTTGCAGGGTTTGTGATTAAGCAGAATGGGGCAAGCATGCAGGGTGTTCATGAGGAAGTGCCCCAGGGATCAGCACCTGCAGAGGGGAGGGGAAGGGAGTGGTGGGGCGGGGGGAGAAACAGAGCCGTGCAGCCCAGGGAGCGCCTCGGCTGGCGCCGTGGGGGCTCTGGAGCTGAAGTGGTCCTTCAGTGTGGTTCTGAGTTAGGCCAACATGGCTGGGCCTTTATATCCCCCTCCATCAGCCTTTGGATATGGGCCGCCCTGGGACTTGCAGCTGAGGGCATCCCTGAGGGGCTGAAGGCTGCTGCAGTGGCCTCCCCGGGTTGTGTGGGGCTAGGGGAACAGGTCCTCCTGCAAGGGGATCTGCGTCCATCACACGGTATTTAGGCATTGTTCAAAGATGGGGATATTGAATAGTATCCCCTGAGCTGAGAAGAAACTTTGAGATCGAAGAAAACGAAGTGGACAGCCCCGTAAAGTGCAGTTACGAAGTTTATTGTGGGTACCTTACATATGGGTAGGATCCGGCGGACAGCAATCTGGAAGCATTTGCAACTGCACTCTGTGCTGCCAGAAGGGGTACAGGGGGATTTAAAGGGGCCAAAGCTAAAGATAGAATCTGACTTCTAAGGGAGAACCACGTCTGCACCAACAGGAACCGGGTTTTTCCTCCCCCTGGGAGGGTCTCATAACCATTATTCCTCGTGGACCGTGAACCATCTGCGTCAGCAAAAGTCATTCTTCCAGTTTTCAGAGGAAGGCTTAAAGTTAATCAGGAACTTACCTGGCTTGGGTGCGTTCCTCATGAGTAGGCTAGAGCTCTGTCACGCAGAAAGGGGAGGGGGTAGGACAGTGGGCCTAAGATGACCCTGACGAGATGGAGTCAGTGTGGTTCAGCCACACACCCATATATGCAGACAAATGCATACAGCTGCTGAGTCAGGGGCCCCAGGACCACCCCCGGGCTCAGTGATTCACTGGGGAGACCCACAGGCCTCAGCCTATAGTCATACTCATGTCCTAATTTATTAACAGCAGAAGGACAGCACAGCAAAGGGATAAGGCACATGGGGTAAGTCCGGGGGAACCAGCGCCAGCTTCCAGAGTCCCCCTCCCCTTGGAGTCACACGGGATGCGTAACAAGGTGTGACATCACACATGAAATGCTCGTTAGAGGGACGCTCATTAGAGACTCAGTGCCCAGGGTTTTTATTGGATGCTGGTCACACAGGCACCCTCTGCCTGGCAGGTACCAAAATTCTACTCTCAGAAGGAAAGCAGGTGTTCAGCATAATAGTTTGGGCACCGGGAGCCCCTTCTATTGGTTAGGAATCCTAGAACCTTCCCAGCTGATTCGCAGACACCAGCCGAGTTTCAGCCTTGCGCGCAGGCCTTTCCGAGGAGAGCAGTCTCAGGGTTAATTACCCTTTGTGCACAGTTGTGTATTAACAGAGAGAGAAAGAAAGAAGCTGTTTGACAATAGGAAGGAGCAGGTCATGAAAGTGGAGAATGCACTTGACCCTGTGGGAACCCGTTGACCGCAGCTGCTGCTTGTCACTCTGAGGACAGTGACCCTCACCTGCCCTCTAGGTGATAACCTTGTTCATTTCATCCGTCCACAGCTGAGCCCAGCTCCGCCTTTGCCTGCGAGTCAAGTCCCCAGAAACAAAGATTCTCACTGAAACTAGTGAGTGGCGCCCGGGGGGGCAGCACTGAGGGGAGGGCCTGGGGCGTTAGCAAATGCACCATTGACCTCCGAGCCCCTCCGTGGGCTGGGCAAGCCAGAGAGCACGGCCGTGTCCTGCAAGGAGCGGTGGGACCTTGGGTGGGGCGCGTCCCCCTCTGGGCCTTGGGTTCTTCTACATGGGGCCCCTCAGAAACCGCAGTCGGGTCCACCCATGAGCCCTGGCTCTGATGCTTTCTGGCTGTGTGTCTGGGCAAGCGCCGGAAACCTGGGACGGCTGGGTCGGGTGCCCTCCCTTGGCCCTAGATGGAGGCCGTGTGAGTGGTTCGGAGCGAGTGCTCCTGAACCAGGCTCGCAGATGAGTGAGAGCACCTGCTTGCTGAGAGCCTGTCCTGCGCCCAGCCCTGGGCTAAGAGTTTCATAATCAAACCTGTGGGGTGGTTACCTCGTTTCCCATTTAACAGATGAGGAGATAAAGGCTCGGTCGCTTGCCCAGGGACGCCCATTATGCAAATTGCTTTGTTCACTGCTGTATTGACAATGCCCAGAACAATACTAGGCACATAATAGGTGCTTTATAGAAAGAATGAATGAAGGGCAGAGCTGAGATTTGAACCCAGTTCTCTTTGACCCTGTGCTCTTAAGAACCCAGCTGTACTAGTTATGTTTAATTAAAATATTTGGTTTGACTGCTTGGAAAAAATGACCCAATGTTAGTTATGGCTTAAACAAGTATATTTTATTGCTTTTCCATGTAACAGCCTGGAGCAGTGGTCCAGGGCTGATATGATGGTTCCATAAACCAGGGGCTTACTTTCCTTCTCTCTTGTTGCTCCAGGCCCCTCAATCTATAACGTTCATCTCATGGGCTGAGATGGCTGCTCCACCTCCTACCATCTCATCTGCATTCCAGCCAATTGGAACAAGAAAAGAGGAAGGGGAGAGCCTGCCCTAGCCCTTTAAGGGCGTAAACTGGAAGTTGCCCGTATCTCTTCTGCTCACATCCCCATTGGCCAGAACTTGGTCATTTGGGCATTCCTCACTGCAAGGGAGACTGGGAAATGTAGTTTTTAGCTGAAGGGTGTGTGTCTAGGGAAAACTTGTAGATCCTATTGTAAAAGAAAAGGAACCTGGGCAGTGACTCAAAGTCTCTGATACGTGTTCACATGGAGCACCCTAGGGAATTTGGTTCTGATGTGCAGGACGTGGGGAACCTGAGTTATTGCTGGCATTACCCTGGGGTAATCCATGGCCGGTGATGACCTTGGAGCCCTTGCCTAAGAGATTCCAGCGTGACCGCTTTTCCCCTCTCCTCCTCCACTAGGATGCCAAGAATGGGCGCTTGTTCATTGAGCAGAACTTCTTCCAGCGGGCCGCCAAGCCTTTGCAAGGTATTCCTCAGGGAAGTGGGCAAGTGGGGGAAGAGTTGGGGGTACCAGCTTGGTCAAAACAACTGGCTTCTCCCTGAAGGTGTGGGAAGGGTGGGGATTAAATTAAAGTCCCATGTTTGCTCCCATCACCCCTCGGGCCTCAGGCTCCAGAGGACAGACAGCGGACAGTGGGCTGAGGCTGGCTCGTCGTACCAGCTGTTGAGCACCAAGTATTAAATTTTCACAAATACTGCAAGCCAGTTATTAAAACATAGCCATCGGACTTCCCTGGTGGTCCAGTGGTTAAGACTCCGCGCTCCCAATGCAGGGGGCCTGGGTTCAGTCCCTCATCAGAGAACTAGATCCTGCATGCCACAACTAAAGATCCCACATGCCACAACGAAGATTCTGCGTGCTGAAACTAAGACCCAGCACAGCCAAATAAATAAATAAATAAATAAATAATTTTTAAAAAAATAAAATTACCCTCCAAGCTTTCAGTCATAGCCATCTTAAATAAATAAATGAATGAATGAATGAATAAAACATAGCCATCATAAATTAATTTTATCAATTTACAGTCAAGAGCAAGGGTAATAAATACTCAAAGCTCATCCCTTCCTAATTATTTGTCTACATTTTCTATCAGCTAGACTTTTTTTTCTTTTTTTTTTTTTTGGCCATGGCTCTTGGCGTGTGGGATCTTAGTTCCCCGACCAGGAATTAAACCCATGCCCCCTGCAGCGGAAGCGCGGAGTCCTAACCACTGGACCGCCAGGGAAGTCCCTATTATCTATATTCCTGAGGTTGTTTACATTCACCGTGTCTGTGTGGTGGAAATACCACGTAAGGGCACGCTACTGCCTCTCTTTCCAACTCCGTCTTCCATGATACCACATTGGTAGCTTGAAATTGGCCATACTGGGAAGTATTTACACCACAGAGATCGGCAAACACGACAAATCAGGGCTATCTTTCCCCAGACAACCAGCTGTTAAACTTTTATCAGCACACCGCTGGATCTGTACCATCCAACTGACATCCTGGAAGGTGGGCGGACATGTAGTGACACTGTGACCAGTTTAGACACTCCCCGATCTCATTAGCTCTACATGGGAATTCAGAGGTTACGCTGTCGCTCTTACCCCTTCCGCTCACTCCAGATTTGTCAGTGCTTTCTCCCATGTTCACAACCCCTGTCGTCACCCCCCTCGCCGTCACGCACCCACAGAGGCGACGTCACCAACCAGGAGACCCAGTGTGTGGCCTGGGCTTGGGCGCGCTCTGCTTCTGGTCTGAGAACGGGCTGCTGTCCATTGTGGGTGCAGGGCCAGGTGGGCCCTAACCTCTCAGGCCCCTGCCTCCCACAGTGAACAAGTGGAAAAAGCGGTACTCGACCCCCCAGCTGGCCATCCCCACCTGCGTCGGTTTTGGCGTTCACCAGGACAAGTACAGGTAAGTCACTTCACTTGCCACTCGCCTCACTGGCCCCTTCCTTTCTCTCCCTGTCACATGCCCAGGCATGGCTGGGACCCTGGAGCCATTGGCCAGATAGTTGCTTCCTTCCTTCCCCCAGCCTTGAGCCAGGCTGGTCCCCCACCAATCCGAACCCTCCATCTCACCCAGGACCGGGATCTGGTAGCCCCCAGCCACACCCCATCCTTGGTGGCCTGTATTCCATCCCCTCCCCTGTCATCTCTCCCACTTGCTGGGACACTCATGTCTTCCAGGTTCTTGGTGTTCCCCATCCTGGGGAGGAGCCTTCAGTCGATCCTGGATGACAACCCGAAGCATGTGATGTCAGTGAGGTCTGTGTTCCAGATGGCCTGCCGGCTGGTAAGCACCTGAGGGTTGCAGGCTCCCGTCCGGAGGATGGCCCCCCGGCTCCTAGTTTATCGGTCTGTTTGCTCATTGACACGTTCCGCCCGCACCTCCCTCTGCTGGGCACTGGGCGAGCACGGTGACCAACACAGCTGAACACCAGGCTGTTAGAACCAGAGTGACAAGTGGGACTTCCCTGGCAGTCCTGTGGTTAAGACTCCGCGCTTCCAGTGCAGGGGGCGCAGGTTCGATCCCTGGTTGGGGAGCTAAGATCCCGCGTGCCGTGCAACACGGCCAAAAAAAAAAAAAAAACAAAACAACAGAGTGATAAGTATTGTCATGAGGGATGTTCAGGAGACAGTAGCAGTTGGAGGAAGGGGCCCAGCCTAAATTGAGGGGTTCAGTTGAACTTCCTGGTAGAGGTCATTTCTAAATCAAGAGTGGGAAATAGCAAGGTGCTGGGTAGAGTAGGAGTGGAGATGCATGGGGAGAACATTCCAGGCCAAGGATATAGCTTAGGCAAAGGCTGGTGTGGGAGAGAGAGCACAAGACTTTCGTTCATTCATTCCTTCCTTCATCCATCGTTTCATTAAATATTTATCAAGTCCCTGCTGGGAATCAGACACTGTCCCAGGGGCTGGGAGTACCATGGGGGGCAGCACAATCATGGTTTTTATGTCTAGTGGGAGAGGATGATATTAAGTCATAGTTGCACAAATTGTGAAAAGTGCTTTGACTAGAAGTGACGAAGAATAAGAGGACCCAGTGTAAATTGCTGGAGGGATGGAAGTGGCAAGGGAGTGACACATCAGGTGAGTCCCGAAGGTCATTACGCTCAGTGTCTGCAGCGTGACGTGAGGAGGGGAAAGGTAACAGCTGAGGTTGGTGTGGAGAGCTCAGCAGTGACCAGATCACGCAGGACCTTGAACACCAGCCTGGGGGGCCGAGGGCGCCTCTGTCCCTAGGGCGCCAGGGAGCCACGCGAGGATTGGGAATACGGGAAGGACAGGGTCAGCTCTGGGTGTAGAAAGACCCTGTGGGCCGTGTGGGGACGGGCTGGAGGGGGTAGATGGAGGCTGGGTGAGGTCAGCACAGAGAGGACCAGGCCTGAGGAGGAGCTGGGCTGTGGGGATGGAGAGTTTGAACAAGCAGAACTTGGTGGGCAGTAGAGCCTTGAAGTCGACGGGGGCTTGGGTTGTAATCAAGATGTAAGAATACCTGGGCAGTTCAATATATGAGCTCAATGGAAAAGTCAGAGCTAGAGATCAAAATATAAATTACTTAACTAAATGTATTTCTGCTCCCTAGGGCGAATGAGACAAAACCTCTTTGATGTACATGAGTGCTGGGTTTTCTTTCTTGCAGGGGGTCAATAAGTAACCCGCTTCTTCCCCTCCTGAGATCAGCTAAGAGATAGACAGAAGAGGTCAATGGAAAACCAAATATCAGCTTTAATGCTGAATTTTTCAAAGGCTTAATTAGAAGACAAGCTTAGGTGTGCTGTCAGGGTGGGCTTCCTGATGCTTCACTTAGGAGTAGTCAGGCTTGAACCACCACCCCACCCCCATCACAAGTAGCACCACGTGACCCCAGGCCCAACAGTGGGGGTTCCCTCCGGAGCTTTGTGTTAGCCTGCTGCTCATGGAGATGCTTGCTTTTTTCCCCCCAGCTGGATGCGCTGAAGTTCCTCCATGAGAATGAGTACGTTCATGGCAATGTGACCGCTGAGAATATCTTTGTGAATCCAGAGGACTTGTGCCAGGTAATAGCCAGGTCCTCCCCCATCCTGGGGGCTCTCTGGGCTCGGGAGCTCACCTGTCTCAAAACCTGCGTTTATTTCACAATGCTTACTGCAGACAAAGAATTGCTATCCATCACGTATAAAGAGTTCCTTCAAATAAATAAGAAGAGATAAGTAACTTAGTAGAAAAATAGACAAAGGATAGGAAAAGCAGTTCGTAGAAAAAGAAATCCACAGGTTAGTTAAATGTATGAAAAGATGCTCAACCTCCCTAATAGTCATAGCAATTAAACTTAAAATACACTATTTTTACCCTTTGGGTGGACAAAATTAAAAATAATATCTCTTGCTGATAAGGATGTAAGGAACTAGGAATTCTTTATATACTATTGGAAGTATGAAATGGGCAACCTTTTTGGAAGGTAATTTGAATATAGCAGTCAAAATTTAAATGCATATGTTTTTTGATCCACCGGGTCCTCTTTTAGGAACGTATCTTATCCATATATTCGGAGATACATGTACAAAATGTTCCTGACAACATTGATTGTGACAGTAAAATTGGAAAACCTCAAATATATACTCCCAGCAGAGTACTAATTAGTATTTTAAAGTAAATTCTAATTACTCCTGCTAATGACAGAAACCCAATTTAACATGCCTAAAGCAAAAAAGAAAAAGGAAAAAAAAAAAAGTTTAAAAAGGGCCAAGTGCAATTTATTGCTCCATGGAGTGGAAAAATCTAGGACTTCACTGGCTTCAAGCATGGCTGAATCTAAGAACTCAGGCCCTGTCATTGGGAAGCTGGCTCTTCCATTCCTGGGCTCTTCTTGTGTTTGCATTGCTCATAATCAGGCAAACTGTCTTCCCTATGGTAACAAAATAAATACCAGCAAATGAGGCTCAAATCCCCTCAGTTTAGCAACCCCAGTGGAAATAAATCAGGTGAACCCCACCTCAAACACATGGACTGAGAATTGGAGAGGGGTGATCCCAGAGAAAAATCCTGGAACCATATTAGTCAGAGCTCTCTAAAGAAACAGAACCAATAGAATGTGTATGTGTGTGTGTGTGCGTATATATGTAAGAGAGAGAAAGAGGTTTATTATAAGGAGTTGACTCAGACAATTATGGAAGCTGATCTAGGGACCTAGATGTGCAGTCGCCAAGCTGGAGACCAGGAGAGCTGCTAATGTGGTCTAGTCAGAGCCCAAAGGCCTGAAAGCCAGGAGAGTTGATTGTGTGATTTCCAGTCTGAAAGCTGGCAGGCTCGAGACCCGAGAAGAGCCAATATTTCTGTTCACATCTAAAGGCAGGAAACGGCTGATGTTCGGCTCAAGTGGTCAGGCAGGAGGCATTCCCTTTCACTCAGCCTGTGTGTTCTGCTCAACTGATCGGATGAGGCCCGTGCGCACTAGAGAGGGCGGTCTGTTTTATTCAGTCTCCTGATACCAGTATTCATCTCATCCAGATATACCCTCACAGACACACCCAGAATAACCTTTGGCTACATGTCTGGGTACCCTGGGGCCCAGTCAGGCTGACACATAAAATTAACCATCACAAACTGTGACCAGCAGAAAAAGATGCAGGTCTCACATGGCCAAAGCCAACAGTTGTCTACTCTCCATTCGACAGGATAAGATGCAGCCATTAGGGACTTCCCTGGTGGCTCAGTGGTTAAGAATCCGCCTGCCAATGCAGGGGACACGGGTTTGAGCCCTGGTCCAGGAAGATCCCACATGCCGCAGAGCAACTAAGCCCATGCACCACAACTACTGAGCCTGCATGCCTAGAGCCCATGCTCTGCAACAAGAGAAGCCACTGCAATGAGAAGCCGCTCACTGCAGTGAAGAGTAGACCCCGCTCGCCGCAACTAGAGAAAGCCCGCGCACAGCAACGAAGACCCAACGCAGCCATAAATTAATTAACTAATTAATGAAATCTTTTTTAAAAATGCAGCCATTAAAAAGCTGATGTGGCTAACTTTGTGTGTCTAGTAGATACGGACTTTTTGTTTTAAACTCAGGTAAGCCTCCTAACAACCCTGCAAGGTGAGGACTATCATTATCTTCATTTTCCAAATGGAGAAATCAAAGCACAGAGAAGTTTCATAATTTAACCAAAGTTTATGGCCACTAAAGGGCCAAGCTGGCATTGGAACCTGGTCTGTCTGGCTCTAGAGTTAATACACTATTAAAGTGCAGTGAGCTGTGTGCCCAGCAGGAGGTAGAGTGTGACCCATGTGTGGAAAACTAGAGCCCCCTCCCCGTCCGCATGTGTTTACTGATTATTTAAAGAAAATGATGTGAAATAACACATAAGCATCTATATTAGTGGTTGCTTCTGGACAGTGGGTTTAGGGGGGCTGAGCAGTGATGGGGGACAGTTGGTTTGTGTTCTTTTCACACCCTTCTGTACTGCTCGGCATTATGTTTCAAACTGCACCCACGATTGAAATCTCTGACTCCAGAATCCGAGCTCCTAACCTTCAAACTGTATGGCTTCTCCCCACGTCCACACAGGTGACCCTGGCAGGCTACGGCTTCACCTTCCGCTATTCGCCAGATGGCAGACACGTGGCGTACACCGAAGGCAGCAGGAGCCCACATGAGGGGGACCTTGAGTTCATTAGCATGGACGTGCACAAGGGATGTGGTAAGAGGCCAGAGAAGGGGTTCGGGACCATGGAGACATGCTTCTCGGACAAGGGCAGCTGTAGGTTTTCACAGCCACGGACAGCAGATGGCCAAACACAGGAGTCAGGCTGAGTGGGGGAGCCACAGTAGGGACTCAGGACCATGGATAGCGCCCCCACACATTAGGGCACTGTGGGGCAGTAGCCCAGCACCAAGGACACTGAGCGGTTGGCCGCAAGGAAGCCCTGCAGGTCCAGAGGTTCACGTTCAGGATCTGTGTAGACTTGGAACATCAGAGTTGCCCAAGAGTCATCTAGGAGGGGCTGTTGAGTAAGCAATTGGCTATCCACGTCTGCAGCACAGGAGCGAGGTCTGGATGGAGACTCAGATGTCAGCAGTATCTCAGGAGTTGTCAGTTGAAGCCCAGGGATGGGAATGAAATTATCCAAGGAAGGTGTATGGGGAGAGAAGAGAGCACTTTGAGAAGAAGATTCCTGGAGGAGGTCTCGGCCTCTCTTTCCCAAACCCCTTGATATCATGACCATCCATGTGCCTGCCCGCATCCTCCCACTACACTAAGCTCCCCCAGGGAAGCGATGGTACCTGTGCCTCCAGCACCAGAGGGCGAAGGTCTGGCACAGTCAACTCTCCGTGTTTGTTGAATGCTTATATGGAGTGTTGTCTACATCATGTGATTTAGGAAGCATAAGAAAAATCAAACCCTGCTGTCTCCTTTTCCCTCCCCTACTGAGTGAGGCTGAGTTCAGTGCCCATCCTTCTGCGTTCCCTCATGCCCTGTTCTGTCTCCTCTATAACCCAGGTGATCCCACACTATAACTGTCTCTCCACTGGACTGTCAAGGACTGTCAAGGGCTGGGACCCAACCAAACTCTTACCTGTGTTTTAAGAATGTGGGAGGGGGCCTGGCACACAGGGCTCTGAGGACTCATTGAACAAATAGGTGCATGAATGAAAGACAAGTAGATGAGGGAGTGAGCTAGTGAAAGCGGGGATGAAGGGATGGCTGAGGGAGTGAATGAGTAATTGAGAGACGCATGAGGGACTGAGAGTAGGTGAGTGAAAAGTGAATGAACAGACGAGAGCCTGTATGTTTGGGTGGTTGAGTGTGTGAGCCCGTGCTTGAGTCCATGAGAGAAAGGAAGGGGGGAGGTGTCAGTGAGCGGAACATCTGGACTGAGCCGCCACCTCCTCCCCTCCCTCCCCAGGGCCCTCCCGCCGCAGTGACCTCCAGACCCTGGGCTACTGTCTGCTGAAGTGGCTCTATGGGACCCTGCCATGGACGAAGTGCCTTCCCAACACCGAGGATATCATGGAGCTGAAACAGAAGTGAGTCTGGGGGTCAGCAGAGCCCAGCACTGGCCCAGCACCCCTGCAGGTGGGGCTGAAGCCCAGAACCCAACAGGGAACAGAAAAGAGGGGGAGGTGGCATCTGGCAGAGTCAAGGCCTCTGCAGTTCTCGGGAATCTGCTCTACCGTCCATTCCAGCAGACAGGAGCGTGGGCTCTGGAGCCACACTGCCTGGGGTCAGACTCCAGCCCCATTGCTGCAGGGTGTTGGGTGGGCAGCTTAACCTCCACAAGCCTCAGTGCCCTCCATCAGGTGGGATCCTATTAGCACCCACCTCAGGGGGCTGTGGAAGGATTTGGGGCAGTCAGGTACACAGCACTCAGCACAGAGCCTGGCCTGTAGAAAATGCTCACAGTGTACAGGACACCATGATTCATTCACTCCCACGGGGACACACGGGCAACCGGAACAATTTGGCCTGGGCCCTGCCTCAGCATCTGGCAACACTGGCCTCTTTTACATGCTCCCCTCACCTCTGCATGTAACAGCGCCCGGTCCTGCTAGTTCTGTTTTAGACGTTCAGCACCAAGGACGGCGGGGTAAAACCGGAAGAGCTGGGTGGTGTGGTTCAGCACCAAGGACAGGGCACCTAGGTGCTAAGGTGGGTGCTGCTGAGTGCGCGGTTCAGCACCAAGGACAGAGGGCAGCTGGGCGCAGAGGGAAGCGAGCACGGGGGCTTTGGTCTTCAGCACCAAGGACAGAGGGCAGCTGGGCGCAGAGGGAAGCGAGCACGGGGGCTTTGGTCTTCAGCACCAAGGACAGTAGACAGCTAGACACAGGGAAGCTCTGCAGGTCCACGTGTTGGGATTCAAGATCTGGTATAGCCTTGGGGCGTGAGAGTTGCCCCAAGAGGAGTCATCCAGAAGGGGCCATCCAGGAGATGGTTGGCTCTCCCATCTGAAGTGCAGGAATGAAGTCCAAACGGAGCCTTAGACCCCAGCAGCGTCTCAGGAATTGTCAGCAGAAGCCCTAGGAGAGGGTGAGAGATTATCCAGGAAAAGTGTGCAGAGTGGGAAGAGGGAAAACTCTCCAGTGAACAGCATTGAGTCTGTCGTACTTTTCAGTTCTCAGTTGTCGGTTCGTGTTGAGCCTCTCTCTCATTTTATTTTGCCCCCTTTATTATCCCCCAACTTCCGATCTCTCAACTGTGGACACACATACTTGCTGAATATATGTCCTACTGATATGCTTGTGTAAATGTACTTGTATCCTTAAACTTGCATGACGGTGGTGGCACTGTGTGTATTTGACTTGTATAAATGGTATTCTGTTCTGAATCTCACCTGTTTCTGGCTTTTTTCACTCAGCACTTTAACCCCATCATTACACGTGCATCAACTTTACTGCTTCTGACTACTGCTTTCAAATAAGTTTGTATAGACACGTCTATGTCCTTATACAACATCTGATGAGTGTATTTAACTTGCATAAATGGTACTGTGCTCTAAATTTCATTCTCTTTCTTTCTTTCACTCAATGCTGTATTTTTTTAACTTTACATTGTTAAAGAAGCTCAGTGCTTCTCCTCAATTAATTTTAGATGTAGCTGTGTCCTTGAAAAATATGTTGTGTTTGAAATATGTTATGTTTGATTTATGCCGATGGAACACACACCCAGATGCCATGCCCCAAAGCTCACCCTCCTTCAGGTTTCAGCTTAGTCGTCACTCCCCAGGGAGCCCTTCCCTCGCCCCCACTGCATCAGGTCTCCTGCTTGTTCACGCTCAGAGGAAGGGACGCCCGTCACATTGGCCTGCCCATAATGACCTGTTCAAGGTTGACCTTTATTGTACACTTTCCTGTGCCGGGCAGTGAGGGCAGTGCTCCCCTGTGTCATCCTCAGAGCAGCTCTGAGCTAAGTGTGCTCATGATCTGAAAGCACAGAGACCTTAGGTAATCAGCCCAGGTCACACAGCTGATTAGAGTTGCTCCCAGGTCATTTGACTCCAGAGGAGGCCCTTTCACCTGGAAGCTAGTATCTCCCAAGTATGGGAGGCTTATTGCACGTGGATTGGTGGTGTTTGGATGCAGCCATCCTCCACTCACCAAATACTCGTTGAGCACCTCCCATGCACCAGGCTCTATTCCAGGGCCTGGGGATACAGGAGTAACTAGGACAAAGATCCCTGCCCTCAGGGAACTCGCTTTCTAATGGGGGAGATAGACAGTACAGAGATAGTGAAACACACAGCATGGCAGAGGTCAGACGGTGGGGGCCATCAGGTCGGAACCCTGGGTAGCCATCAGGGGGGCTGTCAGGGTGTGGGCATGCCTGCTGTTTTACGTTTAAAGGCCAGGGCAGGTCTCATGGCAGTGGTGACAGATGAATCACCTCCAGAAAGGCAGGGAGGCAAGGAGGAGGTCCCACTTCGGTGCTGATATGCCCCAACACCTCTGCTGAAGGACGAAGAGACGACAGAGAAAGAGCAGCTTTCAGCTCCCAGGTTTCCTCTGCATCAGAACCTGCCAGAACATAAGGCCACTTCCCTGCTTTCTTAATTTCTTTCTGCACTTATTGTCTAGTTTTCCAGTAGTTTTCCATTTTTGCATTGAAGCCAGGTGGAAACGAGTCACAGAATTAGCAACACAAGTAGTCGGAGGCCACAGCCCAGCCGCTAAAGCGGTTAAGTGAGGCTGAAGTTTGTGAACTGCTCCTTGAAGCGCTCTGCTGTGTTAGTGAGGAGGCTGAGTTGCTCTTACGAGGAGACCCCGAAAGACTGCGGCTCAAAGGAGGTAGATCTTTACTTCCTTCTCACTAACAGTCCCGAGGTAGGAGACCAAGGGTTGTGGAGCACCTCGGCCCCCCTCATACTGGGTGCGAGCTCTAGTGCCACTGACTCCCGTTGCTTTTAGAGGGCAGGACCGGAAATGACATGTCTCTCGGTCCCGTGGCCACCCCAAGCTGCAGTGGGGGCTGGGAAATGTCTCCAGCCTGTGGCTGCCGACCCCTGGGATTCTGCCATCGCAGGGGAGGAGTGACACCGGGTGCCAGGTAGCGGACTCCTCCGCAGTGCCCCCTTTAGTCGGATTTCTCTGAAGGCAGGGACCGCGTCAGCTCTCTTGTCACTGTGTTGTTCGCAGTACAGCGCTTGGCACGTTGTGGGTGCTCATGAGATAGTTGCAGGATGGATGAACGACTAAGGAAAGACGGCGTGAACCTTCTTCACACCCAGGCCTGGGCTTCCGCGTGGGCACACGGGTCGGGCAGATGCAGCCCCAGCCTCGGAGATTCCCAGGCCGGTGGGGGGTGGGGGGCGGGGGAGACACGCAGGCAGGAAGTGGGCGGTGCCTGTGAGGGTGGAGGCAGCCCCGGGGCATTGTGGGAGCAGGGGGGAGGCACGTGACCTGCCTCGGGGCTGCTGGGATGCTGGGAGACCTTAGCCAAGAGGCGCCTGACCCCGTTCTGCGGAGGAGTTTCCCAGGCAGGCAAAGGGGAGGCAAGATATCTGGGCAGACAGCATGTCAAATATGTGAACCCTCTGTTCGTTCATTCGTACGTTCTGAACCTGCTTCCTGAGGCTCCACTGGGTTGGATCCTCCCTCCCTCTACCGCCTCGAACTCCTAAGAACAGTCTTTATCTCCCACCTTCCCCTTCCCAGGAGGTAATCAAATGTGACTGTGAAATGCTTCGCTAAGAGGCTCTGCCCTTGCCAAGTCGGACGCAGAGTAAATAAAATAGGTCTCAGTAATCACTTTCACATCAGTGACTTCAGAATAAGTACGAGCTCCTTCCAGAACCCCAGATCCCAGCCACGGTCACAGCGAGAGGGCGGAGAATTTGCTCCACAGGGAGCGTCAGTGGTGACGTGGGACTCATTCTAGACACCCGCAGCCCAGCCTCTGTCGGTTGACTTGAGGCAGTAACCAAAGGGCCCACAAGGGGGCAGTGTTGCCACGTGCACGTTTGCCGGAGCCCTAACCTGTCCTCTCCGAAGTCTTACTGGTGTGCGTGGCTTTTTTCCATTCACTCAGCAAATATGTGTTCACTTGCTTGAAAGTTCTAGTTCATGACAATGAATGAATAAGAGAAAGAGGAAGGCAATCTGATTCCCCATGGCTTACTGTTGTGCAAGGCTCCCAGCTGGGAAAGCACAGACTACGGTCGGAGTTGGGTCCCTGCTCTCAAGGCTGCCGCTGGGCGGGGAGGTCCCACGAACACCGTGACAGCCTGTGATGGGAGAATTGCTCACACAATTTACAACGTCCTGAGGCTGGCACAGCTCTTTTCTGCCATCACTCGCTCGCTCAGTCATTTACCACATACGTCCTGAGGCTGCTAGGGAGAGACAAGGGTCAGACCCAGCCCTTCTTGTGCACATATGACAGTAGCTGTAGGGGATCCGCGGACCTATGCGCAGGGTGTGCAAACACTCGGCAGGGATCCGTTTCCTGCACCTGCAGGGGTCCAGGGGAAGCTTCCAGGGGACCAGCCCTCAAGCCATGTCCAGAAGGGAGAGCAGCCACGTACTGGGGCTCAAGGTGGGGAAAGGCTGCCAAAGGCAGAGGAGCAGTATGTGCAGAGGCCAGGAGATGTGGGTGGATGTGTGACCTGGTTGGGGGACTACAAGGAGTTTGGTGTGACTGGAGCATGAGACGGGAGGGAGGAAGTCAGGGAGACAAAGCCACAGGGGCTGGTGGCTTTGGTGCCAGAGGTTTCCCAGCAGGGCACTGGGGAACCACAGGAGGGCTGTGAGCAGGGAGGGGCAGGGTCCACTCTGGGCATAGAAAGACTCTCTGGGGCTGTGGGAGGGGGGGTGGTGCATGGAAAGCTGGGGAGGAGGCTGGGGTCCAGGGAGAAAGGGTGAGGCCTGAGTTGGGCTTAGAGCCGTGGACAGAGAGGGGGATGGGGCAGAGAGTGTTGGGGAGCAGGAGGGTGGGGCTTGGGGACTTCTGGGCTGTAGCGGAGGGGAAGGGGAATAAATTTATTTTATTTATTTATTTTTGGCTGCATTGGGTCTTTGTTGCCGCGTGCAGGCTTTCTCTAGTTGTGGAGAGCAGGGCTACTCTTTGTTGCGGTGGGCGTGCTTCTCATTGCGGTGGCTTCTCTTGTTGCAGGGCACGGGCTCTAGGCGTGCGGGCTTCAGTAGTTGTGGCACGAGGGCTCAGCTGTCGTGGCTCTCAGGCTCTAGAGCGCAGGCTCAATAGTTGTGGCGCTCGGGCTTAGTTGCTCCACGGCATGTGTGATCTTCCCGGACCAGGGATCAAACCCGTGTCCCCTGTATTGGCAGGCGGGTTCTTAACCACTGCACCACCAGGAAAGTCCCCAGCATGTTAGTTTCATTATACAGCACAGTGATTCAGTTATATATATATGAATATATATGTGAACATATATATATTCTATTTCAGATTCTTTTCCCTTATAGATGATTACAAAATATTGAGTAGAGTTTCCTGTGCTATACAGTAGGTCCTTAACCTCCTCGTTTATCCCTCCCCCCCCAACTTTCATTTTTCTTGAGTGGTCCAAGAGGGGGTGTGTGTGTGTGTCTGTGTGTCTGTGTGTCTGTGTGTCTGTGTATTTATACATGTATATGTATACAAATGTGTGTGGATAGACAGATAGTTGATCCTCATTATTCACAGATTCTGTATTTGTGAATTGACCTCTTCCCTAAAATGTATTTGTAACCCCAAAATCAATACTTTGAATGGCTTTCAAAGTCATTCTCAGACACGCAGAGTGGAGAAAATTTTGAGTTGCCCGATGCACATGATCCTAGCCGAGGTTGAACAAGGCGGCACTCTGCCTTCTTGTTTCAGCTCACAAGTGTCCTTCATGTGGTCTGTTTAGTGCCACATTTTCCACACTTTTATGCTTTTTGGGGGGGATTTTGCTGTTTAAAACGGCCCCAAGCATAGTGATGAAGTGCTAAGCACAAGGAAATACGTGTGTGAGATAAGTCTCCTTCAGGTGTGAACTATAGTGCTGTTGGGCCAGAGATCCATGTGACTGACTCAACATTATATTAAATAAGATGTCTTTAGGCACACAGGTAAAACCAGGTGATGTATTGATCAGTTGGTAAAAATGTTGCAATTGGAAGCTGTGCTTCTGGTAAACTCCTGGCTCAGAATTCGCTCCTTCAGTGTCCAAGGCATAACTACCGTGAATAATGAGAACTAGGGCACATCTACCAGACATCCAGTTTCAGAAGGTTGCTCTCCTTCCCTAAAAGGCCTTTCACATGTACCTCTGCCCTCTCAGGTTTCTTGACAACCCAGAAGGCCTCGTGGGACAGCGCAGTCGCTGGATCAATACCTCAGGTATGTCCCAAGAGGAGGGAGCAGGCGGGGGCCATGGAGGGACCGGGGCTCAGGCCCATCCCAGATGCCTCTCTTTACCACCCCTCTATTTTCCTTCTTTGAGTTTTCCAAATCACACATGTATTTGTGCCCCTTGTAGAAAAACAAAAATCTTCTCCCAAATTTCAGAAGTGTGTCTGAACAGTAATAACAGCAACACACACACACATGCAACCATACACACATAATGTGTGGGTTTTTTTAATGGAATCATATTACGTATATTGGTCTCTGACTTACTTTTTCATTTAAGGTGATACCTTAGAGATTTCTGTGTCAATACTTGTAGAATTTTATGGGTATTTTTTTTTTAACTGTGGTATAATACACTTAACGTCAGTTAAAACTACAGTTCTGACTCATTAGTCAGTCCTGAAATCCGTTTAACGGGTCAAAAACAGGATTTTTAAAAATTAAAAAACAGACAAAAAAATATGAATGCCTTACAGAAGTTAAGGAAATGCCATATCTTCAGTGATACATATTTATACTCATATATATGTATGTGAGTAATGGGTTATAATTAGAAATACATCTTATAATATATTTATATTTTATATTATAAAATGTATTTCTAATTATATCTCTATTTCTGTTTTGTTTATAATTTCATTTGTATCTTTTTTTTTTTTAGATTCCACATATAAGCAATATCATATGATATTTGTCTTTCTCTGTCTGGCTTATTTCACTTAGTTTGATAATCCATGTTGCTGCAAATGGCATTATTTCATTCTTTTTTTTGGCTGAGTAATATTCCATTGTATGTATGTATGTATGTATGTATGTATATATATATATATATATATATATATATATATATATGTATATATATGCCACGGCTTCTTTATTCATTCATCTGTCAATGGTCATTTACATTGCTTCCCTGTCTTGCCTACTTCAAATAGTGATGCTATGAATATTGGCGTGTGTGTATGTTTTTGAATTAGAGGTTTCTCCAGATATATGCCCAGAAGTGGGATTGCTGGTTCATATGGTAGTTCTATTTTTAGTTTTTTAAGGAACATCCATACTGTTCTCCATAGTGGCTGCACCACTTTACATTCCCACCAACAGTGTAGGAGGGTTCCCTTTTCTCCACACCCTTTCCAGAATTTATTATTTGTAGACTTTTCGCTGATGGCCATTCTGACCGGAGTGAGGTGATACCTCATTGTAGTTTCGATTTGCATTTCTCTAATAATTAGCGATGTTGAGCATCTTTTCATGTAAACCATCATTTTTAAAGCCAATCCCTATTACCGGAGATTGAGGCTGTTTTTGTTTTGTGTGGGGGAGTGGTTTTTTCCAGCGTCCCTGCTATAGGACGTCTACATTGCTCTCTAAACATGAGGCAGAAAGACAGCCAGCAAAGGATAGTTTATCCCCTCCAGCTCTGTAAGGACTCATTTTTTTTAAATTATTTATTTACTTATTTATTTATGGCTGTGTTGGGTCTTCGTTTCTGTGCGAGGGCTTTTCTCCAGTTGCGGCAAGCGGGAGCCACTCTTTCATCGCGGTGCGCGGGCCTCTCACTGTCGCGGCCTCTCTTGTTGCGGAGCACAGGCTCCAGACGCGCAGGCTCAGTAGTTGTGGCTCACGGGCCCAGTTGCTCCGCGGCATGTGGGATCTTCTCAGACCAGGGCTCGAACCCGTGTCCCCTGCATTGGCAGGCAGATTCTCAACCACTGCGCCACCAGGGAAGTCCAGGACTCATTTTTAAATTACCTGAAATCCCTGGATTCAAATCATGTCTCTGCTGCTCAAGTCACTCTCGCCTCCAGCCTCGGGCTCTTGCCCCGTAAGAATGAGCCCCATTGGGAGTTCCCTGGTGGTCTAGTGGTTAGGATGCCAGGCTTTTACTGCCCAGGGCCCGGCCAGGTTCAATCCCTGGTCGGGGAACTGAGATTACGCAAGCTGCGGCAGCATGGCCAAAAAAACAAAAACAAAAACAAGGAGCCCGCTCCCCCCCCCCCCCCCCCCCCCCCCCCCGTTAGTTTATTGCAGCTCTGAGATTCTAAGCCAGTCACGGGGAAGCGGAGCCAGTGGCGCCAGTGAGGCTGGTGGGGCCGGGCTTGGGGTGGGCGGGGCCAGAAGGAAGTTCAGCCCCAGGTTTACAGCCTCTCTGAGCCTCCGCTTCCCCACGTGTAAAATGGGGCCAATAATAGCCCTCACCTCCCGAGGTTTGTCCCGAGAATTCAGCGTAGAACTGGGCCCGGGGGTGCTGCCTTAGCTTCTGCTGCAGCCCTAATTAAACGTGCTCAGAGCCAGCCTGAGACAGACATTGCTCAAGTGGGAGCTCTGATGATTATTGGTTTCATAATTGGCACTTTTAAAAAGTGTAATAATGGCATTGTGCTATTTAGGGAAAACAGACAACAAAAAGGCTTTATCTTTTAAAACAGCCTCTATCTTTTAAACTCCGTCCCTGGGGCAGCCAGCCTGGTTTTGTAAGCCAGTGAACTAAGTTTTTGTGGGGTTTTTTTGGCCGCGTACCCTGACTTGCGGGGTCTTCGTTCCCTGACCAGGGATCCATCCCGTGCCCCCTGCAGTGGAAGCCCGGAGTCATAACCACAGGACTGCAAGGGAATTCCCCTAAGAATTGGTTTACCTTTTGAAATGGCTGGGGAAAAAAGTCAAGAGAAGAACATTTTGTGACACATGAAACCTGTCTGAAGTCCATAAATAAAGTAGGCTTGGTGCATAGCTACGCCCATTGGCTTCCTGCCTTCTGTGGGCCTTTTGTGGGAGAACAGCTGAGTTGGGTCCTGGCCACACAGACCCCCGGTGTACAAAGCCAAAAATATTTATTCTCTGGCACTTTACAGTAAAAGCTTGCTGGCTCCCATTTAGAGATACCCACCAAATAGTTGGAGATAAAATCGTATAATCAGCCTGGATTTGCTTTAAAACAATACAGGAGGGGGAAGGAGTAGGGGTTTTGATGAAACAAGATGGGCATGAGTTGACAGCTGATGAGACTGGGTGACGGGTATGCTGCTGTTCATGGTACCGCTCTCCTGTTGCTTATGTTTCACGTTTTCCAAAAAAAAACCAATTTAAATCTAAGTGGCCGTGGCCGTGGCAGTGCCAGGCACAGAGGAAGCACTGAGCAAATGGGCACCATTGTTGAGACCCTCTAGGCAGAGCCCCTCAGGCTCTGGGTTGGGTACCCCTCTCAGGCTCCTCCCGTGTCTTGACCACAGAGACCCTGCAGGAGTACCTGAAGGTGGTGATGGCCCTCAAGTACGAGGAGAAGCCGCCCTACGCCGCCCTGAGGAACAATCTGGAAGCCCTGCTGCAGGATCTGCGGGTGTCGGCCTACGACCCCTTGGACCTCCAGGTGGTACCCTAGGTGGGTTCCAGTGGGAAGAGTTTGTGAGGCTTAACCCTCTCCCCAGCTCCCACCGCTGTTTCCACCCATGCCATTTGATGTTTATACTCCAGGGGCCAACTTCCCAGTGAGCTGCTGCCTTTTTCCACAGGATTCTTGAACCTTCCAGCCCCCGGGCATCACAAGTAGCACAGGTAGCAGGAACTCGACTCAAACTGGCTTTAAGGAAAAGGGCAATTGATTGGCCCTTGTCACTAGAACATTCCGAGGGGGAAGCTTTAGGTGCGACTGGATTCGGGGCCTGGAAGTTAGCACCAAGATGTTGTCAGTCTCTCTCTGTCTTTCTCTGTCCCTTTTCTCATCCCTCCATCCCTCTACCCATCCACCTGCAGTCTCTGCTTTCCTTTGGGTCACCCCCCCCAAAACCCCATCTCTCCCCCACCGAAACCCCTGGCTCTGTGTCCAGTGCCTCACCTTGCTCGTGTGTGTGTGTGTGTGTGTGTGTGTGTGTGTGTGTGTGTGTGTGTGTGTGATGACTGTTTGACTACAGTAAGCATACACATACAGGAAGTAGGGGAGCTAACGCCCAGGAACTAGAAAGGCCACACAGTACAACACGTGGACGAACACATTGACAAAACATTCCACATCTTTATAGAAGGGGCTGTATTGGTCCTTTTGCCTTTTTCGTTGTTGTTCCACTGAGCCCATATGGCCATTCCTCGGGATAATGGGGAAGGGCATCATCTCACACTGTTTGGTTCCTTCCCCCCGCAGTCTCGCGGCGCTCCCATGGCGGGGATGAAGGATGCTCTTTATAACGCCAGCGGCTGGGTGTTTGCTTGCTTTGCCAGGCTTTTGTTTTCCAGACAAAACACCCTGAACACCCGTCTGCATACAGGCCTGAGGATGGATTTCTTTTGAAGGAGATAAGCAGATTGCTCCGCCTGGGGGCTGTACTCGCTCATTTACACTCCCCTTAGCACTGAGTGAGAGCGTACGGGAATCTGTGGAAGGTCAAAATTATAAACTCAGTTCACTTGACGGTTCATTTTGGCGAGGCGGCATGGATGGGTTCTGAGGAGAAGCTTCCCCAAGGCCCTCCCCTGTCCGTGGGGTTGTCATTGCTCTCACATGTCTGTCTGGATTCAAAGCTCAGTGTCTGTCCGATTCAGCGGTTCTCAGACAGAGGCAGTGTTCCCCCAGGGGCCATTTGGCAGCGTCTGGAGACATTTCTGGTGGTCACGCCTGGGGAGAGGTGCTGCTGGCACCTCAGGGGTCGAGGCCGGGGACACTGCTCCCTGTCGTGCGACACACAGGCCGCCCTGCTCTCAGCAGTGCCGTGGCCGAGGAAGCAGGCCCACGTGCGTCTTGAGGAGCATCTTTGTGGGTGGCAGCCTGTCTCCCACAGTGGTCTTCTTCCGTTGGCACCTTGACGACAGGTGCTTCTTCAGCCCTGCCACCCTTACTCACATCCCAGAGCTGAAGACACGAGATGACGTGTGTATCCAGCTCTTCACACAGTGCCTGGGTGCAGAGCGCTCCAAAAATGCCAGGTTGTTTGTTTGTTTGTTTGTTCAGTAACCTAGCAGGCTCCCTGCCTTAATCACAGACACTCTCCAAAAGTGAAGGCGTGAAGTCTTTGTGTCCCCCCAACCCCCAGCTGTCCCGAGAGACCTCTGGGTCCTCCCACACCCCTCTCTGACCCCAGCCCTGTCCCTCCAGGCGGTTGCTAAGTCTCTTCTAGCCCTCTCCTCCAGGGCTCTGCCTCCGCCCGATTCCCCCGAGTGTGGTCACCTGCTGGCGGTGAGCTCCGGGAGGGCCGGGTCACGTCTGTCTCTGCATCTCTGTGTTTCCCACTCACGTCACTGGCCTGGCTCATAAATATTCCGCCCATATTTACCGAGTGGGTGAGTCCAGCCTTCCCGTCAGTGCTGGCCTGTCTTACAGCATCTCCCTGTCCCCCACCCTCCGGTACCATGGAAATTTAAAAGCTAAAGACCGAACGGCCCCTTTCAGGATCATTACAGCTCACTCTCTGGGGACCACTCACTCAGTGGCAAGTTTGTCCCTTGGTTAGGAACTTAACGAAGAGATGCTCCTTAAGGAGCCCAGGGACTTTGGAGTACCTTGAGGATCATCTTGCCTCTGCCTTGGCCCGAGTGCCCAACCACCCCTCAGATTCTAGGCCAGGCCGAGCGCAATCCTACCTCAGGACCTTTGCACTTGCCATTCGCATGGTCTGTGACGATTTTCCCCTTCTTTTTTAATTAATTAATTAATTTATTTATTTATTTATTATTTTTGGCTGCGTTGGGTCTTCGTTGCTATGCACGGGCTTTCTCTAGTTGCGGTGAGCGGGGGCTACTCTTCCTTGCAGTGCGCGGGCTTCTCATTGTGGTGGCTTTTCTTGTTGCGGAGCAGGGGCTCTAGGCGCACGGGCTCAGTACTTGTGGCTCGCGGGCTCTAGAGCACAGGCCTAGTAGTTATGGTGCATGGGCTTAGTTGCTCCGCAGCATGTGGGATCTTCCCAGACCAGGGCTCGAACCCGTGTCCCCTGCGTTGGCACGTGGTTTCCTAACCACTGCGCCACCAGGGAAGTCCCTCCCCTTCGTTTTTGCATGACCGGCTGCTTCTCATCACTGCCTCTCAGATCCCGAGGCCTCCCCTTATCGCCTTCTGGAGGGAACATGTGTTTAAACTGTCGTGTCTCCACGCTTCTCCTCCAGATTGTAAGCCCAGCAAAGTCTTCTTGTTCCTCTTGTTCGTGGTGGTATCTCCTGTCCCTAGAAAGTAGAAAGCCCGTATCACACAGTAGGGCTTAAGGGTGCTCTTTGAATGAATGACACTGACAGCCACTTTTATCGTCTTCCAGAACTTTCAGCCTGCAGTTTGAAATAGAAAAAAAAAAAAAAAAGAAGACATGTGACTCAAGGCCTGCTGTAGAATCACAGACAAGCTTCTAGAAAGATCCCTCGAATGTGTATCCTGCCACTTCTTTAGATCATCCGTCTAGATCAGCCTCAGGGAGCCCGTAAGTTAGGCTCAGACACTGTGAACTCCCTCCTTTGACCTTCCCTCCCTTCAGCCGTTGTCTCCCACCAGCCACTGGCGTTTTGGACGGAGAAGACCCCCAATTCACAGACGGGGGTTGGGCTGGTCCTCTCAGTGAGGACGCTGCCATTGGCACCACTATCCTTTAACAATAAATTGTTTCATTGGAGCTTGGAGGGTTGAGTGTCTGCAGAAGAAGTTCCTTTTGGAAAAATTTAGCTCATGTTTTTTCTCCCACCTACCCATCCCTTCAACCTTTCACCCAGCCATCCACTCTTTCATACATCTATTCACACTTTCAGGCAGACACTCATCCATCCATTCTTTCACTTATCTATCCATCCATCCCTCCATCCATCCCTCCATATACTTGTCTGTCCATCCCTCCATCCATTCACCCTTCGTCCATCCATTCATTTACTACTCATTCTCCCATCCACTTACCCTTCTTCTCTTCCATACATTGACCCTTCCTTTCATTCGAGAAATATTCAGCAGGCATTTCTTGAGTACATGCTACGTGACATGCATCATGCTGCGCAGAGGATCCCAATGAACCACATATACATGCCAAGGTCCTTGAGCTGATGGAGCCTACAGTCGAGCGGGAGGAGACGGTGTTAAAGGAGACGACTTCAGGTGGTGATCGGCACTCTGAAGACAAAGCTCGGGCTGTGATGGAGAGGGAGAGGCCTCGGGACAGGAGGGCGCCTTTGGGGAGAGCCTGGACTCAGAGGGACCGGGAGGAAGCTGTAGGATGGTAGTTAGAGGAAAGGAAGGCCTGGGGAGAGATGTCAAAGGCAGGCTGGCCAGCAGCATGTGGCAAATGATTAGACTGGGAGAGGTTAAGAAGGAGGAGGAGATAAACCCGCCTCCCCGCATCTGACCTTGGATATCTTAAACCATCCACCCTGCTTTGAGATGGGGAGAATCAGAGGCCGGACGGGGGAAGAAACTGCTCTGAGACGCCCTGATTCTCTCCCTGCTCAGGAGAGGAAAGGAGATTAGCAGACTGATGATCATTTCCTGGCTGAAAGGAAGTGTGTATAATTCTTTCCAGAAGGAGGTATTCCTTAAGGAGAGAGAAAACCCATCAGAAAATCTCCTACTTACAGCCCCTCTGTGTTTATGAGGCCACAAAAGAAGAGGGACGTCAGCCACGCTTCAGGGCCCCAGATCAGGCAAGAGGGATGGTCACAGTCAACACCTGCCCCTCCCGTCATCCTGCCCTCGGTGCCCTTGGCCAGTCCAGCGTCGAGGTCCGGCAGCCCCCTGTCCTCCACCCTCCTCTCTGAGCGAGCAAAGGCAGCGAGACCCAGCGCTGCTGAGACAGTGGGAGAACCCCACGTCCGGGCGGAGCAGCGAGAACGTGGGCAGTTTCCCTCCCTGTCAGTGAGCTGGCTTTAATCTGTCTCCAGAGCCCAGGTTTTGGCAGCTCATTCCCCAGCCTCTGAAAGAGGAGGGTGTGGTCATGGGCATTAGATGAGAATCCCAGGGCCCAGGGGAGTGGAAGTGACTCACAGGCCGCCATGCGGCCGACAGTGGCTGGAACCTGTCCTCTGTCCCCTCCACCCCACCTCTGCCCCAAAATGAAACCCTGGCTCAATGTTAGTCAGACATTTGTGGTGCTGGGGGTGTGGGTCTTTAAATAATTTTTACTGTAGGGCACCTCTGAGCCTTCAGTAAACTCAAGTTGTTACCGGAAGGGGGACCTCTTCCAGGGCCCGAGAGTGAGGTCTTGTCTAACACTCAGAAATGAATTGTCCAAGGAGACACATTTGCTGACAAAGCAAGAGACTTTATTGGGAAGGGGCACCCTGGCGGAGAGCAGCAGGGTAAGGGAACCCAGGAGAACTGCTCTGCCACGTGGTTTGCAGTCTCAGGGTTTATGGTGATGGGGTTAGTTTCCGGGTTGTTTCTGGCCAAGCGTCTTGCTTGTGCCCATATTTGGTCTGACTCAGGGTCCTTCCTGGTGGTGCACGCATCTCTCAGCCAAGATGGATTCTAGCATGAGGATTTCTGGGAGGTTGGCAGGACATATTACCAACTGGCGTCTCCTCCCTCGTTTTGGCCCCTCCTGAATTCTCCCGCAAGGACCGTGTTGTTTATCAGGACCTCCTGTCGTGAGACAACTCATGCAAGCGGTTATTATCGTGCTTGGCCAAGGCGGGCAGTTTCGGTCAGTGGTTCCCTAACAAGGTGTGGGGTTTCATCTCCAAGAGGGGCCGCCCAGTAGGCAGCTGGGAAGGACAAATCACTTCCCTTCCCTTCCCTTGTGAAATATTTTTCTTGTGAAAAAGGATTGCTTCTAAGGCTATTGCAAGTAAAATTCCTTCCGGATGAGACCTCAGAAACAATAGCAAATGTTTGCAGAGACTTTCTTATGGATGTTAAACAGAATTCAGCTGAGTGCCTTTTGCAGATCTAATTGTCTCTGTTCAGTGATTCCTGAACTAAGCGGCATCCTGTCGAGCAGATAGAACGGATCTTGAAAGACTTTTAGAGGCAGAAGGAAGCAAGAACAAGGAAGTTCTACTAGGCAAAAAAATCAGGTTGGCTATTGCAAACTTGCTCTTCTTCAGGGGACGGCAGGGGTCTGTCAGGCACATGGCTTAACTAATTCTGATCAGACAATTCCTGATTGGTGGTTTAAGATGCCATTTCCGGAAGAGCCGACACTGTCATGGAGTCTCTGTTTGGTGACGTGGGGCGTAGCATAAGCAACTCCATTTTGGGCCTGTTGTCTTATTTTTAACACCCAGTTGGAAGTTAATGGGGAAATTTTTACTGCATTGGTGGAGAGTGTACAAATGCAAATTATGATGGGTGTTTGTGAAAGACGTAGATGATATTTTTTTTAACTGAGTTGCTATTAGTTTATTTATTTTTAAAATTTATTTTATTTATTTATTTTTGGCTGTGTTGGGTCTTCGTTGCTGGGTGGGCTTTCTCTAGTTGCGGCGACTACTGAGGCCACGTGCTGCAACTTCTGAAGCCCCCGTGCCTAGAGCCCGTGCTCCGCAACAAGAGAAGCCACTGCAATGAGAAGCTCACGCACCGCAACAAAGAGTAGCCCCCGCTCACCACAACTAGTGAAAGCCTGTGCACAGCAACGAAGACCCAGTGCAGCCATAAATAAATAAATAAATAAATAAATAAATAAATAAATAAATAAAATTTATAGAAGAAGATAACAGTAATCCATGGGAATTCCCTGGCAGTCCCGTGGTTAGGAATCGGTGCTTTCACTGTTGAGAGTGCGGGTTCAATCCCTGGTCGGGGAACTAAGATCCCACAAGCCACATGGTACATCCAAAATAAAAATAAAAATAAAAATAAATAAAATAATCCATGGGGGGAAGCATATTTTATTGCTTACTTATGATTTCCAGGGTCTGTTTAGCCATAGAATTATGCAAATTAAAAGAACAGAGGGCTTCCCTGGTGGCGAAGCAGTTAAGAATCCGCCTGCCAATGCAGGGGACATGGGTTCAAGCCCTGGCCTGGGAAGATCCCACATGCCGCGGAGCAACTAAGCCCATGCGCCACAACCACTGAGCCTGCGCTGTAGAGCCGGTGAGCCACAACTACTGAGCCCGCGTGCTGCAACTACTGAGCCCGCGTGCTGCAACTACTGAAGCCCAAGCGCCTAGAGCCCATGCTCTGCAACAAGAGAAGCCACCTCAATGAGAAGCCGTCACACCACAAGGAAGAGTAGCCCCCGCTCGCCGCAACTAGAGAAAGCCTGCGCGCAGCAACCAAGACCCAAGACAGCCAAAAATAAATAAATAAATAAAAAGAACGGAAAAGAATGTTAAGTGCTCTGTTGTTTATAAGAACTTGTTGAATGTGTTAAAGAATTGACGGAAAATTTCTTTAAGTGTCAAGGCTATTCTTAAAAGAGACATGACTTAGAACAGGAAAAGAAATTCTTTTTTTTAATTTGAAGTATAGTTGATTTACAATGTTGTGTTAGTTTCAGGTGTACAGCAAAGTAATTCAGTTATACATATATACATATAGATTCTTTTTCAGATTTTTTTCCCTTATTAGTTATTACAAGATAATGAATATGGTTCCCTGAGCTATGCAGTAGGTCCTTGTTGTTTATCTCTTTTATATATAGTAGTGTGTATCTGTTAATCCCAAACTCCTAATTTATCCCTACCTGCCTCCTTTCCTCTTTGGTAACCATCTGTTTGTTTTCAACGTCTGTGAGAAGAAATGCTGACTTGAAGTGGATAATTACTGTGGCATTCCCATGATGATATTTTCAAAAAGATTTCATCCCTTGGAGAATGTGATTCTTTTACACAGATGTTACCAAATACTCTGCCAGCACGAGAACACATGGAAGCATCTTGTGTCATGTTGAGGAAGGGGGTAGAAAGTGGCAACCATGCTCTTGTTTTGTCGGTGGACACCATTTGTAAAGGTCATTGATCAAGAGATGCAACACGATCCTGAAAAATGGCAAAGCAAAATCTGCTATGAAAGATGGAATTACATGCTTCAACACCTCCAGTTTGAGGAACAGTTCTCAGCATGAAGTTATTAACTTTATGCCAAAAACACATTCCCTATCTTGGCTCATAATGCTATTGTTGGGCGTGTTTCCTCGTCAATGGAAACAATGGAAAAAATTAAATGGACACGCAATGGAAAAAAGAACAAAATCAGTTGGATGTGACCCCCGTAAAAACTATGTTACAACGTAAATGGACCCACACTGGAACTGCAAGGATTTTTTTTTTTTTAAGTTTACTTTCTTTTTATTTATTTATTTATTTGTTTATTTATTTATTTATGGCTGTGTTGGGTCTTCGTTTCTGTGCGAGGGCTTTCTCTAGTTGCGGCGAGCGGGGGCCACTCTTCATCGCGGTGCGCGAGCCTCTCACTGTCTCGGCCTCTCTTGTTGCGGAGCACAGGCTCCAGACGCGCAGGCTCAGTAGTTGTGGCTCACGGGCCTAGTCGCTCCGCGGCATGTGGGATCTTCCCAGACCAGGGCTCGAACCCGTGTCCCCTGCATTGGCAGGCAGATTCTCAACCACTGCGCCACCAGGGAAGCCCTGCAAGGAATTTTATAAGCAGATTCTGCAAAACAAGAAACTTCAGGAGAACCAAAATATCAAGGACACAGAATTCCAGAGGTACCCTTGAATCATTGATTTCAGATAATCAGTGAATGATTTTTTTTGTCTGAGAAAATACACAAATTGAGTTTCCAGGAAGCAGGCTCAGAGAGAGGCCAGTATGCAATGTGTTGGGAGGAGGAAGTGCCCCAGGGGTGGGTCCCTGTGGAGGGGAGGGGGAGGGGGCAGGTGGGGCAGAGGGATGCAATGCAGCCCAACGACAGCCTCAGCCGAGTCTTTGGGGAGCTCTAGAGCTAGACAGCCCTGCAGAGTGGTCCCCATTTGGGCCACGCTTATCCCAGGTGGGCTGCCCTGGGAAGAGGTTTGACCTTGGGCACGATGCCCTCTGCACATTCACGGGTGTGGGACACTTTACGTTAATTACTGCCTTAACACCCCACGACAACCCTGCGAGTTAGGTTTATTGTGTCCGTTTTCCAGGGGGGTGACTGAGAAAGAAAATGCTTTGACTCATGCTCATCATCGGTGTCGGGGGTGACATTTGAGCCCAGTTCTGCCCATCACCCCACTAGCGGAACCCCCAGACACTAGTTTCCAACTGGAAAACTATTCTCTGATGTCTCCCTTCCCGGAGAAGCCCTGGGCCCTCCAGCCGGAGGTCTCCAGAGCTGGGGGTCGTCATTTATGGATCTTGATCTCAGCATATTCGGTGGTGCTGGCGGCCTCCTGGTCCTGAGGCTCCCAGGGCCTCAGCGCATAGAAACTGAGGGAGGCGTAATGGAGCTCCTGTTCCTCCCCAGAGGTGGGGGGCGGCCACCACTGGTGGGGGGAGGTCCAGGGGGCTGCCTGGAGGACACTCATGCTGGTAACCCTGAGTGGAGGGAAAGAAGGGAGTCATATTAGGATAACAGGGCTGGAAGAGAGCAAGGGGGGGTCCACAAGTAAACCTGAAAACTGAACATTCAGTCTTTTCGTCTGTTCGTTCCAGACATTGGCTGAGGCCCCCATTCATTCATTCATTCATTCATTCAACAAATGCTTGAGAGTAATAATGCCTGGCCCTTGGTAATTAGCTGCCAGTTTCCTAGATTCCTCACAACAATCTACTTGGGAGACACTGTTATCCCCATTTATCAGGTGGAGAAATCGAAGCTAAGTAAATATCCCCAAATCACACATTTAGTCATTGGTAAGGTCAAAATTTATGTTAGATCTTTCTGACTCCAGTGCTGCCTTATGGAACAGCTCCCCTGGTGCCAGGCTCTGGATATTCAGTGAGGAACAAAGAAGACACCATTCCTGACTTCCTGCAGCTTGCGGGGAGGGCGGGGGGGCGGGGGGGGGGGTAGACGGCGGGGAGCAGGCGTTAAAGCAGTAGTCAATTATGTTACTATATAATTGCACATTAAGATGGGACAAAAATGGGATGGATGGTGTGAGGACAGGGATTTGCTCAGACCTGGATGGCCCTTCAGGGACCACTCAGCATTTCAGAGGTTCAGGAAAACACAATCACCCAATTGCATTATGAACCCTAAAATCAAAGGATCTTGTTGTGCCAGAAAGGGTTAACCTTGCCCAAAGAAAATTTGACCCTTTGCCCCAGCACCTGGGAGGGAACCTCTAAGCCCTTGAAATGTCTTGCCTGATTAGAGTGTCTTTGTTCACCTGGGTCTTGGCCCACACTAGGTGGTGTAACAATGTGACAGATGGTGGGGGCCTTGGGTCACACAGTATCACACCTCTGCAGAGACTGGACACTAAGTTAAGCCATGTGGGCAGTCAGCCATGCCAACGTAACCAACTCCCAATAAAAATGCTGGGTATGGGAGAATTCCTTGGCCGTCCAGTGGTTAGGGCTCCTCACTTCCGCTGCAGGGACACGAGTTTGAAGCCTGGTCGGGGAACTAAGATCCCACAAGCTGCTCAGTGTGGCCAAAAAAAAGAAAAAAAAAAACCAAAACTCTGGATGTGAAGGCTCAGGTGTGCTTCCCTGTCTGGCAATAGCCCATACATGTTATCACACATCATTGCTGGGAGAATTAAGCACTTTCTGCACAATTCCACTTGAAAGAGGCAACTGGATACTCACGCCTGGTCTCCCCCGGACTCTGCCCCACGTGCCTTTTCCCTGAGCTGATTTTAATCTCTATCTTTGTCCTGTGATATACTATAACCATGAGTATAAAAGCTTTCAGTGAGTTTTGTGAGTCCTTCTGGTGAGTTATTGAAATTGAGCTTGTCTTGGGGACCCCCAAACTTGGTAGTAGACAATAATTATTTTGGGGAGAGCCTTGTGGCATCCTGTCTTGGGGAGGTGAGGTAGGAAGTGGGGGGAAAGTGGGTCAGCGGTCCAGAGAGGAAGGAGGAGGTGGGGGTAGGGAAGGCCCAGTTGGAACTGAATACAATCAGTAAGATGGCTGGGTGGTGGTCCTTGGCTCTGAGCGAGGAGACAGAGAGCAGAGGGGAGGGCACTCCCAGGTCACTGGGCTGGGTGACTGTGTTGATAGGGTCCATGAGGAAAAGCCTATGTGGGTCATGATGATCGTCTAAGTCATCGAGAGGCAGTCAGCACTGCCCAGGGGCTGGGTTGATGAGCATCTGTCCCTCTCCTGAGGGTTGGGACAACATAGGAATGAAGGACACATATCTGGGACCACTCTGCTGGCATCCAACCCAACTCCTCAAGTGACTGGCAATGCATGTAGTAAAGAATTAACCTCATCCAAAGAGAGGCGTGGGCTTTACCCAGCTCCTGGGAGGGAATCCTAAGCCCTTGGCATGTGTGTCTCAGTGTCCACATTTCCTTTTTATTTTTTAATAAGAATACCGGTCATATTGGATTAGGCCCACCCTAATGACCTCACCTTAACTTCATCACCTGCAAAGACCCTGTTTCCAAATAAGGTGACATTCACAGGTACTGGGGGTTAGGTCTTGAACATCTTTTTTGGGGGGACAAAATTCAACCCATAACAGGCCCCCAATAAAAACGCTGGACACCAAGGTTTATACTCCACAAATGCCGTCACACATCATCGCTGGGTGTATTGGTCAGCTCTGAGTTGCCATAAGATACCACACACTGGGCAGCTTACACAACAGAAATGTATCAACACTTTCTCACAGTTCTGGAGGCCAGAAGTCCAAGATCCAGGTGTTAGCTTGGCAAGGGTCTGCTTCCTGGCTGGCAGATAGCTGCTTTCTCACTGTGCCCTCACATGTCAGAGACAGAGAGAGGGAGAGAGAGAGAACTCTGGTGTCTCTGTGTCTCTTCCTATAAGGGCACAAATCCTATTGCATAAGGGTCCCACCCTTATGACCTCATTTAACCTTAATTACCCCCTTGTTTCTATCTCCAAATACAGTCACATTGAAGGGGTTAGGGCTTCAACATATGAATTGAGGATGGGGGGATTCAGCCCTTAGCACTCAGACAATTAAGCACTGTCCACATGACTCCATTGGGAGAGGCCACTGGAACCTTGTGCCTGGTCTCCCTTGGGCCCTGTCCTATGAACTTGGCAGATTTTATTTTATTCTATTCTATTCTAAATTTTTTCCTTTGGCCGTGCAGCGTGGCTTACGGTGTCTTTGTTCCTCCACCAGGGATGGAAGCCGGGGCCCCAGCAGTGAGAGTGCGGATTCCTAACCACTGGACAGCCAGGGAATTCCTTCCTTGGCAAATTGTAATGTGTATCCTTTTGTTGTAACAAATCCTGAGTATAACAGTTTCTCTGAATTCTTTAAGTCCTTCCAATGAATCATCAAACTTCAGGGTGGTCTTGGGCATCCCCAGAACAGTCTGTTTCCCTCCTCCTCCTCAGACTGTGGTGCAGAAAGCCACTGTTTACCTAAGTGGGGGCCACGGTACCCACCTGCCTGGGTCTGCCCATCCTGGGGACCAGCGCTTGCGTTTTCGAGCGCCCTCTGGTGGACCTGCAGTGGTCAGCTCTCAAAGAGCCCAGAACTTGTCTAGGATGGGAAGTTGCTGACCGGGAAATTTGCTGAGTTTATCACAAATACATAAAAAGGAAATGGGATAAATGCAGCCTGAGAAGCACAGAAAATGCACAGAGGAAACCCTCAGTTCCTTTTCATCTACAACCAGTTTCTCACTTTACTTCCCTATCGCTTGTCTCTCAAACAGGAGGCAACATCCCTTTTTTTTTTTTTTTTAATATTTACTTTTTTTATTTGGCTGCTTGGGGTCTTAGTTGTGGTACACAGATCTTCGATCTTAGTTGTGACATTTTGTTTTGTTTTGTTTTTAATTGAGGCACGCAGGATCTTCAATCTTCCTTGTGACATTTTTGTTTTGTTTTGTTTTGTTTTGTTTTTAGTTGCAAGACGCAAACTCCTAGTTGAAGCATATGGGATCCAGCTCCCTGATCAGGGATCAAACCAGGGCCCCCTGCACTGGGAGTGCAGAGTCTTAGCCACTGGACCACCATGGAAGTCCCTGGAGGCAACATCACTTTTAACTAAATGGTCCCAGCTGGTACCAAGGTGCCCATCCCTCCTCTTGCACTTGCTACACTGTCGTCTACAGCCCAGCCTGAACCCCACGGAGAGCAGGCCTTGGGGGCAGGGTCTGAGGAGAAGGGAAACCAGGATCTCTGTCTCTGACTCAGTCGCTCTGCCTTGTCTTGGTTTGAGTCAGTTTTCCAGTTTCTACAGAACTGCAGAACAGGCCCCAAAAACTTCCCTTCTTTCAAATCAAGTAGACTATTCATTGCTTTTCCAATAGATGGCCAGAAAGAATGGGGGTGGGGAGGTTAGCCACTGGTAGGATTTCTGGGAGACCCAGGACCACACGGCATGGACACTTAGTGCTGAGGACCAAGGTGTCACCCAAAGTCAGGAACACTATTCTTTCCCTTCCATGGGAGATGTCATTGCCTCTGGGCCTCCTTGGCCTGAAAACTAGGTCCAGTTGCCTGGATATAGAGCTCCACCATTCCCGGGAGAAATAGTAGGGTGGAGAGTTTACCCCAGGACTCACAATGAATAACACCCAAATGTGTGTGTGTCAGCTTGTGTATGTGTGCAAGTGTGTTTGGGGCTCAGAGCAGGCCATCTCAAAATGTGCTTCAATGGCATATTGATTATGTTGCATTATAGTTACTCAAGAAACTGCCAGGACTTCCCTGATGGTGCAGTGGTTAAGAATCTGCCTGCCAATGCAGGGGACACCGGTTCGAGCCCTGTTCCGGGAAAAATGGAGCAACTAAGCCTGTGCACCACAACTACTTAGCCTGTGCTCTAGAGCCCGCGAGCCATAGCTACTGAGCCCGCACACCACAACTACTGAAGCCCACGCGCCTAGAGCCCGTGCTCCGCAACAAGAGAAGCCTCTGTAGTGAGAAGCCCGCGCACTGCAACGAAGAGTAGCCCCCCGCTCACCACAACTAGAGAAAGCCTGTGCGCAGCAACAAAGACCCAGCGCAGCCAAAAATAAATAAACAAATAAATAAGTAAATACAAACGGCCAACTCAAGAGGACACTGACCCTCCTTTCTGCTTCCCTGAGAGCAGGACATAAATCTCTCATGTGAAAGGTGCCCTCCCCACATCTGGAGGGAGAAGGACACCCTTATCAGCAGACCTAGGGAATTCGAGGCGAGAAGCCTGTGTAAACAAACCTCGTTACTTCTTTAATTTACTACCCCAAGCCTAAATTCTCACTAGATTCTTCACTAATTGGGCACCCAAAGCCTAAGTCTCTTTGTCCTGTCAATTCCTCACAGATTTGTTTCTTTGCCTAAAACGCATAAAACCTGCCCGATTTGGCCGCTTCTTAGGTCCCATTCCAGGTGGAGGATTCCAGAAGACAGTGTATGTGATCGGCTGAATAATGGCCCCCAGAGACATCCCCGTCTTAATCCCCGGAACGTGTGAATACGTGTTACCTTGCAGGGCAAAAGGCCTTTGCAGGTGTGATCACATTAAAGATCTTGGGGTGGAGAGGTTCTCCAGGTGGATCCTCATTGTGATCACAGGTTTATAAGACAGAGGCAGAGGGAGCATGGACCACAGCAGGGGTAAATGATAGATGATGATCAAAGAGATTGTAGTGATGCCGTCGCCAAAACCTGCAAGAAGCAAGAAAGAGATTCATCTCTAGATTCTCCAGAAGGAACCAACCCTGCTGACACCTTGATTTATCTCCTTGAGACTCTGTTTGGACTTTTGGACTCCAGAACCGTAAGAGAATGCATTTGGGTTGTTTTAAGTTGAAACTGAAGCCCTACTCCCTTGAGAGGCTCTAGGGGAGAATCCATCCCCTTGCCTCAAGGCCCCTTCCGCCATCTGCAAAGCCAATGGCACAACATCTCTGTCTGCCTCTGCTTTCATCTGCTTTTCCATCACACAGGCTTCTCTTCTGTGTTCAAATCTCCCTCCACCTCCCTCTTAGGAGAATGCTTGTGGTTACATTTAGGGCCAATGCAGGGAATCCAGGATAATTGTCCCATCTCAAAACGCTTAATTTAATCACATAGGCTAAGTCATTTCTGCCATAGAAATTAACATTCACAGGTTTCCAAAGATTAGGAACTGGATATCTTTGAGGGCTTTGTTCTTGCACATAAATATTGCATGATTCCCTTTACATGAAGTATTCAGACTGGGCAAAGCCACAGGGACAGAAAGCAGATTAGCGGTTTCCAGGAGCTGAGGGGAGAGTGGTTTTGGGGGTGATTGCTTAACGGGTCCAGGCTTCCTGTTTGGGGGTGGGGGAGGGGATGAAAAAGTTCTGGAACGAGATAGTGGTGACGGTTGCACAACACTGTGAATGTGATAAATGCCACTGAATTATACAGTTTAAGATGGTTAAAATTGTAAATTTCATGTTATGTATGTTTTTATTGAAGTATAGTTGATTTACAATGTTGTGTTAGTTTCAGGTATACAGCAAAGTGATTCAGTTATACATATATATCTATCCTTTATCAGATTCTTTTCCATTATAGGTCACTACAAGATATTGAATATGGTTCCCTGTGCTATACAGTAGGTCCTACTTTATATATAGTAGTGTATATCTGCTAATTACCAATTCCAAATTTATCCCTACCCCGCTTTCCCCTTTGGTAACCATAAGTTTGTTTTCCATGTCTGTGAGTCTATTTCTGGTTTGTAAATAAGGTCATTTGCATCATTTTTTTAGATTCTACAAATAAGTGATATCGTATGATATCTTTCTCTGTCTGACTTACTTCACTTAGTATGATAATCTCTAGGTCCATCCATGTTGCTGCAAATGGCATTATTTCATTCTTTTTTATGGATGAGTAATACTCCATTGTGTGTGTGTATATATATATCACATCTTCTTTGCCCATTCATCTGTCGATGGACATTTAGGTTGCTTCCCTGTCTTGCTGCTGTAAACAGTGCTGCTATGTATTTTGTATTTTTAACACAATTTTTTTAAGTCCTCAGGGCCACTAATACAGAAACAGCACATTTCTGGCTATTGTCAACATAGTAAGTCAAACTAGCTATGAAACAGGACTGAGTCATTTACCCCTTGGTGGATTATTTTCCTAGCACTACTGTAATAAAACACCACAAACTGTGGTGCTTAAAATAACAGAAATGTATTTTCTCACAGTTCTGGAGGCTAGAAGTCCAAAATCATGGTGTCAGCAGGGCTCTCCTCTCTCTGAAGTCTCTAAGGAAGGACCCTTCCTTGCCTCCTCCAGCTTCTGGTGGCTGCTGGCAATCTCTGGCATCCCTTGGCTTGTGGATGCATCCCTGCCTCTGTCTTCACTTGGCCTTCTCCCTGCATGTCTGTCTCTGTGTTTCTTTTCTTCTTGTAAGGACATCAGTTATATGGGATGAATGACCCACCCTACAGTAATGTGACCTCATCTTAACCAATTACATCTGCAATGACACTATTTCCAAACAAAGTCACATTCTGGGGCTCTGGGAAGAACATAAATGTGGAGGAGACACTATCCAACCCAGTACACTTGGTCAGATGGTCATTGGGAACTCCAAGTGGAACTTGAACATGGTTGAACATTCAGGGCAAGACCACAGAGCTGCATACGTAGGTGATACAGGAATCTTGGGACCTGTTAATGTAACTGGCCTTTGCCTTCTGGCCCTGTTAGATCCCGTCTCCTGAAGGAGGGCTAATGCCACGCCCAACCTTACTTCATAATTCATCACAGTTCAGTACTGAAGAGGCAGTGTAGCTCCATAACATTTATTGACCAGCTCACATTACTTTCTCTTTATGTCTTTACTGCAATCTGGATGTCGTTCATTGTAAGAAAATGATTTATTTACTTGTCTGGCTATTCCACTGACCCAGAGACAGGGCCCAATGCTAGATTCAGCTGTGACTCCAGTACTAACTGTTGTCTAGTTGGACCCCGGGCTCCTTTGGAGTATTTCACTGGCTTTGGCAGCTCCCCCCTCCCCGCCCCCACCAACTATGCCAAGGGAACTGGGTTTACTTCTACCCCAAGCACAATGCCGAGGAAAACCTCTGGGCGTGGAATCAAGATCACTGGACTCAACTCAGAGATCTCCCTAGGTGGGGAAGTGTGGCTTTGGTGATTCACTCCCCTACTGTGATCCTCAGTTTTCTCTTCTGTAAAGTGGGAATTTTTAGCAATTGGTTTAACAAACACACCAGGCCCTTCAAAGTGATCTACAAATATTAACTAATTTAATGCTCAGACAGCTCTATCAAGTAGGTGCTATTAGTCCCATTTTAGAGCAGAGGAAATTGAGGCACAGAGAGGCTAAGCAAGCTGCCCAAGGTCACACAGCCGCCTGGGTTCCACCCCGGGTTGTCCCGCACCAGACTAGGCGGGGAGGCCTTCCTGTACCGGCAGGGTGGTGAATTTGAGGTCTCGCCCGTCCTCCCATACCGGGATGTGAGCTCTGGGAGGTGCACAGAGGCATTTAACAAACATTGTGGAATGAAGAGATGAGTGGATATTTGAGGATGGCCACATCCCTTCGTGACCACCTGCGCCCTCCTGCCGCTCTCTGTTCTGGGAATTCTATTCGTGGTCAGGGCTTCTAGTCCCAGTAAACCGGATCCTCGGGGCGAGAGGGGACCCCAAGGAAATCACGGGCTTGGGCTGAATCGAGGTTGGAGGTTAACCCCCTCACAGCGTGGCACGGGCGCCACCTGGCGGCGGAGTCCTGCTAAGACAGAGCCGCCGGGAGACCAGGACCGTTTGCTTTGGGCGTGGTGGAATCGGCATCTTTGAAAGGGAGTTGATAGCGGGTGGGCAGTTGTCTGAAAATCAGTATTTGATACTGGGTGCTTCATAACTTTGGCTTCCAAACTTTTCTGACCGTGTTGCAAAGTAAGATATGATTTCACATCAACATAGTTTCACAAAATACCACTCTGTGATACATGGTATTTTATATTCTGTTCTATTCATATCTTTAAACACTGGTCAGAATCCTTTAAATTGATATCCAACTCTATAATGGGTGCCCATCTGCACCATTTTTTTCAGCTCACAAAGAAAGATTATGATGGAGAAAGGGTTAGTTCCCAGATCCAACTCTTTCCAAATTCCTCGTGACTTCTCTCCACATTTGTACTACCTCTCAGGTCCAGCATTGCCATGCCTGACTTCAAGATAAGGAACCTAAGCTCAGAGAGGCAAAGACGCCTGTTCAAGGCCACACAGCTTGGATGTGCAGTGCCACCTTCTGCCTCATTTCTGGAGGAGAAAAAGCACTAAGTTCTCCTAATTTCACTGTTATTAAGTCAAGTTTAATTTAGTTCTTTCTCCTTGTTTACTGATAAGATCGAGCTGCACTGGCCTGTGGTTTTCTTGTCATGTACAATGTAAATTATTGACATTCCAGAGCTCGGGCTTTTTTTTTTTTTTCCTGGCCTTAAAATTGCAAGTCTTCATAGGTAACAAAACGAATCAGAGATGGAGATCAAGAGTCTGTGCCTATTCTAGATTGTTCAAACAAACCACCCTTCTTAAATCTGCATAAAGGTGACAGATAGAATATGAGAATCATCTTCTGAGCAACAATTGTCAAGGACCGCCCAAGCCAAAATCCACAGGAATGCCAGAGGGGAGTTAGCACTAAAGATAATTTGTCTTGAGGGCCTTGGCTGCTCCAAGCAAACTTGAACTTGGGCTTTTTTTTTTTTTTTTTTAATTGGTTCCTCATTTTATTTATTTATTTATTTATTTATTTATTTTGGCTGTGTTGGGTCTTCGTTTCTGTGCGAGGGCTTTCTCTAGTTGCGGCAAGCGGGGGCCACTCTTCATCGCGGTGCGCAGGCCTCTCACTATGACAGCCTCTCTTGTTGGGGAGCACAGGCTCCAGACGCGCAGGCTCAGTAGTTGTGGCTCGCGGGCTCTAGAGCACAAGCTCAGTAGCTGTGGTGCACGGGCTTAGTTGCTCCACGGCATGTGGGATCTTCCCAGGCCAGGGCTCGAACCTGTGTCCCCTGCATTAGGAGGCAGATTCTCAACCACTGCGCCACAGGGAAGCCCCGAACTTCGGGCTTTGACATTTGCGTTTACTTCTGCTAGGTAGCAACACCAGTCAGGGATGCTTTAAACTAAGTTCGAGCTCTGAGGGTCCCTGTCCCCCCAACTACGAGTACCCAGAATGAATATCCACAGTAAGTCTGGGCTGTGGCCACAGCTTCTCAGAGATGTATTTTTCCTATTCTTTTTTTTTTGATCTTGCTGTGCTCAGCACCAAGAGATGAAGGATAATGAAGTAAAAGAGGTCCCCAAGTGGGGCATCTAAAAGATGACCCTCGGGACTTCCCTGGTGGCGCAGTGGTTAAGAATCTGCCTGCCAATGCAGGGGACACCGGTTCGAGCCCTGGTCTGGGAAGATCGCACATGCCGCGGAGCAATTAAGCCCTTGCGCCACAAGGAAGAGTAGCCCCTGCTCGCCGCAACTACAGAAAGCCCGCAAGCACTAACGAAGACTCAACGCAGCCAAAAATAAGTAAATAAATAAATAACTTTAAAAAAAAAAATTGGAGGGAGAGCGTGCATGTAAAGTAACTGCTTAAAGGGCATGGGGCTATATTTTGGCATGATGGAAATGTTTTGGAACTAGATAGAGGTGGTGGTTGTGCAACATTGTGTGAACTAAATGTCACTGAATTGTTCACTTTTAAATGGTTAATTACATGTTATGTGAATTTCACCTCAATGAAAAACAATTCAGACTTGGTAAAGAAAGACTTTCTTCTAACGGATTACTGCAAAGCAGAGGAGGGGCTATTGCAATGGGAGAGGCATTATTATAATCAGGAAAACCGCCGTAAGATTTGCAAGCTGCACAAGGGTCAGGCAACAGAGTTTTTCTTTTATAGGGAGGAGTAAACAAGGCTAGAAAGAACGAGATGTGGGGAAGTGGGATGACAAGATAGCTTGCTAGAACAGTAGATCAGAGAGAATGTTTTATCCTGAGGCCACCCTATTCAGAGGTTGTATTAGGGCTCAGGCTAAGGATGGACCAAAATTCTGGAAGGGATGTGGTGGGAGACTTAACTTAGGTTTGGTTAACAAGCATTTTGTGCTGACTGATCCATGGCGGGCAAAACAGCTAATCGTTTATGAGTCCAAAAAATGGAAATTTGGAGGATCCGTGTGTTGCCTTGTCTTAGGTCAACAAGGGGCTCATCCATGGGTCTTATCTAAGTCATATGGGGAAGGGTGCTTCTTTGCAGTAAGCCACTTCCTGGAAAACAAAAGTTGGGGGTGGGTGCAGGGCAGGGGATTTCTTCTCTGTTGTCCAGACGCATAAGGCTCAGGTAAATGTCAGCACTGTCACAAATAAATATGCTTTACTGTCGGGTGGAGAAGGGCAAAACCTGCCCCTTAGGACAGGTCAGCCCTCAGGTGGAATTTCAGCCCCAATTCACAACACTTGGCTGGCCCAAGTGTCAAGACTGGAATTTAAGTAGAAATAAATACGAATACAGCAGTTCTCACTCTTTTTGGTCTCAGGGACCCCTTTGCACTCTTAAATAAATAACAGAGACCCCAAAGAACTTTTGTCTGCATGGGTTATATCTATCAATATTTATAGTCCCACGTGCCAGCACTCAAACCCAGCCAAAATCCAGAGTGGGACTTGAAACCACAGTCTTTTTTTTTTTTTTTTTTGGCTGTGTTGGGTCTTCGTTTCTGTGCAAGGGCTTTCTCTAGTTGCGGCGAGCGGGGGCCACTCTTCCTTGCGGTGCACGGGCCTCTCACTGTCGTGGCTTCTCTTGTTGCGGAGCACAGGCTCCAGACACGCAGGCTCAGTAGTTGTGGCTCACGGGCCCAGTTGCTCCGCGGCATGTGGGATCTTCCCAGACCAGGGCTCGAACCCGTGTCCCCTGCATTGGCAGGCAGATTCTCAACCACTGCGCAACCAGGGAAGCCCCCCACAGTCTTTTAATTGAGATCACACACCTGGTCTCAGGACTTAATGAAGCTCAGGTTCTTGATGTCTCGTTTCAGAAAGAATTCAGTGAGAGACAAAGTGATAGGTAAGAAGTGGATTTTTTAGAGAGAAACACAGTCCGCAGACAGAGTGTGGACCATCTTAGAAGGCAAGAAGCCCTGAAATATGCGGTAGTTAGTTTTTATGGGCTGGGTAATTTCACAGGCTAATGAGTGGCAGGATTATTCCAACTATTTTGGGGAAGAGGCGGAGATTTCCAGGAATTGGGCCACTGCCCACTTTTTGGCCTTTTATGGTCAGCCTCTGGACTGTCATGGCCCTGGTGGGTGTGTCATTTAGCATATGCTAATGTATTACAATGAGCATATAATGAGGCTCAAGGTCCACTGGAAGTCAAATCTTCTGCCATCTTGGACCTAGTTAGTTCTAACCAGTTTTTGTCATGTCCTATGGTTATGTCATCCTTTTAAAGGTTGTGCCCTGTTCCTTTCCTTCCTGTTTCAGTTTTATCAATTAAAATTGCAAAACTTTTAAATCGAGAATACACAAACACATATTCCATTAGCCGTCAGAGTAACGATGTCATACATCACATAACCTCTGGAAAATTCCAGAGAGAGAGAGAGAGAGAGAGAGAGAGGGAGAGGGAGAGAGGGAGGCAAATAACATCTTACTATTACTATGAAAATAGTTTTAACTTTGTAAAATACCTGAAAGTGCCTTGGGGACCCTGAGGTCCCCAGACAGCATTGGGAACTGCTGGCCTAGAAGCCCCTGTATCCCTGTATTCCTGACCCTGGCTGACTCTCCTAGTTCTATCTTAATGACCAGACTCCCTAACATCCATTTTCCCCTTTTCCTTTTGGTAATAGGACCACCTAGGCTCTGGCTGAGAAAATGACCACCCATCTAGAGACTACATTTCCCAGGCTCCTTTGCAGGTAGGTGTTCCCACGTGACAAATTTCCAGCCAAAGGAAAGGAGCAGAAAAGATGTGGAAAGCTCCCAGCTCACATCCTTAAAAGGAGGGTCCTTAAAAGGAGGCTGCTTGCTCTCCAGTATCTCTTTGCCCTTTCCTGCTTGCCGTAACAAAGTTATAGTGATGATGACTTGGGTTCAACCGTCTTGAAGAGGCTGACACTTTAGGAGAATGGTTCCCAAATTGTGGTCCCCAGACCAACTGTAGCTGCAGCAGTGGCACCTGGGGCTTTGTGAGAGAGGCAGATTCTCAGGCCCCATCCAAGACCTGCTGAATCAGAAACTCTGGGGCATGGGGCCCAGGACTGTGTTTCCATAAACCCTCCAGGGGATTCTGATGCACAATCAAGTTTGAGGACTAGAGCTGGGAGATGTGGAGCAACAAGATAGAAGGAACCTGGGTCCATGGATCACCTCAGCAGGTAGGGCCGACCTACTCCCTGCCCCATCTACCAGTGTGGATATTTACATGAGAAAATCAATCCATCTCACTAAAGCCTCTGTTATGTGGTCTTTGGTAAATCAAGTCAATACCTTAATCGACAATATATTTGAATACACTCCTTGATTCTTTTTGAATTAAAAATTTTAGGCGTACACCACACAACCATCAGGAATGGCTACTATTGGGTTGGCCAAAAAGTTCGTTCGGGTTTTTTCCATGATGAACCTTTTGGCCAACTCAATATTAAAAAAAAAAAAAAAAAAAAAGGAAAAGAATAAGTTGGCAAGGATTGGAGAAACTGGAACCCTTGTGTACTGTTGGTGGGAATGTAAAATGGTGTAGCCACTGTGGAACACAGCTGGGCATTTCCTCAAAAAATTAAAAATAGAATTACCATTTGATTCAACAATTCTACTTCTGGTTGAAACTTGAAGACCTTGAATAGTACCTCATATAAGTGGAATCATACACTATCTTTTGTGACTGGCTTATTTCACTTAGCATAATGTCCTCAAGGTTCATCCATGTTGTAGCATGTGTTAAAATTTCCTTCCTTTTTAAGGCTGAATCATATTCCATTCTTACAGCTAGGAGTACCCATGTAACATAGCTCTAGACAATGAGATGTAAGCAGAAATCTACCAGAGTCAGCTAGGACAAATTTGACTTCCTGTCTCAAATTTAGATACAATGCCTGGAGCTGCGGCCTCCATCCTATGACCATGATGTAAAAGCCAAGAGAATCAGAGAGACCTCGGTAACAGCAGCAGCCTCCCTCTAGACTTCTGTGGAAAAAACTTACGTGCGCACCACTGATGGGTAGGTCTGCTGTTACTTGCAGCCAAAAGCATTTATAACTAATACACTTGGTCAAGTTATATCACCTCTGTCTCCCCAACCGGAATGTAGGTTCCACAGTGGCAGAAAACATGACTTTGTTCACCACTATGTGACCAGCCCTTCCTCTCCCAGCCAGCGCCCGGCAGAGACCACACAGATGGAATGAGTGTTTGTGGTTATTCATCCAAAACCTAACAATACCTTCCTTTTGGGTTGACTGAAATAATCATGCAAAATGCTTAAAATAGCACTTCGTACACAATAAGCCTTCAAAAAACAGATGTAGCTGAATGTCTCCGCCATGGCTACCAGGCCACCTCCCACTTCCTCCCGACTTCCCCTGGGAAGCTTTGCTCAGACAGCTGGCTCTTCATCACAGGGTACCCCACAACTGTGCTGCAGCCATCCAGCCCCTTTTGGTGTCACCCTTTTTGGTGACAAGGACCACAGGGAGCTCGCACCTTTGGCTATTCTCTCTTTTCCCTGTCTACGTAAGTAACAAATGGAAGCTAAAAGTGGGTCTTGTACCTTTACCAGTCAATCAGTCCCATCTTGGCCTTGACCGTGTGTTGGTGTGTGTGCTTGACCATAAGTATTATGTTATTTCCATTATTATCATCATCGTCTTTGGTCTAAGACTGCCCTCCCCGAGCAACTTCTCCTCTCAAAGACAAGACGCACAGCCAGAGGAAATTCTTCATTTTATTTCCACTCACAACCCCCAGAAAGGATCAGTCCCTGCCCTCCCTCACCTAGATGCAGCCCCTCCCCCAGCACCTTCACAAAACACTGATTTCCTCCCAGAGCTAAAATGAACACCCAGTCACCCATTATGGCCATTCCCCTCACCCGCCCACCTCCCCAGCTGCCCACTTATCCACCTGCTCTGTGAACTCGGCCACCTTTTGGTTCCACCCCCAAATGTAGTTCCCCAAGGTCACTTGGCTTATTTTGCTTGTATTCTACGGGCACCTTTCTTAAAGCCCTCCCTGACTTAGTCTCCAGATGGCTTCCCTGTCCTCCTTTGCATAGACGTTCTGCAGAGATTCCTGGCCTCACTTCCCTGCTTGAGAGACCAGGTTTCCAAGCTCTCCCCTGCCCCCCCCAATTCCCCATGGGCCTCTGTTCCTCAGCTGTTAGTTGAAGGGTATAGATGTTGACTAAAGCCAAACATTCCATGATTCTGGGGAGGGAGGAGGGGAGCAAATTCAGAATGGACAGGAAAGGAGGCAAGGATAAAAGGGGAGGGGGGGAGGGAGAGGGAGAAGGAGGAGGAAGGGGGAGGATGGGGAGGGGGAGGGGGAGGTTTGGAAGGCAGCCAGAGGCAGGGGGATGACTGGGGACCTCCCACCTCAGCCCCAGAAACAGAAGTGAGCCACAGCTGAAGACCCCGCCCAGCTAGCTGCTCCGGGTCCTCTGGCTTCGAGCCTTGTACACTTCGATGAGCAGATCCTTGACGTACTGGATCTCCCGCTCCACCGACTCAGCCCTCTCCCTCAGCTCCCGGTTCCGGGCCTCCAGCCCCTGGCACTCGCCCTCCAGGGCCTCGCCCTCTGCACGCTTCCTCTGGCGGTACCTCAGAGCTGCTGACTTGTTCTGGTCTCTCTTCTTTTGCTTGCGGTCCCCCCGGGTGGCGGCAGGATTGGGGTAGGGGGTGGGGCGGGAGGGTTGAGGGGGAGGAGGAGGGGGTTGCGGTGGGGGGGACAGGGGCGCCAACCCCGAGTCCCCCTGCGCGGCCTCACTGCGGCAGTAGATAGCCAGCAAGTCGAGGGTGTCTGGGGCAGGGGGCGGGGGGAGGTCAAAGGTGGGCAGGGGGAGGGGGAGGGAGAGGGAGGGTGCCGGTGCTGGCTGTGTCGGGGGTGGGGAGGACGGTGGGAGGAGTGGGACATCAAGGAAGAAGTCTTCCATTTGCTCCAGCTCCTTCTTGAGGAGGGAGGCCATAGCTTCCAGGTCAGGTGGGGGTGGGGAAGGTGGGGGGAGGGCACCTGAGGGCAAGGGGGGCTCCAGAGGGAGGAGGGCTGTAAAGTCGACCCGCTCGGTCATCCAGTCAGAGAAGCCGTCGCCTGGAGGATTGGAGAGGGACAGAAAGCTCCTTGAGTTCCTAATCCTCCACCCAACCAGGTCCCACTCACAACTACCTCATTCGTCCCATTCATTGAGTAAAACCACCAACCAGCCAATCAGTCAACCAACCGATCAACGAATCATCAAACCAGTCAACAGACCAACAGACCAGCCAACTAACCGACCAATTAGCCAAACAATCAATGAACCAGTCAACCAACCAATGACCCAAACAACAAAACAGTCAACCAGCCATTTCTTCAACCATTCCAACATCCTCTTTACTGATTAGCCTGCATCTGTGGTTTCTTGATTTACCCTCTAGTTTACTCGTAAACGGCAAACTAAATCACACATAAACACACCCTGTTTCATCTTTAATTAATTATTGAAAACCCACTATGTACCAAGCATTTGGGATACACTAATGAATAAAACACTTCCTGCCTCAGGAGCTCTGCCTATGCTGTTTCCTCCACCTGAAAAGCTCTTCCCTTTTCATGGCTCATTCCTTACCATTCTTTAGGTCTCAGCCAAAATGTTACTGCCTTGGAGAGGGTTTCCTGGCTCCCCGCTCTAAACGTGTCCTTGTTGTCATTTTTAAGCTCAGCTACTAAGTGTTTCCCACGTATCCCCATGCATCATCATTTAATATGTCTCTTGTCTGTCTCCCCAGTAGAGTGTGAGCTCCAAGAGGGCAGGGATCATGTCAGTCTTGTTTCCAGCTGTATCCCCAGCACCTAAGACAGTGCCTGACATATTATACATGCTCAATAGATACTTACTGAATGAATGAAAAGTGAATGAATGAATTCTTCTCCCCTGCCCCCCACAGCCCAGCTCACCCCACCTCCATTCTTTGCCTGCCCTTACCTGCCAGGGGCTCTCCCCCCCCTGGAAGCCCGCCCTCCAGGGCTCCCCCAAGGACCTCATAGGGGCCCAGGGGGGCAGGGGCCAGGGGGAGTTTCCCATAGTCTACGAGCCAGCCCAGCCCGCTAGCTGGGAGCAGGGTCCTGTCCAGCTCCAGCCCCAGGGTCGCCAGGAGTGACATGGCTGCAGCACGGGCGTTGGGCACGGATGGCAATGGAGAAGGCTGCACCAACAACTGGGAGGAGGCTCTGGAGGTTACTCAGCTGGACGAAGACAGGCACCAAGGCACAAGTGGAGTACCTACGAGTGTGACACAAAAGTGAGTGGGTCGGGGCCAGCCTCACCTACTGCCAAAGCCACGGGGAAACCAAGCCATACCCCCAGGGCCCCGGGATTCCTTGCCCTTTCAGAATTCTAAATCTGCCCTTTCTTTCCCCAAATCTGAGCCCCACCCACTCCCAAGGGAATTCTCTTTACGCCCGACTTACTTTTCTTCAGAATTCCCCAGACCCAATTCTTCCAATACAGAAACCTTATGGTCTCCCAGGGGAATTTCCTTAAGTCCCTCCCACCTACTGCATAATATTCCGTTTCATTAAAAAAAAAACTCAATCCCAGGGGAATTTTCTTGCAGCCACACCTCTTCCTCTAAAATACAACCTTTAGGCCCCACCTCCTCCCTAGAGTCCATCTCAAATCTCTTCCCAGGGGAATTCCCCCCTGTCCCGCCTCTTCATCAATGTCATCCATTCGAATCCCACCCTTCCCTTTGAATTTTGCGGTGATCACCACTGTCCCTCCAAGTCCCGCCCCCATCCCCTCAGCTAACGGTTTTCTTAGTCCCGCCCCTTCTCACGGTGGGTTACCCCCCCCAAGCCCCACCCTCCGTGACGCCTCTTATCCTAGCTCCATCCCCTTAAACGGGTCGTTTCTAAGTCCCGCCTTCTCCCCTGTCAATCTAAACCAGCCCCGCCGCCCCCAGCAGGTGCCTGAATGAAACTGAGGGAAGATGAGCAAAGTGGAGGCGGCGGGTGGAGCCTGCAGGTAGAGAACAGCTCCCCACTCTCCACCATCCACACGCGGCTCTCTCGCCGAGGGCTAAAGCGCATGCTCCACCGCCGTAGCGGCCCCATTGCTCCCTCAGGCCTCCGCCCTCCTAGGGGTCAGTGCGCACGTGCGGCTGCTTACTGCCCGCCCTTTGCATAGAAATACTACCGCTGGTGGACAGATGCGCATGAGCAATCGCTCGCAGACTCATTCAGGGCGGGAGGGAACAACCACCCTCTCTGGGAACTAGTGCGCAGGCGCAAACGCACAGGGGCTGTCTTTAAACACCAACATTGTCTGGAAGAACGCACCCTCCCCGCCCCCATCGGGCCGAGTGCGCATGCTCGATCGCGCGCGAACGGCCCGTCTTCCCTCTTCTGCGCCTGCGCGACCGTGATTCCTCAGTCTCGTCTCCCTACCCCCCAGGCCCGGTCGTGAGGGCCGCGAGCTTCGAAAGGGCGGGAAAGGCCGTTGGAGAGGGAGAGGCGAGCGGTTACTCACTCCATGGCTGCGCAAAGGAGAGGCGGCGGCGGCCTCGGCTGAAGAAAGAAGGCAGGAGCGGAGAGCGCAGGCGCGGTGAGCGGGGAGACTGGCCGGGGGCACAGAGGGGTCGCGGCTACAGAGCCATGGCCGGGGCTATGCGGGCTGAGGTGGCGTCGCGGTAGTGTGAGGAGAGATCATGATCTGAGGATGGGGAGTGAGGCGACCCCGGGGACTGGGGACAGATATACCGGGGGTGGCGCAGCACGGCCTTCCCGGATCCTTCCGCGCCCCGCCCCGCGCGGCCTCAACCGTGCGGCGGGCCTCACCGCCCGCCCTCGGGGATCCCGGGATCCGGCCCCCTCCTCCTTCCGACCTCGGGAGTTCGGGCCTCTCCTTTCTCTGACCTGTGGATCTAGCCCCGCTTTCCTCCCGACCTCGGGGGTTCCGACCCTTCTTTCCCTCTGACTCTGGGGTCCGGCCCCATCCTCCCTGTGGTCCGGGGTCCGGTTCTCTGCTCCCTCTGACTTGGTAACTCGGCCCTTCCTCTTCCCTGAGACCCGCACTAGTTTATTTCTCCTTTCCTTTCCCCTGCTTCGCGAATTTCCGGTCAGCCACATGTTGATCTCTTTATCCTTAACTGCCGTCCCACGCTGAGAACAACACTTTTTGTGGCTTAGAATCTGGCGTGAGTCACAGAGCACGCTCCGTTCAAATCAGAGGCCGGCGAGGGTGGCCTTGGGCAAATAACTTACATTCTCTAGCCTCTTAGATAGGGGATTATTTGTAAAGTAAGGAGAATAATCAAGTGTACCTGGTGGGGTCGTTTGTGAGAAATAAGTCCATTCCTGTGAAACCCAGATCCCACCACCTACATGCTCGCTCAGCCTCTTTTATGATAAGTAGGAGGGAACTCTGGGCCCCAGCGTCAACCGTTCCGAACCCCGTGGCCGGAGCCCCAGACACTTAAACATGCAACACTTGCTAATAGGTCGTTCTTGTGTTTCCTTCTCTCCTCCAAGGTGATTTCCAGCCATCCCCGCCCTCTCCCATTCAAATGATGGACGCTCAGCCCCATCTTGGTGCAGGGAGTCTGTCATCGCCCTCAGTCTTATCTTTTCTCCATCCCCTGCCTACCTCTCCTCAGCCCTTATCCTTAGCACTCCTTTCAGGCCCGTTGGTTCATTCTTCTGTCCCTGCCCCTCCCCTAGACTTCCTTTCGAAGGATCCTCTACCTCGGCTACCCCCCTCACCCCGCCCGCTGCTACTAGATCAGTCTTCACACTCTGCCAGAAAGAGGGAGATCTGTACTTCCATTGCTTAAAGAGATGGGGCTTCCTAGCCATCCCCTCCCCCTACACTGGACCCTCCACCAGCCCCAAGTGGATGTGGGTCTTTCCTGTGCAGCAGAAACCCCTCCTTTTCCCACCCTGCATTCATCCACATCAGGACCTTACACCTGGAGTTCAGCTTTTCATCACTTTTGTGGTGCTTATGAGACTGAATCAAGATCCAAAGAAGGTGGGGGACCCTGATCTTGAGCGTTATCTGGGAGTGAAGACGCACAGGTTTTTTTTTTTTCCTTCCAAACGGGTGTGCTCTTTTTTACGCATGTCCCAGTTTTATTGAGATATAATTGACATGTAGCACTGTATAAGTTTAAGGTGTGCAACATAATGATTTGACTTACATACCTCGTGAACTTATTACCACAATAAGTTTAGTGGACATCCGTCACCTCCTACAGTTACAACACTAAAGAAATAGAAAAAATACATACGTTTTTCCTTGTGATGAGAACTTTAGGATTTACATTCTTAACAACTTTCATATACAGCATATAGCAGTGTTGATTATATTTATCGTATTGTACATTATATCCCTCGTGCAGGCTGCTGTTGCGTACAGGAAGTCTTCCACGGGATCTGACCGTGTTCCCTTAGGATACTTATTGTCCACTCTGCCAACTCTTGCCCTATAGGGGCTACGTTATTACCAAGGCAGCATAGAGTAGTGGTGAAGAGCACAGTCTCTGGAGCCAAGTTGTTGGGTTCAAACGCTGAGTACACCCCACTTACTAGCTAACTGGCAATTTCCCTTCCCTGTGCCTCGGTTACCATTAACAGTACCAGAATAAAGCATGGAGTTGAGTTAATAGAAACGTACTGATATACGTGGCCATTAATAGTACCTGCTTCTTAGTACTGTTTTGAGGATTAAATGAGTTAATCCAGGTCAAGTGCGCTTAGACTAGTGCTTGGCACACAGTAGGTGCTACATAAGGGGTTTTTATTATTACTGTTACTGAGGTGGGTATGTTTTATCTCCATTGCTAAGCAGTAGTGCTTTTTTTTTTTTTTTTTTTTAAAGGAGAGTTTTCCCTTTGGTTTTTTTTTTTTTTTTTTAATTAATTAATTTATTTATTTATGGCTGTGTTGGGTCTTCGTTTCTGTGCGAGGGCTTTCTCCAGCTGTGGCGAGCGGGGGCCACTCTTCATCGCGGTGCGCGGGCCTCTCACTGTCGCGGCCTCTCCCGTTGCGGAGCACAGGCTCCAGACACGCAGGCTCAGTAGTTGTGGCTCACGGGCCTAGTCGCTTCACGGCATGTGGGGTCTTCCCAGACCAGGGCTCGAACCCGTGTCTCCTGCATTAGCAGGCAGATTCTCAACCACTGCGCCACCAGGGAAGCCCAGCAGTAGTGCTTTTAAAGTTCTTTTAAGTAAGAAGTAAGGACCGACTTCCACTCCTCAGTGTAGATATTTGAGCGATAGCAAGTGGGATTAGGGGAGTCTTGGACAGGCCGCTGGCAGTGAGGGGGCACAGTCACTCCCCAGTCTTCTTCGAAAAGACCTTCTAGATTATAACAGGTGGACTAGGTAGAGTATTTTTCTTTAAATAAACTTTTTATTTTGGAATAATTGTAGATGTACTGAAAGGCTGCAAAGACAGTGCAGAGTCCCCTTATACCCCTCATCCAGTCTCTGTCACTGGACATCTTGCATTACGCTCGTACATTTGTCACAACTCAGGAGCCAACATCAGTACGTTTCTATTACCTAGACGCCACCTTGTCTTCTGATTTCACCAGTTGTTCCCTAACGCCCTTCCTTTGTTCCAGGATCCCCTCCAGGATGCCGTCTTGTCTTACACTTAGTCGTCGCGTCTCTTTAGCCACCCTTGGTCTGCGAAGGCTTTTTAGACTTTCCTTGTCTCTCATGACCCTGACACTTTTGAAGAGTGCAGGTTGGATATTCTATGGAATGTCCCTCCATTTGGTTTTGTCTCATAGACGGGGATTATGGGGTTTTGAGAGGATGACCAGGTAAGATAATTTTTTAATACCTGGGAATGAACTTAGTGTGGGAATCTTGCTGCCAGTAGATTGCAGTGTTTGCTGACTGAGAAGACCCTGGTCCCCCTGTCCCAGCCCCTTGTGCCTTTTTCTCTCTCCATCTGTTGGGTCCCATAGAGTTGAGTTCTGGTGCCAATTACCCCACCCACGCGGCCTGACTCAGTCCTGCAGAGCTGGTGCCAGCTTGCACACTGAGCTCCCTAGCCCTTCAGGGCATATTCGAATTTATGGGCGGTGGGTCATCAGTGGTGCCTGTGAGCCCAGGTCTTGGCACCCTGAGCCTTCTCCCCACGCCCACCTCTGGACCTATTGCCCATCCAGGACTCAGATGCCTTGGCCTCCCCCAGCTTCACAAAGTCCTCTGGGGTCCAGCTGCCCCAGGCCCTTCAGCTCCTGAGCTGGGGCTGGGAGCATGGGTGGGGCTGCTGGGGACTCTTTTTCAGTGCGGAGGAGCCAGGCTTGGGGAGTGAGGTGGCAATTGCAGGCAGGTTGCATCACCCTGGCTGTTTCATGGGGAGGGGGAGTGGGGGGATTCTCTGGGGGCCCCCCTGCGCACCTGGCAACGGTTCCTGGTTAGTGGAGCCCTGGATTGGAGAGAGGCCCCAGCACAGCAAGGGAGGGGTTTGGGGAGGGGGAGAGAGAGCAACCTGTGCAGGACCCTGAGAATCAGGCTCGATGCCAAGAACTACCAAGAACAGACTCAGATCACAGAGGCTGACCCGCTCAGCTTGCAGGGGGCAAGGTGTCGTGTGCAGTCACACTGCTGGTTAGAGCCCGGGCCTCCGCCATACAGCTTCCAAGGCCCTGCTGGTCCCAGGGAGAGCCTGTCCGCTCTCAGATGTGTGGGGTCCCTGACCCCCAGCTCAGGATGTAGCCTGCTGGGAGGCCACCAAGCCTGGACCTTCACCTCGGGTCTGCTGCTGCTCACAATTGCCAAATTGTATTGATTGTGACCTGCCCCTCCCCATCCCCTGTCCCAGAGGAGGCCCTCCTCACCTGTCCTATCGCAGAACCTCAAACTGGTCTCCCAGTCAAGGTGACGGGCCTGCCGTGATGGCAGAGGCACCGAGTTTTCCATCAGATGGACCCAGGTGTCAGTCCCAAGCCCATACCACCTAGTTCTGGCCAAGGGTGCACACGAGGCCCTTACTCTGCCTTGGCCTCAGCTGCCTTCTGAAAAGTGGCTCAGATCACTTCTCAACCTTTTGGCTAAGATCAAGTGAAAAGTGGCTCAGAGCCTTGACTCTGGAGCCAGCCTGCTGGGTTCATATTCCCAACGCCACTTATTTGACCCTCGGCAAGTGACATCTTCTCTCTGTGATTTAGTTTCCTCATCCATAAAATGGGGATAAGATGACCCACCTCCTGGGATTATTGTGAGGATTAAATAGGTAAATGTATGTAAAATTCCTAGAACGGAGCCTGCCTAATTATGAGCATTAATTATTTCTCTTTAAGGCTTAGGTGCTGAGGGGATTATATGAAATGATGTAGGTAAAGCCCAGCACTTACTAAGAACTCAAGGTCAACCCATGTTTGTTTCTCTTCGTATTCCTACCCCACTTTGTTCTGCTTTCAGAGCCGCCTCGAAGGCAGATGTCTGTGTATGTGACTGTTTCCCTGAGCACTTAGAGGGTAAGTCAGGACCCTCCTCATTCCCAAGAATCATTCCTCACAGCCCCCAGCCCTGTGCTGTAGCCTCACTAGGCATCAGTTCTTTTTTTTTGGCCGTGCTGTGGGGCATGCAAGGATCTCAATTCCCCGACCAGGGATCAAACCCGTGCCCCCTGCAGTGAAGCACGGAGTCCCAACTGCTGGACCACCAGGGAAGTCCCGCATCCGTTTATTTTTAAATGAGTTGCTCAGGCACAGAGACTGGGGAATTCAATCCTGTGGCCTCTGAGGGGGCACTAGGGCAGGTGTCTGCGTCATGCAGGCCAGGAGGGCAGAGGTTGGGGGTGGGCGTCTTGGCAAACAAGGGCCGGAAGGCCAAGGCCAGTTCAGCTGGGGAAAGGGCAGTGCAGGGGCCAGGCACACAGAACACAGGTCTGCCACGTGGCCCAGCAGCTCAGAGTCCTCCAGAGTCCCTTCCCTCCCCTCGCTCCTGCTACATCTTCCTCAGCAGAGGTAGCCACGGCTCGCAGAGCCTGGCGAGGCCCCATACTGCTGCACCAGCTCCAGCACCCTCGATGGTCATCTTCTGTTTTCATTTCCTGTGGCCACTGTAACAAATTGCTGCAAACTTAGTGGCTTAAAACAACATGCGTTTATTCCCTTTCAGTTCTGGAGACCAGAAGTCTAAAAGGGGTCCTTCTCGAGGTTCTAGGGGAGAATCCATTTCCTGGCCTTTTCCAGCTTCGAGAGGCTGCCTGCATTCCTTGGCTCGTGGCCCCTTCCTTGAATCACTTCTACCTCTGCTTCCATCATCATGTCCCCTATCTCCTCCTTTGATACTCTTGCCCTCCCTCTTATAAAGACCCTTGTGATTACGTCAGGGCACACCCCAAAAATCCAGGATAGTGTCTCCATCTCAAGATCCTTAATTTAACCACGTCTGTAAAGTCCCTTTTGCCATATAGGGTAACGTTCACAGATTCTGAGGACTAGGATGTGGACATCTTTGGGAGCGTTGTCCATCCTACCACGCCTCCTCTCTCGGAGCCTCAGTTTCCTCATCTGGGAGCTAAAGGCTAGCGCCAGCCCTGGCATACCCCTCCCTCATGTGCCCACAGGGAGTGGACAGGGTAAACTGAAGGTAATTGACAGCATAGTGTCCTGGAGCTCAGGACACATCACTTACCACCGTGTGGCCTTCAGCAAGGTGCTGTGCCCCCACGTGCTGCATCAGAAGAGCAGGGACAATAGCAGAGGGCAGTGGTGAGGACCAGAGATAACGTGTGAAAAGGCCTAGAACGATGCCTGGCTCCACGAGCGAGCTGTCCCCGCAGGCACGGGTGCTGCTCAGGGTCGGCCCATGTGCCCTGCAACAATGCCGGCCTGGCAGCACAGAGCTTCAGGTTTTATAGAAGTGAGAAATCCAGACTTTTCCATGAGATCCAAGTTTTAGAAGGTTGGTGAGTCACTCAGAGAAACCTCAACAAACCACGAGTGTGGATAGGCTGGGGCCAAGGGCCCTCCCTGACCTTTGTGTGCAGTGATTCCCACCCCCCTACTCCCAACCCCACATCTGTCATCCTCTGCTCAGAGCAGAGAACTAAAGGAACTGAGGACTCCTCGGTGCAGGGCCACACACACCCCCGAGCTGCTCCCCCCACCCCCCCACCGGACTGACCCAGCTTGAAAGGGTGCCGGCCTCACTTAGACTCTGCCCAGCCTATGTGCAGTTGGGGAGGGCAGTGTTTGTGGGGAGCAGGGAAGGGGGTCTCTAGGGAATCATCCGGGAAGGTTGGGTTCCTGCTGAAGGGGGGCTGGTGTCCTTCATCAGCCATCCATGCCCCCAGGACCACCAGTACATGTAGTCAAACCATTTGGGTTTCTTGCTTGTCGCAGCTGCGGGACCACCCACCTTGGGGGCCCATGGGGAGCTCAGGAAGGGGGTGTCAGAGAGGACTTCTAGGGTCTGGGCTGGGTTAGGTGACTGGGGAGGGTTCAGGGAAGAGGGGTTTTGCTCTGGATTGGAGGCCGGCAGGGAGCAGGGGCAAGTCTGTGACCAGCATCCTTTATCAGTGGAGTTGATGCTGTGCTTAGTTAAGAAGCAGCCGTCAGCTCTGAGCCAGGAGAGTGATGTTTGGTCACCTTTGTGCTTTGGACAGTGTGTTTCTGTCTGTGTTGAGACGTGTCAAGATCCATCACAGTCAGGGTGGCCTTGCCTGATGTGTTCTGTTAAGTTGTTTATGCCCAGCAGGAGAGTAGCAGGGCCAGCTGTCAGGGCTGCTCTTCCCTTTCTCACAGCAAACCTGCTCCTCGTGCCCAATGGGGGATGGGAGGTGGAGGGCAGCTGCAGCGCAGCCTGTACCCCTGCCTTGAGGTGGGCCTTGGATGCACCATACCCCCAGGTTTTCTTGGGCACAAAGGAAAGTTGCAGGGCCTGAATGAACGCAGTTGGCACCCATTGGGATGGCCAGTCATAGGGGGAGCCGAGGGAGCAAGAGAGAGGGTTTGAGGCAGAGGCAGGGAACCACAGCAGGAACACGTCACAGGCCTGAGAGGTCCCCCAGGACTGCCCCACGGGGGGCTTTGAGGGCCAGCAGCCAGCAGGGCCCCAGACCTCAGAGCTGTTAGGTTTGTTCAGTAGCCCTTTGCCCGTCTTCTCCTGCCCGCCCCCACCCAGAGCAGGAACAGATTCCGGCAGGGGCCGGAGGGGACGCGGGGCAGGAAAGAGCAGCTGAGGCCCCCGCTTCACTCCAAGCCGTCAGGAGTCTAGCCTGCAGTGGGGGAAAGCAGACGGCACCGAATTGGATTTGAGAGTGAAACCTGCACCACTAAACTAGTCTGGAAGGTGACAGAGATGGCCTGGGATGTCATTAGGGAACAGGAAGGGGGTGCTGGACATGGCACGCGATGGGGGGGCGTAGTGGTGAAAAGGGTCACACTGGAGGGGCTCCTGATGCCCCAGCTTAGCTCTGGGGCCAGACAGCCTCGGTCAGTCCAACCACCTGGGCGACTTTGGGCAGGTTACTGAAGTTCGCTTGACTTCAGTTTGCTCATCTGTAAAATGGGAACGCTGGTAGTTCCTGCCTCTTTGGGTTGTAGTCAGTACAGGTAAAGCACTACAAACAGGGCACGGCACATAATAAATGTCCAGAAGTGTTAGTGCGGTGGTGGATACCCAGGGATAGGTAGGGGCTGTGATTGGTTCTAATCTCAAGAGTCAAAGCCACCCTGCCCCCCACCTCTGGTGGTTTTCACCTGGTTCCCAGAGAAGCCATCTCCATGGCAACTGCCTCTGCCACAACCTGGACCTTTGCCTCCCTCCCCCACTGACATCACTGCCTCTCCCCTGGGACACTGGTGTTGATTACAAGAGAGAGGCTGGGGAGGGAGCACAGGTGGTGTGGTTCTGTCTACAGAACACGTGTCCACCCGTGGTGCTCTTAAAGTCCCTTGGCCCTGGTGCTTCAGCCCCTCACTGAGTCTTGTATCTGTGGTGTATCTGTGCCAAGCTGCGTTTCCACTGGAGCCCCTTGTTGGCCTCAGCTGACTGGAGCATTTCAACTACAGTCTCCTCCCCGACCCATTCTCAACCAGCTGTACTCATCCCCGCAAGAAAGTGTGATCCTATCTTTAGAAACAGCTCTGCCCAGCCCCTGCCTTCTCAGCCCCTCCCTGGCATCCCATGCTTGGTTGGTTGGTTTAATGGCTTTGTTGAAATACTGCAAAAGAAAAAGCGTAATTCACATCCGTTTATTAAAGTGTAAAATTCAGTGGTTTTTATACATTCAGAGTTGTGTACTCATTACCACAATCTAATTTTAGAGCATATTTATCACTCCAGAAAGAAACCCCGTACCTCTTAGTGGTCGTTCTCCATGCTCCCATCCCTAGGCAACCACTAACCTGCTTTCTCTCTCTGTAGATTTGCCTATTCTGGACATTTCATATGAATGGAATCATATAATAGGTGGCCCTTTGTGTCTAGTTTTCTAGGTTCATCTGTTTTGTAGCATATGTCGATACTTTATTCCTTTTTAAAGCTGCATAATATTTCATTTTATCCATTCGTCAATTGATGGACATTTGGGTTGTTTCTGCTTTTTGGCTGTTACGGAATATGTGTGTACTAGTTTTGTATGGACATATGTTTTCATTTCTCTTGGGAGATACCTAGGAGTAGAATTGCTGGATCATAGGATAACTCTGTGTTTAACCTTTTGAGGAACTGCCGTACTGTTTTCCAAAGTGGCTGCACTATCTTACGTTCCCACTAGCGATGAGGGTTCGAGTTTCTCCACATCCTAACCAACGCTTGATATTGTCCACCTTTTTTGTTATTGTCATCCTAGCGGCACCAGTGAACTGGTATCTCATTGTGGTTTTGATTTGCATTTCCCGACGGCTAACAGTGCTTTTCCCATGCTTATCACCCATTTGTGTATCTTCTTTGGCATCTTGTGGTTTTCACACAGGGCATTTAACACTGTTCTTCAAGGCAGCCCTTGCCCATCTGAGCTTTTGCCTGGAATGACCTATTGATCTAACCCCTTCCCACCCTGACTAACTCCTCCACATCCTTCAAAACAGGCTGAAACATCCCTTCCTTCTCTAGGACAGTGTCCTTGCCCCTCCCCTGGGCTTCCAGTAGGTTCTAACCAAAGCTCTTTCATAGTGTCTACCTGTCGTCCAACAATTTATCTCTTTGTTACCCTCAGTAAACTCTGAATTATTTAAGGGCAGGAACCTTGTCATATCCTGACTTTGACATTTATGTTGACATTGAGCACGTTACTTAACTCTAAAAGGGAGATGCTAATGGCACCTACCCTGTGGTAGAAGCAGTGAGAAGTAAACCAATTAGTATATGGAAAGCACTTAGAATAGTACCTGGCACAAAGCAACCTGGATCTGTTTATTGGGTTAACAAGCATTTGCTGAGTGCCCCGCAACTGTCACAGACATTGGGGTACAGCAGTGGAGATCACGGACCAAAATCCTGCCCTTCATGGAGCCGTCGTTCTAATGGGGAGACAGACAACAAACGAGGTCTGTAAATGGAATATATTGTATTTCAGATGATGCTGGGTCCTAAGGATAGCTGGGGAAGACCTCGCTGAGTAGGTGACATTTTTGCAAAGACTTGAAGGAGGTAAGGGATTGAGCTATGGGGCCATCAGAGTGTTCCAGAGAGAAAACAGCAAGTGCAAAGACCCTGAGGCAGGAGTGCTTTAGGCGTGTGTGAAGAACAGCAAGAAGGCCTGTGGGGCTGGAGTGGAGTGATGGAGGCAAAGGGTGGTTAGAGATGGGGGCACCTTTTGGCTGTTGGGAATAATGCTGCTGTGAATGTTTGTGCACAGGTTTTTGTTTGACTACCTGTTTTCAATTCTGGTAGCTTTTCCTTCATCACATTTATAACACTGGGTTTTTGAGGACGGGTGGCCATGCCATATTGTCTTTGTTTGCCCAGCCCAAGGCCTGTCCTGTCCTAAGTCTCAGTGGATGTTTGTTGACTGAATGAATGAGGTATATTTGTGAATTACCCAACACATGCCGACATACAGTGGTGCTGAATGGTTGGTGCTTTTATCATTATTATTTTTTTAATGCAGTTCATACATCAGGTTGGCAATACCTTCCTAATTTCAGGTGCTGGCAGGTTGTAGGGAAATGGTTGTCTCAGGCACTGCCAGTTAGAATAAAAGCACATACAGGCAAGTTGGAGGGCAGTTTGGTTGTCCCTAGCAAAACCAGAATGCAGGTACCTGTGGCCAGCAGTTCTTCTGGGATCTGCCCTGGAAAAGTGTCTGTGCCTGTGCCCGAGAAAGCATGAGTGAGCGTGCTTGTTGCAGTATTGTTTATAATAAAGAAAAAATCAGGAGCATTCTAAATGTCCATCAGTAGAGGCACGGATAAATAAAATGTGGTCTAGTCACACTGTGGACTGGTTTACAGCAGCTAGAAGGAGAGGAAAACCTGTTGAAAACGCTACAAATTTTGGAGTGACACATGCAGTATGATCCCCTGTGTAGTAGAGAAAACATATGAATAAAATCATTTCCTCTGGCTATGAATGTACGCACAAGTACGTAGATAAGAGATACACAGCGGCTTTTAAGCGGGGTACCTCATGGGTGTGGGGACCAGGATCAAGGATAGTGACCAGGGGATGCTTAGCTTTGTTGGTGGTGGCCAAAACAATATTTTAAAGAGAGGACTGATGTATTGATTGTGTAGTTAAAATTTAAATGTTAAAAATGCAGTTAGGGGGACTTCATTGGTGGTCCAGTGGTAAAGACTCTGCTGCGCTTTCACTGCAGGGGGCACGGGTTCCATCCCTGGTCAGAGAACTAAGATCTCACATGCAGCACGGCCACACACACACACACACACACACGCAAAATGCGGTGAGGTAGAGGGGGAAAAAATATCTTTCAGTACAAGAGAAGGAAACAAAACAGTTCTTGGCAAAAAAGGTAAGGGACCCAGTACCTGAGTAATCCTCAGATCTCATCCAGTCCTATTATTTTATATTAAGAGTGCTTCTAGAATCTTCCTTAAAAATCTACTCCTCTGGTTGTTTCCTGACTTTTCCACATACGTCTAACCTGATTCGTTTTCCCCATGGGGAAATTTGCTGTTTGTCCCACCACCTGAGCTCCTTCAGGTGCAGGTTTGGGCCTCAGGAGTGAGAAGGAGAATGTAATTGCTCTTTAGCCGTGAGGTGACTTCTTGGGGTAGAGAGAGTATTTTCCAGTGAAAGAAGGAAGAAGAGGGATGACTGAGAACCTCTGAGACCAAGAAGTATTTAGGTACCAGCTGGAGGCAACCCCGAGGAGCAAACAGCCGAGGGGTGCAAGGCAGTTCCCCTGTGAGAGCGTTTCCTCCTCCATCCAATGAGGATGGTAAGCCTGCTTAACATGACTTCTAAGGTATAGTCAGTGAAGAAGGAGAGTGCAGAATAGTGCTCCTGGCATATGCAGCCTTTTGTGTACAGCGGGGGAGAGTGCAAACTGCATTTACTTAAAGGCATTGAAAATCTCTGGAAAGGGACTTCCCTGGTGGCACAGTGGTTTAGAATCCGCCTGCCAATGCAGGGGACACGGGTTCGAGCCCTGGTCTGGGAAGATCCCACAGGCCGCGGAGCTACTAAGTCCATGCGCCACAGCTACTGAGCCTGCGCTCCAGAGCCTGGGAGCCACAACTACTGAGCCTGTGCACCTAGAGCCCTTGCTCTGCAACAAGAGAAGCCACAGCAATGAGAAGCCCGCGCACCGCAACGGAGAGTAGCCCCCGCTCACCGCAACTAGAGAAAACCCACGCGCAGCAATGAAGACCCAACACAGCCAAAAATAAATAAATAAATTTATTTATTTATTTATTTTAAAAAAGAAAGAAAGAAAATCTCTGGAAAGAGGCAAAAGAAACTTAAAAGCTTGTCTGCAGGGAAGAAAGATAGCTGTGTGGGGCAGGGGAGGATCACAGAGACCGTGGAAGTCCCTCTTATACCTTTGGAACATAGAACCATGTGAACAAACTATCTCTTCACAAAAAGAATTTAATTTTCATTTTAAAAAATGACCAGTATGTCATTGGGTGGGTTGGGAAATGGAACACATGTGACAGTGTCTCTTGGTCAGTTAGTATGCAGGGACATTTAGGGATCAGTTCATGTGACCAGGACAGGCAGTGAGGCTTTCCACATCCCCTCCCCTCCCCACAGCAGACAGACAGACACACCTCCTGTTTGTCCAGACAGGTCTCTAATGCTTAACATCAGTTCGTTATATTGATAACCTGGGAGGGTGAGAAACCTGCAGTGTGCCCATCCACAGGGAGGAACAGGCCCGAGGAAATTAGGGCCGGAACCCCAGGCAGCTTAAGGAGGTGAGAGGGCAGTTGAAAGCTGCATCTGCCTGGTCTCTGTCCCACCCTCGCAGCTGGGGAGCCTTGTGCTGTGGAAGAGAAATGGCCTTTACATGGAGGGGAGCGCTGAGGTTTCCCTGCTGCAGACTGGCTTAGAAAAGCCTCTCTGCCCCTCTCGGGGGCTCCGTTTCCTGTGCCTGGGGTTGGCCGGGCCCACCAGGCAGGGTGGTTGTGTAAGAGCCAGACAGAGTGGCCCCGGTCACCACCGGCCCCCGCCAGGCGACTGCTGGCGTCTTGCCCCACCCCACCTCCCAGCAACCTGGGCAAGTCTTTCAAAACGTAAATCAGATCCTGGAACTTCAGAACTCTCTCGAGGCTTCACACCGTGCTCTGGTCTGGCCACACTGGCCTCCTCGCCGCTCTGGAGCCTGAGACTCTGCCTTGTCTAAGGTCTGGTTGGCAAGCTGCTCGTCGCTGATCAGTTGATTTCCATTCTAAGGGCAGGCTCTCTGGGCTCATCCGTTCCCTGAGGTTTAGAGGGGTTTTCTTTGACTCAAGGGAGAGTAGGGGATCCGATTCAAGAGAGATTTAAGAAGCAAGAGTCAGTGTCTCACATGTTGGTGAGACAACCCAGAGGAGATGATGGTGGGGGGCAGGGGACAGGGAGTCCCTGCACTAACACAGCAAAGGTACCGGCCGGGCCGGGCCTTTGAGCCTCAACGGGCATCACATTTCCCCAGGCAGGGCCGCGCCCAGCAGCGCTGGGCTGGGCTGATGACGACCAGGGGCAGCGGTTCCCTCAGTCTCTGATTTCCTGCCTTGTCTCTCCCATGTCTTCTCCCCTCCTCTGGTCTCTCTGAGCCCGTGGCCACACTTCCTCCAAGTCTTAAATAAATAGCTAATTCCAAAGGGAAAATGTAGCTGGTACAGACAGCTCCTGTCCTGCCTGGGCACTGTCTGGGCTCAGCGTTGTTGGCGCCACCAGGTGGCTGTGGGCAGAATGCCAGGAGCGGTTGCTCCCGTCACTTCCCAGAACCGCATTAATTTAACATTTCCTGGGTCCCGAGGATACACCAGACACGGTGCTAAGTGCTTGACACGGATTAGACCATTTCATCTTCACAGAGACTGTATGATTCTGGAGCCGTCATCCCCTTTTTTCAGATGAGGAAACTGAGGCCTGGGGGATGAACTTAGAACTAAGATCCCAGGGCTAGGAGTGGAGGAGCAGGCGCTCGGGCCGACAGGCTGCAGCGCCCACTTCTCGTTGCTGGGCTGTGTCCTGCCGGGCGACTGGCAGAAGAGGATGGGCAAAGTCCTCTGTCCGCAGAGCTCACGGAAGTGCACGGCTGGCCTTCTCATGACCGCTGCAGGCCTGCTGCCCTCCTCCCGGCCCATCAGTGGGCTAGACAGACCTGGGCCCCATTAAGGAGCCGTGGCACATGGAGTCCTTTGGCTGGACTCGTTGCTGCCCCCAGTGAAAGAGAGTTTCTGTTATGAAGGAAGGGGGTGGATGTGGGGCAGCTGCCTCTGCCCCGGTGGATGAGCCTCGTGGTGGGAGAGTCACTTCTGAGGTGAGGAGGTGACGGGCTGCGGTGGGGCTGGGAGGGAAGCGGGGTCCCGGCTTTGTGTCCGGTGTGTGGACTGGCTGCCAGTCTGCTTCTGTGACCCGGCCCTCGACCCCACTCCCCCTCAGCCTGCTGCTCCGGCCGTAGCTGTGCAGAAGCTGCCCTGGAGCTGTGTCACTCCCTCGGCTGCTCAGCCGCGTGTCCGCCCAGAGCACCCCACTCCTCCATTAAGACTTAATTCTGACATCTCCCCCTCCCCTGCCCCAGAAGGAGCTCGATTCCCTTCTTGGGACTACTGTTCGCCGCTGTGTGACCTTGAAGAAGTGACATCACCTCTCTGAGCTTCTTTCCCATCCAGGAAGGGTTCAGCGTGCTGCTTGCTCCCTAGTGCTCCTGGCCGGGTACCGCTTACATAGGTGGCACTCAGTAAATGTAGTTAGTATCAGTTCTCAGGCCGTCGGTCAGTCACAATTATTTATTGGGTGACTGCTGCATGCCAGGCACTGCTCTACGTGCTGGGGGTACAGCCATAAACAAAACAGAGGGAAATCCTGCCCTGTGGGGCTGACACCGTCACAACCGCAAGCCCTCCTTGGTGCTCCCAGGCCACCCTGGCCCTCCCCTCCGTCATACGTGGCCTGTCGTTGCTGGGTGTCACATCCACGCGCCGATGAGGTCGCCCCAGTGGCCGGGGATGTCTGGATTTTTCAGGATCACAGCTGTTCTTTCCCCACTAGCTCCGCAGCTGCTAGGGTCCCGCGATCGCAACACCCCTGTGTCCTCGGCCCTGACGCACAGAGGCAGGCCTGCCCTGGCCCCGTCGCCCCTCCCTCCTGCCCCTTTCTCAACCCCAACTCCAGGATGTGTTTTCCATCCATTTCTCTTTATTGAGTTCCGCCCTGTTCTTTATTTGTCCCCCACCCCTGTATTAGTTTCCTATTGCTGTTGTAACAGGTTACCACGAACTTAGCGGTTTAAGACAACACAAATATTTCCTCTTACAGTTCTGGAGGTCAGAAGTCTGAAATGGGTGCACAGGGCTGTGTTTCTTCTGGACACTGGGGGAGACCCTGGGTTTTGCCTTTTCCAGCTCCTAGAGGCCACCTGCTTTCCTTGGCTCATGGCCCCTTCCTCTGTCTTCAGAGCAGCAATGTAGCAGCTCTCGGAACGTTCTTCCACGGTCACGGTCCCTCTGGCTGTCCTCTTCTGCCTCCTGATTCCACTAAGAACCCTCGTGATTACATTGAAAGCCCACGCAGATAATTCAGGATCATTTCCCCATCTCAGGATCCTTAATCACATCTGTGAAGTCCCTTTTTGCCATGTGAGGTCACGTATTCACAGGTTCTGGGATTAGGGTGTGGACATGTCTCAGGGCTGTTATTCTGTCCACCACACACAACCCCTCCCCCATACCCTTCTTAATCTTTCTTTTCCTCTTGGTCCAAGGCTGAGGTCCCCCCATATTCATTCCCAAACACCCCTGTTCCTGGTGTCTAAGAAAAGGGGCTGGGGTAGGGAGGGAGGGAAAGGAGAGCCCAGGGCTCAGTAACAGTGCCGCCTGCCTGCCTGCCCTCCAGCCACACTGGCCTCCTGCTGTCTTGGTCCCACCCCAGGACTTTGTTCTGGCTCCTCCCTCTGGTCTCAGATGCTCTTCCCTCTGGCCGCCTCTGTTAAACCCCTCACCCCTGCGCCGGGCCCCCTCTTCCCCTTCCCTTGCCCCACTTGGTCTTTTCTCCGTGACACTGATCCTCTTCTAACACGCCATGTAATTTCTCTGTTGTGTCTTGTTTTCCTGTTTGTCTCCCCCGCTGGAATGTAGCTCCACGAGAGCAGAGACTCCTCTGTCTCATCTACAGCCATATTTTCGGAGCCTTGAATAGGGTCTGTACATAGCAGGTGATCAACAATACCTGTTGTATGAACGACTGTTGTACTGCAAAGAATTTGTGTGCTCTCTGTGACTCCCCCCTCGGGGGACGGACCATTTTTCCTCTCTGTGTTGTCGTCACTGTACACAGGGTAGGACTGAGTAAATGCTAGAGTGAATAAAGTAGATGAAGTTCGGGTTTGGAGAGGCAGAAGAACTAAAGGTTAGTGGACCTGAGCGAAGGTGGAGGTGATGGCAGAGAACCCTGGTCCTCGAAGCTGGGGGTGAGTTGTGTCTGTAGGTGGGAATCCCAGACGCCCCAGGGCCATGCAGGTGGCCGGATGTGGTTTGGAAAATGAGGGCAAATGCGGGGCTGGTGGCTCTGCCAGTAACACCCTCAGTGACCTCAAGGCAGCCACTTCTCACTCGGGGCCTGGGTCCTACGTGGACCAGCTACCCCAGCCGCAGCTGCCCAGTTCCAAGCACCTGGCCCGGGCACACCCTCCCCTCTTCCCAGGAAAAGGCACCACTTCTCCAGTGTTTGTACCTCCCCGCTTGCCCTCAAGCAGCATCAGCTTCTCTTTTAGGAAAGCTCACCCCTTTGGTAAAAGTAGAAAAGCCCTCACAGAGGGCAGAGGGCTTTTTTCCTTCTCTTGTTTTCACAGCTCACAATAGTGTGTATTTGTTCAGCCATGTTTTATGAGGAACTCCTAAAGTTCTGGTCGTCGGTGGCTTTGTTAACTGGGACAGACCCTGCAGAACTATCACTTTGTCTCATTTTGGTGCAGATATATACATGTCCCAACCTGGGATTCTCTCTTCTCCATCCACAGGGTCCTGGCTCAGGCCTTGGGCTCTTGGCCTAGACCGTCCCCCAGCCTCCTCCCAGCTGCCCCACCTCCAGCCTCTACTGCTCAAGTCCATCCCCCACCATGTTAGTCCCCCCCTCCCCCCGCCTTAAAGTCCCTCTGTGGCTCCCTCAGGATAAAGCCTGGCCATTATCGTGACATCGGTGGCTCTGCCAGCTTCTCCCATCACATCACGTGGCACCATACATGAATGTGGTCACGGGTCCCCAAGACCACCCTCAGCTTCTGTGATTTGCTGGAAGGACAGATCACAACTCAGCAAAGCTGTTACAGTTATGGTTTATTACAGCAAAACCAAAACAGGTTAAAATCAGCAAGGGGAAAAGGTATTCGGGGCAGAGTCCGGGAGAGACCAGGTGGAAGCTTCCAGTTGTCTTCTCCCAGGGGAGTGACACAGACAGGGCTAATCCTCCAGCAGCAATGTGAGCACACGCGGGACATTGCCCACCAGAGAAGCCTTGCTGTCCGGGGTGGTTTTAGCTACAGTCACGCAGGCACCTTGTCACCTTCGTTATGCAGTCTCTAGCCCCCTCACGGGGCAAGCTGATGCCGTGTGGCCCTAGGCCCACCTTAGAGAGACTCTGTCAGGCAGGATGGTCCAAGGGCTTGGAGGTTCCCTCCCCAGAGCCGGGCAAGGGCCAGCCCTCTCTTTGGAATGTGCAGGGTTCAGCCCTGCCCTGTGCACGTTCTCCCTCCAGCCCATGCCGTTCTCCCTCCAGCCCATGCCGACAGCGCACTCTGGCCCCAGAGCCACACCCGCTGGTCAGCCTCTCTCTTGCCTCCACCCGGGCCCTCCTCCCTGTCTCCGGGCTGACCCCTCGTCCTTCAGCGCTCAGCTCAGGCATCTGCTCCCACTACCTGTGACCCAGCCTTGCCCCTGCCTGCAGCCCTGGTACTGAAACCGACGTTTGCTGCGTCTCTGGCTGCCTTCAGGGTTTAGGTCATCTTCCTGGGCCTCACTCTCCCCATTCGTCAAATGGACTTGCTTTCAGGAATAAGTGAGCCGTAACACACAGGGTGGGCTGGATCAGTATGTGTTCACCACTCTCAGTAGGTCCCTGGCATCCGAGGTGTTGGAAACAGATGAGGCGTTTAATAAATAGAGAACCGTCAAACCAGACAAGGCCCCACGGGAGATTGTTTTTCTTGTGGTATAAAAAGCAAAGAGCTTTCTATAAATGCTTTTCTGAAAAATTTTAGCTGCAGCTTATAAATAGCAGAAGCTCTCTCGAGTGAGGTCTTGAGAACTGAGGCACGTGGGTGTAGCAGTTCGGATGCTCCTGGCTGCTGGCAGCAGACCCAGCTCGAGGTGGCTCTGCAGTGAGCCGGGGGGTGTGGGCGTCTCTGAGCAAGAAGGGAACTGGTGCAGGGCCGGGCGCCGGTGGTCCCGGAGGCTTAGGCACTTGCGGTGGCGAGAGTGAGAGGCCTTTCTCGGAAGCCCCCAGAAGAGCTTTGTAAAAAGGCCAAGGTCATGATCCCGCCCCTGGAGAGAGACTGGTGTTGGTGGTCTGATCAGCTTACATTTTGAGTGTATGTCCCAGGAGGTGGTGGGTCGGAGGAAGCCAGTTGAGGTCTGCTGGCTCAGGGCGGGCGGCCCCGGGCGCCTCTCCCCAGAAGCACATGGCTGTGTGGAGGAGACCGAACAAAACCAGGGGTCTGCGGTGGAAGGTGGAGGGGCAGCTACGTAGGCAGAGGGAAGAGGAGACAGGACTGGCGGATGCCTTCTCTGGGCCAGGCACGCGGCCCCTAAGTCATGACCTTGTTTATTCTTCAGCGTGTGAGGGGAGTATCCTCATTACAGGTGGGAAAGCTGAGGCACAGAGCGGTTCAGGAGCAACCTGCGCTGGGACCCACAGCTAGTAGTGGCGGGAGCAGAGTTCCAGCCCGGGTCTCTTCTTCAGGCTTAGAGACCAGCTTCGTGCCTGAAAGCAGGGAGCCGTCTTGCAGCTGCTTTTAAATGAAAGGAAAAGAAGCACATGAGGGTGTGGGGTGGAAGCTGGGGTGCAGAATAGCGGCCATGCCCCCAAAGCAGGGCTGCTTGCCCTGTAACCGGGATGGCGGGGGGTGCGCATTTGATGAAGTAGAAATGCAGAGGGCTTTTCAGTGCAGGGGCGGGGCTCTAGGGCCCACCGTGGGGTGGAATTGCAGGCTACTTCCGTCCGAGCCTCTCCTCCCCAATCTGTGCGCTGGGGCCATCGTCCCGACCTCCTCGTAGCACAGGTGTGAAGTTGGCTGAGGAGGGGGTACGTGGCACAGTGCTGTCGGGGCCGGGGTCGGCTGCCCCAGAACCATGCTCATTTCGACGCTGGAATGGGTCATGCAGCCTGAGGCCCGCTGAAGAGTGGCAGCTGACCGTGAGTTCGTGTTAAACTTGAGGTCAGCCACAACCTCCAGGTCTTTTTCCTGAGCACTTCACAGCTGGATTCACGCCCACCTCCACCACCCCCCCCACCCACCCCCGGCCTCCCTTCCTTCCTCACCAGCTTCCAGAGGCTCGCCCCAGAGTGACAGTGCAGTGCGTGCCTGTGCGCAGCGACCGAGGTCATCAACACCATACCCAGCTCCCTCCCGACTCAGCCATGCTTCAGTGTCGTAGGGGCCACTCCCACTTTCCTGATGAGGGAGCTGAGTCTCAGGGAGCCCTAGGGAGTCACGGGGTCCCCCTTCGTATCCGTCAGACACTTTCTACTCCCCAACTGTATTCGTGTCCTATGGCTGTTCTCACAAATTATCACAAACTTACTAGCACCTTAAAACAATGCACGTTTATTCTCTGTATTTACGGAGATCAGAGTCCAAAATCATTCTCACTGGGCTGAAACCAAGGAGAGCTGGTTCCTACTGGAGACTCCAGGGGAGATTCCATTTCCTTGCCTTTTCCAGCTTCTAAAGGCCACCTGCATTCCTTGGCTTATGGCACCTTCCTCTATCTCCAAGTTAAAAATGCGTTACTCCAGTCTCTGCTTCCATCTTCAGGTGGTCTCTTCTCTAGTCAAATCTTTCTCTGCCTCCATTTTATAAGGACACTCATGGTGACATTTAGGGCCCACTGTTTAACCCAGGATTATCTCCCCGTTTCAAGATCCTTAATTTAATCACATCAGAAAATTCCTTCTGCCGCATACGGTAGTATATTCCCGGGTTCCAGGGAGTAGGACATGGGTGTCTTTGTTTTTTGTTATATATTAAATTTTTTTTTTTTTTTTAATTTATGGCTGTGTTGGGTCTTCGCTTCTATGCGAGGGCTTTCTCTAGTTGCGGCAAGTGGGGGCCACTCTTCATCGTGGTGTGAGGGCCTCTCACTATCGCGGCCTCTCTTGTTGCGGAGCACAGGCTCCAGACGCGCAGGCTCAGTAGTTGTGGCTCACGGGCCTAGTCGCTCCGCGGCATGTGGGATCTTCCCAGACAGGGCTCGAACCCGTGTCCGCTGCATTGGCAGGCAGATTCTCAACCACTGCGCCACCAGGGAAGCCCCCTATTATATATAAATTTATTTATTTATTTGTTTTTGGCTGCGTTGGGTCTTCGTTGCTGCGCGCAGGCTTTCTCTGGTTGCAGTGAGCGGGGGGCTACTTCTTCGTTGCAGTGCGCGGGCTTCTCATTGCAGTGGCTTCTCTTGTTGCGGAGCACGGGCTCTAGGTGCGCGAGCTTCAGTAGTTGTGGCACATGGGCTCAGTAGTTGTGGCTCGCGGACTCTAGAGTGCAGGCTCAGTAGTTGTGGCGCACGGGCTTAGTTGCTCCGTGGCATGTGGGATCTTCCCAGACCGGGGCTTGAACTCGTGTTCCCTGCATTGGCAGGCGGATTCTTAACCACTGTGCCACCAGGGAAGTCCGACATGGGTGTCTCTAGAGGACCACATCTTTGGTCCTGACCTGGCATGGTGGTGTTTACACATGCCGGCTCCCCTGCTTCCTTGAGCCCAGCCTGTGGTGTCCAGCCCCTCCCCACACCCAAGGCACCTTTGGGGCAAGACAAGGTGTGATTGAGCACCAGCCTAGGGGAGGTTTGTTTAATTCAGTCTCCCCATCTGTCCCGCTCGAACTGTGATTCTAGAATCTGGCTACACAGGTTCCCTGGTTCTTCAGAGTATATTTACACCCTGTAATACGAAGGTCTCTTTCAAAAACCAAGCTTATCAATTATGTGTCTATTATACAGATGGAATGAACATTTGGAAGCTACTGCAAATTAGCAAGGAGACCATCCACCTGTAGTCCCACCAGCCAAAGACAGCCCCCAGTCACACGTCAGTGTATTTCTTTCCAACCCTCTTTGTTCAGAGTAGTTCTGTTTTTCCACAGCTAAGATCACACTGAACTAGTAAATTTGCATTCTGCTTCCCTTTGTTGTCATTTCCTGCATTTCTTGAATATAGTTAGAGGCCGTGTCAGTGGGTATAATGCAGATCTTCCCTTATATTTGATACCTAATTGATCCCCTAGTTCGGTGCAGGGAAACGCCCTGTCATCTGGTGCCCGCGCTGGGCGAGGAGCTTCGTGGAACAGGCCCATGGCCTGGGGTCAGCTCCTCGTAGGTCACCACAGCCCTCTGAGCCCAGTTTCCTCATCTTGGACGTGGGGACGTAACCCCTGCCGCCAGACAGTAGTGAGAGATCGTGTCCGTGAGCAGCCCGCCTGAGGGTTGGTGCTCAGCGTGTGATCACTCACGCCCACTGACCTTTTCCTCTCCGAGTCACCTTTGACTTTCCAGCTAACAGGCGGCTCTGCTCAGGGCTTTTTCAGTTGGAAATTACGGAACTCAGTCAGCTTAAACTGAACAGGAGCATGCTGGCTCATGGCGCTTCTGAGGAGGACGGAGTGGGGCAGGTGAGCAGGACTGGATTTCCTGGGGCTCTCGCGCTCTCTCCCCCGCCCTCTCTCCTGTGCGCTCTCTGGTGGCAACTCATCATCTCCCGGTGCTCATCCTCTGTGCCCTGCACCTGCAGGTGGAGGAGGCCCCTCTGTAGCACCTGGAGAGAAACCCGGGGGAGATCTCTTGGCCGACTCGCGTCTCCATGTCCCCTTGAACCAGTCTCTGCGGCCGGGGGTGCCAAGCGCTCTGATTGAGCACTCGGGTCTCATGCCCACCCCTGAGTTAGAAGGAGGGCGAGGGACTGCGCCAACATTCCCTCCATCCTCCTAAATGGTGTGGGGTGTGCGCAGAGGGGGCCTTTGGCACCCAAGGCCCTGGCGTACGGCTCAGCTTCCCGGGGCCCGTCTCTCTGTGAGGTCCAGAAGGGCACGTGGGGTGGCACTGTGCCGAATCAGCCTACCCCCACCCACTTGCAGTCAGCAGGGAGGCCTGCGGAGCAGGTCCCAAAGGTGCTTGTGTGCCTCTAGCCCCGCTCGCCAGAAGCGCCTCGAATCCGACCTCCTCCTCAGGGGCTGAGGTCGGTTCAGGCGCCCGCTCTTCGGCCTTCCCCTCCTTGGCAGCAGGGCTCCCACTGGTGCTGGCTGTGGCCATGAGCGGCCCAGGCACCTCCAGCTCCTAGTGCCTGACCCCCGGGACGGGCTGTGCACCCCGGTCCTTCTTTCCTAGTTCAGCAGGGCCCGGTTAGGCTACACGTTGAGAAGAGGAAGGGTGGCTGTTTAATCAGAATTATCGAGTCCTGCCACCCTGCAGACGGCTCTGTCGTGCCGCCGAGGTTGCCTTTCCAAAACCGCCATCTGATCATGTCACTTCCTCTGCTTTAAAAAATCTCTCCAAGGTTGCAGACACCGGTGGATTTGCTTTGGGAGCCGGAGTAGCTGCTGCCACAAGAGTCTGGAGCCATGAGCGGGTTTAATTTTGGAGGCACTGGAGCCCCCACAGGCGGGTTCACCTTTGGCGCCGCAAAGACAGCAACAACCACGCCTGCCACGGGGTTTTCCTTCTCCACGTCTGGCACCGGCGGGTTTAATTTTGGGACTCCCTCCCAGCCAGCCGCGAGCACCCCTTCCACCAGCCTGTTCTCACTCACCACCCAGGCTCCGGCAACACAGACCCCAGGATTCAGTTTTGGAACCACAACTCCTACAGCAGCAGCAACCGGATTTTCCTTAGGGATCAACAGCCCAAAGCTAAACTTGAGCGGCGCGGCTGCCACCCCGGCCACGACGCAGCCCAGCGGCTTTGGGCTCGGCGGCAGCACCCTCACCAATGCCATCTCGAGCGCCGTCACGTCAGCCCAGGGCACGGCGCCCACCGGCTTTGTGTTTGGCTCCACCACCACGTCTGCTGCCCCGTCCACCACACCTGGGGGCTTCTTGTTCACGGGTGGAAGCACGTCCCAGACCGGGACCTCCGGCTTCAACATTGGCTCCATGGGGAGTTCGGCCCAGCCCACGGCCCTCACCGGGCTGCCCTTCACGCCGGCCACGCCAGCGGCCACTGGGGCAGGGGCCACACAGCCGGCTGCTTCCGCACCCGCCGCCTCTACCACCAGTGCTGGGCCCTCGCTCTTTGCCTCACTGGCAACCGCTCCAACTTCGTCTGCTGCCACCGGGCTCTCCCTTTGTGCCCCAGCCACCACGGCGGGGACGCCCGGAGTGGGGACGTTGGGCTTCAGCCTGAAGGCGCCTGCAGCAGCTTCCACCGCCTCCACGGCGACGACCACCACCGCCACCACTGCCGCCACCGGCTTCTCCTTGAATATAAAACCACTGGCTCCAGCTGGGATCCCCAGCAACACAGCGGCCTCCGGGACCGCCCCAGCCGGCCCCAGCGCAGCCACCGGGGTGTCCGCCAGCCCCGCGATGACCTACGCCCAGCTGGAGAGCCTGATCAACAAGTGGAGCCTGGAGCTGGAGGACCAGGAACGGCACTTCTTACAGCAGGCCACGCAGGTCAACGCCTGGGACCGCACGCTGATCGAGAACGGGGAGAAGATCACCACCCTCCACCGCGAGGTCGAGAAGGTGAAGCTGGACCAGAAGAGGCTGGACCAGGAGCTCGACTTCATCCTGTCTCAGCAGAAGGAGCTGGAGGACCTGCTGAGCCCGCTGGAGGAGTCGGTCAAGGAGCAGAGCGGGACGGTGTACCTGCAGCACGCCGACGAGGAGCGAGAGAAGACCTACAAGCTGGCCGAGAACATCGACGCACAGCTGAAGCGCATGGCCCAGGACCTCAAGGACATCATCGAGCACCTGAACACGTCGGGGGGCCCCGCCGACACCAGCGACCCGCTGCAGCAGATCTGCAAGATCCTCAACGCGCACATGGACTCGCTGCAGTGGATCGACCAGAACTCGGCCCTGCTGCAGAGGAAGGTGGAGGAGGTGACCAAGGTGTGCGAGGGCCGCCGCAAGGAGCAGGAGCGCAGCTTCCGCATCACCTTCGACTGAGCCGGCTGCCCGAGGGTGCGCAGCGGGGCTGGGGACGTGCAGTCTGTCCCGTTGGGGGTTGCAATGAAATACGTGTTTGTTTCTTTCTTTCTAACAGTCGTGCTGTTGAGAGAACTGTTCTGCAGTTTGACCTTCCACCTTAGCGAATAGAAAGGATTCTCAGCGCTCCGGTCCAGGCAGCAGCCTCGCAGGTGTGGTTTCTGTGTGTATCGCCTGTGTGTCCCTAGACTCTCTCCATCTACTACAACCACCCGCCTCCAAGAGCTGGAGAAGCGCTGAGCCGCCTGAGAACCACCTGTCTCCCAGCCGGGGTGCCACGCGGCCACTCTGTCCAACACACAGTCACAGGTGCAGGGAGAAAAGACTACAGTCGAAGAACCTCCATCCTCAAGGAGCCAGCGGCCGGGTATAAGTGTAACCAGTAGAGAGCAGTGGCTTGTGAATGGAACGGACAGCGGGACATAGAATTTCGAAGGAGGAAAGATAGGTCCGATGAGGGACTTGAATGAGGTGTTGAGAAAAGAGGTCTCACCTTGCCTGGCTGACACACCTCGTCCTCGTCTCCTTATCTCAGGCTCCACCTCCTCCGGGAAGCCCTCTCAGCCACCCTGAAGCTGGGTCAGGTGGCCGTCCTGCATCCTGCGGGCCCCACACCACACTGAGCTTGCGAGCTCACATCTTTGGTTACACTCGTCACACTGTATTGTGCCGACTGTTTATTTCTCTGCCTCGCCGTTAGGTCGTGAGCCCCTGTGGGCAGGGACTGTTCCTTGTTCCCCTTGTGTCCTCGGCACAATTCCTGTCACACTTGTCAAACAGATGAACAGAGATGAAACCAGCATAAAACATTAGTCCACAGGATGCCTGCTGAAGTGGCCGGGGTGCCAGAGGCGGCCACGGACTTGATTCTGAACCTCCCAAAGCCAAGGCAAACCTAGTCAGTTGCAGTGAGATCCACGGTGTCCAGAAGGCAGAATCCAGCCAGCTGTATCCCAGGTGTCTTTTGTATTTGTCTTTACACTCTGCTGCACTCTCTGAAATAACCTACGGCTGTCTTTTGCTTTTCTAAATAAAATAAAGTTTATAGTGGAATAAAAAAGCTGCTGTTAATGTGGATAACTTAGAAGAAGGTTGGGAAAAGAGCAGGTTCCAGATCAAATGGGATGCCATTTGTCTGAAACTCAGAAGCAAGCACACCTAAATGCACTGCCGAGGCGTGCATACACGTGCATACACACATACACATGTTCACAACGTGGGTTCCTCTGGTGCTGATGGCAGGAGAGGAGCAGGTGGGGAAACCCATTATAGCTGGGTCATATCTTCCAGTACTCATAAATATCCAGTCATCTGTCACCATCCCCAAGGCGTGTCATCAGCAGCATTCCTCTCCCTGTTACCTGGGGCTGGCCGGAGGGTTCTAGTTGTGCTTCAACAGTGGGCAGCAGGTAAAGCTGGGCTGCAGCTTTGTATCGGGTGATTTCCAGATACTGGCCTGACGCTCTCCCTCTGACCCTGGCCCCTGTAGGCGCCAGTGATGCCGAGCACTCGGGTCTTGCTCCTGGTGCAGGGCATTGGAAGTCTGCCCTCCACCCTCCCTCAGCCTGTGCCACACTAAGCCGTGTTTTGGCTAAGGAGGGCCCAAGGACACTGGACATGTATGGGCCAGTTTCCCAAAGTCATGATCACGAGTCATTTCCTCAGGCCATCTTGGGCTTCTAAGAACCACTGTCCCATCCAAGCAGAAGCCATGGAAGAGGGAGGGGAACGAGCTAGAAGAGGGAGACCCCGGCAACCCCAGTTGCTTCTCTCCAAAGGCTCCAGCCCCTGCGACAGTGGCCCTCTGTGCCATCTGTGAGCCGTGACTTCATCCGGGACCTGTATCTGACTCCCTCACCTGAGGTGAGGAGAGATGGGGAGGCCTTGAGTCCTCTTAGAAAGTAGGAAGTAGTGTTTTACCTACATGTATTCATTCAGCATCCATCTTTGGAGCACCTGCTACCTACCAGATCCTGATCTAGCATTGGGGTTTCAAAAATGGAACGATAATTCTCTGCGCATGAGGTCACTGGCAGGGGCCACACAATCTCGATAAGAAAAAAAAAATTCCTTGAGCTTGCACTTCCAATGCGTATACCTATTACTTTGCATATTAAACATTAGTGGAGCTTAATTGCTTTCTTATAGTTGTATTTTTTAAATAAAAACAAATTGGAAGTTCTAATATTTTCCTCCCACACCCCAAGGGATCTCGGGCATCCCACTTTGAAGGACACAAGCGATTATAATAAATCGACACAACATCCGTGCCAGAGTGGGGGCTCCAGTGCTTGGGCACCATGGGGGGAATGGCTCCAGCAGCTTCCTGGGGGAGCCAGAGGCATTCCCAAGATTGCAACAGGGTCAGCAGCTGACTGGGTACCACCCCGCGAATGCTGGCTTCATTGTAATTGCAGTTTCCCTTTCTAGGAAGAAAACAGATGCATTTCCTTGTCAGTCCAGACAAATGGCCTCTCCTTAAGTTCCTCTTCATTAATTAACATGAAGACAAGCGTGGTGACTAAATTCGGAGTCAGAGGCTTTTAAAGGTGAATCTCTCCCTCAGTAAGCTGTTACGGCATTTCTTCTCCCTGTTTAGGGGTAAGAGTGGCAACTGTGGGTTTATGGTTACGACTCGCTTTTCATCTCCAAGACACCCTCAAACAACTGCCTCCGTTATGGCCCGGCCCTTTCCCCAGGCTGATGCCCCTGCCTCATCTGGCACAGCTGGGCATCAGAGAGTCAGATGTTTGAAACAGCCAGAGATTTCCAGAGGTCGAGCAGCCTTGATCTCCAAAGGGAAGTTGAAACAAATGAGTCTCAAGCAGTGGTGTGCTGGTAGCAGTCGGCCCTCCAGGGTCAGGGAAAGCCCTGACTGATAGCATATGCCCATTCCCATGGTGTAAATTCTCCCACTATGGCTGATTTCAAGCCACCGAGGTGAAGTCACCAAACACAAATTTGGGAAATTGACACACACTGTGTAGATGCAACTAATTCACCTCGGGAGTATATATGTAATAGTAAAACGTAATCAGATAATTAAGGGATGAATTTTGAGTATTATCTTTGTTTTTAATAAAATTAATTGTAAAGATTTTAATTTTTTAATAATGGCTCGCAAAGCAAAACCAAAAAAGAGATCCGAAAATTAAATGGTCGGCTCTCGTGAATAGGTGTGAGCCAGCTCCAGCACACCACTGCTCCCAAGGTTTTCAGTCAACCTCAAAACTGCCTTGGTGCTTTAAAAGTCTGCCCTCAGACCAGCAGCTCTCTGCAGAACTTCCCAGGAACAAAATCCCTCACCCTCTGAAGTCGGGTCTGCTTGTAGACACCAGCCAACCCCCAGCCAGACCTAACTGTCCTGAGCCACCCCTGGGCCTGTCCCACAGCCCTCACACACCTTGGCACTGGTCACTTCACACTCCAGAGACCCATCTGGGCACTGCCCACACCTCACCTCCAGACACCATCCTGGTTCAACCCCATGACCTGCTGAGATTTCCCCGAGGCAGAGCCCAGGTGTGCTGCTCTGCTAGGCTCAGGCCTAGCCTGGGGCCGTGGGGCCACATCAGACCCCACCCCTGGGTTCTAAGAGCATAGACCCCCAAATCCACTGAACTGAAAGTGACACTTCCTGACAAAGATACTCAGTATCACTCAGATGCAGTGTGGGCTCTGTGAATGTTGATTCAAACCAACTGTTAAAAGAAAAAAAAGTTTTGATGGGACTTCCCTGGTGGTCCAGTGGTTGAGACTACGCGCTCCCAGTGCAGGGAACACAGGTTCGATCCCTGGTCGGGGAACTAAGATCCTGCATGCTGCATGGCGTGGCCCAAAGAAAAAAAAAACAAACACGTTTTGAGATAATCAGGGAAGTGTAAGCATTGATTTAATATCATTTTTAAATGTGATAATGGTATTGGAGTTTTATTTTTGAAAAAGCAAATAAGTTCTTATCTTTTTTTTTTTTTTTTTTTTAAAGCTGGTGGAAGGTAAGCTTGCCAGCCATGAGCCATCTTTTTTTTTTTTTAAATTTTATATATTTATTTATTTATTTTTTGGCTGTGTTGGGTCGTAGTTTCTGTGCAAGGGCTTTCTCTAGTTGCGGCGAGCGGGGGCCACTCTTCATCGCGGAGCGCGGGCCTCTCACTATCGTGGCCTCTCTTGTTGCGGAGCACAGGCTCCAGATGCGCAGGCTCAGTAGTTGTGGCTCACGGGCCTAGTTGCTCCACGGCATGTGGGATCTTCCCAGACCAGGGCTCGAACCCGTGTCCCCTGCATTAGCAGGCAGATTCTCAACCACTGCGCCACCAGGAAAGCCCAGTTCTTATCTTTTTTAATTAATTTTTATTGGCGTAGAGTTGATTTACAATGTTGTGTTATTTTCTGCTATACAGCAAAGTGAATCAGTTATACATATACATAAATCCACTCTTTTTTAGATTCTAATCACATATATGTCATTACAGAGTACTGAGTAGAGTTCCCTGTGCCGTACAGTAGGTCCTTATTAGTTATCTATTTTATATATAGCAGTGTATATATGTCAGTCCCAAGCTCCCAATTTATCCCTCCCACCAAGTTCTGTTCTTTTAGCGCAGAGGTTGGCAAACTGTGACCCCACTTCCCGTTTTTGTAAGTAAAGTTTTATTGGAACACAGCCACACCCATCCATTTACATGCTGTGACTGCTGGGAGGACAGAGTTGAGTAGGCGAGGTGGAGACCACGTGGCCCCAAAAGCCTCAAATGTTTATAGAAAAAGTTTGCCAACTTCTGTCTTACGGAAACATCCTCAAGTATTCACCTACAAAAATGATAATATGTCTGGGGTTTGCTGTAAAATAATCAGTGGGGGAGGGAGAAAGTGCAAATGAAACAAGATAGGCTATGAGGCGATGAATGCACCTGGCTTCATCATCCTAGTCTGTTTTTATATGTGTTTGAAATTTTCCGTAATAAAAAGCTTTCGAGAAGGGGGCATCTGCGCTCCACGGCCTCCCAAGTGCTCTGACCCCACACCAGGACCCTGGCATCTCTGGTCTAACAAGGGAATCGGGACAGAGCCAGCACCACTCAGCCCGGTTTCGCACACACCCAACGATGACTTCTGTCCCGGGCTAACCAGAAAGGCCATGGGCGCTGAGAGAGCCCACCAGAGCCAGCCATGCAGTGAGTGCCCCCATCAGAGCCCTGGGATTCTGGAAACTGGGGAAGGAGGGGCAAGGGGGCTCTGAGGGAAGGGGGCCCCTGTCTAGGGGTCAGGCCAGAGATCAGGGCCTCAAGTAGGTCTGTCCTCTGCCCTCTGCACCCCTCCCCATCCAGTTCTGGACCCCCAACTTCTGCCTGGGGCCCTTGGCATGCCCTGGGTAGGCCCTGCCCTCCTCTGAGACTTGGTGAAAGTTTTAATACTGACCACTCAGGGTCTTTGGACTGACTCAGAGGAAAGAATATATATAAGGCACTAGCCCTGTCCGTTGCCCATCTCTGTGGCCACCATCACTAGTAGCTGCCCTGAGGGGCCACAGAGGCCCCGCCGGGGTGGCGGGGGAGCGGGGCCAGGTCTCTGGCTGCTTCGGATGTGACCTAACCCCGTTAGAACTGTCATTGTGGTTCTAGAAGCCAGGCAAATAAGGTAGGGTTTTCTCCCTAGAGACAATTTTTACCTGAAAGGGTTGAAAAAGCCCCAGGTCTTTCCCACCATCTGCCCCCACCCTCAGTTCTCGCTGTGTGTCCTATATCTCCTACTCACAAGCTTAGGAAACCTAACCTAATCCAAACCACTCTTTCTCATGACCCTAATTCATACCCTAATACCCTAAATTCAACCCTAACACCAATCTCTGATTTTATCAGGAATGAGTCTGGAAGATCCAGTTATTTCTACCAAAGCAACCCCCAAATTACTCATAATCTCTTGACCCCAAAACAACCTTTGGTGTATGGCCTTCCAGCATTTCTTTTCCTGCCAACTGTACCATGGACCATATCTGGCCGCTCTTGGGCGTTCCACCCAACATCAACCAAACCCTAGCCCCGTGCTTCTCAGCAGGGGAGAGTCTGCCTCCCCTTCCCCTGGGAATGGTTGGCGATGTCTAGAGACATTGGTAGCTGTTAAGCCTTGAGGGGCAAGTGCTACTGGCATCTGGTGGGTAGAGGCCAGTGATGCTACTCAACATCCTACAATGCACAGGACCTTCCTCACAAAAATGGTCCCAACTGCATAGCACCGAGACGGGGAGCCCCTGCCCGGGCCCCATCCCCGGTCCACGAGCCTGAGCTAACCAAGTGTTAACCATCCTGGAGCCGGGCCGCTGGGATCAAACACAGGTTCTGCCCCTTCTTAGCCGGTGCCTGATCTGAGCCCCAGTTTTCTCCACTGTACAATGGGGACAGCTCAACCCACCCTGTGAGACTTGTCACTGGAGCCAGTGAAATAGAACGTGTAGCGTGTCGGGCACGCAGTACTCAGCAGGACCCACCGTCACTTTATCAGCATCAAGGAGACCGAGCAGGCCTTGCCCTCGTAGCCTCCGTGAGTCCTGCTCGCCTCCCCACCTGACTCCTTGCATGGGGTCTCTGGGGTAAGGCTGCACGCCTTCCATAGAGTCCAGGGGGTGAACTGGGGGTGTGCCCGGAGCCGGGAGAACTGTGAACAGAGACCTTGTGCAGGAGAGACCAGGGGGTCAACCCAGATGCTCTGCGGACCAACACTCCTTGCCCAGACGTGCCCTGGGAGCCCCTTGGCTCTGCTGCCTCCATCCCTTTCTGCTTCCATGTTCTTGCTGCTCCCTTTCTCTGTGTGGGACATTGCCATGAGGCCGTAGAGCAGAGGGGCCTCCGGGAAGGGGACGGGGTTGGGGTAGGGACCTGGGATCCGGTGGACTCCCAGCTCTGCTGTGTCCCACTGTGGGACCCGGGGCAAGTGCCTTCCCCGCCGCGGGCCAGGTTCCCCCTCCCTCACAAGGTGCGTAAGGTCCTGACGAGATGGCACGCCAACCCTCCACGTCATTGTGAATGAAGCAGGCGGGGTCTGCGATGGGAAGGCCTGCCAGCTCTGAGGCCTGTGCCAGTCCTGGGGTCCGCCCCTGCCCGGCCCCTGGCCACCTCTGGGCCTCAGATTCCTCCTCTACCCAGGGCAGAGCTCTGAGCACAGGCCACCTCAGAGAGCGGCAAGCCTCTCGCTGCTGGTTTTTGCTGACTCTCGCCCTTGGCTTTCTCTCAGTGTCCAGCTCACTGATTTTGTTCCCTTCTTGGCCACCGCCTCCCCACCCGCATCAGATGTTTTCTGACTCACTGGTATGCACCCCCTCCAACCCCATACCTCCGTCAAACCACATCCCTCTTTCATTTACTGTTTGGATTTTCCCAACTGGTTGCTGCAGAGGACCTGCCGCCCTCTGGCTTTCCTCCTCACCACTCGCCTGGTGCTCTCTCCTCCAACCCCAAGAAAAATCCCCAAGATTGCCTCTCCCCACCCCCTTCAAGGGACCCACCATGTGTCCCCTTGGCTAAAGCCCCAAAGCCATGAGCCACGCAGGGTCTCCTTGGAGCCGGGTCACCCTGTTCTCACTGCCTGCCCCTCGCCCCTCAGGAGAAAAGGGCCCCACGGACAGCGGGTGGTGATGGCCAAAGCCAGGGAGAGAGACAGAAGCACTGGACAGTTTCTCCGAGGTGCCCCCTCCTGCCGCCGAAGCCCTAGCCTGAGCCGAGCGCCACAGTGGTTCTCAGCGCAGGGGGGACGGGCTCCTTGCGCAGGGCTGGGGTTGAGGGGGCCTTCACTGAATCCCTCTAGCACCCGCTCGGCGGCAGCAGCTGGCATTTCCTAAGAAGCAGCTTCTAGTACTGACCCGGCTGCTGTTCCCAGGGCCCTGACCTGGATTCACTGCCTACTCCCGCCAGCACAGGAGCGACCCCCCTTGACAGATGACACCGGAGCCAAAGAGAGGGGAAGGCCTGCTCCAAGTCCCCCGCTGGCAGGTGCCAGACTCAGGACCCAGGCAGGCTGGCCCAGAGCTCGTGCCACCGACCACGAGCTGCTGCCTGCGAGTCCCCTGCTGTGCCCGTTTCACTGAGCTCAGAGCGGCCATGTGGCGGGGGCCAGCGAGGGCCCTCCAGCGCACAGGGACGGCTGACACAGAGAAGGACTCAGAGGCTGTCGCAGGGCACACGCAGCCCCAAGGCCAGAGGCCGCCTCTCCCCCTGCTCTGAGAATGAAAGAGGCAGAGAGGGCAGAGGAGAGGGCAGACACAGGGGCCCTGCGATCAGATCAGGGGGACCAAGGGCTCGGGGCAGGCCAGACTGATTTGCTTCCTCCCGACCCCTTCCCCCTCCGCCGCGCCCCCTCCGGCCTCAACTAGACTCTGAGCATCTGACCCGCCGCCCAGGAAAGGAGTTTCGTTTCCCACAGCTCGATTTCCCAAAAGGGAGGGGAGGGCGGGGCTCGGCTCGGTTTAAGGACCGAGAGGGGGGACTCGGCAGACAGGCGGAGGGGACAGAGGAGAGAGGAGGTGCTGCTGCGTGCGGAGGCCGAGGTAGCGAGGAGGCTGCAGAGAGACTGGGCCCCACGGAAATAGACGGGGAGACAGGGCTGAGCAGGGCAGATAAGGGAGAAACAGGGAGACCCAGAGGAGGTGAGAGAAAGAGGGGACAGAGAAGAGAGACAGGAGAGGAGAGGAGACAGGCGAGCAGAGACCAGGAGCCGGCTAGCCCGGAATCAGGGGACACACACGTCTAGAGAGACCGGAGCCATAGTGGGGAGGGCTGAGGTGGGCGCGGGGCAGCCCACAGCGGGCCAGGCTGGGGGGGACACAGGCTCCTGTCACAGTGGCCCTGCTTCCCCTCCAACCCAGACACGTCTCCCCCCAGAGAGACATGCACTCCTTGGGTAAGTAAGCAGGGGAGGGGGCAGAACCCGCTTTTCTCTCCCCACATACCCGCTGACCTGCCCGCTGACCCTGTCCTTCTTACCCCCAGCCTGGCGCCTCCTCGCGCTGGTCCCCGTCCTCCTCAGCCTGGCAGCCTCCCTGGACTGGCAAACTGCCCAGAGCCACGACCCCTTCGAGAAGTGCATGCAGGATCCCGACTATGAGCAGCTGCTCAGAGTCGTGACCTTGGGCCTCAACCGGACCTCGAAGCCCCGGAGGGTGGTTGTGGTTGGTGCGGGCGTGGCTGGGTTGTTGGCCGCAAAGGTGCTCAGCGATGCTGGACACAAGGTGAGAAGTGCTGCTTGCTGTCTACCTTGAGTCTTTCCTGCTGCGGCTGGGAGTCCTGGGTAGAGGGACCTGGCTACGTCCCTGTTGAGGGGTGGGGGTGATGGGAGGCGGAGAGAGGGAGCTATGCTTTCCTTGTGGTCTGGGGAGCGAGGCCTGGAACCCTCTGCTCTAACATGAAACCCAGAGAGAACGTGTGTCTGTGCTGAGGGGGCTTTGACTTTCCCTGCCCCGCTCTCATCCTGGAGGAAAGTCCCTTGAAACCTCCTCCAACCTCCTGGGGGGAACGTGTGTTGGTGGAGATGGAAACTCCACACAAGGGGAAGTGCCCCCTGAAGTCTAACCCCTGTCGCTCTCGCTGAAATCCAAGAATGAGTATGGGCCAGGCCAGTGGCTTCAGTACACACGAGAAATCTCCCCACTCCCTGAGCTGGGAAGTCCCTCTGAAATCTGGCCAGCGGCCTTCCTGCTGCAGTCTGGAAATTGTCACATTGTACATGTTCACTATGACTTTCTGTTCTCCCACCAGCCCCTCCCACCTCCCCATAGAAAAAGATCCTTCCTTCATCTTCATCTGTGCTGCTGTGGGGTTGGAAGGTTGGGTGGGTGCCCGGGGCGGGGGCTGCAACAGGGTTGAGATGGGGGGGTCAGTGGGAGGAGCTAAAGCATCTGCTTGCTGCCCATCGTCCCTCAGGTCACCATCCTGGAGGCAGACAACAGGATTGGGGGCCGAATCTTCACCTACCGGGACCGGAAGACCGGCTGGATTGGGGAGCTGGGAGCCATGCGCATGCCCAGCTCGCACAGGTGGGGCCTGACCTGGGGGCCAGGCAGGCGCGGGGCCACCCCAGCCCCCACCTCTGAGCCCAGACTCAACCAGATTCCCAACTCAATCACTGCTCCAGTACCAGCACGAACCTCAACTCTGACCCCAAACCTGGCGCCCCAGTCAAGTCAGGCCTAGACCCAGCCTCCAGCTCTGTCCTTTTCCTGACTGACACTTCCAGGCCTCCCGGCTCCAGCCCCACCACTGAACCCCTGAAGTGCTCAGGCCACTGCGTCCAGCCCTTCCAGACCCCCAGCTCTATCTTCCCCGACCCTGGTCCTTTCCCCATCCCCAGCTCCCACCCCCATCCAACACAACTCTGTCCCCATTCCTACTTGATCCCCAGTGAAAGCGACCTCCCCCTCCAAAGCCAGTCCTGAAGTGCTGCCGCCCTCAGCCTTCCAGCCTTGTTCCCCTTTCATTCCCATCCCTGGCACTGACGACCCCTAATCTAGCCCGGCTCCAGCCTCATGCCCAGCCCCAAGCCCCGTCCCCAGCTGCCCCACCCACCCCCTTCCCTTCTCCAAGCCCCACTGGGGAGAGGGGCCCCCACCTCCCCCGCCCGACCCTCACCAGCGGCTCCCACTCCCTCAGGATCCTCCATGAGCTCTGCAAGAGCCTGGGACTCAATCTGACCAAATTCACCCAGTACGACGAGAACACGTGGACGGAGGTGAATGAGGTGAAGCTGCGGAACTACGTGGTGGAGAAGATGCCTGAGAAGCTGGGCTACAAGCTGCATCCCAAGGAGAAAGGCCACTCTCCCGAAGAAATCTACCAGATGGCTCTCAACAGGGTAGGCGCGTCCGCGAGCCCTGCAGCCCTGTCCCCCTGCCCCCGTCCTCCACGCTGTTGTGTCCCATGCCCTTTCCTCCTCCTGGCCTAGCTTTCCTTTTCCCATTCCTTCTGGTCTCCCATCACTGGCTCTTCCATCTTTAGTTTCCCCGTAAGCCCTGCTGATCCCCATCTCCCATCCCCTTCTCACTCACACACTGGCCGGGACAACCTCACCTTTCTACACCTTTGGGTTTTTTTGTTGGTTGGTTTTGGGTTTTTTTAGGCTGCGTCATTCGGCACGTGGGGTGTGGGATCTTAGTTCCCTGACTAGGGATTGACTCCATGCCCCCTGCATTGGGAGCTCGGAGTCTTAACCACTGGACCGCCAGGGAAGTCCCTCTACACCTTTGGTTTAAACTATGATCTGTGGGCTTATGTTTTCCAAGTCCATCTCCTGAGACCCAGACCTATGTCTGTCTCCCCCTGGCCATCCCCCAGCACCCTCCAGCTCCCACTGAGCTCGGCGGCAGCTTCCCTGAACCTACTCAGATTCCTGGGTTCCCCGTCTCACAACAGTGCCATCATCACCACCCCCAGTCACGAAGCGGAACTCCAGGGGCCATCCTCGCTTCCTGCCTTCCCTGTCAGGCCCCAGCTCCATCCGTCCTGCCCTCAACTGTCTCACACTGTTCCTACCTCTCTGTCCCCCCAGCTCCAGCCCCAGCTCAGGCCTGGACCGCTCCCTGCATCCTCACCCCGGCCCACCCTGCTCACAACCCCCTGTGCTCCCTAGCGCCTCAGCCTCAGGTTCAAGCCCTGAGCAGTCTGGTCTCTCCCACTCCTTTAGCCCCATCTTCTCTCCAAGAAATTTTTATTGCCCACCCCAAACTCTCATGGTGGCCCAAACACCTTCGGCTCTGTACTCCTTCGTATGCACTATGCTTGTCCGCCGTCCCACACCCATGCCACTGACCCTGCCTGGAAGGCCTTTTCCTTTTCCCACCCAGGGAACCCTTTTCATCCCTCAAGAACCAGCTTCAGTGTCCCCTCCTCCAGGCAGCCTCCCCTGATGCCCTCAGGGAGGAGCCAGCCTAAGCCTCCTATGGGAGCTCCTAATTGTCCATCTCCTCTTGTGGACAAGGGTGGGCACTTAGTCCAGGCCATTTCTGTGCCCTGCCAGCTTAAGGAGCCTAGGGAAATGTGAGGGGAAGGGTGAGTGAGTGAGTGAGTGAGTGAAGGGACACCTCCTTCAGGGAGTTCCCCGGCCACAAGAGAGAAGCCAGGTGGACAAAGGAGAGGGCTGAAAACAGAGGGCAGCGAGTCTTCCGGGAGGGGATGAGACTTGAACAAAGCAGTGAAGGATGACCACTTGGATGCCCGGCAAAGATGAGGGGGATGAGCAAGTGCAGGGGCATGGAGGTGGGGGAGACTCAAGGGTGGTCTGGGCACTGGACACTGTGCTGTAGACCTGAAGTTGCCCTGAGAGATGGTGACCGAGGGGCTGGCAGCGGCCTTGAACGGCAGGCTGAGGGCTGGAACTCTGCGGCTCCAGGCACTGGGGAGCCACAGAAGGCTGTGGGCAGGGGAGGTGCCGTGAATAAACCCCCGTGAGCAGTCATGCCCTGTCAGGGCTGATGGGTGGGTGGCAGAAGGGACTCCACTTCCGTCTGCGCCCACAACGATCCAGGCGACAGATAATTACCGTCCATAAGGACACAGCGCTGACTGAGACAAATAATTACTGTCCATAAGGACACAGCGCGTGGAGCGCACAGGCTGGGACAGAGGCAGGCAAAATAACACCCAACCAGGATGAGTGTGACATTGTCTGGGCGGACCGAGCGCCCAGGGAATGAGGGGTAGGAACGACTCAGGAAGACTTCCCAGGGTGGCGACGTAGTTGCAGTGGAGGGCAAGGCTGAGGGCCGAGCGTGGGCAACATCCTGGCAGCTTGAACAAGAGAGGTAAATGGCCGGCCATGGGCAGGAGCAGGAAGAGAAGCCAGGTTTGGACCCCGGGTGGGGCCTCCCCGGTCCTGTCCCCACAGCTCAGCGCCATCTGCTTGTCCCGCCACAGGCCATCAAAGATCTCAGAACACTGGGCTGCAGAAAGGCAATGATGAAGTTTGAAAGGCACACGCTCCTGGTGAGTGAGGGCCTCGCTGTCGCTGTCTGAGAAATGACGACAAGGAGGGTGCCCATGGGGCCTTGGGCGGGGAGTCAGAGGGCAGGAAACTGGGACCCCAGGCCTGCCACCTCCTCCCTGCCTGACGGGGCTGGACACGCCCCTCTTTGGGCTTCGTTTTCCCTCATCTGTCACAAGGGCGGGGGGGGGGGCGCCATATCGCTGAGGTGCAGGGAACCGCACTAAGCGCGGTCGTGTCACTGAACTAAGTAAGAGGCTCCGCGGGGAGCGGCCCCGTGGGAGGGGGTACGGAGCCGGCAGGTGCAGCCTGCCTGGGCCCTGACCTGGGCCCCGCTGTCCCCCAGGAATACCTCCTCGGGGAGGGGAACCTGAGCCAGCCTGCCGTTCAGCTCCTGGGAGACGTGATGTCCAAGGACGGCTTCTTCTATCTCAGCTTCGCCGAGGCCCTGCGGGCTCACAGCTGCCTCAGCGACTGGCTCCGGTGAGGCTGCGGGCTGGACAGACGGAGTGGGAGGGGCTGGCGGGGTGGGCGCGGCCTGTAGAGGTGGAGGCAGGGGCCCAGGGGGGCGGAGAGGCGCGCTCGTCCCGCCACACTCGCCCCCGCATCCTGGGTCCTCCAGGGGAAGAAAGGTACCTGGAGAGTGGCGTGGCCCTGAGGGGACGAGGCGGGGTTCCCGGGTCACACCGCTCTGCTCCCGGGCCTCGGGGGGGCCATCGGGGACTGACGAGGGCGGGGGTAGATGAAGGGGTGGGATTAAAGGGAACCGGCAGGTGAGAAAGGGAGCGGGGAGTGTCTGGGGAGGGGCCGCTGCGGAGATGCAGGGCCCGAGAGCCCATCACGCACCCGCCCCGCCGCAGGTACAGCCGCATCGTGGGCGGCTGGGACCTGTTGCCGCGCGCGCTGCTGAGCTCGCTGTCGGGGCCTGTGCTGCTGCACTCGCCCGTCGTGGCGATTAAGCAGGGGACGCACGAGCTGAGCGTGCACATCGAGGCCTCGCGCCGGGCCCGGAATCTGAAGTCCTTGACGGCCGACGTGGTGCTGCTGACGGTGAGCGGGCCTGCGCTGCAGCGCATCACCTTCACGCCGCCGCTGACGCGCAAGCGGCAAGAGGCGGTGCGCGCGCTGCACTACGTGCCGGCCACCAAGGTGTTCCTGAGCTTCCGCCGGCCCTTCTGGCACGACGAGCACATCGAAGGCGGCCACTCGAACACCGACCGCCCGTCGCGCGTGATATTCTACCCGCCGCCTGGCGAGGGCGCGCTGCTGCTCGCCTCGTACACGTGGTCGGACGCGGCTGCCACGTTTGCTGGCCTGAGCCTGTCTGAAGCCCTGCGCTTGGCGCTCGACGACGTGGCGGCGCTTCACGGGCCCATCGTGTACCGGCTCTGGGACGGCAGCGGCATCGTCAAGCGCTGGGCGGAGGACCCGCACAGCCAGGGCGGCTTCGTGGTGCAGCCCCCGATGCTCTGGCGAACCGACAAGGACGAGGGGCAGGAGCACGATTGGGCGGCCCCCTACGGCTGCATCTACTTCGCTGGAGAGCACACGGCCTACCCGCACGGCTGGGTGGAGACGGCCGTCAAGTCGGCACTGCGGGCCGCGGTCTTGATCAACGGCCGGACCAGCAGCTGGAACGACCCCCGGACCATCAACAGCATGGGGCGTGTGCACGTGGCGCCCGCCCACCACCACCCGTGCAGCCTCGAAAGGGGGCGGGGCACCCACTCTCCAGCCTTACATGCGGTCACCGCTCCGCACACGACCTAAAAGAGGACCCAATATTAAAGTATTTTTGGAAACAGCAGTGTGGTCCCGCCCCCTCCCTGGCTCAGTTGCTTCCCCAGTTTGCAGGGAGCAAAACCATTAGCCCTCTTGGTAGAAGGGGCTGCGCCTGTCCTGGAGCCCCAGAAGCTGTCCTACTTCTTCCTGGGCCGTGGGCTCCGTTTGGGGGAGTAGGAGGTACAGGATGGACACCGCTTTGCGCCACTGGTAAACGTTAATCACAGTGCCCACCACGGCTGTCACGACACAGCGGGATCCTTATGCAAGTAACAAAAAGCCCAGCTGACATTGGGTTAAACACGAGTTTATTTTTCTCATAACAAGAAGCTGGTAGGCAGGGCCCCAGAGGGAGCAGCCCCACAGGCCCTTCCATCTCGGTTATGTCCGGGATGTGCCCCTGCACCCCAGCGCCCCATCCTAACTCCTCCAAAAGCCCCAGACTCAGGCAGGTAAGGGAGCCCTGCCTCCACAAACCGCCACCACTCACCCCCAAGGGGCCTCCTCTTAGGCCTCATCGGCCGGATCAGGGTCACAGTGGTCAGACATCGACTCTGCACAGTGGTCAGAGGAGACCACGAGCCACCACCCCCTCTCCATCCAGAGCCAAGCCAACATGGTGGCCTCCCTCCTCCACCTACTCGAGGCCAACTAGATAGGAAAGTGTCAGTTTCAAGAAACCAGCTAAGAGAAGGGAGGCCTGGTGGAGAGCCCCGCCCCTCTTTGCGCCTCCCCTCCCCAGCCTCCGGGAGGGGCGGGGTCGTGGGGGGGAGCTGGATAAAGTGTCTGGTACTGAGCAGGCCGCCTCGCCCACCACAGTTAAGAGTCCGCACATTCCTCCTCCTCCTCCTCCTCCTCCTCCGGCAGGATCTCCAGGCTGCTGTCAGGCTGCGGGACTGTGTCCGCGGGGGGCGGCGGAGCCGGTGGGGCGCGGGTGGGCGACAGCGGCAGTGGGGAGGCAGGTGGCGAGGGGCTCTGGGGCTCTGCCGGGGGCGCCAGGCCTAGGATCTCCTGCACGTTGTGGGGCAGCTCCTGGAGGGTTGGCGGGTAGGAAGCGAGAAGTCAGGGGTTTGCTGGGGGTTGGGGGGCTATCGGGAGGGGTCAGGGACTCACCCGGCAGGAGGTCAGCTGCCGGTAGAGGGCCTCGGCCCGCGTCAGCACGTCCTCCACGCTCAGCTTCATGGTCAGCTCGTTGATGTGCTGCGGGCGGGGGTGGGTCAGGCCTGCCTGCCTGCAAGCACCCAGCCACCACCGCCCGAGCGCCTACTCTGTGCCTCGTGCCGGGATACGATTGAGGGAAGGCAGACCGGGCTGGCCCTCTTGGGGCTCACAGTGGAGCTGGGGGATCAGGAGAGGTCATGTTCTCTCCGGCTGCTTGCCAGGCACAGTATTCAAGGAAGGAAAAGGGCACCGAGCCCCACCGCCGCGGCCCCGCCCCACATTAATGCACTGGGGCAGGGGCAGGTGGCCCACTCATGCATGGGCCACATGCTCTGTGAGGACACTGCAGGGAGCCAGGGATAAGATGGGGTAGGAGACAGACAGACCCCGTCTCCTGGCCACCGTGCTCACAGCTTAGCCAATCATACTTTCAACAATCCTATTTTGAGTACCTACTACCGAAAGGTACTGTGGCACAGGGGCAAGGCCAGCCTCCATGGAGTTCACACCCAGGTGATGTGTCTTCTCCACACAGGTCAGGATGGGCAGGGGGAGGGAGGGGACTGGGAGGGAGCCAGGGTCTCACCTTGAGGATCTCATTGGACCCGAAGCCTGAAAGCATGAGCGTGTCCCGCTCCATGTCCAGGATGGCGCAGGCCACCAGCAGGTGCAGGCTGGGGCCAGGGAGCCCCGTCCACAGCACCTAGCGGTGCCCAGGGGAGGGGTCACTGCAAAGCCTCTGCCTCAGGTCCCACCCAGGTCTGCCCCACGCCCTGCCCACCTCCCACCAACCTCCCCGCCCCACCCACTGGCAGTACAGCCAATCCATTTCTCCTTCTCAGCCCTCCCACCCAAACTGGCTGGCTCACCTCCCACAGCCGAAGGACATCCGGGAAGGGGAATTCCCTCTTGAACCAGATGAGCAGCCACCGGAAGCAGAAGCAGAGAGAGCCAGAGTCCTGGGAGTCTAGGGGAGGACAGCGGTGGGAGGGGCAGCACTCAGCTGAAAGCAAGCTCAAAATCAACTCCAACCCCGCTCTAATTCACAGGGCGCCCGGTGGTCGGACTGGACTCTAAGAAGTCACCCTGGCTGTTAAGAACCCGCACCAGTCCAGGCAAGTGGAGGGGGCGCTTCAGAGCGGGCGCAGGGATGCTCGGCGTCAGCAGGAACCTTTCCCATCCTGCCTTCCAGGCTCCAGATGAAGTGAGCTAGCCCCGTGGTCCCCACCCTCACGTGGAAGGGAGGCAGTAAGACCAGTCCACTCAGGGAGAAAAGTCTATTCAACATCCAAAGCTGGGGGAGGTGTGAGGAAACTGGCCCTCGTGTACACTGCTAGCAAAAACGTAAGCTGGTAGAACTTTCTGGGAAAGCAGTGATGGAGACAAATGTTTCAAAAGATGTAAAAATATGTACTGCACTGGATACAATATCACTTCTTGGAATTTAACCTAAAAAAATAATCCACGAATATAGATTCATCACGGTGAAAAACTACAAATAACCTAAAAGTCCAGCAGGTCAGGTTAAATCTATTCTTATACGTCATTAAGATGGACAGAACACCATGTAGTCGATAAGACTGATGATGTAGGGCTTCCCTGGTGGCTCAGTGGTTGGGAACCTGCCTGCCAATGCAGGGGACACGGGTTCGAGCCCTGGTCCAGGAAGATCCCACATGCCGCGGAGCAACTAAGCCCGTGCGCCACAACTACTGAGCCTGTGCTCTAGAGCCGGTGAGCCACAACTACTGAGCCCACGTGCTGCAACTACTGAAGCCCAAGCGCCTAGAGCCCGTGCTCTGCAACAAGAGAAGCCACCTCAATGAGAAGCTGTCACACCACAATGAAGAGTAGCCCCCGCTCGCCGCAACTAGAGAAAGCCTGCGTGCAGCAACCAAGACCCAAGACAGCCAAAAATAAAAAATAAATAAATAAATAAATAAATAAATAAATAAATTAGCTTATCATTATCTGCATTCAAAAAAAATAGTACGAGCAACAGCAACTTTAACTTTCTTTTCTTTACGTGAATTCCCTGCATTTTTTACATTGAACAAGCAATGCAGTCAAATTTTAAAGCCGAAATGCAGCAGTCCCCGCCCCAGGAGCCCAGAGAGCCAGTTTCCAATCCCGGCTCAGGGGTGATTGGAGATAAGAGCCGGTTGGAGATGAGGAGTGTGAGGAGCTGCGCCCAGGTCCTTCATCTGAAAAGTCTGACAGGACACGAAGGAGCCACCTCAGCGGGCAGCAGGGGCGCGTCTGGCAGGGGTAGGGGACCCACATCTGCATTCGCTGAGGTTTTGCTCCAAACCGCAGTCCTGCTTTTACATATCAATTCTGGGTTCTGTGGGGATGTTTCTCTTGTTTGCACCATGTCCAAACATCCTGGACATTGTCTGTGGCCACTCCCAGAGACTCTGCAGCAAGGTCTGTGGTCCCACCATCATCCCCTGCCTACCCGCCAAGACACGTACCCAGGAAGTCGCAGAGCGGAGGGTCCAGCACCCTCAGGAGGAGCAGGAGTTGCCCGAGTTGCCGCTTCATTGTCTCCTGACTCTCCTCAAAGTTCCCATGCTGTGGGAGGGAGGGCCACGTGAGGAGCCAGACCCCAGCTTTTGAGGGGGCCTGTCTCCCACCCCTGCCGAGCCTCACCACGAGCTCCATGAAGCCACAGAAACACCAGAAGGCATCCACCTCGTTCTGAGTGACGTAGAGGATCGGGGAGAGAAGGTCACTCATGCCCTGGACATAGCCTGGGGGGACATGGGGTCAGGGCCCAGCCGAGGCCTGCAGCGCGCTCCCCCCGCAAGGCCAGCCCCCAGCAACTCCCCCGGGCTGTGCCGCACCGAGGTCGAAGTGGTACATGCAGTAGGTGAGGAGAATGTCGTTCAGCAGGCCCAGCCCCGGGTTCTCGGGGCCCTCGTAGAATTTGTTGGTCCTGTCGGTGCGGCTCACATCTCTCTCTGTGGGGACAGGGGGCAAAGTGCAAAGGCGTGAAAGGTGCGCCCTGTCCCTGCCGGCCGGCCGCCAGCACACCTAGGCAGGTGTGGGTCGTCCAGAGACCATCTCGAACGCTCTCACGTGAAGTGCTGTGCTTCACGCTCACCAGCTCGCCACACCCTCCCAGCAGCTGACAGTTACTAAACCATCAACAGATGGGGAGACTGCGGCCCAGGGAGGCAGAATCACTTGCCAAGATCTCACAGTGAGTAGGTGGTAGATTTGAACCCACGGAGCCTGGCTCCCCTCCCGTGCTCCCCCCATCCCCGACCCCAGGGCCACACATCCCTGCTCACCCCCGTCTCACTCCCCCTCCATCCCTACAGATGGCCTCGCTCCTGCTCTCAGGGAGACGGGGGCTCCCTCGGGTCCCTCCCGGCTGTTCCTGGTCTCACCATCCCACCCTTGCCCCCCACCAACCAATGAGGCTGCGGTATCCGTGCAGCAGTGAGTTCCTCCGTTCCTGCTCCGGGCTCACAGATTTCCACTGCAGCTTCATGCGGAAATACTCGTCCCTGAGGGGAGGGGAGGGGTGAGATGTAGGGAGGACCCCCCCCCCCCCCGCCTCCTCATCCTACAGGGCTCAGCCTAGGTCACCGCCCCTGTGCTTCCCCTTCCCCACATCTCTCATGACACAGAACACCCTGTGGGATTTTTTTGTTGTTGTTCAAAGTCTGTCACCCCCATTGGACAGAGAGCACCAGGGGCAGGAACCAGGACACACGGCAGAGGCACAAGATACACCAGGAACGATGAGAGGTGGCCCCACGGGGTTAGGAAGCCCGCTGCAAAGCGGTGACCACTGAAACGGCACGGCGCCCGAATGAAAACGGCATCGGAGGTGGGCTACGGGCCCTACAGGGGCAGGGCCTGGCCCACTGCCTCTGTCCCCGCCGTGCTCAGGTCGACGGCCCGTCTGTGCACGCGTAGCGCGCCGGTGCCGGGCCGCCCACTGGGATATGCTGTTGATCAAAAACCTCCAGTCGACTCAGGAGGCCAGAGGCTGGAGCGCAGCAGGGCAGGAGCCACGGCGTCTCACTCACGTTTTCTTGCGCACGTGGGCCTTGTGCTCCTCGGCTGAGCCCTCCCAGCTCAGGTACCCCAGGAGGAACTTCCAGGCCTCGCGTCGCAGGCTGGGGCTCAGACCCTGGAGGGCAGAGGGCAGCTCAGATGGGCCTCCTCTTGGCTGCCCGCCGACCCTGCCCAGGCCTGCCCACCCACTCGGCTCCTCACCCCCGAGAAGATGCGGGCTTTCAGCTCAGGGACCTGCTGCAGGCGGCCCTCGGGGCCCACGTGGCGGGCCCACTCCTCCTCTGTGACCGGAGGCGCCCGCTCCACAGCCGGCCTCGGCCCTAGCTCCACCTGCGGGACACAGGACGAGTGAGCCCAGGGCCTCGGCCCAGCAGCGCTCCCCAGCCCCACCGCGGGCCACTCCGAGTCAACTCAGAGCCCTTCTTAGCTGCACGGACGGACAGAATGTTCGGGGCGGGAAGCATCTCCTTGGGTGGGTCAGTGAAAAAGTCACCCCCCCGAAGTCAGGAAAGACCCCCCAGTAATAACAGGCACCAGGTGCACAGGCTACAAGCACCTTCCACCAAGTCACTCATGAAACCCGATGAGGGCGGTGCTGTTATTATCCCCATCTCACTGGGGAAACAGAGGCCCAGGGAAATGCAGTCCCATGCCCATGGTGACAGCCAAAGAGCAGCAGCGTCCACCCTGATACTCACACAGGAAATGACCTCGAACCCAGGCTCGGGTTCGTCATCAGGGCCTGGAGGCAGGTCAGGGGAGGCCCCCTCCTGGTGCGGCTGCAGGGCTCCCCGGAAGAAGTTGGTCACACGGGAGAAGCTGCTGAAGGTGGTGGAGTAGGGGTCCTGGAGGAAGCGCTGGGGACAGGGCCGAGGGGCGGTCACCGTCCACCCTCCCCGCCTGGCCTGCACGGCCCGCCCTTCCCTGCCCACACCGGCCAGCCCGGCGCTGGGGACTCACAGACACCACGTTGGAGCTGTCCTGGTCAAACAGCTGGAGGTGGTGGAAGGAGCTGGAGAGGGCCGAGGAGTCATGCGGGAAGACAAGGTAGAGGCGGGAGTCCTGCGGGGAGCTGCGGGCAGGGCGTCTGGGTGACACACACGCAGGGTGCCCCGCTTTTTTTTTTTTTTTCTCAGTGTCCCGACTGCCCTTGGGGAATCCCTCATCTCAGGCCTGAGACCACAGCTGGACCCCAGGGATGGCACAGGGCCCAGGGCTGGTCAACGAGGGCCTTCCACCTCCCTGGCCAGGGTGACTGACTCAGGGACAGGCCAACGAGAAGCAGCCCCAGGATGCTGCTGGAATGTGGGAAAGAGGTGCTTTCTACCCACCGGGGCCCCCAGAGAGTGACAGCAAACTCAGAAAGAAAAAGAGCAACTCCTTCTGCGTTCTGGGACCCGGGTCCCGCCTGATGTCAAACTGCCCTTTGATTTCAGGGTTACACACGCCTCTCAAGTCTCTTTTTCCTGCCTTTAAATCAGTCTGGGTTGTATTACTTTCACAGCCCTGAGGGAGTCAGGCTGCAGCCCTAGAGGGGTGGGGCCTGGGACAAGGCTCACCTGGCCAACAGCAGGTAACGGCTGAGGACGCGGAGCAGGGCGCGGGTGCCCCCGCGGTGGAAGTGCAGGGCGGGCAGGGAGCCTCCGGCCTGCGTGACCAGGACGAGGTATGCCCAGCTGAGGCCCGGCTTGGAACGGCGGATGGACTTGAGCTCCCCCAGACTCACGGAGAAGGCCCAGGAGCCCCGGGGGGAGCTGGGCTCTGCACCTAGGGGGACAGCAGCGTCGGAAGCAGGCGGGGGTCGGGGGTCGGGGGTCGGGGGTCGGTGGCGGGGAGCCAGAGGCGGCTCAGGCATCTCCTCAGAGCCCACTGCGAGCCAGCCCCAGGCCCTCTGGGAAAGGAACCCAGTAAAACTGGAGGGGAGCCTGGGGGACACGTGCCTGCCCCCAAATCTCCCCAGGCTCCCCACATCTGTCCCCTGCCCCCCCTAACCTTGCCTGTCTCACCTCTGACCCTCTCTTCACTCTAGACCCCTCTCAAGCCACAACAAAAAGGCTGTGGTTTCCTAAACACACCTAGTGCCCCACACCTCTGGCCTTGCCCCCGCTGCTCTCTGCAGGGAGAGAAAACTCTCAAGCAGCCTTCAGAGCTAGGCTGTGGCACCACCTCTTCCTGGAAGACTTCTCTGCCCCCTAGGGGGCTAGATACCTCCTCTGGTGCCCCCAGCACCCTGTGCGACTCCAGGATGGCCCGAATTACCCTATCACCCTGCAACCGTCACCGCCACAGCCTGGAAAATTCCATGGGCAGGACTTACGTGGAGGTGCCCACAGCCAATCAGGGAGCCCGGCCTGATGAGCAAAGCTGCAAACCCCAGAGACGCCGGCCACGCTGGACCTGGGCTGGGGACCGCCCTGCACCCCTCACCCACTCTCCTGGGACTGGAGGCCAGTGTGGGCGGCCATCTTGACCATGGGCAGCAAAGCCCATGGAGCCATGACCACTGAGGGTAAGTCGTGTCTCCACCTGCCCCCCCAGGGGCACCAGCTTAGTCTACCTCTCGTGGGCTCTGAGTGGCGGGGCCGTGGCCGCACGGTGCTGATGACGGCCCAGTCGGGTTCATAGCCGGGGTCAAAGGTTGGTTCCTCCTCAGAGGTGCAGGAGTCTCCCCCACTGGTGTCCTTGGGGGAAGACAGGAAAAGAGACTGAGGGACTGTGGATTCAGAGTTTCCAGGTCTGAGCCTCAAGACCACCCTGGGAGATAGCCCCATTGAACAAAGAGGGAAACTGAGGCACAAAGAGGGCACAGCACTTGCTCTCAGGGTCGGTCACCCAGTGCAGCCAGGGAATGTGCCAGGACTTGAAGCCAAGTCTCATGGTGGCTCTAACCAAAGCACCCCCACGTGGAAAGCAGACAGCTAGGCAGGGGTTGGGGTGCTTTGCAGTCAGACTGCCAGAGGTCGCTGTCCTTAAAATAAGTAGGTAGTAGTTACTAGAGTAATTCAAATCAGGAACACAATCAGATACCACTTCACACCCACTAGAACGGCTAGAATAAAAAAAGACAGGCAATAGCAAGTGTTGGTGAGGATGTGGAGAAACTGGAACCTCTTACACTGCTGGTAGGATTGTAAGATGGTGCAGCCACTGTAGAAAACAGTCTGGCAGGTGCTCAAAAAGTTAAACATGGAATTACTATATGACCCAGCAATTCCGCTCCTAGGTATACGCCCCAGAGAAGTAAACATGAACACCCACACAAAAACCAACACATGAATGTTCACAGCAGCATTATTCATGACTGCCAAGAAGTAGAAACAACCCACTGTCCATCAAACTGATGAATTAACAAAATGGGTAGATCCATACAATAGAATTTTATTCAGCAATAAAAAGGAAGGACGTTCCAATTGATGCTACAATACGGATGAACCTTGAAAGCAACCTAAATAAAAGAAGCCAGTCACAAAGAACCACACAGAGTATGATTCCATTTATATGAAATATCCAGAATAGGCAAATTTATAGAGACAGAAAGTAGATTAGTGGTTGCCAGGAGCTGGAGAAGGGGAGTACAGGTACAGGGTTTCTCTCAGGGATGATAAAATGTTCCGGAATTAAACGGTGGTGATGGTTGCAAACGTGTGTGAATACTAAAACCCACTGAATTATGCACTTTGACAATTTTAACTTTTCATAAAGCTTGAATTTTTTTGAGTCTGATGGTAAGTGAATTCTATCTGAATAAAAGAAAAAAATAGCTGGCTCGCATTTTGTTATGAAAATAACATGAAGTGCCCAGCATGGGGCCAGCTGGTGGCTGCTTTTATTGACATGAGCTCAGGGGCCTGTTGGGCAGATTCAGGGAAACCATGCAGAGCAGGACCATGCTGAGGGTCAGAGTGCAGTAAAAGCCGATGATGCTGGCCATGAGCCATGGAGGAGGGCAGGGAGGGGACAAAACGTGTGAGGATTGCAGCAACTGTGAAAGAATTCACAGCTCATGTATCTTCTTCCTCTATGGGAAAGGCTAGAAAGGTAAAAATTTCCCAGGCTCCCCTGAAGTTGCGTTCCAGGCACAAGAGCCTACCAATCAGATGCATTCAGATCTACGAAGTGGAAATTAGATAAGGGCAACTTCCTGCCACTCTGGCTGGTGTTTGGCTGACAAGGAAAAAGGAGGAGTCTTATCTCTGTCTTCATCTTCCTGCACACAGAGCGGTAACTGGGGCAGCAGTGGGGCCGATTAGCAGCTCTAATGGTAGTATTCTCGAATTTGACAACACTAGTGACAGTCCCATTCCCTACAGCCCTGCCCTCACTGGATGGCAGCTCCCCTGGCAGGTCAGTTCTGCAGTGTCAGTTCTATTCCTCCAGCTTTTGTAAAAATTCTGTAAGCCTCCACGTCTTTGCATTTAACCCCTTGCTGCTTAAAGTAACTGGAGTGTTTTGTGACTCCTGCAGTAAAACCCTGCATGATTAGAAAGACTCAGACTGTGAGTCTACCCAACAGCCATTTCTGCTGGATATTCCAGACTGACAAGCCAATCCCGCAACAGAAGCTGAAATATCCCAATATCCACTTTCCCAGCCTTCCCTGCATTTCTGAGTGGCCTAGGGACCCAACTCTGGCCAGTGGAAGCTGAGGGCACATCTGCAGGGAGTTTGAAGAAGGGAATTCCTGATAAAAAGGCACCTACAGGAGTGAACACCCTATTCAAGTTAGCCTCTATGTGCTGTCAAGGGAGGACATGGTGTTTGGAACTGTGGCAGCCAACCAGGGACATGAAAGGAAGGCCAAGGAATGGCAGGGACACCTGTCCACAAGCTGCCAAACCAGACCCTGGCAAAGCCATCTGTGCCCTCCCTGTTTTGTGACATGAAGAATTTGATAATTTTGCCAATGTTTACACAAAATAATGATAATTAGTAGTGTTGTCTGTCAAATATTTGCAGCTCTCCGCCCCTCGGGCATACAGTAGGATTACAGCTCATTGAACTCTACTGGCTGAGTGGAGACATGCAACTCGTTCTGGCCAAAGGGCTGGGATATATCACTTCCAAGATGGACTGTTTAACTGCCAGGGAAAGACTTCTAGAGATCTCTTTCCCTCTGCCACAAGGAATGAGACCTTTAAGGTGCTGGCTGCTCTAGCAGCGTGCTTCCTTGAGTAATCATGATGAGCAGAGCTCTTCTGCCAACCTGAGATACACATGTAGAGTGAACAAAAACAGTTAAAAAGGCTGGAGCTCCAGCAGCCCTTCTGGACCAGAAGGCAGCCTTAAGGACAGATGCCGCATGTTGAGGATGGATGCCACATGCTGAGGATCACAGAGCAAAGTTGGAAGGAAGCTGAGTCATTGATAACATATGAACCTATACTGCTGACTTCTGGGCTTTGTAAAAAGAGAGAAATGAGCTGTTATCTTGTTTACGTCGCTGGTATTCCTGTTTCTATTACGTACAACCAAATGCAACTCCTAACTCATGCGAAGGTTTCTGGGAAATCTCTTGTTTTTCCTCATAAAAAGGACAGATATGATTGGTACCCTGCTGGCCCCTTTTTCCTGCCTTAAAAGGCAGACGCAATGGCTGCAGCTGAAGTGGTCATTTAAACACCACTAGAGCAAGCACAGTAGGTTCTCAGCAATCCAGGCCCTGATATCACTAACCAAGGACAGCAGCCTCATACCTTTTGGAGTCTTATGAGGTGAAAGAAACAAACTTGTTTGCTCACTGTGTTGTCAGCTCAGTTTTGTGTTCCTTGGAGCTGAATGTATCCTGAATTCATATGTGCCCTTCCCATTGATGCCCATCTCAGTGGGTTTCTGTTATTTGAAAATAAGAGCGCCAAGGAGAACAGCAATATTCTCAAGAAAGGCACTCAGACTGCCTGTGAGGTTGGTGAAAATGCAAAATCCTGGTTGCTGCTGCTTCAACTTCCATAGGGGAGGCTCTGGAATCTCCATTTGAAACCCCAGGGCCCCAGCTGAGGCTTCATCCTCTCTTCCTGGCCCATCACACTGGCCTCCTCCCCGACCTCCCAGCCCCCAATCTCCCTCCATTTGGTCCTTCCATCCATCTCCCACATGACCCCCCAGATGGGGCTTTCCATACCCATACCTTTCCCCTCCCAGGGCTCACCTTGGTCCCCAGAACAGGGTCCAAGCTTCTCAGCCAGGCATTTCAGGCCCAACCATCTTTCCAGCAAAACCCTCTACAGAGATGTCCCACGTTCCATTGTGCCCTGAAACACCCTTCTTCCTGCTGTCCCTGAAACATATTCTTTTGTTTTTTTGGCCGTGCTGCGTGGCATGTGGGATCTTAGTTCCCCAACCAGGGATCGAACCCGTGCCCCATGCAGTAGAAGCACAGAGTCTTAACCACTAGACCACCAGGGAAGTCCCCGCTGAAATATATTCTTGCCTGCTTCTCAACTTTAGAGTCCCAGCCCAAATGTCTGCTCCCCAGAAAGAGACGTGCTCTGGAATCAGTACGTTTGGGTTCAAATCCAAGTTCCAGTACTTCCTAGCTTTTCTGACCTCAGGAGAGGATGAGAGGATGAGGCTTCCTCTCATCGTGCCTCAATTTCTCAAAAACAGAATGAGGGGTGAGGGAGGACTTAGGCAGTGTCTGGGTTGGATTCATCTCTGGGTGCCAGCACCATGCAGCACAAGGGCCTGACAAGGAGACATCTGGAAATGAGAAGGGCGAGGTCTTGTACCCGGGGCAAGAAGGAATCTTGGCGAAGTGGATGAGTAGCCTCTGTCGGGTCTTGTTCCCTCTCTGGACATGATGGCAGGACTGCCCAAGAGAAAATGCCACACTCCGTCAAGTCCTTATGGGCTGAGAGCCCGTGGAACTTGAATCCACAGGCTGAGTTGTCCTCTTGCACCCTGGCAGAGCTCTCCCAAGAAGCAAAGGGGGTGAGGAGGCAGGCAGCTACCCCCATGGCCACAAATCTCAGAGCGTCTACTTTCTTTCCATGAATGGGCATCTTCAGCCCCATTTCACAGAGAAGAGGAAAGTGAGGAACAGAGAGAACTTAGGTCCCAACCAGGACCACACATGCTCCTAGGGTTGGTCTGGAATTGTATTCAAGTCCTTCAAATGCTTTCCATTGCCCCGACCTAGAAAAAAGCAAGTGGAGAAAGGGGAAGCAAGAGTAGCCTACCTTCTTGGAGAAGAAGATTTGGGTGGAATCTCCAGCCTCCTCTACAGGAGCCCAGTGCAGGAGGACGTCATTGTCCTGAGTGAAAAAAAGAGGGGTTGGGGGGGGGGGCTTCCCTCCAAACTCCCCAAACCGTATTTCCAAACTTTCTCCCAGTTCTGGACCCTCAGCCTTAGAAAGCCACCTCTCCTTCCTAATGTCTCATTGCTGACCTCCACACTATACTCCTACAGATGTCGCCTCCATCCTGCTCTGGGCCTGCTCGAGCCCTGCTCTCTCCTGGCCTACCTTCTCCACAACACGGATGACGCCGGCGATGAGGGAGTCCGGGTCTTGGTGCTTCTTGGCACTGGTGTGCAGGTACACGCCTCCTTTCTCAAATACCACCTAGGAACGGGACCATTGAGGGGCGGGGCCCAAGCGTGGGAAGACACTCAAGGGGGCGGGGCCGTAAAGAGAGCCAATGGGAGCAGACTCGGGGGAGGAGCTATTCACCAGGGGGCGGGGCCCGAGTACATTTACCTAGGGGATGGGGCCCGGAGTGAAGCCTGTATAGATCCAGGCTTCTCTGGCACTCCGGAGGATGGGGAGGGGAGAAAGGGGGAGTGCATTCCAAACTGGGCGAGGCCCAGGGGGCGGGGCTAAATGATATGGGTCTCCCTAGGGCAGTGGAAGGAAGGGTGACAGCGCGTTTATTAAGGGAATGGTGTGCTTGTTAAGGAGGTGCTGGGCTCCCAGAGTCCCTGCAAGGCCTGAGAAAGAAGCAGACCACCGGAGGGCGGTGTTTCGCATAGACAGAAGCGAAAGAATGCGTCTTCAGTGCTTACCCTGTAACCGGCGCCCTCCATAGCCGCGGCCGAGGCCTCACTGCCCCGGCTCCCTCCTTTTCCGGGTCAGCGTGCTGTCACATCCGGATAGGAGACTCCCCTCAAGCCCAGACAGTGGTGGCGTCCCTATCTGTTCTGGAATAGGAATGGGTGTAACCATTTTTCAGAATGGGGTGGTTAAACTTGAACCACGAGGTTTCAAGTCACGTCACAGACGTTAAAGGTGGAGCGGCCAGTGCGCAGGCACAGTAAAACAGTCCTAAAGGAGAAGTAAACAAGGGGGCGGGTCCAAGAGCTCCACCCCCTCGCTCAAACTGGCTCCGAAAGGCCTACTCCTTTCTCCATATTGTGTACTGGCATCGAAGCCAAAGAGATGCCATTTTGCTCGAGGGCACGGACAAGGCCGGTCAGCTGCGGCCATGTTAATGCGGGGCAGTCCCATCTCTCTGCGGGGCGCGAAAGCAAGGTCCTGGAAGAGAGAAACAGTTAAAGAAAAAGGTGAGAGGAGCTGTACATCCCACGAGGCCCCGAAGGACTCGGGTTAACGGGATGAAGCCGTCAGTATCCCCGGGGACGAAGCGGTCCCAGACGAATTCCTGAGTCACCGGCAAGAGAAAGCGTTCTGAGCCGCCATATTGAAGCTGGGCAAACCGAAGCAAGAAAGGATGCCATGTTGGATCTTTGCCAGCCTTGGTGCTGAGGGGGATAGGCTGGAGAGAGAGCCCATATATACATTATGGGCAAATGATGCCAGGCTGGTTGCTATGTCATTAACGGGCCCTGCTTTCCACCAGTTCTGTGGAAGAAGTTATTATGGGGGAGGGACGTTAGGTCGCTTGCATTAGTATACTGTGGTCCTGAGTGTGCGTGCGCATTTTCCCCGTATTTATTGGGGAAATGTTTCCGAGCAAGCTGAAGCTTTTCTTTCACCATCTTTCTTATGGGCACCCTGCCGTCGCTATTGCCCCACTGTGATCCGGCGAAGCCCCCGTGGCCGCCATGTTGGTCTCGGGCGGCCGGGATAAGGGAGGCGGAGTGTGCAGATTGGAGGTGGGCCAACCACGCGGAAGTGACGCAAGGCGCCGCCATGTCTTTTGAGGGCGGCGACGGTGCCGGGCCGGCCATGCTGGCTACGGGCACGTGAGTGGAGGCGGCGTTGTGAACCGCGGTGTGGGGAGAATTTGGCAGTCCGGAGGAGAGGGGCGCTGGGAGGGCGAGCCGCTCGCGGGAGGGGTATAGCCAGCGTAGATCAGAGGGCAGAAATCGCCCAGTGACTCTACGCTGAGCGCTGGAAAGGTGTCGCCCGCGGGAACCGTCGTGTCTGACCCGAGGCAACGCTTAGACAGCCTTATCCTCCGGTCTCTAGACCCACTAGGATCTTTACTTTGGCCGTGGACCATGTCCACAGGGTCGGGGGGTTACTCGGTGGGGCCTCGGGGCGCCCCTCACCCGTCCAAAGGAGGGACTTCCGGTCCTGGCCCCCACCTGGGCGGGCTTTCCTGTTTTCTTCCTAGAGAAGTGGGTCTTTCCCTGGACCCCCCGGGGCGAAGTGGGGACTCTGAGCGGTAGAGAAAGACCCCAGACATTAACCTGCCCCCGGCCACTGGGTGCATCCTCGAGTTCCTCCCACCTTGGGGCGGGGGAGGGGTTTACTTCCAGTTTGACAGGTGGTTGGAGGGGACTTCGCTAGCATCCCTCATTCCTTGGGGGGCTTTTCCTCTTTCCTCGTCTCTTCCTGGAGTCACTTTCCTCACTTCATCTCCTCACCTCATCCTAAAAGGCCAGTCACCTTACCTGTCCCTTCCTCCTCCTGTGGAGGACAGGTCTTACCTCCCTCTCTCCCTAATCTTGAACACCTCCATTTGGGGGGAGGGGGGATCTTCCATCTCTAAGCTCCTTGGAAGATACAGGACTTCCTCCGGAAGCTGAAGGGGTGGGAGACTCTCCTGTGGGGTACTTGGCTTGGCTACTCTCCTGTTGGGTAACCGACGCCAGAGAGCTCCCAAGCCTAGGCAGAGAGGTCTGAGTGAATCACCCTTCTCCTCTTTGAGGTGTGTGGGACCCTCATGACCCACTCACTCCCACTTCACTCTTTTCAGCTATTCTAAGCTATAGGAGTTTGATCTGCTCTTAGAGATGTCGCCTAAGAGAGGAGTTGAATCTTGGTGTCCCAAGGGAGTGAGAGCCCCCTGGCCTAGCACTACAAGGCTTTGTGACATTGGACCAGTCATTTCCCTGCCCTGAGCCTCAGTTTCCTCCATCAGATGGGGATGACCCAAGGAGTGGCTGTGAGACCCTGTGCAGCTCCCAGTTCTGTTGGGTTTTGGAGTCAGGCAGACAGCAGTTTCACCCCACTTCTGCCCTTTCTAGCTGTGTGCCTTCTGACCAGTGCCTTGAGCTCTCTGAGCCTCACTTTTCCCATCTGGACTAGGAGATCATAAATCTTTCCTCATAAGGTAGGCAGGATGGCATTTGGGATTAAGAACAGGTTGCCAGATCCAGGTCCCAGCCGTCCATCTCTCTAGCTGAATGACCCCAGGCAAGATATTGAATCTCCCCGGGCCTCCATTTGCAACTGTAAAGTGGGGTGATCATAGCTCCTCCCTCATAGGGCTGGTGGGAGGGTGGAATGAGATTGTTGATGACACACTCGGGTCCCTGCATAGCCTGTGGGAGGTGTGGTATAAACTTGCTTCAGGGTCTGTCAGGACCGGTACTGGTTGTGCCTCACTGCAAGGGCTTTGTACTCAGTGAGCTTCAACTGCCTCATATGTAAGGTAACAGCTCCCACCTTTGTGGGTCAGGTAGGAGGGGAGATGACAGGTACAGAGTTCCTGCACAGAGTAGGTGCTCAGCAAACACTGGCTTCTATGATCTTGAGTCACAAAGGGCCTGCGAATTGAAATCAAACTTCTACAGCCCTGGAGGGCTAGATCACAGCCCTGCTTGAATCCCTCCAGTGACGGGGAGCTTGCTGCCTCTCTGCGGAGGCTCCTCAGCGGCCCAGCAGGCCTAGCTCACCCACTGGTTTACAGGGAGAAGACAGGCACAGAGAAGGCCATTCAGTGGTGCAAGGTCACACAGCAGTCAGGGCAGGAAGCCAGGCCCCTTGTCCCTTGTTCTTCTCACCTTGTAAGGAGATGCATCCAAGCCGATTATCTGCTTAGGGCAGACCTGTCCTGGGGCCACGGATCACTGACCTCGGGTTGCTCATACTCTGATGGAGGAGGCAGCCAGAGGTACAGCTGTCACAAGCTCGTGTGACATGAGCTATAGTGCAGGCGGCCCAGGGCACTGTGGGTCTAGGGAAGGCATCTGATCCATCCTGCGGGTCAGGGAAGACTTCCAGAGGACCTGCCGGACAGTCTTGTAGGAAGTGCAAGAGCTTTGTGGGCAGAGGACAGCCAGCACCCCGCTTTCTGCTCAACCCCCGCTCTCTGAGACCTGGCATGTGCTGGGCAAGGCTGGTGTCTCAGAGATGAATCTGACAGGGGACGCCCACACTGGCTGGGGAAATGGATGTGGATCTAGGCAGTGCTCCCAGAGGGATATGTGCTAGAACGGGGGTCACTCAGACATTGTGGGAGCCCACAGGTGGGGAGGGGCCAACCTGAGCTAGGGGTGAGTGCAGGAGTGACAAGTACATGGACGACAAGTGGTCCAGGTAGAGGGGGTCCACCTTGACTGAAGGAGCGTGTAAGGATGTGAGGCCGGGGGCAGGCCCTCCAGTGTCGGGCTAAGGGGCTGTGACCTTGTCCTGGGGATGCGGGGGAGGAGCAGAGGCAGCTCCAGGGGTAGAAGGACCCCCTGGGGGGCTGTGTGCCAGCTGGACTGGAGGCTGGGGCGATGGTCCAGGGCAGCACCGTCCATCAGAAATATGATCTGAGCCACCTGTATAATTTGAAATCTTGTTTGAGCCACATTAAAAAAGTGGAAAGAAAACAGATGAAATTCACTTTCACCCTATATTTTATTTAGCCAGCATAAATAAATGTGATCATTTCAACATTTAATCAACTTCAGATTGCTCATGAGATATCTTACATCCTACCTTTTTGTGCTAAGTCTTGAAAACCCCGTGTGGATTTCACACTCGTGGCACCTCTCACTTTGGATCAGTTACATCTCAAGTGCTCCCTAGTCACATGTAGCTGATGGCTCCCGTATTGGACAGGGCAGGGCCAAGAGGAGAGAGCGGGGCTGTGGGGACGAGGGATGGGGCTGGGGGCTGAGGACAGGGCCTGCAGGGCTGGACGGGGAGGAGCCCTGGGGGAGTAGGGGGCTGGGGGAAAGATGCGGAGCTCTGCTGGGATCAGGTGGAGAGGAGGGATGGGGGTGGAGTCCAGGGGCTGGTGGACACACGGGGCTGGGTGTGGACGGCAAAGTCAGCGAAGCCTCAGCCCACTGTGTCGTGCTCTGCCCCGCAGGGCGCGGATGGCGTCGGGGCGCCCCGAGGAGCTGTGGGAGGCGGTGGTGGGGGCTGCCGAGCGCTTCCGGGCCCGGACGGGCACGGAGCTGGTGCTGCTGACGGCTGCGCCCCCCCCGCCCCCTCGCCCGGGCCCCTGCGCCTATGCAGCCCACGGTCGAGGGGCCCTGGCCGAGGCTGCCCGCCGCTGCCTCCACGACATCGCCCTGGCCCACCGGGCTGCCGCCGCCGCCCGGCCCCCCGTGCCCCCACCAGCACCGCAGCCGCCCAGCCCTGCACGGAGCCCACCCCGGCCTACCCTAGCCAGGGAGGAAGATGAGGAGGACGAGGACGAGCCAACGGAGACAGAGACCTCTGGGGAGCGGCTGGGCGTCAGCGATAATGGAGGTGAGAAGGGCAGGGGCAGGGGCCGGGGTGGTTCTTGGTAAGTTGCCTCCTCAGTGGGTTTTTCTGGAGGGGTACAGCTTGCTTGTCTCTGAGCCCTAATGTTCATGGAAGCTGCAGGCTTGCCTGTGACTCACTCTGTGACCTTGAGCGAATCATTTCTTTCTCTTCTCTGAGCTTCAGTTTCCTTCCAACACGTCCGGGGGCCAGCTCTGTGCTGGGAGATGCTGGGCACAGAGAAAGCCAACTTGGGGTCTTTTCTCTAGGGACTCTGGGTCTGGCCAAGGAATTGGAGTCCTGACATGAAGCAGTGCCCTATGGAGGCCATGGCGGGGGAGGGAGCCTCCTGAGCCGGGTGCATGAGTAGAACAGAACTTGTTTCCAAATCTGGGGTGCCTAATGCCTGTGAGAGCAAAGACAGGAGTTAAAGAGGAGTCAGAGATACAAGCAACAGCTGAAGAAGCAACTAGCTGCATTGGGGGAAACGTGGAGGTTGGATGCTTCCCAGAGACTGCACTGTAACATTAGGGCTTTGAAGAGTGAGTAGGAGTTCTCCGGCAGTGGGTGGGTGGGGGATCCAGTAAGTAGTTACTCATTTGTTACTGCTACTACCAATGGCTGACTTCCTCACTGTTGCTGGAGAAACCCTCATAGAGTTAAGGGCACAGACTCTGGAGCCAGGTGGCCTGGGTTCAAATCCTGGTGACACCACTTATTAGATGTGGGACTAAGGGCAAGTGAGTGAATCTCTCTGTGCCTCCAGGTCCCCATTTGTCAAACAGGGATCATAATCATCTCATATTTCTCTCAGCCTGTATTTTGAGTCAGTTCATCCCAAACAGATCTTACAGATTTCATGTTCGTCCAGCCAGTTGCTTTCACCTGGGGATGTACCACATAGAGAGAAACTGGATTTATTTCTGCCGAAGGCCAGTCAGATAACCAGGGGAAAGGTGTTCGTGGCAGAGGGAATAATTATTCCAGAAGCCCCGAGGCTTGCAAGGGCCTGGCCAGTGCAGGGAACGGGGAGGCGGTGGCAGTGGCTGGAGTCTAGAGCGCATGGAGTCCAGCGGGACTCAACTGGCCTGGGCCTCTAATGCCATCCACAGGACTCTTTGTGATGGACGAGGATACCACGCTCCAGGACCTGCCCCCCTTCTGCGAGTCAGACCCTGAGAGCACGGATGGTGAGTGTCACAGGCTGTCCCCATCCCTGGAGAGGGGGGTGGGGAGCTGGGAGGAAGGCAGGGACAGAGGCTGAAGTCCACCTTCTCTCCCAGATGGCAGCCTGAGCGAGGAGACCCCCGCTGGGCCCCCAGCCTACTCAGTGCCCCCGGCCTCAGCCCTGCCCACACAGCAGTATGCCAAGTCCCTGCCCGTGTCCGTGCCCGTCTGGGCCTTCAAGGAGAAGAGGACAGAAGCTCGGTCATCCGATGAGGAGAACGGGCCGGTGAGGGGCAAATGGGAGGTGGGGAGGAGGATGTCAGGAAGGGCTCAGAGCTGTCTCCTCCAGGAAGCCCTCGGACGTGGATGCCACGTTTCTCAGGATTGATCCTCCCCTCCTACTCATAAGGCTGGCTCTTGGGCTAGAGCCCTGCAGTTTTAACTATCGCAGCCTTGTAATGTGCCCCAGTGCCTTGTAGAGAAAGCAGCCTCTCCTTTCCAGGAACAGCTCCACTTATAGAATACGTGGTCTGCACAGGGCACAAGTATTTTAGTATCCCCTCCGGATGGGGAAACTGAGGCTCAGAGGGGTCAGATCACCTGCCACCCCCACCCCACATATTCCTGGCCCCTCCTGGAATTTGTGCCACCTCCCTTGTCCTCTGTTCCTCCCTCCCCCACTGTCCTACACATGGAGTTCCTGGGCTGGCCTGGGTGGGTCCTTATCTCCCATCACTAAAGCTCCCTGAAGCAGAGGGGAAACTGAGGCACTGAGAATACACATGACTTCCTGAGACTCAGCCTGTAAGGGGCAGCGCTGGGATTGGAACCTAGCTTACTTTTGGAAAAGAGCTATGGACTTGCAGGGAGGAGGCCTTGCATCCCATGGTTCCCCCTCCCTGTGACACCTCTCAGTGTCCTCATTTACAGACTAGCAGGGCCCATCAGCTGCTGCTGTCCTTGTTTGTCATTGGTGGAAACACAGTTAATTAACTGAACCTTTGAGGCCTGAGTGCTGGGTCCTGGGCTGGCCTCCGAGAGGGCCCGGGTCCAGCTTCTGTTTGTGGCCTCTCCCATTCCGCTGGACGTCAGGCCCAGCTCAGGGTGACAGGGGCCCTAAGGGAGGTAGTGCTAGGTGCTGGGGCTGCAGGCAGAATGACAGGACCCCTCCCCAGTGGAGACTGACAGGGAGAGGGCTCCTTTCTCTACGGCGCTGGTGACATGGTCGTTCACCCTTCTTTAGCAATCACTATGCTGATTATCTCAGACCCTGTTATCAGCCCCGTTTTTCGAAGGGGAGACTGAAACCTAGGGAGGTAAAATCCCTGTTGACAGCTAGTGGGTGGCAGAAGCCTGATTAGAACCTGACTGAATCCCGAACCCGGATCCTTAGATGTGAGACCCTCTGGGTGCACACAGCTGTGATGGTCAGCAGACAGGCAGCACTTCCACTATGTGGAAGGATGGCGGTGAGACAGGCCTCTGTGTGTGCACATAGGAGGCCGAGAATGGGGGGAGGAGAGGAGCAGGAAGGCTCTTGGAGGAGGTGGTGTTTTGAGTTGGGTGGCAGAGCCCTAAATGGAGCAGGACAGGGTGAAGGGCCTTCCTGGCCATAGGCATCGCAGGGGCAAAAGTGCTAGGAGGGGACCTGGAGCCCAGGGTGTAGGCTCTGACCCCGTCCGTGTCGCCGTTCCCGCAGCCCTCCTCGCCGGACCTGGACCGTATCGCGGCGAGCATGCGCGCGCTGGTGTTGCGGGAGGCCGAGGACACTCAGGTCTTCGGGGACCTGCCGCGGCCACGGCTCAACACCAGCGACTTCCAGAAGCTGAAGCGGAAATACTGAGGCCCAGGGAGCTTCCCGGCCCGGCGTCCGCCCCACCCCCACACTACACCCCTGCCCCGCCCCCGGGGCCCGCCAATCCGAGTCAGATCCGGGACCGGCCTCCCGGGCCACCAGGATTGACCAGCCCCTGCCAACCCCCGCCGCCCTTCCAGCCCACGACCGCTCCCGCGCGGATGAGCGAGGCCTGTCCAGTTTCCCGATTGGGTCTGTTTTCTCTCTGCCCAGCGACAGATTCTTTCTATTAAGGGATTGTCTCGCTCCCCGATCGGGGCGTGGCTAGTTGGCCAACTCCGTCGTTTTCCGCCTAGCAACAAGGGCTTTGCTCGCACGGCATTGGCTCCATTCCTGAAAGAGCACAGTCAAGCTCCAGGATTGGGTAGTGGCCCTCGACTTCAGCACAGTGAACGGGCAGCTCCTTCACTTGATTGGCTCGAACACTGTAAAGGGCTTGACCAATCTCCCGAGAGAGCCATCACCCCTCCTGAGTTCCCCCACCTGATTGGCTCCACTTCTGGGGGCGTGGCCAACCCTCTTCCTGTGCCCAGGATTGGCCTGTGGCCTTAAATTTACGTTCTTTACACTACTGGGGCTGGGGTCGTCTTTTGCCGAAGTCCAGACAATTGTCCCTCTGGCCCCCTCAGGGATGGCCCGATCCTGTTCCCGCGTCTGACACCCTCTCATTGGTTCCATCCCACAACAGCCTGCCAATCAAACCCGTCCTTGCATCCAGGACGTTACCAGCTCCCGCCCCTCTCCCCCCACCCCCACAGGTGCCTTAAAGGGCCCTCGTCCACCCAAGGTGGGGGGCAGGGGGCCTCACTCTCCGGCCCTGGTGTGGGGGAGAGAGTGGAGGGTCGGGATCGGGAGTTGGGAGGGGCGCTCTGAGATTAAAGAGCTTTACCTCTGACAAGTGAGTATGAGGTGTGTTGTGGGTATTCATTTAACATTTTCTGGAGCCAAATTAGCAGCGTCTCATTGCTTCTCAGTGCAACGCTGGGAATGGGACTCGTCCCCATTTTACGGACAAGAAAAGAGAGATTCACGGGGTGGGAGGAAGGATTCCATTCCTGTATGATCGTGGAGTCCCAATCTTCAGGGCTTTGAGTGTTGGGATCGGAATAGTTTAATGAGTCAGTCTCCTGAGCCCACATAGTGCCCAGGAAAGCCAGGAACCTCCAGCTGAGGCCGGGAGTTTTCTGACTAACGTAAGACAGCTGGAGGTTAGAGAACAAGTGGCGCCTGGTCCGAAGATGTAAACGCGGAATCCCCATGTCCCATCAGACCACCACCGATGGAATGCTAACAACAGACAAAACGTAGGGCAAACTATCACCTAGACACTTTTATAAGTTATTTACATGTACTAACTCATTTAATCTTCCTAGTAACCCCACAAAGTGGAAACGATTATCCCCATACTGTAGATGAGAAAACTGCAGCATCCAGGGTAGGGTTGCTGTCGGGGCGGGGTTTCTTCGACTGACAATAATCGTAACGAGAATTTCCTCCCGCTATAACTGTCTCCGGCAAAGGGAATGAAAATTAGAGTTCAACGTGGAAAGAGGAAAAAATGTGTGAACAGGGAATCTACCCCCCCTACTGGCCTGCATCTCATACTGCATCAGGAGAGATGAAGGTCAGAGCAGCGGAGGGACCTTAGGGGCACTGTGTCTGGGAAGGGGCGGGGCTTATGGCCAGGCGGAGCCAATGCCCCGCCCACTTTGGTAGGACGAGTCATTTCCGTCCGCGGAGAAACAGAGGCAGTCGCCGGCCGAGTTGCGAGCAGAGCGCCTCCGGCAGGCCCACCCTGGTCGGAAGCGGCGAGTGAGCCAAGCGGCGGGCAAGGGTGAGTGTGGGGCCGAGGCGAGAGCGCTAGAGTTTCTCAGCCTTTGCCGTGGGAAGTTGGAGTCCGGGGTCCCGGAGGGAAGGAGTGGGGCGTCGTCGCCTGGGAAACGGCGGGAGCCCCAGGCCGGCGAGTGGGTGGGATTTCCGGAGCCTTTAGCGGATGAAGGGAATTCCTGGTGTAGAGGGTGAGAGGAGGCGGGACTTCCTTTAGCAACTGAGGGCTGCCGCTCAAACCTATTAACCTACTTTCCTTTAGGCCGGCTCCCAGGATGGCCAAGGTGGAGGCCCAGGGCCGCCTGTGGCTGGAGAGCCCCCCTGGGGGAGCGCCTCCCATCTTCCTGCCCTTGGGTGGGCAAGCCCTGGTGCTGGGCCGGGGACCCTTGACGCAGGTTACCGACCGGAAGTGCTCCAGAAACCAAGGTGGGCAGGGAGGAGCCTGAGCTGGAGGGGGTGTGGTCCGCTTCAGGAGCGGGAACACAATCAATGGGAAAGATAGTCCAGGAATTGCGTGGTGCAGCCAGTCCTGAAGTTGGTAGGTGGCATGTGGGGAGCACAGGAAGAAAAAGTTTGTGCCTGACCCGGAACTAGCCAGACACCTTGGGCGGGAGCGGATGGAGTCAATCCCGAGACACTTTGTCACTGGGAAGACGATACTCACAGGCCACCGGGAAGGCTTGAATCAGGCCACGACCCTTGTCAAGGAGAGAGACGATCCTATGGAGAAAAGTGCATATTGCTAAGCAGAGATGGGTGGTAGCGGGCCAAGCCCAGAACCTGCATCTTGCCAAGGTCTGTGTTGTCAAGCAGAAGCCAATTCTATACGGAAAAGTACCTGCCCTGCCCCTAGGCGAGGACCAGTGACACAGGCAATCGTTAAGGCCTTTATCTGGGTACTGCATGTCAAGGAGTGAGCCAATTCTACTTAGAAATAAACTGCTTCCTCCTGCCGGATGGGTGCTGTAGCCCCATACTGTGGTCTGAAGTTGGCCATGCTCCCCAGTGAGGAGGGAAGCAGTCACACAAGGATTCAAATCCTGACTCCACCCCCTCAATCCTCAGTGGAGCTGGTCGCTGACCCTGAGACTCGGACGGTGGCAGTGAAACAGGTACCAGTTCGTTAGCAAGGGGCCTGGGGGGTGGAGTGGCGGTGGGGGGTGTGGAGAATCGCCACCCAGCGGGGAACAGGCCCAATTGGGAAAATCTGATTCTGGGAGGGGAACAGGTGTGCCTGTTTCAATGTGGTAAACATCCATCCCCGTTTAAATTGGGTAAGACTGGATGCTTATAACCTTCCCAGAGCCCTGATTGGTGGTACAAGGTGAAGAGGCGGGACTTAAGGATCTGATTGGCTGGTGGAGAAAGGCGAGTCCTTTCCCGGGTTATTTGATTGGAGGAGGTTGCCGCTGGGGGTGGAGCCAGTTTGAGTCCTCCCTCTCTCTCTACAGCTGGGAGTTAACCCCTCAACTGCCGGGACTCAGGAGCTGAGAACAGGGTTGGAGGGTTCTCTGGGGGTGGGGGACACGCTGTATTTGGTCAATGGCCTCCACCCGCTGACCCTGCGCTGGGAAGAGGCTCGCACGCCAGAATCCCAGCCAGACACTCCACCAGGCACCCCTCCTGTGGCCCCGGAGGAGGAGGAGGAGGAGGAGGAGGAGGAGGAGGAGGAGGATGAACAGCAGAAAAAGCGGATAAGGAAGTCATCCCCTGGCTGGGAGAGCTTCCAGAAGCTGCTAGTGTTCACGGCACCTGGTGTGAAGCCCCGGGGCAAGGTGAGGCCCAAGCTGGGGACTGAGGGAACACAGCCCCTTATATGCAGTTAACACCCAAACAAAACTTAGCTCCTGTTTGGATTTTTATGGCTATTAGCCCTCCGAGGTGAAAAAGGGCAGGGGAAGAGACTGGGTCGGATATGAAACCCATTTTATTTATTTATTTATTTTAAAGAGGAAGGCTTGCTTTTTTTAATTTTTTTTTAAAGTATTTGTTTATTTATTTATTTATGGCTGTGTTGGGTCTTCGTTTCTGTGCTAGGGCTTTCTCTAGTTGCGGCAAGCAGGGGCCACTCTTCATCGCGGTGCGCGGGCCTCTCACTATCGTGGCCTCTCTTGTTGCGGAGCACAGGCTCCAGACGCGCAGGCTCAGTAATTGTGGCTCACGGGCCCAGCTGCTCCGCGGCACGTGGGATCTTCCCAGACCAGGGCTCGAACCCGTGTCCCCTGCATTGGCAGGCAGATTCTCAACCACTGCGCCACCAGGGAAGCCCTGAAACCCATTTTAAAGATTGGAATACTGAGGGGCTCAGGAGGAATAGGAGGTAGTAGAGTGAAGATTTCACTCTCTGAACTCAGTGTCCGAGATGCATCTTTGCTGTGCCTTGTCCTTACATAAGATGTGTAGGCCCGCTGTGACTCAGTTTCTCCATCTGTAAGGGGTGGGTGGTAATAGTCCCCAGCTTGCAGGGTTGATGTGAACCAGCCTGTGAGTGAGGGGGATCAGAGGTGTAACAGTGCTGTTCTTCCTCTTTTCTGGGTAACGCCAGGTGGCCGGTTTTGATCTGGATGGGACCCTCATCACCACACGTTCTGGGAAGGTCTTTCCCACTGGCCCCAGTGACTGGAGGTGATAAGAGACAGGAGGAGGGGGTGGGTGAGGTGCACTCCGGGCTCCATGTCACGTTGCTCTTCCACACCCGCCCTAGGATCTTGTACCGAGAGATTACACAGAAGCTCTGGGAACTGGCCGCCGAAGGTTACAAGGTGTGTGTGCGTGTGCGCGCGTGGTGGCGGGTTCACAGGGCAGGTCCGGGCCTGATGAGGAGGGCGCCGGCTGACACCCGTCCGCTTCCCAGCTGGTGATCTTCACCAACCAGATGGGCATTGGGCGCGGGAAGCTGCCAGCGGAGGAGTTCAAGGCCAAGGTGGAGGCTGTGGTGGAGAAGCTGGGGGTCCCCTTTCAGGTATGGCTGTAAGGGAGGCTGAAGGGCTATGTGGAGGGACAGAGACTCTGAGACGGGTGGAGGGGGGGGACAGGGACCCAGAGAGAGGGGAACAGAGACAGCGAGATGGGACAGAGGGAACAGAGACCCAGGGAGAAGGTATGACATGGTGAGCAAGTTGGAGAGGTGGTGGGAACAGAGACCCTGGGTGAGTGGGGTGTGGGCCCCGGGTGGGGTTATGCTGACAAACCCATTGTAAGTAGCAAGTTCCAGGGCACCAGGCGCTCTCTGGATTGGTGAGGGTCAGGGTAGCATCCTTGGGACCCATGTGCCCTTGAAGGACTCTGGGTGCTGGAGGAGGAGCCAAGGATGGTGTCTAACCTCTGCCCCACCCACAGGTCCTGGTGGCCACGCACGCAGGCTTGTACCGGAAGCCGGTGATCGGCATGTGGGACCACCTGCAGGAGCAGGTGAGCTTCGGACTCCCAATGGCTCTCCTTTTCCCTCTGTGGCCCCTTGCTCTCTGCCCTGCCTCCCCACTCTGGGTCTCTGGTGCATGACCTTCCTCTCATCCCCTACCCTGGCCTGGCCTTCTCAGTTTCTTTGCTATCATGTCCTAGTGTTGGTATGTGAGGCCGGTGCTGTGAAAAACAGTGGTGGAGAGAGAAGTCACTCATGGATCCATTCATTCGTTTGGGTGTGCGTTTGTTCTGAAGTTCAGCAGCTTCTTGAGCTGAAAATATTACTGAACAAGACAAGCCTGCCTGCTGCCAAATCAGGGAGGGTGCAGACTATAAATGCATTGACGGATGTGTGAAATAGCAGAGTGAGGATGAGGCAGGGTGTTGGTTTACCTACGGAGCTCAGCGAAAGCCTCTCTGAGGTGCCCTTGAGTAAAGATATAAAGCTGCTGAGGGAGGGAGCCATGTGTGTATCTGAGGGAAGAGTGGTCCAGGTAGGAGCAACGCCAAGAGCAAGGGTCCTGAGGTGGGACCGAGCCTGGTGTGCTCATGGGCAGTGAGGAGGCCCGTGTGGCTGTACCTGAGTGGGTGAGGGGGAAAGTGAGGGGTATGAGGTCAGAGAGCAGGGGTCAGGCTCTCAGGCTTCGTGGGCCACAGCGAGGTGGCCACCGGGAGGATTGGGAGGAGAGCGTCCGGAGCCGCGGTAAGTGGGAACTTGCGCCCTCTGGCGGCCGTTTGGGGAACAGACGGGCGAAAGTGGGAGCCAGGAGACCAGGAAGGAGTGACCAAATATTCCAGAGACGTGCTGGTGGCCAGGATCGAGTTGGTGGTGCCGGCAAAGGGGGTGAGAAGTGGCCGGAGGGCGGGGCCGACAGGATTCGCTGATGGATTGGGTGTGGAGCATGAGAGGTTAGAGATAGGCCTCATGTGGGGCACAGACCAAGCTGAGCATCCCGGCAGGACCCGTTAGTGCTCTGGGGGGGATAGATGTGTGAATAGGTTCCTTACTGCCTGTCGTCTATCACCTGTCCCTCCCCAGGCCAACGAGGGCGTGCCCATCTCCATCGGGGACAGCGTCTTTGTGGGAGGTAAGGGCCTGGGGGTGGGGAAATGTGTGGGTCCGCAGGGCTGATGCAGGTGGGCTGGGGACCCCCGTCCCCAAGGTTCCTGGTGGAGACGGGTTTGTATCCTCCCATGTGTTCCAGATGCAGCTGGACGCCCAGCCAACTGGGCCCCTGGGCGCAAGAAGAAAGACTTCTCTTGCGCTGACCGCCTGGTGAGGCCCGCTCTATCCAGTCCCTGCGCCCCCCCCCGAGCCCAGCCACTACCCAGTCTGACGTGTGCCCTTGCCCCCAGTTTGCCCTCAACCTGGGCCTGCCCTTCGCCACGCCAGAGGAGTTCTTTCTGAAATGGCCCATGGCCCGCTTCGAGCTCCCAGCCTTTGACCCGGTGAGGCCCGAGGGGCGGGCTGGGGGCAGAGTGGGGGGCATGCAGGGATGGGGAGGGGGTCTCGCTCATCATGTCTGCCCCTCCCAGAGGACCGTCTCCTGCTCTGGGCCTCTCTGCCTCCCTGAGTCCAGCTCCCTCTTAAGCTCAGACCCTGAGGTGGTTGTCGCCGTGGGATTTCCTGGGGGTGAGACTCCTGCCCCCCAGAAGCCCCAGCCCTGCTCCGACTTCTCAGGCCCCCACTAATGCTGCGCCCTTCACAGCTGGGAAGTCCACCTTCCTCCAGGAACATCTCGTGTCAGCCGGATACGTCCACGTGAACAGGGTAGGACCTCATCCGCAGCCCCTCCATTGGTCTTGAGTCCCTCCCCTCCGCCCCCCCACCCCCCACCGAGAGCTGTCCTCTAGGTCTCTGCTCCCCCGGCATCTGTCCTTCTTTCCGGCTCTGCCCCCTGCCCCCAGGTCCTCTCTCTAGGTCCCTGCCCCCCTCTCTCTGCCTTTCACCCCTACCCTGGATCCCTAATCCTGTATCTCTGGGTCTTCCTCTCTGGTGCTGTCCCCCTGGGTCTCCTGGCCCCCATCTGTGACCTACTCTTTCTGGGTCCCCCAGGACACTCTGGGCTCGTGGCAGCGCTGCGTGACCACGTGCGAGGCGGCTCTGAAGCAAAGGAAACGGGTCGTGATTGACAACACGAACCCGGACGTCCAGAGCCGGGCCAGGTACTGGGGTCCCAGGGGAGGGCTCTGTAGGGTGGGCCCCGGGCCCTTTGCCAGCTCCCCACTTCCCCGGCCCCCACAGGTACATCAAGTGTGCCCGAGACGCAGGCGTCCCCTGCCGCTGCTTCCTCTTCAGCGCCACCCTGGAGCAGGCACGCCACAACAACCGGGTGAGCCGGCCCCTGCCTCCCCAGCCCCCCCCCCCCCCCACATGCCCCGTCCCCCCGCCCCGGCCTGGCCAGCCTGACCTCCGCCCCCCGCAGTTCCGGGACATGACGGACTCCTCTCACATCCCCGTGACCGACATCGTCATTTACGGCTACAGGTAGGCGCCGCGGGCAGGGAGGGACGCCAGGTCGAGCCTGTACGTTGGGCCTCACCTCCACCCACCGCCCTCTGCCGCCAGGAAGCAGCTCGAGGCCCCCACGCTGGCCGAAGGCTTCGCCGCCGTCCTGGAGATCCCGTTCCGGCTCCACGTGGCGCCGCAGCTCGAGCGGCTGTACCGCCAGTTCTCCGAGGGCTGAGCCGACGCCCACCCCCCGCCTGCTCCCCACCCCACAATAAATGCTCTTTTTCTTCATGCTTGACCAGCATTTTGCTCCCAGCCGGGCTGGGAGCACAGGGCCACCAGCCCGGTCTCCCAGGAAGGCACTGCTGGGAACTTTGCCTCAAGCTAAACACTCAGCCCACCTTGGGGACAACTGCCTCTTGTGGACGGGGGTTTCGGCTTCTCCAGGCTGCGGCTGCGGGCGCCCCAGATGGGCGCCAGGGCATCCTGGCTGGCAGGGCCCGAGTGGAGTTCGCTGCACGCAGCTGCCAGCTGCAGAGCAAGCCCAGAGTTTTAGCAAGACGCGACCCGAGGCCAAGAGTTGGAGCTCAGATTCCGTGAGAAGTGAGGTGCTCTGCACGCTGGACTTGAACCCCGGGGCTATGGCCTGGACCTGCAGCAGCAAAGGGCGCCTGAGAGCCCGGCCAGGCCTGCGGCACGCCACCAACAGCACGGGACTGGAACCAGCCTAGCGTTGCCTTGTGTTTGCTTCCAGCTAAGTGAGGTTTGTGGAACCCACAGGGCAAGGAGGGCAGCCTGGCAATGCCGGGAGTCGGGGGCTGCACCCCAGGAGCAGCCGGCCAGCTGTGCAACGACCCTGGAAGACACGGCCCAGCAAGCACCACGCAGACCTGGCAGCTCCGTGAACTGCAGCGTCCCCTCCTGGCTCAGGTGACAGTGATCTCAGAGGTGACCCCTCTCCTGCGAATGGTAGAAATGCACACTCCCAGGCCTCAGCCGTGTCCACACTCAGGGGTGGGCTGGGGACGGCACTTGGGTCTGAGGACAGTTGCTGTTGGGAGGGGCCTGGCCTCTCCCGAGCCAGGGTGTCTGGACAGAGCGCAGTGGCCAAAGGGCTTTTAAAAGATTTTATTGGGGAAACGTACGAGGGTGGGGACTGTCCTTGGAGATACCTCAGGACGCTGTCCTCCATCTCACTGGGCAGGTGCGGCCCCCACGGGCCTCTGCTCAGAAGCATCTGACCTGGGGGCAGGGGGCATAGTGGGAGGGACTGGGCAGGTGAGGCTCCAGGGCCCCGGGGACAAGAAGAGCCTCTCCCTGCCCTCCCTGCCCCCGGCTGGAAACCCCTGCTCCTGTCACCGCCTGGTGGGGAGCGGGGCTGGCGTTTCCCAGGAGGCCTGGGACCGTGGGGGACACGCGTGCCCCTCTCTCTCTGCTCTGGTCTTCTCAAGGCCAGGGTCACACTACTTCCCGAACCCCGGGCAATTCCCAGGGTCCATCCTGTCCTTGGCCCAGCTGCCACTCACCAGTCTCGGCGGGGGCCTCGTCTGTGGCTCCTGGAGGGGCCCAGCCCGGGGGCGTGGCCACTACCCCCCCATCTGTGCGGAAGGAAGCCAGGGAGGAGTCAGCCGTGGGGGGGCGTGGGGGGCGGGGGGCGGGGACAGGCTCAGGTAGGCCACGGCCACGGCCACGGCCACGGCCACGGCCGCCTCACCCCTCGCTGCTGCTGCTCCTGCTCCAGGTTCCGCTGCAGGACCTGCTGCTGGTTGGCAATGACGCGCCGGATGCCGTTGACGAAGTTGCTCTGGTCGTGGGGGATGAGGCCGATGAAGATCTTCTTCTCGGAGGAGTACAGGAGCATGAGCACGCGCACCTCGCACGAGGCCTTGTAGGAAAAGTGCACGCAGCCCGCCTGGCGGCGCGGAGCGCGGGGTCACGGGCGGGCCCTCGGCGCAGACGCTCCTCCCCATCGAGACACGGGCGCAAACCACGCGGGTCAGCGCCCTGGCAGACGGGCGCCACGGAGCACGCCGGGCCTTCCCAGCCGCCATCCTCAGCCCCGTCACCACTCCCACAGGACACCAGAGGCGCCTGCGCAAGCACCGGCGGGCTCGAGAGCCAAGCCCAGGAGGCCGCTCGACGAGCTCCAGCGAGACTGCGGCCCCCACGCCAGCCAGCCTGCCAGCACCCGGGACGCCCACAGGACCAGCCACGGCCGTGACCGCGACTGCGCACGAGGGCCGCGGCGGGGGACAAACACCAGGGGCCAATCTGGCCCCAGGAGGCCGGGCACCAGGGCTCCGTCCACTCTGCGACCCCCGGGGCAGCCAAGGGCGGGGAGGCTGGGCGGTGCTGGCCCACGGCGATGCGGTCACCGCGGCTTGGGACGTGGCTCAGCGTCACAGCGACCGCAGCACCGACAGGCACCAAGCGCTCCCTGACGCCTTTCACAGGATCCTCTCTCTCCAGGGCCCAGGGGTCACCGTCCCCATCTTAACAGGTGAGCAAACCCAGGCTGAGAGCTCGAGGACTCGCAGGCCCCCAGAGCCAGAAGGGGCTATGCCTGCCCTCGGGCCTCTGTGCCACTGCAGGGGACAGTGGTGACAGGCAGCGAGGAGGAAGCCCCTCACAGCAACCCCCTGAGCTGACAGCATGAGGGGAGCCCGAGTGAGCCGAGGGAGGACCGGCCACGGTCCTCGAGGCTTCAGTTTCCCTGAGGGAATCCCACTTTTAAACTCTTTAACGCAAAAAAAAAATACACAACCAGCCCCTCAAACGCACAATGGCACAGCTATGATGACTTCGGCTGACTTAGAGAGAAACATTAAGCTAATTCGGGGACAGCTATGACCCGGTACAGCGAACACCCACAAAGCGGACACAGACAGCTGCGCTTCAGAAGCACGAGGCCCGACCTCCGCACTTCACAGATGGAGAGACCGAGGCCCGGAGAGAGGGGAGAACTGGCCAAGGCCCACCAGCAGCTGAGCACCGGGGGCTTTCAGAGCTCGCTCGGGCTGGAGGCAGACAGATGGCCCTGCCTGGTGAGGGCCTTGGGAGCCTCAGGTTTTCCACCCTGTCCCAGGGGAAGGGAGCAAGAGGAAGGCGGCAGGTAAGAACCTGGCAGCACAGAGTCGGCGCTCGGGGTGATGTCCGCCTCCTCAGCTGAGTAAACCCAGACAGCAGCGGGGAACAGCCCCGGGGGCCCGAACCAGACTTGGTCCAAGTTCCCGCCCAGCACTTGCCGGCACAGCCTCTGAGCCTCAGTTTCCCCATCTGTAAAATGGGGTCAGGACCGCCCAGAGCCCCAGGGGAGCCAGCGTCCAGGCACAGAGCAAACACGCTTTCCCACGGCTACCATCACGCCCGGCCAGTTTTGGGGAATCGTCCACTCTTAATCTCATTTCAGTTTTTAAACACCGAGCGGCTCTAGCTCTGTCTGTCCCACCATCAGCCTGGCCCTGGGCCCCGCCAGCCCACTCACAAAGCCGTTGTCCATGATCCGGCACAGGCTCTTCAGCGTCTCCAGGTCCTTGGTGAAGTGGAACTGCACCAGGCGGGAGTTCCGGAAGAGCGGCACCAGGGTGGTCTGCGGGGAGGCCCCGAGGTGGCTCAGCCCCCCGAGGTGGCTCAGCCCCCGAGGTGGCTCAGCCGGGCGCCAGGGCCACGCCGCCTCTCACGCCCACATGGCAGCAGGCCCCGCCCCGCCGCCCGGCCTACCTCCACTTGCTGGACAGGCAGCCTCCCCCAGGGCCCCAAGGCCGAGGCGAGCCGAGTGCCCCCTTCCCCACTCACCAGCAGCTGCTGCGGGATGAGCTGCATGTACAGCTTCCGCGGCCACTGCTCGGTCCTCCTGCAGGGATGCGGGGACGAGGGTCAGGAGGCCAGGCCTCACCGAGTGCCGCCCCCGGGCCCTGCCCGACACTCACAGGATCTCCCCTTGGTTCACGTAGATGTGCGACGGCAGCCACCTCTTCGACCGACTGTTAGGCTCAGGCCTGGGCTTTTGGGGAGAAGAGGGGAGACGTCAGGAGTGGGAGGGGCCCCACATCGGCGAGGATGCCCTGGTCCCAAGGTCACCCGGGCCCGCCCAGGGCTCACCTCCTGCCACTCCATGACTCCACTCCATGCCAGGAACTTGTTGTTAACCATCTGGACGGGGCCCGCGACACCACCGGGTCCCACTGCCTGGGGGAGGAGACAGGTGGGCTGGCGCCCCAGCAGTTCCCCAGAGCAGGCTGCCCAGACCCCTCCATGCCCCCAGTCCGTCAGTCCCAAGCTTATCTACCTGCTGCTCCCGGGGCCCAGCCCGGCCCGGCCCGGCCCGGCCTCCTGCCTGGCTTCCGGCCTCCAGTCTGCCCACAGGCTCAGAGGATTCCCCAGAGCGGGCCCTGCCCCTCACAGCCCCTGGCTCCCTCACAGACCGCCCCCGCCCCCCATGCCCTGGGCCAAGCCCCCGCCCTCAGCCTGGGGGACATGGCTCACAGGGTCTGCCTCTAAGAACTGGGCAGCTGTATAACTTGCCGCACAAGCTGGGACACTTTCCGGTGAAGGGGACACTGTGAACAGCCGGTGGGGCGTGAGCCAGGATTTGAGGTCACCCTCCTGCCATGAGTGCACCCGCCTGCCCATCTGCCTCCCTGCTCCCCACGGGCACCCCTCCTGCCGGGAACCACCCTGTCGGACCCCTCAAGCCCCTCGTCCTTTAAAGCCTCAGACACCCGCGGCGGCCGGGCCCAAGGGCACACCTGTTTGCGGGTGGTGATGACCTGCCGGATGGCGTTGACGAAGCCGCTCTGGTCGTAGGGAATGAGGCCCATGAAGATCTTCTTCTTGGACGAGTACAGGAGCATGAGCACGCGCACCTCGCAGGGGGAGATGTGGGGGAAGAGCATGCAGCCTGCCTGTGGGCGGGGGGGGGGGGGGGGGGGGGGGGGGGGCGGGGACGACGGGACAGAAGTACTCGAGGTTAACAGCAGGACCCTAAAGGAGCAGCGTGCAGCCAAAACGCGTCGTTCTGGGAGCCTGTGAACGTGCACCTCGGTGTCCCCCCCCCCCACCGTGACTCTGGGGTCAGGGCTGGGGCCCCACGTGCCGGGTGAGGGTCCTGGGAGAGCTCCACCTCCCGCCCACGTGCCCCGAGGTCAGCCCTGTCCTGTGGAGTTTGCTGCTGGGCCCCGCTGACGGAGGCCACCAGGCCCGGGGGTTAACAGCACAGACGCAGGACCAGACTGCCTGGGAGTAAACCTGGCTCTGCTACCTCCTAGCTGTGTGACCTCAGGCAGGTCACCTGTGGACCTCAGCTTCCCCGTGTGTAAAACGGCACAACAACGGCGCACAGAGTAAGTGCCACATAAACAAACCCTCATTACACAAGATGCTGCTGCCCCCTTGGTGGGACTGCGGGAGAACCTGAGCCTCACACACGTCCCCACCCGGGGTGTCTAGACAGAGGGGCATGCGTGTTCTCAGCCCCGGGGTCCGCTGGCTCAGGGACCCCACCCCTGGCCTTCCTGGACCCATGTGCGGTCGGCTCTCCCAGAGCTACTAGCCGGACCCGGAGCGTAACCGGACAGGCCGTGGAGGGCGCGTGCTGACGTCCACCTTCGCTGCAGCCTAGGGGCCCCAGGCCCTAAGCAGACGGTGCTGAATGAAGGGGTGACCGAGCAGACAAGAGACCCCACACCAGTCACAACCCAGAAGAAAAGGGGATCCGCCCAGGCATCGAACGGTGGCACACAGCGCCCCCCGGAGGCAGCAGCCAGGAGCTGGAGGGGGGGGTCTGTCCCAAAGGGGACCAGGAAAGGGAGAGGACCCCAGAGCTGAGTCCTCCAGGCAGACGACCTCCTCCCACCTCAACCCAACCCTTTCCCAGCACCTGCCATCCCACAGCTCGAGCCCTGGGGGGTGTGGGCAGCGGCTGAAGCCTGGTCCCAGACACATGGGTGCTGTGGCCCAGACCTGAGAGGCTTGCAGGGACCACGCCCACTGCGTCCTGTGTCTGAATCCCCAACTCTAACAATCTCACCAGCCCGCATTTACTGAGCACTCACAACGCCCCCAAATCACCGCCTCGAGTGCTTTACTCACTCCTCCCAGTGGCCCCAGGACCGCAGATGAGGAAACTGAGTCCCAGCAGGCCCTCTCCACTGCTGGCTCCCTCTTTCCCCCTGGCCGCCCCCAAATGCCAAGTCCCTGCCACGTGCTATGGCCCCAACAAGCTCCTGGGTCCCAGGAGGGCTGGCCCAGGCCCCTCCCTTCGCTCCCGTGCCCGGGGGCGGCTCCAGCTTGGCCGGGAGGCGGGCTGGGTTCCTCTGCTCTCCAGGGACGGGGATGCCCCCCAGGAGAGGTCACCCGGACCCTGCCACCTGCCTTGGGTTGTCCCAGCAGAGCTCTGCCTCCCGCCGTACTTGGTCACCACGGTGCTTCCAAGGGGCCCTTCTCGCCCTGTCCCCGGCCGCCCGCCCGCCCCCAGCGCCCCCGCCCCACTCACAAAGCCGTTGCCCATGACGCGGCAGAGCCCCTTGAGAGAGTCGCAGTCTCTGTTGGTGAAGTGGAACTGCGCCAGCTGGGAGTTGCGGAACAGGGGGCCCAGGGTGGTCTGGGGGCGACAAGGGGACAGCTGGGTCAGGGCCAGGCGGGTGCTCTGGGGCCAGGGTGGGCAGCAGAGGGTGGGGCCTCACCAGCAGCTGCTGCGGGATCAGCTGCATGATCAGCTTCTGCGGCCACTGGTCGGTCTCCCTGCGGGAAGAAGAGGGTCAGGGGAGTGCCCCCGCCACCCGCCCGCCCGCCCCCTGCCCCCTGCCCCCTGCCCACCACTCACAGGTTCTCGCCCTGGTTCACGTAGGCCTGGCAGGGGAGGGCCCGCTTCAGCTTCGCCGTGGAGTCCGAGTAGGGCCTGCGCTTCTGTGGTGGGAGCGGAGGGGTCACTGGACACAGCCCCGGTGCCCAGGCCTGCCCCCCACCTGCAGGGGCAGAAGGGACCCCTGGGGCCAGCCCCCAGCCCCCCGCAGACTCACAAGGGGACCTGACGCGGACGCTCACCTCCTGCCACTCGAGGACGCCGCTCCAGGCCAGCAGCTTGTTGCTGAGCCGGTGCTCACCTACGGCCAGGCCCCCGAGGGCGAGCCCGGGCGAGGAGGGCCCGATGGGACCCAGGGCCCCGAAGACCCGAGCACCTTGCTGTGGCAGAGGGGGTAGGGAAACTGAGGCTGAGGGGCCCGCTAGGGGAGCTGTCCCCCATATACCCCAGAAGGGACATCCCAACGATGAGACCCCGACCCCCAGCTGCAAAACCCCCAAGGCCATCTCCAAACCCTTTCTCCCAGGGTCGAGACCCTGAGTGGCTGACCCCCCATGTCCTTTTCCTGCTGCCACCCCAGGACCCTTCCCCGCCCCAAGGCTACTTGTCACCTCAACACTGGCCCATGCAGGGTCCCTTCCAGCCTTTGCTCCAGCTGTGCTCGCATCCTAGCGGGCCACCCCCCCCCCCACACCTTCTTCAGGAGATGCTCCCCACTCATCCTCCCGAGCTGATCAATTTTTGATTCCTCTATTGAGACAACTCAGAAGCAGCTCTCCGGGGGTCCAGAGCCTCCCTGAAGCTCCCCCCTCGACGCACAAGCCAGCCTGGGTTGTGTCTGTCTGTCTGGCACACTGGTTTGCCCCATCCCATCCAAGCTCAAAACCCTTCCAAAGCTCCCCCAGGCCCTCAAGAGAAAATCCAGGGACTCCCCTGGTGGTCCCATGGTAAAGAATCCGCCTTCCAATGCAGGGGACGCAGGTTCGATCCCTGGTCGGCAAACTAAGATCCTACATGCTGCGGGGCAACTAAACCCACGTGCCACAACTACCGCGCTTGCATGCCTCAAACTACAGAGCCCATGTGCTCTGGAGCCCGCAACTAGAGAAGCCCACGTGCCACAACAAAAGATCCCGCATGCTGCAACTAAGACCCGATGCAGCCGTAAAAATAAATAATTTAATTAATTTAAAAAAAAAAAAAAAAAAAAAAAAGGAGAAAGAAAATCCAGACTCTCCTCTCTGGCTCCCGCCAACCTCCCCAGGCAGTTGCCGGCCTTCCCTAGCACAGCCCAGGCTGCAGCCACATCAGGCTGACCACGGGGAGGCGGGAAGGAACCAGAAGCACACACAGAACAGAACTCTCCAGGGAGGTGGGGACACATCTACAACAGGGAGTCTGACAACACCTGGAAGGGTCTCTCAAACACAACGTCTTGAGAGCATCTGCAAAACACCAGAAGTTCCATCAATAAAGCCAAGGAAAGCTACACAATTTACTCACAAGGCACTCCCCAGTTGTCTTTTTTTTTAAACCCAAAACATCTCAAAGCAAACAAGGCTTTGAAACAGCCTGACAGCAGGAAACCCTGAAAACCTCCCTAGTAGGTGCTTCCAGGCAGCAGAAATAAATAATAGTTGTTACTTTTCATCTCATTACTAATGAGTATTTTCCAAATTTCCTATAAAGCACACAGGTGTCTTCTACCCCAGAATAACAACAGGCAGGAAAAACTGTATTTTGTAGAAGCTTAAAAAGCAAAAAAAAAAAAAAAACCTGAGCAAGCATACTCTCCACCTGGGCAGGAGGTTCTGGGATTCAGGCAACCGTAAGAGATCAGGAAGAAAAGCAGAGAGCATCCTGGTGTTAAGAACATGGTTGGAGCTTCTGAGACGGAGAAAGACTGTTGTAGCCCTGGGTGTGCAGGTACCACAGCCAGAGCCCATAACGTCTGAGAAAACCCAGTTAAATCACACACCTGGAGGAGACTTTGGGATCCAGGTGAACTCACTTTAGGGCCCAGTTAATGTGAGCACCAGAGACACCTGTTTAAACTCTGCTTGTGTCTGGAGACCAGGTTGACCACGTTTTAACCTGGGTGTAAAAACCAGCGATGCTTAAGCTCAGGTCTCCCCGAAAGCAGGATGCACGTCAAGGTGGAGGACCATGTTTAAGGGCTAGACCTACGTGCAATTCTAAAGGAAATCTCACATCTGGGCAGGCGTGTGTAAAATGCCTCCCACACCTGTTCTGTTGCTCACTGCATAGGAAGCCTATTTAGTACCTGGAAGAAGAATGAAAGCTTTAAGATGTACGTTTAAGGACCCAGGAGGCGCTTCTGAACAAGCAGACATGAACGCTAAGGAACGGAGAAGGCAATGGAGTGAAGGATGATGTTTAAGTTTAGAGAGATGTTCAGAGTCCGGGTACCTGAATACAAGATCCGAGAAAACCTGGTTAAGGCTAGTGTGGAGCTGCCACAGCTCCCCGCCACGCACAATGTTGGGGCAGGGTATTTAAGAAGGGAGCTTGAGCGCCAGGTTAGGGTAAAACGCGCATCTGGGCAAGCGTGTCACGGCTTGGCCGTGCCATGAAACGCCGGGATATGTAGATTTACAGCTCCAGAAAAACCTTAAGATTTTTGACAAGTATGTGCATCTTTTAGGTCTCGGGAAGCATGTGTAACTTAGCATACCTGCAAAGCTAGATGTTTATGTTTAAGATCTAGACTTACTTGGCCTACTGCCATCAGTAGGGGCATCCAACATCTGGGCGAGCGTGCAAATAAACCCTGGGCGCACACGCCACGGGCGCCGTGCAGACGCGTGCGGGCCCAGGGAGAACGCCCCCGGGGGCAACACCTGGGCGCGCCAGTGCGCGATGCGGGGCCCTCTCGCCGCCGTCCCCCCAGCCCCCTCCCCCATTTCCAGATTTCCTGCCCGGAAAGAGAGCAACTTTCCAATTGGAAAAACAACAGCGCACGCCGGCCGTCCGCCCGCCCCCCACCCCGCGTTTAAATCGGGTCGCGGAGTCAGCAGTAATTTGAGCCCTTCCCGCCCCCGTACCCCACCCCCGCCACCCCATCCCGAATACGAAACAAAGGGGAAAGCCCGGCGCGTACCACCCAGGGGGTTCCACGGGGAAGCCGGCCCCAGGCGGGACCACCCTTCGGGTCACCGGAGAGACCCCCGAGGGGGGAGGCCGCGGACAAAGACGCCAGTCCGGGAAAGGGGCCGGCGGGGGCGGGGCTGTGGAAAGCTCTGGAAAAAGGGCGGGGGGCTCACCATGGGAGGGGCCGAGCGAGCCCGGATCCGCGGCGGCTGCGGGCCCCGGGGGCTGGCCGGCCAGGAGCGCGAGCGGGCGGCGCGCACCATGAGGTGCCGCAGGGGGCGGCCGCGACCCCCGAGGGGGCCCCCAGCGCCGGAGCGGTGCGGGGCACGGCGCGGACGGACCATGGCTGGCGCGGGCCGAGCGACCTGGGGGCTCCACCGACTGAGTGACGCGGGCGCGCGGCTTCGGGGCGGGGGGGGGAGACAGGCTGGGCTGTACCAAGCGCGGGGGACGCACCGCCGGAGAGGGTCGCCGCGGCCAAACCACTGCGGCGAGCAGGGGAGTGCGGCGCGTACCAACAGCGTCCGCGAGGGGGCGTGGCCGGGGTGTACCAAAATAGGGCTGGGGGAGCCCCGGGAAAAGGGTGTGTGGGGCGGGGAATACGGCAATTGGAAGATACTATGGGCCGCTCGAGCACGGAGGGGAGGAACTGAGAGGACGTGAGAGAAACCACTTCAGGGGGGCGTGGCTGGAAACACCAGACCGAAGGGTCACCGGAGGAGATGAACGTAGAGGGTGATACCAAGTGGGCTGGAGGGTGGCAGGGGAGACCGTGCCCTGAGACCCAGACCTGTGGAGCCGGGAGACTACATCAAGACATGTAAGCAAAAGGAGGAATAACAGGCCAAGGGGCCAGGGAACCTACCTAGAGGTTCGGGAATACGGGTCGTACAAAGCCTAAGGAGAGGACTTCGGCTTTGAAGGCAGTGATGTGGGTAGGTGGGCAGGGGACCACAACTCCCAGCGGCCGCCGCGCGGCCTGGGCGGAGCCAGATACCCCAGGAGACGCCGCCAGTCACAGCTGCGTGCCCATTGGCCCCCGGGCCCTAGGCTCCGCCCGCCTCCCTCTGCATCTCCTTGCCATTCGCCTCTCGGGGCCATTCATTGATTGGCGCACTCACTCAACGATTAAAGGACTGCGTATTCACTTACTAGTAGTTGTGTAAGATTTCCTGCTTCAATTTCCTTGTTTCTTAAATGTGGATAATAGCTAACTCTAAAATGGTTATGAGGATCATATGAGTTAATAAAGTATTAGTATCGAGATTTGGCACAGTAACGACCTAAATGGTAGTTTTTCTCCTTTTAAAATCATTATTAGTACCATTTCCAGTTCTGTGCTGGGCAACGAGTATACTGTGGTGACCAAACAGACCAGGTCCACTGGAAAAAATAAATAATCGCAGTTTGTGATAAGTGTTATAGAGAAAATGCACAGAAGGGTGGGATGGTGACCATGAGAAGTCAGGAAAGTGACCTTTAGGCAGCCTGCAACTCCACGTAGGCTGGAAGAGTGTGCTAAGATGAGGGAACAGCCAGGGCACAAATCCTGAAACTGGAAGGAAAACAAGCGGGGCCAGTATGGTTGGAGCAGAGTGAGAGTGGAGGAGAGCTGTGGAAGTGTAGAGTGGCCAGGTGCCACAAGCAGGGTCCTATAGCCTTGGGATGCAATTTGGATTTTAGTCTCACTTTGCTGGGGAACCAGCAAAAGGTTTTTACCAAGGAAGGGACATAGTCTCATTTACATTTTAAACAAATCATTCACAGAATGCATAGAGTCATGCACACAATGTCTCTACAAGTCTACAGAAGAAGCTGGGATCCAGAGTCACCTCTGAGGAGAGAAGGCAGCAGATGGAGTGGGGAAGGGGTCACAGGAGTGGAAAGGAGACTCAGTTTATTCTTTTAGACTATTTGGAATTCTTACCATATACAAATGTTGCCTATTGGAAAATAATTTTTGATATATTAACATCTTTAAGGATCCCTCTGGCTGTGTTGAATGTAAGATTGTAGGGGATAGTGGAGCAGGAGGGCAGAGAAGAGACTATGGCAATAATCCAGGTGAGAGGCACAGGTGGGCTGGATCGCAGGCAGGGTGGCCGCGGTGGAAGTGGTCACTTTCACAATTTATTTTCAAGCTGGAGCCGAAAGGACTTGTGCAGAGAGTGAATGAAAGAGAGGGGTGAAGAGATGCCAAGGTTTTTGCTTGTACAGAAGTGTCATTTTGTGAAAGGGAAATGACTATGGGAGGAGAGAGTGGGAGTGGCGCGGGGGGGAGATGGAAATATCACTTCTGTTTCTATGTGGTACATTTAAGATGTTGACTAAACAATGTAGATAGGGGAGTCTGGAGATAGAATTTCGGGAGCCTTCAGTGTTGGAATTGATGAGAATGAATGAGAGATCACGCGGAGGTGTGTGTGGACGAAGACTGGACACTCCATCCCTTTAGAGGTCAGATCTATGAGGGGCAACCAGCAAATGAGAGGAGAGACGCGTGAAATTTGAGAAGCCCCAGGCAAGGTCATATTTCTCATCCTTGCTTGCCTGACCCACTAAGCTGCCTGCCCAAGGGTTTCCCAGGGCTGATGGTGCCCCAGCCTGAGCCCCAAATCTGGCCTGGATTGTGGCCAAATAGGGAACCAGTGCTCACTGGACCCAGACTGCAAGTTTGATATCAACAGTTACCTCCAGAGCCCTGACAATGTCAGGACACCCCACCGCTGGCAGCAGGAAGGAGAAAGAATTGTAGGGACAGAAGCCTCCTTCTCGTCCTTAATCTCCCTAAATCCTCAGTTCTCACCATTCTTAGCGGTCCAAGCCATTGTGATCTCTTGCCTGGGTAACAGCCTCCTAATTCTTGCCACCTTGACTCTCATTCCGCGAATCAAAATACTCCAATGGCTTCCCAATGCCCTTAGAATTAAATACAAACTCTTTCTCTAAGGCCCTGCATGGTGGGACCCCTACTGCTCTCTCCAGGCTGATCTCTTCTGTGCCCTTTCTGTTCTCCACCTACTTGATGCCTTCCGATCCCATCAGGACACATGTGTTGGTAAGAATTCCTAGGATTGTCTAAGCATGGAGAAAGGTGTGCCAGGATACACTCCAGCATGAGCAAAATGGCAACACATCAGAATGTGAAATGAAAACATAGGCTGAAATTCCATTAGTAATATTACAGTACAGCTCTCTGAAACCATCTAGCTTACCCAAGTTGCCAGTTTGCAAGCCACTCTTCATTTATCTGTAAAACCTACCCAGCCTAGCTGGCTACTATTATGACAAAGCAATTCTGCTCCCATCTGTTAAGCTGTACACTTCCTGAGGAGTAGCTGTTACCAAACCTGTTTATGCCCGCTATGCTTAAGTTAATAACTTAACCCAATCAGATAAATGAAATATTAATGCAAGAGAGTTGTTTGTATGCAAAGCAGGTTGCCTGCATTGGAAAGAATAAAAGTGAGCTACTTAAAAAAAAAAAAAAATGCTGCCAAATTAGATGCAAGCAAAGCAACCGTAAATGATTAAACAGAAAAGCTCATAAAAACCTAGGAAGGTCCAGCCTTCAGTTTGCTTGATAAGTGTTTTTAGGTTCTCAAGTCACTTTTTTTAAAAAATAAATTTATTTATTTTTGGCTGCAGTGCGTGGGCTTTCTTCGTTGCAGTGCATGCGCTTTCTCTAGTTGCAGCGAGCGGGGGCTACTCTTCGTTGCAGTGCGCAGGCTTCTCATTGTGGTGGCTTCTCTTGTTGCAGAGCTCGGGCTCTAGGCACGTGGGCTCAGTAGCTGTGGTGCACGGGCTTAGTTGCTCCGCGGCATGTAGGATCTTCCCGGAACAGGGATCGAACCCTTGTCCCCTGCATTGGCAGGCGGATTCTTAACCACTGCACCACCGGTGAAGTCCCTCTCAGGTCACTTTTTAAAAAGAACTGGAAATGATAAATGACTTTGTGGTTTATGGGTGCAGTTTATACACGCATGTGACGTTGTATGAGAACTGGGAGACTTATACTTAAAGAAAAGGTCTTGGGTACTTCCCTGGTGGCACAGTGGTTAAGAATCCGCCTGCCAATGCAGGGGACACGGGTTCGATCCCTGGTCCGGGAAGATCCCACATGCCGCGGAGCAACTAAGCCCATGTGCGACAACTACTAAAGCCCACGCGCTCTAGGGCCCGTGTGCCGCAACTACTGAGCCTGCGTGCTGCAACTACTGAAGCCCACGCGCCTAGAGCCTGTGCTCCGCAACGAGAAGCCACCGCGATGAGAAGCCCGCACACCACAACGAACAGTAGCCCCTACTGGCCGCAACTAGAGAAAGCCCGCACACAGCAACGAAGATCCAGTGCAGCGAAAAAACAACAACAACAAAAAGGTCTTGGTTCTACATGGAGGGAAGAGACGAATGTCTTTCTAAAATGTTCTTGATGAAAATAAAACATTTAAAGTGTTTAGATGTTCATTAATGCTATTTGCCATATTTTTCTAACTCCCCACTGGCCCAGCAATTGAAAGGATTGCACTTCCTGACCCCACTACATTTGAGTGGGGCCATGTAATTAATTCTGGCTAATGAGGTATGGGCGAAAATGACACATGTGAATTCAGTCTGGAGCATTTAATTACTGGTGCCACACCAGAGCACTCTATGCCTTTCCCATGCCACTTGGCAATGTTTAAGATCTCTCAGCATGGGCTCCAAGCTGATCCTCCATGTAGCGAGAGGGAGAATATCCGCCCTTTCTATTTTAAGTCGCTGCAGTTTGGGGGTTGTTTGTTATTGCAGCATAACCTAGCCTATCCTGACACAGAAATGTCCTTTTCAAATAATCCTGTTTAACCAATCTGATTGTTTTTACTGAAAGGCCAAGCTGGGAGTACAAATAGATGCGTATGTGGCATAGACAAGGACATGAAGACAACATGGACAAATAACACTTTATACTACAAAGTGGGAGTAAGGTGATCTCTACCTTGAAGTTTCTCTTTTGTTTTTGCAATTACAAAATAATGTTCTTAAAAAAAAAAAAGGGTCTGCCTAATACACACTCTTCAAGCTCTATACATTCTTCCTTAAACTTTCTCATCATGATTTGTAATTCTTTGTGTCTCCCACATTAGACTGGGAGCTTCTTAAGGACAAAGACCATGTCTGGCGTACTCACAGCTGTATCCCAAGAACCCAGCACACAGCTCTCTGGGTCTAAGTGTACAACCCCCTAGAACACCCTCCACACCTCTAGAGAGGTTCTGTAACGTGTTCACTCTTCCGTTTCCCCTTCTGGGGCGCACCAGGAAACCACCTGTCCCAGCTTTCCCTGCAGTAGGAGGGGAAGATTGAGTTCTCACCCGTGGGAGCGTATGCATGAGCGTCATGACGTCACGAGCGAGCGTCATTTCCGGTCCCAGGCCGGTTAAGAGCCAGTGTACGCTCCACGTGCCCTCGCTCTATTGCTCTTTCCAGTGTTGGAGACTAAAGGAGGGTTTGGTTATTGGATGGAAGCAGCAGGACCCCCGAGTCACTGTTGGAGAAGAGCCGCCAGAGGGAGCAGCCTGACCCAGGCTATCATGGTGGGGCAGCGCCGGAGCGGAGGGAGGTAAACCCTCTGTTAAACCAGTGAGATTTAGGGATTTGTTAACATAACATAGTCTGATCTGAAAACACACACACACACACACACACACACACACACACACACACACACACACGGCTCTTTAATCCTATTTGTCTACCCACCCCATGCGCTCTGTAGTCTGTAGCCTCCAGGCCTTCGTTTAAACTGTCCCCTCTGCCTACTGTGCCCTTCCCTTTAGTTGTACCTATCAAAGGATGACCCACAATAGCATATACTTTTCATTAAGCATGAAACTGGGAGTTCTCATTTAATTCCCACAAGGACCCTTCAAGGTTGGCTTATGAGAGCCTCAACTTACAGGTATGAGAGAACAGGGTCTGCAAGGTGAGCTCCCTGATTTCTTCCTGCCAACTCCAGGAAGGCAGGGACCACACCTTTTCACTGCCACAGCCCTAACCCCTCCCAGGCATCCAATAAATATTTCCCAAACAAATGAACTGCAAATTTTCGACCTCCAATATCAACTGGCCCCTGCTTCCTCCTTCGTATTGTACAAAGCTCCTTGATTACCTCCTAGAGTTTGGTTGATCCTCAGCCATACACACCAGAGTGGGTCAGACTGGTTGCTAGAGCTGGTGCCAACCTGTATCACTTAATTTAAAAACATATCATTCTTGGAGGGACTTCCCTGGCGGTCCAGCGGTTAAGACTCTGCACTTCCACTGCAGGGGGCGCGGGTTCTATCCCTGGTCAGGGAACTAATATCCTGCAAGCCACGCAGCGTGGCCAAAAAAATAAAATTAAAAATAAATAAATAAAAATATATCACTCTTGGAAAAGCAATAATAATAAACATGTCTTAGACACTGCTAAGCACTTCATGTCTGAGCTCACCGAAGACTTACACACCAGGCCATGAGGGTGACAATCTTATTATCCCATTCTACAGAGAGGGAAACCAAGGACCAGTGAGGCAGGAGCCTGTGGTCACAGGCCGAGGAGAGGCAGAGAGAGATCACAAGCCCAGGTCTGTCCTTTTTTTTTTTTTTTTTTAAGATTTTTTTGATGTGGACCATTTTAAAAGTCTTCATTGAATTTGTTACAACATTGCTTCTGTTTTATGTTTTGGTTCTTTGGCCGTGAGGCATGTGGGATCTTAGCTCCCCGACCAGGGATCAAACCTGCACTCCCTGCATTGGAAGGCAAAGTCTTAACCACTGGACTGCCAGGGAAGTCCCCCAGGTTCGTTCTTAATCTCAGCAGAAGCCCTTGGCCCCTAGTTGGTGGAAAAAATGAGGGGCATTAGGCATGACCACCTCAACTTTCTGTTGCTCCTACCCAAGGTCCACCCAGGGCCATCAGCTAGGGGCTGGGACCCTCCCGTCCTCGTCACTGCGACCCTCCCGTCCTCGTCACTGCGACCCTCCCGTCCTCGTCACTGCGACACCTCTCACATCTGCCTCTCAGCCACCACCTACCCCCCCAACGTGCACTGTTCCAAACACTCCCAGATTGGAAAAACCCGGACCTCGCCCACCTCTAAGCCCAGAGGCCTTTCTCCTCGCCTTCAGACGCAAGGTGCCTTTGAGATGGCCGTGTCCTGCCCGGCCTCTTCCGATACAGTATGATCCCCACTGGTGAACTGGCAAGATACGAGTTGGTACAACCACTGATGTGCCAGATATTTTTTGGAGGGAGCAATTTGGCAGTTCTGTTGCAGTTTAAAATGGGCACCCCACTAAAAAATAAATAAAAATAAAATAAAATGGGTACCCCAAAAGATCAGAAACATTCTACATGGCTAACAATAGGGGACTGATTGAGACAGCTGTGGCATTCCATGGGGGAATACCATGCGGCCATAAAAAGAGGGGGACTTCCCTGGCGGTCCAGTGGTTGACTCCTCACTTCCAATGCAGTGGGCGTGGGTTCCATCCCTGGTCAGGGAACTAAGATCCCACATGCCGTGGGGCATGGCCAAAAAAAAAAAAAAAAGGGACAGAGAGGGCTTTTTGCCCTGGTATAACCTGCAAGATACTCTGTCAGATGATAAAAGTAATCTACAGAATAAAGCAGACTAAGTTCTAGAGATATTCTGTAGAACAAAGTGCAGTGCCCATAATTACTGACACTCTACTGTGCACTTAAATTTAAGAGGATACATCTGTTAAGTGTCCTTACTACCCACCCCCCACAAACACACACAAAACCAAAGAGACACAAGGAAACTTTCAGAGGTGATGGATGCCTACTACCTTAATTGTAGTGATGCTTTCATGAGTGTATACATATATCCAAACTCAATCATACCTCAATAAAGCTGCTTACAAAAATATAAAGCAGGCTGCCACTGGATAGAAGAGCCAGAAAATGAATATATTTCTCTGTTTGCTTCTACCTGCTCGTTCAGATCTCTGAAAGAATACACAAGAAATTGGTTACTGGTCTCCAGAGGTGGCTGCGAGAGACCATGCATTGGGTTGATTTTGGAGCCTCTAAGAGTGTGAACCATAGAAGTTTTTTTATGCAAAAAATAAGTTCAATCTTTAAAAAGGCAAATAAATAGAAATAGAACTGGCATACTCCTCAATTTTGAAATTTTCCAGCTGAGACTGTATCACACAGGAATCCCTGCACAAATGAGGGGTTAAAGATGTATGTATATGCTGATTCTCTGTGGCATTTTTGATAATAGTGGAAAACTATACAGCTACCCAAAGACAGCCCCCATGACCCCCACCTCCTGGTATTATAATCCTTGTATTGTCCTCTCAGCCTCAGTGTGGGCTGGACCTAGCGATAGCTGTAATGAACAGAATATGGCAAAAGTGATAGGCCATCACTTCCACCATTGAGTTACAAAAAGACTGTGGGTTCCATCTTGGGTGCCCTATGAAGAGGCCCACATGGCGAGAAACCAAGGGAGACCTCCAGCCAAGAGCAAGCAAGGAACTGAGGCTCTGTGTCCAGGGACCTGCAAGGAACCAGATCCGGCCAGCAGGCATGTGAGTGATCTTGGAAGTGGGCCTTCCTCCAGTGGAGCCTTCAGATGAGACCACAGCCCCAGCCCAGTTGACGGCAACCTTGAGAGACCTTGGGCCACAGGCACGAGCTAAGCTGGGCCCGGATTCCTGACCCAGAGCAACTGCAGGACAATAAACGCTTATTGTTTTAAGCCACTGAGTGATGGGGTTTGTTACATATCGACAGACAGACAGCTTATGCAGCCGAGATGGTCTGTGGGGTTGGAATTTGTCCACTTAATGGACTAGGGGAAGCAACCGTTTAATAACAGGACATAAAGCCTCATGTAACGAATGATGTGGACAAATGGTCATGACTCAAGTGAAAAAAAAGCAAGATAAAGAACATACAGAAACTGACCTCATTTACATAAAACATTTAAGAAACTATAAACGTGTCTACAACCACATGCATGTAAACCCAACACCAAACTGATGTACCCGCCTCTGGGGAGGATGCTGGTTCGCTCAGTGTTTGGGGTGAGAGGGGAGAATGAGGTGTGAAAGGGTACTTCACTTTTTATTCTACACACTTCAGTGGTTTTTCACCTTTATGAAACTAGAATCCTGTATATCGCAATAAATTTTTAAGGTTAACTTTTTAAAAACCCAAGATGGTGGGAAAATATATATTAGTATTGTGTACCTTGAAACAAATATACCTTTTTTAGAAGGTGTCGTTTTTCTCATAAATTTTCTTTATAGAGGTAGTAGGTGGGCATGCTCTCACCCAAGACAGGTTTCCAACCATTAATGTGTCAGTGTTCTAGCTTTTTTTTTTTTTTTCAGTTATGTTCTGCCACTTTTGCCAGATCTGTTCCTGTGGAAGAATTCTCAATTCCCAGTTTTGCTTCCAGCTCTAAATGCATGGTCCAAAAGCAAATTGGTCAGAAATGAAATGTTTCCAACCAGTCACTCATCCAATTACAACCTTCATGGATGCCCTGGTGGTACTGACAAACTGGCATGCATTTTTAGAAGCAGTTTTGCCCTCTAAGAGTGCGTTTTGGCCAGTGATAACAACCATGGCTAATAGCAGCTCTCCTGAGGGGAGGGCTGTGCTGAGCCCGCCAGGTACTCAATCCTACGAGGAAGTCACTACTTGCCATGTGGGGAGACTGAGGCTCACAGAGGCCTGGGGACCTGCCCAAAGCCACACAGCTCATTGGTTCAGAAGCTGGAGTCTCAACACTGAGGTGCTAAGGTCTGCACCATTTCTTCTACACTTCAGCAGCTTTAACAGTACCTCGTGCTCAGGGAAAAATGTTCCAGAAAGATTTGCTCTATTGGCGTTGGCCGGTTCTCGGGGGTACTTTAAAGGCTGTTGTCTACACCCCGGCTGTGAAATGTGGAGGTGAGTTCTCCGTGTCTAGACCTCCACTCTCCGGGCCCGCCCGTAACCAAGGGCTTTCTTCTGCCTCACCCTGTGTATGATATGCACCCGTGATGACACTGTGACAGTCCCTTTTGTTCCTCTAATTGGGTGCTGAGGTCAAGAGGGCCTCATAGGCCCACAACGGCCAAACCAGTGACTGGAAACATTTCTTTGTCTGATCAATTTGTCCCAGATGGACTCGAGCCTGTGTTTCCCTGCAGGGCAACGTCCACCCTGGTGGGAACGGCACGGGCTGCTCCCCGCTAGTCTTCTTCCCTTTTAGCGGCTTTGGACACAGTCGATCACCCTCTCCTCAAAAACTCGGCTTCCAGAACACACGTGCCTGCCTGCTCCTCCTGCCCCCGGCCCCCACCCAACTCTCACGCGTGGGTCCTCCTCTGGCCTCTGTCCTTTGTCCTCGCGTCTTCTTCTTCCAGAGGTCACAAAATGGCGGCCCGGCGGCCTCGTGAGACCCACCAGCGGATTTTGTTTGGTCCTCACAGTGTTTTTTGGTTTTAATTTGAATGCAGTTAGGCGGGGCAAGCAGTCCCCAAGTTCGCCACAGTCCCCATCAATCCTTGTCGTCTTACACCCGTCCGCGTCACACATTTCCATCACCTGCCTGGTCCCTGGAGCCATCTGAGTTTTCAAAAACCCCTGCTACACATGCTGCCTGGGAAACCTCACCCGCTTTTCCCTCCTTCGACCGCCACTGGGATCTCCTGCTCCATCTCTCATCTGCGTCAAAATCGCCGAGGGAGCTTGTTCCAAATGCCGACGCCCAGCCTCCCTCCCGCCCCCGGATGGATCTGCTTCGACAGTTCTAGATGGTTCTAGATGGTTCTAGGGCAGAGATCATAAACTCATAAATGCCGGCAGGAGCCAGGTGGGCCACATAAATGAGTGAACTTGACAGGTATAAGAAAAGTCGACGGCCAGAAATATAATCAAATGGAATCTTTACTGAACTCTGGTGAATGCATGGAACATAATACAAACATGTATGATACTGGAGTTTATATTTCAAATCCAAAATTGAAAAAATACAAATTGAAAAATAGAAATATTTAATTACTAAAATTTTTTTTCTCTGTCATAATTCTTCTGCTCCCTGACTTGAAGCTGGCAGGCGGACATCATCCCTGCCACCCCCAGATGTCAACGTCAGGCCTTGGCTGTCATGGTGGGATGGGTGGTTGAGAATTCAACCTGGACTCCTGAAGCTGGGAGCGATATTGAACTTGATTCAGTTTTGTAACGGAAAACGGCTGTTCACAAGCGTGGCCGCTTCCAAACACGGAGGTTCAGGACAACCACTGGAGAGTGGTGTAGGGCTGTCATCTTCCGACGGAACCCACTTAGGAACCAGCAGCTTACTGCCCTGTAGTTCGTTCAATAACTACTATTTGCAGTCTGCATTCACATGATCGACATAAACCAACAAAGGCAAACTGGACAGTGTTAAGTTTGTTTTCATGAAGTCTAGATGCAGAGAGCCCTTGGGGGAATTTGGTCTTTAACCCCGCGAGTTGGGTGAACATGGTCTGGGCCATGTCTTTCGTTTCTGGAAACCAACTGCAGCAACGAAAGGGAGTCAGAATATTCCCTGCCAACGACTTCCCCATTTTTGCCAGGACTGGGTGAACACGATCATACATTCAAGTAGCTGTTTGTGTACGTCTTTGCGGAGAAAAGAGAGTGTTCAGAAGGGTTGGAACCTCGATCAAAAGTCTCCGACTGACCTTCTCAGGGGAACCAAGGTGTGGCTTCTGCCTCATCTGAAATGAACCAAGTGGATGGACTGCAACGGTTCAGACTGCTTCCACACATCCTGTGACGACCAGGTCACAGACTTCTATAAAATACATCGGGTCAAGTTCATCACCAGCCTGCCCGTGGTTAAGGTACACGAGTCTGTCACGGACATCGTGTCGTGTGTTCCATTGACCTTCTTAGTAAGGTCAGTGCCTGGTGATTGATGCAACGACCTGACTTGAGTGCTTGGATCAAGGCATCCCCTGTCGGTCCCCTGTGACACTGATCATTTGATCACCACCACGGTCTGTAGCTGTGCTCAGGCATTTTGACCAGTCTCCATGAAACTGTGCATTTCTCTCAACACACAGAAAACAGGTCACTTCCCAGTGTCGGGCCTGCCTTGGCACCGTGTCACAGATTTCTTCGGTCACATCGAGATTCTCCACACCACAAATAAATAAAGCTAACTGGGTGGCAACAGTTCATGAGCAGCGATAGAAAAGGCCACGATTGATTTGACTCGTTCAAGCAACCGGACTTGTCAGTCTTCGGATTTCTCTTCACCTCCCCATGGGATGCAGACGCCTGCTAGACTTAGAGGATGGTCCAGACAGACATGAGTTTCTGTTCAGGAGGCGTCATTTCTGCTCGCTTTTAAACTCGCTGTCGGTAGGCTGGAATGCCCAGGTGACTCTTTTCACATGATTCCGGAACCGTGCGTGGCAGCCGTGCCACTGCTCCCGTCCGCTTCCCAAAACCAGCCCTACTGACACTTGAGGCCCTTTTTCAGTTCATTGAGTATTGCGTCTCGCGTCTGCTCTGTGTACTGGTCGAAGCTCTTACTGTGCTTGGATTCATAGTGACGCCTCAGGTTGTATTCTTTCAACACAGACACGATTTTTTTGCATATTAAGCAGGTAGGCATGCTCTTCACCTCCACAAAGAAATAGGCTCGCTCCCATTTCTCTCGAAACACGTGGCCCTCTCGTTCTCTCTTTCGTTTTGCCACTTTTGGTAGAGACATGGGTACAAGAAAGATTTCACTGTCTCCGAACGCTACCACAGGAACAACAACAGTGCAAGCCCCGTGCCAAAGGCAACAGCCTCCTGCCTCGTGGTGGGGGAGTCAAGAGGGAGTGGTGGGGACTGTGGCGAACCAGAGAGCACACGCCCCATGGAAAGGGGCAGCTCCAGCCCGTTGTTTGCTAGGCAGAAGGGCGGGCCCAGGGGTGCCAGATCTTCTGACTTGTCAAGAGAAGCCAAGACTGCAGATTTTGTGTGTGTGTGTGTGTGTGTGTGTGTTTGTGTGTGTGTGTGTGTGTGTGAATCATCCTGATTTTTACAACTAACTTGTTAGGAAAAAAAATGCCACATATGCTAACACAGGGAAGGCCAAACAAAACTCATCTGTAGAGTGGCCCACGGGCCACCAGATTGCAACCTCTCTCCTGGGACGCCGCCCGGGAATCTGATGTTAACCGGCGTCTCAAACAATGCGGATGCTGGTGGTCCAGCCGTGGACCACGCTCTGAGCAACACTGCTCTAGGGTCTGACAACGGACAACTAATTTTCTGCCCCCAGGCCAGAGCACCCCTGTGCTCCAGCCACGTGTCTGTATCCAGCCGTCCCCTGGACGTCTCTCTAAGGACGACCTGAGGCCCTTTGCCTCATTACATCCCAAACCTGTACAACCTCCTTACATTCCTGCCGGGTTTCCCATCACCAGGACGGCTCCACCGTCCACCCTGTCCAAAGCCCTGGAAGGTAGGTCTCTGCCTGGGACCTGGAGCCTGCCCTCTCCACATGAGACCTCATCCATTCTGGTGTCTTCAACCACCAAACATATACTGTCGCTAAGGACACACATCCTGTGCTCCCAACACGGCCTTGGTCACTTGGGTGTCCCTGGACCATCAGCACTCACTACTGGCTCCTTCTCCCAGCTCCCTGCCTCAGGGAGGCCCACTGTCTACCACACACCCAGGCCAGGTCCTGGGCACCGCCCTCGACCCCACCCGTACACCCCCAGCTTTCTTCACACAGCACACTAGTCTCTAGCCTCACCCCTCCTGCCCCCCGACTCGGCCCAGCCCCTCCTCTGGCCTCTCCTCTCCCCAGGGAAATTGCCCCGGACCCCTACCTGCCTTCCGTCCTGCCCTGTCACATCCCACAGCCCAGAGGGGGCTTTCTGAGAGCCAGCCGACCCAGGCCTGGCCCCTGCTCGTGGCCTCCTGCAGCTCTTCTGCATCCCCTGGACAAGCCTCCAGCTGCTTGGCTTGGAATCCGAGCCCCGTCCCCGCCTGGCGCTCGCCCACCTCTCTAGGCCCTCCCTCCCTTATGCTCGTGCTCCAGGAGCATGGACTGTCTTGCTCCTCTGACCACCCCAAGCTTCCTCCTGCCCCCACACGTTCATTTCTGTGGTCTCCGCACCTAGACCGCCACCGCCTTCCTTCCCAGCCTCCCTGACTCCTGCTTCTCACAGACGCTGCCAAGCCCAGCTGGCTCAGAGGCCTCCTCCGGGCCCAGCTGGTACCCTCTCTAGCTCCACGAGCGCACGTGGTCCTGGGAGCCCTGCCTGCTGCCTCCACATCTCCCTGGAGCCAGGCTGCACCAGACTGCCTGACTCGCCACCAAGCCCTGGCCTCACCAGCCCGGGGCCTCAGGGACGTCTGTTGAAGCGAGAACAAGGACAGAGGTGTCTCCCCCCGTCTCCTCCTGCCCAGTCCTGGGGGATGTCAGTGACGGGAGCCGGGGCGTGTGTTAAAAGGAACTTTATTGGGTGTCGGGGGTTCAGATGAGGTCCATGAGGATGTCGTCCTCCATGACGCTGGGCTGCAGGCCCGGCTGGGGGACCGGGCCCCGGGGACCCCCGCTGAGCAGCATCTGACCTGGGGGGCAGTGGGGAAGGGACTGCATCTCCCAGTAGTCCCTGGGGCCCTGGAGGGCCCTGGGCCTGCTTCCTCCCTCCTCCTCTGGGAGCCCAAGGCACTGAGTGGTCTAGGAAGCCCTGGGGGGACCCACAGAGGCGCCTTCTGACGCCGTGGGACCACAGATAGTCCTTTTCCCGTTAAGCCTTTGGGAGCCCATCCCCCAACATACCTCTCTGGCCCTAAGACGTTTCTCAGCAACCCCAGGAAGACACACAGGAAGGGAATGGTGGGGAGAGCTCCTGCCTCCTTGGTCCCTTGGGCTGTATTTCCCAGGAGCCCTTAGAGCCCCAAGAGCCACGGGCGACCCGCTATTCTTCAATCCCAGAACTTTACTTCCCAGAAGTCACTGGTCTTGGGGCTCCGGTCCCGGGGCTGCTGGGATACTCAGTCCAGGACCTGGCCTCCCCCGAACCCCCTTACCTGGCAGTGGAGCCCTCGGGGGAAGCTGTGCAGTCCAAGACTGGGTCGGCGGCGGTGGGTGCAGGAGCGGGGGCCCCAGCTGGGGCTGCCCCAGGCCCTGGTGCGGTGGGGGCAGCAGTGCAGGGGCCCCTGGTGGCTGGAGGTGGTGGAGGGAGGCCTGAGGCGGGGGCACCCCAGTCTGGGGCTGGGAGAACAAGGAAAGCAGTTCAGAGGCGAGGCCCCTGGTGGGGAGCCCCCACCTCCCCCAGCCCCTCGGGTAGCTTCTGGTCTTTCTTCCAAGGAATCTTAGCAGAAGCCCACGTAAGATACGTGGGGAGGAGCCAGGCGGGTCGCCAGTCACACCCTTCGATCAAACCAACCTCCCGCCTCCAAGATGAAAGGAATCAAACTGTCAAGGCCCAGGACCCACAGCTCCCATCTGCCGCCCGCCCCCAAAGCTCACCGGTGGTGGGTTGAGGAGGAGGCTCCGCAGTTGGGGGTTGGCCCCGGGATTCTGGGGCCGAAGGATGGGTCCGGGAGGGGGCGGGCCAGGGGCCGCTCCAGGAGGGCCTTGCGGGGCGCCCGGGGGCGCCTGGGCAGCACCCTGGGGCTGCGGCTGCCCCGTGGCCGTAGAGGCCCCCACGGTACCCTGTGGCTGGGGCTGCGGCGGGCGGAGCTGGAGCTGACGGGAGGAGACGGGAGTGAGGACAGAGCCCCCAGACACCCTGACCTCTGCGGTGGGGTCAGAATCACAGCCTCCTCCGGGGCCTCCCCCGCCCGGGCCCTGACCCCACTGGCCCTGTCCTCACCAGGTTCTGCGAGGGCCTTGCCTGGTCCTCCAGAATGGGGCCCAGCCCCGGGGGTGCCTGCTGTGCCCCCATCTGTGTGGGGAGAGAGGGAGCAGATCAGTGGCTGGGCGGGGCGTCCCCATGTCGGGGAGGGTCTGCGCCCTGAGAGGGAACCTGTCAGGAGCTGGGGACCTTTTCTGTGGCGGGTGGGCGGGTCTGGGAGGTAAACCTTACGTTCCCAGGTCCCCAAGAGGGGGCTGTGCCTTGGAGATTCAACGAGAACACTAAAAAAGGAGAGAAACGGTGCACGGCAACATGGGGATAGGACTGAATTTGGCAGGAGGAAGCGCCCAGCACTGGCGCCCCAGGAGGGCTCCGCGGGGTCTGCCGCGAGCTCGGGGCCGGGGGGCCGCGGCGCTCACCCCACGCTGCTGCTCCAGCTTCTGCTGCTGGACTTGCTTGTGGTTGGTGATGACCTGCCGGATGCCGTTGACGAAGCCGCTCTGGTCGTAGGGAATGAGGCCCATGAAGATCTTCTTCTTGGACGAGTACAGGAGCATGAGCACGCGCACCTCGCAGGGGGCCGTGTGCGGGAAGTGCACGCAGCCCGCCTGTGGGAGAGCGTCGCAACTGGTCACCCCAGTGACCAGGAGGAGGCCTCCCACCCACCCCCCGCGCTTCAGATGGTTCTAGAGGCCCCACAGGCCAGGAGTGGCAAGCTTTCTGCTCTAAAAGGTTGAGGAGACTCAAGGTTTGGCTTGGGGCTGCTCCAGAGAGCTGGGTGGCCAAAGGAACAGGGCGAGGCTGGGATTCTTGCTGACCACTGGGCAGGAGAGCAGAGAGGAAGTCCCCCCAACTTTGCCACACCGCGGGAGGCTGCCCTCCTCAAAGCCCCACTGGGAGGGCCCACGGCTGAGAGGGAGGGGCTTCAACACAGAGCTGATGCTGGAATCACGTGACCAATGGTGGTGGCGGATACATGACTGACTGGGAATCCAAGAGGCCCCTGGGGGCACCACACCCTCTCGGCCTCAGTACCTGCAGTGAGAACCTCGGGTAGCAGCGCTAACATCCCAAGGGATGTGACTCTGGGACGTGCCGATACACATCAGGCATCCTGCCCATGGCTGGACGCACAGGAAGTACCCGGGACACATTAGCGAACGTCAGGTGAGGCCGTAATACGCGGGGTGTTCAGGAGGTGGGCTCTTGGGGGAGGAGGGGCTGATAAGATTGAGGTCCCCGCTGTAGAACCCTGGCCAAGTCAGCCTTGCTTTCTCACGCGAGGCAGACCCTGCTAGCTGCCTACCATCTGCCCTTCTCCCCCGGGTAGAGAACCCCGATTCCGTTTGGGTAGCAACACGTCCGGGTCCCAGTGCACTCATGGGTGCCTGTTCCCCGATGCTCTCCTATGCAGCCAAGGGTGGCCCAGTGGCCTGGGTCTGGCCCAAGACGTGAAGGGAAGCCTGCCTGCCTGAGAGTGTGGGAAAGTGCTTTCCTAAAGAAAGGGAAATACACAGCTGATGCCACGCCTCCTTCTTGCCTTCCTACAGCAAGTCAAACAAGAGTCCTCGAGCTTCGAAAGCCATCTTACAACCACGAGAGAGAAGCCAAGAGAACCCCAGAGATCCTGGCCCTGACGTCATGGGGCTACATAACTAACCCCGAGAGCTGCTCACCTCTGGATGTCCTGTTACGTGTCACAAATGAATGCCTGCTTGTACAATGCTCACTTTGGGGACATCCCTCTCAGAACCCAGCTGCCACGCTGTGAAGAAGCCCAAGCCACACGGGGAGGCCACAGGTGGGCACCCGATGGCCAGGCCCAGCTGAACCCCGCTGACAGCACCATGTGAGTGGGCCATCTTGCACCTCCAGCCCAGGTGAGCTTTCAGATGACCACAGTCTCAGCCGCCACCTGGCAGTAACCCCCACAAGAGTCCCCAAGCAAGACTAGCCCAGCTGAGCCCAGCTGACACACACAGGACTAGGAGAAAGAATAAACTGTTGTTTTAAGCCTCCACCCCAATCATCTATCTGTTCTAAAAACTCTGCTGGTTGGGTGTATTGCTATTTGCAGTTGGAGGTATTCCCAACTCTCAGGATCACCTTCTTTGTAGAATTTTCCTGAGGATTCCATGAGGTAATCCACCAAAAGTCCCCTCTCCTAGAAAAGTGCCAGATCCACAGGATGTACTCATTAACTGGTTCTGCTCTATTTAGAGAGCCTCCCTCAGTGTGATGAGTTGAACTGTATCCTCCAAAAAGACACGCTGAAGTTCCAAACCCCAGCACCTGTCAATGTGACCTTATTTGGAAATAGGGTGTTTGCAGATGTAACAAGTTAGGATGAGATCATTAAAGCAGACCCCAATCCAAATGATTGGGGTGTCCTCATAAGATGACAGAGACACACACACAGGGAAGAAACACACAGAGGGAAGACAGCCATGTGACAATGGAAACAGAGACTGGAGTTTTGCTGTCTAAAGCCAACCCCGCCGGGGGCTACCAGCTGTAGGAGGCAAGGAAGGGTCTTCCCCTAGAGGCTTCAGAGAGCGCGGCCCTGCTGACACCCTGATTTCATTCAGACTTCTCTTTTCCGTAAGTGCGAGAGAATGCATTTCTGTTGTTCTTGGCCCCAGGAAGCCAACCCAGCAAACCCCCGTCAGAGCCAAGGGTTTTAACGTGGAACGGACCTCAATCTGGTGCATGTTGTAATTATAAAAAAAAAAAAGCTAAGGCTGAGGAACCCGAGGTCACAAAGGCAGCCCCACCATCAAAAATGGCTCCCTTGGGCCCAGGAGGATGGGGAGTGGCCACCTGCCCGCCCACCCGCCCACCCCACTCACAAAGCCGTTGCCCATGATGCGGTAGAGGCCTTTGAGAGAGTCCAGGTCCTTGTTGGTGAAGTGGAACTGGACCATCCTTGAGTTCCGGAACAAAGGGCCCAGGGTGGTCTGCGGGAGACACTGACGTCAGCCAGCGTGCGAAGCAGGGACGTGAGGAGGGGAGGACAGAGGCGGGAGGGGGTGGGCGGCTGTCCTCTCCCGCCACTCACCAGCAGCTGCTGGGGGATGAGCTGCATGATCAGCTTCTGGGGCCACTGCTCTGTTTTCCTGGGGCAACAACGGGAGGGGCGTCAGGAAGTCGCACACCCCAGCTCACCGCCCACCCCACCCCCAGCAGGCACCTACAGGTTCTCGCCGTGATTCACGTAGACCTGACAAGGCAGTGACCGAGTCAGCTTAGTGTTGGCGTCCACGGAGGCAGGTTTGGGCTTCTGAGGAGAAGAAGGGCATGTCACGGTGAGAAAGGTCCCGAGCCTCCATCCCCTTGACCTCTCCTGCCCTACCCTGGGAGCCCCGAAGCTCAGGACCCCCACCCCAGTTTAAGTCCCACAAGCCCTGGGCCCCTCCGTCAGACCATCAATCCCACAATCCTCTAGTCTTCAAATTCCACAAACGCTGGGGCTCCTCCTCTTGCCCCCGAATCCCACAGCCCTCTGTCCCCTAGATGCCACCATCTCCTGGATCTTCCCTGGACCGAGAATCCAAGACCTCTCTTAATCCTGAATTCCGGGCTATAAATGCCACGTGTCCTTGGGACTATCCTCAGGACCACAAGTCCCACGACCCCATGGGGGCCCCGGCCTAACCCTGTACCCCACCAGGCCTGGCCCTATGGATCCACTCACCTCCTGCCACTCAAGGACCCCACTCCAGGCCAGAAGTTTGTTGGAGACTGACTGCTGCCCGCCGAGGGCCGGGGCCCCGAGCTGGGCCGGAGAAGGGCCACTCACCCCGCCTGGGGCCACGGTGCCCGCCTGACAGAGGGGAGGAAGGAGGGCCATGGGGCAGGGTCAGACCATCTCCTGGGAGGGAGTGTCCTGAGAGAGGGACAAACCAACAAGCAGAACGGGACGGAGGTCCCTTCCTCTGCACCCCGAGGGCCAGAACACCAACCACTGGGCCGTGCCTGGGACCATAAATGCTCTGACCCTGTAGGATTCAAAGACTCTCAAGCCCCTGATGTCCTGCACCCCCAGGACCCCTCGGGCTCCTCAGAACAGTCTTCACCCACCCGGAACCACAAACCCCATGATTCTGCTCCCGGACCCGCTACTCAGTGTTGCCTTAGCACAAGCTCCATGAGCCCCTGAGGACCCCGAACAACAAGACCCACGTGCCCTTGGGCCCTCCTCAGAAAGGCCAACTGCTCCTCCCCTGCACTGTGTTAGCAGCCAGAAGGCAGGTACCTACCATGGATGGTGCCCCGGGCTGTGCAGGGGGGGCCAGGCCCGGGCCAGGGGCCACAGTGGAGACCAGGCTGGGCTGGGAAGCAGGAGGTGGCTTGGGGGCGCCGGGGGGCCCTGGGGGCAGCGGGGGGGCCTGGGCCTGGCTGTAGGGGGGACCCACTCCTGGAGCGGCTTGCTGAAGGGGGTTGATGGGCGAGACTGCGGGAGAGACCAAGGGAAGCGGTGGGGGCAGGTGTGTGGAGAGTGGCCCGGCTGCCCCCCGGCCCCGCCACATCCCCGCCCGGGACTCACAGCGAGGGCCCAGCCCAGCCTTCTGGTTCTTGGCGGCCTCCACTGCGTTCTGGGCAGCCACCTGGGCTGCACTCAGGTTCCCGGGCACCTGGTGATAGAGGGGAGGGGCTGGTGAGGACCACCCTCCCCAGCTCCAATATCGCAGGAGCTCGTGACTCCCATCACCCCACAGGGACGTGATTCCCCAGCCCTAAAACTTCTACCCTCCAGGTGTCTCAAGGGAGATGCCCATCACCCCCAAGGCCCAACATCCAACTAGGTCTCTCCCAAGGGACCAGGGCTCCCGCAAGGCCCCAGGAGCATGTCCCTTCCCTGGTGATGTTCGCACCTGGTACTGCTGGGGCACAGGGGGCAGAGGCTGCTGGGGGGCTGCTGAGAGCGTGGCCCCCGAGGGTGGTGCTGGAGGCAGGGGCACAGGCTGCTTCGGCTGCAGGGGGCCGGGGGCCGAGCCACCTCCGACTGAGAGCCAAGGATGGACGATCGAGCCCCACGAGAAGGGGATTGAGAGACAGGAAGAAAATCCAAGTCAGAGGGAGCCCGGGAGGATGCCCCTCCCGCGCCCGTCCCCCCAGCAGCACCCGGGCCTCACCTGGCAGCACAAGCCCCCGCACCAGCACCATGTGCCGCGGGTCCTGGCTCACGTCTGCTGGCGGCTGCAGCGGCTCCAGCATGGCCGGGGGAGCCGCCTTCTCGAACAGAAGCCGCAAGGCAGGCAGCTTCCGGGGAGACACGATGGAGAAGTATATTCCTCGCTACAGGAGAGGGGACAAGCAGTCAGGACAAAGCCACCAGGCCAAGCCCTGGCTGTCACACCTGCTTGGCCCTAAAACCAAATCCCATCAGGCTTTGGGACAGGAGACCCCAAGACCTGTATTAGCTGCCCCAGAGAATTCTGGGTTATAGTTCTTCCAACAGGAGCCAGCAGAGCTGGCCACGGAGTCTGTGATGATCCTGTGACCCAGGACGGCAGGCCCCAGCCCTCCCCCCTCAGACCCAGGAGTCCTCACCTCCCCAATCTTCTGCACGAGAGTCTCCGTCGTGCACCCAGAGTATGTGGTGCTCTCAACAGCAGGCAGCAGGTACGGGGGTGAGTTACAGATAAGGAGGCAGACTCGGTGTGTCTGGCCGCTGCCGAGGACAAGGAAAGATGTGGAGCGCGTGGCAACAGGGGCCCTGAGAAAAGACCCAGAGCCAGCACCAGCAGAGGTGCAAGTCCTCCGCCCCACAGGAAGTCAGGAGTCAGGCCCCTATTTCACAGCTGAGAACACTGAGGCCCGGAAGAGGCTCCTGACTCACTCTAAGATACCCGGCAAGCAGGGAAGGCAGGAAGCAGACCCAGAGCTGGCTCCCCTTTGATGAGGATGCCGAGACTGGGCACAGGCCAGGTGTCCTCATCAGAACACCGCCTGGACACCGCCTGCTTCCTGGCCCCAAGTGTCCGGCACGCAGAGCCCACCCACCTCCCCACAGAGAGGCTGGGGGTGGAGCCCCAAGACAGGCAAAGCAGGTTACGTGCCAGGTGGACCGAGACCGACGTGGGCACACTCACATCTGCTCCCGCATCTTCTTGAAGTCATCGAACAGCTGCAGGGCTGTGCTGAGGCCTTCTGCGATGAGGCTGCAGCTCTCGCCACCCCCGCCCATGAACCTGCAGGGGGCCAGGCGGTCAGCCCCCGGGGGGCCCTGCGGCTCCCCAGCCCCTGGGCCACCCTGGAAGGGCCCGAACCTGTGCCATCCCTCTTCGTAGACTGTGCACCTTGGGACGGGGACACTGCAGAGTTCCCTGCTCTATCCCCAGTGCTGGCATGAGGACAGGGGACATTTGTCATCTCCTGCAAGGCAGTCCCTCTGGCAAGAGGCCCCATCAGAGGACAGAACAGAGAAAGGGCCCAGGACTCTAAGCCCAGGATCCTGTGCTGGGCCCCAGTGCCTGTGCACCTTGCCCTCTCTGGGCCATCCGCCCTGGCCTCACCCCAGCTTCCCAGCCTGGTGCACGGGCCTCCTCTGTCTTCCCACAGTGTTATGGGTTGAATTGGGTCCCCCAAAACAGGTATGCTGAAGTCCTAACCCTCCACCACACCTTAGGATGTGACCTGATTTGGAAACAGAGTCTTTACAGAGGTAAACAGGCTACAGTGAGGTCCTTAGAATGGCCTTAATCCAATATGACCGGTGTCCTTATAAGAAGGGGAACTTGGGACACAGAGACAGACACACTCAGAGGAAAGGCGACGTGGATGTGATGAGACACAGGGAGAATGCCACGTGGAGATCAGAATGACACTGCCACAGGCCAAGGAATGTCTGGGGCGACCAGAAGCTGAAAGAGGCAAGGAAGGAACCCTCCCTTTAAATTCCAGAGGGAGCACGGCCCTGCCCCGCCCCCCATCTCAGACTCCTGGACCCAGAACTGCGAGACAATAACTTTCTGTTGCTGTAAGCCACCTTGTTTCTAGTACTGTTACAGCAGCCCCAGGAAACTACTACACACAGATCTGGGTTTCTCCCCCAGCTGATCTACAGAGGGGTCACCAGTGTCCATCCCCGTGTGGCCTGTGGCAGGCCTCTGCTAGACTGCAGTTGTTGTCACCATGATTCTTCGGGTCACGTGGTCGCAAGGCTGACCCTTTGCCGCAGGGGACATCTGTGCAGACTGGGCCCCGCTCTGGGAGCCCTAAGGGCCCTGTTGCTCTGAACCGTGGCCCCTGTGTCTGTGTCAGCACCTGTCTCCCCGACGAGGCAGGGACGGGGTCTGAGACCTCCCTTGTCGCCAGCCTCACCAACCCCACCCCGCCAAGCCTGGCACAAGGGAGGCCTTGGGAACTGTGTGTTACATAAACAAATGGCTTCAAATCCAACCCTGGCCATCAAGGCCAGAATAGAGCCAAGCCCTCAGCTGGGCATCTGGGGCCCTGCCCACCTTCCACTCCATCCTCTCTGGGTGCAAGTCCTCCAGAGCTTCTTGGCTGTCCCTGGACTCCGTGATCAGCCACGCGCCCAGGCCTCTGCCTGTGCTGTCCGCCCCAAGACCACATACCACTGCCCCTTCTGGCGCAGGTGGAAACCCTGCTTACCTAACCAGACACCCAGCCCAGTGTCATCCTCCTCCAGGAAGCCTTCCTCACCTGCCACCTGATCTCAGGGCTCACCCTCAATCACATCACGTGTCCCCCAATACTGCGAATGTCAAGCTTCCTTCCACAGCCCACCTCCCCTCCAGACGGTGCAGCCCTCAGTGAGGGAGACCCAGTGGTCTGAGCCAGCTCTACAAGTACACACAGAGTCCCGGGAAATGCCTGCTGAGTAAGTGAGCCACCGGAGCATGACCCCTCTGTGCCGTACCTGAATTCTTTCCCGGTGTAGACTTCTGCCCTCTGCTCCCACTCTCAGGGTGCTCAGGCCACACCACTGTTCCTCCCCATGACCCACTCCCCAGCCCTCCTCTTCCTCACCATCGAGACTCCGGTTTGCACAGGAATTTTAATGCCACAGAGTTGGGGGAGACCCCGATAAATGAACCAACTCTGGATCCACCCTACTGCCAGCTTCCTGTGCTGGAAGAAATCAAGCCATCTTCATGGCTGGGGCTAAGGAGACAGGGGTGAGGGGGTAGGGGAAGAGACAGGAAGCAACTGCTTCAGGCATTCGGGGTCTCCTTCTAGGGTGATGAAAATGTTCCAAAACTAAATAGAAAAGGTGGCTGCACAACATTTTCAATGTACTAAACGCCACTGAATTGTTCACTTTAAAATGACTGCGAATTGGACTTCCCTGGTGGCGCAGTGGTTAAGAATACGCCTGCCAATGCAGGGGACATGGGTTCGAGCCCTGGTCCGGGAAGATCCCACATGCCGCGAAGCAACTAAGCCTGTGCACCACAACTACTGAGCCCGCGTGCCACAACTACTGAAGCCCACGCACCTAGAGCCCCTGCTCCGCAACAAGAGAAGCCACCGCAGTGAGAATCCTGCGCACCGCAACGGAGAGTAGCCCCCGCTCGCCGCAACTAGAGAAAGCCCGCACACAGCAATGAAGACCCAACGCAGCGAAAAATAAATAAATATTAAAAAATAAATAAAATAAAATGACTGTGTGTTATGTGAATTTCACCTCAATTTCTAAAAAAAAATAATTTATGAGGGAAAGTGCGATTGACCACTTTGAGATCCCAAAGCTGGCTTTTTTTCTTATTGAACAGTAAGCATAAGCCACCTTTTGCCAGCTCAGAGAGAGACACATAACAAATATTTTGTCCAAGAAATGAGAAAAACTTAAAAATGGGCAGTGGGAGAGGGAATTCCCTGGCGGTCCAGTGGCTAGGACCCCGCGCTCTCACTGCCGAGGGCCCAGGTTCCATCCCTGGTCAGGGAACTAAGATCCCACATGCTGTGTGGCGCGGCCAAAAAAAAAAAAAAGGGGAATGGGAGAAAGCATGACCAGTTGCAAAATATGTTTTAAATATCATAAAGTTTTAAATAAACCCCTCAAGTAATAAACATAAAGTAAAAATGAAATGATTCCTCATCCTCATGCCTCTGCCCCCAGTTGCTCTGCCCGATGTCACAGCACTGAGTCCTCACCACCCACTTTCACGGGCTAACAGGCCCCGGGAGCCCCCCAGAGGGACTGAAGCAACATGAACAGCAGCCAGCTCCGACCAAGGACTTCCTACAGCCACACCCCCGCCCAGCCCATCACCCGAGGGAAACACTGGCTCCAAGAGGGCCAGGACTTTGCCTGCCTCATACCCCCTGACTCCTCAGTGCCTGGAACAATTTGCCCCACAAACATCTGTTGAATGAATGAATGCACAGATGAATGAATGAATGCACAAACGCACTGTCACAACGCCATGGGGAAGACACTTGGGCTATTTTCCTTCTACCCTAGCCTTTCTTTTTTCTTTTGGTTATTAATTTATTTATTGGCTGCAATTGGTCTTCGTTGCTGCGTGGGGGCTTTCTCTAGTTGTGGCGAGCGGGGGCTACTCTTTGTTGCGGTGCGCAGGCTTCTCGTTGCAGTGGCTTCTCTTGTTGTGGAGCACAGGCTCTAGGCCCGCAGGCTTCAGTAGTTGTGGCACACGGGCTCAGTAGTTGTGGCGCACGGGCTTAGTCGCTACGTGCCATGTGGGATCTTCCCGGACCAGGGCTTGAACCCGTGTCCCCTGCGTTGGCAGGCGGATTCTTAACCACCGAGCCACCAGGGAAGTCCCTACCCTAGCCTTTCTGATGCTGGGTCACTAGCTGTAGGCGGGAGGGGGAACCGCCCCTCTTGTCAGAAAGGAAAATGTTAACATCAGAAATGAACCTCTCCAAAGCAAGGACGTTTCAAAAATCACACTGCCTGCTTTGTTCCATAACAGGTAATGGATGTTCCAGGAAAAGGTAAGATTTCTCCAAGCGTGAACAAAACTTGCTGACTTTCTTCGTGATCTCTGTTACAGACCGGCCCTGAATGCCACAGAAACTGAATTTAGATGGTTACATAGGACTTGATAAAACAGTGACGACTGTGAATATTAAATAATGGCTTAAAATGTTTATCAGCTGATTGGGAGGATTCCGGTGAGCATACAGCACACAAAGCTTTTTTATTTGGTTATAGGTGCAGTGTATTCTAGGTTGGTTAAAGGGGAGGGTGAATACGGGATGAAAGTATTCCGAAAGCATTTCCCCCTTATCTTCCCAGTGCCCTTGACATTTTTAAGTAAGGGGGTTTAACTGCTTTTCCTGACACCCACCAGAAGGTTTGGTTTCCTGGTGATTATCTTCCCCACAGCTTTCACTCGTTCATTTATTCAGCAAAGGTCTCCTAAGGCCTCTTGGGTCCCAGGCCCCAGCTGGAAGCAAACAGCAGGGGAAACACCCAAGTCCTGGACATTCACAGTCCAGAGGTGTAGAGCTGTGACAGGGAAACACCTGGGGGCAATGGGGGCAGAGGAGAGAGCAACTGGCTGCTTGCCAGAATCAGGGAAAGGACATTTGAGTCAGGTCTTGATGTTTATATAGGAGTTTACCAGGGGGAACCAGAGTATGAAGTGCATTCTGGGCATTCATTCATTTACTCACTTGTTCAACAAAGTTTTCCTTAGGCCTCCTTTGTGCCAGGCCCTGTGCTGGGTGCTAGAGACTTGAGGGACATTAGACTTGGACTTGGGCCTCAAGGAGCCCCCATTCAACATTATTCAAGTCTTACCACAATCTAGTCCAGAGGTTCTTAAATGGGGTGGATTCTGCCCCCAAGGAGATATCTGACAACGTCTGGGGACATTTTTGTTTGTCAGACTGGGGGAGGGAAGTAGCCACTGGCATCTGGGGGGTAGGGGCCGGAGATGCTATTGAACACCTTACAATGCACAGTACGGCCCCCCAATAACAAAGAATCATATGGCCCAAAGGGTCAACAGTGCTGACGCTGAGAAACCCTGCTCTACCCTGACCGTGAATTCTAAAGACCATGAGGGGGAAACTTTGCAGTGTTCAACTTTGCAGTGAACGTGCAGCACCCAGTCCAGCGCATACAGCCTGGAACAAAGCAGGTGTTCAACAAACATTTGCTGCAGGGACGTACAAAGAAAACAGCGAACTGGTGTTATTTAATGAACTCTGACCAGACCCTGAGCTGAACACAGTATGAAAATCAGGTCCTGTCATCCTCCCAGGAGTCCTGAGGCATGGACTACCATTATCCATCTGCAATCCAAGAAACCGAAACACGAAACAACGGCAACAGCTTAGGTAGCACTTAATACGTGTCAGGCACTGTTTTAAATAGTCATCAACTCGTTTAATTCACGAAGTATCCCTACAAAGTCACGGTAACCATGTCTCCAATGATCCTCATCTCCTAGTATTCACGCCCCCCTCAAACACTGGACAGGACTGACTTGTGTACTAAACAGAATGTGATATAAGTGATGATGTGTGACTTCCAAGATTTGATCATAAAAAGCTCTGTGGTTTCCTCTTTGCTCTTTCTGTTGGATTGCTCAGGCTGAGGAAAGCCAGCTGTTGGAGGACACTCAAGCAGCCCCACGGAGACACCTTGTGGCTAACATCTGGCAAGGAATCGAGGCCTCTAGCCAATAGCCATAGGGTGAGCCAGCCTGTAAATGGATCCTCCGGTCGCAATCACACTGTTGGATGACTGCAGCCCAAAGTCACGGTGACTGCAATCCCACAAGAGACCCTGAGCTAGAGCAACCCATCGAAGCCACCCCTGAATTCCTTACTTACAGAAACCACATGAGATAATAAATGTCTGTTGTCTTAGACCGGTTAAGTTTTTTTTTTCCTCTGGCCACGCCTCCAGGCATGTGGGATCTTAGTTCCCAACCAGATATCAACCTGTGCCCCCTGCAGGGGCAGTGTGGAGTCCCAACCACTGGACCGCCAGGGAAGTCCCAAGCTGCTAAGTTTTAATCTGTTACCCAATAGTGAATAAGTAACACGGTAACTATAAGTACCATTAACCTTCCCGTTTTAGAGACAAATTATATTAGACACAGGGGACAGAGAGTTCTGTTGTGGTGGAGCCGTGCTGTGGCCCCAGTCTGTCTGCACCTGCAAGAGCCTGCAATGTGAACTATCACAATTCACTCCAAAGCACAGAGGCCTAGCTTATCTTGGCCTAGCCCCACCCCTCTTGCACTCAGGCTTCAATGCCTCCATCTGAAAATGGAGAACTAGAGTAGAAATGAGAAGCAACAGGCAGAAAAGGGAGGAATCACACGTGGGTGCTGGAGTTCCACAGGCCTCCTTGACTGGGAAGTTCTTTCTACTTCCGAGCCAGACAGCAACATCAGCTAAGCACACAGAACCGACCACAGAAGTGACTTCGGGATAAAACCACAATCCCCATCACAGCCCTTTTCAGCCAACTAATGTGAGGGGATGGATCCTGCAGCTCAAATCCAAGCCACCATTCCTCCGCGGTCCGTCACAGGGTCCCCCAACCCTTCCCAAAGCCCAGAAAAGAGCTCACTTAATGCCATCGAGCCAGGTGACAAACTCATAGGCGCTGCTGGTGGGAGCGTGACATTGTACGTAGGACTCTGGGGCGCAGTCCACCGTGTTGAACACCACGAGGCTGTACTGGGTCCCCCCATACTGGAAGGGGAGGACAGAGAAATTTTTCATCTGGGACCCCCCAGCTCCCTTTTCCCTCAGGGGAGTTGGGGCTCCCAGCTCCCCGTCCCTTAGACCCAGGAGTCCAGACCCCAGCCCCTCCCCCCTCAGACCCAGGAGTCCAGGTCCCCGCCCCCTCCTCTCTCAGACCCAGGAGTCCGGATTCCCAGCTTCCCTCTTCCCTCAAACTCAAGAGTCCCAAGACTCACGTCTCCCCCGAAGTCCGTCTCGGCAGGAGGACCACCATTAAAATACCTGTGAAGGTCGGAGGTGAAAGGTCGGGGTGAGACAAGAGACTGTGGAAAACTAAAGTCGGAGGGCGGGGTTGGAGTCGCGGAAACGGCACTCACTCGATGGCCGGGAGCAGGTAGTGCTTGCGGAGCCCCTCGAAGTAGGGCCCCAGGTTGGCCGTGCCCTCAATTACAAACACCACGTCAGCTACGAGGCCCCCGGCGCGGGCCGGGCCCTCCGACCCGGGGACCATGCCCCGCGCCGCAACCACCGCCGCCGCCGTAGCCACTGCGGGATGAGCGGAAGTGCGCCTGCGCTGCGCGCGCACCCGCGCCGGACGGCCTTGCGTCGCTGTTGACGCTCTAGTGGCCATGTTTGTGCGGGGCATCCAGGGCTGGTGGGTTTATCTCCATCGTCTTTCGCACCCAGTGTGTGCAAGACTCAAAAAGGACCTAGCGAACCCCTTCGGGGGCCTGATGTGGAAGACTGAATTATTGGCAGAACTGTCGAGAGAGAAATATATTGAAAGCGGTGCGCAGCCGCCATTTTTGAGCGGGGCGACCATTCCGACACTAGTTTCAATGGGAGGGTCTGGAGACCTGGTTGCTATGCAACGCGTAGGCTGCCCTTGTTTTCTAAAAGAGAGATTAGGTTTCTAGTTAAGTTCTTTCTGGCTTGGGGGGATGGGGGGGGGGTGGGTCGTGCGAAGGGTCCAATCACATCATCCGAAACGGGGTTACTAGGCAACGCTTTAAGGTTGCAATCAACTCTGAAGGGAGTGCAGCTGTTCTTCCCACCCCGAAAAGAAACCAAACTCCAACCCAAGTGGAGGTTGCTGAGCAACACTTGCTAGTTGTTTTCTGGGAGAAGAGCCAGAAACTGGCCTAGAACATAAATACGTTCCAGGTGGATTAAAAATGTAAATGTAACAAATGAAAGCATAACACTGTATAATCCTGAAGACTGGAAAAAGAGTTTCTTATCATTACAGCAAAGCCAGAGAGCGTAAAATATTGAACTGTTCGCGTAAGACTCCATGAACCAAGTTGAAAACGATACTGTAAACTGGGAAAGTCATTGTAACTACATAAATACACGTTACTAATCAATAAAAACTAAGGAAAATAGAAATACTTTATTTTTTTAATGGGGAAGGAAACTAAGCAGGCTTTTCTCACACGCAAAAAATATTAAAAATAGCAAATATCTGAAAGCCGCTCATCTTCAACAATTAAAAAGTGCTAACAGAGGGTCCAATGACATAGCATTTTACCTTTGTCATGTTAATTAAAGTTGGAAATAATAAGTCCATGAGGGTGGGAGGGTTTGGGTGAAATGAGCCGGCTCAGAGGTGATCTAGTGGGGGTGGAAACCAAAACGACTTGCTCCAATGCAGTTTGTCAATATATTTCAAGGTAAAGAGTGCATTGCTTTGCACTCAGCAGTATCACCATTTTGTCACATGAACTTTATCGATCCCTTTTTTCTTTTTTCTTTGATGAACCCTTTTAAAGCACATCCCAACATATCATTTTACCTCTACATTCTTGACAGGCATCTCTAAAAAGGTGGATATTTTTGCACGTAACCACTATGCCATTAACACCCCTAACAAAATTGTGTTATTTCTTGGTATCATTGAACACTTAAATCCATAATCAGATTTTCCCAATTCTCTCAAAATGCCTTTTTACAATTGTTTTATTTGTATCAGGATCCAAACAACGACCAAACACATATTTAGATGGCTTAAATTTCTTTTAATCTAAAGCAGCTCCCTTCTTTTTTATACTAGTGTAATTAAATTTTTAAAAAATTATAAGGAAGATAAAAGTAAGTTGGAGAAAGGCAAAATGATAAATTGGTAAGGAGATTAAAATGGTACCTAAAATTCCCTCCTAACCATAAGGAAACTTTTCTTTAGATAAGCTGAATGCGTGATTGGCTCCATTAACTGATTTTTAAACATTTCCATTAATGTATTACAAACGGTAAGTTAAACAATGAGATATTTTAGCCTGGACTTCAGCTTCTGGCATTATGATACATTAGGTGATATGACATTGTTTTTGTGACATTGGTGGTTTCATAAGAGGTAGGGGTAGTCTTCAAGTATCTTCCCTCCCCCACAGAGGAAACAAGTTTTAAAAAAGATGCAGTTGGAATCGAACTTCCTGCCCCAGATGGGACTGCACTGGCATTACCAAGAGCCTGAAGGCAGCTGTGATTTGTAAAACTTAAGTGTAGTTCCCCAGCTAAGCAAGAGCCGTCCAGGGCAGCTGATCTAGTTCCAGGATAGTAACACTGCTGACAACCTACAGAAGTAGAAGTGAATCCTCCCTAGAGGACTCTGATTAATATCACAAAGACCACCAGCACAGAGGCAAAGATTGAAATTAGAGTCCACAGAAACAACAGTTAACAGATGTAGGTCCCCCACCTCCAGGTACTGGAATTGTCAGGTTCGTAATGAACCACACTATGCAAAATAATAGGAGAAATAAAGGACATTAAGTTATCTCGTGCTGTGTAACAAATTACCCCAAAACTTAGTGGATTGAAACAACAACATTGTTACTTCGCAGTTTCTGTAGATCAGGAATCCAGGCATGGCTTAGCTGGGTCCCCTGCTTCAGAGACTATAATCAAAGTGTCAGCCAGGGCTGTAATCACCTCGAGGCACAACTAGAAAGGATCTGCTCCCATACTCATTCTTGTCATTGTTACCAGGGTTCAGTTCTTCACAGGCTATTGGCCAGAGGTTCCACGTGTCACCCACCAGGGTCCTTGGACTCTTTTTTTTAATAATTTAAAATTTTTTATTTTATTTATTTTATTTTTAGCTGCATTGGGTCTTCATTGCTGTGCGCGGGCTTTCTCTAGTTGCGGCGAGCAGGGGCTACTCTTCATTTCGGTGCGCGGGCTTCTCATTGCAGTGGCTTCTCTTGTTGCCTCTTGGCACAGGCTCTCGGCGTGCGGGCTTCAGTAATTGTAGCACATGGGCTCAGTAGTTGTGGCTCGCGGGTTCTAGAGTGCAGGCTCAGTAGTTGTGGCGCACGGGCTTAGTTGCTCCACGGCATGTGGGATCTTCCCGGACCAGGGCTCGAACCCATGTCCCCTGCGTTGGCAGGCAGATTCTTAACCACTGCGCCACCAGGGAAGCCCCCTTGGACTCTTTAATCAATAAAAATTGATAAGAGGCCAGACGAGAAATTCAGGCAAGCCTTTATTTGGACTCTTGCTGCAGCAGGAGGGAGTGAAAACAAGAAAGAGGTGCCCTTGTTTGCTCCGTGATGGGGAGCAAGCCGGTTCCTTAAATGGGGTGAGGGGAGAAACAGTTTTTCGGTAGGCAGTACTTCAGGAAGTAGGAAAATTTTAAATTAACCTGGAAAGATGATCTGAGAGACAGGAAGGAAGAGGGAGAGCAACATGAATCATAAACATTTACGTAATTACCAATAAATATTGCCTGCATAAAATAAGAAATATATTCAACGAGGGCATTAAAAAAGTCAAACTAAAATGCTGACAACACTAGTTGGTTAGTCTGGGAGGGAGTTTAACGGAGTTAAGCTGTTATATTCTCTTTGTATTATTTGAGAGAGGGTTTAAGATCTTTAACTTTTTGCTGAATTAAATATGTAAGGTAAAGTTTCAAGGATAACCAATAAAAATAAAAGAGAATTCGTGTATAAATTTGAAACCAGAAGAAAGAGAAAATAATGGACTGAGGAAACAAACAAACAAAAATCCAGTAAAAGATAAGAATGGAGGAAAAAAGCATTGAAAAGGCAGAACAAGAAATATAAAAATAAAATGATAGAAATAAATCTAAATATATCAGTAGAAAATAAATATAAGTGGACTAAAGAAAAAATTCATAGAACTACAGGGAGAAATTGATATTTTAGTTCATTTGTTATTTATTGCAGCTTATTCCTCTAGTTTAATGTAATTTAATGTGCAGGGTAAATGTCTTAATATTTCCTATCAGCTATTAGAAATCAAATCCAGAGTGCAGACAAAACATGTTTAAAAGAAACAAATGTGGGCTTCCCTGGTGGCACAGTGGTTAAGAATCTGCCTGCCAATGCAGGGGACACAGGTTCCATTCCTGGTCCGGGAGGATCCCACATGCGGAGTAGCTAAGCCCGTGCGCCACAACTACTGAGCCTGAGCTCTAGAGCCTGCAAGCCACAACTACTGAGCCCACGTGCCACAACTACTGAAGACTGTGTGCCTAGAGCCTGTGTTCTGCAACAAGAGAAGCCACGACAATGAGAAGCCCGCGCACCGCAACGAGGAGTAGCCCCCGCTCACCGCAACTAGAGAAAGCCCGCGCACAGCAATGAAGACCCAACACAGCCAAAAATAAATAAATAAATAAATAAATTTATAAAAATAAATAAATAAAAAATAAAAGAAACAAATGTTTTTTAATATTACTATATATTTTGTAAATATATTTGGATAAATGAGGGCAACTGTTCTCACAAAAGAGAAAAGATCTAGAAAACCATAATTCAAAAAGAGTCATGTGCCACAATGTTCATTGCAGCACTATTTACAATAACCAGAACATGGAAGCAACCTAAGTGTCCATCAACAGACGAATGGATAAAGAAGATGTGGCACATTTATACAATGGAATATTACTCAGCCATAAAAAGAAACGAAATTGAGTTATTTGTAGTGAGGTGGATGGACTGTCATACAGAGTGAAGTAAGTCAGAAAGAGAAAAACAAATACGGTATGCTAACACATACATATGGAATCTAAATGGTTCTGTTGAACCTAGGGGCAGGACAGGAATAAAGACACAGACGTAGAGAATGGATTTGAGGATGCGGGGAGGGGGAAGGGTAAGCTGGGACGAAGTGACAGAGTAACACTGACATATATACACTACCAAATGTAAAATAGATAGCTAGTGGGAAGCAGCTGCATAGTACAGGGAGATCAGCTCGGTGCTTTGCGACCACCTAGAGGGGTGGGATAAGGAGGGTGGGAGGGAGGCGCAAGAGGGAGGGGATATGGGGATGTAGCTATGCATGTAGCTGATTCATTTCGTTATACAGCAGAAACTAACACAACACTGTAAAGCAATTATACTCCAATAAAGATGTTAAAAAAAAAGAGAGAGAAAAGATCTAGCTGACTAAATTGATAACTTAATGAAGATTTACTTCATCACTTTAAACACACAGAGGTGAGAACCTAACGCATGTCAGCATAGGATAGGCTAAATCTATTTTGTTACATCCATAATATAGGTTAGAATAGGAGATTTTAAAAAGACGAAGTGTATTTATACGGTTTCATGAGAAGAAGAAAGTTTGAAAACAACATTAACACAATAATCATATCTGTGAAAACGTGAATATTCTGTTAAACTGTAAAGCTTTTATTTTAGGGAAAGGATTTTGGGAGGAGTATTTTCACATTCTGCACAATACACTATCATGTATAAATTCATTACAAATAATATTATTTTCCGATTCTGGAAAATAAAGGATTTCATCTTTCTTTCTCTAACAGCAAAAACAACCATGCCATTTGTGGGTTACTAGGCAACGCTCGCCGGACCAAACCATCCTCGAGGGTGAGGGGGGAGATTTTGCTCTAAGGAAGTGCTCGGGATTCGTCATGCGGCCATCTTTGAGAGGGGCACAGCTGTTTCCAGCCTTAAAAGGGAACTAGGACTGAATGGTGGTTGCTAGGCAACGCCTAGGCACTGTCGCCATCGTTGAGCGTGGCACAGTGTTTGCCACTACAAAACGGAAAGCCCAGCCACAGCGGTTGCTAGGCAACACCTCGGCACCGTCGCCATCTTTGAGTGTGGCACGGCTCTTTCTCAATTTAGAATGTGAAACGTACTAGTTTACGTGATGGTTACTAGGCAACGCCTTGGCGCAGTCACTACCTTCAAGTCGGGCTCTTCATTCTCTTAGTTAAGTAGAGTCAAACCGCTTCAAGGAGCGACTAGGAAGCTTCGCAAATACAATGAGCCGCCATCTTTGTTAGGGGTATTGTGACTTCCGGCTGGGGCGGAAGAGAGCGTAACGGGGCTTGGGGGAGGTGCTGGAATAGGAGTTGATGGGGGTTTGAGTTGGATGAAGAAGGCGGGAATCCAGTCCTCTTCCAGTCAGCTCCCCATCTCGCCCTCTGTCGGCTTCGGACCGCAGCCTGACTTAGTGTGACTACCGGCATGCTCCAAGGCGGGCATTGACTGTCCCCACGAAGGGACTGGGAAGCGGGGGTTCCAAATGGGGGAGGAGGGGACCGAAGGCACCGTACATCTGCTGTGCCTCGCGGCATCCAGCGGGGTCCCTCTGTTTTGCAGGAGCAGCCGTGGCGGCGCCCCTGCCCGCCAACAGGTGGGGCCCCGGGCGCCTGGATCTCCGAAATAGAAGGGGTTTAGATGCTTGCACTCTGGGTCTTCAAGGGAGTAGGGGCTGGGGAAGTTTCAGAATTGGGTTTGGAGGGTCAAGGGTGCAATTGACCAGTGATCCTGGTTCCCCGAAGAGGAGGGGCCAGGAGATCTAGAGAGAGGAGGGGGTTGGGGACCTGAGTCATTTGTTCCCATAGAGGACGGGATTTGAGGGCTCCTGTCTAAAGTCCCCAATCTTTCCCCAGCTCCCATTCTCTGTCATCGGCTCCCTCAATGGCGTCCACATGTTTGGGCAGAATCTCGAGGTGCAGCTGAGCTCTGCGAAGACGGAGGACACAACCGTGGTGTGGAAGAGCTTCCACGACAGGTCTCCAAGGGTAGCTTGGGGGCAGGGCCAGGGTGATAGCCCCTGTTGAAGACGACCCCGAGGCCATCCAGGTCTCCAACGCCAGCTGTTTACCTGGCTGTGGGATCTTTGACAAGTCAGTTACCCTCTCTGATCCCTGAGTTTCTCTGAATGAAAAGCGGGTTGTGCTCGGGCATGGATGTAGCTGGCATCCAGGATCAAGGGCAGACCCTACTCTCCTCCCTGCCTTGTTTCCTTGGCCTGGACTCATTCTTCCTTCTCACCTTCCTTTCTCACAGCATCACCCTCATTGTTCTGTCATCTGAGGAGGGCACCTCGGAGCTGAGGCTGGAGAGACTACTCCAGATGGTGTTTGGGGCTATGGTGAGACTCCCCAACCCTCTTTTCCAATCCCAGGAATCTGAACTCTCAGCATCCTTCTCCCTCAGGACCCAGAAATCCTGGAGCTCAGTCCCTCCTGCCTTGGACTAAGGAGTCCAGATCCCCAGTTTCCTCCTCCTGCAGACACAGGAGTCTGAGTCCCCAGCGCCTCCTGTCTTATAACCAGTTATCCAGGTCCCCTGCTCTCCTATATGGTTGTTCTAGGTTCTTCTTGTGGGACTTGAAGAGCTGACCAATATCCGCAACGTAGAGAGACTGAAGAAGGAGCTGAGGGTGAGGCTGCAGGACGTGAGGATGGGAAGTTAGGGTACCTGGTTACTGATATTTGGGAACTACAGTTCCCAGAAGCTCCTGGGGCAGCCTAACCCAGTGGGTTCAGGGGGCAGCTTGGTTGTATGACACCCCTCAGCAAGGCCCAGTAGGGCCAGTTTTCTGAGGAGGAGGCAGCAGATCTGGGTACCACCTGGGTCCTAGGCATCTTCATTTTCCCTCTGCTAGGCCAGTTACCGCCTCATCGACAGCTTCCTTGGGGACTCAGAGCTCATCGGGGACCTGACCCAGTGTGTGGACTGTGTGGTTCCTCCAGAGGGGTCCCTGCTGCAGGTATTGGGAACGCCTTGTAAACTCTTAAAACTGTCCCTCTGGCCCTGGCTCAGTCCGCATCCTCTTACCCTTGGACCATTGCCTCAACCTCTTCCTATCCTTTTGGCTTCTAGTCCAACACCCCCCCCCTCCCTTGACCCCGGAAGGATCTTTCTACACCGAGAGCTGCCCCTGCCCCTCCCCTGGTCACGGCCCTCCCGTGGCTTTCCATCACCCCCAGGACAAGGTCTCAGCCCCTCAGCCTGGTGTTGAGGACCTGAGGAATCTGACGCCCGCCAGCCTGCTCGCCCTAATCTCTACTAACTCCACAGTCCACCCTCTCCCAGCTGCCTCATGAGTCTCACAAATCCCCACAACTTCCCAGCTTCCCTGCCCTGGCACATCCTGTTCCTTCTGCCTCGGGGATCTCTATCTCCCCTTCCTTAAATATTGCTCTGGATTCATCTGGCATGGCTTGCCTCCCAGCATTGTGACTCTCGGCAGGTGACTTGACCTCTCTGAGCTTCAGTAGGTTGTAGATTGCGACTACCTGGCATATAATACAACGCGATAAACCATAGCTGCTGCTGTTACAAGTATTAGCTTCAGTAGGCTGTGTCAGGCTATGTAGCAATCACCCTACCTGTTTAATTTCACACTGTGACTTCGGATGGTACCTGCATGTGAAGGTGAAGGAACTCAGGCCCAGGGAGGGTGAGACACATGAGCATGGCCACCAGGCAAGCTTTGAATCGTATGGCCGTCTCTTCCCACCCCTTACGCACCTGGGAAGTCACTGTCGGCCCTGCTCAGGTCTCCTGACTCGCAGCCGGCCTGCCTCCCTTACTCAGGAAGCCCTCTCTGGGTTCGCGGAGGCTGCGGGCACGGCCTTCGTCAGCCTGGTCGTGTCGGGCCGGGTGGTGGCAGCGACAGAGAGCTGGTGGCGACTGGGGATGCCGGAAGCCGTGCTGCTCCCCTGGCTGGTGGGATCCCTGCCGCCGCAGGCCGCTCGCGACTACCCGGTGTACCTGCCTCACGGGAGTCCCACGGTGAGTGAGTGGATGGGGCGGGCAGGGGGAAGGTGGGGGCGGGGAGGAGCGCGCAAGGGGTGGGACCTGGAGGCTGTCTGGAGGAGGCGGGGCTTGCGATGAGAAGGGGAGGAGCTCCGGCCAGCCCACCCTGCGGGCTGCCTCAGGTGCCGCACCGGCTTCTGACCCTGACGCTCCTGCCGGGCTTGGAGCTGTGTCTGCTCTGCGGGCCGCGCCCTCCCCTCAGCCAGCTGGATGCACAGGTGAATCTGGGCTACGTCCCGCTCTTCCCCTATTTCACCTGCTACCCGCGAGCCCCGGCCCTTCTCTGAGCACCCTGACCCGCGAGTGCGCTCTTTACGCTTGACTCGCCCTTGGCCCCGCCCCCGCCCCTTAGGCCCCGCCCCCTTCGGGCTGTGCTCCTATCACCGTCCCCCCAGCTCGGCCCCTCTTTCCCTCTTACAGCATCCTTCCAGGCCTCGCCCCTTCCACGGTCCCCTCTGCCCTCTGCCCTTATGGTCTCCTCCCCTGCTCTAGCCAAACCGCCTTCTCTTGGTATCCCCCCGACCTCACCCACCGGCCCCGCCTCTCTCGCTGACCACGCCCCCTGCAGCTTCTGGAGCGCTGGTGGCAGCCACTGCTGGACCCGCTGCGGGCCTGCCTGCCGCTGGGATCCCGAGCGCTGCCCGCGGGCTTCCCCCTGCACACGGACATCCTCGGGTAGGGCTCAGACGGGGGAGTGGGTTGGGGGTCCTCATCCCCTCTTTTCTGGCCGTGACACCTCTTTTCCCACAGGCTGCTGCTCCTCCACCTGGAACTGAAACGTTGCCTCTTCACGGTGGAGCCCTCGGGGGATAAAGGTGACTGAGAGGAGGGCGGGGCCGGGAGGGGCGTGGGCTGGGGAGGGGCTCTCTGTTACCCTGTCCCTCTTCCCCCTTCAGAACCGTCTTCTGAGCAGCGTCGGCGCCTCTTCCGCTCCTTCTACACCCTGGTCACCGCCACGCACTTTGCACCAGGTCAGCGGCGGGCACAGCGCCCCGTTTGCACAGGCTGGGACACTGAGTCCCAGCTCTCACAAGGTGGTGGTGGGGAAACTGGTGGAAGCCAGCTGTGAAGTGGGCGTGGCTGTCTGTGAGGACTGGGCAGTGCACACTGACAGGAAGGCAAGGGAGGGGCAGGGAGGTCCCAATCTGCAGGTTTCAGGACCTCCTGGCTAATCCTAATAGTTAACACTGAGGCCTCATGTCCTGCCAAGTGCTTTTCTGTGTACTGACTCACTTCATCCTCATAGGTGAGGGCTATCTCCTGTTATGTCATCATTCCCATATTATGGATGAGGAAACAGGCTCAGCTAATAAGCAGCAGAGCCACGATTCAGCCAGGCAAGCCTGGCTCCCACATCCACACACTCCTGCTCTAGTGCTGCAAGTACACGCTTTGCCGATAGTCTTGGGTGGAGGAGGGGTGGTAGATTCCACAGAGCCCAGGTCCGGAAGGAAAAGTTGTCATATACGACCTGTGAGGCCCAGAGAGACAAAGGAAGGGACCTAGAGTGACACTACCACACCAGCAAAGACTCTGATGAATGTAACAAAATGGTAAAAAGCTCCACCTGGAAGGGGCAGATGACTGTCTCTTCCTAGCTATGCGACTCCACCTCCCAACCTGCTTCCCATCTGTAAGTGGGGCAGGGTCCTCAGAAGGGTTACGGGAGGTCTTCCCTGGAGCCAAGCGCCCGGCACCTGGGAAACATCTCCTGTGTGTTTACGATCTGTATTGCTAAGCAGATTACCTAGGGCTGCACACGCAGTGTCCCCAGGAAAGTGGGGGACTGAGGCTGGGTGGGAAGAGGGGGAGAAAGTCCGTGATCTTCTCAGGTCCTGACAGCTGGCTTGAGCTGTAAGGCTCTCCTCTGTCAGGAGTCAAACTTAGGCCCAGGATGGGGGGTGGCTCCCGGAGGTCGGCATCCTAGTTGTCCAGGCCCCACTGGTCACCTCGGCCCTCCCTGTCCTTCCTTCAGAGCCGGGGCAGCCAGAGGAGAAGGCGGAGGAGGTGGTCCATCAGGCCCAGGTACCGAGAGCCTGCTACCTGGTGTTGGGGGCTGAGGAGCCAGGCACAGGATGGCGACTGGTGGCCCTGCAGTTGGGGCCACGGCGGTTGCTGCTGCTGCTGTCTGCTCAGAGCCCCACGCATGGGCTGCGGGGCCTAGCCACCCACACTCTGCATGCCCTCACCCCACTCCTCTGACCGCTGGGCGTGAGCGCCAGAGACAGACAAGGACATGGGGCTGTTAGCGTCTCTCTGTTTATTCGCTCACAATAATACACAGCCCCTGGACAGGGAGGGGGCAGGAGGGGCTACGACAGGGTGGGGTGGGAGGGGAGGAGGTTCCCACTTCCCTGGCCCCTCTCCCCTCTGTGCTTCGGGGGGGAAAGGGAGGGAGGGGGCTCCCCCTTACCCCCCAGAATGTAAACAGCAGCAGATGAACAAAAATAAAAATACAAAAGGCTGGAGGAAGGTCCTAGGCACCCCTCGACCCCGGGGTCTTCCCTGTCACCAGCGGAGGTCCCCTCGCTGCCCCATCCACCACGGCTGCCTCAGTCCTGGCGGCTGCCCAGTGCCGGCCACATCCCCGGGGGCAGAGTCCAGGGCTCAGAACTGCTGGGCCAGCAGCTCACACAGGTGACGGGAGACGGGCTCCTTGCTGGTGCGCAGGGTCAGCCGGTACATCTGGGGGGACACGGGGACTCAGGGAGGAGGCACAGAGGATGGCGAGCCCGGGGGATACAGGGCAGATAAACGATGAGAGGAGAGAAAAAGGATCAAGGGATCAGAAAGGTGATAGAAGGGACAGGGGAGACAGAGGTAAAGGATGGAAGATAAAAAAGAGGCCACAAAGGGTGGAAGGGATATGGAGAGATGAAAATCAGGGAGGAAAAGGGAGAGGAAGACCAGAGGATGGAGAGACAGGAGGGAGACAGGAGAGGGAGGAGACAGGGGCACAGAGCAGAGGCACGTGATTAAAAGAACACAGTGAGGCAGGAGGGGGCCGGGTGCAGAGAATGCACACAAAGCAGGGAGCCTCGCAGACCACCACTCACCTGAGCCTGGGCATTGGGCTCCAGCCGGAGCAGACAGCCCACCTGCAGGGCTTTAGTCTGGATGATTCCAGCCCCCACGAAGTTCTCTGGGTTGGGGTCCACATTGTCCAGGAGAGCAGAGCCAAACCCCAGGAGCTGAGGAGGAAGGGGGGTAGCCGTCAGAGGGTGCCCGATCTCTGTTAACTCCCAGACAGTGGCACACCAGTTCCCCCAAACCCTTTGGAGTGGAAATTGGCCCCACTTTACAGATGGGAAAACAGAGGCTCACAAGTTGAGCAGCCACTGCTCCCCAAATCCCAGAGTTGGAGAGAGAGGCAGGGCTGGGAAACTAGCCCCGGTGCCTCTCCTGTCTAGCCTGTCTCTCACCTTGGCCTTAGTGACTTCCGCGTCCATGGGGTGGTTGGCTTTGAAGATTTTCTGCGCCTCCTGTTGGGGGCTGGGGGCCGGGAAAGGTTCAAGTCAGGGATCTGGAAGCCCCAGCCCCGCCCACCCTGAGGGCGGCTTTGGCTCCGCCCCCCCCGCGGCTCACAGGCTCAGCTGCTTCCAACGCTGGAAGAAGTCCTGGGCCGCCATCTCCGTCGGCTGGAAGAACTTGTTGATGGTCACCGGGAGCTTCAGGGTGAGGGATTGGGGGGCGCCCCCGTACCTGGCGGGAGAGGAGGGAGGGCTCTGTCAGACCACACCCTCGCCCCGGAATCCCCGCCCACCCGGCAGCGCCCCGCCTCCTGACTCACCGGAAGCGCACGGACAGGAGCGGGGGCGTCAGGAAGTCCCGCAGACACTCGATGTTGAGCACCTGCTGTACCTGCGCCCCACCGTCCACCTGCGAGGCCACCCGCTTGGTCTGCACGGCCAGCTGTGCCCGCTCGTGGTCAAGGAAGCCAGAAACAGGAGCGACCCGTGGTGGGGGGGGTGGTGATGGGGAAGGGACTTGACCATCATCACCTGATGGTTCAGAACTTTCCTGGAACCCCAGCCTGCCGGCCCTTCAGGGACCCGGCGCTGCCGTCCAGGGCTCATCATACATGGCCTAGCTCCAAAGTCCTTCCTAAGCCAAACCTCTGACCTAGGTGCCTCCTCTAGCCTTCCATAGTGGGCTCAGCCACCTCCATTATGGTACAGGTCACACCGTGGCTCTGAAGGCTGACCTGGGTTTGAATCCCAGCTCTTAGCCACCTCGGTGACTATGGGCAAGTCACTTAACCTCTCTTAGCCTCATCCAGCACAAGTGCTCTCATCCAGCACAAGTACTTGTCAGTGTGTGTGGCACAAGGTAGGTTCACCAAAATGGTGGCAGTTAGTGTTGTCACCATCTACCTTTGTGTCAACAACCCATTGGCAAGGACGGGGTCTTATGTCTCTCTCTCCCCCGGGCCCTGCCCAGCACAGAGCTGAGCCTACAGGAGGCCTCTGGAAATGTTGAATGAACCAAAGAACTGAAAAGGCCATCAGGTTTTGGGGTCTAACCGCTCTAATTTCCAAGTTGTGCAAACTGAGGCCCAGAGAAGGGGGACAGGGGACTGACGACACTGCTCAAGCAGTTCCTTTATGCCAGCCACCCTTCCAGGGTCTTCGAACCAAACTGATCTTCAAAACAAGCCTGTGAAAAGGAGGAGGATCTACACTTCACAGAAGGGATAGCAAGGCTCAGAGAGGCCAAGTGACTGGCCCAGGTAACACAGGAGAAGGCCGTGGTTGGCAACAAGACCCCCAGGCCTGGCTTTCGGGGGCAGGAGGCACTGGGATCATGGGTGTGGAGCCCGATGGAAGACGAGGTCAGGACACGGGAGGGGCCTGACAGGGACCAACTGAGGCCCAGAGCAGCTGTGATTCCAGAAGTAACACCTCCTGCATCCCTATCACCTGTCACTGTCATCTCCTGTCCTGTTAAAGAGGCCCACCCCATCTTACAGATGACACTAAATCTCAGAGAAGTACCATGGGCTCAGGCTTCCAAGTAAGAGGGCCAAACAGGGGTCTGGACCTGGGTCCATCTCCTTCCCAGCTGCCAGGAAGGTGGACCTGGAGGGGCAGGGCTGGAGCCAGGGGGCTGAGCCAGGCCGACAGGATATGAGTCTGGAGGTCTCCAGGGTGGACCACGGTGGGAGAGAAGTTCTGGAACTGCACTGAAGTCTTGTTGCCATAGAAGAGATACATGCGGCCTGTGGAGGGTGAGGAGAGGTAGGGCTCCATCTGAGTTCCTTCCACGCCCTCCCGAAGCCAAGATCTCCCTGAGACTTCACCCCATCGCCCCCTGGACGCACCCAAGTTCTGCCGGAACTCTGACTTGACTCCAATCTGCAGCAGCTGGTTCTCAAACAGGACCCCGTTGTTCCTGCACACGAACCTGGGTGGGGGCGGTGGGAGCTCAAGATGACGGGTGCCCGCCTGGCTCCTGCTCTGTGCTTCCCACTTGTCCCCACTGCCCTCCCCAACCTCACCCACGACTCACTTATTCAGCAGCTCATCGGCTTCTGGGATGGGCGGGCCAATGTCCTCAGGACCTGGGCTGCAGGTGGGAAAGGAGAGAGATGGGAGGGGGCTTGGGGGGCTAGAGGTAAAGGCCCAGAGCTAGTGGTGGGAGATTGCAAGCCCTGAAGGAACAGAAGCCCAGAATCCATATACCCAGATTCCCCAAAGAGCCCCAAAATCAGACTGGCAATTGCCTCTAGTGGGAATAGGACCCTGGCAGGTACCGTCAGCAACCCCCTACCCTGTATCAGACGGCCCTGATTTTCACTCCCTTCCAATTCCTTGCAGCTCATCAGGAGAGCTTGATGAGAGCTCCCAGTCCCCTAACCCTCCCTGGGGACACGGGAGTCTGCCCCCCAACCCCCTGAGGCCACCCCTTACTCAGCAGCTGGAGCTGGGTCAGCCAGCAAAGCCATGGGGCTCTCAGGGGCAGGCGGCTCCAGCTCGCTGGGCCATCCAATCCCAGAGCAGACAAGAGAAGACAGGCGTGGCAGGCAGCCAATCCCAGAGAGGCAGCAAGAGGGCGAAGAGAGAGGGAGGGGGGAGGAGGGAAGGAGAGAAGGAAGAGCAGGCTGAGACATGGTGATGGGAAAGGACAACACAGGGTGGCCAGGGTCAGCCGAGAGTCCAGAGTGGCCCAGAGGGAGGCAGGAGGCCGGGGGAGGCGGCAGCCAGGGCGGACAGAGGCTCAGGGACAGGGAGGGAGGGGGGAGTTGGGAGAGGGCAGATGGAAAGGGGGCAGCCCTGGGCCCAAGGCGGGCGGTACCTGAGGAAGGCCTCCTCGGGGGTGGGCCCCAGGCTAGTCTGGGCGGCCGGGCCATCGGAGAATACGTCCACCAGGAGGTTGCCCGCACCCGAGGGAGCTGGGGGTGCCGCTGGGGGAGGGGCTGCCCGCAGCCCCAGGAGGTCGGCGGAGGGTGAGGGCGTGGACTGCAGGGAATGCAGGCACAGGTGAAAAGAGAGGACGGCGTGGCTGGGCCCAGCCCCCGCAGCCCAGCCCCACGGGACTCACCACGGTGCTGGGGGTGGGCTCCACGCCCCCATTGATGTCATGGCTGCTGGGCTCCCTCCGGCCGTCATCCAGGGCACTGCCGGCCCCCGGCCCTTTCTTGCGTTTCAGCTTGGCCAGGATGGACGACTCGCGCTCGGGGAAGGGTGGCATCTCCTCCAGCACCGTGGCCTGCGGGGTCGGGGTGGGGGGGTTGGGGGGGCAGGAGCAGGTCAGGGACGGGCATCCCGGGGAGGAGGAGGGGACAGAGGTGCAGAGGAGGGGCGCGTGGGGGCTGGGGCTCTGACCAGAACGTCCGTGCTGGCCACCGAGCTAAGGGTGAGGTACTCGACGGCGCGCTGCTGCAGCTCCACATCAGCGTTGCGCAGCTGGGAGCCGGCCCGCAGGACACCCTGGATGGTGGCCTTGGTCTCCGGGAAGAGGTTGATGAACTTGATGTAGGTGGACAGCAGCAGGGCCCGGGTGGCCACGCTGCACAGGTGGAACTTGGAGTGCAGCAGGGAGAACTGCACCGGGGGGCTGCAGGGGGCGGAGCCGGGGGTGCGCGTCAGCAGGTGGCCAGCTCCACCACCCTCTCCCAGAAGCCCCCACGAGAGGTGCCGCCTCCCTCAGAGGGACCTTTCCCGGGATCGCAGGCGAACCCCAGGGCCCCAGACCCCTCAGGAGTTTGTGTGCGTTCACCCCCTCACCTGGAGCGAGGGTCCCCAGCAATCAGGTTCCCAAACTCCCCAAGGATGTAGCCGCCAACTTTCACCATGTTCTCATGGCAGGCGGGGGCCTGGAGCGCCTGGGGGGCGGGGACAGCGGTGAGTGGCACCATCCTGACTCAGGAGCGCTCAGCATGTGCCAGGCGCAGCGCTGAGCCCTCGACTCCTATTAACTGCAGAAGCCTCGTGACTCTGCTGTGCGTGGGTTTATAGATGGGGAAAGTGAGGCACAGAGCAGTTAAGTGACTGGCCGGAGCTCACACAGGGAGTAAAACGGGGCAGAATGGGCCCTCTTTGCTGGGGCAGAGGGAGTGAGGAACTGCCGGGACCTGGGGACGGGGGGCTACACGCTAGGCACCCCACGCCCTGCTGACCCTCATACATATGAGCCCGTGGAGGCCCCAGGAGGCCAAGGCCCCTCTGAGGAGGAGGAAGCAGCATGGAGGCCCGGGCCGTCTGGCCCACCGCCCCAGCTGTCCTTGCTCTGCCTTGCCCCTCTGTGGGGGTGAGACGGGGGCGCTGACCTCGAAGACGGTCTTGGCAGCGTAGCCCTGGACGTCGTCACGGTTGGTGACAATCTGTAGCACACGGTACCACACCTCCTCGCTCACGTAGTCGCCCGCGATGCGGATGAGGTTGAGGATGGTGTCCACGTACCAGCTGTAATCCACGGCGTACTTCTCCGCCAGGATGGCCACCTTCAGGACCTGCCAGCCAGGAGGGAGGTCGGGCGTGCGAGTGTGCCCACGGTGGGGAGGCGGGGTGTGGACTCACCCCATCTGGGCTCAGCGCAGCCCGATCTGGAGACCCAGGAGTCTGGGCGTCCTGCCCCTGCCAGGACTCACGATCTCTTCGCGGATGGCGTAGTCGGCCGTCTCCAGGTACCGCAGCATCTCTGACACAATCTGCTTGGCGTTGCTCCGGTCGCACATGGCATAGAGGAGGTCGGCCGCCCGCTGTCGCACGCTGACGTCCCGCTCCGTCTGAGGGAGGAGAGCAGGCAGGGTGTGTTCTAGGCTCCCTCCTGGCATGGCCCGGCCACCCCAGGGCCTCTGACCCCCCGAGCCTCTCTGAGGGAGCAGAGGAGACACAGGCCAGGTCAGTGTGGCCGGGGGCAGGCTCCCAAAGGTCACACCTTGAGGGCATTGATGACGGTGTCAATGTGGGTCTTGACCGCCTCGTGGGAGAACTCGGAGCTGGCCAGTGTGCACATGCTCTCCAGGGCCAGGTAGCGCAGGTTGGTCTCCCGGTGCTGCAGGAACTGGCCCAGCTGGTTACAGGCCCGGACCAAGAGGTTGGGCTCACTGCCGGCAAAAGAGGAAGAGACCGGGGTGGGGGCAGGGAAGACACCCAGATGACATGAGGAGATGGAGGACCGGGCCTCAGCTGATCCAGCTCACATCCGCCTCAGGATCCAGCTCTTAACTCCTGCCCTCTGTCCCAGTCATGACCACTCCCGGGGACCCAGACACCTGGGCATCCAGCCCAAATACAGATATTTGGGAATTCTGCCCCTCAAGAGGGGCCCAGTGCCAATCTGGCAGGGCAGCGTTTCACACTTCCATCATCCTCCTAGCTAGAAGTCACATTCCCAGGCCCCCTCCCCTAGGACCCAGGAACCCAGGCCCCCAGCCCCCTCCTCCCTCAGACCCAGCATCCGGGCCCCAGGCCCCTCCTCCCTCAGGCCCAGGAGTCAGCCCCTGGCCCCCTCCTCTCTCAGACCCAGGAATCCAGGCCCTCAGCCCTCCTTTCCCAGGCCAGGCTCCCTGCCCCCCAGCAGGCAGGCACCTGTCGTAGTGGATGATGAGACTGATGGTCTCGAAGAGGATGGCATTCTTGGCGTTGGAGTGCTGGACCTTCTTGGACTTGGGCGGCTCCTGGGCCTTGTTGAGCACGGTCTCCAGACACTCCACCAGCCGCCCCTTCACGGCCGCGTCCTCTGGGAAACCAGAGGGCACGCCCTGGGCTGAGCTCTCTGCCGGCCCGGCCCGCGTGCCAGGGGCAGGGGCCACGCCATGGCTCCCATCCTCCAGAGGAAGAGTGCGGGCCCTGCAGCTTCAGGCTGGGGCCTCTACTCCCCCAAGTCCTTCCTGGGTCCCCAGGTGACCAGGGGAGGCTGACAGAGGACATGACTCCAGACCTGAGCTCTCGTCCTGCTCTGTTCTAACTCCGCTGGGCCAGAGGCTCCACCCTTGGGAGCCCCTGTTTCCCCTTCCGCAGCACGCATGCACTTTAGGAGTCTCACAGAGCAAAGAAAGCTGCAGGAACCTTCCCCAGAGACACCCCCAAACCCGGCTCTTCCCAAGGAGGGGTCTGAGTGCCTGAGACAGGTGCCACCTAGGAGCTCACACAAACCCCGGGAACTGCCATTCCCTCACCTGTGAGGCAACTCCAAGTGGACAGAACAACTGTCAAGTGTTCTAGCAAAGAATGTTGTACCCAAATCTATCGGGAAATTCACGAGATAGAGAACCAGCTAAAGGACACAGGCAGCGATCAGCCAAATCCAAAACATGGGACACACTGCAACCCAAAACTCTCCCGTTTCTTCAAAAACTGGGAGTGGGGGTGGGACTATTCCAGATGGAAAAAAAAAAATGACAAAGATGTAATCAGTTAATTTGTGGTCCTAGACTGTATTTTTTAAGCCATAAAAATATGCTATGGACAATTAGGGCAGTTTGCTGCCTGGGTAGCTGATGACCCCAAGGTTATTCTAAATCTTCTTAGGTGTGATAAGAGCATTGTGGTTTTGTAGTGTTCTTGATTGTAAGAAACGTTTGCGGAAATATCTTGGGGTCAGGGGGAGTGTTATGATGTCTGCCACTTTTTTTTTTTTAAATAAATTTATTTATTTTATGCATTTATTTTTGGCTGCGTTGGGTCTTTGTTGCTGCACGCGGGCTTTCTCTAGTTGCAGCAAGCGGGGGCTACTCTTCGTTGCAGTGACAGGCTTCTCATTGTGGTGGCTTCTCTTGTTGTGGAGCACGGGCTCTAGGTGCACGGGCTTCAGTAGTTGTGGCATGTGGGCTCAGTAGTGTGGCTCGCGGGCTCTAGAGCGCAGGCTCAGTAGTTGTGGCGCACGGGCTTAGTTGCTCCGCGGCCTGTGGGATCTTCCCAGACCAGGGCTCGAACCCGTGTCCCCTGCTTTGGCAGGAGGATTCTCAACCACTGCGCCACCAGGGAAGTCCCTGCCACTTACTTTCAAGTAATTCAGCAACTGGGTGTCTGAGACAGTGAGGGAACAAGGGAGCAAATCCAGCAAAGTGGTAAAGCTCCGCTGAGTCTGGGTCGGGGGGCATCTGGGTGTGGTCATTTTACTACTGTTGTTCTCCCAAGTTATCCTTATGTCCAAAATTTTTCTTAACCAAAGGTTGCAGTGAAAGCCAGTGTCATGGAATGAAGGGGGAATTCTTCGAGATTAAAAGAGACTTATGGGACTTCCCTGGTGGCACAGTGGCTAGGACTCTGCGCTCCCAATGCAGGGGGCCCGGGTTCGATCCCTGGTCAGGGAACTAGATCCCACACGCATGCCGCAACTAAGAGTTTGCATGCCACACCTAAGGAGCCCACTAGCTGCAACTAAGAAGCCCGCCTGCCGCAACTAGGGAGTCCACGTGCTGCCACTAAGGAGCCCGCCTGCTACAATTAAGACCTGGTGCAACTGAATAAAAACAAACTTACTTGGAAATAAATTGGAGCAGCCCCTCCCTGCCCAGCACTGGGTGGGGGTGGGGTGGGGGAATGGCTGCAGTTCTCACAGGGCAGGGGATCAGAGTTGGTGAGGTGCTTGCCCAGGGCACACCCCAAAATTATGAGGCGGGGCTTCTAGATGCAAGAGGGCTTAGGTTCTAACTATGCCCTTCCTTACAGGATGAGAAAAGAGCCCCAGAGTGGGGACGAGGCTTCCCCAGGGCCTCATGACAAAATTCACCTCTGGCTTTCACCGGCTGGGAGGGGCCTTGGGTGTCACCTACATCATACACTCCATTACAGTGTGTGCGTGTGTGCACGTGCACGCGCACACACACACACACATACGCTCGCACCCAGCTGGCTGTGAAGATTTGGGGCTACACACCAGCTCCCTGGCCCCCAGCAGGTGCTTAGCACCCTGGCTGAATCGAAGGGCACTAGTTTATCAAGCGCCTACTGTGTGCTGAGCACCTCAGCACAGGGTCCCTCAAAACTGCTCTGTGAGGTCAGACAGCCGAGGATACAGAAGCTCAGGGGGAGCCACGGCCCACGTGGTAGAGGGAAAGGGTTTAGAGCATAGATTCGGGAGTCAGGCTCTGCTCTTCCTTTGCTGCCCTGGAAAGGCAATGTCTTCTCTCCAAGCCTCAGTTGCCCGGTGTGTCTATTTCAGGGACAGCTGCCCCTCGCCAGCTCTGCTGGGGGCACCTGGACACCCCGGTGCAGTACCAGCTCACTGCAATACCCTCCGTCCACGCCAGTGGTCATGACCATGAGCAACGAGGGCAAGAAAACCCCTAGCAGAGCTATGCTAACTCCCACTGCATGGCCTGGAATTGCCCCTTGACCTGCTGGGTGACCTTGGGCAAGGCCCTCCCCTCTCCAAGCCCTGGTTTCCTCATCTGTAACAGATGAGATGACAGCCCCGACATTCCAGGGCTGGAGCATTCCAGGGCTGGAGCGTGAGTCTAGTTTTGCAGGGACCCAGGCCCACAGCAGGGGAGTCAACAAACAAGCGATCTGTCCCATTCTCTGTGCTGAGCCGGGAGGACACCCTGCTCTCTGCTGCCCACCCTCCCCCAACCCGTCTCCAACAGCCTCATACAGCATTCTCATCCCGGGGCCTCCCAGCGTGGGCCCTGGGCTCAGCGCTGCCCCCACTGCAGCCTCGGAACAGGGGCTAGAGGCACCAGCCCAGCCTCAGAGGACTCCTGACACAGACCCCCAGCACCCGGCCCCCCTGCCCAGCCATGGGGTCGGAGGCCCCCAGACCCCAGCCCGGGTGGGCTCGGCAGTACCTGGCGGCGGGTAGCACTGCAGCAGCCGCAGGAGCTTCACCGAGAGCCAGGGCGCCGGGACGAAGTAGTAGGTGTAGTCCTGGAGGTCGGTGGAGGCCGAGGAGACGATCTGGGGGCAGAGGAGGCGGGTGAGGCATGGGTGGGGGGACAGGGAGGGGTGGCTGTGACGTGACAGTTTTATGGCGCAGAAACCTGAGGCTCAGGGAGGGTGGTGAGGAAGCCTCGGGCACACAGCGAGTGACGGGCTGGATCTGGGACTGGTCGGTTTTTCCACGTAAAGCTGGCGTTGGGTGGGCAGGAACTCTCGGCCAACCCGATCCCCTTCTGTGAAGGCGACTCCAACTCTGCGCCTCACAATGCCCTGGGCTGCCTTCACTAGCACCTGGACCCCACGGCTCCCTGGAGAGTGCTTCCTTGTGGCCCTCCCCCAACACCCGAAGCTACCCAGGGGCAGGAACTGGGTCTGACCCATTCCTGGGTCCCCGGGCCTACTACGAGGTCAGACACGAGAAGGGATCAGGGAAGAGGTGGGGGAATTAGTAAAAGAGCAGGCAACTTTTTTTCCTCACGGCAAACTCCTACGCCACCTTGAAAACCCCTTCTCCAGGAAGCAAGCCCCATCCTGCTCTGAGCCACCTCCATGACAGTAGGTGCCCCGCCCCCGCTGTCACTGTCTGTGTCTCCCCCACCAAGCCTGGCCCATGAGAGAATTCGGATGCGTGGTGAATGAATGAAAATACGAATGAATAAGCTGGTGTGTTGTTCTCTTTGGTTGAGAACACAGGCCTCTCTTGACCTGCTCAGGAAACATTTATATTTATTCCAAGTCTCAACTCAGGCAAGGATCACCTCCACCAGGAAGCCTTCCCGGACTTCTAGGCTGGGTGAAGTGCCTCCTTTGGGGGGGCCTGCAATGTCCTTGCTACCTCCACGACTGCACACACTGCCCCTTTTATGATAATCTGTGCCTGAGTTGGCCCTGCTGTACATCCCTCCCCTCAACAGGACAGGGAGCTCCTTGAGGGCAGGCTCGGGTCTGACTCATCCGTGTCCCCAAGTGTCAGCCCGCACAGAGCTGGGCCCACAGGAGGCCTCAAGGCATGTTCCCAGGACAGGGGCGAAGGTGGTGAGAGGAGCAGAAAAGGAGGGAAGGAAAAGCAGGAGAAGCAGGAAGAAGAAGGAGAGGGGGGCGAGAGGGAGACAGACAGGAGAGCAACCTCACTTCCTGGGTGCTCATCGTGTGCCCGGCCCTGTGCTCTTTATACAGATTAATTCACAGCAGCTATGCTGTGAGGCAGGCACTGGAATAATCCCCTTTGAACACATGAGGCAAACGAGACCCAGAGGGGTGAAGCCACTTGCCTAGGGCCACACAGCCAGGAAGTGACGGAGCTGGGATGAACCCAGCTCTGAGCCTGAGTCCTTAACCACTGAGCGAGGTGGCCTCTCTGGGACAGTGACGACCAGAGAGGTGCCCAGGGGACAGGGACACCGCAGCTGGCACTGATACCACACCCACCCGGCTCAGGCGAGACACGGCCAGGGAGATGCATGTCTTGAAGTCATCTGGGTTCTTCTTGCAGAGACAGGTGATGAGGCTGACAGCGGCTGTGACCACGCCCTGTAGGGGCAGACGAGTGGCAGGTTAGGGCCCTCGGGGGAGGGTCAGACTGGGGACAAGTGTCCAGGCTGTGGTTCTGAGAGTAGAGGCGCAGGAGCACTTGGGGCTGGGGTGGCCTGAGGGGTGCGCTTGGGTATGTACAGGTGTCCTGGTGGCTGTTTCACGGCTTGGGGACCATGAGGGACTGGAGCACTGGGGGTAGCGACAGAGGTCAGTGTCTCTGTGCTGGTTGGGCAGGCGATGGGGGAATCTCTGGGTGTCGGAAACAGAGGCTGGGATTTTTCTGAGGGGCTGGGTGAGTGATGGGTGTTGGGGACACTGGACAGGATCCCCGGGCATCCAGGTGGGTGTCAGTGACAGAAGTGGGGGGCCCTGGGCATTCAGGTAAGAATCAGGGCAGAGGAGGGGTCCCCAGGCATCCAGGTGGGAAGCAGGGCAGAGGTGGGGGGCCCCAGGCATCAGCTGGCTGCCAAGGGCGGTGGGTCTTGGGGGCAGTGGTCCAGGGTCCCTGGGCACCAGGCAGGGGTCTCACCATGTGCTGGTCGTTGAGCAGGTGCACCACGCGGGCCGTCCACTCGCCCATGGGCACCAGGTCGGGCGAGGCCTTGTAGAGCCGCAGCAGGCACAGGGCCGCACTCTGCTTCACGCTGTCCATGCTGTCCCTGCCGGGACACAATGTGGGGTGGGAGTGGGGGGTCAGCGTGACCACGGCCCTGCACACCTCCCCCCTCCTCTCTCGCTCCTCCCAGGAAGGGTGTCCAACAAGAGGCGGAAAAAGCCCGGCAGACCCAGGAACCCATCTGGCGCTGCCCTCACTGCCCATCGGGCCTCAGTTTCTTCATCTGCAAAATGGGTTGCATCCCAGTAACCTCATGGGGTCATGGGCAGGGCCGAGCAAAATGTCAAGCGTGGCTCTGCACCTTCATTCAGTTACCGTTCACTTATTGAGCGCCTACTGGGAGCCAGGCACTGCTGTCGGCTCTGTGGACAGAGTGGTGGACAAACTGGTCCGAAGTGTGTCCTCACAGGGACTTCCCTGGTTGTCCAGTGGTTAAGAATCCGCCTTCCAATGCAGGGTATATGGGTTCGATCCCTGCTCGGGGAACTAAGATCCCACGCTGCAACTACTGAGCCCACGTGCTCTGGAACCCATGTGTCACAACTAGAGAGAAGCCCTTGCGCCGCAACGAAGAGTCCGCGCACTGCAACGAAAGATCCCGCATACTGCAACTAAGACTTGATGCCGCCAAAATAAATAAATAAATAAATAAATAAATATAATCCACAGAGTATCAGATAAAGTTGTTCTTTCTTTAAAAAAAAAACAAAAACAGTGTGTCCTCACAGAGCTTACATTCTCACCAGGGCAGCCGGCATCCTACAACAGATACTGTCCAGGTTCAGTGCTACAGAGCAAACTAGGGCAGGCACTCCGGGTTTTTGTTTTTGTTTTTTTAACTTTTTATTTTAATTAATTAATTAATTTTTTGGCTGCGTTGGGTCTTCGTTGCTGCGCGCAGGCTTTCTCTAGTTGCGGCGAGCGGGGGCTACTCTTTGTTGCGGTGCACAGGCTTCTCATTGCGGTGGCTTCTTTTCTTGCGGAGCACTGGCTCTAGGTGCGCGGGCTTCGGTAGTTGCAGCACATGGGCTCAGTAGTTGTGGCTCGAGGGCTCCAGAGCTCAGGCTCAGTAGTTGTGGCGCGCGGGCTTAGTTGCTCCGCAGCATGTGGGATCTTCCCAGACCAGGGCTCGAATCCGTGTCCCTTACATTGGCAGGCGGATTCTTAACCACTGCACCACCAGGGAAGTCCCTGGGGATGCTATTTTGGATGAAGGTCTCACTAACAAGGCGCCAGGTTAACAGAAAACTGAGAGAAAAGACTAAAAATCTGCACAGAATGTTCCCAGCAGAGAGAAGAGGCTGTGGAGGCCTCGAGGCAGGCAGGCCTGTGTGTGGAAGGAGCTTGGAGGAGTCTTGTGTGGCTGGAGACAGGACAGAGCGGGGGCTGAGGGCCAGACCATGCGGGGCCTTGCAGGCCACGGCGAGGACTATGCTTTTACCCAGCAGGAGATGGAGCCGCTGCAGGTGACAAGCAGGGAAGCTATGATACTAAGGCGACAGCGGTGAAAGCTACCACCCAGGGCCCTTCCGATCTGCTCGGCCCTGGTACAGGCACTGGCTCATTCATTTTATCTCCACAACAAACTGAGAAAACAGGTACTACTATGGACCACTGTCCCCAGATCTGACTTATGTTTTTAAAAGGTCCCTCTGCTACTGTGTGGAGAAGAGACTGTGGGAGGCTGGGGTGGGGGCGGGAGGTAACAGCAATAGTCCAGGCAGATGACAGGAGATGACAGTGCTTCAGACCCTGCTGCAGCCGTGCAGGTGAGAAGTGGCTCTGTTCTGATACATTTTTACTATGAGGTGGTGGGGACAGAAGAGGGGACAAGGTGACCCTCAAGTTTCTGACCTGAGGGACCTGGCAAGTGGTGAGACCATTTGTTGCGTGGGGACCTGGGGCAAGATGGCGGGTGGGGCGCTGAGTGGGACCCAAGTTTGATACCGAACAGATACGAAATTGACATGCTAACGAGACACCCAGTGGGGCCCTGGACCCATGGGGCTGTGTGGCTTCTGGCAAGTGCCCTTCCCTCTCTGAGCCTCCATAATGTCCTTCATAAAATGGGAACCCTACTCCCCTCTTCAGAGGAGAGGAAGCCTGTCAAACACTGTGGTGGGCTGAATAATGCCCCCCACCCCCGACACGTCCACATCCTAATGTCCAGACCCTGTGAATGTGTTCCCTTACATTCAAAGGGGACTTTGCAGATATGATGAAATCAGGGATCCTGAGATGATCCTGGATTACCCAGGTGAGCCCTAAATGTAATCACAAGGTCCGTAGAAGAGAGAAGGAGGAGGATCAGAGTCAGAGAGATGCAAGGACAGATACAGAGATCAGAGAGAAGATGCTACCCTGCTGATTAAAGATGGAAGGCGCCATGAGCCACGGGATGCAGGCGGCCTCTAGAAGCTGGAAAAGACCTGGAAACAGATTCTCTCCGAGAGCCTCCAGAGGGCACCAGTCCTGCTGACACCTTGATTTCAGCCCAGTGAGCCTCACTGTGGACTTCTGACCTCCAGAACTGTGGGAGAATCAATGTGTGTTTTAAGCCCCTAACTTGTGGTCGTGGGTTACAGTGGCCACAGGAGACTGAACAGGCACTGGGTTAGCACAGAGCCTGGCAGCCAGCAGTGTCCCATCCCAGAGCGCTGAATTCATGGCCCGGTCAGTACCCAGGTCCCAGCATCACAGAGTGTGAAGCGTAACAGTGTTCTAGAAAGCACTCCCCGGTCTCTGGGGTCAGACACGCCTGCTTGTGGGGAGTGATTTGGGGATAAGGCATTGACCCTCTCTGACTGGCAATTTCCTCCTGGGGAAAATGAGGACCCCCACAGACTGGGGGATGAAGAAGTGAACCTCGGTATCGCGGCCTCAAGCACAGAAGGGGTCCTAGGAGTTGTCTCGACCGCCCAGACTGGGCCTTACAGTGACGTTTTCCCAGAAAGGACCCAACAGAAGCACAGGGGAGGGTCCCAGGAAGGGTGGGTGAAACTGCAGGAGTCAAAGGCCAGGTGAAAAGATGTTTTACTGGACGTGCAGGAGAAACATGAATTGCATGGACATGGCAGCTCCGTTTTCTCCCGTCAGCTAGGCAGACTCGTGTGTGTCGGCCAGGTTGGGGAGACGGGAGCCCTCGGATGCCGTGGCCACAGGTAGACACGGACACAGGCCGTCAGAAAAGGAGCTGGGCTGCCCCTGGTCAGGTAGCTTCTGTAAGGGATGCAGACCTAGACCAGCAATTCTGCTCCCAGACACCTGCCCTGGGGAAAGGCACACACACGTGCTCAAGGTCATGGCATAGGAAAGATCATATTAAAACCAGAAACCAGCAGAAGGTCTGCCCACAGCGGAGCTCCATGAATGGTGGTCTTTCCACCATCATCATCATAGCTCACGCCCTATGAGGCTTGCCTCTGGCCCAGGCTCTAAGAGCTTCTACATATTAACACGTTTAATCCTCAGGACAGCCCTCTAAGGAGGTGGATTCTATTATCATCTCCGTGACAGGTAAGGAAACGTCCAGGAGAATCCCAAATAAAAGAATAAGAGTGGGGACTTCCCTGGTGGTCCAGTGGTTGAGAATCCGTCTTCCAATGCAGGGGACGCGGGTTCGATCCCTGGCCAGGGAACTAGGATCCTACATGCCGTGGGGCAACTGGGCCCGCGCAGCAACTACTGAGCCCGTGCACCACAACTAGAGAGAAACCCACGTGCTGCAACGAAAGACCCCGCGTGCCGCAACGATGATCCCGCGTGCTGCAACTAAGACCCAATGCAGCCAAATAAATTAAATAAATAAATAAATATTTTTTAAAAAAAAAGAATAAGAGCGATTGACCAACTTGGTTAAGTTACACAGAGATTGTGATACCTCGTAGGTAAAGTTGAAAGCTACATAATATAGGGGGGCGTGCCTGGGTGTAAAAGGACAAAACGTACATTGGAATAAGCACCACCAGACTCAGGCCACCGGGAGGAAGTCCAGATGGAGAGATGATATGAGGGACCCGAAGGGGAAATTCAACCGCAGCTGTTTTCTTTCTTTCTTTCTTTTTTTGAAACAAGGCGTAATACATTATGACCCAGCAATTTCATGCCCAGGCAGCTCCGCAACAGAACCGAAAACAGAGTTCACACAAATGCGTGCATTATTCATCACAGCCGAAAGGTGGAATCTTGGTGACGAACGGAGAAATAAATTGTGGTCCATCCATACAGTGGAATGTTCTTATTGGCTCATAAAAAAGGAATGAAGCCCTGACACATACTACAACAGGGATGAACCTCAAAAACATTATGCCAGGAGAAAAGCCAGACACAAAGGCTGTATACTGTGTGATTCCATTTATCTGAAATGTCCAGAATAGGCAAATCTTTAGAGACAGAGAGCATATTAGAGATTGCCTGGGGCTGGGGAGAGAGGGTCTGGGGAATGACTGCTGATAGGCACAGGGCTTCTTTTTCGGGTGATGGAAATGTTCTGCAATTAGGTAGTGGGGATGCTTGAACAACACTGCGAATGGCCTAAAGACCACCGAACTGTACACTTCAAAGTGCTTAAAATGGTGAGCTTTATGTTATGTGAATTTTACCTCAAATTAAAAAAAAAAAAAAACTACCTAAAAAAACAGTAACCCAGAGTTCCCTGGTGGCCTAGTGGTTAGGATTCTGGGCTTTCACTGCCATGGCCCAGGTTCAGTCCCCAGCCAGGGAATATCCACAAGCCACGCGGTGCAGCCCAAACCAGAACAAAACAAAACAAAAAACCAAAACCATAAAAACAGTTCCTCTGTGCCCCAGTCACTGTCAAGGTCAAGTTTCCAGTGCTGAGAGCCCAGCCTATAGTCAGACAAGCCCAGTGTGGCCTGTGACTTTGGCAGGGCGGGGACCCTTGTGTGAAACGGGGATATCACCTGTGCTCATATATGTTTATCACACTGGCTTCTTTCTCAGCTCTCAGAGGTGCCAAGTTCTCCCCAATCAGGGTGACTGGCCACCTGACTCACCCAAGCCAATGCCAGCTGCCTGTCCTGATCTTTTTTTTTTTTTAAAAGAGATTGGAGTTTGTTTATTTATTTATTTATTTATGGCTGTGTTGGGTCTTCGTTTCTGTGCGAGGGCTTTCTCTAGTTGCGGCAAGTGGGGGCCACTCTTCATCGCGGTGCGCGGGCCTCTCACTATCGCGGCCTCTCTTGTTGCGGAGCACAGGCTCCAGACGCGCAGGCTCAGTAATTATGGCGCACGGGCCTAGTTGTTCCGCGGCATGTGGGATCCTCCCAGACCAGGGCTCGAACCCGTGTCTCCTGCATTGGCAGGCAGACTCTCAACCACTGCGCCACCAGGGAAGCCCGCCTGTCCTGATCTTAAAGAAACTGTCAGCAGCATTCACCATGGCTGACCACTCCCTCCTCCATGAAAGTTTCTTCTCCAAGCTCCGAGCCACAGCCCATTCTGCATTTTCCTCCCTCTCCCTGGCCAGACTTCCACACGCTGGATCACCCCAGCCCTCAGCCTTTGGTCTCTTCTCTTCTCTGGTCACATCCTGCCTGAGGGACCTCATCCGGCTGTGGCTTTAATTACCATCCACCCGGCGCTGTCCCATCTGGTGGCCTCCAGCGACACAAAGCTACCGAGCACTTGAATGGAGTGAGTCCAGACTGAGATGCCATGTGTGTAAATTACACAGTGGTTTCAAAGACTTAACGCAAAAATATTGGATAATGTGTATGTTGATCCAATGTCAAAATGATTCTGGATGGATCAGGTGAGATTAAAATATTAAAATTAGATGGGGAGGGCTTCCCTGGTGGCGCAGTGGTTGAGAATCTGCCTGCCAATGCAGGGCACACGGGTTCGAGCCCTGGTCTGGGAAGATCCCACATGCCGCGGAGCAACTGGGCCCGTGAGCCACAACTACTGAGCCTGCGCGTCTGGAGCCTGTGCTCCGCAACAAGAGAGGCCGCGATGGTGAGAGGCCCGCGCACCGCGATGAAGAGTGGCTCCCGCTTGCCGCAACTAGAGAAAGCCCTCGCACAGAAACGAAGACCCAACACAGCCAAAAATTAATTAATTAATTAATTAATTAAAAAAAAAAAAAATTAGATGGGAAATTCCCCTGGCAGTCCAGTGGTTAGGACCCTGAGCTTCCACTGCAGGGGGCACAGGTTCGATGCCTGGTGGGGAAACTAAGATCCTGCGTGCCGCACGGTGCAACCAAAAATTAAAAAAAAAAAAAATAAAGAAATTAGTTTTACTTTTTTAAAAAAAATTAATCAATTTATTTATTTTTGGCTGCACTGGGTCTTCATCGCTGCACGCGGGCTTTTCTCTGGTTGCGTTGAGCGGGGGCTGTTCTCTGTTGTGGTGGGCGGGCTTCTCATTGCGGTGGCTTCTCTCGTTGCGGAGCACGGGCTCTAGGCGTGCAGACTTCAGTAGTTGTGACGCACAGGCTCAGTAGTTGTGGCTCACGGGCTCTAGAGCACGGGCTCAGTAGTTGTGGTGCACGGGGTTAGCTGCTCTGCAGCGTGTGGGATCTTCCCGGACCAGGGCTCGAATCCGTGTCCCCTGCATTGGCAGGCGGATTCTTAACCACTGCACCACCAGGGAAGTTCCTACTTATTTGTTTTTACTTTGTCTACTAGGCATCTCAGATTCAACATGGCCAAACCCAACTCTGGATCCTCCCCCTCCTTCACTTGGTTCTCCCCCACTCCCTCCTTCATCATTCATCCACCTGTTCAACATCACTCCTCTCTCTCTCTTACACCATATACAATCAGTACTGTGGTCTTTCCTTCCAAAACATACAGCTCTAGTAACTATTTTTTGCAACAACCTTGGTCCCAGCCACCGTCAGCTCTGCCCAGGACGGCAAGAGACATCTCAATGGTCTCCCTGCTACCATGCTTGGCGCCCCCGACAGTCTCTAGGCTACTTGAATCTAAGGATCATGTTCTTTCATTGGTTCTGATATATTCTTAGCTATAATCTGTTCAAACACTGCATCTGTTACGATTCTCTCCCTTCTCTCTTTCTAGAACTCTAAACAGTGTTGTTAGATTTTATCTCCCTTGACTCTTAACCTCTCTTTTAAATTTTTCCATCTCTTTGTTTCTCTGGGCTGCATTCTGATTAATTTCTCCAGTTCTTCTGCCTATTTACAATCCTTGCTTTGGTTCTGTCTACTCTGCTGCTAAACTAGACCACTTAATTTTTTTTTTTAATTTAAATGTTGTCCATTTCTTTTTAAACAATGCTTACACTTCATTCCATTTTTAAATTGTTCTCTTTTTTCTTGAAACATATTAAGCATACTCATCTTACATTCTGTATGAAAACTCCAATCCAATTGTTATTTTCCATTTTCTTTCTGCTGGTTCTCCCTCATGGTGCCTTGCGTCTTGTGTCTAGTGATTTTCGACTGTGAGCTACTCATGTAACTTGGAGCTTCATCTGTGGAAATCATTGAGGCCTATGATGAAAGTGGGTTTCTCCCAAAAAGACTTGTTTGCTTCTGTCAGGCACTGGGGTACTAGCAGTTTGTGTCACTTAAGCTAAAGTTTGGCTTAAGGTTCTACGGATGACCCAGGAAGGGGAAAATCGGACTGAACACCAGTGTGTGGGCTGTTCCATGCCAAAGTTCAAAAAGGATAATTTTGCTTATAGACCCTAAGGGGATTTATTTCTAGGTCACCCTCACTTTGAAGTGTGGCCTCTGGAGCCCCTGCTTGAACCAGCTTGTCTTCTGTTCCCAGAGGCTACAGGGCCCCAAAACCAATACCTAAGTTCATCCAGGTCAGCAAATGCCCTAAGCAAAATCCAGCTTAGGCACTCTGCTCATCTCCCTGGGTGTCAGGCTCCTCTTGGCTTGTGGCCTGTGTGCCTCCTTATTTTCTTGCTAGCTCATGAATACATTGAAAAATATTTCCTTTCCTCTTTTAACCCACATTGATAACTGGGTTTTGGGGAGACCCTCAGGCAGGAATCTAGCCCACAAGCTGCCAGAAATACAAGTCCTACTTTCTCCCACACCAGGTTGAGTGATCTTTTAAAAATACAGGGGCTTCATAAATAAATAAATAAATAAATAAAAAATAAAGTAGCCGGAAAAAAAAAAAAAATACAGGGGCTTCCCTGGTGGCACAGTGGTTAAGAACCCGCCTGCCAATGCAGGGGACATGGGTTAGAGCCCTGGTCCAGGAAGATCCCACATACTGCAGAGCAACTATAAGCCCGTGCGCCACAACTACTGAGCCTGCACTTTAGAGCCCGCGAGCCACAACTCTGAGCCCACGTGCCTAGAGCCCATGCTCTGCCATAAGAGAAGCCACAACAATGAGAAGCCCGAGCCCTGCAATGAAGGGTAGTCCCTGCTCGCTGCAGCTAGAGAAAGCCCATGTGCAGCAACAAAAACCCAACGCAGCCAAAAATAAAAAATAAATAAATAAATAAATAATAAATAAATAAAATAAAATAAAATAACAAAGCCAAGCATGTCATTTACCTGCTCAAAACACACCTATTGCCTCCCAATTTCAATTAGAATAAATCCATATTCCCCCTATTCTCTCACTTGTTCACCACAGTCAAGCCAGAGACACTATCTCTTGGTTCCTTGAATGTACAAAGCTCACGCCTACCTCAGGGCCTTTGCACTTGCTGCTCCTTTTAGTTGGAGCACTACTCCAACCTTTTTTTTTAAAACATCTTTACTGGAGTATAATTGCTCTACATTGTTGTGTTAGTTGCTGCTGTATAACAAAGTGAACCAGATATACGTATACCTATATCCCTATATCCCCTCCCTCTTGCGTCTCCCTCCCACCCTCCCTATCCCACCCTTCTAGGTGGTCACAAAGCACCGAGCTGATCTCCCTGTGCTATGCGGCTGCTTCCCACTAGCTATCTATTTTACATTTGGTAGTGTATATATGTCAATGTCACTCTCTCACTTCGTCCCAGCTTACCCTTCCCCCTCCCCGTGTCCTCAAGTCCATTCTCTGCGTCTGCGTCTTTATTCCTGTCCCGTCCCTAGGTTCTTCAGAACCATTTTTTTTTTTTTAGATTCCATATATATGTGTTAGCATATGGTATTTGTTTTTCTCTTTCTGACTTACTTCACTCTGTAGGACAGACTCTAAGTCCATCCACCTCACTACAAATAACTCAGTTTCGTTTCTTTTTATGGCTGAGTAATATTCCATTCTATATATGTGCCACATGTTCTTTATCCATTCATCTGTCGATGGACACTTAGGTTGCTTCCATATCCTGGCTATTGTAAATAGTGCTGCAGTGAACATTGTGGTACATGACTCTTTTTGAATTATGGTTTTCTGGGCATAGGGTATATGCCCAGTAGTGGGATTGCTGGGTCATATGGTAGTTTTATTTTTAGTTTTTTAAGGAACCGCCATACTGTTCTCCATAGTGGCTGTATCAATTTACATTCCCACCAACAGTGCAAGAGGGTTCCCTTTTCTCCACACCCTCTTCAGCACTTATTGTTTGTAGATTTTTTGGTGATGGCCATTCTGACCGGTGTGAGGTGATACCTTCCAACATTTCTGAATGACTGTCTTCTCCTCATCATTCCAGTCTCAAATTACATGTCACCTTTCGCAGAGACCCTCCCTGATGAGTCTGACTTAAGTAGCCTTCCCCACCATCTCTGCTGCCCCCCACTGCCCTGTTTTGTTTTCTTCAGAGGAATCGTCACTATCCGAACTCAACTCACTTCTTTGCCTATGTGTTTGCTCTTTGGATTCCCCCCGAGATGTAAGCTCCCCGAGGATGGGCATGACTGTCTCCGCTGCTCCCTCCTGCCTTCCCAAGCCCGGAACAGTGCCCGGCACATTGCAGGTGCTCAAGAAGTGTTTGCTGAACAACCTCCTGCTTCAGAAAGATCACACAGGCTGATCCACCACCCTTCACGCCTTTCCCTTTTCCACAGCCAACTCCTCCTCCTCACCCAGGTCTCAGCCTGATCCCACTTCCTCTGAGAAGCCCTCCCTGATCCCCCAGGCTAGGTCAGGCATGCCTACTATGTGCCCTATGGGCTTCTGCACCCCACAGCATGGTTCTGAGAGGAAATATATGTTTCATCCTGAAATTATTCAATCGATGCTTATCCCCCACGCTAGACCGTGAACGCTGGGAGGAGGAAGACCATGTCCATTTCTGGTCATGGCTACGTCCCCAGCAACCAGCATGGCGCCTCGCACATATATGCTCAATAGACGTTTGTTGAATGAATGAATGGAGAAGAGGCAGAAGTTCTGGAGGGCTGTCACCGACATAACTTAAGGTTATCACCTCTTCTTTACTAGATGTTAAAGGTCAATCAGATAGACATCCCACTGGCTTTGCTGGGGAGCTGCCTTACACGGTCGAGTCACTTTGGTGAGATGACGAGAGACAACCATGGGGCTGCCACTGGAATCACGGCGGTGCCAAGCCTGGCTGCGAGACCTTGGGCAGGTGACAGAGCCTCTCTGACCCTCAAACTGGGTTGGGTCTTGTCTACCCCATCCCCCCACCTGGGTCCCCAATGCCTCACCCAGCCACCAAGATGCGAGGGATGTCAGCGGCAAAGGCCTCGCCCATCTCACGGCTGCCCACATTGGCGATGCAGTGCAGGGCCAGGCACATGAAGGTGGGGTTGCGGCTGGCCAGGTCGTTCTTGATGGCGTTGTTGATGAGCCGGATCAGCTCCGAGTTGGAGTTCACCAGCACCGAGATGAACAGGTAACCCTGGGTTGGGGAGGGAGGTGGGGGGCTTGGAGCCTTGTGGCTAACTGGCCCTAGACCCCAACCCTCAATCCTGGAGTCTGCACTTCCGGCCCCTCCTCCCTCAGACCCAGGAGTCCAGACCCCTGGCCCCTCCCCCCTCAGACCCAGGATCCAGACCCCCCGCCCCTCCCGCCTCAGACCCAGGGGTCCAGGCCCCCAGCCCCTCCCCCCTCAGACCCAGGATCCAGACCCCCGGCCCCTCCCCCCTCAGACTCACTATCTGCTTCTCCGTGTACTTGTTGGAGCTCAGCAGGTTCACGGCCTCCATGTGCCCAAAGTCGATGTCATGGCCGAGCAGGAAAATGAAGAGCAGTTTACACACATACTTTTTCTTGCTGTAGCCGTCCAAGGCTTTGTCCCCTGGGGCCAGAGGAAGGAAGAAAGGGGAGGCAAAAATGAGGAAGGATCATACCTACAAGTCCCAGGTATCCCAGCCCCAGCACACAGCCCGCTCCTCCCACAGACCCAGGAGCCTGGGCCCCCAGCATACCCTTGAACTTGGAGCGGATGTTGGCCAGTTCCTTGTTGATTCTCTTAATCTCCGCCTCCTTGCTCTTACCTGGAAGGGAGAAGGCAGGACAGGTCAGGAGGGTCCCAGAGAGTTGAGCTGCCTGCCCTCACTTTCCTGGGCAAGGTCCCTCCCGGCTGGAAGGGCAGAGTCTCCCCAGCCTGGGGCTCCAGGCCCAGGGGGCTGAGGCAAGGCCTGGGCCCTGTCTCTAGCTGGGAGCTTCCGGGAGGTGGGAACCTCGGCTCTTTGGTCCCCACCACCCAGAGGAGAAGCCCAGCACACACTGTGGGGTGCTCCCTGCCTCCCTCCCTCCTCCAGCCCACCCATGGCTCCGGTTACCACTGCACCAGCCCCCAGCTGAAATACGCCCCTGGCAGGAAATATGTAATGAATGAATGAATGAAGAGATCGGCTGCCTTCGAGCTGGCCCCCTGTACCCTCACCCTGACCACACCCCCAGAGCTCAGTGTCTCCTGAAAACTGCTCGGCCCGCACCTTCCCAATTCTAGCCAGTTGCCAGGCGTTGGGTCCTGAGCTCCCGGATCCCCACCTCTGCCCCACCCCCACCCCATCCCTGCTCACAACCTGCAGTTCTCTCCATCCACCCGCCTCCAGCCTGGCCCACAGACCCACTTCCTCCCTCTCCCCTACACGTCTGTCTGTGACATCCCTGCACTTCTGACAAGATCCACCCAGGGAGGACTCGAGAGGGCCTTCCGGGGTCCCACAGGCCAGGTCCCACGCTTCCTCTGTGCTCCCGGATGCCCAGGTGTCCCCATCAGAGCGAGATCCAACTAGATGGTGATCGGGTCTCGGCCGCCCTCACCACTGGCTATGTCCCTCCTCACGCCCCCCAGTTCGAGCCAGACTTCACCATCTCTCCCTTGACAGGCTCCACTGTTCACACAGCTCCTCCAAACAGAAACCTGGGTGTGCTCACCCCGTCACTCAAGCCGTCGCCATGTCCTCTTGGCTCGACCTTCAGAACATGTAACCACACACCTCCACCACGACCCCCTCATCCAGACCCCATGCCCGCCCACCCAGATCACTGTGGCGGCCTCCTTCCTGGCATCCCTGCTTCCCACTGGGGGGATTCCACCCCGTGGCTACCAAGCCCTCTGGCCCTGCCCTGGCCACCCCACCAGTGTCACCCCTCACCATCTTGCTGTGTGTCCCCACCTCGCAGGCCTCCGTCAGTTCCAGGGACAACTCACACTCCTTCCCACCTCCAGGGCCTTTGCACATGCTGTGCCCTCCACCTGCCCATCTATCCAGTTATCTTCTCATCACTTGGGTCTCAGCTCTTGTCACCTCCTCCAAGAGGCCTTTCTTGGCCAGTTCTCTATTTATTTATTATTATTATTTTTTGGCCGTGCCGCACAGCTTGCGGGATCTTAGTTCCCCAACCAGATATCAAACCAGGGGCCCTGGCAGTGGAAGTGCGGAGTCCTAACCACTGGACTGCCAGGAAATTCCCTCTTGGCCAGTTCTTTAAAGTCAATGCCTTCTTCTTCTCTTTCCATCATTTAAAAAAAATGTCCTGGGACTTACCCGGTGGTCCAGCGGTTAAGACTCCGGGCTCCCAGGCTTCCCTGGTGGCACAGTGGTTAAGAATCCGCCTGCCAATGCAGGGGACATGGGTTCGATCCCTGGTCCAGGAAGATCCCACATGCTGCGGAGCAACTAAGCCCGTGTGCCGCAACTACTGAGCCTGTGCTCTAGAGCCTGCGAGCCACAACTACTGAGCCCGAGTGCCTAGAGCCCGTGCTCCACAACAAGAGAGGCCACTGCCATGAGAAGCTCCCGCTCACCACAACTAGAGAAAGCCCACGCACAGAAACGAAGACCACAATGCAGCCAAAACTAAAATAAATAAAATAAATTTCTAAAACATAAATTAAAAAAGAAAAAGAAAAAAAAGACTCCGTGCTCCCAATGCAGGGCGCCCGGGTTTGATCCCTTGTAAGGGAACTAGACCCTGCATGCCACAACTAAAGACCCAGTGCAGCCAAATAAATAAATATTAAAAAAAAAAAAAAAGTCTTCCCTGGCTCATTTCATACCATGTAACTATTTTATTTATCTTTACTGTCAAACCTCGGCTCCCTCTTCAGATTATAAGCATCACAGGGGAGCTTGTAGAACGGTGCCCAGCATACAGCAGGTGCTTAACAAATGTCTGGTCACCTGAATGGTGGAGCCTGCTCTGACCCATGGCTGTGTCATCCTCATGTGGCCAGGCAACTGGGAGGTTCAAATGAATGAATGAATGAAGGAGAAAGCGAGGGTATGTGCTCTCTTTCTCTTTAGAAATCCTGCCTCACCACCTACTCCCAACTTCCGGGGAAGCTCCCATAAGCCTCACTTTAGCTATCACCTCCTCCAGGAAGCCCCTTCTGATTAGCACCTCCTGATCAGTTCCAAATAGACGCTAGAGCTGCCGTGTCCTGGCAGCCATCAGCCAGGTGGTTCTCAAGCACCTAAAACGTGGCTGTTCCCAACTGAGATGGGCAGTAAGTGGCAAAGACACACGGGATTTAGATTGTGTGTTGAAAAAAAAAAAAGAAATGTAGGGACTTCCCTGGTGGCACAGTGGTTAAGACTTTGTGCTCCCAATGCAGGGGGCCCGGGTTCAATCCCTGGTCAGGGAACTAGATCCCACATGCACGCCACAACTGTGGAGCCTACCTGCTGCAAATAAGACCCGGCACAACCAAATTAATTAATTTTAAAAAAGAAATGTAAACTATCTCATTACAAAGTTAAAAATATAATTAATTGTTTAAAAATTTTTTAATCAAAAAAATTTTTAAATATTGAATACATGTTGAAATGAGAATATTTAGTTGCCTGCATGCCACAACTAAAAAGATCCCATGTGCCACAACTAAGACTTGGGGCAGCCAAAATAAATAAAATAATTAATAAATAAATAAATAAATAAATATTAAAAACATAATATTGGGGGTGTATCGGATTATACAAATATATTATTAAAATTAATTTGGTCCATTCCGTTCTACTTTCTACTAACAAAAAAGTGGTTCCTGAAGAAGTTAAAAACCACACTTGCGGCTTGCACTCTGGGTAGCGCTGCTCTTGGGCCTTTCCTGGGCTCCCACACTGCCCGGGTCACCTCTCTCAGTGCTGCTGTGCGTGTCTGGGTCTCCTGCTGTCCCCAGACCACACCAGAGCCCCCTGAGGGTAGGGCCGGCGTCTGCCACTTTTCTGGGTAGTGACTCCACTTTCCACAGGCTTACTGAGTGCCTGAGCTCAGGAAAGGCATGAAAATGTGAAAAAAAAAAAAAAGGGTCTGAAGAGGTACAGTGACCCACTCCCAGGCCTCAGGGAGGGTGGGAGGTCTCTGGGACCCAGGCGATGAAGGGCCAGTACCTCAGTGATGAGGCTGAATTGGCCTCTGTGGCCCAGAGGCCATCTGATGCTTCATTTATTAATTACACGTTTCCTAAGCCCTGTGGGCCAGGCCTGAGTGGGGCGACGCTGGGCACCCAGGACCCACGCAGATCTGGCACTTTTGATCCTCCCCCAGGGACTCCTGGCTTGGTGGGGCACAGGCAGCGGGGCCCTGTCCCCACACCTGAGCGAGATGGGCGCGATTGGAGGTCACCCAGACACCCCCGGGGGCCTTGCTGGTGGCTGCCAAGAATAGGGGACATTTGAGGAGGACCGTGAAAGATGAGGAGGGTTCAGGAGCAGTTCACCAGCGAGAACTAAGCCAGAACTATGTCACACTGTTGAGGTGTGCCCACCGGAGGGTGGCCAGGGGGTCAGGACAGCGCCTCCCTCTGGGGGCAGGGCAGGGGCAGTGACCAGCATGGAAGCTCCGCAAAACTGGTGCGCATGTTCTGTTCTCCTCCTAACCTGAGGATGACCACACAATTGCTCTAATCAGTTGCCTTAAAGCTATTCTGCAGGGACGAGAAAAAAAAACCAAACAGCTTTTATAAATGGACCATATAGCACACAGCGGCTGCCTAACTTTTACCACAGATAGACGGATATCTGAATGGCAATTAAATTACTGAGCCTCTCTGGCCTTCGTTTACCTCTATTAAAAGCTTCAAGAAGCAGGCAAAACTAACTGACGGTGTTGGATGACTGAGCAGTGGGGAGGGGGGTGCCAGGGAGCTAGGGATGTTGTTTCTGCCCCTGTGGGCCAGTTAGGCAGCTGTGTTCAGTCGGGGAAAATTCATCAGATTTTGATGACGAATTCATCAAAATTCATCACTTCTGATCTGTGAGCTTTTTTTATAGATATACTATATATGTATATGTGAATATACAAGTTAATACATTTTTATAGTGAAGTATATCAATGATGTAGAAGAGAATATAAAACAGATATGGACAACTTAAAGAATATGCAGGAATTCCCTGGCGGTTCAGTGGTTAGGACTCGGCACTTTGGCTCTGGTTCGATCCCTGGTGGCAGAACTAAGATCCTGCAAGCCGCGCGGTGTGGCCAACAAAAAAAAATTCAAAGATAAAATAAGCACATGACAGAGAATACGTAAAAGAAAAATAATGGCCATAGTTCATAAATTTTGGCTAATTGGAAGTGTTCTTCAATACACCTCTTTATAGCTAAATGATAACACGTATGTAATTTTTTTTTAGAATAAAGTCCTGGAAATAGAGTTCTTAGAGCAACGAGTATGCCCATTTTCAAATTTTTCTGATATATGAAGGCAAATGGCTCTCCCATAATGAACCAGTTTATATCCCACCATCATGGTATGAGAATCTGTTTCCTAATAAAAGAATTTATGATAGTCGGCTGAGTGAATTATCCAGTAATTTATTTAATTATTATGCTATAGTTGGACGTTTCGCTCACTTAATAAAAAAATATTATTAGTGCCTGCTATGTGTAAAACTTAAAAATAAATTTTTAGGGCTTCCCTGGTGGTGCAGTGGTTAAGAATCTGCCTGCCAATGCAGGGGACACAGGGTTCGAGTCCTGGTCTGGGAAGAGCCCACATGCTGTGAAGCAATGAAGCCTGTGCACCACAGCTACTGAGCCTGCGCTCTAGAGCCCGCGTGCCACAACTACTTAAGCCTGCGCACCTAAAGCCCGTGCTCCGCAACAAGAGAAGCCACCGCAAGAAGAAGCCCGGGCACCGCAAAGGAGAGTAGCCCCCGCTCGCCGCAACTAGAGAAAGCCCGCGCGCGGCAACGAAGACCCAACGCAGCCAAAAATAAATAAATAAATAAATAAATAAATAAATAAATAGTAAGGAATATTCAAAGAATATATGTTTGTGTGTGTATATGTTTTTTCCTTAGTCTTTAAATTGTCCACGTCTATTTGATATTGTCTTCTGTACCACCAATATGCTTTGCTACAAAAAAGAATTCACAGAAAGAACAAAGCATCAGGTCTCCAAAGGAGAATGCTCTGTGGCCCTAGAGGAAGTGCATCCCAGCAGAGCACATAACCTCTGCAAATATCTAGAGCCTGGGTGCCCAGAGACAGCACCTGGGTGCTGCTGAGGGTAACGCATGGGAGAAAGGGGCTGAAGGCAGCTGTGACAAAACTGGGCTCATGGAAGAAACTTTCCATCACTCGGCCAGCCTGCGACAGGGGGACGAGCTCCCCGTCACAGGAGGCATGCAAGCATTTCAGGGTGTTTTAAAGAGATTCCTTTATCTTCAAACATTCCCTGGGCCAAGCTCAGGGATGAGTCACACCTGCTCTGCCCTGGGGGTGCTCCTTGATTGGAGGAAAGGCTGACAGGGACAATGGGGAAAACTTTCACAGAGGCAAACACAGTGGGGGCTGGGAGGCTGGAATCAGATGCGGGGAGGAAGGCTTCCTGGTACCCAATTCCTGGGACTTTTTTTTTTTTTTTTTTTGGCCAGCTCCTGGGACTTGTTTTGTTTTTTTTTTCCTTTTTGGCCACGCTGCAGCATGTGGGATCTTAGTTCCGCAACAGCGATCGAACCCATGCCCTCTACAGTGGAAGCATGGAGCCCTAACCACTGGACCGCCAGGGAATTCCCCGCTCCTGGGATTTCAGGCTCAAAAGACGAGGCTGAAATGGACCAAGCAGAAATAAGGGGAGGTGTGCTCTGGGCATGAGGACCAGCTTGTGCAAAGGCCTGGGGGCTAGCACAGCAGGCGGGGACAGACTGTGCAACCTCCTGGCTTTTCTGAGGCTGCTGGGGAGCCACGGGAGGGCAGGGGGCCCCATTCTGCCTGCAGCTGTTGCTGTGAGGGCCGTGCAGGTGGAAAAGAGGCCACCCCCTTGCTACAGGCCAGGGCAGGTTACTGCTGACCGCTCCAGAGGGACCTTGGGGCTTCTGGGTAGGGGAGATAAGCCTTCCCTAAGCATTTAACCTGGGGCATCGGGGTGGGGCTGTCACTGCCACAAAAGGCAACCTAACAAACCTGGACTACCATGAAGGGACTGACATGCTTTTATGGCGGTAACCCAGGCACTGGCTGGCACCTCACTGCAAGACCCTTCACTGCCTTCCAGACAACTACTGTTTACAATACAAAGCAACAAAAGTTCCTCTCTACTAGGATGTGCTCTGATGTCTCCCACACAAGTCCCAACAGCCCTGAGTCCTCAAAGAGGGTTCTGGGAGATAATGCTTGTTGACTCTGGACCCCTATAAAGTTCAGAACATGTTGGCCCACGCGGTCCACCACCGGAGCCACTGGCCACATGTGGCCACTGGACATTTGAAAACTGGCTGGTGCTACTGAGGGACTGAATTCCTAATTTTATTTAAGTGTAATAAGTTAAAAATTAAAAACCAATCCTCCACTCAGTCACTGGAAAAGTATGTTTGGAACGACTTGGACCCTTTGTGAATCTTCTTTTTTAACCATAAGTTTTATGAACTCTTAAGACAGAGAAAATATTTCCAAAGAAACTGTAGCCTCCGAGTTGAGAAAGGAACATAAACTGTCTTGTTAATCATTGAAAAAATATCGATTACACATTCAGATAATATTTGGGGCATACTGAGGTAAAGGAAATAAATCATATTAAAGTTAATTTCCCTGGTTTTACTTTTATAATGTGACTACTGGAAAATTTAAATGTACATATGTGGATGGACCTAGAGATTATCATATTAAGTGAAGTAACAAATATCACATGAGAAAGACAAATATCATATGGTATCACTTATCTGTGGAATCTAAAAAAAAGATACAAATAAACTGACTTACAAAACAGAAATAGACTCACGGACACAGAAAATAAACTTATGGTTACCAAAGGAGAAACTGCAGGGGTGGGGGGGAGGGTGGGAGATAAATTTGGAGTTTGAGATTAACATACACACACTACTATACATAAAAGAGATAAACAACAAGGATCTACTGTATAGCACAGGGAACTATACTCAATATCTTGCAATAACCTCGAATTGAAAAGAACCTGGGCTTCCCTGGTGGCGCAGTGGTTGAGAGTCTGCCTGCCAATGCGGGGGACACGGGTTCGAGCCCTGGTCTGGGAGGATCCCACATGCCGCGGAGCGGCTGGGCCCGTGAGCCACAATTACTGAGCATGCGCGTCTGGGCCTGTGCTCCGCAACAAGAGAGGCCGCGATAGTGAGAGGCCCGCGCACCGCGATGAAGAGTGGCCCCCGCTTGCCGCCAACTAGAGAAAGCCGTCGCACAGAAACGAAGACCCAACAGAGCCATAAATAAATAAATAAAATAAAATTAAAAAAAAAAAAAAAGAAAAGAACCTGAAAAAGGATATATATACACACGTATATGTATTCAATATATATATGTATAACGGAATCACTTTGCCGTATACTTGAAACTAACATAACACGGTAAATTAACTGTACCTCAATTCTAAAAAAACGTACGTATGTGGATCGCCGCATGACAACCCTGGGTTGGATGTTATCAAAGTTGTCAACATCTCTGAGAGAAAATATTCTCCTTGAGCAACCAAGTCACACCCTGTCATTCCCCTGCTTGAACGGAGCTGCAAAGACCTCCCTGAGCTCTGTAAGCCCTCGGCTTCTGGCTAGGAATGCCAGCTCCCCAAGGGCAGGGGTGGGTGGCTGCGTTCCGTGTAGCATCCTGACACAGGGTCCAGAGCAGTCCTGACGCAGGGGAGGTGCTGAATGCGATTGTGGACCGAGGTAACAGATGACACACAGGTAGAAAGGGATGGGGCTCAGGCCTGGATCTGTCTGTTGCCAGCATCTGGATGCCACTCATAACCTAAAGCCGGTTCGTTTAAGTGCCCTGGGCAGGGGCGTGGGGGGAGGGGCGCTGTCCCCAACGGCACACTGATGTTGGAGCACCACCAAAGTGGGACTCATTCCTTCTCTCTCCACAGCGGCCAGAGGGATTCTGTGAAAACCTGAGTCAAATCCTGTCCCTTCTCTGCACTGAATCTCTCCCTGGCTTCCATCTGGCTCAGTGTAAAAACAAGTCGTCACTGGATCCACTAGTTCCCTCTCTGACCACAACTCCCACCCTCTCCCCGCAGTCCTCCTATACCTCAAGCACAGTCCTGCCTCAGGGCCTTTGCACAGGCTGTCTGCGCTGCCAAAAATGTCTTCTCCCAGATTCTGCAGGCCAATTCACCCACCCAATTTTTCTTTGCTCCAATGTCACCTTCTCAGTGAGAGACGCTCCGAGCAGCCTATATAAGAGCGCCATCCCTACACCCCTACACCCCTTCCCTGCTTTATTTCCTCCCAACACTCACTGCTACCTGTCTGAACACCTGAACACTATATATTTACCTGTATACTGGTCCATCTCCCCCCTAGAGTGTGAGCACCATTGGGAGGGGACTTTTGCTCACTGTTTTAGTCTCATCACCTAGAAAGTGTCTGGCACTCAGTCAGTGCTCAGTAAAGATTGATTTGTCCATTCATTCATTCATTCAATCAGCTAACACCTCCCAAGGACTCTTGTGGGCCAGGCCCTGCAGAAGGTGGAACTGGAGACCCGGGGAGGGATCAGACCAGGGCCTGTGCTCCAGGGGCTCGGGGAGATGCCACAAACAGAATGGGTCACAGTTTGGAGTGGGATGTGCCCTCATGGAGAGCTCGGGGCACTGTGGCAGCCCAGCAACCCCCTTCCCATTCATTCACTCACACTGTCCTCGGGCTTGCGGGGAGGTGGGCCCTAGAGAGGAGGCAACCCCAGCTCCTGCCTTAGGGAGCTCCCAGTCAGATAAGTGTCTGGGAGGCTGACTCCCCTCCAGACAGGACAGGACTACGCCCTCAGGCTGGGCCCAGCCTCACCTCTCCCTTTCTTATCTGCAGAATTTGCCCTTCCTGGCTCTCCTTCTCAAAGCCTGCCTTTCATCTCCTTCTAGTTCCTTCCCCCTGAACTCCACTATGCCCTTCAGATCCTCCAGCAGGATGGCTCCACACTCCTCCCCGTCCTCCACCTGCTCAGCTCTGAGCACGGCCTCATCCATGTCCCTCATCCCTTCTTTTGCCCTCACTCCAGCTTGAAACCCTCTCCGGTGCTCTCGGGACAAACACCAGCCTGGCCTCTGCCCACCTCCCCAATGTCAGATCCCACCCCTCTCTGCACCAGCCACATAGGCCTTAGCACAGAGTCTCGACGGGGCCTCAGGACCTTTGCACTTGCTGTTCCTCTGCCTTCACAGCTCTTCTCCCCTTCCCTTGGCCTGGCTAACCCCTCCCCATTGTCTGGGCAACGCAAGCAAACAGAGCCCCCGTTCTCTCATCATCGTGGCTCTCTCCCTCACTGGACTTAGGACAGCTACAATTTTTTTCCACTTTAAAAAAAACTTGATGCAAACAAGAAAGGAGCCAGGATAGGGCTTTTAAACAAGCAGATCTAATTTTGAAAGTAAATTTCAGGTAATTTTCTGGGGGGCAACAAAACATACCTCCCTGAATGTCTTGTAATATATTTAGATCTGGTTTTAGGTTTCTTCCTCAATTTAGGTAAAGAAAATAAAATTAATATATCATCTAACAGTGGCATATATGAAATAGATAAACAACCAGGATTTGCACAGGAAACTGTATTCAACATCCTGTAATAAACCATGATGGAAAAGAATGAGAAAAAAAATATATATATATGTATAACAGAATCACTTTGCTGTACACCTGAAACTAACACAATATTGTAAATCAACTATACTTCAATTTAAAAAAAAAATTGAGATACAATTCACATACCACACAGCTCATCATTTGATAGTACGATTCTGTGGTCTTTAGCAGATCCAGTGTGGTTCAGCTATCACCACCATCTAATTCCAGAACATTCTCATTACCCCCCAAAGAAACCCTGTTCTCATTAGCAGTCACTCCACATTCCACCACCCCCTAGCCCTAGGCAACCACTCAACTACTTTCTGTTTCTCTGGATTTGCCTATTCTGGACATCTCATAGAAATGGAATCCTACAATACGTAGCCTTTTGTGTCTGTCTTCTTTCACTTAAAATGATGTTTTCGAGCTTCATCCGTGTTGTAGCCTCTACGGTACTTCACTCCTTTTTTTTTTTTTAATTATTTATTTATTTATTTTTGGCTGTGTTGGGTCGTTGCTGTGCGCGGGCTTTCTCTAGTTGCGGCGAGTGGGGTCTACTCTTTCATTATGGTGTGCAGGCTTCTCACTGCAGTGGCTTCTCTTGTTGCGGAGCACGGGCTCTAGATGCACAGGCTTCAGTAGTTGTGGCACGGGGGCTCAGCAGTTGTGGCTCATGGGCTTAGTTGCTCCACGGCATGTGGGATCTTCCCAGATCAGGGATCGAACCCAAGTCCCCTGCATTGGCAGGCAGATTCTTAACCACTGCGCCACCAGGGAAGTCCCTTCATGCCTTTTCAATGGCTGAATACTATTCCATCGTATGGGGGTCCACACTGTGTTTCTCCATCCATCCACTGGCAGACATTTGGGTTTGTTTCCGCTCTTTGGCTATCTATCATGAATGCTGCTGTATGAACATCCGTATACAAGTGCTTGGGAGATGGACAGCTGCAATTTTTATGCAGCACCTGTCTCCCTCAGAGGCTGGGAGTTTCATGGGGGTACAGACAAGTCTATCCTATTTACCACTGTTTCCCCAGTGCCCATGATAAGGCTTGAAACATACCAGTCATTCAACCTACACTTGATGAGAAAACCAAGGACAAGGGGAAGCCCTGATTCTCCAGCCCTGGTTCATTTGGCTAAACTACTTCCACTGCCCCCAAGTCGGAGCCTCCCCTCTGTCCTCTGGCTTCCTTCTGGGGTCCTGCAGTGACACCCACTTGTTTTCTCTTTCCTGCCCTGCCCCCATCATCCAATCCCTTTGCAGATCTTTCAAAATCCATCTCCAACCAAACACTTCTCATCGTTTCCTTCTCACCCCAGTCGAGCCAACACCGTCTCTCACTGGGATGCCTGCAAGGGCCCTCTAATTCCTTCCCTGTTTCTGTTCGTACCTCCTTGGTTCTGTTCTCTTCCCAGCAGCCAGAGGAACTATTTTAATACATCAATCAGCTCCTGTCCCTCCTGTGCTCAAAACCTTCCCGCTGCTCTTGCTTCACTCAGAGAAAGGCCAAAGTGCTCCTAGTGGTCCACAAAGCCCTGTCCCCTCTCTGTCCTTATCTCCCACCACTCTCCCTCCCTCCCTCTCTTGGCTCCAGCCACACAAGCCCCCTCACATTTATCTGAACCCACACCAAGCGTGCTACAACCTCAGGACCTTTGAATGCACCATTCTCCTGCCTGGACCCCTCTTTCCTCCAAAATCTGCAGGGCTCGATCCCTCTCAATCCTGGTCCCTCCCCTCCCCCACTTGCCTGCCTTATTTTTCTTCACAGCACTAGTCATCGTCTGACCCTGCGGTTCTCTGTGTTTACTTGTTAATCTCCCTCCTGGCATGGGTGCTCCCAGGGGCAGGAATTTTTGTTCACTGTTATAGCCCCAGTCTCCGGAACAGCGTCTGGCACACTGGAGTGATCAAAAAGCTTTTGTCAAATGAATAAACAAATGAACGAACCTTCAGAGGCAAGATGTTCTGATCAATGGGAGTCAGCCGACAAGAAAAGGGAGCCTCCAAGAGGTTGAATGACTTGCCAAGGGTCACAAGGTAGGTGTCAGAGGCAATGCCCACCTGCTGCTAACAGCTGGCCCCCACAACCCACAAATCCTCAAAGCTCCACCCCTTTCATAACAGACTTAACCTCTCTCCACCACTTGAGACCCAACAGTTTCCACCCCTCTTGCTCGCTGAGCACCTACTACATGCCAGATCCTTCCATACCTACTAAATTCTAAAATCATCACTGGGCACCCAGCAGAGGCCGCTCCTCAGATCCGGCCAAATAACAAGAACAGCAGTCAGGCTATCTAGTGCCTGGAGCGTGTGAAAGGCCTCACTCACATTCGGTATCATAACAACCCCATCAGGAAGGTGTGATCAGCAGTCCCTCCTGACAGATGAGGAAACTGAGAGGCGAAGTCTCTCATTCAAGGTCACAAGGCTAGGGAGTGAGAGCGCTCAGACTCAAACCCAAGTCTGGCTGACCCCAAAGCCCGTGCGGACACAGCCTGTGAAGCTTTTGGCAGCTCCAAACACCAACACCCGCTCGCAGGAGCTGGGAGCTGACTTGGCGCCAGGCCTCCCACAGTCACGACCATTCTTCCTGCTGGTGATGGCTGCCCCCATGTTGATGTGGTCAGATGGGAGAGCGCTCCAGATTCAGGGCTGTCCTGCTCCCTCACCCATGACCCCTCTCTGGGGCCAGGCTTCCCCCACCCCCCCAGCTTTCCAGATCTCTTCCCCACAAATTCCTAAGGCCCCCTGGCCCCTTCTTTGAGATCTGAGCTCTCCCCATTCTGGCACATCCCCCAAGACCCCGCGTTATAATGTCCTCTCCTTTGCAGGCCCCCCAGCTCCCTATTTCAGGTTCTCCCAAGACTCTCCACCTGCAGCGCCTCTCCTCTGTGCTCCTCTCAGTACCCCCTCTAGCCCCTTCTCCACTGCCCTCCATGTCTCCTAAGCAATCCTCCATCCTGGAGCCCCTCTATCCCTCACCAGGGGCCCACTACAGTCCCCCACCTTCCCGTCTCTCCTCCCCAAACCCCTGGGACTTTCTATCATTCTCAAGTCCTCCCTATGAACTAGCTGGGAGCCTCGGTAACCTACCTAGCCCCTTCCCCTCTATGACACCCCCTCACCCAGGCCCTCAAGCCCAGTCCCTTTAGGCTTCCTGTGTTTCACGTCCTCCCAGTCCTCTCTGGCCTCCTCCCACTTTATCTCTCCACAGGGTACCCCCACCCACCCACCCATGCACCCTTTTCCCTTTCTACCTACATCAGGGATTTCTCTAACCCCATCTCTAACACGATCCCCCAACCTTTCTTCCATTCCCAGGGACAACTCTATGCCCCATCCCCAGGACTTTACTAGCCTCCTCTCTATTAAGACCCTCCCGGACGCCTCTAGCCACTCCGTGTCGTCACCTCAAGAGGCACACTATGACACCCTAAGCCCTCCCATCCCCCCCACCCTAAAGTACCCCCGGGGCCTCTCTATCCTCTCACTCTAAGACCGCAATGGATTTCTATCCCCTGGGCCCCTCTGTAACCCCCGAACCCCTCAATCCCACGCTCCCCCTCGCCCGGTGTCCCCCCGGCCGCGCTCTCACAGTTCCGGATGTCGGAGATGAACACGGCGAGCCCCCGCATCCCATCGCCCTTGGACACGGCCGGCATGATGGCGGTGGTGTCGGCTCCAGGCCTGGCCGGGCAGGGCACAGCACAGCGGGGGCTGGCAGGCGGGGACCGGGAGAGAAGGACCCCAGGCAGCGCCGAGGAGCCGAGCCGGCCAAGAGGGGACGGCGGGCTGGCGAGCGGGCTGGCAGGCAGGCGGGCTGGCAGGCCGCGGCTCCGCCCCCGGCCCCTCCCCTCCCCACCGCCATCCTGAGCTCTCAGCCACCTATTGGCTTGGATTACTGCCGCTCAGACTCGGGCTCATCCCCCACTCCCTCTCTCATTGGTCTCTGGACAAAGGCACGCCGCTACGATTGGCCCAGAGCCCGGCTATTTCCGTTCGGGTGGGGGTGGGGGCGTTGCCTGAGAGACGGGCGGAGTTCGGATACGTACAGTGGGACCGCCCCCTCCGCTCGGCCGGCTCCGATACTGATTGGATCCGGTCGCTCTCTTAGAAGGGAGGGATTGACGTGAAGGAAGGAGGGGGAGCGGGCTCGAGCAGGCGGGACTTACGTTGATTGAGGCCCATGGGCGGGTAGACCGCCCCCGCAGGCGTCGCGGATTCGCCGGGCCGGTCCTACTCCCATCCCCGATTGGGCTGTTGTGGGGGCGGGAGGAGGGCGACGATCCGTAGAGAAGGAAGGAGCAGGGGGTTGTCCGTCGGCTGGGCTAGGATAGGCGGAGTGGTGTCTGCAATTCCCTGCTGCAGAGAAGGGGTTGGGAGGGGCAGGAGAGCGTGAGGTATTTACTGCGCAAGCGTCTTTCTGTTCCCCTTTCTCTCTTTCCTTCACCCCCGACTCCTTAAATCTTCTTCCAGGAAGACATCCCTTCCCCCTTCCCCTCCCTTCTCTAGAGGCCAAGATGTTGGGACCTAACTTGTCCGGAGACCAAGTATCCCAGAGCGGAGGACCCAGTAATTCAAGTCTGTTCCCATTAAGCAGAGGTTAAAACTGAGGTCCAAAGAGGACCTGAATGACATGCCCAAGGTCACACAGCTCAGAAGTGGTAGAGCCTGGATGTAAACTATATTTTGGCTTTTAACCACTTTTCAATAAACAATGGCTTTTTTTTTTTTTTCAACCATAACACCATTAAACAGATATCGAATAAAAAATTGGGCTTGGAGCTCCTCCTGAACAAGAAGGGGACCTGGTACTGAATGAAGAACGTTGGTTAAAGGGAAGGAATCGGTGAATCCGCTTTGTTTCGCCCAACCACTACCCCTTGGCGCCCCAGAGACGTTTGGGTGACTGGCTTTGGGGAAGGCAAAGCCTCCGGAACTCCAACGACCAGGGCTAAAAAGAAATTTGGGGCAAAAGGAACGGGGAGAGTCCTTCTGTCACCTCGAGGAACTAAGCCCCACCCGCCAGCCTTTTCCAGTCTCAGAAGCCTAGTATTTTTGGAATGAGCCTTGGGGGAGTGTCACGGGTGCTGGGAACATCCACTCTGAATCCTGGGGGTATGGATAACGCCATTAAAAATATATATATTAGTAGTGGGGTTGGTACTAGTCTGCTTTTCAAGGGATGCAAAGAGAGACATCCAGAGTCTGAAGAACAGGAAAATTCTGTCCCTAAGGAAGAGGGAAAAGCGACCCTCTTCCCAGCTTTAACTATCCACCTCCCTCTCACCCACCACCTTCAACCCTTCACCCAGAGCCCACCAGGAGCCAGATAGAGTAAACTCTGGGTTTTTGTTGTGGGGTGAAAGATGTCCTGATTCTAAGTCCTGTCATGGGTAGGTGGGGGAACTCAGTCCTCTCCCAACCCCCTCTAGAGCTCATAAATTAGCCAAAAGTTAATTTTTAAGACTGGCTGTAAAGCAAAGGCATTCCGGGCACACATGAGGAGTCAGATTGGGAAGAGCCACCCTAACCTGAAAAACCCCGAGACTGTCCCATCCTGCGTGGGGGGTGGATGTGGCGCCACCCACAGGAGCTCATGGACTCATCCCTGCCCAGTTAGAGCAGCACTTTCCAGAAGATGTACAGTGGGAGCCACAAATACAGTTTTCAGTATACTCCTGCCACGTTAAAAAGAAAAAAAAAGTAAAAAGAAAAGGTGAAATGAATTTTAATAATATATTTCGTTTAACCCCGTATACCCAAATATTATCATTTCAACATAGTTGACATTCTTATCTTCCTAAGTCTTTGAAATCTGGTGTTTATACATATAGCACAGCTCAGCTGAGACATGCCACGTCACAAGCGCTCAGCAGCCACAAGGCCATTATTGGAAAGATAAAATTACAGGACCGGATTTGAGTAAGACCATTCTGGGGTTCAGGGGCTGAGGAGGTGACCCATTGCTAAGTTTTAAGACCAGGTCATGAACAAGTTCATATATGGGGGTACAGATGAGGCTTAGACAAGTCCTTTTTGGTTTCAAGATGGAGCATTGGGACTTACCTGGTGGCTCAGTGGTTAAGAATCCGCCTGCCAATGCAGGGGACACGGGTTCGAGCCCTGGTCCGGGAAGATCCCACATGCCGCGGAGCAACTAAGCCCATGCGCCACAACTACTGAGCCTGTGCTCTAGAACCCACGTGCCACAACTACTGAGCCCGCGTGCCACAACTACTGAAGCCTGCGCACCTAGAGCCCATGCTCCACAGCGTGGGAAGCCACCGCAGTGAGAAGCCCGCGCAGTGCAATGAAGAGTAGCCCCCACTAGAGAAAGCCCGCACACAGCAACGAAGACCCAACACAGCCAAAAAAATAAAAATCAAATCAAATCTTTAAAAAAAAAAAAAAAAAGATGGAGCATTAAGAGGGAACCCCAGGAGCTCCTCGAATTGCTCAGGGGTTGAACCACAATAGCTTTTAAGATTTTGACCTGAACAAATTAACTCCTGATTTTCTCCAGAAAAACTGGACTCATCCCCAGTCTTCCCATTTTGGCAGCTGGGCCCGCCATCAATCACCCAGGCACTCTTGCCAGGACGGACCCCCTCCTGTCCTTCACCCCAAACCAAAGCCAGAACACACCCCAAAGCCGGTCACCTCCTCCCATCACCACTGCCTCACCTGGTGCAGGCCACCATCACCATCATCTTTTGCCTGGAACCTTGTAGTGACATCCCTGGCCATTCTCCCTGCTTCCATCCTGGCCACTCAGGGTGCTTTTTGCAACATCAGTCAGCTGTGTCCTTCCGCAGCTTAAATGCACCAGACACACTGGCCTCCTCTTGGCCATTAAGACCCTCCAGACTCATTCCTGCCCCCTGCCCACCTCAGCTTTCCCCATGGCTGGCTCATCCTTCAGGTCTCAATGCAATGTCCCCTCTTAGGAGAGAACTTCTGGATTTAGGGATTTAAAGTGACCTCTCGGGACTTCCCTGGCGGTCCAGTGATTAAGATTCTGTGCTTTCACCCCAACGGGCATGGGTTCAATCCCTGGTCAGGGAACTAAAATCCCACATGCCGTGCATCGTGGCCAATAAATAAAGAAATAAAGAAATAAAGTGACCTATCCGTGTCGTACTTGAACACGTTATCCAGTATTAAAAAAAAAAAAAATGTGTTACAGCAATCCCACTCCTGGGCATACATCTGGGAAAGACGAAACTCTAATTCGAAAAGATACATGCACCCCAACGTTCATAGCAGCACTATTTACAATAGCCAAGACATGGAAGCAACCTAAATGTCCATCAACAGATGAATGGCTAAGGAAGATGAGGTACATATATACAATGGAATACTGCTCAGCCATGAAAAAGAATGAAATAATGCCATTTGCAGCAACATGGATGGACCTAGAGATTATTACACTAAGTGAAGTAAGTCAGAGAAAGACAAATATGATGTGATATCACTTATATGGGGAATCTAAAAAAATGATACAAAGAACTTACAAAATAGACTCACAGACATAGAAAACAAACTTATGGTTACCAAAGGGGAAGGGGGGAGGGATAAATTGGGAATTTGAAATTAACAGATACACACTACTTTACATAAAATAGATAAACAACAAGGACCTACTATATAGTACAGGGAACTATATTCACTATCTTGTAATAACCTAGAATGGAAAAGAATCTGAAAAAGAATATATATACACATATACATATATATATATATATATATATATATATATATATATATATATATATATATATATATATATATAAAACTGAATTACTTTGCTGTATACCTGAAACATTGTAAATCAACTATACTTCAATTAAAAAAAATTTCAAGGGACTTCCCTGGTGGTCCAGTGGTTTAGACTCTGCACTCCCAATGCAGAGGGCTTGGATTCAAACCCTGGTTGTGGAACTAAGATCCCACATGCCACGCGGCGCAGCCAAAAAATAAAAACAAAAAAAATTTTTTTTAATGTGTTATAGAAATTTTCAAATATACCCCTGCAAAGCAGAAGAGTATAATGCACCCCCATAAACCCAGCTCCAACAGTTATCAACATATGACCTTTATTCTTTCATTTATGATCCCCTGCATTTGACTTCCCTACCCCCCACTGGATTATTTTAAAGCAAGCCCCCCCCCATGATATCATTTCATCCCCATCACCCAGTTTCTTCTCCAACATTTCACAATGAAAATTTCTAAATATTCAGAAAGTTGAAACAACTGTACAGCAAACACCCATATACCCCATCGCCCCAATGCTGGCATTAACATTTTACTCCACTCGCTTTATCACAAGTCCATCTGGCCTTCCCTTCCTCCATCCATCATCCATCATGTGTTTTTTTTTTTTAATTTTTAAAAAATTTATTTATTTTATTTGGTTGCGCCGGGTCTCAGTTGCAGCAGGTGGGCTCCTTAGTTGTGGCTTGCCGGCTCCTTAGTTGCAGCACGTGAACTCTTAGTTGCAGCATGCATGCAGGATCTAGTTCCCTGACCAGGGATCGAACCCAAGCCCCCTGCACTGGGAGCACAGGAGTCTCTTTTTTTTTTTCTTCAAGTTATCCTAATTTATTTATTTCTTTATTTTAATTTTATTTATTTATTTATGGCTGCGTTGGGTCTTTGTTGCTGCACGCGGGCTTTCTCTAGTTGCGGCAAGCAGGGGCTACTCTTCGTTGCCGTGCACGGGCTTCTCACTGCGGTGGCTTCTCTTGTTGTGGAGCACAGGCTCTAGGCGAGTGGACTTAGTAGTTGTGGCTTGCGGGCTCTAGAGCACAGGCTCAGTAGCTATGGCCCACGGGCTTAGTTGCTCCGCAGTGTGTGGGATCTTCCCGACCAGGGCTTGAACCCATGTCCCCTGCGTTGGCAGGCAGATTCTTAACCACTGTGCCACCAGGGAAGTCCCAATCCATCATGTATTTTTAATGCATTCAAAGTAAGTTGCAAATAGCACTATTCACAATAGCCAAGATATGGAAACAACCAGGTGGTATATACACACAATGGAATATTATCTGGCCATGAGAAAAGAGGATATTCTGCCATTTTCAGCCACGCGGACAGACCCTGAGCACATTATGCTAAGCTAGATAAACCAGACAGAGAAAGACAAGTACAGTATGATTTCACTTATATGTGGAATCTTAAAAAGTCTAACCTGTAAAAAAAGATTAAAATGGTGGTTACCAGCAGGTAGGGTGTGGGAGATAAGATTGATGTTGTTTAAGGGTACAAACTTGCAACAAATAATAAATAAGCCATAGAGATCTAATACACAGTATAGTGAATACAGATAACAATATTGTACTATAATGATGTGATAATATAGCTACAACGGCAATCATATTATAATATATAAATGTATCAAAGTAAGACACACTTTAAATTTATAAACACTATATGTCTGGGAATTCCCTGGCAGTCCAGTGGTTAGGACTTGGCCCAGGTTCGATCCCTGGTCAGGGAACTAAGATCCCACAAGCCATGCAGCATAGCAAAAAACAAAACAACAACAACAACAAAAAAGTCAAATTTATTCAATTAAAAAAACAATTAAAAAACAGAATAAAACAAAGTTGCAGATATCAGTACGCATCAACCCTGTTACGGGTTGAATTATGTCCTGCAAAAGATGCTCAAGTCCTAACCTGCAGTAGCTGTGAATTTGGCCTTATTTGGAAATAGGGTCTTTGCAGATGATCAAGTTAAGACATGGTCATTTGTGTGGGCCCTAATCCAATATGTGCAGTTTCTTAAAAGGGGGGAAATTTGGACACAGAGATAAACAGTTCCACAGAGAAGATAGTGTGAAGACACAGGGAGAAGATGGCCATCTACAAACCAAGGAACACCTAAGGATACCAGATACTAGGGGAGAGGCACAGATTCTCCCGCACAGCCTCAGAAGGAACCAACCCTGCTGACACCTTGACCTTGGACTTCTGGCCTCCAGAACTTCCAGACAATAACTATCTATAGTTTAAGACGCTCAGTCTGCAGGACTTTGTTACAGCAGTCCCGGGGTCTAACGCAACTCCAAATATTCAACATGCACGTCATGAACTATAGTTCAGTGCTTGTTTAGATTCTTTAATCGGTAGAATTCACACACAATAAAAGGCTCAAATCCCAGGTGCACAAATCGACAAGCTTTGACAGACGTCCACATGGCCATCACCCAGTTTTGATTCCCTTTATATCACGTTCGGACATCTGGTGTTTTTGGTTTGTTTCTATTGCCCGCCTGTCCCCTTCCAACCCCCCATAGAATGTAAGATCCTCCAGCGCTGGTATTCAATCCCCGTCGTCCCCCAGATCCTGGGAAAGTGACAAATCCAATGTATTACATGATGAATCAAGTCTGAATGGAGGGGCTGGGTGACCCCACAGTGAGTTTCAGGGAAAGGTAATTTGGACCCCTCCCAAGAACCAGTGGGTCCGTCCACTGTAAGTTCTGGACTAGAATGAATTTCACTGTGTTTCTGAAGGGGAGGGACAGATCAGGGTAGAACTAGAATCCTGAACAAGAGTTCACTGAGGCCCCCGGGGGAACGTGCCAAGTCACGTTTCCCCACCCTTGTGCCCCCCCCCCCTTACTGGGGCCCCGTGGTTGGGTCCTTTATGAGGCAGGCTTGTGGGGACAGGGGACCTTGAGGGTCAGTGGTCAGTGTAGGTGGAAAGCCTCAGAGGAAGGAGCCCCTGGGAGCCGGGCCCTCCACAGGCCATGGCGAGCGTGGTGGTGAAGACGATCTGGCAATCCAAAGAGATCCATGAGGCCGGGGACCCCCCCGCGGGGGTCGAGAGTCGCTCCCAGCTGGTTCCCGAGGCTCCTGGGGGAGTGACCAGCCCAGTCAAAGGGATCGCGAAGAAAAAGAAGGCCGTGTCCTTCCACGGGTGGGTTTGTAGCACCCTGTCGGGGGCGGTTCCACCACCCAGCCCTTGCCTCTGACAGAGCACAAGTCCCCCTGTGGGTGCTGTTGGAAAGGGAGGAAAACAGGCAGCAGGGATGGAGGAGAAAGAAGAAAGCAGGCGTCGAGGTTGAAGTCAGAGAGAGTAGGGAATGTGCAGACAGGGAGGCGGGGTGGGGGGGGGCCGTACCCTGCTGGGGTGGCATCTTGACCCTCCTGCCTGTTTCTCCTCCCCAGGGTGGAGCCTCGGATGTCCCATGAGCCAATGCACTGGTGCCTGAACCTCAAACGGTCCTCAGCCTGCACCAATGTGTCCCTGCTCAACCTGGCCGCCATGGAGCCCACCGACTCCTCGGGGACAGACTCAACCGTGGAAGACAGCGGCCTGCTGGCATTGCCCGTGCCCATCCCACCCTGGGCTCCAGATGACCCAGACATCACGGAAATACTGGTGAGAGGGCCCTCGGCCGGGCTGGGGAATACGAGGGTTCTCACCCTGGTGGTAGGCAAATACTGAGGATGGGTTTGGGGGGGGTGTCTTCTTGATTTGGAATGAGAAGGTTCTTGTCACCCTTTGAGGCCCTACAGTCAGCCATGAGTCTGCTCCATCCAGGGTGAATGCTGCCTGCTGCCTGCGAGTTGGTCTTTTGTTCATTCAGTCACTTCCAAATGTCCTGGGTGAAGCTGGGGTCACAGATAGGAATCAGGCCAGGTCCCTGCCCCAGGAAAGCCCCCAGTCTGGTGGGAGTGACAGATACAGACTGGGGTGACAAATTCCATAATGGAGGTAACACTGGGGATCCAAGAAAAGGGCCCCTCAAACCAGGCCAGGGGTATCAGGGAAAACTTCTGGAGGAGGCAGTGTTGGAACTGGGCTTTGACGGATGAGTAGGAGTTCTCTGAGCAGACCACCTCAGACTGTGGGGAAAAACTGGGAGGTGAACAAGATCTAGGAGAATTTAGAGAATTCCTGACTAGAGCATAGAATGCTACAGCTTGGTCCTTTAACTCTCCCACCAACCTCCACCCCCTGCCAGGCTTCTCCTGGGTCAGACCCTGAACTTGGCTTGACATGGACACTGAGAATTACACTAACAATAATCACGGCCATAATGATACTAATAAGATTCGCTAGCGGGAATTCCCTGGCGGTCCAGTGGTTAGGACTCCAAGCTTCCACTGCAGGGGACATGGGTTCAATCCCAGCTCAGGGAACTAAGATCCCGCATGTCACACGGCATGGTCAAAAAAAAAAAAAAAAAAAAAAAAAAGATTCACTAGCATATACTGAGCACTTTCTGTGTTCCAGGAGCCTCAGTGTCCTCATCTGTAAAATGGAGATGCATGTGTTTGTTCTTTCAAGAAATATTTCTTGAACACCTACAATGTGCCAGGCACTGCTCTAGGAACAGGAAATATAGCAGCACCCAAGACAGAGTTCTGGAGAGAATTGCACCCATCTCATGAGGTTGTCATGACAATGAAATGAAATTCATTCATGTAAAATGTTTAGCACAATAGTCAGCTGTATGCACGGAATAGTTAGTCATTATTTTTATCCTCATTTCACAGATGAAGATATTGAGGGACTAGAAGGCTAATTAGCATATCCAAAGTCATACGGCTTCTAAGTAGTGGAGCCGGGCTTAGGAGTCAGCACCTGCATTGCTGGGGGCAGTAGAGGTCACTGTGGGAGCCCTGAAGAAGAAGGCCTTGGCCCAGCTGACCATGGTCAAGGAAGGCTTTCTGGAAAAGGCAGCACACAAGCTGGATCTTGAAGATAAGGAAGGCAGAATACAGGGAAGGGTATTCCACCTAGCTGGAACAGCATATGCAAAAGGGCAGGAGTTGAAAAGAGCCTGGGGAACATGTCCTTGTGGCTAGATTGTGGTGTGTGGGAGAGGTGAGGCTGGCGGGGGGTGGGCACAGGACACAGAGGCTGAGAAATGTGGGCATTCTCCATTCTCTTGAGGACAATGGGGAGCCATTTGAGGGTTCCTGGGGAGGGGAGAGGAACAACTCGGCATTTGGGCTCCATATCCATTTACTGAGCATCTACTATGTTCCAGGCACTGTGCTACATCCCTATGGTGGTGGGGGGGTGTCTCATTTTCCCCTCTTAGAGGTTCTGCAAGGAAGATGAAAACGAAAATAAGTGAGGTAGAGAGAGGTGGAGTGACCCCATGCAAGGTTAGAGAGCTTGTAAGAAGCAGGGTCAGGACCAGAAGCTTAGCGAGTGTGATGCTTTCTTTCCCTAGAAGATGCCTCTGGCCCCGGGAGGGAGACGTTTGGAGGGGAGAGACTGGAGGCAGGCAGGCCGGAGAGGAGGCCGGGCGAGGGTCCAGGGTAAGAGGACCAGGTGGAGAGAAGCCAGCAGGCAGAGAGAGAGAGTCCAGGTGGGATGGATGGCCTGGGAGGCATCCCCTCCCACCAGAACACTTTCCTCCCCTTCTCTTCCAGCATCGCTCAGGCAGCACTTGCAGAGGTCCGCCTCCCACTGGAGCTATTTCTGAGTCACATCCTCCAGAGGATTGTGATGCCTGAGAAAGAGCCCTGGGCAGCCAAGATCAAGGTCTGATGCAGCTGCGGCTCACTGTGGGGCTGCAGGGGAGAATCAGCCTCTATGGGGCTTCTCCATAAAATGGAAAAAGTACTGTCAGTCAACACCTTAGGGTATAGGCAGGAACCGTGAGGAGGTGGTCAGGAAGAACACAGGCTGACACACAGCATCTGAGCTGCATCGGGAGAGAAAGCTGGAGATGGGCAGAGAGGAGGGGGCGGAAACCCAGAGAAAAAGGAGGACAGAGACCCAGAGAGAGGAGGATGGGGACCTGGGGGGGGGGGACAGAGACAGAAAACCAGAGATAGAGGAGGGGGCCAGAGACCCAGAGAAGGAAGGAACGGACACCAGAGAGAGAGGTGGGACAGAGAACTAGAGAGGAAAGGAAGAGAACACGGGAGCGATGGAGACCCTGGGTGAGAGAGTGATAATTCCCAGACTGGATGGAGGGTCAGCAGAAGAATGGTGAAGCAGACAGCTTTGGCTCCTGGCTTTTTTTTTTTTTTTTTGGCCGCGCTGTGCAGCTTGTGGGATTTTAGTTCCCTGACCAGGAATCGAACCCAGGCCCCTGGCAGTGAGAGCATGGAGTCCTAACCACGGGACCACCAGGGAATTCCCTGGCTCCTGTCTTAAGCTCTGACATCTTTATGAGGCCAAAGGATGCAACTGAGGAGGTAGTATTGCTTTGGGGGAAGGTCAGTGCCTCCATGCGGAAATGGCCAGAGCAGGTGTTCTGAGCCCTGCTTGGAACTTGTCCTGCTGTCTACAGATTTCCCTGAGGCTGCTGTAGGGTCTTGGTGCTAAGCCCTTTCCTGGTAGGTCCTGTCGTGTTGTTTCTATGTTTAACGATGCTGACACTAATCACTGCGCTTGGCTTATGGATCTTATCATCTTCTTGACCTTTCCTCACCACCATCCGAGCAAGGTATTCTCATTCCCATTTGACAAGAAGGGAAACCGAGGCAGGCTCGGAGTGGGGAATTGGATTGCCCAGTTGCATGGCATGTGGACGGCCAAGGAGACGTTTATCCCCAGGTTTGGCTCCCCACCACCACCGTGCCATTCGCTTTTTTAGCCAAGGCTAGCAGCCTCTGCCTTCACCATTCCCGAAATCTGCTCTCAGTGAAGCTAAAACTCACCTCCAGTGACCCCAGCTGCACTTTCTCGTTTCCCAAGTATTGACCAAGGGCCTTTCTGGATTAGCCTGTGTTCCTCCCAACAGCAGCCCTGTGAAGGTCGTTATTAGTCCCTCCCCATTTTACAGGTAGGGAAACAGAGGCTTAGAGAGGTGAAGTCCCCTCCCTGAGGTCATACAGCTAGTAAGTGGAAGAACTGAGTTGACTCCAGAACCTGCTCCCCTAGTTTCCCAGAGCAGCTACCTATGGGAAATCCAAGACCGTTGGGTCTTCAGTTTAAAAATATCACAGCTATTGCTGTGAAACAAATGATTCCCAACCTTAAAACAACAAACCTGGAGTGGCTTAATTGGGTGGTTCTGGCTTAGGGTCTCTCATGAGGTTGTAGTCAAGATTTTGGCAGGGGCTGCAGTCATCTGAAGGCTTGACTGGAGCTAGAGGTTGGGCTTCCAAGATGGCACATTCACATGGCTCTTGGTTGGAGGCCTCAGTTCCTTGCCACACGGGCCTCTCCATAGGTAACTGTTTAGAACATGGCAACTATCATTCTCCAGAGTAAGAGTGAGCAAGAAGGAAGACATGGTTCCTCTTATGAACTCATTTCTTAAGTCACATACCATCACTTCTGCCTTATTCTATTTACTAGGTATGAGTCACTAAGTCCAGCTGACTCTCAAGTGACGGGAATAAGGCTCCACATTTTAAAAGAGCCTCAAAAAATTTGTGGGCATATTTTAAACCACCATGGTTTTGTGTGGGTTTTATTGCTTTTTAATTTTTTTTTTTTTGTAGGTGCCCTTCACCAGGATGAGGAAGTTCCCTTGTGCTTCTAGTTTGTTGAGTGTTTTTATCATGAAAGGGCATTGGATTTTGTCAAATGCTATTTCTCTATTCATTGACATGATCGTATTTTTCCCCCCGATATTTTACTAATATGGAATGTTACATGGGTTAATTTTCACGTTGAACCAATTTTGCATTCCTGGGATAAATCCTACTTGGCATGGTGTATAATCCTTTTTATATGCTGCTGGACTTGGTTTGCTAGTATTTTGTTGAAAATTTTGTGGCTGCTTTCAGAAGGAATATTGATCTGTAGTTTTATTATCTGGTGATGTCTTTGGTTTTGGTATCAGGGTAACATTGGCCTCATAGAATGAGTTAGTTCCCTCCTCTTCTGTTTTGTTTGTTTTGTTTGTTTTTTGTTTTTTTGGTGAAGGGTTTGAGATGAATTGGCAACAACTCTTTTTTAAATGATTGGTAGAATTCACCAGTGAAGCCATCTGGGCTTTTTTTGTTGGAAGTTTTAAAATTACTAACTCAACCTCTTTACTTATTACAGGTCTATTCAGATGTCCTAGCTCTTCTTGAGTTAGTGTTTTGCTAGGAATTTTTCCATTTCATCTAGGTTATCAAGTTTGATGACATACAATTGTTCATAGTGTTCCCTTGTAATCTTTTCTCTTTCTGTAAGATTGGTAGTAATGTCTCCTCTTTCCTTCCTGATTTTAGTAATTTGAGTCTTCCTCCTCTTTCTCATGGTCAGCCTAGCTTAAAATTTGTCAATTTTGTTGACCTTTTCAAAAACCCAACTTCTGGTTTTGTTGATTTTTCTCTACTGTTTTCTATTCTCTATTTCATTTTTTTCCACTCTAATCTTTATTATTTCCTTCATTCTGCTAGCTTTGGGTTAAGTTGTCTCTTCTTTTTCTAGTTTCTTAAGGTGGAAGATTAGGTTACTGATTTTAAGTTCTTTTTTGATGTAGGTGTTTACAGCTCTAAATTTCCCTCAAAGTATTGCCTCTGCTGCATCCCACAAGTTTTGGCATGTTGTGTTTTCATTTTCCCTCATTCCTAAGTATAATTTCTCTTGTGATTTCTTCTTCTACCCATTGGCTGTCTATGAGTGTGTTGTTTAATTTCCATATATTTGTGAGTTTCTCAAATTTCTTTCTGCTATTGATTCCTGATTTCATTCTACTGAGGTCATTGAGGTCAGAAAACATACTTTGTTTTCAAATTCTTTTAAATTTATTGAGACTTGTTTTGTGACTTAATATATGGTCTGTTCTCGACTATATGAACAATGTTTAATTTCACTTGAGAAGAATGTGTATTCTTTTGCTGGGTGGAATGTTCTGTAGATGCCTGTTAGGTCTGGTTGGTTTATAGTGTTGTCCAAGTCTTCTATCTCCTTCTTGATCTACTCTCTAGTTGTTCAATCCATTCTTGAAAGTGAGGTATTGTAGTCTCCAACCATTACTGTTAAATTGTCAATTTCTCCCTTCAATTCTGTCAGTGTCTTTTTTTTCTTTTTGGCCATGCCATGGGGCTTGCAGATCTTAGTTCCCTGACCAGGGATTGAACCTGGGCCCTCAGCAGTGAAAGCATGGAGTCCTAACCACTGGACTGCCAGGGAATTCCCAATTCTATCAGTTTTTGATTCATGTGCTTTGAAACTCTATTAGGTACATATATATTTATGATTGTTACAATCCCCTCAATGACTTGACTCATAGTTTTGGCCAGTTTGGAGGGGTGGAATTTGGGGGTTTCTGACTCCACCATTTTGCTGATGTCACCTTAATACAATATTTCTTATCACACTTGTTCTCCAGAGCAGTTATGCAAGAAATGTGAAGTTGTTCCCATTTTACAATGAAGGAAGCTTGTTCTCTCTTTTCTCTTTGTGTATTAGTTCAGCAGCTGTGAAAGAAACCAAAATATCTGGTTGAAGCAGGATAGTTTGTTGCTCACATAAATGTCTCAAGTACAGCAGGTCTCTTCAAATGCAGTAGGTTAGAGGCTCCAGTGTTCTGGGGGCTCAGCTATTAAGTCACAAGTTTGGCTGCTGTAACAAAAAGGCACAAAGTAGCATAAACAAGATGGAAAATGTTCTCTTGGTCACGTGTATAAAAGTATTCATAAGTGGTTGGAATTGAGTATGGCGGTGTCACAGGGTTGAGGATTCAGTCTTCTTTTATATTGTGTCCTCCATCTCATGGTCCAAGATGGCTGCTCTGGCTTTAGCCATCAACATTGTAGGGAGAGAGAAAGGGAGGTGTGCTCCCTACTTTCCTTTATTAAAGGCATGACTTGGAAATTGCCTACATCATTTCCACTCATATTCCATTGGCCAGAACTTAGTCACATGGCCACACCTGGCTGTAAGGGCACCTGGGAATTGTAGTCTTTGGCTGAGCAGTGATGTACCAGGCTAACTCTTCTATAAATGTGGAAATGGGAGGGTGGAGATCCTGTCACATGCATCCCTCCTGAGCCAGTTTGTTTGACAGGAGTCACAAAGCATTTTATGGTGACATAAGGTAGCAATGAACAGAGGCCATATGGCATCATGGTTTGAAACAAAGGCTCTGAGCATAAATTCTGACAAGGCCACCTCCTGTCTCATGTACCCAGGAGTACAAGGGACATCACCTCTCTGGGCCTCATTTGCCTCACTTGCAAAATGGGGCAAATAACCTCAAGAGGTGTGGTTGTGAAGAATAAAAAGGAAAATGTGGGTAAGGGCTTGGCTTGGTGCATAGTGAGTGCTTATATCTGGAAAGTGGGTTATCTTTAGAATTCTCCACTGCCTGGAGAGAAAGACAAGGCATGTGTTTTAACAGTTTATCTTATTTATTTATGTCTGTGGACCCCAAAGGCATTTACCTCAGGTTAAGACCATCCTCCTTCTCCCACATGTCTGAGCTTCCCACCCCCCACTCCCTCCTGGATCCTACTTATTTTTCTTGCCATCCGCTAAGCAGAAAACAAGGCTGCCCCCTGGTTTTTCTTGCTTTTTTGGTTTTTAATTTATTTATTTTTATTTTTGGCTGTGTTGGGTCTTCGTTTCTGTGCGAGGGCTTTCTCTAGTTGCGGCGAGCAGGGGCCACTCTTCATCGCGGTGCGCGGGCCTCTCACTGTCACGGCCTCTTTTGTTGCGGAGCACAAGCTCCAGACGCGCAGGCTCAGTAGTTGTGGCTCACGGGCCCAGTTGCTCCGCAGCATGTGGGATCTTCCCAGACCAGGGCTCGAACCCGTGTCCCCTGCATTAGCAGGCAGATTCTCAACCACTGCGCCACCAGGGAAGCCCCTGCCCCCTGGTTTTATACCAAGAATCAAAGAGGCGCAGCCCTGGCCCCAAATTCCACAGCTATTCCAGGGCAGAATCAAGGTGTAAAGCTAGTTCTAGACTTTCTCTTGGGGTTGGGGTTTGCTCCCATGCACCCACTGACCCACCTGTCTCCCGTTCTTCCCCAGAGTTGGGTTAACAGTGGATTGGTCCACGCCAAAGATTCCATCACCAGCTTGAAGGAAAAGACCACCCGGGTTAACCAGCACGTGCAGACGCTGCAGGTCGTGAGGACCACCCGCCCCCTCCCGCAACATCTCCTCTTCCTCCAGGGTCACATTGCCCTCTTAGAGCTAACCTCCAACTCAATGCACCCATAGCCCAGTTGGGGAGACTTAGGCTCAGGAGGGAAAGGAAGCTTCCCGCCTCTCCTCCCCACGGGGTGTCTCCTTGAGGCCCCGGCTAACCCCTCCTCCCTTCCATGCTCCAGAGTGAGTGTTCTGTGCTGAGTGAGAACCTAGAGAGAAGGCGGCAAGAGGCGGAAGAACTAGAAGGGTACTGTAGTCAACTCAAGGTGAGCTGCTGTGGGGCAGGAGCGGGGCGGGAGTAGGAAGCGGAAGTAGGAAGAGGGTGAGAGGAAGTGGGGAGGAATGGAGTGGTGGACAGGAGAGAGGTGGGGTGAAGTGGAAAAGAAGCATGGGAGAGGTCCGAGGAAGAACCATTTCTTTAGCCAAGGGAACCGAGCCGGGAAAGGGCAGACCAATAACCAGAAGGCAGACCTTGCGGAAGGAGGGGGCGTGCCTTAAACGCGGCGGGTGGAAGCTGTATGGAAAATAGCGAGGGTAACGGCTGGGAGGCGGAACTGGAATGGGAAGGCAGGGCCCCCCCGTCCTGGTGTCCTGACCCAGGAGAACTGCTGGAAGGTGACCCGGTCGGTGGAAGATGCTGAAATAAAAACCAACGTCCTGAAGCAGAACTCTGCCCTGCTGGAGGTAAGGGGGAGGGGTCTAAGGGCTTGAGGAAGGTACTCAAGTAACCGAGGTACTTGAGGTAGACTTCAGGTGGGACTTCCCGCCCTGCCACCACCACCACCACACTGCCCCTTCACGTTCATGGTCATACTTTTCCATGCACAGTCATATTCAAGTCCCGGAGAGAGAGATTCGTATCGGACTAGGAGTGGGAATGCCTGTCCTGCCCACATACCCACTCATTTCCCACCAAAATGTTGGAAAAGCTTCAGCTGTTCTTCCTAAACAGGAGGGACTGGAATTGGATACCTTCGAGGATTAGAGTGAGGGTGGAGGGCTAGATGGAGACACAGAGGCAGGCATTCAGTCCAAGGTGAGTTGGACTCCAGCTGGGCTTCGAATGGGGCATCCCTCCCTAGTAACAGCAAGCGGGAGTCCATTAAGACTTCAGGTGGGACTTCCCAATATCCCGTCCCCACATCCATTCTCTTTCTAGCCTCAGGAATTTACTGGGCGGATTTGGTGGTGGAGGGGGTGGTAGTGGTGGGAGGCAAGGGGCCGGACGCAGTAACCCTGCCCTCCTTCCCCACCCAGGAGAAGCTGCGCTACCTCCAGATGCAGGATGAGACGCCCAGGAGGCAGGAGGCTGACCTGCAGGAGCTGGAGCAGAAACTGGAGGCTGGCCTCTCCCGCCACGGCCTGGGCCTCGCCACCCAGCCCCCAGGCTGCTCCAGCCCGCCGGGGAGCCCCGACGAACCCCCGCGACGGCGAGGCGTGGCCCCAGGCGGCTGGGGAATGGGGCCCCGGGCAGGGGAGGGCCCCGTCGTGAGCGAGCAGGAGTTGCAGAAGGTCTCTGCCGCCCTAGATGAGCTGAGGTGAGTGGGATCCTGGGATGGGCCCAGGGGGTGGAGCCTCGAAGAGGAGCGTTCTGGGGGCGGTGACCCGGAAGGGCAGGACTTCGAAGAACCGAGTTTTGAATATAGGGCAGGTGGCAGGGAGGTCCGCGTCGGGTGAAAATGAGGTGGGCGGGTTTTGGGACGTGGCAGGTCTTTGGAGGCTCCAACTCCCGGGGGACAGGGTTGGCGCGAGCGGTATCTTGAGGAGGCAGTGTCTGGAGGAGCTGATGTGGGGCTGGGAGGCAGGCCGAGAGAAGGCCAGGATACCTGATAAGGGGATAGAGGCAGGGTTCTGGAGGACATGAGAGGGTCCCAATAAATGAACAGGACAGGAGAATTTGGGGACAGGGTGGGTCCGGAGCCACGGGCGTGGTCTTGACGGGGCGCGGCGGACGGGGGCGTGTCCAAACCTAGCCCTGACGCGTTCCTTACCTCTACGCCTACAGGAGGGAGGTGTCCTTACTGACCGCCCGGTGGCATCAGGAGGAGGGGGCCGTGCAGGAGGCCCTACGGCTGCTCGGGGGCCTGGGCGGCAGGCTCGACGGCTTCCTGGGCCAGTGGGAGCGGGCGCAGCGCGAGCAGGCTCAGGCCGCGCGGGGCCTGCAAGAGCTGCGGGGCCGGACGGACGAGCTGTACACCATGTAAGGGCCCAGATGCGCGCACGGGGCGGGGACGTGGGAGGGCGGAGCCTTGAGGGAAAGGGGTGGGCCAATCAGCTGGAGCCAATCGGGTGGGAGCGCATATACTGACAGGTGGAAGCCCCAATTAGAGAGTAGGGAGGGGCGTGTTATACCTAAGAAGGACTGAGGGGCGGAGCCACTTAGAGAAGAGGTGAGTTCCACACCTTAAAAGCAAGGGACGGAGCCAAGTAGGAACAGGGGAAACCAGTTAGAGAACAGGGAGGTACATTCCCGACAATAAAACGCAAAAGGAGGTACCAATCAGAGCAGAGGGGGCAAGGCAGAGCGGGGTATTGCAAACTGGATGGAGACAGAGGTGCTGGGCTAATTTTGGGTGGAGCCTTGCTGGGACTACAGGTTTCCCTGCCATCCAAAAGTAGAGCAGTTCCTGTGAAACCTTCTGTAAGCCAAAATAGCATAAAGCGAAGAAGCAATTACCTTAGAATACATCTTGCTAACAGATGCACAAAATAAATTGAGATAAAGCACAGGTGCCCATAGACAACACAATTCAAAGCTATGGTGGCTTGGTGTTGAGATACTGAGTGTAGTTCTCAGAGAAGGGGCTTGGTGGCGCCACTCTCGCTGCTTGGAGTGTGTCCTGCTTCGGTAACAGCTTGCTACAAAACAAATGCTTTGCGCTTTTTTTCATAAAAGGGAAAATCCTCTTCGGACTTCTTTTGGTTAGTGAAAACAGGTACTAATGTAGGCCTTTTGTAAAAATGAAGTGGGGTAAAGCGAACTTTCAAAAACCGGAGGATGCCTGTATACTGTTGGAGAGGCGACCTCACTGTACTGCTTACTCTCACACCGCAGGGTGGAGCGGTCAGCAGTGTCTGTGGCTTCACTGAGGAGCGAACTGGAGGCGCTGGGCCCAGTGAAACCGATTCTGGAGGAGCTTGGGCGGCAATTTCAGAGCTCTCGTAGAGGGTCTGACCTCTCTATGAACCTGGATCGGGCTCCCCAAGGCTCCTGTGCCCGCTGTGCCAGGTAAGGGGGCAGCGCCTGGCTCCAGGTGCATTCTGCATCGTATTGAGGACCAAGCATTGAAGGAGATGAGACTTTAGCAAGAGTGGAGAGGGAAACTCATTGTGGGAGACAGGGCATCCCCACGTATTGTAGGATGGGCCAGTCTCGCGGCATTATGGGAGTCACATTTCTTCCCTCCCCACAAGGTGAAGTCAGTGTCTTGTGGAACGCAAGAAAGACTTGTTATATTTCGAGCATCTTGGATTTCCAGTGCATTGTGGGAAGGCTGGGCAGTGGTACTGGGTGGGAGGCAGGTTTTCTCAGTGCATCGTAGGAAAATGAGACCTTGGGGTGTTGGAAGCCGACAGATACCATGCTTGATCTGTATTGGGAAGGGTGCAGGGCACTTCCAATACAACATGGGATCGGTTTTAACTAGTGCATTGTGGGAAATGTGAGTTTCTGATGAACCGAGGACCGTGTGGTGGAAATCCCCAGGCACTGTGGTAACTCCCCACGCTGTGGAAACCAGAGCATACCGGATGAACTATAGTTTGGGCCCAGTGCATGGTGGGAAGGTTGCCTGGGTGCATAGTGGAAACGGGACCTGGGTGGAGGCTGGGCAGATGGGCATGGTGTATCCTGGGAATGGAGTTGGTCCAAGGCCTCTTTCACCTGGTGACTACCCCTCCCCCAGCCAGGGACAGCAGTTGTCCACGGAGTCCTTGCAGCAGCTGCTGGAGCGAGCGCTGACCCCGCTAGTGGACGAGGTGAAGCAGAGGGGCCTGGCTCCTGCCTGCCCCAGCTGCCAGAGGCTGCACAAGAAGATTCTGGTACCAAGGACCATGGGCCACCATGCCCCACTTTTTGGTCAGGGCAGGGCGGGGGAGCCCCAGGCACAAGGATACTGCTGGTGTGTGGCAGGATGGGAAGGATGAGCTGTGGGCAGCAGGTGTTGGGGGAACACTTGGCTCTAATACGTCGGGACGGGGTGAGAGGGGAGCTGCTTGGTGTTTAGTGAGTCATAGGTCAATCATTATGGAAGCTTGGGTGATGGATATGGGCCCAAAGCATGATGGGACATGGATCTGGTGCACTGTGGGACAGAGGAGACAAACACCAGTCTATAGCTTCATGGAATATAAGCCTGATTTTCTATGAGCCTTAAGAGAGGCAGTGCATTATATGGGATCACTGAGATCAGACAGGGGACCCAGCGAGTAGCAGGTCACAGTAAGCTAATGCATTATGGGAAATGGAACCGCAGCTCTTCATGAGGCATTGCACACAGACTCAGGACCAATAACTGATGGAACTTGAGGCTGGTGTACATTCTGAAATATAGAGATCTAGTATATTATGGGATATTGGCCTAATGTATGATGGGATATGAGTTGTAGTGGGTGAAACAGACAAATGAGGCAGTAACGGACAGTCATGTGGCAGGCCTAGAGGACTAAGACATGATAGGACATGGGGGCTGGTACATTGTGGGATATAGGGAACCAGAGCACTGAGGACTATTATTGTGACCGAGAGGCTGGCCTAATAGATAGGATGTGGGGGTCACATCCCATAATGTGAATTATGGGATGTAGATGATCACCATGTGATGGGATACCGGGGCCCAGACATCAAATGCAAGATGGCTCATGGGCATTAGGGGACAATGTGATAGATGCTGATTTAGTGCTTACAGGGACAAAGAAGTCCAGTGCAATAGGGGACAGACAGTGGGACAGACACAAGTCTAGTGCACAATGGAACTTGGGAGGCCCAGTGCACCGTGGGATGCTGGGGTCAGCCTCAGGCTCAAGGCATGATGGGATACTCTGGGGGAGGAATGCGGGCCCTAGGGGACCCTGCCCCTTGCCCTCCGCGATCCAGATCCCCCTCCACTCCCAGCCCGGTCCAGCAAGCCCAGCAGCACCTACACTCCTCTCCCCAGGAGCTGGAGCGCCAGGCCTTGGCCAAACATGTCAGGGCAGAGGCCCTGAGCTCCACCCTTCGGCTGGCCCAAGACGAAGCCTTGCGGGCCAAGAACCTGCTGCTGACGGACAAGATGAAGCCGGAGTGAGGAAGGAGGCTGAGGGCATGGGAGGAGGGTGAGGTCTTGGGGAAAGGGCTTGAGTTACCCCCGGCTTCCACACCAGCCCCGAGGCATCGGGCCTCCCGAGCACTAACTGTCCACCCTCTCGTTACAGGGAGAAGGTGGCCGCTCTGGACTATCTACACTTGAAGATGTGCTCCCTCCACGATCAACTCAGCAACCTACCACTTGAGGGGTCCACGGGGACAATGGGGGGAGGGGGTGGTGGGGGAACTCCCCCAAAACGTGGGGGCCCAACCCCTGAGCAATAAATGGCCCCTCATGCTGGCATGAATTCCATCTCCTTTTTGGCACCAAAAGAGGGCTAGTAAAATTGCACACACACCGTGCACCAGCCTCTGTGCTCACTATGACTTGATCCTCAGCCAACAGGGTGTCGATGGTGGTACAGTTCTTTAATTTCTTGGGGTTTTTTTTGTTTTTTAATATTTATTTATTTGTTTACTTTTTTTATTTGGCTGCACCGGATCTTAATTGCTGCTCACAGGATCTTTTAGTTGTGGCATGTGGGATCTTCGTTGTGGCATGCGGGATCTAGTTCCCTGACCAGGGATCGAACCCAGGCCCCCTGCATTGGGAGCTCAGAGTCTTAACCACTGGACCACCAGGGAAGTCCAGTACAGTTCTTTGAAAAGGAGGCAGAGGGTAGAAATAAGGTTCTGTGGTGCAGTTTGAGCCTGTCAAGCCAACATTTTTTAGGATGACTTTTACTAGATAATGATATTGTCTACCACTGTGTAAAAAAAGTACCCTCCCCTCCAAAAAACTTAGCTGCTTATAACATATTATCTCACATAATTCCTGAGGGTCAGGAATCTGGGAGTGGCGTAGCTAGATGGTACTGGCTCAGGGTCCTCATGAGTTTGCAGTCAGGATGTCAGCTGGGGCTGCTGTCACCTGAAGGCTTGCCTGGGGCTGGATGTTACACTTCCAAGATGGCGCATTCACATGGCTTTTGGCTGGAGGCCTCAGTTTCTCATGGCAGCTAACTTCCCCCAGGGCAAGCAGTCTAAGAACAAGCAGGAAGCTAAGGTGCCTTTAATGACCTAGTCTTTGAAGTTGCATACCATCATTTTCTCTTTTTATATTGACTAGAACTGAGTCACTAAGTCCAGATCATACTCACATGGTGTGTCAAAGAATTTGCAGACATATTTTGAAGAGAATGTCAATTTGTGGAGATATTTTAAACCACCACACTAATACTATTTTTAAATGTACAGTTGAAATATAATATAAACAGAAAAGTCCACAAGTTAAAAGTGAACAGCTTGGACTTCCCTGGTGGCGCAGTGGTTAAGAATCTGCCTGCCAATGCAGGGGACACGGGTTCAAGCCCTGGTCGGGGAAGATCCCACATGCCACGGAGCAACTAAGCCCGTGCACCACAACTACTGAGCCTGTGCTCTAGAGCCCACAAGCCACAACTACTGAGCCCGTGTGCCACAACTACTGAAGCCCGCGGGCTTAGAGCCTGTGCTCCGCAACAAGAGAAGCCACCGCAATGAGAAGCCTGTGCGCAGCAACAAAGACCAAATGCAGCCAAAAATAAATTTTTTTAAAAAGCCAGTCGTTTAAAAAAAAGTGAACAGCTCAATGAATTATCATGAAATGGACGTGTTTGTGTAACCACCACCGAGATTTAGAAACTACACCTGACCAGCATTCCCTGAATCTCAATCACTACCCTTTCCTTCTACCCCAAAGGTAACCCCTATTCTTCTAACACCATTGCAATAAGGTAAGAAAAGAGAGACTATGGGATAGGAAAGGAAGAAAACTATCATTATTCTGAGATGGCATAACTGTACATATAATCATAGAGAATCCAATAGAATCTATAAATTACTAAAAATCAGCTTAGCAAGGAAGCTGAATAAAAGGTGACATAAAAGAATTATCTCTGTATGCCAGTGATGAAAGTTTAGAAAATGAAAAACTTTCAAAGGTGCTAGTTCTAAGTAGCATAAAACTAAAAAATGCCTAGGAATCCAACAAAAGATAAGTTATGATCTCTACATCAAACTCTAAAATATTACTGCGAGAAGTTAAAGGCCTTAACAAATGGGGAGTTATACCATATTCATGGTTTATAAGATATCATTATAAAGATGTTACTTCTCTCCAATTGATTTATAGATTCGAAGATAGCAGATACGAGATTTATTAATGTGGTTTTGTTTGTACCAACATGACAATGGGAACTGTGGGATCTAAAATCTCTCAGAGGATGAATAATTATTCTCATTTTATATAGTGCTGTGGACTCTATGTGTCCCTCAAAATTCATATGTTCAAGCCCTAATCCCCAATGTGGTGGTATTTAGAGATGGGGCCGTTGGGAGGTAATCAGATGAGGTCATGAGGGTGGAGCCTCATGATGGGATTAGTGCCTTTTTAAGAAGAGACAATCTCTCTCCCTACCATATGAGGATACAGCAAGAAGGCAGCCATCTGCAAACAAGGAAGCAAGCTTTTCACCAGGCACTAAATCTGCCAGCACTTTGCCCTGGGATTTCCCAGCCTCCAGAACTGTGAGAAATAAATTGTTTAAACTACCCAGTCTCTGGAATTTTGTTATAGCAGCCTGAACTGAGGAAGCTACAGAGGAGGAACTAGGTCCAGAGAGGATAAATTATTTACACAAGGATACATAGTTAGTGGGTGAAAGAACCAGAATTACAACACATTTTATATTCCTCCTAGAGACAATGTATTCTAGGGATAACTGTAATCCCATTTTCCCCCTACATAGATATCATTTCTTTGAAGTTCAAGCAGATGAACACCTAATCCCAGAATCCCATTTTGGGGATCTGTTTCCTGAGGTCACTCTTGGCACCAAGAACCACAGCAGTCAAGACTCAACTGAGGGACTTCCCTGGCTTTCCAGTGGTTAAGACTCCATGCTTCCACTGCAGGGGGCACAGGTTAGATCCCTGGTCGTGGAACTAAGATCCTGCAATCCACATGGCGCAGCCAAAAAATAGAAAATTTTAAAAATTAAAAAAAAGGTGGGCTTCCCTGGTGGCGCAGTGGTTGAGAATCTGCCTGCTAATGCAGGGGACACGGGTTCGAGCCCTGGTCTGGGAAGATCCCACATGCCGCGGAGCAACTAGGCCCGTGAGCCACAACTACTGAGCCTGCGCGTCTGGAGCCTGTGCTCCGCAACAAGAGAGGCCGCGATAGTGAGAGGCCCGCGCACCGCGATGAAGAGTGGCCCCGCTTGCCGCAACTAGAGAAAGCCCTCGCACAGAAACGAAGACCCAACACAGCCAAAAATAAATAAATAAATTAATTAATTAAAAAAAAAAAAAAAAGAATTATGAAAACTAAACACTTGGATGAGAGGCTCACTGAAGATGGAACTCAGACCACGAGGAGGAGGGAATTGTTCAGATGGTGCAGGTGTATCTGACCTCAGAGGACCACCAGGGACTAGGACCTTCCTTGGAAGCACCCTGAAATGGTGCTGGCATCTGTGAGGGTGTGCAAGATTTGGAAAAACTGCAAACTAGATTTAGCAGCTGCTACAGGAAGGAACTGCCTCAGCTGGGGTAAAGAAGCTGTGCTGGGTGATGCTGATGAGAACAAGAAACTGACAGGAAATAAGCAGAGAGCAAACCGGAAGAGCCCAGTCCCATTGCTTCCTCCGGGCTTCTTCAGTCCCTTTGGCGCCCCCTGTTGGCAGAGTCGAACACAGCCAGTCGGCAAAGAAGAAGTGCGGTTTGCAGAGTCCCACCCAGAGTCCCAGATTCACAAGGGAGTGAATTTGAAACCAAGAGATAATAGCTTAATAACTGTGCCCACATAACTGTAGTGTGTGCCAAGGACCAGCGGCTATGAGTAATCCAATTCCGTACCCCTAAGGCCCAAATATATCTTTTAAAGCATGCTTGAATACCTGAGAGTAATTATTTTCCTGGATAGCTAGTCTGAATGTTGTGATGTTAATTCTATCCAAGTTTCATTGTGGTTTTAATGCAAATTCAATCCAAATCCCAATGAGATTATTTTTTAAAGAATTTGATCCAATTATTCTAAAGGTCTTCTGAAGAAATAAGATGAGAGAAGCAAAGTTTTTTTTTTCTACAGAAGAGTAATAAGATGGGTCTAAAGCCAATATATTAAAATATAAGGTAACGCTAATCATGTGGTTCTGAAGGAAGATTAAAAGGATGATAAAATGGACTTCCCTGGTGGCGCAGTGGTTAAGGCTCCGCCTGCTAAGGCGGGGGACACGGGTTCAAGCCCTGGTCAGGAAGATCCCACATGTTGCAGAGCAACTAAGCCCGTGCGCCACAACTACTGAGCCTGCGCTCTAGAGCTCATGAGCCACAACTGCTGAAGCACCGTGCACCTAAAGCCTGTGCGCCACAACAAGAGAAGCCACCGCAATGAGAAGCCTGTGCACCACAGCAAAGAGTAGCCTCCGCTCGCCGCAACTAGAGAAAGCCCACGTGCAGCAATGAAGACCCAATGCAGCCAAAAATAAAAAATATAAGTAAAGAAATTTTAAAAATATTAAAAAAGATAAATATTAAAATTTCATACACAATAACATCTGACAAATATGTTATTATAAAGCAACAAAGAATAGTGAAATTATTCAAAATATTATTGGGGGGGAGTGAAAGTTTTTTTCCTCCCCTGACATCAAATAGTTTTTCCACACTAACTAATTCTCTGATTCTCCAACACCAGCTAGGTGGTCTAGCAACTCAATTCAATTCTGACACTAACCCTCCAGAGTTAGCCCGGACCCCGCAGGTTAAGACCTCAGATGCTGGCTGCAAATGGGATGACCAGTCTTCCCCCACTGCTGCCCAGCCAACTACAAATTCAGGAGTTCCCATGATCCATGACTCCCAGGTTCAATAATTTGCTAGAAGAACTCACAAAATTCAGGAAAGCACTTCAGTTACTATTACTGGCTTATTATAAAGAATACAACCCAGGAAGGGTCAAAGGGGAAAGATGCATAGATAGGGTGAAGCATGGGGGAAGAGATGCAGAGCTTCCGTGCCCCCTCTGGGCATGCCACCCTCCCAGCACCTCCATATGTTCACCAACTGAGAAGCTCAACAATTCAGGGGTTTTATGAAGGTTCCATTACCTAGACATGATTGAGTCAATCACTGGCCATTGGTGATTGAACTCAATCTCCAGTCCCTCTCCCATCCCCAAGAGGCCAGAAGGTGGGGCTGACAATCCCAACACTCTAATCACTGCTTGGTCTTTTTGGAGACCAGGCCCCCTCCTGAAGCTACCTAGAGGCCCCTCAGCCAAGAGCCATCTCACCAGCATACCAAAAACACTTTTATCACTCAGAGACATTCCAAGGAATATTGTCTTTTAGGAATTTTTAGGACCTCTGTGGCAATGAAGGGGCAAAATACACCACTTTGGCATAAGGATTATTTTGAACTGGAGGCAAATGAGAATCAACAGATGCAGAAAGAAGCCTTCTCAGAGCTACTCTTATCTGACTAAAAGCAGAAATTTCTGAGAAGTGAAGACTTTCATAAATCCCCTCTCCCAGGGCAGTTTTTAAAAATTAATTAATTAATTTTTTGGCTGCGTTGGGTCTTCGTTGCGGTGCGCGGGCTCTCTCTAGTTGCGGCAAGCGGGGGCTACTCTTCATTGCGGTTTGTGGGCTTCTCCTTGTGGTGGCTTCTCTTGTTGGGGAGCATGGGTTCTAGGCACGCAGGCTTCAGTAATTGTGGCTCGTGGGCTCTAGAGCACGGGCCCAGTAGTTGTGGCGCTCGGGCTTAGTTGCTCCGCGGCATGTGGGATCTTCCCGGACCAGGGCTCGAACCCGTGTCCCCTGCATTGGCAGATGGATTTGTAACCACTGCACCACCAGGGAGGTCCCCCCAGGGCAGTTTTATGACCATGAAGAATATGGAAAGTTGACACCAAGATGGGTCTTATCTTCCATTAGTTTTGCCCATATATATATATCCTAGTCACTTTCCCACAACTTATCACCCCTAGTCTAAAACATTTTCTTTTGTCACAGAGCATCTCCACAATTTATTGTTCTTTGTTAAAAAGGTATATAAGCTCTCAGTCCTATCCACTTCTTTGGGTCTTCACTTTTCTATGAAGGCCTCCATATGCATACTTAATATTAAAACTTTTTCCCTGTTACTCTCTCTTTATCAGTCTAATTTGCAGGGCCCCATGTACTGAACATAAGAGGGTAGAGGAAAAAAAGTTGTTGTGTTTTTTTCCCTCTCCTACACCAGGCATTAACGACAAAGACCAAATACTTTTTATCAAACCACAGTGTTATTGCTTAAAATATATAAAATTTAGATCCTTTTCTGACATATTACTGTAAAATAAATTCCAAATAGATCTTAGGAAAAATAGAAGAAAATTGAAATGAACTTATTTGAGTAAGCCCTCTTGGGGTAGATCTGTGAAACTCATCAAACTTTTCCCCTGAAAAGTGTTATTCCATGTTATAAATTGAATTGTGTCCCCCCAAAAATATATTTTGGTGTCCTAACCCCTACCCCCGTATCTCAGAATGTGACTGAATGGGAAGACAGAGTCTTTACAAAGGTAATCAAGTTAAAATCAGGTAGGGACTTCCCTGGTGGTGCAGTGGTTAAGAATCTGCCTGCCAGTGCAGGGGACACGGGTTCGATCCCTGGTCTGGGAAGATCCCACATGCCGCTGAGCAGCTAAGCCGGTGCACCACAACTACTGAGCCTGCGCTCTAGAGCCTGCGAGCCACAACTACTGAGCCCACGTGCCACAACTACTGAAGCCCGCGCGCCTAGAGCCCGTGCTCCACAACAAGAGAAGCCATCGCAAGGAGAAGCCTGCAAACCACAACGAAGAGTAGCCCCTGCTTGCTGCAACTAGAGAAAGCTCGCGTGCAGCAATGAAGGCCCAACGCAGCCAAAAATAAATAAATAAAAATTTTTTAAAAAGTGAGGTAATGAGAATGGGCCCTAATCCATTATGACTGGTGTCCTTATAATAAAAGGGGAAGTTTGGACAAAGACACACAGGGAGAATGCCATGTGGACATAAAGGCAGAGATTGGGGTGATGTTTCTACAAATCAGGGAACACCAAAAGTTGCCAGACAGCCACCAGAAGCTAGGAGAGAGGCCTGGAACAGAGTCACCCTCACAGCCCCCAGAAGGAACCAACCTTGCCTTTACCCTGATCTTGGACTTCTGGCCTCCAGAACTGTGAGATGATCAAGGCCTATTGTTTAAGCCACCCAGTGTGTAGTATTTTGCTACAAAAGCCCCAGGAAACTAATATACTCCCCTGCCTCTGGCAGTAAGCCCTCGTGGCAATGTTTACAAGTTAGTCAAAATTTAAGGGAAGGTAACAGAAGCTACCCTAGTTCTTTTAAGCAGAATAGATTGAATACAAGGAAATAAAGACAGAAACTGTCAGGAAGGGTTGTAGGAGAGGACCCTGGGCTACATCTCTGGGAAAGTCTCTCAGAACAGCACTGCCAAAGCACCCTTACAGGGTAGCTATTATCTCCTACAATCGTGAAAGCAGGAACTAGGGAGCTCCCACACCCCAGCCCACAGCATGTGGCTGCAGGAGCATAATAACACAGACATAACTGCTGGGGTAGTCAGTTTCATTAGAGGCTCAATGAGCCATAAATCCTAGTGTTCATACTCTCTGTAGGTCCCTCCCTTTCAGTCTGGCCTAGTGACGTGCTTTAACCAGAAGAATACAGTGGAAATGATGCTAGGATGGTTCTAGACCTAAGCTTAAGAAGGCCTGGCTCCTCCATATTTGTACCCTGGGGAACCTTGGGCTGCCATAGAACAAGTCAGGCTGCCCTGTTGGAGAGAAACTTGTGAAATAGACCCCATGGAGAGAGAGAGTCCTGCCATCCCATTTCCCAGCTGACACTTCAGCTTGATGCAGTGACCAATGCCCAACGACCACAGCAAGGCCAGTGAGTCCAACTCAACCCAGGCATGAGCAAATGCAATGGCTGGCTTTTAAAACTGTGGCAAAAGACATGGAAACAACTTAAATGTCCATCAACAGATGAATGGATAAATAAGATGTGGCATATATATACACAATGGAATACTACTCAGCCATAAAAAAGAATGAAATAATGCCATTTGCAGCAACATGGATGGACCTGGAGATTATCATACTAAGTGAAGTAAGCCAGAAAGAGAAAGACAAATACCGTATGATATCACTTATATATGGAATCTAAAATACAACACAAATCAACACGACTGTGAAACAAAACCAGACTCACAGATACAGAGAACAGACTTGTGGTTACCAAGGGGGCGGGTAGCGGAGGGAAGGATTGGGCGTTTGGGATTAGCAGATGAAAACTATTATATATAGGATGGATAAACAACAAGGTCCTGCTGTACAGCACAGCGACCTATATTCAATATCCTGTGACAAACCAAAATGGAAAAGAATATGAAAAAGAATATATATATGGGGACTTCCCTGGTGGTGTAGTGGTTAAGAATCCACCTGCCAACGCAGGGGACACGGGTTTGATCCCTGGTCTGGGAAGATCTCACATGTCGCAGAGCAACTAAGCCCATGTGCCACAACTACTGAGCCTGCACTCTAGAGCCCACGTGCCTCAACTACTGAGCCTATGCACCGCAACTACTGAAGCCCAAGTGCTCTAGGGCCCGTGCTCCGCAACAAGAGAAGCCACCGCAATGGGAAGCCTGCGCACCGCAATGAAGAGTAGTCCCCGCTCGCTGCAACTAGAGAAAGCCCGCGCGCAGCAACAAAGACCCAACACAGACAAAAACAAATACAATTAAAAAAACAGAAGTAAACTGACATGCTGATATTCAGCCAGTAGACCATGATACGGGAAAAAAAAAAAGAATATATATATGTATAACTGAGTCACTTTGATACAGAGCAGAAATTAACATATTATAAATCAATGATACTTCAAATAAATAAATTGTGGCAAAATATGCATAATATAAAATTTACAATTTTAACCTTTTTTTAAAAAAAATTTGGCTGCGTTGGGTCTTCATTGCTGTGCGCGGACTTTCTCTAGTTGTGGCGAGCGGGGGCTACTCTTCGTTGCGGTGTGAGGGCTTCTCTTTGTTGCAGACCACAGGCTATAGGCGCGCAGGCTTCAGTAGTTGTGGCGCACGGGCTTAGTTGCTCGGCAGCATGTGGGATCTTCCCAGACCAGGGCTCGAACCCCTGTACTCTGCATTGGCAGGCAGATTCTTAACCACTGCGCCACCAAGGAAGTGCCTGCCCCCTGTTTTCTTCTAAGAGTTTAATAAGAGTGCGCTCCGCGGCCCCCCTCCCCCGATCTGTCTCTTGCTTCAACAGTGTTTGAATTCAACAGACCCAGGGACGCCCCTTTGCTCCAGCCTCCCACCAGCCTCCAACCTTTTTTCCAGTCGCAACCTTCGAATCAGCCACTCAGCTATCCCCGCTCAATGGGACCAGCCAGCACCATTTTTCGGGCTTAACTCCTTATTACCAATCAACCATGAGCTCCCAGATTCGTCAGAATTATTCCACCGAGGTGGAGGCCGCCGTCAACCGCCTGGTCAACATGCATCTGCGGGCCTCCTACACCTACCTCTCTCTGGTGAGGGTCCCCAGGACGCCCCTAGCCCAAGTTCCCCTCAGCTGCACACCTCCGGCCCTCTGCGCACGCGCTGGCCTTCTTTGTCCTGTTGGATAGTCAGAAGGCGGAGTCGGCATGCCTGGCCCCGCCTCCTGCTAACCGTTATTCCCGCCATCTCTTCCCGCAGGGCTTCTCTTTCCACCGGGAGGATTTGACTCTGGAGGGTGTGGGCCACTTTTTCTGCGAATTGGCCGAAGAGAAGCTCGAGGGCGCCTAGCGTCTCTTGAAAATGCAAAACCAGCATGGCGGCTGCACCCTCTTCCAGGACGTGCAGAAGCTGTCCCAAGATGAGTAGGGTAAAACCCAGTACCTGGTGGTAGGGTAAAACCCAGGACGCTGTGGAAGCCGCTGTGTTCACGGAGAAGAACCTGAACCAGGCCCTTGTGGATCTGCATGTCCTGGGTTCTGCCCATGCAGACCCCCATCTCTGCGACTTCCTGGAGCCACTTCCTAGATGAGCAGGTGAAATTCATCCAGAAGATGGGCGATCACCTGCTCGACCTCCGCAAGCTGGCTGGTCCCCAGGCTGGGCTGGGCGAGCATTTCTTTGAAAGGCTCACCCTCAAGCACGACTAGGAGCCTGCAGAGCCCAGCAGACTTTGAGGAGACCCCCTGATGTCAGGGCTTCTGCCTGAAGCCCCTCTCTGCAGCCAGTAGGCAGCTTGTTAACCACACTGGAGCCCTCTCCCCAGCCATGGACCATATGGAAACAATAAAGCTTTTTGCAGAAAAAAAAAAAAAGAGTTTTATAGTTTTAGCTCTTACATTTAGGTCTTTAATTTTGAGTCCATTTTTGTATATGGTGTCAGATAAGGCTCCAACTTTGTTCTTTTGCACATGGATATCCAGTTTTTCTTTTGCACATGGATATCCAGTTTTCCTAACACCATTTGTTGAAAAGACTGTCCTTTCCCCCACTGAACGGTCTTGGCAACCTTTCATACCAGGGTTTATTTCTGGGCTCTCTATTCTATTCCATTGTTCCATATGTCTGCCTTTATGCCAGTACCACACTGTTTCGATTACTGTAGATTTATAATAACTTTTGAAATCTGGAAGTGTGAGATCTCAAACTTTGTTCCTCTTTTTCAAGATTGTTTTGGCTATTCAGTGTCCCTTGAGATTCCATATGAATTTTAGGTTGGATTTTTTTCTATTTTGATAAAAAAAATCACTGGATTTTGATAGGAATTGCATCAAATCTGTAGATCGCTTTGGATAGTATGGACATCTTAACATTATTGTCCTCCAAGCCAAGTTTACGAGATGTTAACAAATTTTAATTACATGTGTGGCTCACAGTACTGGCTTAAACGTTCCTCAGAACACCACATTAGTTCACCCTATCAATAATATCACGTTAATCAGACTGGATAAACAAGAAGCAGGAAGCGCATTGGAGGTATTGATAAGACACATGCTGTCCAGGGGATGGGAAATAAACTTTACAAAGTTTCAGGGACCTATCACATCAGTGAAGGTTTTAGGAGCCCGGCCATCTGAGGAGTGGGCAGTACCTACTGGAAAGGGAAGGACAAATACCGCATCTTACCACTAAGAAAGAAGCCCACGCTCTTCATCCTACGGGCTCAGGCATCTTCAGGTTCTGGAGGAAGCATATTCTACACTGGGAAATACTGTTCTGATCCATTTTTTGGGTGACACGGAAGACTTCTAGCTTTGAGTGACTCCCAGGCCAGGAAAAGACCTGCAGTAGGTACAAGCTGCAATGCAAGCAGCCCTGCCGGTTGGGTCATGGGACCCAGAAATATCTGTAGATTGGCAAAGATGTCACACACAGTTTCTGCCAAGGATTCTCCCGACAGAGAAAGCACAGTGTCGACCCCAGGGTTGTGAAGCAAGGCCATGCACCGTGTTCCAGAGGAACTCCTGGTGTGCTACTGAGCCGATAGAGATGGAGGATCAGAACACAGGATATCACATGACATGCAGCCAGCGTGGCCCATCGTGAGTTTATTCTGTTGGAACCCCCAAGTATTTCAGGGTGGGCGGATCCAACAGTGATCCATCGGGAGGTGGATCCTAGATCAGGCGTTAGCAGGACCAGAAGACACAAATAAGCTGCATAAGCAGGTGGGTCAGACCCCCGTGACATTCACCGTCCCCCCCCCAGCTTATGATTGCCCCCGCTTATGACTGTATTGGACAGGCTGGAGTGGGGAGGTGTTCTTTATAATCAGCAGACAAAGGAGGGAAAAAGCTGAGCAGTATTTTCACTCATTTAATTCTTTTTTTTTTTAAAGCTCAATAACCTTGAATTTAACTTTTTTTTTTTGGCCCCCCCTGCCCAGCACAGCATGTGGGATCTTAGTTCCCCAACCAGGGATTGAACCCGTGCTCCCTGCAGTGGAAGTGCGGCGTCTTAACCACTGGACCGCCAGGAAGCCCCCTCATTTAACTCTTTGTCATGGAATTTTTAGGCATCTACAAAAGTAGGACAATCTCTAACGAACATTGTAAATCAACTATACGTCAATTTTTTAAAATGACAAAAAAAAAAAGTAAGATAACATGATGAACCATCCCCATCCCAATGACCTTTCCCCTAGTTTCACTACTTATCAACTCGTGGCCAGTCTGGTTTCATCTATGCCCCTGTGGTACGCAGAACAATGGTTCCCCCAAAGATGCCCACCTCCTAGTCCCTGGACCCTGTGCATGTGTTATGCTACATGGCAAAGGGGAATTAGGTCGCAGATGGAATTAAGGTTGCTAATCAGTTGGTTTTAAGATTAGGAGCTAATCCTGGATTATCTGGGTGGGCTCAGTCTAACTACAAGGGTCCTAAGGACCACAAGGGTCCTTAGAAGAAAGATGATGGCAGGAGTCAGTCACAGGAGGTATGACCAGAGGAGAAAGCCACAGAGGGATGCAGCAATGCTAGTTGTGAAGATGGAAGATGGGGTCATAACCTAGGAATGTGGGCAGCCTCTAGAAGTAATAAGAATCCTGGGGGATTCATTTAGGAGATGTCAACCTTTAAGTTTAGGGTGGACAGGGACTTCCCTGGTGGTCTAGTGGTTGAGACTCTGTGCTTCCAATGCAAGGGGCGCAGGTTCGACCCCTGGTTGGGGAACTAAGCACCCACATGCCCTGCAGCCTGGCCAAGAAAATAAAAAAAAATAAAAAAAAAAAGTTTAGGGTGGGCAGTTGGTATTGCACCTGAGCTCATGAGAGCTCGTGGGGTTGTCTGACTGGGATGGGCCTTGAATGGTTGGGTTTGGTGTGACTGGGGCTGGGAATGCAGTAAATTGGGCAGGTGTTGGGGGTTATAGCTGATGTGGTGATTGTAACCGGGAATTCGTGGTGGGGCCCGGAGATGGATGGGAACTTTTCTCCTCCTCCACCCTGACCCTCACCTCTCCCATCCCTGCCCAGCTCGAGAGCATGGCAGACACCACATCCCCAGCGCACACATCTTTATTAGACCAGATGTGGGATTCCCAAACCCAAACAGGCTGCTTCTGTCCTGCACCAGCCCAGCCATAGAGACCTTCCCCCTAGTTCCTGGGGAGACCAGCTCCCCTCTGGAAGGTGTCAGAAGTTAGTGGCTGTCGTGGGTGCCCTGGAGCCCCTGGTATGGCAGGGGAGAGAGTCACGGCTGTGCTCCGAGCCCTCCTCCGCTAACCCTCTGCGCTTAAGACGCTGCCCCTCCTGGAAAAGGGCGGCCACGTCCAACAATGCATCCTCGATGTGCTGCCCCAGCCGGTGGGAGTCCTGGAAGGAGAGATGTGTCACGTCCAGGAGAAGCTGGGAGAGGAGCTCCCAGGGGCTGAGAAACAAGAGGGCTGGGGTCCCTGCTCCTGGGTCTGAGGGATGAGGGGTTTGGGTATTAGGACTCCTGGATCATGGGGTGGTCGGGAGTTGGGAGTCTGCACTCCTAGGCTGTAGGAGAGCAGGGAGGTGGGAGTCCTGAGGGAGGAAGGGGCGGGGGTAGGTTAGTCTCACCGTTCTTGTGCTTGATTTTTTGCTGGAGATGTGGAAGGTGATCACATCATCCCCCATGAAGATGTAGGAAACACCATAACCATGGTCATCAGCCTTGACAGGGACAGAGTGAGGGCAACAACATAGCCCCTGGTCCCCCTCCCCACCCCCACTAGGTAGGAGTGCGGACGCCCAGCCCCCTCCTGCCTCCCTCAGGGCCCAGTTCCACTCACAGGCCCGAATCCACCACCAGAGGAAACATAGTCGGGGTAACTGTGGACGTCGAACAGGTGGATTTGCTGAACAGGAATCTGGCTGGTGGCCAGCTGCCACTGCTCCGAGTGAACCTGAGGGACAGAAGTCGGTCACGTGTGCGATAAAGACAAACTGACCCACAGGTCCGCGCCGCCTTGGCTGAACTGCCTATTTCCCTTAAATCTGTGCCCTTCTGCCCCTCCGCTTCCTGACGTCCCCCCTCTGCTCTTCTCCCTTTTGACCACACCCCTCTTTCCTTCTCCCAGAACCCGCCCTCTCTCCTTGTCCCCCCTCCCCCAACTACGCCCCTCTCCCTTTCAACCCCTGACCCCGCCCCTCTCCTCTCTGACCACGCCCCTCGCGTTTCTTTCCATAACCACGCCCCTCTTTCCTGGCCCCTTTGCCCTCTCCGCTCTCTCTCCCTTTCTTTCCGCTCTCTCTCCCTTTCTTTCCCGGGTCTCCCTAACTCTCTCCTCTGCTGATACCTCCATTTTCCAACATCACCCTCCTTGCCCGGAAGTGCCTCCCTTCTCCCGTGGTTTGCCACTTCCCTCTTTAACCCTTTCCCTGCACCCCAACCTGGTCCAGGAAGGGAGACTGCAGGTGGAGGAACTGGGACACGATGTAGAGAGCAAAGAGGTGGCGGTCGACCCCCTGTCCACTCATCGCTGCCTTCAGCAGGGCTTGGTGCTTGTCCACCGCCAAGCGGAACAGGGCGAGGCACTGTGGGTCCTGGGGTCCCCGGGGAGGTCACAGGTCATGGAAAGACAGGAAGTGGGCTTACTGCTGAGGCCTGTCACACCCCCGGCCTCAACCCAGCTTGCAACATCCCTGCAAGGCAGAGATATCAACTCTATTTTGCAGAAGGAAAACAGGCACAGAGAGGGGAAGTCACTTGCCCAGGGTCACACAGCAAGGCAGAATCAGGTGGATCCCCAGGGCTGTCTGACTCTAGGGCCCAAACTCCTTCCATTGAACCACAATACTTCGTAAGTTGTGGGGAGAGGCAACAGAGAACCCTGGGGGGTTCTGAGCAAAGAGGTTATACAGGGAACATGAAGAATGGTACAAATGAAAGGCACAAGGTCACATAGAGGTTAAATAAAGAGACCTACATTGTGGAACCAGGGCTCCCTCTTGGGTGCTCCCCCAGTGCCCTCTGTGTGACCCCCATTAAAGCATGTATCACACTGTGCTGAACTACCTCTGTCTCCCCCCATCAGTGAGCTCCTTGAGGTCAGAGACCGGGCTTGGTTCCTCCCCTGTCCCATCACGGAGCTTGGACCTGAGAAGGTGTTCCTTAAAAGTTTGTATATGTATGAATGAGTATGTGGAAATGACTGAAGCCTCAAACGAGGCCCACACCCACTGTCTTCTCTTTGTCCTCCATGGCTCTCACAAAGTTGCAGGCCTCCCTCGTGCAAGAACGCACCGTCTCTGTCCGCCCTTCCAGGAACAAGCGAGTCATGGTCGACTCATAAGTCAGGCAGAATTGACCCCTGTCCTGGGGACAAGGAGGAGAGGAGCCTGTCAGCTAGGTCCAGGAAGTCTTCACGGACTTGACCCACCTCTGTCTGGACCTCCAGCTCCTCCTACCCATGGACATGCAATTGGGAGAGAGAAATCAAGATGGTGGACCCACCATGGCAATAACCAAGAAGTCATTAAAGGGGTCAATGCGGCGGGTCTTGGGGGCCCAGGTGAACTGAGGTCCTGAGAGGGGGTGGGGGTCGGGAACCCAACTGACCCGAAAGTAGGCCAGCTGCAAGGCCATCTGGATGAAGCTGTCTGAAGAGAGGTGGCAGCGTTTGATGAAGCTCTTGCCGAAGTGGGAGAAGGGGAAGACGTGGCAGTCGATGTTTCCAGACAAGGTCTTGGCTCCCCTCAGGGCTAGAGAGATGGATAGATGGATCTGCCAGAGAAGGAGGAGGGAGGAATGGCCAGGGGTTACAGAAAGGGGTAGGTTAGAGCTGGGCATGGGGCTGGAAGTGATGGGAATGGAGTGAGGTTGGGGTGGAATATGGAAAAGGGGACAAAGAAGGGAATGGAGCTGAAGGGCTAGGTTAAAGATGGAGCTGGGGCTGGCAGTGAAGGTCGGGATAGGATTGGGGTTGGGGATAGGGATAGGACGGGGAATGGGGTTGAAAATGAGGACTGAATTGGAGCTGGGGATGGGGTTGGGATTGGGTATAGGATGGGATATGAGTTGGGGTTGGGTATGGGATGGGGTTAGGGTTGAGGATGGGGTTAGGGTTGGGTATGGGATGGGGTTAGGGTTGAGGATGGGGTTAGGGTTGGAGATGGAATTGAATTTAAGAATAGCGATGGAGTTGGGGATGGAGATGAGTTTGGGGTGGAGATGAAGTTGGGTTTGAGTGGGGATAGAACTAAGTTGACGCTGGGGATGGAGATGGGATTGGGGTTGAGCGTGGGGTTGGGTGATGGGAAGAGGGTTAGTGTGGGGTGGGTTTGCATTTGGGGATGGGGTTAGACTGGAGATAGGGTTGGGGTCTGAGGTTGGGGCTTTTTGGGGGATGGGGTGTGGGTTTGGTGTTGGGTTAGGGATGGGGTTGATATTTCGGTTGAGATTGCGGTGGGGATGAGGTTAGAGTCAAAGCCAGGAATTTGGGGACTTGGAAGAGAGGCCTAGAAACCAGGCCTAACCTTGTCTGGAAGGTCCCAGTGCAGCCGCTGGGGCTGGGGCAGTGAGGGGTCAGGGTGTCCCTTGCAGTGACCGTCTGCCGAGTAGCCCAGCTGAAAGCATTCTGTGGCCAGAGTGAACTGTGTACAAATGGAAGCTGTCAGAGTCCCTTCCTCCCCCTGGACCAAGGGACATCTAACCAGGGACCTCTTATGTCCCTTCTTAAGGGGGTCAGGGACAATCCTTGAGAAACAGAAACCTCTGATGGTCACAGGTGGGTTCTTGGGGTCATACTCATTGAGAGCAAGGCTAATACTAATACTCGGTGCTTACTGCCCTTGTACTTCTGACAGGTGGATAAAGAGCCACCAATGGCTGCCCCAGCCCTCCCAAGACAACCCCCGCCATGATCCTAGGAGAGGAGAGAGAAAGCTGGGCATAGCATGGGCTTCTAGGGGTCAGCATTCCTTCTGACTGAGTGGTACCCATGCCCTGCTGGTGGTTAAATGTTTTAAATCAGTCCTGATGGAACACCTACTACGGGCCAGCCTCCCACTTAATTTCTCCCTAGAAAGAAGGGATTAAGATCCCCATTTTGACATTAGAACTAAATGAGAAGAAGAACCTCTCACTTTATGCCTTAGAGTTTCCACTTCTCTTTATCTTAGTCTATGTGACATCTCTTTGTTCAAAGTCAATATGCAGAGATGACAGATGACAGGCAGTGTCTTGAGGGTCTGAGGTTAAATTGAATTGAGAGTGTCATTTACCAATATAATCAAAGGCAAATTCCCATTTTATAAACAATAAACAGGCACAGAAGACTCAGTGCTTACCTGGGGCTGCTCTCAAGATCTGGAAGCAACCTCCCTTCCCCTCATACATGCCTGATCCGCACCCTGGATCCCAGCTAACCCCTCATGCAACACCACGAAGACTGGGAAACTGGTGGGGTGCAGACACCACCCCTTATGATTTAGGTACTAAGTGAAATAGAGAAAAGAGAGATGCTAAGGTTCTCAGGACTGGAGGGGAGCTTAAAGCTAAAAGAAAATCCAAGCTTTTCACCTGATGAAGCAGAAACTGAGGCTCAGAGGAGGGGAGTAACTTGCTGAAGGTCACACAGCAAACCAGAGCTGGGAGATAGGTCTGACTCAGTGTGAGTATGATATGGTTGGAAGGCCTCACTCACACTCTGGTCTCAGAGCATTCTGGATTCTTATTCTCGCTCTGCAACTTCTGATTCTGTGACTCTGGGCAAATCACTTCCCTTCTCTGAGCCCCAAATGCCCATTCGTCAAAGAAAGGTCATAGGGAATTCCCTGGTGGCCCAGTGGTTAGGACTCAGCGCTTTCACTGCTGAGGCCTGGGTTCGATCCCTGACTGGGGAACTCAGATCCCACAAGCCGTGTGGCACGGCCGAAAAAAAAAAGAGAGAGAGAGAAAGAAAGGTCATAATCCCAGACAACCTTTTTTGCTGCAGGGCAACCCTGGTCTGGTCTCTGCCTCTCTCTGAGCCTCCGTTTTCCCTCTGACCTTAAGGCGCTGGAGAGGAAGGTCTTTGGAAATGGGGGCGGGGGGGTGGCAGCCCCCAGGGTGGGGCCGGCCAGCTGCCATACCTCCCACATGTGTCCTGAGATGGGGCAGTCAGCCCACGAGTGCTCCACGCTGAGGCCCAGCTTCCCGTTGGAGAAGACGATTAAGGAGAAGGATTTGTCAAACCAGCTGCGGGGGGAGAGTTCAGAGTATTCACCAAAGAGGCCAGAAGGGACGTTGGGGGGCTCTCTGTGGGAACTCAGGGGGTTTCCGTGGGGAGATCTAGGAATCAGGGCTGGGGTCCTGGTATGGGGAGCTCTAAGAAGGTGGAGGTACTGATGGTCTCTGAGATGTGTCTCAGGTTTGGAGAGTTCAGGGCTTTTGAAAGAATGTGATAAAAACGGTTCAGGGTTTACGGGTGCTGAGAGCTTAGGCGGACTCTCCCAGGAGCCTCAGAAATCAGAGTGGTACCTGGTGGGCACCAAGGAAGTTGTCTGAGGATCTCTACGTAGGCGTGGTCCCAGGTGCGAGGTCCTGGGTTTGGGGTGCCTGCATTAAGGTCTGAGGATTCCATGGTTTGCAGTTCTGAGTCTGAGGTCCCCAGGCTTGGGGTCTAGCTGCAGGTCTCTGGGTCTAGGGGTCCCAGGTTTGGCATTTGTTAATCCTCAGATCTGGGGTCACTGGGTCTGAGATTCTGAGTCTGGAGTCCCAGGTCTAGAGTTTCTCATGGTCTGAGGGTCCAGGTCAGGGGTTTGGTGGTCCTTAGATCTGCAGTTCTGGATCTGGGGGTCCCAGGTCTAGCAGTTATCTGCTTCAGAGGTCCCCAGTTCTCAATGCATTGGGTCTGGGGTCACATGTGGGGTGGGGTCCAAATCCCCAGGCTGACTCACCGGTCGTGGCCCCTGCCGGCCAGCAGGGCGTGGGCGTAGGCGTCTAAGGAAGCTGCAGGGTCCTCCCTGGTGAGCCCCGCGGGCTCAGAGTCGAGTGATACAAAGAAAGCAGCCCCTTCGACGGCCTCCAGGGCCTCCTGGGCCTGGGTCTTCAGGGACCTCCGCACCTGGGCCCACATGTCCCTGTCGGGGGAGTGCCTGAGTTCCGGCTGACTCTCTACCATGCCCAGCCTCCACCCGGCCTGCAACCTCAAGACGCTGGCTGGGCCTCCGGGCCCCCAGATCTGTGACCCTCACCTCGGAGCAGCGGTCAAGGCCGCCAGATGCTCCTCGTGGGGGCAGGCAGGAGAGGGGTCGTCCAGGATTCGCTGGAACTGCTGCTCCAGGGCCCGCGGGGAAAGCAGGCCACTCTGGGAGTGGGTCCCCACGCGGAAGAATCGGCCCCGGTGGAAGACGGCCACGTGTCTGCTGTCACGAAGGTGGCGGATGTGGTCTAGGGGTGATATATTATAAGAATAACGTGCTCTGTGATGACCTAGACGGGTGGGATAGGGGGCGGGGGTCCAAGAGGAAGGGGATATATGTATACATATAGCTGATTCACTTTATTGTACAGCAGAAACTAACACAACATTGTAAAGCAGTTATACTCCAAAAAAAAAAAAATAATGACCTTTATTAGGCACTTACCAAGTGGCTTGCAATGTCCGACACACTCCTTTAGTCCTCACCACCCTAGGTACCCTTATTATCCCATTTTAGAGAAGAGGAAACTGAAGCTCAGAGAGGGTAATAACTTGCCCAAGGTCACACAGCTTGGGAGTTACAGAGCTGGTATTTGAACCCAGGCAGGCTGGCTCCAGAGAGCGTGCTCTTAGCCACTACACTGTTCTGCCTCTATCAGTGAGGAGGGGAGAGGGGGCTCACCTTTGTGGACCCCGGGAATTCGCGTGGTGTTGAATATCTTCTCATACTGGGCAGAGCACAAGGGCCGCATTCCCATCAGCAAAGTCTGCAGGAGGTCATGGGTCCATGAACTGCCTCCCAGGACCCACGTGGCCTCATGGTCTCAGGACCACAGCCTCTGTCCCCAGCCCGCGGGCGCAGCCCTCTTACCGGCAGGATCTCCTGGCGGTTCAGGCGGTAGCGGTACAGGAGGAGGGCGTGGACTGCGTTCCCGGCACGGGCGGCCTGCACGGGAGTGGGCGTGACATACAGGAAGTCCTGCGGGCCGGTCCAGGGGATAGCAAAACGCCTGGGGTCAGGTTTGCCTCTGATGGGGGCACTGACCCCAAACACAGGTCTTGATCCCAACAGAGGCAGGATAGTGAAATCCAGATTGTGATTGAGGTCACTGACCCTAAACCCCACATTCTACCCAGACACCCCAACCCTAGACCCCAGGAACTATGAACCCCATCCCCGGCCCGGTTCCTAACCTCCTTCTCCCCTTCTCACCATCATATAGTAGTTGCTATTCACCATCAGTGAGTTCCGGGAGCGCAGGTACACAAATTCTTCCCACCAGTCGCTGACCTAGGAGTGGGGCAGAGAGACACACAGCTGCGGTGGCTGGGGTCAAGGTACGGGGGGGCAAGTGGGGGAGGGGAGCCCCCCAAGACTTTGCTATGGCAAACAGGGAGGGTGGAGCTCCATGAAGGAGACATCAAGATCAATAACTAGCAATAACCTAGAAGTCCATCGATGGGGGATCAGTTAGCTTAACCATGTAACCCTCATGTTACGGAATACTTCATAGCTGTTAAAAATAAGTTACATCTGGGCTTGCCCGGCGGCACAGTGGTTAAGAATCTGCCTGCCAATGCAGGGAACACGGGTTCGAGCCCTGGTCCGGGAAGATCCCACATGCCATGGAGCAACTAAGCCCGTGCACCACAACCACTGAGCCCGCGTGCCACAACTACTGAAGCACACGCGCCTAGAGCCCGTGCTCTGCAACGAGAGAAGCCACCTCAATGAGAAGCCCGTGCGCCGCAACGAAGAGTAGCCCCCGCTTGCCGCAACTGGAGAAAGCCCGCGTGCAGCAATGAAGTCCCAACGCAGTCAAAAATAAATGAATGAATTAATTTTTTAAAAAAGTTACATCTATATTACTGACAGAGAATGAGTACCAAGACAGGCTGCAGAGTGAAAAAGGCTAGGCACACAACAAGATATATGAAACGATCCCATTTTATTTAAAAAAATACTACTAAGACCCAACCTGTCCACCAAGCGGATGAATAGACAACCAGAATGTGGTCTATCCATACGATGGAATGTTAATATAAAAAGGAATGAAGTTCTAAGTCTTTGGGGCTACAGCATAGATGAACCCTGAAAACATTATGCTAAGTGAAATGACTCAGACACAAAAGGACAAATTCCATTCCTATGAAAAATCTAAAATAAGCCAATTCAGAGAGACAAAGTAGAACAGAGGTTACCTGGGGCTTTGGGGAAGTGAGAATAGGGATATTTTGCTTAGTGGACACAGAGTTTCTGTTTGGGATGATGAAAAAGTTCTAGAGAGAGATAGTAGTGATGGCTACACAACACTGTGACTGTACTTAGTACCACTGAATTGTACACTGAAAAATGGTTACAGTGACAAATTTTATATTATGTATGTTTTAATCGCAATTAAAATTATATATGATATTTATGTTTTATATATAATATTAAATATTAGTGTGTTATATGATATATAACATATTACTAAATACTTTAAAATTATATATTATAAATAAAAATTATATACTTAAATATATATATATATCTCTCTCCCTGGGTATAAATATATGTATATATACACTCAGAAAAGACTCTGACCAAAGTGTTTCTCACAGGCGATGGTGGGAGAAACAAGAATTAAAGGGAGGTAGTCAGAGAGGACTTGAATGTTTTCTAGATGTTTTTCTTTCTTCTATGTCATAGAATCGCATAGAGTCTATGAAGACATACATGTTTGCTTGCGTCTTAAAGTTGATGGCATCCTACACTTCCTTACACTTAGACTAGGCAGGATGTAGTTGTCATTCCCTGGGAATGTGCAACATCTTCTGGAAAAATCCATAAGTTTCCAGCAAACGGTAGAAAAGTTCTATATCTTGACCTAGCCAGGGGTTATCTGGTTATATGCATACATAAAACTTCATTAAGCTGTACATGTAAGATTTGTGTATTTTACAATACTATATGTATAATATTGTGGAATTCCCTGGCTGTCCAGTGGTTAGGACTCTGCACTTCCACTGCAGGGGGCATGGGTTCAATCCCTGGTCGGGAACTAAGATCCTGCATGCCCCTGTGGCCTGGCCAAAACAAAAAAAAAATTGTAACATTATATGCATATCATGTACCATTTTTTTCAAAGAAAAGCCTCACCAGCATCAAAGCTTGCTAAAGTCTATGACTCAGAAGAAAATCCTAGAGATAATTGTGGAGCAAGATTTTAACTTCCAGGAACCCAACTGCTGGGATGGGAGGTGGGGGGGGGGGAGGGGCGTTGGGGAGGTGGCGATGAATCAGAAAATCTCCAAAGCAAAGCAAAAATTAATCTGGTTTTAATAAAGGCCACTTTAGTGCTCTGCACCAATGGCTTTAGGTACATTATAGGATCTTTCAGGAAATGCTGCATTGTCAAGGTTCTTGACAACACAGAGGATGAAGCTGTGCGGAAAGTAGGAAGATATGGACAAGTCTGAATCAAAAAGCAATTGAGAAGAGATGGATTCTGAGCGTGAAAGTCTTAGGGATGCCTAGGCCAATTTATTACAATTTACATTTCCGTTTTTCTGAGCTTGCTTGGGAGTGATAGTTGATACAAATCTATGTCTAAGTAAGTCTGAGCTGTTTTAACGTATACAGTTGATTCTCATTACTCGCGGTCGTTATGTCCTATAAAGTGGCAGTGAACGCTGATTAGCGAACACTGAGCCATTGTTCCAAGGGGAAATCAGGGTCAGGTTCCTTCCAGCCCTGTTCCATCTCAGCTTGGAACATGTGCATCGCGCAAGCCAAAATTTTTGCCATCCTGCGCATGTCCGTGAATGACTATGAAAGTGCCATGAATACTGATTTGGGGTTACAAATACATTTTAGCAAGTCGGCAAATCTGCAAATACAGAATGCATGAATAATGAGGATCGACCTATATAATAAGTAATAAGAAAGCACTGTGTTAGACTAGTTCTTTTCCCTTAGTTGTCCATAGATAATGGTGTATGTTATAACTGGCAGTGCCTTAGAGGTACAATGAAATATATCAATGAAATATATATAATATGGTGTGTACATACATTATTTATATGTAATAAACAACACATATTTATATACTTTATATATTATATAATTGCTATATTATTTATATGTGTATATATATATATCTTTTAAGAGCAGAATCTGGTCCAAGAGCATGAAGGGAAAAAAAAAACAAACCTTAAAACTAAGGCTTATTGGGCTTTCCTGGTTGCACAGTTGTTAAGAATCCGCCTGCCAACGGAGGGGACATGGGTTCGAGCCCTGGTCCGGGAAGATCCCACATGCCGCAGAGCAACTAAGACCGTGCGCCACAACTACTGAGCCTGCGTCCTAGAGCCTGCGAGCCACAACTACTGAGCCTGCATGACACAACTACTGAAGCCTGTGTGCCTAGAGCCCGTGCTCCGCAACAGGAGAAGCCACCGCAGTGAGAAGCCCGCGCACCTCAACGAAGAGTAGCTCCTGCTGGCTGCAACTAGAGAAAGCCGTGCACAGCAACAAAGAACCAAAGCAGCCAAAAATAAATAAATTTATGAAAAAAAAAACCCACTAAGGCTTGCATAAAAAAGAATGAAATATTGCCATTTGCACAACATGGATGGACTTAGAGATTATCATACTAAGTGAAGTATGTCAAAGAAAGACAAATATTATATGGTATCACTTATATGTGAAATCTAAAAAAGTGATACATCTGTCTCTTCTTCCTACCTCCACCTCATCACATGCTGCCTGACAGATATTTGTGGCTTCCTACGGAATGGGAGGCCTGGAAGCCGCTTACAGGGTGACTCGCTTACTGGTTCTATGCCTCGGTTTCCCAAGGATCTCAACTCAGAGTTCGTTATAGGGCTCTAGCTCCTGAAATCATAGTAGAAGCCCGTTTGGCGTCTTTGCCCAGACAGGGGAGAGGAAACAAGAACTGGGGGCGGGGCTTAGAGACTCGGCAGGTCAGAGGAGGGGCTGAAACGTTGGAAGGGGCCCGGAATTCTGATTTAAATATTGGAGGGTTGGGGGCGGAGCTCTGGATGTGGGCGGACCCTGGAGGCGGAGCTTAGATTATTGAAGAGCCGGGCTCAGAATGCGGGAGCATGGGGGGACGGGGCTCAAAATGTTGGCACAGGATGGACGGGTTCCAGAATATGGGAGAGGAGGGAGGAGCTCAGAATATTGAAGCCATCTGGAGCTGGGTTTAAACTATTGGAGCGTGGGGGTGGGGCTCAGAATGTTCTCACGTCTGGAGTGAAGCGCCAATCTCCGCTGGGCCTGGGGGTTGTGGGCGGGGCGTGGGGCGGGGCGAAAAACTCGCAGGGTTAGGAGGGCCGGCTCAGAACCTTTGCCTACAGGATGCGGTACTCACGTAATTGGACGCCCACCAGGACTTGAGCTGAAGGTACCACTGCAGCAGTGACGCCTGCAGCCTCAGGAATTCCCGGGCTAGGGCCGCGGTCCAGTCGAAGTCCTCGTCGGAGAGGACGGGTCGGACAGACTCCAGATACTGAGGGGCAAGGAGGGGAAGACGGCAGGTCACACCCCACTGCTCAGCAGCCTCCCGCCCCATCCCCGGGGACCTGGCCCACCTTGCGCACGGTGTCCTGCACGGAGGGCACAGGCTGACGCGGCAGGGAGCGTTGGTAACTGAAGAGCATTGGGTGGCGGCCGGAGAAGATGCGAACCAGGGCCTGGCGGAAAATTAGTGGTTCATTAAACTCCTCACTGCAGCCCGGCAGCCAGGTGTTGGGGGTAGCGGGGTGGCAACCCACAGAGAAAATGGGGCAGAGAGAGTTTGAGCAGGGCTCTGCCCCTCCCATACCAGCCAGGTCTTGGTGCGTGAGGACATGGCTCCGTGGGGTTGAAGGAGCCAGCCGTGGTAGGACAGAAGTAGCCTCAGGGCCACATGAAGCGTGAAGATCAGAGCTCCCCACAGACACGAAGCAAACAGCGCGGCCGCCAGGACCCCCCGAAGCCTGTGATGCTGTCCACCCCTGGGGTGGGGGGATAGAGAAAAAGAGTATAAGCCTGGGTCTCCTGGCCTCAGAACACCCCTCCCCTCCAGCCCCACCCAGCGCCTGCCGTTCCTAACACTCTCTGACTCTGATCTTTTAGCTGTTGGAGGAATATCCTGAAGCATTAGAGTTGGTCAGAAAAAGTCCAGTTTCCTCATTTGTGAAGTGCTAGGTGTGATTTTCTCTCGGTACGCCCACCGTCTCCTCCCAGGACTGCGGAGACACCAAGTTTCTAAAATCACTTCCCGTGGAAATTGGCACGTGCTTAATAAATAAGAGCTGGTATTTCTATTGAAATATACCAGATCAAATTACACTGTAAGGCAGTGGTTCTCAATGTGTGGCCCTTGGACCAGCAGCATCAGGACCACCTGGGAGCTTGTTAGAAATGCAACTTTCTGGGCCCCATGATCTCCATCTCTTGGCGTTCAGGCTAGCAATCAGTGGCGTAACAAGCCTTCCAGGTGACTTCAATACAAACTCAAGTTCAGGAAATGCTGGTCTAAAGATACAGTAAATCAACATGTTTGCAAAGTTGCAATCAGACAGGCTGTGAGCAAATCCCACCTGGAGGACTCGGGGCGAGTCACTTCCCCTCTGTGGGTAAATCTAGCCTTCCTAGAAATTTCTACGTCTGATCCTGGATCTGCCCTTTGAGGCCGTCTGCACAAAGTTTGAATCGTCTTCCCCAGGAGGACTAATCCAAGAGTTAGAACCTGCCACATCACCCACATCTGGTTTCCAAACCTTCCCCAACAACTATAATAATTCAACCACTCCCATTTAATAACCTCCTAGTACTGTACTGAATATTCCACATGCATGATTTTGTTTAATTCCTCCAACCACCCTAAGAAGCAATTATTATTATCCCCACATTACAGGTGAAGACCCTGACACCAAGAATGGTGAGGTCTCTTGCCCAAGACTACACAACTGTAGATTAGCAGAGTTCATACTTCCATTAGTATATATAACCATAACTGGATATTGTCTAGTTTGCCACCATCCCCTTTAGCAAGAAGCAGCCAGGGTGGAAAATGTACAGAGACAAGAGAGGAAATCACCTCCTTTTACTTGAGTCTGTACCTTTATTTATCTGACCCCAAGTAAGTCTCAAGGGTTGCTTTTCTTTAACCGGCATACATGCTGATAGAGAAACTTACTGGGTGGAGGGAAAGGGATTAGGAGGTTACTGGGCTGAAGTGGGAGACCTCACCAGTCTGGCAGCAACTCTTTGATTTTCTCCATCAGTCCTAAGGAAGGATCCAGCTGGAGGAACCAGGCAAGCTGGATTGCACTGAAGAGGAACAGCCAACTGAGGGGGCTAGCAGGGAACACACCTGAGAGAAAATCGTTCTGTGGAGAGGAAAGGGCACCTATTCAATCAATTATCCCATCTGCTCAGCACCATTCTTAGATGTTGATTCAGCACTGAGCTGGGTGCACCAGACGCCGTGGGGAACAGACACATCTGGGTCTTGCCCCCAGGGAGGTAAGACGAGAATGAAGTGAGTACTAATGGCGATAGGATAGGGCAGGTTGCTCAGCCTGAAGGAGTCAGGGAGGGCTCCCCGGAGGAGAGGTTACTCCCAGGCAGGACCCCGAAGGTGAAACTGTCAAAAAAGCAAACTGGTATCCCATATACAGCAGTGTCCAGAGCTCAGGAGCTGGCCATGGGATGACTGAGGAATGAATGAAAGTGTTGGGTAACTAATCAGACTCCCAGGGAAGCATGCTAGAGTTGACTAACATTTCTTTTTAATTTTTATTTATTTATTTATTTTTGGCTGCGTTGGGTCTTTGTTGCTGCCTGCGGGCTTTCTCTAGTTGCGGCAAGTGGGGGCTACTCTTCTTTGTGGTGTGTGGGCTTCTCATTGTGGTGGCTTCTCTCGCTGAGAAGCACGGGCTCTAGGCGCGCAGGCTTCAGTAGTTGTGGCACATGGGCTCAGTAGTTGTGGCTCGCGGGCTTAGTTGCTCCACGGCATGTGGGATCTTCCTGGGCCAGGGCTCGAACCCGTGTCCCCTGCATTGGCAGGCGGATCCTTAACCACTGAGTCACCAGGGAAGCCCCAAGAGTTGACTAACATTTAATGAGCACTTACTACATGCCAGGTGCCATTTGCAAGGCTTAAACTCTTTAATTAACTCCCAACAACCCCGTGAAGTAGGTACTAAGATGTTCTCTTTTTACAAAAGAAAACACGTAGGTTCAAAGTCACACAGAGAGCATGGTTAAGCCGGGATAAGAGCTACTGTTGGTTTTGGTATCACCACCAGGGCTCAAGAAACCACTCCCTCTCCTCTTCCCACATTTTAATGACCAAGAAGGCCTCAGAGATCATGGTTTAGACCTTGGGCTCTGGAGTCCCCACCCTCTGGGTTCAGATCTCTGCTCTGTCACTACCTAGTTGAGTGACCGCAAGCAAGTGACTTTACCTCTCTGTCTCAGTTTCCTCATCTGTAGAGTGGGAACAATCCCAGTACTTGGCTCATAGGGCTGTCACAAGGGCTGGATGAGGAAATATTCCACAAATGCTTACTGCAATCCAACAGCAGTGACAAGACAGCAAGATTCCTGCTCTCATGGGGGATAGAGACAATACCTACATAAGTAAAGGCTTTAGTGAAGTGGGTCGGATGACGAGAGGCGCTATGGAGAAAAATAAAGCAGAGGGCTCGGGGTGCGGGGAGCAGAATGGTAAATTGCATAGCTCATAGCCAGGCACACTGTAGGTGCTCAATAATTATTATGACGATCCTCTCTGTTGCTAATCTACTTCTCGCTGGAGATGTAGTTACTTGACAGTCTCCCTTTGGCTTGGCAGGAAAAGGTTACTGGCAAATGTGGTTATTTTTGTTGTTTAATTTTTCTTTTTAAAAGAAATTTTCAGTTCTTCTATCTAGGGCTCTGTATTGCAATAGAAGAGGGGCATCCTAATAACAGGAAATGTCTCCATAGCACTTCCCAAGTACAAGGAGCATTATTAAATTATTTCGTTCCCCTGTCACTCAGTAAGATAGAAATTATTATTATCTTCATCACATAGGTGAGGAAACTGAGGAGATAGGAAGTTTGAAGAACTCGTCGAAGGCTACATGGCCAGGAAGTGGTGGAGGTAGGATTTGAACCCAGGTTCCCTGGCTCCAGGGTCCACTGTCAATCACTTAAACCATCCGGGATGCCTTGTGACCCTAATGCACCAGGATGAACCACAAGGCACCGAACTCTGAAGTCTGCCGTATCTCAGAATTTCATATTCATTTGGAAATGATTTCAGATGACAAATCTGCCAATGAACCACCCACTAAGTGCCGGATGCCACGCCACATGCTTGGCCCAAGTGACCCACTGCACATAATTCACAACAGCTCTCTTGGCATAGATATTGAGATCACATTCTAGAAAAGCACCCCAGGGTAGTGGGGCCTCAGCATGGACTCCAGAGCCAGACTGCTAATTCTAGCTCTGCCTCTACTTCTGCATCTTAGCAGCTGTGTGACCTGGGAAAAGTGAAAGCACCTCTCTGGGCTTCTCTTTCCCCATCTGTAAAACGGGACTAATGATAGGCTTACCTTAGAAGACCCTAATGGGACTTCCCTGGCAGTCCAGAGGTTAAGACTCCACGCTTCCACTGCAGGGAGCGTGGGTTCGATCCCTGGTTGGGGAACTAAGACCCCACAAGCCGCGCAGCACGGCCAAAAACAAAAAGTCTTAACGAGGACCAGATGAGCAACAGAGTCAAAGGGCTTGGTTGGTACAGAACCTGAGACACATTACTACCTAGTTTGATTTTAGAAATGAGAAAGCAGAAGCTCAGAGAAGTGACTAACATGCTGGAGGCTACACAGCACCTGCGTGGCACGTAAGACAAGAATCGTGATGCTGGAGCGGTCACTTCTGTGAGCCAGGCCTTCTGCTAAGACAACTAATGCTTACAACAATCCCTTGAGGGAGGGACTGTCAAGGTTCCCATTTTTTACGTGAAGAAAGTAAGGTTTAGGGCTTCCCTGGTGGCGCGGTGGTTAAGAATCTGCCTGCCAATGCAGGGGGCACGGGTTCGAGCCCTGGTCCGGGAAGATCCCACATGCCGCAGAGCAACTAAGACCGTGCGCCACAACTACTGAGCCTGCGTGCCACAACTACTGAAGCCTGCATGCCTAGAGCCTGTGCTCCGCAACAAGAGAAGCCACCACAATAAGCCCACGCACTGCAACAAAGAGTAGCTCCCGCTCGCCGCAACTAGAGAAAGCCCGCACGCAGCAACAAAGACCCAACGCAACCAAAAATAAATAAATAAAATAAATTAATTAAAAAAAAAAAAAGAAAGTAAGGTTTGGCAATGAGTCTATGGAATTACAGCTCTGGCATTGCTGAGGGCACAGCCCCCATCTTGGGACCAAGTTCCAAGAGCTACGGCTTCAGGGTGGTTCCTGGGGTCCCAGATTGGAGAGGAAGGATGTGAGAGCTCCACGTGACCATCAGGGAGAGAGGCAGCTATGCGATAGAAAGGCAAGAGTTGTCATTATTACAATTATCAATTAATACTAATATGAGGTTCTGGTGGGGGCCATGGCAACAGGTGACATGAGTCAGAAAAGAGCTTCAGAGGTGACTCAAATACAGGGGTGACAGTCAAAATATTCAACACAGCAACACCAGTCCAAATCCATCTATAAGCATAGAAATCAGAACAGTGGTTGCCTTGCAGTGAGGGTGAGGTAGGGAGTGCTGGCTGGAAAGGAGCTCGAAGGAACATCCTAGAATGATGGCAGTGCTGTCTTGATGGGGAGTTGGTTACACAGGTATTATACCGGTTACAAAGATATTACAAAATTCAAGGACTGTACACTTAAAACAAATCTGTGCATTTTTCTGTATATAATTAGATCTTAGTTTAAGTGTCTATTTATGTGTATATATATAAATGTGTGTATTTAACCACAGGTTAACATTTTAACTGCTCGGTTGGCCTGAGGAGCAGGGGGCTCCAGGGGCAGGGTCTCTCTGGGGCTTTGGGTTAGTGGCTATTTACTCACTGGAGCAGATACATCTCTATTTTAATAACCATTTTAACAACCAATATGGCCATAGAAGTGTGATCCACCCTGCTCAAATGTCTCAGCTTCCAGAGATCCTCCTGGGCTGCCCCCTGGTTTTATTATAACACCTCCATGCTCCCTCTTCCCTGCCTGCTTTATCTTCCTCCATAGCACGACACCACCTAAAATACTCTATGGTTTGCTTATTTATCTTCTTTATTGCCTTCTCCTCCAGCTTGATCAAGAGCTCCATGAGGGCAGATCTGTCCCTCTTGCTCCCTGCTGTGTCCCCAGTGCTCCAAACAGTGCCAGGCCCTTAACAAATGCTCCACAGATATTTGGTAAATGACAAACAGTATTATAATCTAAAGCTAACCCTTACTCAGCACTTGCCATGGGCCAAGCACTTGGCTCAGGGCTTACATGTAAGAATTCGTTTAATCCTCGAAACTGTCCTGTGAGGGAGGTGCTACCATCACTCCTGTTTCACATGTGGGGAACCTGAGTCTCAGAGCAACGTGGCTGCCCAAGGCCACACAGCTAGTCAGTGGCAGAGCCAGGATTCAAACTCAGTCCTGGCAGACCCCACAGGTGTTCAAGACCTGTGTTCACAGAAAGACGGTGTGAGCAGCAGGGAGCCTCCATACGTAGATGGTGCCAGAGTTCTAGAACCGGGGAGTCTGGGGCTGACGTGGGCTCTGGGTAGATGTTGGCATTCTAGGGCAAGGGCAAGGAGCAGGAGCTTGGCTTTTCCAGAGCTGGGGCAGCAGGGTTTGTGGTGATGGGTAACTAGAGGATACAGACAGTGGAGGTTCACATCTCAGAGCCGTAGGGAGGGTGCGCCACATACGGGAGAGGGTACTGGAGGTTCACAGCAGGGGCAAGGAGGGGCCTCTCAGACCCAGTGGGTAAGGACTATGGGAAAGGGGGGCCTTCAGGATTGGCGTGTGGGCTACCCAAGATGTTGATCAGGCCATGGGGTTCTGGAACGGGAAGCACCTCGTTTAGAGCTAGAGATGAAAGGGAACGGTAAGGGGACTGAGTTCTAGAAATTGGGGTGGAAGTTGTGTTTGTGGGTGTGGGGAGAGTGGGAAGGGCTTCCAGGAAGTGGCTACAAGAGGTGAATGGCAGTTCCCAGTAGGTGAGGTTGAGGATCCCGGAAGTGAGCCATAGAGAACCCGGAAATGGCTTTAAGGGGTCCTGAAGTAGACACCAAAATTCCCAGAAGGGGTGACAGGATCCCAGAAGTGGGACCACCAGGATGCCGGAAGGGAGCCTTAGGCATCCCGGAAGCAGGTAACTGGATTCCTGGAAGGAAACCAAGCCGCAGCCCTCCTCACCCAGAAACGGGACAGATGCCTTTTCCAAGAGCGCAGTCCGGAGAGGTAGATCTCCTGCAACATCGGGGCACTGAGCTCCACTTCTCCCGCGTCCGAAGTCAGCGAGGGTCGGAAGCCCACGGCCTGGTGCGCTTCAGCCATGTCACGCTACAGCCCTGGGAGGAGGACAGAGGGTCATTCTCCAGACCCCCAGCCCCTTCTCCGCAGACCCAGGAATACAGGACGCCAGCTCACCCTTCCCTAACCACCTGAGGGGTCTTGAGGGTCCTGGCCGAAGACTCCGGTATTGGGGGGACTTCAATTGGGGACCTCTGTGAACGCACAGAAAGGCAGGAGGGATAATTTGCGTTAACCCCTTTTGCGGCTATTCTGAGAACATGGTGCGGGGACAGTGCGCCCCCCCCCCAAGGGCCTTTCAAGATTCGGGGGTCGGGGCGGGAAACCGGTCCAGGGTGAGTTGCGGGATCTCGGGAAAAACATTAGTCCCAAACCCATTTGAAATGAACACCTGCCAGACGTTGGCATTGTCCACTCCATTTCCGCTTCCCATTCCAAGGCTGGGGATGGGGGGTGGGAGTGAGGGGGGAGTTGGGTGGGGGTTCTCTATAAATTCATACGCTCTGGGGTAGCCCAGCGTCCCCTCCCCCCGCCCCCGGGCTGAAGGGGATGGGGGGAAGCACCCTACTGCGCATGCCTCGCGGGCAGGGATGCTGAGGCTGAGAGCAGAGGCGAGCGTCGAGGACAAGTGATGGAGAGGCCCGCACTCCCAACCCAAGACACAATCCTCCAGCCCCCACAGGAGCTCGGGCCCCTCCAGTCCGGCACTTACCACGCTGAGTCAGGGGTCCGCCGATCGGATCCTGGAGACCAAGCCCGAGTACACCCCCCCGACCCCCGATTTAGAGCGCCGGACTCAAGCCTCCCGCTTGCATATGTCCAATCCCAGTGACTATGAGTCCAAGACTTGGTCGATGGGCCTCCGGAGCACCTGTCCGCCTCCGACTATCCAACATCCAGGAACCCGGATTTCTGTCTCACGGGTGCCTCGCAGGGTATTCAAGTCCTAGGGTTTATCCCCGCCCCCTTCCAATCTTCTATCCCCGCCCCTTTCCAATCTCCGCGCTCAGTTCCCGCCCCCTTCGAATCCCAGCGTCCAATCCCCTCCCTCCGTTCGATCCCCAGCCCACAGACTCCTACCCGCCTGATTCTCCACCATTGGGCCTCCCCCGTTCTACGCAGCACCTCTCCTCCGAACCCCAGTTTCTTCGGCTCCCCAGTCCACTCTTTGTCTCTCTTCTTTCTCTTTGAGGAAGGAAGCTCAGCTTGGAGCTCACAGCGCACGCGCGTGGGAGCCAGAGTGAATCTCAGCCCTACCACCTAGGTAGGGGAGGGAGGAGGACTGCTTTGGGGTCAGGTCGGCCCACCAAAACCACCCACGGAAGATGCAGCTGCAGGGATTAAGTTGGCGTGGAGGTGCTACAGCAGATTGGATTCAAGTTAGTCAGAGGGACTTCCGTGAGGGGAAAAGTGCGTGGGTAAAGGGGAGGGGCTCAGGGACCGGGCTCAGATTGGGTGGCCAGAACGGGCACAGACAAGCAGAGACTGAAACATGGAACTCTCGTTTTATTCAGCTCTGGACGTTAATATTCTTTGTCCATGCTGGGTCCGGTGTGCACGTGGTCCAGCCCAGTCGCAGCCTGGGGAGAGCCCAGGAGGTGGAGTTAGGGGAAAAGAAACTTGGGGTCACGGCCCCGATACACAGATGGGTAGACTGAAGCCAGGGGACGAGCAGAGATGTGCCCAACATCACCCAGCGAGCTGGGCACTGAGCTGGCCTCCTTGCCGCAGGCTGGGGTCCTGAAGACGCAGCAAGAGTCTGGCCGCGCGCCGCCGGCGGCGCCCATAGCTGTGGGGATCCTGCGGCTTGCGGCCCGCCTTCCCTGAGAGCTCCTTGGTGGAGGCAGAGCGGAGCCAGTATATAATCTCTGGCAGGCGGTGCGTCTGGCACGTGCCCAGTGAACAGAGGTGCCCGCGCAGCTGGGAGACCTGGTGCCGGGGCCGCCTGGGGATGGAGCGTGGGAGAAGAGCGGGTTCAAACAATCCACTCGAGAAATGGAGCCCCGTGGGCGACCCAGAACTCCGAGATTGGCGGGCGCGTTTCCTGATCAACTTCCCATTCCACCGAAGCGGAAAACCGCCTAGAGAGGTCGCACGCCCCTCGCGTCTCCCTCCGGCTCTGTCCCCGCTGCCACCGGCGTTTCTCACCTGCCCGCGGAGTCCGGGTACCCCAGGGTAGAGGAGGCGAGGAGCAACAGCAGGAGGATGTGGGCGGTCATCGTGGGGGTGGGGCGGGCGGGGTCCGAGAAGCCGGTGGGGTAAGCTGCTCCTCTGGGCTGCGGCCCCGCCCCCTTCCCGGGCCTGGAAAATGCCCTCTGAGGGACTGCGTTAGTGCGAGGAATCCGGGCGTCCCCACTTCTCAGGCCGAGAAAACAGAGGCCAAGAGCCACACCATGCCAGAAGGGCAGGATTAGGATCCGGACGCCCACCTCCCGCACCGCGGCCACGGAGCCCTCGCGGGTCCCGCCGAGGTGCTATCGACGCCCCTGGGAGGCCTCGGGAGACGCGACCCCTTTAAGGCGGAGGGAGGAGGGGCGGGGCAGCTGACACCTGCAAGTGACGTCGCAGCTTCGGGCTTCCAGGAAAGGGGTGGGGGCGGGGAAGCGCTAGGCTACTTAGATGCGAACTCGCCCTCATCTCTGTCGGGGACCCGACTAGCGTTAAGTCTCAGGGGACAGGCGACTTCCAGAGAGGGGGCTGGGCAATGTGGGACATTGGCAATTGGGACAGGTGGCAAAGACAGCCACCTGAAGTTGTAGAGAGAGTCTGGGCCCTAACACCCTCCTGGTAGAAGAGGAATAGGTGTAGTCGGGTGTGGGTTGCGGGCAGGCCTAGCGCTCCAGCTGTACTGAAGCAGGTGTAGGAGGGCCGTGGAAAGAAAAGCCTGGGATTCTGTCTCCGGTGATCCAGATCGTATGGACAGAGACCTGGGGGACTAGCAACTCTTGGGAAAGGAAGGGCAGGCACGTGTAGACACCATGTCGGCAGCAGAGGCTGAACAGACAGCCCCTGGGGAGTTGTGAAGCAGGCTAGTGGGGCCTCAGTGTGCATCTCCGTAAAGTGGGGCAGAGGGTGGGAACCCCCCGAGCTCCGAGCCAGGCTGGGGGAGGAAGCAGGCACCCAACCCCACAAAGAACTCTATCCCCGGACTTCCCTGGTGGTGCAGAGGTTAAGAATCCGCCTGCCAATGCAGGGGACACAGGTTTGAGCCCTGGTCCCCTGGTCTGGGAAGATCCCACATGCTGCGGAGCAACTAACCCCGTGCACAACTACTGAGCCTGCGCTCTAGAGCCCGCGAGCCACAACTACTGAAGCCCGCGTGCCTAGAGCCCGTGCTTCGCAACGAGAAGCCACCGCAATGAGAAGCCCGCGCACCACAGCGAAGAGTAGCCCCCGTTTGCCGCAACTAGAGAAAGCCCGCGCGCAGCAACTAAGACCCAACGCAGCCAAAAATAAATAAATAAAAATTTAAAAAAAAGAACTCTATCCCCCTCCAACACCCCCCCCCCCGACTCAGTTTCCCCAGCTGGAGAGGGCAGGGCAGTAGTCTCTGCCAGTCAGCCCTGGTTTGGCCTTGGAGGGTCCTGGACAGGAAAAAACAGCCAGAGAGGAACAATGTGTGTGATGGGGGAAGGCGGGAGAGAGCTTTCTGAGGAACTTAAGGGCCCAGCTGTGCCGGGAACCCACACTCCAGCCCTCCCCCAGCCCAGCAGGGCAGCTGGGAGCAGGAGTCTGGCCCAGTGGGGACAAGAGGGACCAGGGCCTCAGGAGGCCTGAGAGAGAGGGAGGTGGGGGGCACAGACCCCGAGAGCCAGTGGAGAAGGCCCTGCGAGTGACCTGAGGGCAGAGGTGGGACAAAGACTTGAGAGCAGGGCTGTGGAACCCCAGAGACGGCGGGGGTGGGGTGGAGGTGTAGTAAGACCCAGAGACACAGAAGTGGTGACAGAAACCGGCAGCCACCAGCAGGCGCTGTCCCCACGCTCTGGGTGCCTGGCATCTCAGCACCTGTGGACGGAACCCCAACCCCACTTCGCCCCCAGGAAGCTGAGCCGTCCCAGCTGAGGATTTATTGGCGTAAATGCAACCATATAAAAACATAAGTTATGAAAAACACAGTCACGATGTGCCCGCCCCCCTCCCCGCCCCTGGCCCCGGCCCCGGAAACCCCCTTCTGTGGGAGGGAGGGAGAGGAAGGGGGAGCCCCGAAACTGCCTAAGAACGCTGCAGCCCCTGGGCCCTTGCAGGGCCGGCCCGGCCGGGGTGGGAGAAGCCGGATGCTGCCTCAGCGCATCCGGTAGTCAGTGGAACAGGACAGCTCACACAGCTGGCCTTTGAAGTCCAGGTCAATGGTGAAGTCCAGGTCACGCTGTGGGGAGAGTGCGGGCGTGAGGGGGAACCCGGGACAGGGCAGGCCGAGACAGAGGGCAGCGGGGGTGCGGTAGGGAGGGGTGGCCACCCCAGCCCACCTGAGGTGCCGTGGGCCCCCCGGCTGTCTACACACCCTCCCCAGAGACCCCACATTGCCGGTCCCACTCCCAGCATCTGTCTTGAACCCCGCCTGACTCCCCGTGAGAAGCTCCACGTGACATCCTCAAACCCACCTGGAACCCAGCCACGCCCCCGCCTTGGGTGGGGTGGCAGAGCTCAGCTGCTGTCTCTTGCATCATGATTTCCCCCATCAAAACCATCCCCATCAGCAAGTTATTTTCTCCTTCTTTTACAAGAAGCAAACTTCCTCCTCTCAAAAAGCCCTGTGGTCCTACCCCACCGTCCCCACTTCCTCTCCTCCAAGGCTTCCTGGACGCCAACCCTCCTGTGCCCGCCACCCCCAGCACGCTGGAAAAACTGGGGCAAAGTCACCAATGACCTCAATGACTTCCGCCCTCAGTCCTCACTGCACTTCACCCCTGGCTCCCAGCTTCCTCCTCCCTCTCTGGGTCTCTTTCAGTTTCTAGTTTGGATTTTCTCCACCTCTGCACTACTGACATCTAGGGCTGGACCACTCCTCGCTGTGGGGGGATTCTTATCTTGTGCGCTGCAGATAGAGCAGCTCCCCCGCCTCTACCCACTAGATGCCACCAGTACCCCTTCTTCAGTTGTGACACCCAAAATGTCTCCAGACAATGACATGGGTGGGTGGGGCAAAATCATCCCTGGTTGAGAATAGCTGCTTAAACCGGTTCTCATCTCCCTGACTTAAAAAGCGGGCGCACCCACACTGGCCGCGCAGAAGCTCCTGACTTTGCCCCAGACCTGCTTCCCCACCGTGTCTCAGGCTGATGGCAGCTCCGTCCTGCCAGGTACTCAGGAGAAAAAAGCAGGGGAAGAAACGGCCCTCCTTCCCTTCCCTCACCCCCATACCTGGGCGAGGATATCCTGTCAGGTCTCCCTCTGGCCCCGCCCCCACCTGCTCCAATAACTGCCAGCCCCTTTCCCAGGTGGACACAGAAGTCACCTCCTGCTGGCATTTACCACATGACTGTCCTGTGTCTACAACATGAGTGCCAGGACGGCAGGGGTTCAGCCTGATCACCGCTGGGGCCCCGCGGCCCCCTGGTTTCTAGTAGGTGCTCAATAAAACTGTGGTCCATAGACAGACCTGGGGGGCCCCCAGACAGATGAGGCCAGAGCAGAGTGTAGCCAGGCCGGCTGGCAGGCTTGGGGCTGAGGGGTGCTGGGGCCCCAGAACAGGGAGAGGTGCCCCTGAGTCCACCCCCCAGCAAGAGCCTCACGTTGTTCTTGGCATTGGGCCGCATGCCAATGGTGCCAAAGATCTCCTCTCCTGTCTTCACCGTCAGGTAGTCCTCCATGTAGAACACCGTCTGCTTCCAGTGCGTGTATGGGGACTCAGGGCCTGGAGGGGGAGGCGGGGGAGGCGGGGGAGGCGGGTCAGCCGGGCCCACCCGCCTCCGAACCTTCCCAGCCCGCACCTTCCCTCTGCCTGGACACCCCACCAGGCAGTGACTACCGGCTAAGCGGTGACTGTGGCCCCTTCACCCTTATCAAGCCTGGGAGGGGCTGTTTCACGGGTAGGGAAACGGAGGCACCGCACGCTCAGGTTGGCTGGCAGAGCTGGCGTCAGAACCCGGGTCCTCGGTGTCCCCGTGGCTCCCTCTGGCCACTCTTGTCACGTGCCCCACGGTCCCTGGGCCCCCGCCGCCCCAGGGCCCCGCCTCACTGGTGGAGAAACCGGTCCTCTTGTGGCAGCGGGTGAACTCGATGTTGAAGTAGGCCACCAGCGCATGCACGTAGTCATTCCGCTTCACTTGCAGGCAGAAGGGGGAGGTGAAGGTCAGGTCTTCCACCTTGACCGTGTAGATGTCCACCTCCTGCGGGATGAGCCTCGTGAGCCCCACTCCCCGACCTCTGGCCCAGCGGGGAAACCTGGGGGGGCCCCGCTGGAACCCTTGTGCCCTGCTCTCCCAACTCCAGCCCCAAATCTGACAGTTCGACCTCCTACAACAACTACTGTCCCTTAGAGAATCGACCGTTTTCCCCTCTCCACTGCCTGTACCCTGCCCGTGGCCACCATCCCCCCCTCCGATGCGGCAGCACCTTAACAGGGTTCCATGGCTCCCGCCCTCTCCCCCCACATCCCTTACTCCACGTTATCAGCCAGTGCGACAATTTAAAAACAGATCATGTCACATCCCTGCTTAAAATCCTTTGACTGCTCCCCGGTGCACAAAACAAAACCGGGGCTCCCGACTCAGGCCGTGGAGGCTCGTCCAGTCAGGGCGCCTGCCCTGCCATCTACCTCTACAAACTCCCTCCTCCACCCAGTTTTGCCCGCCATGAGCATCCCAGCAAGATTTGATACTGTGGGTCGGGAGGGGGACCTCAAAAAATGATGGCTGCTGGTAGTCTTTATCAGGGATCCATGTGTATATAAACTCACTCGTGGCGCTGGGCTTTCTGCATTTGGTGGCCCTGCCTGGGGTCTTGGCTGCCTGCCTCGGGCGGACGTGCCCTCCGGGAGGTGTGCCTTGGGAGCAGGGCCAGCCCACGTCACTGCCTTGTTCTGGAACCCAAGGGCCATGCCTGGCTCACAAAGCTCTTTAAATGAAGTGGCTTCTCCAGGCGTCTAGCGCCACCTCCAGCAGATCCGTCAGGCTCCCAAGACCTCAGGCAAGCAAGCACTCTGTGCACTGAGGTCCCACGCACTGGCCCTTCTTGGGTTGACCCTGTGGGACACCCAGCCACCCGCCCCCCCCTCACCTTTATCAGGCAGGCGTTGGTGACCAGCTGCTTGGGGTCCACCACATCCACCAGGGGCTCCTTGATGGCCACGTCTTTGATGCAAGACATGTCAAAGCCGTACACGTTCTCCCACCCTGGGGAGGAGGGGAGGGGTGAGCCCGTGGGGGCACCCGGCCCCGAGCCTGCCCCACCCCTCGGGCTCCTCGGGCCCCGAGCTCACAGTGGATCTTATAGTCTTTGTACTGCCGGTCCTCGATGGCCGTCACATACAGCGTGGCTCGGTCCGGGAAGATGAGGCCATCGGGCGCCTGCAGAGTGCAAAGGAGCAGGGCAAGGGCATGAAGGATGGGGGGCCTTGGCAACGCTGCCCCGTTTTGTCTCCTTGCCCGTTTTGTCTCTTTATCCACCACCCCTGCCCCCGCCCTGGTCTGAGCTACCAACATTTCCCACGTGGATTCCTGAAGCAGCCCCCTCACTGGTCCCCAGCCTTGGCCCTCGGTTTACTCCCCGGATGGCTGCCTGATGGCTCCCAGGAGCATCTACGTCAGACCCTGCCCTTCAGAGGTCCTGAGGGATCCTCAGAACCACCACCCCCGCCCCCACTCCCCTGAGGAGTAAAGCAAAATCTCTCAGGGGTCCACGAGGCCCTGCGAGACCTGCATAGGCCCCTCCACCCCTCACCTCCAACTTCACCTCCCAGCACTCCTCCAGATCCTCATTCCACTACAACTTCGCCGCTGCTCAACACACAGCAAGCGCACTCCTGCCCCAGAACCTATGCACTGGCTGAAACCCTCTGCCCAGTGTGCCTTTCCCCTCAGATCCCATGCAGCTCCTTCCCATCCTCTGTTCAGGTCTCAGTCACCTCCCGTGGGAGGCCTGCTCTGACTTGAGCACCTGGGACCACAGCCCCCCAGTCCCTCCCTATCCCTATGCCCTGCTATCGTTCTCTTCCCAGCATTAACTCTCCTGACACTGTACCATCTCCCTGTCCCTGTCTAGCTTCCAGTACTGGCTCCCCTCCGTCTTGGCTGTGGGCCTCCTAACATCTGTGTAGAAGATGTATTCAATCCCCTGTATTCACTGCCACTGTGGGAAATACCTAGCATGGCTTTCCTTTTCTGCCTGGATCCTGACATATGCTCAACAAACAGCTGAAGGACCCTGGCCTGCATCAGCTGCTCCCACCCCACTGGGGGCCTCACCAGCCACTTGTCCCGGGCGTAGAGCACGGTGTTGAGCATCGACTCGTAGAAGAGGCAGTAGCCCATCCACTCGCTGATGATGATGTCCACCTTCTCCACCGGAAGCTCCACCTCCTCCACCTTCCCCTTGATGATGGTCACCACTGTGGGGCAGACAAGGGCACATGCCACCAGCCCAGAGGAGGCCCATCTGCTCGCCTCCCTTGGGGGGGATGGGGGGTGGTCCAGGGCCTGGGGACCCCACTGGGACAGCCCTTGTCTTCTCAAGGAAGGGCTGGGGGTTGTATTGGGGCATCTACAAAGAACTCTGCGAGCTGAAGCCACACCCTGTTAACTTAGTTTTAAAATTCATTCATCATGGGGTATTTTTGAGGCAGGAGCAAAAACTTTACGTGGATTAGGTATTAGGTGATGTTAAGATTTTGCCACTAACAGTCAGGCCTGGGGCCCGGTGCGGAGAGCCCTTCGTCCTGGGACATGAGGCCCGGTCAGAAAGGTGGCTGACCCCTCGCCCGTCACGCACTGCACATTCGTGGGGAAGCTGCTAAACCATTCGTAGACGACCTGCTTCTGGGTCAGGGTTTCATACGCAGCAGAGAAGCTCCCTCGCTGCAGTCTATTAAAAGTCAGCCCTCGACGCGAGGGTTTTGCTTTGTTTTGTTTTTCAAAAAAAGAAAAAAAATTTTCCCACTAACAGTCATGGTCTTTTTTTTTGGCTGCACCCTGCAGCTTGTGAGATCTTAGTTCCCCGACCATGGATCGAACCCCGGCCCCAGCAGTGAAAGCGCCACGTCCTAACCACTGGACCGCCAGGTCACATTTTGTGTGTGGGGGGGGTTTAATTTACTTATTTTATTTATTTATTTTTGGCTGTGCTGGGTCTTCATTGCTGCGCATGGGCTTTCTCTAGTTGACGTGAGGGGGCTACTCTTTGTTGTGGTGCACGGGCTTCTCATTGTGGTGGCTCCCCCTGTTGCGGAGAACAGGCTCCAGGTGCTTCAGCAGTTGTGGCTCACGGGCTCTAGAGCGCAGGCTCAGTAGTTATGGCACATGGACTTAGTTGCTCCGTGGCATGTGGGATCTTCCCGGACCAGGGCTCAAACCCGTGTCCCCTGCATTGGCAGGCGGATTCTCAACCACTGTGCCACCAGGGAAGCCCAGGTCATGCTTTTAAAATGGCCTTATCTATTAGAGACACACACAGCAGTACTCATACAGTAGGAATTTGCTCCAGAAGGAGATATTTAAAGCTGAGTGATGGGTACTTGGGGATGCGTTATATTAGTCTCTTTTAATAAAATCCCTTCAGCTTCTAGAATGCCAAGAGTCCTCACATCTGGAAAACCCACCATCTTCCCATGTTCTCTGCCCCTCAAACCTTGCAGGTGGGAAGGACAATTTGGCAGTATGTGCCCAACTTCCATTTTTGACCCACACGATCCTACTTTTATGAACTGACCTCACAGATACACTAGTTCGTATATGAGATGACAATGATGTTACGCGTGGGGGAATGAAAACCTCGGAAGCTTAAATGCTCATCACCAGGGACTTGGTTAAGAAAGCTGGTGTATGTGTAGACAGATGATGGCAGCCATCAAAAAGCAAGATCCTCTCAACATTGTGAAAAGCGTTAAACCACACAATAAGCAGGTGAAAAAAGCAAAGGGCAGAAGACTTGTATCAATATGTATGAAATGCTATCTGTGTCAAAAACCGGCACGTGAACGTAGAAACACACACACACGTATATTTGCTCATAGATACGGACTTCTCTGGAAGGGACCATTGGCTGCACTCAGAGAAGCGCGGCTGAGAGGCAGGTAGGAGACTTCTTACTACAGGCCCTCAGATGCCAACCACGTGACTCTAACACTCACTGAAAAAACTAAAGACTGCTTCTTGCCCCGCTCCCCCTCCCCCCCTTTTTTAAAGACTGAGGCACTGAGCTTGCGACTTCTGCACTCAGATTCTAAGATGACTTGTCAGGTGGTAGGTTCTGAGAAGGCTGGATTCTTGGGCTGTCGGCAGCCCAGAGTCCACGGAGGAGGAACGCCTGAATCTGAGTTCAGTGGCCCCCATCCCCTTGCTGAGGGCCCCGGGGAAGCTGGGATCACCCGCTCCCTCCCCACAAACCCGTTCTCTTCCTGGGCTCACCGTGGTCTAACTTGTTGGCTTTGACGATCTTCACCGCATAATCAGAGATACTGGAACACTCGATCTGGGGGCCCAGGAAGAAGGGAGGGTGAGAGCCCCCCCAGTCCTACCCTCAGTCCCCATCCCCCTCCACCCAATCCCTGAGCCCCAAGGGGCCCCCTTTCCGTCCCCAGGCCCAGGCCCGCCCACTGCCTAGGACACTCACCCCGATGACCTTGCGGGCCCCGGCCTTGGCAGCGAACATGCAGAGGATCCCTGTGCCCGAGCCCACGTCCAGCACCACCTTGTCTTTGAAAAGGTGCCGGTTGTGAAACATGGAGTTTCGGTACGTGAGGGTGCGGACCTCATCTTTCAGCATTTCCTGGAGGGGGTGGGTACAAAGATATCATGAGGGGGCCTGCATCCCCAGCTGGAAAACAGGGTGCCCTGGCCTCCAACACACTGACCGTTTCGAGAGCTAGAGCTCAGACCTCAAACTTGCTTTAGTCCCCTTGGAACAAGTCATTTCCCTTCCACACGCCTCAGTTTCCCTATTTGTAAAATCGGATTGGGTGGACTAAACTCCCATATCAGCCAGGTTCTACCATTGACACCTAAGCCCCTGTGAGCCTTGGCTTTAAAAAGTCCTCAGCAAGTTAATGCCACTGAACCGCATACTTGCAAATGGTAAATTTTGTTATGTATATTTTATAACAATTAAAAAAAGAAAAATCTTCACAATTCCATCCCAGCTGCTTTCTGGGACCTCAGCCTCCATCGCGTGCAAAAGGGTCGAGAAGCCTTCGGCACACTGGGCACGAGCAGCTGGGGGACAATCCCGCCGCCGGTCACTAGAGGGCGGCAGAGACCGGCAGGCCCTGACCTCTAGCTGAAGTCTCAGGCACACATGCGCGCTCCAACCCCAGCCTCCCAAGAGGGGCCCGGCAGAGAGCCAGGCTAACCTCTGTCTCCAAGGCAACGAATGGCTGGGAGAGGCGACCCTGGAGTGAGCCTCGCATGCGCAGAGGGGAGGCCCGCTGCCAGGGAAGGCAGTGCGCATGCGTTGGAAATTCAGTTCCAGCCCTCCTAAACATTAACCCCCTTGAAGACTCAGCAGCTTTAAGAGCCGTCTGTCCGTACTCACCTCGTGGATGCCAAAGTGAGCATAGGAGTCAAAGTAGTAATCTTTGGACGTCATGTCCTCAGCGTTGGGCTTCTCGCTGCTTTCTGCCTGGGCACAGGAGACCTGGGAGCGGGCGGATGGGAGCAGGGGTCAAACCTGGGGGCTCCCCACAGACTCTTAAGTCTCCAGGTCCCTACTTCTCCCTGGAGTATAGAACCACCCTCCCAAACCGTACCATGGCAACCCTACAGCCCCCGCCTGCCATCTTGCCTCTCCCAGGAACCCCCAAACCTAACACCCCATTTTCCTCTTCCAGGACCCCCCCCAAAGCACCATCCAGGAGAGCACCCCTGATACCTCAGCCACGCCTACCATCTCTCCAGTCTCTCTGCCCCCGTCTCTAGCTCAGCCCACAGCTGGGGAGGGGAGGAGAGGGGAAGGCAGAACGGGGGCAGACATAGGGAAGGACAAAGGGGGGCTGGAAATGGAGTTAAGGAAGTAGCCACAGTGTTGGGGGAGGCCAGATAGGGGCCACAAACCTGGAGGGAGTTTGTACTAAGTGTTTCCGGGGCACAGGGTGAACTGGTTTGAAGCAGGAGGGATCATAGTTAAGACCACTAGAAGGGGCCTGATGTGTGACAAGATATGTATATGTGGGGAAGGGTCTCACAAAAGGATATTTACTTCTTCAAGAGGCGGCTGGAGGCTCATCCCATTAGCCAAGGTGGCTACAAAATTCTAGGAGAGAGTAACAGGGAGAAAGGATTAGCTACTGGGAGTGACTAGGGGAGGGCCAGGCCAGGGGACCCGGGCTCTTGGGGGAGAATGAGGTGTTTCCTACAATTCTGCTTTTTTTTGAGGGGAGTGGTGGTAGAGGGAACAAATAAAGAGGCAAGGCTGTTTTTAAAAGGGTGCAGGGCGGGTGGGTGGGAGCAGAGGGGGAAGGGGGGTTCTATCCCAGCTGTGGCTGGAGAGATGGTGGCCTGCACCCACACTGCCCCTCTTTGGCCAGGCACCTGATGACACACACCTCCCCCATCCAGGCCAGAGGAACTGGCACCCGCTGGGCACACAGGCACTGCCAGCTGTCACTCCCCCTCATCACCTAATCCCCCCAGATTAGGTGACACTTCCTGACACAAACCCCCATCCTGGGGTGCCACGAGTAGCTGGGGGAGGGTGGCTGGCAGGGGGTACCCACTGGGCACCTGCCACCTCTGCAAACCAGTCTCTCGTCTGAGAGGATTCCAGAAAGGAGGTGTGGCACACAGACGCCCCCACCAGAGCTGGCACCCCGGCCACTAGCTCCTGCCTTGGACTCAGGGAGTCCCAAACAAAACCAGTGAGAGCCAACCTTCTCGATTATCACCCTCTGCCCAGGAGGGAGGAGGCCCGACCCTGGATCCTCAAGCCCACCTACCCTCCATTCAAACAACTATCCCAGGCCCTGAAACCCCCCCGGTGTGGGGCGAAGTCCTGGGGCAACCTCTGGGGAAGATATTTCCTCCACCCACACAGGCCCTGGTCCAGGAGAGAGCCGAGGGGGATAGGAGTCATTGAAGTGTCCCCTAGGGGCTGCCCCCCAAGGTATGCATCTTGGGAGCCGACCTCCCATTCCAGAGACTGTTACAAGGTAAGGGGTGAGAGTAGGAAGACCCCATCAGATTACAGCTTTTCCCGATGTAACCACCCTCTAGGCTCCAAGAAGCGTGAAATCACAGACATGACCCCCTGGGCTCCAAGCCCCACCTCTATCCTCCCAAGCCAGTGAATGACGCGGATTAAGAAGGGCTGCTGGTGAGAGGATTTCCCACTGGGGCGCATTTCTCAACACCGCCGATACCACCGCCAAACAAGCCCCCAGAGCGCTTGAAACACAGCACCGGAACCAGCCCCACATGGCTGCACGAGAACCAAACCTCACGGGGCACCATTTCAGGCAACCAGGCTCAGGACCCTCAAACAGGGCCTCAGGAAGGGGGAGGTCAACTCCCACCCTCACAAATGCCCCAGGGAGAGAACGGGCTCCAGAAGCGGGTAAAGTTCGCTGCGTCCATTCCCTCACATCCCTTTCCCAGTACAGATTCTCCCTCCCCTCGCCCGGGAGGGCTTCGACGGGGAGGTGGGCTTTGGGACACGCCCCATGAAAAAGATGTCCCTCCCACACACCCAGAAATGGCCACAAGGGGGTGCACAGCGCCTAAGCCGGAAGGATCTCCTTCAGCTAGATGCCCCCCCACCAACCAGAGGGAGGTCACAGGGGCATGCCCCATCCCCCTAGCTCCCAAAGCGGGGAGAATCCAGGGACAGGAAACAGGGGGTGTGAGGGGGGCCCGGAGGGAACCAATCCTTCGTCTTCCTACAATCCCAACGCAAGAGTGCACGAAACCTGGACGGATGCCTAAACAGATGCCCTGGTCCCGGGAAGGGATTTGTTGAGAGTCGAGATACACTGCCCCTCCCAAGAGACTCTTTACTTCGCGGAGGTCCCCAAGTAAGTCCCATCCCGAGGTGCCGGTCACGATCCCCGGGGAGGAGGGCAGGGGGTCTCAGGAGGGTCGGAGCCTCCTCTCCGCCCCCCCGGGGCGCCCCTCCCCCGGCCGGGGGCGGGGCCTTTGTCCCGCACGTGGAACCCGCCGGGCCAGCGGGCACGGCACACCACCTCCCCACCCACCGCGCCGCGGCCACGTGGGGGCCAGGCCGGAAGCGCCCCCAGCCCTCCTCCACGTGGAAGGGGGCAGGAGACCCTCGGAGCGCCGTGCTGCCTCAGGCCCCCGAAAGCTAGGGAACCCGCACTTCAAACGGTATCTCCGGATCCGTTGAATGCGGCGCCCCCTCCGTAAGGCTGGGGGCCTTCAGCCCCAATCCGGCGACTCAGAGCCCCTTCCCCAAGACGGAGGCATAAAATACCGACCTCCAAACCGCCCCCCGCCCCCTGCCCCCGACGGCGCTCCAGGCGCTCACCTCCATGATGCAGTTCGCGGCCTCGGCTGCCGCCATCTTCACCCGCGCCTACTCCTCCTCCGGCCGCCGAGACCCCCCCCTTCTCCGCACTCCCCCGGGACCGCCTTATACCGGAGGGTCCAAGGCCCGCCCACCGCGACCCCGCCAGGAGATCTCATTGGCAATGGAGGCGACCCGTCTGGGAATACCGTTTAGCAATTGGGTGAAGAAGACGCCCATCAAAGTCGAGGGGCCCGCCCAGTCTGGCGTGCCGAACCCCGCCCCCATAAGTCGACCGGGATGGGAAAGACTGCCCGTCTGTCGCAAGAAGTGCGACTGATGATTGGGCAAAATCTACCGGGAGTTCCCGCCCCTACTCCCCAAGACCGCCTCAAAGCTTCCCGGCAGACCCTGCGCTAAGCGGACATCTTGAAATAGAGCTGTCTATCACCAAAATGACCCGCCTCTTCATAGCTGCTATTGGTTTATCAAATCTGTGACGTCACGAGGCCTTTGGCCAGCCTCCGCCAAGCGGCCGGCCCCAAGGAGAACATGGCGATTGGCCCACGAGAAAAGAAGGCAGGGCTTTAGGCTCCAGCGATTGGCTCAAACGAACTGTCACTCATCGTCCATTCGGTGGCTTCTCACAGTCTGTGGGAAATCCAGGAGGAACAAGGGAGCTCGTGCCCATTTTCCTGAGGGAAAACTGAAGCAATGAGAGGCCCAAAGAGAGGGAGGTCATGTCCGGGGTCCCGAAGCAAGTCAGGAATAGGACTCAGGTGTCGAGGCATTGAACCCCTAACCCTCTACTTAATTGTTCCAAGTTTTTTAAACCCAGTGACTCCATTCAAGTCACTTGGCCTTTGCCAAACCCCACCCCTGCCGGGAACACCCACCCCCTTCGTCTGGCCAACTCCTATACGTCAGTCAGGGCACAGCTTAGTCGCCACCTCCTCCAGGAAGCTTTCCTGGACCAGCAGAAAAAGTTACTAGTTGAATGAAGATAAATGCAACTTGTGGAATGTATCCGTCACCCAGAAAGTTCCTTCACGACTCTTTCTAGTCAACATCTCCCCCACCCAACCCCAGAAGCAATCACTTTCTGTTTTGTGTCACTATAGTGCAGCTTTTCCGTTTCTAAAATTTCGTATAAATGGAATTATACAGTATGTGCTCTTTTGTGTCTGTCCCTCAGCATAATGTTTTTGAGATTCGTTCATGTCGCATATAATGGTTGTCCAATCCTTTTTACTGCTGAGGAGTATTCCATTGTATGGATGGATCACATTTTCCTGTTGATGGACATCTGGGTGGTTTTCATAGGGCTGGTATGAATAAAGTGGCTATGAACGATCATGTCCAGGTCCTTCTGTGGACGTACACTTTCACTTCCCTTGGGTAAACCTAGGAGCACATGGCTGGGTCATAGGCTAGGTGTATGGGTTTTTTGTTTTGTTTTGTTTTTGTTTGTTTGGTTTTTTGGCCGCGCCATGCGGCATGCAGGATCTTACTTCCCCGACCATGGATCGAACCCGTGCCCCCCGCAGTGGAGGCACCGAGTCTTAACCACTGGACCGCCAGGGAAGTCCCCTAGGTGTATGTTTGTAAGAAACTGCCCAAAAGTTTCCCATGGTGTTCTACCATTTTGCATTCCCATCAGTGATGCAAGAGAGTTCTAGGTGCTCCACATCCCCTCCAGCACGTCATAAAATCAGTCTATAATTTTAATCACTCTTGTAGGTATGAAGAGATTATCTCCTGGTTGTGACTTGCATTGCCCTGACGGCCAGTGTTGTTCAGCATCGTTTCATGTGCTTATCGGCCATTTGTGTATTTTCTTTTGTCAAGTGTCTGCTCAAGCCTTTTGTGTATTTTTACAAACGGTGTTGTTTTCTTATTCACGACTCATAAACGTTCTTTATAGATTCTGGATACAGCTCTCTGTCAGGTATATCTACTTTTTTTTTTCCTTAATTTATTTATCTTATTTTTGGCTGCTTTGGGTCGTTGCTACAGCGCGCGGGCTTTCTTTTTAGTTGTGGCGAGCGGGGGCCACTCTTCACTGCGGTGCGCGGGCCTCTCACTGCGGTGGACTCTTGTTGCGGAGCACTGCCTCCAGGCACGTGGGCTCAGCAGTTGTGGCACAGGGGCTTAGTTGCTCCGCGGAACGTGGGATCTTCCCAGACCAGGGCTCGAACCTGTGTGCCCTGCCTTGGCAGGCGGATTCCCAACCACTGTGCCACCAGGGAAGCCCGGTATATCTACTTTAAATTTTTCTCCCAGTCGGTCACCTATCTTTTCCTTTTCTTAACGTTGCCTTTGAAAAGCAGAGAGTTTTTCATTTTGATGAATTCCAATTAATCGGTTATCTGAACCCACGTCTTGACCCCTACATTGTATGTTGCATGGATCTTTTTTTTTTTTTCCTTTTCTATTTCTCCAAATGTTTCAGCAGGGTGTTTGTTTCTTTTTACCTTTTTTTTTCTGATTTCCAAGCATTTTAACCCAATCAATTACTTTTGCTCTGTGTTGCTATGAAGAACGAAAAATTGTAACAAACTCTCTACAACACTAGGAAATAACCTAACGTCATTGGGTATAGAGTACAGAGGAGAAGTCTGAGCTGGAGGCAAAACTGGGGGAGTCGTCAGAGTCAAATTCTGCATTTTCCAAGATGGCAGCCACATGGGACAACTGAGCAATGGACCATGGCAAGTCTCAACTGAGATTTGCTATGGCTGTAAAACACACACCAGATTCTGAAGACTTCACGTAAAAAAAGAATCTATAATATATCATTAATATTTTTTATATTGATTACATGTTGAAATGATTCTATTTTGGATAAATGGGGTAAATAGAAATTATTGTTAAAATTAATTTAACTGTTACTTTTTACTTTGCTTTAATGGGGCTACTAGTGTATTCTAAATAGCACATGTGGTTCATATTATATTTCTATTGGCCAGTGCTGCACTAGGTCACGGAATGGACAAGAGCACCGGGGAGTTGGTGTGATTAGAAGTGTGGTTAGAGGGACTCCCCTGGCAGTCCAGGGGTAAAGAATCCGCCTTCCAATGCAGGGGATGCAGGTTCGATCCCTGGTTGGGGAACTAAGATCCCACATGCTGCGGGGCAACTAAGCCCGCGCGCCTCAACTAGAGAGCCCACGCGCTCTGGAGCCTGCGTGCCACACCTAGAGAGAGAAAACACATACGCTGCAACTAGAGAGAAGCCCACGCACCGCAATGAATATCCCGCATGCCACAACTAAGACCCAACGCAGCCAAAAATTTAAAAAATAAAATAAAAAAAAAGAAGTGTGGCTAGAAGACCTGAGTCAAACTGGAGAGTCAAGTGTCCACGAGCTGCGATGGTAGAAACTTACATCTCTCGCTAAGCTGGAACTCGGTCCTTCCTTTAACTGAGAATTTGGGCAACACATCAAAATAGGATTAGCTCCTGTGCCTGGTTCCGCAATATAAATCACAGAGGTTTGCATGTCACATGACAGTTGCTGTAGATACTCCTGTGGTGAGCAGGATTCTAAGATGGCCCCCATGATCTCTGCCCCCTGGTGTTACATACCAAGGAGTAGGTTGTGTTATATGACAAAGGAGATGGATGTCACTCCCTTGATTAGGTGACCTTATATGGCAAGGGTGAAGGGAGTTTGCGGATGACATTAAGGCTTCAAATTGGTTAATTCTTTTAATTAATTAATTAATTAATTAATTTATTTATTTATTTAGCTGTGCCGGGTTTTAGTTGCAGCATTCGGGATCTAGTTCCCTGACCAGGGATCGAACCTGAGGCCCCTGCATTGGGAGAGCAGAGTCTTAACCGCTGGACCGCCCGGGAAGTCCCTCAAATTGGTTAATTTTAAATTCATCAAAAGGGAGATTTTCCTGGGTGGGCCTGACTTAATCAGGTGAGGCCACACTGATTGTCCTGCTAAAACCACGTGCACTGGGAAGAGGCTCCCGAGTCTCAGATGAGATTGAAGCTGAAACCTTGATAGCAGCATAGTCATATCCTGAGCCAAGCACCCCGCTAAGCTGCACCTGCGCCCCTGACCTACAGAAACTGAGATTAGTGTGTTATTATAAGCCACTAAATGTATATGACTTGTTACGGTAATAACTAATCTGCCTCCAAATGTCATTCCTGTTCTATTTAGAAATCATGGTTATGAGACCCACCCTAGGTGTTTTTAATGAATGTGTTAATGAGGAGGCATGCCTATTATTATTTTTTAAATTTATTTTTAATTTATTTTTGGCTGCGTTGGGTCTTCATTGCGGTGTGTGGCCTTCTCATTGCAGTGGTTTCTCTTGTTGCGGAGCATGGGCTCTAGGCACACAGGCTTCAGTAGTTGTGGCACACAGGCTCAGTAGTTGTGGCTTGCAGGTTCTAGAGCGCAGGCTCAGTAGTTGTGGCGCACGGGCTTAGTTGCTCCGTGGCATGTGGGATCTTCCCGGACAAGGGCCCGAACCCGTGTCCCCTGCATTGGCAGGCAGATTCTTAACCACTGCACCACCAACTCTGGCATGCCTATTATTAGGCCACTAATTTTTATATTAATCTTGAAAGCTTTGGGACTCCTGGTGGTGCAGTGGTTAAGAGGCCGCGCTCCCAATGCAGGGGCCTGGCTTTGATCCCTGGTCAGGGAAAGAGATCCCAGATGCATGCCGCAACTAAGAGTTCGCATGCTACAACTAAGGGGCCTGCATGGGGCAACTAAGGAGCCCGCCTGCCGCAACTACAGACCAGGCGCAACCAAATAAAATAAATAAATATTTTTTAAAAAATCTTGAAAGCTTTATTTCCACATACACTCGATTCTTATTATTTGTGCTAGTTACGTCCTATAAAGTCGCTGTGAACACTGAACTGGCAAACACCGAGCCATTGATCCTGGGGGAGATACAGGGTCAGGCTCCCACGAGCATCTTGTCACAACACTTTTGCCAACCCATCAACATATAATCAGGTTTTCTGTGTGTTTTCTGTTTAAAGACACGTTATTTAATATAGAGTTGGTCCATTCACAGTGATCTCACAGCCAACAGCAGTGTAACAAAAATTATCTACAACGAAGCTTGTCTAATAGAGGCACATCGCAGCCTTTGTGCACTTAGGAACGCTGGCCAGCACTCCAGCGCTATGCTTGGGGCCCTTTCAAACAGCGAAATCACCACAAAAAAGCACAGAAATGTGAAAAATGTGCCACTAAACAGACTGCAGAAAGGACGCTTGTATACAGCGTGAGAGCTGAAACAAGAAGGCGCGTTGCCTCGCCTGAACTGAGCTGAAAGGTGCCCACAGGACGAGTCAGATCCTTTGCTGCTCTGAACACAAGCACGCCTGCCAACAACTGCGAAAGCACGTGAGTATTAGCTTGTGGACTACAAATAAATGTTCGCGAGTAGGTGAATTCGAAAAATACAGAATCCGCGAATACTGAGGCTCGACTGTAATTGGCTTCCTTTGTGATCCTGTGCGTTTCATTTTAGGCATTTACAAACATAATTCGGTGAAGGGGGTGACAGCCCTAAAAAGGTGACAAATTTCTGGCGGACAGGCAGATGAGGAGAAACCAGCAAAAAAGGCTCAGAAGGAGCTGTGTGAAGAGAAAAATGAGAAGAGGGTGGTGTTCTGGATGTCTTGTGAAGAAAGATCATAGCTTTCTTCTGGAAATAGCTAGAAAGACTCCAGGATTATCAACACAGGATTAGGTGGAATAAATAAATCATGCAATAGGGGAAAAATATAATTAGCTGGAATCATATTTACAGGTATCCTCAAATATGCTGTATATTTAGGTGACAGGTGCTTGTAGGTACCCCAAATAAATATTTCTGGAATGAATGAATTGGTTCTTTCCTCAATTTATAAACCAGAGAGGTCTCCGAACCGAATCTCCTCTACTTAGAACTTTAGTTCTTGAGTGAAAGGACAAATCATTAAATACTTTAAAAAGTTTTTAATGTCAAAACATTTTAAACTTTTTTTTTTTGGCAAAAACAGAGAGGGTGGGCACCACCCCACAGCCCTGAGTGGAATAGGAAGGCTTGGAAAAAGAGTGCAGGGACATGAGGTCCAATCTTGTAGCAGCTTCTGAGGAAAAGCTCAGTCCAGGGGTAAGTTCAAGTCCACAGGTGAAACTGCCAGGATGCCCCCCTGGAAGGGAAAAGTGGCAGAGCCCCCTGAGCAGAGAGGCGTCCTCCACTCACAGCAGCACCCACACCAGCCCAGTGAGAGCAGAGGCGGGGAAGGCAAGGAACCAGAGAGGGGGAGGGGAAAGAGACCCAGAGAGAGGTGGACAGGGATGAGGGATGGAGACCCCAAGAAAGGCGCAGAGACTCGGGGTGGATGGGAACAGAGTCCTAGAAGGGGCGGGGGGAGACAGAGCCCCAGCGGGGGTGGACAGAGACTCAAAGAAGGGGAACAAACAGAGTCCTGGAGCTTTAATGATAAAGAGCCCTGGCTTTGTGTTAAAGCCCTAATTCCAATCCCCCACCCTGCATAAGTGACTTTCCCTCAGTCTCCATAAAACTAGGATAATAATCGAATCCCATAAGGTTGTTGTGGGGTTTCAATGGGATCATTCCACTAAAGTCCTTGGCTGAGTACCTGGCCAAGCTTACCCGTTATCATTCCGTAACAAATAAAATGATTTTACAAATAAACCAGCTTCTGCTCTGAGCTACAGACACTAATATCGACTGTCCCGTCATCATCTTGCTTTGAGGTCTCAGGGGTCTCTCTCCCTTAACTGGACCACCTCCGATCACCTCTGCCTCTTCCCCAAACCTGCTCCCCACCTTCCCCTCCACTCCGCTCTTCCTGGTCCCAGAGGACATCAGAGGTAGCCCTGCAGCTGCTCAGGCCAGCATCTTTGGCATCATCCTTGACTCCTGTCTCCCATCCACTCCATGAGCAAAATCTGTCAGGTCTACCTCCAAATTAAATCCAGAATTCTCTACTACCCCGACCCTGGTCTGATCCACCCTCACCTTCTCCCTGGACCAGCCCAGTCACCCCCTTGGGTCTTTGCCCTCTACAGTTATTTGCCCCCTACAGTATTCTCCACACGGCCGCCAGAGGGCACCTGTGACCACCCAAGACAGCTCACATCCGTCTACTCTGAGCCCTCCTAGGACTCCTGGCTCACTGAGTCAAAGTGCAAGTTCTTACCTTGACCACAAGGCCTAAAGCCTTGCATGATCTGGCCGCCCCTCCTGCTTTCATCTCCCACCCTCTCCCCCTCACTAACCCTGCTCCAGCCCTATTGGCTGTCTCTCTGCTCCTCAAACGCACCTAGCCAGCTCCTGTCAGTCTATGAAGCAATGCTTACATTCTGAGAGCCTGGCAGTGATGAGGCAGGTGAGATGGTGCCCACTGAGCGGCGTGAGACTGGTATTCAGAGAGACGGGGACAGTTGCCTAGGTCACACAGCCAGTACACAGGAGCTTAATCCAGCTCTGAGCCCAGCACTGGATTTAAAGTGGTGAGCAAGCAAGGTAAGGTGGGATGGTGTGGAGGTGGCTGCGATTTTAAATGGGGATCAGGGAAGGGCTCGCTGAGAGTGATACCTGAGCAGAGGGGCAGAGGAAGCAAGGCAGGGAGATACCAGGCAAAGGGCATTCCCGCAGGCAGTGCTGCACAGGCAGACAGTCACCAGATAATCACATAAATGTCAAGTACTTACAAGGATGATCCCATTTTAATCCTCACAATAACCCTTTGAGGTAGGTATACAATTCTCCTCCCTTTACGGATGAAGAAACTTGTTTCTAGCTCATAACTGTTAGTGTATACCAGAGTGGTTTAAGTTGGGCATAGCATCTGCACTGATCACTACAGTGCCTCGTGTACATTAGGTGCTCAATAAACACGAAACGGATGAATGGTGGAGCTGGGAGAACACCCGTGACGTCTGAAAGGCAGCCTAAGAGCCTCCCCGCCCACCTCCCCACCCACCCCCAATACACACACATACAATTACAATTACAGTTAGGTAAAGGGAAGCCCAGAGAGGCTTTAGCGGCTCACCCAGCCCCCGTGGGCCTGGATCCAGGGCGCAAAGCTGTGCACGTGCTCTACGCTGAGACCGGCCAGGGTGCCCCCCAGCCTGGCCACGCGCCGGCTCAGCTCCATGGCCAGGGCTAGGCGGGCCAGAGGCTCCGGGGAAGGCGGTGGGGGCCCGGGGCACGGCAGCGAGGGGCGTGCTTGGCTTGGGCGAGGGTTGCCCTCCCGGCTAGAGAAGAGCTCCACTAGGCGGCTGAAGGAACCGGCGGAGAGGCGGGCCAGCTTGCGCCGCAGGGCGGGGTCTGAGGCCAGCTGTGGGGCGGGGAGGGGAAGAGGCAGGGTCTGCCTCAGTCACACCCTCGTAGCCAGCCAATGGGAGGCTGGGAGGCGTGGCTTCAAGCAAGCTCTAGATACAACTGACGCCCTAAGCCACGCCCCTATCCAGCACATCTGCCAATCACAAACGAGACTATATGATCTCGGCCAAACTACTCACAGCAAGATGGCCTAGAACCGGAGAAGCCAAGCCTCGCCCCTGCCAAGGCCTCGACAGCCAATCAGGACCAAGCCCTGTATTAGCTGTGTTCTAGCATGCTAACATTCTAGCCACGCCCCTGTGGGCTTCCCCGAAGGCCAGGCCAGTGACTACGGCAACCTTGCCTTCTACCAGACAATGAATATTATAAGGCCATACACTTTGCCCAAGCTCCTGACCCAACCTGATTCCAGGACAGAGTCACAAGCCACACTCCCTCCAGCAGTCCATTTCCCCCATGTTCTAAGCAACGTCCCTATATAGTCAATCAGGGCTTCAGATTTTAGACAGCTGTCTTCAAGCTACCCCCTCCTCCCTTTCCCATCACCATACATTCCCTTACTGCCTCACCTCGTCCAATCTCCTTCCTAGAACAGTTTCTGGTGGCCACACCCCTCTGCCTTCAGGCCACGCCCCTTTGACGATCAAAGAACGTCACTAATTTAAGGTATTGCCCTGGCTTACCTGTCACTCACCCCTTCACTGAAGCCTTGTCCCACCTTCTCCCCACCTGACCATCCAATGAGAATGCAAATCCAGCTTCAAGTCCCAGTGCAGAACCATGCCGCAACTCCTATCCTAGCTAAGGGATGGAACAGACCGCCCATCACCTTCTGGTTGATAACTTCTGCCTCTTCCTCCAGCAAGGCCACCAGCTTTCGCAGCAGGGCTTCCTTCTCTGTGGGTGCGTGACCCTGTAATTCTGGGGGGCAGAAGAGAATTTGGCTGGGGGCAGAACCGTGGCGACCCTCCTACCCTCATCCTTCTCCAGGGCCCTTCTGCACCTCACCTGGGCTAGGTGGGGATTTCAGTTGCTCTTGGACCAGCTGTTCCAGCCGCTGGGCCACCAGGGCATAGAAATCTGGAGTAGCTGGGCCTGGGATGAAAAGAGCCAATGATGGGCCTTCAGGACATAAGGAACTTAGGGATTCTCTCCTCCCAACCACCTTGCCAGGTAGCAATGATTTCCATTTCAGAATGGGATAAATTGAGGCCCAGTGAGCAAACTTGGTAAAAGACCCTTTTACTTTTCCCCAAATTGGACTTCGAATGTTTGAGCCGAACTGGACCTTGAAGATTATTCCATCTAAGGAAGGCAAACACATGGCACTCCAGCTACTACCAATCTATCCCTTGCCCATTTCAGGCAACAACTCATCACAGAACTCTTCTCCCCAGCTGTGAAATCCTCTCCAAGCGAGCACTCCCAGGAGCCATTGCTAGTCTATCCAGTATCACATATGAGAAGAAACCTACTGGTCACTCTTGATCAAGTCCAGTATCCACCGCCCCCCCCCATTCCTACTTTGCTACTGGAGAAAAGGATTCATGTAACCAAAACAGCCAGGGAATTGTGACTGGAAATCAGGTTTCCTGCCTCCCTAATGGGGGCACTGGTGGTTACAAAAGTCTTAGGGGCAAGGAAGCATGTGTGGAAAGAGAGAGGTAACAAATAGAAAGGCACCAAAACGAAGTGAGGGAGTGGCATGGACATATATACACCACCAAATGTAAAATAGCTAGCTAGTGGGAAGCAGCCGCATAGCTCAGGGAGATCAGCTCGGTGCTTTGTGTCCACCTAGAGGGGTGGGATAGGGAGGGTGGGAGGGAGACGCAAGAGGGAGGGGATATAGGGATATATGTATACATATAGCTGACTCACTTTGTTATACAGCAGCAACACAACATTGTAAAGCAATTATATTCCAATAAAGATGTTAAAAAAAAAAGAAAAGAAAAGAAAGAAAGAAAGGCACCAAAAGCCCTCCTGAAGCCTGCTCACAGAATTGACAGTTAGTAAACCAACTGGGGGTCGGGGGTGAGGGTAGGTGCTGGAGATCCCCCACAGCTACCCCCTTAGCTGAGTCATCTTGAACTAGTTCTTTATCCTCTCTATGCTTTAAGAATCAAAGCTGCCATTTCTTGGGTGATCGAGGGAAATCTCTTACCAGGCTCTGAACCATAGCATGGCCGGAGGGGCAGGGAGCAAGGCCGAGGGGACTCAGGGGGAACTGCTCCTCGCCCCAGGGAGCAGGGAAGACATCTTCGAAGGCGGCTCAGGAAGTCTGTTGGCTCCTCTTGGGCAGGGCTCCTGGGGAAGGGGACCTCAGAGAGTGATCCCAAAGGCCCTTTGCAAGCAGTACCTTTGTCCTCCCACTGAGGGCCTTTTCCTGCAACCCCCAGGACAAGGAGTGGAGCCAGATATAAAGAGGGGGGGAAAGGAGACAGACTGAGTCCAGGAGCAGGAGTTGGAGAGGGGCCCACCCCAAATGCCGTTCCCGGAGGGAAGAGGGCAACTCCTCTTACCTGGGTGGGGTCGGAATGGGAGACCCCGCAGCCTCACCCCGCCTTAGGAAGGCAGCTAGGACCCTCAGCGTGTCCTCTCGGAGCCCCAGCTCTTCCGAGCCTGCCATGGGGGCACCTGTGAGAGAGGGAGCTGGAGGATGGACTCCAGGGTTCAGCGGGAAGTAGAGGCTGGGGGCCCAAATTCCTAGTCCCCGAATGAGGAGGGGACCAGGACTTGTGAGTCCCCAAAGAGGGAAGGGGCTGAGGGTCTGCATTCCCAGGTCCTTTACGGGAGTTGGGGGTCTGGGGGCCCAGACGCTTAAGTCTCCAGATGGAGAAGAGGGGTGAGGAGGAAGACACCTTGATCCTGGGAGAGGAGAAGGCTGGGGATCCAGATTCTTGGGTCTAAGGGAGGAGGGGCTGGGGGCCTGGACTCCTGAGTTTTCGGAGAAGGGGGCTGGGGGTGTGAACTCTTGAGTCTAAGAGAGAAGGGGGCGGGGGCCTCAGACTTCTGAGTCCCAGAGGGAGAAGGAGGCTTGGGGACTTCTTGATTCTGAAGGTATATGCCAAGCTGCTCACGTCCGTAGAGGGTCGAGAACTACCAATCCCAGCAGGCTTCATAGCAAACATTCCCCTCCGTCCGTTACTGGTTCGCCGCGCAGCCTGCTGGGAGGTGTAGTTCCACTCTCTGAGGCTAGAATTTGAGGGACCCAGGACACTCAGATGTCGGAGAAGGGGGACTGAGTTGCCCCCTCGTGGATCCCGGCTCCCTCTTCTTCCCTCCTCACCTAGCCCTCGCTAACGTCCCGCTCACCTGGTCCCGGGCCCCGCCGCCGCCACCTCCTCCACTGAACTTGTATAAACTTTCTTTTCTTAATTGAACTTTCCCGCGCCTGCGCCCTGGGCCAGGTTGGTGACGGCCCAAACGTAGAGGGGCGGAGCGTTGGGTCCCGCCTAATTTGCATGTGACGTTCCCAGCATGCCCGCGGTCGGAAGGCCTAAAAAGAGCATGGGGTTGGGGGGCGGCGCCCCCGCTTATCGAGCAGCCTCTTTGGTTTTGGAGTCACCCAAACGACGGTGAAGTCGTTTTTATTTCAGGAAATCGATAGAAAAGGAAGCCCCACCTCTAAAGCTCAGCTGACAGGAAGTGGGGTGTGCAGCTAAGAGTTCGAGAGATACGAAACGCCAAAGACCGGCGAGGCTGGGGCACTCGACGCGCCCGACCCGCCACATAGGAAACATAGGTAACTGGCGAGTAGGTAGCGTTCAGAAGTGAGAAATCGGACAAAGGTTGGGTTTACCCTGCCAGTGGAGAAGGGGGGGTGTGTAGTCTGGGGGAAAGTGAAGTAAGAAAGAAAAAAGTGAAGCAATGACTGGCGCCGAGATCGGCTGTAAAAAAAGCAAACGTAGAAAAAGTAGTGGAGGGGAGAGGAGGCGTCTACACTGGGGGATCTAGGGGAGAGATCGATGGGACTCTGAGAATGGGAGGCAGTCCACTCTAGAAAGTGGGGACGTGCCCTGGAGGAGGGAAGCTGTCTGTCTGGGAGGGATTGTGGATGGTCTACGGTGGGAATGGGTGAGGGGATCATCGGGACGGGGGGAACTGTGGAAGGGGGTCTACCTTGGGGTAACTGCGGCAGGTAGCGGTCTACAGGTCACTAGTGTCTGCATTGCAATAACTAGAGGGAGGGCTCTACCTTGGAAGTGGGAGTACCTGCCTTGGGTGTGGGGGGGAAGGAGGGGCTTTCAGTGGAAGAGGGAAGGTCTACACGGGCGCAATTGAGGGAGGTAGAGGTATCTACACAGAAGAAGCTGGGGAAAGGAGGGGGGTGTAAAATGGGTTTGGGAGGGAGTTCTCGCTGAATTAGAAAGCCTCGCTGCAGGATGGGAGAAGGTCTCCTGTTGGTACCCCAGGAAGATATAGGTGAGAGACCTGCGCCGTGGCCCGTGAGGGAGGTCTGGGTGCGGAACCCCCGGACGGGGTGGCCCTGGGAGGCCGCCTGTACCTAGGACCTGTTCTCTGCGCGCAGGCCGGACCATGGGAACACAAAAGCCTCGTATCCTGCCCTGGCTGGTATCTCAGCTGGACCAGGGGCAGCTGGAGGGCGTGGCCTGGCTGGATGAGAGCCGCACGCGCTTCCGCATCCCTTGGAAGCACGGCTTGCGGCAGGATGCCCAGCTGGAGGACTTCGGCATTTTCCAGGTGCGGGCGCGCCGGGCGGGCTGGACTCCGAGGGGGCGGGGTGGACTCCGAGGGGGCGGGGTGGACTCCGAGGGGCGGGGCCGAGAAGGCGGGATTAGCAAGCCTGGAGAGGCCCGCTCTTATTCTGACAGACTGAGATGGGTGGAGTTAGAACGGGAAGGGGTGAAGTTAGCAGGATCCACGGACTGGTGTCGGAGAGCAGTCAGGATTAGAGCTGCCAGATTCCGGTAATAGAATCGGGAAAGTGAAGGAAATGCATCCTGGGGAGTTCGGGGCCCCCGGAGTGGGGCTCTTGGTTGTAGAATTTCTGGGGGCCGGTCTTGGACTATTAGAGGCGAGACTTGGCCCTGAAACTGAGGTTTCTTACCACCAAATTAGGATACACCGGTGGTGGTAAACCGAGTTAGAGTGCGAGGGGGCGGGGTTACTACAGAGGGTGTCCTGGGGCAGGTTGGTGGCAGAGTTAGACACCCATTAGGACCTGGAAGGCTGGCTTAGAAAGCAAAGGTGTTTGAAGGGTGGTGGTAGGGGGATTCGGGGCGCAGAGAATCTGAGAGTTTGGGGATGGAACCTTGCCAAGTTAGAACGTGTCGGGGGAGGACGATGTTAGGACAAGAGGAGACAGGGTTGGGACCCCTGGGGCAAGGTCTAAGTCATCCTCTCCACTGTCTTGGTATCACTGGTCCCCTAGGCCTGGGCTGAGGCCAGCGGTGCCTACACTCCTGGGAAGGATAAGCCCGACCTGCCCACCTGGAAGAGGAATTTCCGGTCCGCCCTGAACCGGAAGGAAGCGTTGCGTTTAGCAGAGGACCACAGCAAGGACCCCCACGACCCGCACAAGATCTATGAGTTCGTGACCTCAGGTGTGCTGGAAGTGAGGCTTCACTTAGAGGGATGGGATTTCGAGTGTCCCCGGCACCCCCACTCCACTCCCCACCTTTCTCCACAGGAGTTGGGGACTTACCTGAGCCAGACACCTCTCTAGACACCAATGGCAGATACAGTACCTCTGATATCCAGGTAAGAATGCGCCCTGACCATCCTGCTCTCAGTCTCTGCCCCATCCCCTCTCTGCGTCCTCATGGGCCTATTCAGGCCTCATCTTCTTCCCCTGGACCATCACCCCAGGCTCCATTCTCTCCCTTGCAGTCTGTCCCCAACCTGACTCAGTGCTGACCCTGTCCCCCGACCCCCTGCCCACAGCCCTCCGTGGCTTCCCAGCATCCTCAGGAGAAAATTCAGAGCTTTCAGCAGGCATTCAAGGCCCTAATCCACCTTTCTAGGATTTAATAGCTTTCCTCCCTGTGCAGGGTTCTCTCAGCGTTTTGGGAACTCAGAACCTCTCTATCCTTGATCTTGCCGATGTCTGTGCCAGGGGAAGTCCCCTCTGAAATTCTTCCCAGCCCTCTCTGCCCAGGTCTTGCTTGCAGAGAGCCAGATCCTTGGGTGGAATTAGCTGCTCCCCTCGGGCCACTGTAGTGCCCGGCATACATCAAAGCTGTACATATTTTACTGTCTGTGCCCCAGGTTAGAAGCCCCTTGAGGGCAAAGCTCAGGTCTGTCTCCTCTCTGGGTCCCCACATCGCTGAGCACAAAGCTTGGTCCGTGGGAAGTCTCCAGAAAAGGCTGTGGAAATACCTGGATCCTTTTTTTTTTTCCCTCTCCAGGAAGACATTCTGGAGAAGTTACTGAGTGACATGGACTTGGCCCCAGATGGAGGGCCCTCAAGTCTGACCATGGCCCCTGAGAACCCCCCTCAGCTCTTGTTGAGCCCCAACTTAGATGTCCCTGCTCCTTGCCCAAAGCCGGGACCCCCTGAAAACCCACTGAAGCAGCTGTTGGTGAGCGAGGAAGGTGAGCGCCAGCTGCGGGGTGGGAGGGGTCAGGGCTGGGCCGCAAGCCCCCTGACGTTCCCTCATCCTCTCTCCCCCTTCACATTGCTGCTGCTGCTCAGACTGGGAGTTCGAGGTGACCGTCTTCTACCGGGGCTGCCAAGTCTTCCAGCAGACTGTCTTCTGCCCGGGGGGCCTGCGGCTGGTGGGATCAGAAGCAGGGGACAGGACACTGCCTGGACAGCCGATAAGACTGCCAGACCCCGCGGCGTCCCTGACAGACAGGGGCGTGACAGGCTACGTGCAGCGGGTGCTGAGCTGCCTGGGCGGGGGACTAGCTCTGTGGAGGGCTGGTCAGTGGCTCTGCGCCCAGAGGCTGGGGCACTGCCATGTGTACTGGGCCGTGGGCGAGGAACTCCTCCCCAACAGTGGTCACAGGCCTGATGGTGAGGTGCCCAAGGACAGGGAAGGAGGCGTGTTCAACATGGGGCCCTTCATAGCAGGTGAGTGAGGCGGGGCCTCAGCTCTGCTGTGGAAACGGCAGGCAACGGTGGTTAAAAACTCTGGGGTCAGGAGGTTTGGGATCGAATTCAGACCCTGCTGCTCTGCTTGTGGTTGAACCTGTGGGTAGAAGGACTGGACTGCCCTGAACCTGTGGAGTCTGAGGACTGTCTCCTCTCTCTCACCTGCCCGGAGCTGGCAGGAGGCACAGGGCCCAGCGTACAGAAGGTGCTTCGGGGAATTAGCTGCCATAGTCGTTATCATTTATTACAATTATGGTGGAAAGACAGATGCAGGAGAAAGAAATCCTTTAGGGCTTCGCTCTCCAAACAGACCTTTCTGCAATGATGCAAATGCTCTGTATTTCCACTGCCCAATATGGTATCCACTAGCTACGTGTGGCTATTGAGTACTTAGGTGAGGTGAGTGCAAATGAGGAAGTGAGTTTTTTAAGTTTTATTTGATTTTAATTAGATACAACTAAAACTTAAATAGCCACGGTGGCTAATGGCTACATATTGGACAGCATGGCCTTGAAGGGTTAAAGAGCAGTAACCACCAACCACCTTATACTCCAGCATCACTGAGCATCCTTGGGGGAGTGGACTCCCCTCCTGGGCCTGTTTCCCCATCCAAGTGCTGAGGCTCCGGGCGGTGTGCGGGGAGGCCTACCTTCCAGCCCAGCCCTGATGGAAGGGAGGAGGAACATTTCAGCTTGTGCCAGAACAGGAGGGACTTCCCCCAAATCAACAGCCCCCCCTGGTCATGGTGGCAGAGACATGTTGAGCTTTAGATCAGGGAAGAAGATGAGGATGTTACTGAGGTTTTCGGGGAGCAGGGAGGGGCAGGTAGAGGGTCTTCTTCCCATCCCTGACTAGGTTCCTGGGCCCCCAGATCTGATTGCCTTCATCGAAGGAAGCAGACGCTCACCACGCTACACCCTCTGGTTCTGCGTGGGGCAGTCATGGCCCCAGGACCAACCATGGATCAAGAGGCTCGTGATGGTCAAGGTACTGCAGCCCCAGGCTCCTGGAGCTGAGGGGTAGATCCTAAAAGGGAGGAGGTTGCTTCTGGGAACTACAATTTCCACAGTCCCCTCGGAGAAACTACAACTTCTAAGAGTCTCTGCAAGTACCAGTTCCTCCTCAGGAGCTTCTGGTGTCCCTCCCACGGCCTCACCCCCAAAGCCTACTTTGCATTCTCCCAACCACGTGCAAGTTGGTGGACTGCAAGTCCTAGCAGGCTGGGTGCGGTACTACAGCTCCCAGGAGTCCTTCTCATCACAAGCTGCTCGGCTCTAGCTTCCAGGAACCCCTCAGCAGCCTCAGCCCTAAGACCCATTTTTGGCCTCCCTTGGTGGTGAATATGGGGAAAACTGTAACGCCCAGCAGCCCTGGGCCTAACGGTTCATCCTGGGTTACAGTGGGGGCTGTCGGGAATTGTAGTCTACTCAACCCATCCCCGACAGTAGATGGTGCTGGCTGTTTCCCCTGACTGTTTCTCCCCCACCTCCCTCAGGTTGTCCCCATGTGCCTCAGAGCCCTGCTAGACATGGCGCGGGTAGGGGGTGCCTCCTCCCTGGAGAACACTGTGGACCTTCACATTTCCAACAGCCACCCACTCTCCCTCACCTCGGACCAGTACAAGGCCTACCTCCAGGACCTGGTCGAGGACATGGACTTCTAGGTCACCGGGGAGGCCTGAGCCCTCAGCTTCCACCTCAACCAATAAACTGGTTCCGGCCATGGTCATCACTTGTCTGTCTGGTGTTCACTGTCCCTGGGCCAGCCCTGACCCACGTTGGGGGTTATTCCTTCTTAAGGCCCGTTTATCCATCTGTGCAAGCCACTTATATCCTAGGTGCTCACTGCATAAAGGCCAGGCACCGTGCAGGGGGCAGCTGACACTCCTTACCTCTTCCCTGTGGCCTGGTGAGTAGGTGACAGTCACCCCCACTTTATAGACCAAGACACTGAGGCTTAGAGAGGAGCAAAGTTCACAAAGTAGGAAAATACAAGACAGGTCAGAATCCAGGTCTGACTCTAAGGTTGCCACTCTTTGAGGGCGGCCTTGGGGCTCAATCTGGAACCCCCATCTTGCCTATAAACAGTTCAGGCCAACATCCAGTAAGCACAGAGCCTTTCGCCTGACTGTCCTGCCTGTCAGGGGCCTTGGGTCCCCTCCCAACTCCTGCTAGGTGACCTCAGGCAAGTCCTTCTCCTTTCCAGGCCCTGGGCTCCCCTCCGTGTGGGCCTACGAGGGCCAGTTGTAAAGGAGTTCTGAGCCCACCCCCAACCGCAACCCACCCTCCCCCCGCAGCCTGGCTGCACCCACCTCTCCTCACCGCGCCTGGGTTCTGGGTAACAGGGACTGATGGAGGCCAGCACAGCCCTGATTCACTGTGTGGCCCTTGCTGCTCTGTGCCTTAGTTTCCCTCTCCATCTCGGGGGAGTCAATTAGATCACCCCAGCCGCATAGGACTGATAAAAAGAGAATCCAACTGAATGGAGGACAAAGATCCTGTTTCTGGGGCAATTCCAAGGTTAGACAAATAGCACCTAGAGGCCCTGAGCTGGGCAGACACTGGTCAGGTGGGGCAGGGACCTCTCCCTCCCATCACCACCACTCTTTATCAGTAGCAACGGCTTCCTATGTGCCAGGTCCGGTTCTAAGTGCTTCATCCGCCTGCGTCTTTCTTAATCCTCACAACACCCACTTTATAGACGAAGAAACAGGCCCAGTGAGAGGAATGCACTTTTCCCAAGTCACACCGTCTACTTCCCTGCTAACCACCCTCACACTTGGGCCAAAGCTCCTCCCCAACCCTTTCCCAAACTGGACTCTGAAAAGAAAGGGCTAAAAGTCATGGGGCTCAGGGGTAACATTTCATGAAATCTTTAATGAAATTGGGGTAGGGGCACGAACAGAGGGGAGGGGCGATGGGCACAGGCTTGGGGCGAGGGAGATGGCAGTGGGGCTGGGCAGGGGGCTCTCCTCTTTCCCGCAGCAACCCTCCCCCAATCATCCCACTGACAGGGGAGGGACGTAGGGAGGCAGAGCCATAAATACGTCCAGAATTCCAGAGAGGCAGCGAAGGAAGAAAGGGGCGGCTGGGGATCTCAGAGAGGGGGCAGGGGCAGGCCCGGGCCGCCCTTATCAGGGGGTCCCGGCTCCTTGGGCGGCCGTGGGGGCCCCGGGGGGTCCCCCGGCTTGCGGCCGTGCTTGCGGAAGTAGCGGTAGCGTTGGACGTAGGCGCGCACCAGGTTGCTCACCTTCACCGGGTTGATCTCCCCACTTTTGCTGTGGCAGATCTGCGGGGCAAGGGGCAGCTGCAGTCACCGCCAGCCCCCAGGGTCCCCTGCACCTGGACTGCTGAGCGCAGCTGGGGACTGGGATGGGAACCCCTCTGCCAAGATCCAGGCCAACGTCCCTACTTGTCCCCCTGATGCCAGCAGAACAGGCCCAGGTGGGCTTGAGGCAATCCTGTCACCCTCTCGCCTTCTGGAGTGACCCACTGCCCCTCTGTCTCCCCATCTCTGTATGCCTGTCTGCTCACGTCCATCACTCCGTCTCATCCTCTCCCCACCTCTGCGCATCTTGCCCCCTCTGGGCCCCACCTTGTGGACGGCCTTCCTCAGGATGTCCTTGTACTCCTCCTTGGTGATGTCCTTCTTCTGATAATACGGCTTGATGGCCAGCTTCACCTCCTCTACTGCCCGCTCCTGCGTGTGCAGCTTCTTCAGATACTGGCGGGGGTGGCAACAGTGGGAAGAAGGGACAGCAAAGGCCAGGTAAGTTCCTGCAGAACCCCTACCTCCACTCACCTGCCCACCAGCTCAGACTTCTTGACCATCCAGCTACTCCCAGAGGTGGAAATCCTGCTTCGGGTCTGCCCTGTTCTCCCCTTGCTGCAGTCGCCCCAGACCCCAGGCCAGGCCTGGGCCTCTCAATGTCACTAGTATCTCCTCCAGGCTGGACCCTGGGCTGTCCCAGGCGTCCATGACCAGGACCCATGTGTCCCCTGCCCTTACAGTCTGGTAGGGAGACAGACCTGAGCCAGGCGGCTGTTCCCTACCATCCCAGAGAAGATGAGGGCAGGTAAACTGAGGCCTAGGAAGGGCAGGACACCCCAGACTTCAGGGCCAACATCTCCCATGAAACAAGAATGCCAACTGTCAGGTGAGCTACTGAGCTGCTGCGGGAGCCACGGACACCCCGGGGGGACTCCTCAGGCCTCCCTAGCCCCACAGGAGTGGGTTTCTAAATATGCGGCCAAGAGAAAGGGGTTGTGGCCTGCACCCGTCTCGTATGTGGCCAGAGAGGACAATGGCAGGGAACAGACAGGGCAGCCTCACTGGCGGAAAAGGGACCTGCTGCTCATCCCAGGGCCTGTACTGTCCCTGTCCCGCAGCCCATGGCACAGGCCATGGACAAGTACACATCAAAGCTGTGGCCCCACCTCCGTTTATACGGGGCTTATAACACGGGGGTTTGTTCTGCTTTCCTTCTGGCGCTGTATGTAGGGTGCGAAAAGGGTGAGCAGCGCCATCATCTGGTGACAGGGCCATAGCGACCAGCATCCAGATGCAACCAAAAGGTACACAGCCCCAAGGCCCAGGAGGAGGAGCCAGATGTAGTGGGGGGAGGGGGGACCTGTTTGCCCTGCACCCATTCTTCCTCCCTCCATCCAGGAACAGATGCTTGATTTTTTGTTTGTAAACCACCCCGAGCCCCCCTTACACAAAAAGATAGGGGTGAGAGAGAGAGATATAGATGACCAAAGGGTAGACTGTAGTAGGTATATGTATAAATATGCGTGTGTTTATATCCATATCTATTTCTTTTTCTCCCTACCTGCATCTCATCTCTATACGAAATTCTTTAAAAACCTGTCTAGCACCCCTTTCCCAATCATCTAATCAAGTGAAAGTTTAGTTCCTTATAATTTAATGATTTCAGCTTTATCTAAGTCCTCATCTGCTGGCATCAGTCTCTGGCATTCTCCTCAGGCCCCTGCATCTCAGTATCTGCCTGCATTCTCTGCAAAACTGTCACCACCAACCCACCTCTCCCAAGCCCAGTTCACCTTGTCTGTGTCACCACGTCCCTCGGAGCTGCTGCTGCCCTCTCTCTTGTCAGACGCTGCAGCCAGCCCAGTGGGCGTGGGAGGGGTAGAGCCACAGCCCCCCAGGGGGAGGCTGCCAGGGAGCAGGTAGCTGGAGGGGCCAGGGGGCAGACCCAGAGAGGTGGGCACAGGAGCTGGCGTCACCCCCAGACTTGAGGGGGGCTTCCTGTGGCTGAGGATCTGGGGGAAAAGGTTGGAGGATAAGCAAAGGGAGGTGGCAGGGAGGACGGAACATGTACCCCTATTCCCACCCTGATTTCCCAACAGTCCCAGAGGCAACAGGCTCCTCTTCCGGCAGACACCTTGCCCCAAAGCCTGCTGGGAGCTGAAGTTCCTCTCCTAACCCGGAGCAGGGGACAAGAGAAGGGGCTGCGGGGACTCTTCCCCAAGGAAGCCCACCTGGTTGGTGGCCTGGATCAGCTCCTGGGCCTTTGCTCGGCTTGCCAGATTGGCTTCTTCCATCTTGAAGAGAAGTGCAGTCACTGCGGTAGGTGGAGAGTGGACGACAAGGATTGGGAGTTGACGCACGAGGAGAGGGTGACCCTCACCCAGCCACGTGCCACCTCCCACCCCGGGCCCCCAGACAGGCTATAAGGTCTCAGGCTCATAACTGGGAAAGGGGGCCTCAGCCACCAAGAGAACCAGCCCACACCCTGTATGTTCTTAGGACTTAAGGTGTGTGGGGGTGGGCGTGTGGCCAGGGTCACACAGTGACGAGTTGGTCCCGAGCCCCCGTAGCCTCCCTCCCCACCTCTGCAGTCTAGCAAAGGCTCCTGCCATCCCTTAAGGGGCACTGCTCCCTGCTCCCCCATTCCGGTCCCTCCACCAAGCCTACCCCAGTCTACCTCTAGGTGGACCCCAGGACACACCCCACTCCTCCAGTCTCTGCTGGACTGGCTGCCCACTGCTCCCATCTGCCCAGCGCTCTCCCAGTGCACCCAAACATCGTGGAGCCTTCTGGACAGAACCTGACTGGCCCTCACCCACCCGAGGCCCTCCGGGTCCTGGTCACTACACCCACCCCTTCCAAGGTATCTCCACTGCCTCCAAGTTTGTCCCCACATGACCACCTCCCCGATCCTGTCTCTCCACCCTCATCTGCCCCGGCCCCCCCCAGAGAACACTCACAGGCCAGGACACCGCTGGTAGTGCAGTCTACACCAGCGGGCAGGCTCCAGGGCATGGGTGGGGGCAGTGTGGGCAGCTGGGAGACACGGGGGGCTGGCCCATCCTCCGCCCCCGAGTCACCAGCCGTGGACCCCGCACTAGGGGCGGTGCTGGGAGCCGCAGCAGCCGTGCTGGTGGCCGTGGTGGTGGCCGGCTGCTGCTCCTCCTCCTCCTCCTCCTCCTCCTCTTCTTCCTCTTCCTCCTCCTCTGCCCCACCTCGGACTCCAGCCTCCTCAGTGGCCTCTTCTGGCAGGAAGGAGACCTCAGGTGTCTTGCAGCTGCTATCCACAGTCTGTGAATCGGGCGTGAGAGCAGGGGGTGGAGGGGCCGCCTTGGGGGGCGGGGTGCTAGGGGCCTTCGATGCCCGCTCTTCCCCGGACCAGGAAGTCTCCTCGGCCCCTTTGGCTCCCGCCGCCTGGCTGCAGCTATCCGCCTTGGACTTCTTCAGTGTCACAGGGCCACTGCTGCCTCCGCTGCTGCCCCCACCGCTGCGGATCTTTTTCCTGGTCTTGGATGGCTTGGTCTTTCCCTTGGTCCCCTTGGCTTTCTTGGCCCCAGCCTTGGCCTTGACCTTGGTCTTTTTGGGCTTGGTGCTGCCCTGAGCTGCTTTGGCCACCTCAGCAGGGGCCCGCTCATCCGGCTTGAGGAAGGGGGAGCGGCTCTCTCGGTCTCGGCTGAACTTGACTCCGATGGAGCCCAGGCCAGCAGACGTGGCCTCCTTGGCTGGTGTGGTGCTGCTGACACCCTCTCGGATCAGCACGGCCACCTTGGACTGTAGCTTCACCTTCCGGGAGGATGAGGAGGACGACGAGGACGAGGAGCCTGAGCCGCTGCTGACAGGTGGCTTTGGCGGGGGCCCTGAGGAGGGCGCCAACTCCTTGGGGGGCCGGGCCTTCTTGGATGACCTGTCCCTGTCCCTCTCTCTGTCCCTGTCCCGGTCCCGATCCCCCCCGTCCAGTGCCTTCCGCCGCGATCCCTTCTCCCGGGAGGAAGAGGAGGAGGAGGCAGCCCCAGAGCGGCGCCGGTCCTTCTCACTGCTCTTCCCTCCCCGCTCCTCGGCGCTCAGTCCCTCGGAGTCGTATAGGACCTCGCGCTTGGGCGATGAGGCCGGAGCCGGTGAGGGGCCGCGGGGGTCAGGCTTGTCCAGCCGGCCCACGGTGATGGTCCGCTTGATGGCAAAGAGATCGTGGTCCGTGAGGTCCTGGATGGAGGGCGGCACGGCCCCCCGGCGGCGGCTGTCGCGCTCTCCGCCCAAGGAGGTGGAGCCGGAGGGCGGCTGGGCCGGGGCAGGGCCCTTCTCACTGTCCCCAGACCGCTTCTCGCCCCGGGACCGCGACCGCTTCTTCTTCTTCTTGCTGCCGCCGCCATCCCGGTGCTTGCCGCGGTGCCGCTCGCGCCTGGAAGACGACGACGAGGAGGTGGCCGGGGGCGGGGAGTTCGAGCGCCGCCGCCGCCTCCTTTTCTCCCGGGACCGGGACCTGCGGCTGCCCCCGCGGCGCCGGTCGGTGCTCCGAGAGCGGCGGCGGGCGGAGCGGGACCGCGAGCGGCGGCGGGCGGACGACGAGGCGTGGGAACCCGGCTTGCGGTCCCGGGAGCGGTGCTTCTTGGAGTCCCAGGGGGAGGCCGGGGCCGGCGGGGCGGGCTGCGCGCCGGAGGAGGACGAGGCGGCCTCCTTGGCCTCGCCGCCGCTCCTCTTGCGCTCCCGCCTCGACTTCTTACGGGTGGGCGGGCCAGTGGGGGCAGCGGAGGCGGGGGCGACGGCCGGGGAGGGCGAGCGCTGCCGGTAGCGCTCGCGCCGCTGGGTCAGGATCTTGCGGCGCAGGTCCAGGCCGCCCCAGCGCGCGTCTGCGGTGGGCGGGGCGGGGGCCGGCTCCCCCAGGTCCACCTGCAGGGCGCCCTCGCCGTCGGACTCCGCGTGCAGAGACAAAAAGTCGTCCCCCTCGGGGGCCCGGGGGGCGGGCGGCGGGGGCGGGGGCTGGGCCGCAGGGGGGGCCGGGGCCGCCGGAGGGGGTCGTGCGGCCCGGCCGCCGGCCCGGAAGAGGGAGAGCGCCATCCTGGGCTCCTCCTCAGGCTGGACAATCTCGCCCTCCTCAATCTCTGAGTCGCCCGGTGGCAGCAGAGGGGGCGGGAGGGCGGCGCCACCGGCCGTCACCACCTCCACAGAGACCTTGCCTTCCCGACAGGCCTCCGCCTCGGTCCCCACTACAAAGACGCGCCGGCGGGTGGCTCCGTCGGCCCGGGTGGAGTCGGCCTGGGGCGGTGTGCCAGGGGCTGGAGTCGGCTGCAGGGGCTGGGGGTCCGGGCCTGGGCTCTCGTCACCTGGGAAGTCCTGGCTCAGGCTGTTGTCGTCGTAGATGCCCGCCAGGGTCTCTGAGATGCGGCTGATGCTCTGGGACAGGCCTTCCTCCTCCTCTTCTTCCTCTTCCTCCTCCTCCTCCTCTTCCTCCTCCTCCTCCTCCTCCTCAGGTGAGGGGGTCCCCGCCGATGAGCTGGGGTTGGAGCCAGTGGGCTCGAAGGGGTCGTACTTCTGCTCTGGAGCAGGCGGTGGGGAATAGGCCTCGTCGGTGGGGTGGAAGGGGTCATAGATATCAAACCGGGGTGCAGGAGGGGCCGGGGGGGCCGGGGGTGGAGGAGGGGGAGGCGGGGAAGGGGAGGATGATGAGGGGGAAGGGGAAGGCGAAGAGGAGGCAGAGGAGGGGGCAGGGGGCGGAGCAGGGCCCCCGTCTCCAGTGCCCAAGGTGAGGAGGTGGCGGGCACAGGTGGGTCGAGAAGAGTGAGACTGTGGAGAAACTGCAAAGGAAGAGTGGAGACAGGGTGGCAGTCAGGTGCCTGTCCCGGTGCAGCAGAGGGGCCCGCAGGCAGGTCAGCACCCCATCTGCTGGTCCCCCTCGCTCAGCACTCGCCACACCAGCAGGCACTGCTTCCAGTGCTTCACGTGTGTCAACACATAAGATGCTCCTCACAACAGTACCTACGCTGCACGCTGTAGGTACTGCGACCCGGGGTCCCAGGAGGAAACTGCAGCACAGAGAGCTGTGGCATCTTCCTCTAGAGCACAGTCAGCAAGGGGGAGTCAGGATGCAAACTCGGTCAGTGTGGCCCCCGAGCCCGCACTCTCATATCCGGAGACGTAAGCTGGCCTGCGGCCCAAGACCACCCTGACCAATGACAGCAGTGACGTTCCCGCAGGAGGCACAGGCTGGGATGGGAGAGCTAGGGTTCCAACCTAGGACCACCTGCAGGGGTCAAGCCCTGGCCTGCTGAGCCGGCTGCCTCTTGAGGGAATCTATCCCTTTGTACAGAAGGCCTAATGTGAGGCTGCGAAGGTGAAACTCCCTCTCCAGAGTCAGAAAGTGGCAGAGCTGGCGAGCCCTGACAGCCCGAGTCCTCACCGTGCCCCCGTCACTCTGTGATGAGCCCCATCCCACGGGCGACATCTGCTTGGGACTCAGACATCACTGACCGGGCCAGGCATCGTGCTGTCCTCCGTTATTTTGTCCGCCCTCCCGAGACCTTGCTTTCGAAGCACTCCACGGTCTCAGCACCACAAGTCACACATGTGGAGACAACTGATCGAGGCTGCCCCCGGGGCGGGTGACGGGGCCAGGATTCAGACACACACATCAGAGTCCAGAGGCCACTCTCTCAACAACATGTAACTGCCAGGATCCTGCCCCAGCAAGGACATGGTCACGTGAACAGTGCCAGGGAAGCCTGGGGCTAAGAAGGCAGCACCAGAGCCACCTCCCCACCCGGATCCCAGGCTCCAGCCCTCTCCCGCAATATGCCCGAGGGCAAGCAACTCAACTGCTGTCTGCCTTGGTTTCCTCAACTATAAAATGGGAGTTTGCTCATTCATTCAACACATTTTTTCTGATCATCAGTCTGAGAGACGGGGTTTGGGGTATAGAATAGAACTGCAAACAAGAGACAAAAATCCCTGCCTTCAAGGACTTGATGAGCAAGAACTCTGACTACCCGGGCTGTTACTACCACCACCTGAGGCAAAAACCAAGTCTGCAGATTGCAGCAGTCTGCAAACTCGAGACATCCGCTTCTTTATAAATAGTTTTTTTTAAAGGACTACAGGTGAATTTTTCTTGCATTCTTAATATTTTCCAAACGAAGACCAAAAAAAACTTGGAATAAGAAAACAAAACATAGGGACTTCCCTGGTGGTCCAGTGGGTAAGACTCCGTGCTCCCAATGCAGGGGGCCCGGGTTTGATCCCTGGTCGGGGAACTATATCCCGCATGCATGCCGCAACTAAGAGTCCTCATGCTGCAACTAAAAAAGAAAAAAAGATCCCGCACGCCACAACTAAGACCTGGCACAGCAAAAATTAATAAATAAATATTTAAAAACAACAACAACAACAAAAACCCAAAACATAACCCCGGAGTCCTGCTGAAAACAGCTATTAGGTTCCAGACACAGTTACGGATATCACTCAAAGCCCAAGGGCCAAATCCCACACACCACCTGTTTTTGTAAATAACGTTTGATTGGAACCCTGTCCCGCCCACTTGTTTACTTATCCCCTGTGGCTTCTGATTGTAAAAGAAATGAAGAGGGAGTTCCCTGGTGGCCTAGTCATTAGGATTCTGGGCTTTCACTGCTGAGGCCCCGTTCAGTCCCTGGTTGGGGAACTGAGATCCCACAAGCCATGCGGCGCAGCCAAAAAAATAATAATAATAAAAAATAAATAAATAGAATTTTAAAAAATAATAAAAGAAATGAAAATACTTTTGTGGGCCCCTAAGAGTATGGTGGGCCCCAGGCACCATGTCCCCTGAGCCTAAAGGATAAGTAAGTCACCCCAGATCTGTGAGAAAAAAGAAAGGACAAGGATGGGACTTCCCTGTTGGTGCAGTGGTTAAGAATCCTCCTGCCAATGCAGGGGACACAGGTTCGAGCCCTGGTCTGGGAAGATCCCACATGCCGTGGAGCAACTAAGCCCGTGCGCCACAACTACTGAGCCTGCGCTCTAGAGCCCGTGAGCCACAATTACTGAAGCCCACACGCCTAGAGCCGGTGCTCTGCCAACAGGAGAAGCCACCACTGCAGTGAAGAGTGGCCCCCTGCTCGCCACAGCTAGAGAAAGCCCGCGTGCAGCAGCGAAGACCCAACACAGCCAAAAATAAATAAAGTTAAATCTTAAAAAAAAAAAAAAAAGGACAAGGAAAACGTGAACTGGTTCAGAGGGTGTGCAAGCCTCTGACAGAACAGTTGCTCGTAGCTGACCTTCTGCTACGCCTTCCTCTCCCCTCACCCCTCCCCAGATACGTATGTCCACGCAGAAGGGAAGTCCAAACCCAGGGGTCTCATCAGGGTCCCGGGGGACCAGCAGCAGCATCACTGGGGAGTTAGTCAGAAATGCAAACGCCTGGGCCCTACCAACTCCAGGCCTGCTGCGTCAGAAACCCCGGGGGTGGGCCTAGTGACCTGTGGATTAACAAGTCCTCTGTGATGGCTGTGATGCCCTTTCGAGGTTGAGACCCTCTGCTCTACCCTGCTCAGGGGCTTACCACCGTGTGCGGGGCTGGGGAGCAGACTCTCCCTCCGGCAGGTGCACATCGCAGAAGTCAAAAACTTGCACTTTACACACAGAAGGCCCCGGGCTCAGGGCCACCACTAAGCAACTGGCTGTGCCACCTCGAGCAAGAGACTTCCCTCTTTCAGACTCTTCTCTTCCTGGAGGCGGAGACACTGAGAGTCCCCCGTCCTGGGGAGACGAACTCCTAACGCGGTTACACTGATATTCAGAAGCCCCGGACGCACACTAACTGCTCCCACATGGTAGCTCTCACGTCAGTTTTAACTTTAATTACATCTGCACGTGCATATAGCCTTTACTGAAGTCTAACAGGAGAAAGACGTGAAAGTACAGATTTTGTCTAAATGACGTACGCAGCACCGCTACTACTACCAACGGCAGCTAACGCTCATGCGACGCCGAGGCTGACTGCCTGCCAACTCAGCCCTGGCCCCACATACCCGTTTTGCCCGTCCTCCAGGCCCTGACACGGGGCAGCAGGCTGGGTACGGGAAGAGGGACTGGATCCCTGTCCCCAATTCGGACCTCGGCCACCAGCTCCAGCATGTCCTCGCTTCTGCAAGACAGGGGGTGAGTGAGCCTCAGAGGTGCGTCCAACTCCCACGCCGGGGGCCTCTCCCACTCCAGCTGCCCAGATACTCACTCGCCAGGCCGCAGGTCCAGGTGGCTGGGAACCCAGGTATCTGGGGGATCCAGGATGCTCACCAGCCCCGCGAGGAGGCCATCGGCAGCCACGTCCAACACCTGGAATAGGCCAGGAGGGGCTCCACCCTGTCCCTGCTCGTGTGAGGACCCACACAGGCCCTAAGCTCTCAGTAACCCAAACATCTGAGACCCTATGAGAACACGAGGATCCAACTGACTCCTCAACCTGACTGCCTCCAGGACCCAAGGGACCAGGCCTCAGAGCCTCCGACACTGCCCCCGATCAGCACCCCAGACCCAGGAGCCTGGGTCCCAACCCCATTTCCCCATTTCAGGGATCCAGGCCCCACTGACCTTCCTCCCCCAGCCCCAGAAGTCCAGGTCCCTAGTCCCCTCTCCTTACTCACAGAAGCCGTGTCAGTCCCCCCTGATTCCTGGGAACGGGGCTCTGAACGTGGGCTCCGACAGCGCCTCCATCGAAGGCCATGACACCGAGAACCATCTGGAGAGAGATTTGCATGGGGGATTGGAGACAGGGGACTAGATGCAGAGACCTTGCTGGGCAGAGGAAAAAGAGCCGGCCTAGCTCTTGACAAGGGAACCAAGCTCCTGCCTACTCTCCCGGCCTCCATCCAACCGCTTCCCAACCTGGGTCCCAGAAGGACTTCCCAACCCCCTTTTGAGGCACCAACTCTCTCACCCATTTGTCCTCCCAGCCACCCTCAGGATGAAGTCCAGACAAGTCAGCTTGGCCTTTGAGCCTTGCTGTGACCCAGTCCCCACGGAGCGATCCTGCTTCCCTTCCCACCAACATCCTCTGCCCGCCAGCCCCAAAGACCCACAACTCGGTCCAGCAACGTGGTCCCTGTGCTCCGTGCCTGCTGGTGCCGCCCCCGCCTATCAGGCTTTCCTCTTCACCAGACAATGCTCGTACAGCCTTAGAGACACAGGTCCCCTGTCACCTCCTCGCTGAACCCTTCCTGGACCCCATCTCCCTCCACACCAGCTTAGCTGGGCCTCCTGCCCTCTCACGGTGCCTCGGGCTACCTCTGTGCTGGGACTGTGTCTCCCCTCTGCCAGACTGTGAGCCCTTCCAAGATGGCCATGGAGTCCAACCCATCTTGGGCTCCCTGTGCCAGCACAAGGGTGGCACCCAGGAGGCCTCGGGAAAGCGTATATGAATGAGATTAGGAGAAAGAATGCAGAGATGGGGCAGGGGGCTGGGAAGAACCAGAAGCTGTCATACCTTTATCATTTGGCAGGTCCCCCTGCAGGGAACTTCCCACAGCCTGCTGAATGGCCCGCTGAAGGAAAGGTGAGGGTGAAGGGGGTGGAAAGAAAGAGCAGTCAGGGGATGCATGCAGAAGGTCACAAGCTCTGCTGCTGGGAGACAGCCATTCCAGACACCCCTGCAACCAGACTCAAACCCTACAGACAGGCCAAGAGTCCCGGCTCCCCAACCCCTCCTTCCCCAAGGGTCCAGGAGTCAGGGCCCTGGAATCTGGACTCCCGGCCCCTCCCTCCCTCGGCCCCAGGCGTCTGGCTGCCTCACCAAGATAAAAGCAGAAGGAGAAAGCGAAGGGTCTCTGTCTGGCGCACCGTCACCCCGATCCTCGCCTGACTCCTCTGTCTTCCCTCGAGACTCATCTTCTTCCTCCATGGTCACCTGGTGGTGGAGGTGGGGGGAGAGTCTGGAGTAGAGGCTGGTGGGCAGGGCACGGTGGTGCCAGGTGGCGGAAGGAGAGGACGGACATGAAGACCTCAGGGGCCTCCAACACTGTATCCCCTTCAGCATCCCTCCTCTCCTCCACCGCATCCCAGGCCCGGGCAAGTACCAGGCCCAGTGCAGACACTAGAGGGACTGGAGCAACTCTCTTCCCTTGTCTGAATTTCAGTTGCCTCCTCTGCCAAAGAGAGGCCCTCCCGGCCTATTTCCACACACCCCTCCCCAGTTCCCGCACCTTCCTGCACAACGAAACTTTAAGACCTCACGGGAGCCCGCCTTCACGGGAGCCAAGACTCTTTTCTGTTGAGTTGTCATTTCAAACACCGCATCAAGAAGTCTCATAAACCCACCCTTCCCAAACCGAGATACGTGCCAGTGTGCTGGGTGCGCCTCAAACACCACGCCACTTCCTAAAGCGTCGATTCTCCTCAATGGTGAGGGACCCAACAAAATGTATTTACACACAGAAGATGGAACTATAATAGAATGAGCTACAAAACCAGTACACCACTTTGAAAACGAAAACATGAACTTCAGGAATGCTGTCCACCAGACGCCGCAGGGAACACCCTCGATCACCTGTCTGCCCCTTGTGTGGAAGCGCGGCTCAAGGCTTCGCCATGTCACAGAAATTCTCAGGTTATACAGAAGGTGAAAAATCACTCTTCAGACTGATGGGGGTCTTGATTAGGGCTTCAGAAAATACGAAGATTTCAGCTGTAGGCTTCCCTGCAACTGTCAAATCTCCTACTCTGAAGACAATAAATATCTGGTCCCACAGTTCCTAGAAAGCTTCAAAACCCCTAACCCTCAACTCCGTGTGCTTAGCTCTAAGTGGGCCCAATAGGAGTATCTAAGTCAGAGAAAGGCTGTGAGAATTGAAAGGAGACCGACTCCTGACACAGAGTTAACAGCCCAAGCCGGCTATACAGAGTAACAATAATTATCATCGGCCTTTAACGCCCAGGTTTCCCTTACTTCGGTCTCCCCTACACCCTCGGTTGCATACCTGCCAAAAAAAAAAAAAAAAATCTCGGTCCTGGTCTCCCTCGTACCAGATTTTCAGAAAGCTCTCCCATGCTGCCTCCTGGCTCTCTAAGAGCCTGCAGTTCCTTCCCAAACTCCCATAGACAACTCTCACCCTGATAAGCCCCTGTGGACAGTTCCCAGCCCTGGGGCTGCTCTCCGGCACCTGGGCACCTGGGTGGGGGTGGGGGGAGCACACGCTATGTAGAACAGCGTCTGTCACATAAGAGAAGCTTAATCAAGATGTGCTGACTACAGACCCACAGAGCCCCAAACCCTCTGTAGAATGAACATCCTCCCTTGCCCATTCACACATGCCCCAGGCTTTGCAGACACACCCCTGGCTCCTTAGGTCTTTTAGACCTGAGAAGCCTCTGCAGACGCTGCTAGGTCCCTCTAGATCAGTTTCCCAAACTATAGACTTGATAGTTCAGTGCTTCACAAATAGCTTGTTATCAAAGCAAATCGAACACAGTAGAAGATTCTTCACAATACATCACAAGTAAATGGAAATACTAATTAATGGGACTTGGGTATGAAATTCATATGACGGTGTACACTGGGTCTCAATGAAAAAATGTATTTCTCACTGTAGATCAAGGTCAAAAGAGTTTGAAAAGCACAGCACTAGATGAGTCTAGCCGATCCTATAGACTTTCCCAGACCAAGGAGGACTGATTCTAACTCTCTCTGTAGCCCCAGGGCCACGCAGAATTTTTCAACATTGTGCATTTGAATTACTTTCTAAGGGCAAGTACAATACAGCTGGGCAAATTTTCCAATACTCTTCATTGTCTTATCTCCACGCAATTATACGGCCCCCCCCCAAGGCATTCGAATTTGCAGTCACACTCAAAGCCACCTAGATGGTTCCAGGTCCTTCTAAGTGCCCCCAGCCTCCTGTCACCCAGATTAGACACTCCCCAGACAGCTGGAGACCCATCCAGGCCTCTCAGAACATCTCAGTATTTGCCTCTCTCCCTTCGTGGGTACATCCCGCTCCTCTGGGTAGCTATAAAGGACTTCCTAGCCCTGGAACAGTTCTTCCAGGCCCAGCTATATGGCCCCAGACCCCTGTAGGTGAGCCGCATCCTCAGGTCAGCCCATGTAGACACTTCCCAGCCCTAACAGACATACCCTAGGCGCTATAGTTGGCTCTGCAGATACTCCCCAGCTCTTGCAGATCTCCTTCACCCCGGGACATATCTCAAGATCTCAAGATGGCCCCAGAACCCTCTAAACAGACCCTAGCCTCCGGTCAGCTCATAAAGACGATCAACAGTGCCTACAAAAATGACCCAAGCCAGCTATATGATGGAAAGCAGGCTTAGTCTCAGTCCAGGCCCTGTGGACGCCCCCAATCCTCTCGGGGACGCCCCGTAGATGCCCCCCGGCACCACAGACGCGTCCCGGGGCCTTCAGAAGGCCCCCCGCTCGGCGCCAGGCGCCGCCGCCGCTACCAGGCCCGAGGCCGCCCCGCTAAGCCCTCCAGGCCCTGTGGCGTGCCGGGAGGACCCCGGGACAACTAGCGACCCGACTCCGCCCCGCCCACCCCGATAGGCCCGAGCCCCGCGGCCCGGACCGCCGCCGCCATCTTACCCCGCCGCTCGGGCTGCGGCTCCGGCCCCGGCGCGGGGCGGGGCGGGCTGGGGCGGGGCTCGCGAGCAGAGGGAGGAGAGGGGTGGAGCTAAAACACCGCCGAGCTTGCCGGGACTTCAAGTACCGAGCACGGTGCCGTGAAGGCTGGTGGGAAGGCTCCGGACTCAGTTTCCCAGCAGCCAATAGGACACATAGGCCGGGTGCGCGCGACGCACACCGGGAGGCGTAGTCCGCGCGTCGCCTCCGCCGCGCGGGGACAGCAAGCGGGGTGAGGGGTGAAGTGGGCGGGGTTGCGGTAGGCCGCGATTAGGCTCCAAAGTACCCAGCACGCGCGCGGAAAGAGCGGCGGAAAAGGAAGTGACGGAAAGAGCGGTCAGCGTGACAGATGCGAGGGAGTTGTAGTTCCGCGGAGTGGGGCGTAGGAAAAAAAAAAAACAGGACAGACAGGGAGTTGCCCCGCCCACATTCTAGGGATCCCACAATCCCGATACCAATTTCTCTCTAAATTTAGAACCAAGGAGCCCGGCCGTACAGCTTCCTCCTCATTTAGGACAGAAATGTCCAAATTCCGATTCCTCTCACTCAGAACACAGGAGTCCGGACTCACATTTCCCTCCTCCCTGGGACTCAGAAGCCGAGCCCTCCTTCCTGTTAAATCCAGGAGTCGGGCCCTCAAGCCATCCTCAGACCATTCCTGGTCTCAAACAACTACCTTACACTAACCCGAGTGTTCGGGTTCCCCTCCCTAACTCCCTCGGATCCAGAATTTTGGGTCCCCAGCCCCTCCAACCTCTGGATCCAAGAGTCTGGGCCCTCAGCTTCCCTCCTTTACCGAACCTAGTAGTAAGGACCCCCAGGTCCCCTCCTTCTGGGGTCCCACGAGTCCAAGCCTCCAGCCCTATTCTCCCCTAGGTACTCCTAGGAGTCTGGGCTCTCAGCTTCCTCCTCCTTCAAGACCCAGAAATCCTGACCCTAGACCCTTCATAATCCAGGCATCCCGGCTTGGGCGAACTGGCTCATGGATTAGGAATGCAGTGATCTCACGGCCCCTCCCTGCCCAGTTACCCGCTGTCCCCCCTCCAGGGCCCCATCTTCCCTCCCAGTCTGTCTTCCGCTTGGCTGGGACAGCGGGAACCGGAAGCCTGGGTCCCTTAGCGGGCGGAGCCTCCAGCATCCAGCCCAGACGCCCGGGTCGGGAGCTTGGCTAGGATCCCAGGACGGAGGTTGAGCTTGCCCTCAGGACTTGCTCCTTTCTCGGAGAGCGCCTATATACGGCCGCGCGCGAGTCCGCTAGCTCCGCCTACTGGAACAAGGCCTCGGAGAAGGTGCCCTGAGAAACTGCATCACAGGGCTCGTCATTTGCATAGCCCCACCCCGAGCTATCTTCCCGACCCATCCGCCGAGAGAATGAGATCTTATTAGCATAGCCCCGCCCCCAGACGGCCGGCCAGCCGAGAGCGCGTGGCGCCGCTCGGGGTGAGCCCAGTTCTCTTACTAGCGTGTCCCCGCCCCATTTGGAATTCCCCTTCTCAGCGAACGCCTTTCCCCTACCCTTATTATCATAGCTCCTCCTTTTCCCTGGCCTTGCCTCCTTCTTAAGTGTCCCGAGATACTAGCCCTTCTTGCTGGAGTTCATGATTATGCAGTAGCCTTATTAGCGTGGCCCGCCCCTAGGCCCCGCCCGGTTCCCCCCCAGGCGGTAGCGGCGGCAGCGGCAGCGGTGGCGACATGAGCAGCGGGGCGGCGTCCGGGACAGGGCGGGGGCGGCCCCGGGGCGGGGGGCCGGGGCCCGGGGACCCCCCACCCAGCGAGACACACAAGCTGGTGGTCGTGGGCGGCGGCGGCGTGGGCAAGAGCGCGCTGACCATCCAGTTCATCCAGGTAGTGGGCCCTCACCCCGGGGGGGTGCCCCCGGGACCCAGAACTGAGCCCTTTGCGGGATCCCTGAGACCCCGGTTTCCCCTCGATCCATCACTGATACCCTCCTGTGAGGCCTTCTAATCTTAAAAAAGTCCCCCTCAGATGTGACCCTGAGGCCCTCAGGGCCTCCACCCACTACATGAGGGACATTCCTCCTGTACTTGTATCTTGAGACCCACCTCCCCTACCCCCAGTACCCAAGACCCCGCTTCCCTACTGACCTGACCGTGGGTGCCTCCTGGGAGCACCCTAAATCCAGAAGAGTCACCCCATCCAGACCCTAAGCACTCTCATGGGCCCCCACCCCCCTAGGTGCCGCCTCCCCCCAACCTTAAGCACCATCTCCCCCAAATCGCAGACCCAAACTTCCCCTCTGAGCCACCCAGAACCTAACTGAGAGAATGCCTGTGCCCGATGCCCTTGAGATTCCCCCAGTCTGGATGCTTAGCCCCTTCAGGGACCTCCCCCAGAAACTGGAAATTATGCCCAGGCTTTGCCCCTGAGGCCCATCTAGGACCACCCAGTCCTGAGAGAGGCACCCTCAGACCTGAGAGATTTCAAAAAGATCCTGCCCCTTGGCCATTCCAGAGAACTCTAAGACCCCAAGTTCTGAGGATCCCCTATCCCACCAGACCCAGACCCCCACCCTTCCCCAAGGAAAACGCACCACTCCTCCATCTTGAGTTTTCCTCCACTCCGATTCCCCTAGCCCCTCTCTGAAACTCTGGCTAGCCCCCAAATCATCTCCATGGAGTAAGTCCCCAGATTCTTGACACCCCTAGAAAGACCTGCTCCTTGGGAGTTTCTCTGATATCTTAAATGCATCTCAGGGTCTTTAAGATTCTCTGGACTCTATAGTCTATGACAAACCTCCCAAATGCTCCCGAGCCCCCAGTTTTCACCCCTGAGCTTCTCCTGATGTACTTTGCAGATACACCCCTAATCCCCCCAGGGCCAGGTCCCTACACCCTCCCTCACCAAGCACCCCCCCTAACAGGCAGGATGCAGCCTGCAGACCCCCAGCTGCCAAGTCACCACTTCTTTCCTGAGAATCCACCCCTGCCCAGGAAACTTCCACCCCATTCCCCAGGGAAATCCTCCCACCTCAGAAAAACCCTAGAAAGGTGTCCGCTACTGAGATGCTACCGCAGAGCCCCCCGCTCAAGAGACCCCAGCCAGCACCTGCAAGGGAGCCCCTGTCTGTGTAGAGAAAGGCCCCAGCCCTGGGCCCCTTGCACCCAGGGGCAGACCCAAAGCTGGCCCAAAGCCTGGCTGGAGGCGGGCGGGACCCGGGCAGGAAGGGAGGGGCCCGGCCTGCGGGCGGGGCAGCTTCTCCGCAGCCGTATTGGAACCGGGACCTTCCCCTGGGAGGAGACACTGGAAGCTGACCGAAGAGGAGGAGGGGGAGGGGGAGGAGGAGGGGGAGGGGGAGGAGGAGGAGGAGGAGGAGGAAGAAAAAGAAAAAAAAGAGGGAAGAGAAAGAGGAGGAGGAGGGAGAGCTATAGACAGGCAGATATTCTGGGCAACAGTGGCTCTCAATAACTGAGCACCTACTATGCCCAGGGGATATATTAAATACTGAACAGGGATTTTCCCTGAATCTCACGAACAGTGGATTAAGCCTAGTGCTATTTTTATCCTCATTTTCCAAATGAGAAAACTGAGGTTCAGAGAGGGGAAGTGATTCGTTCAATGCCACATAGCCAGGATTGTAATCGTGATGTGGGAAATGTACTTTATACCAGAAAAACAGGACCAGGAGACAGAGAGAGGAGCCTGGGGAGGGCCATGGGAAGGGACAGAGACCCAGAGAGAGGGAGACAGACTCAAAAGAGGGGAAGAGACCCAGAAGGAGGGGGGCCAAGAAAGTCGGGGCTCAGAGGCAGGGCTACATCACCTCTGCTGGGACACTGCAGTAAAGGTGTCCTCTTCCCACCCCACCAGTCCTACTTCGTGTCTGACTACGACCCCACTATTGAAGACTCCTACACGAAGATCTGCATGGTGGATGGCGTCCCAGCCCGCCTAGACAGTGAGGGCGGCAGGGGAGATGGTGGGAGGAGGAGTGGCAGGGCTGAAGGCTTGGGGGGAGGGGGGTGGCTGGAGGGAGCCTCGTCCCCACAGAGGCCCCTCTCCCCTCCCTGCAGTCCTGGACACCGCCGGCCAGGAGGAGTTCGGTGCTATGCGGGAGCAGTACATGCGCGCCGGCCATGGCTTCCTGCTGGTGTTTGCCATTAACGACCGGCAGAGGTGAGAGTGATGGGGGGTGGGGAGCAGGGGGGGGCGCTGGGGGTGAGCAGTTGTCTGGACCTCTGGCTTCATCCGCAGTTTCAACGAGGTGGGCAAGCTCTTCACGCAGATCCTCCGAGTCAAGGACCGAGATGACTTCCCCATCGTGTTGGTCGGGAACAAGGCAGATCTGGAGACACAGCGCCAGGTCTGGGACACCCACCCACCCCCACCCCACCCCCCGGCCGCCGCCGACTGGACCCCATCTCAGTCTGGGAGGCTCCTTCTGGTGCACCTCCTCAGACTCCTCATGTCAGGATCCTCCTCTGGCTCCCTTGGTCCGTTGTCACACCCCCACTAGACGTGTTGCCCCACCTTGGACCTTCTGAGTCCACAGCGTTGCACACAGGTGTTCTCAGGAGAGGTGGCTGGATGGAAAAAAGGGCACCTCCCCCAGGGTCAACCAGCCCCAGTGTTCTGTCCTGTCCCCTCCTCTTGTTCCTACCTAGACCCTGGCCTCAGCCTCCTGTTTCTCCCCTCCTGTCAACCTCTCACTCTGGCTGCCCCTCCCCTGCTCACAGCCCTCCCATGGCTCCCCAGCACCCCAGCTCTTCCACCTGGCCCTTGATGCCCTCCATGATCTTGTCCTTTCCTTTCTCTGTTCTCACCATTTCCCTATACACACAGACTGTGTGATTTCCACACAGAACTCGTCTTTTTGATTAAGCCTTTGGGGATTTCCACCCTTTGGGACTTTGCTTGGGCCTCTGCTGGGAACACCCTGACTTTTCTGTTTCTCTGACAACTCGGTTGCAGAAGGTCTCTGGAGCCTTCCCTGACTCCTTACTTAGATGGCACCCAGCTAACCCCCTGGGCATCTCCGCCAGGACCTTCCTGGACTTCTTCCTCTTCTCTTGGGCCCTCACAGTATGTAACCCCAGTTAGAGCACACAGTGTGTCTTTCTGCCTCCCCCAGCTGGTACCAGCCTTTTGGGCGGCACCAGGCGGCATGTGGGATCTTAGTTCCCCGACCAGGGATGGAACCCGGGCCCCCTGCATTGGGAGCGAAGAGCCTTAACCACTGGACCACCAGGGAAGTCCCTGGGACCAGCCTTGAATGCAGGGACCTGACTCCTCCATGTCCCATGCCCCAGGTTCCCCGATCCGAAGCCTCCACCTTCAGCGCCTCCCACCACGTGGCCTACTTTGAGGCCTCGGCCAAACTGCGCCTCAATGTGGACGAGGCCTTCGAGCAGCTGGTGCGGGCTGTCCGGTGAGCAGTGCCCCCTTGCCGTCGTCCTCCACCACCCTGCTCCCTGCGGTCCAAACTCACCAGCCTCTTCCCGCAGGAAGTACCAGGAACAAGAGCTCCCGCCCTGCCCGCCCAGCGCCCCCAGGAAGAAGGACGGGGGTTGCCCCTGCGCCCTCCTGTAGGGACGGGAGAGGAGCAACCGGCACGAGCTCTCGGGACCAGCTGCCCTCGCCGAGCTTCTTTCCCCATCTGGGTCTCCCAGGAACACTACACTCCCACCCGTGATTCCTGGCCCCCTCCAGGGGCCATCACCACTGTGTGCCTTCTGCCACCGCCTCCTTCCCCCACCTGAGCCCCAGGGTGAGGGCTCCCGGGCGTCTGGGTCACTGCTGTATATAACTCCCCTCCCCCAGAGAAATAAAACATCACTGCCAATGTCAGGAGGTGCTTTTTAAAAAGGGAAAAGGGCAGGGGAGGTGAGTGAACTCAGGCTGCGCAGACACGCTAAAGCCTCGCTCCACGGAGAACCATACACCGAGAACCATTGGATCTAGGACCCTTTGCTTGGGGGAGGGACAGGGGATACACAGAACTAGCCGAGCCAGGCCTCTGGACCCCCACTTCCACTCCAACAGCACGATTGCACCCTTTTCTGTTTCCCCAGTGCCCAGTACTAACAAAGTACTAACGTTTGAAAAAAACATTCCCCCCCACCACCTCCGGAAAGCTCTAGAACTGCACCTTTCAGTCTGGCAGCCGGAAGCTACATGTGGCTATTTAAATTTAACTTAAATAAAATTTTAAAACTCAGTTCCTGAATCACACTAGCCACATTTCAAGAGCTCAGTATTCACACGTGGCTCAGCAGCTACCCGAACGGGCAGGGCAAATACACAAAATTCTCCTTATTGCAGAAAGGTCTATGGGACAGTGGTGTTCTAGGAGGTTCCAGGATCTCGGAGAGAGGCAGCAACTGCTACAAACCCTGCCCACCTGCTTCCCACCTCCAGTGTATATTGAGAAAGGCATTTTGGCTGCAGGAGGGAGAAGGGACAGGTGGGCTGAATGGTGTCCAAGCAGCCGACTGGCAAGTTCTGTTCTAGAAAGTTCTCAGTTGGGCTGACATCTGAGTCTAAACCCTGAATTCAACTGGAGGCCGGTGTGGACGCACCCCATTTGAGCCTCTCTCCCGGGGGGGCCTGAAGTGTGGGGCATCTTAAGGCCACCGCATATAAGGTGACAACACACTTCAATTTGAGAATCAGGACCCCCAATTCTGTACTCTAGTTGCTAACCTGGAAGGCTGGAGCCGGAACTGGAGACCACCACTCCCCTATCTCCCAGGCCCGTCTGACAGGCCATCTTTGAACTCCAACACCTACTCAACACACCAGGCCAGAAATCTCAACCAAGATTTCCCCGTGCCCTGGAACTCTGGCCTCCACCTTATAACTGTCACCAGTCAATGATCTGCTCAGTCTCAACAGAATCTCCGGGCCTCAATCCCAAAATATTCCCTTCACACCCACCCCAGAACCCGCTTCCTGGTTCTAGGGTAGACAGCGACCCTGCGTGGCCCCAGCAGCAGGCTGCCTGGGTTCAAATCTGGCGCTGCCCCCTCCCATCTGAGTGCCTTTGGGCGAGTGCTTCTCAGTCTTCTCATCTGTAAAGAGGGGCTGACCACAGAGCCACTTCCCAGAGCCAGAGGCCTTTAGGAGCCCAATCTGCAACTAGAGAATGAAAGCAGCGCCTGGGACGTACTAAGTACCCAGGAGCAATGACGGAGGCCCCACTGTTCTCCTGCCCCAGAACCATGAATGTCCCTCTGTATTCCAGATTAGAACAATGATTAGCTAAATATCCCTTTCCGGGTTTCATTATCACAGAATCCTTGGCCTGGGTTCAACCTTCCGCCCAGGGAATAAGCGTGGCTCAGATACATTGTGCTGCGGCGTTCACCCTCCACCCACCGCCCCCAGAACCTCTGTTCAGTGGGGGCCCTCCCCTGTGGGACGGGGATTTTTTTTTATCAGTTCCCAGGTTAAGATCTGACCTCTCCACCTAAGCCCCAGCCAGGGGTGAGGAGCTCTCAACGGGAACCAGCGAGTCCCAGGCCAACTTCTCTCTCCCCAGGGTCCCACCGCTGACATGCCACAAGCAGGCCTGAGTCTTTTCTGCATTGTCTAATGGGGCTAAGTTCCTGGCCGGGACACCCCGTTTCTCAGAGGACCTAGAGGCACTCTGAGGAGGTGATGAAAGCTACCGCTTGCCCCTAAAAAAGGCACACATACAAAACCCACATGACAGCTGGCAGGCCATTTTTGGAAGGTTTGCAGTCACCACCATGCCAAAGCTCATCAGACAACAGCAAAGAGGCTGGGATGGCCCCGTTGGCATCTCCCTAGGTTATGTGTGTGCCTGTGAGTCTCTGGTTCCTGCCCTCCCCTGAGCCTGGCAGTGCTTGTCAAAATTCCAAGTCTCTTGGGATCTTAATGTCCCTCTCTTTCTCCATCTTTGTCGTCCTCAGCCTCTACCCCCTCTTGCCATCTCTTGGACCTCCACCAAGCCCCCAGGGTCTCCTGCTATGGGTAACAGCAGCTAAGCGTTGAACAGCGCTTCAAACGAATTGTTTTCCTTTGTCTTGACAAAAGCCCATTTTACAGATGACAAAGCTGACGATGGAAGCTGTTATCCAACTTGTCTGGTCAGTGCTGGAGCTGAGATTCAAATTTGGTAAACTGAATTCCAAAGGCCAACCACAAGGTTATTCTGTCCCCAAAGGGATGATATTGTCCCCACAAGTCACTTTCTGAGCACATCATCCAATTTCTGCCCTGGATCTCTAACCTGGGACAATCCTGGAACCTTTGGCCCCAGTATAACATCCCAGTCCAGAGACTTGAACATGCCACTCCCTCTCAGAGGATGCATTCCTGATGTGCTACAGGCCAGAGTTCAAGGACGTTAATGACCCATCTTTACTCTAGAAAGTAAATGGCCCATCATTCACTCTCTTGCGGTCCTCAAATGCTACTTCACTCCTCTGTTCTGTAAAGCCAGGGCTCTAGAATTGATAACATTGGTTATGGTCTAGCCAATACCCAAGGTTCTAGAACAGGGGTTCTTCCTCAAGTTTCACCCAGAAGAGAATCAATCTAGAACGCTGATGATCTGCTCCCCCCCCTTTTTTTTTTTTAATATTTATTTGGTTGCACTGGGTCTTAGTTGCGGCAGGTGGGCTCCTTAGTTGCAACTCGCCGGCTCCTTAGTTGTGGCATGCAAACTCTCAGTTGCGGCATGCATGTGGGATCTAGTTGCCTGACCAGGGATCGAACCTGAGCCCCCTGCATTGGGAGTGTGGAGTCTTAACCACTGCACCACCAGGGAAGTCCCTGATGATCCACCCTTAAATCTCACGTTTGGTCTTTACCTACTGACCAGCCATCTTCAGTGCCAACTCCAGAGTTCAAGAATACCAATGGTCTATCTTTGAGGATGTGTCCAGGCTCTAGAACAACGGCTTACTCACTACCTTATAGGCTGGGTTCTAGTAGACCGCCAGTTGACCTCCACACTTTTTTTTTGACTGCACTGTGCAGCTTGAGGATCTTAGTTTCCCAACCAGGGATTGAACCCAGGCCAAGCACCGAGTCCTAACCACTGGACCACCAGATAATTCCCAACCTCCAAATTTTTAACACCCTTATTCTAGAACATTGTTCCTCAAACTTGAACATATGGTAGAATCCTCCCAGGATTTTATTAAAAAATGGGTTCTGACTCAATAGAGCTGAGAAACAGCCCATGAGTCTAAATCTCCACAAGCTCTTCAAGGACTCTAAGAAGGCATGAGAAGACAGAAATCCACATTCAACTCTGCAGGCCGACCTCTAAAATGCCAGTCCACTCGTGACCTTGTAGTTTCAGGGTTTGAGAACAGAGACCCACCCTCAAGCCTATCTCAGGGAGCCAAGAGAAAGCTGGTTAACTCCCAACACCCATCACTGCCTGTACTGGTTCAAAAATACACCCCCAAATTCATATTCTTTTCCCTTCACAAAGTAGACCTTGATTCCCCTCCTTGAGTGGATGCTGGGCTTAATGACCCTCCTCTAATGAAGAGTGTGGCAGAAGCAATGGTGTACAATGGCCGAGATTAGGACATCAAGATTGAGTGGCTTCCTCCTTGCTCTCTCCCCTCACTCACTCACTCTGGGGGAAGCAGCTGCCATGTCTGGAAGACTCTCAAGCCACCGCCACCCTATGGCGCGGTCCACATGGCAAGGAACTGAGGCCTCTAGCCAACAGCCACACAAGTGAGCCACCTTAAAAGTAGATCCTTCAACCCCAGTCAAACCCATGATGACTGCACCCTCACCACTGACCTCAGGCCAGTACCACCCAGCTAACCTGCTCCCAAATTCCTGATCCTCAGAAACCCTATGATGATAAATGTTTGTTGTTTTCAAGTTATTAAGTTTTGGGGTGGGCTAATTTGTTACACAGCAAGACATAATGGATACAATGACCCCAGCCCAACCATGTCCCAGGGCTCCAGAAAAGCCACGTGCCAGATCCAGACCTTCTGCCCCTGCCACCCCCTGGCCCCCCAACATGCCGCAGGACAGAGGCACTCCAGCCAGCCGATAAAGTGTTTGCCGTCGGGTTTTCGTTTGGCTGGTTGTGTGTACACAGTGTATACAAGTTGAGTTGTACAGAAGCCCAAGAAAGAGCAAGAGACAAAGGGTGGTGGGGAGATGGGAGCAGAGGGGTTAGAGAGAGGGAGGAGGGGAGAAGAGACCGATAAAAAATAGAACCACATCCAGATGACAATGGGATGGGGGCGGGGGGAGGGGGCAGACACAGACAAATCGCAGTAGAAAAGGAGTGGGAGGGGCAAAGAGAGGGGACCCTTCTCCCCCCTCCACCTCCCCAGCCCCCCGCCCTAGGTATGTACAATAAATAAGATTAAAAATAATTAACAAGATGTGTTTTCCCCCTCCCACCCGACACCAAATGCCCTGGGGAGGGAATGGCCTTTAGCAAAGATCTTGGCCTGTGAGGGGGGGATTGGGGGGAAGGGGTCCCCCAGCTCTCCGAAGCCGCCCCGCCCCCCTCAACCATACATAGACTTTTCCTATACATTATGTACAAGGTGGAGGGGGCTGGGGCTATGCCATGGAGGGGGGATTGGGGCAAGGTGGGGGAGGGAAACCGTTACTAAATAGACATTTATACATATATATAAATAATTTCTCTGTACACCGGACAGCGGGAGGAATGGGAGGGAGTGGAGAGGGCTTGGGACATGGGGGGAGTCGAACTTTGAACCCTGCCCTGTGGGGGCAGCATGGACACACCCTGACCAATGACCCCCCCCCCACCCCACCCCAGCGATGGGGCCCAGGGGTTAGCTCCTGAGGGCACAGTTCTGTCCCAATTCTCGGTTTATGGAGGAGGTGGCCCCCCCAAGCCAGGGTGGGGTCACCCGCAGCGGCTGTGGGCCTGTGCTTGGGCCAGCAGGTCGCTGAAGGAGTCAAAGAGCTGTTCCAGCCATGGCTGGTTCCGCATGCACTGCTGGACCACCTCCTCTTGGCCCAGGTCCTCAGCGCCGCCCTCGATGGCCAGGGTCTGCAGGGGGGTTAAACATGGAGCTGGGGTGGGAGGAGGCTGGGGGCCTAGGGCTCAGTGTCCCAGGGAGAGGGGGGCTGGGAGCTGCACTCCCGGGTCCAGGGGGGAGCCTGCGATGGCTTGAATCCCAGGGTGACCCGTGCGGGGCGTGGGTGGGCTCACCTGGTCCCGGCAGCGCAGGAAGGTGTGGTACTTATAGTGGTGGAGTGAGTGGTAGAGCGTGTAGTATCCCGACTTGTCCAGCTCAACCTTGAACTCCTGGGCAGGTGGAGCGGAGAAGCCTCAGCCACCCTGCTCAGTGCCGGGCGGCCCCTACCCCGCGCCCCGCCCCCGGCCCCGCCCCTCCCGGGCTCCGCCGCACCTGGGCTCTGACCACGCTCCTCTTGAGCTTGCTGAGCGTCTTGCGGTTGTAGGGTTCCCCGGCCGGCCGCAGACGCACGGCCCCCTCCTCAGGGGAACCCTCCCCACTCTGCTCCACTTGCAGCTGGGGGAACGTGTGCAGGGCGTCCTGCGGGAATCCGAGGGGTCAGGGGGACCTCCCTGGACCCGCACACCCCAGACCCACCCCCCAGTTCTCAGATCCTGAGTGATCAGATGCCTCAGTTTCCCCCAGGAAACTGCAGATCAGGAAAGACACTTGGGAGTGTCGGTTTCCTCAAAGGACAGCGGAAGCCTAGGCCTGTCTGGTGACCCTTATAATGTGCTTTGTGGCCCCGCCCAGGATTCTCCGAGACACCTAACATCCTGCCCAGGATTCTAGAGCCACCATCACATCCTACAAAAATTCTAAGAGTCAGCCTGAAATCCAGAATCCCTAGAGCCAGGCTAATGTCCATCCCAGAATTATATCAGACTCATATTCCACCCCATAATGCTCAGACCTATCCTAATGTTCTACAGTGGAATTCATTTTTTTTGGGGGGGGGGGTGGCGCACGACGCGGCTTGTGGGATCCTAGTTCACCGACCAGGGATCGAACCCACGCCCTCGGCATTGAAAGTGCGGAGTCCTAACCACTGGACCACCAGGGAATTCCCATTACAGTGGAATTCCTAACTCCAGCGTAATATCCTACCCCCCTTCTCAAAGCCAGATGAACAGTCAATCCCAAGATTCTCAGAGACATCCTAACATCCCATGAAGAGTTCCAGAACCAGATTAACGTTTTACCCCATGTTCTCATAGTCAGACTAACATCCCAGCAAGAATTTTCAGAGCTGGCCTAAAATCCATTCCAGAATTCTGAGTCATCCTAACATTTTACCCCCCGGTTCTCAGCACCACATTAACATCCCCATCAGAATTCTCAAAACCAAATTAATGTTCTCTCCCAGAATTCTCGGAGCCACCGTGATATCCCATCCCAGAAGGGAAATTACATAGATGACTTCGGATTGGAGCCTGAGATTCGAAGAGCCTGAATTACGTCGACAGAGAAGCCATCAGAATCCACTCAACGGGGACTTCCCTGGTGGCGCAGTGGTTAAGAATCCACCTGCCAATGCAGGGGACACGGGTTTGAGCCCTGGTCCGGAAAGATCCCACATGCCGCAGAGCAACTAAGCCTGTGCGCCACAACTACTGAGCCTGCGCTCTAGAGCCTGCAAGCCACAACTACCGAGCCCACGCGCCACAACTACTGAAGCCCGTGCACCTAGAGCCCGTGCTATGCAACAAGAGAAGCCACCGCAATGAGAAGCCCGCGCGCCACAACGAAGAGTAGCCCCAGCTCGCCGCAACTAGAGAAAGCCTGCGTGCAGCAACGAAGACCCAACACAGCCAAAAATAAATAAATAAAATAAATAAATTTATTAAAAAAAAAAAACCTCTATTCTAAAAAAAAAAAATCCACTCAACGCTCTGCCCCAGAGCGAGCCCTGGGTCCAGGCCCTAGTCCACCTTTTGTCCCCAAACTTGTACTCCACAACCACGCTCTGCTGGGCCTGCCTAGCAGCCCATCCCAGACCTTGCCAAGGACCCCGCCACGCCATCCCAGCTCACCTCCATCTGTGCTTGCAGGACTGCTGGGAACCCAGAGACTCCCTCCAGACAGCCCGGCCTCCACTATTCTCCTGGCCAAGCCCGACCCTTCCAACGATCGCCCCTCCAGGGCCTGATGCTCTGGGGACCAGCGCAGTGGCTGACATGCACGTGTCTCCTCTGTGCCTGAGCTCTGGGCCCCAGACGCCGCAGGCCAAGCCCCCCCAAGCACCTGCAGGGCTGGGCTCAGCGACAGCCGCTTTAGGACTTTCTTCTTGTGCTCATTCAGGAGGCCATCAATCTTCCGCATGGGCGGGAGGTACAGCTCGTCTGAAAGGCAAGACGGGGTGTCAGAAGAGATGCAGCCCCATGATGTATGGGAGGCAAAGGAGGGGTAGGGGGCTCTGGGCCCCCAGGCCTCTGCTCACCATGTGTGTCCTCCAGGGCCTGAATCATATCCGGGTCGAGTGCCGTGCTCACCAGCATCTCCACGTAGCTCCGGTACATCTCCCGCATCGCCCGGGTCTTCAGCAGACGCCCGGGTACTGCCCGTTCTGGGGGAAAAAAGGGAGACATGGCCCATCATTCCAACTTCCTCCAAGGCCGCCTGTGTGGCAGACGGTATTCTAAGCCCCAGAGACCAGGAGAGAAATCCCTACCCTCAGTGAGGTCCACGTCCACTGGGGAAGGCTCTCCAACACCAGGACAATATACTCTAACGGTGAATCACAGGTACCGTAATGAGCTCAGCCTGGCAAGTCAGGGAAGGCTATTAAAAGTCACACACATGCTGAGCCTTGAGTGATAGGAAAGAGTATTCCAGGCCGGTGACCATTGTGTTTGACTAGTTCAGTGTAGCTTCAGTAAAGTCTAAAGAAGCAGCAGAGTTGGTTTCCAAACCAGTGAATCAAGTCCAAGAGATCAGAGTTGGTTTCCAAACCAGTGAATCAAGTCCGAGAGGTGAGTTGGTTTCCAAACCAGTGAATCAGGTCTGAGAGATCAGGTCACAAAAGGCAAGACTGAGGAAGGAGATGGGAGCTGAGACTGCACAAGTCAGGGCAGGCCAGACCATGTGGGGCCTCTGAGATGAGGTAGAAAGGGGAGGGCCTTTTTTAGGGAGGGGTACTAGGGAGCCATGGGAGAGCTATGAGCAGGGACAGGCGAAGGTAAGTGGAGAGAGACCACGCCGAGGCCAGGGGATGGATCGGAGGGATGAGACCAGAGGCCAGGGCAATGGACCAGATGAGAAAGGATGAGGCTGGCCCAGGGCTGGAGGATCAGGATACAGAGACTGAGGGGCAGGAGGGCCAGCATCTGAGCTAGGGCTGTGGGAAAGAGCAGAGGGGATGGGGCAAGTCAAGGCTGGAGGGGTAGGGCTGGGGGCTTCCTTGCAGCAGAGGTGAGGGAGGTGCCTGGAGGGTCTGGCCTGATGACTTGGTTGCCAGTGGGGCTGTGTCTGAGATAGAGAAACTAGGACCAGCTCGGTGGGGTCTGGAAGGAGGGCGTTGCTGGGGGGTAGGCCTGGAAGGTGGCAGGGAGAAGAAATGAGTCTGAGGTTCACGGAAGTTGTGGGAGCTTGCCAAGTGAGCGATATGGAACGCCAAGCAATGAGGCCAAGGACGGAACTCTTTTTTTTTTTTTTGGTCCGTGCCGCATGGCTTGGGGGTTCTTAATACCCTGACCAGGGATCAAACCCAGGCCCTGGCAGTGAAAGCGCTGAGTTCTAACTACTGGACCACCAGGGAATTCTCCAAGGACGGGACTGGAGGGACAGCCACCAGAAACTCAAGAAAGAGCATCAGGGAGAAAAGAGAAGCAGGAGGGCCACGTGTGGGGAGACCCCAAAACATCCCTTAGGAAAAGGCACGAGAAATGTCCACCTGATTTACCCACATGGACGGTCCTTGCTGACAGCTGTTTCAAGAGGCCAGAGTGACCATTTAGCCATGGGAGTCAGACCCCATCAAGCCTCTGCCTGAACCCTCCTAAGGCTCCTGTCTCACTCTTGATAAAATCCTGCCAGTGGGGCCACAAAGCCCCAGGACCCTTGTCTCTCCAAGATGTGGTCCTGTTCCTTCTCTGCCCTCACTTCCTCCAGCCGCTGGCCTCTTTCCTGATCCTCAGACACACCCAGTCCATAATGTTCTCTCTCCCAAAGTCACACCACCCCAACCCTGTTGCATTCGGATCTCTGCTCCAATGTCACTTCCAGAAGCCTTCTGCAACTCCCCCTTCCCCCCCCCAAAATATCACCCAGGATCCTGCCTGGATCCTCTTTACCAGATTTATTTTTCTCTACCGCCTTTAATCTGACCCAGCCTTACACTGATGATTTTTCATATTGTTTTGTGTTCTATTACATAACATATTTATCTGATCGACTCCCCCGCTGAGACTGTAAGCTCCCACGAGGATACATGTTTTTGTCTTTTCTGTTTACTGCTGGAACCCTCAGTTCGTGGCACATAGTATGTGCTCAATTAACACCTGCAGAAAGGGGCTGAGGAAGCCAGATGAGAGTGGACTAAAGGAAGGGGAAGAGGGAACATCACTGCAGCCTCTTTCTAGAACTTTCATTGTGCATCTAAGAAAAGAGAGACATCAGCTTCTAGCACATGGAGGATCACCAGTCTTGGACCAGCAGGAGGGCTGGTTCTGAGACCTCCTGGTCTGGGCAGAACCTTCAGGGCATCCAGATGTTGAGTCAGGCTCATCCTGCCCAGGAGGGGCTCCTGGTCAAATGGGGTGAACAGAGAGAGACCCAGGCCCAAAGAAAGATACTGACCCTTCACGGGGGAATTGCTTCCCTAAGAGTGCAGAGTTTAGTTTCTCCCATTTCATAGGCTCAGAAAATTCTGGGCTGTCCACATATGTTCATAGCAGCATCAGCCAAAAAAGTGGAGACAACCCAAATGTCCACCAAGCTAGTCCATGGATAAACAAAATGTGGCATATCCAAGCAATGGAATAGTATTCAGCCATAAAAAGGAATGAAGTACTGCAAACAACTATGTATAATAATTAAGTAAGCTACAAGAATATATTGTACAGCACAGGAAACATAGCCAATATTTTATAAGAACTTTAAATGGAGTATAATCTATAAATATATTGAATCACTATGTTGTACACCTGAAACTAATATAATAATGTAAATCAACTATACTTCAATTAGAAAAAAAAAAGAATGAAGTACTGATAAACACCACAACACGGATGAACCTCAAAAACATTATGCTAAGCAAAGATGCCAGTTCCAAAGGACTGCACACTGTTCGTATGATATCCCTTACATGAAATGTCCAGAATAGTCAAATCTATAGAAATAGTAAATTACTGGTTGCTTAGGGATAAGGGTGGGGAGAAAGGGGAGTGATGGCCAAAGGAAGCAGGGTTTCCTTTTGGGGTGATGAAAATGTTCTAAACTTGACTGCCAGGTAGATGCACAACTCTGACTATACTAAAAGCCAGAGAATTATAGGTTAAAATTAGGTGAGCTACATGGTATGTGAATTAGATCTATAAACTTGTTTAAGAAAAAAGAAAAAGAACCTGCAAATCTGGGCCTTTTGTAAAGCTCCTCCCTTGCCAGCACCTTGCCCTGACTCAGCTTTAACTGCTTCCACCTGGCCAGATTGAGTCAACTGCCCAGTTAAAAGACTACATTTCCCAGGCTCCCTTGCAGTTAGCTGTGGCCAGGTGACTAGTTCTGGCCAATGGGATAAGAGAAGATAGGATGTGGGCCATTCCCAGATCTGGCACTTAATCAGAACTTCCCAACTTCACCAGGGCTTTGATGAAAAGATAATTCCAACTCTCTCATTTGACTAGCCTCTGTTACAACAGCTATCCCTGCACTACACCTGAAAGAGTATGTGACCTTGAGCAAGTCATGTCACCTCCCAGGGCCTCAGATTTCTCATCTTTAACATGAGGATAAAAAATAAACAAATAAAATAAAAAACAAAAAACCCCGAAAAATATAATAAAAAATAAAATGAGGATAATTTTACAGCATCTACCGCACAGGGTTTATGTAAAGATAAAATAAGCCAATGTGTAACATGCTTAAAGTGATGCCTGGCACTTAGTAAGCACTCAACAAAAGTCAGCTGTTATATTTATTTTACATATGTGTACATATATTTTTGTTGTTGTTATTGTCATCATAAACCAGACATCATTCTAAGCAATGGAACTCCCACCTGGTGCCCACTACAGGTGATTACCCTCCTATGTGCTTTTCTGTGAATACCCATTTTTACTTTATTATTAACCCATTTTACAGGTGAGGTCACTGAGGTGCAAAGAGGTGTTGCCCCTTTCCTGGAGTCACCCAGGGAGTCACAGGGAACACCACTATGTCTGGGTCCCCATGATAGATGCTGGTCCCCAGTCCTCCTCAGCCCTCAGAAACTGCCTATTCTGAGACAAAACAGCGCAGTGTTGAAGAACAGAGCCCAATGCTCCACTGGCTGCATTCCAACTCAGGTGGGATGTCACATCCCAGTTGTGCTGCACTCTCTTGGTGTCTTAGTCTCCTCACCTGTATTTGAGGATAATATTGGTATCTACTTCCTAGGACCACAGTGAAAAACTCAAACAAGTTAACATCTATGAAGAACTTACAAGACAGCCTGTCACGTGGTTAGGTGCCATATAGCTGTTAGCTACTGCTATTATTTTTAACTTACTTATTACTACTGTGACTGTTTGCTGATGCTACCTGGAGCCCTCTGGATAGCCCCCACCCATGCCTCCTTCTGAAAGCCAGAGTTGCCTCCCTACCACCAGCCCTACGGCTGCCGATGGCCTTACCATCCTCACTGGGCGCCCCGGGGGATGACTCTGAGTCCGAGGAGCTGCCTGGTGGGCCCCCGCCCACCGAGGCATTGCCTGCCGCCTCCTTCAGCCACTTCTTCCTCTTCTTGGGGGGCGGCTCAGCCTTCACCTTGGTGGGCCGGGACTTGGGCAGCCGGGAGGTGGCGGGCTGTCCCGTGGTGAGGCTCCGGTCTGGCCGAATCTGCCGGCCGCCCGTGCCCCGCTCACCCCGCAGCGGCCGTTCCCCACGCGTTGCCCTCTCTTTCTCCTTCTCTTTCTCCTTCTCCATGGGCCGAGGCAGGGATGGCTTCTCAGGGGCAGGGGGCTCAGGCACGGCCGTCTCGGGCGTCTGCTCTGGGGGCTTCTCGGATGTCGTCTTATCAGGGGTCTCGGGCTTAGGAGGTGGTGCCAGGGCCTTGGGGGGAGGTGCGGAGCTGCCCCCGGCAGACGCGGGGCCCTTGGCCTGCCCAGAGCGTCTGGAAGGGGACATAGATGGGACTGCAGTCAGCACCCCCTGAAACCCAAATTATCCTCCTTGGGGTACCCCCGCCCCCGCCGCCTAGCCCACAGCTCTAAGCACAGAATTTTGCTGAGCTGGTCTCCGTCCCCCTTTCTCTGGGGGCCCCACTCTCTGGGTCTCTGCACCCCCTCCACGACTCTGTTTCTAAGCACTGTGTACTTTAAAATGGTTTTTATGTTATGTAAATTTCCTTGTATGATTCACCCCATGCTTGTTGGCCCTGCCCACCACCTGACCCCCGGCCCCCATGGTACCTGACAGGCACTGGGGGCCGGTGCCAGGGTTTCCGAGCACAGACCCTCACGTAATCCTTCTTGTTGACGTTTTCCAGAAACTTGACGTAAAGGCGCTGGTACCGGTTTTTGGCATCCCCAAAATACCCCAAATACTACGGAGGAAAAGAAGCACATGAGGAACTCCTTCCTCCGCCCCAGCTAGGCAGCCCAACACCCAAGACTCCCAACCCCTGCCCTGGCCCACCACGGCAGGCACCCGGAGCCTGCCGCGAGGTGGAGACCCCCCATCTGGACACATCTTGGACCCAAGGTGAATCAGAATCGTGTGAGGGGGACAGCGGCTTCCACACACCCCACCCAGGGCCCCTCAAGCCCTCGCTCCCCTCTGCAGGCTCACATTACTGGTGGCACAAAACTGCCGCTGCCCGTCCTTGATCTCCGGAGTGAATTTCTGCAGCAGTGCCTTCTGGACTCGCCAGATGGGTGGAGGCTCGCGCCCCGTCTGCAACGCCAGCTGAGGAGGGGCACAGGAAGGCCGGCAGGGTCAACCCCCATTCCTGCCCTTCCCAACCCCAATTCCTGGCCCTCTCTCTTCCCTCTACACCCGCTTAGAGAAAAGGCATCATCATTAACAAGCATCAGCAGACTTCCAGCTGACAGGTATCTTCTGGCTGTCTGAGGTTCTTAGATTTGGGGATGCAAAGTTTCCCCAACTTACCATGGGGTTCCGTCCCAATAAACCCATCGTAAGTTGAACATATCCTAAATCGAAAGTGCATTGAATACCCCTAAGGACATCATAGCTTAGCCCAGCCTACCTTAAACGTGCTCAGAACGCTTACATTAGCCAGCAGTTGGGCAAAGTCATCTAAAACAAAGCCTATCTTGTAATAAAGTATGAAGCACCTCATGTAATTTATTGAATACTGTACTGAAAGTCAAAAACAGAATGGTTGTCTGGGGACAGGAGGGTTGGAAGTGTATCAGTTGTTTACCCTTGCGATTAACTGCATGGCTGACGAGGAGCTGGTGGCTTGCTGCTCGCTGCCAGTGCCCAGCGTCACAAGAGAGTATCGTAGCGCATATCACTAGCCCAGGAAAAGAACAAAACTCAAAATTCAAATGCGTCTTGCTTTTGCACTGTGATAAAGTTTAAAAATCCTAAACTGAACCATCAGGGAACCATCTATACTCTCAATCAGGCCGTTCATGCTGTTGTTGTTGTTTTTTTTTTTAAATTTTACTGAAGTATAGTTGATTGTTGTGTTAATTTCTGCTGTATAGCAAAATGACTCAGTTATACATATATATATTCTTTTTCATATTTTTTTCCAGTATTGTTTATCACAGGATATTGACTATAGTTCCCTGTGCTATATAATATAGTATAGTATAGTATACAGTATAGACCTGTTGTTTATCCATCCTGTATATACTAATTTGCATCTGCTAATCCCAAACTCCCATTCCTTCCCTCCCCAGCCCCTCCTCGCCCTTGGCAACCACAAGTCTGTTCTCTATGTCTGTGAGTCTGTTTCTGTTTCGTGGATATGTTCACTTGTGTCGTATTTTAGATTCCAGATATAAGTGATATCATATGGCATTTATCTTCCTCTTTCTGACTTACTTCACTTTGTATGATAATCTCTAGGTCCATCCATGTTGCTGCAAATAGGCCATTCATTCTGGGCTACAAGGTTTTAGTTATTATAGCTATACAGTGTGATGGTACAAGCCATCCGCATGACTCAAAGAAATGACAAAATCTGAGCACTCATCCACCCACCATCTTCTAGATACAGTGTTGGGCGTCACAGTTTGGTGGTGAACGAGATCGACAAAGCCTTTCTTGGGGTCTTCATTACAGAGGTAATAAGACAGACAAGCAAATAAACAGAACAGGGTGAGGTTGTGGCTTGTGCTAAGAATAAACAGGTGATGGGTTACCTGAGACCATTTATTTCATCAGCCTGTCCACAACAGGGCAGGACAGTGACACAAAGGCTCCCCGATCTCCACTCCCCCCAGCACACTCAGACCCCCATCCCCACCCCAAGGCTTGTGTGCCCCAGCTGGGCACTGGGAACCAAAGGATGTCAGACCCAGCATCTGATCTCAGGGAGTAAGGGGACTAGCAGGGGACCAGACACGGGCACAAAAAAATAACAGCACAAGTAATAAGTGTGCTAACAGCAGGTGCCCCAGAAGCCTAGAAGAAGGACTCTGGACTCAATCTGAATCCAAGAATGCTTCCTCGAAGAAGTGATACCTAAATGAGTCCTGGAAGGACTGTATCTTCCGTGGGGGGGTTGGGTGATGACCAGGGACTGCCAGGTAAAGTGTGTGACAGCTGTGGCTCTAGAAAAAAAGCAACTGACAGGCACAGATAAGTAAATAATAAGAACATAGTGGGAAATATGCACTGAGCTTTGTGATAACCCAGAGATGAGTGAGGGACAAGCCCTTGCATTTAAAGAATCCATAGTTGGGACTTCCCTGGTGGTCCAGTGGTTAAGAATCCGCCTTCCAGTGCAGGGGATGCAGGTTCGATCCCTGGTAGAGGAATTAAGATCCCACATGCCGCGGGGCAACTAAGCCCGCGTGCCACAACTACTGAGCCCGCACGCCACCACTAGAGAGGAGTCTGTGCGCCGTAACGAAAGATCCTGCATGCCGCAACTAAGACCCGACGCAGCCAAGAGTAAATAAATAAATAAATATTTTTAAAAAATAAATAAATAAAATAAAGAATCCATAGTCAAGTGATAAACAGGATTCAGATAACTCCAACTGACTGATCATGGCTGCCCTGAGCACTAGGCTCAGCAGGAGCAAGCTCTGGGATCAATTAGTGATGTCTGCCACTGGCAGCAGCTGCAGCACTGGAGTCTGAGTGCCAAGTACTGGCTATCTATTCTTGGCTTTTGGTCAAATGCTTTTTCATATCCTGCAGATCACCCAGGGGAACAGAAAGAAGGAGTTAGAATAACCTGATGAAAATGAGGTCCAGAAAGGTTCTTGGCTGAAATTCCATTGGACAAGAGTGAGGCAGGATTAGACAGGGATATGGGCATGTCAATCCCAAGTGCCTTCCTCCAGGATACCATGGTTCTCAATCCTCCCTCCTGGCTCCTCAGGGAGCCAGGTCAGAGGCCCAAGGATTGAAAAGTCCGTTTCAAATCCTTTTCAAGGACTGAACAGCTCATTTACATCCTGCCCTGCTCCAAAACCTTCCAGGGCCCCCAATGCAGATTCTACAACCTGGCATAGAGACTTTGCCTCAGTCTCCTTTCCTTTCTCCTACCCCTGCCCAGCAGGTCATCCAGCCCCTCAAAGCTCAGCAGACAAGCCCCAGACTTTCTGACCTCCAGGTTTCTGCACATGCAGGGCTCCCCACTAGGGGTGTCTTTTTCCCTCTCACTGTGGATATAATGTTCCCTGTTCCAGTTCTCAGAAGTTTCTGAAAAATCCATCAGAGCACCCCCTCCCCCAGCCAGGGGAGGGAACCCCCTCCTCTGTCTCTTCCCACTGCCGATCTTCCTCCTCTAAGGATCCAGCTGTTTCTCTAGCTGGACGTGGGGCCCTTGACTCACCACATCCCAGCTGGGCTTGGCTTCTTTCCCCAAACTACTCTTCTTCCCAGGATCCCCACTATCCCCCAGTCATCAGGCCATGGCATCATCATCCTTGCCTGCTCCCCAACCAGGGTCACTTAGTCCCAAAGCCACGTCTTGCCTGCCTCTCCTCATGTCAATCATGTCACTGACCACACCCACTTCCACCTGGTGGGAAGTTGCCCCACCCATAACACCCATTCAGTGGAAGCCACAGCTGATTGGAGGAAACCTGACAAGGGGTGGCCAATCAACGGGCATAACACGAACCCCATCCTGACCCAAAATGCTGTGCTGGGCCAATCAGATTCTCTTCTGGGAATCTGAACTGTGACAAGCTGAGACAAGGGCAGTAAGTAGCAGGATGTGAGTAAGTAAGCTAGAAGCACCCAGCCTGGTGTTAAGGAGAAGGCTGCAGGATCAGACACAGGGGAGTCAGTGTAACAGAACTAAGGCAGTGGACAGACTGTCATCAGGATTGCACACTTCCCCAGCCACCTCCCTGCTGGCCAGGGCCCTCGAAGCTGCCAGACAACCCAGAGCAGATTCTCCAACAGGCACCCACTGATCTCACCACAGGATGATCTGGACCCTGCCCACCTTCCCAGCCTCGGCACTCGCTGTCAATCACTCAACCCCTTGCATCTCTCCCTACCCATCACATAAACATCCCTCACCACAGGGCTTTTGCACAGACTGTTCTCTCTGCGTGACCCGCTCTCCCCATACTTTTCTCCATCCAACAAACTTATATGCTCAGAATTTACATGCTGATAAACCCTCAACATCTCCAAGGACTGGGAGTTAATATTATCACTCCCATTTTACAGGTGGGGAGGCTGAAGCAGAGAGGGGGCTAACCCTACACTGTCCAATTCAGCAGCCCCTCCCCATATGTGCCTCTTGAGCATTTAAAACGCAGCTCATTTGCATCAACATGTTCTATGAGTGTAAAATACACACTGGATTTCAAAGACTCGGTAAGCAAGAGAGAACATAAAACATCTCATTAACTTTCCCTATATTGACATGTTAAAATGACATTTTAGACATGTTGAGTTAAAGAAAATACATCCTTACAACTAACCTCACTCATCTTTTAACTTTTCAAAAGTGTGGATGCAAGAACGTTTAAAATGCTGTACATGGCTCATACGATATTTCTATTGGGCTGCCACTGAGAACAAACTATGACCCGTGGCCCATTTTTATAGAACTATGAGCTAAGAATGGTTTCTACATTTCTAAAGGAGTGTGAAAAAGAAAAACAAAACAAAAAACAAAAACCCAAGAATACATGATAGAGACCGTACGTAGCTTGCAAAGCCTAAAATATTTACCATCTGGCCCTTTACAAAAAAAAAAGTCTGCCAAACTCTGCACTAGAGATCTGCCCAAGATCACTGAATAATAGAAACAAAGTTTATAGGGCACTTTCGGCGTGCCACCCACAGTCAGAGTACTGGACAAGCCGTAAAGCCTGAGTGCTCACATTGTATGAAGGGGGTACTAACAGCATCAGCCCCCATTTTACAGGTGAGGAAACTGAGGCTCAGGAAGGGTCAACACTAGTCCAGCTTGGAAGTGGCAGAGATTCAAGCCAATCAGATTAACGCCAAAGCTGGGCCCTTAATGACCATGCTGCCAGCCTGCCCTGACTCCTGACACACGAATGAGTCCTCATCTGCCTGAGTGGCTCAATCCTGGGGCTGTGAGTCCCGCATCAGAACACATACTCGTGTTGTATTTTAAGCATCTGAGTCCTTGCCTGGCCCCCTCCCCTGCCCCATGCCAGCTGGGAGGTGGTATCAGATGGCCCTGGCTCTAATCCCGGCTTGGCACCCACCAGCCAAATGATTCCCTCTCCCTGAACGTGAACTTCCTCATCCGTAAACTGGGGACGGTCAGGGTCCCCACCCCAGAGCCCTGTTCATTTGGCCCAGTGCTGGGCGCCTAGCACCACTATCAATGTTTGGTAGAATATACACAGAGAGTGGTTGACTCTGGTGCTGACAGCGTGGGCTCCCAGGGCCAGTAGAACTGGGTGTGGGTCCCAAGCTGTGAAAGCCTGGAAAGCCCACTTTAATCCTCTGAGCCTCAGTTTCCTTCCCTGTAAAAGGGGGATAGTAATGCCTATAAAGAAAGGAGATTACAAAGATAAAACTTACAGGGGGTGGTGAAGGTGTTTGCACAACAAAGTGAATATACTTAATGCCACTGAACTGTACACTTAAAAATAGTTAAAATGATAAACTTCGTGACATGTATCGGTTACCACGATTAAACTAAATTCTGAATGTGATGTGCCCCAAATCCTATCCCCTGAGAGCTGGTAGCCGTTCCTGTCACTGCTGTTCGTTTGACACCTCCCTCGCCTGTCCCAGACTGATGGCCAAAGAGCCTCAGAAGTCTTGAAGTTAAAATGAAATAATGTACACAGGGCACTAGCAGAGTGAGTACAACTATGAGGGAGATGGGAGGACTGGCCAGGGAGGGATACTGAGACTCAAGGCATTGGGATTGTTCTGGTAGCTGGCTGAGGAGTGGAGTAGTAAGCCTTCACTCTACCATCCTGCGTTGACAACTTACATATCTCTTGTGAATGTTCTCTTGTATCATATATCATACTGAGAAGATGACAAAGTAACAATGAAAAGATACAGTCTGGGATTGGTGAGCTGGGGTGGACAGAGTAGAATGTGGCAGGGTGGAAAGCAAGCAGAACCAACCAGGAGGTGATAACGGTGGAAGCTGAGTGATGGATACACACAGCCCCGTTGCTGTATTTGCTCTACTTTTCCCACAATAAAATAGATTGAAAGGACTTCTCGGGTGGTCCAGTGGTTAAGACTCCGTGCTCCCAATGCAGGGGGCCCAGGTTTGATCCCTGGTCAGGGAACTAGATCCCACATGCCACAACTAAGAGCCCACATGCCGCAACTAAAAAAAAGATCCCGCATGCCACAACGAAGATCCTGCGTGCCGCAACTAAGACCTGGCGCAGCCAAATAATAAATAAATAAATAAATAAATAATAAATAAATAAATATTTTTTAAAAAATAGATTGAAAATAACATAGGAAAAAGCACACTAAGTTCCTCTCCCAAAACACACTTAATAATGAAGTATAATAGGGAATTTCCTGGCGGTCCAGTGGTTAGGACTTGGCACTCTCACTGCCATGGTCCTGGGTTCAATCCCTGGTTGGAGAACTAAGATCCCACGAGCTGCGAGCTACAGCCAAAACAAAAGTATAATAATATGCACTATCCTTATAATGAATTCACCCTACAATTTCTCCATCTGTAACTCAGAAGAAACAACACCCAAGATGAAATTAAACACATTAGGGCTTCCCTGGTGGCACAGTGGTTAAGAATCTGCCTGCCAACGCAGGGGACACGGGTTCGAGCCCTGGTCCAGGAAGATCCCACATGCCGCGGAGCAACTAAGCCCGTGCGCCACAACTGTTGAGCCTGTGCTCTAGAGCCTGTGCTCCGCAACAAGAGAAGCCACCGCAACGAGAAGCCCGCGCACCGCAACGAAGAGCAGCCCCCGCTCGCCACAACTAGAGAAAGCCCGCGCGCAGCAGCAAAGACCCAATGCAGCCAAAAATAAATAAAATAAATTAAAAAATGGTCCATGTCAAAAAAAAAAAAAGAAAAAAATCTTTAAAAAAAGAAAGAAATTAAACGTGTTAACATACATCCAAGACCAAACATGGTTCCTGCCCCATAGTTGCTACCCAGTCAGTGACAGTAACACGAAGAATGGCCTTAGCCCTTGGGGTCACCATCAAGGTGATAATGGCTTGCTGACCTACCGAGTACTCGCTCTACCTCATGCTCTGTGAGAAACACTACACAGGCATCTGATGTCACCTACCCTTGTCAAGCACTTATATTAACCCTCTGATCCAACTACCTGTCCAATGAACAAAGTACAGCAAAGGTCACTATACTTTTTCCATAACAGGACAGACAAGAAATATTTTTGGCTTTGTGGATCAGCTAAGCTCTATTGCAACTACCCCACTCTGCTAGTGGACGGGGAAAGCAGCCATAGCTAATATGTAAATGAGTGGGTGGGGCTATGTGCCAATAAAACTTTATTTATAAGAACAGGCAGGGGGCTGGATTTGGGGGGGCAGGGGGGGCATAGTGTGCCCACCCCTGTGTAGAATAACAGGAAGTAGTAAATGCGCTGGTGTACAAAAAGTGTTTGTTTTTTTTCAGCCACACTGCATGGCATGAAGGATCTTAGTTCCCTGACCAGGGATCGAACCCGTGTCCCCTGCAGTGGAAGCGCAGATTCTTAACCACTGGACCGCTAGGGAAGTCCCAACATAAAGTATTTAAGATGTGGCCTGACACACAAGCATTCCCAAACCACTGGCTATTACATCTGCACGTTGTATGTGTGCCTTTTTATAGGTATGTCACGTCAATACCTCAGCTTTCCACCTACAAGGCACAAGTTGCCTTTAAAGCATCCCTTGGCTTGTGTTAGAAGCTCCCTAAGATCAGGCCCTCCTCATCAGCTTTGTCCCTTAGTATAACCCTAGCACCCACAGCAAAAATATCTGCAATAAATGCTAATAATGGGTTTACCTTATTTATCGGTGACACACACACACACCCAAATAACATCTCAGAAGCGTGCAAGTCCTCTGCAGGGGTCCAGCTGGCCTCCTCTATCAGCCCCATGACTGTCAACTCAGGAGGATCAGATGGGCTGCCTCAGCCATCACTGTACCTGCAGCCCCCAGCACCGGGCCTGTCATCCAACAGGCGCTCGATAAACGCTCCAGTGACCAAAGCGTTGGGCCCAGTTGTCTGACACGACAGGAGACTCACCTTGAGGGAAGGGATGTCCTCGGCGCGGATGACGAACTCGTCGCGCTCCCGGAAGATGCCCTCCCCGCCGCTCTCGCCAGCCTCCTCGTCCGTTTCCCCGCACACGGCCGCGGTCTCCTGCTTCTTGGCCAGGTGCAGGGGCCGGGCGTCCGGCGGCTCGGGGTCGTCGGGGGACGGGGCGGCAGGCTCCTCCGGAGGCGGGGCAGGGGCGGCGGTGGGCAGGGGCGGCGGGGCGGGTGGCGAGGGCAGGGCCGGTGGGACTGGCACGGGCGGCGGGGGCGGCGAGCTGGGCGTGGGGGCCACCAAAGGGGGCGGCGAGGGCAGGGCCGGCGGCGGGGGCGGCGGCTGGGGCGTCGGGGCGGGGGGCGGCGAGGGCGGGGGCTTCTCCTCCAGCAGTGGGGGCTCTGGGGGCGAGACGGGCATCAGGGCTGGAGCCCCGCTCAACCCCAGCCCGCCAGACCTGTTATCTGCTACCAGTAAAAGGCCTCCCAGCCTATTCTGGGGGGTCTCAACACAGCCCTCTTCCCGCCCTGCATCCCAACATCCCTCCTGACCAAACTGAGCTCTTCACCTAGCATCCATCTCTGCCCTCAATCCCCCTCCATCTCCACTTTTTATTCCTCTTCTGCTGACCTTCCTCTTCCTGCAAAGCTCCTGTCTGACCCCTCCCTGACCTTCAATACCCACCCCTGTCCCCAGACACCTACCAGAAGCCCAGGACCCTTTAACTTCTCTCTCCAAGGTCCTAATAAACTTTCCTACCCAGACATGCCGCTCTGGTCCTCCCCATCTTTCCCCAGCCTCCGAAGGCCCCCTTGGTGTCTTAGTGCAGTTCTGTGCCCCAGTACCATTGCTCAGTGTCCCCACCACAATGGCCAGGAGGCCTCTCTGGTCCCATCAACACCCCACTCCGTCCCCCAGTCTAGTCCCTACAAAGCTCCTGGCCCTGCCCTAACTCCTAGTCCCCAAATACCATTCACCATCCCAGCACCTCTTCTCTTGTCCCTGAATGTCCCTCCCTGTGCCAACAGCCCCTCTGCCCCTTATTGCCACTCAGCTCCCCAGTCACCACTGTGCCACACCTGACTCCCTCCCTGAGACCCCTTCCCAGCCCCAGTGGCTACTCTGAGCCCCTGAAACTCTCTCCCAACCACAATGTCCATTTTAGTCCTGAAACGTCTCTTTGTTGCTTTGGAGCCCCAGTCTGACGCTTACCTTCCATTCCTCAATGTTCCTCCCAATTCCTCTACCACTCCTTCTGTGCTTCTACCTCCTCTTTTCCTGCTCAGAAGTCTCAAACTCCTCCACCCAAGCTCTCCCCTTTCCTTTCCTCAGCCTGCTCTCCACTCTCGGGATCGGCAATACCCTCTCCTTCCCGCTAACTCCCTGTGAGATTCTGTAACATTCCTCCTCTAACGCCTCGAGATCTTCTGACTCCCCCGACTGCTTTTGCTCCATCCCTGGGTCCTTCCAAGCTATGAGCCTTCCTGACCCTTCCAAGGCTCCCTCTCCCCCCAGTGCTCTCTGCCGTTACGGCAGATCCAGGCACTCCCCGTTACGGCAGATCCAGGGACTCTGCTTAGCACCCTCGTGTTTCTCATCTCTTCCCTGATGCTTCCCTTCGGCCTCTCACTGTGTCACTCCCCATTGCCCATCTTTCTACCACCTTTCAGAAGACTTCATTCCTTAAGACTCCTGTGAGCTCCCAAGCCGCCTCATTAACTGCTCCAAATGCCTTTCTCCAAACGCCACCTCTTTCTTCCCCCAATGCCTCTGTTCCCCCCCATCAAAGCCCCTCAAATTTTGTCCAACCCCCCTCTCAGGACAGAACACCATCCAGACTTGACTGTACCCCAAGACTTTTCCGATGGCCCCCCACGAGATCTGACTAGTTATTGTTGATACGTTTCTCTTTAAACAACCCTCCCAAGTCTCTCTCTGCCCCCCAGACCCTTTTCTTTCCTTTATTACACATCCCTAACTCCTAGAGCCTATCTCAGGTCCCATGTCCCCCATCAGTTTTAAAAGCTCTCTCCGTCCCTGTCACCCACCTGCCCCCATCACTTATAGCCTGCCCTGTCCCCCAGTGTTCTCCAATGCCCACCTTGGGGCCCCTGCTAGTCCCCTTAGCACCTGTGGGCGGATTAGAAAAAGATGCCCCTTTCTCAAAAGGCTTGCCCTCAAGTAGGAGGTTACCCTCGTAAACAGGCAAATCTCTATCAGTCATCTGTACTGTAAACAGGGCCTGATCTACACAACCAGACCTGGTGACCTGAATGTCGGGAAACCCCTGCCCCGCCCCCAAACCATCTTCCCAGAGCTCACCAGGCGTGCCACTGCCGCTGGCACTGGGGAGCCCCGGGAGAGGGGGTGGCCCGGGGACTGCAGCCTCAGTAGCCAAGGGGGGCCCGTCCGCGGTGGAGGTGTCCTTAGGCCCGGCCAGCGGCGGGTCGTCGAGGGCGGAGATGGCCGAGGAGATGCTCTCCTGCAGGTCCCGGTTCTTGGCGACAGAGTCTTCCTCGTCCGACGAGAAGGAGGGCAGGGTCTCGAGGTTCCGTTTCAGCTCCTCGTCCAGCCGCTTGCAGGGCGAAGGGCAGCCGAGCCCCAACCCCTCGCTCTCGGCGGCCTCCAGAGCACCCCCCAGCCCGAAGGCGCCGGCGGGTGGGGGCTGTGGCACGGCAGGCGCGGCGGGGGGCTGGGGAGGCAGGCCCCGGGCCGGCACGGAGGGCGGCACGCTCTTGGGGGGGCTGAGCGGGGGTGTCAGGCCGGCCTGGTAGAGTGGTGGATGGCGCTTGCCTGACTTGAGAAAGTCCAGGAACGAGGCCATGAAGCCGGACTTCATCTCGGGCTGCTTCTCCTCCACCTCCTTGATCTTGGCCTCGATCTTCTCCCGAGTGAGGCTGGAGTCCAGGCTGTTGTGGTCAGCTCCTGACACGGCATCGCCCGATGACACTCCCAGACCCTCGCCGGCCTTGGGCACAGACAGCTTGATCTAGATATGGGGGCAGTGGGGAGTCAGGGCCCACAAGCCCACTCCTCCCTCAGACCCAGGGGTCTGGGGCCCCAGACCTCTCCCCAGTTAAGACCCTAAAGTGCAAATTCTCAGAGCGTCAGCCTGTAGAATCCTATAATTCATGCCTGCGGACCCCTCTACTCAGATTCCAGAATGACAGGACTGGGGTCCCTCCCTCATTACTCACGGACCCTCCTCCCACAAGACCCAGGAATCTAGGACCCCTGATCGATAGTCCTGCAGGATCTCGAACCTAAGAATACAAGCGCTAACCCCCTGCCTCCCTCTAGACACAAGAGTTTCAATTCTCAGACCTCTACAACATTGGAACCCTGGAATTCCAGCCCTCGGATTCATTTCCTCGTGGGTGTTAGGAAGATAAACCACATCCCCTACCATGCCCAAGAACCTCAAATGTGGTCCCAACCCTCAGGCGTCGGGGTTTCACTCCCCCTCACCTTCAGTGGTTTCAGGGGCTCCAGCCGAGTGCCCCCGGCCTCCTCGGCCTTCCTGCCTCGGCCCCGGCCCCGGCCCCGGGGTTTCTTGGCCCCATCAGTAGGTGTGGAGGCCAAGGCTGGCCCAGCAGTGGTGGGGACCTCCAGTGGGCGAATTCGGGGTCTCCCCCGGGGCCGGGGCGGCCCATCACGCTTGGCCTTGGTGGGCTTGCGGCCACGGCGCCGGGGGCCATCGGGGCCAGGATTGGGTGGACAGAAGTCAATGTCGCCCAGCGGTGAGAGAGCCGGACGGGAGCGGCAGCTGGACACCAGGTCAGGCAGGCGCCGGGGGTTGAGGCGGATGTCGGCGGGCACGTCAGCCTTGTCCTCGTCGGCCTCGAACTCGTACTCCTGGGCGTACAGCTTCTTGGGCGTCTGGAAAGGCGGGTCACGGCGCCGCAGCAGGTGGAAGGAGGATGTCTTAAGCAGCTTCTTTGGCTTGGTAGAGCAGAAGATGGGCGAGGTCAGGCCTCCCTTGGGCTCAGAGGCAGGGGGTGGCGGCGGGGGCGGGGGAGGCGGGGGCGGGGGGGCCGCCTGGTGGGGCCCACTCTGGATCAGGCCCAGAGGCTCGGCGTTGACGGTGGAGGGCAGCTCAGGCGGCTTGCTGGGGTCCAGGCCCAGGCCCGGAGTCTCGGGACCGGCTCCAGACGCCCGACTAGGGCAGTAGGGCCCATAGGGATCATAGGCAGGGGGGCCCGGAGGCGGCCCAGGCCCCGCCTTGGGATCGCCCTCGTCCTCGGGCGGCCCAGCCTTTCCATAGTCATCTGCGGGGCCGCCGCCAAACATCTCCTCCATGGTGGGGAAGAAGCTGCGCTCCTCGTCTTGCAGCAGGGAGTCAGGGAAGCAGATGGAGGTGAGTGGCACAAAGCGGGGGGCCTTGGTGCCTTGTGGGCTAGGGCTGCGGTAGGCCCCCGAGGGATCCTTGCCCTCGGTGTTAGGTGGGCCCACGCCAGTGTCACCAGGCCCAGGTGGCAGCGGCTCCAGGGCCCCGAGCAATTCTTGCATGGTGCCGGGTGGCTCCAGGCTCTCCTCGGGTCGCAGGCGGGGGCTGGGGGCACCCGGCTCCAGGCCATGGCCGCGGAGGTGGGCCTCGAGCTGGAGGGGCATGGGTGGTGGAGGTGGCGGGGGCGGGGGGGGAGGCTGGGGTGCCCCATCACGGGCGGCCGGCTCAAGGAGATGGACGCCAACTTTGGGAGCACTGGAAGAGGGGCTGGGAGCATGGCTGAGGACCGAGGGGAGCAGCTGGGGGGGAGGCGGAGGCAGCACCAGTGGGAGGTCAGGGCCCCCGGCCTCTAGGAGGAGGCCGTGGGGGGCAGGCTGGGCAGACTGGGCCGTGGGAGTTGGGGGTGGAGGGCTCTTTTGGAGGAAGGCCCCCAGCTCCTTGGCACCTGTGCCATAGTGGACAACTGAGGTGGCCAGCCCCTCGGGGGTCTCGCCACCCCGTTCTGGCCCTTTCTTCTTCTCCTTCAGCCTCCCCAGGCCCAGCTCCAGGGCCGCCGTGGCACCCTCGTCAAGGCTGGCGCTGGTACGGATGACGCTCTGCAAATGGTACCTCTGCGGGTCTTCCTTGGCCAGCTCGTAGGGTGTGCCCGGGGGACCCCCAGCCCCGCCACTCCCAAGTCCCTTGGAGGCATCCGCCGCCCCATCTTCGCCCACCAGGCCATCTGCCCCTGAGGTCCTCGGGGGGCTGGGTGCCTGCAGGAGGTGCTGGATGAGGAATTCTTCATCCTCGGTGCGCTCAGCAGGAGGCCCGCCGGGGCCCGCCAGCAGCTCTGAGCCGTCCCCCTTGCCCTTGTAGCCACCTGCTCCAGCGGCATAGCTGCCGGCTCCTGGGGGTGCCAGGAATGGGGCTGACGCCAGGACAGAGCTCAGGTATTTGCCAGGAGCTCCTGGAGAGCCGACTCCAGGCGGGCGGCCAGGGGCCGGAGGCGACTGCAGCGGGCGGATGATGTGAGAAGGGCTGGCCTCTCCGCCGCCCCCCAGGGAGCTGGGCCCCCAACCACCTCCATGGCCCGAGAGTGCTGGGGAATGGCCAGTACTGTAGCTGAGCGAGGGGCTGGCTGTGGGCAGCCCCTGGGAGTGGGCAGCTGGCCCTGGGTACGGCTCACCCTGCACCCCATATAGCTGCCCCTGCAGCTGGTCTGGGGAATAACTCTGACATGTGGCTAGGCCAGGAGGCGGGGGACCACTAGGGGGCTGCTGGGGCCCCCCTGAGTAGCTAGGGCCTTTGCTCAAGTCCTGCGCTTGACCCCCTCCAAACCCTTGCCCATAGGCCTGGGGTCCTAGAAGCCCTTGGGGCTGACCAGGGGAATAGGCCTGGCCTCCCGCCCCCCCAGCCCCAGAGGCCTTGCCAGTGGCGTAGGCTGCTGCTGGCCCACCCAGGCTCTGGCATTTGGGCGTGGCAGTCGAACGGGGTGGTGGGGGCCTGTTGGCACCGCCCGCAGCTGCCCCATAACCACCTTTGCCCGTCTTGTAACCAGGCGACTGAATGATGGGGCGGTAACCTCCACCGCCACCCGCCGCCCCACCTCCTCCAGCTGCCTCGGGGCCCGCAGCCCGGCCAGATGCCCCGGCCGTGGCTCCACTGGGCCCAGCCTTGCTAGGCTCGCCACCGCCCGGGGAGGGCTCCCCACCACCCAGGGGGCTGCAGGCCAAGTTGGCCCGGTGGCCCATGGAGGCGTAGCTCCCTCCGCAGCTCAGGTAGTGCTGGAGGGCATGGGCTGGTGGCGGGGGGGGCTGGGCACTGGCTGGCCGCTGGTAGTGCTTGATGACGGTGTCCTGGCGGGGCAGGGCCCGCTCGGGTGGCGGCGGGCCGGGGGCAGCACCCGAGAAGTTGTAGAGCTGGGGAGAGGATTGCTCAGCGGCAGCGGCAGCAGCAGCGGAAGAGGAAGCCAGCAAGTTGAACTGAGTTGGGAGGTGGCGGGGAGGTGGGGGTGGATCTGGGGGGCCCGGGCGGTAAGGAGGGGTTTGGGCTGGGCCAAGACCAGCAGGCCCCAGGACACCACCCCCCGCCAGGCGCTCAAAGCCTAGCGAGGAGGGCACCGTGGGTGCCTGCGAGGGCTTCAGGTGCAGCACGTCATGAGGAGACAAGAGCCCATTAGCTGGGGGACTAAATGGGGGGTCCTGGAGGCTGAGGGAAGAGGGTACTGGGAAGGGGCGGCTGCCAAAGGAAGCCGGGTGCTGATAGGCCGACAGGGCAGAGGAAGATGGAAAGGTGCTGGAACCCGGCAGGGCGCCTGAGATGAAGAGCTCCGTGGGGCCTGGCGTGTGCATGGCTGGGGATGAGGGAGGAGACCACAGGTCAGAGTTGACCACAAGCCAGCCCCACCCTGGCCCTCCTGGACTGGCAATGGCCTTACCTGTTTGCCAGGAAGGACTGCGGAATTGGGAGAGGAGAGAAGAGGCAGAGGGACCAGGCTGGGGGCCCCGGGACTCCAGGGCCGAGATGAGGTTCATGACGGAGGCGTCGGGCCCTGCTGAGCCTGCGTGATGGAGGCCGGTGTCGAAGAGTCCAGAGAGGCCTGGTGAGGGTCGGGGGGGTAGAGTCAGCTAGGTGGGGGACAGGGCAAGGTTGAAAAGGAAAAGGAGCAGGCCAAAGGCAACTTGGGTCAGGAAAAGGGGTTGGAGAGAAGGGGTAGATTCAAAGAAGAGAAAGGAAGCAGAGACAAGTTAAGGAAACAATAAGCAGGATGGGGTACGATGCAATCATAAGGGCAGGGAGCCCAGAAGAAGAAAAGTAGACAAAGGAGTAGAAAAATCCATACATGAAAAAAATGGGAGCAAAACACAGAGCATCCTTATGGTCCAAGGGAGGCCAAAGGATTAGGCAATTCTAGCAAGGAAGGGGAAGGGATGGGATGACCGGAGCCACTGAGAAGAACCAGAGAACAAGTCAAAACGGGTTGAGTCAAAGTGAGAGGATCCAGATTTAAAAAAAAAAAAGAGAGAGAGGAATAAAGGGAAGGAGCCAACCAAGAGGGTCAAGGGTCAAACTGGACAACAGCCTCGTTGCTGATCCATCTAGGAAGGAGAGCGGCAGGATCAAAGGAAGGGAACCAATCCGAGGCACTAGAGGCAGGGCCACAGGAAAAGAATAAGGCAGTGGGCAAATCTAAGGAAGACAGGGGAGGTCCAAAGAATCGGAGCCAATCAGGAAGAAAGGGAATCAGGAAGAAAGAATTCCGAGAACCAAGAGGATGAGCAGACCCAGAGGGAAGGGATTGGGGTGGGCTGGAGAGGCGGAAAAGCCTGGAAGAGAAGGTGGGATTTGGGGGCTGAGACGACGGGACCAATTGGAACAAAAGAGGCGGGGCCAGAAACAGGGGCAGACGAATCCGGCGTGAAATTAAGCAGCCTCAGAACAGCCAATCAGAGGAGAAGTAGCAAGAGGCGGACCAGAACGGAGGGCACAGCCAATTAGGAAGGTTGTAACTTTCAGCAGCCAATCATCTGCTCTGGAGGGAGGGCCAGGCGGGGCGGGACAGGGGCCGTACCTGCCGGGTGGTGGTTGGTGGCATAGCTTTGCAGTGGGTGGGGGGCCGCGTAGGCCTGGCGGTGTAAGATGTCCGTCTCGGGGTGCGAGGTCCTTGAGCTGCCATAGACCAAGCTGGGAGGAAGAAGGAAATGTTAGGGTATCCTCCGAAGCTACCCTCGGAGAAGGGAACTCAGCAAATCCCCTGGGGAGTTTGGGAGACTCTTCCAGCTGACTGGGGGTTACCCTAAGGAACCTTGGGCCCTAAAGGAAAGAAGACAAGGGAATCCGAGTGCCCAACTAAAGAGCTATAGAAATGGTCCCCACTCGAGCCCCAGTGAATACAGCCCAGATAGCCTCACATTTACAAACACAGACATGCACAGGGAGGACACAGAGAGGGTGAAGAGCCAGAGAAAGTGCCTTAAGTTGAAAATGTGGACCTGCTTCCACAGCCCCCACCCCGCAGGTGACACAAGGCCCTGGGGCCAATCCCTGAGGGACGCCCCCTCTTCTTCAGACACATGGGAACACAGAGGCCCTGAACCTCACGGGATGGTGCAAACCGAGTCGGGAGCAGGAGGCAGATTGTTCCCCAAAGGGCAAGGATGGGAGGTGGGCAGAGGATAGGACTCCTGCAAAGTACCAGGCACAAGTGTGAACATGAACACCGTCCATCCTCCCGGGTTGAGGTTCAAATGCATGGGCGCATGCAAAGCCAGGTATGTGTGCAAACCAGTATCCAACTCACTTGTGTGGAAAGATACAGAGCGAGGAGTCCCACATGGAGAATACTAACACACGTGGGGTCATGCCCAGCCAAGCTGGGAAACCCAGGTGTATAGGGGGAGGGGGATTCGGGGGCAGGTGAAGAGTGAGGGTGTGACACAAACAGCAGGAAAGGGGCAGATTCGCAGGTGAAAAGGCTGCCAGCTACAAACGCACTGGGCCCACTCTCACACACACAACCACACACCCGGGAAATAGCCTAATCTTCCTGTGCAACGGCCCCAAACCATGGCCCAGACTCAAGAGGTCAAACACTCCACTCCTCGCCATCAACTAGGATTCTGTCTTTGGGGGTGGGGGAGCTCAAGGGGGCGTGTCTCAGATGCCAGGACCCCCACCTTGCACACACAGAACCCCAGCTTAGGAAGGGGGCGGGGCCCCGTGCCCACTCAGGGCGCGGAATTTCTGGGGGGGCCCCCCGAGTAGCGCGGCCTCGCGCAGTCCCGTAACAATAGGACCTGAGGGGGGGCCGCGCCCCCCAGGTCTGCGTTCTAATTCTCTTTTCCTTCCCACCTTTGCAAGAGCAGAACCTAGGGCGCGAGGGGGAGGGGTCAGCAAACCGGGAATCCAAGGATGGGGGGAAATCCAGGCCTTGCTTCGCCAGTCCCTCCCACCTTCCCAAGGCCTTTCCGTCTGAAATTGTTTTGCACCCCCATTTTTCCGCGGCATCTCTCCCTTTGCATGCCGGAGCTGGCTTTGGCGGAGTTTGCAATTTGCAAACTGGGGCGGCGGCGTTGCAAACCGAGGAAGGCCGCTCCCTTGCAAGCCGGAGGGGAGTTTGCGATGCACGCGTAGCCGGGCGGGCCCGGCCGGGCTGGGCCCCCACCTCTTGGCCCCTTCCTCCAGGCCACCCCCGGCTCCTTACCTAGCTTTCGCTGACCTCTCGTAACTCCATCCCGCCCCGGCGCCGAGCGGGTCCCCGAAGCCGGCGCTGGGGTAGTTCCTGTCCATGAATTGGCCGCGGTGGAAATTGGGGGGAGGGGGGAGGGGGAGGGGGGGGAGGGAGGGGGGCGCGCGCGCGCTCTCCTCCGCCGCCGCTCCCTCCGCTGTTGCTTTTTTTTCCCTTCCCTCTCTCCCTCTCTCTCTCTTTTTCTTTGCAGCCGCCGAAGGCCCGGGAAGGCCCCGGGCGGGGGAGGGAGGGGACAGGGGCGGAGGGGCGGAGGGCGGAGGGGCGGAGGGGCGGAGGGGCGGGCAAGGGAGGGGGTGCAGCCGACGAGCCAACGAGGGGGGAAGGGGGGTTCCCCCTGGAGGGAAAGAGGGGGGAGGAGGGACCCCGCTGTCTCCGCCTTTGCCCCGGCGCTTGCAGGAGACAAGGGGGGGCGCGCGCTCCGGAGGGGGCGTCCCGGGCGGCCCCGGGGTGGGTGCGGGCGCTGGGTGCTCGCTCTATCGCCGCCGCCGCCGCCGCCTCCTCCTCTTCTGCGCTCACGGTGCAGCCATCTTTGCACAAGGCGGCTGGGGGAGGGGGGAAGGGAAGGGGGGGCGGGCGGCGGGGTGTCTGGCTGCGCTCCGCTTCCTCCCACAATCCCGTGCAAATGCAAAAAAAAAAGAGAGAGAGAGAGGCAGACAGAGCGTTAGCAGGGCCTGAGGGTGTAGGGCGCAGCGTTTGTACAGAAAGCCAGCTCCGCCGTGCGCAGACGCGCCCGGGTATGCGGTTCAGTTTATTTGTTGGGTCTTTTTTTGCATTATTTCACTCTTTTGGGTCTCTTTTCCAAAGGGTTTTTATTTAAGGAAAGAGCTCAATTCCAGTCCCCCAGGTGCAGTGTGTGCCTCCCCCCAACCAAGCACGCTTGCAAATATGCCCCCCACCCTTTCCCTGGATTGCAGAGTGCCCCCGTGCGCGCACGGGGAGCACACGAAAACACGCGTGAACACAGGCGGGGCTCTGCCTGTCCGTGGCCTGTGACACTGAGAGCGATGGCCGTGTCACACTTGCTCACACGCGAGTCTGCGAGGCACTGCGCGCCTGAGTCGGAGTTTCCACGCACGCCTATCCCGGGGGCGGGGCTGGTGGGTACCCCCACCATTAGGAGAGCGTGGGGGCCTGCGAGGCGCCGGGACGCGGGAACACGTTGCCCGGGAACTTGCGTGTATCCGTACGCGGCGGAAACACGTGTGTTAGGGTAGGCCTCAGGCCGGACGATCCCTACTGCCATCACCCCTCCAAGCTCAGCTCCGGAGTTTAAGAGGCCTGGGGGTTTCCGGAATCCGGTGTGAATCTGGGGCACGGTGCGGAGAACCCCGGCTCCGAAACAGCTCTTCAGCGCGGCCTCCTGAGGCTGCAAGGGGAGGGGCACAGTGGGGAGTCAAAGGCCCGGCTGTTTTTGCCCCCTCAACCAAGACCACTCCGACTCAACCTGGGCGTCTCAGCCTATCCTCTGGGTACAAGACCCACCCCCCCTGTAATACTACACACACACACACACACACCCTATAATACTACACACACACACACGCACACACACACGCACACCCCTATAATACTACACGCACACACACACATGCACACACACACGCCTAGGCCACGCCCCCGCTCTCCAAGACACACACACACGGCTGGGCCACGCCCCCGCCCTCCAAGCCTCGCCCCGGATAATAAGGTCAAAATTCCAAATCCCGCCCCTAAGCCCGCGCCCCTCCTCCGGCAGTGCCCTCCCCTCTGTGCCCCGCCCCCAGGCAGAAGCCCAGCCCCATACCTGGCGTAGGGAGGCGGTGGTGCGTCGTGCACCCCAGGGGCCAACAGCGCCTGCTCGTAGGTGGGGAGGCCCGGGGGTGGGGGTGGAGGTGGAGGCAGGGGCGTCGGCGGGCTCAGAGAGCTCAGGGGGCTGATGAGCTCGGCCCTGGGGACAGAAGGTGCACTGTTAGCAGGATAGAGAGCCTTGGGAGAAGGAGGAAAGACGTAGGGAGACAGAGACACTGAGGGTGGTGGGGAGACAGAGGTGGAAGGGAGGTGGACCAAGGAATAAGAGGGTCACCGTCAACCTGACTCTACACAGAAAAGCACCTCGAAGTGACAGGCAGATGCACAGGGACAGGCAGCCACAGAAATCAACAACTGCTGAGACAGACTCGTTCACAGACACACGTGCTCCAGATACAAGCAGAGAGTCGTGGAGAAAGAGGCAGCCCTGCAGAGGCAGGCAGACACAAACAAGAAACAGACAGACACAACAGAGATACACTCAGCCACAAATTTCCCAGATCCACTCTTAACAATAAACTCTTCCTAGAAACCTTTAGACCCACTATACTTCAAGACTAATGCTCAAGCCCTCTCTTCGACCCTGCCACTGAGAGAGACACACCTAGACAACTGACACAGGCACACACAAACACAGCTACACCTTGTCACCATGGAAACTGACATCCCACAGACACCCACAGACCACAGGCTGCAGCCTCACCAGGTACAATACCCACAGAATGATAATCACACATAAAACTGGTACTGCAAAGACAGCCAGGCAGCAAATATTGAGTTCCTACTTTGTGCCAGGTGCTGTGGATATAGTCAGAGAGATGCCACAACTGGACACAGAATCTCACAGACTCACTCTCCACGTGACGGTCTCCTCAGATCTTTCAGCAGCGCCCAACCGCCCCCAATCTGGCCCATCTCCTTAGGTTGACCCTTCCTCCCTTCCCTGCTCCCCAGCCCCTCCTCCCCAAAGCCCCCTTACTCTTGAGGACAGGGCTGCTGGCCTCGGTCCTGACGGCAATGCAGATACCAAAAGGCTCCCAAGCTGGCCAGGACCATGAGCAGGATGCCCACTGTCAGTCCCACAGCCATGCTTGCTACGTCCACTCGTCCACGTCCTATGGGGGGGAGGAGGGCACAGCGTTAGGGGCTGTCACCCTCTCCAACATCCAGATACCTTCCCCTGAGGTAGGGGAAACCTTTCCACATTTCCCCTGAGGGAAGACGACTGGCCAAGAAGGCAGAGCTGGGGCCACTTCCTAGCTGTGTGAACTCAGGCAACTCACCTCACTCATTTCTGTGAGCCTCCATTTCCTGCTCTGTAAAATGGGAATAATAACCCCTCCCTGATAGGTTGCAAAAATGGGAATAATAACCCCTCCCTGATAGGTTGCAAAAATGGGAATAATAACCCCTCCCTGATAGGTTGCAAAAATGCAATGAATTAAATGCAGAAACCTGGGATAACCTCATCTGAGACTAGAAAATAGGGCAATTGTCTCTCTAAGAGGAGAGAGAACCCTCCTAAGATTGCAGTTGACATGCTTACTTAGGGTAGGGAGTTCAGACAGCCAACTCTCTGAACCCCCATACTGAGCATTGCCAGATTTAGCAAATAATAATGAGGATACCCAGTTAAGTGTGAATTTTACATAAACAGTGGATTTTTGTTTTTTAGCCACCGCAGACAGCATGCAGGATCTTAGTTCCCCGACCAGGGATCGAACCCGTCCATGCCCCCTACAGTGAAAGCACGGAGTCCTAACCACTGGACTGCCAGGGAATTCTAATTTTTTAGTATAAGTACGTCCCATGGAATATATGAGATATACTTATACTAAAAAATTATTCCTGTGTATTTGAAATTCACATTTAACTGGGCTGGGGGAGAGCTGTCCTGTATTTTATCTGGCAACCCCGTCCCCTCTGGAATGCAATACCTTTTACCAACCAGGCTAAAGAGGGGCAAGGCCTTACCAGAAGGCTAGGAACAATTTATCTATCAAGAAGGAATGTAGGGACATCCCCTCAAAAACAGATTGCTGGGGTTTAGAACTCATGTGGACCCTTGGCTAAGGTGAAGCGCCTTTAGCAATCAAGGCTTCATGTCTGAGGAAAAGGGGGGTGGGGCACAGGGAGGACCCTGGCTTTGTGAGGCCTTGCTAGGTCTTGCTGCTGGGGAAACTTCCTTTAGCACTGGGTAGGGGGGACTTTCCTCAAACAGTAAACCTCAGGCTTTTAGCCCTCTTAGCAAAAAGCTGCACTAAGAAGGCGGGGGTGGGGTGGGGGGGGTGGGTGGGGAGCAGCCTTCCTGATTCAGACATGTTTCAGGTGGACTCGAGAAGCCAACAGGCCTTGATAGGCCTGTAGCAAAGCAGTTACCTCCCCTAGCAACCAATGTGAGGACTTCAGCCCAGACTTAGGGCCTGTTGCTAAGGTGGAACCACCCCTAGCAACCAGGCCACTCAGGGGTGAGATGCCCGGTGCCTGGAGGGGGGTCCTCCTGTGGGCAGGAGGCCTTGGGTCCTGAGCTTGGCTAGGTGTGGTTGCTAGGAAGAAGGCCTCCTTAGCAACCAGGCTGAAGCCAGGATGGGGTTGTGGGGGAGGGGAAGCCAACCAGGTAGTGAGTGCTGCTGTCTTCCTTGGTCCAGCCTGGCCAGGCTTTGTTGCTAAGGAGCAGCCCCCTCTTAGCAACAAGGCTGCAGCCACGATGGGGCCTCAGAACTCAGAGGAGGGGTTGGGGCTGGGCTGATCGGGCAGGTGAGGACAGACAGGTTTCCACCAATTGGCCTAGCCCAGACCCGTTGCTAGGGAGCGACCCCCCTAGCAACCAAGCTGCAGAAGGGGGTGGGGCTCTGGACTCCAAAGAGGGGCTCAGGTGGGCCAGGGCCTCTGAGCCTGAGGCCTCAGGGCTGTAACCTCTCCTTCCAACTGTCCTCCTTCCTGGGGACATGGGACCTACCCCGAGTAAGGTGTGGTGGGTTCCTCGGGCAAGGGCTCTAGTCTCAGAGGAGGGGATTTCTTTACCAACCCCCTCCAGGAACTCAGGAGCATGGAACATGGAGGGGGTGAGATTGGGCTGGGGGATGTTCGTTCAGCCTCCACAGAAAGGAGCTGCCTTAGTTGCACAGAATGAGAGGGCTCCCCCGACTCACCTCCTTTGCCATTGTAGATGTAGTTCTCCCAAAAGCGCTCCTTGAATGGGCAGGAGGAGAGAAGGCAGAAAGGCATCAACTGGGAGATTCTACACCCCCAAACCAGCCCGCCCTGATGATCTCTGAGGCACGAGGGCAGAGGGAGCTGAGGGGCAGGACACCCCCGCCCCAGGTCCTGGAGAAGACAAAGGGACTCCGGGGACCCCAGGCCCTCACCGTCAGAGTATTGTCCTCAAAGTACTCCCGCGCCTCTTCCCAGGAACACCTCTCCTCTTGACACTCCCGTTCCAGGTTCCCTGGCGTGAACAGCTCCAGGTCCCAGTGGTTGGCTCGTGGAATCCGCCTACGGCTGCCCAGGAAGCTCTGGGCCTCTGGGGAGTCCAGGAAGACTTCTGGACCCAAAAGACATAAGGGACAGAAAAATGGAGGGTTCCTAGTATGGGGGACATGAAGGAGCCAGAACTTAAGGGGATGAAGAGCTATGGGGTCCCGGGGGAGGAGGCAACTGCAGGCAGGGTTTTTCCTGGGCCAGAGGAAGGTGGATGTTTGTGCCTGGACTCCGGCTCTTCCCGCAAACGCTCACCTTGGTCTTGCTCCCCACTGGGTGAGGTGTCCAGGCAGGTGGTCAATCCCAGGTACAGCAGCAGCACAGAGGGGTGGCTCCTCATATTTTGTGGACACTAGGAACCAGGTGTGGTTAGATGAGAAGTGCCTCAGCTCCTGGAGAATGAGGCCAGGTCTCCCCACCCGGACTCTGTGGTCCAGGAATTATAATAATAGCAGATACTTACGTGGCCTGTATCCTGGACCAGGCACTGTTCAAGGTCATTTACCTTTATCAACTCAGTTTCATTTTCACCACAGTGCTATTATTATCTCCATTTGATACAGGAGGAAACTGAGGCACAGAGAAGTAAAAGAACTTGCCCAAGTTCATACAGTTTGCAAGATTCAGAGGCAGGATTTCAGCAAAGGCAGTGTCCCTCCAGAAACCAGAGCCAGGAGTTTATCTTTTTTTCTGCTGTGTCTGCAGCCCCCAGCATGGGTTTTTGGCACAAAGTAGGAGCTCATAAACATGTCCATTGATAGGGATTCCTTCTTCCTGGTAATTTCCATGTATATCCACCTCTCTGTGCCCATTGCCACATTCAGCCACAGAATCAAAGATTACAGGAGAGGTAAAACCAGAGGCCTGTATCCTGGGGTCCAGGAGTTGGGGGAGGGGGCAGCGGTCCTGGACTCTTGGGTTTGGGGGCCCCAACTTCTGGGTCCCAGAAGAGCAGGGAGCCAGGTAGCCAGGGTCCCCAAGCCAAGCTCTGCCTCCAGGGACATTCACTTACCTGCCTAGACTTGTGAGCACTGTCCCCTCCTCCTTAATCAGGGCCTCCTCGGCCAGCTGCAGCCAGCCGTGAAGGGGGACAGGGGAGAAGGGAGGGGAGAGGAAGGAGGGGGTACCTTGCTCACTATAGTCGGCACAATCCTGGTTTCTGGCCAGAGGGGCGGGGTTTGCGATTACCTGCCCTGGGCGGGACTCAGGTAAGGGACAAAGTATTTAAAGGGACCTTATGATTAAGGGTCTAAGGTCCAGAGCCCCGTAGCGAGGCCAGGGTCTCCGACACCGTGGGGCACTTAGGGAGTTGGACAGGCGCCCCCTCCCCGCCTATCCAATTTCCCCCCAGAGAGCTCGCCAGACAGAGCTAGGGAAATAAACAGCTAGGTCTCCAGATATCTAGGTATCTAGAAACTGGCGGGAAACTTGTGCCTTGGTCCCTGGGGGTAGGTGGGTATGCCGTAGTAAATTCCTGCTTCCTGAGAACGGCTCTGACTTCCGATTTCTCAACTGCTCCATTTATAAAGTGGGGACAAGGGAGTTGTCCCTTCTCTATTGTCTCTTATTTTGCAGCAGAAAAGTGGATGATATGCTTTGGTAAGCGGGCTTTTCAATCTCTGGGCGAAGTGATTAGTCCTTAAACACAGGCTTGGGGAGAAGCAAAGCCTAGCTACAAGCAGGAAATCACCCGCGCAGGGAAACGCCTAGTATATGCTAAGCACGCCCCCTATTCACGCCAGTTTCACTGACCGGAACCTTCGACTTGCCACTCACGTTTCCGGAGGGAGGAAGAGAAGAAGGGAGCACTTACCAAGCCAGAAGAGATACCTCCGCAAATAGGGGCAGATCTACTTCCGGTCTCTTCCGCCGGGAGGAAGTGAGCGGAGCGGAGAGGGAAAACAGCGCTCCTTTCCGGTGTAGGGATACAGTTGAAGTAGTTACCGACGAGGGAGGAGTCGTTCGTGAGGTGAGTTCCAGGCGGTGGAAGGATAGTGTTAGTGAGATCGCCTTCCGGTGGGCAAGAGTCTTGGGCTCCTGAGGGAGACTAGGACAGGATTTTGAGTTCCCGACTTCCTGGCAATCCTTAATAGAGCACTCTAGGCGCCCCAAGTTTGAAGCCGGACTGCAGGTCCCAGAAATCCCTGGAGGTAGCCAAACCTTCAGCCGGCAGTTCTCAGGAGAGTTTTAGTTCCACTGCAGACGGATGGGCCGGGGATCCCAGGGGAAAGAGGAGACTGGGACTCCTAGGGGTCTAATGAGTGAGAGTTGAGGAAGAAGCACCCCTTTCCTGGCCTCCGTTTCCCAGACTGTGATGGGGAGGGCGGAGAAGGATTGTGCAGTCGCCTGCCGCCGCCTCCCTGCACCTTTTTGACGGCCGCTTCCCTCTCGGAGTAGCTGTAGGGTTAACGTTTTCCTCTTTGGAGCTTTGGGGTCAGGCAGTCCTGGGTTCACATCCTGATGGTGTTGCTGATTCGGTGTGAACTCGGGTCTTGATGGGTCCTTAAAGGACCCTTGATGGGTCCTTTCACTTTAATATTTTATTATGTTTTATTATGAAAATGTTCCAACTTATATAAAAGTGAGAGAATAATAGAAGAATCCCTATCGCCCAGAGTTACCAGTTATTAATATTTTTTGACATATTGGCTGGGTATTTTTTAAAATTAAATATATAAGGCAAATCCTATCCATCGTGAGATTTCACCCGTAAATACCTCAGGATACGTGTGTAAAAAACAGGGACATTTTAACAACATTGTAAATTAACTATACTTCAACTTTTTAAAAAATTTTTAATTTTTAAAAAGCACACACGCACACAAAAAAGCAGGGACATTTTCTTCCATGACCACAATACTATTACACTTACAAAAGCAACCCTAATATTACCTATTACTTGGTCCATAATCAAATTCTGCTTCTGAAAAAAATGCCTTTAAAAAAAAGAAGTTTCACTTTTTTGAATCAGAATCCATTCAAGTCATTGTTATGTCTCTTAAGTTGCTCTTAATTTCAAACAGTCTCCCCTCCACCCCACCCTGGTTTTTTTTTTGGCAATTGATTCATTGAAGAAACTGGGTCAGTTATTCCGTTATCATCCCACCATCTGAACTTGTCTCTTTGCTTCTTTGAAATGGTGATGGCCTTTCACTTACTCCTCCATTATTCCCGCCGCACCCCCTCTCCCCAACTGCCACACCCTCTCTCTATGGATTAACCTAATCCGGACTTTTCACATAAATGGAATCTTCTTCCTGTCTGGTTTCTTTCACTTAGCATAATGTTGTCAAGGTTCATCCATTTTGTAGCATGTATCAGTACTTCTTTTTAAAACTGAATAATATTCCTTTGTATGAGATACACCATATTTTGTTTATCCACGCGTCAGTCAATGGACATTTGTGTTGTTTCCACTTTTTGGCTATTGTGAATATGCTGCTTGCACTTGTGTACAAGTTTTAGCGTGGACATAAGTTTTCATTTCTTTTGGCGGTGGAACTGCTGAATCAAATGGTAACTCTGTGTTTAGCCTTCTGAGGAACTGCCAGACTTTTCCAAAGTGTTTGCTTCATTTTGCATTCCCACCCTCAGGGTCTGAGGGTTTCAATTTCTCCACACTTGTTATGATCCGACTTTTTCTTTTTTTGGCCATGCCGAGTGGCATGCGGGATCTTCCCCGACCGGGGATCGAACCTGTGTCCCCTGCAGTGGATGAGCGGAGTCTTAACCACCGGACCGCCAGGGAAGTCCATGATCTGACTTTTTTTTTTTTTAGCTTTTTAAATTTTTATTTATTTATTTATTTTAGTTTTGGCTGTGTTGGGTCTTCGTTTCTGTGCGAGGGCTTTCTCTAGTTGCGGCGAGCGGGGCCACTCTTCATCGCGGTGCGCGGGCCTCTCACTGTCGCGGGCTCTCTTGTTGCGGAGCACAAGCTCCAGACGCGCAGGCTCAGTAGTTGTGGCTCACGGGCTTAGTTGCTCCGTGGCATGTGGGATCTTCCCAGACCAGGGCCCGAACCCGTGTCCCTGCATTGGCAGGCAGATTCTCAGCCACTGCGCCACCAGGGAAGCCCATGATCTGACTTTTTGACTGTAGTCATCCTGTGGGTATGAAGTGGTATCTCACTGCTGTTTCTTGTTTTTGTTTTTTTTAAGATTTTTTCAATGGGGACCCTTTTTAAAGTCTTTATTGAATTTGTTACAGTATTGCTTCTGTTTTATGTTTTGTTTTTTTGGCCACGAGGCATGAGGCATGTGGGATGTTCGCTCCTGGACCAGGGATCGAACCCGCACCCCTTGCATTGGAAGGCGAAGTCTTAATCACTGGACCACCAGGGAAGTCCCTCACTGCTGTTTTGACTGCATTTCCTTCATGATTAATGATGTGAAACATTTTTTTTCATGTGCTTATTGGCCATTTATATATCCTCTTTGGAGAAATGTCTGTTTCGATCCTTTGCCCGTTTTTAAATTGGGTTATTTGTCTTTTTATTATTGGGTTGTAAACTTCTTATATATTCTAGATACAATTCCTTTGTCAGACAGGTGATTGGCAACCACCACCTGTTTTGGTACAGCTTGCAAACTAAGAATGGTTTTTAACATTTTTCAATAATTGGAAAAGACCGTAACCAACAAGGACCCACTGTATCTCACAGAGAACTATACTCAATATTTTGTAATACCCTATAAGGGAAAAGAATCTGAAAAAGAATATATATATCTCAATCCCTTTGCTGTACACCTGAAACTAACACAATCCTGTAAATCAACTATACTTCAATTTTTTTAAAATTGGAAAAAAATCAAAAGAAGAATAATATTTTGTGATATGTGATTCAGATACCAGTGTCCATAAAAGAAGTTGTGACAGGGGCCATGTGGCCCACAAAGGTGAAAATCTTTACTCTCTAGCCTTTTCTGGCGGATCCCTGCTATAGCCTCTGGCTTCCTAGAATCAGGAAATTAAATTGAAAGGCTTGATTAATTTAGCTTCAGGCATCTTGGCATGGCTGCTTCAGAGCTGCTAGCTTCACGCCTGGCTGTCCCACTTTCAGGGATGGTGAGATTGATCAGGGGCTTCAGGTAGTGTTTACAGACTTAACGTTTGTCCCCAACCCCACCCGAAATCTTATATCTCCAATATGACTATTTGGAGATAGGACCTTTCCCGAAGTAATTAGGGTTTAATGAGGTCATAAGAGTGGGGTCCTACTCCATGAGGTTGGTGTCCTTAGAAGAGCAGGAGATGCCAGAGGGCAAGCACTCTCTCTGCCCTGTGAGGACACAGCCAGAAGGTGGCCAGCCATCTGCAAACCAGGAGGAGAGGCCTCACCAAAACCCAACCATGGTGCCACCCTGATCTCAGACTTCTGGCCTCCAGAACTGTGAGAAAATAATTGTCTGTTGTGTCAGCCACCCAGTCTATGGCATTTTGTTTTGGCAGTCCTAGCTGACTAATACAGGTAGGAACAGCACAAACATGCCATTGTAAAGCTATGTTTTTCTCCTTTCTACCAGCAAGTATTAACACCCTGCGGATGTCCAGTTGCCATCAGGTGCCTTAGTGAATCAGTTATGTCATCAGGGGTTGCAAAATGGTGGCTTTCCAATTCTTTCATTCCTCCCACATTTCTTTATCCAAGCTGTTTTTCACCTGAGCCACGTCCAAGGATCAGTAGAAGGGAGTGACGTGATCTAAGCTCCCTTTTGAAAAGCTCACCAGGGCTCCTCTGTCAAGGAACAGACTGAGGAAGAGACCAGTTAATTCCTCTGGGCCTCTGTTTTCTCACCTCTAAAATGGGGAGAACCTACCTCAGAGGTTATCCCGAGGACCGAATGCGTTCAGAATTATGAAGCACTTTGCCCAGGGCCTGGTGCATAAGTGTTGGAAGGATGTGATGGTCATTTCTGTTCCTGCAGTGCTTTTGTATTGATTGGATGGATGATTCATTCATTGATTACACACTTCCCCTGGCCCTAGGGTTGGAAGTGGTTAACTGATCCTATCTGACATCTCTGTGCCCCCCAGGTGCCGGGCAGTGCCAGGACCCATCCTGGAGTCCAACCCAGGCCCCGCCTCTAGGGGCTTCTAGTCTGGGGGGAGAAATTCTGAGGGGTGGCAGCTATAATGGACGGAAATCAGGGCATTGTCAGAGCACCAGGAATGCCTAACCCAGGCTACCCAGAAGAGGCGACTCCTGATGGAGCCTGGGAGGAGGAAGGGGACGGGATTTCCAGGCGGAAGGTCCAGGCCTACAGGAGCTGCCCCGTTCCACGCTGAGAGTCAGCACAGTGCCTGAGGCTGCCTGCAGCCAGACAGCATCAGGGATGGTGAAGGCCACAGACTCACATGCCTGGGTCAGACCCCGGCTGCATGACCTTGGGCACCTTCTCCCTGCCTCTGTTTCCTTGTTTGTAGCAACTGTTCGGGTTGTGGCATCCGGTGGAGTTAATATGTATCAAATACTTAGAACAGGGCCAGGTTCACCAAACCTCTTAAATAAATACCAGTCATTATTAATAGAAAATCTCAGACCCTCGCTTTTGCTCTTAGGGAGCTCCCTCTTTCCTGCTTCCAACACATCCTGTTTGTGTCTGTGATTTCCTTGAGTGTAATCGGCCCTTTGGGTTCCTTTAACACAGGTCTCCGCCCCCCTGGGACGGCCTGCAGCATTCATGTGACCCACGCTATTCAAGGGAGGGGGCTCGTAGCATCCTTTAGTTCTCAGAGGGTTCTCTGATCCCAAGAGATTCAGGATTCAAACGAATCAACTGCAGAAAAAGACGGTCGGGAGAGAATAAGGGAGATTTGAATACAAGCTGAATAGTAAAGGATGTTAAGGGATTATTAATGCATTAATGGTATTGTGGTCATGTTTTCTAAACACAGTAGCCACGAGTCCCCAGAGGCTGTGGGGCATTTTGATATGTGGCTAGTGCCCCCGAGGGACTGTGTTTTTTTAATCATTTCATTTTGATTAGTTTAAATTCAAGCACCGATACTGGATTCAATCCCTGGAAAACTTTTAAGTACGTTTGGCACAAGCAGGGCGTGTGAATGTATATTTGCTCCTGTAAATTTTATGAACCCGAAATATAGGACAAGTTTCTCTAATGAAACTTTCGTGTCTGAATTGAGATGTGTTGAGAGAGTGGACTAGATTCTGGATTTTGAAGACTTTGTAGGAGAACGGGAATGAGTTGGCCTTTATTCTTGGATTGTGACCTCCCCGGGAGCTCTGCAGCTGTCACACGGTTAAGGGGGCAGCTCCAGAGCCCGGCTGCCTGGGTTCGAGTCTGGCTCTGTTGCCACTTCCCAGCTGGGGGACTCCATGGGCCTGTTTTCTCCTCTGTAAAATGGGAAGGAGGATATATAACAGCTGATGTTACTTTGGATGTGGCCTCTCTGAAAAGCTAGTGATGTGAGATGGTAGTAGTTCTGTTTTCTCTTTTGAGGTTTTCCTCACTGAGGAGACAATAAAGCTGCTGACCCCTGGTCAACCCTGGTCAGCGGTTCTCAAACTTTTTGGTCTCAGGACCTTAAAAATCATCAAGGACTCCAAAAAGCTTTTGTTTGTGGGAGTTCTGTCTAGCAGGATTTGCCGTATCAGGGGAATTCCCCCGGCAGTCCAGTGGTTAGGACTCGGCACTTTCACTGCTGAGGGCCTGGGTTCGATCCCTGGTCAGGAAAGTAAGATCCTGCAAGCCTCGCTGCATGGCCGAAAGAAAAAAAGATTTGCCATATCAGAAAGGGAAACAGACATGAAACTGTCTTTATTGAGATATAATCCACATGACACAAAACTCACCGATTTAAAGTATACAATTCGTGGTTTTCCGTATAATCACTGTTTTTGCAACCATCACCATTTTCTGACTTCAGGACATTTTCATCACTGCAGAAAGAAACCCCATACCCCTTAGCAGCCACTGCATGCCCCCCCCCTCCCGGTCCCCCCTTCTCCCAGCCTGTGGCAACCACCAATCTGCTTTCTGTCTCTATGGATCTGCCCATTCTGGACCTTTCACATAAATGGAATCAACAACACGTGGACTTTTGTACCTGGCTCTGTTCACTCCACATGATATAACAGACATTTTTAAAACCCAAGGATGTACAAGCACAAGTCACACAGCCTCTGGAAAACCCCACTGGACACTCGAGAGAAGGAGAGGAACAAAGGCAAACACATTTGTTTTATTTATTTATTTTTAGAGAGCTCTTTTTATATTTATTTATTTATTTATTTGGCTGCGCTGGGTCTTAGTTGCAGCACGTGGGATCTTCGTTGCGGCATGCAGGATCTTTAGTTGGAGCACGCGAACTCTTAGTTGCGGCATGTGTGTGGGATCTAGTTCCCTGACCAGGGATCGAACCCACGCCCCCTGCGTTGAGAGCACAGAGTCTTAGCCACTGGACCACCAGGGAAGTCCCAAACATGATTTAGTATTACAGAAATAGTTTCGTGGACTCCCTGAAACTATCTTAGGGACCCCTGGGGTCCCTGGACCTTCCTTTGAGAACCACTGCCCTAGGCAAATGGCTTCACTTCTGTGCCTGAGTTTGCCTCTCTCCAAAGTGGAGATGGGGATGGCACGGACCTCAGAGGGTGGCTGAGGTTGGACGACTGAGAGCTGGCCTGGGGGTCAGGGGTCAAGCAGTGTCCCTTGGGATTACTCCCATGACCGCCTGGCGAAGTAAAGAGGTGCTCCATCTATAGCGGTTCCTCTCTCTCTCAGAGGGAAAATGTCCCGGTCCACAAAGCCAGAGAACTTGGCCACAAGACAAGCAGCCCAGTGCCAAATACCGCAGAGGGTCAAGGCAGTTGACAGCTAAGAATAGAGTGGGGAATTTGTCCCCGAGGAGGTGAACTCGACCTTCATGAGTGCCAGTGGGGAGGGGGGAGCTGGGGCGGAAGCCAGGGGGCCAGGGCGGAGGAGGGGGATGGCAGGTGAGGTGGCAGCAGGTGCTGGGCTTGCTCCAAAGCTGGGGGTGAGGGGAAGCTGGAGGAGGGGCGGTGGATGGAGTTGGGGTGTTTCACCAAGGTTACCTTCTGCAAGCAGCACCGTGGCCGCAACTGGGGTGATAGAAATGTTCCGCATCTCGATTTGGGGGGGTAGTTACGAGGGTGTATGCAATTGTCAAAACCTATCAAGCTGCATCCTTAAGGTCTGTGCATCTATTCTATGTAAATATACCTACAAAACAGAAAATGGGTTTCTGGGAGGAAGACGCCAGTAGGGGGAGTGCGAGATCTGTAGCTCAAGGAGAGGTTTGTGTTTGAGTGTGAAAGTGAAAGGCAAGTTTCTGAAAGCATCCCGAACCGGAAAATAAAGATGAAGTTGCTTTTTTACATTTTGGGATCTCCTGGTTGTGCCTCCCTCCCCCACCTTCTGGATCCTCCTTGCAGCCACAGAGCCAGAGAGACTATTTCCTGAACATTCCATATGCCATGCTCTGAGTGTGACCTCATTTAGTCCACACAGCAATCCAGTCGTGTCAACTAGAGCCCATGGTTCTCCCCACTTCTTACCAAAGGACTCAGAGAGTCAGTTACAAGTCCAGAGTCACAGCCAGTAGGGGGCCAACCTTGGACTCAAGCCCAGGCAGGTCTTATTTCTTTGGTCCATATAACCCCCTCCTTCTTGTTCCATTTATTCTTGTTTATCCCCTAGTCAGTCCCCTCCCCTACGTGGGCGATCATTCTTACATGCATCATCTTTTGTTTGCAGGTGTTTAAAATGCATCATTCTGTGCACGTGCAGATTGTTGTATTTCTTACTTTTCTCACCCAGCATTGTGTTTTTAAGATCCACCCACAGGAATTCCCTGTTGGTCTGGTGGTTAGGACTCCGCGCTTTCACTGCCAAGGGCGAGGCTTCAATCCCTGGTTGGGAAACTAAGACTCCACAAGCTGCGTGGCACTGCCGAAAGAAAAAAAGTCACCCACGGTGCTCTGTACACACCCAGTCAGTTGCATCTCACTGCTGGGTGGTCTCCTTGAGGGGCAGTCACTATCCATTCCGCGAGGGCGGGATATTCAGTTGCCTTTGACTCCCCTCCAGTATAAATAACACCACTGTGAACATCCTCATACGTGCTCCCTAGTGGGTGTCGCCTTTGGGGCGCATACACCCAAGTGCAGAATCGCCTGCACTCACTTTGCTGAAGTACCACCAGCCTGTGTTCCCCCAGCATCACCAGAGGGGATTCCTATCACCCACCCTCACCCTATCCAGCTCCTATGTTATCCAGCTCTCAAAGTTTCGCCCACCAGCCTAGTGATAGATTTAAAATGATGTCTCACTGTGCTTTTCCTGTGAGGAGAATTTGAGGCATCTCTCCATCTACCTGTTAGTCTTTGAGCTTCTTCTGTAAATCGCCTCTTCATATCCTCTGCTCATTTTCCTATTGGGGTAGCTGGGTTTTTCTTGTTGATTTGCCAGAGTTCCACGTACAGTCAGTTCTGCTCTAACACTTGTTTTGAAAACTCGAGATTTATTCCAGTGCGATTGACACATTAGGGAACAATTTGAGCATAAGACATGTTGCACCTAAAGGAACCCAGGTGCGCTTGGTTGAAATGAGCGTGTAGGCATACACAGAGCACACGCTCAACACATCCAGAACATCTACTGGGCGCTTCAGTTCCCCACTTGTGTTACGAGCCCCACTGATCACATCTGGTGCTAGAACTTTCCGTTAGATAACCCTCCTTCCACCACCTCACAGTAACTCACAATGTGTACCCCTTCGGACACCACTTCCACAAGCAAACTTCAGGTCTTTTTCAGGGTTAATTGCCATATTTTTTTTTTGGAGGTATAGGCATTTCTTAACCATTTAACGTGTGCAAAACTCTCTTCCCCTGCCCCACTCCCAGCTTTCCCATCAGATCAGATCGGGGGCCAGAAAGGTCCAGTCCTCTCTGCCTGGGCTCCCTCTGGTCACACAGCCCTGCAGCTGCCCCTTCCTTACCCCCCGGGATGACGCGCCACGGCAAGAACTGCACGGCGGGGGCCGTCTACACCTACCATGAGAAGAAGAAGGACACAGGTACTGGGGTTGGGAGGGGGGGCAAATGGACCCTGAAGTCCCCATGTTACTTTGCTCCTCTGGTTGTGCTTTCTGGGCATGTGTCTTTCCCCTGACCATGTAAGTAACAGCCACGTGACTGATGGTCATGACTGGAAACGTAACAGCCCACGTGAGCCAGCGACCTTCTCCCTGCCTTGTCGTGGGCACTGCGTTAAGTGCCTTCCATGCTAAGCCTCCCGAACACCCACTGAGGAAGGAATCACTGTTGTCAGGCCATATTCCAGAGGTGGAAACTGAGGCCCAGAGAGGTACAGACGCTTAAGCTTGGTCACAGAGCCAGAAGGCCCGAGGGGAGCCAGTTACGAGCCTCTTCCCCGAGCTGCCTCAGGGACAGGGCCTGTCTGTCACTCATCCTCTGGGGATGAACGCCTTCCTGTGGGTTGTGCAGCCTTGTCCCCAACGCAGACGCACAGCCCAAGCTCTTGACTGCCTGTTCTCTGAGTCCCCCCACCTCGGAGTCCTCTCTGTGCCTTTCTCTCCGAGTTTGGAGAAGGGCACATCTCCTGCCTGTTCTCTGAGTCCCCCCACCTCGGAGTCCTCTCTGTGCCTTTCTCTCCGGGTTTGGAGAAGGGCACATCTCCTGCCTCTCCATCCCTCTACCTCTCTCCGTCCCCAGTGGCCTCAGGCTACGGCACCCAGAACATTCGACTGAGCCGGGATGCCGTCAAGGACTTCGATTGCTGCTGCCTCTCTCTGCAGCCCTGCCACGACCCTGTTGTTACGTAAGCTGGGAACGCGGGTGGGCGGGTCAGGGTGGCGAGGGCAAGGGAACCGCCAGGAGGGGGCTGCACAGCCAGGGCGCCCTGGCAAGCCACCTACCCTCCCGCAGCCTCAGTGTTCTCCTCTGAGACATGGGCATGATCCTAGTACGCTTCATGGGGTGTGGAAAAGAATACATTCACAATAGAGGGTAGGGCTCCTGGAAAGTTGCTAGCCCATAATAACAGCTCACGTGTGGAGTGCTTACTGTTACCTGCCTCTTAGCGTCTGGCAAAGGCTTCAGTGAGATAATGGGTAGAAGATACTTAGTCCACTGACTAAATATGTGCTCAACTACTGGTCCATTTTGTAGACATCGCGATGAGAGTAGATCGTGGTTCAGGGTCCCCGAGGCCACCGGGAGGCTCAATGGTTCACTAGAAGAACCCATAGAACTCAGCAAAGCAGTTATCCTCAAATGACAGTTTATGACAGCAAAAGGTTACAGATTAAAACCAGCAATGGGGGTGGTTTCCCAGGCAGTCCAGTGGTTAAGACTCCGAGCTTCCAGCGCAGGGGGCGTGGGTTTGATCCCTGGTCGGGGAACTAAGATCCCACATGCCGGGCTTCCCTGGTGGTGCAGTGGTTAAGAATCCGCCTGCCAATACAGGGGACACGGGCTTGATCCCCAGTCCGGGAAGATCCCACATACCACAGAGCAACTAAACCCATGCACCACAACTACTGAGCCTGTGCTCTAGAGCCCGTGAGCCACAACCACTGAAGCCCACGCACCTAGAGCCCATGCTCCACAACAAGAGAAGCCACTGCAATGAGAAGCCCGCCCACCGCAACGAAGAGTAGCCCCTGCTCGCCGCAACTAGAGAAAGCCCGTACGCAGCAACAAAGACCCAACGCAGCCAAAAATAAATAAATAAAATAATATAAAAGATCCCACATGCCGCGTGGCACGGCCAAAAAAAATTTTTTAAATAAATAAAATCAGTGGGAAAAGACAGATGGGGCAGAGTCCCAGAGAGACCAGGCACAAGCTTCCTTTGTCTCTCTCAGTAGAGTCGCAGGAAAGCGCTTAATTTTCACAGCAGCAGTTACTACCCACCAGGAAGCTCGCTCCAGCCTTGGTGTCCAGGGTTTTTATTGGCGGTTAGTCACCTAGGCCTGGCTGACCTTGGTCTTCAGCCCCTCCAGAGGTCCAGCTCACACCACATGGTCCCAGCCTCCCAGGCAAACAGAGACACTCTTAACAGGCAGGACATTCCAAGGCCTAGAGGTGCCCTCCCAGGAGCCAGTCCTTTGGCTGGAATGTGCAGGGTTTGGACAGCCCAGGCCTGCTGAGCTAACCCTTTACGGCGCGAGATTTTGCCTATGCATCAGAGAACATTATAAAGCCAGGAGAGTGAAAACAGTGCGGTCACCTCAGAGAGCTAAGCCGAGCCCTGAGTGAGCAGCTGCCTATAAGACGCTTAGTGGTTGCCCTGGGCAGGGAGCTGATGTTTGGCAGGTGACTTAACCTCTGGCCATGTGGCCTGGGCCAGGCCCTGTTTTCTCATCCCTTCCTCTCTTTGCAGCCCCGATGGCTACCTGTATGAGCGGGAGGCAATCCTAGAGTACATTTTGCACCAGAAGAAGGAGATCGCCCGGCAGATGAAGGTGGTGGGGCTGGGAGAAGGGGGTGCAGGCGTGGGTAGGCAGTTTCGATGCTGGGCCTCCCGTCTAAATTCCTCCCCGCCCAGGCCTCTGCCTGTGCTGTTCCCTCTGCCGGGCACACCATCCCCTCCCACTTCTGGTTAAATTCTTCTCGTTCTCCAGATTTCAGCCCAGGTGTTGCCTCCTCTGGCCTCTTGCTAGTCCAGGGCCCTGAGAGCCTGCCCCTGTCACCTCTTCTTTGGCACTTGTCACAGTTGTGACTCTACCTGTGGCTGTCTGATACAGGACCCAGGGGCAGGGAGCAGGGCTCTCACCCACCCCAAGGCCCTAGGTTCTCGGGACATACTTGGTAAATGAGTGGATGCCAGCTCATCTCCTTGGGCCTCAGTTTTATTGTCTCTAAAATGGGCTGACAGGGCCAAACTAGAGGGCACTGCAGGGCATGCGGGAAATGCTCACAGATAAGAAATTTTTAGGCATTTTCTTGGAGCCAGGCCCACCTTCCATGGCTGAGCTCATTTTGTGGCTAGGAGGGACCCAGTCTCCCTCCTTGTTCTGCCGGCTTTTCCGGAGCTCAGGAAGCACTGGGGGCCAGATTCTTGTTGAGCTTTTGGTCTGTAGTGCGTGGCTTCCCCTGTGCCCAGGTCCTCCACCCGGACTGGTGGCCCCCTCGTCGTGGAGCCCACCTCGGAAGCCTTCCCGAGCATCAGTCAGCGTCAGCGTTCCCTCCTTGCTCACTGGGTGGCCAGAGCAGTGTCTCCTCTTGCCCTCACGCTGCCTGAGCCTTCATGGCTCCATAAACCTTCTCTGCTCCCTACTATCCTGGAACTCGGGCCCTTGAGGGCAGGGACAGAGTCTACACTGCATGGACTGTATAATAGATAAGTGATAAGATATACTGTATAATTAATATCATATGGCCCAAAATTACATTTATTGAGCACTTACTATGTGCCAGGCCAGGTGCTAAGTGTTTTAAAAAATCATCGTGTGTAACCCTCCCAGTGAGCCTCCGAGGTAGGTCACCATTGTCAGCCTGTTTTACGGATGAAGAAACTGAGGCCAGGAGAGGTCACAGTGCTTACTGGAGGCCACAGAGCTAATCAGTGACAAAGGCAGGGTTTGAGCTCTGGCGGTCTGCCTTCAGCCAAGCTGTTGACCACCGAGTCCCAAACCAGCTAAACTGGAAATGGCTTAACCGTCCTACAGTTGGTGAAGGGACAAGCAAAGGCAGCAGAGGCACACCATGGGTGACTGTGCAGCCGATTAAAGATTCACACCCAGGCAGTCACCAGCCTCTAGCAAACAGAGCCTCTGCCAGGAACCTCCCCTGTATGGGTTCCAGTTCACCCACCTTTAAATTCAAAGAGGCACCCCAGCCCCCACCTAGGGTGCCCCAAACTCACAAGCCGCAGGAGGATGCCTAGCTCGCTTCTGCCTGGCTGCCCGTAGGCCTACGAGAAGCAGCGGGGCGTCCGGCGCGAGGAGCAGCAGGAGCTGCGGCGGGCGGCCGCGCAGGACCAGGTGCGGGGCTTCCTGGAGAAGGAGGCGGCCATCGTGAGCCGGCCCCTCAACCCCTTCACGCCCAAGGCCGCCTCCGGGAACTGCCCCGGTGAGAGAGAAGTGCACATGCGAGTGGGTGGGGGTCCCGCGGGGCCGGGTGCCTCCCTGGGTGCGGCGTCCGAACCCCTCTCCCCGCCCCCGCAGATGATGCCCGACCCGGGTCCAGCGCGGGCCCCACAGGCAAGGACAAGGACAAAGCGCTGCCCAGCTTCTGGATCCCGTCGCTCACCCCCGAGGCCAAGGCCACCAAGCTGGAGAAGCCGGTGAGCCGCCTACCCCAGCAAGCGCCCGTGTGTGCCCACTTTGCCAGAGAGAGCCAGGGTCCTGAGGGCCCTCTCCCCTCCCTCACAGGGACCCCCATCCTCCCTCCACCTGGCTCTAGCCCCGCCTGTTGACTCGGCCCCCCCTCCTGCTCCCCAGTCGCGCATCGTGACCTGCCCCATGTCCGGGAAGCCGCTGCGCATGTCCGACCTGACGCCCGTGCGCTTCACGCCGCTCGACAACTCCGTGGACCGCGTGGGGCTCATCACGCGCAGCGAGCGCTACGTGTGCGCCGTGACCCGCGACAGCCTGAGCAACGCCACGCCGTGCGCTGTCCTGCGGCCCTCGTGAGTCACCTGGGGGACAGCCTGGGGACCTGCGGGACGGGGCGGGCTTGGGGTGCGGCTTTCTCTTTGGGGCGGGGCCTCTGATCGTTGTACCCCACCGTCACCCTCACTGCAGTGGGGCCGTGGTCACCGTGGAGTGCGTGGAGAAGCTGATTCGCAAGGACATGGTGGACCCCGTGACCGGAGAGAAGCTCACGGACCGCGACATCATCGTGCTGCAGCGGGTGAGTGGCACCCCTCCTCCCTGTCCCCTCGCCTTCCGGTAACCCCGACCTGCTTCCAGAGGGCCCACCCCCTTACCGAGGCCCCGCCCCACCAAGGGGGCGGGGCCCAACCTCACCTCGCGGGCTAGGGAACCCCGACGGCAGCCCAGCTCCCCGACGCCTCTCCTCCTCCTCCTCCTTCTCTAGGGCGGCACGGGCTTCGCGGGCTCCGGAGTGAAGCTGCAGGCCGAGAAGTCCCGGCCGGTGATGCAGGCCTGAGCGCACGGGAAACCAAATAAATGGGCTTGTTGGACGCGACAGGCCGTGTGGCGCCTTCATTCACCGCGCCGGAGCCCGGTGACGGCGTGCGCTCAGGAATGACTGCACTTTGAAAGCGTGGGCTAAGAATATTTGATGTGTTCTCACGTTAAGAGTAATATCTGAATCGAATGCAAACGCACAGCTTTAAATGGGTTGAGTGGCCAGAAGCTGGAGTCTGGGCCGCGACCACAGGAGGGCGCCACTTTAACGGACTATAGAAATCCCCGCACTTTCTTTTGAGTTAAGCCAAATTTGAAGCCCAGGAGGCGACCCGGAACGCGTACCCCGTTGTAAAGTTTGATAAGACACGCAAAGGAAATGAAGTGCTGTGTGTGACTGAGAAAGCGAACAGCCGGCATCCTGTCTAGAGAAGGCAGTCAGGAACACTCCCTCCCCCACCACCTGGAGGCTGGAGGGTGAAGAGGAAGAAGAAACCACAAGTGCAGAGTCCCGGAGGCAGCAAAGTACTTGGCAGGTGTGAAGAGAGGGAGGAGTTCAGAGCAACCAGGCCTAGTGGACCTGCCCAGAGTTCAGACTTGACTAGGAGGGCAGGGGTGGCCTTTAAAGCTATGTTTTTAATAACCATTGAATCACAAAAGCAGACCCTGTGCAGTGTGGAGAACCAGAGCATACAGTCAAGCAAAGATTGCAAAAATAAAGACTTAAAAGTCCTGACTGTCTGAGCGATACCCGGGTCCTGTCCTTCCAGGTCTTTCTCACACGAGTTTTTTCAACAAAGTGAGATTTCCATGCAAATACTTTTCTGTTCATTGAACAGTCTCTACCTTTTCATTTTGGTAAAAGGTCTTCTCATCTAATGCCCAGGCGAGATTCAGAGTGTCCTTGAGTGCTGGGCAAGCCCCTGTCTGGTACAGGACCAGTTGGTGTGTCCGGCTGCAGGGAAAGGTGTTAGCAAGAGGGTGGGTCATCCTTGCACCCTGGGGAGCCCCGGAAACCCAGCAGTTCCTCAGACGCTTCTAGACCCTTCCCTTGGTCCCTAAGAGCCCTCATGCCCCACTCTTGGGCTCCCAGTCCCTCGTTTTGGGAGAAGAATGCTTGTACCCATTTTGCAGAACAGCCCACTGAGGCTGAGAAGACAACGTGCTCAAAGTCACACTGCTCAAGGCCATAGCTGAGCCCAGGTTCACCCAGAGGTCAGCCACCTCCAGATATCTGCACCCCTCCTCATTCAGTCCTGCCCTCCTCCACATCCTTTGCACCCTTCCTCCCCTAGGTTTCCCACACTACCACCCACAGACCTCTCCACCTTGGCAAGCTCCCACCCCATCCCTTTACCCAGAATGATAGAGATCGTCCCTCCTTCTCTAAACACCCCCCAATCCCTGTCCTCTTAAGAGCTCTCAACCACCCCGAGTCTTTTCTCTCAGTCCTCCCCACCCAAGGATCCTGTTTATGTGTAGTGCAGACCATGCCCCACCCCAAATAAAGATGTAAAGGTGCAAGATTGGAAATTCTGGATTTCCACAAGGAGCCTAAATCCCACTCTTTAGTTCACAGGCCCTTTGAGACACTCTGCGGGGAGGGGTGGGGTGTGAGTCAAGGTCCTCACTCTAAGCCATAGGTTTCCTTTAAGATTTCAAAGGTAACAAGGAGAGGAAGCAAGAGTCAGACCACAGCTGAAGCTGTGGCAGAAGGGCGGGACGGGAAGTGGAGACAAATTTTGTGTTTTCTCAGCAGAGGTTCCTTAGACACTGGTCTAGAGTTCAAAGCAAAGGGGCTTCCCTGGTGGCGCAGTGGTTAAGAATCCGCCTGCCAACGCAGGGGACACAGGTGCGAGCCCTGGTCCGGGAAGATTCCCACATGCCGCGGAGCAACGAAGCCCGTGCGCTGCAACTACTGAGCCTGCGCTCTAGAGCCCATGAGCCACAACTACCAGGCCCGCGCGCCACAACTACTAAAGCCTGCATGCCTAGAACCCATGCTCCTCAACAAGAGAAGCCACCGCAATGAGAAGCCCGCGCACCGCAATGAAGAGTAGCCCCCGCTCGCTGCAACTAGAGAAAGCCCGCGTGCAGCAACAAAGACCCAACGCAGCCAAAAATAAATAAATTTATTAAAAAAAAAGAATCAGAAGATCTGACATCGTCAAGAGACCCCACCCGACTGCTTCTCCCAGGCTGGCTCTCAGAAGCCGGTGGATTTCATCACTAATCTGGAGGTGTCAGGGGTCACCAGTGGGAGAACTAAAAGCAGAAACAGTTCCAAAGTTCCCGAAGTTCTCAGTAAGCACGTGGAGGAACTAGAATTTTCTTTACTACGCCGGTAGGCATGGAAACTGGGGAAACGATTTGGCCACATGTAGTAAAACTAAAGAACGGTGACTGCATGACCTGGCAATCTTACTCTGACCTCTGCAACCAACACACATACAAAGAGCCTCAACAAAACGCAAACTAGAATGTTCACAGCAGCTCTGTTTGTCATAGCCGCTTACTGGAAATGACCCAAGTTTATCAACAGCAGAATGCATGACCTGTGGGCCATTCCCAGTGGAGTGCTATACAGCAACGAAAAGGACCACTCTGCGAAACACCTATGAGTGCACACAACGTGCTTTTACTTCTCTAAATAAATAGGCGAAAGTATGCCCTTTGAAATCGGGGTAGTAGTTATCCTTGGGGAGGTGATGTCTGGGTCCTCCCGGGGGCTGATAGTGTTCTCTTTCTTCATCTTGAGTACTAGTTACAGGTGTGTGCATGCAGTCTGAAAATTCATGTTGCTGAACACTTATGTTGTACACTTTTCTATTCATATGTTATTCTCCCATAAAAATGTCCTTAAATTCACTGCAATAACAAAGAGATGTCCTTGGCAGTTTGGCAGTGTCTACCGAATTCATAAATTCCATTTCTAGGAATTTATCTGCAGTTAAATTCATGGAAAATTACGGATGTGCTAGTGCCTTCTGTGCCGCATCCTTTGGAAGAGAAAAGACTAGAAACAACTTAAATGTTCAGTAGAGAACTGGTTAAATAATCTATCCAGGGACTTCCCTGGTGGCGCAGTGGTTAAGAATCCGCCTGCCAATGCAGGGGATACAGGTTCGAGCCCTGGTCCGGGAAGATCCCCCATGCCACAGGGCAACTAAGCCCGTGCGCCACAACTACTGAGCCTGTGCTCTAGAGCCCGCGAGCCACAACTACTGAGCCTGCGTGCCACAACTACTGAAGCCCGCACGCCTAGAGCCCGTGCTCCGCAGCAAGAGAAAACCCCGCTCACCGCAACTAGAGAAAGCCTGTGCACAGCAACGAAGACCCAAAGCAGCCAAAAATAAAAAATATATATATATATAAATAAAATAAATTTATAAATAAATAAATAAATAAATAATCTATCCAGGAGAATATCACTCAGCTGTAAGACTGTGAGAGAGAGAGAGAGAAAGCAGGGGGAATGGGGGAGAGAAAGGAAATGAAGACTTTCTTTGTGGACTGAGTTGAAATAGTCTTCAAAATGTATTCTTAATTACCTTAATGAAAAAATAAATAATTTTTAATTTATTTATTTTATTTATTCCTTTTTTATTTTTGGCTGCGATGGGTCTTCATTGCTGCGCGCTGGCTTTCTCTAGTTGAGGCAAGCGGGGGCTACTCTTCACTGCAGTGTGCGGGCTTCTCATTGCCGTGGCTTCTCTTGTTGCAGAGCACGGGCTCTAGGCTCACGGGCTTCAGTAGTTGTGGCACGCAGGCTCAGTAGTTGTGGCTCGCAGGCTCTAGAGCGCAGGCTCAGTAGTTGTGGTGCACGGGCTTAGTTGCTCCGCGGCATGTGGGATCTTCCCAGACCAGGGCTCGAACCCGTGTCCCCTGAATTGGCAGGCGGATTCTTAACCACTGCGCCACTGGGGAAGCCCATAAATATTTTTTAAAATTTACAATTGGAGGATTCTGACTTTAAAAAAAAAAAAGGCAGTAAGAGAAACAAGAATGGTAAAAATATTATTTATCTGCTGTCATTTCCATTAAAAGTAAAACAAGTTGTGCTTTTTTTTGCTTAATTCTGTGTAAATTCTCCCTGAGAAAAACACTGGCTGCCAGAAGAGGCGACCTTAGTGGAAGGAAGACTTCGGTTTTAGTATCATCATATGTATTTAGAATTTTGTATCCCACGAGTATATTGCCAAAATTTAAAAATAAAATGTGCAAAAGATTAAAAAAAAAAAAAACCTGGGGAGAGGCACTAAGAGTGTCCAGGTGCTGGGCAGCTTTTTATCATAAGTTTTTCCATAAAAGTAATTTGTTGCTATGTGTGCGTATTATTTTGATTTAAAAAAAAAATGTTTTCAAACATGCAGCCCCCAGAGAGCTACAAAATTTCCCTACTCCTTCCTAAACCAATTCTACACAGTCCGCCACTAGGGGGCAGTATGTCATCATGTTTATAATTAAAAGCTTTTGAGTCACACTTGGATTAAAATTCCAACCCTCCCACAGATAACAATTATAAACTCCGGACAAAACAAAACAGTTACTGTCAAGGTCTTATCCCAAGTTAAATTAGTCTCTTGACATATTTTAGCAATGCTTTTTAATGTATGATTCATTTTCTCGGTTTTTCCTGTTGATTGTGGTCTCCAGGAGGAATGTACTTTCCAATTAATTTGCAGTGCTTTAGATACCTGTTTGGTTACACTGGAGACAAAAGCAGGTCCATTGTCACTTTGAAGGGTGTAAGACAATCTAAATCGGGTGGGATATGCTTCCACCCATTCTGAAAGTGTCCACAAACACCAGCAGGTATCTGAAATTTCCTGCAGCTTGAGGCATTTGAGTAAAGTCTATTTGCTGATCTTCGGTAAGGCAGGTTCCTTTGTGTTAAGTCCCCCTCACTCCTTTCCTTTTCTTCCTGTACCACAGATGTTCCCTTGGGTTTTTATTACCATAAAGTGACAACTGTCTGACTTTTCCCACCCTGATGTAGTAGCACAAATGCTTGCACCTAGAGGATTTCATCATTCTTCCCTGTTTCTCCGCAGAATAGCTACAGAGCCATTCAAAGGCAACCATAAAACCATAAATAGCAATGAAGCACCTCTAACCATTAAAAGGATGCCTATTGGCCTTGGCATCCACCAACCAGGCTGAATCCTGGGATGGGCCTCTCAGTGATTTTAAGAACCAAGTGGAACCTTTCTCTTCTCCCTGGGGATGTCCCACTTTTGGACAAGAACAGACAGGTGTTTGTGTGTGTGTGTGTGTGTGTGTCTGTGTTCCTTTCCTTCCTTTGACATCAATCTGTAAATGAAAAAATGGTACCAAAACAAAATGAAATGAAAAACCCCTAACAACAAACAAAAACCTAAATAAACCCTCGAGTTTGGTCACGGGACTTTACATATCAAAAGAGCCATCAACTCAACCCTCGCGCAATGCGACTCCTTGGAGAGCTGTTGGATCCAGACCAACAACACAGGAGACCGCAGGCAACGGAATTAACACCACAGCAAGGGTGACGTTACATGGGGCACAGGGTCCCAAGATAACCCTCCCTAGCCCTCTTGTGGAGATCCTGACAGGTATTGTGGCCACACATCGTTACCATGAAATATCATCTTCCTCTCAGTCATGGATTAATAGCTGTTATCAGATCACCTACCCAAAATACACCCCAGAGGACTTTCTTTAGGGATAGTAGAAACATTCCCCAATTTTTAAAGACAGAAATACAAGACAAAACAAAAACAGCGCACACAAACGCCAGCATCCAAAGAAACAAACGATCCCGTTCACAAATCAGGGGAAAAGTCCAGCTGTTATTGCCTCTCTCCAACAGGGTACCCCCACTCAAATACAAAACAAACTGGCTTATTCCGGAGAAAAAAAGCCCCAAGTGGAGGAAAAAGTTTCCGGCTGTACACACCAGAACTACTCACCCTGCTGTATGGAGCCTGTCGGCTCCCACAGGTCGATTTCTTGCTCCCAATGCCAAGCGATGGGTCAGCTGGTGCCGCTTTGGGGAATTTTGAAGGGAAGATCCTCAGGACAAGTGCCGGCAGCTGCTAGGGCCTTACCCGAAAATTCCCCAACCAGGGCTGGTTGGCCATGAGCAGCAAGGCTCCTGGCCGGCTTTGCAAAAATTGGTACTACTTGCCCCACGTCAGGCCAGTAAATCCAGAGATGAGTCATTGGGGCAAAGAATAGTGACTTCATTCACAAAGCCAGCATACTGAGAAGATGGTGGGCTAGCATCTCAAAAGAACCATCTTCCCCGAGTTAGAATTCAGGCTCCTTTTATACTAAAAGGGGAGAGAGAAAGTCCTGGCTCCGGGTCAGACTCCGGGTGTTAATTTCTTCCTTCCCTCAGCCATTCACAGGTGGGCCTGGTCAGGAGGTTTCCCTTGAGCTAAACAAAGGTATTTTAGCTTAATGCTCATTACCTGGGAGGCAGGGTTCCCCGAGATGGGTCATTATGGATGATTTAAGCTTATAGGCAAAATCCCTTTAGTGATTAACTTGTAATAGGATACAAAAGTTCTTCCCTATTACAAAATGAGTGGAAAGTAGAGAGTTCCCAGTTTTCCCTACTATTAACATCTTGCACTAGTGTGGCACTTTGTTATAATTGGTAAATCAGTATTGATACATCATTATTAGCTAAAGTGTATAGACATATTATGGTTCACTTTTTTTTTTTCTTTGAAGTACTGTTGACTTACAATGTTGTGTTAGTTTCCGGTGTACAGCAAAGTGATTCAGCTATATATATATTCTTTTTCAGATTCTTTTCCATTATAGGTCATTATAAGATATTGACTATATAGTTCCCTGTGCTATACAGTAGGTCCTTGTTGTTTACCTATTTTATATATAGTGCTGTGTATCTGCTAATCCCAAACTCCTAATTTATCCCTCCCCCCCACTTTCCCCTTTGCTAACCGTAAGTTTGTTTTCTGTGTCTGTGGGTCTGTTTCTGTTTTGTAAATAAGTTCATTTGTATCATTTTTTAGATTTCACATATAAGTGAGATAATATTTGTCTTTGTCTGGCTTAGATCACTTAGTATGATAATCTCTGGGTCCATCCATGTTGCTGCAAATGGCATTATTTCATTCTTTTTTATGACTGGGTAGTATTTCATTATATATATGTACCACATCTTCTTTAGCCATTCATCTGTCGATGGACATTTAGGTTGTTTCCATGTCTTGGCTATTGTAAATAGTGCTGTAATGAACATTGGGGTGCATGTATCTTTTCGAATTAGTTTTCTCCTGTTATATGCCCAGGAGTGGGATTGCTGGATCATATGGTAGTTCTATTTTTAGTTTCTTGAGGAAACTCCATACTGTTTTCCATAGTGGTTGCACCAATTTACGTTCCCACCAACTGTGTAGGAAGGCTCCCCTCTCTCCTCCACACCCTCTCCAGCATTTATTATTTGTGGACTTTTTAATGATGGCCATTCTGACTGGTAGTGTGAGGTGGTACCTCATTGTGGTTTTGATTTGCATTTCTCCAATAATTAGTGACGCTGAGCATCTTTTCATGTGCCTGTTGGCCGCTGGATGTCTTCTTTGGAGAAATGTCTATTTAGGTCTTCTGCCCTCTAGTTTTATTTTTTGTTTCCAGGGACGACCTCAAACCCTGCCCAACCCCCAGAGCTCCCTCTTCAAATGCCTTGTCCCCTCCTTCAGCCCACAGCCCCCCAACTCCCAGCATGTTCCTCTCCCAGCCACAGCCCCCAAGGCCCCTGTTACCCCCTCAGAGAGACACACAGATGGGGCCCCAGCACTAGATTTTATTGCTTCCCTGGCAGAGAGGAGGCATCCTTTGGGCAAGTGCTGGGGGCGAGTTCGGGGCACCTGGGGGAGTGTTTCTCGTCTCTGTGGTGTGAGGCTCAGATTCGGATCTGGGGGTTAGTGGAGGCTCTTAGAGGCTGAGCTTGGCGTAGGGGGCCTTGGTCTGGGCGGGGAGACTCTGCCAGTGAGAAGTGGGTGGTCCCTCACTTTGGGTCTGTGAGCCCCTGGGGGGATCTGGGAGGGGCTGTGATGTCTCAGGGAGAGAAGTTGACCTGGTGGGTCTGTGAGAGCCCAGGAGCAGGGGGACACCGGAGGCTGTGTCCGCATCCTGCAGGGCTGGACAGGGGGCCCTGGCCACGGGGGCCCCTCTGCGGGTCAGCCCGTGGGGCGACAAGGCTGCAGTGGGCACACTGGGGCTCAGAGCTCATCATGGTGACGCGTCAGGTCCTCGCCGTAGTTGGTGGCCTGGCTGCCCACGAACATGTTCCAGTTGCCCAGGATCTCAGCCTTGCTCAGACGCCCGTCCTGAGGCGGGGGGGGGGGGGGGGGGGTCAGAGGTCAGTGGGACGCCACAGGGGCCCTGCCTGGGAGACTCCTCCCTGGAGCCAAGTATGGCTCCCATGGTCTCTGTTCCCCTCTCTCTGGGTCCCCCTCTCCCTGGGTCCCTGTCCCCCTCTCCCTGGGTCTCTGTTCCTGCTTTTCTCCCTCCCCACCTCGATCTCTCTGTCCCTCTTTCTTTCTCCAGCCAAATAGGGACCCCAGAGCCCCAGGCGCACGTTTTGGTCATTTCCGCCCCCGGGCCAGCGTCGCCCCCTGCGCCCATGCACCTGGTCCGTGTCACTCTCGTGCAGCAAGTGGTTGGCCTCCACCAGCGGCTGGTCCTGGGCAGGGGGCAGCACCCAGTAGCCCACCTCACTCCCATCCAGCTGCCCGTCCTTGTTCAGATCTCGGAAGTCCCGGAACTGTTCCCGCTCCGTCCGCACCCAGGCTGGCTCCTCCTCCCCGGCCTCTGCCGAGTACAGATCCGCTGGGGTTGGGGGTGAGAGGGGGCGACATCAGGGGCAGTTCCCGGGGCCTCCCAGCCTGGCTCTGACACTCCTGGACCCCGGAACCTCGGACCACCCACTTCACTTTCCTTCACCTCAGTTTCCTCTTCTGTTAAATGGAATTGATAACAAACCCGACTTGCAGGTGATCATTATGCTGCACGTGAAATTGACTTCATTGATTGGTCAGTTGATTGATTGAATCATCCATCCACTTGATTGATACACGCATGAAACAGAGTGTGCCCTGTGTGGTGCAGTGCCTGGCACATAGTAGGCACCCATATGAAGGAGCAATGAGTGAAGGTTTTTATAGGAGATCCTCTAAAGCTACACTTTGATCAGCTCACCACACCCAGAACATCCCTAGAGATTCCAGGAGCCTCTCATTTGTTGCAATCATTTGTAAATGTTTGAAAAGCTCTTCACCCCAAGGACCCACAGATACATTTGGAAGACATTACAACCTGACAAGTCTTTTTATACCAGACACAAAGCCACCATAATTAGGACAGAATGCCTTCCTCTACTCCAGGGCCAGGCCAGGGAGCTGTCAGAGGGAGGGATGTCCTCAAAGATGGAATAGATGCCAGGTACACAATTACCCACTTAGCCTTCAGGCTTCCTTTTTTTTTTTTAAATGGTCTTACATCTTTTTTTTTTTTTTTTTTTTTTGCCATGCCGTGCGTCTTGCGAGATCTTAGTTCCCTGACCAGGAACTGAACCTGTGGCCATGGCAGTGAAAGCGCCGAGTCCTAACCACTGGACTGCCAGGGAAGTCCCTGGAGTTCTTTCTGACCAAAAAGGGAGAGAGAGACTTCTATCTTCCTCAAAGACAGAAAAAAATAAATGATGCTTAAATTAAAATGTCTTGCCTATGGGTTTGTTCCATAAAAGCATTCTATAAAGCAATGTTTTCAAACTTTAAAGACTTCCACGTTTAATAGCCTTCCCTTCAACCAAATTCTCTGTACCCCTGAGGACAGGGACAGAGGCAGGACCAATGGGGAATTGGGGGTGTCTCGGGGGCTCCCCGACATCCTGAATAACAGGAGATGCAGCATTTGCTGTGTAAATGCAGGCTCAAGACAATTTCCCTGACATCCTATCCCAACCAAACACAGCCCCTGAGCCCTGATTTTGTAGAAACTCCACACTCTCCCAGGAATGGACCTGCTCTGTGATATTCTCTGCTCTGTCCTCGACCACCAACGTGCAGTAGGTGCTTGATAAATGTTTCCTGGCCCGGCACACAGTAGGTGTTTGATAAATGCTTTTGCGGTCTGGCAAACAGAAGGGACTCAATAAATGTTTCCTGAGCCTGGTATACAATAGGTGTTTGATAAAGATTTGCTGGGCCCAGCAAATATATGTGCTCAGTAAATGTTCCTTAGGCCTGGCCCAAAGTGGATACTCAGTAAATGTTGGGTGGATGGATGGACCCAGGCAGCAACCCTGCCCCACTTGAGAGAGCCTTCGCTCTAATGGCTGATATATATCAGCTGGCACCCATGCTCGGGAGAGGACAGGCCTCCTTGGGGAGGGAATCAGGTCCCACTCACCGATGTACTCGTCCACTTGCACATAGCCGTCTTTGTTCTTGTCCAGATCCTCCAGGGTTTCCTGGGGAGAAAGAGGCATCAGGGCTGAGAAAATGCAGAAACAAAGGAAAACAGTCAAACAGGACAAAATATTATTAGTTTAGTCATTAAGCATAGTCAAGGACCCTTTAGTTCCTCTTCAAGGGCTATAGATAATATTCTGAGCCATGTCCTTTGAGCTGTCTTATAGGTACTGAAACCCCACCGGGTGGAAGAAGTTAACTACACCTGGCATGGGCAGGGGGTACAGGAGAAATCTCTAGACTTTCCACTCAATTTTGCTGTGAACCTAAAATGGCTCTAGAAATTAAAGTCAAATGGAAAAAAAAAGAGAGAAGAGAAAAAAAATCCTGCCACTCTAAAATAGAGACAGAGTTGGCAAAAAAAAAAAAAAAAAAAATATATATATATATATATATAAAGTAATAGAAGATGGGGGGACAGCAGGAATGGCCTCAGAGTGGACACTCCATGTCTGGGGTTGGGATTTTCCTGGGGTTCAGCCAGGATGGGGGCTATCTAAGGCACTGCTGGGGGATGTGGTTTTCTGAAGGCAGGCTGGGTGCCTGGACCCCAAATGTGAGCACAGAAAGGGGGAGGCCAGATCAGGAGAGATTAGATACTGGGGGGTTGGAGGGTGGGCACTGGAGCCCCGAAGGTAAGTGCTGGGAGGCTAGTCCTGGCATCAGAAGCCTGGGTCCTGGGAGGGAGGTGGGAAGCAGCGTTCCTCAGGCCCCCACTCACAGCAATCACGATGTCCCGCATATGAGGGAACTCCTCAGGATGCAAAAAGGCCGTCAGCTCTTCCCGAGTGGCCATTGAGTCCCCATCCTGGTCAGCCACCCGGAAACGCCGCTCGTCCCGAGTCAGCATCTTCTTGTAGGTCTCTGCATCCTCCACGTCGTGAAATTCTTCACCTGGAGAAGAAGGGATCTTGGTGGGATGTGCTTTAAGACAAAGGGGTGTGGGACTTCCCTGGTGGTCCAGTGGTTAAGGCTCCACCTTCCAATGCAGGGGACTCGGGTTCAATCCCTGGTCCAGGAACTGAGGTTCCACATGAAGCAGGGTGTGGCAAAAATTTTTAAAAAAAGAAAAAAAAAAGACAAAGGGATCTAACTCTGGGGAGTCAGGGCAGGGAGACCTCCACCGAATTAATAATAATTAATAGTAGCTACCTTGTAGTGAGAGCTTATTATGTGCTAAGCTCTTTATCTACAAAATTGCAATTAATTCTCACAAAAAGCAAGCAAAATGAGTTATTTTGTAGTAGTTGTTGTTGGGGTTTTTTTGGCCGCACCAAGCGGCTTGTGGGATCTTAGTTCCCCGACCAGGAATTGAACCCACACAGTTGGCAGTGAAAGCACAAAGCCCTAACCACTGGACCGCCAGGGAATTCCCAGTTTTTTCATTTATTCTTACTTTATGAAGGAGAAAACTGACTGTCAGAGAGAGGAAATAACTTGCCCAAGGTCATGCAGCCAGGAAGGATGGACTTTGAGTTGATACTGGCCCATTGGGCCCCGAAGTCATGCTCTGGTGCAGTATACTGACTCAGCTTGCTGGACACAGAGGAGGGGAAGGACATTTTCAACAAAGGGAACAGTACGTGCAGAGTGTAGAGGTTTGAAGAGCACGGTGAGTTCAGGGAAACTGCAGAAGATCCACTTAGCTGGGGCAGAAAATGTAGAAAAATGATGGTGGACGGTTGGGTGAGACTGGGCTGAGGCGCTAAGACTCTCTCCTGGGGACCCTGGGGAGCCATGGGGGGCTGTGAGCAGGGGAAGGTCAAGGTCAGCTCTGAGTGTGGAAAGATCCCTCTGGGTGTATGTGAGGGACAGGATGGAGGGGGAGGCTGGGTTGAGGGTCCAGGAGGGAGTGGAGAAGAGCCGTGGGGGGCCGAGGACTGGGGCATGGGGATGGAGGGGAGGGAATCCAGAAGCAGAGGAAGAATAAATGGCTTGGGGTTCTCAGGATGAGAGGTCAGAGATCAAAGGTCAGGCCGATAGGGCTTGGGAGGTAGATGTCCCCGGTCAAGGATCTGAAGTTCCTCAGTGGATGTCAGAATGAGAAACCAGAGATAAGGGGTTGGGGGTTTCAGGGTGATGGGGTTCTAGAAGTGGGTAGACCCTGGTCAAGGGTCGGAGGTCAAAGGTCAGGGATCTGGTTAACGGGCTTAAAGTTCTCAGGATGAAGGTGTCAAAAAAGGTCCGGGTCATGGTGTGTGTGGGGAGCAGGGGTCGGGTCGCGTACCCGGCTCGTAGTGGCCGTAGGTGGCGTTGCGCAGCTCCTCCCAACCCACACGCCCGTCACGGTCTGTGTCGTACGTGTTCCAGGCCGCGCTCACTGAGTCCCGTATGTGCCGCTGCTGCGTGTGTGCGATCCACGCGCGGAGCTCGGCCAGCGACACCCAGCCGTCCCCGTCCCCGGCGCGGTCCATGCGGTCCACGATGCGCCTGCGAGCCAGGGCGGGGCACACGTCAGTCTCGGGCCCCGCCCACCCCCGAGTCCCGCCTTCTTCCAGGAACTCGAGACACAACCCCACATAGGGCTGAAAATGTCACTGAGTCGCCAGCAAATTGGGGGGAGGCGCCTGTCAATCCCGGTACCACGCCCTCCTCAGGGCTCTGCCCCCTCAATCCAGGGTCCGCTCTCAGAGGCGATAACGCCCTTTCCGAGACGCGGCGGGCCTGTGGCTGGCGCTGCGGTCCACGACACGCCCGCCTGGGGATAGGACCTATGACAATCCAGGGTCCCACTCTCCACTCTGGCCTGCACGTGCTCCACCTCTAGCTTGAACGAGCTGGGGAGGGGGGCAGGGGGCAGGGAGTCACACCGTGCCCCTCGCCCGCAGATTCCCTGTCCCAAGACTCACTCTGAACTCCGATTGCCACGGCTACATACTCTCCGGACCTCTGGCCGTCTCAGGCCCCGCCCCCTTCCCCTGGCTCTGCCAGTCTTCAGAACCTCTAGCCCCTCTAGCCCCGGCCCCTGCTCGGCCCCCTCCCTGGCTGCGAGCGTCAATTTCAGGCCCGTATCCCTGCAGCCCCGAGGTATGCTGCGACTCGCCCCTTTCCTCTAGTTTTTCCCAGACGTTATCAGGCTTTGCCCTGTGACCATCAGCCCCAACACTGCAGGCTCGGCCTCCACCCACTCCTCCCCCTGCTCCAGCCTGATCCTGTACACCTCCATGTCACATGTCAAGCCCTTTTAGGCCCCCACCTCATGCCCCTTCTCTCGGGCCACGCCTCTCGGCTCCCAGGTCCCATCCCTCTCCCCTGGCAATGCCCCGTCATTGGTCTGTGTTCTCGCCCAACCGCTAACAGAGCCCACATGGAGCCCTTCTTCCTGTCACCGTCCCGAAGCCCCCGCAAACCAGTCCCTAGAATTGAATTTGAGATGGCCCTGCCCAGGTCGCTGATCCCTTCCTCCCGCGCTAGGCTGTCTCTGCTCTGTTTAGTAGGGGTCCGGCTACCCTGAGGTTCCAGCTGTGGTTAAGAGTTTGGGCTCTAGAGCCAGACATTTAGGTTCAAATCCTGCCACCTCTTCTTGTTGGCTGTGTGACCGTGGGCAAGTCGCTTACCCTGTCTGTGCCTTAGTTTCCCCCTCTGTAAAATGGGGATAAATAACAGAACATACCTCACAGCGTGTGGGGATTAAACGACTTAAGTCTCGTAAAGCACTTTGAACAGCGCCAGGCATTGTAGTAAGTGCTATGTCAAATGTGTAAGTCTATCACTGCCTTTCCTCCCCCATCCTTCCTACACCCAACCCCATCCATGCACAATATCCCAGCCAGCAGACCTGGCCACCACCGCTATCTCCACCCTGAATCTGGTGACCCTAGTCTCTTTTCTCCCACCTGGAAGACTGCAGTCACTTCCTCACTGGGCTCCCTGCTTCTTGCTTCCTATAGTCTGTTCCCAGCATGGCAACCAGAGGGATTCTGTTAAAGCCTAAAAGTCAGCTCACGTCCTCCCTCTGCTCAGAGCCATCCCATAGCCCTTCTCTCACTCAGAGAAAAGCTTAAAACTTCACTGTGGCCCCAAAGGCCCTGCACAACCTGACCCCTTTGTTCTCTCTGCCACTACCTTCTACTCTCTCCCTCCGCTCACTGGGTTCCAGTCACATAGGTCTCACTGTTCTTCAGACACATCAGGCACATCAGGCCCGATCCTGCTTCAGGGCCTTTGCACTTACAGTTCTCTCTGCCTGGAATGCTATTTCCCCATACACCCACGTGTCTCATATATTACCCTCTCACCGAGGCCTCCCCTGACCTCCCTCTTTAAAATTACAACCCTGAATCCTCCTCCCCCTCCATCTCTCTCCTACCCCAGACGGGCTTGGCTTTCCTCTGGGGTGAGTTGGTCGAATTCCTTGGCCACTTCTCGTCCCAGAAAAGCCTCATGATCATATTGGAAGTTCCCGTGAGCGTCATCATGAAGGGCCTCGCTCAGGGGGGCCGCGTGGTGCACCCTCCCCTCGCCATGAGGGCCGGCGTCAGGGGATGGCTTTCCCTGGGCTCCGCGCCTGAGCAGCAACAGCAGCAGCAGAAGTGACGGTCGCCACATCATCAGTCCCTGAGGAGTGGTGGAGGCTAGGAGTCAGGGGTCACAGAGAACAGGACAGAGACGGGACAGGAGGATGGGGATGGGGGAGCCTAGGACAGGACAGAGGGTTGGTAGCTGGCTGCAAAGTTTGGGGCTCAAGAAGGGACAGGAAGGGGAGAAGGGAGGCGGGGTTCTCTGAGGTTAAGCCAGCTGTGGGGACCGAATCCTCTGAGGAAGTCCCAGAGGCGTACCAGAGCCGCAAGTGGGGAGGATTCAAGCGGGAGACGTGGCGCAATTCCCAAGCATAGTTCAGGGCGGGGTCGTGGCCAGAAAGAAATCATGCAGGCCCCCGGGCATCGCTTTCAGCTTGGTCCCCAATCCTCCACCCAAGTGGACCCGAACCGTCCTCGCTGGGCAGGGCAGCTACCCCCGCCTCCCTTTACCCGGTCAAGCAGCTTCACTTCGCTCTCTAAATTCCACTCTGAGTTCTCCAAAAAGATGCCTAATTTGGCTGCTCTCCAGCCAGGCCCCGCCTCCCGCAGCGCAGAGGCCCCGCCCTCCTACCAATGAGCGCTCTTGAGGGCCTCATGGGGCGGGGCCGATGAGAGCTCGGCGGGCCAAGGGCGCCCCTCGCCACGTCCACAAAGGAAAGCGCAGCACCTTGAGGTTCGGCCCGTCCCTTCCCAGGGCAGGCGGGGTGGGCAACACCGGAGTGACACGGCCGGGGGAACTACAACTCCCGGCAGGCGTCGGGGCGCCGTGCCCGACCACCTGCAGTTGTTCTAGCTCCAAAGCCTCACGGGAGGTGTATTTTTATCTCTTTCCCTTTGTCCGCAAGTTTTAGGAAGGAAGGGAACCAAGAAGCCTGAGGAGGCTTTCCTTTCCCTCAAGGAGGGACTAACTCTTCCGCTCCACCAAGGAGTCAGGTCAGACTCCAGCCAAGAATTCCTCAAAATGCCGGGCACAAATATCCAGTAAATATTTGTGAAATTTATTAATTAAAAATATATGACTTGGTATATAAAATTGGTAGATTCCACCATGGCAACAAGTTAGCCTCAGGAGAGATTTGAAGTCCAAGGCTTACACCATTTATTCCCCCCACAATTCCCTAAAAAGTTGAAACGATGAGAACACAATGATTCGGGCCCAAACCCATGTTATATGTGGAGGTGGAAGGGAGCCATATATATCAGGAGGGGAAACTGAGGCAGGCCACAGGAAGAGAAATCCAGAGGGAGGACATCGGGCTCCTTCTGGAGGCTCAGAAATACGAGGATTCCAGGAGGTCTCACAGCATGAAAAGGACCTGACTACATTAGCTGGTAGCAGCCAGGATGGGGGACGATCGGCAGTCGCTGGGAATGCATTTATATCCTAAGATTCAGCTTCCTTGGACAGGCCAGGAGTGGGTAGGAGGGCCCCTACGTCGTCCCCACGGAAAGAGATCCAAGGGGCTGAGGAAAGAGGGAAGGGGGAGAATCTTTGAAATCCTCTGGGTCTCTGACTTCCCCTCCCCCACGTGTGTGTGTGTGTGTGTGTGTGTGTGTGTGTGTGTGTGTGTCTTTCTCAGTCTCTGTCCTACCCTGTGGGTTTCTATACGCTCTGAGTCTCTGTTTCACCCCTCCAGTTTTCTGTCCCCACCACTCTCTGGGTCTCTGTCCCTCTCTGTCTAGACCTCTGTCCCCCCAGGAATGTGTCTCCCTCTTTTTTGGCATCTCTGTCCCTCTCTCTGAGGCACTTCCCTCTTCCTGTCCCACACCTGGCAGCCCCTTCCTCATCCTCCTCCACAGAAGAGCTCCTCCTGCAGCCACTGTCATGAGCAGTAAGAAGCCGATGACGATTCCAACCACTGGCACCGAGGACTTGGCTGGTGATTCTGCAGCCAGAGAATGTTGTGATATATTTAATGGACCCTCCAGCACATCTGAGTCAGGACGGGGGACTGGGGGTTCTCAGTCCCTCCCAAGCTCAGAGATTCCAGCACCAAGTCTTGGGGGAGTGGAAAGGCCACTCACATGGTGCTCTAGGTCTAGAAAGCCCCCAGGTTGTATGTAAGAACCAGCCATAGCAAGAGGGGTCTCAGTCACTCTGGTCAAGAGACCTGTAGCAGCAGGGTGGGTGGTGTTCCAGATTGGAGAGGAGGGGTGGGCACAGAGCAGCGGAACATCAGACCCATAGAGGGCTGGCAGCAGCAGGCAACGAATGGTCAGACTCCATGAAGACTAGCAGCAGCAGGACGGAAGGTGGTCAGACTTAGGGAGGACTTTCCATAGTGGTTAACAGGTGGCCCGACTCAATGAGGCCAGCAGCAGCAGGATGAAAGGCACTCAGACTTGGGGAGGCAAGCAACACAGGACAAAAGGCTGTCAGGCTTTGGAAGAAGTGGCAGTGGTGGGGCAGAAAGCAGTCAGATTCAAGGAGAACGGGCAGCAGTGGAAGGTGGTCAGACTCAGGAAGGATTGCTGCAGTAGAGGGAGAAAAGGCAACCAGAAGTAGGCAGCGCATCTTTCCCCAGCGGGACCTCACCCAGCTCCACAGTGAGGGGCTGGGCCAGCCCTGCGTGCTGCACCACGCAGCAGTAGTGGTGCTCGTCGCCACTCTTGACTGTTAGCGATGACCAGGCGTGGAAGGAGCCATCACCGTTGGGGCCAATGTCACCCTCACCAGAGCCAGCTGCCATCCCATTCCGTACGAATCGCAGCTGCAGCTCGGGTGGGTAGAAGGAGAAGGCACTGCAGGTGAGCACAGAAAAGCCAGGGCTGCCCGGTCGGGCCTTCAGGCGCATGGAGGGTGGCTCTGCAGACAAAGAGGCGGACAGGCCTAAGCCCCAGGCCCATGAACCCCCAAGGCCAGGCCCAGGGTTGGAGAGGGACATAGAGAGGACTCCATTCCTTCCACTCTACCCAGCAGGCCCCACCACGTGCCCTGTGACTTCCTGAGCCTAGAGAATATAATGGTAAAGGGGGAAGGGCCTTCCCAGGGGTACAGAGACCCAACCTGTCTGCCACGAGGGTATCCATCTCTCACCCAGTCCTTCCTACCATGACACATACTGTGCCTCTACCGTGTGATGTGCCAGGCACTCTTCTAGGCACTGGGGATACAGCAGTGAACAAGACAGACAAAAGTCCCTGTACTCATGGAGCTTGTGTTCTAATGAGGGGAGAGAGACGAATATTTGTGTACATGTAAATAAAAGGGAAACGGTTTATGAAAGTGTGATGAGGGAAAATAAGACAGACCCAACAGTCATTCAAAAGATAGTAAGAGAGGGACTTCCCTGGTGGCGCAGTGGTTAAGAATCCACCTGCCAATGCAGGAGACATGGGTTTGATCCCTGGTCCGGGAAGATCCCGCATGCCACGGAGCAACTAAGCCCATGTGCCACAACTACTGAGCCTGCATTCTAGAGCCCGCGAGCCACAACTACTGAGCCTGCCCGCTCTTGGGACAGTGTGCCTCAACTACTGAGCCCGCGTGTTGCAACTACTGAAGCCCGCGCACCTAGAGCCCGTGCTCTGCAACAAGAGAAGCCACCGCAATGAGAAGCCCACGCACCACAACGAAGAGTAGCCCCAGCTCACCGCAACTAGAGAAAGCCCGCGCACAGCAACGAAGACCCAACACAGCCAAAAATAAAAACAAATAAATAAATAAATTTTTTTAAACAAAAAAATTGAAAGAAAAAAAACTCTTAGCAAAGTAGGAGTTGGAGGAAACTTTCTTAATTCGTCAAAGGGCATCAACAAAAAAATCTATAACTAACATAATACCTAATAGTAAAACGCTGAATGCTTTCCCTATGAGTTTGAGACTACAAGATGTTCATTATCACCACTCTATTCAACATTGTACTGGGGATCCTAAGATAAGAAAAAGAAATAAAAGTTACTAAAACTAGAAAAGAAAATAAGTAAAACATGTCAAGCATGACATGATCCGAAAGAATCTAGGAAAAATTAATAGCAGTAAGTGAATTCAGCAAAGTTTCTGAATACAAGGAAAATATATAAAACTCAATAGTATTTCTATAAATCAATAGTATTTCTGTAAACTAACTACAAACTATAAGAAAATGAAATTTTTAGAATTACCATTTACAGAAGCATCAAAAAATGTCTAATACTTAGGGAAAAAAAATCTAACCAAAGGGGTGTTAAGACCTCTACACTGAAAACTACAAAATATTACTGAGAGAAATTAAAGGATATCTAAACAAGTACAGGGATATACTGTATTCATGGATTCGAAAACTTAATATTGTTAAGATGTCAATTCTCCCCAAACTAATCTATAGATACAATTCAATCACTATCGAAATCCCAACAGAATTTTTGGCAGAAATTGACAAGCAGAAATGTATATAGAGATGCAAATGACACAGAATAACCAAGGCAATAAAACTGAAGAACTTAATTACTAGATATCAAAACTTTTTATAAAGCTACATTAATCAAGAGAGTGAGGTACTGGCTGAATTTCAGTCCAATAGATCAGTGGACTAGAAGAGAGACTAAACAAAAAAAAAAAAAGAAAGAAAAGAAGAGAGGGACTTCCTTTGCCGTCCAGCACGGGTTCGATACCTGGTTGGGGAAATAGGATCCCACAGGCACGGCCAAAAAAAAAAAAAATTAATTAATTGAGGGGACTTCCCTGGTGGTCCAGTGGTTAAGACTCCATGCTCCCAATGCAGGGGGCCCGGGTTTGATCCCTGGTCAGGGAACTAGGTCCCGCATGCCGCAACTAAAGATCCCACGTGCCACAACTAAGACCCAGCACAGCCAAATAAATAAATAATTTTTTTTAAAAAAAGTTAAAAAATTAACTGAGCCATGTACTTTAGGTAAGTAAGTCACACCTCAATAAAAAACAAAACAAAACAAAAAAAGAAATATGCTATAATGAATGAATGGACAAAACAGTGGCATGAGAGATAATAATGGGGGTGGGATGGCACGCCTCAGCCAGGGTGGTCAGGGAGGGCCCTGCTGAAGAGCTGACATCCAAGGTCAAACCTCAAGCATGAGAAGGACCCAGTCATGGTTGGATCCCAAGGAAGAGAATCAAAAGCAGAGGGAACAGCAGGTGCAAAGGCCCTGAGGAAGGAAAGAACCTGACATATTGGAGGAAAGGGAGAAGGCCACTGTCGTTGGGGGCATTGTGAAATTACAGTGGTGGAAGGCAGCCAGACCATGAGGAGCTTGCAGGCCTTGGAGCAGAGTCTGGATTTTAGTCTAAGACTAGTGGGGATCTACGGGACAGTTTTAAGCACTGGTGTGATGGGAGTTCATTTATGTTTTTAAAACATTCTTCTGACTGCTAGATGGAGGACTGTCTATATTGAGGGCCGAGATGGAAGTAGGAATTGCACTGTGGGGGAGGCTGAGGACAAAAGAGCTCTAACTGCAGCCCTTAAATTCCCCAGCCGTGTGTGTAATTATAGCTCAGAGTGACATATGCTATGTGGAACAGAGGTCACACAAGCTCTTGTGAGCGTCCAAAAGAGGCAAGTGAAAGCCTCATGGGCCAGAGTGGAACCTGACACCGGTGGCATCTGACACCAGTGCAACTGGCAAAGGTGAAGAACTGGGAGGCCTGGTGTGAGCTTAAGGGGCTCTGGGTGATTCCGTCTGGCTGAGTGGAGCAGATGGAGAAATGTGAGGCTGAGGAGAGAGACAGAGGCCATGCCACGTGGGGTCTCAAGGCCGGGCTGAGGGGCCTGAGCTGTGTCCCGAGGGCTCTAGGAGCCACAGGAGGGCCGCGTGCAGGAGAGGGGCAGGGGCAGCTTGGGATGGACAAAGACCCTCTGGAACATGACTGCAGGAAAGCGGGGTAGATTGGAAGCCTGGAGGCTGGGGAGGAGAGGCTGGGGAAGAGGATGAGGCCTCGGGGCGGGGCAGGGCTGTGGGGAGGAAGGGGTCCGTGGGCGTCAGGACTCCCAGCGGGGTCGCTCACCCTTCCACTCCAGGTTGCCTCGGCCCCTCTCCAGATGCCCCAGCAGCCGGTGGGGGCAGGAGTAGAGCAGGAAGGTCTTCTCCTTGTTGACTGCCTCGGGCTGCTGCGTCCACTTGATACCGATGGTCTGGGACTCAGGCCAGTCCCCATCCCAGGTGCCCATCTTGGGGTCAAATATCATGAACTCCTCGCCATTCAGGGCAAACTTGGCCACAGGCACCGAGACATTGTCAGGGCCCAACTCGCAGCCCAACAGGCCCTGCAGGGTGTAGGGACCTGGGATGCCCAAACACAGATGAGCAGGGCCCAGGAGCAGGGGCCTTGGTCCCCTCCTCCCTCAGACCCAGGATCCAGGCCCCCAGCCCCTCCTCCCTCAAACCCGGGATCCAGGCCCCAGCCCCTCCTCCCTCAAACCCAGGATCCAGGCCCCAGCCCCTCCTCCCTCAAACCCAGGATCCAGGCCCCAGCACCATCCATCCTCAGACTCAGGAGTTCCAGTCTCACCTCCTTCCCCTAAAACTTGGAGAGCTTCGAGGAAGAGCTTCTCCTTGTTCCTCAGATCTGTGGTCTCTTTCTCCCAATACCAGGACACCTGGCTTTCCCAGACCCAAGCGCCGTAGGGCTCAGCCTCAGCCCGCAGGTTATTGTAGCTCAGGTACTGCTGTGGACCCAGCCAGCCCGATACCCAGAAGGCAGGAGTCCCCGAGGCAGGGGCGGACACGGCGGTGAAGTGGTACAGGAGGGAGCGATGGCTCTCTGCCGGAGACACAGGTGAAGAGAGCAGATGGGCCGGGGTACCTAGATGGGAGCAGGACAGACACCCCGAGAGAGAAAAGACCCCACCGCAGATAGAGGGGCCGGAACCTGAGAGGGGGGCCAGACCCAGAGAGAGGGACAGAGACCCCGTAAGAAGGGGACAGGTGTTTCCCAGACACACCGCCAGAGGGAGGAGATCGTGAGAAACGAAGTGAAATGAGGCAAAGAAGGAAGTGCCCGGCTCGAGTGGGACCTCGGATTTCGCTTCCTTTGCTCTTTTCCCGGCGGGCGGCACCTCCCTCGTCCGCGGCAGCCCCGGCGCCCCCCGGAGCCCCCTCACCTGCACTCAACGTCCCAGGCAGGAGGACGAGCAGCAGACCGAGCCCCCAGGGCTGAGGCCGGCGGACCCGCATCCTGAATGGGAGACCTGGGGCGGGAGGGGGCGCGTGACTCCTCCGGACCCCCACCCCGCCCCGCCCTCCCTCCCTGCCCCAGCTCCCGCTCGGCTCCCCTCGGCCACCCCGCGCGCCTGCGACTGCGGGTGGAGGGGTTCGATCCCGGAGGATGACAACAAGGCCCTCCTCCTCGATGAACTTTCACCCCTTACTTGGCTCCGAGCTGGTTAATTAGTTACAGAGCCTGAATAGGCTGAGATTCCTTGCTCGGAGTTCGGCCCCGCCTCCTCCTCCTCCTCCCTCAGACCCGCGGGTCCCGGCCCCCCCCCACCCTCCGCGCCCCTCCTCCCTCAAACCCCAAAGTCCAGATCCCCGGCTCCCTCCTCCCTGAGACCCTGGAGTCCGGGCGCCCGGCCCTCTCCACCCTCGGTCTTGGCCCCAGCTCTGCTCACGGCAGCCACGATCCCTTCCCTCCTGCGGCCCCAGCTGGCTCCCGTGACTAGAGACCCCAGTTCCTCTCTCACATCCTGTCCGGAGACGGCTCCTCGACTCCAGGAATATCCAACCCCGCCCCCCAGCTGCAGGGCACACCCCGGGCCCTGGGCCCAGCCCTGTCTGAGTGTTGGTCTCTGCCTCTCTCTAGAAACTTTTGTCTTTTTTTTTTTTTTTTCCTCTCTGTTGCTCCCTTATTTTCTTATCTTGAGGGTGTCAGCCACCCAGCAAATTCATGACAAAGTTGGGAATCAACATTATCGGAGTCCCAAACTGGGAGGTCTGTGTGCGTCCCCTTCTTACGTCGTTGTCTGTCCCCACCACCCCCAACGCCCGTCACTAGCTCCTGCTGTGATAAAAGTCCTCCAGATACTTCCACACTTCCTCCTTCCAAACCCTCCCCCAAGGGCCCCTTAAAGTGCGCCTGCAGTTCTTTAGTATCTTCTGATATGACCTTAATAACGCACACACCCAGTATACTGTGTCAAGCTTCGGGGCACCCTCCAACCACCCACCGGCAGCCCACACTCCTGCTATAATGCTCCCATTCATTTGTTTTACTGTGGTAAAGTGCACAAAACAAAGGAGTTACTATTGGTTACATTTAGTGCATTCACAATGTTGTGCAACCATCACCACTATCTAGTTCCAGAACTTTTTCATCACCCCAAAGGGGACCCCAGAGACGTTGAGGGGCCCCTGCTCCCCTCAGCCCCTGGCAACCACGAATTTACTTTCTCTCTCTATGGATTTTGCCTATTCTGGACGTTTCAGATTAATGGAATCCTATAATATTGTGGCATTTTGTGTCTGGCTTCTTTCATTTAGCATACTGTTTTTGTTTGTTTGTTTGTTTTTGGTCGCGCTGCACGGCTTGTGGAAGATCTCAGTGAAAGCACGAGCCCTAACCACTGGACAGCCAGTGAATTCCCCAGCATATTGTTTTCAAGATTTATCCATATGGTAGCCTGTATCAGGACTTCGTTCCTTCTTATGGGTGGATAGTATTCTTTTTTTTTTAAGTTTAATTTAATTTATTTTTTATACAGCAGGTTATTAGTTATCTATTTTATATATATTAGTGTATATATGTCAATCCCAATCTCCCAATTCATCAGGTGGATAGTATTCTATTGTAGGGACTGACCACATTTCATTTATTCATTCATCAACTGATGGGCATTTAGGTTGTTTCCACTTTTTGGCTATTGTGAATAATGCTGCTGTGAACATTTGTGTACAAGTTTTTTGTTTTGTTTTGTTTTTGCATAGCTGTATTCAATTCTTTTGGGTATATACCCAGGAGTGGACTTGCTAGGTCATATGATGTATTAGTCAGGGTTTTCTGGAGGAACAGAATCAACAGGATATATATATATATATATATATATATAGAAAGAGACTTGGTATAAGGAATTGGCGCACGTGATTGTGGAGACTTGGTGAGTTCAAAATCTGATGGGGATGGCCGGCAGGCTGGGAACTCTGGAAAGAGTTACATTTCAAGTCTAAAGGCAGGCATTCTGGAAAACCAAGAAGAGTTCATCTTGCAGATGAAATCCAAAGGCAGTCTGCTCTCAGAGTTCCCCTTTGCTTGGCGGGTGGGGGAGGTGAGTTTTCCACCTTCAACTGATTGGATGAGGCCCACCCACATTTTGAAGGGTAGTCGGCTTTACTCAGAGTCCGCTGATTTCTGTGTAAATCTCATCCCCAAACACCCTCACAGAAACATCCAGAGTAATGTTGGACCAAACATTCGGGCACTGTGGCCCAGCCAAGTTGACACATGTGTTTAACAATGACAGATGGTAAATCTATGTTCAACTAAGTGAGGGACCTCTGTTCATTTTCATTACTCTCCCTGGGTCCTGCTAGAATATCCACTAAGATCCATCCTGATGCCGCCCGGAAGGATCCTGCTTTCATGTCCCATGAGTCCTAAAATACCTTGGGGAATTTGTCATGCCCAGCCGTCCCCTCTACGTCCCTTGGGATCCAGCTGTGTCTCCGGAGCACCATTCCAGCCCCTGTGCTCTCATTTTAAAGGCCCTCAGGACCCTACTCTGATGTTCCTTGGACCCTGATAAAAAGTGGTCAGTGTCTGTGACAATGTCCCCCAGGACCCTGGTATACTTTTCCTTGAAGCTTAAAAACCATCACACTGGGGTCCCACTTATGTCCTACCTTAAGATGCCCCAGGGACTTCCCTGGCGGTCCAGTGGTCAAGACTCTGCGCTTCCAATGCAGGGGGCGCGGGTTTGATCCCTGTTCGGGTAACTAGTATCCCACACGCTGCGGGGCATGGCCAAAAAAAACCCCAAATCCCAAAACAAACGAACAAAAAAAGATACTCCAGAACTCATCTAAATGCTCTCTGAGCCCTAATGTGATGTTCCTCTAGCCCCACTCTGAGGCCTGTTGGCCCATTAATGGCCTCACGATCCCACAGCTATGCCAGCACTCTGCTCCACTGCCCATCACACCCTGCACACCTCTGCTGTAATAACTAGTTTTTTTTTGTTTTGTTTAGCTTTGTGATTTGATTTTTAACTTTTATTTTATTTATTTATTTATATTTATTTAGGCTGCACTGGGTCTTGGTTGAGGCAGGTGGGATCTAGTTCCTCGACCAGGGATCGAACCCTGGCCCCCTGCATTGGGAGCGCCGAGTCTTACCCACTGGACCACCAGGGAAGTCCCTAGCTTTTTATTTTATATTGAAGTATAGTTGATTAACAATGTTGTGGTAGTTTCAGGTGTACAGCAAAATGATTCAGTTATACATATACGTGTCTATTCTTTTTCAAATTCTTTTCCCATTTAAGTTGTTACATAATATTGAGCAGAGTTCCCTGTGTTATACAGTAGGTCCTTGTTGGTTATCCATTTTACTTATTTTTATTTATTTATTTATTTATTTATTTATTTATTTATTTATTTATTTATGGCTGCTTTGGTTCTTTGTTGCTGTACGCAGGCTTCCTCTAGTTGCTTCGAGTGGGAGCTACTCTTACTCGTGGTGCGCGGGCTTCTCACTTCAGTGGCTTCTCTTGTTACGGAGCATGGGCTCTAGGTGCACGGGCTTCAGTAGTTGTGGCACATGGGCTTAGTTGCTCCGCGGCATGTGGGATCTTCCTGGACCAGGGATTGAACCCGTGTCTCCTGCATTGGCAGGCAGATTCTTAACCACTTCGCCACCAGGGAAGTCCCTGGTCATCCATTTTAAATAAAGCAGTGTGTACATTTCAATCCCACACTCCCTAACTGTCCCTTCCCCCCTGGTAACCTAAGTCTGTGAGTCTGTTTCTGTTTTGTAAATAAGTTCACTTGCATCATTTCTCTTTAGATTCTGCCTGTAAGAGATATCATACCATATTTCTCTTTCTCTGTCTCACTTACTTCACTCAGTATGACAATCTCTAGGTCCATCCATGTTGCTGCATTTGGCATTATTTCATTCTTTTTAATGGCTGTGTAATATTCCATTGTATATATGTACCACATTTTCTTTAACCATTCCTCTGTTGATGGACATAACTAGTTTTAACGCTGGTGTCCCTGGAGTTCTCCTGGACCATCACCAGAGGCCACTACCATGCCCCTGGGTCTCTGAAAATCTCAGGTTCCCACCCCCAAGCTCCTTGGGTCCCAGATAGTATCCTGAGACCCAGTGATGGAGTCTTCAGGAGGCTACACCAACATCCCATGGAGCTGGCCATGCCATCCCTGAATCCTGCTAAATCAGTCCTGAGCCCTCGCAGAACAACTACTGTGACCCACTCTGGAATTGCCACAAAGTGCCCTCAGCCCCAAGCTCACTCCCCGCTGCCGAGCCTGAGTGAATCCTTCAGGTTCTGTTGGAAAGCTAAGCGGGGCTCCCCAGGCCCACTCCTGGGTTCTCTCTATTACTGTCTCTCACCAGGCCCTGCCCTATCCAGAACCTCCCCATGAAAGACAGATAGACAGACAGACACAGAGAGATGGATAGATAGGTAGGTAGGTAAGTAGGTAGATAGATGATAGATAGAAAAATAGGCAGATAAGTTGGTAGGCAGGCAGTCAGGCAGACAGACAGACCGACGGACAGATGGATGATAGAAAAATAGAGACAGACGGACAAAACAGATGGACAAATAGGTAGGTAGGTAGACAGATAGACAGACAGATAGAAAAATAGAAACAGGGACTTCCCTGGTGGCACAGTGGTTAAGAATCCGCCTGCCAAGCTTCCCTGGTGGTGCAGTGGTTGAGAATCTGCCTGCTAATGCGGGGGACATGGGTTCGAGCCCTGGTCTGGGAAGATCCCACATGCTGCGGAGCGGCTAGGCCCGTGAGCCACAACAACTGAGCCTGCGCGTCTGGAGCCTGTGCTCCACAACAAGAGAGGCCGCAATGGTGAGAGGCCCACGCACCGCGATGAAGAGTGGCCCCCGCTTGCCACAACTAGAGAAAGCCCTCGCGCAGAAGCGAGGACCCAACACAGCCAGAAATAAATAAATTAATTAATTAATTATAAAAAAAAAAAAGAATCCGCCTGCCAATGCAGGGGACACGGGTTCCATCCCTGGTCTGGGAAGATCCCACATGCCGTGGAGCAACTAAGCCCGTGGGCCACAACTACTGAGCCCACGTGCCACAACTACTGAAGCCCGCACACATAGAGCCCGTGCTCCGCAACAAGAGAAGCCACCGCACTGAGAAGCCTGTGCACCTCAACGAAGAGTAGCCCCCCTCTCCGCAACTAGAAAAAGTCCACGCACAGCTACAAAGACCCAATGCAGCCAAAAAAAAAAAAAAGAAAAATAGAAACAATTAGACAGACTCTCTAGGACATTCTATAACATCCCTACCAGGCAAGAAACTTTCCGCATTTCCCAGGAACTTGCTGTCGTGGCCCCTCATACAGCTAGATTGCTGCTCCCTCATCCTGAGACCCCACTAAAAAAAGACCCTCAGGGAATTCCCTGGCGGTCCACTGGTTAGGACTCTGCGCTTTCACTGCCGTGGGCCCGGGGTGGATCTCTGGTTGGGGAATCCCGCAAGCTGCCTGGTGCGACCTAAAAATAAAAAAATAGGACTTCCCTGGTGGCGCAGTGGTTAAGAATCCGCCTGCCGATGCAGGCGACACAGGTTCGAGCCCTGGTCCGGGAAGATCCTACATGCCGTGGAGCAACTAAGCCCGTGCGCCACAGCTACTGAGCCTGCGCTATAGAGCCCGTAAGCCATAACTACTGAGCCCGTGCTCTGCAACAAGAGAAGCCACCACAGTGAGAGGAGCCCCCGCTCACCACAACTAGAGAAAGGCTGTGTGCAGCAACGAAGACCCAACGCAGCCAAAAGTAAATAAATAAATAAATAAAATTTAAAATAAATAAATAAAATAAAAATTTAAAAATAGTTTAAGAAAAAAAAAGGGCCCTCAGGTCCTGCTACACGCTGTGTGTATCCCCTTTTGATACCCTGAGTCCTACTCTAATGGTTCACACAGCCCGTAGGATTACAGCCTAGGCCCGTAGCCTCTATTGCCTAGGACCCTAAAATAATGCCACCAGAGCCCTGATGACAAGCCCTTGGGTTCCTGCCACTATGCTCCCAGGACCCAAGTACATTGCCCCTCGGGGCCTTCCCAGTGGTCCCAGGTCCATCTATAATGCTCACATCCCTCTGCAGCTCCTGCTTTACCCGTCCCTGGGTAGCTCCTCTAGGTGTCCTCAGTCCTACTACAATGTCCCATTGGTGTCACTTCAACACTTCTCAGGACCCCTAATCTACCCGTCCTGCCAAAAAGTCCTTTGGTTCCTGTTAACATGTCCCCAGGATCCTGCAGTACTCCCCCTGCGTGCTCAGAAGGTTCCCTGGATCCTGCTAAAATATGTCCAGTCTTCCCTCATGTGGCCTTGAGGGTCACCAAAATGAACTTGGGGTGTCCTCTCTAAGCCCTAGGGGCCCTGCCAGGACCCTATTAGAATGCCTCTAGCCTTACCATGAAGTGTGTTTTTTGGGGCCACGCTGCGCGGCACGCCAGATCTTAGTTCCCCGACCAGGGATTGAACCCATGCCCCCTGCAGTGGAAGCTTGGAGTCCTAACCACTGGACCGCCAGGGAATTCCCACCAGGAAGTCTTTAGGGTCCTGCTAAAACATACCAAGGGCCTGCTATTCTGTGTTCTATGGAGCTCTGGGAAAATTCCCACAGGCTTTTATCCATGCACCCTGGGATCCTGCATCAGCAGCCGTCCACAATGGGTCTAGAATGCTGTATTAGTGTCCTATGGCTGCTGTAACCAATCACCACAGACTTAGTGGCTTAAAATAACACAAACATATTCTTACAGTTCTGGAGGTCAGACATCTAAAATGGGTCCGCAAGACTATTCCTTCTGGAGGCTCCAGGGAAGAATCCATTTCTTTGCCTTTTCCAGCTGCTAGAGGCTGCCTGCATTCCTTGGCTTATGGCTCCTTCCTCTATTTTCAAAGCCAGCACCTTCTCTCCTCTCTGACTTCGGTGTTCCTCCTTACATCTCTCTGACTCTGATCCTCTGCCTCCCTCTTATAAGGACCCTTGTGATGACATTGGTCCCACCTGGATAATCCAAGATCATCTCCGCATCCTGAATTTAATCACATCTGCAAAGTCCCTTTTATTATACAAGGTCACATAATCACAGGTTTTGGAGGATTAGGGCACAGACATCTTTGAGGGATCGTTATCCAGCCTACCACGGTCAACGTCATGGAAGGTGCCCTCCCGTGACCCTGCTGTAAAGTCCCCATTCTGATCTTCTCTCCCTCTTGTTAGAATGGCCTCAGGGTTTAGCCAAGAGGCCTCTCAGAGGTCGGCCTGAACATTCCCCATAATGTCCCTCCTTCCTGCTACAAAAGAAAAAGCCCTCAAGGTCCCTTAATACCCACTGGGAATCCCTGCTAAGTATCCTGGGGTCCTGCTATGTCTTCAGGGACCATTTACAGCATCTGTTGGCTGTCTCCTGTCTTATCCCCAGGGTCCTATGCTCTAATGATCCCTGCCTATGCCCCCCCCTTTTTCTTTTGGGGGGTGTGGCACGCACCGTGCAGCTTGGAGGATCTTAGTTCCCTGACCAGGGGTTGAACCCGGGCCACGGCAGTGAAAGCGCCGAGTCCTAACCACTGGACCACCAGGGAAGTCCCTCTGCCTATGCCCTTTAGATCCCCTGGGGGCCTACTATCATGTCCTCAGGGGCCCATCACAAAGCAATAGAAAGCCCCAGCAGGACAATTACTAATGTGCAGGGCCCAATGCTAAATGAAAACGGGGGGCCCTTTGTTCCAACTTCAAAACGAACCAAGTGCGGGTCCCTTCAGAACAACTGCTTGGACAGCGTGGAGCGCTCACCCATGAAGCCGCCTTGGTCCCTGGGGACTGCCCCTGGCAGCTCCGAGCTTTCTCCCTGAATCACCACCTTAACATCCGCCCCTCCTCTCTGCACCTGCACTGTAGTGCCCCCTACTGACCCCAGGAAGCAATCACACCTGAGTTCAAAACCAAATCCTGCCTCTTCCAGGTGGGCCTCTCTGAGCCTCGGTTTCTTTATCTGTGAAATGGGATAATAATCATACCTACTTCGGTAGAGAAGCTTTAATGACTCAAAGGTTTGGCACAAGGCACATAGTAGAGCATAGTAATAACCTGTTCCCCATACTGCCCCCCCACCTCAGGATGCTGTTAAGGTCCCCAGGGGTGCACTAGATGGTAGGCTCGCAGACACCAGGCCCTGGATCTGTCTTGCTCACTCTTGCATCTGCAGGGGCCAGCACAGGAAATATTAGCAGAATGAATGAAGCCAATAATAAATGACCCTGGGCTGGCTTAATATGTCCCTAAAACTTTTCTAGAACGGCCTTGGTATCCTGTTAGAATGTTCTAGCAGAATCTATACTCACCCCTGAAACAATCCGTGGGTTTGGGAGCTGGGACTTCCTATAATGTGAGACCCCAGGGTTTTCCCATGATGGGCTCAGGGCAGTGTTAAAATATAGCAGCAGGGCTGCTCAAACATACGCACCTGCTCTGATCCCCTTTCCCTAGACTCCACTCACAGACCTCAGGGCCCGTTAAATGAATCCTGGTGCCCGCTCCACACATAATACCCACGCGCCGGCTCTCATATAACCTGGGTATCGCAACCACCAACAGAACCTGCTACAAGACCCTGAGGCCCCACTATAATCTATTATTACTACATCCTGCTGTAATACCGCAGGGGGCTGCAATGACGCTCGCCAGTCTGGCTACAGTAGAACATTCCTGTGGTCTGCTGTGACAGATGTGAGGCCATGATACATTATGATATAACCAACATCTGCCCTGTTTTCATGTAACAGGCCTGACACCCGCTGTCATCATAAGCCAGGACCCTGCTATGAAACTGTGCTTGGAGCTAATTTCCCTGCAAAATGGCCACTGGGGCCTCCTATGAGAGGCATGCGATAGAATATTCCAGAAGCATGCTAAAATAATCTCAAGATCCCATGACAAACCACTAGGATTTGCTATAGTAGACCCAGGGTTCCACAACCATTTAATACCTCTGGGGCCACCTGCCAAAGACTCTTGTCTTTGGGCCTGCCCAAGGGGACTCAGGGCCTGCTACACCAAAACATCACTGGGCTTTGTTCTAACAACAGGCTCAGGAATGCGACATAATCAGTTCCCTAAGAAGTATCACTTACTGGAACTAGTTCTACCGCCAACAACACAGGTGAGCATATTTCATCCTCCCAATGGGGCAGGGAGGCAAGATTTTACAGATTAGGAAACTGAAGCTCTGTGGTTCCCGGGGGAGTCACGCCCAAGGTCCCAAGGTCACGCAGCTAATGACAGCAGGGCTAGAATCTGGAACAGAGCCTGCAGGCTTAATGCTTATATTTGGAGGTTTCTGAGCATGTTCACTGCTTCCGGTTACTCCATGCCTTGAGACCTAGTGTAAACAGATAGGTTAGGGGGTCCCCGGAGAAAAAGAACCAGGAATGGCTTTCTTGACATAAGAGAAGCCATTTTGGCTTAAGCCGTTTTGTGATCTAAGCCTGGCTGCAGTGCTTGCCCTTGAACAGGTCTCAGTAATCCTTGATCTTAAGGGAAGTTAGGGAACAAAGGGAAAAGGAAAAGCAGTCAAGAAACAATAGTTCAACAATAAAATAGAGTCCTAATTCCTCCTCAAGGGATGTACAGAACAATCTGATACAGTTTTTGAGCTCTTCAGGAACTAAGGCCCCCAGCCAGGTGAAGGACAGAAAAATGTTGACCCTCCTGACTTCAATCAACTAAAGCTTGGACTCTGGCGACCTTTGCCCCAATTCTGTGCTGAATTCTCTGCTCCAGCCCCCTCATGAATATGCATGTCCCCTTAGCTTAAAACTTCCCCAGTTTTGCTGTTGGGGAGACACTGCTTTGGGAAAGATCCCCGGTGTTCTCCTTACTTGCTGCAGGTAATAAATCCTTTGTTCTCCTGATGTTTGGCTTGGTTGTGTCTTTTGGCTCGACACCCACCCAGAGGTGAACCCAGTTTTCGGGTAACACTAGGGGTCAAGCCTGGCCTGTGAGAATGTGAGGATTTAACTTTAAATGGACTCACTCAGGGAATTCCCTGGCGGTCCAGTGGCTAGGACTCCGCGCTCTCACTGTCAAGGGCCTGGGTTTGATCCCTGGTCAAGGAATGGTGCAGCCAAAAATACACAAACAAATAAATAAATTCACTCAACTAAACATGTTTGGAGCACCTACAATTTGTTCCAGGCGCTGAGGCTGCAGAGATTCCGTGTCTTCTTGGGAGTTTGTATTCCAGGGGTCAACAGGTAAACAAATAAACGTGCAATATCTTACAGGATTTGTACAACAAATATGCCATAAACGCGTTTTCCTGTCTATGTAAGACATTCAAGCAGGGAAGGGAGATTGGGAGGGTTGGAGGTTCTCCCAAGTGGAAAGAGGTCGGTGAGAATTAGAGATTAAGGGATGAGGGAGGGAGCCAGGTGGAAGCCTGGGGTTAGAGGTTCCGAGGGGCAGAGGGCACAGAGCCAGTGCAAAGGCTCAGAGGGAGCAAGTCAGGGGTGCAGGCAGTGAGGATGGGGGCAGGCAGGTAGGCAGAGGGGAAGCTCTGAGGCTGTGACCTGGGCCTAGGAGTCAAATCTCTAGCTGTCACAGGTCTCTAAGAAAGGCAGGTAAAGCCCTCTCCCACTCATCATGCCAGAGAACTGGTTCAGCCCTGGGAGCCTTCTCCTTGGAGCTTGTGAGCTGACCCACGAGGAGGCCTGTCGGGTGTGCCCCCAGGCACACGGGCTGCACCCGACACTAGGTAGCCTGAGATGGGGTGCGGAGGAGACGCCCAGGAACCCACCGCGCAGGGAGGAAGCAGGGGAGCCGGGCTGTTGTTTTTGTAAACACAGCGGCCCCACCCCAAACGGAAACACCTGTGGGTGTGGGCTCCTTGAGTGGCCTCAGATCCCCCGCTGGGTCTCTGCTCCCGCCCCCCGGGTCCCAGTCCCCCTCCTCAGGGTCTCCATCCCTCCAGCACTGGGTGGGGCAGGCGTGCAGGCTGAACCTCAGGGCGGTGCCCCCCTCTGACCTGTCCCTGCCCCTTCCTGCCCTCTTTCACGCGGCCCCGCTTCCTCTGGCAGGAACCCCCGCCCTCGCCGGGCCTGGGTAAAAAGGAGCCCCTGGGCCGGTCCACAGGCCAAGTCCTGGGAGGCAGCAGCGGCGGCTCCTCTCTCCTCACGGCCCTGTCTCCCAACCCTTGTACCAGTGTGTGCCTCAGTCCCTGGTACAGGCATGGGGGGCAGGGACCTGGGGACCCCAGCAGCGCCAGGCCCCGAGGGGTGAAGGCAGCGGGGCGATTCCGGCACCTCCCTTCTGTCTGTGCCTCCGTCTCTGCCCGGCTGTGGCTCTGGTGAGGGTCTCTGCTTCAGATCCCGAAGTCCCTGGGTCCCTCTCTGTGGTGTTTCTCATTCCGTCCGCACCTGCCACCCACCCCACGCGTGCCTCTTTGTCTTGTTCTCCAGGCCCATCTCTGTCTCTGGAATCTGAGTCTGTCCCTGGGCTGTGGTCTCCGTCCCTGTTCGGTGTTCAGCTGAGGGCTCTGTCTCAAATCTCTCTCCTGATCTCTGTATCTGACACTCAAGTTCCCTCTTCCTTTCTCCATTTTTCTCTGCTTCTAACAGAAAGCCCTCCTGCCATTACCAACTGTTAAGCTCTCTCCATCTCCCAGGTTTTTTCCCTGACAGTCAAGGTCACCATGTCCGGCCCTGTCAGAAATCTCTTCCCCTTCATTTGCCTGGCTCTGTCCCCTTTCTCCCCATCTCCAATTTCTCTCCTCACCCAAGGCCACCCCACTTGGTCTGTCCCAGATCAGTCCCACCTCTACGGACTTCCTATCCATTTCTGAGCAGCCTGCAGCCCCCCCCCCCGCACTGCTGGCTGTCCTTACTAAGCGACTTAACTTCAAGGCCAATTTCCTTACTTGCATGCTTAGGCAAAGAAAGTGTCCATAATCTGACACGTGGAGCTCAGCGACTCCTTGGGACCCCAGGCAGAGAACTTGCCCCCTCAGATGAGTTTGCTCATCTGCAAATGGGCATGGTGTCCACTTAGGAGGCGACGGTGCAGCATGCAGGGGGGAAGGTGGGTGCCTTGCTTCCCTGCCCCACTCCTTCCGTCAGGGTAGACAGTCCCAGGTTGAAGTCAAGACCCTCATAGTTCCGAACCACGCAGCTGCGTACTCCTCAAGCCCACCCAACACATGCCGACCCCCAGCAAAGCCCAGAGGGCCACTACTTCTTCCTTACCCTCCCCTCGGAGGCCAGAAAGGGCCCAGAGTCTAGAGAACCCAGGAACCTCCACCCTCACTCACTTCCTCCCCAGAGACTTGCAGGGGGAGCTCAACACCAAGTAGAAGGCATTGTGTACTCCGACACCAAAAGCTGACGAGGACCAAAAGACCAGAGAGGGGCAGCGTCGTGGTACAGGTTGTCTTCACCCAGAGACGAGAGGGCAGGAGGCAGGATTTGGTCCCCATCCTTACGCCCCCAGAGGATGAAAAACAGCCCCCTCTTTCACATCAACCCCACTTAATTCCCAAGGACACCCCCTCCCTCTGATAAGGGCATGGATACGGAACCTGGCCCATGACTGGGGAAATAACTTTTATTTTGTTTGGGGCAGCGGGCAGGGGTCTGGTCTCAGAACTTCTGGAACTGCTTCTTGGTGCCGGCAGCCTTGGTGACCTTGAGCACGTTGAAGCGCACCGTCTTGCTCAGGGGCCGGCACTCGCCCACTGTGACAATGTCACCAATCTGGACGTCCCTGTGGGGGTGAGCAGCGCCACATCAGAGGGACTCTGCCCCAAGCAGGCCCTAATGGCACCTTTCTCACTGTCTCCAGGCGGAGGCCTGTCACCTCTGGCTCCTCCAAACCCCAACCAAGCTGCTATTTCCAGTTCCATCTGCACTGCATGCCGCCCTGTCGTTATTTATTGAGCGCTAACTATGAAAGGCGCCAAGCTCAATACCATGCAGAGGATGCTCTGACCCTTCCAGGACAGAAGACCTCCAACTAGCATCTCCATTTTGCAGAGAACGGGAGGCTCCCAAAGATGGTGATACAGGGTCCCCTCACAAACCGTCCCCGCCCCCAACAGGTGACTACCTTCACCCGGCAGCCAGGGCGTCCTGTTAACGGCCAAGGCACATCCCAAGTCACCCAGGCTCTTGTGCAGCCCACCCCCTCCTCTCTGCCTGGGAGGGCGGCTCACCGGGGCTACCTGGGGCCACCGTGCTCACCTGAAGCAGGGAGAAAGGTGCACAGACATGTTCTTGTGGCGCTTCTCGAAGCGGTTGTACTTTCGGATGTAGTGCAGGTAGTCTCGGCGGATGACAATGGTCCTCTGCATCTTCATTTTGGTCACCACACCTGCGGGAGAAGGGGCAGATCCCGGGTCAGGCCCCATAGGGAAGGGAGCCATGGGCAGCCCAGGGCATGCTGGGAATCAGGGGCCGCTGAGCAGGGTTCCCAAGAAGCCCTGCTCCTGGCATCAGCTGTGCCAACTGCTTTCTCAGCAGTGCCCGGGGTGGGCATCTGAAGACCATCGTGAAAATAACAAACATCATCTGCCAGTGCCCCCCATAACCAGGAGTCTGCCAACCCCTTCCTCACCCAGGACCCTGGGGTCTCAGTGTCCCCAGCCCCTCCTCCCTCAGACCCGGGAATTTGAACCCAAGCCCGCAGAGGTCCTCACTTACCAGACAGGATTCGCCCTCGGATGGAGACATTACCAGTAAAAGGGCATTTCTTGTCAATGTAGGTGCCCTCGATGGCCTGAAGGAATAAGGAGGATTAGCAAGCCCCGAATGGTAGTTCCTGAAAAGAACAAGGGGTGTGGCCTCCCTGTAGACACAAAAACTACAACTCCCAGCAGCCCCAGTAACAGCCACTCAGATGTGGATAGGGCAACTCAGTTTGGGCACACGTGCAGGGAAACAGGGATCTCCTTCTTTCTTCTGAGGATCCCCATACCTCCTTCGGTGTCTTGAAGCCCAGACCAATGTTCTTGTAGTATCGCGGGAGCTTCTCCTTGCCAGTTTCTCCAAGCAGGACCCTCTTCTTATTTTGGAAGATAGTCGGTTGCTTTTGGTACGCACGCTCAGTCTACAAGGATGAGATGAAAGCTGGTAAGCTTGCAGCAGGCAGCAACCTGGTCTGGAAAGCTTCACAAACCCCCCAGATCCCATGCTCTGCAGTATTTAACTCCCCAAACGCTGCACTCACCCAAATTTACCTCTAACCCAGACTCAACTCTAAACCCGGGGTTACGTCGGTATTTACGGTCTAAAGCACCTTCCACCGCCTGCACAATTCACCCCTTAAAACCCAGATACAGAATCATCCCTCTAACACCCTGGACACCCTTCAGCAAGAATTATTCTCCAAGACACAAAGATACCCACCCAGGAGTCACTCCTTATTAATTACATATGGCTCCAAAATTAAATACCCAAACGATGGGTTCCCTGGAGTAGCCCTTAGGACTCAGTTCTCACAGGATTAACCCTACAGCCTAAGGCCTCCAGAAAAACACTCTGTAAACCTTGGGTTTTAAAAAGATAACTCCTAAAAAGCTTGAGCCTTAATTACACCCTAAATGCGGAGCTCCTAAGATTTAGGAGGCGCCAATCGAGATTAACGCCAGGACACGCGCCCTCTGCCCGAATTTCCCTGGGAAATCGAGGACGCCCAGAATTAACCCCCAAACTGGGGCGCAGAGTCCCGCTCTCCAGGACACGCCCCTGAAGCCCGGGCCCCGCTAGGTCTGCGTCAGTCCCGAGCCCGAACCTGAATGTCAGCCATCTTCCCGGCCGCCTGAAAAAAGGAAAGCCGCGGCGGCGTCCGGGTTTCCTTATCGATTGCACAGAAACTAGACAGGAAGTGACGAAAGAGGGGCAGGGTAACACGGTTTGAGGCGGAGCCTTGGCGAGACTCTGATTGACGGACTGCCCTACCCAAGTACGCGATTCGGAGACCGCACGGACCCTGCCATGACGTTAATGGCAGAGGGGCGGGAAGAGACAGACACTGTCTCGCGAGACTCTTAGGCCATCATTGCGCGCCAGCGCGCTAGGTCACGTTGGGAAAGAGTGGCCAGCCTTGTTATCGCGAGAGTTGTCGGGAGGCGGTCTTGTTTCTGCGGGGAGTGGGACCACGTGGGGTTTGGGGACAGCGTGGCTGTGTCCGCGCAGGGCTTAAACGGGTTGCGGCGGCGGCCATCTTTTTGCAGGACTGGAGACCGGAAAGTCTTAGGAGCATGCATGCTCTGTGGTGCCGCCATCTTTGTGAGGGGCGGGCATTACCCATGAGTTTGGTGCAGTTTAATGAAGGTTGTTTTCCTCTATGGGCCATTCATCCCCAAAGGTTTCGTGAAAAAATAAAATTAAAAAAAAAAAAAAAAAAAAGGCGGTCTTCTGATTGTCTGTAACAGCGCTGTCCAATAGTAGTTTCCGCTGTGATGGAAATGTTCTGTATCTGCGCTGTCCAACACAGTGGCCACTGGCACTGGAAGTGGGGTGCGTGCGACTGAGGACCTGAATTTTTAACTTTTTTTCTTTTTTTTTTTTAGGTGAGAAGTGGATTTATTTAGAGAGAAACATACTCCACAGACAGAGTGTGGGCCATCCCAGAAGGTGAGAAAGGCCCTAACTTTAATTTTATTCGATTTGAATATAAATAGCCACATGGGGCTAGTATCTACTGCGTTGGTCAGTGCACGTCTATAACTGAATACTAATTTATTGTTTTATAAATTCTTGTAAAGCAAAATCTAACAGCAATTGCCATGTGCCTGGCATTGTGCTAACACTCTAAGTATGGTTCGGTTACTATTCCCATTTTGCAGATGGGGAAACTGAGGCATTAGTTGCTCCAGGTTTCACAGAAAATGAGAGGCAGAGGTGGGAATTGAACCTGGGCAGTCTTGCTCCAGCGTTCTTAATCACCAACCTTTAAAGAAGGAAGCTTTGAGTCCTTTTTACAGTCACTTCACACTTAATGAGCACCTATTTGGTACCTGGCCCCCTTCTGGGCAGTGGTGGCAACAACCCGACCAACCCTGACAGCTGTCCACACTCTAACTGACTTGCACCTTGTTGGGAGATTTCAAACTCCAGACCTTGGCACGGATAGGTGTCTTATGCCTCTTTCCTTAGTTAAGTCTTGGTCTAAAATTTACCAGTGCTCTAACTCCACAGAGTGTGGTTCTCTCTAAATAAATCCACTTCTTACCTATCACAATAAATAAATAAATAAATAAATAAATAAATAAATAAATAAAACCCATGGGGAATATACAGAATATTCAGTGATTTCATGTTAGGACAAGTGTGCAACCATCTGAAAAAAAAATAAAGTTGGATCTCTACCACCTACTGTATGCCAAAGTAAATTTCTGATGTGTAAATGTAAAATTTAGGTGGGTTTGGGGAATGAAACCATAAATGTACTAGAAGAAAACATGAGTTTTGTTTTGTTTTTTTCACTTATGAGTCTAGTAAAGACTTTTTTTTTTTTTTTTTGGCTGCACCGTGCAGCTTGTGTCATCTTAGTTCCCATGGCAGTGGAAGCGCAGAGTCCTAACCACTGGACAACCAGGGAATTCCCTAGTAAAGACTTTCTTAAGCATTGCATTTAGAACATAAAATCTGTGCTCCCAACAAACTTTTACACAGGTCACAAAATATTATTCTTTTGATCTTTTTCCAATTTTTTAAAAAATTGAAGTATAGTTGATTTACAATGTTGTGTTAGCTTCAGGTGTACAGCAAAGTGATTCAGTTATACATATATATGTGTATATATTCTTTTTCAGATTCCTTTCCATTATATTATTACAAGATATTGAGTATAGTTGCCTGTGCTATACTGTAGGACCTTGTCATTTACCTATTTTATGTAGTGTGAATATGTTAATTCCAAACTCCCCCTGCCCCGTCCCCTTTCATGCTTTCTTATTTATCCTTTGTTTCCTCTTCCCCACTAAAATGAGGGCAGGAATTTTCGTTGCCTTTGTTCTCCAGGGCTTCTGGTGACTGTCACATAGTAGGTGCTCAGTTTGTCCTTGTTGAATAACTGACCAAATGAATGGAGGAGAATTAGATACACCAAAATGTCCACTTACAGGCAGATGGGTAAATCCTGGCATAGCTTGATCATGGACCACTCTGCAAGCACGTAATAAACATGAGGTAAGTCAACCAATCTGGAAATGAAAACACTGCCAGACATGTTTCATTTTTTAATCTTTAAATTTCCGATGACTTCTGAATAGGGATTTCATGCACATGGTACAGAATTCTAAAAGTACAAAGTAAGTTGTGAAAGATGAATCTTTCCCTCACTCTTCTCCCCGGACATGCGCACCCAGTTTCCCTCTGCAGAAGCAACTGCTGTCATCCTGTTATCATCTGCCAATGTGTCTTTCAAACTAGTCTACCCTCTGTTGAATTTGTATGTGGACAAAGCAAAGTGCAGAACAAGAGGCACAGCATGATCCATTTATTCAAATGTTTATGGACAATCTATAGGACGACTGCATTTTTTTACATATATATTTCTTTTTCATATTCTTTTCCATTATGGTTTATCACAGGATATTGAAAACAGTTCCCTGTGCTATACAGTAGGTCCTTGTTGTTTAATGCATTTTTTAAAGCTTATTACATGATATAGTTGTGGCTTATCTTTTTAGGTATTATAGACTACATTGTCCAATAACACAGCCATTAGTTACACGTGGTTATTTAAATTTAAATTGAGTAACATTTAAAATTCAATTTTTCACTCATTCTATTCATATTGCAAATGCTCAGTAATCACATGTGGCTAGTGGCTTGCATATTGAACAGCAAAGATTTAGTATATTTTTTATCAACATAAAAAAATGCTCTTATAGACAGAGAAGGCTGGTTGCATATATATGTATATATAATATATATGATGTCTTTTAAGTTGTAATAACTTCAGAAATATAAATGCTACAAACTTACAAAAAATCATTTGAAGTTTAATTGTTTAAATTTCTTTTACACTTGATAGCTTTGTGAATTTTGAACGATACATTTTTTAAAATTTATTTTATGGAAGTATAGTTGATTTACAATGTTGTTAATTTCTGCTGTACAGCAAAGTGATTCAGTTATACATATATATACATTTTCATATTCTTTTCCATTATGGTTTATCACAGGATATTGAATATAGTTCCCTGTGCTACACAGTAGGACCTTGTTTTCCCAACCTATATATAATAGTTGGCATCTGCTAATCCCAAACTCCCAATCTATCCCTCCCCCCAAGCCCCGCATGGCAACCACGTTTGTTCTCCATGTCTGTGAGTCTGTTTCTGTTTCATAAGTTCATCTGTGTCATATTTTAGATTCCACATATAGGTGATGAATGATATATTTTTAATTATCATTGTTTCAGTCCCTCTGGGGTAGCATTGAGGAGGGACTTTTCATTTTAGAACCTGCTATGTCTTCCCCCCAGTGACCTTGTAGTAGCTTTATAATTTATTTTTTGAAGAAAAAGTAAGTTCTGGAGTATTTGAATGACTTAGAAAGGATTTATGATATTTAGTTAAAAAAAAAAAAAAAAAGCAGGACCTGGAGTTGCTGTCTACAATGTGTGCTAAATAAACTATGTACAAAAGTTACATATAAAAGTCTGCATAAAAGTTTCTAACTTAGAAAAAAGCCTGGAAGGAAATGCATGATATTGCCCTGGTGGTTTACATCTCCAGGTGGTGAGATTAGGTATGATTTCCTGTCTCGTGTCTCAAATGCTCAATATTTTACAAATTGCTGAGCAGCTGGTGAGATTTTGATAAGGGAAGAGTAAAGAAAAGAAATACTGCTTCACTCTGAAGGGGTGAGGGCAAATCGGAGATGTTTAGGTCCTTAGCTTCTAGATATTTTTGATCACAACCCACAGAAGGAAATACATTTTGCATTGTGACCAAACACACACACCTCTCTCTCACCCTCCTCTGCCTTCTTCTCTCTGTTTTCTAATTTTTAAGTCTTTTAACTCTCTCCTTTCCTTTCTGTAATACACTGATTTTTTTCCTTTCTATTCAATTTCGTTATCACCACTATTATTTAAAATATTTATTTATTTATTTGGGTCTGCCGGGTCTTAGTTGTGACATGCAGGATCTTTCTTTTTTTAGTTGCAGCATGCGCAATCTAGTTCCCTGACCAGGGATCGAACCTGGCCCCCTGCATTGGGAGCGTGAAGTCTTAACCGCTGGACCACCAGGGAAGCCCCTCAATTTCATTATCATTTTAAGGCTGCTTACAACCCACCACATCGATTTTTTTGAACTGCAGTGTAAACAGCCTTGCTGCCCAATAATAAACTTCAGCCAACTCTAGTTGTTACCACTTGAGGGCGTATTTCCCTGTCTCTGCCAGATTTCAGACATTTACTAGCATTTCACAACAGAAATCCAAAAGCTAGGAGACCTGGAGACCCTCCCCCTCCCCAGTGAGCACAGAAATGTCTATTAAAACAAGACGTATCCCTGCACCCCACCCACAGACCAGGGTCTCCAAGGTTGCTATTAGCCCAGGAGATGAGGCTGACCTGGAGGGTCCTTTGGTTGTGGGCAGTTGGGCAAGATGGAACTGGAGCTTTGGAAATGTTCATTCTGTTGGCCCAGAGGTTCTGATTCCCTGTACTTGTCCCACAGGAATGATTAAGGTTATGCCTGGAGATTTCGTTTGCATTCTCTCTGAGGAATGATGAGCATCTTCTCATGTATTTATTGGCATTTGTGTATCTTCTTTGGTGAAACGTGTTTTCAAGTTTTGGCCGAAGTTTTATTTGGTTATCTCTTGTTACTGAGTTTTGAAGAGTTTTTCTCTGTATTTGGCATTCAAGTCCTGCAAGAGATACGCAAATAACTTCTCCCAGTCTGACCTGTCTTCATCTTTTTAATGGTGGGTGTCTTTGCAAGTGGCAAGTTTTACATTTGTAAGCCAAATATAAGGGATTGTGGTTTCCAGGGGATTATATTGTGCTTTTACATGCAGTCCTGTTAAACTTAAGACTTAAACTCTGGTTTTCAGTTGCTTCTGTTGGCAGCTCTGCTGGTAAGCGGGAGCCCCAGGAGGGGTAGGGAACCACCCACTTGCAAAATGATTCTTAGAGAAAATTTAAGCCACTGTGGTGTCTTAGACATTTTGGAGATTAAGCAAGAGAGAATGGCACAGTGCTCCAAGTTATGATCTACCCCGTGAACCAACTAGCAAGTACTGCCCACCAGTCCCAAGGGCAGCACGAATCTAGCTTTCTTCCCAGTACAGATGTGCGTACCTGGGTCATACCAGACCCCTCTGCGTGTCATCCTGGCTGACACCGCTGACTGCACATAACCCTCATCAGTAAGATGGGGATGGGGGCCCACCTGGGTCAAGTCATTGAGAGGTGACCAAGGGTGATTATCCAGGGCTGGGTACCCTAATGTTTACCCTTTCAGGGACTCACCCTGACAGATCTAACAAGCCTAGTTTTAATCTTAGAAAGCACCAAGAGCTTTCAAATCCCACTTTCTCTAATGCCTAACCACCGTTTACGAAATGTTTTTTCTTGTCCATTTCTTCACATTAAGCTTGGCCCAGCATGGCAGACTGGAAGAGACCACATGCCCCACAGTGAGGAACCGGTTTGGTTTTAGAGAATGGTGGCAACTCCATACTTTGCAGCTGAATTAGGGAAGACAACTTTATGCAAACTGGGCAACACCAGGCTCTACAGGTCGTAAATACCAATCCCATAGGCATCTCAAATTCCTTGGCATGTCAATCTCTACAAAGGTCAACTCCTCCACGAAAGGCAGTTTCTAATCCATCATCTGCAGAAAGAGCACAGCCAGTTTTATTCTTCAAAGCCTCCCATCAGCCGAGGGCCTTGCTCCCCTGGGCCTGCCTCTATGGCAGACACACACTGCAAAGACGCCAAATTTCTTTAAAAATAATTTATTAGTTTTGGATCACAAAATATAGGGAAGACACAAGGGCGATGCCTGTGACCCCTTGGGCCGTACTTCCCTTCCATAAACACCTTTTAGAACCCCAGACTCGTGCTGCCCAAGCATTCTCTCACATCCTAACAGCTGCAGAGTATAGTACCTGACCATGTGGGAAGCTTAGACTCCCTGTAGGCGACGTGAGTGGCCCTTCCACTTAGGTCTTCCAGCTCACTTTTGCCAGTATTGCAACAGCACGGGTTGTTCGAACTGTCCATGTCCTAAAACTCTCATGAATGAATAGGTCACAGGCAAATTCTGCCTGCACAGCCCTTACAACTGTCTACGCTTTTAAAAAGGCCTTTCTTAAACAGCAGTGGCTAAGGCCCCTTTGCTATACCCAGTCTTCTAAGCCCCAGGCTGCCTGTGGCACCTGGACGGCAGCCCCTGGGGGTCCCCCACATCCTAGAGTGGCGATGGAGGAAGGGCAGGCCAGGCCAAGCATGAAGAAGAAACGGTCAATTTTATTGGGCTCAGACTAAGAATCCATGGGTCTTGAGGACCTCTGTGAATCGGTCGATTTTCTTCTCTATGTTCTTTTCGGCCTGCTTCCGTAGCCTCTGTGGGGTCAAGGTGACAGGTGGTGGTTAGTGGCTGCTCCCTAGGACTGCCCTTATCCCAGGGGGCCACCCACACCGGGCCTTAGGCAGAGCCTTCCGAGGGCATAACAAAGACCCAAGTCAAGAGTAATCAGCTCCCAGACCCTGCCCCAGAAAGCGTGGTGCCCCTCCAGCCTCAGCCCCGCCCTCACCATGAGCTGCTTCTTTTTCCGGTAGTGGATCTTGGCCTTCTCCTTTCTCTTCTCCTCCAGTGTAGCCGTTACTGCCTGGTACTTCCAGCCAACCTCATGAGCCAGGCGCCCTAGGTAGGCAAACTGTGGGGGAGAGGGAGAAACGAAGCTGTAAGAAAACGAGGCCAGGGTGACTAGGGGAGGGGCGCTGACATCCTGTCCTAGAGGGTCCCAGTCCAGCCATACAACTTTGCAGCAAGCCTGCGCTCAAGAGACACAGCCACCCCTGGCAGGGCTCTCTGCTCCTCCTGGCATCAGCTGAGCCATTGGCATTATCGGCACTGCCCACAGTGGCATCCGCAGACCATCGTGAGAAAAAGCCATCATCTGCCAGTCTTAGGGCCCTAGGTGCACCCCCCAGGAAGCCTGGGACCCCAAGGCATCGCTCAGCAGACCCCGGAACTCACCTTCCGTGTAGGCTTCAGACGCACAACCTTGAGGGCGGCAGGAACCACCATCCGCTTTTTCTGTTAGAGAAGGAGAGGGACTTAGAGACCTGGAGTGAGGGACAGACAGGGAAGAAGGCTGGCTGGGGCAGGCGTCTCAGCCAGTGCTGTTTTCACGAGGATCAAACAATGTAGGTAACTGCAGAACATCACGGACGCCAGACACAAGGATGCCGCTGAGGAAGATGGGTCTCGCTCACCTTGTCATAGGGTGGCGGGATCCCATCAAACACCTTGAGGCGGTCCAGAGCGGCCTGGCCTCGCTTGGTCTTGTGGGGCAGCATGCCTGTGGGCAGAGGACAACGGGCCTGCTCAGTGGGGCATGTGAGGACCCCGCTGCCCCACCTGGGCGGGCAGGCGGGCAGGCAGGCGGCCTCAGATGGTAGTGCATGTGGAGTCATCTCATGGTTGGGAAACTCGAACACAAGTGGGAAAAGTCTTCATCACCGGCCACCCGCCCCATCAGCCCATGGTCCTCAGGCCCAGCTCACCTCGCACTGTCCGCCAGAAGATGCGGCTGGGGGCTCGGAAGTGGTAGGGGCCACGGGAGGGGTTGGTGTTCATCCGCTTGCGGAGGAATGCCAGGTACTTCACTGGGAAGAGGGGAGAGTGCGTGAGGCCTCAAGAGTCCTCAGGCAGATGGTAACTCCTTCCAACGCAGCACACAACCTTACTTCCGAGGGCGTGTTCGGGAACTCAGACTAACACCTCCCACCACTGGTGGGACTGCTTAGGAGCCCGTGAAAGCGTGAGCCTTACAGAGGTCCACCCTCTCCAGCCCTCCTCCCAGGCCCTCACTCACACTTGTTTCTATAGAAATTGCCAGAAATGTTGATGCCCTCACAGCGCACAACCACCACCTTTCGACCTAGAGGGAATGGAAAATGAGACAATCAAGGAGGTCAAAAGTTAGGAAGCAGGCCCAGTTACTGCTAAGGACCCAGAAAGGAGGCTCCTTCCGTCTCAAACTGGCCACAGTGCACAAGGAAGGCACGGAGTCTCCTGCCCCGTGTCACAGAGCAGCAATCGGCGAAGCTGGACTCATGCTTAAGTTCAATTTGTTAGTCTAACAGAGCCCAGAGCCCCCAACCTGGGAGGGGAGGAGGCTGGCAGGTCTCAGAGCGGTGCATGGGGTTGATCTCATGGTCGTTAGACTCAAACGAAAGATGGTGATTTTTGCTCATCACTGACCTTGAGGCTCGTGTCTGGGGGAGCTATGGGCAGGGAGCAGACTTACCCAGAAGCACCTGCTTAGCCACGATGGCTGCCAGGCGGCCCAGGAGATGGCCTCGGCCATCGAGAACCAGGACCTGTTGGAAATAGGTTGAGAGGCCTCAGAGGCACCCACAGCTTTGACTCCCCACCTCAAACAATCATTCCTCCCTACTTGTTCATTTCACTTACCTCCCAGGGTACCTGTTAACCAAGTACGAGACCCAGAAACTAGAACCTAAGGCTCACTTTACAGACAAGGCCAAGAGAGCAAATGACTGACTCAGAGTTTCAGTAAGTGGAATAAGATACCAAAGGACTCCCCTCACATCTCAGCTGCTTGAAGGGCAAGAATCTTTATGCCCAGATTATGCTTGACAGTCAGCAAATGAGCTACAATCTGAATCCAGACTGGCAATACTGATCCTCCAGGCAGAAGAACCTGTGATCTGGATACAAGCTGCAGAATCTCGACAGAATCTGATTCTGTCCTGGTCTCAGATACTTTTCTAGCATGAAGGTTCAGAGCGGATGAAGCTAGGAAGGGTAGTCTAAAGCCCTGGCTGGCTCTGGTATTGACTAGATTTGCATCATCCGGCGAACTGCTCAAACGCCAATCCTCAACTTCTTGTCAAGTGTAAAAGTCCCAAGTCTTTACCAAGGGCTTGCTATACATGTTATGATTTTTGGAAGCCGGTGCAAAAGGCCACAAAATCTAAAACCAGACTTCCTGACAACATAACTTTGGTCAAAACCCTCCAAATCTCCAATATCTGTTTCAGGAACACTATGATAAATTAACTGAATTACACAAAATACAAGGCAAACGGTACCAAGCGCCGTAAATGCAGGGACACGGTTTCGGAGAACTCTACCACTTGCCTGGCCCCAAACGTGGTTTTCCTTCCTGAACCACAGACCCATCACAGGCACACCCCTTCCAGAGGCATCCTTTCCTTTATATCGAATAGGTTACACAAGAAGACTGGGCAAAGTCAGAATTAAGTTTCTGCTGCCGTCCTTGAGGGCCTCCAGGTCGTTAAGGACAAACGATATCCCAGGGCTGTGAACATTTCATCACAATCCTGTTTCCAGCACCAGCAGACCTTTAGACTTCCTCGACCCCCAAGAGGAAGGAAAATAACAATTCGTGCCTGCATGCCCTGTAGGCAGGAGCTCTCTCGACCCACTGCAAAAATTTCGCGCTAAAATACCCACAGCTGCAGGGGAACCCTGATGCGCACTCCCACGAGGCCGAAACAACCCGCGCCTTGGGCAGGGCGGAAATACCCTCCATTTGGGCCAATCCTCGGCTTCTCTTCGTCCCCTGGCCGCGCAGCTGCCTTCCGCGTGCTTCCCCACCGCTGAGGACACACTGGCCCAATTCGGCCAAGGCCCGGCCAAAATCAAGGTAAATCAGGCCTAGTTTTAAAATAACTTTTCTTGTGCTGGAAGCCCCGATCACTGCCCCCTGGGCGAAAAATGATGCCGCATTCTAGCCAGCCAAGAGCGTAAAAACCGTTTTATATTTCCGTTTTGGGTTCCTCTTACCCCGAAAGCTTTCTGTTTTGCTCAGTTGTCGATCTTAAGTTCCACAGTACACTTACGAGAGGAAAGAGGTCCAACCCCGGTCCGGTCTCGACCCCACCCGGCCCCACACCGCTCCAGCCCGCGCAGAGCCTGTACCTGTCCCTCCGCCATCTTCGGCAGCCGCCTGGGAAAGAAGGAACCTTAACCGCAGGGTTTCTTATCCCTTGAAACAGGGGCGGAGGAAGTGACGCAACACGGGCGCTTTCCGTCTTTTCATTGGCCAGAGTGCCTTGCGCGTGCGCAGAAAGGCCCACTGGAAGGCGGGTCATCTTTTGACTGTCCAATCAGTATCGTTTCTATCGAACCTAGGCGGCCATGGCTGTGCCGGGCGAGATCACGTGGGGTAGGAGGGGGCTCTGCGGGGGCGGGGCTGTTCAGCCTCTGTTGCCGTATTTAGGAGGGGCTAGTAATCCTCGCGCGAGTTGCTCGCTGTGTTTGCGGTGGGGCGGGGGCGAGAAGGCTGGAGGAGAAGCGCTCTTAACCCCTAAAGCGATATCACGTGTAGGCCCACAGCAGGCAACGAGGCTTGCCCTTTAGCGCTCAGTCTAGGCTTAGAGATCTGGATTTCGGTGCCTGTCCGGCTTCCTTGTGATCTGGCTAAATCCCTGGCCGTGTATGGGCCTCAGTGTCCTCACCTGTCAAAAAGGTGGAGATAGTCTTCCCTATGAGATCTAACGTATGAAGGAATGACTTCTAGATGCCTGAGTGTTCCCCAAAGGAGCGTCTCACTTTCTGGACAAAGCCTTTGCTTTGGCGGTGCCCCTTGACTGGGATGCCCTCCCCTCCACCCCCACCTTCTAAAATCTGGCTTGAGTCCTTCTCTCTAGAGAGCCTCCCTGTTATCTCAGGCTGGCTCAGGTACATCCTCGGGGCTCCCACAGTGCCTATGCTACCTCCATTAGAGCGTGTGTCATCCTGTACTGGGGCTCTCTGGGGCCCCTGTCTTCTCACCCATGGACCAGGAACCCTGAGAGGGTGGGGCTGGTTCTCACTCACGTCTGGGTCCCAGCCTTGCCCTGCACTGGCCCTGGGGCCCAGGAGGCCTCAGAAAATAGGTATTGAATGAAACACTGCATTAACTGAAAAACCAAGACCCAAACCCAAACTGCCCCATCCACTCACCCTGTCCCATCCACAGACAGGCCTGGCCAGAGCTGGTAGAAAAGGATGATTTATATACAATTTCCTGGGGACAAGGACTTTGTACAGAGGGGGGAGGGTGAGGCCGGGGCCGCTGCTGGGTGCTGGCGTTGCCTCCATCCTGGGGAGACAGTGACAGGAGCAATGTGGCCAAGGAAAGGACCAGTTTCTAGCTGACTTCCTCCAAGTTCCGACTCTGTGTCCTCGGGCAGGTGACTCCTCTCTCTGGGCCTCAGTGTCCTCCTCTGTAAAATGGGATGATAGATGACTCACTGGGCTGTTTGAGGCTCCGTGGACAGAGGACAGGAAAGCACCAAGCTCAGGGCTTGGCACAGTCTCAGTGCCAAAACCAACTCCATTCACCCTGAATGCTCACTATGTGTTTGGGCATCGCTGGCCGAGAGAAGTAACTCTCTGCAACCATGAGAGATCTGCGCTCTCCAGGACAGCTGTGATACCAGCCACATGTGAATACTGGGCACTGTAAATGTGGCCAGCAAAACTGAGAAACTGAGTTTTTCATTTTACCTAATTTAAACTTAAATAGTGTGGTTATTGGGAGAGTGGGAAAACAGGGTGTGAACAGGGACAAGGGTAGGAGGAAAACTTCTCAATTGAAAATTGTATCTCGGGGACGTCCCTGGTGGCGCAGTGGTTAGAAGTCCGCCTACCAATGCAGGGGACACGTATTCAAGCCCTGATCCGGGAAGATCCCATATGCCGCAGAGCTATTAAGCTCGTGCACCACAAGTACTGAGCCTGCGCTCTAGAGCCTGTGCTCTGCAATGAGAAGTCCTCGCACCACAACAAAGAGTAGCCCCCGCTCACCACAACTAGAGAAAGCCCGTGCATAGCAACGAAGACCCAATGCAGCCAAAAAAAAAAAAAAAAAAAGTACTCCCCAAAACAAATGCTGACATGAAAGATCATTTAATTTAGAAATTGTTCCGTGATCCAGTTACTGGAAAACTTCTGTAGGTTTCAAAGAACTTGAGTATACGAATCTACTTATGCAGCTGTAAATTTCATGGACTCTAAATACTGATCAAATATTTCTGATAAAAATTTCGCATATGCATTGCGATGTGCTGTGAGTGTAGCATACACACTACATTCTGAAGACTTGGTATGAAAAAAAGAATGTAAAAATATCTCACTGATAATTTTTTAAAGTATTGATTACATGTTGAGATGACAACATTTTGGATACACAGGGTGAAATAAAATATATTCTTTTTTTTGGCCACGCCACTGGGCTTACGGGATCTTAGTTCCCTGACCAAGAATCAAACCCGTGACCCCTGCAGTGGAAGCACAGAGTCCTAACCACTGGACCACCAGGGGATTCCCTAAAATATATTCTTTATACTAACCTGCTTATTTTTACTTTAAAAAAAGATTCAGCTACTAGAAAATTTAAAATCACATGTGTGGCTTATATTCTATTTCATTGGACAGGATTGCTCAAAGGGTTTTTCGTGGTCACTTCCCTTAACCTCTCAACAACTCTATGGTAGAAGGATTATTATTAGAGTCTTTTGTACAGATAAGGAAACTGAGGCAGAAGAGTGAAAGGCACAGAAGCCGGAATCAGAAGGCCCAGAGTCAAATCTTGGCTCTGTCACTCATGAGCTGTGTGACTTTTGGCAAATGATTTACCTCTCTGGGCCTTGGTTTCCGCCTCTGTGAAATGGGGATAATAATGGCACCAGCTTCTCAATTAAGTGAGTTAATTTGTAGAAAGCTCCAGCACAAGACCTGAGACACTGAGGCACTCTACGTGTAAGCCATTGATGCCAGATGTTTCTTGTTAGATCCCTCTGAGCACATTGGGAACCTGGGCCCTCCACTCCTTCCTCCCTCGGGGAACCACCCACCTTCTGCCCCCAGACTGGTTCCCAAGTTTGCCTCTGGGGCTTCCTCTTCCTGCTGCCCTAGGTGAGAAGTCTCAGCTCCCTTACCTCGACTTTGAGGCCTAGATGTTGCTGTGCCATTTTCAATCCCCCACCCACCCACCCCAGGCTGGGCGAAGTTGCTAGAACACCCTGACGTTTTTCACACCAGGAGGGCTTTGCAGAGGCGGTCCCCTCTGCCTGCTCCAGGAGGCCGCTCTCTCCTGGCTTGCAGACTCCTGTATTCAAATACCTCCCCGGAGGTTGGGGTGGGTGGTGTCCTCATGTCCGCAGGTCCCCACTGAGCTCACTGTCTTTCCCGAATCTCCCTCCTCCCCCCAGGTTCCCCACTGGGCCAGACCCAGCGTCCTCTGCTTGCGCCACCTCCCCTTCCTCCTTCCTCCCACCCCCCACCAAGCCTGTCAGTCTCCAGCCCCATCCCTCCTGATGATCCCTGACCCGTGACTCTGCCCGTCCCCTCCTCTCCGTCCCCGTGGTCCGGCCCTGGCTCAGGCCTGGTCCTCTCTCCCTGGACCCTCGCCCAGCAGCCTCCACTTTGGCCTCCAGTCTGCTGTCTGTTCCAGTCTGTCCCCCTCCATGGCCCCAGAAGGGTCTTCTTGCATCCGGACTGACCCACACCTTCCCTGCTCAAGGCCCCCCTCCACACAGGCCACCCACACCAACACCAAATCCAGGGTCCTCAGCTTGATGAGGAGTCAGTGCTCCAAGCAGGGCACCTATGGCCCCCAAAGGATCAGCTGACTCCGGCCATGCCCTCTGCCCACCCCACTGGCTCACCCGCTCCCCAGGGTAAGGCATCCTCTGTCTCTTCCTTCGCCAGTGCAGGCACCAGGCAGCGGCCAGCAGCAGGAGGGCCACGGGCAGCAGCAGCAGCAGCAAGAAGAGCAGAAGAGGGGCCTGCGGGGCTGGCAGGGATGTGGCCCCCAAGGCCCCGGGACTCCTTGGGGGCAGCAGGGTGGAGGAGTCTGCCAGGAGAGAGGAGGCTGGGTGACTGAGAAGGGCCAGGCCAGGGAAGGAAAAAAAAGGCCTGCCTGGTCCTGCTGTGTGACCTCGGGTGGGCTGCTCACTTCTCTGGGCCTCAGTCACCTCATCCATAAAATGGGGATAATTATTGTGTCGACTTCATAAGGTTGTCACAAAGATTAAACGCGTGAATATACCGAAAGTGCTTAGAACAGTGTCTAGCACGTAGTAAGGTTGAATTTTATTTATTTTTTAAAGCCACTAATAACTTTTTATTTCAAATATATCATTTTTCTTCTTTTTTCTTTTTGCCCGTACGGCATGTGGGATCTTAGTTCCCCGACCAGGGATCGAACCCAGGCCCCTGCCAGTGGAAGTGTGGAAGTCCTAACCAGTGGACCTCCAGGGAATTCCCTACATTTTATTTTATAAAGGGACAAATGTGTGTCTAGTGCTTATGTATCGATTTCCTTATTTGTCTTCTTCCCCCAATAGTCTATGAGCTACATGAGGGTGACAGGAGCCTTATTGCCAGAACGTACTACTTAGTGCTGATGAAATAATAGTTTAATTTACATAAAGTAAATATCTGAGTGGATGAATGGACAGATAATAGAACAATGAAAGATACAATGTGTGAAGCTATGATGGCTCACAAGGCCCCACTTGATCTGGCCCCCTTTGTTCCTTCTGAACCCTCACCCCCCACCTTCTCCCCTTTGCTTACTTGCCCTCAGCCACTGGGGCCTCCTCATGATTCCTTAAACGGGTAGGCAGGTTTCTGCCTCAGGGCCTTTGCACTGGCTGTTCCCTTGTCAACTTTCAGTGACTTTCCAGTCAACCACCTCAGCCCATGATTCCATCACCCTGTTTTAATTTGCCTGCATGGGGCTCGTTACACTCAGATATTTTCCTGATTAATTATATGTTTACATGTTTATTATCTGTCTCCTTTATTAGCAGGTCAGCCTCCCATGGACATGGACTTGATCTTGTTTTGTGCTGTGTCTCCAATGCCAGGCACCAGGGAGATGGTTAATAAAGGTTGGTTGAATGAATGATTAGTGATACATGTAAATACAAATGACAACATTAAATATAAATGACTAGGACTTCTCTGGTGGCGCAGTGGTTAAGAATCCGCCTGCCAATGCAGGGGACATGGCTTCGATCCCTGGTCCGGGAAGATCCCACATGCCGCGGAGCAACTAAGCCCGTGAGCCACAACTACTGAGCCTGCGCTCTAGAGCCCGAGAGCCACAACTACTGAGCCCGCGCACCACGGCTACTGAAACCCACGCACCTAGAGCCTGTGCTCCGCAACAGGAGAAGCCACTGCAATGAGAAGCCCGCGCACCACAATGAAGAGTAGCCCCCGCTCGCCGCAACTAGAGAAAGCCCGCGCCAGCAACGAAGACCCCATGCAGCCAAAAATAAATAAACAAACAAACAAATAATTTATATATCTATAAATGACTAAACGATTGGAAATGCAGGAAGAAATTGAGAAGAATATAATTAGAGTGGGAGGTTTTCTTATGTCCCCCCACCCCCACCCCCACCCCCACCCCCCGCACGGCTTGCGGGATCTGACCAGGGATGGAACCTGTGCCCCCTGCAGTGGAAGCATGGAGTCCTAACCACTGGACCGCCAGGCAAGTTCCTAGAGCGGGAGGTTTTTAACCATCCCTCTCAGAACCTGACAGATCTTGTAGACAAATATAACGAAGTCAGAAAGTCTCTGAATAATACCAAGATAAGGTTGATAGAATATATACACACTGATTCAATCCTGATCATACCAAAAAAAAAAAAAAAAAAAAAAAAAATCTATTATTTTCCTAAGACCTTGTTCAGTTACAAAACTGATTATATACTTGGCCATAAAGGAAAACTTAATAAATTGAACAAGTTAAGTTTTCACAGGGCGTGGTCTGTCGTCATATTCCAATAAAGTTATTTCACTTTGAAACTTGTTTTTTTTTTGGCCGCACCACGTGTCTTGCAGGATCTTAGTTCCCTGACCAGGGACTGAACCTGTGCCCTTGGCGGCAAAAGCTCAGAGTCCTAACCACGGGACCTCTAGGAAATTCCCCACTTTGAAACTTTAGGGCTGGTCCATCCAATATGGCGGCCACTTGCCTCATGTGGCGACTAAATATGTGACCTGCGGCCAATCTGAACTGAGATGTGCTGTCCGTGTAAAATACACACCAATTCTTAAAGACTTAGTAGGGAAAAAAGGATGTGAAATACCTCATTAAGTAATTTTTAAAAATACTGATTATGTGTTGAAATGATATCTTGGGTTAAAATATATTGGGTTAAATAAAAAATATTGAGTTGGTAAAATTTGTGGTTTAGGGACTTCCCTGGCGGTCCAGCGGTTAGGACAGTGAGCTCTCACTGCCGAGGGCCCTGGTTCGATCCCTGATCAGGGAACTAAAATCCCACAAGTTGCGGGGCGTGGCCCCCCAAAAAACTTGTGATTTAAATATTATTTTAAAAATTATAAAATTATGAGAATTAAATTCAAGGGACTTCCCTGGTGGTCCAGTGGTTAAGACTCCGCTAAATAAATAAATAAATTCAATAACATCACAGAATTCCCGGGCGGTCCAGTGGTTAGGACTACACGCTTCCACTGCAGGTGGCACGGGTTTGATCTCTGGTTGGGGAACAAAGATCCTGCAAGCCATGCAGCACAGCCAAAAAAAAAAATAATAATAATAATAAATTCAATAACATCATTATAGAGAACAGATTACTGGTTGACAGGGGTTAGGATGGGAGTTTTAGGATGAGATCTAGTTGCACAAACTCACATGTGGTTACACAAAGCTACATGTGTGATAAAATTACATAGACACACATATATACACACACACACACACTCTCTCTTTTAGGGGTTGAACGTGTCCCTCAAAATTCATATGATGAAATCCTAGCCCACAGTACCTCAGAATGTGCCCTTATTTGGAGATCAGGTCTGCAAAGAGGTGATCAAGTTAAAATGAGGTTGTTAATGGTGGGCCCTAATCCAATATGACTGGTATCCTTATAAGAAGGGGAAATCTAGACACAGAGATATGCATAGGGGGAGAGTGCCATGTGAACATGAAAATGGCCATCTATAAGCCAAGGAGAGAGACCTGGAACAGATCCTTCCCTCACAGCCCTCAGAAGAAGCTAGTCCTACTGACACCTCAATTTCCCAACTGTAAGAAGATAAACTTCTGCTGCTTCAATAACCTAGTTGGTGGTACTTTGTTACAGCAGCTGTAACAAACTAATACTCACACACATGCATGCATGCATATATAACTGGTAAACTCTGAATAAACTCTGTGGATTGTACCCATGTCAATGTCTTGGTTTTGACATAGTGCTATAATTAATGTTACCAAGCAAAAGGTACCACTGGGGAGGCTGGGTGAAGGGTGTGCAAGACCTCCCTGTACAGATTCTATGCCCCTTTCCTTTGAATCTGTAATTATCCCAACATAAAAAAGTTTAAAAAATAAATCCACCAATAACATGCTAAAAAATAACAAACATTAAGAATCCTGAAAAATAAATGAATTAACCTTTTTTCTTTTTAACTTTTTTTAAACACAGCTACAACAAAATTTACACTCAAACGTGTGACTCTATTTCTATGGTATAGAGCTACCTCAGAGAAACAGGCAGGGATGGTTATTCCCTTCTCAGAGATGGGTAAACTGAGGCCCAGAGGGGGATGACAGGCCCAAAGTCACACAGCCCAAAGGAGCACGGTGGGGTCTGGGGAGCCCTGAGTGGAAGGGGTGAGGGCCTAGTGAAGGTGGGAGAGGAGGGGGTGGGGCAGTGGGCTATGGGGCGCTGGGCACCTTTACCCGGCTGACACTGCAGCTCCAGGCACCTGGAGAAATTCCGGCGGGTGATCCAGGGCTTCAAGGCCACCAGCTGCTGGGAAGTGTCCTGCAGGAGGTGGGAGATGTTGGCCTGGACGAAGCGAAGACAGCTGGGGAGGGGCTGGGGGCAGGGGAGGGAGACGTCACCACGGCATCACCCCCAGCGTCACCTCAGGTCAAGGGCAAGGCCTGGATCTCACAGAGAGTTTGGAGCCTTGCTCCCCCAGGTTGCTAGGGGGAAGCCTCCTTAGAAATGTCTAGCAATGCGGTCCAGTCAGACCTGGATCAGGAGGGAGTTTAGATCCCCTCCTTCTCCGGGTTGCTAGGGGTGAGAACCCCTTAGCAACATCCTTCAACAGGGCCTGAGAAACAAACTTAGAATTGGTGCATTGGGCTCAGACCCCTGGCCATCCTCCAGTACTTAAGAGAATTGTCACTTCCCAGCACTGAGGGCCCCCAGCAGGACTGGACTTCCAGCTCCACCTCCCTCAGGCTGCTCAGGTCAAAGGAAATCTCCAGTAAGGCCTAGCAGACCTTTGCTTCCAATCCCTAGGAAAGCATCATGCTCCCCTCACTTGTTCCCCAAGTTCAGGGCTGACCTGGAAGGCACATGAGGTGACGAAGTGTATCTCGGTGTTGACAGCCTCCAGCAGTTTCCCCATCTGGGACCCAGCCACGGTCTTGAGCCGTCCCATCCAGCGCTGGGCCAGGACCAGACGCCAGAAAGCCCCACAGAGCTCGTCCTGGGGAGAGACCACCCAGGCTCTGGGTTCCGTGGGCGGAGGGGGCAGGGGGCTTAACTGGTGGGGCTGGGGGCCGGGACTCCAGGGTCCCGGGGGAGGAGGGGGCCGGGTCAGCACACTAGCCTGGCTCCCTGAGGGGTGGTGAATCTTGAATCTCTCCTTCCCACCTCCATCCCGGGCCCCTCCCATCTGTGACTCACGTCCTGCAGGTTGGAGGCAACAGTGACTGGGTAATCTTGAAGCAGGTAGTCAGACTGCGGGAGAAAACAGGGTCAGGCCTGGCTGCAGACAGGAGGAAAGAGAGCTATGGGGACCCGGGGGCGGGGGGACAGGGACCCAGAGAGAAGGCGGCAGGGACCCAGGGTGGGGACCCAGAGAGAGGGGTACAGAGACCCGGGCGGGGCGGGTACCCAGAGATAGGGGGACAGAGACCCGGAGGGGGCGGGGACCCAGAGAGAGGGGGACGGGGACCCAGAGTGGGGAGACAGGGAGCCACAGAGACCTAGACAGGGGGAACTCAAACCCAGAGACAGAACCTCGGCCTCGGATTTGGAGCAGGGACGCTCACCAGCTTGCCGATGGTGCTGGTGAAGGTGGAGGAGATGGGGCTGTGGGGGAAGGAGCAGTCCGGGGTCCCGCGGAGGCCGGGGCTCAGCAGCAGCAAGAGCAGCAGGGAGGTCTGCGGGCGGCGCGGAGTGAGGGCCCCACTGGCTCTACGCCCGCCCCCCTCCCTCGTCGAGGCTGCCCCCTCCAGCCCCCTTTTCTCTCTTCCCTCTTTCTCCTTTCCAGCTCTTCCACTTCTCGGCTCCTCCTCCTCTTGGCTCCTGTGTGCCCACCTCTGACCATCTTTCCTGTATCTCTTTCTGCCTCTGGTCGGGTGCTGACCAGGTTTCACCCTCCTCTGCCCCATCTGTTTCGCCCCCCATCTCCCTACCTCGACCCATCTCTCTCCACTTCTGCTCACTTCTGCCCAGGATTTTCTCATCTCTGTCCATCCCTCTGCCCCTCCATGCTCATCTCTCCTGTTTCTCCCTCAATCTGGGTCCCATCTTTCCCACTTGTACCCACCTCCCTGTTTCTTCCCCCGACCCTTACCCATCTCCCCCAACCCCTGTCCATCTCCCCCACCCCGTCCATCTCCCCCCAACTCTGTCCATCTCCCCTCTCAGCTCTGCCCATCTGGACACCACTCTTCCTTTGCCCCACCTTAACCCCCAGGGATACGCACAGTTGGGCTCCAGGCTGGCGCCAGCACTATCATTTCGGCCCGGGGCCCCTCATGCCTGTGGCCGGATCTTGGAAGGGACAGAAGAGCGAGTCTCGGACCCCCGCACCCCAGCCCCTTCCTTGCCCGCCCCTCCCGCCCCTCCACCTCCCCGCCCCTCCCCCTCCCCGCCCCTCCGCCCCTCCCTCGGTCCTTTGATGTGGCTAAGTTTCCGCCTCCTACTCTGTAGAGCTTCCTGCGTGAAGCACGGTTATGGTAAAAACTCCTCATCTCCCCTTCTAAGAACCCCGACGTCCGGTGCCCGCAACCCTCCCCAGGCCAGGGACCCAGGAACCCGACCCCCACGCCTCTCCGCTCAGCCCCAAGAGGGGGATCCCGGCCCCGCCCTTCGGGGACCAGGAGCCCATTTCTCCTCACGCACCAGGCTTGCCCCAGCTGGGTGTGGAAGGGGCCACGCCGGGTGACAGCCGGAGATCGAAAGTGAAAGGAAATATTGGGGGGAGATAGTGAGCTGGGCGGGTGGGGATCGGGGTGGTGCAAGGGGCGCCACCTGGTGGTGACAGTGGCAGCTGACGCCCCAAAGGGCGCCTCAGTGGGACTCCCGCTCAAGCGGGCTGAGGTTGGGTTGTTCCCTGGGTGGGGGGGTGGGGGGACACAGTGAATGGAGAGCTGCGGTTCCAACGTGGATCTGTCTCTAGCTACAGCTAATCACACAGGGCCAGGAGGAGGTCACCCCGAGCCCTTCATCTTTGCCTTGAAACCTCAGCCCCAGCCCCCAACCCCGGTCACCTTCCACATCGAGGTAAGTGACAGCTCCATCCTTCCAGGTGTTCAGGCCCAAAGGCATGGAGGGGACTTGTGACTCTGTTTGCCTCTCACTGTCCACTGACAGTCCAGTCCGTCAGCAAAGTTGTTGGCTGACCATCAAAATGTATCCAGAATCCGACCACCTCTCATCACCCCCACTGCCGCCACCATCACACGCCTGAATATCACTGTTCCCTACTCACCTCATCAGCTTCCCTGCCTCAGCCCTCACCTGCCACAGCCTGTTCTCCATATGCAGCCAGAGGGAGCCTGTGAAGACCTAAGTCCCCTCACGTCCCTCCTCTGCTCCAACGCCACCGCCCACCCCCGTACCTGCCACAAAAGTCCAAGTCCTCACTGTGGCCTAAACAGACCTGCAGGATCTGGCCCTGTCCCCTGTCTCCTCTCTCCTCCCTCCTCGCTCAAATGCAGCCAAGCTGGCCTAAGGCAGGCACGCTCCTGGCCCAGGGCCTTTGCACTGGCTGTTCTCTCAGCCTGGAATGCCCTTCCCCCAGATACCCACATGGCTCAACCTGATCTCATTCAGGTCTTTGCTCAAATACACAAGGCAAAGCCTTCCCCAACAGCCCTTTTTCAAGTTGCACCCCCCTCCCAGCACTCCCACTCATCCCTGCTTTGCTCTCTCCCTCGTCACTCATGACCTTCTGACACACCATTGCCGTTTACTTTTCTTCTTTATTGTCAGTTGTCCCTATGAGGACGTCAGCTCTGGGAGGACCACGGTGAGTATCCGCTTACCCTGCTGGATCTCCAGTACCAAGAACTGTGCATGGCTCACGGCAAGTGCTCGATCAATATTTGTTAAATGAATGTCCAAGTGGATCCTGGCCCTTCGGCATTGTTGTGGTATATCGGAGAATGCATCTGGTGTCCGGCTGTTTCCTGGGAGACAACCTCTAAGTCCTTGGAACTTCCAGGTAAATGATAGGCTTGTCTTTGTTATTCATGGATGGGGGCGCTCCCTGACCACACCTGAGTTTTCACTAATGAGGGACTCAGGATGGGGCTGGTCAGGACCAGAAAAACCAGTCATGTGATTAGAGGGTTGGGGCTTGGAGGCACAGGAAGAAGCCTAACTTACCGACCTCTCAACTCCAACCTCGAGGGAAGGGGAGGGAGGCTAGAAATTGAGTTCAATTTCCGTCTCCAACTTCACATGGCTTTTTCCTCTTCTGTCTTCTCCTCTTTTGTCTCTTATAAGGGAACTTGTATTTAGATGTAGGGTATACTTGGATAACCCAGGATATCTCGAGATCCTTGACTTAATTACATCTGCAAAGACTTTTTCCAAATAAGGTCACATTCATAGGTTCCGGGGTTAGGACATTATCTTTTGGGGGCCACCACTGAAACCACTAGTTCCCCCAAAGCTGTTTTTCTCACCTCTGGAAACAGCATGTGCAAAGGCCGCACTGGCTGTTTCCTCTGCCAGGGATGCTCTCCCCCCACCACTTTTCTAACCTAATTAGATCTTCATTGTCCTTCAAGACCCAATGCAGTCACTAATCACCAGGGAAATGCAAATCAGAACCACAATGAGGTATCACCTCACACACCTGTTAGGATGGCTATTATCAAAAGGACAGATAAGTGTTGGAGAGGGTGAGGAGGAATGTAAACTGGTACAGCCACTATGGAAAAAGGTGTGAAGATCCCTAACAAAATAACAAATAGAGGCAATTCCCTGGTGGTCCAGTGGTTAGGACTCCACGCTTTCCCTGCCTTCAGTGCCGAGGGCGTGGGTTCAATCCCTGGTCTGGGAACTAAGAACCCGCAAGCCACGCAGCACGGCCAAAAACAAAACAACAAAAAAATTGTCCATTGGCTAATGGATAAAGAAGATGTGTGTATATACACACAATGGAATATTATTCGGCCACAAAAAGAAGGAAAACCTGCCATTAACCTGGAGGACATTATGCTAAGTGAAATTAGTCAAAGACTAATACTGTATGGTGTCACATATGGGGAATCTAAAAAAGTCAAATTAATAGACCCAGAGAGTAAAATGTTGGCTGCCAGCAGCTGGGAGGTCAGGGAAACAGAGTTGTTGGTCAGAAAAGACCAACTTTTAGTTATGAGTAAGTTCTGAGGATCTAATGCACGGCATGGTGACTCCATTTAACAAGACTGTATGGTATACTTGGAAGTGGCTGAGAGTGGATTTTTTAATTAATTAATTAATTAATTTTTGGCTGTGTTGGCTCTTCGTTGCTGTGTGAGGGCTTTCTCTAGCCGTGGCGAGCGAGAGTTACTCTTCGTTGCGGTGCGCGGGCTTCTCACTGCTGTGGCTTCTCTTGTTGCGGAGCACGGGCTCTAAGCACGCGGGCTCAGTAGTTGTGACGCAAGGGCTTAGTTGCTCCGCGGCATGCGGGATCTTCCCGGACCAGGGCTGGAACCCGTGTCCCCTGCATTGGCAGGCGGAGTCTTAACCACTGCGCCACCAGGGAAGTCCCGTGAGAGTGGATCTTCAGTATTCTCACCACAAATAAAAAAGGTAATTATGTGAGGTGACGGCTGTGTTAATTAACTTGATTGTGGTAATCATTTCACAGTGCATATGTATGTTAAATTATCATGTTGCACACCTTAAGAAACCACATTGTAAAACTGAAATATATACAATTTTTAACTGTCAATCATACCCCAATAAGGCTGGGGGAAAAAAAGCTCAGTGAAGGGGCACCTGCCTTGGGAAGATTCCTGCCATCTCTCTCGCCTTCACCTCATACACAGACACACACACACACTCAAGTTGGGAAAGGTGTCTTCTTCAGGCCCCCAGAGTGCCCTGAGCTTCTACCACTGCTATAGTACTGTACCTGTCACCTTAGGTTACATCAGTGTCTTTCAGCCAGAGCTGAGCCTACCTCTCCTCTGCTCACAGATCCTCTATGGCTCCCTAGTGCCCTTGGGACAAATTCCCAACCCCTGCTGACACCTTAATTTTAGCTCAGTGAGACCCATTTCAGACTTCTGACCTCCAGAGTTGTAAGATGATATGTTTGCATTGTTTTATTTAAGCCACTAACTTTGTGGTCATTGTCACAGCACTGACAAGAAATGAATATACCTCTCATCCACTGCATGAGCTCACAAGGCTAAGTTCTGTCTTGTTCATGGCCATCCCCAGCACCTACAACAGTGCCCCACTCACAGCAGGCACTCAACCGATTTTTGTTGACCAACTGGATGGCTGCCTTAACTAGGAGCTCCTGCCCCTAAGCCAGAGAAGATTGGACCAGAAGTGGACATCTACCCCAGTCTGGCCAGATTTCTTCTCCTGTGGATGTGGCACTAAGTGTCCTCTGTGGTCTGGGCTGGGGGTATAGAGACCTCCTGTAGTTGGCTTTGGCTGGTTAAAGCAACAGGACTAATAGGAAGGTCACTGAGGCAGCCCATGGAATCTGGGGGAAAGTTATGAAACCCCAGAGGAACTAGAGCCTTCCAGGGACTTTCCTCCAAGACGTTCCTATGTCTTTCCTGTCCAAACGTCCAGATCCTGGGAGAGGTTATCTATTCTGCCCAGCTTTAGTCAAATACTGACAGGAGGTTGTCTGCTCTCATTTGCCCCAGGACAAAATCAACCTCTAATTAACAGCATGTTTTGTGTAACCATCACAGAATCTACCCAATGAGGTTGGAACTATTAGCCCCAATTTATAGATGAGGAAACCGAGGCTTAGAGTGGTTAAGAAGCTTTCCTAACGTCACATGGCTAGAAGGATCTGGAATGAAGCAGACAGGCAGATACAAGACCCAAGAGATCACGTGACCCACTGAGCCGGGACCTGAATACAGCTCCTGCTTGCACTCGGGTTCTGAGGACCTGGGGTTCCCGGCTGTGTATCTCGCCCTATTTTCCATATCTCTGTAGCTTTCCAGAAAATTTCCTTTTATCCTAAGCTAGTGTGTGTGGGTTCCTTGCATCAAAAAGAATTCTCAAACAGTGGTATGCTGGAGTGGCTCGTGGGAACTGTTAAAAGTTCAAGAATTGTCAGCCGGTTGTTCAATCATCTGGAGCTTGAAATTGACACGGTAGGAGCACCATGGAATTGGCTAAAGTTACTTACCATGGATTTTATTTTATCCCAGAGAGCTACTGTATTTTATTTTCACCAGCACACCACAGATTCTGAGGCAATGCAGAGGCAGAGAAAACCAGGGAGCAGGAGCCATTGGATGGAAAAGACCAGAAGAGACAAGAGTCGCTGAGGCCCTGTCCAAAGTTTCTTAGAGTCCCTTGTATCTATTTCACAGACACTGTGTTGTCCTGGCGCCAGCCCATGGGGCTGCTGAGTCTCAGAACTGAAATGGCCTCAGTAGCCCAGAAGTTGCTATTTCCTCCCTTCCTCCCCTCAGAAACACAGCCAAGATTGGTCAGAGTTTATTGGAACCATAATAAGAGGAAAATTCCAGACGTCTGGCATCGGTTGGGGTCCATCTGTCCTCTGTCCAAGATGGAGTGGGTGACACTTGGGCAATCAGTCCCCCATGGGCAGCCACAGGGCCTTGGTCCGTGCTGCCCGCAGCCCCAGCTCTGGGCCTGCCCCCTCGGCGTCCTGATCCCAGGCCCGCGGGCAGCCTCTGTTCACCCACACTGGCTTGAGGTTTCCTGCTGAGGCCCATTCCACAAACTGGGAGCCCTGGCGTGGGGAGATGGGTGGGGGTGGGGGGGTGGGGGGGTGGTCAGCATTTCCATTGGCTTGGTTGCTAAGCAGCTGCTTCCTTGGCAACAAGGACTATTATTGAGGAGGGGCCTAAAGGCTTGCCTAGGCTCTGTGGCTAGAATGTTCAGCTCCTAGAAAGCAAACCTTCCAGATGCTGAGGGAAACAAGGTTGACCTTTACGGCTATGGAACTTCTTCCCCTTTAACAGCCCACACTCAAAGGAATGGGGCCTGAAGTTATTGTTGACAAGGAGTTCCCATCTGTTACCATCAGGAGGTTTAAGAGGGTGGACTGCAGGCTTCTGACACTGTTGCTAGGGTGTGGTCCTTAGCAATGGGTTGTCCAATGAGATTAAGTCTTTGGGCTAGGCAGGATCTCAGGCCCTTGTTGCTAAGGAGATCCTCTTCCTTAGCAACCAGGGCTCTAAAGGGGCAGGATCTCAGAACGTGGTTGCCAAGGAGTTTCTCCCCCTTAGCAATGGGTGTTCTAAGGGGGTGCAGCCATGTCCCCAGAAAAGGAAGAGTTTGTTGGTGAAGTTTAAGACACTGGAGATGGCAAAACAAAAGGTACCTGGGCAGATCCGAAATACCACAGGGCCTGGATGTCCTGGTGCAAGGCCAAGCAGCGGGTCAGGTGGTCCCGGTCTCCTGTCACCACATTCACCAGGCCCCCTGGCAACAAGGTGGCCATATCCTAGGGGATGGGATAGTGGGTCATCCAGGGTTGGGAGGGAGTCAGAGACCCCCAGGGCTGTCGGGGAGGGTAAGGAATGAGCATCTGGGGAGTGGCCATGGGGGTCCTGGAAGGAATGGGACTGGGGTCATGACTGGTGAAGGCTCACAGTCTGGAGAGAACCATCACTGGGTCTATGAGGAGTGAAGGTTTTGTGCCAGGATGCAGGTTACCACGGTTACCAAGGGGGTGGGGTGAGAGCTGAGCTCCTGCAGGTCTTGGGGCATCTTTCATCCATCTGCTGCTCCACAGGCTGCTGGGAGCAGCAGCAGGCAGGCAGGCGACTGTACCTGGCAGACCTCCAAGGCAGGGATGGGACAGGCCCCGCTGGGCACCAAGACCACAGTGTTGCCGTGGGCCAGAGCAGGGGCCAGCAGAGACACGAAGGCAAGCAGGGGCCACTCTTCCGGGCACACAATAGCCAGCACGCCCAGAGGTTCCTGCAGCCGAAGCACGGGGCCTTTCAGCTCTGCCACCTGCAGGGACAGGCAGGAGGTCAAGGGCGGGGCAGGAGAGCCTGACTGCCCTCCTTTGGTCTCCTCTATCACCCGCCCTTTTTCTCCTCTCATCCCCAACTTTACTTCTCCGTAACAACTCCAATCATAATAATAAAACCAGGTGATATTTCAGAGCATAGACTCTGGAGCCAGATGCTGGGTTCACATCAGCTGTGTGACCTTGGGTGGGTTACTTAACCTCTCTGGGCCTCAGTTTCCCACCTTTAAAATGAGGATAATAATAGTGCTTACGAACAGTCAGCTCTACCCACCACCAGAGCCTCCCATCAAGCCTCTTAGATAGCCTCAACCACCAGAGGGCAGACAGCAGAAGCAAGAAAAACTACAATCCTGCAGCCTGTGGACCAAAAACCACAGTTACAGAAAGATAGACAAGACGAAAAGGCAGAGGGCTATGTACCAGATGAAGGAACAAGAAAAAACCCCAGAAAAACAACTAAATGAAGTGGAGATAGGCAACCTTCCAGAAAAAGAATTCAGAATAATGATAGTGAAGATGATCCAGGACCTCGGAATAAGAATGGAGGCAAAGATTGAGAAGATGCAAGAAATGATTAACAAAGACCTAGAAGAATTAAAGAACAAACAAACAGAGATGGCCAATACAATAACTGAAATGAAAACTACACTAGAAGGAATCAATAGCAGAATAACTGAGTCAGAAGAACGGATAAGTGACCTGGAAGACAGAATGGTGGAATTCACTGCTGCGGAACAGACTAAAGAAAAAAGAATGAAAAGAAATGAAGACAGCCTAAGAGACCTCTGGGACAACATTAAACGCAACAACATTCGCATTATAGGGGTCCCAGAAGGAGAAGAGAGAGAGAAAGGACCAGAGAAAATATTTGAAGAGATTATAGTCGAAAACTTCCCTAACATGGGAAAGGAAATAGCCACCCAAGTCCAGGAAGCGCAGAGAGTCCCATACAGAATAAACCCAAGGAGAAACACGCCGAGACACATAGTAATCAAAGTGGCAAAAATTAAAGACAAAGAAAAATTATTGAAAGCAGCAAGGGAAAAACGACAAATAACATACAAGGGAACTCCCCCATAAGGTTAACAGCTGATTTCTCAGCAGAAACTCTACAAGCCAGAAGGGAGTGGCATGATATACTTAAAGTGATGAAAGGGAAGAACCTACAACCAAGATTACTCTACCCGGCAAGGATCTCATTTAGATTTGATGGAGAAATCAAAAGCTTTACAGACAAGCAAAAGCTACGAGAATTCAGCACCACCAAACCAGCTCTACAACAAATGCTAAAGGAACTTCTCTAAGTGGGAAACACAAGAGAAGAAAAGGACCTACAAAAACAAACCCAAAACAATTAAGAAAATGGTCATAGGAACATACATATCGATAATTACCTTAAACGTGAATGGATTAAATGCCCCAACCAAAAGACATAGACTGGCTGAATGGATACAGAAACAAGACCCATATATATGCTGTCTACAAGAGACCCACTTTAGACCTAGGGACACATACAGACTGAAAGTGAGGGGATGGAAAAAGATATTCCATGCAAATGGAAATCAAAAGAAAGCTGGAGTAGCTATACTCATATCAGATAAAATAGACTTTAAAATAAAGAATGTTACAAGAGACAAGGAAGGACACTACATAATGATCCAGGGATCAATCCAAGAAGAAGATATAACAATTATAAATATATATGCACCCAACATAGGAGCACCTCAATACATAAGGCAACTGCTAACAGCTATAAAAGAGGAAATCAACAGTAACACAATAATAGTGGGGGACTTTAACACTTCACTTACACCAATGGACAGATCATCCAAAATGAAAATAAATAAGGAAACAGAAGCTTTAAATGACACAATAGACCAGATAGATTTAATTGATATATATAGGACATTCCATCCAAAAACAGCAGATTACACGTTCTTCTCAAGTGCGCACGGAACATTCTCCAGGATAGATCACATCTTGGGTCACAAATCAAGCCTTGGTAAATTTAAGAAAATTGAAATCATATCAAGCATCTTTTCTGACCACAACGCTATGAGATTAGAAATGAATTACAGGGAAAAAAACGTAAAAAAGACAAACACATGGAGGCTAAACAATACGTTACTAAATAACCAAGAGATCACTGAAGAAATCAAAGAGGAAATAAAAAAATACCTAGAGACAAATGACAATGAAAACACGACGACCCAAAACCTATGGGATGCAGCAAAAGCGGTTCTAAGAGGGAAGTTTATAGCTATACAAGCCTACCTAAAGAAACAAGAAAAATCTCAAGTAAACAATCTAACCTTACACCTAAAGAAACTAGAGAAAGAAGAACAAACAAAACCCAAAGTTAGCAGAAGGAAAGAAATCATAAAGATCAGAGCAGAAATAAATGAAATAGAAACAAAGAAAACAATAGCAAAGATCAATAAAACTAAAAGTTGGTTCTTTGAGAAGATAAACAAAATTGATAAGCCATTAGCCAGACTCATCAAGAAAAAGAGGGAGAGGACTCAAATCAATAAAATCAGAAATGAAAAAGGAGAAGTTACAACAGACACCGCAGAAATACAAAGCATCCTAAGAGACTACTACAAGCAACTTTATGCCAATAAAATGGACAACCTGGAAGAAATGGACAAATTCTTAGAAAGGTATAACCTTCCAAGACTGAATCAGGAAGAAATAGAAAATATGAATAGACCAATCACAAGTAATGAAATTGAAACTGTGATTAAAAATCTTCCAACAAACAAAAGTCCAGGACCAGATGGCTTCACAGGTGAATTCTATCAAACATTTAGAGAAGAGGTAACACCCATCCTTCTCAAACTCTTCCAAAAAATTGCAGAGGAAGGAACACTCCCAAACTCATTCTATGAGGCCACCATCACCCTGATACCAAAACCAGACAAAGACACTACAAAAAAAAGAAAATTACAGACCAATATCACTGATGAATATAGATGCAAAAATCCTCAACAAAATACTAGCAAACAGAATCCAACAACACATTAAAAGGATCATACACCACGATCAAGTGGGATTTATCCCAGGGATGCAAGGATTCTTCAATATACGCAAATCAATCAATGTGATACACCATATTAACAAATTGAAGAATAAAAACCATATGATCATCTCAATAGATGCAGAAAAAGCTTTTGACAAAATTCAACACCCATTTATGATAAAAACTCTCCAGAAAGTGGGCATAGAGGGAACCTACCTCAACATAATAAAGGCCATATATGACAAACCCACAGCAAACATCATTCTCAATGGTGAAAAACTGAAAGCATTTCCTCTAAGATCAGGAACGAGACAAGGATGTCCACTCTCACCACTATTATTCAACATAGTTCTGGAAGTCCTAGCCACGGCAATCAGAGAAGAAAAAGAAATAAAAGGAATACAAATTGGAAAAGAAGAAGTAAAACTGTCACTGTTTGCAGATGACATGATACTATACATAGAGAATCCTAAAACTGCCACCAGAAAACTGCTAGAGCTAATTAATGACTATGGTAAAGTTGCAGGATACAAAATGAATGCACAGAAATCTCTTGCATTCCTATACACTAATGATGAAAAATCTGAAAGAGAAATTATGGAAACACTTCCATTTACCATTGCAACAAAAAGAATAAAATACCTAGGAATAAACCTACCTAGGGAGACAAAAGACCTGTATGCAGAAAACTATAAGACACTGATGAAAGAAATTAAAGATGATACCAACAGATGGAGAGATATACCATGTTCTTGGATTGGAAGAATCAACATTGTGAAAATGAGTATACTACCCAAAGCAATCTACAGATTCAATGCAATCCCTATCAAATTACCAATGGCATTTTTTACGGAGCTAGAACAAATCATCTTAAAATTTGTATGGAGACACAAAAGACCCCGAATAGCCAAAGCAGTCTTGAGGCAAAAAAATGGAGCTGGAGGAATCAGACTCCCTGACTTCAGACTATACTACAAAGCTACAGTAATCAAGACAATATGGTACTGGCACAAAAACAGAAACATAGATCAATGGAACAAGATAGAAAGCCCAGAGATTAACCCACGCACCTATGGTCAACTAATCTATGACAAAGGAGGCAAAGGTATACAATGGAGAAAAGACAGTCTCTTCAATAAGTGGTGCTGGGAAAACTGGACAGCTACATGTAAAAGAATGAAATTAGGATACTCCCTAACACCATACACAAAAATAAACTCAAAATGGATTAGAGACCTAAATATAAGACTGGACACTATAAAACTCTTAGAGGAAAACATAGGAAGAACACTCTTTGACGTAAATCACAGCAAGATCTTTTTTGATCCACCTCCTAGAGTAATGGAAATAAAAACAAAAATAAACAAGTGGGACCTAATGAAACTTCAAAGCTTTTGCACAGCAAAGGAAACCATAAACAAGACGAAAAGACAACCCTCAGAATGGGAGAAAATATTTGCAAATGAATCAACGGACAAAGGATTAATCTCCAAAATATATAAACAGCTCATTCAGCTCAATATCAAAGAAACAAACACCCCAATCCAAAAATGGGCAGAAGACCTAAATAGACATTTCTCCAAAGAAGACATACAGACGGCCACGAAGCACATGAAAAGATGCTCAACATCACTAATTATTAGAGAAATGCAAATCAAAACTACAATGAGGTATCACCTCACTCCTGTTAGAATGGGCATCATCAGAAAATCTACAAACAACAAATGCTGGAGAGGGTGTGGAGAAAAGGGAACCCTCTTGCACTGTTGGTGGGAATGTAAATTGATACAGCCACTATGGAGAACAATATGGAGGTTCCTTAAAAAACTAAAAATAGAATTACCATATGACCCAGCAATCCCACTACTGGGCATATACCCAGAGAAAACCGTAATTCAAAAAGACACATGCACCCGAATGTTCATTGCAGCACTATTTACAATAGCCAGGTCATGGAAGCAACCTAAGTGCCCATCAGCAGACGAATGGATAAAGAAGTTGTGGTACATATATACAATGGAATATTACTCAGCCATAAAAAGGAATGAAATTGAGTCATTTGTTGAGACGTGGATGGATCTAGAGACTGTCATACAGAGTGAAGTAAGTCAGAAAGAGAAAAACAAATATCGTATATTAATGCATGTATGTGGAACCTAGAAAAATGGTACAGATGAGCCAGTTTGCAGGGCAGAAGTTGAGACACAGATGTAGAGAATGGACATATGGACACCAAGGGGGGAAAACTGCGGTGAGGTGGGGATGGTGGTGTGCTGAATTGGGCGATTGGGATTGACATGTATACACTGATGTGTATAAAATTGATGCCTAATAAGAACCTGCAGTATAAAAAAACAAACAAACAAAACAACTAATACTAAACTTTCATTGGGTTATTTGTATGGAAATATGTTAATATAAATGTTTCAGACATTACATGAAATTTCTAAAAAAAAAAAAAAAAATAATAGTGCTTACCTCAGAGGTTTGCTATTAAGATAGAATGAGTTAATATGTGTAGAGGTCTCGAAATCTAGCCTATAGGTTTGTGTGTGTGTGTGTGTTTTTCTTTAAATTAATTATTTATTTTTGGCTGCACTGGGTCTTTTCTGTTGCGGGCGGGCCTTCTCTAGTTGCAGAGAGCGGGGGCTACTCTTCGTTGCGGTGCACGGGCTTCTCCCTGCGGTGGCTTCTCTTGTTGTGGAGCACGGGCTCTAGGCACGCGGGCTTCAGTAGCTGTGGCTCGCGGGCTCTAGAGCACAGGCTCAGTAGTTGTGGCACACGGGCTTAGTTGCTCCATGGCATGTGGGATCTTCCCAGACTAGGGCTCGAACCCGGGTCCCCTGTGTTGGCAGGCGGATTCTTAACCACTGCGCCACCAGGGAAGCCCTGTGTGTGTGTTTTAAAGCTTTATTGAATATAACTGACTATCACTAAACTGCACACACTTTAAAGTGTACAATTTGATAAGTTCTGATATATGGATACACCCGTGAAACCAATCACAACAATCAAGATAATGAACTTCACTCCCCCAAATTTCCTTGTGCCCCTTGGTAATCCTTCCCTCCCTGCCTCTACTTGAACCCTCTGTGCTCAGACAACCAGTGATCTGTTTTCTCTCTATAAATTAGTATTTTCTAGAATTTTCTAGACAAAGAATCATATACAGTCTGTACTCTTTTATCTGGCTGCTTTCACTCAGCATAACCATTTTGAGATTCATCCATGATGTAACTTGTTCCCTCCTGATTGCTGAGTAGGAGTCCGATGTATGGGTGGGCCACATTTTGTTTATCTATTAACCTATTGAGGGACATTTGAATTGCTTTTTTGGCTACCATGAATAATGCTGCTATAAACATTTGTGCAGGGACTTCCCTGGTGGTCCAGTGGTTAAGACTCCATGCTCCCACTGCAGGGGGCGTGGGTTTGATCCCTGGTCAGGGAACTAAGATCCTGCATCCTGCAAGCCGCACAGCAAGGCCAAAAAACAAAACAAAACAAAACAAAACAAATTTGTGCATAAGTCTTTGTATGGATATATGTGCTCATTTCTCTTGGGCTAAAATCTAGAAGTTAAATTTATTTAGATAAATACCTAGGACTCATGGTGGGTCATACGTATATCTAGGGAGTTCCCTGGTGGCCTAGTGGTTGGATTCCGGGCTTTCACTGCTGTGGCCTGGGTTCAATCCCTGCTTGGGGAACTGAGATCCTGCAAGCCATGCAGTGCGGCCAAAAAAAAAAGAGTATATTTAACTTTTTAAGAAACTGCCGAACTGTTTTCCAAAGTGGTTGTCCCACTGATGGCCCCACCAGCAGGGTGCGAGAGTTCCAGTTCCTCCACATCCTTGCCAACACTTGGTAAGGTCAGTCTTTTGAATTTCAGCCATTCAATAGGTGCCTAATGATATCTCATGATGATTTTTGTTGTTGGCTGCACTGGGTCTTCGTTGCTGCGCGCGGGCTTTCTCTAGTTGCAGAGAGCGGGGGCTACTCTTCATTGTGGTGCGAGGGCTTCTCATTGCGGTGGCTTCTCTTGTTGCAGAGCACGGGCTCTAGGTGCGTGGGCTTCAGTAGTTGTGGTTTGCGGGCTCTAGAGTGTGGGCTCAGTAGTTGTGGCGCACAGGCTTAGTTGCTCCTCGGCATGTGGGATCTTCCTGGACCAGGGATCGAACCTGTGTCCCCTGCATTGGCAGACGGATTCTTAACCACTGCGCCACTAGGGAAGTCCCTCATGGTGGTTTCGCTTGCATTTCTCCAATGACTAATGATGCGGAGCATTCTTCCATGTGCTTATTGGCCATCCATAAGCAAACATTTTCTGAGCCCTTGGCTACACGTCAGACATTAAATGCTCGGCTCACTTAGTTTTCATAACAACTTCTCAAGGTTGGTACCACTGTATAAGTGTATAATTGTATATCATTTATGGAGGAAGCCCAGGTCAAATGACTAGCTATCTTTCCATTATCTTTCTATTATCTCTATCCCTGAGTGTGCCCATGCCATTGCTTGAGTCACTGAATCCTCACGCTTTCTTCACTGGACCCACCATACGTTTCAGACCAACCTAGTATCTATATTTAGCTGCATATTATATATATAAACAAAACAAAAATCACACCAAACAATACTCTGTGCAATGCACTCTATATTTTCTATCCTGTTCTCTTTTGTTAAAAAAAGAAACAAGAACAAAAACACCAAAGCAGGGCTATGACCCCACTAAATTGGTTTTATGGCTCAGTAATGGGTCACTAACAACAATTTGAAACACTACTCTATGAGGTGGGCTGGATACCCATTATACAGAGGATGAAAGCAAGGTGTAGAGAGGTGAGGCCACTTGGGCCTGGACCCCTAGTCTGGCTCATTCTGGAGCCCCTCTGACGCCACTCCAGACTGCCTGCCCTGTCTGCCGGCCCACAGACCCCTCTCACCTGCAGGGTGCAGCCTGGGGCCTGGACGCGGGCCCCCCATGCCCGAAGCCGCCTCACGCTCAGCTCCACCTCCGCCTTGGCGACCTTGAGCTCCACTCCATGCCTCTCCAGCCTCGAGACCAGGGTGGACTCTCGGCGTTGCAGTGCGGCCGCCAGGGCCCACAGTAGGGCTGCTCGGGCCCCTGGCGACTTGCCCACCCAGCTGTGGGTGGACAGGGCACATTGGGGGTTGGTTTCCTCATCCTGGCTCTTTCCAGGTGCCCCACCTCTGTCCACAGCTCCTACCCTGGGGGTCCAGGCCCCGTAGCCCATCTGCCCGGGGAGGAGAGTGAGGGGCCAGACCCACATCCCGTCAGCCCTGGGAGCTCAGACTCCGTAGCCCACAGTCCTTGGGGTCCAGACCCCATGTCCCATCAGCATCAGCCCGGTCCTGGGGTTTCGGGCTCCCCTCTCCGACACCCCACGACCTCTGCGCTGTCTCACGTGACGCCCCGCTTCCTTACCCAGGGGCAGCCTGGTGCGCAGCCTCCACGGCGCCTCGGATATCCTTGGCTCCGCCCTCAGCCACGTAGCCATGGAGATCGCCCTTCGAATCCCGGATGGGCCTGGAGCTCCGGGCCCCAGGAGCCTGGAAACGGCCTCCCACAAAGAGCCCATAGGGGGGTGCTGGGCTGGAGCAGGGTGAGGTGTGAGGGTGGGTGCTGGGGCAGGGACTGCTCAGACCCCATCCCCACCCCACTGGATGGACCACTCGAGCTCCCATGAGCCTCTGCGGGACCCCACATTCCTGGCCCCTGAGTCTCTGGGAGAGCACAGACCTTCCACACGCCAGGAATTCTGAGAGCTGTAGTCCCTAGAACAGCTCACCTAAGCCCTGTTTCAGGCCCAGCTGGTAGGGTGGAGGGAACAGCAAGGCCAAAGGTGTCATAGTTCAGATTCTCCGACAGGTAGGGCAGCCGGGTAGGGGTCCCTGAGGGCCGCAGATACTCGTACAGACCCTGAGAGAGGGACAGTGTCAAGAGGACGTGAGAAGGGCACAAGGTGGATGAAGGGGTGGTGATGGGCAGGGAGGGGTGCACTCACATCTGGCCCCCCGTGCCAGGAAGACCCACTCTCCTTGCAGCCACCTGTTGGCACTGCAGGGTCTCTGAGGCCGTGTGCATTGATCCAGACCGTGCCCATCTGGAGCCTGTGGGGAGGAGGGGCCATCAGAGAGAAATGCACAAACTTGAGGCGGGGAGGGGTAGTCAGAGAGGCGGGGAGAGACCCAGAGAGAGGGGAAGACATCGAGACTGAAGCTGGGGCCATCCCAGCAGGGCCCCCCGTGTGCCCAGTGGGTGTGAACTGACCCATAGGCCAGCTCCAGGGCCTGCCCCAGTCTCTCGCTCCACACGCTGGCACTGCCTCCTCGGGGCGTCCAGTTGGCCATGGCCAGCGCCTCCTTAGCAGTGCGGAAAGGGGAGGCCACGACCAGAGGCCACGGCACCTGGAAGGGGTGACAAGGGAGCCCAGGCGGCCTGGCCAGCCCCTCCCTCCAACACCCCACCCACTAGGAGTCCAGCCTACAGCAGTCAGCAGCCCCCAGACCCAGTCCAAATGGTCACCCCGGGGTCCTCTGTGTTGTGCCGCCCATGTCCAGCTGAGGACGGGTGGATGGCCTAGGGTCTCTGAGACCCTGAGGGGCTTACCTCTGCCTGGGTACATGGAGAGGCTGGAGGAAGGTCAGAGACCAAGGATGGGGGAAAGAATGGGCTGTCTGGAGGCATACTGCCAGCCTGGAAGACCTAGGGAGACAGAGAAATAGATCTGCAAGTTCACTCCAGTCCTCTCCTCCCCAGGGATCCAGGAGTCCGGACCCCAGACCCCTCCTCCCTCAGACCCGGGAGTCAGACCCCAGCCCCTCCTTCCTCACACCCCGGAGTCCAGGCCCCCAGACCCATCCCTCCACAGACCCAGGAGTCAGATCTTGAGGTCCCTCCTCCCCCGGCACCCCAGAGTCTGCGCCCCGGCTCACCTGTGCACCCTGGCTCTGGGCCTCGCGCACATAGCGCTGGGCCAGGTCGCGTGCAGCAGCCCCCCGGGCCCCCATGTCCACGGCTCCGTCTAGCCCTTGGCCACCGCGAAGCCGCCCCATCCGCGCCTGGAGCCGCCTCATTGTCTCATCCCACACAGACTCCTGGATGAGGAGTCTGAGTCCCCCCTGTTAGGAAAAGGGGGGGTTAGGGTGGGCAAACCTGGAGCCTACGTGGGTGGGTCACATCCCCACAGAGGGCCAAGCCTGGGGGACATATGTGTACAGACCAGAGGAGGGTCAGGGAGAAGTGGCCGAGGACCAGGAGACTCCCTGAGGCCCCAAACTTCAGGGAGGACGTGGAGTTACAGAAAGCTGGTGACGCAGAGTGAAGAGAGACGCTAGAAAACTAGGACACGGACACTCAGAAAAATGAAGAGTCCTAAAGAACAACAGACACAGAGCCCCCGAGCCTGGAAGCCCAGGAGAGCCGGGAACATGGAGGTTCAGAAACTCGACAGGATGAGGAGTCCTTCACATGCGACGGTCTACAGATAAGAGTTTGGAGACACAAAGAACTGAAAATTAAAACAAATGAAGGGACTCCTCTTGTGGTCCAGTGGTTAAGACTCCGCGCTCCCCATGCAGGGGGCCCGGGTTCCATCCCTGGTCAGGGATCTAGATCCCACATGCATGCTGCAACTAAGAGTTCACATGCCGCAACGAGAAGATCCCGCATGCCACAACGAAGATCCCGCACGCGGCAACGAAGATCCTGCATGCCGCAACTAAGACCCAGCGCAGCCAAATAAATTAATTTTAAAAATAAATAAATAAAATGAATGAAGACATGGAGCCCCAAGTTCTGGAGACAGACATGCCCAGCCCCCAGGTCTCACCGGGCTGCGGTCAGACCAGGCTGCATCCACGACGCCCTCCACGGCCGAGTCCACATCCGCCGTCTCCATCAGTAGCAGCAGCGACTCAGCCCCCAGTGCCAGGCCCAGCTCGGGACCCTGGCCCGCCAGGGCCCGCCGTAGGGCACGGCCATCCTATGGGATCCACGCAGGGGTCAGCGGCGGGGAGGAGCATTCCAGCCCCCCAGCTGTGTCCAGACACCCTCCCACCCCTGAAGATACCTCGATGGCGCCACAGAAGGCCACCTTCTGGACTCCAGGCTGTGAGGCCAGGACAGGCCCCAGGGAGGCAGGGCCGCTGATCACATTGAGGATTCCTGGGAACTGGCCTAGCTCCCCCGCCAGCTGGGCCACAAGGAGGGGCGTCGGAGAGGCTGGCGGCACGAGGACCACCACAGTGCAGCCTGGGGAAGGCAGGCAGCTCAAGGACCCTGGAGTCCAGACCCCCAGCCCCCTTCTCCCTCAGACCCCGGAGTCCCAACCCCCAGCCAATCATTTACCCACAGCCAGGGCAGGGCAAATCCTCCACATCATCTCAAGGAAGCAGAATGTGGGTGGCAAGATGAGACCAATCACTCCTGCAAGAACAAATGAGACTGGCGCAGGCGCTGCTGGATGGTGAGGGAGGAGGGGGCTGGGGGCTGGGACTCCTGCTTCTCACCCAGGGGCTCCCAGCCTGCCAGCGCCTCCTCCTGGGTGTGTGCCTGGACTGCATGGTGCTGGAGCAGCTGCTGGGCCAGAGGGACATCCCTGTCTCGAACTTCTCGAATGGCCCGTCCAGTAACCAGGGACTCCAGGGTCCACAGCAGCCGCTGGTGCTTCTGGATCATCTTGGCCAGCCTGTGGAGCAAGCAGGTGGGATGGTCATTGTTTTCTTTTTTCCTTTTCCTTGGCCGCCCGCACGGCTTGAGGGATCTTAGTTCCCCGACCAGGGATCGAACCTGTGCCCCCTGCAGTGGAAGCGCAGAGTCCTAACCACTGGACCGCCAGGGAAGTCCTGGGATGGTCATTTCCCACTGCCCCTTGGCCTGATAGAGTCCTGGAACACGCCCTGTGTATACCTGAAGTACCATCCCCAGGAACCCCTGGGGCATCTTTGGTGGAGGGCACCAAAGATGTATGGGAAATGTAGTCTGGTAAACACTCAAAACCTCAGGGTGCTGTGTAAAGATCTTGGCCACCTGTAACCCCCAAACGTGCTAGGAAATGAAAGCTTTAAGTTCAATTGTTCTTTGGGAAATGGAATCTTTGTCTCTAACTTCCCGAAGAATGTGCTGGAAAACAGTTGCAGGAGCTTCACCAGCCCCAGTGAGCTGTTGAGAAATGGCGCCCGGATGAGTCCCAAGGGTATGCTGGGAAACAGGCTTTGTCATTTCTAGTCCCAGCGAACAGTGAGAAATGGAAGTTTTAGCTGCTAAAGGCTCAAAGCCATGCTGGGAATATGAGTCTTAGCAGCCAGTGAATTCAGGGGGATATTGGGAAATATAGAGTCTTTGTTCTCAAATCCTTCTTCGTCTCCTGGGGTCCGCACCTCAAGTGCATCACCTGGTCAGATGCTGGGCCCGAAAGGCTCCAGGTTGTGTGCTCCAGTTCTCCAACGAGGTCCTGGCAGCCTCCACGGCTCCCGCCACATCCTCCGTCTGTGCCTGGAGGCAACTGGCCAAGTTCTCTCCTGGGGAGATGAATGGGGGGAACCCAGTTGGGAGGTGGGGGGAACCCGTGTCAGAACTGGAGGGGGCTGACATTTCTGGAGCCCAGAAGCACCCCAAGGCGGTAAAGCTGGTCCCCCTACCCCACACAGGGTCTCAGTTTTACCATCTGACAAATGGGGATAAATCTATATAGGTCTTTGCTCTGACTGCCTCCCACAGGCAAGGAAGGGATTTTAGGAGACAGTGACTTCAAAAGTGTTCACAGGGACCTGGAACCATAATTAGGAGGACTGTTATCAAGAGGGGCCAGAAACCTCAGACTTCTTCTCCCATCAGCTGCTCCCTGCCCTCAGGGCCCTGAGCAGAGAGAATGGTATATTGTTGGTGGGTACACCTGGGGCCACAGACACCTCTTTCCCATGACTGGGGGACACCGCATACCTGTGATGGGATCCTGGCAAGGCACTGAACTCCTGTGTTCAGGCTTTAACCACCGTCCGTTAACATAGTGACCCAAGTGCCGGTCCTGGGTGTCCAGCCAGGCCTGGGGGAGGTGGAGAGAGTTCGGAAAGGGGTCTGAGAGGCAGCTGGGGGAGCTTGATCCCTACCCAGAGTCCTCTGGGAAGAGAATACCCACCCCCTTTGCCCCATCAGTTATTTTCCCGTGTAGGAGGAAAATACACATAAACATAAAAAATACATAACATGAAATTCACCATTTTAAAGTGTAAATTCAGGGCATTTTGTATCAATACATTCACAATGCTGTGCAACCATCTCCACTATCTACTTCCAGAACATTGGGAATTCCCCGGCGGTCCAGTGGTTAGGACTCCACGCTTCCACTGCTGGAGGCCCAGGTTCGATCCCTGGTCGCGGAACTAAGATCCCACGTGGCGAGCAGCGCAGCAAAAGAAAAAAATCCAGAACATTTCCATCACCCCAAAAGGAAACTCCATACCCATTAAGAGCTCACCCTCCCTTCTCCCCTGCCCCCAAGTCCTGGCGACCACTAATCTGCTCTCTGTCTCTATGGATTGGCCTATTCTGGACATTTCATATATAAATGGAATCCCACAATATGTGACTTTCTGTGTCTAGCTTCTGTCACTCAGCTTGGTGTTTTCGAGATTCATCCGCACTGTAGCATGGATCAGAATTTCATTTCTCTTTATGGCTGTATGGTATTCCATTGTCTGGAGAGACATTTTCTTTACCCATTCATCAGCTGATGGGCATTTAGGTTGTTTCTGCCTTTTGGCTATTGTGAATAGTGTTGCTGTGAATGTTCACGTACAAGTCTTTCTTTGAATACGTCTTTACTTCTTTTGGGCATATATCTCGGAGTGGAGCCACTGGGTCATATAGCAATGCTCTGAGTAATTCATGGAGGAACCACCAAACTGTTTTCCACAGCAGCTGCATCATTTTACATTCTCACCAGCAACGTATGAGGGATGTCCTATTGACTTTTATATACGGAGAATGTGAACAAAGGATTAATAAAACTTGTTCTTCTCCGTGGAGAAATGACCTTCTTGAATAGAAATGACTTTCTATTTCCCTGGAAATCTGATACAATTCAGTTATATTTCTAGACAATATTGACCCCCGACTGGTCCACTGCACCTGGACTGGGAAAACTGGGAATATACCATAAATATCCAGTGGGAAGCCAGAACTTTGGGGCTTCCTGGAGTGCTCTGCATTCTTGTGATAGGCATGTTCCTTGCCAGGACCCTTGCAATGCCCATGAGACTGTATCACGTGGTATCAGGTTCTCTTTGGGAGGTGGGGCTTTTAAGCCAGGTGACTCCCATACCTTCCCACGTGTGATGGTGTTCCCTCCCACCTCTGCTGTCATCACTCGGGAACGATGTGACCCCTACTGAAGACACAGGCCTGATGCTGCCTTGCCAGGTGCAGTTTACTTGGTTGTGAAGTGCCTAACTGAGCCCAAGGTAGGGAGTCCCTGGAGCCTGGGGCCACATGGCCTGGGTTTGAATCGTGGCTCTGAAACTTCCTTGTTGTGCAGTCTTAGCCTGGGTCTTAAAATACCCTGGTCTCAGCTAACCCATCTGGAAGATGGAGATAATCACAGTCTCTCCCTATTTCACAGGACAGTGATGAGAATTAAATGGATCCATATGTGTCATAGGCTCAGAACAGCACTTACTTAAGACTTCCTATTAATTTTATTGCATTTCATTCTGTTTCCTGTTTCTTTCTCTGTCTTCCCTAAATCCTTTCTAAATCCAAGACATCCTTTCCACTTTTTCCTTCTGCAAACTGGTTTTTGTTGTTGTTGTTTTTGGCCGCTGGCTTGCGGGATCTTAGTTCCCCGATCAGGGATTGAACCCGGGCCCTCTGCAGTGAAAGCGAGGAGTCCTAACCACTGGACTGCCAGGGAATTCCCCAGACTGTTTTCTCTTAGCATCCCCAATGCCTTAGTCTCCTGATTTTTCTCTTACCCTACCAACTGGGCCTCCTCATTTTTCTTTAAAGTAAGAAATAAATTTTTTTTTTTTTGGCTGTGCTGGGTCTTCACTGGGGCGTGTGGGCTTCTTCGCTGTGGGCTTCTCTCTAGTTGCGGCGCACGAGTGCAGTTGCCCCGCGGCATGTGGCATCCTAGTTCCCCGACCAGGGTTGAACTCGCGTCCCCTGCATTGGCAGCCGGATTCTTAACCACTGGACCACCAGGGAAGTCCCCAAAATTTTTAAGTAAAGTAAAAATTCATAAGTTTCAAATTCAAAGATGCCCCCCTGACGGAAAGACATATTTTTGAAATAGTCGGGCATATACGAACATGGGCTGGGCACTAGATAATATTAAAGAATGACTGTTAATGTTAAAACGGCCTGGTGGTTGTTACAAAATGAGTCCTTACCTGTTAGAAATGAAGATTCGAATACTTATGGGAAAATAACATGACATCTGGGTTTTAAATCACTCCAGGAAAAAAAAGAGATACAACATTGGATGAAATGTTGATGATCGTTGACACTGAGTGATGGGTAAATGGGAGTTCATAATTTAAGTACTCTGTGTAACTTTGCAAAATTTCCCCCCCAAAGAAAAACAGAACCCAGAAAGAATGTTCCACCGGGTCCTGGCAGGCCACCCTGGTGTGAGAAGAGGGCCCTGGTGGAGACTAGGAACTCATGACTTGTCTAAAAAGACAGTTAGCTATTGGATCCAGATTATCTTTGTCAGGGAATGTGAGGCAAAGGTTGCCAAACTTTGGAATTTTATTTTCAAGAGAAGCTGGAATCCCGGATGTTTACATGAAATTAGTTGTCCACTAATTCACATTTTTAAAAATAAAGTTCAGGCCAAAGAAAACATGTTTGTTGGTTGAGTCTGGCCCACAGATTGTAAGACTGAGCTGGGGGGCGGGGTGGGGGGGATGGGGGGCATGGGCTCTGGAATCCCAGGGCTCAGGTTCAAATCTCATTTTCACATTTTTTAAGATGTGTTGACTGTTAGCAAATTACTTACCTCTTTAAGCTTCTGTCTGCTATCACTAAAGTAATGACAATAATCCCCTCTCACAGCTGTTTTGGGGATTAAATGAGATCACGCTGAACACAGAGGCTGGCACATAGAAAGCACCCAATAAATATAAGCTATTATCACATTATTGCTATTTCAGGATAGTCCATCTCTAACCAACCTCCAAGGGTGGGAATTCTCTATACTCCATCCCAGATCCTCTTATCTGAGTCTACACTATAGTTCTAGATAATCTCATCATTCCCACCATTCAATTATCTTTCTACTGTGAGGTCCCTGTCTCCAGACCTGAGGCTCAGGCACAGGTAGTATTTGACTCCTGCACATGGCCCAAGGCTTTCCCTCTCATCATCACCATGTGATAACCAAGCCCACAGTCTTTCCCAACCTTTCTGCCACCCTACTCCTCTTGGGTTCACCATGGGGGGGTGGAGGGAGGACAGAGACAGCCAGACCCAGACCCGAGGCATTGTCCTTGCCCTCTCAATACCCTAAACCCTGTTACTCCTGCATCTCTGCCTCATCTCTTCTCCATCTCTACAGTCCGCACCAGGCTGTGGTCTCATCTTCTTCCACGTGGACCACTGTTCTAACCTCCTCTTTCCCTCCAGAGAAGCCCAAGCTTCTCACACCTAGGTGCTAGAGGGCCCTGTGAGAGCAGGATGGCTCCATAGGGGAATTCTGAGGGGGCTGGGTAACTATACAAAATTCGAAGCACCGAAGTTATACACGGGAACCCCAAGATCGTTCTGGGGGACCCTGATGGATCAAGGGAGTCTTAGGGAAGTTCTGAAGTACACGGAGGGATCACGGGAGCCCCACGGGGTTATTCTGCGGGGTTGAAGGTAATTACAGGAAGTTCTGATGTATTCTGGTATTCCGAGAGTTCCCGAGATTATAGGAACCCCACAAGTATTGACGTGACCCTGAGGACTCACGGGGGCTCCGCGGAGGTCTCCGGACGACCAAGGGAGCCCCCCCCAGGAATTCCGAGGGACCCCGGGAGCCATAGGATATTCTGAGGAATCACGGGAAGTCTACGCGGGTTCTGAGGGTCCTCGGAAGATCACGGGAGCCCCACAGGAATTCTGAGTCCCAGGGGATCACAGGAAGCTCTGAGGCGGCCCTGAAGAATCACAGAAGCCCCTCGGGGGATTCTGAAGAATAGGAGAATCACCACCGTGAGTTTTGGACCGTGGAACACGACAGCCACTAGGGCTCGCGAGAACAGACTAAAGGGCTAACAGGCAGCAACCGTAAGGGCTCAAGGGAACGTCCTCCAGGGTGGATCCTAAGGAGTGGCGGGAATCACGGGAGCTGAGAGGGGCGGAGCTGCTGAGCTGCCGCGGTGGATCACGGGAGTCCGCGCTCAAAACGGGGCCCGGAGGACTGGGAAGGGGGATGGGCAGCGCCGGCCGGGCAATCCTCACCAATGCGCATGCGTGGCTCTCCGGCACCGGTCCGTATTCCAGCGTGGTGAAGATCTCGCAGGCGCGGGATCCTGCGCGCGTCGCAGCCATCACGCTCCCAGGCCGCTTTCCACGGACTACGGGACTCTCTCCCCAAGGGTACCTCGAGGTCTGAAGGGCGGCACCGCCCCCTCCAGCCCAAAGGGCGGGGTACGGGAGATAGAGCGTAACCCCGCCTTAGGACCCGGTGACTCCGCTTATAGGTCTGCGCCGGGAAGTGTAGTTTGGAGCATGCGCATTCCTCAAAGCGGGGGGAGTGGGGAACGAAAATATGAATGCCTTAATAGGTACGAGGCCTCCAGATTTAGAAGAGTGGCGGTATTGGCGTCTTCCCACCACCCTGTTCACATATTGGAGGCCGAAAGTGCAGCTCTTAGCCCGAAATATCTTTACTCGAGAATCTAATCTACTTCTGGGGACGAGGTGATTGTTCAGAGATCAGAAGGGAGTCCTTTAGGATGGACAATGAAGTTAAGGTTTTAAAAGTGTGCCAGCTTTGCCCAGTATCCTGGCCAGATGTGGCTGTAGGGAAGGAGCGGAAGTGTGGCTTTAATCCACACCGGAAGTGTGGCGTTTAGCGGCTGTCTGGATTTAGTTTTGATTGGTTGAGGTGAAGGGCGTGGCTTCAGACTTAGACTAGATTGTTCTGTGATTGGTACCGAATGCGGTTGCAGGATAGATGAAGGAGCGTTGGGGTAGTCGGAAGTGTGGCGTACCCAACTTCCTGGTTACGCAGAGACCAGAAGAGTGGCTCTCATTTAAACACTTGGCACAAAGGGCTTAGAGGGCATCTAGAGACATTGGCTCCTAAAAGATTTGATGCAGTATCTGACCTGAGTAAAACTGTAGTCTCAGGCCAGATTCTTAGATTTTCGTACAGAATTGTGGGTGTCGGGAGTCGGTTGAGGGCCCGGGAGCAGGCGTCAGAGTTCACATCCAACCGAAGGTTGTTTTTGAGGACGCCTAGGTCTCTTCCCCAGGGCCATGGCCGACTTGAAGCTGCTGGTACCGGAGCTAAACGAGGCAGAGACGATGAGCGCTGAGACGGCGCGTTTCGAGGAGCTGCTGCTGCAGGTGCGCACTGAACGGACTCCTGGGTCCCTGAGGATTTGGGAGATTTTGTGTGTGTGTGTGTATGTGTATGTGTGTGGTGTGTGTGCGCGCGCGCACTCAGAAACGGGACTACAGTTCCCAGAATGTACTGGCGGGGGGCGGGGGGCGGGGGGGGGAAGCAACAGGGCCTACGGGAGTTGTAGTTGCTTAACTACTACTACTACTAGCTGTTCGCTAGTCTCTGGAAGAAATGGTAGTGGGATCAGGGTTGTCCTTCGGGTTCCTCAAAGTAGGAAGGGGACATAGTATGTCTCATGGCCTGCCTAGCTCATATACGTAAAAATTGCTCACTAAACATTTGAGGAACAAATGAGGGGGTTCTGACAGCACAAACGCCAAGCCTGGACGTTGTTTTCTTTCACACAGGCCTCCAAGGAGCTCCAGCAAGCCCAGACAAGCAGACCAGAATCTACACAGATACAACCTCAACCTGGTGAGAAAGACAGAAATCCAAAGAGAGAGGGATAGACTCCCAGAGAGAGGTGGTCACAGACTGGGGGCAGGGGCATAGGGAAAGGAGAGAGGAAGGAGACACAGTAGTGGTGTATAGTAGTGGTGTATAGTAGTGGTGGGTGATGGGAGTGAACGGAAACCCAGAGAGAGCAAGGAAGGGACTGAGATCCAAAGAGAGGAGGGGTAAGGGGGAGGGATAAATTGGAAGATTGGGATTGACATATACATACTAATATATATAAAATAATAACTAATAAGGACTTACTGTATAGCCCAGGGAACTCTACTCAATACTCTGTAATGACCTATATGGGAAAAGAATCTAAAAAAGAGTTATACATATATATATGTATAACTGACTCACTTTGCTGTTCAGCAGAAAGCTAACAATATTGTAAATCAACTATACTCCAATAAAAATTAAAAAAAAAAAAAAAGATGTGCGGTGACTAGGGGGACAGAGACTCAAACACAGAGAGTCAGAAATCCCAGGGGCAGGAAGGGGAACAGACCCAGAAAGTGGAGGACTAATACTCTAGGAGGGGGACAGATCAAAAGAAGGATGGACACTGAGACCCATGCAGAGACAGATGGTCAAGGACAAACCCATTCCCACCAGGTTTCTGCATAAAGACCAACTCATCTGAAGGGAAGGTTTTCATCAACATTTGTCACTCTCCCTCCATCCCTCCTCCCGCTGACTTGACCGAGGATGAGCTGCTTCAAATGCTGGAGGAGGACCAAGCCGGGTTTCGCATCCCCATGAGCCTGGGAGAGCCGCATGCCGAACTGGATGCAAGTCAGTGCCTTGAGAGGACCCAGGAGTCTAGCCCCCTCGGTCCTTTCTTCCCTAGAATCCAGGGCCCAGGACCCTCCTCCCTCAGGACCTAGAAACCTGGCACCCCTGTACTGATCCTTTTCCCCATGGCATATCCCTAGCCTCCTGGGCATCCAGAACTCTCACTGGACAGTCCTGGTTCTGCTCACCTGGCCAGGCTGGCACTTCTCCCTGCCCCACCCCAGAGCAAGGGAGGGCTGGGCAGGTGCTCATTAGCTGATCTCCTGGCTCTAGTCCTCGGCCAGCCCTAACTCATCCCTGATTTCTCCTCCACCCTCTCCCCTGTCTCTGTGTCTCTGCCTTGTCTCACCTCTGTCTCTGTTGAGTTTCTGTCTCTATATCCTTGTTTTTTTCAATTCACATATGTCCCCTGAAGCCTCCTGGGATGAAGCTTTGGCCAGTGCCCTGGGGAGTAGGGACTTATCAAAACCCAGAACCTGCCCTTGAGAAACTCTCAGGTTTGGGTGAGGATGAAGGAGGCAGATGTGATTTCAATGTGGTGTGACTCTGTGCTGTGCTCGGGGTGGGGTGGGGGGCCTCTTCACTCCCACTGAGGGATCAGGGAAGGCTTCCTGGAGGAGGAGATGTCGGATATAAGATTTCAAGGAACCAGAGCAGTTCATCAGGCCAAGACAGAGAAGAGGGTTCTAGGCAGAGAGAACAGAGGGGTCCAGAGGCCGGAGAGAAATGACTGAATTGAATTGATCAGTAATCAAGAGTGATTGGAAGAAATTTAAAGGAATGAGGTTGCTGGAGAAGTGAACTCTCTCCAGGTGGGAGGGGCAGACCACACAGGGCCTCCAGTGCCAGGCTGAAGGACTCAGTCCTCCCCCTGCGGGTGTTGGGGAGCCTTGGGAGGACTATGAACTGGGGAGGGTCAGGGTCAGCTCTGGAACATGGTGGGGAAGGACCAGAGGGGAAGAGACTGGAGCTGGGAGATGAGGCTGGTATGAATCCAGACTGGCAAGTGCGTGTCTTGACTTCCTAATGTCTCTGGGTCTGTGGCTGCTGTTCTTGATTGTGTTTTCCTTGGCTGTGCCTGGGCCGTGGGGTTCCCACCGAAGGCTGGGGTCTCACCCCCTTTCTCTCCCGGCAGAAGGCCAGGGTTGTACCGCCTACGACGTAGCTGTCAACAGCGACTTCTACCGGAGGATGCAGGTTGGGGGCGGGGCTGCAGGGGAGGCCTGGGCCGGGGCCTCTCCATCCATCCCCTAGCCCTCCCACATCTCTTCTCCCTCTTTCACTCCTAGAACAGCGATTTCTTGCGGGAGCTCGTGATCACCATTGCCAGGGAGGGCCTTGAGGACAAATACAGCCTGCCACTAAATCCAGGTGAGGGGCGGGGCCTGGGCCACGGGGAGGAGCCAAACCCGGAGGAGCTTGCGGGCGGCCCCTGGGAGAAGTGGGACTAGTGTGGGCAGGGATTATATTAGCCCCTGGGCTGTGGAGTTCAGGGAGAGGGCTGTGTGGGTCTTGGGAAGGGGGAGAGGGAGGAGACGGGGGAGTCCAGATAAGGGGGATTCCAGATAAGCGGCAGGGTCTTGAGAGCCTCGAGGGGAGGGGCTAAGGCAGGCACGCTTCCTAAAGTCAAGCTTGGGGGTGTGGTCAGATCCCTGGTATCCTCGGCAGAGGGCGGAGCCTCTCCCATGAGGCTCTCGCAGTGCAAGACCCCCTTCCTCCTCTAGGGGAGGGAGCAAAGGACACCCTGAGCCATGTGACCTTTGATCCTGTGCTCCTTCCCCTCAGAGTGGCGTATATTGAAGAACAGACCTTTCCTGGGCTCTATCTCCCAGCAGAATATCCGCCCCCAGCAGCGTCCTCGGATCCAGGAGCTGGGGAACCTGTACATGCCCGACTCCCCGAGACCTGAGAAAGGGTGGGCATTCAGTGGGCTCCCTATCTCCTGTCTCCCCGACATTCTTTGGAATCTCTCCCACCATCCTGTAGGTGTCGGTGTCCTGGGGCTCTGGGAACCCAGAGGGAGGAGAAGCAGAACTCTCTCTGGGAAGGTGTCCTGAGGCTGCAGGGCTGGGAGGGAGAAAGAGAGGGAACAACCCTGGTAAAGCCCTGGCGGCTCTTCTGAGTTCTGGGTCTTGTTCCTCCCCAGCCCTGAGAAGCCTCACCTGAACCTTTGGCTGGAGGCCCCTGACCTCCTCTTGGCCGAAATTGACCTCCCCAAACTGGTGAGTGCACCCTCCACCAGAGCAGGAGAATGAGGTCTGGAAGGGTTGGGGTCTTGGAGGGGAAGTGATGTGGGCTTGTTATCAGACCTGTGTGAGCCTGGCTAGTGCTGCCCTCTGAGCAGGTTGCCTCCTCTGTCCCATGGGGGCCTCAGGCCCACTTCTGGTGCTGTCCTGAGGATGCCCAGCGCGTCGTAAGTGCTCAGTCATAAACCTGTAATTACTGTGTCCCACCTTTTTCTTGGGAGATGAGACTCTTTAAATATGGTATCCCGATACACGAGAGTTCTCTCACTGGTCTGTGTTCTTACCGTCCTGTTGCTGAGAAGGGAAGGGTGGGCTGATTCCGCTGCATCCCCAGGAAGGCGCTCTGGGACTGTCGCTGGAGATCGGGGAGAATCGCCTGGTGATGGGGGGCCCCCAGCAGCTGTACCATCTGGATGCCTACATTCCCCTGCGAATCAACTGTGATGAGAGCAAGGCAGCCTTCCATCAGAAGAGAAAGGTACCTGGGGGGCCGGGGGTTGTGGGGAACCAGGGACACTCGGGGACCTGGACCCCTGGGTATGGGGGGGGAGGGGCTGGGGGCCTGGACTCTGGGTCTGAGCGGGGAGGGGCTGGGGACCTGGACCCCTGGGTCTGAGGGAGGAGGGGCTGGGGGCCTGGACTCTGGGTCTGAGGGTGGAGGGGCTGGGGGCTGGATCCCCAGGTCCTGAACCTCTTTCCTCTTCCTCTCTCTCCTCAGCAATTGATGGTGGCGATGCCCCTTCTGTCGGTGCCTTCTTGACTGGGTGTCTCCCTGTGCTTCTTCATGGAGGGAAGAGGATGGTGGCTTCCCTAAAATTGAAATAAAAGATTTTTGCCTTTGTTCTGTGTCTGGCTAGGAGTAAGTGGGGAGTGGGAGGGAAGAGGGACATTGGACTGGAGTCCCATGGAGGTCACTCCCCCAGCTCAGGCCTCGTCCTCTCCCCCGATCCTCTCCCTGGCCTCCTGGCCTCTAGTCTCTCCCCTTGTCAGTCTCTCTCAAGGCCCCAGAGCTGCCCTTGCCCCACTCATGTTCACAGCCCCTCTTTGGCTCCCCAGTGCCCCTAGGAGAAAGTCCAAGCCTCTCAGCTAGCACTCAATGTTCTGTGCTGTCTGGTCGCCTTCATGTTCCCTTTTTTTTTTTTTTTTTTTTGCCCACTGCAGGGCACATGGGATCTTAGCTCCCGACCAGGGATCAAACCCATGTCCCCTGCAGTGGAAGTGTGGAGTACTAACCACTGGACCGCCAGGGAAGTCCCCCTTCATGTTCCCTTTTGGCCTCTTCCAGTCACTCAGGCTAGTCATACTGAGCAGTGTCCTGACCACACCAGTTTTTTACACCTGTTCTTAGTTTCTGCTATTCCCCTACTTAGTATCCTCTTCTCCAGTACACCTACCCAGGTCTACTCCAGTACCTCTGGTTGTTTGCCCTCACAGGGCACATCTCCTTACTCTACACCCATGCCCTGCCCCGACCCTCCCAGTCATCCCTTTTAGTGAGCTTTTCCTGGGAAGCTTTTCAAACTTCAGGCTTTCTTTGATCTTCCCTGGCTGAGTTAGGATCCTCCTCTGGTGGTCCCCAATACCCAGTGATACTCTCATTAGAGCTATGTCCCCTATGGTGTGACAATGCCTGACGCCTAGTAGGAACTCAATAAATATTTGTTGAGTTCGTGAATGATTGCCAACACACTCTTCTTCCATAGTGAATCCTAGGAGGATAGGTAAATGCAGGAGCCTCAGTGGTAGATGTTGAAAGAAGAGCGAGGAGGCCAGTGTGGCTGGAACTGAGTGAATTGGGTGGGGAAAGAGGGATTAGATGGTGAGAAGGTGAAAAGGTTTGGGGATGACATTGGGTAGGGTCCCTTGGGCCTCGGAAATAGCGAACTTGGGCGCCATGTCCACCAGAGGGCGCAACGCAACGTCAGCCCGTTGTCTCAGAGAACTACAACTCCCAGCGGCCCTCGGAGTAAGCGGCCCTTCAGAAGCAAATGGTGAAGTCCAGCGGCCGCTGGGACTTGTAGTTTGCATGGGAACCCTCCGTGGGAGGAAGAAGAACTCATTCCCGGGTCCCGAAAGTGTGGGGCTGGGTCCTCTCTGCCTTCCTCGGTCTCCATGGTGATGGTTCCGGCGAAGGCCCGGGATTTGGCAGCTGCTGGGCCCCCTTCCCACTCCTTCCTCCTCACCATCTGCTCCACCTTCACACCTGGCCCGGAGCCGCGACCGCCGCCTCCGCACCCAGACCGGGGATTCTGTCACCACAGGGTGGCGCGTGTGGACGAATCCGTGGGCTACTCCTCCTTCAGACTCTGGAGTCCGAGCCCCAGGCTCCCTCCTCCCTCTGACCCAGGAGTTTCAGCCCCCAGCCTCTCCTCCCTGGGAATCCGAGGTTTTCTCAAACATAGGCAAAATTGTGACACCCAGAGGCCCAGCGAGACACAGCTAGAGGCTGCGGCGGGCAGCGGCTGCCGGGCCATCCCTTCCGTGGAGCCCGCCCGCCGCGCCGGCTGCTCCCTCCCACTCCCTCGGGACCTGTGCCACATCATGAAAATTTAATCCCAAATGTATTTTTGGCCAGACCCAGGGAGGCAGTGAGGAAAGGAGCACCCTCCTGGGGCCTGGATCTGGCGTCGGAAAGAGGGGCTGGCGGCGAAAGGAGCGGGGCAGGACCTGCCAGCGGGCTGGAGACAGGTCGAGGTTCAACCCCAGAGGGGCGGGGCTGGAATTCAGGGGTGGAGTAAGAAATCAGGGGGCGGGGACAGATCCCAAAAGGTGGGGCAGAACTCAGGTGCGGGGAGAGGACTCAGTAGCTGGGGACAGAACTCACGGACGTATTCCTGGTGCCGATTCCAGGGGGTGTGGGAAAATATCAAAACAGGGACAGATCCCAGGGGAGGGGACAGAACTCAGGGGTAAAGAAATATCCAAGGGGACACAACTCAAGGGGTGGGGACAGAACTCAGGGTGGGGAGAGAACTCAAAGGGCGGAGATAGATCCGAGGCTAGGGAGGGAATAATGACCAGCAACTGGGGGTGGAGGGAGTATAACTATAAGGGATGAACTTAGATGGGAAGGAAATCGGAAATGAAGGAACTGGAAGGCGGGATGCGCCTAGAGGGGAAATAGAACTGGAGGGACATGAAATTCAAAAGGGGAAAATGGAAACAGGTGGATGGGAGTCAAGGGCGAAGAAACTGGATGGGGAAGAACTAGAAGGGACAATGGGTGTATCGAAATAGGGGTTGGAATCTAGGGAGGGGGAAGGAATTCCCTGAATGAGAAAAGAACCCTCTGAATGAGAAAGTTGGAACTGAGGATGTGGCGGCCTGGGGATGGAGGGCGCTGGGCAGGATGTGGAACTGGAGGGCACAGAAATTCGGAGGGATAGGGCTGGGAGGATGAAACGCAAAGGAAACTCAGAGGAAGATGAAACTGTAGGGGATGAAAATGTGGGGACGAAATTAGGGGGAACTGAATCGGGGGGAGCAAATCTCAGATGGGAAAGAACTCGGGAGGAGAGAAAATCTGGGGTAGAAGGAGCTGGTGGGGGATGGATGAGGGGGGAGTAATTCCGGGAAGGGACAGAACTGGGGGCGATGCAACCCAGACACGTGAGTTCAGAACCCAGAGGCGTGGTCTTGGAGTGGAAGGGCGGGGCAAGAACCAGGATGGAGGGCTGCGAAAGGCGGGCGGGACTAGAATGCAAGGGGCGGGGTCTAGCATGGATGGGCGGGGCCTCTCCTTGCCCCATCCCACCCCCGACGCTGAGTCCAGTGACAGCCCCCAGACAGCCCGCACTCGCAGCCTCCTTCCCCCCGAGCGGAGCTGCGGGGCCGGCCGGGCCGGGGCGGACCCCGGGTACCCGGACGCGGCTGCCCGGGCCCGCGGGCGGGGGGATCGGCGGGGCGGGGGGGACCAGCAGCAGGGGCAGCCGCCATGGAGTTCCGCCAGGAGGAGTTTCGGAAGCTGGCGGGTCGTGCCCTCGGGAGGCTGCACCGGTGAGCGCGGTGGGGATCCTGGGCGGAAAAGAGGGCTAGGGTCCGAGGAGGACGCTCATTCCCACCTGGGCGCAGACGGACAGCTAGACAGGCGATACCCATGGGTGGGGGGACACCCATCTGTCCAGTTTTCTCCCTCTGTCTCCGACGGCGCCGCTCTCCCTGGTCTTGTCTCATCCATCATTTTTCTGCGCCCCACCCCATCCCAGGCTCTGTTCTTTTCTCTGGGATTATATATCCCCCTTGTTTGGGTCTCTGACTCCCTCCCCCGCTTCTGGGTCTCCGTTCACCTATCTTCTCTCTGCCTCCTCTCTTTAGATCTCTGTTCCTTCTCTCTAGGTCTCTGTTTCCTTTTATCTTTGAGTCTCTGTCCCGCTCTCTGGCCATTGCTCTCACTAGTTCTCTACAACCCCTCTGTCTAGGTCTTTGTCGCTCTCTCTCTGAATCTCTGTCCCCCAACTCCCTGCCCTAGGGCCTCTGACCCTCTCCTTTGGGTCTCTGACCCTCTCTCTGGGTTTTTATTCCTCCACCCCGGGTCTCTCCATCTCTGTGTGTTTGCCAGTTTCCATCTCTCAGAGAGTTTAATCTGAAGCTAAATCGGATTGGGGCCCATTGGTCCTTGTCCTTGAGGAGAGTTAAGCTGGCAGGAAGAAGCCAGGGTATCCTGGGTCTCTGGTGGAGAAGGGAGTTGCCGGCCAAAAATTAGGCTCCTGGGGTAGGACAGACTTCCCAAAGGGTACAGGCTAGAGCTCAGAGGGACTTCCTTCCAGCCAAAGAGATGACCCCAGTGACCTGGGTGTCCCCAGAGCAGTCTGGACACCTCTCCCGAGTCTCTCACCCCCAACCCCAGCCCTGGCTCCAAGTCAGAGAAATTACTCAGCTGCGGAGAAGCCTAAAAATATCTGGCCACAGTGCGGGGAGGAGATGGCCTCATCAGCACCATGCCCCTGCCGCCATTCCCTCAGACCCTTGGGTCCCCTTGGCCCACAGCTCTGATCCCATCTTTGATTGACCAGCTCACTAGACCATGCAGGTCCTTCTCTAAGTCTAACACTAGTCCTGCTTGCTGCAGATCACCTCCTAGCTCCAAAGTTACCCCACCCTTCAGTAACGTGAGAGATGGGAATAAAGCTGGACAGAAGGGAGGGGGCAGGAGGATGGCACAGTGATGGGAGGGGGGTGGGGAGATGAGATAACCTCACCCCTTCTTTTCCTAATCTTCCAGCCCCTCCCCACCCTTTTTCTCACCTCCTTTCACGAGTTTCTCAAAATACATCAGTGTGAAGTCAGGAGAGGGAGAGAGACGTGCTGGTGGAGGGGCTGGGAAGGGGGACGGCAGCAGGAGGGATGTGTTTCTCAGGCCCTCTCCCTCAGTCTCTGTTTCTCAGCTTCTCTGTGTTTGGGTTTCTCTCCATCTGTCTCTGCCTTACCGTCACCTCTCTGAGCTGCCTTCTGAGCCCCTAGAGACCCCAGAGTTCTGGGCTCCCACCAGGACAGCCACCAAGGAGTTTGAGCCCAGAAGAGCATCTGAATCCTGGGGTTCACTTTGATGGTTGGCGAGACAGGGGGAATGCCCTGTATTGGACACAACACCCTGATTCCTTTTAATCCTCTAGACAAAGCTGGGGAAACTGAAGCACAGTTGGAAAAGGGGGGGAAAACAATGGCTGAATAAATATGGCATCATTCGAACCCAGGTCAGTCTCCCTACCAAGTCTGGGATGGAGGCTGCAGACATCCTCGAGATGAGTGATGCTGGAGTGGGTGGAAAACTCCCTCAGACCAGGAAACACACGGTAACCCAGGTGACTTGGGGCAAGGACAAGGGGGGGAAGGGGAATACAGGAGAGACAGGAGCCAAAATACCTCCTTTCTGAGAGCCAGGCCTTGGGAGGGGTGAGGCTGAGGGCCAGGAAGTGGTCAGGCCCCATTGCTACTCTTGTGTGTGACCTTGGACATGGTACTTCCACTTCCTGAGCCTCAGTTTCCTCAGTTGTACAATAGGAAGATAAGGGAGAACCAAAGGGATATAAGAGAACAGAGACCTGGGACGGGGGAGAGGGGAGTGGACCGAGAATCTGCAAGAAGCAGAGGCAGAGACCCAGAGAGGCAGGTTGAGACACCGTCTTCATTTTGGTTACCTGCCTCCTAAGTGCTGCTTTTCCTCACCACCAAGTCCCTAGACCTGAGTTCCAGGCATCCAGAGAGGAAAAGGGACCCCATCCAGGGTCTCCCCTCTCTGTTCTTGTCCTCTGTGAAGTATTGGGGCCACCTTCATCTCTGCATCCCTGGTTCTCTTCTTCTGAAATGATAATATCACCTTGAAGTTCCCTCTTTGTAACCTCACATTCTACTCTTGCCCCCATTTTATAGGTATGGAATACTGAGACTGCCTCCCTCAGTTTAGAAAGCCTTGATCTAAGATCTATGTCCTAGTATTAACAATGAATATCACATTTCAGGGGCTGCAATCATATCTTGAGTTTCAGGGTCAAATAGCATGTGAGAGCAACCTGGGTCAAATTCTAATCTCATTGGCTGGCCTGTTCTGATGGGGGGCAGTCCCTACCACCCTGTGCTATTCATTCTGGGGGCTTCCATTCCCCTCTCTCTGGCTCTCTGCCCAGGGTCTCATTCCGCATCCCGCTAGGTTCTGTCAGCTCCCCCATCCCTTTCTCCACCCACCGCCCATTTCTTAACCCCCTCCTCCACTTCCTTAAATTCTAGGATGGGGAGGGCTGCTGTTCTCATCTCTTCCACCCGCCTCCTCCCAGACCGTCTGGCTGTTCTTTCCTCCCCCGTCCCAGTCTCCCTCGCCTCCATCTGTTCTAGCCCCTTCCTGGGATCCAGCCCGATCCCCTGGCTGCCTACCCGCCTCGGAGCGGGGCCGCACCTCACAAATCATATCCCTAGTCTGTCTCTCCTCACGCTCCTAGTCTCTCCATCTTTCTCTCAGCGTTCTGGGTCTCTGCCTCTGTGTTCTCTCTCCTGGGTTTCTCTCTCTACCTGACTTTGGGTCCCTCTCTGGGTTTCTGTCCCTTTCCTTCTCAGGGTCTTTGTGCTGTCCCCCACCTTCTCTCAGGGTCTCTGCCCCTGTCTTATTCTCTTCTTGACTGGATGTCTGTCTCTCTCTCTCTGGATATCTGTCCCCTTCTCTCTGGGTCTCTCTCCTTCCTCTGTGTCTCTGACCCTCTTTCTCTCAGCCTCTGCACTCCCCACCCTGTCTCTGTAGCCCTCCTTTTGAATCTTTCCACACCCACCTCAGGGCACCTCTTTCTCCCTGCAGCCTCTCTCTGGATTTGAGGTGGCCCTCCAAGTACTCTATACATCATCACAGACTCAATCCTGGATCCAGAACAGGCGGGGGCGAGAGCCTCACTGGGGACTGAGCCAATCCCCCTACCAGGGCCATCTGTCCCTTGCCAGGACACCTCCCGCCACTCCTCCTCCCTACCCCCTAGGCTGACAGCCTGAACTCAAGTTTCTCCAGGGATATCCAGCTGGGCTGCTGGATTCCAGTGCCCTGGACGTCTCCGCACCCCCAATCCCTGGGAATGGGCTTCCAGCGGCTGAATGGAGTCAGCTGGATGTCAGGCCCACAACTGGTGCCTGGAAGCAGGGAAGGGCATCCCACAGGGGCAGGGGAGGAGGGGGGACCGTATATATAGCAGACGTGGCTGAGAAGCATCTGTTCTTTTGACACCTTTGCTGAAGCATCTCCTTAGTGCCTTTTGCTTCCTCAAATAGGCTCATATCTGGAAGAGGGGGCTGGAGAGTGTCTCTGGACCTTGGCGGGGAGGGCTGGGGTCACAGGGTTTTGGATCGCAAAGGGTAGCCTGGGTCTAAAACAACTGAGTCAAGAGGTGACAGGGCTGGGGGAGAAGGGAACTGAGGAATTCCCCACTCGAGTCTGAGGGAGGAAGGGCCTGGGGGTGCGAATTCCTCATCTGAGGGAGATGGAGACCGGGGTCCAGATTCCTGGATCCAGAGGGGGAGAAGGGAGTCAGGGGCTGGACTCCTGGGGAAAGAGGGCTTAGAATCCCGGGTCTTGAAAAGCAGATTTTGCCCTGGACTTTTGTGTCATGGGAGGAGGGGGCTGGGGACTGGACGTCTGAGTCTGACCCTTGCTGCCTCTCAGTCTTCTGGAGAAGCGGCAGGAAGGTGCAGAGACGCTGGAGCTGAGTGCTGATGGGCGCCCGGTGACGACGCAGACCCGGGACCAGCCGGTCGTGGATTGCACCTGCTTTGGTCTCCCTCGCCGCTACATTATCGCCATCATGAGCGGCCTGGGCTTCTGCATCAGCTTCGGCATCCGCTGCAACCTGGGCGTGGCCATTGTCTCCATGGTCAACAACAGCACGACCCACCGCGGGGGCCACGTGGTGGTGCAGGTAGCTCAGGGCGGGCGCTACCTCAGGCTGCTGATAACACTGCCCACGCCCTCTGATGACGTCACATCCGCCCACACCACGCCCCTTCCACACCACAGCCTGAGTAGCCCCGCCCATTTGTGCTGCCCCCTCAGCTCCATCTCATCTCGGGGATCTTCCCTTCCTAAGCCCCGCCCCATCTAAATGAAGCCCCGCCCCTATTTTTTTCAGGTCTCTGATTCCAAAATGCAGACTGCCCATCATTAGGTTCCCTATGTGTTGCCCCTGCTTCATTTTGGGCCTCCTAGCAACTTTGCTCCACCTGCGTCCCACACCTGTTCCAGTGTTGCATCTTAATCCCAGGTGCAACTCAGGTTCCACCGTGAATTTTGATTCTCGATTTTCTGAAGTTCCACCGTTGCTTAAATTCCTCCCCCATCTGCTCTGGTCGTTACCTAAAGCTCCGCCTCATTTCAGACTTTCTCCCTATTTTAATTTCATTATAGGCCATGACCCCGCCTCAGAAAAAAATTCCTGATTTGGGCTGTGGCCTACCCGCCCCTTGTTCCCTTCCAATCAGGCCCGACCCTCTGGCTACTTCTTGTCCCTGCCTAGACCCCATCCTGGTCAATCAGCAAACGGTTTGTATATTGGTTAGAAGTGGAGAAAGAATCCCCACCCCCATATATGGGCCCCTAGACATTCAGAGAAGGGACCCTGAGACAGGGAAGCAGGCAGAGCTAGGCTTCTAGGCAGCAACAGGCCCCACTGCTAAGGTAGTGCGGTCTTAGCAACATGGAGGAGCAGAGTTGGGGTAGGTGGCACGAGCTCTGATTGGCAGGTGTTTTGAAGGCGAGAGGGGATCCTTGTTGCTGATTGGATGAGGGACTGTCTGTGGGTGCTGATTGGTGGAGGAGCAGAACCTGGGGCAGAGATGCTGGTTTGATGTGACTTTTGGCCCACAGAAAGCTCAGTTCAGCTGGGATCCAGAGACTGTTGGCCTCATACACGGCTCCTTTTTCTGGGGCTACATTGTCACCCAGATTCCTGGAGGATTTATTTGCCAAAAATTCGCAGCCAACAGGTATGGGATGGGGTCTCAAAGTGGGCGGCAGAGTGTGGGTGGAGTTAGAGGGTTTGGCCTTGCATTTGGGGGCTGACTCCGGGAAAATGGGAGGAGCCTGGGTTCTGGACCAGGGTCCTAGAGAAAGGCGGGGCTTGTGATTGTGGAAGGTGGGGGGTCACAGAGAAGGTGGGGCCTGGGGTTCTGGGGGCGCAGGGCCTCGCCTGCTGTGGGAGGAAAGGGCAGAATCCTAGGTATGGCGGGATAGCTGGACTCTTTTCTCGGACCACGAACTCTTCCTATCAGGGTTTTTGGCTTTGCTATTGTGGCTACCTCCACTCTAAACATGTTGATCCCCTCGGCTGCCCGTGTCCACTATGGCTGTGTCATCTTCGTGAGGATCCTGCAGGGGTTGGTAGAGGTAAAGCTCCGCCCCCTATGACCCCCGCCGCCGTTCTAGCCTCGCCTCTTCTCGTTGACTTTGGCTTTCTCCTCCCTAGGGGGTCACGTACCCCGCCTGCCACGGGATCTGGAGCAAATGGGCCCCGCCCTTAGAGCGGAGTCGCCTGGCAACAACAGCCTTTTGCGGTGAGAGGAAGGGGCTGGGATCCAGCCTTGTGGGTCTGAGGATGTAGGGGGCTGGAGTATGGACTCTTAGGTCTGAGGAAGGAGGGGAATGAGGGCTTGGACTCCCGGGTCTGAGAGAGGAGGGCGCTGGTGACCCAGACTGAAGTATCCGAGGGAGGAGGGGCTGTGGCCTGTGCATCTGTGTCCCAGAAAGGTGGGGGCTGGGAATCCGCTCTATTGCTTTTGAGAGAGAATGGGACTCTTCTCCATCCTGTATCATCCCCCATAGGTTCCTATGCTGGGGCAGTGGTCGCGATGCCTCTCGCCGGGGTCCTGGTGCAGTACTCAGGATGGAGCTCTGTGTTCTACGTCTACGGTGAGGGGCCCGGACGCCTGGGTCCGGGTGGCGCTGGGGCAGAGCGAGGCCGGTCGTCACCTCGCTTCCATCCCCCTCCTGACCCCCCCAGGCAGCTTCGGGATCTTCTGGTACCTGTTCTGGCTGCTCGTCTCCTACGAGTCCCCGGCGCTGCACCCTAGCATTTCCGAGGAGGAGCGCAAGTACATCGAGGACGCCATCGGAGAGAGCGCCAAACTCATGAACCCCGTCACGGTCCGGGCCCAAGCCTGCGGGGCGGGGGCGTGGTGGGGAGAGGAGAGGTATCGAGGCAGGGACGCAGGAGAAAAATGGGCTTTGAACCCGCACTGCATGTAGATCTTGGTGGGTTTCCATAGACATTTAGAGGAGACTTGATGGGAACGCAAGGTGGATGGAGCTAGAACCTAGGAGGCGGGGTTAAAGCCCGGAGAGAACGGCATTAGCAGGTGCTGAGAGCAGGGCTTGATGGCGAGGTGGGCGGAACCACTGATGGGCGTGGTTAAACCTGCAGAGGCGGATTAGAATGTGAGGTTTTGCTTAGACCTTGGGGTGGGTGAGGCTAGAATTAGGGGGCGTAATTGGATGGAAAGAGACTCTTGGGTCCATTTATGAGTCTCTGAAGGTCATCGTGGGCTCCGGACACCTGCCAACCTGAGGGCCACTGTAGAGTCGGGATCCCTGCATCCCTGAAGTGTTACTGTGAGGCTGGGATGCCAACGTTCCTATGGGGACGTGGTCAGGCTGGCGACCCTGCGTCCTTGGAGGTTTTAGTGAGATCGGGAAACCTGGGTCTCTGCGGGACTATAGAGGGATCCCTGTAGGGACACGGAGAGCACCCAGCCCCGCTCTCTGTCTTAGCCGTCCCTCCTCTCGCCCACCACAGAAGTTTAACACACCCTGGCGGCGCTTCTTCACGTCCATGCCAGTTTACGCCATTATCGTGGCCAACTTCTGCCGCAGTTGGACGTTCTACTTGCTGCTTATCTCCCAGCCCGCCTACTTCGAAGAAGTGTTCGGCTTTGAGATCAGCAAGGTTGGGCCCAGAAGGGAGGGTGCTGCGGGAGCGGCGGGGGTTGAGGGGGGAAGGAGAGGGACCTGGATCCCAAGGGGTTGGAACGGGGCACAGGGAGGAGCCAGTGGTACCTGAGCCGTGGAGACCCCGGGCACGTGGCCCCTGAGCCCCCTCCCTGTACGCCCGCTGGCGCAGGTGGGCCTGGTGTCAGCGCTGCCTCACCTGGTCATGACCATCATCGTGCCCATTGGAGGCCAGATCGCCGACTTCCTCAGGAGCCGCCGTATCATGTCCACCACCAACGTGCGCAAATTGATGAACTGTGGGGGTGAGTGGGGCGGGGCCTGGATCTGGTCTGGGACAGCCTGGGAGGGGCAGAGCGCCGTGGGGCAGATCTAGGGGGCCGGACTCTGGGGAAGGGGCAGAGCTCAGAGGGCGTGCCCAGGGGCGCGTCCAAAAAGGCTGAGCCAGGGTGAGACCGGACTTGGCTGGAACAGAATGGCATGTGGCAGCCTCAGGGGCCGAGGGGTAGAAGGGCAAGGCAGGTATGGCTGTACAGGTGGAGCAAAGGCGAGACCACGTTGGGTCTGGAAGGACGGGGTCTATACGAGGCTGGCCAGAGTAGGATGGGAACTGGGTGATGAAGAGGGGGAACCTGGAGAGACAAAGGTCTGAGTGTAATGAATAGGGACAGAGAGGGAAGGTGCGAAGGTGCCTGGGTGGGGCCTGGACCCTGCGTCTTCGGGGCGTGGCCTAGTCAGTGGGTGGGGCCACGGAGGGCCAGGTTGGGGCGGCGAGCCTGTGCGCGTGGCCAAGGGCCAGGCATTGGGGAGGTGAGGGCTTGGTTAGGGCGGGCGCGGACAGAATGGGGAACAAAGCCAGGGACAGGAGTGGAAGTGTCCAGACTGGGGCGAATAGGGGTCGGCTGCGGCGGGAACGGGTCTGGAGAGGCGTGGGGCGGCCAGCGCTCAGATAAGCGGCTCTCTGTAGGCTTTGGCATGGAAGCCACGCTGCTGCTGGTGGTCGGCTACTCGCACTCCAAGGGCGTGGCCATCTCCTTCCTTGTCCTCGCAGTGGGCTTCAGCGGCTTCGCCATCTCTGGTGAGAACCGCCGATCCGCCCCTGGGGGAACTCTGGTCACCTCTGTGGGGAACTTCCTGGCTCAGGAAGGAGACTCCCAGCCTCGCAAAAGGTGGACTAAAAAGCCAGAACGGCGGGGAGGGGGGAGGTAGGGGTGGGGGAGGAGTCACTCGAGCGAGAATCGGCTGTGATGTCTCCTGGCTCGCCTTGCCAGGGTTCAACGTGAACCACCTGGACATCGCCCCGCGCTATGCCAGCATCCTCATGGGCATCTCCAACGGCGTGGGCACGTTGTCCGGCATGGTGTGCCCCATCATCGTGGGTGCCATGACTAAGCACAAGGTCCGTGCGCGGGCCCTGACCCACTTGCCCTCCAAATTTGTGTATATTACCCTCCTGACGTGCGCCACCCTCCCTGGGCTCCATCCCTGCCCTCTCTGGGTCTCTTTCAGCCTCTTTCTGGATCTCGGTTTCCCTTTCTCTGGGCCTCCCTGCCCCCCACCCCCACCCCGCTCAGGTTCTCTCTCCACCTCCTGTTTCTCTGTCCTCTGACTTCACCTCCCCATTGTCCCCGCCCCAGACTCGGGAGGAGTGGCAGTATGTGTTCCTCATTGCCTCCCTGGTGCACTATGGAGGAGTTATCTTCTACGGGGTCTTCGCTTCCGGAGAGAAGCAGCCGTGGGCGGAGCCTGAGGAGATGAGCGAAGAGAAATGTGGCTTTGTTGGCCATGACCAGCTGGCTGGCAGTGACGAAAGCGAAATGGAGGATGAGGCTGAGCCCCCCGGGGCACCCCCTGCTCCCCCTCCCTCCTATGGAGCTACACACAGCACAGTTCAACCCCCAAGACCCCCACCCCCGGTCCGGGGCTACTGACCGTGTGCCTCCCGCTGGATGGCAGTTTCCAGGACCTCCATTCCACACATCTCTGGCCTGAGTGACACTGTCAAGGAACCCCAGTCCTCTCTGTCCTGCCTCAGGCCTAAGAAGCACTCTCCCTTGTTCCCAGTGCTGTCAAGTCCTCTTCCCCTCCCAATTGCCTCTCAGGGGTAGTGAAGCTGCAGACTGGCAGTTTCAAGGATACCCAAATTCCCCTAAAGGTTCCCTTCTCCACTTTTTCTGCCTCAGTGGTTTCAAATCTCTCCTTTCAGGGCTTTATTTGAATGGACAGTTCAATCTCTTACTCTCTCTTGTGGTTTTGGGCACCTCCCCCTTTCCTTGAACCCCAGGGACTCTCAGGCTAAGCCCTGAGATTACTCAGCCCCCCCTCCCCTTTCAGAAAAATTCAAGGTCTTCCGTCTAGAAGTTTCAAATCTCTCCCAACTCTATTCTGCATTTTCCAAGTTGGTTTACCTAATCACCCATCCCTGCCATTCTAGGGATTGATTCTCACCAGCGTTTCTGAGGGGAAATGGCAGTTTCAAGCACCCCCCCACACACACACCTCTTCACCCCTCCCTCCACCAGCATATTCTGCTGAAGCACCAAATTCCCCAAGACCTTCTCCCTAGCTTAGCACAATACCTAGGGAAACAACCAAAATGGCAGTTTTAACAATATGCCTCTCTTCACTCCCATGCACTTTTTCTGACACGGTTTTCAGGTCTAAATAGTGGCTGCTCAAGTCCATCAACTCAATGGTTTGAAGCCACCGGCATTGAACTTTCCCATGGTGGTTCAAGATGCTCCTCTTCCCCCCAATTCCTTGCACTTTATTCTTCTGGGTGGTTTCAAACTACCCTCATTTTCTCAGTGGCCATTTGTTGCCTCCCTCAGGGGCTAAATGACTCCAAATCTGGGATCCTTCCCCTCTCAGATTCCCCTATTTCGGCTTAGAATTTGGGGAACATATATAGGAGAAGTCACAGAATCCCAGGAAAGGGAATGGGGCTGGGGAAAAGGGGTGCTTTTCCCCGGGGCAGGGTTGTGTCTTTGTGTCTCTGTCTCTGTGATTGTAAACCCTGCCCTGCCCCTCTCCCAATAAAATGCTTTGGTGTACACACCCAGTCGTCATTGGCCTTGGGAGTCCCCAGCACGCTTCTCCCTGAGACCCAGGAGTCCAGGCCCCCAGCCTCCTCCCTCCTCACATCTGGGATCCTAGGACCCCAGCCACTCTCCTCCCCCAGGACTTAGGCCAGAGGAGTTGTCTAGCTGTGGGAACACGTGATTTATTCGTCCTTAGAGTATGTTCTCCTCTGACATCTAAAGCATCTCTGCGTGTTGGACCCTCTATCCGAGAGGACCCCTATGTAGCAAAGCGGGCCAGGAGGACAGGACCTCTGGGTCCTTCCTCCGTCTGGGGAAGGTGCAGGTCTTGAGGGGCTCACACGAAGTTGTTGGGGAGCGTGGAGGGGGAGAGAGGTTCCAGGTGCTGGGGGCGGCCCCCGCTGGGCGGCGGAGGCAGCTTGGGTGGCAGTGGGGGGGTGGGCGGTGGCTGCTTGGTAGCGATGTGTGAAGGGACCCAGGCGTTCGGCGCATAAAAGTAGAGGTTGTAGGGGTCCTTCGGGGCGTCCAAATGCATAACTGTGGGGACAAAGGAACGAGGTCATCCATAGGCTGACAGGGGGCCTGTCCCCTCTACTGAGCTGCTGGCCAATGAGGAGACAGGGAAGAGGATTCCGACCTTCCACTGGAGCGGGGTTTTCGAATTAAAGGGCCCCTGAATAGTCGAGGGGGCGTGGCGTCCACGCAGCAGGGGCGGGGCCTGCCGCGCTCCTGGAGGGGAAGGCGCGGGGCTTGTAGGGACCTGCAGCTCCGAGCGTGCGGCAACTCCCGGCTGGGCTGGGGGCGGAACTGGACATGTGTGTGTGAAATTTCAGAATACTGGGGGGCAGAACCTGACCCTGGAGGGTTCAGGGCTTCTACTGACCTTGGATGGGGACCTGTACTTTTAGGTAGGGCGCCCTGAAGTGTCAGGCGAAACCAGGTTAAGGAAACGTGCAGGCATTCAAGGAGCGGGACGCTACAGGGGTTGCTCACCCGGTTCATCTCCGTCGTTCGGGAGCCGGTGGTGTGCGAAGGGCCGGTGTCGAGCCGCCCGGCGGTAGAGACACCACACGAGTAGGAAAATGCCAATAAGCAGCCCGGTCCCGGCGAGGAACAGGCACAGGGCCCCGCCTGCCTCGCCCCGGGGACGCCCCACCAGGGTCACGCCTGAAGGAAGGAGGCCCAGGAACAGCAATCTAAACTCCTAGCCTCCTCCACCCTCAGACCCAGGAATCCAGATCCCACCCTCCTCCTGCCTTGGATCCGGGAGCCCCGACCCCCCGTGTCTCCTCCCTCAGACCCCGCAGTACCAGCCCTCAGCCTCCTCCCCACTTCAGACTCCGAAGAGGGGCTTACAGCCTTCTCCTCCTTTCGACCCAGGAGTCCAGCTCCCAGGGCCCTCCTCCCTCAGACCCAGGAGTCCGGGTCCTAGTCCCTCACCAGTCTCCTTCACTCGCTCCACCACGATGATAGTGTTGACTCTCTCACCTCGGCTGCGCCGCTGGGGGGCCCGCGGAGTGACAGGGGCCGGCTGATTGGGGGGCCCTGGAGGAGCAGGGGACCTCACAATCCGGGCTGAGGGAGGAAGGGCGTCGGGCCCTTTAGGGCTAGAGTTCTGGGGGACTTTCAGATCAACGGTCCCAGGAGATTCTGAAGTGGGCAATTTAAGGGCGTCGGGCTGGGTGGCTGCAAGGGTTTCTGATTTGGGATTCAGGGGCAGCTCATTTAGGGCAGTAACTTCTTCCTTGAAGGGTGCAGGCGTTTCTGGGGGAAGACTAGTGGAGATCTCAGGATCAGAGGCTGGGAGGGTCTCTGTTGCATCTTGGTAGGGGGTAGTGGGGAATTCTGTTTGGGGAATTTCAGTGGGGTTGGGATTGTGGCCTACATGAGATGCTGGGTGGGGGGTTTTGGTAAGGTCAGGATGGAGTGTCTGGAGGAATTTAGAATTTGGGGTCTCAGTGGTGTCAGGGTCATGGGTCTCTGGAGATTTGGGGTCAAAAGTCTTGGTGGGGTCAGGATTTGGGGTCTCAGGGGCTTCTGCATGTGAGATTTCAGTGGAGCTATGTTTGGAAATCTCTGGGGATTCTTGGTGTGGAGTTTGTGTAGGGGCAGGGTTTGGGGTTTCAGGAAATTCTGGGTGTGAAGTTTTGGACGAATTAGGTTTGGGGGTGTCAGGGGATTCTGTGTGTGGAATTTCAGTTGGGTCAGGTTTGGGGGTCTCAGAAGGTTCTGGATATGTCATTTTGGAGGGTTTAATTAGGAGGGTGTCCAGGGATTCTGATATTGAGGTGTTGAGTGAGTTAGGTTTGGGGGCCTCAGGAGACTCTGGGTGTGGGCTTTCTCGGAGGTCAGTGTTGGGGGTCTCAGTGAATTCAAGGGGGGAGGGCTCAGGGGAAACCGCATGAGGTGTCTTGCAGGGCTCAGGATAAGCGGTCCTGGGGGATTCTGGGTTACTCCCATTGAGAGTGGAATTTCCAGATGCAGGAGGGGAGGGCTGAGAGGGGTGGTCTATCCGCGAGAAGTCGGAACCCTCAGGCGGTGAGGCCGAAGGGGCAGCCTTGGAACCCAGCCAGGCGAAGAGAAAGACGAGAAGGAAGAGGATCGGGCTGAAGGATTTCATAGCTCTGGGATTTACCTGTAGCAGTGGGGGAGCGGGAAGGAAGGGGTTAAAGCCAGAAGTCGCCCGGGAGGCGACTCCGGAGGCCACGCCCACTGGTCTCCGGGTAGACCGCGTCTCCGCCCAGCTCGGGGCACCAGGTAAAGGAGAAGCCCCCTGCAACTCCCTGAAGGCTGTGAGGCGGTAGCCGCCGTAGCTAAGGGAGACTGAGGCACAGGGCTTCTTGGGAGTCGCAGTAAATTTCCTTATCTGTTTCCCTAAGGGGTCCCAGGAAAATTGGGAAAGAAAGACACCTTCCAAGCCCCCAGACCTCCTTGACTTCGGCTTCGAAGGGTGTAGACCTCTGAGGGGCATGGGATTTCTTCCTCTCCAAGAGCCCTGGGGACACCTTGACTTAACAGTTGTTTACATTAGAGGAGGCTCAGAAGGAACGCCTGCGGGCTGGGGTCCTGAACGCCTGGATTTGAGGGAGGAGGGGGCCTAAATGCCTGTAACTGGGGGAGGAGGGAGACTCCTGGATCCTGGTCAAGAAGGCTGCTGGGGGTTCAGACTCCTGGCTCCCAGAGGGTGGAGGGCCCTAAATGTGGGTCTAAATTCCTAATTCTTTAGAAAAGAGAGGCTTGAAGGTTCAGATGCCTAGAGTTTTGAGGGAGCAAAGCTTGGAGGGGGGCTGGATTACAGGGGAGAAAGGAAATGGGTGTCTGGAACTCTTGGGTCCTGAGTTAGAAGGAAATTGGGAACTCTGAGTCTTTGTCCTCCAGAGATAGGTGTATAAGGGTCTGGGTTCCTCAGCCTTCAGGAGGAGAGAGCCGTGGGGCAGGACTCAGGTCTCTGTTTATTGAGGATGGAGCTGGGATCTCAAGGTCTCAGGGGCTGGTCTGGGGCAGAGATGCCTAGGTCTGTGGTCAGGTGGAGGTGGGGTGGGCATACACCCAAATGGGACAGGGTCACTTGGGGTTTGGGGTCTCTTACCGGCTCAGTGGGGTCCAAGATAACAACAGGTGAGCAGAGCTGAATGCAGAAATCAGTGAATGCTGCAGAATGGCTCTGGGCAGGGCGGCAGGAGGTAGGGTCTCAGGGGTGCACATGACGCACCTGACCCCCACCCTGGGGATCCTGGGAGCCTAGCGACAGGCTTGAACTTTTACAGGGACAGAGATAAGGGAATTGTCTCTGGAGAGGGGAAGGGAGTTAGGGACTGGATCATTTGGTGGAGGGATGTGGCCCAACCAAGCTCTCCTCCATGTGAAGCCAGGGGTCCCAGCCCTCTGCCCTCTCCTACACCCAAACCCAAGAATCCAGGTCTCGGGTAGCCTCCCACTTCAAGAGCCAGGAGTCGGGACCCTCAGACCTCTCCCCTCAGATCCAGGAATCCAGTTTCCCAGAGCCAGGCTCTGTTCCTCTCCTCTCTGGGGAACTATGAGTCTAGGTTCCCATGTCCTGTCAATCAGAGATTCAGATTGCTACTGCCCTTTGGGACTTCCCAACCTTTGTCTACCATTCGATTGTGTAGACAGCACCCTCTTAAGAGCAAGTGTTAGGGGGATTGGGCCTTATCTTCACAACACCCCCAAGTTCCTCCCCGGGAAGGGCTTGGACACATCCTCAGGGAAGTCAGGGTCCTTGTCTGTCTCTTTCCCCTCTTTGCAGTGTCTCTAAGACTTTCCTGATTTCGCCTGTCACTATACCTGCCTTCACTGCCCCTCCCCCCGCACATACCCTTTGCTTTCTCTTACCAACCCCCTCCCGCGCCCCCCACCCCCACATTTCTCACTCTTTCTTTCTGGTTTTCTCACTGTCTGGATTCATCTCTGGACCTCTCTGTCCAGGCTGGCTGTCCTTCCATTTCCTGTCTTTATGCGTGCTCTTTCCCTCATTCCTCCATCTCTAGCTGGCTCTCTTGGTCCCTTTCCCTCTCTTTTCTCTCTTCCTTCCTTTTCCCTTCTTTCTTCCTCTGTTGCTCCCTTTCTTCCTCTCTTTCCTTTTCTCTGTCATTCTGTCTTTGTCCTTCCCTGTCATGGTTACTTCATCTCTTTGTGTCTCTGCTTCTCCCCATCAGTCCCTCTTCTGTTGCTTCCCCCTGTCTCTCTTTCTCTCTCTGTGTCTCTGGCTTCTGCTCTGATGGTCCTTCCGCCGGTCTCTATTTTTATCCCTCTGACACACCCCCTGTGTCCACTTCTCTGTCTGTCTGTCTCTCCCCCTCCCAATTCTCTTCAGGTCCCAGCTCCTGGTCCCAATTAGTGGGTGGCCGCTAAGGCAGCGGCGGGGCCCCCACCCCCAGCTCCTCATTATCGCTGGCGGCTCCTAATGAGCCTGGGCGGGGGTTGACCTGGCGCCCCCAGCCCCCTGGTCTGCGTCACTGCCCGCTGCGGGGGTTGTGGAGGCGATATAAGGGGGCTGCCAGCCTCGCTGCCGGAACCCACTGCGCGGTAGGGGGCCCTGCAAACGGGCTGCAGGGGAGTGGGGGTGGATGGTGGGGCCGGGGTTCTGTTCTGGGCCAGGACGCGGGCCTCACTGAGCTCTCTCCTGTCTCTCCACAGGTGATGGAGACCCGCCAGGTACCCAGGAGCCCCCGGGCGCGACTGCTGCTGCTGCTGCTACTTGTGTCCTGGGGCCACCGCACCGCCTCAGGAGCCGCCCTGCCTCCCGCGGGGGTCTTCAGGTACGTAGGACATCCAGGTCTCCCAGGAAGGGTGGAGACTCAGAGAGGTGGGAAGAGACCCAGAGAGAAAGGGGAACAGAGACTCAGAAAGGGGGAACAGAGACCCAGAGAGAGGACAGAGATGCTGGGTGGACAGGGAATCAGCAAGACAAAGAGATACACAAGGATCTGAGAAAGGCTTTGAGAGACTTGAAAGGAGCCGAAGCAGGAACGGGTTTGTTCCTCGAACAACGTTTACTGGGTCTTGGTGTGTGCCAGGCGCGCGCCGGGCGCTGGGGCCGGACAGGTGCATCAGACTCGGTCTCTGTACTCAGGAGGCTCCGAACCTGGTGAACACAGAGACGGAGACCCATACAGAGAAAGAGAGAGACAGGGGACAGAGACTGAGCCACTCCACAGACGGTGCAGTAACAGGGCTTCGAGTTAGACCGCGGGGAGGACAGTTGGCGGGCGGCGGGCCCGGACACATGGAAACCGCCTCTTTCCATCTCCCGGCAGACTCCACACCCCAAGCCGGGCTTGGGCGGGTCCGGTCACCCCCCAGTCGCGGCGGAGCCTGGCGCTGGCGGACGACGCGGCCTTTCGGGAGCGCGCGCGGCTGCTGGCCGCCCTAGAGCGCCGCCACTGGCTGAACTCGTACATGCACAAGCTGCTGGTTCTGGACGCGCCCTGAACGCCCCGCCCGCCCCACCTTAATAAAGACCCTGCTGTGCGTCGGGACTGCGCCTCCTTCCTGTGCTTTGTGTGTGTGTGTGTGTGTAGCGGGAGGGTGTGTGTGTGTGTGTGTGCACGGGGGCGGGCCCTGCGTCCGCTACGCTGGCGTCTACCTCCAGTTCCCTCTCTCTTTTCTCATCTCCCACTCTACTCATCCTCTCTCTCTCTGCACTACCGCCCCAGCTCTGTCCTTTCCTCTCACCCTGTGCCTTTGTCCCTCTCCACTCGCATATCTGCTCCCACCCCACCCCCGACTCTGTCCCCTTCTCTTGTTCTTTGTAACCTCCCAGGTCTCTGTCCCCCTCTGAGTCACTGCCTCTTTCTCTGGCTCTCTGTTGCTCTCTGGGTATCTGTCCTTCTCTCTTGGAGTCTCTATACTTCTTTTTCACCCTCATGGCTTCCCGGCCTTCTGGGGAATCTCTGTCTCCTCTCTCGACTCTTCTTTCTGCCTAAAACTCTTCCTTCCATTCTTAATCACTTTCTTTTTTCTCTGCCTGTCTCCTTCGTGTCTTTTTTTTCTTTCTTTCTTCTTTTAGGTCTCCGTCTCTCTCCCGGCTCTCATTTTCTCTGAATTTCTCTTTTTCCGCTCTCGCATCACTTCCCGACTTCTCTTTGGGCGCATTGGAAAGTTGGGGGGGGCGGCGGTGGGGGGACTCTGGAGATGCATCTGCCGTTCAAAACCGGGTTCCCCTAAACCTACTTGTGTGGTATTGGGAAGGGCTTCTAACCTTCCAGCCTCATTTTCCTCACCTATTTTGAGGATTAAACCAGATACACCATTAGAAGACTTAAGTACGCCCTTCTGGAAGCCAAACACATTATTAGAAAAGGGTTTCCAGGAATTCCCTGGTGATCCAGTGGTTAGGACTCGGCGCGTTCACTGCTGGGGCGAGTTCAATCCCCGGTCAGGGAACTAAGATCCCGAAAGCCACGGGGCCGCAGCCCCCCAAAATAAAATAAAAAACAGAAAAGGGTTTCCGCCTCTCTTGCAGCAGCCTGCAGCAGTTTCTTCAGGGTTTTCTAACTGCGCGCCTCCCGGGAGACCATTGGGGCGCCTGGGCGGGGCGGGAGGAGAGGAGAAAGGAGAAAGGCTTTAGGCTCCTGGAGGAACGGGACGGAGGCGGGGAAACACCTGGCCCACCGGTGAAGGAAGTAAGGAAGCAGCCAATCAGAATCTGCCTCTCCCTCGCTCTCTCTCTCTCTCTCTCTCTCTGGAGGCTCGGCGAGCCCTTCCGCCCCGCCCCTCAGTGGTGACCATAGCAACTCACTCCCTTAACTGGACCGCGAGGTTTCTGAACCTAGCTCCCGTGGCGCAGCTCGCACGGACTGCGCTCTGATTGGTCTAGAGAAGAGAGTGGAGCTGGGCGAGTCGACGTGAGGACAGGGGGCGGGGCTGGCGCTTGGTGATCGGCAAGCTCTCCCGTAATTTGCATTTCCGAGAGGCGGACCGCGCCCTAACTGGCCCTTAGGCTGTGGGGTGTGGCCTGTTTCCCTGTTATTCAGAAATACTAAACAATGAATAACTAACTGTATTTATTCCTTACAACTATGGGGAGTTGGCCAAATTTTACAAAGAAACATGGCTCTGAAAGTCAGGAATCATTTCCCCAAGTTGTCAGCGCTAGCGAAGGATAATTGGAACCCAAATCTGTGCAACTTCAGAAGTCTAGACCATTCCACTACTCTCATGGAGAAAGAGAATTAAAATGTTATGAGCAGTTACTATATGCTGGGCACTCTTCCACATACCATTGTATTGGCTCTTTCAGCCTCACATCAACCCTGTGAGAAGCCTCATCCTCTGTTTGCTGATGGGCCTGGTAACTCCGTCTTGGCCTGTGCTCTTCCTATACTTCCTCCCCACGTCTTTTTTTTTTATTTTTTAATTAATTAATTAGGCTGCGCAGGGTCTTATTTGCGGGAATCGTCGTTGCAGCATGCGAGATCTAGTTTCCTGACCAGGGATCGAAACTGGTTCCCCTGCGTTGGGAGCGGGGAGTCTTAACCACTGGACCACCAGGGAAGTCCCTCCTCCCAAATCTCTTGCCTAGCATTTGAGGCTTTTCACAAAATGGTGCCCAAACCCCTTCCCTTCTCACTCTACTCCCCTCTCCTCAGGAAATTTCAGCAATCCCCACACTTCAATCACCATCACAGCTAATAACATCCAGACCCCCATTTCCAGACTGAAAGCCCAATGCTCAGGGCTCCAGCCACTTCTTGGAACCCAGACACTCACTCCTCCCCACATGAGCTCAGAGTGTCCCCCCCAAGCCCACCCCTTCTCATGGGTTCTCCATGTTGGGAATGGCTCCACTGTCCACCAGTCACTGGGTCAGATGCAGGTGCAGTCCTTGCCCCTTCCCTCTTCATCCTCCTTCATAGCCTGTCAGTCCTGGCTCTGTCCTTCCTGCTCTGCCTCTTTCTGCTCTGCCCTTTTTTCCATCCATGCACCCAGCCCAGCTCAGGCCTCATGCTCTCTCACCTGGACCATGGCCCCAGCCTTCTCCCCACCTCCAGCCTCCAGCCTCACTCCATTATTATTCATCCTCTATACAGGCTCAGAAGGTCTCTTTCCCACCCAGAGTTGATTCTGCCCCTTCCCTGATCACAGCCCTTTCTTGGGCACTTGACAGTAGAGTTCAAGCTGGTGTTCAAAACCCTTAATGGGCTCTTGTCTACGTATCTTTTTTCTCACAACTCTAAAGCCTCAAATCCTTCCCTGGCTTTTTTTTTTTTTTTTTAAATCCAAGCAACATGGTGCTGCTTATGGCTTTCTACACACAGAGGTGCTTTCCAACCACCTGGTCTTCACACACTTTTTTCCCTCTGCCTGGGACACCCTCCCCCACCCCTGTTTACTATAACCAACCTTACCCATCTTTTAAGACTAAATGCAGATGTTACCTATTTGGGAAGAAATCTCTAACCTCCCAGGCTGGGTTAGGTGCTTTTCCTGAGCTCTCACAGAGCCTGTAGCTACCTCTATCACTGTCCTGCCTTGCTCAAAGCTCTCCCAAGGAAGCCTCTGCAGTGCTGAAACTGTTCTATATCTTGACCTGGGATTTGGTTTCATGGATGTTTACATGTGCAATAATTTATCCAGCTGATACTTGAGATTTGTCCATTTATCATTGTATGTAAGTTATACCTCAATTACAAAGTAAATAACCAAAAACAAGTAATTAAATGTCCCCCAAACTCCCATCAGCCTCAGGAGAAAAATCAATGCTCCTCAGCCTGGCATTGGAGGGTCTATTTTTCTGTCTTCTAAGGTCTAGCCATGGCAAATAGATGATCACTAAGTGTTTGCTGAATGAACAAATGGCACACCCTTTCCTGCTGGCCGTTGGTGACATCTATGTGTGTGCCTGGCCCACATCTTGTTCTCCCTCTTTCTGCCAGGAGAGATGCTTGCTCTCCGAGTTGCCCTTGCAGCTAGGGGTGGTCATGCCAAACAGTTCTGGCCGACGAGACAGAGTCTGCTGCTGGCTTTGGGAAGGCTATTGCTTTTCTTTATAAAAAGGAAGAGATGTGTCCCCTTCTCCCTGCAGATATGATGTATGAAGCTACAACACCTGCCATCTCCTGAGCACAGGGGAAGGGCCAAGAGAGTCACAGAGAATCACAGCACGCTGGTCCCGGTGCTATGGAGACTGAGCTGTGGGTCCTCAACTGCCCTCCTCCAGACTTGTTTTGTGAGGGAAATATAACCCCTAGTGCTTCATCCATTATTGGCTGTGTTTTGCTATTGTTAAGAAATGTAGTTGCCAATGTTAAAAAACCAAGAGACTTCACATAAAAACCCAATACAGGGCTGTGGACCCTGGAGCACTGTATCCGGGGTCCCGGCAATAGGATAATCCCGAATCACAGCGGCACACCCACGGGATTAACAGTAAAAAGAGCCCCAGGTAAGTCACTGAACTAGACGCCGCTCGCTCTGAGGCGGCGGGAAGCGTGCCTCACACCGGGGGCGGCTGGAGGTAGCAGAGCTGGAGGTGGGGCCAGGCGGGGGGCGGGGACTGGCCCAGCAGCCGGACCGAGAGCAGCAGCAGCAGCAGCAGCAGCAGCAGCAGCAGCAGCAGCAGCAGCAGGCCCAGGACCGGCGCCGGGATCAGCGGGTGGCGAGTGACTCTGTGGGGAGGCAGCACAGTGCTTGGGGGGCCCAGGGGAGCCCAGGGTATCCCGGCAGTGCCCTGATGTCTGACCATCACCCTCCCTCTGGAGGCGCCTTGGGGTGCACCTGAGCTGCTGGGGGTGCAGGGGGCGCAGGCAGAGGTGGCCCCAGACTGGCCTCCTGACTGGGACCAGCTCCTTCACCACCGGCACCAGGGCTTGCTGCAGCTCCGGCTCAGAGGGCCTGCTGGGGGGAAAGGAAGGCAGAGCGATAGTGCTGGACTTTTTCTCTGCCCCCAAGTCCGCCCCCCAGGCCCTTGGGTCCCGCTACCTCTCGGGAGGGCTTCCTGGGATGTCTCCAGGGTGTGAGTCTCCCAGAGGGATGGGGAGATCCACCTGGAAGGACAAAGGAGACAAACTTGAGACACCGGGTCCTGGATGGGGAGTGGTGCTCGGTTCAGCCCGCTGGACACAAGCGACCACATGGAAGGGGGTGGGACACTGTGGTTCAGTGCGTGAGCCTCCCGGAGACACACTGCTGCGTTGGGCTCCCAGCTCTGCCAGTTTCCTGCTATGTGTCCCTTGGCACGTCACCCCATCTCTCAAGGCCCCACTTTCTCCACGTGCTGGATGGGGATGATGACGGCACCCACCCCACAGGGCTGAAGTGGAGACTGAATGAGTGAATGTGGGCAAAAACCAAAAAATCAGGAGGCGGGCTCAGAACAGTGCCTGGCAGACAGTGAGCGCGCAATAACTGCGTGAGCTACTCAACATTATTATTTCCATCTTCCGTCTGATTCTGGAAGTATCCAGGCTCCCTGAGGGCAGAGACCCCATCTTCTTGAGGAGCCCAGCCCTGGGCTGGGCCTAGTCCACCGTGGATACTCTTTGGGTCCATCTTCCTGCCCTGCGCCAGGCCCAGCAGGCGCTTTAAGATTAAAGCCCCAAATATTCCTCCTGACTCACTTTCCCACCTCATCCCCCGTGTCTTTCTGAAAGGGCGTCCCCTCTGCAGATCTCAGGCTTTCCCACCCATGCCTTTGCTCTGTAGATGATGATATGGTAATAACAATACAATAATAAATAAAGAGTTCCAGGAACACCAACCCCAGCCACTATCTTCACCACCGTCACCTCCTGTGTGTCTGCTCTGTGCCAGGCACTTTACAACCTGATCCTTAACACTTATCCTCACCCTGAGAGCCGCGAGGAAACTGAGGTGAGGCCCCAGTCTCCATGGAAGGGAGCGTGGTGTGGTGGGAAAGAAGTGGGCTTGGGGTCAGGCTGCTTAGAGAGACCATGTTGGACGGTGTGGACCCTGAAGGGTCCCAGGTGCCTGGAACGGAGGCTGGCACACCTTTGGGGCTCACGGTTCTTATCTGAGGACTGCAGGCTTCTGACCTCGCCAAATTTCCTTCCCTCCCTTCCCTTGCCTAAGAATCAGGATTGTCACCTGCCACTTTGAGGAGCAGAGGAGCTGGTGTGGGTGGTACCGGGCAGGGCAGCTGTGACAGGGAGTTCTGGGGCTGGCCGGGGAGGGTCCGGCCCTTCCTGAGAGTGTGGGCGCTTGTGCGTGTGCATGTTTGCAACCCGGGGGTGTAGCCACGTCTGTGGTGTAGCAGCTGCAGCCCTGTACGTGTGCTTGGGGGGGTCCCCTGGGAACATTCTGGCCGCCCACTGGCCTGCAGCCTCCCTCTACAGTACCGTCTGCTCTCATTAGCTGCAGCGAGGGCATTGTTATCTCTTGGCCAAACTATTTTTCTGTCTGCTTGGGGGTGTGGGCAGGGGCTGGGGAGGAGCTGTGACTACAGCAGCCTCATCTGAGGGCCTGCAGTGGATGGTGCTGGGGACTGCCTACCGTGACCTGGATCTCTGCTTCCTCTTCTGTCTCTCTTCTGGGCAACCTGGGGCGACAAGAAAGTTGCTGCAAGCATCTGTCTCCCCTGCCTGGTTCCCATTCGCCCGCTGTGTGGCAGAACCTTTAAAGGAGGGCTCTTAACATGGATGGGCACCCTGGAGAGACCTGGAGGATATCCTGGAGCCCCACAAGCAAACCGTTGCGAGTAGGTCTCAGCATCTGTATTTTTTCAGGGGAATTTTTCACCAAATTCTCCAGAGTATGTGACTCCTACAGGGTCGGGGGCCTCTCCACCTCATTGGCTTTCTCAGCTGCTACTTTCCCAGCTGATCCCCCAGCCGATCAGAGGCTTCTGGTTCTCTCGCACCCAAAACACCAGACACTCAGATCTCTCCGGGACCCCACTCCCTGGCCCAGCTTCCTGCCTGGTGGGTTGCGCCATTTTCAGTCAGTCTCAGTCTCACTGGGTCTTCTTTGAGAACTGGGACTCCAGCTCAGACTCCCCTGACTCCAGAACCCAACTGTGTGGGCCCTGCCCCCATCCCAAATCATTTCTCTTAAGTGTGCAAGCTCCAGCCTCTGCGCCTCCTACGGTCACAGCTGTCTGAGCCCCTGAAATGCCTCTCTGGGGGCTCAGGCCTCAAGCTGGCCAGCCCTGACGTCCCTTGGAGACCCAGAGGTCCACACCACCTGCCACCACCTTCGCTGGGGATCAGGGATCCAACCTTCCAGCCTTAGCTACCAGCTTCAGGCCAAACACCCTCAGGATACAGCTGTTTCCTCAACTCCCATCCAATCCAGGCTCGTGGGCCCCAGCCTCTGCCCCAGTCAGACAAACAGCTGTCTGATCCTCTGGGACTTCTATTCAGGGACCCCCAGCCCCTCTCTCAAGGTCCAAGCTCTCACCCCTGGTCACGTCTAGGGGTCAGAGGATTCACCACTTCCCTCACTCCCAGCTTCCCAATCTGTGGATCATACTGCCCCTGCCCACCGCACCACCCCCCACCCCGGAAACTCGGAAGTCCAGCCCCTACGCCAGCCCTTGTCTCCGCTGCTGCTCAGCCCCCTCTTCCATTCCCTGGTGACGCAGGGGGAGGTCACAGCTCCAGGGCCCCCATCCTGCCCAATCTCAGCTTTCCCAGACAAGTCCAATTAGAGACCGTGGCAGGCAGCCTCATTAGTTGCCGCAGCCGGGAGCCTGCAAGAGGGGAGGGGGGAGAGAGAGGAACCACAGGAAGGCAGAGGCCCCATGGAGGAGGGTGGGCCCAGACATCTAGTGCTTTCTCTATCCTCGGAGGCTGCACATGAGCCTCGTAACAGTCGGTAACAATCACAGGGCAGGGGCTCACTCCACCCCATCACCCCAGGGGCTCACTCCATCCATCACAAAGTAACCGAGCTGGGATTTGAACCCAGGCTGTCTGATTCCAGAGCCCCTGGTGATCTCCCAACTGTCTGGCTGCTCTCCTGGGGCACAGTCGGGGTCTCATTCATCCCAGAGCTCCCTGGAGGCCTTGGGAGAGGTGTGTTCAGTGACAGTGACTTAGTGACTGAGCTGTCCCATCTGCCTGACAACTGTCTTCTTGTCTAAGGGCCTCCTATACGAATACCTCTCCTAAAGGACCCCAAGCAGGGCCTCCTCCAAAAGTATTTCCCCCCAGGTGGGGCTGGGTGCTGGATGTCCTCCTGGAACTATCAGGGTCTGAGGGCAGGGCTGGGTCTCACTCATCCTGGTCCACAGGCCCAGGGTGGCCTCAGCATGAATGAACGAGGGAATGAGTGATGCGCTCCCTCAGGGCTCTCCCAGGCCTTATACTCTAGCTGTCTGAGAGTTGGCATCACCTCGGGGCAGAGGGATGGCTCAGGGAGGACCAATCTTCTTACCACATTGATCGCTCCTTCCTTCCTTCATGAGGGTACGCAGGCTCTCCCTGGAAGTTTCTCTGTGGGAAAGAAAAGCTTAGGTCTCCCAGGCTGCAACACCTGCCAAGAATTCACCACCTGCTTCTAAGACCCGCCCTCCTCTTGGGCCCCCCTTGAGGATGGCTCTATCATCCCTCCAGGAGCAGAAGCCAGAAACAGGACAGTTGTTCCAGCAAGCCCCTTTCTCCTTCAGGACCCAGGCGTTCAGGTCCCCCTGCACCTCTCACACTCCTACAAGCCTCTCACACTCATCTGGGACCCGAAGAGGCTCAGCGTTTCCCTTCCAACACCCTTCTCCTCCCAAGTTCCCAGTCTTGGGGACCCAGGTCCCCCTCCATTTTCTCTGGAGACATCCATCCTTGCCTGTGGTCTCAACCACCAACTCGACACTTTTCTAAATACATCCCTGAGCTCCAGCCTTGTGCACCCACTGCCCCCGAGAAGCACCCCCCTATCCCTCAGGGTGTTTACCTCAGAGGGTTGCAAGCTAAGTTCAGTGTCTTTCTGTCTACTCCCTTCCCGGAATCCAGCGCCCTCAACCCCGCTGTCAGCGGGTCGGCAGCTCTGTCTCCCTGCCCCAATTCTCTCTGCCTGTCCCTTTTTCTCCATCCCAAGGCCCTGGTCTGGCTCAACCTTCACCCTCTACCTCTGGACCACTGCCCCAGCCTCCTCCCTGGCCTCCCAGGCTATCAGCCTCCAGTCAGTCCCCATGTGGCCCCAGAGGGGTCTTTCTACATCCAGAGCTGACCTGCCCCTCCCTACCCTCAGCCTTCCTGTGGCTTGATGGAGAAAAGCACAACCTCTCACCTTCACTGACAGGGAATTCCTTTCATTATCCAGCCAGACCTCATCTCTCACTAGTCACCCCCAACTGCCCTCTGCTCCCCAAACATGTTATGGGGTTTCACGCTCCCACATCCTTGCACTTACTATTCCCACTGCCTGGAAGACCTCTCCTTTCTCACACCACTTATCTTCTCTCTTTCTTTCTTCAAAATAAACTCGTGTCAGTTTCCCTGTGATATCTCCTTCAGTCGCCTACCCGACATGGAAACTCTCTTCTCTAGACTCCTACAGGGCCCACCGCCACCTCTAGCACAGGGATCATCCTGCACTGGGATGGCCTGATTGCATGATCTCTACCAGGCCTTGAGCGCTAGAGGATCCAGGCCCTGAATGATTCTGCTCTGTATCCCCAGGAGCCAGCGCAGGCAGCACCCGGAGGCCCGGGTCAGTCTTCCCCTCCAGAAGGCAACGGACCGCTCTCAGCAGAAGCTCTCTCTAACTTACACGTCCCCCGAGGAGCGCGGCTCTGCCCCCCACAAGCTGTGTGACCTCCCTCTGAGCCTCAGTTTCCCATGAGTAACAGGATGAGGGATGAGGGTGCCTAAACCTCGCAGAGGCAGTGGGAGAGGTCAGCGAGGAATCCAACAGGAGCGCTGGTGTCAAAGAGAAACAGAAGCTTCTCTCAACTCAGGGAAAAAGTGAACAGAGAAACGAGTTTGTCCTTTAAGGATGATGAACAGCTTTGAAGCAGTATAATTTTCAAGACAATACAGCGTTGTTTACAGAGCTGTTAGCAATATTTCCTTAAAAAAAAGGAATTCTTCTGGCACTAACAGCTTAAAATCTCACTTTTCAGCTGTGAACACTGAAGATGAGTTGTCTTCATTGTTTCAAACAACGTTTGAAATATTGTTCAGGTAATTACGGAAGTCATAAAACAATGGCTATTGTTGAATTCAAGATTACACAGCGGGCTTGTTAAGTTTTTCTTAAAGGTGACATATTCAAAAGGTAAATGCTTAATGTACCTTTATGGTGTCAGGAAGAACAATTCACTTACTCCCTTCCCGCTGTAGCACCATTTAAACTAAGGAGATTCCTGACAGTGTATTTGAAATAAGGACAACAACCACCACCATGCAGTTTGCGTGTTGCTTTGTCTACTTTTGTCTCCCACACCAGCAGGCCAGTCCCTAGAGGGCAGAGGTGGTGTCCTGTCTGGCCAGGGGCTCCTTGGCCAACACCCAGCAGGCCCTCAGTCAACATCTGTCTATGAGATGGGGAACAGTGAAGGCACATGGTGTCCCAGGCCCCTCTCCCGGCCCCTGGATCCGGTGGTCTCAGAGCCCCTCCTGTGCTCACCTGCCCCCCAGTTGGGGCTTCAGGTGGAAACTCAGCTTCCTCATTGGTCTCATTGATGACCTCCTCCCACTGCCACACGCCACACAAAGGGTTGGAGAGATCGGCGGCTGCCACTTCTTGTTTCTGGGAGAGAAGAAGTTGTTTCTGAGGCCAGGGAGAGTCAGATTAAGGCAGAAGACAGGTCAGGGGTGGGATGGAGATGGGCTGAGGCGTGAGGATGGGAGGCGGAAGGGAGGTGGTGTGAGGCTGGGCTGGGGAGTCAGTGGGGGCAGCACCCGGGAGGGATTTGGTGCCCAGACCAAGGACTGGGTTAGGGATGAAGTTAAGGACTGAGATGGTCCTGGGGGAACCGGGGTGGGGCGAGAGGGCTGGGTCAGAGTTGCCGCTGGTGGTAGGTTAGGGTGTTCTGGGGGTGTCAGGCCCACCTGCCGAATGGCCTGGATCTCCACAGCCAGCGATGGTGGTGGCAGCTTGGTCCAGTCCACTCTCCTCACCTGAGCCCCTTCGGGTAGCCTGTCCACACAGTCAGGACGGGGAAGGCTGCCTCCATGCCTGCCCACCACCTGTCAGTCAGCCTATGCTGGGGTTGCTGCCCTGCCCACCTTGGGGCTGGAGGCCAGGGGTCCCTGTCCTGGGGCTCCCCTCCTGCCTCCTCCACCCCCGCCATTCCACTCACTCATCCAGCCCCTCATGGGTCTGACTCAGCTGCTCCTCCAGGTGTGAGATTTCCAGCCTCAGTTCCTGCAAAGGAAGGAATGGGGGACCCCTGGGTCTCCGTTTTTCCCCACCCCCCATGCCTGGGCTCCTCTTCCAAGGTCAGTTCCACTCCTGTGACTTCTTTGGGCTCCTCCAGACACATATTGCCAAGGGAGAAGGGGAAGAAACAGTGACAGAAACTTAGGAAGCCAAAGAGAGGCAAAGAGCAACAGGAACCCAGGAGGTAACCTATCAGTCAGGAAAATTAAGAAAAGGAAGGCAGAGATGGAAACACATGGAAAAACGAGAGACTCAGAAACAGATTCACAGAGAGGCAAGAGACACACGAGGTGCAAGAGACTCTGAAGACAAGGGACAGAGAGAGGAGTCGCCTCAGGAGACAGAGGGACTAGACCCAGAGAGAGGCAGAGACAAGAATCTAAACAAGCCCAGCAGAGATACAGAAATAGGAGGAGGGGAGATGTGGTGAGAAGTCACCCACAGAGAATGAAAGTGGATGGGAGGGATTTCCCTGGTGGTACATTGGTTAAGAATCTGCCTTCCAATGCAGGGGACGTGGGTTCGATCCCTCGTTGGGGAACTAAGATCCCACCTGCCACGGGGCAACTAAACCCGTGCGCCACAGCTACTGATCCTGCGCACTCTGGAGCCCATGCACCACAACTAGAGAGAAGCCGGCGCGCCGCAACTAGAGAAGCCCGTGCACCGCAACAAAGAGCCCGCGTGCCGCAACTAAGACCCGACATAGCCAAGTAAATAAATAAGTAAATATTAAAAAAAAAAAAAAGAACGTGGATAGGAGATGGAGATACAGAGAGAGAGAGAGAGAAAGAGAGAAAGGAAGGAACAGAGGAAAAGTGAAAAGGCAGAGAGAGACAGAGAGGGAGAGAGACACACAGTCAAACAGTAGCGATGGGAGAAACAAGACGTGGAGACTTGGAAAAAGATCAACAGAGACAGGAGGAGGCAGCAAATCCCAGAGATGGCAAAAGAGAAGTGGGGAGAGTGGGGCCAGGCCAGTGGGTTACCTGGGTTGTGGTTCTGTACTCCTCCAAGGTCTCGGCCAGACTCTCCGCGTGGTGAGTACGCTGGGAAAGCCCAAAGCTGACTGAGTCTGGGCCCAGCCCCCCGAAGACGCTGAGGCTGGGTGTTGGGGGGACAGCCGGGGTGGGCTTGGGGGAAGAGCTAGGGCCTGAGGGAGAGCACCAGTTTCCCGGGAACCACTCTGATCTCTCCTGGCTAATTATCCAAGGATTAGAGCCAAGCAGGACTTCCCTTTGCAGACTCGGGGCAGGAGACACACAGAAGGCAAATGTTTCCCCCCAGCCCCCTCACCTCGGAGAGGATGGCGTCTCGCTGGCAAATGAGGCGTTCACACTCGTAGAGCTGCCGCTGCCAAGGAAGTCGCCCGTCCATCTGTCTGGCCCGCCCACTCTCCCGAGCCCCTCTCCTCAACCTCCCTTCATGTCTTTGGACATCAGCTACACCGAGGGGGGTTTCAGCTGAGTTGCCCACTGCCCCTGGGAACCTGAAGGCTGGATTGAAGTCCCTGATCTCACCAGACCACAGGGGCTGAAACTGGTGATTGTAAAAATGGCCTCGGGGTGGTAGGAAGTTGTCAAGGTGCTAGGGAGGGGTGGCACCTTCAAAGCATCTTTCTCCGTGGCCAGCTCCTCACTCCTCCTCTTCACTCCATCCCGCTCGGCCAGCAGCTTCCCGTTCTGAAAGAAGGGACCCTGGTCACATTCACTTCAGCAAATGGCCATGTTAATATTCATAGCTGACATTTGCTGAGCACTTGATGTGCATCGGGCCTCATGCTCAGCACTGTCTATCTTTTAGCCCATTTAATCCTTCCAACCATCCTATGGGATCTCAGCTTTGATTTGCAGATGAAACATCAAAATAGAGCTGCAAAAATGGAGATAAGATAGGATGCATGGGGTGGCTATGAGGATTAAATGAGCTAATAATTATTGCTAATAGTTATTGAGCACCTTGCCAGTGTTAGCTTATTTCTTATGCCCTATTTTAAAGATAAAGATGGGAATTCCCTGGCAGTCCATGGTGAAGACTCCGCACTTTCACTGCTGAGGGCCTGGGTTCAATCCCTGGTTGGGGAACTAAGATCCCACAAGCTGCAGGGCACAGTCCCCCCCAAAAAAACAGTATGATGAACCCCCATTATCCATCACCCAATTTCAATAATTATATACATTCTCCCTGTTTATTTCTTCTATATTTTTCAAATATTTTGTTTGTTTTGTTTAACCAGAGTATTTTAAAGTAAACCCCAGGCATCATATTATTTCACCTGTAACTACTCCAGCATTTGTATTTCCTACTTGAGGACTTTTCCTGTAGTAAAACCACAATACAATGATCACTCATAACAAAATTAATAATAATTCTTTAGTATCATCGCACACCCAGTGCTCTTTTTTGGTTTCGGTTTTCTCACAAATGTCTTTTCATGCTTAGTTTCTTTGAATGAGGATCCAAACAAGGTCCACCACGGCTTTTGGTTGAAATGTCCCATTTCTTTTCATCTGACAGTGATCCCCCACCTCCCCAGTCCTGGCACTTTTTCGGGTCCTTCATTTGTAGAAGAAACCAGGTCATTTGTCCTGTAGAATTGGTGCGTTCGGATTTGGTTTACTGTGTTCTTGTTCCCTGTGCAGGACGTTTACCATGCTCCCCCCCCCCCTCATTATTTCCTATAAACTGATGGGTAGATCCAGGGCCTTGTCCAGACTCCTGTTTAATTTTTGGAAGGAAGATTTCATGGATACTGCTATATGCATTTTACTGTGCCATTCAGGAAGAATGTAAAGTCTGGCTGTCCCAATTATTAATTTTTACACTGTCATCATGCCCAGTTTTACAGAAGAAATTAAGGATTGGCATGGCCAAGAAACTTGGCCAAGGTCACGTGGAGAGTAAGTGGACTCAAACCCAAATCTGATTCCAAATCCTGCACTTTTAACTCCCAGACTCCTCTGAGCCAGATGCAGCCCTGGATGAGAATGGGGAATGAGCTTCGGCCCTCATCTCAAGTTGCTCATCACTGGAGGTGGAGACCGACACAGAAGCAGAGGATAATACATGAGGTGGGCCTAGGGCCCTGGGCCTTGTGGGAGCCCAGGGTTTGCAAGGAGGCTGTACTGGGTCTGAGTCCTCAAGGGTAAAGAGAGTTATCTGCGAAAACAAAGGGGCTGGGAGAGGGCAGCCCACGCCAGCCACAAAATGGGACTTGAGAACAAAACGGACCAAATTCCAGTCTAGAGCTTCCAGGCACCAAAAACCTAGCAAGTTGCGCTGAGCTTTGACATGAGGCAGTCACTGGGGAAAGCATTTCGGAGCACGGAGGCAGTCGACTTCCCTTGGCCACACCCCTCCTCCCGGCGCCCCTGGGGATACCAAGGCCAGCTCCCCCCTTCACTCCAGCCTGGCTCAGCTCCAGGTCCTCCATCAGCTGCCTTCTCCCCCTCTCAGGCTCAGCGGGCCTGGGCTGCCAGGTGAAGGGCAGAGGAAGGACGGGCCAGGAATGCTGTGTCAACATCTGTCCACCTGGTCAGGATTTACAGGCTGGATCCTGGGCCACTCGGCAGGGAACCTGGTTACTCAGCCGCTCCTGCCTTCTTCTGCAGTAACCTGAGCCCTGCTCTGTAGGTTCTTGTAGGAAAGCTGAGTGTCCCTTACTCCAGCATTATTCTACTGTAACTTGAGAACTTGATCTATAGATGGTCTGTAGGCAGCTGCTGAGAAGGGAAAGGTGGGGGAAGGGAACCAAGAATAGCTTGTTTATCGAGCGCCTAGGATGTCCCAGGCGCTGCTCAAGGCACTTGACCTGGCACAGGCCTTCTGGGCCAGGAGGAGGCAGAGACCGCAGGCTGCCATTCACCCTGCTTATTCCCTCTCTTGCTTTCCTTGGGGGTCCACTCTCCATGCGGGCAGGTGGGTCCCAGCCGCAGCTCTGGAGGTGAATCAAGATGGAAATCTCAGCAGATTCAGGACAGACACCCAGCTGATTAGCTAACCCAGCAGCCATTCTCACCCCCTCTCACTCGTTTGCCTCCCACTCCAGAGGCTGAGGAAGGTCAGATATTATCCCAGCCTCTCTTGTCACGTGATCCAGTGAGCTGTGAGAGGGGTCTGCTGGTGTGGGGGTGGAGTGGAGGTGCTCCTGGAAAAATGTTTCCTTCTGATGAAGAGAGAGAGCCATGAGAGGAGCATTTGCCCCTCTTTGTCCTGCTTTGAGTGAGAACGCGAGGTCTGGAGCTGTTGCAGCCATCTGTGATCCCGAGGCCACAGACAGACAAACAAGTCAAAAAGCTGCAAACCAGCCCAGAACCTTCAAAACCTCTTGTTAAGTTAATTAGTGTCCTTCAGATTGAAGCGACCATTTCTTCGGTGCTTTCTTCTTCAGAGCTGAAAGTATCCCAGACCTATCGGTGGCTGTGTTATCCATGCCAGGGAGTGGTTTGGCTATAATCATTTGATGTCACTTTAGCCAGTGAGATATGAGAGGGAGGTCCTGTCATGGGGCTTCAGGGAAAGTTTCTCCTTGTTCTTAAAAAGAGATGTTTTGGGGGAGGGGGTGGGATGAATTGGGAGATTGGGATTGACATATATACACTAATGTGTATAAAATAGATAACTAGTGAGAACCTGCTGTATAGCACAGGGAACTCCGCGGCACTTTGTTGTACAGTAGAAACCAACACAACGTTGTAAAACAACTATACCCCAATAAAAGAGATGTTCTGGAAGAAACAGTCACATCCTGTCTGCACCCCATGCTTCACACCATGGCAGCCATCCTGCAGCGAGATTCCCATTGCCCCAACAGAGGGAATTTTCATGGAAGAGCCAGGGAATGATAGTGGAAAATTTTTTGGTTTACGTGTAAAAGCCGTAATACAGACATAGGACAAAGAGATTTGGGAGGATCAAGCAGAATGAGTATTACTGCCTGGACTGGGCAGAGATCCTCAGCGCTGGGGTAGGAGTTCAGGGAGAGTCAAAGAAGAGAACAACAGAGTGAAAATGGGCCCTGAGGCCAGTCCCAAGCCCCAGGTTAGACGGCTGGACAGGATGGATGCAGTTGAACCACAGAACCTCTGGAACGTCTGGGAATCTGAGAGAGGTGTTTCCCAGCTCAGTCTGTGAAGCAGCAATGTGTGTGAAAAATAGAACAGAGATGTCTGTGTGAGGAGCTGAGGCACAGAAGGCCCAGTGAGGCCCCTATAGACACAAAGTCACAGGAAAGCAGCTAAACCTCCTCTGTGCCCCTAGAAGGGTGTGGAGGAACCCCAGTGGCATTTGTGGGTTGTGGGGTTCCGACGAGGGCTACCACCAGCAGATGCAGTGAGGACAGTACATCCAGAGACCAGAAGGCAACGTCAGCCCCCCAGTGGATGCCAGCGTGCAGTGGTGATTAAGGCTAAGGACCAGATGGGACAATGAACATCAGTCTTGTGACCAGCAGAGAGAACAGACATTGATTGAGGAGCACTGAGATGCTGCGTGGATCTCCAGCAACTTAGATGCCACCTTCTGTGGGGGCTTTATTTCCACCTAAAAGGAGTAGGTGGACCCAGAATTAACTAAGACGATGTTTTCTGTCTCAGAATGGGGCTTGAATCAGCCCTGAGGTTGGACTGGGCCTCTTCATGCTATGTGCTAGGCTCTGGGCTAAAAGTGGCCATTTAATCCCCACAACAATCCTAACAAACAGATACCCTTCTCTCCTGTTCTTAGATAATAAAACTATGGCTCAGAAAGGGCACGTCACACGCCTAAAGGTTGTCTGTTGTGTAAGTGGCAGAGATGGGATTTTTTTTTTTTTTTGGCCGTGCTGTGCAGCATGCAGGATCTTAGTTCCCCAACCAGGGATCGAACCCGTGCCCCCTGCAGTGGAAGCTCGGAGTCCTAACCACTGGACCGCCAGGGAAGTCCCAGAGACGGGATTTGAATCAGGGCTGACTTTAAGGCCTGTGTTCTTTCCACCATAAAAAATATGAACAACACTAGCTATCTTTTTGTGAGCTCTTTCCATGTGTCCTGCCTTGTACCTAGCATCCTCTTGTTTAAATCTCACACAATCCAACCAGGGAGATTCCATTATTTTGCCCTTTCTCGTAGGTGAGGACACTGAGGCACAGAGAGGGGCAGACTGGCCCATGCTTACATAGGCAGCCTCAACGTAACCAGGAGTCCGCCCCACGTCCCACCCTCTTACCGACTGTGGCAGTCCTCACATGCAGCCATGTGATCTTCAGGGACATGCACACATTATTGGGCTTCTGAGGTCTCCCTCACCAGACTGAAGGGTGTTTGTTGTAGGCGGCTGGGGGTGCTTGGGGCAGCAGTGGGTAGGGCAGGAAGGTCCTGAGGACTGGGGAAGGGGTGGGGTGGGCACTGGGCCGCAGCTCACCTCCTCCTGCAGACTCTCTATCTCAGCCGCCAGCTGCTGCTGCTCCTTTTCCTGACCGAGCCCAGAGAGAGAACAAAGCCTTCTTTTCAGGCCTCCTTGCCCCCAAATTACCCTTTTTCCACCCCTGGGCACGCAACTTGGGCCTGGGTCATTGAGGAGCAGGGCCGGGGGAATGCGTCTGGGGAGCCCTGATGACTGCTGCTGTCCCCTTTGTCATGAGAGGGGTGGCAAGTAGATCCGGACCCAAAGTCTGGGGAGCAGGGCCTGGACTGAGGGAGGAAGCCCGGGTGACCTCTGCCCTTTCCCACTCCATAGTCAGTCTCTGTTGCTCAGACTCCAAGATAGTAGGAAGAAGAGTGCACCTTTGTGCCCCTTGCCAGAAACCCACCGTCTGCCGGGCTTGGGCCAGAAGGCCGCGATTCTGTTCCTCCAGGCTCTTGGCCAGAGTCTTCAGGTCCTCCAGTTCCTCATCCACGGCCTTGGCAAACTGCAGAGCCTGTTGGGTACTGAGTGGGGGCGGGGGCAGGTGGGCCACATGGGAGAGAGGAATGTAGAGATCATGGATGTAGATCCACTCAGAGCAACAGAGGAATCCCAGACAGATACCCAGAGAGAAAAGGAGGGAAAGAGACTGAGTGTGGGGGGACAGAGACCCAGCTTCTACCTAAAATACTAAGAAAGTGGGAGTGAGCCTGTGCCTGTGGGCAGGTGGGACACGGGGGTGTGCAGGAGGGTGGGTGGGGCCGGGCCCACCTGCGGAGCTGCTTGCGCAAAGCCAAAATCTCCTCCCCAAGGCGCAGGGAACCCTCCTCGGCTGTCTCCACACTGCGCTGCAGTTTGGCGTTCTCCCCGGCCAGCCGGCGGTTGCTGAGCTCCAAGTCCTCCAGGCTGCTCAGCAGGTCGGCTGTGGCGGGCCTGGGGGCAGGGAAGGTCCAGGGTCACTGCCCACAGCCCTGGCCTCCTTTCCCCAGGTCGGGGTAGGTGTAGGTGGCGGGGAGATGCGGCTCTTCTAGAGAAAGAGAAATAGGAGACTGCCCCACTCTCCCTGAGCTATTAGCACAGCCTGTGTCCCTCACCCACTTCCCAAAGGGCCCCAAGCCCTAGGCCAGGCCCTGGGCCCTAGGCAGGCTGGAGGGCATGGGCAGGGGGAGGGCAGGGAGGGGATGAGGGTAGGTACAGCTCAGGTCTGGGGTCTTCGCCTCCGAAGCTCTCCAGGTTGGCTGGATCCTCAGCTTCTGAGCGTCCTGGAGGGAGACAGACAGAGGGTGGTGGGCTCCCAGGTGGCCTGAGATGATGGATTGCTCCAGGATTCCGGCCTTGGTCTTCCTTTGGCCTCCATCCTCAGATTCACTCTGGGTGATCCCATCTGCTCCTGGGGCTGCAATTATACCCACCATCCAGAAAGCCTCTTGCTCATGGGTACCTTGAGCTCAGGCTGGATCTCCCCATAGCCCCCAACCGCCCCACATTCATCATGCCCAACACTGGGCAGCACCTCAACTGCCCCAAACTTGTCTGTCCTCCCAGTTCTCCCACTCACCCACCCAGCCCCTGGGCTGTCCTGGCTCCCTCACTCCTCCTGCCTCAGGCCTCACCTTCTCCCCCTGGATCCTCACCACAGCCTCCTCCCCGGACTCCTGGCCTCCAGCCTCTCCTCCCCGGGAGCTGACCTGTCCCTTTCCTGCTCACAGCCCGGCTGGAGGAGGTTCAAGAGAATATCAAGAAAGCTCTATTTTTTGACTTTTGTTTTGTTTTTATAAGCCTGGAGAAATAGAACATGAACACTTTTTTATGGAGCACCTCCTATGTGTGAAGACTTTGGGGTAGAATGGTGAGCAAACCAGCCAACCAAACAGCAGGGCAGGTAATGAGTCAGATAATCAGATTTCTGCAGGGGAGGACTGCAGATCTGTGCTGAGGGAGCTGGACAGAAAGGGACCTTAGCCTGCAGCATCCCAGGCCTTCCCCACCAGGGCTTCCCTATCAGGTGTGAAGGATGAGGGAAGACACGGAAAGTTTAGGCTGAGAAATAGCCTGAGCTGAGGCCAGGCCGGAGCGGGGCAGTGCCGGCAACAAGACCAGAGGGACCGTGAATGCAGGGACTAGAGTACAGGGAGGGGCCGGCTTGATGATGGTGATGGAGATGATGATGAGAGGTGGGAGGGGCCTCTGTAACAGGGCTGGTGTCAGGAGGGGTTGGAAAGAACCCGTGAGGAAAAAAACAAACAAACAAACCCCAAAGCTCAGGGCAGCTGGGAGGCAGTCATGTCGTGGAGGCGCCTAGAAAGCCAAACTCGCAGCTCCAGTTTAGAGCAAAGGTCTCTGGAGTCCTGCCCCATCCCCTGCTCTGCCCCTGGGTGGGAAGTTCCCCACACTGTCTGACCCTGGGCCTGCCTGCTTCATTCTATATATAACAATCTCACCAGATGGCAGTTGCTGGGAGGTCAGGGCTCCCTCAAAGGCGGTCTCCTCTTCCAGCTCTAATCCCCTGTATCAAAGGGATGAGGCTTAGAGCTCCCTGCAACAACCCGCCCAATCCTGACCAGCCACTGGCAGGGGGATTGCGGGCGGTGGGAGGAGAGGACAGGTCAGGTGAGAGTGAGCACCGTGGGGAGGAAGGTGAGGCCAGATGGCAAGCATCCGGGGCCAGATGGAAAAGCAGGAGGGGCAAGGACTGGGTTTGGAGGAGGGATGGGGACAGGCCTCTGTCAGCCCCTTAACATCGCCCTTCTCCTCCTTCCAGCCCATTTTATTTCTGCCCCCAGACTCCCTCTGCCTTCCCATCTCAGGCACTTTGTCCGCAGACCCCCCCCTCCCCCAACCCTATCTCTACTTTTCTCTCCTCCTCAGCTTCCTTCCAACCACAGCAGGTCCCTGTGCCCAAAGGGTGCTGGCTGCAGTAAGCAGGTATGAGGTTAGATCTTAGGAAGGGTTTCTTGGGGGAGGGTGGAGGTGCGGGGACCCACCCATCCAGCTGACAGGCAGCAATCCAGTCCCGCATGATGACCAGGAAGGTGTCCAAGTCCACAGTGGCCTGAGGGCCCTCCCCATTGGGGTCCAGGCTGCAGGCCAGTGTTTGGAGGCGTGCATCCTGGGGGCCCCGTCCCGTCACAGCCTCCAGGTAGGCTAGTACATGGGTCACAGCCACAGTGCCTGGGGATAAAGCAGGCTGTGAGAGGGAGTCTGGGGCAGGTGAGGGGTGGGGGATGGGGACAGGCGATGGCTTTGAAGTGGGACCACTGGCTGGGCTGGTGGCACCCCTGCACCATGGCCCTTGGGCAAGGGGGCCCAGTCATCCCCACCTCAGAAGGTACACCGAAGAGGACCAGCTGTGCCCCACCAGGCCCACAGTGGCTGCCCTTCCTCCCTCTCCCAGGCCCCAAAGCCCCACCCTCCTCTGTTAACGTTCCCCAAGTTTCCTCCCCTCACCGTCCTTGTCCTGAAAGGCCTACATCCCCTTATCCATTTCCTTCCTGAAGCTTCCCACAATCATCCACTTCACCCTAGCCCATCCCTCTCGCTATGGCTCCCCAGTTCCCAGCCCCCCATCCCCATCCCTTATAATTCCTTGATTCTCTGACCTGTCCTCTGGGGGTCACAAGCTTCAAACGTGGAGTTGAGTATTTGTTCCTCTAAGCTGAGCAGCGTCCCCGTCCCCAGGCTCCCCTCCTCTGGCTGGTCCCAGAGGTACACTGAGGAGACAAGAGAGCCAGCCCACCTATGAGGACGGGGGATGATGAAGAGCAAAGAGGGGTGACCCCAGGTCCTGGCTCCTGCAGAGGGGAAGGAATTCATTTCAAGCTGCCTGGAGTTTGGGCTGGTGGGGAACCGCAGGAAGCTTTGGGTGGGGGCCGCAATGTGAGGGTCTTTCAGTCACCTCCCCCATCCCCCGACCTGGGAATGTGGGCCCCATCTTTCAGGCCAGGAAGTGCCCCTGCTGTTGAATCCTTTGTGTTCAATCGGCTCAGGAGCCCAGATACTGAACAAATACTCTGAGTACAGCCTTTCCTCCTCTCTTCCCCTGCTTCCCAGGCTCGGCTCAGAGGGGGCTAAGGGTGGAGGAGGGCAAAGAAGAGAGGATTCTGGGAGAAGCCGAGGGTGAAGGTGGGCCCAGGAGGCAGGAACAATCCGATATCGCGCGGGCAGCCTGGATCGATCCCTCCCGGCAGCATCTCCGGTCTCCCAGCCCGCCTCGGGGCTGGGTCTCTCTCCTTCCCACATCCCTGAGGCTGGCATCATCAGTGCCCACGGCCTGGGGCCTGAAACGAAGGGGGATGAGGCAATCCAGGCAGGGTGGGTGGGTGGGGGAGCAGTTAGGAGCTCAGAGTCCAGCTTCAAGACTGTGGGCAAGTCTTTTCTCCTTTTGGAGCCGCAGTTTCCCCACCGGTAAAATGGGTGGATAGAGTGATCGCCCCTCCCCAGGGCTGGGAGGGCTAGGTCTGTGTATTTGAAGAGCACCCCCTCTCCCCTGCCTCTGCACAATGTGAATATCCTGGGGTCTGTTTGTCCACTGCTGTATCCACTGTGCCCACACATAACAGGCACTCAACAAATGCTCCAAGATATAGAAGGAGCCTATATGTTCTCTACCCCAGGACCCACTGGGCCAGCCCAGCCTCTTTCCCAGGGCTGGAAGTGACCTGCGAGGCTCCCTGCCCTTCCCCTGGACAGCTGGGTATAGCAGAGGGCCGAGCACAGGCTGCAAGGTCTGACAGACTCAGGGGGCAATCTGGGCAAGGGACTCAGGCTCTTGGAGCCTCAGTTTCTTCCTCCGGAAAATGGGTGGTGGGGGGTGGTTACTTCGCTCCTGGAGAAGAGATGAGATAAAATCTGGAAAGGCCCTGGCAGAGGGCCTGGCACATGGTGGAAGCTCAATAATAAAACTGAACATTTATTCAGCCTTTAATAGGAGCCAGGCCCCCTCTGAGCATCTTACACGAACCATGGTGGCTGCTATTATTAGCCCCACTTTAAAGATAAGGATACTTAGGCACAGACAAGTTAGAAACTTGCCCAAGGTCACATGTTCAACATATGAGTGCCCTTTCTCATCCCTCTGACTCTTCAAGGGTTCTTTGTAGTGAGCTAAGATTTGTCCCCTTGGGTTTGAACTCATGCTTCTAGGGAAGGGGAGCGGGAATGTATAGTTAGGGGAGACACCTCCTCTCACTGTGCCCCCATGTTATGGAGGAGGACCCTGAGGTCACCCAGGACTGGCTGGCTCCAGATGTCGTGGGATCTGAGGATCTGCATGTATCTACAGCGCAGATGTGACACTCTGCCTCCCGGGGCCCCTCAGGAAGATGTCACTCTGCTTCTCTCCTGTTTTCTTTCCTTCATTTCCTTCCTCAGTGTCTCTACCTCTGTCTCTTTCCTGTCCCTTTTCTAGTTTTTTCTCTCTGGCTCTTTCTCTCCATCCTCCTCCCCATCTCTCTGTCCCCTGAGTCCCGCCTGCTTGTCTCCATGTCCACCGCTCCCATTTTCTTCCCTGTCTCTGTGCTTCTTTCCCCACAACTCAGCGACTCTCCGTTCCCTGAGCCTTCTCTCTCCCTCCTCCACTGTCTCTCTCTTTCCCCCCTCTGCCTTCCTCGGTCTCCATCCCTCCTGGGTGTGTTCCTCCCTTTCCTTCGGGAGCCTCCCAAAGCTGGCTCAGCCTTTGGCCACGGGTTCCTCGGTGGCCGCACGCCCTCTGCTGGTGCAGATGAAGTTTAGGTGTTTAGATGTTGGTCCCTTGGTCAGCCTGCCCTAGCTTCCCGAACCCCGGTGTCTGCCTCCTACCTTCTTATCTGGAGAGCCTCCTGAGGCCAGAGTCCAGGCCTGCTAGGAGCCTCTAAGAAAGGGGTCTTGCCTCTCCTCTAGGGTGGGAGTCTCCCTCGGGCTCTCTCACTTAGTAGATGAGTTTCAGAACGGGCAACCCAGCATCTTCCTCCCGAAGCCGCTTTCACACCCATTTGGTCTGCATCCATCCAATTATTCAAGGACTTAGCAATTGGGTTCCTATTACATGCCAGGCATTGCTCCAGTGCAGCGTGACCAACAGGGCAGCCGCTGGCCACAGTGGTTCTTGAGACCTGAACTGCAGTGAGTGTAAATTGAGATGCTCTATTAGTGTAAAGTACACACCAGATTTTGAAGACTTAGTATGAAAAAAAGAGAATGACTCCAACACATTTTTATATTGTTGTATGCTGAAAGGATACTGTTTTGGATATATGGGGTTAAATAAGATCTATTATTGCCACTCATTTTGTCTGTTTCTTTTATTCTTTTTCTTTCAATGTGGCTACTAACAAAATTTTAAATTACATATACAGCTCGCATGTTGACCAGTGCGGCTCTAGGGACTGGGAATACCAGAGTGAGTAAAACCGAGGCTGCCCTGTGGAGCTCATGTTCTAGTGGGGGAGACAGAGTCTAAACGGACAGGCAAATAGAGGTCAGTGCTATGAAGAGAAGTAAAGCAGGAAAGGGGAGAGAGTGCGACAGGGCAGCTGCTTTACAGAAAGCAGAGATCTGAATGAAGTGAGGGTAGCCTGTGGGTCACTGGAGAGGGTGCTCCAGGCAGGGGCACAGCGCATGCAGAGGCTTCTACTCTCGCAGTCTGGCCTCCCCAGAGCAAATGAGATAAGGTGTCCAGGCAGGTGGGCACACAGCAGGCACTTAATCAAGGATCCCTCCCTGCCACCCACCCTGCCTTGAGGTGGAGGCTCAGCCACCCCAGGCCACCTCTCCCAAGTCCCCGAGTCACAGCCTGGCGCCCCATTCACCCACTCCTCCCTCTTCATCCTCCCACAGGACAAACAGGGACCCAGCCACTTACTTTCGGCAGCGGGGCCGCCCGCCTGGCTCTCTGGCAGGTCCATGGGCCACCCCCGCTGCTCTGCAGCTGCTGGCGAAACTAACAGCTCCCCCCCATCACTGGGAGGGACCGAAAAGGGACCAGCTTCTTCAAGAGATCCTGGAAGGACAAACAGGGGAATGGCCTCCTCAGACCAGCCACCCGCGGATGGAGACCTGCCCTGCCCCACCTGTGCCCCGGGCCGCTCTGGATTCTCAGAACCAGTTTGCCTACCCCTGCCTGGACCAGTGCAGCTCCCACTCAGACCTGTTTTATGGACTGGAGGTGTGAGCTGGGAAAATGGGGGGCCCAAGGAGTGGGTGGTGGAGATCAAAGGGGGTAGGGTCACTCCTTCCTGCCATCCCTCCTCCCTGCAGTTTGTCAAGTTCCCCAGCCCTGTCCCTCCTGCCCAGTGACTCTCCCCTGACCCCTCCTCTCCTTCCCTATGGCCCCAGGTCAGGCCTCAGCCTCTCCCCCTGGGCCCTTGGCCCAGCCTCCGACCCAGCCTCCTGACTCCAGTCTCCCGCTCCAATCCATCCTCACAGGGCCCCAGAGCTGACCTGCCCCTCCCCTGCTCAATGTTTTTCCACAGCTCCCAAGCACCCAGTGGACAAAGCCTAGACCTTGGACTTGATATCGAAGGCCCTGCATGGCCTGATCCCACCTGTCTCCCCTACCCCAAATCCCACTTGCTGCTCCAGCAACTCTGAACCGTGTGCTGTTCCCCAAACTGAGCCAGCTCTTCCCACCTCCGGGTCTCTGCCTGGGACATCCTCTTCACTGGCCCTTCCTGTCTCAGCTCCCATGTCCCCTCCTCTGGAAAACGTTTCCGAAAGAGGGGCTGTCCCTGGGTTCCCACACCACCCTGGGCTACTGACATTCTTGCCCTATCAGCTTGTACTTGGACCTGCTGGCTTCGCCTGTGAGTTTGATCCCCATCCCTCTCCTGCTCCCAGCCCTCCCATGGCTCCCTAGTGCCCCCAGGACTAAGTCCCAGCCCCTCAGGCTGGTGCCGCACACAGCGGTCCCTGCAACTCCTGGCTTCTTCTTGTCCCTTTTCTCTCCACTGGCCGACCTCCAGGTCCCTCACGGTCCACAGGGACTCAGCATCTTCCCACGGTCCTCCCAGGCCCAGGCTCCCAGCTCCTCTGGGGGGCCCTCCTTGAGTCCCTAGAGCAGTTAGGGACTCCCTCCTTTGTGCCCTGACGATGCCCTGTCCCGCTTCCATCATACCCAGGTTGACCGTATGACTTACTGTCCCAACTCCAGGACCCTTTCAAGAGTGAAAGGGGAGCTACGAAGAATGACAACAGACAATGGTGCCCACATAAGGCTGAACTGGGCACGCTGGGGCACACGGTCAACATACGGTCACCTGGGGCCTGTCTGTCCTCACCTCGCCCACTCAGCCCCCCCTTTCCTCACCAAGTACTCCCCACGCCCTGCTCTCCCTGGTGCCAGACGGGGTCCACAGCTGTGGAGTGCGCACTTCCTGCTGGCTTTAGAAGGTCCTAGAAAAAGGGGTCTTTGAAGAGAGACCCTTCCAGAGTGCGGACCAGGCTGGGGGGTGCAGAAGGGGGGTGACGGCTGTGGGCCCTGAGTGGGGAAGGGTCCCGGCGAGCGAGGGTGCTGACAGGCCCTGGAAGCCTCTGACAGGGTTTGGGGGACACACTCCTGGTGAGGGACCGACAGAGGCTCTGGTGGACCCCAGGGGTCTTTGACGGGGAGATTCTAGCAGGAGGACCACCCAAGCAGGCATTGTGGGGATTTCAAGGGGGCCTCTGACTGGATTTCAAGGGGGCCTCTGACTGGATTTCAAGGGGGCCTCTGACTGGATTTCAAGGGGGCCTCTGACTGGATTTCAAGGGGGTCTCTGACTGGATTTCTGGGGAGTCTCTGGATTCCGGGGGAGGGCGTCTCTAACAGGATTTTGGAGGGGAATCTGACAGGATTTTTGGTGGGTTTGACGAGATTTCTGGGGACCTCTGGCAGGACTTGGGGGGAGGGTTCTGATAGGATTTGGGAGGAGCGAAACAGGGTTTGGGGGGGGTGCCTCTGACAGGCTCTGAGGGAGAAGTCTGACAGAATTTCTAGAAGATTCTGACAGGATTTCAGGGGTCATCTACAAGATTTCCTGGGGGTTTCCTTTCAGTATTTCTGAGGGGATCTGGTCAGGATTTCAAAAAGACTTTTAACAAGCCTTGGAAGGCCCTGATATTGGGGACTCTCCCCTAGGATATGGGGGCTCTGCCAGGATTTCAGGAGGGGCTCTGACTCGGCTGGTCCGGGGAACCTCGCCACGGCCAGGGCGCACCTGGGGCCACGTCCCAGTCTAGGGACACAGCTGAGGGCCACGAACGACAAACAAACGGCACCTCGGTCGTTGAAGAGACGCGCGTGCGCTACCCCCGCCAGGAAAAGCAAAGGCGGCTGGGTGGGACCGAGAGCGCGCGCGGCGTCTCAGAGCTCCTCCCCCGACGCAGGCGCACACGGGGGCCAGGCGTGCGCTGGTCTAGTCGGTTACCTGTAAGGCCGCGCATGCGTAGGGCTGCCGGGGCGCGCGCCCAGTCTCGTGCAGCGGCCGCCTGCGTATTGGCCGAGCGGGCCAAGGGTGAAGGGACTACAGCTGCCGGGAGAGGGCGGCGGAGGCTGCGTCCCCTGCGCTGGGATCTTCTCTGCGCCCTCAAGCTTCGGTGAAATGGGCCCAAGCAAGGGAGCGTTGGCCTGAGGGACCCCTGGTCCATCCCCCACTTCTTATCAGTCACCAAGCCGTCCCCTTTTTGCCCTCCGTTCCATGCCAGGTTGCCGGTCACCGTACAATGATGCCCTGCCCTGTCCTGCCTCACCACTCCCGTGCCTTTTTGTGGCTTCAGTCACCATGTGTTAATAGGTCCCCGAAGGATTCTTTTCCAAACCGTTTTATTCATTCCTTTTAGGAGAGAGTGGAGGAAAAATAGCCTCAGCTTTTCTGGCTAGAGCGAGGAAGAGAATTATATCCCAAATTGACTCCTAAGGAGGGGCATTAGGGGTAAAAGATGTCCCACACAGTCGGCCTCTTTGCTAGCCTAGACACAGAAAAGGAATCATTTTGCATTCTCCCGTTCATCCCATCATTATTCATTCAAGTGTTACTTCCTCAGAGAGGCTTTCCTCTGACAAACTGCCTGTAATTCAGGCCCCCATCTCTCTACTTACTCTTTTTTATTGGTCCTCGTGGCACGTCTCGCCACGTGACATATGCTATATTTGTGTACTGTCTTTGTCACCCCCCACTGGAATGTGAGTTCTGAGCAGTAGGAGGCTGTCTGGGGACCAGAACATGGCTGGCCCAGCGTGGGCGCTCAAAAAATTTTCGTTGAGTGAATGAATGAAGGGACAGAATCCGTGCCTGGTAACTACTGGGCAGTGTAGAGTGATGATAAGGCTGGAGTCAGACATTCTTGGGTTTGAATTTTGGCTCCATCACTTCCTACCTGTAACCTTGGCACAATGGCTTACTCTCTCTGAGCCTCAGTTTTCCTCCCAGAAATGGAGATAATAATTGCTTCTTAGGTTACCTTGAGGACTTAAGGTGGTAATCCTTGTTAATTGATAGTTATTATTTTGGCTATTAGGTGGCAGCTTGTTATAAGACCTGGGAAAGAACCTGTTTGACAGGTGATGTGGTGAATGGTTAACAGTGTGAGATAGGGAATCAGACAAACCTAATGCCATTGCTCTGTGACTTTGGCAAGTGATTTCACCTCTCTGAACCTCAGCTTCTTCCCTAAAATGGGAACAAGTAATATCCACCCTATGGGGTCTTATGAGAGTTCAATAAGAATGTTTGCCTAGAGTCTTCTTAGCCCTGGCTGGTAAGTGTTGGACATCGTTAACTTTATTAGTATAATTTCATTCTTTCATTTTATTCCTTCAGTATTTCTTGTTTTTTTCCTTTTTTTGAGGAAAATAATTTTGTAAAACCTAAAATAATTAAAAAACCATTTTATAGTATAGTTATACATAAAGTGCTAAATCTTGTTATGCCTCAATTAAATTTTTATAGAGTAATACATTAATGAAACCATCCATATAAAAAAAGAGAGTATTGCCTGCAGCCCAGAAATCTTCACACCTCCTCTTAATCATTACCCTCTAAAGGTAACCTCCTTGAATTATGGCCTCTTTTGCTCAACGTTATATTTATAGAATTCATCATGTAGCAGTAGGTCATTTATTTCACTGCTGTGTAATATTCCATTGTATGAACATGCCACGACTGAATCATTTTACTCTCGATGGACCTTGGGTTGTTTCTGCTTTTGGGCAATTATGTATACTGTTACTATGAATTATTTATCCGGATTTTCTTTAATTACTCTCAGTAATGTCAGAGATCTAGCAAATCTTTTGTTAGATTTATTCCTAGGTATTTTGTTTTGCTAATGCAAATCATATTTTTTAAAATTGCATTAAAAATCTTTTTGTTCCTAATGTTTAGGAATATAATTGATTAGGGGATATTAATCTTATACACAGTGAAGGGTAGCAGAATATGCCACCCCAAAATATCCAGCTATGGCATAAGGATCATTTTGAACTGAACACAGTTGAGAAGAAGCAGATACAAGAAAAGCTCTCTGCTCTTCCCTATTTGCCTAAAAGCTGGATATAAATTTGTTTTGTTTGTTTGTTTGTTTTTTGACTGCACCACGTGGCTTACCGGGTCTTAGTTCCCTGATGAGGGATGGAACCCGTGTCCCCTGCAGTGGAAGCTCGGAGTCCTAACCACTGGACCGCCAGGGAATCCCCATGGATATAAATTTGTAAAGGTGTTCCCTCTCTCCTCTCTACCAGGAAGGACAAAAAGTTCATAACCCTAGACCCTCGTCCACCCAGACACAGCACTAGCACTCTCCCCAAGGGTACTCCCTACCCTTGTTGCTAACAGCATAGATTACTTTTTTTTTTTTTTTTTTTTAATTTTTATTTATTTATGGCTGTGTTGGATCTTCGTTTCTGTGCGAGGGCTTTCTCTAGTTGCAAGTGGGGGCCACTCTTCATCGCGGTGCACGGGCCTCTTATTATCGCGGCCTCTCCTGTTGCGGAGCACAGACTCCAGAGGCGCAGGCTCAGTAATTGTGGCTCACGGGCCTAGTCGCTCCGTGGCATGTGGGATCTTCCGAGACCAGGGCTCGAACCCGTGTCCCCTGCGTTGGCAGGCAGATTCTCAACCACTGCGCCACCAGGGAAGCCCATAGATTACTTTTGCTTGTTCTCATACTCTGTATAAGTGGAACCATATAGTATATACTCTTTTGTGATCTGGTTCTTTAGCTCAATTTTTGTGAAATTCAGCTATATGGTTGCATATAGTTGTAGATCAGGAAATCTTTGCCTTTATTGGGAGTATTTAGTTCCAGTTACTTTAAAAAAAAACTTCATTTTGAAAAACCTCAAATATATACAAAGTGAGCAGAACAAAGCCCCATGTATCCAACACCCGGCTTTAACAATGGTCAACATTCTGCCATTCTCTTATTTATACCTGTACCCTCATCCCACTTTATATATATATATATTTTTTAAATTAATTAATTAATTAATTTATTTTTGGCTGCGTTGGGTCCTCGTTTCTGTGCGAGGGCTTTCTCTAGTTGCGCCAAGCAGGGGCCACTCTTCATCGCGGTGTGTGGGCCTCTCACTATTGTGGCCTCTCTTGTTGAGGAGCACAAGCTCCAGACGCGCAGGCTCAGTAGTTGTGGCTCACGGGCCCAGCTGCTCCGCGGCATGTGGGATCTTCCCAGACCAGGGCTCGAACCCGTGTGCCCTGCATTAGCAGGCAGACTCTCAACCACTGCGCCACCAGGGAAGCCCCCACTTTATACTGTTATTTATTTTTTTAACATTTCTTATTTTCAGGTAAACTTTACATGTGTTAAAATGCACGAATCTTAACAGAACAATTCTGATAAAGTTCCATTTAATTTTAATGTAATACTGATATTTTTCTTTAGATCTACTATTTTGCTATTTGTTTTATATTTCCCCCATCTAATCTATTCTGTGTATTCTCTTCTTTTCTGGCTTTCTTTTATATTAGTCAAGTTTTTTGTTTTTTGTTTTTTTCTCTTCTGTTATGTTTTATTCTGCTTCTTCTGTTATGTTGATGGTTATGTTCTTTTATTCTTTTTTTGGTGGTTTTCCTAGAGACTACCATAGGCATCCTTGGCTTATTAGAGTTCTACTTTAAATTAGTACTTTTATCATTTCTTGGGCTATACGTGAGGACCTAACAACACTTTGATTCCATTTAGCTCCTCCTGCCTGTTGTCTTGCTTTTTATTTATTTAATTAATTTATTTTGGCTGCACTGAGCAGTTTGGGGGATCTTAGTTCCCCGACAGGGGATTGAACCCGGGCCCTTGACAGTGAGAGCACTGAGTCCTAACCACAGGAATTCCTTGTCGTGCATTTTAGTTCTACATATATTTTAAATTCCACAAGATATTATTGTTATTGTTTTAAGCAGTCAGTATTCATTTAGATTTGGCACATACTTACCTCAGCATTCTTTATATCTCCCCTCATTACCCAACTTTCATCTGGAGGCATTTCCTCCTACCTGACAAACTCTAGCATTTCTTTTTGTGCAGGACTGCTGCTGATAAATGTTTTGTTTCAGTTTGTCTGGAAAAATGTCTTTATTTTCCCATTACTTTTTTTTTTTTGTCTGCATTGTGTCCTAGTTGTGGTGCGCGGGCTCTCTCATTGAGGCGTGTGAGCTCAGTAGTTGTGATGCTTGGGCTTAGCTGCCCTGGAGCTTGTGGGAACCTAGTTCCCTGACCAGGGATTGAACCCGTGTCGCCTGCATTGGAAGGCGGATTCTTTACCACTGGACCACCGGGAAAGTCCCTTTGCCATTCCTTTTGAAGGATGTTTTCACTGGGTATGATATTCTAGATTGACGATGGCTTTCAGCCTTTTGACTGTGTCATTGAATTGTTTTTTGACTTCCATTTTTTTTTCCAATTTAAAAGTCAGCTGTCTGTCTTATTTCCTCTTTGAAGTAAAGTGTCCTTTTCCGTTGGCTGCTTTCAAGATTTGTTGTTGTTTTAGGTTTTCATAGGTTTTAATGTGATATGCCTAAGTGTGGTTTCTTTGTGTTTATTCCGCTTGGGGTTCCTAAAGCTTGAATCTGTGAGTTGATGTCTCATCAACTTTGTAAAATTCTTGGCTAGTGTCTCTTCAAATGTTGCTTAGTACTCTTTCTCTTTTCTCTCTACTTCTAGGACTTCAGTATATGTTTGATAGGCTTTTTCACCATGACCAGTATGTCTCATATGTCTTTTGTATATTTTCCATCCTTTTTCACTGATTCAGTCTGGCTATTTCTACTGACCTGTTTCCCACTGTGTCTAATCTGCTGTAAAACCCATCTACTGAATTTTTAATTTATTTATAAGTTCTAAAATTTACACTGGATTCCATCTCCTGCCCTCCCCCCCTTTTTAGGTTCCAGTTCTCTGATGAAATTCTCCATCTTTTCATCTATTTTTTTTTGTCCCCCCCGCCCCTATTTTTTTGAGTATATTAATCATAGTTACCTTAAGGTCTGTGTCTGATAATGCCAGTTTCTAGATCACCTATGGATGCATACTTCTATTGATCTACAGACAGGGAAACATCGATTTCCCCAGATGCCAGGTGTGGTTAAGGTTATGGAATCCTCATGGACTGCTAGAGGGAGTAGACTTGTCAGAACATTCTACCTAATCAAAATAGGTAGATGCATCCCCTACAACCCAGCAATTCTTTTACTGGTTATAGCTCCCCAGATCCCTCCTGCCCTCCTTCTGGGCCACAGGGGGACATATATACTAATGTTTATTGTAGCATTATTTGTAATGGTGGGAAATCAGAGGCAGTTCAGTTGTGCATCACTGAGAGTGTGGAAAGGTTACATGTGGTGAAGATTGACCATGGCATTTATTCAGTGGATTGGATGGATATTGGATGTACCAGTGCAATATGGAGGAGTCTTAAAGATGGTGCTGAAAATAAAAAGCCCCATAAGAATGACATGTGTAATACCACCTATGGAAATTACAAATACATGCATAAAAAGGAATGATCATATTTAGCAAGAATATGTACTGTTAGAAGCTGATGTGTGTCCTCCCAAAATTCATATGTTGAAGCCCTACCCACTGGTACCTCAGAATACAATCATATTTGGAGACAGATCTTCAAAGAGATTATTAAATTAAGATGAGGTCTCTAAGATGGGCCCTAATCCAGTATGACTGATGTCCTACAAGAGGAGGAAATTTGGATGCAGACGTGTGTGTGCATGAGAAAAGACCACGTGAAGACACAAAGAAAAGATGGCCATCTGTAAGTCAGGGAGAGAGGCCTCAGAAGACACCGAACTGGCCGACACCTTGATCTCAGACTTCTAGCTCCAGAACTGTGAGAAAATAAATTTCTGTTGTTTAAGTCACCCAGTCTGTGGTATTTTCTTATGGCGGTCCTAGCCCACTAATACACTTACCAAAAACACAAGAAATAGTTGTCAGTGGTGGGAAAGTGAATGGGACTGGGGGGTGGGGAGAGAAGGTATGGAAAGGCCAGTCAAGTTCTGATATTCTCCATGAGGACATATTGATGCTTATTTGGAATAATCAAAAACCTATTTTTTTTCAAAAGGAAGTTCTCTTTTATTTATGCCCACACATTGCTAGTTTCCTGAATGTGCTGAGTCTCTCTGTGGGGTGATCGAACCCTGAACCTGGGCTTTGAGGGAGAAAGTGCATGTTGTGTCTGCACCCCTACAAGATGCAGCACCATAAAGACCCTGATGTGCCTTCTCAATTTTTTTTATTTTGGCCGCACAGCATGGCATGCGGGATCCTAGTTCCCCAATGAGGGATCGAACCTGCGCCCCCTGCAGTGGAAGTGTGGAGTCCTAACCACTGGACCGCCAGGGAAGTCCCTCAATGGTGGGTCTTGAGAGAGGGGTCTTGGAGGGAATAGGAGGTGCTCTGAGGATGGGGGATGGGGGCACAGTGGCAGGGCACCCAAGACAGGGTCTCTGAGCTTCCAGGTTTGGCTGAGGCAGCAGGCCTGGCTTGCAGAGTTACAGTCTAAGGTGACGCTCATGGAGGGACAGACAGGGACAAAGGAAGAGAGTCACAGAGCAATTCGAGATGGAGTCAGCATGTAAATTGAGAGTCAGGGAATGAAAAGACAAAGATGAGAGAGTGGAGACAGGTGGATGTAACAGAGATGGGGCTGGAGACACAGACTTGGGGGCTGGAGGTGACAGGGTCTGGACAGAATAATGGCCCCCCCAAAGATGGCCCCCCTCTATTTCATGGAACCTGTTTAATATGTTGTCCAGGTAGGCTCAATCCAATCCCATGAGCCCTTCGAGGCAGAGAACTCTCTCCTGCTGGAAGAGGAAGAGGAAAGCATAAGGGAGATGGGGCAGAAGGGAAATACAGAGAGCTTCCATGCGTGAGATTTGAAGTATGGGATCCACATGCAAAAACCGGAGAGAGACCTCTATGAACTAAGTGTGGGTGGCCCAGGTGACAGCCAGCAAGGAAGCAGGGACCTCAGTCCAACCCCAAGGGACTTGATTGTGCCAACAACCTGAATGATCTTCGAAGCAGAGTTGTCCCAGAGCCTCCAGGTAAGAACCCCGCTGGCTAACACCTTGATGTTGCCCTTGTGATACCTGCACAGAGGACCAGCCCAGCCATCCTGGATTTCTGACCTGTAGACCAGTGAGAGGATACATTTGTATCGTTTTAAGTTGCTACATTTGCGGCCATTTTTTGCGGCAGTAACAGGAAACTAATGCAAGGGCAGAGTGGACAGACGGGACTGGAGTGAAAGAGCTGGGGGCCAGAGGGCAGACAGAGCTGGAGGTGACAGGGATGGGGACTGAGGATACTGATGGGGCTGGAGGTCACAGAGTTGCTCAGTCAGAAGACAGACGGCGTCTGAATCAGAAAACAACCCAGAGACGTTGGCAGGAACTAACAGCTCAGCCGGATGTCATGCTGAAGGTTAGGGTTGGGGGGACTTGCCATGGCTTGGCTGGCTGAGGCCTGGGGACAGATCTCCACAGGAGACAGTGCTGCTGGATGTAAGAAAAAGTTTAATTTCCATATTGTGGCTGGGGCGGGGTCTGGTGGGGGGGTACATGCAGGTGTTCCCCGGCCCCCACCCCTATAACTGCTGGGAGGGCCTGAGGATATACAGGAAGTGGGTCTTGCGGGCGGGCAGCCTGGCATGAGAGGAGCTCTGGGTCCCCTCTTCGAGGACGTCCTCGCGGGTCCCCTCTCGGAGCCCATCCCGGATGGCCTGCAGGCGGTGCCGCTTCTCACTGAGCCAGTGGCTGCTCTCCTGGGCATCCTGGTGGGACCTCCGCCGTGGCAGCTTCATGATCCAGAAGGTCATTCGGGGGTGGGGTTCCGGGTGGAAGCTGTCCACGGCCTTTGGCACAGGCACCAGGGCCTCCTTCTCCTCTATCTTGGGTACCTGGCGAAGAGGGACAAGGAGACCCTCTGAAACTCCAAGTGACAGCCTCAAGATGCTCCCCTGGCATATTCAACCCACTTTGCCACCTATGGGATGCTTTGGGAATTAAAAGCTCACCCTGCAGTTTACAAAACACGCGGGTTTATAAGCGCTTTAGAATTAAAAATACTCTGAGATTTATAGACTCCTCTGGGTTTGAAAACACATTTTGGAGGTTTCAGAAGCACTTTAGGATTAGGCATTCCCTGAGGTTTAGAAAGCAGTTTGAAAGGTACAAAGCACTTTGGGATTAAAGAATCATGACCACAGTTGCAACACGTGATCCTTGACTGAATCCTGGATCAAACATCAATCACGTCAGCTCTTGTGGACAGCTTTTGGTCCAGCAGGGACATTTCAATGTCTGTTCGGTCCTTGCTACTCAAAGTGAGGGCTGCGGACCAGCAGGGTCGGCCTCACTTGGGAGCTTGTTAGACATGCAAATGAGCGGGCCCCACCCCACCCAGACCTACTGGATCAGAGTCTACATTTCAGTACGTTGAGGTTTGGGAAGCCCCATAGGAGATGGTTACAGGTTGAATTGTGTCTCCCCCACTCTCCAATTCATATGTTGAGGTCCATTAGGACCCTAGTAGCTCAGAATGTAATCTCGTTTGGAAATAGGGTCACTGTGTAGTTTTCATTAGTTAAGATGAGGTCATGAGAGAGGGCTCTAATCTAATATGACTGGTGTTCTTATGCAAAGGGGAAATTTGGACATAGAAATGCACATAGGGAGAACCCCATGCAAAGATGAAGGCAGAGATGGGAATGATGCATCTACGTAGCAAGGAACACTAAAGAATTGTCAGCAAACCACCAGAAGCTAGGGAAGAGGCATGGAACAGATTCTCCCCAACAGCCCTCTGAAGGAACCAACCCTGCTGACACCTTGATCTTGGACATCTAGCCTCCAGAACCGTGAGACAATACATGTCTGTTGTTTAAGCCACCCAATCTGTGGGACTTTGTTACGGCAGCCCTAGGAAACGAATACAGAGAGAATAGTCTGATATCAATGTTAAATTTCTTGGGTGTAAAAATGGGACTGTGGTCACGCAGGCGAATGCATTATTCTTAGGAGATACCTGCTGAAGGATTTAGGAGTGAAGTGTCATGATGTCAATAATTTACTGTCATATGGTTCAAAAATAAAAAAGTAAAAAGAAAGTCAGTACGGTAAAATGTTAACAAGTGGTGAATCTAGGCCAGTGGTTTTCAGCCCAAGTCTGGAGACATTTTTGGTTGTCACAACTGGAGGGGGTGTGGGTGCTACTTCCGTCTAGTGGGTAGAGGCAGGGATGCTGCTAAACATCGTATAGGGCACGGGACAGCCCCCTACAACAAACAATTATCCAGCCCCACATGCCAATGGTGCTGATGTTGAGAAACCCTGCTCTGTGGAAAAGTGGATACAGGTTTATGGTACTATTGTTTTTGCAACTTTTCTGTAGATTTGAAATCTTTAAAATAAGAAACTGGGAGTGTGTGTGGGAGAACCATGTGGGTTTGCCAAGCACTTGAGTGTTCTTACAACAGTTTAGGATCAAAAAATAAGCACTTTGTGATTAGAATCACTCCTAGAGGTTTACGAAGGTGAGATACACAAAGCATTTGGGGTTCATAAAGTACTTAGGAATTATTAAAAATCACATTTTGATGTTTACAAGGGAGAGATTTACCAAGCACTTCGGGATAGATTAAAAAATCCTTGGAGGTTTGCAGAGCACTTTGAGATCAAAACACACTTTGAGGTTTACGAGGGTGAATCTCACCAAACACTTGGAATGAAAAGCACTTTTTCTGGCTTACAAAACCCTCTGGGGTTTGAAGCAAGCAAGGATGTACTCTGAGGTTGTAAACCTCATTTCTGAGAGCTGGTTAGTCCCTTTTGACAGATGACAAAACTGAGGCCCAGAGAGAGGGTGTCCAGCACAGAGGGAGTGGGAGAGTCAATTCATCTTTTCCTCCTAAACTACAGAAAGTGTTTGGGCTTGGACACTTTGCTGGGGGCGTGTCCTAACCTTCCAGTCACCCTGCAAGCTCCCCTCTCCTGGCTCGATGGATGCCACCACCTTCTCAGAGATCAGCACCTCTCCTGTCTTGTTGTTGGTCACCTGTGAGGACCCGAAGGAGAGTAAGAAAAAACTTCTTTCCTCCTATGCCCTCCTCCCTGACAGATAATGCAGCATGAGGGATCTTAGGGAGACTCCAGGAGGGACTTCCTGGCATAGGCACCTTGTCAATCTGGAGGTGGCTGGAGAGAGTTTTGTTTCCCAGCCTGTGCTTCTGGTTCTCTTCTTGGTGGTAGTTCCTAGGGAGGCCCCGGAAGTCCATAGGAGCAGAGAAGAAGCTGTCCATGACCCGCAGCAGGTCATCCTGGGGCTGGGGGAGGAATTGGTGAGCTGCTGGACCTCCGGACTCCCCAGGACATCTGTAGCCTTGGCAGGATCCCCTTCTCTCTCCATCCTCTGACCCTTAGGGCCTAACCAGGTCACCTCCTTTCCCCATCTGTCCCATTACTTTCCTATTTCTGTCTTCTGTCTCTCTGTCCCCATCCCTCTCTCCTCCTGTCTGTCTGTCTCTCTGCCTGTCTCCCTCCCTCTCTTCCTATCTCTCGGTCTCCCTGTTGCACGCTCTCTCTGTCCCTTGACTCCTCTTTCTGTCTATCTTTCTATCTGGCCGCGACCCGTCTCCCACTCTGTCTCCCTGAACCCCTTCCATCCCTCAGTCACCATCTGCCCCTGTCCCTCTTCTCGGTACCTCTTCTTTTCCCCAACACACGGCAGCGCTTACTTTCCGGAAAAGCCGGGTGAAGGCTTGGAGGAGACTCTGGAGACCCAGAAAACCCGAGGAGCTCTCCTGGGCGTCAGCATCGCGGATCGGGGCTGCAGTGGAGGGGGGCACCGAGGCAGAGGCGAGCAGCAGCAACAGGGCTAGCGGGTGCCACATTGCGGGGCGGGCCGGGAGGCTGTGGCAAGGGCAGGGGTCAGAGCCCCCCCGCCCCCCATAAAGGCTCCCTCCCCTAAGTGCCCACACCCCCACCCTAGACAACAACTCCTTCCTATCCTCGGCCCAGGAACTCCGCACACCCCGCCCATTCCCCCCGCCCCCTTATCTTCTGCTCCAGCCCCCTCCATCGTGTCAGGCCCCTCCCCTCCCCTCAGGCCCGGCTCTTCTGGGCTCTGCCTCACACAACGGATCTCATTCCTCTCCTTCGCCCACATTCGTATCCAGATCTCATTCCTCCTCACCTTCTCCCACGCCCCGCCCCTTCTTCTGGGACCCGCCTTTATACTAGACCACAGCCCGGTCACCGGACTCTCAGACTCCGGCCGTCCACGGACTGTTAAATCCAAACAGTTCTGATCTCGAGCCCAGGCCGGATACCTGGAGCGTTGGATGAGCTCCGCGAGGCCTAGGCTCGTCTCTATTGTCTGACCACGCCCCCATCTGCTGACCTCACCTATGAGCCCAGCCCTCTATTGGACAGTCACGCCCTTAAGGGAAGGGCCACGCCCCTTGAGCCAGAGCCGGGCGTTGATTTCAAGTTCACACCCCCATAGTCAGACCACGCTCCTGTCGGTTGACCTCGGCCCTGGAGACCCAGTGTTGCCCCTGTTCTCTGATCGTGGCCATCGTGCCGGAGTCACTCTGCAATCTCAGGTGGCCCCTCCCCTGACTTAGAGCCACGCCCCCGCACCTAGGCCACGCCTCTGTGCCCCAGATCTTGCCCCTAGCGCCCTCAGTTCCATTTCTAGCCTCTCTCTGCTCATGAAATACCCGTGTCCGAGCAGTCCTTCTGATTATCCCACTGCTTAGTTTTGTATCTATCTCTGAGAGTTTCTCCGTGTCCTTTTGCGTCTTCTCCAGGTTTTGAAACGATTAATACGCTCAGTAGAGTGCAGTGTAGGGACGCTGCACCCCGAGCCCTCTTCGGTTCCACTAAAAAGCTCCGCCCTCTCAAGAAACCCTAAATCCAGTCCTATGTACCACCTTACAAGGAACCCGGAATCCGGGGTCCCTTTTTCCTCAGGACCCCAGAGTGTGGACTCCAGCCCCTCTTGTCTCTTGAGTTTGAACACTCAACTCCTCATCTTTAAGGGACCCTTCATCTTTAAGGGGTATAATTAAGGGACCCTCATCTTTTTCCTCAGGCACCGAGGCTCTCCCCGGGTCCTGGGACAGCTGCCACCTCTAGTCTACTAGTGCGTGTGGATGCGGGAGTCTCCACCTTGGTGAACATCCAATAAACTCCCAGTCGTCTTGCTCACGACCCTTAACTCTGATGAGGTCACAAGGAAACCAATCAAGCAAAAGAAATCAGTGGAAATCAAGAAAAAACCCATCCCCATACCTCTAGTCTCAAAAATATACTTGAGGCTGAACAGGATTCTTTTGTGTTCCTATCAATCACTTCCACATCTCCAACACACAGACTACACTAGAGGGTAGCCAGGAGTCCAGGCACCCAGACCATTCCTCCTCCAGACTCAGGAATCTTGGCCCCCAGTTTCCTTCTCTCTCAGATACAGACAAGTTTCCTGGTCCCCATCAATCCTCCCTCAGACCCAGGTGTCCAGACCCCCAATTCTCCTCCTCTCTCAGGGATCCAAGCATCAGAATCCCGGAATTCTCACCAGGCCCCAGCTAGACTTCACCTGTCTTTTCCCAAAGCAAAAATCCTCCCCCAGACTGTCACCGTCGGATCCCCCTTCCCGCTGTCCGGCGCCCGGACCCGCCCCCCCTCCGGTCCCTCCCACTTTTCCCAAACAAAGCTCCCGGGCAACTTTCTCCCTCGCAGCGCCCCGCCCGCCCGCGGCTCCCCAGCCCCAGGCCGGGAGGTAGGTAGGAAGGCGCCGGCGGGAGTCGGGGATCCTGCTTCGGGGTGTGTGAGTTCGGGTGGGAAGTTATGCGTTATGAGTTGAGGTGTTTGTGGGACCGTCTCTGAATTGCTTGCAGCCCTCTTTTTGCCGGGGGGGCCCGAGTTTGCGCTCGTGACTGAGTCTAAGTGTGGAGTTGGAACTTTCGCCAGAGTTGGGGTGTCTGTTGATGGGTCTGAGTTTGGGAGTGTGCGCCTGGGAGTCGGTGAGGACTGGGGACTGTGGGGGAAATGTCTTTGGAAGTATCGGTTTCAAGTGAGAAAGGGCCCCATGCTTGTTTCTGATCGAATTGGTTTGTGTGTGTCATTTGTGGGCGCCTGGTCCTCCTCATGGAGAAAGGAGGCCTCCTGGGTGGCAGAAGGGGGGGCTACGGTGCTTTCTGGATCTTCAGTCTTGTCTCTTTGGAGGTTTGGGGCCTGGGGCAGGAAATTAGTGGGGACCTTTCTGACTCAGCTCCTCTGTCCCTTTGTCTGGCCACATGGGGGAGAGCTGGGCTGGGATTTTGGCCTACGGGGGTCCTGAATGCCTCAGCACCACTGGGCTCGGCCAGGGGTCTTTGTCTGGGCCGGAGCTCCGGGGTCCGAGGAAGGAGGGGGTTGGGAGCCTGGACTCTGGGGTCCTGGGAAAGCTGTGGAAGACGTGGAGCCGCCAGGGAGGCGGGATCTGACTGTATTGGAAAAAGTTTTCCCCTGTTCCCGGCCTCCGGAAAGTCACTGGGAACTTGAGTTGGATCTGAGCCCATGCCGCGGGGCGGGGGGGGGGGGGTGGAGGTGGGGGAGGAAGGGGAGGGAAGGGGCGGGGCCGGGGGCCAGAGAGGAGGCGCCCTCGCTGGCCAGCCCCTCCCCTGATGGGGTTGTGGGAAACTGGGGGAGGGGACGCCTGGGCCCTTTGTTCTGACTCTCCTGATGGCAGGGCGCCCCTGCCCCCCAGTCTGTGGTTCTGTAGGTCTTTCCTGGTCTTGGCTTGAGTTTGTGCCCTGAGTCTCTGTCCCCTTCCCTCTGGGTCTCTGTCCCCCGACACTGGGTCTCTGTTCCCTCTCTCTGGGACTCTGTCCTTCTCTCTCTCTAAGTCTCTGTCCCCCTCTCTCTGGATCTCCCCTCAGCCTTACTAGGGCCTGTGCCCCTCCTTCTTTTCTAGCAGCTGCTGTTCACATCCTGGCACCTGTTCTCGGGGTGGGACTGAGAAGATCTCACCCACGTCCCCCTTCCCTGCAACTAGGCTCTGACTCCTGTCTTCTTTAAACCAGTAATCCACACCCAAATTTTCAGCCCTCCTGGACCCTAGTCATTAATTACTCTGGGGTCTTCAAGACTTCATCACAATCCAGGCTCCCTTGAGAACACAGAGGAGAACGCTCTCACCCTAAGCTTCCCCAGAAATCCAGCCCCTTTCTCCTCCAGGACCCAGGAGTCCAGGCCCCCAGTCTCCTGCTTCCCTCAGATCCAGGAGTTCGGCCTCCAGCCCCCTCCTTTCTCAGACCCAGGGTTCCAGATCCCCGAACCTCTTCTCCCTCAGATCCAAGGGTCTGGGTGCCCCCAGCCTCCTCTCTCAGACCCAGCAGTCTGGACTTATAGCCCACTCTGCTCTGAGGTCCCTCTGGGTGGGTCAGGGGAACGTTGCTGAACTCTGTGTTCCTCCAGGCCCAGATGGGGGAACCCCGGGCTGGGGCCCCCCTGGACGATGGCAGCGGCTGGACAGGAAGTGAGGAAGGAAGCGAGGAGGGCACTGGCGGCAGTGAGGGGGCGGGGGGAGACGGGGGCCCAGACGCAGAGGGTGTCTGGAGTCCAGACATCGAGCAGAGCTTCCAGGAGGCCCTGGCCATCTACCCACCCTGTGGCCGGCGGAAAATCATCCTGTCCGATGAAGGCAAGATGTATGGTGAGTCCAGCCCGCTCTTTTGCCTTAGCCCCCACTGGTTAATAAAAATATTAAGCAACACTGATGGAGCTCTAAGCACAGTTCACATAAAAGCACATTGTGTCCTCAGAATGACTCAGGTAGGAGTTAGCATCATCATTTGCACAGATGAGGAAACCAAGGCCCAGCAAGGCTAAATGATTTGCCTGAGGCCACAAAGAACCAGTGTGTGGCGGAACTGGGATTTGAACCCAGGCAGCCTGGCTCCAAAGCCTGCAGTCATAACTCCTCTCCCTTATAGCCCCCGGCTTGCTGTGGACCTCTGGGAAATGTTGCTTCTCTCTCCTTCCCTGGTGTCCTCTCTGTTGGGAAGTTCTGCTGAAGGTCTAACTCTGTTCCATCTTTGACTTTTCAGGTCGGAATGAACTGATTGCCCGCTACATCAAGCTGAGAACAGGGAAGACTCGAACTCGCAAACAGGTCTCAGGACTGCCTTGTGGGCTTCTGTTTGGAGTGGGCTTGTCTTGTCAGGGTCAGCCTACCAGCAGATTCACGTTAGAGGAGAGGCTTGTTCATGTGTTTTTGCCTTTTCTTTTGGCCCCTTTGTTAGTACACTCTAACTGTGCCTATTTTGGTATAGTTCTCTTAGCAGTTGCATGAGAACTAGGGGGTAAGACAGACCAGAAGAGCCAAAGAGAAAAGGATGGGGAAGAGAAATAAGACCCAGATTTGCTGGGTGTGGGGATGATCAGTAGTGTTAGTGAGAAAAGAATAGCCTTTATGGACGCATCTGTGTTCTTACACTCCAAGACAGCTGGCACTTTCTATGTATTTGTCATCTTTTGTGTTTCAGCAGCTCCATGGGGCACCTGGAGGGAGGGAAGGGGTACGGGATGCAAGGGGTGAGTGGCTGTGGCCTGAATCTGCTTCTTTGTCACCCCCTTCAGGTCTCTAGTCATATCCAGGTTTTGGCCCGAAGGAAATCGAGGGAAATCCAGTCCAAGCTCAAGGTAGAGGTCAAAGGACCATGGCAGACACCCTGAGAGGGAGGCAGAGACCTTGAGAGGGGGGATAGAGACCCAGAGAGAGGAGGACAGGGACCCAGAGAGAGGGGGACAGAGACCTGGGTGGAGGGTATAGAGACCCAGAGAGAGAGGGGCAACAGAGGTCCAAAGAAAGAGGGAGAGACCCAGGGTGGGGGACAGAGACCCAGAGATGGGGACAGAGTCACACAGAGAGGTAGACAGATGGGGGGAACAGAGACCCAAGGTGGGGGTTAGTGGCCCAGCAAGGGGGTGAATAGAGACCCTGGGTAAGAAGAGTGTCATAGAGAGAGGGGGACCGAGATTTAGCTTAGGACAGGCAAGAAGGATGGGGCGTCAGGCCTGTCCTCTGACTACTGGGGTCTTCACCCTCCCTCTCCTCTCCTCCCCCTCCCTCTCCTCTCCTCCCCCTCCCCTCCCCTTCCCTCCCCTCCCCTCACTGCCTTCTCCCTCTTATGCTGTGAGGATCTCCTCTTTGTCTCCTTCTGGTTCATCTTTCCATGTTGCCTGCCTGCGTTTTCTGTGCCCAGAAATCTTCATTTCCTTTTGGAGATGTTCATATCCCTTTTCTTTTTTGCATCCTCTGGATTTCCTGTTCCCTCTTGGCCTGAGACCTTCATTTTCTACTCCTCTGAGTATGGGGTCTTTTCTGCCTCTTCCTTAGGACTTGGGGACCACTACTTCCTGTTCTTTTTGTGCCCAGAAGCCTCCCCATCCTTTTTCTTTAAGTCTGAAAACCTTCACTCCCAGTCTTTGGTCTTTTCTGGACCTCACTGTCCCCCTCTGTCCTGTCTGGGCTGGGAAACCTTCACCGTCTCTTCTCTCTGGGTCTAAAAGTCTCATTTCCTGTTGCCTGTGTATTCGGAAACCTCCACTTCCGGCTCTTTCTGAACCTAGAAACCCTCATTGCTTTTATTCTGGGCATGGGAACCCCTTTCCTCCTCTAGGCCTGGCTTTCTCTACTTTCTGTTCTATATTCATCCCTTGCTCCCCTTTCCTCCCATCGCTCAGCTCAGGGTGGCTGGTCTGTAGGGGTTGGGAGGGCAGGAAGGTGGAGTGGGGCAGTCCAGGCCTCATTTCCTAAGTCATGTTTTCTTTCTTCCTTTGGCACCCTCCCCCACCCCCATGGGCAGGCCCTGAATGTGGTAAGTCCCCTTGCCCATCCTCCCACCCTCTCCCTTTCCCAGACATTCCTGAGGAGGCCAGGAGGGGCAGGGGGCTGTAGTGAGAGGGATTTGGACCCTCACCCAACCCTTTGCCTTGTCTCCCCAACTCTGCATCTCCGCGGGCTTGCCCTGCCATGTCATTGTCCCACCCTTCCTGTATCGACTGGGACTTCCCGCTAACATGGACCTCCAACTTCTCCTCCAGGACCAGGTTTCCAAGGACAAGGCTTTCCAGACAATGGCCACCATGTCCTCAGCCCAGCTCATCTCAGCACCTTCCCTGCAGGCCAAACTTGGTCCCGCCGGTCCTCAGGTGGCCTGGGTTGGGGATTGTGGGGTTCAGGGCTGGAGGGGTGGGGTTGAATTTCAACAGGAAATTGATCGAGCCCCCTTCTTTGTCTCTTCAGGCCCCAGAGCTTTTCCAGTTTTGGTCGGGGGGTTCTGGGCCCCCCTGGAATGTTCCAGAGTAAGTACTTGCTATTCTGGCTCAGCACCTGCTCCCCCTCCGCCGACCTCCAGCCCTTTCTCACCCCATCTTCCAGCTCCCAACCCTCTTGTGAGCATAGATTCTGGAGTCAGGCTATCTGCATTTGAATCCCAGGGAGGAGGCTGGGGCAGTGGTCCGGAGAAGAGGACTAGGTCTGAGCTGGGATAGTGAGGAGGGGATGGGGAAGAGAGGAGAAGGAGGGATGGGGCTGGGACCTGATGGACTGAGAAGGAGGGACGAGGCAAGGAGAGTGCTTGGGGTCTGGCTGGTGACTGGGGTTGGTGGGACCATCCAGAAATGTGCAACCTGGGGGAGGAGTGGGTTTGAGGAGGAAATAAGCTCAGCATGGGATTGATTTGATGAATGTGAGGGGCCTATAGGATGCCCATGGAGATAATGACCTCCCAGTGAGATTGTCTGTCTGGGCCCCAGAGGCTCATGGGAAAGGCTTGTTCTTATCCCATAAAGGTGGTTCTTGGGCCTGAGGGTAGAGCAGGGCTCTTTATCTTCTCTCAGAGTCGGAAGGAAGAAAATGGGCCCCTTTTCAGCTCTGAGAGAGCCCTGAGGGTGACAGGATATGTTTTAAGCCTAGAAGATAGAAAGGGCCCCAGAGGCTCATGGGAAATGGAGTTTTCAGCCCATGGAGGTGGCAGTGGATCCAGGCTGGGAGAGAAAAAAGTTTGCTGGGGAGGTGCTGCTGGATGGGGACACAGGAAAGGGTCAGAACAAGTCCCTGGGGGCTGAAGGAACTACAGGTTTGCAGGGGAGAAGGTTGGGCTGGAAGGAGGGGTGGTTCAGCAAACATCGCACTGGGCATCGGAGTCCCACTTTTTATGGAGCTGATAGTCAAATGGGGGCGACGAATGTTAATTAAATCATCACCTAAATAAACACAGAATTGAAGTGTGTGCCGTGGTGTGGAGAATCAAAACAGGTTCTTGGGTGACGGAGCGAGTTCTGGGGGTTTTTCTGAGGAGGTAACATTGAAGGCCAAGTAGGACTTAGCAGGGTGCATAACGGGGTTGGGAATATTTTAGGTAGAGAAAACAGCATGTGCCAAGGTCCTGAGGTGTGACAGTTTGGGGAGTTCCAGAAACCGAGAGAAGTATTAAGCCATTGGCTGGTCAGTCAGATGTTTATTGAGCACCTACTAAGTGCCTGGTACTCTTTTTGTATTGGGGACCCAGCATTGAACAAATTAGAATTCCTGCTTTCGTGGAGCTTATATACTTGGAGAGGGGAGGAGACAGACAATAAACATATAGATAAATAAATAAGCATTAATAAGAAAAGAATAAATGTGGGAAATAAAGCAGGGTATATATCCTCTATTTAGACAGGGGTCATGAGAAGCCTCTCTGAGGAGGTGGCATTTGAGCAGTGGACCTCATGGGTAAGAGGGTAGAAGATAGAAAGGGCCCCAGAGGCCCTTTAGATTTCAGAATCTAAAAGGGGTTTAGATTTCAGAACTGGGATGGCAAGTACTAGGTTATGGTTTCTGCGGGTTCAGGTCTAAATGTCCATGGAGTTTGTGTCTTTCTTATCCTGATCTTTTGACACTTGGCCTCTGCCTGCCCTCTGACATCTCAGTCTCCTCACCACTATCTCCTGGGCTACCCAGAGGTTATTGGCTTCTAGAGCCTTGTTGTCGGATACCGCAGTCACTAGCCGCCTGTGGTTATTGAAATTTAAGTTAATTAAAATTAAATAAGAATTCACTTCCTTGGGAATTCCCTGGCGGTAGAGTGGTTGGGACCCGGCGCTTTCACTGCTGTGGACCGGGTTCAACCCCTGGTTGGGAAGATCCCGCAAGCCGCTCAGCGTGGCCAAAAAAAAGAATTCAGTTCCTCAAATACCCTAGCCACATTCATACTCAGTAGTCACAGGTCGTGTGCTCAGTAGCCACATGTGGCCAGTGGCTACTGTATTGGATGGCACAGATACAGAACATTTCCATCATCACAGAAAATTCTATTGGACAGCCCTGCTTTATTTTATTTTATTTTATTTTATTTTATTTTATTTATTTATTTTATTTTATTTTATTTTATTTTTTTTTTTTTAAGATTTTTAGAAATTTCATGTAATGTCTGAAACATTTATATTAACATATTTCATACATATTTCCATACAAATACAAATATAAGATTTTTAGAAATTTCATGTAATGTCTGAAACATTTATATTAACATATTTCCATACAAATAACCCAATGAAAGTTTAGTATTAGTTGTTTTGTTTGTTTGTTTTTTTATACTGCAGGTTCTTATTAGGCATCAATTTTATACACATCAGTGTATACATGTCAATCCCAATCACCCAATTCAGAACACCACCATCCCCACCCCACCGCAGTTTTCCCCCCTTGGTGTCCATGTGTCCATTCTCTACATCTGTGTCTCAACTTCTGCCCTGCAAACCGGCTCATCTGTACCATTTTTCTAGGTTCCACATACATGCATTAATATACGATATTTGTTTTTCTCTTTCTGACTTAACTTCACTCTGTATGACAGTCTCTAGATCCATCCACTTCTCAACAAATGACTCAATTTCGTTCCTTTTTATGGCTGAGTAATATTCCATTGTATATATGTACCACAACTTCTTTATCCATTCGTCTGTTGATGGGCATTTAGGTTGCTTCCATGACCTGGCTATTGTAAATAGTGCTGCAATGAACATTCGGGTGCATGTGTCTTTTTGAATTACGGTTTTCTCTGGGTATATGCTCAGTAGTGGGATTGCTGGGTCATATGGTAATTCTATTTTTAGTTTTTTAAGGAACCTCCATATTGTTCTCCATAGTGGCTGTATCAATTTACATTCCCACCAACAGTGCAAGAGGGTTCCCTTTTCTCCACACCCTCTCCAGCATTTGTTGTTTGTACATTTTCTGATGATGCCCATTCTAACAGGAGTGAGGTGATACCTCATTGTAGTTTTGATTTGCATTTCTCTAATAATTAGCGATGTTCAGCATCTTTTCATGTGCTTCGTGGACGTCCGTATGTCTTCTTTGGAGAAATGTCTATTTAGGTCTTCTGCCCATTTTTGGATTGGGGTGTTTGTTTCTTTAATATTGAGCTGAATGAGCTGTTTATATATTTTGGAGATTAATCCTTTGTCCGTTGATTCGTTTGCAAATATTTTCTCCCATTCCGAGGGTTGTCTTTTCGTCTTGTTTATGGTTTCCTTTGCTGTGCAAAAGCTTTGAAGTTTCATTAGGTCCCATTTGTTTATTTTTGTTTTTATTTCCATTACTCTAGGAGGTGGATCAAAAAAGATCTTGCTGTGATTTATGTCAAAAGAGTGTTCTTCCTATGTTTTCCTCTAAGAGTTTTATAGTGTCCAGTCTTATATTTAGGTCTCTAATCCATTTTGAGTTTATTTTTGTGTATGGTGTTAGGGAGTATCCTAATTTCATTCTTTTACATGTAGCTGTCCAGTTTTCCCAGCACCACTTATTGAAGAGACTGTCTTTTCTCCATTGTATATCTTTGCCTCCTTTGTCATAGATTAGTTGACCATAGGTGCGTGGGTTAATCTCTGGGCTTTCTATCTTGTTCCATTGATCTATGTTTCTGTTTTTGTGCCAATACCATATTGTCTTGATTACTGTAGCTTTGTAGTATAGTCTGAAGTCAGGGAGTCTGATTCCTCCAGCTCCATTTTTTCCCCTCAAGACTGCTGTGGCTATTCGGGGTATTTTGTGACTCCATACAAATTTTAAGATGATTTGTTCTAGCTCCGTAAAAAATGCCATTGGTAATTTGATAGGGATTGCATTGAATCTGTAGATTGCTTTGGGTAGTATACTCATTTTCACAATGTTGATTCTTCCAATCCAAGAACATGGTATATCTCTCCATCTGTTGGTATCATCTTTAATTTCTTTCATCAGTGTCTTATAGTTTTCTGCATACAGGTCTTTTGTCTCCCTAGGTAGGTTTATTCCTAGGTATTTTATTCTTTTTGTTGCAATGGTAAATGGGAGTGTTTCCGTAATTTCTCTTTCAGATTTTTCATCATTAGTGTATAGGAATGCAAGAGATTTCTGTGCATTCATTTTGTATCCTGCAACTTTACCATATTCATTCATTAGCTCTAGCAGTTTTCTGGTGGCAGTTTTAGGATTCTCTATGTATAGTATCATGTCATCTGCAAACAGTGACAGTTTTACTTCTTCTTTTCCAATTTGTATTCCTTTTATTTCTTTTTCTTCTCTGATTGCCGTGGCTAGGACTTCCAGAACTATGTTGAATAATAGTGGTGAGAGTGGACATCCTTGTCTCGTTCCTGATCTTAGAGGAAGTGCTTTCAGTTTTTCACCATTGAGAATGATGTTTGCTGTGGGTTTGTCATATATGGCCTTTATTATGTTGAGGTAGGTTCCCTCTATGCCCACTTTCTGGAGAGTTTTTATCATAAATGGGTGTTGAATTTTGTCAAAAGCTTTTTCTGCATCTACTGAGATGATCATATGGTTTTTATTCTTCAATTTGTTAATATGGTGTATCACATTGATTGATTTGCGTATATTGAAGAATCCTTGCATCCCTGGGATAAATCCCACTTGATCGTGGTGTGTGATCCTTTTAATGTGTTGTTGGATTCTGTTTGCTAGTATTTTGTTGAGGATTTTTGCATCTATATTCATCAGTGATATTGGTCTGTAATTTTCTTTTTTTGTAGTGTCTTTGTCTGGTTTTGGTATCAGGGTGATGGTGGCCTCATAGAATGAGTTTGGGAGTGTTCCTTCCTCTGCAATTTTTTGGAAGAGTTTGAGAAGGATAGGTGTTAGCTCTTCCCTAAATGTTTGATAGAATTCACCTGTGAAGCCATCTGGTCCTGGACTTTTGTTTGTTGGAAGATTTTTAATCACAGTTTCAATTTCATTACTTGTGATTGGTCTGTTCATATTTTCTGTTTCTTCCTGGTTCAGTCTTGGAAGGTTATACCTTTCTAAAAATGTGTCCATTTCTTCCCGGTTGTCCATTTTATTAGCATAAAGTTGCTTGTAGTAGTCTCTTAGGATGCTTTGTATTTCTGCGGTGTCTGTTGTAACTTCTCCTTTTTCATTTCTGATTTTATTGATTTGAGTCCTCTCCCTCTTTTTCTTGATGAGTCTGGCTAATGGCTTATCAATTTTGTTTATCTTCTCAAAGAACCAACTTTTAGTTTTATTGATCTTTGCTATTGTTTTCTTTGTTTCAATTTCATTTATTTCTGCTCTGATCTTTATGATTTCTTTCCTTCTGCTAACTTTGGGTTTTGTTTGTTCTTCTTTCTCTAGTTTCTTTAGGTGTAAGGTTATTAGATTGTTTACTTGAGATTTTTCTTGTTTCTTGAGATAGGCTTGTATAGCTATAAACTTCCCTCTTAGAACTGCTTTTGCTGCATCCCATAGGTTTTGGGTCGTCGTGTTTTCATTGTCATTTGTCTCTAGGTATTTTTTGATTTCCTCTCTGATTTCTTCAGTGATCTCTTGGTTATTTAGTAACGTATTGTTTAGCCTCCATGTGTTTGTCTGTTTTACGTTTTTTTCCCTGTAATTCATTTCTAATCTCATAGCGTTGTGGTCCGAAAAGATGCTTGATATGATTTCAATTTTCTTAAATTTACTGAGGCTTGATTTGTGACCCAAGATGTGATCTATCCTGGAGAATGCTCCGTGCGCACTTGAGAAGAACGTGTAATCTGCTGTTTTTGGATGGAATGTCCTATATATATCAATTAAATCTAACTGGTCTATTGTGTCATTTAAAGCTTCTGTTTCCTTATTCATTTTCATTTTGGATGATCTGTCCATTGGTGTAAGTGAGGTGTTAAAGTCCCCCACTATTATTGTGTTACTGTCGATCTCCTCTTTTATAGCTGTTAGCAGTTGCCTTATGTATTGAGGTGCTCCTATGTTGGGTGCATATATATTTATAATTGTTATATCTTCTTCTTGGATTGATCCCTTGATCATTATGTAGTGTCCTTCCTTGTCTCTTGTAACATTCTTTAGTTTAAAGTCTATTTTATCTGATATGACTATAGCTACTCCAGCTTTCTTTTGATTTCCATTTGCATGGAATATCTTTTTCCATCCCCTCACTTTCAGTCTGTATGTGTCCCTAGGTCTAAAGTGGGTCTCTTGTAGACAGCATATATATGGGTCTTGTTTTTGTATCCATTCAGCCAGTCTATGTCTTTTGGTTGGGGCATTTAATCCATTCACGTTTAAGGTAATTATCGATATGTATGTTCCTATGACCATTTTCTTAATTGTTTTGGGTTTGTTTTTGTAGGTCCTTTTCTTGTGTTTCCCACTTAGAGAAGTTCCTTTAGCATTTGTTGTAGAGCTGGTTTGGTGGTGCTGAATTCTCGTAGCTTTTGCTTGTCTGTAAAGCTTTTGATTTCTCCATCAAATCTAAATGAGATCCTTGCCGGGTAGAGTAATCTTGGTTGTAGGTTCTTCCCTTTCATCACTTTAAGTATATCATGCCACTCCCTTCTGGCTTGTAGAGTTTCTGCTGAGAAATCAGCTGTTAACCTTATGGGGGAGTTCCCTTGTATGTTATTTGTCGTTTTTCCCTTGCTGCTTTCAATAATTTTTCTTTGTCTTTAATTTTTGCCACTTTGATTACTATGTGTCTCGGCGTGTTTCTCCTTGGGTTTATTCTGTATGGGACTCTCTGCGCTTCCTGGACTTGGGTGGCTATTTCCTTTCCCATGTTAGGGAAGTTTTCGACTATAATCTCTTCAAATATTTTCTCTGGTCCTTTCTCTCTCTCTTCTCCTTCTGGGACCCCTATAATGCGAATGTTGTTGCGTTTAATGTTGTCCCAGAGGTCTCTTAGGCTGTCTTCATTTCTTTTCATTCTTTTTTCTTTAGTCTGTTCCGCAGCAGTGAATTCCACCATTCTGTCTTCCAGGTCACTTATCCGTTCTTCTGACTCAGTTATTCTGCTATTGATTCCTTCTAGTGTAGTTTTCATTTCAGTTATTGTATTGGCCATCTCTGTTTGTTTGTTCTTTAATTCTTCTAGGTCTTTGTTAATCATTTCTTGCATCTTCTCAATCTTTGCCTCCATTCTTATTCCGAGGTCCTGGATCATCTTCACTATCATTATTCTGAATTCTTTTTCTGGAAGGTTGCCTATCTCCACTTCATTTAGTTGTTTTTCTGGGGTTTTTTCTTGTTCCTTCATCTGGTACATAGCCCTCTGCCTTTTCATCTTGTCTATCTTTCTGTAACTGTGGTTTTTGGTCCACAGGCTGCAGGATTGTAGTTTTTCTTGCTTCTGCTGTCTGCCCTCTGGTGGTTGAGGCTATCTAAGAGGCTTGATGGGAGGCTCTGGTCTTATTTTATTTTTTAAACATTTATTTTATTGAAGTATAGTTGATTGACAATGTGTTAATTTCCGCTGTACAGCAAAGTGATTCAGTTATATATAAATACATTCTTTTTCATATTCTTTCCATCATGGTTTATCACAGTATATTGAATATAGTTAGCTGAGCTATACAGTAGGACCTTGTTTATCCATCCTATATGTAATAGTTTGCATCTGCTAATCCCAAACTCCCAGTCCATCCCTCCCCCACCTCTCCCCTTGGCAACCACAAGTCTGTTCTCTATGTCTGTGAGTCTGTTTCTGTTTTGTAGACATGTTCATTTGTGTCATATTTTAGATTCCACATATAAGTGATAACATACGGTATTTGTCTTTCTCTTTTTGACTTCACTTAGTATGATAATCTCTAGGTCCATCCATGTCGCTGCAAATGGCATTATTTCATTCTTTTTTATGGCTGAGTTGTATTCACTGTGCACATGTACCACATCTTCTTTATCCGTTCATCTGTTGATGGATGCTTAGGTTGCTTCTGTGTTTGGCTGTTCGGAATTGGACAACACTGCTTTAGATTCTGTTGTGCTTCACCTCCACGCTGAACTTTTGCCTGATGTCCCTCTGGTCATTTTCTCCCTACCCTCTTGAGCATTCAGCCTCCTCTTTCTCCAAGTTTCCTATTTGTTCTGTTTTCTCCCCACCTCTTGAGACCCCATTTGTGTTCTCTTTTTGCCATTTTGTGAGAGGCACCAAAATATCCTCAAGACCACAGGCTTTGTGGTTGGGACTGATCTGGGTTTGAGCCCAGGCTCCACCATGCCAGCTGTGTGACTTTGGGCGGGTCAGTTGACCCCTGTTTGTCTCCGTTTCCTTCTGTGCAAAATGAGAAGAGCAGTAATCACACCTACCTCATATAGGCTGTGAGGCTTCAGTGAAATGGTGCCCGTAATGTGCTTGCACAGGGTCTGGCTTGTCATGGCCCCTCAGTAAATGTTAGCTGGTACGATTAGCATCTTTCCTTCTTACTGACCCCCAGTTTCCTTTCTCCTTTAGTGTGAAGCCATTCTCGCAGACACCGTTCTCCTTGTCACTGACTCCTCCATCTACTGACCTCCCAGGTAAGAGCCTGTTCTCCACCCTCTCTTGTTTTCCCCTCTCTCTTCTCAGCCCTGACTGCCTTTCCTTCAACCTTCCATTGATCAGGGGATACATTCTTACTGAGATCCAGCTCTCAGGCAGGGCCTGTGGGGGTATGGAAAGATGAGTCACAGAATTTATAGTGGTTAAGAGCCTGGCCTCTGTAGCCAGATCTACTGGGTTTATGGTCTGTCACTTGCTAACCTAAAGGACATCAGGGACATTGATATATTAATCAAGATTCTTTAGCTGCACGTGACAGAAACCCAAATCAAGCTAGATGACCAAAAAAAAAAAAAAAAAGGGGAATTTATTGGTTCAGGTAACTGATATTTCAGGAGTTATGGCTTCAGGCATGGCTGGATCCAGGGGCTCAAATGGTAGCATCAGGACTTGCTTGGGTCTGCTTTCCTCTGTGGTGGCTTCATTCCCAGGCAGGCTCTGCCCACCTGGTAGCAAAGATGGCTTCCAGAAGTCCATGCTGATGTGGTCCTAAGAACTCACATTGGTGAAAGAGAGCTCTCAGGTTCCACAGATTCATCAACTGGGAATGCTTTTGGCTGCAAGTTACAGAATATCCAAATTAACAGTGCCTTAAATAGTAAAGGCTTTAATGATTCCACATAACAAAAAGTCTGGAGGTGGGCTGCTCCTGTGCTGGTTCAGCAGCTCAGCAATATCAGGACTGGCATCTCTATAGGTCTCTTGGCCTCTGTTTTATTATCCCAAGATGGCTGTTGTGACTCCAGGCATCACATCCCAAGCAGGACTTGGCCAGAGCCAAAAGCTTTCTCCTCCCAAAGTTCTGTCTTTTTCATTCAGGAAGAAACTCCTTCCCAGAAGCCCCCCCGCAGATTTCCCCTAACGTCTCATTGGCCAGGACTGTGTCACATGGCCACCTCTAGCTGCAAGGGAGGCTGGGAAAGTGAGTATTTAGCTTTTTCAGCTTCTAAGTGGAGGCAGGCAAGAGAGAACAGTGCTTGATATATTCAATAAATGTTAGCAATTATTATTGTTTGTTCTTCTCTCTCTAGGGTACGAGCCCCCCCAAGCCCTCTCACCTCCTGCTTTGCCCCCACCTGCCCCATCACCCCCAGCCTGGCAGGCTCGGGCTCTGGGCACTGCTCGGTTGCAGCTGGTGGAGTTCTCGGCCTTTGTGGAACCTCCGGATGCAGCTGACTCTGTGAGTGAAATTTTGGGATAGTCACTGGGGGGTTTTGGAATGAAGGGGGTTATAGGAAGGGAAAGCCTAAAGCAGGGGTTCTCAAATTTTAGCATGTATCAGAATAACATGGAGAGCTTGTTAAAACACAGATTGCTAGGCCCACCCTTGGAATTTCTGATTCAGTTGGTCTGGTGTAGGATCTGAGAATTTGCGTTTCTAACAAGCTCGCAGGTGATGTTGATGCTGCTGGTCCAGGGACCACACTTTGAGAACTACGGGAATAAAGGAAGTGGAAGGTCATGGGGTCATGGATTGGAAAGGCCAGAGAAATCATCCAGGACATCGTTCATTCATTCAGTAAACATTTTTGAGTGCCTACTGTGTGCCAGGCTTTGGGGTGGATACTGGGAGCCTGGAGAAGAAAATCTGTTTCTAGGTGCCAGCTTTCCTGGCCTAGGATGGAGACAGATGCCATATTAGTCAGAGTGGACTGACTGTTAGAAGAAATAACTCCCAACCCTCAGGGACTGAACAACATAGAAGTTTCTCACTCATTAACATGTCAGTGTGGCTGGTCGGTAGGAGCCTTCCACACAGTGATTTGGGGAAACCAGGCTTCTTCCATTTTGCGGCTCTGCCATTTTCTAGGGCTTCAGAAGATGCTGCTGGATGCTCTGCATCTGGCTGGCAGATGGTGGAAGGCAGAGAGTCAAGACTTATGCAGGTTTTATGAATCTGGCTTGGAAGTGGCAACTATCAGGTCTGCTCACATCCCACTGGCCAGAACTTAGTCACGTGGTCACACCTAACTGCAAAGGAGCCTGGGAAATGTAGTTTAGCTGTGTGAAAAGAAACTGGGATTTGTGAACACAGCAGTCTCTGCCATAGTGACCTAAACGCCAGTTGCTGTATATCGTGGTCCTGGTAAAACCCAAGTAAGATGAGATTAAAACCCTCCCATCTCACTTGGAACAAAAGCTAAAGTCCTTTCAGTTGCCTACAAAGCTCTGGTTGATCTGACCCTCATTCCTGTTCTGATCTTACCTCCTGCCCTCTCACCCTTGTTTACTCTGCTCTGCCACACTGACCGCCATGCCCTTTCTCAAACATGCCAGGCCCACTCTTGGTTCAGGGCCTTTGCATCTGGATGTCCTTTCCCCAGATATCCCCCTTCTCTCCCTCCATTCATTCAGGCCTTTGCTTGATTGTCTTCTCAGACTGGCTTTCCCAAGTCACTTTATGGAAAATGACAGTCTTGCCCACATTACTATGCTTTATTTTTTCATAGCATATGTCACTCTCTGAAGGTTATATTATCCATGGAATGATTTAAAAAAAATTTCTGTCCCTGCCAGTAGCTCCATGAGGTAAGGGACTTTGCCCTTGTAGCCCTGGGACCCAGAATAGTGCCTGCACACAGTAGGTCTCTCGACCGATGTCTGTTGAATAGCTAGTATGTGCTGGGATAGGGGAAGCTCATATTTCTATGGGTGTACAGAGGAGTAATTATACCTGGGGAGTGAGTGAAGACTTCCCTGAGACGAATTTGCTATGTGCAGAACTGGATGTTTCAGACACACAGAGAGAAACAGCATGAAGTTTTCAGGGAAACAAATAATTGAATATGGTGGGAGCTGGTGAGGCTGCAGATAGGTGGGTAGGTGCTGGTTCTGGAGGAGCTGGCATTGCCAAGCTGAGTGAGGGACCCAGACTTTGTTTAGAGGGTAATGGGGAACCACGGAAAAGGTAGGGTATAGAGATGCCATCTGACTGCAATCAAGGGAGGCTTTCAGGAAGAGGCAGATTTGGATGGACTTGGGCCTGGAAAGACAGAAGGAGGATTTGTATTGGAAGAGAAGAAGGGGAATATTTTCAGGGTATGGACAGAAGTGATAAGAATAAGAACAGATAGAAAGTCCTGATGTGGGCTCTGTGGATTTCCACCCATCCATCCATCCATCCATGAACACCTATTCAATACAGGGCCAGGTTGAGGGGGTGTGGGCTTTGTCCGAGGGGTACTGGGGAGCCATGGGAGGATTATGAGCAGGGGAGGGCCAGGGTTAGCTCTGTAGCCATGTGAGTGAAGAACTGAAGAGGAGATTGGAGGCTGGGAGGCCAGGGAGAAGGCTGGGGTGAGGGTGGGAGAGGACAGGGCTGTGGGGATGGAGAGCAGGGGACAGGGCAGAGAATTGGACAGTAAGGACAGGGCTTGGGGACTGAGATACTGCGGGAGTAAAGGGGCAGCAGGGAGCAGGGACAGTGCCTGAGAGCTGGGCCCAGTGGAACAGCAAGCAGGAGCTGTGGCGATGGTGACGGGGTGTGGGATGGGCTTGGGCAGTGAGGGCTGGGGGTCCAGCCCATCTCCCACTCCTCACCCATGGCTGTCCCTCCTCAGTACCAGAGGCACCTGTTTGTACACATCAGCCAGCACTGCCCCAGCCCCGGAGCGCCCCCCCTCGAGAGTGTGGATGTCCGGCAGATCTATGACAAATTCCCTGAGAAAAAGGGTGGTCTGCGGGAGCTGTATGATCGTGGGCCCCCCCACGCCTTCTTCCTGGTCAAGTTCTGGGTGAGTTCCACCACCAAAAACAAAAGTGCTCACAAATCATGTGGCCTCCTAGCTAAGGCCACTGGCTCTAACGGAGAGTCTCAGGACTTACCAGGTCAGCCTGGGCCTTACCAGTCCTCATGGCTCAGAGTGTCAGCCCCCTCAGCAGCAAGGAACACCAAGGAGTTCTGGATGGGACCAGTGCAGGTGTAGAGACCTCCAGCCTCCCCAGGTCCCACTAGACTTTGCCACACCCAGTCACGCGACTGATATGGCCCTGGGGATTTGCTTGTGACATTTCAGACTTCCCTATATCCCACCTGACCACACCAAACCTTGTTGCTAAGGAATGGCTCCTTCCCCTTAGCAAATGAATCCTGGAGTGTTTGGTCTCTAAAAAGGGGACGAGGCTTTACTGGGTCTCACCAGACCCTGTTGCTAAGAATGTCTGGCCTTGAGGAAGCGACTGAAGGAGCTGGGGAGTGGCTTTGTAAAGTCCTGTATTTATTTAGCAGTCATTTATTGAGCACTTAATGTATATAAGCCCTAAGCCAGGTATGTAATTGTGAATAAGAGGGTTTCTTAGGCTTGTTTGGTGTGGTGTCCAGTACAATGACTGATGCTATAGGGGTTCAATCAATATCGTGAATGTTTAGGTCGTGCAAACTCTTGTGGTAACCAGGGCTGTGGAGGGATCTACGTAGTCTCTGAGAAGGAAAGCCCGTAGCTTCCATGGTTATGAAGCACTCTGGTATGTGATGTGGAGGCCTGAGACGGCTCTGAGGATGTGCTGCTGAAGTTTCAGGCATTGCTAGGGCTTAAGACAGGCCTCACAAGGTCCCAGGTCTGGAGAGCAACCCTTCAGAAGCCCAGTATGTGAAGGGCTGCAGGGGAGTGGCCGGGAAGACCTTCTGTTTTCTTTGGCTTCACAAGGCCCTGTTGCCAGGGTGATGGATGGAGTCAGGCCTCTGGGGAGAGGACTAAACCACCCTGGAGAATGAATGACCTGACCAAGTTAGCAACTACAGTTAGGAAAAGGAAGAGATGTGCCTCCCAGGAAGGTGACCAAGGGGCTCAGACCAAAGGTGTGATGGGGTCTTAGGCTTCATTAGGCTCCACTTGGCCTAATGGACTGTCTGCCAATTGGCCACTGGGGTCATGAAGGGATCTGACATCTGAGAATTGGCTGAAAGGGCCTGGGAGAGTTTTCTAGAGAGGAGTCAGGCTTCCCCAGACCTCACCATGCCCCGTTGCTAGGGAATAGCCACTTGTCTTAGCAACCAGGGTCAGGAAGGGCCCTGAGGGAGAGCCTCTGGTTGCTAGGGAATAGCTGCCTCCTTAGTAACCAGGCCCTTGGAAGGGGCTGAACGCCTGAGTTGGGGGTTTCAGGAGAAAAAGTTGAATTCCAGGGCCTCTTTGGTGGGGAAGTTACTGAGGAGAGAGGGTCAGGACCATGGGGGACCCAGACATCTTTAACACTGATGGAAGGAACGGTGGGTCTTCTCCAGAAACTGGCCCATGGAGAGGTGGGGACTTTAAATGTTGAGGAAGAGGGATGGGCAGCTGCAGGGCAATGGGTGACACCAGGCCATGGAGCAGAGTTCCCACTTCAGAAGAGTCCCCACTGTTTATGAGGGACACCCCCTCCACCTTACCTGTGCCTCCCCATCCCCAGGCGGACCTGAACTGGGGCCCAAGTGGCGAGGAGGTGGGGGCCGGCGGTAGCAGCGGTGGCTTCTATGGAGTGAGCAGCCAGTACGAGAGCCTGGAGCACATGACCCTCACCTGTTCCTCCAAGGTCTGCTCCTTCGGCAAGCAGGTGGTGGAGAAGGTGGAGGTGAGGCTGGAGGGGTGGAGCTCTGGGCGGGTGAGCGCCCAGCCACCTGCCACTTTGGGGGTGCAGACTAAATGGACTGGGAGCCACGACAGCTCAGGCCTTTGGGGGTCTGCGTGGTGGGTGGGGGGGTGTCCTAACCTCTTTAATGCACGGGCTTAGAGCTAATCCGGAGTTCCAAAGTGATGTGTAGGGGTCACTTTGAGGATTCTTGTGGATTTGGAGGAGTCCGCAGGGCAAGGAGGTTCAAGGGTCACACTTAGGGCTTGCGGAGGGCTTGAGGGGGTTCTCAAATACAGAGGTCAAATAGACTTTGGAGATCTCATGGAGGGCCTTCGGAGGGTTTGAGGGTATCTGAGGGCCTGGAGGGTTTTGAGGGTTCAGAGAACAGCTTCGAGGGGCTGGAGGGGTCCCTAGTTCCAGGCTCAGTGATCCTGAGCTGGGTACCCAAGGGTTCAGGGTCCCATCTTTGGTCACTGTGGATGGGGCAATGGAGGGCAGATGGCAGTGGGAAGTGGGTGTGGCATCTGAGAGGTGGCATGGAGCGGGGTTCAATTCCTGGGGTGAACCCTGTGTCTCTGAGTCACTGTCCTCTCCACTCCCTGTCCCCTGGTTCAGACGGAGCGTGCCCAGCTGGAGGACGGGAGGTTTGTGTACCGCCTGCTGCGCTCACCCATGTGTGAATACCTGGTGAATTTTCTGCACAAGCTGCGGCAGCTGCCCGAGCGCTATATGATGAACAGTGTCCTGGAGAACTTCACCATCCTCCAGGTGATGTGCTGGTGCTGGGCCTGAGCAGGGACCCTGATGTGGAGGGGAGTGCCTGCAACAGACCCTCAGCCTAGGGACCCTTTACCTGGGAAACTGACACAGTGGGGACCTCACACTTGACCCTTAGCTTAGGGGACCCGTTTACCCAGGGAACTCTTATGGTGGGGATTCCACAGCATTCTCATAAAAGGGAAATTGACCTGGAGGACACCCCACAGTGGATCTTCAGCCTAGGGGACCCCCTTCACAGGGAACCTAACCTTAGCCCAGGGAACTTGATATGGTAGAATCTCCTTTAACTTTGGGAAGTATGATGTGGTGGGGACCCCCTTGACCCTGTAATGTGATATAGGATCTGATGTGAGGCCCCTCCCTACTGACCCTGAGACCTAGAACCTGGCATGTTGGCATCCCATCTACCTGGGGGAACATGACATGGTGGGGATCCCTTTCTTGGGTATCCCATGATTCCTCGGGGAGGGCACAGTGTTCCCTGCCCTCCCTTCCAAGCATAAACCCCTTCTCCTGGCCTCCTTGGCAGGTGGTGACAAACAGAGACACCCAGGAACTGCTGCTCTGCACCGCCTATGTCTTCGAGGTCTCCACCAGTGAGCGGGGGGCCCAGCACCACATTTACCGCCTGGTCAGGGACTGAAGGGGGGGCCCCAGAAGTGGCTCACTCCCAGAATACTCTCCTCCCAGGAAGGACCTCCAGCTTTCCTCACGCTTCTTACTTGGGGGGTGGGGGGTGGGCTGCTTCCTCTTAGGACCTTAAAAGCTCGGTGGTGAGTTGAATGGGCTGGGACTGAGAGGAAAGGATGGATCCTGATATTGGGACCTCACAGGGGTGTCTGAAAGGACAGATCACTCCAGAGCATTTGACACTGGGGACGGGAGTGAGACAACCCCTGGGACAGCACTGGTTTCTGTCTCTGACAGGCATCCTCCCCCTTCTCTGTTTTGGATGTTTTGGAGGGCCCCAGTTACACATTGGCTTGTCCCTCTGTTTTTCAGCACCCCCCTTCTTCCCAGTCTGCCTCTCCTTACCAGCGCCATCCCGGGACCCTGATATTGAATTTTGAAGGTTAACCCTTTCTGTGCAGGAGTAGAGCCAGGTGGGCCCTGGAAATTTTTTTTTTTTTTTTTAATATAACAAGAGATATTTATAAGTGGGTGTTAGGGTCGTGACTTTTTCTCAGCTGGGCAAGCAGTGGGGTGAGGCTTTTAAATCTCATGTCCTCTTCTAAATGAGCCGTGGGGCTAGACTGTGTTGCCTCCTTCTCCTCCCCTCCCCCCAAAGTGTGTTGGTTTGTGTTTTGACAGAGGATAAAGCTATTTTACCAAAATGCAGGGGATTTATTTGGCGTTTGGGCTAAAAATAATCTAGTGGGAGGTGGTAGGCCGACAGATGAGGCAAAGAAATGAGGTGTCTTTAGGGGCAGGAAGCTGGTGGCCGGAAACCCCAGGTCCCACGGGAGAGGTGACAACAGCGGGGCAGGCAGACATCTGGGTCCCCGAGGGGAATGAGGGCTCAATGGCTGGGACCAACTGGGGATTAAACAAATATTTACAGGCGACGGGGAACTAAATGCCCAGGGTACTTGAGGGGGTCGGGGCGGGGCTTCGGGAAGGGCGGGGCCTAGCGGTACCGAGCGAGCCGATCGTAGACGTGGTCCAGGTTTCTGCACAGGAATATGGAGAGCGTCATGAAGCTGAGCTATAGAGAAAGGAGACGCGGTCAGAGAGGTCGAGGGGGTGCCGGGGAGAGTCGGGGGTCCCCAGGGAAAACACCTAGGGGGTGGGGCCTGGGGAAGAAAATAAGGGCCCGCGAGTTGGGCGGGGCTGCGTCATGGGAGGTGTGGAGAGGAGAGTAGGTAGGAGATGGGCGGGACTAGAGGGAGAACTGGGCCTGGTTGTGAAAGACTCAGTCAGGGACGGGAGTTTGGAGAATATGGCGGAATTAAGGGTAAAAGGGCTAGAGGTCATTGGGTAGGACACCAAAGATACGGGCGGGCCGGGGAGGGGTGGGAGCAGAGTTGAAGCAGGAAGGAATAGGGTGGGGTAGGGGGAATCCAGCTGCGTCTAGCGTAGGTCTAGAGTCAGCAGCAGCGTGATCCGGAGAAAGCCCAAAGTCCTTTATTCCGGAGGCTCATCTATCTCGCCCTCCGTCTCGGCCTCTAATTCCATCTCGGCCTCCGTCTCCGCGCCTGCACTCCCGGTCTCAGGTTGTTCCTCGTCTTGATCCCAAAGCGGCCAGGGCCCGAGCCATGGGCAGTTTACCCTGCGGGGCCTTGTCCCCCCAGTTAGGGCAGGCACCCGCCATGCCCCAGCCAACCCACAGACTGCCGCTACGCCCCATGCTGCTCAGCACACCATAGCGCCCGCCGCTGCCATCGGTGCTCGGGCCCGGCCCGGGGTTCGAACAATAGGCATCCGGCACCTGCGGCTGGCGTTCCTGGTGGAGCATGCTGCGTGGTAGTAGCAGGCTCAGCCCCGCCACACTCACCTGAGGGGAAAGGGGAGGGATATTGCGGCCAATAGCAGGAGGCTGATATGCCAAGGAGGACCAATGGGAGCCTCGCGAGGAAGGGCGGGAACGCCTGCTCCCTCCGCGCAACCAATCAGGGCTCACAGAGGGTAGGTCTCCTCCCTCGTCCCTGGTGGAGCCTCAGGAGGGCCTGGACTGGCTGACGCTCTATCACGCATGAGCTTTTCCCGGAGAGAATGGTTGGACGCGCAATTTGGGGCGGGGCCACCTAGACCAATCGCGAGTGGGGGCGGGACCAGATTACCTCCAGTAGACCCACGCCGAGACAAATGCCCACTATGGAGATGAAGTTGTTGTGCAACCACTTCTGGAGGCTCCGTGCGCAGCCCTGGGGATATAGGGGAGAGGTTACGGGTAGGGTTCTTTCTGGGATTCGCCCTCAAGGCCGGGCCCACTGTTCTCCTCCGCCCAGCCCTAACCCTTCTTTCAGGTACCGCCCCCCTTCCCTAGTTACCAGGGTTCTCTAGTCTCTCCGCTTCGGCCGGTCCAAGCCTTCCCCCTCCCCAGGCATCAGTGTTCCAGATCCTGCCCTTTCGCCTAGGCCTTTTCTTTAGGCCCCGCCCTTCAAAAGACCCCGCCCCTTGCAGGAGCTCTGCCCCTCTTGTAGTACCGCCCTTTCTCGTAGCTCCACCCTGTCAGACCCCTCCTACGTCCTGCGCTCCAAGTCCTCCCCACCTCGCGGTAGATGTAGCTGTTCGCGGGGACCAAGCAAATGTCTGCATTGTGTCGGGGCCGCGCCAGTGGTCCGAGCCGGCTGAACTGAGGGAAGGAGATCTTATCGAAGATTGCGGAGTCGTTGGTCGCCGATGAGTTGTAGCAGGAGCAGGGCACGCGGTGCCCTCTCGATTCGTTGCTCCTCAGGCTGGGGATACGGAACCAGTCCTGAGGAGAGTTCCAGCCGCAGCAGCGCAGCTAGAAGAGTGACAAGAGTCAGAGGAACAGGGGCTGGAGGGATGCAAGATGCTTTGCGGGATGAGGGGACTGGGTGATGGGTATGAGGTCATACTGGGGAGTAGAGGGCTAAGTGGTGGGTGCAGGGTGGGGGACTGTGATCTGGGCCAGGAGACATTAGGGGAACATGAGGTTGGGAGAGACGAGTCACGGGGGTAGGGGTCATGGGGCTGGGGGAGGAGCTGCAGAATCGTGCTGTGGACTGAAGAGTGGGTAGGCAGTACAATTCAGCCTCAGGGAGGGGACAAATGGATGGGAGGGCGGGGTCATGTGAGTGACCAGGGAATGGAGCCTCACTTGGGCCGGGTGTCTTGGGAACCGGAGTCACTACTGGGCAGGGAGTGGGGTCACGCTAGGGCCTTGGGGCTGAGGGCGGAGTCTTGTCGAGGCAGGGGGCGGAGCCACTGCAGGAGCTGGGAGCTGGGGGACTGGGCCACGTCGCCACGGCTGGAGGTGGCGTAGGTGAGTAGGGTTACATTAGGGTCCTACAGCTGGGGGCTCGGGTCGCGTCGGGGCCAAGTCTCTTACAGGCAGTGGGCGGAGCCACGTCAGAGTCTCAGAGCTAGAGGGAGGGATCCTGGTGGGTGGGGGCCTCACGCACCTGAAACTGCACGTAGTCCCAACTCTCCTCCGCAGCCGTCTCCTCCGGGTGGGCGCGGTAGGTTTGGATCGTCTTCAGCACGACGTCCTCCACTTTCCGCTCCAGCTGACAGGCCGAGAGTGAGGATGAACCACCACCTGCCTCCCCACCGCCATCTGCCCCAACCCACTCCAGCCACTCCGTGGCTGTCTCAGCCTCAGGTAGTCCCTGAGCATCTTCAGGTCGGCCTCGGTTTTTCGCTGAATGTCTAGCTATGTCTCTATCCCTCAAAATCTCTCTCTCTGCCTGTTTCTATCGTCTGTCTTTCCGTTTCTCCACTATCTCCCATGATCTCATTCGGTTTCTGTCTCTTTCTCGGAGCCTTCTGTTTCTCCGAGGGTTTTTTTTTTCCTGTTTCCCTTTGGATTTCTGTCTCTCTTCCTCTGTCCGTGTCGGTGAGTCTTTCTCTGGCCCTAACTGTCTCTAGCTCCTTCTCTGTGTCTCTCTGCCAGTCTCTGCATCTGTCTCTGTCTTTCCGTGTCTCTGTTTCTTTCTGTCTTCTCTGTTATTTCTCTTTGTCTATGTCAGCCCCTGTCTGCCTTTGTTTCCATCTCTTTCCACCGCCCACTAGCTGGGGTTGGGGGGAGGAGAAGGGGAACTCACCTGGACCTTCTGAGTGGAGATGAGGATTCCCAGGGTGATCTGTGTGGCAAACAGGAGCAGCAGTGTCCCAAAATACTGGGGAGGGGCAGAGTGGAAAGGTCAGGCTGAATCCCTCCGCAGGATGAAGGAGCTGCCAGGGCTCTATTTGAGGGCAAGATGTGAATGAGCCTAGGGATGGAGGGGGGAGGGGCACTCACCAGGCCCAGGAGGCAGCGGAACTCCTTCAGGGCCCCCACACAGCCCAGGAGGGCAAGGCCCATGGTGAGGATTCCTGAGATGGCCAGGGCCTTGGACCAGATCTGCAAGGGCATGAAGGACAAGCCTGGGGGAGGTGAGAAACAGTGACGTTTGGCTCCATGTGCACAGCTCCAGGCAGCCCCATTCCATACCCACACACCACCCAAGCGGGGAACAGTAACCTGGGGGACGTCTTCCTGGGCTCCTGGCATCCTCTTCTCTGGGCCTCTGTCCCTGTCCCACCCTGAATCTCTCTATCCCTTTCCTTCTGGGATTCTCTCCACCTCTCTCTGTGGGTCTCTGTCCCTCTCTCTCTTTGGATCTCTGTTCCCTTCTTTCTAGATCTCTGTCCCTCTTTCTTCCCGGTCTCTGTCTTACCCTCTTGTTCTCAGTCTCTCTTTCCTCCGTCAGCTCCTACCCACCCCCAATAGTTTCAGCCCCATCACTTGTTCTGTGACATTGGATCAGCCATCTAAACCTCCCTGAGACCTAGGGAATAATGCTATCTGTTTCCTAGAGTTGTTTTGAGGAACACATGGGAGGCATGTGTTCAGTCTGGTCCTCTACACAGGGCAAACATTTATTATATATGAGCTATTAGGATTTTGACTATTACTCCATTGTTTTTTTCCTACAATTATTATGAGTGTTAATCTGTTCTTCTACTTCCTTGCTGTGTGACATCCAGTAAGTGACTTCCCCTCTCTGAGCCTCACAAGAGGGAAGATTTATGGGAGAATCTGATGAGCCTCTGCCCAAGATCTGACACCTAGGAAGTGTCTGAGAAATGGCCATTATTATTACTGGTATGCACAACTCATTTGCCAGAGGAAGAAGCTGAGTCTCGGAGAGTTATGGCAGTAGCAAGTGGTGGAGCAGAGCCTGAGATCAGAACAGGGAGTTGGGCACCATGGGCCTCCCTGGGATGAGGGAGACCACAGGAGGTCCTTGGAAGGGAGCCCAGTTCATGCCTGCTCCAGGAAGGCCCACCCGGACTGCCCCAGCTCCCTTACCCACAAAGGACACGAAGCTGGTCTTGTCGATGAGTATCCAGATGCCGAAGCAGAAAATAAGGCTGCCTAGGACCTGGGGAGAGGAGAGGAGAGCATGGCCAGTGGGCAAAGGGGGATTTGAGATTGGGCAGCTGCGGCAGGGGCTGGGGCGTGGGCTGGGGAGCCGGGAGGCAACTCACGAAGAAGAAGAGGTTGAAAACGAAGAGGAGGTACTTGATGAGGCTGAGGCAGCTGTCCTGGGCTGACATCTTCTTCTAGAGGTGTGAGAGAACAGTGGGAGGGACAGGACAGAAGGGGTGGTGGCAGTAGGGAGACGCAGGCAGAAAGAAAGACCGTGAGACAGATAGGGAGAGGCCGAGAGAGAAGAGAAAGGAAGAACTCAGAGAAAGAGGAAGTTCCAGGGGCAGAGCCCCACCCCCTCCCTTTACATGCGAGGTGACTTTCTTCTGTGTCTCTGTCCCCATCTCCCTCACCTGCCCCACTGGGATGCACACACCAGTACCTGAGGGGCCTTGGAATTGGTGGGCACCAAGGACATACCAGGCAGTTCTTCCCAGGTCTCCATGGCTCAGGCTGGGGGACGCACAGGGAATCCTGATCTACTTGCACCCACCTACTCTGGGCACCAGGACCCCAGGCTGGCCCTGGACAGCAGCCGACCTCACAGACACTCTGACCTCACCGCCTGCAAAGCTCTGCCACCTCTGCATTCATCTCTGTCCCTGCTTCCCAGCCCTCCCAGTCTCTTGTCCTCCTCTCTCTCGGTCTCTGTTCTTTTCTCTCTGGATCTTTATCCTCTCTTTACTTCTGGGTCTCTGTCCCCTTCCCCCCCAGGTCTCTATCCTCTCCCTCTCTGGTTTCTGGCCCCTTATCTGCGTGCCTGTCCTTCTTTCTCTGTTTATCTACCCCCTTCCCCCACCCTCCTGTCATTGCCCCTCTCTCGGAGTCTGCATCCTGTTCTTGGCAACAAGTGTAGACCAAGGTCCTCCCATGTGCTGGGCCAGGGGCTGGGCACCTGGGGGAAGTGAAAGTGCTGCAGGTCCCAAGTGGGAAGGTCCCCAGTGCGAGGGGTGACTTGGAGGTACCAGAACACCCAGAGCGGAAGCTGAGCCTCGGGCAGTACTTCCTGCTTCTGCAGTGAGGCCCCTAGAGGGGCAGGCCCCACAGGAGTCAGGATTGAGCCCAGGACCTTGGCCGTTAGATCCGGGTGTGCAGTACCTGATTGTCTCTAGGCCCGAGCTGTGCAGCCAGCAGCCTTTGAAGTCTCCCCTGATGCCCTGCAGGTTCCTCACTTCTGTCAAGTCCTAAAGGCCTCATGGATTTTTAACATCATGGATGTTCCTACCATCTTGACATCCACCCAGGCCCTGGAAAACCAGACCTTCTTAGAGACCCAGTACCCTCTCTCTCTTCTGAGTGATCTCATCCACTTTTTTTTTTTTAAGTCTCCAAATGTAATTATTTCTTATTAATGTCATCAAAAATCAATTCATATTAATAGTATTCTGATTTTTGACTCTGGGCTCACAAGTATAATTGTACATATTTAAAGTGTACAGAATGATGATTTTATATGTATATATGTACATACGTATATACATATATGTATATAGTGGAATGATTGCCAGGCTCAAGCTAATTAACATATTCATCACTTCACATAGTAAACTTAGTGTGTGTATGGTGAGAACACTTAAGATCTACTCTCAGCAACTTTCCAGCACACAAAACTGTATTATTAACTATATTTGTCATGCTGTACATTAGATCCTCTGATCAGAACTTATTCCTCTTATAACTGAATGTTTATACCCTTAGACCTATGTCTCCCCATTTTCCCCACTCCCCAGCCCCTGGCAACCACCATTCTACAATGTTTCTGTTTCTATGAAATTGGCCTTTAAAAAATTTTTTTTAAAAAGATTCTACATATAAATGGTACCAGTATTTTTCTTTCTCTGGCTTCTTTCACCTAGCATAATGCCGCCTCCCCCTCCCCCCACTGCAGGTTCATCCATGTTGTCCCAAATGGCAGAATTTTCTTTTTCATGGCTGAATAATATTCCATTGTGATATATATATATATGTATATATATATATATATATATATATATATATATATATATATATATATATATATATATATATATATATATATATTAAAGTTAGGGTTAGGGATGTATCACATTTTCTTGATCTATTCATCTGTTGAAGGACATTTGCTTCCATATCTTGGCTATTGTGAATAATGCTGTAATGAACATGAGTGAAAAGATATTTCTTCAAGATACTGACTTCATTTCCTTTGGATATATACCCAGGAGTGGCATTGCTGGAGCATACGGTGCTTCTATTTTTAATTTTTTGAGGAACCTCCATACTGTTTTCCATGGTGGCTGCACCAATTTATACATTCCCACAAGAATACACAATGGTTCCTTTTTCTTCACATCCTCGCCAACACTTGTTATCTCTTGTCTTTTTGATAATAGCCATCCTAACAGTTATGAGGTGGAATCTCATGGTTTTGATTTGCATTTCCCTCATGATTAGTGATGCTGAACACCTTTTCATACCTCTATTGGCCACATGTATGTCTTCTTCGGAAAAAAATGTCTGTTCAGGTCCTTTGCCCATTTTCAAATTGAGTTATTTGCTTTTTTGCTGTTGAGTTATATGAGTTCTTTATGTAATTTGAATATTAACCCTTTATCAGGTATATGGTTTGCAAATATTTTCTCATATTCTTCATTGAAAAGGTTGCCCTTTCAATATATTGATTGTTTCCTCTGCTATGTAGAAGCTCTATTGTTTCATGTAATCTCACTTGTTTATTTTAGCTTTTGTTTCCTGTGCTTTTGGTGTCTTATCCAATGAACTATTGCCAAGACCAATGTGGTAAAACTCAAGGAGCTGTTTCCCTATGTTTTTCTTCTAGGAGTTTTACAGTTTCAGGTTTTACATTTAAGTCTTTAATCCTTTTCAAGTTAATTTTTGTGAGTGGTGTACGATAGTGGTTCAGTTTCATTCTTTTGCATGTGCTTATACAGTTTTCCCACTTATTGAAGAGACTGTCCTTTTCCCATTGTGTGTTCTTGGCACGCTTGTCAAAAATTAGTTTACTGTATATGCATGGGTGTATTTCTGGACTCTCTATTATGTTTCACTGGTCTATGTGCCTGTTTTTTATACCAGTACCATATTGCTTTGATCACTATAACTTTGTAATATAGTTTGAAATTAGGAAGTATGATGTCTCCAACCTTGTTCTTCTTTCTGAGGAGTGCTTTGGTTATTCAGGGTCTTTCACAGTTCCATACAAATTTTAGGATAGTTTTTTCCTATTTCTGTGAAAAATTGGAATTTTGATAGGGATTACATTGACTCTGTAGACTGCTTCGGGTACTCTGGGCATTTTCACGATATTAATTCTTTCAATCCAAGAACATGGGATATCTTTCTATTTATTTGTGTATTCCCCAATGTTTCTTTTCTCAATGTCTTATAGTTTTCAGTGTACAGGTCTTTCATCTCCTTGGTTAAATTTATTCCTAAGTGTTTTATTGTTTTTGATACAATTATAAATGGAATTGCTTTCTTAAGTTTTTTTAGATAGTTTGTTGTTAGAGTATAGAAATGCAGCTGACTTTTTTTTTGGCTGCATTTGGTCTTCGTTGCTGCGTGCAGGCTTTCTCTAGTTGTGGCGAGCGTGGGCTACTTTTCGTTGCAGTGCGTGGGCTTCTCACTGTGGTGGCTTCTCTTGTTGTGGAGCACAGGCCCTAGAGAGTGCAGGCTTCAGTAGTTGTGGCATACAGGCTCAGTAGTTGTGTCTCGTGGGCTCAAGAGTGCAGGCTCAGTAGTTGTGGTGCACGGGCTTAGTTGCTCCGTGGCATGTGGGATCTTCCTGGACCAGGGATCAAACCCGTGTCCCCTGCATTGGCAGGCGGATTCTTAACCACTGCGCCACCAGGGAAGTCCACAGCTGACTTTTGTATGTTGATTTTGTATCCTGCAACTTTACTGAATTCATTTGTTAGTCAGGTTTTTGGTGTGTCTTTAGGGTTTTCTACATAAGATCACATCGTCTGCAAACAGATAATTTTCTTCCTCTTTGATTTGGATAAGTTTTATTTCTTTTTCTTGCCTAATTGTTGTGGCTAGGACTTCCAGTACTATGTTGAATAGAAATGATGAGAGTGGACATTTTTGTATTGTTCCTGATCTTAGAGGAAAGGCTTTTAACTTTTCACCATTGAGTGTGATGTTAGCTGTGAGCTTGTCATATAGGGCCTTCATTATGTTGAGGTACATTCCTTCTATACCTAATTTGTTGAGAATTTTTATCATGAAAGGATGTTGAATTTTGTCAAGTGCTTTTCTGCATCTAACGAAATGATCATATGCTTTTTATCCTTCATTCTGTTAATGTGGCATATCACGTGTGTTGACTGCCATGTGTTGAACCATGCTTGCACCCCAGGGATACATCCCACTAAATCATGGTGTATGATCCTTGTGATGTGCTGTTGAATTCAATTTGATAGTATTTTAGTGAGGATTTTTGCATCTACGTTCATCAAGGACATTGGCCTATAATTTTCTTTTCTTGCAGTGTCCTTGTCTGGCTTTGATATCAGGGTAATGCTGGTCTCATAAAATGAGTTTGGAAGTGTTCCTTCCTCCTCAACTTTTGGGAAGAGTCTGAGAATGATTGGAATTGATTCTTCTTTAAATGTTTGGTAGAATTCACCCATAAAGTTATCTGGTCCTGGGCTTTTATTTGTTGGGAGATTTTTGATTATTGACCCAATCTCCTTGCTCATTATTGGTCTGTTCAGATTTACTTTATGGTTCAGTCTTGGTAAGTTGTATGTTTCTAGTAATTTATTCATTTTTTCTAAATTATCTAATTTGTTGGTGTATAATTGCTCATAGTAGTCTCTTATGATCCTTTGTATTTCTGTAGTATCATTTGTTATGTCTCCTCTTTCATTTATAATTTTATTAATTGAGCCGTTTATCTTTTTTCTTAGTCTCGCTAAAGGTTTTTCAATTTTTGCTCATCTTGTCAAAAAACCTAACTCTTAGTTTCATTCATCTATTTTGTTTCTTTCTAGTCTCTATTTCATTTATTTCTGGTCTAATCATTATTATTTCTTTCCTTCTGCTACCTGTGGGCTTATTTCTTCTTTTTCTAGTTCCTTGAGGTGTAAGTTTAGAACATAGATGCAACAATTCTCAACAAAATGTAAACAAACTGAATTCTCTCTTTTCATTCTTATTTTTTTCTCCTCTGACTGGATAATGTCAAAATATCTGTCTTCAAGTTCACAGATTCTTTATTCCTTGGTGAACCAACCCCTGGGTGATGTCCTCATTTCCTCTCTCCCTCTTTCCCATATGGCCCATCAGTCCCTAAGCCAATCCCTTCTTCCCCCTGATTCTCTACTCTGTCCCCTCCTCTCTGTCCTCGTGGCTCGGGCTGACTCAGGACTTTTGTTCTCCCACCTGGACCCAGACCTCAGGCCCTTCCCTGGCCTTATTCTCTCCCCTCCAGTCCATTCCCTACGTGGCTCCAAAAGAGACTTTTTGAAACTCATACCTAGGTTACACAGCCCTATGTTCAAATCTCAGTTAGGACACTGACTCACCACCCCTTCCCCTGAGCGCCCACTTCTAAACCACCATGAAGTCCTTTATGCTCCACTACTAAAATACATTTCGAATCCATCCACTTGTGTCGAACTCCATGGCTACCATCCTAATCCAGGCTCTTATTATTTTCCACACAAATAATTATAATTGCCTCTGAAATGATTGTTATGTGTTGAATGGTGACCCCCCCCCCCAAAAGATATGTCCATGGCCTGGAATGTGACCCTATTTGGAAAAGCTTTTTTTGCAGATGTAGTTAAGTTAAAGATATCAAAATGAGATCAACCTTGATTATTCAGGCCCTAAATCTAATGACAAGTGTCCTATATTATAAGAGACACATAGGAAGACACAGAGAGAGGAGGAGAATGCCAGGTGAAGAGAGAGGTAGAGATTGGAGTTATGTAGCCACAAGCCAAAAAACTCCTGGAGCTATCATAAGTTGGAAGAGGCAATTATCTGATTCTCCCCTAGAGCCTCCAGAGGGAGTGCAGCCTTGTCAACACCTTGACTTTGGATTTTTGGCCTCCAGAATAGTGTGAGAGTAAAATTCTGTTGTTTTAACCTACCAAGTTTGTGATAATTTGTTCTTGAGTCACAGGAAACTAATACACCAATCTCCCACTTTTCTACCCACTGTTCCCTTCCTCAGAGATGAGTACGTGAGTACCTGGAGATCCAAAGGAAGGTGGCAGAGGTTTGCTAGATGCTCACCAATTTGGTTTCTTCTTTCTTTGGCACACAGGAAGACTACATTTCCCAAGCCTCCTTGCAGTGAAGTTGAGGCCATGTGACTGGTCTTGGGCCAGTGGAGTGGGTGCAGAGTGATGTAGGGCACTTCTGGACCTGGCCGTAAAATGTCCTGTACAATTTTTACCTTGTCTCTCTTCATTCATTCATTGGCTGTCTGTAAGCTGAGAATTTATTGGAGGACTTAAGGATGGGAGAGCCAAGAGATAAAAGAGCTTAGGTCCCTGGTTTCTTCTTGGAAGAGAGCCTTTTGGACTTTATGTAAGTAAGAATTTATTGCATTAAGCTATATAATATTTTATTAGTATATAAAGTTTGTTTGTTAGTATTAGTAAATAGGGTTGTGTGTTAAAGCAACTAGCTTTAATAATCCTGACGGCTACAGGTAAAATACCTGTCACTGCATTTTAGCCAGCATCAAAATTCAGATCTGTGATAAACTCCAGTGCTTTCAAATTTTCTTTTAGTAGTTTTGAGTGCATAATGTTATTTTTTTACCTCTTTCTTATGGTGAAAGATGACACATATAATAATGTTCACAAAACACAATGTACAGCTCAATGAATTATCACAATGTTAATACCCATGTAACGAAGATCAACATCATCATCGACCCAGAAACCATTTTCTCCCTTGCAAATCACTATCCCATTCCTCTTGACTTATAATTGCTATATTTTGGTTTGGCCTGTTTTTCATGATATAAATGGAATCATACAGTATTTATTCTTTTGTGTTTAACTTAATTTTGTTCAACATTATATTTATGAGATTCATCAATGGAATAAGTAGCAATAGTTCTTATATCCTCACCACTTTCAAGTATTTTATTGTCTGAATATCCCACAATTTATTTATGCATTCAACTATTGATGGACATCTCGGTTGTCTCCAGTTTTTTGATTATTACAGATCACACCAGTACAAACATTAAAAAAAAAGGATGAAATTAGTTTTAATAATATATTTTATTTAACCCAACATATCCAAAATATTAACTTATAATCCTCTCTTCCAAGTCTTCCTTGAATCTACTCGAATAAGGCTTTCATTCTGACTCGTTCACCAAAACCACTTTTGTCAAAGTCACCAATGATACCCATGTGGTCAATTCTTGGTCCCCATCTTACTTGACTTCTCTACATCACTGGTTGTGGTCCCCACACAGGCAGCATCAGTGTCAGCTGGGAATCTGTTAACATATTGTAAGTCCTCATCCCAGACCTACTGTAGTAGTCCCCCCAAATATATGTCCTTGTCCGAACTGCTGGAGCCTGTGAATGTGACCCTATTTTTTTTAACCCTATTTGGAAAAAGGGTCTTTGAAGATGTAGTTAAGGATTTCAAAATGAGATTATCCTGGATTATCTTGAGTGGGCCCTAAATCTAACGACAAATGTTCTTAGAAGAGACATCCAGAGGAAAGGCACTCCTAGAGGAGAAGGAGAAGACAGAGGTGGAGATTGGAGTTATGCAGATACAAGCCAAAGAATGCCTTGAGCCACCGGAAGCTACCCTTAGCCCACACATCCTATTGTCCGCCCAGAAGCCAAAGGGATCCTCCTGTTAAAACATGAGTCACTTCTTGACTCAGAACCCTCTAATAGCTTCTTATCTCACTCAGGAAAAAACCCCAACTTCCTATCATGACCTCTAAGGGCCTCCATACAATACTCTGGCCCCTGCCACTTCTCTCATTCCACCTACTACCACCCTTCCCTCAGTCACTGGGATCCAGCCATATTGGCTCCCTTGCTGTTTCAAGAACCTGTCAAGTATACTTCTGCCTCCAGACTTTTGTCATTGCTGTTCTCTCTGCCTGGAATGCTCTTCCTCATGCTGTTCCTAGCTCCTTTCCTCATCTCCTTCAAGGCTCTGCCAAATGTCACTTCCTCAGAGAGGTCTTACTTGACTACTGTCTACAGCTCTCTGCCTTGTCCCCTCATAACATTCTGTTTTGCTTTCTTAACAGCACTCCCATTCTTGGAAATTCTTATTTGTTTACATGTTTCCTGCTTTTGCAACTAGAATGTAAAATCTTTTTCATATAGTATCCCTAGGGTCTAGGGCAGTGTGGGGCACATATCATTCAATAAATATTTACTGACTGGCATTTTTCCTGGTGTCTTGAGTTCACAGATTTTCCTGCCCCAGGGCTTTGCATAGCCTCAGGGACTGAGATGTTCATATTCCATTTTTCACCTAGTAAATCAACCTTCAAGTCTCAGTTTCAGTGTTACTTCCTCAGGGAACTCCTCTTGTAACAGAGAAGAACAAGCCTGACTCCATATTGGATCTATTCCCTTAGTTCTAACCCTTGTGCTCTGTTGCCTGTGCTTAGTCATGCTGGCTCTGCACCTTTGTAGAAGAATGTTGCCAAAGCCTGAAATACACATGATAGCCCATTCTCAAGGCTCTGACCTTTAAATGTATAATGCTCTTCCATTCATATAAAGATAAAAAATTGGAAAACAGAAAATAAGTTGTCTTGTTGGAGGCTTATAGGAACATTGCGACCAGACCTACAGGTCACATAGGTATAAAAGAAGCCTGTATAAAAGAAGCCTGAATTTTAACTCCAGTAAGATTGTTCTTTTGGACACTAGTCCAGCATCTTCTTGGTATGCTGGCTTTCCAAATAAAGTTGCTATTCCTTCCCCCAGCAAGGATTTATTGGCCTGTTGTGTGATGGGCAGTATGAGCTTGGGCTCAGAAACACTCTCTCCAAATTAGGTCTCTGTGTTAAGGACTGAATAATTTCCCCAGATTGTAATGTATTCTTACAGCACCTAGACATTTTCCTTTACATCTTTTTGTTCAGTCATAATGATCTACGCCTGGGGACCACAGGTGGTTCTCAAAATGTGGTTCTCAAAATGTGGCCTAGGGACCGCTGGCGGTTCCTGAGACACTTTCAGGGGTTCATGAGGTGAAAATTATTTTCATAATACTACTAAGATGTTATTTGCCTTTTCACTCTCACTTTCTCTTGAGTATACAGTGATGTTTTCCAGAAGCTACAGCAAATGAGCTATTTTGACAAACCCTATGCAGAAGCAGATATGAGAATCCAATTGTCTTCTAGTAAGCCAGGCATTAAAGAGACCTGCAAAAATGTAAAATACTCTTCTCACTAAATTATTTTTGGTGTGGAAATTAGTTACTAAAAATGTTGTTTGCACAATGAGTTTTTGATGATAATACATATTTCAGAAATTTCTCGGTTTTAATATTGATAGATATAACTCACATAAACACAATCCACATAAATACAACCCACATAAATTATTGGGGTCCTTCATTTTTAAGAGTATAAAAGCAGTCCTGAAACCAAGAACTTTGAGTAAATCTTTAGGTTTTTTATTCTTGTCTGCAAGCCCAGCAGATTTCGTAATTCTCTGAAGGCAAGGTCCCCGTCTGTCTTATTGGACACATACTTAAGGTTTGGCTAGTAGTATGGGGAGACTTAAATGTTACTGTCAAAGATCTGAAGGCAAAAAGAAACGAATGGGAAGACCAATCCTCCCACCTCATCCTCACCTCCACATTACTCGGGGGACTGGAAGCGAAGCCCATGCTCCAGACGACGGACTCGGCTTAGAGCCTGGACTGAGCAGTGCGGGAGGATGGAAAGGGAAGGAGGTTGGGCACGTGGTCTAAACTGCACGAGAGGAAAGGAAGGAAGGAGGGACGCATGCGCATGTGTGCACGTGTGCGCGCATGTAGGGAGGGAGGTGGGGGTTGGAGAGGGCGGAGCCGCGGATTCGTTCCCTCTGTCAGAGGTGAGCGAGGGGAGTGGCGGCGCATGCGCAGAGGAACGCGGGAAAGTCGGTGCCTGAGGTAGAGCGAGGAGCGTCGCACGGTAAGGCCTGAGGCCTGAAGGGGCCTGAGGTGGTCGCTAGGCTCCTCAGTTGAGACTTCTACACCCTTATTTTCGGCTGACTGACCAGACTGAGGAGTCCAGGCCTCGAGGGTGAGGGTGAATTGGCCCCCGCAGGATCCCTGAAACGTTCATAAATCTGGGGTGTGTGAGGTTGGGTGTCACCCCCTGGGGTCACTGGACTTCGCCAAGGGATAACAGGCCACCTGACGGAACCTCCCAGACCCCGGGCTCTGTGGAGCTGAGAGGTCAAACGGCCCGAGAGGGCCCTCCTTTTTTCTCCCCTAGGACCTGGGAAATTGGCGTCAGCCACTTCGCTCACCAAATCTGACTTTGAGCCAATCCCAAGGCCTGACCTTCACGGGAAGCGGCCGTCGGTCCCTGCCCAATTGGGGAAGCCCGCTGGTTCAGGCTCCCAGGCGGCAGAGACCGGGTCTAGCCGCCTCACACGCCTGTTACGGACGAAGTTATTGCCTGCTCCTTGAGGAAGCTGGACACCAGCTCCCTCCTTTCATTTTTGGGGTTTATAGTTCCAGGGGAGGAGGTAAAGGGAGAGGAACGGGCATTTCCGGGAGGCCCGAGCGCTCTCCGGAAGGCATGGGCCTAGGAGAGCAGTTGCTGGGAAGGGTGGTGTAGAGCCTTACACGTTGGGCCACCATCAGGGCCTCTCCAGGCTGCGAGGAAGGGTTTACCAGGGAACCAAGGGGCTTTCTAGGTGTCACAGTGGCCGGTTTGCAGAATCTGTTTGCTGAAACTTAGTTCTCTCAGTAAGTCAAATTTACCGATTTACCAGAAAACTTGTAAATTCTGGTAAATGTACCAATTTACCAGAATACACTTGCTGAATGTGTTCAAGAAAGGTGGATATATTTTTCATGGGTACAGTTTTCCTTTGTTTAGTGGAACTCGGTGTCAGGGTCAGTGTTAACATGCATTATGGGAATCAGAAGTACTCCTTGTAATTTTGAGTTATGGTTCATTTCAGCTGCTGGCAAACCGTCTAGTAATAGTGAAGATCTGTGATCTTAGGTAAGCTGCCGACTCTTCTTTTTTAAATTTAATTTAATTTAATTATTATTTTTTTATACAGCAGGTTCTTATTTGTTATCTATTTTGTACATATTAGTGTATATATGTCAACCCCAATCTCCCAGTTCATCCCACCAGCTTCCTCTTCTTGGTTAACTTTTGAACAAATTGAAGTAAGATTATTGTTTTTCTGTTTATTCTGAAACCCAAAGGAAAGAATTCACTATGGACACGCTTTGGAGTTTCTCTTACTTGCTTTTGTGTTGATAACCTGAGGCTCTCTGTTTCTTTTTCATATCCTTAGCTTTTGTGACAGCATTTCCTTCTGGCATTTCTCCTAATTCTCTGGCCATTTCTTCTTCTTTTCTTTATATTTTATTTTTAATGTTCTAAATCATGAAATATGCATCCACAAAAGGGCATAGAATGTATAAACAGAGTTTTAAATGAATAATTATAAAGCTTACATCTGTGTAACTACCAGCCAGATCAAGAAGTAGAATATTACCATGACTCTGAAAGATCTTCTGTCATTATCATTTCACAATCAAGTACCCCTTCTTCCCTTTTAGAGGTAACTTCAAGTCTGACTTTTGTGGTGATCATTTCCTTGACTTTCTTTATACTTTTGCCATGTATATGTGTATCCCTAAATTACTAGTTTAATTTTGCCTCTGTTTTGAACTTAGAAATATGGACTCATTCTGTCTAGAATATTTTATGCTATGCTTCTTTTGCTCAGCATTGTGAAATTTATATTGTTGAGTGTAGCTGTAGTTCCTTTATTTTCTTCACATATGCATAGTATTCTTTTGTTTGAATAGTCTATGATTTATGCATTTTACTGTTGATGGGCGTTGGTGTTTTTCAACTTTATGACAATTATGAGTAATGTTGCTGAGAACATTCTTGTGAGAAGTAGAAGAATGTAGTTGGTTAAGAGCTGCTTCTGAAACCAGACTGTGTTAAATCCTGACTACCACTCATTGGAGGTGTAACGATGAGAAAGTTGTGTAACTTCTTTGTGTTTCAATTTTTTTCATTTTTGTAAAATGGAGGTAATAATAGTACCTACCTCCTAAGGTAATTGTGAAGAGTAATGTAATTTAAAAATGTAAAGCATTTAGAACAGTGCCTGACACAAAGCAAGCACAATGTGTTAGTTATTATTATTACTGTATTCTGTTGCACAAGTGAAAGAGTTTCTCTAGGGAATATATTGGGAGTTGTTGGGCCATAGGGTATGTGTATATTTGATTTTACTACTAATACTAGGTTGTTCTCCAAAGCAGTTATGACAATATACAGTAACGTTAATTGAGGATGAGACTCCCTGGTTGCTCTACATCTCATCAACACCTGGTATTATTAGACTTTTCCATTTTTTCCCAGTCTGGTTGGTGTGCAGTTGTATTTCATTGTAATTCTAATTGCCTTTCACTGATTATTAATGACATATTTGTAATAGTTATTGGGATAATTTAATTAAATGAATTATTTAATGATTATTTAAATATTATAAAATATTTATGAAGTGCCTGTCAAGCCTCTTGCCCATTTTCCTATTGGGTTGTCCGTATTTTTCTTCCTAATTCGTAGGTGTTCTTTATATCTTTTGAATGTCAGTCATTTGTTGTTATGTAGGTTGCAGGTATCTTCTCCCATTCTACAGTTTTTCTTTCTATTCTCCTTTTGGGGTCTTTTCAAAAAAGGAAGTTTTTAATTTTAATGTAGTAAAATGTATCACATTGAAATTTTATGGTCATTGCTTATTGTGTCTTTTATGAGAAATCTTTTCCTATACCAAGGTGTTGTGTTTCAAGGGGCACCATTCACATCAGCAGTAATTTTGTTCCCTGGAGTAGTATAAGACAGTGATTCTCCATTCTTTTATATTTTCTAGAATTTTATAGTATTGTTTTTCACATTTACTTCTTTTGTCCATCTGAGATTGATTTTTGCAGTTATTTGAGGTAGGGGTCAGTTTCTTTTTTTTTGCTGTATGGATACCCAATTGTCCCAGCACCATTTACTGAGAAGTTCACCCCCTACTTACAGGTCTGCTAAGGCATATCTATCATGTATCAGACTTAATATAACGATAAGTCAAATTTTAGGCTCTCTATTCTGTTCCATTAGCCTATTTGTTTGTCCCTGTCTCAATTCACACTGCCTTACTACAAATTTATAATAAGGCTTAATACTTGTTAGAGCATGTCTTCTCACTTTGTTTTTATTAAGGAGTATCTTAGCTATTTTTGGGCTTTTGAGTTTTCAGATAAATTTTGGTATCAAGGTTGAGCTAGTCTTATAAGTTGGGGAGTGTTCCTCTTTCTGTTTTCTAGGAGAGCATTTCTTTCTTAAAGGTTGGTAGAATTTGCCATTAATGACATCTAGTATTAGAAAGGTTTGTATATATGTGTGTGTAAGTGTGTGCACGAACACATATGTGTGTTTGATTTTCAGTTACAGTTTCAAGTTATTTAATGATTATAGGACTTCCTGGGTTCTTTATTTTTCCTGGGTAGTTCTTTGGTTAATTTTTACAAGGTATTTGAGTATTTCACCTATTTTTTGAAATTACTGGTGCAATAATGTTAATATTCTTTATTTAATATCTGCAGCATCTATAGTAATGTCCCCTTTTTTTAATTCCTAGTACTGGTTATTTGTACTTTTCCTCCTTTTTCTTTTATTTTTTTAAAATTAATTAATTAATTAATTTTTGGCTGCGTTGGGAATTCCTTGCTGCCTGCAGGCTTTCTCTAGTTGCAGTGAGCGGGGGCTACTCTTTGTTGCGGTGCATGGGCTTCTCATTGCAGTGGCTTCTCTTGTTGCGGAGCACGAGCTCTAGGTGCGCAGGCTCAGTATTTGTGGCACATGGGCTTAGTTGCTGCACGGCGTGTGGGATCTTCCCGGACCAGGGCTCAAACCCATGTCCCCTGCATTGGCAGGCGGATTCTTAACCACTGAGCCACCAGGGAAGTCCTCCTTTTTCTTGATCAAGCTTATTAGAAGATTGTCAACTTTATTAGTTCTTTCAAAGAACTTTTGGGCTTTGTTGATGATTTTATTGTTTGTTTTCTATTTCATTAAGCTTTGGCTATTATGAATAAAACTGCTATGACTGTTCTTGTAAAAGTCTTTTTGTGGCATATGTTTTTATTTTTCTTAGGTAAATCCATAGGAGGGGAATTACTGGGTCTAGCAGTTTAATAAGAAACTAAGATTTAAATAAATCTTTTTTTTTTTTTAAGTTATACAATTTTTATTTATTTATTTATTTATTTATGGCTGTGTTGGGTCTTCGTTTCTGTGCGAGGGCTTTCTCTAGTTGGGGCAAGCGGGGGCCACTCTTCATCGCGGTGCGCGGGCCTTTCATTATTGCGGCCTCTCTTGTTGCGGAGCACAGGCTCCAGACGCGCAGGCTCAGTAATTGTGGCTCACGGGCCCAGTTGCTCCGCGGCATGTGGGATCCTCCCAGACCAGGGCTCGAACCCGTGTCCCCTGCACCGGCAGGCAGACTTTCAACCACTGCACGACCAGGGAAGCCCCAGAAACTAAGATTTAAAAAGCCCATTTTCATAAGAAACTGCTAGACCTTTTTCAGAATGGTTGTACCATTTACACTCCTGGCAACAGTGTATGAAAGTTCCAGGTGCTCCACATCTTTGCCAGCATTTGGTGTTAATCTTCTTAATTTTATCAATTTTGGTAGGTAAACAGACCAGTATTTTTTTAAAATCATTATATTGTTCTCTTTCTTATAGTTATAAAGTTGTACACTCTGTATTTATTTAGTGATCACCTTAGAACTTAAAAAATGCACACTTAATTTATTGAAGTTACAGTATGTCTCCCCTTCTCCCAGAAGATGCAAAGAACTTAAAATATTCGAATTCTATTTACTTTCTTCTCAACTTGTATTTTATTAGTCTGATGGTTTTTATTTTTACTTTTTAACCTCCCAGGACATTATTATTTTGTTTCATATAGTTATTTTTTTCATTCGTATTTTCTTGCATATTTACTACATATGTATTTTTTGTTTCTCTTGGTTCTCAAATCACCCATCTGGGATTACTTTCCTTCTGCTTGAAAGACGTTTTAGAATTTCCATTAATGAAGATGTGTTCGTGACTGATTGTCAAAACGTTTTTGTCTGTTTGTAAACTATTTTTATTTTACCCTCATTTAAAAATATTTTATTAGGATTTAAGGTACTAGATTAGCAGGCTTTTTTTCTTCCAATATGTTGATCATATCCTACCATTGTCTTGTGGCTTCCATTTTTGATATTGAGAAGTCACCCTTATGTCTCTCCTTTGCAATAGTCTGTATTCTTCTTATAAGTGTTTTGAAGTGTTTTATATAAAATAATATGTCTGTATACAGAGTTCCTTTGGTCTCCAGTGGACTTCGTTGGGCTTTTTGAATCTGAGATTGGTTTATTTCACCAGTTCTGGAAAATTGTCTTAATCTTTTCAGACATTGTTTCTGCACCATTTTCTGTTCTTACCTTCTGAAAAGAACAATTAAATATCTGTTAGACTTTCAAAAATTTCTTTGATTTCTGTGTTTACTAACCTCCTTTTGTATTTTCCATGTCATTATCTCTTTGTGCTATGTTCTTGGCTATTTTTCTGACCTAAGTATTTCGGTTCACAAATACTATCTTCAGCAGAATCGAATCCACTGTTAAATTCATTCAGTAAACTTTTAATTTCAATTATTGTGTCCTACATTTCTTTTTAAATCTGTGAAATCACTTTTCATAGAGTCCTGTTCCCTTCAGATATTTTCAGACTTTTCCTTTATTTCTTGAAAAATAGAAACCAGTTATTTTATTGACTTTGTCTAATGATTCCTTTATTTGATGTCTTTCTTCATTTGATTCTGCCATCTGTTGTTTCTGTCAGTTCTCACTAGTGCCCTTTTTCCCTTATGTGCTATGATTCTCCCTGTTCTTGACAAGTTGTTTGTAGGAATAATTTAAGGCCTTAAAATTAAGGTGTCTTACTCCAGGAAAGATTTCAGTTTATTTCTGCAAAGTATCTGGGGGGACACCATTAGTCTTGTACCAATTATACTTAATTTGTGGGGTTTAATAGTATATTACTGTGATTTTAATGTGCATTTCTCTGATAACTAATGATGTTGAGGACCTTTTTTCAGATGTATTAATATATTGGCCATTTGTATGTCTTTGTGAAGTGTCTTTTTAAATCCTTTACCCATTTTTAATTGTATATCTTTTTAAAATTGAGGTATAGTTGATGTATTACATAAGTTACAGATATACAACATAGTGATTCACAAGTTTTAAAGGTTATACTCCATTTATAGTTATTATAAAATATTGGCTATATTCCATCTGTTGTACAGTATATCCTTGTAGCTTATTTATTGTATACATAATTAGTTTGTACCTATTATTCCCATACCCCTGTTGTATATCTTTTAATTAAGCTGTAGGAGTTCTTTATAGTCCCTAAATACAAGTCTTTGTCAACTGTATATCTCAGGATCATTTTCTCCTAGTCTCTGACTTGCCTATTGATTTTCTTAAGTCTTTTGATGAGCAGAGGTTTTTAATTTGGTGAAATCTAAATGATTAATTTTTAAAGATTATTGCATTTTATGTTCTATGTTTGAAATTTTTGCCTACCCCTAAGTCACAAAGGTATTCTCTTTTGTTTTCTTTTAAATGCTTTATAGTTTTAGATTTTACATTTAGATCAATGATTCATATCAAATTAATATTTGTATATGGTGTGAAATGGAATTCGAGTTTCATTTTTTTCCTCATATGGATATTCAGTTATTCCAGAAAGGACTTTTCTTTCCCGGTTGGTTGTCTTTGTATTCTATTTCAAGAATCAAAAAACGATATGCTGGGACTTCCCTGGTGGTCCAGTGGTTAAGACTCTGTGCTTCCAATGCAGGGGGTGCAGGTTCCACCCCTCGTCAGGGAAGTAAGATCCCATATACTGTGCATCATGGTCCAAAAAAAAGGACCATATGGTTTATTTCTGAATTACATTGCTACTTTTTTTTTTTTTTTTGGCCACGTGTTGCGGCATGTGGGATCTTAGTTCCCCAACCAGGGATCGAACCAGTGCCCCCCTGCACTGGGAGCACAGAGTCTTAACCACTGGACCACCAGGGAAGTCTCCTACCTTGCTACTTTTATATGTTAAATCGACCTTGCATTTCTGGGGCAAACTCCATGTGATCATTAGTTATTACTCTTTTATATATTGCAGGATTTGCTTTGTAACTTTTGTTGAGGATTTTTGTCTTCATCTATGTTCATGAAGATATTGGTCTTAAATGGTCTCTTTTACTAATATGATTATCAGGTTTTGGCATTAGGGTAATGGTAGCCTTATAAAATGGATTGGGAAGTGTTTCCTCCTTTTCTGTTTTCGAAGTACTTGTTCTTGGTGTGTTTTTTTTTTTTTTTTCAGTATTCTATATAATTCACTATTTGAAACCATCTGGGCGTGGAATTTTCTTTGTGGGAAGGGTTTTGATAAGGAATTCAATGTATTTAACAGACATAGGACTATACAGATTTCCCATGTCATTTGATATCAATTTTGTTAAGTTGTATTTTTAAGGAATTCCCCCATTTCATCTAAGTTGTTAAGTTTGTTGGCATAAAATTCTTATATTTTCTTATTATCCTTTTAATGTCTATAGGGTATGTAGTAATAATCCTCTTTCATTCCTGATATTGGTGATGCGCATATCTCTTTTTGTCCTATTGTTGATCATTTCAAACAACCAGTTTTGGCTTTCTTACTTTCATCTAGTGTCTGTTTTCTATTTCATTGATTTTTGATTTTATATTTATATTTTCCTTTTTTCCATTTTAGATTTACTTCTTTTCTTGAAACCTTCTTGTAAGACATTGATTTTAAACCTCTTTTCTAATTTCAGCGTGTAAAGCTATAAAATTCTCTCTAAGCATTGCTTTTGCTGCATTCCACAAATTTTGGTATTTTATAGTTTTATTATCCTTCAGTTTAAAATGTTTGGTAGTTCTTTGTGATTTATTCTTTGACCTACGGATTGTTTAGTAATACATTCTTTAATTTCCAAGTATTTGGAATTTTCCTTAAATATGTTGTTACTGATTTTAAATTTACTAACGTTGTAGTCAGAGAACATACTCTGTGATTTCAATCCTTGTAAATTTATTGATACTTGTTTTATGGCTTAGCACTGGTAAAGTGTATGTATTCTGCAGTTCTGAGGTTCTATAAATATCATTTAGGTCAAAGCTGCTGATAGCATTTTTGGATCTTCCTTATCTTTACTGATATTTTGGTCTTATTTTTTTCTGTCAGTTACTGAAAGGGTGTTAACTTCTACCATGATTTTGGAATTAATTTATTTTTTCTTTGACTTTTGTAAACTTTTGCTTCATATATTTTGGGACTTGTTATGTTTGTACACATTTGTAAACGTTGTCTTCATGATGAATTGACCTTTATTATTAGTAAATGTCCTTCTTTATATCTCATAATACTGTTTATCTCAAAGACAATTTTATGTTATTCTAATAAGGCCACTATAGCATTTTTATGCTTAATTTGCATGATATATCTTTTTCTAGTAATTGACTTTCATCTATGTCTTTGAACTTACAGCACATCTCTTCAGAAGCATCTAATTGGTCTTGCTTTTTTATTTATCCTGACAATTTTTGCCTTTTAATTGGAATGCTTAAACTAAAAACCTTTACTGTAATTGATATGGTTGGATTTTGGTCTCCCATTTTATTATTATTTTTCTTTTTGTTCATTTTGGGGTTCTGTTTCTCCTTTCTATCTTCTTTTAGATAGTTTGAATAATTTTTAGTATTCATTTTAATTTGTCTATTGTCTTGATAACTATAGCTCTTTGTAACATTTATTTACAGTTTTCTAGGGATTACAATTCATATTCTTTTTATAGTCTACTTAGAGTTAATATTTTATCAATTCACATAAAATGTAGAAATCTTGCAACTATATAGGTCCAGTATTTGCATCCCCCCCACCACTTCCAATGTGTTTTACATCTACCATGCAGTATAAAACCTACAACTTATAATTTTTTTGTTTGTTTTTAATTAATTTTTATTAGTGTGTAGTTGATTTACAATGTTGTGTTAGTTTCTGCTGTACAGCAAAGTGAATCAGTTATACGTATACATATATCCACTCTTTTTTAGATTCTTTTCCCATATAGGTCATTACAGAGTATTGAGTAGAGTTCCCTGTGCTATACAGTGGGTTCTTATTAGTTATCTATTTTATATATAGTAGTGTGTATATGTGAATCCCAAGCTCCCAATTTATCCCTCCCCCCCCCTTTCCTCCTTGGGAAACCATAAGTTTATTTTCTACCTCTGTGACTCTATTTCTGTTTTGTAAGTAAGTTTATTTGTACCATTTTTTTTTAGATTCCACATATAAGCGATATCATATGATATTTGTCTTTCTCTGACTTACTTCACTCAGTATGACAATCTCTGGGTCCATCCATGTTGTTGTAAATGGCATTATTTCATTCTTTTTTATGGCTGATACAACTTATAATTTTTGTTTTAAAAATCCATGTGTATTTTAAAGAAAATAAGAGGAAAATATAGTTTTTATATTTCCCACATATATACCACTTCCAGCATTCTTTATTTGTTCCTGAAGATCTGAGTTTCCCTCATTGTTACCCTCATTCTCAGAACTTCCTTCATCATCTTTGTTGTGTGGGTCTGCTGTGATGAATTCTCTTAGTTTCTCTTTATTTGAATATTTTTTTTTAAGGATATTTTTGTTGATTATAGAATTCTGATTGACAGTCTTTTTTTCCCCCTTTCTATGCTTTGAAGATGTTATCCATTCCCTTCTGGCCTCCATAATTTCTGATGAGAAGTACACAGCATTTAGTATTCTTCCCTTGTATATAATATGTTCTTTTTCTCTGGCTGCTTTCAAGGTTTTTCTCTTTATCTTTGATTTCCAGCAGATTGATTGTGCTCATGTTAGACATGTTTTTCTTTGTATTTATCCTGTGTGGCATTCTTTGAGCTTCTTTAGATAGAAGCCTATCTCTTTCACCAACTTTGGGAAGCTTTCTGCCATTATTTCTTCAAATATATTTTTCTGACTTATTTTCATTCTTTCCTGTCCTTTAAGGCTTATCCATTGTTAGACCTTTTGATTGGCCTCCCAGATCCCTAAGACTTTGTGACTTCCATCTTTTTCCCCCTTTTTCTTTCAGAAGTTGGATGATTTCTATGAGGGCATCTTCAAGTTTACTGACTCTTTGCTCTGTTATATCTGTTACATTATTTAGACTATCCAGTGAATTTTAATGCAGTTCTGCCTGACAATTTTATTTTATTTTAAAAAAATTTTATTGAAGTATAGTTGATTTACAATGTTGTGTTAGTTTCAGGTATACAGCAAAGTGATCCTGTTATACATATATTTATTCCTTTTCATATTCTTTTTCATTATGGTTTATCACAGGGTATTGAATATAGTTCCCTGTGCTATACAAGACATCTTGTATATAATAGTTTGCATCTGCTATTTATCCATCTTGTATATAATAGTTTGCATCTGCTAATCCCAAACTCTCAGTCCTTCCCTCCTCCACCCCCCTCCTCCTTGGCAACCACAAGTCTGTTCTCTATGTCTGTTTATGTGTTTCTGTATCATAGATATGTTCATTTGTGTCGTATTTTAGATTCCACATATAAATGATATCATATGGTATTTGCCTTTCTCTTTCTGACTTACTTCACTTAGTATGATAATCTCTAGGGCCATCCATGTTGCTGCAAATGGCATTATTTCATTCTTTTTTATGGCTGAGTAATATTCCATTGTGTATATATATCACATTTTCTTTATCCATTTATCTGTCGATGGACATTTAGGTTGCTTCCATGTCTTGGCTATTGCAAGTAGTGCTGCTATGAACATAGGGGTGCATATATCTCTTTGAATTATAGTTTTGTCTGGATATATGCCCAGGAGTGGGATTGCTGGATCATATGGCTACTCTATTTTTAGTTTTTAGAGGAACCTCCATACGGTTTTCCATAGTGGCTGCACCAATTTACATTCCCACCAACAGTGTAGGAGGGTTCCCTTTTCTCTACACCCTCTCCAGCATTTGTTATTTGTAGACCTTTTAATTAATTTATTTATTTATTTATTTATTTTTGGCTGCGTTGGGTCTTCGTTGCTGCATGCAGGCTTTCTCTAGTTGTGGTGAGCAGGGGCTACTCTTCGTTGTGGTGCACGGACTCTAGGCGCACGGGCTTCAGTAGTTGTGGCACAGGGGCTCAGTAGTTGTGGCTCATGGGCTCTAGAGCGCAGGCTCAGTAGTTGTGGCGCATGGGCTTAGTTGCTCTGCGGCATGTGGGACCAGGGTTCGAACCCATGTCTCCTGCATTGGCAGGCGGATTGTAGACATTTTAATGATGGCCATTCTGACTGGTGTGAGGTGGTACCTCATTGTAGTTTTGATTTGCATTTCTCTAATAATTTGTGATGTTGAGCATCTTTTCAGGGGCCTGTTGGTGCATTAATTGATTTTTCAATGTTGCATTCATTCAGCCTTGCATACTTGGGATAAGTCCCATATAGTCATGGTGTATATAATTCTTTTTATACATTGTTGGATTGTATTTGCTAATATTTTGTTGAGGATTTTTTTTTTTTTTTGGCCGCGTTGTGTGGCGTGTGGGATCTTAGTTTCCTGACCAGGGATTGAACCTGCGCCCCCTGCATTGGAAGCGTGGAGTCTTAACCACTGGACTGCCAGGTTAGTCTGAGGATTTTTGCATCTATGTTTATGAGAGATACTGGTCAGTAGTTTTCTTTTCCTGTGATATCTTTGTCTGGTTTTGGTATCTGAGTAATGCTGGTGTCATAGAATTATTTCCTCTGTGTCTGTCCTCTGAGAGATTGTAGAAAACTGGTATAATTTCCTCCCTAAATATTTGATAGAATTCATTAGTGAACCCCTCTGAGCCTTGTGCTTTCTCTGTTTTGGAAGGTTATTAATTATTTATTCAATTTCTTTAATAGAGGCAGGCCTATTTAAATTGTCTTTTTTGTGTTTTGGAAGGATTGTGTTTTGGAAGATTGTGTCTTTCAAGAAATAGTTCCATTTCATCTAGGTTATCAAATTTATGGGCATAGAATTGTTCCTAGTATCCCTTTATTATCCTTTTAATGTCCATTGGATTTGTGGTTATGTCTTCTTTCATTTCTGATATTAGTAATTTGTGTCCTCTTTCTTTCTTTCTTAGTTACCCTGGGTAAAAGCTTATCAGTTTTATTGATCTTTTCAAAGAACCAGCTTTTGATTTTGTTGATTTTCACTATTGATTTCTGTCTTCAATTTTTCTTTTTTTTTTTTTTTAATAAATTTATTTATTTATTTTTGGCTGCGTTGGGTCTTCATTGCTGTGTGCGGGCTTTCTCTAGTTGCGGTGAGAGGGGGCTACTCTTCGTTGTGGTGTGCGGGCTTCTCATTGCGGTGGCTTCTTTTGTTACGGAGCACAGGCTCTAGGCGCGTGGGCTTCAGTAGTTGTGGCGCACAAGCTTAGTTGCTCTGCAGCATGTGGGATCTACCTGGACCAGGACTTGAACCCGTGTCCCCTGCATTGACAGGAGGATTCTTAACCACTGCGCCACCAGGGAAGTCTCCTGTCTTTAATTTCTGCTCTGATTCTTATTATTTCTTATCTTCTGTTTACTTGGTATTTAACTTTTAAATTCTTCTTTTAGTTTCCTAAGGTGGAAACTTTGATTATTGGTTTTATATCTTTCTTCTTTTTTAATATATGCACTCAATGCTATAAATTTCCCCCTAAGCACTGCTTTTGCTGCATGGTCCCACAAATTTTCGTAAGTTGTATTTTATTTAGTTCAAAGTATTTTAAATTTCTCTTAGGATTTCTTCTTTGACCCATGTGTTATTTAGAAATTTATTGTTTACTCCACATATTTGGGGATTTTTCCAGTTATCTTTCTGTTATTGAGTTCTAGTTTAATTTGATTGTGGACTGAAAGCAGACATTGTATGACTTCTTGTCTTTGAAATTTGTTAAGGTGTTTTATGGCCCAGAGTGTGGTCTGTTGTGGTGAATGAGCTTGAGAAAAATGTGTATTCTGTTGTTACTAGATGAACTAATCTGCAGACGCCAACTATATCCTGTTGATTGGTGGTGGTGTTGAGTTCGACTATATCCTTACTGATTTTCTGTCTGCTGATTTTCAGTCTTTGTTCTCTTTGCTTTTCAGTTTTGGAGGTTTCTATCTGAGATATTCTCAAGCTCAGAGATTATTTTCTTAGCCATGTTCAGTCTACTAATAAACCCATCAAAGATATTCTTCATTTCTGTTACAGGATTTTTTTTTTTAATCTCTGTCAGTTCTTTTTGGTTCTTTCTTAGGATTTCCATCTTTCTGCTTACATTGCCCATCTGTTCTTGCATGCTGTCTACTTAATCCATGAGAGTCCTTAGCATATTAATCATAGTTTTTTTGTTTGTTTTTGGCTGCGTTGGGTCTTTGTTGCTGTGCACTGGCTTTCTCTAGTTGTGGCTAGCAGGGGCTACTCTTTGTTGTGGTGCGCAGGCTTCTCATTGTGGTGGCTTCTCTTGTTGCAGAGCACGGGCTCTAGGCACGTGGACTTCAGTAGTTGCAGCGCTTGGGCTCAGTAGTTGCGGCGTGTGGGCTCTAGGGCGCACAGGCTTCAGTAGTTGTGGCGCGTGGGCTCAGTAGTTGTGGCTCGCAGGCTCTAGAGTGCAGGCTTAGTAGTTGTGGTCAGGCTGAGTTGCTCCACGGCATGTGGGATCTTCTCGGACCAGGGATCAAACCCATGTCCCCTTCATTGGCAGGCGGATTCTTAACCACTGTGCCACCAGGGAAGTCCAGTCATAGTTGTTTTAAATCCCTGGTCTGATGATTTCAACATCCCATCCGTGTCTGGTTCTGATACTTGCTGTCTCTTCAAATTGTGTTTTTTTTGCCTTTTGGTATGCCTTTTAATTTTTTTCTTGATAGGCTGAATATGATATAATGGGTAAAAGGAACTGCTGTAAATAGGCCTTTAGTAATGTGATGGTAAGGTGTAGGGTGAGGGGAAATGTTCTGTAATCCTGTGACTAGATCTCAGTCTTTTAGTGAGCCTGTGTTTCTGGACTGTGAACTTTACAAGTGTTTCTCAGGGTTTTTTTCCCCTCTCCTTTTAGGTGGGGCAGGATGACTAGAGTGGGCTGGAGTTGGATATTTCCTTGCCCTAGGTGGGTTAGACTCTGATATTACCCCAACAGAGTAGGCTCTGGTTAACTAGTTTTTCCTGAGGGCAGGCCTTGTTAAGAACAGAGTGCTCTGGAGCAGTTCAAAATGTTTCTTTTTTTCCCTCCCCCTGCTGGAAGCACAAGGGAATTTATCTCTGATATTCTGTAAGAACCTGGTCGGGCTCCTGGATGTTAAACTCACAAAAATGTGCCCCTCACCAAATGACTGTGGCCCTTGGAGTTTTAAACTCTCAGAGTTGTCCACACTGAACCTCTAGCAATTCGTCAATTACAGTCAGGTTTTCCTATCCTGGTACAGGTTCTATGGTGATTTTTGCTCATGAGTCTCTGCTCCAGTCATTATTCAGTGAATCTTTGTATTTGCTTGTTTCTTCAATATTGAGGGCAGTGATTTGCCCTGTGTCCTCACTTCCCTTAGGGATCCAAGAAGAGTTGTTTTTTTTTTTTTCAGTCTGTGCAGGTTTTTACTTGTTAGGATGGAGCGGCAAGGCCTGCCTTACATGGGAATCAGAAACTGGAAGTCCAACCCAGATGTTTTTCAAGTTCCAGTATTAACTTCTTATTTTGACATCATTTGAGAGTTACAGTTGTAATTTTGGACTTAAAATTCTTCTGTCTTTTCTTGTCTCCCTGACTTTGACATTTTTAGTGAATACAGGCCAGTTACTTTATAGAATTTCCCTCAATTTCGGTTGGTGATATTTCCTTATGATTAGATTCTGGTTATACATTTTTGGTAGGAATACCACTGAAATGATGTTGTGTTCTTCTCAGTGCCTCATATCAGGAAGCAAATGGTATCAATTGACTTTCATTACTTGGTTAAGGTAGTATTTAACACTGTAAAGGTACTATTTTCTATTTTTGGGGGGGAGAATATCTTGTGGGGAGATACATTAATACAAGTACTTATTTGCCCCTATCAGACTTTCTTTCTTTTTTTAAAAATTTATTTATTTATTTTTGGCTGCGTTGGGTGTTTGTTGCTGTGCGCGGGCTTTCTCTAGTTGCAGCGAGTGGTGGCTACTCTTCTTTGCAGTGCGTGGGCTTCTCATTGTGGTGGCTTCTCGTTGCGGAGCATGGGCTCTAGGCGCATGGGCTTCAGTAGTGGTGGCACGCGGGTTCAGTAGTTGTGGCTCGCTGGCTCTAGAGCGCAGGCTCAGTAGTTGTGGTGCATGGGCTTAGTTGCTCCGCGGCATGTGGGATCTTCCTGGACCAGGGATCAAACCCGTGTCCTTGCATTGGCAAGCAGATTCTTAACCACTGCGCCACCAGGGAAGTACCCAGACTTTCTTGTGTGAGCAACAATTAATGATTCTTGCTTGAGTCAATTATTACTCTCATTGCAAATGATAATTTTCTGATTTCATCATTCCCATACATTTATTAGTTTGCATTTTACTGTAAGGAAGAGATTTTCCGTTTCCTTATTTGTATCACTGTGGATTCATAGATTCTTATTTTATTCTGTGGGTTCTCGTCTGTTAGTATTATTATTTATTTTGATGCTCCAGTTGTCCCAGATTTGGCTGATGGGAGCTCCTTCAATCTGACTTCTGTGTCCAGTATCATTTTATTTTTAATTTCTACTTATTTAAATATTTATTTATTTGGCTGTGCTGGGTCTTAGTTGCAGCACGTAGGATCTTTGTTGTGGCATGCAGGATCTTTAGTTGTGGCATACAGGGTCTCTTAGTCGCGGCATGTGGGACCTAGTTCCCTGACCAGGGATCGAACCCGAGCCCCCTGCATTGGGAGTGCCGAGCCTTAGCCACTGGACCACCAGGGAAGTCCCAATTTTTACTTATTGATGCATACTTTTCTGGATTATTAAAGTAACACTTTTTTTTAGACAGTTTACTAAACTAATTTAAAATCAGAGAGAAGGCTATAAAAATACCTATAATCCTCTTGTCTTCTATATCTTAATGTATTTTATTTCAGCCTTTTCTTTCATTGCATTTTTTAATTCTTTTTTTAATTGCATTTTTAAATGTAGTAGAGGTAGAACTAAACATAGAAATTTATATCTGAGTTTTGTTTTTTTAACCTGTCATTGAAATGTAAGCATTTCTTGAGCTACTAAGAACTCTTTGGAAACAGTGTGTCTCACAGTTGATTTATCCTTGTGACCCACATGTGCCTGTGCTGCCTTGGCATGCACCTGCTGCCTCTGCTGCTCCTTCCCCCTCTGAAAGAAAACTCCAGTTCCCTCTCTCTTCCCCTCTTCCACATCCTGTTTTTTTTTTTTTTTCCTTTTCTTGTTCATCATGATCCTTGCCCATTCCCTTGTAGAGCATTTGAGGAGCCAACAAAAGGTCAGAGTGGTGGAAGCACAGACAACAGAGAGGAGACTGGCCCCAGATATGAGGTAGAGCACCGTCCACTTGCTGGGGGTAGAGCAGTGGGGCGGGGGGGCACGGTTAGATAATAACTAGTTAACAATCAATAGGTAATTTCATCAGGAGGTGAGAAATGCTATGAAGAAAAATAAAAGTGGGTGGGATGGAAAGAATTGTGGGTAGGTAGCTGCTATTCTAGATAGGTTGGTAGGGAAGGCATCTCTGGTGAGGTGATATTTGAACAGAGAGACCTGAGTGTTCTACAGGTGAGAAAGCTCAGAGAAGTAAAACAGCTTTTCTAAGGTTGGTTTACCAGGCAGATTTAGTATTAAATTCATTTCTTTGATTCAGAAGCCCACTGTAAATGGTACTTCCCTCTGTACGGAGTATATCTGAAAGTTTTCAGAAATGCTTTGAGTGGGATTCCTAACTATTAGCTTGGCTATTTCTACCCTTATCCCTTGCACTAAAATATTTCTAAGAAATAAAACCTATGTAAGAGATTTTTTTTGTGTGCTTTGAATTTCAGTGGTGGTAGGGACAGAAATGCAAGTTTTCCTTTAAGGAGTTGTTGAGGATTGTTTTGGAACTCAGTCATTTCTTGACTCTAAAATCTAAAATCTGGTTTTTGGTGTCCTTAAGGTCTACTCAGAAAGGCAAACCCTCCCTTGAAAAAGTTGGAGCTGCTCCTGAGAGTCTGCCTGGAATGACGACAGAGGCCCAGACTTCAGAATCTTCACTGGCAAAAGCCTCATCTGCTGAGAGTTCCCTAGCAAGCCAAACTTGGGAAGACAAGGGCGTAGGGACCTGGTCTCTGACGGCCTGGGTTTCAGAGGCCCAGGCTTTGGAGGCCCGGGCTGCAAGGGCTCAGGCCTGGGAGACGCAAGCTTGTGAGGCTCAGAGCAGGGCCAGCCAACCCAAGCCAACCTCTGTATCGGGGGTAGAAGCTGCCCCAGTCCTGAAACAGAGACTCTTACCTGCGAAAGTTCAGGTGCCAGAGAAGGAAAAGAGTGAGGTTCTCTTTACTCGTCCATTCTGGTCCAGCAAGGTTGAGTACATCCTGGCCCAGGTGGGCTACTCCATGAGGCCAGGCAGTCTCTGGCATTTTTGCTACCTGTGGCTTCACAGCGGAGGTTGTAAGTCTGGGTACCAGGAATCACGGATCCACAAGGGGCTAGCAGGACGGAGGCCTGTCTGGGCTTCAAACTTTAAGATCTCTGGAATCTGTAGAGGCTAGAGACTTGGTGCTCTGAGCAGGGTAGGAGCCAGGTGCCTGAACATCAAGGATCATGAGAGGGGTAGAGGTGCAGGATATCTGAACATGAGGATGGTGGGGCTAGAAGCTGGGATCGGGGTGGGGGTGCACACTAGGTATTTGGGTCTTCCAGGAACTGGGGACCAAAGAACTGGGCACCTGGGACTGTGCGGGATGTGGAAACAGTTGATCCCTGATGCCGGTGGCCCTGAGGAGGTCACTGGTGGGGAACGTGTTTTCCTGGACCCATGAAGAAGTCCAGGCACTGAAAAGCCTGATGGTTCTAAGAGCTCCTCCTCGAATCCCCTGCACAGGCAGTTTTCTCATCATCTACATCTTCCTGCTGTTGTTGCTTGGGGTTCCTCTCCTCTTCCTGGAGATGGCAGCTGGTCAGAGGACTCGTCAGGGCACCATTGGTGTGTGGAAGGTCATCAGCCCCTGGATTGGTGGTGTAGGGTATACCAGCTTCATGGTGAGGAGCCCTGGGCTGCCCAGGCCTACCCTTTACACCCCCTCCCCACCCCAACCCTTGTCCTGGAATGGGTTCCATGACTTCACTTCCACGGGTCAGGTTCCTTCAGTTCCCCAGTCCTCTGTCAAATCCCCTCCTTTTTCCTGTCCCCACTCTTCCTCCCCAGCCACCTCCTCCCTGGCCCCTAGGTGTGCTTCATCACTGGCTTGTACTTGAATGTGGTCAGTGCCTGGACCCTCTTCTACTTGGGTCAATCCTTCCAGTTTCCTGTTCCATGGGAGAAATGTCCTTTACTGAAGAACTCCAGTGGCCTTGGTGAGGGGGAAATGAAAGATGAGAAGGGGGAAAACAGAGAGGTGGAAGGGAATTTGGAAAAGGAGAAAGGAGCGAGGAGCGATAAAGAAGAGGAAGATAGGGGAAGGAAGAAGAAATGGGAGGGGGAAGGAGGAGGGGGTAGTGGCGGAGGGGCTAAAGAGGGGAGGGGTAACCCTGTCTAGCAGGCATGTCCAGAGCCAGGTCCCCTCAGATCCTGAATGTGCACGGACGACACCCTCCCTGTACTTCTGGTACCGGATGACTTTGAAGGCCTCAGACAGAATTGAGGATGGTGGGCCACCAGTCTTCAGTCTGAGCCTGCCCTTATTCGTGTCCTTGTGTATTCTTGGTGCCCTCATGATTAATGGGCTCAAGTCCACCGGGAAGGTGAGCCACCTGTTTTTGATTCCTTGACATTGTCAGATGCTTTAGCCCTCACCTAACATTGTTACTCTTTGATCTCCTAACTTCTCACTCCCTCTGACCTTGTACTCCCACTAGCCCCTGACCCCTGCTGGAAGCTGTCTTCTTACTCCTCCTTATTTCTGATTCAGCACTTTTGATCGCTGCTGACTGATGGTTGTCTCCCACTGGTACATGCTTTGTCCCACTCTCAATTCAGGTAATATATGTCTTGGTATCATTGAGCTATCTCATCATCCTCTGTTTCATCATCCGGAGTATACTGCTGGATGGGGCAGTATTTGGCCTTCGGTATTTGGCAGTTATCAAGGTAAGGTGTATCTTCCTCACTGCCCTATCAGGCCTTGGAGGACAGTTCTTGCCTATTCTTATCGCATCCTTTCCCCATTATTTCTGTCTGTCTCTCTTTCTCCCCATTTCTGTTAAGGTTCTCCTCTCCTTCTTTGACATCTCCCCTTAACACTTGTCTTCTCCCTTTTTAGATATCAGATATGTACAACGTGAACGTGTGGTACCGAGCAGGGAACCAAGTCTTGTTTTCCTTGGGCCTCGGCTTTGGCTCCATTGTCTCCATATCCTCGCACATGCAACCGTCCAACAGCTGTCTCAGTGATGCCTTTGTTGTGGCTCTGGCTAACCTGGTCTCCATGCTGCTTTTCACACCTTTTATCTGCTCTGTCCTGGGCTTCTGGGCCACAGTCCTCACACACCGCTGCAGTGAGAAGTAAGGCCAACCTCTTAGTTGAGGGTCCCAGCCCCAGGGGACTACAAAACCCAGAGAGCCTAACCTTAAAGTCGCTACAAAGACCCACATTCACACATCTCAACCTCAGGTGCACTTGCGAACCTCTACTTTCCCCTATAATGAAAAACTGACAATAGAATCCCTGTCATATATTGTCCTTCTCAGAACATTTTTCTAGCCCTAGAAATCTTCAAACTCCGAAAATTGCCAACTGTCTACCTCAGAGTACCACCACAGAGTTATGCAAGCGTTCAAGGTTACTCTAATCCCAGACAGCATCCAGGACCACAGCCATCTGGAGACCTTTCTACTTTCTGAATGCCTACATTCTTTACTGTCAGCTCCTAAATTTAGGGATTTCTGTCAGTCTATCATACTTAAGCCCCAGAAGGACTCAGAACTAGAGCCTTTATTGTCTGCTCACCCCCATTTTTTAATTTCTTTAGGCATTAATTTCAAAAGCATCCATCAGACATTTAGAAAGTACTCCTTGTGTAACGCAGAGACTTGGACAGGTGAATCAGACCACAGTCCTTGCCTTCACTGAGTTTTTAGTTTTGGAGGGAGGAGGGGAGGGGAGTTAGATACTTGATTATACGGTCTTAAACTCATGATAACCAGCAGCAGGAGTGATGGGGAGGACAGAAGACAGAGCTGTTCATTCTGCCTGAGCTACTCAGAGAAGGACTCCCAGAGGAGGCAAACCTAAGCTGAATTTGTCCCTGGTAATCCTAACCCATGCAAATGGCCACGATTTCATTCCAGAAAAAGGCTGGGCGTATACAGATGCACACATGCAAGAGTTCTCTAATGTATATACTTAGGAATGGAATTGCTGGATAAGGTTGGCACACCTTCAATCTTAACATATGTTGTCTGATTTTCAACGTGGTTTATGATATGTGAGAATTCCATGTATTTCACTTTCTGCACAACACTTGGTTAAACTTGGTCGAACTTTAAAATTTTGACAGTCTGGTGGCAGTGTAATGGTATTTTTAATGTTTTTAAAAACATTTTGTTATATATTACTTACATATAGAAACATGCATAAAACAAAATATGCAATGTAAAGAACTATAAAATAAACAGCACCCATGGTAAGAACTAGAATGACCCTAGAAGCTCTCCATGTATCTCTAATTATAACCTCTTTCCTCCCTCCTAGAGGTAACCATTATCCTGACTTTTATGATAATTAGTTCGTTTTCTTTACATGTTTATCATATGTATGCTTATCTAAGCAATATAGTTTAATTTGAACACTTACATAAAGCAATATAGTTTAGTGTGTCCATCTGTGTAGTCTAATTTGTTCATTTACATGTACATTTTCTTTGTATTCTTTTATGTTTTACCTTTTTTATTCAACATATGTTTGAAAGATTCATCCATATTGTGCATACCTCTAGTCTGTGCTTTTTAATGCTGTATAATGTTCCAGTAAATGAACATACTGAAGTTCATTTACCGATTCTATTATTGGTGGACGTTTGGAATCTTTCCAGTTTTTGGCTGTTAAAGCAACGTTGCTCTAAACATTCTTATGCATTTTCCTTATGTACTACATATGTGCACATTTTTTTAGGGTATATAAGTATGAGTGAGATTGTTGGGGTGTACTTATCTATTACTATGTGATAAATCACTCCAAAAGTAAGTGGCTGAAAACAGCAGTGGTTTATTATTTCCTCATGATTCTGTGGGTTGACTGGAAAGTTCTTCTACTGGGCTTGGGTGGGTTAACTCACATGTCTGTGTTCAGCTGGGCCCAGATGGGACAGCACTGCTCTGCTGTACATGGTGTTGGCTGGGCTCACTCCACTTGCAGTCAGTTGGCAGTTCAGCAAGGCCTGTTTTCTTCAGGGAGGCCTCACCTTGTGGCTAGTTTGGGCTTCCTCACATGCAGCTTATAGAGAATAAAGGTGGAATCAGCAAAATGTCTTGAAGCCTATTAAGCTTGGGAATGCTCGCATTGTTACTGCTGTTACATTTTGGTCAAAGGAAGTCACAGAGCCACCCCAGATTCAAGGAGTGGAAAAACAGACTTTACCTCTTGATGGGAGGAGCTGCAAAATACCATGGCCATGTTTCTTCAATCTACCACATGTATCTTCAGCTTCACTAGATAATGCAAATTACTTTCCACAGTGTTGATAGGATTGTAATTCTCTCTCTCACTGTCTCTCTGTCTGTCTGTCTTTCACACACACACCCATTTACTTAATCCCAATGCTAGAATACATGGAAAATAGTTACAGAATTGCTAGTCCATACTATTGCAAAAACATACTAATCCCAGGTTTCCCAGGTATTTGTTGACAACTTTTTGTCTTTATCCTGAATTTTACAGTCAAAATGCTGTGTTCGGAAATTACTTGGGCTAGTTCTTCATTCCTCTATTCAATGTGGTTATGTTATTCACTTGAAATACAGTTATGTTCATTTGTCTCTGTTTGTATGTCATCTCAGTGCCCCTCCAAACTTGATTTTATTTTTTATTAAACATTAATGTGGTTTCAAAAGACAAAATTATATAAAAAGATACTCTAATATCACTCCCCCACCATCACTTCAACCCATTTCCTACCCATCCCTTGCAGGAAACTCATTATTTTTTGGTTTATACTTCTGGTGTTTGTAAAAATAAGTAGAAATATGTCTATTTTCTTATTTACCCTTCTTTCTTACACAGAACATAGCGTACTGTGTATATTCTAGTTTTTTACTTTTGAAAAATTTAATAAGATATCCTGGGAATCACTCTTCCATATTCATTCCTTTCTTATTAGCCTGCCTTAGGCCTAATGGTATTGCCTGTTATCCTCTATATCTGCTGTTCCTCTATTCTTTAGAGTTCTCATTGCCCCTAGTAGGTAAGCCCTTGTTAATAATTGGACAACGTCAGAGTTAAAATCATTTTCTCTTTGAAAGATACCATTAAGATAATGAAAGTACATGTCACAAAATTGGAGGAATTTATATATTCTGTACACAGTTGATCCTTGAACAACACAGGTTTGAACTGCACAGGCCCACTGTATATGTCGTTTTTTTTCAATAGTCAGTACTACAGTACTACATGATCTGTGGTTGGTTGAATCCATGGATACAGAACTGGATACGGAGGAACCGTGGATGTGGAGGTCTGACTATAAGTTATAAATGGATTTTCAACTGTGTAGAGGGCTGGCTCCCCTAACCCTCATTTTGTTGAGGGATCAACTGTATATGTTATCCAGAATATGTAAAGAAGTCTTTCAACTCAATGAGAAGACAAACAACCCAATGAAAGTGTGCTATTAACTTTTTACAGTCTGCTTAGAATTAATATGATATTTTACCACTTTAAGTGAAATGTAAAACCTTATCATCATAATAGGACCTTTATCTGCCCCCCTTTATGTTATGGTTGTCATATGTACTACATATACATACACTGAAAATCCCATCAAACAAGGTTATAATTTTTACTTTCAACTGACATACTTTCTTTTTTTTTTAATTTTAGAATTTAAAAAATTTTTTTAAATTTAAAATTTTTTTTTCTTTTTTTTTTAACGTCTCTATTGGAGTATAATTGCTTTACAATGGTGTTTTAGTTTCTGCTTTATAACAAAGTGAATCAGTTATACATATGTCCCCATATCTCTTCCCTCTTGCATCTTCCTCCTTCCCACCCTCCCTATCCCACCCCTCTAGGTGGTCACAGAGCACTGAGCTGATCTCCTTGTGCTATGCGGCTGCTTCCCACTAGCTATCTATTTTACGTTTGGTAGTATATATATGTCCATGCCACTCTCTCACTTTGTCCCAGCTTACCCTTCCCCCTCCCCGTATCCTCAAGTCCATTCTCTAGTAGGTCTGCATCTTTATTCCGGTCTTGCCCCTAGGTTCTTCCTGACCATTTTTTTTTTTTTTTTTAGATTCCATATATATGTGTTAGCATACGGTATTTGTTTTTCTCTTTCTGACTTACTTCACTCTGTATGACAGACTCTAGGTCCATCCACCTCACTACAAATAACTCAGTTTCGTTCCTTTATATGGCTGAGTAATATTCAACTGACATACATATTGTAATACTTAAGAGGATAAAAATATCCTGTTATACTTACCTAGATACCATTTTTGTTGCTCTTCCTTCATTTCTGAAGTTTGAATTTTCCCTCCAGTATTATTTCCATTCCATCTGAAAAACTTTTAACATTTCTTTTATGTTACAGGTATGTTGGCAATGAATTTTTTGAAATTCCTTTATCTAACAATGCCTTTATTTTACCCTTATTTCTTGAAGGAACTATGGGTTGACAGTCCTTTTCTTTCAGTACTTAAAAAATGTACTATTTCTTTCTGGTCTCCATTTCTTTTTTTTTTTAATTTAAAAAAGAATTATTTATTTATTTATTTGGTTGTGCCGGGTCTTAGTTGTGGCAGGCAGACTCCTTAGTTGAGGCTCGCAGGCTTCTTAGTTGTGGCTCACTGGCTCCTTAGTTGTGGCACGTGAGCTCCTTAGTTGCGGCAGGTGGGCTCCTTAGTTGTGGCATGTGAACTTAGTTGTGGCATGCATGTGGGATCTAGTTCCCTGATCAGGGATCAAACCCGGGCCCCCTCTTGGGAGCACAGAGTCTTAACCACTGCACCACCAGGGAAGTCCCTCTGGTCTCCATTTTTGATGAGAAACGTAGTCACTCAAATGGTTGTTCCTCTATATGTAATGTGTCATTTTTCTTTGGCGGCTTTCAGATTAAAAACAATTTTTTAAAATTGAAGTATAGTTGATTTACAGTGTTGTTAGTTTCAGGTGTACAACAAAGTGATATATATATAAATTTTATATATATATTTATATATATACACACACCCAGACACAAATACTATATATTCTGCATTTTTTTATGTTTAATTTTCGTTTGTTTGATTTTGATGTGTCTGGGCATAGGCTTTTTGGGTTTATCATGTTTAAGACTCACTGAGCTTCTTGAATCTAAAGTTCTATGACTTTGGCCAAATGCCAAATTTTCAGGGAAATTTTTCAGCCATTGTTTCTCCAAATATTTTTTCTGCACTGCACTCAGTTTGACTCTCATTCTGGACTCTGATGACACAGATTATAGGCCCTTTGTTATTGTCCCATAGGTTTCTGAGGCTCTGTATATTTTTTTCCCCACTGTTTTTCCTGTCGTTCATATTGGATACTTCCTACTGGTTTATCCTCAAGGTCACTGACTCTTTCCTCTGTCATCTTCATTCTGTTATTTAGCCATTCACGTGAATTTTTTGTTATTGTATTTTTCAGGTATAACATTTTCCACTTAGTATTTTTCTTATATCTTTTGTCTGCTGATAGTCTCTTTTTCCATTTGTTTCAGGTGTTTGCTTTGACTTCTCAAAGTATGATTGTAATAGTTGCTTTAAAGTCTGATAACTAAAACTGCTGTGTCATTTTGGGGTTGTTATGTATTGATTATCTTTTTCCTTGTGGCATATTGAGGTTTTCCTGGTTCTTTATAAATTAGGTAATTACGTATTGTATTATGGTTATTTAAAATATATATGAGACTGTATTCATTTGGAAAATGTTGATTTTTTTTTTTTTTTTTACAGTTTTATGAGGCAACTGTCCCAGTTAGATTTAAGTTGTAAATTTCTACCCATCTTCCCAACTTCTGTGGGCTGTGGTTCCAGTGTCAGTTCAGTTTTCAGTCTTTGCAGTGCTACTTGGGCCTGCCCTGGTTATGTGCCACCAGCAGTTTGGAAGCTGGGAAGTGGTATACCCTGTTTTCCAGTTGTCAGAATTTTTTGAATGCTGTTTAGGGTCAGATATAATCCTGTGCTGCCCAGGATTTCATATAACACTTCATAGGATCACCTTCTTGAGCTCCCTCTTACCTGAAGTCTCCCCAACACTTTCCAGCTCTTAGAAGCCCCACTAACTGGCTTTCTGCCTAGAAAACTAGGGCTTTAGTTTCTCTGCTCTGCTACTCCTTTCGTCAGCTGCATCTGTCTCCAGGGCTACACATTGAAAGAATAGAAAAAAAATGTTTAAAGTAACAGGGATTTTCCTCCCTTATCCATGTACTTGGAATCACAGTTTATTTGATTAGAGGAGGGTTTCCATCTCAGATGTATGTAGCTTGTCCAGCCACCACTGCCATAGCCACCATTGTTGCTGCAGGATTGTCTGACATGTTTGATAAAACAGAAAAAAGGAAGAAAAATCAGGGGATTTCTCTTGCTCTCTCTGAAATTTGAGGCCTCTTTTCTTTTCCTAGGACCTGAAATATAGGACTTTTCTCTCGGAACTCTTTCTGTCCACACCTGATAGGTAGTTCTGGGTTTCAGGCTACGTTTGAGTCCAGACCAGAAGGTACTATAGGGAAAAAGTATTGTAAACTCACTGCCAATTTGGTGGTACTTTGAATTCAACTTTCCTTCCCCCAGCTGCCAGCTACCGTTTACTTTTCAGAGTCCTTCCATGTGTAGGACTTTCAGTTGCATTAAGTAGAAGCAGGGTAGAATGTACATCTGAGCTCTAGTTTCTGATGAGAAGGCATTCAAAAAAAGATTCATCCTACTTGGGGTTGGCTAAGCTTTGTAATTTGTACTTTTCACCAAATTTGAGAACTTAACTGTCATTATTCCTGTAAATATTTTTTTCTGCCTCATTCTCTCCTCTCCTTTTGGAACTCTTAATTATGTGTATGTATGTTAAACTCTTTGTTATTGTCCCATAAGTCCCTGAGGCTCTGTTCATTATGTTCTAAAATATGATTTCCTCTGTTCCTCAGATTGTATAATACTATTGATCTATCTTTAAGTTCACCAACTTACCTCTGATTCCGCCTATCCTAGTACTTACTTATGTTATAACTAGAAGTTTGTACCTTTTGACCACCTTCATCCAATTCCTCCTACCCCCAACCCTGCCTCTGGTAACCACATATCTGATCTCTTTCTCTATGAGTTTCTTTGTTTCTGAAGTATAATTGACCTACAACACTATGTTAATTCCTGGTACATAACACAGTAATTCGATATTTCTACATTTCAAAATGATCACCGTAAGTCTAGATATCTTCTGTCACCATACAAAGATATTACATAATCATTGGTTATATTCTCCACATGGTACAGTTCATACCTGTGACTCACTTATTTTGTAACTGAAAGCTATACCTCTTAATCTCCCTCACCTATTTCTCTCCTCCCCAACACTTCCCCTCTAGCAACCATCTGTTTGTTCTCTGTAACTATGACTGTATCTGTGACTCTGTTTAGTTATGTGTGTTCGTTTGTTTTGTTTTTTAGATTCCACATATAAGTGATATCATACAGTATTTGTCTTTCTCTGTCTGACTTATTTCATGTAGCATAATATCCTCTAGATCCATCTGTGTTGTTGCAAGTGGCAAGATTTCATTATTTTTTGTGGCTGAGTAATATTCCATAATATATGTGTGTGTGTGTGTGTGTGTGTGTGTGTGTGTGTGTGTATCTTCTTTATCCATTCATCTATTTTTTAAAAACTTAATATATTTTGGATATTAACCCCTTGTTGGATATATCATTTGCAGATATCTTCTCCCATTCAATAGATGGCCTTTTTGTTTTATTGATAGTTTCCTTCACTGTGCAAAAGCCTTTAAGCTTAATTAGGTCCCATTTGTTTCTTTTGCTTTTGTTTCCATTGTCTGAGGAGACATATCCAAAAATATATTGTTAAGACTGATGTCAAAGAGTGTACTGCCTAAGTTTTCTTCTAGAAGTTTTATGGTTCAGGCCTTACATTTAAGTCTTTAATCCATTTTGAGTTTATTTTTGTATATGGTATGAGAAAGTAGTCCAGTTTGATTCTTTTGCATGTAGCTATCCAGTTTTCCCAACACCATTTATTGAAGAGGCTGTCTTTTCCCCATTGTGTATTATTGCCTCTTTTGTTGCAGAGTTTGGATTGTTGTGTTTTAATTTCCATTTGTCTCCTGGTATTTTTTTTTAAATTTCTTCTTTGATTTTTTTTCAGAGACCCATCAGTTGTTCAGTAGCATATTGTTTAGCCTCCATGTGTTTGTGTGGGGTTTTTTTTCTGCAGTTTTTTCCTTGTAGTTGATTTCTAGTCATAAAAGATTCTGATATGATTTCAATCTTCCTAAATTTACTGAGACTTGTTTTGTGGCCCAGCATGTGATCCATTCTGGAACATGTTCCATGTGCACTTGAAAAGAATGTGTATTCTGCTGCTTTTGGATGGAATATTCTATATATATCTATTAAACCCTCTGGTATAATGTGTCATTTAAGGCCAGTGTTTCCTTATTGATTTTCTTTCTGGATGATCTGTCCATTGATGTAAGTGGGGTGTTAAATTCCCCTACTATTGTTGTGTTACTGTCAATTTCTTCCTTTATGTCTGTTAATATTTGCTTTATGTATTTAGGTGCTCCTATATTGGGTTCCTATATATTTACAATTGTCATATCTTCTTAGGTTGATCCTTTGATTATTATGTAATGTCCTTCTTTGTCTCTTTTACAGTTTTTGTTTTAAAGTCTATTTTGTCTGATACAGGTATTGCTACCCTGGCTTTCTTTTTGTATCCGTTTGCATAGAATAGCTTTTTAACATCTCCTCACTTTCAATCTGTGTGTGTCTTTAGTCTGAAGTGAGTCTCTTTTAGGCAGCATATATATGGATCTTTTTGTGTCCATTCAGCCACTCTGTGTCTTTTGTTTGGAGCATTTAGTCCATTTATATTTAAAGTAATTATTGATAGGTATGTATACTTACTGCCATTTTGTGAATTGTTTTGGGGTTGTTCTTGTAGTTCTTTTTTGTTCCTTTCTTCTTTTGCTCTCTTCCCTTGTGATTTGATGCCTATCTTTAGTGTTATGTTTGGATTCCTTTCTCTTTTGTGTGTGTATCTATTATAGATTAAAAAAAAATTTATTTATTTATTTGGCTGTTGGGTCTTAGTTGCGGCATGCGGGATCTTTGTTGCCATGTGTGGTATCTTCGTTGCCACGTGTGGGATCTTCGTTGTGGCATGCGGGATCTTTGGTTGAGGCATGTGGGATCTTTTTTTTTTTTTAGTTGCGGCATGTGGGATCTTTTTTTAGTTGCGGCATGTGAACTCTTAGTTGCAGCATGTGGTATCTAGTTCCCTGACCAGGGATCAAACCTGGGCCCCCTGCATTGGGAGCACAGAATTAGCCACTGGACCACCAGGGAAGTCCCTATTATAGATTTTTGGTTGTGATTTCCATGAAGTTTATATATATATATATATATATATATATATATAATTATTTTAAGTTGCTGATCTCTTACATTTGAACACATTTTAACAACCCTGAATTTTTACTCCCACCCCATGTTTACTGTTTTTGACATCATATTTTACATCCTTTTGTTTTGTATATCCCATAAGTACTTATTGTGGATATACATGATTTTACTACTTTTGTCTTTTGTCCTGCTAGTTTTATAAGTGATTAATCTACTACCTTTACTGTATATTTGCCCTTACCAATGAGATTTTTCCTTTTGTAATTTTTATATTTCTATTATAGTTATGGCCTTTTCTGCTTAGAGAAGTCCCTTTAACATTTCTTTTAAAGCTGGTTTCTTTTAGCTTTTACTTGTCCGTAAAATTTTTTATCTCGCCTTCAAATCCGAATGAAAGCCTTGCTGGGTACAGTATTCTTGGTTGTAGGTTTTTACCTTTCATCACTTTAAATGCATCATCCCACTCCCTTTTGTCCTGTAGAGTCTCTGCTGAAAAGTCAGCTGACAGCCTTATGGGAGTTCCCTTGAACGTAACTTGTTGCTTTTCCCTTAATATTCTCTCTTTATCTTTAATTTTTGCCATTTTAATTAGTGTGTCTTGGTGTGGTCTTCTTTGGGTTAATCCTGTTTGGCACTCTCTGTGCCTCATGGTCCTGGATGACTGTTTCTTTCTCATGTTAGGGAAAGTTTCAGCTATTATGTCTTTAAATATGTTCTCTGCCTCTTTCTCTCTTTCTTCTCCTGGGATTCCTAAAATGAGAATGTTGGTATGCTTAATGTTGTCTCATAGGCCTCTTAAACTGTCCTCATTTTTAAAAAATTCTTTTTCCTTTTTTTCTGTTCAGCTTGAGTGATTTCCAACTCTGTCTTCCAGCTCGCTGATCCATTCCTCTGTATGTACTATTGATTCCTTCTAGCGTATTTTTAATTTCAGTTATTGTATTCTCTGATATTTCAGCTCTGTTTGGTTCTTCTTTATATGTTCTAACTCTTTGTTAAAAACTTCTAACTTCACACTGTGTTCATGCATTCTTCTCCCGAGTTCTTTGAGCATCTTTATTTTTTTTTTTTTAATTAATTAGTTAATTTATTTATGGCTGTGTTGGGTCTTCGTTTCTCTGCAAGGGCTTTCTCTAGTTGCGGCAAGTGGGGGCCACTCTTCATCGTGGTGCGTGGGCCTCTCACCATCGCTGCCTCTCTTGTTGCGGAGCACAGGCTCCAGACGTGCAGGCTCAGTAATTGTGGCTCACGGGCCTAGTTGCTCCACGGCATGTGGGATCTTCCCAGACCAGGGCCCGAACCTGTGTCCCCTGCATTGGCAGGCAGATTCTCAACCACTGCGCCACCAGGGAAGCCCCATCTTTATGTATTTACCTTATACTTTTTATCAGGTAGATTGCTTATCTCCACTTTACTTGGTTCTTCTTCTGGGTTTTTATATCGTTTTTCATTTGGAACATATTCCTCTGTCACCTCATTGCCTAATTTGCTATTTTTATTTCTATGTATTTGGTAGGTTGGTTATGTTTCCAGTCTCGGAGAGGTGACCTTATGTAAGAAACATCCTGTGGGGCCCACCAGTGCACTCTGGGTCACCAGAGTTATATGCTTAGGGGTGCCCTCTATGTGGGCTGAGTGGGTCCATCTGTTGTGGTGGGCTGACTACTGTGGGCACGCTGGTAGGCATTGCTGGACCCTGTTCCAGGTGGTTGCCAGGCCCTGCCTTGTGCAGAGGCTGCCGGCCACTAGTGGGCAAGGCCAGTTCCTGACATGGCTGGATGCAGAGTCCAGGGTGTCCCAGAGCTGGTGTCAGCATGCTGTTGGGTGGGGCTGGGATCCAGGGCATCCTCTGGTGGTGCTGGCCTGCTGGTGTGGGCAGGATCTGACATGGCTGGCTATGGGACTGCAGTGGTCCCAGGGCTGGTGTTAGCCTGCTGGTGGGTGGGCCAGACCTCAGAGGTTCCCAGGGCTAGTGCCAGCCCACTGGTAGGGTCCTGGGGTCTCTGGCTGCAGGGCCCTGGGGGTCCTGGAGTTGGTGTCAGCCTGCTGGTGAGTGGAGCTGGGGCCCAGGGGGTCCTGGGGCTGGTGTTGGCCCACTGGTATATGGACTTCGGTCCTGCCACAGCTGGCTGCAGGGCCTCAGTGGTCCCAGGGCTGGTGTCTGCCCACTGATGGGTGGGGCTGCGTCCTGGCCCTCTGGTGGCTAGGACTGGGTTCCCACTCAGCTAGCTGCTTGGCCTGAGGCATCCCAGGACTGATGCCAACTGGCTGGTGGGTGGATCTGGGTCCTGGGACTCATAAGCTAAAGGGAGAGTTCCAAAATGGCACTTGCCAGCTCCACTGTCCTCGTGGTGGAATGAGCTCCCCAAAATGGCTGCTGCTAGCATCTTTGTCCAGAATGAGTCCCAGTTACCTTCTTCCTCTCTGGGAGGCTCTCCAAGATCAGCAAGTGGGTCTGACTCAGGGTCCTTTCAAATTACTGCTTCTGCCCTGGGCCCTCAAGTGTGTGAGATTTCGTGTGTACCCTTTGACAGTGGAGTCTCTATTTCCCATAGCCCTCTGACTCCCCCGAAAATAAGCCCCACTGGCTTTCAAAGCCAAACATTCTGTGGGCTCATCTTCCCAGTGCAGAATTCTGGGGCTGGGGAGCCCAATGTGGGGCTTGGACCCCTTGCTCCCTGGGGAGAACCTCTGCAATTGTAAACATCCTCCCACTTGTGAGTCACCTACCTTGGTGTATGGGTCTTGATTATACCATGTCTCTGTTTCTCCTATCTGCCTTGTTGTATTTCCTTCTTTAATTGTAGAAGATCTTTTCTGCTAGTCTTCATGTTATTCATATCAGTAGTCGCCTTATAATTAGTTCTGCCTTTGGTGTGCCTGTGGGAGGAGGTGAGCTCAGGGTCTTCCTACTCTACCCTCTTGGCCACTTCCCCCATATAAGTTTTTTTAGAAGTAGCTTGTCAATTTTTTTACAAAATAGTTATGCTCTGCTGTTAATTGAGTTTGCATTGAATCTGTGGGTCATTTTGGGAAGAATGAACAATTAATATTTTGTCTTCTGATTTAGGAACATGGTATATCTCTGTTTATTTACATGTTCTTTAATTTCTTTCAGCAATATTTTGTAAATTTCAGTATATAACATGTCTTGTACATGTTTTGTAAAGTTTTTCTGCAATGATTTCTTGTTTTATGTTCTATTGTAAATAATATTCTGAAATTTTAATTATTTAATTGTTCATTGCTTAGTATATTGGAATATAACTAATTTGTGGGTATTGACCTTGATAAATTCATTTATTTTTGTAGCTTTAGGTTTTTCTACATACACAATCATGTATCTGCTGTGAAGGCTTTTACTTCTCCCTTTCTAATCTTTAAAAATTATTTTACTTGTTTTATTTCACTGACTAGAATCTCCAGTAGAAGATAGAAGGGGTGAGAATGGACATTCATGCATTTTGCCATTTTCAGGGGAAAACAGTGAATCACTAGTATGTATGATGTTATTTGTAGGATTTCCCCCTCAGATGTCTTTAATTAGGTTAAGCAAGTTCCCTTATATTCCTAGTTTTTCTGCAACTTTTTACATGAATGAACACTGGAGTTTTGTTATATCGTTACTCTACAACTATTGAGCTGATTATATCAATTTATTTCTTCTGTATTTTTGTTAATGTGGTTCATTGTATTGGTTGATTTTTGAATGTTTAAGCATTCTTGCATTCCTGGAATAAACCCCACTTGATCATGGTGTATTATACTTTTTATATATTTCTGGATTAAATCTGCTGATGTTTTGTTAAAGATGTTGAGTCTAAGTTGATGAGGGGTATCAGTATTTTGTTTTCTTTTCTTCTGGTGTCCTTGCATGGTTTTATTATCAGGGTAATACTGGCTAAATAAAATGACCTGGGAAGCGTTTCCTCCTTCTCTAGTTTCCAAAAGAGCTTCTGTAATATTATTATTATTTGTGACTCAAATATTTGATGGAATATGCCAGTGAGCCGTCTGGGCCTGGAATTTTCTTTGTGGGAAGGTTCTTAATTGTACTTCAATTTATCTAATAGATTGTGGGGCTCTTTTGGTTTTCTGTTTCATCATGTGTTATTTTTGGTAATTGGTAATTTATGTGCTTCAGAAAAATTTTTTCATTTTATCTTAAGTTGTCTATAGTTTTGGCATAACATTGTTCATAACACTCCTGTTTTATCCTTTCAAGGACCTGAAGTGATATTCTTTCATTGCTGATATTGGTGATTTTCATTTTTGGGGGGGGGGTGTCAGTCTAGCTGGAGGTTATCAATTTTAAAAATTCAATTTTTGGTTTTGTTGTTTTTTTGTTTATTAATTTTCTATTTCACTGACTTCTGCTCTTATCTTTAATATTCCCTTCCTCCTACTTACTCTTTTTTTTAGCTTATTATAGACATGTATCCACAACCATAGTATCATACAGGGTATTTTTACTGCCTTAAAATCCTCTGCGCTCCTCCTGTTCATCCCTCCCCCAGCTCTGGGCAATCAGTGCTCTTTTTACTGATTCCATAGTTTTACTTTTTCCAGAATGTCGTATAGTTAGAATCATACAGTATTTAGCCTTTTCTGGTTGATTTCTTCTATCATTTAGTAATATGCATTTACATTTCTTCCATGTATTTTCTTTTTTTAAAAAATAAATTTATTTATTTATTTATTTATGGCTGCGTTGGGTTTTCGTTGCTGCGTGTGGGCTTCCTCTAGTTGCGGCGAGCGGGGGCTGCTCTTTGTTGTGGTTCGCAGGCTTCTCCTTGTGGTTTCTCTTGTTGTGGAGCACAGGCTCTAGGCACGCGGGCTTCAGTAGTTGTGGCTCGCTGGCTCTAGAGCACAGGCTCAGTAGTTGTGGCGCACGGGCTTAGTTGCTCCGCGGCATGTGGGATCTTCCCGGACCAGGTCTCGAACCCATGTCCTCTGCATTGGCGGGCGGATTCTTAACCACTGCACCGCCAGGGAAGTCCCTCTTCCATGTATTTTCATTGCTTGATGGTTTATTTCTTTTTCACACTAAATAATAGTCCATTGTCTGAGTGTACCACAGTTTATTTATCCATTCACCTACTGGTTGCTTCCAAGTTTTGGCAATTACAAGTAAAGCTGTTATGAACATTCTCGTGCAGATTTTTGTATGGAGAAAAGTTTTCAGCCCTCTAGGATAAATACCAAGGAGCACAGTTGCTGGATTGTATGGTAAAAGTATGGTTTTTTTGTGTAAGAAACCTCCAAACTGTCTTCCAAAGTAGCTGTACCATTTTGCCTTCCCACAAGAAATGAATGAGAGTTTCTAATGCTCCACATCCTCACCAGCATTTGTTATTATTAGTGTTCTGGATTTTGGCTATCCTAATAGGTGTGTAGAGCTATCTTGTTTGAATTTGTATTTCCCTGATGACATATGAAAAGATGTTCTGCACATCATATGCTTATTTGCCATATGTATATCTTCTTTGGTGAGGTGTCTGTTAAGGTATTTGGCCCATTTTAAAATCAGATTGTTTTCTCATCAACATTTAGGAGTTTTTTATATATTTTAGATAACAGTTCTTTATCAGGTATATCTTTTGTGAATGTTTTCTCTATCTTATTCTCTTGATAGAGTCTTTCACAGAGCAGGACTTTACTTCAATTTAATTTAATTTTTTAAAAAATATTTATTTATTTATTTATTTATTTGGCTGTGCCGGGTCTTAGTTGCAGCACGTGGGATCTTTGTTGCCACGTGCAGGATCTTCGTTGTGGGGCAGGGCATACGGGATTTTTAGTTGCAGCATGCAAGATCTAGTTCCCTGACCAAGGATTGAACCTGGGCCCCCTGCATTGGGAGCGCTGTGTCTTAAGCACTGGACCACCAGGGAAGTCCCAGAGTTTTAATTTTAATGAAGCCCAGCTTATCAAATATTTCTTCATGGATTGTACCTTTGGTGTTGTATCTAAACAGTCATTACCATACCCAAGGTCCTCTAGATTTTATCCTGTATTATCTTCTAGGAGTTTACAGTTTGAGTTTTACATTTAGGTCTGTGATCTATTTTGAGTTAATGTTTGTGATGAGGTGTAAGGTCTGTTGTCTACATTTTTTTTTTTTTTTTTTGCACATGGATGTCCAGTTGTTCCAGTATCACTTGTTGAAAAGACCATCTTTGTTCCATTGTATTGCCTATGCTACTTTTTCAAAGTTAGGTTAACTATATTTATTTATGTGGGTCTATTTCTGGGCATTCTATTCTATTGATCTATTTGTCTGTTCTTTTGCCAGTACCGTATTTCTTGATTACTATAGTTTATAGTAAGTCTTGCCAGTCCTCCAACTTTGTTCTGCAATATTGTGTTGGCTCTTCTGGGTCCTTTTCCTCTCTTCATATAAATTTTGGAATTTGTTTGTCAGTATCCACAAAACAACATGCTTGGATGTGATTAGAAATGCTAGAAGTATGTTGTTCATTTTCCAAATATTTGAGTTTTTATTAGCCCTATTTTTATTGTTAATAATTTAAAATTTAATGCCATTGTGGTCAGAGAACATACTCTGTATAATTACCATCCTTTTATTTTATTGAGAATTGTTTTATGGCTCAGCATATGGTCTGTCTTGCAGAGCATTCCATGGGCACTTTAAATTTATTTATTTATTTATTTATTTTGGCTGTGTTGGGTCTTCGTTTCTGTGCGAGGGCCCTCTCCAGTTGTGGCAAGCGGGGGCCACTCTTCATTGCGGTGCACGGGCCTCTCACTGTCATGGCCCCTCCTGTTGCGGGGCACAGGCTCCAGACGTGCAGGCTCAGCAGTTGTGGCTCACGGGCCCAGTCCATGGGCACTTTAAAAGAAGGTGCATTCTGCTGCTGTTGGATAGAGTGTCCTATAAATGTCAAGTTGGTTGATAATTGGTTCAAGTCTGTGTTATTAGTGGTTTTGTATACTTGTTCTATCAATTAATGAAAGAAGAATGTTGGTAACTATAAGTGTGGATTTATCTCTTTTCAATTCTGTCAGTTTTTGCTTTATTCAGTTTGAATCTCTGTCACTAGTTGTATAAACATTATAATTGTTATATCTTTGTGATGAATTGACCACTTTATCATTATGAAATGTCTTTTCATCCCTGGTATATTACTTATTCTGAAGTCTACTTTGTCTTAATATAGCCATTTCAGCTTGCTTATGGTTCGTGTTTGTGTGGCATATATTTTGCATCCTTATACTTTTAATCTATCCATATCTTTATAATTAAAATATGTTCTTGTAGCTAGCATACAGTTGGTTCTTGCTTTTTTATTCAGTATGAAAATAGAATGTTTAGGCCATTTATGTTTATTGTAATTATCAATAGAATTGCCCTCTTCCTGCTTCTTTTCTTTTTGTCTTGTGTCTTCTTTGTTGCTTTATTTCTAATTTCCCAATTAGATTGCTTTTTTAAAAGGATCTTAAGGTTCCATTTTTAACTCCATTCTTGGCTTATTCACTATACCTCTGTTTTATGTGTTGAGTAGTTTTTCTAGAGCCTACAATACACATCTTTGATTCATCACAGTCTTCTTTCAAATAATATCAAACAATTTCATACAAAACTTAAGAACATTCCAACAATACACTTCTATTCCATCTTCCTGTCCTTTGTATTGTTGTTGTCACACATTTTTATTCTCGGGACATTATAAACATAATACATTGCTACTATTTATGCTTTAATTAATTAATACCTTTAAAATAAATTTTTAAATAAGAAAAAAATGTGTTTTATATTTGCCCAAGTATTTCCCATTTCCACTACTGTTCACTTCTTTGTGCAGATCCAAGTTTTCATCTGGTATCATTTTCCTTTCATTTAAGAAATTCCTTTTATTAAAGGAATGTAATGTTTTTGTAGTGCAGATCTGCCAGCAATGAATTATCTCAACTTTTGTTTGTCTAAAAGTCTTTACTTCACTTTTACTTATGAAACATATATTCAAATGAATATATGAAATACATTCAGAATGAAAGAATATTTCAGTGTAAACTTCATTTAACAGTTTTTTTTCTTTCAGCATTTTAATGAGGTAATTTCTCATCCTCATGCTTTTATACTTTCTGATGGCTTTCCTGCATTCATTCTTATCTTTGTTTCACTGTAATGTATCTTATTCTTTCTCAGACTACTTTTAAGATTTTCTTTTTTTCACTGTTTTTCAGGAATTTTATTATCATAGGTCTTCTTTCAGTGTTCTTTCTGTTTATCCTGTTTGGAGTTCATTGAGCTTCCTGGAACTGGGGATTTACAGTTTTTATCAAATCAGGAAAGATTTAGGCCAATATTTTTCAAATACGCTCCCCTTCCCTTTCCTCTTTTTCTGGAACTCCAGTTGCACTTATTTTAGAGGGCTTGATATTGTTCTGCAAGTCATTGGCTCTCTGTCTTCTTTTTCAGTATTTTTTCTCTGTATATTTACTATTGTATAGTTTTTATTTTATTTCTTTGGGTTCCTTGATCTTTCCTTATACAGTGTCTAATCTGCTGTTAATCTCATCTGGGAGTTTTCATTTCAAATACTATATTTTTTATTTCTAGAAGTCCCCCTGGTTCTTTTTTTTTTTTTTTTTTTTTCTTGCACAATTCATATTTTTTTAGGAACCATTGATGTTAAAGGGACTGTATTTAAAAAAAAAGTTATTTAATTTATTTATTTATTTTTGGCTGCGTTGGGTCTTCGTTGCTGCGCACGGGCTTTCTCTAGTTGGGGCGAGTGGGGGCTACTCTTCGTTGCGGTACACGGGCTTCTCATTGTGGTGACTTCTCTTGTTGCAGAGCATGGGCTCTAGGCGTGTGGGCTTCAATAGTTGTGGCTTGCGGGCTTCAGTAGTTGTGGCTCACAGGCTCAGTAGTTGTGGCTCGCAGGCTCTAGAGCACAGGCTCAGTAGTTGTGGTGCACGGGCTTAGTTGCTCCATGGCATGTGGGATCTTCCCGGACCAGGGCTCGAACCCGTGTCCCCTGCATTGGCAGGTGGATTCTTAACCACTGCGCCACCAGGGAAGCTCCCCCTGGTTCTTTTTTATCTCTTCCATTTCTCTGCTTGTTAGGTTCATGTTTTTCTTTAAACACTTTAACATAGTTTTAATAGCTGTTTTGATAAATATCCCTGACTGCTAATTCCATATCTGTCATTTATTGCTCTGTTTTATTTACTGATTTTTATAGTGATTATAGGTCACATTTTTCTCTTTCTTCATTTGTTTACTAATTTTTGACTGGAGGTTGGACTTTGTGAATTTTATATTTTCGAGTGTCTGGCTTTTTGTTGCCTTCCTTGAATGAGTATTGATTGAGCTTTGTTCTAGTAAGTAATGTTACTTGTGGTTCAGTTTGATCCTTTTGAGGCTTGATTTTAAGCTTCATTAGGGTGGGTCTAGAGTAGTCTTTTCTTTTTTTTAAATTTTATTTATTTTTTTGGCAGCATTGGGTCTTTGTTGCTGTGCGTGGGCTTTCTCTAGTTGCAGCGAGTGGGGGATACTCTTTGTTGTGGTTCATGGGCTTCTCATTGCGGTGGCTTCTCCTGTTGCAGAGCATGGGGTCTAGGGTGCACGGGCTCCAGTAGTTGTGACGCGCGAGCTCAGTAGTTGTGGCTCGCTGGCTCTAGAGCGCAGGCTCAATAGTTGTGGTGCACGGGCTTAGTTGCTTCACAGCATGTGGGATCTTCCCAGACCAGGGCTCGAACCCATGTCCCGTGCCTTGGCAGGAGGATTCTTAACCACTGCACCACCAGTGAAGTCCTAGAGTAGTCTTTTCTCCAGGAATACTTCAGTCCCATTGGGAAGGCATGGCCCTTCTGGGCTCTCTACTGAAAACCCCATTCAGAACTTGGATGTTATTCTTTACATAGCCTTGTGGATTTTCATCCTATATGTGTGGATCTTAAAATTCAGCAAAGACTCAAGAGCCTGTATGCACATTTCTGGAATTCTGTTTCTTTGTAACTACCTTTCCTCCAGAATTCTTCTTTGGAACTTCCAGCTTCTTTGGCCTCCGTGAACTCCCTCTTTGTCTCCCCAGCTCAGTGAGACTGCCATGCTTTACTTGTGATCTTCTTTTCTGCTCTGCAGACTAGAATGTGCCTTCAGGCAGAAAACCAGGGCAATTATATGGCACACCTCGCTTGTGGCACACACATCCTTTCTCTCAGGGATCACAGTCCTATACTGCCTGTTATCTAATGTCTGAAAACAGTTGTTTTATAAATTTTGTCCAATTATCTAGTTGTTTACAATGGGAGGGTAAGTTGTGCCCCTGTTACTTAATTGTGACTGGAATTAGAATTATCCACACTGAATTTTAAATCTCAATTATTTTTTATTTCAAGAGGTTCTGTTTCATTTTTTTAAATCTTCACGGTCATTTTATAGTTTCTTGTTCCCTACAAATGTTTCCAGCCTTGTCATTTATTATTTAATCATAGTAAACTTAGTTGTATTATAATCTTTGATAATTCTAATATTTGGAAGTAACTTTAGGTCTATTTTTACTGTGTTTCTGATGGTTATTGCTCATGTTGTCTTGTTTTTGTGTGCGTGGTTCTCTTCATGTCCTATTTATTTATTTGACCATTATTTGTAGGAATTCTTTAAGGTCTAAGAAGAGGATGTATTCATCCAGATAGGGCTTTTGTTTCTACTTGATGCATAGGGACAATTAGAAAGACTGCTTGAAACTCAGTTCTTAACTTGAGCTTTTTTTTTTTTTTTTTTTGGTTGATGTGGGCCATTTTTAAAGTCTTTATTGAATTTGTTAACAATATTGCTTCTGTTTTATGCTTTGGTTTTTCGGCTGCGAGGCATGTGGGATCTTAGCTCCCCGACCAGGGATTGAACCTGCACCCCTTGCATTGGAAGGCGAAGTCTTAACCACTGGACCGCCAGGGAGGTCCCTTAACTTGAGCTTTTGAGACAACCAGGGTCAAATATTTGGGCTCCAAGTCCAAGCTAGGGCTGGCTTGTGGTTATGACATTCAGGAACTTTAAAAATTTGCCCTTGTTTTGCTCATTTCTGAAGCAACTTTCCTTGCATTCCCTGTGGTGTGGAACAGTTGGGTGCAAGCTTCTGGTTCATGAAGGTGTAGCCCTTTGAAGTGCCAGATTTAGGGGAAAACCTTCTGTTCTAATCCTTACTTTGGGCAGGCTCTGGTGCTTTATATTTGACCCCCATGCTCTTTTTATTTCTTAAAGGTCACTTTAAATTAGAAACTTCAGGTACAGTTTGCTGTATTTGACATATACATTCGGGGCAAAATTGCTTTGGAAGTCTCCTTTCCCCACTGCTTTTGTTTGTACTTTGATTTTTGTCTAATAATTCCTTATTATCTCGTCAACATTTTTATTTTTTAAGAAGATTTAAAAATCTCTTTGAGACTTTTAAGTTATTTCCAGTGAGAAGTTTGGTCCAAATATTTAACTTGCCTGTTACCAGAAGAACATATAGTATTTTATTTTCTAAAATGTGATCAAACTATACTTATTTCTCTGCTGCTTGCATTTCGCCGTTATCAGCACATCTTGGCAAGCCTTCCACTGCAGTTGTTATAGAGCAATGAGCTGAAGTTTTAGGGATTTATAGGAATTAGCCCAAGTGAAGAATGATGGTGGGAATGGGGTTGTTCTTGGGCATGAGAGGGCATGGCAGGCCCTGAAACTGTAAATAGTTAAGTCTGACTAGAGTATAATATGTACAGAGGGTCATGGGGGGAAGATAAAGTTTAGAGAGCAGGGCTCAGATCAAAAAGTGCAAGAAGCAGTTTCTCACAACATAGTACAACTTCATGGGACCATTATGCACATGGTACACTTAAGTAAATGCTCCCTGACGTTCTGTAATATAAAGCTTAGAAGGTTGACTTTTACCCACTAGTCTAAGAAGGGAAGAGGTAGGGGGTGAATAAGAGACCCCATCACTAGAGCAGGGACCCCAGAGTCCCCAAGAAGACTATAGGAGAGGCTTCTCTTGGGGCTCCCCCCATGGTCATAAATTATCCAGGCTCATAAAAATTCATGCCTTTGAAGGTGGGTGGCTTCTAGATTTCATCCCAGGCTCTACCTTACCCAGATCAGTTATGTGATGTCCTTTCTTCTCTGGAAGATAAGGGAAAAGGAGGTGATCTTCTAAAGAGCAAAATGGTTCTATATGATTCAACTCCTTATCCTCAGGAATACTGAAACACTTTTAAAGCTGGTAACCCTGGGGATACTGCCTCCTGAGGCCCAGCCCCCTCAAAACCTGAATGGTGATCCGACCTCCATCTTCACCTCCTGGTTCAACAGCCTCTCCAACCCCATCAAGAGGAAGGTCCTCAGGCATGTGCCTGAGTGCAACTTAGAGAAGCAGTTTTTGAAGGTCAGTAAAAATAGGTGAGCGGGGCCTAGAGTTCCTTCAAAGCTTTTTGTAAAACAGAAATTTCACCAGAAAAAAATCCCAGAAGCACCAGGATAAGCTGCAGCCCTGGTAATGCAAAGAACTATAGCTTGCAGAATGCTCTTCTGTGGATAATGTTAGGTGGATTGGTTTCCATGTCAGAGGGTCAGCTTGGAGATCTGATTTTCTCAGTGACCCAGGGTTTTTAGGGAATTTTCCAGGAAAGATAGAATGTATCTTTGTCTGTATTTTGTTGTTGTTGTTGTTAAGTTCAAGGACACTTTAACTCCTCCCCTTTCTCCCCTTAACAGGTTAGGGAGAGCACAAACTTTGCTTTCCTGGCCTTCATTGAAGCCATGTCATTTATTCCTGGGTCTGTCTTCTGGTCGTTCCTCTTCTTCCTGATGTTGCTGACCATGGGGATGACCACCATGATAGGGGTCATGCAGGGCATCATTACCCCCCTCCAGGACACCTTTACTTCTTTCCAGAAATACACAAAGCCATTTACAGGTACTCTGACCCATGTCCCTGTACCCATCAATGACCCTGACTTCATTGAGACTCTTACCCAGCCCTAGTCTATCACCTCTGCTTAGCCCTTGTCACCCAGCCAGACCTCTGACCTTGATCCAGATCCAACGTTCCCTCCAGTGCTTGTCTTTCTGCTCATGTTCCTGTGTGGCCTCTTCTTCACTCGACCTTCAGGCAGCTACTACATCAGACTGCTGGCTGACTACTGGACAGTCCTCCCTGTAATCATCGTCATCATATTTGAAAACTTGGCTGTGAGCTGGGCCAGTGCGGCCAGGAGGTGATAGCTTGGGTCTATAGGGAAAGTTGACCCCTCTCTTGTTGCCTCTTTTCTCACTTGACTAGAGTGACATAGGAACCCTTAACTTCAGGGCCTTCTGAGAAATCGTTTTATTCACTCATTCATTTAACATATTTTTGGGGTGCTTAATATGTGCCAGGCACTGTTTTAGTCACCGGGGATACAGCATTGAGTAAAACAAGCATCCCTGTCCTCAGGGAGTTTACATTCTAGTGGTGGAGATAGACAATAACCAGATGAAAAAATTAAAATGTCAGGAGATGATAACTGACAGGCGAAAAATCAAAAGTAGGGTAAGATGATCAAGAGTGGGAGTATGTTTGGGTGCTAGTTTAGATAGAATTGCAGGGAAGGCCTCTATGATAAGGTGACATTTGAGCAGACTCCTGAATGAAATGAGGGGAGGAACCATGACAAGATTTTGAGAGAGCATTCCAAGCAGAGAAAACAGTAAGTACCAAAGCAAGAGGAAGCATCGTTCCTGGAATTTTTGAGCAACAAGGAGATCAGAGGTTAGAATAGTATGTTAGGAGATAAGGCCAGAGAAGTAATGGGATATTATGTAGGACCTTTTAAGCTATGGTAGGACTTAGTTTTTTATGTAGAATGAGAGAGGAGGCATGGCAGGGTTTTGAGAAGGGGACATTATCAGATTTGTTTTTAAAAAGATACCTATGACTGCTGTATGGTGAACAGACTATGAGGAGTCAAGAGTGAAGCAAGCAGAGCAGTTGGGAGCTATTGTAATACTCCAAATGGGAGCTAATGATGGCTTGGGCTAAGGTGGTAGAGGTGTAGGTTGAGAGATGTGGTCTAATTCTGCAAGGAAGAGCTACCAAGGAAGGGGAACAAGATAAACAGGGACACAGTAGACATAATTGTGAAAGGAAGAGTGGGAAAGTGCACATAAAATACAAGAAACTCCCAACGACTTTTAAACAGGCTGAGGTGTGGTTATCCAAGAGGTATAACTCAAGGGCAGAAGGTTCCGGTGGCAGCATTTTCAGGTGACAGTGGTTCTTGGAGTCAGGTTACTCATTCACTAACTCGCTCAATACATATGTTGAGACTTTCTTTGTGTCAGGAAAGCCTTGTCGTACTGGGATACAAATGAATAGAATAAGCTCCTCCTCTCAAAGAGCACAGAGTCCAAGGAGGAAGACATATATAAGCAGACAATCCCAGTACAAGGTGGAAAGCCTATAGTAGAGGTAGCCGGGGACATCTAGGGGCATCTGGAGAGTTGGGGAAGGCATCCCACATGAGAGGATGGTTGAGCATAGTCTGGACAGATGAATATGTAGACAAAGAGGGAGAGAGAAGGGCATTCTAGGCCAAAGGACCCCACTTGTATATTTATTGAGATTGAGAACATGGAGTGAAGGAGGCTGGATACATAGGTTGGAAGAAACTAAGAAAAGCTCCATGAGGGTCGAATGTCAGCTTTTTTGGAGTCTGTGGTGTTCACTATGGACACGCAGCACCTGGAAGAATCCCTGGTACATCATAGACACTCTCATATTCATGGAATGAATGAAAGGGACTTGGTCTTTATCCTGAGGGCACTGATAACCCATGAAAGGTTTTTGAGCAGTAGAGGAATGTTTGAAAATTTTTCTTGGGTTGGGATGAAAGATTGATTAAGAAGCAAATAAAGAGGATGAAGCTTGAGCTGAGGCAGGGGCTAAGGTTGGGCTGGCCTTGTCCTCCAAGACTGGATATGGCCCAACTGGGCCTTCTACTGTCTTGTGGCCCTTCCTCCCAGTTTCTTTGCAGACTTGGCTAACCTGTGGGGCCACCCCGTCTACCCCATCATTCGTTGGCTGTGGTCCTGTCTGAATCCAATTGTGCTGCTGGTCCTGTTTGTGACCACTGTGTTTCATCTGTCTCTGAAGACCATCACCTATCTGGCCTGGGACTCAAGCACTGTAAGTCTCCATCCTCAGACCCCTGACCTTCATAGGGAGTTGGGGGAGAGATTTTTCAATCCACTCTTGGTTTAAAGACTCTATCATCTCATTCTCTGACTCCCTGAAGACTCTTAGTCCTCTGCCCTGGTTCCCCTCCGACCCTCCCCTTCCACAGTCCTTTGTCTTATGGGAACTTTGATGTTCTGAATCCCTTTCCATCTCTCCACAGTCAAAAGAAGTGGTTCGACGATACCCATCATGGGGGCTGTTCGCAATGATTGCCCTTTTACTCATTGTCATTCTCCCCATCCCCACATACTTTGTATATTGCCTCACCCATGGGATTCCTGTCACCTCCACCCGCTGGGACAAGCCTGTGATATCCTCCAGATCCCTGCCCATAAGTGTCCAACTAACACCCATTAAAGAGGTCCAAAAGGAGGAAATCCTACAAGGTGATATTCAAATTGCTGATTAACCTGTTGTGTGACTTCCTAACTTTATTTATTTGGCCTGACATCATATATCCCTCAAAACAGATCTAACAGGCAACTCTTAATACCAACTTGCAACTGTTGATGTCTCTAGACCCAGAACTGCTTTTATTCCCAAGGGTGGGGACATTTTTGGCGGGGGGAGCTCATGGGGCCTGGCTTTGCAGTCTTCCTCCTAGACTGCATCCTCCCTGGTTACCACTTTTCATTGTGTTTTCCCCATCCCCTTCCTCAGTATATACACATACCATTTTATACGCCATCGGTGATGCCTACTAGAACCTGCTTCTCAACTGGTCTACCCAGCTCTTGGAATGAAGCTGGAAGAGTAATGCTGTTGGTCAATAAATTAGTCTACTGGGATTCCAAGCACTGGGTGTGAGCAGATCTTTTTTTTTTTTTTTTTCTTCTATAAATGTCTCAGACGTTGTCTTCTTTTCATGAGTTTTCCATTCTTTTGAGAGCCAAATACCCAGCCCTGAGTTCCTGCCCTCTCTTTGCCATGGTAAATTAGATGCTAGATTACTAGACTTGATTTATCCAAGGATTGGCCTTGAGCCAGGAGAAACCCAGGAAATAGTGGCTTCAACAAAGATGGAAAGGATATTAATGCACTTGCTGATGGGAAGTGGTAATCCTATCATTGGTCTAAAAATAACTTTTTAAAAGAAGTTCCAAGACTGTTGCGGACTGTGTATCTGTGAATCGACACACAACCAGCTTGGGGAACTACCAAATTGTATTGCTGAGCCCACCAGGGTCCCATATCTGCTTGGTAAGAGACATAGTAGGTTTTACCATAGGGCTAAATCAAATGAATCTGCCTAGAGGATGATAATGAGCGGGTCTCTCAGAACTTGTGGGAGGGGTGACTCTGTAACTGAGCTGAAGCACTTGCCAAAAGGAGGTGGCATCAGTCAGTTAGCAACCGGGATGGAGGCTGTGGGTGGAGGTTTTCGGGACTTCCGAGGATCCAGGGAATGGGTTTCCCTTAAATGTTCAAGAGATCCCAGGACTTCAGATTGCTTAGGGCCCACAGGGAGGCTGCTGCTGTGTAAGTTTCTGTGGCAAAGGAAGAAAAAGCAGACATCCCGAACCGCTGGAGCGTGGGACTCTAGGGATGGGTCTGGTGAATGGAAAGAGCAGAGATCCCAGATTTCTGCGCACCCCTGAAGTTTCGAGCTCAAGCTAGATGATTGTAGGGCTGGAGGGGATGCGAACCTCTATGTCATCACCCATTGGTTCCTGTACCTTGTAGCCCCACCCTCTCACGCTCCTTCCTTCCTGCCGCACCCCCTCCCCAATCCAAACGAGATCGTCTGCTTCAAGTCCCGTGCTGTTGAGTCGGGTAAGGTGAGAATCAGAGATAGGAGGCAGTCGCCTTCTCATGATCAAATAGTCTTTGAGTTTTCAACCTCCTTGTATTTGGGAGCCCAGGAGCTCATCCTCCTTTCTGCCCACACCCACCTCCTCCAGTTCCAGCTTTGGGAATGGAACTTGTCGGGGCAGGGGGGATTGAAAAGTAGGGTTTTACCGGATAAACCAAAGGGAGTGGAATGAAGATCTTGGTGTTTCTCCGCCTCGCACTGTAAATTTTTCTCTTCTCAGGCCACTTGTTGAATGTCCTTTGACACCTAACGGCAAGGTTGTTTGAACTGGGAATATCTCACATTGCTGTAGGGTGTACTGATTAGAGATAGGAAGACTGATTTCTACAGTAGGTATTTCTCTACAAAGCTCTGGGTCCTTGTTGTCTCAAGTTGGGTTTAGTAGCACCCTGTGTGTGATGAGCAGATTTTCTTTGGACTGCTCTTGGGAATCTCTGGCCATGTTAGACAAAATGGAGCCCTGTTCCTTGGGTAGGGAACCTTACACATCTTCACTTTTATTCCTCCCAAGAGTGGTGTGAGATAAAGGTATTGTCATCCTCAAGTTTAAGTGGGAGACCCAGAAGTAAGAGAGGTTCACATAGTGAGTCTGGGGTAGATCCTGAGAAATGTTCTTGTCTTGTGGCTCCCGGCCATTTTATTTTGGACATTTTCAAACACATCTGAAAAAGTAACGAAGTGAATTACTTTGTACTTACCACCCATCTTCAATAATGACCAACTTGTGACAAATCTGGTTTTATCTCTCCTCCCCCTACTGCATGCCTACCCATTATTTTGAAGCAAATCCCAAGTTTATCATTTCATCTGTAGATAAGTCAGTATATTCTCTAAAAAATACCCTTTTAAAAAAATCTGACAAAACTATTATCACACCTAAAACAAATAACAGTATCCTTTTATTAAATATCTAGTCAATATTCAAAATTTTCTAGTTGTCTCATAATTATTTTTTCTAGCTTTATATTTTTTTAAATAGCTTTACTGAGATATAATTCATATACCACACAACTCACCCTTTTAAAGTGTACAATTCAATGGTTTTTAATATATTCACAGAGTTGTCCATCTATCACTACAGTTTTTGTACATTTTCATTACCCCAAATAGAAACCCCACACCCCATAGCCATCACCCCAACTGTCCCAGCCTGCAACCCCAGTCTTAGATGAACACTAATCTACTTTTTGTTCTATACATTTGCCTGTTCTGGACATTTCATATAAATGGAATCATGCAATATGTGTAGGTCTTTGTGACTGGCTTCTTTCACATAACATGTTTTCAAGATTCACCCATGAAGTGTGTATCAGTACACACTTCATTTCTTTTTTTTTTTTTTTAAATTTAATTAATTTATTTATTTATTTATGGCTGTGTTGGGTCTTCGTTTCTGTGCGAGGGCTTTCTCTAGTTGTGGCAAGCGGGGGCCACTCTTCATCGCAGTGCGCGGGCCTCTCACCATCGCTGCCTCTCTTGTTGCAGAGCACAGGCTCCAGACGTGCAGGCTCAGTAATTGTGGCTCACGGGCCTAGCTGTTCTACGGCATGTGGGATCTTCCCAGACCAGGGCTCGAACCCGTGTCCCCTGCATTAGCAGGCAGATTCTCAACCACTGCCCCACGAGGGAAGCCCTTCATTTCTTTTTATTGCTGAATACTAGTCCACATTTTATTTATCCAGTTATCAGTTGATGGACATTTTGGGTTGTTCCCACTTTGGGGCTATTATGAATAATGCTGTTATGAACATTCATATAAAAGTGGGGTTTTTGGGGGCTTCCCTGGTGGCACAGTGGTTGAGAATCTGCCTGCCAATGCTGGGGACACGGGTTCGAGCCCTGGTCTGGGAAGATCCCACATGCCACGGAGCAGCTGGGCCCGTGAGCCACAACTACTGAGCCTGCGTGCCTGGAGCCTGTGCTCCGCAACTAGAGAGGCCGCGACAGTGAGAGGCCCGCGCACCGCGATGAAGAGTGTCCCCCGCTTGCCACAACTAGAGAAAGCCCTCGCACAGAAAACGAAGACCCAACACAGCCAAAAATAAATAAAATAAATTAAAAAAAAAAAAAAAAAAAGTGGGGTTTTTGGTTGGACATATATTCTTATTTGTCTTGACATATATTTAAGAGTGGAATTTCTGGATCATATGCTAACTCTGTTTAACTATTTGAGAGACTGTCTCATAATTTTTTAAAAGTTTGTTTGAATCATCATCCAAATAAAATTCATATGTTGCAATTCATTGCTATACCTCTTAAGAATCTTTTAGTCTACAGGTCTACCTTCCTCTTTTTTTTTTTCCCCTTGAAATGTGTTTGTTGATAAAACTGGGTTATTTGTCCTGTACAATTTCTAGCCATCTGGAATTTGCTGATTACCTCCCTGTGATGTTATTTAATATATTCTTGTGTCCCCCGTGTTTCTAATAAATTGGTAGTTAGGTTGAGAAGTCAATATTCTAGCAAGAATACTTCAAGGGTGGTTTTATGTACTTCAATTAGGAGGCAAAAAAAAAAAAAAAAAAGCCAAATGCCTGGATGGCTCTCTTTCTGTGATGTTAGCAGCCATTGATGATCATTGTCTAGATTTGCATATTTAATAGAGATTATAAAATGTGGTATTCTAAATTTATTATTCCTTTTTTTATTAGCTGGAATAATTCTAGGAAGAGAAACTTCTTATCAAACATTCATTACCCTGGCATGCATTTTGTATAGGAAAAACAATAAATTTTGATTCTTTCCCTTTATTTACCAGCTTAAAAAATGAGTTTGTTGCCTAATATCCTCTAAATATGATCATTGAGATTTTTAACTTCTAGTATTTCTCTGACTCATTGATTTAAACATATTTGATGTATTTTAGTCCTTTGCAGTCATTCTTACTGATGCTCAGATCATCTCATCTTTGACTCATGGGAGTGTCTTCAAGTTGCTCCTGCGTCCTTTAGACAAGACCCGAGTATATCTAAAAATGTCCTTGCTTTCTGGTATTGACTGTATGGTCCAGGATTAACTTGTACATTTCATGACCCAGATCTGAAATCAGCTATTTTTCCAAGAATACCTAATTCCTTTTAGTGGAAAATGGTATTTAGAGATCACAGTTTTGTGCTAGGGGTGTTCATTGCTACTGCATTGATCATTGTTTCTAAGCCTTTCAATAGATACAGCTAGGAAATACTTCTTTTCCTAAGACAAAATATATCATAAATGCATACTCATTTTTTCAATTCAAATTTAAGACTATAGCATTTCTACTTAGCCTCTTGGATCTTACCTTTATATTTTTTTCTCTATGTGTTTTTAGGCTCTTGATGTTTGTTTCTCAACTAGAAGTTGGTGCCCACAAGCCCTCACCCTCATCATTTCCCAAACTGAACTCATCATTGTCTCTATCAGTTTTCTCATTCCCAGACCTACAAACGCATATGTGTTTCCACCTAGGGAGTAGGGCAGCTGGACCCAGATCTGGTGGACCTAGAACCTAGGTGGGCAAACTGAGGCAAAACCTGTTTTAGGACTCTTTGTGGTAGGGTTTGAGGATATCTAAAATGGAAATATTCACATGTCCTCTCACTGTTTTAGGGGTCCACGGGCAGCAAGACTAATCCCAGATGTACTCACTGATGGAACTGTTATTGCAATCCCTGTCTTGAGGGGCTTCTTGGCTTGGTGAAAAGAAGGATAGCGTTTGGGGATAAACAAGTCTGTGTTTGTATGCTACATCAAACCCTTAAGTAATTCTGTGACTCTCAGCAAGTTGCTTTTTCTTCTTTTTCTTAGCTTTCTTATCTGTCAAGTGGAGATGGGGAAACAATCCCACAGATTTGTTGGGTAAATTAAATTGTTAAGCATAAGGGAATTATCACAAAATAAAAGAGCTGATATAGATGATAGTATGTTAAGATTATATAATTTTCTCTAAATCTCTACATTTTTTCAGATTTTATACACAGATATTACACATTAAAATATTCTGCACTATATAAAATATTTTAAGTTACTAGAAGGTAAGCTCAAGGAAGGCGGGAATTTTGTCTGCTGCTGTATTCATAATGCCTAGAACAGTGTCATACGTGTGTTTTCAAGCGCAAGTGGGCAATCAAATATTTGTTCAATGAATAGATAGATTAATCCCAGAAGTTGATGTTTTAAATAGGTAAAAACAGTTGCCAGTCTAGAAGTGAGAATTTTCTACTTCAAATGTTATTTCTCCCTTAATTAAAAAAAAGAAACCCCTTTAACAGTCTGAGGTGGTAAACTACAAATAAGAAAAGATTTCATTTTTCCCCAAGTATTGTATCCATCTTTATATTGTTGACTTTATCTTGCTGTGTTCCAGATCCCTTAATTTCTGGTCGTTTTCATTCATTAAAAATCCATTCTAAGGTCCATTTAAAAACTCCAGTCTTATCTGATTCAAAGCTTCCTCACTCTCATTCCTGGACAGGCTTGTGACTCAATGGACCTGAAGTGAGAAGAGACGGTCTGCTCTTTTATTCTTTCCTTCCTTTTGACTTATCTCCTCCCCCTTTCCCAAACCTCTGTTTCTAACACCAAGTCCTCTAATGTTTTCAAACTTGAGACCCACCCCCCTCCTTTCCCTAAGCCTAAGACTCCATGGAGGAAAATAAGGGACAATCATCTCCAACTTTACTGAGGACATGATTACAATTGTCTCTCTTTTGGTGGGTCTCTGATTCTCTGGCTAAACCATAGTGGCCTTGTATGCACCAAGGTGTAAGAGGTGTCTGAATGGTGACTTTTTTGTGGAAACTTACATGTGAATTCTCCCTGACAGCATAATTCCCTGACATGGGAGGTTTTACTCCAACATAACCTCTTCTGAACCTCCTCATATCCTACTCCAGAAGCCAGCCTTCTTAGGTATTGTACCTACTAGTGAGTATAAGCCAAGCTGTCTTCCATGATACCTATTTGACCCCTAGGAAATTCAGGCATTCTCGTCACTACCACCCTGGTCAAGATGTAGAACATGTGCCCTCTCCCCGTCACCACTACTTCCCTCCCCTCTAGAGGTAATCACTATCCTGTCTTTTAAGGTAATCATTTCCTTGCTTCTTTGTAGTTTTACAACCTATATATGTATCCCTATATAGTTTTGCTTTAGTTGTTTTGGGGATATCTCTTTATCTATCTATCATCTCTATCATCTATATAAAGCTACAGTAACTAGGTGAAGTAAATGTGCAAGGATATACAAAATGACCAGTGAAGCAGAATAAAGAGCCCCAAAACAGATCCACACATGTATGGAACTTTAATAAACAACAGAGTTGGCACTACAGATAAGTTGGAAAGAAAATTGTTTCATAAATATGCTGATACAATTAGATATCCATATTTTAAAAAACAAATTTGGATTCACACCTTATACCTTATACAAAAAAAAAGTCAGGTCAAGATAGATTAAAGGCTTAGATGGGGGGACTTCCCTGGTGGCACAGTGGTTAAGAATCCACTTGCCCATGCAGGGGACATGGGTTTGATCCCTGGTCCAGGAAGATCCCACATGCCACAGAGTAACTAAGCCTGTGCACCACAGCTACTGAGCCTGTGCTCTAGAGCCCGCGAGCCACAACTACTGATGCCCGCACGCCCTAGAGCCGGCCTGCCGCAACTTCTGAGCCCATCCACAACTACTGAAGCCTGTGCGCTCTAGGGCCTGCGTGCTGCAACTACTGAAGCCCGCGTGCCTAGAACCTGTGCTCCGCAGCAAGAGAAGTCACCGCAGTGAGAAGCCCGCGCACTGCAATGAAGAGTAGCCCTCACTCACCTCAACTAGAGAAAGCCCGCGTGCAGCAACGGAGACCCAATGCAGCCCCCCCACCCCCCCAAAAAAAGGCTTAGATGGGTTTTTAAATATTTTTTAATTTTATTTTTGGCTGTGTCAGGTCTTAGTTGCAGCACGCGGGATCTTCGTTGCGGCATGTGGGATCCTCTGCTGCAGCGTGAGGGCTCTCTAGTTGTGGTGCCCAGGCTCCAGAGCATGTGGGCTCTGTAGTTGTGGCACGTGTGCTTAGTTCCCCGGCAGGTGGGATCTAAGTTCCCCGACCAGGGATCGAACCCGTGTCCCCTGCATTGGAAGGCGGATTCCTAACCACTGGACCACCAGGGAAGTCCCAAGGTTTAGATGTTAAAAAGCAAAATTTTTAAACTTTCAGACAATATATAGAAGAATACCTTTTGAGAAGATATATATATATATATAATATCTATATATAGAGAGCAATCAATATACATATTTATATATACCACTTTACTATGTCATGATATCTTATTCTTCAAAAATATCTTCATTTTCTTTTTTTAATTTAAAGTTATAAACAGTAAAATTCACTCTAGCTGTAGAGTTCTATGAATTTTGACAAATACATGTGGAGTCATGTAACTATCAACATAGTCAAGATACAGAATAGTTCCATCACCCCCCAAACACTCCTTTGAGCTGCCCCAGTATAGTCTAACCCTATCTCCACCGCTAACCCCTGGTAATCAGTTCTCCATCACTATGGTTCTGCCTTTTCCAGAATGTTATTTAAATGTAACCTTTTGAGGCTGATTTCTTTCATTTTGTGTAATATATATGAGATTTGTATATGTTCTTGAGTTTATCAATAGTTCATTCCTTTTTACTGCTGACTAGTATTGCATTCCATGGATGTACCACAGTTTATCTATTCACTAGTTTAAGGGCATTTGGATTTTCCAGTTTGGGCAATCATGAATAAAGCTTCTATAAACACTGGTTTTTATAAACAAAATTTCTTGGAAAGATACCTAGGAGTGGTTTTGCTGGGTTGTATGGAAAGTGTATGTTTAACTTTTTTTTTTTTTTTGACTGCGCTGGGTCTTCGTTGCTGCATGCGGACTTTCTCTAATTGTGGCGAGCGGGGGCTACTCTTCGTTGCGGTGCGTGGGCTTCTCATCGTGGTGGCTTCTCTTGTTGCGGAGCATGGGCTCTAGGCGCGCAGGCTTCAGTAGTTGTGGTGCACAGGCTCAGTAGTTGTGGCCTGCTGGCTCTAGAGCGCAGGCTCAGTAGTAGTGGCGCACGGGCTTAGTTGCTCCGCGGCATGTGGGATCTTCCCGGACCAGGGCTCGAACCCGTGTCCCCTGCATTGGCAGGCGGACTCTTAACCACTGCGCCACCAGGGAAGTCCCTGTTTTCATTTTCTTCATTGTGATCTTGACCCATCTGAAATATATTTTCTTGTAAGGAGCATAATTTTCCCCCAGGTGGCTTGCCAATTGTTCCAACCCAATTACTGAATACTTCATGTTGTGTCCACTGATTTGAAACGCCACTTTATCACGTCCTGATTTCCATCAGTACCCAGGTCCTCTTCTAGACTTCGTATTCTGTGCTATCAAGCAGTTTATGTAAATCTACTCCAGAACCACCCTGTTTTATTGATAGATATTGAAGCTGTACACTATGTTGAGTCTTTATAGCACAGTGGTTAAGAGTGTGAACTCTGAAACACGTCTCCTGGGTTCCTATTTTAGCTCTCCCCTTACCTCAATCCACAAAGTGTGTTAACCACTAAGCTACTAGCCACAGTAAATATGCCTGGCAACCGGTGACTTCACTCCAGCCGCCGCAAGGCTGAGTTGGCCTAGTAACTGGTGTCCCTAGGGATCCTCCTCAAGGAATAAACTTGGAGAGAAGACGCTCCAAGGAGGCAGGGATGATGGGGTGAAAAGGAGTGGGAAGAACTGAACTATGCTTCACACCCAAGGCGCAGATCATCAGGTTTCAAAACTTTGGGAACCGTGGGGAAGGCGGCTCCCTTCAGCGAGATAAGTCCAGGACGCCGGCAGCGGCCTGCGGACGGCGGGTCCGAAGCCTAGAAGAGTGAACCAACAGGGGCTGGGCTGGGGGTCTCAAGAGGGCACCCCAAATGTGAGCATCTTCAAGGTAAACTGCCTAAATCACCTTTCGGCTACAGCGAAATATTAAAATCTCCTCCGACCCCAATGGCGATGGCTCCCACGGATCCTCGTACCATCGTCCCCTCGTCGCACGCCCATGCCGACCCTCCCACCCCCACCCCCAAGCGCCCGCAGAAGCGACCGGTCTTCTCCAGAGGCGCGCGTCAGTGGCGGGTAAAGGGGGGGCGCAGTAGTCCTGGCCCGCTGTTCCCGACCTCTCCGGGAGCCAGGCGTCTGTTCCCCCGGTCCCCACCCCTCCGCCTCTGGACACAGACCTCGGAACTTCCCCTTCCATCTCCCTTTTTCCCAGGAATTTATGGGTCCAGCATGCCCTGAATCTGGGAGCGGAGGGGCGGACCCCGGGCGCGGAGGGGCGGGGTAGTAAACGCCAGCGGGTAGAGCGGAAGTCTGGTGGCCCATCTCGCCGCCGCTCTGCTCGTCAGCTTGCCTCCCCTCTCCTCCGCCTTTCTCTTTCCTCAACCAGGTCTCGGATGGGCCCGCCCTGGAGACACCGACTTCCTCCAGCAGGTGATCGGGGCTGAGGCCGGTGGGGTTGGGATGTTTTTAGGCGCGTCCTTCACTGACTCGCTCCGAGGTGGACTCTTGGTATTTTCCCGTCTGGATCAAAGAATTTCTTAGCTGGCCTTCAAACAGGTTGTCGCTCCTTTGATTCTCAGAGAGCCCGGCGGAGAGTAGACAGAGTAGAGGGCACGGAGGCAGAGAAAGACCGGGTGCACAGATCCTGGTAGGGCCGGACTCGTGACAGAGACAATTATCCCAGGTGGGTGCTACCTGGGTTGACACTTCCCGGGGGTGAAAGCAGAGGGAGCATCGGCAGCAGATTGAATTGCAGGTAACGAGGCTTGAAAGGGTGACAAGGCGGTGGTTGCTGCTGGAGGAAGGGTGGGAGGCGGGAGCAGGAGCAGGAAGCAGTGGGCTGTTCAGGAAGGGCCCTGGGTGCTAAACTAAACGGGTTGTGAGGCATCTGTGGGAAGATTTAAGCAAACCATAGATTTGGTCAGGTTTATATAATGACTCTGGAATATTAAGTAGCCATTAAAAATCATATTTTTAAAGAATGCTTTATTACATAGGAAAATACTCATTATATACTCATGATATAATGGAAACATATATATATTATATATATCCAATATATCTTCAATCTGTAAGAAATACATACACATGTTCATAGAATATATATTAATACATATTTATATACTCTATGTTACATTTAACAGATTATCAAATATATATGTTCTATAATCATATCCAATTTGTAACAAATATACAAACACATATGTGTTAATAATAATATCTAGTTTGTAAGAAATATACATGTATAAAGTATTCATATAGACATATGATATGATAATGTCCAATTTATAAGATTGGCTGTGTCTCCTTCCAAAACCTAAAGGGAGCAGACATTCATTCATTCATTCATTCATTCATTCATTTATTTATTTATTTATTTATGGCTGTGTTGGGTCTTCGTTGCTGCACGCAGACTGTCTCTAGCTGCTGCAAGCGGGGGCTACTCTTCACTGTGGTGTGTGGGCTTCTCATTTGCAGTGGCTTCTCTTGTTGTGAAGCATGAACTCTAGGTGTGCAGGCTTCAGTAGTTGTGGCGTACAGGCTTAGTTGCTCTGTGGCATGTGGGATCTTCCCGGACCAGGGATCAAAGCTGTGTCCCCTGCATTGGCAGGTGGATTCTTAACCGCTGTGCCACCAGGGAAGTCCCGAGCAAACATTTAAATTATGGTATCTTTTAAGATTGTGTAGGCACCCAATTAAACTAAAATCTCAAACTTAAACCAAGAGGAGGCCCAGTGGCTCCATCTTGCGAATAGCATTCTCCCTGAGCCATCTTCCCAAATCCAGATTGAACCGAGCTCAGATGTGTGCTGGCTTGGTACAAAAGCTGATGCTGGTGCTAGTACTGTCCACAGAGGAGGTTGAAAGGAGTTTGCAGGTCAGGGTGACCGCCTCTTTGGCTGGAGTCTGTGCCGTGGACTCTTGAATGGGTTTGACCATCCTAGTCAAAAAAGGAGAACACTGCCTCTACCCTAGAAACACTTCCTTGAGCCTGTCCCAACCACCAATCCCTCATGCCCCCCAAGAGAGAATCACTATCCTGACACTTATGGTCATCACTTCTTTGATGTTATTTCTGATTTTACCACCTCAGTGTGTATACCTAAATACTTTAGTTTTGCTTGTTTTTTTGGACTTTGATATAAACAGAGTCATATGATATGTGTTCTTTAGGATATAGCTTCTTTCACTCAATGTTAAGTTTTTGAGATTCATCCATGTCATTAAGCATAATTGTAGTTCATTTCTTTGCTGTGTAGTATTCCTTTGTACTGGCTATATCACTCTATATTAATGCTACTGTGATGGATTTCTGGATTGCTTCCTTTGGGGGTTGTCGCAAACAATGCTGTTAAGAAAAATGTGTCCTTTGGTGCACATGTACACACATATTTTGTTGCAGTTATACCTAGGAGTGAAATTGCTGTTCATGGGATATGTATACTTCAATCTTAATAGATAATGGCCAACCCATCTCTCAAAATATTTTTGTCAGTTTCCATTCAGCAGCAGTGGGTAAGCTTTACCATGGCTCCTCATTCTTGCTAATATTTGGCAAGTCTTCTCATTCAAGCCAGCCTGGTGTGTAGTGTCACTTCATCGTGGCTTAAACTACCGTTTTCCCACTGTCTGAATAGCTTGAGAACATTTTCATATGTTCACTGGCCATTTGGAAGACCACTTTGGTGAAAGATCTCAAGTTTCCTGAATATTTTTCTATTGGGTTATTTATATTTTTCTTATTGCTTTGTAGGAGCTTTTTATAGATTCCAGATAAAAGCCCTCTGTCAGCTATATGTGTGGCAACTTTTTTCTACTCTGTAACTTTTTAGTCTTTGAATGGTGTCTCTTGATGAACAGATGTACTTAATTCTAATGAACTCACATTTACCTATTGTTTCCCTTACGGTGAGCCCTAAGTCCTGTTAAAGGAATCTTGCTTAATCTCCAGATCATGAAGATATTCTCCCATATTAACTTCTTTAGAAGCTTCATGGATTAATTTTTGTATGATGTGAGATAATAGTCAAATTTTGTTTTTTCCAAATGAATATACATTTTCCCATCATAATTATTTAATTCTGTCATTTCCATGATCCTCTGAGTTGACATGGAATACCTCTCCATTTATTTAAAACTTTTACTTCTCTTAGTAATCATTTTTAGGTTTTGGTATAAAGGTCTTATCTTTCTTTTGTTAGAATTATTCCTAAGCACTTGAAATGTCTTCATGTTATTATAAACATTTCCTTTAATTTTTTCATTACCTATTTATTTCCTGCTGGTATTAGAAATGCTATTAATGGTATTCCACTAACCCTGTATCCAGCAATGTTGTTAAACACACTTATTAATCCTAATTATGTATTTACAGATTCTTTTTTATTTTTCACATGCACAATCATATCCATAAACAATGACAGTTTTACTTCTTTTTACAAACTTTATACTCTAAAAATATCTTACTGCACTTTCTAGGACCTTGTATCAATTATCTATTGCCACCAAAATGCTGTATAACATACCACCTCAAACTTCAGTGATTTAAAGCAACAAGATGGGCTTCCCTGGTGGCGCAGTGGTTGAGAATCCGCCTGCCAATGCAGGGGACACGGGTTCGAGCCCTGGTCTGGGAAGATCCCACATGCCGCGGAGCAACTAGGCCCGTGAGCCACAACTACTGAGCCTGCGCGTCTGGAGCCTGCGCTCCGCAGCAAGAGAGGCCGCGATAGTGAGAGGCCCGTGCACCGCGATGAAGAGTGGCCCCCGCTTGCCGTAACTAGAGAAAACCGTCGCACAGAAACAAAGACCCAACACATACGTAAATAAAATTAAAAAAAAAAGCAACAAGATTTTATTATTGTATCTCATGAGTCATTAGACTGGGGTCAGCAAATATGTAAGGGGATTGACTGGCTATTGACTGATCTAAGTTAGCTTGAGCTAGGGCCACTGGAATGATTCAGCTCTGGTTTACATGTCTCACTTCCAGCAGATTAGCCTAGATGTGTCCTCATGGTGACAGCAAAAGAGTAAGAGAGCAAGCAGTAACAAGGAAGGTCTTTTGCAGCCTAGGCTCTGAATTGGCATACCAGCCCAGATTCCAGTTAGCGAGAGGATCTGAAGAATTACATTGTAAAGGAAGTAAATAAAGGAAAAAATTGAAGACTTAGGACCACTGATGCTATTAACCTACCCAAATTTTAAATTCAATTTGACTAGAATGGTAGTGGGCATCCTTGTCTTATTACTGAGCTCCAAGGGAAAGCCTTCAACATTTTATCACTAAGTTTGATATTTGCTGTAAGCTTTTTTGGAAATAACCTCTGTGAAATTAAGGATGTTCCTTTTTAGTCCTAGTTTCCTAAAAGTGTTTTTTTAAAATGAGTACTTATTGGGTTTTATAAAATATTTCCACAAATATTAAGATGATCATATGATTTGTATCCTTTGTTATGTTATCATTGATTGATTTTCTTTTTTCTTTTTTTTTTTTTTACTTTTAAACTTCCCTGCAATCCTGGAATAAATTCACCTCGGTTGTAATGTAATGTCGTTTTTATGTATTGATGGATTTGATTTGCTAGTATTTTGTTTGGGACATTTGCATCAATGTTCATGAGTGACATTGGCATACGATTTTCTTTTTCATAATTCCCTTGCCAGGTTTTGGTATTAAGGTTAGGCTGGTCTCACCACTGTTTCTATTCTGGAAGATTTTATGCAAGATTAGTAGTATTCATTTCTTAAATGTTTAGTACAATTCACCAGTAAAATCATCCAGGTTGGACGTTTTCTATGGAGGAATATTACTAATTAAGAAGCAATTTATTTAAAAGTTATAGGACATGTATCTTTTCTAATTATGGTTTTCTCCAGATATATGCCCAAGAGTGGGATTGCTGGGTCATATTGTAGGTCTATTTTTAGTTTTTTAAGGACCCTCCATACTGTTCTCCATAGTGGCTGCACCAATTTACATTCCCACCAACAGTGTAGGAGGGTTCCCTTTTCTCCACACCCTCTCTAGCATTTACTGTTTGTAGATTTTTTGATGATGGCCATTCTGACCAGTGTAAGGTGATACCTCATTGTAGTTTTGATTTGCATTTCTCTAATAATTAGTGATGTTGAGCATCTTTTTGTGTGCTTTTTGCCATTTGTATGTATTCTTTGGAGAAATATCTATTTAGATCTTTCACCCGTTTTTTATTGGGCTGTTTTTTTTTTGATATTGAGCTGCATGAGCTGTTTGTAATATATTTTGGAGAGTAATCCCTTGTCGGTTGCTTCGTTTGCAAATATCTTCTCCCATTCTGTGGGTTGCCTTTTCATTTTGTTTAAGGTTTCCTTTGCTGTGCAAAAGCTTTTAAGTTTAATTAGGTCCCATTTGTTTATTTTTGTTTTATTTTCATTACTCTAGGAGGTGGTTCAAAAAAGATCTTGCTACGACTTATGTCAGAGAGTATTCTGCCTATGTTTTCCTCTAGGAGTTTTATAGTATCTGGTCTTATATTTAGGTCTTTAATCCATTTTGGGTTTATTTTTGTGTATGTTATTGGAGACAGGTTTAGGTTTAAATCTACCATCTGATTAGGTGTTTTGTACTTGTCCTATCGACTCTATATTCCTTTTTCTCTCCTTTCTTGCATTCTTTGTACATTGTTTTCATTAGTCCATTTTTTCTCTGATAGCTTAGAAATTATACACTTATACTATTATTTTAATGGTTCCCCTACATACTAAATATGCATACATTTTATCAAGTAATATTTATTTGTACTTTTATCCCCTTCCTAGACAATGAAAAGTACTTATAATAATTAAACTCTATTTACCACCCTTCTAATCTCTGTTGTTATATATTTAATTCTTTACTTAATTAAAACCAAATAAGATGTTACTGTAACTGTTTTTTTGCAGCCTCAATTTTATCCACATATTTCCATTTTAATTACTCTCAATTCCTTTCTGCATGTTTGACCTTTCTTCTGAGATAAGTTTTCCTCTTCCAGAAGAATCCACTGTAGTATTTTTAGTAGTGCCAGACTTCTGGCAACAAAACTCTGTGGTTTTGTTAGTCCAAAAATGTATTTACTTCATCTTCATTCTTGAGGAATATGTTTTCGAGAAATGGAATTCCAAATTCACAGTTATTTTCTTCCAGGACTTTAAAGATTTAATTCCACTGCCCACTTGCTATAACAGTTATTAAATATTTTGCAATTGATCTATGCTTATAAGATGAGAAAAAAACAGAGTGTCAGAGAGATGAAATTATTTTCCCAAAGTCAATAACTCATGAGGAGAAGGGCCAAGATTTAAACTCTGGCCCTCATTGCTCTAAAACCTTTGTTGTCATGGAGTTTTACAGTCTGGTATCTGAGACATGTCCCTTAAAGTCTGCTATTCTTGGTGATCCCAGGATTCCCTTAGGAGTTAGTGGGCCTGTAAGAAGAAACTCATGGAGTCCCTTGAGGAAATCAGAGGAAGAGGCCCCCAAAGAACACCACTCTTCCTCAACCCCATCCTGGAAGCTCACGGCCAAGGAGATTCTGGCCACCAAGACCCAAAACTACTTTGCTCAGACTAAAAGAACTGAGAACATCTTGATCCAGGTTGCCTTCTCCGTTGGGCTAAACAGCATATGGCGTTTCCCTTACCTTTGTCATCTGAATGGAGGAGGTAAGGTCAGGGACCTGGATCCTGAGTTTAAGGAAGGAGTTTTAAGGCTGGGAGCCTAGACTGCTAGGTGCTGGGGGAAGAGATAACTGGAGGGGAGGCACCCAGACTCCTAGAGGATAAAGAGGAGAGGGGCCAGGACTCCTGGCTGCCTGAGCACAGCTCCTGGCTCTCTTCTTCAGGCAGCTTTATCCTGATGTACTTCTTCATGCTCCTCTTGTTCGGGATTCCCCTCTTGTACATGGAGATGATCATGGGGAAATGTCTGCATGTGGACAACATCCGGGTCTGAAAGCAGCTTGTCTCCTGGCTGGGCAGCATAGGCTACGCCAGCATACTGGTGAATGTGGGGCCCAGCCAAGAGGCATCCCAGTTCACCCCTTGTGGTCTCCAGGTTCCCTGTCTCCACCCATCCCACCCCTCAGGCCCACTATGTCCACCCCCAGGTATGCATCTTGGTGAGCTTGTATAACAGCGTCATCATCACCTGGAGCCTCTCCTACCTGGGCAACTCCTTTGGTCATCCCCTGCCCTGGGACAAGTGCCCACTGGTGAAGAACATCAATGTCACCAGTGAGGAGAGGGAGAGAGAAGGCCAGCAGAGCCAAGGGAGGCAGGGGCACCAGGGGGCAAGAGACAGGGAGTGAGAGCCAAAGGGAAGGAAGTGAATAGCAGGGGCAGCCACCAGGTGAGGTGGTACCTAAGCGCCTGGGTCCCCCCAGACCTCACTTGCCTTCGGCCTGTGTCCCACCAGTACTTCTGGTACCACACCACTCTGAATGCCTCAAACCACATTGAAGAAGGGGTCGAGGCCCTCGTCCTGAATCTCAGCCTGGGCATCTTCGCAGTCTGGTGCCTCCTCTTCCTAATCATGAGCACAGGGCTAAAGATTTCAGTGCAGGTAAGCCACCTTGATCACTGATCCCACTACCACTTCACCTTTGCAAATCCAAAGATCCTCAGGCTCCCTGCCCCCGCACCATCCTCCTCCTCCCTCCTTTCCAGGACCCAACTTCCCAGTTATCATGGAGATAGACAGTGTTCTCTCCAACCCCTCACCTCCACCACCAAACTGGATCAGTGGGGTGGCTAACTTCTCCGGGGCTGCCCTCTCAGAATGAAGCTGAGACGACAGTGCTGTGAGTTAATAAATGGGTCCACTGGGACGCCCTGCACAGGCCATGGGCATAGTGTGCTTTCAGTGAGCAGCCCAGATGTCAGCCTCCTCCTGCACATACACCCTCCAAATTGCCAACACCCCTGGCAAACTGAGTATCCAATCTGGTGACCCCAGTTTCCCCCTGCCTTTGAGACCCCTCCATCTCCTGGAGCTGAGCCAAACTGCGGGGGAACTTTGCAGCAATCAGTATCATGCAATCTAGAAAGTGTGTTAATCCCTAAAGCTAACTTGGTAATTGGTGACCATACTAAATCTATCCCATAACTCATCTCACTACTCCTACCAAGAGGGTAGCTCGCCTAGAACATTTAGGTCCTCACTAGCTGGCTGTTATGCTTCGTTCTTACTTGGGATAAGGTCCCTCACCCACTTGGGCCCTGGGAAGTAGGTCACCTGGTTTCTGTGGGCTCAGGACCAGGGAATCGTGGAGGACTTGGACCTTATTAGGGTTGTCTGTGGGAATAGGTAACACCGCCCTGCCTATCTGTCAAATGGAGTTAAGGGAGCTCAGGGGATGGAGGACAGAGGCCCCTTCTAGAAGCCACACCCCTTAGTGACTTCCTGGGCAAAAACCCTTCTCTCCCATTGCCTACTCCCGAAGGTCATGACCTTGAGAATCAATGCCAGCTTCCATTACCACCCACTCTGGTTCCCAATCACTTCTCAAATCTTCGCCTGCTCTTTCACACCTTTTAGTTACCGCAAATGTCTCTAAACATCTTTTATCACACTCCCCTATCAGTGACAGCTTTTTGAAAAAATATCCCCAACCTACGTAGAAAATTTACGTGTGAATTCCTGTCATTCTATCAATACATACTTGATATCAGTAAAGTTTCATTTGTTTTGCTCATTGATTTTTAAAAAAATAGATGTAAGTAGAAATCCTAAATTTTTCTTCCTGCATTCCCAATGTAATGGCTTCTCCTTCCCAATTTGGAGAGCCCTGAAAAGGTCAGAGGCAGAGGCCCCCAGGCCCTTCCAGCCCCTGAGATTCACCTCGGGGCCTCCTGCCTCCTCCCTTGCTCTCCATGCACCCTGGGTCTGGGATAACCCAGCTCCGGGAGTTGGAGGTGAGTGGAGTGGGCCTTGGTCCCCCTTCCACCCTCACCCTCACCTCTGTGTCTCTCCTCCCCTCTCAGAGTCAGGGTGGGCCACCATGAACCAGTATTACCAAGTGTCTGGTGGGGTAAGAGAAAGGCCAGTGTAGACGATGAGTCCTGCACTTGGAGTGGTAGTTGTAAGGTTGCTTTTTGTGAGGTTGGGGGGTGAGAAGTCCTGGCATGGAGGACACCTTCCCAGGTGCTATGAGAAGCCCCTCGCCCTTGTTAATACCTGGACAATGTATTAACGGACAGGCCCTTGGCTGGTCTCCCTCTCCACCTCTCCTTTCATGAAGTGGATATTGCAGGAGGCTCAGAGAAGAGAAAGGACAGCCCTGCAGTCAAACACCCAGTCAGTGACAGGTGGAGAGAGAATCAAGGTTTTCTGGCTCCTAGTCTGGGATCCTTTCGTGATTTGGATGACCATGACATTGGCTGGGGGAAGCCACATGAGGAGCTTTAGCAAGTAGTTGCAGCTAAGACAGGAGTCTGCAAACTTTTCCTACAAAGGGCCAGATGGTGTTTTTGGCTTTTCAGGACGTGGTCTCTCTGGCATACAGTTGTCCCTCAGGATTGCTTCCAGGACCCCCCACAGATACCAAAATCTTCAGATCCTCAAGCTCCTTATATAAAATTATGTAGTATTTGCATATAACCTACACACATCCTCCCGTATACTTTAAATCATCTCTAGATAATTAATACAATGTAAATGCTATGTAAATAACAGCCAGTGTGGCAAATTCAAGTTTTGCTTCCTGAAATTTTTTTTCGAATATTTTCGATCCACATTTAGTTGAATCCATGGATGTGGAACATGTGCCTACAAAGGGGGCCGACTGTGCAACTAGAACTGTAATCAGAAAGAACTTTTGTACTTTTGTATAACTTGATCGCCATTTTATATAACAGGTCCTGTTTTACAAATAAATTTTGATTTACTAAAAACAAAAACAAAGGGGGCTGACTGTATTCTCTTTGTTGTTTGATTTTTACAACTCTTTAAAAATGTAAAAATCATTCTTAGCTCACAGGCCAGATTTATCCCACACACAACGCCCGTAGTTTGCCAATCCTTGATCTAGGGCCATGTGATACCTACAAGAGAATGCTGGTGACTAAACCAGAATTTACTTTGAACTCCCTAGTTGGCCCACTTTGTGCCAGGCAGCCACCCAGAGGGTATAACCATCAGGCTGTCCAGCAGAAAGAAAGGTGACCCAAGAATGGTCAGGGGGGCAGAATCCTAAATTTTCAAAATGGTCTATATAACTCCCCCACCCCTTAGATCTCAAGAGATTGATCATCCAGGAGGCAGCCAAGAAGAGACGAAGCCTCTCTGGGGACACCCACATTCAGTGACCAAACTGCCCAACTAAGCTGTGTGGACCAGGAGGGGAGGAAGAAGGTAAAGTCAGAAATCTTTTTGAGCTGATTTTTTAGGAGATGGGTCCAACAACCATTAATACCAGATACATGTGGATGGGAGGGAAAATAGTCCCACCCAATACCTTAACCTTGACTGCAGTCTGTCTTCCAAGGTGGGCTCTGGGGTTGGATGGATGGACACCACCAGCTTTTAACTCAGCCCAACCAGCAGTGAACCAGGCCCAGTCACTTACAAGGACTTGTATAAATCGAGGGCCCCACTGAGCCAGCAGCTTTGCTTCAGGCGGTGGAGGGAGGGATAAAGTTTTCTCCAAAGCGGAAGCTGCTACTTCTCCACTGCAAAACTGAGATGACCCAAGGACCAGCCCAGCTGTGCCCTTGAACATACCATTTACATTTAACCATTTCAGACCTTACTAGTTGTCAAGTTCAAGTTGACCTACCCCAAAATGGAGGAGTCAAGCCAGGAAGTCACAAGGCCTCGGTGGGTTGGTGGGTCCCTTTCAACAGCGCTTAATAGCAATTAATAGAGGCCTTTCCTAAAAGGGGTGTATGTGGTGGCTGCGTCGGCAGGTGGCGCTGTTGTACCGGGAAATGACTTCTGAGTACCTCCACAGCCATTAGGTCATTAAAGCTATGATTTCCCTTTCTCCTGGGGTTCTACGTAGTTTCTGTAGTCGGCCGTGGAGAGGACCACACATGCTACAGTTCCTGGATGGGAGAATCCCCGGACACTTATGGGACAATCACAGTATGAACACATAAAACATCAATACCAATTATATATTCAATAGGGGAAGCCATGACAGCACACTGAATTGGCCCAAATGCCCGTACCCTGCAAGGTCACTTCAGCTTCCCTGTCCCCATAATGAGCCTTATCAGTTGAATTCAGGTGCTTTTTCCTCCTCGAGGAACATGCATGCGTCAGGGACTACAGCATCAGCTTTAGTGAAATTTCTACCTGGGGGATATACTGTCTCCAAAATCCACAAAGGCTGATCCTTGTTGAACATCCTTTGTAGCAGGACCAACAGTTTGTCTTTTCTAAGCTATGAAATGTCTGTCTGAGCCTAGATAGTCCTCAAGATGATGACTTGGATAGCAGGGTCTTCTCTTTCGTTTGTTCATTTGTTTGTTTAATATTTATTTATTTTGGCTGTGCTGGGTCTTAGTTGCAGCACACAGGATCTTCATTGCAGCATGTGGGATCTTTTAGTTGTGGCACATGGACTTCTTAGTTGAGGCACGCATATGGGATCTAGTTCCCACCAGGGATCGAACCCAGGCACCCTGCATTGGGAGCATGGAGTCTTACCCACTGGACCACCAGGGAAGTCCCAGGGTCTTCGTTTTTGTCTTCATTGAAGACCCATCCATCCTCAGTTAACTGTGATTGGGTGGCAGGTAATGCAATACAAGCAGTGAAGGTCATTACTAAAAAGCCATTCCTTCCAAAGATGTACAAATGGCCAAAAGCACACGAAAAGAAGTTCAATGTCGTTAGTCATTAGGGAAATGCAAATCAAACTCACCATGAGACACCACTTCATACCCACCAGGATATCTATAACCAAAAGAAAAAAAAAAAAAAAGGAAAATAACAAGTGTTGGTGTGTATTTGAAGAAGTTGGAACCTCATACACTGCTGGTGGGAATGTGAAATGGTGTGACCACTGTGAAAATCAGTTTGTCAGGTCCTCAAAAAGTTAAACGTAGAATCACCAGCAATTCCACTCCTAGTTATATACCAAAAAAACTGAAAACAGGTGTTCAAACAAAAACTTGTACCTGAACATTCATAGCATCAGTCACAATAGCTAAAAAGTAGAAACAACCCAAATGTCCATCAATGGATGAATGGATTTTAAAAAGTTATATATCCATACTATGGTTATTATTCAGCTATGGAAAGGAATGAAGTTATAATATAACATCAATGAACCATTGTGCTAAGTGAAAGAGGTCAGGCACAGAAGACCACATATGTTATTATTCCATTTATATGAAATATCCAGAATAGGCAAATCCATATAGATAGAGAGCAGATTGTTGGTTGCCAGGGGCTGGGAACAGAGGAGAATAAGAAGTGAGTTCTTAATGGATACAAGGTTACTGTGTGGGGTGATGAAAACTTCTGGAACTAGACAGTAGTAATGATTGTATAACATTGTGACTATTCTAAATGCCACTGAAGCGTATACTTAAAAAGGGTTAAAATGGTAAATTTTATATTATGTGTATTTTACCACCACCACCACAACAACAAAAATATAAATTGAAAAGAATGAAATAAAATTGCCTCTATTTACAGACAGTATGACATAGAAAATCCTAAACAATCTGCAAAAATAATACTAGAGCTAGTAAAGTGAGTTCATCAAAGTCATAGAATACAAGGTTAATATACAAAAAATCAGCAGTATTTCTGTATACTAGCAATAAGCAATTTGAAATTCTAAAAAATTTGAACAGTATCACATACAATATCACATTGTATAAGAATACATCTAACAAAATATGTGGAAGATTTGTGTGCTGAAAACCACAAACACTCATGATAGAAATCAAAGAAGACCTAACCAAATTAAGAGACATACAGTGTTCATGGATCAGAAACTACAGTACCATTAAGATGTCAATCACCTTGAACTGACCTGTAGATTCAACACAATCCCAAACAAAATCCCAACAGGTTGTTTCGAGAAATTGACAACCAGATTCCAAAGTTTATATCAAAAGTCAAAGGAATTAGGACAACTAAAACAATTTTGAAAAGGGAAGGCAAAGTTAGAGGACTCACACTACCTGATTTCAAGATTCAGTACAAAGCTACAGTAGTTGAAACAGTATGGTACTGGTGAAAAGACTGACATATAGATGTACTGATCAGAAGAGAGAGCTGAGAAATAGACCCACACATATATGGTCAATTGATTTTCAACAAAGGTGCCACGATAATTCAATGGAGAAAAAAGGAGTCTTTTCAACCAATGATGCTGAGCAATTAAATTACACATCTGCAAAAATAAATAACCTTGACTACAAAATTACCCTATGTATAAAAATGAACTCAAAATAGATTGCAGGGAGTTCCCTGGTGTCCAGTTGTTAGGACCCCGAGGGCATGGGTTCAATCCCTAGCCAGGGAACTAAGATCCCACAAGCTACGTGGCCAGGCCAAAAAAAAAAAAAAAAAAGATTACAGACCTAAATGCAAAGCCTAAAACTATAAAACTTTGAAGAGAAAATCTTTGTGACTTGGGTTAGTCAAAGATTTCTCAGATAGGACAAAAAAGCATCAAACATAAAAGAAAATGTTGATAAAATTCTTCCCTCCAAGAGACACCATTAAGAAAGTGAAGGGCACTTCCCTGGTGGTCCAGTAGTTAAGACTTCGCCTTCCAGTGCAGGGGGTGTGGGTTCGATCCCTGGTCGGGGAGCTAAGATCCCAAATGCTTCACGGACAAAAAACCAAAACATAAAACAGAAGCAATATTGTAACAAATTCAATAAAAGACTAAAAATGGTCCACATCAAAAAAAAAAAAATTAAAAAAACATGAAAAAGCTCAATACATACTGAGGGAAAATATTTGCAAAATACATATCTGATATAGGAGTATGCAGAATACATTAAATTTTACAATTCAGTGATACAAAAACAACCCATTTTTTAAATGGGTAAAAGATTTGAACTGACACTTCACCAAAAAAGCTATACAGGGCTTCCCTGGTGGCACAGGGAAGAATCCGCCTGCCAATGCAGGGGACACGGGTTTGAGCCCTGGTGCGGGAAGATCCCACATGCCGCAAAGCAACTAAGTCCGTGTGCCACAACTACTGAGCCTACGCTATAGAGCCCACGAGCCACAACTACTGAGCCTGCGTGCCACAACTACTGAAGCCCGCACTCCTAGAGCCCGTGCTCTGCAATAAGAGAAGCCACCACAATGAGAAGCCCGCGCACCGCAACGAAGAGTAGCCACCGCTCACTGCACCTAGAGAAAGCCCATGCACAGCAGTGAAGACCCAACACAGCCAAAAGTAAATAAAATAAATTTATAAATAAATAAATAAAATATCTTTTAAAAATTTTTGAAAATTTAGAAAAACACAGTGAGACACCACTACAAACCTCTTAGAATGGCTAATTAAAAATACTGATAATAGCAAGTGCTAGTGAGGATGCAGAGCAACTGAAATTCTCTCATAACATTGCTGATGGAAATGTAAAATGTGCAACCACTTAGGAAAAGAGTTAAGCAGCCTCAGATAAAGTTATACAGGGGAATTCCCTGGCAGTCCAGTGGTTAGGACTCGGCGCTTTCACTGCTGGGACCCGGGTTCAATCCCTGGTTGGGGAACTAAGATCCCGCTTATTATACAACCCAGACACCCCAATCTTAGGTATCTACCCAAGAGAAACAGAAACATATCCGATACCCAGTTTTCTCTAATTCAATCTAGGTTTGCATATCAGCCCCTTGGCTTGTCTAAGTAGGCTTCACAGGAGCTACCAAATCCATTCCAGTTTTTGGCGGCAGCTTTGAGCAGCCTTTACAGCTGTCTTCTCTAGCCCCACTTGTCCCTTTAATGTAGCAGGTCCTCAGCCTTCACAAAGCTCATGCATTCTTTTTTTTTTTTTTTTCACATGCATTCTTGAGTCCTCACTCCACCCTGCTGCCTCCATTTCTCTGACGACCTGCAGCTTCTTATCTGGAGTTTTCGTTTCTGTATAAACTACACTTCTCTTTCAAATGACCTATTTGTTTAAGATTTTAGTGGCTTACATATTCTACTGACAGTCACTCCCTTCCCACATCTGAGACTGGAGCAGATATCTTACGGGTTCTTTTGGATCACAGGCTAGTGAATGCCACAGCTGTCCCGTGCCCTCAGCAACCCCTCCAGAGGACCCTAGAGTAGCAGATCATGGCTATGCTGCTCACTCTTGGTTAATGGACACCCAGTCACTTACTGGCCTTGCTGGTGACCTGCAAGAGGTCCTCCTCACTCCTAAAAGGAAATATCTTCCACCTTTGTAATGGCCCAGTTAAACTCTGTGTGGCTTCCAAAAACACAGCATCAAGACAAGTGGAGACATTTGTGGTCACCAATTGTCATTTTAAGGGGCCAGGATTCCCACTGCACTAGGGCTGTGCAACAGAGAAGTGAAATAGGTTCACTGCGGGAAAACATACAAGTAAGAAAGATTTAAATATAAATTTTAGCAGTATTTTGTAATTCCTCGAGCGCCTAGCCTCCTCTTCAATTACAGGACTTTTGGTTTCCAAACTGATTTATGTGTGGAAATGAAGTGGAGGTTGTATCTCTCCATTATGATGACTCATGTCAGATTTCTACCTGCCAGACCTGGTGTTTTCCTGTTATACAGATATTTCAACAGAAATAAATTAATACAGGGGTCTCAGATATATTAAACGGGTCTCAGAAAACTGGGAAAGAAATAGAAAGCAGAGTTAGCACAGAAATAGTAAACTGCACGAAGCAAATATCACCCCCAGGACTGGAGAGACAAATGGAAGAGAACAAAGTTATCAGAACCTAAACTCTTGGAGACGCGCCGCTGGGAGCTGAAACTCAGGCTAGAAAAAGGGGCTGCTTGGATGGAGCAGGTGTGACTGAGGGCATAAACGGAACTTGTGGGAGTGCTGGGGCGGGGGAAGCTGAAAGCTGCAACCACATAAAGCAATGCTCTGGGGCTACGCTCAGGAACGGGAAGCAGCAAATCCCCTCTTCCTCCTCCAGTCACCGTTCTCCCTCTAGCGCCCCCTCTAGGCAGAGTCTAATAGGAACCCAGCTGGCAAAACAAATGTGGCTTGCGGAGTCCCAGCCCCAGCATCACAGAGCTGAATATACAGAAGGGCAGATTTGGAGCTGAGAGACAACAGCTTAACAAAGCAGCATGCCCACTGAGTGAATTCCTACGGCTTTGTAGCATTTAACATTTCTAAATATAAATTAGTGCTTTACAAAGGCTCTGGATCCAGATGGCCCAGATTCCTATTCAAACTCAGCCACTTTCTAGCTGTGAGACCTTGTGTGAGTCACTTAACTTTTATCTGTGCCTCAGTTTTCTTATCTGCAAATGGAGACATTAGTACCTACCTAATATATGGTTGCCATGAGAATTCCTTGACTTAGCACCTGGGAAGAACTTAAACACAATGCCAGACACATAGCACTCGTGTTAGCTGCTGTTGTTGTTGTTGCCACCATCGTCATTACTGTTATTATTACTACTTGGGTTAGTGAGAACTGATTCAGCATCTTCCAGAGAAATCTGGTTGCCACAAAACACTTGGCAATATTTCAAAGCTACTCTGCATCCAAAGTGGCAGACAGTTGGAATTCCTCCAATTTGGAAAAAGGATGTTTTGGTTTGCATTTTTGGATGTGTTGGTTGTTGGTGGCTTTTTTGCTATTTTACTAATAATTGCTGTCAGTTCAACCTTGTCATTACCAGTTTAGTTTGTTATGGGTTGTTTAGTTAAACGGCATGTATAATGATGCATATTTGCCTCAATTCCGTGCGTGCGTGGCCTGCAATTTTCCACTAATTAGACTTTTTAAAGACACATAGGCAGTTATCTACTCAAATTTGCATCATCTGTTCCCCTATTGCCAAAGCAGATGTACACAGCACCCACCCACCCCCACTCCAGGAAATACTCTTACTTTTTATCTCTGAGTTCTTCTTTCATTGGTAGGCAGGAATGGGGGGGGTACAGATGGTTGGGGTTCTTATCCCACTGAAGTGAGAGTCATCAAAATAGTGCAGACAAGAGGTGCTGGGCCTGAGTCACACAGGAATAGTGGGGCTGAGAGGAAAAAACAGCCGGGGGATACCTGAAAGAAAGCAGCAAACGAACCAAGGACCCCAAACACACCCCCAGCTTCAGCCCCCATCCCCAAAGGATCTAGACACCCACCAGTTCCCCAAGAATCAAGCATCCAGACACTACTCCTCTCAAATGGCTTTATTTCCCCAGTGTGGGGAGCTGTGAGTGGGCTCTGGTACCTCAAGGACCCTGCAGCCTTCTCCAGCCCAGCAGGCTGTGGTACAGCCTTGAGAGGCAATGCCTGGGCTCCAGAGGCTCATGCTTCCAGAGTAGGGCTGGTTCTCGGAGGATCCAAGCCTGCTGTGGTTTGTATGGATGACACTCCCTGCAGTGATCGTGACAGCGGCCGAGGTGGTAGTCCATGGGCATGAGGTTCACCTCAAGGACAAGGTCGCCAGGTGCAGGGGTCAAGGACCTGCTAGGCCTTACTCTGGGAGCAAAACTCCCTATGGCAGCTACTCTTTGAAGTCCACCAGCAGGGCTCAGTCTGGGGGAAGAGAGAAGAGGTGGTGGGCATAGAGGCGAAGACAGAAGAAATAGACTGGTAAAAACAAAGATGTACAAAAAGCCGAAAGGAGACCGAGAGTGAACCAGGGACTAAGGAAAGCCAGTTAAAGAGAAAAACACTCAGAGATAGGGGAAGAGAGACCCGGAAAGCAGGGACACAGACGTAGGTAGTGATAGACGCCAGAGATACACACAGGTACACCACACACACTGACCTTTAGGCCCAGGTGAGGCTGGGGGCAGCGGCCCCCCTGGGGGAAGTAATGCAGAGCGGCTCAGGGCCTCAGCTACCCAGCCCAGGACACGGCTACAGTACTGGACCTGGGGAGCAGGGAGGACATCAGGGCACCAGACTGGAACCCTACTGCCCCTCATCCCAGCCATACTCCCCCAGCCTGGCCCGGGGTCCTCACCTCCTGTTCCAGTCCTTTCAGACGCTGCTCGTACTCGCGGATCTGTCTCAGCTGCTGCAATGCTGTGTCCACCCTGGGGATCCAGGGTTTCAGGTCGGTGCCTGCAGCCTACCAGCCCCGCCCACCTTCGAAGACCCGCCCTCTGTAGTTCAGCTTTCCTCCCTAGCATTCTAGGACCCTGTCCCCGCAGGCTCCGCCTCTAGCCTGGGTCTTTGCAGGACCTAAATCATGGGATCGATTCCTGAAGCCAAAAGCCCCGCCCAGAGCCAGGCCCCGCCCTCACTTCTGCGATGTGCGCTTCAGACTTTCAGAGTCGCTCTCCCGCTTGTCCCGAGCTCGCTCCAGCAGGAAATTCTCCTTTTGCACTGACTCCCACGTCAACAGCCTCCGCTCTGCTTCCTTCGAGAGGTGGACCCCTGGACAGTGGGGTCAGGAGAGAGTCAAAGGGCTCGCCCGCTCCTAGACCCAGCTTCCCCACCCAAAACCATGAGCTTTGGTGATCTCCCAGACCACGCCCCTTCGCTGTTCTAGGCCTCCCACTAATATCCCACGCCCAGCTCCCTGACAGACTAAGCCCTGCCCACTAGTGCTCCTGGGCGTCCTCCTCCAGCCTATACATGCTCTTCTTTCTCTCCAGGTTCCGCCCCCTAGGTTTCTCTCTTTTGGGCCAAGCCGGCCTCTCACGAAAATGCTCGACGACTGCTGAAGGTGGCAAGCTGGCCCGGCGCCTGCGCAATCGACGGATGAGGGAGAGCACGTGCGAGATGACGATAAGAGGCGGAGCCAGTGCGGGCCGAGAGTGAAATTCCCGGATGAGGCTGTAGCGCTGCGCCTTCCAGTAGAGGTCGCTGTTGCCCTGTACTTTGCCGAAGGTATAGCTGTGGGGACCAGAGATCAAGGGTCACTGGAGGTCAACGCCCCTTCAGGAAGAGAGGATGAAGATTAGCTGTCAGGCAATATCTGTTTGAAGCCCAAGGCAGCAGGCAGATGTCAAGATCAATAAAGTTGGAGGTTATTACAGGACGCAATTAGTAGCTGGGTTAGGAGTGTCCAGGGTCAGATGTCATAGGTCAAGTTGGGAAAGCTATCATGAATTAAGTAGAGATTGGAGTCAGGTTCAAAAGTCAGCCTGGACACAAATAATAAAATAGGAAATGAAAATGGGGACACTACTATCAACCTTATAGAAATAAAAAGGATTATAAGAGAATGCTATTAATAATTGTACACCAACAAATTAGATAACCTAGATGAAATGGACAAATTGCTAGAAACACACAAATTACCTAAACTGACTCAAGAAGAAACAGGACAATCTCAAAAGACCTATAACAAGTAAAGAGATTGAATCACTAATTTAAAATGTCCCAACAAAAAAAGCCCAGGACCAGATGGTTTGACTGGTGAATTCTACCAAACATTTTAAAAAGATTTAACACCAATCCTTCTCAAACTCTTCCAAAAAATTGAAGAGGAGAGAACACTTCCCAATTCATTCTATGAGGCCAGCATTACCATGATGATATCAAAGTCAGATAAAGATATCACGAGAAAACTACAGACCAATATCCTTTATGAATATACATGCAAAAATCCTCAACAAAATACTAGAAACCTAATTTAACAACATATTGAAAGGATTGTAAGTGGGATATATGCAAGGAATGCAAGGGTGGTTCAACATACAAAAATCAATCAATGTAATATACCACCTTAATAGAACATAGGAAAAAAAACCATGTGATCATCTCAATTGACATGGAGACACAGAAAAGGCATTTGACAAAATCCAACACCCTTTCATGGTTACAAACAAACAAACAAAACAAAACAAAAACTCAGAAAAGTAGAAATAGAAGGAAACTTCTTCAACATGATAAAAGGTACTTACGAAAAACCCACAGCTAACATCATACTCAATGAAAAAAGACTGAAAACGTTCCCCAAAGATCAAGAACAAGACAAGAATGCCCACTTTCGGGACTTCCCTGGTTGCCCAGTGGTAAAGAATCTGCCTTCCAATGCAGGGGACGTGGGTTCGATCCCTGGTCAGGGAACTAAGATCCCACATGCCGCAGGGCAACTAAGCTCGCACACCACAACTACTGAGCTCCTGCACCTCATCGAGAGATCCCTCGTGCCGCAAACTACAGAGCCCACACGCTTTGGAACCCGCGCACCACAACTAGAGAGAGAAAAACTCGCGTGCCACAACAAAGAGCCCGCATGCCGCAACTAAGACCCTACGCAGGCAAAAAAATAAAGAAATATTAAAAAAAAAAAAAAAGAATGCCCACTTTCACCACTTCTATTCATTATACTGGAAGTTCTAGCCACAGCAAGCAAGAAAAAGAACTAAAAGGCATCCAAATTGGAAAGGAAGAAGTAAAACTGTCTCCATTGACAGATGATATAGCCTACATATAGAAATAGAAAATCCCAGGGACTTCCCTGGTGGTCCAGTGGTTAAGAATCCATCTTGCAATGCAGGGGATGCTGGTTCAACCCCTGGTCAGGGAGCTAAGATCCCGCAAGCTGTGTGGCACAGCCAAAACAATAAATAAACTTTTAAGAATCAAAGGGTATTATCAAGAAAAGGAAAAGACAACCAACAGAATGGGAGAAAATATTTGCAAATTATATATGTGATAGGAGTTTAATATCCAGAATAAAGAACTGCTACAACTCAACACTAAAATACAAACAACTCAATTTAAAAAATGGGCAAAGGGGGCTTCCCTGGTGGCGCAGTGGTTAAGAATCCGCCTGCCAATGCAGGGGACACGGGTTCGAGCCCTGGTCCAGGAAGATCCCACATGCCGCGGAGCAACTAAGCCCGTGCGCCACAACTACTGAGCCTGTGCTCTAGAGCCCGCGAGCCACAACTACTGAGCCCACGTGCTACAACTACTGAAGCCCGCACGCCTAGAGCCTATGCTCCGCAACAAGAGAAGCCACCGCAATGAGGAGCCCGCGCACCGCAACGAAGAGTAGCCCCTGCTCGCTGCAACTAGAGAAAGCCTGCGCGCAGCAATGAAGACCCAACACAGCCAAAAATAAAAATAAATAAAATAAATAAATTTATTTTTAAAAATGGGCAAAGGATTTGAATAGACATTTCTTTAAAGCTGTGCAAATGGGCAATAAGTCCATGGAAAGATGCTCAGTGTCACCAGTCATTAGGAAAATACAAAGCAAAACCACAATGAAATAACCAGTTCATGCCCACTAGAATGGCTAGAACCTCTTAATAAGGAAAATAACAACTGTTAGTAAGGAAAGGCTAAACATAGAATTACCATATGACCCAGCATTCTATTCTAGAAATATACCCAAAAGAAATAAAAAACGGAGACTCAAACAGATTTGTGAACAGCAATGTTCATTGCAGCATTATCCACAATAACCAAAAGATGGAACCAACCCAAGTTTCCATCATCAGATGAATCGATCAACAAAATGCCTTATACCAATACATCAGTATTATTCAGCCATAAAAAGGAATGGAGTGGCGGTACATGCTACAACATAATTGCACAATGAAAACATTATGCCAGACACAAAAGGACAAATATTGTATGATTTCACTTACATGAATCACCTCCAAGAGGCAGATTCATAGGCACAGAAAGTAAATTAGAGGTTACCAGGAACTGGGTGAGGGAGGGGAAAATGAGGCGTTACCCTTGCTTAGTGGGTACACACTTTCTGTTTGGCGTGATGAAAATGTTTTGGAAATAGATAGTGGTGATGGTTGTACAACATTATAAATGTAATTAATGTCACTGCATTGTACACTTAAAAATGGTGACGATGGCAAATTTTGTTATATATATTTTGCCACAATAAAAAAAATTTTTAATCTTCAGCCTGGGCTCAGAGAGCAGATCAGATTCCAAAGGCCAGGTCAGGAGCAGACTCTAACTGGGTTTGGGACAAGCCAGCATTAGATTTGAATCAGAGTTCAGAGACTAAAACTAGAATTGCTTAGACTGGGATCAAGAATCATGCTGGGGGTGCTTCTCTGGTGGCGCAGTGGTTGAGAATCTGCCTGCCAATGCAGGGGACATGGGTTCGAGCCCTGGTCTGGGAAGATCCCACATGCCGTGGAGCAACTAGGCCCGTGAGCCACAACAACTGAGCCTGTGCGTCTGGAGCTTGTGCTCCGCAACAAGAGAGGCCGCAGCAGTGAGAGGCCCACGCACCGCGATGAACAGTGGCCCCCGCTTGCCGCAACTAGAGAAAGCCCACACACAGAAACAAAGGCCCAACACAGAAAAAAATAAATTAATTAATTAAAAAAAAATCATGCTGGGCTCAAGGGTCAAGCTGGGATCAAGAATCACGCTGGGGTCAAGGGTCATGCTGGGTGAGGTCACCCAGATGAGGTCAGATCATCAGAGAGCAGTGGGGACTCACCTGAACATCGCGATGAGCAAATTGACCAGCAGGATGTTGGCCACGAGCAGGAAGATGACGAGGAGGACCAACACCAGCCAGTTGGCATAAAGCGAGACGCAGGAGCCTGCCTGGGTCCTTGAGGGGCGCGCCCATAAGCCCTTCTCCGATGAACAGTTGTCGGGCTTCATGAGGCCCGCTGTAAAGGGAGATAGAGATGGAGCCAGAGAGACAGAGACCTAAGGAAGACAGAAATCCAGACGGGCATGGGAGAGCAGAGAGGGAGACAGAATCCCAGAAAGAGGGGGGAACAGAGACGCAAAGAGAAAGAGGAGGGGCCAGAGACCCAGAGATAGGGGAGAGAGAGGGGGGACTCAGAGGGAGGGTGTCACGCCCTCTCATCCCTCCTCACCGTCTATGTCCTCCTGGGGGATCTGCCCAAAGATCTGCAGGTAGGGCCGGTAGAAAACCCGGCGCAGGATATTCGCGAGGTTACGGTCCTGGGGCCTAAGGAGCCCCTCCGTGGCCACCCCGTAGGCAATCAGCCACACGCCAAGGAAGAAGAGGAAGAAGAACACATCCTTCATCTGCAGAAGAGGAAGGTGAGACCAATCCGGGCCCTGCCCTTCCCTACTCTGGCCCCGCCCCTGCATCCAAAGCCCCGCCTCCTTCCCTGACATTGCGTTCCAGAGTCCACGACACCTTCCCTGGCTCCGCCCCTTTCCTCCTCTGGCCCCGCCCACACAAGCCCTACCGCACCCCTCACCATCTTGTTCACCATGACGATCTTGGGCCCCAGCTGTTTGTTGACTGTGAAGATGTGCAGCAGCCTCACCGTGAAGATCATGAAGTCGAGGCAGAGGACAGTACGGCCCAGGTCATACAGTCCTGTGGTCAGCCTGGGGTATGGGTGACGTGGCAGGGGTCACTCAAGGGTTACAGGGTGCAAAGGAAAACCCCGAGTCTTCCCAACACCAGGCTGAAGGTGAGGATGTGGCCTCCCCAGGGCCAGAACTGGGACCCCCCCCACCTCTGATTCACCCGGGGTTTACTCAGATTTAAAATTTGGCACCCATGACAGTGCCAAGCTGGGCCACGCAGGGCGCTGGTACCCATTAAATAATGGCTGCATGAACAATGGCCTTAGCAAAAAGCTGGGAGGTCCCTGTAGCAATCAAGTTGTGAAAACTGCAGGAATATTTGTCCAACCTATAAAAGGCAAAATATAGAGAGTTCCAGCAAACCAATAAGCAGAAGACAAACGACCTAACAGGAAATCGGATAAAGGATAACACACAATTCACAGAGGAAGGTCAAATGGTGAATAACATCAGCAATCCCTATGGGGAAAATAAAAATTATATCTCTATTTTGCATCATGTACTTTAACTTTGAAGGGATTAAAAACCTAGAGTAAAAGGGAAAACATCAAAATCTTAGTAAGAAAATATAGAAGAATTTCTTCATAAGCTTGACATAAGATAAATGTCATATAAGAAAAAGAGTCTTATATAGAGGACACAAAATCATAATAAAGGAAAAGACTGAATATTTAACTACTTTGAAATATAAAACTTATGTGTATTAAAAGATAACATAAATGTGATGGACAGAGAAAGGCAAAATTTTCTGCCAAAAATACATAGCCTAAATTTGATCAGGAGGGAATACCAGACAAATTTAAACAGAGGCAAATTCTACAAAATAACTGGTCTGGACTGTTCAAAAGTGTTAAGATCATAAAAGCCAAAGATGGACTGAAAAACTGTCCCAGATTAGAGACAATTAAGGAGACATGACAACTAAAGGCAACATGGAATCCTGGATTGGCTCCTGATCCAGAAAAAGAACATCAGTGGACAACTGATGAAATTTAAATAAAATTTCCTGGTTCTGATAATATAAGATGTTAACATTTGGGGGATCTGGATGAATTCTCTGTGCGGTTTTTGCAACATTTTTTTATGTCTCGGGGTTTTTCGAAATGAAAAGTTAAAGAATAAAAGAATGTTTAAAGAACATACAAAAGTGAAAAGACAAGCTGCAGACTGTAAGAAGATACTTAGAACAAAACCACCAAGGATTGGGATCCAGAGTATAAGGAGAGCACCTACCAAAAAATATATACATGCAAGAGATGGATGAACACAATAAATTAAAAACTGGGGCAAAGGATATGAAAAGACAGTTGACAGAGTACATGTGCCATTAGATATGAAAGATGCCCAACTTACCCAACTAGGAGTCAGGGATGCATAAATTAAAACAAGGAGAGGTCATTTTCCCCATCAGATTGGCAAAACATGTAAAGGTTAAATTGAGAGCTACAAAATTTTAAAGATTGAAAATATCAGGTATCATCAAGCATGTCCTCAAGGGGGCAGTGTCTTACCCAGATGGTGGGTGTGTAGCCGGAAGAAGCTATTTTACAAGGAAAGCAATCCACATCAAGAATACACATACCCTTTGACATCTCAGATGTAAACTGTTATTACTTTGGAATAATAAAAAATTAGAAACAACTGAAATGTCCATCCGGAAGGGATTGGCAAAATAAAACGATTCATCCATTCAATTCTGGAGAACATGGGAAATTTCTCCCGTGTAAAATGAGATTTTTGGCATTTTTTTTTCCTGTCCAATAATTCTTCCCCCACCTAAAAAACGATGAGCTTGACAAAAATGTCTATCACTGGTATTCCTAAAGGGTGGTAGCACATGGTCCTAGCCCTTTCCTCTCAGAAGATACTTTATACAAAATACAAGGAATAAACAGAAGCACAGTGTTCTACAAAACTTTCTTATCTTGCTGTTTGAATAAATTATTCATGTCGAATTACTTTGTACCATTTTTAACACAGCACAGAGGAAGCATACCTCTCAGTGTGTCAACTGAGAAAAGAGTAGGGGGTCATTGCTGTCAACCATCCAGATTATAAAAGGGGGTGTCAGGACACTTCATCCCCTGTAAATAGTCACTAGGTTGTGACCACAAAGTTCTTTGTCTGCTCTCTTCAAAAGCAGTGGTGTCCTAACAGCTAGGACTTTATTTAAAAACAAAAAACAAAAAAAACAACTCACCATCAGAGTACTGGACACAGAGCAGCTAATATCTGATTATAACTTCATGTTATCTCAAGTAGAAAATGAAAGACGCTTTGTAGAGAAATTTTTGGCCTAATTCTATCTCTTGAAGTTCAGAATTTTTGTCCCACTGCCTCATGAAAGGAATTCATTCATTTATTAAATCTGGCAAGAAGAAGTCTGTCTTGTCTGCCTTAGCCGGCGAAGACTAAAACCCCTTCTTCAGGAATCTGATGCAACATTTTTAAAGAATAAGGAATGTTTGCAAATACTGACATGGAAAGAATGTCAGGACGTATTACAGAGGAAAAGAAGAGGTTGCAAAAGAATAATAAAATATAGTATCATCTGTGTATAATATCTGTGTATAAAAGAAGTAGGTAAATGCATAGAAAAAAAAACAGGCAGGATGTGCACCAAACTGTTGATGGAGGTAACTGCTGAGAAAAGGAGGAAGCTTGAAATGGCTGAGGAAGATAATCCGTTTCTGTTCTATGCTCGTCTTCATTTGAATATAATCTTGTTCAATAAGGACGCACTTCTGCATTTCTTTGGGCACAGACTATATTCAAAGATGTTTTAAGTTGCTGGAAGACAAGATAGATGTGGCTTGAGGAGTTTATAATCTTGTATGAGGAGAGAGACAGCAAAAGCCATGGTCAAAGCACTATTGGGGGGACTCTCAGGATGTTAGAGGAACACAAAGAAGAGACCCAGAGTCTGGGTAGGAGAAAGGAAGACCTCCAGAGGCAGAGACAGCAAAGCTGAGGCTGAGAGGAAGTGTAGGAGTTGGCTTGGCCAAGGAGAGGAGGGAAAAGTGTTTCAGGAAGGGGGAACAGCATGTGCCAAGACCCAAAGACAACACAATTTATTCCTGAGGACATTTTGATTTGCCCTTTGCCCTCTCTCTGGCACCACACAATACAATCTAGAAACTATGGAAGAAATGAGCTAACATTATACAGCCCAGTCTGGGCAACAGAAAATAGTTGAGGGTAATTCCTCACAGTTAGTTTTTTGTAAATTAGCTAAGAAATAAGCAGAAACAGTCAAGATTTTTATGGAGTAAAAAGTTGACAAAGCATTGAGGCCCCCCTGATGAAATTTAAAATTATGAAATTTGACCCAGGAAAACCGGACATGCAAGAAATAAAAGCCACAAAGTAAAATTCACAAACACAGACCCTAGATTTTGGCAAAATTTGATACGGACAAAAACACAAACGTTGAAACAAATATTTGTTGTAAAACTTAACCCAAATAATAATTAATCAAGTTGAAATAATTTCAGAAACTGAAAAAGAAAATAATTGAAGCTACTTTCACTGCCCTGCAATGTAAAATCAATCAAGGCAGTTTAAAGTAACTAGAAAATAGTTCCTTGGTAAGAATCCGTCAGTACTGGTAAAATTCTGATTGCAATTTTATAATTACGCAGATTCAAAATACCAAGGATCACGGTCAAAACCACTGGCCTTGTGAAGAAGGAACTGCAAGTCGCTCTCAGACAAGCCAGAGTGTAAATGAAGAAAAGAAAGAAATCAGGGAGGCAGCCCTGGCAGAGAAGGGCAGGGGCTGAGACTCTGTGCATGGGCGCTGGAGAGCCCCAAGAAGCAGGGAGAGACAGGCCAGCTCTGGGAGTAGAAAGACCCTTGCGGGCCCTGTGGGGGATGGATTGGAGGGAAGAGAGGCTGGGGCGAGGGTCCAGGTGGGAGAGGCAGGCGTGGAGGTAAACAGGGGGATGAGACAGAGAAAGTCAGGGGCCAGGAGGACGGGGCCTGGGACCCAGGGCTGTAGAGGAAGAGGAGGGAGGAGGTGAGGGTGGCACTCGGTGTGTGGCCTGATGTCTGGGGTCCAGGACAGGGGTGCAGCTGCAGGGCCATGTTGAGGACTAGAGAAACATCCTGTAAAGTCCAGATCTAGAATGAAGAGCAGTGGGGTCTTCATTCTATCCTATCAGCCCTAAAGCCAGATATCCACATGTGAGCAGATGGCTTACAGAACATCTTTAGGCAGTACTTTCAATCAAGATGGGATTTTTTTTTTTTTTTTTTTTTTTTTTTTTACGAATAAGCAGGGGCTTCCCTGGTGGCAGAGTGGTTAAGAATCCGCTTGCCAATGCAGGGGACACGGATTCAAGCCCTGGTCTGGGAAGATCCCACAGGCCGCAGAGCAACTAAGCCCGTGCGCCACGACTACTGAGCCTGCGCTCTGGAGCCCGCGAGCCACAACTACTGAAGTCTGCGCGCCTAGAGCCCGTGCTCCACAACAAGAGAAGCCGCCGCAATGAGAAGCCTGCGCACCGCAACGAAGACCCAATGCAGCCAAATTAATTAATTAATTAATTTTTTAAAAAAAAGAATAAGCAAAGTTATTTTAAAACTGTGAATCACTATATGTATACCTGCATCTTATATAATATTGTACATCAACTATACCTCAACGAAAAAAAGAAAAGAATAAGTGGAGTTGGATTTAGCCTCTGCCTGCCGCAGGGAAGCCAAGAGTTGAGACCCCCAACCCCACCCCTCACCCCCATCCCCACTCCCACCCCCCCACCCCCAGGAAGGAAGGGTCAGAGGTCGCCATGGGCTGGGAGTGTAAGGTCACAGGGCACTCACCGGCAGCCCACGCCCAGGAGGAAGCAGGTGAGGGCCACCAGGTCGCACTGGTTCCAGGCATCTGAGAGGTAGAGGTGCAGGCGGCGGCGCAGTGGGTCCTGGTGGGAGTCTGTCCTGGGGGCCCCCATGGCCAGGCTGCCCAAGCCGCCACCCAGCCCCTGGCGGAACTCCTCGCAGAGCAGGGTGAAGGCCCAGAAGTAGAGCAGCAGCTCCAGGGCGCTGGGCGTCTCGGGCTGGAAGTCAATGAGCAGCACGTGGGCGAAGAGCAACAGGAAGAGGAGGTAGCTGACCACGTTGCCCATGAAGGAAGTCACCGGCGCTCCCCAGAACTGGGGCCAGCGGCGCAGGCGCTGGGGGCACCCCCCACCGCAGCTCCTGCGGCTGGGTGGCCTCAACACCCCCAAGGGCGTCTTCTCAGGAGGGTCTGTGGTCCTGGGGGAGAGAGGGAGAGAAGGGAGAAGGGCTCAATCTGACCTCTGCACCTGACTGTCACCATTACCAGGACCTCTAAACTTTCATATCCTCCTCATCCTCCTTTCCAGACATTCCCCACCTTCACGGCTTCTGACCCTGCCTGACCTGAAACTAAGTCTGATGTCCGCCATCACCTTGACTTTTGATCCCTGTATCTAATTTCTGACCTCTGAAATCTCCTACCATCAAGACTGCTGAGCTTGCACCTCTGACTTTTTCCACCTTTCTGACCTCTGGCCTCTAGGCTGACCTCTGACTCTTGTCTGGCTTTTGTCTCCAAGTCCCTCTTCTTTCACCTTCACAACCTCTGACTCTCTGTCTGACCTTGGACCATCTATCTGACCTCTGGCCCTCAAATATGACCTCTGACCCCCTCACTTTCATGGCCTTGGTTCCCCAGGTTTGACAACTCCATCCCTGAATATTAACTTCTAACCCATAAATTCTGATATCAGATTATCCAGCACAGTTTTCTCAGATAACTCTTCCTTCCCTATATCTGATCTCTGACTGTACAGCCATATCTGAATTCTAAGCTTCTAGGTCCACTCATATCTCTGACCCTTCTCACCTGAGTTCTGATCCTCTGTCCCAGTTTCATCCTAACTCTTAATTCTGACCTCAAATCAGAAACAGAAAAATGAATAATACAAATAATAATAAATTCAGAAAGCTAACAGGAAAAATAAACTGGCTTGGAAAGGCATCCTCTCTTTATAAACCAAGTGGAAAGAAAACCCCAAAGTGGAAACAACCCAAATGTCCATCAGCTGATGAATAGATAAATAAAATGTGGTAGATTCAAACAATGGAATATTATTCAACAATAAAAAGGAATGAAGCACTGACATATGCTACAAAGTGGATCAATCTTGAAAACATGATGTTAAGTTAACGAGGCCAGTCATAAAAGACCACCTGGTGTATGACTCCGTTTATATGGAATGTCCAGAACAGGCAAATCCGTAGGGACAGAAAGTAAATTAGCGGTTGCCTGGGACTGGGAGAAGGGAGGAGCGGGGAGTGAGACTGTTAATGGGTACAAGATTTCTTGCTGCAGTGATGAAAATGTTTTCAAATTAATTTTGTGATGATTTCACAACTCTGTGAATATATTGAAAACGACTGAAAATTGTACACCTTAAATGGGTGAACTGAATGGTATGTGAACTATATCTCAATAGGGCTGTTCTTTTTTTGTTTTTTTCAGGCTGTTCTAAAGAAAATAAGCAGAAAGAACAGTAAAAGCTAAAGAAAGTGAGATGCAGAGAGGAGAACTAGCTCCCCAATAATAAGAGAAAACAGACCTGGTAACAAAAATATGTGGTGGGTCAGAATGCTCCCCAAAGTCTGCCATCTTGAATCACCTCCAGGCAGGAGACACACAGATTCCTGGATGCTTCCCTGGAGGAGAAGCATCCAGGAATCTGTCCTTTTACAAAGCTCTCCAGGGAGGTGGCTTTCTACAGTGACTAAAAGCACAGATTCAGGAACAAGAAGATCTGGGTTCAAATCCCAGTTCCACCACTGACCAATCACATGATCTGAGGTGGGTGACTTAATGCCTCAGTTATGTCATCTGTAAAATGGGGATAATAATGGACCCTATGGCATAGGGTTGTTGAGAGAATTAAATGAACTGATTTTCAAAACAATTTAGCGCATTGGCTGCCCACTGTAAGTGTTCTATAACCTCAGCTATTGTCATCATCATATGGTACAAATGTTGGGAACTCACCAGACAAGGATACCACTATGGATCGTGACACTGGGACCCTCTGTCTAATTTTTTCAGTGGTCCAAATTTTTGTCTTAGTAGTCTCTTCTACCTTGACAAACATTTTGTATTCTTTGTGCATTGTCTCAGAAAAAATATGTATATACGTAATACATTTAAATTTGACTTGTTTCACAGCAGGTGGTAGGTTTTACAGACTTCTGGCTGTCTGATTATGTTTCTAACAGTTACCAGAAACACTTTTTCTTCTGGAATACTGGGGCTGAGTTTCCTCCCTGTTCCCATTCAGATGATTAAAGTAGAGATGGAGGGTGCAAAGGGTGCAAAGATGGGGCCTCTTCCTCTGTTTCTCTATTACCATAGATTTAGACCCTTATACCTACACACACACACACACACACACACACACACACACACACACACACACACCATTCAACAAAACAAATAAGTGTATCAGTAATAGCAGTAGTAATGCTAGTCCCCATGAGCTGAGCACTTACTTTGTGCCAGGCACTACAACATGCACATTTAATACACATTATCTCCATGAATCCTCCCAACTGTTCCATCAGGCGTTGTGGTATATTGTATTACTGTGGACCAAACATTTTGGTTCCCTCCCAGTGGGAGAATTAAGAGCTAAGGAATTATCATATGACTAGTTTTCGGCAATGAAATGTGGGCAAAAGTGACACGTGTCACTTCCAAGTGGAGGCTTTAAGGTCCAGAACCTGGTTTGCCATGTCTCTTTTCCCTCTACCATGATACCAGCAACATCTCAGCTAGGAGGTGTTTGCTTATCCCAAAGTGGAGACCACGTGGAGCAAAGCCGCAGACAACCCCAAAATGGAGCATGAATGACAATTAAATCCTCACTGTTGCCAGCCCACTGAGAGTTTGGGATGCTTTGTCATTGCAGCATTACTCAACCTAACCTGACTAACACACGTACAACCTTCTCTTTACAGCAAAGAAAGCTGAGGCTCAGGGGTGAAGCCACTTACAAAGGCAAAGTCGGGATTTGAACCCCGCTCTGCTTGACTCAGAGCCAAGTCCCCCAGCACCTCTGCTCTGCAGAATTAACAGAAGATTGATAAATATTCAATTTCATTTGCTTAGGACTGATTTTGAAAACACCTTCATGGGTACCACAGCACAGAGATTAAGAGCAAAGGCCCTGGAGTCAGAAAAAAAAAAATTGGCAAAAGATCCCTAAATGAACCAAATCCACCCAATTCCACTTGCTTTATCAAGACAGAAATACATGTATCATGAAGCAAATTGATTTTCAGTGAGGAACTCCTTGGTGGCAGAACCAAAGTTGAACCAAGCCTTGAGCCTGGCATTTGGGAAACTTCCTCAGTATTTTCAGTGGCTTCATGAAACCACCATCTCCCGAAGCCCCACTTCTCCCCTCTGGTTTTGCTCCCATTACCTGGTGCTCCTGGAGCTGCCTAGGGTGCCCCCTACCCCCGCACAGTGCTGGTGCTTCACTTACTCGCCAGGCCCTTCCCCACTGACGTCCCTGTCCATGTCAAATGCCAGGTCCTTCTGCGTGGGTTCCTCATCTGGCTTCCTGGCATGGAGGGACACACAGAGTGAGAAATAGGGGGAGGGTAGGTGGGAGAGGAATTCTCCAAACCAAACTCAGTCACCCAGAGACATTGCAGGGAATGAGAGGTATCATCCCAAAGTGACCTTCCCCCCAGAGTCATGGCCAGAGGGCAGAGGAATTGCCCCTAGAGATACTGCAGAGACCCACCCCCAAACCTCGCTTCCCACAACATGCTCCCAGTCTGGGGGAGGGAAAGAGAATGAACAAGGGTGGGGGAAGCACTGGACAGACCAAGTAGAAAGGCAGCCAGAATTCAGCAGGAAGTAGAGACTGATCTCCCCTCTCCCCCTCCTCCTGCCAATCTAACCCCAGGGGACTGACCTGAAGGTGATGAGGTTGGTGTAGATGAGTGGGGGGCAAAAGAAGGTGAGAACCAGGGCCCAGATGGGTGTGGTGCTGTCCATCTCCCCCCACCACTTCTGTGTCAGCAGAGACTGTGGGGTGTGGGGAGGATTAGGAGCCTGAATCTCCCCACAGCCCTCTCCCAAAGACCCCAGACAAGGATCAAGCCACACTCCAGAGCACAGAGCAAATGCTCACTGTGGGGGCCATAACTACTGGGGGTTGGGGGAAAGGAGTCAAAGGCAAGGAACATCTGTCCCAGATTTTAAAAGAGTTAAACAGCCAACATTTGTTAACATGATATACCAGATACTGGCCTAAGCACTTTACATAGATTAGCTCACTTAACCCTCACCACACCTCCAGGAGGACAGGTACTAATATTTTCTCCTTTTTCACAGGTGGAGCACAGGGAGGTTACAGAAGAGGCAAAAGCTGCAATCCATGAGTTTAACCACCATTCAAAGCAAAGGACTCAGGGAAAGTATTTGAAGTGCCAACAAATCATTCCAAGAAGTGAAATGGGACTTCCTGCTGGGTAGGCAAAACTTCTTGTACTGAGGATGGGACTCTCTTTGCCCCTGTCAGATTTAGATTAAGGAGACCGAGAGTGTTTTCAAAATGTCAGGATTAGCAGGATGGGAGCAACTATGGGGGCACACAGGTCTTCCCAAAGGAAGGGTAGGATTTCCTAAACCAGAGTTTGTCTATATCCAAAACACTAAGTAATTGTCCAGTGACACCATTTTAATTGTTGAAGCCTGGCAGTGGGCACCTCTTAAGGAAGTGGGAAGGACTTCTTGTGTGAGAGGTGACACTTCTTACTAAAGTCCCAGGTATTCCTATATCTGGAATAGAACTTTTTTTAGTTCCCTGACCAGGGACTGAACCTGGGCCACGGAAGTGAAAGCGCCGCATCCTAAGCACTGGACTGCCAGGGGATTCCCTGGAATAGAACTTTTTAGGAGGGTGCGCTTTGCTGTGGGAAGGTTGGCTTTACTGTGGCAGGGTGTGAGGCTTCTTTTGGGAAGACCAACCCTTCCAGGAGAAGGCTGAGACTTTCTGGAGAGGGGTTATCTCCAGGGGGAGAGGCTGGTCAAGACCATGGACTGCCCACCATGGCAGGGGCTTATCCTCCAGACTTCCCACAGTCCAGCTGAGAACTGTTTGGGATGTTGGTATATCAGATGCTCACCTGTACCCCATCCTGGGCAAAGAAGGAACGGGCATCAGCCTGCATGGCAAGGTGGAGGCAGGTGGCATCCCCCCAGAGTGGGCAGCGCCAAAGGAGCAGGTGAGCAGCCCGTTCCTCGCTGCTGCGGTAGCATTCTCCAAAGAGGTCTGGGTGCAGGAGATTTATGTGAGAGGGAGGAAAAGTAGTAGGAAGACGGTGTGAGCGAAGAGATGAGGGGATTGAAGGGGAAGAGGCAGAGTGACGAGAGGAGGAATGGGTAGGTTTACAACCCCCTTCATGGCAGCTCCCTGTCCCTGCCCCGCCAGGCACCCATGCCCCACGCACCAACACCCAGCCCCTCAAACTTGGCTGCCAGGTCCTTCCTCCGTGCTGCCTCCTCAGCCTCAGTCTCCAGGCGCCCCAGCATTCGCAGCAACAAACAGGCCCCAAGAGCTGAGGCCACAGAATTGGAACCCTGGAGAGACAGAGACGGGGGTCACAATTAGGGTCAGAGTTTGGAATGAGAGTCACAGAGGGGTGAAGAAGGTGAGAGGAAAGCTTGTGATCAAGGGAAGGGACAGAGCCAGAGGTTAGGAATTAACTAAGGTCGGGAATTTCCTGGTGGTCCAGTGGTTAGGACTCCATGCTTCCATTGCAGGGGACACGGGTTTGATCCCTGGTCGGGGAACAAAGATCCCGCAAGCTGCGTGGCATGGCCAAAAAAAAAAAGAATTTAACCAAGGTCATCAGAGACCAAGGATGAAGTAATATTTGTAGATGGATCTGGAAGAAACTGGACATCAAGGGAAAATGTCAGAAGTCAGGTGGTTCAGAGACCAGGGGCTGGGCTGGAATTAAAATGACATCAGAGGTTACAGACAGGCCAAGAAGCAATGGAGATGTCACCTAAGATGGCAGAGTAGAGAACTTCAAAACACTGTCCCTCCACAAAAGCAACAAAGAAGCTGGCAAAAAACTGTCAGGATCAACTTTTTCGGAATTCTGGACTCTAACATAAAATTTACAGCAAACAGGAGAATGCTTAATGAAAGATCTCAGTAAAAGAGCACTGTGACATTTTAACTAATCCACTTACCATTGCCAATTCCCCAGCTCAGTGGTTGCCTTGAAGGCAACAGCCCACATTGCTGCTTCAGGTTGTTGGTATCAGAAGGAGCAATTCAGATCTTACTCTTAAATAATTGTGGTTGTGTGTATAAACCTAGCTGGTGGCTCTCTGAAGGGACAGCTCAAGGGTTGGCCTTTGTTTCACTGTTTTTGGTGCTTCCCCAGAGCAGAAGTGTCTTCCCAGGTGGTGTTTGAAAACATCAAACACAAATGTATCAGCCTCAGCTAACTGAGGCAAAGAATAACAGATTCTTTGCCTCAAGTAGCTGAGGCAAGCAATAGATACTCTGAACAGCTTGGGAGGGAAGAGGGAAGCAGCTGGGGAAGGAGATGCTTGGGGGAGTAAGGGGTTTTAAAAGCTCCTATGGGGAATTCCCTGGTGGTCCAGTGGTTAGGACTCTGAGCTTCCACTGCAGGAAGCACGGGTTAGATCCCTGTTGGGGGAACTAACATCCCGCATGCCACGCAGCACAGCCAAATAAATAAAGAAGTAAAAATAAAACAAAAAAATAAAAAGCTCCTACATGTACCAGGAAATCTAGAAGGCTACAAACATGACCAAGACTGGATGCACGCTCAGAAAAGACTATGGAAAGCCCTAAGCTTTCACCTCTGGCTGACCTTTAGGCTCAGCAAAAGCAGGAAGTGAAGGCTAAAGTCAAATTGTAAACAGCCTGCCTAAGTGTTGAAAGACAGCTCCACAAAGAGCCAACCTGCAAAGTGGAAGAGCTTTATTCCCCCACCCCTGTGCATTTAAGGGAATCTCTGTCAAGTCACTAGCTGACCACTAAGCTAACAGAATGGGATTTCAGTGGCCATACATGACAAAGAATACAGACTTTACAAAAATAGCTTAGGAAAGTCACTAAACAAACAACAACCACCCACAACAAGCAGCAACAACAACCCCTGAAGGAAGGAGTTAAGCTGATTTCCAAAGTTGCCATATTATAATATTCAAAATGTCCTGTTTTCAACAACAACAACAAAAATTATGAGGCATGCAAAGAAACAAAAAAGTATGACCCATTCACAGGACAAAATAAATTAGGAAACTTAGCCACTGGACTTACTAGAGAAAGACTTTAAATCAACTGTCTTAAATATGCTCAGAAAGCTAAAGGAAATTATGAACAAAGAGCTAAAGGAAGCCAGGAGAATGATGTGTCAGCAAATAGAGAATAGAAATAAAGATATAGAAATTATAAAAAGGAACCAGGGACTTCCCTGGTGGCGCAGTGGTTAAGAATCCGCCTTCCAATGCAAGGGACATGGGTTCGAGCCCTGGTCCAGGAAGATCCCACATGCCATGAAGCAACTAAGCCCGTGTGCCACAACTACTGAGCCTGTGCTCTAGAGCCCACGAGTCACAACTACTGAGCCCACATGCCACAACTACTGAAGGCCGCACCCCTAGAGCCTGTGCTCTGCAACAAGAGAAGCTACCGCATTGAGAAGCCCGTGCATTGCAATGAAGAGTAGCCCCCGCTCGCCACTAGAGAAAGCCTTCACGCAGCAACGAAGACCCAACGCAGCCAAAAATAAATAATTAAATAAATAAATTTTTAAAAAATAAAAAGGAACCAAATAGAAATTCTGGAGCTGAAAAGTGCAATAACTGAAATGAAAAATTCATTTAAAGGGCTTAAGAGCAGCTTTGAGGAGACAGAAGACAGAATTTGTAAACTTGAAGATAGGTCAATTGCGATTATCCAGTTTGAGGTGCAGAAAGGAAAAAGAATGAAGAAAAATAAACAGACCCTAAGAGATCTGTGGGACACCATCAACCATACCAACATATGCATAATGGGAGTCCCAAAAGGAGAGGACACAGAGAAAGGGACAGAAAGAATATTTGAGGATATAACATACTAAAACTTCCCCAATCTGATGAAATACATGAATCTGTACATCCAAAAAGATGAAGAAACTCCAAGTAGGATAAATTCAAAGAGATCCACACTATAAAACATTATAATCAAATTACTGAAAGCCAAAAACAAAGAAAGAATTTTAAAATCAGCAAGACAGAAGTGACTCATCATATGTAAGGAATCTCAATAAGATTAACATGTAGGGTTAAATAATTATATATATAATAGTTATAAAACTATAAAACTCTTAGAAGGAAACATAGGGATAAAACTTCATGATCTTGGATTTGGCAATGGTTACTTAGATATGACACCAAAAGCACAAGAAAACAAAGGAAAAAAAAAGACAAATGGGACTTCATCAAAATGTAATACTTTTGTGCATCAAAGGACATTATCATCAAAAGGAAAAGACAGCCCACAGAGAGAGAGAATGTATTTGCAAATCATCTATCTAATAAGGGATTAATACCCAGAACATATAAAGAATTCTTTAAACTCATCAACAAAAAAGACCAAAGAGTCAGTTAAAAAATGGGCAAAGACTTGAATAGACATTTCTCTTAAGAAAGATAGATGGCCGATAAGCACATGAAAAGATTCTCAACCTCACTAATCATTAAGAAAATGCAAATCAAAACCAAGTGAGAGGGCTTCCCTGGTGGCGCAATGGTTAAGAATCCGCCTGCCAATGCAGGGGACACGGGTTCGAGCCCTGGTCCGGGAAGATCCCACATGCCGTGGAGCAACTAAGCCCGTGCGCCACAACTACAGAGCCTGCGCTCTAGAGCCTGCGAGCCACAACTACTCAGCTCACGCGCCACAACTACCGAAGCCCGTGCTCTGCAACAAGAGAAGCCACCGCAATGAGAAGCCCACGCACTGCAACGAAGAGTAGCCCCCGCTCGCCACAACTAGAGAAAGCCCACGCACAGCAACGAAGACCCAACGCAGCCAAAAATAATAAACAAATAAAATAAATAAATAAAAATAAAACTTAAAAAAAAAAAACCAAGTGAGAGGGACTTCCCTGGTGGTCCAGTGGTTAAGACTCCAAGCTCCCAACGCAGGGGGTTCGATCCCTGGTCGGGGAACTAGATCCTGAATGCCACAACCAAGAGCCTGCATGCCGCGACGAAGATCCCACGTGCCACAACTAAGACCCAGCGCAGCCAAGTAAATAAATAAATAAATATTAAAAAAAAAACAAACCAAGGTGAGATCACACCCATTAGGATGGCAATTATAAAAAAGAAAGAAAGAGACAGAGAGAGAGAGAGAGAGAGGAAGGAAGAGAAAAGAGAAAAGAAAACAACAAGTGCTGGTGAAGATGTGGAGAAATTGGAACACTTGTGCATTGCTGGTGGAAATTTAAATGGTACCACCACTGTGGAAAATAGTATGGCAGTTCCTCAAAAAATTAAACCTAGAATTACCATATGGTCCAGCAATTCCACTCTTAGATATGTACTCAAAACAATTGAAAGCAGGGACTCAAACAGATATTTGTACACTAATCATAGCAGTATTATCCACAATAGCCAAAAGGTCAAAACAATCCACATGTCCATCAACAGATGAATGGATAAAGAAAATGTAGTATATCCATACAATGGAATATAATTCAACCTTAAAAAGGAAGGATGTTCTAATACATGCTACAACATTGATAAACATTTATCTCAATTAAAAAAAAAATCTATTTATTTTTAACCAATGACTGGATGGGCTGAAAATAACCCAGGGCTGAAGAACTCCTGTCAAGATATTTCTTTGACATAAAGATAGGGTCTGTCTTTGAGCCTATTCGAATACCATGACTTTTTTTTAAACTTCTCAAATGTGTCCCAACACCTATGTCTCACCAGCTTTAATCCAGGCCCCCATCTTGGCTGCCTGAAGCTTTACCTTCCTACCTGGCATCCTTGCCTCTAGTCTTGTCCCCTTCTGCATTGCAACTACAACAATGCATTTAAATTGCAAGCACAATTATGATGAAATGAATCCCCATCAGTTACAGATAACGTCTAACTTCCTCATACAAGCAACCACTTTGAAAGGATGAGATTGATGCATATGTACGAACAAGGGTAAATGCCCAATATACACTGTTAATGGAAAAAGCAAGTTACAAGAAATGCATGATATGGGGGGGTGGGGAGGAAGAAACAGCACTCTGGGTCATATATCAAGAATGGAGTGGAGTGGGGGACGGGTGATATCCTAGGTCAGGGAATCTTACTGCACAAGCATTGGAGTTTGGTAGAAATAAAGGACAGGAATGTAGGAGAGAGTAGAATCAGAGATCAAGTCAGCACTCACCATCTCCCAGAAGTACACGGCCATCTGAGCCCTGTTGAGCAGCAGTGCCCAGAGGAGCAGGTCAATCCAGGGTGCCTGCCCGGGGATGGCTTCCAGCACAAGTTCTGAGGTAGCCTTGTCCCACAGCAGATACGACTGGAGGCGAGGAAGGCAAGGTGAGCGTTGTCTCCGCCCCAGACCTTTCCTGACTCCGCCCCAACCATCAGCCCCACACCCCGTTCAGTCACACACCCGTGCTCTGACCACGCCCCCTCCTGGCATAGCCCCGCCCCCAGACCCTTTTGTGCTTCCCCCACCCACCCCATTCCTTACATCCTCCTTGCTGCCATCGCCCTGGTGGGTGCCCCCGGTGGGGAACGTCGGCGCACACGTCTTCCCCAGCAGCATCCGCAGCACCTGCCCCACCTTAGGGGGTTGTGGCTCCGAAGAGGGTTTAGAGACTGGGCCTTTGTTGCCTGTGCCGTGGGATGCCTGGTCCAAAAGGCTGTGGATAAGTGAGTTGGGGGGCGCTGCGTTGTAGAGCTGGGCCAGGCGCGTAGGGGTCAGGAAGCGGTCCAGGCTGAGGCCATGGGAGATGAGCAAGCGCACGAACTCTGGCCGGTCATTCAGAAGGGCGTCCATGAGGGAGGCTTCCAGGTGGAAAGACTGGTGGGGGCGGAATGAATGGGGGAAGAGTTGAGCACAGAGACAGGCAGAAGGCCAGGTGAGGTCAGAGATTAAGGACAAGAGATGGGGGTACAGAGCTATGAGTGACGATGGATGGATGGATGGTTGGATTGATGGATGGGTGGAGGGGTGGATGAGAGGATGGATGGGTGGGCAAGTAGATGGATGGATGGATGGGGAGAGAGGGAACAAGATGGGGACAGACGGACAACCAGAGATGGATGGACAATTAAGAGAAGGCTGGACAGGCCATAAAGGAAGATAGAGCCAGATGTCAAAGGAGTCAGGGAGTGGGGGAAGTGCATCCCTTTTGTCAGGCTCCCCAGTCGCCAGGCCCCAACCCCTCACCCGCCATCGGATATCCCCCCGGAAGAGTTCACTCTGGGCAATGTCCACACGGTTCCAAGCCACAGCCAAACGCAACTCATCCAGGTAAGCTGAGGCTTCAGAGCTCCCACAGGCTGAAAGGGTGAGAAGGAGAGGGGGCAAGAAGTCAGGGGAGGTTGGGAAGATCTGATGAATGTCTGTATTGCTTCTACTTGAGATGCCTGACATTTAAACTCTGTATAAAGGCAATGTTGTTGGGCAGAGTCTGGGGTCTTAAGAAGTCAGGCTATTACAAGCATAAGGTCATTCAACACAGGGGCAGAGTTGAATGTAAATCTCTTCAGACCAGTGGTTGAGAGGCCCCAAGAAAAGGAAAGGGAATCATTTATTCATTTAACATTTACTGAGGTAGGCTACGGGCCAGGCAGTAAGAGGGATGGAGAGAGATTGGATACAGTCCCTGCCCTGAAGGAGCTCATTCCCGGGAAATATGTCCCAGAACCACATAACTGCCCTTAGAGTGATTCGTGCCCTTGGAGGAGGGCATAGAATGTGATTAGGACCCAGGGGAGGCTACAATCACAGAGGTATGGAGAGATCCAAGGGAGCCTCCTAGGGGATGCACATTGAGGTAGGGCTTTTGAAAGACTAGTAGGATTTGGAAGTGTGCATCTAAGGTGAGAAAAGAATCATCAAGGCAGCAGGAGCAGCTTGAGCAAAAGCCTCGGTGCAGGAAAGCACAGGCTATGATGGCAAATGTGAGTCACTCTGGTTTCCTGCAACTTGGGAGTATTTGTGAGACGAAAAGTAGCAGAAAAAATGTAAACATTAGCCGGACTTCGGAAGAACTTGGAGGTCATTAAATAGAACAAGGAAGAACAAGTGGCCTTTAAAAATTTGATCGGATAATTTAATGGATCCAAAAGTGTGCAGTCAACCTTGTGTGACCTTGGGCAAGTCACTTTCCCCCTCTCTGAGCCTCAGTTTCTTCATCTGCAAACTGGGGAGACGGTCCTTATAGGAAGGGTTAGAGGATCAGGGGCAATAATGTGTGCCAGCTGCTCAGCACAGTGCCTGGCTGTTCCTAGACTCTCATGAAGCATTCATCCCCTTCCCTCTTCCTTCCTCACCTGCTGAAACCCCATCCCTTCAACTCTGCCAACACTGAGACTGTCCAGCCATCTCCAGTTTCCCCAGCAGAGTGTGATCACTTGTACTTCTGCAGGCAACAGACTTAAAACACCACCCCCTCAAACCACATCTTAGAGAGCCGCTGTGTTTTCCCCCAGGAGGCTGATGAGTTAACTTCTGTAAAGTAAATCAGATTTGCCCACTGACTGTCATCCTCTATTAAAGGATGTGTCCCCACAAGAAATGGAATCATATTAAGAAGAGTTCCCATTTATTAGGCTCCCCCTGGGGACCAGGCACTGCCCATAATCTGCCTCTGAGGCCCACAACACTCCTGCCAGGTATTATCTCAATTTTTCAGAGAGAGAAACGAAGGCTCAGAGAGGGAAAGTCTCTTTCTCAAAGTCACACAGCAGAGAGGGGGCCAAGCTGATACTCAAATTTTAGTTTTATCTGATTCCAAAGTCAAAAATAACTACCACACCACAGAACATGGTAGATGCAATTGGGGTGGGGACCTGGAACTCAGAACGCATTACAAATTGACACTATGCCTCTTGAGAGTTTTTATCTAAGTGGGTGTTTTCCCTGTAAAACTCTTCTGACATCAAAAACGCCCCTCCCCACCCACATCCCCACAGAGCCCTGGGGAACCCCCTTACCACTTATTTATCTCACCTCCACATCTTGCTAACTCCAAATTCTACTGGCTCTTCAAGGCTGCCCAGTTTAAATACCACCTCCCCGTTTTTCTGACAGCAGTTCCTCTCCCATGCTTTTGTCTTGAATTTTACTTAAGGTTGTGTCCAAACAACCCTGGTAGGAACTGCTTTTATCTCTGAGCCTAATCTTTGTTGAATGAATAATGAGCTCCATCCTCAGCCTCTACCAAGCAGCCATTATGCTCCCTACCTTGGTTTTCATCATGCATTCCTCTAGTGAAATATCAGGAGCTCCTTGCTGGGAGATAGCACTCTGGTTTTTCTCTGACTCCACCACCCCTCAGGGCTTAAAACATATTGGAGGCATATAGGAAAAGTAGAAAGGGTGAGTGGGTGGATAGATGGAAGAATGGACGGATGGATGAAAAGATGGATGGATAGATGAAAGATGGATGGATGGAAGAATGATGAGTGGATGGAATTGTTACTAGATGTGTGAATAAACTGGTAGAAGGATGGGTGGATGGCAAGATGGATGGATGATTCGATGGATGGAAGAATGAAGGATGAATGGAATAATGGGTAGATGGAAAGATCAATGTACATATGGCTGGCTGGATGGATAAAGGATGAAAGGATGGGTGGATGGATACAACAGAAGGAAAGCAACGTTGGAACATAATGAAAGTATCTTGGGAAAACTGTCCAAATAACTCCATGCAAAGCCCCAAAAGGTAATGATAAAAGGAAAAAGATAAAAAGGGGCGCAATTTAGAGAGGATGGATAAAGTGCCGAGGCCACGAGAGGTGTCCAAAGTTGAGCTGACAGTGGGGGAAGTTTTGGGACTCCAAGCCTTACCCTTGACAAGGGCCTTCAAAACGATGGTCTCAAATTCCTCAGGGCCATCATTAGCTGAATAGACTGTCAGCAGCTCCTTCCGAGTCATGATCCTCTCCACCTGCAGAATACCAAATTTTGCAACCCACACCCAACTCCCTGGCCCTGTCCACAGAGATATAGGAGAACATTCCCCTGCAGGACCCAGTAGTCTAGGTGCCTAGCACCCTCTACTCCCAGAACTTAGGGGGGATCCAGGCCCCCAGGCCTCTCCTCCCTTAGACCCAGGAGTCCAGGCTCCCAGCCTTTCCTCCCTCATATCCATGAGGCTGGGCCCCCATTCCCCTTCCCTTGGATCCAGGACTCCAAATCCTCAGCATCCTCACCTCTCAAGACCCAGGAACCCAGGTTCCCAGCTCCCTCCCATCTCAGGTTCCCGAGTTGGGCCCCCAATGTCATACCTGGGCCTGTAGAATCTCAGGGTCCCCTTTGGGGAAGAAACGTTTAATCAGATCTTGGGCTTCACATCGCCTGCCTCCTCCACTCCCTGGAGCCAGAGTGTGGATCTCTGCCAGGCAGTCTGCAGCTCCCCCAGACCCGGCCACCAGGAGGCAGGGGAGCTGAGCCTGGGTGGCATTCTCTATCCGCTACAGGACAAAAGGGGGAGTCAGGTTAGGGAAGGAAAGTATTCACACCTCCTGGAGTCTAGATTCCCAGCCCCCTCCTCCCCTAGGACCCAGGAGTACAGCCCCCGGCTACTGCCCCCGCCCTTAGACCCAGGCACCTGGGCCCTTATACCTTCAACATCTTTTCATCACCATCAATCAAGAGAAGGAGGACAGGGATGTCAATTCCAGTCCCTGAGGAGAGAAGAGAGCACAGGGCTTGGTCACCTCCCATCAGCCTCTGTCAGCGATGGGAGAGAAACACATTTCCCAGGAGTCCCCAGGGCAAATGCTGGCTTCTGCCTAATCCTCTGTCTTGAGGCTCAAGAGAACTGTCACGCCTTTGAGGATGTTGGGAGGGGCCAGATCTTGAAGACAGTAATGTTCAACTTCTCAAGGGAGGAGAGGGCTGGGAGCCTGGACTCCTGGGTTCCCGAATGAGGCATGAGTCAATCCTATAACTGATTAACCATCCAGGAGCCAGGAGAGGATGAAAGTGCAAACTGAAAATAAAGGAAATAAGGAATAGAAAGGACTATCCAAATACAATAAAGATATTTATCAAAGCCCAATAGCAAACTCATATAAGTTTTTTACGAACTCTATTCCAAATAAAATAAGAACTGAAACAACATTGCTACTATTCACACTTATCTGGGAGTTTTGAGCTAACGTAACAATGCAAGAAAATGAAATAGTTGGAATGAAAACTTGTATATATATATATTTTAAGCTGGAAGAGACAAAGGTATCTATTTGAAGGAAAGATGATTTATATTCTCAGAAAATTGGAGAGACTCCACTCAGAATAACTAAATATTAATAAGAGAATTTGGTTACGAGGATTAATACAAGAAAAATACACAAAAATAAAAAACTTTTCTCCAACTATTATAATATGTATCTTATCCATGTTTTCACAAAAATGATAAACTACCTGGGAATTAATTCATACAGAAAGGTATAATATTTTTATAAGGAGATTGATAAACCTTACATAAGGACAAGGCCTGAATAAATGGTAAAACAAATACCATGTTAACCTGTCACAATGTAACACATAAATTCAATGCAGTTTGGAGAAAGAGGGAGGTAGGACGAGGTTGGCAATGTTTTCCTTTTTTTTTCTTAATGGAACAAAATAATTTTTAAATTCATATGAAAGAATTAATATCAGAAGAGTTAAGAAATTTTTGAGAAATGACAGTGGGGAGAAACTTTCCCTAATATACATTCAAATGTCTTTAAACTGCTGTAAACAACAAGAACAACAACAACAACAAAAAAAAAATATATATATATATATATTTTTTTTTTGGCCGCGCTGCACAGCATGTTGGGTCTTAGTTCCCTGACCAGGGATTGAACCTGCACCCCTTGCATTGGACACGCAGAGTCTTAACCACTGGACCACCAGGGAAGTCCCAAACAAAATATATTTTTGGCACAGGAATAAATAGAGAGGTAGAAGAGGAAAAGGTTTAGAAATACTTCAACATATAAAGGAACTGAATATACAACTTAAGTGGCATTTCAATTTAGCTGGGAAAAGATGGTTTATTTATTAAATGGACATGAAGAAAACGTGGCTTCCCATTTGTAAGAAAAAAATGTAGACTCCCTATCTCAAGACACCTAAAAATCATTTCCAGATGGATTAAAAGTTTAAACATAAAAATATAAGATATTAAAAAAGAAGACTTAACATATTTGTATAGCATTGGAGTGAAATGGACCTTCCTAAAAAACCAAGGGAAACCAAGGGGCTATAAAAGGAACAACAAATATATCTAACCACATAAAAATGATAGAATTTTTATGGAAGTAGACACCATAATTAAAGTATCTTTTAAAAATTTTACATCTAACAGTCAAAGCATTACTAAGGACAGGATACAAAGAATTCTTACAAAAAGACAAGAAAGAAATAACCCAATTCAAAAATGTGCAAAGAATATGAATAGACAGTTCATAATTGAGGAAATCTGATTGGCCAATAAAATATGTTTATATCTTTTAATAGTGGTTAGATAAATTAAAAAATCAAATGAAAAGTGGCATGTCACTTTTTATCCATCAAATTTGCCAAAAAAAAAATTTTAAACCAAGAGTATCCAGAGCCGGTTAAGACCGGACAGAAAAGGAAACTCTCACACATTCTCGATGAGAGTGAAAACTGCTACACACTTTTAGAAAGTTATCTAGTACTATCTATTAGTATACACACAGGGCAATCTCACTTGGGGGATCTACTGTATAGAATTTAAAACACCTGGATGTAATTATGGATGTTCATACAAAGATATTTATTCAGCATTGTTTGTAGTGCCAAACACTGATAGCACTTTAAGTATCCACCAATTGAGAAAAATTTAAATAACAGATGGTACAACCATTACCAAGGAATATCATGCAACTATTAAAAGGAGATACAGGGCTTCCCTGGTGGCACAGTGGTTGAGAATCTGCCTGCCAGTGCAGGGGACACGGGTTTGAGCCCTGGTCTGGGAAGATCCCACATGCCGCGGAGCAACTAGGCCCGTGAGCCACAATTACTGAGCCTGCGCATCTGGAGCCTGTGCTCCGCAACAAGAGAGGCCGCGACAGTGAGAGGCCCGCGCACCGCGATGAAGAGTGGCCTCCGCTTGCCGCAACTAGAGAAAGCCCTCGCACAGAAACGAAGACCCAACACAGCCATAAAGAAATAAATAAAAATTTAAAAAAAAAAAAAAAAAAGGAGATACAAGATAGTTTGTATCTAAAAGGGATGGTTGTAAGAGAGTGATATGTATATGTATAGTATAAAAGAGAGAAAGGAACACCACTGAGCATAGGATTTTATAAGCATAGACAAAGATATAAAAGGATTAACTCCAAACCATATAACACAGATTACCCCAATAGAAGGGATTGGAGCTGGGAAGGGAATTTTCTAACGTCTTTTGTTTTCTTCTTTGACCAGTGGGTTATTTACAAACTACAATTCAGGCAATGATATGAATTTCCTTATATACCTTCGCGTGGTTTGATTAGTTCCAATAAACACATATTAAAGCTGCCATAAAATATTATGTTGAGTGAAAGAAGCCAGTCTCAAAAGGTCATGTATTATATTATTCCATTTATTTATCTTCTGGAAAAGAGAAGACTAGAGTGATGGAAAACAGATCAGTAGCTGCCAGGGGCTGGGCACAAAAGGAATGCCTTCATGGTAACAGAACTGGTCTATGTCCTGACTGTGGACTGAATCTCTACATATGCCTAAACTCACAGAATTATACACCCCAAAAAAGTCAGTTTACACCCCAAAAAGATAATTTTAAAAATAAGATTAAAGTTGCCAAAAAGCTAAGTAAAATTTAAGAATTAAATGGGGGACTTCCCTGGTGGTGCAGTGGTTAAGAATCCGCCTGCCAATGCAGGGGAAACGGGTTCAATCCCTGGTCCGGGAAGATCCCACATGCTGTGGAGCAACTAAGCCGGTGCGCCACACTACTGAGCCTGCGCTCTAGAGCCCACGAGCCACAACTACTGAGCCCTCATGCCACAACTACTGAAGCCCACGCGCCTAGAGCCCGTGCTCCGCAACAAGAGAAGCCACCGAGATGAGAAGCCCGTGCACTGCAACGAAGAGTAGCCCCCGCTCGCCACAGCTAGAGAAAGCCCGCGCACAGCAACGAAGACCCAACGCAGCCAAAAATAAATAAATACTTTAAAAAAAAAAGAATTAAATGGACACTTTTTAAAATACAGGAAATGTTCATAAAGAAGCAGGTTTCTGTTTAGTTGACTTTCTACATTGGGCATTTCTTTCTGTTTTAGTGATTTCTGCCCTGTCTTTATTATATCCTTGCTTCTACTTTCTCTAGATTTGATTTGCTCTTCTGTTTCTAGGATTTTTTTAAATTGGAGACTTAAATCATTGATTTTCAACCTTTCTTTTCTTTTCATTTTAGATAAGCATTTAAGTCTACAGATTTCCCTCTAAGTACTGCATTAGTTGCATCCCCAAAGTGTTGGTATGTCATAACATCATTATCATTCAGTTCAAAATATTTTCTAGCTTCTTTTTTTTTTTCCTTCTTTGATCTGTGGGTTATTTACAAACTACAGTTCATGCAATGATATGGATGAATCTCACAGAAATAATGTCGAATATGAGAAGGCAGAATTTAAAACATGGGGTTGTATTCATATGAAACACGGTCAGAACTACTCTATGCTGTGACAAGCAGAATAGGGTGGCTCTTGGGTGTGGGCAGAAGGCTTCTGGGGGCTGGTATTATTCTGTTTCTTGATCTGGGTGCTGGTTGCATAAGTGGGTTCAGTTTGTTAAAAATTCATCAAGCTGTCCACCTTTCGGTATTGTAGATTTCAAGACAATGATTTTTTCAAACACAGCAAATGATGGGAGAAGGCACTTGACTACAGGAAACTCCCCCTGGCCGCAACCCCCAAATTCCGACCAGATCTGACCACTGGGATCCTGAGTCTTGGGCTGTGAATCCCCAGTGGAAGGAGCCACTCACCTCCCACGCCCGTCTTCTGTTGGGCAAGGTAGGACTCGAAGCCCAAGCGGAAGCGGTTCTCGCCGCCCAGGCGGCTGTGGGTGCCGTCGTCCACCAGGAGGAAGGCCGAATAGTTGTAGTCAAGAGGGAACTGGACCCCATCCTCAGGGTCACCGTGCCACCGGTACCTCGCAGGAAACGAGCCCTGGGGGACAGGTGGCAAGACCAGGGAGTCTTTCCATCAGGGCCAAGAGGACAGACACCAGTCGTTCGTCCTTCAGACCCAGGAGACCAGACACCCAGCCCCGTCCTCCCTCAGACCTGTGACTACAGGTCCCCAGCCCCTCCTCCCTCAGACCCAGGAGTCCAGGCCCCCAGCCCCCTCCTTGTCCAAGACCCTGGGTCCCACCTTGGGGTTGATGAGGGTGTGTCTATTCCGAACCACACCCCAGGGGGCCACGCCCATGGCCACCACCTTGTTGCCCCCAGTCCTGGCCGTCTGGTGGTCCCGCACAGCCACACCCACATGCCGTCCAATGCCCTTGTGCAGCCCTCCGGTGACAATCCAGGCCCCTACACAGCGACACAGACTGGTGGTGAGATCCAGAGACACACAGGAGTGCAGAGACAGAGAGAGAGAGACTAGAGAGTGAGACAAAACCCCACACACAAAGACGGGATGGGGGGAAAACAGAATTCCAGGGAAGTGGCGGAGATGGGGGAGCAGTTGGCCCCGGCCCAGGAGGCAGAGCCCCTGCCCACCCTCAGTCACCTGTGTTCTGGGCAGCCCGCACCAGCCCGCGTCGCAGCAGGTCCTGCAGCCAAGTCTGCAGGGTGGGGTCCCCCGACCCCCCCAGCACTGACACCACCAGGTTCGGGGCCTGGAAGCCCCATATGTTCGTGACCAGATTATAAACTGTAGCTGGATCCGTGCGGTCAGAGAGCCGGAGGAACTGTGGACACACAAGAGGAAGGGACACGGGGAGGGGGACAGAGACAGAGAGAAAGGGACAGAGACGCAGAGAGAGGAGCACAGAGATGGGGGGAGGGGAGACGGGGACAGAGACCCAGAGGGGAGGGATGGAGACCCAGAGAGAGGAGGACAGAGACCCAGAGAGAGAGAGGGGGACAGGCTCAGAAAAGACAGACAGTGGTGGAGGGGACAGGGATCCAGGAGAGGTGAAGATAGGGATGGGCAAATGAGGAGACACAGCGTTCAGCTGGGACACCCCCAGGCCCTGGCTCCGGGAGCCCCTGAGGCATGCAGCCCCACTGGTCAACCCTGGCCCTGCCCAGACATGCAGGCCTCACATTGCTGGCCTTGCGGCCGGCACCCAGGAAGTCCAGGTCTCCGAAGGCATCTGTGGGCTTCTCCGTGGTGTGCAGGTCACTGTCCCATACGGTCACCACGGCTGCCCCGAATGCATCCTCCACAGCCACCGATGGGTGGGCACACCGGGGTTGCCCACACTGGCACAAGGTCCCCCTGAGGGGGAAGGGGAAGGAGGAGAATGAAGCCCAGAGGTGTCCGCACCGACCCCAAGCATCCTGTAGAAATGTCCATATTTCTGCACCTCCCTCCAGAGGAGCTCACAGTCCATACTGACCCTGGCACTGGCCCTCCACGGTTCTGACCAGCCTGAGGGAGAGACTGGGGCAGAACAACCACAGTCACCTCACCCACCAGCAGGAAGCCGCAGTGGCTCAAGAGCACCTGAGCAGGGAGGTCTACATACCAGGCCCCACACTCACTGTTGCCTTCAGGGCCTGAGGTGGAAAAGTGCAGGGGGCCATCGGGGATGTCCTTGCTGCCCCCATTTCAAACAGATGATATTCACATGAAAAGGAAAATCAAGAGAGTGATTCACAGAGCACGCACGCACTAGAGGCCAAGGCAGCTGTGTGACTTTGAGCAAGTAGCTTCACCTCTCTGAGCCTAAATTTCCACCTCAAATGCAAAGACAATGATAGCACAGCCTACGTCATAGAACCATGAGGAGCCAATGAAATAACACAACATTTCCTAAAATGGGGGCCGCATACCAGATCCAGTCTCTGTGAACTCCACACAGAGCTTTAAATAACCTTGAACAACACAGTGAGAAAGTCATTCCTTTTTGAGCTCTCCTGATTACTGTCAAGGAGAGAGGCTCAGCGGGTGCTAGAATATTTTTAATGCCTAAGTCTTTACTTTTTCTTTTTAACAGAGAAAAGCTGGCCTCATGCTCAGAAAACTGGGCTGGCAACAGCAACCATTTAGACGGTAAATACTTTTTATTTGGTTTTCATTGTGGTTGTCTTTTATGCCTTGTTTCTTTCTCTTTGTGGCAAATGGAACAGATTTTGCATTTATGGCGATCACATATGAAACTTTTTTCCCCCTAAATAAATACACAAGTATCCCTTGTCACCTAATGGGATTGGCACCTGAGTTTAAAAACAGGAAGCAACACGGGTTTGGGAGATGAGGGATTTATTTGAAAATGTATCTAAATCTTTTTGGTCCCTGATTCCAGAAGGGATTCAAATATCAGGGGAGACCTGCATTTATGTAAACAGAGTGAGCCATGATTTAAGGACTAATTTTATGGAAAGAATAGCACAGGTGGTCCATGGATTTGACAAGAGTTGTAAAGTCACTAAAAGAATGGCCAACAAATCCAAACAGAATACACCAGCTCCTGGCACAGTAAGGAATATAGGATACACCCCTCCGTCTTCCTGAGTCTACCTCCAGGGTCCTGGCATGCCTCAGTTTACCCACTTGATCCTTTCACCCATCTCAACCCCGTCCCTGGACCCCCCCTCATTCCTGTCCATCTACTTCTCACGAGCCCTTCCGGGCAAAATTTCTTCATGGAATGTTCCAGAACCTGAACTGTCCAGTACAGTAGCCTCTAGCCACACCGTGCTCCTTATATTCAAATAAATTAAAATTAAATACAATTAAAAATTCAGTTGCTCTGGCCACATTTCAAGTGATTAGGAGCCACATGTGGCCGATGGCTGCCATATTGGATGTGGATATAGAACATTTTCACCATTGCAGAAAATTCTGGTAGACAGCACTGGCAGACTCCCCCTCTGTCCGTCTCACCTCCTACCCCCCCTTTCTCTGTGTGGCCACTGAAACCGAAATTGTTCCCGATAAAATCAGCAATTACCTGCACGTCCCTGAATACAGTGGCTTCTATTCAGGTCTCATCTGACTCAGACAAAGGAGCACTGGTCATAGCTAAAAGGCTGATTCTAGAAAACCTTCTCCTTGGCAAAGCACACCTGTTCCCCTGCCTGCTCTGTCTCTGACTCATCTGTGGCTTTCTCTTGCTCTGTGCCTCCCTTGAGAGTAGGTGTTCTCCAGAGCCAGGACCACATGCCTTCCCTACATGGGTCTCAAACTCAGTGCCCCCAAGGGCCAGGCAGGTAACGTAAGAGAAAGAAGCATCAGGTGGAAAATTATAAGTGGATGTGCCGGAGGCTGTGCTGACTTGAGGCAGCATGTCTGTCTTGAAGCATTCAGAGACAAGTGTTTAGCAATCCTCTTCCGTGGAAGAAAAAAAAAAAAACATTGGCCATAGAATTGCCAGTTTGCAACCTCCTCTGATTTTACACTTTCTTCCCCCCATCCTACTTCCACAGTTTCCATTACCACCTACAGCTAGGACTTCTCAAATCTTGGATGGAAGTCACAGACCTTTCCTGAGTCCCTGAGCCAGGTTTGCAACGCCCCTGGCTCCCCCAGGCCCCTCCCACACACGAAGTCCCACTCTGAGCTGGGTGACATTTCCCAAACCTACTCATGCACCTGGATTCCCACCTCGGGGACAAGCTCACTGTTTCCCAGGCCCCAGACCAGATGTCTGGGCCCATCCTCCCCTCTCCCCTCTCACTCTGCAAATCCATCGGTTCCCAAGCTCCTGCCCCTGGCCTGCCTCAGGCCTGTTCTCCTCCCACCTGCCCCTTGCCCAGCCTCTTCCCCAGCTTCCTGAACTATTCATCCTTACATGGCCCTCAAAGCATCTTTCCACACCCAGAGCTGACCCTGCCCCTCCCATGGCTCTCGGGAACACCAAGACACGGTCCCAACCCCTCGGGGTGACATTTAAGGCTGTGTGACTTCTGGCCCTGCCCTCCTGCTTGATATCCTCTTTCAGATGCTCCTTGCACCTTGAACTCTGCCCCATTTGCAAGCCACATCATCAAATAGGGGGCAATTTATACTTGTTGTTCCCACTCTTGGAATCCAACCCACCTTCAACTGTCAAACTCCAACTTTATCACCTTCCAGTGTCACCTCATTAGCCCCTCCTCCTCCAGAAGCCATTGGTGACACCCTGTGTCCCCTCCCCGGACTTAACCAGATGCCTCCTCTTGGCTCCCACTGGGCCCAGTGGCTTGTCCTTTGCAGCTCCCATCTCCTTGCCTTAGAATCATCTTCCTCCCACCAGACCAGAGGTTCCTAAACTTCCTTGACCGCCCTTTCCATCAGCAAAAGTTTTTGAGCACTCACCCCCAAATAATATATATGTTTATTTATACATAATTCAAGCCATCCTGCACTAATATAGTCATAATAAAACACACACTAAATTAGGAACGTTGACATTTCCCATACCCCAAAGATTGCCTTGAGGACACTAGAAAGCCAAAACCCACTTGAGAGACCATCACTGAAGGCCAGGAGCTCCTAAGGGTGGCCACTCCCCACCCCCCAGCCACCCAGCACAAGCACAGGCCCTACACATGCTAGTAATTGCTACCTTCCGGTGGTTCCTATGGACATATTTTCCAGTGCTTACTATGTGCTGGGCACTGTTTCAGAAATATCACAAGCAGTAACTTGTTTAATTCTCACAATATCCGCAGGAAACAGAGCCTGTTTTTATGCCCAGATGATAGATGAGGCCCAGAGAAGTGAAATGACTTGCCCGAAGCCACACAGCACGTGTCCCAGCTGAAATCTGAACCCTGGCAGGGCCTGTGCTCTTGAAAATAATGCCCCCTTGGAAGTGCTGAGTGAGAGTTTCTTGGAGGAATGAACGAATGAGTGAATGAATGAAACAGAGAGAGCCAAGAAAGAAAGACAGAGAAAGTGACACCAGGAGGCAGAGACACACAGAAGGCACACGGGGAAGGAAAAAACCATAACCCAGCCCTGGGGCTTGAACACTGACCCTGAGCGGGAGGATGGGAAATTGGAAGTGTTTGCAGACTGACCCAAGCCCTCCCCGAGGTAGAGAGCCACTAGGAAACGCCCTAGGGAGTATCGGCTCTGACAAGACTGGGGAAGGGAAGGAACCGAAGGGCGGGGTCTGCGGTGGGTGGGGTCAGCGGACCCGGGACACTCTGGGGTCCGTCCCCGGGGCGAACTCCTCACCCCGCATCTGTGGGGTCAACGATGAAAGTCGTGCACGTCTTCTTCTTGAAGATCTTGGGGATCCAGCTCTGGAGACAGGAACAAGGAGTGGGGGGGTGTTGATCCAGTTCGGTCCTATGGGTCACGGAGTGACCCACCCGCGCCCTAGCCGGAGAGCCAGGAGTCCGGGACCCCAGTGCCCTCCTCTCCCAGACTCAGGAGACTCGACCCCCCAACCCCCTCACCAATCCGTCCCCAAGGACCCTGGAGTCCGGGTCCCCAGCAACCCCTTCCTTTGTCTGACCCAAGAATCTGGGTCTCAAGCACCCTCCTCTCTGGAAACCAGGAGGCCAGGCCCTAGCTCCCTGTTCCCTCAGGCCCGGGTCCGGCCGCTGTACCTGCTCCTTCTCCGCACCCACCATGCTGCCGCAGCCACCGCAATCTATCCGACTCCCTGCATTCCCTCCACCAACCGGGTTCTAGATGCGCCCTGGACAAACCGGATCCGCCACTTCCCAGCCCAGCCTGGGGCGGGGCCAGGTCTGGGGGGCGGGGAGTCTCGGAGAAGCGTAGAGCGGGAGGCGGGGCAAAGGGTCGGACAGGACCCAGAGAGAGGCGGGCAGGGACGCAGGGAGAGGGGGACAGGAACCCAGGGAGAGGGGACAGAGACCCAAAGAGGAAATGCCAGCGATGAGAGAGAGGGCACACTGACCCAGGTCGGGGGATGGGGGCCGGGAAACACAAAGACTTAGGTGGGGGCAGAGAATCAGAAAGGGGGAACAGAGATTGGCGGGGCGCTACATTGACCCAAACACGGAGAGAGAGAGAGAGAAAGGTTTGGATGGGTGGCAGACACTCAGAGTGAGAGGGAGAAGGGGACAGAATCCTCAGGAGGTGGGCAGCAGGGACCCTGAGAGAGAGCTGGTGAAGAAACAATGACAGAGAGAGGGAGACCCATAAAGAAGGATGGGAACCCAAAGAGCGAGGGCGACGGTGACAGGATGAGGAGTGGGAGGTATTGATATGCGGACAGGCAGGGCCACATGTCTCCTGACAGCTCTCTGACAGGGACAGCTGCGGCCTCCTGGGTAACCTGAGCCCCTTGCCCCCCCTCGCTGTATTTATAGCCCTGGCCTGGCACCATCCCCTGCCCCCAGATCTGAGTTCCAGGGACAGGAGGTCATGGGTACGTGTGCTGGAGCAAAATTCCTTTCGCGCCATTCCAGGGCTTCCATATTGGCATCCACCGTCTCAGCAAAGTAGCCCATTCTGGCCAGAAACTCCCCATAATCTAACCCCCAGTCCTTCTTTGGCAGGGGTTTCTCCCCTCAGATACATCCCTCCTGCTACCCTCCCCCATGGCCCAGGCTCCCCCCAAATTGGCCTACTAAAAATCTAGCCATCGTCTTTGCAGCTGCCGAACATGAACTTGTTGGCAACCCAAAGTCAAATCCCTTGGCTCCTCTCTCTTGGCCAAGGAGAGACCCCTTCATCCACCCCCTCCCCAGCTGGGAGGAGGAGGAGCAGGAGGGGAGGGGCAGGTGGGGACTGACCCAGAATAACTCAGGGCTGAGAGTAAATTTAGCCACAGAGAGGGGAGGGGAGAGACCCTATTGGCTGGGAAGTGGGAGGGAGGGCCGGAGAGGAGGGTAAGGGGCTCTGGAGACTGCCTCAGAGGGCCTGGCTGTGAGGGCCAGAGGGCAGAGGCCGAGAGAGACACAGCAAAGGAACAACACAGGGAGAAATAAAGAGAAGGAGCCCAAAAGGGACAAGGACCCCAACATTCATCCACATAGCCATAGCCACAGTGGGAGCCAGCCCTGGGAGAAGCTCTGCTGCCTGTCTGTCCCCATGGGCCACTGTGGGCCATGGCTGCACACTTCTCTCCTCTGGGCTGCAGTGGCCAGCCTGCTTCTCCCCACTGCCGTGACCCAGCAGCTGAGAGGGGCTGGGCCGGGGCCCAGCAACTGGAACAACAATGCAGGAGCTTCGGGGCCCTCAGAGGACGCGTCGGGCAAGTTTGGCCACCCCACGCACAGCCATAGAGGCCACGGAGATGAGAACAAGGATGTTTCCACGGAGAGTGGGCATCATTTCTGGGGCCACGGAGACCACAGAGAAGAGGACGAAGATGTCTCCAGAGAATCCCAAGACCATAGGTACCAAGGCCCCAAGGTGGGAGATGAGAACATCTCTGATGAGGAGGAATATACAGAGCATGCTCAGCAGGCCCGTGGGCACAGAAGCCATGGGAACGAAGACGCGGATGATTCAGCTGAGCACGGGCACCACTTCCGCAGCCACGGGAGCCACGGCCATGAAGATGAGGACGAAGACGAAGTTGTGTCCAGTGAGCATCACCATCATATCGTCAGGCATGTACACCGAGGCCATGGAGAAGAGGAGGATGAAGAAGAGGAAGAGGAGGATGTCTCCACTGAGTATGGACACCAGGTCCACAAACACCGAGACCATGGGAAGCAAAAGGATGAAGATGTCTCAGATGAACACCACCATCATGGCCCCAGCCACAGACACCGAGGCCGTGAAGAAGAAGAAGAAGAAGAAGATGATGACGATGATGTCTCCACTGAGTACGTACACCAGACCCACAGGAGTCAAGGCCATAGGAAGGAAGACAATGAAGATGTCTCAGATGAACACCACCATCATATCCCTAGCCACAGACATCAAGGGCACAGAGACAAGGAAGATGAGGATGAGGATGTGTCCACTGAACACTGGCACCAGGTTCCCAGACATACCCACCATGGCCTTGGAGACGACGAGGAGGAGGACGAGGAGGAGATCACAGTCAAGTTCAGCCACCATGTTGCAAGCCACCAACGCCAAGGCCACAAGAGCGCTGAGGAGGAGGACTTCCCAGAGGAATATGAAAGAGCAGTCCCTGGCCGTCACCACCGCGGAGTCCCCAAGGAGGAAGATGAGGACATCTCTGCCAAGCTTGGCCACCAGGCTCCCAGCCACAGGCAGCAAAGCCACAGAGATAAAGGGACTGGCCACAGAGGGTCCATCAAAGAGGAGACTAGCCACCAGCCCCCAGAACACATGGGGGTAAAGGATAGAAGCCATGTAAAGGAGAGTGATTCTGAGGAGGAAGAGGAAGAGAAGGAAGAGGATCACAGCTCCCATGAAGAAGATGATGAAGGTTCAGAGGAGGGAGGAGAAGGCACCCACCATGGCAGCCTGGACCAGGAGGATGAGGAAGACAAGGAGGAAGGTCATGGCCTCAGCCTGAGCCAGGAGGAGGAGGAAGAAGAGGAGGAAGAGGAAGAAGAGAAGGAGGAGAGGAGGGAAGAGAGGGCTGAGGTTTGGGTCCCACTGAGCCAAGACCACCAGAAGGAAGAAGGTGAGGAGGAGGGGCTGGAGGAGGATGAGCTCCCCTTCACCATCATCCCCAACCCACTGGCCAGGAGGGAGGTGTCTGGAGGTGCCTCCAGTGAAGAGGAGAGTAGTGAGGACATGGGTAAGTGATCTGACTGGATGATGGGGGTGGGGAGGAGCGGAGTCAGCCTGGGTCACCGCTGCCCTCTTGTCCCCACAGATCAGCAGGACGCCCAGGAGTACGGGAACTACCAGCCAGGGTCCCTTTGCGGCTACTGCTCCTTCTGCAATGTATGTCTGCAACCCAGCTCCATCCACCAAGCCGTTCCTAGAGTTTGTGCCAGGGCTCTGGTGTGCCTTGGGAGGGCCCTGAGCAACGGGCCTGAGTAAACAGAGACACTTCTGGGGCCAAGTAGGGGACAGACTGGAGGCCAGGAGGCTGGGGAGGAGCCTGGGACAGTGGTCCAGGAAAGAGAGGGTGAGGCCTAAGCTGCACTTGCAGATGTGGGGACAGGGAGGAGGGTTCAAGGCAGAGCCGAGGGAGGTGGGACAGGACTGGAGACTGACAGGCTATGGGGAGAATAGGAAGAGAGGGGGTGAAGAGAGTACCCAAAGGTCCAGCCCACAGTGACAAGGGGACGTTGGGGCACCTTGCAATAGGGAAATGAGGGGGTGGGAAGCAGGTTAAGCAGGTTGGAGGAAGATACTGAGCTCAGTGTCAGAAGTAATGAGGCTGAGAAGTTGGGGATATGTCCAGCGGGCAGGGTGGAGGACTGGCGGGTGGCTCCCAAACGTCTCTGCCTAACCAGGCTCCTCTGGTCCCCAGCGATGCACTGAATGTGAGAACTGTCACTGTGACGAGGAGAACGTGGGAGAGCACTGCGACCAGTGCCAGGTGAGACTTCCCCCAGACTCAAGGATCCACCAGGTTTCCGGATGGCCCGGGACCATCTGAGCACCCCCAGCCCCAAATCCTCTGCCCTCAAACTGACCTAACCCCTTACCCCTGATGCAGCCTTGACTCCAAACCCGATCCTGCCTCTGACCTTAACCTCCACCTAGCTAGCCTCCTACCCAAGTACGGCCCACGCCCCATCCTAACTCCGCCCCTGACCACCTCCTACCGCTCATTCTCTCTCCCCATCCCCGCCCGCAGCACTGCCAGTTCTGCTACCTCTGCCCGCTGGTCTGCGAAACTGTCTGCACTCCGGGTGAGCATGGGTGGGGCCCAGAAGAAACCTGATGAAGGTTTCTAGGCCGCGGGGCCTAGTGGGTGGAGCCAACCTGAGGAGCAGGCTGGAAGGTTGTGGGGCGTGGCTATGTGGGGAGGCGTGGCCAAGGCTGGGACTCTGTGACGAGCGGGAGGAGCACGGAGGGGCGGGGCCGGGCAGAGGGAAGGTTGGGGATAGGTGCCAAAACCTAAGAGGTTCGGATTGAGGGGTGAGCCTAGAACAACCAAGAGGTTGGGGCCAAAGCAAGTGGAATTCGAAGGACGCGGCGGGGGGGTGGGGCTATTGGAGAATGGGAACACTTAGAGCCAGGAGGAAGGAAGGAGTCCCTGTAGAAGGAATTAGTTTGGGGGAAGGAATCCAGAAAAGGGGGCGGAGCTAGTCCTGATCCTGGACTGAGTGAAAAGTGTCCCCCAATTTCACCCGTGGTGTACCCCTCAAGCCTCTTCTCTCCCACAGGAAGCTACGTCGACTATTTCTCCTCGTCCCTGTACCAGTAAGTGTATGGAGGAGGGATGTTTAAGGGCCCCGTTTAGAAAGGTGTTGTCCCGCTATGAATTATTGGACAACCCTGAGCCTCTAGTCCCCCCTTGGTGAAATGGGCAGGTTAACGATCTCTAAGCGCCCTGGTGTGAGCTTTGGACACTTCGGCTGTCCAACCTCTGCGTCCTTCTCTCCAGAGCCCTGGCAGACATGCTGGAAACTCCGGAACTCTAACCCAGACACACGGCTGCGGCGCAGATACATCTCCCTGGCCCTCCAACCCCTTTCCACGGGCCATATTTATTTCTCTGAATAAACGTGCTCCCCGAAACCTCACTGTCAGGCCTGGGATCTGGATCCTCTGGGCACCGGGGAACGCGGGTGGGGTCTGAGGGAGAAGGGGCCTGGACTCCTCGAGGTGGGTGGTTGCTAGGTCCTGATAAATAAATCAGTCAACACGGGAGCTTTTTGAAACAGTTCTCTTTACCCGTGATCACTGAGTGACGCCTAGGGCAGGGAGGCCGACCAAGAGTCGGGGGCGAGGGCTCCCCCACCGTCTTCCCTCTCCCCACGCCACGTCGCCCAGCGGCATCGTGGAAAGAGGATTCTCCCATGCAAACCCCGGAGCTGGAGCGGAACGGGGAGCGCAGTTCTGCACCCCCTACCCACCCCGGGGCACGGACACGGCCACAGCACGGGGGGCGGAGGGGCCTCGGGGACACGAGACACTGGGGAGAGAGAGGAAACCCCGCCCGCGGCTGACCCCAGGCACCGGCGACCGGACGCCGCGGGGCAGGGCTGAGTGGCACAAAGGGCGAGGCTTTTAGCAGCGAGTCCCCCCTCCCCTCCTTTCGGACGAAGAAGGACGACTTGGGCCCCGCGACTGGGAAGAAAGGGGAGGGGGCAGCCTCTCCCCGCATGCGGCCCGGGAGGGAAGCCCCGCCCCCTTCCCGCGGGGAAAGGGCACCCATCTCCCACCGGAAACTGATCAATAAATTACAAAGTAGAGGAAAGGGAGGCGGAAGTTTGGGGCGGGATTTCTTCCTGCCGCCTTCTTCCCCCCTCTCAGTCCAGTGCATGTGGTTTGGTCCAGGCCCAGTCCATTTGTGAGGCAGGGACCAGCATTCCCCGTTTGTCTGTACAGATGGTCCAGTCCGCGGCGTGAGCTCCCCAGCAAGCTCTCCCCGGCGAGACCATACTCTGGGCAGGAGGGGAAACAGCCCAGCCTCTGAAAGGTTCTTCCGTCCGAGTGAGGTCACCTGCATTGACGCCAGGCAGTGCGTGCAGCTGTGAAGATCCATTGTGCCGCCCAGAACCCCAAGAGCGCCCAGTGCAGTCCTCACCTGGAGGCGTACACTAGCAGGAATAGGTCCGGACAGAAACGCCGTCTGCCCGGGAACTCCCAGAAGTCTGGCCTGGAGGGAGAGTGAGCAGCGGTTCAGCCTGGAAAGCGCGCACGCACACACACATACACACACACACGCCCACTTCCTCCCCCAGTATTTCTCCGATCCTCAACCCCAAGCGTCCTCCCTTGGATTTCCCCTCCCGACATGACAACGACCGCCTAGCTCCAAGCCGGTGTCCCACCCTTTCCCATAGCCTTGGATTCCTTCAAAGTATCCCAGGTGACACTGGAAGAGCTCATTTCCCACCCTGGATAGGGGGTGTGGTGGGGTTGAGGAGGTTGGCTTATAGGAGCGGTCCATTTGTCATGGTTGGGGGAGAAAGGACTAGGCCATTTCAGAACCTGAAGAGGGAGGTTCCTACCCCCGAGGAAAGGGAGGGGAGGAGAGGCCGTCGAGTTTGGGATCCGCCCACCTTCCGGCTGCAGCTTGCGGAGAGGAAGCCCCGGCGAGCCCAGGGCCCCTGCTGCGGCCGAACGAAAGTTGGGGGGCAACATCTCAGCTGAGTCAGGAGTTACGCCTCGGAGGTCCTTCTCTCGGAACATCTTCCGCCAGGATGGGGAGCGGCTGAAGGACTTGGCACTGTCCTAGGTATAGGGGCCCGGCAGCCGGTGAGGGACTAGGGCCGCGTTCCGACTCCGCCCCTTCATTTGACCCCACCCCTCTCCGGGTCCTTCCCTCCTTTAACCCCGCCCCTTTTCTGGCACCTCCTCCAACCACGACTCGCTGGCAAAGTCAAGCCCCACCCCTTCAGCTCCCAGCCTAGCGGTGCCGCTGGGAGTGGAGTCTCCTATGCTGCTGCTGCGCCCACCTCATCCAGCCGCCTGTCTGTGCCCAAGGAGATGAGGTTGCTGAATTCCTTCTCCAAGAGCTGCCGGGCCTGGGGAGGAGAGGTGGGAGAGGGGTTAGCAGCGTGCAGTCTGTGAGGTGGGGATGCCCAGTATGCCCAGGGCCTAGCGGCAGCTCACCTGTGCATTCTGTGTGGGAATCTGCAGGAGCAAGGCCAGGTCAGAGTAGTCGAAGGTCTCGTCCAGGGCGAGCAGCGCCCCGTGCACCCCGCTCTCCGTGAGGTTCGTGGCGAATTCCTTCAGGCCCAGCCCGGACACCCAACCCATGACCCGCTCATTGGACCACACCATCACGTCTGGGGACAGAAGGGACCCTCAGCTGCTCCCCTCCTGGGGCCAGGCCCTTCCAATTCATCCCATATCTCCACCCCCACTTCCTCTTCCTGGCCACGCCCCTATGCTGGCGCCATCCCCTCTTCCCTGGCCTCCCTCCCCTCCCCTATTTATGCCTCCTCCAGCACTGCTCCAAACCCCTCCAACGTGGCTCCCAGCTGGACGTTTACACTTTTCTCCTCACCTCGGATCTGGGTCTGACTCTCTTCCCGCCTCCGCTCCAAGTCCTTCCGGTCATAGTTGAGCCGTTTCAGGCACATGATCCCGTAATGCAGACTCACCCTGAGTAGCAGAGATAGTGGAGTTACAGATGAGCCCTCATACCCCAATGACTGCTACTCCTATTGGGCTCTCCCCGTTGTCTGTGGTCTTGTGGCAGAGGTTGGGGAATTGCTCCATTGGATCTGTTCTACTGATTGCTGACCTTCCCAGGAATTGCAATATTTTCAAAAAGCAGTTCCTATTAGCCAACCTCTAAGGGGTATGGGGTCAACTAGCTAAGCTGTCTCAGGACTTGGGCTTTTCCTAGTGGGCCTTCTTAGGGGTGGAAGGGGCACAGAAGTCTGGACTGCCTGACAATCAGGGCTAGAGGACCAAAGATAGTCCAAGGAATTCCCCATCACTGGTCCTATTTGCCAAAGACTCTCTAGAAGTGGGGCTTCCCCCCTTGGACTGTCACCATGGGCCAGGCAACCCCCACCTGTGGAAGCTGTCCACCATCTTGAGTTGGCCCCGGAGCTCCTTCTTGTTAAGATGATCTAACATTCGGGCATCCACCAGCGACTCCATGAAGTAGCTGCGGTACTGGGGCAGCCCCAGGCTGGGCAGCCAGTCGTTCCCCACCCATTCATGGTTCATGTCGCCATATGCCAGGATCTGGGGCCAGGGGCAGGTGGGGGAGGAGTCAGGCCCTCTGACCCCTTCCCATGTATGTATGAAAGGGTATAGTCCAACCCCCGTCCCCCAGATCCGAGGTTGTTCTTTCTCCATCCCATAGCAGGACAATGGCCGATCTCTGCTCAGGACAATGGACAATCCAAAATTGTCTCCCTTTCCTTCATTATGACAGCATAGACCCTTGTCTGCTCACAGTGTGGTCCTTGGACCCACAGCATTATCATCACTTGTGAACTTGCTGGAGTTGCAGAATCTCAGACCCTAGCCTACTGAATCAAAATTTTATTCTCACAAGATTCTCAGGTTATCTGAACTGTACATTAAAGTTTAAGAAGCTCTAGTCTAAAGTTGTCCCAACTCAGAACAATGGATCAGTCCAACATCACTACTCCCCCAAGTCAACACAACGGATTCTTCCAATGTAGCTCTCTCCCCAACAAAGGATGATGGATCTATCCACCACTCTTGCACTGTTCCCAAAATACTAGTCTAGCTATATCTGGCCCAGGACAATATTCTGGATCAACCCCAAATCCTTCACTCCTCTTAGCATAAGGAAATAATCCATACCTTCCCCCCTGCTGGGAAACAAAGACCCAACACAGCTCCTCTGTCTCAGGTGAGGTCATCCCTCTCCCCTCTTGAGAACAAAATGTAGCTCCTTTTCCCCAACTTCTCACCCTGACCTGCCGCCCCCTCGCCCCAAATGCTTCCCCTTTTCACCCCAGTACAGTGGAACAATCCCACTTCCCTCTTTTCTAGGGAAAAGAGCTGCTCAGCACCTCCCTCTAGTTAGAGCAATGAAACAGCCCGTGGAGCCCCCGCAACCCAGCATAATGGAATGACCCGTGCACCACTAACAGTGGAATAGCCGGGCTTCTACGCCGACCCCCACCAAGCCACAGACAAGAGCAGAGCTCCGCGCAGCGCCCCCTCCCGCGGTGAGGATGGAATGCTCCGGCGAGGGGAGGGGCGGGGCTCGGAGAAGGAGGGGCGTCCATGCAGCGTGCACAGCCTGTTCATGCGCCCACGGCCCGCCCCGCGCCCCCTACCTGCTCCCAGCTGATCTCCTTGGTCTCCTGACCAGTTAGTGGGAAGAGGGGAGAGAAGGGGTGGGTTAAGGGGCAGGCGGAGGAGGGCGGGAGGGACGAAGAGACGGACAGACAGCCACAGATTCATCCGCCCCCCCCCCCCTGCTCCTCCCGAGGGAAAGTTAGTGCCACCCCCAAGGCCACCGGCAGGGGGCACTCACAGGCTTGGTCGTCGCGGTAAGGGACTCCATCTCTTCATGTGTCATCCACACGTTTCCTGTGGACTGAGGGGCGAGGGGTGTTACAGAGGTTGAGAGAGGGCTTCTGAACAGGGGAGGGGAAGGAGGTCGTGCTCCTGGAGGAGCCGAATTAGGCATGGGAACACATAATTTTCTGTATGGAACAAAATGATAAAATTTTAGAAGTCAGTATGTGCTATGGGAAAAAAAATAGGTGTTCATGTGTTGGGGTGATGGGGCCGGTACTAGTTTAGCCGTTGAGTTAGGGAGGCCTCTTGGAGGTGGTGACATTTGAGCTGAGACTTCAAGGATGAGCAGGAGCCAGCCTTGGGGGAAAAAGAGGGAGGGGTGCTCCTAGGAAAGGGAGCAGCAAGGGCCAAGAAGCAGAGTAGAAAAGGGGGGGTGGTAGGGGCCCCTCATCAAGGGCCCTGTAGAGAACCATATGAATTTGGCTTTTTCTCCGGGATGGGATCCCTCTGGCTTCAGTGTGTAAAACAGCCTGAGGGGAGGCAGAGGGACCTGAAGGGAGACCCCACTCTCAAGAGATAATCCAGGTGAGAAACTGTGGGGAGCAGGGTGTATCAGACAGAGCTGGAGTGAGCGGACCCAGGATTGGCTACTCTGAGGACAGTAGGCGGGGCCTTGAGACAGCAAGACAGCAGGGGCTGGGATTGGCCCCTGGACACTCACAGTGCGGGAGGAGGCAGGAGCAGAGGGTGAGGTGAGTGAGACCATCTCCTGGATAGCGAGGCGCAGCTTGAGCCGGTGCAGTGGGTTGCTGATGCCGATCTCGCGCTGGATCTCCGTGTCTGACAAGTTGGCCATGATGGCACCACTCTTGACATTGGCCCGGCAGGCGGCCACATACCACGCAGGCATGCCTACCCACAGCTGGACCAGAGGGAGGAAGGGAGAAATGGGGAAAAAATGAGACAGAGAGACAGAGACATACAGGAGGAGAAGTGGGAGAGGGACAGAAAGAAAGGGAGAGAGGGAGACAGAGAGATGGGGAAAGGCAAATGGGAGAGAAACAGAAAGACATGAGAAAGCAGTGAGAGGAGGGCAAGGCAAAGAGATGCGAGAGTCAGAGGGAGACACAGGAAAACAAAGGAGGAGAGTCAGAGAAGGGTAATACCAGAGTCAGAGGGGAAAGAGAGAGATGGGGAGAGACAGAGATGAGGAGAGACACACAGAGATGAGAGGCAGAGATGGGGAGAGAAAGGAGCAAAAGACATAGACATGGGAAGAAATACGGGGAATGACAAAAACACAGAGATGGGGAGAGAGGCAGGAAAATAGAGACACAGAGAGAGAGAGAGCCATGGGAAGACACAAAAAGATAGAGAGAGACAACAGGACCAAGGTGGGCATGGCCAGAAGGACAGGGGTGAGGGGAGGAGGAAAAAGAGCAACAGGAAGATCTACAAGAAGCCTGACCCCTCCCAGGGCCTCCCCCCCACCAACTCCTCTCCACCGCCACCTCTGAGTTAGGAGGATGGTACTAGGTGGACCCGGCCAGCCCTAAGGGTGGGGTTCTCAGACCAACTGGGGATAAAGAGTCAGGACGTTTCTGGGCCCCAGTACCTCTAGCCAGGAGACCACAGTGGGCCCATCCCAGGCAGCAAAAGGCAGGCCCTGACGGCAGGCCTCTTCCAGAAGTTCATGCCTGGGGAGAAGGGGCCAGGGCAGGAGATCTCAGGGGCAGAGACACCTAGCCCTCTTGGATGGCCCCCTTCACCAACTGCATCCCCCCACCAAAGCAATTTTTATGAATGTAAAAAACATGGCAGGAGGCTAAAAAAAATACATGTGAATCTTTGTAATCCACCTTCCCTCCCCCCAACACACCCACACTAATCAAGAGAAAAGGGGGAATAAAAGAAAAGAAAAACTCTAAGGGTTCCCAAGTTCCCAGGCAAGCAAGTTCAGGATCTTGGACACCCCCTCCCAGAATTTTCTTCTCACTTATGACCAACCCTCCCCACCTCCACACCACACACCCACACTCACTTCCTCTTGTTCCTTCGGTCCTTGTCTCCTGGGCCTGTCAGCTTGGCTAGCCCCAGAGGGTCAGTGGCCAATGTCTCGTCTGAGGGTGTTCCAGCTGGAGGCAGGGAGGGGCCAAAATTTGGAGAGTCTCAAAGGGGAGGCAGAATCTTTGATGCTGGGGGGTTGAGAAGGATGCCAGGAAAGCAGAGGCCCAGAGGGATTAGTAAATGCGGCCACACAGAGGGAGTGATAAAACCAGACAGGGACCAATGTCACCTCCTAGGCAAGGAATTGGAGAAATCCCCAAAATAGGGCTGGATTCACTGGGCTGGCCTTGGTAAGCTGGCAGTGGTGTGCTGGTAAATATTTAACAACTGGCTCCCTGGGGAAGGAGAAGGTATTTCCTGATTTGTAGCATATGCCAATTTCCATGGTGTAAATAATCCCACCAATTTCAAGCTACCAGTGTGATGTCAAAGCAGCTCATAAAATTCCTGAAAATTTAACTAACTTGGATTTCACAAACCAGACAAGCAGGCTCCAGCCCATCAGATGCCCTGCCTTTAGGACGCTCCTCCCTCTTTCTCTATTTAAAAAATAGGTAAATAACATAACAAATTCATTTGCCCACCAGTCACTCAGGCAGGCCTCAGAGTGCCCTTTCCTTGTCCCTTCTCCTCCCCTCCACCTCTGCCAAGGTTCCAGTGTTCTAAATGAATTCCCAAATGAATGAAGACAGGATTGTATGTCAAATGAATATGTAAAGAAGAAGAAGGAAGGAAGAAAGGAAGGGAGAGAGGGAATCAGGGGACTCACCCAGAGAAGAGCTGTCCCGACCTGGTGGTCCCATTCGCCCCTTCTCCTTCTTGCCAAAGAGACGGCCTATGGATGACTTGATGCTCTTCTTCTTGGGAGCTTTGTGCAGGGAATCTGGGGTGCCCTCACTGGGTGAGCAAGACAGATAGATGCCATCTGGGATGCCTCCTCTCATCCCAAGTCTTTGTCCACTCCCACCGCCTCCTCCCAAGCAAGTCCCTCCCTGTCCCATCCCTTATTCTTACTGACCTTCCCCGTGAGGGCCCTCCATCTTCCAGGGATCCCGCCTGCAGTGCCAAGGCCTGGGTCATTCTCTCAAGGCGGGCAGAACGAGGAGTGGGAGGTGGGGTGTCTCCTGGGATTGCTGGTCCCTCCATTCGTGGAGCCCCAGCTTCCTCCTTGGGGGCATGATTCTGGAGACAGAGAGGCAGAGATGCTATATTGAATCGGAGGGATCATGTTGGGGGCTCATTAGTTGGGATGTCTACGAGGTGTCTGGGATACCCCTGATTTGGGGAACCACTTCTAAAGATAGCCTAGATTAAGTGCGGGTGAGTTGCATAAATATAAAGGCAATAACTGCAGTCCCTCTGGAGCTTGATAAGCCCATATTTATACTGTCTTAGCTTCTGGTGTCAGGAGTGGGATCTGCTCAGCCTCAAGGAAAGCTAATGAGTTACAGGTTCTGGAAGTAGGAAATCTGAGTTTAAGGCAATAAAATAGGGCAGATAGATATTGTGCCTCCCTCAAAGGTCAATTCTGAGGATCTAATGGTAGTTCTCAAATGTATATTTGGTCACAGAGACATTTTTCTAAAAATCCTATGCAGTGGGAATTCCCTGGCCATCCAGTAGTTAGGACTTGGTGCTCTCACTGACAGGTCCCAGGGGTCGATCCCTGGTGGGGGAACTAAAATCCCTCAAGCTGCATGGCATGGCCAAAAAAATAAAAAATAAAAGTAAAAAAATAAAAATAAAAATCCTATGCAGAAACTTAATTCATAAAACAGGTAAAAGTAGATCAGATCTGACTAAAGTACAAGTTAGGGTTCAGGAACCCAGTGGCTCAGCCTCCCATTTGCCCTTTGAGTTGGAACTTTTAGGGAAAGCTAAGGTTGCTTTTGAAAATCACTGGTGTGTTGGTCATTGTTGCTTTTTGTTAGGGAGCCCTGTTTATGACCTCCCACCACCACCACCAAGCTGAGGAGACTTAAGAATACTCACAGCTTTGTCGGTGCCCTCACGGGCAGGGCTAGGGGGTGCCAGACGGGGTGTTGAGTGGCCAGAGCTGGGAGGGGAGGGGCTGGCAAGGGTAGAGGTGGTGAGGGACGGGGGCAGTGAGCAGCTACTGCGGTAGCGGCCCAGTGAGTCCAGGCCCGAGCCAGACACCCGGCTCTCCAGCTCTTCTGCCCTCTGTTCTGTTGTCTCCTTCTCCTCTTGGATTAACCTGAGGAGGAAAAGGGGGAGATGGGGTGAGAGGACTCAGGCAGACAACAGGAGAGGGAGTTGGGGGATCCCAATGTGCCAGGAAGGCTTGGCGGAGCAAAAATAATTCTGAGGAAGGGACAATGAGGTTAGAGGGTCTTGGTGGATCCCTGACGGCCTCACAGGTTCAAGGGGAGTCAAGGGATCATGATACGCTCAGGAGGTCGTGGAGAGATTAGGGATGACAGGATGATCAGGATCTGCATCAGGATGACGCTGATAGTAAACAAGTGGTTATGGAAAAGCACAAGTGGATTACTATGGGCAAGAGGTCAAGTTCCAAGGAGGACAGCAAGAGCAAGCTCCTAAGAGCAGAGTGAGATCAGGGACTCTGAGGTCAACCTAGGATCTGGGAAGGTCATAGAGACATTTGGTGAGAGTCACTGTCTCAAGTCACAACAAGTTTGAATGGAAGATGATGGTCATGTTGTTACATTTGCTGGGGCCCATGGAAAGTGTTTTATTAGAGAATTGTTAAATAGGGCAATTTCTGGGGAATCAGGGTAGACTTTATGTGATGGGGGTTTCTTAATAAATTGAGGATTGTTGTTATATTAGGTAGAAATTCTTGTTATCTAGAGTTGAGGTTCTCAAGGTGTTTTGGACTGGGGGACCTTGTGTTGTGTTGAGATTCGTAGGGTACTGGGAGTCTCTGGGTAACTGTTGCGTGAAGCCATGAAACCCATGATGTAATGGAGGATTCTTGATGGATTGGATTGTGAATTTTGGCATTTGGGGATGCAGTCTTGGGTATATTGGGAAATTGTGAGTACCGGCCGGGGGGGTGTGTAATGTATATATAGCACATAGGAGACTTCTTGGTATTTCCTCAGGGATTCCTGGATAGTGTTGGGCTGGGAGAATTCCTTGAGGATGTTGAGGAAAGGAGTTGGGCTTAGGTGTGCAGATTAGTCTCCAGAGCCAGAGGGGCCTTGGGCTAAGCTCAGGCAGGGTGGGGAAGAACTGGGCCAGTGCTCACTTGATCTCTTTGTTGATGGCCTCCAGCTGCTCCTGAAGCATGATGGCCAGTGTCTGCACATCAGCCTGCCCACTGGGAGACAGCAACTCAGCTCCAAACATCCCCTCCGCCTCCTCCTCATCTGAGCCATCCAGCTCCCCAGGGAATGGAGGTGGCATGGACCCCGCAGGGGCAGACCGCTCCCACTCCTATCTCTGTGTGGAGACAGAGAGATGCCAGGTGGACAAGGGCCGAGGTAGGTGCTGGGTCTTCCCTCACCTATCCTGACCTTGCCCACCCTCTATAACCCTGCCCATGTCCCCTGACACTGACTGCCCTCACCATGTGACCCAGCCCCCCAGCCCAGCTTTCTCTCTTGGTGGGTCCTTCTTCTTGACCACCCATGACTCTGCGCTCTCCCCTGATTCCACTGTTTCCTTTGACCCAGGCCACTTCCTTTCTTCACTTGGCCCCATCCATTCTAGGATTCTACACCCTGCATACCATCCCCCCCAAACCCACCCCTCTTCCCACCCCATCGTTCCTCTAAAGTTCTCACCAGGCAGCAGGACATCCACGTGAAGAGCCATCGAGGCAAGTGGGGATGACGGAAGAAGAAGAGAAGACAGTGTGGGTCCAGGAGACCTTGCTTCTCAACTCAGTCCCCTCCCAGAGCCCTGCATGTTGGGCTCCACCTCCTACTGCTGCCCTCCCAAGCCCTGCTCAGTCCAGGCCCCAGAAGTGGCTGCTGACCTTAGAGGGCTCATCTTTGACCCCTGACCAGCGACCCCTCTTGCTTGCCCGGCCACTGCCAGCCCCATAGGGGTCCAGGTGGGCGCCAGAAGGTAATGTGGGTGCCTGGGAGTAACGGAGCTCCAGGGCACTGCCAGGGAGAGATCTGTGGGCATAGAGAGGGCAGTCAGAGACCAAGGGGTCAGGAAAAGGAAACAGAGGTGAGTGGTCATGGGGAAGGGCTTGGAGTCAGAGGATTGGGAGAGGGATCTGAAGCCAAAGGTCAGGAAAAAGGGTCTGGGGTCAGAGGTCATGAAGTCAGGGGTCAAAAATAAAAGGGACCAGTGGAAGTCTCAGGAGGACAGGGAGTGGGGTGGGGGAGACTTCGTATCAGAAGGGATGTGCTTGGCCAAGGGGGCTCCATGGGCAGAGGTGGGACAGGAAGATTACTGTCACCTGGAGTAGGAGGACGGTGGCCTCCCCCGCAGCTGGTCAATCTCCATCTGCATGCGCTCCATCTCCGCCAAGAGCTGCTCCTGGGGGGAGGAGGTTGGAGATGTCAGGTCAGAATCTGCCCCCTCCCCCCCACTGAGTGTCAGCCCCTCCCAGCCAGGCTGATTCCAACCCCAGCAATGCCTGCTCCATTTCCCTGGCCCTCACCCCCAAGCGCCCCCCCCCAGCCCCCTCCCTACCTTGTTGAGCAGCAGCTCATCCTGAAGCTTCTTCATGCTGGCGATCTCCTCGCTTAGTGAGTTCTGTGGGGGGCAGGGGGGCAGTGAGGGGGCGGAATCTGGAAGCAGCCTCCAGTGCGCAGAGACAGGCCTGAGGGGACCCCAGGGGAAATGAGGTGGGCTTGAATGGTGAGCTGGATGGGGAGAGGGTTGTGGAGCCGAAGATGCCGCTTAGGCAGGGAGTCCCTGGGAGCCCAAAATTCAGCGTCCTGTGAAATTTCCACGGATTCAGAGTTTGAGGGTCCACGGGGTGAGAGGCTTGGGCAAAAGCCAAGAATTCAGGCTGTAGGTGCCCCAGAATTCAGCTCTAGGGTGTTTAAACTAGGTGAAAGTGTGGTGGTCCCAGCAATAGAGCAGTCTATTAATTTCAAATTCAGGATGCCCAGATTTGGGGAGATCTCAGATAACTGTTTGGGGAAAGGTCTGGGGCCCCAAGATTCCAGCTTATTGGAGTCCTAGGCTGGGGCACACCTTCTCCTCCAGTGCCCCCATGCGCTCCTTGAGGTGAAGCTGCAACCGTTCGTTGGACTCACTCAGCAGCTTGTCCACTGTCTCGGACAGCCGCTTATTGTGGTCATCGTTCATCTTCTCCCGCTGCCGGGCCTGCCCAGAGGAGAACAGAGCAGAGGTGCTCAAGCCCCGAGCGCTGTCCCTGCTCCGAGCTCCCGCCCCCCCGGCACAGCCCCCTCATCTAGGCGCATCCCCCAAGCCTCAAAGCCTCCTCACCCGCTGCAGCTCCTGGTTCTTCTCCTCCAACTGGGCCTCCAGCTGCCGAAGCCTCTCCTCAAAATTCCCATGACGTTCCTCAGCCTAGAGGATGGAACCCATGGCATCTGACTTTGTCCCACTAGGACGCAGTCAGCCTCCAGGCCCCACCTCCTCCAAGGCTGGCTTCCAGGCCCCAGGCTCCTCCCCCACAGGACTCCAGACCCTGCACTTGTGATTCAAGCCCTGCCCTCTCCTCTAGTCTACAGGCCCTGTCCCCTTCTCAGTTCATGTTCTCCCCATCTGTTCAGTCCAAACTAGAGAGCACCACCCCCCACCAAACCTCCAGGCGCTTCAACCATCCCAAGTCACGTCCCTTCCCTAGACCCCAGGCCCTGCCCTTTTCAGCAGAATTCGGGCTGTGGGTCTCCTACCCCTCCAGACTCAGGCCCTGCCTCCTCCAAGCCCCGCCCCTTTGCCCCAGAGACTCAAGGCGCCGCCCCAGGCCTCCCTTCACCTTGTTGAGCGCCGCCACTCGCTGGGCCAGCTGGGCCTCTATCTCCGGCAAGGTCTCCGCCTTCTGCAGCGTCTGCTGCAGCTTCTGCTTAGCGTCGTCCAGCCACTCGGCCAGCTGACGGCTCTTCTCTTCACTCTGGGGGACACAGACAGGGGGAAGGAAGGGAGGAGCTAGGTCAAACTAGCCACGGCCTCGCCCCCACCGCCCCTCCTCGGCCGTCCTCCCACCTGCCGGTACAGCGACTCCTTGCTGGCCAGCTCGTTTTCCAGCTTGTCGTTGGCGTCGTGCAGAGACGTGGCCTCTCGCTGGGCACTCAGGTAGCGCTTCTCTAGCGTTGTGATCCGCTCCTCCATATCCTCCCGCTGCGCCAGCGCCTGCAGAGGTGACAGAGGGCCGTGTGGACTACAGCTCCCAGAAGGCCGTGGGGGTAGCCTAGGCTTAGAACCCCAGTTCAGGCACCCCAGGGTATCCTGGGAAATGAAGTCCCCTGCCCTCAGGGTGTCAGAATGATGGAACCACACCTGCCGAGAGCTCCCAGGCATAGCCAACATTAGATCCCATGCCACCTGATAGTTAAAATGGTGGTACAGCACCTCCCATAGGCTTCTGGGGCAGTACTGGCTTAGACCCTCCTCATATGGATGACCTAAGACCCATGAGATGGAATGTCTCCACTCTTCTTAGCCCACTTGCCTCAAAAATCCAGGCCTTAGATTTTTCAGCAACTTCTGGCACAGCTCAGGTTTAGAATCACAGAGCAAGTGCCCTAGGGTCTCAGAGGAAACAAGGGTCCCTTCCACCTGGGAGGCAACATCTCCCAAGAGCCCCCAGGGTAGCGCATGCTTAGAAAACCAGAGAAGGTGCTCCAGGGTCTCATGGGGGAAGGACTCCTGCCTGGGAGCCGGTGTGGTGGGACCACATTTCCCAGTAAGCTCTGGGGCCATCCACACTTGAAATCCGAGGTAAAAGCCCCAGCGGATGATGAAAACTAAAGTGCTCTCTCTTCTTTCTCATTCCGTGCTTTCAAGAATCCATGCCCTACATTTCACAGCAGTCCCCGCAGCGTGGGAGTTAAGGTCAAGGAACCTCAGCCAGGATGGGGTGAAATGCAGACAAAGGAGTTCAGTTAAGAGGTGCAAGAGAATTTCCCAATGATAACATAATAACTACAACAAGATACTGGGTGACTACCAAGTATGTGCCATGTGCCAACTCTCTGACAAGGGTCATACATCCCATTAGGTGAGGAAACTGAGACTCAGAGAGGAGAAGAGTCCACACAGCTTGTGGACTGAATCCAGATTCGTGAATTCTGTGACTATGGGCAAAGGGGGACAGGAAGGGTTGAGGGGAGGGGAGGGACAGAGGGCAGCCCACCAGGGGCTCCGGCCTCACCTCCTTGAGGTCGCGCTGGAGCTTGGCGTTAGCTTCCTCGGCCTTACCCAGCTCGCGGTGGGCCGTGCCCAGCTCCTCCTCCAGCTGGCTCATCTGGCGGCACAACACCGCCAGGCGCTCCCGCAGCTGGCACACCTCCGCCCGCTGCCGCTCCAGGGCCTCCTCCAGCTCTGCCGTGCGCCGGTTTGAATCCCCACCAGGACCCAGGCCATTGGCAAGAGTCTGGAATGGGGACAGTGAGGGAGGAAGGGACAGAACTCAGAGTGGGGAACACAGAGATAGAGAATGCAAGGAGAAAACTGATGGGGGTGAGGGGCGATCGAAGATCAGTAAGAGCCATGGAGGTCACAAAAGTTAGCTAGCTGACTTGAATCAGAGGTCAAAGGCCAGTAAGGGTCTGAGGTGTTCAGATGTCCTAGGGTCAGTGAGAATCGTACCAAACATTAAAAGGACCATCACAAAGTCAGGGGGCTGAGTGGGATCACAGTGAGGAGGACCAATGAAGAGCAAGGGGAAGGAAAGACTTCCACCTCTTACCTGCCCATCCCCATCCTTGCCGGGCTCCTCTAGCCCCGACCGGCGCCTAGACAGCTGCTCTCGAAGGCTCAGAGTCTGGCAATGGGAAAGGGAGATCAGGGCAAAAGAGGCCCTAGAAACCCCGTTTGTACTTCCCACTGGCACTGGTCCTGCTGGGGCCACCCTTATCCCACAGTCTACCCTTAGACCCTGTGCCGTCATTATATGTCTCCTTAGCCCCCCACCAGAGAAGAAGTCCACCCTTATTCTTAACCTTAGCCTACTTGTGGAGGTGTCCTGACTTTCCCCACCCAACCATTTCCTCCATAGTCAGTTCTTTCCCTTAGCCCAAGCCCTGGTTCTCACCTTAGTCTCACTGTCACAGGGCAGTACTCCCCTTAGTCCTGCCCAATGAGTTCCTCCTTAGGAACCTCACTGGTTTTCTCCATAGTCCTACCCCACTGGTCTTCTGCCCTAGTCCTGCTCCCAACAGATTCTAGGACCCACCCAATCAGTTCCACCCCATTGGTAGTTCATAAGTCCCTCCTCCTTCTTGGTCACGCCCCCACCTCCTGATTGCTCAGCTCCAACTCTTCCTCTAGCACTGCCACCCGCTCCAGCGCCATTCGCAGCCGCTCCCGGACCTGGGGGTGGGGGCAAGACAGTGTGAGATGGAGATCAGACCCGATCAAGGACAGTTGATGCAGAACACCTTTGGGATGGACCTGATAGGGCGACATTAGCATTCCTCTATTTATAGTATGTGTGCATCCCCAACTAGCTACCAAGTCAGCCTCACCCGCTGGTATCCCCCATCCTATTATATTTTTCTATTATCAGCCACTCAGGTCCCAGTCTGCATAACTTGTCTCAGTCAATTACAGTCAACATTCTTCCCACTTGGGCCATCCCCAACCAATCACGGCCAGAATTTCTGCCTATTATATTTTTCTATTATCAGCCACTCAGGTCCCAGTCTGCATAACTTGTCTCAGTCAATTACAGTCAACATTCTTCCCACTTGGGCCATCCCCAACCAATCACGGCCAGAATTTCTGCCATTCAACATAGCCCCAGCCAACCACGAGTTTCTGTTCTGTAACCAGGCTCTTTCAATTCTCATACCTTCTCATCCAGGGCCTTGTGGTGCTCGAAGAGGGATTTTAGAGCCTTGAGTACCTCCACCTCGGAAGAGACCCCTCCCGGGGACTGGGCCTGGCGCTTTACCACAGTCATACGCAGTGACCTCTCGTGCCTGGACACCAGGCACTCCAGGTGTTCTAGGAGAAGCTACAGAGATAGGGCACCGGGCCAAGGAAAAGTGTCAAGGGCAGAGAGGCAGAGTGAAGGAAGAGGATTCAGACAGGTGGGGCGGACACATGGTAGAGGTGGAGCCAAGCAAAGTGGTATGGAGAGAGACAGGTCAGGAAAAGAGAGGGATAACAGAGGTGGGGGGCAGGTCAAGGAAGGAGTGGTACAGGAAATGAGAACAGTTATGGAGATAGGGGAGGGGACATGAAGGAAGGAGGGGACCAGAGGAGACCCGCCAAGTTGTAGGAGCAGGGAGAAGAAAAGAAGGCGAGATAGAGGAAAAACAATGGGTCAGGCTGCAACACCCAAGGCCCCGCCCACCGCACTTAGGTCCCGCCCCAAGACCTCTCACCCGAGTATTGTTCCGCTCTGCCTTCAGCTCCGCAATTTCTTCCTCCCGTTCCAGTAGCTGCTCCCGACACAAGTTCAGCTCCTTTGTCAGAGCCGCAAACTCCTGTCCAGGTGTGGGCAGGATTGGACAATCAGATCAATCCTTTTCCCCATCTCCTTCATTCCATAGGACTGGGAGGTTTGGAGACCCCTCCCCTCTCTGCCAAGCCCCGCCCCTTCAAGCGGCTCGGGCCCCGCCCACCACCGGCAAGCCACTCCCCCTTCCAAGTGCCAAGTTCCGCCCCTTCCGGACCGCCCTCCCTGTGCCTTCGCGAGTCCAGGCCCCGCCTCCCTCAGGCCCCGCCCAGGCCCCGCCCAGACCTGGGGCAGCGCGATGCTGAGCTGGCGCTGCAGCGAGTCCTTTTCGTGGCCCAGCTCGCGCAGCCGCAACTGCGCCGTAGCCAGTCCGTCCTGCGCCTCGCGTAGCGTCTCGAGCAGGCGCTCGCGCTCCGTGAGCATCGTGACCATGAGGCGCTCCAGTTCGCCGCCCGCCTCGTCCGGGCCCAGCGCCGAACCCCGCCGGCCATCCTCGCTGATGGTGGGCATCACCTCGCACATCATGGCGGCGGTGCTGGCCTGCGGGTACGGGGAGGGGGCAGGGAACCGAGAGGGACTTCGTCAAAGCACACCAGCGAAACTGAGGCACGGTCACTGGGATAATACATAGTGAAAACTGAGGCAGGACAACCCAAGCGCTGCACAGAAGAAACTGAGGCCCATCCATTCCGATCACGGCACAAGATAAACGGAAACCCATTGCTCCCAGGAAACCAGGCCTGGCTACCTGGGTGAGAGCATTTGGAGAAACAGGTCAGACTCCATCAGACACTGGCAGCAAATCTAGGCCCAGCCTAGTCAGAGAAACCGAAGCCGGGTGCCCCATTGCCTGAGTGAATGTGGAAAGTTTGCAGGCCCCTCCCCTCTGGTCCAAGTCCCGCCCCTTCAAGCAACTCAGGCCCCGCCCATCACTATCTATTCTGGCCCTGCTGAGAATCCCCTTCAACCTACTGCATGAGCTAGAAAACTCAGGCCCAGGCGAGGGAGACCATGTCTTCAGGAGGCCACAAAACTGGGGTCACAGAATTAGGTCACTGGTACGTAGTCACCTGTATAATGTCACAGGGATGGTCCTCACCTGCTATTCAGCCCAATTCCTGCCTCCTTCAACTTCCCAGATATCTAGATATCTAGCTCCAGGAGAGTCTAAAGACCCACTCCAGTCGGGAAAAACAAAAATGGTGGGGACAATGCTAGCCATCTCCCACTACGCAGGAGTCCAAGATCCAGCTGCCTCTTCTCTCAGGTCACAGGAATCTAGGTCCCCTATCCCTCCCTTCCCCCAGACTGAGGAGTCTGAGCCTCCAGCCTTCTCCTTCCCAGTCCCAGGAGTCAGAGACCACATCCCCTTCCTCCCAGGACACAAGAGTCTGGGCTTTCAACCTCCAACCGTAGACCCAGAAATCTCAGCCTTCAGGCTTCTCCCCCCTCAGAACTCAGAAGTCAAGGCCCCCAGGACCCAGGAGTCCAGGTGCATGAGCCGCGGGTGGAGATGAAGGGAGGTCTCCTGAGCCACTCCCGCCACACACATCAGGTCAGACGGGTCCATCTAGCTGAGCCGAAAGCAGGAGGGACCTTCACTCTTTCCCTCCTTTCTTTCTCTCCCTTCAGGCAGACGCATAACCGGTTCTCAGAGTAGATAATTTCCAGCTCCACCCAATATTCGGACTATGTCTGAAGCCTGGGACTGGGGCCTTGGACTCCTGGGAGTACAGGAGGGGACTGAGGGCCCTGGGACCTGGGAGAGGAGGCAGCTGGGTGCCTGTAACCTTGGGTCTTTGAAGAGGTGCGTCTGGGAATCTAGACACCTGAATCCCAACACTCAGAGATCAGATTCAAGAAAATGTTTATAAGAGGGCAGGCCAGACTTAGACCAAAACCCAACATGGTATCTAAAACCCAGAATCTTCTCATGAGATGCAACTAAGGATGTTTTAGGGAGGCTGCTCTAGAACTTCAAATTCCCTGAGAAGGAAACAAAATTCAGCTAGGCTGGGTGTAGAATCTAGAAGGCCACGTGCAAGAAGACACAGTACAGAGTGCAGAGAGGACATACACTTCCACATTTACAATGTGCTTGGGGTAGGATCCACACATGGGGCCAAATAGGAGGGCATACTCTAGAACCCAGGTCTGGAACTTTGAACAAGCCAAGAGCAATCCAATAACTTCAAAGAGTGTCTGGGTCACCCCAGAACCCCAAACACAGAGGGGAGGATAATGATATCTAAGAACAGACCTAATGCAGTACATAAGAAACCTAAGTCAGGAGACATAATCTAGACATAATCTAGAACTCAGAACCTACCAGGGATGAAGGTATAAAGGTATATTTTATCTTTACAGAATAAAGCAGAGATCGCATGCTTGGTTTTTTCATGCATCTAGATAATGTTAGAACTCAGAGGGCAGAATATATGCTCTAGAATTCAGAACATGCCCTGGAGGCAAAGGAAAACCTAGAAAATAGCAAGGAGTTTGCCTGGAACTTAGAATCGCCTGGGGGAAGATGCAGAAAGATGCATTCTGGCAATTGAGAATTTCCTGGCATAAGGACTGAGCTGGCAAAGGGGGTGGGGATGGGGGTGGTGTGTTCTAGAAATGAGGACATTTCTAGGCTGAAGACTCCAGAAGAGGAGAGAGCCTAGAGCATGTTTAGAATGCTGAAGTGGCAGATGGAGGAAGCCCCCAATCCACCAGGGGACAAGTTCTAAGCCAAGGTCACACCAGGGAAAAGATGGACAGAGAAGGTGGGAATGGATGAGCCGAGAACATAGAACCTGAGGAAGGAAGATGCAATGTACAACACTTCAGTGGGAATCCTCGAGATTTAAGACTGTAGAATTGGATGGAATCTAAAATAGGGAAGTGCAGGGACTTCCCTGGCAGTCCAGTGGTTAAGACTCGGCGCTTCCACTGCAGGGGATGTGGGTTCGATCCCTGATCACGGAACTAAGATCCTGCATGCCACACAGTGCAGCCAAAATAAATAAATAAAAATTTAAAATATAATAAAATAAAATAGGAAGCGCATTCTAGAATGGATAGCACAGTTTGGAGAAAGGCTAGAGCACATAAAGGAAACACACATATTCTAGCACTTAGAATGCCCCTGGGAACGGAATGGAATCTAGAACAATGCCAAGGATGTGGCTAGAACCTAGAACACACCCAAAATGAAATTTTAGAAGAAAATAAGCAAGGACTGGCTTCTTAAAAATTGGAACATGTAGGGAATTCTCTGGTGGTCCAGGGATTAGGACTCCGTGCTTTCACTGCTGAGGGCCCGGGTTCAACCCCAGGTCGGGGATCCAGCAAGCAGCATGGTGCAGCAAAAAAAAAAAAAAAAAAAAAAAGGAACTTGTCAAAGGGGAGGAGGGTAAGATCAGAATTTGGCTTGGGAGCATTAGCTAGATATTTGAATTTACCTGGGGAAAGTCGTGCCTTGAATTTAGCATCTAGCCTAGACTTTAGAACAGTACCTTGGGTGAAAAAGGAACAAAGATGTTGACTGGGAGTGTTCTAGGATTTAGGAAGAATCTAGAACACGAAGCATTGCCAGGGCTTATGTTTAGGTGGAAATGTGGAAGACAATTCTAGATCACAGAATGAACCTATGCCATAGAACACATCTGGAGGAAGGCATGTATGTTTGGCTCACCAGTCTGACAGTGTACTCGAAGGATGTGACATCACGATATGAAAAAATCGTGATGGAGTGCTGGAAACATCTCAAGAAGCTGGGTCTCAGGGGAGAACGTTGGAAACCCCAGGGAGCCCAGAAACTGAGATGATATGGAGATGAAGCAGGGTATTTCAAGGCCACCAGAGATGTCAAATTGATGGGAAATTGTGAGGCTGTAGGGACTTGGGTTCAAAAGAGTAACAGCTGAGTGGCTAGATACTTGGGGTGGTGGGTGGCAGAGTTGGGGAACTGGACTCCTGAATCGTTGTGGAGGCCAAAGCCAGGAGATGGAAGTTTGGAGCCTGAGTCCTTGTTGGATGGAGGGTAGGGGTAGATGGCTTTCGTGGGCAGAATAGAAGGTGGGGTCTGAACTCCTGGGTCCCTGAGGGGAGGCAGGATCAGGGACAAGGCATCTAGGTCTCCAGGGGGCAGCGTGGGTAGAAGCCAGAGAATTGCATTAAGAATTGCATTCTGAGTCCCTAAAAGGGAGAGAGTCATGGCGCCTGAATCCCTAAGGGGGCAGATGCTGGGGTGCCAGGTGGATGGGTATATTTTTCTGAGGGGCACAGGGGCTGTTGAACTGCCTCTGAAGGGAGCAAAAGCTGGAAAACTGGATTCCTAGATCCTGAGGGGGTGAGGGCTACCAGCTGGGGCCTTTAGCCAGAGGAAGTGAGGACTGACAGGGCTCCCAGAGCCCGGTGGGATCTGAGTCCTCAGATGCCAAGATCCCTAAGGTGCACCAGGCAGGAACATTCAGAAGCCCTGACTCCTCAAGTAGAAGCTGGGGTCTCCGAAACCTGGGTTGTTGAGGGTGGAGCTGAGAGCCTGACCAGCGGAACCCTGAGGCCCGGGCGCCCAGGTCGGGGAGGGCCTGGGTATCCCCAGGTCAAAGGCGCGGCGGGGGAGATCCCCGCGCCGCCGGCGCCGCCTCCCCGGCGGCAGCAGCAGGAGATGGGGGACGCGAGGCTGCCGAGAACGGTGACCATGGACAGCTCCAGAACGGGCCTGTGTCCAGGGCGGCCGCCGAGCCGGCTGGGACTGAGGGACTCGGCCGGCTGTTCAAGCCGGAGGACCAGAGATGGGCAGACTGGGTGCGCGAATGGGGGACTATGCGGACGCGACGGGGGGGCGGCCGGCCCTAGCTGGGGGAGTCTGACACAGCCGCGGCCGGTGTCTGGAGCTCCCAGGACTGGGCCGAGGAGGAGGATCTAGGTCCAGAGGGGCTTCCTGGGGCTGACCTGGGAAATCCAGCCTCCTGGGCCCCGGAGGAGGCGCAGGCGGCAGTACGCCTGGGATTTCAGGGTTCGGTTGGGGACTCAGAGCCGGGAGGGGCACGCCTGAGTCTCTGGGGTCTGGCTGTGAAATCTGGGCTCTGAGGTCCCAGGGGATGAAGAAGGGAATCCAGGATCTCAGGGAGGCGGGGGAAGCTCGGCGACGGGTCCCCGGGATGGGCGCTGCCAGGCGGGCCGGGCTGGGCTCTTACCTACCTGGTCCGCGGCGGCTGCGGGCGGAGCTGGGCTGCAGGAGGGACGTGGGGTGGGGTGGGGGGACCGGGCGGGGCCCCTGGCGGCGGCCGGGGCCCGGATCTGTGGCTCCGGAGCCCTGTCTCCGCCGCTCGCGCGGGCTCCGCGTCTCTTGCTCCGGCTTGGTCGCTGGGGACCCCCCCCCCCTTGACGGTCTCACAGCCCTCTACCCCCTAAAATAGCCCCCTGCCCCTTTCACCGTTCAGCCTCCCCCCGCGAGGCCGCAGCCGTCAGATCCAGGGGTGCTCACCAGCGCCCCCCAAATCCCACCTTCCCCCGCCAAAAAATTCCTCCTCCCTCCTCCCCCCACCCCCCGCAAACCAGCTCCGGGGCGGTCGTGGCCCCTTTAACAGAAGACTGACAGACGGGGCCGCATGGCCAATGGGAGGCGGTGTCTGCGCCGGCCGGCGGCTAAGCCCCGCCTCCGCACTGCCTGGGAGGGGTCTCGCGGGCGGAGAGCGGGAGGCGGGGCTCAAGGTGGGACTGCCAATAGGCAAGCGGCGTGCGGCGGCTGGGGTGGGAGGCGGAGCCCGGCAGGGGGATGATGTCACCTGGAGCGAGTGGCGCGCGGCGTGGAACGCGAGTCGCGACCCCGGATTCCGGCGGTGGCGCGCGCCGGCCCTCGCGCCGCACGGGACAGGAGGGTGGGAGTAAAGGATGGATTTTAAGGCGGGGGCAGTTCCCGGAGACACGCGCTCGGGTTGGAAGGTGGGGTGAATGCCGGGTCGGCTAGCGCACCTTATTCTGCACCCCTTGCGCCCGCCTCGGGAACTGCACGTGGCACCTCCACCCCCGCCTCCCACTCAGACGATTACGCGGCCGGGAGGGCTCCCCCGGCGGGCTAGGCTAATGGTTCGCTCCGCCCCGCCCACACAGAGGCTGCCCACTGACTTTTGCGCGTTTCAGGCCTCCTCTGTGAGACCAGATACAGAGGAAGGGGGCTTGGCCTCCGCCCTCAGGATCTCTGAAGGGTAGGGGGAGTTGTCTTCAGTTATGACCCAGCGCTCAGACCCAGACCGGGTCCCAGCCTCCAACCTGGACTTGCCGCTAGGAAGCCGGCCAGCCTCTGCCTTCGAACCTGGGGAAAAGCCTCAAGCTCCGCTCTCAGACTCTGAAAAGGGTCTGGTCGTGACCTCAGCTTCTCTCCTTCCCCCACATCTCCAGACATTCTAACCCCCGGATGCAGAACAGACACAGACACTCAATGAGGGTCAAAGATCTTTAAATAAGGAGCTGGTGACAATAAATACTGTACAGGGGAGGGGGTGAGGGTCCAGATCTGTGGTTTCAGCCTCGAGACTCCAAGGACCTAAAAGGAGGGTGGAGAGAGGGGAGCCAAGCTCAGGGGAGGGGACCGGGGGAGGCATGGGAGAGAGCCAGGACTGGGGTTCCAGAGCCAAGAGCCCAGGGAAGTGGGCTGAGGGTTCCAGAGGGAGTAGGTTCCCGATCTTGGGATGGGAGTGAGCTAGGAGTCCCTAAGGTATTTAGTCAGAACGGCTTGGAGTGAGAGCCTGGGTCAAGGGTCAGAATCCCAGGGAAAGGAGCCAGGGCTGGAGGTGGCAATCAGGGCCTCAGAAATCATTGGCCTGGTTTGGGAGTCTGGGGACACCGGAGGCAGTGGAGGCCCCAGGGGTGTGGTGGCAAGGGGCTCACGAGTAGCTCTGATGTTGCTGGCGCCGCCGGGCAGAGCGCATCTTCTCAAAGCGGGCCTCCATCTCCTCCAGCACTCGAGGTGTATAGCGCACCACCAGCTTCACCGAGCCCTGGGCAGCCTTCAGCAACTCCACTGCCTTCTCATGCTGCTCACCCTCAACGCTCTGCAGGGGCGGTGCAGACAGCTGGGCCTGGGGCCCACCACCCTCACCCCGCCCCCACCCTGGTACCAACCCCAAGATGCCAAGGCCTCATGTCCTCACGAGAGAGTCACTCTTGGCTCAGAGTCCTCCCCCCAAACCTTCCAAGTTCCCCATGTCAGGGACAAGCCCCATATGCCCTCAGTCAGTCACCGAGCTAGACCTCCAGACTCGTCTTTATCCCCTCCCTCCCGGCAGCCCGATGATCCCCAGCCCCATCCCTCCTGCCCTGACTCCCTCTTCTTTGTCCCCACCACCAGGCCCCAGCTCAGACCTTATCCTCTCCCCACTGGACCTCACCCTAGCCTCCTCCTTGGCCTTCTGGCCTCCAGTCTCTTCCCTCAGTCTATCCCCCACAGAGTCCCAAAGGGGTCTTTCTATGCCTCCAGGCTGAGCCTATCCTTCCCCTACTCACAGCCCTCCCATGGATCCCCAGGAGGCTTGAGACAAAGTCCCAGCTTCTCAGGATGGCACTTAGTCCCTGCATGACTGACCCCAACCACCTACCTAGTCGTGCCTCCATCTACTCTAAGCCCAGTGATTTTAATCACCGGCACGCCCCAGTCCTTCATCAGAACCAAGCCCTTTCTCTTCACCTCGTAGGAGTGCAGAGTCACAGCCCCTACCCACAACACCCTCCGCCAGTAACACTCTTCTCCACCAGCTCCTACTCATCCTTCAAAACCCAACTCAAATATTCCTTCATCTGCAAAAACTCCCCTCATCTACACTGGTCTGGTGCCACATCTGGGCTCTCACAGTGCTTTGTGCTTCTTCATTATCTCCTTGGTTTAGGACTGTTTCAGTCAGGGTCTATCTCCCTCACCAGAGAGGGACTCCTCGAATGTAGAAGCAGTGGCCAATTACTCTCAGGGTCTGCAGCAAAGCCCAGCACAGGGCCAGACACAGAGGCAGTGCTCAGTGTGTGTTGACTGAATGTGAAAAACAGCGACTGTGCTACCTTGGGCAGGCTGTGACCCCAGCCAGCCCTGCCTCAGCTCCCCACTCACCACACCATTCACTGACAGCAGCTGGTCCCCACGCTTGAGGCCTCCGTGGCGGTCAGCCACGCCTCCAGGGATGACACGGGAGATGTAGATGGGCGAATTCTGCTCCTTGCCCCCCATGATGTTGAAGCCCAGGCCCTCATCCGTCTTGGGCAGTTCCACTACCCTGGGATGTGCGTGGCCCTCACTGGCTGTGAAGGCGGCCACCGTGGCCTGGGAGAGAGAAAGCCTCAGGAGGTGAGGGCCCCTCCACGATGTGTATGCGGACTAGGGTGGAGGATCTGCGCCAGGGAGAGGGATTTAGGCCAGAGAGCTTCCCTCAAGCACGGGGCGTCTGCCACACAACTCAACACAAGATCACTCCGTAGTGACAGTACATCCCTTTTAGTCACTTTGGACACTTCAGACTGTCAAAGAGAAAGTCTCCATTTGGTGTGCATGCGTCTTGAATACTCAACACTTGTCAATACCGCTTTTTAACAGAGAGAAACAAGGCCTGGACAGAGCTAAGAGCCTCCAGCATGCAGCAAGAAATAGCATCTAACTGTAGTTTAATAAGATTACAGTGTTTAACGCTAGTTCACTGTTTTCATTGGTTATCTTCTAGTCAGGCATTCGGTACTAGTTTCCATTTGTAGTTGCTAAAAATGTCTTTTTTGCTAAAGATGTCTTTATACGACACAAACTAAAAATGTGAGATTATTTAAAATACATTATAAATAAATCATAGCAAGGGTGGTACACAGATATGGCAAAAATCATGAAGGAGGAAACAGGAATGAATGACTGACATTTAGGTAGATATTGAGCTAGACCATGTGATTCAGTGGATACCATGGGCAATGGGGTGGGGGGGCGCCTACCTTGGCTGTGGCGTGGGCCCGGATCTCAGCACTGCCGGTGATGTCCAGCGTGTCGTAGAGTTGCTCATACACCTGGCGAGGACACAGCAGCATCAGGGAGCCGCCAGACCCCTCCTCCCTTCAACTCAGGAGTCCAGGCCCCCAGACCCTCCCACCCAAGGATCCGCCCCGCCCCCGCAACCCGGAGGCCGCGGAAACTACAGCTCCCAAAGAACCCCTGAGCTGAAGCGCGGGCACCCCAAGGAGGGCCGCCCCGGTAGCTGCTGGGAGGCGTAGTCCCCGGGCTCGGGGCGACCAGGAGGAGGACCACGGCCGCCCGCTTGTGCTCGGCGCCGCGTTGCTCTCACCTCCCGGATGGCAGAGCAGAAGCGGCTCTGCAGGACTCGCTGGAGGGCCTGCAACTTCTGCGGGGGCAGCTCCCCGCTGCGCTGGAGCCGCTCGAGGAGCTCCACCGCCCGGGACACGTCTGCGGGGCGGGGGCGGGGCACACAGACACACAAGAGTCAGAGGCGTGAAGACGCAGAGAAAGACGGAGAGATGCGGCCAGAGACCAAGTAAGGGCGAGCGCAGACCCCGGGAAGGACAGCAGAGTCCCAGTCGGACACCCGCAGAGTCGCCCGTGGCAGAGACTGCGGCCAATCGGGCGCCCTGCGTCCCCAGGATGCCCATACACACCCAGGCAGGGGTGTGCAGCGGGCGCCCCCTCTCTGGCCGGCTCGCCCACGGACCCTCCCACACCCACCGACTGCTCGACTCTCGGCGCCCCGCCCCGCCCACCCCCGCCGGGCCCGCCCACCCGCCCGGGCCTTGCCGGAGGAGGGGCAGGGGACCGGGCTCCGGGACGCAGGCCGGGGCGGGGTGGGCAGGGGCCCCTGGCGCGCTTACCCCGCTCCAGCCCCAGCGGCTCCACCAGCGCAGCCATGTCAGCGCCGCCGCTGCGAGGCACCCGCCTGGCGGTCGCCGGCGAGGAGGGCGGGGCTGCGCGAGGCCACGCCCCGGAGACGAGCGCCCCCTGCGGAGGCGAGGCCCAGTGAGCGCACCGTCCCACCTGCTACCGCTCGGGTCTCGCTGCCCTGCCCTCAGACCCCATCGGTCTGTTGGTTGGGTTTGTGACCCCTCCTACTGCAGCCTCTGTCTGTCTGCACCGCCTGCCATCTCATCTGTCCTGCCCGCCACACCTGTCTCCTGTCCCTTTTTCCCACATTCATTGGACAAACTTATGTTAAACATCTGGGCCCAAGATCATGGACACGATGGTGAGCAGGGCAGATAAGCCCACTGCCCTCCCGGAGCTTAGTCTATGGGTGGGCGGGGGGGCAGGGTAGACAACCAACTATGGCTGTGATCAGAACTGGGAGTGGGGAGGTGATGATCTACGAAGGACACTGACATGGAGCCCTTGGAGGTAAGATCATCAAGAGGTGGGCCGTGGGTCACTTTCCAGGCAGAAGGAGCCCACGTGGCTGGATAACAGCGTAAGGATTGGAGTGGTTTATGATGAAGGTGAAAAGTTGGCAGGATACAGCTGATGCACAGCCTTGTGTGTTGGCATACTCACTGAGGATTTTGGACTCCACGGTAACTCTTAAGAGTAAAATGTGATATTCAAATGTGTATTTTAAGATTACTGTGGACACTGTGTGGAGACTGGATTGGATGCGAGCAAGAGCGGAAGCAGGGGGACAGAGCAGGAGGCTATCCCAGTAATCCCGTGATGGCTGAGACCAGGGCAGAGGCATGGAGGATAAGTGGACAGATTTGGAAATGTTTGGACGTGTCTTAACTGCATATGAGGACTGGGAGGTGGAGGAGAAGGGGATATTAAGGTGCTTGTGAGGCCTTTTGCTATGATGGTCTATGCTGGTGGAGGGATAGTGGATATTTTGACTTTGAAGAGCCTGTGCAGTATCCAAGGCCTGCAAGCAGTTTTGAGAATTCGGGCGAAGGTGGTAAATAAAGCCATAAGCATGGACAAGAAAGCTGGAGGCAAGAGAATATAGAATGAAGAGGACCTAGAACTGAGTCCTCAAAACTCGTAACATTTAAAATTCAGGAAGAAGACAAAGAATGGCCAGAAATGTAGGAGGAAACCCCAGGTGGGAGAAACCATAAGAATTTTTTAAAATATTTTATTTATTTTATTTATTTATTCATTTTTGGCTGCCTCGGGTCTTAGTTGCTGCACGCGGGCTCTTCGTTGCGGTGCGCAGGCTTCTCTCTAGTTGTGGCGTGCGGGTTTTCTCTCTCTATTTGTGGCGTGGGGGCTCCAGAGTGCGTGGGCTCTGTAGTTTGGGGCGCACAGGCTCTCTAGTTGAGGTGCACGAGCTCAGTAGTTGACGCGTGTGGGCTTAGTTGCCCCGTGGCATGCGGGATCTTAGTTCCCTGACCAGGGATCGAACCCACGTCCCCTGCACTGGAAGGTGGATTCTTTACCACTGGACCACCAGGGAAGTCCTGAGAAGAGAGTGTTTCTGAAAAAAGAAGTAGGCAGTGGTATCAGATGCTCTAAAGAAATGTAGATGTAGACAAGGCTGGAGAAGTCTGGTTGTTGCTTTACCATCAGCTGGATGGGTAAAGTATATCCTCAGTTAACTTCACCATTAGTGGGATGGAGTCCAGAAAAGGGCTTTTGCAAAGTGAGAGGACTAGAGTAGGTTTGTCTGTCCCTCTCCTTCCTAGTATATTTCTCTTATTTTAACAAAAAAAATAACGTAGTTACAGAGTTAAAAACAAAATCAGGGCTCCCCTGGTGGCGCAGTGGTTAAGAATCCGCCTGCCAATGCAGGGGACATGGGTTCGAGCCCTGGTCCGGGAAGATCCCACATGCCGCGGAGCAACTAAGCCCATGCGCCACAACTACTGAGCCTGCGCTCTAGAGCCCACGTGCCACAACTACTGAAGCCTGCGCGCCTAGAGCCCGTGCTCCGCAACAAGAGAAGCCACCGCAATGAGAAGACGGCGCACCGCAAGGAAGAGTAGCCCACGCTCGCCGCAACTAGAGAAAGCCCACATGCAGCAACAAAGACCCAATGCAGCCAAAAATAAATAAATTTATTTAAAAAAAAACACAAAATCAAATAATACAGAAGGACGAATAATGAAAAGCACCAGCCCCTGTCCCTGTCCTAACTCTCCCCACTGCAAGAGGCAACAAGGTGTAGATGTTTCATCAGCTAGTTGCTTCTGCAGCTAAGTAACATACCGTTTCTCAATTTTTCAATTTTAGATGTTAGCAATATATTACACATTGATTTTCTGCTCTTACAACCTTTCCCCTCTCTTCCCATGGTAGCTTTATGGTACCAGTTTTTAGGTCAATCAATAAAGCGCTCACCTTATGTCTAAGTACTTACTGTTTGCTGTAGAGCTCAAATGTTATCCTGTGATTACATTTCCTTTCTTGAACAGCTTCTGTTTTTTTCTGTAATGTCTATCTACTTTTGTTTCCTTCATCACATTCTTTTTTTTTAATTAATTTATTTAATTTATTTATTTTTGGCTGTGTTGAGTCTTGTTGCTGCGCGCAGGCTTTCTCTAGTTGCGGCGAGCGGGAGCTACTCTTCGTTGAGGTGCGCAGGCTTCTCATTGCAGTGGCTTCTCTTGTTGTGGAGCACGGGCTCTAGAGCGCAGGCTCAGTAGTTGTGGCACACGGGCTTAGTTGCTCCGCGGCATGTGGGATCTTCCCGGACCAGGGCTCGAACCCGTGTCCCCTGCATTGGCAGGCAGATTCTTAACCACTGTGCCACCAGGGAAGCGCCTTCGTCACATTCTTAATTTCTTTCAAACTCTCCATCACAAGATACATTACTGAATCTTTTTGTCCTGAAGCTCCTTGGAAACTTCAATCCTCTGACCCCAATCTGGACCAAATGCTCTCTAGAAACTGCCATCCTGGGATTTCCCTCCACTGCTCTGCTGAACTGGAACCTCTCTTTTAAGTCTCTCATTTTGGTAAAGTATATCCTCAGTTAACTTCCTAAAAAGATTGTGGAGGGAATTCCCTGGCCATCCAGTGGTTAGGGCTCCATGCTTCCATTGCAGGTGGCACGGGTTCAATCCCTGGTCAGGGAACTGACATCCCACAAGCCGTGCGGTGCAGGCAAAGAAAAAAACAAGATTGTGAGATTTCTCCTTCAAGAAAGTTCCTCTTTTTTTCCCTTAGCACTTCTAGTATCTAATCAACTACCAAATGCATCTACTAGTTAATTTCAGCTGCTGTTTTCCAGTTCTAAAATTTCCATTCGATTATTTTTTTAAAGATTCCTGTTGAACTTTAAAATTTTTAATTTACAGATCTCTTTTAAAAATTTTTTTGAAAATATTGATTGATTGATTGATTCTGGCTTTGCCAGGTCTTAGTTGCAGCACGTGGGATCTTTGTTGACTTCTTAGTTGTGGCATGCGGACTCTTAGTAGCGGCACGCGGGTTTCAGTTCCCTGACCAGGGATCGAACCTGGGCCCCCTGCACTGGGAGTGTGGAGTCTTACCCAGTGGACCACCAGGGAAGTCCCCTAAAGATCTCTTCAAATTCTCCATCTTTTCCTTTGGGAACATAGTTATTTCAGTCTCTGGTAATTCCAACATTGGAATCAAGTCTAGGTCTGTTTCTTTTTTTTTTTAAATTAATTAATTAATTTATTTATTTTTGGCTGCGTTGGGTCTTCATTGCTGCGCGTGGGCTTTCTCTAGTTGCGGCGAGCCGGGGCTGCTCTTCCTTGTGGTGCGCGGGCTTCTCACTGCGGTGGCTTCTCTTGTTGCCAGAGCTCAGGTTCTAGGCGCACGGGCTTCAGTAGTTGTGGCACATGGGCTCAGTAGTTGTGGCTCGCGGGCTCTAGAGCGCAGGCTCAGTAGTTGTGGCGCACGGGCTTAGTTGCTCCGTGGCATGTGGGATCTTCCCGGACCAGGGCTCGAACCCGTGTCCCCTGCATTGGCAGGTGGCTTCTTAACCACTGCGCCACCAGGGAAGCCCTGGGTCTGTTTCTGTTGTCTACTGTTTTTCTCTTTGAATAGATGCTAATAAGCATTGGTACTAAAAACCATAGAGGCTTTGAACCTCAACCTGTCTCCCCTAGGACCGTGTGGCTGCTCAGCTCTCTCCTCAGTAACTTAGCCTCCATTATTGCTTTCCGATGAGACCCTTGGGGGTCTCGCCACAACGAGCAGCTTAGGAGTTGGCAGATGCCTAGAGGGAAGTTTGCATGTGCATTCTGGGGCTCAATGCCCCACCTGGGAATTTCACCCTCAAGTCCCAAGTGTCTGGTCCAACCTCTGTGAACTCAGCCCAGTCGAAGACTGCCACTTTCTGAGTTTATTCCACCACTGAGAGTTTTCCACCACTTTCTGAGTCTATTCTGCCACACTAAACTGGCAAATGTCCTGAAAGAAAAAGCAAGAGTAAATATGAAGTTCACCTCTGTATGCTTTCCTTTCCCCTCAAGTCTGGCCTACATTTGTTGTTCCCCAAAGCCTTTCACAAGTTACTTGTATGTGTTTTGTCAAGTCTTTATATAACTGGCCTGTGCCAGGCTCGTCCAAAATGGGTTGTTCTGCATAGCCAAGCCCAGAAGTCTGGCTTCAACATCTGGGATATCTATGAAAATACACTAGAAGTATTAAGTTCTTTTATTCCCTAAATTGTTTCCTCTCGGACCAGTTTCTCTACTTATCTTGTGGTCCCTTTTGGCAGAATTTTTTCAAATGTCTGGGATCTTTGGTTATATGCTTATAAAAACTGAGGCAGTTAAGCATGCTAGAGGACTTCCCTGGTGGCACAGTGGTTAAGAATCCACCTGCCAATGTGGGGGACACGGGTTCGAGCCCTAGTCCGGGAGGATCCCACATGCCGCGGAACAACTGGGCCCGTGGGCCACAACTACTGAGCCTGCGCTCTAGAGCCCGCGAGCCATGGTTGCTGAAACCCGCGCAGCTAGAGCCCGTGCTCCGCAGCAAGAGAAGCCACCGCAGTGAGAAGCCTGCGCACCGCAGCGAAGCGTGGCCCCCGCTCTCCGCAACTTGAGAAAGCCCGCGTGCAGCAACGAAGACCCAACGCAGCCAAAAATAAATTTAAAAAAAATTTTTTTAAAGCGTGCTAGAATCTTGCTGTATGTCAGTCAGATCACATGACAGACTGCCTCTGGTTTATCAGACCAAGTTTGCCTTGAGGCTGAGAAACTTATAAAAGACAAAAAAGTAAGTCTTATATTTGCCTAGGCAGCAAATGCCTGGCTCCTAGGCATCCCGACTGCTGAAACAGAGGGCGATTTTTCTGTGTACAAATCCTACTCGAGTCGTCTACCCTTGTTATACCTGGAGTCGTAATCTTGAGCATCTGTAGGGTTCTGCAAGGCTGATGGATGGCTTCCTTCTCAAGTGGTCAGCAGACTGAAGTGTTCTCACCATCGTCCTGTTTCATCTGTAGTCCAGAAGTGTGTTGACATCTCCACTGCTCATGGAATCTCTCGTTTTGTTACTCCTCTACTATCATTACGAAGCATGGAGTAAAAACGCAGACGGTGAACCTGCCATCATGAGCCGTATGCTGTTTTCTGTCCTGACACTGCGAGGACTTTCTGCTCTACCCAAATCTTCTTGCATCTTTTCTTTAAATTGAAGTATAGTTGATTACAATGTTTCAGATGTGCAGCAAAGTGATTCAGTTGTACATGTATATATGTACATATATATATGTATTCTTTTTCAGATTCTTTTCCATTATAGGCTTTTTTCTTTTTTTGGCTGCGTTGGGTCTTCGTTGCTGCGCGTGGGCTTTCTCTAGTTGTGGCGAGCAGGGGCTACTCTTCGTTGTGGTGCGTGGGCTTCTCGTTGCGGTGGCCTCTCTTGCTGCGGAGCACAGGCTCTAGGCACGCGGGCTTCGGTAGTTGTGGCACGCCGGCTCAGTAGTTGTGGCTCGTGGGCTCTAGAGCACAGGCTCAGTAGTTGTGGCGCACAGGCTTAGTTGCTCCGCGGCATGTGGGATCTTCCCGGACCAGGGCTCGAACCCGTGTCCCCTGCATTGGCACGCGGATTCTTAACCACTGCGCCACCGGGGAAGTCCCTCCACTATAGGTTATTACAAGATACTGAGTATAGTTCCCTGAGTTATGCAGTAGGTCCTTGTTGTTTATTTTCTGTATAGGAGTGTGTATCTGTTAATCCCAAATTCCTAATTTATCCCTCCCCCTTTCCCCGTTGATAACTGTAAGTTTGTTCTCTATGTCTGTGAGTCTATTTCTGTTTTGTACATAAGTTCATTTGTATCATTTTTAAAAATCCCACATATAAGCATTATCATAATGCTATCTATCTTCCTCTTTCTGATTTACTTCACTTAGTATGATAATCTCTAGGTCCATCCATGTTGCTGCAAACGACATTATTTCATTCTTTTTTTATGGCTGAGTAATATTCCATGGAATATATAGGCCACATCTTTTTTTTTTTTTTTTGACATGGACCATTTTTAAAGTCTTTACTGGTTTTTTGGCCCCAAGGCTTGTGTGATCTTAGCTCCCCGCCACGCAGCAAGCAGGATCTCCCCAGCCAGGGATCAAACCCATGCTCCCTGCAGTGGAAGCGCAGAGTCCTAACCACTGGACCGCCAAGGAATTCCCTCAGCTATTGTAAATAGTCCTGCTATGAACATTGGGGTACATGTGTCTTTTCAAGTTAGAGTTTTCTCCAGATATATGCCCAGGGATTGCTGGATCATGTGGTGACTCTATTTTTAGTTTTTTAAGGAACCTCCATACTGTTCTCCATAGTGGCTTCACCAATTTACATTCCCACCAACAGTGTGGGAGGGTTCCCCTTGCTCCACACCCTCTCCAGCATTTATTTGTAGACTTTTGGTGATGGCCATTCTGACTGGTGTGAGGTGATCTCTCATTGTGGTTGATTTGCATTTCTCTAAATTAGCAATGTGATGTTGAGCATCTTTACCTGTGCCTGTTGGCCATCTCCGTCTTCTTTGGAGAAATGTCTATTTTGATCTTCTGCCCATTTTTGACTGGGTTGTTTGTATTTGTTATATTGAGCTGTATGAGCTGTTTGTATATTTTGGAAATTAATCCCTTGTCGGTCACATCATTTGCAAATATTTTCTCCCATTCCATAGGTTGTCTTTTCATTTTGTTTCTTTCCTTTGCTGTGTAAAAGCTTTTAATTAGGTTCCAATTGTTTATTTTTGCTTTTGTTTCTATTACTCTAGGAGTCAGAACCAAAAAAATTTCAATGCGATTTATGGCAAAGTCTGTTCTGCCTATGTTTTCCTCTAGGAGTTTTTTAGTATCCGGTCTTACCTTTAGGTCTTTTAAGCCATTGAGTTTATTTCTGTCTATGGTGTTAGAGAATGTTTTGTCTTTTATATGTTGCTCTCATGTCTCATTTCCTCACCCTTCTTCCTGCTCTCCAACTCAGACTAACAGCTTCCCTTTCACACAAAGCTGTAGCTTCCACTGAGTATTCTAATGCCTAAGCCCCATCCCCGCACCAAGATAGGGGTATGAACAGACGCATAAGGGATGTGTGGGAGAGATGTAAAAAAGGAAAGAAAGATACAAAGGGATCAAGGACCCTTAGGGAGGGCTTCCTTATCCCATCTGAAACAGCTCTGGCGTACTGGGGCTAGCCCCAGCCTTAGGTCATAAAGCTGAAGTCAAAACCAACCAAAGTAGGGCTATCAAAAGGCAGAAGGTGACACTCTTCTAGGGAAGGAAGGGCAGTAAAAAAACCAAATGCCCATTATCAACAAGAAATTTATTTTTAAATCCAAGAGACCAGAACAAATAAGGAGACTCCTACCCTTGGCTGGCAAACTTAGGTGGTAACCAAGAAGGTTTGGGGAGAGGATGACAGCAACTGGGAGGGTAGGAACACGTCCAAGCCACCGGTGGGAGGCCCTCTTCACTCCGGCGCAGCCTCCATCAAATACCCGTTCTCTGGAGCCAGGTACCCGTCACCTCCCTCGGACTCCATGTACATGTCTCGGCCGTCGCTGCCCAGGCCCTCCAGCCCATTGTCCTGGCCACCGCCACCCGCCCCACCTCGAGCCTCATCCCTGCCCCGTTCACCACCCCGCTCCCCCCGCTTGTGCTCCCGATCGCGCTCGCGATCGCGGTCCCGGCGCCGCTCCCGCTCGCTCCGGTGGCTCCGACGCCGCTCCCGATCCCGATCCCGGCCCTTCTCCTCCGGGCCGTCGGGGCCGTCAGGACCCAGCTCCCCGGGAGGCCCATCATCAGGGGGCGCGTCGCCGGCCTCGGAGGGCTCTGCCATGTCGCCGCCACCGCCGCCGCCTCGCAGCTCCTCCTTGCGTTCCCGCTCCCGCCGCGCCCGCTCACGGCTCCGGCTGCTTCGCCGCTTCCGATCCCGGTCCTTGTCCTTGCTCCGCTCCCTGGAGCGCCGCCGCTCCTCCTTGTCACGACTCCGCGAGCGCCGCCGCCGGTCCCGAGAGCGGGAGCGTCGTCGTTCTCGCTCCTTGTCTCGCTCGCGGCTCCGCTCCCTGCGCTCCCGCTCGCGGTCCCGGTCCCGGTCCCTGTGGGGAAGCGGGGAGGGGCCGGGCCTGGAGAAGGTGGGCAGAGGTTTGCGGCAGGGCTCCCCCGCTGACCGCCCCCGTCCCAGGACACCGGCTGCCCAATCTCACCTCTCATCATAGCGGGAGGTGTCGTCCCGGCCGGAGTGCCGGATGTTGACGTCAGCGCCCCCTCTCCGGGTTCCGCCTAGGCCACCTCCTGGGGGCGGGGGCAGACCACAGCGGGTCAGTCCGGGCGGGGCCCACAGCAGGGCGAGCGAGGGGCGGCAAAGAGCGCGGCGAAGGCCACCAAGCACCTCTGCCGGCGCCTACGGGGCCGGGTGCTGTGAGGACCTTCTGCCGCACTTCTCTAACATGACACGCACGCTCTGCAGAAATCAGAGGACTTCCGCAGCGCGAGCTGGGAGCACCTGTAATCGACTCCAAAGCCCACCATCTTCACCACTACAGACGCCACACAGCCTCCTGGCCAAATCCTCTCTTCCAGCCATCCTCACCCTCACCCGAAGGCACGGCAATGGCCTAACAGAAAACGTGATCTGCTCCAAAGCCATCAATGGCTCCCCACAGCCTAAAGGCAAGCAACGTCAGGCAGATGGCTGGTTCCTTCCCGTCTCTAGAGCAAGGCGCCCTGGCTCTTCATGTCCTAGGCATTTCCCAATCTCCTCATGGTCTCCATTTCCTTCCTGCCCCAGTTTTTGGGATCATTCACCTCTTTCCCTAGAATCTCATTTCCCTTGTCTAGTTAACTGCTACTTACCCTTCACACATTAACCCAAACAATGCTTCCTCAGTAAGCCTGCCCTGACCTACCAGATGAAGCCGTTCTCCACGACTCACATACATTTCCTTCTCAGAACTTCACGCGAAGTTTCCGATTTTACATGTACTTGTGTGAGTTAACAGCTGCCTCTCCCACCAGCCTGTAACGCACCATCAAAGTCAGGACGATGTCTGGCTCTGCTCGCTGTAACTGTACGTGGTACAGCATCCAGGACATAAAATCGTATGTGCAGCAAGCAGTCAAATGACTGAACAACTATAAGGAGTAGCGGATGGTCTCCTTCTTCAGATGGGGAAACATTCTCAGATAAAGCCACCTGCCCGGGGTGACTCTGCAAGGAAGGGCAGAGCTGAGACCCAGGAAGCTGCCCTCTCACGCACGCTTCTGCCCCACACTGCCTGGAAGGAAGCTTCGGCGAGGTGGGCTGGGGTTCCATATAAGGAATGACTTTCAGCAACGAGGGTGAAAAAGGAAAAGAGGCGGCCTGGACATCAAAGACATTCAAATAGGGACAAGCAACCGACCAGGCTTCTGGAATATCACAGGTATAGGGCAGAAGAGACTAGTGTTTTCAATTTTCAGGTCACAACCCAGCAATGGATCACACATCATTAAATGTGATTGGTTGCAACCAATATATTAAAAATAATAATAATAATAAAGCAACAGAATATAAAATACTAGTACATACTGCCTGTAGAAAAGATAATTACTGTTTCATAAAACTTCTGTTTGGGTTAAATGTATTTTTTTGCATGTAGCAATGCACTGGGTCAAGATGCACCAGGTATCAGCATCAGAAAGTCGGAAACAGCAGACTCTGAAGGACTCGCTCCAACCCAGAGAAACCAGAGTGAGATAAGAACCCGTCTGTTAAGTTCAGAGACTCAGCAGACTGAGTGTGTGGTCTACTCAGCAAAGGCAAGTCAAGCATCACAACAGCGGGCTGGGAGGCAGAAATAAGAGCAGAGGGTACTGGACCCACCTGGGGTGTCTGCACAGGGAAGATCATTTTCTCTGACAACTGTGTCACTCACCCTCATAGGAGTTGGTCCTCAATAGCCATGTTTGGATGGCAGGACCTCAGCCCCAGGTCCACGTCCAATGCTGAGCCACTTAGATACACCCGCCCCGTAACGTAGAGAGACTCATCCAGGACTGGGCTGTGGAATGCCACACTGGGCCAGTGCGGAGAGACACAGTAGAGACCAGTCCACACGAACAGCAAACAAGGCAGAAGCAAGCTGCAGAAATGCCAAAGGTGGCTCTTGACCGTTCAGGTTTGGCTACCAGGTCCTCTTGAGGCCCACAGGCATCGCCTGTCTCTGGGCTCCAAGACACTGGGATTCTGTATCAACAAGGCCCCTTTATGCTTTAAGAAGCTCAAATGTATTTCTGGTGCTTGCTACCAAACTGACCTTGACTGAGATGGCTACTTACAAATTAGAGACAGAGAGTGGGGGTGCTGAATGCAGGAGTCTCTGAGGGCAGAGGCTATCTATGTATGTCTTGCTCTTGACTAGAAGCCTGGTACACAGCTGGTGATCAAACTGGCGTTTGCTGAATCAATGAATGAATGAACAAATGAGCAGGAGCAAAGTGTAAGTGAATGAGAGAGTGACTTTCACAAGCCCAACCGTAGGCCACTTGCCAAGCTGGCTAACTGAGATGCTGAGCTCACTGAACTCTTGCCGTTATTCCCACTTTCCAGGATGAGGAAAATGAGGCAGGAAGAAGGGAAAATCCACCAGCCAGGAATTACGTAAGCTGGAATCTGACCCCAGACTGGCTTCTCAACGTCAGTACTCTTGCTCCTAACTAGTAACCCAGAGTAAGAAACTAGACCAGGAGAAAGATGGTGACGAGAAAGGCTGAGCTAGACAGGGAGAGAGCATGTGAGCAGCTAGGAGAGGAAGAGAAGACAGAAAGCAGCAGAGGGTACAGAAAAGAGAGGTGAGAAAGCAGCCGGCAGGACCCCGAGCCCAGCCTGAGCAGGATGTGCTCACCTAGCCGCCGGGGCCTCCAGCCCTTCACGGTGCGGCCCCTCTCCACGTCCACGAGGACTCTCCTGCCATCAATCTTCTTGCCGTCTGCGTGCTTGTAAGCGGCTGCAACAGATGTGGGGAGGGGGAGGGGGAGGGGGGAGGAGTCCCCAGAGGGTCCTCTAGTCAGGCTAAGGCCCAGCTCTGTGGCATCCCCACCCCCCGGCCGTGTCCCCATCCACACACTTACACACGCGCACACACAGACACACACGCCCACCAGCCAGCCAGGCAACTGACAGCCAGACCAACCCTCTCCCAAACCAGGAGGGGCCTGCTCCGTCTCAGCACCTGCTTCCTTACCAACCCCCAATCACTATTGGGGGGCGAGACCACTCCCAGGCACCATCCTGACCCTAACCACCCCCCTGGGCTCCCAGGCCACTCCTACTCCCACTCGACAGAGCAGCCCCCTCCCGCCAAGGTGGCCAAAGTCGCTGCAAAGAAACTGGAGGTTAACTCAAGGCTGGACTCTGCTGTGGGGGAGGGTTCCTCCACAACCCCAGGCATGCACCCTAAAACATCATGCTGGGGGAGGAGGCCCGGCCGGGCCGCTCTGCACCCCAGTTCACACCGGTTTCCTTTTTCTGTGGTTTTTTTTGGGGGGAGGGTGAGCGTGGGGGGAACAGACATCAGAACAGAAAATGAACCAGAAGGGGGTGGGAGAAATCTTTAGGAGATGGCAGGGAGCAGAAGGGCGGGTTATGGTGCTCCCGGGGGCCTGGAGGGGCCCCCTACAGCAGGCGGGGGAGAGGGCAAGTGGAGGGAGGCACGGGAGATGTGCGGTGCTACTGAACATTCCTGCCTTACCTGAGATGACTGCCACCCAACCCCGGCCCCTGTCCCATCTCACTCCACACCCCCAGCTCAACGCATGCCGGGAGGCCAAGCCCAGCCTGAGCCTCTCGGGAAGGGTGAGGAGTAGAGGGGGAGATGCGGGGAGAGGCACGTCCTGCTCTCGGGCAGGGCACAGCAAAGGACAGGCCTGATCCCCGGCCTGTCTCACGTGGGGCTGTCGGGAAGGCCAAAAAAGTCCCTATTTCCCACCCCCAGCCCTGGCCTAGGGGGTTGTCCTCAACCAGCCACAATACCCGGCCCCGCCCCAGCCCTCTTCCCCCCAAATAACAACCAGAGGAAGAGAAAAAGGTGCCATTTACCGATGCCGGCCTTGCGGGTGTCCAAACCGAGCGGGATGGGGGGGGCTCGGCAACTCCTGGGGGCCTGGCGAGGAGGCGGGCTTCCCGGGGGGGGGACACGGGACCGCTTACCTGGAGCCCCCAAGCTTACCTGAGCACGCGCACAGACCCCACACCCACCATCACGGGGTCAGCTAAAGCTACAGGGAAGGGATTCTAGGGAGCCATGGAAGGGGAGAGGAACCACATCTCCTGCACCACCTGGAGACAGGCAGAGGAAGTGGTGGACCCCAAAGAAACCTTACGGAGGCCTTGAAAGAGGGGGAGACAAGGGTTAACACCAAGTCTGGGAGCTGGAAAGCCGTGGGACTATCTAGTTTGATTTTAAAAAGAAGGCTAGGGAGGCCTTAGCAAACCTGTCCACCTTCACCTTTCCCCAATAAAGTCCATGCTGAACTAGGCACACGCCCACCCCCTCTCAGCACGTGGAATGACTTCTCCACCTCGAACTCCACACTCCCTCCCACCACCTGCTTCAGCCCAAAGGCTGGCACCCAAGGGGACAGCCTTGGGGGTCCAGGAGATGGAGTGCTGCCCATGATCTGAGGCGGAGGGGCCGCTTGGCCCCTGAACCCAGAGGAGGGTGGTAGGGAAAGGAAGTTAAGGACTGGGAACACCGTCAAGCAAAGGAACCCTGCTCTGGTTGTGTCCCAAACCCCAGAAGAGGCCCAACCCGGGAGTAACAGCAGAGAAAACATGTGACGTGTGTATTTCTAGGCTTCACTCTCTCTCCCTCTCTTAGGTCTCTAGACAGTGGAAGGGTCTTCAGGAAAATCGACACCACCTTCTGCTGTTTGCGGCCTGTCACTCGAACCCTCCCGCACCCCAGTCCCCAATCCCATGCACTCTGGAGAGCAGCTGGGCCGCTGGGCTCCACGGCCTCTCGGGAGGCCTCAACCATGATAAGGCAGACAGGAAGGGGGCAGAGCACCCCAAATCTAGCAAGCAAAACGATTCTCCAGGGCCACCACAGTGACAGCCCCGCGAAGGTGCAGGGGCAGGGAGCGGAGGGCTGAAGGGTTCCATATGGAGCCCTGGTCCCCGTGCATCCCGTCTTCAGTATTCCCGCCACCTTGCCACTGACGTCATGAGGCCAGGTAAGTCAGGGGGCTGGGTCGAGCCCAGCTGGAGAGGCCGGCTGCCTTTCCCGTCGGGGTTCATCTTTCCCCTCCTGGGATCAGCAGGATTACTGGAGAGCAGATGGATGGGGGGCAGATGGGACCAAGGGCACCCAAACGAGGAAAGGGCTCTGGGTGCGGGGAGGCTGAGGGGGCGGCTGGGGATGGGAGGAGGGGTGCCTCGCTGCTCCTGAGCTGCCTGGCTAAGCTGGGCTGGTGTGCGGTGCTGAATGATCTTACCCATGATACAAACCCTTATACCAACCATACACTGAGGTGTTGTAAGGGGAGCGTAAGCATCAGCTGCAAGCCAGCTGCGTGGTGGCTGCAGTGACAATAAGAACAGTCAATTAATACGGCGGCCCCTGGACACGCCGCAGCCCTGCCCGCCCCCACCCACCCATCCCTGCCCACGTGGATGCCGCCGCGGCCTCAAAGGGGGCTCTGGAGACGTGGGGGCAGGCGCTGAACACGCCAACCAGCCCACTGCCCGCTGAGGAGCAGGGCGGGGGCCGGGGTGGGGAGGCGGAGGGTCAGGTGGCCCAGCCCCAGTTCAGCTGGGGGAAGAGAGGGCAGGTTCAAAGGCCAGTCCTCATTCTAACCTGGCCGCCCCCAACTCCGGGGGGAGGGGGGGACGGGGAGAGGCTCCCCGAAACTCCGACCCCTCCCCCCACCTCCCGCTAGCCCCAGCCGCTGCCCGGCTCCCTCCTTGCCCCTGAGGTTCAACGTGTGACACTTACCTCCCCGGGTTCACACACACACACACGTTGTGGGGGATTTTGGTTTTTGTTTTTAAAAAAAACACGTATATAAAAAAAAAAAGATAAATCAGAAACAGAGGGAGGAGGAGAGAGACATTGCTAATGTCAGGTTTGGCAGGGAGGGGGGTGGGGACAGACGACGGGAAGGGGCTGGGGCAGCAGAGAAGAGAGAGGGTCAGAGGGCAGGGTGCAGGCGGGAGGTACTCACAATGCATGTCTCGCTCGTGTTCATACTCGATGAAGGCATAGCCCCGGGGCTTTCCTGACCGCTTACTGTAGACCATGTGTATCTGGGGGGCAGAGGTCAGCTCTGACACAGGGAAATCCCACCCTGTCAATCACACAGCCCGTATGCCAGGCCCTGGGCTGGGTGATGCCAGCGACAGACACCTCAGACCCTCTCTCCGTCCCTTCAAGGACCCAGAGTGACTGCTGCTCTAATGGCCCTGGGCTTTGCAGTTTATGTGCACGATGACCTCAAGCCCTTGCTACAGCCCAGAGCATTTAAGTGACTTTTAAATTAAATGAAGAAATGTCAGTTAAACATGAAGCCTTGCTCTAAAACTAGAATCAACATACATTTTCTATAAAGGTATAGAGAAGACAGCAGATATTTCCAGCTCTGAGGGCCATACAGTCTCTTTCGCAACTGCCCCGACCGACTCTGCCTTACGGCAATAGCAGCCGCAAACAACAGTAAACAAATGGGCCTGGCTGGATACCAACAAAACTTTATTTACAAAAACCAACTTTGTAGTTTGCCGACCTGTGCTCTAAATCAGCAGCAAGTAGTCACTACCTCTTTGCTGTCCTTCTGCTGTCCCAAGTCTACCGCATGGAAGTGCAGTCAGGATAGCAACCCAGGCCATGGACTCCGAAGCCAGAAACGAGGCAATGCATCCTCAGGGCTGGGAGCCAGCCTCCTCCCTCCCTCCACACACGTCCAACTCAAACTCCCCGTGCCCCAGTCCACTCACTCTTTTGATGGGTCCGTACACCTCAAACTCTCTCCGGAGCTTGGATTCTGTCGTGTCATAGTTCTACAAGGAGACAGAAATGAAGTTAAGTGGGAGAAGCCCTCAGAACATTCCCGGGACCTAGTCTACTGCCCACACCCAAGCTCTCAGCAGTCGAGGGTTCCAAGACTCCTCTGGGGCTCCAGGGATTGGGAGCTGGGGACTCACCACTCTAGCCACAAAGAGAGTCTTGAAGGCATCACCCTGAGCATTGGGATCATTGTGAGGGTCCCCTGTGCAGGAAAAAAAGAATTTCTAAGTAGAAGGTGCCAACAGTATCGTAGAGCGAGACAGAAACAGACCGACGGGCAGAGACCCAGAACTTTTGGTCACCTGGCCACCTTGGGCATGCCCCTCCGAGCCCTGGTTTCCCCGAAGCACAGCAGCCTTCATCTAAGTGGCTGATTTAGGCTGACGAAGGGAGGGCGTAAGACTGACTTCAAGCTGACAGGACGGGGGCCAGCCGAACTGCCATTTCAGACGTATGTGTATCCTGAGGCCCAGGTCCCTCGCAGGTGTAACTAAGTGCAAAGGGGCATCTCTGGAGAAGCAGCCTGATCCCTCCAGGCGCTGAGCTTCCTCTCTCACCTGCACGGCCACAGTGCCACCCACAGGCAGGGCCTGCAACTGCAGCCCCAGGGGAAACCTGAGATCAGGCAACCCTAAGACTGGGAGTGGAAGCCTAGCAGAGGCCAAGCCCTGCTTTCTGCCCTATGCCCTGTGGCCTCAGGGAGGAACCCACGGCTGGCGCTGGAGCCCACAAGAGGCGGGTCAGATTCTTACTCCCAGCCTTACTACCCCCAGACCACTGAGGAATAATCATCTCCGCAGACAGAAACCAGACTCTTATTACAAAACCAACTCCATAGGTGATTCTGATGGGTCAGGCCTGGGAAGAAAGAAGTCTCTTTGACCAAGTATGGTGGCCCCAGCACACACAATGGCTCTTGACTCCTGCCAGGGCCCCAAAGGCACCCTGCCCATTGCCAGTGGAGGCGGTTCTTCTACAATACAGTGCTACTTTCTGAAGAACTTGCCATATTCTATGAGAATGTGAGAAAAAGAATAACATTAATAATTTATTGAACACATAATTAGGCTCAGACACTGCTGGAGACTGAGACTTATTTACCATCATTTTGCAAATGGAAACACAACCAACCCCTGAGGCATGGAAGAGGAGAAGTGTCAGGCAGCAGAGAGGCCAAGCTCAGCTTTACATCCCAGCTTGACCTCACAGCCCAGGCCCCAGGCTGAACCCCCGCGTGTTAGCTTCTCAGAGAAGCCAGAGAATTAAAGGTCACAAATCTGTTTCCCATGAAAGAGGATGGCTGCAGACATAAACTAAGTTCAGGACGACTTTAGAGAATTTCTTGGAAAACAGAAGACTGAACCCAAATTTAAGGGAATGACTACCTGGAAACTGATGGTAGCCTTTGAAAACAACTCCATCTTTGTGCCTGCCCCTCACTTCCTCACCAAACCTCATCCCTTTGGGTTGTGATTTTCTGTGCCCAAATGTCTCAATCTGCATCCATTCACCCAACAGATATTAAGCACTTTGTGCCTGAAACTCCCATAGGTGCTGGGGATTCAACAAAGACAAAAAAGATGCCTGCCTTCTTGGAGCTCATCTGTTACTGGAGGGAGGCTGAAGGTAAACAAGGTAAATAAGGCAACCATCTAGTTCTATCCGGTAATAGCAGAGAGATGGGGAGACGAATTTTAATGGGAAGGTCAGGAAAGGCCTCACTGAGATAACATTTGACCTGAAGTTGTATTTAACAGGAAATAAACCTCACACCACCGGGCAGCAGGTGGTCTAACAGGTACAGCAGGAGCAGTAGAGTGGGACCCCGATCACTGCCTGGCGGAGTGGACGGAGGCCAGACAGCAGAGCGCTGAGCTTCCTGGTGGGCAGCCCGGAGGTGCCCGGCAGACAAAAGGGGAAACCACCCCAGGCACACCACACGAGTCTCTATAGTTTTTGCTTAACCAAGAGGCTCAGGAGTGTGACCACAGGTAAAAGCTCGTGCAGCTGAGCCAACAGGACGCACGTATCTGAGCTACAAGAGGGTGACAATGAACTGAAGTTGAAGAGGAGCTCACCAGTCACCATGCACACACCCTCACTCCACTCCGCTCCGCTGGCAACTCTGCCCTTGGGAAATCCTTGGTTAAAGGGATTATGTAGGTAGCAGCCCAGAGCAGGGGCTCAAAGGACTGGACTGGGGAGCTGAGAAAATTCACTAGGCTTTTAGATGGCGAAGAAAGTATCTCAGAACTCTTGCTCTTGCTAAACATACCCAGCCTCCACAAACCTCCATCTTCTGTCTTAAAAGCGGGAGCAATAACCCCTGCTGCACTTGGAAGCTGTAAGTCAAAATCATGACGTATTCAATACATCAAGTGTTCAGCAAGGAGCAAGGTCCCCTTGAATGGTAGCTGTTAACTGTGACAAGGCACAGCAAGTTTCTGTACTTGGGGATGGAGGCTCTCAGGGGCAGAGAAACCCTACTATACTTGACCCATCCTTTTCTTTTCCTTTTCTTTCACAGGGAAGTTCAAACACTTAAGGAAACAGAGAACAGTGTAACGAACCCCTCCGAACCAGCTTCAACTATCACCACATGGCTACACTTGTTACATCTCTAACCCCACCAGGATTTTAAGTCAAACCCCAGATATACCACTGTAGTTGCTAATAAAGACTAAAAAAAAAAAAAAAAAAAAAAAGTAACAACAGTACTGCTATTACGACTTAAAAAGTTAACATTAATTCCTTAACTTCACTAAGACCCAGTGTTCAAATGTCCTTGACTGTTTCAAAACTAGATTTTTACAGCTGGCTCATTTAAATCAGGATCCAAACAAGCTCCACACTTACCGTTTGGCTGAGGTGCCTTTTGACTGTTTAATCCATTTGGTTCACTCCCGGCCCCCTGCCACCCTTTTAACATTTGTTAAAGAAACTGGATCACATGTTTGTCCTATACAATTTCCCACATTCTAAATTTGATTGACTGCATCCTCAGTATTGTTTAACATGCCAGGATCCCATTTTTAAAATGTGGAAAACAATTTCCAACAGGAGAAGTGACTTATCCAAGGCCACACAGCTGTAAGTGGCAGAGGTGGGGTTAAAACTCAGGTGGGTCAGAGATGAATGGATAAAGAAGATGTGGCACATATATACAATGGAATATCACTCAGCCATAAAAAGGAACAAAATTGAGTTATTTGTAACGAGGTGGATGGACCTAGAGCCTGTCATACAAAGTGAAGTAAGTCAGAAAGAGAAAAACAAACAGCGTATGCTAACGCACATATATGGAATCTAAAAAAAACCGGTACTGATGAACCTAGTGGCAGGGCAGGAATAAAGATGCAGACGTAGAGAACGGACTTGAGGACACGGGCCGGGGGGGCGGGGAAGGGGCAGCTGGAACAAAGTGAGAGAGTAGCACTGACATATATACACTACCAAATGTAAAATGGATGGCTAGTGGGAAGCAGCCGCATAGCACAGGGAGATCAGCTCGATGCTCTGTGACCACCTAGAAGGGTGGGACAGGGAGGATGGGAGGGAGGCTCAAGAGGGAGAGGATATGGGGATATATGTATACTTATAATTGATTCACCTTGTTCTACAACAGAAACTAACGCAACATTGTAAAGCAATTATACTCCGATAAGATTAAAACAAACAACTCATGTGGGACAGACTACAAGGTCTGTGCCCCAGCAGCAGAGCTGAAAGGTTTCCCAAGTTACCTGCTGCCAACAGTTCTGTGAGCCAGGTCCTACAGGAGCTGGGGCCACAATGGTGAGCAAATTCCATCCAAACCCTGCCTTCCTGGAGCAACTATGAACCAATGTAAGATAGATATTCACCAATGAATCCTTCCTGCAGACTGAAGTGACCAACCTGCAGCAGGACTCAGGGCTTTCAATGTACATGGGGACTCGGGACCAGAGCAAGCAAGTCACGAAAGGCTTCCTTGAGGAGAGACGCTGAGAGATACGAAGGGCAGCTCCATATAAACCAAATGTCATGTGAGACCAAGGGAACAGCCCAGGCAAAGACCCAGTGACTGGAGACCATCTGGGAAGGAAGAGGCATGAGAAGAGGCCAGTGTTGGCTGGAGCAGGAGGGGAGGGGAGCATGGGCAGAATGCATCCTCAGTGGGCAGGGAAGGGACTCTGGTCTTTTTGCTGAAAGCAAAAGGAGGCTGTGTGGGAATTCCCTGGCGGTCCAGTGGTTAGGACTCTGCGCTTTCACTGCCGAGGGCCCCGGTTCAATCCCTGGTTAGGGAACTAGGATTCTGCAGGCCGTGTGGCGCGCCCTCCCCCGCCAAAAGGGTGTTAGCAGAGAAAGGTACAATCAGAGTTGTATTTTAAAAAGCCCCACAGAGGGAACTTCCCTGGCAGTCCAGTGGTTAAGACTTTGCACTTCCAATGCAGAGGGTGAGAGTTCAATCCCTGGTCAGGGAACTAAGATCCCACAGGCTGTGCAGCACAGATTAAAAAAAAAAAAAAAAAAAAAAGCCCTCCAGAACCTGGCGGGGACAGAGATGCAAACCCCGTTAGACATTAGACTGCGTGTCCAGGCTAGAGGGGCCCTGGGTGGTGGACACAGAGAGAAGGCTCAGATTTGTGACAGGGATACGTTTTGGTGACAAGCTGGGGAAATAGCAAGAAAAAGCTGTTAAAAGCAAACTGGGTGGCCATGACTGAGGTCATGATTGGCAAAGCTGGATGACCATGTTCCAGCAAAGGAAACATCCAAAGACCAGGTTGCTGGGGAGAGGAAATCCTGATTGTGGTTTGGACACTGAGTTTGAGATGCCTTTGAGGCATCCAAGAAAAGACAGGAAGGCAGTGAGAGTCAGGGCTCAGACAGCTCTCATTTAGATGCCCAGCTTGCAGTTGTGAGGCATTTGCATAAGCTCCCTGAGGAATGGGCCACTCCAGGGAATAGGTTCTGAGTGAAGTGATTCACCATAGACGCACAAGTATAGGAGGAAAACCCAAGCCCTAACTAAAAAGGCCTCGCCCTAACAAGAAAGGGCCATTGGAGGTTGATATGCGACCCTCTTGTGAAGTCTGGTCAATGGCTACAAGGTCCCTATCCCAAACTCTAATTCCTCCTGTACCTGGAAGAGATGAAACATCCGCAGTCCAAGGATCAGGGAGCTAAGGTGGAGCCAGAACTGCCTCACTAGCCGGGACCTCACTGCCTCGCCCTGTGAGACCTGGCTGGGCTGTGGGAGCCCCTCCAAGTCCAGGCCCCTACAGGAGGCAGCCCAAGGTACCGGGCTCCTTTCCTGCTCACCCTTACTCCACACTCCCCTGCTTAAATGCCTAAACCAAATACAGTGCGTGGCAAATGGTGGGGTTAAAAGAGTGAACTGACAACCTGTTTTCCCAAATTAAAGTCTTGGGGTGGACTGGCGGAGAGAAACACAGGAGTGCTTGAACGAGAGATGAAACGAGGAAGGAGAGACTTACACATTTTTAGCTCTGTCTCGACTTCCTGCTGTCGCCGCTCAATCTTTTCCCGTCTCTGTCAGGAGAAAGGTAGACAACTGAATACAGACAGAAGTGCCCTGATGTCAGGGAACATCCTGAAGAAAGAGGCAAAAAAGGATGTGGGGCCAGAAGGCAGACACTACATACCTTCCTCTCCATGCGCTCCTCCCGAGTTTCTGCTCGAGTTGGAGGAGGGGCATCTCGAGGGTCCTGGGAACAATAAGACGTGACAGGGTGGGAGGGACAGGGGACAACAGCATGAGACACCCAGCCAGGAAATAATAAATATCTTGGCCACGCTCCCCTGCGTGTTTACACACACGCACGCACAAACAAACATGGACAGTTCCCAGGCGCAGATCAAAGCACGGTCCATGGACCAATGCTATCTGTGAACTGTTACTGGTCTGCGACAAGAGAAGTAGAGAAGCCAGAAATTGGTATTCAGAAACTTCTACAGCAATCTGACAGAGGAGTTTTATGCCCGTTGAACTTAATAAAAAAATTTTGCGTTTTTACTTTGTAGTCTTTCTCTAAAAATACTAGAAAAATGAAAGAAACTCTCTTGTATTTATCAAGAACATCAACCTGCAACATATTTGTCCTCTGTCATAAACAGGAATCGGGACCAGGCCTGAAGCAAAAGGAGCTGACAGTGCAGTGCTCAGAGGTAAACAACTGGACACCTTCTGAGGGCCAGAGCAGTTCCTGAAGGCCTCAGCAAGCTCTCATCAAATAGTAACTGGCACATAACCCATGTCTGCCACTGGCCTGTGGCGATTAAATTAGTGTAACTGGCGAACAACATTTTCCAAGTACCAGTTCAATGAGGGTGGCAAATCCCACTAAAGAGCCAATCTTCTGTCATCTCGCTACTAACTTCTGCTCTGCAACTTCCTCCATCTCCCCTTTCCCACTCGATGCCAGAACTTTCTTCTTCTGACTTCTGGCAGCATTTCTCAGACGTTCTCTGATACACCTTAAGAGGTGGAAGTTGTTATCTCAATTTCACAAATGAAAAAACTAAGGCCCAAGAGCCCAAGACATTTATTCAAGTTTATCCTGAAAATCTCAAGCCCACGGTCTTAAGCAGCCCATCACCTGGTGCTAACCCTTTACAAATATCACCCTGTTAGTGACAAAAATGGTAAATATAATAATAAATATTGACACTTGCTGACTGCTTAGTATCAAACCCCGTGACATAAAACTTCCAGTTATTTCTCCATCAATATTACAGCAAAGATACTAATATCCCCTTGCTGTAGATGAAGCGATCAAAGCACTACGAGGATGCACCACTTGCCCAAGGTCACACAGCTGATAAATGGTGTGCCAAGGTCTACCTAACTCGAGAGCTTGAATCCTCAACTGGTAGTTACGGAACTTCCACAAAAACCAACAAGGGATGCATTATCAACCCCAAGCAAGACTGGGAAACTGAGCATAAAAGTCACCTGCCTAAATCGCCCAGCTGGAAAATTGGCCAGGGACTGGACTCCCCAGTCCAGCCCCACGGCCTCCAGAACCCAACCCGGTCCAAGTCTGCTCAGTGAACTCACCTCAAACTCTCGGATGTATGGCGCAATGCCACAGTAAGGTTGATTGTGGTGTTTTTCATGTGGCAGTTTCTCCAGGGGTGGCAGGTACGGGATGGGGTCACGGGGAGCAAAGAGAGCCAGAAGGTTGGGTGGCAGGAACTGGGTCATCTTGCCAAATCTAAGAGCAGAAGCAGGACCACATTATATGAGGGTGGGCTGGGAGAGATGAGGCCCCTATAACCCCTTGACTTCCAAGGAAAAAGAGAAATAGAAGCAAAATCTCAGTATCAGAACAAGTTCTGTAGGGGCACAGAGTGCTAAGCCACAGGGGAAAGGAATAAATCTGAATGAGAAAGCAGGTTTTGGAGGGAAGGCTGTGCGAAGGTGGGGCGAAGCCGGTAAGGGAAACAAAGACTGAAAAAGGGTTTCTGAGTAGTGAAGTCTCAAAGTCCTGAGCGAGGAACTGCGGGGCTGAGGGTCCCTGGGGGCTTGTGGGGGCATCAAGGATCCTGAGAAAGGAGGTCCAAGGCAGTGGCGGCTGGTGGTCCCATTCCTTGGATAACAGGTTATGGGGCGAGGGTCGCAGAAAGTCTCCGATCAAGGAAGGGGATCAAAAGTAGCAAACCTCAAGCCTGGGAGTTGTGGGTAACAGATCTGGGCCCCACAGGCGAAACGAATTATGGGTAAGGGTCGGTGGAGGCGAGAAAAAAAGGCAACACACCGCAAAGGCCTGTGGGTAAGTGGCCGCTGAGGAGGAGGGGGACTATGGGAAGAGGGCCTAAGTGACCAGAGAACTCTGGATAAGGGGTGCAAAAAGGTGCTGTGGCAGTGGCGCGGGAAGGGGACCCAACCGCGGGGAAGGGACTGGGGCACACCGCAGGGGCTTGTGGGTAGCGGCCCCACACCCGGTAAGGCCACTAAGTCGCACTCACCCGCCGCGCGGCGCCCTCCTCGGCCTAGCGACGGTCCGGGGGCTCGCGGCGGCTGCGGCGGCCCCTCAGCAGCAGATAATCCTGCTCTGGCTTCGACTCTGGCGGCGTCCGCGTCCCTCAGTCTCTGTCGCTCGCCTACCGCGCGTACCAGGCCGCTGCTCACGAGCCCGCGCGGCTTCGGCTCGCGACAGGGCAAGGGGTGGAACCAGCATCAAATCCCTCCGCCGTTTGCACTGCGCACGCGCTGCGCGAGTCCATCACAACTCACACACGGGGAGCCTGGGGCCGCCGTGGGCACTGCGCACGCGCAAGACCACTACCCCGCCTTCCGGCACCTTAAACGCCTTTGCCGCGGCATGCTGGTGGTCACAGTGCGCACGCGCGCTTCGCCCCAAGCCGTCTTCTTCCCCCTCGCGCTCTGGGATCCAACCGCCTCTGTCCGCGAGACTCCTCTCTATGCTCCACCCCTTTCCCTAACACACTTCCCGGATCTTGCGCGCATGCGTGTATCGTCATGTAGGGCGCTTTACCCTTCCGCCGTTTGGCAAAGAATCCCTCTGTGAACGGTGTGATTGCCTAACCTATTAAATCAGTAAACTATTCATCGAGCGCTCAATGTGTCCTCGGCCTTGTTTGGACTCTGGGATATAGCACGTGACTAAAGCAAAGTCTTTTCCTTTTTGGACCTTGCATTGTACTGAGGGAGACAATAAAGGCGTTTTAAAAAATAAATTTAATTTCATATAGTGGCCAGCACAATAAAGAAAAATAGGGGAGAGTAGGGTGTTGGCAGTGAAAGAGGAGCTATGTTAAAAGGATAATGGAAGGCTCTTCTGAAGAGGTGACATTTGAACAAAGGCCCGATGGAAAGGAGATCGGGGCGGGATTAACAGCAAGTGCAAAGGCCCTGACTTAGGAATGATGGCAGGAATCCCAGGTGGTTGGCCAAGAGAGCAGAGAACTGGTGGCCGTGTTATTTAGGGCCCTGTAGACCTGTAAGAAGTAAATATTTTAAGTTTTTTTGATAGATGCAATTGGCTGTTTAATAATACAGAAATTATTACAACATTTAAATGACTAATATGTTAAAAATATTTTGACATATTTGCTTTATGTATGTATATGGGAACTCTGAACTATTTTTTTTTTGGAGCTTTTCCATAATTCTAAAATTATTTCAAAATAAAAAGTCTAAAGAAAATAAAGCTAAACCTGCCTTAATAATGTTTTTTTTTTTTTCTGTACCACTGGAAAGTAAATTGCTGTGGCACTGCACCTCTAATTACTTCACCATGCATCTCCTAAGAAAAAGGCATTCTTCTACATAACCACAGAACTAGTTTCACCTCTTAGAAAGTTTATCCAGTCCCTATTCAGATTTTCCCAATTGACCCACTAGTATTTTGTTTTAATCTGAACCAGGAGCCAATCAAGTTTCATGCATTGTATTTGGTTGTCATGTCTCTTTATTCTCTTTTAATATAGAATACAGACACACACACACATGCACACCCACACACACTTTTTTTCCCATATTTTGTTGGTTTTTCCCCAGAGTTCAGACCAGTTTCCAGTAGAATGTCCCACATTCTGGATTTGTCTGATTGTTTCCTCATGGTGTTTAGTGTGTTCCACAACCTCTGTTTTGCCTATAAAATGGAAATTGAGTCTGAGGTTTGAATAGACTAATGTTGAGCATTTTTGGCAAGAATGTTTCCCTGGTGATACTGCGGACTTCATATTGCATCACCTCTGGAGGTGCAATAATGTCAGAGAGCCCCACTATTATGATGCTGAGTTTGACCACCTGATCAAGGGGCTAACTGATAGGTCTCTCCTTGTAAAAGTACATTTTCTCCTTGGTAATCTAAGCAGAGAGACTTTGCCACTGTTCCCCAACCACCTCATCTCTCACCTCATGGTTGTAGCAGCCATTGCTGATCTTTGACTGAATAAAGTGTTACATGGGGGAGAGGGCAGATTTTTTTTGAAAAGAAATAGGAAGTCACTAAAGGGTTTTGATCAGGAGATGGATAGAACATAATTTGCATTCTTAAAAGATCACGTCAATGGTTGGGGACAGAAAAATTGAAGGGAAGAGGCTGAAGGGGAACAGGCAGATGTTTAGGAGGCTACAATTCCCAGGGAAGAGATGATGGCTTGGACTAAGATGGTAGTGTTACCAAACTCAGGTTCAGCTACTTGCTGCTGGAAAGTCAATACTCCAGGGACAAGTGTTGGTAGGAAAGGAAAGGTTGCTTTATTCAGGAGGCCAACAACCTGAGGAGAAGGTGGACTCCTGTCCCAAAGAACCAACTCACCACTGCCTATCAGGGCACAAGAGATTTTATTTTATTCTATTTTATTTTATTTTATTATTTTATTTTATTTTATTTATTTTAGCTGCACCGCATGGCATGCAGGATCTTAGTTTCCCGACCAAGGATCGAACCCATGCCCCCTGCAGTGGAAGAGCAGAGCCTTAACCACTGGACCACAAGGGTAGTCCCACAAGAGCTTTTTTTTTTTTAAATTAATTTATTTATTTTTGGCTGCGTTGGGTCTTCATTGCTGTGTACGGGCTTTCTTTAATTGTGGAGAGTGGGGGCTACTCTTCATTGCGGTGCGCAGGCTTCTCATTGCGGTGTCTTCTCTTGTTGCGGAGCACGGGCTCTAGGCGCGCAAGCTCAGCAGTTGTGGCGCATGGGCTTAGTTGCTCCGCGGCATGTGGGATCTTCCTGGACCAGAGCTCGAACCCGTGTCCCCTGCATTGGCAGGCAGATTCTTAACCACTGCGCCACCAGGGAAGCCCCACAAGAGCTTTTAAAGGGGAGTTTCAGGGATGTATAGGCGGAGGGAGGGGGTTACATGCAGAACACCACAGTCAGCTTTGACAATTATCTTGAAATTGGTCATGCAGTGGTCTGACCAGCATCATCTTGATTGTTTTAAGTACAGTTAATCTTCAGTTCCAGAGTCAGTTTGTTCCCATTTCTTTGAGGCCAGTTCTCGGAATTGTGGAGGATGAAGCAGCTTATGTCATGGCTACAGTCTGGTTATCATGTAGTTAACTTCTTCCACCTGGTGGGGGTTTTGGTATCTGCAAAACATCTCAAAGGAGATGACTCAGAATATTATCAAGAGCCCTTGAGGAGGAACTAAAGGTCCTTAACTTTGTTTAATGACTAAACAATTATTATTTTGTCCTGTTTGACTGCTTTTCTTTGCTTCTGCATTTTTTTTCATTTTTCTGATGAAATTTATTCTTTGGCTAAAGTTTTTTACAGACAGGAGGCAGGCGGAGGACATGGAGAGGGGGTCTGTTCTGGGAAGACCCCATAGGGTCCCGCCCCGTTACAGTAACAGTGAGGTGGAAAGGAGTGGTAAGATTCAGGATCTATTGTGAAGGTAGATCTCACTCAGTTACTATAGAAGTGGAATTAGAGTGTATGGGAAAGAGGGACGTTAAAAATAATTCCTAGAGGAAATTAAGGAGACAGCTAAATGCAATGTGGGATCCTGGATTAGATTCTAAACCGGAAAAAGAACATTAGTGGAAAATTGTTGAGATTCAAATGAGGTCTGTACCATTGTTAATGGTATTATACCCTTGTTAATTTCCTGACAAATAATTGTACTATGGTTATGTAAGTTGGCATTGGTGAAAACTGGGTGAAGGATATATGGGAACTCTGTACTATTCTTTGCACCTTTTCTGTAAGTCTGAAATGATTTTAAAATTACAAGTTTAAAGAAAAAATTTTAATGAAGCTAATCTTCCCTTAATAATAATAAGGGGTTAGATTTTCATACTAAGCGAAGTAAGCCAGACAGAGAAAGACAAATATCATATGATATCACTTATATGTGGAATCTAAAAAAAATGATACAAATGAACCTATTTACAAAACAGGAATAGACCCACAGGTATAGAAAACAAATGTACAGTTACCGAAGGGGAAAGGGGGGAGGGTTAAATTAGGAGTTGGGATTAACATATACACATTACTATATATAATAGATAACCAGCAAGGACCGACTGTATAGCATAGGGAGGTATACTCAATATTTTGTAATAACCTGTAAGGAAAAAGAATCTGAAAAAGAATCTCTCTGTATATGTATACATGTATAACTGAATCACCTTGCTGTACACTGAAACTAACACAAGATTGTAAGTCAACTATACCTAAATAAAAAATAATAATAATCCTCACTCCTAGATTTGTAGACTAAGCAACTGGGTAATTGGTGGTGCCTCTGATTTACAGAGGGAAGATGTGGGGAAGAGTGGGATTGTTGAGGAGGACTTCTGGGTTTGGACACGTCAAAGATGTCTGTTTGACACTCAAGTGGAGCTATGGAGTTGAAAGTTGGAAGATATGGCAATCATGGAAGAGTTTGGGCCTGGAAACCTAGATTTGGGAGTCATTGGAATAGACATAGTATTTGAAGCCATGTGACTGAATGAACTCAGTTAGGAGAGGAGAGAAGATGGAGAAGGGAAGACATCTGAGGACCAAGTCCCAAGGCCCTCCATCAGAATTCAGATAAAGCAAGAAGACCCAGCAAAGGAGACTGAGTAGGAATGATCACAAATGTAGGAGAAAAAACCAGGAGAGTTGGGTGTCCAGGAAGCCAAGAAGGAAAGTGCTTCAAGAAGGAGGCAGTGTTGGGCTTCCCTGGTGGTGCAGTGGTTAAGGATCCCCCTGCCAATGCAGGGGACACGGGTTCAATCCTTGGTCCTGGAAGATCCCACATGCCGCGGAGCAACTAAGCCCGTGAGCCACAGATACTGAGCCTGTGCTCTAGGGCCCGTAAGCCACAACTACTGAGCCCGCGTGCTGCAACTACTGAAGCACACGCGCCTAGAGCCAGTGCTCCGCAACAAGAGAAGCCACAACAATAAGAAACCCACGCACTGCAACGAAGATCCAACGCAGCCAAAAAAAATCATTAAATAAAAAAAAAAAAAAGTAAAAGAAAGAAGGAGGCAGTGTCAAGATATGGAAGCAATCTACGTGTCCATCAACAGATGAATGGATAAAGAAGACGTGGTGTATATATACAACAGAATACTACTCAGCCATAAAAAGGAATGAAATTTTGCCATTTGCTGCAACCTGGATGGACTTGGAGGGCATTATGCTAAGTGAAATAAGTCAGACAAAGACAAATATTGTATGATATCACTTATATGTGGAGTCTGAAAAATACAACAAACTAGCGAACATAATAAAAAAGAAGCAGATTCACAGATATAGAGAACAAACTAGTGGCTACCAGTGGGGAGAGGGAAGGGGGCAGGGGCATGATAGGGGTAGGGGGAAAAAAGGGTTATTATGGGACTATATGAAATCACTTGTGTGAAACTTTTGAAAATTGTAAAGCACTATAGAATTTAAAGAATCTTTCATTCAATAAAAAAAAGAAAGAAGGAGGAGGATGGACCTAGAGATTATCAATACTAAGTGAAGCAAGTCAGACAGAGAAAGACAAATATCATATGATACCACTCATATGTGGAATCGAATTTTTAAAAAAATTATACAAATGAACTTACTTACAAAACAGAAACAGACTCACAGATTTCGAAAACAAATTTATGGTTACCAAAGGGGAAACACGGAGGGGAGGGATAAATTAGGAGCTTGGGGTTAACATACACACACTACTATATATAAAATAGATAACCAACAAGGACCTACGGTATAGCACAGGGAACTCTACTCAATATTCTGTAATAAACTATATGGGAAAAGAATCTGAAAAAGAATGAATATATGTGTATGTATAACTGAATCACTAAGCTGTATACCTGAAACTAACACATTGTAAATCAACTATACTCCAATAAAAATTTTTTAAAAAAGAACACAGGAAAAAAAAAAGGAGGAAGAAGAGGCAGTGTTCAGAGTGTCTAATGCTGCTGAGAAATGCAGAAACATAAGGACTGAGGTTTGGCTACCATAGATGACCTTGACTAAACAATGGGAGATGAAGAAGAGACCTCAGGTAGGGAAAAATCTTTAGAGAAGTTTTGCTACAAAGGGAGCAAAGAGAGGTGATAATAGCAGGAGAGGGAAGTGGAGTCAAGGAAAGTTGGGTTTTGGGTTTTGGGGTTTTTTTGGCCATGCCACACAGCTTGTGGGATCTTGGTTCCCTGACCAGGGATCGAACCCATGCCCCCTGCATTGGAAGCGCGGAGTCCTAACCACTGGACCTCCAGGGAATTCCTTTTTTTTTTTTTTTTTTCTTTAGGATAGAAAAGATGTTAAGATAGAAGGTCTTATAGCAGAATTGTCTGCTGATGGCAAAAAAAAAAAAAAAAAAAAAAAATTAAGCATATACTTATCGTATAACCCAGCAAGCTCACTCTTAGCTACTTATTCAGGAGACCTGAAAACTTACGTTCACAAAAAAACATGTACATGATTTTTATAGCAGCTTTCTCCATAATTGCCAAAAACTAAATGAAACTCAAACGTCCTTCATATAGGGAATGGATAAATACATGGGCACACATGCCTTGGACCAGTACTGAATGTTAAGTAGGAAAAAGAGTCGACTCTACTTCAATAAACAATAGAACGTAGGGACTTCCCTGGTGGCACAGTGGTTAAGAATCCGCCTGCCAGTGCAGGGGACACGGGTTCAAGCCCTGGTCCGGGAAGATTCCACATGCTGCGGAGCAACTAAGCCCGTGCGCCACAACTACTGAGCCTGCACACCTAGAGCCCGTGCTCTGCAACAAGAGAAGCCACTGCAATGAGAAGCCTGCGCACCACAACGAAGAGTAGACCCCGCTCTCCACAACTAGAGAAAGCCCGCGCGCAGCAACGAAGACCCAACGCAGCCAAAAAATTAATTAATTTTTAAAAAACCCTAAAGGATAGAGCTACTGATACAAACAACAGGAATGAATCTTCCATGCATTATGCTAAGTGTAAGAAGCCATATTGAAAAGGCTACATACCCTATGATTTCATTTACACTTGACCCTTGAACAACACGGGTTTGAACTGCGCAGGTCCACTCATACGTGGATTTTTTTCAGTAGTCAATACTGCAGCACTAAACGATCCGGTTGGTTGAATTCCTGGATGCAGAACCGTGGATATGGAGGAACCACAGTACTCAGATTTTTCAGTTGCATGGACTGTCAACACCCCTATCCGACCTGGAGCATTGCTCAAGGGTCAACTATATTTGACATTCTGGAAAAGGCAAAACTACAAGAGCAGAGGGAGAGAAAACAGAGCAGTTGTTTCCAAGAGCTGGAAGTGGGGGAGGCAGCTGACTACAAAGGGAAGGAGGGAACTTGGGGGGAGGGATGGAAGGTTCTATATCTTCACTATAGTGGCAGTTACATAACTATCCGTTTGCCAAAACTCATAGAAGTGTACACTATAAAGGGTCACTTTTATTGTATGAGAATTAAATCTCAATAAACTCGACCAAACAAAAAAACTGGCTTCCCCAAATTAATTCATTAATGGCAAAGGGAAAAAAATAATAACTTTATAATGGAGAAACCCAGCAGACACTAGCCTAACCAAGTGATCAAAATTAATGTCACCGGTGACAAGATATAGCAACATCATGTGCCCCCAGTATGATGTGATGAGAAGGGAACTTCAACTGTGTGGCATCCTCCCTCCCCGCAAAAAACTATAATCTCAATCTTATCAAGACAAGACACCAGATAAATGCAAATTGAGGGACAGTCTGCAAAGTAACTGACCAGTATTCTTCAAAAGTGTTGAGGTCATTAAAGACAAGGAAAAAGTAAGAAACGTTTGCAGAATTGCAGGAGACTAAGGGGACATGACAGCTAAATGCAACGTGGTACCCTGGGTTGGATCCTAGGAGAGAGAGAGGAAATTAGTGGGGAAATGGAGACAATTGGAACGTCATTCAGTCAACAGCATTGTACCAGTGTCAATTTCTCCGTTTTAACAAATGAACCTTGGCAATGTAAGACGCTAACATTAGGGGAAACTGGGTGAAAGATATCACGAATTCTCTGTGCTATCTTTGCCACACTTTTGTAAGTCTGAAAATATTTCAAAATTAAAAGTAAAGCAAACAAAAAAGATCGTATTATAACACAGGAATGACAACATGATACCGAGGAATAGGAGAAACTGACATTGAAATTGACATAACACGTCGGTGTTAGTTTCCTGTTGGCTGCTGTAAAAAATTACGACAGACTTAGTGGCTTAAAACAATACACATTTATTACCCTACAGTTCTGGAGGTTGGAATTCTAATATGGGTCCACAGGGCTGTGTTCCTTCTGGAGGCTCTAGGACAGAAGTCATTTCCTTGTTTGCTTTCTCCAGCTTCTACAGGCCACCTATATTCCCTGGCTCGTGGCCCTTCCCTCCATCTTCACAGTCAGCAAAGTAGCATCTCTCTCCTCTCTGACCTCTACTTTTTTTTTTTTCATTTTTCATTTTTCATTTTTTCTTCTTTTGTTTTTTCATTTTTAATTATTATTATTTTTTTGTCTTTTATCTTCTTTTCCCCGTGGCACCATGCACAGCATGCAGGATCTTAGTTCCCTGACCAGGGATCAGACTCGTGCCCCCTGCAGTGGTAGCGTGGAGTCTTAACCACCTGGCCACCAGGGAAGTCCCCATTTTTAAGTATTTTCTATTTTATTTTAATGTCTTACCTGTACGTCCAGCCTCACATCATCTAGGAATCTGACCTTCCTACCTCCTTCTTGTAAAGACCCTTGTGATTACCTTGGTGCCACCGAGGTCATCTGGGATAATCTCCCCAACTCAAGAGCCTTAATTTAATCACACCCACAAAGCTCCTTTTGCCATATAATATTGGGTTGGCCAAAAGGTTCACTCGTTTTTTTCCCGTAAGATGGCTCTAGTAGCACTTAGTTGTCTTTAACTTCATTTGAAACAATTTTGTTAGATTGCGTGTGACAGCTGTCATGTCAGCGTGCATTTAAAAAAAGACGTATCAAAACTGGTGAATTTTTGTATAGCCATTTTAATATTGAAGATGGAAGAAAAAAAGCAGCATTTTCGACATTTTATGCTTTATTATTTCAAGAAAGGTAAAAACGCAACTGAAAGGCAAAAAAGGGTTTGTGCAGCGTATGGAGAAGGTGCTGTGACTGACGGAACATGTCAGAAGTGGTTTGTGAAGTTTCGTCCAGGAGATTTCTCGCTGGACGGTGCTCCACGGTCCGTTAGACCAGAAGTAGTTGATAGCAATCAAATCGAGAAATTAATTGAGAACCATCAACATTATACCACGCAGGGCTTCCCTGGTGGCACAGTGGTTAAGAATCCACCTGCCAATGCAGGGGACACGGGTTTGAGCCCTGGTCCGGGAAGATCCCACATGCTGCGGAGCAACTAAGCCCGTGTGCCACAACTACTGAGCCTACACTCTAGAGCCCGCAAGCCACAAGTACTGAGCCCACATGCCACAACTACTGAAGCCCGTTTGCCTAGAGCCCCCCTGCTCTGCAACAAGAGAAGCCACCGCCGTGAAAAGCCCACGCACCGCAACGAAGAGTAGCTCCCACTCCCCACAACTAGAGAAAGCCCGTGCTCAGCAACGAAGACCCGACGGAGCCAACACAAACAAACAAATAAATAAATACAATTTAAAAAATAAAACAAAACAAAACATTACACCACGCGGGAGATAGCTGACACTCAAAATATCCAAATCAAGCGTTGAAAATCATTTGCACCAGCTTGGTTATGTTCATCCCTTTGATGTTTGGGTTCCACATAAGTTAAGCGAAAAAAACTTTCTTGACTGTATTTCTGCATGTGATTCTCTACTTAAACGTAACGGAAACGTTCCGTTTCTAAAACAAATTGTGACGGGCAATGAAAAGTGGATACTGTACAATCATGGGGAACGGAAGAGATCATGGAGCAAGTGAAATGAACCACCGCCAACCACACCAGGGGCTGGTTTTCATCCAAAGAAGGTGATGTTGTGTATATGGCGGGATTGGAAGGGAGTCCTCTATTATGACCTCCTTCTGGAAAACCAAATGATTAATTCCAACAAGTACTGCTCCCAATCAGACCAAATGAAAGCAGCAGCACTAGATGAAAAGTGTCCAGAATTAGTCAACAGAAAACGCATAATCGTCCATCAGGATAACGCAAGACTGAATGTTTCTTTGATGACCAGGCAAAAACTGTTACAGCTCGGCTGGGAAGTTCTGATTCATCCACCATATTCATATTCACCAGTCATTGCACCTTCGGATTTCCATTTATTTCGGTCTTTACAAAATTCTCTTAATGGAAAAAATTTCAGTTCCCTGGAAGACTGTAAAAGGCACCTGGAACAGTTCTTTGCTCAAAAAGGTTAAAAATTTTGGGAATATGGAATTATGAAGTTGCCTGAAAAATGGCAGAAGGGCGTGGAACAAAAAGGTGAATACGTTGTTCAATAAAGTTCTTGGCGAAAATGAAAAATGTGTCTTTAAAAACCAAAGGCACTTTTTGGCTAACCCAACATATTCAAAGGTTCTGGGAATTAGGACATGGACATCTTCCGGGGTGGGGGGGGGGGACATCATTCTGCCTCACATATTAATGATACAAGAGAATTAGGAGTGATGACAGGAGCTGAGTCCGCAGGTGGGACAGAGAGATGGGACCCAGGACACAAGGCAAGATGTTGGTCTTGGATCAGGAGGGACAGATGAAAAGCAGACCATCTGGGCAGCTGATAGAATGGGCTGTGGGAAGATGAAGTGTCTGGTAGCCTCTATGCTTTCAGAAGAATGAGGAGAGAGGGAATCAGCTGACTGAAGGAGGAGAATGAAGATTGCTCCAGGAGGCGATTCCTCCTGGTGAGGAGGACCAGGGTGAGCTGGGGATTTGAGGAGAATGAAGATGGGGCATTGCCATCTTGTGTGTGTGGCGGGTGCTGAGTGTACGTTGATGAAGGACACAGAGCAGGGTCACAGGAGGGCTGGGATTTGGGGTCCAGCCCCCCTCAGAGCCCCCTGGGAAGGCACAGAGTGGGTGAGAGGATTTACTAGGGTTAGGGTTTCACCCCAACAGTGCCCTGGAGGGGATCATAGGCAAAGAAGGGAAAGACATCCGAAGGAGAGTGACTTTATGGGGGACCGTGGAACGGTGGAAGCAGAGGGAAGAGGGAAGGGAGGACAAGATGGGGGTAGTCAAAGATAATGAGAATCTAATGGGGTCCGTGCATTGTACATGCTGGTGGGCTTGAAAGTTGGCTTTATTTTTATTTATTTATTTTTTTGCTGCACCCCCCGCAGCTTGCAGAATCTCAGTTCCCCGACCAGGGATTGAACCCCAGGCCATGGCAGTGAAAGCCAAGAATCCTAACCACTAAAGCCACCAGGGAACTCCCTTGAAAGTTTTTTTTTTATTTGGTTGGTGGGAAAAGGGAGCGCATGGACAGAGAATGGGGTGATAAAAATAGAGTTTGCCTACTGTGTAGCACAGGGAACTATATTCAGGATCCTGCGCTGAACCATAACGGAAAAGAAGAGGAAAAAGTATATTTATGTATAACTGAATCACTGTGCCGTGCAGCAGAAATTGACGTTGTAAATCAACTATACTTGAATAAAATAATTTTTTTAAAAGAAGAAGAGGAAATCAACTAAACTCCCATAAAAAACAAAAACAAACAAAAAAGAGGAAGAAAAAAATAGTTTGGGGAGTTCCCTGGCGGTCCAGTGGTTAGGACTTGGCACTTTCGTTGCTGTGGCCCACGTTCAGTCCTTAGTCAGGGAACTAAGATCCCGCAAGCCGCGCCGTGTGGCCACAAAAAAAAAAAAAAAAAAAAGTTTTAAGGGGGTGTAGTTACTGATAATGACAAGGACAAGGGTATGACCGAGAAAGTGGGTGGCACAATCAAGGGGGGGACAGATAGATACAGGTGTAGAGTTTCTTTGGGGGGAAAACAAAAATTGCCTAAAATTGATTGCAGTGATGCATGCAAAACTCTTATGAATATAGGAAGAACCATTGGGTTATATACTTTATTTTTTAAAATTATTTTATTTTATTTTATTTTACATTTATTTATTTTTAAAAATTTTGGGCTGCATTGGGTCTTCATTGCTGCGCGTGGGCTTTCTCTAGTTGTGGCAAGTGGGGGCTGCTCTTCCCTGTGGTGCACGGGCTTCTCATTGTAGTGGCGTCTAAGCGCATGGGCTTCAGTAGTTGCAGCATGCAGGCTCAGTAGTTGTGGCACGCAGGCTCAGTAGTTGTGGCTCGAGGGCTCAGTCGCTCTGAGGCATGTGAGATCTTCCCAGACCAGGGATCGAACCCGTGTCCCCTGCATCGGCAGGTGGATTCTTAACCACTGCGCCACCAGGGAAGTCCCATGTCGTATACTTTAAACGAGTAAATTGTATGGTATGTGAATTGTAGCTCAATAAGACTGTAAAAAAGGAAGGATGGGGGCTGGGGTAGATCAGAGGGCAAGATGGATGGAAATGATGGGTTCAGAGTACCAAGAGGCCACGTGTAGATTATCTAGTATCATGGTGTGTGTTAACGAACCACCCAAAGACTGTATGACTGAAAACAATAAAGATCATTTATCTCACTCACAAGTCTGCAAGCTGGGCAGGGCCTCAGGGAGAAGGCTTATCTCTCCTCCAGGGGATAGCCTGGCTGGGGCAGGAGGACTTCTAAGATGGCTCACTCACGTGGCTGCAGGCTGGTGCTGGGGATCAGCTGTGAGTTTAGTAGCCTAGGGTCCTCTCCACATGGGCCTTGTCATCTAGCCTGCACAAGTGTCCCAAGGAAAAGAGTGGGGTGGAAGGTTGCCTGTTATGATCCAACCTCGGAAATCACACTGCGTCCCTTCCAAGGTGGTCTGTTAGTTGAGAGTCTCACCAAAAGCTGGAGAATGGACTCCACAAGATAGGGTGTGACATGGCTCGGACAAAAAATATGGTCCTTTTTGGAAAAGACAACCGGGTACAGGCCAGGTTTTAGCAGAATCATCTATATGGGGATATTGAAATTATTAAGAATTATGACAGTCGTTTTAGAGTGATGGATATAGAGCCAGGGTTGAAAATCTTCCATGAAAGAGTGGGAGTGGGCAGAAGGGAAAGGGATGAGTTCTTTAGGGAAGGCTGGGAAGAGGTGTCCATGGATAACTTGAGCTTCAAAGGAGCTGAGGGAGGGAGAATTGTCTGGAAGTGGCAAGAAGGAGTGCCCACCTCCAGGCTCAGTGGTAGGAGGGTGTTAAGAGATAGGGCTGCAGGGAGGAGGCGAGATCGGTGCACACAGAGCATTCAGAAACCCACAAAGAGGGATCTCTGTGGGCTCTGAGAATGAGAAAAAAAAGAGAAGAAAGGAGACCAGAAAGAAGGGAAAAGGCCAGAGAGATGGGGAGACAGAGACCCAGACACGGGTAGGGCCAAAGACCATGAAAAAAAGGGACATAGACACAGAGAGAGGGAAACAGAAATCCAGATGGATGGTGACATAGCATCCCAGAAAGAAATTGTAGACAGGAAGAGAAAGCGTGCCAGAATTCCTAGGGGGTTAAAACCTTTAGTGTCTCTCTCTACTCCCCCAGCAGAGGGCGCCCGGGGCCTCATTCCCTGGAGTCCGGGTGTCCAATCCCCACGACTTCCCGCCAAGCACATCGGATGGGGCTATTTTTACCCCGTGTCATAGGACACCGGTGGCTGGAAGGCCATCGTCTGTCTGTCCTTTGGTCCCTTCGAGTGACCCTGCGGCATTTCCCCAGCCCACCCCTGACCTGTTCCTGGCAGGCCTGGCCTCCTTTTGCACTATTCAGGGCTGCAGCTCAGGCCTTGCTGGGTCTAAGAAAGTCTGGCAGAGAATCCAGGTGGAGACCCGGGGGGTGGGGGTAGGGGCAACCCGAGCGAGGGGACCCCGTGTGGGGGACACATGCTCAGGGTTTAGAGCTGCTGGAACATCCCCAGGATGGGGAAACCACCAGGACAATGGCAGAGACAACCTAGGGTGAATGTCAGAGAGAGATTCAGAGATATGACTCGGGAGAGGCTCGGTCCTCCAGAGGCCCTGAGACAGAGACTCGCAGTAATTCAGAGAAACAGGGAAAGAAAGATACCCAAAGGGGAGACCCAGAGAATCCCAGGGACAGAGACACAGCGGGCTGAGAGGTAATGAGAGAGAAGAGACCCAGAGAGACAAGAAGCAGAGAGACCCAGACAGAGGGGAAAGACAGAGACCAAGAGAGACAAGAAATAAACAGAGATAGAGATACAAGAATCAAAAGGAAGACGGAGATTCGGAGAGACCAAGACACAGAGACTGACGGGAATCCCCAGACACAGATGACCCTAGAACGGCAAAGCTCAGAGATAAATGACCCATAGAGATACTCAGAGATACAACCCCGAGACCAGAGATACAGAGACCCAAAGTGAAGACATAGCCAGACACAGAGACATACAAAAGAACGAGAGAGAGAGACAAAGAGATGGAAATTTGTGACTCCAACAGAGCGGCTCAGATACTCATAAAAACATAGACGAGAGACATACACGGAAACCCGGAGAGACGCAGGACAGAGATCTCAGGCGATGGAGAGACAGAGGGAAAGGAACCCGGAAGGCCAGGTGGACCCCGAGAAAGCGCAGCGCCGCGTCGCCTGAGGGTAAAGGGCGGGCGCCCCGGCAGAGGGCGCCCGAACGCCCTCTGCCCCGCCGGGGTCATGGCGACCCCTCCCCCGCGCCCTGGCCGCATGGCCGGGCTATTTTTACGCGTGGACACCGGACACCAGGCTGGGGCGGCTGGGGCGGCTGGGGCGGCTGGGGCGGCTGGGGCGGCGGCGGCCGAGGCGGGGCCGGGCCGGGTCGGGCGTCGGGGGCCACACGTCCGTCCGCGGGTCGCCGGGGCTGCGCGCGCCATGGAACCCGGGTGCCCGCCGCCGTGCGGCTGCTGCGAGCGAGTGGTGCTCAACGTAGCTGGGCTGCGCTTCGAGACCCGGGCGCGCACGCTGGGCCGCTTCCCGGACACGCTGCTCGGGGACCCGGTGCGCCGCAGCCGTTTCTACGACGGCGCGCGCCGCGAGTACTTCTTCGACCGGCACCGGCCCAGCTTCGACGCGGTGCTCTATTACTACCAGTCCGGCGGGCGCCTGCGGCGGCCGGCGCACGTGCCGCTCGACGTCTTCCTGGAGGAGGTGGCCTTCTATGGGCTGGGCGCCGCGGCGCTAGCGCGCCTGCGCGAGGATGAGGGCTGCCCCTTGCCATCGGAGCGCCCCCTGCCCCGCCGCGCCTTCGCGCGCCAGCTCTGGCTGCTCTTCGAGTTCCCCGAGAGCTCGCAGGCCGCGCGCGTGCTCGCCGTTGTCTCAGTGCTCGTTATCCTCGTCTCTATCGTCGTCTTCTGCCTCGAGACGCTGCCCGACTTCCGCGACGACCGCGACAACTCGGGGCTCGCCGCGGTGGCTGCAGCTGGCCCGGTGAGGGGGCGGGGCCTGCGTGTGGAGAGGCGGGGTTTGGGAGGAGCTGGACGAGGTCCACGGGGTCCTGGCCAATCATAAGGTGGGGTAAGGGGCAATGGGAGGTGGGGCCTCTCAGGAAGGTGGGGCCTGGCTGTGGCTGGGCAAGGCATTGGGGGCCTGGTTGGAAGGCCTGACCAATCAAAGGTGGGCAAAGGCCTGTGAGAGGTGGGCAAAGGCCTGTGAGAGGTGGGCAAGCCAGGGACGGCACCAGACCAGGGGACTCTACATTAAATCCTGGGCTGGGGGCGGGAAAGGTATAGCTTAATGGGGCGGGGCCTGAGGATCTGAGTAGGAGGACCTGCCTTATCAGAAGGCGTGCGCTGAGGTAGGTGAGAAACCCGGCTTTTGGAGGGCAGGAGCACAGGAGGACAGGTGTATTAAGAAATCAAAACTGAGGGATAAGGCGAGACTGAAAAATCGGGGGTCTATACGGCTGGCAGTAACCAATGGGAAGGATGGGCTGGAGGTAGTGAGATCTGGGACCTCAAGAAAGCCGCCGAGGGAGCTGCAGATCGAGGGGTGGGGCCTGAGGACTGGGGCAAAAGGAATCCATCATAAAGAAAGTTGAGCTGAGGGCCGTGAGGGGAGGGGCCCGGGTTTTGGCACAAAGATAAGGTCTTTAACCATTATGGTCCAGGCTGGGTTTGGGGAGGGCAGGGCACAAGGGAGTGGGACTAGGATGGGGACCCTCCCCAACTGGAAATTCAACTCCGGGGGCGGGATTTTGGGAGGGAAGAGATTGAGCCCTACTCAAGCCTTATTTCAGGAGGCCCTGCCAATGAAGGATCAGGGACCCTAAAGTCAGCCTTCCCTGCGGGTCCCGAAAAGGAGGGTACTACAGCTAGGTCACCGGGGTTCTGGGGGCAGCAGCTATTGACCAATTTGTAAAGAAGTAGTTGAATATTTAAACAGCAAATATGGCCATTCCAGTGCGTCCCAGCCCTGGCATGGTCCTCCCTGAACCCCTTCCTCTCTGCAGTTTCCGGCTCGGCTGAACGGCTCCAGCCCAGTGCCTGGACTCCCACCTCGCTTGCCCTTCGATGACCCGTTCTTTGTGGTGGAGACGCTGTGCATCTGTTGGTTCTCCTTCGAGCTGCTGGTGCGCCTGGCGTCCTGCCCAAGCAAGACAGCCTTCTTCAAGAACGTGATGAACCTCATCGATTTCGTGGCCATCCTGCCTTACTTTGTGGCACTGGGTACCGAGCTGGCCCGGCAGCGGGGGGTGGGCCAGCCAGCCATGTCACTGGCCATCCTGCGAGTCATCCGACTGGTACGCGTCTTCCGCATCTTCAAGCTGTCCCGGCACTCAAAGGGCCTGCAGATCTTGGGCCAGACCTTAAGAGCCTCCATGCGAGAGCTGGGCCTCCTCATCTTCTTCCTTTTCATTGGTGTGGTCCTCTTCTCCAGCGCAGTCTACTTTGCCGAGGCCGACCGGGCAGAGTCCCATTTCACCAGCATCCCTGAGTCCTTCTGGTGGGCGGTGGTCACTATGACCACAGTTGGCTATGGAGACATGGCGCCCGTCACTGTGGGCGGCAAGATAGTGGGCTCTCTGTGCGCCATTGCTGGCGTGCTGACCATTTCCCTACCTGTGCCAGTCATTGTCTCCAACTTCAGCTACTTTTACCACCGGGAGACAGATGACGAAGAGGCCGGGATGTACAGCCATGTGGACACGCAGCCCTGTTGCCCACTGGAGGGCAAGGTCAATGGGGGGTTTGTGGATCGAGAGGTTCCTGAGCTCCCACCTACACTCCTCTGGCCTCCGCCTGGGAAACACATGGTCACCGAAGTGTGAGGGACAGTTGAGGTCTGCAGAACCTCACATTTCCTTGGAGGGAGGGAGGGAGGGAAGGGAGGAAGGAAAGTTGGGGGGAGGGTGTCGGGTTTAGGAAGAACTAAGTTAAGTGGTAATGGGTTGGGGAACACTAAGTCTTATTGGGTCTTGAGTTGTGGATTTGTAGCCCCTGTGGGTACCTCCTTAGGTGACAGTGAATGGCAATGGGTTATGCTGATTTGAGGGGGAGGCTCCATCGGTTTGTATTGCATTGGGTTGTGCAAAGCTTGGGGTAGTATTGAGATAGGTTTTGTCACATAATTTTGTGAGTTTCTTAGTTCCATGTTGGATCGGGTTGGGTTACGAGTGTAGGTGAGTCTTGTCCAACTGCATTATGCAGGATTCTGTGGTTTTATGAGTCCCCTAGGGCCACGTTGGATCAAGTAAGGTGGTCACCCATGGCACTGTTGGGACTGATTGTGTGTTCATGCATGGTGCTGGAGAGTTGGGTTGAGACACTGGAAACTGCGTGGCTTTGTGATTCTTCTAGGGCCATGTTATTTTAAGTTCTGTGAACTTGTGAGTCATGTAGAAATACGAAGAGTCATGTGATAGAATGTGAGCTTTCTAGGTTATATGAGGTTAAGTTGGGTTGGAATGTATGAGCATAGGAGTCTTTCAGGGTTCTGTTGTGTTGAATTGTGTAGAGTTATGTGGCTAGAAGTTTGTCGGGGCTACAATGAGTTGAGTCGTAATGAGTTGTATAATCATGTGAACCTCGTAGGACCAGTTCAGTTGGGTCATACAACTGTTTGGTTTGGGTTACATCAAGTTGCGTCCCTGAGTCCTGTAGGAACGTTGGGTTGAGTTGGACTGTATGTATGAGCACCACAGGGCCATGCTGGTTTGTTTTGCATTTAATGGTAGCGCCAGGACCCAAGGATAACAGCACTGGGAAGGAATCATGTGTCAAGGAGTGAATGTGCTATGTGGACTCTAGGAGACCAACTGAACTGGCTTGCCCCGTGTCATCCCTATAAGGGGCAGGGCTAGGTTCTGTATCTGTAGATTCAGTTGGTCACACAGAAGGCTTCTGGGTGAACTTGGAAGATGTAGATGCCCCTTACATTTACCCCACACCTGCTTTGTTTTGCCATTCAAACCCCTCCTCTATCTGTCTTCCCTTGGAGTTTTCCTTCCAGACATGGAGATCAGCGCCACAAGGGAAGGGGAAAGGGGGAGAAACTGTACTCTGTTCAGACATGATGGGGGGATAGAAACCCAAGGGAGGGGGACAGAGAGCTGGGGAGGGATAGAGACCCAGAGAAAGAAAGAGAAAGAAACCCCAAGAGGGGGAAAAAGACCCAAAGAGAGGGGGAGACAGAGACCCAGAGGGGGCAGGTATCAGGCACCCAGAGAGAGAGGGACAGAGACCCAGAGTTGGAAAGAGACCAGAGCACCCCAGAGAAAGAGAACCAAAAAAGAAAAAGGCAGAAAAAGTCAGTGCCCCTGAACCTGAGAGAGATGCACAGTGTATGCCATGGAATCACAAAGGGATCCCAAATCAAGACGCACCACCCTAACCTCCCGCAGCTCAAGAAGTGTGTCAGACAAACTGCAGGGCCCACTCTATCTTCCTGGGGAGAAAGCAGTGTCTCAGAGCATGGGCATGACTTCCCAAGGTCGCGTGGCTTGTCCCCGGGGAGGGATGGGGGGGCTGGACTTGTGGCCTGCTGCTTGACCCTACATGTCCCCATCAGCCTGCTGGTCTGCACAGGACTTCCCGAGTCTAACAGCCTCATTTCTCACAAATGAGGAAACTAAGGCTCTGAGGGGAGGGGGTTACCCAAGGTCAGAGGTCTTTCAGTACTAAAAGGGCATTTGGAGGAGGAAGAAGAGGAGGATGGTTACGTCACTCACATATATAGGGCTGCCTATGTGCCACGTAACTTTCAAAGTACTTGTATTAATTTATTAAAATCCATCCAGTGGTTTACAGAGAGTTGTTGTTGTTATTTTTAGCTAGGAAACCACCCCCCTTTCTTTTTTGGTCAAATGAAATCTTACTTAGGAGCACCAGTGTGATGCATCGGAGGGTGTGAACTGGTTTGAGGAGTCTCTCTTGACAACTCAGAATGTGGCTAACAAATTCCGTTTGGAAACCCCTGATTTAATCCAACCACCTTTTTACACAGAGAGATAGAAGAAGGTACAGACTGTGAGAAGTGTTTGATAAAGGTTGAAAAAAATGTAACCTTTAAATAATATAACACTTCTCTCCGAAATGGAGAGAAAGGCACATTTGGAAAAGAAATGGAGACAGACCCCCTCACAGTGACAGACACAGGGCAGAGTCTGGGAGGCAGGCACAGAGCCCAGCACAGGGACCCAAAGAGGAAGAGACACGTGCAGAGAGGACAGAGATACCCAAGGGGAAGAGGGAGAGCAGGAGAGAAGAGGGCAGCGGTCTGGGAGGGGGTAAGAGACAGGAGGGCGGACAAAGACCCATAGAAGGAGGAAGAGACCAGAGAGGAGGGGCCAGAGATCCAGGGAAGAGAGAGGGACAGGGACCCAGACAGAGAGGAGAGGGATACAGAGAGAGGGGGACAGAGACCCAAGGAGAGAGGGGGAGACGGAAACTGCTTCCCATTAGTCTTTGAAAACTCACCCCTACTACCCCATCAGAGACTGAAAGTTGCATAAAGTTCCTCTGGTAGGGGGTGGGGCATGTTCGGTGCTTAGGGGTATGGGAAGCATGGCGAGGTCAGGGAAGTGACCTGAGTGGACACTCAAAGACTGGGAAGCGCCCCTCCTCCACCCCAATAAACAACCGCAGCAGCCTTCTATGTGGCCTTGGCTCGGATGGGGAGAGGTGAGGGGAACACCCTAATCCGGGGACACCCTTCCCGCCACCTTGCCATGCTATATTTAGGCTGAGGGAGGGGTACGGGATGACCACTCCCCCCCCTCCACGAAGGCGGGTGTCGGCTTTCCTCCTGAAAATAGCTCCAGGGGAAGGATGAAGCGTTAAGTCTGTCCCGGGACTCCAACTCCTGTCCGATCTCCGTCTGTCTTAAGGTCTCTCTTTCTCTGGGTCTCTGTCCCCCTTGTGGGGTTCTGTCCCCTTTTCTCAGCATGTCTGTCCCCTCTCTCTGCATCTGTGTCTTCTCTCTCTCTCTCTGGGTTTCTGTCTCCCTCTTTCTCTGGAAGTCTGTCCCTTTTTCCTCTCCATTTTTGTGCCTTTCCCCCACCTCCCTTCAACTGTCACTATTCACTTTCTTTCTCTAAGCAGGTCATTCTGTTGCCAAATCATATCTTTGTCTATCTCCGGGTCCTAGAATACCTTGAGTTGCTCTTATCTGAACTCAAGACAAGACCCTCTCCCCAGTCCCCACCCAGGAAATTCCAGCAGAGAGGACTTATGTGGGAGAGACCCCCTCACGCAGCGTCTCCCCGGGGCCTCGGGCCTTATCACTCCCCGAGCCCAGCTGGTTAATGTCTGGCCTGGAGCTCCCGGGAGAGTTGGGGATGAGAGCGGAGGGTGGGAATCTGCCCGGGGATTGACACTTCACTGGCAAAAGAACGCAAAGGAATCTCAGGCCCAGACTCCTGGGTCTGAGGGAGGAGGGGGCTGGAGCTGAGGAAGAAAAGGGCTGGGGGTCCAGACTCCTGAGTCTGAAGGAGCCGGGAGCTGCGCGGGCCCAGACTCCGGAGTCTGCGGGAGGAGGGGTCTGGGGGACCTGGACTCCTGGATCCGGGGGAGGAGGGGGCTGGGGACCCGGACTCCGGGGTCTGAGGGAGGGAGTGGGGTGCTGGCGCCTGGCCTCCTGGGACTGAGGCGGGCGGAGGGCTGAGCTAGCCAGGCCAGGCTTCCGAGGTCTCGGCACGCGTGTGGAAGGCGGGATCCCCCGGCCCCTCCTCCGCCGTCGGGCGCCGCCCCGCCCCCGCCCCCGACCCGGGCCCTCGGGAGCCTGTGCCACGAGGAGCCGGCGGGCGAGCGGGCGTCCCTGCAGCCAACGAGCAGGAGGAGGAGCCGCCGCCGCGCCAGGGGCAGCCGGGGGAGCCGAGGAGTGCGCCCCAGGTGAGAGCCTCCGCGCCTCCTCCCCCGGGATTCCGGCGTCCGGGTCGCCCTGCCCCCGGGTGGGGGGGGCGGGGGCGGGGCCGGCGGGGGCGGGGCTTGGCGGAGGAAACTGAGGCAGGAGGGCAGTGTCCCAGAGGGAGTCCGGACCCCCTGGCTAAACCTTCTGGGGGAGGGGGGGCCGGGGAGTCCGTATATCTGAGTACCTGGGAAGGAGCTTGAACTCCAGAACTCCAGGGTCTGAAGGAGGAGGGCACTGGGGGTCCGGACTCCTGGGTTTGAAGGAAGAGGGATTTGGGGGCCTGGACTCCCGCATCTGAGGGAAGGAGCTGGGGACCTGAGTTCCTGAAAGAGGAGGCAGCTGGGGCCGGGGCTTTTGGGTCTGAGTGAGGAGGGGGCGAGAGCCTGTTCTCCTAAGGGAGGGGGCAGCTAGGGCCCAGGACTCCAGATCTGAGGCAGGAGGCAGCTGGGAACCTACACTCCGGGTTCTGGTTGGGTCAGCATGTGCCCCTCTTCACAATTCCCCCTTCCCATTTCCCCATCTCCCAGCCAGGGCAGGCGGCCACGCCAGGTATGTGCAGTAGAAGTCTTGGACGGGCCCTGGCCTGTCCTGTGAGGAGAGAACATTCCAGGAAGCAGCCTCGGGGACCCGGGGCTTCTTAAGTGTGGGCCCTCAGGGACCCGGGTGTCCAGGCCAGCCCCGCCCCTGCCCTGTCTGAGAGATGAATGGGCTGAGGAGGATGTAATCTTTTCCAGCCTCCATCCTCAGCGTCTCCCCTCCCCTCTCCTCCCCCCATCTGCTTTCCATCCAGGAGCCATCACCTGGGCAGGGCAGGGGCCTCTAGCAGGGGGATGCAGCCTTGGCTCTTGGTCCCCTACACTTTGAGAGGAACACTGAGAAGGGGAGTGTTCAGGCCCCCTCCTCCACCTGCCTCTATAACCTACCTGTTCCCTTCCTCCGCTAGGTGGTTGCCTCCTCCCTCTCCTGAGATGTCAGGAAGGAGGGGGCCACCTGCGTCCCCCACAGGGGCCCCCCGGAGCCTGGGGGCCCCCAACCCTGGAGCTCGGAGGCGGAGGAGGTGCTGACAGGTCTGGTAACCACCCACTTCTTCTCAGTCCTCTCCAGGCCATCCTTTCCCAGAATCCACAGGCTTCCAGAATGTTCTAGAGAAACTGCAATATCCACACCCCTGCCAGTGTCTCCCAGCCCTGGGCCAGTTTCATGGACAGGGAAACTGAAGCCCCACTTGAGAGGAAGTGTCTTGCCTTCACAGTGGCAGTTTTAAGCTGAACTTGGGTCTCCCTAGGATTCCAGAACATGACCTTTCTCAGAATTTTGGAAACTCAAACCTCCTCCAGGCTGCAGGGCTTAGGGTTCCTTGGGGTTGTAGAGACAGGATGGCAGAGTGGTGTTGCTGGGACAGGGTTCAAGTTCCACTTCCGGCATTTGCTGGCTGTGTGACGTGGTGCAAGTCACTAACCTCTCTGAGCCTGTATTTCCCCATTTGCCTGTATTTCCCCATTTGTTGGCTATTAATAGTAATAATAGTAGACTAAGTATGATTAATCTAGAAGTTGGGCATTATCGAAGTCCTAGAATATAGGGTCCCCCGAAGTTCTAGAACAAGTGCCAGAACCGCCTCCCTGTGGTTCTGGCACACAGGTCCCCCTGGAGTTCCCATCGGCCCCCACCACTAAGTTATTATCCTTCTCTCTAATTCCAGCTTCCCTCTCTCTGTCCTCAGGTGCTCAGCGAGATGCTCCCCCACCCCTCAGGCTCCCTCCCCATCCTCCTACTTTTCCTCCTACCCAGTGTCCCAATGGAGCCCCACGCCTCACCCTCACCCCTGCCCCCATTTCCAGTCCCCGAGTGGGACCTCTTGTCCCCCCGAGTAGCCCTGTCCAGGGGTACCCCCGCTGGGCCCCCTCTGCTCTTCCTGCTGGAGGCTGGAGCCTTTGGGGAGCCAGCTGGCAGCCTGGCCAACCGCAGTCGGCGGGGGGTGAGTGAGACAGCACCAGCGAGTCGCCGCGGAGAGCTGGCTGTGTGTGACGCAGTCAGCAGCTGGGTGACAGACCGCCGGACTGCTGTGGACCTGCGTGGGCGCGAGGTGGAGGTGCTTGGCGAGGTGCCTGCGGCTGGCGGCAGTCCCCTTCGCCAGTACTTCTTTGAAACCCGCTGCAAGGCTGACAGCGCTGGGGAAGGTGGCCCCGGTGGGGGTGGAGGAGGCTGCCGGGGTGTGGACCGGAGGCACTGGGTGTCTGAGTGTAAGGCCAAGCAGTCCTACGTGCGGGCATTGACTACCGATGCCCAGGGCCGTGTGGGCTGGCGATGGATACGAATTGACACTGCCTGTGTCTGCACGCTCCTCAGCCGGACTGGCCGGGCCTGAGGCCCATGCCCAGGAACTGGGCAGGTAGAGGAAGAAGAGAGCTGGATGCTGAAAGACCTCAGGGGTGGCCTGGCTGCTCTAGGCCTCAGTTTGGGAACTCGTCAAATGGTCACAAAAATCACAGCTCTCTGATTTTGAGAGCTCAATCTGGGCAAGAAAGACAGATGGTGAAACCAAATGGGGTTTTGAAGGATGAATAGGAGTTCTCTTGGATGAACTTGAGGGTAATAATGATGATGATGATAGCCAATATTTTCTGAGTGCCTACTGTTTATGAGCTCTAATACACAACTTGTCAGATCAGCTCTGGTGGATTTGACCATTGGAGGCCCTCAGCTTCTAAGCTGCTGACCATGCGATCTCAGAGGACATCACCTTGCCCACCCTGGAGAGAGTGACAAGGAGGGGATATGTCAAGAAGTGTGTGTGGGAGCATAAAAACTGGAACATGCAGGCAACTAGTTGGGAGCTGGGGTTCGAATGAGAAATCTTACTTAGTCAGATAGGGCAAGTGTTGACTTAGATATTCTGTTTTGAGGTAGTGAGCTACCTATCACAGCAGGAGCACAAGCAAGGTTGAATGACAGGATGTCAGGATGCTTAAGAGTTCGGCCTTGGTGGGGAGTTGGAATCAGGTTTCTACCCCTCTTCCCTGTCCCAACCTTTACCCTATACTAGTGAAGAAATAGACCTTACCATTGTCCAGCTTGAGTAGAGCATGAGGTTTTGACCAACTGGCTTGCCCCCTGGCTGGGATCAGGGGTGATTTGGACCCTGATCAGCCTAGAGTGAGCCAGGAAAATCCAACAGGAGAAGTGGCCCCAGAAGCCTGAATGAAGCGGTCAGTGGGACCCTGGGCCAGGTTGCAGAAGGCAGCCTCAGTTTTCCCTGTCTGAAGAATGGGTTGGTGGGATGAGATAATGGGGACTGAGGAGGCAGAGGCTTCGACCAAAAGGGCTTTAAAGTGAGGAAGTGACAAGAGAAGTCAGGGGTAGACCCCACACCCTCAGGACACCCCTTCATATATTACCATTCCATAGCCGCATGCAGACACAGACCACACTTTTGCCCTTGTTTCTACATCTCTGTGTTCCGGGTCTGTGGTTCCCGCTCTCTCTTCTGCCGCCTCCTTTGCTGTCTCTCTGTCTAAATTCCTGTCCCATCATCTCTGGGTCATTAGCTCTCTTTCTGTCCCTGTTTCTCACTCACTGTCTCACCCATTCCTGTGTGTGTTTCTTTCTCATTCAGCAAAGCTCTTTCCACACCCACCTCTTTATTGCCAAGTATTTCCCCGTGGGTCCCTCCCTTTTCACCCACCCCCATACCCAGGTGGAAGTTTTCAACCAAATCAAAGGCAGGCAGGACAGAAGAAGCCGAAGCTGATGCTGAGTCCTTCAGCACACACGGGGAGGGAGGGAGAGAGAGCCCTGGGGAAGTCTGGAAATCGTTACCCAGTCCCTCACCCCTGCCCTCTGCTGCCGAGGTGGGCTGTCCTGGCAGAGGGAGGAGGTGGCCAAGAGGGCCGGGACCCTATAGGAAAGGGGGATGTTTGTCATGGATGCCCTGATGCGCTGGGTAGCTCTGCCCTCCTCTCCCTCTGTTCCTCTATTTTTGGGTCTCTGACCACCCCCCGCCCCAGGTCTCTGTCCCCCTCTCTCTGCTGCCCCCTCTCTGGGTCTCTGGATCTCAAACTCTCTGAACTCTGGACTTCCATTGCTCTCCCCCTCTCTTTCTGCCCTCCTCTCCCTCTGGGTCTCCGTCCCCACCCCCGCATTTCTCTGAGTTTTTGTGCCCCTCTTGGGGTCTCTGTACTCCTCTCTCAAAATCCTCCTCCCTCCTGCCTGGGTGTCTTTCTCACTCCATCCATCTGCACGCCTGTAGGCCCTCCATTGGCTGGGTTTAGGGTGGGCGGGTTCTGTCACCCGGGGCAACAGCAACAACAAGCCGGCTCCTGCTAGGCTACGGGGCGGGGGTGGGACCATGGCGGGTCGGACCCTAGCTCGGCGCTCCGGTACCCCACGGTCCCCCATCTCTGGGACAGAGGTGCCTGGATCCCAGCCCAGCTGGCATCTCACCAGCAGTGGCGTCGCCCACCACTGTATCCCGCCCGTGCCCTTTCCCCCGCCCACTGTGCAGGTGAGAGGACCCTAGGCTCTTAGCCAAGAGGAGACTGGGGGCCCAGACTGAAGGAGGGGCTTGGGGATCCAGACACCTGCTGAGAGAAAAGGGGGTTCCGGGCTTAGAGTCCTGTCTGACAGAAGGAGGAGGGTTCCAGGGACTGGGTCTGAGAGAGGAGGGGTCAGGGAACCCGGATGCCTGGAACTGGCGGGAGGAAAGGGCTGGGGACTGACTGGGAAAGATCAGGGCTTGCGGACAAGACTCCTGAGTCTTTTTAGCTGACGTCCTGCACCTTCTCCTCAGTCCACGGTCGCGGAGGCCCTGCCCCCGGCCGCAAAGCAGGATTTGCGTATTTGGGCTTTCGACGAGGTCACCAGCAGATGGGAGACAACCTCGGGCTCGGCGCACGTGCCCAAGACCCACGGCGGGCCCTACGCGCAGCCCAAGGCCCCAGAACCTGCGGATCGCTCGCGGACTGTGGGGATCAAGGATGTAGCGGAAAAAGTAAGGTTCTGGGATGCCCAGGTCCGCGGGAGACAAGGCTGGGGACAGCACTGGAGTCCCGTGCGCCCTCATGTTGGGTCCCCGCGTCGTCTTCTTGCAGCTCAGACACCGCGGCTGGCGCCTCCCTCTGATCACAAAGCACCAGTGCAGTGAGACGAGGGCGCAGTACACCGGCTGGCCCAGCCTGGACCGGGGCGCCACCTCCTTCATCGGGCCCCAGCCCCTGGAGCTTGCGGACCACAACCGAGGGGGCCCTTCCCAGGTAGCAGAGAAGACCGCAGTGGCAGGATCTGGCAGAGCTTTGAGACCCTGGGGCGGGGTCTGAGGGAATTTTGAGTCTGGGGTCTAAAGAGTGGGACAGAATCTGGAGGTTACATTGAGTGGGGAAGGGGCTTAGGCCTTTTGAGGCGGAGCCAGGAGGAGGAGGGGACTGGAAGCCCGAAATCCCAGCTCTGAGGCTGGGGGCACAGCTGGTAAATCCTGGGGCGGGCCTAGGAGGCGGTTCTGAGGCTGCGGGCGGAGCTAGGTAGCCTAATGTACGTGTGGGCGGAGCTTGAATATTCCGAGGCCGGTCTGGAGCGGAAGGCGGGGCTGGCTTCCCCTGTTAGGGAGGTGTAAGGAGTAATAGTCGCCCGAGGCACAGCTGAATTCCAGGGGCGGGACCGAGAAGGTTTGAATCTAGGGGAGGAGCAAGGAAGGTTTTTTAGTGACTGGGTGCTTGGCTTTGTGTCCGATGACGGGCAGAAAGTATTTGGACTTTGCAGGTGAGGCTAGTAAGGGTTCTGATTTGGGGAGCGAAGGTGAAGTGCACTGGCGTGCAACTGGCCAGGAAGGATTCTGATTCTGGGGGCGGGTGTCGGCCTGTTTCAGAGGCGCTGTTGAGGCCGAAGGAAGAGGAACTCCGTCTGGGGCACAGGGCATGAAAAGGGGTATGAAACCTTTCTTGCTCATCCCTCCTCCCGCGATCCTCCTCAGGCTCTAATCCCCTGGACGAAGAACCCCGAGTTGGCCGGCCGGCCTTTCACTGTTTCTGACCAGGGCATCCTGGACCGCCATCAGCTCTACCTGACCACTTCGGCCCGGGACTTCCAGGCCTATTCGAAGTGAGCCTGGGTCCTCCCTTGGCACCGCCCCCCCTGCACAGCCCCCGCATAGGCTGGTGGGACGCCGAGCCCCCCGGTGTTTGGCTCCCCGTCTCTGACTCAGTAGTCTCGGCCTTCAGCTCCTGCACGTGCAATAATCAGAAGTTCAGACCCAGCCCCTACCTTTTTTAGCGCCCTGGTATACTTAGTGTCAACTCTCAGGAACAAGAAGCCTGAAAACGGCCCAAGAAGGAGTTCTGGATCTGGGGACGTGGCCCTGAGGGTCTAGGGCGGGCCTCCTTTGGTATTTGAGTCCCCCAGATAACTCTTATCCGAGGATGCGAAAGTCCCAGATTCCAGGCCCTTAAATACCTCGAGGACCCCGGAATGCAGGCTAGGACTCCCCAGTCCCATGCTTCCTAAAGGGTCCCTGACTCCTACAAATGTGTCCTCGAGGATCTATCTAGCCGTGCCCTCCCCATCGTGCCTCCACCCCAACCCCCGACAGGAAGGAGTTGTCAGGCTACCCTCGCAAGGACTCGGTGACCTCCTGGAGCTTCGGGGAGACGCCCCAGGCCTGGGGCCACGGCCCGAAGCAGCCGCCCGGTCCGTGCTCCTCTCGGCCACTCCGGCCGCCGAAAATCCGCGTGCCGCGCGCCCGTCCGGTGATGCCAGTCGTGCCGCACCGCGGGGCGCTGTCTCTGGCTCAAGAATCCTACGGCCCCCCGCTGCACCCACTCCGCCGGCTCGACCGTTTCTGCCCGCTGGAGCTGCCCTGGGGCGGCCCCCACTGGAAACCCGAGTCAGGCATCTACAGCGTGCCACAAGCCTACAGCACCGAGAACTCCAACTACGGCAGCTTAAAGCCGGCGCTGGTCTGAGCCAGACGGGCCAGCCCTGCCCTGGACACGCCCCCCAAGCGGGGGCGGTGCCGAGACTGGAAGACTGGGACTAGGGGTACACTGGGTGGGGCTAAGACGGGAACCTCGCCCCCCACCTGGGGGCGGGGCATAGCGTGGACCGTGGGCGGGGCGAATCTAACACTTCCATTCGATCGCGGGGGCGGGACTGAGCCTGGAAAATGTACCTTGAGGCTGTGGGCTAGAGGGTGGGACACACCCTCTGCGGCGGAAAGGGCAGAGCTTATCTCAGTGGACGACAGAGTTAAATAGCCTAAACCACGCTCTTTGCTGGGTTCGGTTCCGGCATCCTGGTTTCTGGGGACCTGAGTGTGGGGCAGGTGGGATTCCCGCTGAATCCCTGGTGGAGGGGCGGAGCGTCTGGGTGGACCCCCCCCACCTCTGGTGACAGAATCCAACATCGAAGCCACATCCCTCCTAAGAAGTCGGACTCAGTCTACGGCAGGTGGAGCAGGGTTGAGGCTTCAGCCTATCACCACTGGAGGGTTGTCAGACGGGCGGCGCTCCAGCCTCCGGCGGGCCCCCCTCAGGATGGGTAGAGGGGGGCCCACAAGGCAAGGGGCACAACTGCGGCCTCCTATACCCTATTTCTTGTGCTCCCACCACGGCCTCCCTAGCACCTGGGGACTGAGTCTGTGAAGTCCGCTTCACCTTGGGCGTCTTCTGCTTCTTGGCGCGGAAGCCACTCAGGGAGTGGGGGGAGGGGGGCGCCACTGGGCCATTCCTGCATCTCCCCGACCTTGTCTGCCTCTCGCCCCCGGGGAGATTAGTGTCCTGGTTACCCCACCATGCTGCCGCCCCCAGTGGCCTTGCCGCCCCCACAGCCCGCAGCTATAAGACCAGGTAAACGCAGCAGGGGAGACACCGAGGATGGAGATGCTCCAGGTAAGACCGCAGGGCCCGGGGGCCCCAGGCGACTACATCCAGGCCACGGCTGGAAGGAAGAGGGAGAGTCCTGTGACCTGGCAAAGGAGGCCTCTTTCTAGAAGGGTGTGGAGAGCCAGCAAGCTTCCTGGCAGGAGGAGGGAAGCAGCTGGTGCAGGGCCTGAGGGTGGGTATCTGGGGTCCCTGGGTATGGGGATGGGAGATTCTTGAATGGAAGACGTCAGGGTCCCCGAACGTGTGTATGCAGGGCTGGGGGGTGGGTGCTAAGGACTCGGGGCGGAGGGCTCAGGCTGGCCCTGAGGCACTGGCCTTGTCCCAGGGGCTGCTGCTGTTGCTGCTGCTGAGCGTGGCCGGGGTGTGGGCACCCAGGGGGCCACTGCGGCCGCTGTGCCGGCCCATCAACGCCACCCTGGCCGCTGAGAACGAGGCCTGCCCTGTCTGCATCACCTTCACCACCAGTATCTGTGCCGGCTACTGCCCCAGCATGGTGAGCTGCCCAGGGTGGGTGGGTGCTGCCACCTCAGCTCCAGGTGGATTACTCAGGGCCAGGCCCGCAGAAGACAGGAAGTGGCCCCGGGGGTGGAAGGGTGGCCCGCCACCCGGGGCAGGGGCTGGGCATGTGGGAGAGCACAGACAGTCCTCTGGACACCCGAGTCTGGGATCTGTAGGGTGCAGTGGGGGAGCTCGGGGGAGGGCTTGGCCCCAAGTAGACACCCAAGCCCCCCCCACCCAACCCCGCCACCTCCAGGTTCGGGTGATGCCGGCTGCCCTGCCGCCTGTGCCCCAGCCAGTGTGCACCTACCGCGAGCTGCGCTTTGCCTCCATCCGGCTCCCCGGCTGCCCACCTGGTGTGGACCCAATGGTCTCCTTTCCCGTGGCCCTCAGCTGTCACTGCGGGCCCTGCCGCCTCAGCAGCTCTGACTGTGGGGGTCCCAGAGCCCAGCCCTTGGCCTGTGACCGCTCCCCTCGCCCAGGCCTCCTCTTCCTCTAAGGATCCCCACCTCAACCTCTCATGCCCACCTCAACCTCCCATGCCCACCCCAACTCCTGGAGCCAGCAGACGCTCCTCCCTATCCCTCCTAATAAAGACTTCTCAAACTGCACTCTGGGGGTGTCTTTCTGGGGTCTCAGGGTGTGTGTGCCTGTGTACGCGCACACGCACACACAACACACACAACAGGTCCAGTTTCAGAACCATTTTATACAAAGTCACAGTGTCAGGACTCTGGTAGAAAACGGGGAAGTGGGGGTGAAGGTGATATCAGCTCAGGAGGTGTCCATGGTTTCACCTTCTGTCGGGAGAAGGAAGGCCACGTGGTCAGTGTGGCCCCGAGGGCAGGGCCTGAGCTCTCCAGGCCGGGCTCCCTCCTCCCTCCCTGGGGCAGGCGGGGAGGGGGACACTCACTGAGCTCGTTGAAGAGGAAGGCGTCCTGGTACTCCTTCATGTACTGCGTGGAGCGCGACTCATCCAGGAAGAGCGAGTAGACCCGCTTGATGTCATCCACCTGCACCTCGGTGCCCTGACAGGGGACGTGAGACCTCAGTGGGCCCCTCCCAGGAGGCGGGTCAGGGTGAGGACTCTGGGGCCAGGTCGCCTGAATTCAAATCCTGCCGTGGCCACCTCGTGGCTGTGGGCCCCACCTCCCCACCCCTCAGTTTCTTCACCTGTAAAATGGACTTAATGGCATCAACTTGCAGCCAATAGATATTTACTCAGCACCTCCCGTGTGTCAGGCTGGGAGCCACAGCAATTAACCCGAGAGACCAAGGTCCCCTGCCTTTGAAAATTTGGGTTCTGGGACTAAATGCAACTGCCCACGGAAAGCCCTGGGAGTAGCATGTCCTCCACTCGCTCATCTGACCCCTGGGCAGACGCAGCCGCTGACCTTGCGTTTCCGGCACACCAGGCTGGCAGCCGTGATGAGCTGGATGGCGTAGCGCAGCGAGGTCTCCAGCCCAATGCGGGTCAGCACCGTGTAGGCGTCCTCACTCATCTCCACGTCTTCCTCCTCACACCTGCGGGCAGGGGGCGTAGGGGGCATTCAGCCAGGGCCGTGGCGCTGCTGGACCTCCCGGGGTACACGTGGAGTCCACGTCCTCAGAAGCACAGAAGAGCCACCGAGGCACAGGCTGGGCCCAAACCTTGGGCCTCCTGAGCCTCCCCCTTCCAGGGCTCTTTCCCCAAGGTCAGTCACCGGCACAGCCCCTCCCTTCTCCAAAGAGCACCCCCCGATCACAGGCCACTGCTTGGATGCCCAGCCCAGTCCTGCTTCTGGCAGCCCAGTGACCTCCCCCTCAGACCTCAGTGTTGCCACGTGTCAAACAGGGTGGACACCAGCCCTGCCTCTCAGGCCTGCAGCCTGGACCTGTCCCGGAAGGCCAGGGGGGGCCCCCCACCCGCACCGGATGCGGAGGATCTGCTTTGTGTCTTTCTCGCTGTAGGGAGAGGTCGAGACGATAAGCAGGCGGTCCAGCAGGTCAATGGGGATGCCGTGGGGGCTCTGGTAGCTGGTGCCCCGGATCCTGGGGAGGAGGGGGAAGGGAGGCTGTCAGGGTGATGCTCTTAGAACCTGGCTCTCCACTCCCTCTACTCAGAACACCCCACCCCTACCAACCCCCTCGGCCGCAGCCCGCTCGCTGGCTCACTGGACCAAATAACCGGCAGCCTTCAGCTCTGGGCTGGTGTCACTGCCCGAAGGCGCAGCAACGCCCTGACTGCATCAGTCCCCCTGGAGCTGAGCTGGTTTTCGCTAGATATCTGTGTCCGGGATTACCGGATCAAGGTCCCACTCCTCTGCTTGACACAGAGCTCCGCAAGGGAAGCAACTGTGCCGGTCCTGTCCCCGCCTGCACCTGGCCCAGCACAAGGCCTGGCACGTGGTGCTAGGAAACAGCAGATTCCCGTTATTCATGGTAGCTGCATTCTACAAAGTGGAGGCGAACATTCAACTAGGAAATACAGGGTTAGGCTCTTGTGAGCCTCTGGTCACAATTTTTGGCAACCAACCAATAGGTAGCCTGGTTTCAGGTTAAAGACACCTTATTCAATATACATTATTGACTTATTCATGCTGAACTCATAGCCAGTAGCACTTGAACTCGTGCCTGAAGGAAGCTCATCTAACACATGTGTTTTCTCCGTACGGCACATCCCTGCCTTCTTGTGCTTAGCGACGCTGGACAGCTGGGGGCCATTTTAAACAGCAAAGTTACCAGGAACAAAAAGCATACAATGTGACAAATGTGGCACTAAATAGATCAGGAAAAGGACACTTATTTACAGCCTGTGAACTGAAACTAGGAGGCACAGCACTGCCTGCTTTGACCCTCGTCTGGACTGTCTGCCGTGGGCGATTCAATTTTTTCCTGCTCTGCACACGTTTGCGAATGACCGCCAAAGTGTGATGGATACCAATTTGGGGGCTACAAATCAACTGTAGTGAGTAAGCAGATCCACAAATACGGAATCTGCAGAGGAGTGGCTGCGTTTGCTGCCCCTCACAGGAGACACCCCTGTTCCCACAGCCTGACCTGCAGCTGCTACAAACATGCTCTCAGCTGCTCTCGTCCAACCCTGTCATCTGGATACCAAATTCTGGCCCTGCCACCTTCTACGTGTGACCTTGGGCAAGTTACCAGGCCTTGCTGTCCCCAGCTTTAAAATGGGGCCGAGGGAATTCCCTGGTGGTCCGGGTGGTTAGGACTCTGCGCTTCCATTGCAGGGGGCACGGGTTTGATCCTTGATTGGGGAACTAAGATCCTGCAAGCTGTGATGAATGGCCAAAAAAATAAAAAAATAATAAAGCAGGGCTGAGACAATATTACCTCCCGAGCTTCTTTTGAGGGGGCCAAGCAGTTCATCCTGGAAAAGGGCCAAGCACAGAGCCAAGGACGACCTGCCTGCTGCCCCCGGTAGCCATGCCCCTGTCTTCCCTGCACTGCAGCTGGCACATGGCTGCTGCCCTGGAGGTGCTGGTCGCTGGGCTACCGTGCAGCCAGGTGCTGCCACACACCTGAGCAGCCCTGGGTAATGGGTCCAGGTGGCCGTGCTGGGTGCAGCCTTTGGACCCCAGCCTCTTGCGAGCTCTCTGCCCTCCACTTCCTTCTCCCTTCCTGTGGACTCTTGAAACGTAGATGAGGTGGGGAAGAGCCAGCAGGGAGGACCTGGCACAGCAACACCCTAGGGCAGAGGTTCCCAAGCTTTATGGCGTCTGGTACCCTTCATGTCTCAGGATTTTTTCCATGGTATCCTTAGGTCAAGAGAAATACTAAGCTTCGTTCCCTTTATTTCTATTAAGCAGTTAGGTGTAAGCAACTTAATTGTAGTAGTTTCTGCAGCATCCAAAACATGTCACTGTGCATCCCTTAAAACCTTAAAACATCCCACAGGGGCTTCCCTGGTGGCGCAGTGGTTAAGAATCCGCCTGCCAGTGCAGGGAACTCAGGTTCGAGCCCTGGTCTGGGAAGATCCCACATGCCGCGGAGCAACTAAGCCCATGCACCACAACTACTGAGCCTGCGCTCTAGAGCCTGGCTCCACAACTACTGAGCCCGCACGCCTAGAGCCCATGCTCTGCAACAAGAGAAGCCACCATAATGAAAAGCCTGCGCACCGCAGCGAAGAGTTGCCCCCACTCGCCGCAACTAGAGAAAGCCTGCGCACAGGAACGAAGACCCAGTGCAGCCAAAAAAAAAAAAAAAAAAAAAAACATATCCCACAGCACTCCTGTGTTCTCTGCAGTACCCTGGGGTGCCTTGGCACACAGTTTGGGAACTGGAGCCTTAAGGGACCAAGAAAACAGAAAGAACATGGCACCTGGACTTCCTTGTGGAGCAGAGTTGCCCACCAGCCCTGACCAGCCACCTACTTTCGAGGGGAAAGTACACTGTCTTGTCTGGGCCACAAAGCTTGGGGATAGCCAAGCCCACCCTTCCCTAACGAGGTGCTCACCAAACGTGCCCTGATTACCCAGTGGCCGTTCCCGCCACCCAGAGGTCCCCATTCTCCCCAGGGGCCTCTGAGGGGCCGGCAGTGGCTCACCGGGTGATGCCGCGGTTGGTGGCCATGATGAGGACAGGCGCCATGTCACTCTCCAGGGCCCGGTTGAGGAAGGAGAAGCTCTCAATGTCCAGCATGTGGACCTCGTCGATAAACAGCACCTGGGGGTCAGGGGGGCGGATGTCAAACCCACCTCCTGCGCCCACTCTTCTCCCCCACTGCAACGTCCCCTGCCCTGGCCCTGTCCTGATACTCACGCCGGGGATGATCTCCGCCTTGCCCTCCTCCCGCCACTCGGCCACCTTGGCATTGATCTGCTCTCGGACTTCTGACTTGATCTCCCCTGTGTCACCTGCAGGAGGCGGGGTGTCAGAGACAAGACAGGGATCCAGGGCCGGAGGGTGGACCAAGATGCAGAAGGATGGGACGCCGGGGACAGAGGGCAGAGAGACCAAGCCTGGAGTGGCAGCACGACGGGAGGGCCAGGGAGTCGGAGATGTCCCAGAGGAGATGTCCCAGAGAGGCAACACAGGGGGAGAGAAGAACCACACTCACAGATGGAGAAGAACAGGAGTCGGCGAACAGGGATGGAGGAAGAGGGGAAAAGCCATGGTCACGGGGGGGCCGTACTGGTGGATGGGAGAGGGAGAGGGGAGCTGCCAGGCCCCCCGGGGCGGGGGGAGACGACGGCTGGGCCTCACCTGAGAAGAGGGCCAGGAAGCCCTGGGTGCGGGAGTTGATGACGTCAATCTCGTGCAGGGACACCGTGTGCACCACCTCCTTGCGTTTCTGGAGCTCCCCGTCTGGGCACTGCACGAACTTGGTCTATGGGGCCGGGGTGGGATTCAGTGTGGGTAAGGGCAGAAAAGAGCATGAAGTGGGGGGGCCCAAGGGGCCGTCTGGGGGAGACTGGGGCTCCCTGGAATGGAACGAAGAATCCAGATGGGGGTTACCCAGAAACCCCAGGCCCAAGAGGTAGTCAAGACCAGGGCAGTCAACAGCACTAAAGGATATGGGGGTTCCTGGAGGACCCCGGAAACCATGAGCCAAGTGCCAAGCTGAGGGGTCCCAGCTGTCCTAGAGGGTACAGGGAAGAACCAGGAGTACCAGGGACATGGGGTTGGGGTGACAGGAGGATCCAGACCCTGTGGGCCCTGGGGTGATGGAGGAGAGAGAAACATCCTGGTGCCTGATGGAGGCGACCTGGAGCCCTGGCCCACCTGGGAGCCCATGGCGTCATAGTCTCGAGCGCGTGTGAACGAGCGTCCCAGCTTGGAGATCTTGCCCGTGGCCTTGTCGATGGTGATCACATCCCTGCAGGGGATGGAGGGCGGGGGTGAGGAAAGGAAGGGCCAGAGCTCCCCTACCCTGACCACCTGGTGCGGCCCCCACTGCTCACCCAGCCTGGACCTTGTCCTTGGTCAGGGACTCGATCATCTTAGTGCCCAGGTCGTATATGGTTTCCATCTCTGTGGTCTTGAGGGTCAGCTTGCCCACCTTGGAGCCCTGAGGGGTGACATGCCAGGCAAGGGGCTCAGAGACGGGCCCGATGTCTCCCTAACACAGCTTCAGAACAAGCATGACATGGGGCAGCTTTGGGGGCTTGACGAAGATACCCACTGTCACAACTGCGGTGACAGCTTCCTGGGTGCATGTGTGTCAAAGCCTAACATCCTGTAATCCTTCAAGGGCGTGGCTTATTGGCTGTCAACTGCACATTAATAAAGCTATTATTAAAAATCCAGTAAAGAAACAAACAAAAACCTAAAAGACAAAATCTATAAAAACAACAGGGACCCGAGGTCTCACAGAATGGCCAGAGGGGTCCCACTGTAACACTCCTTTTTTATACCCAAATGAAAGGCAGTTTTTGTCGATCACAAACCCAGAAGAACTCAGCTAAACACAACTAAGGAAACAAAAAATGCCACGCCCCTCCCCACGAGATAAGCTAAGAAAACAAAATGCCACGCCCCTCCTCACAAGATGAACAGTCGCCAAGTCCGGGCTTTTCCCAGCACATTGGAGTCTCTCCTGTGTCCTGGAATTGTTTCCACAGTGAGGTGCTCCCTTTGTGGGGACAGGTGGCAGCATAAAAGAACTGGGATTGGGGAGGGAGTTAAAGGGAGTTTTGCTTGTTCATTTTTTTTTTTTTTAAATTTATTTATTTATGGCTGTGTTGGGTCTTCGTTTCTGTGTGAGGGCTTTCTCTAGTTGTGGCAAGTGGGGGCCACTCTTCATCGCGGTGCGCGGGCCTCTCACTATCGCGGCCTCTCTTGTTGCGGAGCACAGGCTCCAGACGCGCAGGCTCAGTAATTGTGGCTCACGGGCCCAGTTGCTCCGTGGCATGTGGGATCTTCCCAGACCAGGGCTCGAACCCGTGGTCCCCTGCATTGGCAGGCAGATTCTCAACCACTGCGCCACCAGGGAAGCCCTGCTTGTTCATTTTTAAAGGGAGGATGTATCCACAGATTTCTTCTGTAATCAAAATCTAACTTAAAGAACTATCTGGGGAATAGCTTTCCCTATATTTAAAGATTCTCCTACCATGTTTTTAAAATTCAAAATGTAATTGCAATAGATGAGACTAATTTAGGAGGCTGTTTACAGGTGTTAAAAGTGCAGGTGGACCCCCACCCTCCAGCCCTGGGCGTAGCCTAGACTCGGGAGCAGACTCACCGTCCCTGTTGCTGGCCGATCAATCTGGATCTCCACCACCTCCCCTTCGATGATCTCGGTCTCCTCCCTGGGCAGAGAACAGATCTAAGGAGAGAGCCCGAGGCCTGGGCCCTCAGGAGTTGCCAACTCCCGTGAGCCCTTGGGTGCAGGATGAGCTGGCCAGGGCCAGGGGGGGATGTCCCAAGGCCGCTGGGAGCTGGCACCACCCCCTGCTTACTTGATGCGCACACCGATGGAGCGCCGGAAGGCCTGTGTCAGCGCCTCCGTTTTGCTCATCTCCAGGGAGAAGATCTCACTACCGGCGATGGCTGTGAACGGGGTGTCAGGGCCCAGGGCCTGTGCCATGCCTGGGAAGGAGGGGAGGCAGCCTGGGTAGGTGGGGGTGGACCTGGCACCAGGTCCCCAACACCCGCTCTGTGGCAAACCAGCTCTTCTCCCTCCTCAGGCAGGAGAGCAGGAGAGGGGCAGGGTGCTGAGCGGCAGACAGGGCGACGCAGAGAAGGCAGGGGACGGAGGGCCGCGTGGGCAGGCCCTGGATCAGAACCCTGCGCTGCCCAGAGGGCGAACCTTACGACTCTATAACTTGCCAAGCCTGCCTCCCAACCTCTAAGAGCTGTTTAGCCTCAGGGCTTGGGGGTGATGAGCAGGGGTAGAGGCAAGGGGCTGATATTGAAGGTAAGAGAGTCAGACTGCGTAGGTTCGAATCCCGGCTTCGGTGCTTAGCACCGGGTGACCTTGAGAAGTCTGCTCCCCAAGCCGGTTTGCCCCTCTGTGTAATGGGACCGATAACATGACAAGCACTGGCATGGGATGGCACCCTGCACAGGAGCGATTACGAGGGCGGGCAGGCATACACTGGTGCTCAACCATGACTCCGCCACATGGTCTGGAACCAGCACAGGGACGGGTCTCCTCTATGGTCTGGGGCCTGAAGCTGGCTGGTAGACAGCGGGGCCATTCCTGCCATCACTCCAAGCGCTGAGCCCCTCTGCCAGCTCCCCTTCCTGAGGGCCCTGCCCAGCTCTGAGCCAAGTCTCCAGGACAGGAAGTCACCGAACCCTCCTGACCAGTGTGAGCTGGGAACTCTCCTTGGTCCCCTTTACAGATGTGTGTCACACTCTGTGCCTGGGTGTCCTGCTCCCTACTGTCTGTCCAGGAGACTCCCAGACATCCTACAAGTCTTAGTTCAGGCACTGACTCACCTGGGAAGTCTCTCCTGACAACCACCACCCCGTTTTCTCTCCCCACCACCCCTCATCGGAGGTAGAAGCCTCCTCTGTTCATCACCCTGGACGGGACCGTGTCCACGAACACTTCCTCCAGGCCGGAAGCTTCTTAAAGTCAGGACTTTGGTCTTAATCATCTTAGTGTCCGCAGTGTCTGGTCCAGGGCCTGGCACACCAGGGTACCCGAATGAGTGCTACTTTATCTTAACTGCAGACCTAGCTGTTACCTTGATTCTCACTGCCTGGCCCCACAGTCAAGGCACAAAGGTGGGAATGAGTGGGAAGAGAGGAGAGTCCAGGAAAGCTTCAATGAGGAAAAGATGCCTGGGTAGGGTTTTGAAGGATGAATAGGAGCTCAACAAGGATGAGGGACAGTTGTGAGTAAAAAGATCTTAAATCACTAATGCATTGCAAAAGAGACTGATGGCTGTCTATGCAATGCCCATCTTTCCCATCTTCCTTCGTTCCAGACCCCCCATTTTCTTAGGGTAGCAGTGATCCCAATTAAAATACTAAAATAAGTTTTAATGTCTCATTCTTGTGCAGCAGAGTGTAGCCATTAAGCTCTAGTCAATAAAATATAAGCAAGAGTGTGTGGGAGTCCCAAGACAGCTGCTTAAAGGGAGCTACCTCTAGGAGGTACACCCTCATTGCAATTCCTCTATCTCCTTCTTCCCATATGGAGTATGGGTGGGATGGCTGGAGCGTAGGCCATCTTCTTGCAACATGAGGTGACCCTGACATGGAAGCAAGTGATGTGGAGGCAGGAAGGTAGGAGCCTTCACTGTTCAACAAGGCTGAATTGGCCTACATTCAGGTTCTTCTATGGGAGAGAATAAATCCATAGTGTTTAAGCCACTGCCATTTTGGGCTGTCTGTTAAACATGGCTGAACCTGACCCTGACTTACACGGGAGGGATCATCTGGCAAGGCCAGAAGAGATCCTGCCCGGAGAGGTGTCTTACCCATGGCGATGGCCGTCTTCCCAGTACCCGGCTGGCCGGCGATGAGGACTGCCCGGCCGGCGATCTTCCCTTCCCGGATCATCTCCAGCACCACGCCAGCTGCCCTCCGGGCCGCCAGCTGGCCCACCATGCCCTGGGAAGCCTGGGGGTGGGAGGTGACAGAGCACACACGGTGACTTCCTACTGGGCTGCTACTGCATTTCTACCACCTCCAGGCTGATGAGATCAAACGGGACATTGTTGGCTGGGACTTCAGAAAAAAAGCCAAAAAAGCCTTTACCACCCCCATTTTTTAAAGAACGATAAAACTGCACATGCGGCTGAATTTTATAAATACAGCGCAGACAAAGGTCTGGAAGATCATAACGCAGCCCCCATACTCCCCACAGCCCTGGGTCCCCTCTGCCCCAGGCCCCCATGGAGCAGCCTTCCCACCCCGGCCCCCTGGGCTCTACCTGCCGTGGCTCCAAGGCATCGTCTAGCCCCAGCCCCCGGATATGGGAGTGAGCGCCTGTGTGCGGGGAAAGAACCAGAAGACCCGGTTACCAGCCAGCTCGTGTCGATGTGTGGCCTGAGGGGCTTCCCCGCTGAGCCCTGGTTTCCTCCTCGGTCACAGGGGCACCTCGATTCCCCACCTCACTGGGAGGATGGCCGGACATGGTAAATGCTCAGTAAATAAGAGCGGCTCTTAGGCTACATGGTGGCCTGAGTGACCTCCCAGGTTCTAATCTCATTCCATGTAACTCTGAGAACAAGAGTCTCAGCTGTTATCACCCTGGATCATGGCCAGGGCTCAATAATCGCCCCCAGGCCCTCACTGACATGGAGGCGGGGAGGAGTTCAGAGAGGTTAGGTCCCTTGCCCAAGACCACACGGCCAGTGAGAGGTGAAGACGCAGGATTCCAATGCTTTACACTAGACCAGGGCTGGGCAAACTACAGCCTGTGGGTGGGCACTTGTTTTTGTAAATAAAGTTTTATTGGCACACAGCCACGTCCATTCGATCACATACCATCTGGGGGTGCTCTCGCACTGCTGCAGCAGAATTGATTACTTTCCACAGAGAAGATTTACTATCTGGCACTTTAAGGAAAGATGTGTCAACCCCTGTGCTGGACTGTAGGCACGCCGAGGGCAGGGATTGGGTGCAGCTAGAGTCTCCTGGGTCCTCAGCTCCCAGCAGGGCTGGCCCTTGATAGCTAAGTGCTTTACCTTCTTGTATCTTATGTCAACCGAGGAGGTGAACTACTCTCCCACCGTTTTGCAGGTAAGGAAACTGAGGCACAGAGAGCAACTAGCCCCTCACTACGCGGCTCAGAAGTGGCACCCAGCAGCGTGCTTCCAGAACCCAGGTTCATAGGCAGGAGCCCTTTACTGCCTCTTCTGGAAGCTCTGAATGAATGAATGTGAACAAATAAGTGTAGTCTCCTCCTTGCAAGTAAGGCTCTTTGCAAAGGCTGCACCCTGCTGTTGCCACTACACCCCAACTTGCTGGTCCCAGGTGAGCTGGGACCAGGGGCTTGACTGCTCTGAGTCTTGGTCACCTCAGCTAAAAATGAGATGACAGTCACAAGAGGCGCCTTGTGGGGCTACTGTAAGGATTCAAGGGATGCAAAGTCATATTCAATGGTTATCTGTGGAGCGTCTGGTCTGCCAGGGCCTGTGCTCGGCACACTGCTAGGACGGAGACAGACCAGGTCCCCGCCCTCACAGAGACGATGCGAGTGCTGGGGGTTTGGGACAGTCAGTGCAGGGCCAACTCCAGTCAGCACTCAGCAAATATCCACTTTCACGATTTCCAAGCAGGATGCTGGGGCATCCGGGAGCCCCGCCAGGGAAGCCAAGCCAGCAGCAGTAGCGCCTGGGGTTGAGGCCTGGCATGGTCCACCCCACCCCGGCCCCCAGCCATCTGACCTGCTCTGGAACTCAGGATCCTCCCTCCTTAGATAGGGGGGACGGGGGATGGTGGGATGGTGTGCAGGCTGACTCCCTCTCGGGGGTCCTGGGTAAGCTGGCTCTGTCAGGGGTACAGGGGGCAGGCAGGGGCTAGGTCCTATTCCTGATCCACGCTCACTCACCGATACGCTCAATCCTCGTCACGTCGCGGATCTCTGGGACCTTGGTTGTGGCTGTCTGGGGTTGGAGGAAGACGCATCAGTAAGAGCCTTTGCGGTCCCAGCTTTCAACAAGCCCTCCTCTATCCCTCCTGCCCGCCTCCCACAAGACAGTCCTTTCCACTCTTCCCCACAGGCGGGCTGGCGTCCCAAACACCAGATCCTCCTCAGTTGTCACCCACTAGGGCTGGTGGGTTGACCCCGTTACGCTGTCAGTCCCAGGAAGCCAAGGACTGTGTCTGTCTCGTTCACAGCCCCGTCCCCAGGGCTGGGCCCATGTTTGATGCCCAGGAATTATTTGCTGAAGGAAGAAGTCCTCCCCGTCCCCCAGAGCTGCGAGGACAGATGCAGAGTGGGCATTAACTTGGATGTGTTCTGGTCCCCGCTGATCTCCCAGCCCCCCTTGCGCCTCGCTGCCCCAACTCTCTGTCTCTAGGCCTTTGCATGTGCAGGTCCCTGGTCTGGCCTGCTCTCCCCACCCCCCTCACTGAATCAGATCAAGCGTCACTCATTAAGGGAGGCCCTCTTAATGCAGCAGCCCCTGCCCGGCTAGTTTTAGGGTCTCTGGATGTCCAGACAGAAGGAATGGCCTCTTTTGGGAGTCTGATCTCACACTCACAAGGTAGACTGTTGGATCAATGTTCTTGGCCCCAATGGATGTGAGTCCCATGAAGGGCACAGCCCACATCTCACTGGTCTCCCTTGGGGCTCAATGTTTGGAGTTTGAATGAATGACGCCCTGAAGTGCTGAGCTCACTCAACAGGCAGGTACTGAGGTCTCCTGTGTCCCCAGCTTTCCAAAGAGCAAAGTCAGACATTATCCCTTCTCACGTGGGGGAGAGAGATGAGTAAACACCGCCTGGGACAATTCAAGAACCGAATGGAGATCCACTCAGATATTCATGGCAGTGTTATGTATAACCAAGAGGTGGAAAAAACCCAAAACATCCATCAACGGATAGATAAACAAAATATGGGGTAGCCATAAAACGGAATATTATTCAGCCATAAAAAGGGATGAAGGGACTTCCCCGGTGGCGCAGTGGTTAAGAATCCGCCTGCCAATGCAGGAGACATGGGTTCGAGCCCTGGTCCGGGAAGATCCCACATGTCGCGGAGCAACTAAGCCTGTGCGCCACAACTACTGAGCCTGCGCTCTAGAGCCCACGAGCCCAACTACCGAGCCCGCATGCCACAACTACTGAAGCCCGTGCGCCTAGAGTCCGTGCTCCGCAACAAGAGAGGCCACCGCAACGAGAAGCCCGCGCACCACAAGGAAGAGTAGCCCCTGCTCACCGCAACTAAAGAAAGCCCACGCACAGCAATGAAGACCCAACGCAGCATACAATTCTTAAAAAAAAAAAAAGACCCAACGCAGCCAAAAATAAATAAATAAATTTATATAGAAAAGTAAATAATATTTTTTTTAAAAAGGGATGAAGTTCTGATCCACGCTACAACATGGATGAACCTTGAAAACATTATGCTGAGTGAAAGAAGCCAGACACAAAAGGTCACATGTCGTATGATTCCGTTTATATGAAATGTCCAGAATAGATAAATCTAGAGACACAAAGTAGATTAGAGGTTGCCTGGGGTGAATAAAGAAAGGGAGGCCTAAGAAGGCAGCACGCTGACCCAGCTCCTTGACCACCTGCCCCCAACCCTCCTCCTCCTCACAGGTCTCCTAACCAGAATGAGAGGAGATGCAGGCATCCAACCCAAGGAAAACCCTCCTCTCTCTGGAACCAAGAGTTCAGACTTCCTGACCACCACGTAGTCACAAGCCTCCTCCCTTGCAGTTTGTGACCTCTCCCACTTACTCTTCCTCACAGGAGGTTGCTCACTGCCCCCAAACCGCTATCAGAAGATTGAGAACATACTCTCACCCACCCCTATACAGCCTATCAGACTCTATTCGAGACAAAAGATAGACATTGGTCCAGGAATCCCAACCCTCAGCAATCCCAACATACAGACCTGCCTCCTACAAAACCTTTCCTTTCACCATAAGCCTCTCCTACCCCCCGCTGCCTGCTGATCCCATGGAAACAAAACTCAGCTCCTACCATCCCCTCATACTCCCAATACTTCATCCACACCCATGCAAACTGGGTCTCAGGAGTGTGGCCACTGCCCTTTCCTCTTCCGCTTCCCCATCCACCCCCTTTGCCATGACAACAGAAACAGACTCACATGTCGCCCCTCAGGCACCAGTTAACTCTCATCCCGACCCTAGCCCCATCTTGACTGAGGTCACCATGGGAACCGAGGCATCTGGAAGCCACGTCCAACCCCCAAGCCAAGGCTACATCCCTTCTTCATTCAGATGTTTCTCAGAAAAGTACTTGGTGCCTGGCCCAGTGCAAGTGATAACTTATTGAGCATCCACGCTGGGCATGCCCTGATGAAATGCTGGGAATATGAAAATGACTAAAACAACCCCATGACAAGTTCCTAAGCCTCTGTGCCACCGGCCCTTTCCGCTCTCTACTGACACCCTCTGAGTTCTCAACACTCTCTCTTTTGGCTCAAGACTCAATAAGCAACTCCACGATCTGAAGCGCAGAGGGCAGGTCCCCGCCTGTGTTTCTTCCTTGTACTCAGGTACTATTCACACCATCAACAACCCAAGACTGCTGGATGGCTTGGAGCCCAAGACACTACAACCCTCATCAGACTTTAAGGCAAAGGACTGGAGAATTGGCCACTAGTTGCGCCCAGAGGATTGGAAGTTGGAGTTCCTATAAGATGATGGAGTCAGATTTGACCACTGAGGCCGTAAATATTCACTTGAACCCAGGATGCCGGTATCCTAGTCCCTTCTTTTTTCCTCCCTCAGATCCAGAAGCCCGGGCCCCCAGCTCCCTCCTTCCTCAGAACCAGGAGTCCAGGCCCCCAGCCTCCTCTGCGCTAAGATCCAAGAGTCCCCGTCCAGCCCCCTCCTCCTTGAGACTCCTCAGCCCTCAACACGCCGACACTCACCACGGTTGCCATGATGCTCACCAACCGCCAATATCCTAGCGGAAACGGAAACGCGCTAGGAACGAGGCTTTCTGGCCCCTCTAGACTGCCAGGTCCTCCAAAAATCTCGGTGGTTCTCCTGGTGGGGCGCGGCGTCACTTTTCAGGCCCCGCCCATCCAGGCTGCTCTGGAAGATGAGTTCCCAAAACTCCTGAGTCGATTCCCCACGCCTCGTGGCTCCTCCTCCTTTTACCCAGGCCTCCTTACTAAGGCCGATTGCAAAATTCTTAACACTTCTTCGGGCAACCACACGTCCCCCACGCTTCCTTTCCTCCTTAACCACCGTCTTTCCTCCCCCGCCAATTTTGGGGCCCCTAGCTTCGGATTGACAGAGCTGAAAGCCAATCAGCTAGCGCAGCGACAAGCCCCGCCCACTGGAGCTCGCACCAGCAGCCAAGGCGGTGGCGGGGCTGAGCGAACCCTGCACTGTCCACCAATGAGAGACGCGGGAGCCCCGCCCCCGGGCGCAGACCAATGGCGCTGGCCGGGGGGCGGGCACCGCCTCCTGGTGGCCGCAAGGTTTCACTGCAGGAACCGCCACTGGGCTCAGTGACGCTGCGGCCGCCTCCGGCCCCGGTCCGAGCGCTCTAGGCGGGAGTGCGGTCGTGCAATAGGAAGCCGAGGGTGGTGCAAGCTTCCCGTCGGGCACCAGCTACCCGGCCCAGCGCCCTGCCCAGTGCATTCCTCAGACACCTCTGGGGCCCCCACCTGTGGCCCCCGGAGCCCTCTAACCGCGTCGGCCATGCCTCTAAACCGCACTTTGTCCGTGTCCTCACTGCCAGGACTGGAGGATTGGGAGGATGAATTCGACCTGGAGAACACAGTGCTCTTTGAGGTGGCCTGGGAGGTGGCCAACAAGGGTGAGCACGCCGGGCGGAGGGACCCGGACGAGAAGGGCAGTCGGGGGTGGGGGCCCGGAACTGTAGAGTAACAGAGGAACGAGGCTGCATGGCATGACTCTTGGGTCCTGGGCAAGGAGCCTGTGACTCCTGTGTCCTTGGGGAGGGACTGGAGTTTGTCTCCTGGGCCCTGGAGGGAGGGGATGAGTCGCCTAAGATGAAAGGAGGTTGGAAACCCAGGTCCTGGGTCCTAGGGGTGAGGGGGCTAAAATGAAAAAAGACCAGAGACCTGGGTCCTCAATAGGGAAGGAGTTGGGGGGAGGAGTTTTGCACTTCAGAACTGTGGCCCTAGGGGGAAGGGTCTTGGGATGTAACTCCGGATTTGGGAGAGAGCCCACTTGGAGATACGATGCATGAATCGTGGTGGGAGAATTTGGGGGAACTGGTCATTTGAGAGTAAAGTTGTGAAGAGGCTGGAGACCCTAATTCTTAGATTCTAGGGTGAGAGAGAGTTAGGGCCTGGATGCCTGGGTTCTGAGGGCCTGAGCTCTGGGTTCGTAGGAGTAGAGGAGCCTGTAGCCTCAGACACATGCGCACAGGAATGGGGAAAGGCTGGGAAGTCCTAAGCTGGTCAGGGCCTGGGCCCTGGGATGGGAGTGGCTGGGGGCCTGGATTTCTGGGTTCCGGGCTCCAAAGGGCCTGAGGTTCTGGGTTTGGAGAAGGCTGGGGCTGGAATCCCAAGAGCTAGACAGTCTAGCTCCACAGAAGAAAGGGAGCTGGGATTTTGCTTTGCTGAGTCTTGGGAGAGAAAGGGGAGGTCTGTGAACATGGAGACATGGATCTCCAGGGCCCAGGCTTCAGGAGGTAAGGAGGCTGGAGGCCCAGACTTCTGGGTCTGGAATGGAGTCATGGGAGGAGCAGGGCCCTGCATGCCTGTGTCCCCATGTGGGGAGAGGGAACTGAGGGACAGGTCGACAGAGTCCCTGGGGGGTGAGGAATTACAGCTCTGGCTTCTTTTGGGCAACTCCGAGACCCTAAATGAGGCCATGAAGAGGGATTCTCCCTTACTGTGTCCTGGAGCCTGACTGGGAATTTAAATCCAGCTCCTGTAAGCTGGGAACTCAAGAAGCTAGGCCCTAATAACCCTTGTCAGCTTCTGTCCTCCTCAGCCCCAGCCCCTAATTCCCTCACACCTAGAAAGAAGCCTAGGCCCCCAGCCCCTTCTCTCAGACTCAGCACCTCCTCCCTTCAAGTCCCGACCCCAGCCCCCTTCTCCCATAGTCCCAAGAGTACCGTCCATCACCGCCCTCTCCCCTCCTTCCTCTGACTCTGAAGTGTGGGCTCCCAGGCCCCTTTTCCCTCCGAGCCAGAGGTCTGGGGCTCCCGCAGCCGCCCCCCACCCCGACCCTGCCCCAGGCCCCAGATCTGTGGACCTCTGCTGGGGCCTGCCCTCACGCACTTGGGCCCACAGTGGGTGGCATCTACACGGTGCTGCAGACGAAGGCGAAGGTGACAGGGGATGAGTGGGGCGACAACTACTACCTGGTGGGACCGTACACGGAGCAGGGCGTGAGGACCCAGGTGGAACTGCTCGAGCCCCCGACCCCAGCCCTGAAGAGGACGCTGGACTCCATGAACAGCAAGGGCTGCAAGGTGGGACATGGCCCGGCCGAGGGCAGGGTGGGGGCAGCAGAAAGAGAAGGAGCAGGGGATGGACAGCCCCAGGGAGAGAGGGAGGCATGGACAGAAACTCAGGATGGCCCAGCACTTTCCCGGGCAGACATCTGACAGACACTCAGACAGATGCAGGACCCCGTGAAGTGAGTGGGTGAACCCCCAGCTCTAAGACAGCAGGTATGAGACAGACTGAAAGATGGTCCCAAGAGGCTGAGATCCTCAGATCCAGAGAGAGGAAAAGAGCTAGATGGACAGCCAGACAAAACCCAGGGGAGGTGGGCTTGGGGGTGAGGCAGGAGGCCAGAGCAGGAGTTCTGGAGCCTGAAGTTCAAATTCGCCTTCTCTGCTTCCTGCCTTGTGACCTTGGCGAATGAACATGCTAATAGCATCCGCCTTATAGGCTTCCGGGGAGGATGAAATAGTTCATAAAAAGTCTTCAGCCCAGGTCCTGGCATGCAGTTAGTACTGTCTGTGAGCTGTTATCGTCGTGGTTATTATTATCATCATCATTATTACTGAAAGCAGCCACACGTGCAGAGTGAGGTGGCCAGGCAGGCAAAGGAGAAAGCCAGATGGAGAAAGGCTGAGTGTTCCAAAAAGTGATGGTGGCCCCAGTGGTTAGAGCAGTAGGGAGACAGACAGAGTCCAGATACAGAAAAGAGGTAGCCTGATGTTTTAGAGAGAAGGATCTCGAAGGAGAGAAGACGATGGAGTATTGAGGAAGAGAGGAGAGGTAGGCAGGCAAACCCAGGGGACAGAGTTTTGGATGCGCAGCCAGGAATTAAAAGGAGGAGGGGGATAATAAAAAAAAAGGAGGGGAGAGTCCCAGGCACCCAATGAGGATTGAAGGATGAGGACAGAGAGGTGGCTGTCCCCCAGGGAGAGGGCCATAAGGCAGCAGGGCTGAGGTACAGACATCGGGGTCTGGGAGGGAGAGGTACAATGCTGCCTTCATTCATTCACAGCCTCTGATTTGGGGTGGGGTCTGGAGTCCAGTTAGACGGGACTGTGTCCCTAAGGAACCCTAGGGCAGCCCAGTCCCTCCCCCATGGCAGCTGCTGTCCATGTGCTGGGGGCCTAAGAATAGCACCCCCAGCAAAAGGGCAGACAACAGCTGGGAGGGGGAGGAGCATAGGGGGTCAGGCTCCCAAAGCCGGGAAAAGCCAGGTTGGGGAGGAGTAGGACGGCTTGTCGGCTGCATAGAGCTGTGGCAGCAGACCCAGAATCTGGGCCACGGTCTCAGGAGGAAAGCAACAGATCAATGAAACGTGGCAGGGCCAGAAATGCGACCGCGAGGCTTAGAAACACGGCAGTGGGTAGAAAAATGTAGCCCCTGTGCATGGAAAGTGGGTGGGCAGTGTTAGAAATGAGGCTGCGAAGTACAAGATGGGCCTATGGGCAGAGGAAAGAGGAAGCAGGTGACAAATACATGGCGAAAGGATCAGAAACAAGGGAGCGAGTGAAAGAAGAAGGAGCCAGTACAAGGAATGAGCGGCAGAAAGGAAAGATAATGGGAGAAAGCAGCATTATGGTTGGTGAGAGAAATGTGGCAGCGAACACAGAAGCAAGGCAGCGGGCTGGAGAAATGATTAGCAGGGTGGAAAAATAAGGCAGTGGGGGCACAGAGACAGGACGTGTGCAATGTGGGTTTATAAGTAGAGAAGAGAGGCAACTGTTAGAGAAACTAAGCAAGGGATAGGGAGATGCTGCAGCCGAGATGGGAAAAAATTGTGGTGGGAATAACTAATGGCAAATAGAGAAATAAGGCAGCAGGTGAGAAATTAGCAGCAGATACAGAAACAGAAGGTAGAAGCACCGAGGCCATGAGCCCAGACGTCTCCCTGGGGATGGGAGAAACGCAGTTGCTGTGCCCAGAGACAGGTGGCCAAAACCCTAAGCCTTCCTGTGTCCCCCTGCAGGTGTATTTCGGGCGCTGGCTGATCGAGGGGGGCCCCCTGGTGGTGCTCCTCGACGTGGGGGCCTCAGCCTGGGCCCTGGAGCGCTGGAAGGGGGAGCTATGGGACACGTGCAACATCGGGGTGCCCTGGTACGACCGGGAAGGCAACGACGCCGTCCTTTTTGGCTTCCTCACTACCTGGTTCCTGGGTGAGGTAGGCCCCACTGCCAATCCCCGTGTCACTCCTTTCGACCCCAGGCCCCAAATTACAACGGCCATCCGAGGCCAGAGGGTGGCTAGTGTCTCCCAGAGCATTCTGGGAGTTGTAGTCCTATAAACCGAGGATTAACTCTGATCTCTGGCAATATGGACATCCAGGGGCCAAGATTCTTCTTTCCTCAGAGACCCAGTCTCCCAACCCCAGCTTCATTTACTCCAGTCTTCCAAATATAGGAATTCTAAGCCATTAGCTCTTGGGGAGGCTGGCTTGACGGGAGGGCTCACCCCCAGGGAGTTCTGGGAGTTGTAGTTCTCTAATATGGGCGGGACTTGGCTCTCAGGTGGGTCCCCGGATGTTTGGGACTCCCCAGCCTATCTGAGAACCCGAACCCCAATTCGGGCCCTTTCTTAAGTTTTAAAAGGCTCAAGAAACTTTGTTTCCCATACCCTGGGACAGTTTATGAATTGGCTGCTCCTAGGGCATTCTGGGAGTTGTAGTCCTTCAACCAGTATCCGGTACAGGTCTACTCTTTTATTATTATTATTATTATTATTATTTATTTATTTATTTTTGGCTGTGTTGGGTCTTCGTTTCTGTGCGAGGGCTTTCTCTAGTTGCGGCGAGCAGGGGCCACTCTTCATTGCGGTGCGCGGGCCTCTCACTGTCGCGGCCTCTCTTGTTGCGGAGCACAGGCTCCAGACGCGCAGGCTCAGTAATTGTGGCTCGCGGGCCCAGTTGCTCCGCGGCATGTGGGATCTTGCCAGACCAGGGCTCGAACCCGTGTCCCCTGCATTGGCAGGCAGATTCTCAACCACTGCGCCACCAGGGAAGCCCCCCAGGTCTACTCTTGATTGACATAAAAGGTGTCCAGGAATTGTGTTCAGGACTTGGGAACACTAAAACTTTGGTCTTTCCAATTCAGCCCTTCTGGGACTTAGAAGGTTGGTCAAAAAAACACAGCTCCCATCAGCCTCTGGGAATGAGGTCAGCTAGTCTGGCTGCCTTAAGGATTTAGAGCTCCTTGTCCCATGGGTATTGCAATGGGTCACCACCCACTCTGTGCAGTTGTGGGGATAGATTGACTTCTCCCCTGCTTCCTCATCCACGTTGGGGATTGCTGGTTGTCTTCACAATACACATGGAGACACAGTGGCCCTATCCCTATTGCCCCACAGTTCCTGGCCCAGAGCGAGGAGAAACCACATGTGGTTGCACACTTCCATGAGTGGTTGGCGGGCATCGGGCTCTGCCTGTGCCGTGCCCGGCGGCTGCCCGTGGCTACCATCTTCACGACCCACGCCACGCTGCTGGGGCGATACCTGTGTGCCGGTGCCGTGGACTTCTACAACAACCTGGAGAATGTGAGCTGGGAGCGTGGCAGATGGGGGTTGCCAGCATTTCAGGACAGCCCGAGGCTGTCTGCGAAGCCCAAGGGGATCAAGTTCTCTCTTCCCCCAGGACCCAGGAATCCAAGTCCCCAACCCCTCTACCCTCAGGCCCAGGAGTCCAGCTTCAAGGCCCAGTCTCCCCTAAGACCCTGGAGTCTGGACCGCCTGTCTTCTCCCCAGTTCTTCTAAGCTGATTGCCCTCCCTCCCTACCCAGTTCAACGTGGACAAGGAAGCAGGTGAGAGGCAAATCTATCACCGCTACTGCATGGAGCGGGCGGCAGCCCACTGCGCTCATGTCTTCACTACTGTGTCCCAGATTACCGCCATTGAGGCTCAGCACCTACTCAAAAGGAAACCAGGTAGGAAATAGGCCTGGGTCCGTAGACATAAACGGGGTAGTCTATGCCAAGGCTTGTTCCAATGTTTTTGCTGTAAAGAGCAGAGAACTACAACTCCTAGAATGCCCTAGGTTGGTGACCTGAATATGAGGCTGCCTGGCTGCATGCCCTAGAGGCTAATGGGAAGTGTAGTTTCTTTAATTTCAGAAATGGTAAAATTCTTTTACTGGCTAATGTAGATATTGGTCTTCTGAAAGAGGAAGGAGGTTCCTTGGATTTTGTTTTTGAGAAAAGCAGTGTTGGAACCAGTTATTCTTCCCAAACTATAGCATCCATTCTCAATGGGTATAAGGTGAGAACTATAACTCCCAGAAGACCTTTGGCTGTCCAACTCCTTATATTCCTGGAATTTTGCCCCAGGAGCTGATGGAGGTTATAGTTTTTCACTGATATGCTTTAATTTCTATGAGAATAGGAAATGGTTGGGGCCCTAAAAGAGGCTTGAAAATAGAGAAGCAGGATGGGGACATTGACTCATTCCCCCAGCTCAGGGTGGCATAGGGGAAACAAAAGAGCTACAACTCCCAGAAGCCCCGATGTTGCTCTGTTCCCTGTCTGGTTAGCCATTCACAGGGGCTGATGGGAGTTGTAGTCAGGCTTGTGAATATAAGCATGCAATATTGGGCAAGAAAGTATCTGAGTGGCAGGGCAGCTGGGTCACCACAGGAGCTCACTGGGGAGCTATCGAAACAAAGACATTGTGAAAGGAAAGGGGTCTTTCCTTCATTTATTCATTCAGCCACATTGATCTGAACGAAGAAATGAAGAAATGAAATGTGGGACCTTCTCCCCCAATCCCAGATATCGTGACCCCCAATGGACTGAATGTGAAGAAATTCTCTGCCATGCATGAGTTCCAGAACCTCCATGCTCAGAGCAAGGCTCGAATCCAGGAGTTTGTGCGGGGCCATTTTTATGGGTATGTAGGCCAGATACCTAGTTCTTGAGAGAGATGGTGGTTGGGAACCCAGACTCCTGGGGCCAACAGAGGGGACAGCTGAGGGCTCAGCCTCTTGAGTTCTTGAGCACCAGAACAATGGCTGAGTATTTAAGGAAATCCCCATCTAAGGAGAAAAGAACAATTCCCAGGAGTTCCCATGATGCCTCTGTCCTAAGATGTTCTTTGCCCCTGTGGCTTCTGGGGTTTGTAGTTTCAAGGCTGGGGCTAGCGGGTGAGGGTCTTGGCTTCACCCTGTCTTGTGGCTTCTTTAGGCACCTGGACTTCAACTTGGACAAGACCTTGTACTTCTTTATCGCTGGCCGCTACGAATTCTCCAACAAGGGGGCTGATGTCTTCCTGGAGGCCTTGGCCCGGCTCAACTATCTGCTCAGAGTAAGGCCTGGGCTGCAAGGGGACAAGGAGGATGAGAAAATCAGTACATGACTGGGGAGAACGGAGACCTGGGGAGGTGGGGGCAGGGAAACCTATGTGTAAAACAGGAGTGTAGGGACCCAGAAAGAAGATCAGAGTCCCTGTGGGAATGGTAGCTCTGTCCTGTAATTCTCCTTGACAGTAAGGGGCATGGCAGGGTCCTCGTGGTCTTGGGGGGTGGAAAAGGGTGGGTGTTCTCAGCCTTCTCCCATGTGATCCTCACACACTCACACGCACGCACACACACACACACCCTCCCTTTCCTCTGCCCCAGGTGAATGGCAGCGAGCAGACAGTGGTTGCCTTCTTCATCATGCCAGCTCGGACCAACAATTTCAACGTGGAAACCCTTAAGGGCCAAGCCGTGCGCAAGCAGCTTTGGTCAGCAGCCCTCGGCCCGGCATCCCTGCCACTCCCACTCCCAGCTGTGTGCTTTGGGTCCCCTGTTTCTCCTGGAGTCTCAGTTTTGTCATCTGTGACATGATCAACCCATCCCCCACCTGATTCCCAGCAAAGTTACTTGCTCCAGATGCCTGCAACTCGGGGGCAGTACGAAGTCGCAGTCGCAGGCAGGACAAGTGTGACAGCATGACCAGGGCTCTGGTATCAAGCTGGCGAGATCCCGCTCGTGCCCCTGTCCTGCTCTGGCTTTGCGACTTTAGGCAAACCACTCCCCGTTTTCAAGTCTCAGTTTCCTCATCTGTGAAAAACACTCATTAGCCATCAGCTATTTCTTGAGCTCCTACTGTGTGCAAGGTGCTGTTCTAGGCACTGGGAACACAGCTGTGAGGCAGAAAGATAAAATCCCTGCCCTCATTGTGTTCACATTCTAGAAAGTTCTATAGAAAGTGCTCTGGCAAAAAAAAGCAGGACTGGAATATAAGACAGGGTCGTCAGGACAGGCCACACTGAGTAAGTGCCAGCAAGTAGAGAGACCAAGAGAGGAAACGAGGGAGGAAGCCCTGTGTGTATCTGGGGAACAGCATTTCAGGCAGAGGGAATGGCAAGTGCAAAGGCCCTGAGGTATGTTTGAGAAACAGCAAGGAAGCCAGCGGGGCTGAAGCAGAGTACCCTAGGGAGATGGGGTAGAAAATGAGGCCAGAGCTACGAGAGGACCATGAACAGAGGAATGTTAATGAAGTTGTAGGGTGGCACTCTTTGCTAGCTTTACTTGTGTCCATACATTTTCCTCTCTCAGAATGTAATTTTCCCTTTTTATAAAATGGGGCTCAGCATCACGACTACCAGGACTAGCCCAAGTCCTAATAATAGCTGACATTTTTGGAAGGCTCACTGTGCGATGGGCACTGTGCACTTTTTGTCATGACCTCATCGAATTCTCACTGCAAACCTTTGAGGGTGCTTCTATTTTTATCCCCATCTGACAGATGAGGCATTGAAGTCAGAGAGGGAAGGCCACCTGTCCTTGGCCGCAGAGCTGATGCAAAGCACAAGGGATCCGAGCCTTCCAGGGCCTATTCCCCGAGTCCCCATCTTCCAGCCAGAAATTCCCAGAGCTTCTCTGCTCAGACCTCAACTTCCCAGCTGCCCCAGAAGCCTAACAATAAATGGCAGCTGGTCTATAAGTGATGTTGTCGCTCTGCTCCTTCCAGGGATACGGCCAACACAGTGAAGGAGAAGTTTGGGAGGAAGCTTTATGAATCCTTGCTGGTGTGAGTGTCCCGCCCTCAGCCCTGCATCCTCCTGGGCTCTAAACCCTCTCATCACCCATTCCCAGATGCATCCCCCTGCTCGCCTTACAGGGGGAGCCTCCCAGACATGAACAAGATGCTGGACAAGGAGGACTTCACTATGATGAAAAGAGCCATCTTTGCCACGCAGGTATGGTCTGGACTCCTGAGTCGAAAGATGGCAATTCCCAGCAGCCCTGGAGGCAGCTTGCCGTGTTAGCTCTGACCCCAGAGATGGGTGGGAGTTCTGCTTTGTTGGCAGCCCTTATTCAAGGAATCAATTCTGAAGTCAGAAGGGTGTGTGTGAGCTGACTGGTAGAACTTCAATTCCCAGAAGCCTTTAGGGCAGCCTGCTTTCCCACAGCTTTTTCTGCCACAGAGGCTGCTGGGAGTTGTAGTTTCTTTGAGTCCTTGGGGATCCATGAACAAAAGGTGGAAGGACCTTAAACTAAAGTCAAGATAGCCACAAAAGGAGAACTGCAACTCCCAGCTAACCCTGGGCCTTGCTGCAAGCTACCTCCACCTCTTCCCCCAGAGACTGCTGGGAGTGGTAGTTTTGTTGGGCCTCTAGGGATAGAGCCAGGTCGGCTAAAAAAATTATTTCGGGACTTCCCTGGCAGTCCAGTGGTTAAGACTCTGTGCTTCAAATACAGGGGGTGCAGGTTCGATCCCTGGTTGGGGCCTAAGATCCCACGTGCCGCATGGTGCGATCAAAGAAGAAGAAAAAACAACCATAATAACAACAACAAAAAACAGCAGTTATTCACTGAAGAACATTGAAAACTTTCAGCAGCTACTGTTTCTTATCCCACTGGTTGTGTCTTAGTCTCCAAATACCCCTGGGAGTTGTAGCTTCTTTAGATACCTGGGGTTAATTAGATGGGTGGGAAACCTTAGAGAAAATTGGCAGTCACAAAATGAGAACTACAACTCCCAGCAGCCCCCAGGGCTTTCTGCTACCTTGACTCTTCCCTGGCCCCAGAAACCTCTGGGAATTAGAGTTCTTTTATTCTCTGGAGTCAAGGGCTTTTGGTACCTGTGGTCAGGGTTGGTGATTTCCCCCAGTCCTGGGGAATGGAAACCAAGACAGCCAAGTTGCACAAACAAGGTGTGAATTGTTTTTGTCCAAACTATAATTTCCAGTAGTTCCTAAGGCAGTCGGCCTCACTGAGGATGTTTCTGCCATGGGGCTGCTGGGAGTTGTAGTTTCCTGGGCTCCTGGAGTCAGTAAACTGAAGATGAGTAGATCTTTTAATGAGAGGAATGATGGGACAGCTGCAAAGAACTATATATCCCAGCAGCCCCTGGGACTGCTATCACACTAGCTCTGTCTTCCTCCACTGGCTCTTGGGAATTGTGGTTTCTTTGGGCCTCTTTTGAGGGTGGAGGTGGAGAGAATACAGGATGGAGAGTAAAAGGAACTTGGAGAGAAAGAGATCCAGGATTTTCATAAGAAAACTATAACTTCCGGCAAGCAGCCCCTGAAAGGCACAGCCCCCATCAACTGCTGGGAGTTACGGTCCCTTTGGGTTTCTTTGATGAGAGCCCAGAGTACAGAACAAGATAGCTACAGCTCCCTCTAGTCTGTGAGGGATGTTAACACTGGCTCTGCCTCTAAGACAGCTGGGATTGTAGTTTCTTTTCGGCTTATGGTGCTTAAAGGGAAAAGAAAACCTTTACAGATAGAGCCAAGTAGGAAATCTACAACTCCTGGTAATCTCTTGGGTTTGTTGCTCCACAACCTGATGGGAATTGTCTCCTTAGATCCCCAGGATGAGCATGGCTCATGGGGAAGTAGGGAGTCCTCTGTCCCTTCCCTGACCCCCCTCCCACCCCACTTGTGGCCCCTACAGCGGCAGTCTTTCCCTCCTGTGTGCACCCACAATATGCTGGACGACTCCTCAGATCCTATTTTGACCACCATCCGCCGAATTGGCCTCTTCAATAGTAGTGCCGACAGGGTCAAGGTGAGGGCACTGGCCAGGGTGGGTTGGGCATGGTTGGGGGTGGTGGTTCTGGGGAGGGCTGTGATATGGGGGGTGGAGCCTGAGCCTCACATTCCCCATCTCCCCTGGTATATCAAAGGATTGCAATGTTTAGAAAGAACCTTTACTTCTGAGGCAGACAGACTTGGATTCCAATCTTTGTCCTGACACTGTCTTGTGTGGCTTTAGACAACTTTTTCATCCTCTCTGGGATCCCCAGGGAGTAGCTAAATAAGGTGCTCGGGCTGAGCGCTTGTTTTCCACTGCCAGGTTATTTTTCACCCGGAGTTCCTCTCCTCCACGAGCCCCCTGCTCCCTGTGGACTACGAGGAGTTTGTCCGTGGCTGCCACCTTGGGGTCTTCCCCTCCTACTATGAGCCTTGGGGCTACACACCAGGTGAGTTCAGCGTCTGGAGTGATCCCAGGACAAGGGACTGGCCCTCCCTGAGCTCCAAACTCCTCCTTTGCAAAACAGGAACAATGGAGACAGTCTGTTCCTGTGTTTTTGTGACACAGTAGCTCATGTGAGTAACTAGAGGGCTGATGTCAGAGTTCACACGTGATTTCTCCCAATTTGCTACTGTTTCGTTCCCCAAAACAACAACAGCTAAATGCACGGTTCACTAACGATCAAGCTACTTTCATATGTTTTTAAGGCAAAATAAATACCACATTTGCTGTAATATTTCTTAAATGATGAGTAATTTGACAAGTCTTTTAAACTGTGCTTGTGTGATGATTAGGAAATTTGCCAGTTTCATCCCCGGTTAAAATGGTGCATAGGTTTTGTGTGACCAGCTCCAACCCTATTTTTCCCATAAGCCTTGTTATATGTAGTGCCTACTTTTGCAGCTTACAGACGTTTTTAGAAACACTTATATAAAAATTATAATAAACTCCTTGAAGCATTTCTCAGCGTTATTTAAGGGAGTAAACGAGGTGTAGTAGGTGCTCTGTACACAGTGATAGTAATAATGAGAGACCTTGTCTTACCTCTTGTCAAAACAGACTATAAAGCTATGACAACCAAAACAGTGCAGTCTGGCACAAAAAGGTGTCTTATAGGTCATGAGGATAAATTAAAATGGTGGACATTGGCCCAGAGTACCGTGCTCAATAAATCAGCATCCTTATTACCCAATTATGGACTCTTCCTTACCCTGAGGCCTTGGGGCAAATGAATTCCCTTTTCTGGGCCTAGTAGCTTCCCCTCTAAGGAATAGGGACTATCATACTTTAATGCACAGCCTAATTTGTCTGGTTCCTGACTTGCGCAGCACAGCGCCCGGCTCTTATTAAAGGCGCCAATAGAGGGCGCCATTGGGGCTTTCACTGGGATTTAAGGCAATAAAGAGGGGCAAGCTAAGCCGACCTTTCTCACGCCTTCCCGCAGCTGAGTGCACGGTTATGGGTATCCCCAGTGTCTCCACCAACCTTTCTGGTTTCGGCTGCTTCATGGAGGAACACATCGCAGACCCCTCAGCTTACGGTCAGCGCCCGGAATGAGAGCCGGGACTCTTGGATCCTGGGAAGGAGGGGCGTGGTCTCTTGGGTCACTAAGAGAGGAGGGGGTGGACTCCTGAGTCCCGGTGGGAGGAGGCGTCCTGGTGTCCGCAGAGTCCCAGAGACAATGAAGGTTTCCCCAATCTGTTTTCTGAGACCTCGTCCTGGCCCCGACAGGCATCTACATTCTGGACCGGCGTTTCCGAGGCCTGGATGATTCTTGCTCGCAGCTCACCTCCTTCCTCTACAGTTTCTGCCAGCAGAGCCGGCGGCAGCGCATTATCCAGCGGAACCGCACGGAGCGCCTCTCCGACCTTCTGGACTGGAAATACCTAGGCCGGGTATAACTCCCCTCCCTGTCCTCTGCTGGTGAATCAGTCACTTACGGCTCTGGGTCTCTGATTCCCCGTGCCTCGAAAGCTGGTGCAAAGGGCATGGTCTCTTCCTATTTGTAACGCTTGCTGTCCCTTTAAGAAAAGAATCAACATTCAGACTGGAAGACCACCGAGGTGGGAAGTTCTCTATTTGCATAAGGGTGCGGCCAAAGAGGTACCTGACTGGAGAATTCCGCCCCTGTTAAGGGGGTGTGGCTCAGAGACTGTCCATTCACAGCTCTGCTTATCTACATAAGGGGTGGAGCCTGAAAGATGGATGATTGGCAGAGGGGCCAACTGGAAACCACCGCAGGGTGTGCTCATCTGCATAAAAGGTGTAACCAGGGTTCACCCCACCTCCAAACCTGCTGGGGGCGGGGTCAGACTCCTGACCACTGATGCCCACTCTTCTTTCCCCCCAACAAGTACTACATGTGCGCACGCCACATGGCGCTGGCCAAGGCCTTTCCAGAACATTTCACCTACGAGCCCCACGAGGCTGAAGCGGTAAGTGGACCCGGGGTCTCTCTAGGGGACCAGGAGCTAGAAGGGTGGGGTGAAGTGGGGTGTCCCTCCTCGAGTTGCAAGACCTCAAGGACCCTGGACGCCCAGGCAGGCTGTAGAGGCCTCTGCTCACTATGCGGTTTGTGCCCACACCTCCGTACGCAGACCCAGGGCTACCGCTACCCGCGGCCAGCCTCAGTGCCACCATCGCCCTCACTGTCGAGACACTCCAGCCCGCACCAGAGCGAGGATGAGGAGGAGCCCCGGGACGGACCACCCGATGAAGATGGCGAGCGCTACGACGAGGACGAGGAGGCTGCCAAGGACCGGCGCAATATCCGCGCCCCGGAGTGGCCGCGCCGCGCCTCCTGCACGTCTTCAACCGGCGGGAGCAAGCGCGGCTCGGTGGACACAGCGCCCTCCAGCTCAGTCAGCACCCCCAGCGAGCCCCTCAGCCCCGCCAGCTCCCTGGGCGAGGAGCGCAACTAAGTCCCCTGCCCCGCACTCCCCTGCCAACCCTGCCTCCCTTATCTGGAGGGTGGATGCAGAATGGCGCTGTCCCTAAACTCCACTCCAGATCCCAACCCTCTGTGGGGTCCACAGCCCTACCCCCTCCGCCATACACTCCAGCCCCTCTAGCTCCTCTGTCGGAATCCCAAACACTCCAGAATCCACAACGTGCCTTTCTTGGGTTCCAGAATGCATAATCTGTGCCCTGGAGTCCCCCAGGCCATCCCAGAGGCCAGGAATCTGCCATTATCCTGCCATGGTGCCAGAGGTTTTCAGAAACCTGCTCTGTTGCCTTCTGTGCTGGGACTCCTTGAGCCCCTTGCGGCTTGCTAATTTTACAGCATACAGAGCCTGCCATGCTCAGGCCTGGCCCGGGGCCACCAAGCACTGGAAACCACGTGGAGTCCCTGCTAATGAGACAATCAAGTCCAGAGCTGGGGCACTTTCAGGGACTTAATGCAGGTTAACTCCAGAACTCGGGCTCCAGGCCAGTGCACTCGTGTTTACTCTGATTTAGCCCTCCCTGGGGTGTCCGGCTCTGCCTGGAGGATCCCTCCACCCCTGCTCCCTTCTTCCTCTGCACTTTGGCCAAGCAAGTGGGGGCAGAACCACTTGGCTTCTCATTCCTACTGGAGAACAAGCTGTCTTGGTCTAGATGCCTTTCTGGCCTTTTCTGGACCAGACCCTACTCCTCCTTCCCCATATCTCTAAACTCCTGTGCCCTACAGGGAATCCCTCTGCTGAGGACAACTGGCTGTCTTCCCCAGTACCTGCACACATAACCCCCAACCGCTTAGACCCACCATGAAACCACTGGGTTCTAGGTCCCAGCTGCCAAATCTAGAACCTCGCCACTTTGCTGCATCCTGGTCCCTTCCCTCTGGTCTAGAACTCAGCCCACTGGATTCTAGAACCTCCATATTTACCTCGAGCCTCTTCCATCCCTAAGCTGTGCCCTGCCCCCGGCTTTGGTGAAAGGGAGGTGCCCCTCACGTGTGCTGTGCTGTGTCTGCTGCCCTTGGTTTGCAACTGGGAGGGGGGAGGGCAGAAGGGGTGTGATTGAAGTGTGTCCAGAGATGAAAAAATACATCTATATTTAAGAATCTCAGGTCTAGTCTGACCGGAGGGCTTGGTGGGCCTCAATCCTGGCCCCGCCCTCCTCTTCCCTCCCTCTTCTTCACCTCTGATTCCTCCCCTTGCCCACTGCTGAGTCCCGGTTCTCTTGTCTCATTCTACTGTCTCAGAGACTTGGGTTGCCACTGGATTCCAGTGTTATTTCAAAGGAAGGCAACTCTCTTGTTTTTGACTCGACTTGCAAGTGGCAAAGTTGGCTCAGGCTCTTAGATTCCTCAGTAGCACTAACCATATGCAAGGGCTCAATAGCCACTGTGGCCACATGTGGCCCATGGCTACCCTATTGGACAGCGCAGATACAGAACATTTCCATCACTGCAAAAAGTTCTATTGGACAGCACTGGCTTAGAGCATGTGTCTAGGACTCTGGCCTCTGGACTTTGGCCCTACTGTCCCCTGGATGACTCTACTTTTGGAAAAAAATCTTTTTCTCCTTTCAGTTCTAATCATCCCTAGGCTACACGTGCATCTCTGAATCAATCGCTTTTCAGGGGAGTAGAAAGCTCTGATTGTTTGAATTTGTATGTGTGATCATCTTTCTGTCAGCCACAGTGTTTGTGACACCCAAGAGTCCCCTCCCCCACCAGAATTACCAGCGGGAGGGGCATGGCGCTGAGCAGACAAAAGAACAGCTGTCTAGCAGCCATTTCCTCTTAGATTCATCTACCAAATATAGGATGGGGTAGGGGGTCAGAGTTGACATCGTTTTATTGCTTGGACCCAGCAGCTGCTTGTCATCTTCAAGCTTCTTCAGTTCCCATTTGGATAATTTCACATCCCATTTCTGTCTGTGCTGAGCCCTGAACCCCTAGCTCAGCACCTGTTTCACACCATGTGCCCTCAGCTGCTCAGACCCACTAGCCAGGTTCTACCTATTATGTGCCTTGAATTCCACACCTGTAACAAGCAGCCTTTGGAGGTCAGACCTGGGTGTGCCTCCCGGTTACCATGGGTAATTTACACAGTTTGTCTCGACTTACCCATATAAAGGAGCTCACATTTCTACTTAGCCTCCCAGAATTGAGGCAGAGTACTTTCAGAGCTTGGCAAGTGCCTAGCAACATAACTCATGTGAACCGGTTTCTAATTACTGAGCTCCTTAACAGCTGTCTGCTTCCACCTAGCAACGCCAGGTTTTACTAGACTCTCCCTGGAGTCTGGACTCTACCATCTTAGGAGGGGCAGTTAACAGCCTGGCAAAGCAGAAAACCCACTACTGCAACACACCACAGGTGTTACTATGTCTTAGAAGTAAAGAGCGCCAAACTCCTCTCTCCCTGCCAGCCCAGTGCAGCCAGAAGCCTTGTGAAAATAGATCCCACCTTTTTTTCCCAGGATACACACACAAAACCACTAGCCGCTGCAAAAAGCTTTATTGTTTCCATTTGGTCCAAGGCTTGGGAGAGGGCTCCAGGGTGGTTAAAAAGCTGCCTAGTGGCTGCAGAGAGGGGCTTCAGGTAGAAGCCCTAACACCAGAGGGGCTCCTCAAAGGCCACTGGGCTCCGGAGGCTCCTAGTCGTGCTTGAGGGTGAGCCTTTCGAAGAGATACTCGCCCAGCCCAGCCTGGGGGCCAGCCAGCCTGCGGAGGTTGGTCAGGTGGTCACCCATCTTCTTGATGAGTTTCACCTCCTCATCTAGGAAGTGGCTCTCCAGGAAGTCGCAGAGCTGAGTGATAAAAGAGGAGAAAATGTTGCCACGTACAGATCTAACAATGTGACAGATGGGGGAAGGAGGCTCAGAAGGAAATCTGCCCAATCAGATGAGGCCAATGCTTAGTATGTAAGCATCATTCCAGGGAAGGTCTTATAGACATGACTGGAGATACTTACGTGGGGGTCTGCGCGGGCACAACCCAGGGCATGCAGATCCAGAAGGGCCTGGTTCAGGTTCTTCTCCATGTTAATGGCGGCTTCCATAGCGTCCTGAGTTTTACCCCACTCATCTTGAGATGGCTTCTATACCGAAAACAGAAACGGCTCAGTACTAGCCACATACTGTGGAAAGGACTAAAAACTAATTTTCCAGTAGTTGCTAGAGTAGAGGGCTTAACCGGGAAAAAACGTCTAAGAGTTTGTATCTATCATTCCCCAGTATCCTATAACTACACGTCCCAGGATACTACACGCTGCGCTCTGGACCGCCACGTCTTGGGAGAACTGAGTGCGCCTCGATCTCCAGCTGTAATAACCCACAAAAGACTGAACTCAATCTCCAAGAAGCCAACGCGGTGCCTAAACCGCTACAGTCAAGGGGCCTCTAGTGCAGGGACTGTTGGGAGATGTAGTCCGCTGCCCACACACTATTTACCTGCACGTCCTGGAAGAGGGCGCGGCCGCCGCGTTGGTTTTGCATTTTCAAGAGACGCTCGGCGCTCTCGTGCTTCTCTTCGGCCAATTCGCGGAAAAAGTGGCCCACGCCCTCCAGAGCCACATCGTCGCGGTCGAAATAGAAGCCCTGCGGGAAGAGATGGCGGGAACAATGGTTAGCAGGAGGCGAGGCCAGGCATGCAGACTCCGCCTTCTGACTATCCAACAGGACAAAGAAGGCCAGCGCGTGCGCAGAGGGCCGGAGGTGCGCAGCTGAGGGGAACTTGGGCTAGGGGCGTCCTGGGTACCCTCACCAGAGAGAGGTAGGTGTAGGAGGCCCGCAGATGCATGTTGACCAGGCGGTTGACGGCGGCCTCCACCTCGGTGGAATAATTCTGACGAATCTGGGAGCTCATGGTTGATCGGTAATAAGGAGTTCGGCTCAAAAAATGGTGTTGGCTGGTCCCGGTGACCGAGGACAGCTGAGTGCCTCACTCCGAAGGTTGGAGGGTGGATAGATGAGTGGCTGACTCCGAAGGCTGGTGGGTGGTCGGAGGCTGGAGGAAAGGGCGACCCTGGGTCTGTTCCGTCCAAACACTGTTGAAGCAAGAGACAGATCCGGGGAACCGCCGAGTGCAATGGAGACGTCTGTGGCCAAGGCGGCTTCTTTTATAGCGCGCGGGCCCTCGGAAGTGGGACGGTCGGGGAGAGCAATCGGCCAATCTGCGGTGGTGGGAGGCGGGGCCTGGAGCCCAGGCGTGACCAATCAGGAGCATACAGGACTCCTAGACACCGCCCCCCCCGCCCCCCCCGGAGGTGGGGAAGTCACGCGCCTGTAGGCGAGGGCTGTTGTGAAATGGGGAATTGGGGGGTGGGGGTTTTCGGGGGATGCAACGGCTCTGGGGCTAATTCTGGGAAGTCAAGGGATTCTGGGGAGGGGGGAGGGAGACTCTCTGGTAGGTGAAAGATTAATAATGAGGACACTGGGAACACTGGAAAATAACGATCCCTGGGTCCTGGGGGTGTCTCAGGAAAGTAGATCGGATTCTGGTGCTGTGTCCCGGCACGGACTTTACTGGAACCCTGGGGGGGTTCCTCAGAGGTGCGGAAACCTCCAGATGACTGTGGTTTACGCTGGGAGATAAGGGGGTACCCGGATCATTGAGAAGTTTGGAAGGCTGTGAGATGATATTTCTGGAACCTTGGGTCTCTCTCTGGGAGGACCTGGAGCCTTGGGGTTCAAAGGTGGGGGCAGTTTCTGTAGCTTTAGAGTTCACAATGGAAGTCCGTATTTTTCTGGAAACTTCCCCGGCGGGGTGGGGCGGTCTTTAGGCCCTTGAAGTGATCTGTGAGATTAAAAGGACAGTTGTAGAGCCCTGGTGTTCAGCCCCGGAGTGGGGGAGAGGGATGTTTCCAGAAGCCTAGTAGGGGCTTTTTAAAGAGGTCAGGGGTCTTGGAGAGCCTTTTGGAGCCCTCGAAAGATTGTCTGGGCCCCTTGGAATACCTGGGGGCTATTTTAGGGGCTCACTTTTTCTGGAAGCTGAGATGGGGAGGGGTGAAGTGACACTGGAATTTTGGGGGTCCCTCTGAGGCTGCACTTCCTGGAGATGACTTTGAAGGCAGCCAGAGACTGGGAATTCTTTTTGACTCCGAAGCAGCCTCGCTGAAATTGTCCCTGTCTTGCCTGACACATGCTCCTTCAAGATCACAGAGAAGTACTGGGTCCTGGTGAAACAAGGAGGGTCTGGGGACCTATGAATGGGATGTCTGTCTTTAACCAATGGACATTTTTAAAGTGTGCCTGGTCCAGGCTGGTGCCTGGGTGGCACAGCTGGCTGAAGGAGCCCTCCAGGAGCTCCCCATTGTTGTTGTTTGGGGGGAAGGAGAAACAGAGACAGGACTTTGACCCTATTTCAGTGCCCTAATGGAGGCAGCTGGCCGGCTGGGGCAGGAAAGCTGAAGCCGCTGGGGCGTTGGGGGCAAAGGTCAGGGCTCACCTTGCAGAGAAGCCTCTCCAAGCAGCCCGGGCAGGGTACTCCCTGATCAAGGGGACGCCAGTCAGGCTGGTATCTGGGGTCCTCAAGGGGTGTCTGGGCCAGTGGCCAGGAGAGCAGCCGTGCTGAGTCATGCTGAACTCAGCTCTGGAAGGGGCTCCCTCCGAGGGGCGGGGTGGAGCCCGCTGACTGACCTCATCTACTTTGGGTGGACTGCAGTCTGGCTGGGACCCAGGGAACTAGGCCTGGCTGGGCCCCAAGTCTGGCCCCCTCCCCCAAGGTGCCACCTTGAGTGCTTTGTCTCAAGGCACTGTCTTTTTAGTTCCCTTGATGGTTTCCCTGGGCTCCCGCCTGTGGCCATATTGTCCCCTCTCTCTGGGTGGTGACTCAGTCTCCCCTCACTTCTGCCTTATCTGACATCTCTCCCCTGACTTGCCATCTCTGGGGCAAGCCTCTGGGGGAGGGGCAGTTGCCCCAGGCACACAGTCACAATGGGGTCTGAGTTACTCATTCACCAAATTTCATACCTCAGCCCAAAGACCTTTAGCCTGGGAAAGGAGAGGTGACCTGGAAAGTGCTCACAGGTGGAGGGAGAGGAAGGGGTGAGATAAAGATGATCTGAAGAAGGTGGGGGTATCAGGGGGGATGGGAGAAGACAAGTGGCCCAGGGAAACAGGGACAGAGAGACAGGGGGACAGAAAGACCCAGAGAGGGACAAAGACAGAGACAGGAACAGAGACAGAGAAGGGGACAGAAGGACCCAGAGAGAGGGGGACGGAGAGCCAGAGGGGTGGGACTTCCCTGGTGGTGCAGTGGTTAAGAATCCGCGTGCCAGTGCAGGGGACACGGGTTCGAGCCCTGGTCCGGGAATATCCCACACGCTGCAGAGCAACTAAGCCCGCGAACCACAACTACTGAGCCCGCCTGCTCTTGGGCCTGCGTGCCTCAACTACTGAAGCCCGCGCGCCTAGAGCCCATGCTCCGCAACAAGAGAAGCCACCGCAAGAGAAGCCCAGGCACCGCAATGAAGAGTAGCCCGCGCTCACCACAACTAGAGAGAAAAAAACCTGCGCATAGCAACGAAGACCCAACGCGGCCAAAGAAAGAGAGCCAGAGAGGTGACAACCGACTGTGACTCTCCGAGTGACCTTATTCTCTGTAATTCCCTTTTCTGATTCTCCTTCTGTGGCTCAATCTACTCTGCCTCTTTGTGAGCACAGCATCTTCCCAGGGGCCCGCTCCTCTACTGGAGGGCCCTTCCCATTTACAGGGCCAGACCCTAGACTCCTCCTCCTCCTCCAGCCCCTCCCTCTACAACCTGTCAGTCTCCAGCCTGTGTGTCTCCTCTGCAGCCACACAGCTCAAGCTCAGGCCTCCTCTGGAGTCTCCCTTCGACCCTCTCTCCAGCCTCCTCAGCCTTCCAGCCTCTCAGCCTTCCAACCTCCAGAGCCCTCCCCTGCTCTCCTAGTCCTCCCGAGGTCTGCCCCCCTCCAGCTTCTTCCCCATTTCTCCACCTCAGTAAATGTGCAACTTCCTGTGGTCCCATATGGTGGAAGCTTCCAGGTCCTAGTTCCCAGGGTCCAGGAGGCTGCTTTGCACCCTGCTACCCTGATATCCACCCCCCACCTCCACCCCAGCCCCAGGCTCCTCTGCCGGGCTTGGGCCTGGCACAGTGCTGCCTCTAACACAATACCCTAGGCTGTGACACGACTCATGTGATCTCAAGTCACCTCTGTTCCCCTCAGGGCTGTGGGCTCCTTAAGGGCAGGGCCAAGACTTAACTCACCACCTACCCATAGAGGGCACCAGGCAACCTCAGAAAAAGATGTGTCAGCACATGAAGCCTGGTCTCCTGCGAAAGCCAGGAAGTGGGCCCAGTGACTCAGACTCTGAAAGTGTGGCCCGAAAGAGGTTTATTGCCCCCCGAGACCACTCCTCCCCACCCCACCCCAATAATTACAAAAGTAAGAAAAATGCCCATGGCCCCCAGTCCCCACCCCTCCCGAAAAATGCCATAATTTATGCAGAAAAGACACAGTCCAAGGCCGCTGGTGGCCTCAGCCCATCTTCTTCCAGATGGTAAGCGAGGCAGTGAGCACGCCGGCCACGAAGATGGTCACTGTCTGCCACGTGGGTGTCCCAAAGTAGGAGAGGAGGCCGTCCTGGGGATAGGGACATGAGGCACTTCAGCAGCTCAGCCAAGGGGCAGGCCCTGGGCCAGCACATGAGGGGTCACAGAGAGGTCAGAGGGCATGAGTGGGGGCAAGGGCCCTAAGATTAATGGTACTAAAGAGTTGGGGGCCAAAGAGCTATCATAGAACTTGAGGGATTCCGAAGGAAGTAGAGGCACCAGGGAGGGCAGAAGGCACTAGTCAGGTCAGAGGTCACCAGGAGGTCAAGGGTCATGGAGAGGTCAGTCGGTGCCATATGAATCAGGGGGTTGATCAGACATGTAAGAAAACGCATTACAGAGTACATCTGATGATCCGAAAATGGGGAGGGGGGGCACCACTGTGGTGGGCTCAGGAAGGCCCAGGGGTCCCAGAGGAGTGGGGGATTGGGTGGGGTTAGGGGCCTCACCCAACCACCCTGGTCCTGGATCCAGCCCAGCAGCCGCTCTCGAAGGAAGTCCAGTGTCCAGCCCATGATGGTCCTGATCAGCTGGGGCACCTTGGTGCACAGGGCCTGCGGGGAGTGGGCTGGGCCTTAGGGACTGAGCCTTGTCCCCACTGCCTGGGGCCGTGGCCCCCAGCCTCCTTTCTCAACTCTCTGCCTCCCCTCCTGCCCTTCTGCAATCTCTTTTCCACTCACAGTCAGAATGAGCTTCATAAATTGTGAAGTGGATCTGGTCACTGTCAACTTGCCCTGCTCACAAACCATCTATGGCTCCCCAGTACTTCTGGGATAAAAAATCAAAAGCATATCTTGGCCCACAAAGCTCTGTATGAAGCCTCTGACCTGATCACATTCCAATTTTCCTCTCCTTTTCTGTGCCTCATTGTCCTTCTTCCATTTTTTTTTTTTTTTTTTAATTTTAAACTTTAATTTTTATTTTTTCTTTGGCCACTCCACACAGCTTGTGGGATCTTAGTTCCCCGACCCGGGATCGAACCCGTGCCCCCTGCAGTGGAAGCACGGAGTCCTAACCACTGGACCGCCAGGGAATTCCCACCCTTCTTCCATATCTTCATTCCCACCAAATTCTTAACCTGCTTCAGGACCTTTGCACATGCTGACTCTGCTGCCTCAATGGGCCTCAACTAAGGGAAGTTTCACTCATCCCTCAAAGCTCAGGTCTAATGTCACTTCCCCAGAGAGGGCTTTCTGACCTTCAGACCAGGTAAGGCCTGACGCCTGCTCTTCAACTCCCTAAGCTTCCCTACTCAGCCTTTATCTTGCTGCTTCTCACCTGCTGTCCCCAGCTCCACACGCAGCCCTACCATCACCCTGACTGCTGTCCCCCTCACCTCTAACATTCAGGCCCCATCAGCTCAATCTTGCAAACACATCAAGAAATCTACTTCTCCACCTCCAATGCTGCCCCCTGACTCCAGGTCAGTCTTCCGTTAGCCAGAACTATTACAGGTACCCCTTCGTCAGCTTCCCAGTTTTTGCCCTTGTGCCCCATAATCCATTTTTCTACCCACAAGGGACAAAATAATTTGCTGGGCTTCCCCTCCCCCAGTATTTTATAATGAGAATCTTCAAAGAGAAAAGTTAAAAAAATTTCAAAGTGTACAGGCATATACACACAACCTAGATTCTACAATTAACATTTTGCTCTCCTTGCTTGAAAAGTCTTTTCTATTTATAAATCAGGTCACCTCACTCTCTTGTTTAAAACCAGCCAATCACTCCTGTCGCACTCAGAGAAAGCTAGTCTTTATAGTGGCCCACAAGACCCTCGCAATCTGCCCTCATCTCTCACCTTCTCCCCCTCCTCACTCTGTTGTAACCACATGGGCCTCCTCATTGCCCACAACACACCAGGCTTGGTCCTACCTCAGGGCCTTTGCATGTCTGCCCCTCTACGGGATGCCTTTTCCCCCATCTTTATACAATATATCACTGCATCTTTCTTGTCATTCCAACTTTGGCTTTCATGTCACCTCCTCTTAGAAGTCTTTCCTGACCACTTTGCCCAATCACGTCACCCTAGTTTACTTCGCTCAGCACTCATCATATGACGTGGGCTCCCTGAGAGCAGGGACCTAGCCTGTTCTGTACTGTGTCCTGGGTGCCGAGTACAGGTCACACACACCATAGGCCCCATAAATGTTTGTTGAATGAATAAATGAATGAAAAAGCAGACAAGCGGTCCATAGCTGTCTCTCTCCATTCCCTCTGTGGTTACTGGGCTGCCACAGGGGTTGACCTCACAACTCCCAGGTCCTCATAGGGGAGCCTGCCTGGGCTCACAGCCCTGCAGCCGCCCACCTTGAGCACCAGTTTGCTGGCAAAGTAGAAAAGGGCGACAACCCGGCCCCAGTTGAAGTTGCCGTCAGAAAACATTTCAGCCGCCACTCGGAAAAAGACCTCTCGGGGGGAGTCTGTGTCCACGGCCGCGATCATCCTGCAGGAGAGAGGAGAGCCAGTGCTGGGGAGGGAGGATCAGGCGGAGTGTGGAAACTCTGGTGTCCACCCCATACCAAAGATAAGGAAACTGAGGCCTGAGCCAGGAAGCCATCATGGGGGAGAGCCACAAGGTGGACATTGAGGAAATTGGGGAAAATGACTCCCTGAAGGAGAGTTTCAAGATCCTAGGGCAGGGGAGGGCTGGGAGTCCAGAGTGCTGAGTTGAGTGGTGGGGCCCTGGACCCCTGGGTCTGACGGAAAAGGGGGCTGTGGGCCTGGACTCCAGGCTCCCAGGGGAAGTGGAGGTTGGGAGCTGGGACTCCTGGGCTCTGAGGGAGAAGGGGCTCACTGGCTGGGCTCCTGGGTCCCCGGGACCACACCTCTGCAGCTCCATGTTACTGTCCAGTTCATCTCCAATGCGCTTGAGACACTCGCTCAGCTTCTTGGTGGATGCATCCTGGGGCGCCTGCTCCAGGCCCAGCTCGGGTGTCTCTCCCCCCATTCGCCCTGCTCGATCCTGGATGAAACTAGAGTGGGAATGGAGTTGCAGGGAATGCAGAATCAGAATGGGGCCTCACTCCTCAAATCTGCTCCGCAATAATCAGACCTCAAACTCACCCCTGAAGCAAAAGGGCCCCTGTCTTCATGATCTGCTCAGAGCTGGTGGGCCCTAGAGGAGAAAGGAGGGAAGATGTGCCTGGACTCTTGGGTCCTAGGGGGATCCAGGGAACTGGAGTGGCTCATGATCCCTGAGGGAGGACAACGCTAGGGGACCCTGCATTTCTGGGTCCCTGGTAGATAAAGTGACTGGGGGCCCAGGCAGCTGAGTCCCTGATGGAGAAAGAGGCAGGAATCCTGGGCCTGTATCCTTCATTCTTCCGGGGGAGGAGGCTGAGGGAACACTTCATGCAACCAGACCCCTGGCCTGAGGGGACCGAGGGGAGACCCGCCCCTCCCACCAGGAAGTGCTGCCGGCAACAAGCCCGGGCCTGCCCCGGGGGCTTGGATTGTGGGGTTCCCCAGCTTCTCGGGGGTCCGAGAGCGCCAGACAGGAAGGGATCCGGACGCAGAGGCCAGAGAGCCCGGGACCCCGGGAGTGGGTGGAAGCTGGCAGCGCCGGATCCCGGAGTTTCTGCCCCGGAGTGCTTGGCGATCGGACGGCCCCATACCGGCAGGAGGGATCCTGGGGTCGGCCGGCGAGGGGCTCGCCCTCCTCCCGCCCGTCCGCCTCCCGCCTCACCCCCGCCTCTGGGTTGCTCCCCGGACCCGTCCATCACCGCCGCTCCCGCCGCCGCCTCTCGCCGGGTCCGCCCGGGCGGCCGCAGCACGCCCCTGGTCACGTGAGCGCCCCGCTGAGCGTGCGTCCTCTCACGTGAGCGCCCCGCAAAATGGCCGCCGCGAGCCGCTGCCCCGCAGGGCTACCCGGACACAGGACCGCACCTGCCTCACCTGCTCCGGGAAGGCTCGGCCCCTATCACGTGACTGCCCAATCAGCACTTCCCCTTAGGAACTGGTCGTGGCGCCGTTCCACCAGGCACGCATTCAATCGCAGCTATAACTTTTATTCATTCATTCATTCCTGCAGTATTTTCAAAAGTTTCGGGTGGGACTTGAGCCCTTGCCAGGACAGAAGGAACATCAGAGGCCAAAGATAGCATTCTTTGAGGCAGGAAGTTCCAGATGACTAAAGTCTATGAATGTTTATATGTGTTTCTGTGAAAATAAAAGGAATCTGAAGTTCAAAAAGTGATAGATTGGTGATAGATTGGCAGGGTGAGGACAGAGAGGCTCCTGGGGTGTCCGAAATGTGCTATATATTTATCTGGGTGGTGATTACTTGGGCATACAAATATTTAAAAATTCACTGAGTTGTACACATAAGACGTGCAGTTTACTGTATGGCAATGATTATATCTACCTTTCAAAAGAAAATAGTAAGAAGGAAAAAGAACTGAGATTAGAAAAATAGGCTGGGCTCAGATGATGAATGGCTTGGGCATATAAGAGAAGGGAATCTATGTCCTAAGGGTGGCTGCGAGCCACGGCAATTGAAGATTATAGGTGTCTTAATCCATCAGCCTGACAACACCAGGAATATAGTCTGACAAATTAAAGTTTATTGACCCATTGAGATGATGGAGACCACACAACAGAGAAATCATGTAGCATCTTGACAAAGGAAAAGGTAGAGTTATTATAGGATTTGGAGGAAGAGTGGAGTTTAGGTGATGACTGTATGTTAGGCTCAAAGCCAAGCAGTGTGTGGACTGCAAAAGGAACCAGGGTCCTGTATCCTTGCAAACTACAAGATGAATGTAGATGTGTGGTGTTGGGTCCAGAAACCCTTTACTCTGCACCTGGGTTGGAAATCGAGGCTGCTACTATGTTTCAAATGATTTCGCTCCTACAGGCAAGAGTGGGATGTTTCATTTTTACTGATAGAATTTCCAACACTGTGAGTAAGAAAGCATGTCCTTGGGAAATAGTGTTTCGTATTAACTTTGAAGCTGGCTTTATTTGTGTCTGTTATTCCAGCCCAGTGAATTAGCCCTCCCTCCATCCCAGTTACAGAGAAGGAAGAAAGGGCTTTTAATGCAGCCACAGACCTCTAAACAGTACAGCTGTTGAGTAGAGGGGAAAAAACTTTTGAGATAGTTCTGAAGTCAATATTGTTTACAATAATAAAGATACTATATCAGAACTATGAAGCCCACCTCCAAGATGGGCCCCAATGATTCTCACCTCCAGGTATTCAGGCCCCTGTGTAGTCTCCTCCCACATGAATAGGGCTGACAGTGTGACTAATAGGGTATTGTGGAAATGGCAGAGTGTAATTTCCAAGGTTAGGTCATAAAAGTCACTGCAGCTTCTGCCTGACTCTCTCTAGGATCACTCACTTTAGAGGAAGCAGCTGCCACGTTGTGAGGACACTCAAGCAATCATCCACTGGAGAAACACATGTGTCGAGGAACCAAGTCCTCCAGCCCCAGTCAAGCCTTAAGGTGACAGCTGTCCCCACCAACATCCTGACTGCAACCTCGTGAGAGATCCTAAGCCAGACCCCACAGCTCAGCCACTCATTGATTTCCAACCCTCAGAAACTGTGTGAGACAATAAACGTTTATTGTTGCTTTAAACTGCTAAGTTTGGGGGCAATTTGTTACACAGCAATAGATAACTAATACATCTAGGATAACTATGGCCTATTTATAGATGCAGAAACCAGAGCCCAGAGAAGGAGATGGATTTGCCAGAATTGTACGGTTCTTGTGGGTGCTGTCAGGTCTCCAGCTTGACCTGTGTCACTTGGACAGGGCTTTCTTACTCAGCCCCACTCATAGGCCCCAGCCTCCTGTCCCTCCCCTCCAGCCCATCTTCCACATGAACCTAGATGGGTTTTTCTATATTCAGAGCTGGCCCTGGTCCTCACCTGCTCACAGCCCTCCCATGGCTCACTGGTAATAGTAAATCTCTCTTACACATTATTATAAGACAATTAATCTAGTACAATCTGTTATTTATTGTATATCCGAAGGGATAAGAGAGAAAATGATGTTTTAAGACTTTTTTGGGGGGGGCATGCCACATGACTTGTGGGATCTTAGTTCCGAGACCAGGGATGGAACCCATGCCCCCTGCAGTGGAAGCACAGTCTTAACACCTGGACCACCAGGGAAGTATCTTAAGACTCTTCTAACAAAGGAAAATACAGTTTATAAGTGTTTTAAAGTTACCGATGTATATTACAAGATGGACGTAATTGGTGGGATCTGGGGGTGGCTTACTTGGGTCCTCTGCTTTGCATTCTCTCACAAGGCTATAAAAAAGGTGTCAGCTGAGGTTCTGGTCTCATCCAATGACTCATCTGGGGAAGGATCCATTTCCAAGCACCCATAAATGGTTGTTGGGAAGATCCGGTCACATGAGAGACACTGGACTGAGGGCCAGCATCTTGGTTCCTTGTTGGCTGGAACTCCTTTCTTTGCCATGGGACCTCTTCATAGTGCAGCTCACAACATGGCAGCAAGCTTAATCAAAGTGAGCAGGCAAGACTGAAGTCATAGTCTATTATAACCTAGTCTCGGAAGGGACATCCCATCACCTTTGCCATGAGCGGCAGGTCACTAGGTCCAGCACAGTCACAAGAGAGGGGATTATATGAGGACATGAATACCAGGAGGTGGAGGTCATTGAGAGCCATTTTAGAAACTGATTACCCCAGAGAAAACTCTAATTCGAAAAGACACATGCACCCCTATGCTCATAGCACCACTATTTACAATAGCTAAGACATGGAAGCAACCTAAATGTCCATCGATAGATGAATGGATAAAGAAGATGTGGTCTATATACACAATGGAATATTAGTCATAAAAAAGGATAAAATAATGCCATTTGCAGCAACATGGATGGACCTAGAGATTATCATATTAAGTGAAGTAAGTCAGTGAAAGACAAATATCATATGATATCATTTATATGTGGAACATTAAAAAATGATACAAATGAACTTATTTACAAAACAGAAATACACTCACAGACACAGAAAACAAACTTATGGTTACCAAAGGGGATAGTGCAGGGGTGGGGGGAGGAGAGAATTTAGGAGTTTGGGGTTAACAGATATATGCTACTACATATAAAATAGATAAACAACAGGAACCTACCGTAAAGCACAGGGAACTGTATTCAATATCTTGTAATAACCTATAATGGAAAAGAAGATGAAAAAGAATATATATATTCAATATATATATATAACTGAATTACTTTGATGTACACTTGAAAGTAACATGACATTGTAAATTAACTATACTTCAATGAAAGAAAGAAAGAAAGAAAGAAAGAAAGAAAGAAAGAAAGAGAGAGAAAGAAAGAAAGAAAGAAACAAAAGAAACTGACTACCACTCCAGGAAAGGAAGAACCCTTTGCACATAGAGGAAGGACAGCAAAGGAGAGGGCTAACATGTTGTAGATGCTAAGTTATTCAGGGGAAGAGGACCCTGGTGGCTGATCTAATGAAGGTTCTGGGGTGGAGAAGAGTGAGTAGGATTTGGGGGTTCCACTTCTGCTTAGACATATTAAAAATGAAGCCATCTCTCCCACTATAAAAGTTATACCAGATGTTCTGGTTCACTACTGCTGTGTAACAAATCAGCCCAGAGCTTAGTGGCTTAAAACAACAATTATTTTATTATCTTTGATAGGCCTGTGGGTAGTGAGATTGGGAATGGCTCTCTGGGCAGTTCCAGCTTGGGGTCACTCAGTGTCTGCAGTCAGAAAGTGGCTGGAATTGGAAGAGCAGGGAGACTGAAGGGTGTCGGGACCTGGTGGAGCATATATTTTCATGGAGCCTCAAGCCTTTCCATGTGGTTTCTTTGTGTGGGATAGCTTGAGCTTCCTTATAGCTTGGTGGCTTCAGGGCAGCTGAACTACTTGCCTGATGGCTGAAGGTTTCAAGAGTATTTCAGCTAACAAAGAATTTGCATTGCCTTCCCTGATTTGACCTCAAAAGTCATGCAGCATCACTTCTGCCATGTTGCAACAGCTACATATTAGTCATGAGCCCACTCCACTTCAGGGGGAGGGGAACTCGACTCTACTTCTTAATGGGGGAAGTGAGTGGGGACAGGAGATATCTTTGGAAAATATAAGGTAACACACCAATTCAGCTGCTTTAGCAAAGACCATTATAACAATGACTTAAACAACACAGAGGTTTATTTCCCACTCATGTAACAGTCCAAGAATATGCAACCTTAAGTGATAATAACAGTGAGTAAAGTTCCACAGTGTCAGGAACTATGATGGTTAATTTTATATGTCAACTTTACTGGGCCAGCTTGACAGGGTACCCAGATGTTTGGTCTAACATTATTCTGAGTGTTTCTCTCAGGGTGTTTTTGCATGAGATCGATATTACATCAGGAGACTTAGTAAAGAAGATTGCATAAAAGGCCTGAATAGAACAAAAGGCTGACTCTCCTCTGAATAAGAAAGAATTCTTTCTGCCTTGCTACCTTTGAACTAGGACATGAGGGTCTTCCCTCGTGGCGCAATGGTTAAGGCTCGCGCTCCCAATGCAGGGGGCCCAGTTCGATCCCTGGTCAGGAAAATACATTCTGCATGCTGCAACTAAAGATCCCTCACGCCACAATGAAGATCCTGCATGCTGCAACTAAGACCCGGTACAGCCAAATAAATAAATAAATAAATAAACAAACAAATAAATAAATAAATTTTTTTTTTTAAAAAAGGAACTAGGACATCAGCTTTCTTCCCGCCTTCAGGCTCAAACTGAAACATTGGCTCTTCCTGGGTCTCAAGACGAAACTGCACAGTTCAGATGGGACTTGAACCCAAGGGGTGGGACTTAAACCCAGTGTCTTTTTTTTTTTTTTTTTTTTGACGGCGCCATATGGCATGTGGGATCTTAGTTCCCTGACCAGGGATCAAACCCGCGCCCCCTTCAGTGGAAGCCCGGAGTCTCAACCACTGGACTGCCAGGGAATTGCCCCCGCCAGTGTCTTTTTTTTTTTTTAATATAAATTTATTTATTTTAATTTTATTTTTGGCTGCATTGGGTCTTCGCTGCTGCGCGCGGGCTTTCTCTGGTTGTGGTGAACGGGGGCTACTCTTCATTGTGGTGTGCGGGCTTCTCATTGCGGTGGCTTCTCTTGTTGCGGAGCACGGGCTCTAGGTGCACGGGCTTCAGTAGTTGTGGCATGCAGGCTCAGCAGTTGTGGCTCACAGACTTAGTTGCTCCGCGGCACGTGGGATCTTCCTGGACCAGGGCTCAATCCCGTGTCCCCTGCAGTGGCAGGCGGATTCTTAACCACTGCGCCACCAGGGAAGTATTCCCCCCACACACTGTCTTTTAAATGAGATCACACACCAGGTCTCAGATCTTAATGAAGCTCAGGTTCTTTATGTCTCATCGCAGAAAGAATTCAGTGGGAGACAAATTGATAGGTAAGAAGTGGGTTTATTTAGAGAGAAACACAGTCCACAGAGTGTGGACAATCTCAGAAGGCGAGAGGCCCCGAAATATGGGGTGATTGGTTTTTATGGGTTGGGTAATTTTATAGGCTAACGAGTGGGAGGATTATTCCAACTATCTTGGAGAAGGGGTGGAGATTTCCAGGAATTGGGCCATTGCCCACTTTTTGGCCTTTTATGGTCAGCCTCGGAACGGTCATGGCATCTGTGGGTGTGTCCTTTAGCATATGCTAATGTATTACAATGAGCATAGAATGAGGCTCAAGGTCTACTGGAAGTCAAATCTTCTGCCATCTTGGACCTAGTTGGTTCTAACCAGTTTATGTCCTATCCTCAAGGGCTATATCATTCTTTTAGACGTTGTGCCCTGCCCCCTTCCCTCCTGTTTCAGAGCTGCCAGCCTTCAGACAACAACTACACCATCAGCTGTCCTGGTACACATGCCTTCAAACTTGTACTGGAACTAAACATTGGCTCTCCTGGGTCTCCAGTTTGCCAACTCATCCCGAAGATCTTGGGGCATGCCTACTTCCATAATCATGTCTTTCTTCTAGCCTTCTAGCTTGCTGCCCTACCATTCACAACACAGCACTTCCATCTCATAGTGTAAGATGGACACACCAATGCCCAACACATCCCTGCACCAGGAAGGGAGAGACTGAAAGGGATGTCATCCTCCTTGCCTTTTAAGGCCATATCTCAGATGCTGCAGACATCCCACTGGCCAGAAACCATTTACATGGCAAGAAACTGGTTGCAAGGGTGCCTGGGAAATGTAGTCTTTAGCTGTGCAGCCATATGTCCAGTGAAACTTCCCTATCAGAGGCGAATAATTATTAAGGGGACATCTAGGCATATCTGCCACACGATCAAATGATTGAAACCAAGCAAGCAGAGGGCTGAATGGTTTCACATTGTGGTGATAGCTGAATGATGTGTAATGGGACTTGGAATAGGCAAACAATAGAAAACTCATTTAACTGATTTCTAATCTCTCAATGTTCTGAAATTTCTACCAAATTGCTTATGTGCTCAGAGTGAGAGTTATTAGTGTCATAAACCCAATGTATCCATTATCCATCTCCATCTTCTGGAATGTGGTAGAATTGAACTTCCCGGACTCTCTGTGGTTCGTTCAAGTCACATGACTAGTTTTGGCCAATAAATTCTAAGAGATTATGTATGTCATTTGTGTGTCAGAACATTTAAGTATTGGTACAAGAGCTTCCAGGGTGTTCTTCCTTGGCCACACTTGACCGGCAGGACTCCAGATGGTAGTGGCTCTGTCAGCCTGGGTCCCAGACATATACAGCCCAGAACCCTCAGTCAATATATAACACAAGTGAGAAAAAAACCTTGTTATGCTAAGCTGAGGTTTGGAGTTGTTTGTTACTACAGCATAACCTAACCTATTCTCACTACTATAGAAAAATATGAAAGTTAGATCTTTCCTAGAGCACACAGTTAACCCTAATTGGTTGGCCAAGCACCCACTCCAACTGCTTGTAATTTGGGTGGGAATGATCTCCGACCCTTTCCACACAGAGGGGCATATGACCCTGGCTTTGCCAATAAGGCCACTGAAATACTTGTGAACGTTCCTGTTGAAATGACTCTCTATACCTTAATGGAGGCCTGGAGCTTCTGGAGGCCTGACCTCAAAGTGAAGGGCCAATCAGCTAACATCTATAGAGAACCTGCTGTGTGCTAGGGCCTGTTATATACCATTCCATTTACTCCTCACCAGAGGGTGGATAGCGTGGTATCTCCCCTTTGCTGATGAGGAGACAAAGGCAGAGAGAGGCTAAGGGAGGGTGCAGTTAGGGACACCTCCTACCCATATACCATGCCCTGCCCAAGATCACACAGGCTGAGGCAGGCAAACTGTGGATTTGCTCACACGTCTGCTCCAGGAGCTTGTGGGAAATGTGATCCTGACCGCCTGCCCCCGCACATCCTTCCACCCAATTTATGCTCTAGTGACCCCTTGGATGGTGGGCTCTCTCCAGCTCCCATCAAACCACCACTGCCAAGATCTCTGTGGAAAGCACGTTTTTATTTTATTTTATTATTTTATTTTATTATTATTTTTTGGCCATGCTGCGCAGCTTGTGGGATCTTAGTTCCCCAACCAGGGATTGAACCCGTGCCCTCGGCAGTGAAAGCGCAGAGCCCTAACCACTGGACCGCCAGGGAATTCCCAGCATGTCTTGATTTGTTCAGGACATAACATCAGTGTTTGTCTTGGGGGAAGGTGATTCCAGTGGCCTTCCTCACCTCCTCAAGCATGTCAGCCAGGAGCTCACTTTCTGCCAGAGGAATCACAAGACTTTCCTTCAGGCCTGGGGGAAAGTGCAGTTAGGGACCCCTCCTACTCACGTCCCGAAGACCAAAAGAACTACAATTCCGAGAATCCCATGGGGCACAGTAATACATGGTTCAGGCATATGGATGCCGCAGGGGTTCCTGGGAGATGTAGTTCTAAACAGTTGCTTGAGCGGCTGAGGGGTGGGGAAGATATCCATCTCCCCTACCGGGCTTGTCTCCCACCCTGCCACCCTCCCACCCCGTCCTCCACATCCTTACCCTTCTGCAGGCATTCCTGGACGTGCTTGGCCTCATAACTCATGCCCATTCCATTTGTAAAATTGAACTCCTTGCCTGGGGCTGGGGGCAATGGGAACTCCATACGCTCCCCCTTCACCACCAGCTCTGCTGGACACCAGCAGGGGTCGAGGATCTGAGGGGAGATAAGAGGTGGTCCTACTGCCCTCAGCAACAGGGCTGCAGGGGCTCCTCTTGGGGCTGCTCAGGAGCCTCCCTCTCATCAGCTAAGGGCTGATCACCCTCCATCCTCGGGGAGGTTTGGGTCCCCAACCCCAACCCCTGCCCTGGTCGCTGGGGGATTATTCCTTAGCATCAAGGTTGCCACACTACAAGCCTGTCTTGTCTGTCCATTTCCCCAGGAACAAACCCCTCTTTAACCCTATGCTCAGGCCTCGTGAAGATAGCCTACCTTTGAAATCTGTAGATAGCCTATCTTTGCAACAGAATCCCCGTTGCAAGGAGGAGCCTTAGACAACCCATCACCTTCTTATCCACTAGGAGACTTGTTTTTGTTTTAGCCCTGGGGAAGCCTAAATTATTCCCATACCCAAGTCAAAGTCAAAATGGAAATATAGAGATACAACTGGGGCAAATTCTGCAGTTCAAGTTTGGGGCAAGGTCCAAATTCTTCTGCTGAGAATAGAATTTCTTTCTAGCAACATGGCTCCAGGAAGTCCCATGAAGCCACTCTTTGATAATGCCCATATCCTGTCCTGAAAGCAATTCCAAAGATTAGAGCTGTTCTCAGAGGATGGTTGATAAGAACTGGTTTCTCCTAAGAAAGGAATAAGGACTTTTGACAGACCAATGGGTTCACCCTCAGGAAGGAGCCTGGAGGTCCAAACCCCATCCCATGGCCTGGTGGTTGAGGATGGATTCCTTAGCAGTGGTGTGGAAAGAGGCTGGTTCAGTCCCTATCCAGCTCCAACAGGCATGACTGGCCTACTCCTCTTGCTAAGGGCCATGGTTCCCAGTACTTGGGCCCATCCCAGCTCGGCCAATCATGTCTCACCTGGGCCATGCCCTTGGTACCGCTCACAGAGACCATACTGGAGAGCTGGGCAGTGATGCTGCAGGTGAAGCTGCCGTAGACCCCTCCTGGGTACTGGAGTAGCACAGTGACAGTGTCGTCCACACCTGGGGGAAGGCACCGGATGGGGGCAAGCCTGGCGTCAAATCCTGCCTGTGGAACCTTGGGCAAGAGACCTCATCTCTAATATGGCAATGAAAGAGAGTGAAGCCAGAAGCGGTGATGTGTCCTGCCACATGGATGAACACTGAAAACACTTAGGTTAAATGAAAGAAGCCAGACACAAAAGTCACATACTGCAGGATTCCATTTGTGTGAAATGTCTAATATTTGGCAAATCCATAGAGCCAGAAAGTAGATTTGTGGTTGGTTAGGGCCCAGGGGGATGGGAGAATTGGATGTGGGGTTTTTTGGGTTTTTTTTGAGTAATGAAAATATTCTAAAATTGATTATGGTGGGGGGAGGGATAAACTGGGAGATTGGGATTGACATATACACACTACTATATATAAAACAGGTAACTAATAAGAACCTACTGTATAGCACAGGGAACTCAATACTCTGTAGTGACCTATATGGGAAAAGAATCTAAAAAAGAATGGATATTTGTATATGTATAACTGAATCACTTTGCTGTACTCCTGAAACTAACACAACATTGTAAATCAACCATACTTCAATAAAAATTAATTAAGAAAAATAAAATTGATTATGGTGACAAATGCACAACTGTGACTGTACTAAGGCCACAGAATTATACCCTTAAAATGAATAAATTGTATGGTATGTGAATTATATCACAGTAAAGCTGTTATCAAAAATAAATAAATAAACAAAAATATGCTAAAAGAAAAAAAAGAGAGACTTCACCTCTCTGAGCCTCATTTGTGAGAATCAGTTTCCTCATCTCTAAAATGGGGATAATAATAGAACCTGCCTCATAGGTCCGTTACAAGTATTATATTAAATGATATAATATGCACAAAGTACTTAGAAGGGTATTTAAATTACAATAAGTGATATGTAAGCATTAGTTAACACAGCAGGAAAAGTACTAGCCTGGTTCTGGAACACATCAGGCAGGCCATAGATGGAGGAACCTAGTGACTCAGCTCTCTTTGATTTCAGATAAGCCCAAGTTCTTATCCTGGATCTGCTGTATAAGCCTGGATAAGTCACTTTCCCTCTCTGCACCTCAGTTTCCTCGTCTGTAAAATGGGGACAACCTAAATATATTAGGGAGATCATATCTATAATAACCCTAATGCAGAGGTAGCACATGACAGATGGGATCTGTTATAGCTACTATTTAGTCTAGAAATTGGCCAATTTGTTTTGAATTTTATTTAATTTATTTTTTTATACAGCAGGTTCTTACTAGTTATCCATTTTATACATATTAGTGTATACATGTCAATCCCAATCTCCCAATTCATCACACCACCAACCCCACCCCCCCACCACTTTCCCCCCTTGGTGTCCATACGTTTGTTCTCTACATCTGTGTCTCAACTTCTGCCCTGCAAACCGGTTCATCTGTACCATTTTTCTAGGCTCCACATACACGTGTTAATATACGATATTTGTTTTTCTCTTTCTGACTTACTTCATTCTGTATTGACTGTCTCTAGATCCATCCACGTCTCTACAAATGACCCAATTTCGTTCCTTTTTATGGCTGAGTAATATTCCATTGTATATATGTACCACAACTTCTTTATCCATTCGTCTGTTGATGGGCATTTAGGTTGCTTCCATGACCTGGCTATTGTAAATAGTGCTTCAATGAACATTGGGGTGCATGTGTCTTTTTGAATTATGGTTTTCTCTGGGTATATGCTCAGTAGTGGGATTGCTGGGTCATATGGTAATTCTATTTTTAGTTTTTTAAGGAACCTCCATACTGTCCTCCATAGTGGCTGTATCAACTTACATTCCCACCAACAGTGCAAGAGGGTTCCCTTTTCTCCACACCCTCTCCAGCATTTGTTGTTTGTAGATTTTCTGATGATGCCCATTCTAACTGGTGTGAGGTGATACCTCATTGTAGTTTTGATTTGCATTTCTCTAATAATCAGTGATGTTGAGCAGCTTTTCATGTGCTTCTTGGCCATCTGTATGTTTTCTTTGGAGAAATGTCTATTTAGGTCTTCTGCCCATTTCTTGATTGGGTTGTTTGTTTTTTTAATATTGAGCTGCATGAGCTGTTTATATATTTTGGAGATTAATCCTTTGTCCGTTGATTCGTTTGCAAATATTTTCTCCTGTTCTGAGGGTTGTCTTTTCGTCTTGTTTGTAGTTTCCTTTGCTTTGCAAAAGTTTTTAAGTTTCATTAGGTCCCATTTGTTTATTTTTGTTTTTATTTCCATTACTCTAGGAGGTGGATCAAAAAAGATCTTGCTGTGATTTATGTCAAAGAGTGTTCTTCCTATGTTTTCCTCTAAGAGTTTTATAGTGTCCAGTCTTACATTTAGGTCTCTAATCCATTTTGAGTTTATATATATATATATATATATATATATATTTTTTTTTTTTTTTAAATAAATTTATTCATTTTATTTATTTTTGGTTGCGTTGGGTCTTTGTTGCTGTGTGCCGGCTTTCTCTAGTTGTGGCGAGCGGGGGCTACTCTCCTTTGCATGGGTTTCTCATTGCCGTGGCTTCTCTTGTTGCGGAGCACAGGCTCTAGGCATGCAGGCTTCAGTAGTTGTGGCACGCGGGCTCAGTAGTTGTGGCACACGGGCTTAGTTGCTCCACGGCATGTGGGATCTTCCCGGACCAGGGCTCGAACCCGTGTCCCCTGCATTTGCAGGCAGATTCTTAACCACTGCACCACCAGGGAAGTCCGTTCCCAGAACTTCTGCTGCCAGTGTCCTTGTCCCCACGGTGAGCCACAGCCACCCCCCACCTCTGCAGGAGACCCTCCAACACTAGCAGGTAGGTCTGGTTCAGTCTCCTATGGGGTCACTGCTCCTTCCCCTGGGTCCCGATGTGCACACTACTTTGTGTGTGCCCTTCAGGAGTGGAGTCTCTGTTTCCCCCAGTCCTGTCGAAGTCCTGCAATCAAATCCCGCTAGGCTTCAAAGTCTGATTCTCTAGGAATTCCTCCTCCCGTTGCCGGACCCCCAGGTTGGGAAGCCTGATGTGGGGCTCAGAACCTTCGCTCCAGTGCGTGGACTTCTGTGGTGTAAGTGTTCTCCAGTTTGTGAGTCACCCACCCAGCAGTTACGGGATATGATTGTATTGTGATTGCGCCCCTCCTACTGTCTCATTGTGGCTTCTCCTTTGTCTTTGGATGTGGGGTATCTTTTTTGGTGAGTTCCAGTGTCTTCCTGTCAATGATTGTTCAGCAGTTAGTAGTGATTCCGGTGCTCTCACAGGAGGGAGAGAGCGCACGTCTTTCTACTCTGCCATCTTGAACCAATCTCCTGAGACAGTTTTTCTGAAGAGTGACCTTGATCCCATGTATTATTTTCCTGGTTATCCATTGCCTTCTGTGGTACTGTTTGCAAAGATGAAAACAGTAATTCCTCTTACTCCTCTATGAGAGCCCCTTTGTGGTAGCTCCTTCCATCAAGAGGTAAAGTCTATTTGCCCACCTCTGAAATCTGAGCTGACTTTGGGCCATGGAACAGTGGCAAATATGGTACAAATAAAGGTTTGAAAAGTGCTTGCACATTGAGGCCTGCCTTCGTTTTGTTACGCCTGGAACTCTGAGCCCACAATGTGAATGAACCTGAGCTAGCCAGCTGGAGAGGCCATGTGGAGGAGAACCAAGACTCCCCACACAATAACCAATACCTGCAAGACATAGTGAGGCCGTCCTAGACCATCCAACTCCAGTGGAACAGCCAGCTGACTGCAGCTACATGACTAAGACCAGCAGAAGAACCACCCAAGCTGAGCCCAGCCCAAATTGCCAACCCACAGAATCACAAACTAATAAATGATTGTTATTTAAGGTCACTAAGTTCTGGGGTAGTTTGTTATGCAGCAAAGTCTGAGACAAATTCAAAAAATAATAATTACTAACTGCTTGCCATTTGCCTCAAGTTACTTCATTAACTCCTTATGATAACTCTATTACTGACATTTTACCAGTAACTAATTAAGACTCAGAGATGTTGTGTCCCTTGGCCAAGAACACACAGCAAAATCCCAGCACAGAGCCTGCCGACACTCTCAACTCTGATCCTCTTTGACTTCATATGGGAAGCTCCTCCAGCTGTCTAACCTGATTCTCATGGGTGAGGAGACATTCCCAGCTCAGCACTCCCAGTAAGACAGGATCACTCCTATTACCATCGTATAGTCCAGGATAGATCGTACCTGTTTCATGGCGCCTTCCCACAGCTTAAATCCTCTCCGGCTTCGGCCCACCGAAGACCATAATGATGAACTGGAGGCAGTAGATGCCAATGTCTAACAAGCCACCTCCAGCCTGGGCCCAGTCTATGGCCTGGTGTACATGGGTGAGATTCTTCCCAAATTCTGCCCGAACCACCCGAAGGTCCCCCAGAGTTCCCTGGGCCAGAACAGACCTCAGAGCCTCTACAGCAGGAAAGAAGCGGGTCCAGATGGCCTGCAGACAACAGAGGGAAGAAAGCAGAACGCAGAAAGGGAAGGAAAGGAGTCAGGACCCAGGAGTTAACCAATCAGTTCTTCTCCTTTCGAGGGCCCAATCTTGAGGGGGTACCCGCTGCTCCCCAGTCTCCAAACAAGACCCCTCCCTCTTCCTTCTGCAGCCCATCAGTCCCCAAGTTATGTCCTGCCCCTGACACCCTCTGCCCTCTTCTCTCCTCTCCACTCCCATAGCCCCAACGCCGGCCTTTCCTTTCTCATCTGGACCATTACACCGGTCTCCCAATGCTATGGGCTGAATTGTGTCCCCACCAAATTCATGTTGAGGCCCGAACCCCCCAGTACCTCCCAATGTGAGTGTATTTGGAATTTTTTTTTTTTTTTTTTTTTGGCCGCACTGCATGGCATGTGGGATCTTAGTTCCCCGACAAGGGTTCGAACCCATGCCCCCTGCAGTGGAAGCGAGGAGTCTTAACCCCTGGACTGCCTGGGAAGTCCCCGGAGATGGGGTTTTTGAAGAGGTAATTAAGTTAAAATGAGGTCATTAAGGCGGGCCCTCATCCAATTAGACTGGTGTCCTTATAAGAAGAGGAAATTAGGACACAAATATGCACAGAGGGAAGACCATGTGAAGACACAGGGAGGAGACCACCGTCTACAAGCCAAGGAGAGAGGCCTCAGGAGGAACCAACCCTGCTGACACCTTGATCTCAGACATCTAGCCTCCAGAGTGTGAGAAAATATTTTATTTGTTTTTTAAAATTTTATTTTATTTTTAAATTGAAAAGTTTTTTTAATTTAATTAAAAAATTAAAAAAAATTTTTTTTGGCTGTGCCACGAGGCTTATTGGATCTCAGTTCCCCTACCAGGGATTGAACCTGGGCCACAGCAGTGAAAGCCCGGAATCCTAACCACTAAGCCACCAGAGGACTCCCCAGAAGAGTGAGAAAATAAATCTCTGTGGTTTAAGCCACCCAGTCTGTGATGGCACTTTGTTACGGCAGCCCTAGCAAACTAACACTCCCAGTCTCTCCCCTCCAGTCCAACCCCTACATAGCCCAGAGGGATCTTTCCTTCTCCTAGAGCTGACCCTGTCTCACCTCTGACCAGTCCCTTTCCATCGTTCTCCATTGCCTAGTGTCAGGTCCCATTTATTGGGTATATATTATGAGCAAGACAATAGGTACATGCTTTGCATAATGACTCCTCCCAACATCCCTGCCACATAGCTATCATTAGGTCCATTTTATAGATGAGAAAACTGAGGCTCAGTTGAATCAAATTACTTGCCCAAGGTCACAGAGCTAGGAACTGGGGAACTGGATTCTAGAGTCCTCTGACTCTAAAGCCAGAAATTTTGACCTGTCCAAGATAAATTTCATACTAAATACATGAAATCTGTCCATTCTTGTTTTCTTTAAGTCTTAACTCTGCTTTCCCTCTCTGACCTATTTACCTATGCAATTTACTTTTCCTTTAAGGCACAGGTCAGTCCCTACCCTCAGGAAACCTCCTTGACCATCACCCAGGCTGGGCCAAGGCCTCTGTGCTCTGTCAACTGCTCAGTCCTATGTCCATGAAAGTCCATGCAAGTGGGCATTGGGATTGCCCATTTCCATGACCATAAGAGCTTGAGCTCCTTGAAAACTAAGCCTGTGTCTTACACATTATGAGTTCCCAGTTCCTAGGATTGGATCTGGCACACATTAGGTGCCAATAAAAATGAGGAAGCAATAAACTCACAGAATTTTGAAACTGACATCTTGACTACTTCTTGGGCACGTGGAACTTTGCAGACTGGGAGTCTCAGCAATACTGGTCATATGACAGCTAGATAGGACATGGGGAAGTAAGAGGCAGCCACTGTGACTACCAGCAGAACCTATAGCAAAGTATTTAAGAACCATAAGACTCCTTAACGTGAAAACAACTTGCCGGGGGCGGGGGGGGGTGGGGGTGGGGGTGGCGGGTGTCATATGGTGGCCATCTTAATTGCTGGCACTATCCATTGCTGTTTGGTGGCCATTTTAATTACTGGCAATCTGCAAGATGTCAAGATGTTTTGGCTATAGGTAGCTAAGTCTGATAAGGGCAAAAACAAAGGTAGCTTGACGTTGAGGGTTGGTAGGGGATTCCTTGGTACTTCTGATCTCTGTCTCTGTAAATCCACCCAAACTAAGCCCATTGCCATTTTGTGCCACTTTGTCACTATCGACATCTTTTTCTGAAAGGCTGACAAAGGATCCTCCAGGTGGCCGTGTTTGCTAAGGGCCAAAAGCAATGACTTCCACACATGGGAGATGTTGCTAGTCGATTCCATGACATAGCTCAACTGCATCCTGACAAACGCAAGGACCCCGTTTCATTTTGTGGACATCTTAACTCTTGGCAGCCCACCCTTGTATTCCTCCAAAAATGTCCACCGACAACCACGTTTAGTAATGGCAAGTGGCGCTATGTTGTGTGTTGGAAGGTTCCCTCCACGCTCACCTCCATAAGGAATTAGGCCTCGGGATCTGGCCTCAGGAACCATTTCGTGCACTTCCGCGGCGTTCACGCCCACGGGCTTCTCGCACGGCACAGCCTTGCCCGCTGCTAGGCAAAGCAGCACCGCGGCCTTGTGCTGGGGGTGTTGGGTGCCAATGCAGGCCACCTCTAGGGCGGGAAGAAAGAGGTAAAGAGATCGGTCGCCCCGCGCACTGAGACCTCCGCTACCGCCCACCATTTAGAGGCCCCGCCCCCAGCATCCGGGAACCCAAGTCCCTCCAAGCAGGGACGACGTCCTACCGCAGTGGTGAAACCCTAGCCTTCCATTAGGACGGAGCTAACCATTCTCTACCATCACTCTGTTTCCTTCAGATTATTTCCAGCCTTCTGAAATTATCGTATTCAATCATATGATCCTCACAACACCACCAAGAAGTAGAGATGATTATTTTGCCCGTTTCACAAATGAGGAAACTGAGAAGGGCAAGCGGAAGAGGGAAAAGCCAGTTCAGGCAGCCTGACTCCAGAGCTGGGCTGTTGTCCAACTACAGTGTCCTGCCTCTCCATCCAGGCTACTCTGGAACGCAGAAGCCCGGGCCGCAGGTCATATTTAAAGCCTGAAAGGCCTCCCTCAGAAATTCAACCCTGCCTTTACCGCGGAGGTGTGGCCCCTAATCGCAATTTCACGCTGGACGAAGAAACCGGTTCCTATCGCTCTGCCTACCAGCCCGAAGTCCTTCCAGGAGCCCAGAGGGATTGGCTCATCCCGCAGAGCCTTGCATCTCCTACGGAGCAGCCTGAAGGCAGCGCCCCCGGTGGCCCCCCGCGGCCCTCCCCACTCACCCACGTTCGGGTCCTTGGCCAGCTCCTCATAGGATCCGTAGGCCTTGGGGATGTCGTGTTTCCTCGCAAACTCCTTCGCCCGGCTCAGGTCACGGGCCGCTACCGCCACCACCTGGAGGGGCGCCTGCGTCATACTTGAGGGGCTGGGGCAGGTGTGGAAGACAGGTGGATGGGAGGGAGGTGATGGAGAAGGCCTCGGGTTAGGGAGAAATTACATCCACGAAGACGGGGCACGGGGAATGTGGTCCTGGGGGATGAGGTGACCGGGGGCTGGACACTTGGGTCTTGGGAAAGACAGATCTGGGGCAAGCGATTATTAAACCCCTTAATATCTAAATTTCTTCTTTTCACAGCAAATCAGATCAAGACCCTCCCAAACCTCACGGAATTCGTGTGGTTAAAAGACAGAATGGGATAAAGGAGTGAGTACGGAATTTGAGGTTGTTTCACTGCCTTGGGGACTAAGAAGTCCAGAACCCTAGTTCCCTCCTCCCTCAGACCCTGGAATACCCCCCGACCCCCCGCCCGCGCTTTCCCTGGACTCCGGAGGGAGGGCGGACCTGGTGCCCAGAGCGAGGCAGGGTCCGCAGCAGCGTCGTGAAGTCGCTGGAGATAAGGCCAGCTGACACAATGCCCCAGCGAAGCGCCAGCTCAGCAACCTGGAGTCCCAAAGGCCCCTACCTTCGCGCGGAGAGTTAAAGACTTGATGCCCCGCTCAGCGAGGGCGTGGCCCTTTTCTCCTCCCCCATCGCTCCTAGGCCGCTCCTCATTGGCCACGGGGCCTGTGCGCTCCTCCAGGCCCAATGCAAAGAAGGAGGTTATTTAATTCTAGCGTCCCCACTGGAAGAGCGCACCGTTGGCTCCGCCTAATGGAGGTGAGGACCAGAAACACTTCGGGAGTTGTCGCCGCACGTGACAAAGGGGAGGGGCTTTCTTGTCAACTTCGACCCTTGAAACCTTAGGAATTGTCCAGAGAGAGAGAGAGAGAGAGAGGGAGGATAGTAATAGCAAAGCTAGTATTTTTACTAATTTTTACCAATATTTATTAATATTTATAGAACGCCTGTGGTAGCTCAGACCCCCACCTCCGTGCTTTACTTTCCCCATCCCTAATTTCTCACCACAAACCTGCGAATGAGGTTCTATTTACAGACGTAGAAACAGACCCAGAGAACTATGCTCATTTTTTCGAGGTCTCACAGCTAGGAACGCGAAGACCTTCAGGTTGGCTGCTTCCAGAGAAATCGCCATACTGCTTCTTAAGAGCCCTGGAGCCAGGCTGAAGGGTTGCAAACCTCTCCTTGCCACCTCTTGGCTGTATTGCTTTGCACAAGGGGTTTCCCTCTCTGAGCCTCAATTTTGTATTCCGGGAAATGGTGATCACAATAGCATCTACCACAACCGGGTCCTACTGTATAGCACGGGGAACTATATTCAATATCCTGGGATAAACCATAACGGAAGAGAATACAAAAAAGAACGTATAGGGCTTCCCTGGTGGCACAGTGGTTAAGAATCCGCCTGCCAATGCAAGGGTCACGGGTTTGAGCCCTGGTCTGGGAAGATCCCACATGCCACAGAGCAACTAAGCCCGTGCGCCACAACTACTGAAGCCTGCGCACCACAACTACTGAGCCTGCACGCCACAACTACTGAGCCTGCATGCCACAACTACTGAAGCCTGCGCGCCTGGAGCCCGTGCTCCGCAACAAGAGAAGCCACGACAATGAGAAGCCCGCGCACAGCAACGAAGACCCAAGACAGCCAAAAAAAGAACCAAAAAACAACGTATATATGTGTATAACTGAGTCACTTTGCTGTGTGGCAGAAATTAACACAACATTGTAAATCAACTATACTTCAATTAAAAAAAACAAAACACCAGCATCTACCTATACAGAGTTAAAAGGATTAACTGAGCTCTGGGGTCTATTGTGTAAAACATAGCAAATGATTATTGTCTAAGTTAATTGGCAAGAGCCAGCCAACTTCACCCACAGCAACTTAGTCAATTTCCCTTGTAGACATTTAATTAAGATCTGAGTTTCACACAGGGAATCACACAAACTGCTGAGTAAAAATATTAATGGATTGCACCAAGGACACAATATCACTACCGTGAAGAAAAGGAAAAAAGACATTTTAAAAAATGGGTGCTCCTGGGTATTTATCCTAGAGAGGTAAAAGCTTAACATTCACACAAAACCTGTACACAGATGTTCATAGCAGCTTTATCTGTAACAGTTCAAAGCTGAAACAGCCCAAATGTCCTTTAACTGGCCAGATAAGCAAACTAGTATATAGATACAATGAGATGGAATGAACAATTATAGGAGCAACAACTTGGATGGATCTCAAGGGCGTTTTCCTGAGTGAGAAAAGTCCATCTCCAAAGGTTGCATACTGTACGATTCCATTTATGTAAGATTCTCGAAGTGACAACATTATAGTGATGGAGAACCGACCAATGAGAACAGCCAGGGATTAGGGTTTGGGGGATGGTGCAATTAAGGGGTAACACGAGAGAGTTTCTTTGTGGGGATGGAACAGTTCTGTATCCTGATTGTGACGATGGATATGAGAATCTTCGCATTTGATAAAATTTCATAGAACTCTACACATACAAAAATTTTCAAGTGCATGTAAATCCGTGTAAAAATTTCAAGTGCTGAAATCTGAATCAGGTCTGTACCTGATTGAATAATGTAACAATATCAGTATCAATAATATAGCAGTATCAGCTCCTGGATTCGAGGATGTATAATGGTTACCTATGATATCATCATGGTGTGTAGGGGGAAGCTGGGTGTAGGGTACAAAGGAACTCTCTGTACTATTTGCAACTTCTTAAAAGACTTTAAAATAAAAAGTCATAATTGAAATTTGTTGGCAGTGAGTTCGGGTCCCCAGAAGAGTCATTTGCAATATCCAGTAAAGTAGAAAATCTGCAGTATGTCGTGGTCTAGCGATTTCTATCCTGGGTAGAAGATATAAATCCTTGTGAAACTCTCAACCCTGTGCCTGAAAAGACATGTGTATGAACGTTTATCGCAGCGTTGGGTGTGATCGCTCAAAATTGGGAACAGCCATCAGTGGAAAAATGGATGAATAAACTGTGGTAAATTCTAACAATAGGATACCATGTAACAAGGAAACTGGATGGGGACTAATTTCACACTGTTTTCATGGAATCCGGAAAACTTAAACTTGGTTAAAAAAAAAAACAAAAAAACCAAGTGATGTCACAGGGATATAGTTCTTTCATGTGAACTTTAGAAACATGTATCAGAGTACCGTGCATTGTTCATAGGTATATTCCTGTTTAATAAAGAACTGGAAACATTTATGGGAATGAAAAACTCCAACTTCAGGAGCAGTGGTTTTCTCTGAAGCCAGAAAGAGGGTGTGGTTGCGGAAGGGCCATAGGGAGCTTCAACGCTACCTGTAACATTCTGTGTCGTAAGAAAAGAAATCTGAAGCATTTTGGCAATAGGTTAAGGCGTGATGAATCTGGGCAGTATGTCCAAGGGTGTCTATAATTTTTCTCTAGACTTTTCTCTATGCTTTTATTTGCCTGGGAATCTATTCAGCAAAGCTCTTATGTGGGGTCATCTATGCCTGCCTCTGTTCTAAAGGCTTCCTGAATATTAACTCATATAATCCTCACAACAGCCTTCTGAAGCAGGCCCTGTTATTCGCCCCGTTTTGCAGATGAGGAAACTGAGGCACAGAGTGGTCAAGAACCTTGCCGGAAGTCACACATCTAGCAAGTGGAAGCGCTGGATTGAAGCATGACCAGCGTAGCCCCAGAGTCCACGCACTGAACTGTGTCCGCTACATTTGATTTAACTCATAATTAAATAAGGAAAATCACTGACCCGGGACGGGAATCCTCTGCTCAGTAGATCAGGCACCTTCCATGCCAGGGAGGCAGACCACGGGGGTTAAGCATGTGACAGCAATTCTCGAACCCGAAGTGAGAGCCAGGGAATTGACAGAGGGCATAGAACGTGAAGTGGAATTTAGAGGCAGAAGGTCAGTGAATATACAGGAGCCCGTTCTCTGGATGTCTTCTGGCAAGGGCTGCTTGACTGGGGCTCAGGTAGCCATGCTGTGGGACTGTACTCTAAGAAAAGTCCCCCACTGCCTAGCTCTCTTAGTCTTTTAAAGAGACAAGCAAAACGATGATGTTGGAAATGTGGCAAATCCACTCTGAGCTTGGGTACCAAATTGTGTGAGTCTGGGTGCCAGCACTCTCCAGGACTTGCTGGCAACACCATTTAGAGACCTTCGAAGAAAATTGAAATCATAGGGAGAGGGGAAGGCCCTATCCCAGGCAGCCCATAGCCAGGAATTCCAGAAAGAGCTTCCAGGGCCATTCAACAGACAGTCCTCCCCACAGAGCACAAATACTGAGCATCTAATCGGTGCCAGATTAGATGGGACACATCTGAAATGGGACAGATGCTTTCTCTGTCCTCATGGAGCTATCAATCAGTCCAGGGGGGTTGATAGTGTGGGGAACAGCAGCAGAGAGAATGGCATGATCAAGGGCTCTGAGGTAGGAAAGAGCTCCATATGTTCTAAGAACTGAAAAAAGGCCAGCATGGCTGAAGAAGAAAGATGGCGGGTGAGTGTGATGGAAGATGGGGCTGGGGAAGCTGGCGGGAGAGATGTCTTAAAGGGCTCGCTCGGAGAGGACCCGAAGGAATGGGGCGTCCTCTAATTTAGGCAGCTCCTGGTTGTGGCACTGACCATCGTCGGCATGACTCTTATATTCATTCTGCAAACGTTTCTACTCCTGACAGGGCCATGTGCTGGGCAATGCTGGGGACCAGAGATGAACCTCACTCCACTCCCTGCCCCCCTCTGGTGGCGGAAAGAGACACAGTCTGTGGTAGGCATAATAACGCCCCCTCCCAGGGACTTCCCTGGTGGTCCAGTGGGTAAGACTCCGCGCTCCCAATGCAGGGGGCTGGTTCGATCCCTGGTCAGGGAACTAGATCCCACGGGCATGCTGCAACTAAGAAGCCCACATGCCGCAACGAAGACCCAGCACAGCCTAAATAAATAAATAAATATTAAAAGAAAAACCAAAACGCCCCCTCCCAAAGATGTCCACTTACTAGTCACCAGAACCTGTGGATATGTGACCTTACATGGTAAAACGGTCTTAACTGGAGATGCGATTAAGTTAAGGATCTTGAGATGGGGAGATTATCCTGGATTATCTGGCGGGCTCAATATAAATACAAATGTCCTGATGAGAGGGAGAGAGGAAGGTCAGAATCAGAGAAGGAGATGTGACAAGGAAACAGAGTAAGGGAGAGATTTTTTTTTTTTTAGATTAATTAATTAATTAATTAATTATTTGGCTGCGTTGGGTCTTCGTTGCTGCGCGCGGGGTTTCTCTAGTTGCGGCGAGGCTACTCTTTATTGCAGTGCGTGGGCTTCTCATTGCGGTGGCTTCTCTTGTTGCGGAGCATGGGCTCTAGGCACGTGGGCTTCAGTAGTTGTGGCATGCGGGCTCAGTAGTTGTGGCTTGTGGGCTCTAGAGCACAGGCTCAGTAGTTGTGGTGCATGGGCTTAGTTGCTCCGCGGCATGTGGGATCTTCCTGCACCAGGGCTTGAACCCATGTCCCCTGCATTGGCAGGCTGATTCTTAACCATTGTGCCACCAGGGAAGTCTCAGGGAGAGATTTTTAAATGCTACTCTGCTGGCTTTGATGATGGAGGAAGGGGCCAGGAGCCAAGGAATGCAGGCAGCCTGTAGAAGCTGGAAAAAGCAAGGAAAGAGATTCTCCCCTAGAAACTCCACAAGGAATATAGCCCTGCAGACACCTTGATACTAACCAAACAAGACCATTTTATACTTCTGACCTCCAGAGCTGTAAGATAATACATTTGTGTTTTAAACCATTACGTTTGTGATACCTCAGTTGGGGCAGCAATTGGAAACTAATACACAGCTCCAACCGTCTCAGTCCTGGATGATGTATGTCATAATGGTGGAAACGCTAGTATAGAGGCCAGGGTGGAGGGTACTCCTAGCCCAACCTGAGGACCAGGGAAGCCTGGGCAGATGAGGTCATGATTGAACTGCATTTTGAAAGATTTTGATGGAGGTTTTCCAGGTAGAGAAGGAGACATGGCCTTCCAGACAGAAGAAACAACCCACGCGGGAAAAAACTGGATCCAGTTAGAACTGAGAGCTTGGAACCCAGGGTGGAAGGTGGGGGACACACGAAAGATCAATCTAGAGAGAATAACTGCGCCATTTGTGAAGGGTCAAAGAGCTCCCCCTGAAGGTGATGGAGTGTGGAGAAGGGGGGAAAGGAGATGATGACCCGGGTCATATTCAAGTGTTAGAAAAATACCTGTGAAATTAAAGGTCACACAGAAACTGTCAACCATGCAAGGAATGGGTGAACAGTGTGCTAGGAAGACAGCATAGCATTTATGCATTAACTCATTTGTTCATCAGATTTTTTGAGCACAGATGCAGTACCAAAAAATAAAAAAATAAAAAAAAAAAAACCCCCAAAACCAAAAAACAGAACAAAACCAACAAACAAAACATTTCATGATACTTCAGAGAGTGGACTTTGGATCCAGCCTGCCGGGGTTGCAATCCCAGCTCTGCCACTTACTAGTTGTGAGACCTCAGGCAAGTGTCTTGGCTTCCCCTAAATGCCTCATCTGTAAAATGCGGGTGATGATGGATGTTACCTCGCAGGGCTTTTGTGAGGATGAAATGAGTTTTATTTATAATATATAATGTGTTTGAGATAGCACCTGCTACATTCTAAATGCTGTGAGGCTGTTAGCTACTATGTATTCATATGTACTAGTTTGTCTGCTGCTATAAGAAATTACCCACCGTCAGTGGTAATATTACTGCTTATACTATGACAGTTCTGGTGGCTGCCCAGAGCTCTGACCGTGAAAGAGGTGAGGAGAGAGATGATGGAGAGTTTAGACTGTGTTTTTTTTTTTTTTTAAAACAAACAATTTTTTTTGAAGTATAGTTTTTTTGAAGTATATTTACAATTTTATGTTATTTTTAAGTACACAGCAAAGTGATTCATATATATGTATATATATATACATATATATATATTGTTTTCCATTATAGGTTATTACAAGATATTGAATATAGTTCCCTGGGCCATACAGTAGGTCACTGTTGTTTATTTTGTATATAGTAGTACGTATCTGTTAATCCCAAACTCCTGATTTATCCCTCTCCCCCGCCACTTTCCCCTTTGGTAGCCATAAGTTTGTTTTCTATGTCTGTGAATCTATTTCTGTTTTGTGAATAAGTTCATTTGTATCTTTTTTAGATTCCACATATAAGTAATAGCATATGGTATTTGTCTTTCTGTCTGACTTACTTCATTTAGTATGACAATATCTAGATGCATACATGTTGCTGCAAATGGCATTATTTCATTCTTTTTTTATGGCTGAGTAGTATTGCATTGTGCGTGTGTGTGTGTATTATATATATATATATAAAATATATTATATATATATATAATATATATATATATATATATATATACCACATCTTCTTTACCCATTCAGCTGTTGATGGACATTTAGATTGCTTCCATGTCTTCGCTATTGCAAATAGTGCTGCAATGGACATTGGGGTGCATATATCTTTTTGAATTAGAGTTTTCATCTTTTCCAGATATATGCCCAGGGGTGGGATTGTTGGATCATATGGTAACTTTAAAAGAACCTCCATACTGTTCTCCATAGTGGCTGCACCAATTTACATTCCCACCAACAGTGTAGGAGGGTTCCCTTTTCTCCACACCCTCTCCAACATTTATTATTTGTAGACTTTTTGATGATAGAGTGTTTTAATGAATGCAATGAATGAAGACTCAGAGAAGGAAGGTGGGAGGAACAGAGACCTGGAGAGAGGATAAAACCTGTATCAGTTTCCTGTAGCTGCTTTAACAAACTACCACAAACTTAGTGGCTTTAAACAACACAAATATTCTCTCACAGCTCTGGACATGGGAAGTCCAAAATGGGTCTCAGTGTGCTAACATCAAAGAGTCAGCAGGGCTGGTTCCTTCTGAAGACTCTGAGGGAATTTATTTCCCTGCCTTTTTCACCATTAAGAGTCCACCCATATGTCTTGGCTCATGGCCCCGAGTCACTTTGACCATCTGTGGTCACATCTCCTTCTCTGTCTGTCATCCCCTTGCCCCCCTCTCATGCAGACCCTTGAGATGACATTGGGCCCACCCAGATAACCCAGGGTCATCTCCCCATCTCAAGAGCCTTAACTTAATCACATCTGCAAAGTCCCTTTTGCCGCAAAAGGTTCTGAGGATTAGCATATGGTCACTTTTGAGAAGCCATTATTCTGTCCACCATGGAGACCCACAGAGAGAGTGTTTAAAAATGCAGGTCTTATTATTTTCAGGTACGGTGAGGCCAACAAACCAGGAGACAATTGCTGTTGAAAAGATAGTTACTCATCGTTTCCAAGAGGAGGGGACATGCCATGCTACAAAGGGCCACATGAGGAAGTGCCAGGGTTGGTCAGGAGATGGAATGAGGTGAAAATGTGGGCAAGCGCTTTTATTGTGGTTTCTGTGGGAGGGAATGAGCAATTCAGGATAAGCAGGTTTAGGACTGGCAAGTCTGAATAATTTCGGCAGACTCTGGGGTGTAGGGGTTGTCTGAGTTGTCTGGTACCTGGTCCTGGCATGACGAGGGCAGGGAAATATTGCCCGGGACTATGGAGACTGTAGGAGCTCCATAAAGGAGGTGGTTGGAGTCTGGGCTCCGGAGTGGTTGGTTTGCATAGGAAAGGTGCAGTCACTAGCAGGTGAGTGGTTTACTGTCTCTAGCAACTAGCTAACCCTGGGAGGGGCAGTCCCTCCAGTGTATGCAAGACCCCAGAATTCAAAACATCAGAATCACATGGTTACTACACAGGGGGACAGAGACCCAGAATATGGGGTGAAGGCAGAGTTGGAATCCCTGGCTCCCCATTTTTGTCTCTTCCCTTTGTGACTCCCAAATCCTCTCTCTGTCAACTCCGAGTCCTATCTACAGCACAAGCTGCAGCTCCTATGCAACAGAACATTCCAAAGAGACAGTAACCATTTTAAAACATTTGTGCACACAGGTCGAAAGGGAAATCATTTTCAGATTAAACATGAAGGGCCAAAATAACTGTTGATTTAGGACTAGGACGAAAGGTCAGACAGGAGGCAGGGATGGGGGGTGTTGCTCCAGGGCAGAGGTGACTCTGTTCTTGACCACATGTGCAGGGCACTCTGTTGTATAGGGCAATGAACTTGATGTGAACCTCTCCCACTGCTCTTTCTGGAATTTGGCGTCTAGTGGAGGAGACAGAGAGTAATCAAGTGGACACACTTCCAAATAAAGGATTACAAAATGTAAAAAGCATCCTGGGTGACTAGAATGGGTTTCCTTAGATATGGGAGTCAAGGACAGGCTCCCAGAGACATAAGTTGTATAGACATGTCCATTTAATAGCAATAACAGCTATTACTTGCTAACCTCAAATTTCAGCCCAGAAGCTATGCCACTCATATGTATTATTATTTTCAGATCCTTCAAAGGATGCTGGAAAGCTGCTACCATTTTATGCCCATTTTCCAGATTGGGTCACTAAGGCCCAGCTCCCAGTTTTCCAAGAGAAGCAGAGAGAGGCTGTGGCTAATGTTTGCAAAGGTCACTGTTGTTGAGGTTCAGCAGGGGAGAAGGGTGGGCGTGGCACATGTACCTTCCCAGGAAACTTCCTTGGACATTCCAGGGTCTGGGAATATGTATTGTTAATGAGCCTCCCAGATAATTTTTTTATCACTGGGGCCTCCTTCATATTTCTTCCTCTCTTTGGACACTGAACTAGACCTGTCTCATGCCCAGTGACATGTTGGTAAACAGGCTCTGGGGGGGGGTGGGAGGAGGCTCTGATTTGTAGCCTCTGCCAATTTCCTTTGTCAGCTGTTAGTGCAGACAGGTGTGACATCCAGAGCAACTGCAGCCACTTTGGGACAAGAGGAGTACAGCCCCCCACACCTCCCACAGCAGGGCTAGGAGATGGGAGAACCTGGTTCCCTGAAGGCTTTGGAGTCACCCTACCTTGGGACTTCTTGTTTTGGGCAATAATACATTTTTCTTTATTGTTTAAGCCTAGGTTTGGGTTTTCTGTCCTTGTGGCTGAAGGGATCCTACTGAAGGTGCGTGTGTGTGTGTGCGTGTGTGTAGGCAGTGGACCCATCAGGAGAGGACAAAGATGCCAGGACAGAGCCTCTCAGAAGTGATGCTTGAATTGATTCTTAAACAATGAGGAGGACTTGGCAGGTGAAGCATGGATGAAGTTTCAGAAGGAAAAGGATTTACAAAGAAACAGATGCATGGATTTGTTCCAGAAGGTGTATTTGGTTGGAACCAGAGTACAGAGCAGGGCAGGGAGCCATGTGAGATAAGGCCAGAAAGGCTGAGGGGCTGGAACCTGATCCTGGGGTGGAGTCAGCTCTGTGACCCTTCTGGGGTTGAGTGGGGAAGGGGCTAGGGGCCAAGATGTCAGGGAGGAGGCTGAGGTGGCTGGAAGCCATGGGTCAGGAGAGTCAGGGCTCCTGGTATGAGAGGTGATCAGCTATGCTGAGGACTCTTCTGGCCCTCACACCCAGCCGTGGGGGAGACACTGTTTTTGAGGCATCGCTGGTCCCACAAAAGGTAGAGAAAGGTCTTAAGGGACCACCCAAGCCCCATAAACCAACAGAAGCTGGGCCCAGAGCAGCAGGCAGGATTCCAGTAGCTGTGGGGATGCAGGATGCCAGAGTGGCCACAACCTGGGCATTGAGGCCAAACCAACTAGAAAGGCAGGCATGGAGCAGACCCTTTTGGGAGGGAGGGGGCTTCCCTAAGGTAGGCTGAGCCAGTGAGCACTTGACTGGACAAGCGAAGGCAGGTCCCTCGGAGGGGGACAGAAAGAAGGGACCACAGACTGGAAGGCTGTGGAAGCTGAGGCAGCAGATACAGGGCTTGGGCAGCAATATGGAAAGTGCCATCCTGACCCCGCAACCCCACCCCACCCAGCAGGCCACAGGTGTTGCCAGGCCCCCAAAGGAGGTTGATTGTGACACCTCATCCCCCTCCCATCAGCTTCAGTAGGAACCCAGAGTACTGGGGTCCCAGAAGGATCACAGGTGCTGTGACTCCAGCTGGGGCAGCTCGGGGGTCTGTTCTGGAACTTTCTTTTTTGAAGGATCCACATCCTTCTGGTCACCAGCTGGAGCCGGGACAGGTGCATCATCTGGAAATGGAGGAAGAAAATGGTAGCACTAGACGTACCTCCCTCAGACCCAGGAGTCTGAGCCCCCAGCTCCTTCCCTGCCCCCTGGGCCCAGGGGCCAGCACCTGTGTCTGGGTGGAACTTGAGCTGTCCCTCGGGGCCGGGTGCTGGGTTGTTGTGGACTTGCTGCTGCTGTTTCCTCTGTTCCATTTGCAGAACGGCCTGCAGGGGGTGGGGGAGATCACAGAGGCAAGAGGGTATGATGTTGAGTCTCCACGGCAACCTGCTAAGTGGTCATGGACCAGTCCCTTCTCCATGGGCCTCAGTTTTTCTCCCTCATTGAGAGTTGGGCTTAATACTGGTTAAAGATCCAGTTCTCCCTCCCTGGTCATGGCTTGGGTCACACCTTGGGACAGGGAAGCCTCCACCTCCCTCCTCGGCCTTTCCCCTCTCTCCTGCTTACAACCTCACTGCCCTTATCCAACATGGCAGCCACAGAGCAGTCAGGGATGGGGACAACGTCTGCCCTTACTCAAGATGGCAGCTGCTACCCAAGGATCTACCCAAGTCCGGTAATTTTTATTTATGAGTTTGTTTTTTTTTTTGGAGTATAGTTGCTTTACACTGTGATTAACACAGTGGCTGCAAGCCTTCCGCACTTCTGGACACACTAGGACAAGGGTCACCAGGGACTCAGAGGATGGACCCCCTTCCCTGGCCAGTCACCTGCTGCAGCTCTCTCTTCTGGGCCTCCAGGCGGCCCTGGGAGCGCCCCAGAGCCTCGGTTTCCTGGCTGAGGCGCTGGGCCTTGGCATTGAGCTCTGCCTCCCGGGCAGCCAGCTCCTCCTCAAAACGCCTCAGCTCGTCCTCCGTGTAGGCAGGGTGCATCTCCACTGTCTGCCGGGGTGAGAACAGGGGCCATCAGCAGGGTGACTCTAGCCCTGGCCCCGCTAATGGAGGAGGTTCAGGGAAGGCTGGGAGGCCTCGGCCATGCGTGTGGATGGAGAGACCTGAGCGGGAGGTGGGAAGGGAGATAAAGACCCAGAGTGGAGCAGTGGGAGAACAGGGACCCAGAGGTGGGGAGACAACGACCCAGGAGGCTGGGGGGACAGAGAGCTGGGGGGCTTGGAGGTCAGAGACCCAGAGAGAAAGAGAAGCGGCCAGAGACCCTGAAAGAAGGGTTAGGTCTGGGAGAGAGAGATACAGTCAGGATCCAGACCATCTTCCGTGTCCTCACCTCCCAGCCCTCCCCGGTGTCCCCGAACTCCTTCCTCTGCGTGGATACAAGGAACTCCTCCAGGGTCACGAGGCGGTCCTGGTTGGTGTCCACCTGGGGAGCCAGGTAAGGGTAAGCAACAGAGCTGGACCTCCCTCCACCCCTGCCCCCACCCTCACCCGCGGCCCGGGTCCCTCCTCTCACGTTCTTCATCACGTGCTCCCGCATGCGCAGCCGCTCCTCCTCCATCTCCCGCATGTCATCTTCCTCATTCTTTGGGTCATAAACCTTCTCCAGCTGCAGGGTCAAGCAAAAAGCAGGATGTACTGACAGGTCCAGGGCAAGCTCCTTCCCAGGCTACCCCACCTCCTAACACAGACAACTTCAACTCCCATCAGTCCTTGGGACACCCTGCCACTCCTGGCAGCCTCTTTTTGCCTCAGGGGCTGCTGGGAGTTGTAGTTTTCCCCCTGAACTCACATCCAGGGGGACCTGAGGGGACTACTAGGATCCCGAGGGGACACGTCGCTGACCCGGGCATCCTCTGCGCCCACGGCTTCCAAGATACTCACCTCCTTGGTGAAGAGGGCCTCCAGCTCCTGCTCATCCAGGACACCATCACTGTTGATATCTGAGGAAGAGACAACAAGGTGTCTTGGGGGACTGAAGACGGAGTGGGTCAAGTTCCTAAGTGACCTGTTGGAGAAGGAATTCTGGGCTGATGCGCGGTCTGTTCTCAGAGGATAGGTAACAACGGGTCTCCGACAGTCGGATGGTGGCCTTCAGGCTTCAGCGCCCATTGGCCCGTTGCTAAGACAGCCCTTTCCCTACCAGGGTCCTGAGACTCCATTGGGACCATTCTTGGGCCCACTGTCATGCAGAATGACTTGATCTCTAGCTCCCAGTGATCTGGGCACAGGATCAGCCCTTTGCCCAGCATACAGGGGTGTCAGGGGCATCTCCCAGAGAACCAGCCCAGGGCTGACTCTGATCACCAAAGAATCCTCTTCCTGCCAATCAGACTCCTCCGCCACATGCACCTGGCTCACTGCCTTCACCTCCTCTGCTTACTCAGATCAGCACCCACACTGGTCCCAGGGAGGTAGCCAGGAACCCTGACCTTGCGAATCCAGTGGTTAAGCTTCAGCCTGCACCTTACTTGACTTTCTGCCTTTGGCTCTCAGAATATCATCCTCTCCTCTCCAGCTGCCCTAATTTTCCTTCACTGGCCCTGTCCTCTTCCTGACCTCTACGGGTGGTGTAGGGGACAGGGGACAATGACTTCTTCCCTATCACATTTTCAGATCTGTCCAATATGGTTGCCACTAACCACAGGGGCTGTTTAAAATTTAAATTGATTAACATGAAATAAGATTAAAATTTCAGTTTATCAGTCCTACTTGCTACATGGCAAGCACTCAATAGCCACATATGGCTGGTGGCCGCCACATTGGGTAGCAGAGAACATCATTACAGAAAGAGTTCTACTGGCAAGACTTCCTTAGATGGGTTCCTTCAGTCCCTCATCTTTAATGCCATCCGCAAGCTGCCTCCACACCTGAATACCCAACTGCCTACTCTCCATTTCCACATAAATGTCTAATAGACATCTCTAGCTTGACATGGACAGACCCAGTTCCCAATCTTCCCTGCCAAACATGCTCGCCCTTCTCTCTCCATCCTTCCAGTTGCTCAGGCCAAATACCTCAGAGTCACCCTTGACTCTCTTGTTCCATTACAATCCTCATCAAGTCCATCCTCAAGTCCTACCAGCTTGACCTTCAAGACAAATCCAGAATCTGACCACTCTTCCCTACTTCCATGGTCCAGTCACCAGCATCTCATGCCTCCTAACTAGGGTCCTGGCTTTGGCCCTGGCCCCTACAGCCTGTCCTCAACACAGCACCTAGACGGATCCTGCCAACGCTTAAAGCAGATGGGGTCAGTTCCTCTGCTCAAAATCCTTTTGCTGTGTCTCACCCAAGACAGAATAAAATCCAAATTCCTTACCCTGGCTGTAGGGTGGCTGTTACCTCCCTAGCAGTCTTTCTTATCATTCTTCTTTTTTGTTTTTGGCTGCGTCTGTGGGATCTTAGTTCCCTGACCAGAGATTGAACCCGCGCCCTCGGCAGTGGAAGTGCAGAGTGCTAACCACTGGACCGCCAGGGAATTCCTTTTTCTTCTTTTTTTTTTTTCACACTTAACAATGGTTAAATTGGTAATTTTTTTAAAAAATAAATTTATTTATTTATTTATTTGTGGCTGCGTTGGGTCTTTGTTGTGGTGCGTGGGCTTCTCATTGTGGTGGCTTCTCCTGTTGCGGAGCACGGGCTCTAGGCGCGCGGGCTTCAGTAGTTGTGGCTCACAGGCTTTAGAGCGCAGGCTCAGTAGTTGTGGCGCATGGGCTTAGCTGCTCCGCGGCATGTGGGATCTTCCCGGACCAGGGCTCGAACCTGTGTCCCCTGCATTGGCAGGCAGACTCTTAACCACTGCGCCACCAGGGAAGTCCGGTAATTTTTATTTATGAGTTCTTTTTTTTTTTTGGAGTATAGTTGCTTTACACTATTGTGTTAGTTTCTACTGTACAGCAAAGTGAATCAGCTATACATATACATATATCCCCTCTTTTTTGGATTTCCTTCCCATTTAGGTCACCACAGAGCACTGAGTTCCCTGTGCTGTACAGTAGGTTCTCATTAGTTATCTACTTTATACATAGTATCAATAGTGTATATATGTCAATCCCAATCTCCCAATTCATCCCACGCCCCCCAGGAATTCCCTTTCTTATCATTCTTCTCTTCAAGCATTCGGCTCCAGTGACCTTGGAAACCCACCAAGTTCATTCTCCCCTGCGTGTGCTTGCTATGCCCCCCCATCTAGACAAATATCTTCGAGGCTCACCCCTTCACTTCACTGAGGTCTTGGTTCAAATGTCATCTCTCTTGAGCGGTGCTGTCCAATCCAGTGGCCACTAGCCACATGGGGCAAATGAAATTTAAATGAGTAACAATCAAATACAATGAAAGATTCATTTTCTTGACATTATGCTAAGTGAAATAAGCCAGTCACTAAAAAGACAAATACTCTACAATTCCACTTATATGAGGTAGCTAGAAGAGTCAAATTCATAGACAAAAGAGAACAGAAGTTACCAGGGGATGTGGGAGGGGTCATGGGGAGTTGATGATTAATACAGAGATTCAGTTTTGCAAGGATGAAAAGACTGTTGCACAATAATGTGAGTATGCTTAACACTATTGATATGTACACTTAAAAATGGTTAAGATGGGGCTTCCCTGGTGGCGCAGTGGTTGAGGGTCTGCCTGCCAATGCAGGGGACATGGGTTCGAGCCCTGGTCCGGGAAGATCCCATGTGCCGCGGAGCAACTAGGCCCGTGAGCCACAACTACTGAGCCTGCGCATCTGGAGCCTGTGCTCCGCAACAAGAGAGGCCACGATAGTGAGAGGCCCGCGCACCGCGATGAAGAGTGGCCCCCGCTTGCCACAACTAGAGAAGGCCCTTGCACAGAAACGAAGACCCAACACAGCCAAAAATAAATAAATAAATAAATAAATTAAAAAAAAAATGGTTAAGATGGTAGATTTTATGTCACGTATATTTTACCACAATTACAAATTTTAAAAAATTTAATTGATCAGGGGCTTCCCTGGTGGTGCAGCCATTAAGAATCTGCCTGCCAATGCAGGGGACATGGGTTCGAGCCCTGGTGCGGGAAGATCCCACATGCTGCGGAGCAACTAAGCCCGTGCGCCACAACTACTGAGCCCGCGTGCTACAACTACTGAAGCCCACACGTCTAGAGCCCATGCTCCGCAACAAGAGAAGCCACCGCAATGAGAAGTCCGCGCCCTGCAACATAGAGTAGCCCCTGCTCGATGCAACTAGAGAAAGTGCGCACGCAGCAATGAAGACCCAACGCAGCCAAAAATAAATAAATTAAATAAACTTTAAAAAAATTTAATTGATTAAAAAAAATTCAATTTCTTAGTTGTAAAACCCACATTTCAAGTGCTTAATTAATAATAATAGCCACATGGGAACTAATAAGAACCTACTGTATAGCACAGGGAACTCTACTCAATACTCTATAATGACCTATATGGGAAAAAAATCTAAAAAAGACTGGATATATGTATATACATAACTGATTCACTTTGCTGTATAGCAGAAACTAACACAACACTGTAAATCAACTATACTCCAATAAAAATTAATTTAAAAAAAAGAACAAATGATGCTGGGTTAATAAATTGTCTCATTCGTCTAAAAAAAAGGACTTCCCTGGCGGTCCACTGGTTAGGACTCCGCTCTTCCACTGCAGGGGGCACAGGTTCAATCCCTGGTCGGGGAACTAAGATTTCACATGCCATGCTGTACAGCCAAAAAAGAAAAAGAAAAAAAAAAAAAAAGCCAAATGGGGCTGGTGGCTGCTTTATTGGACAACACAGCTGCAGAACACTTCCATCAGCATAGGAAGTTCTATTGGACAGTGCTGGTCTGGCAAAAATCTTTCCAGACCAGGCTATCTAAAATCATCATTCTAGACCTTTAATCCCACTGTCTTGCTTTCCATGGTAATGTGACTACCTGATCATCTACTATAGAACCTACTTCACTGATTCTAAGATGCACTTTTTTTCTCCCCATATTTTATCAACCATAAAATTGGGAGGCATCTTATCATCGATGATGTATTAGGTTAATGGGCAGTTTATGTAAAATTCAAGTGTTCAAGTGTTCATCTTATGTTCCATGGTCACTTAGATTCACTGAAATACAGAATTATCTGTTTGCCTGATCCCTGGCTCTGTGATGCCAGGGGGACTTTCTTTTGTTCACAGCTGTATACACAGGGTCTCCGTGAAGCTTGGGCCTTAGAGGTCTCTTAGTAAACATTTGCTGAATGAATGAATCAGACCCTGCTAAGCTCTGGTGACAGGCTATAGCATTTGGTTTGGGTTCCTGGGCACACCTGAGGGGGCCTGGCAAAAAGTGGTATCAGGGGAATTCCCTGGTGATCCAGCGGTTAGGACTCCGCACTTTCGCTGCCGAGGGCCCCGGTTCGGTCCCTGGTCGGGGAACTAAGCTCCCGCAAGCCGCACGGTGCAAAAAAAAAAAAAAAAGGTAGTGACATCAGGACATAAGACCCAGATTCAGAGCCAAACGCCTGGCATTTGGAGATTGGAATTAGAGGCTGGACATAGAGGTGATGTTTCCAGACAGGAAGAAAATGAAGGGGACCATGTCCCTGAATCACCATGGAGAAGGGGCTTCCCGGGCCCCTGGAGGCCTGGTTACTAGGGAGCAGCCCCTGCTTAGCGATAGGGCCCCCAGAAGGGACCGGGGCTTCTGGGCTGCCATGGGAGGGGGGCCCAGGCCTAGCCAAGCTTGGTTTGCTCAGTTAGGGACCCCAGTCAGTCCTTAGAACCCAGAGGCCTGTTGTATCCCAGAAAAAAGGACCAGCTCTTCCATGGAAGATCCTATTCCCAACAACAGGGAGGGATAGGGCCTTCTAGACCACCAGGGGAGAGGGGCTCAGACCTCTTTGGCCTCCCTAAGCCCCGTGAGTGAGGGAGACCCCTTCTTAGCATTCAGGCCCCAGAAAGGTCAGAGCCTCAGCGTTAGCCTGGGTATTGGGACTCCCTCCCCACCTTACCATGCAGTATGAAGAAGGTCTTGGGGTTAAACCTGTTGGGGTCCAATCCATCCAGTTCCTCCCACACCTCCTTCAACTGGGCTTGGCTGCCCTGTGGAAGGGAGAGCCGGGGGCTCATGAGCAAGAGGTCTGGGTCCCATAGGATAAAGCTAGAGAACCCTTTACCCCCATCCCTCAAATGTCATTGCCCTCAAGCAAGAAAACTAAGAAAACTACAACTCCCAGCAGCCCCTGGAGATAGCTGGGTACATTAAAAGGGGCCTTTTGCCTCAATGTCTGCTGGGAGTTGTAGTTTTTCGGCTACTTTCTTGTGGAGCTTGGAAAGTTGGACATGGTGGGGGGGGGGGGGTAGGCATGAATGGGGGTCCTTACAGGCACATTGACTTTGGGGTGTTCTCGGTGCCGGCGCTGTTGCTCTTCCAGCTTCCTCTCTGCCTCCTTTCGCTGCTCCTCTCCCAGGGACTCCAGATAACGGCGTCTCTCGTGTTCCTTGAGCATCTCGTAGCGTTTGAACTCTTCATGATGGGCTGCGTCGTACTGGGCAAGGTCCCGGGTGGCCTGGGGAAAGGCAGACGGTCACTCTCACCTCACTTCTATGCCCAGCCCCTAACTCCAACCTCCGAATGCCAGGCCTTTGGCTCTGAACCTGGCCCAACTTCCACGTGTGCTGGGTCTTATGTCCTGATGTCACTTTTGTCCCATAATACATAGCCTCCCCTCTTCGGTCAAAAGACGAGGATGGTTACACAATAGCAACTTTAACTCACTTCTTTCAAGTCCTCCACAATCTCAAGATCTTGGAGGAATAAATAATAAGGAACAGCACATAAGGTGACTTAATATGGAAAGCAGTACAGCTAGGGGGTAAACAACATGAGGTCTCTAATTATTCTGCCCAGGGTTCAAATCTAGGCTCTGCCATGTGAACAAATCCCGCTAGCTGTGTGACCTTGGGCAAGTTACTCATTCTCTCTGTGCCTCAGTTTCTGCCTCTGGAAAATGGTGATAACAATACTATATAGGGTTGTATAGGGTCCCCCCAGAATTCATGTGCACCCAGAACCTCAGAATGTGACTTTACTTGGAAACAGGATCTTTGCAGATGTAATTAGTTAAGATGAGGTCCTACTGGATTAGGGTGGGCCCTAATTCTAATGACTAGTGTCTTTACAAGAAGGCTACAGAGAGACACAGGGAGAATGCCACGTGATGGTGGAGGCAGAGACTGGAGTGATGTGTCTACAAGCCAAGGAATGCTGGCAACCCCCAGAAGCTGGAAGAGGCAAGAAGCAGATGTCTCTAAGGAAACCTTGGTTTTGGCCCAGTGATACCGATTTTCAACTTCTGGCCTCCAGAACTGTGAGAGGATAGCTTTCTGTTGTCTTAAGCCACTGAGTCTGTGGTAATTTGTTATATGGCAGCAATAGAAAACCAATACAGCTCTTGTGTGGGGAACAGACGGAGGTTCTCAACCTGGGGTGACTGCGGTCCCCAGGGGACAGCAGTCAATGTTTGAAGATATTGTTGGTTCACAACTAGGGGAGGTCTACTGGCATCTAGAGGGTAGAGGCCAGGGATGCTGTTAAACATCACACAATGCACAAACAGCCCCCAGAGCAAAGAATTATCCAGCCCCAAGTGTCAAGAGTGCCGAGCTGAGAAACCCTGCTGTTGAGTGTGGAAGGCAGAAGCAAGGAGCCCATCTCTGGGGTTGAGACCAGGAGAATGACAGAGCGGCTGCAGGAAAGCGGACAGTTTCTGGAATGTTCTGGAAATAAGCGGCAGAACCATCTCTCGGGGACGAAGGTCAGGCATGGACTCAATCAAATGGCTGCTATTATCTTCATGGCCACTAGATGGAGCTCTAGTCAGCCAGAAAAGCAGGCTGAAGCTCAAGTCCGGCAGAGAGGTAGGTTCTGTCCTGGGGGTGCTGGGGAGCTACAGAAGGGCTGTGAGCAGGGAAGAGGCAGGGGCAGACCTGAGCATCCCCTGCCACTCCGCAACCCCGAACCTGGCCTTCCCCACGAGGCAGGGCTGTAGATCCTACTTCTCACACAAAGACCACATTTGTTCCTGTGCTGCTCTAACAAATTATTATTTATCGTGGCTTAACACACACTTATCATCTTACAGCATGGAGGCCAGGGTCTGAAATCAGTTTCACTGGGCTGCAATTAGAGTGTTGGCAGAGCCGTGCTCCTTCCGGAGACTCTAGGAGAGAACCCTCTTCTTTGCCTTTTCCAGTTTCTAGAGCTGCATACGTGCCTGTGGCCCCTTCATCCATCTTCAAAGCCAGCAGCAGAGCCACCTTGCTTTGGTCGTCACACTGCCGCCCTCTACTGTAGTCGGATCTCCCTCTGCTTCCCTCTTTTTAATTTTATGTTATGTTATTTTTTAATTTCTTTGGCCGTACCACATGGCTTGCGGGATCTCAGTTCCCCAACCAGGGATTGAACCTGGGCCTTGGCAGTGAAAGCCCAGAATCCTAACCACTAGGCCACCAGGGAACTCTCTGCATCCCTCTTACAAGGACCCTTGTGATGACACTTAGGGCCCACCTGGATAACCCAGGCTCATCCCCCCCCATCTCAAGCTCCTCAGCTTAATCACAACTGCAAAGTCCGTTTTGCCACATCAGGTCACAGAGCCAGAGGTTCCGCAGACAGCATGTGACGTCTTTTGAGGGGCTATTATTCTGCCTACAGCAAGGACACAGAGGGAATTCCTGCCCCCAGTCATAGGGGAGGGATTTGAATCCAGGTGTGAGTGGAGCCAACCCCCCGACCCCGACACACACGCACACAACTCCGCTTTCCTGTAGAGAACCTGGGGAAGGTTTTTAGGCACAACCAGCCCTTCTGCAGCCGCTGGCCTCAGAGAACACCAGGCAGGGGTGAGTGGGCTCACATCCCAGCCTCTGCTCCCTTCTCCCCCTCTACAAAGCTTCCCTCAGTCCTCTGCCCCCTGGTCCCCTCAACCTACTGTCTGGATCAGCAGCTCCAGGTCCCGGGCCTCGAATGTGTGCTGATTCTGAGGGTCCAGGTGTTCAAACTGCTTCAGGAGGCTCAGGTGATCCAACTGTACATCTGGATGAGAGGGAAGACGGGGTGTGTGTTGGGGGCGGGGATGAACAACTCATGGAAGGTTCTTTCTTTCAAAATCCCTATCCTGCGGGAATTCCCTGGCAGTCCAGTGGTTAGGCTTCCACTGCCAGGGGCCCCGATTCGATCCCTGGTTGGGAAACTAAGATCCCACAAGCCGCGTAGCACGGCAAAAACACAAACAAAAATCAAACAAACAAAAACTATCCTGGGCTGGATGTGCTCTAAAGGAGGTCACAGAGGGCACAGGAGAAGCCCACAGAGGATGGCTTGAATGAGCCTGGAGCAATCAGGGAGGGCTTCCTGGAGGAGGTGATGCCACAACTGAGTCTGATGCTGAAAATAATAATAACCACGATGATAACCAACATGTATCAAGCATGTACTATGTGCCAGGCCCTGCTCTAAACATATTAAATATATTAATGCATTTACTTTTCACAAAAATCTCACATAGGTTCTGTAATTATCCCATTTTATGGATGCGAAAACTGCGGCCCAGAGAGGGGAAGTGACGTCTAGGTCACCATCTAGGAAGAGGCAGAGTGAGGATTCGTTGGGCTCCAGAGCACATGACACTTAATTCTGTTATGGGTTGAACTGCATGCCCCCAAATTCACAGGGAGGTTGATAGCCCCCAGTATCTCAGAATGTGACCTTATTTGGAGAGAGGGGCTTTACAGAGGTGATCAAGTTAAAATGAGGTCATGAGGATGAGCCCTAATCCCATATGACAGGAGTCCTTATAAAAAGAGAAAATTTGGACACAGAGACACACACAGAGGGAAGACAATGTGAACAGACATGGCGGGGGCGGGGGGGGGGTTGTGTGTGTGTGGCCATCTCCAAATCAAAGAGAAAGACCCAGAACAGATTCTCCGGCACAGCCCTCAGAAGGAACCACCCCCTGCTGACACCTTGATTTTTGACTTCTGGCTTCTAGAACTGTGAGACAATCAATGCCTATTGTTTAAGCCACCCGGTCTGTGGTACTTTGTTACAGAAGCCCTAGCAAAGTAGTGCAGCCTCCTTGTACGAGAGTTTCCCGGCAGAGAGGGAGAGAGCAGGACACACTTGGCACCCACTCATTCACTGGACACACATCCTGAGAGGCCTCCTGGGGGCCCCCATGTGAATCAGACCCGGGCCTGCGCCTCCAGCGGCTCCTGGGCTGGTGGGGGTGAAAGGCACACACACAGGCAGCTGGAATCCAGGTGACTCAGGCTGTAGTGGCGGCAGCTCTGGGCCTGGGTGAGCCCAGAGGAGGGACAGACCCAGGAGACAGGCACAGATCAAGTCTCATAATTCGTTATTCATGCCACAGATATGTGTTGAGCCGTACTCTGGGCCCGACCCTGTGGCTAGCACTGTGGACACAGCAGGAACCAGACGGTGACGGCATCTGTCCCCTGGAGCACCCGGTCAAGATGGAGAACAGGTGAGTAAGGGACAAACACACGACCACAAAGGACTCAAACAAATGGAGGATTCTTCACGCAGGACGGTCAGGGCAGGACGAGGGAGGCGACATCTGGGCTGAGACCAAAGCTCCATTGGCCATGCCAAGACCCCCGAGAAAGAATGTCACAGGCAAAAGTCCCAAGGTGAGAAAGATGTGTTACCCTCCGTACTAAAAATGTTGATGCCAGAGGGCCGGGTGAGAGGGCACACATGTGAAGGGAGGGGCTGGGACGGGCGTGGCAGTGCTCAGCTTGGCCTCCAACTAGCAAGGAGTGTGGACTTGATCCTGAGGGCACTGGGGAGCCATGGATGGTTCTGAGCACAGGAGGCACAGGACTCGAACGGGGTGCTGTGATAGGCTGAATAAAGGCCCCCACCAGGATGTCCACATCTGAATCCCTGGAACCTGTGAACATGTGATCTCATGGGGCAAAAGGGACTTTGCAGATGTGATCAAATTAAGGATCTGGTGATGGGGAGATGATCCTGGATTAACTGGGGAAGGCGGCTAAATGTAATCCTTGTAAGAGAGAAGCAGCAGGAGATCTGACTACAGAAGAATGCCATGTGATGACTGGAGAAAAACGCTACGCTGCTGGATTTGAAGAGGTTCCCAGCCTAGGAATGAAGCTTTGGAAGCTGGAAAAGGCAAGGAAACAGATTTCCCCCCATAGCACCTCCAGAACTAGCAGAGCCCTGCTGACACCTTGATTTTGGCCCAGTGAAACTGACTTTGGATTTCTGATCTCCAAAAGGTAAAAAGAATAAATGTGTGTTGTTTTAAGCCACTAAGTTGTTGCTGATTTGTTACAGTGGCCACAGGAAATGAATCCAGATATTAACAGGATTCTGTTAAGAACGGCTGTTCTATGGGAAATAGGACAAATAGTGGGAAAAGCAAGGGCGGTGGCAGGGTGCCCAGGGAGGAGGAGACTGCGCTGATCCAAGTCCCAGTGACAGCAATGGACGTGGAGAGTAGTCAGATTCTGGAGATTCCTGAGTTGTTGAAGGGACAAAAGTTGAAGTACATAGCTTAGCGTATGGGATGTAATAAGCAACCAATTGATGGGAGGGATTTTTTCTCATTCATGACAAGGGAACATCCAGTTTACCAGAGATCAAGTCAGACTCTGAAACTGTAGTAATTAAAACAGCAAGACAGAGAAAGCATGGATGGTTATGCAGAAGGAGGCTGGAGGCCATGTCCGTCTGGTCACCTTAGAGCCCCAGCACCCCGCTCAGTGCCTGGCACAGAGTAGAACTCAAGACATATTTGATCAATGGATAAGAGGCATCAGATAGGAATGAAAACAAAGCTCAGCTCTCTTACTGACCCTTAACACCATCTACCAACGTTCAGGGTCCCCATCTGTAACACGGGAGCCTCAAGGGTGTCAGGAGATGAAAGAAGAAGCTGGAGGTAAATCTCAATAAAGTGGGCTTGTTCTTACACTTAGTGATGAGCCAAAAGGTGCCCCAGCGGTACCAGAATATCCCACAAAGCTACAATGAGTAAAATAGCATGGTCCATTGTAGCCAATGGATGCAAGAAACGCATATCCATCAATGGATGAATGGACAAACTAAATATGGTAGATCCAGACAAGGGAATATTACTTGGCCCTAAAAAGGAATAAAGCAGTGATACACGGTACAGTGTGGATGAACCTTGAAGATATTACACTAGAAGAAGCCAGACACAAAAGATCACTTATCGTATGATTCCATTTATACGAAATGTCCATGATAGGCAAATTTATAGAGACAGAAAGTAGGCTGCCAGGGGTGGGGTGGGGGAATAGAGGGGTGATAGTTACATGGTCTAGTGATTCTTTTTGGAGTGATAAAAGTGTTCTAAAATTGACTTTGATGATGGTTGCACAAACCTGTGAATATACTAATCACTGAACTGTACACTTCAAATGGGTATATTGTTTGGTATATGAATCATATCTCAATAAAGTCATTTAAAAGAAATAGCATGGTCCAGACGCATGCTCCAAGAAACTATATCTAGGAATGTTAGAAATAAGGTGGGATCTTGGAATTTAAATCCACTCAAATCTCCCTCTTCCAGGCACATTTTTTTTTCTTTTCTTTCTTTGTTTTTCTTTTTTAGCCATACAATTAGACTATAAAATATAGCCTCACATATAAATGCCAGGAAATTAGAATCATTCTAGTGGGGGAGAGAAAGAATAAGTAAGCAAGGAAAAATACAGTGTAACCTGTTGAACTTCCTGACTTTGATCACGGTACTATAGTATTGTAGAACATTGTTGTTCTGAGAAAAATCACACTGAAATATTTAGGCATAAAGGAATACGGTGTCTGCAAGGAACTCACAAATGTGAACCACAGATAAATGGAGCAAACGTTAACAATTACAGAATCCGGGCTAAGGGTATTTGGGAGTTTTTGGTAGTATTCTTGCAGCTTTTCTGTAAGTTTGAAGTAACATCAAAATTTTAAATGACCCTGATTTGCTAAAATAAAAATTAAAAACAAATCAAAAACCACCCGAGCAACTAAGATTACTAACATCTCCCGAGTAATGTTAATAGTAGATTGTGCTAGGAAGAAAACTCGATCAATCTTCCATGCGGATTTTACAGGGGTGGAGAGGATGAGGCCCCAGTTGGCTCCACCTGCCAAAATCACCTGGAGGCCGGGGAGGAAGGCTGCCCCGTGACCCCCAACGTCGCCAGCTCCACCCACCCCACCGGCCCTGCCCACCCCACTGGCCTGCTTACTGGGCTCCTGCTGGGCGTCCATCTTGGCCTTGAGCAGCATCCGCAGCCTCGACACCTCCTGCCGCTTGAGTTCATCCAGTTTGGTGCGGACATGGTGGCTGACGAAGTCCAGCTCCCGGCTCAGCTTCCCGCTCTGCCCGGGAGAGAGGGGACACAAATCAGGCTGCCCTCTCTGGAGCCTTCTACCAGCTTTCTGATGCCTCCTGGGGTTCCCCAGAGGCCCCGAGACAAGATTCCAGCCCCTCAGCCTGGCATTGGAGGCCCTTCTTATTTCCCGTCACTCATCAAATCACACTCACGGCTCATGGCTCTTTCCCACCTCTAGGCCTTTACACATGCTGGTCCCTCTGCCTGGGATTCTCCCTGCCACTGCTTTCCAAGCCTAACCAGATCCTTGCAGTCCTTCAAAACTCAAAGCATACTGTATAGCACAGGGAACTCTATTCAATATCCTGTGATGAACCGTAATGGAAAAGAATATGAAAAAGAATACATATATGTATAACTGAGTCACTTTGCTGTACAGAAGAAATTAACACAACATTGTAAACCAACTGTATCTCAATAAAAGTAAAACAAACAAGCAAAATAAACTCAAAGCAGACGGCACCTCCCTTGGAAGAATCCCCGACAACCCCCTTGACGCCACCACGTACACACACACACACACACACACACACACACACACACACACACACACTCACACGTGCTGAGCAAGGTGCCTTCTCTGAGTTACCTCTATCATCACTTTGGATTATGTCTGTTTCTCAATTGTGCTGACCCCACCCCTCTCCTGCTCACAGACCCCCACCCCCGTGGCTCCCCAGTGCCCACAGGACCGAATCCCTGGGCCTAGCACTGAAGATCCCGCAAGATCCTGCATCTGCCCATGCCTCCCCCTCCTCCTGGCCGTCCCCGCTCCAGCCTCATCCCTCCGTCTTTATGTCAGTTATAAGGAGCCCACCAGCAGACAGCTGAAGGTACCAGACTGCTTCACTGGTACACACAGTTCTACTGTTGAAACGTCACCCTTCCCCCCTCCCCCCCGTTTCAACTTTTATACCAGACACTCCCACTCAGAATTCAAACCTCACTCGGGAGAATCCGTTCCCTAGAAGCTTTCTCTCACTGTCAGACGGACTGGGTCCCTCCTCCGGGCTACCCCAGCACCCTGCACTGTCTCAGATGGCTTTCTCAGCCACTCATTTGGGTCTCTCCAGCCTGCAGGGGGCATGGCCTTTGCAGAAGCAGCAGGACAAAGGGACTGCAGTGCCAGTCATGTTAACCTCAACCAGTCAGGCACCTACGATGAGTCAAGCCCTGCACTGGACTCACTGAGTCCGTCCTCTAATCTTGCCCACAACCCCATTTTATACATGAACAAACTGAGGCTCAGGAGGAGAAGCCCCTGGCCCAAGGTTCCTCAGACAGTGAGGATAGGAGGCCAGTTTCCAGCCTGGTGACATAGGTGGGGTCATGTCTCCCCAGAGTGAGAGTCCTGGGGCCTGGGTTCAAATCCCAGTCCTGTCACCACTGCACTACGTGACCCCAGCACACTGTTTCCCTACCCTGGACCTCAAAAATGGGGCTGAGATTATCACCACCAGTGACAAGGACAACTGACATTTACTGAAGGCTGATGACAGGCTGGACCAAAGCCTCAAAGTGGGGATTATCGCTGATTCACACAACCCCACCCCCATCTCTCCCCAACAGTGAAAGTGCTGCATGAGCCTCCCCGTTTTCTGAGAAGGAAACCAATGCACAGAGGGGTGTGACCACTTGCACAGAAGAGTGTGAGGTGGAGCTGGGATTGGAACCTGCCACTGTCCCACTCCAGAACCTGCCTGCCTACGTGGCCACCGTTTCTGATGTCATTTCCCACTTGTATGACCTTGGACAAGCTGGGTGGCCTCTAGGGCCTCCGTTTCCTCAGCTGGGCAGTGGGATGGGCTGGGCTCAGCAGTCTCTAGTTATGCCCGTCCATTGTCAGGGGCCAGGTGGATGGGGATGGACAAGAGCCCAAGGAATGCTGGGAGGTTTTGGGGAGAGCAGGGCTGCCCTACCCCCATCAGTCCCAGGCCCTGGGGCCTCCTCTGGGCCAAGGTGTTTGGAGCACTCAGGGTGGATCCCCCAGGTGGGACGTTCCAACATGCACCCGAACGGGGAGGGGAGTCTAGGTGGGGTGGGGTGGTGGCAGGCAGTGTTGTCTCCTCATGGCGTGTGTGTGTGTGTGTGTGTGTGTGTGTGTGTGTGTGTGCGCATCCTTTCTGAGGAACACTGCTTGGGGGATGGGGTGGGATATGGGCTCTGGGCTCAGTCAGTCCAGGGATTGAGACCCAGGCCTCCAGGAAGGACAAACACTGCTACTAGGGCCTCAGTGTCCACCTCTGTAAAATGGGGAGAATCACAGCTCCTCTAGAGGCCTAACATGAGAGTTAGAGGTGATGTGAGTGATGACAGCATCTCCCGTGTTTTGAATTCTTCCTGTGTAGAGAGCACTATGCTGAGAACTCGCAGAACCAGCCCTCACATTGCGCTTACTGAGAATGGCCACTGTGCACATCCATGCCTTTTACACGTCTTACCTCGGATAGTCCTATGATGCAGGTTCTATTATTAGCCCATTTTACAGATGGGGAAACTGAGGCACAGTGAAGGGAGGCCACACAGCTGGTAGAGCTGATACTGGGAGGCATGTACCATCCACAAACACACTTAACCACACATTCTGTCTTCCCCAGATCCCTTCCCAGCTATGTGACCCCGAGGAGTGACTTCTCCCCAGTCTCAGTTTTGTGATGGCTGGAAGGTTCCCCTTTGGGGAACCTGGTCCGTTCTGGAATTCTGCCCTCTGAGCATGCATGCCCTCCCAGTGTGCTCGCACCCAGCCTCACCTTGATGTCCTCAGCATTGGCGGCCTGCAGCTTTTCCCGGAAGTGCCCGTCCGTCTCCAGCACGTTGATGACTTCCTGGAGGTACCGGTGGTAGTACAGGCCTGTGTCCTGAGGCAACAAGAATGAACATAGTAGCCTCAGCCCTGGCCCCTCTCTGGTTCTTCCCTGCAGGTAGGACCCAGGCTCTGCTCCCCTGGGCACCTGCTGAGGGACCCAGAGATCAGCCCCCAACCCTGAGCAGGAGCCCTGCCCCATGGGATAAAGGCTCTAGAGCCAGCAGACCCTCGTTGCTCTGTCACCCCAGGCAAATTGCCTGATCCTCCGGGCCACAGCTCTTACCTCTTCCCAGGTCTGTCTGCAGTGGAGATGAAATTAAAATCACAAGGGTAAACACCCAGCCCAACACTGCCCGTAGAGTGGACACACTGGTATTTGTTGGAAAGCAGTGAAACGTACATTCATTCATTCAACAGGCATGCAGCGAGCCCCTACCATGTGCCAGGCACTGTTCTATGGGGCACAGCAAGTGAACAAGACAGACAAAAATCCCTGGGCTCCTGGTCCTAGCCCTGCCACGTGTAGGTGGCTGGCACTTTCCTCTTCCTGGGCCCCACTCTTCCATTTGTAAAATAGGCAATAAATTTCTTACCTCTCAGAGCTGTGGTGAAAAGTAAGAGATAAAAAGCCTGGCACCAAAAAAACCCCCACAAAAGCCTGGCACCATGGTAAGTCTTTAGAAGATACTCAGTCTGCTATAGCTATCATTACATTTGCTGAGGAACACACCATAGGTGATAAATGGGAGCAGATCACCCAGCTATGGCACTGTGGGTGTACTAATCGCCTATTGCTGCTGTAACAAAGTATCACAAACTAAGTGGCTTAGAGCAATAAAAATTTATTCTCTTAGAGTTCTGGAGGTCAGAAGTCCAAAATGGTTCAGCAGAGCTGAGCTTATTTTGGAGACTTTAGGGAACAATCTGCTTTCTTGCCTTTTCCAGCTTCTAGAGGCTGCCTACACTCCTGGGCTTGTGGCCTTGCATCACTCTGACCTCTGCTTACATCATCACATCACTTCTGACCCTGACTTTCTTGCCTGGCTCTTATATGGAACCCTTGTGATTACATTGGGCTCACCTGGATAAGCCAGGATAATTTCTCCACCTAACTCAATCATACCTGCAAACACTCTTTTGCCATATATTCACAGGTTCTGGGGATTAGGGCATGGACATCTTTGGGGGCCATCATTCAGCCAAACACAGTGGGCTGGAATTCCAAATCTGCCGATTACTAGCTATGTGACCTTGTTAGGACTGCTAGGATGCCTAGTTAAATTTAAATTTCAGATAAAACAATGAATAACTTTCAGTATATTATACTAATGATTATTCATTGTTTATCTGAAACCCACTCAATTTTAACTGAGTGTCCTGTGTCTTTATTTGCTAAGTCTGGCAATCTTAGTCCTTGGGCAAGTTACTTAACGTCTCTGTGCCTCAGTTTCCGCACCTGTAAAGTAAGGTTAGTGAGCACCCACCTCATAGGGATTGTTGTGAGGATCAGAGCAGTTAGTATCTTTAAATATTTAACTCGGCACTTAGTAAGAGCTGTCAATGTTATTATGATTGTTGTTACGGACATTTATAACCCTCTAGTAGCCTCAGAATAAAGAAAGTCTCCACCATGGCCCACAAGGCCCCGTGGGATCTCCCCCTGTTCCTTCTCTGACCTCATCTCCCCCTCGCTCACTCTGTTTCAGCCACACTGGCCTCCTGTAAGTCCTTCTACTCTCTGTGCTCTCCTCCACCAAGCAGCCTTTGCCCAGGCTGTTCCTTTTGCCTGGAATATTCTTCCCCACACTTCAGATCTTAGCTCAAATGACCCTTCCTTCCTCTCTGACCATCATCCCTGGTGTCCATTCTCAGAGGGCCCTGCCGTTTGTCTTCCCAGCGAACTAAGCTGGTCTGTGAGGGCAGGGGGCTTGCTCTAGCACTGTGCCTGGCTCCTAGAAGATGCTCAAGAAATGTGTGGAATGAATGAAAGGCAAGGGGACTCAAGCTGCCTTTCTGTGTCTGCAAAGATTTCACGGAGCAAAGGCCTCACTTGTTGGGTGGGGACCTGTCATACAGGAGCATGGGATGATTTGTTCCAGAGACAGTGGTGTGTCCATTCCTAGTGGGAGCTGTAGGATTCGGGCCACAAATCAGGGCACTGGCCTTGAGGATCTTTTCAAGTTCCAAATTCCCTAAGACCAAAGGTTTCATAGTGTTCGATAAACACACGTTGGAATAAATGAGCAGTTACCGTGCCCCGTCATAATTTAAACTACAACTCCCATGAGCTCCATGATGTGAGAACACCCCAGTTAGCTAACACCACCTGCTCAAGATGCTACTGGGAAATGTAGTTCTTTTTTTCCCCAGAGTCCTTCTTGAGGGGAGGGCGTCTTAAAAGAGCAGAGAGATTTAGGTGGGGTGGGGGGGTGATGCAGATTTTTCATCTGACCTGATTTTCCATATCTCAAAGTCAGGGGCTTAGAAATCTCTCTCTCTCTCTATCTCTCTCTCTCTCTCTCTCTCTCTCTCTCTCTCTCTCTCTCACACACACACACACACACACACACACCCAAGTTTTCCACCACGTCAAAACCCTGGGACGGCAAAGAATGGCAGGCAAACTCCAAGCCGCATCCGTAGCCAGCCAGGGGCCACGGGGGCACGGGAATTGCAGTACCACTGCAAACACCTGGCTGGCGAGCAGGGCAGGGCCACTCACGGGGCTTTCGGTCGCGGGATTCTCCTTCTTGGGCGCCCCCCGCTCCAGGGGCACGGTCAGAATAGCGCGCAGCAGCAGCAGAAGTGACAGGAGAAGGAGGGCTGCACGGGGCCCAGCGGGAGGCATGGCGGCGTGGTCTGTGGGGTCGGAGAGGTGGAATAAGTCTGTCCCAAGCCGCCTTCTCCCCTGGACCCAGGAGTCTGGACTCCCGGCGCCGCTCCCTGCCCCCTTCCAAGAATCAAGACGCAAAGCGTCTCGTTTCCCGGGAGCCAGGATTCCGAGTCGCCAGCCTTTCCTTCCTCAGACCCAGGAGTCCTGACTTCCAGCACCCTCTTCGCGTAGACTAGGAATCCGGGATCTCGACCCCCTCTTTCCCCAGGCCCAAAGGTCCAGGGCCCCAGCCTCCTCTTTTCCCAGGATCCGGAGGTACCGGTGTCCTCCACCGAGACTCAGTTTTCCAGCCCTCTCGTGCCCCGCTTCCCTTCTCCCCAGGACACAAGAGTCCAGGACGCTTCCCTTCTCCCCAGGACACAAGAGTCCAGGACCCTCCAGCCCCTTACCTCTCCTTCACCGCAGAGGGCGTTTCCCGGGGCTAGGACCTCCGGTGTGTTCTCTGCGATTTCCCCCCTAGGCCACGCCCACTTTCCCCGCAGAGGATCCGCTCTCAGCAGCCTGATTGGTCACACGCTGGCTCCAGGTTTCGGGCCCCTGTCTAGCGGCCCCGCCCCTTGTCGAAGTCGCTGGCCTTTTCTCGAAAGCCGAGCCTCCTTCCTCGGAAGCCCTACCTTTTGACGCCACATATCCTGCTTTTTAGGCGAAAGAACGGAGACTTTCAAAGAGAACTACAACTCCCTGTCGGGCCGGGGGAAAATTAGTCAACTTCCGCGGGCATCTTGGCCTCTTCGTCTCATGGGAGTTGTAGTTTTCCCGTTTATTTTCTCTCCTAGAAGTGGCTGTAAATTACAGATCGGTAGCAGTTGGCACAGGTCACGTTATAAGTGTCTTATATCAGAGAGAGGTGTAGAGCGAGCCTGCGATGCGGCCTCTGTCAGGTCCCTTTAAGGAACCCCTGGAGCAGGGTTGCCTGGCTGCAGCAGAGGCCAGGGGTCATTGCTTTGTTGGAAGTGGAACGTGGGGAGCCAGGAGGGAGGGGCTTAGGGCAGGTCCCAGTGGGAATCCCCCCTCCCTCTAAGTCCTCTTTTCCCCCCCTGCTTACTTCCCAGAGACCCAGAGATTACGTCACTGGTTCCCAAAGATAGGGTCAGGTATGTTGAGAAATTGGCCAGAGAGGCAAGGAACTGAGGTGTGAATGTGAAAAGCCGCTCCAGGCACGAGAGGAGGAGAGGGAGTCTCCAGGATCCTAGGTAGGTGGGCGCTGGGGGTCTAGGATCACTGGGGATGGGGTGTTTGGGGTCCAGAGTCCTGAGTTCTCATGCCTGGGCGAAGGAGAGAGTTAGGTATTTGGGGAAGAGAGAGCTGGACTCCTGGGCTCCTGATAGTGATGAAAGCTGGAAACAGGCTGCTGGATCCCTAGCAAGTGTTGGTGCTGGAATTCGGGCTGCCTGGGTCAGGGGAAAATTTAAAGCTTAAGATCAGGTGTTGAAGGGAAGAGTCCATTGGGACGTTGGGTCTGGGTTCTGGGTCCTGACTCCTCATTTTGCTTCTCCAGGATGTCTCAGGAGAATGACACATGGAAGAAAGAGTGAGTGGGGGAAATGAGATGGGCAGGGGTGGAGATGGAGGTGCAAGGGGGAACTCAAAGTTTGATTATGCCCACACCTACTCAGCTCTGGTCTCATAATGATGTCTGCAGGTTCAGCACCATTGGCCTTGCAGGAAGGGCCTGGGGGCTTGGATTTCTGGGTCCTACCTAAAGGGAGGGAGCTACAAATGAGGACTCCTGGGTCTGAAAGAGGAAGGGATGGGGGGTTTGAGTCCTGGGACAGGAGGGGCCTGGGATCTCTGACTCCTGGATTCTAGACAGGCCAGTGCTGTGAGAAAGAGCTTCAGAACTGGCGGAGCAGGCTCGGGTTCTGCCTCTTCTGTGTCCTCACAAATGTTCAGAACCCTAAGGTGGGCAGGGGGAAGAAGGGGAGGGGCTCTTGGGCAACCAGGGTGCCCTGCTTGCTGTCACTATGAACCTGCACCTCTCTCAGGGCCCTGGGGGATGTGCTTGCCGCCATGAGGCTGCAGAAGCTGGAACAGCAGGTACTGTGCCCAGGAATCCTGCCACCCCCGACTCTTCCATCTTCCATACCTCCCCAGAAGCCCCACCCCCAGGACTTGCTCTGGGACTCCTGGTCCTCGTTGGCTCTCTCGGAGCCTCAAGTTTTGCAATTGGGAAATGAGAAAATAGGAATTTGGGATCCTCAAGAAGCAAACCTTGGTGATGAGACTCCAAAGTTTCTAAGGAACAAGGGTTCTGGAGAGCAGGACTCCTAGGTCCTGGGGGAGGAGCAAGGGTTCTGGAGAGCAGGACTCCTAGGTCCTGGGGGAGGAGGGGCCTGGGAGCCAGGACTCCTGGATCTAAGGAAGGAATTGCTGAGGGACTGAAGGCCTGGAACTCTCCCACCGATGCAGGACGCCCCTTGCCCCAGGCCCCCTTTCACCCATGTCTTCTGGTCCGGTTCCAACCCTCCCATTCCCGCCCATACACCCTTTTCCCGCTCCCGCAGCGGCGGCTGTTTGAGATGAAGCAGCGACGGAAGCGCCAAGAGCCCCTCATGGTTCAGGCCAATCCTGACGCTTCCCTGCGGCCCCGGCGACCGCGGCAGCGGGAGGAGCGCTTCTCGGGTGACAGCGGTGAGGAAAGGTTCCCAGGGTCGGGCAGGAGCACAGCCCTGGAGGGAGGGGTCTGTGGGAGTGCGGGGCCTAAAGGGCTTAGAGGGGAAGGGCCTGCCGGAGCCCTGGGGCGGGGACTTGTAGAGCACGGGAGCGGGGCCTGACAGAACCCTTGGGTGGAGCCCAGGAGAGCCTGAGTGCAAGGCCTGGGAGGGCCCAGGGGCAGACCCTGTGAGAGTTCGGGGGCGGGGTCAGGGAGAGCGCGGGGGCGGGGTGGGGTGCAACTAGAGGTGGGGCCCGAAAGAGTCCTGTGATTGGGCTTGTTAGAGCTCCGGGGCGGAGCCTGGGGGAGCCGGGGACCGCCCAGAGAGTGCTAGGCCGGGGCCTGGAAAAGCTCCGGGTTGCAGTTAGGCAGAAACCTCACTGCTGAAGTAGGCAAAGCCCGAGGGCCGGGACTGGGTTATTTAGAGCCGAGGTACTGGAGAGCCCGCGTGGGATTGTTTACTCGCGGAATCGAGACAATTTAGCGGTAGGGCTGTGCTTGTTTGAGTCTTGGGATGGAGTTAGGGTTCTGAGTGGGTCTCGGGGGTTTGGGTGGTCAGTCAATCAGGGACGATGTCTCGGAGACCAGTGAGGAGGCGGATCTTCTCAGATGACCGGAATTTGTACATCGTGTTAATGGGCCTCGCCGCACCTTCTCCCAGGCCCCGGGAACCCTTTCCTTCAGGAGAACGTGCCAGAGGCACATCTGCACCCTGGTGCCCGCAGTGTCCTGAGCACCGTGAGCTGCGGTGGAGATGGCAGTGGCGAGCGTGGACCCCTGGTATCGCCGACAGAAGCAGGTAATCTCAAATCCTTGGGCCGCCTATACACTAGAACTCCACTCCCACTAGAGCCCAGGAGTCTGGAACCTCAGTCCTTGCTCTCCAAAGGACCCCCAGGGGCCCCGTTATCCTTCACACCAAGGAGTCCAGGTCCCGAACCTTCTCCTTCTCCAACACGCAAGAATCTGTATCTCCAGCCCTCTCCTCCCCCAGTATTCAGAAATCCCAGTCTCCAGACCCCCTCCCTATCCTGATTACCAGACAGTTCCGATCTCGAGTTGGAGGAAGTCTCCGTGGAGTACGTTCCTTCCTCACCACCTCCTTATGAAGAGCCTCCGGGGACTCGGCGCAGGGGTTGGCCAGCCCGCCAAGGACCTGGTAATTTCTGGGACATTGGGTGAAATCTGGCCCCCTGGTCTGTGTGGCAAATCCTCCCCCTTTTTGGTAACAGCTTTGTTGAGATATATTTCACATACTATACAGTTCACTCATTTAAAGTTTACAATTCCATGGTTTTCAGTATATTTACCAAGATGTGCAACAATCACCACAGTGAATTCTAGAACATTATCATCACCCACAAAAGAAAGCCCTATACCTTTTATCAGTCAACTCCCCCCCACCCCCGCAGTTTCTCCCAGACCTAAGTAACCACTAATCTAATTTCTGTATCTTTAGATTTGCCTATTTTGGATATTTCTATATTCATATATAGAATAATACAGTATATAATCGTTTGTGATTGGCTTCTTTTGCTTAGCATGCTTTCAGTGTTCATCTATGTTGTAGCATTATCAGTATTTCATTCCTTTTTTTTTTTTTTAAATATGTCATTTGTGATAATATTTCTAGTTTGTTTTGGGGTTTTTTTGTTTCAATTTGCCTCAAGACAATTTTACACTATAATAATATAATCTTTTTTTTTTTCCATATACCCCCTGCCTTCACACAGGCATAGCCTCCTTTATTACCAACATCCCACTCCAGAATGGTATTTTTGTTACAGTTGATGAACCTACAGTCACACACCCTTATCAAAGTCTGTAGTTTACATGAGGGTTCATTCTTGGTGCTGTACATTCTGTGGGTTTGAATGAAAGTCTAGTATAGTAACCATTATACTATCATCCAGAGTATTTTCAGTGCCTTAAAAATCCTTTGTGGTTTGCCTACTCATCCCTCCCTTCCCCATACTTTTTTTTTTCTTCACACACACACACACACACACACACTGTATTTTATTTTTACAAGAGATAAATAGACTGACACCAAGCATTGTACATGGATGACCACAACAAAAGCAACAATGATTGCAATTACCAAACATGAAACACACTCATACTATGTCATAATATTGACATTCAGTCCAGTAATCCTCCACTGTAACAGCTCCTTTAATTTGCAGTGAAAATTGATTTGTATATTCTTTGCCTCTGAGTCCTTGTGGGATTTTTTTTTTAAATTCAAACAGAAAGTCACAAAAATTATACTCATCCTCATCAGTTCACTCAGTCCCATGTAATTAATTTTTTTTTCATCTTGATCTTTTGTTAGCACTTTTATGAGTTCATCAGTTTTTCATCAGAGTTCTGAAAATGCTTATTCATTCAGTTCAGCAGTACAGTCAGTTACCAGAAACCTGTACTTGTCAGAATCTTTTCCATGAATTTCTTGAAGATGAAACCCTTTTATAGGAACATATTTGCAAAAGCATCAGAGTACACCCAGAACTGTCTGTAAATGACAAAAGACTTAAAAATGACCACGGTTAAAGATTTGATGAAAGTTCATAATAATGCAGTTGAAAAGAAAATTAGTTACTTCTGAGATATACATTTTAAAGTAATAACTAGGATTATGACTTATAACATTATACCAGAACATATAAGATTTTTAGAAATTTCATGTAATGTCTGAAACATTTATATTAACATATTTCCATACAAATAACCCAATGAAAGTTTAGTATAAGTTGTTTTGTTTGTTTGTTTTTTTATACTGCAGGTTCTTATTAGTCATCAATTTTACACACATCAGTGTATACATGTCAATCCCAATCGCCCAATTCAGTACACCACCATCCCCAACCCACCACAGTTTTCCCCCCTTGGTGTCCATGTGTCTGTTCTCTATATCTGTGTCTCAACTTCTGCCCTGCAAACCGGCTCATCTGTACCATTTTTCTAGGTTCCACATACATGCGTTAATATACGATATTTGTTTTTCTCTTTCTGACTTACTTCACTCTGTATGACAGTCTCTAGATCCATCCACGTCTCAACAAATGACTCAATTTCGTTCCTTTTTATGGCTGAGTAATAATCCATTGTATATATGTACCACAACTTCTTTATCCATTCGTCTGTTGATGGGCATTTAGGTTGCTTCCATGACCTGGCTATTGTAAATAGTGCTGCAATGAACATTCGGGTGCATGTGTCTTTTTGAATTACGGTTTTCTCTGGGTATATGCCCAGTAGTGGGATTGCTGGGTCATATGGTAATTCTATTTTTAGTTTTTTAAGGAACCTCCATATTGTTCTCCATAGTGGCTGTATCAATTTACATTCCCACCAACAGTGCAAGAGGGTTCCCTTTTCTCCACACCCTCTCCAGCATTTGTTGTTTGTAGATTTTCTGATGATGCCCATTCTAACTGGTGTGAGGTGACACCTCATTGTGGTTTTGATTTGCATTTCTCTAATAATTAGTGATGTTGAGCATCTTTCCATGTGCTTCGTGGCCGTCTGTATGTCTTCTTTGGAGAAATGTCTATTCAGGTCTTCTGCCCATTTTTGGATTGGGGTGTTTGTTTCTTTAATATTGAGCTGCATGAGCTGTTTATATATTTTGGAGATTAATCCTTTGTCCGTTGATTCGTTTGCAAATATTTTCTCCCATTCTGAGGGTTGTCTTTTCGTCTTGTTTATGGTTTCCTTTGCTGTGCAAAAGCTTTGAAGTTTCATTAGGCCCCATTTGTTTATTTTTGTTTTTACTTCCATTACTCTAGGAGGTGGATCAAAAAAGATCTTGCTGTGATTTATGTCAAAGAGTGTTCTTCCTATGTTTTCCTCCAAGAGTTTTATAGTGTCCAGTCTTACATTTAGGTCTCTAATCCATTTTGAGTTTATTTTTGTGTATGGCGTTAGGGAGTATTCTAATTTCATTCTTTTACATGTAGCTGTCCAGTTTTCCCAGCACCACTTATTGAAGAGACTGTCTTTTCTCCATTGTGTATCTTTGACTCCTTTGTCATAGATTGGTTGCCCATAGGTGCATGGGTTTATCTCTGGGCTTTCTATCTTGTTCCATTGATCTATGTTTCTGTTTTTGTGCCAGTACCATATTGTCTTGATTACTGTAGCTTTGTAGTATAGTCTGAAGTCAGGGAGTCTGATTCCTTCAGCTCCGTTTTTTTCCCTCAAGACTGCTTTGGCTATTCGGGGTCTTTTGTGTCTCCATACAAATTTCAAGATGATTTGTTCTAGCTCCATAAAAAATGCCATTGGTAATTTGATAGGGATTGCATTGAATCTATAGATTACTCTGGGTAGTATAGTCATTTTCACAATGTTGATTCTTCCAATCCAAGAACATGGTATATCTCTCCATCTGTTGGTATCATCTTTAATTTCTTTCATCAGTGTCTTATAGTTTTCTGCATACAGGTCTTTTGTCTCCCTAGGTAGGTTTATTCCTAGGTATTTTATTCTTTTTGTTGCAATGGTAAATGGGAGTGTTTCCATAATTTCTCTTTGAGATTTTTCATCATTAGTGAATAGGAATGCAAGAGATTTCTGTGCATTAACTTTGTATCCTGCAACTTTACCATATTCATTCATTAGCTCTAGCAGTTTTCTGGTGGCAGTTTTAGGATTCTCTATGTATAGTATCATGTCATCTGCAAACAGTGACAGTTTTACTTCTTCTTTTCCAATTTGTATTCCTTTTATTTCTTTTTCTTCTCTGAATGCCGTGGCTAGGACTTCCCGAACTATGTTGAATAATAGTGGTGAGAGTGGACATCCTTGTCTCGTTCCTGATCTTAGAGGAAATGCTTTCAGTTTTTCACCGTTGAGAATGATGTTTGTTGTGGGTTTGTCATATATGGCCTTTATTATGTTGAAGTAGTTTTATTTCTTTTTTTTTTTTTATTTTAGAAATTCGCATTCTTATTGATTGATTGATTGATTGATTGATTGCTGTGTTGGGTCTTCGTTTCTGTGCGAGGGCTTTCTCTAGTTGTGGCAAGCGGGGACCACTCTTCATCGCGTTGCGCGGGCCTCTCACTATCGCGGCCTCTCCTGTTGCGGAGCACAGGCTCCAGACGCGCAGGCTCAGTAATTGCGGCTCACGGGGCCCAGTTGCTCCGCGGCATGTGGGATCTTCCCAGACCAGGGCTCGAACCCGTGTCCCCTGCATTAGCAGGCAGACTCTCAACCACTGCGCCACCAGGGAAGCCCCCGTTTTATTTCTTAATATTCTATTGTGGTGACATTTCCTTTTATTCTCACGACATGACCAACGATTTCAATAACAGGACTCTGGGTTATCACCCCAAACTCCGCTCCCTCCTCCCATTTTAGTTCCCCAGTCTCCCGGATGCTCTCTCTGGGACAAGGGAAAGAGAGGACTCTAACCCCTCCCTGTCCTTAGATCCAGAGCAGTCAGAGACTTCTCAGCTTGTATAGACCCCTGTGCACATGGGGGAGGAGGAGGACCTGGCAAGTGAGGTTGATGAGAAATAAGTAGGGGTCAGAAACCCAAGAGTTCTGGCCTTTTCCAGCTAGCACTGATGACCTTGTCCCGAGCTCCTGGGACCCAGGTGTCCTGAGCTCAGTCTTCTTCGGGCTTCTTCCACCCCTTAGGGGGCAGTGCTGAGGACGAGAGCGAATCCCAGGATGTTGGAGAAGAATACGAGGTGCCCACTCCGAGACCAAACCCTGGAATGGATGTTGTCGGGGGCCATGGAGACTTGGCCTCCAACAAGGTGGGAGGTGGCACAGGCAATAAGGATATAGGAGGAGGAGGGCGAGTTTCGGACTCTAGGGGGGACGGGACTCTAAAATTCTGCAGCCCAGTCAAGGGCCCTTTTTACTGGTGAGTGGAACCTGTTATGTTTGTGCTAGCAGAGGCTCTATGGGTGCACCATTTATTGAGTCAATCTAGAGGATTTGAATTGATGTGAGCATATACATTAAAAGCCAGCCCCTCGAAAGGCAGCGAGCTTTGGAGAGGGTGAGAAAGGGGCAAATGACACTCACTTCCCTACTGATGAAAGTGAGATAGTTTCAGTTGAGTAGATCTGGGCGGTACTATATGTTATCTAGACCCAATGAACATTGGTATTAGAGGAATGGGCAGTGCTTTCAAAGGGATTCTCCAATCGGTAGGTGGAATGGGTGTGGCTGCAGAGGGAGGCTAATGGTGATGGCCAATCAACACATGAAGAGGGCTTGGCGGGGTGGGCCCCTTGAACGTACTGGCCAATCAGCAGGTGGCTGAGATGCTTGACCAATAGAAAACTGGGTCGAGAGAGGGCGTAACCCTGAGCTGGGGTGGCCAATCGCTAGTTGGCAAGGCGGGGGGAGGGCGGGTCTCGGCTGTCCCTCAACTTGAACTTGGCGCGTGGGCTAGGGCGAAGAGCTGGAAGAGAAGAAAGAGGAGTTGGAGTCTACAGTGAGGAACTCCCCAAGGGCGGCCGACGAGGAGGTGTCCGAGGCCCCGGAAGGCGCGGGCGGCGCGGGCAACAGCGATGTGGGGAGCTCGCTCCGCTCGCCTCCCTGCGCCCCAGGCCCTCGGCTGGGCGAGGACATGGAAGCGTATGTGCTGCGGCCAGCGCTGCGCGGTCTCACGGTGCAGTGTCGCATCAGCCGCGACAAGCGCGGGGTAGACAAGGGCATGTTCCCTTTCTACTATCTCTACCTGGAGGCGGCCGACGGCCGAAAGGTGCGGTCTGGCAGCCTCGGAAGCAAGTCCCACCTCCCAAGGGCAAGTCCCGCCCCTTTCTGAGCGAGGTCAAGACTTAGGCGAATCCAGGCCTTGCTCGTCATTGAACTAGGAATAGTCAGCTCCAGCGCCAAGTCCTGCCCTTCACAGCACTAGGCTTCTTTCCTCTCAGAGCCCGATAGGCCCTCCCCATCCCATAATATAGCCCTGTCCACTCTCGAGTTGGGCCCGCCTTTCTCAAAGCTAGGCCACGCCCTGTTGGGAGGTCCCAAGCCCCACCCCTTACAGACCCTCGTGAGGTAGTGGCCCCATCTTTGTCGATCCAAGTCTGGCCCCTCAATGAGGCTTCTGTGTTATCAGGCCCCACCCAATCCTGGGACAGGCCTCGCCTCTCAGGAGCCAAGCCCCTTCCTTCGTGGATTTTCCACCCATAGCCAAGCGACTCCCCTCTCAGTCTGGCCATTCCTCTCTCAAGTGTGGCCGCTTCTCCTCAATTACTCATTCTCTCCCAGAAAGAGGCTTTTCCCCTACTCAGTGCCAGACCTGGTTTTTCCCAGATGAAACACGTACTGAAGTCCTGCTGCGATGTTCCAAGTGAGGCTCTTCCCTATTCTCCAAAGCCAGGCCCTGCCTGCCAGTCAGGCTGGCCCCTGCCTGGGCTCAGCCCCAACCCTGCACCCAATGGCCGAAGGAATAAGGGGGAGATACTAAGATGTGAAATGAAGCTCCCCATTCAGGACCCAGCTGATGACTTCCTTCAGTGAGAACCGCATCTCCCAGCAAGCCTTGGGACGCTTATTGCTCCATTACCCTTTCTTCTGTCTTGGGGACATGGTGTTTCCTTGCTTTGGACCCCTCGCCCTAGCCAAATACCAGAAATCGATTCTAATGGGCTGTTTCTCACATCCACAGTACTTCCTTCTGGCTGGGCGCAAGAGAAAAAGGAGCAAAACCTCTAATTACCTCGTCTCCCTGGACCCCACAGACCTATCTCGGGATGGGGACAATTTTGTGGGCAAAGTCAGGTGGGCAGAGTCCTGATGTGTGTGATAAAACAGGTGGCAGAGGGCCAGGGGTTGCGGGGGGGGGGGAGGGGACAATTGAACTACATTTCCCAGCGGGCTGTAGAGTACAAGTTCCACCTGCCCTAGAACTTTTTCTCTTGGGGACTGATGGGTTTTGTAGTTCTTCAAGTTGCAACCCCGGGGTGGTTGGGAATAGAACTGAAGGCTTTGGAGCAGGGGCTGGCATTTAAGACATTTGACTTCTTGAGAGACACGGGGCTGGCATTCCTAAGTTCCTGTGGGAGAAGAGAGCTGGGATATGTGAGTTCTTTTGTCTTGGAAGAGCGTTCCTAAAGGGCCAAGGCAGGAGGCTAAAATCATGGCTCACCAAAGAAAGAGAGGGGGCTGGGACTGGATACATGGAACATAGAACATGAGTCTTTTGTAGAGGATTGATCGGAAGAGTTCATGAGATGACATGGGAAAGCAGTTAACGTAAAACAGGAATAATTATTATTTTTATTCTGACCACTTCCCTCCTGGAGCAGATCTAATGTCTTGGGCACCAAATTCACCATCTTCGACAATGGGGTGAATCCAGAAAGGAAGAATTTTGTCCCAGAGACTGCTCGGATCAGGGAGGAGCTGGGGGCTGTGTGTTATGTGAGTGTCCGGGAGACGAGAGAGAGTGGAGCAGGACGGTGGGGAGGGAGAAAGAAGCAGGCCAAATGGAGCATACTACCCTCAGGAGACCAACGTCTTGGGATTCCGAGGGCCCCGGAAAATGACTGTGATCATTCCGGGAATCGACGCCCAGAACCAGAGAATCAGTGTCCAGCCACAAAATGTGAGTCCGCCAAGGTTGAGTGTCTCTGGGTCAATGGGGAGGAAGGGCTGGGGGACCGGCCATAGGTCCTAAGGGGAGAGGGAGCCGATGGATTGCATAAGGTCATATATGAAGCCGGGAGGAGTTTGTCAGACTTATGTTTCTCAGGAAGGAGAGCCTAGGGACTCAAAATTCTGCGTCTGGAGAAAAAAAGCTGGTTGGTAGTTGGTTAACCACGTCCCCTACTTTACCCTCTAGGAACAGGAGTCGCTACTGAGTCGCCTCCAACGGGGGGCCAGCCAGGGGCTGGTCCTGCTGCAAAATAAAGCCCCATCGTGGAGCGACGAGAGCGGCGCCTACGTGCTCAATTTTCATGGTCGCGTCACTAGAACCTCGGTCAAGAACTTCCAGATCATGCATCCGGATGACCGTGAGCTCCTAGGAACTGGTTTACCTGGGCAAGGGAGCAGGACGAGAACTACTTCTCCCATTAGCACTTGAGCGTTTTTCTAGGCAGGGCCGACTCCACGCTATTGCAAAGCCTATTGGGAAGTGTAGTTTACAAGGCCCTCTGCCATGTAAACTGCACTTCCGGAGGATTCCGCGCATAGTGAGGGCGCCGCACAGCCTCTCGGGAGTCGTAGTTCTCGCGGCTCAGAGGCCCGCGGCAGGGAAATGACACCCGCTCCTCTTAGTTCCTGACTTCCTTCTCAGCGGACTACCTGGTGCTCCAGTTCGGTCGCGTAGCCCCAGACACGTTCACCATGGACTTCCGCTTCCCACTTTGTCCGCTCCAAGCCTTCGCCATCTGCTTGTCCAGTTTCGATGGGAAGCTGGCATGTGAGTAAGTCAATGAAATACTCTCATCAGCTTGTGTGCCTGCTCATTTGGAGAAAGGGCCCCAGCGTGCCTTCTTTTGCACCAGTTTACTAATAACCAACACTTATTAGACGCCGCCTGGGTGCCCCGTCCTGTGCTCTCGGCAGTGGGCTGTTCGGCAGCACTTGCTCTCCTGAAATCACAGTCCGATCACGGGGAATGGGTCTTAAACAACAAAAAAATCAAAATGCTCATCTGCTATGAACGAGGAAGGCACACAAGTTGGCTGGGTCAGAGCAAGATATCTCTTTAAAAAAATTTTTTTTTCATCTACATCTGAAGAATCACAAGGAACTAGCTGAGCCAGAGGGGTCAGGGACGGGAACAGACAGTAGCCACAGCTCATACAGAGGTCTTAAGGTGGAAGGGGGCTTGGTCGGTTTGGGAATGAAAGGATAGTGTAGCAGGAGCCTGGGGAACCAATGGGGAGGGGCAAGGTATGAGGCTGGATAGGGTGCAGGACGTTTGGGCCACTTTTTAAAAAAATTAACTAATTAATTAATTTTATTTATTTATTTTATTTTTTATTTTTGGCTGCGTTGGGTCTTCGTTGCTGTGCGCCGCCTTTCTCTAGTTGTGGCGAGCAGGGGCTACTCTTCGTTGCGGTGCGTGGGCTTCTCATCCCGGTGGCTTCTCTTGTTGCGGAGCACGGGCTCTAGCCACATGGGCTTCAGTAGTTGTGGCACGCAGGCTCAATAGTTGTGGCGCACGGGCTTAGTTGCTCCATGGCATGTGGGATCTTCCTGGACCAGGGCTCGAACCTGTGTTCCCTGCACTGGCAGGCGGATTCTTAACCACTGCGCCACCAGGGAAGCCTGGGCCTTTTTTTTTTTTTTTTTTTTCCAAGCCTCTGTTGTTTTTTTTTTTTTACTCTTTAGTTCTTCTTAATATCTTTTTATTATTATTTATTTTTTGGCTGTGTTGGGTCTTCGTTGCTGCGCACGGGCTTTCTCTAGTTGTGGTGAGTGGGAGCTACTCTTTGTTGCGGTGCGCGGGCTTCTCATTGCAGTGGCTTCTCTTATTGCGGAGCACGGGCTCTAGGTGCGCGGGCTTCAGTAGTTGGGGCACGTGGGCTCTAGAGCACAGGCTCAGTAGTTGTGGCGCATGGACTTAATTGCTCCGCAGCATGTGGGATCTTCCTGGACCAGGGCTCGAACCGTGACCCCTGCATTGGCAGGCGGATTCTTAACCACTGAGCCACCAGGGAAGCCCCCCGGGCCACTTTTGTTTGAACTGCTGTGAAGAGTTCTAAGCTGGTGAGGTAAAGTAGGATTGGTAGTTGAAGACACCCCTGAGAGTGAGAATAAATACTAGCCAACGCTTATATGTTATTTGACATTGTTTTAATTATGACTTCCTTTGGGGCCTTACAAACTTATAAGGTATGTGCAATTGTTAGCCGCATTTTACAGATAAGGAAACTGAGTCTATGGACACAGGATTTATAAATGTGAAATCAGGCCCACTCATAAATGCGAAAGCCTTGAGGAACTCAGCACATCTGCCAGTAGGAGGATGAGTCTTTGTATTACAGGGACACACAGAAAACTGGAGCTTAACCCTTTTTTGGTGAGTCCAGTTCCCAGCCGCCTTGGGGAGATAACTGTCTGGGGTTTAATCAAATTTAGGTGGAAGCCAAAGAAAAACGACAAAACCCACCCGTCCTTAGTTCAAAAGAAGCCTCGGAATGGGAAGAGGCAAATTCAAGGGATGATGGGAAATGTAGTTTATCCTCTATTGAGAGGCTCGCCTTTATGCTGTTCCCCCGCAACTGTTTTGGGGACCCAGGAGTAGTGGATGGTGTCAGTTCAGACACACACGGAGACGCTGCTCACTATGAAAAGCTTTATTCCTTATATAAATCAACACTTAAAAAAATAAATAGTTAATAACACGAAAACTACTTCATCTTAGCCACGCCCCCCACTGAAGTCCAGGCAAGGAGACACACAGGGAGGAGACGGAGAGGCCAGAATGTGGCTCAAAGGCGTGGTCTGCATGGGCGACATGGGTAAGGTCGGGGTAGGGGCAGGTATGGTGGCCAGAGAAGTGGGAGGGTTCCCGAGGCGTGCCCAGGCCCTGGCCCGGGCGGCAGGGGTAAGGTAGGGACCCAGCTCCTCTTGGGCTTGGGCGATGCGTCGGGCAAAGCGGCTGCGATCCCGGGCGAACTGCTCCCAGGGGCCTCTGCGGGCAGCCTGGGCGGGTCCCGCCCAGACAGCCAGGAGATGGACGGAGACCTTCTCAGAGAAGCGCACCTGGAGATGGACCGGCACAGACATGGGGAGACACAGAGATACAGACACAAGATACAAACGGCCACAGGTTGGGGGGTGTGGGGAGAGAGAGGGAGAGAGAGAGAACCAAACAAAAATTAGTTGCACAACAACGCTTGTTATCTGGCTAGTCATTCACCTGCCATCGGATCCTCCGTCTGACTCACTGAAGATGGAGGTAGTTCCCTGGGGTTGACATCAGCGCAGCTGCTCCTCCCTCCCACAAGGGCCCAGCCTCTTGCAAAGGATTGCATTACAGTGAACACAGCCGTCCCAACGGAGCTCACATGCAACCCTCTGCAACACGGGGGACCCAGGAATCGGGGCCTCCAGCCCTTTGGCCCCCAGGCCCAGGAGTTCCAGTTCCCAGCCCTCTCCTCGCTAACCTCACGAATCTGAGCCCTCAGCACCCACCTTTCTGGTCTTTAGGGGAGGCTCAGGGTCCCGATGCCTGGTGGGGGTTTCTGCAGACTTGAGCCGCGTTTGCAGACGGAGGGGCAGCGGAGGAGGAGCCCAAGGAGGTGGGGCCTTCTCTCCAGGTAAATAGATGGCCACTCGGAAGGGGCAGGGCTCAGCTTCCCCTCCCTCTGTTTCCTCTCCAGGCTGATATATCCGGTCCCTGAAGAGGGCACTCTGGGCCTGAAGGGAGGGACTTGGTTCCAAGTCAGCTGCTTCTGATTCACCGTCTTCATCCTCATTCTCATCCTCACACTCACTTTCCTCCTCTGTGTCCTCTCCTGGTCGGTACACCCAGGCCCTCAGGAAGGCACTTGTGGGTGGGATGGAAGAGGAGGCCTCAGCCTCTCCTGCATCACGGTCCTCCTCCTCCTCTTCTTCCTCTGTGATCGCACTGGATTGATGCTGCCAGGTCCTGAGCGGGGGCCTCTGGGCTAGAATTGAGGAGTGTGGCTCTGGGTCAGCCTCTCCTTTCTCAGCTTTTTCGGCCTTCTCCTCCTCAGGCTCCCCTCCTGAACAGCACTCCCGGGCCCTGAGGTGGGAGCCTGCAGATGAGGGGCAAACGGAGGTCTTCGTGGCCGCTTTAGTCTCTGTTCTTTCTTCCTCTGTGGCTCCATCCACGGGGCAGCACACCCAAGCTCTGGGCTTGGATCCCAGAGCTAAGGGGGAGGTAGATGTTCTAGGAGCTTCTTTATTTACAGCTTCTTCATCCTCCTCCTCCCCCTCCTCTTCCTCTTCCTCCACCCCTGGACAACACTCCCAGTGTGATGGAGGAAAAGAGAACGTGATCACTTCTTTATCTTCAGTAACCCCTTCTTCCTTAGATTCCTCCTCCCCAGGAAGGTCTTGCAGGGATGTTACCAGAAGGCTGGGGGACAGGGGAGCAGGCTGGCCATCCCTAAATTCACTTCCCTGCTCTCTAGGGACACTGGTTGCTTCTTCCCTGCCATACTCTTCGTCATCATCATCTGAAAGTCCCCAGCCTTCAAGAAGAGAACACTTGGTTTCCAGGTCAGGGCAGGCCCCCCGGGATGCTTCTCCATCCTCCTCAGCTGCTCCACTGTCTCCAGTCTCCTCTTGAGGGTGCCTGACCTTGGGGGCATGGTGAGTGGCCAGAGAAGCCTTAGCTTCTCCCTCCGGGACAGCTCTCTGATCTGTTCTGGTTACTGCTTCCACCAACCAGGTCTCTGGAGATCCTGGGCCTCTCAGGTGGCTCCAGGCCCGGCTGAGAAGGCCCACCAGCGGGGACAGGAGATAGAAGGGGTGGGTATCCCTCCAGGGGGCAGGCTGATGGGGCACTTGGCCTGGGGCCATCTGTCTAGACTGGGAAAAAGGGAGGAAAAAAAAGGAATCAAGTTTAGAAGCCATTTAGGAGATAGTATCAGAGGATGACCTTGAGTCATAGCAACGGAAATAGTAACAAATAGCAAAGTAACAAATAGCAACAGGAGAGTCCCCGCCCCACATTCCTTTCCGATCCCAGCCACTCCCATCTCTGTCCCTTGTTTCGCCACCTCCTCTCTCAATACCCAAGAGTTTGGGTCCCCATTCTCTCTGTCCTTAGCTCAACAAGCCCCTAGCCCCATCTGCTCTCAGACCCATAAGTCCTAGTCCCAAGAAGAGAGAACACAAGTCCTCTACTTGCTTCTCTTGGGGACAAAGTCCTGGTCCCTGCTTCTCACACCCTCCTGAGGATTGACAAATCAGACCCCCATCACCCTCCTCCCTCGGAGACTCAAAAATTCCGATCCCCAGATGGTTCCTTCACTGGGGACCCAAGAGCCTGGCTCCCAGACCCCTCCTCCGTCTGGCTCAGAACTCCAAGTTCCCAATTCCTTCTGCTTCCTAAGTCCGAGCCCTGGGGTCCGTCCCACCCCTCCATACACAAGAGTTCAGGTTCCCAGGCCCTCCTTAGGACCCAGGAGTCCGGGCCCCGAACCCTCCTATTTCGGAACCCAGAAGTCTGAGCTCCCTCCTCCTAACTGACCAGCAGTCTGATCCCAGCTCCCAAATCCCTGGGGACCTAGGTGTTCCGACCCCCCAACTCACCGGCTCGGGACCGTGAGTCACCCTGGGGGGAGGAGCGCCTGCTGGGGTTGCCACAAGCGATCACAGGTTCGGACGGCTCGGGAGGCCAGCGCGTTCATCTCGCCCTCCGGCGTTGGGCTCGGGGACTCAAGCTGTCACCGACTGCTGCAAGTGCTATCGCGACAAAGGGCCGCGGGATCGTGCCGGGAGACGCATAAAGACAAACAAGTGGGATACTGAACGGGTTTGTGCTGACGCTACCCGCAGGGTTTTTATAGGCCAACGCAGCCGGACGTGCTAACGTCAAGAGGGGAGGCGGGGTTTCGAAACGTAAACGTGAGGAACTGAGCGGAAAACAAGGTTGGACTTCTCGCGGAGATTCCAGGCTTTGTGACGTCATGGCGGCGGCGGCCTTTCCAAGCGTGGCCACGCCCCAAGCAAGCGAGCTGTCACTCAAACACGTGAACTGCTTAAGCAGTGAGGGAGCTCGCTTAACCCCTGTTCCAGGCAAATGCCTCTCCCCTATTTAACCAGCAGGCCCCAGTCTAGCGTCTCCCACTTTCCCATCCGGTCGGCTTCTTACCCGGTGTGGGAGAGTATTATTGTTTCCATTTCACAGATGGAGAAACTGAGGCTTGGGAATGAAATCACTTGCTCAAGGTGGTCACAGCAGAGTCTAGATTCATTGCAAAAGACACAGAATATGTAAGCCCCCTGAAGGCGGGCACCTTGCATTGCTCACTGCCTGGCACATAGTAAGTGCTCAACAAATATGTGGTGAGGGGATACTAAACCAAAAACTCAGACCCCTTCCCTGTCTCAGGCACAAGGTTCCACTCTTAGGTTTCACCTGCTTCAAATTTGTACAAAACCTCTGCTTACACAAACTGAAATTCTGGCTGGGGAGCACCAACGGAACCTCATGGGAGAGTGGGGTCTTCTGCCACAAATTCCAGGCCCAGGGACACAATCCCAGTCAAGCCGCACCACCCACCCCTGACCTGGTCCGTAATGTTTTCCCTCAAAATACACCCAGAACCCATGTCTCCCTCCTGAGGGGGTCAACCTCAGTCTAGAAGAGAATTCTCATCTGAAACTGAGGTGGAGATTGGCACTGGCCATTTGACCATTCTCTCGCCAGCACCCAGGAATCCGGGGCCACTCCCTCCTCACTGGAGGACTTGGATCCATCCACTTAAAGCCACACTTCCAGACCCCCAGCTCTATTCACAGCTCCGGAGTCCTGACTCCTAGCTCACACCTTCCCAGGTACCCAGGAGTCTCAGCCCCCACCCCTTCCAAGATCCTAGCCATCTCCTTTCGGGGGAGGGGCGTGGTGCCCATGACTTAGGCCCCTGACTACCACCAGCCCCCTGAGGCCCTGGAGTCCAGGCCCAGCTCCTACTCTCCAAACATTTAGGAATCCCAGCTTCAGCCTTTATGGGACCCTGGCTCCCCAGGCTCCAGTCCAGCAGGGACCTAGGGATCGGGGAAGGGGGTGTGTGTGGCCCCTCAGCATGGGGGGGTCAGCTGAACCAGAGGTCAGGCTGTGGTGGGGAGGCCAAGAGGGGCGGGGTCAGCCGGGATTGGGAGGGGAGGCAGCCGCGTGGGCGGCTGGCAGACGGAGGGAAGGACCCACAGAGAGGAAAGAGGAACTGGGAGAGCGGGGAAGAGAGAAAGTGAGAAGGGAAATCTGAGCGAGGAGGAAACAGTAGACGTGGAGGGCCACGGAGAAAGAGAAAGAGATTGAGTGTACGGGAGAGAGAGAGAGACAAGGGGGAACAGAGAGGGAGAGAGCGAGAGCGAGAGAGAGCGAGAGAGAGCGAGAGAGAGAACGGGATGGAGACTTAAAGAAGAGACTCCATGAGTCGCAGAAAAAGATTTGGACAGAAACAGAAAGATTGGGAGAGAAAGTGATGTGGGGGTGGGGATGCTGCCGAGGAGGGAATGAGTAAGAGAGAGACTGGAAGAGACAGAGATTAGAGAGTGAGAGAGACAGAAGGTGAGACTGGAGAGGGAGACAGTATAAGAGGAAGGTAGAGCGTGAGAGGAAGACTCACTATCAGAGACAAAGAGACCAAAGGGTGTGAATGAGCAGGTGAGAACTGAGGGCTATGAGAGGCATCCCCTAAGGGGCAGAGGAGGAGGGGCACTGTGCCTGGGTGTCCCAGCATCCGCGCTGCCCTCTTGTGCTCTCTGCCCTTGCGACCCCAGAGCTGGTAAGTTCCCTGGCTGGGCTGGGAGGGAGGAGCTGCCTGGGTGCACATTCCTGGTGCCCGGGTCTCAGTGGGGATGTTCTGGGGGTGCACGTGGGAGGGCAGGAGACAGGTAGCTGGGGGGACAGCTGGAAAGAGACAGGGAATGGGGGGTCTTGAGCACAGAGAGGGTCAAATTCCTGGCCAGTGTGCGGGGGCGGGGGGCAAGAATAAAGGGGCTCCTATTCTCTGTCTCTGGCTGCAGACAGCTGCCCCCTCCCCGCAGCTGCCAGTGCCGCCCACCTCTCTTGGCATCACTCTTGGTATGCGGTCCCGGGCCGGAGCCTCCCCCGGTCCCCCCAGGCCCCAAACAACAGGCTCTTTCTCCTCCGCCTCCTCCGACCTGCAAGCCCCTGACCCTGTCTCTGTCCCCGGCCGGGTCATCTGCAGAGAGGCACACACAGCCCCTTTTTTTCTCTCCCCAAGCCCTTGATGGAGGAAGGCAGACCTCAGAGCAGCCTCAGCCTGGCCAGCAGCGCCTCTACCATCTCCTCGCTCGGCAGCCTGAGCACCAAGGTTCGAGCTCCTTGGTGGGGCTGGGGAGGCGGGGGGTGCTCTGGGCTGCCCCACCCTCCTGTTTCCGAACCCTGGTTTCGGTGCCACCCGAGGGACTCTGGTTGTCAAAAGCAAGGATCTTTAGCAACGGGGTGTGCCGAACCTAGCAAGGTCCCAAATTTCCCACCCGCCACAGCTAGGAATTCAGAGGCACTCCCAGCTGTCCCCACCCCTTGTATTTTCCTAATTCGAAGCCAGAGTAACAACCCTGCTTAACTCTGGTTGCTAAGATAAGGCCACTCCCCAGCCGTGACCTCCCCTCTCCCCAGCCAGGAACTCAGTGGCTACTCTTATCAGGAATGAGAAATCCGTGTCCTGTCTCTAGCCATCCCATCTACCCAATTCTGAAATCTGATAAAGGAAAGACCCTTCTCCAACAATAAATATGCCCCATGTGGCCTGAGATTCTTGCATCCTAAATCGTCACCCCAGCCCAAAGTTCAGTCATGACGTTCATTTTCTTGTCCTCCAGACATCCCCTCACTCATTTCTAGCTTCCCAAGTTCAGATTCTGGAGATTTGATCCTGACCTGTATCAGCATCATCACCAAGGAGGGGCATCCTGTGGGAATCTGGCCGTGGGTGCCTGGGATATCTGTGTGGACAGGAGAGGGAGGCCCATCTACTGGGATGAAGGGATTTGGAGCTCCCACCGCCACCCTGGACATGATCGCTAAGGAATGTCATTCCTTGGCACTGAGGTATCCTTTGATTCCAGCTGACCCACCACAGAGGTTCTTCCTGATTATGGGGACCTCCCAGGCAGTATTGCCATCTCGGGTCCCAAAGGCTCTACTACCTCTCTGGCTCTGGTGGCCAAGAGCATCTTCTCCTTGGCAGTGGACCCTTGATTCCCAAATTCCCTCTGCAGTGGCCAGTAGCCTCTTCCTTGCCTCCAGACACTTCCCTCCACGCATGAAAAGTGTCTGTCAACTCTGCACTATGCACATGCAATTCTCATCCCCAAACTCAGATCCCTCTTTATTTATTTTTTAATCTCAGTTCCCCGACCAGGGATTGAACCCGGACCATGGCAGTGAAAGCGCCGAATCCTAACCACTAGGCCACCAGGGAACTCCCTCAGCTCCCTCCTTGACCCAGTTTATAAAGGAAGCTGAGGAGGGCCTCGGGTTGCCTGAGTCCCACTGCACCGCCTCCCCAAGCCCATCCCAAGGCCATGTTCACTTCTGTCCTTCTTGTCTCTTCAGAAGTCCACCCGGGCGGTAAGCAAGGTGCATGCCTTCGGGAAGAGGGGCAATGCGCTCAGAAGGGACCCTAACCTCCCCGTGCACATCCGAGGCTGGCTTCATAAGCAGGTAGAGTGAGCGGGAGAGGGGAAAGGACACTCCAAGTGATGTTAGAGGCTGTGCCCCTGGCTGTCCACTGTTTCTCTCCTTCCAAGTCTTCTCCAAATATATTTTTTTTTGATCACTGCTTCCTCCATTATTCTGTCGTTTCTTTCATTCATTCATTCATTCAATGACCACTTTTTTTTTTCATAAATTTATTTATGCTTTGTTTTATTTTTGGCTGCATTGGGTCTTCGTTGCTGCGCGCGGGCTTTCTCTAGTTGCGGCGAGCGGGGCCTACTCTTCGTTGCGGTGCGCGGGCTTCTCACTGCGGTGGCTTCTCTTGTTGCGGAGCACGGGCTCTAGGCGCGCAGGCTTCAGTAGTTGTGGCTCGCGGGCTCAGTAGTTGTGGCGCACGGGCTTAGTTGCTCTGTGGCATGTGGGATCTTCCCAGACCAGGGCTCAAACCCGTGTCCCCTGCATTGGCAGGCGGATTCTTAACCACTGTGCCACCAAGGAAGTCCAATGACCACTTCTTGAACATTTACAATGTGCCAAGCCCTGGGTCACATACCATGCAAATAAGACAAATAAGTATCTATCTACGTTCAAGATGGGGGTGAGACAGGGATGGATAATAAATTAGTATAAAACAAGTGGACTAAATGATTTCAGGTGGTGGGAAATGAAGCACTGTGAAGAAATAACGCAGGAGAATGTGCTGGAAAGTGGCGGAGGGATGAGAGCTACTTTTGACTGTTGGTCGGGGAAGGCGTCTCTGAGGAGATGACATTTGAGCTGAGAATTATATGTCAAGAAGGAGCCCATTGTATTAAGATCTGGGGGGCAGAGGGAATCTGAAAGCAAAGGGCCCTGCAGCAGGCCAAAGTTTGGTGTTTGGAGCAAGCCAAGGTGAGAGAGAGGAGGGACGGCAGGGCGACAGGGCGAGTTTCTCTAAGTGTGGTCCCAGACCAGCAGCACCAGCGTCACCCGGGAACTTTCTAGAAATGCAAATTGTCAGCTCCCACCTCAGATCTACTGACGGGAGAACTCTGGGGATGAGACCCAGGAATCTGTGTTTTAATGAGCCCTCCTGGTGATTCTTATGTGCACCCAAGTTTTAGATTCCCTGTAAGCCAGCAAATTAGGGTAAGGAACTTGAGATTCATTCTAAGTGTGACGGGAAGCTCTGTTTTGAGCAGGGGACTCACATGGGCTGATTTATAATTTTAAAAGATCATGCTGCTTCTGTGGGAATGGATTGAAGGGGAGAAGAGGGGCACCAGGTTAGAGGTGGAGCAGTTCTGGAGGAGGAGATGGGGAGATGCAGGATTCAGGGTATGGCTCAGTACCACCTTCCTGGCCTCTCTGTGTCTCACACTCCGTAATGATCGGGCCACGTCTTCCTATATAAAGCCGCTGCCCGTGTGTGGTACAGTATCTGTCCCAATCTTCCTGTAACTTCTCAATCCCCAACTGACACGTGAGGAAAAAATGAGCTTCCTAGTGGGGAAATGACTTGCTTAAGGGCACAGTTTGAAAGTGGTGGAGCTAAGAGTCAAACTCAGGTCCACCTGTGTCCAGAATCTATGTCCTCTCAACTGCAACCCACTGGTTTCCAGTTCTCCATCTGAATCTATTGCACCAAACATGTGTCTCTGCTCCTCTCCTTTCTTTGGGTCTTTGGCCCCAAGTGTCACTGTCTCCATCTCCTTTTTTCCCACCCCCCTCTACTCCCACTCTGTCTCTCCAGGACAGCTCCGGGCTCCGGCTCTGGAAACGCCGCTGGTTCGTCCTCTCTGGCCATTGCCTCTTCTATTACAAGGGTCAGTGCCCCAGCTGGCATGGGGTGGGCGGGCCCCCCTCCCACCCTCCCTTTCCTCTAGCCTCTTGGCCTCTAGATCCCTGTGTGACACTTGACCCCAGCCTGTCTTTTGCAGACAGCCGCGAGGAGAGCGTCCTGGGAAGCGTCCTGCTCCCCAGCTACAGTATCAGGCCAGATGGGCCAGGAGCCCCCCGAGGGCGGCGCTTCACCTTCACCGTGAGTCCATCCAACCCCCATGGGCACTAAGGCACTAGGCGAAGGGGGCAGGCATAGAGCATCCATTATTGGAGATAAAGACCAGGGTCCATGGCATCCTTCTTTTTAGAGGGCCCGGCGGCCGGGCCCTCCAGCTCTCTCTTCCCGCAGGCGGAGCACCCGGGCATGAGGACCTACGTTCTGGCGGCTGACACGCTCGAGGACCTGAGGGGCTGGCTACGGGCGCTGGGGCGGGCCTCCCGCGCGGAGGGGGACGATTGGTGAGCATAAGTACAGGCCACGCCCCTGACACTCTACCTCCAGTCTGGATCCTGCAAATTATCCGGCTAACCCCTCCCCTTGAGGCCCTGCCCTCTTCAGTGTCCAATCACTATTCTTCTAGCTATGAAACTCCGCCCTTCAGGCCCCACGTCCAGGGGACTTCATCTCCAATCAGCAAAGAGTCTATCTCTTGTAAGCTCCGCCCACCATTTGGTCCATCAGTATTGCTCATTCTCTAACTGGCTCCCGCAGAAGTCTCCACCCCCTGAGGCTGCCACCTAAAAAATGTCAGATTAAAAAAAAAAAGGAAGGCTCCAGGCTCTGTCTGCCTGACCGAATTTTCAGGCTGGAGACGCATAGCCTAGGGCATTGGGCCCAGCGACCTGGATGGACCTTGTGGCCCTGCACAAGTCATTGCCAACTCGGGCCTCAGTTTCCCCATCTGCAAAATGGGGAAAACAATTTACAGTGCACTACCTCCCCTTTTTTCTTTGTAGGTTCCTGTGTCCTTATCTGTGAAATGGGAATAAGGGCTGTTATAAAGTTCAAAGGAGTGATGTCTTTTTCTGTGTCCGCTCGTTAGTGGGCAACCCAGGTTATCTGCACGTCCCCAGACCGGGGAGGGCCCTGGCGGCCCCGGTGGTCCCCCAGAGGTGAGCAGAGGGGAAGAGGGGCGCGGCTCAGAATCACCGGAGGTGGCTCGTCTCTCCAGAGGTCGTGGCCGGCTGCTCACTCCCAGCCCCATGGCTGACCTCCAATCTGGACCGCGAATTCGGAGGACAAGGAGCCCAGAGTGAGTTGGACGAGGGAGTCTGGGACGAGAAGGTTCTATAGGGCTGAGCTTCAGAGGAAATGCTGTGGGCGTGGCCGAAGGGCGGGGCTGGGACTGATTAGGGGAGTGACTTAGTGCTTTCTCACTGATGTGTGTGACTTGCTGGGTTCTTCTGGGGTCAGTGCCTGTCGGGGAGAAGTCTTAAGGAAGGGATGCCACAAAGAGGGAAGTTATTCAGGATCTGGCTACTAGAGGAGGGTTCTACTCCAGAGGGACAGTGACACACCCTGAAGGGAGACACATCTTTGAGGCTGGCTTGATAGGTAGTGGGATGAGGGGGCTCTAGTTGACGCAGTTCGCCTATTCTCTCTTCCCTACAGCCTGTTCACACCCTTCTCTCGCTCTCCCTCCCCTCTGAGCCTCCCCCGGCCCCGTTCTGCTCCTGCGCGCAGACCCCCTCTCTCCTCTGGAGACACAGCACCTTCTGCCAGACCCCATACCCCCCTGAGTCGCATCGATGTCCGGCCTCCCCTGGATTGGGGCCCCCAGCGCCAGACACTCTCCAGGCCCCCCACTCCCCGACGAGGACCCTCCTCCGAGGCTGGGGGAGGAAGGGACCCTAGGAGTCCCCAGCACTGGAGTCAGGAGGCCAGAACACCGGTGAGCAGAGGTGATGGGGAGAGGGACTAAATCTCCCATTTGGCCATGGGGCTGTCTTTCCAGGCTGGTCTCTAGGCCACTGGCCCCTGGGTATCATGGGGATTGTAGTTCAGCATAATCACAGCTGGGTTCAGATGTGAAAGGGAGAGTGAACTTTAACTCCCATGAGTTCTCAGGGCTCTCTTCAGGCTGGTCTTTGGCCATTACCCGTTAAGCATTATGGAGATTGTAGTCCAGAATACTGTCCTCTAGGACAATGCTGTGAGTGGTAGCGTCGATTGCATCTGCCTTGTGTCTCCAGTTTATCTTTCCAAGTTGGTCACCTACTATTTCCTCTGAACATCATGGGAGTGTAGTCCAGAAAATCCACAGCTAACCACGAATGTGAGAGTGAGAGTAGACTGCAACTTCCATTGGTCCCTGGGACTGTTTTGCCAGGCTTTCCATTTATTATCATTCTCTGTGTCCCCACAATGGCACACAGCTGGAGAGCAGATAGTTGAGGAAGTTCTGGGGGCCCAGTTCTGAACCTCAAAGAGTCTCCTAAGGCACTGCAATTCAGGACACATCCATTCTAATATTTGTTACTAAGACATGCCAATTTCTAAACATCTCTATTTCAGTATTCCTCCCAGGCCCCCTCTGGTTCCTCCACATATCTCCAGCTCCCTCCGAGGCCTCCTGGGACCCGGGCTTCCATGGTTTTATTGGTAGGTATCCTGGGGCACCTCGAATCTGCCAGAGCCCCCTCCCTTGCTTTCTTTGTTATGGTGAATGTCATCTCCTGGATTAGTGTGCCTAGAGAAGACTGGGTATTTCAAGGTGCCTGAATATATATTAGTTTCCTAGGGCTGCTGAAAACTGGGTGGCATATATGTATAGAATATCTCTCCATTCATTCATATAATTTTCTAGGTCTGTCATTTGAGTTTTTCCATAGAGATTTTGTGTGCTATTAGTTAAGGTAATTCCTAAATTCCTGATAGTTTTTTGGGTTTTTTTGGCCACGCTGTGTGGCTTGAGGGATCTTAGTTTCCTGACCAGGGTTTGAACCCAGGCCACTGGCAGTGAGAGCACCGAGTCCTAGCTACTGGACCGCCAGGGAATTCCCTCCTGATAGTTTTTATAGTTATTTGAATGGTATATTCTTCTTTTTTAAAAAATATTTTCTAGTTATTGGTGGTGTAGAGATATGCTATTAATGTTTGTAACTTCATTTTACACCTGGCGTCCTTGCTGAATTCTCTTATTCATTCTAATAATTTTTTTATGCTATTGTTTTTTGGGGGGTAGATGAGCACATCATCCATAAATAATGATGGTTTTATCATTCCCCTTCCTATCCTTACACTTTTATTCTTTTTCTTATCTTATAGCATTGGTCAAGATCTCTAATAGTGTGTTAAACTGTAACAGTGGTAGTGAGCATCCTTGTTTTATTCTCAGTCATAAAGGAACTCTCTAAGTTTTCTCCATTAATTATTTATTTGCTATAGCTATTTGGTAGCAAAGACCACTTCCTAAAGCCAAAAGTCTGGCAATTGGTCTACTGAGGTTTGCTAAAGCTTGGAACAAAGCTAATAAGGACAGGGGTGTCTGTTAGTAGAAACAGGGCTCAGCTCAGTGCTGAGCTACAATAAGGACCTGTTTGGGCATGTGACCTCCAACTTTTCTCTTTCTCCTCAGCCGGGTCCCCCTCTGGACTCAACCTTCCACCAAAGCTTGGAGACAGATGTAAGTTCTCCTGATCGAACCCTTGCTGAGTTCCCAGAGCTGGGGAGAGAATGTTTAAATTGTGGGGCAGGGGGAAGAGCCAGATCTGGTCCATAAATAGCTCCTGTCCTCCTTTCTCCAGGCTCTGTTGACCAAGTTGTGTGGGCAGGACCGGCTCCTGAGGAGGCTGCAGGAGGAGATAGATCAGAGGCAGGAGGAGAAGGTACAGGGCTCTGGGACAGGGGAGGAACATCTGGCCTCTCCACCTGCCCTTAGCCCATCCTGATCCCCAGCATACCCAAGGATATGGGAAGACACCTTTTCTCTCTTCCTGAGGCTGGGGTTGGTTTCAGAAGTCTAACCATCTTCCCTTTCGGTGCAGGAGCAGCTAGAAGCAGCCCTGGAATTGACTCGACAGCAGCTGGGCCAAACAACCAGGGAGGCTGCAGCTCCTGGGAGGGCTTGGGGGCGCCAGCGCCTCCTGCAGGACCGACTAGTCAGTGTGAGGGCCGCTCTTTGTCACCTGACCCAGGTGAGCATCTGGGAATGGGCATACCTCCAAGGAGACCCCAGGATCCTACAGGTTGTTACTAAAGGGAACTTGCCCCCAAAGGCTCTTGGGAAGGTGGTTCTTGAGAATCCCCCCAGTTTTAAACCAATGATCTTGACATTCCTAGAGGGTGAGGGGCAAGCAGCCAAGAAACAGTAGTATTTAATTTAGCCATTTAAGGGGGAGATTGATTTTTTTTTTGAGATAGATTTAGTTTCCAGTCTAGTAAGTTCTTTTTTATTTATTTATTTATTTATTTATTTATTTATTTATTTATTTTTGGCTGCGTTGGGTCTTCATTGTTGCGCGAGGGCTTTCTCTAGTTGCGGCGAGCGGGGGCTACTCTTCGTTGTGGTGCACGGGCTTCTTGTTGCGGTGGCTTCTCTTGTTGCAGAACACGGGCTGTAGGCGCCCGGGCTTCAGTAGTTGTGGCACGCAGACTCAGTAGTTGTGGCACACGGGCTTAGTTTCTCCACGGCATGTGGGATCTTCCCGGACCAGGGCTCGAACCCGTGTTCCCGCCATTGGCAGGTGGATTCTTAACGACTGCGCCACCAGGGAAGTCCCAAGGGGGTGATTTTGATACGGACTTCCTGGCTTTGACTCTCAGTTTCCACTCATAGTTGCTGTGTGACCTTAGAGAATTTACTTAATCCCTCTGGGCCTTAGATGTCTCTCATATAAACTTGAGATAATAAAAATAGTATTTACTTCATAGGGCTATTGTGAAGTTTTCGTAAATATATGTAAATGAATGAATGTTTAACACTTTTGTACCTAGTGTATGGTAAGCAATACTTGTGTTAGCTGTAATTATTACTATCTGTAAAATGGAGACATTAATAGTACCTACCTCAGAAGAATTAAATGAGAGCTAAGAACAGTGCCTGGCACATAGTAAGTGCCAAATAAATGTTAGCTGCTATTGTTATTGGTATTGGCAAGGAAGTTTCTGCTGCCCAGGGGTGTATAGGTCTCGTGGTCTTGTCTGTTTCAAGAATTCATTAGATCTGTAGACTCTGCCGCCCTAGAGGAGTGCAGAGGTAATCCAGAAGATTCAGGGAAAGCTGTTATTTGTCTACACTAGCATTCATTGGAATGGCAGGTTCAATACAGACTCTGGGGTTCCCAGTAGTCTGAGCAAAGAGGCCCTTGGGAATTGCAGTCCATATACCCCCCAGGGCACCTGGGGCCAGGCCACCCTTCCTCCTGCTAATCTAGGAAAAGATGAGATTGGGAAAGATCTGGTGGGAGGACATGCTAACTCTGTGTCTCCCCCTTTCTGGGACCTGAGGAGCGAGAGCGGGTTTGGGACACGTACAACAGCCTGGAGCAGGAGCTGAGCACCTTGAGAGAGACCCTTGAGTACCTGCTGCACCTCGGGTCCCCCCAGGTACACCCCTGCCCCAAGCCCCCAAGCCCCACCCTGCACTCCGAGATCACTTGGAAACCCTTTTGGCATTTAAGCCCCTCCCATAGAATCAAAGCCCCTCCCATGTTATCTTTAGCCCCTCCCCCTCTGCCTTTTCCTTTCATTTAAAACCCAATAATTAAGACAGTGCCCTTAATTTCAAGACCTATCTTCAGATTCGGAACCACTGCCCCGTCTGGTTCTAAATCTCTCCTCTTACTTTGAAGCCCTACCCTTGGGGTCAAAACTCTGCCCCTCAGCCCTGTCCCATCCTGCAAGTTCATCTCTTGCATTCTGCATCCTGACTTTCACTTTTAAATTTATCCTCTGGAGGCTGCAGTTCTAAATCCAATCCCTTAGTTCAAGCCCCACTCCTGAAGCCCCATTGCCTGGCAGTACAAGGGAGTCTGAGACATAAATCAAAGGTATAAGGACCAAAGAGGAAGACGTAAAGCTGTTTTTATTTAAAGATGACAAAACTGTGTATGTAGAAAATCCAAAATAATCTCCAGAAAGATTGGTAGAATAAGCCAATCCAGCAAGGTAACTGAATGCAAGGATAACATGCAAAAATCAATTGTCTTCCTGTATGCTAATAACAAACAATTAGAAAATAAATATTCATAAACAATAGTGTTTACAATTAACATAAACAGATTAAATATCTAGGGAGAAATATAATGAAAGATATGCACGACATCTACTCTGAACGCCACAAAATGTCACTGAGAGAAATTGAAGACCGATATAAATGGAGAGATGTACCATGTTCATGGATAGGAAAGACACTAATGTAAAGATGTGGTCTCCCCTAATTGATTTCCCCAGTGGGGATATTCGATCCCAATACAAATCCAGAAGGCTTTTATGTGGAGTTTGACAAGCTGACTCTAAATTCTATCTGGAAGTGCAAAAGGCCAAATGTAGACAAGGCAACCTGCAAAAACAAAGCTGGAGGACTAACACAACTGGATATCAATCAAGTCTGACTGTAAAGCTACAGTTAATAAGAGGGCAGTATAGTATTGACACAACATTAGACAAATGGAACAAAGGAAAGAATAGAATATTCAGAAACAGACTCATATATTTATATGGTCACCTATTTATAACAGAGATAACACTACAGAGCCATACAGAAAAAACAATGTTTATGATAAATGATAATGGGTAAGTGGGATATCTAAATGGAAATTTCAAACCCTTTCCATGGCCTATCAACTTTAACCCTCCTTGCATTTTCCCACCTTTGAGTAACAAATTCCTTTCCTCTCCCCAGGACAGAGCATCTGCTCAACAGCAACTGTGGATGGTGGAAGACACACTGGCAGGTCTGGGGGGCCCCCAGAAACCACCCCACCACACTGACCCTGACTCCCCATCCCCTGCACTCCAAGGCGAGGAGTCCTTAGAGAGGGAGGTGAGACACCTTTTTCTCACCCCCAGCTTCCTGTTCCATCTGCCCCTGGCCCAACTCATTACCTACTCACCTCTTTCTTTCTCCCTTGAGCAGCTAACCAACCTCAGGCACGTATCCTAAGCTCTGGAAGCCTTTGTTTTCTTATTCGTTATACTATGATAATTGTCCAGTGGTGTGCTGGACCCAGTTCCCAACACCTCCCAAGGTCCAATTGCCTGCATCTCTTCTCAACTCCACATTCAGTGATGTCATGTTGGTAGCTTGAAATTGACCATGGTGGGAGTATTTACACCATGGAAATTGGCAAATGCTACAAACCAGAGCTCTTTTCTCCCAGAGGGCATTTGTTAAACATTTACCAGACACCGCTGATCTTAACCCCTACCTTGCAGGGTACTGTAAGAAGGAGAAACTGACTAGAATGTGCCTGACATAGAGTAAGCCGACAGGAATCAGGAGCCATAATGGTCATAGCTGATCATCAGATCATGTATCCGGGAGACCTGGGTTTAGATCTCAGCTTTGCTATCTTTGTGATATCAGTCATTGACCTCATTCTCTGAACCTCAGTTTCCCCATATATCAAATAGGGATAATATTAGCTGTCTCATAGATTTACCGAGGGGATTCAGTGAGATAATGCTGGTGAAGTATTTAGCACCGTGCCAGATACATAATCATTATAAAACCTCACATGTATAATGCCCTGCCATGTGCCAGGCACTGTTCTAAGTGCCTTACTTGTATCGATTCAACCCTCAAATCAGGGACTCCCCTGGTGGTCCAGAGGTAAAGAATCAGCCTTACAATGCAGGGGACACAGGTTTGATCCCTGGTCAGGGAACTAAGATCCCACATGCCACGGTGCAGCTAAGCCCTCGCACCACAACTACAGAGCCCACGTGCCCTGGAGCCTGTGCGCCACAGCTAGAGAGTAGCCTGCGCACTGCAATGAAGAGCCCACGTGCCACAAGGAAAGATCCTGCATGCCTCAAAGAAGATCCTGTGTGCTGCAACTAAGACCTGACGCAGCCAAAAAAAAAAAAAAAAAAAAAGCTGTAGGTTAAAATCCTCATATCAAAAGGTGAAATATAGCACAGAGAGGTAAAGTAACTTGCCCAAGGTCACACAGCAAAAAAAATGGCAGAGCTGAGGTTTGGAAACCAGATCTGGCTCCTGGTTTTCAATCTTAATCCTACTTATGCAGTGTCTCAATTGCTAAGTGCTTGAAAATGGTAATAATAGTGGTAATGATAATTATTATTCCCCTTTCCTGACCTCTCCAGAGCCTGCCTGAGTCCTTGGAACTGAGCCTACCCCGGTCCCCTGAGGCTGACTGGGGGCGGCCCCCAGGGGGCGACAGAGAGCTGGCCAGCCCTCGCTCAGGTGAGCGTCTGGAGTCGGGAGGGACTTGCTCGGCATTCCTGGTCCTCACCAGTCCCATTCTGCTCCTTCAGGTCTTGGATCGCCAAGGGTCTCCCGGGCTTCCAGCCCTGAGGGTCGCCGCCCCCCTTCCCCACAGCCAGGAACCAAGGTAGGCAGTCCATCTGGCCTCCTCAGGTCCACTGTAACCCTTTGACCACCACAGGAAGGACCCCCTGTCCCCACTCTTGGGGAAACATCTGGGAGAGAAGTTTTAAGGCCACACCCCAGAGCAGAGACAGCGAGATTTGTTAAGAGCGTTGGGACTGAATTTTGTCTCTGCCACTTCCAAGCTGTGTGACTTTGGGTCAGTTATGAAATCTCTCTGCCTCCATTTTCTCATCTGCAAAATGGAGCTAATAGTGGTGTCTACCACCTAGGGCTGATGTGAAGAGTCAAATTAGATGAATGCCCATAAAGCTTGAAAGTAGTGCCTTAGAGCAAGCGCTTCATTCATTCATTCATTTATCAATCATTCATTCAATATATACTTATTAAATACCCTCTTCACTGTCTAATAAGGTAGCCAGTAGTCACATGGGGCTATTTAAATTTAAATGAATTTAAATGAAATAAAATTAAAAATTCACTCTCACTCGCTAAATTTCAAGTGTTCAGGAGACACAAGTGGCCAGTGGCTACCCTGATGGACAGTGAAAATAGAGAACATTTCCATCATTCAGGAAAGTTCTATCACAGAGAGCTGTTTAGGTGCTCAGGACCCAAACGTGAACAAGATGAGAAAAAAAAATCCTTCTCTCATGAATCTGACATTCTAGTGGGAAGAGGCAGGTAATAAATAATTTACTATAAATTACTTTATATGTTCTAAGTGCTAAATAAATAAAAACAGCACGGTGAGGGGATTTGGGATACTTGGAGAAGAGGTGCAATTGTCAATGGCTTGGTCTGGGGAGGCTTCTGGAGAGGTGATGCTTGTGCAGATACCCGGAGGAGGTAAGGGAGCAAGCCTTGGGGGTGTCTGGTGGAAGAGCATTAGAGGCAAAGGGAACAGTGTTTGCAAAGGTTCGGAGGCAGAAGACTCTGGCGTGTTGGAGGAGCAGCTAGAAAGCCAGTGTGGCCGTAACCGAGTAACCGAGCAAGAGAGAGAGGGGTGCTGATGAGGACAGAGGGGTAATAGGGGCAGATCGTGCTGGGCCTTGTGGTCCAAGGTGAGGACTTAGCTTTGACACTGGGTGAGCCCAGAGCCATGGAGATCTGAGCAGGCACTGAGATGCTGTAAATGGGAACTAACGCCCTCTGGCGGCCACATGGGGGAACAGACAGTGAACAAGGGCTGAGGTAGGGAGCCAGTGAGAAGGTGAGTGGGCTAGTCCAGCGGGGAGAGAACAGTTGTTTGCACTAGGTTAGAAAAAGTGGAGATGTCGAGACAGAGTCGGATTCTAGATATACCGGTTTTCAAACCTTGTTCAAAACCCTTGGGACCAGATGTTGTTTAAAATGCAAAGATTTGCAGATTCTAGTAATTCGGTGCGTATACTGTGTACTCTGCGTTCTGTAACACCGCCTGCCATGTCTGGAGAAGCACACTGAAGCAAACACATTACCATTTCTCCAATAAAATGTATGAATATGCATACGAAATGGGATAAAAGCTATAAGTAACATCACCATTTAAATGTCAAGTTAAAAAAAATAGCAGTGAGTTACTTAAATGGAGTCAGGGGAATAAAAATAGCTTATAAATATCAGGCGCTTTTTATTTTTTGGAGAGTTATTTATCTTTTTGAATTTTTGAATTTTATTTCATTGATTTTTCTTATACAGCAGGTTCTTATTCGTTATCCATTTTATACATATTAGTGTACATATGTCAATCCCAATCTCCCAATTCATCCCACCACCACCACGCACCCACGCCACTTTCCCCCCCTTGGTGTCCAGACGTTTGTTCTCTACATCTGTGTCTCAGTTTCTTCCCCAGGCGCTTTTTATTTCTAAGGAAAAGGTCCTGGGTTCCAGATGCCTGCAGCCAGTATGCAGTTTTTGTTTTTTGATTTTTTTAAGGCGGTGGGTGGTTTATCCTTGCTCTTCACGGAGTGTGAAATTCTATTGTTACAAGCTGTATGCAGAGATGCCACAATTTCTTTTTTAAACTTAAAATTTTTTTTCTATCGAAGTATAGTTGATTTACAATGTTGTGTTAGTTTCAGGTGTACAGCAAAGTGATTCCTTTCCATTACAGGTTATTACAAGATATTGACTATAGTTCCTTGTGCTATACAGTACGTCCTTGTTGTTTATCTCTTTTATATACAGCAGCGTGCATCTGTTAATCCCCAATTCCTAATTTATCCCTCCCTCCCTTTTCCCCTTTGGTAACCATAATTTTGTTTTCTATGTCCGTGAGTCTGTTTCTATTTTGTAAATAAGTTCATTTATGTCATTTTTCAGATTCCACATGTAAGTGATATCATATGGTATTTCTCTTACTTCACTTAGTATGATAATCTCTAGGTCCATCCTTGTTGCTGCAAATGGCTTTATTTCATTCTTTTTTTTTAAATAGCACTTTTATTTTTTAAAATAATTAATTAATTAATTTATTTTTGGCTGCTTTGGGTCTTTGCTGCTGCGCGCGGGCTTTTCTCTAGTTGCGGTGAGCGGGGGCTACTCTTCATTGCGGTGCTCGGGCTTCTCATCGCGGTGGCTTCTCTTGTTGCGGAGCACGGGCTCTAGGCGCACGGGCCTCAGTAGTGGTGACACGTGGGCTCAATAGTTGTGGCTCGCGGGCTCTAGAGCGCAGGCTCAGTAGTTGTGGCACGCGGGCTTAGTTGCTCGGCAGCATGTGGGATCTTCCCGGAGCAGGGCTCGAACCCGTGTCCCCTGCACTGGCAGGCGGGTTCCTAACCACTGTGCCACCAGGGAAGCCCCTACTTCATTCTTTTTATGGCTGAGTAATATTGCATTGTATATATGTACCACCTCTTCTTTATCCATTCATCTGTTGATGGACATTTAGGTTGCTTCCATGTCTTGGCTATTGTGAATAGTGCTGCCATGAACATTGAGGGGGGGGGATGCCACAATTTCTTGTTTGCATAATAATAATGCCCAGGAAAATCGTAGACACGTTCCAAACATTTTGGATGTCGGCTTTTTCCAGGCACTGCCACCTGTGTCTTGTGTGTGTGCCTGTGGCTCCAGCACGCCCATGAGCAGGCCACCTGAGCCTGGCATCCTTCAAGCCTGTCATTGTTATCTCTCATTGCTGTTGGCAATTATTATTATTATTTTTGGCTGCACCGTGCAGCTTGTGGATCTTAGTTCCCTGGCAAGGGATTGAACCCGGGCCCTCGGAGTCCTAACCACTGGACTGCCAAAGAATTCCCTCGGTGACATTTTTATAGGAGCGCAGCAACATTATGGAGCTCTTTGATCCACCATATACATTTTTTTCAGAACTCAGTTTTCATCAGCTGTTATCTTAGCAAACTCATCAATTGTAATTTCTGACCTGCAGATGCTCTGCCACCCAGGTATTAAAATATTTGACATCATATCCTTCTTTAGTGTTGCCAGCTGATGCTCAGGATCAATGTTCTGGTCTTCATGGAATGTTCTAGCTTGTTTCATGACCAAAGGCCATTCAGAGGGCATCCAGTTACTTCCTCATGAACACAGGGTCCGGGTCTTCAGGTTTTGCCCTCTGCAGAGTTTCTCTACTTGTCATCAGTTCCTGCTGTCACTGTCCCAGTAAAACTTCTGCAACGTGTCTTTCTGTTTGTGTCACATCACATCTTGAGGGTCCTATTTAGTGAGATGTCCCTGCAGAGGCTCCACAATCCTGTTCCTGGCGTGATTCTACTTTCTGAGCTCTTGGAAGTGACAGGTGCTTCTGTTTCTTTTCACTCTCTTTGGGGCGATTTTTGGCTCTTTTTGACACCTTCAGAGAGCAATTAAACTAGAAGTCATAAGTAACAAAACAAAACACAAAGCAAGAAAATTGCAGTTGACGGCAGAAGCCCGATGGGTGTGACTCAGGTGATGCCTCACATCACGAACACTGGGTGCATTTTGGCACCGATTTAGAAAAACAAATGTCAGTTTCAGATTTTTGGTTTTTTTTGGAAATGACAGATAAGAGATTTGGGGAACTGACTTTGAAGGTGGAGCCAACAAGTTTGCCATTCTCATTGGTGCTGGGGTGGTCCTTGGCCTCTTGTGGACTGGGTTTTGTCCGGCCACTGGGGTTCCTGAACTGAATCAGGCCAGACCCCAGGCATCAGGAACCTCAGACACAAGTACTATCAGAACAGGCGGAGGCGTGTGCTGAGACGGGGAAAGCACGAGGCACTGGGGGACTTCAGGGGACAGCTCCCAGGCAGCCTGGGCATGTTGGGGATGGTTTCCTGGAGGCAGACAGACCTTGAAGATTGAGTTAGAATTTATCCCTGGCAAAGCAGGGAAACAGCTAGTGCAAACGTGCAGACTGAGGTGGGGATTTAGGAAGCCAGGGCTTCTGCTAGACTACAGAATGCCTTTTTGTGAATTAGAGACAGGCGCCCCCTTCTGCGTGGACGGAACCTGGCGTGGTCAATGGAGGGCTTAGCCCTTGGGCAGTGAGCAACCCATACAACCGCACATGGTCAGTTGGGAGCACAGAGCCCTGACCTCTGGAATGCCATCTGCCAACGGCAGGGTTGTTCAGTTCAGGTCCACGAATTCCTCAGAACCTTCTTGACTGCCAGGCTCTACAAGGCGAGGTCCCCAGACCAGTCCCTGTTTTCAAGGACCTACTCTTCCGAGTTTGCCGTGTAGTGAATCTCTGCACCACAACCCCTATTTTTCTGTGGCTTCCCCCATCCTGAAACTGGCAAAGGGCTCCGGCAGGAAAAGTATGGCTGATGGACTTGGCAGGACCACTCCGATGCCCACTAAGCCATCAGCAGATGACCAATCCAAGTAGAGTGACAGGAGCAGTTGCTATGTCTCCCCTTCTCCCTAAACTTTGGCCAGTGCCGGAAGAAATCCCGAATTCCCTTATTTGCTCGTCATACTGGTCTTCTAGGGACCAGCCCCTGTGGAAGGTGTTGGGGGGCGCCCTGCCATGAATTAGTCCTGATGCTGGAGTCTGATGGGGGAGAGGCATGAATGCAATCCTCATACACATCCGACAGGGATGAGCTATTTCATAGGGGGGCTCAGAGCATTGGGAAGCCTTTTAAAGGTTAGGTAAGGTGAGTCTGGATGAATGAACAAAGTTTGGCCATGCAGGAAACAGTACTCCAAACAGGGAACAGGCTATGTACGCAAAGGCATGGAGGGGCTAAAGAAGCTGCAGCTCTGTATCGGAAACAAAGCTGAATTTATTACTTGCTTAAGCAACACAGACCTCTTGTAAGAGACAGTCGCTCTGAGCAAAGCGGAGAGCTGACGTCATATGGCGTAGAGCTCGGAAACCGGTGGACTTTCGGGTTTAGGAGTTGTTCGACATTAAGATGAGGAAGCTTTGTGTCTGTTGTTGATTGGCTGATTTTCAGAAACGCGGGGCCATCGCTGATTGTCTGGCTTTCAGGAGCGCGGTTCCGGGGATGCCAGTTACGATTCCTTGTTCGAATAGGTGGTCTTGTTTCCCCCCGCCCCTCCCTTGGCAGTGCCACGCAGCATGCAGGATCTTAGCTCCCCGACCTGGGATGAAACCTGTGCCCCCTGCAGTGGAAGCGCGGAGTCTTAACCGATGACAGCCAGGGAAGTCCCCTCGAATAAGTTTAAAAGCATTTTTGGTGCTTCCTTATTATCCGTGGAAACCAAGTAATCAATCTGTCCTTTCTTAGGAGGAGAGGAACTTTATTCTCAGTGGTGTGTTTAAAGGACATGGATTGTTGGAGCTGCGCCGAATAACACTTAATCTTGGGAATGGCTCCTCCCTCAGCCGTACCGCGGCCAGCATCCAGGGGTGGTGTAAGGTTCTAGGTATTTCAGAGCTTATCAAGGAAAAAGATATGACCACTAGGTGGCAGTAGCACACAGAGCTTTAGTTGGTCCACACTGACAGATTTGCCTGTGGGAAAAGTCCCTCACAGCATGAGACCCTCCAGAGGTTACTGCTTGGCGGCCACTGCCCAGGAGGGGGTGGGGGGGCGGGACAAGGGAACTCCCAGGAGAGAAGGAGATTAGAGAAGGGACTTAAGGGTCTAGGTGATGTGCTTAGTAGCACAGAGGGGAGTCTCTGGGTCAGAGAGCTCCTAAGGGCAGCAGCCTGTTGGGGGCTTTTTTTGTTTGTTTGTTTTGGTCCCGCCGCGAGGCATGCGGGATCTTAGCTCCCCGACCAGGGGTGAAACCCGTGCCCCCTGCAGTGGAAGCGCAGAGCCCTTAAAACCACTGAACCGCCAGGGAATTCCCCTGTTGGGGGCTTTTATAGCTACAGGTTGATCTTACCTATGGCTAGCAGATGCTGGGTACAGCTTCACGGAGTATTCAAAGCAGGCAGGCTCTAAATGGCTAAAAATATCCGTCTGCTTGAGCTATCTTTGAAACAAGAGATGTGTAAAAGTTTCAGTTTGGCCCTAGCAGGCTTTCGGGTCAGTGGTCTGGCCTGCCATGAAGAAATAAATGACATAGGGTCAATTTACAGGGACCATGATGTACCTAACAGGTGGGCATGTGACTCAGGATCGACCAAATCAGAGTCAAGTAGAGTAAACTGCAGTGATTGGTCCTACAATAGCAACAGATCTAAGCTGTCTGCCTAGAATGTTCTAGTTGGAGACTGCAGCGGAGAGTTCTCTCCCCACCCCCATCCCCTTTGTTTTTTGCTTAAACAATAAATTTATTGTCTTACAGTTCTGTAGGCTAAAAGTCTGAAATCAAGGTGTTGTCAGGGCCATGCTCCTTTTTTTTTTTAAATTTAATTTATTTATTTATTTGGCCGTGCTGCACGGCATGTGGGATCTTAGTTCTCTGACCAGGGATCCAACCCGCACCCCCTGCAGTGGAAGCTTGGAGCCTTAACCACTGGACCACCAGGGAAGTCCTGGGCCATGCTCCTTCTGAAGCAGCTAGGGAGGGATCCGTTCCTTGGCTTGTGGCATTATAACTTCAGTTGTCACGTGGCGTTCTCCCTAGGTGCATGTTTGTGTCCAAATTACCCCCTTTCCGGAAGGATAACACGTTTGCAGCTCTATTGGCCAGTTTCCTGCCTGTAGCATCCCAGATGTCTGACAGCCTCCCTTCATTTTGTCCCATCTCTGTCCCCTTCAGTTTGACTTGGCAGCTTTTCTGCTGAGTTGGTTTACTGGGTCCACACATCATCACATGCCTAATCTCTCAGCAAATGGTTTTCCGGACACACCCTTGGTGTTCTCTTCAGAACAAGCTTCCTTGCAATACACATAGGCTGCGAATGTTCCAAATGTTCAAGTTCAAGTTCCCCCTTCATTTATCTCCATCCTCTTGCATTTTAAGTTCTTAAGGCTATAAGTAAGTGATCATGATCAAGGTGTCATCAGAACCATATTTCTGGTAGCTTCTGGTAAAGTTCCTTGGCTTGTGGCAGCATAACTGCAATTGTCACATGACAGTCTCCCTGTGTGTCTCTTCCCTCTGGTTTTGAGGGCGAGAGAGAGCTTGTAAAGTCCTCCCTCAGACAAACCCAAAGTGATCCTCCTGACGATCTAGTTACACGATAAATCTCATTCTTCCTTTTAATGTTTTCAAAGCTGATTCAGAGTATTTTTTTGTTTTTTTTTTAATCACAAGCAACCCGGAGTCCTGACTACCACTGCAAAGAGACTTGATCTGTCCAGGGAAGTGCGGGTGTTTGTCAGTCTGGGGCTTCGGGTTTGTACAGGGCAGCTGATGGAGTTGAGGCTGGAGAGGTGGGTAGGGACCAGGCCACAAGGGGCCTCCAATGCCTTTGTCCTGAAAGCGCTTGGGGGCCAAGGAAGGACTTGAGCAGCAGAGGGACAGCCTGTGCTCTGGGTGTAGAAGTAGCCCTCGAGATCCGGGGTGAACTTATTGGGAAGGGCAAGGCAAGGGGCTGAGAGGTTTAGGGAAGAGAGAAAATGGAGGCCAAGGTTGGAGTATCGCGGTGTTTCTCATCTCCCCAGGTCCCCCTGGCCCGGCCCCGGATGAGTGCTCAGGAGCAACTGGAGAGAATGCGCAAACACCAGGAGTACGGACGGCCTCTCCCTCGCCCAGCCTCCCCCCGGCTCCTCACTCTGGGGAGGACACTGTCCCCAGCCGGACGCCAGCCTGAGGCAGAACAAAAAGTGAGGGAAACGGGTGGGGCGGTGAAGCAGCAGTGGGTTCTTAGTTCCTAGTTGGAGCCTCAGTTTCCCTCTCTGTAAAATGGGGATGTTTCCTTCCTCCGTACCCAGAACAGGTTTCCAGATTTTACCCCGCTTGTACCTGTGCTGAAATCAGCATCCTGGCTCCCTTATCGGTGGAAGACAGGGTGGGCCAGAGACAACATCTCCACCTCACCAGCATTCTCCCTCCTCGGGGAGGGGGTGGGGGTCACAGGTCTGGATTGGAAGCCCAATTTTCCTTTTCAGTTACTATGAGTTTTCAAAGGCAAAAAAAGAAAAGAAGAAAAATTGATCAAGTAAGGAAATAGATTTTATTCACGTTATGGTGATGGGGAGAGGACTCCAGATCCAAAGATCAGAGTGGTCCGGGCAGGATGGTATTTTTTGTTTGTTTGATTGGTTTGTTGTTGGTGGTTTTTTTGTTTGTTTGTTTGTTTTTGGCCACGCCATTGCGCAGTGGCTTGTGGGATTTTAGTTTCCCCACCAGGGATTGAACCCGGGCCCTCTGCAGTGAGAGCGCAGAGTCCTAACCACTGGACCGCCAGGGAGTTCCCCATGGATGGTTTCATCTTAGACTTTTCTAGGGAGGAATTAGACAAGTGGGGTGATTTTACAGTTGGGATTGTTTTTGTAAACAGGGAGCATCTCAAGTCAGCTGAACACCAAACATTTATCTCTATGTCTAGCTAGTCTGGGGGCGACAAAGAGTTCAGCTAATCATTTATGACAAAAGGAATGTGAATGTGGAGGGTCTGTTTCTGGCCTTGTCACAGGTAAACGGGGTGGGGGGGTCATCTGTGAATCTTGTCGATGAAAATTCTATTAAAAACAAGTTAACAAGAAAAAAAGGGAATTTTATTTGAGCCAAACAGGATTGTAACCTGGGAGACTCTCAGAAAGCTCTGAGAACTGTTCCATGTGTTAGAAGTCAAAAGGCACACTCATATCCATTTTCCAGACAAAGGATCGTACATCAAAATGACATACTGATGGGCTTCCCTGGTGGCGCAGTGGCTGGGAAGTCGCCTACCAATGCAGGGGACACGGGTTTGAGCCCTGGTCTGGGAGGATCCCACATGCCGTGGAGCAACTAGGCCCGTGCGCCACAGCTACTGACCCTGCGCTCTAGAGCCCGCATGCCACAGCTACTGAGCCCACATGCCACGGCTACTGAGCCTGCGTGCCACGGCTACTGAGCCTGCGTGCCATGGCTACTGAAGCCCACGCACCTAGAGCCCGTGCTCCGCAGCAGGAGAGGCCATAGCAGTGAGAGGCCCGCGCACCGTAACAGGAGTGGCCCCTGCTCACCCCAACCGGAGAAAAGCCCAGCACAGCAGCGAAGACCCAATGCAGCCAAAAAAATTAAGATAAATAAAATAAATAAATGTAAAAAAATAATAATAACTTAAAAAAAAATGGCATACTGATATTTTTACATAAAAAGTTCACCAAGGATACATAGTCTAGGGAAGAACATACAAAGCCAGCAGCAAGTCACCATGATCTTCTACAGAGTTGGGAAAGAATACTGTTCCTTTAAGAAGTTACATTGGTAGTGTCGAAAGAAAGGGGAAAAAAAATGATCTTTACGATAGAGCAGGCACTGCCATCTCTGAGGAGCTCTGGTTAATGTGTAATGCAGATGCACACTGCACATTAGGGAGGGAGGGAGGAGACTCAAGCACACAGAGAGAATTTTGTGTTTAATTTTTCTTGTCCTGTCTTAAAATAGCAATTTTACTTCATCAGTCTTATCTAAGTCATATAGAGAAGAGGGGTTCTTTGCAGTAAGCCTTTTACCAGAATGCAGAAGGGCTGGGGGGGGTGGCGGCCTTGTTTTCCAGGAGCTCAGGTAAAGTTAAAAATTGGCAGTGTCTTTGGGGCAGTTTTATCCCCTTTCTGAGCCCCTTCACCCTCAAAATGAGAACATGAGGACTTCCAGATGAGGAATTCTAATGCCCCAATTCCTTTGCAGCCTGTCTTGGGACACTCAGGAGCCCAGAAATGGCTTAGAAGCTCGGGGTCCTGGAGCAGGTAAGGAATTGGAGATCGGGGCCAGGAGCAGGGAAATCAGCAAAGGGGAGGAGAGTAGCATTGCTATTAATGTCTCCTGAGTACTCGTGAGTACTAAAGTACAGATCGCAGAGTCTTTTAGAGACGCTTGAGTTCCTGAGGAATCAGAAAGCCCTAGTTCGCAGTGAGAACTGCAGTTCCTTGGTCGATATCAAACTCCGCCCCTCCGTCAGGAAATCAGAGAAAATTTCCGGCAACCGGACTACAAATCCCACAATGCATGCGGGCTTTTAAAAAGAGGGTCGCGCCCAGTTTAAAATCCTTTAGAGACACGTGCTAGGGACTACAACTCCCAGAAGGACACGCGGGGCACTGTGGTCCTTACTGTACCGGTTAATTATACAAGTTCCCCAAATCTCTTTCTTTCTAGTCCAAGGAACACCACCCCTTATTTGCCGACATCCGAAGGGCACCGGGAGCGAGTTCTCAGCCTCTCTCAAGCCCTGGCCACTGAGGCGTCGCAGTGGCACAGAATGATGACAGGTGAGAATGGGCTGGGGACTTTGGGCTCCTGGGTTTTAGGGAAGAGGGAGTCGGAGGCCTGGAATCGTAGGTGCTGATGGGTAGGGGTCTGAGGAATCCTTTATCTTTATGAGGAAAGAGCTGGACAGGGCTTGGGAGTTCTAGATCCCAGGAAGGAGGGGCCCAGGGTCCAGGAATTCTGGGTCTGGGAGAGGAGGGAGCTGGGAGGTCGGACTCCTAGGTCTGAGAGGAAAGGCCTGGGGGAGTCTGGACTTCTGGGTCCCAGAGTTTGCCATTCTCATACCCCATTCGTCCTCTCCAGGTGGAAATTTGGAGTCTCGAGGAGACCCTCTTCCCCCTGCCCCGCCGCCTCCGTCAGAGCCCCCGCCCCAGGTGTCCTCCCCCCCAAGATCTCCTCCAGCTGCCAATTCCCGCTCCTCGGGGTTCTCCCGCAGAGGTAGTGGGCGCGGCGCAGGCCCCGCCTCCTGGGAGCCGACGTGGGATTCCGGGATCGCCCCTCCCGCCCTAACCCAAGACGAGGGGGCGTGGCCTCTTCGAGTCACTCTGCTGCAGTCCAGCTTCTGACCCGCCTAAAAGTGGCAACCAATCAGAGAGTGAGGGCGTGGCCTGGAGGTACCTCCCGGGGATCTGGAGCCTCTCCGGGAACCTGGGGGCGTGACCTGGTCCCCTCAGGTGGCCTAGAAGGGGAGGGGTTTCTATGGCCAAAGTTTGGTTTTCCCAACACTTGTCCAGATTTGGATTAAAACTTTGAACTTTTAGTCAAGAACTTTCTGTCTGTTTGAGGTTGTTACACTGGTGTCTCTGAGGGGTAGAGCCGGAGTCGTGGGCTTCTGGGCCCCGAGGGAGGAGGGGACAAGGACCTCGGACTTGTAGGTCTGAGGAAGGAGGAAGCTCGGGGTCCAGATTACTGGTTCTGAGGGAGGAGGGGGCTGGAGACCCGGATTCCTGGATCTGAAAGAAGAGAAGACTAGGGACCTGGAGTTTTGGGTCCGAGGGCAGAGGGGGCCAGACGCCAGGAATACTGAGTTTGAGGGAGGCGGAGTTTGGGGATCCGGACCTCTGGGTCTGAGGGAGGACGGGGCTGGGACCAACCTTCCAGGCTTCTGGCTTTCCTGGCAACGCCCCCCAGGGCCGGGCTTCCAGGATCCAGCCCCTATTTACCGTTCGACCCCACGACCTCACCGGACTTTGAGGTGGATAGAAGCCTGGAGTGAGTGACAGAGGGAGAGACAGTCTCACGCGGAATGGCAACGGGAACGCGCTATGCTGGGAAGGTGGTCGTCGTGACCGGGGGCGGGCGCGGCATCGGAGCCGGGATCGTTCGAGCCTTCGGTGAGTGGGGTCTGGCTGGCTCTGAATATTGGGAGTCTGGGAGAGGAGGGACCCTGGGGGGATAATTAATGGGTGTGGAAAGAAGTATCTTCTGTACTGGAATCTAGATTCTTATAAAATCCCATTTGCAAAGTTAATGAAAAGATAGGCAGTGGTAGCCTGGGGCCTGAGATTTTGGCGGATTTCCAAATGCCATTGACTCCCTTTCTGCGGTCTCAGTAATAGCTACAAAACGGGTGGTTTGGGGGAACATGCCTCTTGCAGATTTAGGGTTTACTCTGGAAGCCAGGGATGGAGGCTCAGCAGCTCCAGCAAGCACCTGGAGCAGCCAAGGAGAATATGTGTCAAAACTTCTGCCCTTTGTCCTAGGGGATTATCATGAGACTTTGGGGTCACGAGGGGAGCATAGTGGGAGACGGCCCCACTTCAGGTGGCCACTAGAGGGCAGCAGAGGGCTTCGCAAAGGCCTGTGCTGGGGTAACCTGTTCTCTTCCCATCCTCAGTGGAAAGCGGTGCCCAAGTGGTTATCTGTGACAAAGATGGTAAGTGAGGGTCCTTCAGTCCTCACCCCCACCCCTCCAGGAGGAGTCCAAGCCCCCAGACCCTTCCTCTCTCAGACCCAGGAGTCCAAACCCCTGGCCCTCTCCTTCCTCAGACCCAGGAAACCAGGTCCCCAGCCTCCTCCTCCCTCAGACCCAAGAGTCCAGACCCCCAGCCCTTCTCTTCCTGCAGAGTCCGGGGGTCGGGCGCTGGAGCGGGAGCTTCCTGGCACTGTCTTTCTGCCCTGTGATGTGACTCAGGAGGAAGATGTGAGGGTGAGCGTATTTTCTGTCCCTACCCCCGGTATCTCCAATTGTTTCTCCACCCCGCCGCAGGCTTTTGCACATGCTGTTCCCTCTGCCTTTCCCCCTTCTCCTGGCTAAATTGTACCCGTCCCAGAGGTTTCAGCTCAGTATCATTTCAAGGCTTTCCCTAACTCTGCCGGCCAGGTCCTGTGTCTCCTGGGAAGATTCTCCTTTATCTCCCACTCCTTCAAGGCTCTTGTCACACCTGTCATGTGGATTGGGACAAATAAATTCCTCACAGTGGGTCTCTTTCTGTAAGAGTTTTTCTCTTTCCTCAGGGTTTCTAGTCCTCTTTAGCCAGTATCTCTGACATCTGCCCCTGCACCGCAGCCCCAGGTTTCTGGAGTAGTGACCACAGTGTGAATGTCACCAGCCCTCTGGTCTCTGGCCCCTCAGCTGTGACTCCTGTCCCCACCTCGCTTTTGGGACCCTCGGCTCCACAAGGCCTGGTGCCAGCACTGCTCATTCACAAGATATCTTTCTCCCCAGACCCTCATTTCTGAGACCATCCACCGTTTCGGCCGCCTGGATTGTGTAGTCAACAACGCTGGCTACCGTGAGTCATGAGTCCTGAGGGCTGTTCTCCACTGGTGTCAACCCACCTCCTGGCTTCCCACCCCAATGCTGGCTCTGTTCCATCCCTGCTGTGTGCCCCCAGGCCTGTGCCCTTAGCCCTTTTATGCATCCGTTTCTACATTTCTAAAATGAAAATCACCATCCTTGTCATCATTATAGGGTCATTGTGAGTATTGAATAGTGTAGCTGCTCAACCTCATAATTACCGGAACTGTCTTGGGCAAATAGCTGCCATCTTGTAGCCTCAGTTTCTTATCTATGAAGTGAGACTGATGGCCCTTCTCTTTTTCCATGACTGAGAAGATGTACTCTCTACACATGGTCTATAGGGCTTGGTGTGGAGGTTTTGAAGGGAAATTGCCATCAGCTTCATGCTTACCCTTCATAAGAATGCCTCACATTGGTAAACCGAAGCTCAGAGAGGTGAACTGATTGGACTGGGGTCACACAGCAAGGCCATGGTAGAAAGAAGCCTCTCTTATTGGCTGGGCAACTTTGAGCAATTGACTTACCCTCTCTGGGCTGCACTTCCCTTCTCTTGTTGTAAGAATTTAGAGACGGCAGATACTAGTGCATCTTTTCTCTCTGTGTCCTTGATCCTTTCAACAGATATTTATTGAGCATCTACTATGCCGCACATTCTGTCCTAGGGACTGGGGATTTAGCAGTGAACAAAATTGACCAAGCATTCCTGTCCTCATGGGATTCACACTGTGGAGTAAGGAAATAGACAAGAAAAGACAGATACAGTTAATCCTCATTATTCGCGGATTCCATATTTGCGAACTCACCTCCTTGCAAGGTGGGTTGTAACCCCAGAATCAGTACTCACTGCGCTTTCCCGGTATTCACGGACATGCGCAGAGAGGCAAAAATTTGAGTTGCTCGTAGCACATGTTCCCAGCTAAGGTCAAACATGGTGATGCTCTGCCCTCTGGGTTCAGCTTTCAAACAGAGAGATGCCCAGAGGCGGAGACGGGAGAGGGCAGTGTCTGTAAGGAGCTCCCTCTGGGGCCAGCTGGATGGGTTTGAATCCCAGCTCTGGCATGTGTGAATGGGGCAGCCTCAGGCAAGTCACTTAACACTTCCTTATTTGCAAAATAAATAAAATAGAGTCTGCCAGTATGGGTTGTTTTTAGGAGTTAAGATTATAATATTTATGTTAGATAGCCATATAACTATATACATATACATATGTACATATATACATACACATATATGTCCTGTCTTAGTCTGTTCATGCTGCTATAACAGAAATACCATGGGCTGGGTGGCTTAAATGACAAACATTTATTTCTCACAGTTCTGGAGGCTGGAAAGTCCAAGATCAAGTCAGAAGCAGATTTGGTGTCTGGTGAGGGCCTGCTTGCTGGGACCTCACATGGTGGAAGGAACGAAGGACCTCACGGGGGTCTCTTTTATAAGGGCACTAATCCCATTCAAGAGGGAGCCATCCTCATGACTTAACTCCCACAGAACCCCACCTCCAAATACCATCACATTGGAGGTTAGGATTTTAACATATGGAATTTGGGGAGGGGGACACAAACTTTCAGTTAATAGCATATATATGTTATAATGTAATATTATATGTATGTATTTCCCCTAGGAGCAATGGGTCAATAGTCACTAATTCAGTGTTCACTGTGACTTTGTGGACTACAGCTGCCTCAAATAAGGAGAATTGATTGTATATATTAGCATGTCTGGTAGTGATAAAGGCTGTGAAGAAAAATAAATCTGATTGAGGGCTTAGAGAATGGCAAGGGCTGTTTTGGACAGAGGGTCTGGGGTGGATTCTCTGAAGATGTTTGAACTGTTCTCTGAAGGAAGCAAGGCCATAAGCCCTGGGTCTCCAGGAGGAATAATCCAATATTTCATTAACTTTCCATTGTCTTGTTTCCCATCTCTCTGTCCCTTCATCCACTTTGACTCTTAAAGCCTTTGGAAGGTTCAGGGTCCATTTTTCCCAGTTTCTTTTTCTTTTTTTTCCTGTTCTTACTCCTATCTTTCCTGCTTCTTTTCTTCTGAATGTTGCTTTGTCTGTCCCTCTTCCATCCACCCAGTTCTTTCTATTTTTTTAAAAAATATTTATTTGGCTGCGCTGGGTCTTAGTTGCGACACGTGGGATCTTTTAGTTGTGGCTTGTGGGATCTAGTTCCCAGACCAGGGATCGAAGCCAGGCCCCCTGCATTGGGAGTGCAGAGTCTTAACCACTGGACCACCAGGCAAGCCCCCTCTTTCTATTTCTTTAACAAACACATTTATAGTACTAAGTGTCAGGCACAAATATTGACTTGTGAAATTTCTAAGCCTGAGAACAAAGTGTTATCCTCATTCTGCAGATGAGGAAACAGGCACAGAGGGGCAAAGTGACTCGCCTAAAGTCACACAGCCAAGAAGTATCAGAGCTAAGATTTGAACCCAGGCCTTCTGGCCCTGAGACTGGTTTTTTGTTTGTTTGTTTGTTGTTTTTTCTTTTGCTGCTCCTTTTAATTTTTTAAATATTTGTTTATTTATTTGGTTGCACCAGGTCTTAGTTGCGGCTCCAGGGCTCCTTTAGTTGCCGCTTGCCAGCTCCTTAGTTGCTGCATGCAAACTCTTAATTGCGGCAGGCATGTGGGATCTAGTTCCCTGACCAGGGATCAAACGTAGGCCCCCTGCATTGGGAGCGCAGTCTTATCCACTGCGCCACCAGGGAAGTCCCCGCTCCTTTTAATTTTTTTTATTGAAGTATAGTTAATTTATAGTCTTATGTTAGCTTCAGGTGTACACCATAGCGATTCAGTATTTTTGCAGACTGTATTCCATTACAGGTTACTTCAAGATAATGGCTATAATTCCCTGTGCTATACTGTATATCCTTGTTGCTTATCTACTTTATACATAGTAGTTTGTATCTGCAGTAGTTTGTATACTCCTAATTTGTCCCTCTCCCGTTCCTTCCCCCCTTCGGTAACCACAAGTTTGTTGTCTATATCTGAGTCTGTTTCCATTTTGCATATATATTTACTTGTATTATTTGTGAGATTCCGCATATAAGTGATAGCATACAGTTTTTGTCTTTCTCTGACTTATTTCACTAAGCATACTCTTCTCTAGGTTCATCCATGTTGCTGCAAATGGCAATATTTCATTCTTTCTTTTAAGGCTAATATTCCAAGTGCACATACAAACCACATCTTCTTAATCCAATTTTGAGACGACTTTTTAAGTAACCACTATGCAGCCTCCTTTCCTTTTCAGGACCCCTGACCCTCTTGTCTGCCACTCCTCCCCCCTGCACCCCGCAGTGCCTATCTCCCTTCCCTGCTCTCCTGTCTTCGTGGTGCCCTCGTCCTCTCCTCTCTCTCTCTTCCTCCCCCACCCTTAGATCCACCTCCGCAGTGGCCCGAGGAGACCTCTGCCCAGGGCTTCCGGCAGCTGCTGGAGCTGAACCTGCTGGGGACGTACACCCTGACCACGGTGAGCAGCCGCCTGACAGTGAGATTGTCAGACCCACTTTGTCTCAGAGCCAAATGTTTTCTGTGCCTTGCTTTGATCTTATTCCAGAAGGACTCCATTTCTGTAGAAAAGAAATGCATGCAGATCCCTACATCTGGCCAAAGCTACCTGTGTTGCTACATAGCCCGGTCTTCTTAGGAACCTTCCAGAACCTTCCAAAGTGGTGTGGTGGTAGTGGTGGGGGATGTTAAGGATCTGAAGAAAGGAGTTAGGACAAGGAATCAGTAATAGACAGTTACAGCTTTGCTACCCAGTGAATAGCTATTAGGAGCAAAGAGTATCTCCTTCTACCTCTACGCCTTTCCTCTGAATCTTCCCAAAATCGCTTCCTACTTACTATCTCAGTTCAAATACCATCTCTTCAGAAAGGCCTTTCCTGACTACCCTTGCTCATATGGCACCTACATGTACATATTCGTTCTCTACGATAATAACTTACTTTCATCAAAGTGCTTTTTATTTATTTAATTTATCATCATAATACTTTTTTTTTTTTTTTTTTTTTTGCTGCGCTGCGGGACTTGTAGGATCTTTGTTCCCCGACCAAGGATCGAACCCGTGCTTCCTGCAGTGGAAGCGCAGAGTCCTAACCACTAGACCGCCAGGGAATTCCCCATTATAATACTTTTAAAAAATAATTAATTAATTAATTTATTTTTGGCTGCGTTGGGTCTTCATTGCGGCGCGCCGGCTTTCTCCAGTTGTGGCGAGTGGGGGCTACTCTTTGTTGCAGTATGTGGGCTTCTCATTGCGGTGGCTTCTCTTTGCTGCGGAGCGCGGGCTCTAGAGCGCGCGGACTTAGTTGCCGCGCCCGCGCGGGCTTAGTTGCCCCGCGGTATGTGGAATCTTCCCGGACCAGGGATCGAACCCGTGTCCCCTGCATTGGCAGGCGGATTCTTAACCACTGCACCACCAGGGAAGCCCCCATTCTGTCATTCTTGCTTCTTGTTGACTCCTCGCTTTTTCTTTTGTTTACCTTTTCTGGAGTATTTGAAAACAAATCTCAGATATCATTATTTCACCCATAAATAAAATAATTCAGTATGATCTTTACTAGATAAGGTTTTTTTTTTTTTTTAAAGTGTGTATCTGTGTGCTCTTTTAGACAGGGTGGGTGGTCAGAAGGCTTCTCTAAGAGGTGACATTTGAGTCAAGACCCCAAGGAGGTATGTGGGCAATTGCGGTCCAGCAGAGGAACAGCCAGTGCAAAAGCCCTGGGGTGGGAATGCTTGGCGTGTAGGAGGGACAGCGAGGAAGGCAGCGTGACTGAAGCAGACGAAGCAGCGAGAGGCTGGAAGTTGAGGGCAGATCGTGCTGGGTGTTGTAAACCACGGAGAGGACTTGGCTTTGACACTGTCTGAGCTGGGAGCCATAGAGTGTTCGGAGCAGAGGAACTCGAACTGCTGTTAAGTGGGATCTGGTGCCATCTGGTGGCCGCGTGGGGAACAAAGTGGGGGGCAAGGGCAGAGGCCGGGAAGCCAGTGAGGAGGTGACGATGGGATGGTCCAGGCCAGAGGAGGTGATGTTGGATCCCACCAGGCTGGTGGCTGTGGATTTGGTGAGAAATGGTCTGATTCTGCATACATTTTTTTCATAAGTTTTTCTGTTTATTTATTTATTTATTTATTTATTTATTTTTATTTGGCTGCCTCGGGTCTTAGTTGTGGCACGCGGGATCTTAATTGCAGCGAGCGGGCTCTTCATTGCTGCTTGCGGGCTTCTCTCTAGTTGTGGTGCTGGGACTCCAGAGTGCATGGTCTCAGTAGTTGCCGTGTTAGGGCTCTCCAGTTGTGGCACGCGGGCTTAGTTGCCCTGTGGCATGTGGGATCTTAGTTCCCTGACCAGGGATCGAACTCGAGTTCCCTGCGTTGGAAGGCGGATTCTTAACCACTGGACCACCAGGGAAATCCCTGGATGCATTTTAAAGGTAGGCTTGTTAAGATTTCCTTATAGACTAGATGTGGCGGCAGACTTGAGAAAGAAAGGAGTGGGTGGGGTTTTTGTTTGTTTGTTTGTTTCCCCCAACCCCAATCCCCAGCAACCGGCAGGAGGGCGTTGCCATCTGCTGCCCTGGGGAAGCCCGGGGAGGAGCAGGCGGGGTGGGGGGCTGTCGAGTGAGAGATGCCGCCCAGACATCTGCGTGCGGGCCATGGGTCTAGGGCAAAGGTTGAGGCCTGGAGACATCAGTTTGGAGCGCACCAGCTTGAGGCTAGAGGAGCTCAGGAAAGCGAATGTAAACAGAGGGGAGAGGGGCATGGAGTGGGTCAGGGGTCACCTGTGTGGAGAAGCTCAGGTGCTTCCCCAGATCTCATCCGAAATCCAGGTGAAATATCCCCGGGCCGTTGGATAATCTGTCTCTCAACCAATCAACCCTGGCTGCTGTCCCCAGCTGTTCACCTTCTAAGATTGGCACCTCCTGGGAATTCCCTGGCTGTCCAGCGGTTAGGACTGCGCGCTTTCACTGCGGAGGGCACGGGTTAAATCCCTGGTCTGGGAACTAAGATCCCGCAAGTCAGTGGTACGTGGCCAAAACAATAATAATAAAGATTGGCACCTCTGTACAATAAGGCATGCACACACCACAGCCCGTAAAAGGTATGTGTGTGTGTGTATTCTTTTTTCCCTTCCTTGGCCATGCCGGCGGCATGTGAGATCTTAGCTGCCCCACCACGGACCGAACCTGAGCCCCTTGCATGGGAAGCACGGAGCCTTAACCACTGGACCACCAGGGGTTTCCCGTGTGTGTGTGTGTGTGTGTGTGTGTGTGTGTGTGTGTTTCTTTCTCTCCCTCCCTCATTAATTGCCAGCATTTTTAAAAAGAGAGAAATTTCTCACAAACAACTGGATTTCTGGTTTCTCTTGAAAAGTTGTCCAACTGGACCCATGGCAAGGGCGACAGTCTGCTAAATGTGGCCTGGCTCCCCACTGTACCCCAATCCCCAGCTCTCCCTCCTTGGCCTCCTGACTCTGGTACCTGTGAGTGGCTGGTGCAGAAGCCTCACATGAGGGTCTAGATCTGGGGTCCACCTGCCTGGGTTCTCTGTCACTTCCTACTTGTAACATCAGGCAAGATACTCAGTCTCTCTGCACCTAGGTTTTCTCATCTGTAGAAGAGGCTAATAGTGGTAGCTTATTTACAGCGTTGTCCTGAGAATTGAATGAGATTAAATTAAATACCCACAAAGCCCTTAGAACATACCTGGCACAGAGTTTACTGTCTGCAAGGTATTATTGTTTATCGCGAACCTTGCCCCATTCTGTTTCTTGCGGCCAATCCACCTCACTCAGTTTGCAGTCTCTGAGATACATATTGGGCAAATGAATCCTGGGAGAAGTAGAAGGGAAAAGGTGAAGTTTGAGCTGAACCTTGAATGGGAGGGAAGGAAGTAGAGAAGTAGGACACACGGTGTTTCACTTGTCAAAAGAGTGTGCAAAGGCCCTGGGGCAGAAACCACCTGGGTGTATTTTAAGAACAGGAGAGCTTCCATCTCCATGTCCCTTTAGCAATTATAAGCATTTTGTTAAGCTTGTTCTATCCATTGCCTCCTGCCATCCCCTACCCAGACATCATATAATTTCATTAGTAAGAATTTCATAAATACTACCAATAGATTAGAACGTTTATTTATTTTTATTTTGGCATAATTTAAGACTTACAAAATATTGCCCGGATAATACAGAGAAGTCCTGTATATGCAGACTCCCCGTTGTTAACATTTTACCACATTTGCTTTATTCTTCTATCTCTCTATTTGAGAGTAAGTTGCAAGCATGATGTCTATTTACCCTTCAGTGCTTTGGAGGGTATTTCCTAAAAACTAGAACATTCTCTTACACAATCATAGTAACATTAACATTGATATCATGATCTTAGCTAATCTAGAGACTTTCTTATTCAGATTATTACAATTCTTATCACAGTACCATTGCCACACCTGTGTTAGTTGGGGTTCCCCCAGAAGCAGAGTCCAGGTGGGGATTGAAGGGCAGGATGGATGGAAGGCGATCCCAGGAATCGCTGCCTTCAGCCTGGGGAGTAGTTGCCAGGCAGCTGATGAAGGGCGTCACCAAGCAAGTTACCACCAGGTGGGGCACCATCCCCTGGGGGCACTCTGGGAGCAGCGAGAAATATCCACCTCAGAGTTATCCCCCCATCTAAGAGGCAAGGGAGAGCCAAATATTGTTTTAACTTAAAAATACACTTGGGGGTCTTCCCTGGTGGTCCAGTGGTTAGGACTCCATGCATTCACTGCCAAGGGCCTGGGTTCAATCCCTGGTCTGGGAACTAAGATCCTGCAAGCAGTGTGGGGTGACCAAAAAAAAAAAAAACATTTAACTTCATGTTAATAATTAAAATTAAGACTTTTTTACATGACCAAATTACTATTAGATTTCCTAAGAAAATTAACAGTAATTTCTTAATACCATTTAATACCCAAGCCCTATTTAAATTCACCTAGTTGTTCCCAAATGTCTTATTACAGTTGGTTTGTTCACACCAAGCTCCAAAGTCTGCCGATTGCATTTGGTTTTTCAGAAGGCAGAGACTTTTGTCTGCTTCTTCCTGCTTCTATCCCAGTGCCTGTTGTAAAGAAATTTGTCAACATGTGTAGGTTGCTGCCATTATCACCATTGTCATTATTAGAGCCATCACCACCATCATCATCATCAGCATCATTGCCGTCATCACCATCATCATCATTATAACCATCATCACCATCACCATCACCATCATCACCATCATTATCATCATAATCATCACTGCCATCACCACCCTCATCATCATTATAATCATCACCACCATGACTGCCATCACCATCACTGTCATCATTATTAAACCATCATCATTACCATCTTCACCATCATTGCCATCATCATCATTGTAACCATCACCACCATCACTGCCATCACCATTATCATCATCATTATTTACCACCATCATCATGACCATCTTCACCATCATTGCCATTACCACCATCATCGCCATCATCACCATCATCGCCATCATCACCATCATTCCCATCACCACCATGACTGCCATCATCATCATCATCATCATTTACCACCATCATTACCATCTTCACCATCATTGCCATCATCACCATCATCATCATTATAACCATCACTGCCATCATCATCATCATTATTAAATCATCATATTACCGTCTTCACCATCATTGCCATCATCCCCCCATCATTATCATCATTACCTTCATCACCATTATCATCATCATCACCACCAATGTCCCTTGAAAGCTCTTTAAATGTTGATTCTGGGACCCCAGCCCTCCTGAATCAGAATCTCTGGGTCGGGCTTCCCTGGTGGCGCAGTGGTTAAGAATCCGCCTGCCAATGCAAGGGACACGGGTTCGAGCCCTGGCCTGGGAAGATCCCACATGCCGCGGAGCAACTAAGCCCGTGCGCCACAACTACTGAACCTGAGCTCTAGAGCCCGCAAGCCACAACTACTGAGCCCACGTGCCACAACTACTGAAGCCTGCATGCCTAGAGCCCGTGCTCCACAACAAGAGAAGCCACGACAATGAGAAGCCTGCGCACCGCAACAAAGAGTAGCCCCCACTCACCGCAATTAAAGAAAGCCCGCGCGCAGCAACAAAGACCCAACACAGCCAAAAAAAATAAATTAAAAAAAAAAAAAAAAGAATCTCTGGGTCTTTGGCCTCCCTGGTGGATTCTGACACAAGCCAAAGTTAGCCATTCCCTAAGCTAGAGAAAACAACAGAGGAATTAGGGATATTTATATAGTTAAGGAAATGAGATCTTGTCAGTAGGGATCACAGAAGATGTTTGAGCGCAGGAGTGTCCATTGTAGACTCTCAGAGCTGGATTGGTTCCTAGAGACCTATCCATTCGTTCATCTATTTAGTCATCGAAGACTGACCAAGCATTCGTAGGTGCTGGGGATACACCACGTGGTCTTTGCCCTTGTGGAGTTTATAGTCATAGGGCAGCCAAGTGTTACTAAATAAACAAGAGACGAGTTTATATGGGTGACTGTGTTCTGGTGCTGGTTTGTTCTGGGGGTCAGGGTAGGCTTTTTGGAGGAAGTGAAACATGAATGACATTAACTAGGGGAGAGGTGGGGCAGAGGGAGGGAGTCAGGCCATTAAGAGTCCAGTGGGTCCTTGATGGAGCTACACGGAGATGCAGGTGTTCCTGGCAGAGAACAGCCTGTGCAGAGGCCTGGCCGTGGGAGAGAGTTAGGAGCTCTCAAGGTGCTGAATGCAGTGAGTGAAGGGGGTGGTACAGGAGGGGGTTGGGGGGCAGATATATCAGGCTTGGATGGCCATGCTGAGGCATCTGGTCTTGACCTCAAGAGCAAAAGGAAGCCATAGAAGATATCTGAGCAAGGAAGTGATGTGAGCCCATTAATACTAACAGATCATTAGTAGTAACAGATCATTCTGTCTCTTGTATGAGGAACAAATCTGTGGGCAAAGTGGGGTGAGAATTCGTATCAGGAGATGATCGCACTTGTGCACGTGAGAAGAGGTGGCCTTCAAGGCCTCACACACTCTGGCCCCTGTTGCTCCTCTGATCTCACTTCCCACCGCAGTGGCCTCGTTGCTGCCAAACACACCCAGCCTGGTTCTGCCTCAGGGCCTTTGCACTCGCTGTTCCCTCTGCCCAGCATGGTTTTCTCTAAGAAATGCCTACAGCTCACACCTGGACTCAAAATGCTCAAATCTGGGACTTCCCTGGTGGCCCAGTGGTTAAGACTCCACGCTTCCACTGCAGGGGGCATGGACGGGTTCAATCCCTGGTCCAGGAACTAAGATCCCGCAAACTGTGAGGAGAGGCCAAAAAAAAAAAAGAATGAAAAAAAAAAATCTCAAATCTCACCTTCCCAAAGCCCTCCCTTGGGCACCCTGTTTGAAACTGCACCCAGCCCAACACTACCATTCCCCCTCCTCCTGCTCTCCTTCTTGTTTCATATCCCTAATTACACTCTAGAACATTCCATAGTGCACTTGTATCTGTTTCTTGCTGCCTCCCCATGGAACTTGGGCTCCACGAGGGCAGAAATCTCTCCCGGTCTTGTTTCCTGCAGTATCCCCAGCATTTACCCCAGTACCTGGCACATGATATATCCTCACGAAATGTTTGTTAAATGAATTAACGGGGCGGAGGGAATTGTAGAGATTCAAGAGCTCCTTGGTGATGGGTCTGATGAGGAATTGAGGGTGAGGGAGGCTCCAGAGGACCCCCAGATCTCCCGGGTCTCCGGCTTGAGAAACTGGGTGGGAGTGGGCCCCATGTCAGAGGCTGGGAACCAGGAAGAGGGGCAGATTTTAGGGGGAGACAATGGGGTAAGTTTTGCACTCAAGACATGGAGATGAAAATGCCCGAGGGGGCCAGGTCAGGAGCTCCAGAAGGGGGCTCCAAGGAAGATTTAGGAGATGCTGGTGGAAACCCAGCAAAGTGGGGGGGGGGGGTTGTCCCACGGCAGGGCGCGGAGAGCGAGAAGCAGACCCAGGAACCTGAACATTTAGGAGACCTGGAGTCAGGCCAGGGAGAGCCTGCAGGAGTTCTCTGAGCGAGCCAGGCTGTTTCAAATCGGGCGTCTGAAGGGAGGAAGGGAAGGAGGGACACGGGGAGTCTGCAGGTCTCTTACCAGCAGGTCCTTGATGCAGCTACACAGAGGTACAGGCGACCTTGGCAGGAGGAGTGGGGGAGGATGCCTGCCAAGGAATGCCTGGGTTAGGGTTGGAAAGGGGCCACAAGGAGTGTGGGACAAATATTTATTGAACGCTAGCTGTGTGCCCGGTGCTGGGATGAGGGTGGTGAATAAACCCGTCTCAGCCCCCATGGACCTCACCTTTGCAGGTTGGGGGAGGGGAGGGAGTTAAACAGCTGGGCAGGGAGTGATGAGGGTTAAGGAGAGAAATATGGCCAGGGCAGGGCCTGGGGAGGCAGGGTTTCAAGGCTGGTGAGAGCGAGGGGAGGCAGGGAGGAGAACAAAGTTGTCAGAAGTTTCTTTTTTAAAAAAAATTTTTTTTTTTTTTTAATGTGGACCATTATTAAAGTCTTTATTGAATTCGTTACAATATTGCTTCTGTTTTATGTTTTGGTTTTTTGGCTGCCAGGCATGTGGGATCTTAGCTCCCCGAGCAGGGATCGAACCTGTATCGCCTGCAGTGCAAGAGTGGAGTCTTAACCACTGGACCGCCAGGGAAGTCCCAAGTTGTCAAAAGTTTTTATTTGCTTATAGGTTTTGGTCTCAGATGGCCAAGCCACAAATACTGGCTCGTGACCGATCACGTGACCCTCTGAGCATCAGTCACCCTTTCACTCCTCAGTCTCCTCACCTGGAGGAAGGGGCTGTCGACTAGACCTTATTTTGGGGTTGTCGTGAGGATTAAATTAGCTAATCTGTGTAAAGAGCTGAGAACAGGACTTCCCTGGTGGCGCAGTGGTTAAGGATCCGCCTGCCAATGCAGGGGACACGGGTTGGAGCCCTGGTCCGGGAAGATCCCACACGCTGCGGAGCAACTAAGCCCGTGAGCCACGACTACTGAGCCTGCGCTCTAGAGCCCACGTGCCACAACTACTGAGCCCGCGTGCTACACTACTGAAGCTTGCGCGCCTAGACCCCATGCTCCGCAACAAGAGAAGCCACCGCAATGAGAAGCCTGCGCACTGCAATGAAGAGTAGCCCCCGCTCACCGTGACTAGAGAAAGCCCACGTGCAGCAACGAAGACCCAACGCTGCCAGAAATAAATAAATAAATTTATTAAAAAAAAAAAAAAGCTGAGAACAGGGGCAGGCACATAATAGATCCTCAATAAATTTCATTCATTGATGCCAAAGATATTTATTGAACACCTACTATGTGCCAGACACCTTAGTACGGGGGATGAATCAAAATAAGAAATTCCAACCGTCCCTCGTGGGTTTTTGCATTCTGGTGGGAGAGAAACAGAATAAGCAAATAAGTAAAGAAAAATATATGGCATGTCAGAAGGAGGTGTGTGACACAGGGAAAAGGAATCAGGAAGAGGGCTGGGGACCCAGGGGTAGGCAGGTTGCAGTTTTAAATAGAACAGTCAGGGAATCCTCACTGAGAAGATGACATTTGAACAGGATTTGAAGTTGCTGAGGGGATAGTATTGTCCCACTTTAGCCCTGAAACTGTGGACTGAATGTCCCATGTCCCCAGAAACCCTTCAGTCCTGGGCAAACTGGGGAAAGTTGGTCACCCTAGGAGTGAGTCACATGCTATGTCAGGAGAAACATTCTGAGCAGAGGGAACAGCAAATGCAAAGGCCCTGAGGTTGGAACTCGGGGAGTGTTTGAAGATACAGCACTGGGGACAGGGTGGAGGCCGTTTCTGAGGGAGTGGAGGTTAGAAAGAGCTGGTGGGGTGAACCGGAGAGAGAGAGCTAATTTAGCTTCCCATTCTGAGTATCCCTTGGGTGAGCCAGCTTGTGTCCATTAATCTTTCGTGGCAGGAACAGTCCTTGCCCAAGGCAAGCAAGGGGAGGGATAGAATTTGAGTTTATTCAAGGTCATGTGTAATGGAAGAACAGAGAGACCAGCTGGGAGGGAGAGAGAAGGAAAGGGAGAGAGAAAGAGTTGAGTTAGTTTAGGGACCTCCGGATAGCCAGGGGTTGCCAATTCTGGTGGCAGAATACGGAGTACATTTCATGAAGTCTTCCCATGGCACATTCTGACCACAGAGCTTTCCCTAAAACTCAGAGAAACCATCTTCCTCTCCACGGATAAAAGAGATTCCTCACATTTTTGTAAAATATGCAGCCATCTTGGTCTCTCTTGCATTTTCCTACATTGTTATGGACAGGAGTTTTGAGTAATATACAAAGGCCTAGAGAGAGAGACACAGGGACCCTGAGAGAGGGGGACAAGGACACAGAAAGGGGAGGCAGAGACAGAGAGAGAGGCAGGCAGTAGAAGAGACAGAAAAATCCCTTCCAGACAAGGAGAGACTCCTTAAGGGGTGAGACCCAGAGACCCTGAGGCAAACCAGAGAAGGTGCACCCAGAACCCTGACTGCTGTCCCTACAGGTACCCAGATCAACTAGTGAGCATACCTGGGAGATGGTCATCAGGATGCATTTCAACGGGGCAGGGGGAGATCCAGGGGCTTGGGTGGCTTACTCTGCCTTCTGTCTCCCCAGCTCGCCCTCCCTCACCTGCGCAAGAGCCGGGGGAATGTCATCAACATCTCCAGCCTGGTCGGGGCAATTGGCCAGTCCCAGGCAGTTCCCTATGTGGCCACCAAGGTACACCACCGAGGTACCCTGCCCCTTCCTTCAGGAGCCTCAGCCCTGAGGCACGGCCGCCACCTGTGACATGTTGTTATACATCAAGCGTCTCCCAAGAGACAGAGCCTGGTGCAGCCCAATGAAACCTGCAGGGAGAGCGTGACTTCCCTCTTCTGATGCCCCTGCTTGATGCCCCCTGGTTGGGAGGAGAGGACAAAAGGAACCTCATCTTCTCTGGTCTGAACTTTCTCCATGCCCCGTCTTCTGCAGGGGGCAGTAACAGCCATGACCAAAGCCTTGGCCCTGGATGAGAGTCAATATGGTGTCCGTGCCAACTGGTGAGCAGCTCCACGTGGGCTGAGAGTCTCCTGGAGGAGCTGGGAAGACTGGGAGTGAGCCCAAGAGGCAGTGTTTGCGGCAGACTTCCCTGACCCCCTCTCCTGCCTCACCCCAGCATCTCCCCAGGAAACATCTGGACTCCACTGTGGGAAGAGCTGGCAGCCTCAACGCCTGACCCCACAGTCACAATCCGAGAGGGCACGCTGGCCCAGGTAGGGGTGGGGGCCAGGGCCAGGTGGCATGGGGGTGGCGGTCAGGTGGTGGCTCCTCTTGACCCTCCTTTTCCCCTTGTCTCTCCCCAGCCCCTGGGCCGCATGGGCCAGCCAGCGGAGGTGGGGGCTGCCGCTGTGTTCCTGGCCTCCGAAGCCAGCTTCTGCACTGGGATTGAGCTGCTAGTGACTGGGGGTGCGGAGCTGGGGTATGGGTGCAAGGCAGGTCGGGGCGCCCCCGTGGAGGCCCCCACCATCCCTTCGTGATCTCCCACATTTCCACTTGGGCCTCCCTGACTAGGGCTCTCCCACCCAAAACTCAGTCTCCCAAATTCCAGTTTTCCCCCCCAACTCTAGACATCAAGCCCACTTACCAATGTGCCAAACCACCGCCCAGGTTCCCATAAAAGCGCTCTGCAGCCAGAAGGAGGAAGCCATCATTACATTTATTTTCGGCCCTTTATGAGTCCTACCACACCAGGACCCCGTCCCCCCGCCCCACCCAGCCCCACGCATTCCCACGCGTGGCCTGGACCCGAGGGACTACAACTCCCGGCAGGCTTTGCGGCAGGAGTCTGTAGCCAGGGTCTCCTGGGAAAAGTATTGCAGGTCGGCTTCGCCAGCACGCTAATTAAAAAGGCCCGTAGGGGAGAGTAAATTAAGCTCCGATTAGGAGATAATGGAGGAGGTAAAGCAAAAAGATCTGCGCTTTATTCTTGGCCCTTAGGGAAAAGGAGTTTTGACCTTGCTGCCCGCGGAGTAGGAGGGTGGCCAGCACCAAAAGTCCTGATGGAAGAGAAAGCCGGGCGTTGAAACTCCCGGGTCAGAAGGAGGAAAGGCTTGGGGGCTGGACTCCTGGGTTTGGGGAGGAGGAAACTAGGCAGGAGGGAGGAGGAAACTAAGGGGCGTGGACTCCCGAGCTGGGAGGAAGCGGACTCGGTTCCCCGAGGTGGGGTGAGGGGCCCAGTTGGGGGTAAGTCCCCAAGGTGTGGAGGTGGAGCTGCATCGCTGCTGCGGATTGGCCGCGGCGGTGGGGGTGGTGGGGGCGTGTGAGGCAATCGCTGATTGGCCGCGGCGGAGGCGGGCGCTGTCTCGGCGCCGCGCCCTGACTGCTTCCAGCCGAGGAGGTGGGGGAGGACTGGGGAGGAGGGAAGGAAGACAGGGAGGCACCCTGCGGGGGAGGGGTCAGAATTTGACTGGCTGGGCCTGTGGCTTTTAGGACTGGGGAACAGAATTTGGGAGCAAAATGTCCCAGGGTAGAATTACGCAGACTCAGTGACCTAGGGACCGGAGTTTGAGGATAGAGGAGGAACAATATTTTGGTGTCACAGTAACCTGGATGCAGGAGTTGGGGGAACTCTGACCACGGAAGGTTTGGGGGGCACAGTGACCGCGGAGCACGATGTAGGGGACACTGGTGCAGGTTTGAATGCTAGCGATTAGAGGGATCCTGAGGGACTGTAATCGTCTAACTCTGCCTCTGGGGGTCATGAAGTTGGGGAGACACTCTTGAAGGGGAGTAACCAGGAAATCCTGCTCTGCGGGCTGCTCATTGAAGCTCATTGATGAACTGGGGGATTGAAAATTTTCGGGTGTCACTGATGAAGGGAGCTGGAAGGAGGCATGGTGAACCGAGTGTGTGTTTATACCTCAAAAAGTTACAAAGAATACACATACATCTTCTCGTTGGAAAGAAAACCTATATTCAAACAGGGAAGTATCTGGACAGAGTGAAGCTCCCCCTTCATCCCTACCTGCCACCCTCTTCAGAGTCCTTTCCCTTTAACGGTGCATTTTTACATAATATCTGCGCCCACCGACATTTATAGTGTGCTTTTGCTTTTCACCAAGAATCGTGGTATGTGAAGGTTTCTGCTCCTTGCCTTTCCCCTCTTTTCCCTCGGGTTGCTTATCCTCTTCAGCGCTCCACAACAGTACTGTACTTACTGAAATGCATTTTTGAAAACCTTTGAATGCACGCTCTAGCGTGGGGGCTGGGAGGAGGGTGTATTTCCACGTACTCCTTTCGCCTCGCGGGTTCCAGCGCATGCGCTCTGCAGCAGGGCCCAGCTCCCCGCGGGCGCCCTGTAACTGGGAAGGCCAGGCCGGCCTTTGGTGGTAGGCGGGCAGCCATCCCACGGGAGGAGGCGTGAGCGGGGCGGGGCAGGAACGTCTTTCTCCCGGGCCGCGCCCTGGGCGGGCACAGATACCTGCCTCACAGACCATGGCTGCAGCGGCGTTGAGGCAGGTGGGTTCGCGGCCCAGTGCCGGGGGCTAGGGAGCCCTGCGGTGCGGCGCACTTCCGGGCGGACCCCTCTCCGGTGGCCAGTCCGGCGCGGCGCCGCTCCTTCCGCACTCGGGTTCCGCAGCGGGGCCGAGGAGGAGGGGGCCCCTTGGAAGGAGCACGAGGCTTTAAGAGGGGGTGAAGGGAGAGAGGTAAACGGTGGGAAGGGGACCCAGATGGGACATATAAGGAAGGGTACATGGAGGAGGAGACGGTAATGGGAGAAGCATGGGGTTGGGTTGGCGGGGTGGATTAGGAGGGAATAGTCAGCCTTTGGGAGCGCCGGGATAAGGCGCCCAGAACTTCTGGAGTGGGAGTAGGATGAAGGCACAGAGGTCAGTCTCAGGTCTGGACTGGGAATTGGACCCAAGGCCCTATTTTCTTGGAACTAAAGATAGAAGTAGAATGTTGTGTCCCCGAAACCCCTTATCTGAAACTCTGCACCTGGGTTGGAAATCGAGGCAGCATCTCGTTGTCAGTGACGGAGATCCTCCAGGCGAGAGTGGTACCCTCCATTATTACTGATAGGATGTCAACAGGCAGAGCTTCCGAGAGTCTGTGATTTTAGAGAACAGGACTTCTCAGTGAGGAAGAAAACAATAACAACTCAAAGAAGGGGATCTTTACAACCCTTGACAGCTGTAGCATAACGTTGGGAGAAGTGGTTCCTGTTAACTTTGCACCTGACTTTATCTGGGACTTTTATCCCAGCCTGATGGATAGCAGGACAGATGTTTACTTTCTGAATCTCAATGACTGAGTCAGGCCTGGGCTGTGATTGGGACAATCTAGGCTTTGATGATGACACTCCTGGGCTGTGTTGGTAGGTCAGCCCTGGGCTGTGACTGGGTCAGTGGAGGTTCCATCATATTACAGAGCCCTGCCCTGTGCATACCCCACCACACTCCGAACCATTTCTCATTTCCTGATTCAGCCCCAATCCTTTTACACTCTTTGTCCCAAAGGCTCATCTATCATCTGAGATCTCCTTTGGGCCCAATTCCCACCCCCCCCACCCCATGGTTTGGCGTATCAGTTGGTGGGGCACCTTCCCCGAACTGAAGTGAGACCCCTGCCCCCAGAAAAATGTCCTGGGAGGATGAAGGCAGATTCTCCCAGTGTGACAGGGTCTTTATGGCCAGTACAGATTTATAATCTGGAAACAGTGCCTGGCACCTTCTCTCTGCCTTGTGGGTGTGTTTTTCTGCCTCTCCTCTCTGTCTCTCCTGGATATCTCTGTCTCCAAGTATCACTGAGACAGTTTCTGTCCAGCTGTTGGCATTGCTCTGTCTCTCCCAGTGTTTCCTCATTTCCCTAGGTCTCCCTTTCACTTTGTGCTGTCACCCGAAGTTGGGTCTTGGTCTGTTTCTCTCCTTTTTCCTGTTCCCTCTCTCATGGCTTCTGTTTATCCTGCCTTCATTATTTTTTCTTGATTTCTCCGGGCTTTACCTTGTCTGAATTTCTCTCCCTCTTGTCTCTTGTCTCAGTTTCGATCTCTCTTTATGATCATATCTATTTTGGCATCTCTTGGCCTTCATTTCTGTTCTTTAAAGTTTTCTATTTCCATGCCTCTCTTTCTCATTCTTGCGCTTCCCTATTTTTTCCCATTCGGCCTCCCTCTGAGTCTGAGGGCTGCTTTCCTGCCCACATGCTGGCTGCCTCCGCCCTGCATATCCCAATTTTCTCCATTCCATGGGCGTCCTGTCCCCTCTTGGAAAGAAGCTGGCCAGTGGCTTGGGCAGGCTACACAGCGCCACCTAGAGGCCATGCCCAGGACCCACACCCAAACTCTGATCATCCCAGAAGCTCTTGGGCCCCATACCATTCAGGACCACTCCTCAGACTTCATGGCCTAGACTTTAGGACATTACAACTCCGCAGCCCGCCTCTCCTCATGACTCACCTACTGACCAGTGACTTCTGCCATTCACATCTGTTCTCAGTTCCCCCAGCTCACAGGGCAGGAGCAGGCTAGGCTGTTCTGTCTCCCCCAAACCTCATGACACAGCTGCCTTACCACCAGGCTGGGGAAAGGAGTATTATGAGGTCAGAGACCACTGGGGAGAAGCCATCCTGCTGGACACAGCCAGACCTGCTCTCCCCTGCTGGCCTCGGGCAGGACCACAAGGGAAGTGTTCATCTGAGCAATGTCTCTTGATGACCGGGGTGGTCCTCAGGTCCATGTGGCTGCCCCTCAGCCCTGGGAACTGAAGGGAATTGGAACTGCTGGTGTCCAGGGTGTGGGATTGGGGCTTCAGGTAAGCTGAGCCCGGTTGATCTAATACCCTGAAAGAGAAGGACTTGGACTCCTGGGTCTGAAGGAGGAGGGGCAGGGGGGCCTGGATCCTGGGTCTGAAGGAGGAGGGGCGGGGGGGGCCTGGATCCTGGGTCTGAGGGAGGAGGGGCTGGGGGCCTGGATCCTGGGTCTGAAGGAGGAGGGGCGGGGGGGGGCCTGGATCCTGGGTTTGAGGGAGGAGGGGCTGGGGGTCTGGATCCTGGGGCTGAGGGGGGAGGGGCTGGGGGCCTGGATCCTGGGTCTGAGGGAGGAGGGACTGGGGGCCTGGATCCTGGGTCTGAGGGAGGAGGGACTGGGGTTCTGGAATCCTGGATCTAAGGGAGAATCAGGCTGGGGGCCTGGAATCCTGGCTCTGAAGGGGGAGGGGCCTGGGGGCCCTGCTCCTGGGTCCTGGGGAAGCGTGACCTATAGGCCCATCACTTTTCTAACTCTTTTCAGGATTTGGGTCCCCCGGGGAGGCCTTCACGTACCTGCACACCTTCCTGTGTCGTCCTCTGTCTGATCTGGTCTCAGGGCTGGGGCTAAAGTTCCCTGTGGTAGGAGGCGCCTGTGTTTGACTTTGCCCCAGCATGGAGGAAGGGATGGGAGCTGATTCAGCTCTTTATCGGATGGCCCTCGTGGGGGTAGGGAGGGGACTTGGCCTCCTTTGGGATTTCCTCCTGCTACATGCTGATCAGGACAGGGGAAGGGACTTGGCCAGGGCCACGTGCCCTGTCTAGAATGTACTGGGCCTGGGACAGAGCCAGCCGGAGGGACCTGCCAAGTGCAGGAGGTGGCAAAGATGGTGCCAGGGGCCCCTGCCCTCTCTGTCTGCTGGCCTCACCACCTTTCTTACTTCTGTCCCCACCCCCAGATTTGGACCCGAAAATTTCTCCCTGTCCCTTGGCTTCTGTGTGGTCCCAGAAGATATGACTCATCCAGCTTCAAGGTGACAGGAGGGGACTATACTTTTGGATCTCAAGGAAGAGGGGCTGGGAGCCTGGACCACTGGGTCTGAGGGAGGCAAGGGCTGGGGGCTGGATTTGGGCATCTCCAAAAGGTCCAAGGTCCAAAGGTGAAGGTGGGTGGCAATGGGGTAGCCTAATTGCCCGCCATCAGGCCGTGGGAAAGAGAAGAAACCACATGTCCCAGAAGGCTCTGGGGCTACAGTTCCCTCTTCTCACTGGGTCTTAGCCCCAGGGATTCGTGGGGCTAAGTTTTTAGTTTTTTAGATTGGAGGTTGTGGTTGGATTCCAGGACACCTGTCTTTTCTCAGGCTGCAGACCTGCAGCTGGAGATGACACAGGAGCCTCATAAGAAGCCTGACCCCAGCAAGCCCCTGCTGTTCGGCAAGACATTCACCGACCACATGCTGATGGTGGAATGGAACCGGGAGAAGGGCTGGGGCCAGCCCCGAATCCAGCCCTTCCAGAACCTCACACTGCACCCGGCCTGCTCCGCTCTCCACTACTCCCTGCAGGTGGCAGAGCGGCTGCCCTCCATCCCCATCTCTCTCCGCATCTCTTCCCTCTTGCCGTGTCTCTTGCTGGGTTTACCTCCCTGGGTTTGCTTTTTGTGTGTTTCTCATTTCCGTGCACTCCTCATCCGTTTTCTGAGGCTTTTCATGTTCCAGGCCCCGTGTTGGGTGATGCAGGGTTCCCCAAGATGAGCAGACCCAGCTTCTTCGCTTGAAAACCCCACCCAGTGGGATCTGTGCTCAGATGGAGGCAGCTGAGGCATTGTGGGAGACCAGAGGAGGAATGCCCACCCTACCTCTAATTTGACAGGAAGTGGGGTCTTTCCTGCAAAGAGGGGAGCTTAGGCTCTTAGAGGGAGAAGAGACATCAGTACAGACATAGTACAAAGAAGAGCCCAGCATGTCTGGGGGGAAGCATGGGGTTGGAGCCTGGTAGGGGTGGCTGAAGATGTCATCAGGACCACAGAGGAGCTGGGATCTTGTCAAGGGTATTGGGAGCCCTGGAGGGCTCCGAACAGTCATGGAGCAGGTAGAGAAAGACCCCTCTCAGGCCATGTGGTGGATGCGCTCGGTCCAGAGCTGGGGGGGTGGCCAGGAGGCAAAGAGATTCAGGGGCGGAGAGATTCAGGGACACGAGGGATTTGGCCGGTTGGGCGAGAGAAGAGCAGGGAGGGCTGAGGACAGTGCCCAGAGGTTTAGTCAGGTGACCATGTAGACCACGGGACTGTCCCCATACGGGGACACAGGAGGAGGATCGACTTTGCAGGACTTGGTGAGGGACCCGTGAGGAGAAACCCGGAGGCATCTGGTTTCAGACTTCATGCTATGGCCGAAAGCAAGGTCTTTCTGTGGAAGCTTTAATTGTGACAAAATTTGAATGAACACGTTGCAGTTCCAGTAGCTGGTTTGCAGGTTTTGTCCCTTAGGGCATTTGGTTCTGTGACATTAGGGATGTTTTCCTTTTTTTTCTTTTCTTTTCATAATTTTGACAGTTTTCTTCTTCCCACCTACTCGGGACATTTGACTAGAACAGATCCGTTCTGTGCAGAGGAGACCCAGCTTGGAGAGCAGTTAGATGCGAAGGACGGACAGTCAGGACATGTCCACAGATCCCCCCAGGAAGGTGGCTTTTGGAGACCGCCATTTGTTTACCTCCCTTTTCAGCCCAACACGCCAGGATGTTCTCCGGCTGGGGACCCAGTACTTTTACTTTAGTAGAGTGAGTGCCGATGAAGGGGTTGAGCTAAGGCCCTGGCATCCAAAACATAACGTTCTTTGTGATGCCTCTCACACAGGATGCCTGGGGACCTGAGGCCAGCTGAGGGCACGGGAAATTACATCCTCATGTCATCCTGACTCTGGGGACTGTGTAGAATAACACCTAACCACTTGTGTTGTTATTTTTTATTATCGTGGTAATAATGCACATACGTAATAATACAGATAACATAAAATGTACCATTTTAACCATTTGAAAGTCTACAGTTCAGTGGCATTTAGTACATTCCCCATGTTGGGCAGAGAGCATTTCCACTCTCTAATTCCAGAGCTTTTTCATCATCCAAAACACAAACCCCACACCCATCAAGGAGTCACTCCCCAAGCCCCTGACCCCAGCACCTGCCAACCATTAATCTGCCTTCTGTCCTTATCTCCCCTTATTTTTATTTTTATTTATTTATCTGTTTATCTATCTATCTATTTATTTATTTATTTGGCCACGCGGCTTGCAGGATCTTAGTTCCCCGACCAGGGATCGAACCCGGGACCCCAGCAACGAAAGCGCCGAGTCCTAACCACCAGACCGCCAGGGAATTCCTCCCCGTATTTTTAAACTTTTAATTTTACTTGGAGTGTTTTTCAATTAAAAACACCTCTTTTGAAAAAGGGGTCATATATTCATATATTTACACAGTTCAAAAAAAGAGGGAACACATATACCTCCCCAGCCCCCCAGCCACCTCACTGCCCTCCCTGAAGCAGCCCCCCACCCAGTTCCAGTTCCCGGGTCCTTCCAGAGTTCTGCTTTCCGGATGGCAACACGGATGTGTATAACTGTCTCACTCCATTCTTCCCCCATAAAAGTCAGCATATGGTACGCTCACTCTTTGGCATCCTGCCTCCTTCTGTTAATGTAGCCTGGAGATTCTTGAGCAGCCCTTGAAGAGCTTTTTCCTTCTTTTTGCTGCTGTGTAGTATTCCATCCTAACAATGCCTTGTTTAGGCAGTCCCCTATCGTTGGACACTTAGGTTGTTTCCAGTCTTGTGCTATTATAAACAGCATTACAATAAACCAGGAAACACCTCACTTCCTTAAGAGCAAGTGTGTCTCTCCTCTCAGTTTCTGCAACTGTTGGCTCAAAGGGTGTGTGTGCTTGTAATTGTGACAGATGTTGAATCATAGCCACCTCTACAGAAGTTGTGTTGATTTCCACACTTAACCAGCCGGCCCTGTTTTCCCCATACCCTGGGTGACCCTTGTCAAACTTTTAGATCTCTTCCAATCTCCTAAGTGGTTTTAAAGGTACCTCAAAGTAATTTTAACTTGCATTTCCCCCCTAATTATGAAGTTGACCATCTTTTCACAAGCATAAGAGCCATTTTTAGTTCCTTTCTGTGAACTGTCCATTTTCTTGGCTGATTTTTCTATCAGGGTGGGTTTCAATATTTGTTTATTTGTAGGAGTACTTTGTATATTAGCTAAACCATTTGTGATATGTGTTGAAAGTCTCTGCCCAGTTCGTTTTATTTTTATGCAGTGAGATGTATCAATCTTTTCTTTTTGCTTTCTGTGATTTGTCTTATTTAAAACACCATCCCCAGTTCAAAGTATAAAACGGTCATCTTTTGTTTTCTTCTGTTGCTTTTATGGTTTAAAAAATTTTTTTTCATTTAAACCTTTAATCCACCTGGAATTTTTCCTGATGTGAAGTATGAGATAGGGATCCAACTTAATTTTTGTTTTTTCCAGAGATGGATATTTGGTTGTTCAGCACCATTTAACTGAATTAATCATGTTTTTAAAATTTTTATTGAAATATAGTTGGTTTACAATGTTGTGTTGGTTTCAGGTGTACAGCAAAGTGATTCAGTTACACTCTAATGCACTTTCTAGTCTCTTCCATTGTTCAATCTGTCAATTCATATATCAGTGTCGCTTTAAGTGTTGTAGGTGTATAAGCTGTTTTAATATCTGATGAGGCTACTTCCCCCTCCTACCTCTTGCCCTTATTTTAAAATTTTTTCCAAAATATTCCGACTATTCTAGTTTATTTTGCATTCTTTTTAAAAATTTTTAAAAAATTTTTTAATCCTCATTCTTTATTATTTATCTATTTATTTATGGCTGTGTTGGGTCTTCGTTTCTGTGCGAGGGCTTTCTCTAGTTGCGGCAAGTGGGGGCCACCCTTCATCGCAGTGCGCGGGCCTCTCACTATCGCGGCCTCTCTAGTTGCGGAGCACAGGCTCCAGACACGCAGGCTCAGTAATTGTGGCTCACGGGCCCAGCTGCTCCGCGGCATGTGGGATCTTCCCAGACCAGGCCTGGAACCCGTGTCCCCTGCATTGGCAGGCAGATGCTCTGCCACTGCGCCACCAGGGAAGCCCAATTTTGCATTCTTTATTCATTCGTCTATTCATTCAGTCAACAGAAGCCTACTATGAGCCCAGCACTGCCCTGGGCATAGTGGGGTTGGGAGTGGTGGTTCTCTAGCGACACTTCAGGTCTGGTCCCTGTCCCTGGCACTTCGGGTCTCTAGTGAAACAGACATTAAAGAAGCAAAATGAAACCATGGGGGAGGAATCAGGGTGCCCTGACCTGTCTGGGAGTGAGGCTGCGTCATGGTGGCAGCAACGGAGGCCCAGCAGGCAGCGGTAGTCGTTGAGTATAGGAGGCTGGGGATGAGAGAGGCCAGACCTTGTGGGGCCTGGAAGGCCAAGGGGAGGTTTTGGGCTTTCTCCTGAGAACAATAGCGCGGGGGTGGGGACCAACTTTTTTAAATTATTCTTTTAAAAAGTTTTTATTATGGGAAATTTCAAAACATAAAGGTATAATAATAATTCCGCCATCCCCCCAAACCCCTGCTTCATCAGTTAGCACAGGTTGGTCACAATCTTCTTTCTTCTGGACTTCGCTAACGCTTTACCCTTTCTGTGTGATTTGGAAGCAAATCCTGGCTGTTGTTGTTGTTTGTTGTTGTTTGGCCGCACCACGTGGCTTGTAGGATTTTAGTTTCCCAACCAGGGATTGAACCCAGGGCCTCGGCAGTGAAAGCATGGAGTCCTAACCACTGGACCGCCAGGGAATTCCTGGACATGGTATTTTTAAAAATTTTATTGAAGTATAGCTGATTTACAATGCTGTGTTAGTTTCTTGTGTACAGCAAAGTGATTCGGTTATATATTAATGTATATATGTATATATATGTTTTCCATATTCTTTTCCATTATGGTTTATTACAGGGTATTGAATATGGTTCCCTGTGCTATACAGTAGGACCTTGTTGTTTATCCATTCTTATATATAATATTTGCATCTGCTAATCCCAAACTCTCAATCCATCCCTCCCCCACTCCCCCTCCCCCTGGCAATCACAAGTCTGTTCTCTATGTCTGTGAGTCTGTTTCTGTTTTGTAGATAAGTTCATTTGTGTCATATTTTAGATTCCATGTATAAATAATACCATATGGTATTTGTCTTTCTCTTTCTGGCTTACTTAGTATGATAATATCTAGGTCTATCCATGTAGCTGCAAATGGCATTATTTCATTCTTTTTTATGGCTGAGTAATATTCCATTATATATATATATACATATATATATATATATGTGTGTGTGTGTGTGTGTGTGTGTGTGTGTATATACCACATCTTCTTTATCCATTCATTTGTTGATGCACATTTAGGTTGCTTCCATGTCTTGATTATTGTAAACAGTGCTGCTATGAACATAGGGGTGCATGTATCTTTTCGAATTAGAGTTTTGTCTGGATAGCTGGATGATATGGTAACTCTATTTTTAGTTTTTTGAGGAACTTCCATACTGTTTTCCATAGTGGCTGCACCAATTTACATTCCCACCAACAGTGTAGGAGGGTTCCCTTTTCTCCACGCCCTCGCTGGCACTGGTTATTTGTAGACCTTTTAATGATGGCCATTCTGACCGGTGTGAGGTGGTACCTCATTGTAGTTTTGATTTGCATTTCTCTAATAATTAGTGATGTTGAGCATCACTAGTGATGTTGAATCCCCACAAAGGCTCTTTAAAAATGTAACTTCTGGGATTTCCCTGGTGGTCCAGTGGTTAAGACTCCCCGCTCCCAATGCAGGGGGCACGGGTTCAATCCCTGGTCAGCAAACTAGATCCTGCATGCCGCAACTAAAGATCCCGCACGCTGCAACAAATATCCTGTGTGCCACAACTAAGACCCAGTGCAGCCAAATAAATAAATATTAAAAAAAAGGACTCCATGCTGTCACTGTTGAGGGTCTGGGTTCAGTCCCTGGTGGGGGAACTAAGATTCCCACAAGCCCTGTGGTGCGGCCAAAATAATAATAATAATAATAATTAATTAATTTTAAAAAGAAAGTAACTTCCACATCATCCTCATTCCCGAGAAATAGTCCTAATAACATGGGAAGGGTTTAAGCAAAGCATTCTCCCTGCTCTGGGTCTCTCTGTTCTGCTTTCTCTGGCCTCTGCCCTTTGCTCCCTCCTCTCTTGGTCTTTCTGGTTCTTTTCTCTCTCTTTGTTTTCCCCTCTCTCTGTGCTAGTAGGTTAGTCTCTTCCGCCGCTCTCTGCCTTTTTCTGTGTCTGTATCCCTGTGTATCGGCCTCTGTCCCTGGCTGGCTGAGCTGGTCCCCGAGCCCTGATCGCCCGCCTGCCTGTCCCTGCAGCTCTTTGAAGGCATGAAGGCGTTCAAAGGCAGGGACCAGTGCGTGCGCCTCTTCCGACCTTGGCTCAACATGGACCGGATGCTGCGCTCGGCCCTGCGCCTCTGCCTGCCGGTGAGCGGGTGGGAGGGGGAGCGGCGGGCTGGGTCCAGGGTCGCGAGGGCCCCCTGACTCGTCTTCATCCCGCCCAGAGTTTTGACAAGGTCGAGTTGCTCCAGTGCATCCGCCGGCTGGTGGAAGTGGACAAGGCCTGGGTTCCCGACAGCTCCGGCACCAGCCTCTATGTGCGGCCTGTGTTAATTGGGAACGAGGTGGGCTGGCTCCCAGGGCTGGGGGTGGGGTGGGGAGCCACGCTTGGGGGAGGGGTGCATTCCTGAAGGGGAGGGCTGGGGACCCAGACGTGGGTCAGGGGAGCGGCCGGGGGCCTGGACTCCTGGATCCCTGATGCCCGCTTCTGCCCATCTCAGCCCTCGCTAGGTGTCGGCAAGCCCACGCGAGCCCTCCTGTTCGTCATTCTCTGCCCGGTGGGCGCGTACTTCCCTGGAGATGCCTTGAGTCCCGTCTCTCTCCTGGCCGACCCATCATTCATCCGGGCCTGGGTGGGTGGGGTCGGTGACTGCAAGCTGGGGGGGTAAGTAGTCCCTCGCCCCCCGCCCGCGGGTCTGGGGCACTGGGTGTCAGAGACACAGGTGTGTCTTTGGATGTCCACCGGCCTTCTCGTCCTGTTTCACGTGGCTGGGGACCGCTGTGCTTGCATGTTGGGGTGTACTGTCATTGGCACCGTGGTGCGGGGATGGAGGGGCGGGTACCAGGGTGTGTGCCAAGTGCTGGACAAATCGGCCCAGAGACTGGAAGGGTTTGGGTGGAGGTAAGTGGAGAGACTCGGACTGGCCCTCAGGGAAGTCTCCAGAAATGAAGTTTACACTTAGCTCACTGGTCTCTCCTCCAGGTAGCCTCCCCTGAAAACCCAGGCTCCGCCAGCTCCCATAATTCCCTGGGGCTCCAGCGCCCGTCACCCTGTGTGTGGACTTTCTGTGTACATCTGTCTTTCCAGGGTCCTTGGCTCAGCAGGGCAAGGAGACTTAGGATGGGGATAAGGCAGAGGGCGGCGTAAGGGTGTGTTGGGACAGCAAGTGTGGCCCCAGCTGGGAGTTCATTTGGGTCCTTTCAAAATACATCTTGTGAGGTCTCCTGAGGGCCAGGCCCTATGCTGGGTGAAGCTGGGGGACCCAGATGAATCAGACCCGGGCCCTGCCCTCCGGGGGCTCCCAGGCTGGTGGGAGCCCCAGTATCTGGGGCAGCATGTGCTCTGGTGGAGGTGACCGGGACATTGTGAAAGTCTTCACAGAGGAGGTCTGATGGGTAGAGAGGAGATGGTTTCCTGGATACAAAAATGGTAAACAATTTCTAATCCTCAGAACACATGTGTGGGGGCAGAGTCAGGGAAGGAAAAATGAGTCTGGTTTTTGCAAAAGGCTTAACAGGTAGTCCCAGACCAGGCCCAGCCCTGAACACTGGACTGAAGGGCTGGGATCTTGTCCCAGAGGCAGTGGGGAGCCATGGGAGGCTTGTGAACAGGCAAGGGGTGAGGTCCGCTCTGGGTGAGAGACAGTGAGTGTTAAAACAGGGCGATATGGGAAAACACAGAGGTGGCCCAGTTTACTGGGAGAGCCCAGAGAAGGCCTGAAACCCATCCTGGAGGTTCAGTAACGCCTCTCAGAGGAGGTGACATCACAGGTGGTTTTGAGGGACATTGGGGGATTTGGTCAGTTGAGGAACTGGGTGAGGAGGGTGATCTGCAGAGGGAACAGTGGTGCATTTGTGATCTGGAGAGGGGAGAGATGGAGGAGGGGTGATTGAGAGCCTTGACCCCAGGCTACTGGCCAGGGATTCTGTCCTGGGGCCACTAGGGAGCCATGGAAGGGCTGTGAGTGGGGGAGGAGCAGGGTCAGCCCTGGTCGGGAAGGACCCATGTCGGCCACGCTGGGGGAGGATGGGAGTGCCTCACCCTGGTCCACCGTGTTGCCGTCCACCAGAAATTACGGGCCCACCGTGTTTGTGCAGCAGGAGGCCCAAAAGAAGGGGTGCGAACAGGTCCTGTGGCTGTACGGGCCTGACCACCAGCTCACTGAGGTGGGCACCATGAACATCTTCGTCTTCTGGACCCACGAGGATGGGGGTGAGCCCACCCATGACCCAAGCCCAGCCCTGGCAGAAGTGGGTGGGAGCAGAACGCTTAGTGGATTGCAGGTCTCAGGGGTTAGGGGTGGGTGGGGTGGCTCCTAAGAGGATGGGAGGGTGTGCCTGAGGGTGTGAGGTAACGCCCCCATCTCGCACACCTGACCCAGCACTGGAACTGGTGACCCCCCCACTGGACGGTGTCATCCTGCCTGGAGTAGTTCGACAGAGTCTGCTGGACCTGTCTCGGACCTGGGTGAGGGCACGGTGTCTTTGGGTGGCCGGAGTGCTGGGGTACTGCTAGGTTGGGGGGCCAGAGTATGGGAGGGGCGGTTGGGGGGGGCTGGGGCACAATGGCATGTCTTCCCTCCCCCGCCTCTCCCCCCCCCCCCCCCCCCGGCGGGACGGGGCGGAGCGGGGGGACTCTGTCGTTCTCACTGTCCTTACAGAGGGAGCGACAGGGCTCTGCAGCAGGGCAGCCCACCGGGCTCAGACGTATCTGTGTCTTGCCTCGCAGGGTGAGTTCCGGGTGGCAGAGCGTAAGATCACCATGAAGGAGTTCCTGCAGGCACTGGAGGACGGCCGGGTTCGAGAGGTCTTTGGTTCAGGCACCGCTTGCCAGGTCTGCCCTGTGCACCGAATCCTGTACCAAGGCAAGGTGAGGAAGGGCTGCCCTTGGCCATGAGAGAGAAGAAGGGGGAGGGGCGCCTCCTCACGGCCCTTTCTTCCCCAGCACCTCCACATTCCCACCATGGAAAACGGGCCTGAGCTTATCCTCCGTTTCCACAAGGAGCTGAAGGCGATCCAGGTGAGGTGCACTTGCTGGGAAATGGGCTGGATGCTTGTTCCGCAGAGAAATTCATGTCCCGTGAGCCTCTGGACTGATGCTCCCCTCCCCCTCCCCCGTAGTCCCACAGGCTGATAATGGCTCCTCCCATCAGCCTCTGGGCCCGGGATTGAGTCTGCTTTCCTTGAGCCTCTGTGGCCTAACACACTTCTTGGGGCTAAATGATCCTTTTCTGTGCGCCTCTGGAGCCCTGGCTTGAGAAATCCCCATCCCATGAGCTTCTGGGACCTTAAGCCAGCCTTCTGGCCACTGAGGTCGGATCCTCAAGGATCCCCAGGAGCCCTGGGCTACTCCTCTGGCCTGAAAAATCTTGCTCCTACAAGCCTGTGGACCGTGGCCCCCTCTGTGGCCTAGGAATGTTTCCTCTCATAAGCCTCTGGAGGTATCTTCATTCGTCTGGACCGAGGTATCTTGCCTTTCCTGGCACTCCTGTGAGCGTCTGTAAACTCCTGTGCATCCGGACCTAGAACTACACCTCTTGACTCAGCTGAAAACGACTTTTTCCCAGAGCCCTCAGGGTCCTACAAGAACTCTTCTTTGCAGAACTACATCTCCCGTGAGCCTCTGCGCCATCCTTGCCACGTCTCCCCCTCCCCGTGATTGTTGGTGGGCTTCTGGGAAGTGGACTACACTTCCCATGAGGTCCTGGGGCGCAACTTCGCCAGCACTCAGCCTGGGACGCCGCAGGGCCTGCTGGGAGTTGTAGTGTGGCTTCCTCTCACCTCCGCCTCTGTTATCCCGCAGTATGGAACAAAAGCCCACGAGTGGATGTTACCTGTGTGATGCTGCGGGCTGTGCCGGACCGCTCCACGGATCCACCGACCTGTAGCATCCAGTCCCTGTTGGACCTTCGCCTCCATACCAGTGATTCACTTGAAGTGCAATATGAAATAAAAGGCGGCGGGCCGGGACGCCTGGGTTTCCGGTGCCCCCACGTTACACTCCCAAAGCCATAAGGGCCCGACCCAGGCGTCTTGGCCCCTAGCCCTGCCACTCAGGCCTTGGGGACCAGGACTCCCCGCTGCTCCGTGTTGTTGGGTCAAGGATACACCTTGACTCGGACGCTGCATCTCCGTTTTCAGGCCGGATCAACCGGTGCTGCCGTTGATTTTTTTTCCTAGCTGCAATTTTGAAATAAAATGCCAAAGAACAAGCCATTAGGTGTCATCTCCAGTGATGCAACTCAGGGACTCTAGGGCCTTAACCAGGAATCCCCGCGTTCAGCCCATTTCACTTTCAAGGGCCCAGAAATCCAAGCCCCCAGTGTCCTGGCGGTTTCTCTGACGGGAGAGATTTTTCCACTACCTCACAAACTGAGCTTAGCATCTTCCCCCACTAAGCCGTGCCTCCCCTGCTGCCGCATCTTGGGGACAGCCCCCTAATATATTCCAGTCACTAGGCCAGACCCCTCAGCACTGTACCCCTTCCCCCAAAGCCCATGAGTCCCCAGCCCTGTCCTCTTTCCCCAGACTCTGCCCTGTCTCTTCTTGGCTTCAGCTCAGAGCTTGTCTCCTGCCTGGACCCTTCTCCTGGCCTCCAGTTTGACCCAGAAGGGGTGTTTCTACACCCAGAGCCGCCCCTGCAGGACCAGGTATAACTGGTTGCAGATCTGGCTTCAAACCTGCCTCTGTTATCTGCTTGGTGTGTAACCTGGGGTCTGCCACCTGACCTCTGATCCAGTTTGTTGGAGGGAGACCCTGTGGGACTATTGGGCAGACTCTGTCTGTGGCCTGTCTGGCAGCCATCAACTTTGGGACTAGAATTCTGATTTTGGGGGCAGCAGCCAACCAATGCCACACCCCCTCATTCCCTTTTGTCAATCGTTGCTCAAGGGAAGGCCACAGGCCAAGGGGACACAGGGGGAAATTTGCCTGGAGGCCTCTGGGAAAGCTGTCTTCCCTCGATGAAACACTGCAGAAGGGCTACCTCTTCTTTTCTTCTCTACCTGCTTTGTCTGGGATTACCTGCAAGTGTGATGCTTGGAGCTGCTGCAGCCATTTCTTGGCCAAGACTGCCAAGGCCCGCACACTGAAAGTGGCAAAGCACGAAGAGAAGACCCAGCTCCTCCAACTGGGAAATGTCTGATTTCTGGATTGTTTTGTTAAAAAAAAAAAAGCCAAAACAAAAACCCACGTAAGTCACTTTTGTCAGGTCCTTTATCTTTTGTTATTTGCAGTTGTACTTGTGTGTGTGTGTGTGTGTGTGTGTGTGTGTGACTTGCAGTCAAAAGCTTCTTTGCTTCCGTGTATCTCCGGATGGCCAGAGCTGACTGCATCCAGGGAGAATCCCTGATTCTAGTAGCCAGTTGGGTTGCTGGCCGGTGACTTGGTCCCAAATGAAGACCTAGGCCAGATTTTTATCTTAGATTTGAATCCTAAGGGAATGATCAGGAAGGGGTAAGTAGCTGTTGCCTGGGGAAAAAAATACGCAAACTAAAAGTTGAGAATTATGTTTTATTTGGCAGACAAAACTGGGGACTTAAGCCAGAGACACAGCATCTTAGATCGCTCTAAGATACTGCTCTGAAGAGGCAAGGGGGTGTGGGGAGCCAGGATATATAGGAGTTTTTGCAACGAAGACGGGGTAGTCAGAACATCAAAAGATTACTGTTAATTAAAGAAAACCAGGGACTTCCCTGGAAGTCCAGTAGTTAAGACTTTGTAACAGGGAAGAGTCAATTTTGACTTCACTTTGGATCTGTTTCTTTGACTTTGACCTTTGCTTTTCGTTGCTTTTGTTATTGTAATCATACATAATGGCCTGCCTCAGGGAACCCGGCCCCTCTGCCTGAATGTTAGACTAAAGTGCCTTTGTTCAGCTCACAGGGAGACAACCTGACCCTGCCCACCTGTGAGTGGCTGCAGGAAAGAAATTAATACATCCCCTCCCCAGGCTGGCCGAGCCAGGCCAAATGAATGGCCTTTTTACTTTACTTCCTCACCCCCTCCCCATCTCTGTTCTATAAAAGAAACTGGCATTCAGACCCCAATAAGATGGTTATTTTGAGACACTAGTCTGCCACCTTCTCAGTCTGCCAGCTTTCTGAATTAAGTTGTTATTCTTTGCCTCAACACCTCGTCTCCGATTTATTGGCCTGTCGTGGGGCGAGCAGAGCGAGGTTGGACTCGGTAACAACTTTGCCTTCCAATGCAGGGGGTGCGGGTTCGATCCCTGGTCAGGGAGCTAAGATCCCACATGGCTTGTGGCCAAAAAACCAAAACATAAAGCTGAAGCAATATTGTAACAAATTCAATGAAGACTTTAAAAATGGTCCACATCAAAAAAAATCTTAAAAAAAAAAAAAAGAAACCCAGATACCTCAAGTTAAGGAATTTAGTGCCTTGTTTTTGTTTTTGTTTTGCCCAGCCATGCTGGCTTGGAGGATCTCAGATCCCCAACCAGGGATTGAACCTGGCCCACGGCAGTAAAAGCCCGGAATCCTAACCATTAGGCCACCAGGGAACTCCCACACTTTTCTATGTATGGGAAGATGCAAGAGTCTGGGCTCATTGAAATCATTCCTTTGATATGCACCTCAGCTATCTGGGGCCAGTATCCTGTGCTTTCTCATCCTGAGTCTTCTCTGGGTGCACCGTCAGGGGGGTGGGGCGTGGGGTGGCGGCAGCAGTAGACTGCTTGATGGCTGGCATCCTGTTTCTATCTTGAGATCCCTCAGGGCTCACCATTAGGGCGGCTGTAATGTAACGGCTTGATGGCTACAGCATCCTTTATTTACCGATATGGCAGGCAACATTTTTTTTTTATTGACATAGCCATTGTTATGAGATAAAAAAGGCAGAGGCCCTCCTGAGGAAACAGGCTCAGAGAGGTAAACTCACTTTTTATTTCTTTTTTAAAATTTTATTTATATATGTATATTTATTGAAGTATAGTTGATTTACAATGTTGTGTTAATTACTGCTATACAGCAAAGTGATTCAGTTATACATATATATATTCTTTTTGTAAAATATTCTTTTCCATTATGGTTTCTCATAGGATATTGAATATAGTTATCTGTGCTATACAGTATAAACTTCCTTTTTTTTTTAGCTGTGTCGGGTCTTAGTTGCTGCAAGCGGGATCTTCTTTGAGGTACATGGGATCTTTTGTTGCAGCGCGCGGGCTCCAGAGCACGTGGGCTCTGTAGTTTGCAGCACACAGGCTCTCTCATTGAGGCATGCGAGCTCAGTAGTTGCGGTGCGCGGACTGAGTTGCCCCGTGGCACGTGGGATCGTAGTTCCCCGACCAGGGATGCAACCCGCGTCCCCTGCATTGGAAGGCGGATTCTTTACCACTGGACCACCGGGGAAGTCCCTAAACTTACTTTTTTTTTTTTTTTTTTTTTTTAAAATTTTATTTTTGGCTGTGTTGGGTCTTCATTGCTGCGCGCGGGCTTTCTCTAGTTGCGGTGAGCGGGGGCTACTCTTCGTTGCGGTGCGCAGGCTTCTCATTGCGGTGGCTTCTCTTATTGTGGAGCACGGGCTTTAGGCTGCGCGGGCTTCAGTAGTTGTGGCACGTGGGCTCAGTAGTTGTGGCTCGCGGGCTCTAGAGCGCAGGCTCAGTAGTTGTGGCGCACGGGCTTAGTTGCTCCGCGGCATGTGGGATCTTCCCGGACCAGAGCTCGAACCCGTGTCCCCTGCATTGGCAGGCGGATTCGTGACCACTGCGCCACCAGGGAAGGCCGTTTTTTTTTTTTTTAATTAATTAATTAATTTATTTATTTATGGCTGTGTTGGGTTTTCGTTTCCGTGCAAGGGCCTTCTCCAGTCGCGGCAAGTGGGGACACTCTTCATCGCGGTGCGCAGGCCTCTCACCATCGCGGCCTCTCTTGTTGCGGGGCATAGGCTCCAGACGCGCAGGCTCAGTAATTGTGGCTCAGGGGCCCAGCCGTTCCGCGGCATGTGGGAACTTCCCAGACCAGGGCTCGAACCCGTGTCCCCTGCATTGGCAGGCAGACTCTCAACCACGGCGCCACCAGGGAAGCCCCCCTAAACTTACTTTTTAAAAGCCACTTGAGGCAGAAGCACGTGAGAGTAAACAGAGACATATGTTGACATGCAGTAGGTTAACTATTGTTATTCTTAAGTGAATGAATGAATATTTTGTTAATTTTCTGTCATAATTTCTAATTCTATAAATATGGATAGACATAACCCACATAAACCAAAGCACTTAAATGTTCTCAGTGATTTTTAAAAGTGTAAAGTGATTTTTGGTCTCAGGACCAAAAGGTTTAAGAACTGCTGTCCACGGACAATGCCTGGCACTTAGCAAACCGATGTCAGTGTTGGTTAAGTAACAAAACAAGCAACAAATCTGATATGGTTGCAATTTATCACATAAAAGAACTTTGTTTCTTGTTTTGCATTCGTGGACATTTTAAAGGGTCCAAGCTTTTTCTGCTTGAGACAGACATTCTGTAGGAAGATTCCAGCAGCCTTACTTGTCATTATTGCTTCATTTGATCACTTTTCAATGTGAATAAGACACTTAGGTTGCAGATGAGAATTACTGGGGTACACGCCTTCACATTTCAGATAACCCTCATATGTTGCCTAATTAAAGATCAACTATTTTTTTTTTTAATCCCCTAACAGCTGTGTGATGTTGGGGAAGTGAGTGCACCTCTCTGAACCTCAGTTTTCTCGTTTCTAAAATGAAGATCATAGTACCCACCCATTAAGGCTATACTGAGGATTAAATGAGTGATTAAATGTAAAGTGTTTAGAACAGGGCCTGGCGTGTAGAAAGCACTATAAAATTGCTCTTATTATTTTTGACAACTGAATTTGCCTTGTGATTCTGAGTTTTCAGCTTTATTGAAAAAGTTGTTGAATTCTGTGGAAAAATGAACATTTGTATAGATTAAGGTATTTAATACAGCTTAATACTTAGGGGACTGTAGATCTTAATGGCTGTAGAAAATTGATTTTGTTCAAAATATTATGTCATCTTCATGCTTAAGGATGTTCTTCATTAGAAAATAATAAATATACACTAAGTGGAAAGAACCAAAATGGGAATCTTCGTTTAGTTTAATCAGAATTCTGAAAAGGTCACCAAAAAATCCTTGGATTCATATATAATAAAGCCATTTTGTAAATTTGATTATCTGAAGCTGTAAATGCCTCAATTTCACTAATCCTGTTTGACAATCATGCTTTTGGATGCAAACATTGTTACTGGTTTCTAAAAAGCAAACAATAATTAATAAGTCCAAAAAATCAGATTTAGTCTAACTGTGAACGCTAAACACCAATTCTAAGTGATGAAACAATCAAAGAAATTTATAAAAATCACTTATGTTCTACGCAGGAACATCCAGTAATATATAAAAATGATGATGTGAATATTCAATAAACAAATAAATAAGCAAATAAATAAATAACTCTTCCTTGTTATAAGACAAAATAATGAAGAATAAAATTAAATTGAGGGGACTTCCCTGGTGGTGCAGTGGTTAAGAATCCGCCTGCCAATGTAGGGGACACAGGTTCGAGCCCTGGTCCGGGAAGATCCCACATGCCGCGGAGCAACTAAGCCCGTGCGCCGCAACTACTGAGCCTGCGCTCTAGAGCCCGCGAGCCACAACTACTGAGCCCGAGTGCCACAACTACTGAAGCCCGCGCGCCTGGAGCCTGTGCTCCGCAACAAGAGAATCCACCGCAATGAGAAGCCCGCCCACCGCAACGAAGAGTAGCCCCCGCTCTCTGCAAATAGAGAAAGCCCGCACGCAGCAAGGAAGACCCAATGCAGCCAAAAATAAATTAAAAAAATAAAATAAATGGTAAAGAAATCTCAGCTAAATTAGTAGCAATCACTGCGAGCTCCGGTCTCAGGCGCTGCTGCGAGATGCCTCCACCGCCATCTGGCGGCCAATGTTGGGCTAAAGCCTCCAAAGGCGGAAAGAGCAGAAAGGGGATCTACAGTGGGAGCACCCAAAAAAATTTCAGCAGTTTTCAATGTGATTGGCTAAAAACAGTTTTATTGCACTATAAAAATTTACAAACATCTGGAGGGACACCTGTTTGAGAAGACTCCTCTTAGGAGGTGTTTAAGAAACACTGGCTTGAGGCAGGGGTGGGGGGGTGGGGGAGGAAGGATTGCGAATTTGGGATTAGCAGATGCAAACTACTATATATAGGATGGATAAACAACAAGGTCCTACTGTATAGCACAAGGAACTATATTCAATATCCTGTGATAAGCCATAATGGAAAAGAATATGAAAAAGAATGTATATATTATATGTGTATAACTGAATCACTGTGCTGTACAGCAGAAATTAACGCAACATTGTAAATCAACTATATTTCAATAAGTTTTTTTTAGAAAAGAAACACTGGCTTGGGTATTTAAGAAAAGCCCTCAGCATATATCGCACTCAATGGTGAAAGAGTGAAAGCTTTACTTCTAACATCGGGAGCAAAAAATGGTGCTGCCTTTGCCTCTTCTATTCAAAAATCTAGGGGAAGTTCTATCCGGAGCAATTAAGCTAGAAAAACAAATAAAAGGCAGTTAAGTTGTAAAGGCAGATAAGGCTATCTTTATCTGCAGATAACATGATCTTATACATAGAAAATGCTAAAGAATCCACACAAAAAAACCTGTCAGACCCCCGCTCACTGCAACTAGAGAAACACGCACAACGAAGACCCAACGCAGCCAAAAAATAAATTTTAAAAAAAACCTTTTAGAGCTAATAAATAATTTCTGCAGAGTTGCAGATACAAGAGCAACACACAAAAATCAGCTATATTTTTTACACTCGCAATGAACGATCTGAAAAGGAAATTAAGAAAGCAGTTCCCTTTGCAATAGCATCAAAAAGAATACAATACGTATAAATGAATTTGAGCAAGGAGAGAAAAGTCTCATGCACTGAAATCTGACAAACATGGCTGAAAGAAATTAAAGGCAACATAAATAAATGGGAAGGTGTCCTGCATTCATGGATTGGAAGACAATATTATTAAGATGACAATACTCCCCAAAGAAATATAGGGATCCAATGCAATCCTTATCAAAATCCCAAAACAAGACAAAACAAAAACCCAGCCTTTATTTGCAGAAATGGAAAAGGTGATCCTGAACTTCATATGGAATTGCAAGAGACCCCACATACCAAAACCATCTTGGAAAAGAACAAAGTTGGAGGATTCACACTTCTCGATTTCAAACCTGACTACAAAGCTACAGTAATCAAAACAATGTGGTACTGGCATAAAGACATAGAAATCAGTGGAGTAGACTGAGAGTCCAGAAATCTATACATCAACGGCCAATTGATTTTTTTAAAAAAAATATTTATTTATTATGGCTGCACTGGGTCTTAGTTGCAGCATGCATGCGGGTTCCCCGACTAGGGATTGAACTTGGGCTGCCTGCACTGGGAGCATGGAGACTTATGCATTGGAGCACCAGGGAAGTCCCAGCCAATTGATTTTTGACAAGGGAGCCAAGTCCATTCAATGGAGGAAAGAATAGTCTCTTCAATAAATGGTGCTGGAACAGCTGGGTATCTCCATGCAAAAGTCTGAAGTTGTACCCCTACATCATACCAGATGCAAAAATTAAATCATCAAAGTCTTAAATGTAAGAGCTAAAACTATAAAACTCTTAGAAGAAAAAATCGGGATAAATCATCATGACTTTTGATTTGGCAATGGTTTCTTAGGACACCAAAAGCACAGGCAACAGAAGAAGAAAATAGATAAATTGGACTTCATCAAAATTAAAAATTTTGTGCATCAAAGGACACTATCAGGAGAGTGAAAAGACAACCCACGAATGGGAAAAATATTTGCAAATCATATATCTGATAAAAGTCTAGATCCAGAATCTATAAAGGCTCCTACAACTCCCTGCTCCTCCCACAAGATTCCTACAACTTGAGAGACAACCCAAATCAAAAACAGGCAAAGACCTTGAATAGACATTTCTCCAAAGAAGAATACAAATGGCCAAAACATACATGAAAATATAAACACACAAATCATTAAGGAAATGAAAATCAAAACCACAATGAAACAGCACTTCACCACCACTAGGATGGCTATAACAACAACAAAAAAAAGGAAAACAAGGTTGGTGAGGATGTGGAGAAATGAGAACTCTTAAGCTTTGCCAATGGGAATGTGAAATTGCAAAATAGTGCAGCTGCTGGGGAAAAGTGGAATATTATTCAACCTTAAAAAGGAATGAAATACACACACTACAACACAGATGAACTTTGAAAACATCAAGCTAAGTGAAAGAAGCCAGAAGAAGGCCACACGTTGTATAATTCCATTTATATGAAATCTCCAGAATAGGTTAGTTTATAGAGACAGAAAGCCGATTAGTGTTTTGCAGGAGGGAGGGAAGGAACAGAGGAGTGACTGCTTAATGGGGACAAGGTTTCCTTTTGGTCTGATGAAATGTTCTGGAATTAGATAGATAATAGGACGGTTGCACAACATTGTGAATGGACTAAATGCCACTGAATTGTATACTTTATTTTTTTATTGTTTATTTATTTATTTTTTTGGCCGCACGGCCTGCGGGATCTTGTTTCCCCAACCAGGGATTGAACCCGGGCCCTCCGCAGTGAAAGCGCCGAGTCTTAACCACTGGACCGCCAGGGAATTCCCAGAATTGTATACATTAAAATAGCTAAAATGGTGAATTTTATGTTATATGAATTTTAACACACATGCACAATGTGTTAAATGTACAGAATGCTAAAGGCTGCCCATAATAGTCAAATAATAGCTAGCATTTTTCCGAGGCTTTCTCTGAACTGGTACTAGGCACCTACCCTACAGTATTTCTTTCCTCTCCATTTACAGATGGGAATGCTAAGATTCAGAGGTTCTCTGCCCATGTTACTTCAGTGATAAGGGGCTGGGTAACTCAGGATGTCTCTCCCCGCAGCCCCTCACCAACCCGCGCCTATATCCTAAACCAAGGTTTATGCTATATGCCCACAATTTGCATGTGATTTCAAAAGATTTAGGAGTCCAGCCCTGATCAAGGATCCCTATTCCGGGCTTTCCTGGTGGCGCAGCGGTTGAGAATCCGCCTGCCAATGCAGGGGACACGGGTTCGAGCCCTGGTCTGGGAAGATCCCACATGCCGCGGAGCAACTAGGCCCGTGAGCCACAACTACTGAGCCTGCGCGTCTGGAGCCTGTGCTCCGCAGCAAGAGAGGCCGCGATAGTGAGAGGCCCGCGCACCGCGATGAAGAGTGGCCCTCGCTCGCCGCAACCAGAGAAAGCCCTCGCACAGAAACGAAGACCCAACACAGCCAAAAAAAAAAAAAAAAAAAACCTTTAAAAAAAAAAAAAAACAAACCCTATTCCAGCCCACCCTGCCAATTTCGGCGAGCCAATCGGATGGCGGAAATCTCATGACGTCAGTGGTCGCTAGGCTTAGGCCTCAGGTCGCGGCTCTGGGTCGGTGGAAATCTGCGGATGCTGAAAGTGACCCAGGTGGCATTGGGCCTTCGTTGATGGGAGACAGTCCAAGCAGCCAGGGAGGGTTAATGGGATCCCTCTCCACACATACTCAAATCCCAGTGGCCAGGAAATGTTTCTTCCAAGAAACCAAATTTATTAAAGGCAAGAAGGTGCAAAGCACGTTAGACTTAACCCACACCCCTCCGCGCGCGCCCTCCCCAGGAAGTAAAGTTTAGTGGTTAAGAACGTGGACTTCGCGGCTAGACTATGGGTTAAAATCTTAACTCTTCCGTTTTCTAGCTGTGTGGGTTTGGGCAAAGTGACCCCCTCTCTGAGCCTCAGTTTCCCCATCTATAAAATGGGAATATTAATAGCACTTCGCTCATGGGCTTGTTGGGAGATTAAATAGGACAATTGTGCCTGTCACACTGTCCGGGACCAGGCAGCGACCGGGAGCAACAGGGCACTAAAAGTTGGTGGGGCCCAGCTAGACACACACAGAGCAGAGGAAATGCGGCCTTGCCTTCTGGGCACCCTAACATCCCAGGTGATCAACTACCTGCTCCCAGGGAACTTTGATCCTGCTCCTGAGGCCCGGGAAGGGGAATTAATTCATGCCACAAATGTTGTTTAAGAGCTTACTGTGTGCCAGGCCCTTAGGCTGGGATTGGAGATAGAGCAGGGGACAAGAGTAAATACCACACATTGGTAAAATTACTATTACAAATTATATACTTTCTATTGTATATTTATATATTATATATTTATATTTCTTGTAAAGTATATATATGTATATTATAAAGTCTGTATTTATATATTTTATATTAGTAAGCATTTACATACTTATATACTATTAAGTATAATATGTTTAGGTGTTAGATCATGAAGTTCATTTATATTTCATGAAGTATAATATGTTTGTACATTTAAATGTATATATTTATTATAAAGTATCTACAACTCATATGCATGTATGTTAAAGATGAGTGCTATGGAAAAAAATGAAGCAGGGAAAGATGATGGAGTATTGGAAGGGAGTATAATTTTAAATACTGTGGCCGGGAAAAGCCTCACTTAGGTGTCATTTAGGAAACCTTTTTGTTACGAAAAATGTCAAATGTACAGAAAAGTAGAAAGAATAGTACAGTTCACTCCTATACCCACCACCAGCATTCAGCAATTTGCCACATTTGCTTCTTCTGTCTGATATTTCTATATTTGTTGAACCAGATTAGAATTCATTTCACACGTCTTCACTCCCTCCACCCCCCCAGCCTCACTTTGTATTTCCAACAATGAGGACATTCTCCTCTGCTATAAATCCTTTCACCACACCTAATGAAATTAACAGTTACCTAATAGCATCTCATTCCCCGTAGAAAGTGGCATTGGAGAGGCCACCTGAAGCAGGTGAGGGGTGAGCCATGAGGGCTTCTGGGGGGAAGAGCATTCCAAGCCAAGAGAACAGCCAGTGCAAAGGCCCTAAGTCTAGAGGGTGCCATATGTGTCCCGGGAACTTGGAGGAAGCTAGTGTGGCTGGAACGGAGTGAGCGAGCCAGGGGTGGGTGGAATATGAGGGCGAAGACGAGAGCGGCCAGATCCTTCAGAGCCTTGTAAGCCCACGGTGAGCATGAAAGCTTTTCTAGGAATGAGCCCAGAGCCAGGAAAGAGGTCGGAGCAGAAAAGGACCTTGAACTGCTGTAAATGGAAAGAGTCCAGGTGACGGGGGTGGCAGCAGAGCCAGGCTGGTAACTGTGGCAGGGGCAAGAAGTGATTGGACTCTGGGTGCAGGTGAAAGGTCAGACCAACAGGATTTGCTGATGTATTAATTCACACCCTTACCAGCCACGTATGAGAGGCGAAAGTGAAATAAAATAAGACTTCTTTCACTCAACGCTGTTTTGTGAGATTTTTTTTTCATGCTGTTTTGTATTAGTTGGCTCATTGAAAACTTGAATTTGCTGCGTGCTGGCAACTATTAACACAGCATTTACATGGTATTTATTTATAACTATTTACATTGTATTAGGTATTAGAAGTAATCTAGAGAGGATTTAAAGTACACAGGAGGTTGCAGCCACTGTGGAAAACAGTATGGAGGCTTCTCAAAAAATTAAAAATAGAACCACGTTATGACCCAGCAATTCCACTCCTGGGTCTATATCCCAAAAAAACAAAAACACTAATTTGAAAAGATACATGCACCCTGACGTTCATAGCAGCGTTATGTACGATAGCCAAGATATGGAAACGAACTAAGTGTCCATCAACAGATGAATGGCTAAACACCTGGTGTTTTCAGTTTTGTTTATATTTTTAGTTTAGTTTAGGGTTTTGTGTGTGTGTGTGTGTGTGTGTGTGTGTGTGTGTTTTGTTTTTTCATTTTTTCCTTCCGTTCTGGTGGGATACTGATTTTTTTACGAATCAACTTTTCAGTTTGGAATAACTTCATATTTACAAAGTAAATTTGCAGAGCTAGTACAGAAACTTCCTGTACCCTTCACCCAGCTTCCCTTAATGCAAACAAACTATATAACAATGGTGTATTTGTCAGAACTAAGAAATTAACAGTACGATACTATTAACAAAACGACAGGCTTTATTTGAATGTCATCAATTTTTCCACAATTGTCCTTTTTCTGTTCCAAGATCCATCAAGGATGCTACATTGTATATAGTTGTCCTGTGTCCTTAGTTTCCTCCAATTTGTGAGTTTTCAGTTTTCCCTTGTCTTTCATGACCTTGACAGTTTTGAAGGATATTGGTTCAGTATGTTGCGGAATGCCCTTCAGTTTCAGTCTGTCTAATATTTTCTCATGCTTAGACTATACAGCAATTTTCCTCTAGTGCGTGTGGGAAGAAATTGAGTCAGGCAATGTTCTATTGCTTAACCTGGGTGGTGGTGGCTAAGGAGTTTGCTTCATACTTATTTCTTAAATTGTACATGGTAGGCTGAAAAATGTCCTTATAAATGGTATCCAAGTCCTAATTCCTGGAACCAGCAAATGTTGCCTTATATAACAAAAAAAGATTATAGCAAATCTGATTAAATTAGTGATCTTGAGATGGGTGATAATCTTAGGTTATCTGGGCAGGTCCTAAATGCAATTACATGTATCCTTATGTGAGGGAGGCAGAGAAATATTTGACACACACAGAAGAGAAGGTGATGTAAAGATGGAGCAGAGAGAGATTTGAAGATGCTGGCCTTGAAAATTGGAGTCATGTGGCCACAAGCCAAGGACTGCTGGTAACCGTTAAAAGCTGGAGGACGTAAAGAACAGATTCTCCCTTAAGAGCCTCTGGAGGGAGCATAGCCTTGCCCACACCTTGATTTCTTTCTTTCTTTCTCTTTTTTAAAAAAAAATTTTTGGCCTCACCGCATGGTGCTGCGGCATGCGGGATATTAGTTCCCCCACCACGGATTTAACCCATGCCCCCTGCAGTGGAAGCGCGGAGTCTTAACCACTGGACCGCCAGGGAAGTCCCCACACCTTGACTTCGACTTGGTGATTCTGATTTTGGACCTCCGGCCTCCAGAACTGTGAGAGAATAATTTCTTGTTATTTTAAGGCACCCAATTAATAATACTTTCGTCCAGCAACTTTAAGAAACTAATCTACCATACATTTCAGTTTTATTTATGTAGTAAGTATTTATGCTATATGTCAGGATAAAAAGTTTAAAAATTAACCTAACAGCTTTCCCTTTTCTTTCATTGGCAAAAGTAATGTTGACAGTTCTTGTGATAAGGCAAATGGATTTTAACCCCAGTGGAACTTTCTCCTGCTGAGTATTTCAAAATATTGACGCTCTAATTTACAACTCAGTCTTGCATAGGTAAAGCAGCCACCTGCTAGCTTGGATGCCATGAAAGGGCAAAATGAATCAAACAGGCAGAATATCTGATATACCCTGCTTCATTGATCTAAGGGGTGCATTTTAACCTCTGAAATAAGGATGCATCTTTTTTATTTTTTTTATTTTTTTTATTTTATGGTTGTGTTGGATCTTCGTTTCTGTGTGAGGGCTTTCTCCAGTTGCGGCAAGTGGGGGCCACTCTTCATCGCAGTGCGCGGGCCTCTCACTACTGCAGCCTCTCTTGTTGCGGAGGACAGGCTCCAGACGCGCAGGCTCAGTAATTGTGGCTCACGGGCCCAGTTGCTCCGCGGCATGTGGGATCTTCCCGGACCAGGGCTCGAACCCGTGTCCCCTGCACTGGCAGGCAGATTCTCAACCACTGCGCCACTAGGGAAGCCCCCCCCTTTTTTTTTTTTTAATTTAATTTATTTATTTATTTTTGACTGTGTTTGGTCTTCGTTGCTGCGCACGGGCTTTCTCTAGTTGTGGCGAGCGGGGGCTACTCTTGGCTGCGGTGCGCAGGCACTACTCTTCATTGCGGTGCGCTGGCTTCTCGTTGCGGTGGCTTCTCTTGTTGTGGAGCACAGGCTCTAGGCGCGTGGGCTTTAGTAGTTGTGGCACACGGGCTCCGTAGTCGTGGCCCGCGGGCTCTAGAGCACAGGCTCAGTAGTTGTGGCGCACAGGCTTAGCTGCTCCACGGCATGTGGGATCTTCCCGGACCAGGGCTCGAACCCGTGTCTGCTGCATTGGCAGGCGGATTCTTAAGCACCGCGCCACCAGGGAAGTCCAAAGATGTATCTTATAATCCATGGCGTCTTACAAGTTTTCATTGCCTGCCTGTGTGTGAGCATCAAAGTTATGAGCTTCACAGTGCTGAGTGGAGATCAGCAGCTTGGAAAAAAAATCCCAGAAGCAATGCTGAAACACACTTTTAATGCCCCAGGAAACAGGGCTGTGGGGAGGATGTACAGATGGATGGTGAATCCGATATGTTTAGCAGCAAACCCAACCCTGACCCCAATTTTACACATTTCAGTGAGGATCTAGTAGAGTGAGAGTTGTCATTGAGAGGTGGTGTGGGCTAATGGACTGAGAAGGTTCTCCTCAAAGAGGTGACATTTGAACTGGGTCATGATGGAGAGGAATCCTCCAGGCAGAGGAATGTTGGTGGCAGAGAAGGTCAGCTGACCACCAAGAATTTGTGTTCCCTTTCCATAATGCCCAAGGAGAGACTACATTTCCCAGCCTTCCTTGCATGAAGGTTGGGTCATGTGAGGTCATGTGAATGGTTTTGGCCAATGGAATACAAGCAAGAGAGCTCTGCTCCACTTCCAGGCCTGGTTCATAAAAATCTCCCAATGTGTCCATATCTCTCTTCTCCACGTGCTGATTGGATGTGGATGCTAGTGTATTAGTTATCTATTGCTGTGTAACAAATTACTGCCCCCCCCTCCCCTGCCCCAATTCCTCACAGCTTAACATAACAAACATTTATTATCTCACTGAGTTTCTGAGGGTCAGGAATTCAGAACAGCTTTAGCTGGGCGGTTCTGACTCAGGCTTTCATATGAGGTTTCAGTCAAGCTGTTAGCCAGGGCTGCAGTCATCTGAAGGCTCAGTGGGGCTGGAAGAGTCAGTTCCAAGCTCACTCATGTGGCTGTTGGCCGGAGGCCTCAGTTCTTCTCTGTCTGAAGGTGTCTCCATAGATTGTTTGGGTGTCCTCATGGCACAGGAGCTTGTACAATAGGGAAGAACAAATCTGACTCCATATTGGACTGGTTTCTTTTACTTTACTTTAACCTTTGTATTCTGTTGCTTTTGCTACAAGTTAATCACTAAAGGGATGTTGCCTATAACCTTAAATTATACATAATGGCCCATCTCTGGGAACCCTGCCTCCCAGGTAATGAACATTAAGCTAAAATACCTTTGTTAAGCTCATAGGAAACCTCCTGACCAGGCCCACCTGTGAATGGCTGTGGGAAGAAAGAAATTAACACACCCCTTCCGGGGTCTGACTGGAACGAGGACTTTACCCTCTCCCCTTTTAGTATAAAAGAAGCCTAAATTCTAACTCAGGGGAGGTGGTTCTTTGGGACACTAGTCCGCCATCTTCTGAGACTGTGGGCTTTCCGAATAAAAAGTCGCTATTCCTTGCCCCCAAAATGCATCTCTCGATTTATTGGCCTGTTGTGCAGTGAGCAGCATGAGCTTGGACTTGGTAACACTAGCTTCCCCCAGGGAAGACGATGAGAGAGAAAGAGCCCAAGATGAAAGCCACAGTCTCTATAACCTAATCGCAGAAGAGACATCCCGTCACATAAACCAACCTTTCTTGTGGGAGAAGACTACACAGCATGTAGCTGTAAGGAGGTGGGAATGATTGGGGTTCATCTTGGAGCCTGGCTACTATATCCAGGGAGACCTTGGGAGATACATGTTAAGACAACACAGCTGCCATCAGCCTGGGTTCCTGTCCCTCTTCCTCTCTGCTGATTGGACTTTACATGAAGGAAAATTAAAAATCAATTGCCTAAACCATTGATATTTCAGAGCTTACCTGCGTCAGTGATTAACATGGTTTTCGCTAATTACAGGGATCAATTGCCAAAGGGACAAGATGTGGACGTTTAAACAGAACACATAACACTGTGACTTTACCAGGTACATATATAACTTTGATTAAAAAATAAATATGAAAATAAATAAATAAATAAATAAGAAAAAAGGGGAATAAAGAAAACCCCATAACCCAATAGAAGCGAGGAAGAGACAAAATAATACACTGGATAAACTCCAAATGGCTCAAAGATTTCAATGTAAAATATGAAACCATAAAAGAATGAAAAGTAAACATGGGAAAATTCCTTTATAACCTGGCTGAGGAGAAAATCTTTGAACCATGACTCAAAATCTAGAAGCCATAAAAGGAAGCACTGAGGGACTTCCCTGGTGGTCCAGTGGCTAGGACTCCTCTTCCAATGCAGGGGGCCCAGGTTCGTTCCCTGGTCAGGGAACTAGATCCCACATGCATGCCGCAACTAAGAGTTCACATGCCACAACTAAAGATCCTGCATGCCGCAACAAACATCTCACACGCGACAACGAAGATCCCACGTGTGGCAACTGAGACCCGACACAGCCAAATAAATAAATAAATACTTTTTTTAAAAAAAGAAAGCACTGATATATTTAAATGCATGAAATAGGGTCAAATATTCTTCCTCTTCCCTTTCCTTTTCTTCCTAAACAATACAGTCCTAAGGCTCTTGTTTGAGGCAGGCAAGGCCAGCTTGGAGTGGGGGTGGAGACAATGGCCCAGAATGGGGTGTCAGGACCTTAGTGGGGTAAAAAGGGCATCTACTTCTGGAGCAACTCAGCACAGTGGGAGCACCCCAGTGGGAGGTGTGCTGGGAGAGGGCTCTGGCTTGGGGAGTAAAAACCCCAGCTGTATGATGAGGGTATGGGTGGGAGTTGGGGAGGGGAAGGATAACATACAGGGGAATTGATCAAAGAAGTAAATTAAGGAAAATGGAAGTCAGATTTCTCACTGCGGAGGAAGGAGGGTGTACATATGGAAGGGAGAAAACTAGAGGTATCAGACTTGAATTGACTATATCATCGTAAATTCATGGTTTTCAACATACATAAACAGATACGGAATTATATAAATAATAATAATATACGCCTAATATATATGTGCATGCATATGTATATATACCTAATGTATAGATGTGTGTATCTACATATATATACACACCCAGTATATAATACATACATTATATATACGTATATGGTATACAAAGCTTCATGTTCAAAAATACTGTCTCTTAATGGATAAAGAAGACGTGGTACCTATATACAATGGAATATTACTCAACCATAAAAAGGAACAAAACTGGGTCATTTGTAGAGATGTGGATGGACCTAGAGTCTGTCATACTGAGTGAAGTCAGTCAGAAAGAGAAAAACAAATATCGTATATTGCATATATGTGGAACCTAGAAAAATGGGTACAGATGAACCAGTTTGCAGGGCAGAAATAGAGACACAGATGTAGAGAACAAACATATGGACACCAAGAGGGGAAAGTGGCAGGGGTGGGTGGTGTGATGAATTGGGCGATTGGGATTGACATATATACACTAATATGTATAAAATAGGTAACTAATAAGAACCTGCTGTATAAAAAAATAAATAAAATTAAAAAAAAATACTGTCTCTTGACATTATATTGTTTGCCTGGGTATGAAAGTTTAGGATCACACTTTATTTCCTTGTGGTCATGACAAGCATTGCTGCAATTTCTTCTTGAAGTAACGCTTGCTGTCTAACAGTCTGAGGACATGGTTGTCTCAATTTCTTTTGGTAAATTTACGTTCTTCAGTAGTTCTTTCAGGGACTGGTAGAGTAAACATTTTCCAGGTTTTTTTAAAAATAAATTTATTTATTTTATTTATTTATTTTTGGCTGCATTGGGTTTTCGTTGCTGCATGCGGGCTTTCTCTAGCTGCGGCGAGCGGGGGCTACTCTTCCTTGTGGTGCGCGGGCTTCTCACTGCGGTGGCTTCTCTTGTTGCGGAGCACGGGCTCTAGGTGCGTGGGCTTCAGTAGTTGTGGCACACAGGCTCAGTAGTTTTGATGCGCAGACTCAGTAGTTGTGGCACACGGGCTTAGTTGCTCCGCAGCATGTGGGATCCTCCCCGACCAGGCCTCGAACCCGTGTCCCCTGCATTGGCAGGCGGATTCTCAACCACTGCACCACCAGGGAAGCCCCATTTTCCAGTTTTTATTTGTCTGATAATGTCTTTAGTTTGTCCTCATTTTGGGAAGTTGATATGGTTTATATTCAATCTGGGTTTACAATTATTTTCTCTCAGCACGTTGGAGATATTATACCACTGACTTCTGGCTTCCATTGTTGCTATTAACAAGTCCACTGTCAATTGAATTGTCCTTTGTAGGCAAGTTTTCCACTCCCTGGCTTCTTAAGTGTGTCTCCTCTTTGTCTTTGATGTTCTGCAGATCATCTAGGTGTGCATTTCTTTTATCCTGCCAGGACACGTTGTGCTTCCTGCATCTAAGAAATCACTTGTTTCATCAATTCTTGAAGTGCTCAGCCATTATCTACTCGAAGCTTACTTCTCCCTCATTTCTACCTTTTCTTCTGGAAGTTTATCGGACCTTTTCATTCTACCTTCCATGTCTCTTAATTTTTTCTTCTCTTTTCCGTCAACGTGCCTCTCAGTGGTGCCTTCTGGGTGATACACTGAGATCCATCTTCCACTTCATGAGATCTCCCTTTTGCTGTTTCTAACCTGCTGTTTGATTCTTCTGAGTTTTTCCTGGCTTCTCATTGCGGTGGCTTCTCTTGTTGTGGAGCACAGGCTCTAGGTGCGTGGGCTTCAGTAGTTGTGGCACGTGGGCTCAGTAGTTGTGGTGTACGGACTTAGTTGCTCCGCGACATGTGGGATCTTCCCGGACCAGGGCTCGAACCCGTGTCCTCTGCACTGGCAGGAGGATTCTTAACCACTGCACCACCAGGGAAGCCCCACTCCAGGTATTTAAAATACAGGGAGTTCATTAAAGGGAATTGGTTACACACATGCCAGGAGGCTGGAAGAGTAAACAAGACGTGCTCTCTGAGGTAGTCAGGAGTGACCTGAAGCAGCTCAAACCCCTGGGGTTGCAGGAGCTTGGAGGAATGCTCTCTGCAGGGTAGAACTCAGACCTCTGGGGCGGGGGGTCCAGGCAGCAGGTGCTCTGGCCTGTGAGGGATAGTACCTCTGTCCAAGGAAATTGGAAATCTCCCTGCCAAGGCCATGCAGCTGGCTGTTGCTGGAAGTGCCCAAAGCAGCAGGAGCCCCTGTTGCCTGTGGCTGCTGGCAAGATGCAGACTGGAGCTGGAAAAGAAGTTCCTTGGCCCCTCGTCCTGGCTCCCGTTCTCCTGCCAGGTCCTCCCTGCCACTCTGGTTAGTTGTCAAAAGGGGTCACAGAGTTGGAAGGTGAGATTCACACTAAAGACACAGCAGCACAGCCTCCCGAGAACAAACAGAGGGAAAACAGGCTCACTGTGTGCGCAAAATAAAGAGGACATCTTCCACACATTTAACAGGGAAGGCTCCAGAACAAACAGCTGCTAAATAATAGCCTATTAAAATGATATGATTCTTGGGGCTTCCCTGGTGGCGCAGTGGTTAAGAATCCGCCTGCCAATGCAGGTAACTCGGGCTCGAGCCCTGGTCCGGGAAGATCCCACATGCCGTGGGGCAACTAAGCCCGTGCGCCACAACTACTGAGCCCGCGTGCCACAACTACTGAGCCCACGAGCCACAGCTACTGAAGCCCACGCGCCTAGAGCCCAAGTTCTGCCACAAGAGAAGCCACCGCCATGAGAAGCCCACGCACCACAACGAAGAGTACCCCCTGCTCGCCGCAACTAGAGAAAGCCCACCCGCAGCAATGAAGACCCAACGCAGCCAAAAATAAAATAAATAAAATAAATAAATTTATAAAATGGTATGACTCTTAAAACATGTTCTTCAGGCTGTACTACAAAGTATGACACTCTGAACAAACAGCTGTGGGAAATAAATCAGGATCACCCAAGTCAATTTCCTAACTCATGCAGTCATGGGGTCATAACAAAGTCTAATTTTCCTGGAACTCAAGCTTGATGAGAATCAATTTAGAAGGGACCCCCAACCCCAGGCCTGAATCTTGAACCATCAAATGGTCAAACTGTTAACTCAGCTGGTAGAGGAGCAAAGATTAACTCTCTTGAAGGTAAGAAGTATCACAGGTAAGTATCAAGATTGTTGAATCAAAATCTTTGATCAAAATCGAGGTATTGAAGAAACAAATTTATATCCATGATATAAATATGATATAAATATATTTGTAACCAGTTTACTGTAAGGAAACCGATCAATGTGATAATCATTGTACTCCTACTTGTCTGTCTTTGAAGGTATTTAAAGCATTTGTGAGAATCTGTTATATTAGACTTGAGAAAAATATGATCCAGAATGTATTACTCTGGGCCTCTCTCGCCTCCTGAGAGGGACCGCATTCTGCCTATGGAATGCGTATCTCTCTCAATAAACTTGCTTTCATTAAAAAAAAAAAAAGGATTGTATTACTCTTTTTCAAATAAATTTTAAGCTACACTAACTCTCTCTCTCTTTTTTTTTTTAATATTTATTTATTTAGGTTGCACCGGTCTTAATTCCGACATGCAGCATCTTTGGTGCGACATGTGAACTCGTAGTTGCAGCATGTATGTGGGATTTAGTTCCCAGACCAGGGATCGAACCTGAGCCCCCTGCACTGGGAGCCTGGAGTCTTAGCCACTGGACCACCAGGGAAGTCCCTACTCTTTTTCTTCTCTTCAAGGTTCTTAACTCATTTAAGGGAATCTGAGATCCCAGATTTGTGGTTTGTTGATTAAATTTGCAATCCGTGTTCAAATGTTTTGGGAAATCTGAAATTGTGAAACTCACAGCTTGCTATTTTTAGCTGTCAAAGTAGTCAGTGAATGTTTAGAGGAAAGTTGATTGTTTGAAAATTAATTAATAATTACCAAAAAACTAAATAGTTGTGAATATTTGTGCCTGAACACAAAAGCTCTTCTCACATTAAAAGATCTCATCACAAGGGACTTCCTTGGTGGCGAAGTGGTTAAGAATCCGCCTGCCAATGCAGGGGACACGGTTCCAGCCCTGGGCGGGGAAGATCCCACATGCCGCGGAGCAACTAAGCCAGGGCGCCACAACTACTGAAGCCCATGCACCCTAGAGCGCAGCTCTGCAACAAGAGAGGCCACTGTAATGAGAAGCACGCACACCTCAACCCAGAGTAGCCCCCTGCTTGCTGCAACTAGAGAAAGCCTGCGTGCGGCAACGAAGACCCAAGACGGCCAAAAACAAACAAACAAATAAATAAATAAATAAAATTAAATCAAGGACCTAAAACTCTTAGAAGAGAGCTTTTCATAGGTGAAAATCTTCATGACAATGGATTTAGCGAGAATTTCTTGAATATGACAGCAAAAGCATGGGCAACAAAAGTAAAAATAGATAAATTGGACTACATCGAAACTAAAAACTTTTGTACATCAAAGGACACAATCTACAGAGTCAACCTATGGAGTGGGTGAAAATATTTGCAAATCATATATCTAATAAGGAGTTAGTAATCAGAATACAGAATGAACTTTTACAACTCAACAACAAAAAGCAAACAACCTAATTAAAAAATGGACAAAGGACTTGAATAGACATTTCCCCAAAGAAGATATACATATACACCTATATGATATATATATATATAAGATATATGTGTGAAAAGATGCTCAAGGGAATCCCTTGGCAGTCCAGTGGATAGGACTTGGCTCTTTCACTCAGGGGGCCCGGGTTCGATACCTAGTTGGGGAACTAAGATCCTGCAAGCCATGTGGCATGGCCATAAATAAATAAATAAATAAAGCGCTTTGCATCAAAAAAAAAGAAAAGAAAAGAAAAGATGCTCAACATCATGAATCATTAGGGAAATGCAAATCAAATCTACAATATCACCTCACATAAATGTTGACAACTATTTGGGGTTTTTTGGTAATTAGTTAATTTTCAAACAATCAACTTTCCTCTAAATGTTCGCTGACTACTTCCACAGCTGAAATACATCAGTGTAGAGTATATATACCATATATGCATCATATAGTATATATACGATATATACTATATATATATGTATATGGAGATTTTATTATAGGAATTGGCTCACATAGCTGTGGAGGTTAAGTCCCACAATCTCCTATCTATGAGCTGGAGGAGGAGGAAAGCGGGTGGTATAACTCATTCTGAGGCCAAAGATCTGAAAACCTGGGAGCCTGGTATCTCAAGGCTTGAGAACCAGGAGCTCTGATGTCCAAGGGTACAAAAAGATGGATGTTTTGGCTCAAGAAGAGCTAGAGAGAATTTGCCCTTCCTTTGCCTTTTTGTTCCATTTGGACCCCCAATGGGTTGGATGACACCCGTTGACACTGATGAGGGTGGACGTCTTTACTCAGCCTACTGAATCAAATGCTAATCCCTTCCAGAAATACCCTCACAGACACACCCAGAAATAATGTGTTACCAGCTATCTGGGCATCCTTTAGTCCAGTCAGGTTGAGCCATAAAATTAACCATCACAGGCAATTCCTCAAAAGATTAAAAATTGAATTACCATATGATCCAGCAATACAATTCTGGATATCAGGGTTTTTAAAGAGATCTTTGTACATTCATGTTTACAGCAGTACTTTTCACAATAGCCAAAATGTGGAAGCAACCTAAATGCCCATTGATAGGTGAACGGATAAACAAAATGTGGTCTATTCATACAATGGCATATTATTCAGCCAAAAAGGAAGGAAATTCTGACATCTGCTACAACACGGGTGAACCTTGAAAACATCTTACTAAGTGAAAGAAGCCAATCAGAAAATAAGTACCGTGTGTTTCCACTTATACGAGGTATCTAAAGTAGTAAAATTCATAGAAGCAGGAAGTAGAATGGTCATGGCCAGGGGCTGGGAGGAGGGGGGGAATGGGGAGTCATTGTTTAATGGGTACAGAGGTTCAGTTTTGCAAGATGAAAAAGTTCTGGGGATCGGTTGCATCATAATGGGAATATACTCAACACTAATGAACTGTACACTTGAAAATGGTTCAGATGGTAAATTGCATGTTGTACGTATTAGATCATGATTTTATAAAAAAGATCTTGAACGGTCGTTTTCCTCTCACGGCTCTACCCTTTAAAGTTATTGCAAGATGGGGTGGGGCGAGCCTCTCTAGCCTCGTCATTCAGTACATTTGCTGGCATCTACCTTGTGCCTAGTTCCCTTGTGTATTTGGTGACTTTGGATTATGAGCTCTTTCAAGACTTCCTCTATGATGTAGTTGAGCAGCATCTCTCCAGAGAAGCTTTGCTTTGCTTTGCTTTGCTTTGCTTTGGCCAGAAGCCCTAGAGCTATCAATAGCCCAATATCGATACTATTAATTTCTCATCTTGGGAGTGCCTCCGCCACTGAATTTGATTTTATACCCCTTCCATGTGAGACTGGTCTGGTGGTGACACAGCTTTCAATAGAGAACCACGTTTCTTCCATTGAGACCCCAAATGGAAACAGGAAAATCTCCTTGAAGTTTTCTTAGTGTAGTTTGGTGGATTTTTTAAAAAAAATTGTGATGGGAGTTCCCTGGTGGCCTAGTGGTTAGGATTCCAGGCTTTCACTGCCATGGCCCAGGTTCAGTCCCTGGTTGGGGAACTGAGAACCCACAAGCTGTGCAGTATGGCAAAAAAAAAAAAAAATTGTGACGACATACACATAATGTAAAGGTCCATTTTAACTACTTACAAGTGGCATTAAGTACATTCACACTGTTATGCAACCACCCCCATCATCCATCTCCAGAACTTTTTCATCACCTCACTCTGGAACTCTGTACCCATGAAACAACAACTCCCCATTCCCCCCTTCCCCTGGCCACCACCATTCTACTTCCTGTTTCTATGAATTTGCCTATTCTAGGTACCTCTTATCAGTGGAATCAAACAGTATCTATCCTCGTGTGTCTGGCTTCTTTCATTTAGCAAAATGTTTTCAAGATACATCCATGTTAACATGCTTCAGAATTTCCTTCCTTTTCAAGGTTGAATAACATTCCACTGTATGTGGGTTGGTGGGATTTCAAACACCAGGTTTTCATTGAAGTTGTGGCCCTTTAAGCTTCGCCTTGAAAATGTGTCCCTATCACAGAATCAGCAGATTCCAGGAAGCTGCGTGGTGATTCACACTTTCCACTTGGAGTTTCACTTATTCCTTATGTTTTTTTTCCCCTTCTGTCTCCTCCTTTTCTCTCACCTTTGCTTTCACCGTCTTTCCTTTCCTTTTCTTCCTTCCTTTCTTCCTTCCTTCCTTCCTCCCTCCCTCCCCCTTTCTTTCTTTCTCTTTTTCTTTCTTTCTCTTTCTTTCTTTCTTTCTCTTTCTTTCTTTCTTTCTTTCTTCTTTCTCTCTTCCTTCCTTTTCTTTCTCCCTTTCTTTCTTTCTCTTTCTTTTCTCTCTTTCTTTCTTTTTTCTCTCTCTTCCTTCTTTCTTTCTTTTTTCTTTTCTCATTCTTTTTCTCCCTCTCTTCCTTCCTTCCTTCCTTTCTTTTCTCTCTCTCTTTCTTTCTTTCTCCCTTCCTTCTTTCTTTCTTTTTTCTTTTCTCTTTCTCCCTTCCTTCCTTCCCTCCTTTCAATCTTTCTTTCTTTCTTTCATGGGTGGGATGGGGAGAGGACCTGGAGATTTCTCTTTCTTCTTAGAAGCTCATCGATGCATTTTGAAGGATGTTTGGAAAGAGGCAAGATAGCAATAGGGGCTGTAGCATGGATTTCTTTGGGGTAGGAGTAACTTTTACCTGATATAATTTTGAACTTATGGAAAGTTTCAAGACTCATACAAAGAGCAAGATAGGTGCAGGGGATTAAGGGGTACAAACTACTATGTATACAATAAATAAGCTATAAGGATATATTGTATAACACAGGGAATACAGCCAATATTTTATAATGATAAATGACTATGGTGTACACCTGAAACTTATATAATTTGTACATCAACTATACCTCAATTTAAAAAAAGACTTGTAGGGATTTCCCTGGTGGCGCAGTGGTTAAGAATCTGCCTGCCAATGCAGGGGACATGGATTCGATCCCTGGTCCGGGAAGATCCCACATGCCGCGGAGCAACTAAGCCCGTGTGCCACAACTACTGAAGCCCGTGCGCCTAGAGCCGGTGCTCCGCAACAAGAGAAGCCACCACAATGAGAAGCCCATGCACCGCAACGAAGAGTAGCCCCCGCTCGCTGCAACAAGAGGAAGCCCGCGTGCAGCAACGAAGACCCAACGCAGCCAAAAATAAAAATAAATAAATAAATTTATTTTAAAAAAATGATTTGTACAAAGAACTCCATATATCCTTAACTAGGCTCCCCGATTATCGCTATTCCCACTCCCTTTTGCTTTCTCATTCACCCTCTATGTCTATATATTATTATGTATTTACCTTTCCAGAAATATTTGAGAAAGCATTGGCGATACCATGCCCCTTTGTCCCGAAATACTTCAGTGTGTATTTGCTAAGAACAAGGACATTCTGTTTAATAACCGCAGTACAGAGATCAAACCCAGAAAATTTTAACATGAATAAATGACTATCTAAAGTTCAGAACTCATTCAAATTTCATCAAGTGTCTTGTTAATATCCAGGATATCACCTGGATTACTCAACGCACTGCATTTCCTTCTGCTGACTCTGGTCTCTGTTCGTACACATAGTTCCCCTATCTTTTTCTTGACCTTGACATTTTCCAAGAGTCGAGGCCAATTGTTTTGCAGATGGTCGTCGACTGGAATTTGTTTGATGTTTACTCTTGATTAGATTCAGTTTAGGCAGCAGAGTTTCTTAATCTTCCCAAATTCCGCCCCCCCACCCCCCCCCCCCCCCCCCCCCCCCCCCGCCCAGAGCCAGTAGGATAGCAGAAGCTCACAAACAACGCTTTACAAAACCAGCCGACAATGGAGCCCCATGAATCCTGAAATATGAGTGGGTGAGGCCAAACCAGTGCCAGTACAGGAAGAAAAGGAAACGAGCAAAAGTGCTATGAAGATTGGAAACTTCCCACCAGTCCTCACCTCTAGAGGAGAGGTTGCCCTCATAGCTGAGGACTTGGTGAGACAATCTGAGAACAACAGCAGCAAATGGTGTGTGTGTGTGCGTGTATTGGTTGGGGGGGGACTTCCCTTGTGGTCCAGTGGTTAAGAATCCGTCTTGCAACACAGGGCACGCTGGTTCGATCCCTGGTTGGGGAACTAAGATCCCACATGCCTTGAGGCAACTAAGCCCAGGCACCGCAACTACTGAGCCCGCAACTACTGAGCCCATGCGCTCTGGAGCTCGCACGACACAACTAGAGAGAGAAGCCTGCACGCCGCAACAAAGAGCCCACGCACCGCAATGAAAGATTCCCATATGCCGCAACTGAGACCCAAAGCAGCCAAAAATAATAATAATAATAATAAATAAGTATTTTAAAAATTGTGCGTGTGTTTGTGTGTGTGAAGTTTCACAGGCTCCAATTAGTCGCTGGGTTGTGCTGGGGTGGTCTGTGTCCTCAGAGATCTCAGAATTACGCAACAGAATCTCTCTTTTGGAAGAACAAAACTCCATACTTAAAAAAAATTATTATTGAAATCTATTGACAGATAACATTGTATAAATTTAAGGTATACAACATGTTAATTTGATACATTTATATATTGTAATATGATTGCTATTGTAGTGATAATTAGCATCTATCACGTTACAGAATTATCCTTTCTTTTTAGTGGTTGGACAAAGCTCTATTCTTGTGAAAACTAATGGAAGCAAAACCCAGATTGATTTTGGCAGGAACTCTGGGGGTAAAGGAGAGAAAAGGTTCAGGTACCGGGAGGGAAGTAAACAGAGGAGGTATATCTCTCTCTGAAATATCGGCGATGTGGCTATGCTGAGAGGTTGTATTTTTTCATACTGTATGGAAACAGCAGAGAGTGAACTATCAGAATGATGAGGCTAGGAAAGCTATCCTGGCCACCCTACTCCCTACCGAACAAATTCCTCAATTACTTACATGTGAGCAAGAGAAGATGGATTGTGGCAACTGCATATAGAGACGTATACTGAGTTAAATAGCATCCCCTGGAAATGCATGTCCCCTGGAACCAGTGAATGTGGCCGTATTTGGAAACAGGGTCTTTATCAAGTTAATATGAGGTCACACTGGGTTAGAGTGGTACCCTCGTAAGAAGAAACAGACACTCGGGGAGAAGGCCATGTGAAGATGGAGGCAGAGATAGGAGTGATGCGTCTACAAGCCGAGGGATGCCAAGGATTGTCAGCAACCACCAGAAGCTGGGAAGAAGCAAGGAAGGATCTTCCCCTAGAGCCTTTAGAGAGGGCATTGCCCTGTTGACACCTTGATTTCAGACTTCTAGCCTCCAGAACCGTGAGAGAACAAACTTCTGTTATTTTCAGCCCTGTAGTTTGTGGTACTTTCTTACCGCAGCCCTAGGAAACGAATAAATCCTCATTCCATTCTCCCACCAGTTGGTGGCAGCCACTAATCTGATTTCTGTCCCTATGAATTAGCCTTTCTCCCAGAATTTTGGATGCAATAGGTCTGGGCTCCAGAACGTGCATTTCTAACAAGTTCCCGGGTGATGCTAATGCAGCTGGTTTGGGGCCACGCTTTGAGAAGAGCCACTCTACAGCATCTCAAGTTTAGACCACTTGGGGTGCAGGTTCCAGCCAACGAAAGAGCAAACTAGGGCCACCCCCCAGCCCCTAGAGCTCACCCTGGAATCTGGAATCTCTGTCAATCAATTCATCTACCGGCTCCCCTTCCCAGACTGGCTGCCCACTTTGCTGTCAATTTCAAGGCGGGGAAGATCTTGCAATTCTTTTGGTGTGTGTCATAGTTCCTCACTGATCACACTTTGTACCTCACCCAGTGGAGGCTGCCAGGGGTCAAGTCTAGAAGCATTTGGAGATGAGGGGGTGGGTCCTGAGGAAGATCAGCGGTCCTGTGTCAGGCAGCAACCTCAGAGGATGGTCTTTGGACAAGGGGACACTACCTGCTTCTACCAGAAAGGAGGCACTACACAGTTGGGAAAGGAGGCACTACACAGAGTGACAGGTGCTTGTTTGAACACATTTTGCAGGTTCCCTGTCTGATTTCCCCTTTCTGGGTCCCCGCCCCCTTGTGGCGTTTCAGATTCTGTCTCCAGTGAGAACTCTCCCTTGACTGAGCCAGTCTGGTTCCATCAGAGTGGGAAACTGTATTTTCTACAAGACACAGACCTTCATTTTCTCCAGGCATTGAATCCCTCCCATGACCTTCTGGGACCCGCACTTATATTCCTTTTGACTGAGATGTTCCTCTCACTTGGACCTTGGAATTTAGATCAAGGGCTTGAGACCACAACTCCTGTGAGGCTGCAGTGGTCAGTCAGACACCTGGGGTCCAGCCAAAGTTGACCCATCCCTGTGAAATGTAGTCTAAATCTTTGACTTCAATTCTTTCCTAACCAGGAAATAATTTGAAGAGCAATATGGAAATCTAAGTTGTGGAAAGGGAGGAAGATGGGCAACGTGCTCACTGAGATTGGATTCTGTGACAGTCCTTACACTCCAAAGTCCATAAGCACCTGGATGGAAGCGTTCAGATTCTCAGGTCCTTTTCCTGAGACCCAGGACTCCCAATCTTCAGCCCCTCCTCTCTCAGACCAGGGTGCCCAGGTTCTTATTCCCCTGTTCTCCAGGATCCAGGTGTCCAGCCCACTGATCCCTCAGGACCCAAGAGTGTGTTCCTAGAACCAACTACACCCCCAGAATCCAAGAGTTCTTGCCCCAGCCCTGAGGACCAAGAAGTCTTTCCATTCCTAGTGCTAAATGAACCCAGAAAACTACATCTCCCATGAGGCTGTGGGTCTGCTGTGTCATTTTTTTTTAATGTCCCCCGTTATTGAGCTACCTCAGAGAAATAGTTCCACAACACTAACACGAGGTTGGGGACAGGGGGAGGGGGAGAGGGAGAATAACAAGTCCTGTCCTGTCAAAGGGCAGGGATAGTCCAGAGTCCCTGGGAACGCCTTAGTGGAGCAGAAATCTGAGGGCTGGCCAGGGGAGGGGGGCAGAAAGGCTGGGACCTTCCCACAGCCTTGCGGCAATGGGCGGGGCAAGGGGAGACCAGGAAGCTGACCCCATTTCCTCCCTCAAACACATGTGCTCACTCTGATCCTCCTCTCAGACTCTTTATTATTTCAAGTAAGAAAAATAAGAAAATAAATAAGATAAATAATACAATAAATAAAGAGGAGACTCAGTAATAAACAGCCTGTGGCTTCAGGAAGTGTAGCTGGGGCTTCGGCCATGTGAAGGTCCCACCATGCTCAGGGGGTCCGAGGAACCCACGTCGGGAGGCTCGGGGGCCAAGATCCCTGGAGGCTCCAGGGGTGCCGGGAGGAAGCCTGGCAGCGGCAGGAAGCGAGCAGGTCCCCGGGGGGCCAGGTCCCAGTTGGAGGAGCGGTGCGGGGGCAGGCGGAGTGGAAGGCCAAGAGCCTCAGACTGGTAAACGTTGTATCCATCCTCGAGAAGCAGCTCCCGGAAGCTGCAGGCCTGGGGGTCGAAGTGGAGCTGAGGGGATGAGAACGAAGATCAGAGACGTGGGATTCCTCTACACCTTCCTCCTGCAGGAACCCCAGCTCCATCCTCTCTCAGACTCAGGGGTGCAGGCCCCCAGCTCTCTCTCCTTTCAGACCACAGAGTCCTGTCCTCCAATAGGATGTGGGAGTCCCGGGACTCCTGGGGAGCCGGGGGACCCACTCCTCCCTCAGATGCAGAGGCCAGGTTCCCAGCCCCTTCCTCAAAACCACAGAAGCAGGCTCTTCCTTTACCCCTAGGCAGTCCCGCCAGGCCCACCTCCTTGCCCTCACTTCACAGAGAAGAATATTGCAGCCCAGGGATCAGTGGAGGCTCTCTAAGTCCTGGCAGGGGCATCTGGCTAGCACCCAAGGTCACGTTCACTTTACAGGCCATCGATTCCCAGAGTGACCCTGCACCCAGCATGAGTCAGGCCTGTAGGAGCCTGTGTGGTCAGCATGGGTTACGAGTCACAAGACTCGGTCTCCCAGGTCATTCTGTCATTCATAGGCTTTGTGACTTGGGGCCGGTGGAGGCCCTGCCTGAGCCTCAGTTTCCTCTTCTTGTGAACATGGATGACAACAGCTGCCCCCTCCAGGGATTGTGGCGAGGTTGGGGCATGCAGAGAGCATCGAGCCAAGCCTGGCCAAGGTCAAAGGTGCAAAACGTGGTCCCCCAGACTGTGAGGATGGGGAGAGGAAGGGTGGAGCGCATGGACAGGGGTCCTGGGAACTCACCGATCCATACAGCCTCCCCTCTGGCCCCTGGCACAGGAACCTGGATGTTTTAACTCCCAAGATTTGAATGACCCCTGGCTTTAGGGCTTTCAGCTCCAGAAGACCTGAGAGGAGAAAGTGATCAGGGACTCAGAAGGCCTTTGCCCATCCCTCTCCTCCCTCAGACCCAGGAGGCCAGGCCCCAATTCTCTCCGCCCTCAGGACCAGGCCCTACCCCTACACTCACTTTCGGGGCTCTGGCGGGCCGTCCCCACCACTGTGCCATCAGCCCTGATCTCCAGGTGGGCCTCCGTCTCCTGGGCGTCATCCGTGTAGAGGTATCGCTGGCGGACTTGGCCCCCAAATTGGAGGAGGGGGCTGGAGTCAGGAATGGGATGTGCCTGGCACGCTCCCAGCAGGACAGCTAGCACAGGGACCCACAGTCCCAGGTGCTCAAATTTGGCCTTGTCCCAGCCCATCAATGGTTCACGTCCTCAAGTGAGGTATGGGGTCTGGGCTTTGAAGACCTGAATGGTCTAGATTCTGTTTCAGAGCCTGGTTGTCGGGGAGAGCAGATTCACGATGGCTTCTCTGGTAGCTGAAATGCCTGGGTCCTCTTGCACCTGGATTCACAGCTGACAGGACACCCAGATCGCTTGGGAAGAATGCAGATGCTCCAGAATTTATACCCAGACAGAGCCGCCCAATCACCTTCCCGACGCTTGACCCTTGATATTTGACCTACATGGCAGATGCTAGAATTCCACGGTGGCCAGGTCAGCCTGAATGGATGATGCAATCGGGGGTCCTTCCAGCTGGGGCCCTGGGCTCCTGGGTCTGAGGAATCAGGGGGATAGAAATGTGATGAACTGGGACCTGAGTGAAAGGGGCTGGGGGCCCAGACCGTTTGGTTTGAGGGAGGAGGGAGCTGGGGGCCTGGACTCCTGAGTTAGAGCAGGAAGCGGGGCTGGGATCCGCCTCTCTGCCTGACTGATGCAGATTGTGTCCCACAACTGGCATTTCTGCATCTCACCTGACTTTCTGGGTTTCTGGGGGTTCCCTGAACACTGAGGTTCCCTGATCATCAGGAAAGCAGCAAGTGCCACATGATCAAAGCGTCCTCCTCAAGGACACGGGAGTCCTGGTGTGGAAGCTTCAGACCACCCTCCTCACCAACCCCAGCCCAGGCACTCATACACCAAAATCCCAGCCTCCTCCTCCTGGACCCTGATGCAATCCTGATGTTTCTTTCACCAGAGAAGCTAACCAAGATCAGACCGGTGCCCTCAAAATAGCCTGGGGAAGTGGGGGGAGGGTGAGAATCTTTGACTCAGAGTTGACAACTGACAGGCTCAGGAGGGAGAAATTAGACCCAAGGTCCCAAAGGGAATGAGGGGTTGAGCAATTTCCTGGAACCTAAGCGTGCAAGAGTCTGAACACCAGATCTGAAGGAGGCGGGTGACTGGAGGCCCGGACTTCTCATTCTGAGGAGGGGGCTGGGGGCTGGGAATCCTGCGTCTGGAGAAATTATGATCAGATCTCTAGAGAGTCAAGTCCAATTCCCGGGCCTTTGCTTTCTTGAATGGTAATTGTCAGACCGCTCGGGCCAGGCTGGGGGTTGGTGGGGAGAAGCCTCGGGTCGAGGGAAACCGCCTCAGGTCTGCAGGAGAGGGAGGCTTTTGCTACTAGCCGGCTCTGCCTCGGCCTCTGTGGAAGAGAGTTTCCCTTCCACTTCTGCTTTCTCCGTAGGGCGGGACGTTCCCTTCTGGAAAGCAGCAGTCAGGTGCCGGACGCTAGGATTCCCTCAGAAGGAGAGACTGGGAGCCGGGACTCTCGAGTTTGCGGGTGGATGGGGCGGACGGGGGATCGGCGGCCCCTGGTGGGCGCGGGGACACTTTCCCGCCAGAGGCTCTCACGCCGGGACTCAGAGCCGGAGGAGGCTTTGCACCCGCCCATGGAGAAGCCAGGTTAATAGGTTCTGCATCCCCGCGGGAGGACGCGACAGGGGGCGGAAGCCGCTGGGGCGTGGCCGGACTCGGCGCATCCAGGTACACTGGGCGGATGGAGAACCTAGAAACTGGAGGGGAAGAGGTCGAAGCGCCGGGTCCAGCGTTGCAGCTGGGCGCTAGATCTCCGTGTCCACGGAAGGATGGGCTGCTAGGAGGCCAGGTGGGCTGCCCCGGTCTGGCCGATGTCAGGCAGGAGGGGGGCTGGGGCGCGGGTCTCCTGGTCCTGGGAGGGCACAGGGCGGGGGCTGCTGCCCTAGACCGGGGAGCTGGGGCTCGGCGCCAGGGAAGGGGCGGGGCTCCGCCTCCGAGCTACCTGCCGGCCGGGGAGGGGCGGAGGCTGTGATCCTCCGGACCGCGTCCCCGCTCTTACCTCCCCTTCCCGAGCCCTCGCAGCCAGTCGGGGGAGGCGGCGTGGAGGGGGAGGGCTGTCGGGCCTGGGAACCTGGAGTCCAGGGTTCCGGGGGCCGCCGGATGTGGGCTGCACTTGGGGCCGGAACGCTCCGTTCACGCCAAGCTGACTGTGGAGCTCAGGTAAGTGAGAAATGCAGATGCCTCGGACCCAGGAATCGGGGCTTCAGTCCCAGGAGGCGCTCCCCCAACCTCTAACCCCCTATGACCCCCAGGAGTCTCCTCCACCCCGACCCCCAACTCCTGCTCCTCCAGGAAACAAGATCCCCCATCCAGGCCTGGACCTCCAGCCTCTCATGTTCTACTTGGCCTGTTGCTTCCTGCCACCTCCGTGGTGCACTCCGCCCGTCACACACAGGTTCACTGAGAAAGGAGTTGGGGCAATGCTGTCCAACGTCAGTGGGCCTTGCTGCCTGGGAGAGTGAAATTCCAAGATGTGAGGACAAGGTGGTGGGTCCTGGACCACTGCTATTTTGGAAACCACTAATTTTCACCATCTTCCATCTGGTGAAATTCCAAGCCCTTAACTTCTCCTAATTCAGATCCAGGAGCCCTGATCCCCTTTTCCCTCAGACCCAGGTGTCCAAACCCAGAGTTTCCTCATTCTCTCAGGCCTCTCCTCCTTGACATTCATTCTCAAGCTTTGAGTATCTCGTAATTCACTTTTCTTCCCTTGCAGCCATGTGGGCACCCAGGCTCCGTCACCTCTGTCTGACCTTCCTGCTAGCCTGTGTTTTTGCCTCAGTCTTCTTCCTCCATATCCACCAAGACCTCTTTCACAATGGCTTAGGCCTGTCTGCCCTATGTCCCGACCGTAACCCAGTGACATCCCCTGTGGCCATCATCTGCCTGTCGGACACACCCATAAACCCCAAGGCCTCTTTTTCCTGTCCCAAGCATCCTGCTTCCCTCTCAGGAACCTGGACTATCTACCCAAATGGCCGGCTTGGGAACCAGATGGGGCAGTACGCCACGCTGCTGGCCCTGGCCCAGCTCAACGGCCGCCAGGCCTTCATCCAGCCTGCCATGCACGCCACCCTGGCCCCCGTGTTCCGCATCACCCTGCCCGTGCTGGCGCCTGAGGTGAACAGCCGCACGCCTTGGCGGGAGCTGGAGCTTCACGACTGGATGTCGGAGGAGTACGCCCAATTGAAGGAGCCCTGGCTGAGGCTCACCGGTTTCCCCTGCTCCTGGACTTTCTTCCATCATCTCCGGGAACAGATCCGCAGCGAGTTCACCCTGCACGACCACCTTCGGCGAGAGGCCCAGAGTTTACTGAGTCAGTTCCGGCTCAGCCGCACGGGGGACCGCCCGAGCACCTTCGTGGGTGTCCACGTGCGCCGTGGGGACTACCTGCAGGTGATGCCCTATCAATGGAAGGGTGTAGTGGGTGATCGCGCTTACCTCCAGCAGGCTATGGACTGGTTCCGGGCCCGGCATGAAGCCCCGATCTTTGTGGTCACCAGCAACGGCATGGAGTGGTGCCGGGAAAACATCGACACCTCCCGGGGGGATGTGATCTTCGCTGGCGATGGGCAAGAGCGTACCCCCGGCAAGGACTTCGCACTGCTCACACAATGCAACCACACCATCATGACCATTGGCACCTTCGGCTTCTGGGCCGCCTACCTGGCTGGTGGAAACACCGTCTACCTGGCCAACTTCACCCTGCCTAACTCCAACTTCCTAAATATCTTTAAACCCGAGGCCGCCTTCCTGCCTGAGTGGGTGGGCATTAATGCAGACTTGACTCCGCTCCAGATGTTGGCTGAGCATTGAGCAGCAAGGAGACTTTCTGAAATAGTCTGATGAACCTAGGGCCAGTGTTATGTATCTCTGGAAGCCCAGCAGCTTCTGGAGAAGCTGGTGGTCCTGCAGCTGGTGGACACCCATTTCTAGAGTGATTCTAGTTGGCTAGACTTGGAGAAAAAGGGGGGCTGGCTTTCTGCAACTGCCAGAACATTCTAGAATCAATGGAAGATCTTTTCATGATGGCTGGCAATGTCTGCAGAAGCTCATGACAGTTCTAGAATGCACAGTGCCCACCTGTTCTTCCCAGCCCATATCCAGAGTACTTCTAGATCACTGCCCCACCAGGAACAGGGAACTCCCTGTTCCAGCATTGACCATCCTGGTCTTTTTGAGAAGAGATATTTCTCTTCCTTGGGTCATCAGGACAGAAGGAACTCATGGGTGTGCTACAGCAAGCACTCACCAACTCCCCTTCTGTGTTTCTGGAATGATTCTAGAGGAGGGATTTTTTCTGGAGAGGATCAGCTCTAATGCCTGTAAAGAACCCTGTGGGGACCTTCCAGAGGGGTTGGGATTCTGGAATTCCAGATTACCTCGGCAAAGAAACTAACAAAGGTAAAACCAGCAGCCCAACACCTCACCACTGCTAGAAAGGTTGATGGATGACAAACTCTCTGTAGCTGGGGCAGTTTGTGTGAAAAGTGGAACTTTACCCAACATTTCAGCCCCTGAAAAACCACAGATATGGTAAAACATGGGAGGGGTGGGGGAAGGGATGCTGCTGAATGCTGCAGCTTAAGGAGCAAGGCTCTGCAGAGATCTAGGGACACCTTTTTTTTTTTTAAGCTCAAAACTACCAAAGGTAGACATGCAAATCTTGGCTCCAAGTTCATGTTGCTTTACCCAATTAAGGAAGTTTCCTCCTCTGCAGCTGGGCTGCTGGGCTGCTGGGGAGTGATGGTGTAACAGGGAAGAACAAAATCTGATTCCATGTTGGATCTGTTTCTTTTATGTTAACTTTTGCTTTCCCTTGCTTTTGTTACTATAATCACTAAAAGGATGCTATCTATAGCTATAAGCATACATAATGGTCTGCATGGGGAACCCTGCCCCTCTGCCTGAATGTTAAACCAAAGTGCCTTTGTTCAGCTCACAGGGAAACATCCTGCCCACCCACCCATGAAGGACTGCAAGAAAGAAGAAATTAACACACCCCCTCCCCGATGCTGGCCAAGCCAGGAGATGTTTTGCAAGACTTATGGCGTTTTTACTTTACTTCCTCACCTCCTCCCCCTCTCTGTTCTATAAAAGAAACTAGCATCCAGGCCCCATAAGACGGTACTCTAGGACACTAGTCTGACCTCTTCTCTAACACCTGGCTTTCTGAATAAAGTCACTGTTCCTTGCCTCAACACCTCATCTCCCAATTTATTGGCCTGTCATGCAGCGAGCTTGGACTCGGTAACAGTGGGGTTGATTTACTGAAAGTCAGCTGGCGTAAGGGTGCCCTCTGGGCTTGCAGAAAGCTGCGGGTATTGTGCCCCTGGCCAACCACTCTCTGCCCCTGAATTCACAGAGCCTCTAAATCTGGCTTTGGGTAAGTCAGGGATGAAAGAATCAGAAGGTATGCAGACCCAAGACTGGTCTCCAACCCTGGTAGGAGCACAGGGTCTGGCCAAAGAGGATGGGATTCTTGACTCAGATTTCAGGATTCCCTTGAGGCTTTCTGAAGGAAGCGAAGGTAGACACTTTAATTACAGAGTTGTCTGAGAATTTAAGCCCTTTTCTAGTCTTCTCAGGGAGTTTTGGGGGACCATTCCCTACTCAGCTGCCATAGGTGGGAGAGAGGGAGGTATGAATTAAAAATCCTCATCACCAACCCGTCTCTGCAGGTTTTTTGGAGTCTCGTGTGCATGAGGGTGTGTGTAAGTGAGTAGGAGTAAAGGTGTGGAGCTTCCGGGGACTCTCACTTCTCATGTCTTGGGATACTGTTCCTGCTCTCTTGTTACTGCACTTGTGTGAGTTATGGTCTCAGAGACCCAATTCCTTTCCCGGACTCTCAGCACTGGCCTCCAGACCTCTCTTTCCCCTGGGACCTCAGCATACAGCCCGAGGCTGGAGAAAGAAGGTGGAGGGGTAGATGAGGGAGTGAGCAAAGATTATAGTTTAAAAAAAAAATTTTTTTTGGCCGCGCTGCTTGGCATGCGGTATCTTAGTTCCCCCACCAGGGATCAAACTCGAGTCCCCTGCAGTGGAAGCGCAGTCTTAACTGATGGACCGCCAGTGAAGTCCCAATATTATAATTATTGAACTACATTTCCCATAAAGCTATGAGGTTGTCTGCAGTAATCGGCTATGGAGAGACCCCAGGGCCTTCTGGGAGTCGTAGTCCTAGGGCTAGAAAGGACCACTTCCCACGTTTTCGTGGCTCGAGGACAGTGTTTCCCGAGGGCCGTGGTCAGCTAGCCAAAAGCCTGGGTCCTGGGGCCCAGAGAGAGGCGGAGATTGAAGGCTAGAAGCCCTTTCCTTAGCTTGGAAACCAGAGCCCACAGGGTAAGTCCCCTTCGGTAGACGCTGGGAAAGTTCTAGTCTGAAAAGGGGGCTGTGACATCATGGAGCTATGGGCGGGGCCTCCCTTTGTTGCGGTCCAATCAGACTAAGAGTTGGGCTTCTGGGCGGGGCCAAGGAAACCTCAGGGAATATCTCCTGGGAATTTGGGGCCCAGCCGTGGGTAGCCGGAAGGCAGAGGCTTGGGAGTTCCTATTAGTAAGGGGCGAACCGTGGCTGTGACCTCCAATTAAAAACTGTCTATACCACGCAACCAACCTTACCCTCCCTCCCACCCACCCCCCCGCCAAAATCCTTAATTTTAGTCGTGGGAAAAAGAATGGAAGGAGTGGCCTGTTCGTCCTCTCTGAAAGCCCTCAGAACCTGGACTCTTCAGCGAGCCCTAGTGTTGGAAGGTACAACAGTCAGGAGTCAAGGTCGGGCTGCGGCTGTTTAGAGTGATTCGGGACTCCTCGGTTTTCTAATGAGAAGTGTGCGCCCTGCAAAATTGGGGCTCCATTAGTCTCGGAGAAGGGTTTCTCTCCGTTTAGCGTTCACCTTCTCGGTTTGGGGTAAGAGGAGCCTCCCTGGAGTTCGGCGCGAGCTGCGCGCTCTGGCCGCAATGGGGCCGCGGCGGCTTCCCCTCCTGGTGGCGGCTCTGGCCGGCTGCCTGCTTCCTGCTCGGGGCTGTGTCATGTGTGATCCAAAGGTCGTGGAGGCGCTAAACTCCTTGGAGACGGATTACCTGCCTGGCCACCTGGAGGCCAAGCATCACAAAAACGTGATGAAAAGGGTAAAGCAGGCAGTGGAAGCTTTCAAGGACCTGCCGATTGACGAGGATTCCTATATGGGGGTCGTCGGTGAGGACGGAGTGCGACTCCTGGGTCCTGGGAAAGGAGGGGTCTGGGGCTAGGATTGCTGGGAGGTGCTGGGGAGAAAGGGCTGGAGGTACAGTCTCCTGGGTTCGGGAATGGAGAAGGCTGGGATGCAGATTCTGGGGTTCCCCAGGGCTGGCAAATACTGTTCTCCCTACCTTTTATCCTGCAATTTTATTCAATATGTAATAAAATAAGACTACAACTCCCAGAAGGCAACGGCGTGGGTTAATCCCTTTACCAGGCCAATCCTTGCCCATTGGCCCCATGGGTGCTGTAGTTTCTAAGACTAGGTGAGCCAATGAGACAGCAATGCTTGGAATCTGGGGTTTATCTCCCCCCACAGATGAGGCCACACTGGAGAAGGCAGCTTGGAGTTTGCTGAAGGATCTGAAACGCATCATGGACAGTGATGTAAAAGGTAAATGCACAGAGGGGGCAGGAGAGAGCTTCCAGAAACTCTCAGGGAAGTGATTGCTGGTGACACCTGGTCTGGTGGTCAGGTACTGGACTCTGGAACCAGACTGCCTAGGTTCAAATTCTGGCTCTGCCGGTTTCCTAGCTGTGTGGCGTTGAGCGCTTTGTCACCTCTAAAATGGAAACCATAACAGAGCCTTCATCCCAGTTGTTGCTTAGCCCAGTGGCCAGCATTATGTTAAGTGGTCATTACATTTTATTGTCCTTCCCTGAGAAGACCCAAAAGCCAGGCTCTGCAGACAGAGGCCAACTTCCTGTACCTCACATCTGGGAGGAGCAGGAGGGTGGGGGTGGGGACTACTCTGAGTCATCCTGCTTCTTCCCAGGTGAGCTCTTCGTGAAGGAGCTGTTCTGGATGTTGCGCCTGGCAAAGGATAACTTTGCCAGCTACGCTGCTCAGTTTCAAAAAGCGGGTGAGAGAAGATGGGAGTCCGGCATCCCAGCCTTCTCTTTTCACAGTCCAGGAGTCCCGGACCCCAGCCTTCTGCTTCTCCGAGTCCCATCCATCAGCTCTCCCAACCCCTTCCTCCCTCAGACCCAGGGGCCCAGACACCCAAGTCTTTCCTTCCTGGAACTCAAGAGCCCCAGCCCTAGCCTGTTCCTTCACCCCCTCTCTCATCCCCTTTAACTTAGAAATCTGACTTTTTTTTTTTTTTTTTTTTAATTCTTTCTACCGAGGCAGCTTTTTGTCCCAACAAATGTGGTGAGTCCGGATTGTGGGAACTGGTCCTCTATCCCTCATCCCTGCCCCGTGAATACCCAGCCTCCCTCTTTTGGGTCTGTGTGTTTTTTCATTCTCCGCGTGGAGGGGTTCCTGGGTCTCCCGTATTCCTTTTGCACCTCGGACTTCTTGGGAAGCGGGCATATACTTTTTGCACTCTTTACTGAGCTTGGTTAGACCGGCTTCCTACAGGGCTGTGTTCTAGCCCAGCCCCGCAGGCTGACCTCCTCAGGATTCGGCTCTTGAGCCCGCCCCAGCCCTTGGCCCTGCCCTCTCCTCTTAGCCCCGCCTCTTAGTGGGAGGACACAGCCTCGATCCTGCCCCTTCAGGTTTGATGTTGCAGCCTCTGATCTGGTGCAGTACCTGCCAGAAGCAGGTTCACTCTTGTCGAAAGTCCTCGAATTGCGGAGGTGAGAGAGCTGGGCCCAGCCAGAGGGGTTGGCGCAAGAGGGGCGGAGCCAGAGGAGAGATCAAGAGTCTAAAGAGGTCGGAGACTGGAGACAGCCAACAAGAAAAGGCGTGGGGGGAGACCAAGTGGAAGGGGGTTGGGAGAGGGCCCAGAACCGTGAAAGAGCATCCCACAGTAACCCCCTATCCCCAGAGCGCAAAGTCAAGGTCCATCAAATGGAAGATATGATCCTGGATTGTGAGCTCAACTGGCATAAAATCTCTCAAGGCCTGACGGATTACAGCTTTTACAGGGTGGGGCCCTCCGACTCCCGTTACCCTTGAACTCCAAGTCCATCAGGCTTGCATGAGCCCCCTGGCCCTTGTATCCACAGGCCTGCACCCATAATGCCCATGACCCATGACCTACCAAGTTTGGCTTCTTCTGATCCCCTGGGACCCCATGCCCTGACCAGTACATCCTGGACTCCCATCTCCCCACTGAAGCCCCATGATCTCCTCACCCCTGTACTCCCCAACCCCTGAATCCCCCAGGCCTCTGTGACCCCTTGAGCTTGGGTCTAGGTTTGGGGGAACCATTCTGAGACCTTGATGTCCAAGGGGAAGGAGCCCACCCTGACCAAGACCATGGTGCGTCCGAAGGATGCAGGCACCTATCGCTGCGAGCTGGGCTCCGTGCAATCCAGTCCAGCCACGATCATCTATTTTCATGTCACAGGTCAGTGCTGGGGAGTTGAGAGAAGTGGGATTCAGGGTCCTGGCGGGGGTGGGGTGGGGGGGGCGGCTTCAGGGGCGTGGCTTGTGGGGCATAACTTCCCATCGGGGTGTGGTTTCAGGCCATCAGGCCACGGGGGTATGGCTTCCTGCCCTGAGTGTGGCCTCTGGCCACTGGGCCAGGGCTCCCTTGTGGGTGTGTTTGGGCTTCACGCAGTTGGAGGCGTGATTATGTCCCGGAGGGCCTGGGTCCTGGGGCAAGTTACTGTGGGGAGAGTTGCCTTGGCCTTGGCGGGACCTTTGCGCCCTCCCAGGACTGCTCCTAACCGCTGTTCTATCAGTATTGCCCAAAAGAATCGTGGAGGAGATACCGTCACCAAACACTGAAACCGAGGATGAGGTGGCCCCAGGTGAGGTGACTTTGGATCGCCCCCAGACGGCCACAACCCTCCAGTCGCAGTCTCCGAAGCCAGAGAAAGTGCTGAGAAGCCGCCTGGTCGGGCCGCTGATCTGGGGCTTTGTCGTGCTGATAGCCAGCGTTGCAACCGCGTGAGCCGCCCACTGAAGAAGGCAGGACTTGGAGCGAGGGGCGGGGGCTTCCAACTACCTAATACAGAAGGGGGTCTCCAGCCAAGGAACGCTGAGAGCCGGACTTCCTTTGGGAGCGGGGCTTACCTAGGAGGGCGAAGCTTGGATAATTGCTAGAATAAGATCAAACATAGAGAGGCCGAGAGGGGTGTTCCTCCCTCATTAGGACCTAACCTGTTTCTGCTATTTGTACCCCAACCAGGATACTTTTCTCTCGGTCTGGGAAAGTGATCGATTTCATAAAGTCCTCCTGGTTCAGCACTGGCAATGGAGCTGCTCAGGACTCTGGGGTTTCAAAAGAAAAGACCAAAGAATCAAGGAGAAAATAAATATTTATCTGGTTGTCTAAGTATCTGACTCACTCCTCCGGACTGATTCTAACTTTTGGTTCCCCTAGGGAAGCCTGGGGATGGTCTTCTGTCTGAGGGAGGAGGGGCTGGGAACCTGGTCCTGTGGGTCCTGGAAGGGGCCAACTGGCTGCGATGTAATTCCAGAATCAAGGAGTGGGGCCGGGCCAGCCTTCCCCAGGTCTCCTCCCCCAGGCCCGGTCCCCTCACAGGACGCCCCCTCCCCGCTCTTCCTGCCAGTTTCCTCTTGCCTTTTCCTGTCCCCCACCCAGTGCTGGGAGCTGGGGCAGAGGCAAAGGCTGAACAGGAGCAGCGGGGTCAGGAACCGACCAGGGCAAGCAGAGCCAGGGCCCCCGGGTGCTGCCGGGACCCGAAGCAGGGTAAGAGCTGGGGACCCAGGAGTCCAGCACCCTCCTCCCTCAGACCCAGGAGTCAGTCCCCAGCCATCCCCCATCCCAGCAACCAGCAATCCGGGCTCCCATCCCCTCCTCCACCCAGATTCTGGAGTCTGAGTCCCAGACCCCTCCTCTCTCTGACTCAGGAGTCCAGGTCCCCCTTCACCCCATCCCTACCTCTCAAGGCCTCAGGATCTGGGGCTTTATCCACCCTCCCTTAGGGCCATGCTATCTGGTGAGCGGAAGGAGGGCGGAAGCCCCCGTTTCGGGAAGCTCCATCTCCCGGTGGGCCTGTGGATCAATTCTCCCAGGAAGCAGCTGGCCAAGCTGGGTCGACGCTGGCCCAGCGCTGTCTCCGTCAAGTGAGTGCCCACCTCCTCACGGTTGCTGCCCCTGCCCCACCTGCCTCCCATCTGTCCCTGTTTATGACCCAGTCCCTGCACTGGGTAATGCCAGGGAACCGGAAAGAGTTGGCTTCAGTTCCTGTCCTGAATGGGCAAGTGAGATGGCAGGCGGTAGGGGACAGTGGGCCCCAGTGATATAGGGCCCGGTGAGGGAAGTGCTGGGGCTGGAGATGGGCTTAGGCCGGTGGACACGGGGATGGGGACACAGAAGGAGTAGCGGTTTGGTTCACCTTCCTCCTCTCCCTGCTCACCTCTTGGAATTTCCTTCTGTGGGACTCGCCTTTATTTATTTATTTTCTCTCCCTCGCTCTCTCTTTGCCTCTGGCCTCTGCCCACGCCACCCCCCCATCTCTATACACCCCGCGTCTCTCGCCCTTCTGTGGGTGTTTGTCCCCCACTATCTCTGGGTGTCTGTCCCTCCCTTTCTGGGTCTCTGTTCCTCCCCGCCCCCCCACTCTGGGTCTCTGCCCACCTCTCTCTTTCTCTAACCCCTACCCCCGTCTCTGCACGTCCTTCTGGTTCTCTCTCCCGTGTCTCTGCTCTCCGGTGGGCTCCCAGGTCTTCGTCTTCGGACACGGGGAGCCGCAGCAGCGAGCCGCTGCCCCCGCCGCCGCCGCACGTGGAGCTGCGGCGAGTGGGCGCGGTCAAGGCGGCCGGGGGAGCCTCAGGGAGCCGCGCCAAGCGCATCTCTCAGCTCTTTCGGGGCTCGGGGACCACGGGGTCCGGTGGCGCGGGAGCCCCCGGGACTCCGGGGGCCGCGCAGCGCTGGGCCAGCGAGAAGAAGCTGCCGGAGCTGGCGGCGGGCGTGGCCCCCGAGCCGCCACTGGCCGCCCGCGCCACGGCGCCCCCGGGGGTCCTCAAGATCTTCGGCGCCGGGTTGGCTTCGGGCGCCAACTACAAGAGCGTGCTGGCCACGGCGCGCTCCACGGCGCGCGAGCTGGTGGCCGAGGCGCTGGAGCGCTACGGTCTGGCCGGCAGCCCCGGCAGCGGCCCCGGCGAGAGCAGCTGCGTGGACGCCTTCGCGCTGTGCGACGCGCTGGGCCGGCCCGCGGCGGGCGCCATGGGCAGCGGCGAGTGGCGGGCGGAGCACCTCCGAGTTTTGGGCGACTCGGAGCGCCCACTGCTGGTGCAGGAGCTGTGGCGGGCGCGGCCCGGCTGGGCGCGGCGTTTCGAGCTGCGCGGCCGCGAGGAGGCGCGCCGCCTTGAGCAGGAGGCCTTCGGAGCGGCAGACGGCGACGGTGAGCTGGGGGGGTGGGAAGCCGGATTCTGGGGGCGGGGCCTGTGGAGGGATGGGTGGGGCTTGGGCGGGGCCAGTGTGGGCGGGGCCTGAGGGACTGTTGGGACAGGATGGCGGGCGCCGGGGGAGGGGTCCGCGGGACCTATAGCACTGGGTCTAGGGGAAGGCGAAGGTGGAGCAGGACCTAGGTCAGCCAGATGGGCTAGGCCCGAGGACTTTGCCCTTGGGACAGGTGCAGAGTTGATGGGCGTGGTCCTGATGGCAGATGGCCTCTCAGTAGTAGGCTGAATTGGCTCGTGAGGGGCAGGGCCTATGTAGAAGGAAGCTAGAAGGGGGACGCGCTTGGAAGGTGAGGAAATGGGCTATTAGATCAGAGCCTAAGAAAGGGCGGAGCTTCGGAAGGGTGGGCCTTGGACCAGGTGACCTTAGGCTGGGTTGGCTGCAAAGCCTGAGTGGGGGCTTGAGGGTGGTGCACGGGAAATGAAGAGGTATTTGTATTGGCCAAGGACCAGGCTACTTGGGGGCCTAGTATTTGAGAAGGCCTGGCCTGGAACAGGAGGTGCGCCTGTGATGAAATAACAAAGTCGGGGGGCACAGTCTGGCAGGGGTGGGGCCGGGCTCACAAAGATAGTGTCTGCTCAGGGAGCCTTCTCACAGCTTTTCTGTTCCCGAGTCTCCCTTTGGGAGATAGAGTGGTGTAGCAGTTACACTCATGGGTTTTCTTCGCCGGTTAAACACAGCAAAATCCTAGGCGAAGATTCAACGATATAATGCATATAAAGGGTTTTAGCACAGGGCTTGGCATATAGTAGTTGTTAAATAAAGAATGGCAATTATAACCATCATTGTCTTTTTTTTCTTTTCTTTTCTTTTTTTTTTTTCCAAAAAGCATTCACTGAACACCTTCTGTGGGCCACACATTATTTAGGGCCCTGGGGGAATACAGTGGGGACATTGACAATTCCCGTCCTTCTAGATTTCACAGCCCAGTGAGAAAAACATCAGTTCACTCATTCAGCTCATTTCCACTGGGCACCTACTAGATGCCAGGGCTGTGTGTGACAAAGTTCAGAGTGCCAGTGGTGCCCTTCTCTGCTTCGAGTTGGAATGTCAGGGAAGGGTGGTCAAGAGAAGGTGGTTTCTGCTTTCCTTGGGGCAGAATCTTCTCGGTTCTTCGTGAACAGTTCTAGTGCCTAGAACAGTGCCTGGTACATAGTAGGGGCTCAAAAAATATTAACTGAAAGAATGAATGAATTTATGAGCTGAAATTACAAGATGGGTAGAAGTCAAGCAGGAAGTGTGTTCCAGGCACAGGGAACAGCATATGCAAAAACCTAAATGTGGGAAGCAGCCTCACCTCTTTGCAGCCAATTGTCTCTTTAGAATCTCTAGCTCTCCGAGTCTGGCTCTCTCTAGGTCTCTTTCCAGTCTCCGTCTCATCTTTCTCCATCTCTCTCGGCAGGCACGGGCGCCCCCTCGTGGCGGCCACAGAAGAACCGCTCCCGCGCGGCGTCAGGTGGGGCGGCGCTGGCCAGTCCTGGCCCGGGGTCGGGGTCAGGGCCCTCGGCTGGGTCCGGGGGCAAGGAGCGCTCGGAAAACCTGTCCTTGCGGCGCAGCGTATCGGAGCTCAGTCTGCAGGGTCGGAGGCGGCGGCAGCAGGAGCGCAGGCAGCAGGCACTTAGCATGGCCCCAGGGGCAGCCGATGCCCAAATCGGACCTGTAGACCCCGGCGACTTCGATCAATTGACCCAGTGCCTCATCCAGGCCCCCAGCAACCGCCCCTACTTCCTGCTGCTGCAGGGCTACCAGGACGCCCAGGTAAGCGCAACCTCTCCTAACGAGAGAGACCTATGCCCCACCCTTCGGTTGAATGGGCGGCAAAACTACAACTCCCAGAATCCCGTGGGTCGCGTTAGTCTCAGATATGTCAGAGAAGAGAATGGAAGTGGTGGAGATAGATGTCGGAGAAAGATTTCACTGGAGGGACAAGTAGGCGATGATTCATTTCTTTCAAAGTTGGGAGAAAGCAGTGTCTTCCTCCAGGGAGAATGGAAGAGCCCACTTTATTTTATATTTTATTTTATTTTCCTGCGCTGCGCAACTTGCGGGATCTCAGTTCCCCGACCAGGGATTGAACCCGGGCCACAGCAGTGAAAGCCCGGAATTCTAACCACTAGTCCACCAGGTAACTCCTGGGAGAGCCTATTTTAGAAAGGTCTTCTTGGAGGCCTCTCTTTCTTGAGGGAGAGTAATGGAAGAGTATCTTCTGGGGAGGGAGATAATTTGATTGATGTCTGGAATCTTGTTCGGGGTAAGCCTATGTTGTCTTAGGAGGAATGGACTGAATCATTTTTTAAAAAATATTTATTTAATTAATTTATTTATTTTTATTTTTGGCGGCCTCGTGTCTTAGTTGCGGCATGCAGGATCTTTTGTTGCGGGTGCGGACTCTTCGTTGCGGTGCAAGGGCTTCTCTCTAGTTGTGTCGCGCGGGCTCCGTACTTTGCAGCACGTGGGCTTAGTTGCCCCGCGGCATGTGGGGTCTTAGTTCCCCGACCAGGGATCGAACCCGAGTCCCCTGCATTGGAAGGCAGATTCTTTACCACTGGACCACCAGGGAAGTCCCTAAATCATTTTTTAAAGTTGATGGTTTACTTTGGAACGATTGTGAGCATTGTTGATGGGGGCAGGTGGTAGTGATACTTCTATTTTATATATATCAGTGGCAATAGGAGAACTTGTTTGAGTGTTGGGGAGCAAGAGAAAGAAAAGATTAGTGGTTGGGGGCCAGTGGTAAGTTATTTCATTAAAGAAATGTATTATTGGAAATATTCGCGCGCGTGTGTGTGTGTGTGTGTGATAACTAGGAGAATCATTCTTATGGTTTTGTCTACCTTTGGGTAACAGTGGTACAGCCAAGTTCAACAGGTACAGCTGGGATCAATGGGAAAGCCCACTCTAGAAGGTGGTGGAGTTTACTGAACAGTTCCATTTTTACTCTCAGAGAGGGATCCAACTGGGTTAGGTCACTTGGCTGTGTATATGGGTGAGAGGTTAAAACTATTCAAAGAACTTGCATTGGAGGAATTCATGCTTCCTTGTTGGGGCAACAGGACAGGGCAAGTTCATTGTAGGAAGGGGTTTGTGTATATTACAACAGCCCATTCCTCCAGACAAGGTTGGTGAATAGGAGGCTCTATTTTGGAATGGTGGTCAAGTTGGAAGGATCTATTCTGGGAATATAAGAAAGTACGTTATGGGAAGAGAGGGAAACATTGGTAATATCCATTCTTTCAGATGGGATTCATGAGAAATTTCTTTGTAAGAGGCTTCATTGGAAGTGTCCATTCCTTGGGAACAGGAGTAAGAGTTTAATCTCTTGTAGAGAGGAATTTGTTTGCATTCATCTATTCATGGGTGTCTGTGAGAGTTCATGTGAGGTGCAATGGAAGAATCCCTTCTTGGGTTAGGGAACAGGAGAGCCCATTGTAAAAAGGGGGTTCGGGTATTCTGGATCATTCCATTCCTCCAGACAGGGATGAAAAATAGGAGATTCTACCTTCAGAAGGTGATCAGAAATATGGAAAGATCCATATTTCTCAAGAGGCAAATGAACCAATACATTGTAGTAAGGAAATTTAGAAATGTGCATTCATGGGGTGGAGGTAGTGGGAGAGAGTTCAGTGTAGGGAGGGGATTTATGGATATCAGGATGACTGTTTTCTCAGACATGAATGGGGAAAAGAAGTGTCTACTTTAGGAAGGGGGTCAGACAGAGTGCTTCCATTTTTATAGGATGCATATGGGAGAGTCATTTTTAGGAAGGGGTCTTCTGGAATGCACCTCTTCATTTGGTGGATGAAATGGGACACTCCATTATAAGAAGAGGGTCTCCTTGAAAACATCTGTTTATAAGATGGGGTTACTAGAAGTGCCACTGTATGGAGATCTCCTTGGAGATGTCCTTTTTGGGGATGGGAATATTGAGAACATCCATTGATGGGAGGGAGAGTGTCTTTGGAATCCTCCATCCTGGGAGTGGGGGGAATAGGTGAGTCCATTGTAGAATTACAGCTCCTTGGAAGTAAATTCATGGGGTGGGAAAAAATGAGAGTCCATTATAGAAAGTGGGTCTCCTTGGAAGTGTACATTCATGGGGTAGAGATAATGGAAGAAACCTTTGTTCAAAGGGGACGTCTCTTTAAAGGTATCCTTGCTTTGGGAATATTGAGAGAAACTATTATTGGAAGGGGAAATGTCTTTGAAAGCCTCCATCACAGGGGTGGAATGATGGGCAAGTGGGGACTGGGGTAGGGAAATGGGAGAGTTCCTAGGAGAAAGAAGGTTTCCTTGGGAAGGTCCATTCTTAGAGGGTGAGGGTAGTGGGACAGTCCATTTTAGTAATGGAGATGTGTCCTTGGAAGCACCCATTCTTTGGGCTGGATGTTATGGGAGAATCCACTATAGGAAGGGATTGCCTTGAAGGAGTCCATTCAGAGGAGGTGAGAAGATGGGAGAATCCATTGGAAAAAGATCTCCCGGGAAGCATCCATTCTTTGAGGGAGGGAAATGGTAGAGCCCATGTCAAGAAAGGGGTTTCCTCGTATCCAGTCTTCAGGATGGATGTTATGGGACAGTTCACCATAGGAAGTGCCTTTGAAGAGTCCACTCATGGGAGGTCGGAGGTAAATTGGTGAGTCCTTTGGGATCCCAGGAGATCTCCTTGGAAGTGCTCATTCAAGGGACCTGGTCAGTTGTGGGTAAGGGATTTCCTCAGAAGCATCCAGTCCTCGTGGAGTGGTGTCCTTTAGTGCATCTTCACTTTCCCTCCAGGACTTCGTGGTGTATGTGATGACGCGGGAGCAGCACGTGTTCGGCCGGGGTGGGAACTCCTCGGCCCGCGGTGGGTCCCCAGCCCCGTATGTAGACACCTTTCTCAACGCCCCGGACATCCTGCCGCGTCACTGCACAGTGCGCGCAGGTCCTGAGCCCCCGGCTATGGTGCGCCCATCCCGGGGAGCCCCGGTCACGCACAATGGGTGCCTCCTGCTGCGGGAGACCGAGCTGCATCCGGGCGACCTGCTGGGGCTTGGTGAGCACTTCCTGTTCATGTACAAGGACCCCCGCGCTGGGGGCGCGGGGCCGGCGAGGCCTCCGTGGCTGCCCGCACGCCCCGGGGCCACACCGCCGGGCCCCGGCTGGGCTTTCTCTTGCCGCCTGTGTGGCCGTGGCCTGCAGGAGCGCGGTGAGGCACTGGCGGCCTACCTGGACGGCCGCGAGCCCGTCCTGCGCTTTCGGCCGCGCGAGGAAGAGGCGCTGCTGGGTGAGATCGTGCGTGCCGCGGCCGCCGGCGCCGGGGACCTGCCGCCCCTGGGGCCCGCCACGCTGCTGGCGCTGTGTGTGCAGCATTCAGCTCGGGAGCTGGAGCTGGGCCACCTGCCGCGCCTGCTGGGCCGCCTGGCTCGTCTCATCAAGGAGGCTGTCTGGGTGAGCACTGCCAACCTGCGTCCAGTCCCATCTGCGCCCCAAGTCCTTTCCCGAGCCTCCTCTCGCCACCTCCAACCTTAGTTTCGTAGTTGGGCAGGACAAAACTACATCTCCCAGTATACCTCAGGAGGGGGCTTGGGCCATTAAGCAAGGGGCCCCAAGGGATGCTGGGAGTTGTGGATTAATCCACAGTGCTTAAAGAGAAGACAGTACAGTAGTACCTATCTTTGCAGCCGAGGGATATTGGAAGAAACCATCCTGGGAGATGGGGTAGGGGAAGAGATCCCTGAAGGTTGGAGCCGTAGTGGGCGAGACCATTCTTGGAGGCGAGTGAGAACAAACCCACCGGACCAGCAGATGGATCTGCCAGGGAGAAGCCATTCAGAGTTGGGGGGGGGGGGGAGGCGGGGAAAGTTCCATCCTATTGAGCTGGGGCCTGGTTAGAGGAAAGGTTTAGGAGGTTTTTTTTGAATAGGGGGAAACTCCATTTGAGCAGAAGTAGACCTAAAGGGAGACAGACCACTCTTAATCATAGGGGTGTGTGTTTTAAACTGTAATAAGAGGATTGACTATTCTGAAGCTTGAGGATCAGAGTCCATTTGAAAATTGGGGAGAGTCTCTTGTCAAAAAGGAAAAATCAGGGCATTAACTCAGAGGCCTCTCTTCCTCATCCACCTCACCTTAATTCTGATCTTACTGTTCCACAGGAAAAGATCAAGGAAATTGGAGACCGTCAGCCAGAAAAGTAAGAGAAACTCTGGGGAGAAGGGTCTAGAGTGATGTAGGGGTCAGGATTCGTAGCCAGTTCTATGTTCACATTTCCATGCATGTTTTAGTGCAAGCTTCTTTGGGACTCAACTTTTCTAGTTGTGAAATGAGGGTTGGACTCTGACCCCAGTTAGACCCAGATCTCGGGGTTTGGACATTTTGGGGGGGAATTGGGCAAGGATTACAAGTCCCTTCCCCTTTTCCCAGCCATCCTGAGGGGGTTCCTGAGGTGCCCTTGACCCCTGAGGCTGTGTCTGTGGAGTTGCGGCCACTCATGCTATGGATGGCCAACACCACGGAGCTGCTGAGCTTTGTGCAGGAGAAGGTGCTAGAGATGGAGAAGGAGGCCGACCAGGAGGGTGAGCTCTGACCCAGGCCCATGCTTGTCCAAGCCTCCTGCCATTCCCTGCACCTGGGGACCTGGGCTTCTGCCTGGCAGCCTCTGGTTCTCCCTCTCACTCCTATGCCTGTCCTCAGACCCACAGCTCTGCAATGACTTGGAATTGTGTGACGAGGCTATGGCCCTCCTGGATGAGGTCATCATGTGTACCTTCCAGCAGTCTGTCTACTACCTCACCAAGGTTGGCCTTGACCCCTGCTTCCTGTTTGGCATAGCATCACTTCCTGTTTGAACTACATCACATTGCTCTGGTGTCACTTCTTATTTGACCTAGCAACATTTCCTGCTTCTCTGACATCACTTCCCATGTCCCAGGCCCTCCCCCACCTCGCACTTTGCTGTTCTGATACCACTTCCTGTTTGAGCTTACATCACTTCCTGCCTTCCTGACTTCTCTTCCTGTCTCTGCAACTATCCCCTCCTGATAGGCTGACTTCACTGCCTGGTTATATCACTGTTATATCAAGCTCCTGTTTTCTAAGTCCACTCTTAAGTCACTGATAAGTTAGATAGATAGATAGATAAATATAGATCAAATAATACTAGGCACTGTCATTTAAATTAAACCTCTTTATTCAGGCCTCACTTTCTGTGTTTGCTGACCTCACTTCCTATAGCTTTGAATTCATTCCCTTTTCTGAGCCACAAACCTTTTTCTCCCTGGAGTGCCCATCCTGTAGGGCCTGCTTCCTGCCCCAGTCCCCCGCCACCACTCTTTTTTTTTTAAATTTTATTTATTTATTTATTTATTTATGGCTGTGTTGGGTCTTCGTTTCTGTGCGAGGGCTTTCTCCAGTTGCGGCAAGCGGGGGCCACTCTTCATCGTGGTGCGCGGGCCTCTCACTATCGCGGCCTCTCTTGTTGTGGAGCACAGGCTCCAGACGCGCAGGCTCAGTAATTGTGGCTCACGGGCCCAGCTGCTCCGCGGCATGTGGGATCTTCCCAGACCAGGGCTCGAACCCGTGTCCCCTGCATTGGCAGGCAGATTCTCAACCACTACGCCACCAGGGAAGCCCTTTTTTTAAAAAAAAATATTTATTTATTTGGTTGTGCTGAGCCTTAGTTGAGGCAGGTGGGCTCCTTAATTGTGGCACGTGGGCTCCTCAGTTTTGGCATGCGAACTCTTAGTTGTAGCATACATGTGGGATCAAGTTCCCTGACCAGGGATTGAACCCAGGCCGCCTGCATTGGGAGCATGGAGTCTTATCCACTGCACCACCAGGGAAGTCCCACTGCCACCACTCTTGAACTTAATATTGCTTCTTGGAATTCTCAGGGTTTCTGTCTTATGTTGGGCCTCATTCCTTATCTGTAGAATGAAAGGGGATATTTTGGGACAGGTAGTCTCTGTGTTCCTTGAGCAGCCTTGATTTGTGAAGCCCTTTCCTCCCAGGCTTCACTTCCTGTACATCCCTGCCAAGTGTGGTTTTATTTCTTCTTTGGCTCTGACCTCATTTCCTGTCCTTGGCCTGATCTCACTTTCCACTGGCTAACTGCCACCCCACTCCCACTTCCTGACTCTTCATTCTTTTCCTTTCCTTCGGGAATTCTGGATAAATAATTCTTTGATTGAAGGGAGCCTCTTTTTTCAATGTCCTTTGTCCTCCTTGAGCTGTCTCTGTTGAGAACTACATCAGAGGTGGTCTTAAAATACCCAAGACACTTCTGGAAAGCCTTTCTTAAACTTGAGGTATCCCAGGCCTGATGAATGCTAGGAACCTATGTGGAAAGTAGGATTTTGCTCATGGAGACCTTTAGGGTGTTGAAGGTAGAATGGACTACAATTCCCAGAAGCCTTTGGTGGAGCTCCCCAGTACCTTCATGCTTTACTACCCTGAAGCTTCCAGGGAGTTGTAGTCCAACCCCTTGTTTGCACCTCTGTGTCTCCTCAGACTCTGTATTCAACGCTGCCTGCTCTCCTGGATAGTAACCCTTTCACAGCTGGGGCAGAGCTGCCAGGGCCTGGAGCCGAGCTGGGGGCCATGCCTCCAGGGTTGAGACCTACCCTGGGCGTATTTCAAGCTGCCCTGGAACTGACCAGCCAGTGCGAGCTGCACCCGGACCTTGTGTCTCAGACTTTCGGCTACTTGTTCTTCTTCTCCAATGCATCCCTTCTCAACTCGCTGATGGAACGAGGTGAGGGTGTGTCTGGAAAGGGGCCGGGAAGCAGAGACAGGAGCCACTGAGACCTGCATCAGTTAAGACACATCAGAGGCTCAGGCCTCATCTTTAGGGACTCTGGAGAGCAAGCTCCAGATCCCAAGCTGAAGAATAGGAAAGGTCTGGGAGGCAGGAGGGCAGAGTCCGTGCACCCATTGCTTCTCACACTCTTCCCCCACAGGTCAAGGCCGACCTTTCTATCAATGGTCCCGAGCTGTCCAAATCCGAACCAACCTGGACCTTGTCTTGGACTGGCTGCAGGGGGCTGGGCTGGGTGACATTGCCACTGAGTTCTTCCGGAAACTCTCCATAGCTGTGAACCTGCTCTGTGTGCCTCGCACCTCCCTGCTCAAGGTGACTCCTGACCCCTGACCTCTGAGTCCCCAATCCCACTCATCCGTCCTCTGTATTCAGCTTACCCTTGGATCTCCCCTTGGACTCCATGTTATCCCCAGTCCCAGTTCAGACACCATGGGTGATGCATCAGCAGCTAGAAGGAAGCCAGCCACATAAATGTCCAAGTTTGGCTGCATCTGAATCCCAGTTGGACTTATTAATAATAGTTTCCAGGGTCCCCTCCTTCAGACATGCTGATTCAGGAAGTCTGGTATGGGACCAAGGAACGTGACATTTAAAACATTCATTGAACGTAAACTACATGCCAGATACTGTGTTTAGCCCTTCTCACTGAATGCTGACTAAGCCTCGTGAAGTAGGTTATTAATTGACAATTTGGTTCAGACAAAGAAACTGAGAATCAGGCAGGCTAGGTCACTTGATTTCATTTATTTACTTTTATTTATCAAACTTTTACAGAGCACTTAACAAGCACCAGTCAGAGTTCTGTGTACTTTACAATCTTGCCATATTAAATCGTCCTAACAACCCTGTTAGGTAGTTCCTGTTGTCCCCCAATTTACAGGTGAGGAAACTGAGGCACAGGGTTTGCGAGAAGGCAATGAGTAGCCTGGGACTTTTGAACCCAGGCAATCTGGGTTGAGTCTCTTGTTTTAACCACAGTGATGATTCTGTTGCCTAGATCTAGGTTAGGTACAGAAAATTTCAAACGGTTACAAAAAGTAGCCACAGTAGAATAATGAACACCTATGCACACAGTAACATAAACTAATGGTCAATTTTGTTTCTTCTCCACCCCTGCCTACTCCTACCTCCTCATGTATTCCGAAGCAAATCACATTTTTCTTTTTTAAAGCTGAGAGTATGCCCTTTCCCACTATCACTTTGGTGACAACCATGTACCTGGAAGACAGTACCTGGAAGACATTGCACAGACATCACTGTCTACCCACTACATCCATGCCCTCTTCTATGGAGGGCCTTCCACTTAGGATTTCTCAGCTGCCCCATAATGATCGTAGATTTTTCACCTCATCGTCCCACCAGGCTTCATGGAGCAGCCTACGAACTGACCACCCCACACTGACCCCTGCTCAGCTCCACCATCTGCTCAGCCACTACCAGCTGGGTCCTGGCCGCGGGCCTCCACCTGCCTGGGATCCTCCCCCTGCAGAGCGAGATGCTGTGGACACAGGTGAGGAGAAATAGGGACAGAGGCATTGGGGCTGTCAGCTTTCTTCCGTCCTCAGGACCTAGGGATCCATAGCCCCAGCTCCTTCCTCCTGGTCCAAGATTCTGGACCCCTAGCCCTCTCCTGCCCCGGGATCTAAGTGCTGGATCCCAGGATACAGGAGTTCAAGCCCCCAGCTCCTTATTTTTTTTCGCAGCGGTTCAGGTCCCCAGCCTCTTTCCCCCACAAACTACCTTCCTCACCTAGGAGGCCGAGTTCCAGGCCCCTCCACTCTAAGGAATCTGTACAACGAAGTTCCCAGTCCTTCCTCCTTCCTTCCTAATGGACCCAAGAACCCAACTACATCGCCCGTTTCCCAGGCAACGGTGGCCTTTCATAGTCTGAACTACAGCTCCCATGATGCTTGGGGACTCCCAAGAGTCGCGTTTGAGGGGACCCTGCTCCAGGAGCTGCCGGGGGTTTTTTCCTTCCTTCGGGCGTGACGCAGTCTCGGCTATCCCCGACACTGCTGCCTCACGCCCATTTTCAGAATTTAACTCCGACTTCTTCGGTCTCATAGGGGACATCTTCGAAAGCTTCTCCTCCCATCCTCCCCTCATCCTGCCCTTGGGCAGCTCGCGCCTCAGCCTCACCGGTCCTGTGACGGACGACGCCCTACACCGTGAACTGCGCAGGCTCCGCCGTCTCCTCTGGGATCTTGAGCAGCAGGAACTGCCGGCCAATCACCGCCACGGACCTCCCGTGGCCACGCCTCCTTGAAAACCAATAGCAAACGAGCGCGCGAACCTTGAAAATTCATCGGCTTCTCTAGAGTCTGTTTGAGCGCAGAGCTTTCTGGGAGTTGTAGTTTTTCCCCGCGTGGAATGCTGGGAGTTTGAGTTTGGGGGTAGTAGAGGATGGGACCGTGGGAAGATGGGTTTGGGAATTTGAGTGCCAGGAACAATAAAGGTATCTGTGGTATTGGCAATGCCTCTATTGTTAAGACTCGGGAGCGGTAGTGATGATTTTCTGTGGAATAAGGCATCAGGGCCTTTGCCTGGAGCATTGGGCTCCTGCCGAATCCTCCGTGATATTTATAGCCACGGCCTCAGCTTGCCCTCTTGCATGTAATCCAATCCAGGAGCACTGTGGCCTCCCACGCATCTCAGAACAGAGCCCTAAACTTGTTCTGCCAAAGATCAGGCCCTCAGTCCTGCCAGTGGGAAATAGCCAGCGCTCCCTTCGACCTCCCATAGCCCATCCTCCAGCCTCCTCCCTCAGACCCAGGAGTCTGGGTTCCCAAGCCCCTTCTGGACCTTTCTGCCTGTCGGGCACACTGATGAGCCTCAACGTTTCTTGTCCCTGTTCTGGAATCCCTCTTCCCTCACATCCGAAAGTGTGGGCCCGCAACCCACTCCTCCCTCGGGCCCAGGAGTCCAAGCCTCTGCCTCTTTTTCTTCAAACGCAGGAATTCAGGTCTCCAGCCCCCTCCTCCCTCAGACCCAGGAGTTCGGGGCTCCCGTTTGAACTTTTCCCTCCGCTGAATCCGACTCTGGCTGCTGCGTCAGGGAAAAAGTAAGCGACAGGTGGCACCTGCCTATAGGGCCGGGGCACGACCACCTGCCGCTGCTGCTCACCCTGAGCCCCTCTCCTGGCACCTGCTTCTGTCAGTCCGCCCGCCGCTGCCCCTTTCGACCCCGCAGCCCCAGGACGTGGAGGAGGAACGAGCCGGGAACCCCAACTTCCGCCCCGCCCCAGGCCCTCCCAGTCCGTGCTCCCGCCCCTTCTCAGGATGCCAGGAGGGGCTCCTGTCTCCCCCACGCCCCTCTCCATCGCTCCCGACACGCCCCCAAAAGGGGGGTAAGAGGCCGTCCCAGGCTGGTAGGGCGGAGCCCGCCGCCTCCAGCCTTGACTGCGGGACTCAACCCGCTCCAGAGCACAGCTGAGCCGAGCCCACCTGGTGAGAAGCCCCTGGGGTGGGGGGTGGGAGGGGAACCCGCCTTAACTCTTCTGTCACCTCTCTGAGCCTAGTCCCCTCCCCACAGACCGTGGTGGCTGACACCCACCCACGCCCTTCTCAAATGCAGGTGGCAGAGACCCTTCCATTCCCCGGGGACCTATCGGGTCCCCTTTCCCCTCTTGATCAAGGCTGTTGGATTCTAGGCCCCTTAAGAGTATTGAGTTCCTTCCCTTCACCCCCTTTTCCTCCCTCTCCTTTCATAGACCCGGGGTCCAGGCCACCAGTGCCCTCCTTCTTAGGACCCAGGAGTCCCAGATCTGCGGTCCTTCCTCCCCCAGACTCCAGGAGTTGGGGCCCTCAGCGCGTCCTCCCTCACACCCAGGAGTCCGGGCTCCCAGCCCCCTCCTCCCCCAGGATCCAGAAGTTATGGCCCAAGGCCGCTCCCATCTCTAAGTTCCTCAGGCCCTTTCCCTGCTGCGTTCACATGCAAGGGACGCCTCCTGACCTCCACTCTGACCCTGCCTCCTGTGGGGGCCCTGCTCTCCCTCCCAGTCCAGGTCCCCATCCCAGCCTTGGCAATGACCCTGGCGGCTTCCTCCCAGCGCTCCCAAATCATTCGCTCCAAGTTCCGATCTGGTGAGAGTCTTCTCTCTGTGCACGTAGGGAAGGGATCCTCCCAGTCCTGGGAATATACTCTAAGTCTGGGAGTCTGCACGGCGGGGTGACATGGGAGGGGGTGTGGTGACACATGCCAAAGGCATGTGTTTTCTGTGCAAGAGATTATTTATGTAAAGGAGGCCCCAGCAAAGGGGTGGAGTTGTGGTTGACAGTGAGTGTGCAAATGGCTGGTGCAATGCTCACGTGAATAGTGGGGAATGGGCGGCTAGGGGTGGGTGTGCAGAGGACCAGGTACTGCAAAGGAACAGGGGCTTAAATTGACACCTGTGCAAATCGGAGGAGCGCCCAGTGTGGAACTGTGGGCAAGGGGACAATGAGCTCTCAAGCCTTGAAAGCGTCAAAGGTTGCATTTCAGGTCCCAGCACAGGTGAAAAGTGTGCAAGTGGGTACACCTGGAGGTCAAGTCCTGAGTAGACAGAGCATACTTGAGTGTGCAAATGAGTCTGCTTCTGTGGTTGGGTGGGTGCGAAGACACCAGTAACCAAAGAGCAAGGAGTGTGCAAGAGTGCACGTGTACAAAGAAATGTGCAAAGAGAGATCCTTGCTCCACAACTGGGGGCCAAATTCTGAATGCGTTAACGTGGCTGGGTGTGTGCCGAGACAGTGAGCCTAGGATGAAGCGTGGCAAAGGGTACCAGTGCACAAAAGTGCTGTAGATGCAAAAATAGAGCCCAGGGAAATGCGTGTTTGAAGGTGGGTGTGCAAAGGAGGTGACTGAGGGGAGGCCCAGAGGTAGTGCAGAAGGGAGTGGGCGTGTGCAAAACGGGGTGTGGGGATAAAAGGGGGCGAGGTACAAACGCTAAGATGGTGATTGGGCGGAGGATGGGGTGGTCATCGGCTGACGAAGTGGGCAGGTGGAGGAGTTGGGGGCAGGGCTGCCTCCTGCCTGCACCGCTGGCTGGCTCCTGGCCCCAGAACGGCTCTGGCCTTCGGCGCTGCGCTGGCAGGGAACAAGCAGGAGGCCCGGGAAGGGAGCAGGCTGCCCGCCCACCCGCCTGCAAGGGGTGTGTAAGGGGGCTGGGCACACGTGTCCCGCCAACAACTGCAGCTCACACTCGCCTGCCAGGCCAGGCTCTTGGACACTCCCTTCCCGCCTTTCTCCTCCCACCTCCCTCCACAGTCCTCCAGCTTCGGATCCACAGACGCTATCAGGACACGAGTAAGTGTGGGCCCTGAAAGGGAGGGGATGGCGGCCCCACTCCCTTGGGGCACCCTGGAGTGCAGCTGCCACACATCTTGCTTCGGTTCCCGAGCCTCAGTCCCTATGCCCCAGGGTACATTGCCATCCCATCCTGCCCTTCCCCAGGACCCAGGAGTACAGATCCCTGGCTGCCCCACCCCTAGGAGCTTTTCTTCCTGCTCTTGGGCTTTTCCCACTCCAATGAAATGCATGAATCCAGATCCTGTTTCTTTGGAGAAGACAGGCATCCCACACCCGACACTTGGCACACATACAAATCTCAGGATGTGGCTTTCAGCTTCTCTCTCTCCCCAAGAACCAGGAGTGCTGGTCCCACCCCTGTCCCAGCAAAACCCCAGAAATCTGTGATCCTCAGCTACCACACCCCTTGGTGACTGAGGATGAGATTCCTGCCTTTCTTGAGAATGTAAAGGTCTGGGTCCCTAGCACTTCTGCCTTTCGATCCAGGAGTCCAGGCAACCAGCTCCCAACACTTGGGTTTCACTCCCTGTCTCTGTCCTCTTGCACCCGGGGGCTGGGGCCTCCAGGGTCCTCCTTCCCATGCAGCCTTGTTTCTCCCTGCCTGGCATGCTGCCTGCAGGCCTCTCAGGGTCCTTTGCTGCCTCTCCATTCTCGGATCCAGATCCATGGATCTCAGCCGCAGACCCGGCTCTGGCTCCGGCCCCAGCCTCACCCTCGAGCCCAGCGCCTTTCCTCTTCAGCCCTGGGGTCCTTCTCCCTGAGCCAAAACACTACCCTTGGCGGTCCCTGAAGAAGGTGAGTCTCGACCAGAGTAAAGGGAAAGTCCCCCTGAGAGTCTAGCCTTGGTCCTCCTTACTGCTGCCCATTTTGCTCCTCTCTGATGGGGACAAGCCGACCCCGTACTTTTCATGGGGCTCTGGGGCAGGAAAGTGGGAAAGGAGCAGAAGCGTTTGACATCATACCTGCTTTTTCAGGAGTCTCCCAAGATCTCCCAACATTGGAGGGAGCCCAAGCCCAAGGAGCACTTGACATACCACCAGTACATGCCCCCAGAGCCGAGACAAGGGTCCAGGGCAGACCCCCAGGCTGAAGGGTCGGCCTTGGGTCCCCCTGGACCACCTCCATGGGAATGGACAAACTCACAGCAGCCTCCTCCTAGGTATGACTCCTGTTTTTGTTCTCTGGGAAGTTCAGGCCCCCCGATCCCTCCTCCCCCAGGACTCAAGAGTCCAAATCCCCGGCCCCTCTTCCTTCAGTTTCCAGAAATCCTGACCTCATATCCGAGAGTCTGAGCCACCTCCTCCCCACCCCCACCCCTGCCCCAGTTCCTCTTCTCTCAGGCACCGGAACTAGCCTCCTGTTTGTTCTCTCGGAGCTTCAGAACTCAGGTCCCTTGCTTTCCTGCATCTTCATGAGCCCCTGTCTTTGAGGACTCCAGAATGCCTTTTCTCTCTGCGCCTTCTAACCTGTTTTCCCCTCACAACTCTCGCCAGGATGAAGCCCAGTCCCCTCACTCCCTCCCCACCAGGAGTCCCCAGCCCCTCGCCCTCTCCACACAAGCTGGAACTTCAGACTCTCAAACTGGAGGAGCTGACGGTGAGTTTCGGGGGCAGCTTCCCAGGCTGGCCCTCTCGCTCAGTGGGGACCCAGAAGTCTAACCCTGCAGCCTCTGCTCCATTGGAGATCCAGGACCTAGGGTTCCCAGTCCCTCCTCTCTCGGTTTCCAAATGTCCAGCTCCGATCCCCCCCCCCCCCAACCTGCGCCCCGGATCCCGCCTAGCACGGCCTCTCTCCGCCTCCCTCCCTAGGTCTCAGAGCTCCGGCAGCAGCTGCGCCTGCGGGGCCTCCCGGTGTCTGGGACCAAGTCGATGCTCCTGGAGCGCATGCGCGGCGGCGCCCCGCCCCGCGAGCGGCCGAAGCCGCGGCGCGAGGACGGTCCGGCGGGTGCTCCCTGGCCTCGCTTCAAGCGCAAGGCTTTGGGAGCCGCTGGGAGGCCGGGCTCGGTGAGAGCGGGACTACGCGCGTGGACCAATGAGGAGAAGACAAAGCGGGACGGGGCGGGAAGTCGAGAAAAGAATAGCCAATAAAGTGTGTGGGGCGCGGTTAAGAGCAAAGGGGGAGGATCTTAAGGGAAGGGAAGCCAATGAAAGAATAGGGGGCGAGGCCGAAGGGCGGGATGGATGAGTGAAGGCCCCAGCCGGGACCAGGAGGTGGAGCCACAGGTAGCGAGTGGATGGGGTTGCTCCCATTGGGCACGGCTTATAGGAACTCGCCCTCTTCGCCGTTCTAGTTCAAGCCGAGTCCAACATCTCACTCGCTGCCCCCTCCACGTGCCGCGGAAACCCTTGTGACGACTCTGGCTCCTGCTCCGGCTCCGGCTGCATCGACGGCTCAGGCTCCAGCTCCAGTGCCGATCCCTTCCTCAGCACCAGCCTCGACAGCCCTGACACTGGAGGAGGAGCTGCAGGAAGCGATCCGCAGAGCGCAGGTGAGAGGGAGCGGGCCTAGGGTCTCAGTCAGGATCAGGCTGGAGTCCCAAGTTCACGCCAGTTCTGCCCGTCCGCAGTTGCTTCCGAACCGGGGCATCAGTGACATCCTGGAGGATCAGGTGGAGCCTGAGGGTAAGAGCCGAACTCCTAGATTTGGGGGAAAAGGGGGCCGAGGTTCTGGGCTTCTGGGTTCGCGGGAGGAATAGGTTGGTGTCTGGACTCCTGAGTCCTAGGGAGGAGTGGGCTGGGGACCTAGACTCCTGGAAAGGACGAATAGGGAGCTGGCGTCCGGATCCCTGCCTTCCTAAGCTCACACTTCATTCCTTCCCCTACAGACATGCTGCCCCCCATCCCCCTGGACTTCCCCGGCTCCTTCGACTTGCTGTCCCCCTCCCCAGACTCTGAAGGCCTCTCATCTGTCTTCTCTTCCTCGCTCCCATCCCCCACGAACTCCCCGTCCCCCTCTCCCAGGGGTCCCACCGACTCCTTGGATTGGCTGGAGGCTCTGAGTGGGGGTCCCCCACTGGGCTGTGGCCCCCCAGCCCCCAGCATTTTCTCTGCTGACTTATCTGATTCCAGTGGCACCAGGCTGTGGGACCTGCTGGAGTATCCATGGTGATGGATTTTGGGGTTTCCAGGGACTGTGAACTGGGGGGGATGGAGCGGCCACAGAGATAGACTCCCTGAGGGAGGGGTTGGAACAACCAGCAGAGTCCCTCCCACCACAGACGCAAAATCAGAGACAACTCTCATCCCCACCTGGCCCCTGCACTGCTGCTGACATGCCCACCTCCTGACTTCTGCCTGACCTCCATATGATCCCCTCCATGGTTGTGTGGTTGGGGGCAAAGAGGTTTCATTTGCTGCTGACCAGGGCAAAACAAGCTGCTTGCTGCTTCCCTCGGAGACCTCATGGATGTTTTTGTTCCCACTTTCATCCCCCCATCCCACTGACTAGATGGATGCCTGTTGCTGGGGAGTCTGGAAGGTGGTCTATGCTTTTTGGATGCAGGAGAGGGACAGGGAAGAGTAGGGAGAGAGAATAGTCTGCCAGACCCTTGGCTTCTGATTGGAGATGAGAAAAATCAGATGTGTCATATCTAAGGTCAGATTCTCTCGGAAGCAGAGTCTGAGACAAGATTTGTGTATCCATGATTTAGGAAAGAAATGCTCCCAGGAGAAACCAATGAAGGAATAGATGAAACAGGACAGCGATGGGGAAGAAGACTAGCTAGAATGTGATTTCAGGTGAAGTCCCAACATCAGCCTGATCCCATGGGGAGCTCTGGAGGATAAATTAAGTTGTAGAGTCTTTCCCACCTTGAGGCAAAGGGAACTGGGCCTTTGAGGCAAAGGGAGATCCCTATTTGGGTTTATTATTGTTGAGTAACAAACCACCCCAAAATTTAGAGTCTTAATTACTGTCTGTGATTGTTCACAATTCCATGGATTGACTCGGCTCAGTGAGGCAGTTGTTCAGCACCATATAATGTCAACTAAAGCTGGAGTCATCTTAGGGCCCAACTGGGCTGGAACATCCAAGATGGCACACTCAGGTGCATCTGGCACCTTGGCAGGGATGGCTAGTAGGCTTGACCCTACTGGGCTGTGGGATATCTGGACTTCTCTCATTCTCTGTGTAGTCTCAGTGCTCTCCCTCTCCATGTGGTTTCTTTCTCCAACAGGTAGCTGGACCCCTCACATGGTAGCTCAGGGCTCCCCAAAGTGGGCATTCCTAGGGGAGGAAGCAAAAACTTCCAGTCTCTTAAAGACTAAGCTTGGAACTGGCACAATGTCACTTCCACCACATTTTATTGGTTAATGCAAGTCAAGGTAGCCCAGGCTGAATATGGGAGAGGACTACACAAATGTATGAATATCGGGGGCATGGTCATTGGGCACTGTCTTTGGAGACCTGCCACTACACCCCTCTAGGCAGTCATGGGCCACAGGTCACAAGAAGGGGGCAGGATATAAACTCCAGGCACCTCAAGCTCAAGGGCAGTCCTGGGAACAAGGTTGCAGGGTAAGCCCTTAGCAGCAAACTCTTTTAAAATATAGGTTTATTATCATTCAGGTATGGTGAGGCCAATAGGTCGGGAGACAATTGCCACTGAAAAGATAGTTTGTTATTTTCACAGATCCCAAAGGAAGGGGGCATGCCAAGCTATGCAGGGCACCAGGGTCAGTCAGGAGTTAGAGGGGAAGAGGAGAAACTTGGACAAGAGTCTTCATTGTGGTTTCCTTGGGAAGGAACAGATGAGGCAGAGTAAGCTTAGGATTGTCTTATTATTTGAATAATTTCATCAGGCTCTGGGGTGTATAAGGGTTGTCCCCAGTTGCCTGGAACTTGGCCCTGGGGTGATTAGGCAGATGAATAATGGCCTGAAGTATAGAATGCCATAAAGGAAGTGGTTGGGGGTATGGGCTCTGGGTTGGTTGCTTTGCATGTGAAAGGCATACTTACATGTCAGTCCTTTATTACCTCTAGGAATTGGCTAGCCCTGGGAGGGGCAGTCCCTCCAATGTCAGCAAGGCCCCAGATGTCAAAGCACCAGAAATACAGAAATAAAAAGGCATGATTAATGCATAAAGCACACAGAAGCCGGGTGTTGGGTGCACAGAACTGGTAAGAGGAATCTGAGGGGACCTGGGCAGGCTGCCAACAGTGTCCACTACAGGTGGGAATGTACAGTGGATTAGTTATGTGTTACAGGACCTAGAACCGGTGACTTCCCCTGGCTTGCTGTCATGTCAGTTTCCTTATTTGTAGCTACAGCCCAGTGTGGCTGAGAGAGTTCACTGAGAATGTCCCTGAGTTGGACCTGGCATGTGACATGTGATGATAAACATTAATCACCATTATTAGCTGCTGATCGACAATTCTAGTGCCTCGAAGTGTGTGAACTCTGGTGAACATTGAAGATCCAAGATAAAAATGGAAGGGAACAAATGCTCGTTACCATGAGGCAAAGGGAATCTTTCATGTCTTCCAAACCAATCAGGTAGAATTTGTCCTCCTTACTTTCCAGATGAATTAATGAAAGATCAGAGAAGGGGAGCGACCTGCCCAGTGTCACACAGACAGGAGGTGTTGGAGTAGGGTTTTAAATCAGATGAATATGTCTACAGCCTGAGCCCTCAGGGTTGAAAAATCAAAGAACCTCAATCTCTGCTCTAGTGGAGCTCAGACATTTGCCAAGAGAGTCCCAGTGCAGGGTGATAGGGATTTTCATGGCAATGGTACAAGGAATAGGAGGGGCATGACTCCTAGAAGGTGACCAGAAACTGCAGGGGAATGGGACAGGGTGGTCAGAGAAAATATTTTCGCCAAGACGCAAAGGGTGAGGAGGAGCTGGTCGGAGGAAGCTCTTGGAAGACAGCATCCTTGTAGAGGGAGAAGAACATGCAAAGGCTTGAAGGTGTGAAGGGCGCTGCCACCTGGGGAAACTTGTGAGGTCAGGGTTCCTGGAATAAAAGGTGGGTGTTGGCAGGTCTTCCTCTGTCTCTGTTTCCCTTCTGACACTTCTATGCCTTTACCCCTATATCAGTCTCTTCCCATCTCTGCCTGCCTCTGTGTCTTCACTCTGTCCCCATCTCTCCTGTGTCCAGAGGAGGGCGGCCTTGGGCTGAGAGCCTGTGGGCCCTGTGTGCAGTCTCAAAGAGAGTCAGGGCTAGGGGCGGCTGAGGAATTCTCTGGAAGGTGGAGATTTGAAAGACAGACCCAGGATTGCGAGGAGTGTGCAGGTTTGGGTCCAGAGTCTGAGGGACGGGCTTGGGTCCTGCATTCTCCATGGCCCGTCCCTCAGCCCTTTTCCGGACATGTCAGCTACTTCCTCCTGCCCCTGAGGCAAGGACTGGGCCTCCCCCAAGGGGGTGGGGAAAAATGAGGGCTGGACCTATGGGGGAGCTGGGGGGAGGATAAGGTCAGATGAGGACCCCTCCCCCCACCATGCTGCCATCCCACGATCTCAGTGGAAGCATGAAAAATACCAAGAATATATTTGACAAATTACCAGTTTATTTTATAGACATATTCCCCAGAAAGATACATTCATATTCATTGGGTAGACTGGAGAAGAATATATTTTGCTTTTCTCCCCCTTCTCCCTCCCCCTCCTCCTCTTCTTCTTCCTCTTCTCTCCCCCACCCCCCGCACCCCATTTCTCCCTCCCTCCCTTCGTATCTCTCTTTCTCCCTCCCTTCTCTGTTACCACATAGCTAATTGGCTGCTTCCAATCACTGACTTCTATTCTATTCTGCCTTTTACCTCTACGTTATTATTATTATTATTATTATCATTATTATTATTATTTGGCCTCACAGTTTGTGGGATCTTAGTTCCCCAACCAGGGATTGAACCTGGGCCCTCAGCAATGAAAGCATGGAGTCCTAACCACTGGACCTCCAGGGAATTCCCATCATCCACCTTATTTTTTCTTTCTGCTTCGCCAGTGATGACCACCCCCCAGCTCCCAACTCCACCAACCACCTGAGCTCCTCGTCATCATCAAGCACAGCCTCTTAGGGACCTGTGGGAGAATTTCTCTGGGAAACACACCCAGGAGAGCTTGACACAGAAGCAGGTGCCATGGTGGTTGAGGGTCATCTCTGGGGCCAGATCCACCTGTGTGGACTTATCTCTCCATCACTAGCTGCCTGGCCTAGGGCAAGCCATTTAACCTCTCTGTGCCTCAGTTTCTTCATTCATATAATGGGAACAAGGGCAATAGTACTTTGTGTGGGTGGTGTGAGGAATAAATGGGTTGACCTGTGTAAAGTGCTTAGAACAATGCCTGGCGTATAGTAAGTGCTCATTAAGTGTCAGTGACTGTCACCGACCCACAGGATTGATTCGATTCCCACTCCTCTGCCAAATGGCTGTGCCCCCCCACGTGACCACCGTGTGTGCACGAGGGTTGCCCTGCCCTTGGTATTGTCCAGCTTTCTCATTTTCAGTCTGTCCACTGTTACCTCTTCTTTCTCTCAAATCTTGTTTATCCCTGATGGTGGATGTTGGGGACTCCCATACCTCAGACAGACTGGTGATGAAGACCTCAGAGCCAGGGCAGGGGGGGTTAGGTGGCTGAACTGGGAGGAAAAGAGGGAAATGGGAATTGTGAACATTCATTCTCTAGAAGACAGGCTCTCTCCTTCCCTTGGGCAAACCGCTTCAGTGCCAAACCTTCATTCAGACTTTGAACCCAGCCCCTCCCTATCTGGGGACCCTAGACAAGTCACTTCTCCTCTCTGACCTCATAGATGACCTGGTTCCTAGGTATTTTCCCAAGAGAAATGAAAACATGTTTGCATAAAGACTTGTACGCAAATGTTAATAACAGCATCATTCATTATAGCTCTAAACTGGGGAGAGCCCAAATGTCCATCAGATGGTGAACAGATAAGCACCCCATGGGACACCCACACAGTGGAATACTACTCAGCAGTGAAAAGGCGGTGAATGGTTGATACCTGCAAGGATATGACTGAATCTCAGAAACATGATGCTAAGTGAAAGAAGTCAAACACAAAACACTAAACATGGAATGATTCTTTATGATTCTAGAAAAGGCAAAACTAAAGTGACCAGGAGGTGTAACCAAGCAGGACCCTATGGGACCTTCCCAGGACAAATCCCCCCATGTCCTCCACATACCTCTTGTCTGTAGAAAAACTTTAGCCTCCTAGGCCTTCCCCGAGTTACAAAGAATAAATTTTATCAGAGAGGTGAGACATGCAGAAGCAAAGGAAAAACAGTCTAGCAAGACAAGATAGTAATAGTTTAGCCATTAAACAAAGTCAAGGACATTTAGTTCCTCCTCAAGGGAGGGACTATAGATAATATTCTGAGTCATATCCTTTGAGCTGTTTTGCAGATACTGAAACCCCCACCAGGTGGAAGAAGTTAATTGTATGCTACCCACAAGAATGTAGACCCCAGACTGGTTGGAACCAGAAGGTTGATGATGTTGACTCCCAGTTACCTCACTGCCAGCCAATCAGGAGAATGTCCAAGAGCTGATCACGCCCCCCACAACCCCTCTCCCTTACCCTGTCTTTAAAAACCTTTCCCTGAAATCCATCAGGTCTTTTAAGCACCAGCTGCCTGGACTCCTTGCTTGGTGCCCTGCGATAAACACCGCACTTTCCGTCACCACAACCCGGTGTCAGTAGATTGTCTTTACTCCACGTGGGCAGACAGACCCAAGCTAGGTTCAGTAACAGAAGCAGCTCAGTGGTTCCTTTTAGTATATTCACAGAGTGGCCCATCCAGCAGTACGATCAATATCAGAGCATTTTCATCACCACAAAAAGAAATCCCATCCATACCCATGAGCAGTCACTGCCCATTTCCTCCCAAACCTCTGCTCCTCCCACTAGGCAACCACTAATCTACTTTTTGTCTCTGTGGATTTGCCTGTTCTGGATATGTCATATGAATGGAATCATATGTGCTCCGTTGTGTTCAGCTTCTTTCACTCAGCATAATGTTTCCAAGGTTCACCCATGTTTTAGCAGGTACAGTATTAAAATGGAGCAGGACCCTACGGTCCTTCCCCACCATGTCCTCTGCCTGCCTTTTGTCTGTGGAAAACCTTTAGCCAAAGAATAAATTTAATCAGAGAAGTGAGAAGATGCAGAAGCAAAAAAGGCAGTCAAACAGGACAAAACAATAATAGGTTAGTCACTAAGCAAAGTCAAGGACCTTTAATTCCTCTTCAAGGGCTATAGATAATATTCTGAGCCATGTCCTGTGATCCGTCTTGTAGATACTGAAATCCCCACCAGGTGGAAGAAGTTAACTACATGGTGACCAGAGTGTAGCCATGACATAAGCTGCCATAATTCTGAGAATTGACCTCAAGGAAATGGGAACAAACTCACCCTGGAACTGAAGATTAACTGTACTTAAAACAATCAAGATGATGCTGGTCAGACCACCAAGGACCAACTTCAAGATGACTGTCAGAGCTGACTGCTATTTCTGCATGTAGCCCCCTCCCTCTGTCTATAAAAGCTCTTTCCCACTGATTGTCAAGGGGGGCGAGTTGGCCTTTGGACGGAATTCCACCCTCACCCCCACCCCAGTTGCCAGCATCCAAAATAAGGCAAACTTTCTTTTCCACCAACTTTGCCTCTTCATTAGCTTTTGAGCGGTGAGCAGCCAGACCCCCACGTTCGGTTACAGTAGTTCACTCCTTTTTATGGCTGAATAATATGCCATTTTATGGATCCACCATATTTTGTTCATCCCTTCAGCAGGTGATGGACATTTGGGTTGTTTCCCCTTTTTGGCTATTATGAATAATGCTGCTAGCAAATGGGTGGATATTATTGTATATAAATTGTAGTCACTAAAGCTGGGAAATAATAGACCAAGCAGAACAAGATGATTGTGTTTACAGACACATCCAGAGATGGTAAAAGGATAAAGAAAGATGGAAATATGCCAACAAAAGTGAGCATCACCATTAACTGCAGTGGAGGGAGAGAGGCTTTCTGGGTGTTTCCGTATCCTGACAGCATCCCAGGTGTGCAGTAAAGGGTTAAGTCAACAGTCTTGGGGTGCTCAAACCCCGCACATTCCAAAGAGAGGACTGACCAATGATCAGCTCCTGGGACATAACCTCTAAGCTCTTGGCTTGTCCTACCTGATAAGAGTGTCTTTGTTTACTTGGGGCCTTGGACCACATGGTATTAGCTTAACTTCTGGAGGTGCTGGAGACTGAGTAGCTGAGGTCAGTCACGTGGGCATCCAGCCATTCCTACGTGATCAACCCACAGTAAAAATCCTGCACACCAAGGCTCGTGGGAGCTTCTCTGGTTGGCAATACTCAGTATGTCTTGTCACACATCGTTGCCGGGAGAATTAAGTGCTGTTCATATGACTCCACTGGGAGAGACAACTGGAAGCTTCCACCTGGTCTCTCCTGAACTCTACCCTGTGCACCTTTTGCCTTTGCTGATTTTAATCTGTATCTTTTCACTGTAATAAAACACAAACGTGAGTATAACGGCTTTCCTGTGAGTCCTTCCAGCAGATCATTGAACCCGAGAGTGGTCTTGGGGTCCACCGACACACCAGGTCTTAATCTGGATAGGAGTTTCTGCCGTTATTCTTTTCATTTATTTAGGCTGCACCGGGTCTTAGTTGTGGCACGCAGGATGTTCGTTGCGGCGTGTGAACTCTTAGTTGCGGCATGCATGTGGGATCTAGTTCCCTGACCAGGGATCGAACCCAGGTCCCCTGCATTGGGAGCATGGAGTGTTACGTACTGGACCACCAGGGAAGTCCCTGCCCTGTTATTCTTTTTTTTTTTTTTTTAATAAATTTATCTATTTATTTATTTTTGGCTGCATGGGGTCTTCGTTGCGCGGCCTTTCTCTAGTTGCGGCAAGTGGGGGCTACTCTTTGTTGTGGTGTGCGGGCTTCTCATTGCGGTGGCTTCTCTTGTTGCAGAGCACGGGCTCTAGGCGTGCCGGCTTCAGTAGTTGTGGCTCGTGGGCTCTAGAGCACAGGCTCAGTAGTTGTGGTGCATGGGCTTAGTTGCTCCGTGGCATGTGGGATCTTCCTGGACCAGGGCTCGAACCCATGTCCCCTGCATTGGCAGGCAGATTCTTAACCACTGCGCCACCAGGGAAGCCCTGTTATTCTTTAAACTGTGCATTTTATGAATGTTTCACATGTATGATGTTAGAATTTAAAAAAATAATCAGGACTTCGTAATGAACAGAAGGCAAATAAAGAAAAGGGAAGAATTAAAAATAAGTTTCAGGGTTGGGTTGTTGCAGAAGGCTTGCTGTGGCTGTTAAGAAAACATGCAAAAAAAGAGAAATAGCTTCAAGGGGAGCAAAGTGAAGAATCACTCAATTCACTTTGGCCTACTGAGTTTGAGAATCCGAGAATCTCGCTTAGCAGACTGACTTCAAAGCTCAGGAGAAGTGATAAAAAGACTAAAAGAGACCTCACTCAAAGAGAAATGTAATTGAAAATGGTGCCATTTTCCCCCAAAGAAATTGGAGAAAATTTTAAAAGATTGTAATATCCAACTTTGGCAAGACTGTGGGAGAATGGGCTTGGACAGAATATAAATGGGGTTGGACAGAATATAAATTTTTTCACAAGTTATACAGCATAGTTGATTTTAAATGTACACTTCATGACCCAGAAATTTCAATTCTAATAATATATCCTTTAAAAGAAATATTAGTATGCATGCATAAAGATTTCCCACACTATAGCCCAAAATGGCAAATGACAAGGATATTCTCCCCAGCATTATTTGTAATAGCAAAAAATAACAAACACCCTAAAAACCTTCAGGTGGGGTATGGATGTGCCATAGTTGATAAATACAATAGAATCTTTTGCAACTACCAAAAGAGATTGGAAGGATGCTTACTATACAAAGCAGATTTAAAAAGAACAGCAAGTTCCAAAGTTTGTACGGTCCTATATGTAAACAAAAAATGACACATGATCTTTTTACATTTTATAATTTAATTTTTAAGTTTTTAAGTTTTAAATTTCTTTTAGTTTTCTTTTTAAGAGCTTGGTTTTTTCCCTCTAGATGGCTCAAGAATTTATCCCCCTAGATGGTTAAGAATTTATCTTTTAATCATTAATTTGTAATGTTACCCTCAACATACATTAAATTCCCAAATGAATTGCTGTCCATTTCTGACCTTTCTAGGCAGTTCCTTTCATCTGTTTTCCATGCACTGGGATCACACTGTTTTATTTATTGTGGTGTGACATTAGTTTTTAACATCTGGTAGAGCCTGCCCTGCTCAGCACTCTCTACTTTTGGAATTTTTAAAGTTATTCTATTATTCAACTTTTTTGGGGGGTGTCTAAAGCGATGTTTCTGGCCCCAAAATAAAAATGTGAGAGTCATCAAAATACAGCATGTGAAACTATGAAATCACCCAGGGAGAACAATGGGCCATGGATAGAACCCTAGGAAAACTTAATTGTTGGAAGGAACACCCCATGACCATGAACATAATTAATTAAATTAAAATGGACAGGGTAACAGCCAGCCTTTTACTGAAGCTTGGTTCACTGAAGAAACTCCATAAAGTCACCAGAAACAACCCTCTCCCCTCCCCACTTTCTTAGGTACTTTTAGTTTCCTAAGGTTGCTGTAGCAAAGTACCCCAAACTGAGTGGCTTAAAAAGCAGAAATGTAGGGTCGTGGGGTCGGAATAATTCCCTAGGTAATGATAGGAGATGCAGTAGTGAGGAATCCCAGGAAAAAATACCTCCCATCCTAATATCCCACCACATACAGTCAGCCTCCAGAATCTAAAGTGACCTGAGAAATCACCCCCTTCCCTCAGCTATGGGGTAGAGAGGGTGAGCTGTAAAAAGAAGCAGCTGGGAGTAGGTCTCGGGACAGTGACGGAGGGGGAAGGAAAATAAGCAACCTGAAAATGAACACATATCTTCATGTGCTAATTGACATTTGCTTATCATCATTTTCAAACCATCTGTTCAATTTTTTTTGCCCATGTATTCTAATGAAGTTTTTGTCTTTTTCTTATTGACTTATAGACATTCTTTGTATCTTCTGCATATGAGCCTTGTGAAATGTAGATACTGCAAACATGAAAAGTGTCTTTTTTTTTCTTTAGCTTTTTTTTTTTTTTTTTGCCACACCTTGTGGCAGGCAGAACTTTCCGGATCATGAATTGAACCTGCACCCCCTGTGGTGGAAGCACGGAGTGTTAACCACTGGGCCACTGGGGAAGTCTGAAAAGAGTCTTTTAATGAGTCAAAGTTTTTCATTTTAATGAAGTCCAACATACCAATTTTTTTATGGTTACTGTTTTTTGTGTGTGTGTGTGTCTTAGTTAAGAAACCTTTGTCCACATCAAGGTCATGAGCTTTTCTTCCGTGTTTTGTTCTAGAAGCTTTATGCTTTTAGCTTTCACCTTCTGGTTTGTGATCCATCTTGAATTAACATTTGTGCATGGTGTGAGGTAGGGGTCAAGGCTTACTTTTTCCCTATGGATGTAGGATTTCTTGCATTTATTTATTTAATTTATTTTTAAATTATTATTATTTTTTTAATATTAGGTTTTTTTTAACATCATTATTGGAGTATAATTGCTTTACAATGGTGTGTTAGTTTCTGCTGTATAACAAAGTGAATCAGCTATACATATACATATATCCCCATATCTCCTCCCTCTTGCATCTCCCTCCCACCCTCCCTATCCCACCCCTCTAGGTGGACACAAAGCACCGAGCTGATCTCCCTGTGCTATGCGGCTGCTTCTCACTAGTTATCTATTTTACATTTGGTAGTGTATATATGTCCATACCACTCTCTCACTTCGTCCCAGCTTGCCCTTCCCCTCCGCTGTGTCCTCAAGTCCATTCTCCATGTCTGCGTCTTTATTCCTGTCCTGCCACTAGGTTCTTCAGAACCAGTTTTTTGTTTTTGTTTTTTAGATTCCATATATATGTGTTAACATATGGTATTTGTTTTTCTCTTTCTGACTTACTTCACTCTGTATGACAGTCTCTAGGTCCATCCACCTCACTACAAATAACTCAATCTCGTTTCTTTTTATGGCTGAGTAATATTCCATTGTATGTATGTGCCACATCTTCTTTATCCATTCATCTGTCAGTGGACAATTGGGTTGCTTCCATGTCCTGACTACTGTAAATAGAGCTGCAATGAACATTGTGGTGCATGACTCTTTTTGAATTATGGTTCTCTCAGGGTATATGCCCAGTAGTGGGATTGCTGGGCCATATGGTAGTTCTATTTTTAGTTTTTTAAGGAACCCCCATACTGTACTCCACAGTGATTGTATCAATTTACATTCCCACCAACAGTGCAAGAGGGTTCCCTTTTCTCCACACCCTCTCCAGCATTTATTGTTTGTAGGTTTTTTGATGGTGGCCATTCTGACCAGTGTGAGGTGATACCTCATTGTAGTTTTGATTTGCATTTCTCTAGTGATTAGTGATATTGAGCATACTTTCATGTGTTTGTTGGCAATCTGTATATGTTTTTTGGACAAATGTCTATTTAGGTCTTCTGCCCATTTTTGGATTGGGTTGTTTGTTTTTTGATATTGAGCTGCATGAGCTGCTTGTATATTTTGGAGATTAATCCTTTCTCAGTTGCTTCATTTTCAAATATTTTCTCCCATTCTGAGGGTTGTCTTTTCGTCTTGTTTATGGTTTCCTTTGCTGTGCAAAAGCTTTTAAGTTTCATTAGGTCCCATTTGTTTATTTTTGTTTTTATTTCCATTTCTCTAGGAGGTGGGTCAAAAAAGATCTTGCTGTGATTTATGTCAGGGAGTGTTCTGCCTATGTTTTCCTCTAAGAGTTTTATAGTGTCTGGCCTTACATTTAGGTCTTTAATCCATTTTGAGTTTATTTTTATGTATGGTGTTAGGGAGTGTTCTAATTTCATTCTTTTACATGTAGCTGTCCAGTTTTCCCAGCACGACTTATTGAAGAGGCTGTCTTTTCTCCATTGTATATTCTTGCCTCCTTTATCAGAGATAAGGTGACCATATGTGCATGGGTTTATCTCTGGGCTTTCTATCCTGTTCCATTGATCTATATTTGCGTTTTTGTGCCAGTACCATACTATCTTGATTACTGTAGCTTTGTAGTATAGTCTGAAGTCAGGGAACCTGATTCCTCCAGCTCCATTTTTCTTTCTCAAGTTTGCTTTGGCTATTCGGGGTCTTTTGTGTTTCCATACAAACTGTGAAATTTTTTTGTTCTAGTTCTGTGAAAAATGGCATTGTTAATTTGATAGGGATTGCATTGAATCTGTAGATTGCTTTGGGTAGTATAGACATTGTCACAATGTTGATTCTTCCAATCCAAGAACATGGTATATCTCTCCATCTGTTTGCATCATCTTTAATTTCTTTCATCAGTGTCTTATAGTTCTCTGCATACAGGTCTTTTGTTTCCTTAGGTAGGTTTATTCCTAGTTATTTTATTCTTTTTGTTGCAGTGGTAAATGGGGGTGCTTCCTTAATTTCTCTTTCAGATTTTTCATCATTAGTGTATAGTAATGCAAGAGATTTCTATGCATTAATTTTGTATCCTGCTACTTTACCAAATTCATTGATTAGCTCTAGTAGTTTTCTGGTAGCATCTTTAGGATTCTCTATGTATAGTATCATGTCATCTTCAAACAGTGACAGTTTTACTTCTTCTTTTCCGATTTGGATTCCTTTTATTTCTTTTTCTTCTCTGATTGCTGTGGCTAAAACTTCCAAAACTATGTTGAATAATAGTGGTGAGAGTGGGCAACCTTGTCTTATTCCTGATCTTAGTGGAAATGGTTTCAGTTTTTCACCATTGAGAACGATGTTGACTGTGGGTTTGTCATATATGGCCTTTATCTTGCATTTATTGAAAAGCTCTTTCATTCCCCCACTGAATTGTGTTAATATCTTTGTCATAAATAAAGTGATCATATATATGTGGTCTGTTTCTGGACTCACTATTGGATTCCATTTCTCTATCTTTTATGTCGGTGCCGCTCTGTCATAAGTTTACCTTTATGGTAAATCTTGAAATCTGGTAATCTCACTGGTCTCTAGCCTCACTTCCACTATTACCTCACTGGTCCATCGTCACTCTTTGCTGGTTAATGTAAATCAAATTCATTCCTCGAGGTATATTTTCAATATATATTTTTTACAGCATAACTTTCTTATAATTGTGATACAGAATTATACACACACAGACACACACACTTTTTAAAATATTTATTTATTTATTTTATTTTTGGCTGCATCAGATCTTAGTTGCAGCACGTAGGCTTAGTTGCCCCATGGCATGTGGGATCCTAGTTCCCTGACCAGGGATCGAACCTGCGTCCCCTACACTGGAAGGTGGACCCCCAACCACTGGACCACCAGGGAAGTCCCTGACACACACACTTTTTAGCTCTAACTCTGGTTCACAGGAAATGCAGGGAACACAGGAACATGTTGAACGACACAAAGAGGACTCAACCAGCCAAATGAAAATGACAAATGACTTGGTTTCATAACAAATTAATGGTTTTTTTAAAAAGAAAAGGAAGGGGGGGCTTCCCTGATGGCGCAGTGGTTGAGAATCTGCCTGCCAATGCAGGGGACACGGGTTCGAGCCCTGGTCTGGGAAGATCCCACATGCCACGGAGCAACTAGGCCCGTGAGCCACAATTACTGAGCCTGCGCGTCTGGAGCCTGTGCTCCGCAACAAGAGAGGCCGCGACAGTGAGAGGCCCGCGCACCACGATGAAGAGTGGCCCCCACTTGCCACAACTAGAGAAAGCCCTCGCACAGAAACGAAGACCCAACGCAGCCATAAATAATAAAATTAATTAATTAAAAAAGAAAAAACAGCAAAATTTCTTAAAAAAAAAAAAAAGAAAAGGAAGGGGATCATTATAGATTAAAAGATATTTAATATTTAAGACACTTGTCAACCAAAGGCAATGGGTGAAGTTTGTTTAGATCTGGATCCAAACACAGTAATAAGACATTTTTGAGACAATCAGAAAAGTTTCAACACAGACTTCTGATAGACGATATTAACATATTATTATAAAATTGTCTTAGATATTTATGTGGTTATATTTTTATTAATTCCTTATCCATTAGAGATATAGAATTCATGCATGGAAAAATTTGATGTCTGAGATTTGCATAAAGTAAAAAGGGGGAAGATGAGGGGCATAGATGAAAGAAGAATGGGGACATTTTGAAATTATTGAATTGCGTGATGGGCATTTACCACTCCCTGTTTTATGTATAAAATGTTTAGTTTGTTTTTAAATTTTATTTATTTATTTTATTTATGGCTGTGTTGGGTCTTCGTTTCTGTGCAAGGGCCTTCTCTAGTTGTGGCAAGCGGGGGCCACTCTTCATCGTGGTGCGCGGGCCTCTCACTGTCGCGGCCTCTCTTGTTGCGGAGCACAGGCTCCAGACGCGCAGGCTCAGTAATTGTGGCTCACGGGCCCAGTTGCTCCGTGGCATGTGGGATCTTCCCGGACCAGGGCTCGAATCCGTGTTCCCTGCATTGGCAGGCAGATTCTCAACCACTGCACCACCAGGGAAGCCCCTAGTTTGTTTGTTTGTTTGTTTGTTTGTTTGTTTTTCCCTAGTTTGTTTTTAAAGCGAATTCTACACCTGTCCAGGTGGAGATGGTGGTGACTTGGACAGAATGGTTATGGTAAAGGAAGGAAAGAAGATCAGATTCAGGGTATATTTTCAAGGTAAAGCTGACAACTTGCTGGTGGATAAAATGTGAAAGAAAGAATCAAGGGTAAGTTTAAGTGTTTGGTTGAAGTAAATGGACAGTGCCATTTACTGACATGGGGGTGGGCAGGGGAAGGCTTGGGGGGCTGAAATGAGGGGAGATGTTGTCACAGACATTTTGGGAAACTATGACCAACCATGACGTTGCTTTAATTTAGAAGCATGTAAAATGTGCCCCCCAATACATTTTTAAATGTACATGAAGAAAATAGAGAATGCTGAATTAATAAATGAACATAGAATTTCTTTTCTTTTGCTTTAAATAGCAAAACCTGGTCCGGTGACCACCACCCATTCAAGTTGTATAAAATAAGGCTGGAAATTTGAAAGGGGAATCCTTGAATAGAGTTACCGAGAAACCTATTAGCCTAGTAAGTACTGTGGCATCCCATTCCTTGGGTACCAAGCCACAAGAAAGAGGCCCTAAGAGAACCACCCAGAGAGACTGAAGAGGTCTGCAAGGGGATGTGTAGTAGTCGTTAGAGCCATGCATAAATCTGGGGCATGTGGGCAGGTTGCTCTTGCTTGCCCTCTGTGAAATAAAATTCATGTATTATGGCAAGATGAGAAAAATTTAAACATAAAGATTCTTCTCGATGCAAGAGGGAAGAGATATGGGAACATATGTATATGTATAACTGATTCACTTTGTTATAAAGCAGAAACTAACACACCATTGTAAAGCAATTATATGCCAATAAAGATGTTAAAAAAAAAAAAAGATTCTTCTCTGCCCTTTGGCCTCTCCTCTCCCCACACTGTGCATTGCGTGTCTGCATTACCCATTGACAAACTCCCCCTCCCCCATGGGCAGGAATCCCTGCTCAGTCATAAAGAGCAATATTCTCCTAGCACTAACAAGAGAACTCCTTAAAAGATAACATTCCTAAAAAAATTTAAAAAATTAAAAAAAAAATAACATTCCTTCTTGATCTTGTAAGGCGTCACATGACCCACCAGGATGACGCTTAGATCTGGATTATGTAAACTGTCAATAACGCATCATTTGATGTACAGCCCTCTGCCTCAAAAAAACTTATATAACTGTGCCTTGATTTCTAACCGGTGGAACAGTTCTCAGAGCTTTCTGAGATGCTCTTCCCTGGTTATAATCCTCAAATTTGGCCCAAATAAAATTTTCCATTTCTTTCTTAGGTCCTCTGATTAATTTTTCATCGACACCTCTTTGAAATTGGGTATGACCACATGACTTTCTTCAGTCACTGCAATGTGAGTGGCAAACCTTTTTTTCCTTTGTACCCATTTTTGGAGCTTCCTCCCAATTTTTTTTTTTTTTTTGCCACACCGTTCGTCACCTGGGATCTTAGTTCCCCCACCAGGGATGGAACCCGTGCCCCCTGCAGTGGAAACGTGGAGTCTTTTTTTTTTTTTTTTTTTTTTTTTATTATTCATTTATTATTTATTTTTGGCTGTGTTGGGTCTTCGTCTCTGTGCGAGGGCTTTCCCTAGTTGCGGCAAGCGGGGGCCACTCTTCATCGCGGTGCGCGGGCCTCTCACTATCGCGGCCTCTCTTGTTGCGGAGCACAGGCTCCAGACGCGCAGGCTCAGTAGTTGTGGCTCACGGGCCTAGTTGCTCGGAAGCGTGGAGTCTTCTAGTCCATCGCCTTAACCACTCGGCCACGACTACACACCTGGAAGCGTGGAGTCTTAACCACTGGACCACCAGGGAAGTCCCAGCATCTTCCCAATTCTTAGGGTATTCTTTCGTTACCTTTTCTTGAATCATCTCCCTTACAAATATGGTGGCCGTGTTTGTATTAGGTGACCCCCCCCTCCCCATGATCTCAGGTAATTGACTCATGGTGGATGCCTGACTCAAATATCAATCCGACTGAGCCAATCAGATTATCTTTTTCAGGAATGTCAAACTGTGGCAGAGAGACACTAGGAGTTTCTGTTGGGCCCTTGAAATGAGACTTCTATTTCACCATTACCTCCATGGTTCACCATCTCTGCATGCTGGAAACGTTACAGTAGCCTTCTCACTGGTCTCTTTGTCTCCATCCTTGCCCTTACAGCCCTATCTCCAAATAGCAGCCAGATATGTCCACACAGCAAATCAGATCATATTACTCCCCTAATTAAAGCCCTCTGATGGCTTCCCATTGGTCTTAGAATAAAACCCAAAGTCCTCATCATGGTCGACAAGGCATTTCATGGTCTCACCCTGCTAACTTCTCCACCTATGTCTGTCTCCATGTGCTCCAGTCACACTGGTCTCATTTCACTCTCATGTATAACTAGACTACCCCCCGCCCCGCCACAGGACCTTTGCACGTGGGATCTCAAGTCAGGTGAGGATGTGCCTGTTGGCCTACTTCATGCCAAAGTCATAAAAGATTTTGCAAATGCAGAGACTAATCTATTTAGTTTGTTATCCAGTTATTTATGGCTGCCTAACAGATTATCCCAAAACTTAGTGGCATAAAACAATCAGAGTGTTGTGCTCACAGAATCTGTGAATCAGGAATTCAGATATGGCTTGTCTCTGCAACATGTTGTCAGGAGCCTCGGCTGGATCACTCTAAACGCTAGGTAGACTGGAACAACTGTGGAATCATCTGGAGGCTTCTACACTCACATGTCTGATGTGTGGGCTGGGATGACTTGAAGCTGGCCTCAGCTAAGACTGTTAATCTGTGGCCTCTCATTGAGTTTGGGCCTCCTCACAGCATGGTTGCTTCAGATAGCTGGACTTCTTACATGATGATGACGACTGAGGACTCCAAGAGTAAGTGTTTCAGCAAACAACTTGAAAGCCATGTTGTGAGGGAGTCCAAGCTAGCCTGTCTTGCAGGATATTCCAAATGAGCGCCACTAAATGCAGCTGCATAAAAGCACTCAGCCAACGTTGCACTGGAGCAGAGAATCACCCAGCTGACCCACAGACTGGTGGGAAATAATTAATTGCTGTCACTTTAAGCCACTATGTTTTGTTAACGCAGTCCTTGAGAGCAGGGATCCTGTTAGGTTCATCACTACAGGTATTTACTAAAAGAATGAATAGACTCTCGTCAAGTTCACTGAGCCATGCTGGTCTCTGAGTTCTCAACAATAATCATTGTAGTCCCCAGAAGCCAGGGTTGCAGAGGTGGGGCACAAGGTCTTGGATTCACACCAACTACTAGCCAATATGGCTCTCTTGTGAAAACTGGGCAAAAGGTCCCCACTCTGGGTGGACTAATTAGAAAAAAGTGAGCCCTCTGGGTGGACACAGTCCCAGGGACACATGGCTTGGAGAGCAGACCGTAGGCTCTATTTAAGCCCCATTTGCCTCCTTGTCCAGGGACCTTTGTGTAGTGACCAACTTGCACAATAATCCAGGGCTTCCCTGTATTGCACCCTACAGACATTCCTCTCTTCTTACTTGGTAAAAACACCCCAATTTTCTTACTGCAAACCACCATGTCCTTCAGAGGAAGCTGATCAACTCCCCAGCTGCAGCAGGCAAAGATTTATTGATCTGAAGCTAAGTCAATCCCAGGATCTCATTCACCATGCCTTATAAGGGGTCAGGGGGCATGTGACACACTTCTGGTCAATGAGACATGGGGCCAGTTGCTGGAGGATTTGGAAGGTTTCCCACACTCTTCAGAAGGGACCTAAGATAAGAACAAACCTCTTTTTGCTGCCTTGGGAAAAGGATATCTGTGTGACACCTGAGTATGTGGCAGCTTTCTTGGGACCACGGGGAGCATACGGGAGCTGATTTAAGAGATTATGGCAGCTCAACATGATGGATAGAACTGGGGTCTTTTTGTTTTTTTGACTTATTTTTATTTAAAAAAAAATTTATTTATTTTATTTATTGATTTTTGGCTGCATTAGGTCTTCATTGCTGTGCATGGGCTTTCTCTGGTTGCGGTGAGCAGGGGCTACTCTTTACTGTCACACGTGGGCTTCTCATTGTGGTGGCTTCTCTTGTTGAGGAGCATGGGCTCCAGGCGCGCAGGCTTCAGTAGTTGTGGCACATAGGCTCAGTAGTTGTGGCTCGCGGGCTCTAGAGTGCAGGCTCAGTAGTTGTGGCGCATGGGCTTAGCTGCTCCAGCAGCATGTGGGATTTTCCTGGACCAGGGCTTGAACCCATGTCCCCTGCATTGGTAGGCAGACTCCTAACCACTGTGCCACCAGGGAAGTCCCAGAACTGGGGTCTTGTTGAGCTGCTAAATTAACCCTGGAGATGTGCCACCTCTGGTCCTGTTGTGTGAGACACATGAACATGTTATTTAAACAAGTTAATTGGGACTTCTGTTACTTGCAGCCTAAAGCATTATGGTACAAGAGGGAAGTGTTCTGGAACATGTAATAATGTGCTCCCCATACCTTGGAACAGATCTTGGGGGAGCCAGAAAAGGAGAATGGAGTGCTGAGGACCAGCTACCATCAGTGCTTGAGGAGTGGGGACAGGTCTGCCGCGATCCCAATCCACTCTGGCAGGAAGGCTGCCTCTGGCTTAAAGACTTTGAGGAAGGGAGAGTCTGGGAGGGTATAATTGGCCAGGTAGATGGTCTCTCCACCTGAGAGGTAGGCGGCCCAGATCCCAAATGTCCCAATGGTCATGATGGTGTGATTACATTGCGTGAGCAATGCAAAATCCTTGGCGGGTGAGCCCTCAATGCCATTGCCGGCAAAGACCACATCCCCGCGGGAGGCCTCAATGTTTTCCCGACACCAGGCCATGCCGTTGCTGGTGACCACGAAGATGGGGGAGCGGTAGCGAGCCCGGAACCAGTCCAGGGCCTGCTCCAGGTATCGCCGGTCGGCCACCACGCCCTTCCACACGTTGGGCATAACGTGGACATAGTCCCCCCGGCGCACGTGGACCCCTACGTAGGTGCTCGGCCGGCTCCCATTCACCTGCAGACCCCGCAGAAAGTTCTGGGCCTCCTCGCGCACGTGGTCGTGCAGGGTGAACTCCTGCAGGATCTCGGCGCGGAGGTGGTGGTAGAAGGTCCAAGAGCAGGGGTAGCCGGTGAGGCGCACGTACTCCCCCGGGATGTGTCGGTACCGCTCCTCCATCCAGTCGTTCAGGTGGTAGTTCTGCCAGGGGATCCTGCTGGCCGTGGTGTCGTGCAGGACGGGGAGGGTGATTCTGAAGATGGGGGCCAGCGTGCTGTGCATCTGGGGTGGGATGAAGGCCGGCCGCCCGTTCATCTTGGCCAGGGCGTACAGGGTGGCGTACTCCCCCATCTGGTTCCCCAGGCGGCCTATGGCATTGACCGTCCACATGCCCTTCGGCTGGGGGCTCCACTGGGTGCTCGAGGGAGATTCCTTGGTTGCTGGCTCCAGCGTCTGTAACTCCCGTGTGGGCTGAATCTTCGCTAGCTTCTGCTGAAGGTGAAATACGGTGGAAGCCGTGAAGACAAAGAGGATGAAGGGGGCCGTGGGGAAGAAGAAAGGTGCCTGTGTGCTGAGCATGGCTGTTAGGAGAGGGAGAGCGGGAGATGGTTAGCTCAGGGGACGGAGGCCCTGGGATAGTGCATGAAGCTGGCTGCGCAGCTGTCCGAGCAGACATTGCGCGGACGTACGTACGTGTGGATCTACTTTGCGTGCGCGTGGAAATGAGTGCGAATGCTCGGGTTACATGTATGCAGGTACAGCTCTGGAGTGTGTGTTATGTGGCTGTGTCTCCACTGGACTCATATGTGCATGTTTACATGTGTCTATGCACTGTTATGTATATAGACACCCATGGCACGTGCGTTGTATGAGTATATATGGGTATTTATATGTTGTGTACATATGTGAGTGTGGAATTGTGTGCAGGTGAATGGACATGTGTACATTGTTTTGTACGGTTGTGTATATACAGGCACACCTGATTCTATTGCACTTCGCGGATACTGCATTTTTTACAAATTGAAGGTTTGTGGCAAGCCTGCATTTTCAGATGACGGTTAGCATTTTTTAGCAATCAGGCATTTTTTGAAGTTTTTATTTCACACATAAAGTATGCAGATCTTAAGTGTCTAGACTGATGAAGTTTTTTTTTTTTTTTTTTTTTTATCTTTTGGCCACAGCACGTGGCATGTGGGATCTTACTTCCCCCACCAGGGATGGAACCCGCGCCCCCTGCAGTGGCAGCACAGTCTTAACCACTGGACCACCAGGGAAGTCCCACAATCAGGTTTTCTGTTGTTGTTGTTGTTTTCGTTGTTTTTGTTTTTTTAAATCTAATACAGTGTTTATTTTTCATTCACCAGGTCTTTTTTTTTTTTTAAATCAGGTGTCTTTAATTAAGGTATGTACATTGGGTTTTTTTAGATATAAAGCTATTGCACACTTAATAGACTACAGTACAGGGTAAACACAACTTTTATATGCACTGGGAAACCAAAAAAAATTGTGTGACTTTGTTGTAATATTTGCTGTATTGTGGTGGTCTGAAACCAAACTCAAAATATCTCTGCGTGATATTTGTATTGTGTACATACAGGGGTGTGTACTATATATATGGTGTGCAGGTGACTGTGAACAAATAGCATGTGTGTATATGTGACGCTATGCATACATTACGTGTATACACATTGTATGTTGAAATGTGGGTGTTTATAGACTGTAAGTATACATGTGTGGCTGTCTATATATAATGAGTTCAAGTGTACGAACCTACTGTTTACTGGGGATCCAGTTTCCTTTTTTTTATAAATTTATTTATTTGTTTTTATTTTTTTGGCTGTGTTGGGTCTTCGTTGCTGTGCACAGGCTTTCCCTAGTTGCGGCGAGCGGGGGCTACTCCTCATTGCAGTGCGCGGGCTTCTCATTGCGGTGGCTTCTCTTGTTGTGGAGCACGGGCTCTAGGCGCGCGGGCTTCAGTAGTTGTGGCTCGCGGGCTTCAGTAGTTGTGGCGCTCCAGCTTAGTTGCTCTGCGGCATGTGGGCTCTTCCCAGACCAGGGATCAAACCCGTGTCCCCTGCACTGGCAGGCGGATTCTCAACCACTGGGCCACCAGGGAAGCCTGGGATCCAGTTTCTAAAGATGTCCATCTCTGCATGCCCTGCCTATCTATATCCCCTTTGATGGGAAATTGCCCTGCCCATCAAGAGCTTGACCTGTCCACCCTCCTGGCCAGAGATGACTGAACTTGTGATAGATGCCTGGCTCCACAGTGGCTTCTCCTTTCCTTGGTTAAGGTCTTGACAAGTGTAGGCTGGCTCTAAAAGACGAGTTGGCCAATTCACTCTTTTGAGTATTTTTATTAAAAAGCTCAGAAGGCAGTTGGTAGGTGAGAGTTTTTTCCTCCTGATGCCATTGGGGTGTCCAACAATTCAAGTCAAATCTGACACTGTCTTCCTGGACATAGTATCAGATCCCACAAGTGAAACAGTTTAGCTCCAGAAGACTGCCCCCAACTTCAGACACTAATCTCAAGTCCAGGGCCATTCATACTCTGACTGACCAGTCATAGATCGGGGATTCCCATGACCAGGAAACTAGCAGGCTTGATAATTTGCTAGAATGGCTCACAGAACTCAGGAAGACACTTTATTTATGTTTACTAGTTAATTATAAGAGAGACAAATGAGTAGTCAGAAGAAGAGGTCCATAGGAGGAGGTCCAGAAGGGTCCTGAGCACAGAGCTTCTGTCCCCTTGGAGTTGGGGTAGACCACCCTCCTGGCTCATGTTTGCTAACTCAGAGGCTTCCTGAAACCCATTGTTCAGGGTTTTTTTGGAGGTATCATTATGTAGGCACGATTGATTAAATCATTTGGCCACTGGTGATTTGCTCAATCTCTGGTCCGTCTCCCCGCTCCAGAGCTGAAAAGTGCCAATCTTCTAATGAAGGCTTGGTCTTTCTGCTGACCAGCTCCCATCCTGAAGCCATCTAGAGGGCTGGCAAGAGTTGCCTCATCAAGTCCTGTCACTTAGCAATGAGAAAATGCCAAGGATATTAGGTGCCAGGAACTGGGGACAAAGACCAAAGATCATTCTATGAAACCACAGCAGGTAATCTTGAAAGGGAGAGTGGAGGTAGGTGTGGCTGGGACATATCAGTTGCAGGCTGAAGCAGAGGAAGCCAGTAACCAGAAGATACCTGAAGAGATGTGCAGACACCTCAAAGGAACTTCAACTACTGGTCAAGAAATCCCAGAAAATCTGCTTATATTTGAACAAGTACAACCTGTTCCTTTCAACTCTGGTTACAACAGAAGCTAGTTCTGGGAGTTAGGGTGGTTGCATACATAGGACAGACCTCCTGAAAACACATGGGCTCACTATGGTATTGAGACAGGAGGGAAGGGGGCAGGGCACACCCTTAAAGAATAACACAGCCATTGAGAAAAACAGGGTGTGACAAAAACTGGTTAGAACCAGTTAGGTCCAAGATGGCGGAAGATTCGACTTCCAGTTGACCCGGAGCCTCATTATATGCTCATTGTAATACATTAGCATATGCTAAATGACACACCCACAGGGGCCATGACAGTTCCATGGCTGACCATAAAAGCCCAAAAAGTGGGCAATGGTCCAGTTCCTGGAAATCTCTGTCCCTTCTCCAAAATAGGTGGAATAATCCTCCCACTTCTTAGCCTATGAAATTTCCCAGCCCATAAAAACTAACCACCCCATATCTTGGGGCCACTCTCACCTTCTGAGATGGTCTGCATTCTGCCTGTGGAATGTGTATCTCTCTAAATAAACTTGCTTTCACTTTACTATGGCTCGCTCTTGAATTCTTTCCTGTGCAAAGCCAAGGACCCTCACTTGGTGGCCCGTCCCAGAGACTCACCCGAGACCTGGGACATGACAATCCTCTCACAACACATTCTCCTGCGACATCATTATAGGAGGTCCAGGGCATTGAGGATTCCCCATCTTGGGTCAGAAATCTTGACCCAGTGGTTTGTAGAGTGAAGCAGTTAATTAAGCTGTTGGCTGAGATTGTTTAGAACAAATCAAAGGCCCCGAAAGGATGAGACTTTGAAGATATGGTTGCGGAGCATAAGTAAAGAAAAGCAGGAAATGAATTGGTTCTGACTCCCCATTATGTAGCTAGAAGCCAGCAAGGAAAAGCAGAAAAATCCTTACTTAACGTCATCACAGTTAACACCTTATTGTTGCTAAGATCCCATCTAGAAATGATTGATGGGCTTTGTCCTTCTGCAGTCTAGGCTGGACCAACACATGTTGCCGCAGGGAAGGTCCAGGTCTGGCCACTGACTGAGCAAGCTTGGACTCTGAGTGAATGGGAATCCCGATATCTGGGAGGATATCCCAGGAAAGATGGCTTTCTGTTCTCTCAGCTCTTCCAAAGTCTTCCCTCCTCCTTCTCTGTGAATATGAGGTTCCCACCCAGGTTAAAAAAAGTCCCTTCCTCCTGAGCAGGCTTTAATCCCAGCATATCCTGGAAGCTCTGCACCAAAGTAGGTGAGAGGTAAAGGTTTCTATTTGATTTGGTCTAGGGCTTGTGTTCCTGGTCAAACTGTTGAACCAAATGGCCATTAAGAAGAGAACATTGGGGCTAAATCAAGCTAGGTGTGACCTGATTGAAGCTGGGAAGCTTCCAGAAGCTATTCCGGTGTGGTCCTTTAGGGTTCGTTATGGCTGAGAAAAGTTAGCACAAGACCTAATGTAGCAAACATCCCTGCTTCTGATTTATAAGTCTCTGAAACGCGCTGAGTCCACTAAGATCACAGGAGGGTTCTCTTTCCAGAAGAGACTCAGGCTTGTCAACTAGATGCCTGGATTTGAATTGAACCAACTCAGCAGGGGGTGTGGGACCTTTGGGTGTCCCCAGGTGTTGAGCACAACCAGAAATAGACTTCTGGGTGGTACAACCTCCTTTAGCCCCTTCCGCATTGAAAGAAAGGAGCCAGGGAGGCTGGGTTTGCTGAATAAGGTTTATTTCAAAGCTCAGTTTTGGCTCACGAAAGTCTCAGCCTTATTACCCACAGGCTCCAGATAAGGCCACTTTCTCAAGGCCACTGAAAGTGAAGCCTCCACTCACTCAGCCCTGCATGGAGTGTACTTGACTCGGTGACTTGGAGAGGACACATCTCTCTGGGGTTAAGTGCACGCCCTCCTGCTGCGGACTGGATTTTGGCTCCTATAGTCATTAGCTGTGTGATTCTGGACGAGTGACGTCACCTTTCTGAGGATTAAAACAGTGCCTGGCACACATACACGTGCAGCAAATTTTTGATATTATCACATGCAAAGCAAAAGGTGATGTTCTGTATGGGCTCTGGGCCAGGGACCAGTGGGTTTCCACTTTTCCTGTTGGGTGTATGGGTAATGGTCAAATCTAGCATTTAGACCACAGATCATAGTATTGGGATGCTCCTCTTCTAGGTCCTCTAGGGCAGACCTAGAGGAGGAATCAATTGCATGAGAGGCTGCGAATCCTGAGACCAGCTAAAGTAGCTCCGTACTGTCAGAAGCAGATACAATAGATAGAGCTGACTTTGGGGATTATCCTTCTGGGGAGTGAGTGAAGTGTGTCTGTGATTCACCTGCCATGATTGCCATTTGATTTTTTTTTTTTTAAATAGAGTTGATGGGAATTCCCTGGCAGTCCAGTGGTTAGGACTCTGCGCTTCCAGTGCAGGGGGTAGGGTTTCAATCCCTGGTTGGGGAACTAAGATCCCGCAAGCCGTGTGGGTAGCAAAAAAAAAAAGAGTTGAAGGCATGAGATAAAGAATATGGGTGATGGGTGATCAAGAGTTGCACTGCAGGGCTTCCCTGGTGGCGCAGTGGTTAGGAATCCGCCTGCCAATGCAGGGGACACGGGTTCGAGCCCTGGTCTGGGAGGATCCCACATGCCGCGGAGCAACTAGGCCCGTGAGCCACAACTACTGAGCCTGCGCGTCTGGAGCCTGTGCTCCGCAACAAGAGAGGCCGCGATAGTGAGAGGCCCGCGCACTGCGATGAAGAGTGGCCCCCGCTCGCCGCAACTGGAGAAGGCCCTCGCACAGAAACAAAGACCCAACACAGCCAAAAATAAATAAATAAATAAATAAATTTATTTTAAAAAAAAGAGTTGCACTGCATTAAGGAAGTACATTTTTGCTTGCCCAACCCATAGACCTTGTTACAGCCCGTTATGGGTTGAATTGTGTCCCTCTAGAAGAGATATATTGAAATCCTAACCCCTGGTACCTCAGAATGTGACCTTACTTGGAGACAGGGTCTTTACAGAGGTGACCAAGTTATAATGAGGTCATCCGAAGGTGAGCTCTAATCCAATAGGATGGGTGTCTTTATGAAAAATGCAAGCACAGCCCATAGTGCATCATATGATGTTGGCCCAAGGGTGGCCCATCCATTGGCCAATCTGTGATGTGTGCAGGTGGGTGCTGGCTCAAGAGGATAAATTGTACCAAGCAGGTTCTCTCCCTTGGGAATTTGAAGTTAGAAGCACAGAGAGGGTGGCCAGTTGATTGTGGGCTTGGCAGGGGAAGGGCCTCTTAGGGCCCAGCTAGTGCAGTATGTTAAGCCATATCTAGGATGAACTGGAGAAATCCAGTTCAGAGCAGAATGCTCCAGTTCCAGAGCAGAGTGAATTCAGCCCTGAGAATAAAAATCGATAAAAGATCCTATGGAGAGGTGAAGGTATCACTGTGCTCCAGATGCCTTCCTGGTTCCTGGTTTCCCCCAAGGCCATGCAGCACTTTCGTTCGGGTCCAGATCCCCACAGGATTCGTCAGACTCTGCCCCTGACGGGGGAGAGGAACCCTCTGAGGGCAGGAAAGCTGGAGGAAGGAAGAGGGAGCGTCGAGGGAGGAGGAGGAAAGCTCCCTGTGGAGTGGCCTCTGCCTTCTTCCCATCACGGTTTTCTCTTCCTTCCTCCAGCTTGAAGGGCAAGGAGTAGACTTGGAGCCTCTGTCTGGCTCCAAATTTGCCGAGCTTGGGACATGGAACAACGGGGGCCAAGGGGGATGCTTGTAGGAAGGCAGAAGGATGGAGGGAAGGAAGGGAGACAGAGAAGGAAAGGAAGGAAGAGAGATGGAAAAAGACAGGAAAAGAGAAAGAGGGAAGTAGAAAGAAATGGAGAAAAAGACAGGGACAGAGAGAGAGAGACAGAGAGAGACAAAAAGAGACTGAGACAGAGAAAGATGGAGGCAGGGAAAGAGAGACACAGAGAAAGAAACAGACAGAGACAGGAATAGAATGACAACAGAGAGACAGAAGGAGAGGCAGAGAGGGAGAGAGAAAAAGGCCGCCAGGCAGGATAGATCTTCCTCCACTGGGTCCCACCTCTAGCCCCTGCTCTGCCCCAACTCTCTCTCTCCCTCTCTAGGTCAGTCCCTTTTGAGATCTCTCAGTCTGTGTCTTTATTACACACTTCCTCCTGTGAAGGAAGGGACAGTGTCCATCTCGTCCCCTGTGTGTCCCCTACAGCCCTCGGAAGCTGGGCTCGGCACATAGCAGGTGCTCAGGAAATACAGGCAGGAAGAATGCAGTCCCGTCTGGCCCCATTTTTTTTTTTCTCCCTCCTCTCAGTGAGTCTCTGCCAGCATCTCCCTGCCTCATTCATTTTCCTATATCCCCGCCCCTCTTTTTTTTTTTTTGGTCTCCATTTCCCAGCACCTAGTAGGTTAAAAAAATGAATATTAGAAGCACAGACCCTCACAATCAAACCTCTTCAATTCTGGACCGGCAGCGGGTGCCCCTGAATGTTCCTTCGAAATTTGTTTACAGCAGACAGAAAGACAAGGTACAAGGAAAAGCAGAATGTTCTAGAACAATGTCTCTCGGTCTTCCTGTTTGCTTCTCCCCTCCCCACCCAGGAAGGGGGATTGGCCACTGCTGAGGAGCCTCACTGGCCTCCAGAACTCGACCCCATGACCTTGACCGAGGCTTCGGGGAGAAGAGGAAGAGGTGGGGAGAGCCTCACAGGGTGGAACCCAGTGTCTGGGAGTGGGGGGCCCCGCACTGCGAGGTTTTGAAAGATTTAGGTTTGGAGAGAAGCGCTATGGGGTGTGGCAAGAGTCTCTGATTAGCTGTGTGACCTTGACCAAGGGCCTCTCAGTGTCATCATCCAAAAAGTGGGAATAATAATAAAAGCACCTCTCTGCAGGGCTGTGGAGTGAATGCTGGACCACACGGGCTGTCCCTTTCATCTGGAGCAGGGTTAATACCCCAAACTCACATTTATGTCGGGCTCGAACCAAATGTCCTGTCTGTCGTCGTGCTCCCCTTCCTCCTAGTTCTCACCGCTTTATCTTGCTGAATTTTAACAACAATCTTGCGATCATAGACACACCAATTTAAAAGCTAAGGACAGGGGCTTCCCTGGTGGCGCAGTGGTTGAGAATCCGCCTGCCAATGCAGGGGACACGGGTTCGAGCCCTGGTCTGGGAGGATCCCACGTGCCGCGGAGCAACTGGGCCCGTGAGCCACAACTACTGAGCCTGCGCGTCTGGAGCCTCTGCTCCGCAACAAGAGAGGCCGCGATAGTGAGAGGCCCGCGCACCGCGATGAAGAGTGGCCCCCGCTCGCCGCAACTGGAGAAAGCCCTCGCGCAGAAACGAAGACCCAACACAGCCAAAAATAAACATAATAAATAAATTAAAAAAAAAAAAAAAAAAAAAAAAAAAAAAGCTAAGGACACTGAGGCTCAGAGACCGGTCAGAGAGCGGGTGAGTGGCAGGCTTGGGGAAAGGCCAGGGCTGCGGGGCTGCGGGGCAGCGGGGGGGGGGGGGGGGAGAGGGAGCTGGGGTGGGGAGGAGACCTGGAAATCAGCACCCCCTGACGTCATCGGGGGTCATTAGAGGTGAGCTCTTGGGGAAAGCCGACAGCTGCAGTCAGAATCTAAGGCTACACAGCTTCTGGCAAATGGGAGGAGTTTGCCCTTCGCTTTAGTCCTCTGAGGTCAGGAAGTCCATCTCCTTACCTGCCCTCAGTCCTTACAGCTGCATCATACCCTTCAGGGAGGGGCGAGAGGAAGAGTCAAGGTCCCTCGCTCCACCCGGTCCCCTGGGAGTCATCCCGTGAGGGGCTGCCCTAACTCTGCAGGGCGATTCTGCCTTCAAGTCCCTCAGAAAAGTGGGGCCACCCAAATCTGCTGATAGCTTCTTTTAAACTTTCTCGTTCTCGTCCACTTACTTCCCTCTGTCCCAGGCCTGGCCTCATCCCCTCCCCTCTCGGAGTCCGGCCGAAGCCTCCGTGCCTCCCCTCCTCCCCCGCCTCTGTCCCCACGGCAGAGCTCACCCTACCGGCTCCTCTGCTCAGAACCCCAACTCTCCCCAACCTGAAGTCCAGTCCCATCACACCCTGTAATTTGCGTGTCCGATTCCTTGAGCTCTGAAAGCCCTTCCCTCCCCCTTCCCACCTCCTCCCCCAGGTCGGCTCCGGTGCCCAGCTCAGTCCCTGCCCAGCTGCACAATCCCCTCCACACCCGCGCCACCGGGCACAGGCAGGTTTGCCCTGTCCATCCCTGTCCCCGAAGTTCACCCTATAATCACAACGCTGGGGAAGAGCTTAAGACAAAAATGTGAGGCTACCACTTCGGAATCCCCAGCGTTCTGCTCGGCCTGGAATGGAAACGGTGACTTAGCACAGAATCTAGGGAGTCAGGGATCCGCTCACCTCCCCGGCGGGGGGCTTGCCTGGGGCTGGAGCCTGCAGCCCGGGGTCTCTGACCAGGGTCCTGCCGTCCGTCTCGGAGGTCGGGGAGCAGCCTACCGTGTGGGACCAGGACATTCCAGTTACCGAGGGCCCCGTCCTGGTCTTTCGTTCTCAGTTTGCCTCGGTTCCGGGGAACCGGGTGACAGGAGGGAGGGAGGAAGCTGGTGGCCTTGGGTGGGGAAGGGGAGAGGGGTGGTGACAGAGGGGATGGGGGTGAGGTCAAGTAACATATTTGCCAGGAAGGAAGGTGATGGGAGCCGAGGAGGGTGGCTGGCTTGGGGGCTGACGGAGAGGTCAGGTGGCCGGTGTGCTGGGGGGCAGAGGCGGTGGGCACCTGGGCTGGGAGGGATGGGCCCTCTGCTTCCGGAGACCCCCGGACGGGGCTGCAGCCCTGAGTGGGTCAGAGGCCAAAGTAGTGGACAACTGAGTCTCCACTTGCCGCTGAATCCCTGGGATCAAGTCTTCCCAGCTCTCTGTCGTGTGTGTGTATGTGTGTGTGTGTGTGAACGCAAACGTGCTGCAGGTACAGGGAGAACTCCCAGTCGCCATCTCTCACCTGGTTCTGGCTGGACGACAGAGTGGCTCGGCGGGCAGCTCAGTGCATTCCGTTCCCTTGGGGTCGACTTCTCAATCAGAATCTCCCGAACCTTCCAGCACCTGTGGCCGCAAACCCTGCCCAGGATCTACCCGGAGCCCGAGGGAGGCGGGGTGGCCGAGCAGCCGGAGCCCCTCCCTCTTCCCTGGGCGCTGCCAGGACGCTGCCCGGAAGGCCGCCTGGAGGAGACGGGACGGAGTCCTGCTGGGCCCGGTTCTTCCTGGTTCAGTCCTCTCAGCGTCCTATGTTTATTTAGTTTGGCAAACAACTGTTAGCACTTACCTGGCCAACCAACCTGATCCCCATCTTCACAACAATTCCTTGAGAGGGACACCCTCTCATGGTACAGCGAGGAAAACCGAGACACAGAGAGGTGAAGTAACTTGCCCAAGGCCACACGGCTAGAAAGTTGGAGAAGCTGGAATACGAAACCAGGCAGGACGGAATCTTGGAAAACACCCGGCAAGTAGAACGCTTCTCAGTTTCCCTTATTTCAACAAAGATTCCCTTAGGAAATGACCATTTTGCATCTCTTAATGGTATGTTATGGGTCCAGGTGTGAGCAGCGTTTTGCAGGAAACTACCCTCAGCCCCTTTCCCTCTCACTTTACTTATTTATTTTAATTTATCTATTTTATTTATTTATTTTTGGCTGTGTTCGGTCTTCGTTGCTGTGAACGGGCTTTCTCTAGTTGCGGCGAGCGGGGGCTACTCTTCGTTGCGGTGCGCGGGCTTCTCATTGCGGTGGCTTCCCTTGTTGCGGAGCACCGGCTCTAGGAGCGCGGGCTTCACTAATTGTGGCGCACGGGCTTCAGTAGTTGTGGCGCACGGGCTTAGTTGCTCCGCAGCATGTGGGATCTTCCTGGACCAGGGCTCAAACCCATGTCCCCTGCATTGGCAGGCGGATTCTTAACCACTGCGCCACCGTGGAAGCCCTTCCCTGTCACTCTAGCAAACCTATGTTATAACTAATTTTTAAACCAGGCATCTTCATGCTCCACTCATCTGCAGCCCAAGCACACCTTTCACATCTTGTAATCGCACAATACTCTGCCTAACTTGTTGGTTCTTTCCGTGGATCAAAGAAGTAGAAATGGGGGCTTCCCTGGTGGCGCAGTGGTTGAGAATCTGCCTGCAAATGCAGGGAACATGGGTTCGAGCCCTGGTCTGGAAGGATCCCACATGCCACGGAGCAACTAAGCCTGTGGGCCACAATTACTGAGCCTGCGCATCTGGAGCCTGTGCTCCGCAACAAGAGAGGCCGCAACAGTGAGAGGCCCGCGCACCGCGATGAGGAGTGGCCCCCACTTGCCGCAACTGGAGAAAGCCCTCGCACAGAAACGAAGACCCAACACAGCCATAAAAAATAAAGAAAGAAAGAAAGAAAGAAAGAAGCTTTCATTTAAAAAAAAGAAGTAGAAATGAAGAATTAACAGATGACCAGGTCTCTTCCCTAGCTTCCGCTCCAGTAATCTCCTGAACAAACTGTGTGACCGAACTGTGTGAAGAAGATAACATCTAGAGGAAGATCACGAGAGTCCACAGCCTGCACACAGCTGGATGACAGTGACGACTCTGACCCCCTATCTCAATGATGAACCGGGACTACTTCCCTCTTTCCCTTACAAGTTTCATGGCAGAATCTTCAGACGTGGTTTTTGGGGGGACACTGAGTCCACCATCTCCACAGGTTGCCAGCACTCTGATTAAAGGCACTTTTCCTTTGCTGTCAACGTTTGTATTGACTTTGTAAGCGGCGAGCAGCGCGGCCCGATTCACTCGATAACATTAATGGCGTATCATGGGTCCAGGCAACGCTTGTTGCTGCCAAACTCAGGCGCAAGACTGATGAAGAATTTTACTGGGGAGGGGTGAGGTGGGCATCAGCAGAGCCCCCAGCAGTCCTAACACTGAAAGAGGAACAAGCAGCGCCTCTACCCCGTGAAGTGACAGGAGGTCCCTGCACCACCATCTACAAATGCCCGCCTCAGCCTTCCCTTGCCAAAAAAAAAAAAAAAAAAGAACCTGAATCCTATCAAGCCTGTCACTGTAATCGCCAGTTTTCAGAAAATAGGAGGAAGGAGGATAAAGTTGCCACTGAATCAACACCATGAGGATGAAATCAGCCAAGTCCAGAACGTGGGACACAGTCTACAGGACAAATGACCCGGTTTCCCCAACGATTCGGTGACGTGGAAGAAAGAAGCAGGGGTGGGTGGGGTTACCTATAATACATGCAAAGCAGATTCAGGGCTCAGAAACGTATAAACAGATTTTTCAGCTGTACGAATGTCTAACAGGTTGTTCAAAAGTCATGGGGAGGGCTTCCCTGGTGGCGCAGTGGTTGAGAATCTGCCTGCCAATGCAGGGGACGCGGGTTCGAGCCCTGGTCTGGGAAGATCCCACATGCCGCGGAGCAACTCGGCCCGTGAGCCACAATTACTGAGCCTGCGCGTCTGGAGCCTGTGCTCGGCAACGAGAGGCCGCGATAGTGAAAGGCCCGCGCACCGCGATGAAGAGTGGCCCCCGCTTGCCACAACTAGAGAAAGCCCTCGCACAGAAACGAAGACCCAACACAGCCATACATACATACATACATACATACATAAAAAGAATGTAAGCAGACAAGAATAGCATTAAAAAGAAATAATAATTAAAAAAAAAAAGTCATGGGGATGCGGGAGGATTCTTCCCCTTGTAACTTTCAGTAGTCCTGGCCCTCAGTCACTAAGTGCGTTGCTAGTGTCGGAAAACCATCGTGACAACTAAAAAATGCTCCCATGGATTCCCAAAATGCCCCCTGGGGGACAGCACTACTCATTTGAGAACTGTTGTCTTACCCCTTCTGCTGTCCTGTCTTAGCAGCACCAGCTCTCTGGAGAAGAAAACCCTTCTTGGTAGCAATTGTCAATCTCCATAGTGTAAAAACTCCCACCATGACCAATGGCTTCATAGTGTATGAATATCTATATGAAATGTCCAGAATAGGCAAGTCAAGAGGGACAGAAAGTAGGTTAGTGGTTGTCAGGGGCTGGGGAAGGCAGGGAATAGGGAATGACTGCGCTGGGTACCGGTTTCTTTTTGAGGGAATGGGAATGTTCTGGAATTTGATAGTGGTGATGCTTGTACAAGACTATGAGTGTGCTGAAAATCACTGTATCATACACTTTAAAGTGGCAAATTGATTATTGCCATTATCAGTTGTGATATTGAAACCAAGCAGGACCCTGTGGGGCTCCTGGGTGCAAAAGCCTTTCTGTGTCCCCTTCCCTGCGTTCCAAAGGGCAGGTTCAAACAGTTGCTAATCAGGGAAGGGAGGGGATGCAGAGACAAGGGAGTAGTCAAGAAACAATAGTGCAGCCTTGGGGCAGGGTCCTGGTTCCCCCTCACGGGATACACATAACAATATCTTTGAGCTGTTTACAGAACTAAAACCCACCCAAGATGGAAGATGTTAGCATTCTTCATTCCAGAGAAGACCACCTGAGGCCAGGTTAAAAGAACCAGAAAAGCTCATCAGGAGACCACCTGAGACCAGATCAAAGGAGTGCAGGCCCTGCACACACCCTAATCCTTATCAGCAGCCCCGCCCTTGAACCATTGCTATAAAACTCCTCACCGAATCCCCCCAGGTTGGGACACACAGTTTTGAGAGGCACAAGCCCACTGTGTCCCCCTTTGCCTGGCAAAGCAATAAAGCTATTCTTTTCTAATACTTCACCCAAAACTCTGTCTCTGAGATTCGATTCGATTCCGTGCACAGAAGCTGAGTTTTCGGCATCAGTCTCACTGGCCCTAACCCTCCTCTGCCCAGCCTGGCCTCGATTTAAGTTCCTCGCACACTTCCCCAAGCCTCAGCAGCCAGGTGTCTTGCTTTGACTTCTGCTTTGCTCTTTTCAGACACCCCAGCTCAGAATGCCAAGGAGAAAGCCCAAGGTCACACAGAGAAGGTGACATAGAGGCAGGTTTCAATCTAAGTCACTCATACCCAAATCCTCGCTCGCCCTTGCCTGGCCAGTGCCTTTGCAATTTGGGTATCAAGGTTAGTCTGACTTCTTGGGGCTTCCCTGGTGGTGCAGTGGTTGAGGATCCTCCTGCCAATGCAGGGGACACGAGTTCAATCCTTGGTCTGGGAAGATCCCACATGCCACGGAGCAACTAAGCCCGTGCACTACAACTACTGAGCCTGTGCTCTAGAGCCCGCAAGCCACAACTACTGAGCCCGCGTGCCGCAACTAATGAAGCCCACGCGCCCACAGCCCATGCTCCGCAACAAGAGAAGCCCCCGCTCGCGGCAACTAGAGAAAGCCCGCATGCAGCAATGAAGACCCAATGCAGCCAAAAATAAATAAAATAAATAAATTTATTAAAAAAAAAAAAGAAGCCCGCACACCTCAACAATGTGACTTTTCTAGGCCAGTGTTCTTTTCAGTTTTTAGGACCACGACTCATTGTGACAGTTTGTAAACACACAGATACAGTCCTTTTTGCCACTTCAAGTGACATATGCACAAGTTCCAGGGATTTGGATGTGGACATCTGGGCAGGAGGGTGAGGGGCATTTTTCTGTCTACTACATGTTCTATAGTTTTATTACATTTGACTTTCAATCAGTCCGTTTGTTCAGCTCTCAATATCACCCTGAGCTGCCTTTTGGAAGGTGAATTCTGTCTGATTTACATACCTCAAAATTTTGGCTGTTTCATGGTAGTACAGTGGCTTAGTGCGTGTTGGCTGCCGGAGCTGGCTTTCCTTAGTCTTTCATGGGAACTCACCAGAGACAGGTCCAACCGGCATGATCTTATTATCTTGACTCCATGGATTCCTTTGCCCTAAGAAACTTGATTATGGAGTATTGTAGGTCAGGTGGGTCCTCTGAATAGAGCTCTGTAAAGTTCCACATGAGCTCAAGAAAGGATGTAGTTGTCTGGTGATAGTCATTCATTCAACAAATATTTGTTGAGTGCCTACTAAGTGCCAGGTGCTGTTCTAGGTGTTGAAGACACAGTAGTGAACAAAACAGACAAGGGTCTGCTCTCATGTAGTCTACATTCTACTGGGGAGATAGACAATAAGCCAAAGAAAAGCCAAAGAAAGGGACTTCCCTGGTGGCGCAGTGGTTAAGAATCCGCCTGCCAATGCAGGGGACACGGGTTCAAGCCCTGGTCCGGGAAGATCCCACATGCCGCAGAGCAACTAAGTCCATGCGCCACGACTACTGAACCCGCATACTGCAACTACTGAAGCCCGCACGCTCGAGCCCATGCTCCGCAGCAAGAGAAGCCACCGCAATGAGAAGCCAGCGCACCGCAACGAAGAGTAGCCCCCGCTCGCTACAACTAGAGAAAGCCTGTGCACAGCAAAGAAGACCGAACACAGCCAAAAATAAATAAAATTAAAAAAAAAAAAAAGCTTAGTCTGACTTCTTGAGCCACCAAGAACCTCCATAACCCTCTGTTTTATATTCATACTGCACCTCGAATGATAATAAAACAATAATAATGGAATCATAATATCTACAGTGGCTGTAGGCCCCTGAAGGCAGGAGCCCTATTGCTGTTATTTATTGCTGCACAGTATCAACAGCTTAATCCTCCCCACTCCAGGAGGTGATCACTGCCAACTGAGGCACAGAGAGGTGCAGTCACTTGCCCAAAGTCACACAGCCTGCAAGTGGCAGAGCTGGGATTTGAATCCTCAACCCGTATCTGATGTATGTGGTTTTTAAATTATAGTAAAATACACCTAACATAAAATTTGCCACCTTAACCATTTTAAAGTGTGCAGTTCCAGTGTTAGGTATATTCACAGTGCTGTGCAGCCAACCTCCCATACTCTTCATCTTGGAAAAACTAAAACTCTGTCCCCACCATACAATTCCCAGTACTCCCTCCTCACCACCTCTGGCAACCACCATTCTACTTTCTGGTTCTGTGGTTTTGACTTTTCTAAGTACCTCGTATAAGGGGGATCATATAGTATTTGGCTTTTTGTGACTGGTTTATTTCACTTAGCACAATGTCCTCCAAGTTCAACCACGTTGTGGCCTATTTCAGAATCTCCTTCTTTTTTAAGGCTAAGTAATACCCCATTGTATGTATAGACCACATCGTGTTTCTGCATTCATCCATTGATGGACACTTGGGTTGCTTCCATCTTCTGGCTCTTGTGAATAGTGCTGCTATGAACATGGGTTTAGTCGGTTTTTTTTTTTTTAACTGAAGAAGTTTTCTTTATATATAAATTTAGTTACTTATTTAGTTTTTGGCTGCGTTGGGTCTTCATTGCTGCACGCCGGCTTTCTCTAGTTGCGGCGAGCGGGGGCTACTCTTCCTTGCGGTGCGCGGGCTTCTCATTGCGGTGGCTTCTCTTGTTGTGGAGCACGGGCTCTAGGCACATGGGCTTCAGTAGTTGTGGCTCGTGGGCTCAGTAGTCGTGGTGCACGGGCTTAGTTGCTCCGCGGCATGTGGGATCTTCCTGGGCCAGGGCTCAAACCTGTGTCCCCTGCATTGACAGGTGGATTCTTAACCACTGTGCCGCCAGGGAAGTCCCTAGTCTGTATTTTTAAAAGGAACACTCACTGCTTCTTCAGCACCCGGAACCATTTCTGCTGATAATAAATGCTCAGAAGTTTGTGTTGACAGTGTTCATTGCAGCACTATTTACAATAGCCAGGACATGGAAGCGACCTAAATGTCCATCAACAGATGAATGGGTAAAGAAGTTGTGGCACACATATACAATGGAGTATTACTCAGCCATAAAATGGAAAGAAACTGAGTTATCTGCTGTGAGGTGGATGGACCTAGAATCTGTCAAACAGAGTGAAGTAAGTCAGAGAAAAACAAATACCGTATGCTAACACATATATATGGAATTTTAGAAAGCGGTACTGATGAACCTAGTGGTGGGGCAGGAATAAAGATACAGACATAGAGAACGGACTTGAGGGCAAGGCGGGGGCGGGGGGGGAGGGAGGGGAAGCTGGGATGCAGTGAGAGAGTAACAATGACATATATACACTACCAAATGTAAAATAGCTAGCTAGTGGGAAGCAGCCGCATAGCACAGGGATATCAGCTCGGTGCTTTGTGACCACCTAGAGGGGTGGGATAGGGAGGGTGGGAGGGAGACGCAAGAGGGAGGAGATATGGGGATATATGTTTATGTATAGCTGATTCACTTTGTTATACAGCAGAAACTAACACAACATTGTAAAGCAATTATACTCCAATAAAGATGTGAAAAAATAAAATAAAACTCAAAAAAAAGTTTGTGTTGAATAAATACAGGGGTGCCCAACGCTTACATAGTGAGTGCTCTTGTGAACCTCTTGCCCTTAGAGATGGAGAAACCGAGGTAGAGAATTCACGCCCTTCCTGGGAGCCCACAGCTGAGGTGGGCAGAGTGGGATTGGATCCCAGGACGTGATGTTCGGGGACCCTGGCTCCTTGCCATCCTTCAATTCAACCCCTACTTAACAAACCTGAAAGTGGCCGTCACCTGCGTGGGGCTAGCTGCACAGAAGTGGGAAGCAGTACAGAAGAGGGGCACACTGGGTGTCACGGGCCCAGGTTGGAATCCTGACTGTGCCACATGTAAGCTCGGGGACTCTGGGTGAGAGACTGACTTTCCCCAGCCTGTGAAATAGCCTGGCACCTGCTTCAGAAGATTGCTGTGGATAAGCAGTGAGGCCCCGTGGGAGAGGTACCAGCAGGTGGGCCATTACTAGTAAGCCGTGACTGTGACTCAGCCCCTCTGCAACGGTGCTGACCCTAAACAAGGTCCTGCACAGACACCTTCTGCATTTCCTCAAACACTGACCCGTGTCCTCTTGAAATGCAGCTGCCATGCTGTGAGGAAGCCCACCTATCCTTCAGGAGAGAGGCCACATGGAGGGGACCCAAGTGTCCCAACCAAGCTCCCCACTGAAGGCAGCTGCATGAGAGACCTCAGATGACCTCACATGGAGAGAAGAACCACCCAGTCAATCCCTATAACTTAGAAACAATACATTCTGCAGTTGAAGCCATTCTGTTTTGGGGTTTTTTGTTACACAGCATTAAGGTGGCATGCTTCCCTGAGAGCTGGAAGCATGTCTGTTTTGCCCCCTACTGTGTCCTCACTGCCAAGGACATTTCTTGGTAGATAGTAGGTGCTCTATACATATTTGTTGAAGGAAGGGAGGGAGGAAGGAAAGGATTTTCAGAACTTCGTGTCCTGGACTGATGTCCATGAAATGTAAGGGAAGCCAGTAACTACCCACCAGCCTCTATGTATGTATCTATAGCATGTGTTTAGTTGGAGGCTGTACATATGTATACAGACACCCCTTGGAAATGTGGAGGGTTTGGTTCGAGACCACTGCAGTAAAGCGAATATTGCAATAAGTCAAGTCACACAAGTTTTTTGGTTTCCGAGTGCAGGTAAAATCATGTTTACCCTATACTGTAGTCTATTTATTAAGTGTGCAATAGCATTATGTCTTAAAAAATGTACATAGCTCAGTTAAAAATACTTTAGTGCTGGCGTTTTCCTGGTGGTCCAGTGGGCAAGATTCCACGCTCCCAATGCAGGAGGCCCAGGTTCGATCGGTGGTCAGGGAACTAGATCCCGCATGCATGCCGCAACTAAGAGTCCACATGCCACAACTAAGAAGTCCATATGCTGCAGCTAAAACAGGTCCCGCATGCCGCAACAAAGATCCTGCGTGCCGCAACTAAGACCTGGCGCAGCCAAAATAAATAAATATTAAAAAAGAAAGAACTTTAGTGCTAAAAGATGTTAACCACCATCTGAGCCTTCAGCGAGTTGTAATCTTTTTGTAATAATAACATCAAAGATCAGTGATCACAGATCACCATAACAACTATAATAATAAGGAAGAAGTTTGAAATGTGGCGCGAACTACCAAAATGTGACACAGAGACATGAAGTGAGCAAATGCGATTGGAAAAATGGCGCTGATGGACTTGCTGGAGGCAGAGTTGCCACACTTGTAAAAATCGCAGTATCTGCTGAAGCGCAATAAAGCAAAGCACAATAAAACGAGGTCGGCCTGTAGATAGTACTATCTCATTTCATAACCAAGTCCTGGGATGCCAGAAGTTTCCTGATGGAGGATTGTCCCGCAACCCCATGACTTTTGAACATTTTGCCAGACACGCATGTAGCTGTAAAACTTGTTTCTAGGTAGCTGAGCCCAGGACATGTTTTGCTTATTAACCGAGGAGTTGGAGGCTGCACGTGGAGCCCAAGGAGTTGGAGCCCAAGGTTGCATATTGGCATGTGGACAGGATGCTCCCTTGTGACCACAGGGAAGGTGCATGGGTATCCAGAGCTGAGGGTGAAACGCTGGAAACTCCCTGGACGCCCCGCCATCCACGGGCTCTGCACTGGGCAGGAGATACTCAGCGGAAACTAAAGGACCACTTCCAACATCCTTCCAGTCTCTATGACCAAGGTTACCTGTGGCCTCTGCCATCAGGCTGAGAGCCCTATGGGGTGGGGACTGAGGCCGGGCCACTCCTAAGCTGGTCCCCTGGCACAAAAAAGGAGCCTTGGTAAATTTTTAAAAACTGTATTATGGAATTTAAATTTAACAACATGCAGAAAAGTAGACAGACTAGTACAATAAAGACCCACATACCCATCGTTGTTTTCAATGCTTTGCCAGTCTTGGGCATCTGTACCTCACCCAGCCTTCCTCATTCAATCTGTAAACATTTCATGGTGCTCCCCCGACTGATGAGAATATTTTAAAATACATAACAAACACCATGCTGTTACTAGATCTAAATATTAACAGTAATCTCTGAATATCACATAATACCGAGCCTAAATTATAATTTCCTGGATAGTCTTAAAGCTGTGTTTTTTCTTTGAACCACGACCAACACATTCTCATGTAAAAGTGAAAATCCACTGGTCTGTGCCCCAGACCCCACACATAACAGCACCCTTTGCTTTGGGTTTTTGTTGTTGTTGGTTTTTTTTTTGGCCACACCACGTGGCACGCAGGATCTTAGTTCCCTGACCAGGGATTGAACCCGTGCCCCCTGCAGTGGACGCTCAGAGCGCTAACCACTGGACCGCCGGGGAATTCCCAGCACCTTTTGCTTTGTGCATGATGATGGCTAATACTCACTACATGGGTATGTGTGCCAGGAGCTGGGTTTTTTAAATAACAGCTTTACTGAGCTATAATTCGCATACTATAAAATTCACCCATTTAAAGTATACAGTTCAAAGAGAGTAAATTCTAAGAGTTCTCACCATAGGAAAAAGAAATTTTTTTTTTCTATTTCTTTAATTTTGTATCTCTATGAGATGTTGGATGTTCACTGAACTTACTGTGACAATCACTTCACGATGTGTGTAAATCCAATCATTCTGGTGTACGTCAATTTATACAGTGCTGTATGTCAATTATATCCCAATAAAACTGGAAGAAAAATAAATAAAGTACACAACTCAATGGTTTTGAGCGGCTTGGAGATCAGTGACTTCCAAATCGGAATGGATTCAGAGCTCTGCACCCATCCCTACTGTCATTTTAGAACATTTTCATCACCCGGTTAAGCAATCACTGCGAGGAAGGTCTCCATTCACTCAGCCCTGTATGGAATGTACTTCACGCGATGACTCAGAGGACACATGACTCTGTGGGTAAGTGCACACCCTCTGGCCACGGGCTGCTGATTTCAGCTTCCCACACTCAGTAGCTGTGGTCCTGGGCAAGTGACTTCACCTCTCTGAGGGTTAAAACAACGCCTGGCCAAAGAACCACATATTGTAGGAAATGTCCAAAAAAGGCAAGTCCATAGAGACAGAAAGCAGATTGGTGGTTGCCAAGGGCTGCGGTGCTTAAGAGGGAACGGGGAGCCTTTTCTTTCAGTGGCCGTGAGGAAGGGGCCTTATCTGGAGCTTGTGGGAGATAAGACTGTGAATCTCCTGAGCTCTAGCTGAGCTGCGAAATGAACCTTATTCAGCAAACCCAGCCTCCCCGGCCCAAGAGGGTTGTCCAATCCAGGCATCTATTTCTGGCTGGGCTCAAATAAACACATGGAGGCGACCCAAGGGACCCAGCCCCATCTGGGTTGGTTCGGGTCCAGGCATCTAGTTGGACAAGCCTGAGTCTCTTCTGGAAAGATAACGCTCATGCGATCTTAATGGGCTCTGAGCGTTTCAGGGACTTATAAATCCAAAGCAAGGATGTCGCTGTAGGTCACTCCTGTGCCACATCTGTATAGCTTCTGGCAGCTTCCCAGGTTCAACCAGGACTCACCCTGTTTGACTCAGCCCCATTGTTCTCTTAATGGCCCCTGGGTTCCAGGCTCTGACCAGGAGCACAGATCCTGGGCCAAGGCATTTGTGCACACGCTGGCTGTAACCTGTTGTGTGCTAAGCCAGGAGCACTGACTCGGAGCTTGTTCAGTCCATTCAGTAAATATGCATTAAACACTGTATTCGTTTTGTAGGGCTGCTATAACCGCGTACCGCAAACTGGGTGTCTTCAAACAATAGGAAATTACTCTCTCACCTTCCTGGAGGCCCGACGCCAATCTCTGCGTCGGTCATCATGGGCGTTCTGTGTGCCACCTGTCGTGCTGCAGTAGGACACACCTTATTCCAGTGTGACCTCATCTTAACTAATTACATCTGTAAAGACCCTTTTCCCAGATGTCACATCCTGAGGTACTGGGAATTAGGATTTCAACATCTCTTTTAGGGGGACACAATTCACAATTCAACTCATAACAAACACACACGATGTGCTGGTGCTCTCTGGAGCGCTGGGCTGTGAGAGCTCTGTCTTCAGAGACCCTAAGTAGTCCCTGTCCTTCTGGGCGTCCTTGTATCCCCTCTGGTGAGGAGCAGGGGCAAGGTGTCGAAGGGCTTGCTACCTTCTGGTTTGGGCTTGCAAATCCAGGAAGGAGCTTAGTAAATACTTCTTGAATGAATTAGTGTAATTTATTGTTGGCAGCTGGTCAGTTCCTGCTTTGGCCCTGATAAAATAAAAGTTGTAAACGTCCTTGTCCACCAAGGCTCTTCAAACACAGGGAACAGAGCTGGGTCACCCAAGCTTCTAGATTAAACAGAGCTCAATAGAGTATATCGAGCTACCCCATTCAGCTCCCGGAGGCAGCTGGTGCCTGTTCTGTCCACCGGCAGGGCCCTTTCTGGGTGGAGACCTCCTGGGAGGTAACAAGAGAGGGTGGCTGTGAGCACGGGTCCTCTGAATCTTCCCCCAGCACCTAAAGGTCCCCAGGATGTGCAAGAAAAGATGTGCAAGAAACTAGCGCCCAGCTTCCCACCCGTGGGTGCTGTGACAGCTCCACAGATTTCATCTTCATCCACCAAGTCAGGTCTGTGAGAAATGTCACCTCTCTTCATTATTTTCTGTGAGTCAATTTGATTTTGACTGAGAACAAGTCCTCATTCCACTAAGCTGGCCAGAAATTCAGCTAGGGGTTTCAACGTCAGAGCAACGTGGGCATTTCAGATTCAACGTGGGAATTTCTGTGTGTAGTACCAAAATCCTGGAGGCATCACTCAGACTCCCAGCAGGAGATGGGACACTCATAGGAGGTGACATGGGAGGAGTCAAATAGGATAATTTACCAAGATGTGGGTAGGGTGTAGGGAAAACAATGAGAGACAATACAGCTCCCAGGGGCTAGCAACTGCGGGGAGCTGTTACCACCTCTAGGTCAGCCGGGATGGACCTGGGACAATAAATACCCCAGCTTCACTCTCCTTCCTCTTCCGATTTCTGGACTGTGATCCCACTGACCCAAGCCAACAGGAAGGCATAGGGCAGGGGAGCTCACAGATACTGTGTTGCTCAGTTTGGGCTGCCGTAACAAAAATACCCCCCGCCTGGGTGGCTTAAACAACGGAAATTTCTTCCTCCCAGTTCTGAAGGCTGAGAAGCCCAAGACCTGCTGATTCAGCTCCTGGTGAGAGCCCACTTCCTGGTTTGCAGATCAGGAAATGTGTGTTAAATGAATTAGTGCAATTTATTTTGGTGGCTGGTCAACTTGCACTTTTGCCTTTATAAAAATAAAACGTTGGCAGAGAGAAGACATCTCTCTCATGTCTCTTATAAGGGCACCAATCCCATTTATGAAGGCCCCACCATTACAACCTAATCCCTCCCAAAGGCCCCACCTCCAAATACCAACACATTGAAGATTAAGGCTTCAACATATGAATTTGGGGGGGGGGGACACATATATTCGGGCCACAGCAGATAACATCAGACAGCCTCCCAGGGCACAGAACAGGGGGAGAACATTGGAGATGAGATTTGGAGGGGCAAAAGGAAGAGACCTAGAACATGAGTATTTTATTGAAATGTGAGATACAGTTGCCATCCACTTCTATACTCTGATGTTGTTACACTTTTTCTTTTTTTTTTTTTTTTGGCCATGCTCCGTGGCATGTAGGACCTTAGTTCCCCAACCAGGGATCGAACCCGCACCCGCTGCATTGGAAGCATGGAGTCTTAACCACTGGACCGCCAGGGAAGTCCCGGATGGCGTTATTACACTCGACAGAGAGCCAGGGGTCAGGTCTGAGTTTCCTCTATCCTTCTGGCTTGAATCTCTCCCAAAGAGTTAATTTGGGAAAAGATCCTGGCTAAGGTAAGTTATCCTGAGAAGGGGCTGGCCCTGAGAGAATGGAGGAAAAAAGGGAAAGGGAGTAAAGCCCGTCTGACTCTAGGGGGTAGGGCTGGGAATGGAGGCTGGGAGCTGTTATGGGCTGAACTGTGTCTCCACAAAAATTCCTATGTTGAAGTCCTAACCCCCAGAACCTCAGAATGTGATTGTATTTGGAGACAGGATGTTTACAGATGTAATTAAATTAAAATGAGATCATTAGGTGGGCCCTAATTCATTATGACTGGTGTCCTTACAAGAAGAGGAATTCTGGACACATACACGTACAGAGGCAGGATGTAAAGTCATAGAGAGAAGTGGTCATCTGCAAGCCAAGGAGAGAGGCTCGGAGCAGATCATCCCCTAAGAGCACTCAGAAGGAACCAGCCCTGCCGACACCTTGATCTCAAACTTCAAGCCTCTAGAACTATGAGATAATAAATGTCTGTGGTTTAAGCCACCCCATCTGTGGTACTTTGCTACAGCAGCTCTAGCAAACTAATACAGCAGCTTCCAATATGGCCTGAAATAATCCTCACCTTCTGGTATCATACCCTTGTGTAGTTCCCTCCCACATTCAATCAAGCTGCTCTGTGTGATGGACAGGATATGACAGAAGCGACATTGTGTGACAAGGTAAGGCTGCGTTGTAAAGGGCATTGCAGTTTCTACCTTGGTCTCTTGGGTTTCTCTCTCTGGAGGAATCCAGCCGCCATGCTGTAAGGACACTCAAGGATTGTAAGGACACTCAAGCAGCCCCAAAGAGATCCACATCAAGAGGATGTGACCAAGAGCCAAGAGCCACCAATAATTTGCTAGCCATGGAAGTGGATCCCCAGCCCTAGTAAAGCTTTCAGATAACTGTGGCCTTACCCGACACCTGACAGCAACCTCACTGGATATCCCAAACAGAACCACTCAGCTAAGCCACTCCTGAATCCCTAACCCACAGAAACTCTAAGCGATGATAAATTCCTGTTGTTGCTTTAAGCTAGTAAGTTTTGGGGTAATTTGTTTCACAGCAATAGACAGCTAATACAGAACCCCCCTCCCCAACTCCCCTCCCCTTCAGACCCTTCTCCTGCTTGGTTTCTTTGTTTTTTCATTTTATTTTATTTTTCTAATATTTATTTATTTTATTTGGCTGCGCCGGGTCTTAGTTGTGGCACACAGGATCTTCGTGGCTGTGTGAGGGATCTTCGTTGTGGCATGCAGGATCTTTTAGTTGTGGCATGTGAACTCTTAGTTGCGGCATGCATGTGGGATCTAGTTCCCTGACTGGGGATCGAACCCGGGCCCCCTGCATTGGGAGCGCGGAGTCTTAACCACTGGACCACCAGGGAAGTCCCAATCTCTTGCTTTAACAGCCCCCTACCCTTAACCCCACACCAGGATGACACCATCAAGGACTTAAGAAGTAAACTGGGGCCCAAAATGGCTCTAGGGAGGTACAATATTACTAATATGCGAAAGGAAAGGTGTTCAACCTCACAAGTATGCCAAGAAATGGAAATTCAAATAAATAAAGATACTTGGAGAGGGTTTTCAAACAGGAAAGAGATGTGACTGAAATGTTTTCTAAACCAGTGCACCTATGTTTGGTGTAAATTTTAAATGAACATAAATAATTGTATGTTAAATTTTTTTTAATATCCAAAAAGGAGTAGCATGTCAATAAAAGTATTGGTTATCTCCATACTTTAAAATATACCAAACACAAGAAAACGAGTATTGTAATCACTTAATCCAACTTTTGTCCATATTGGGGTTTCTCACAGCGGCATTAGGTCCTGAGGGCACAGACAGTGCCAAGGTGTCAGGTCACCTGTCCACACAGGTGACTGCTGACATGGCCATGGCACGGTCTCTGAGGTCCCTGCCCCTCTGTGGTCAGCCTGCTGCTTCGATGACATGTGGGCTCTGGGCGTCTTTGCTGCTGCGGACCGAGGCCCGGTGTTGAGTCCCGCCATCACTGTGAGGCCCTCCCATGCCCCATCCTCAGTTCTGGGGACTCCCCCTCCCCGCCAAAGGTATCTCCCCGAGATTCAGCCTCTCAAACCCTCTTTCCCCTCACATTCTTTCGTGATAAGGCCCCATTCAACCCAAAGCCTGAATTCTTAGCTGCCAAAAATACCCAGCTCCCCTTTACTCGAAGGCAGGAAGAGTTTCATCGCCAAACCCTCCAAGGAGGCAAGTACCAAGTATCTGGACTCCATGCTCCCGGATCTATAAAGAAGGAGAGGGCAAAAATACGTTTCCATTTCAAAGCAGTCCAAATGTCCAGGGCATGCCAACCACATACATGTTAGTGGTCAACACTTACCCCGTTTCCAAGACACTACACGAACGCGTTGCATTCTCACGAGGAGCTGCATTATGGTCGTTTTTTCAGGTGGCACACTAAGGCACAGAGAGGTTAAGTCACTTATCCAAAGTCACCCAGCTGGGAAGCAGAGCAGCCCGGATTTAAACTCAGGCGGGAAAGCTCACGCGCTGCACCCCACACACTGCCGTTGGGCCCAAGGGTGAGGCAGGGACATGAGCGGGGCTAGGGGCCATTCTCTCTAGCCTGCCCCAGGTTGGCTGCGGTGCCTACTCGCTTCGGCAGGAAGGCCGCCTGGGGCTTAAAGACCGTGTGGAAGGGGGAGTTGGGCAGGGTGAAGCTGGCTAGGTAGATGGTGTTCCCACCCGTGAGGCAGGCGGCCCAGATCCCAAAGGTGCCCACAGTGATGACGGCGTGGTTACGCTGTGGGAGTACTGCAAAGTCCCTGGCGGGCGAGCCCTGCACGCCGAAGCGATGCCGGTAAACACCACGTCCCGGAGGGAGCCTTTGAAGTTCTGCCAGCACCAGGCCACGTCGTCGCTGGTGACCACGAAGAGTGGGCTGCGGTAGCGAGCCCGGAACCAGTCCAGGGCCTGCTCCAGGTAGCCCCGGTCGGCCACCACGCCCTTCCACACGTTGGGCATGACTCGGACGTAGTCCCCCCCGGCACACGTGGACCCCCACGAAGGTGGCCTGCCGGGCCCACTTGGCCTGCATACCCCGCAGGAAATTCTGGGCCTCCTCGCGCACGTGGTCGTGCAGGGTGAACTCCTGCAGGATCTCGGCGCGGAGGTGGTGGTAGAAGGTCCAAGAGCAGGGGTAGCCGGTGAGGCGCACCTACTCGCCCGGGATGTGTCGGTACCGCTCCTCCATCCAGTCGTTCAGGTGGTAGTTCTGCCAGGGGATCCTGCTGGCCGTGGTGTCGTGCAGGACGGGGAGGGTGATTCTGAAGACGGGGGCCAGCGTGCTGTGCATCTGGGGTGGGATGAAGGCCGGCCGCCCGTTCATCTTGGCCAGGGCGTACAGGGTGGCGTACTCCCCCATCTGGTTCCCCAGGCGGCCTTTGGAGTTGATGGTGGACATGCCCCCCCAGGGCAGGTGTCTGGGGAACAGGACCACGCGGCCCGGGTAGACCCAGGGGGCGGGCACCAGGGCCAGGTGCTGGTGGCAGTGGAAAATGGTGGACCCGGCAAAGATGACAAAGAGGAAGTAGATGGTGGACAAGGAAGGGCAAGTAGCCCAGAATCTCATAGTGGCTGCAGGGAGGAGAGACAACTTAATTCAGGAGGGATGGGGCAGGAGTTCATTCGCTCATCCCACCCCCAACCACTTGTTCATTCGCTCACTCAGCCCATCCAGGCATGTCTAGCGGCCTCCACCGTGGAGGTCTTAGAGCACAGACCCTGGACCCCTCTGGCCTGGGTTTAAATCCCACCTCCACCCCTTACCAGCTGTGTGACTGTAGTCAAGTTACTCCTGAATCGCAGTTTCCTTGCCCATTAAAAAGCGATGACTGGGCTTCCGTGGTGGCGCAGTGGTTGAGAATCTGCCTGCCAATGCAGGGGACACGGGTTCGAGCCCTGGTCTGGGAAGATCCCACATGCCGCGGGGCAACTGGGCCCGTGAGCCACAACTACTGAGCCTGCGCGTCTGGAGCCTGTGCTCCGCAACAAGAGAGGCCGCGACAGTGAGAGGCCCGCGCACCGCGATGAAGAGTGGCCCCCGCTCGCCACAACTGGAGAAAGCCCTCGCACAGAAACGAAGACCCAACACAGCCAAAAAAAATAAAATAAATAAATAATTTTAAAAATTAAAAAAAAAAAGCGATGACTGTGTTGAACCATTTGAGAGTGCCAATATTCAACCATATTTTTCCTACACAAACAGCCATTTCATATGGTCCAACCTAACAGAACTACCTCATTTGTAACATTTTTAGAACAGTGTCTAGCATACAGGAGGCACTCTGTAAGTCTTGGAAAGTAAAGACTTCTAGAGTATTTACTACATGCATCCCTGGGAGCTCACGAATCTATTAAGGCTGCATATACAGAGGTTCAGAGCCTAGACTGTGAGGCTAGACAAGCCCAGGTTCATGTGCAGACTCTGCCTCCTGCTGGCCAACCCGGAGCATGTCAGTTAACTCCCTAGGGCTCAGTCTTCTCCATAAAATGGGGTTAACCATAGCCCCTGCATGAGGGGCGCCTGGAAGGGCCCCTGCCATGGGAAGCGCTAAGTGCTTCCCGCTACTGTCAGTGGATGTGGTGGATTCAAGCTGCTGCAGAGCCTTTGACGCTTCTTCCCCTGACTCTGGGTGGGCCTGTGACTGCCTTGGCCAATCACATATGGCAGAAGTGACACCGTGCCATTTCCGGACCAGGACTTAAGGGTCCGCCAGTTCCCACCTCCTGCCTCTGTAACATTCTCTCTGCATTGCCACCTCTAGCTGCCTAGATGTAGCTTTTTTTATATTTAGGTCTCTGATGAGCCCTTCTTCTTCTTTCTTGTTGGTAACCACTTTATTGAGATAATATTCAAATACCATACAATTCTCCCATTTAAAGTGTACAACAGCTTTTAGTATATTCACAGAGTTGGGCAACCATCACAATTAATTTTAGAAGTTTTATCACCCCCAAAAGAAACCCCACGCCCCTTAGCCATCCCCACCCCCAATCTTCCCCTCCTCCCCGCCTCCTCCCTCCAACTAGTCTAGTTTCTGTCTCAGTGGATTTACCTACTCTGCACGTTGCATATAAATGAATCACACAGTAAGTAGCTCTTTGTGACTGGCTTCTTTCATTCAGTGTCATATTTTCAAGGCTCATCCATGTTGCAGCATGTGTTAGTATGTCACTGATTTCTTTTTACAGCCGACTAATATTCCATGGCATGGATATGCCTCGTTTTATTTATCAGTTCATCAGTTGCTAGACATTTGGGTTGTTTCCACTTTGGGGAATTATGAATAATGCTGCTATGAACATGCACGTCCAAATCCCTGTGTGGACCTAAGTTTTCATTTCCCTCCGGTATTTACCTAGGAGTGGAATCGCTGGGTCATGTGATAACTAACTCTGTGTTTAACACTTTCAGGAACTGCAGACTGGCTTCCGAGCAGCTGCCTCATTTTCCACCCCCACCAGCAGCGTATGAGGGCTCTGATTTCTCCACATCCTCGCCAACACTCACTACTGTCTGTCTTGTTGACCACAGTGGGCGTGCCATGCTAGCTCTGTGAAGCCTACACTTCTGAACCTACCCAGACTCCCTCCAGCTCCTACCTCTGAATGGGCTCCATGAACCTCAGTTTCCCCATCCTTGTAATGGGGTGGAGAATCCCTTCTTCAGGGGTTGCTTCTTTTTCAGTCCCTCTCTCCTCCAGCTCTCCCCTGGGCTCCCAGAAACGGCCTTTTCACGCTGGGTCTCCAGTGTGTCCTGACCCGCAGTGTGCTCTCCCCTCCTCTGTTCCCCTGACCAGGCACCTGGGTGGTTTCCCTGTGGCTGTCCCAGTGCCTGCAGCTCAGGAGACCCCCAAGGCCCCGACAGAAGCCCTGGATTGTGTGGCCCCTGCTCTTCCTCATCTGGCTTCCATCTCACCCCCTCAGGCTCCCCATCTGCCCCTCCCCTGGCCCCCTTAAATGTCAGGGCTCTGTGGGCCTCACCTCCACTCTCCGCCTCCTCTTCCTCCTATATTCCAGGGTTCCTCACTTTATTAATCTGACCCCTGTGGGAAATCTGAACACTCTTGGGGCCTCCTCAAAGGTCTCACATTCAACGTGGGTTCCCAGTGAGGTCAGCTGACTCTTACCACATGAAGTATATATTACGCTCTCTCCCCTGAGATGTACAAGAAATGCCTTGCTCGCTGCTTTAGTTTCCAAAAAGCAAACTAAATCTGCCCCTGAGCCCCTCTTCTCACTGGGCTGGTAACAACTCTGTCCCAATCACACAGCCTGTCCAGCTCAGGTCCTGCCTGGGGTCCTACGCAGAGGAGGACTCAAGCTTCCGCCTCTGGTCAGCTCACCCAGCTCAGCCAGAGCCCCAGGCCGGTCTCAAAGCCAGCAGGCAAGCTGAGCAGGGATTGGAGCCAGGGCTACTGAGGAGGAGAAACCAGCTCAGCACAGAGGTACCCACCCAGGGTCACCTCCACGCTGTGCGGCTCGTGCAGTTGCACAGGGTCCCTGCTCTGCTCTAGCCGTCTAGAAAGTCTCCATAAGCGAGAGCAAGGCAGCCCAGGTTTTCATTTTGCACTGGGCTCTGCAAATCAGGTGGCCAGTCTGGCTGCCACCTCTGTCCTCCAGTCTCAAGAGCTCCCTCTCCTGGTCTCTCATGAGCCTACACAGCTGAAAAGCCACAGGAAATAGTGAACCAAAGCTGGTGCTTCTGTGCTTCCCGACTCAAGCCAGGCACTGGTTTCAGCGCTTATATCCTGGTCCACAATTCCTTACTGACCATTTTCATGAAGATTGCTGGCAAACCCCAACCTGAGTTGAACTCACTTGGGGACAAAATCTGAACAGACGTGCAGCTATTCATAGACTTGACTTATTTTGGAGCAAACGCCCATGTGTTCTGCTTGCAAAAACAATAATGTTTGATTATGGGATGCTGCCCAGACCCCGCCGGGGGCGTTGTATAATATATAATATAACCTGTGCGCCCGTGATGGTGTCAAAACAGCGGTTCTGCAGCATGTCTGGTCCACAGAGTTTCAGATATTAGACGGTAGGCCTATCTTCACTCATTTGGTCCTCATGATCTCCCATGAGGAAGGTACTCTTTCATGCCAATTTAACAGAAGAGGAAACTATGACACAGACAGGTTAAGAAACTTACTTCGGGTCACGCAGCTAGGGAAGATGTGGAGCCTGGATTTGAAACCGGTGTGGTTCAGGAATCTGTGCTCCTAATTACTATCCTGGATTTTTCCACTATGTTCTGAGAAAGGGATACTCAGCTGCACACTCCAAGCGCAGTTACTCCGGGGCTTTGACATGCCCTGCCTCCTGGGGCCTCTGTGATTTCTGCGTCACCGAGATAGGGATGAAAGATGTCTCTGGAAGCCCAGAGGTGTGGGTCCCACCCTGCTGAGCCCACCTCAGAGCTGTGGCCCTGGGAGGTCCTGCCTCTGGGGCGCTGTGAGGGTAAAGGTGCCCCATACTTGAGGAACTGCCCCTTCCCCCCAAAGTCTCCTCCCCAACTCGGGGAGTTGTTTCCTCTCTGCTCTCTGCTTCTACCCCCCACCCCAGGCCCCTTCAGGGGTGATAATCGCCTCAGGCAGCTCAGACTATTAAAAGCAAAAGTGAGAAAGCAAGCTTCCCTCCAGGGAACATTAGCTTAAGAAACTTCTAGTGGGGGTGCGGGGGAGGATATAAAGTGAGACCTAAACCTTCTTCCTGAGTTTTCTCTGACAGCAAAATTAGCCTTGGCACTGGCCACTCCCTGTGCCTGGGTCCTCCTGCCCCGATGCCCACGTGGGCATCTTGCCCTCACCTCCTCCAGGTCTCAGCCCAAATGTCCCCCTGACCCCCAACCCCCAAACTACTTCCCTACTTGCTTTTGCTCCAAAGCATCTGTCACCGTCCACCTTTCTCTAGAACATAATGACTTGCTACTCTTTTGTCGCGATCTTGCTCTCTGGACTGTGCGCCTGACAAGGACGGGCTGCTGCGCGTGTTCGTGCGGCGGCCTCAGCAGAGCGTCAGACACGCAGTAGGAAGTCAGCGAGCTCCAGCTGAATGGATCGGTGCGGCGAGTACTGCACTAGTTACCCTGTCCATCACGCCGCCCGCCCGGGATCTCACATGCCCCCCTCTGACTTGGAGCCGTCTCCTTCTCCGGCAGCTAACTCCTCCTCCTCACGGCTTACCCATGTCCCACCCTGCCTCCTGCCCCCCGGGGCTGCCTCTCCACTGCCGGGTGTGAGGGTCACCCAGAACCAGAATCACGGGTAGCCTTGGCTGTGCCCTCCCGCCCCAGACACTGGGTCCCCAAATCCCTGTCAGGGTCGGGCCCACGCTGTGCCACAATCAATGCACTCAAGGCCACAGCAGCAAATGTGGTGCCCCATCCTCCTGAGGCCGTTGCTCTTCTCAGGGGGAAGTGACGAAAAATATTATTTTTCTAGTCAAAACCATTCGGATATATAATGGAGATGAGGGCGACATTTGCATGAAAGGTTCATGAGTGAAGTGTTGAGGCCTCACAGTAAACTGGCCATGGAGGGAGCCGCTTTGAGCTCAGTCCCCCCGGGGGTCCCTGATTTCTCCCTCCAGCCGCTAGAACCACCGAGGTCCCAGGCATTCGTATCTCCCCCTCCTCCTTCCCCACCACCTTAGGAAGCAGCCCAAGTCTTTGGGTTTCCGGGTGGGTGGTGTGACCCTTCAAAGAGCACTGATTTTTTTAGGGCTTGAAAGCGACTGACCTTCATGCTCAGTTGACCCACAGCTGACAGAAGGTTCCAGAGGGCAGGAGGGGCTGGCTTGGGGTCACACAGCCAGAGGCCCACGTCCCGCCTCAGCGTCAGCGGCCCTGCCAGCGCCGCCCTCCCCAGCAGGCCAGCCCCTTCCTGATCACAGCCACCACGTGCCGGGGCTGAGCCCGAGCCTGCAGGCACCGAGGAGTAGCGGGGCAGGGGCGGGCTGTGAGCGGAGCACGGACCCCAGACCCCGGAAGGCCATCTGGCCGCCGTCCCCTCCTACCTGCCTTGAGCCTTCTGGGCCAGCCTGCTCCGGGCTGTCCAGCTGCGGGCCCCGGGGGGGCCCCGGCGCTCATGTCCCACACAGTGCCGGGTGGCGTGGCTGCCAGGGGTCCCTGCGGGGAGAGCGTGGCTGCCTTGGCGAGGGGGCTGGGGCGGGGTGGTGCTGGATTCGTAGGCTCTGCTCTGCGCTCCCGCCCAGAACCCCTACTAGCCCGGGGGCTGAGAACAGCCACTCTGCACTCACTCCCGAGCGCCCACGCTGGCCGCCAAGCTCCTGCGGGAGGGAAGGACCGTGAGCAGCTAACTGCAGGGGACAGTCTCCTCCAGGGCACAGGTTTGGACGACGACAGGGGTGAAGGGTGGGGTGTGTGCAAAAGAAGCCGGGGAAAGGGGCCTGGGTCCCAGGTGGAACCCCACACTGCCCAGGCAAGAGGCCTGACCCTGGACCTGGTGGGTACCCGCTAGACTCTGCTCCTTAAAGTGGGGGCCAGGGTGGGCTACAGTCTCCAGAAGGGGCAGGGACTGGGGGCCGGACATCTGGGCTCCCCAGTGGCAGGCGGTGGCGTCTGGATCCCCCAGGAACACCGTGGCACTCAGCCCAGTTGCCCGGGGTACTAAGGGCCAGAAAGCGGTACCCCGTGAACCGCCCAGGCAAGAGAGGAGGTGGGAGATGGGGTGAGCCCCTTAACAAGGCCGGTGCCGGGGGACTGGGGCAAATGCCCGGCGCAAAAGCTCAAAATGGCGCCAGGCTCCTCCTCGGGAGGTGCGGAGGGCCACGCCCGTCGTCCGCGGCGGGGGAGGCGGTCTCCGCACCGGGCGATGCGGTAGGAACGCTGCGGGCTGTGAAATCAGGCTGGGAGGACGGGACCCACCCGCATCCACTGCTACCTCTTCGACTCCCAGCTGGGGCACAAACCCGGGTCCAGATTCAGAGCCAGGGACCTGGACAGTGGGGCCCAGAAGGGCTCCAAGGCCCCCAGACCCGAGTGGGCTCATTAGGGGCTGCCAGCCTGGGGGTGGGGGGGGGTTGGGGGGGTGGGCGCGCATTTCCGCTCCAGGTCCATCCTCGATCCTGCCACCCCCGGCTCTGGACTTCTGGTCCCCGCGGACGCCCTAGCATCTGGCCCTGCCCTGTCTCCCTCTCTCCTCCCTTAGTACCCGCCACCCCCGACATCTGTTTCCCCTTCTGCTCTGGGGACCTTAGGACTGGAGGGGAATGCGGGGGCTCTGATTCCCGGACCCTGAGGCCTAGGAGGGCAGTGGAGGGTGGGGTGGGCAGAGGTTATCAGAAATGCAAGCACAGGGTCCTCCCATCACGAGTCCCAAGGGGAAACCAGGGGTCTGCCTTCCCAGCCCAGGCTTCCAGCCCCCAGGCATCCCGGTCCCCATCGGGTCCCTGAGCACAGCTCTTGGGGCTTTGAACCTGGGTGAGAAAGGGTTAAGGGCGGGTGGAGGCTAGGGGTGGGTGGCAGGGAGGCCTGGTTGTTTGGGTTGTTTGGTGATAATCCCCCTCCGTGCCCTGGGCGTGGAGAACAAGGTTAGGGCCCCACGTGAGAAAGGGCCTCCACTCTGATCCCCAATCCCCATGGGCCCGGCCTCCTGCTTCGGCTCCCCTGGCCCAGCACCCCCGGCCTCCCCCGTCCCCCTTCCGCCTCCCCCCAGGTCAGGCCTGCTGGACTCCTCCTGCTCCACAGGTGTCTCTGAGCCCCCCTGCCCACCTGTCTGTCTGTCTCAGCCCCCAGGCTCCCTGGGACCCGGTCCCCCCCACCCTGTGGACTCTGGTTGCCTCCTGGTCTCTCCTGGTGTCCATCCTCTCTCCTCATAGTTCCTTCTCCCTGCCTGGCCCTTGCCCTTCACTTGCCTCTCCCCCCCACCCCCCTACCCCCCCCACCCCCCCGCCACTCTGTCTTTGCCGTCTGTGCCTCTATCCGTCCCTTTCTCTATTTCTTTGTCACTAAGTCTTCATCTGTCTCTAACTCCCCCTCCCCTGCCCACCCGGCTCCTCCTTTCTCCCCCTTGCCCCCTCTTTGGGTTTCCCCATCTGTCCCCCCTCCCTGCCCTCTCCCCAGGGCCCCCTGCCCCTCGACACTGACGGATAGCTCTGGGGTGTTAAGCTACGGATTAGTTCAGGCAAAATTCTCGATTTTGCTTGCGTTCTTTCCCCTTTGGGTTATGTAAACAGTAATTCTCCCCAGATGGAACTATTTTCCTCGCTCAGAAGCAGCCGGGAGGGGTCTGGGGCAGGGCTGGGGGTGGAATGCCAGGCTTCCTCAGGGAGCCTGGGGAGTGGGGTGGAGGCTGACCCCCGAGGGCGGCCTGCGGCCCCCAGCGCAGCCACTCCTCTCCTCTCCAGGTACTTGCCTCTGCCAGAACCATGCCAGTGACCTTTGCCCTCCTGCTCCTCCTGAGCCAGGCCAGCGCAGACCCATGCTACCATCCAGGGGGCCGCCCCCGCTTCTGCCTCCCACCAGTGACCCAGCTGGCCGCCATGGCTGCCTCCTGTCCCCAGGCCTGCATCCCCTCCCCGGGGGCGGATCTCGGCCCCCGGGCCACCTGCAATGGCAGTCTGACCCTGGCTCTGGGTGGCCCCTTCCTCCTGACGTCCGTCAGCCTGCGCTTCTGCACCCCGGGACCCCCAGCCCTGGTCCTGTCTGCCGCCTGGGCCACCGGAGGGCCCTGGAGATCACTGTGGCGCAGACCCGCCTGGCCGGGGGCCTTGGGAGGCCCCGAGACGGTGACCTTCCGAGCCCCACTGGGCCCTAAGGCCAGGGTGGTGGCCAGTCACCTCCGTGTGGAGCTCGGGGGCCAGGCAGGGCTGGCAGCAGCAGGAGTGAGAGGCCGCTGCCAGTGCCATGGCCACGCAGCCCGCTGTGCTGCCCGTGACCAGCCGCCCCGCTGCCGCTGCCGCCACCACACCACCGGCCCAGGGTGTGAGAGCTGCCGCCCATCCCACCGCGACTGGCCCTGGCGGCCTGCCACGCCCCGGCACCCTCACCCTTGCTTGCGTGAGTCCTGGGCCCACCCTGACCCGCCAGCTGGCCCACGGCTCCAGCAGCTGGGCCCTTCTCCCTGAGGGGCAGGACGTTCTCCCCCTCCCCAGCGCTGCGTGCTCCTTGCTTCTCCCCGTACTGTCCTCCAGCCAGGCCTCCTCTTCGCTTCCACCCACTCCCTCCCCACCACCAGTGCCGCCCCCAGACTTCCAGCTGCTTACATGCCCATTAGGGGGCTCCAGCGTCTCCCCGACACTTGATCATGGTGATGGTGATACGGATAACATTTCCTGAGCTCCCAGCCCAGGGCCTGGCTTGGTGCAGGTGCTCAGGTGGTATTTACTGAGTGGTTGTAGGAAAACAGGGCAACTGGACATTTTCGGAATCATCAAATCAACCACAGGGGGTAAGGATTTATTCATTAGACACATATTTATCCAGCAACTACTATGTGCAGGGCAGGTATTGCATCAGGCCCATTTTACAGATGAGGAGACTGAGGCTAGGGCTGGGAAGTCCCTTGCGCAAGGACATGCAGCCGGAAAGTGGCAGGGCTGGAATCTGAGCTCAGGAGGATAAGCCCAAGGGTCTTAGCTTGTCCTTGCCAGCCACCTTTATGTGCTGTCACACTAGATGTTCTCGGGCAGCAGACACAGGCATGGCCTCAGCAGCCAGCCAGACTGCCTGGGCTCAAATCCCAGCTTCTCTGCTTCCTGGCTGTGTGACCCCCAACAAATGACCAAACCTCTCTTTGCCTCCATTGGCTCACCTGTAATGTGAAGATAGTAACAGCCCTTCCTTTACAGGCTGTAGTGAAAATTCAATACATTAAAATACATAAAGTCCTTAGAATAAAGCCTGATACAGGACCTGGCACGGAGGAAGAGTTACCTGATTCCGCCAATGTTACCATTGCCCAGACGAGGAGGGTGAGGCCCAAGGGGACGTGTCACTTGCCCTACGTCTCACTGTCAGCAAGGGGCAGTGCTGGGACTGGACTCAGAGAAGTCTTCCGAGAGGCTGGGCCATCCACCGGCCTTCCAGCTGGACCAGAGCTCCCCAGGCCCCGCTCAATGCCCTCCCCCATCCTCGGGGTTTCCAGACTGGCCTCCTGAGTCTGGGCCCTTCCCCATCCCTCCAGCGGCTCTCCTCAGAGACAGCCCTCCTCATCCCACCTCCAGCCTGCAGCCTTGCTAGAGGGTCTGAGTGTGTTACATGGCCCTGCTAACTCCACTCCGTGGATAGATACACACCACACACACACACACACACACACACACACACACACACACCCCGTTCTCTCGCTCCTGGACCTCCCTCTCTCTCCACCTCGCACATCCTTTACCCGTCTCCCCCTCTACGTCTTCCTGCAATGTCACGTGGACTAACTTACAGACCATCCCAGCTATCCTCAGCTCCCCACTCTGTCCTCATCACACTTGGGTCCCCTTTGACCCGCTGTTCTCATCATCCCAGGCCTCCGTCCAGTTGGCCCATTCCTACCAGTAAGACCTGATGCCCCTACAGGGGAGTGAGGGAGGGGAGAAACACGTGGCCTGAGCGTGGGGTGGGGTCCGTCCTGGGGGAGGACTGGGCCTGGGAGCTGGGGAGGCTGCCCCTCTGTGGATCACCACATCCCCTCAGGCTGAGCTGGGCAGCCGACCCTCCGAACCTGGGTAACAGACCAACAGTGTTGTGATGGAGGAGGGTCTGGGCAGACAGGATGAAACTAACTCCTGTGGCGGAGCTGTGGGCTTTACAGACACAGTGGCCTGAACCCTTCCCCCAATCCAAGTTTTCTAGTGGGGAGTGAGGTGAAGTGATCACTCTCAGGTCAGAAAGAATCCAAAGCCCAACTCTACTGACTGATAATCTCAAGAGCGCTGCCATCCCTAATGCCTATAAAAACCCTTGAGAGAGGAACTGAGATCCCCACTGGATGGGAGGAAACTGAGGCTCAGAGAGGGGGAGTCATTTTCCCAAGAACACACAGCTGTCTCAGCTCCCTGACCTTCCCGCTACTCCTTGGGGCCCTCAGGACCTGCCAGTCCAGGCCTCTCAAACCTCTTGGGAGTCAAAAACTCCTTACATCTCTCCAAAGAGTGGTCCATGAACCCCCTGCAACAGCATCTCACTTTGGGATGCTTGCTAGACATACAGGCTCCTGGACCCACAGAAGCCCTGGGTTGGGCCCTGGAATCTGTGTTGCTCTTTTTAAACATTTCCTCCATAATCTGGATAAGCGGTAAGGTTTGAGAGCCACTGCTTTTGAAAATCTGATCAACACTCCCCAGCAAAATGTACATGGTAAGTGGTCCTCATGTGAGCTGTGTGAGAAGCACTGGAGTGAGCCTGGGTTCCAATCCTGCCTCTGACCACCCCTCAGCTGCGTTTCTTTGGGCAGGTGACCTCGCCTCTCTGCCTCAGTGTTCACATCTGTAAAATGGGGATGATGACAGCCCCAGTCTCACAGAGCTGCTGTGAGAAGGAAACATGCCAAGCACTCAGCACATGGCACCTGGCACGTGGATGTGCTAAATGGGCAAGGGCATGCTCTGTGTCAGGTACTGAGTTAAGTAAGCACTTTTTACGTAGGTGGTTGCATTTAAACATCATGAAGTAGACACTATAAATGCCATTTTACACCAAAGGAGACTGAGCTACAGAAACGAGTCGTCACTTGCCCGCGGAAACAGTGAGACACTTACACGCGGGGGTCTGATTCCACAGCCTAGGCCCAGAGCCGCCACTCTTCTTTACACCCCCTGGTTTCACACAGACATCCAGCATATTCATCAGTCCTCTCGGGCTCACCCAGCTCCAGTCCACTGCACCCATTTTAAAGACGACAATGAAGAGCTTCTAGGACCCACACTTACCCAGAGACCCCCAGGCAGTCTCTTTCCTGAGGGCAGTGGGGAGAAAGCTGGGAAAGGGGAACAGAAAGCCGGGCCTGATGTGCCCTCACTCCATCCTGTTCCTAGCCTGTTCCTGCAACCAGCACGCGCGACGCTGTAGGTTCAACTCTGAGCTGTTCAGGCTGTCGGGCGGCCGGAGTGGGGGTGTTTGTGAGCGGTGCCGCCACCACACAGCCGGGCGGCACTGCCACTACTGCCAGCCGGGGTTCTGGAGGGACCCTAGCCAGCCCATCAACAGCCGCAAGGCCTGCAGGGGTGAGTGCAGCCTGAAGCCCAGCCTACAGGGAAAGGAGGCAGGCAGGTCTGAGGGGGGAGGAGCCGGGGGCCTGGATCCTGGGTCTGAGCAGGGAGGGGCTGGGGGGTCTGGATCCTGGGTCTGAGGGGGGAGGGGCCGGGGGCCTGGATCCTGGGTCTGAGGGAGGAGTGGCCAGGGAATTCCAGTCTCCTCAGTCCTTGGGGAGGAAGAGGCTGGGAGCCTGCACCCCACATCCCCAGCTCCTCTCCTCATGTAGCCTGCCAGTGCCATCCTATCGGGGCGACAGGTGGTACCTGCAACCAGACCAGTGGGCAGTGCTCCTGCAAGTTAGGGGTCACTGGCCTGACATGCAGCCGCTGTGGTCCCGGCTACCAGCAGAGCCGCTCCCCCAGGATGCCCTGCCAGCGTGAGTCCTGAGGGACAGGGCCCAAGTCTGAAGTGGGGTGGGAAGGAGACATCCCAGATCTCCAGGGGGCAGGTGCCGTGAGGACCTGGTCCGTAGGAGACGGAAGCTAGAGAGTGGAGGCCGGACTCTGAGTCCTTAGGGAGGTGAAGACTGAAAGTCCAGTCTCCTCCATCTTGGGGACGAAGAGGGTGGGAGCCTGGATTCCTGGGTCTGAGGGAGGAAGGGGCTGGGGACCTGGACTTCTGAGTCTTAAGAAAGTGGCTAGGGACCAGGACTCCAGGTCCTGGGGGAGAAAGGCAAAGTGTGCTTCCACTCTTGGGCCTCAGGGGAATAGACATTTGGGGTCTGGATGCCTGGCTTCCTCGGGGGGAGCGGGCTGCGGATGGGAGGCACTAAGGCCCTGTCTCTCCTCTGCTCTTTCACAGGAATTCCAGAGGCAACCACCACCCTTGCTACAACCCCTCATGCTTACAGCTCAGGTAAGACAGGCTGGCCTAGAAACCCCTGGCAGCAAGAGGGATCAGGGATGGGCTGACTGGGCCGCCAGGTGGGGATCCAGGGGTGCTCCACCGAGCCCAGTCCCCAAGGGTTCAGGCACCCCAGCTGTCCGTCAAGATGAAATGCAGGGGACGGGCAGGGGCAGAACGCTGCAGTCCAGGCCTCAGGAGCCCACTGCAGACAGCCTGACCCTCCCCAGACCCTCAGTGTCAAAACTACTGCAATATCTCGGACACCAGGGTCCACATGAGCCTTCGGAGGTACTGCCAGCAGGACTACGGTGAGTGCTGGGGAGGAAAAGGCCAGCAGCGGCACAGGGGTTCCGATCTGCTGCAAGCCACCCCCTTCTCTGGCCTTCAGTTTCCTCAGCTTAAATGGGAAGGGGTGTTGGACTCTACAGGGCCTTTCCTGATCTAGAACCTAACAGGACAGCAGACAATGGGCAGAAGGGGCAGTGGGGAGGGGGTGCTCCCTACCTTCCTAGGTCTCCTCTCTCCCCATGTTATTGGCCTTGCAGAGTTTCACGATCTCCTTCAGCCTGACATCTCTGAGGGAGGGAGGTGGCCTCCTGAGGATGGAAGGAGAAAGGGGAACTGGTTGAATGGAAGGGACCCTTGCACTGTCTTGTCTGTCTCGGACCCTCTGCCTCCTATCAGGGTCTGAGATATCGGAGCCCCACTCCCACAGACTCACCCCACCGTTCCATAATCCACCAATCCACACCAGCCCCCGACCCCAGGGCCTGTGGCCGCAGGCTCTCTTGGACAATCAGTTCCGCCCAGTCCCAGTTACTTCCCTCAATGGTATAGGATCCCAGACCTCTCCTCCCTGAGGCTCAGCATCTGGCCACTAGTGTCCTTGAACTTCAAAGGTGGAGGCTTCTCCCCCCACCTCCCACAGGGATCTTCTGCCCCAAAAACTCAGCTTGTCTGCCAGAGTCCTGCTCCCAACACGTCTCACCTCACCCCCTCAGAGAGGACACGTCTCTGAATCACCACTAGTATGACCTCGACCCTCAGCTTCCAAGGACTGATCTCCTTCTGGCCCACAAATTAATCCTAAATGCAGATCCCTCCCATGGCAATACCCCTGTTTTCCAAGGGCTCTGTCTGCTCCTAACACCTTCTGACCCCTTGGCATTAGAGACCTGGACTTGCCTCTTGGGCCTTGTTCCCAGCCCCACCCACTGCAGGGTCCTCCTGGGACCTCTAACCTTTTAAGTAATCCCTGTACCCGCTGCTTCTAATATGACCCCCAAAGCGCCCCATCTGGCATATTCCTGGTGGGCCCCTGGGTTCCTCGCCCTGTCTGGCCTCCTCTCCAGAGGGACCCCCACCCCCGCCTTCCCAATCACAATCCTGTGACCCAACCTCTCGCTCCATAAGCCCCGCCCTCCTTGCTTTGACCCATCTCCCCAGAAAGATCTCACCCCTCACAGCACACGACCAGACCCCCAGACCTCTCACCCTCAAAGGTTCAAGGTCTCTCCCTACTGATGCGATCCCGGAAGCCCACTCTCGGGTCCCGGGCCCCTCCCCACCAGGACTGACCCCACGGGACCCAGAGGCTCCCCACCGCCCAGGCCTGACATCTCCCCTCCCCGCAGTGCTCCGCGCGCAGGTGCTGGCGTCCGAGGCGGCAGGCCCGGCGTGGCAGCGGCTGGCCGTGCGTGTCCTGGCTGTATACAAGCAGCCGGCGCGGCCTGTGCGCCGCGGCGGCCAGGACGCCTGGGTGCCCCGCGCCGACCTGGCCTGTGGCTGCTTGCGCCTGCGGCCCGCCACCCACTACCTGCTGCTGGGCAGCACGGCCGCCGGCTCCGACCCCGCGCGCCTCGTCCTCGACCGCCACGGCCTCGCGCTGCCCTGGAGGCCGCGCTGGGCCCGGCCGCTGCGGCGGCTGCAGCAGGAGGAGCGCGCCGGAGGCTGCCACGGCCTGCGGCCTTCGACACCGAGCCCCGAACCCAGGATCTAGAGCCGGAGCCGGGCGGCCTCGAACTCCAAGGAAGGAGCTGGAAGCAACCGCGAGAGGAGTCTTCTACCTCGACGGGGCGTCCCTCAGCAAGCCAATCAGACGCCGGGGAGCCCCTGACGTCACTTGCAGGCGCCAGCACCGAGGAGGCATGAGGGACTTTTAAATAAAGGCGGCAAACCTCTTGGTCTCTGGCTAGGACACTCGGCCTGTGACCTACGCAGCTAGTCCCCTCAATAAAGTCTCAACTCTTGGGGAAAGTCGGCTACAGACCCCTGACCTGTGCTGGGAGGGTATCTGAGGGGCAAATGAAGAAGGCCACGAGGAAATCTGTGGAGCCGAATATGGCTACAGCTCTCTGACAGAATAGCCAATCCAATGAAAAAGCTGATATGACGTCACTGGGTGCTAGTCGGATTTATGTTGCCTGACGATTGGTTAAAGCCGGTGGGAGGGGAGGGTGGCTAGAAAAGGCGGGAAATACAACTGAGGAAAGCACAGCAGTGTCAGATTTCCAGAAAGTTCCAGATTGAGAAACACTTGGTTTCTGATGGCCCCAGGATGGTCTCTGAGAAAAGAATAATGGAACTTTGAGTGACTATCTGAACAGGGTTCTCATGGGTTCACCTGGTCTTGAAGCACAGCCTAAACCCTTGCCTGAGGGAATAGCCAATTGGGAGCCACAGAGTGGTGTGACGTCACTTGGTGCTAGGCAGAATTCGATTCCACCCAACAGCTGGGTACCTACAGGCCAGAGGGATGGGGTTAAAAAGGCAGGAAGCTTAAGTACTATGGAATGGAAGGCCGTCGGGGCCTATGATCTTCCTTGTCACCCTGGCCTCTGCCCCCACAATCAACAAAAAAATTTCAAATGTGGGTGACCTTGGTAGGAGAGAAAGTGAGCTAGTACTTTGAAGGAATCTCAGACAAAGTGATATGACTTAAGGAACACTGGGGCCTAGAGAGCAACCTATTCTTTCCCTGAGAGAAAAGCAGGCCTCTTAGCCAGTGGGGAGTCAGGCTGGGCCATGCTGTCATTGGGTGCTAGGCAGAGAGAACAGACCCTCCCGCCAATGTTCTGGGTATGCTCCTGAGGAGACTAAGAAAGGCAGGAAATAGCCTTCAGGAGGTGACTGTTTGACCCCCAGGCTACCAATACTATCCTATATATGGGGAGGCTTGCCTTTGGCTTCCAACTGGGCCCTGGGTGCGGGCATCTCTGAAGCAGGAGTTAGGAGTCTTTAAGGGGTTTTCTAAGAAGAGTTCTGTGTTTCAGAAAAGTTCTAGATTCCTTATCTTGCTCTTTCCATCCTTTCTTAAAATCAGTTCAATCGGGCACTTACCCCACTACTTCACCCTCACATCTACTTACAACTTTAATAATATATTGGCCAGGGACTACCCTGGTGGTGCAGTGGTTAAGAATCCGCCTGCCAATGCAGGGGACACGGGTTTGAGCCCTGGTCCGGGAAGATCCCACAAGCCGCGGAGCCCGGGCGCCACAACTACTGAGCCTGTGCTCTAGAGCCCGCGAGCCACGACTACTGAGCCCTCGTGCCACAACTACTGAAGTCCACGCGTGCCTAGAGCCCGTGCTCTGCAACAAGAGAAGCCAACGCAATGAGAAGCACACGCACCACAACGAAGAGTAGCCCCCTCTCGCTGCAACTAGAGAAAGCCTGCACACAATGAAGACCCAATGCTGCCAAAAATAAATAAATAAAATAAATAAATTTATTTAAAAAAATATATTAGCCAGCTTTTTTACGAACAAAACTGAGTTTATTAGGGACTAGCAGAGAAATCACAATCAGCGATATGCAAAGATGGGTGACCATAAGCAAATACAGAGAACAAGCAAGGGGAACATGCTTTTATAGGGAAAAGAGGAGAGTTGGGTGGGCCGTAATAACCAAAGAGTCCATTGGAGGAAACTGGGAGTCCAAAGTATGGAGGTTTCGCATTGGTTGGCCTGCTACAGTCTGACTGGCTGAGCTGCCCTGGATGGAGAGAAGTTTTCTTCTTCCTTCTGATAGTAGCCTAGAGGTACCTTCCTATCACAGATGTAGGTTTACTTCTCTCCTGTTAATCGAGGTCTCCTGGCAGGATCCGAGAGCTCTCCCTACAGGCCTGTCCCAACTCCAACTCTACCTGAGGTTTCTTCAGTTACACATACTAAATATGTTCATAATTCGGCCATTTTTTTTACCATTTCCACTGCTACCACCTTGAGCCAAGCCATCACCACTCTTTGCCCGGATTACAGGTAGTCTCCATACTGGTCTCCCCACTACCCTCTTAGAGTCTTCTTCACACAAAAGCTAGGATAATGATTTCAAACCTAAGTCAGACCGTGCTGTTACTATGCTCAAAACTCTTGATTGTCTTCCCATCTTTCTCAGAATAAGATCCGAAGTCTTTGCCCTGCCCTACAAAGCCTTACTTGATCCACTCCCACCCCATACCTGACCTCACCTCTTACAACTCTCCCTCATTCACCCCTCTGCAGCTACACTGGTCTCCTTCCTGTTCCTTTAAAAACCAAGAACACTCTGCTTCAGGGCCTTTGCACTTGCCCTTCTCTCTTCCTGGGACACACTGCCTTGTAGAGCAGCAAGCTAGTTCCCGTACTTCATTAAGGACTTCCATTAGTCAGGTTAGGCTAGCCCTGTTGGCTTGACACAATGAGAGTTGATTTCTTTCTCATGTCCCTGTCCCACGCAAGTCAGCAAGGGGCGATTTTCCACACAGTCATTGAAGCACCCAGGCTCAGAGGCAACCACCGTCTTGTCACTGCACCAGCTGCAACCCATGGTATCCTTGATCACTGGGGAGGGGGGAGAGAGACAGACAGACAGACAGACAGACAGAGGGTATTGAATGGTCCCACACAAGAAGTAGATGCTTTGGCCCAGGAACGACTCTAGCCCTTCCACTCACAGCTCATTAGTCAGGATTACAGTTGCACAAAGGCAGGAAAGCAGAATTCTCCTATGTGCCCAGAAAGAGAGAAGAACCAGTGTATTAGTTTTCTATTGCTGCCATAACAAAGTAACACAAATTCAGCTGCTAAAACAACACAGATTTATTCTCTGACAATTCTGGAGGTCCAAAGCCCAACATGGATTTTACTGGGCTGAAACCAAGGTGTCAGCAAAGCTGCATTCCTTCTGGAACCTCTAGGGAAGAATGTTTCCTTTCCATTCCCTGCTCCTAGAGGCCACTTGCATTCCTTGGTTCATGGCCCCTTCCTCTAACTTCAAAGCCAATAATGGTAAGTCGAGTCCCTTTCACACTTCAAATTTCTCCTGCCTCTTCTTCTCTTTCTCCTCCTTGTCCTCCTCCTCCTTCTTCTTCTTCCTCTCTTTTTTTTTTAAAAAAAAATTTGTCTCCTGCCTCTTCTTCTGTCCTCACATCTTTTTCTCCTCACAGCCTGGAAAGTTTCTCTGCTTTTAAAGGCCAATGTGATTAGATGGAGCCCACCCAGATAATCTAGAATGATCTCTCCATCTCAAGGACCTTAACCTTAATCATATCTGTAAAGTACATTTTGGCATATAAGGTAACATAGTCACTGGTTCCAAGGATTAGAGTGTGGACACATTTGGAGGCCATTATTCTGCCTACTACCACTAGATATGGGTGAGCACTAGAATTTTCCACCACAAGGCTCTGTTCAAATTTCAGAGCATCAGAGAAAACTTCCCTGATGACCTTAACTAAATAGAAGCTTCCTCCTATCATTCTCATTCTTTTGTCCTGCTTTATTTTTCTTTTTAGCACATATCTTTTTAGCACCTGATATATTAAATGTTCCTCTATTGTTTACTATTTCTCTATTTCTTCCACTAGAACGTGAGCTCCATGGGAGCAGGGATTTTGTATCCCCTACATCTAGAAAGGTGTATGACATGTAGTATATGCTCAATAAATACTTGTTGAAAGACTGGTCAACGAACGGTCTAACTTGCAGCCCAACTGAACCTGAAGTGGTACCTCAAGCATCTGTATTATTAGGAGCCATAGTAAACCCCAAATAACATTGGCTTAAACAAAATAGAAATTTATTTCTCTCTTGCACCAAAGAGGTCTGAAGATGGTCACACCACTAGGAACCTTGTTGCTTTCCTCTCCACCATCCTTAGAAGGGTCCTTGTCTTCATGGTCCAAAGTGGCAGCTAGTGCTACAGCCAGCACATCTAGATCCATGCAGCAAGATGGAGGCATGCAAAGAGAAAAGACCAAAAGCTCCATGCAGCTGACTTACCATGTTTTCCAAAAGCTGCTACACAATCCCTCTGTTCTCATCTCATTGGCCAGAATTTAGTCACATGGCCACATCTAACTGCAAGAGAGTGTGGAAATATAGCCTTTAATGCTGGGCTGTCTCAGACCCAACTAAATAGGATGTTTTGATGTCAAGGAAAGAGAAGAGAAAGGATATTTGGGGAAATTAATGGGCCTGGCTTAATGCCAGGCCCTCAGCCAACCAGGATACAGAGTATACAATGACGTCATGAGGTGTTAGGCTGAGCAGTATTTTGACATTTCTAGAAAAAGAAAAGCTGAGATTGGAAGTAGATGATGTATGGCCATGACCTTTCATCCTATGTCCTGTTGCCCTCACCTTGGATTTGTGGCTGTTTCGTTTGATGCTCTAACCCAAGCCCCTAGGACACAGTAAGTACGCAACAAATATTTGCTGAATAAATGGGCAGGTCCTATTATTATACCCATTATACAGATGAAGCAATTGAGGCTTCCAGGGGGACTTCACCTTGAGATGGGGGCAGGGATTAAAACACACATGTGTTTGGGTTTGGCTAGAATCCTTAACCACCTCTTCGATAAAGAAACGGAACGAGAGGGACTTCCCTGGTGGTCCAGTGGTTAAGAATCCGCCTTCCAATGCAGGGGACATGGGTTTGATCCCTGGTCGGGGAACTAAGATCCCACATGCTGCGGGGCAACTGAGCCCAGCGCACCGCAACTACTGAGCCTGCGCACCGCAATGAAAAACCCCGCGTGCCACAACAAAAGATCCCACATGCTGCAACTAAGACCTGACACAGCCAAATAAATAAATAAATACAAATCTAAATCTTAAAAAAAAAAAAAAGAAGAAAGAAAGAAGCAATGATAGAGGCAAGGAGACTTAGCATCCATCACACAAGTAGCTGGCAAGTAGCCGGCATTCAAACTTAGTTCTCCAGAGCTGAGCTATCCAATCAGTAGCCACTGCCACATTGGTGGTGGATGGATAACATATCCGACAGGGCAGATAAAGAACATTTCCATCATCGCAGAAACTTCTATTGGACGGCACTGCTCTAGAGACGATTTTCATGAAGTGCATGGACTCTGGAGCCAGACCACCTGGGTTCAAATCCCTCTCTGTCCCTCAGTTTTCTCATCTGTGAACTGGGGGTGGTGCTGATGATGATAATAGGAAGTAACCCACAGGGCATATTATGAGGATTAAATGAATTAACATGTGTAGGTAATGGGCTTAGAACAGTGTCTGGCACAGAGTAAGAGCCATTGGAGTTTGTTTTTATTATTTAAACACTGGTGGCCACACATCCCCCAGGAGAGGCGAACCCAGAAGGTGAGAACACAGATCGGGAGGATTTTTCCCAGGCTCTCCCAGAGAGTTAAGAGCAGGGAAGGAGGGGCGAGGAGGCCAAGGGGGGCTGTGGGAACCACCCGGGCCTGGAGAGTCCTGGCCCTGCTGCCTCCTACGCAGGGGTTGGGGATGTAGGAGACAAAAGTGAGGAGCGGGGCAAGCCACATATGTTCTTTTTGACCCAAACTTTGTTCCCAGTGCCTGAGACGAATAGGCGTGAAATTCACATCTGGGACCCACCTCCGGCCTGGCCATTCCCTCCCGCCTCTGGGCATTGAGCCCAGTCTGTCTTGCTGCTATAATGGAAGCAGCACAGGTGGCTTCCAGAAGTCAGAAGAGGCCCCTGCCCACCACAGCATCACTGATGGCTTCCTGAAAGAGCAGACTCCTGAAATGCATATGAGCTGAGCACGAATTTGCCCGGCGGAGGAGGTAGAAAGAAAGGCCAAGTTAGAAGTTACAGTTTGTGCAAAGGTCCAGAGGCCAGAGGGCCCGGTGTGGTAAGAGAGGAGAAATGAGGCTGGGGACAGGGAGTAGCCAGGGCATGTGGGGCCTCTAAGACCAGGCTGAGGGCCTGAGTTTTTCCCCAGTGCCCCTGGGGAACCCTGGGAGGTCTATGACCAGACGATGGGCAGGATCAGCCCTGTATGAGAAACAAACGTGATATGGACCATCACAGGGGCGGCTCCGTTCACTGGGCCAGTCCCAAGAGGGCCTTGAATACAGCCTGCAAGTCAGGAAAGTTCTCTCAGAGGATGTGACATCTGAGGTAGGTCTTGAAGGACAGAGGAGGGACTCGGACATGACAAGAAAGGTGGAGAGGTGGGGACTTTGTCCAGAGGTGCTGGGGAGTTATGGGAAGGCTATAACTAGGGGAGACGCGAGGTCAACTCTGAATGTAGAAGACCCCTCCGGGGTCCCTGGAGGGTAGACTGGAGGGGGAGGGAGACTGCGGTGGGGGGAGGGGCTGGAGGGAGGATCCTGGTGGGAGAAGATGAGTTCTGAGCCAGGGCTGGGGTTATGGGGACAGAAAGAGGGTCAGGAAAATGTTACCTACACTGGGAAGACTTCCTCTTACCCCCATGTAAGAAAATCTTTTTCTTAGCCATTTCTGAATGCAATGCCACAGTCCCTATATTTTACTTCATTCACTCACTTATTCATTCATTCAACATATTCTCCCAAGTTCTCCCTGGGAAATGCTGGGACCAGGACCTGAGTCAGTCCCCGAATTTGCCCTGGAGGAGCTCCCAGTCTGGGAGGGTGAGGTAGGAGAGAGACCTGGGTACAGTCACATTGGTGTGATGTGTAATAATGGGGGCAGCACAGGGCCCAGCCTGGGAGGTCAGGGAAGACTTCTTGGAGGAGGTGAGGCCCTCCCTGGGCCTTGAAGGAAACCCAAGTGTCTCCCAGGCTGATGGGAGGGGTGAGAATCTCTAGGGAGAGACATCAGGAGCATCGGCTCATTCAATCACGCCCGACTTCTCTCCTGAGGACGCCCATGTCCTTTATGCAGGGTGATGCTGGGAACTCAGAGATGGGTCAGGCCTGAGCCCTGGAGGAAGGGCACACAGGGACACAGTCCCTCTCCTAATGAGATCTGTGCTCTAATGGAGGTACCCAGGACATTGGGAAGGTCCACAGAAGACACAGACCTAGCCTGAAGGTCAGGGAGGGCTTCCTGGAGGAGGAGAGTCAAAGTGTGGGGAGAGCCTACTCTTCCTGTCATGTCAGTCTGTCTTCTCTCCCTCCGTGTCTCTCTGGTTCCTTCATTGGCTCTCCCCCTGATGAATTCCATGTCTTTCTCATGATGTCACCCCACCCGTGGGGTAAGTGGCTATAAAAAATTACCACAAACTGCGGGGCTGAAAATAACAGAAATTTATTCTCTCACAGTTTTGGAGGCCAGAAGTCTGACATCAAGGTGTGGGCAGGGCCACAGTCCCTCCGAAGGCTCTAGGGGAGGATCCATCCTCGCCTCTTCCAGCTGCTGGTGGCTCCTAGTGTTCCTTGGCTTGTGGTTGCATCACCCCAATCTCTGCTTCTGTCTTCACATCACCTTCTCCTCTGTCTCAAATCTCTCCCTGCCTTTCTTTTCCCTTTTTCTTTTTTTTAAGTTGAAGTATAGTTGATTTACAATATTCTGTTAGTTTCAGGTGTGCACAAAATGATTCAGTTATATATATACATATGTATATATCTATGTAGATATATACATATGTATATATATCTATATTCTTGTCTCCTGATTCTTTTCCATTATAGTTTATTAGAAGATATTGAATGTAGTTCCCTGTGCTATACAGTAAATCCCTGTTGTTTATCTATGCCTTTATTTTTTTTTTTTTAAATTAATTAATTAATTTATTTTTGGCTGTGTTGGGTCTTCGTTTCTGTGCGAGGGCTTTCTCTAGTTGTGGCAAGCGGGGGCCACTCTTCATTGCGGTGCGCAGGCCTCTCACCGTCGCGGCCTCTCTTGTGGAGCACAGGCTCCAGACGCGCAGGCTCAGCAATCGTGGCTCACGGGCCCAGTTGCTCCGCGGCATGTGGGATCCTCCCAGACCAGGGCTCGAACCCGTGTGCCCTGCATTGGCAGGCAGACTCTCAACCACTGCGCCACCAGGGAAGCCCTATGCCTTTATTTTATAAGAACTTATCATTGGATTTAGGGTTCACCCAGACAATGTGGGATGATCTGATCTCAAGATCATTATCTTAATTACATCTCCAAAGACCCTTTTGCCAAATAAGGTCCTATTCACAGGTTCTGAGTGGGCATGTCTCTTTTTGGGGGGAGGGAGGCATCAGTCAACCCATGACATGTTGGGTGAGTTACTTCCTTCTCTGAGCCTCGGGGTTCTATCTGTATAATGGGGCTAATACTAACCCCCACCTGATGGGGCAACTTTGAGGGTTAACAAAACCTAAAGAGTGCGTGGTACAGCCCCAGTGTCTAGAAAACTCTCAATCAGAGTGGCTTCCATTTATTTATTTGGTTGCACCGGGTCTTAGTTGCGCCGGGCAGGCTCCTTAGTTGCAGCTCGCAGGCTCTTTAGTTGTGGCATGCAAACTCTTGAAGTTGTGGCATGCATATGGATCTAGTTCCCTGACCAGGGATCGAACCCAGGCCCCCGGTGTTGGGAGCACGAGTCTTAACCGCTGCACCACCAGGGAAGTCCCTGGCTTCCGTTTCTTACTGACTTATTTGTCTGTCAGAGCTGGTTTCTTCTGCCAGTCTTTTCCTGCCACTTCCCCATAGTCTCTGCACATATGTCTCCATCATATTTTCTCCATCCTTCTTTGCTTCCTTCCTGTATAACTCTGGGCAAGCCCTTTGAGACTTGGCTTACTCATCTGTAAAATGGGATAATGACATCTTCTCTTTCATAGAGCGGTTGTGATGATTACATGAGTCAGTTCATAGAAAGTGCTCAGAACTTTGCCTGGTATGTAGTAGGTGCTTTATGTGCTGGCTGCTATTACTGTAATTATTATTACTACTACTGCTTTGGTTTCCTTTGTCTTGACTCTTTTCCCTGTCTCCGCAGCTCCCTCTGTCTTCAAGAGTCTCTCCTGACACATTCCTGCCTTTCTGAATACGTGTCTCACCAACCTCTAAGCCTCACGGGCCTTTAAGAGTCTGTCTCTCTCCATTCCTCTCTCTCTTCTCTCCCCACCTGTGATGGTTTTAAAATAAGCCCACATCCTTTGATACCCCTCTGTTCAAGAGGAGGAGCTTAATCTCTTTCCCTTTGAATGTGGGCTAGACTTAGTGATTCACCTCCAATGAATAGAATAAAGAAGTGATGGTGTCAGGAATTCCCTGGCGGTCCAGTGGTTAGGTCTCGGTGCTTTCTGCTGGGGCCTGGGTTCAATCCCTGGTCAGGGAACTGGGATCCTGCAGGCTATGGAACGCAGCCAAAAAAAAAAAAAAGGGATGGTGTGTGATTTTGGACATAGGTCATATAAGACCCTGCTCTCTCTCTCTCTCTCTCTCTCTCTCTCTCTCCCTCTCTCTCTCCAATCACTCGCTCTGAGGGGGAAGCCAGCGGCCATGTTGTGAGGACACTCAAGCAGCCCTATGGAGGGGCTTACCTGCTGAGCAGCTGAGTCCTCTTGCCAAGCACCATGTAGGTGAGCTTGGAAGTAATCTTCCAGCCCCAGTCAAGCCTTCAGATGACTGCAGCCCTGGCCAATAGCTTACTGCACCTTCATGAGAGACTCTGAGTTCTCTGTTGTTATCTGAGCCAGAGCCACCCAACTAAACTGCTCCAAAATTCCTACCCCTCAGAAACCATGAGATAATAAATATTTGTAGCTTTAAGCCACTGAGTTTTAAGATAATTTGTTATGTGACAAGGGGTAATGAATATACCTTCCTTTCTCCCATTTTCTCTGTCTCTCTCCATTTCTGACTCTCCTGGGTGTCTCCATCTCCCTCCATCACAGGTCCTTGAATGTCCATTTCCAATTCTCTATCCCTGAATGCCTCTGTGTTTCTGAATCCTCTTTAGTCTCATCCTTCATGTCAGCTGACCTGTTTCTGGGACTCTCTCCACCTATCTGGGTCTCTCCGTCTCTGTCCATCTGTTGGTCTCTGTTCATACCTCTTCCTCTGCATGAGTGCGTCTCTTTATAGATGTGCACGTGTGTCTGCCTCGTTCTCTGTCTCCTCCTATCTCTGCCCCTTGCTCTGGGTGTGTGTTTCTCTGTCGCTCTGTCTTTAGATCTCTTTTTCTGTTTCTGTCTCTCCCCACACACCTCCTGCCTGGCATCTTGCTCTTCCATCTTTAACCTGGTATGTGGGACTCTCTCTTTCCCTCTCTCTCTCTCTCTCTCTCTCTCTCTCTAGGTCTCTCTGCTTCTATCTCCAAGTTTGTGTGTCTACATCTGTCTCTCTGTGGGTCTCTGTATCTCTTTCTCTGCCTCCATCTGCATTTGTCTCCTTTTGTATTTTTTCCCTGTCATTCTGGGGGGTCTCCCTCTCTATGTCTCTCTCTCTCTCCTGCCGCCACCACCTCCCCCAGCAACCCCCCAACCGCCCCAGCCTGCTTTCTCATCTCTACCCTGCATCTCCCTCCACCACGGCTCTCCGTACCCATCTCAGGCTCCCCTTCCCTTCCCAAGCCTCCACTGTTCCCTGACCTCACCTCTGCTCTCTCTTCTCTGCCTTCCCGGCTCCTCCAGCCTCTCTCTCTCCCTCTCCAAGTCTCTGCCTCCCCCTCCTGGTCAGCCGCCCGCATCGCGCGCCAGTCTCCCAGGGGATCCCCCAGCCGGGTTAAGGGAGCCCCTGGCGGAGGCCCGAGTGATGCATTGGGCGGGGGGCTGCAGGCACTGATGCAGGCTCCAACCTGGGTCCCCGCGACCTGGGAGACGCCGGATCCTCCGGGGCCAGCGGCCCTGAGCGGGAAGACATCCGAGGACTCTCCCAGCTCCACCTTAAGCGCCCCCCTTCCCCCTTCTGCGGAGGATGGAAACTGCCAGCTCTTGGGCCCCAGGTGTCCGGGCCACCCCCGCCTCCATGGCCCCAGCGAGGCTGGGAGCTGGGGACCAGCCCCCCAACGACCCCTCCATCCTGCCCCTGGGGCACCCCCCACACACACCCACGCCAGCCCTAGGAGGAGGGTTCTCTGCTGTGAGAGCTCCCCCCACTCCCAAACGACAGAAAAATTAAATAACAGCAAGAGAGAAGAGAGGGAGGGGGAGGAGGGAGGAAGGGAGGAGAGAGAAGAGAGAGACGGAGAACAGAAGAGGCAGGAGAGGAGGAGGTGGGGAGAGAGAGAGGAGCTGGAGGCCGAGAGGGAGAGAGTGAGGAGGAGAAGAAGGGGAGAAGGGAGAAGCGAGAAGGGAGAGGCAGGAGCAGAGAAGGGAGAGAGGGAGGGGGAGGCGGAGGTGAGAGAAGCAGGATGGAGGTATGGAGTTAGGTGGCTTGGGAGAGCGTAATGAAAAGAGAACGAAGAGGGGGGTGTGGATCAGAAACCCAGAGGTAACCCGAGGGAGAAGCAGAAGGCAGAGAGGAGTAGGAAGATCGGGAGGTAGAGGGAGAAGGAGGCTTCGGGAAAAGAGGAGAGGAAGGGGAGGCATAGAGAGGGAGGAGAGGAGAGCGGGGTGGGGGAGTGGGGGCGTCTCAGTCCCCGGCTGCCTCAGTAATTGGGGAACTGGGACTCCCTGTGGGTAGGAGAGGAAGGCTGGAAGTCCGGGTGGGGTCGGGGTTCCACAAAGAGAGGAAGAAGCTGAGAGAGGGCGGGCCAGGGCATTGGGAAGGGGTCGCCCCGAGGCCTCCCGGGGATGGGGGTTGCAGCTCGTCTGAACGCCCCTCGAGCGCTGCTACTCTGGGCCGCACTGGGGGCGGCAGGTAAGGCCTGGGGGTTGGGGCAGGAGCCCCTGACGGGGGTGGGGGAGGGGTGCCAAGGAGAGGGGTTCAGGCTGCTCTCTCCCCAGCTCACATCGGACCCGCACCTGACCCCGACGACTGGTGGAGCTACAAGGATAATCTCCAGGGAAACTTCGTGCCAGGTGCAGCCAGGGCGGGGACCCAGGAGTCTGGGCTGCCGGGCGCTTTCTTCCTGAGACCCAGGAGTTCTCTCCTTCCCGCCCCCCCTCCCCCCAGGACGCAGGAGTCCCATCCCCTTCCTCCCTCCCTCAGGAGGCCCAGCTTCTAAACCCGAGGGACTCAGCATGGGACATTATACATGCGCATTTCAAGTAGTGAGTGGGAGGGAGTGGAAGGTAAGGGAGTGTGGGGCTGGAAAAGTGTGTGTGTGTTTCCTGGGAAAGAGGCAGGTAGGTCCTGGCTCCTACTGAGAACCAGAGGTTCAGTGGCCCCGTTGCCCACCTCGTCCAGCCCTCTCTTGCAATTCCTCCTCCCCACTACATTCATTATCCGGCTGTGGGACGGGGGGACCAAAGGAACTACAACTCCCATGGGCTCTGGGGAAGGCAGGCACTGGATGGGTAGGCTGGCAGTCTCACGGCCTGCTGGGAGTTGTAGTTCCTTCCCCAATGACAATTTAAGAGAGGTTTGATCAAAGAGACTTGAGGTGTTGGGGGGGCCGGGGCGGTCCTTAGGAAGCTCCTCCAAGATTCTTCTAGGACCCAGGATTCTGGATCCCAGCCCCCTCCTCCCTCAAAGCCAGGAGTCCAGATTCCCAGCCCTTCGTCTCCTGGGATCCAAGGAGTCCAGACCACAGCCTTCCCAGCAGATCCCAGCCTTGGGATCCAGTCCATATTTCTGACTCCCTTTCCTCCCTGCCCCACCCCTGCTCCCAGGGCCTCCCTTCTGGGGCCTGGTGAACGCAGCCTGGAGTCTGTGTGCTGTGGGGAAGCGACAGAGCCCCGTGGATGTGGAGCTGAAGAGGGTCCTTTATGACCCCTTTCTGCCCCCGCTGAGACTCAGCACAGGCGGAGAGAAGGTAAGGGGACTGGAGGGCGGGGTTACCAAATCCACTGGGGCTGGGCCTGAGTGGAGGTGGGGGGTAGGGCTTTGAGTTGGGAGGCTAGCCTTGGGGAAGGAGGCCTACAACACAATGGGTGGAGAGGAGGCTACTTACACTCCACAGTGGATCACCAATTGTTCCCTCCTCAAACATGGCTCCTAGTCTTCCCATCTCTTAGAATCAGTGGTAAAACAGACTCAGTGTGCCAGGCACTGTTTTCAAACTTGATAAATCCTCTAATTTTCACAACAACCCCATGAAATAGGTACTAATATTATCCTTATTTTATGGATGCAGAAACTGAGGCACAGAGAGGTTAAGTTACTTACCTGAGGTCAAACAGCTAGAGAGTGCCAGGGCTGGGATTCAAACCTAGGCAGTGTGGTCCCAGAATCCATGCTCTTGCCCGCTTTGCAATACCATTTCTATTTTTTTTTTTGGCCGCGCCCCGCGGCATGTGGGATCTTGCTTCCCCGACCAGGGATCGAACCCGCAACCCCTGCACTGGAAGCGCAGAGTCTGAACCACTGGACCACCAGGGAAGTCCCACAATACCATTTCTTATAAGAGGTGGCACTACCTTTCACTCAGCCAAAAGTCTCAGAGCTATTCCCCATCCCATTTCCTCCCTCACTCCCATTTCCCATCCATGTCCTTTCTAGTCTCCTTGCTAAACAGCATTTCACTTCTTGTCCCTCCACTGCTCCCACCATCGTCTTGCACCTGGACTGGTGCCATAGCCTCCTTGCTGGCCTGCTTCTCTGCCTCCTGCAGTCCATTCTCCATCCCACAGCTAGAGAGATGTTTAAAAACACAAACCAGATCATATCACTCTCTCCTACTCAAAATCCTTCTATTAGGACAAGTAATAACAGCACACGCTCACACAGTACTTAGCATGTGCCTGGCACTGTGCCATGGGTGTTATATACATTCAGTTATTTAAATAAAAATACAAAATACCCCATCCTTGCCCACAAGGCTGTGCACCATCTGGCTCCCATCACCACTCTCTCCTTTGCTCACTGGGCTCTGGTCCCACTGGCTTCTTCACTGTCACTAAAATAGGCCATCTCAGGGCTTTGCACTGACTGTTCTCCCTTCTGGAATGCCCTTCTCCCTGCTCCTTGCAACTAACCCCTCCTTATCCTTCAGGTCTCCATTCAAATGTCACTTCCTCATGGAAGCCTTTCTTGACACCCCACCCCCATCCCAATCTATGGGTCCCCCCCCTCCTTTTTTTTGGCTGTGCTGCTTGCAGGATCTCAGTTCCCCGAGCAGGGATTGAACCCAAACCCTGGCAGTGAAAGTGCAGAGTCCTAACCACTAGACTGCCAAGGAATTCCCTGGGTTTCCCATTATACTTTAACAGAACTCCCAGTTCTCCCCAGTGTGAGCACAGGATGTAATTAACTAAGCATTTACTTATATGATTCAGAATTTATTGTCTTTCTCTCCTCCACTGGAGCAGAAGCTCCATGAGGCCCAGAATTTTTGTCTACTTGCTCATTGCTCTTTTCCTGGCAACCTGGCAACCATAGTAGCAGCTCAATAAATATTTGTTAATTAAATTCACCACTGTTGAGCACCTACCATGGACCAGCCCAGAGTCTGGAAAGACAGTAGTGTTCAGACTATGCTGAATGATTAAATGTTTGTTGGCAGAGGGAAATGTACGAATGGAAAACAGTAGGGAAAAGATCTTCTCTCTGCATCCCTATGAAGGCCTCCACCTCTCCCACAGCTCCGGGGAACCCTGTACAACACCGGTCGCCATGTCTCCTTCCTGCCTGCGCCCCGGCCTGTGGTCAATGTGTCTGGGGGGCCCCTCCTTTATAGCCACCGACTCAGTGAACTGCGGCTGCTATTTGGAGCGCGTGACGGAGCTGGCTCTGAACACCGGATCAACCACCAGGGTTTCTCTGCTGAGGTGATGCCTGCTAACCTCTGACCCTCGACCTTCACCCTGAGTCGACCCAATTCCTCCCACCTCACCCTCCTCTTAATGCCTCATCCCATCCTCCTCCACAGAACTACCCCCCCCAACCCTGAACACTAATCCTTAACCTGACTTGGAACCCCAAAGGCCCAGAGCTGCACCCATTGCCCATTCTGTCCCCCCTGTCTGCCAGGGGACCCCACTCTCTGTGCTCCCCTCGCAGGTGCAGCTCATCCACTTCAACCAAGAACTCTATGGGAACCTCAGCACAGCCTCCCGGGGCCCCAATGGCCTGGCCATTCTCAGCCTCTTTGTCAATGTGAGCCCAGGCAAGATTCGGAGGGAGGGAGGGGCTGGAACCTGGGGTCTGAGAAGAGGGAGGCTGGAAGGCCCAGACTCCGGGGTCCTAGGGGAGGAAGGGGTTGGGGGCTTGGACTTCTGGGTTCCTATCTCCTCACCTCATACCTCCACACAGGTGGCTGGTAGCTCAAACCCGTTCCTTAGCCGCCTCCTTAACCGTGACACCATCACCCGCATCTCCTACAAGAGTAAGTCCCTGGGCATTGGAGGGTGGAGAGGGTGGGGGTCGGGTGTGCACATAGGGGAGTTCAGCAGGGGCACCCCTCTTCACTCTGACCTGATATTCCCGCAGATGATGCCTACTTTCTTCAAGACCTGAGCCTGGAGCTCCTGTTCCCCGAATCCTTTGGCTTCATCACCTATCAGGGCTCTCTCAGCACCCCACCCTGCTCGGAGACTGTTACCTGGATCCTCATTGACAGGGCCCTAAATATCACCTCCCTCCAGGTGACCCTGGCAGCCCATTGCCCCCTCCCTGCCACCCCCAACCCGTTCCTTGGCCTGGGTGTCCCCTTGCCTCACCTACCCTCCTACCCCCGGTCGACAGGGAACTGGAGGGGATTCGAGAGTCTGACAACCCTGGAGAGTCTGGTGGGGGCTGAGCAAGACCCCGCCCACCCGCTCTCGGGGGCCGGGCTTCCTGCGTGACGTCACCAGAGCCATTCATTATTCACTCCCAGTTTCCCACCCCCCCTTCCACGGCAGATGCACTCCCTGAGACTCCTGAGCCAGAATCCTCCGTCCCAGATCTTCCAGAGCCTCAGCGGTAACGGCCGGCCCCTGCAGCCCTTGGCCCACAGGGCCTTGAGGGGCAACAGGGACCCCCGGCACCCCGAGAGGCGCTGTCGAGGCCCCAACTACCGCCTGCATGGTATGATCCAGTCTGCACCCCCTCCACGTCTTGGTCTAACCCGCCTATGTGTCTCCCCTTGGTGTCTTAATATGATACAGTCCTAGCCCCCTCTGCTGCTCTGTATGATCCAGCCTCCTGAGCTCTCACTCGCTCTTTCTCCCTTCCCCCTTTGTGTCAAAGTGGTACAGCCCACCTCCCGGTCATAGACCATTGCTGATCCATGATTTGTCTTCTTCGCTGCTTGCAACTTGGTGTATAACCCGAGCCCCCTGGTTTCCTAATGGTACGATCAAGTACTGGTCCGTGGTGCCTATTACTATGGCTTTCCGAAATGGTACAGCCCGAATCCTTTTCCCTGTTTTCATGTGGTACAACCCACCTCCCATACTGAGAAACAACATGGTACAATCCCCTTTCCCCCCCACTGCCTCCTCGTGGTTCAGCCCAGTGATCTAACGTCTACCTCTCTGGCTTCTCAACATGGTACAGCCCATACCCCCCCCCCCCATGAATACCTTCACGTAGTTCCACCTAATGCTGAAACCGGATGTCCCTATTCCACCCTCCTGCTGCCTCCCTATGGTTCAGCCCAGTGCAGTATAACTGACCATTTCCCCCAGCTTCTCAACCTGGTACATTCCGGCTCCCCCTTCGCAGCCCTCCCTGTGGTAGAGCCCCGGGCGGCCCACCCCACCATCCCCGCCCCCTGCATGCTCCCTTAAGGGTCCATCCTACCGTGCCTTAAACTAACGCCCCCAACCCGTGTCATCTTACAGTGGATGGTACCCCCCATGGTCGCTGAGACTCCCCATCGAGGATTGCGCCTGCCTTTCCCAAGCCTCCCCACAAGGGGAGGGGAGTCACCCCCAAAACAAAGCTATTAAAGGGACAGAATACTTCCTGTATCTCAGTGGTCTGATTCTAGGGGCGGCGGGGAAATATTTGGGTATTAAAGAATAGCAGCCTTCTTCTAGAAACCAATCTCCCTCTTCCTAAACCCCACTACTCGGTTTTTTGGCTTCCCGTTTCACCAGTCACTTGGATTCGTGGCTCCTTTAAGCGGCTCTTCTCCCCTCCCACCCTCCCCGTCAGGCAGCACGCGCAAAGCCATGTGCTTCCCCCTCCCGTCTGCCTCATTGGCCCGAACTGGGTCACGGTCCCGCCCCCAGTGCCGTCTCCCATTGGGTGAATGTAGGTCAGGGTCCCGCCTCTCTCCAAAAGGCAAGGTAACTTCACGCACTGAGACCCTCTCTCGCACTCCCAGGACTTGGCGGATCCAGGGGTCCCATTGGCTGTGCGTCTCGAGGGGTCAAGACGCGATTGGCCCGCGCTTTCAGCCGGAGGGAGGCACGCGGCTGGGGTGCAAGGCCGGAGTCGGGCGGGGGCCGAGAGGAGGGGTGCGCGCTGTGGCGTCGGGTGTTTTGGTTTGGCTTTTTTTTTTTTTTTTTTTCCGCGAAAGAAGTTTGCTTTGGCCACGCCTCAAGGCAGCCGCCTCCTCCTGCCCTCTCCCCGGCCCTCCGCGCACACCTCTTGGTGCAGATTGCAAAGCTCCTTCCTTGGAGAGGGCTGCAGATTTTGCAAGAGCCAGGCTCGCCCACCTTGTAGAAGGAGCGCCTTGTGTCCCCTTGAACCCTCGGTTGCAAAGAGCCGGCCGCCTGATTTGATCAGCCCCTCACCCAGACTGTATGGTCTCCTGGGACCCTCTTGAGTTGCACGTTTCTGCACCGAGGACTGCAAATCCCCGTCGCTCCTAGGATTTGCAGTGTTCTGGATACTGGAGGCTTGCAAGCTACGCTCGCCCGCCCCTGGGCAGACACTCGCCCGAACCACAGGAGTGTGCTGCTGACTGGCAAGCCAGCTGTTCGCCTCTCCATGAACCCGTGAGCCTGCGGGCAGGTGCCGGGCGATGGCGCGGCCCGTGAGCGACAGGACTCCGGCCCCCCTGCTGCTGGGCAGCCCGACCGGGGCCCCCCCTGGCGGGGGAGCGCTGCTTGGGCTGCGGAGCCTTCTGCAGGGGACCAGCAAGCCCAAAGAGCCAGCCAGCTGTGAGTTCTAGCCCCCATCTCGCCCAACTCAGTCACCCTGCTCCCTTAGTGCCGGGAGGGTCCACAGCTACCTCCTACGTGCCAAGAGTCCATCCTCCCAACCTTTACCTACCCAAATATTGTACTTAGCTGTTTAGGCCCCTAGATCCCTCAGCACCCAGGACCCAAAAGTACCGGTTCTCATGCCTGTCCATTCCCAGGACTCAAGACTCTAGGCCCCAGCCCCCTCTTCCTTTTGGTTCCGAGAGTCTGGACCCCTGGGGTCCAGGGAGAAGGGAGGGGGGTGTGTCGGATGCTCACACGGTTGTTACACGGGCTTGGGCGGGGCCTCCTGGGGTCACATGGAGTCTAGGGATGAGGAATGTGCCCCAGGAATAGAGCCCCTTCCTGCCCCTTAGAGTGTGGGGGCAGGGAGGAGGGGGTACAGTGCGCAGAGAGTGGGGGGGGGGGTTGTAGATTACAGAGGAATTAACAGAGCTGTCATTTTTAAAATCTCTCCTGCCCAACCCTCCACCTACCTCTGTCTGAACTTCCATCCCCCTTCTGTGTCTCTTATCCCTTCCTGGGTCTCTGTCCCCATCTCTCTCTTTGCGTCCCTGTCCTCCCCTCTTTCTGAGTCTCTCTTCCTCTCTTTATCCCTTTCTCGGTCCGCCGCCCCCGTCTCTGTCTTTTCTCTCTGGGTCTCTCTCCCTCTCTGAGCCTCTGTCCCCTCCTCTCTCTGGGTGTTTGCCCTCCCTCCCGGGTCTCTCACCCACTTCCCTTCTGTCCCCCCTCTCTCTGGATCTCTGCGGTGTGGGGCTCCATCCCCTCGTTCCTCGTGTCTCTCTCCTCTCGGAGTCGCTTCTTCATCTCCGTGTTCCTCCTCCTCCCCACCCTGCCCGCTCTTTCCCTGGCCCGCAGGTCTGCTGAAGGAAAAGGAGCGCAAGGCGACCCCGCCGGCAGCCACGGTCCCCGGGCCGGGCCTGGAGCCAGCGGGACCGGCGGATGCCTCAGCTGGGGCGGTAGTGGGCGGCGGGTCCCCACGGGGACGCCCGGGGGCTGCGCCCGGCCCGGGTCTGTTGGCGCCGCTACTGTGGGAGCGGACGCTGCCGTTCGGCGACGTGGAGTACGTGGACCTGGACGCCTTCCTGCTGGAGCATGGGCTCCCTCCCAGCCCGCCGCCCCCCGGCGGCCCGTCGCCAGCGCCCTCGCCCGTGCGCACACCTGCACCCTCCCCGGGGCCCGGCTCCTGCGGCTCGGCTTCCCCTCGCTCCTCGCCCGGGCACGCCCCCGCCCGGGCTGCCCTCGGGGCCGCCGGCGGCCACCGCGCAGGTGCGACGGCTGGGGCGGGGCAGGGCCCTGGTTGGGCGGGGCTTGGACTCCAGGGGGCGGGGCTGTGAGAATCTGGGGGTCAGGACGGTGGGACTGGGGCTGCATGCCCGAATTCCGGGTCCCCTAATCGGGAGATGTCGAGAGAGGAGTCCGGATTCTGTGTCCCCTAATGGATCAGGGACTGCGTATCCTGGAACTATAGGAGATGAGGGACTTGGGACCCCAAGTTCCAGGAAGCCTGCCCAGTGGTGAGGTCGTGTGAATTTTTACGTGGGACGTGAGGACAAAGGCTCTGGATACTCGAGGAGTAGGGATTGGGATCCCAGAACACTGGAGTTATTTACTGGGGAGTGGACTGCACCCCAGAATCTGGACCAGGAAGCGGTGGAACTGGGATAGGACCGGAAATCCTAGGCCCTCTACGAGGGAGGAAGACGAGGGCCGGGCACAGACTTCTGTTTCCCCAGGACAAAAGGGACTGGCAGCCCTGCCTCCTCGGCCCCCCCCCCCCCAGTGGAGAGGGGCTGGCGCCCCGGGTCCCGGAGTCCTTCAGAAGGGACCTTCATCCTGCGTCTTCCATTGCGGCAAGGACCGAGCTTTCTATATTCCTGGGGGAGGGGCCTGGGGTCCCAGAATCGTGTATATCCTAGTGGCTAGGACGTTTGGGGCCTGAGAATATCGAGGGGGTCGGTTCTCGAGTGTTCCCTAGAGAGCAGAGGGGTCTGGCTCCTTGGCGGTTGAGAGGTTCGAGCTGGGAGACCTCAGGGAGCAAGAGGAAAGGTGTGCTCCCTCGGGCACCTTGGGGTAGCCAGGGGCGGACTGCAGGTCGGGGATTCCTGGACACACCTGCTCCTGGTCCGACCTCCGGGCAGGACCAGGGCCCTCCCCTTCCCAGTCGCACATTCCCGCGCCACGTGAGCCCTCTCCTCCCTCCTCCGTGCTTCGTGCTTCGCGCACGCGCGGTCACGCGGGAGGGGGCGGGACTGGGGAACATGAGGGCGCCCGTGGCGGCAGGGGGGCGGGGCGGGAAAGCAGGCGCCAGCACGTGACTCGGCCCTGAACCTGTGTCCTGAGTTGCCCCCAGCTGGCTCTCTCTTAAAGGTACAGGCCGCTCTTATGCTTGAACCAACCTGGAACCTCAGAGCCCTTTATGCTTCTCGTCCCTAACTCTGGACTTAGTAGTTCTTAAGGAGCTAACTTGAGGTCTTTTCGGTGCATTAAATTCCTTTTCCCTGAACAGCCGGGGGTCGAGGCTTTGGTTGGGGATTCAGTTAAGAAGGGTAGGGCTATAGAGAAGGAAGATAACACTGTAACTCTGAAGTCCTGAGGTTTTAGAAGCAATAATTCAGGTTCCTGTGCTACTTAGGGCAAGTCACGTATGATTGGGCCTCAGTTTTCCTGTGTGTAAAAGTGGAACTGGTTTCATGATTTCTGAGCATCTCTGTGGCTTAAGGAACCTTCATATTTTATATTAGGGAGGTTGATCCCTGGCGGGCTTTACGTTAAACCCCATAAGGGCCTTCCTTGTGGTGGATATGGTACCTGAGCAGGGGGTAGCCTCTGGGAATCCCCTCCCCAAAATAAATACACACTCAGGCGGCACATTCTATTTCCCCAAGGCCTGACCTCTCGGGACACACCCAGCCCTGTGGACCCAGACACGGTGGAGGTGCTGATGACCTTTGAACCTGACCCAGCTGATTTAGCCCTGTCAAGCATTCCCGGCCATGAGACCTTTGACCCTCGGAGACATCGCTTCTCAGAGGAGGAACTTAAGCCCCAGCCAATCATGAAGAAGGCGCGGAAGATCCAGGTGCCAGAGGAGCAGAAGGTGAGCATTGCTGGGTGTAGGACACAGGCTTCGTGGGTTCTGGCTCCACAGCCAGGGATGGCCCTTTCTTTAGTCAGACCTGGGTTTCTCACTTGGGATTAGCTCTCACATTCTCCTAACTTACAGCCAAGGATCAGTCCTCCTTGGCCAGGGGCTGCACAGGGACAGAGGTTTGGGCTTGAGATTTGTGAAAACCGTATCATTGTGGGATTCAGACTCAGCCAGCACTGATGGGACCAGTTTTACAGGCTTGGAGCTTCTCCTATCGGTTGGACCCAACACCCTCATTGGGGCAGGCTTCAGGCTCTACCAGGCCCAGTTGCTAAGGATAGCATTCTTTAGGAATGTGATATCAGCCTGTTTCTTCTGAGCAGCCAACTAGGCAGGGGTTGGTCCTTTAATCTCTGATCTGGGGCATCCTTCAGGGCGATTGCATCCGCCTAGGATGAAGACTTTGCCAGCCCCTCTAGGCCTTGTTTTCTGGACTCACTGGTAAGAGGCCTCAGGTTCTCATTAGCGGCCAGGGCCACATTCTGATTTGGGGTGCTTTGGGCAGTGACTGCATCTCTGTAGCATTCTGTCTTTGTCAGTCCTGGGTTCTTCCCTAACAAGAAGTACCTGGGCTTGTCTCACAAGACTTTGGCATGTCCTTGTGTAAGACACAACTACTTGAAGCAGTGAGTACTGGCCTGTAAACCAAATCTAGACCAGTGGTTTCTCTTGCCATGAGGCCCTGTTGCTAGGGAATGGGTTTACCCTAGCAAGCAGGGACTAGGCTTTAATGAAATGGGGATGGAGGGGCATCTTTCAGAGCTCTGGGTGGTCCTTGTACTAAGGAGTGGTCCTCCTCCACAGCCAAATTCCAGGACTGGAGAACTCTGAACATAATGGTGTGGGGAGGTCTCAGGATAGACCCCTTTGCAACCAGGGACTGTTGGGGAGGAGGCAGCTCCCTGGCCTCTATTCAAAGCCAGTGGGTCAGAGACTGGCTGTGGTCATTGGGACCACTTACACCTCACTTTTGTTCGCTGAGGAGGGGTGAGGTTGCCTTGGCAGCAAGGTCAAAAGGGCCCAGCTCTGAGAGGATTTTATGGGACACCAAACCCCATCAGTAGGGAACCTAGGCTTTCCTTAGCAACCAGGATCTGGAAAGGTGATGTATAGGGCAGTGCTTTTCAATGGGAGAAGTCTTCAGACCCTGAAGGTCTTGTTGCTAGGGAACAAGAATCCTTAGCAAACCAGGAGCTAACTGCAGGCCTTTTGTCAAGTGAGAAGAGCTTGGGCCTGCTCTGCACAGTGGAGACTTGAAGCTCAGTTGCTTGGGGTGGGAGGCTATCTCATGCCTTAGCTGTTGCTAGGGGCCTGCTGTCCATAGCAACCGGGGCCCTAGAAGGCCAGACCCTTGGGTACCCATTCAGGGGAGATGGGGTATCCTTTAGGCCCCACTGCTGGGTGAGAAGCAGCCCGGGGGTTGGGGGGGGCGCGGTTTCTTAAGTGCACTCTGGTCCTTGAAGGCACAAGCAAAGCTGTTCCTCCCTTCTCTCGCTGGGCCGGGGCCCCTCTGGACCTCAGTGCTTTCCCACCCATCCAGGACGAGAAGTATTGGAGCCGGCGGTACAAGAATAACGAGGCAGCCAAGCGGTCCCGCGACGCCCGGAGGCTCAAGGAGAACCAGATATCGGTGCGGGCGGCCTTCCTGGAGAAGGAGAACGCCCTGCTACGGCAGGAGGTGGTGGCCGTGCGCCAGGAGCTGTCCCACTACCGCGCCGTGCTGTCCCGCTACCAGGCCCAGCACGGAGCCCTGTGAGGCCGCCCCCACCCCAACAGGCGGAGCTCTCCTCCTCCTGGCTCAGACTTGCGCCCTGACGCCCTCTTCCCTCCCCGCCCTGTGGCCCACGGGCCGGCCAGCTGGGTGCCCCAGGGATGTGATGATGCAGATAAATACATTTATATTTTTAAGAAAAAGTGAGCCTCCCCGCTCCCTCGTGGGGGCGGGGAAGGTCCTCAGTGTGTGCCCCCCGGCACGTCGGGGACCCCATCCTCCCACCGCCTCCGTTAACACGATCCTGAATAAATCTTGAGAACCCCAGAGCCAGCTGTCGTGGGGGAGGAGGCAGCTCCCTGGCCCCAGTTCAAGGCCAGCGGGTCACGCTGGCCGCAGTCCATGGGCAGGTCTGGGCTTCGATCCATAAAAGGCAGGAGCTGCTGGAAGTGCCTAGAGTCTGTTCCCTCCCACGGGCTGCTGGATGGAGGAAGGGGCGAGGGCCTGAGAGGAATGAAGCCACTACCTTTATTGCATAGACCTTTTCAATTGCTTTGAAGACTGGGGCTAGGGGACGCACAAAAGACAGAGGAAACGAACTTCCCCGCCCCCACCCACGGGGGGAGGGACATTAGTGCAAATCGGAGCGCCGCCCGGGGAACTTGCCCCTCCTGGGCTGATTGGCCAGCTTGGTGGAGGCACCGGAGTAGACGGGTCCAGTTATCTAAGGCCTCCCCAGCCCGTACGTTCCAGGTCACGTCACTGGACTACGCGTTAAGACAGGCTCCGCCCTCAGCCGACCTGGCTTTCTACGAGCCGTTCTCGAGGGTCTGGAGTGAACCCGCCCTCGTTGATCAGGCACTACCCTTGGGGCGAGCCCACTTCTCCGTGACCGTCAGGGCCCCAACCCCCGGAATTCGGGACATCCTCCAGCATCACCTCTGGTCCCCTAGGGTAGGGCGCAATCCTGAGACCAGGCAGGACCACTGTAGCCTCCGCCCTGACTCTAGCAGCCACACCACGCCCCCTAGCTCAGGCTCCGCCCCCTCAGGAATGTAAGCCCCGCTCCGGGCGAGCTCCAAGCTTGGTTGGAGTTAAGGCTCCCGCCCAGGGCAGCCTGAAGGACCCGTGAGCAGAGTACCGAGGCCGGGATGCACCTGCGCCTGCAACGGCCCGTACTCCACCTGCTCCCCGTCCACCGTGAGCACGCCGCGGGGCGTGAGCGGCTCAAGGCGGAAGGCACGAGCCGCAGCGTAGCCCAGCTGCGGACAGCCCAGGCTGAAGTGGCTACCGCGCTCCATGGCCAGAAACAGGCGCAGGAGCGCCGCCCGTGAGATGCCACCGCGCACCCAGCACAGGTGCACCAGGCCGTCGTCAAAGCGCGCGTGGGGCGCTGCCACTAGGTCAGCCCCCAGGTGACTGGGTGAGATGGCCAAAATAAGCACAAAGTCCCCCTCCATTGTCACCCAGCCTGGGGGTAGTGGAGTGCCTAGAGGAGGGAGCAGGTGGTCAGGTGGGCCCCCAGCAGAGATGGCCACCCGGGCATCAGGGGTGGGAGGCGGGAGCCCAGAGGATGCTGGCATTTCTGAGGCCCCCTCGGTGATGGGTGAGAGTTGAGCTGCCTTGGGGGAGCCGGGGGGCGAGGGCAGCAGTGGGTCTGGGGACAGTGGAGCAGCCCCAGCCCCACCCCAGTCCCCAGCCAGCTCTGGGCCCCCACCGTTGAGGGACAGGATGGGCGGGGGTTCAGGTGAGCCAGGGGAGGTCAGGGCAGGCTGAGGCAGGGGCAGGGGCAGGTCAGACACTGAGCGGTGCAGGGGTGAGTGGGCCACGGGTGGGGCTGGGCCGGGGGCTAGGGTCAGCTCTGACTTGGCACGTGGCAGGCCATGGGCAGGGGCGGGTGAGGCGGGCTCCACCGTGGCAGGGAGGTAGGAGAGGCGGCCACGGTAGGTGTGCAGTGTGGCGAGGCCCAGGACCGTGCCCAGGGTGAAGCGAGCACTGCCCAGGGCCCTGAAGCGCTCGCTCTGGATGTCCACATCTGACACAAAGCCCCAGGCCACAGACAGGAAGGAGAAACAGCGGGAGCCGGAGGCCAGAGTGACGGAGAGCAGGTCCAGCGGGTGGCTGCCACCCCGGCAGAGCAGCAGGGAGCAGTTGAGCAGCAGGTCAATGCCCAGGGCCGGCTCAAACCTTCACAGTCACACATGGACGGATACAGCGGGAAAGAGGAAACAGGCTGGGTGAGATACACAGTGCCAGGCGGGGAGGAAAAACACACAGACGGGTGGGGCAGCGGACAATGGGGAGAGGAGGCCGGGCATGTCCCGGGGCCTGCCCGCAGCCATTTGGCCACCTCCAGACGGACTCTTCTTACTGACCCAGGTTCCCTGTCAGTTCTTTCATTCCATAAGCATTCACTGAGTGCCTCCTGTGTGCCAGGCACAGTTCTAGGCACTAGGGAGACAGCTAGGAACAAGACAGGCAAAAATGTCTGGGGGGTGTGGGGAGCATCCCTCAGCCGGACTGATCTGGCTGAGGGGAAGATGTAGCGCAGATGTGCCAGGTCCCTGTTATCCCAGGAGGGCTCCTCCCACCTACCCCCCATGCTGGTTCACGGCTCCTGCCAGCGCGTTGCCCGAGCCACAGGGGAGGATGCCCACAGGGGTCTTCACGGCCTCTTCCCAGTCGGGGCGTTCTAGGAGTCCATTCAGCACCTGGAGGGTGGGAGACCAGACACCTGCGTGTTGGTCCTGGCCTCCGCAGTCCCCCAGGGCTCAGGCTTGGGGCAGGGTGGTCCTGCCCTACCTCATACAGCAGCCCATCTCCGGAGACGGTGACGATGCCATCCCACTCGCTCAGGCTCAACCCCTGGACCAGCTCCCGGGCGTGGTTATGTCGTTCTAAGGTGGGGAACCAGGAAGTGAGGCAGGCTGTTCCACCCCTGACCCACCACCACTCCCCAGGACTCAGGAGTCCTAGCCCCCAGCTCCCGCCTCCATCATGACACTGCCCTTACCTGTCTGGATGAGGTTGAAGGACAGCCCCGCTTCAGAGATCATGGGCAGCACATGGTTCTTACACCACTGCCAGGCCAGGCCCCGCCCCCCAAAGGGATTGACCAATAGGAGCAATCGGGGAGGCCTTGGCAGAAGGTCGGGGGTGATTTCTGCAGAGAGAGGAGAAGGAGTCTACAGAGGTCAGGGAACCAAGCCCCTCACCTCAGAAACGGTAAATGCAAATAGCCTCCAGTGGAGGTGGTGGAGGGCTGGCATCAAAACCTGCTGGGAGTTGAAAGTTTTTTTCTCCCCGGCCTCACCAGCTCAGGCCCAGGTGTACAGCCCACCCCCGTCCCAGGTGCTGAGACAAAGGCAGGGATTCGGTGTCTAATCCCAGTGCCCTTTGGACTCACGGGTGGGAGGAGAGCTGTGGTTTCCACCTTCCACACCCCCAAACACCTGGAACCCAGGAACAGGTTATTCCACTGTGCGGTCCTCACCCCCAGCCAGCCAGGACCAAGGAAGTCCCACCAGCTGGGGACCCTGGAACCTTTACCTTCCTGTGCCAACTGAGTAGCCTAGGTGGGGCCCTCTGCCTGAAAGCCTCCTCTGAATCCCCACAGCTGGATTAGATGCCATCTCTGGGCTCCTGAGACGCCCCAGGGGACCTCTGCGAGTGCCTGTCATCCAGAGTGGTGACTGAGCGTGTCTCACTTGGCTGCTCTCACCAGCCCGGGAGCCTCTGACTCATCTGTGGTCAGGACCCATGGAAGGGGGGAGGGGACAGAGACAGAAATCTCATGAGAGCAGCACACACAAATCCTTCTCTGCCTGGGATTTTGCCTTCTGTGCCCATCCCTGTCTGTGCATCACTCTTTCAGTATGAACCCAGAGCGACACACCACACAGACAGACACACAGAAAAGTAGAGACAGAGATGCCCACAGAGGGAGATCTGAGGAGACACCAAGGTGGCCTTAGGACAGAGAGGCTGCCCAGCGCCTCACCCCCGTCCCCAGGAAGTGGCAGTCCGCGGAGCAGACACGTGAGGGCAGTGGCCCAGCGCTGGGCCTCAGCACGGTTCTCCTCATAGGTGGCCGCCCCGTCGGCCCGGAAGGTGCGTGCAGCTCTGCGCCGGCCCCCACGCCGGCCCCTCGGGTAGGTGTAGATGCAGAAGTAGGCTGCTGAGTCCGAGGGGCTTCGGCTCCGCAGGGTGCAGCAGCCTGAGACCTCAGCGAGCAGGACCAGGCCACCCCGGGGCCGGGCTTCAGGCTTTGGCCGCAGCCGCTGTATGTGCAGGGCTTGTGGTGTGAGAGTGAGGGCGAAGCGTGGGCCTCGGGCTGGGTAGGAGCCAAACTCGCCATGCAGGAGTGGGGTGCTGGCGGTCAATGGCGGTGGCGGTGGGGGGGCCATGGCCTTGACCCTGTCCAGGGCGCTGCTAGGCCTGTGGCCCCAGCTCCAGGTCAGCTCCTGCTCTGGCCTCTGTGGGGAGGAAGGAGGGTAGGAGTCAGAGTCCAGGACACCCATGGTGGGCAGAGGGAAGCAGGGGCAGGGCCTGTGGATAAGAGGAGACAATGAGGGGTGCTGACAGGCAAGATGGGAGCACCAGAGACAGGCCCAGACAAAGTGTGGGAAGACTGAGGACACAGGGCAGAGGTCAGACACAGGGCAGAGGTCAGCTGGACAGGAAGGGCAGCATCCTGCAGGGTCCACGCCCAGGCATGCAAACGTTCATTCCTTTATTCCCCAAATAATTATTCAGTACTATGTGCCAATCATGGTGCCAGGCCCAGCAAACACAGCAGGGAATGAAACAGACGAAAATCCCTGCCTTCGTGGAGTTTATATTCTAATCGGAAGACAGGAAAACAAGGTAAAGACATAAAATACATATCGTGTTGGATGACGATTAAGGACTTTGGAGAAAAATAATGCAAAGGAGAGAGATCAGGATGGTGGAGACATATACATAGACATGTAAAGATAGAGAAAAACACAACACACACACACACACACACAGAGTCAACTCCAGATGGAGAAAGTAACAAGGAAGAGGCACTCAGACACAAAGAAAAAGGTCTGAGAGCCAGAGAAACACTCGGAGACAAACAGCTTCAGTGAGATGAAACCTAGTGTAATGAAAGATACTTAGAGAGCAGAGTGAGAGTTTAGGGGCTCCAGAGGCCCTCTGAGAGTCAGACAACAGAGTTAGGAGAGAAAAAGCAGACAGGAGAGGCAAAAGGTAGGGGATGTAGTAGCTGGAGAAACTGAGAAAGGGGTGTGACATGGAGCAACTAAGGGGTCAGAGAGGTAGAGGAGCCACATGCAGGCACCTGCAAGGGACAGGAGCCAAGAGCTGGACCTCAAGCACTGACCTGGGTGTCTGGCCGCCTGCTCTCCAGGGAGAGAGTGGGAACTGGGCCTGAGGTCCCCTCCCCCTGCCCTCTGCCCAGTTTCTGCCTCCTCCTTCCAGCTCACCTTTGTTCCCCACTGCCCCGCCCACCCAGTCACCTATCAGTCCTGCCCCTCACCTTCCCCAGGCGCAGAACTGCCCCAGACACACCCCCATCTGTGGACTCACTCTCAGGAGCCACCTCTGCCCCCTACCCTGGGCAGCTCTTCAAGCCCCACCCCTAAACTTGCATTGACTGCCCCCCCCCCCCACTTAGAGCCCTAGGTCTCCCCCAGTCCTGGGGCCTGCGCCTTGGTCCCTAGGTCCCCAGGTCTCTGGCCTGGTCTCCATTCTCTCCACCCTCCATGTACCCCAGACCAGGGCCTGGGTCTCCATCCATAGGTCCCCCCAATCCATAAGCCTGAGTGTCTGTCTCCGGTTCCCCGGGTCCCGGCCCTCCATCCCCACCCCATTTCCAGAACCCAGTTCCAGACCTGGGTTTTCATTCCTGGATCCCTCAGTCCTGGTTCTGGTTCTCCATCTCCATCCCACACCCCTAGTACCCAAGTCCCGGGCCTGCGTATCTGTTCCTCTTGCTCCCTCAGTCGTCCTGACTCGGGTCCCTGTCCCGACACCCCAGACCCTCCTCACACGCCGGATCCTCCTCCAGGCGGCCACCCAAGTCAGCACCAAGTGCCCCCATCAGACCCAGGGGTGGGGGGAGGGTGTGCATCCGCTCAGCCAATGGCCGCGCGGCCAGCCTAAGTTGCACCAATAAGAGCGTGCGGGGGCGGGGCCAGCAGACTCGCGAGCTTGGCGCAGGGGCCTGCCGCGGGAGAGCGGGAGAACTGGGCGGGGTATCGCGCTTCGCGAGATCAGCCGCCATTGTAGGTGAGGGCACACGCGCAGCGGAGGCGGCTTCACGGAGACAGGGCCAGCGCCCCTGTCGCCATCTTTGTTGAGGGCAAGCGGACCTCTCCCATCCTTTGACTTTATAAAAGAGAAGGGGCAAGGGGGAGAAGGTCTTTAACTGCAGATAGAGAATAACCCTAACACAGATAACACAGACCCAGAGATATGCAAAAACAGTAAAAGGGAAGAGTGAACCAGAGTCAGAGGCAATAAGAGACCTGAAGAGAGTGTTGTCTCTTTTTCAGACAGTTACAGAGAGTCAGAGAGATAGACATAAAGAAAAGCAGAGATACAAACAAAGAGACAAAGACAATGGAATTAAGAATGTGCAAGGTGGGCTTCCCTGGTGGCGCAGTGGTTAAGAATCCGCCTGCCAATGCAGGGGACATGGGTTCGAGCCCCGGTCCAGGAAGATCCCATATGCCTCGCGGCAACTAGAGAAAGCCCACGCAACTAGAGAAAGCCCACGCAGCGAAGACCCAACGCAGCCAAAAATAATAAACAAATAAAATAAATAATAAATTAAAAAAAAAAAAAAAGAATGTGCAAGGTAAGGACATAAGAAAACCCAGAAAATGATGGACACGGCGAGACATGGGGACAGACACTTTCAGAATGAAAACCAGGGAGGAGAGGTTCATTAATTCACAAACTATTTACCATGGGCACAAGCCAGCGTGGGGGCAGCATGACATAAATATCTGCCCAGTGAATGACCCAGTTACATGGTAGGACAGAGACTCAGGAGAGAGACTGGGAGTATCTGAGAGAGACCTCTAGGTCAGGGGTGAGGGACAGAGAGAATGTTAGAGGCTGAGAGGAACTGAGGCCAAGAGACAGAAAGCAAAGATGTTGACAGAGAGGTACAGAGAGGCAAAGACACGATGAAATTGAAAGAAATCAAGGCAAGAATAATATCAGGTGACCTAGAAACAGAATTGTAGAGACAAAGACACATGCTGAAGGAGATAGGGACTGAGCTCGCTAGAAACAGATAAATGGAGGATGAACTTCATTTATTGCCAATCAATGTACCTAGTGTTCAACTGAGAACAGCAACAGCACCAGATAACATGTGCCAAAAAATGACCCAGGGAGAGAGAGGGCCAGAAACCCAGAAAGATGGAGAGACAGGCAAACACAGTGCGTGTGCTTAGGGCTCCAGGGGAAAGAAAGACAGATACAGTAATCAAAGAGGCTGGGACTCAAAGACCAAGGAACAGGGACAAGGAAGAGAGAAGGAAACTGTGTTCCATCGTATGGTGATCTGGACTTCCAGATGGACCCTTACCTGGTCCTGCTGCTCCTCTGCTTCAAGGTGTCCATGCATCTGCAGGCCCTCTGCTGTGTTATCACATCAGCAAGACCCTGGCCCTGGGTCGGAGGCCATGGGAGGGTGGTGTGGACAAGGAGTCAGGCCTCATGGTGCAGGCCTGGCCTGTGGCTCTGTGGAGGAGAGGTAAGTAGGAGCATGAAGGGCAGAGGAAAGGAGGCCAAGCTAGAAGTGCTGCAGGGCTTCCACGAAAACGAGTGGACAAGTCAGCTTCATCACTGCCCCAACCAGTCCATCTGGTCCCATCCAGTAAGGGCTAATAACAGCAATAGACGCCCCTTTTTGCAGATAAGGAAAGTAAGGCACAGAGAAGTTATACGACTGGCCCAAAATCACAGAGAGGTTGCCCAAGGTCACACCATTAGTAAGTAGCAAAGCCAAGAATTGAATTCGGTTACAGATAGTATCACCATCTTTCTGTCTCTTCTCCTCCTTGGATCTCCACCTTCCCTCTCTTTCTAGGTCTTCTAACTCCCCGGGTCACCATTTCGCCACCCTTGGTCTCTCTCCACTCCCCCACTCCCCTTCTGGGTCTCCATTCCTCCTCCTCTTTGAATCTCTGTCTCCCTCTCTCTGAGTCTCTCCTCCCCTCTTTCAGGAGTTTTTTACTTATCCCTCTCTCCACCCCATCCCCCAAGCCCCGGGGGCCTCAGCTTGCCTCCTCTGTGCTCCAGTACCTTGCACATCCCTCAAACCGAACCCTCTGGGCCACTTGAATCTCTTGGCTGGGAAAAGCAGCCTCCAGGTGGCAGGGGCTGAGTAGGGTTCAGGGAAGGGTCATCCGGGGGCAGAGGGAGAAGCTGAACCTAAAAGGTGGAAATACAGGATGCCATAGACTGGACTGCAGCAAGAAGATCTCGGGTTAGACCTCAAATAAGACTTCCCGAGCTGCGGCCGCACCTGGGAAGCGCAGCACGAGATAGGGCAGATGTGAGCCTGATAAGGAAACGCCCAAAGCCTGAGGTCAGAGGTTTCCCGAGGTCCCGACTAGCCCCGCCAGCCCCGCCTCCTCACCTCCAATACTCGGCCCTCTAGGTCCTCCGGGAGCCACAGAGAGGCCTTCGGCGTCGGGCCAGAGCGTCACCGCGCGACACGTCCTCCTAGCTCCGCGCGACATCTCTCTGGCTCCGAGATCCCCTTCTGCCGGAAGACTATCAAGAACAGGGACTGCATAGGGCCAGAGAGGCCTCCGACGTGCTCCTTGGCGTAGCGCTTGTTCCCCTTTAGATGTTCCTCCACCCAATTCCGGAATCGCCCATCTAGCTGGTCCTCCGATTCACCATAGAGAGACACGAGTAGAGCAGTAGAGCGCCGCGTCGCGCCCGTGTGACGTCACGTAGGCGCCACTCGCTGAAGGCTTTCCCCGCCCATTCTGGTTCTGTTCTCTCTTTCCGGACCTGGCTAAGGAGGAGGCGCCATCATGGTAAGCGCGTTTTGCGGCGTTCGGGGCTTGACCATCCGCTGCCATCCGCCGCAGTCTCGAGCTGGGGACGTTCCAGAGTGAGGCAGGGGTTCCAGGGTGTTCGAAGGAGGCGACTCCCGCTGTGGGGAGCTATTTTGGGAGCCCGAAGACCAGGGATGGGAGTCCTCAACCTCCCGCCCCTCCCATAATCCTGTATTATAGGTCCCATCGAATAGATGACCATATTGAGGGGCAAGGAGGTTAAGTAATATGACCGGGGTCACAGTGCCAGTAAGTGGCGGAGCCAGGATTCGGACACGCGCTGGTCCCACAGCCATTCATGCCTGTGGTGTCCCTGGATCCGTCACTCCCCAGCCTGAAAAGCTGGGTTCTGGGGCGGGGTGGGGGGGGGGTGTCAAGCGTCCGGTGCCCGGGTTTGGGGGCCAGGCAGGCTTCCGTTCGAGTCTCAACTCCCTACCTACCGTATCATCATTCTTGTGCACAGAAAGCATCTGTTAATTGGAGACCCAGTAATTATGCCTCAAAGATGTGAGTTCGAGAAGAAATAAGTCAGAGGAAGTGCTCACCACGGGTCCCTGCGTACATTAAGTGCTGGATAAATGAGAACTATTAATAATTAGGTAGTTCTTTATAACTCATGACACAGCCTGAAAAACTTGCAGGAAAGCAGGCAGGGGGTGTACTGGAAATCGTGGGCTCCCTTCAGTTTTAGCACTACTCTGGGAAACTACACTTAATAAAGGGGTCGTTCTAGGGTTGGTCTGTGCAGAGTAAGTTATAGAAAAAAGGGTCGTTGCCTTTATAAGAACTTGAAGTCTGCCCTTGGTTTAACTGTTTCTGATAGCGCTCCACGCATGGGGGCTTAAATAATACTTACGTTGTTGAAAAATACAGCTTCTAAAAAAGTAGAAACTTGAGTTAACGCGGCTGCTGTGTTAAGGTCTTTCACGGTGCTGTGTGCCATGTGTTGAAGGCTTTTTGCGTAGAATTAGGTTTCCCCCTCCTTTTTTTTTTTTTTTTTTTAAAACAAAGGAGTCACTTGAGGCCCAGGGAGTTTTAAGTATTTTCCCAGAGGGCTCCCAATGGTGGTCTGGGATTTGTTGTCTCCAGAGACTGGGGCTTTAGCTGTTTCTCAGAGGTGAGGAATAACAATGTTTATGGGGTGAGGAATTTGCCAGATCAGAGTTGGGTTCATGGTCTTCCCTTCACCCCGGCAGGGAGTTGACATCCGCCACAACAAGGACCGAAAGGTTCGACGCAAGGAGCCCAGGAGCCAGGACATCTACTTAAGGCTGTTAGTCAAGGTGAGGTTGGGGCCTAAGACCCCTGGGCAAGGCCACCCTGGAAATATCAATATAAGTTCTAGAGCCTCCATGCTGGTATTGGTCCCGGGCTCCTCGCAGGGGCCTGCAGGGCAGGCTCGAATCTCTGCTGCTTTCCCTTAGCTTCTGGAGATTCCAGTGTTTTCAGCCTCTGGGCTGGTTTACCGCAGGGGAGTGGGGAGGGGGATTTTCTGGGTCCCTGGCCAGGAGGGACCTAGGCCAGCTCTCTCCCTTGGGCTTAACGGGATGGGGAAAGCCCTAAGTCATTTGTTTGCCCCTTTGTTAGAAAGCTGGGAGGGAGGGGGGTGGTGGGCTGCCCTGGGTTTTCATTTGCATTTTCCTTCCCCTCCAGCTGTACAGGTTTCTGGCCAGGCGAACCAACTCCACCTTCAATCAAGTTGTGCTGAAGAGGTTGTTCATGAGTCGCACCAACCGGCCACCTCTGTCCCTTTCCCGGATGGTGAGGGGCTGATGCGGAGGGCATAGCCAGCCTGGGGAGCGACTGGATCATGTCTGGAGCTGGACTTCGGGTGGAGGGGCGGGCTTGGAGCTCTCTGGTAGCAGCCTGGCTATCAGCTGGCTTAACCTCATCCAGTGGTGGGTGCAGAGCTCTGACCCTCTGACTGTAGCTGAATAGTGGGGGCATTGGACTGGCTTGGTCTCTTGGTCTCATTTTCCTTCTCATTGTGTGTGTCTGGGGGCGGGTTACAGTGGCTTTATGAGGTCTTCTTGAGGTTTCAAGTTGTAGAGTGTCTTCTGTGTCAGAAGCTTTCTGTAGGAGAGATCCGTGGAAGAATCTGTTTGTATTTTCTTTGGAGATTTTCCCAGACTGGACCTGAGATTAGGCTTGTGCTAGGTTGAGAGGTGTGGCATGGGTAGGTTTAGCCCAAACGGGACACAACTGTTGTTTCTTGGGATGGCTGAATGGGTGGGATTGGATTTAACCACCAGAAGGGACTTGTTTAATGTGCATTTCATCCCCACGCCCGCAGATTCGGAAGATGAAGCTTCCCGGCCGGGAAGGCAAAACGGCCGTGGTGGTGGGGACAGTGACCGATGACGTGCGAGTCCAGGAGGTGCCCAAGCTGAAGGTGCGGGGGCGGGGTGCTCAGGGTGAGGTCCTACGGACCTGGCTCAACTTCTCGTGGTGCCGGCAGGCTCATCTCACCTCTGGGTGAGGCAGGCGTCGTGTCTGGGTTGGAGGGGGGATTGTCCCTCACATTGTTGATGGCGGGTATCCCTGGACAAGCCCCTTCTAGGGCCCTGCTGATGGTGTTCGCTTTGGATCTCTTTGTGCCTCAGTTTCCTTACACGTAATAGCTTCGGGTTGCGGTGTTAAAGGGATTTCTAGAAGTAAAGTGGTAAGAATGGCTGTCGTGAACTCAGGAAGCTTCCTCCAGTAGTTGGTGGTGGTGGTGATGAGGCCGAGTAAGCAGCTGGGACTCCTGCTGGGCCTGGGCAGTGGACAGGCAGCCCCAGCAGCCCCTGGGTCGCGGTCCGGGGGGCTCTGACCACGCCTGTCCCCTGTGTCCCCCAGGTGTGTGCTCTCCGGGTGAGCAGCCGCGCCCGGAGCCGCATTCTCAAGGCCGGGGGCAAGATCCTCACTTTCGACCAGCTGGCCCTGGACTCCCCCAAGGGCTGTGGCACCGTGCTTCTGTCTGGTGAGTGGGGCTGAGCGGCTCGAGGCGGGTAGGGGGGTGGGAGGGGTCTGTCACGAGCTGTGGGACTGCTAGCAGCCTTTACCTTCCCAGGCCTGGGAGGTCAGTGACACCCCACCCCACCCCAGATCAGCCTGAGCCACCCCTTCCTTCCCTTCCCCAGGTCCTCGCAAGGGCCGAGAGGTGTACAGGCATTTCGGCAAGGCCCCAGGAACCCCGCATAGCCACACCAAGTGAGTAGACCTAGCCCTGGACCCCAGCCTGCAGGTCTCTAGAATATCCCCCCACTCTCTTACCCGCTTTTCCTTCAAGACTGCCTGAAGCTCTGTTCCTCGGGTGTTGAGCTCCCTTCACGGCCAGCATTACAGATGCAGGCTTCCCAGGGCCTGTCCCCGTCTTTCGGGTGGGGCCTGCATTCCGTGCAGCGCCGGGCGCCCGGGGTGGATGGCCCCGGGGCCTAGTGCAGGCGCTCCAGCAGCCACTCCTGCCAGTGTCGCTTCCTGCGCTGCCAGGCTTTTCCAGCGGCGGACTTGGTGTCACCACTGATGCTGTTGGGTTGAGTGAGGGCCCTTCTGGTGTCCCTGTGCTGCTCTGTTAGAGCAAGCAGCTCTCTGCTGAGCTCCCAGCTCCTGTGCTGCTCTGTTAGAGCAAGCAGCTCTCTGCCTAGCTCCCAGCCCCTGTGCTGCTCTGTTAGAGCAAGCAGCTCTCTGCTGAGCTCCCAGCTGGCGAGCGAGCGGGCCCTGGCAGCCGGTGGCATCCCTCGTCCCTCACTTGTCTGTAACGTGAGCCTCTTCTCACCCTCCCTTCTCTCCCTGCAGACCCTATGTACGCTCCAAGGGCCGGAAGTTCGAGCGCGCCAGAGGCCGACGGGCCAGCCGTGGCTACAAGAACTAACCCCAGATCCTACCTTGTTATTAAAAAGATTTTGGATGCTAATGGCCTTTTGTGTATTATTGGGGAACGGGGTGGGGGGAGGAAGATGGTCGGAACCGGCGGTGAGAACGCCTTTGTTTGGGGGAGTGGTTGCCACGCCCCTTTCTGGGGAGACCAGCCTTTGGGATGAGCCCCTTCCGCTGTGCTGGGGGACGGAGCCTGCGGTCCCAGGTGTGCGTGGTGACTGCCCTAAGCCTGTTGGCGCCCTTGGACCTCGCTGCACCGTTGGGACCTGGCGGCCCTCCAAGGCCGAAGCCCCACCTCTTTCCCAGGTGTGGTGTCGACGCACCTGCTTCCTTTTCGAGTTAGCCACGCTTACTCTTAAAGGAACAGCGCTCCCCTCCCGGATCTCTGTGCTCGGGATGGCTGGCGGGGCTTGGACGGCGAAGTACAAATGGGGCGGGCCGCCGTGGGGGAGGGCGTGCGTGGGAATAGGTGATGCGCTCCCCCTCCCCCGAAGCCTGAGTCAGGCCGGCCGCCAGAGCCTGGGCGAAGGCCGTTGAGTGTATTCCTGGAGCTGGGACCTTACCATCCTCTGCCTCCAGGGGCCTGTGTCAGCCCTCCCCCTGTGTTTGCATAAGGGGCTGGGTTCCCCGGATCCCAGGAAGAAATCCGGTGAATGAGGCGAGGTGGCCGGAAGAGCCGCAGAAATAAAAGGTCTCTAGGCCCTTGATCTGACTGTTCTCTGAAAAGGCAAGAGAATGAGGGGTAGGGGTTGGAGACCTGGACGCAATGCGGGGGTCTGGGGAGGGCAGGAGGGAGAGGGAGTGGCCTGGCTTTATTCCCCTTCCTTCTCTTTGCAGGGCTGGTCGCTGTGGTCTGGAGAAAGGGAGCCGACTGGGTGCTGGGTTTGGAAGGAGGGCTGCTCGTTGGCAGGGATCAGGGGACCACCCACCAGAGGCAGGGTCAGGATCCTCAAAGGGGCAGCTTGGGAGGGAGAGATGCGGGGTGTTCCTTGTCCAGGAATAAGTGGATGGTCCGACAGCAGGAGATAGTGGGATTAAGGCAGAAATCCGGGCTGGAGTCAGCATTGATTAGAGGACAGCCAGAAACAACCCGGTAGCCCAGTCCGTGACAATCAAACCCCCTGTGGAGGGCATCCACCACTGCAGCAGCCTGAGTGGGTGTGAACGCTCAGGGAGCAGAGTCCTCAACCGGCAGAGGAAACTGACCTAGTTCCCCAGCTGGGGAAGGTGATGCCGAGGTTTAGGGCTGGAGTGCATTCTTCCAAGGCTGAGAGGGGAGATTCAAAGAGAAGGCTTCCGGGATGGTCAGCCAGTGAGAGCTGGTGAGCCAGCCAGCTGGGTGCTCCACTGGGCGGTCAGATACTGAGAGTGTCAGTTGGAAGCAATCAGTGTCTTCCAGACAAAGAGACAGCCAGAGAGGGTCAGTTAGATGTGCTGTCTGCCAGGGACAAACAGGCATCTCGCTTTGCCTTTAGTTAGGGACATTTGGGTGTTCAGAGACGGGCAGACAGCCTGTTGCCTGAAGATGGGGAAGTCAGCCTGAGCCAGCCAAAGGGTCAGTTGGGGGATCATGCAGCCAGTGGGCTGGAGGTGGCTGGTGTGTCAGGGAGCAGAGATGGGCAGCTGATGGATCGCACCGTTGGAGACAGTGTCAGGTGGTCAGCCTGACCAACACGCAGGGCCAGTCGTAGGCTCAGCCAGACCATCAGAGGCTGGCAAGAAGCTCAGATGGCCGGTGGGCTGTTGGTCTGAGCAGTGCCACGCACCCGCTGGTTAGTCACTTGGGCAGTCTGAGTATCAGGACGGCAAGCCAGGGACAGTGCAGGGAGCCATTTGGACTTAGGGCTGTCCTGGTCGCCTTGCACGACTGCACAGACTCTGTCGGGAGACCCCCAGATGCTCAGTGCCCAGAGACAGCCAAGCCCTTGGACATCCAGACTCTCCATCCTCCCACCTGAACGGCCTGATGGCAGCCTCCCAGCTGGCAGCCCTGGAAGGAATGGAGTCAGGGGCCGGGCAGCTGCCCCTGACCGAGGCCACTCCCAGCTTCCTGTATTCCGAGGGCCAGAGGCTGGCGCTGGAGGCTCTGCTGAGCCAGGGCACAGAGGCGTTTGAGGCCTGCGTGCAGCGCGAGGGGCTGCGGCCCTTCCTGAGTGGAGATGAGCTCCGGGGCCTGGTGGCAACGGCTGAGGACTGGACAGCAGCAAAGCAGGAGCCTAGCAGGGCAGCAGAGGGAGCCACCGCCACCGATGGGGACTTGGGCAGCCTGACCTACTGGCCTGGACACTCAGAGGAGCCGGTGCCCATGCTGCGGCTGGGCTGGCCGGAGGACTCAGCATGGAAGGGTATCACCCGGGCACAGCTGTACACCCAGCCACCTGGCGAGGGCCAACCGTCCCTCAAGGAGCTGGTGCGCCAGGAAATCCAGGCCGCCCACAAGGTGGGGGCCTCAGGGGCCTAGTGTCCCTTCCCCAGACCCGGTCATCCCCACATGCCAGCCCCCAGATGTGGGAGTGAGTACACATCCCTTGGGAGCCAGGCATTCTGAGCTGTGCCCTCCTGGAACTTGTGTGTCCACAGCCCTGGAAGCCAGGAATCCACACCTCCCAGCCCCCAGGACCTGGGCATCCACACCCCCCCAGATCTCATCCTGTCCCTCTTGCATATGGGGGGGGGGTCCCACCTTCTCCCCAGGACCTGGGTGTCTTAGGCATCCATGGCCCTTGGACCTAATTATGACCCCCCCCCTGGTCTCAGTCATCTCCTCTACCACCTCCACCACCAGGGTGGAGGTCTCCATCCTCCTTTCGGGGAGGGCCCAGATGTCTCCCCTGCAGCAGCCCCTGGACAGCCCTTTTTTTTTTTTTAACAGTTTATTTAGTTACATACTTTATTTATTTATTTATTTATTTAATTTTATTTTCGGCTGCATTGGGTCTTCGTTGCTGCGCGCGGGCTTTCCCTAGCTGTGGTGAGCAGGGGCTACTCTTCGTTGCGGTGCGCGGGCTTCTCATTGCGGTGGCTTCTCTTGTTGCAGAGCACGGGCTCTAGGCGTGCGGGCTTCAGTAGTTGTGGCACGTGGGCTCAGTAGTTGTGGCTCACGGGCTCTAGAGCACAGGCTCAGTAGTTGTGGCTCACAGGCTTAGTTGCTCCGTGGCATGTGGGATCTTCCCGGACCAGGGCTCAAACCCGTGTCCCCTGCATTGGCAGGCGATTCTTAACCACTGCACCACCAGGGAAGTCCCCCCATTCTTTCACAATTTTTCTGTTACTGCTCCCGTGCTAAGTGCTTTATATGAGTTAACCTGCCTAATCCTCAGGAGGACCCTGTGAGGTTGAGACTTCATGTACCCATTGAGGAGATAGGGAAACTGAGGCATGGCATGTTGTCTCTTGCCTGTATGTGGCCGAGTGGGGATCTGAACCAAGGCTGTCTGGCCAGTGAGTCAGGGTTCATCACCACTACCTTTTTCTGCCTGCAAGATCCAGGCCTTCAGCACCACCACCCCCCCCCCCCCCAGTTCCCAGAGCTCACCTTGGTGGCCTGGCAGGTCATCCCTCCGGAGGACCCAGGTGGGCAGCTGCCCACAGTGCCCTGCAAGGGCCTCCAGCCCACTGACCCCTGGGGCAGGGCAGCCATGTAGTAGTGTCACAGCTCAAGGGATACCGTTGCAGACATGTGATTTTATGATGGCAGTTTTCAAGCAGTTAGAGGTGTGGGTCTCGAGGAAGGACTGTTTTCTTCTCATTCACACACAAGCGCTGCATGAACAGTAGTACATGTCTGGGGGGGTCTCCCGCTCAGGATCCCTGAACATCCCGTGGAGACTGGGCCCTTAAACTCTCCAGAGCACCTCACCCTCTGAATGTCCCCCTGAGCCCTAGGCTCCACCCACAGCCCCTCTCCCCACCCTCAGCTGGTGGCCGTGGTCATGGACATCTTCACTGACCCAGACCTGCTTTCGGACCTGGTGGATGTTGCCACACGCCGCTGGGTGCCCGTCTACCTGCTCCTGGACCGTCAGCAGCTGCCTGCCTTCCTGACGCTGGCCCAGCAACTGGGGGTGAACCCCTGGGCCACTGAGGTAGGGGCCTGGCAGGAGGGACCCCTGAGTCCCCGAGGCCCTGGCACTTGGAGCATCAGGCGAAGACCCTTCCACGGGGTCCTGGGTCATCGAGGTGGATGCCAGCTGAGAGGGTCCCCTGAGATGTGATGCCCATGACAGGGGGGGAACTGGGGTGAGCCTTCTCATGGGGGTCCCTCTGAGTCAGGAATATCTGCAACAGACCCCTGAGGCCCTGGGGAAGCTGGGACAGAACCTTCCAGAGAGTCATGGGCCACCTAGGTAGGACCAGCCCGGAGGGATCCTGAGCCCTCAGCACTGGGTGGAGGTCTGGGGGGGTCGGCCTGAGCAAAGGCGTGCCTCCCCCACCCCAGAACCTGGACATCCGAGTCGTGCGGGGCTGCAGTTTCCAGAGCCGCTGGCGTCGGCAGGTGAGCGGCAACGTGCGGGAAAAGTTTGTGCTGCTGGACGGCGAGAGGGTCATCTCAGGATCCTACAGGTGCGGCTACCCCCCCTCACCACACTGCCCGGTCTCCTGTCCCCAACTCTCCCTCAGTGGCTTCAGACAGCAGTTGGCATCCCCTTTCCCAGACTCTCTTTCCTCATCTGTAAAATGGGTTTAAACCCCCTGCTCGGGAGAGAAGGTGTCCTGTGGCAGAACAGGCTGGCACTGGCCCTGCTGCTGGGCTGTTTAGTGGCCTGGGGGTAAGTCTTCATCTCTGTGACCCCTGTGTTTCCTCATCTGGAAAACTGGGCTGTCACTTGGTGTGTGGGAGTTTCCAAACCAGGGGGACCTGGATTGAAGTCTGAGCTCTGCTTTGGGTGAGTAACTCCACCTCTCTGAGCATCTGTACAAAAATCAGAGCTGGTAGGCAAATGGCCCAGCCCTCAGACCATCTCATGTCCCTCCTCTGCTCTCTTTGGGGTCTGATTGACCCTGGAACCTGGCTCCGTGACTCCTTAGTTCTGTGACATTGGGCTGATGCCTTCCCCACTCTGAACCTCAGTTTTCCCATCTGGAAAGTGTGAAAATAGCAGCACTTACTTCCTGGGAACAGCATGTCAGGGGGCACGTGGACTCCAGGTCAAAGAGCCTGGGGTCAAATCCTAGCTCGGACGGTTACTGGCTGTGTGACTTTGCATAACTGACTTCCCCTCTTTGTGCCCCAGTTTCGCCCTCTAGACAATGGGATGGTTCAGTTAGTGCGTCTACAGCAAGGTTTCTCAACAGAGGTACTACTCACATTTGGGGCCGGATGACTCTGTGCTGTGGGGGGGTGCTTTCCTGGGCTGAACTGCCCTCTACCCAGGAGATGCTGGTAGCGTTCCCCCTTCCCCAAGTACGACTACGCAAACCGTCTCCAGACTTTGCCCGGTGCCCCCCGAGGGGCAGAAGTGCCCACTTGATTACCTTTACTCTAGGCTGGACGACTTGTTAAAAAAAAAAAGCAAACAGATTTCTGAGCCCCGCTCCTTTTCAGCCGGGCTGGGATGGGGCCCGAGAATTGGCATTTCTAGCAAGTTCCCGGTTGATGATACTGAGGCTGCTTGTTCAGGGACCACATTTTGAGAACCGCTAGCATCGAGACTGGGAGGTTGGTTTTTTTTTTTTTCTTTTTTTTGTCTGCAACGTGCAGCTTGCGGGATCTTAGTTCCCCGACCAGGGTTTGAACCCCGGCCCCTCGGCAATGAAAGCGCAGAGTCCTAACCACTGGACCGCCAGGGAATTCCCGAGACTGGGAGGTTTTGAGGAGAATCCACGTTCCCAGCTTCACTTGGGGATTCAATGAGATAATGATGCCTGGCACGGAACATAAGAAGTGCTCCATAAGCGTCAGCTGTCGTTTATTATTGTTTTTTTTACCATATTTCATAGACTCTAAGGGGCCACCAAAGCAAAGAAGCATCCTGATCAAAATGTGAAAAGATACGCGTCTTAGAACCAGTGAAGTACTGTAGTACAGTCAAACCCATCGGGCATGGTTCCCCACCACTAAATCAGGCCTGAGGATGCCTCGTCGAGCCCTGGACTCTGGTGACAGCCCTAGAGTGGATGAGGCCAGGGCCACAAGAGGTTGTCCAGGGCCTCTGACCATTTGATAGGGGAAGGGGATGGAGGCGGGGGACACGGGGGGCAGTGCAGGCGGGAGACCAGTCTGGAGCCCTGCCCTCCAGGTTGGTCACAGCAAATGTCGGAGGAATAGCGGCACGCCCAGCGCCAGGCCGGTGGTGGCCTCTGCCATCTGGCCGCCTGCGGGGTGGGGGGCCCCGTTACACAGGCGGCCGGTGCAACAGTTGGTGGTGAGGCTGTAGGTGACACCCATGTAGCTGACGGGCTCCTCGTGGCCACACGAGGTGGCCTGCACGCAGCCTTTGTTGATGATGGGGCTGATGCCGGGGGCCACCCCGTGGCCCGTGAAGCAGTCCTCATCATCGCCACAGCGCATGTGGGTGCCGGGACAGGTCGTGGAGTCGGTCAGCTCACAGAAGACGCAGTCCTTGGTGCCCGTCGTGCCTGGGGGCAGAGCCATCACCAGAAGCAGCAGCCAGCTGAGGACCATGGTGGCCTGGCGGCGGTGACGGTGCCCAAGCCAGGCCGTAGGCTTCCTGGGCCTCCCGGAACTACTGAATGACACTCCTCACGCCCGCAAGACTTGTACCCCTGGTTCTGGTCTCCCAGGATCAGCACCTGGTGTGTCCTCGGTTCCCAATGCTCCGCGTCCCTCTTGGAAGCTCCGTTGTGACCACAGCTCTCCGGTCCTTGGGTCTCAGAAACTCCCCCGGGATGGAGACGAGCCAGTGGCTGCTGCCTGACAAGAGGCTTTGTGGAGCGGAATGGGGTGACCTCACAGACCCCACCCAGGGTTCCCACTGGCTGCTCTGGGGGTGAGGTCATAGGTGGGGGAGGGGTGTCACAATCTGAGGGGCAGGCTGGCCGGCCGACCTGCCCGGGAGCAAGGACACTGCCACTCCGCCTAGGTAAGGAAGCTCAGACCAACTTTCATCATCTCGGCTGCGAACTCATCCGCTCTGCTGGGTGCTGGGTGCCGTCCCGCCGAGTGCAAGATACACAGCCCAGGGCGAGCCTGTTTTTCCGATGGGCAAAGCGAATGACGCTCAGGAAGGGAAATTGATATGTCCAAGGTCCCCTGAGCCAGGACGAGAGTCCAGGTTCATTTAATTCCAAAGAGAGCATTTACTGATCACCTGCTGCGTACCAAGACCTGTGCTCAATGCTTTAAATCACAACCACTGTGATCACAGGGATAGTAAGGGCACAGCTCACCGCGGCTCGCAGGCTTTTAATGCTGGGCACCTACCAGGCCCTGGGCAGGAGGCCTGACCCATGTTCTCTGATTCTAATCTTCCTACGTTTTAGCTCCATATTACATATGAACAAACTGAGGCAGGGAGCAGGCACACCTAGAGGCTGGCACACAGCCAGCACTTAATAAATGGCAATCATTGTAGGAAGCGGCTGAGTCTTCAGTCCCTGAGGGTGTCAGAATCCCATCTCTCTCCAGAGGGGGAAACTGAGGCATCCCTCCATGGGGACAGGGCAGAGGCCAGGTTTAAACTCGAGTCTGATTCCAGATGATCATTTAAGTACGTTAACTCATGTTGTCTTCACATCAACCCTCTGGCGTAGGTACTTCATTGTTCCCATTCTACAGAGGTGCATGTTGAGGCCAGAGGGATGGCAGGACTTGGCTGAGGTCACAGAGCCTGCCCTGGGACCAGGTTGGGGCCTGGTGATGGGGGCCAGACCAGGCTTCTGGGGCTGCTTGGAGATCCTGACCCCCACCTCTGTGCCCCCCAGCTTCACATGGAGTGACTCACGCCTGCACCGTGGTCTGGTGACCCTGCTGACCGGTGAGATCGCCGATGCCTTCAGCCGAGAGTTCCGGACACTCTATGCGGCCTCCTGGCCGCTCCCGCCCGCGCCCACCCCGGGTCCCTTTGTCAGAGCCCTGGGGGGGCTGCAGCTGGCCTACAGCCCGCATCGCGTGGCCTGCCGCTGCTCCGTGGCCCCGTCGCCGCCACCACTGCCTGATGGCTCGCTGGCCCACCGCCTGGCCGCCTGCCGAGTCTTCGAGGGGGACAGGCAGAAGACCCTGGCCAAGCCAGGGCCAGCTCTTAGCGACATCCTGAGGAGTGTACAGCGTGCCCGGACCCCCAGTGGCCCCCTGGCCCAGCCCAGCCGCTCCCTATGGGACCTGAGCCGCCTGTCCCAGCTGTCAGGCTCTAGTGACGGTGACAACGAGGTGAGACCTGGTGGCTGGCCTGCGAGAGAATAGCTGGAAGAGAATAGAGGCATGTGAGGGCCTGCGATGTGCCTGGACCCGGGGGTGGGGGTTGGGGGGGGGAAAGCAAAACTGCTCCCCTGTGTTCATAATTGCATCGTCCACTTCCTGTATCCCTACTGTGTGCTGGGCAGGGGAGCGCTGGGTAACACTGGGTAGAGACCCCGAGAGCCCTCGGTGTGAAACCTGGCAAGATACACCAACTGTGAGAGCCCGGGGGTGGGAGGCGGAGACTTGCCTTCTCTGAACCTCAGTGTTCTCATCAAGGAAATGGGCTGAGCCATCCTCAGTTTGCTTGGGAGGAGGAGTCAATGAAATCGAAAGAAATAGAATAATCACCATCATTACAATAAATTCCCAAAATGGAATTTATTTTGATTTCCTGATATCCTCCCAGGGCAGTGAAGCGATACTCTTATTATGCTCACTTTTACAGATGGGAAAGCTGAGGCTCAGAGAGGTTGCGTTTAACTTGCCCAAGTCGAAGCAACGATCTTTTGCGGGCACCTTGCCACGTGCCAGGCCCTGTGCCAAGCGCTTTCACAGAGGTGGTTAAATGTAACCCTATGAGGTGGATGTGATTACAGCTCTCCACCCACCCATTTCACAGATGGGGAAACTGAGGCACCAGGGAGGAACTGGACCTTAGCCCTGGTTGCCTCCCAGGCAGAACTTTTAAATGCTCTGCTCGCTGGCTTCCTGGATTCCAGTGTGCTAGGGGTATTGGGGAGGGGATTAGGGAAGGTCAGGGGGGGGTCTCCCCTCCCTTCCCCCAGCTGCTTAGACACTGGGGTTCCAGCAGAGCCTGCCCCAGTTCTCTGGGGAACCCTGGGCGGGGCCTCAGTGTCCTCAGCTGTGAAGTGGGCTATGGAGAGGGTAAGAGCAGAGCCACGTGGGAGAAACCAGTGGATCTTCCCTGGATCCAGACAGACCTGGGGTCAGTTCCTCTGTGAGCTGTGCCCCCTCTGAGCCTCAGTTTCCCCATCTGCTAAGTGGGAGCTCAACACCTCTCTGGAGGGTGAGGGAGAAAGTCCCAGGAATCACCTCCCTCCATCCGGGTCAAAGGGAGAAGAGGGATGGGCAAGGGCCAGGTCCTCACTTCTACCCAATCCTGAGCCGCCCTCACCCAGCATCAACTCCCTTGGCAAATATTTGCTCCCCCCATGAAGCTGCCGGCTGCTTCCTGTTCCTCCCCCACTGCAAATCTGCGCATGGGGACGCAGCTCCTTGCCCCTTCTGTAGGTCTGGGCGTCCCCCGCCTCCCCACTCACTTCCCTCCTGGTTCTGGAGACCCCCTCGGAGTTTCACACCCTCCCCTCCATCCTCACCTCCCTCCGGTCTCACCTCCTTCCTCCTCTGGGCCCCCAAGAGCCTCCTCTCACCTCCCTCTCTTTCCCTCCACAGCTCAAGAAGTCCTGGGGCTCCAAGGACACCCCAGCCAAGGCCCTGATGAGGCAGCGGGGCGCTGGAGGGGCTCCCGGTGGTGAGGCGGACTCCGGTCCACTGGCCCGCTTCCAGCCCCGGGGCGGCCCCTTGCCCCTCATCCCTGCCCGCCGCCTCCACTATCCGTCCCCGACCCGAAGGCAGTTTGGTGGAGATGCTGCCTCCAAACTCCCAGAACCCAGAGGCATCCGGCAGCCAGACCGGGCCGCCCAGCCAGGACTCAGGGGGTGGCGCTGACAGGAGCCAAAGCCAAATGGGGCTGGCCCCGTCCCAAGACAGTCGGACAACTGTCGCTCAAAGCCCCCTGCCTCACTGTTGTACCTTGAACAAGGCTTCTGGCCTCAGTGTCTGGGAAGCGGAAGGGATTTTTCTTTCCTTTTCACTTGTTCTAGAACTTGGGCAAGCCCAGTGCTCACTCCAGACCTCATTGTCACAGCCTAGAAAATGGGCACAAGGTCTCCACTAGCTGGGATCCTAGAACAGCACACTTCCTGTTCCGGCCGGGTCAGAACTTCTCTGAGGAGAGGCCTGGCTGAGTGGCCCCCATGCTGGAATTGTGTGGGGTGAAGACGGGGCGTCCCTGGGGCTGAGGGGAGGCTTCCTGCACCCGCCATGCTCAGGAGCTGTGGGTAAACTGAGCCTGGCCGAGGAGAGGAGAGAACCCGACCCGGGGAGCCGAGCTGAATCATGAGGGACTGGAAATCGGTGAGGACACACCTCTTGGGGAACAGGTCAGGGCCATGGAGAGGGACCCAGCAGGTGCTGCAACTGTTTTGTGGGCGCTAAGGGGTGATCGGTTAGGGCTGCCTTTTACCTCTGCTCAGAATAAAGGTGCTTCATGCCAGAAACTTGCATTTCCACAGTCTCATGGGAGACCCAGGAGTCCAGACCTGGCCCCCTACTCCCTCAGACCCAGGAGTCCGGGGCCCCAGCACCCTCCTCCCCAAGGACCCAGGGGTTCTGGTCGCCATCACTCTGCTTCCCAAGGATCCAGGAGTCTGGGCCGCAGCACCCTGACCCTGGGGGGAGTCAGGTGCCCAGTGCTGGCCTCCCTGCCCCCACCTTTGCCTCTGGGAGAGGCTTCTGAGTCACCGACCCCACTGGCGTGCCAGGTGGGTTAGAGGACCTCGCCCTCCCCAGGCCTTGGGTGCCCTGCTCGGGTCCCCACCCCGGCCTCGGTGGCCGGCAGTGGCGCCCCGTCCGCCCTCGCGCGCCCCCTGCCGCCCGCCTGCGGCACGCCACCTCCGCGGCGCATCGAGGAGCCGGGGCAGTAGCGAGCGATGCGTTTATTCTCAGGGTCACGGGTGGGGTGGCTCGGAGTCCTGGTCTGGGCTGGCACTCGGGTCGGGACTGGGGTCGGGGTCCGGACCGGCGTCCTCGGGGTCCACGTCCCAGGGGAAGGTCGGCAGCCCCCGCATCCGCTCGCGGTAGACTCGGTCGAAGGCTTCGCTCTGCGCCACCGTGAAATGGTTCTTCCAGTCACCGCAGATCCCTGGAGGGAAGGGAGGGACGGCCGAGGTGAGGAGCATCCAGAGCCTCGTCCCCCGCCCCCAAGATCCCAGCACCTTCTTTCCCACCTCCTGGCCTTTGCCTATGGCGTTCCCGTTGCAAGAAGCGCTGTCCTTCCCCCGCCCCCCTCCATCTCCATTTTTGCCCCTTTCCCTCCTGTGATGATGGCTGGCACTTACTTACAGTGGCCACCAGTCGCCTGGCCAGACCCCTGGGCGCCATTCTTGCCTCCTCCCTCCCTCAGCTTCCTCCTGCCCTACTCCTCCCTCCAGCAGACCTCCTACCTTCCTCCACCGACCTCTTAAATCTCTACCCAGAATATCCGCCTCCTCACCTAGCATTCCTGCACATCCTTCCCAGCCCCTGTATCACCTCCCCTGTGCCCTGTCCCTCACCTCCCTTGCTAGAACAGGGCTTCCTCGCTCCAGTACTCCTACAGCGCTCTCCACTACCTTCAGTATTGCTCTGCCAGGATTCACTCCTTAGCCCCTCACAGCAACCGAGCAGGTAAGGGGCGTGACTTTGCTAGTTCTCTGTGCCCCGAGGTGAGCACTCAGATCCCTCAAGTTTCTTATCGCATGGGATAACCGGGGCCACCAGCCTTTACCTGGAATCCTGGGGCCAAAGTCATTTGGATCACAGTATTTTTTTTAACATCTTTATTGGAGTATAAATGCTTTACAATGTTGTGTTGGTTTCTGCTGTATAACAAAGTGAATCAGCTATATGTATACATATATCCCCATATCCCCTCCCTCTCACCCTCCCTATCCCAACCCTCTAGGTGGTCACAAAGCACAGAACTGATCTCCCTGTGCGACGCAGCTGCTTCCCACTAGCTATCTATTTTACATTTGGTAGTGTATATATGTCAATGCTACTCTCACTTCGTCCCAGCTTACCCTTCCCCCTCCCTGTGGATCACAGTATTTTGAATTTTAGCAAATACACCACATTACATGACACCCCTAGTGAGGTCTGGGGGGCTCCCTGTGGTGGACTGAATAATGAGCTCCCACCAAGATGTCCACGACCTAACCCTTAGAACCTATGAATATGTGACCTGACATGGCAAAAGGGACTTTGCAGATGTGATTAAGTTAAAGATCTTGACGCTTAATGGCAAACATCCTTATAAGAGGATGCAGGAGGGTCAGTGTCAGAGAGTAGAAGATGTTTTTGAAGGTGGAGGAAGGGGCCACGAGCCAAGGGATGCAGGCGGGTCTGGAAACTGTAAAGGCAGGGAACCGATTCTCCCCTAGAGTCTCCAGAAAGAACACGGTGCTGACACTTTAATTTTAGCCCAGTGAGGCTGATTTTGGACTTCTGACATCCAGAATGGTAAAGGAGTGAATGTGTGTGTGTGTGTGTGTGTGTGTGTGTGTGTGTGTGTGTGTGTTTTTAATCTTTTCTTTTTTTTTTTTTTCTTTTTTTGGCTGCGCCGTGCGAGATCTTAGTTCCCCAACCCCTGGGCCACGGCAGTGAGTCCTAACCACTGGACTGCCAGGAAATGCCCTGAATGTGTGTTGTTTTAAGGCACAAAGTTTGTGGTATTTGGTTCCAGCAGGAATAGAAAACTAATACACTCCCACCCTCAGCCTGTAATCCAACACTTGACTATTTCTGGGGTAAACATTAATGCTAAGAAGGATTCACAAGGACTCCAGATAGCCTCATAGTGTTCAGAGCTGGCTATGGCAACGCCTTGATGCATTTTCTTCCCACGGGGAGCTCTCTGGGAGTGGTGGATCTGAGACGGCAGGCACATCCGCAGCACCAGCTGTGTGCCAGGCCCCGTGCTAAGCCCTGTGTGTGGATTCATGGGTCCACAGTGACCCCATGAAGGCAGTTCTGTTGGAGCAGCCCCATGTAACAGCCAGGAAAACAGGCCCAGAGAGGTTAAATAACTTGCCCAAGACACACAGCCAGGCAGTGGCCTAATGGGGCTTGGAACCCCAGAGTCCCCTCACCTTTCCGGAGGAAGGCACCGTGGCGCTGGTCCAGCAGGCTGGGGGGCAGCAGGGAGAAGTTGGACATGGTGTTGGCCTTCATGGCTTTGAAGGCCGAGTGCGCCACGACGGACTCCAGCGCCTCCTCGCCCAGCGGCCGGCCCAGGAACTGGCAGATGCGCTGCACGGAACTGTGGAGATCCTGGGAGCAGGGGAGAGGGGTCAGGGGATGAGCCAGCGGAGGGAGGGGACCCCAGACCAGGGAGGAGCACCAGTCCCAGAGTTTGGATGCCTGACTCCCAACCCAGACCTGGAATCTGGGTGATTCTGCCTCTTTGCCTCAGTTTCCTCACCTCCAAGCCGAAGGGTTGGGCTATGGCCTCTGAAGGTTTTTGACAGTTTGGGGTTTTGGAGGGTTCTGTGGGTGGGAGGGAAGGGGTGGGCCTGGGTCAGAGGTCACAGCAGGGGGCAGAGGTCAGTCCAGCATCTTATGGAGTGTCACCCTCTTTCAGGTTTGAAACAGGTGTCAACTGGTCTGTGCCCCAAACCTGCCCCCCCACCCCTCCGGTCCCCATCCCAGAACAGCCCCGTCACTCACCCAGAGCCAGACTCCTGGCCCGGCCTAACCTCCCCTTGCCCCTTCCCCCTCTTGCCCCTGTCAGTCATCAGCCCCGTCCCTCCTGCTTCAACTCTCTGCCATATCCCCTCCTCTGTGTCCCCACAGCCCCTAGCACTGGCCAGGCCTTGTCCTCTCCCTCTGGAGCCTCGCCTCACCCTCCTCCCCGGCCTCCCTGCCTCCAGTCCCTCACACCCAGAGCTGAGCCTGCTCCTCCCCTGCTCCCAGCCCTCCTGCGGCTTCCCAGGGCCCCAGTCCCCAGGCCTGGCTTTTAAGGACAGGCATGGCGTGGTCTTTCCTCTCCTTCCCTGCGCTTTCCTCCCTGCAGGCCTTGGCACGGGGCTGCCAGGAATGCCCTGCACCACCCTTCTCCACCTGGCAAACTTACCCATCCAGATGCAGCTCAAGTATCACCTCTCTCATGACTGATGGTTCAAGTCACTGTGGATTAAGCACCTACTGTGTACCAATCTCTAGTCCAAGCCCCTCATGCGTATTTGTGCCAATCCTCCCAATAGCCTGGCAGAGAGGTGTCATTACCCCCATCAGTAAATGGAGGCCCAGAGAGGGGAAGACACTTTCCAGGGTCACACAGCCAAGGAGGAGCTCAGATTTGAGTCCCCAAAGCCCACAATCCTCTCTTCTATCTCCCTGGCTTCCCTGATATGCAGCGCCCGGCACAGTCAGCCTTCTGGTCAGTTCCACCGACCCCACGGCCCTGATTTTCCAGGTCATTCTTGGTTTCATAAGCCTCCATCCCTTTATCCTCTTGAACCACTGACGTGTCCCAGAAATTCTAACATGTTGGCAGTTCCTCACACTCAGGGGCAGCCCAGAAGCTCGGTCAGGCTGCGTGGCCCAGTTTTTGGTTCAGAGAACAAAGCTTGATGGAAAACAGAGGGGAGGGGTGATGCCGAAATCTTTTCTAGATCTTTCCATCAAAAGAGATTTACCAGGGTGGAAAAAAAAAAACCAAACCCATGGGGTCTGCAGTGGAGAGCTATGTGCCTCAGGCAGTTTCTCAACTCTCTCGAGGTTATAAGCCCCCACTTTCCTCCTCTGTAAAATGGGGGCAATAATAACATTGGGGTGAACCATTTAAAAATTACCATATTTTGCAGCTTGAGAGGCGGAGACATTAGCTGTTATGGTTATTATTAATCAGATAGGCCCTTGCTCAGAACCTAATTACTCTCACTTTGGCACACTATACTAACACTTTGCTGTACCTCGTCAGACGGTTACAATATGCCAATGCCAGGTACTGTGGTCCTCACAACAACCCTCTGAGCCAGCACTTTCCACCCATTTTAAGGATGAGACGTCTGAGGCTCTGAGGTTTTAAAGAGGATTTTAACGGCTTTTTGAACACCAAAATCCAGGCTCTTTCTGCTACGCAAAGTATCAACAAAAAGGAGGATACGAAAAATACATGAAATGCACACACGGGAAGAGAACGTGTCTGGGGCCGTTGGTGAAGGAACATGTATTGGGAACCACTTAGATTCCCAGCCTCTCAGAACAGATCTTTGTTAAGAACACAGAAGAGTTGGACACGTTCACTGGGGATTGGTCCATCGGGAAGCCCAGCGTCCTCCTTACAGCCGGGCAAAGTCGTAGTCATTCTGCATGGTCCCTTCTTCCAGGCAGCCCTTCCTGATTGCCCCAGCCAGAAGGCCTCTCTCTCCCAGGTGCCTGCCCCGGGAATGTTTGACGGGGTGCAGACAAGCCCCCCGTCTGCCTCCAAAGGCTGTTTCCTTCCACTGCTTCCTTCTGCCTTTCAGGTCACAACCATAGTGAAACCATCATCACTTCCCATGGGTCACAGTTTTGTATCGTCTCATTTAACCTATCACCTCCCCTGCTCAGAGGCCACCTGTAGCTCCCACCTACTCAGAGAAAAGCCAAAATCCTCACTGTGGGTCCCGTCCCCTCTGTGCCTTCATTTCCCACCCCACCCCCTCTCAGCTCTGGCCACTCCAGCCTCTTTGCTCTCCTTGGAACACATCAATCACACTCTCACCTCAGGGCCTTTGCACTGGCTGTTCCCTCTGCCTGAGACACTTTTCCCCAGATAGCTCCATGGCTCTCCCCTGACCACCGTTCTGAAAATCATGCCCACACACATTCCGGATCCTCCTTCCCCACTTGCCTTTTCTCCTTAGCTCTCTGCCATCTGGGAAGGGGAGCTGGAGGGCGTGAGGAAGGGAGGAGTGGGGGGGCGCTGGGTCGAGGTGCGGGAGGGGGAATCACCTGCTGCATCTCCTCGTAGGTGATAAACAAGAAGTTCTCTTTGCCCTGCATCCGAATCCAGCCCTTAATGTGGTCGAACCAGGAGCCGAACTGCACTGAGGGCAGAGAGGCAGGCAGGGTGAGGGATGGGCAGCTGGGCCACCCCCCTCTGGGGCTCAGAGGGCCCCAACTAGCCCCACATGGCCCCAGGCTTTGGCCCCTTAGAGCTGGAGGCCTCCCTCCAAGCCCCCCATCCCTGCCTCCCCCCAGCTCCTTCTTATTCCTCCTCTGTCCACTAGGGGCTCCCCCCACCTCACTCTGCCCCAGTCCTCACCTTCGCCTTTGAGGAAGTTCTTCAGGAACTGGTCAGGCGTGCCAGGGTCCTTCAACTGCCTGGCGATCTTGGAGTAGTGATAGAGCGAGACCACCACGTCCCGGGGGTTCCGGCCCATGTAGATCACCTGTGTGTGGGTGTTGGGAAGAGGGGAGAAGATGTCAGACCCCGAGGTTTCGTGCCCTCGAGACTTCTCTCTTCTGATCCTGCAGCAGGACGGACTCAGGGTAGACTTCTCAAGGGACTTCCTAGCTAATGGGAGTTCAGATCAGTTCACCTCAATCCACAGGAGGGGAGAGCTCCCTCCAACCACATTCTAGGAAAAGAGAGGGACTGTTTCAAGACCAGGTGTAGGGACAGTTTGGCTTCAGGAAATAAAGAGTGGAGGAGCAAGGCATGGGGTTCAGGGTAAGGGAGATCATGGTGAGGGGTGTTGACCAACAGAGAAGGACAGCCACCCTTCCTTCCTATTCCCGCAGCGGAGGCCCCAGCCTCCTCCTCAGCCTCCCAGCCTCCACACAGCCCCAGAGGGCCTTTCTGTACCCAGAGCTGACCGTGCCCTCCTTGGCGCTCCAGTGCCCTAGAGTGGAGTCCCAGACCCTGGGTCTGGCCTTCAAGGCCCTGATGACCTGGTTCCAATCTGTTTACCAGCTTGATATTCCACAACTAACCCCACTCCAGCCCCATCAGATACGTCCTTCCCCAGGACCAAGGTCAGTCACCCGGGTGGTCAGCCATGGCTATGTGGCCAACCTCCAACAAAAGCCCTGGATGCCGAGGCTCGGGTGAGCTTCCTTGGTTCTACTCCGTGTGTGTTGTCACATGTCATTGCTGGAGGACTGAGCACTGCCCATGCAACTCCACTGGGAGAGAGAGAACTTGAAGCTGGTGGCTGGTCTCACCTGGATGCTCCCCCAGGCACCTCTTCCCTTCATCTTTTTTTTTTTTTTGACTCGCCACACGGCTTGTGGGATTTTAGTTCCCTGACCGGGGATTGAACCCGGGCCCTCAGCTGTGTGAGCGCAAAGTCCTAACCACTGGACCTCCAGGGAATTCCCACCTCTTCCTTTCATTGACCTTAATCTCTATCCTTTCTCTGTAATAAGCTGTAACCGTGAGTATAACAGCTTTGCTGAGTTCTGGAGTCCTTCTAGTGAATCACTGAGCCTGAAGGTGGACATGGGGACCCCTAGATTGCAGTCTGATCTCTTCTCTGTCTATACTCACTTCCTTCCTTGGTGATCCTACCAGTCTCCTGGCTTTAATTTATCCGTCTCTGTCTCTCTGTCTGTCTCTGTTTCTCTCTGTCTCTGTCTCTCTCCATATATATATATATATATATATATATATATATATATATATATACATATACATCTCAATAGGCTGCAAATAGATGTGTCCAGCCCACATCTCTCCTGTCAAATCCAGATTTGTCTATCTCACGGCCCACTGGCATCCTCCACCTGGGTGTCGATGGGTCACAGCAGAGCCATCTTCCCCCCAAACCTCTCCTCCCCAACCTCCCCATCTCAGTTCATGGCAGCCCCATCCTCCCAGTTGCTTAAACCAAACCCCCTGCTGTCACCCTTGACTCATCTGTTTCTCTCACACCCACATCCAACCTGCCAGCCACTCTTCCTGGTTCCACCTTCCAAATACACTCCAAACCCAGCCCTTTTTCTTCACCTCCCTGTGACCACCACCCTGTTTGCCTCCATTGTCACCTCCTCCCTGGCACCTGGCTTCTGCCCTCACCCTGATGGTCTGTTCCCTGACTTGCAGCCAGAGGGCGCCTGTGAAAACCTAAGTTGGATCCTGTTTCTCCTTGGCTCTGAGCCCTCCCCTGGCTCCTGTCTCACTCAGCGACAGGCAAACTCCCCACCAAAGTCCACACAGCCCTGCACGTTTTGGTCCCTGTTACCTCTCTGACCTCATCTCTCTTCCTCTCCCCCTTGCTCACTTAGATGCAACCACACAGTCCTCCTTGCTGGACCTCACGCATGCCACATCGACCCCAGGGCCTTTGCACCTGCTCGTGCCTCTGCCGGGAATGTTCTTCCCCCAGACCCCCCCCTTTGGCTTCCTTCCCTCACCTCCCAGGTCTTTACTCAAACCGCGCCTTCTTACTGAGGCCTCCTTTGACCACCCTATTTATAATTGCACCCCCTACCCCTAACTCTAACCCCCACCTTCCCCTCCTTCTCAATGTGAACTGATCACCTTGGATGTATTCAGTCTTTTCCTTATTTACTCCATCTATTCTTTGTCTGTCCCCTTTAGAATGTGGGCTCATAAGGCGGGTGTTCCTTGTGTGTGTATTTGCTGCTGTTCTAGATCAGGGCCGGGCACACAGTAGGTCCTCAATAAATATGTGCTGAGTTCATCAGTTAGTTATACTTTGCCCCACCAACACACACTCCCCTCCATCCTCCCACACCTTGGCCTTGGAGTTGAAGAAGGCCTTGGTGAAGAGCTGGATGGGGAGGTGGGAGCTCATGAGGCGAGGGCTGGGCTGGTCGGGGAGGCTGAAGGCACCCATGATGGCCTCACACCAGGGCGACCGCTTCCAAATGGGCACTGAGCGGATCCAGGAGGGGTCCCCGTCCTTTAGGATTAAGCTGAGGATCTCAATCATCCAGTTTGTGCCTGTTGGAAGAATTGGGCAAATTAATCAGAGGTGGGAAGGGGTGAAGGGGGGATACAATCAAATTCATAATGGCTGCATTTATTGCACAATTTGCTACATATGTTTATTGCATGGATTCCTCACACAGCACAGAAGTTAGGATTGCTTATCTTTTTTTAAAATTGAAGTATAGTTGATTTACAATCTTGTGTTAGTTTCAGGTGTACAGCAAAGTGATTCAGATATTTTATATACATATATATATATACACACATATATATATCTCTCTTTTTCAGATTCTTTTCCATTGTAGGTTATTACAAGATATTAAATATAGTTCCCTGTGCTATACAGTAGGTCCTTGTTGTTTATCTCTTTTATATATAGTAGTGTGTATCTGTTAATCCCAAACTCCTAATTTATCCCTCCCTCTTCCCACTTAGGGTTGGTTATCTTTATTTTCAAAGCAGGAAACTGAAGCTCAAAGAAACAAAGTTGCTAACTAAGGCGGCAAAGCTAGGAAGTGGCACGTGGCCAGGATTGGCTAGCTGTCCCCCCAACCCCATTTCGTTTCTCTACCGGGAATATAACAGGGCGACATTTTCCCAGCCTCCCCTGAAGCTACATGTGGGACCGTGTGACTGAGTTCTGGCCAAGGAAGTGCAGTGGCAGCCATGTGCAGCCATTTCCAGACTTGGCCCATAAACACGGGCCACGTGACACCTCCTCCCCACCCCCACCCCCCCCGCCCCCTGCTGGCTGAGTGCAGAGATGCCAGTGGAAACTGGGGCTCCTGGGGATGGCAGAGCCATAAGATGGAAGGAGCCAGGATGCTGGAGCCTGCATGGATTCCCCCCCCACTTCCCTCCATCTATCCTGCACTAGGTGGAATTTACAGGAATGAGAAATAAATTTCTTTTTTTTTTTGGCGGCGCCACGCAGCTTGTGGGATCTTAGTTCCCCGACCAGAGATTGAGCCCGGGCCCTCGGCAGTGAAAGCATGGAGTCCTAACCACTGGACTGCCAGGGAATTCCCAAGAAATAAATTTCTATTGAAATTTCTTCTGAGATTCTGAAGCACTCCATTAATACATAGAGGAAGCTGGAACTGAATTCAGGTGACCAGACTTAAAATCTCAGCTCTTTTCACTGCCCTTTCATGCTAGACTTAAAATCTTAGCTCTTTTCACTGCCCTTTCATGGGAGTAAGCCCTTGATTTCTTGAGGGAGCCACAAACATCACATAGTAGGAAGGGATCTCATCCATGACCCAGTTCACAGGTCTGGATTCCAGGAGATTACAGGTAGGTCAGATGAGAAATAATAGTAATGTGAACAATCACTTGGTATTAGTATTATATTGTCCTGGGTTCTAACAACTGCCCTGTGCCAGTTCCCAGTGTATTGCCTCTCAGCTCCAAATCCACTCTTGGTTGCCCTGTTTTGTACCCTTGGAGCTGTGTAAACGGATCTCCTTTGCCACCTAGCGCAATGTGAAGCTTTGTCAGTAGAGGGCGCAGAGGAGCCCTGCAGAAGGATGGGGTTTCTCTTCCTGGTTCTCCTGGGCTTCTCCCAGCCAGCTCTTGTGGTGGACAGCGGCCAGCAGTGCAGTAGACCCCAGTGACACTTACTCCCCCTCACCCCGCCCCTCGTCCCAAAGCAAATTTCCTTGGGTGCTCTCTGCTTCAGCCCTAGAGGGAGGGGCTTCTCCCCTCATTGGCTCTTCCTGTATTGTTCAGGGTTCTCTTTAACCCTTGGTGTTTTAATCCCCTGTTACCAGTTAATAATTCTTTTTTTGTGGGTATGTGGCAAAAGATACGTAACATGAAATTTACCAATTTAACCATTTTTAAGAGTACGGTTCTGAGGCATTAAGTACATTCACATTGTTGTGCAAACATCACTACCGTCTATCACCAAAGCTGTTTCAAGCAAAGCCTGCTGTTTGGGGAACAGATTTCCACAACTTCTGTGGAGGGAAATTTGGCTATATTCATCAAAATTGCAAACACACAGAGGCTCTGACCAAGCAATTCCGTATCTAGGAGTTTGTTGTACAGATAAACGCATACGTGTGCAAATGACACTTGCACAAGACGTGGCATTGTGTGTAAAGTTTATATTGTGTATAAGTGCAAAAGACTGGGGACTTCCCTGGTAGTGCAGTGGTTAAGAATCCGCCTGCCAATGCACGGACGAGTTCGAGCCCTGGTCCGGGAAGATCCCACATGCCGCGGAGCAACTAAGCCCGCCACAACTACTGAAGCCCGTGTGCCTAGAGCCCCTGCTCTGCAACAAGAGAAGCCACCGCAATGAGAAGCACGTGCACCGCAGCGAAGAGTAGCCCCTGTTCGCGGCAACTAGAGAAAGCCCAGCCCGCGTGCAGCAAGGAAGACCCAACACAGCCAAAAATAAATAAATAAATTTTAAAAAATAAATAAATGCAAAAGATTGGAAACCAGGAAAAGCTAATCAGTAAAGAACTAGTTAAACAAGAATTCTTGTACATCTAATGTTATGCAATACTATGGAACTGTAAGAAAAACCAAAAACCAGGAAGCTCTTTGTTTACAGTTCTAAGATGGGATGATATCAAAATACAAGGAAAAAGAAGGCACAACCACAAAACAAAACAAAACAAAAACATGAGGCAAAATGGCATGTATCACATGCTAACTTTTGTGGGAAAAAAGTAAAAAAAAATTATGTACATTTTTTCTTGTACATGCAAATTCTGGAAAGATACACAAAGACTACTGGTGACTGGGAGAAGAGAGATCTTACAGTGTAAACCTCTTTGTACCTCTTGAATTTTGAACTATGAATGCATTACTTTCTAAGAGAGAAATTAAGATATTTTAAACTTTAAAAAATAGCTAGAATAACTGGACAACCATATGCAAACAAAGAACCTTGATTTATACCTCATACCACATATAAAAATTATCTTAGATCATAGACTTTAGTGTAAAATCTAAAACTGTAAAGCTTCTAGAAGAAAACATAAAGGCCGTCTTTATGACTTTGGTTTAGGAAAAGATTTCATAGCTATGACATCAAAAGTCTGATCCATTAAAGAACAAATTGACAATTGGAGCTCATCAAAATTTAAACTTTTGCTCTTAGAAGACACTGAAAAGAAAATGAAAAGACAAGCCACAGACTCGGAGAAAATATTTGCAAAAGGCATATCTGATAAAGGATGTGTACTCAGATTATATAAAGAACTCTCAAAACTCAATATTTAGAAAACAAACAACCCAGTTAAAAAGAGGAAAAAAAAAAAAAAAAAAAAAAAAAAAGGAACAGACACATTACCCAGAAAGATAATGATGGCTAGTAAGCCCCTGAAAAGATGCTCAACATCATTAGCCATTAGAGACATGCAAATTCGAACCACAATGAGATACTAGAACACATCTGTTAGAATGATTTTTTTTTAAACTTGACAATATCAAGTGCTGACAAGGAAGCAGAGCATCTGGAACCCACCTATGTTGCTGGAGAGAATGCAAGATGGTAAACCAGCTTGCTTGCCAAAAAGTGCAAGATGGTTTCCACTATGGAAACCAGTTTGGCAGTTTCTCATAAAGTTAAGCATACATAATTCCCATAAACTCAGCAATCCCACTTCTAAGTATTTACCCAAGATAAACGAAAACGTATTTCCATGCAGAGACTTGTACACAAAGCTTCATAGCAGCTGTATTCATACTCATCCCAAACTGGAAAAAAACCCAAGTGTCCTTCAACAGATGAACAGATAAACCCACCGTGGTCCATCCAGATGATGGAATACTCCTCAGCAATAAAAAAATAGAACAACTTGGATGGATCTAAAATGCATTATGCTGAGTGAAAGAAGTCAGTCTCAAAAGCTACATAGGGTACGATTCCACGTATATGACATTTTGGAAAAGGCAAAACTATTGGGGCAGCAAACAGATCAATGGTTGCCCGGGGCTGGGTTGAGGAAGGAGCTGACCACAAAAGGGTGTGAAGGGTTTTTTTGTTTGTTTTAGGTGGGTGATGGAACTATTCTCTATCATTTTTTTGGCCGTGCCACATGGCTTGCAGGATCCTAGTTCCCCCACCAGGGATTGAACCCAGGCCTCCTGAAGTGGAAGTGCCAAGTCCTAACCACTGGACCACCAGGGAAGTCCCTGAACTGCTCTATATCTTGATTGTAGTGTATCTTGTACATGTCTCTCAAAACTCATAGAACTCCAAGAGAAATGAAAACACGTCCACGGACAGACTTGTATATCAATGTTCCTACAGGCATTATTCATAAGAGTCAAAGAGTGAAAACAACCCAACTGATTGTTTATCAACTGATAAATGAATAAGCAGAATATAGTATAACCATATCATGGAATATTATTCGGCCATAAAAAGGAATGAAGCACTGACAACAACTTGGATGAACCTCAAAAACATTACTCTAAGTGAAAGATACCAGACACAGAAGACCGTGTATTGTATCATTCCGTTTACCTGAAATGTCCAGAACGGGCAAATCCATACAGAGAGAAAGCAGATACCTAAGGCTTAGGGATGTGGATGTGGGGATTGGGAGGTGATGGCTAATGGGTACAGAGTTTCTTGTTAGGGGTGATGAAAATGTTCTAAAGTTGACTGTGGTGATGGTTGCACAACTTGGTGAATATACTACAGCCATAGATTTGTACACTTTCAAATGGGTGAATTGTATGGTATGTGAATTATTTTTTTATATGTTACCAAAAACCAAAAGAACCCTCATCGAACTCTATGCTGGAAAAGGTGAATATAATATTTTGAAATTTTTCAAAAATATTTTGAAAAAAATTAAGAAGGCAGCTCCAACATTTTAGAGAAGAACCCCCCCCCCCCACCCCCTGCCACCAGGCCTCTCCTGTCACTCCCTCCACCGCAGTCCCACTGACCTTCTCTTGCTTCCTCAAACTCACTGAGCCACCTCCCACCTCAGGGCCTTTGCACATGCTGTTCCTCTGTCTAGGATATGCTTTCCCACTCAAACCGCTCTGCAGATTCCAACTCTCTGCATGAACATCTCCCCAGGAAGCCTGCCCTTATCCCGCAGACCTTCTTATTACCTACACTCGATGCTCTCTTCACCTTTCCTTGGGCGGGGGTGGGGTGGGGACCCACCCTAACCCTAATTAGATAGTAATATAGGCGACTGCATGTTTAAATGAAGCCTGTTTTCTCCCAACAAATGTCTCCTTTGTTCAGAGCTGTGTCTCCACACATGGTAGACAATCAGTAAGTAGCATTTCAGTAACCGAATGGAGAAAATTAAGATCTTTCTTTCCTTCCTTCCTTCCCTCCTTCCTTCCTTCCTGAAATGTTTATTGAATAAGTTCCAGGCACTGTTTTAGGTTCAAAGAACACAGCCGCGATCAAGACAAACCGGAATATCTGCACTCACTGAGCCATGTTCTAGTGAGGAAACCAGAGACTAAATCAACAAATGAATATATGATATAGTGGCCGGCAGCGAAGAAAAATATGAGGGGCGTTAAGGGATAGAGAGGGACAGGATGGGGACGCTATTTTAGCCAGGGAGGTCCGGGAAGGCCTCCCAAGGGGTGTGAGAGCCAGCCTGGTTGGAAGGGAGGGAGCGAGGCACACAGGGATCTGGGGGAAGGGTGCCCCCTGGCGGAGGGACCGGCCAGTGCAAAGGCCAAGCTCACCTCGGTTCTGAACGGACCAAGGCGTCCCCCGTCCGCCCCACCCCCTCCCGCTTTCCTCTTCCATTCTCCTCAGTGTACCCTTCTCATCACCCACAACACTCTCCGTAGCACCCCTGCCCCGGCCCAGCGGGTACCTGACTTGGGGTAGGTGATGATGAAGATGTCGTCGTCCTGCACTTCCGAGTTCTCTGCGATACTGATGCTCTCAGGTGAGTAGATGCCGACGGGGAAGAGGATGCCTTTATACCTGAAGTATTCGCCTGACAAATTCTGGCTGTAGGAGGGTGGGGGAGAGACACCGTAAGGACCGGGGAGGAGGCGAGGACAGAGGTCACCCCTGGGAGAGTGGGGGGCCAGGGGCCTGCTTTTTTTTTTTTTTTTTTTAGGTCGGCTGCAGGCGGAATCTTAGTTCTCCGACCAGGGATCGATCCCGTGTCCCCTGCAGTGGAAGCGCGGAGTCTTAACCACTGGACTGCCAGGGAAGTCCCACGGGGCCTGCATTTGAGTGTCCTTCGAGGTCCCAGGAGCCTGCACAGGGGTCCAGCTTTACAGCTGAGGCCTCCAGGACAGACAGCGGCAGAAAGTGGCAGAGGGATCTCGGGGCAGGTGACGGAGGGCAAGCAAGGAGATGGGCGAGGTGCACCCCGCTCGCTGGTGGAACTCTGGCAAGGAATTTTCTCTGCGCCCTTTTCCTCATCTGCAAAGTGAGGATGATTTGCTAACACCCCATAACAATCCTACGAGGTGACAATGATTAGTATCCCCATTTTCTGGATGAAGGAAGCGAGGCACAGAGAGGTTGAGTGACTTGCCCAAAGCCACACAGCTGGCGGGACAGGCAGCGCTTCACCTCTGCAAAGTGGGACTAAGCGCTTTCCACACGTTTACTCTTCACCCCAACCCTCCAGAAAGGCACCACCCCCATTTTACAAACATAGGCCAAAGAGTCAGGTGTCCTGCCCATTCCTAAGCGGCCACAGAGCGGCAGGGCCACCTGCGAAAACCAGATGTGGAGTCCCTGGGAAGCTGGGGCAGTCTTAAGCTTCAAACTCCTCACTCTAGCTGCTTTTCCCAAAACCCTGCTATGTGTTCACATAACCATACAAAGAAGTACAGTTTTCCAAAGTGAGATGTTTTGAGAGCAATCCGTTTAATTCGATCACTCTTGCCTTTGCAGGCTCCCTCGAGGTCTCCTGACCCTGGCGTGGGTGAGCGATAGGTGTTTGGGGGACCTGGCTAAGCTAAAGCTGAGTTGGGGATACATTTCATTGGACTTTCCTGGGATATTTACAAGGTTTGCGGTCATGTCTGTGTATAGTTATGGGATGGCGAGCTGGCTGGGTGCAGGATTTGCTTCCGGGAGCACTTGCTGGGAGCAAGTAATGACAGGGAGGCTGGGGACACGGAAGTCGGATCACGCTATCACATGCCCAGGGGCGCTTGGCACCAAGAGTATGGGGTGGAGGAGGAGACTCAGGTTTGAAGCCAGAAGCTGGTGTGTTATTTTTCTGGAACGTTTGGAGTGTTTGCCAGCTTTCAAAATGAAACAAGTCACTGTAATTTCTTTTCTCGTTCTAAACAAACATTCCTTCTTCCTAATGTTGCAGTCACACGTACTGATTCTTTCTTTCTTTTTTTTGAAAAATTATTTATTTATTTTTTTTGGCCACGCCAGGTGGCTTGTGGGATCCTAGTTCCCAGACCAGGGATTGAACACGGGCCCGCTGCAGTGGAAGTGCAGAGTCCTAACCACTGGACCACCAGGGAATGCCCCTGATTCTTTTTCTTAAGGGGAATCCCCTCAAACCAGTATAAGCTTCAGGCCCCATGAAACACGGATTTGCCCATTCTTAGCCGTTTGTTACTCGGCGCTAATTTCCATTTGTGGTCCTTTCTGGTACACTTAGGACAATACATCGAACTGGGGGAAAAATTATGCGTGTAAGTGGGTTGTACTGTCTGTGGATTTCATTTCAGGATAGTGAAGAGGATTTATAGATATTGTGAGGATTTATAAAGAGGGCTAGGGTCCGACCACACAGGTAAAACTCAGAAACAAAATGTTGAGCGAAGGATGAAGGACACAAGAGAGTCTAGATGATATGATTCGAATTAGGGGAAGTTGAAACACAGGGACAAATAACCTATGATGTTAGAAGGCAGGATGATGGTTATCCCTGGGAAGTGGGGGCAGATGGGGGCGGAGCTGGTTACAAGGCGTGCCCTCTTTGCAAAATTCCTTGGGCAATTGACTGAAGCTCTGTTCACAGCACTTGTGTTTTACTTTAATAAAACTTGCAATGCACATATGGTCACCTTACCTTTGATAAACGAGGCAAGAATATACAATGGAGAAAAGACAGCCTCTTCAATAAGTCGTGCTGGGAAAACTGGACAGCTACATGTAAAAGAATGCAATTAGAACACTCCCTAACACCATACACAAAAATAAACTCTAAATGGATTAAAGACCTAAATGTAAGGCCAGACACTCTCAAACTCTTAGAGGAAAACATAGGCAGAACACTCTATGACATAAATCACAGCAAGATCCTTTTTGACCCACCTCCTAGAGAAATGGAAATAAAAACAAAAATAAACAAATGGGACCTAATGAAACTTAAAAGCTTTTGCACAACAAAGGAAACCATAAACAAGACGAAAAGACAGCCTTCAAAAAAAAAAAAGAAAAGAAAAAGAAAAGACAGCCTTCAGAATGGGAGAAAATATTTGCAAATGGGCAGAAGACCTAAATACACATTTCTCCAAAGAAGATTTACAGATTGCCAACAAACACATGAAAGAATGCTCAACATCATTAATCATTAGAGAAATGCAAATCAAAACTACAATGAGGTATCATCTCACACCGGTCAGAATGGCCATCATCAAAAAATCTACAAACAATAAATGCTGGAGAGGGTGTGGAGAAAAGGGAACCCTCTTGCGCTGTTGGTGGGAATGTAAATTGATACAGCCACTATGGAGAACAGTATGCAGGTTCCTTAAAAAACTAAAAATAGAACTACCATATGACCCAGCAATCCCACTACTGGGCATATACCCTGAGAAAACCATAATTCAAAAAGAGTCATGTACCACAATGTTCATTGCAGCTCTATTTACAATAGCCAGGATATGGAAGCAACCTAAGTGTCCATCGACAGATGAATGGATAAAGAAGATGTGGCACATATATACAATGGAATATTACTCAGCCATAAAATGAAACGAAATTGAGTTATTTGTAGTGAGGTGGATGGACCTAGAGACTGTCATACAGAGTGAAGTAAGTCAGAAAGAGAAAAACAAATACCGTATGCTAACACATATATATGGAATCTAAAAAAAAAATGGTCATGAAGAACCTAGGGGCAGGACGGGAATAAAGACACAGACCTACTAGAGAATGGACTTGAGGACACAGGGAGGGGGAAGGGTACGCTGTGACAAAGTGAGAGAGTGGCATGGGCATATATACACTACCAAATGTAAAATAGATAGCTAGTGGGAAGCACAGGGAGATCGGCTTGGTGCTTTGTGACCACCTAGAGGGGTGGGAGGGTAGGAGGGAGGGAGACGCAAGAGGGAAGAGATATGGGGTTATATGTATATGTATAGCTGATTCACTTTGTTATAAAGCAGAAACTAACACACCACTGTAAAGCAATTATACTCCAGTAAAGATGTTAAAAAAAAAAAACTTGCAATGAATGAATGAATGAATGAATAAAACATTAAAGGGGAAAAAAATACGCTTCCCACTAAAACAACTGTTTTTAATTAAAAGGAGGCAAGGGAAAAAACAATGGAGACGAGGTGCTGGGCCCAGTGAAGGTGAAACCCCAGCTGTCTTGCACAGGACTTTTCTGTTAGTTTCTCCTCGTGCGCCCAGTTGACAGATGAGGAAACTGAGGCCCGTTGAAGGTCTTGACTTACCCAGGGATCTCCCAGTGTCTTTCCTGAATGCCTCCCCCAGCTTCAGAGATTTGAGGGATGGGGAATTTCTCCAAGGCTTGGCACCAGGTTCAGGCTTGCAGGAGAAGGACAAAAGCTAGAGAATTGTTTCCTCTGCCTGGGGTCGAAGGAGGGCTCTGGGGAGCCCAGGTAAGGCTCAGCCCAGCCAGGGTTTCCAAAGGGCAGTGTCCCAAGGCGGGGCTGGGAGGTGGCTATGGAAGAAGCTGGCATGTGGGCTAGGGTCTATTGGAAAAGGCCCCCTTTGTTCCTGGCTGGGGGATGTTCCCGAGGGGACTAGGAAGGAAGGGCTGGTCACCTCAGAGGGGTGGTGGCAGGGGCTTTGCAGGCCCTGCTTCTAAGCTTCTAAGCTTCTAACCGAAGTAGGACAGATGTGAGAAAGAGTGTGGTTCTGGAGCTGGACGTTGCAGGCTCAGAGTCTGGCTTTGGCACTCTCTAGCCGAGCTGAGGCCTGGGGCTTAATCTCTCTAGGCCTCAGTTTCCTCAACTGTAAAGTAGGGATAGGAGAAGTAGCATGGTGTCTTGGTTAACGGCATAAACCCTGGAGCCAGAATACATGAGTCTGAATCCTACCTCTCTCCAGTCATGTGGCTGTGGGCAAGTCACTCATCCTCTCTGTGCTTCAGTCCTTTCATCCATAAAACGGGGATAATAAGTAAGCATTACCTCATAGGATGGTCGTGAGCATGTAAAAAGTGCTTAGAACTGGGCCTGACATAGGAATATGCACTATATAAATGTTTCTTAATTTTTTAAAAATAGAGATAGTGGGAGGGTTTAATGCACCCATAGAAATAAAAATGATTAAAATAGAGCCTGGCTTGTGGTTTGCATTCGATAAATCCAGGCTAAAATTATTGTTATTATATTATACTTAGTAATAGAGGCAACACCGGGCATTGTGTGAGCCCAGAGGAGGGGCTCCTTGGCACCGCCTTTGGCACACAGTAGGCCCTCAGCTTATTGTAATTGCTTTACTGTTCAGTGATGTCATAGGTTGAGCGCAGGCAGCAGAATTAGTGATGTCACTAGTTGCCAGGCAGATTTAGGCCAGTGGGCGGGGCTGTGAGGCCATCAGTCACTAGGCAGATTAGCTGCTAAGTGCCTGGGTCTTGGCTCTGGTGGGTCACATGTGCTCTCTCTGTGCTCTGGGCAGCAGATCTCACCTCTTTGAGCCTCAGTTTTCTCTTCTGACACATGAAGATAACAGTAATCTCAACCTCAAGGTTTTAATCCTACCTAAAGATTAAAGGGGATAATATACATTAAGCCCCCCGGCTCCTAATAAATGCTCAGGACACTGAAGCTCCCTTTAGCGTACAGCGCTATTTTTGTCTTTGATCTCACCAACAGCTCCTTGAAGGAGAAATGTCCTCCCCAGCTTACCGGAGAGGAAAACGGAGTTGCCAACCAGGAAAAGATACTGTGCCCTTCAGGAGTCCCTGAAATAGTCACTGAATACATACATGAATAAATATGAGGGTGTCCCGCCATCCGCCTCAGCACTTACAATCTCCAAATTGGGGGTCCAAGCCCCACCCCAGGAGGCCAGGGTGGAATCCACAGTTCTGGCACATTGTTGGTGCTCAACCAGTATTTGACTGAATGAATGAACGTGTGAATGAATGAATGTGTGGTTGAAGGAATGTGTGAATAAATGAATGTGTGATGAATGAACGTTTGAATGAATAAATGGGCAAATGAATGAAGTGGGTTACCAGGAAAAAAGTTAAGGAAAGTCAAAGAGCACTTGTTACCTCCTTTCACCTGCCTCCGTGGTTCTCAGCCCTGGGCATTTTAGAATCCCCTCTGGGGACTTTAGAAACTTCCAAAGCCTGGACTCATTCCAGGTGGACAGTGTCTAGACCTTACCATGCGCCCTCTGGGCCCAGAACAACTAGTTACTCAGTAAATGACTGTGCATCAATGTTCAATAAATGATCGAAACATGACTGGGGGAGAGCTGGGATCTCCCTGCATGTTACGAGGCGACAGGTGAGAAAATGGAGGTTGAGGGAGGGGAAGCGATTTGGCCAAGGCCATGCAGCAAGTACCGAGCAGAGCTGAGATCTGAACCTCAGCCCCGTAGACAGTTCTGTTCCAGGCCCTCCTTCCCCACATCCCCCCACTCCAGTCAAAGCCCCCCAATGCACCGAGCACTATTCCAGCCTCTGGCCTTGTATCAGCTGTTCCTCCTGCCAGGAGGCTGGAGAGGGGGGACCCCCACCCGGATTCCTGCTTGGCTGAATCTTACTGTGTGTCCCCAAACAGGTGCTGTGCGTCTTCTCTCCCCACCTTGTAAATTAAATCTGGCCCTGGGGTGACCTTTCCTGTCCCTGGGCTCCAAGCCCATTCTTTTCCCATGCCAGGTCCAGGGCCTGGCATGCAGCTATTGCTTGGTTGGAGCAGAGGAATGAAGATGATAATTGGGCTGGGGCAGAGACCAGCAGCAGGAGAACAGCGGACAGAGCTACAGCCCACGTGATGGGCAATGGACCAAGGACGTACTTAGCCTCCTCGAAGGGGCCTGGCCTGCCCTGCCAGGGAGACCCCAGGACATGAAACTCTTAAGAATGGCCCAACCTGGCGACCCTCCTTCCTCCCATCCCCCCGCCCCCCAGCCCACCAGGCCTTAGCTTTTCTTCTCTGCCCCCACTACCCCTGTCCAGCTCAGGTCTCCTCCTCGCCCCCCTGGACCCTCAACGAAGCCTCCTCCCCAGTCTCTTGGCCTTCAGTTTCTCCTTCCTGTTCATCCCCCACGTGGCCCAGAGCTCAAGGCCCTCCGTAGCCTGGTGGTGGTGGGGGGGGGGTCTGTCTGGATTGCCAATGTATCAAAACACGGAGGGCCTCCATCAATATTTATGAAGAAATACAAATAACACTCACAGTGCCCCCTGGCACGACACTCCTCACTACATTATGTGCCTTAGTTCGTTTATTTCCTCAACAACCCTAGGAGGCCACCCGCTATAGTATGTCTATCCCCGCGTTACAAATGAGGAAGTAGAGGCACAGAGAGGCAAAGTCACTTGGCTAATATCACACAGCGGCAGACGGCAGAGCTGGGGTTTGAACCCAGGCAGTGTAGCCCCACAGTTTGCACCCCTAGTCACCCAGTGCCATGGGGTAGCGCCTCGCCAATCGTCATACAGTTGTCCTCAGGTGTGCTCATTCTGGGCAGGGGCTCTGGGGTCTTGGGGGGGGGGCGCGGTCAGGAAGACACAGGTTTGACCTCAGGCAGCTTACATGACCTCTCTAAGTCCCAGTGTCCACCTCCTTCCCCTTGGTCACAGGAATATTTAACTCCCAGGTGTATATTATAATGATTATCATTATATTGTATTATATTCTATATCGTATATCAATAGACCTCAATGAAATATCTTAAGATAAGCACAGATTTTAAAGCAGAGTTCTTCCTTCTCCTGGGAGTTCACCCAAGAGAAACAAAAACTCTTTTTCACACCAACATCTGTACTCGCATGTTTATAGCTGCCCTATTCATAATCGCCCAAAACTGGGAACAACGCAAACGTCCGTCAGCAGGTGAGTTGATAAACAGTGGTACATGTACACCACATGGTGCTGCTCAGCAAGGACCAGAAGCAAAACTTTGATACTCACCACCGCACAGATGGGTCCCAAAGGCATTGGGCGGAGTGAAGGAAGACAGACTCAGGAGATGACCATCTGTACAATTCCATTTAATGACTGTGGTGGGTGGAATGATGACCGCCCCCCCCCCCCCGAAAGATGTCCATGTCTCAGTCTCCAGAAACTGCAAATATGATCCATTGCACCATAAAAGGGATTTTGCTGCTGTGATTATGTGCAGGATTTTGAGATGGGGAGAGAATTCATTGGGCCCTAAATGTCATCACAAGGGTCCTTGTAAAAGGGAGACAAGAGGGTTAGAATCAGAGAGAGAAGATATAATAATGGAAGCAGAGGTCAGAGAGGAGAGAGATCGGAAGAGGCTACGCAGCTGGCTTTGAAGAGAAAGAGGAAGGGGCCACGGGCCAAAAGATGCAGGCCCTCTAGGAGCTGGAAAAGGCACAGAAGGGAACGGGAGGAGTGCCACCCTGATGACACTTTTGATTTTAGCCCAGCAACACTGATTTCAGACTTCTGACCTCCAGAAATGCATGAGCACAAATCTGTATTGCATTAAGCCACTCAGTTTGTGGTCATTTGCTGCAGCAGCAACCGGAAATGAATATGTCATTTTTGACAAGAGACAAAAGTATATGGAAGGGGAATAGATCAGTAGCTGTGGGGATGAGGGGTGGGAGGGGAGAGGGCAGCTAGGGATGGGGGAGGGTGTGACTACAAAGGGCTGATGGTGCAGTTTTGTATTCTGATTGTGGTGATGGTTACACAAATCTATACATGTGTTAGAATTCATAAAGCTATACACACCCCCCTACACAAAAATCAATTTTACTGATTGATTTTTTTTAAAAAAAGAAACCTCATTCATATAAATGTCAATACTTAACACCCATTAACCACTATTATAACAAGACATCCCGTTGGCTGGCGTCCCTCTTGACTACCCAGGGTTGTGCAGAGAAGCAACACCTGCCTATATTACAGGCCTGCCTTTGATTTGCCATGTAACCCGAGGTCACTCTCAAAACCTCTCTGGTTTCATTTGATGAACGAGCAGTGATGGGCGGGCAGGGACCAGGGACCTCTTTTCCAGGGACCCCCCCCAGTCTGATGTTCAAAGAGAGCTCACCATTCCAGGAGCTTTAGGCCATCTTGCCTGAGATGGGGCAAATTCATTCATTCGGCCCACAGATATTTATTGAGCCCCTACTATGTGCCAGGCCCTGGGGGATAGGAAAGTGAGTGCAACTGACAAAAAATACAACAAAACAAAAAAACAACAAAACAAAACAAAAAACCCTATTGCAGTTTATGTTTGAATGAACAATAAAATTAACACAGAATGTTTAAAATGTAGTGTATCGGATGGTGATGGAAAAAATGAAGCTGGTGGGGGCAGGGAGCATCTGGGGTTGGGAGGGTTTGCAATTTGAGATCGATGGAATCAGGGGAGGGCCCTCCGAGGAGGTGACATTTGAGCAGACCTGAAGGAGGTGAGGGAAGAGCCGTGTCTGTGTGTGTGTGTGTGTGTGTGTGTGTGTGTGTGCGCGCGCGTGCGATCCAGCCGCACGAGGAGTTTTTCCGCAGCCCCGCTGTCCTGCTGACTCACAGCGGGTGCCTGTGGTCAACTCGCCTGCCTTTCTCCGGAGAGCATTGCCAAGGCTCCCCGAGCCTGAGCTGGGTTCAGTGCGCCTTATTCCCAGGGCACCTTGTGCAGTGGCAGCCGCCCTCCTTTGCCTGAGCTGCTCTCGCCTGCAGGAGTGCCTTCCCTCACCTCCCGAAATTCCTCCGCCTGGAGCCCATCTGGGCAAGCGTCCCCATCTCCTCAAGCGTCCCCATCTCCTCTGGCCACCTCTGCCTCAGTGGAATGACTCACGCCTTGGCCAGAGCGCAGAGAACCGGGCTCTTTCACTCTCCTGCTCTCATCTGCTGCGGCCGAGGAGACTGATTAGAATAACCTCTTTGGAAGATCACTTGGCAACATTTTAAGTTATACAGGCCACCTCCACTCAAGCAGAGGACACCCGGTCCATGCGCATTTTTACCCCTCTCAGCATTCTGTTCTTTTCTTTCATAGCCCTTTTAATACTTAGTAACTATTTTCTTTGTCTATTGACTTCTTGAAATCAATCTTCCCCACTAGTAGTGGAGCTACAAGGGAACAGAAATTCTGCTTCTCCCATGTCCCACCTCCAAGAACCAGCATCAGACAGGCAGGCAGCACTCCATTATATCTGTTGGATGCACAAATGAACGTGACCTCCAGAAATTTATGGGATGGGTGCCCTTGAGGAAGTGCCCGGTGATATATGTACCACCATGCTAATTGCAACACTGTAAGAGGGACCCGAACAACAGAGAACTGGTTAAATAAATCAAGACTGGATGAATAAATCACTGCCTGCAAACCTTGGAATCCAGCCATTCAAAAGGAGGCATTTATGTTTTGATAGGGATTGGGGTTACACATGTATTTCTCAAAATGGCACACTTAATAAGTTTGTGCAGTGCCCTGTATATAAACATCATCTATTAAAAAAAAAAAAAAAGCCCATAAACAAGTGTTGAAGTCTATTTCATAATATGCAGCCTGGAATGTTTAAGGTGAAATGTTCTGATGGTTGCAAATCACTCCTTTGAAATGCATCACCAATTAAGATTGCTGGATGGATAGAAAGATGTACAGATATATGATAAAACAAGTATAATAAAATTTTAGGAGTAGTGGGTATAGAGGGGGTGCGTGCTGAATAATTCCTCCAACGTTTTTCTATGTCTTGGAATTTTCATTATGAAAATTCCAAAAGATTGGAGGGGTGAGGAGGTGGCATTTATTTAGGAAGATGTCTGAGATATTACAGAGACTGAAAAGACAAGGGGCAGAGCCAGATATAAAGTAGTATCTTACTTATGTTTAAAAAATAAGTAAGTAAAAACAAGATACACACATAGAGAAAAATTTTCTGGCAGGCAAGTATTAGAAGTGGTTACTCTGGGGATGGGTCTGGGGTGGTTGCAAGAACCAGAATTTTGCATTTTATGTCCTTCTGCACATCTTGAATTCTGAATTGTGAACACAGTGGCAGTGACTGCCATGTTCTCGCACTCTGCCCCCGTGGCTGGTGGGACCAGAGAGGTTTCTCCGGGGACTTGGGAGTCATGGGTGGAGGATGGCAGAGCCGGGCCTGGCATCACATCACCAGGAGAGCCCACGTGGGGCTGGGATGTGAGTTTGAAATGAACTTCTACCGTGTTAAGATCCAGAAGTGGGGGGATGATTTTTACACCTGCTAGACTGCCTTAATGCGGCACATGTGTACCTTTCCTTCTTTTTAGAAAATCTAATTAGGAAAATAACAGGAATTCCCTGGAGGTCCAGTGGTTAGGACTCAGTGCTTTCACTGCTGTGGCCCGGGGTTCAATCCCTGGTTGGGGAACTGACATCCCACAAGCTGCATGGCAGGACCAAAAAAAAATTAAAAGAAAAAAAGGGAAAATAACAAATTATTGGATTGTATCTCTGTATCTATTGATCATCTGGGTTTATTAATAAGTTATATGTATTTATTATCATCTGGGCTTGTTAACAAGTTAATGGTCTCCCCCAGCACTGCCATGCCAGCCTCTGGGGATCCCCATACTACCAGCTTGGTGTGTAACTTAACCGCACTTATAAAAGTACATGCGAGCACAGAGTGGGCACTCAGCTTCCTTCTCTGCTCCTCCTTGTCCTGCTTTTTTTAAAAACAATTTATTATTTATTTATTTATTTAGGCTGCTCCAGGTTAGTTGCGACATGCATGTGGGATCTAGTTCCCCAACCAGGGATGGAGCCCGGGCCCCCTGCATTGGGAGCAGGGAGTCTTACCCACTGGACCACTAGGGAAGTCCCCGTCCTCCTTCTAAGCAATATTGATATCAGACCTTACTCTGCATCTTGCTTATTTTTTAGTTACTCTACTATGGCAGTCTTTTCAAATCTGTAACTATCTCCTTGTTTTTATCTTATTTTATTTATTTTTTTAATTAATTTTTATTGGAGTATAGTTGATTTACAATCCTTGTTTTTAAAAATAGCTGCCAGAGCATTATTTACAATTGCCATGGTATGGAAGAAACCTAAGTGTCCATTAACACATGAATGGCTAAAGAAGATGTGATAAGGACTTCCGTGGTGGTCCAGCGGGTAAGACTCTGCACTCCCAATGCAGGGGGCTGGGGTTCTATCCCTTCTCTGGGAACTAGATCCCGCCTGCATGCCGCAACTAAGAAGTCCGCATGCTGCAACTAAAAGATCCCGCATGCCACAACTTAAAGAAAAAGAAAAGAAAAGAAGATGTGACAGATATATATATATATATATATATATATATATATATATATATGTGTGTGTATATATATATATATACACACACATATATATATATACATATATATATATATACACATATATATATATACATATATATATATAATAGAATATTAGTCATAAAAAGGAAGGAAAGTTTTCCACTTGCAGCAACATGGATGGACTTTGAGGGCATTATGCTAAGTGAAATAAGTCAGACAGAGAAAGACAAATACTGCATGATATCTTTTATATGTGTAATCCCCAAAACACAACAAACTAGTGAATAAAACAAAAAAGAAGCAGACTCACAGATATAGAGAACAAAGCAGTGGTTACCGTTGGGGGGAGGGAAGGGGGGAGGAGGAACATAGGGGTAGGGGATTTTTTAAAAAGGGTTATTATGGGATTATATGAAATCATGTTGTGAAACTTTTGAAAATTTTAAAGCACTATAGAATTTAAAGAATCTTTCATTCAATAAAAAAATTTTTTTTAATGGCTGCGAGATATCCCATTTCCATCTTGAACATTATTTTCCTGTTGAGGAAACGTCCTAATTTTTTTTTCGTGTTTTCAATTATTTTAATAACAGATGGAAATTATTATCACCTAAAGTTTTAGAATCATTATTTTTCTGCTTATGAAAAATTACATATAGAACATTTGGAAGATACAAAAAATAATAGAGAAGAAAATAAATATCACCTGCAATTCCCCCACATAGAAATGACCATGATATAGAGATAGGTGGATAGCCAGCTAGAACTTTGTCTCTCAAAGCCTCCTAATTTTAAGTGAATTTTGACAAATGCATAATACCTCCATGCAATCCAAACCCCTATCATAATATAAAATAGTCGATCACCCCAGAATATTTCCTGGTGCTACTTCCCAATTAGCTCCCACCTCCACCCTCAGGCTACCACTGTTCTGAGTTTTTCCATCATAAATTGACTTGGCTGGTCTTGGGCCTTCTAGAGCTGTCAACTTATAGAAAGTACTCTTTGGCATCTGGCTTCGTTTGCTTAGCATAATACTCTTGACATGCACCCCTGTTTGTGTGTGCATTATAGAGTTTGTTCCTTTTTATGGCTGAGTAAAATTCGACTGTATGAATAGATTACAGTGTGTTGACCCATTCTCCTGTTCATGGCTGTTTCCGGGTTCCGCTTGTATGCATAAACCCACTGTGACCATACTTGTCTTCATGTGGAAACTACATGATCATCTCTCTTGGGCAAATAAGTAGCATTGGAATTGCAGGGTCATAGGGTGGGATGTCATACTGTTTGGATTATAGTAACTTTATAGATTTTAAGTTCTGATAGGGTAAATTCTCCCTCCCCATTTTTTTTTTTTCTTCCCTGGCTATTCTTGCACATTTAAAATCTATACACACTTTTAAATGATTTTTTGGTTTATTACTTTGATGATGATGATGATGATGATGATAGAGGACAATCTAGCTAAAGAAATGAATCACTCTCTTCAAATTCTCAGGGTTCTTTGTACTGCATCCCTGGCTCTGTCCCTCAAAGCCCAGCAGATTCTTTGTGGGCCCGGTGGCCTGCACTGCCCCACCTCCCCTCAATTCCCACGCTAGCACAGCCAGTGTTGTTCCGTTCCCACTGTCAAGTTCAACTTGTTCCCTGCATACGCCATGCTCCACCACACCGTTGGAACTCTGCATGTGCTGTGCCTTTAGCCTGAAGGCTCTTCTTGACTTTTCTCTCTTCCCTTACCCTCTCTCTCTCTCCCTTCCAACATATATTTATTAAGCCCGTACTATGTACCTCTCCCCACCCTTGGGGCCTTTGCAGTCTGGAGCCATGCCATCCAAAACGTACCATTCTGTACCATGGCGACCGCTGGCCTCGTACAGCTACTGAGCCCTTGAAATGTGGCCCATGCAACCCGGAGCGGGGCACAACTTTTAATTTTATTGAATTATTATTGATTTCAACTGAAACACTGACACTCAATTCAATTATTGGAATACCTTTTTATGCAGGTTTGGAAAAGCTCAGGCCTGAGAATCGACTTTTGTCAGCTGTAACGGTGATGAGAACTGAATGCAAATCAGATCTTTCTGATGTAAGGTTAGCACTTGATTTGAGAAAGTGCACAGTGTGTTCAGAGGCTTAGTATGAAAAGACTAAAATATCTTATTAATAATTTTTTTCTATCGATTATAGGTTGAAAGAATATCTCAGATATAATGGATTAAATAAAACATCTAATTAAAATTAATTTCAACGGTTTCTTTTACTTTTTGTTTAATGGGACTATGAAAATGTTTACCTAGAGGGCTCGGGTTATGTATCTATGGGGCAGTGTTGGTCTGGAGGGTGGACAGACCACGGACTCATTGATCCCATTTGGGGTGACCAGCTCCCACCCCCACCCCGTGAAGGTGACGGCCACAGAGGGGCAGCCCCTCCCTGTAGTTCCAGGCCCCTGTCTGATCCCTTTCTCTAGCATGGAGGTAAAGAGAGGGGTCTCCGGAGCAAATCCCAGATGTACGAGTCCTCTCTGGGCCTCAGCTTTCCCATCTGTAAAATGGGAATCCTAACATCATCACCCTCACAGGACTGTTGCGAAAACGGAAGGGGTTCAGCCACACAAAGCTCCGAGCACAAGCCTGGTGCATGGCCAACGCTCAGGAAAGTCGTAATTATTACCATCTTTCACCCCGTCCCCACCCTTCCTGGCACCTGGGTTCTTGGCTCAGGAGTGGTCACGGGAATTAGAGAAGGAGGAAGGAAAACTGTGTGATCCCTGACTCAGCAGAGAACGGCAAGTCTGACATGTCCTGGGTCATCACCCACCGCACCCATTTCACTGATGTACAGCTATCTGCTGGACCCTGTCTGCCCGGCGGGTCCCAGCTGGCAGGTGACATGGGTGGGATTTGAACACAGGGTTGACTTCCTGCGGGTTGCTTGACTCGTGATGCGGGCATTCTTGTCTGTAGTGGCAGAGACCTTGGGGTCCCTGGTCCAGGTCCCCCTGCGAGTAGCCGGCCACGCCACTCTTGGGGTCTCTGATTCAGGCCTCCCAGCGAGACCAAGGTCTCCCTTCTTGCCTCAGCATTCGATGCCACTGATGGTCCACTGGGTCCCGCTCTGCATCCCCCAGAGCCTGCTTTCGGCAAACTGGGCTGCTCTGGTTCTTTCCAAGTGTGTCCTGGATATTCCCACTTCCTCATCCCTATGCAGGGCCGCAGGCCTAAGTGGGATGCGGGCACACATCCTACCGCCCCCTCCCTGGCCTCTAGAGAGCAAGGGAACCGAAACACATCCTTCCCTTCACTCTCCAAGCCTGGGTCCCTTGCAGGGCGTGGTGGGCAGAAGGGAAGGTGGGGCTGTGAGCATCTTTTTCTAATCCTCACCAGGGCGCCTGATTTATTAGTGGAGGTCCAGAACCCCACCTCCGCTCTGCCTGCCCAAATTCCACCCAGACAAGAGGTCCAAGGTCTAATTATTTGTTTATTGCCTTTTTATTAGCGGCCCCCTTCCCCTTGGGAAAAGCAGCTCTGAGACTGGCAGGACTATAGCCATAAAATCATCCAAGTAGCTTGGCCTCCCCAAGGAAGGAGGAGCCAGGGCTGTAAAACCAGGGTTGGTGACTTCAGCCATAAAAACGGTGAGATCTGAAAAGAACTTGTTTGGGGTTCTCCAAGATCAGAGGTAGGGGAGGAGCAGCAACCACAGGTCCAAATGCTGGCTAGGCTTCTCCTGGCCTTGACCTTCACCCTCTCCAGAAAGGGCTGGTCAAGGTGCAGCCCGGTGCCCGGGGTATTCCAGGAAATGCGGCAGAGCACAATATACCTACTAAGCCTCCTGTCTGGGCAGGGTTACCTCCTGCTCCCTCATCTTGCTTATCCCCAAATTCCTTCCACATCTGCCCACCCCTTCCAGGGTGTGATAGAGTCAGGCTGTCCTGGTTCACATCCTGACTACAGCTCACTTGACAGCTGTGTGACTTTGGACAAGTCACTCAACCTCTCTGGGCCTCAGTGGCTTTCGGCATAAATAGAATGATAATAGTTAATCTTTCTCGTGGCTTAATCTCGAACAGTTGTTGTGAGGATTAAATGAGGTAATAGGTGGAAGACACTAAGCAAGGTGAGCATGAAAAAGATTCTCTAGGGATTAACATCTTCTGGGCTTGTCTCTGTGCCACCTCTGCCTCCTGAAACTTAGTATAACTGCCTGGGTCCTGCTTACCTCCTGCTTCTAACTTTTTCCTCGTAAAATTTTGGTTTCGCCCTTAAGATCCCTTTTGAGTCCTTTGGATACATACAAGTCTCCATGGAACACATTTAACATTTCTAAACCATAATTTGTAACAAATTATGAACTAATGAACTAGAACGTTCCAAGCAATATGTCTCTCGGGCGCCTGTGGGCTCCTCCTTGTCCCATTGGCCTCTCCCCCTCCCCACCATCTGAATTAAATCCCTGTCAGTCACTTGTTTTTTTTAAAAGACAGTTTGTTTTTTTTTTAAAGATTTTTTTTTTGATGTGGACCATTTTAAAAGTCTTTATTGAACTTGTTACAATATTGCTGTTTTTTGGTTTTTTGGTCCTGAGGCATGTGGGATCTTAGCTCACCTGCACCCCCTGCATTGGAAGGCGAAGTCTTTAGCCACTGGACCGCCAGGGAGGTCTCTATGCTTGTATTTTAAAAATGATATCTTGCTTAGCTTTTCTTGTTTTGGGGGAGGTGGGGAGCTTAAAAATGGAATCTGGCTGCAGTTAGTGTCCTGGGAATCGCTTCTTGCCCTTGACATTAGGACTCATTCATGTCACTTCCAGCACCTGCTGTCCTTTTCCTCTACTGTCTCCTCCCCTGCATGCCCTGCCCCTCCTCACTTGTCTTCCAGCCCTGACTCATCCTGCAAGTTCCAGCTCAAAGCTTGCCTAATCTCTCCTCCATTCATTCCTTGACATCATTCTCAGAGCCTTCACAGGGTCCCCGAGCCGAGGACTGCAGAGGTGGTCCCGACTCTGTCCCTGTCTGTGAACGGTTCCGCCTTTTGGTACCACGGCACAGGTTTGAGGCCAGAAGTGTGATCAGGGACCTACCTGTGGTGGCCAAGAATCTTAAATTGTGTGAGAAGGAGTTCGCCAGGTGAAGGAGAGAGATCATTCCAGGTGCAAAGTCTTCAAGGTGTGAGATCTGGGCTGGAGGGGATGCGGAAGCAGCCAGGTGGGGCCCATGGAGCAAGGAAGGTGGGGAGGGGGCTTGGGGGGCAGAGAGGCGCTCCCACAGAGGGAGCAGGGCCAGCAGCAGGGCCCTAGCCCCACTCCCCCATTTTAAACCAGAGCAGCTCTGTTTTGATCTCTATTACGTATTTCTGTTTGGATGTAAGATTTCTCCTGGACAAAGGAATCTGTGTCTTAAAAAGGTTTTGGAAACCATCGCTGTGGGTGCTGGGGAGCCATGGAAGGGCCTTGAGCAGGGGGGTGGCCAGGGATAGATTTAAAGATTTAGAAAAGACTTCTCTGAGAATCCCTGCAGAGGAAACCATGTATGCAAAGGCACTGGGGCAGGGAGTAGTGAGGTATAACCAGGGAATTTGAAGTGCTGGGGTAGATGGAATGCCGGTGAGGGAGGGGATTGACCTGGAGAAGCCAGGGTGCCAGGGCCTGGAGGGCCTCTGGACTGGGAGGAGGGGAGGGGCAGCTCTGGGAAAGACTGGAGGCGTGGAGGCCAGGGCGAGGCTCCAAGGGCAAAGATGAAGTCTGAGCTGAGACCATGAGAATGGAGAGAGTCAGGGGTCAGGAGAGTGGGGTTGGGGAGTGACAGGCCGTGGGAGGGAGAGGAAGGAAGGGACAAAGACAATTGGCGGGGTGGGGGGGGGGGTCTGACCTGGTGACCGATGGGGCCATCCCTGAGATGGCAACCTGGGAGGAGGAATAATTCTGGGCAGCCACTGAGTTCCCACACAACGCTGGGGACATTATGTGTCTGAGGGGCCTGCAGCAGGGAGTCCAAAAGGGATGTTAAGGGCCCTCATGAGATGCATCCTTCTGGGTCCAGGGGATTCCAGAAGCTCATGGAAAAGAAGATTTTAAGCCACCTCCCAGGGGGCTGCAGAATTTCAGTCCAGAAGTGTCTTATAGGTGAGGGTTATTTACTCCAATTTTTCAGATGAGGAAACTGAGGCTGGGAGAGGACAAATGACTGAATCAAGGTCACGCACTGAGCAAGGGCTGGGGATTTTATGGCCAACTGGCTGTGTGGGAGCAAAGAAAAGGGAGGCTCCCAGGGCCTGGTGGGAAGAAAAGGCTTCCTAGATATGGGAACCCAGGAAGGGAACCAGTTTATCTCAGGAGGGAGAAATGGCAGAACCCAGAGGCCCGGAGAAAAGAATGCTGAAGAGAGAACGCTGGGAGTTTCTTCAAACAGAGCTGGGACCAGCCTGGTAGCCACTCTCATCCTGAGAGGCCCAGAGACCCAGGAGGCTTGTCTATGTCACACAGCACTCAGAATTCAACTGCTCATCTCTGGAGTCTGGGGCATGAGGGTGAGGGAGGGGAGGGGTGAGCCTGAAACAGTACAGTCAGGGGTGGCTGGAGGAGCTCAGGAGGCCAGGAGACACTTGCCTGGCAGAATGCAAGATATGGAGGGTTGGGATCATCTAAACAGCTCACTGTGTGATCTTGGGCAGGCTGCCTGCCCTCTCTGAGCCTCCACTTTCTCCTCTGAGAAATGGAGCCGTGGGGAGGGGTATCACTGAGGCTGTTGAAGAGAGGGGAAAACACGGACTTTGGGGTCAGGTGGACAGGGTTCAGATTTGCTTCTGGCTGTGTAATCATGGTCCCATCACTTTCCCTCTCAGCCTCAGTTTCCCCATCTGGAAAGTGGGTACTATAAAAGAGTCTGACTCATTCCTAGGAACAAAGGAGTCACACTTCTGAGGTGGGGAAAGCTCTGTCTTGGGGACCCATCCTTTGGGTCCCCAAGTCCTCCAGGGCCACAGACTCTGACTCTGAGACTCATCTGTATCCCAAATCCAGTCCACCTCTGCTCTCCCATCCTCCCCCCACCAAACAGAAGCCCGTTGAGGGCAAGCACCCCCATTTGAAGGGCTTTTGGTCGTGTCTGGGAGGAAAGTGGGTACAAAAGGCCCTCCTGTTTCCCGGGCAACTACCATGCACCAAGCCCCTGCTCTCATCCAGTCCTACATCAGGCAGACAAACTGCTTCTGGACCCGTTTGACAGAGAGACTAAGGCCCTGAGACGAACAAGACACCCCAAGCATCCCAACTGGTGACTCAGCACAGCCCGGGTCCTCGAATCCCTTCGCAGGAAGGATCTGCGCTCCAGGGTGGACGAGCCAGCCCAGCCCAGGCAGTTCTGAGGCTCCAGGAGGCCGGGGGCCACCTTTGCAGGGCCCCCCGGCTCTTCCCCCAGGCCACCTCCTCCAGGGGCGCTGCTGGCACGTGCCCAGGTCTGGGCCTCACCTGATCTCCGAGATGTTTTTCTCATAGGGGTCCCACGCAGACTGGTTCCCGGGCTCGGCAGGCTCATCCATGGCAGGAGGGCGAGGGTGGGGAGAGGAGGACGCGCTGGGAGCAGATAGCACGGGGAGCAGGTGTGCGCGGCGGTGGCGTCTGCCACGCAGGGAGCCCGCCAGGTGCCTACCTCCACGCCCAAGGGGAGGGGCGGCATCCAGCCGGTTCTCCCAGCTGCTACCCACGCCTCCGACAGTGGGGAGAGGCCAGGAGGGAGCCACCCTTCTCTGAGGGTGTAGAGGAGGGGTGATGGGCACCTCCTGGGCATCCTGCCAGTGGCTGGGGACAGAGTCCAGGGGGTCAGAGACAATCCCACACTGGAACCTTCCGTGCTGGTGGCTGTGGGCATGTCTGTGCCCATCTGGAGTCTCAGTTTGCTCATCTGGTCAAGGAGCTAGTCCCATCTCAGAGAGTTCATTCATTCATTCATTCATGCCTTTATCCATTCAAGAAATATTGATTGAGCGCCTCCTGTCTGCCAGGCGTTGTTCTAAGGGTTGCAACACTGCTGGGAACCAGACCGACAGAAACTGCCCTCGCGGGCTGACACTTGTAAGGGGCACACGTCAAAACAGATTGAGAGGGCTTCCCTGGTGGCGCAGTGGTTGAGAATCTGCCTGCTAATGCAGGGGACGCGGGTTCGAGCCCTGGTCTGGGAAGATCCCACATGCCATGGAGCAACTGGGCCCGTGAGCCACAATTACCGAGCCTGCGCGTCTGGAGCCTGTGCTCCGCAACAAGAGAGGCCGCGATAGCGTAAGGCCCGCGCACCGCGATGAGGAGTGGCCCCCGCTTGCCGCAACTAGAGAAAGCCCTCGCACAGAAACGAAGACCCAACACAGCCATTAATAAATAAATAAATAAATGATTGAAGGACTTTAAAAAAAAAAAAACAGATTGAGAGATGGGGACAGACGCAGCCAGGGTCACAAGGGCACAAACAGGAGAGAGGGGGCCACTGAGAGAGGGTCAGAGACAGCAAGAGACACAGAGAGAACGAGGTAGAGACAGAGAAACATGCAGAGCGTCAGAGACGGGGAGGAGCTGAGGGAAAGCGAGAAACACTGAGGGTCAGAGATAGTGAGAGACATTGAGAGACACAAAGAGATACAGAGATGCAAGAGATAAGGGCCAGAGCTGGTTGGTGTGGGAGCTTGAAGCTCACAGTGCCTGGTCTGAGTCCCAGCTCCAGCACCTCCCAGCTGTACGGCCTGAAACCAGTCCCATCAGCCCCCGGGCCTCAGTTCCTCCCATAAATGGTACCCACGTCATCGGGCTGTTGTGAGGACCGGGTGAGACGTTTCTCAGATGCTTTGCGGAGAATCTGACACACAGGAGGCTCCACAAAGCCCACGTCCCCTTCTGCTCTGTCCCCCACCCAAACCCAGCTCCTCCCCACCTGCTGGTCTCCTGACCCTTCAGACACTTGGCATCTGGTCACAAAACCCAATCTCCTCACCAGAAATGACTGCTTTTTATAGGACAAAGAATGTGTGTACCTTGTTTAAAAAAAAAAAAGATCTCAGTCGATAAGTCCAGAAAGAAAATAAGCATCCCTGGGACCCACCTTCTACCCACAGAGATAAACACCGTTAACGTTTTGGCAGACTCTTTCTAGAAACTTCTTCTCATCTTTCTACTATGTGCCAGAGAAATTTTGGTTGGATAAATAAATACAAAAATATCATCATTTAAAACTCTATTTAGTAGAGACACAGATGTAGAGAACAAACGTATGGACACCAAAAGGGGGGGGGGGAAGTGGCGGGGGGTGGTGGTGGTGGAATGAATTGGGAGATTGGGATTGACATATATACACTAATATGTATAAAATAGATAACTAATAAGAACCTGCTGTATAAAAAATAAATAAAATTAAATTTAAAAAAAACACCTCTATTTAGGAGGCTCCGTTATGCCCTCCTAATCAATATTTCCCCAAAGCTAATACTATCCTGACCTTTATAACCACAAATTAGTTTTGCCAGCTTTTGATCTTCATATAAATGGGCTTATACAAAAACAAACAAACAAAAAGACGACTCTAAAATTAAAAGTTTGTTTAAAAAGAAAAAAAAACAACTCATTTACTGACCAATTACAGTTTGCCATGTTGTGTAGGTGAGGGGGGTGGGGCATGTCAGACTCACGTAATCGATGCAGAAGGGGGCTCAGAGACGTAGAGTGACTTGCCCAAGGTCACAGTGCATTGCCCACCCTCACTCCGAAAACAGGCAGAAGACAAATGTCCTGGGGCGTCACGCCCCCTCAGTGTATCTGCCCAAAGGCGCATCTCTAGGATGTTGGGATACGAAGAGCCTCCCCCTACCTCACACCACCACAACTGAGCTCGAATTCTGTCTTGGCCACTTTTTTTGGCGGGGTTGGGGGCAGGCCACACTGCATGACTTGTGCGATCTTAGCTCTCCACCAGGTATGCAACCCGTGTCCTCGGCAGTGAAAGCGCAGAGTCCTGACCGCTGGACCGCCAGGGAGTTCCCATGCCTCAGCCACTTTCAGTATTAGCCTTGATGTTCCCATCTGTGAAAAGGGCTCCCTCACAGGGAGGGGGAAAATCAAGAGGGCCAGCTCTCTCAGTCTGGGGCTGAGTGGATTTCCCATGTTGGGGTTGTGGGAGGTTGAGCGAGACATCCCTCCTGGCCTTCTGGCCTGGACTGCCTGGCCTTTGTTCTGCCTTCAGTGACCCTTTGTTCCTAGCTCTGAGGAGGTGACAACCTTGCCCTGTCCCTCCTGTGGGAACCTCTCCTGAACCCCATCCCCAGGGGCCCCACAGAACCAGAGGGGAAGAGCACATGTGCCAGCCAGAAGCCTCAAGATCCAGAGGAGAGGGAGAGTCTAGGGGGAACAGAATGCCTAGATCCTTGAGGGAGACTGGGGGGGAACTTGGGGACACAGCCCTGGGGAACAAGGAGATCCAGGGAGACCAAATGAGAATTTCAAGGAAGATGTTTAAGGGAGAAGGCGGGCCTGGAGGCTGTGCCAGATTGGGCAAGGGACCAGAAAACAAGGGGGCCCAGATACACAATGCTCCCACCCCAGGGCCTTTGCACTTACTGTTCCCCTGTCTGACATGCTCTTCCCCAGACACCTGTGAGCTTCACTGTCTCCCTTTATCCAAGTCTGCCCTGTCTCACCTCCTCCGAGCTTGCCCACCAACCTCTCCTCCCACCTTTCCTGTTTTGTTTTTTCCAGTAGCGCTCATCACCATCTGACATTCTCAATGTTTTAATCTTTGGTCTTGTTGACTGTCTCCTCATCAGACTGTCAACCCCATGAAGATGGGGCTTGTTATCTGTTTGTCTCCCGTTGTATCCCAAGGGAAGTGCCTGGTGGAGCTCCTGGAACGTGGTAGTTGTTCCATAAACGCTGCTGACGGAATGCGTGAATCATCACAGGTGATGGGGAATGAGTGATGGGTCGCAGTGGTGATGGAGGAGTTGGTTGAGTCTCTTCAGAACATGGGGATGGGGATGGGGAGATGCAAAGCCTGATTATAGATGGAGAGGGGCCCAGACTCCTGAGGAGGTGGCAAGAGGAACCAGAAGGCACCAGAGTAGCATCTTGCCCAGAGACAGGAGGGGAGGGACAGTAATGGAGACCACTGACCCCACAGAAATGGATCTGGTGGGGGGAGCCTAGGCATCTGGGGACAGGGAAGAGACTTGGAAGGGTTGGGAAGGAGAGAGTGGGAAACCCAGTGCCAGCTGCCACGGGGGTGGGTAGGTTCTGGGAGGGGCAGGGATTGTACAATCATCCATTCCTCTGTCTATCTATCCATCCGTCTATCCAACTGTCCACCCAACTGTCCATCTATCAATCCATTCCTCCACCCATCCATCCATCCAACTGTCCATCCATCCATCCATCCATCCGACCATCCACCCTCTATCCATTCATCATCCATCCATCTATCCATTCATCCAGCTGTCCTTCCTTCCATCCATCTCTCCCTCCGTTCAGCATCCATTTGTCTATCTGTCCTCCAAACATCCATCCATCCATCCCTCTGACTAATATCTGGGGAAGCCTCCTCTAGGTCAGGACCTGCCACTGCGCCCACAAACGAGACAGGTATGTAGAAACAGCTTAGAGCTGTGCTGTCCAACACAGAAGCCACTGGCCACATGTGGCCATTGAGCACTAGCAATGTGACACCTGTAAACGAGGAAATGAACATTTCCAATTTCATTTCATTTTAATCAACTTAAATTTAACTTTAAAAACAGAAGCAATGTAATTCCTCTTAAATACAACATGAATGCTTTGGGAAGACTGTATTTCACTTAACCTTTGGAAACGGAGCATTGGAATTGAGACGAAGCATGTAAAATATCTCACAGGTAATTTCTGTATTGATGATGTTGAAATGATGATATTTTGGATATATTGGATCGAATGAAACATATTTCTAAAATTAATCTTACTTTTTTTTTTTTAAATGAGGTTACTAGAAAGTTTAAGATGACACACGTGGCTAGCATAATAGTTGAATTGATTCTGCTGGTCTGGGGGACATTGTCTGCTTGGTATCCTGCCTGTAGATACGGGTCTCTTGGGGAGGAAGAGGATGGTTTCCCAGGGGCAAGGCTGCCCCAGTAGGGGAACACACCAGGTGAGTGATCTGAGTGAAGAAAGCATCCAGATGGAGGGCCTGGTGGGGCAAAGGCATAGAGGCTGGGGAGACAGATGGGAGGTATTCCTTCCAATCCAAAGAGGGGACATCCGGCGATAGGGCGCATTCCTGGGTCCATGGGTGGGAACTCACACCCATCCCTGGGGGCTTAAGGGCGCAGGGAACAACGCCAGGTAGGGCTGGGCAGGGCTGGTCAGGACATGCCCTCCGCTCCTGGGAGCCCCCAGGAAGATGAACACGTCATCCACATGTGTCACTGAACACGTAGGCCCCCTTCTGCTGCAGACCTCAGGGACTGAATGTGAAAGGGTAGCAGAAACTGGTCTCCCCCCGCTGGGGCTGAGGGCCGAGGGCAGAGATGGGGAGCTCTCAAGTGTGCCACCACCACCACCACCCCAGTCCTGGGCCCCCCATGCCAATTCCCTGGCCTCCCCCCAGGCTCCACACTTGGGTTCCAGGAAGCCCCAAGATGTGTCGTTTTGCGCCTGGAGCTCAGACATGGGCAAAGGGAGGTCACTGGGTCACGAGGTCATGTTTCCACAGAGTCAGGGCCATTGTCACCTCCAGAGCCCGACCTTTCCTTTAAAAGCTAGTAATTGCCGGGAATTCTGGGAAAGCTGAGGACAGGCCAGCGAGGGCGCTTATAGGCTGGGTTCCCCAGAGGGCAGAGGCTGGAGGTAGGGCTCCCAAATCCTGGAGTTGGGAACAAGGACTTTGAATGGGATGAGGAAGGAGGACAGTACAGGGGCTGGGGGCCTGGACTCCTGGGTCCTGGAGGAGGAAGGGATGGGGGCTGGGATTCCTGCGACCCAGACAGAGATGAAACTGGGACACCTAGACATCTGGACCTGGGGAAGGGGTGGGTCATGGATGGCGGGGGGTGCCCTTGTCCCCAGGGCTACCAAGGTCCCCTCTGAGAAGGAAACGAAGAATCATGCTGGGTGGGGTGGGAAGAGGGCAGCTGACACAAAGCCGGCACGGCTCCCTCCCCCCAGCCCTCTAATCAGTGGGTCCATCTCGGGGTGTGCAGCGTTGCAGAAAGCTCCTTCTCCGCTCCCCACCCCGATTTCTCCATCCCCATGGAGGAGCCCGCCCCAGGGCAGATACCGTAGACCCAGCTCCACCCCACGCGCTCACACACGCAGGCGCCCCGCCCACCCTGCTCCTGGAGCCCGGACTGGCGGGGGCGGAGCCACACCTCGCCTCCCGGGGAGTGGACGGCTGGAGGCGGACCGAGACGGGGGAGGGATGCTCGGGCTGGGGTCTGGACTCCTGGGTCTGAGGGGGGAGGGGCTGGGGGTCTGGACTCCTGGGTCTGAGGGAGGAGGAGGTTAGGGATGGAGAGGTTAGGTTCCTGGTCCCTGAGGCTGGGACAGACAGTGCCAAGTGAGCCTCCCGGGGTTGGGGGGCGTTGGGTATGGGAGTCTGGGGTCCACAGCGATGGATCCAAGAACAAAGGAGCGGCCCCTCCCCCGCGACTTTTGGTGGACGCTCCTCACCTGTCCCCAGGGCTCTCTTCTGCTGAGATGCCAGGACCGGCCAAACCAGCTGTGCCAGTTGGGCATCCCCGTGACCCACTCCCCACATTCTCTCCCTTCCCTAAGATGGCCCCAGGGAGGCCCGGGCCCAGCTCCAGGGAGAGGATGGTGAGTAGGTGGATGGAAGGCAGGCTCAAGTGCTGGAGAACAGGACGCCCCAACGGCTGTTTCATTTCTCCGCCTCCTTCCTGCCCTGCCTGCCCTGCTTGCCCAGCTTATGCCTGCTCCTTCCATCATCCTGCCCTGGGCAGCAGGCACTGCCCCTACTCCCTTCTGAGGTTGGCACTTCCTCCTTGACCCTCAGTCTCCACAAACCCTGCTCCACCAAACATCCATCCTGCTCTGCCCGCTGTTTCTGTCGCATTTATTCATTCAGCAATTCCTACCGAGGGCCTATCCTGTGCCAGGTGCTGTTCCAGGCACTGGGGCTACAGTGGGAACAAAAACTGAACAGTGACCCTACCTCCTAATCCCAGAATATGTCGGGAATTCCCTGGTGGTCCTGTGGTTAGGACTTGGCGCTTTCACTGCCGGGGGCCTGGGTTCGATCCCTGGTCAGGGAACTAAGATCCCACAAGCCCAAGCCACCCAGCATGGCCAAAACAAAACAAAAAAAAAACAAAACAAAACCCAAAATATGTGACCTCAGACAGCAAAAGGCACTTTGCAGATATGATCAAGTTAAGGGTCTTGAGATGTGGAGACGGCCCTGGGTAATTTGGGTGGGCCCAGTGTAATCACAAGGGTCTTTACAAGTGGCAGAGGGAGGCAGGAGGGTCAGAGTTAGAGAAAGACTGAAGTCACTATGCTTCTGGCTTTGGAGATGGAGGAAGGGGCCGCAAGCCAAGCAATGCAGGCGGCCTCTGGAATTTGGAAAAGGCAAAGGAACGTATTCTCCTCTAGGGCCTCCAGAAAAAAACAACCTTGATTTTAGCTTAGGAAGGCCCATTGTTTTTAATACATTTATTTATTTATTTTTGGCTGTGTTGGGTCTTCGTTGCTGTGTGTGAGCTTTCTCTAGTTGTGGCGAGCGGGGGCTACTCTTCGTTGTGGTGCGCGGGTTTCTTATTGCGATGCCTTCTCTTGTTGTGGAGCACGGGCTCTAGGCGTGCCGGCTTCAGTAGTTGTGGCGCGCGGGCTCAGTAGTTGTGGCACACGGGCTTAGTTGCTCTGTGGCATGTGGGATCTGACCGGACCAGGGCTCGAACCTGTGTCCCCTGCATCTAATTTCTATTTGTGTCAATTAGAAAAAGACACATCTCCCTTTCTCAAATGAATTTTTTAAAATATTAATATATTACTGAACAGTCTTAAGAATGGTGTGTGGTTGCCCTGCAAGGAGAGCTGTCCAATAAACATGTCAGTAGAGTGCTATGGAAGAAACGAAAGCGGTGGGGGGGCGGGGGGAATAGGAGACCGGGGGTGGGCATTGAGTTGAATTGCAATTTTAAACCCAGATGGTGACATCTGAGCAAGCACTTAGAAGAGGAAAGGGAAACGATGAAGAAGACAGCCAGGGCAAAGCTTCGGAGGTGGGACAGTGCCTCTCAACAAGCAGAATGGAGAGATGGAGGGAGCTGGGTCCCCTGTGATGTGGCAGGTTCTCTCCCAGCTCAGGGAAACCGACACGCCTTGCCAAGGCACAAGGACACCCTTGTGATACCAAGATACACAGTCATAGTTTTAATGTATCTGTCAAACCCTTATGTGGCACTTAGTGCCTGGGGCAGAGCCAAGAGATCTACACAACTCCTCATTTAATCCTCGTGATGACTTTAGGTGGCCGGCACTTTTATTTATTGGGTTGGCCAAAACGTTTGTTTGGGTTTTTCCATAAGATGTTACAGAAAAACCCGAACGAACGTTTTGGCCAAGCCAATATTTCTTTATTTACTTATTTATTTAGGCTGTGCGGGGTCTTAGTTGCGGCATGCAGGATCTTCATTGCAGCATGTGGACTCTTAGTTGTGGCATGCATGTGGGATCTAGTTACCTGACCAGGGATCGAACCTGGGTCCCCTGCATTGGGAGTGCAGAGTCTTACCCACTGGACCACCAGGGAAGTCCCCCGGCCGGCACTATTATTAAGCCCATTTTACAGATGAGGAAACCGAGACACAGAGGGCTAACGTCACTTGTCCAGCTTGGATTCGAATCTGGCAGCCCGTGCTGTTACCTTAAGGCATGAACGGGGCTGGAGGAGAAAAACATATTTGCACATTTCCTGGCCCACCATCAACGCTTAATCAATAGTTGCTCGGGGTCACCAGTTCTCATCCTGGCTGCCCATCAACATCCTCTGGACACTTTTTAAAAGCCACTCCCCAGGCTAAGTCAGAAGATCCAGAATCCTAGTGTAACTGTCTGTCTCTCCTGTTGGTTGGTTGGCGGTCTCTGGAGGAGAGATTCTGTCCACCGCCCTCACCACCAGGAACCCACAGCTCTTCTCGGAACAAGCTAGGAAGAATTCACAACGCAAAAGTTGAGCCCGGCGGTGCTCAACCGGGAACAATTTTGTCCCCTCCAGAGGACATTTGGCAACGTCTGGAGATATGTTTGGTTGTCACAACTGGGGAAGGAGATGCTACTGGGATTAACGGGTCAAGGCCAAGGATGCTGCTGAACGTCCAACAGGGCACATGTGGCCCTGCGACAAGGAATCATCCAGCTCCAAATGTCAGCAGTGCCAAGGTGAGAAGCCCTGCTCCAGACACAACTTCCAGTTTCCCCCAGAATCTGGTGGCGGTAGTGGGAGGGTCCAAGCTAAAGAAATCTACAAGGAGAGAGAGAAATCCGGGAGGTGGGACGTCCCAAACAGGACAATATGCCAGTCTCTTCAGTGCCTCACATCGGCAACGGCAAAAGGGAAGAGTCACACAAGTTAGATTTTTCATGAAACTGAGTTAAATTTTGTGCATTTCACATTATGTAAATTTCACCCTGTTCTGAAAAATACAACTGTGAACGCTGAGCCCTAGTTAATGATATGTTTGTTGAAGGGTTAGATGCGCCTGTACTCTTTTCTGCAACTCTGAAATGCATCAGAAAATTATCATATGCCTTGAGATTGTGATTTATAATAAGAAATATGCACTTTGTCCCTGTTTCCAGCACAGAGCTCCTAAAACCCTTGGAATTTCCTAAGTGATAAGAATGATAAAGTTGTCTTGATACTCATAATAAACCTCTTTCTACCACACCAGAGTTTATGTTAATAAGGTGACTTTTGGAAAGCACCTAAGGATGGAGGCTGGTTGCCAGGACAACCAATCATGTGATTGAAAGGTTGGAACTTTCATCCAAGCCTTGACCTTGTGGGAGGAGACAGCGGCTGGAGGTTGAGTTCAATGACCAGTGGCCAATGGTTGAATCAATCACACCTATGTAAAGAAGCCTCCATAAAAACCCAAAAGGGTGGGCTTTGGAGAACTTCTGGGTTGGTGAACACACGGAGGTTTGTGAAGAGTGATGTGCTCACAGAGAGTTTAGAAGCATCATGCCCTTTTCCCATACCTTGCCTTATGCATCTCTTCCATGTGGCTCTTCCTGAGTTATATTCTTTTATAATAAACTAGTGATCTAGTCAGTAAAATGTTTCTCTGAGTTCTGTGAGCTGCTCTAGCAAATTAATCGAACCCAAGGAAGGGTCATTGGAACCTCTGATCAGCTAGTTAGAAGCACAGGTGGCAATCTAGGCTTGCAATTGGTGTCTGAAGTGGGCATGGAGGGTGATCTTATAGCACTGAATCCTTAACTTGTGGGATCTGACACTATCACCAGGTAGATAGTGCCAGAACTGAGTTGAATTGTAGAACACCCAGTTCATGTCTGAGAATTGCTTGGTGGGGCGGGGGGGGGTGGGGGTGGGGTGAAACCCACACATTGGAATTGGAACTGGTGGTAGAATATTACATACCCACTAGAATGGCTAAGATTTAAAAGATCAAGAGCTGGCAAGGATGTGGAGTAATTGAAGCTCTCCTATACTGCTAGAGGGGGTACAAAATATTCCAGCCAGTTCGGAAAACAGTTTGTCAGGGATGGGGTTCAGGGTAGGCCAACCCACAATATGCCGCTTTTTTGGCACATGGATTATTTTAGGCTGAAGATAATCAAGGCCCAACAAGACCTTTTCATCTCCCCCTTAACTGCCTAAAAGAATTCAGATAGGGAGCTTGGTCCAGGAAGAAAACTATCGCCAGAGTATGGATAGGTATGGAATCTGGGGGGGAACTAGCTTGGGCCTGTGTGTTCAAATTCCTCTGTGTCCCACTGTCTTTCCATGGCATGGCAAACTTTTGTTAACCAAACATCTCCCATCTTTCTGTGAATTATCTTCCTTCCCTTTGAAGCCGCAGGCCCCTACCCCCTTCTCCTTAGCTCAGGATGGCATATAAGCCTCAATTGCCTGTCTTTCAGCCTCTCTTGTCTATGTGAGGCTCCCGTACACACAAAATTAAATTTGTTTTTCTCCTGTTGATCTATCTTAATTCAATTTAATTATTGGACCAGCCAAAAGAACCCAGAAGGGTAGAAGAAATTTTTTTCCTTCCGTATAGTTGGTGATCATGAAGGACCAAACCTCACTGACTGAATCCTGCTTGCTCTGGGTCTCCTACAGCTGAGAGATCCTGGGACCTTGCACAGAAAGCTGGCAGAAGGGTATCATTTACGATAGCCAAGATATGGAAGCAACCGAAGCGTCCATCAACAGGTGAATGGATAAAGGAGATGTGGTTTATGGAATACTACTCAGCCGTAAAAAGGATGAAATTTTGCCATTTGCAGCAACATGGGTGGACTTGGAGGGCATTATGCTAAGTGAAGTAAGTCAGACAAAGACAAATACTTATGATATCTCTTATATGTGAAATCTAAAAAACACAACAAACTAGTGAATATATATATATATATATATATATAAAATAAAAAAGGGACTTCCCTGGTGGTCCAGTGGGTAAGACTCCACACTCACAATCCCTGGTCGGGTAACTAGATCCCGCGTGCATGCCACAACTAAGAAGCCCGCATGGCACAGCTAAAAGATTCCGCATGCCACAACTAAAACCCAGAGACCCAGAGCAGCCTAAATAAATAAATATTAAAAAAGAAAGAAAGAAAGAAAGGAAGGAAGGAAGGAAGAAAGAAAGGAAGAAAAGAAAGAAAGAAGGAAAGAAGGAAAGGAAGAAATAAAGAATTAAGAAAGAATGAAAGAAATCTGGCAGAAGGTAAGAATTCTTACCATGTCAGTCTCCCAGATCTCTGCCTGAAGGTCCAGTGAGGATCTTTTTTTTTTTTTTTTTTTTTTAATTTCTAAATTTAGATTAGCAGGAGAAAATATTTGTGGAACTAGTTTCTTGGGTATAGAGACACTGGTGAAGGTTTGTTACACTTTTGGTTTTTATTGATCCTTTTCCTCCCAGAAATGGTCACTGTCATGGTCTGAATGCGGGTTGGAAAAGAATTTCCAGACACCAGGCAGAATGTAAAGAAGATAGAATTTATTAGAGGGAAGAGTCGCTACCAGAACAGCGGGCCTACTTTCTAGTAGTCTGAGAGAGTCGAGCACGAACATGTGCTATTGATCAGTTTTTATAGCCAGAAAACAAAAGAATGGTCCGAGGTGAAAATTTTGTTTACTGATTGCTCGAGGCACATATACCTTCCTTCTATAGGTCGAGAGTGGGACAGGCCAGATGCCTTTCCTTATTTGGGATAGGTCCCGTTGCCCAGGTGGGCAACGCCCAAGTGGGCTCAGGAATTTCGTAACCATCACAACATGATGGGGAGGGCGATTAAGAGTCCGCGGTAGGGGGTGTAACGCTGAAACTTTTTCAGGCAGGGCTGTCCTTGAAGCACCATGTCCTTGGAGCACCACAGTCACTGTTTTTCTTTGTCTCTGTCTGTTGTGTCATTTGTCATAAGGAAGAAAACCCTAAGGCAGAACCTGGGCATCAGCCCTATAAGCCCGCCGCCGTTTGAGCCAGCCTCACAGACTGGTGAGGTCACAGTTCTCACCAGATCAGTGTCTCTTTAGGCAAACTTAGTTCTGGGTTAAGGCACACATGAGATAAAGGCTGTTGCTAAGGGACATCTTGGAAGCCAAAGCCGTGAAATTGGTGGGTATGGGTCGAGCACTTAAAAGCTACTAGAGGGCTTCCCTGGTGGCGCAGTGGTTAAGAATCCGCCTGCCAATGCAGGGGACACGGGTTGGAGCCCTGGTCCAGGAAGATCCCACATGCCGTGAAGCAACTAAGCCCGTGTGCCACAGCTACTGAGCCTGTGCTCTAGAGCCTAAGAGCCACAACTACTGAGCCCGTGAGCAACAACTAATGAAGCCTGCGCGCCTAGAGCCCGTGCTCCCCAACCAAGGAAGCCACCGCAATGAGAAGCCCGCGCACTGCAAGGAAGAGTAGCCCCCGCTCGCTGCAACTAGAGAAAGCCCACGTGCAACAACAAAGACCCAACGCAGCCAAAAAAAAAAAAAAAAGATACTAGAATACTCGCCACCTAACTCAAAGACTCCTGTGTTAGGGTAAGTTGGTCACAGAATGGGTTAGATGAACACTAGGTCACCCATCAACCTCAAGAAAATTTCCATGCAGTGAGCTACACTGTAAAACGCCACACAATCCCCAGCCCAGTGGCACATCCCTCTCAGGTATTAGTTTGGTTAGACACCCAAGGTTTAGCTAAACCTGTTCATGTACATATAAGAAAATCAGGTAATTCCCTGGTGGCGCAGTGGTTAAGACTCCACGCTCCCAGTGCAGGGGGCCCAGGTTCGATCCCTGGTCAGGGAACTAGATCCCACACACATGCCGCAACTAAGAGTTCGCATGCCACAACTAAGGAGCCCGTGTACCGCAACTAAGGAGCCCATGTGCCGCAACTAAGGAGCCCACCTGCCGCATCAAAGACCCAGCACAATCAAATAAATAAATATTTTTTAAAAAAGAAAACGGAAAAAAAAAAAAAAGAAAATCAGATAAGGTTTTCCTTTTGTCTCGTTCTATGCTTTGAGTACTTAGCTTTGTGACCAGTGAGAATATTCTCTCTGGTGTCCGCCACCCGGAAAGTGCACGTGTGGCATGCATCTTGGGGGCCAGTCAGATATACTGGGGTTCTGAGACGCGAAGTCACAAGAAGCACACTCTTTGTTTGGTTATGCCAGCTCTTAGGGGGATTTATCATAAGGAGTCCCAGTGCATAAGGGGTTTTTGTCATCTCGACCTTCGTTGCTCGGTCAGTGCGGGAGAAGTCTCATTTCATTAACATCGTCAACCTCCTGGTTGCAACCAGTCTGGGGTCTCAATACTTACCATCCTCTACCTGGGTGGGGACCTTAGTTCCTGCAGGACCCAAAGATATGTATCAGATTGTTATGTATATCCATTGAGGGCTAGAGAACTAGGGCTCTGTTTTATCACGGAACTATTGTTTCTTGACTGCTTTTCCTTTGTTTCTGCATTCCGTCACTTCCCTAATTAGTAACTGCTGGTCTGCTCATTGGAACAAAGGGAAGGCCTAGGAGTCTAAAGCCTTTTTTTTTTTTTACAAACAAGGACTGGGGGACACAGAGGGGCTTTTGTACCCAGGAGGGCCCCTCAGAGCTCTGCTCGGTTTCAGTTCTACTAATTCTCTTTCTGAATTGTCTGTCCACTCTAAAGAGACTACAAGACCCTAAACAAAAGTCTGTCAAGCTCGTTGCCTTACAGATGCTCCCATATCTACCCTCAAAAGAGGGTCCCCCTATGGGCGCCTCCCAGAGTTGATGGGACCCTGAGGGATTTTCTGGTAAACTACTCTGCTATTCCCTTAAACAGCCAAGGGGAGACTAACATTAAAATTAATGGAAAACTGTTGCAGGAAGGGGGACCCCCTTCCAGGGCCCGAGAGTGGGCTCTTGTCTAACACTCAGAAATGAATTGTCCAAGGACACACACGTGCTGACAAAGCAAGAGACTTTATTGGAAAGGGGTGCCTGGGCAGAGAGCAGCAGGGTAAGGGAACCCAGGAGAACTGCTCCGCCACGTGGCTCGCAGTCTCAGGTTTTATGGTAATGAAACGGGAGGGAAGGGGGCAGGGCACAACATTTGAAAGAATGACATAGCCCGAGGACATGACCTAAACTGATTAGAACCAAATGGGTCCAACCTGGCGGACGAGTCGACTTCCACTAGACCTTGAGCCTCAGTGTACACTGTAACACATCAGCAAGCTAAATGACACACCCTCAGGTGCCATGACAGTTCCAGGACCAACCATAAGCATCAAAAAGTGGGCGGTGGCCCAATTACTGGAAATCCCCACCCCTTCCTGAAATAGCTGGAATACTCCGCCCACTCATTAGCCTATAAAAACTGACAACCCCCATACCCTGGTGCCTTTCTCACCTTCTGAGATGGCCCACACTCTGTCTGTGGAGTGTTTCTCCCAAGGCTGCTCTCCCCTTCTGAGATGGCCCACGCTCTGTCCGTAGAGTGTTTCTCTCTAAATAAATCCACTTCTTGCCTATCACTTTGTCTCTCACTGAATTCTTTCTGCCATGAGAGGTTGAGAACCTGAGCTTCCTTAAGTCCTGAAACCAGGTGTGTGATCTCAGCTGGAAGACCGTGGGTTTGGGCCAGGTCCTGGCCACGTGGCTTCGAGTCCCAATCTGAGTTTTGGCCGGGTTCGAGTCCCAGACACGTGGGTTCAAGTCTCCATCTGAGGTGCACAGTTTCAGCGATGGGGTTAGTTTCCCGGTTGTCTCTGGCCAATCATTCCGACTCAGGGTCCTTCCTGGTGGCGCGTGCATCGTTCTCAGCCAAGATGGAGTCCAGCGAAAAGGATTCTGGGAGGCTGGTAGGACATACGGACTGGCATCTCCTCTCTCATTCTGACCTTTCCTGAATTCTTCCAGTTGGTGGTAGCTTGTTAGTTCCACGTTCCTTACCAGGACCTCCTGTTTTAAGATAACGCATGCAAGTGATTATTATCATGGCTGGCCAGGGCAGGCAGTTTCTGTCAGTGGTTTCCCTAACAAAACCTTGCCAATTTCTGGTAGCTTACTGGAGCCTGCAGATGGGATTCTGGGAAAACTAGCAGAAGACAACTAAGGTTTAGAATTCTTACCAGAGTTAGTTAGCTCTCCTTACTTGCTTTTTATTTTTTTATTTTATTTTATTATTATTATTTTTTTTGGCTACACCACATGGCTTGTGGGATCTTAGTTTCCCGACCAGGGATAGAAACCGGGTCCACGGCAGTGAAAGCCTGAGTCTTAACCACTGGACCACCAGGGAATTCCCAGAGTTAGTTCTCCTTGAGGCAGGAGCTAGATGGGCCCCAGGCTGAGCAGCTCGAGTCTGTCCCCTGTGGACAGATAATCCAAGATGAAGATAATAACGGGAGGAGGAGGAGCTGAGCCCTGCCCAGATAAGAGATAAAGAGACCACATATTTCTCATTCTCGAGGTTGAGGAGACCTTCCCAACTACACATGCACAGAAAGGCTCCTCGAGGGCCAAAAAGGGAGGGGGCGCCACCCCATAGTAAGTGATGTCAACCTACCCATAGGCCTCTTTGATAGAATCCATCTTGGCTGAGATGTACACGCACACATGGGAGGACCCTGAGGTACACCAAGTGCAGACTCAGAGGCAGACAAAGCAAGATGATTGACCAAAGGAAACCCAGAAGAAACGCCCCATATAAGTGATTCAAACTACCACGAGGGCTCGACTCTCTCTCTGAGCCCGCTGGTGTGTGCCTATTCACACGTACTGTACTATTTTTCCTCCTAATAAACACTTTACTTGTTTCACTAATTTCCCTCTCTTTGTGGAAATTCGTTTCTACAAAGCTGATGGGCCAGGGCCTCGTCACTGGCTATTGGCCCTTGTGGTCTAGTGGCTAGGATTCAGCATTCTCACTGCCGGGGCCTGACTTCAGTCTCTGGCCGGGGAACCGAAATCCTGCTTCCAAGCACTGCAGGGGGAGACCACCCAAGATCATCCTGAATCTCTGCTTGTAGTGCCCAGTCAAGAGAGGAAAATAAAATTTCACATTGCCACTTTCTTTCCAAATCCAGACCCTTTGGTTATCGTTCTTTTCTCTCCCAGGGGTATTTACTGCCTTCTTGTTTGTCTTGTTTTGTGTCCTAGGAAATTAGCTTGGCTTTCTTCCTGCCTGGAACATACACATTGTCAGTTCTTCCTTTTGGCTATCTTTGGGATTGACTCTAGAACTCGTGAAGGTATTATCTTTTACATACTCTTTGAGGATGCCTCTTGAGTCCATGGGTTGTTTAAGACTGAAACAGGAGGGAAGGGGGCAGGGCACAACCTTTAAATGAATGACATAGCCATAGGACATGACGTAAACTGGTTAGAACCAACTAGGTCCAAGATGGAGGAAGATTCAACTTCCAGTAGACCTTGAGCCTCATTATGTGCTCATTGTAATACATTAGCATATGCTAAATGACACACCCACCAGCACCATGACAGTTCAGAGGTTAATCATAAAAGGCCAAAAAATGGGTGGTGACCCACCCCTTCCCTGAAATAGCTGAAATAATCCTCCCACTCATTAGCCTATGAAATTACCCAGTGCATAAAAACTAACCACCCCATATTTCGGGGCCTCTCGCCTTCTGAGATGGTTCACATTCTGTCTGTGGAGTGTTTCTCCCAATGCCATTCTCGCCTTTTGAGATGGACCACATTCTGTCTATGAAATGTGTATCTCTCTAAATAAATCCACTTCTTACCTATCACTTTGTCTCTCACTGAATTCTTTCTGCAAGGAGACATCAAGAACCTGAGCTTCATTTTAAGTTTTGAGACCAGGTGTGTGATTTCAATTAAGAAAACCATGGGCTCAAGTCCCAATCTGGGTTTTGGCTGGGTTCAAGTCCCGGCCCGTGGGTTCAAGTCCCACCTGAGTTGCACAGTTTCAATACTGCCACAAAGGGGCTTCCTTGGTGGCACAGTGGTTAAGAATCCACCTGCCAATGCAGGGGACACGGGTTCGAGCCCTGGTCTGGGAAGATCCCACATGCCGCGGAGCAACTAAGCCCATGAGCCACAACTCCTGAGCCTGTGCCTAGAGCCCATGCTCTGCAACAAGAGAAGCCACTGCAATGAGAAGCCCGCGCACCGCAGCGAAGAGTAGCCCCCCCCTCACCGCAACTAGAGAAAGCCCACGCACACAGCAACAAACACCCAGTGCAGACAAAAATAAATAAATTAAATAAATAAATTTTTTAAAATACTGCCACAAATATTTACTCTTTGTCCCAGATGAAACCTGACAAGGATTTAATAACTCTATGATCAAAAATTTGGCCAAATTGGAAGCTGACCTTCAGAACCTGATGGAATTTTTTTAGGCCATTTCCCCTAAGCTAAATGTTTCCAGAGAGAAAGAAAAACATTCCAACATAGGTGAATGGGTTTATCAGTTCTTTGATGTCATTTTGGCAGCAACAGAATTTTTCAAGGGATTTTTAAAAAACTGTCCATGTTTTACAAATCTAGTCTTTACGGTATCAGAGGTAAGGCTCCAGACACAGCTCAAAGACCACTTACCCATTTTATCACTCCCCAAGTCTCCCCATTTATCTCAATAGGCTTATAAATATTGTAAAAATTCTGGCCTTAAGGGAACAAGAGCCCTTCTAGGAAGTGCTTGCATTCTTCCTCTGTGCCTTTGAGATGTAAGTGTTTTACCTAGTCTTCTCCAGGAATTCTTATCTAGGTCATTTCTTTAAAATACCAACTTCAGGGAGGTAATTTTAATCAGAAGAAAAACAAAAGGGGGAAAGGTTATTTGGAACATAGGCAACAAAACAAAAACTAGCAAACAAAAAACCAAACTAAACCCATGCCCCCATAGAGTTAAATAATCCATCCTGAACATGTGTGCTAACACAGTTAGGTGTTAGCAGACATTCTTGAGATTTTCTTACAGCTTGCTAAAAACCCCTTTGCTCGTAGCCCACCTTCACTGAGCAAGCTTGCCTTAATTCTTTTGTTACAAATTACATACCCTCTAAGCTTCACATAGCTTAAACAGTAAGATGTTTGTTGGAGTTGTTTTCCAGGAACTTGGAGTCAGCTGTGTCTAGTTCAACCTGGAGCCAGCTGGTTGGGACCATTGACCCTAAAACTGGGCCTGTGCAGGTGTCTGATGAATGACTTTTTGACATCAGAGAGCCAAAAACTTCACCCTCAGATCATGCTAAGCACTTCCATTTTTTAACATACATCCCATGAAGAAGCATGTGACTCAGATATGCCTGCACAGAACACCAGTTATCTCACCTTTTCTCCATCTCCAGTAAACTTCCCCACTCCCAAGACCACCCTGCTCCTTTATTCCATAAATATCTCAAGCCCCTCACCTTCGCGGAGGTGGGTCTGAGACTTGTTCTCCTGTCTCCTCGCTTGGCTGCCTCGTGAATAAATTCTTTCTCTGATGGAAATCTCAGCATCTCAGCATCTTGTCTTGCTCTGCGTCAGGCAAACAAACCTGGTTTGGTAACAAAACCTTAAATATCTTCTCCACAAATACCCATCTCATGATTAAAACTTTAAAATAGAAGCTATGAGGTCTCTGCATCTGTCTGCATGGTCATGTGTGTCTATATATATGTGTTGTAGAAGTGTGGTACTTTCTACCTCTAGTTGGTATTGCCTTGAGTAAGGAAGGCCACTTCCTGGCAAGGGCAGGAACCTCAGGATATTCTGGGGACCCTGAGAAGAGAGGAATTGACCCAAATCTATAAGTTTGGCAGGCAAAATCTGATGGTAAGTCTTTGGCTTGACTTCCTAGCCTTGAGAGGCTTTTAAAAGTCCAATATGAGATTCCTTATAAAAAGTTCAAGCAAAGCAGATAAAAAGATTCTATATGGTCAATCGCTGTTCTTGCTGCAGTTACGTAAATAATCCAAGCTTTTTTAAACTAGACTTAATTTGTCTCACTATGGTCATCTTCTTTTGTAAATACTTATTTATTTATTTGGCTGCACTGGGTCTTAGTTGCGGCATGTGGGATCTTTGTTGCAGCATGCGGGATCTTTAGTTGCTGCATGAGAGATCATTTAGTTGTGGCATGCAAACTCTTAGTTGTGGCATGTGGGATCTAATTCCCTGACCAGGGATTGAGCCTGGGTCCCCTGCATTGGGAGCATGGAGTTTTAGCCATTGGACCACCAGGGAAGCCCTCACTATGGTTATCTTTGGTAGAAATGAGAGTGATTGTAGAGAGAAAAATTATATTTCAGTAGACACTATAATACACAAGTGTGGATATTAGATTCTAGTTCTGTTAATTGTCTTTGATATTTTGTTTTCTACCTGTACACTGAACTAGAGCCTGAACTCATCTAGTTTCCTCCAATATTTGACTACTCTCCACACTAACATTTCCAATTTTCTTCCCACCCTTCTGACTTGGAATCACTGAAGACTAAAACTGTCCTTTTCCCAAAGCCATGCAAACTAAAGTTGGACAACTTGATATAAAAACCACAACAACTCATGTATGGACACTCTTCAGGCCTGTTGCAATGTGACCACACAGAAAGATCACCAGAGACATTCAAACTACAAACCAGGAAAACCTGTCAGATTGCCACGGCCTGTCCCCACTCCATCTGAAGATGCTTTGAGCCCAACATGTAGAAATCTTCTCAACTGTCTGACTTCAGAACTCAGAAACAGGGATTATAATCTTCTCCAATCATTAACCATGGTTTTTCTTTTGTTTCCATAGAAACGCCTTATTAAATACCCAATTTCTCACGCAGTAGAGGCCTAACTTTGGGAGCCCAGCTGTACCACCACCTCCTAAAAACGAGATACAACTGTTTAACTGAACTGACCTATTTTCAAGACTAAAAGATTAATTCAATGAAATAATGGAATGATCTACCAGTTCAGCTTTTTGTATGTGAAATTTTCAAGGAAGTTTCAGAGGAGGCGACTGATGGGTTTCAGGGCAGGCTGCCCCAGAATGTGCCACTTTGGTATGTAGATTATTTTAAGCTGAAGAAAATCAAGGCCCAACAGACCCAAGAAATGTTTTTTACCTCTTCCTTAACTGTCTAAAAGAATTCAGATAGGGATCCTGGTCCAGGAAGAGAACTATCACCAGAGATAACTACAAAAAGAGTAAGTGTGGAAGCTGGGGGGAGCTGGCCAGGGCCTGTTTGTTCAAATTCCTCTCTGTAGCCCATTGTCTTTCCAAACATGTTAACCAAACATCTCCTATCTTCTTGTGAATTGTCTTCCTTCCCTTTGAAGCCTCAGGCCCCTACCCCCTTCTCCTTAGCTCAGGATGGCATATAAGCCTCAATTGTCTGACTGCCTTTGAGCCTGTCATGTCTATGTGAGGCTCCCGTACACACAGAATTAAATTTGTTTTTCTCCTGTTGATTTGTCTTAATTAAATTTAATTATTGGACCAGCCAAAAGAACCTAGGATAGAGGAAATTTTTTTCCTCCCTACTCTTATTAAGTTAAATTTACATTTATCATATGACCCAGCAATTACACTCTTAGGTCTTTACCCAAGAGAAATAAAAGCACATGTCCATAGGAAGACCCAGACATGAATGGCCATAGCAGCTTTATTTATTATAAGCAAATACGAGAAGCAATCCAAATGTTCATCAACAGGCAAATGAACAAGCAAAGTATAGCACAGCCAGACCATGGAACACTGCTCAACAATAAAAAGGAATGAACTTCTGAAGCACACAAAAATGTGGACAAACCTCAAAATAAGTCTGCTGAGTGAAAAGAGCCAGACAAAAAATAGAACATTCTGTATGATTCCATTTATATAGAAGTCTAGAAAATGCAAACTAATCTACAGTGATAGGAAGCGGGTCAATGGGTGCCTGGGGATGGGGGGGTGGGGTAGGAAGGAGGAATTACAAAGGGGCACAGGAAACTTTTGGGATGATGATGTGTTCACTATCTTGCTTGTGGTGATGGCTTCACAGGGGTACACATATGTCAAAACTTACCAAATTGTGCACTTTCAAATATGTGCAGTTTATTGTATGTTAATTATACATCAATTAAGCTGTAAGTAAATAAATGGAAACAAACTCATTCAACTGTATACTTTAAAAGTTTAACCATGTAATTTAAGAGGGTGTGTTTTATCGTATGAAATTGTATGATTATTACGTAAATTATACCTCAATAAATCTGACTTGAAACAAATGATTGCAACTAGTAGATAAATAAGTCCTGGAGCTCTAATGTAGGGCATAGTGATTACAGACAACGATACTGGATTATCAACTTCAAAGCTGCTAAGAGACTGAATTTTAATTGTTCCCACCACAAAAAAGAAATGATAATCAAGTGACATGATAGAGAAGTTAGCTAGTGCTACAGTGGTAATCATATTGCAACATATAAATGTATCAAATAATCATATTGTACACCTTAACTTACACAATGTTATATGTCAATTATATCTCAGTTTAAAAAGTGGATGGAGGGGGCTTCCCTGGTGGCACAGTGGTTAAGAATCCGCTTGCCAACGCAGGGGACACAGGTTCGGGCCCTGGCCCAGGAAGATCCCACATGCCACGGAGCAACTAAGCTTGTGCACCACAGCTACTGAGCCTGAGCTCTAGAGCCCGCAAGCCACAACTAGTGAGCCCACGTGCCACAACTACTGAAGCCTGCACGCCTAGAGCCCGTGTTCCGCAACAAGAGAAGCCACGAAAATGAGAGGCCCGTGCACCACAACCAAGAGTAGCGCCTGCTCGCCGCAACTAGAGAAAGCCCACGTGCAGCAATGAAGACCCAACGCAGCCAAAAATAAATAAATAAATAAACTAATTAATTTTTTAAAAAGTGGATGGAGGGACTTTCCTGGTGGTGCAGTGGTTAAGAATCTGCCTGCCAATGCAGGGGACACAGGTTCGATCCCTGGTCTGGGAAGGTCCCACATGCTACGGAGCAACAAAGCCCATGCTCCACAACTACTGAGCCTGAGCTCTAGAGCCTAAGAGCCACAACTACTGAGCCCGTGTGCCACAACTACTGAAGCCCACATGCCTAGAGCCCATGCTCCACAACAAGAGAAGCCACCGCAATGAGAAGCCCATGCACTGCAACAAAGAGTAGCCCCCGCTCGCTGCAACTAGGGAAAGCCCGCACACAGCAATGAAGAACCCAATGCAGCCAAAAATAAATTAAAAAAAAAAAAGGTGGGTGGAAAGATAAGCCATAAAGCAAATGGAGTGAAAATTCTACAATGAATATAAAGGGTGGGTATGGAATATTCAGTGTATAATCCTTTTGATTTTTCTGAGTTTGAAATATTTTATATTAATGTGAGTAAAAAAGGGGTAAAGGAAAACGTTCTCTACTCACACTTCTGACACCAAATATATATTCCTCCCCCCACCCCCACACCAACCAATTCTACAGACACCAACTGGGTGTTCAACAACTCAATTAAATTCTGACACCAACTACCCAGAGTCAGCACAGACCCCACAGGTTTAGGGCTCAGTCCCACAAGACTGGCCTGACTTCAGACACCAATCACAAGTCCCAGGTTGTCACCTGTACTTCCAACGAACCAGCTATAAATCAGGGGTTCCCACGACCCTCTCCTCAGGTTCTGGCCTCCAGAACTCTTAAGAGAATAGATGTGTGTTGTTTTAAGTCACTTAGTGTGTGATGACTTGTTACAGCAGGAATAGGAAACTAATACAGCTGGTCTTTTTCAGGATTGAGTGAGAAACGGAACCAGCGATGGGTTGGGGAGACCAAGCTTAATTATGATGTTCCCAGACTCTGGAATCAAGGGCCCTGCCCCCTCACCTACTGCCCCTCTGCAATGTGGTTGAGGGACTCCAGTCCTGGAACCTAAGGAGAGACACAGCCCCAGCCTCATCTCAGTTTCCTGAGACTCTTCTCTGAGCCTCTCTGTGGGTAGAGTAGGGGCAGCGTGTCTGGGACCTGGATCCCCCTCCTCAGACCTGAGACAGGACCAGATCACACTCAACACACTGGGGACTCACCAGAGGGGGATAGAGGAACTTTGTGCATCAGTCTAGGGGTGTCCTAGACTGGTTCCCAGAAAATGGAGTGCAAATTGCATTCTTCCAAAGCACACCTTATTTTTGTTTTCATGAAAACACAGGCTCAAAATGGAAAATCGGACAATTACAAAAAAGGAGGAAGAGGAAAGGGCAGTCCTCCTGGTGGGCCGTTGGTATGGCCCCTGAACCTTTTCATGTGTCCTCTCCAACCTGCATTTTCATTTCTTGGAATCTCCCTAGAGACGTACTTGAACATTAACCCACGGCAGGATGTGCAAGTATGTTCACCGCGCTGTTGTTGGTGACAGCAAAAGCATTTGAAACCACGTAGGTGCTGCCAATAAGGGAATAATCAAATAAACTGAGACTCGCCCTTCTATGAAATGCGATGCAGCAGGTTAAAATCACAAGATGGTGCTGGTGATAGATTAAGTTCTCTGAGGCTTATTAAGTGATAAAAGCAAGTTGCAGGACAATTCATCCAGGATGCTGTACAATGTTTAGGTGAAAAAACCCCTAAAAAATGTATATTTATGAAGATTTAAATATGTGGGAAATACCTAGGGGAAAAAAAACCCCGAGGAGACGGTTGATCCTACAGACAAGAATTGGTCCCCCTGGAGAGACTTCCCTGGTGGCGCAGGGGTTAAGAATCCGTCTACCAACGCAGGGGACATGGGTTCAAGCCCTGGTCCGGGAAGATCCCACATGCCGTGGAGCAACTAAGCCTGTGTGCCACAACTACTGAGCCTGTACTCTAGAGCCCGTGAGCCACAACTCCTGAGCCCGTGAGCCACAACTACTGAAGCTTGTGTGCCTAGAACCCATGCTCTGCAACAGGAGAAGCCACAACAATGAGAAGCCCGCGCACCGAAACGGAGAGTAGCCCCCGCTCGCCGCAACTAAAGAAAGCCCGGGGGCAACAACGAAGACCCAACGCAGCCAAAAATAAATAAATAAATTTATTTTTTTGAAAAAAGAGTTGGTCCCCCAGGACAGACAGGAAAGACGTGGAGTGGCCAAGGGACTTTCTCTATAAAGTTGAAGAGGCAAGATTAAACCCCAGGGGTCCTCCACCAAGAAATAACCAGGAGTCGTTTTCTGACATATTTATTTTTAAAGCTTTTATCTTTGTAAAATTATATTGTTAACATCATGTTTTTGTCTCCTAATTTCATATATACATATGAATATTTTATATAAATATAAAATTTATAATATAATTTTTAGTATAAATTTACAAACATTTAACATAAATTTATAATATAAATATTTATGATAATAATATAATATATTATAAATATAAAATATAAATTAAATATATATTTAATTATATAATATAAAATATAAATATAAAATATAAATTTATAATATAAATGTATATACATTTATGTTTACATTGTATATATATACATTATATATATATGTTCATTCCCCTCTGTATGTGTGTATATAAAACCCCCTCTGTGCCTCTATGTTATGTATGTGTGTATATATATAAAAAATACTCTCTATGTATGTATACGTGTGTGGGTATGTGTATGTATATATATACACACATAAGTGTATATACAAACATACACAGAGGGGATGACATTACATATGTCATTTTTTTCTTTTTTCTTTTTTGCATGTGTCATTTTATATCTTGCTATTTTACACACGATTTTCAACACAAATATTTGCCATGGTGCTTCAGGCTCTTCATAAACATAACTTTTAATGCCTACCTAGGTTTCTCTGGGTGGATTATGATTTACTTCCTCAATTCCCTCTTGTTGGACATTTGGTTCCTTGCCAAGTTTTCTCTGGGATAATTATGTTTGTACCCAGCGCTGTTTCTGCATTTTGGATTCCTTCCACCATCACCAGAACTGAATCCCTGACTGGTCAGAGGAAGTAAAGACTTCTCTCTGAAAATGATTTTCTTTCTTTGTGGTTACCAAAAAAAATCGCATCCATGTTTGTGTGGAAAATTTGGAAACTACAGATAAGCAAAAGATGGAAAAGCAAAACCACTGGTGATTCTGACCCCATTACTGACTATGGAGACTTCCAATAATTTAAAATTGAAACGTTTTCTTCCATTTCTTGTTGAGAATACATTACACAGAACTTCCACTTTCTGCTTATTTTTACTTAATATATCTCAAAAACGTTTCCCTTTCATTTAAAATGATTGCATAATATTCCGTAACATTGCTATTCCATGATTTACAAAGCCTTTCCTCTAAAGCTTATTATTATAAATATATAAACTTATTATAAATATCTTTTGTATCTAATTTTTTTTACTGATACAAATAATGCAACAGAGAAAATCTTTGTGCACAAACTCTTGTGCAGATCTTACATTATTTCCTTCCCACAGAGTCCCAGAAATGGAATTACTGGGTACGAGTGCCAACTCAGTTTCTAGAAAGATTAAAATAATTTCCACTTGTTTACAATAAGCACAGTAAGGCAGAGTTTGTGTCACCACATCCTCCCTATTGAATGTTATAATTTTATTAGAGCTTGACTATTGGTCAGAGAAAGTTAAATCTTGCTTTCATTTCTATATTCATTCATTGAGTCAGTAAATATTTATTGACCACTTGCTACAAGGCTGGCACAGTTCTGGGCATTGGAGAGGCAACAATGAACAAAACAGACTCGTTCTAGTGGATGAAGGGAGGGGAGATGAATGAACAGTAAATAAGTAAATAACTAAGTGGATAGGGCATTTCAGAAAGCAATACGTACCATTAAGACAATTAATACTGAGTGTAAATGCTTTTCCACAGGCTTGTAATCCACTGTATTTCTGCCTTGTGACTTTTCCGTTCATGTCCTTTGACCATTTTTTACTGGCATAGCGGTTCTGCATTTTCCATCTCTTTACCTGTTTATCACAACTACGACAAACACAACAGTGGTATCGTGTATTCAACATCTGCTCTGTGACAGCTATTCTACTAAATGCTTTCCTCTCTTTATCTCAGGCAATTTTGCCTGAAAGACATTATCTTCATTTTATAGATGTAAAAATTAAGGGTCAGAGAGGTTAAGTAACTTGCCCAAAGCCACACAGCCTTGGTGGCACAGCAGGGATTCAAAGGCAGACAGCCCAGGCTCTTAACCACCAGGTACTTCTTTTTTTTTTTTTCAAACATCTTTATTGGAGTATAATTGCTTCACATAACCACCAGGCACTTCTGTTTCTAAAAAGCTTGAGACACTAATGAGTTATCTTATTCGATAATTTGCTTCCCTGGCAATAAAATTTTTTTATAAAGTTTGGACTACCAAGTACATATGTAAGAGAACACATTTCAGAAGTGAACAGTTTCATGAATTAATTCTAGGTACACACACCAATTATCCAGCACCAGATTTAAACAGAACAAAAAAAACCGGGGCCCTTGTGCCCTGCAGCCCCACCCAGCAATGTAATCATGCCCATAAATTCTCCTATCTGCTGCTAATCATGTTTTAACTGCCAGCTCTGAATTCCTGAAAGGCATACTTGATGAGATGCCTTTGTCAAACCAATGGAGCATTGTAGGCAGGCACTCTTTTCCCTTTATACTAAAGGTACGATAAAACCCACAACTTTTCATTCTCTGCATTCAGAGGGTAGACTCCGCCTCATTTAAATTAATAGCAGACGTGAAAACACCCACGCTCAAAGCCAGGTGACATGGGGACAGCCAGATGGATGTAGAAAGGGCATCAAGGTCACGGGGAAAAGAGCAGGTCCCCGGGGGGTTGTCAGGAGTGTCACTGGCCACTGGGAACATTTCAGCTATAGGTCTGAAAGCTGAGTGTCACAGACAAACAGGGCTGGATAATATTCAGTCATTTGCACCCCATGTGATATTGGTCCCAGATTGCAGCAGGCAGCCTCCAAGGCGGCCCCCAAGAATCCCCGTCCCTAGTGTTCCTACACAACTACATTACATTTAAATGACTAAGTGACTGGAGGCAACCATAGTGGACAGCTCAGCCCTAGGGCACTAAGAAGCCCACCTACGGGTCTTCTGACATTCTAGGGGTAGGGAGGCAAATTTTTTTCTGTAAAGGGTCAGATAAATATTTTAGGCCTTATATGGTCTGTATTACTACCACTCAACTCTGCTCTTGCAGTGCAAGAAGAGCCATGGGGTGGGGGGGTGAGGGGGGGAGATAAATTAGGAGTTTGGGATTAACATATACACACTACTGTATGTAAAATAGATAAATAACAAGGAACTACTGTATAGCACAGGGAACTATACTCAATATCTTGTAACCTGTAATGGGAAAGAATCTGAAAAAGAATATATGTATGTACATATGTACAAAAAAAAAATATATATATATGCATACAGTTACACAACATTGTAAATTAACTATACTTCTATTAAAAAAGAAAGAAAAAAAAGAGCCATAGACGATACATAAAGGAATGGACGTGGCTGTGTTTCAATAAAACTTTATTTATAAAAAAGGACTTCCCTGGTGGTCCGGTGGTTAAGAATCTGCCTTCCAGTACAGGGGACGCTGGTTCGATCCCTGGTCGGGAAACTAGGATCCCACATGCTTGGGTTGGGCTGTGGGGGGTAACTAAGCTCGCATGCCACAACTACTGAGCCCACGCTCTAGAGCCGATGCGCCACAACTAGAGAGAAGCCTACTCGCTGCAAGGAAGAACCCGCATGCCCGACACAATGAAAGATCCCCCATGCCTCAGCAAAGATCCTGCGTGTCGCAACTAAGACCCCATGCAGCCAAATAAATTTTTAAAATAATAAATAAATACATAAAAAATAATAAAAGGTAAAAATAGGTCAGTGGGCCGGATTTGGCCAGTGCGTTGCTATTTGCCAACCTCTCTTCTAGGGGAATGTATCTTTGACTTTTTTTTCTTTTGGTGAGTATTATTGATGGGTTTTATATAATTACTCTATGATTCTTAAGATTTAAAATTTCTATAGTTATATTTTATCATTTGTATTATTTTTTAGGCTTCTAATTTTATTTTTTATTTTTATTTTTTTTAAATTTATTTACTTATTTATTTATTTATTTTTGGCTGCGTTGGGTCTCCGTTGCCGTGCACGGGCTTTCTCTAGTTGCTGTGAGCAGGGGCTACTCTTCCTTGCAGTGCGAGGGCTTCTCATTGCAGTGGCTTCTCTTGTTGTGGATCATGGGCTCTAGGCACATGGGCTTCAGTAGTTGTGGCACACGGGCTCAGTAGTTGTGTCGCACGGGCTTAGTTGCTCCACGGCATGAGGGATCTTCCCGGACCAGGTATCGAACCCGTGTCCCCTGCATTGGCAGGCAGATTCTTAACCACTGTGCCACCAGGGAAGTCCCTATTTTTTATTTTTTATTGAAGTATAGTTGATTTACAATGTTGTGTTAGTTTCAGGTGTACAGCAAAGTTTCAGTTTACATATATTATATATATATTATTTTTCAGATTCTTCCTCATTATAGGTTATTACAAGGTATTGAATATAGTTCCCTGTGCTATACAGTAGGTCCTTGTTGTTTATTTTATATATAGTGGTGTGTATCTGTTAATCCCTTGACTTACTATTTATTACTGATTTTGGGTCCCCATCTGTAAAGTTAGATGTTAACTGGTTTGAAATCAATAGATTGAAATGATGGTTTTTCAAGTAGAAAGACAATCCCCAAAGTTATTGCCCTTTAGGTCATTAACTATTTTTGTCTCTAACTCCATTATCTCATTCTGGATTTTCTCTCTCTCTCTCTCTCTCTTGTTTTTTTTTTTTTTTTTTTTTTTTTTTTTTTTTTGGCCTCCCTGTGTAGCTCTCAGCAGTGAAAGTGTGGAGTCCTAAACAATGGACCTCCAGGGAATTCCCTGGAATTCTCTCTCTCATTGACTATCTACCCATCAGTCTCTCACAGCCTCTGCCTCTCTTAAACAATCTGTCATTCTTCTGGTTTTCTCATTAATGGGTTACATAAATTTTTGACATGTGCTTACAATACATTTGTAGGGATCGTGTTTTTAACTGTTTTTTGAAAATTATCCTTTGACAATACCTTCTAAATAATGATTAAATGCATAAAGGAAATCCAAAGGATTACAAGAGGAACCAACTAAAACACAGTTATCAAAATATTTAAAAGATTCATTTTTGATATAATATACATGCTTCTTTATTAATATATTAAATGACAAGAACTAGCAGCTGGTTTAGTAACTGCTGTAATTTCAAAGTGGAAATGAAACAGTGTTTTAAATATCTGCAACAGCTGTGATGTGGTTTGGAAATAGCTGTGATCTCTATCACTAGAATAAGAGATTCCAGAATAAACAAAGTCACAGGTATTGCCAATACTACTGTGGTTTGTTACGTACATTCGTAACTGTATGAGGTATCCACTGATGTGGAGCAAACCTCTGCAAAACTTAGTGGCTTAAAACAATAGCAATCTTTTATTTTGCTCTTGAATCTGCAATTGGGGTGGCGCTGAGTGGCGGTATCTCATCTTTGATCCATGAGGCAACAACTGAGATAGCTCCTCCAGGAGTTGGGGAACCCACTTTCAAGATGGCTCACTCACCTGGCTGGCAAGTTCGTGCTGGCTGTTGGCCAGTAGCTCAGCTGGGGCTGAGGATTTGGGGACCTCAAGTCCTCTCCATGTGAGCCTCCTCATGGACGCTTGGGCTTCCTCACAGCATGGAGGCTGAGTTCTACGAGTTTGTCCCAAGAGAACAAGGCAGAAGTGCATGGCATTTTTATGACCTCAGAACTCACACAGCATCACTTCTATTGAACCTTATTGGGCAAGGTAGTCAACCAGGTTCAAGGGGTAGAGACACAGACTTCATCTTTTAATGGGGAAGTGGCAAGATCTGGAAGAGCATGTGGAATGGGAGATACTGTTGAGGTCATCTTTGAACTCAGCCTGTCACAAAAATGGAACAAAATGCTAGACTTTAGTTGGAGGTTAGTGAAAATAAAGATGCAATTTCTTTTTCTTACCCAAGTTTACAGATCCCATGAATTCCATCTACATTCTATCAAACATTTTGAGGGTCCCCGGACCCCAGGCATTTCTAAAAAGTGACTGCTGGGAGGAGGGGTTCTACACATCCTGCCTTGCTCCAAATTCTCTCATGGCTCCCTGCTGCCCAAAGGATAGAGGCCAACGAACTGAGACCAGCATTCAACATCTTTCCTGACTGGGCTTAAGTTAAAATGCAGAGACTTGTTGCCCAACATCAATTCTCTCCTTCCTTAGTCATAGAACCCCAATTTTATTTGAGGCAGAAATATGCCCACTTAAAAGACTTCATTACCCAAACTCCCTTGCAACTGGTGGTCAATGAGATACAAGTGGAAGTTGTAGGGTGGAACTTCTAGGAAAGCTCCTTAGAAAGGGCACAGACATCTGGCATGTTCCCTTTTCCCTGCCCTCTGCCAACACCACCACCTCCTTCTTCCTGCCTGGAATATAGACATGAAGGCTGGAGCTGCAGTAGCCACCTTGGACCATGACGCAATCTTGATGATGGCAGTCACATGCATAAGATGGTAAAGCAGAAAGTTAGAAGAAGCTGGTCCTGATGGCATTGTGGACTCCCCAGATCATCCCTAGACTGCTGCCTTCCAGACTTCTTTAATGTGAGTAAGAAATAAACATCTATCTTATTTAAGCCACTGTTATTTCTGGGCTACCAGTAGCTACACAATTCCTAACTGATGCACCTCTCTTATGGTTTCATTTTCTCCCTCACTCTCCACAATGCGCACACTCACACTTGCATCTTGTACTCCAAGGTGCTCCAAACTGCTCCCTGCCCTCTCACACCTCCTTACCTTTGCACCTGTTGAGCCCTCCTCCTGGAAAGCTCTCCCCATCTGCCCTCCCATCTACCTGGCAAACTCTTGGCTCCTCAAAGCCCAGGTCAAATGTCATCTCCTTTGCTTCTCTTAACGATGCACATCCCCTGCCCCAGTAGAAACATTTGTTTCCACCTCTGTACGCAACAACATTGGTTCGAACCTTTGTTTGCATCCTTAGTATTACCTTAGTATTTTTAAATTAACAATTAAAAATATAGAGAGACACAGTACGTATGAATACTTTCTTCTTTAAAAAGTTCCAGAGATCTGCTGTACAACACAGTGCCTATAGTTAACAAATGCTATTGTGTACTTTAAGTGTTTTAATCTAAGAGTGTAGAGAACTAAGATCTAAGGGATCTAAGAATGTAGATCTCATGCTAAGTGTTCTTACCACCAAAAACAAACAAACAAACAAACAAAACCATGCACACACACACACACAAACCCACACACAAAACAAAACAAAACCACACACACGCAAAGGGACTAACAGAAGTGTATACACATGTCCAAACTCACCAAATTGTGGGACTTCCCAGATGGCGCAGTGGTTAAGACTCTGTGCTTCCAATGCAGGGGGCCCGGGTTTGATCCCTGGTCTGGGAACTAGATCCCACATGCATGCTGCAACTAAGGAGCCCACCTGCTCCAACTAAGGAGCTGCCTGCTGCAACTAAGACCCAATGCAACTAACTAACTAAATAAATAAACTCACCAAATTGTATACATCATGTGCAGTTTTTTGTATACCAATTATACCTCAATAAAGCTGGGGGAAAATTAACTGAGTTTCTTATAACCAGAATATTTTTTAATTCAAATGACACAGACTTCATATTTTATGCCTACCCCCAGTTTTGCTGTCATTAGTTTGCTTTATATCCTTGCATACTTTTTGTCTGAGCATGTATATGTGTGTGCCTCAAAAAGCAGCTTTGGATTGTTATTGCTTTCTTTTCTTTTTTTTTTTTATAAATAGTATCACACTGTACTTATTGTTCTGTAACTTACTTTTTTCAGTCAACTATACATCTTAGAGCTCTTCCTCTGTCAGTCCATGGCTCTGTCTCATTTTTTTAAACAGTTGTATAATATTTCATAAGAGAGATGCACCCCCATTTATTAACCTACTGCCTACTGGTGATCATTAAGTTAGCTTCCAATTCTGTGGCTTTTACATAAATAATGATCAAAGACAAATAAATAAACAGCAGACAGAGAGTACCTCAGTGGTGGAGATGTGGCTTCAGATTCTGTAGGCAGATCTGCACAAATCTCTCTCTCTCTTGCTAGATAAAATCCAGTGGACAGAACTGGGTTTTGTGGCACAGCCCTCGGGTGCACTATCTTCAGGCCTGAGTTCAGGTCTCAGCCCTGTCACTTCCTGTGTTTGGGGCCTTGGCCAAAGACTGTTTCCTCTCTGAGCCCATGTTTTCTCTTCTACAAAATGGGCTGATAATAATATCTGTCTCTGAGTGTTGGTTGACAACATATGATACCTGGTGAGTGTTCAGCGTGTTATAAACACTCAAAAAAATGCTGCTGCTTTTCTTATCAAGTTAAACATACCCCCAACCTCTGATCCAACAATCCCACTCTAGGTATTTATGCAAGAGTCATGAACGCTTAGATCCACACCAAGACCTGAAACCAGGTATTCACGGCAGCTGTATTTGTAATCGCCCCAAATTGAAGAAGACCCATCAGGATGTGGATGAACAATAAAAAGCAACAAACTATTGATACGTTCAATAATGTGGCTGCACCTCAAAATCATTATTCCGTGCAAATGAAAAACTCTAAAGATACAAACTGTATGATTCCATTCATACAATGTTCTAGAACAGGCTACATTAATAAATAGTGAAGGAAAACATATTGATGGTTGCCTGGGGGTGGGGGGTTGACCAAGAAGGGGTGCAAGGGAATTTTCTGGAGAAAGAAAATGTTCTATATCTTAACTGGGATATTAAGCTTGCACGGGTGTATTCATTTGTCAAAGCCCATCAAATTGTACTCATAAGATCTGTGCATGTGACTGTATGTAAATTATACCACGATTGGACTTCCCTGACGGTCCAGTGGTTAAGACTCCACACTCCCTATGCAAGGGGCCCGGGGTTTGATCCCTCGTCAGGGAACTAGATCCCACACGCATGCCGCAACTAAGAGTTCACATGACGCAACTAAGGAGCCCATATTCTGCACTAATACGTGGCATAACCAAATAAGTAATAAATTAAAAAAAAAAAAAAAACCAGGCTCCGTGCTTCCACTGCAACAGGCGTGGGTTAGATCCCTGGTTGGGGAGCTAAGATCCCGCATGCAGAGTGGCCAAATATATATATACATATAGCACAATTAAAAGTGAAGAAAAGGTGCTTCCCTGGTGGCACAGTGGTTAAGAATCCACCCGCCAGTGGTGGGGACATGGTTTCGATCCCTGGTCCGGGAAGATGCCGCGGAACGACTAAGCCCGTTCGCCACAACTACTGAGCCCGCACTCCAGAGCCCACAAGCCACAACTACTGAAGCCCGCGCGCCTGGAGCCTGTGCTCCCCAACAAGAGAAGCCACCACAATGATGAAGTCCGCGCACCAAAACGAAGAGTAGCCCCCGCTCACCGCAACTAGAGAAAGCCCGCGTGCAGCAACGAAGACCCAACGCAGACAAAAACAGATACATAAATAAATTTATTTTAAAAAGTGAAGTTTTGTTATTAACATTGCTGTCCTTGCTGCCTCCTTTTCTATGCCCACACCAACTGGTCAGCTGGAATGGAGACCTGTGTATTTGCCAAATGAATGAATGGGGGGGGGTAGGGAATGAGGTCTGAGGCAGCATCCTGGGCACATGGAATATCCCTCCCCAAGCCCTTCAGTTTCATAAAGGAGGAGGAGGCTGTGTGCCCCCAACTCTGATCACGCTGGCCCAAGGCCCCTCCCCCACAGCAGACACTCAGCATCTTGGCTCAACAGACAGAGCCTTCTGGCAACCTCACGCCTGTGCACCGCTCCCCCATCACCCCAGCCTCACTCCTCTAACCACTTGACACAGAATCCTCCAGCGCCTTCTGTGTGCAGGTACTGGGGAGAGAGAGAGCTGGCGACCAGATAGGCAAAGGTTCTGCCCTTGGGAGCTCCATAAACAAACATGTAGCCTGATGTCAGGTGGAGCTAACTGCACTGAAGCAAAAGGAATCAGGCTAAGGACCTGGAGGAAGCAAGAGTTGGGGCTGCAGCTTTGGTGGCCAGGGAGGGTGCTCTGGGAAGCCACGTGTGGGCAGAGGCTGGGTTGAAGCAAGGACACCAACCACGTGGAGAACTGGGGAAAGCGCGTTCCCTAGAGAAAAACAGCCGGTGCAAAACTCCTGCAGCAGGTTCCTACTTACACAGTGTGTTCAAGGAACAGGAACGAGGCCAGTGTGGCTGGAGGGGGAGGGAAAGAGGGCCAGAGGTGAGAACAGAGAGATATTGAGGGGCAGACCATTCAGGGCCTTGTGGGCCAAGGGAAGGATTTTGGCTTTTACTGCAAGCGAGATGGGAGCCATGGGAGGGCTGGGAGCGGAGGAGGGATGTGAGCTGGGTTAGGCGTTAACAGGTTTCCTGGGCAAGAAGAACCAGTGGAGGAGGGGGGAGGACCAAAGTGAGAAGCCCATTGAGGAGACTACTGCAATAGTCCAAGCAAACTGTGATGGTAGTTGCAGAGGTGGCGAGAGGTGGCAAGGCCCTGGGAAGATTTTGAAAGCAGAGCCAGCTGATGGATCGGACATGGGGGTGTTAGAAAAAGACAGGAGTCAGTGATGACTGTGAGGTTTTGGGCCTGAGCCACCGAGCTGGGGAGGCAGGTGGAAGTTTCCTGAATGTCCCAACCCATTTCACACCTCCAGGCCTTTGTGCACTCTATCCTCCGAGCCTGGAACACTGTCCCTTCTCCACTTCCCACCCCCAGCCTCAGCCTTGCCCCCGCTGTCATCACAGCTAAGCCCAAATGTCGCCCTCTCTGGAAGCGTCTCTCGAAGTGACCTTGGCTCAGCACGGTGTGCTCTCCTGCATCCCACGGCACCCTGCTCTTCTTTTCCCAAACGGATGATCAGAGTTTATTTGCCAGCAACTTGCGCACCAAATAGGCGACACTAGAGTGACTGGGGAGGGGCCATGGCTTTAACCCTGCAGCAAATGCATCAAAAGGAAATGATCTTGAATTCTTTCCTTCATTCAGCATCTTGTGCCAGGGACTCTAATAGGCGCTGAAAAGCAAGCAGGGAACAAGAGAGGAAGATCTCTGCCCTCACGGGTCTCTGCAACAAGAGATGACAATAACCCAAGCAAAGCAGTGAAAGATCTAGCGTGTCACATGGTGATGGTGATGGAGAAAAAAGTGAGATTCCATTTGTGAGATGGGGTGGAGGGTGCAGTTATTCATAAGGTGATCAGGGAAGTTTCACGGATTCACTGAGGAGGTGATATTTCGGCATCGGCCTAAAGGAGGTGAGGGAGGAGCCATGTGGCTATTGAGGAAGAGCAAACAGCAAGTGCAAAGGCCCTGAGGTAGGACTGTGCTTAGAATATGGTAGGAACCTGGAGGCCAATATGGCCAGAGCTCATAAATAGAGGGTAGAGAGGGTTGAAGCTGAGATCCAGAGAGAGAATGGAGGGGGAGGGGACATTCTGGCAGGACCTTGGGGGCCATGGAGAGGACTTCACTTTTACTCCAAGTGAGATGGGAGCCATGGAAGGGTTCTGAGCAGCAGAGTGAATGGATCTGATTCAACTTGCAACAGGATCACCATAATAATAACAATAATAATTGACATTTGTTCACCACTTCCTACTGACCAGGAAACGTGAAAAGTTTGTGTAAGTGATGTTGACAGAAGGCCCATAGTCCAGATGTCTAAGCCACCCTCATGGGCATTCTAGACCCTTTCCTTTCTCTCAGCCCAGACCAATACCAAGATTGGTACAGTCTCCCACTAAAACATATCCTGAAGCAGTTTATTTTTTTTTCTTTTTCTGAAGCAATTTTCAACAGCTTTATTGAGACAAAATTCACATACCATGCAATTCACCCATTTAAATTGTATGGTTCATGGACTTCCCTGGTGGCACAGTGATTAAGAGTCCTCCTGCATGTAGGGGACACGGGTTCAAGCCTTGGTCCGGGAAGATCCCACATGCCGCGGAGCAACTAAGCCTGCGTGCCACAACTACTGAAGCCTGCGTGCCTAGAGCCTGTGCTCCGCAACAAGAGAAGCCACCGCAATGAGAAGCCCGTGCACCACAACGAAGTGTAGCCCCCGCTCGCCGCAACTAGAGAAAGCCCGCGCACAGCAACAAAGACCCAATGCAGCCAAAAATAAATAAATAAATTTATAAAAATTTTAAAAATTAAAAAAATAAGTAAATAAATTGTACAGTTCAGGGAATTCCCTGGTGGTCCAGTGGTTAGGACTCTGCACTGTCACTGCCAAGGGCCAGGGTTCAATCCCTGGTCAGGTTAGGGTAAGGGTTAGGGTTAGGGTTAGGGTTCGGGGAACTAAGATCCCACAAGCTGAGTTCATCCATGTTGCGGCATCTATCACTAATTCATTCCTTTTGGTGGCTGAATAATATTCCACCGTATGAACGTAGCCTGTTTTGTTTATCCATTCATCAGTTGACGGACATTTGGGTTGCTCCCACGTTTTGGTTATTATGAACAAGGCTGTTATGCACATTCACATACAAATGTTTGTGTGAACGTGTGTTTTCATTTCTTTGAGGAGATACCTAGGAGCAGAATTCCTGAGCCACATGGTAATTCTGTGTTTACCTGTTTAAGGAAGCATCAGACTGTTTTCTAAGGTGCCCGCACTTTCCCCACCAGCAGTGTATAACGGTTCCGAGTTCTCCACATCCTTGTCAACACTTGTTATTGTCCTGAAGCGATTTGCTCCTCTCTGCCTCCACCTCCATCTCTTACCTGGACCATGGAAGTCACCTCCTCCCTGGACTCCCAGCCTCCGCCCTCAGTCTCTGCCCACACCACAGGCAGAGAGAGCCTGTTAGCACCAAGGGCAGATCCCATCCCTCCCCAGCTTAGAACTCTTGGTTAGCTCCTCACTGGCTGAGAATAAATTCAATTTCCTCATCAGGCTTGGCCCATCTCTCTCTCCAGTGACATTACTCATGTCCCCACTTCCTGCCCATTCAGACCCAATCACACCAGCCTCCTATTCACTTCTTGAAGCCCCAAGGGCTGTCCAGCCTCAGAGCCACCCCCAGTGCTATTCCCTCTGCCCTAGTACTCTTTGCCTTGCTCTCCTCCTACCTCTTTCCTTCCCCTCACAGATCTGGGCTTTACTGTCACCTTTCAAGGAAAGCCTCCCCTGACTCCTCCCCCAACCTAAATTACACCCCTCCCATCCTCTTTCTTACTGCATTTAACACTGTTAGAAGTTGCATGTCTGTGTGCCAGTTTGCCCAATGGCTGCCTCCATCTTAGGAAGGGGCCGGTGAGGGTCAGTGCATCAGTGCCTGGCCTGCGATGAGAACAAACTAAATATTTGTGCTCATTCCTCCCCCTCCCCAACAGCCACCTCCTACCTTCCTCTTTGCACGTGCAGTTCCCTCTGCCCACACACACTGTTCCCTCTCCTTTTCGCTGGCTCATTCCCACAGGGCCTCAGTTTCATGTCACTTTGTCTCAGACTGAATTTCAGCTATTACCGTGTACTCTCTTGTTGCTTTTACTGTGACCCATGGAGGGGTGGGGGGAGGGGGGGGTGGGAGGAATATACATATATTTCCTCCGAATGTTCTAGATTATTCTATTTTTCAAAAAACTCTGGTCACAGCCCGAAAGCTTGATGTCAGCCCTCGGTAATGGCTCACGGTTCTCAGTTTGAAAAACTCTAGAGGACTTTCTACAGATCTCTGTGACATGCACCTACCCACGCCCAAAGTCAACGCAGGGAAGGGATTCACTTGTTCCGTGCTGCACCCCCAAATTCTGGCACAGGGGCTGGCTGAGCACAGTGGGTTTAATGAACGTCTGTTGAGTGAATAAATGAACTAACAGCAAACCAGGGACAGAGTTAGGACTGCAACCCCGCCTGTGCCGCTCCCTAGGACTCAAGAGTTCTGCCCACGTCATCTCCAAAGACTCAGGCAGCTGTGCCCCGCCTCCTGCTACCTTCACCCACCCGCCGCTTCCTCGGGGTGGGGGCGCGGGCGGGGGAAGGCGACGATTAACCCGAGCCTCCCTTCTGGATGAACCAGAACTCCATTTCCCACAAGTCTCAGGGCTGGGACTACATTTCCCATGAGCCTCTGCTTTCTCCAGGGTCCGTGCCCTTCAGCCACCGTGGCAGATAATTGCATCTTTGCTCATCCCCCAGCCCCCAATTCCGTACTCTCTACCTGCATATGGTCAGTCCACCCTGCAGCCCTGGTCCCGGCACCCCGTCCCTACCACCCCTCCTGGCTTGATGAACCTGCCTCAGTTTCTCCAATGAGCCTCACTGAACCTCTCTCCCTCCCCCTCCCCTCGGGTCGCCTGTTCTGAGTACGCCGGCTGCGCGTTTTGGACCCGATGGGTCCTCGACCCCTACTGGGGGGCGGGGGGCGGGGGTGGGCCTGCTGGGGAGGGGGTGTCTGGGTCGCCTCCGCTGTGTGTAGTCAGACTGCGCCTGAGATGCGCAGCTCCCGCCCAGCCTCAGCCGGGAGGGACGCATCGCAGGGGCTCACGGACTACAGAGACGTCCGCGCGCAGGGTGGGCGTCCGTGCTTCCGGTGTGTCTGCAGCTCGGGGTGCTGTGCGGGGGCGGGGGTGGGGGAGGGTGACCCCGAGACGGCGGCGGCCTGGCACGTGATGTGTGCGTCCTTGTCTGTTTTGTCTGTGTCCCTGATGGACCGAGTTCCAGTCCCCAGTCTGCCACTTCCCGGCTGTGTGCCTTGGGGCAGATGTCTGCTCCTCGCTGTGCCTGTTTCCTCATCTGTACGATGGGAATGATAAAAGAACCTGTCTCGGAGGCAGACGTCAGGATTTCAAAGTAATATGTGTAAAGCGCTGAGAACAATGCCTGGCGCGCAGTAAATGCTCATAAAATAAATAAATAAACTATGATCATGTATCTTTTGTATGAGGCAAGTGCCTATGTTGTGTAATGGCTATGTAACCTCATAGGAAATGTGGGTATTTGTGATGCGTGTGCCTGTGTGTATCTTTGTATGTGTTCTGTATGCCTGTGTGTATTTGTGTATGTGATATGTGACTACGGTGGGGTACTGTGTCTTTGTAACCTTGTGTGAAATGTGTGTACATCTGTGACGTGTGTGCCCAGGTATGTTTAGGTATGCAATGTGTGTATCTGTGTGTTCAATGTGTGTACTTGTGTTGTGTGTGTCTGCGTGTTTCTTGTATGTAAAATGTGCGTGACTGTGTATATGTGTATGTAATATGTATGTATCAGTGTAATATATTTATGTGTATTTTTGTAGGTGACTTTTGTAGCTTTGTATAGTCTTTGAATGTGTCGTGCTCTATATCCATGTGTGAGTTGTGCTTGTACATGTGTATCTGGTTGTGTGACATGTGTCTCTGTGTATTCATGTGAGTGAAATGGGTCTGTGTGAGACATGTGTGTATCTTTGACGTATCTGTATCTGTATATGTGTGTGTGTGGTGTGTGTGTAGTTGCATATGTGATGTGTGGGTCTCTCCATGTATCTGCTGTGTGTCTGTGTATATTCGTGCATGGTATACTTGTGTCTGTGTTAGTGTGTGTCATGTGTATGTCTCCGTGCAAGTGATGTCTGCATATTCGTATGATGTGCATCTCTGTGTTTATCTGTGTATGTGATGCGTGTGTCTATGGGTCTTCTTTGTTGCCCATTTGTCTGTGGAATGTCTGTGTTCGTGACTTTGTGCCTGACACGTCACCGTGGTGTCTGCGTGGATCTTTGTCTGCGGCGTGTGTGTCTGTGGATTTGGGGCTTTACTTTGTCTGTGGCATGTGTGGGTCTTTGTGATGCACTTGGCGTTCCTGCGTGGCCGGGTGCATCTGTGCAGGGGGCCGGCCTGCCTGTGCGTTCTTAGTGCAGCCTATCATCCCTGCGTCTTTGTGTGTGACGTGTACGTGTCCCCGTCTGCCGATAGCTTTCCACCTTTGTATGTGATGTGCTTGTCTATGAGGGTCTCTGCGACGTGTGTCAGCCATGCGTGGGCTGCGTGTGCCTGCCTGACATCTGCATCGTGGCGCGGAGCACACGTGTCCCTGCTGGTGGCATGTCACAGCAGTGTCCGGGCCAGGCACTGTGGGCCCTGTGTCCCCCCCACACAAGGATCTGCTGGTCCCTGTCTGTCCCTCCCCCTCCCCTCCCTCCTGGCAGCCAATGCTACTGGGGAGCCAGTTGCCATGACGACGCTCCATCCTCCCTCCATCCTCCCTCCTCCCACCCTTCCTCTGACAGGCTCTCTGCTCCCCCAATCCCGGCTGCCTTCGGGGGCGGGGCCCTCATTCTCCCCCCCCCCCCATCCTACCCTCTCCCCCCCAGCAACCCCGGCTCCCCAGCTCCTCTCCTCTGTCCGCCTCTCCATCCCTTCATCTGTCTGCCCCTTCAAAGAGGGGGAGGGGGGTACCTGAGCCAGTAAGCAGCCCCTCCCTCCCCCTGTCCTGAGTCTCCTGCCCCTCTCCTGGGCTGGGGGGAGGCCAGGGTCGCGCGGGTCCCCATGGCTGGGGGCTGAGGGCCCGCCCCCCCCTCCTCCCCAGCCGCCACCACCTCCACCTCCCTTCCATCCTCGACAAGATGCCTGCTCCCGGCGCCCTCATCCTCCTCGCGGCCGTCTCCACCTCCGGCTGCCTGGCGTCCCCGGCCCACCCAGGTAAGTCTGTCCGGCCATCCGGCTGTCCAGCGGACCCCACCCCCACCCTGGCCTGCCCTGGAGGTCTGTCTGCGGGGCTCCGGCTCCATCACCTGTGTGGCGTCTTCCCGCAGCGAGCCAGGGCCTGGGGAGCCGCGGGGATGGTGCCTCTGTTAGCAGGGCCTGTGGGAGGAAGACTGGGGGCTGGGTGGGGAGGGGGTCCGTTCGGGCAACATGTGTGTGTGCACACGCATGTGTGTGTGCAGGTGTGTGCAGGGAGCCGGAGAAGGACAGGGCCTCTGGGAGAATTGGGGACAGAGGGGAGGAATACTGTTTCTAAGGGGGACACAGCATTGGAGGCTGTCTCTGGCTTTGGGGGAGACCCAAGGCTTGCGGAGCTCCCTTCACAGGGGCTTGGGCTGGGAACAGAGGACATGTGTGTGCTCCAAGCGTCCCTAAAAGAAACAAGCTTCAACCCCCGTAACAAGGAGGTTCCAGCATGGGGCAAGAATCTTCTCCCAGCCTGCAGTTGGGGGCTCATCCTCTTCCCCAAACAGGGGGTAAGAAGGCTGTCGTGGGAAGCGTATTTTAAATTCTGAGAGCTCCAGGCTCCACTATTACTCCTCTTTCCCTCAATCCTCACTGAAATTCATCCAAGCCTGGGGGTGAGGTGATGGGGGGAGGGGGTCCCAGCTTGGGGCGAGAGGAGGGACCCCACCCCCAACCCAAACACTTGAGAAGGCCCCAAACTACGACTCCCACAATGCCCTGGGCCATCCGGCCCCTCTGCCAAGGGGCCCTGGTTGCAGAGCATCATGGGAGTTGTAGTGAAGACTAGCTGGAAGGGGAGGGGCAAGGAATCCAGGAGCCAGGGCCTTGCAAGCCGGGACCCCAGCCCAGTCCTGTGCCCACAGATGGATTCGCCCTGGGCCGGGCCCCTCTGGCTCCTCCCTATGCCGTGGTCCTCATTTCCTGCTCTGGCCTGCTGGCCTTCATCTTCCTCCTCCTCACCTGTCTGTGCTGCAAACGGGGCGATGTCGGCTTCAAGGTGAGGTGCATGAGGGGATTCAAGGTCGGGAGGAAGACGCCAGCAAGTCCTTTTCCCCTCAGTCCAGGTGGTAGGAGGGGGAGCGGCGTAGTGAGTCTGAGAGCCCTTCAGGCCTGAAGTCATGGCAAGGTCCAGAGCCTTGGGATGGGAATGGGACTGGGACTGGGGGACAGTTATGAGAAAGATGGGGATACTATCGATGAGAAGGACCATGGCGTGTCTCAGCCCTGTGTTCTCCCACCCCTCACCCCTCCCGGCCCCAGGAGTTTGAGAACCCGGAAGGGGAGGATTGCTCCGGGGAGTACACTCCCCCCGCCGAAGAGACCTCCTCCTCACAGTCACTGCCTGATGTCTACATTCTCCCTCTGGCCGAGGTCTCCCTGCCGATGCCTGCCCCGCAGCCATCCCACTCAGGTACTGCCCCGCACCCTGACTAGGGCCCCATGGCCCCACAGGACAGGGTGGAAGGCCCTGAGAGTTTTCCCTCGGGGAACAGGGAGCAGAGGCCCAAGGCAGCCAAGGGGAAAGGCAGAGGTGGGAGCCCCGGAATCTTGGAAGCAGCCTGAAGGAAGTCAGAGAACATCTTGGTAGAAGCCATTGCTTCATCCACAACCAGATTTGGGGATTCTTGTGGGGCAATCAATGGTAAGGTCAGCCTAGATCTTAAGGTCAGAGGTAGCCGATGGCAGGCTGAAGTCGTGTCATAGGATCTTGGGACGCCAAAGGGAAGGACAGATTGGACGTTGGAACCTTGTGGGCAGCCAATGAGGAGGCAGAGATCCCATCGTGGAATGTTGGGGCAGCCAATGAAAACAGATGTGCTGTGTCTGCTTTGACCCCAGTCCCCACTGGATTGAGGGGTGTTGATGGCACTTGGGAGGGGAGAGAGGCTCAGGTGCCTCTCCCTTTTGCCCCCCACCAGACATGACCACCCCCCTGGGCCTTAGCCGCCAGCACCTCAGCTACCTGCAGGAGATTGGGAGTGGCTGGTTTGGGAAGGTAAGTAAGTGGGGCTGGGGGTGGGCGGTGGAGGGCGCATACAACCCAGGGCGACGCTCCTGTTCTGTGTCCATCCCCCCTGCTCCCACCACTTCTCATCTGCCCCCTGCCTCGTCCCCCTGCCCCCCTCAGCCCACCCATTGCCCTCCCCTCTGTTCACCTCTCACCCACTCCCATCCACTCCATCCCCCCGCCACCTGTCGGTCAGCGCCTCCCTCCTCACTCCATTGACCACTCCGCCTCGCCATCCGGCTCTCCACGCATCCGTCTGTCCATCCTTCCACCCGTCCCTGCGTCCATCGGACTCTGGGCCTGTGAGTCTCTAACCCCGCGTCTGGTGGGAGTACGAGGGTGGTGGGATTTGAAGGAAGAGGCTGGAAAGAGGGGGAAGATGGGAGCCATACGGTGGGGTGGAGGTGGTCCCTGGGATGGGGCTGGGGAAACCACAGGCGCTGATTCCTGGGTCCCCCTTGATCAGGTGATCCTGGGAGAGATTTTCTCAGACTACACCCCAGCCCAGGTGGTGGTAAAGGAGCTCCGAGCCAGCGCAGGGCCCCTGGAGCAGCGCAAGTTCATCTCAGAAGCACAGCCGTACAGGTATGGGGACTTCTCGGTGGACGCGGGGCTCTGAAGGCCCAAATATCTGAGTTTGTGCCTCAGGGGGGTAACATTTGGAAGTGGGAGGAGTGCAGTATGGGGTCAGATCTGGATTCGAATCCTCCATCTACCTTTTCCTGGCTGTGCCACTCAATCCAGAGAATCTCCCTCCCTGAACCTCAGGTCCTTCCTTGGGATAGAGCCAGGGAAAGGAAGGCAGTGTGATGAAGGCGAGGGGACAGCGCAGAAGCTGAGCTGGAGACCTGCCCCTCTCCACTCTGAACCTCAGTATTTTCATCTGGAAAGGGAGTCCGGGAAGTCTGAGCAGCCTCATGTAGAGGGCAGCTGAGAGGATGCGAGATGACCCTGTGTTAGGCACTGGTACCCCATGGTGGTTCCCTTCCTCGGGCCCCTGCTTGTGCATGAGGAAGGACAGAATCAGAATCACAGACCAGGGTCCTCCCACCCCTGCCCCCATTGGACTGGGAGGTCTGGGAAGGCAGGACCCTGTCCCTTCCCTGCCTGGTCTCCCCTCCACTCTAAGGGCTTCTAGACAAGAATTAAATAAACATTTGTTACATGAATGCCCTGTGGGGTAGTAAGTGCCCTGTCATGAAAAGGGTGCATACACGGGGACCTCTTATCAGAGGGTTATAAACGTGAGCTTTGCCCAGAGATTTTATTAGCCCCTTCCTCTGAAACCTCCCATGGTTTTCTGTGGCCCGCAGGACAAAGCCCCACTGGTCCCTACAGCCCACAAGCCCTGTTCCCTTCCTGCCACCAGCCCTCTCGCCCCCTGCCACCCGGTCTCCCCACTGACCCTCCCACATGCCAGCTTCTTTCCTGCCGCAGGACCGCCGTCCTTGCTGTTCCCTCTGTCTAGAATATCACTCCTGCCTCACCCAGCCGCAGTTTCAGATGGTGGGAACCCTTGCCCTTCCTGGGTCTCAGATCAGAAAGGCCTTCTCTTACACATACACACTCACACACACACTCTCTCTCTCTCTCTCTCTCCCTCCCCCCCCCCCCCCACCTAAGGAGGACCCTGGGATGCGCCATCACATCAACTTGTGTATTTTCTGCATAACACGTATCCTAGTTTGTCATTATTTCATCCATTTACTTGCTTCCTTGCCTGTCTCTCTCTAGGCCCGTGCTGGCAAGCACTAGCCACATATGGCTATTTAAATTCATCTTAAATAAAATGCAATCAAGTTCAAAATGTCTTTCCTCGGCTACCTCTGCCACATTTCGAGAGCTCAGTTGTCACATATGGCCGGTGGCTCCCACGTTAGAGCAGATCTAGAGGTGAAATGACTTCTGTGAGGTTACACACCTGGGAAAGGTGGAGACAGGATTCAGACCCGCAAGCCTGACTCTTACCCACAGTGTGAGGATGAAAGAGGGGCATCCCCCGGTGTTGGAGGGGACAGTGACATTTCTTGAGGAAATGATGCTGAAACTAAGGGATGAGGAGGACTTTGACGAGAGGAGAGTACTCTCCACAGAGAGAAGTACATGCAAAAGGCTTGGAGCCTAAGCAGGCACCTGGGAGTTTGGAGAGAGGTACACGGGCATGAAGAATGATGCTGGGGAAGGCAGAGGGGTGGGAAAGACCGAGGAGTGAGCCAGGCTCTGTCCCAGGGTACCGGGGAGCCATGGAGGGTCGTGAGCAGGTGGGCATCAGGTCAGGGACAGACTGGAAGGGAGAGACTGGAGGCAGGGAGGCCGGCAGGAGGCTGAGAAGAGAGTCCAGGAGGTGAGGAGGAGGCTTGAGCTGGGGCTGTGGGGAGGGCAGGGGAGGGGGAAGAGTCAGGGGGCAGGAAGAAAGGCTGAGGGGGTGGTGAGCCAGAAGGAGGGGCAAGGAGGTGCCTGGGGGTCTGGCTTAGGGACTGGGAGACAGTGGGGTGGTCCTGAGGTGGGGATGTGGGGAAGGAGTAAGGAAACTGAGACCAAAGAGGCTGAAGCAACAGTTTGGTTTTGCTGGGAGGCTGGGGTGGGACAGAGGGCTGGGGTGGGATGGAAGGGGCTGTTTCCTGACCCAGGCAACCCCCTTGCCCTCCCAGGAGCCTGCAGCACCCCAACGTCCTCCAGTGCCTGGGCGTCTGCGTGGAGACACTGCCCTTTCTGCTGATTATGGAGTTCTGTCAACTGGTGAGGGTCTGGGGCGGGGGAGGCAGAGGCGGGAGCTGGGCGGGGTGAGGGCTCAGGGCAGTTCCTAGGGATCTTCAGCAATGACATCATCATCATCATCATCACACCAACACCTGTGACAAGCACGGCCATCTCTGTAGATGAGCACTCACTCTCCAGGTGGTGTGCCCTGAACTAGCGCGTGAGGCGGGTGGGTGCTGTTCCTGCGCGCTTCTAAGCAGCAGGGGAAACTGAGGTCCAGAGGGGGCTGCCCACTGAGGGCGGAGGTCGCCCCATCCTCGCCTCGGATTGCCTGGCGTGGGTGCCTGGGAGGGGGCGGTGGTGCTGACCCCTCCCTGCCCTCTCTCCCAGGGGGACCTGAAGCGTTACCTCCGGGCCCAGCGGCCCCCCGAGGGCCTGTCCCCTGAGCTGCCCCCTCGAGACCTGCGGACACTGCAGAGGATGGGTCTGGAGATCGCCCGTGGGCTGGCACATCTCCACTCCCACAACTATGTGCACAGGTGGCAGCCCGGGGGCCACCGGGAGGAATTGGGGGGGGGGAGGGGATAACTTAGGGGAAAGAGGCCAGGCTACGGGGGTGGGAGGTGAGGCCACAGGGGAGGGGTTTAAGGAGCGAAGGAGGCCTGAGTGGGAGACACAAAAGGGGGGGAAAGCCCAGGAGGGTCAGGGGGAAGAGGCGGAGTCAGGAGAGGAGGGGAGGAGTCAGGAAGGGAGGAGGGGTCACAGAAGAGAGGGAGGAGTCAGGGGAGGGGGAGGACTCAAAGTAGGAGAGGAGGAGGGAGGAAAAGAAGAGGGAAGGGGAGCAGCGTGGGAAAGTGGGCGGGGCCTAGGAAGGGGGGGCGGACTTCCCCAAGCTACCCCCTTCTTACCTCGCCCCCCTCGCCCGCCCCCAGCGACCTGGCCCTGCGCAACTGCCTGCTGACCTCCGACCTCACCGTGCGCATTGGAGACTACGGGCTGGCGCACAGCAACTACAAGGTGAGGGCTGGCCTCCATCAGAGCGGGAGGGGGCGGGGGGCGCCCCGGCCTGCCTGACCGCGCCCGTGCCGCCCACACCCAGGAGGACTACTACCTGACCCCCGAGCGCCTGTGGATCCCGCTGCGCTGGGCAGCGCCCGAGCTCCTCGGGGAGCTGCACGGGACCTTCATGGTGGTGGACCAGAGCCGCGAGAGCAACATCTGGTGAGGGGCCCGGGCGTGGGGGGGGGCGGCCGAGGAGGGCAAGGAAGGCGGAAGGGTCACAGGTTCTACGGCTGGGGAAACTGAGGCCTGGAGGGGCGGCCCCCTGGCCGGTCAGGGCAGGGCTCTGACCTTCCTCTGCCCTCTGCTCCCCGCAGGTCCCTAGGGGTGACCCTATGGGAGCTGTTTGAGTTTGGGGCACAGCCCTACCGCCACCTATCAGACGAGGAGGTCCTCGCCTTCGTCGTCCGTCAGCAGCACGTCAAGCTGGCCAGGCCGAGGCTCAAGCTGCCCTACGGGGACTACTGGTGAGGGCGGGGCCTGACCCCGGATCCCTGACCTTCCACCTCCCATCCCAGGATGATCCCAGAATCCCCCGCCTCATTTCACACTCTCCCCCCTCCACAATTGCACCACTTGCTGCCAGCCCTAGAATGGAGTGGGGACGTCCCCCCCCCCTCCTTCCGCCAGCATCTGCTACTTGGAGCGGGGAAACTGAGGCATGGAGTGACAGCTGGTGTTTGAACGTAGTTTCTCCAGCCCTAGAAGACCCCTGCTGCTTGCTTGTCTGTGATTCCAAAACTTGTAACCCAAACGGGAAGGCCGCCTTAACCGTCATTTCCGCACATGCGCCTTGCTGTCCTCTCTTCTTCCAGGTCTCTGTCTCCCTCTCTCTGGTTTCTGTTCCCCCCTCTCCCAGGGTCTTGGTCCTCTTCTCCCTGGGTCTCTGCCCCCCACTTTCTCCTGGTCTCTGCCCACCCCCAGTGACGCCCCCCGCCCCCCAGGACTCTGCCCTACTCACTCTTGCCTCCTCCCCCTCCCCAGGTACGACATCCTGCAGTCCTGCTGGCGGCCGCCTGCCCAGCGCCCCTCGGCCTCTGATCTGCAACTGCAGCTCACCTACCTGCTCTCTGAGCGGCCCCCAAGGCCCCCGCCGCCGCCGCCGCCCCCCCGAGATGGTCCCTTCCCCTGGCCCTGGCCCCCGCAGCACAGCGTGCCCCGCCCGGGGACCCTGTCCTCTCCGTTCCCCCTTCTGGATGGCTTCCCTGGGGCTGACCCGGATGACGTGCTCACGGTCACCGAGAGTAGCCGTGGCCTCAACCTTGAGTGCCTGTGGGAGAAGGCGCGGCGGGGGGCCGGTCGGGGCGGGGGGGCACCCACCTGGCAGCCGGCGTCCGCGCCCCCGGCCCCCCACGCCAACCCCTCCAACCCCTTCTACGAGGCGCTGTCCACGCCCAGCGTGCTGCCGGTCATCAGCGCCCGCAGCCCCTCCGTGAGCAGCGAATACTACATCCGCCTCGAGGAGCATGGCTCCCCGCCAGAGCCCCTCTTCCCCAATGACTGGGACCCCCTGGACCCAGGAGTGCCTGCCCCCCAGGCCCCCCAGGCCCCCCCCGAGGTCCCCCAGCTGGTGTCCGAGACCTGGGCCTCCCCCCTCTTCCCGGCGGCCCGGCCCTTCCCGTCCCAGTCCTCGGCCTCCGGCAGCTTCCTTCTGAGCGGCTGGGACCCCGAGGGCCGGGGCGCCGGGGAGACCCTGGCAGGAGACCCCGCCGAGGTGCTGGGGGAGCGGGGAACCACCCCGTGGGCCGAAGAGGAAGAGGAGGAGGAGGAGGGCAGCTCCCCGGGGGAAGACAGCAGCAGCCTTGGGGGGGGCCCCAGCCACCGGGGCCCCCTACCCTGTCCCCTGTGCAGCCGCGAGGGGGCCTGCTCCTGCCTGCCCCTGGAGCGGGGGGACGCCGTCGCCGGCTGGGGCGGCCACCCTGCTCTTGGCTGCCCCCATCCCCCCGAGGACGACTCGTCCCTGCGGGCGGAGCGGGGCTCCCTGGCCGACCTGCCCCTGAACCCCCCCGCCTCGGCCCCCCCCGAGTTTCTGGACCCCCTCATGGGGGCGGCGGCGCCCCAGTACCCCGGGCGGGGGCCACCTCCCGCTCCCCCCCCGCCGCCGCCACCTCCTCGGGCCCCCGCGGACCCGGCCGTGTCCCCCGACCCCCCCTCGGCCGTGGCCAGTCCCGGCTCAGGCCTGTCGTCTCCGGGCCCCAAACCGGGCGACAGCGGCTACGAGACCGAGACCCCTTTTTCCCCCGAGGGAGCCTTCCCCGGTGGGGGGGCAGCAGAGGAGGAAGGGGTCCCTCGACCACGGGCTCCCCCCGAGCCCCCCGACCCGGGAGCGCCCCGGCCACCCCCAGACCCGGGTCCCCTCCCGCTCCCGGGGGCCCGGGAGAAGCCGACCTTCGTAGTTCAAGTGAGCACCGAGCAGTTGCTGATGTCCCTGCGGGAGGACGTGACAAGGAAGCTCCTGGGGGAGAAGGGGGCAGCCGCCCGCGACACAGGGCCCAGGAGGGCGGGGAGAGGCCCCGGGAACCGGGAGAGAGCCCCGGGCCCAAGCAGGGGCCCCACAGTCCTGGACAGCGGGAAGCAAGCCCCAAGCCCGAACGGGGGCCTGAGCCTCCGCGTGAACGGGGTGACAGTGCTGGAGAACGGGGAACAGAGAGCCCTGGGCGTCGAGGAGAAGGCGGCGGAGAACGGGAGCCCGGGGTCCCCAGAGAGAGAAGAGCAAGTGCTGGCGAATGGGGAGCTGCCACCCCCAAGGAGGGAGGAGAAAGTGCTGGAGAATGGGGGCCTGGGGTCCCCGGAGAGAGAAGAGCAAGTGCTGGTGAATGGGGGACTGACACCCCCAAAGATCGAGGAGGTGTCAGAGAATGGGGGCCTGAGACTCCCCAGGAACCCGGAGAGGCTGCCAGAGACTGGGCCTTGGAGAGCCCCAGGGCCCTGGGAGAAGATGCCCGAGAGTGGGGCTCCAGCCCCCATGAACGGGGAGCCAGCCCCAGAGACCTCGCTGGAGAGAGCCCTGGCACCTGGCGCAGTGGCCTTGGCCCTGAACGGCGGGGAGACAGCCCCTGGCCCCATTGGCCCAGCCCCCAGGAGCGGGGTGCCGGAACCCGGGACCGAGAGGAGAGCCCCCGAGACTGGGGGGGCACCGAGAGCCCCCGGGGCTGGGAGGCTGGACCTCGGGAATGGGGTCCGAGCCCCAGTGGGCATGGGGATGGTCCCCGGCGGCGGCCTCGGAAGCGGCGTGGACGCAAAGGCCGGATGGGTCGACAGCACGAGGCCACAGCCGCCTCCACCGCCGCTGGAAGCACAGCCGACGAGGCCGGAGCCAGCGCCCCAGAGAGCCAGGCCGGAGGCAGCCTCCGAGGGAGAGCCCGGGGTCCCAGACAGCAGAGCCGGCGGAGACACAGCACCCAACGAAGACGGGGACCCCCCCAAGCCCGAGAGGAAGGGCCCCGAGATGCCACGACTGTTCTTGGACTTGGGACCCCCTCAGGGGAACAGCGAGCAGATCAAAGGTGAGCAGGCTGCTGGGGGCACGGGAGCGCGGTTGGGGGCCGAGGCCCAGCTCCTTCCAAGATGTAGGGTGCAGTTGAGAAGCTCAGGCTCCCGGGTACCAGACAGGTCAGCCTGGTGTCGACAAGTGCAGACCCTAGAGCCACACTCCCTGGGCTCAAATCCTGGCTTTGCCCCTTCCTAGCTCTGTGATCTTGGACAGATGACCTTCTCTGTGCCTCAGTTTCCCCATCTGCCAAAAAAGGATAGCGCCTACCTAATAGGATTGTGAGGGTTAAATGAGTTAGGACTTCCAAAGCCTTTGGCCCAATGCCTGGCACTTCTAAGCACCTGCTGTTATATCACAATTCACATCAACTAGGGGTTGCAAACTCAGATGCCCATAGGGAGTCAGACAATATAAGGGAATGAATGACAGGTGGGAATGAATGAATGAATGAGAGCTGGAAGACATGGGGTAGGAGTTGGGGAGGAAATGCAGCCACTCCTCAGCTCCATTCAGGAATGCCCACCTGGTGTTGCCAAATCTGCTGCTTTCCCCCTTTAAGCCAGAGTTCTGGGTGTTTTAATGGTTGAAACCAATTCAAAAGAAGGCTTTCTGTGGGCTGGGCTGCCAGTGCGTGATCTCTGGTTTAAACTTTCCAGCAAGCTGAGGCATCTATTCATTGTGCCAGGCCTCCTGTGCGCCAGGCCCTGAGCTGTCCAGGGCTGAGACCCAGAGAGCCTCAGACCCTGCCCTGCCCACCGCAGTACTGGTGGCTTGAAAGCCTAGTAGAAAGGCCTTTTCTGGAAACTGAGTTTTGATAGGAACACAGGAAATAGTTTGTCATAGAGAGGGGACAATTTAAGAGAAGATAAATGGAGAGTAAAATAAACAGCCCCTGTTTAGATGTGGACATAGGGACTGTGGTTCCACTGGAATCATCCAGAGGCCTGATTTCCTTAAATCCTGGTATGAAAGTTATAAATGACTGGGCCTGTATTATACTGGCAACCTCACAGCCACACTTGAGGGAAGAGTTATTATCTCTGTTTGCCAGAGGAGCCTGAGGCTCAAGAGGGAAAGGTCAGGAAGGGGACTGAGCACAGAACCTTCCTTCCTCAAACCCACGGCATTAGAACACTACCACTTCCTCAAGGTTGTTGTGGGGAGTTTGCAACCAGCTGTGTCAGGAAAGACCCTGGGCAGCATGAAAATGACAGGGGACGAGCAACTAAGATGTCTCAGAGGATCTGAGGCGAGGGTGGGGGGGGTCGGTGTTGTTGGGTGCGAAGAGACTGGGAATAGCATGCTTTTCTTTTTTTTTTTTTTTTAAATCCAGTGAACTCCTACTCATCCTTCATGACCCCACTCAAATTTCCCCTTCCCTGGGAAGCCTTCCTGATTTCGAAAGACTGTCACCCTGTCCTTCCTCTGGGTATCCACAGCCCTTGATAGCTTCCTCTATAAAGCCCCACTCCACCCCATCACCTTGAGATGGGTGGTCAGGGAAGGCCTCAATGAGGAGGTGACTTCTGAGCAGACATGAAGGAAGTGAGCCAGGTGGACATCTGGGAGAAGGATGTTTCAGGTAGAGGACACTGAGATGGGCATTAACTTGGCATGTTCAGGGAATAGCAAAAGGCTGGTGAAGCTGGAGTTGAGTGAATGAGGGGTGGAGAGTGACTCGGTCCACATCCATCTTTCTCCTTTGCCCTGCCCTGACCCTCTTCTCATCCCCACCATCGCCCCCCACAGGGCCTGGCACACAGCTCACTTATGCAGTAATGGAGGAATGAGTGGCCCCCCCCTCCATTTACCAGTGAGGAAACAGAGGCTCAGAGAGGTGGATCTGCTTGCCCAGGGACACACAGCAAGAGAGCAGGGTAGGCTTGGTATTTGAAGTGAGGTTTCCTCCTCCAGGGACCCGAAGTCCTTCCCTCCCAGCAGGCTGAGATCAAGGAGTCTTAGGGCAGGGAAAGGACCTGGAGATGCCTAGACACCCCAATTTTCTGGCAATTGAGGGCCAAAAAGGGAAAGAAAGTACCTTGGTCAATGTTGTGTAGCAGGGAACATTTATTCACTAATCCCACAAATATTGACTGAGTACTTCTATGTGCTTGGGGTTTGGGGACACAGCCAGAATGAGCCCGACTCAGCCTCTGTTCTGTGGCAAGGCAAACATTAATCACACTGCCACAGAATTACAGTTCTATACTGAGATCAACCGCTCGGAAGGCGAGGTGCTTGGTACTATGGGGTGCAGAGCGGGTTGCCTGGCCTGACCTCTTGGGAGATCTCCAAAGGCTTTGAAAGTCCAGACAGAGCTGGACGATGAATAGGACTCGAGTTAGATAAGGAAGTTCCAGGCAGAGGGAACAGCCTATGCAAAGGCTCAGAGGTGGGAGGAATGGGGATGTGGCCCATGTGGTTGGATGGAGGTCAAGCCAGAATGAGGTGGGGACAGAACCAGGAGAGGTCAGCACAGCCAGGGCACTCGGGCCCGGCCCCGGGAGAAACTGGGGCTTTGTGCTGTGGGCACTGGGGAGCCACGGGGAGGGTTAAGCACTGGAGTAGGGGGAAGACCGCTACCCTTCTGCCTGGAGACCCCCAGTGCAGCCTTTTGGTTCACAAGGGTGGAAACAGGCCCAGACTGTGGCTGAGATTACCTGAGGACACAGGGTTAGGCGGGAGGGCATGCCTCAGTTTCCCCAGGAACAGGAGCTCACCGGGTGTCTCCCCTCGCAGCCAAGCTCTCGCGGCTCTCGCTGGCGCTGCCGCCGCTCACGCTCACGCCGTTCCCGGGGCCGGGCCCGCGGCGACCCCCGTGGGAGGGCGTGGACGCCGGGGCGGCTGGCGGGGAGGCCGGCGGGGCGGGGGCGTCGGGGCCGTCGGAGGAGGACGGGGAGGACGAGGACGAGGACGAGGAGGAGGACGAGGAGGCGGCGGCGGCGGCGGGCGCGGTGGCGGGGCCGCGGGGCCCCGGGAGAGCGCGGGCAGCCCCGGTGCCCGTCGTGGTGAGCAGCGCCGACGCGGACGCGGCCCGCCCGTTGCGGGGGCTGCTCAAGTCTCCACGCGGGGCCGACGAACCCGAGGACAGCGAGCTGGAGAGGAAGCGCAAGATGGTCTCCTTCCACGGGGACGTGACCGTCTACCTCTTCGACCAGGTGGGCTGCCCCCGCGCAGGACCCCGGGGCTGTTGTCTAGGGAGGGGCGGGGCCTGGATGAAGACCGCGCCTAGATTGGGGGCGGGGTCTGCAGGGTGCGGGCGGGGCGTGGGAGAGCGGGCCAGGGAATGGGGCGGGACTTGAAGGACCAGATGAGGCCTTGAGTGTGAGGGCGGGGCCTGGGAATGGGGCTGGGCCTGGAGGAAGGCCACGCCTCAAGTGGGGGCGGGGCCTGCAGGGTGAGGGCGGAGTCTGGGGAGAGACTGGCTAGGGAAATAGGGCAGGATGAGTCCTTGAGTGTGAGGGCGGGGCCTGGGGATGGGGCGGGGCCAGGGGAAGGGCCGAGTCTAGAGCAGAGGTGGGGCCTGGGGTGGGGGAGGATGCTGGAGGGCTAGGGAGAGGCCTGGAGATGAGAAAGGATCCGGAAGGAAAGCGCGGTACCTGGTAGTCAGAGGCTAAGGAGAAAGTGAGAGGATTAGGGCGTGGTCTGTAAGGTGGGGGCGGAGCCTAGTGAAGTTCGGGATGGGGTTTCTGCACCAGCGCTCTAATGTTGTGGAGGCCGAGGGGCCGGCTCAGGATGGAGGGGATCTTATCCACTAGGGGTGGGCCGTGGAGAAGCTGCAGGTAGGGCTTAAAGAACAGGGCGGTGTGGTGCTTGTGGACTGGGGCCGTGTCTAGGTGAACCTGGGGCGGGGCATACTAAGGTCCTGAGATGAGTGAGAACAGGGTCAAGAGCTGAGGCCTAGGGCACTGAAACAAACTGGAGCGGGGCCTCTTCAGGGGGCGGGGCTTAGGGGCTCGCGGGAGGGTCCGGAGATGCTCAAAATGGGTTAGGGGTTTAGAGGACCATAAGAACAGGTAGTTGTGGGGCTCGCACTTGGACGCCTGCGGCCGAGATCTAGGACGTGAGTAAGGGTCATGGAGACGGGACGGGACTTAAGGGCTGGGTCCTGGGTTAGGGGCTTCCGTGGAGGCAGCGCGTTAAGGAGCCGGGAGAGAATTCCTGCAGTGGACTGCTTAGCTGTGGGAGGGACTCCGTGGTCGGGGGAGGAGCTTCAGGCCGGGGGAGGTTAAAGCTGGCCTGAGGCTTCGAAGGCAGATTAGGGTATCTCCAGAGAGAGCGATTGTAAATTGGGATGCCTGAAGCCCCAGAAATGTTAGCGGGGTTTGTTGCTTGTCGGGATGTAGTGAGTGGGATGTGACGGTTCGCCCCCTCTTGCCTCCCCTAATATGCCTTCACAGGAGACGCCAACCAACGAGCTGAGTGTCCAGGGCCCCCCCGAGGGGGACACGGACCCGTCAACGCCCCCAGCGCCCCCGACGCTTCCCCACCCCGCCACCCCCGGAGATGGGTTTCCCAGCAACGACAGCGGCTTTGGTGAGGGGCGGGGCGGGGCAGAGTTGGGGGCGGGGTCTATGGGAAGGGCAGCGGCGGGGCGGGGCCTGCTGAGGGGCGGGGTTGGAGGGCTGAAGAAGTGACTGAGGGTCTGACCGCCTCCTCTCCTCTCCCTCCTCACCCCCCCGCCGCCCCCGACGCTAGGAGGCAGTTTCGAGTGGGCGGAGGATTTCCCCCTCCTCCCCCCTCCAGGCCCCCCCCTGTGCTTCTCCCGCTTCTCCGTCTCGCCTGCGCTGGAGACCCCGGGGCCCCCCGCCCGGGCCCCCGACGCCCGGCCCGCAGGTACCGTGCTTCAGACCCTTGGCCCTGCCCCACGTCTGCCAATCTCTGTCCCCATCTGTCTCCCACTTTCTTGTCCCCATCTCTCTGAATTTCTTTGCTTCTCTCCCAGTTTCTTCCTTCCCCTCTCTGTCTGGCTGCTCACCAGTGAAACCCCACCCACCTCTGGAACCCGATCAGACCAAGAGGTGTCCATCAGATGGGCTTGGGCAATCACGCCCTTCCCCGAGCCTCAGTTTCCCTTCTGTAAGGATCCCCTCTGAGTCTTGCCCATCTTTTTTTTTTTTTTTGGCCGCGCCCCTTGGCATGTGGGATCTTAGTTCGCCGACCAGGGATGGAACCCGTGCCCCCTCAACCACTGGACCGCCAGGGAAGCCCCAAATCACTTCTTTCTTTCTCTCTTTCTTTCTTTCTTTCCCTCTCTCTCCCTCCCTCCCTCTCCTTCTTTCTTTCTTTCTTTTTATTTTTCTTTTTCTTTCCCATCTTTGCCCCATCTTTGTGCTAAGATTCCTGTCTGGTACTTGGTGGATCTTGATCCCATCTCCTTCGGGGGGCATAGGTTGATCAGAGGCAGACAAGAAGCCAGAGGAAACCAGGGGCTCAAAGCTGGTTAGTATGAACCAGAGCAGAGAGGACACGGCCAGGGAGCCCCATAGCAATAACAGCAGGCACTCCCATAGACCCTAGAATGTGCTTGCAACATCTTACCCCATTTAATCCTCCCTAGATCCCATGGGGTGTATTCTAGTCTCATCCCCATTTTACAGAAGAGAAAACTGAGGCACAGAGAGGCGTGAGGAGCCGGGGCACAAACCCTGGCTGCCGAGCCTCTGAGTCTGTGTCCACTACAGTAGTCAGCATTTGTCAGGTACCTTTCTTGCGTTTTACTTACGCCATAATGCTAATCCTCACCACCACCTTGGGAGAACATCCCTGCACACAGGGCTTGCACTGGGCCAGGCAGGTGGAGGTGTTCCCAGAGGACAGAACTAAGTAGGGAGAAGGTGCAACTGGCTCTTTTCATGGGGGACTCCATACCTGCTCCCCTACACTGTGCCTGAGTTCAGGTGTTGGCCCTGCCACTTCTTGGCTGGGTGACCTAGGGCAAGTTGCTTTCCCTCTCTGTCCCTCAGTTTCTGTAGAATGAGGAGGATAACAGGATCTAACTCCTAAGTTTGTTAAGGGGATTACATGGCTTAATCCTTCCCTTGCACGCAGCAGGGGTCTTTAACTGGTAGCTGTTACTGCGTTTAATGAAGTAGATGCTTATTGAGGATCGGCTGTACTGGGCTCGGGGGATTCTGTGCTGGGCAAGATCAGTGGCCCCCCTCCGCCCTACCCGCAGCACTGCCCCACAGTCCCACAGTAAGTGAATAAGTGCCAACTCAGGGTTGCTGAGAAAGCAGATGACAAGAGGAGAGGGCTTTGTGTCCTCGGTGATGGAAGGGTCCTTTAACCAGGGACTTGAAGGGTTGGTTGTCGTTAACTAGGTGAAGGGGAAGGGGACAGCGTGCTAGCAGACGGGACAGCTTGCAGAGGGCCTGAGGCAGGAGAGAGCTTGGCTGATTCATGGAACAGAAGGGAAGCGGGTGTGTCTGGAGGTTACCTGCAGAGTTGGTTGGACGGGGGTGGGTGTGGGAAGTGAGAGAGAGCAGGACAGACCCCGCAGGGCTTGAGGGTAAGCTGAGGGGCGGGGACTTGTCCTGGGGGCACTAGGGAGCCACGGGGGGACTGTGAGCAGGGGAGGGGCAGGCATCAGCCCCGGGTGTAGGGAGACTTCTCCCGGGCCTTGTGGGGGCCAGTGGAGGCAGGGAGGCTGGGGAGGAGGCCAGGCAAGGCTCCAGCGGGGGGAGGAGAGGACATACAGAGTCAAGGGCAGGAGGGATGGGCTGAGGGTTGACCCTTCACTTGGCAACATCCTCAGATTTCCACCCCCAAATGGCACTTCCTCCCAGAGGTCTTCTCAGAGGCCCCCAAGAGGACAGGGTGAGGTGGGTTCCAGGGCGTGGGGACACCAGCCAAGTGTTGAGTCAGGGCTGAGGCCCATAGGGCCAGCAATCCAGGATGACTTCACCTTTATTCACCTGGAGAGGAGAGGGAGGGCCCGATCACACAAAACCCCAAATCCCTTTACTCAGTCCTTAGATATTCCGCAGCTGGGCTGGGAAGCTGCTGAGCCAGTTTCGAGACCATGGCTGGGGGGTGGGGGTGTGGGGCAGGCGGAGCCCCCTTCTTCCTCAGACCCCTGTGCTCGGCGTGGCTCTGCCCACTTCACACACGTTCCCTGGGTGCTGAGTGATGCCAGGAATCTCAGAGTTTCCCTACTCCTTTGAAAAGGACACGAGGGTCATGCTCCGCATTTAAAGAGAGGGGAACCGAGGCTCAGGGACTGGAAGCAAGGGCAATGACTTGACCCAGGCCACTCAGGTGAGAAATGTGAGCGGGAGGGTGCCCTCTGGGTAGCCCTGGTTGAGAGTCTCCACCCCACAGACCTTGGTTTTCTAGATCTGTTGTATGGGTGGGACGCTCTCCTTCCGCTGGGAGAGAAGGGATCATGGTGGGAAAGTCTGGTGGGACGGCACTTTGTGCAGGGCCTCTACTGGATGCTGGGGATGCAGCAGTGACCAAATGCAGTCCCATCCTCTCTGATCTTCCGGTCTAGAGGGGCAAGCAGACAGGAAGCTAGCTCTTTGACAATGACTGAGATTATCCCAGAGGAGAAATGTGAAAGAAAATAACTACAGTGGAAGGGAATTCCCTGGCGGTCCAGTGGTTAGGACTCAGTGCTTTCACGGCCGAGGTGAAATCCCTGGTCGGGGAACTACGATCCCACAAGCCATGCGGCGCCACCAAAAACAACGAAAAACAAAAAAAACAAACCAAAAAAAACCCCCACTATAGTGCAGTGAGATAGAATGACCTTGGGGGGTTAGGGGGATGACTGCTTGACTGAGAATGGCCTGGAGAAGACCCCTGAAGAGGGGGCATGGCGACGGAGACCTGAGTTCTATGGGAAGGGCTAAGTGCATGCCAGGCAGTTGGAGCAGCCAGTGCAAAGGCCCTGGGGTAGGACTGTGCTTGGAGGAACAGCAGGGAAGCAGACCACTGTGGCTGGAGCAGAGTGAGTCGGAGGCGGGAGTACATGAGGACAGAAAAACGACAGAGCAGATCAGGTGGGGCCCTCCCCATGGTGAGGGCTTGGTTTTCACTCCGATCGGCAAGTCAGAAGCCATGAGCCTTTCTGCCCAGTAATTCCATTTCTCTCTCCTCTCCCTCCATCCTCAGGCCCCGTGGAGAACTGACTCCCCGAAGACCTGACCCCCCCGCACCCCCAGAAGAGGGGTTGAGAGTAGAATCCTCTGTGGACGATGGAGCCACTGCCACCACCACAGACGCCGCCTCCGGGGAGGCCCCCGAGACCGGGCCCTCCCCCTCCCCCACCATGTGCCAAACGGGAGGCCCTGGCCCTCCGCCCCCCAGCCCCCCAGACGGCTCCCCTGAGCCACCTGACCCCCTCGGTGCCAAATGAGGCAGGAAGCCCCTCACCCCTCCCTGGAGAGCCGCCTTTCTCGGAACTGAACTGAACTCTTTAGGGCCTGGAGCCCCTCTGCACAGCGGAGGCCCCTCCTCACCCACTCCCAGCCCCAGACAGGGGCCGAAGGCTTCAGGGACCTGGACCCCCCCATCTCGCGTCTCCCCTTTCCCACCCCAGCCTGGCCCCTGGAGGGGCCTCTGGTTCAAACCTTCGCGTGGCATTTTCACATTATTTAAAAAAGACAAAAAACTTTTTGGAGGAACGTGGGGCGTGTGAGTGTTTCGGGAGATGAAGAGGGGAGGCTGCAGGGAGCGGGTGCTGTCCAGGAGATATGGCCATCCTCACAGCCCCATCTGACAGATAGGAACATCGAGGCTCAGAAAGGCAGAAATGCCTGTGTGGCAGCGAGACCCCCGGCTTCTCCACTTCTCTGGCTCTCAGTCTGGTGTCGGCATCACCGACTTCTGCTGCAGCCTCAACTTACAGTTCAGGAGGTGACGAGGAGCCGGCGAGGGTTTGGGAAGGTGGCAGGTTATCGTCAGAGCTGGGTTTCTGCAAGGTGGCCAGAAGCTGTCCCGGGGCCAGGGCTGGTGAGGAAAATGCTCAGAAATGACCTGCCAGCACCCACACTGGATCATGGCCACATCCCACACACCTCAGAATGGCACCGCCTGTGCCTCGAGGGTCAGAATCTATCTCCCTGCCCATGGTAACTGTGCCTCAGTTTACCTGTTTCTCCATGTGACCACCCACCTCTCTGACATTCTCTTGCCTTCCCCCTAATCGAACCTCCCCATTCAAATTTCTCTATTTGTCTTTTGTCCCTTTAGCTCCTTATTTCACCCGGTCCCAGTTCTGTCTTTGTTTTCCCATCCCGTGTCTTCAGCCTCTTTCTTCTCATCTATTTCTTCGTCTGAGTTTCACCCCATCTCTACTTCTTTCTCCTTGTCTGTGTGTCCCCGTCACCCTCCTGTCTCTATTATGTCTTTCTGCCACGGGTTTTTGTCTCGATTTCTTTTTCTCAATTTGTCCTGGTCTCTTGACTGATTCTGTCTCCATCTTTGTCTTTTTTTCTTCTGACTGGGTCTGTCTTGGCATCTCTGATCTCCTGGCTTCAGCCTTCTTCCCCCCACCCCCACCCGCCGTCACCTTGGTACCAGATTCATTTGTGTATATGAGGGAAGCAGTTTGGATGAGGGAGGAGGGAAGGGGTCAGGAGTGGGGACCCAGCCGGGACGCTGTGTGGACTCCCGGCTTAGGAATTAAGATTATGAGAACATTAGGGTCACATGTAAGTTGTGGGCGATGGAGAAAGAGTGAATGAGAGGATTAGGTTTTGCCTCCTTCCCCTACTGCCACTTCTGATAGATCTGGTGGTTCTTGAACTGATCTTGTAACACGTCTGCCCAGGGTGGGTGCTGCATGGAACCCAGCCAGGTTAGGCAGTGAGAGCCTAGGCTCCTGGGTCTGAGGGAAGAGGGGGCTGGGGGCCTGGACTCCTGGGTCTGAGGGTGAAGGGGTGTATTAGCTCGCTAGGGCTGCTGTAACAAAGTTCCACAAATTGAGTGGCTTAAACCAGACATTTATTGTCTCAGTTCTGGAGGCTAGATGTCCAAGATCAAGGTGTCGGCAGAGTTGGTTCCTTCTAAGGGAGAATCTATTCCAGGCCTGTCTCCTAGCTTCCAGTGGTTGTCTGGCAATCTTTGGTGTTCCTTGGCTTGCAGAAGCATCACCCCGATCTCTGCCTTCATCATCACATGGCCTTCTCTCCTTGCATGTGTGTCTCTGTGTCCAAAATGTCCCGTTGTATAAGGACACCAGTCAAATTGGATTAGGGCCCACACTAATGACCTCATCTTAACTAATTGTATCTGCAATGATCCTATTTTGGAATAAGATCACATTTTGAGGTATTGGGAGTTAGGACTTCAATATATGGATTTGTGGGGGACACGGTTCAACCCGTAACAAGGGGGTTGGGAGTATGGGGTCCTGGGAGAGGAGGGAGCTGAAAGCCAGAATTCTCCATCCTTGGGGAGAAGACGGATTGGGGGCAAAACTGAAGGACAATTCTGAGGTGACTGGAGTCTAATTTTAATGTTCCACAGGCATCTCCAGCTTAATTTGGCTAAAACAGAACCACTGATTTCTCCCCCCATAAATCCCCTCTTTAGCCATCTCAGTAAATGACATTGCCATTCACCAGCTGCTCAAGCTAGAATCCCAGCGTTGACCCAGCCCTCAGCAAGTCTTGCTGGCTCCTCTTCCTAAAGGACTCACACGGGTCTGGGTCTCTCCAAGTCTACGGCCACACCCTCTTACACCAGAATGACAGCACAGCCTCCTAACGTACCTCCCTGCTCCTGCCCCTGCTCACCTCCAAATTACTCTCCTGCAGCAGCCAAAGGGCCCCTCCTGCAACGTCAACCCAAATACATCACTCTCCTTTGTCATGACCTTGGATGGCTTCCCATCAGCTAAGAGTACAAAGTCCTAACACGGCTGTCCGGGCCCCAAATGATTGGGCCCAGGCATTTCCTCCATTTCCCATCACCCCATCCTCACTCCATCACCACCGTACAGGCACACCAACATGCTGTCAGTTACTCCAACACAATGTGCCTTTTCCTGCCTTGGCACATGCTGTTCCCTTTCCCTGGAATGCTCTTCTGGGGCATCTCCACTGAGCCAGCTACTTACCCACAATAGGCACTCGGTACCTACGGGTTCATTCCATGGAGAAGAGCAACACAGGGGGAAGACAGTGGTGGGACCCTCCACCGACCCAGGGACCTCATTTCCCATGACTTTCTTGGGTCAATGACTCCATCTCCGTGGGATTTTTGAGAGGAGTTGGGAATTCCATTTCCTCATTTGGGAATTCCATTCCCCATCAGCCCCTGGGGTGGAAGCGGTCAGGCAGGGCCTTGTTTCCCAACCTGAGGAAGTGGGGCACAGAGGATCAGCCTAAGGGAAACCCAACAGCAGGGTCTTAAGAAACTACATTTCCCAGGAGACCTCCAGAATGGCTCTCCCGACAGTGGGGCGGCCAGTGCCGCATAGCTTGCTGGGAATTGTAGTCCGGCAGTCTCCCGGGAGGGATGGGTGCACCACCTTGCAGTTGTTACAGATTAGGAGCCTTCACACCCGCGGATGTCTGTGGCCAAGGGCGGGGCCGGGTCAAGGCCCAGAGACCCGGGATCTTCCACACCCCACTGGCAGCACTCAACAATTAGGAGTTAGATCCCTCGGGGTCACGGAGGCTAACTGCAGTTCAGGCACGCCCTGGACGACAGGCTTCCCTTCCAGCAGGGGCTTGGTCCTGGGCCTGTCTGGAGTTGTGGTTTCTCGTACTAAATCCTCCTCAGCTGCAGATCTGGACGTAGGAGAGAGACGGGGTCTCCCGACACCCCTCTCGGGATCCATGTGCTTTTGTTCCTTGGGGACACCACGCACACCCCAAGCTGGAAGGCAAAGGGGGGGACAAGCCTGGACCTGGGGCTCAGGGGTACCCCACCCCCCCAAAGTTTCACCCTCAAAGAACGCGGTCCTTACATTTCTGTAAGCTGTCAGATTCCCGGGAAAGGAGATATTATAAAAATGCCAGTTCTCAGCACTACCCCTGCCTGGTGTAAAATGTCTTCCAAAGGATGATCCTCTAGTGGCTGGGAAACCCGGTTCAATCGGCCCAGAGTCCCACCCTCTTGGCCCCAAAGCCCCGCCCCACCTACACTGGTCCCAACCTATTCCCGACACCACTGACCTCTAGCCCTGCCGATCAGATATTGTCTGTTGCCCCTCAAAGACCACAAGCCCATGAGAGCAAAGGTGGGATGAGTGTCTGCCTGGCGCCTGGCTGTCAAGTAATGTCTAGAATGAACGGCAGACCTCGTCCCGGAAGCTCTGCGCACCTGCATCCTCAGCACCCTTCAGTTCTAATGCAACGCCAACTCCAACCCAGTTAAACTTCTTCCTTTACTCCACCCCCGCGAGCTATGGGTGAAACCAGAACCGAGCCATCCAGGATATGCCCTGTTCATTCCGCTGCACGGACAGCACCCTTTCTTCACGCGTTAGCAGGCCAGCTCCACCAAGCACCTCAGCTCCACCAGCCCCGAGAGATGAGGGGGTCCGCAGGCCGCGAATGGTTAAATAATTCATAAGATTACCAACAGCGTATTAATTACAAATAATGAGGGAGGAGCTAGAGGAGATGAGTTTTCCAAACGGGGAACCAGGATCCGCAGCCCCAGGGCCCGGGGGTCCGGCCACCCGGGCAGGGCAGCTCCGTAATAAATAATGGAGTTGGGGGCAGGGGGTCAGGGCTGCTCCTGCTTCTTCTTGACAGAAATCCGCTTCTTCCTCGCAGCCAACATCTCATAGAACGGGTCCACGCTCACAGCGGCCCTGCAGAAGGGGCGGGATCCCAGGGTGAGGGCCGAGGGGCCTGGGCCCCCGGCCACCCCCTCCCCAAGGACTCTGGGGCGCAGGCTCACTGGATGGACTTGATCCACTCGTCCTTCTCCTCCTGCGTGGGGGCCGAGATCCGGTACACCATGTGGTTCCCCTCAACCACCCGGCCATCTGCCTCTGTCTTGCAGGCTTTGATGAGCTGCCCCTTGTTGTTGCGGATGTAGAGCTCGAAGCAGTTCTGGGTAGACACGAGACGACGGACAGCTGGGAAGAGCCAGCCCTGGGGCCAGGGGAGACCCCCCGACACGGCAGGACGGGGTACAGGGAGGGTCTTACTGGTTTCCGGGGGTCGTCCACCTCGCGGATGCTCAGATTCTCCAGGGGGATGATTCCTCGGGGCTCCTTGTCCTGAGAGAACAAGTTTGACCGGATTCAGACTTCCAGTCTCCCCCCGCCCCCAGCCCCTGCCTCCCGCAGACTCAGGAGTCCGGCCCCCTGCCCCTCGGCCCCGCCCTCACCGTCGTGTACTCAAAATAGTAGAGGCAGTTGTCCGTGAGGATAAACCAGCGCCGCTTCCACGTCTTCACCCGGCCCCCTGGAAGGGAAGGGGGGCAGGGGGCCTGGGCTCAACAGGGGGACGGGGCCTCTGGGAGGGCGGGGACGGGGGGGCGAGGGGCGAGGGGCGGTGAGAGACAGAGCGAGCGCAGGGAAGGTGGGGCTGTCAGAGCCTCGGAAAGAGCGATGCGTGGGAAGACGGACGAGCAGGACCAGGCGTGGTGTCTGGGCCCCTGGGACCGGTCCACCCCCAGCGTGCGGCTCTACACTCTCTAAGCCTGTCTGTCGACTCGGGTCAGGGCCCTCAGCCCCCCTGCTATGGGCCCGAGGCCAGGGCAGCCCCCTCCCCTTGTGTCATGTCGGGGAGCAAGGACGGGGCCGGCCTTGTACCTACCTCCTGGGGCAGACAGCGAGAAAGCAGGCAGGACCAGGCGAGAAGGGAAGGCGGAAGAATGGGGTGCCCCCGAGAGCCGCAGGGTTGGGGAGGGGAGGGATGCGCAGGAGGTGGCACAGAGATTGACAGAAACAGCAGAGAGAGACACGCAGAGAAGGAGGGAGGGAGGGAGAGAGAGGGAAGAAAACCAGTTACATCCACATGAGGGAGGAATGGCCTGACCCTCTCCCACCCCGGGCTGAGGACCCTGAGCCGCACTGAGGCGGCCAAGAGTCCCTCCCCGCGCCACTGCCGGCTCCGGCCCAACCCCTAGGACGTATCCCAGGCCAGGGGGGCCTTCCACTGCCACGGTGAAGATGTCTCTATACGGGAGTCATCCCCACAAGGCAGAAGACAAAGCCCCCCGGCGTTGGGCCAAGGTGGCACGGGACTCATGTCAGCACCAGTACACACTGGCTGTGACCTCAGGACAACCGCTTGCCCTCTGTGGATGCCAGTCTGGAGACCCACTCCAGCCCACACCTTCCTGCTTCAGAGTGACCTGCTTCTGGGCTCCTGGTGGTCCCACAACGATTAAATTGCAGTAATAATGACTTTTATTAACCATCTCTGTGAATATAACCACCACCACAGATTCCCTTTCCTGTATTTCAGTGTTTAAGACGTGGCTTTTTCTAATGACCTTGTGATGTGCTCTGGTCAGAGATCTGGGTCCAAGGCCACCTCTGCCCAGTGGCTGCTGGACAGTGACCGAGCCTCAATCTCCTCATCCAAGAAATGGGAAGGGTTCCTACTGCTGGGCGCGGTTTGGAAGAGAACCAGTTCCTCAGGAAGCTGCCCCTCCTGCTTTTCTTTCCCACCCACTCACTGCCAGGGGCACCATTTGGCCTTCCTTGAACCATCTAAATTCCTCCCAGACCCCAAGACCTGTCGGCCTCCCTCGGCATCCGCCGGAGCTGATGCAGGAATCCATCCACCCCAGCAAGTTATCTGGAAAGAGTGATTCGCATTTTTTATGCACCAGGGACCTGCTACTGTGGCTGGAGAAGGGATTCCTCCATTTAGGAGCAGAATTCCATGTGGGGGGGGGGGGTGCAGTGTGGATGATGAGACGTGAACGGAGCAAAGTCCTGCCTTGACCCTGTGCCAGGCTGGAAGCTTCCTCTGGGCCCTCCCACTGTCCGGGCTGCCTTCACTGTCCAAGCCGGACTATAATTCCTCACCAGATTCTCTGTCTCCCTGGGGCAGCCACTCACTGCTCCTCCATTAAAAAGCCACCGCTGACCCTCCCAGGGCACCTACTACCAGGCCCAGCTCCGAGCCAACGGCTCTCAACCTGGGCCATGCACTGGGACCACCTGGAGAGCTTTCAACATGACTGATGGCCTATCCCGCCCCCAGCGACCCGACTTCACAAGTCTGTGGACTGGCCATTGCGGTTTTCGGGTGAATCTCTGGGCAGCCGGGGTTGAGAACCACTCCAATCCTCAGCCAGCTGTACCTGTCGGACCTCTGCTAACTAACCCTGAATTTGCTGGTGCCATGTGTTCCAAGGGTCACTGGCCCCTGCCCCATCCATCCCATCGTGGCCAGGGGCTCCCGATTCACCTAAGCCAGCCAGGGTGCTTCCCCTCCCCACCAGGAACCAATCCAACCAGCTGAGAAGTCCACCGGGGTATTCTGGGACCCGTTTCCTCATTTCTGCAGGCTCTTTTCTGCCTAAGGGAGATGTTCTGGGGAGGTACGACGCCCCTAGAACAGCCACCACGCTACTGGGCTGATGAGGAGGTAACACACCATGGGGATAAATCCAAGAGTCTCATAGTCGGTCTGCCTCGGACCCCCAAGAGTTCCCTCCAAGTGAGTTAACAGGCTCCCAGGCATCCCAATCCCTTGGGCTATTTCCTGTTCACTACAGCTGAGAGCATCCTGAGTGAACACTCTCCCCCCCAGATGGCGACTGGGCAAGCTGGTTCTTGGCTGTGTCCTCAGTGCCTAAACCAGGGCCTGGCACAAAGAAGGGGTTCCGTAAATACGTATGGGTGAACAGAAGGGGTTAGGGAGCACTGAATACAAGCCCGGCCCTGGGCTTGGGCCCGGCACACAGGGCTGAACTAATTTTCGGCCCATTTTTCATATGTGGAAACTGAGGTTGAGAGAGGTGGAATCACTGGCCTAAGGTCACATAGCGGGTACGTGAGAAAGCTGAGTCCAGAGCCTGGGGCCCACTAACCTCCCCCCTGCAGAGGCAGCCAGCAGAGTCAGCAAGGGACGTACCCAGCTTAAGGAGCCAGCCCTCCCGGTCCGGGTTGAAGAAGGTGTGGGTCAGATCATTCCCGTCATCCTCAGGAATCTTGAAGGGCTCGTTTCGGATGCTGTCGTAGAGGTTCTGAGGGGCGAAGGCGTGGTCAGCAATTCCAGGCTCCTGGGACCCTCCCAGGGCTACTTGGCAGTGAGGAGGGAGCTCCAGCAACCAGGGAGCCAATGAGACCATGGGTGGGACGGCAGATGGGATGGTGCAGGGAGGGAGGGAGGGAGGAGGCCGGGAGAAAAGGGAAGCAGAAGGCAGAAGAGTGGAGGGAGCCCCAGGGAGGAGAGAGAGGAGGAAAGATAGAAAAACTATGTGGAAACATAGACATAGGAAGAGCTGCTAGGTTCTGAGAGAGACCGACAGGCAGGTGGAGAATGAGATAGACCAAGACCCGGAAAGAGTCACAGAGCCAGAGAGAGACAGAAAAGAGAAAGAGAGAGACAAGACAGGCAGCCAGAGAGAGAGAAAGCGGAAAGAAAGGGACATGCTGGCGTGACCACGCCGTCCACGGGCGAGGCGATGATCCCGGGTGGGGAGCTCAGGCACTGGGAAACCCCCAAGGAGGAGGGTCTGCGGCAGGAAGAGGGACAGGGCTGAGGGGGCTGAGGGAGGGGGGGGGGGGCCTGACCCTGAGCAGCTCCTCAGGCAGGTCTCCGCCCTCATTGATGCCCCGGTTCATGGCCACGAAGCGCTCCAGGCCCGGCTTGTCCCGGACGTTGGGGTTGTGAAGGCTGGTGTTCAGCATGATCACCGCGAAGGACAGCACGTAGCACGTGTCTGCATTGGACAGTCGGGGGTGATGACTGGGGCATATGGGCCCCCAGGACCCGAGAGGTCAAGCCCCCAGCTCCCTCCTTCCCCAGGACCCAGGAGCCTGGGCCCCCACCTGTGGACTGGAAAACCCCGGGGTTGCATAGGCAGTAGCGCTGGGCAAAGGCTTCCATCATCCGGTCAATCTTCTGGGCTTCTCCAGGGAGGCGGAAGCTCCAGAGGAACTGCCTGCGTCAGAGAGGGGCCGGGTGTCGATGCCAGAACTGGCAGGACCCCCTCCCCACTCTCAGCCCCCGTGATAGGAACTGGCCAATGAGAGCTCCACGCTTGTGGCCAATCTGACCACTGAGCATCGGCCATGAGACTTTTGGTGGATTTATATGGAAACACCCTCCTTCTTTCTACTAAGGTTGCTGAGCGGGTCTGATGGTTGCTAGGGGCTTCTGCTATCATGTGGGAGGAGGGTCTGCAGCGAGCAATGCCCACACCATGGCGAGCACAATCAAGAGGAAGAGAAAGTTGTCCTTCTGACACCGTTTGAGCACCTGGATACAGGTACGCCGGGAGGAAGCCCCACCGTGGACTTCGGTGTCATGCGAAGGCGATCCGTTCCCTAATTTTTGTTGCTGTTTTTGTTTTGAGTAGGGACCATCACTTGTAAAGAAAGCCCTGACAGGTACCCTCCTGCCCTTCCAACCTCTCCCTCTCACCTGAGGGCCTGCACCAGATTGAGGTCGGTGAACTCATGCAGATCCACGAAGGCGTGGAGCACTGCCAGGTTCAGCTCTTCCCTGGGAGGACAGGGACAAAGTCACGCGCGGGACAGGGCTCGGGGAGGTGGGCGCAGGAGTGGACAGGAGACGAAGCAGTGGGGAGGCTGAGCCCCCTCTTCTGCACAGAGGCTACCCCTGTAGCCGGTGAAAGTTTTGGCCAAGCCCCCATCACAGGCCTGGCACCAGGGCAGGGATACTCAGAAGGCTCTTGGGAGGACTGTCTGCCTCGAGAACCCTGGTGTGGCTGGACCTCTATTCAGTGGGGAGAAATGCAGCAAACACGTGCTCTGCTGGCCATCACCTCTCTCTGATGAGCCCCAGGTTCCACAGATGCCCTGTGGAGATGGTCTCCCAGCCCCCAGTGCCCTGTGTAGATGGTCCCCCATCCCCCATAGGTCCATGGACAATCCCAGGGCACCCCAGATGTCCACAAAACGATCCCCACAATGCCAGATATCCGGACCATCTCCATGCACTCCAGATGTCCACAGACAATCCCCAGAAATCTACAGATGACCCACCACACGCCCAGACTCCCAAGACAGTCCCTATGCACCCCAGATGCCCACAGACGGTCTCTGTACCGCAGATATCCAGAAAGTTCCACACACCCTAGATGTCCACACAATCCCTAAGTATCCCAAACGTTCACAGATGGTCCTGTGCACCTCAGACGTTCGCACCTCAGACGTTCAGACGGTCTCTACACACCCCAGACGCTCACAGATGGTCCCCAAGTTTCCCAGACTTCACAGGAGGTCCCCATGCACCCTGGATGTCTATAGACGGTCCCCACATATTCCCAACATCCACAGATGATCTCCATGTACCCCAGATGTCCATAAATCCCTAGGTACCCCCGGACATCCACAGTTGGTCCCCATACACTCCCAACATCCAATCTCAGGCACCCTACACTTCTAGGTGGTCCCCACACACCCTGGACGTCCACAGATGGCCCTCATGCTCTCAGATGTCCATGGGCCCCCTGTGCTCCCCAGATATCCATTGATGACCCCCCCACTTCCTAGCGGTCCACATCATTCCCGTGCACATCAGTTGTCTCACACCATTCTCACGCTCCCACGCCACCCACAGATGTTCTCCACTGTCCCCAGCCATAAATGGATGGTCCCCACATTGCCCAGATGTCCACAAAGGTCCCACACCCCCCAGATGCTCAGAGATGGTCCCCAGGTTCCCCAGAAGGTCCCAGGCTCCCCCAGACTCCTGTCAGCCCATTTTGTCAAAGTCCAGTCATAAGGTTGATCTATCAGAGCCTCTTCTCGGGAGGATTTGGGTGCAAGGGGCCGAGGTGAGAGGCCAAGCAGGAGGTGGCGGGGGGCAGGGGGCGGGTCTCACCTCTCCCCCAGGTAGTCCCCGATGGCCGTCTTGTTCAGGCCTTCGCCCTTGTACAGGAAGCGGGCGATCTCCTCGGGTGTGTTCTGCAGAAGTTCATTCTCCACCAGGAACTGGATGCCCTGGGGGGCGGGAGCTGGGTCTCAGGGCTGGGTACTCAGAAAGCCACGCCCCTCCCCCCACATCCTCAGAAACCAGAGCCTCCAAACCCACCCCCACCCTCAACGGAGTAGGGCTGAGTTTTACTTTCAGGCTTTTCCCAGGTCCTCAAATACCATCCGTCCCACGTCCTAGCCTTTGCATCTACTGTTCCCTCTGCCTTTGCCTGGTTAATTCCAGCCCCCTGGAAGCAGGGTCTGGCAAGGAACAGGAGGTCCGTGAATGTTTGCTGAATGACTGAGCAAACTACCATTGCTTTGGACAAGAAGAATAAAGTGGGAAACTGTTAGTAGGCAGCAGTCCATCAAGGGCTGTGGGGGCCAAGCCTCAGGCTGGACTAAGGCTTTCTCAAGCTCTCCTGATGCCACGAGGACCACCACGGTGGCTATATCTCACTCTGGATCATGGTATCCATGCCTAGGGGCTCCCTGAGGGCAAGGCAGGGTCAAACTCTTCTCTGGGTCCTCAGCTTTGCCTAGCAGAGGGGCAGGCCCGAGGGAGGCCTCAGGAGATGGGTGTAAAATGAATGACTGAATGAACGAACAAACATCTTTCTTCCACCTGGTGAACACTAACTCATCCTTCAAACCTGACCCGAATATACCCTCCTCAGGGAAGCCCTCCTTGATGCCACCAGGCTTGCTCCTCTGAGTGTCCACAGCCCTGGTACCTCTCTCTCTCTCTCTCTGTCATGGCACTTGTCAACCCTCTTCTGTACACGTCACTATCCATATTCCCTACCAGACTCAATCGAGCTCTTCCTGGGGACTCTAGATGACAACAGAAGTGGGCCCTAAAATATGAGCAAAAAGGGGAAGAAGACCTCCCAGGCAGAAGTTCCAGCCCAGGAACAAATGCAGCCAATATCTGAATCCAGGGATCAGGACCAAGTCTGTCCACCTAAGGTAAACCTTTAACCACCACACTTCTGGAACAGAGAGATGCCAGAATCCCCCGTCTGGATGTCTGCCTGGCTGATCCCAGCCCTGTGGCCCCAAGCACCTTTTTGGGGTCCATATTGAACTTCTTCCTGCCCATTGCCATCTTCCGATTCCGTTGCAAGGTCTTGCTACAGGGACAGAGAACGGAGGGTGTAGGGTCAATACCTGGGCATCCCCGGCCCTGGCCTGGCCCCATGACCCCCAGGTTCCCTGCCCCAGCCCTCACCTGCCCTCATTGGCCTCCAGACCCTCGACCTCGCTCATGGCTTCGCTGAGCTCCTCGCGCAAGCGCTGGATCTCCACCAGCAGCTCCTGCTTCCGCCGCCGGATGTTCTCCAGCTCCATCCGCTCCTCTGGAGTCAGGTCCGGGGGTTCTGGGAGAGGGGATCAGGGGTGGGAGGTCAGTTCTGGGGACTGGGAGCGTGGATTTCTGAAATCTGGGGGAAGACAGGGCTCCTAGGTTCAGGGGGAGGAGGAGGAGGAGGAGGAGGAGGAGAGTCCAGCCTCCTGTCTACTGGAAGAAGGGGCTAGGGCCTAGATTCCTCAGTCCAGGGGAGGAAGGGCTAGGAATCTAGACTCTTTAGTCCTGGGGGAGAAGGGGACTGGGAGCCTGAACTCTTAGGTCTGTGGCGAAAAAAGGGCTGGAAGCTTGAACTTCGGTCCATTACTTGAAAGGAAGCTGAGGCCTTGGTTTTCTGCCTCCATTCTTGGCGAGGTAGCTGTGGGTCTGGATGTCCGGACTCCTGGGTCCATGGAAAGTAACTATGGCAGGCGAAGCTGATGACAGCTTGCAAGAGTTGAGGAAGGGGGCGGGGCATCGAAGGCCCCCGTCCCCGCCTTAGCGGAATCTGTAGCCCCTAAGATCTCTCCTCACCCCACCGTCCCCAAAAGCCCCCTCCCCTCTCCCAGCAGGCACTGGGCTCGCCCGGCCCCTCCAGAGGGAATGGTTCCTCCCCGGCCTCGCCTCCGCCGCTCCCACCCCTTCCCGCTGCCACCGGAAACAGGCTCGGCCCAAACAATGGCCTGGAACGCCCCACTCTCCTGCCCCGCCGGAAGCCTGTCCCGTGCCCCACAAAAGCGAAGCGACGACGGAGCCGAACAGCTTCGCAGGGCGCACGCCGGGAAGAACGCTCGCGGCGGAATGCTGGGGCCGAAACGCTCCATCCGCTCCCAGACGGCCCCGCCCCTCCCCGACTTACCATAGACACCGTCCTCCATGGCGGCTAGGAAGGCCCGCGGGGAGTCCGGGGCGGTCCCGCCGGTCGGGCCTGGATCCGCGTTGGCCCGCGGGCTCGGGTGAGCCCGCTCAAACGCCCCGGGAGCCACCGCCGCCTCCTCAGCGCCAGTCCTCAGCGCTGAAAAGACTCTCCCTACGCCTCCCAACCGCCCCGCCAGTAGGGACCGCCCCTCGTTTTGACACCGCCAAATCCACCGCGGGCCCTCTCGTCTGCTCCGCCTCCGATACCGAAGACTCGCCCACCAGGGCGAATAGACGCGCAAGGAGTAGACGTAGCAATGTCCGGCCGGAGGTAGACGGTCTGTGAGGCCAATCGAAGTGCGAGCAGGGGCCGGGCCCCGCCTCCGAAACTAAAGAAGGTCCTTGGCTGGCTTGCTCACCAATGAGAAGCCTCGGAAAGGAGTTGCATGGAGGTGGGACTAAGCAAAAGCAGAGAGGACTACGCCTGCGCAAGGGCTCTGGGCGCTAAGATACGAGGTCAACCGAGCCCCGCCTCTAGCAATACGTTGCTAGGGGGCGGTACTTTGTTGGGCTTGTTGCCAGGGGGCGGGGCCACAACTCGGTTATTTCCGTGAGCCACACCTCCTAGCCGGCCCAGCTGGCTTTTGACTGCAGCGGTTGCCAGGCAACCGGGAGTAGCTTTGGCTCAGCTTTCTTTTGGCTTCCTTCCTCCGGGTACTGGCCCCTCCGATCTCCAGACCCATTCCTTACCCTCTCCCTTGACCTCCCCATACACCTCAGCCTCTTCCGAGTCAAGGAGTGGTGAAACAAAAGACTTATTTTTTTCTTCCAAATGCTGCGGTTTTTAGTCTCTGTCGTGGGGAATGGGACAATAGAGGAAGGCCAAATACAGTGAAAGCACAGGCTCCGCCTTCCTGCCTCAGGCTGCCTCTCAGTCTCCTCCCTCTCTCCCCAAAACTCCTCCCCTTGTTTTAGCATTCTTCTGCTCTAAGACAATTCCCCTTTCCTCAGCATCCTCCCACCTCTGATTCCTTCCCCCTTCTCAGAGTCCTTTCTGTCCTCTGTGACTCGCCTCATTTCACTTCCCCCTCCTCTCATACTCTCGCTCTTCTTAAAATCCTCCCTCCTCTCCAAGTCCTCTCGCGTCTGAGGACATTTCCCCTCCCCCACCTTTCATTCCCATTCCTTGCAGGCAAAGCGGGTGCAGGGGCCTGGCTCGGATGGAGATACTGAGCACCCCCGAAACGGGCAGGTCCCTTATCGGGTCTGAGGTGGTGTCTGGGCCTGGTCCTCACTCGCCTTCCCTCAGCTAGGCAGGTGGGGACAGATTCCAGGCCAGGACCTGGTTAAGCTGACAGATTAGCCACGGAGCCTCCTAATCCCCTCAGTGACCTTTATGAGTGGCTCAAGCTCTGCCCTCCCTAGCAGAAACCCAGGTTGCACCAGCCCTGACCCCACTCTCTCTCCTTCCAAACAGAACCCTTTTCCTGTCCCTTCACCCCCAACTTAACACCCTTCTTCATGCCTGGGTTTCCTTTGCCCCGGATACCTACCCCAGCCACCCTGAGCTGGGGTAGCAGCCAGCTAATTAATTCCATCCCGTTATTATGTGGGGATTCTGCAGGATAAAGGGAGGTGGGGAAACCAGAAGCGGGGACCTGGGTTGATGCAGCACTGGGGCAGGCTGATGGGCAATGAGAGTGCCTGCCCTCAATCCTGGGACACAGCGGTGGGAACGTGTCCTCCCTGGCACTGGCTCCTTCTGCGGCTGGCTTCTAGCCTGCTGGGCACTTAGGTAGATAGCAGCATGGGCAGGGGCCAGATCCAAGGACCTCTATGTACCCCAGAAGCACACTCCCAGACACACCATTCCATCACAGGGCTCCCAATGATCTAATCTGGGGGACAAGTCTCCCCCTAAACACATACATTCCCCTGACATTCAGAGGTACCTCCTCCTTCCCCTGCCCCCAAGCTGCACCAGAGAGGAGGTGATTCTGGCCCTGAGCCACAACCCTCACTCCCCCTTGCCTGCCCTGTCATTCAGACATCCAGGTTCAGACCTGGCCTCTGAGAGCATCTCCCATCCCTGTTGCCCCCAGAAGGCCAGGCATTCCAGAACCAGGGAGAGCTGGGGTATCTCCAGGACCCTCACCCCCATCCAACCCTCAGTGAAGTGAGGAATCATCCTCGTGGAAAGGCCCTTGGAGAACTTCAAGTTCCAATACCCCGTTTTTACAGATGGGGAAACTGAGATGAGGAGAAGGGCGTGATTTGCTCAAAGTCACACAGTCAGTTGAGGCAGAGTTGGGGTCTAGAGCAAAGCTTCCTGGATCCTTGTAAAGCACTCCATTCCACTAACTCAAGCTCAATTTCTAACCCCACTGTAGGAACACAGGAAAAAATAGATAGATATCTTTATTTATATTATATATATATATAATATACATATGTATAACATCTTTAAGAAATAGACACACATCGCTAGGTGAGAGATTCCAGAGCACTGTAGACTCACCAGCCTTGGGCCTCTCCCTTCCCTTGCCCAATAACTAGCCCTGTTACCCACAGGGTCTCACCCGAGCCCTCACCTTCTAGGTCAGCCCAGCAATGCTGCCCGTCAAGTACCGAGTCCACCTCCTCAAACTGCCAAGTTCTAGGAGCTGATTAGAACGTCCGGGTTTTGATAACGGACAACTCTGGATCCCTGGAGCCTTGATTCCTTTTGGCATTACAGAACCATAAAGAAGTCATCTATCCTCATTGACAGTCTCCACTCCACTGGGCAAACTGCAACCAGCACACCTCAGACATCAGAATTGCCGATCCTTCCCTGACTCTGTGATCGATCTAGAGCCACAGAATCTTGATTCCTTTGGACATTCTAGAATGGCACTTAAAAAAGACACAAAGCCTGTGGATCATGTAGAGCGTTGATTCTCCCCCTTGGTTCTATGTTCTAGAGCCAGTGGTCTGGAGTTATCGCCCATCAAGAACTCCCAATCTGTCACTTTAGTCCTTCTAGACCCACAGACTCTCCATTTGTTTTGTGCATTCTAGAAACATAACTCTTTAGTTTCTGGAGTAGTCCAATTCTCTGGTCAAAGCTGTTCTAGAATCCCCAGTGCTTGCCTCTGTGGTCAATCTGGATTCACAGAATCTCAACACTGGGGTTTTCTGGAACCGCAAAGTCTTTTCCTGATTTGCAGTCAACATTCCTTGTCATTGGTCAATCAATATAGTCTTGAATTCTTGGGGCATTCCATAACTTTCCCTCCTTAGGTCGTCTAGAAAAAATGATTTGCTATGTGGTTGGCTGAGTCGAGAAGAAACAGTCCCTTGAATCTTAGGTCAGTTCAGACCAACAAATTCTTCAGCTCTGCTGCTGCTTGAGAACAGATGACTTCTTCCCCTGGAGGTTGGCTATACCATCATTTCATGATCCTGCTTAACAAACCAAACCAGCCACCTAGAGGAATCTAGAAATACCAGTCCTTGCCTCTTGGGTGGTCCAGAATTCTGGATCCCTTATCTCTGGGGAGACTCAGGAATTGGGCTGACAAAGGGGTCTCAGGAGGGAGCACAGAATTCAGAGGAATTAAGGTCCAGTATGTTCATTGGTAGGTCCACTAGACGTGGCAGAACATCACCAGCTAATAATTTACCCAGCAAGCCTGTTGGTCTTAGGAAACACCTGCCCTCATCCCAGGAGAGGGCCCAATCTCTCCATCTTGCTACCTTTGGGAAAGGGGTACAAATAGGGGGGTACCAGCTTGTATCATGGGGGCAAGGTCAGCGCCAGGGTTGGTGTGAGTACTCGGGGGCTGGCAGCCCTGTCTTCTGCCTCTGCCGCATCCCCCTCCTCTTCCTCCTCTTCCTCCTCTTCCTCCTGGCAGCAACTGAGAGCAAGTTCATTCTCATAGCAAAATGCTGTCAGAGAGCCGGGGAAGCCAGACTTGGGGCTGTGGGAAGCACGCTCTGCCTGTTCGTCCAGCTCCTTGGCGCTGCAGACGGGTGTCCCTGGGACCTCATAAGTGCGATGGAAGTGGCGATAGTCAACCTCGTACTGGGAGCCACGCTGGAAGAGGACCGGCTCAAAACGATGTCCCCAGAGCAGCTCACCAGGGAGGTAGGAAGAGCGACACTGTGTGGTCATAGCTGTGGCCTCGACCATGCCCTCGAGAATGACCACCAGCTCAAAGTCAGCCCGGGCCAGCTCGGCGCGTCCTAGTTCATACAGAGGACTGGCGGAGTCGATCTCATGCACGATGGTGATGGGAGACACAAGGAAGATGCGATCGGTGCCACCATCAAAGCCCACGTCCACATCCTGGTGGTCCAGCGGTATGTACTCACCCTCCGGGGTCACGCGAGGCTGTAGCAAAAGGCGAGTGGCCAAAGACAGACATTAGGGAGCAGAGAGATAAATGGAGACAGAGACAGCAAGAGGAGGGGAGAGAGATGCAGAGAAAGAGGAGGGCAGAGACCAGTAGGTGTTGGGGTGTGGGGAGAACAGGGACCCAGAGAGAGGGGGATGGTAAGCCAGAAGGAGAGAAGGACAGAGACCCAGAGAGAGGGAGATGGAGGTCCAGGGAGGAGAGGACGGAGGCCCAGAGACTCAGAGGGAGATTGAGGAAAGAAATCCGAGAAAGACAGGGGAGAGAAAAAGAGAGGGACAGAGTGATATTCACATAGAGCCACAGAAATCAGCAAGACAGAAACGGAGTTAAAGAGACAACAGAAGATAAGAATGACATCCAACCAGCAATTGGAGAAGGAGGAGAGGGATAGAAAAATGGCTTTCAATATATGGCCAGAGAAAGATAAACCAGGATGGCAATCTAGGTCCAACAGCCTATGTTTCACCACTGCCTCAGGCTGGCCTCTGGGCTATCTACCCACACCCCCAAACCAACTACCTCCATCCCCTTGTGTGTCTGTGTATCTGTGTGGGGTGGGGGCCTAACCCCAGGCCAGGTATTGGCAGTTTCACCCCATCTACCCATTGGTTCCATACCCACCTCCCAGGCCATGTCAGCACCCCAAAGACTTCTGCGAGAGACAGTGTCCCTCCTGGTCGTGAGCCCTGGTGTTTCAGTCAAGCAGGAGACAGAGGTGGGGGTGGGGTGGGGACCCATTCTCTTGCCACTGTCTCCCCAGAGCCCCCAGAGGCTGCTGGGAGTTGTAGTTCCCACCACGACCCTGTCCTCCCCCTCACCCCAGTCCAGCCCCAGACCAGAGTTCTTAAGTGTCTTTACTTGCAAGGCAAGGGCAGCTGCTGCCCCAGAATTCGCTTGGGCAGTTTGACCACAATTCTAGAAACACAGTTCTAAGGCGCCTTCATCAGGGCGCTGGAAGGAGCCGCTGCCCCAGGAGTCAATGGGAATTGTAGTTGGTTTTTGTTTGTTTTGGTTTTTTGTTTGTTTATTTGTTTGTTTGGTGAGACGCTAAAATTCAAGAGTTTCCCAACCACTGCCCTGTACTCCTCTGAGCAGGAGGCTGGTGGGAGAGTCTGGGCCCCTGAGGTGGAGAATGAAGTCTCTCACAAATGCTGCCCAGAGGCCATGGAGAATTGTGTTCCCTGACTCTGCAGGTGTGAGTTGAGTTGCACCCCATCCTCGGGGCCTACATCTCCCACAAGCCCATAGGGGTCTGGCCTCAGTCACAGGTCTCTCTCTGTGCCACAATATCTGCTGAGAATCGTAAACCTGAGCCGTGGTTTACACCACCCGCAAAACTACAACGCCTCCTCAGACCACCCCAGGTGGGCAATTTCCCTGCCCCCAGAGGCTTCTGGGAATTGTAGTTCAGAGACTTTACCGGCCAGGCGTGGACCTCGCAGGTCTGGATTTCCCACAATTCGATAGAGGGTCCATCCTCAAGCCACAGGGAGCTCTATAAGTCTCAAAATCTGTCTGAAGTCTAGGCCTCCAGGAAGAAATGATCAGAGACCTTTCTCTTGGGTTTACATCTACAGCAGCTCGGGGAGCCATCCTCAGCGCACAAAGTGGGGCGGAAGGGGCCCTGCCCCGGGAGACTGCTGGGAATTGTAGTCCAGATCCCATCCAGGCTCCACGCACACCTGTCCCTTAGACCTACAACTCCCACCATCCCCCAGGACACCTACTCCCCGAACTCGTGAAAGGGCCCGCCCACCAGGGGGCGTGGTCGTCCGCCGGGACAGTCTCGCACCTGCAGCAGCTGGGCCCGCACGTGGGCCTCGACGAGGTGGCTGCGGCGCAGGTTGCCGACGCGCCACATGAGGCAGAGGCGGCGGTCACGCAGCGCCACGACGGCGTTCTCGCTGAAGATCAGCGTCTCGTTGCGCTTCTTGGGCTTGGCCATCTTGGCCATGACGGCGCCCACGACAAAGGCGTCCAGCACGCAGCCGGCGATGCACTGCAGCACCACAGCGGCCACGGCGGCCGGACACTCCTCGGTGACGCTGCGCACGCCGTAGCCAATGGACGTCTGCGTCTCCAGCGCGAAGAGGAAGGCGGCCAGGAAGCTAGCCACCTGCGAGAAGCAGGGGGCGGTTGGCGGCGGGGCAGCCAGGTCACCGTGCAGGGAGGCGATGAGCCAGAAGGCCAGGCCGAAGAGCAGCCAGGAGGCGAGGAAGGAGCAGGAGAAGAGCAGGCACATCCAGCGCCAGCGCACGTCCACGCACGTGGTGAACAGGTCGCTCAGGTAGCGCGCGCCGTGGCCGCCCAGGTTCACGAAGCGCACGTTGCAGTGCCCGTCCTTCTTGACGAAGCGCCCGCGGCGCCTCCCCACTGGCGACTGCGCTGGCGCCCACCCGTTGCGGCACAGCTCTGGCCCGGCCTGCTCCTCATCTCCCGCCCGATTGTTTGCCGACTCCAGGGCGCCGCTCAGGCGGCGCAGGGCCCTGGCCAGGCCCATTGGGCGGGGACACCCCCTCCACTTGGCCTAGCGGGGGGCGGGCGCCCCAAACCTGCGGGGACAAGAAACGGGCAGCCACGTCAGGGCTGCCGGAAATGGGGGGGCTCATTGGCCAGCATGCTCCCTGGGCCTTAGTGGCCTCATCTGGCAAATGGGTGGAAAATCAGAACAGTACAGCATCAACAACACTGGTGGGGGAATTCCCTGGCGGTCCAGTGGTTAGGACCGTGCGCCTTCACTGCCAAGGGCGCAGGTTCCATCCCTGGTCCAGGAACTAAGATCCCACAGGCCGCACAGTGCGGCCAAAAAACCAAACAAAAACACTGATGGTAATACTATAGGAGATGGTTGTGTAGCAACAACAGGAACACAACTATAGCCATAGCATCAGTACTGTGTTACAGCAAGCACTACAGTAACTAGAGCGGACATTTATACAGCGCCAGACACTGTTGTGAGCACTTTACATAAATTTAGATATTCGAACCTCAACAATGTAGACGTTATCACCCCCATTTTACAGATGAGGAAACAGAGGTACAGAACTAAGCTGGGATTTGAGTGCTAGCAGTCCAGCTCCGGAGTCCATGCTCATAAAATAAAGACTAAGCGGTCACAAAGAAAACAAACTTATGGCTACCAAAGGGGAAAGGGGCGGGTGGGGGGGTAGTGGATAAAACAGGAGTTTGGGATTAACAGATACACACTACTAAATATAAAAGAGATAAACAACAAGGACCTACTATATAGCACATGGAACTATATTCAATATCTTGTAATAATCTACAATGGAAAAGAATCTGAAAAAGTATACATATATAACTGAATCACAGCTGTACACCTGAAACTAACACAATATTGTAAATCAACTATACTGCAATAAAAATTTTAAAAATTAAAAAAAAAAAAAAAAGACTAAGTGGTAACTGCTGCTGTGACTCCAGCTGGGAGAGATGAGCCTGGGCTCTGAGGTCACCTATAGTTCAAAAGCTCAGAAGGCACAAGCAACAGAAGGGAAAAAAAAAAAGATAACTTGAACTTCATCAAAATTAAAAACTCTTGTGCTTCCAAGGACACTAAGATGAAAGTGAAAAGACAACCCACTAATGGGAAAAAATAGTTGCAAATCGTATCTAAGAAATTTGTAGCTAAAACATATAAAGAGGGCTTCCCTGGTGGTGCAGTGGTTAAGAATCTGCCTGCCAATGCAGGGGACACGGGTTCAAGCCCTGGTCTGGGAAGATCCCACATGCCGTGGAGCAACTAAGCCCGTGAGCCACAACTACTGAGCCTGCGCGTCTGGAGCCTGTGCTCCGCAACGGGAGAGGCCGCGACAGTGAGAGGCCCGCGCACCGCGATGAAGAGTGGCCCCCGCTCGCCGCAACTAGAGAAAGCTCTCGCACAGAAACGAAGACCCAACACAGCCAAAAATAAATAAATAAATAAATTTATAAAACATATAAAGAGCCCTTATAACTCAATAAGAAAAAGACAGTCCAATTTTAAAATGGGCAAAGGATCTGAATAGGCATTTCTCCAAAAACATATACAGTTGACCCTTGAACAACAAGGGTTTGAACTGCAAGGGTCCACTTATACACAGATTTTTTTCAATAAGTACTACAGTAGTACTACATGGTCTGCAGTTTGTTGAATCCTTGGATTCAGAACCATGTATACAGAGGACCAACTCTAAAGTTATACTCATATTTTCTACTGTGCAGAGGGTTGGCACCCCTAACCTCCATGTTTTTCAAGGGTCAACTGTACAAATAGTCAATAAGTATAGGAAAAGATAATTGACAACATTATGCCATCAGGGAAATGCAAATCAAAACCACAGTGAGATACCACTTCATACCCACTTAGGATGGCTATAAAAATTAGAAAAACCAAAGCCAGAAAAGCATTAACAAAGATGTGGAGAAATTGGCACCTTCCTGTGCTACTGGTGGAATGTAAAATTACACAGCTGGTGTGGAAAATAGTCTGCCAGTTCCTTAAATGGTTAAACATAGAGTTACTAATTCCACGCCTAAGTATCTACCCAAGAGAATTAAAACTAAGTGTCCAGGGGACTTCCCTGGCGGTCCAGTGGTTGGGACTCTGTGCATCCACTGCAGGGGGCTCAAGTTCGATCCCTGGTCGGGGAACTAGGATCCTGCATGCCGTGCAGTGCAGCCAAAAATTAAGAATAAAAACCAAAACAACAAAGTGTCCACACAAACTGTTCACAGATACTCATAGCAGTATTATTCACAATAGCCAAAAGATGGAAACACCCCCAAAACGTCCATCGATTGATGAATGAATAAATAAAATGTGGTCTATCCACACAGTGGAATACTACCCATAATTTAAAAAAAAATGACATGATAGATGCTACAACATGGATGAAACTTGAAAACACATGCGAAGTGAAAGAAGCCAATCACTAAAGACCATATATTGTGTAATTCCATTTATATGAAATATCCAAAATGGGCAAATCTGTAAACTGAGAAATAAGACTAGTGGTGCCCAGGACTGGGGAGATGGGGGGATGGGGGAGCGATAGCCAGAGGAATGGGGTTTCTTAGTGGGGTGATGAAAATGTTCTAAAATTGATTGTGGTGATGGTTGCACAACTCTGAATATACCAAAAAACACTGAAGTGTACACTTTAATGTGTGAATTGTATGGGATGTGGGTTATATTTCAATGAAGCTGTTACAAAAAACAAAAACACCATAAAACCCAGGCTTGGCCCTGACTCTCAGATCATGGGGAAACCTTTCTAAACCTCAGTTTCTTCAGCTGTAAAATGGGGAAATTGGATTTCATCAAGGTCAGGAAGGGTCTTTCAGTCATATAGACCCAGGGCCCAATCTTGGCTCAGTTGCTGACCCACTGTGTGCCTTGGGACCACTGGCTTCATTTTCTGGAGCCTCAGTTTGCTCATCTGTGGAATGGGGATTCAAGAAAACAACAACACATACCTTGAAAGGAAGAGGAATCCAGAAGAAAGAACTCGGGCTTTTGAATCAGGCAGTTGTAGGTTGAATCCCAGCTCGGGCACTTACTAGCTATATGGCTGGTGGCAAGTCATATCCCTTTCTGAGCCTCAGTTCCCTCATCTGAGAAATGGAGGGAATCTTAGCAGCTGAACTAGGGGGAGGGAGAGGAAAAGGGAAGGGGCCAGGCATGGACCTGCAGACCTCATTGCCCTCCAGCAGCTGCAGGGTTAACATCTGGCCCTGTGGTGGAGGGACTTCCGGGACCTGTCTGGGCTAGGGGTTAAATGTTTTTGCACATCAGTTCCATCAATACCTACCAAGCACCTAGGTACTATGAGCCCCCTGTGCCAGGCTCTGGGGATCCTCATGGGCTTCTTAGCAGGGCTGGGGGCACTCACTCCAAGAAGAGTGAGTTGTTAGTTGATGTCAAGTTCAACATCGACAGGTACCCACTCCCCTGCCCCGCCCCCCGCCCCCAGAGCTCTGCACCTGCTGTCTGTGACCACCTAGACAGCTCCGCCACGTGGGATTTTCTTAGGCGCATTCTGCAGAGGCAAAGCTGAGGCTCACATCAGAGTGGACCGCGCCTGGCTGTGTTCAGCGCCCACGATGTGCCCCAACTCTCTTTTTTTCAGCCTCAACTATTCTGGGCATTAGAGATTGTTCTTCCAAAAAGGGGAAACCGAGACTCGTCGCTGAAGGGGGCAGGTCTGAGGTCAGGATCCAGGCTCTGACCTCGACATTTGCAGCCCTCTCCTGCCTGGAAGTCCCCACTATGCACTAGTCTCCTCTCAGGGGCCACCTGATGACATGATGGGGGAGGGGCCGTGGGGGACCGGCGGGGCCTCCTCACACCCAGTCACCCATCTTTGACCACAACCCTTGGATGTGGGGACTTTGCTTCTCACAGTAAAGCAAACTGAGGCGCTGAGGTCCATCCCTTGCCCCAGGTCCCTCAGCCAAGGAACAGCAAACTCTGAACTCCCATCCAGCCTTCTTGGTGCCAAAGCCTGAGTGACAGACCGGACCACAGACAACCTAATCGCACGCTCCTATTTCCTGAGCACCGATGTCCCAGGCCTTGCCAAGCTCACCAGATGTCTACAGCCCGCCCACTGCACTCCACCAGACCCCGCCGCTCACCTTGGCTGCTCAGGATGCTGGGAGGTCAAGATCATCACTCCGGTTCACAGGTTGGGGAGTGGGCTGAGACCTGGCCAGACCCACGGAGTGCCAGGGGTGGGCTGCTGGTTTGGGTCCTGAGCCTTTCCAGCCCAGGACTCTGCTTTCCTAAATCCTCCTGTGCCACCCTCAGCCCCGTGAGGCAGATGTGATCTTGTCCATTTCATAAAGCAGACAGGAGGGGCCTTCACCTCCGGGGGTCCCGTCTGCATCCAACACAGTCCAGTTCAGAGGCAGCACATGGGACTCGGCCTCAGGGCACACACACCTCCCACCAGCAACGGCAGGACCCCAGCAGAGAGGATCCAGAGCCTGAAGCCCTCCCCCCCACCTCCCCCTGACCTGGGAGAGCAGCTTAATGTTTCCATATAAAGGCGACACGGGGCTTAAGGTGCATCAACTTCACGTCAAAGTCACTGTCTAATCTGAGGCTGAGAAGCCCCGCCCCAGGTGCCGCGCCCCCTCTGCCCAGAAGCGCTTTCACACGTTCCCTGAGACCCTGGGCTGTCCCCTCACAAGGCCCCCCCCCCCCCCGCTCACTAGGGGGGTCTGGGCAGCAGGTTGGAGGGCAGAGATCGACAGGAGGGGATGTGGTGTGGAGACTGAAGAAAGACGAGGGTACAGAGGCTCAGAGACGGGCAGGGAGGGGGAGTGTGGAGTGGCAGGCCTGAGATGGAGGGAAGGACAGAGACCCCCCCCCGGGGGTCACAAGAATCCAGAGGGGACAGAGGCCCGGAGAGAGAGGGGGACAGAAAAGAAGCAGACTAGCAGCAACCGAGCAAAGAGAAGTGGAGATCACATCTTAGTCAGTGGAAAGACGGGAGCTGTGGTGACAGAACCAGATGGGGGACAGAGATGGGACAAGACAACAGACAGAAAACGGAGGTGGGCTCTGAGCTGGGGGGAGTGAAGCTGGGCGGGGGAGATCGCTCTGGGGCTGGAATGTGTCACTGAGCGGGGAACGGCGAGGAGTGGGTGCAGGTGCCGGGGCAGACCCCCGAGCAAGGAAGGTTGGGGGGAGGGGGGGAAGGCTCTCCGAGCCAGGACCCCTGCCCTGGGGCTCCGCGCAGAGACACGTACCTGGTGGGGCAGCCCACCCCCATGCCCTCTGCCGGGGGCTCCTCTGTTCGGGCCGACGCGAGGCCTCTGTGGGTGCTGAGGCGCTGCAGCCTGTCCTCGGCCCCAGGGGCCTTGTGCCGGGCGCCCGACCTCTGTGTCCACAGGAGGATCAGAGGCCTGGCCTGAGGGGGGGCAGGGGGTGGGGCCAGCTCCGAGCCGCAGAGGGGGAGCCAGGGAGGACGGCCAGGCAGGGCGGCTGGGCCTCGGCCCAAGCAGGCTGGAGAGGAGGCGGTGGCACAGGAAAGACACAGCGGGAGGGGGCATGGAGACAGAGCTTGGGGGCCGGGAGATGCGGACACAGATGAGGGAGCAAAGCGATGCTGAGAAAGCGATCATGCGGGCAGTGGTGGAAAGACAAGAGACACGGGGGGCTCCCCGGTTAAGCCTGAGGTGAAGCCTTAAAAGGTTGGGAGGCACACCTGAGATCCCCCCCGGAGACCCAGAGTGAGTTCCAGACGGAACAAGACATCGGGAAGGCAGGACCGGATAGCACCCAACTGGCTAGGGGTCGGACCCAGTGGCCTAGGGACAGCCGGGTGCCAGGTCCTCCCTCCTCCTCATGAGGCAGCGGCCAGAAGGACGAGTCTCACACACTCCAGGCCTCATTCTGGTCCTTTATTGCCCCTCAGGAGCCCCCGACTCTCCCCCGCTGCACGGTGCCTGCCTTTGGGAGGAGGGGAGAAGGCCCCACGCAGCCTCTCCCTGGGAAGTCGTGGCCAAACCCAGTTGGCAGGAAGACAAGGGCCGAATTCTGCTGCAGGAACCCACTCCTCGAATTTGGTCCAGCCACTGTAAAGCACTTGGGTTCCCTGGGGGAGGCCAGGGGCAGAGAGGTCAAAGGGTCACGCCAAGTGCTGCAGCTGACAAAGTGTCCACAGCAACACAGGCCACGCCAGGCCCGTCTGGGAAAAAGCCAATGGAGTCTTCTGACAGGTGGGGGGGGAGGGGGGATCACTGGGCTAAACCAAGGTTTTGGGCAAGAGGGGTCACCAGAGTCAAACCCACTGGTCTTATAGGGCCATGGGTCAAACCCAGTCCTTTGGTTGGAGGAGTCGTGGGAGCAAACCAAGCCCTAGTTTTAGAGCCACGGATCAAACCATATCCTTTGGCAAGGGGGGCATCGGACCAAACCGAGTCCTTTCAAAGAACAATAAGTCAAACAGAATCCGTCACGGCAGCCAATGGGCCAAACTAAGTCCTTCTGGAGAAGCGCTGGCCAACAGATCTGAACGAGTCCCTTCCAGGGGAATGAACTTCAACTTCAGTCCCCAAGTGGAGGGCCAGATAGATGCGGCCCGGCCGGCCTCAGACGCTGATGGTGCGGAAGACGGTGAAGCCTGACTGGGCGGTGCTGACCAGGAGCCCGGGGCACTGCGGGTGCCAGTGCAGCTCCTTCAGGGCTGTCTCGCCCTGGTGCACGAACAACAGCTGCTGGGGGAGGTCTGCCAGCGCAGGGTCAGTCTCCGCGTCGCCGGCCTCGGGGTCCCGCTCCACCGCCAGGTCCCACTGTGTGATCTGGTTGTCTGCACCCGAGGCCGCGAAGACCCCACTGTCCTGGGGGTGCCACTCGACGGAGGTCACGGGGGCCACGTGCTGCTTGAAGGTGGCCACCGGGGAGCCAGACTACGGGAAGATGGGAGTCGGGGCCTCTGAGCCCCTCAGCCTGACGCCTGGGGTGACCCAGGCAGAGACCCCCCACCCCTCTCCAGCCTTAGGGTTCAACCAGGGCTCCACCCCTTGTGCCCCCCACAAACCCAGGTTCTCTGAAAGGGACAGAGCGCAAAGTACAGCTGGTAATAAAGGTGTGATGTCCCAGGGGCTGCTGGGAGTTGTAGTTTCACCTGCAAAGAAGCCCCTCCCAGCTCCAGGCCACAAAACCACAACACTTGCTCCTCCCTGGGCCTGCCTCAGTTTCCTTCCCTATAAAAGGAAGGCGTGGTTCCGCAAGTGCTCTGCCCGCTGATTCTAGAAGGCCTTAAAGGGGGCAGTGGCATGACTCCCAGGCTCCAGAGAGGCTGAGGCAAAGAACGACACTTTTACTAAAGCAAAGGTGCTGGTGGGGGTTGGGGTCTCTCTCATTTGGAGAAGTGGTTCCAACGTTCCAGTGGCCAATCCACTTTGGCCCTGGGACCTGGCCATGCACCTGACTGGGGGGCTGGAATCCATTTCTAGAAGCTTCCCCAGGGCTGATTCTGTAGAACTCATTACATTGGGAGGAGTAAAAAAACGATCCCGGGAAGGCCCAGAGGTGTATGAAGTCACGGCTTTGTCCAGAGGGAGGCCAGGAGCTGCAACTTCTCCTGCCTGGAGACCCTCTCAGCTCTGCAGAGTCAACACTTAGCTGGGTGGTCACATCCTATCTGCTCCTGTCCCTTCTGGCCCTCAGTTCCCCCTCCCAAAATGAGTGAGCTGGGCTCTATTCTCAGCTGATTCTATAAAATCCATGGGAAGAAAAACGACCGTCTTCTGAAGCCCTTGAGCCCCTGGGCAGCACGGCCGGCGCATGGCTCCCCGCGGGCAGATGAGAGCCGTAGTCTCCGCCACCCAGCCCCGTCCCTCGTGTCAGATCTCCAGATGGTAGAGGGAGCGACCCCACAGCAGCCCCAAGCCTTCCTCTCACGGAGCCTGTTCCCTCATCTGGACGCCAAGTCACAGGGCCTTCCCAGTTCTGGTGTATAAACCATCTCGGGAGGGAAAAGCCACAAATCCTAGTGGCCTCCGGTAGCAGGAGCTTCTCCCGCCCCAGGTGTCCAGCTGGGACAGTACCTTGAACTGCCGCAGGTCCCAGACCTTGAGGGCTCCGTCATCCCCGCCGCTGAGCAGGAAGGGCTCCCGGCGGCTCCAGCTGATGACGTTGACATCCCCATCGTGGGCGGTGGCGGTGGTGAGCATGCAGGCTTTGCTGGGGGCTGCCCGGATGTCCCAGATGCGGATGGAGGCATCAGCTGAACAAGAGGCAAATACCTGGACAAGGCAGAGTCTGAGGCACCCTGGTGTACCCCCGCCCCACTCTGGAGACCGGGGTCCAGTGGTGGGCTACCCTCTCTTTTAGTGACCCCCTCATTAGGACCTGCCCCCCTCCCCACCCCAGGAGTCCAGACCCCCAGCCCTCCCTCACCGTGTCCTCGGTTGGAGACCACTGCAGGTCCTCCACGGAGCGTGTGTGGCCCACGAATGGCCGCTGGTCCACGTGCCAGGAACCGCCGTCCGTAGGCGTCCAGAGGTGGATGTTCTTCTGACAGTCACCAGTCAGCAGGCGCCCTGCAAAGGGGAGTCAGGACACAACCCTGTCCCACCCGGCCGCGGCTCACTCCCACCTTAGCACCCACCCCTGCTGTAGACCCTGCTCCTGCCCAGCCCTCAGGGCTAACTGCACACCCCAGGGACTCACCGGGCACACGAGGGGACCAGTCGAGTGCAAAGCCCTCGCCCATGTGGCCAGAGAAGGCGACGATGGGCTTCACGCGGGCCTGCTCATCCCGGAGGAAGGTCGCTAGGGCCTGGGGGTCATCCACCACCTGCAGAAGCCGCCGCAGCGCAAACACCTCCACCTGGCCCTTCTCTGACCACACCCCAGCCACTGGCTCCTCACCCAGCCACGACACCTGCAGGGGAGGGAGAAGGGGAGCGGAGGTGAGAGGGACAGGAGGCTCCAGGTGGCGACCACAGCCCCCAGCATCCCCCAGAACCAGAACTGCAGCTCCTCAGACCCGCCCCCGACCCAGGGCTGGGGCTACAACTCCCAGAAACCTTTGCGGGAATGGAATCACGGCCTGCAAGAGCAGCCTGGTACCCCGGACAACTCCCCACCCTGTGGTAGAGATGATGGTAGGGGGAGGACAAAACTCCTTCCGGACTCCCAGGAATCGACGCTTTTATTCCACCAGCCCCCAGAATGTGTTCAGGCTCCTGTTCCCTGTAACTGTCTAAATGTAGGCTGCTCACAGGCCTGTCTCCGGATCTCTCTGCCTGTGTACCTTTGCTCACTAGGAGATCCTGTTCAGCCTCAAGGTTTCCAGTAGCCCCTAGCCCTGACCTCTCTCCTCAACTCCAGGCTCACATCGAACTGACTGTTTAGACATCACAAGGCCAAAGCCAAGTTCCTAATTGCCCACTGCCACCTACTCTTCCCTGGAGGTCCCACCTTGGGCCCCAAACCGCAGGACTCATTCCCCACTTGTCTCTCCTTCCTCACACCCACCACCTATGCTGGCTCCACCCAAAATGCCACACTTCCAATCCTCTCTCAGTACCTCTGCTGCCGTCACTCGTGTTACTACCGAAGTCACCCTTCTCTGCATTCCTGTACTGGCCTCCTCACAGACTGTCCTTCTGCCCTTGCCTCCCTGCAGTCTATTCTCAGTACAGCAGTAAGAGGGATCCCTTTAAAACACAAGTCAGATCCCAGCCATCTTTCGTTCTAAACCCTCCAACAGCTCCCAATTTCTCCCCAAGTAAAAGCCGAGTCCTTACACTGGCCTACAAGGCCCTAAACAATGTCTCCTCCGTGCCCACCTGCCACACTGTGTCACTCTCCCCCTCATCCATTCAGCACTGTTCTCCCCAGCTTCCCTCAGAACTCCTCAGTTTGCCCCAGGGCCTTTGCACTTGTTATTTCCTTGCCCGCAAACCTCTTCCCACAGATACCCTTGCCTCACTCCCTCATTTCCTGCGGGTCTCTGTTCAAATGGCACCTTATCAGTGAATGCTTCCTTGACCACAATATTTAAAGAGGCAACCCCACTCCAAAAGACCCTAACTCCCTCACCTTGTTTCATTTTTCTCCACAACACTTAGCATCTTTGGACATATACACATATGCTTAGTTTCTTCTTGTTCCCTTTCCCACTGGTATGTAAGTTTCAAGGAGCCAGAGACCTTTCGCACCCTGTTAACTCCCCACAGTCTAAAACAGTACCCGAGACATGGTAATACTTTAATGGAAATACTTCTCAAGAACTATGAGGCAAGCACTGCTCCAAGTACTATACACACAGCAACTCATTTAATTCTCACATTAACCTGATTAGAAGGGGTTGTAACTCTGAAGCACAAAAGTAACCCCCCAGCCCACAAGAGTCCCTGAGCAGTAAGAGAAAACACATATCTCAAGTTACAGCCAAGCGCTGTTTCTAGACACCTGAAAAACTTCCAGTTATTGAAATAACGCTTTATGTCATTTCAGTTTATCCTCACACCGGCCCCATCAGGTAAGCTTTGTGACTCTCACCGTTTTACAGGAGAGGAAAGAACATTAAAAAATATCCCTCTATTAAGAATCCGGGGGCTTCCCTGGTGGCGCAGTGGTTGAGAATCTGCCTGCCAATGCAGGGGACACGGGTTCGAGCCCTGGTCTGGGAAGATCCCACATGCCACGGAGCAACTGGGCCCGTGAGCCACAATTACTGAGCCTGCGCGTCTGGAGCCTGTGCTCCACAACAAGAGAGGCCGCGATGGTGAGAGGCCCGCGCACCGCGATGAAGAGTGGTCCCCACTTGCCGCAACTAGAGAAAGCCCTCGCACAGAAACGAAGACGCAACACAGTCATAAATAAATAAATAAATAAATAAAAGAACGTGAATTTCTAAAAAAAAAAAAAAAAAGGGAGATCCGCGCAGTACAGACTTGTTAAAAAAAAAAAAAAAAGAATCCGCCTTCCAATGCAGGGGACGCAGGTTCGATCCCTGGTTGGGGAACTAAGATCCCCATGCCGTGGGGCAACTAAGCCCCCACGCTTGCTCTACAGAGCCCACGCACCTCAACTAGAGAGCCCGCCTGCCGCAACTACTGAGCCCGTGTGCTCTACAGCCCCCGCCACAACTAGAGAGGCCCTCACACCACAGTGAAGGATCCCGTGTGCCACAACTAAGACCCAACACAGCCAAATAAATAAGTAAATAAATAAATAATCAATTTGGTACAAATGATGCTTGCTGAAAAAAAAACCAACTCTATAGCATCTAGCACATACTGACAATTACCATAATATATAAAACTACGTGCCAGGTGCTCTTCTAAAAGCTGAAGGGCATGGGTGCGGGGGGGGGGGGGGGTGTGCTCCAGAGAACGCAGGGCAGGCTGCTGGTGCTGTATTTACCCGAACTCTGTTGATGCCGCCATAATGGGGCACCATCGCCAGCTCCAGCTGAGGCTTCCGCTCTTCTTCATCCTCTTCATCCTCCTCCTCCTCCTCGTCACTGCTCTCAGATGGCGGGGGCTTTGTCCCATGCAGATTGTGCATCCGAAGTATCATCAATCTGGGGGAGGTGTGGCATGAATGAGGCACCGGGTGCCAGGATCCTTAGTAAGGAGGGTGGGAGGAGGCTGGAAACCCCGACTTCTAGGTCCCGAGGAAGAGGGAGCTGGTGGCTTAGGTCCCTGGTCCTGGGAAAACGTCAGTTCTTACTCACCTGTTGCTTTGGGCGCTCTCGGCCTGGGTCCCAGCACACAGATAAAGTGTAAGAGGAAGCTCGGTCCGGTTGTCTCCCAGCTGATCCCGGACTATGTCGAAGCTGAGACAGGGGGCGCCTGGGGATGGACGGAGAAGTTGGAAAATTAGGATGGGGCAGAGGAATCTCAGTCCTCTTGAGCGTGATGTCAACCCTCTTACACCCCAATCTTCTCTTTCAGAGTGCCTCTTAAGTTAAAGGCTCAGGACCAACTCCCCCCCTCAGGACCCAGGATTCCAGTCCCCTCCTTCCTCAGGGCGCAGGAGTCCGGGTGCCCAGGCCTACCAGTCTGTGCTCGGTGGTACAGCACGTAGGCCTCCTCGTCCATGACCAGCTCCTCTCCTTCGCGCAGCGGGGGTCCCCGGCCGGGTAGGTAGACCTGGGCCGGGCCCTTGGACCCTGCGTCGTGGGACTCGGCGTCCATAGGCTCCCCGGTTTCACACGTGCGCCGCCGACCCTTGCGCGCAGCCATCTTTGGCGCCTCCCGCCGCCGGCGCGAGGTAAGAGCGTCACTTCCGGGTCTCGCTTCCCTTCTTGTGAGGATCCTCCCTACTGCGCGGTTACCTTGGAAACCTCCTCGTTCACCAATTAGAGAGGGCAATGGGGAGAGGGGTGAAGGAGAGTGGCCTGGCTAGCGAGGCCTGCAGATCCGGGGAAACCGTACCCTCTCCATGACTTTGGGGCGCTCTGCCGCAGAGCAGCGGCAAGGCCTCCTGGGAGTTGTAGTTCTGCAGGAGGCCTGTTTTCCCCATCAACTAGAGGAGCTCCAAGCTCCGACTCTCCCTTCCACCTTTGACTCCCAGTCCCTTCTTTCCACTTAATTAATTATTCGTGTATGCAAATAAGAGCCCTTACTGGCAAGGAGACTAGGTTTCTGCTCCCTGAGGACCCATAAAGCCGGTTTCTTCTCCCCTCCTTGTTATGAAGGCTTTAATTTACTTCAAAATGGTTAAGTGTAGACAGGATATGTGTAAATTAGCTGGTTGAATCTACCCTCTAGGGGCAGTCAGTTGCCTAACCAGGCGTTCACCTTGCAGCTCTGGTCAGCAAGCACTTAATCAGAAAGTCCACCCTCTGGAGGCAGCTATTACTAGTGCTTCCGCTCTTTTTATTGCCCATCAGCACCAGAGGTTTGGCTAATTGGCATAATGAAATGTTAGAAATAGGTTCTCGTTGGTGAGATTAACGGAATTCAAGATACGTGGATTGACTGGGGTATAACAGACACTCTCCTCGCTTGCATGAACAGGATATTCAGAACCTAGCAAGCCTCATTACCTGTTGCCATAGGAATGGGACCCTAGACTTGATCCTAGAAAAGTTTTGATCCCAGATCTTTCTTGAGTTCTCTGTCCCCCTTCTCCTTCCACCCCAACCCCTTCTCAGCCCTTCTCTTCTTAGGGTCTTTTCTCACCGCCTCTTTGAGTCTTTACCTCCCACATCCCTCCAGGGTCTCTGTTCTTGCCGGAATTCTCTTTCTGCCCCCTCTTCCTCTATGGGACTTTTCTGTTTTTATTTCCTCCAGAGAAGCTTGAGGGGGACTAAGAGACAGACACGGAGCTCACACTAGGCTTGAGGAGGCATAAAAACATGGTTTATTCCAAACACTGCAGTACGGGACAGGAGAGTGGGAAGGGAGCTTGGTGATGAGTGTGGACTCCCAGACCCCTCTCTTCCACAACCCAGCTCCAGACCCGGCTGGAGATCTGGGAAGAGGAGGCTTTTGAGGGTCTGCTGGGTCTTCACTGAAAGGTCACAAATAAGGGTTGGATTTGGAGAGCATGTGATTAGTGGCACCTGGGGCTGGTAGTGAGGTGCGACAGGGTGGGAAGTTTTGGCCTGATGGAGGTTGGGATCAACGCTGGGGCAGTGGAGGCGGGGCTTCCGTTGGGGGCGTGTGCTAGGTCGAAAGAGGGGAAAGCTACCGCGGGTGGAAAAGGAGAAGGGGGTGTCACGGTTTGACGTCGAGGGGCAGAGTCTGGTCGGGGCACGGTCTGGGGCTCGGGTCACAGTTTGGGGTCAGGGGTCACAGTCTGGGGTCGGATGACCATTTTTAGGGGTCGGAAGTCACAGTCTGGGGTCAGGGGTTTCTGTGTGGCGGGGGCCAAGGTCTGGGGTCACAGTTTGGCGAACGCGTCTCACAGTTTTGAGTCCCGATGGATGAAAGGTTAAAAACGGGCTTCCCCGGAGGCGTGGCTGGGGCCGGGGAGCTGCACAGTGATGTGGGGGCCACGGCCCCAGGCGTGGGGGAGGGACGCGGGCGTGGCGTGACCCCACCACCTCCTGCCCCATCTGGTGACGTTAAAAAGCCCTTGTCGGGTTTAAAAAAAAAGTCCAGTGGGCTCCGAGACCCCATCCCCTTGCTCCCAGGCTGGGTGAGATTTGAGGGACCAAATCCCCCCCGGCTCGAGGTGCCCCCATAGCGAGGGGCGCAGGGCGCTGCTCCAGGCGGGGTCCGGCCAGTTCCATTTCCTTCCTTCCCAACCCGTGCGGGTCCTGTCCACTGCTAGTGCCCCCTCGGGCTGTGGCCTGCGCTGACCGAGGGGGCGGCGGGGCCCCCCAGGCCGCGTCATACCTCGGACTCGAGGCTGGAAAAGTGCGCCGAGCCCCGGCGGGTACCCAGGTCCCCGCCCCGGTGTCTCCGGTGGGGCGCGGCGGGCAGCGGCGGCCCCCAGTGCGCGGCGTGCGGGCACCGGCGCGCGTGGCGGGAGGGCCCGGTGAGCCTGCGCGCGGGGGCGGCGCGGGGACACGAGCTGAGGTCCTCGAGCGATCGCGAGGTGGGCGCGGGCGGCGGGAGGTCCCAGCCCCCCGCGGCGCGCCGGTGCCGGTGGTGGTGCGGCGCGGCAGCTGCGGGCGCGCGGTGCGAGGCCCGTGGGTGGTGAGGATGTGACCGCGGGCACCCGCAGCGGGCCCGGCGCCGGGGCGGGGGCCCCGCGGCCCAGGGCGGGGGCGGCGGCGCCCACCAGCCGCCGTCCAGGCCGTCGTGTGAGCAGCTGAGATGGCGCGGAGGCGGCAGCAGCTCCAGGCTGGCGCAGTGGCGACAGTGCCAGGCAGCGGGGCCGCTGCGCGGGGGCAGGTAGTCCCAGCTGCCGGCGCGCCAGCCCCCGAGCTTGTCGACCGACCAGTAGCGGCCAGGCGGCGGCCCGAGACGCTCGGCGTACGGGTAGGGGAAGTCGGCGAACCACCAGGGCTCCAGGCCGCCCAGCGACGCGCCGCCCAGGCTCTCCGAGTCCTCCGAGTCCGACGGCGACGGCTCTAGGTCAAGGTAAGGACAGGGGGGCGGCGCGGCGCGGCACGGGGGTGGCGCGGCCTGGACTCCGCCGCCCGCGCCCCCCGCACCGCCCGCGCCCCCCGCGCCGGGGCCCAACAGGGGCTGGCTCTCGGGGTCCGAGCGCGGCCAGCGCGTGGGCGCTGGCGGGCTCTCGTCCTCGAAGGCCAGGCGGCAGAGCGGCGGCCCGACGGCTGTGGCCGCGGCGGCCGGGGGCGCGGGCGGCGACGGGAAGCCAGGGAAGGCGCCGGCGGGGGGCTCGGCCGGCTCTTTGTCGCGCACGATGGCGAAGTAGGAGGGCGGCGGCTTCTGCGGGGGCTGCGTAGCCGGCGGCGATAGTGGGCGCCCAGTTGCGCCCCGGGGCGCGGCGCGCGCCTCGCCCACGCCCAGGCCCTGCGGCTCGATGGGGCCGTAGTAGCGGTGGAAGCCGTCGGCCAAGCTCGCGCCCCCCGGCGGCCCTGCACCTTTGGCGCGGCGCCAGCGGTCCACAGTGGCGCGCTCGCGGGGCATGAAGGGCGCGGGGCCGGGAGCGGGCCTCGCCGCCGGGTACACCGGGCTGGGCAGCGGCTGCGGCGGCGGCGGGGGCTTGGCGGGCGGCGGGGCAGCCTCCGCGCTGCAGCAGCTGTACATGCCCTGCGGGGGTCGCGGCAGAAGCCCGGTCAGCGCGGAATGCTGCGGACCACCTGCCTTCCCTCCGTCCCTCCCTCCTCTCCAGCACCTCGAGCCAGCTCCCTTCCATTTCTAGGCGTCCCTGCCTGTTTCCTCCCATCTCTCCCCCTCCGCCTCCCTCTCTCCCCCATACCCTGGAGAAGGCCAGCAGGAAATCCATGCGATGGGTGGGCCCCAGGCAGTGCCGCAGGCGCCAGTACACCAGGTGCTCCCAGGCGAAGACCAGCAGGGAGAGGCCCATGGCCACCAGGAGCATGTAGAAGACGCCCGCCATGTTGTCGATGTCCAGCTTGCTGCTCATCACCTCGATTTTGTCATTGTGGCAGATCCCCGAGAGCCACAGCCGCTCCAGCATCTCGATCTCATCTGGGGACAGGAAGGTGGGAGGTCACCTTCCGTGGGCACCCTCTGAGGACCCTCCCCTCTGATATAGGAGTCTAGGTCCTCAGACCCTGGTGTCCTGGTCCTCACCCCCTCCTTCCCCAGTACCCAGGGGTCTTTGCCTCCCCTCCCTTCCCCACCCCCTATAGGCATCTCTGCGTGCAGCCGCACCATCCCCCAGGAACTGCAGCAGTGCCAGGTCGATGGGCCGCTTCCAGCGGGAACCCTTGTGCAGGGCGATGCCGTAGCCTGTGGTGGCAAAGACCTTGCCCGAGCCGATGGTGACGAGCTTGCAGCCCTCATCTTTGCGGGCCATGTAGTTGAGCACAGCCGCGTCGTAGATGAAGGCGTCCAGCTTCCTGCCGGCAGGGGCATGAAGGGCAGGGTCAGTTCCACCCAGATGCCCGAATGGGCAACCCAGAATCCCTCTACCTCCTAACCTCCAACTGCTCCAGATTCTAACTAGTGGTGAACTTCTCAGTAAGTCACTGCACCTTTTTGTGCCTCTGTTTAAACATCTGTCAAATGGGGGCAGCGGCAATACCTCCCTTCCAAGGTTGTTGCACGGATAGCCCTCGGAGCAAAGGAAATGCCAGAGAAGTGTTAGCTGTGAGTGTTAATGAAATAACTACTGGTTTAATCCTTACTGGAACCTTCCAGAGAAGGTCCCGTATACTCCTCCATTTTAAAGAGGAGGACTGAAGCTCAGAAAGGAGAATCAGGGCTTCCCTGGTGGCGCGGTGGCTGAGAGTCTGCCTGCCAATGCAGGGGACACGGGTTCGAGCCCTGGTCTGGGAGGATCCCACGTGCCGCGGAGCGGCTGGGCCCGTGAGCCACAATTACTGAGCCTGCGCATCTGGAGCCTGTGCTCCGCAACAAGAGAGGCCGCGATAGTGAGAGGCCCGTGCACCGCGATGAAGAGTGGCCCCCGCTTGCCGCAACTGGAGAAAGCCCTCGCACAGAAACGAAGACCCAACACAGCCATAAATAAATAAGTAAATACTTAAAAAAAAAAAAAGAAAGGAGAATCATACAAATAATAATAGTGTTAATGATGACTTCTGTTGTTCCAAACACTGTTCTATCTACTGTAGTAACTCCATTCTCTCAACACTCCTATGAGGTAGAAACTATTATCTCCATTATTCAGACCGGGGAAACGCAGGCCCAGACGTGTATCTTAATTTGCTTGGGTTCTCCCTCTAGGCCCTGATATCTACAATTTGGTGGGAAGATAAGCACGGATACGGAATTAGTAGTTCTCACTGATGAATACATTGTGGCACTCGCCACATGTCACTTCCTTCCCAACTGCTGCCATTTTACATTTATCTCTGCGATGATTTGATTAATCTCAGCCTCTCCTACCACAATGCAAGCCCCTCTAGGGCAGGATCCAAGACCATCACGTTCTAGGCTGTGACCCAGCAGTTCCTGACACATACAAGGTGGTCGTAAATATTTGCGGAGTAAATGAATGAATGGATAAAGGAATCCACACTTCTGTGGATTACACACTGTGTAACTATCCTATGACATAAGGTAAGTACTCATGATCTGACCTGTGAAGATGTCCAGGGTGTATTAATGAGAAAAAAAAAACCACTAGTCCCGGAATCCTAGATAGAATATAGCTCCATAGTTATTTTGTGGGGTGAAATTTTGGTCATCTTAATTGTAGACACCAGACTAGTTCTTAGAGGGAGGTATCTGTCTTTTCTAGTCCAACATTGTCCAAAAGAACATTCTGGGATGATGGAAATGTCCCATCTGCGCAGCCTAACATGGCAGCCAACATGGCTCTGGAGCACTTGAAATGTGATCAGTACGACAAAGGGATGTAACTTTAAATTGTATTTAATTTTAATTAATTAAATTAATTTTTTTTTTTGCCACGCCAAGGCATGTGGGATCTTAGTTCTCCGACCAGAGATTGAACCCCTGCCCCCTGCATTGGAAGCACGGAGTCTCAACCACTGGACCTCCAGGGAAGTCCCTAATTTAAATTTAAATAGTCTTGGACAGCTCAGGTCTGGGGAAAACAAGAGACATCAAGGCATGTGGCTGGATGCTTGGTGAGGAGAAGGCAAAGGGTCTTCCTGACATGAATACATCACCTGGAGTCTTGAGTTGTTTGCCTGTCTGTTGATGTGAAAACCTCTGTGTCCCCAAACTTTCAGTGAAGCCCTGTCCACACACTCACATAAGCGCATATAAATGCCTTGTGCGCATGGTTGGTTGCATACAAATTAAGGAAAAGGACAGACTTAATCCTTGCACCCCAAAAGGGGAGACAGAGAGAGGATTCTCCAGATAGAATGGATCCAGCTGAAGCAACAACTTGGGGTGGGGCAGAGAATTCAAAGCTCTGGAACGTGGGGAGGGCATTCGCCACCCCGTAGTTGGAGAATGGGGTTTGAATTCATCTTATACAGATCCTAACAGGCAGGGAGAGCCCAGCTGACATCTGGAAACATACACAGTACATAGGCGAGAAAAATACCGCACTACCTGCGGGCACTGCTGCCTTGTCGGCAAACTGTAATTTCTCTCGAGGTGTCTCTTTGTTTAGGAAAATGCCCTTGGTGGGCGAAAGGTGAATTGTTTAAGGTGTTTAAGTGGGAAGAACTCGGAGTTTCCTGAGTCGGGCCAAAGAGGAGGGATGGAGGCGCTGGGGACTAGATGGAAGGAGGGTCTTCAGGGGTCCTGGGAGGGGGGCGTGTACAAGGGAGAGGTGTGGGAGGAAAGAACGGAGAAGTATTTTAGAGCCAACAGTCAAGACTTCCAGTGGTGGGAAGGTGAGCAGGGCTTTCAGGAAGAGGAGCTGAGAATCTGCTTTGAATTTAATCGTTTGCTCAGTTATTCTGGGATATAATGCCTGCCTCTTTCCCCACCTCCTTACTCCCTACCCACCCCCCCACATTGATCCTAAACCTCTAGTAAAACTCAGCCATGTCCACCAGCCTGTTTTTGGGAAAAATAAAACTTCCCACCCTGTTGCCAGAGGGATCTTGACATTTGAGTCAGCTCCCGTCCCTCCTCGGCTCCCGTCCGTCCTCAGTTCACTGTGCTTCGCGGGCTCCCCACTTCACTCCCCACAAGGCTCTTTGTCAGCAAACACCCCCACACCCCTCCTTACCCCTCTGCCTTGTCTCCCATGCACACCTCCCTCACTAAGTCTGCTCCAGCCACCCTGGGCTTTGTACAGTTCCTGGATTGCTCCAGTCTGCTCCTGCCTCAGGGCCTTTGCACTGGCCATTCTCTCTGCTGGAATAATATCCTTCTCCCAGATAGCCGCCTGGCTGGCCTCCTCACCTCCTTCAAGTGTTTGCTCCAAAGGCACCTTCCCTGGTACACTGTTTAATACTGCAACCTGTAGCCTCCTTCCTGGGTCTCCCAAACTCTCTCACCCTGCCCTATTTTTGTCCATAGCACTTACCTCCTTGTAACTATAAAATGTTTTTAGTTATTAGCTTTATCATTCATCTCCCCGCCGCCCCCCCCCCCCACTGGAATTTAAGTTCCGTGAAGGAGCAGACGTTGCTTGCCCGGCTCACTGCTGTATCCACAGGGTCTAAAACAGCACCTGGCATACAACACATGCTTAATAAAGAGGGGTTGAATGAATGAATTCAGGCTGGTTTGAGACCAGCATTCTGTGTGCCAATCACTGGAGCTGAGAGGTAAGATTTCATTAATAGGGAAAAGATGCCAAGAGGCTTTCCTCTACGGAAAACGCAAGAGAACAGTGTGTACTTTCAGTGAGGAATGTATAAAGATGTGTGTGTATACATGGTTGAATTGATCTAGAAAAAATGAAAAATAATGCTTCCTTTAGGGAAAGGGGGACTTGATGTTTCCTTTTCGGCCCTCATAAGTGAGTAAGAAATTGAACCTCTCCCATGGAATGGGCTTCCAGAACTGGCTGGGAGAAGCTGTGTTTCTTTCTTTCTTTTTAAGAGATGCATTTCCTTTCTCTTCCTGTGAGGTTGCTTGCCCTCAGTGGTAGGGTAAGCCCCCATTTGGAATGTGAGCTAGCCAAAGCCATGAGGCTGCCAATCCCTTGTACCTCTCTGTAAGGATGGAATTTTCTAGTGTTGTCCAAGGTGGTAGCCACTAGCCACAGGTGGCTATTTGAATTCCAATTTTAATTAAAATTTAAAATTCAGTTCTGTAGTTACACCAACCTCATCTCCAGTGTTTGAGAGCTGTTGGCTACCATATTGGACTGCTGACATCTTGAACATTTCCATCATTGCAGAAGGGGCTGTAGGAGAGCGCTGCTCTAGACACACATGTGTCTGTCTTCCAGACTAGAATGGAAGCGCTAGGAGAATAGAGACTTTGATTTGTTCACTGCTATACCCTCAGTGCCTAGCCCAGTGTCTGGTGCAAGAAGACCTTAATAAATATTTATTGGATGCATGAATGAATGAATGAATGAGTGCCTTTTAACTTGCATATGGTTAGGGGTATCTTGCCAGGGAGATCATGATTCATTATTTGTTTTCTTCTTTGGTCCTCTCTATTTTAAAAACATATATATAGTATGTCTACATATACAAATATATACATATATATGTGTGTATATATATATATATATATATATATATATATATATATATATATATATATATATATATATATATATGACTAACCCAGGAAAAGAGACCAAAAAATACTGATATTGGGGATTCCCCAACAAAAATGGTCCAGACAGCTCACCCTACAGTGAAGTTCACAGTCAACAACCCTGCTTATGTGCTCACAGACCCACCACTTCCAGAATTTTGGATGCCCACTCCCAAATATGAACTAACTATTAAGGATTACTAGACATCAGATAAAGGCTCTAACAAGAAAGATAGAAACAAGGAATGGCCCAGGTTCAATCCCTGGTTGGGGAACTAAGATCCTGCAAGCCGTGTGGCACGGCAAAAAAAAAAAAAAAAAGAAAGAAAGAAAGATAGAAACAAAACAAATAGGAAGTGGAGGGGGGGGGAACTTGGAGGAAACATGCAGACATGCAGAGAGTAGAAGATGTAAAAAAAAAAAGAAAAACCCAACAACTATCATTAATATCATCAGAGAAACAAGACAAGATATTGCAGCTTTGAACCATGAATAGGATATTATAAAGTAGGATACTACAGAATAATACTATAAAATTTACAAAATACCATAAAAATTCAGAGATCAAAAAAGAGTTCTTAGAAATCAAAAATATACTAGCAGAAGTGATAAAGCTTAATACAAGAGTGGGAGATAATATTAAGAAAATCTCCCAGGGAGTAGGGCAGAAAGAGAAAGAGTTAGAAAAATAAGAGAGAGAATAAAAGAAATGGATAGTCCAGGAAGCCCAATATCAAGTTAATAAGAGTTCTAGAAAGAAAAAACAGAAATGGAAGGAAGAGGCGAACTGTAATTGAAAGAATTCAAGAAAATTTCCCAGAATGAATGACCTCAGGATACGACTGAAAGGTCCAGTCATAGAAAATAGAAAAAGAAGACACATGAAAATAGATGAAGACACGTTGCTGAGAACTGTCAGCACACTGAGGACAGGGAAAAGAAAAACGGGTCACATACAGGGCTTAGGAATCCAAATGACTGGATTTTTCAACAATAACACTGGAAATTAGAAGACAGTGGAGTGATGCCTTCAAAATTCTGGAGGAAAATGATCTCCAGCCCAGAATTTTATACCCAGCCAGATGGCCCATCAAGAGTAAAGATGTTTTCATGTATGCAATGTCTCCAAAATGTATCTCCCATGTGCCTTTTGTCAGGAAGCTCAAAAGAACAAGGGAACAAAACACAGGAAGAGTAAGAAATGGGATACAACAGGATCCGAACCAGGAAGGAGGTGATGGGATCAAGATGGCGGCTATGTTCCAGACTGGAGCAGGTCAGAGGCCATGTGAGAAACTTCTTTAATAAGATGAAATTAATGGAGTACCTGATGCCTCTGAACACATAAAGAAGAAATTCATATAGTTAGTGGAGAATTTGGATTTGAATTAGTTAAGCACAAGGAAAACTCAGACACTAGGCAATTGAAAAAAAAAAAGACAATATTGACGCCAGGAAAAACAAACAATTGTGTAGGAGAGGAAAGGAATCATGGTTTACTATGTGTGGCATCTATGGGAGCATTTACACGGTCAACAAGTAAACACTGAATATTCATCTAGCCAGAATCACAATGTGGGAGCTTGGAATAATTTAAATAACAGTATGAGTATGTGTCTTCCATAGTGAGAAGTGAATGGAAAATGCCTAAAATTGAAAAATCAAGAGGTAGTCATAGAGACATGGTATTTTGAGACAGGGAGGTAAAGAGCAAAATGATACAATAAATGAGGTGAAAGCAGATTCCTCTGAGGTGGGAGAAATGGAGGGTAAAGAGGTGGGGGACCATTGGTCATTTTCATTTTCTAAAAAATCTTGTATTTGATTCTTCAAACTATGTGGATGTATAACTCTGATAAAAATTGGATGAAAAATTAGAAAAAAATGTAAAAAGGAATACCAGGGAGAAAAAGAATTCAGCAGAAGCAGGAAATCAGAGCAAGAGGTGACAGTGAGAAACAGGGGTATCCTTTGTGAACCTACAAAGCTTCTGGGTGAGGGGCACAAGGAGGGTGATTCTGGGTTTCTCGCTGGGCGACTGGGGTTATGTAGTACAGTGGTTGAGAGGTTGGACTGAGAATCAGACTGCCAGGGTTCAAATCCCAGCTCTGCCCCTCACCAGCTGTAGGGTCTTGCTCTGCGTTTGTCTTCTCATCTATAAAACAGGAATAATAATATTCACCTATAAAGAGTTGTGGGTTGAATTGTGTTCCCCAGTCTTTATACATTGAAGTCCTATCCCAGTGCCTCTGAATGTGCTCTTAATCAGAGAAAGGGTCTTTACAGTGGTGATCAAGTTAAAATGAGGTCATCAAAGTGGACCCTGATCCAGTATGAATGGTGTTCTTATAAAAAGGGGGAATTTAGATACAGAGACATGCACAAAGGGAAGATGATGTGAAAAGACACAGGAAGAAGATGGCCATCTATAAAGCCAAGGAGAGAGTCCTGGGACAGATCCTTCCTTCACAGCCCTCAGAGGGAACCAAGGAGGACTTCTAGCCTCCAGAGCCGTGAGACAATAAATTTTTGTTATGGTAGCCCTAGCAAACCGATAATGAACTTAAATGAGAACAGAACTTGATGTATAATAAACACTATAGTAAATTAAAAAGGTATGGGAATGATACCAAGCCTTGGCAAGCATGTGGAACAAATGGAACTTTCCTGCACTGCCTATGAGAGTGTAAACTGGTACAACCACTTTGGAAAAAGTCTGGCAGTATCTTTTGAAGCTAAGCAGACACCTCCCTGTGACATAGCAGGTCCGCCCGTGGGAATTTAACCAAGAAAAATGAATGTATATGTCCTCCAAACACTTGTACAAGAATCTTCATAGTAGAATATTCACAATGGCCAAACACTGGAAACAACCCAAATGTTCACCAATCAGGAGAGTGGAAGAATTCTGATATATTACTCTATTGGTATACTCAATGGAATACTGCAGTGAGCAAACTTGGTAGTAGCGTTGGATGAAGCAAGCTGGACACAAAAACTATTATATACACTGTTATATATACACTGTTTGATTCTGTTTATGTAATATTCAATGAACCAGGCAAAACTAATTTACAGTGATAATCTATGGTGACTAGAAGGGCAGAGGGGAACTAGAAATTTTCCATACCTTAACCTGGGTATGGTCACATGAACGTATAGCTGATCAATGAACCGCACACTTAAGATCTGTACATGGTGGGATGTAAACTGGTGCAGCCACTATAGAGAACAGTATGGAGTTTCCTTGAAAAGCTAAAAATAGAGCTACCATATGATCCAGCAATCCCACTCCTGGGCACATATCCGGAAAAGACAAAAATTCGAATTTGAAAAGACACATGCATTCCAGTGTTCACAACAGCACTATAAACAATAGCCAAGACATGGAAGCAACCTAAATGCTCATCGACAGATGAATGGATAAAGAAGATGTGGTATGTATGTGTGTATACACACACACACATAATGGAATATTATTCGGCTATAAAAAAGAATGAAATGATGCCATTTGCAGCAACTTGGATGGACCTAGAGATTATCATAATAAGTGAAGTAAGTCAGACAGAGAAAGGTAAATATCCTATGATATCACTTATATGTGGAAACTAAAATAATACAGGGGACTTCCCTGACGGTCCAGTAGTTAAGACTTCGCCTTCCAATGCAGGGGGTGGCGGGTTCAATCCCTGGTTGGGAAGTTAAGATCCCACATGCCTTGAGGCCAAAAAACCAAAACATGAAACAGAAGCAATACTGTAACAAATTCAATAAAGACTTTAAAAATGGTCCACATCAAAAAAACTTTTAAAAAAATACAAATGAACTTATTTACAAAATAGAAGTAGACTCACAGACATAGAAAATAAACTTATGGTTACCAAAGGGGAAAGCAGGTGAGGGATAAATTAGGAGTTTGGAATTAGCAGATACACAGTACTATATATAAAAGAGATCGACAAGGGCCTACTGTATAGCACAGGAATTATACTCATATCTTGTAATAACCTATAATGGAAAAGAATCTGAAAAAATCATACATATATATATATATATATGAATCTCTTTGCCGTACCCCTGAAACTAACCCATTATAAATCAACTATACTAGTATATATACATATTTATATACATACGTAATACATAGAGAGACCACATCAAAGTTCCCTTGGAGGAAATGGTGGCCACTTTAACGTGAGACCCACCCCCATGTTACAAGGAAATAGGTGGCTTAGCAGAGAGACTTTTTTTTTTTTTTTTTTTTTTACAATTCCTGTATCTATGGCTCCTCTGTGCTCAGAATGTGTGTTGGGGACCCCTTGAAACGGCCTCTGCTGTGTTCCAATAAAATTTTATTCACCGACAAAAAAAAATTTTTTTTTAATAAATCGATCATACTCCAATAAAAAAAGAAAAAGATCTGTGTATGTTACAGCTCAATTTTTAAAAAAAGGTGCAATATAAAAAGACACGGGATGAAGCCTCAAGCTCTTCTTATTAAGGGCTGGGACTGTGGCTGACATTTGGATGAAAAGAAAACTACAGGTATCCCTCCTTCTTTGAACTCAGGGGTGGGATAGATTTGGATTCATTTTTTTGAGACGGGGCTGGCCTCCCTTGCTGGTCACACTCTCACTGCTCTCCAAAACTCAGGAACCAAGTAGATGTGGGACATGAGGGTCCTACCCTTACCCAAGTCTTGGAATTCTTGCTCTCCAAACGTAAGAATGAGATAGACTGGGAATATGAGGGTTCCCTGTAGAAGTAAAAAAAAAAAAAAGAGGAAGGCAATTCCCCTGCCTCCCGAGGAAGGCGTTTGGTACTTGTGAAGTAAGGGGGGGCGGGGATGAGTCAGCTGGCTGGCTGGGGAGGATACTCTGGGGGTGAGTAAGGAAGTGAAAATTCCCAGGGGGGTGGGGAGGTGGCCAGAGCCCTTTTATGTTTCATGTTCATAAGCTTCACTATGAAACTTTTGGCATTTAGATGATGTAGACCCGGGCCGCCCAACTTGGTATCTACACACGTCCCTGTGGCTGGTTTAAACGCTTGAAAGGTGGCAAGTTTGAACTGAGATGTGTGGTGAGTGTAAAATGCACACTGGATTTCAAAAGGTGTGTGTGTTGGCGGGGGGGTGGGGGTGGGGGTGGGGCGGTGGAGGGCGGGAATTATGTGAAAGGTCGCAACCATTTTTATACTGATTATGTGTTGCAATAATATTTTGAATATACTAGGCTAAGTAAAATACATCATTAAAACGAATTTCACCTGTTTCTTTTTGTGTCTTTTAAAGTGGCTACTAACAATTTAGAATTACACAGTAGCTTCCATTTCCTTTCTGCTGGACAGTGCAGGCAAAGTGACGCCCTTCACGTTTCCAATCTTCAATCCAGCACACATAGGCTTGAGGTCTGGGCTTCTGTGGGGATTAAGCGAGAGATGGGCTCCAATTTTTTGGCTAATATGCTCCAGAGCTGGAAGACATGGGCCTGTGAGATGGTCCAGAAAGTGAATTCAATCTGGCAAAGGGGAGCTTGAAGCCAGGGTGACCCTGAGAAGCCCAGGAATTTGCACAGTTTTTAGGAAAGGGGTTACGGGGCTAAAGGTATCTAGATGCTAAGGGGTGGGAAACTCCAGATGACATCCGGGGGTCGGGGCAAGTACAGGAAGCGATTAAGAAGTGGAAGAAGGACAAGGAAAGAAGAGGAGGAGGAAAAGAAGAAAAAAGAAAAAGAGAGGAAAGGAAGGAAACAACAACAAAAGAGGTAAAAAGACAGAGTTCTAGAACTCCATGTGACAGCCACTAGCCAGACGCAACCAAGTCTGAATTGACATGAGCTGTGATTATAACATTCGAAGTACCCACCCTGCCCCCTGCCAAAACAGTGAAACATCTCATTAATTTTTTTTTTTTGGCCGTGGCACATGGCTTGTGGGATTTTAGTTCCCCGACCAGGGACTGAACCTGGGCCCTCAGCAGTGAGAGTGCCGAGTCCTAACCACTGGACTGCCAGGGAATTCCCCATCATTAATTTTGATATTACATATTGAAATGATAATATATTGGAGCTATTGGGTTAAATACAATGTACCATTTGAATTAATATCACCTGTTTCTTTTAGTATGGCTCCTGGATACATTTACATTACATATGTGGACCTACTGTATAGCCCAGGGAACTATATTGAATATCGTAACCTATAATTGAAAAGAATCTGAAAAAGTATATATATATATTTCAGTTATGTGTATACAACTGAATGGCTTTGCTGTACATCTGAAACATTGTAAATCAACTATACTTCAATTAAAAAAAAATGTTTCATGGGATTTCCCTGGTGGTCCAGTGATTGGGACTCCGTGCTTCCACTCTGAGGGCGCACTGGTTCGGTCCCCGGTTGGGGAACTAGGATCCCACATGCCGCCTGTTGTGGCCAAAATAACAACAAAAACCCATTCCCTATATGTGCCTGATTTTAAAAATAAATAAAATTTTAAAATGTTTCATGAATGAAAAAAATAAAATCACTCATCCACCATAAAAAAAAAGAAAAATATTACATATGTGGCTCCCCAGCTCTGCTCTAGAAAAAAGGCGGAGGAAACGCCTGGAAATATGAATAAGGAGGCGGAGAGGAGAGATCTTCACTTTTTACCTTATTATTTTTAACAAGTGTAGGTGTTAGGCAAATAAAACCTTTGAAGAGAAGGGGGAAAGAGATTTGGGAAGGGGAAACCTCGTTCATGAAGATTGGGAATGTGAAGGCAAAGGGTGCCAGGCACAGAGAAAGGGGGTGTCCTCCAGGCAGGGGAGCCCTGGGAAGGGGGCTGAGGGGGTCCATCGGGCTTCGCAGCTAAAGGAAAGACAGGAGGAAGGGTGTTCTGGAAACAAGCTTGAGGCTTTGTTCCCCACAGGTTCCCCGGGCATCTTTGAGAACCTGCGTGGAGCAGGGAACCACGTGACATGTCCCAACAATTCTAATCAAGACTGAGGGGTAAAAAAGATCCAGTTACAACTGGCACCTGCAGGGGTCAGCAGAGAGTGGGCCTGGGGGAAAGGTGTCAGGAGGGCAATACAGCTTCTGACTAACTGGTCCCTCTGATGTCCCCCTCCATTCATTCTCCACATGGAGGCCAGAGGGGGCATTTACAAACAGAAATCTGATCACATTGCTCCCCTACTTAAAGTCCCCCTTTCCCATGGCTTCTCACTGCCCTTCAAATAAAACCCAGCCCTGACCTCGGCCTCAGGGGTCACACCCTGTGTTCTACTCTCATCTACCCTCTAAACTGAGCTCTAACTGAGCTCGCCACCCTTCAGCCATGATGGCTTCTTGCTGTTCCTCTAAGAAGCCAAGACTGCTCGGGGCTCAGACCCTTTGCCTGCAAGGCTAGGCAAGTCCACCTAGCTAAGGAGGAGTCCCTCACCTCCTTCTGGGCTCTGTTCCAGTTACCTCCCCCAGAGGCCTGCCCTCAACACCCTGGTGAGTACACCCCAGCGCAGTCACACTCTAGCTCACAATCACTTTCTGAAATGATCATGCTGATTTTTGTTTGCATGTTTCTTGTTAATTTCCTACCTCTAGGTGGTAAGCTTGCTGTGGGCAGGAATTGTGATCTGTTTGTTCACTGCCTGGCATGGAGTCGAGGCTGAGAAAATAAATGCATGCTGAATGACTAAACCAATGAGGGACAGGGAGAGAGAGTCATTGTGCTTAGCTTTGTTGTAACCTTGGACTGCACTTTGGAGCCAGAACTTAACATTTCCCCATGATTTGGGAAACTGATGTTAAAAAAGAAAACAAAAACAAAAACAAAAACATATATATATATATCTCTCTCCAAGTATTGATTCCAGTGAGTTCAGATCTAATGATGATGATGATGGTAGTAATAATAATAATAACAGCAAATACCTACAGTGTGCCAGGCACTGTTCTAAGTGTTTTGCATGGATTAACTAATAATAATAACTATAATAATATATTATATTATTTAATAATATTGACTATAATAATATATTAACTAATAATAATAACTATAACAATTCTTATAAAAAACTTATGAGGTGGGTTCTCGTCATCCCCATTTTACAAAGGAGGAAACTGAGGCTCAGAGAGGTTGAGTAACTTGCCCAAGGTCACACAGCCAAGAAGGGACGAAGCCAGGATCTGAACCCTGGCAGTCTGGCTCCAGAATTCATAACCACTGGCTCTCTGAAAATATCCTAAGGCTCCTACTCCCAGAAGGGGGAGTTCATTCCCACGCTCAATGATCTCTGCCCTCCAAGCTGACCCACCCTGGGCTGGCCTCTGAGGCTGATGAATGACCCCTGACTCCTTGCCATCTCCGAGCCTCCTCAGGGGCCCCAGCAGCCCCACTCCCCACCCCCCACCTCCCGGCCCCCAGTCTGCGCTGACCCTGCCTTGAGCTGAGTGAGCGCTTCCTCTACGCGGGGCTGGTTGTAGCGCACCATGTAACTGTGCATGTCGGGGTAGTTGCTGCGGATGTTCTTCTCTGTGGACCCGTTGGGCACCGTCCCAAACTTCAGGGGCGGGTACTGCTCCTGGGGCCGCTGGAACTGGGGCAGAATGGGGAGTCATTAGGGCACCCCCCAGGGGGCATCTGGGTCAAGGATGTCCTCAACCAGCTGCTCCATTCTGGGGGACACTGGCAGACACCCCAGTCCAGAAGTGTTTCTCACACTTGCTCGCCATGACCCATGGAAACACTACTCTTCACCCATCACATACATCCGCAGTTATCTGTACGTATGTATGCAGATATGTATACACACCCACGCGCACACACAGTCAGGAGTAATATTGAAATATTTAATCCCCAGTATGGGCTGATCATGGTCCAATCAGAAGAGACACGGGCAACAAAGCTCCAGACCGGTCCCAGAGGCCCTTGATGGGCCAGGCATTAACCCTTAACTTGCTGGATCATGAGAGGTCCCAGGGGCAGGGGCTGGCATGGCACCGGCTGGGGAGCAGTTGCTAACAGTTCCCAATCTGTTCAGAAATAGTTCACTATTTTAACAACAGACCCAGCCAGATAGGTGTGTGCTGGCCTAATTACCTAGAATGCAGTCAAACATATTTTGTATTCTATTCTAATCCATTCCATTAAAAAAAAAAATGTCTGTTGTAATCCATTGAATTGGTTCCTCAACCTTCTAATAGGTCATGACACCCAGTTAACCACGTTAGTCTCAAAGTGTGCCGTGCAGACCACCAGTCCCTGAACAAACTGTGATCCGTGATGAGGTAAGTACAGAAACCAAGAGAGTGAGCGTTTCAAGCTATTTGACAGAATAATTTTATGTCTGTTGAACCTAATAAATAAAGGTGTGGGTTGGAATTTTGCACGTCTTGGTTTTAAATTTTATTTTACTTTTCCAGTAATGCCTTTCTATTATATTTTATAAAAGCATTGGTCTCCACTGGATTAGAAATGTCAAAAATTAGCCCTTCATCACATTTTGAGAGAAGCACTGGTCTAGAATATTCCATTTGGCACTACTGCCCCTAGAATATTTGGGGATACTCTCTTCTCCTTGGAATATTTAAATAGTCCATTGTGAAACATAACCATTTTCCTCCAGAATATTCCATTCTACCATTCTGGGACTCTTTCGGGGAAGAGACCCCCCCACGAATCCCCCCCTCCCCGCATCTGCCACCTCCAACCTCAGCCAATTCCCTCCCTCCCCAAACACTCATACCTTTCGGTCACTGAGCCCAGACACGGTATCCACATACTCCTCCTGGATCATGAAGGCGGCCAGGTTGGCTGTGTAGCTGGCGAGGAAGATGACGGCGAAGAAAGCCCACACCAGCACCATGATTTTGCTGGTGGTCCCCCGGGGGTTCTCCACGGGCACCGAGTTATTGAACACCAGGGCCCAGAGCAGCCAGATGGATTTCCCAATGGTGAAAGTTGAGCCGCCAGGGCCTGCAGGGGGCCAGGAGGGGGACATGGACCCCAAATCCCTTATGCTCAATGAGGGAGCAGAAAGAACTACAATTCCCAGTGGCCCCTGAGGCCCCTGTTGCCTCAGGAGACCATAGCTCTATCCCTGGGGCTGTGGGGAAACGTAGTTCTATCTGTGGTCCAGGCACTCTGAGGTAGGGTGATGGAGGAAGGGGACTCACGTTTGCCCGTGGCCAGGCTGCGGTTGTAGCCGACGGGACTGAGGTACTCAAAGATGAAAACGGTGACGGCGACCACAGTGAGGCACATGACGAACATCATCACCCACACGGCAGGGCTGTATGGCTCTGAGGGCAAGGGGGTGTGTGGCCATGACTCAGTCAAGCCAAGGCTTGGGTGCCCACAGACATGTGAACAAGGTACAGCCCAGATCTGACCCCGTCCTACTCTGCCCTCTTCTTGGGGACAGACTCATTGCCCGCCCAGACCCCTGGCAGGGGTGGTAGGGCAGTCTCTCCCAGAGAAAATCATCTCAATCATTTCTGTGACTTCAACCACCATATAGAAACTATCTCCTAAATATGTTTCCTGAGCCCCAGACCTGATTCTCCACCTCCCCCTGGCAATCCCTCCAGGCCATTCATGTCCCACACGGAGCCCAGCACCGACTCCCAGCCTCCCCATCCTGGGAGTTCACCGTCCATCCAGTCACCGCCCAGACCCTCCCTCCCGCATTTGCCACCCTCACTCCCTCCTTCCCTCCCCCTCACCAGCATCCTGTCAGTCCCCAGCCCTATGCTCCTGTCCTCCCCCCACCCCCCCACCTCGGCCTTTCCTCTCCATTCTCTCTGCCAACAAGGCTCAGGCCACATCCTGTCCCCTGGACCATCTCCCCATCCTCTCCTCTCCAGCCCTTCCCCCCACCACGGCCCTAGAAGCTCTTTCTACACCCAGAGATGACCTGGCCTCTCCCCAGCTCACAGCCCTCTGTGGCTCCCCAGTGCCCCCAGGACAAAGTCCCTGCCTCTCAGCCTTGTTTCCACTCTCATCTCTGGACTGATCATTTTTTCAAGAACCCATTGCTTTAACCACCCAGAACTCACAGTTCCCCAAACGAGCTACATCCTCTCTGCCTCTTTCTCAACAGCTCCCCTACCAGAGGCACCACCCTGACCTGTCCATCAGCCAAACCTGAGTTCCTGCGTCCCCTTCTCACACTGCTTCCGGGAGTTCACTGACAACAAACCCAAATCACTCTTTCTTGAGATCAGTACCCGGGATTTGACCTCCCTGGGCCAAGTGTAAGCGGCCAGGACTGCCCCTGTCACAGTAGGGTCACCAGCCTGGACTGTCACTGCAGTATCTGGGGACACGCCTGTCGCCTCCACTGGGCCACGTGATGGGGCATAAACATGACCTTGTCACTCCCTTGCTGAAAGCAGGGGCCCCACGTGGTGCCTGTCAGGGTGCCCTGCAGAGACCTTGGTGCAAAGAGGAGGCCACAAGAGACACCGTTGGGGAAATAGACAGAAAACAAAACACCAAAGAAGGGTTGTCCCTTCTCCTCTCAGCCCTTCCGCCTCCCAGGAGCTTTGCTCAGACTTCAGAGAGCAAGAGGGAACGGATGTGAACTGCTGCCCTTGGCCTGATGTACGCTTTCCCTTTTGTCTTCTCCAAGCTCAGTAAATGAGATCTCTACCTAATCTACCTCAAAGCCAGCAACCCATTGTGTGCCAGCTTTCTAACCGCATCCTAAGCCTGTTTACTTGTCTCACCCTCTTGGCCATCTTCCTATCCTGCACCCCAACGTCACTCTGCACAGACGTCTGCAGTAGCCTCCTCATGGGCCTCCTGCATCTGCAGACCCACTAGTGGGATATCTTAAAAGCCTGAATCTGATCGTCTATCCCCACACTACCGCCTGCAGTTAAAAGCCTTGCCATTGCAATAAAAGTAAAACCCAACCTTCCTACCATAGCAACCAAGGCCCTGCTCAATCCACCACCTGATACCCTCTCAGCCCTCACCTCCCACCTCTCCCATGATCACTCACTGCCCCCTCCCCAGGTCACACAGGCCTCCCGATAGTTCACAAATACCCCACGAACATTCCCACCTTGGGGCCTTTGCCCTTAATGTTCCATCTGCTTGGGACACTTTTCCAGCCAGATCTATGCAGGACCGGGTCACCTGCTCAGAAGGACCTGCCTGTCCACCCACAGCAACACCGACCCTATTCTTCTCTGTCTCTTCCCCCGGCTTAATTTCTCGTAGTATTCACCACCATATGAAATGATCTTGCCCATGTATCCCTTTAAGAGATTGTTTTCTGTCTCCCCCATGAGGCCCTGGGAGAGCTCTTAAAGGGCAAGGTTTCCTGTGCAGCCCAGAACCTGGCACATAGTAGGTGCTCAATAAACATTGTTTGATGGGGCCCATGCTCATCTCTTTTCCTCATCTCATACTTATATACAGGGGAAGATGGTTTTTGTGGGGCCTGCCGCTTATACAATTTGGAGGGTTCTCTTTAAGAAACAAGAAAATAAAATTATGAGTACAAGACCAGGTACAGGGCCTTGAAGGGGCTGTGCAGGAGAAGGTTCCTGAAGCTCAGACTTTCGTAGCTTCATGGTAAAATTGCCTCTGGTGGGGGAAATTCTCCCATTTTACAGGTTAGGGAACTGAGGCCCTCAGTTCACCGGAGTCACCCTGCTGGTACAAGCAATAGCAGGATGGGAAATGGACACACAGCTGCCCCCACACCCCACCCCTTGCCATTCCAGGGCCTGGGCTCACCGAGAAAGGCCGAGGGGGACACAGTGCCATTGCTACGCGCCACCATAACGCTGATGCCTGTCTCCACGAAGGGGACGGAGAAATCCACTATCTCGGACCGCTCCTCGTTGATGGTGAGAGAGCCAATGGCCATGTCCGCGCGCTGGTAGAACACCTGGGAGTGAGGACAGGGAGGGAGTGAGGGAACCCGGCTGGCTCAGGACAAAGACAGGTGCCAGGAGGAGACCAGTGACAGGATGATAGAAGGGCTAGGAGGGTGGCGGGGTGGATGAGGGGGACTCAGGCAGAATGGGGCAGGAAAGATGGAGGTGAGAGTCGGGAACAAGAGTGGGAAGAAGTGGCCTCCAGCCGCATCCTCCTCCCCCAGCAAGCCTCTGAAAGTTTTGGGCTCCATCCTCCAGGCCCCGCCCCCTTTCCCTAATAGTTCCACCCTCCGAGCCCCGCCTCCTTCGCCCCAAGTGTCCTTCCTCCTGGCCCCGCCCCTCCGCCAAGGTGGGTCCTCCTCGTGGCCCCGCCCCTTCAAATCCAGGCTTCTCACCTTTGGCCACGCCCCTTCGGCCCCAGAGTTCTCCCCTCATAGTGCCGCCCCCTCAGAGCCATGATTCCTGCCTCTTGGCTCCGCCCCCTGACCCAGCCGCTTCTCGGCCCTGACCTGGTCCCGACTCCGCCCCCCACCTGTCTTGTCCCCGCCCCCACCCTGTCCCCGCCCACCTCACCTCCCCGATCATGCCGTTCCAGACACCATCAATCTTTTTGCCGTGCTTGCCGTTGGTGACCAGGTAGAGGTCATAGCTGAAGCCGATGGTCTGCGCCAGCCGCTTCAGAATGTCGATGCAGAAGCCCTTGCAGCACCGCTTTTCTGGGCGGGGGGCGTCCGGCGGAGGGCTGCGGGGAGCGAGCAGGCTTGGGGATGTTGGGGATCCCTCCCCACCGCGCCCCCCCCCCCACCGCCTTATGGAGGGAGGGACGAGCAGCAGCTAAAACTATGGTGGGCATCGCTTTCTGGGGAAACTGAGGCTCAAAGGAATTACGTGACTTGTCCAAGGTCACCAAGCTGGACGGTTTCTGGGTCCCAGGGGAGGAGGCGGCTGGGGCTAGGACTACTAGGCTTCGAGAGAGGATTCTGAAGCTGGAACTCCTGGATCCCGGGCTGTCACCTGTGGGTGCGGTTGAGCTGGCTCCGGCAGGGGACGGAGTCTCGGATGCAAGTGCCACTGATGGGGTCGGCGGGCTCCACAATGACGAAAGGCCTCTCTTCCAGCGTGGCCACGGTGAGGTGCTGCGTGTCATCCACTGGCTGCAGGAAGCGACCGTAGCGGGACCACAGCGGGTACTTGAGGCGGAGAGTCTGCTGCTCCCAGCTGCCCACCTTGGCCAAGAGCAGGGGATTCAGGCTTCCTGAGGGGGACTTTCTAGAATGTTCTGGCCTTCATGGCCTGCCTTCCTCATAGCCGCGAGCTCCCAGCTCCTTCTCCCTCAGATCCAGGAGTCTGGGCCTCCTCCCCCACCTCTCCCTTGGACCCAGAAACCCTTTCCTCCTTCAGACCCACGAGTCTGGGCTTTCTTCTACCCGAACCCAGGGGTCTGGATTCCCAGTCCTTCCCCTTAGGACCTAGAAGTCCAGGCTCCCAGCCCCTTCCTCCGTCAGAGGCCAGAATCCAGGGCCTCAGCCCCCACCTCTGCCAGGAGTCTAGGTCCTCATTGCTTCTTCCCCAGGACCCAGGAATCCAGACCCTCTCCCACGCCTGAGGTCAGCGCCGGGACTCACCACCTCCCACGTCCTGTCTCGGGTGAGGGAGATGACCACCAGGGAGGGGTTCACCAGGAAGCCATCCTCATTGAAGGAGTAATCCCGGTTATCCCAGGTAATGTTCATGAAGTACCTGCCCAGCAGGAAGGGAGGGGACACGTGGGGACCTGAACTGGACCTTGGCAGCTGAAGGCCGAGAAAGTCCCCCTTCTACTGACCAACCCCAGCGCCCAGTTTGAATCTCTCCTCTAAGTTCCTGAAAACCCAAATACGCCTTTTCTCTGGTAGGCACTCTCCCTTGGCAGCTCGGTGCCTCCAGGACCAGGTCCCAGACCCTCAGCCTGGGTTTGAGGCTCTAGGGGACCCACCTGCCTCTGCAGCCCGATCTCTGATCACTGCCCACCGTCAAACTCTCTCCGACCAAATCCTTTTTCTGCCCCACAAATACTGAATGCAGGGTGTCCCCCAAACATATCAAGTGGTTTTCTATCTCTAGGCCTTTGTAGGTGCTTTTCTCTCTGCCTAGAAAAAAACCCTTGGACTTCCCTGGTGGTCCAGTGGTTAAGACTCTGCGCTTGCACTGCAGTGGGCACGGGTTCGATCCCTGGTCAGGGAAGTTCCACATGCCGCGCAGCGTGGCCCAAAAAAGAGAAAAAAGAAAAAAACCCTTATTCTCTCCCTCCTCATCCTGACCATTTCTTAGGTGTTCAAGACTCAGCTCACATGTCCCTTCTTCTGGACAGAAGCCCTGGGAGGGTCTCTGGACTCCCAGGTATCTCTATTATACAATGGCACCCTGTGCTCTGAATGCCTGTCACATCACCGAGGTCACTGGACCAGACCCTCAGCTGCCATCCTTGCCTCCTCGCTCCCCTCCAGCCAGGCCATCAGTCCCCAAGCCCCGTCCTTCCTGCCCCTGGGATATCTCTGCCCCATCCCCTCCTCTCTGTCCCCACAGCCCTCCTGGACCCCTACCCCAGCCTCCTACTTGGCCTCCAGCCTCCAGTCTTTCTCCTCCAGTCTGTCCCCACCCCACCCCGGAGAGGTCTTTCTATACCCCAAACTGACTCCACCTCTCCCCTGCTCATAGCCCACCCATGGCTCCCCAGTGCCCCAGAACAAAGTCCAAGCCTCTCAACCTGGCATTCAAGGCCCTTGCGGCCTGGGCCCCTCCACCTAACCAGCCTCATCGTTCCCAACCCCTAATTCTCCACCCTGAGCTATTGTGGTCTCATCAACCTGCCCAGGTTTTTCTCCCCTCTGGTCCTTTGCACAATGCTCTTCCCCCTGCCTGGATTTTCTATTTCTGGGGGACTCCCAACTGCCCTTGCAATCAAATCTAAACCCCTAACCTGGCCTAAATGCCCTACCTGAGCTGGGCCCCATGTTACTCCACCATACGCTGCCCACTTGCCCACTGTGCTCCAGGCACACTGGCTTTATTTCAGGCAATTCCAGCCCCAGGGCCTTTGTACCTGCTGTTCCCCCTCCCTCTCTTCACTCAGATCTTAAGATAGTTGGCTCTTTCTCTCTCTCTCTCTCTCCTTTTTTCTGGCTGTGCTGCGCGGCTTGTGGGATTTTAGTTCCCCAACCAGGGATTGGAACCTGGGTCCTCGGCAGTGAGAGCATCGAGTCCTAACCACTGGACTGCCAGGGAATTCCCTTGGATCTTTCTCTTTATCCTTTTTTTTTTTTTTTTAACCTCCAAATTTCACTTACTTGGAAAGGCCTTTCCTGACGACCTCACCTAACCTAGCACCATAGACATTTGTTATACATTCTACCTGCTTTATTTTCATCCCAGAAGTTATTACCTGCTGATGTTTTTTTCCTTTCTTTTCTTGTCTGTGCACTGATTGTCTCACCTATGAGACTGTAAGCTCTGAGAGCAGAGGCCGTGTTCAACATTATACCCTGTTCATAAAGCAGGGCTTGGCACACCACAGACTCTTGACAAAGGGCTTTTCAATGAATGAAATGGATGAATGAATGAGCAGTTTATTCTTCAGGTCTCAGCTTAGATACCACCTCCTCCTGGAAACCTCCCTGACTCCGTAGGCTGACCCATGACTTGTATAGCCTAGTTTGGAAGGTTGACTGGGGCCAACACAATTCCTCTCCTGGGAGGAAGTTAGCTGTGAGATTTGGAGGCATGGGTGATGGAAAGGATGGGCTGAAATGGTGAGTACGATGAAGGAACAGAAATTCTGGGTAAGCAGAAGAACTGGACAGCCCCTGGGAGTGTCAAGCCTGAGACAGAGATAGAGATAGAGACGGAGATGAAGATGGTGATGAAGATGGAGATGGTGATGGTGATGGAGAGGGGGTGGGAGAAAGATAGACAGACAGACAGACACACACACACACACACACACATAGAGAGAGAGAGAAGCAGAGAGGATCAGAAAGAGAGAATCAGAATGAATTGAAAGAGTAGCTGGAATTGAGGAATTGGCCTCAATTCCTGATGTCTGGCTTTCTGTGCATGTTTATCTTTCCAATAAACCCCTTTTTCCCCGAGGAAACTTGAATGACACTCTGCTTCCTGCAACCAAAAATGTCCTGGCTTTGCAGTACTCTCCCCAGTGCTCCCACAAAGTCCGTGCAACCTCCATTATTGCAAATAACATGCTGTGTTGTCATTATCCCATCCCTGTCTGCTACCCCTACAGGACCCTGTGTTCTTTCAAGAGAAGTCCATGGTCTTATTCATCTCTGTGTTCCCAGTGCCCAGCATGAGCCCTAGTTCCTAGCGGGCGCTCAGTAAGTATTTATGAACGAGGGATGCTTTTCTCATCCTCTTGCCCTTGGATCCTGATTCCCAGCTCCCTACTTCTCAATTCTCCTCCCTTAGGCTTTCTTCCCCACCTATTGCCCCTTCCCAAGCTCAGCTCATCCTCATTTCAGCATTAAAGTTCTCTCCTTCCACTGTCTGTCACCAAACTCATCAAGTTCTCACTCCCAAAGCTTCCTGGGGTGGAGAGGCTGTTTCCCACCAAATCCTGGTCTCCTCTTCTAAAATAATCATGTGTCAGCTGGGCACACACCTGCCCAGCTAGAATTGACATTCCCCGAAATTCCTTGCGGCTAGCCCAGGGCACGGGCAGGTGATATTCAAACTCTAACAATCAGTGCAGCACAGGCACTACCCAATCAGAATCGATGTCTAGCCAATCTGCATGGATGTGGCAGTACACAACCGATAAGTCAGTCCTGGCCCAGTGACTACGTTCTCACCAGTGGGATGTAAGACTCGTCCCTTCCACCTCACTGGCCATAAAGGAAATGGCTTGTTCACCTCCTCGCTTTCCCCGTTTTCATGCGCTAGAATTCAGACATGCCCTACAACCCAGCTTCGACTGTGCGGAAAGGAGATGGCAGAGCAACAAGGTGGGAGGGTCCTGAGTCCCTGAATGATCACATGGAGCGATGGAGTCTCCTGATAACCTGAATCATGCATCTCTGGACTGTTAAGTGACAGAGGAACAAACTTCTACCTTGTTTGGGACATTGGATTGTTGGGTCTTTTTGTCACTGAAGTTCAACTCCTACTCTAACTAGGGTATTTCACCAAATCTAAGATGCTATCAACTAGAAAATGTGTCACGATTTTCACCTACCACAAAGGAAAAAAATGCACTGCCCATGAAACCTTGGTAGGCTATCAATTGTTAAGACATGTCTTGGTTTCAAAGACATTAAACTATGCAAAAACGCGCATCCTAGAATCATGAACTATAGTAATACACTCACTGTATCTCAGGTGCTTTTTTCCAAATCACCTGATTTAACCCCAGAAAGGAGACCCAATTACACTCGTTTTACAGAAAAGGAGACTGAAGTTCTGAGAGGGGACATGACCCATTTGAGGCCACTCAGGCACAAGTACCCCAGGTACTCAGGCTCAGGAATCTTCCCACAGACCTCCCAGCCCAGCCCTACTCACCTGTGTAGACTCTCCCCTCGGTGGGTGCGGTTTTGGGCGCGACAGTCATGGCCAAGTTCAGGCAGGAAGCCATAGTCACGCAGCAGGGCCTGGGCACCTCTGGCCACTACGGCCACGCCAGCTGCCACACGCCGGGCCAGATCATCCCTCCAGCCTGCCGAGCGCACTGCAAACAGCCCAGCAGGCAGTGGGGCACCTCCTGGCAGAAGAAGGGGCTCCCCAGGGGTGCCCGAGCCCCCGCCTCCAGCCAGCTGGGGCCCCACCATGAACCAGACGTAGCCGGGCCCAGTGAGGCCAGCCTCCTCGGCTGCCCGGAACACAGGCTCGGCCTCCTCACGGGCACAGAAGAGCAGGCGGATCTGCGCACTGACACTACGGAGCTGGGCGCCCAGCACGGCCTCGCCAGCCCCGGGGTCCAGCGTCAATGCCCCGCGGTGCTCCCAGCCCACCAGGCTGCCATCAGTCAGCACCTCAATGTAGGACAGGAAGGCCCGGTGGCCGGGGGCACGCGTGGTCACAGCTACAAAAGACGTCCAGTCGTATTCCTCCAGCACCTCGAAGATGACCTGAAGCTGCTGCTCTGTGGACGAGCCCAGCTGCAGGAAGGTGGAACCCTTCTCCTGCGGGGGAGGAGGAGGAGGGTGTCAGGCCAACCCACGTGGAGACCTCAGCGCCCAGCGGTCAATAAGGGACCTTCAGCGGCCAGTGAAGGGTTCACGGCTCCCAGGGGTCCAAAGGGGACCTCATCTCCCAGCAACTGATAAGGGCATCACCGCTCCCAACGGCCAAAGGCAGCTCACAGCTCTCAACATGGCAGGCTGAGTAGCCGTTCGGCAAACCCAGCTCCTTTCCTTGCTGGGGCACAGAGCTAGACCTGGGTTATGTTTAGCCGCAGGACTGAGTTCTAGGCTCATCCATAAAAACCTCTCCCCCCATGCACCTTACTCCTCCCTGTCTGAGGGCAGATGCAGAGGCCCCAGAGAAGAGACCTAGGGGATTACAGAGCCAAAACACGGAGGAACCTGAGTCCCTGAGTCACGGCTTGGAGGCGAGCCAACTCCAATCAAGAACACCTGTTTGGATTTTAGATGAGTGAGAAACAACCTCCTATTGGGTTAAGCCATTGAGAAGTGGGGGTTTATCTGTTACAGCAGCTAACATTACTGTAGTGAACACATTCAGCATCCTGGGAGGGAACTACAGTTCCCAGCATCCACTGAGAGGGACTACATCTCCCAGCAGGCCATGAGGGTGCTGAAGGTAGTCTCTCCCAGCTGGAAGAAGCTTTGCTGAGTAGACTTGCCCTTCTCTGCTTTTCTTCCTACCTTCCTGTCCCCTCCTTTTCTGTTTCCTTTGCTGGAGTCGCTTCCTCAGTCAGAATTCTAAACATAGGAATGCCCTTGTTTCCTCTTTTCTTCTGTCCTCTCTCCCTGGTGATCTCATCCAAATCCATGGGTTTAAACACTGTTTCCTGTGTTCTCCAATATGGTAGCTACTAGCCACCCATGACTATTCACATTAAAATCAGTTAAAGTTAAATAAAACTTAGTTCCCTGGTTGCACTAACCACAGGTCAAGTGCTCAACAGCTACACATGGCTGTGGCTATCATATGTGACAGAGCAGATGAAGACCACCTTCATCATTGCAGAGAATTCTATTGGACAGCCCTCGGGCCCATATCTAGACCATCTCCAAGTCTTCTCGGCTCTCTGTTCAAAACATGACCTCAGCTGTTCAATCCTCACTACGGGCCCTGTCACGGCCCTCATTGTTACCACTCTCTTGCCTAGACGACAACAGCTTCCTAACCCATCTCGACTTCCTTTCTCGCACCTTCCATTCTCCAGACAGCAGCCAGAGTGATCTTTTCAAAATAGTAATTGGATTGCCTCCCTTCTTGGTTGAAAACCTTCCAATAATTCTACATCAGAATCAAAGTCAAAGTCCTCGCTGTGGCCCACAAGGCCCCGCATGACCTGGTCCCCGTCGCCTCTCTGACCTCATCTCACATCACCCCAACCTCTTTGCTCTTCCTCAGACACCTCAAGTTCCTTCTGGCCTCAGGGGCTTTGCCCTTCACTGTCACCTTTCTCGGGGACACTTTTCCCCCCAGCTCCTCCCCTCCTCAGTCCTCAGATCCAGCTCAGTTTTACCTCCTTGGGGAGGCCTCCCCTGACCACCATCTATTGAAACCATGTCCTCGGTCATTACCTCTCCTTCAGGACAGATTTCACTCTCTGTTATTTGTTTTTTCTGTCTCCCCATTAGAAATGCAAGCTCTGTAAAAGCAGGGACCTTGTCTTTTTTTTTTTTTAACCTTTCATAACTGTATTCCCCAGAACCTAAAACAGCCCTGGCACAGAATCAGCCAATAAATCTTCAGTAATGCGATGAGACAAGCAAGTGTACTTTCTCCCTAGGCATGTGCCTGCGGTTAAATGTGCACCGGTTAGGGCTGTTGTCCTGAGGGGATGAGGCCTCCCAGAATGCCGTGAGAGCACTGAGAGGCCCTCACCCTTGGCAGGTGGAGGTGTGCTCAGGGGACCACATTCCCAGTATTCAATGGGGGCACAGATGCAGCTGTGAGGACTACTCTTTCTTCCATTCGTAAACACTAAAGGGACTACATTTCCCAGAAGGCAACGGGTGTGCACCCAGCAGGCAGTGAAACAGAGGGGCACACATTTCTAAGCAGCAATGGAGGTACGAGGGACCACGTCTCTCCGTATTCCAAGGAGGGAGGTGGCAGCCAGGAAGTAATAAGTTCATCTCGCAGATGATCTGCCTTCAAATCTTTGGACAACTCCATGCCAAAGAGAAGAAGAAAGTTGGACAGAGATCTTTCCCAGAGTGCTCTGGACACGAGAGAACTACGAGTCCCAGCCTCCAATAGTGACCTAGTCACAAAGCCGCCGGCCCCCACAGCAGGGAATTGGTGGAGACTTAGGCTCCACCTACTCAGGTGGCCCCATCCTCAGGCGAGTCCCACTTCTCAGTTACACTGGCTCCACCTCTGAATAGGCCCCGCCCCTTCTCAGGCACCTCCTCTTAGCTGACCACTTCTTAGTCCGCACACAAGGCTTGTTCAAATTCTGCCCTTCCCTACCAGAAGTCCACTCCAGCTGGCCCCTCCTGTGCCCTCGGGAGGCAGGCCTCTCTCCAGGCCACAGCCAGCTCCAGCCTCTGCCCTCGCCTTCCCTGTAGGCTCCTGGCTTTGACCTCTCATTGGCTGAGCCTACCTCTTTGGGGGGCCTTCATCTTTCCAGGACCACCCCCTGGATTCTTGCTTTCCAAGCCTTACAGTTGGGTACGCCCACTCCCAGACCGTCTTCCTCTCTAGACTCCGCCCCTTTAGTACAGAGCAGGGGTCCTGTCCTCCCTGGCCTCCCCCCTCACTGGCTAGCCCCGCCCCTTCCCTGACTCACCCCTTCCTTGACTGGCCTCTCCCCACTTCCTAGCTGCATGGTTCTACCCCTCCCTCGCCCTCTCACTTAGGACACCTCTCTTTCTCATACTCGTCCTTGCACCAGATGGTTCTGTCCTCCTTCGTTGACCTTTAGACCCCATGCTCAGCTGGCCGGGGACCTCCCTTTCCCTCAGTACCTGATACCCCTCTTTCCTGGTCCCTGTTCCTGCCTTCCTGGCTCCCGCCTCCTCTCCAGCCCTCACCCCTTTCTGAACCCCATTCCTTTTTAACTGACTCCCCCTCGCTGATCCCAGAGCCCACCCCTCACTCCGACCTTGCCATCTCAGGCGTGTTCCTTCTCGTTCCCAGTCCCCGCCCCTCACTGGCCGGCCCCGCCTCTTCCCCAGGTCCCACCCCCTCCCCTGAGTCACCTCTCTCGCAGCCTCTCAACTCTTCCCATAGCCTGATCACCCCAGACCCTGCTTCTAGATGATTCCCCGGCACACTCCGTTCCTCCTATAGACCACGCCCCTCCAAGTCAGCTCCGCCTCTTACTGAGACCTGACCCTTACAAGTGTCCCCACCGCATCCCCGATGCTGGCCCTCAGGGCTGGCCCCGCCCCCTTACCACCCCGCCCACCCACGACGGGCCCCGGCTCCGCCCCTCAGCCTCTGGCCCCCGCCTCGCCCGCGGGTTGCGCGCACCTTGGGCGTGAGCACGAGCGCGGCGCCGCCGTGCACGGCCACGATGGGCAGCGAGGTCTGCGCCGACAGGAAGTCAAGGATGGGCGCGACGGCGGGCGCGCGCGAGTCGTCCTCGAAGACGACGCCGTGCACCCTCAGCCCCGACAGCAGGTCGCAGAGCTGCAGCACGAGGCTGCGTGGGTCCGAGCCGTTGAGCACCAGCGCCACCGGCCGCACGTCCAGGCCCGGGCTGCGCACGGCCGCCGCCACGGCCGGGCCCAGTCGCGCCGCCTCGGTCGCGTACGCGGGCCCCGAGAACACGAGCGCCACGTTGAGAGGTCGCGCCCCGCCGGGGCCCCCGCCAGGCCCGCCGGCCCCGCCCGGCCCCGGCACCTCCTCCGGGAACGGGCTGGCGCAGGCCAGCGCCAGCAGCAGCAGCATCTTAGCGGGGCCCCGAGGGCCGCGGGGGCCACCGGCGCCGCGCATCACCTGCGGGCCCTGCCGGGCGGCCTCTAAGCGCGCAAGCACGCGGGGAGGGACACGGAGGAGGGTGGGACGCAGAGACGGGGAGACACGGGGAGCAGAGAGAGACACGAATGAGAGACACAGAGATGGAAAGACAGAGACAGGGAGACAAGGTATAGGAAGAGATACACGGAGAAGGGGAGATACAAGGAGAGAGGGACTCAGATAGACGTGAGAAAGGTTGGGGTGATAGAGAGATACAGAGGCAAAGGGAGAGATACAGAAGCAAAGGAGAGACAGAGACCGAGGGAGAGATACAGAGGCAAAGGGAGAGACAGACAGGGAGAGTGGAGGTGGGTAATGGGGACAGAGAAGATACAGTGGTAGGGAGAAGAGATAGACAAGGTAGGAAGGGGGAGGACAATGAGACAGGACAGATGGGAAACAGACCCACAGAGATGGGATCAGAACAGGAGCAGAGAGAGACCCAGGAAGATAGGAAGAGATGAAAACAGCCACAGAGAGATGGTCAGGGAGAGAGAGTGATGGGGAGAAGGAGGGAGATGGAAGGAGAAACAGACAGGGATAGAGAGGCTCAGAGAAACAGAGGCAGAGAGAGATAAGGCGGAGTGACAGATATAGGGAGGGAATGAGAGGCAGGAGAGATGCAGAGATAGATGAAGGAAGGTGGGAGACATAAGAGGAACGAGAAAGTTGGACAGAGAGAGGAAGATGGAAAGAAACCCAAGAAGATGGAGACAGAGACCCCACAGCCACCAAGAGACATGCACACAAGAGATGGAGAAACAGGCAAAATCAGAGATTGAGGGAGGAGGCAGGCAGAGCAGACAGAAAACACAGGAAGACAGAAATAGCGAGGCAAAGAGCAAGACCCCCACCAGGGAGGTGCCCAGCACAGACATGAAAGGAAGGCCAGGAAGGCGAGTGGCAGGAGGGATCAAAAATAAAAGGAAGAAAAAGTGAAGGGGAACAAAAAAAGAGAAAGGGAAAAGGGGTCAGGTTGTGGGGGGAGAGAAAGAGAGAGAAAAAGAAATTAGTGGGGCATCCTGCGGAGAGAATATGCCCCCCACGACCTTACCCCTCCATTTGAGCACAACCCCCAACCCATTTTTGGCCCCGTATTCCTGTCCCTGTCCCCCCATTCTCAATGAGAGCTAGAAAGAGTCATGGGCCAGTCTGAGCTGCGGGGTTGGGGGGCACAGCTGTGGAGAGCTGGGGGGAGCGGGGGTCCCTGGCTCCCAGCCCAGAGCAATTTAGTAAATGAGAGGCAATACAGCGTCTCTTCCTGTGTTCCTGTTGAATACTAGCTGCCTGGGGTGGTCAGGCTGGGAGCCCAGACTCCTGGCTCCTGGATCTGAGGGAGGAGGGCACTGGGGGCCTGAACTCCTGGTTCTCAGGATTTAGAGCCTATAGAAGGGGCTTCTCGAAGGGGTGAGGGTCCAGACAAGGAAGGGTTCACTCTTGACTGTCAATCAGGCTCCTATCCGGTTGCCATGGTAGCGCAGGCCTCTATCCACCCCACAGACAGCTAGGGTAGGGGAAAGGCCCACACCCCTTCCGCTGCCTAGAGGCCTCACCCCCCACACCCTTCCAGCCTTCCCAGGGACCCTGGGCCACTGTCTCCCTAGGGATGGGGGCAGGGGCTCCCAGCATGCCCAAATCCTGGCTCCCCCTCGCCCCTCCTCTCCGCTGCCCTTCCCCAAGCAGCTGGCTCAATCAGTGCTCAGAATAGCCCCCCTCTGCCCCAAAATAACCCACAGCTGTGGCCTGGCGCCCCCACCCCCACCCCAGGATAACACACGCTCTCCCCTCCCTTCCTGGTGGCTGCTCACCCCTTCAGCCCCTCCTCTGCCTCTCTCAGACTCACCCCTGCCTGGCCTCTGGCCTTGGGGACCCCGGGGTCCTACTTCCTGCTGAAGCCCAAGAAGGCAGCTCCAGCCCCACCCTTCTTAGGAGGCTGGATGCCCAGTTCTCTCCTGTGAGGGATTTGGGAGGGCAGTCTCCCACCCCTCCAGGGACAGATAGAGAAGCAGTATCCCCAGCCACTGAGGGACTCTGGCGTTCCAACCCCCCAAACCTACACCCCCAGGGATCACATTGTCCGGGCCTCCAATCTCCACCTACTCATGAGTCTCTGTCCCCACTTCCATCCCCAGGGGGCCAAAGAGTCCAGACCACCATCCCCTCCCCATCAGGGGCTCAGGATACTGCGCCCCCAGCCCCCTTCTCCCTCAGACACAGAAGCCCTATCCTCCAACTTCTCCCATAGACTCGGGAGTCCTGGCTGTTGGGCCCCCTCCTTCCCCAGGACCCAGGAGTCCTGGTGCTCAGTTCCATCCTTTCCCAGGATGCAGGAGTCCCGGCTCACTCCTGCCCCCTACTCAGGAATCCGGCTGCCCAGCCTCCTTTATGCCCAGGACCCAGGAATCCAGGCCCATAGCCCTCTCCTCCCTTAAAGGACCCTTTTTGGTCTCAAGCCCCATTTGTCCCAGCATCCTGGGCACCCCCCAGCTCCAGTTGCCCGGAGTCACCCCACTCAGGTCCTATGCACAGTACAGCCTGTCCCTCAGCTGAGGAGGAGGAGGGTGCAGAGATTCCTGGTGTGTCCCTGTCTCCATCACTCCCCCCCCATCCATCACAGAAGAGAGGAGAGGCCACTTCGATCAACAGCCCGCCCCCCCACCTTCGCGTCGTGCTGCAGACGGCGTCCCGTTCCCCCCCTCCAGCCCTGTTCTCTCCCCACCCTAATCCTGGTGCTTGGAAGAGGCTAGAAGGGTATTCCAGAACCTTGAGGAAGGGATGGTAGCTTGGGGCGAGGGCTGCCAGGGCCTGGATGCTCTCAAGGTCCTTGGCAGAGGTATTAATAGCAGACTCACAGCCGAGGAGGGAGGGGAGATGGAGAGGAGAGAGGGGGGAGACTGATGCGGGCAGGGGGTGAGGGGGGCAGAGGGAAGGTGAGATGGAGAGATGGGGGATAGAGAGGGAAATGGGGCGTCAGGTGCATGGGGCTGGGGAGAGGGATCAAAGTGTCAGAAATGGGGGGTTAGGAGACCTGAGGTGTAGAGACCTGGGAAAAAGGGCTCAGAGAGGGAGAAGGAGATAGGGGGCAGAGAGTCCCCCAGAGACCCCTGTTCCCCATTCAATCCCCGTCCTTCCCGGAGGCCCCTGGCCAACTTTCCCTGTCCTAGATCTGGGGGTCCGCGTTCCCACCCACCCCCCCGCATCCTCTACCCCAGCCTTACCTTTTCATGACCCTGTTCTGTGGGGGGTATTGCGAGGGTGCCAGGAACGGAACCGGAGTCCAGCGACCCGAAGATTCGGCGGAGGGCTCAGGGAGCCGCGGAGGAGGTGGGGTGGGGGGCAGGCCCTGGGGCGGCGGCGGTGGCGGGGACCTCCTGCCCGTCCCTGGCTCCGGCTCTCCCTCCTCTTCTTCGGTCCGTCCTGCCCTGTCTGTCCCCCAAGGTTGCGGCCACTCAGACTAGGCGAGGACGCTGCTACACATGTTGCGCTGGAAGTTGGGCCCCGGACATTGCGGAGGCTGTCGGGGTGTCCTCTCGCTGCCCCGACCCCGTGGGGATCCCCCCTCCGCCCACCCGGGGTGCCCCCCTCTGCCGCTTCAGCCCCGGCTCCTCCCCCCCGTCCATGTGTCCGGTCCCGCCTCTCCCTGGCTCATTCGCATCCCCCCCCCACCCCCCCACCCCCGTGCCCTTAGCACTCCCCCCCTCCCGCTTCTGTGTCTGTCTGTCTGTCTGGGTCACCTCTGAAGCCGGTGGCTTGTGTGTGTGTGTGCCTGAGGGGCGGAAGACTGCCTGTCGGGGGGACTGCTCGCCCCTTCCTCGCTTGGCCACCTCCAGACGACCCCCCCCGTTCCCCCACTCTTAAATACAGGCAGAAACACACAGCATACACACACGCACCACCTCACTTCCCTGGGATTCCCCTCAACACCCCCGGAGCTTGAGGAGGGAGACACACACACACACACACACACACACACACACGGGGGTCTGATGGGGCCGGGCTGCCACTGCCGTCAGGGGCTGTTCGGACAGGCAGGAGGACACAGGCAGCCGGGGACGCCAGAAGCCCGGCCGGACGCAGGCAGGAGGCACAGAGCCCAGGTACACACCATCCATCCGGGTTTGGGGGGGGGGGGGCTCGGAGGGAGGAAACTGGGGGGCCCGCGGCACCCAGGCAGGTGGCTCAGGGTCGAGACGGACAGACCCCTCCCTCCCTCCCTCAACCGCCGCAGCCCTTACAGACACACCCCCACCTCCAGCAGCCCAGCCCCAGACACCCGGACACACAGATCCTCACCGGGCAGATGGCAGACGCACGAGAGATCCCTGGGGGCCGGGCGGACCCACCCGGGCCGACACCCCCCCAGCTGGGCACCGGTGGCCGTGGGAGGCTGTGGGCGGAGGGCGGCGGCCACAGCTCGGAGGAGCTGGAGCGGGAGGGATTCGCACACTCGCTCTGTTCTCACACACACACGCTCGCTCGGGATGTGATTAACATTCAGTCCCCGTCCGCCCCTGCCGGGAGACCCACAGCCCCCCCTCTTGGCCTCCCTGGGGACCCCTCCTCCTGCCAGGGCTGGGGGAGGGGGCCACCCCCCTCCCCATCTCCCAGCCTCTGCCTTCCTCCTGGGACAAGAGAGTGAGGAGCTGCAAATAAAACGGGGAGGAAGGGGTGGGGAGCAGGCAGGGACTCAGGCCCCGGCACTGAGACATCAGATTGGGACCTGGACTCCAGAGCCCAGGGGCTGCCGCCCTCGGCCCCTTCCCCACTTTGAAGCTTGTGAAGCAGGAGGCCATTCCCAGACTTGGTTCTCCGCCATGCTAGGACCCATCTTTTGGCTTCTATTGCCCCAGAAGGCCAGGCCTGCAAACTAGGTCTCCATCATGAAGCCAGGAGTCCAGGCTCCCAGCCCCCTCCTCCCTCAGACCCAGAAATTCAAGTCCCCAGCCCCCTTCTCCTCCAGGACCCAGGAGTCCAGGCCCCCAGTCCCCTCCTCCTTCAGACCCAGGAGTCCAAGCCCCTAGCTCCCTTCTCCACTGCTACCCAGTAATCTGGGCCCCCTCCTCCAGGCCTGAGTCCCTTTTAGGCACTCAGACAAACTGACCCCTTAACACAAACCACCCTCAGCGGCCCACAAATCCAAGACTGATGGATGTCACCCTCAGGCACCCAATCCATCCGGCAATCTGAGGAAACTAATACCTCTGTACCCCTTCTTTTATTGATGGACCCTGATGTCCATCACCCGTGGGTACTCAGACATCCAGGAGGAAAGCAGCGTGTGTCCCCTCCTAGACACAGCCTGTTCCCCCCCCAGACACAGCCTGTTCCTGGCCCTCAAGGCCAGCTGTCCAGCTCCTGCCCTTCCTGCTAGAGAGGCTAGGCCCAGCGCTTCTATAAAGCGCTGTGGTGGAGTGTGGCGCAGGACACCTGGGCTCCTGAGAGTGTGTATGTGTGCCTGTGAGGGGGCAGCTCCGGAGGAGGGGCTGGAGCCAGAGCTGTGGGCTGCTGACTCCAGGGTCTGGGAGAGTAGGAGTGAAGCCTTACACCTCTGAAAAAGAAGAGACTGGTCGCCTGAATTTGTGGGTCCCAGAGGGAGGAAGGGATTGTGCATCTAGATTCCTGGGTCTAGGATGCTTGAGACACAAGATTGTTGGGTAGGACCCTAAGTCCCAAGGAAGGGGGGCTAGACTCTTGGGTCTGAGGGAGGAGGGGCTAGGGTCTTGGACTCCTGGGTCCTGGGGGATGAAGGTGCTGGGGACCCAGACTTCTGAGTCTGAGAGAGGGACTGGGGGCTGCTCTCTTGTCTTTTGAGTGGATGGGAGCTGGAGGCCCCTGAAAAGCCAGCCTCTGGGTCCCTGTCTAGGATTTTTAAAGCTCAGAGACCTGCCTCCCGAACCGCTGTCAAGGGCAGAATCTGTGCGGCTGGGCTGCAACCTTTACAGAGGCACAGACTGCTTTGGGGGAACTGGTCCCGGATTTGCGAGTTTCCGATCCCAGCGACCCCGCAAGTTCCTAGGAGGCGGCCTTGCCGGGGTAAACTCGGCGCCAACTCTGCAAGCGGGGAGGTGCGAGGTAGGGGGCGCCGGAGAGCCGGGACTCCGCCCTCGGGGGCGGAGCCTCCCGCCCGGACTCCTCCCCCTCCCGCCCGCCTCCCTCTTCCTAGCTCTGGCTCGGCCACCAGCTCCGGCCTCGGCGCCCCCGCCCAGAGCCCCCTCCCCGGAGCGGAGCCCACCCGAGGGCACCTCTCCCGCCCCCCAGCCCAGCCGCCCGGCCAGAACAGCAGCCCCGAGGGGCAGCCCCCCTCCAGCCTGACTCCCTCCAGCCCAGCCTTGCCAGATCCCCTCAACCATGAATCTCTTCCGATTCCTGGGAGACCTCTCCCACCTCCTAGCCATCATCTTGCTACTGCTCAAAATCTGGAAGTCCCGCTCGTGTGCCGGTGAGACGCCCACCGGGGCCGGAGAAGGGGGGAGAGTGCGGGAGACATTCCAGGACTCGGGGAAGGGTTTGGAGGCATAGGGGGACGGGTCCCTCCCCGCCACTGCTTGCTGGGGATCCGCCTTCCAGGTCCGGGGTCACCAGGGGGTCAGCTCCTTTCCCCAAACTGGGGATGCATCCAGTTTGGTGGGGGGGGGCTCCAGGAACCCAATTCAGCCTCCCCCGGCCCCTATCTGGGTGGCCTTAGGGTTCCCAGGGCTGGGAACAGGGAGCTGTGGCAGGCAGGGAGGCGGCTGGGAGTTGGTGACGTGGACTGTGGCCGCCAGAAAGGGAGCGGGAGGTAGGCGACCTGTTCCGGAGGGCTGAGGTCAAGTGGGGTCCTCCCGAGGCTCCACCTTGGATCCGGACTGTGGGAGGACACTGAGGGGGCCGGAGGGGGCCACGAGGCCTAGCCTGGGACAGAGCCTCCGGCTGGAGTAGCTTTGGGGCCGGGCTGCCCCCTGGCTGTGGGCCGTGGGAAAGGGCCCTGCTTAGGCCGGCGGCTGGGGAGGCCTCCAGGGACAGCTGCACTCCGGAGCCCCTCTGGCTCGCCCGGGGCCCTGGGCCTCGGTTTATTGGCCGTGCAGCCCACCTCCAGCCTCCCCCATCCCCATTTCTCTGGACCACAGGGATTTCGGGGAAGAGCCAAGTCCTGTTTGCTGTTGTGTTCACTGCCCGCTACTTGGACCTCTTCACCAACTACATCTCACTCTACAACACGTGCATGAAGGTAAAGGCGTTTCCTAACCTGCCGGGCCCTCCTGAGGGGGGAGCCGGGGAGGGAGGGTCCCAGGGAGGAGGGAATGTGGGTCCCAGACTTTTGGGTCTGAGGGAGGAGGGGCTAGGGGTCCAGACTGCTAAGCCTGAGGGAGGAGAGGCTGGGGGCCTGGACTCCTGGGTCTGAGGGGGGGAGGGGCTGGGTCTAAGTCTACTGGGGGCTCGGACCCTGTGCTTGGAGCTGAAGCACCCTCCTCATCCTCCCCTTCGACAGGTGGTCTACATCGCCTGTTCTTTCACCACGGTCTGGATGATTTACAGCAAGTTCAAAGCCACTTACGATGGGAACCACGACACGTTCCGAGTGGAGTTCCTCGTTGTTCCCACGGCCATCCTGGCGTTCTTGGTCAACCATGACTTTACCCCTCTAGAGGTAGGCCACCTGCAGGGTCTGTAGTGGTGGGGTGGGCTGTGGGAGAACAGCAGTTGACAGTGGACCCACTCAGAGGCTTCCTTCTGTAGGGTTTGCTCAGACTTCCTTCTTTTAGGACCTAAAGTTCAAAACAGGGGCTCTGGAGTCAGATGATAATAATGTAACAGCAGCAGCCCTCACTATGTGCCAGACGCTGCTCTCAGCATTTCACATACGTTAACTCATTACTTTTCACAGCAGCCCCATTCTATAGATGAGAAAACTGAGGCTTAGGGAGTTGAAATGACTCTTCCAAAGTCATTGGCCTAATGAATAGTTCAGGAGTTGGGAACGGGGCTCTGGGGGGCCAGGCTACTTGGGTTTGGATCTGTTACTTTCTATCAGCATGACCTTGGGCATGGAACTTGACCTTTCTGTGCCTCAGTTTCCCTATTTGTAAAGTCGAGATCAGGTCATTGTGAGGATTTACTGAGAGTAGACAGCATCACCTAGTGGTTAGACACAGAGACGCTAGAACCAGAGAACAGGGATTTGAAGCCCACTTAGCAGCTGTGAGACTTTGGGCAAGTCATGTAATTTCTCTGTGCCTCAGTTTTCTTGTCTGTGAAATGGGGATAATCAGTTCCTACTTCATAGGTTTTGATGGGGGTTAATATTGGTAAAGCACAGTGTCTGGCAGTAGGTAGGAAGTGCGGTCCATGTTTGTTCGGTGCCTGCAGTGTTTAGGACCGTGTGGATCCTTTTACTCCTAAACGTTAGCTGTCATAGTTTTTATTGCATGGCATTTTGGTGGGACCTGTACAAATTCCTGGGAGGAATTTTGAGAGGGCCTTTGCTAAATCTGCGATCTGCCTCCTGGGGCTGGCAGGAATCAAATTCAGAGCAGTCTTTCCTCCCTCAGGACCACTAACTCCTGCCTTGTAAGAAGCTGGCCCTGGGACTTCCCTGGCAGTCCAGTGATTAAGACTCCACACTTCCAAGGCAGGGGGCACGGGTTCGATCCCTGGTCGGGGAACTAAGATTCTGCAAGCCGCCCCTGAGCAGCCAGATGTGATGATGTTTTCAACACAAGCCACAATTCAGGAGTTTTCCTGAGGGATCTCACTTTACAATTTTGGCTACAGATTCCAGATCTATTTCTAAAAGCGCCCTGCAGGCTAGACAAATCTGACTGAGGGTGACTTTGACCCAGTGGTCCCAGAAATGTCAGAGGGAGGCTGCACTGCACTGTGGCAGGAACCCCAAGCTTGGCTGCAGGGCCTGGACTTTGCAAATTTATCATCAGCATCACCTTGCATGGAGCACCCACTGAGCTGGGCCCATTTTGCAGATGGGGAGACTGAGGCTGGGGGAAGGCAGTGGGGCTTGCTCCAGGTGGAGGAGGCCGGACCAGGACCCAGGCTTCTTGACTCCAGCTTGTGTGGTTCCCTCATTCAGAGGGTGGGGGGAGGTCACTTGTGCAAAGTGTTGGCACCGATTGTGTGTCCTGCTCTGAGCTGGCCATTCCAAATCCGTCATCATCCCGTCTGATCCCTTGGCCTCCCGGGGAAGTGGACATCCTCATCCCTATTTCTTGGAGAACTAAGGTGAGGCTCAGAGGGGAGACCTCACAGAATTTGAACCCAGGTCTGCCTGCTTTCAAAGCCCATGCTATCAATAGGTGCGTGCTGAAAAATTATTTTTTAATCATAGAAGGAAACAATTCTTTAAAAATTCAGACGTCACAAATAGATAAAGTAAAATGCAACAGACCTTCTCTCTCCTCTTACGTCATGATTCTGCTCCCCAAGGCTAACAATCGATATGTATCAATTTAATGGGTATGTTTCCCGAGAGCCTCAACTAACCTGATATACTAAGAACCTCACTGGTGGATTCTGAGTAATTATGGGAACAAGCCCTGAAGTCTAGCTGCCTGGGTAGGAATCTGTTTCCACCTGCATCTTAGCTGTGTGGCCTTGGACGAGTTACTGATCCCGTGGGCCTCAGTCTCCTCATCTGTGTAAGGGGGATAACAATAGGACTTACCTCATAGGGTTAAGGCATAAGCCAGTTAATACCCGTAAGGTGCATAGAACAGTGCCTTGGATGTAGTAAATGCTATATAAACGTCAGTTCTTAGGAACACATGCTGATGGTCCCCACTTCCTTCCCACAAACCAAAACAACCCAGGAGGAACCACACCTGCCAGCTGGCTTTGTTGTCTGAGCGGAGGTTTCGGTGGGTCTACAGATCACAAGTCACCCCAGGTGGGACTTTCAGGGAGCTGAGGACTGAAAAGGGGCCGACAGCTGTCTGCCATCTCTTCGTCTCTCCCTCCTGTGATGCCCTGTCCTGCTCACGAATGATGCTTGTCGCTGCTCCCTAAATGGTGGCCTGTGACAAGCACTTGGGGACCTTGCTTCCAATCGCTCATGCGTTCATCCAGGCATCGAATATATGCCAGGCACTGTGCCAGGTGCTGGGCCCACAGGGTGCCCAAGATGTAGGCTCCTGGGCCTCATGGAGCTCACAGTCTGGTCAGAGCTGCCAGGAAGAAGATAAGACAGGGGATGTGACCATCCAGGGGGAAGGATGGTCAGGGAGGACCTCTCTCAGGAGGCGACTGATGAGCTGAGGTTGGAAGCAGGTGGAAGAGGCAGAATGTGACTGTCTGGGGGAAGAGCTGAAGGAACAGCAAGTGCAAAGGCCCTGGGGCAGGAAGGAGCATGGTGTGTTGGAGGACCAGATGGAAGGCCCAGGTAGTTGTGGCCTGGAGGGCGAGGGGAGGGAGTAGAAGATGAAGCTGGATCGAGGAGGGCCTTGAAGGCCAAGGTTAGGAACTTGGGTTTTATTCTGGATGTGATAAGAAGTAGCTACAAGAAGGTTTTTTGTTTTTTTGTTTTTTGTTTTTTTTTTTTAAGATATTCACCATGTATTTCTTCTTTAAGTCTTCTTTTTTAAATTTATTTATTTATTTTTATATTTATTTTTGGCTGCATTGGGTCTTCGTTTCTGTGCGAGGGCTTTTTCTAGTTGCGGCAAGCGGGGGCCACTCTTCATCGCGGTGCGCGGGCCTCTCACTGTCGCGGCCTCTCTTGTTGCGGAGCACAGGCTCCAGATGCACAGGTTCAGTAGTTGTGGCTCACGGGCCCAGTTGCTCTGCGGCATGTGGGATCCTCCCGGACCAGGGCTCGAACCTGTGTCCCCTGCACTGGCAGGCAGACTCTCAACCACTGCGCCACCAGGGAAGCCCTACAAGAGGGTTTTAAGCCAGGGAGTGACACAGTCTGATTTATGTCTCTAAAGATTGCACATTGAATGTTGCCCCTACCAGGGCAGGAAAATCATCCCCCTTTTTTTTTTTTTTTTTTTTTTTTTTTGTTTTTTGGCTGTGCCACGTGGTTTGTGGGATCTTAGTTCCCCAAACAGGGATTGAACCCAGGCCCTCAGCAGTGGAAATACGGAGCCCTCACCACTGGACCGCAAGGAATTCCCAAAATCATCCCCATTTTAGAGATGAGGAAGCAGAGGCTCCGAGAATCTGGATCTCTTGCCCAGGATCTCATAGAAGGGACATCTCACAGCCGAGATCCCAACCTGGGCCACCCTTGGGAGAGGCGTAATCGCAAAGTGCTCACGAACACGGGCTCAGAACCCTTGGTTCGAATCCCAGCTCTGCCGCTTCCTAGCCACGTCCTGGGCAAGTCTCTTACCCTCTCTGGGCCTCAGTTTCCTCATCGGTAGAAGGGGATGCTGGGAATTCCCTGGTGGTCCAGTGGTTAGGACTTGGTGTTTTCACTGCCGAGGCCCAGGTTCCCTCCCTGGTCGGGGAACTAAGATCCCTCAAGCCTTGCAGCACAACCAAAAAACAAAAAAACAAAAAAAAAAAGAAGGGGATGCTGATAATAGTACCTCCCTCATGGGGTCATCGTGGGGATTAAACGAGAGAATACAGGTGGGGCAGGAAAGCGGTGTCTGGCACACAGTGAGTGCCCGGCAGGCGTCGTGGTACCTGTCACCCACTCTCCAACATCACTGCGCCTGTAACCACAATGTCTGCCATCCTCACCCTTCTCTTCTGCCCTGTCCCCTCCCGCCTCGTCCTGCCCTCTGCTCCCACGCCCCGGCCTCCCCGCAGATCCTCTGGACCTTCTCCATCTACCTGGAGTCCGTGGCCATCCTGCCGCAGCTGTTCATGGTGAGCAAGACGGGCGAGGCGGAGACCATCACCAGCCACTACTTGTTTGCGCTGGGTGTCTACCGCACGCTCTATCTCTTCAACTGGATCTGGCGCTACCACTTCGAAGGCTTTTTCGACCTCATCGCCATCGTGGCGGGCCTGGTCCAGACGGTCCTCTACTGTGATTTCTTCTACCTCTACATCACCAAAGGTAGCCAGCGTGGGGGGCCGGCTGGTAGGCAGCCTGCTCCTTCCCCAGCTCCCACCCTCCCTGGGGCCCCAGCTTCATCTCCCCAGCCCTGTATCCCTCGACGGAAGATAGGACAAAGAGAGGGGCAGGGGTGGCCTCTGACTTCTCCTCTCTTGGAATGTGTCCTAAGCCCTCCTCCTGCCCCAAGGTTCCAGATCCAAAGTCTTTCAGTCTCACAGCCGTAACAGATCCAGAATTCCCGTCTCCCAGGCCCCCGGCAGCTCTCAGAGAAGGGAGGGCCTCCTCTCTGCTGATGGACCTCTGTCCTTACCCTCAGGGACTCAGGCCCACCAAGATTCATTCATTCATTCAACCAACACATTTATGGGGCACTTTCTATGTCCCTGGCCGGGGCTAGGCTCTGGGGATACAACCTTAGGAGAAAAGATGGACAAGGCCCTCCCCTCCCTTTGTATTGTAGTCGGGGGAGATGGTGAATAAACCAGAGAGATTATTGCAAACAGTGAGAAGGGCAATGACAGAAAGAAACCAGGGATGTGTTGGTGAACAGTGGTGGAGGATGAGGGGGTTACTTTACATGGAGGGGGGTGTGGTCGGGGGAGGCCTTTTAGAGGTGATGATTAAAGCAAAGACCTTAGAAGTTCAGTCAGTCAGTGTGAAGGGAAGAGGAGACGGGAGGACAGAGGCCTGAAGGCAGCCACGCCCCCTGAGGATTAAGGCTGGGAGGGCAGAAGCGGGTGGTCTCGCCCAGCCAGCCCTGCCAGGCCTTCTGACCCCAGCGCGCCCCGAGAGCCAAGGCCTCCAGCCCTTCCAGGATGGAAGAGGAGCAGCCAGCAGTAGGAGAAATGGGGCCTCCTCTGGGGCTCCATGGCTCAGCCCTTAGGCCAGGAGCCTGGTCCCCGGCCCCACCCCCAGCTGATAATCCGGAGTCCTGGGGCTGCCCCTCCTGCATCTCTGCCCAGCCCAGCATCCAAGCCCCTGCTGTGGGCGTGGGAGGCTGTCCCCTCCGTGAGGGACCCCTTGGTCATGCCCGCCCCCCTTTCTCTCCTCCCAGTCCTCAAGGGGAAGAAGCTGAGTTTGCCGGCGTAGCCCTGGTCCTCGCCATCCCTCTTCGGGGCAGCTGCGAGAGGCAGAGGAAGGCGACGAAAGACGAAGAGCCTTCCCATCCAGGGGAACTTTTTTAAGAACCCACCTCTCGGTACTCCCCAGCCCTGCTCCTGCCGGGTTTCAGGGGGCAGTGGAGGACCCAAGTCTTGGGGGAGCTCAGGACCTGGGCTGTTTGTAGTTTTTTTGCCTTTTAGAGAAGAAAAAAAAAAAATCTTTCCACTATTTAGGTGTTGATTCTGATGACTCCTTTCTTTTCTACTCTCTGGCCCCAATTTTTATAAACTGTTTTCGAGTGTCCTGTGGGGCACGGCGGGGTTGGAGATCTTTTCCCTCCCCCGAGCCCCTTGGCTTCCTTCTGGATCCTAACCCCTCAGCCCCACTGGTTGCCAAACACTAAATCTGCTGACACCCGCCTGCCAGACCTCCCAGCGTTGCCATGGACACAACCCCCCTTCCCCCCACCCCAAACTTCTGCACTGGGGAGAGGGAAGAGGGGAGGGAAGTTCTCCCCTGATTTTTCATAATAATTTTTTCCAGAGTTTGGGTTTTTTGGTCTTGTCCTTGTTTTTTGGCAATTTAGGGGCGCATGGGAAGGGGGTTGGCCCAAGGGTCACCGTGGCTCTATGGCCACGTTTTTGTACAGAATTGATGGTTGATTCTTTGTTCTCTTGAAATAAACTGAGGAAAACGACGCCTCTCTTTTGCTACTCCTTGCCCTCTCTTCTGGTGTTTGTGGGGTCCACCCAGCACCCTGGCCCCTCTCTCTGCTTCTGCTTTATCCCGTCTACCACCCGCAGGCGATCCAGGCCTGGGAGGAGCAGGAAGATGAGAAACTGGGCTTCCTGAGACTCTGAGCTGCACCCTGACTCCTCATGGCTCCACCAGGGAAGAGGTTTTGGAGGAAAAAAATCTCGAAGATTCTTCTTATCTTGGCACAGAACTTCCCTGACAATTCTCCCTAATCTAAGGGTTGCAGAGGACAACCTCCAAGAGCCTGTGATTTGGAAGTCACCAAGGGACAGCCCCCGTCCCCCCATCATTTTGTATTGTATTGAACTGCTTTATGTTTTCTTAAAAAAAAAAAAAATGGAATTGGTTGCTGGCCTTTAAAAACCAGATTTTCACATTAAAATCGGGATTTCTGGCTTCTCTTGAAAAAAAACCCCATCAGTCTGACAATGCCGGGTCCTCGTGTCTGGGTGGCAACAGATGGCTGGAGTGAATGGCTGGGACATGAGCTTCCCCTCCCTCCACCACCAAGTCCCCAGGACTTGGCTGAGAGGTCGATACCATCTCTTACTGGGCTGACGCTGTTGTTTTGTGGTTTTGTGAAGTTCAAAGGAAAGTCAAATCTTTTCCATGTTTCCCTCCAGATTGGCTTCACACCTGGCCTGTTTCCTTCATTTGGGTTACCTGCTTGGCCCTTGTAAGCTTTTGGAGTTTTGCCCCCTGATTTCGCCAAATGCCCTAGATGTCTGCTGAGACCTTCCTGAGTTCTCCCGTAGGATGGCTCTGGAAGCTTCAGGAGGCAGGTAGCTGGCGTTTCCGAGCGTTTCATAAGCGCCAGGCAATGTGCGTTACACGGGTGAGCTTGTGGGACCCTCAGAGAACCCTCGCTTTGTTGGGGAGGAAATCGAGGCATAGCCGGGTGAGCAGCAGAGGTGGGGTTGGTACCCTGGCTTCCTGCTGCTGGATCCTGTATGTTTAGCCACTGCTGTGGGGTTTTTCAAAGGTTTTTTTTCTTTCTTTCTTGTAAGCTAAGCCAACGGACCTTCTGTTTAGAGGAATTTGTCCAGAAGCCCCATATGGAAAATGCAGGAGCAGGGCTGCTTGGGTTGATTCAGGGTCGGGAGGGGGCACCTCTTTGAACGCAGACCTCAAACCGTCAATCTAAATCCCGTCCAAGCCTCTAGTTTGACAGCCAGCCCCGCTCAGGCCCAGAGAGATTAAGTGACACGTCCCAGGTGATCCAGCTAGGGATAGAGTGAGGACCAGAGCTCTGAGTCCTCCCGTTTCCCACGCCGGCACCCTGCCCGCTCCACCGCACGGCTGCCTTTTCCTCCAGGTGCCCACAGGGACCACAGCCTGCTTCTTTCTGCACCCTTAGCACTGAGCACTGCCACACAGGAAACCAAAAAAGGGGACCACGGAGCCCACATTTGCCTCCCCACAACTCACATTGCTTTTCCCAGTTTGTAAATGAATGCTCTGCAGCCACTGCGGCCCCTGTGTGGGTGTGTCTGGTTTGGCCAGCATAACATTAAGCTTTTTTTTTGGTATTCCTTGCCAACTAATTCCACATAAAGAGAAACGGATGTCCGGTGGTTCTAGAAAAACTAGAAGGTTCTAGAGCGGCACTATCCAGTACGGTGACCATTAGCACTTGAAATGTGGCGACCCCAAATTGAGGTGTGCTGTCCGTGTAAAACAGGCGAAGGATTTCAAAAACTTAGCGCAGTAGAATGTAAGCTACCTGGCTAGTCATTTTTTATACCGAAGACATGTTGAAATGATCATATTTTGGATATACTGGGTTGAATAAAATATATGAAAATCCATTTCACTTGTTTCATTCTACTTTTCTTCACGTGGCCAGCTGGCAAGTTTAAATGCTGCCCCCCATGGCTCACACTTTGTTTCCATTGGACAGCGCTGCTCTATAATTTTTTTTTTTTTTTCTTTGGCTGCATCGTGGCATGTGGGATCTTAGTTCCCCAACCAGGGATCGAACCTGTGCCCCCTGCAGTGGAAGCGTGAGTCCTAACCGCCAGACCACTAGGAAAGTCCTGGACAGCGTTGCTCTGGACACCCCCGGGCTGTGGTACTGAACGCTGGGTGCTGAGTGAAGGCTGCCCCTTCCCAGACTCGGCCCCTGCCCCACCACTTGCTTCATGGGTACTTCACCCACTGGAGTTACCTGCTGGGTCCCTGCAGGCAGGAGCGTTTTGTGGCCCAAGCACGAGTCCCCGATTAGTTTTGGGGTTCCCTAAGACAAGCTTTCAAGTATTTGAAGACAAGGATCTCCCCTGATCTCAGTCATGGACTTGCCATCCCCTGTTCCTTTAACCACTCCTCCCATGGCATGGGTTTGAGTGGGTCCCTTGTCATCTGGGGTGAGTTAAAGGATGTGGGCCCTGGAGACAGGGCCGGTCCCAGTGTTGGCCCTGGTTCTCCTTAGAGCCCTCTCCACGGGCGGAAGCATCTTGTCTCTGAACTTGAGCTTCCTCAGCTGTACAGTGGGGCACCTCGTGCCTCCCTCCCGTGGCCAGTGCAAGGAGTAAAGGGCTCGTTGTGTCACAGGCCTGTAAAAAGGGTTTCCCTCCCGTCGCCACCCCTAGCTATCAAGGTGGTGCCCAGAGGGAGAGTCCAGGAGGTGGGCTGGAAATGGGACCCGCTACAGAGACCCCTGAGGAGACCCCATAGGATTTCCCCCCTCCCCTGGCCGCTCGAGGGGCTGGAGAGAAACAGATATGAGAAGGACACAGGGCAGTTTTCAGAAACCCTTCTGGAGGGAGGGGTCTCTCTTTACTGGCGTGGATGAGGCGGTCTAGCTGGCGGGCATCATAGTGAGGCGGGGGGCCTTCGGAGTGGTCAGATGGGGGGACAGGGCAGAGCTGGTGTAGCTCAGGCTGTGGGGACCGGTGGTGGGCGTGTTGACAGGGCTGGCGGCGGACGGCGGGGAGAGGGAGGTCAGCACCACGCCGCCCTCGTCCAGGGAGCGCCTGTAGGGCACTGGAGCATCATTTCGGAGGTCCTGGAGGGCCAGGTAGGCCTGGAGTGTCTGTGGGCAGAGGAGGGCGAGCTGGAGGCTGGCGTGGGTGGGGCTGGCCCGGGCGGGAGCTGTGCCACAGCTCACTGGAAGGTGCCCACAATTGGGCTGCGTCTGCTGGGAGGAAGGGGCGCCTTCTTCCCTCTTTGCCCAAAGTCACAAAAGGGGCTTGCGGAGGTCCTGGGGAGCTGGGTGGAAGGTTCTAGCCCTCTTAACTCACACCACCCCGCCCTGCAGGGAAGACGCTGCTCACCCAGACGAGGATGGAGAAGAAAGCGAAGGTGATGGCGGCCTTGACGCTGCCGCTCCCCAGGAGGAATTGTCCGGGCGGCGAACGCTGCCACTGGTTGGCCAGGAAGCAGAAGCCCACGGACCAAATGCCTGCCCAGAGGGCTGGGGGGTCGAGGGAGAGAAGAGGGGTGGAGGAGGGGGCGTGAGGTGGGGAGAGAGGGCTCAGGAAGGGCGGCTGGGGCTGGGGGCTGGGGTCTTGCTGCGGCCTCTCCCTCCCAGCCGGCCGCAAAACACCCCCTGGAGTGGGGTGTGCCGTCCACTACGGGGCTCGCCAGCCACTTGCGGCTTTTTATGTTTCACTCGATCAAAAATTCCAATCGATTAAAATAGAATTAAAAAAAATTCCACCCCTTGGTGGCACTGGCCATACTTCAAGTGCTCGGCGGCCACACGTGGCCCGTGGCTCCCATGTTGGAGAGTCCAGGCACAGAACATTCCCGTCCTCACAGAACCTTCTCTTGGACAGTGCTGGACTCGGTGACCTTTAGGGGCCCTCCCAGCCCTAAGTTGCTGGAACTGGGCAGGTGCAGAAAAGGAGAGGAAGGAGCCTGGGGCCTGGGGAAAAGGAACGAGCATTTATTTGGCGCTTACTGTGTGCCGGGCTCTATCTAGGGTGCTCAGCATTGGTTAGGAGGCCAGGCCTGGCTTGGAAGCCTGGATCTGCCACTCAGCAGCCATTACCCGACCTCCTCAAGCCTCAGTTTCCTCCTCTGTGAAATGGGAATCTGAACAGGACTTCCCTCCCTGGGTGGTTCTGAGGAAGAAATGAGACAGGCATGGGGAGCTCTTGAAGCGGTGCCTGACACGTGGGATATGCCCGGTAAATATCAACATCACTGCAGGAGTCCTTTCTCGAATTTCATCCTCAGAAAAACCCTGAAGGTGGGAGTTTTCATCCCAGCTTCTACAGAAGCTCAGAGAGGGGAGAAAACCCACACACTGAGGAGGCGCCAGAGGTGAGATTTCAAACCTGGGTCTGTCTGACTCTGCGCTCTGCACCCTACTTCTGGCCACTGCCACCGGTGGCTTTTCAAGAAAGGTTGTGAAGAAGGGAGGTGAATGCGAGGGAAAAGCTGGGCAGGAGAGAGGCTTCTAGAATTAGTCTGGGGGTCAGAAGAGATCACCCTTACCCTGAGTCTAAGGGATGGGCAATGATTCCCCGGGAGGAAACAGCGGATGCAGAAGAGCTTTGAGAAGTGAGGGACAAAGCTTTGGGTCACGTGTGGAGGACGGTCGTGGCCGGCTGGGTGGTCAAGGGCAGTGCCCGGGGGGCTCACCGGCCAGGATGAAGTCCAGGAGCTGGAAGGCCGTCTTGAAGCGGCTGCTGGCGATGCGGCCCTCATGGGCGTCCAGGGCGAGGAAGGCCAGGCAGCTGAGGAAGGCCAGGAGGCCGGCTCCCACAGCGAAGCTGCAGCCCGCGTTGCTGCTGTTGAGGACACAGTGGAGCTGCGAAGAGTTGGTCTTGTTCTGGTAGCCGTCAGTCAGCAGGGAGGAGAAGACGATGAGGGAGAAGACCTGTGGGTGCGGGACGGGGGTTCCCAGGGGCCGGAGCAGAGCTCAGCGTCTCCCCAGACCGGCTCATCCTCCCGGGCGGGTCCCCATCACTGGGCGTGGTTCACCCTCCCGGTGGTTCTGACCCCTCCTTCCCGATCACATCCTCAGAGCTGCCCAGAGCCATCCTCCCGCTGCCTCTCGGCCCCTCTCCTCCATCCCAGCTCAGGCCTCGTCCTCCCCGCTGGGCCCTTGCCCCAGCCTCTTCCCCGGCCTCCCTGCCTCCAAGTCTCCCCACACGGCCCCCCAGGGGCTCTTTCCACACCCTGCCCCTCCCAGCTCCCAGCCCCGCACCTCCATGGCTCCCTAGCAGCCCCAGGACAGAGTCCCAGCACCTCATCTCCCCCCCCACTCACCCCTGCCTCGCTCACGCTCGCCTTCTGCCCCCAAACCCAAGTACCAATATGAAATGTACTGTGCCCGGGATACGGGAAGAGAGGGCAATAAGTATCCGCTATCCTGTTGATTCTCTCTGCCTTCAAGTCTTTCCCTCTGGCTGCCACCTCTTCCTCCTCTCTCCCAGCTCCACTAATTCCTCTCCATTTAAAAAAAGGAATTTGTGAAATATTCCAAAGACATATAAAAGTACAGAGAGAAGTGTAATAAACACTCAGTACCTAACAAACATTCACCTTTTGCTTCAAGGCTTTTTTTTTTTTTTAATATATTTTGGCCACGCCACACAGCTTGTGGGATCTCAGTTCCCCGACCAGGGATCAAACCTGGGCCACGGCAGTGAAAGAGCTGAATTCTAACCACTAGGCCACCAAGGAATTCCCAAGGCTTTTTTTTTTTTTTTTTTTTTTTTTTAAAGCAAATACAGCCTGGGACTTCCCTGGCAGTCCAGTGGTGACTCTGCACTTCCACTGCAGGGGGCACAGTTTCGATCCCTGGTTGGGGAACTAGGATCCCACAAGCCACACGGCGCAGCCAAAAAAAAAAAAGAAAAAAAAAAAGCAAATGCAGGGCTTCCCTGGTGGCACAGTGGTTAAGAATCCGCCTGCCAATGCAGGGGACACGGGTTCGAGCCCTGGTCCGGGAAGATCCCACATGCTGTGGAGCAACTAAGCCTGTGCGCCACAACTATTGAGCCCGTGTGCCACAACTACTGAAGCCTGTGCGCCTAGAGCCCGGACTCCGCAACAAGAGAAGATGCCGCAAGGAGAAGCCTGCGACCGCAACGAAGAGTAGCCCCTGCTCTCCACAACTAGAGAAACTAGGTCTTCACGTGCAGCAACGAAGACCCAACACAGCCAAAAAAAAAAAAAAAAAAAAAAAAAGCAAATGCAGCCTCACCGATATGCTAGCCCTGTCACCTCTGTCTGTGCACACACTGCACAGAGCGCACTGGGGTGGCACTGTCCACCTGACCCTGTTCATTTATGAAACCACCGATGTACTCCACAAGCACTAGCCTGTGTCATCCTTACAACCACCCTAGGATGTGGGCACCCTCGTTTTTTTAGATAATGGAGCTGAGGCACAGAGAGGGTGAAGAGTGGCCCAAAGTCAGTCAGCTAGTGGGAGGCAGTGCCTGGATTTGAACCCAAGTTGTCTGGCTCCTGAATCTCCTTTAACCCCTGCTGTATATGCTGCCACCGGCTGGACCAGAAGCCCTGAGGGTAGGGGTTCCCATCAATGAGATTCAGTGACAATCTGAAGCCCAAGTGATTTGTCCCAGATGGTCACAATGCAGCGTGGCAGGGGCCACACCAGATATGGAAGGAACAGGTGTGTGTATGTGATGGGGGGTGGGAGCTGGTCCAGGAGGGCTTTCTGGATGCGGTGAGGCCTGTAAGGAACGCTGCAGGGTGAGAAAGGCTACAGAGTGGGATCTTGTCGGGGGGTCAGTAGGGAGTCATGGAATGGCTGAGAGCAGGGGAGGGGCAGGGTCAGCTCCGGGTGTATGAAGACCCCTGTGGGGCCATGCAGAGTTGGACTGGAGTGAGTGAGACTGGAGGCTGGGAGGCTGGGGAGGAGGCTGGGGCCTGCGCTCAGGGAGAGAGTCAAGGTTTGAGCAGGAACTGAAGTCAGGGGGCCGGATTTAGGAAGAAGTAAGGTGAGATCTGAACTGCACCTTAAAGAATGGGGAGTTTTGGGGAGTGATAAATTGGGAGTTTGGGATTGGCATATACCCACTACTATATATAAAATAGATAATAAGGACCTATTGTATAGCACAGGGAACTCTACTCAATAGACTGTAATGGCCTATATGGGAAAAGAATCTAAAAAAGAGTGGATGTACGTATAGGTATAACTGATTCATTTTGCTGTACACCTGAAACTAACACAATATCAACTATAATCAACTATACTCCAAAAAAACTTTAAAAAAAAAAAAAAAAAGAATGAGGAGTTTTGCAGGCAGACAGGAGGAAGGACATTCCAGGCCGGCCAAACCATGTGTGCAAAAGCCAGATGCTGCAGAGTGAAGCTCCTGCAAGGGTTGGAGACAAATCTCATCTGAGGGATCTGGTGTGAGGTGAGGCTGGAAACACAGGCAGGGCCCAGACCCTCTGAGGCCTTGAACACCACACCGAGGGGCCTGGACTTGGGAGCCCTGGCAAAAATTAATTTTCTAGCTTGGACTTAATTTTATGCATGGAAGGGTTCTGAGCAGAGGATGGCCAGCGTCAGACAGGGAGTTAGAGAAAATCTCCCTGGTCATGATGGATGGGAGGGCCCAGGCAGAAAGGCTGAGGCCAGGGCTCTGGGGAAGCCAGTGATATTTAGGACGCAACGTTGGACTTGGTGATTGATTGGATGTGGTAGTGCTGGGGACAGGAGGGAGGGAGGAGACAAGGGGAAGGTAATTCATTAGAATTTGAACTCCTCCTGGACAGGCTGCATGTGGGCCCCTTCTCTCTACACCCAGCACCCAGCACCAGACTGGACCTCTGCAAATGTGTTGAAAGAGTGAATGACTTCGGCCCTTCTTTTTTGCTCCTGCCCTGCCCTTCAGAGTGGGGACGGGAGAGGCAGAGGATGGACCCCTAAACTCTTCAGCCTCTGTCCATTCTCCTCTCTCCTTTGCCTTAATTGCCTTCTCTGAATAAAAAGAACAAATAATAATAATAATAATGACTAGTCCCTCTTTTTGTCCAGCACTTTAGCATTAAGGGAGGGTATTCACATCCGTTCCGTTTCAGGGCTGCAGCACTGAGTCCGCAGAAGGGGAGCGTCTTGCCCTGCTGGTCCGAGCCAGAGCCAGGTCAAGGACGGGAAGGCCCATTGATCATTTTTGAGCCCGGATTCATTTTACCTGCGCCCCCTCCCTGCAGCCCCGGGGGCCCCGCGTGGTCGCAGTTACTAATCCATCGCCCCTTCACAGGTGATAAATTGAAAGCCGTGACGGTGCAGTGGAAAGAGCCAGCCGCGTCTGACTGCGACAGCTGTGTGGCTGGCCTTGGGCAAATTGCTCACCTCTTGGAGCCTCAGTTTCCCGGTCAGTCTCTGTGCTGCAGAGACGTGGGCACCTGCCCCTGATGGTAATTCTCATGACTGGCCAGAGAGGGGAAGCGTCCTCTCAAGGTCAGTCATGGGGGGAGGGGGTTGGAATCCAGCCCCCTTGACTTCCAGGCCCGCGGGCTGTCTGTCCACTGACCCCAAAAACTTTGGGCTGCAGCTGGACATGCAAGAAGGGGGCTTGGCTGGGCCGGAGGGACCCTAAGCCTCTGAACTCCGAGGCCGACCTCCTTCCACACCCCTCCTGGCCTGTCCCCAGGGAGGGAGCAAAGATTCATTAGTTATGGCTCCAGCTGGCAGGCAGCTGTGAGAAGGACGAAGGACGGGAGGACCAGCTGCCCGGAGACTCCCTGCCGAGGAGCTGGGCCAGGGGGGAGGGAGGAGGGAGGCGGCAGGCAAAGTCCGTGTCTGAAACGTCTGGCACAGTCGGAGGCCCTTCCCCCCAGCCCTTCCCCACCCCCTTCTCCCTCGACACCGCCCTTCCTGCTGAAGCATCGGAAGCCAAGCCCGTGCATCCTTCTGACTCGCTCTCCAGCTGGGTGATGTCCTTGGGCAAGTCGCTCAACCTCTGTGAGCCTCAGTTTCCCCTTGGGTCCAACAGGTGTAATGATGCCCACGTCATAGGGTGAGGAGCAGAAGAGCGAAGGCCAGCGAGGGACTTGGAACTGGGATGTGGAACGCGCTTTTCACCTCTTCCTTTGGGTGAGAACGACGATGGACACGAGTCCCCACCACCCTATGCCCCCCAAACCCATCCCTCTCTCCTCGATCACAAGTTGGTCCCAATAATAATCGCTATCGAAGGAAAGATGGCTACGTGCCAGGCGCACGCTAATCACTTTAGGGGCCTTGATTTCATTTTCTCACACAGTCTTTCCTGGTGAGCGGGAAGGACTATACACAGGAGGGTGTGGAGGTTCAGACAAATCAAGTCACTTGCTCAAGGTCACACAGACCTGGGGTGACCAGGGAAGTTATCAAATAAAACGGGGCACTTCTGAGAATCAAAGGAGGTGCCGCTGATAATTACGCCAGGACCAACCCAGGCCAGCAGGGGAGGATGTCGCTCTACATGGAGACCATGTGGCTGAACCAGGATTCTCAGTCAGGCCGGATCGATCCTTCTGGAATAGGACCCTGCATTCAATCCCGGGCATCCCACCTACTCTCCTGACCCCGATCAAATCTCATCATCTCCCTGGGCCTCGGTTCCCAACTCTGTCAAAGGAGTGCCGTGGAGGCTGCAGAGTGTAAAGCCCACAGTCACAGCTTTAACTCCTCAAGCACTGAGGTCCAGAGAGGAGCAGTGATCGGCTCAAGGTCACACAGCAAAGTCGGGGGCTGAATGAGGATCTGACCCCAGGTGTCTTGACTCTTCGCGAATGCGGTAATGATGAAACGAATGCAGGTAAATCCCTTGCTTGGCACTGTGCCTGGCACATAGTGACCACCCACCCTCTGGCATCTTAGGTCTGCATTACGTATTCTTATTCTCTTCCTACCTCTGTGCATCTTTCCCCCCAGAGGCCCCAGCCCCTGCTCCTCTCCTGGTCCCTTGTCTGAGAGGTAGAAAATGAATGGGCTCTGGCATCTCACAGACCCCAGTCTGATTCCCTGCCTCTTACTGTGTGACCTTAGCCAACGCTGTCCAATGGAACCTTCCACCATGATGGAAATGTTCTAGATCCTTACTGTCCAATATGAGAGCCGCCAGGCTGAAATGTGGCCACTGTGACTGAGGAATGAATTCTTTTTTTTTTTTTTTTTGACCGTACCATGCAGCTTGTGGGATCTTAGTTTCTCCACCAGGGATGGAACCCCGGCCGCCTGCAGTGGAAGTGCAGAGTCCTAACCCCTGGACTGCCAGGGAATTCCCTGAATATTTTATTTTATTTAGTTTAGATTAGAATAACCACATGTGGCTTGTGGTTATCAAATTGGACAGCACAGCCTTAAAAAAATTATTTAACTTTTTCTGATCCTCAGTTTTCTTCTCTCAAAAATGGGGCTCCATAGCACCCACTTTGCAGGGTTGTTTCTTCCCAGGAGAGTTAATAAGTGCTCAGAATAGCGCAGGGCCTATAGTTACATGCTCAGTAAAGGGTGACTTCCGTTATGAGCTCCCTTTGGCTTCATTTTCCCCATCTGACCCCTTCTTTCCCCCCCACTCTCTCTGCTCTGGGTCTGGGAGATGAGACACCTGTTTCCTGTCACCCACGGGGCAGCCGGGCCACAGGAGGGCCTCACCCCTGCGAAGATCCGCGCGATCGTCTTTGGCCTCTTGAGAAACTGCACGGCTTCACTGTCGGCCAGGTCCTGGAGGCTTTCCGGGATGTGCATGCCTGCCGTTCTGCTGCCCAGGCCCTGGGAGGCCGGAGCAGGGATGCTGGGCGCTGCCTGCTGGGCACTGCCGTCCGGAGGCTCCAGACCCACCCCGGGGCTCAGCTGCTGCAAGACAAGAGGGATGGTGGAGGGATGGTTAGCGTCCCAAGTGCGGGGTAAAGGGGCTGCCAGGGGTCCCAGGAGTAGGGGGCGGGGGATGGGAGGGTCCTTGTGGTCCCAGGATGGGGTTATATAGGGTGAGGGTTCTTAGGAGTCGGTGCATGGGTGAAGGAGATGCTGGGGTAGGGGTCCTAGAGATGGGGGTGCAGGGTGAGAGGGTGGCTGATGGTCCCATGAATTGGGGTGCCGGGGGAGGGGGCTTCTGAGAATTCCAGAGGTAGGGGTACAGGGTGAGGGAGCTGCTGGGGTCCCAGGAGTCAGGAATGCAGGCTGAGGAAGCTGTAGGGTGAGGCGGCTGCCAGGGCCCCAGAGGTGGAGGTGCAGGGTGGGGAGATGCCAGGCCAGGGAGAAGGAGCGGGGAGAAGGCAGGATACTGGGGTGATGCCCTGACACAGGAGCCAGAGGGCCCACTTTAAGGACTGTGTTAATGGGATTTTCGAGGGACTAGGGGTGCTGGAATGGCGATCAGAACCCCGGGGAGGTCTGAAACAGGGGGATCCCATTCAGGCTTTGGGGTGACAGCACCCGTAGTGGAGACCCCAGGCAGCTCAGGGTAGATTTTAGGCTGTCCTCGTGATTGCGGGTGATGGCCTTAGAATCAGGGCCTCCCCTCAGAATTCAGGTCCACCTTCATAAAAGTGTATTTCCTCAAGTCGGGGGTCTGGACCTCAGATGTGTGGGGAACATGGGCTCGGAACTCAGCTGTCCCCTCAGAATGAGGAGGTCGTGCCCCCGGCACTAAGCTACCTTCAGAGAATCGGGGTCTTCCCTTTAAGGACGTGGAAGGGGGGTGGTGACACTTGGGGGTGATGCTGCCTGACAAAGGGTCACCCCTACTCTGGAGGCCGGGTCAACGTCACCTGAAGGCCGGCTCTTCCTTCCGCCCACTTTCCCCTCCTGGTCCTGGCCCCACCTCAGCCTTCTTTTGGTTCCTCTTTTTCCCGCCTTTTCGCTCCTGCTCTGCTGGAGCTGATTGGCTGCGACAAAGCCCCGCCCCCTCTCTTTCCCCGCCTACTCTGGAGCTGACAGGAGCAGGGGCGTGGCCTCAGCGGACGTTGGGCCGCCCGCCGTTGGCAGGCTGCGCGCGGAAGCCCTGCACCGTCCCAGAAGTCCCGGGAGTCTGGCGCCCGCCCCGCCCCTTTCCCTTTGAAGCTCTTGGACAAGGAGATACTTCTGCAGCGCATGCGCCGAGTCCAAGGAACGCGAGTTGTGGAGCAAGGCAGGCAGATTGCGCGTGCGCAGTCGACACAGGGCGTTAGAAGAAGAAAATGGACCCCGCTCAATGACCCAGGCATTGCGCATGCGTCTTACTGCGGACTGAAGCCGAACCTCGAAGGATCAGGACGCTTTTCTGCACATGTGCAGGAGGCTCAATGACAGTCGAACGTTGGCTAAGGTGAGGGAAAGGGTGAAGGATTGCCTGGCCGGGGGTGGGCGGCCCTGCACCCCTATGTAGCCTTCCGAGCATATCATATGCGCTTAAGACCCACCTGCCGCCTAGACCCCGCAGAGACTAGTTGTGCCACCACAGGGCTTCTGGGCCCGCAATACGCTCCAGGACTTGAAGACCTCTGACCCCTGCCTAGGACTCAGGCCAACTGAGCAGTGTGGGAGGGGACGGACAGGAGGGCCTACGAGGCGGGCGGATGGGCTCTGCGCCCTTCCTGAGGTAGAAACGGCCCCTGGAAGTTGGGACACGGAGGTGGAGAGGGCGCCTTTACCCCCAGATGACCTTTGACTTACGCCCATTTCCCTCGTTTAGGCTGCGGGGAAAGGGTCTGGCCATGCTGCATGTGACCCGAGGGGTCTGGGGATCCAGGGTCCGAGTATGGCCCCTGTTGCCCGCGCTCCTCGGCCACACCCGGGCCCTGTCATCGCTGGCGGCCAAGATGGGGGAGTACCGCAAGATGTGGAACCCCACGGAGCCCCGCGACTGGGCCCAGCAGTACCGCGAGCGGTTCATCCCATTCTCCAAAGAGCAGCTGCTCCGCCTCCTGATAAAGGTACCGCCCGTCCCGGGTCCAAGAGCCTGGGAACTACGAATCCCGGCAGGCCTCGCGGCGGTACAGCCCTTCATGCTATAGAGGGCTGCCCTGGCGCCCCTAGGGAGTTGTAGTTCTTGTTCCCTTTATAGGCCCAGGTGGGCGTGGAGTGAGTTGTAATGCAGGGGACTGACCTTTGAGATGCAGATACAGCAGCAGTTCCAGACTCTAGCTTGTTCTGGGGGCTGGAACAAGCACTCACTGGGGCATGGTTTTTCCCTCTACAAAATGAGTATAATAATCATCCTCATCATTACTATTACTACTGCCTAATAATAATTATTATACCCACGAAGCTATAATTATAATGATACCACACAGAGCTCTTATTATATGGCACTGTGCTAAACATTTCCCACATATTATTGAATTATTGAACAACCCAATAAGAGAGGAACCACCATCATTCCCATTTTACAAATGAGGTAACTGAATCAGGAAAAGGGCAGTGACTCACCCAAGGTCATGACTAGTGGCCCAGATTTGAACCAAAGTGGTCTGACTCCACAGCAGGGCGGGGACAAGGGTGAGGCAAGTAGGCACTTGCTCGACCCTAACAGCTTACCCCACTATTGCCATCATACTTGTGATTATTCTGTATTATCATTCATTCATTTAATAATTATTGATTAAACACCTATATGGACTAAGTCCTGTGCTGGGCTTTATCCATACACAAAAGTATACATACACACACATAAACACACATGTACATATACGGACACACATAATCACATCACATTCTCACCATTGCTTTTTTGAGAAAAGAGGGTATGATCCTCTGTTGCCGATAAGGAAACAGGCTCAGAGAAGTGATGACATTCACCCCGGGCACCGAGATAGGAAGCATAAAAAAGTGGTTAAATATGTGTGCTCTGGAGTCAGATAGGCCTGGATTGGCCACCACTTCTCTTTATACAGACAGTGTAGCCCTCAGCAAGTGACTTCTCTGAATCTAAGTGTCCCCTCTGAACAATGAGGGTTATAATTCCATCAACCTCCTTGCATCCTCTAGAGGATGATATCATGCCAGCAAACAGTGCCTGGCACACAAATAAGGAGTGACTGCTGGTCAGTAAGTGTCAAAGTGGGAACTTGAACATCTAGCTCTTCGAGCCATCTGTTTTTCACTCTCTGGAGCTACCTCAGTTTCTTGGCCAGTGAAATTGATCAACCCTTGTCCCTTCTAAAAAACGTCCAAATTTTAAAGAGCCCAGAGCTATGATTGTCTGTCTGGGCTGCCCAGGAAAGAATTCCTCCCCTTGAGGAAGTAGGGAGAGGCCTAAAGAGAAGTTTTGCTTCCCGAGGTAACAGGAGTTCCATTCCAGTCCTGTGGAGAAGGCGGCTTTGGAGGAGTTTGTGACCCACGTGAACTTTTGCACCTTGTTCCACTACCATCACATCCTGGCCCAGCTGCAGGTGAGGACAGGGCCCCTCTGGCCCCGTCATCCTTGTTTGCTTATCCATTCGTTAAGCAAAAATTCTCTGAGCGCTTACTTGGAGCCTGGCCCTGTTCTAAGCACCGGCAATGCAGCAGTGAGCAGAACAGATGAAGCCATGCCCTTGTGGAGGTGACATTCCAGTTGGGGAGATGATAAATCAATAATTATAAAATATGATACCCAGGAGTTGTAAGTGCTATTGAAAGTGGAATAGAGAGGGACGAGAAGGGCACCTGTTTTAGACAGGGTGGTCAAGGAAGGCTTCTCTGAGGAGGTGACAGGTGAGCTAAGACCTGAGTGAAGCGATGCAGCGAGCCCGATGGGTGTCTGGGGAAGGACATTCCAGGCAGAGCGAAAAGCAAGTGCAAAGGCCCTGAGGTGAGAGAGGGCCTGGAGTGTTGGGGGAATGGCAATGGGACCACTGGCTGGAGGGAGAGAGGGCAGGAGGTGAGAGCAGAGAGGGAGTGGGGGAAAATTGTGCCTGGCCTTGTGGGCCACGCAGAGGACTTGGCTTTTATGCTAAGTGAGCTGGGAGCTGCCGCAGGTGGGCTCTGAGCAGAGGAGGGTCATGAGCTGATTCGGGTGTCAATAGGATCCTTCTGGCTGCCATGTAGGGAACAGACGGTCAGAGGCAGGGAGATCTATTAAAGAGTCTATTATGTTTGTCCAAGTGAGAGATAATGGCAGCTCCCACAAGGGTAATAGCAGTGGAAGTGGTGAAAAGTGGTCAGACGCTGCTAATGGTCCGAAGGCATCAGCATTCGGCTGTGTGGGCGGGGCCTTGAGAGAGAGAGGAGTCAAGGGGGCCTCCAGCGGTTCAGGCCTGCTTCTCCCGAAGGATGCAGCTGCCACTTACTGAGACGTGGAAGACAGAGTGGGGGGCAGGAGACAGGTCTGTGGGGAAGATTGAGAGCTCGGTTTTGGACTCAGAAATTTGAGCTGCCTATTGGACAGCCCGGTAGAGAGAGGGACTTGAATGCCCACAGGCTGGAGGTCAAGGGAAGGGGCTGGGCTAAGAAATAACCCTGGAAGTATCTAGATGGTGCTACATGCAGCCACCAGGGGGATTAGTCCTGAGGAGTGAGTGCCAGTCCTGAGGTCGGGGAGGGGAACTGGAAGCAGTGAGGGGGCTGGATAAGGAGCAATCAGAGAGAAGTAGAGCTCCAGGAAACGGCGGAAGCCAAATTCTCAGCACCCTCCTCCTCCTTCTCCACGATCTTGTGTTGGGCGTCTCCAAGACCACCCTCAGGTTCCCTGATTTTCACGAGGGGCTCACAGAGCTCAGAAAAGCTGTTATGCTCCCAGTCCTAGTTTATTACAACGAAAGGAGAACAGACAAAATCACAAAGGAAAAAGGCAAGGGGATGGGGTCCGGGAGAGACCAGGTGAGAGCTTCCAGTTGTCCTCTCCCAGCAGAGTCACAGGAACAGTGCTTAATTCTCTCATCAGTGATGCATGACAACACGCAGGGTGGGTGATAACCCACCGGGGAAGCTCACCTGAGCCTTGGTGTCCAGGGTTTTTTATGGTGGTTGGTCAGGCAGCCGTGCCTACGTGGCTGATCTTAGTTACTTAGTCTCCAGCCCCTCCAGAGGTCAAACTGCTACTTTATGGCCCCACCATGAGTCACATTGTTAGCATAGACTATCGGGTGTGGCCCAAGCCCCTGGTAAACCAAAATACTCTCATCAGGCAGGATAGTCCCAGGGCTTAGAGGTTCCCTCCCAGGAGCCCACCAGTTCTCTGGAATGTGCAGGGTTTGGACAACCCAGGCCTGCCGAGTTAACCCTTTACCGCTCTTGCCCCCCTATAGCTCTCCTCTTTGCTTCGATGAGGGGCAACATCGGCCCCTCTGTGTCAGGCTCAGCAACTCCTTCCTGCAGAACCGAGGAGCAGCTGCCATCAGCCCCATTTGCAGAAGCAGAAACTGAAGCTCCAAGAGGGCCCAGATGTGCCCAAGATCATACAGGTCCCAAGTGGCAGAGCTAGGATTTGCACCCCTGTCTCCTGGCCTCCAAGCTCTTCTTTGGGGCACTTTTTAAAAAAGTTATTTAAAAATATATTATTCTATAAACATTTAAATATATTGAAACAGAAAGAATATACAGTGAAGACACACATTCTCACTGAGGCAGCAGATTTTAAACGGAGACACTGAGAGGGTTGGGTAGAAGCACCAAAGGTGAGTGAGACACACTGGGTGACCATTTGCTGGTGACCTAAGTCCCTTGAGGAACCAGGCAAAGAACAAGAAGAGCCCCAGTTCAGGCGCCAGCTCTGTCGTTCACTAGGCATGTGGGTGACCTTGGCAGGTGACCTCTCTCTGCTCCTCCTTTCTCCTACGCATTTATTCATTGAATTCACTCACTAGATATTTACTGAGTGCCTACTGTGTCCCCCGAATGGTTCCAGCTCCCAGGACACAGCGGTAAGCCTGAGATGTGTGTATCTGCCTCATGGCGTCATGTTCTAGTGAGGGAGACAGACCTTTGACAAGGTAAAGAAGTAAAATATGTTAAGAGGTGCTAAGTACCATAGATGGGGGTGCCAGATAAAGTACAGAGCACCCAGTTTACTCATTTCCTACTGCTGCCATAGCAAATTACCATCAACTGGGTGGCGTAAAACAAGAGATTTATTCCCTCAGAGCTCAGGAGGCTGGAAGTCCAAAATCAAGTTGTTGGCAGGGTTGGTTTCTTCTGGAGGCTTGCAGGAAGGGAACCATCCTATGCTTCTCTCCCAGCTTCTGGTGGGTGCTGGCAATCCTTGGCTTGTGGACACATCACTCCAATCTCTGTCTCCATCTTCACATTGCCTTCTTTTCTGTGTGTCCTTTTCTGTCTCTTATAAGGACACTCTCATTGGATTTAGGGCCCACCGTAATCCAGTATGATCTCACTTTGATCCTTACCTTAATTATACCTGCAAAGACCCTATTTCCAAATGAGGTTGTATTCTTTTTTTTTTTTTAAATTTATTTTATTTTTATTTTATTTTATTTTTGGCTGCATTTGGTCTTTGTTGCCACACGCGGGCTATCTCTAGCTGTGGTGAGCGGGGGCTGCTCTTCATTGCGGTGCGTGGGCTTCTCATTGCTGTGGCTTCTCTTGTTACGGAGCGCGGGCTCTATGCACGCAGGCTTCAGTAGTTGTAGCATGCGGGCTCAGTTGTCGTGGCTCGTGGGCTCTGGAGCACAGGCTCAGTAGTTGTGGCACACGGGATTAGTTGCTCTGCGGCATGTGGGATCTTCCCGGACCAGGGCTCAAACCCGTGTCCCCTGCACTGGCAGGTGGATTCTTAACCACTGTGCCACCAGGGAAGCCCGAGGTCGTATTCTGAGGTTCCAGGGGGACATGAATATTTAGGGGACAGTATTCAACCTTCTATACCCAGTTAAATTTGAATTTCAGTTAAGCTATGAGTAGTTTTTTTTTTTTTAAGTATAATTATGTCCATGTAATATAATCCTTATATATTGCATAGGACATACTTAAACTAAAAAATTATTTGTTGTTGATCTGAAAATCCAATTTAACTTGATGTCCTGCATTTTATTTCTTTTTGGCTAAATCTGGTAACCCTAATTAAGAAGAAAAAGAAATCAGAGGTATTTTTGCAATTTTAGGTGGGTAGTCAGGGAAGGCCTCAGTGAGGGGGTGACATTTGAGCAGCGACCTGAAGGAGGCCAGAGTGAGCCATATGGAGATCTGTGGGAACGATAAGTGCAAAGGCCCTGTGGCAGGGGTGTGCATGGTGTGTAAGGAGGAACAGCAAGGTGGCTGGTGGGGCTAGAGCTGAGTGCCCAAGGGGGACAGGGCTGAAGATGAAGTCAAAGAGGGGACCTGGGGCCAGATCCTGCAGGGCCTTGTGGGACACAGTGAGGACTTTGCTTTGACTCTAGGTGAGGTGGAAGCCAGGGGAGGGTTCTGTGCAGAGAATAGGCGTGAACAGATTTAAATGACAACAGGCGCCCTCTGGTGGCCGTGCTGGGAACAGACTGGGGGTGAGGATGGGAGCCGGGAGCTGGGAGTCCCGCGCTGAGGCCACCACAACAGTCCAGGGGGTGAGAAGTGGTTAGATTCTGGATCTATCAATATTCCGAATGTGGTACCATCAGGATTTGCTGATGGGCTGGAGAAAGAGAGGAGTCCAGGATGACCCAAGGCTTTGGGCCTGAGCACCCGGAAAGATGGGCTTGGCCTCTTCTGAGATGGAGAAGATGGGGGGCGCCGTGGGGTGCAGTGGGGGGGGGGGAATTGGGGAGGGAGCAGGTTTGGGGAGGAGTTTCAGGGCCCCAGTGTGGGACATAGAGGGCTTGAGAGGGGGGTGGTGGGGACGGTCGTGAGTCAGACTCTCTACCCGCTGTGCAGGGATGAATTCAGACTGTGAAGGCGAGGGTCTGTGTGAGTGGATGTCCACACTGACCTTGATGTCTGTACCAGGATCTGTGTGCAAATTAGAAGAAAGCATCCCTTACCCTAGCCTGGGGCTGTCTAATATGATAGTCACTATCTACACGTGGCTGTGTAAATTTGAAATAATTGAAATTAAATAACAATTTAAAATCCCATTCCTCAATTGCATCCACCACGTTTCAAGTGCCCAGTGGCCATCTGTGGCCAGCTGCAACCTATTGGATGGTGCACATGGAGATGTTTCCATCATTGCAGGAAGTTCTATTGGATGGTGCTGTTCTATACCCTTTACTTCCTTATGAAAAGATGATAAATGTCTAGGTCTGCAGCATCTACAATGGTACAATTTAGATCTGGTACCTTTGGGAGGGGACATCTAGAATGGTTATTTTGTTGGAAGATAGGGATTAGAGGATGTTATTTTGTGGGCTTGATGTTGGATTTGAGGCAACTGTGACACCCCTAAAGAAATGTCAAGTGGAGAGTTTGTATTAGTTCCTATAAAGGCTTAGCTGCTGTAACAAGCAGGCCCCACAAGGCAATAGTTTAAAGGAGGTGGAGGATTCTTTCTCTCCCACTTAACAGCCTTGTGGTAAGTGGGCCAGGGTGTATAGGCAGCTCTGTTCCACATGAGATGATGCCGGGACCCAGGTTCCTTCCATCTTGTTGTTCTGCCATCCCCTTAGGGCACTGTCTTCATATCTGTGGGCTCAGAACTGGGTTGTAGGCAGAAGAGCATTCTAAGCTGGTAGAACAAGGAAAGAGTGGAAAGTGCAGGGGCGGGCAAGAAGTGAGGGAGAAGGTGTACCTGTCACTTCTGCTCACATTCTGTTGATGAATTCTCCTAGCCACACCTAGCCTCTCAGAGGAAGATGGGAAATGTAGTCCATCTGGGCAGCCCCATGGCCGCCTTCACCTCTATTACTGTGGCAGAAGAGGAGGACAGAGCTCATGCACTGGAAATGGGTATTAGGCCTGGAACTTGGAGGAGAGGTCCGAAATGGAGATGTGGGTTAGGTAGTTATCTGCGCAGAGGTGGTGTTTAAGGGCATGAGGATGGCAAGGCAACTTAGAGCGAGCTTGAGGGAAGAGAAGGAAAGAGGGCCTAGAATCAAGCCATGGGATACCCCATCATTTAAAGGATGGGGCCAGGAACATCCTTATGTGTACCCACAATCCCTCATGCAGTGACCTAGCTCATTTTTCTTCTCTCTGACTCTCTCCTCAGGCCTTGTATGACCCCATCAACCCTGACAGGGACACCCTTGACCAGCCTTCACTTACAGACCCCCAGCGTCTGTCCAATGAACAGGAGGTGCTTCGGGCTCTGGAGCCCCTGCTGGCCCAGGCCAACTTCTCCCCGCTCTCAGAGGACACCCTGGCCTACGCTCTGGTGGTCCATCACCCTCAGGATGAGGTCCAGGTGCTTGTCTTCCAGAGGAGAACCAAAACTCCCAGGATGCCTTGGGGTAGAGGTGGAGCCTTTGGGAAGCAGAGGCTGCCGGGAGTTGTAGTCCTGAACACAGGGCACTAGCCCTTGTGGCACCTTTGGTGAATTAGAAAAAGGCGCCTCCTTCTCAGGTCGCTTCACTGCCTTCTGTTGGAAAAGTATCATAAGATACAGGTCTTCTTAGGACTAGAGACTTTATCACCATCTGCCAGAAAACCAATACAGCTGTCCTTTGGTATGGGGGGGATTGGTTCCAGGACCCCTGCGGATATAAAAATCCCCGGATGCTCAAGTCCCTTATGTAAAATGGCATAGTATTTGCATATATATATGCACATCCTCCTGCATACTTTGTCATCTCTGATTACTTATAATACCCAATACAATGTAAATGCTATGTAAAGTAGTTGGTGGTACACAGCAAATTCCAGTTTTGCTTTCTGGAACTTTCTGGAATTAAAAAATTTTTTTCTCCATGCTGTAGTTGGTTGAATAAATGATGTGAAACTCACGGTTATGGAGGGCTGACTATAATAAATAATATCAGTACAAAATACTCACCATTAAAGTCAACAAAATTAGGGAATTCCCTGGCAGTCCAGTGGTTAGGAGTCAGCGCTTTCACTGCTAGGGTGCAGGTTCCACCCCTGGTCAGGAAACTAAGAAGATCCCATAAGCCATGTGGTGCGGCCAAAAAAAAAAAATAAGTCAACAAAATTATAATAAAAATACTAAAATCTTCCAAAGTTCCACATTTTAGTGATTTTTTTTTTAATATAAATTTATTTATTTATTTATTTATTTTTGGGTGTGTTGGGTCTTTGTTTCTGTGCGAGGGCTTTCTCTAGTTGCGGCGAGTGGGGGCCACTCTTCATCGCGGTGCGCGGGCCTCTCACTGTCGTGGCCTCTCTTGTTGCGGAGCACAGGCTCCAGACGCGCAGGCTCAGTAGTTGTGGCTCACGGGCCTAGTTGCTCCGCGGCATGTGGGGTCTTCCCAGACCAGGGCTCGAACCCGTGTCCCCTGCATTGGCAGGCAGATTCTCAACCACTGTGCCACCAGGGAAGCCCCTATTTTAGTGATTTTTAAGATGTGCTTTTTTTCCGAAGTCATACTTTACTGTCTCTGAAATTGGGATGTGACTTACAAGGGGTAGTGTGAAATAGTTTAATTGGCAATATATTTTCCCTTTTAGTTGCTTCATAAAATAATAAATTATAGAGTGTCTTAAAATCAATGGCATCTTAGATTCTAGGAAATACGGTAATAAAGATGACTGTGACATGAATGGCACCATCTTGGGTGTTGTGCCCTTGTGCAGTATACAACATGAACAACCATACATGGCTGTTCTGCCTACACACTGGGTGATGATAAGCCTGGGAAGTGGGGGGGCAGGGGATCATCCAGGGCAGGGGCATCTAATTCGAGTATCCCGCACTCACACCCCAGCTTATGCTCAGCTGCCCCTGTTTCCTTCTTCCCCCTTGGCAGGTGACGATAAATTTGGACCAGTATATCTACATGCAGTTCTGGGCCCTGGGCCAGCGAGTCGGGCAGATGCCCCGTAAGTCCAGCGTGGGCTCCAAGCGTGGCTTCTTCAGGTCGCCCCCTGCAGAGAGGTGAGGCGGCCCTTGTTCCCCAGCTGCAGCGAGAGGGAGCAAGGTTAGAGTCGAGAGGGGACTGACAGGTCAGTGTCTGGATCTGGGTGTCTGGGACCCGGGTGGGAAGTCAAGAAAGGGGGAGAGGTGAATCAAATACTGCCTTTTCTTTCCAAGGAGAAGTAAGAACTACAATTCCCAGGGGAAGAGAAAGGGTAAAGACATTTTTCTCCATTTTCCTAATGAGGAAAACTGAGGCTCAGAGAGGGAAGACCACATTCTGAAAAAGTGGTGCCGCCAGGATTCTGATGAACATTATGTTTTTAACAGATATTCAAATACAGAGTAGGGTCAGGAGAGCCAGACCTTCTCACAGTCAGCCAGTGGACCTGTCAATCACCCAATCCTTCTGGAAATCAGTGTATCAAATACGGTCACGAATCCAAAAACAAAACACAACAAAAACCAAAGACAAAAAGTCTCTTATATCCCTTAAACCAGTAATTCCACTTCCAGGAATCTATTCCAGGGAGATACTTATACTTGCAGACTCTGTGTTTAATTATCTGTCTCTCATGCTGCACTGTAAGCTCCACAAAGGCAGCTCCACAAAGGCAGTGTTGTCTCTCCAGAGCTAAATAGCACTCCCTGGCACCTAGCAGATACTCTGAAATATATATAGAATTTGAATTTGAAAATTAACTAAAGTAATGAACTATAATGGAAAATTAAAAAAAAAGAAGTATATACATATATACGTGTGTAACTAAATCACTTTGCTGTACACAGGAAACTAACACAATATTGTAAATCAACTATACTTCAATTAAAAAATAATTAAAAAGATAATTAAAGAATCTTAGCTCTCATTTATCAAGTTCTTAAAATCAGAAGCAACCTATGTGTCCAATAATAAGGGATCGCATCATGTCACTGATCCCTTATTGTTGGACACTTATGTCTTTCCTCCCACCATTGTTACTTAGCTTTTAAAATGATGATGTGACTACAGAGCCAGAGAGAGTGTCCTAGGGTTGGAGTGGGGCTCCCTGGGGTGGTCCTGACCATCCTTGCCCCTCCATCTCTGGCCATCAGGAGATACTTTAAGCGGGTGGTGCTAGCAGCCCGAACGAAGCGGGGGCACTTGGTGCTGAAGAGCTTCAAGGACATGCCGTTGGAGGGCCTGGAGCAGCTGCTGCCCGAGCTGAAGGTGCGCACGCCCACCCTACAGCGGGCCCTGCTCAATGTCACATTGGTCGTCTCGGGCGTGGTGTTCTTCGTCAATGTGGGCATGGTGGTGCTCTCCGACCTCAAGATGGCCACCTCCCTGCTGCTGCTGCTCTTCACTGCCTTCATGGGCCTGCGGGCCTCCAAGGTAAGCGGCCCACCCCGCCAAGCCTGCTCCTTGGTGTTCAGCCAGGTCAGGCCACCCTATCGTTTTGTTTCTCTTTTTGTGGATTATTCCTGCTTCGTGCTGTGCTTCCTTTCCTTTCCTTATTTACTCAACACAACCTTGGGCAGGTTTCTTGAACTCTCTGTGCCTCGATTTCCTCATCTGGAAAATGGGTATAATAGCAAGACCTGCCTGGTAGGGCTGTTGTGAGGAGGAAATGAGTGAATCTGTGAGGAACACTGGATGCAGGGCTGGCACGTGGCTAGTGGGACACAAGTGTTCACAGCCACTCACTGCACGCTTAGTGACGTGGGAAGGGTGTGTGTTTTAGAACCAGACTGTCTGGGTTTGAATCTAGTTCTACCGTGTTCTAGCTGTGTGACCTTTTTTTTTTTCTTTTTTGGTGGCTGCACCGCGTGGCATGTGGGATCTTAGTTCCCCGACCAGGGATCGAACCCATTCCCCTGCAGTGGAAGCGTGGAGTCCTAACCACTGAACCTCCAGGGAAGTCCCTAGCTGTGTGACCTTGAACAAGCTGCTTAACTTCTCTGTGCCTCTTTAAAGTGGAGATGACAGTGAGGGTTGTTGTGGGGATTAAATGAATTAATACGCATACAGTGCGGAAAACAGAGCCTGGCACGTAGTACAGAAGGTATTATATGAGAGTTCGCCATTACCATTATTACTAATATTATGACTGATTGGGCTCTTGTCTCCTGAGGCTGGGCTTCCCCATCCTGGCCAGGTGTCACTATCACCAGGGGAGCTCTTTTGTAAACGCAGCCTCCTGTGTTCTAGCCCATATGGACTGAATTGGAAACTCTGGGACCGGGGCCTGTATTGTTAACAAGCTCCCTTCCTGATTCCGCTACACGTGAGTGCAGGGCCGCCTCATCCAGTTGTGCAGGTTGTTCAGCATCCAAGGATGCGCGGCCGAAGGGACAGTTGGGGGCTGGAATCCAACTTGTGCTTTGCTTGCTGAGCCGCGAGCTCTGTCTCGAGGCTGAGGTGGCCTCGAGGGGCTGCCTTTTACTGATTCTCCCCAGGGCTGGCACTGGCCCCAGGAATGGGGACTGGCATGAAGTGTCTGTTGTGCCCGATCATTCACTTGCTGGTTCATGGTTTTCAAGCTGTTTTCAGCCATCCCAATGGGCTCGTAGGCAGCCTGGTTAATAAATCCCACAGATAATAACCAGACTGCGCTGGCTGAGAGGGTTGCGGGGGTGGGGGGAGCACTTCCTACCTAGAACCAAGGGTCAGGTGGGATTGGAGGGAAGCTCTGAAAGGCGGGGACTGAGCCTTTCAGGGGGCTGGGTGAGCACAGCTTGGGGGGATCTCACAGGGATGGAGTCTGGGGTGCAGCGTGGTGAAGCGAGGCCCCAGAGGGAGTGGCGAGGGCCTTGAATGCCAAGGCAGGGGCCCTGGACTTCAGCCTCAGGGCAGGGGGCCATGGAAGGGCTGTAAGCATAGAGGGCGTGTGGCAACCACGGACAACGGAGGGGAGGGTGCCGAGCTGGTCTGGGGAGGATATACACAGTTCTAGCCCAGGGAGGACCATCCATGCCACCTCTCAGTGGCCCGTGGGGATGGAGGGTCCTGAGCCTCTTGGGCTCTGACGCACCCAGTTTAAAACCCAGTTCACTAGTTAATTTACTGCATCCCTTAGACATGGCTGAGCCTCCATGCCCTAACTTTATCATTTATTTATTTACTTATTTATTTGGCTTGTGGGATCTCAGTTCCTCAACCAGGGAATCAGCCCGGGCCATGGCACCGAAAGCACCGAATCCTAGCCGCTAGACCACCAGGGAACTCCCTCCATGCCTTAAATGTGGGCCTCCCTGGCCTCTGGCCAGCTGCCCGCACAGCATGCATCTTCCCCTAAACCCCCTTGTCCTCCCGAGTTCCCTGTCTTGGGGCAGATGCTCAGATCAAACACCTGGGAGGCTCTTTCTCCCTCCACCACCACCCCCCCCCCCCCCGAAAGAGCTCGTCCACTTCCGTGGTTTCCACAAGCAGCTCCCCATCATCTCCTAGATCGGGCTGCTCTGTGCTCAGCCTGAAGCAGCCAAGTTGGCCAGGTGGAGGGCAGCATCTCTCCCACACCTGCTCCTCCTCCTGGTTCTCCATCTGTGGTTGACCCCGTTGTCCCCCAGTCACTGGCTAGACCCCTGGAAGTCGCCCTGGCCCTGCCCCCCAACCCGTCAGTCCTCAGCCCGTCCTTCCTGGCCCCCCACTCCAAGTCTCTGTGCCCATCTCCTCTCCTCTCTCCTGGCTCCAGCTCAGACCCTCTTCCTAGCCCCCACGTTGGTTCCCTCCAGCCCATCCCCATCGGCCCCGGGGCTGGCCCTGCTTCTCCCTTGCTCACAACTTGGTATTGGAGACCTTACTTCCCCAGCCTCATCTGACACAATTCCCAGCTTCAGCTTCACCAAAATATACTTGTAGCTCCTCCCCCCACTTCTCTTTTCTTCTCTCTTTGCACATGCTGTTCCTCCTTCTGAAATGTCCTATCCCCGTTATCGGGCTGACCAACCCTGCCTCAGCCCTTACCCTCAGCTCAGAGGCTCCAGAAAGCCCTCCCAGACTTCCTGGGCTGAGAAGGTTCCTGCTGTACTCTGGTTCACTGGGGGCCCCCTCAGCCCGGCACAGGGGAGGCCCGTGAGGCAGCCTGAGAAGGGTTATTGAGCTGGCATCCCAGAGATGCCGTAGGGCCGGTCCTGCCCTGGAGGGAGAGGTGCGGGGCACACGGACAGACAGCCACGTGCCTGACGGAGGTCGCAGTGGGCCCTGCAGGAACCCGAGGATGCATCTGCCCATCTGTGGGAAGCGACGACCATCCTGAACCTTGACAATGAGGCAGTGAGTGTTTCCCAGGAACAGCTAGGGCTGGCTTGGCCTGTTCCAAGGCCCAGAAGCCTGAGGGAGCAGGGTGTGCTCAGGGCAATGCTCGGGGTAAATTGACTAATTCAGTGCGGGCTGCGTTCAGAGGGGAGAAGCACGAGGTGAGTGGGAGAAATCCTCAGGGGCCAGGCCATGGAGTTTGGACTCTCTGAGGGCACGAGGGAGCCATGGGAGGGCTGTGAGCAGGGGAGGAGCAGGGTCAGTCCCGGGGCTGTGCGGAGACAGACTGGAGTGGGGAAGACTGAGGCCGGGGGGGGGGCGGGGAGGCTGGGGCTGTGCACTAAGTGGGCTGGAGGGGAGGGGACCCGGCCGAGAGAGTCAAGGCAGGAGGCTGGAGCCAGATCCGGACAGGCTGGCGAGGAGGAGGCGGGGATGGTGCCCGAGGTCTGGCCCATGATGGGCTAGATGGTGGGGCCACCCCAGATAGGGACCCCAGGGGAGGAAGAAGCTGCGCCAGGAGCTGGGTGAGAGGAGACACCACACTCAGTGTGGGCCGCGTTGAAGGGAACGTCCAGGTGGCCAGTGGTGAGCCCTCTCCAGGGGGAGGTCTGGCCTCATCTGCGTGCCGCGGAGTGGCACGACCTGCTCACTTAACCTGCGAGAATTCTACTCCATAAGCTTGGCAGAAAGAGGCACACAACCCAACGTGTGTTTCATACCAGACAGTCCGGAACGCACGCAATTCCTGCATCTTGCCTCCAACCAAAGAAATGGAGATTCGTTCCAATGCGGGGACATTAACCAACTGTGCTGGCCTTGTAAGAAGAGAGTGCAGTTCACACAGAGCATGTCATTCGTACTGTGCTGGCCATTTCAGCGATTTTCCAGGGCTGTGTTCATTTCAGAGGCATTTCACCTTAGGTCTTCGAGTAAGATGGGCAACACTCTATGGGCAGAAGATACTTGTGTTGCAAGGACCAGCATCCAGCAAGGGGTGTGGACGAATATGTGTAGCTAATGTTTCAATGCTTGTGACTGGCCAGCCTTTGTGCCAAGTGTTCTATTAACTTCCGGAGCACTTCCTGTCATCTGCCTTGGTTCACAGACAGCGCTGCCCGAGGACTCAGGTCTTAGCCACAGCCTCACGGCTGGAGTGGGGCAGAGATGGGACTGGCATCCAGGCCTGTGGGCTGCAGGACCCAGCAGCCTTGAACTCATTTGGTGGATGAGAAGAGAAATCTGGGTGGAGGTTCTGCGTGTGAGCCCCAGAGGGCACTGGTGGGGTCTCATTTCCCTCCTTAGGGACAACAAGGGTGGGGAAGGGGGTCCAGGTGAGCCGGGGCCAAAGGTGGGGGAGGGGGCAGCCAATAGACAGCTGGGCCCCAGACCTGGCCCTCCCTGCCTTCTTCTCTGAAAACGGCTATCAAGTATTTGTTGTCCGTTAACACTTCTCTTTGACAATTTAACATTTAAAACCTTTTTTTTAATTATGGAAAAGTTCACACAGATGCAGAAATAGAATAGTGTAATAAGCTCCCTTGTAGCCAGCACGAGCGTCAGCAGTTAGCAACAGTCAATCAGGTTTCACCTAAAGACCGCCTCCCCGACCGCTGGATTATTTTGAAGCAGATCCAACACGCATCATCTGGAAACACTTCAGTATGTGTCTAGACGATAAGGATTAAAAAAAAAAAAATCATAGTAACAAAAAGTGCCCAGACTAAAACTCCTATGGTCCGGAAATCCTCGAACACATCCACTAATACGTGGCTCAGAGGAGCAAACCAGGGGCGAGAGCATGTGGGTTAAACATACAAATACCCAGGCCCCAGTCCTGGGGACCTGAACCGAAGAGGTCTGGAGAGGTCCCTGGAGCCCTCGGGAAGGGCTGTACCAGCGTAAGTGACCCAGGGGTGTGTATATGGGTGACGGTGCGTGCTGGGTGGGATGGCGGGGGGGGGGGGTGGTGTTTGGATGGGGGTGTGGAGCCCCAGCACGGCCCTGACCCTCCCGGATCTCGTCTGGCCTGCAGATGTTCGGACAGCGGCGCAGCGTGCAGGCGCTGGAGCTGGCGCACATGCTCTACTACCGCAGCACGTCCAACAACTCGGAGCTGCTCAGCGCCCTGGCCCTGCGCGCGCAGGACGAGCACACCAAGGAGGCGCTGCTGGCGCACAGCTTCCTGGCCCGGCGGCCCCGGGGGGCGCGGGGCCAGCCGGAAGGTAGGACTGTGAGTGCCAGGTGGCCCGCCCCGCCCCGCCCCTTTGCAGCCCCGCCCCCGCGAGGCCCCGCCCCTTCCCAACGCTGCCTGGCTCAGACGTGGCCCCATGTGGAACAAACTCCACCCTGCCCCTACCGGGTTGAGACAACCATTAGTCCCAAGTGGCCCTGCGCCAGTGAGACACCATCCCCACGATGCCCACCTCCCAGTCCCGGCTCGCGCTGGTGAACCCGATTCAGCAGTCGGGACCCCTGACCCAGCTTCTGCTCTTCCCTGGGGTGACCTCCCTCTCCTAACCTCAACCTCGGTAGGAGTCTTGGATCAGGCTCCTGTTGTGGCATGCTCCCCACTCCCCGCCCGCCTCTTCCTATACGTGAACCCAAACACTTCCTACAAGACACCCTTGTCCGTTACCTGTGTAAGCGCCAGGTGGTCCCTCCCCTGAACAAGAGTCCCTGGCTTGTCCCCAGATGAGAGCCCCAAAGCTGAGCCTCCTAGGCTTTGTCCCACTCCCCTAGGCTTCTCCCAAACCCAGACCCCTCTTATTCGCCGTGCTGCACCCTCCCTGCTGCGCGCTCTCAGTCCTTCCAGGTCTGTCTGACCTCCTCAGGACACCTGCCTCTCCCTCTGCAGAGACCTGCCAGTGGCTCCAGTCGGAGGTGGAGAACTGGCTTCTAGCCCAGTCAGGCTGTGACGTGGCCTTCAACGGCACTCGGGCCCTGGCCCACCTGCAAGCCCTGACCCCCAGCATCGGGATGTACCCGCCCCCGGGTTTCCCCAAACTAGACCTGTTGGCTACTATCACTTCCTCCAAGGCCGCACCACCCAGCACTGACGACCCCTTATAGAAACCTCTCTGTCCCGCCCCGCCCAGCCAGCAGGTTGGGAACTAAGCTCCGCCTCCTCCTCGACAAGCCGTCAATCATGGCTACGATGCTTCAACACTTCACAACTTCCAGTTACTCATTACTACTTAACGTTACTCTGTTTTCTTAAACAAAGTCGCCCATCAAGGCAGCCAGCTGTTGCTAGGCCCCCTCTTCGGATGCACAGCCAATCAAAGCTTTTTGGCTCTGCTTTTGTTCCATCTTGGTCCCCCGTCCCCCACCACCCCCGCACCGTAAACATTTAGACGTGGTGCCAGCCAATCACAGCTGTGCAACGCTACAAACCACCAGGCACAGTTGTTAAACTGTGCCCTCCCGAGGCTATATATCACTGTCTTTTTAGCCTGTACCGGGCAAACTGCCCATCGTGTTCACCGAGGCAGAGCTCCAGCCCACGTCCAATGAGAGCCTTTTAGCCCGGTTCTCTGGCAAACCGCCAATGACAGCTGTTGGGCACAACCAACCTTGGGCAGCCAGTTGTCCCTGCATGGAAGCAACCAATCAGAATTTTTAGAGGAGACCTGATCGTTCTATCAATTGCAGCTCCTTATAAGGCAGGCCATTTGGTCAACTGTCGATCAGTTTGTCCAGGCTGAAGGGGTTGGGAGCCTTGTGCCAGGCAGAAAGCTGGGCCAGGAGGAACCAGAAACTATCCTCACCCCAAGGCTCACGTCCACTCAGGCCCCAACAACAAAACTCAGGAGCCTTCCCTGCCCAGGTCCCTCACCCTTTCTACAGAAACTACCTCAGCCTGGATCTTGCCTCCACCAGTGGCCTGTGCAATATTTATTGGTCTATCAATTTCTCCCCTGTCCCCTCTCCCAAAGGAATAAATCATGTTTCATAAATCTGGATGAGTGGGGTAGCCGCAGGGGTTGGAGAGAAGGAAGGCATTGGAATCCTGGAAAGAAGAGACTCTGGGTCTTGGGGGAATGCATTTTGGGTGGGTCCTGGGCAAAGAAAGCTGTAGTCCTAGAGAGAGACTAGGCTTGGAGTTGGTGAAATAGATTGGCTGTGGGTCACAGAAGAGGATCTTAGGGAGGACCTGACTCCTGAGCAGAGCCCTGGTTCCCCAAAAGACTGGGTCTTCTGAACACGGAAGATAGGGCAGATTGTTCACTGCACAAAGACACACAGCCAGGGGATGGATTGGTGTAAAAGCCAGCCTCTCCCCTTCCCACATGTGTCTTGATGTGGGGTTGAGTAAGCCTGGAGAAGGGGGGGGGGTGTCATCTAATTTTTACTAAGGTGTCATATAGATTAGAGGCAGCATTTGGAGAGGGTCGGGGAAGAAGAGGGGTTGGGTTCCAAGAGGGAAATGGAAAAGTGTCTTCTCAGAGGAAGGGTCAGAGGGAGAAAAAAGAGAGACCCAACTGTTACCAACCAGGGTTCTTGGCCTCCTTAATCAATAGAAATTGATCAGAGGCCAGATAAGAAATTCAGGCAAGGCTTTATTGGGGTCCCTGCTGCAGCAGGGGGGAGCGAGAACAAACAGTTTCCCTTGAAGTGGGGTGAGCTAGTCCCTTTTATGGGGTGAGGGTAGGGGTGTGTCCAGGGGTCGGGCCGGAGGGGTGGCTTAGGTGTTTTGCACACCCCTTCGGTGTTGTGTGCAGGGGGCATGCATAGTACCCTGCTTTTGCTCCTGGTTCTTCAGAAGTGGCAGCTGGGCTTTTTGGTCTCTTAGTATCTTGTTGTCCAGAATTTGCCTCAATTGCACATGCACGCAGTTAGTCCCTTAGAGTTTCTTTGTATTTTGTAGCTGGAGGAAATGTTTGTCCAGGTGCAAGCAAGGTAGCAAAGGGTCCCAGGTTCCAGCCTGTCTAACAGTCTAGAACAAGACACACAGCCTCGCCGGTTGAGAGAGAGAGACCCTTGGCCAAGGAGAGAGGACTGGAAACACGGATTCCTGGTTCTTACCTAGAAGTGCCTGAAGGTCTAGTCTTGGGAGGAATCCTGAGTTTTGAGACCGAAGGGCCCGGGGGCCTCAGGTCTGTGGAAGGGGAAGAAGGGCTGCTGGGACCACGGGCTCCTGTATCCCAAGTTAGAGAGAGATGGGGGCCTGGAGCTGGACGTTCTGAAGGCCAAGCTGCTGCTGATGGGGGCTGTCCCCATTCAGGAAAGATCGGGCACGAGCAGCCTGGGTCCCAGAGGAAGGAAGGAAGGAAGGAGGCAAAGGTAGAACGAGCGGTTAAATGGTTTTATCTTCTGGAGGCGGGGTGGGGGCTTCGGGGTGAGGTGGAGGGGCCGGGAGCCGGCTGGGGAGCCAAGGGGACGCGAGGCCCTCACTCCCGCTTCCGCAAGTGGATGTAGATGATGCCGCTGGCCAGGGCGAGGGGGAAGGCCACCCAGGCCAGGGCGAAGCAGTAACCGAAGCTGCCCCCTGATGGGCGCTCCGCCAGGATCTCCTCGGCGTGAATGGCGTAGATCAGCGCCCCGGTAAACACCGCCACGCCTGTGGGGGGATGGGAACCACGCGTCACGCAGGACCCGCACAAGAAGACTGCATTTCCCAACAACCCACGGGCCAAAGAAGCCGCGGAAGGGCGAGTGCGCAGCACCGCTGCCTGCTGGGAGTTGTGGTTCGCTCCCCCAGCGCCGTGCCTCGGGGCCACTGCAGACTGGCCTTGGGCAATTTAGTTAATTTTTTCGGGCCCCCCTTACTCATCCATTAAATGGGACGAAAATACCTACTCATCCATCCATCCATTCAAGGAATACTTTTGAGCACCTTTCTACAAGCCAAGCTCACAGATAGTGAATTAATAGAACAAGAGGGAACCTAGAAAGATAATGTTCCCCAAAACTGATGACTATGATTAACTTAGTCCTTTGCACCTGAAGTCAAAAAACTGAAAAGTACATAAAACTCCCTGAAGTGTCTGATACATAGTAGGTCCACAAGAAACAGCAGCTGGCTGACATTATAAGACCACTACTATTATGATTCAGAGTTTTCCCCTGGGGTATTAATTAGCTACCTATCCCTGCTGGCCCCCCTTCATCCCTGGGATCTAAATTATTTGTCCACACCCCCTTCCCCAGCCCTGGGTCCTTGAAGCCCTAAGTGCCAGTTCCCCCATAACTCAGAGCTGCACACCACAAACCACCAAGTCACTGAAAACTACAACTCCCCTAAGTCCCTGGGGCAGAGAGGTAGCCAAGGGAGGAAGCTCAGGTGGTCTTTGGGTTGTTGAGAATTGTTTTCATTCATCAGATGTCCATTCTCAGCACCCCCCACCCCACACACACACATCCTCACAGGCCTCCTCCCTTCCCTTCAATTCCCAGGGATCAGTGCTCACTGGTGCAAAGCTGGCAGAGGCCAGTGGCATAGAAGAGCCCTCCTCGCCGCATGGTGTAGAGCTGGAACATGAACAGGATGAAGGACAGACAGCAGAGGATGAGGGAAAGCACCATGAGGACCTGTACCGCCTTCAGCCAGCCTGCAATAGGAGACAGAGGTGGAAGTCACAGCAGGTCCAGAGTTCCAGCTCCACCTGCTTGCTCATCATTGCCCCCACCAACCCTTCTTCCACTTAGAGACATACAACCTTAGGTACTTAGTAGTATCACTTATATCGACCTCAATTCCTGTAACTTTCCTAAATTCCCTTATCAGTTCTAGAAGCTGTTTGCAGATTCTTTAGGATTTTCTATATAAAGATGTTCACTGGGAATCAAGACATTTTTACTTCTTCCTTTCCCATCTTTATGCCTTTTATTTCTTTTTCTTGCCTTGTTGCTTTGGCTACCTCCAGTACAATGTTGTATAGAAGTAGTGAGAGCAGAAATTCTTACTTGCTCTTAGGCAAAAAGCATTTAATCTTTCACCTTGACTTCGAAATTTCTATGGATGCAGCTCCGCCCCTTTAGAACTCAGATGCACCTGGCCCCACTTCTTTAGAACCTTAGAAGGATTCAGCCTCACCTCTTCAGAAACGTAATGTGGTCCACCCCATTGGAACTTGGACAGATTGGTCCCAGCCACCCCTTCAGAACACCTGTCTCCTTAGAACTTTGGAAACATAATCCTATCTTCTCAGAATCTTGGGAGCTTTTCCCCCATTCTTTAAACCTATAGCATGTGGCCTCCACTCCTTCTGAATCATAGGGAGTGGGGCTTTTAGCCCATCCTCTTTAGAATATGAGCATACTTCCCCCTACCATCCAGATAGATGGGTCATCATACATCAGCTTCGGTCACTCAGCATGGGGACCCAGACCCGCCCACTCAAACCTTGGGGGGTTCCCAATCCTTGGTCCCGGGAGGAGACTTGGGGTTACCCCTCCCTTTTGCAGACCAGTTTCCAATGCCCCTCACCCCTCACCATTCTCGCTGACATTACTGCAGGCCCACGTTTTGTTGTCACTGTTCCATGTGCAGTCGTACCAGAGATTCAGGGACTCCTTCCCGGGGAGGGTCCACCAGGACTGGGATGGACAGAGGAAGAAGGACAAAGTTAGGGAGACTAGGAAGGGTTAGGAAAAGGGCAAGGTGCCATGGGAAAGCATGGATTTAGTAGGAAAGTGGGGCCGGGGGGAGGCACGTAGGGTGGAGGCAGAGCTCAGAAGGGTGAGGGCTAGGGAAAGGGGGCGGGGCCAGAGTGACTTTAGCGGAGGGGCGTGGCGGGAGTCTGCAGGAGAGGCTCCTACTCCCAGTAGGCTTACCTTGTCTAAAGTGGCCACGAAAAGCAGGATGAGGATGAGGATGTGAAGGGCAGAGACCACCAGCAGGAGGAGTGACATGGCTGCGTTGGAAGCCTGGGTGGGGACGTCAGGAGACCATCACGTCAAGAGGTTGGCACAGGGGCGGGGGACATGTCTGAATTCTGGTGGAGAAGGGGGCTGAGTCCAGACTCCCAGGTCTAATGGAAAAGGGGGCTAGGAGCCCCGGACTCCCGGTCTGAGGGAGGAGGAGGCTGGGGTCCAGACTCCTGGGTCTGAAGGAGGAGGGGGCTGGAGGCCCGGGGCCCGGACTCCTGAATTCCCCAGGGCCTGCAGGGGGCCAGGGATGGACTCTTGGGTCCGGAAATGAGTAGGACTAGCAATGTGGCCCCCATCTCCTCAGAGCCCTGTCCCTGGGCACATATGGGCCAGGTTACGAAAATTCATATTGCCGCCTGTTCAGATTCATCAGAATCTGGGGTCTACCCCCAGAAACAGGCATCCTTGAGTCACCCCACTCCTCTCCTGGGGTGGGGGGAGGAAGGGAGACCCGGTGAGTCATCTGGTCGGTGACTCATCTCGCCCCCTTGCCTCCCAAACACCAGGGAAACCCCAGCCCCTGGCTATGCCCATGAGGTCCCCACCCCACCCTGCTGCCAGACTAGTGTCTACTGGACACCTTGTAGGGAAAGTGGACAAGATCCGTGATGGGAGTCGGGAGAGGCCTGAGAAGGAGCCAGCTTCCCATGACCCTTCAAGTGTCCAGAAAGGGCGGGAGAGGGGTGGGGGGAGGTGGCTGAAGGGTCCCCAGACTCTGCTTGTTCTCACGAAAAGCCCTGACCTCAGGGTCCTCGGGGGGAATGGACAGCCACAGGAAAAAAACGGCAGGAAGCTTTCGGGTGGGGAGACTGTTGGGAACCCTCAAACTTTGCCGGGCTCCACCCCTTCCCAAGTCTCCACCCCAAGTGCGAAGAGATCACTTCTTAAATTACAAGGATTTCCAAGCTTCTCCCAAGCTGGGGTCTCCTTTCCAAACTGCTGCACACCCAGGGAAAGAAAGAAATCCCAGTCTGAATAACGGATTGGAAACTTACCGAGCGCGGCGGAAAAAGTCAGAGCTGAGTCTGGTCCCTCGCTTGGGCCTCCGTGCCCCGCCCTTCTCCTCCCTCCTTCCACCCTGTCGAGGCCCCCGCCTCTCACCGCCTTTCTCCCTCCCTCCCTCCCTCTCCCCTCTTGCTCTCTCCTTCCTTCTCCCCTCCAATCCCGGAACTCTCTCTCTCTCCCCCTCTCCCTCTCTTTCTCCCTCTCTCCCTTTCTCTCTCCTTCTGCCTCTTGTCTCTCTCTGTCCTGTCCTCACTGTCTATACCTCCTTCCTCCTCTCTCTCCTCACTCTCCTGGTTTCTCTTTCTCTGCTCCTCTCAATATATACTGACCCTTTTATACACACCCTCACCACACCCAGCTGAGGTCTGCAGCCAGAGGGAGGGCCCAGGCACTCGGGTTCCTCATTCTCCGGGCCCCCACCCACTGCCCCCAGACAGGCATCTTCTGGGGCTCCCTCCTGCGGTTGAGATGCTGCACACTCGGAAGGAAGGGAACAGAGCTGGGGCCCTCAGGTGGGGCAAGCATCAGGGGTGGGAGGATTTAATTCTCAGGCCTCTGCTCTGGGACTGGTCCTGGGACTGATGTCTGCTTTCCTTGATGGGGCTTAGGAATGAATCCTCAGAGGGCTGGGAGACCGGGGGACGAGGCCAGATTCCTGCAGCGTGGAGTGAGCTGAGGGCTGGTGGCGTTGGCACCAGGGTGGGGGTCAGGGGATGGGAAATGGGGAAGTGTGGAACTCTGGAGGGGGCAGGAGGTGGAAGTTAAGAACCCAGGGCTACCGTTTCCTGCCCGGGGGACCTTGACCAATTATTTCAACTCTCTGAGCCTCAGTTTCCTAATCTATGAGGTGGGTACAATACTACTCATAATACTGACAATATACTAATACTGATAATAACAATTCTGATACTTATTCTAAACGAATAAGGTAATACCAGTACACTAACACACCTAACATGTTTATTCCTTTCCTCATCATTCATTGGACATCTATTATGAACCAGGAGTTAATAATGAAGAAAACAGATGGGAGCCCTGCTGTTCTTATGGAGTTTCCCTTCTAGTTGAGGGAGAGGGACGATAGAGACAAAACATCAGTGAAGAAGATAGATTTCAGATAGTGATAAAGGCTTTGAAGGAAATAAAATAGAGTGACACTGCTAATGATGGGAGGCTACTTTAAAAGGGGGATCCGGCCAGGCCTCTCTGAGGAGGTGACATCTGAGTTGAGACTTGCAGACGGGAGTCATCTGAATGCGGGGCAGGGAGAGGACGCACAGGCCTTGAGAACAAGTTCAGGTTGTTTGAGAAGCAGACAGAAGGGCCAGTGTGGCCAGAACATAGGGAACGAGAGAGAGTGGTAGGAAGGGAAATCAAAGAGGGCCCTTGAAGCCTAGAGGAGGAGTTTGGATTTTATTCTAAGTGCAGTTGGAAACCACTAGAGGGTTTTAAACAGAAGTGCAGTACCAGGGACTTAATGTCAACTATTATTGTTATCATTGTTATTTAATTCTTGGGTTACTGAATTAGGGTGGGGGGTAATCACCACTATGTACCTGGGTCTCTTGGCAGGGTTGGGTGCTTGGTGAAAAGCGAGGGACAGGGAACCAGATGTCTGGAATATGGAATTAAGAGCTGGAGAACTGAAATCCTGGGTCCCTACAAGGGAAGAGAACTGGACGATGGGATGTCTGGGTATCTGATTGGGCCAGAGCTAGAGGGAGGGAGAATGGCTGGTCATCTGGACTCCCTGAGTGGGTGAGGGAAGGGCAGTTCAGTGACTGGGTGGGTTCTCGGGGGACCTGGAAGCTGGGTATCACTATAGCACAGACTCTATAGAGATACGCTGGCTGGATTCAAATTGAAACTGCTTTACTCATTCGCTGTGATTTGGGGCAAGTTACTAATCTCTTTCTGCCGCAGTTTCTTTATCTGTAAAATCGAAATAATAATAGTAAATACATCACGGAGCAGTTCTTAGAGGAGTGCCCGGCACCAAGTAAGCACTGTTGTATGTGCTTGTCATACCAGACATTGGGGCCCTGAGTGGATCCAGTACTGGGAGACCCGAGATCAAGGTCTCTAGGATTTGGGGAAGGGGCAAAATCTTGGGTCCATTGGGTCCCAAGACTACAAAGTTGGGAGTACAAAATGAAGGTCCCTGGGGGTGGGGAATAAAGTAGTTCCAGTTTACATCTTTGAGAAGGACAAGAGACTGGAGGTCTGAAATCAGTTCCCCAGGTAAGTTAGAAAGCCTGGGTCACTGGGGGAAAAATGAGGGACTGGAGATCGTATGCTCTTCAAGGAGGCAAGGGGACTGGACCTGGGTCCTGGGAGGAGTCTGGGAACTAGGGTGTAGGGAGATGGAATTTGAGGGGGGGAGGTGGGGAACAGGAGGCTAGGACTCTGAATCAAGCTCCCAGAGTGGAATCAGCGCCAGAGTTGGGTATCCCGGGGATGTTCGGGGCAGGGGGTCCCCCATGCTAGGGCCCTATAGAAGGGGGAGAATCAGGGGACCCGAGGGCGGTGGGGGGATCTCCCCCTGCTGGGCCTCCAAAGCTACGAGCTGAGCGCCCACGGGCCGCTTCCTCCCACAGGAAACCGCAGGCATCGGGCACACCCAGCCTGCAGGGAGCGGTGTCTACTGCCAGCCCGCTCGGTAGAGGCCCACGGGGGCAGCCGCCTGCCGTCAAGGGGGCAACAGCCTGCCGTCAACGGGGCGTGCCCTGCGGGGCTAGGGGCGCCGCCATGGGGGCTTGGCCGGAAAGCAGGGGCGGCACGGAGCGCCCTAGGCCCCGCCCACTTCCGCCTCTCAGTGCGCGGACCTCTAAGGCGGCTGTGGGTTTTTGGCTGCCTCTCCGGAGGCCGTTGGCCGCGCATGCGTAGTCAGCCGCTTCGAGGACCTGAGGCGGCGGTGAGCGCTCCTCCCCCCGTCACAATTCCCGGCATCGGCACCGCGTGCCTGCTGATGAATCCTCAAAATAACGTGGTCTTAATCAGCTTAAGACACGCATCTCTCACGCCCCGTCCCGAAGGACCTTGGCCCAGTTCCAAAGCCTTTCAGACGTTTCCCTCCCAGCCCTGCCTCCACAGGCTCTTTTGGCTACTGCCTCTCCCTCCTGGAAACACACAGCCCAGCCCTCACAACCCTGTGCTCCCCAGACAGACCATCTCGACTTCCCTCCCCAGGCTCTCTGAGCCTGAGTGCCTCCCGGTTAGTCGTCCCCCACCCCCTGCCACAAGTCTTGGGAATCCGCGCTCTTCCGGTGCCCTCCCACCAGACCCCTCCCGTGCTCTTCCAGCCACGCCCCTTTCAGCCCTCGAAGCCCCACCCCTCAAAAGGCCCTCAGCCCCGCCCTCTACAGGTATCCTTGCCCCTCCCCTCTCAAGGCCCCGAAGCCCCGGCCTGGACGGGTTTCTGACTCCCTGCCGAGGTTCGCCAGCCCCAACCCTCTCCGGGCCCGGCAGCTCTGCCCTCCCCTGAAGCCCCGCCCCTCAGGCCCACCCAGTCCCTCTCCTCAGAGGCCTTTTCAGTCCCGCCCTTCATAGTCCTCTACAGCTCCGCCCCTCGCAAGGGCTACAGTCCCGCCCTCACAGGCCCTCCCAACCCTGCCCCTCACAAGGCCTAGAGTCCCGCCCCCACAGGTCCCGCCCCTGGCAGGACCCCCGAAGCCACGCCCATCTCAGTCCTCTAGCACCGCCCCTCGCAGGGCTCCCCTAACTCATCTGCTCATAGCACCCGAGCTCCCCGCAGGTCTCCTCGTGGCCTCCTTGGCTTCTCCTCCCCATTCTCCCTCCCACGGCTTTCTTCGGAGGCCTTGGTCCCTCCCCGGCTGCTGTCCTCAGGCCTCATTGGCCCCTCATCTCCCCAGTAACCAGACCACAACAGTGAGCTTGGAGCATCCAGGACATGTCAGGCACTCCAGCCCAGCAGGTAGGGACCGGGCCTCGCTCCCCTCAGCCGACGGGGTTGGGGAGATTTCCCCCTCCTCTGTGCCCCCTCCCCAAACAGCCCCGCCTCGGAGATACCGAGAGCCTAGAAGTCGCCCCGCCAGAGTCAAGAGCCGCGACGCGAGACAGAGAATGTGAGAGGCGGGAGGTCGGGAGGGGCATGGGAAGATACTCTAGAGGTGTCCCACTCCAACCCACTGGAGGAACTGAGACTCAAAGAAAGGCCAGAGCTAGTTCTGGGGTCACTCTCTTCCAATTCCTAGTCCCTCGCTGTTCATCGCCCGCCCTCCTCCTAGCCCTCTCCTGCTCGCCGTCTGAAGGGGTCCTGTACCACCCCTACAGGAGCCCCACCCTCTCTGGCCAAGATGCCTTTGGGACTCTCTGCTGGGAGCAGTCGTTCCGAGGATGGAAGCGAGGCCTTCCTGGAGGGAATGGGTAATTCATACAGTCTTTATTTCATTCATTCTTTTCCCGGTTTTCCCATGTTTCAGGTCCTGGTGCAGCAGGGCGCTGGGGACAGGGAGGGCCTTCAGGAGCGCCCTCTAGTGGGGAAACGCACATGCTCCAGAATGGAGGTGGAGCCGGGCAGATGGGCGGGAATGGCTGGGAAGACTTAGTGCAGGAGTTTGAGCGGGGCCCAGAACTTCTCTCGGGAGTTACCAACAGGAGAAGGAAGGGAAGAGTGTTTCCGCAGAGAGAACAGCATATGACTAGAGCAAGGTTTCTCAGTCTCCACACTGTTGACCCTTGGGGTCAGATGTCAGATCATTCCTTGCTATCGGGGGGACTGTCCTGTGTGTTGGAGGATGCTCAGTGCATCCCTGGCCTCTCCCCACTTCATGTCAGGAGCACCCCCCAACCTGCCCCCGCACCATGACGATCAAAAATGTCTTTAGACATGGCCATATGTCTTTAAGGGGGCACAATTGCTACTGGTTGAGAACCACTGGGCCGTGAGAGATGGGGAGCTAGTGGATGAGACCGGAGAGGTGGGTAGGGTCGGGTTTGTGGGCCCTTGAACACCAGGGTGAAGAGCTGGGACTTTGTCCTGGAGATGCTGGAGTGCCAGGGAGGCCTGTGACAGCTCTAGGTGTAGAAAGACCCTCTGGAGCTGTGAGGGGAGGCCAGGAGGTTAGGGAGGAGGCTGGGGTGATGGGGTGATGGTCCAGAAAGGGAAGAATGAGGCCTGAGCCAAGGGGATGGGCTGAGAGTGAGGAGGCGGGAGGTGGGGCTGAGGAAGGCTGGGCAGTGGGCTGAATGGGAGGGAGGGAACAGGAACGGTGCCCCGGGGGGTCTTGGCCCCTGTCCTCAGCTTTCCCAAGTTCCAGGTCCTGTGCTTCTGGTCCCTGAGGACTGTGAGGCCCCCCAGGACTGCCCTCTAGTTGGGAAACATGTGTGCCCAAACCCCCGGCTAGGAGTGGGTTTAGGGGAAAAATGCGGAGGTCGGCTTGGGGTACAGGAAGTATGAAGGGATGAGGAAGCTTGAGGGATACAGGAACTGAGGTGCAGCCCTAGAGTGGTGTTGGGAACTGGGTCTGCAGTTCAGTTGCAGTTTGTGAGACCCTCGGGGAGCCAGAATTCCTAGGTCCTGGGGAGGGAGGGGCTGGAACCTGGATTCCTCTGGAGTCCCTCCCTGGCCTGGTCCCACCTCAGTGGATTGGGAGCTGAGCAGACTGCAGCGGCAATGCAAAGTGATGGAGGGTGAAAGGCGAGCCTACAGCAAGGAAGTCCACCAGCGCATCAACAAGCAACTGTGAGCCAAGCGCCTGGGTCCCTGGAGCTGGGGAGGGGGCTGTTGAGGAAGTGGGTGCTGGCCTCCTCCTGGGGCTGACGGGGGAGGGAAGGCCCAGTGTGTCTGGACTTTAGTGAGGCCGAGCTCTGCCCCTTTCTGGCTTCCCCTCCACTTCCCTGCCTGGGCAGTGAGGAGATCCAGCGCCTGGAGGGGGTGCGGGACAAACTGCAGGTCCAGATCAGCATTGCCCAGAGCCAGGTCAAGCGGCTGCGGGACAGCAAGAGGCTGGAAAACATGGGTCACCTGCTCAAGCGCCGGGTCCAGGCGCAGGCTGAGGTCACGGAGCTGCAGGAGCAGACCAGAGCCCTGGACAGGCAGGTGGGTTCTGAGACCAGACTTGGTGGATCTTACTTAGGCGCATGTGTCATAACCTCTTTGAGCCTTACCTTCCTCATCTGAAAAATGGGATTATTGAAAGCATCTCCCTGGGGGAGTTGTGTTCAGGCTCCGGTAGGAATATGAGTATTTAGTGCTTAGCACAGCCCCACACCTTCAAAAAAGGTGGTTAAGGGGGAAAGATTCACCTTCTGGAGTCAGTGAAACCTGCATTAGAATCCTGGTCCTGGCACATCAGCGCTGTGTGACCATGGGCAAGTCTTCACCTCTCTGGGCCGTAGTTTCTTCATCTGCAAAAAGAGGATGTGGGTAATTCAGCAGAGTCTAGACAGATTTTTTTTTCTTCCTGGCCGTGCCATGTGGCATGCGGGACCTTAGTTCCCTGACCAGGGATCGAACCCGTGCCCCCTGCAGTGGAAGCATGGAGTCCTAACCCCTGGACCGCTAGGGAATTCCCTAGACAGATTTTTCATCCTATTTGCTTCTAGACCTTGTTATTTGGCCGTGGAAACAAGGTGACTTTTCTAGGCCAGTGTTCTTTTTTTTCTTTTTTTTTAATAAGCCTACATCATTTACTTTTTTTTTTTTTTTTTTAACTTTTGGGTTTATTTATTTATTTATTTATCTATTTATTTATGGCTGTGTTGGGTCTTCGCTTCTGTGAGAGGGCTTTCTCTAGTTGCGGCAAGTGGGGGCCACTCTTCATCACGGTGCGTGGGCCTCTCATTATCGCGGCCTCTCTTGTTGCAGAGCACAGGCTCCAGACGCGCAGGCTCAGTAATTGTGGCTCACGGGCCTAGTTGCTCCGCGGCATATGGGATCTTCCCAGACCAGGGCTCGAACCCGTGTCCCCTGCATTGGCAGGCAGATTCTCAACCACTGCGCCACCAGGGAAGCCCTAGGCCAGTGTTCTTTTCAGTTTTTAGGACCACGACTCCTTGTGACACAGTTCATAAACACACAGATACAGTCCTTTTTGCCACTTCAAGTGACATATTCACAAGTTCCAGGGATTTGGATGTGGACATCTGGGCAGGAGGGTGAGGGGCATTTTTCTGTCTACTACATGTTCTATACTTTTATTACATTTGACTTTCAATCAGTCTGTTTTTCAGCTCTCAATGTCACCCTGAGCTGCCTTTTGGAAGGTGAATTCTGTCTGATTTACACACCTCAAAATGTGGGCTGTTTCATGGTAGTACAGTGGCTTAGTACGTGTTGGCTGCCGGAGCTGGCTTTCCTTAGTCTTTCATGGGAACTCACCAGAGACAGGTCCAACCGGGATGATCTTATTTTCTTGACTCCATGGATTCCTTTGCCCTAAGAAACTTGATTATGGAGAATGGTAGGTCAGGTGGGTCCTCTGAATAGAGCTCTGTAAAGTTCCACATGAGCTCAAGAAAGGATGTAGTTGTCTGGTGATAGTCATTCATTCAACAAATATTTGTTGAGCGCCTACTAAGTGCCAGGTGCTGTTCTAGGTGTTGAAGACACAGTAGTGAACGAAGCAGACAGGAGTCTGCTCTCATGTAGTTTACATCTACTGGGGAGATAGACAATAAGCCAAATAAAAGCCAAAGAAAGGGACTTCCCTGGTGGCGCAGTGTTTAAGAATCCACCTACCAATGCAGGGGACATGGGTTCAAGCCCTGGTCTGGGAAGATCCCACATGCCGCAGAGCAACTAAGTCCATGCACCACGACTACTGAGCCCGCATGCTGCAACTACTGAAGCCCGCACGCTAGAGTCCGTGCTCTGCAGCAAGAAGAGCCACTGCAATGAGAAGCCCACGCACCGCAACGAAGAGTAGCCCCCACTCGCTACAACTAGAGAAAGCCTGCGCGCAGCAACAAAGACCCAACGCAGCCAAAAAAAACCCCCAAAAAACCCCCCAAAAAACTGAAGAAAGAATTTGTTCCAAAGAAATCACCCAGAATCTCGCACAGAGAGACAAAAAGGTGAGAAACCTGGAAGGGTGGTCAAGACAATTGCAGATCTAGTGAGAAGGTTTAACAGTTGTCTAATAAAAGTTTCAGAAGAACAGAAAGAGAACGGAACAGAGGTAATGTGTGACAGGATAATATCTGAGAACTTTCCAGAACCAGTGAAAGAATGAATCCACAGATTCAAGGATGCCTTAGAGTCCAAAACAGGATGAATAAAAAAGCCACGCTTATACAGGACATACAGAAATTTCCAAAATATAAAAGCAGCCAGAAAATTTTTAAAAGGCATTACTTTCAAAGGAGCCACAGTTAGACTGACAACTGATTTCTCAAAAGAAACATTGGAAATCAGATTGTAAGTGTCATTGTAACTTCAACGTACTAAGAGACAAAGCTGTCAACTTAGAATTCTATGCCCAGTGAAAATATCATCGAAGAATGAGAAAGCAGAATACACATTTTCTGGCAAAGAAAAATGTAGAGTTAGCCAAACTATATGTGTTGAAGGATCAACTTTTAAAACTTCCCATCTGTTACTGACTGATACTTTTGTAAGGCTTGTGTCTTGGGTGACTTGCCACATGAATTCAACAGCACCCAAGAAGAGTTTCTAAATGCTTAGTCTCATTTTCTGAACCTATCACATCGGAGACTGATGACTGACAGACCTTGGACTTGTACCAGTTCATAGCAAAAATCTATGTAGATATAAAAATGTTTTGATAAAATTCAGCATCCATTCATGTTGAGAACTCTTAGAAAGCCAGGCATAAAAGGAAATTTCCCAAGTTTGATAAAGGGCAACTAAAAAACATCTACAGCGAACATCATATTTGATAACGAAACATGGAAAAAAAATTCTCCTTGAGATCAGTAACAATATAAGGATGTCAGCTAGCACAGCTTCTATTTAACGTTGTACTGGAGGCCCTATCCAGCGCCGTATTGCCAGGAAAAGAAAAAACAAACAAACAATTTAAAGATTGGAAAGGAAAAAATGAAATTGTCAGTATTTGTAGATGATATATTTGTGTACATAAACAATCGAAAAGAACCTAAAGCTAACTTACTCTTAGCAAGGTATTTTAACAATGTGGCTGGATACAAAATTAATATTTCCCTGTGTTAGCAATAACTATTAGAAAATAGAAGAAGAAAAGACAAATTTATAATAGCCAAAAGAAGTACCTAGGAAGAAATCTAACAAAAGTGTGCAAGACCTCAATAGAGTAAATTGTAAAAGTTTATTGAGGGGTATTAAAGAAGAATTTAATAAATGTAGAAATATACCATATTCATGGATTGGAAGAGTTAGTGTTGTAAAATGTCAGATCTCCAAATTGATTTATAGAATCAATGTAATCCCTACAAAACACTAAAAGTTTTTATTTTTAATGGATGGAATTGACAAAGAGATTCTAAGGTTTATAGAGAAGTGCAATGAACAAGATGACTAAAATTTACTTAAAAGAAGAACAATGTGGAAGGATTTGCTCTATCGGTTATCAAGATTTATTCTAAAGATCTTATGGGACTTCCCTGGCGGTCCAGTGGTTAAGACTCCGTGCTCCCAATGCAGGGGGCACGGGTTCGATCCCTGGTTGGGGAACTAAGATCCCACATGCAGCACGATGCGACATAAATAAATAAATCTCTTATAATTGATGCAGGGCTACACAAGTGGGATAATGGGACAGAATAGGGAGACTGGGATGAGACCTATGCATATGTGGACACTTGATATTTAACTTCAAGAAATGGGAAAAGGAGGATTCTAATAATGGTGCTGTGAAAATTGGATATCCATACTGTAAGATGAAACCAGACACTTAGCTCTCACTGTCCCCAAAACTAATTCCAGATGGATCAAAGGTCTAAATGTGGGAAAGTGCAGAACATTTCTTAAGTTACAGAAGTCTCTACTTTTAAAGGAAAAGATTGATACATTCCATGACTTTAAAAATAGTAACTCCTGTTCATCAAAATAACCATAAAGAGTGTGCAAACTAAGTCACAGAACTGAAGGTTACTTGTAAGACATAGCTGATGAAGAACCTAGCGTCAAGGACATATAAGGATCTCTTACAAATCATTAAAGCGTGAGCTCAATTTAAAAACAGTCAAAGGAGGACTTCCCTGGTGGCGCAGTGGTTAAGAATCCTCCTACCAATGCAGGGGACACGGGTTTGAGCCCTGGTCCAGGTAGATCCCACATGCCGCGGAGCAACTAAGCCCGCGTGCCACAGCTACTGAAGCCCACCCACCTAGAGCCCGTGCTCCGCAACGAAGAGTAGCCCCCGCTCACGACAACTAGAGAAAGTGCAGCAACAAAGACCCAACGCAGCCAAAAATAAATTAATTAATTAAAATAATAAAAATTTAAAAATTAAAAAAATAAAAACAGTCGAAGGACTTGAGTGGGCACATCACCAAGTAAGAAATTCAGATGTCCAATGAATGTAAGAATTATCACTCATCGGTATTCAGAGAAAGGCAAATGAAAGCCATAAGGAGATATCATTACACACTCACCAGATTTTCAAAAATTAGTGTCCAAAAATACCAAGTGCTGGGGAAAGAAGGAACAGTGGGAACTCTTATGAAGTGGTGGTTGCTAAGACCCCACCAGTTGGTGGGAGTCTAAATTGTCATGCGTATCCTGAAAAGTTTTTTTCCCCCATTATCTATTAAATTTGAAGAGAGACATACCCTGCGATCTGGGGTTGCATCCACTCCACATGGATGGTCACCAGAAGCAGTCTTGGGCTCTACCTGACCGTCACACTCACAGGATCCAATAGGCTGTCGCTTGGCAGCAGGTTCACTTAACTCTGTAGGAGGAAAGAAACAACAGCATCCAGTACATCTTCCTTGAGCGTCCAGGGGCTGCTTCCCAGCATCTTCAGTTGGATGGTACTGTATGGGTGGGTGTTGCCCGCCCTGGCCTAGGGAAGTTTTATATACAACATGAGCCACCTCTTGTAACATCATCAGGGCGGCTTCTAAGACCTCACCAGGAACGTATTCCATTGTAAGAAACACCCCACAGAGAAACCAGTTTTCTATTCAGTCCTGCTCATGTAGGCCTTCGGGGTCTCTGAGTCCACTCACAATCCTCCCAGTCTGATATAGTTCACCAATCAGGGGCCATTTTTGTCATCAGCATTGTTGCCTGGGAACACAGCTGGCCTTCCGTATTTACATTAGCCCAGTTTGTTTCCATGGAAACGGTGTTAGAAGGAAGTAAACCAAAGTCATTTCCCAGGAGAAAATGGTTTACATTTATCAGTAACCCATCCTCCCACCCAACAATTCCACTTCTCAGTCTATACCCTGGAACCAGGACTCATGAAAACAATGTTGATAGATGCACTATTCATATCATCTAGCTCCAGATTGGAAATAACCCAAATGTTCATCAATATTTGAATGAATAAATAAATTGTAGTATATTCTCTTTTTAAAAAATATTTATTTATTTATTTATTTATTTTCGCTGAGCCGGGTCTTAGTTGCGGCATGCAGGATCTTTTTTTAGTTGTGGCATGCGGACTTCTTAGCTGCAGCATTCAGACTCTTAGTCGTGGCATGCGGACTCTTAGTTGCGGCATGCATGCGGGATCTAGTTCCCTCACCAGGGATCGAACCTGGCCCCCCGCATTAGGAGCCCAGAGTCCTACCCACTGGACCACCGTGGAAGTCCCATGTAGTATATTCTTATAATGACATAGTATACAACAATAAAAAGTTACAATTAAATGTTTGTGGATGAATCTCACAAACATTTGAAGGAAGCAAGGCATAAAATATACAGACAGCATTATTTCATTTACATAAAATTCAAAGCCAGGCCAAGCCAAACTTTTGTTTAGGGGGTTTATACCTGGGTGATAAAACTATAAAGAATTTCACTTAAGGAAGTATGGCAAACAGATTAACGACTCCCCGAAGATGTCCATGTCATCATCTCTGGAACCCGTGACTATGTTAGTTTACAAGGCAAGAGACTTTGCAGATGTGATTGCAGATTTTGAGTTGGGTAGGTTATCCTGGATTATCTGAATGGGCCCAATTTACTCACAAGGGTCCTTATAAGAGAGAGACAGGAAGGTCAGAGTCAGAGGAGACGATGTGATTATGGAGAGAGGAGATGTAACAACAGAAGCAGAGGTTAGAGTGGCCATAAGTCAAGGAATCCAACCTCTAGAAACTGGAAAAGGCAAGGAACGAATTCTCCCCTGGAGCCTCCAGGAGAAATACAGCCCAGCTGACACCTTGATTTTTAACCCAGTAAGACTGATTTCCGACTTCTAATCTCCAGAACTGTAAGATAATACATTTGTTTTGTTTTAAGGCAGTACATTTGTGGTATTTTGTTGCAGCAGCAGTGGAGACTAACACAGGAGAGTGGTACCTCTGTGGAGGGGAAGATGGTAGTGATCAGACTGCAGTGCTGTCAGTATTCTAGTTCTTGACCTGGGCGGTGGCTCAAGGATGTTCACTTTTAAGATACATAATAAACTGTACATATGTGATCTGTGCACTTTTCTGTGCACAATAACATTTTTTAGGGAAAAAAAGATGTTACCCATCATAGACGTAAATGTAAAACCTAAAACTATAAAACTTCTAGAAAGAAGTGTAGGAGAAAATCTTTGTTAGGCAAAGATTTCTTAGATGCAACACCAAAAGCATGATCCATAAAAGGAAAAATTGATAAATTGGATTTCATAAAATTTTAAAACTTCTCCTCCTTAAAAGGTTCTGTTCAGAGAATGAAAAGACAAGTCCTACATGGGGAGAAAATATTTGCAAAGTCTGTACCTGACAAAGAACTTATATCCAGAATATATTAAGTAGTTTTAAACTCAATAAGAAAGCAAATGACCTAATAGGAAAAATGGCCGAAAAGACTTGAACACACACTTCACCAAATATATATAAAGTGGAAGCAAGCACGTAGAAATATTAGTCATTAGGGAAATGCATATTAAAATCACAAGCTACTTCTACACACTTATCAGAATGGCTAAAATTTAAAAGACTGACCTTACCAACTGTTGGTGAGGATGTGGAGAAACTGGAACTTTCACACCCTGCTGGTGGGAATGTAAATGGGACAACCACTTTGGAAAATAGTTTGGCAGTTTCTAAAGAACTAAACGTCCACCTACCGTATGATTCAGCCATTTCCACTCCTAAGTATTTACCCTAGGAAAAAGAAAGCACATGTTCCTACAGCAAATTGTATTTGAATGTTCATAACAGTTTTATTTGTAAAATTCAAAACAGAAACAACCCAAATGTCCACCAACAGGTGAATGGATAAACAAATTGTGGTACATCCATACAGTGGAATACTACTCAGCAATCAAAAGGAATGGGCTAGGGCTTCCCTGGTGGTGCAGTGGTTAAGAATCCGCCTGCCAGGGCAGGGGACACGGGTTTGAGCCCTGGTCCGGGAAGATCCCACATGCTGCGGAGCAACTAAGCCCGTGCACCACAACTACTGGGCCTGCATTCTAGAGCCCAAGAGCCACAACTACTGAGCCCACGTGCCACAACTACTGAAGCCCGCGCGCCTAGAGTGCGTGCTCCGCAGCAAGAGAAACCACCTCAATGAGAAGCCCGCGCACCGCAACGAAGAGCAGCCCCCGCTCGCCACAACTAGAGAAAGCCCGTGTGCAGCAACGAAGACCCAACACAGCCAAAAATAAATAAATAAAATTAATTAAAAAAAAAAAGGAATGGGCTATTGATATACCCAACGACTTGGATGAATCTCAAAATAATTGTTATGAGTGAAAGAAGCCAAACCCCTCCCCTCAAAAATAGAGTATATACTATGTGATCCCATTAATCTAAAACTCTAGAAAATGCAAACTGGTCTAACTGGGTTACGGCATGGGAGTGGGGGGCTGCAGGAAGGAAGTGGCAGGGGGAATGACAAAGAGGAAACTTTGGGGGTGATTGGTATGTTCACTCCTTCGATTATGTCAAACTTACCAAATTGTCTGCTTTAAATATGTGCAGTTTTATTTATTGTGTGTCATTTATACCTCAACAAAGCTGAGAAAAAAATTTCCTACCTCACATCATCTGAAAACAACAAGTCTAGTTAGATTAGGGACTTAAATGTAAAGAGCGAAATTTGAATACTTTTAAAAATTGAAGGAGAGTGTTTTCTAATCTTGGGAAGAATTTCTTGAACTACCTACGTTATTGACTCGGATCCTTGGCCTCTTTTTTTTCCCCCAACACTGCACAAGCTTTTTCAGTGGCCAAATATTGGAATCTTTATTTTTTATTTATTTATTTATTTTAAAAAATGCATATTATCTGTTTGTTTTTTTTGTTTAAGCCGTGCCATGCGGCTTGCGGGATCTTAGTTCCCCGACCAAAGATTGAGCCCAGGGCACGGCAGTGAAAGTACCGAGTCCTAACCGCTGGACCGCTAGGGACTTCCCAAGACTGGACCCTTTAATCAATAGAAATTGATAAGAGGCCAGACCAGGAATTCAGGCAAGGCTTTGCTGGGATGAGGGAGCGAAAACAAGTAACAGGTTCCCTTGCTTGCTCCCCGAAGCGTGGGGTGAGCTGGCTCCTTAAATGGGGTGAAGGTAGGGTGAATGGGTAGGTTGGAGGCGAAGCTTAGGCGATCTGCGCCCCCCCTTGGTGGTGCTGTGTGCGGGGATCATGAGCTGTACCCTGCTTTTGCTCCCAGCACCTCAGAAGTGGCAGTTGGTTTGTGGCCATTTTTTGTCTTATTGTTCATAATTGCCGCACTGATTGCACAAGCATGCAGTTATTTTTAGTCCCTTATAGTTTCTTTGTATTCTGTTGTTGGAGGAGACGTTTGTCCAAGTGCAAGTACAAGCACTCCAGTAAAGGGTCCCAGGTCCCAGCCTATGTCACCTAAACATTCTTTGTTCCTGGAGCCCTTAATTTCGTAGTAAATTTTTTAGCCCCCAAAGAAACATTTAACAGGGGTGTGCTGGGAAACCAGCAATTAGCGGGGGAAAGCACCCTGATTTGTAGCATTTTCTTTTCTTTTTTTTTAAATTTTATATTAGAGTATAGTTGATTTACAATGAGCATTTTCTGATTTTCATAACGTCAATGTTCTCATCTAGGCTGAGGTGAACATACCCTATCATGACCCCCAGTGAGTCACACCCTTAGAGAATCCCCTCCCCTTCAGTGGCAGCAGAACTCGTGACAGCAGAATTTGGCACAGGTGATGGGTTGTCCCTCCCCTGATGAGGTTATGCTATTTATTTATTTATATAGTTTTGGCTGCATTGGGTCTTCGTTGCTGCACACGGGCTTTCTCTAGTTGCGGCGAGCGGGAGCTACTCTTTGTTGCGGTGCGCGGGCTTCTCATTACAGTGACTTCTCTTGTTGCGGAGCACGGGCTCTAGGCGGGCAGGCTTCAGTAGTTGTGGCACGCGGGCTCAGTAGTTGTGGCTCACGGGCTCTAGAGCACAGGCTCAGTAGTTGTGGCACGCAGGCTCAGTAGTTGTGGCTCACGGGCTCTAGAGCACAGGCTCAGTAGTTGTGGTGCACGGGCTTAGTTGCTCCGTGGCATGTGGGATCTTCCTGGACCAGGGCTCGAACCCGTGTCCCCTGCACTGGCAGGCAGATTCTTAACCACTGTGCCACCAGGGAAGCCCGGTTATGTTATTTAATACTGCACCATAGTAGACTGAAGAAGCTGCCATGCTGTGGAGAGGGCCATATGGCAGGGAACTTCTGGGGGCTCCTAGGAGCTGAGGGCCTCAGTCCTGCAACCACAAGGAACTGAATTCTGCCATCAACCACGTGGTGAGTCCTGGATGAGACCGTGGCCCTGGTGACCCCTTGATTGCAGCTTTGTGAGTCCTGAGCAGAGGATCCAGCTGAGCTGTGTCACATTCCTGACCCACAGAAACTTCAAGATAATAAATGGGTGTTGTTTTAAGCCACAAAGTTTGTGGTACAGTTGACCCTCCATATCTACGGGTTCTGTATATGTGGATTCAACAAACCGAGGATGGAAAATATTTTAAAAAAAAAGAAATTCCAGAAATTTCCAAAAGGTTAAACTTGACTTTTGGGGGCCAGCAACTATTTACATAGCACTTACACTGTATTTACAACTACTTACATAATATTTACATTGTATTAGGTATTATAAGTAATCTAGCCATGACTTAAAGTATACAGGAGGTTGTGCGTAGGTTATATGCAAATACTACGCCATTTTATATAAGGGACTTGAGCATCTTTGGATTTTGGTATCTGACGGGAGTCCTGGAACTAATCCCCTGTGGATACTGAAGGGCGACTGTAATTTTTCTGCAGAAATGGAAAACTAATATTATGGTCAATTTCAAACTACCAACAATTTAACTCATGTAATTCCTGAAAATGTAACAATGAGCTCTCAAGAGCTGTCCAAGGGGGCCCCAGTACTGCACTGCTAACAGCTCTATTATAGCAGTTTGGACCAAACAACCCAATAAATGTTTGCATCCTAACAACCTAGAAACCATTTGAAAAAATAATATACATAAATTGAAAAAAATTGTGTTTCGTTCTTAAAAACCACAATTACCTGTGGCGCGTTTGTGCCTATTGGCCACTTTGCAACTTTTCAGATCTTGGAGTCAGAGTGGACTCACCACTCTCATTCCACACTGATTTCTGCGCAGTACTTGCTTTATTTTTAATTGAAAATTTTACTGGGGTAATTGTAAATTCACTTGTGGTTTGAAGAAATAATACAGAGAGAGTCCTTGTACGCTTTGCTCAGTTTCCCCCAATGGTACCATTTTGGGGTTTTTTATTTTTATCACAGCAACTGCTACAAACTCAGTTTCAGAAAGATGTGACGTTGGACTTCCCTAGTGGTTCAGTGGGTAAGACTCCGCACTACCAATGCAGGGGGGCTGGGTTCGATCCCCAGTCGGGGAACTAGATCCCACAACGCGTGCTGCAACGAAGAGTCCGCATCTCGCAACTAAAAACATGCCACAGCGAAGATCCCGCGTGCTGAAACTGACCCGGGGCAGCCTAAATAAATAAATATTAAAAAAAAAAAAAAAAAGAAAGATGTGACATTGGACTTCCCTGGTGGTCCAGAGGTTATAACTCTGTGCTTCCACTGCAGGGGGCACTGGTTCAATCCTTGGTCGGGGAACTAAAATCCTGTATGCTATGTGGCGTGGTTAAAAAAAACGCAAAAAAACAAAACAACAACAACAACAAAAAAGAAAGATGGGACGTCATCAAAAGGCATGTAACACCGTCTCACGTTGAACCTGGGAACTACCTTGAGCTCCAGGTTCATGTGGTGTCTGACCAATGTCAATGTGTCTCCCTCAAATTTTAAAATATCCCCGTGGTTGCCCCTTTGAGTTTGCTGCAATGCTCTGGGGTGCCTTGGCGCATGTATTCATTTCCTTGGGTGGCTTATACTACAGAAATTTATTGTCACACTGTTCTGGAGGCCAGAAGTCCAAAATCATGATGTCGGCAGGGTTGGTTCCTTTTAAGGGCTGTGAGAATCTGTTCTGTGCATCTTGCCTAGCTTCTGGTGGTTTGCTGGCAATCTTTGGCATTCCTTTGTGTGTAGAAGCATCACTCCAATCTCTGCCTTCATCTTTTTTTTCTTTTAAAAAATTTTGTAATACAATTTTAAAGGTTATACTCAACTTACAGTTATTACAAAATATTGGCTATATCCCCCGTGTTGTACAATACATCCTTATAGCCTATTTCACACCCAATAGTTTGTACCTCCCACTTCCCACCCCTATATTGCCTCTCCCCCTGCACTGGTAACCACTGGTTTGTTCTCTATGTCTGTGAGTCTGACTTATTTTTGTTATTTTCACTAGTTTGTTGTATTTTGTTTGTTTGTTTGTTTGTTGTATTTTTAAGATTCCACATCTGCCTTTATCTTCATCTGGCATTCTCCCTGCTGGCATGTCTGTGTGTGCAAATTTCCCCTTTTTTATAAAGACGCCAGTGGTGTAGGATTAGGGCCCAACCCAATGACCTCATTTTAACTTGATTACTTCTGTGAAAACCCTGTCTCCAAATAAGGTCACATTCTGAGGTTCTGGGGATTAGCACTTCAACATACGGATTTACAGGTGACTGAATTCAACCCATAGTGGTGCACAAATTGGGAAACACAGTATCAAGCAATTCATTTATTCATTTAGTCTGCATGTTTTGTTGCATGCCAACTCTGCGTCAAGCACAGAAAAGATAAAAATCTGCCCTCATGGAGTTTCCAGTCTAGTTGGGAAGACAGCATACCCCAAACAAGTCAAGATGAATACGGGAATGAGAAGGGCACGTTGGAAGTTGGTTTCAGGCATCAGGGCTCCTCCTCCCCTCCTCTTAGTATTGACCAGGATTCTTGGCCTTCCCCAGTCAATAGAAATTGATTAGAGGCCAGACAAGAAATTCAGGCAGGCCTTTACTGGGGCCCCTGCTGCAGCAGCAGGGAGCGAAAACAAGTAACAGGTTCCCTTGCTGGCTCCCAGAGTTGGGGTGAGCTGGTTCCTTATATGGGGTGATGGTAGGGGTGTGTCCATAGGTTGGGCCAGAGGGGTGGCTTAGATGTTTTGCCCAGCCCTCTGGTGGTGTACTGCAGGGGGCACGCATAGTACCTTGCTTTTGCTCCCGACCCCCTGTTTTTGCTCCTGACTCTTCAGAAGTGGCAGCTGGGTTTTTTGGTCTTTTTGTACATTCTTGTCCAGAATTTTCCCTAACTGCGTGTGCATGCAGTTATTTTTAGTCCCTTATAGTTCCTTTGTATTTTGTTGCCCGAGGAGACGTTTGTCCAGGGGCAGGCACTGCAGCAAAGGGTCCCAGGTCCCAGCCTGTCTCACTCTCAGGCTCCTGTCTCCACTTTGTCTACTGTGTGTGGGGTCCCATCCATCCAGATCACACATTTCTCCCAAAATACCAGGAAAGGATTCAGGCTGGCTCAGCTTGGGTCACACGTCCATCTCTAAATGGATTGTTTGGAGCTGGGTCATGTGGCCGGCAGGGCGGCGTGTTATGGTTGGAAGTCAGATCCACATGGAAGGTTGGGTACTGACCTCAGAAGAGGGGTACGGCAGATGGCTGGGGCCACAAGGACCGCAGAGGTCAACCACGCTCAGTCACTCATCCTCCCACTCATCTCCCTCGTTCCCTCAATCTCTCCCACATTCAGTCAACAAATAGGCACCATGTTCTTTCTTCCAGATCCAGGAATGGGAGAGCCGGAGCTTTGCCCATGGTAAGGATGTCAAGGCCCCGGGATGCATCCTGGATCAGAAGGTCAAGAGCCAGCGAAGGATCAAGATCCTTGAAGACCAGTTGGACAGGGTGAGGGTCAGCCTCTTGGCTGTCTCCAGACCTGAACTCTTGGGGGAAGAACTGAGCATGGAAGTCAAGTTTCAGAAACGGTGGACCAGATTCCTGGATGCAGAGTGGCCTAAAATAGCGGGTTCCCTAAGTGGGGTTAGGAGACAAGATCCTGGAGGGATGGAGGGTCCCCCAGGAAAGGAGACTGATGCTTGGGTCTTGGGGGGGTGGCGATGCTCTCAGAGTCCCCAAATTGGGAATGGGCCCCCTACCTGACAAGTGACCCCTTCTCGGCTGAGAGTGGAAGAGGGAGGCAGGCCAGGCCTCAGACAGACTCTTGGTATCCTCTCCCGCCCACCCCGACCCCCGTCCCAGGTCACCTGTCGCTTTGACATCCAGCTGGTTCGGAATGCAACCTTGCGGGAGGAGCTGGATCTCCTGCAGATCGAGAGGAACCGCTATCTGAATGTGGACCGCAAGCTGCAGAAGGTCAGTGGCCCTGAAGCCCAGGACCCCTTGGCCCAGCTGGAGTGGAGGGGAGGATACGAGAGTCACCCTACTTTCTCCAACACTCGGGCCTCAAGTACGGAATCGCCCGGAGCCATAGGTTTACTTTAGTCCGGAGGGAATGGAGACCTGAGAATGTTCCGGGCTGCCCCCAGGAAAGAAAGCAGCCTCACTGAGATTTGCAGAAAGCAGAGATGTCACTTTGAGTGTTATCACCCAGGGAAACCAAGGCGCAGGCAGGACCATTTATATTCCATGGGTTTCTCACTAACCTTTGAAGTCCTTTGAAGAATCCTCCCTCCCTCCTTCCACCTCCCTTCCTTCCTTTATTCTCTCCCTCTCTCTTTCTTTAAGTTTTACTTTGAAATAATTTCAAATTTGCAGAAAAGTTGCAGGAATAATACAAAGAACTATATTCTTCACCAAGATTGATAATTTGCCAAATTTACTCTCTGTCTCTGTGTGTGTGTAATTAGTTTTTTTTTTTTTAAATTTTTATTTATTTATTTATTTTATGGCTGTGTTGGGTCTTCGTTTCTGTGCGAGGGCTTTCTCTAGTTGCGGCAAGTGGGGGCCACTCTTCATCGCGGTGCGTGGGCCTCTCATTATCGCGGCCTCTCTTGTTGCGGAGCACAGGCTCCAGACGCGCAGGCTCAGTAATTGTGGCTCACGGGCCTAGTTGCTCCGCAGCATGTGGGATCTTCCCAGACCAGGGCTCGAACCCGTGTCCCCTGCATTGGCAGGCAGACTCTTAACCACTGCGCCACCAGGGAAGCCCTGTGTAATTAGTTTTACTGAAAATAATTTATTATCACAACTGATGAACTATTTAAGAGTACAATGCAGACATTATGGTCCTAAGAACTTCAGTGTGTGTTTCCTAAGCACAAGACCATTTTCTTATATAAACAAAGTGCCCTTACCCAAGGGCACTGAACATTGTTACAATTCTAAGCAGTCCATATTTAAAGTTCATGATTGTTCCAACAATGTCCTTTACAGCTAATTTAGTTATCCTGCTCCAGGCTCTGGGCCAGGATCCCACACTGCATTTGGTTGTCCTGGCCTCATTCATCTGGAACAGTCCCTCGGCCCTTCTTTTTTTTTTTTTTTTTGGCTGCGTTGGGTCTTCGTTGCAGCGTGCAGGCTTCTCATTGTGGTGGCTTCTCTTGTTGTGGAGCAGGGGCTCTAGGCACGCAGCCTTGAGTAGGTGTGGCACACGGGCTCAGTAGTTGTGGCTCGTGGGCTCTAGAGCACAGGCTCAGTAGTTGTGGCGCACGGGCTTAGTTGCTCCGCGGCATGTGGGATCTTCCTGGACCAGAGATCGAACCCGAGTCCCCTGCATTGGCAGGCGGATTCTTAACCACTGCGCCACTAGGGAAGTCCCCCTCGGCCCTTGTTTGTCTCCATGACTTTGACATTTTGGAAGCATCCAGGCTAGTTGTGCTGTGCGACGTCCCTCAGTGTGGATTTATCTGATCTTTCTCCATGATTAGATTCAAGTTGTGCATTTTTGGTGGAATATCACAGAGGTGGTATTGTGTCATTTGCGGGCATTATATCAGTAGGCACATAATGTAAGTTTGTCCCGTAACTAGTGACGTTGACCTTGATTGCTTGGTCAGCCAGGTTTCTCCAATATAGGGTTTTCCTCTTTGTAATGACTGAGTCCAGGGAGGTTCTTTGAGACTATGTAAATATCCTGTTCCCTGATACATTTTCACGCAATTGTTCTAGCATCCCTTAATGATTTTTGCCTGAATAATTATTATTGTAATGGCTACCAAATGGTGATTCTTCTCTCTCATTTCTTCTTCATTTATAAGATGGCATTTTACTTAAGGAAGAACTTCTTAAGTGTATTTATGGGTTATCAGTAAGCATTCATGTATTCTTACTTTATTCTGTGGGTTATAATCCATAGTGCTCATTATAATGTTCAGATCGTCCCAGATTTGGCTGGTGGGAGCCCCCCTCAAGCTGACTTCTCTGTCCTTTTGACAAGCCCATCTTTTTTTTTTTTCTGAACACTTCCTTACTTTCTGGCACAGGAAGATAGTCCAGATTTTCTTGTACTTGATCAGCCTTAACTGTCAAGTTAGCATTTCTCCATGGAGTCCTGATTCTTCCTAGTGGGGAGTCCTGCTTCTTCTTCTCTTGCTGCTGAGAAACCAAATTACAGGCACTAGGAGTCCTCACTGCTACTGGGGTGTCCCTGCCTTGAGGCCGTTTCTCTGGAGAGAGCTAGGAAACACACGCACATATTTTAAAATTGTGAGTTCATGTCGGTGCCTCTCATTCCAATCCATCACCACTGGGTTACTCCTGAACCTTCCCTCTTTTATCTTTCTCTTCCCCACAGTGGGAACCTTGGCTCCCAACAGCGTTTATATATGTACTCACTTGTTCAATCCTACAAAACACATGAGAGAGGTTCAGAATTACTATAGCTGTACTAACACCCCCCTGAACCTGAGCGTTCAAGATTTGTTTGCAGATTGTTTTGTTCTCTGAGGGCATGTGTATCTGTCTATTTATCTATCTCACATTATTGTATTTAGAAGTCACTGGGATTAGTTCCTATTTTTTTGGTCTTCTTTGTGTTTCTGTTCTTTGTTTGAAATACAGTTAGGTTCACTTGCTTCTGTTTGTATTTGCTTTTAGTTCTCTCCCCTATCCTTGTTGATTTAATTTTCTTTATGAATATGTAAACCATTGACAAGGGTTCCCAAATCAAAACGATGCCAAAAGGTAAGGCACAGAAACATCATTTCCTCACCATCTCTTCCACTTCATTCCCATTCAGCCCCCATAGTTTCTGGTTATCCATCCTAGGTTTCTTGTTACAAAAGTTTATGTGTTTGGGGCTTCCCTGGTGCCACAGTGGTTAAGAATCCGCCTGCCAATGCAGGGAACATGGGTTCGAGCCCTGGTCCGGGAAGATCCCATATGCCACGGAGCAACTAAACCTGTGTGCCGCAACTACTGAGCCTGCGCTCTAGACCCCATGCTCTGCAACAAGAGAAGCCACCGCAATGAGAAGCCTGCGCACCGCAACAAAGAGTATCCCTCCACTCTGAGAAAGCCCGTGCACAGCAACGAAGACCCAATGCAGCCAAAAATAAAAATAAAAAATAAAAAAAAAAAGTATATGTGTTTGTGTGTGTGCGTGTGTACGTGCACACATACGCATGCACATGTATTTATACATACATATACGTGTATGTGTGTATTACATTAATATATACACACATTATATATGTATATGTATGTGTATATGTTTCTATACATTAATACATATATACACATTATGTATAAAAAAAATATATATATAATTTCCTCTCGTCTTTCTCCTGAAATAACCCTTTTTACGCATAACTCTGCAAAGACACTTCCATAGAACTAGAAAACAGATTAGCGTGGTCACAATCATGAAATTCACACAAATTTCTGACCCCCACCACAAAGTTAGGGCAGCACTCTTAGGAATATCCTGGGTTGGATGTTTCACTGCATTCCTTATTTATTTATTTATTTATTTAATTATTTATGCCTGCGTTGGGTCTTCGTTGCTACGCGCGGGCTTTCTTTAGTTGAGGCGAGCGGGGGCTACTCTTCTTTGCGGTGCGCGGGCTTCTCATTGTGGTGGCTTCTCTTGTTGTGGAGCACGGGCTCTAGGAGCACGGGCTTCAGTAGTTGTGGCACGCGGGCTCAGTAGTTGTGGCGCACGGGCTTAGTTACTCCGCGGCATGTGAGATCTTCCTGGACCAGGGCTTGAGCCCGTGTTCCCTGAACTGGCAGGCAGATTCTTAACCACTGTGCCACCAGCGAAGTCCAACGTTTCACTGCATTCCTGCTCATCAATCTGGCTTTCCCTTCACTTGGTACCTGTTTAAAATCCCTTTCACCGATTGCCGCTAATTAGGAAGGTCCAAGTTTCTAAGGCCCAGGAGCCTCACTTCTTACTGGGGAAATGTGGGGCTTAAAGGAGGGCCCTCCAGTGATGAGGGCATTGGAAGTGGTATCTGTTTTGTTCTCTTGGCAGGAGATCCAGCTCCTGCGGGACACGGTCAGGACCCTCATGGTCTCCTCCACCTCTGCCTACACCATCAGGTAGGGCCCCTGGAGGCATCCCAGATGACTCAGTCCATGCATTTTCTTAAGGAAGTGGTGGGAAGCTTCCAAACTCAAGAAATAGATTGTCAGAACCTCCTTTTTTTTTTTTTTTTTTTTTTTTCATAAGGTGCCCCTTTCTCTACCCCCTCCACTGATTTCCCAGCTTCTCGGGCAAGGTCCCTCTCCTTGGGTGTATGAATTAACCTCTTTAGCCCCAGTCTGTTAATAGCATGTAGCACATAGGGATGTAGAAAGGCTTAAGGGGAATTCCCTGGCGGTCCAATGGTTAGGATTCCGCACTTTCACTGACATGGCCCAGGTTCGATCCCTGGTCTGGGCACTGAGATCCCACAAGCCACAGGGTGTGGCCAAATAAATAAATAAAGAGACTTAAGGGGCTTCCCGGGTGGTCCAGTAGTTGAGAATTTGCCTCCCAATGCAGGGGACGGGGGTTCGATCTCTGGTCGAGGAACTAAGATCCCACATGCCTCGGGGCAACTAAGCCGGCGCACCACAGCTAGAGAGAAGCCCCTGTGCTGCACCTAAGGCCCAATGCAGGCAAAAATAAACAAATATTAAAAAAAAATAGAGAGACTTAAGTAAGTGCACATAGCAGGGGGCCAGGAACGTAGGAAGCATCAGTGAATGACTGTAATTAGATTGATATTTATCAGTATTGGTTGAAAGGGACAGAGATTCTCTCAAGCCACCTTCAGACAAAGGATCATGTTGTATGGAGTCTAGAAGCCCCAGCTGCTCTGCTAATGGACGTCTCTCTCTGCCTCTGGGCTCTCATGGGCTCCATGCTCTCTCTCTTATCCCAGCTCTGCTCCTTTCTGCGCTTCAGCCCTGTTCTCTGGCTCCAAGTGCTGTCTTACCTTCTCTTCAGTGTCTTGTTTCTACCACCTGACTTCTGCTTATCGTGGTGCATGAGTCCTCACGACATCGGTTATAGGCCAAATCTACCTTATGGTTTCTATGATCTTTCCTTCTTTGTTCCTCCTTTCTTTCTTTCCGTTCTTTCTTTCTTTTCTTTCTCTCTCTCTCTTTCTTCCCTTCCCCTTCCTCCCTCCCTCCCTTCCTTCCTTCTTTCCTTCCTTCTTCCTCTCTCTCTTTCCGTCTTTCCTTCCCTTCTTCTGTCTTTCTTTCCTTCTTCCTTCCTTCCTTTGAGTTAAGATGCACGTAAAATTCACCTTTAAAATATTTATTTATTTATTTTGGGCTGCGTTGTGTCTTCGTTGCTGCGCGCGGGCTTTCTCTAGTCGCGGAGAGCGGGGGCTACTCCTCATTGTGGTGCGTGGGCTTCTCACTGCGGTGGCTTCTCTTGTTGCGGAGCATGGGCTCTAGGCGCACGGGCTTCAGGAGCTGTGCTGCGCGGGCTCTAGAGCACAGGCTCAGTAGATGTGGCGCACAGGCTTAGTTGCTCTGCGGCATGTGGGATCTTCCCGGACCAGGGCTTGAACCCGTGTCCCCTGCATTGGCAGGCAGATTCCTAACCATTTCGCCACCAGGGAACTCCCAAAATTCACCGTTTTAAAATGTACCATTCAGTGGCATTTAGTACATTGATAATGTTGTGCAATCATCACTTCTGTTTTCATCAGCGCCAAAGGAGACCTGTAACCATTAAGCAGTTATTCTCTCTTTCCCTCTTCCCTAACGCCCTGGCAACCACTAGTCTCCTTCCTGTCTCGACGATTTACCTGTACATCTGCCTTTCCGTAAATTTACCTTTATGTTTCATGTAAATGGAATCATACAACGTGTCCTTTTGTGTCTGGTTCCTTTCACTCAGTGCAATGCTTTCAAGGTTCACCCACGTTGCAGCGTCTCTGAGTACGTCATGCCTTTTTATGGCTGATTCTGTAATTTGTTACCTGTGGTCCTCCATGACCTCTTCAGAGCCTTGACTCATGGCTTCTGTTCACGCATAGCTCTGGCTTCTTCCTAACTTGGCCTTCATAACATGACCTTTTGTGGCTTCTCTCTATACATCCTTTTAGCTTCGGCTTCCCGCTGTCCCCTTCTTAGCATTTCCCAATTCAAATTCTGAGGAGAGAATCTGACTGGCCCAGCTCATCTTTTCTGCCACGTCCCACAAGTGATGGCCTGCTGGCCTGTCTTTGCATCACCAGGATCTAGCCTCTGCCAACGCTCCTCCAGTTGACTGCAGTGGGCAGCCTAGCGGGGTGCAAAGATAGGGTGGTTTCCGTTAGAAGGCAGGGGGCAGCTGTCAGGACCAACACTTCTGTCAGACCAGCCAGTGTCTCCATTGCTTCCTTGCTGGCTGACCTGGGCAGGTCACTTCCCCTCTCTGAGCCTCAGTTTCCTCTACTGTGACGTGGCAACAGTAATGGTATCTACCTCCTGGGCTGCTGTGGGGACTTATGGCGTGCTGCTTTAGAGCATCTACTGCAGGGCCAGGCTCTTGGGAAGTTGGGTTCCCTCTTCCTGGCCCTTCTGTTGGCCTGAAGCCCAAGGCACAGAAGGAACTGTGAGTCCTAATCCCTGAGGGGCTGCTAGAGGGGTCGCCGGGGGCTAGGGCTGGTGGGTGCCAGGAGAGGGCTCCCACCAAGGAGGACTGACCTGAGTAAGCCTCAGAGGAATTTGAACAGAGCAAGAAGCTAGTGCCCTGAGTCGAGGCAACCAAGGTTGCCAAAGGTGTGGAAAGGGGAACTAGAATGGTCCATGGGCAGGGACCTGAGGAGACTGACCTGCTGTTCTCCCAACCTAATGACCCTCTGACCTTTGATCCTGTGACCTGTGAAGTAGGCTTGGGGCACTCTGAGTTTACAGTTGGCTGCACTACGTTTAAGAGCTTAAAAGCTCCACCTTCGGCCAAGCAGGCCAGGGGAGTTTCAGTGAGTGAGTCCCCTGACTCTGCCCCATAACCCATAATCCTGACCCAGCTCTAGGAACCTAGACAATTTTCTGCCTTAACGGCAACCTGATTCTGCCCCATTCCTGTGACCCCAGGCTGACCCCGCCCCTCCCTGGGCCCCAGGATGAACCCAAATCCAACCTCCAGTCTCCCTGACCCGGGTCTAACCCCCCACCCCTCCCAGGGAGGAGGCGAAGACCAAGTTAGGCATGCTGCGGGAGAGGGCAGAGAAGGAGGTGGCCCAGAACGACACGGAGGTGCAGATCTTGCAGCGGCAGATCGCGCACTCGGAGCAGCTGCACCGCTTCCTCAAACTCAAGAACGGCGATCGGCAGCCGGATCCCGCCGTCGTGGAGAAGCGCGAGCAACGGGGTGAGGCCGGGGCCGCCACCTCTGCCTCCAGCAGGCCGGGCCAGGCGAGGGGCGGAGCGGCTCGCTCCAGGTCTCGCCGCGGGGCGGGGCCGGCCGGGGGGCGGGGCTGGAGGGGCGGGGTCTGCGCGGCTGCGGTGTTGTTGCCCCCTCCCCACCAGCGTCCCCAGCCAGGCCCCTCCGCCCTGGTGGCCGCCCCGGACGCCGACCTCACTGCCCCCTCACCCCCCCAGCCCGGGAGGTGGCCGAAGGCCTCCGGAAGACCTCCCAGGAGAAGCTGGTGCTGCGCTACGAGGACGCCCTGAAGAAACTGTCCCAGCTGACCGGGGAGAGCGACCCGGACTCGCTGGTGGAGAAGTACCTGGAGTGTGAGTTCCCGGGGGTAGGGGGTGGGGATGGAAGGGGCGGTGGGGGGGGGGGCAGGAGCACAGCGCCCAGCCCCCCGGAATCGAGTGCAGACTGTGCTCTGTCTCGGTCACCGAGGGCCTCCGCTTCGGCCCTGGGGACTTCACCTGCGCTGGAGGGACCAGGAATCAGGCTCCGCCCTCCTCGCCTCTTCCCGTCCGCCCGGCCTCCGCCCCTCTCTCTCCCCGCTTTCTCCCCAGTCTCTCTCCCACCCCCGTCTCGGGCCTTCTGACCTCTTCCTTCTCTGTGTGTCTCCATCCGTTCTCACTGAATGTTATCTCCGTCTTCTCCTTTCTGTCCAATTTCCCTGGCGTGTCTGCCTTCCCGCCTCCCCCATCCGTCTCCCCTTGCCCGTTCCCTCCCTCCTCCGCCTCCCTCATTCCTGGGCCTGCGGGTCACCCTCGGAATCTTCCCCTTAACCTCTGTGTGCCGATCTCCGTGTCCCTGTTGCTGTCTTTCTCCCGGGGTCTAATGTTCTCTCTTTACCCACCTTTACCGTTTTCTCTCCCTCACTTCTGTTTCTCTGTGTCTCTCTCGGCATTTCTGTGACTTTCTCTGGGTCGCTATCTCCTTCTGTCGCTCTGCCTTGCCCTGTATTTCTCTGTGTTCCCTGTGTCTATTTCTGTGCCTGTATCTCTCCGTCTCTGTCTCTCCTTGTCTCTGTGTCTTTGTTGCCTTTCTCAACATCTCTTTTTCTGCCCTTCTGTGTGTGTCTCTCTGTTTGCTGGTCTCTGTCTCTCTGGACCCTGCCTTTCCGGACTCGCCCCCAGTGGAGGAGCGGAACTTCGCGGAGTTCAATTTCATCAATGAGCAGAACTCGGAGCTGGAGCATCTGCAGGAGGAGATCAAGGAGGTGAGCGAGACCCGCCCCTCCCCCTCCCCTCCCCTCCCCTCCCCCCTCCCCTCCCCTCCCCCCCTCCCCTCCCCTCCCCCCCTCCCCTCCCCTCCCCCCTCCCCTCCCCTCCCCCTCCCCTCCCCCCTCCCCTCCCCTCCCCCTCCCCTCCCCTCCCCTCCTCCACCCGCGTCGGTGCCCCCTCCCTCCCGAGCTGGGCCCAGCGTCGCGCCCCTGCCCCTGTAGATGCAGGAGGCCTTGGTGAGCGGCCGCCGCAGCGAGGAGGACCGCCGCTCGCGGCAGGAGCAGCAGCGGGCCGAGTTGCAGCAGCGCGTGGACGAGGTGCACACGGAGGCCGAGAACCTGGAGGCCCGCTTCCAGAACTTTCGCGGGCAGCTGGAGAAGCTCAAGACTGGTGAGCACCCGCCCCAGCTTCTTCATCTGGAAGGATGCGATGAGCAGGCGGAGAGCCCTGCCTGGGCTGGCCACGCGGAGACATTCCGCGGACCACTTTGTGCACTTCCTTGTCATCTGTCCCATATCCATCCATCCTGCATCCATCCATCCATCCATCCATCCATCCATCCATCCATCCTTCATCCAGCCATCCTTCATCCATCCATCCTGCATCCATCCATCCAGCCATCCATCCATCCTGCATCCATCCATCCAGCCATCCTGCATCCATCCATCCTGCATCCAGCCATCCTGCATCCATCCAACCATCCATTCACTCGTCCATCCAGCCATCCTGCATCCATCCAGCCAGCCATCCTGCATCCATCCATCCTGCATCCATCCAACCATCCATTCACTCGTCCATCCAGCCATCCTGCATCCATCCATCCAGCCATCCTGCATCCGTCCATCCATCCTGCATCCATCTATCCTGCATCCGTCATCCATTCATCCTTGCGGTGTGGAGTCCATGAGAGTCAGGCAGCCCTGGGTTTGAATCCCAGCTCCACCATTTGTGAACTTTGGTGTGTGGTTTCCTCTGTTGGAGCCCCTCCGGAAGTGGGATAGCAGTGCCTAGTTTGTAGGGTCGGCATGAGAATTAGATGGGATGACGGATGGAGAGAGACTAGGAGGTGGCAGTGGTGGTGGGGAGCTAGCAGGAGGGCCACCTCGTGCTGCGCGGTCGGAGCTCAAGTATTGGCAGACCCTCTTTCCCTCTGTTGTAGGGACTGCGGTGACAAGCCCTGTGCTAGGTGGTGAGGACCGGGCTCTGGCTACTCGTAACGCAGGGGCTGGGAAGGAGGACACCTTGGGCCCTGCAGGAGCAAGAGTATGCCTTAGCTCAGAGTGGGGTGCAGGACCAGGATTTGGGGGGCCCGATGCAGAATGAAAATGCGGGGCCCCTTGTTTAAAAACTGGCAAGAATTTCAAGTGACAATAGCAGAGCATCAAACCAAACGTGGGGCCCTTCTCAGCACGGGGCTCTGTGCCCATGACATTGGCTCTGCTGGGGTCACAGGGAAGGTCTCCTGGGAGCCATGATGCTTGAGGCTGAATTTGAAGGATGGGTATTTAACCGAAAAACTGGGGAGAGGGGATGCTCCCAGAAGGCGGGGCCAAGGCTCGGAGGTGCATCCAAGGAAGGCAGGTTCTTCGTGCAGAGAGGGCGTGGGTGGGAGTTGAAGAGGGTCAGATCCTAAACGGACGCCAGGCTGAGGCTTTTTCCTGGGGGTGCTGGGGAGCCATGGGAGGGTTGTGAGCAGGAGAGGGGGGTGGATAGGAGGGAGGGGGATGAGGACGGAGAGGGAGAGATGGAGCACAGAGGTGTCGGGCTGAGGGACCATGGGGGGATGAGGGCTGAGGCCCACAGGGGTCCGGCCCGGTGAGGGTGCAGTGGGGAACCTGGGAGGAGGAGCTCCTCTGGGGGATGAGGCTGATCTCAGTGTGAGTGGCACTGTGGACTGTTCGGAGAGGGGCCCCAGCAGGAAACTGTATGTGAGCCTGGGGCTCAGGTGGGGGAGGCAGGGGAGGGTGGTAGGGATGCCACAGGCTGCGTGCAGATTTCTGTCAAGGTCATGGGTGCATCTTAATTCATTCACAATAACCAGTTAACTAAATACAAGCGGGCCAATGGTGAGAGCGGGTCACAGCCTTGGTGCTGCTGTGAATTTCCTCCGCTTTCTCCCGGGGAGCACGTGTGTGTGTTTCTGTGGGAGAAGCACATCCTGAGCCCTGGGCTCGCTGGGTTGGGTGGAACCTAGGTGGTGCTGAGCCGTGAGCAGAGGACTGGCCGTGTGGAGGTGCCCTTGTCACGTTTTCCTTGGACTCCTCTCGCTTTTTGCCCTCTGGCATCTGGAACCCGGTGGCCGGGCACACCGCGATGCCCTCCCCCCGCCTGGCTGTCTGAACTTGGGCAAGTCCCTTTGCATCTTTGAGCCTCGCTTGGGCAGCAGGGCCTTGAGGAGAGGAGAGGGTGGCACCCCATGGGCACTGGATCCATGATGGCCTGTCCCCTCTGACCCCAGATATCCAGCGCCTCTTCACCAGGGCCCAGTGTGACAGCACCGTCATCAATGACCTCCTAGGGGTCAAGAGCCACATGAGAGACCGGGACATAGGCCTCTTCCTGGGCCTCATCGAGAAGCGGCTGGTGGAGCTCCTGACGGTGCAGGCCTTCCTCGAAACCCAGGTTGGGGCGCAGACGGTGCGCAGGGGGGACAGGGCGCCGGGGCCTTGGAGACGGGCCTGAGCGGACCACTGGCTTCTCCACCCTCCAGAACAACCTCTCTGCCAGCTCGCCTAACGCTGCCCTCCTGGTGCTGGGCCAGAGCCCCGAGGATCTTCCCAAGAAAGTGGCCCCACCTCAGCCCCCTGACAATCTGTGAGCCAGAGGGCAAGGGTCAGGGAGCTTCCCCGGGGGCAGACGAGACGCGGGGGCAGAGGAGACGCAGGAAGGGAGGGTTTTCAGGTGGGGGCGGGCCCCTGGGACTGAAGGGTGGGTGAGGCCCGGGGGCGGGGGGCGTAGAAGATGAAGTGGGTACTTCGGGGGAATCAGAAGGAGTAAGGGCTCCAGGGACATTCGATGGGGCCCTGGGTGGACCCGAAGGGGAAAGGGCGCTCAGAGCCCGGCGCACGGCTGAGGGTCTCAGGGCCTAGCAATGAGGCGCCATCGGCCTTCTAAAGGTCGAGGAGTAGAGTCCCTTCCTGTCTTCCACCCACTTTAGCGAGGACCCCCCAGGCTTTGAGGCCAACGACGACTATCCGCTGAGCAAGGAGGAGTTGCTGAGCCGCGTGGTGAAGTCGGTGAGGACGGGTGCCCGCGGGCGCGGGGCAGCTCTGCCTCCTCCGGGGCCCTAACTCGCCTCCCCCGCAGCTGGAGGCCCGGGAGCAGGCGGGGGAGCGGCGCCTGGAGGAGATGGCCGAGGCCGTCAGGACGGTGGACAGCACCCCGGCCAGCCCCGGCCTGCCCCTGCTGCCCAAGAGCCCCCGCGCTGTCCCCGGCTCCCTCGCGAGCCACAGGACTAGCGGCGTCCTGGCGTCCAGCGGAGGCCGCGCCACCGGCTCCAATGTCGGCCGTGTCACCTTTGGGGACCCCAGCTCCAGCGCAGGCCACACGACCTTCGGCTCCACCAGCGCCGTCACCGGGGGACTTACGTCCAGCCGGGGCTCGACTGCGGGCCGAGTGATCTCCAGATCCCCCAACTCTAGCAGCTACCTGGGGTCCTCTGGACACTTGGGGTCCAGCAGAGGCCACGAGAGCTTTGGGGGCCCGGAGAGCAAAGGCCCTGAGTCAGAATCGAGTGGAGGCCTCGAGTCCAGCAGAGGCCAAGTCTCAAGCACTGGCCCTGCCTCTAGCACCGGCCGGGTCTCCACCACCAGCAAAGATTCCCAGAGCAACTACTAGGGGCACCCAGCCCTCACCCTGCCTCTGGCTCCTTGTAGGGCCTTCTCTGGGTCTCTGCCTCTCAATTTCCCCTATGACTCTCCATCTTTCTCACCCAGCTCCGGGTGAACTGCCTGCACACCTGTCTCCATCTCCCCTTCACTATGTCTCTGCATCTCTTCCCATCAGCTCCCCTTCATCTGTCGCCTGGATCCGCCCCCCCCCCCCCCCCCCGTTTCCAACCTGCCCTTCCCTTTTGGTTCCCTAATCTCCTGTTCTCTAGGCTTCCCGTTCAGTGTGTCTCTGTCCTGTCTCCATGTTTGTCTTCCCATCTCTGCTCTGACCTCTCTGATTATCCCCCCCCACCTCCTGTTTCGGCTTCCCCATTTCTAACTCCCTCTCCTCTCCTCCATCTCCCAGGCCCTCCTCGCATCTCATGTCCCTGTCTCTGTAGCTCCTCATTCCTTGTCCTCCTCAAGAGTCCCCATACTGACCAGTGGGGGAAGAATGGGGGCAAAGACATCAGGGTCAGCATGAGCTGTGACCATAGGAAATAAAGGTCAGAGTCTGATTTTTACCCCAGCCTGGTTACAAGCGTATATGTGAGTGAGTGAGCATAAGACATGGCTGTTTCCTCTACCTTTGGCCCAGGAGAAAAGGTATGACCCTGTCCCTATTCCCTGCCATTCATTCATTTACTCATTTTTTTTTTTTTTTTTGAGACTTGCACATTTCAGGCTCTACTGAGAACCAGGAACCGTATCAGTCAGGATAGGCTGGGTTATGCTGCAGTAAGAAGCAACCCCAGAATCTCAGTGTGTACCTTTAAAATTTTTTAATTTATATTTTGGAATTCTTCATATCTCAAGAGAGGGGACTGAAAGCAGCATGTCAACCTTGCTACCTCAAAATTGCACAGGAAAGAAAAAAACTCCAAATTGCCCCCAAATTGCCCACCACATCGTTGATTAATTAGCTTTAATCAAGATATATAAAGAATATAAATAGTGACAACAGAAAGAAAGTATTAAAGAAAAATAAGGGACCTGGAACTCATTCTGTTCTCACAAATGCAGTTCAACACACAGACTTTATAAGAATGCTTTAACAACACAAAACAGTCTTCAAAATTGTACTTAAAAAACTGGACAAAATTGGAGGTGACTCTCGCCTCTGTGTGTCGGGGCTGCGAGCAGGGGTCGCCACCTTCCGCTCTCAGCCATCCCGGAAGTTCAGTCATCAGTGGGCCTGGCACCGTTTGCTAATTTAGTGCAAACGTGGGCTCACTAGTTGTTTTTTTGTTTTTTTTAACATGTTTATTGGAGTATAATTGCTTTACAATGGTATGTTAGTTTCTGCTTTATAACAAAGTGAATCAGTTATACATATACGTATGTTCTCATATCTCTTCCCTCTTGCGGGCTCACTAGTTTTGTTTGTAAAATAATTAATCCATCAGAGTCATGGGATTTAATTTCCCATCGTGAGGGAAAGGGCTATCGATCTTGCGATCTGATGAGAAAGCTTACCTGTATTTATTCAGTTTACAGGCAGGATGTTAAAAGCAGGGCAGCAAATGATCAAGACAACCCAGCAGGGTGAAAGCCTTCTGGAGGGAACAGTCACTGGACCTGACCACAACTCCTACAGTTTTGGGCATCCTAGAAAACATTTTTGTGGAAATCACTTCTGAGAAATATTCATAAGGAACAGGAGATGTTGGAATGAATTATTAATTTTCACAGTCTCTTTAGTGCACAGTACAAAGTTAATAATTTTGTAAAAGTTCTCCCCTTCACACCGTATCAAATCAGATCCTTTGAATTAACGCTATGATGCAGAATCCCATCTCTTCCCTAACAGTTGCAGTGGAGGGGGACTCTCCATCTCTTTTCCCATTGATTTGACAAACATTTATTGAGTACTTACTATGTGCCATACAGGGTACTAGGCTCTGGGGATATAATAGTGAACAAGAAATTTAAAAACGGGTATTTCAGGAAGGCGATGGAAATGGCAACTCCCTAGGATGTGACTTCTGGAAGTTAGGCTGTCATTCTCACTTTCTCCTTTGGGACCTGGGAAGTCTCATCTTGGCGGGGGGCAGAGTCATGACCACCAGCCCTATTTGCCATCCCAGAGGGACTTCCTCTTCTTTCTCTCCTAAGACAGGACAATGAGCACAGAGAACCCAGACCCTCAGGTCTCCCCTCCCCAAAGTGGTCTCAAGCCCCTATAGCAGGAGGCATTCAGCCTTAAACCCCCCCACCCCGAGTCTCAGCCACCTCAAGGGTCCTAGAGCTACACGGAGCAGACCCTCCCCTGGTCCAGGGGCTGGGCTCGCCATCTATGGATGGTCAACCTTGTGGCAACAAGCTCAGAATAGAACTGAGGCCACTTAAAGAAAAGTCAGCAAATCAAACCCAGAATCCTCTTGGTTCCCAAGCAAGACAGCACTACCCTCGGGGTCATAGTCACATCCCCTGTGGCTCAGGGTGGAGAGAGGGATGGAGGACGCAGGCTTGCTGGGCCAAGGCTGTAGCTAGGAGACAAAAAGGGGGCTGCTGATACCTGCTTTCGAGTGGGGGTGATTTTTGTGGCGGTGACGGTGTTGGTGATAGTGGTGATGTTGGCGATGGCCGTAGTGGGGATGGCGATGATGATGGTGAATGAAGGTGGTGACTTTGGTGACAGTGATGATCACGATGTGATGCTGATGGTGACAGAGAAGGGGATGTGATGATGACGTTGATGACCGTGGTGATGATGGTGACGGAGGCGGTGGTGACAGTGGTATTGGCAATGATGCTGCGAGCGCCACTGGTGGCCACCTCAATGCAGACTCTTTATTGCCGTCTCAGATTCATCTTGTGACATAAGAAGACTTGCATTTTTTAAGCCTGAGCTCGGGAATGTCATTCATTTACATTATACAGTAATAAGAAAACAGCAGACCAGTGCAGCTCAATCTTATTGGCAAAATGGAGAAAGGACTAAATTAAATTGTACTCAATAGCAGTGAAATTTGGAGCATTTAGTGATTTCTCTCCTTTAGGACTGAGGCAGAAACTGGCACTGTCGCATACAACCTGTGTGGCTTTGGACAAGTGTCTTCACCTCTCTGAGCTCCGTTCATCTTGAAGTCAGAGGGGGAATCCCTGGAGGCGTGATCAGGGGATCTGACCAACATTTAAAAATAGGAATACAGTAGAATAAAAAACATCAGGCAGTAAGTACAGGGTGGTATTTGATGAAACCATGTTGATGTGAAATGATTTCTTACTGTGCGTCACGGTCAGAAAAGTTTGGAAGCCACTGATAGATGGCACCCATCATCATACACTGATTTTCAGACAAGTGCCCACTAATAACACCCGATATCAACTCCCTTTCAGATGCAGATTCCACTTCACCCAAAGCAAACGTTCCGGGTCTCCCAGCGGCTCTGTCTTAGCAGAATTCCTCCGCCAGGTGGCGCCCGTGCCCCGCTGTGAGCGGATTCTCCGTCCTGACTCAGCCCAAGCTGGTGATTTCCTTGGGGTCCCCCCCTCGCCCCGAGGATCGAGTTTACTGGGACTAAACGCCTTGACCACGAATAGAATTCCCCGAGCAGAGCACGGCAGGAGGGCGCAGGCGGTCACGAAGGGATGTGGCCATCCTAAGATACCCACTCATCCCTTCTTGATTCCACAATGTTCATTAAATGCCTGTGTGCACCAGACGAGGTCCCCCCTCCCAGAGCTCACATCTTGATGGGGGAGGACGGACAAGATCCCAAATTCAAGACCCTACCAGTACAGGGAAGCCTACCCACCTAGTCTGGTGCAGGACGGCACGAGGTAGAATCTTGCCCGCCCCCAGCCGGCTGTGACCTTGGGCAGCTTGCTTAGCCTCGCTGTGCCTCAGTTTCCCCTGCTACAAAATGGGACTAATAGCACCCACTTCATAGGGTTGTCGTGAGCATTAAGTGAGTTAATATTTGTAAAGTACTTAGAAGGGGCCTATGTTTGTTAAACCCAGTGTTTGTGGGATCTTAGTTTTGAGACCAGGGATGGAACCCGTGCCCCCTGCATTGGAAGCGCGGAGTCCTAACCATTGGACCGCCAAGGAAGCCCCAAGATGAAGTTGTTTTTACAAGTGATGGAAGAAATGCTCACATATTGAGGTATGGGGAAGTCATTTTGGCTTATAGATGATTTAATCTGAATTTGATGCGAACAAGAATAGCCTGTTTATGGCCTATCAGACATACAGTGTACATCTGCTTTAATCATTAAAGAAAAGGGTGCATTGACCAGAAGTAAAGCGTGTCCTTTTTTTTTTTTTTAAGAGTAACCTTTTATTTATTTATTTATATTTTATTTTTGGCTGTGTTGGGTCTTCGTTTCTGTGCGAGGGCTTTCTCCAGTTGTGGCAAGCAGGGGCCACTCACTATCGCGGCCTCCCTTGTTGCGGAGCACAGGCTCCAGACGCGCAGGCTCAGTAATTGTGGCTCACGGGCCTAGTTGCTCCGCGGCACGTGGGATCTTCCCAGACCAGGGCTCGAACCCGTGTCCCCTGCATTAGCAGGCAGATTCTCAACCACTGCGTCACCAGGGAAGCCCCGGTTTTCCCTCTTTAATTCTTCCTAGTTCCCGCACATCTTTTCGCTCTGACTTTTTCCCCAAACAAAGCACCTGCATCTAAGCCCTTGTCTCAGGCTCTTCTTTTGCGGGGGATGCCGAGTTAAGACAAATGATTTGTGCGGACCAGCACCAGCCCGGGTTCAGCGGGGCGCGCAGGGCATTAAACAATGTTTCTTGTGCGACCTCTAGTGGTGAGACGTGTGTAATTACCTTCTATTTTCTCTGGGTTCTCAAATCCTCCGTGACTACTTCTTTTTCCGTTTCCTTGCCCTTTCCTTCCAAAAATCCGCTTCCCTTCTGGTGTCCCCCGTGTCCTGTTTCACCTATGCCTTCACTTCTAAGCGGATATTTTGAAGAAAATTGAAAACATACCATTTCACCTGTAAATACATCAGTATAGATGTTTAAATAATGAAAGCTTTAAAAATATTTCTTTACTCTTAAAAAAAACCCATAATGATTAGGAGTTTGGGATTAACGTATACACACTACTATAGATAAAATAGATAGGGCTTACCTGGTGGCGCAGTGGTTGAGAATCTGCCTGCCAATGCAGGCAACACGGGTTCGAGCCCTGGTCTGGGAAGATCCCACGTGCCGCGGAGCAACTAGGCCCGTGAGCCACAGTTACTGAGCCTGCGCATCCGGAGCTTGTGCTCCGCAACAAGAGAGGCCGCGATAGTGAGAGGCCCGCGCACCGCCATGAAGAATAGCCCCCACTTGCCACAACTAGAGAAAGCTCTCACACAGAAACGAAGACCCAACACAGCCATAAATAAATAAATAAATAAAAACTTAAAACAAACCAACAAACAAATACTTAATGAACTTTGACAAATGGCACTCTTCCAGGACAGGTAAACTATTTATTTTGTTAGACTTCCTAAGGATTCTTTGATCTATGAAAAACACCTCTCTGAAGAAAATACTGTTCACAACAAAGAAGGGACTGGCCAAAGGTTAGGTCACTAGTCTATCCAGTGGGCTAGCACAAGTTCATTGCATTTCCTTCTTTTGATTGAGATGTAACAGCCATACATTAAATTGTACCAAGTGTATGTGAATAGCTGGATTAATTTTACGTATGCATATTAATTTCTAAAACATCAGAGGAAATCATACAACTCAATAGCAAAAGAAAGAAAGAAAGAAAGAAAAAACTGATTTAAAAAGGGCAAAGAACCTAAATAGACATTTTTTTTCCAAAGAATATACACAAATGGCCAACAGGTATATGAAAACATTCTCAACATCACTAATTATCAGGGAAATGCAAATCAAAACCAGATATGGAAAAAAGGGACCTTTGTGCACTGTTAGTGGAAACGCAAATTGGGACAGCCATTTTGGAAAACAGTATGGAAGGTTCTCAGAAAACTAAAAACAGAACTATTGTTCTGTAACATCTTATGAAAAAACCCAAATGAACCTTTTGGCCAACCCAATACCATATGATCCAGCAATCCCACCTCTGGGTATTTCTCCAAAGGAATTAAAATCAGGATCTTGAAGAGATACTTGCTCTCCCATGTACATTGCAGCATTATTCGCAATAGCCGAGACATGGAAACAAACCTGAATGTCCTCTGGCTTCTTTAAAAATTTAGTCCTTGCTTTGATTTTCAGCAGTTTGACTATGATGTGCCCAGGTGTGGTTTTCTTTGTGTATTTCCTGTTTGGATTTTGCTGAGTTTCTTGAATCTTTGAGTTAATGTCTTTCATCAGTTTTGGACAATTCTTAGCCATTATTACTTCAAATTTTGCTTCTCCCTCAATGTGTTTCTCCTCTCATTTTGGTACTTAAGTTATATGTATGTATGGCTTATATTCATATATATATATATGTTCCTTATATCTTTTATCATTTATTCTCTTCTGTGTGTTTTGTGTTTCTTGTTTTTTGTTTTTTTTCAATTGCTCTCCGTGCTTCCATTTGGCTATTTCCTATTGACCTGTCATTGTATTCATGAGTCCCATCTTATCATCTTATTCGGGACCCAGTATACAATTAAACCCATTCAATTAACTTTAGTTTCAGATTTTGCATTTGCCCCAAATCTTGATTTGATTCTTGTCTAGATTCCAATTCTCTGTTGAAATGTGCCCTTATTTCATCTGCTTTTTGATCTTCCCTATTTTCTTTAGCAGCTTAACCATAGTTAATTTGAAGTGTTCCCTGCTCATTCCAATCTGGGTAATATATCGATCTCTTTCCATCATCAGTTTTTTTTCTTTCTAATTATTTATCAAATTTTCTGCTTCTACCCCTGCTGATGAAGTTTTAGTTTTAAGTCTGACATTATAGATAAAATGACTGTAAATGTACCCCATGATATCTTCGCCCAGAACAGGTTTCTGCTTTTTATTTATTTATTTATTTATTTATTTATTTATCTATCTATCTCTCTATCTATTTATTTATTTTTGGCTGCATTGGGTCTTTGTTGCGGTGCGCGGGCTTCTCATTGCGGTGGCTTCTCCTGTTGTGGACCACAGGCTCTGGGCGTGTGGGCTTCAGTAGTTGTGGCTTGCAGGCTCTAGAGCGTAGGCTCAGTAGTTGCAGCGCACGGGCTTAGTTGCTCCGTGGCATGTGGGATCTTCCCGGACCAGGGCTCGAACCCGTATCCCCTGCATTGGCAGGCGGATTCTTAACCACTGCACTACCAGGGAAGCCTTCACTTATGAATTTAGATGCTTAAATAAAATATTGGTGAAGAGAAATCATTAAAACAGAGTATACTATAAGCAGGTGAGATTTATTCTAAGAATGTAAAGATATTTCTGCTCTTCTTAATGTATAGTTTATCATATTATTAGGTCAAATGAGAAAAATCAGAATCATCTTAATAGATGCCAATAAGACATTTGATAAAATTTAAAATGCAAGCCTGTCAAAGGCACAGCTGCATATTAGGGCGGGGAGGACTAAGAGTTGACCTTAAACTGTGAGGCCACATGGATAGGATCCACCTTATGATGCCTCCCAGGCAAATCCCTAGCTCCTCCCCCAATGCTATTGAGCGTTTATATAAATTCCCAGAGGGGGGAAACTTCTAACACATTATGGAGGTGAAACTGGGGACTTGAAAGAAATAGCATTCAGAAGGTGAGAATCCAGGGCTTCCCTGGTGGCGCAGTGGTTGAGAATCTGCCTGCCGATACAGGGGACGTGGGTTCGAGCCCTGGTCTGGGAAGATCCCACATGCCACGGACCAACTAGGCCCGTGAGCCACAACTACTGAGCCTGTGCATCTGAAGCCTGTGCTCCGCAACAAGAAAGGCCACAATAGTGAGAGGCCCGCGCACCGCGATGAAGAGTGGCCCCCGCTTGCCGCAACTGGAGAAAGCCCTCGCACAGAAACGAAGACCCAACATAGCCATAAATAAATTAATTAATTAATTAATTTAAAAAAAAAAAAAAAAGGTGAGGATCCATGGAGCTGAGGCCAGACCAAGAGGTGGGAGAGGGAGAGTTGAAGGTGTTCTGGAAATGTCCCAAATCACCAAGATCACAGCCCCAGTGACCGCGACATACTTCCTTGTGCTGAACTTTGTCCATAAGTTCAGCTCTCTCTTCAGAGAGCACATCTGTGAAGGGCTGAGAGTAGGGTATGGGTGGGTGAGAGGCAATACTGAGATTCTGAAAAATCCCACAAACCACCCAGGGGACATCTTTAGCACCCAGGGGACACCTTCAGTACCCAGGGGACCTCTTCAGCACCCAAGGGACATCTTTGGCATCAGCTGCATGATACCTGGGCTATTACTGGCTTAAAAAAATACTGTCTGCAGAGCTGATCTCAGAGCTGGGATGGGACGACTCAGATACTCTGGACACCACTGTGGCCACCATCCCATAAGCCATCTCATCACACTTCCAACCACCTGCAAGGCAAGGTCCATGAGAGTGGACCTCCATCCAAAGGTAGGGCTCATGGAGCTGATGCTAGGGTCGAAGGGAACATTGTGGATGGTGTGGAAAGGCCTCCAACCGTTACACGTTGATCTGACAGATGGGGACCAAGAAGCAGCCAACAGAGATGGGACGCCCACCTGAAGTGCAGGTCACGCCAATGTCTGGCAAAACGATTGTTCCTAAAATGCCATACACCACCAACTAGAAGATCTCAGCACCAGTGGTTTTGCTGTGCTATGCCTGCAAGGACATAACCCAGGGTGTCCACAGTGAAGAGTAATCTATCCATCCGTGAACTTCTTTAAATTTGACAAAAGTCACCAGCAAGGCCTTAGTACCAAAGGTCTATGTACAGGTGGTGGAGGAGGATCCAGAAGTGCTCACATTCAAGAAAGTCTCCTGGGCTTCCCTGGTGGCACAGTGGTTGAGAATCTGCCTGCTGATGCAGGGGACACGGGTCCGAGCCCTGGTCTGGGAAGATCCCACGTGCCGCGGAGCAGCTGGGCCCGTGAGCCACAACTACTGAGCCTGCGCGTCTGGAGCCTGTGCTCCGCAACAAGAGAGGCCACGATAGTGAGAGGCCCGCGCACCGCGATGAAGAGTGGCCCCCGCTTGCCGCAACTAGAGAAAGCCCTCGCACAGAAACGAAGACTCAACACAGCCAAAAATAAATAAATTAAAAAAAAACACAAACCTTCAATGTTTAAAACAAAGAAAGAAAAGAAAGGCTCCTACAGCTCCTACCTGCATTTGTGGCTACCCTGATATTCTTTATGCCACAAGCCACCAATGGGACACCCTCACCACCAGATGACCTCATTACCACATTGACGTTTTAGTAAATGAGGAACACTGACACAGCTACGGGGCCACCTAACAGGTTACACATGGTAGCAGCTCTGATTTGATGAAAGTTATTACCATGTACATTTATACCACATAACCAGTGTGCTCGGTTGGGTGTGTGCACTTGCTACCCTGGAATGAGATTTATAAACTTTCCTCTTGGCTTTGCAGGGGGGGGAAAAAATGTTTTGTTAAAGGCCCTCTGCAAAGTCCTTCTCAAGAATATTAAGTATATTAAGTGGCTTACATGGGCATCAGTAGCAATTCTTCAAATGTCACAGCCACTACCAGGCACCCCTCATGCCTTCATACCTTAGACCTGTGCTGTCCAGGATGGCAGCAGCTAGCCACCTGTGGCTGTTTAAATGGAAGTTGATTCAAATTTAATGAGTTTAGATATTCATTTATGTTTTGGTGAGCTCTGAATAAGATCTGTACCTGAGTCAACAGAATTGTACCGGAATCGATTTCCTGGTTTTTGACAATATTCTAAGGTTATTTAAGATAGTATCCATGGGGGGAGCTGGGTGAAGGGTACATGGGAAGGCTCTGTGCTATTTTTGCAACTTCTTGTGAGTCTTAAACGATTTCAAACTAAAAAGTTACCCTCTTCCCCCAAAAAAATCACTTCCACAGGGGCACTAGCCATATTTCAAACGCTCAGAGGACCACATGTGCCTGGTGGCTAAGATACCGGACGGCGCAGATGCAGAATGTTTCTCTCTCTCTGCAGAGACGCTATTGGACGGCGCTGTCCTAAATCAGACCCCCATTGGACATGGTTACCCCCCATTCCAGCTCTGGGGACACTGAGCCCTCCTTGGACCCCCACTGTCTGGCACCCCGCCCTCACCCATCCCGATGCACCCTCTGATGCTGCAGCAGGTTGCTGGGATGCGCGAAGCCCACCCCTGTGCACCTTCTCGTGGACGGCGCGGTAGTTCAGGTCCTTGAAGTGCTTAGGGCAGAAGCGGCAGGCGTGAGGGCGCACGGGGCTGTGCGCGCGGCGATGCTGCAGGAGCAGCGAGGGCCTGGAGAAGGCTTTGCTGCAGCCGTCGCAGGGGTAGGGCCGCTCGCCCGTGTGCATGCGCCGGTGGATGGCCAGGTAGGACGATTGCTTGAAAGCCTTGCCGCACGTGGCGCACGGGTAGAGCCGCACGCCCGAATGCACGCGGAGGTGAGAGGCCAGCGGGTCGGACTGCTTGAAGGCCTTGGCGCACAGCGGGCAGAGGAAGGGCCGATCGCCCGTATGCACGCGCTCGTGCACCCGCAGCCTGTGGCGGTGGGTGAAGCGCTTGCTGCACACCCTGCAGGCGTGCGGCTTGCCCTCGCAGTGCTGCCGCCGGTGCAGAAGCAGGGCAGGCTCGGCCGCGAAGGCCTTGCCGCAGCCCCGGCAGGGGAAGGGCCGCGAAGGGGCGTGCAGCGGCTCGAGGCGGCTCGAGGCGGCTCGAGGCGGTGCAGCTCGTAGGGGGTCTCGGAGCGCTTCGGGCAGGACGCGCAGGGGAAGGGGCGCTCGCCCCTGTGGAGGCAGCGGTGCTCCTGGGGACGAGGACAGCACCGGGAGTGAGGAACAGAGGCTCACTTCTGCAGGACGTGCCTCTCCAGGTAGATCCACCCCTACTCCTTGCAGGTCTCCGAGAAAGAGACCAAATGAAGGTACACATACCAATTGTCTAAAAATTTTTAACTTACAAACCAAACTATTAAATAAAATACGTTCTTCCTCCCCCCTTGACAAATAGACCTTCACAATGACCCGGAAAGCCAGGTTCAAATTTATATTCTTTGGAATCCTCAGAGTTCCACACTAGAACTTGGTGGCCCAGGAGAGCTGGCTGGGGTTTCCCAGGCCTGGGGGGATATCGCACCCACAGAAGGACAGCCCAGCCCACATGCTCAAGCCACCCTTCCAGCCTAGAGGGTTGTGCACACAGGCGGGGCAGAGTGCACCCTGGGGATGGTGGATCCAGAGAGCCCTGGAAGCAGCCTTTGGGCTCCTTGGGTAGGGAATCCCAGGGTCTCTTGTCCCCTTGGCCACACAAGGAGGGGCAGCAGGAGAGGGTCAGAGCAGCATCCAGTAACAGGAGGGATCCAGGGTAGGGCTCTGAGAGCTGGGCTGCCTCCAGGCTAACTCCCGGCCTCTCCTTTCCTCCCATCATGGCCCTCAACACACCTCCCCCCTCCCCACCCCTCCCCAGCCATGGAAGCCTCCCTTTCCAGTACCTTCTCCTCCAAATCTGACCCCTATCTCCTTCTTACCTTCCTCGAAAACCCATCCCCAGTTTCCTATCATCTCATGATCACCCCAGCTGCTACCTCCCTGAGTGCCAAGACCACTTTCTCTAAGTCTCTCCCCTCACATCTTTCCTGGGATTCTTCTACCTTCTAGCTCACCTCCACATCCATTTACCCCTCCCCTCCTCGGCCTCCTGGTCACCCCGCCCACATTCCCTTCAGGCCCAGCTCTGCTCTCCCTCTTCCGGTGGGCTCTGCCTCTCCCCACCGGCTCCCGCTCACCTCCAGTCCAAGGCCCTGCTCACCCTGGTCCGAGAAAGCTCCACCCCTCCCTTCATACCTGGCCCTACCTTAGGTCCATCGCCTTGCCCTCCCTGCCTTTTCCCCGCAGGCCCCGCCCCTCGCAACAGGCCCCGCCCACCTCGGGTCCGCCGCTCTCCCCTGCCCCTTTCGCGTAGGCCCGGCCTCTCGTCGGCCCCGCCCCTCTCTCCGCACCTGCAGGTTGGTGGCTCGCTTGGAGCGCTTGCCGCAGGCATCGCAACCGTGCGGCCGCTCGTCGCCGTGCACCAGCCGGTGGCTCTTGCAGTCCGAGCGGCGTTTGAAGGCGGCCGCACACAGGCCGCAGCGAAAGGGCCGCGCCGCCGTGGGCACCACCTCGTGGCTCAGCAGCTCCCACGCGCGCTTGAAGGCCCTCCCGCAGGCCGCGCAGCTGGACTGCCTGGGCCGCGCCAGCCCCTCCCGGCCCTCGGAGCCGCTGCGAAGCGAGCCTGGCTCCCGCTTACCGGAGCGCTCCTCCGCCGAACCGTCGGGAACCAGGCGCGCAGTCGAGTACGTCCCGTGCTCGTCGATGAGCTGCACCAGGGCCGGAGCCTCCGCCTCGTCTCCTCCGGGCGCCTGGGAGAGGAGAATGGGCTCAGTCCTCGGGTCATCCCCCCATCCCACCCCTGCCCAGACATGACTGTGGATCTGGGGCTGCAGCCGCCTCATCTGTAAAATGGGCAGATAACGGGACCGCCCTCCTGGAGCGGCAATGCGGATCAAATGGGTTAAGATTGAAATTCTGCTCCCCCTCGCCCCCACCCCACCCCCGTCCCTCCTGACGCCTTCATTTCAGCAAAAGGCAGCTCCTTCTTTCCTTCCAAGTGCTCGGGGCAAAAACCTGACACCCCTTTTTCACACACCTTCATCTAATCCCTCATCAAGCCTGTTGGCTCTAACTTAAAAATACAGCCAGAATCGGGCCACTTCTCACGATCTCCACAGCCAGCACCCTCCTGTGAGCCAAAATCATCTCTGGCCCGGGCTATTGCTGTTGTCTCTTCTCTGGGTTCCCTGCCTCAGCCCTCCACCCCTCAGGTCTGTTCCCCACGCAGCCGCCAGAAGGCCCCGCTTAACACCTAAGTCAGCTCAGGTCCCTTCTCAGCTCAGAGGCCTCCCCTGGTTCCCCTCTAACTCAGGGAAAAGCCCAAGTCCTCACGACCCAGGAGGCCCTGCATGACCCGCCTGTGTTCCTTCTTTGACCTCATCTCTCGCCTTCTCCTCTGGCTCACTAGGCTCTGGCCACACTCAAGGCCTCCTCAACGGAGTTGGTGCCTGGAACCCTCTTCCCCTCCACAGCCGCATAGTTCCTCCCTCACCATGGTCAGGTCTTTGGTCTAATGTCACTTTTCCCTGAGCCCTCTCCTTACCACTCTATCTGAAATTGAAACTCATGCTACCCCTCCGATTCTTCCTACCTGCTTCCTGGCTTTACTTTTCTCCATAGCACTTATCTTTGGATGTGAGCCTGGAGCTGCCTGTGTCCATCTTTTGCACCCTGTGGGAAGAGTCAGCCTGGCAATGAAATATCCATAGAGGGAAACAGTCCCAAGAAAAGAGAGAGACAGCTTCCTAGATCTAGTTTCCTAGATCTAGACAGCACCTAGATCTAGCTTCACCTGAAGCATCCTTTCCTCCACTCTTTGGTTAGGTGAGGCAATAAATTACCTTTTGTTGCTTAAGCAAGTTTGAGTTGGGGTTTTCTGTCATATGGTAGGCTGAATAATGGCCTCTAAATATATCCAGGTCCTAAATATCTAGAACTTGTGAATGTTGCCTTAAATGGTAATAGGGACTTTGCAGATGTGATTAAATTCAGGATCTTGAGATGGGGAGATTATCCTGGATTATCTGGGTGATCGTGAATGTAATCATAAGTGTCCTTATAAGAGGGAAGCAAAGGGAGGTTTGATGCAGAAGAAGAAGGTGATGTGACCACTGAACCAAAATACTAAGCTGTTGGCTGTGAAGATGGAAGAAGGGGTCAGGAGCCAAGGAATGCAGCTCTAGAAGATAGAAAAGGCAAGGAAATGGTTTCTCCTCTAACGTCTCCGAGGGAGCACAGCCCTGCTGACACCTTGATTGTGGCTCAGTGAAATTGATTCTGAACTCCTGATCTCCAGACTGTAAGTGAATAAATGTGTGTAGTTTTAAGTCACCAAATTTGTGGTAATCGGTTTCATGGGAAACCAATATCTGCCATTTGCAGCCAAGACTCCACAGAGGGGACACAGCTAAAAACAAAAAACTTTTTATTTGGCGTTTATTCAGCACCTTCTGGATACTAGGCACCAGACTGAGTGCTCACAATAACCCAGTCTTCTGCAGCGAAACTGAAGCTCAGAGAAGGTGAGTCACTTGCCCGAGGTCACAGAGCTTGGGAGTGGAAGAGTCAAGATTTGAATCTGGAAAGTAACACTAAAGCAGCCCTCTCAAATCCATACTCATCTGTGAATTTGGGGATGGTGTTAGAGATAATGTTATTAGCTAATGTTTATTTGATACTTAGAGGGTGTAGGCACTGTTCTGAGCAATTCGGGTGTATTAACTCCCTGAACTCACTCTATGAGGTGGGAACTTTTATAATCCCCATCTGACAGATGACAAAACTGAGGCTCAGACATTAAGAAATATCTGGATCAGATCACAGAGCTGGTAAGAGGCAGAGGTGGGATTTGAACCCACAATATCCTACCCTTGTAATAATGAACCTTCATTTGATAGATGGGGACCCAAGGGTCCAGAGAGGCACAGAAACGATTCCAAAATCACTTAGCACTGACTGGCCTCTCCTGGGCTGGGACCCAAGCCAGGCTGCCTGCATGCTGTCCACATGCTCTGTGACCTCAAGAAGTCAAGATGCCACCCTGGACCTCAGTTTTTCACCTGAGAAGCAAGGGGCTGGGCTGGACCCACGTGTGATCCTCAGAGCACCCCCATCAGAATCACGGGAGAGGCTGGTGAAACATACACATGAGTGTCACCCACAGAAGCTTCTCAAGTCAGGAGCTTGGGAGAGGGAACACTCCTCACCATGCAACAGCCTAGATGCTGGTGATGGAGCAGTGAACAAAACAAGCAAAACTTCCTCCCCTCTACTGTGGCCCAGCAGAAATTAAACAAGTAAAATATTAAGTATGGTGGATGAGTTTTCATTCGAACCAGTTTGAATGCAGCAGTTTGCATGAACATTTTCTTGTGCACAAGAATTTTAAACGAGCTGATAGCCAACAGTTTTCCTTGAAACGAATTTGTATACCCAAAGTTTTCACTGAAACCAGCTTCTACAGAGGACTTTTCATTAACAGGAGCTAGTTTACAACTTTTTCATTTAAGTTAGCACAAATAGGGGACTTCCCTGGTTGCGCTGTGGTTAAGAATCCGCCTGCCAATGCAGGGGACACAGGTTCAAGCCGTGGTCCGGGAAGATCCCACATGCTGCGGAGCAACTAAGCCCGTGCACCACAACTACTGAGCCTGCGCTCTAGAACCCGCAAACTACAACTACTGAGCTTGCGTGCTGCATCTACTGAAGCCCGTGCGCCTAGAGCCCGTGCTCTGCAACAAGAGAAGGCACCACGATGCGAAGCCCGCGCACCGCAACGAAGAGTAGCCCCCGCTCGCCACAACTAGAGAAAGTCCGTGCGCAGCAACGAAGACCCAACACAGCCATAAATAAATAAATAAATTTATTTTTTTTTAAAGTTAGCACAAATATTGGACTGGCCAAAAAGTTCGTTCGGGTTTCCCATACGGTCTTACAGACGACCTGAACGAACTTTTTGGCCAACCCAATATATGAGTTAGGGTTAGAGTTAGGGTTTTGTTTTTTTTAAAAATAAATTTATTTATTTCATTTATTTTCTTTTTGGCTGCGTTGGGTCTCCGTTGCTGCACGTGGGCTTTCTCTAGTTGCGGCGAGCGGGGGCTACTCTTCCTTGAGGTGTGAGGGCTTCTCATTGCAGTGGCTTCTCCTGTTGCGGAGCACGGGCTCTAGGCATGCGGGCTTCAGTAGTTGTGGCTCGTGGGCTCCAGAGCACAGGCTCAGTAGTTGTGGCGCACGGGCTTAGCTGCTCCGCGGCATGTGGGATCTTCCCGGACCAGGGCTCAAACCCGTGTCCCCTGCATTGGCAGGCGTATTCTTAACCACTGCGCCACCAGGGAAGCCCTAGAGTTAGGGTTTTTTATGAAGACTAGCTTGAAGGCAAACGTTTCATGAAAGCCTGAGAAGTAAAGGAGGGAAAGGGGATAGGAAATGCCTGGGGTGGGATGGGAATGCCACCTTAAAGGGGATGACCTGGGAAGGCCCACTGAGAAGGTGACACTGAAGCAAAGACCTGAAAGATGTACACGGAGGAGGAGCGAGGGAGTCCTCATTTTCTCAAATGGCTCTCAAGTTTGAGATCCAGCACGATCATACATCTATCACTGCCTCCTGTTCTAGGTACAGAAATAATGAATACATTCGTTGTGCAACTGCTCTGAACCTGACACCATCTCCTGGCATCCCCACAACAGGGAAGGTGCCATTCTCACAGAAGCAGAAACTAAGGCTCAGAGCAGCGTGTCCATGGGCCAAGTCACAAAGCCAGGAAGTGATAGATCTGGGAATCAAACTCACAGCTGCCTAAATCTCTATTCCTGCTGAGACTTGACTCCTGGGGTGGGTGGGCGTCGGGGGGCCTCACCTCTTCTTCTGGGACCTCAGGCTCCTCAGGGTGTATCCTCAGTTGAGATGGACTGAACCCCAGAAAGTCTGGGGGGGTCTCCAGGACCCGCTTCTCCATCTCCCGCCTTCATTGGGTGCGGTCTGTCCCAGACCCAGTCCTTGGTTCTGGATGCTGAGGGTGAGGTGGGGCTGCTGTCGGTCAGCTCCAAGTGGTGAGGAGACAAAGGGGTCTGAGGAAGAGAGAAGGGAGGTGACAGGGAGGGTTTTCTCCAAGCTGCTGGTGTTGGGAGAGAGGTCTCCTCCAAAGTCTCATCTGCCCTGGGGGCCCAGGGAGGCCCTCTCTCTCCAAGACCCTCCTCGGAGGGACGGCAGATAGTCCCAAGGCCTCCACCACTGTACTCTCCGTCCCCACAGCCCTGAAACCAGCTCATGCGTGTCCTCACCCAGCCTCCTCCAGGCCTCCCTGCCTCCAGTCTCCCCTCTCCAGTCCATCCCCCACGTGGCCCTAGAGGAGTCTTTCTGTCCTCCAGAGCTGCTCCTGCCTCTTCCCTGCTCACATTCCTCCCATGGCTCCCCAGAACCCCCAGTAGAAAAATTAGCCCCTCGGGACTTCCCCGGTGGTCCAGTGGTAAGGAATCCGCCTTACAATGCAGGGAACGCCGGTTCGATCCCTGGTCAGGGAACTAAGATCCCACATGCCGCGGGGCAACTAAGCCCACGCACCTCAACTAGAGAAGAGAAAACCCTCATGCCACAACTAGAGAGAAGCCCGCGCACCACAGCGAAGAGCCCAGGCGCTGCAACTAAGACCAGATGCAGCCAAAAATAAATAAATAAATAAATAAATCTTAAAAAAAGAAAAAAAAAATTGAGCCCCTCAACCTGGCATTCAAGGCCCTTCACAATATGGCCTCTTGAACTGAACCTTTGTCTTCCTCACTTCACTTCCCTTCTCCCCAGCTAGCCCAATGAGCCTCACAGTACCAAGGACCAACCACAGCTGACAGCACCAGAACCTCACTCCCAAGCCCCCGGATGACCTGCAGACCCCTCACACTCATGACACCTGTGCTGACCTCAGAGTTCCCACCACCCCCCTCCCCCCAGTCACTGGGTCAGATTCCCAGGGAGTTCTCATCCCTCCCTCCTCCTCCTTCCTACCCCCTCCCTGATCTGTCAGTCTCCCATCCTTCCCACGCTTTCTGTCTTTTATTCTCCCCTCTGTCCCCATGGCCCCTGCCACAGCTCAGGTCTTTTTTTGTTTGTCTGTTTTTTGGCTGCGCCACATGCCTGTGGGATCTTAGTTCCCTGACCAGGGATCGAACCCTCATCCCTTGCAGTGGAAGCACGGAGTCTTAACCACTGGACCGCCAGGGAAGTCCCAGCGCAGGTCTTCTCCTCTCCTCCGGGATCATCACCCCAGCCTCCTCTCTGGCCTCTCACCTCCAACCTCCGCGATCCAGTCCATCTCCCACACAGCCCCGGACAGGTCTTTCTACACCCAGAGCTGACCTTGTTCCTATCCTGCTCACAACCCTCCCATGGCTCCCCAGGACCGTGGGACAGCGTCAGGCCCCTCAGCCTGGCAGTCCAGGCCCCTTTGATATGTCCCCTGCATACTCTCCAGCGTCACTCTCGATGTATTTGCCCACGGACCTTACATTCCAATGGGCAGACCCTCCTTCTGCAAGTGGATCCTTAACTCTTCCATCATGGGGCGTTTGCGCCTGTTGTTGGCCCCCATCTCAGAGCCTCTGTCAGAATCTAACCCCTGCTTCAAGGCACAGTTCAAACCTGTTACCCGCGCACACACTCACCGTGACCCTCCCCATTCATACACGCAGAGGTCACTCCCAAGCACTGCCCAAATCTCCCCATGCAAACAATGGTCTCTCCCAACCATTCATCCCCCTCAGCCGGACACACAATGAACTCGTCCACCCCAACCTCCCACCTCCCCACCCAATGAACTCGCCCATCCAGAGACCCCCCGCCTTCTTTCCCTGACAAAGGTCTTCCAGGCACCACCCCCCCCCCCCCCCCCCCGCACACAAGGGTCTCCTGAAGGCTTCTCCGCTCTTCTCCCAACTGTTTGGACCCCCTTTCCCCCCTTCCCCCCATTTTTCTCCTGACTTCCGTGACAATGATCTCACCCGCCAAATGGGCCCTTCCTCACTCAGGCCCGCTCCTCCCACCCCTCTGCTGGAAACTTGGTATGTCCTGGAGTGATAGAAGGGAACGGGAATCGGGCGAGACCATTACCCGAGTGTGTGTGTGTGTGTGTGGGGGGGGGGGGGGGAGAGGCATGAAGGGAGTCCCTTCAACTAGGGACTGACCAGACCTCTGGCTCCCCAGGTGCCTTTCAGATTCGACCCGTATCTTCCCAAACTTCGCCGCCTCACCTTTCGGTCCAGGTATACTACCGGTTCACCGGGCTCTCCATTCACAGGAGGACTCGGGGCAGCGGCGCTTCCGGCCACCCGAATGCGCATGCGTAGTGCATTTCTGGTACCGTGGCTGGTTTTTCTCAGGAGGTTGAAAAGGGGAGTCTTCCCTCCCTCTGCAGCGTCACCAAATTCCCCTCAAACGTCAACCCACTGCTTCAGTCTCTCAAAAAGAAACGGGAAAGGCTGATATATAGTAACAACCAGTTACTGATGTACTTAGCGTGGGCTAAGAATAAGCACATTATTTTCAGTTCTCAAAACAGCCTTGGTTAGTTACTGTTATCCCCAGTTTCCACACGAAGAAACTGAGGCTCAGCGAGAAGGAGCCTCAACAAGTGCGTGACAGCCGGATTGGGAGCCTGCTGTGCATGACTTCATCCAAGCACTCCTTCTGCTAAAATGAGAACCACTGAAAAAGTGCAGGGGTGGAGGTTGAGCGGGAAACTACCCTCCTCTCTGCTGTGTCCTTAGGCAAGTTACTGAACCTCTCTCATTTAATTTCCCCAGCTGGAAAACGGGCACAATGGGGTGTTTGGGGTGATCCTCTAGGTAAACCACCTGGCACAATGTAGTTCAGGGCTAATTAAATATCACCATGGGAGGCAGGCATAGGATGTTGATGAGTGAAGAAGGCCATATGGGGAGCTATGAAGAGAGTTCTTTACTATCCACACAGAGAAGAGTTACTGCTACCCGTCTCCTGCCAATTGTTGCTACAAAAACACAGGCCCATAGTCTGAGATGGCGCGCTTCAGCAGACTGGATTTCAAACCATTTTTTTGGAACCCCAGAGTTCTTCCCAGGTGCATGAGGCCGAGTTGGAGGACGGGGTGGGGCAGGGAGGCAGGACCCTGTGTATCCCAACTCCTGCTTTAACTTTAGTAATAACTTTGATGATGACAGTCTTCCAAACACATCCCATGTGTTACCTCAGTTATTCCTCCAAGAAACTTATGAGATGGATACTCCTGTTATTTCCATTTTACAGATGAGGAGACTGAGGCACTGGGCGTTTAATAATTCTGCAAATGACAATGAATTCCATGGAACATCCCAAGTCCTCCTCTACCACCCCCTCATTTGTTTTCTAATGTAACCCTTGCGCCCCAGTTCCTCTTTTATCACCTGAATTCCTGGTGTCTATTCCTCTTCTGTGTCCCCCAGCTCCACTATGACTCTGTTTCTCTAATACCTCCAATCTCCCCTGTAATATCACTGCTTCCAAATTCTGAATCGCCTCTATTCATTTCATCAACATAATTTATGGAGTGTCCCCTCTGTGCCAGGCACACTTCCGGGCCCTGGAATTTTTCATGGTAAACAGCACAAGGCCTCCCCCTAGTGGGGAAGATGGACAATTAAATGACAAATGATGGACAAGATAATTTTAGATCCTGATAAAGTTTCTGAAAGGGGAATGGAATAGTTGCTGGTGGTAGGAATGGGGTGGTGGCTACTTTAAATAGGGCTGTCCAGGGGATCCTCTTCTGGGAGGTGACATTTAAGTCTGAAAGGTAAAGAGTGGGATGGGCAATCCAGGCAGGGAACGGCAGGGGCAAAAATTGGATTAAGCTGGTCCTGTTTGGGGAACGGGGTGGAGCCCGCTGTAGGTGAGGCAGGAGGGCAAGTGATAAGAGATATGGCTGGACAGTTAGGAACCGGGAAACTCCACATTCGCCGTAACATCCCAATTCACCCTATATATCAGCACTGGCCAATAGAACTTTCTCCGATGATGGAAATGTTGTAGATCTTCAGTGTCCAATACAGTGGAGCCATTGAGTATTCGAAATGGAGTGAGTGTGACTGAGGAACTGAATTTTTAATTATATTTCACTTTAATTAATTTACTTTAGCCACATGTGGCTACCTGCTAGGGTATTGGACAACATAGCTATACAACTTCCCATTACACCTCAAAACATTCAACTCTTCTTATAATTCCCCCACTCTCCCAAAACATCTCAGTGTTCCTTACAAGCCTCTACGCGCCCCTATAAGAATCCTGTAACAACTGCACAAATGTTCAAACAACCCAATTCTCGGTTCCTTTTACATATGAATTCACCAAAACACTCCCAATCCCTTAGTATCTCCCCAGCTCCGCCTATTTCACCCCCATCACACTCTCCGTTCCTCCATGAACACCTCAGTTCCTCTGCTGTTACTCTACTTCCTCCCAAGACAGTCCTTAAACACCTTCATCTCACCCCGCCCCCTTCCACTCCAGGGTTACCATGGCAACGCAGCCGCAGCAATCACGCGCGCCTAGCCTGGCCCATCACCATGGAAACCGGAGCGGTCTCCTCCACGCCACCAACCCACGCTGAGATGGCTGTTCTGGGACCCAGACCCTTCGGATCCGAGAGAGCCGGGAGAGACTAGGGGGCCCCACAATGCTCAGCGAGAGCAAAGGGTCCTCCCTATTCTTCTGCCCCCATCCGACTAAGCGCCCTGCAGCAGGTACACACTCCGGGGGAATGTCGGGTGGCAGATTCTACTGCGCAGGCGCCCACTCTTAGCGGACCGCGCTGGAGGCGCTCGGCCTGCCGGGAGTTGTAGTTTTCTAAATGCTACAGCTGGAGACACAGGTGGCCAATGGGTGAGCCGGATAGAAACAAGGTTACTGAAGCTGTGAATCGTCGGGCAGGCTCCACTGTCACCATAGCAACTGTGAGGCGTGATGAAGCACCAGCCCTACTACCCAGTCTGCCATTTTTTTTTTTTTTAATTTATCTCAATTTTTTTTTTTTTAATTTATTTATGGCTGTGTTGGGTCTTCGTTTCTGTGCGAGGGCTTTCTCTAGTTGCGGCAAGCGGGGGCCACTCCTCATCGCGGTGCGCGGGCCTCTCACTATCGCGGCCTCTCCTGTTGCGGAGCACAGGCTCCAGACGCGCAGGCTCAGTAATTGTGGCTCACGGGCCCAGTTGGTCCGCGGCATGTGGGATCTTCCCAGACCAGGGCTCGAACCCGTGTCCCCTGCATTGGCAGGCAGAGTCTCAGCCACTGCGCCACCAGGGAAGCCCCAGTCTGGCATTTTTATTCTTTCATCTTTCTTGCTTAGTGCTTACTTTGCACCGGACACAGTTCTAGGCACTGGAGATACAATGGGAAACAAAATAGAGCTTATAATTTGATGGGGGGAGATTGACTATTAATAACAATGATGAACACAAATCGCTAGAGAAAACGGTATGTTTATAGGTTATTGAGGTGCTTCGGGAGAAGTGGAAATGCAGATCATGTGAGAACATTGGTACACACCCGAATTCATCTATCTCACAAAGCCCTGTGAGACAGGTACTATTATTATCGCCAAACTGTAACAAACAGAGATGAAGCAACAGAAGGGCACATAGCAAGGAGTAGACCTGGGATGTGAACCAGGACCATCTGGATTCATACTCTGTAAGCTTAACTACAGTGCTAAACTGGTAGAGATGTGGGGCATAATTTCAGGCAGTGTTAATTGTTGTGAAGAATAAAGCAGAGAAAAGGGATGAGATGACTCTTTAAATGGACTGTTCAGGGATGGCTTTTAGGAGCAGGTGACATTTGAGTAGAGGCCTGAGGGATTGTGCTGGGCACGTGGGGCATGTAGAGGTCCAAGGGTCACTGACCTTTGGATTTTTCTCTTGCCTTCCCCGAAGGCAGACTGTTACACACGCTGTTCCCTCTGTTGAGAATGCGCTTCCCCGTTCTTTCCCTGTCAAATGTATCCTTCAAGAGCCAGTTCTGAGGGACTTCCCTGGTGGTCCAGTGGTTCAGAATCCGTCTTTCAATTCAGGGGAGGTGGGTTCGATTCCTGGTCGGGGAACTAAGATCCCACATGCTGCGGGCCAACTAAGCCCGCGCCACAACAAAGACCCAGCGCAGCCAAAAAAAAAAAAAAAAAAAAGATCTGGTTCTGTGAAGAAACTACTTCTCTGTCCTGTTTTGCTAACCATAAATCTCTTCCTTCTCTGGACTCACAACCGATCCATTTGTCACAATAAAGCTGCCAGGGGTAATTTTATTTTTGTACATCCAGTCAAGCCATGCTCCTGCTTGAAAATTTTTGAATGGCTTCCCACTGCTCCCAGGATAAAGACTCACCTCTTCCTGTACCTATAAGGCCCTGATGGTCACTATTAACATCTCTCCCTTTTTCACACCCTGACCCCCTCTACTAATCCTTCTTCAATTTATGGTATGGCTCGAGCTCTTTCCCTCCCTAGGACTCTCCCTAACCCACATCCAAGAGTCTAAGGATAAAAGAGTCAAGTGGGGAGGTTTGGGACATCGGTCTGCGCTGAACTGCTATTGGGTTTGCCTGCCCAGGATTCCTCCTGCCTCCTTTTGATCATAGGTGGCCTCCGCCTTCAGTGGCTTGAAGCAGGATTTTGGTTCCCAGCCAGAGATTGAAGTCAGGCCACTGCAGTGAGAGCACTGAATCCTAGCCACTAGGCCAGTGACAAGGCCCCTGGCCCGTCAGCTTTGTAGAAATGTATTCCCGGAGCTTCCCTGGTGGCGCAGTGGTTGAGAATCCACCTGCCAATGCAGGGGACACGGGTTCGAGCCCTGGTCTGGGAAGATCCCACATGCCGCGGAGCAACTGGGCCCGTGAGCCACAACTACTGAGCTTGCGCGTCTGGAGCCTGTGCTCTGCAACAAGAGATGCCACGATAGTAAGAGGCCCGCGCACAGCGATGAAGAGTGGCCCCCGCTCGCCACAACTGGGGAAAGCCCTCGCACAGAAACGAAGACCCACCACAGCCAAAAGTAAATAAATAAATAAATAAATTTATAAAAAAAAAATGCTCTCACTATGCTGTACACCTGAAACTAACACACTATTGTAAATCAACTATGCTTCAATAAAAACACTGAAAAAAAAAAAGAAATGTATTCCCACAGAGAAACGGAATGTAGTGAAACAAGTAAAGTGTATATTAGGAGGAAAAAGAGTATGTGTGAATAGGCACAAACTGGCGGGCTCAGAGAGTCGCGCCCTTGTGGCAGTTTGAATCACTTATACGGAGCATTTCTTCTGGGTTTCCTTTGGCCAATCATCTTGCTTTGCCTGGTATCTGTATTTGTTTTATCTCAGGGTCCTCCCCTGTGTGCACGCGCATCTCTTAGCCAAGATGGATTCCAGCAAAGAGGCCTATGGGTAGGTTGACATCACTCCCGTTTTGACCTCCAAGGAGCCTTTCTGCGCATGCATAGTTGGGAAGGTCTCCTTGACTTTGAGAATGAGAAATATGTGGTCTCTTTTATCTGGGCAGGGCTCAGCCTCTCCTATTATCCTGTTATTATCTTCATCTTGGAGTATCTACCCACAGGGGACAAACTGCAGCTGCTTAGCCTGGGGCCCATATGTCTCCTGCTTCACTTTCTTTAACAACCCCTCTCCTCACTCTCTGTGACCCTGTACATTGTCTACCCTGTCAGTATGCTACAAGAATGGGCAGATGTCCAGGCTGACGGCTCAGAGCAGACCCTCCAAGCATGGTCTTTGAAGCAGAAGCATCAGCATTATTTGGGAACTGATTAGACATGCAAATTCTCAGGCCCTACCTCAGACCTACTCAATCAGAAACCCGGGGTGGGAGGGATGTCTGTGTTTTAACATGGTCTCTGGGTAATCAATTTCCTGAGGCCTGCTCAAGTTTGAGCACATAAACAAGAAACAGTAAAAGGCACAAACAATAAATGCTTATCACTAAATACTTTTGAAGTGTCATGGTTGTTACACCGCATCAACGTAACCACAGATAATTGATACTGATACACTTAGTAAACCCAATCAGCTTCTTCTTTGAGATTTGATGCTGGGATGCTGGTAGAAAGGTCTTTGGGGATCAAGATCTGAGGATATGAGATTATGGCTTCAAGTCGCTATCTTTCTCAGTCAAAGGGGATAGCCTTCTTTTGAAGGAAGCCATGACATAAAGGGCAGAAGCACAAGGGAGAAACCTGACATTATTTGAGCCCCTGGATTCAGCTGCACTTGAAGACTTTAATTTCCCAGCGACGTGAATGGCTGGATGACCTTTTACATTAAGCTCCTTCGTTGCTACTCAAAGTGTGTTCCACAACCCGGCAGCAACCACTTCATCGGAGAACCTTCCACGATCTTGGGCCCCACCGCAGACCGACTGGTGATTCATCTGTTCGTAAAGTTTAAGAAGTGCCGAGCTATTTCCACCTGAATTTCTATCACCTGCAGTCCCCCGCACCAGTTGAGATAACAGAAATCCCAACTCAAACTGCCATGAGTACTAAAATATCTTTTATCTTACTTAGGAAGCCCCCCCATAGGGCAGGCTCTAGGGACTCAACCAGATGCAGATTTTCTTTTTTATTTTTTTGCAGCGCGGCTTATGGGATCTTAGTTCCCCGACTAGGGACTGAACCTGGACCCTTGGCAGTGAGAGCACAGAGTCCTAACCACTGGACCGCCAGGGGACTCCCCAGATTTTCTTCATCTCTTAGCTCTGTCATCCTCAATGACATCCTTCATTCTCACATTCTATCAAGAGGCTTGCCAGCAGGTTTAGGCCTAACCATCTCATTCTGGGGCTTCTCCTTAGGATTGAGAGAAACTTTAGAAGCCTCCCACCCTAAGCAGACCCATTGGGCAGGATCAGGCCCCACGCCCATTCTTTTTTTTTTTTAATTTTTATTTATTTATTTATTTATTTATTTATGGCTGTGTTGGGTCTTCGCTTCTGTGCGAGGGCTTTCTCTAGTTGCGGCAAGCGGGGGCCGCTCTTCATCGCGGTGCGCGGGCCTCTCATTATCGCGGCCTTTCTTGTTGCGGAGCACAGGCTCCAGACGCGCAGGCTCAGTAATTGTGGCTCACGGGCCCAGTTGCTCCGCAGCATGTGGGATCTTCCCAGACCAGGGCTTGAACCCGTGTCCCCTGCATTGGCAGGCAGATTCTCCACCACTGCGCCACCAGGGAAGCCCCCCCACGCCCATTCTTAAACAAATCACAGGCATAGTGGCCGAGATTGGCATGGAGTAGTCATTGGAGGATCCACGGATGTCGGCAAGCTGTTCCCATGGCATACTGGTCCAGGCAAGGGAGGATGAGGCCTGAGCTGCCATGAAGATGGATTCACTTTGGGTCCCTGCATTCCATCAACAGTAGGGCCTGTTGATAGAAAAAGTCAAGGAATGCTGGACCGTCTCAAGTGCCCTCTGGGTCTGGGCCTCCCACCCTCCCCCAGAAGCCAAGAACTCAGCACAGAAACCAAAATAATACTGTTTTATTCCAATCTTGAAGCACAGAAGTCCAGAGGGTTCCCCTCCCCCACTGGAGAGCCTCCAACCCATCCCACCAGACTCCCAGGGCCCCCTCTTATTCTGCCTCTTCCAGGAATGACCAACCAGAAGGTGAAGGGGATCCAAGACTCCAGGCATTAGAGAAATCCCCAAGTCATTCCCCTCTCGTTTCTTCTCTCCCCCCTCTCCCACTCCTTTCCTTTGCCATCTCCTTTTTTTCTTCCCTCTCCTCCATCCTTGTCTCCTCCTCCCCTCCCCCACCCCCCTCCTTTCCTCCCTTCCCCCGTTTGTCCCCATTGCTGCCTCTTTTCTTGTCCTCTCTCCTCCATGTCTGTGTCCCCTTTGTCTTTCCTCCCCTCCCCTCTTCTTCATTACCCCCCCCCCCCGTTTTTCCCTCCTCCTGCCAGGCTCTCCCCACATCCTGGTGTCCTCCCCTCCCCCAGCTTTATCCCCTTCCTTCTCCTGTCCGGACCTGACCCTGTCTACACCCTCTCACCACACATATCCTCTCTGGAGGGAAGCCCTCAGAATCCACCCTGGCCACCACCATCTGCCACAGCTGCGGCTCCAGGACCTCCGAGACCACACCGTCTGCTTGCCCTCGGACCCAGAGAGGCAAACTGCCCCGACGAAGTCGCTGGATGCCCCAGGAGGTGGCCGGGGGGACTGGGGTGGCCTCCTTGGCCTCAGCCCCGTTATCTTTGGGATCGAGGAATGCCCTCCCGCGCCCACCGTGGAGGGTGGCGGGCAGGGGCGCGCAGGCTCAGGGCTCGGGGGCTCTCCCCCAGCAATCCCTGAGCAGGTCCACGTGGAATAAGGCTGCCCCCGTGAGCAGGCGCGCGGCGAAGAGGTGGCGGCAGGGCAGACGCCGGGCGGCATGGATGGAACAGCTGCAGCGCGTCAGGGCCCCGTCCAGCAAGAAGTCCGAGGTGCCGTCCTTCAGGGCAAAGCCAGCTCCTGTCCAATGGAACCCGCGGGTCCCGTGCTGCCGGGCGAAGGCCAGCTCCTCGGCCACCAGCTCTGCCAGCTCTGGCCCGCAGGCCGCTCGGAACTTGGCCAGGGGTTCCCAGTCTACCTCCTCCTCCTCCGAGGGGCAGCAAGGCCTCTTTGATGCCCTTGGGCCTTCTCCTCCACTTCCTTCCTGCGCGCTCTCTCCGGCCGCCAGGTACGTCCTCCTTGTCACTGCCCACTCTGGGTCACCCTCCAACACAGTCCCCACGGGAGTGCTGCACGAGCCTCCATTCCCCAGCCCTGGACGGCCCCCTGCTGTGTCCCCACACTCCATCCCCTGCCCTCCTCTGCTCTCGGGGCCCCCAGCCTGGGCTCCCCCTCCATCCCCATTCTCCAGGCCTGTCACCCTCGTGTCCCCCAGCTGGACCAGAACTACATCCTCGAGGTCCCTTCTTCTTTTCACACCCAACCTCACCGCTCGCTCTTCTCTAGCCTCTGGCCCTCTCTGCCTCCCATCTCCCCACTGGGGCCCCCTTAGGTCTCCGTTCTCGGGGACCAACTCCAGGGGCTTCTCCACGTGGACTTTCCTCCAGTTTCTGACCTCCTGCCCCCTTTCCTTCTCTGCTTCCAAATGCGGCCCCTTCCAGTCTCTGGTTTTCAGCCCACTTACCCTCTCATCGTGCAACAGGGCCCCCCTCCAGGAGCTCCCGTCAAGACTGCTGGCCCTCTCATAATCAAACAGGGTCCCCCTCCCGTCTGGGGTCTCCAGCAGCCTAATCCTTCCATCCTCCAGCTGGGCCAGCCTCCAGGTATACTCTTCCAATCCTCTCAACCTCTGGCCCTCCACCTGGGCCCCCCTCCAGATATAATCTTCCAGTCCCCAGTCTTTCTCACCCTCCAACGGGCGCCCCCTCCAGTCTCTGATCGAGGGCCCTCTCAAGTGCTCGTTCTCCAACTGGGACCCTCTCCAGACACTCCCCTCTAGCCCTCTCACCTTCTGGTTCTCCAAGTGGACCCCTCTCCAGTCTCGGATTTGCAACCCTCTCGCCTTCTCACTTTCTACCTGAGCCCCTTCCCGGTCTCTGGTCTCCAGCCCTCCGGCCCACTCCTTCTCTAACTGGGCTTCTCTCCGAAAACTTCCTTCCTTCCGCGCCCCGCCCCAGTTTCCGGTTTCCAGGCCCTTCATCCTCTCGTTCTCCACCTGGGCTCCCCTCCCCAGCTCACCCTCCAGCCAAGGGCCCCCATCGTCGGAGACATCCGGCGCCGCCTCCCCAGCCGCGTCGGCCCACTGCATGGCCACCAGGTCGCGCAGGCACTGCGCCACGCTGCGCGAGGGGCTCAGGCGGCGCAGCAGGCGCCGGCGGTGGCCGCGCACCAGGGCGCACGCGTCCAGGTCGCGGGCCGCCTCGAAGGCGCGGAAGCGCACCCACATGTCCCGGCGCGGCGCCCAGTTGCGCTCGAAGTAATCGACGAAGGCGGCCGGGCCGTGGGCGCGCAGCTCGGCCAGCGCCTCGGCGTAGGCGGCGGGCGACAACGCGCCCGCCAGGCGACACAGGCGCGGCCACAGGCCCGGGTCCTCGCGGCCGGCGCCGCCCAGCTCCTGCGCCTTGCTGAAGAGCGTCTCCAGGCCCTGCGCCCGGCAGATCTGCACGCGCGCGCCCGGCAGCAGCTGGCGCACGGCGGGCAGCTGTGCCGCCACTTCGGGCCCGGCCGTGAGGCAGCGCACACGGCCCTTGACGTCGGGCGCGCTCTGCAGCAGCGAGGCCAGCGCGAAGCGCAGCAGGCTCGGAGTGCCGGGCCGCGCCACGCAGCAGGCGGCCTGGCGCGCGCGGCCCGCGCCGTCCACGCACAGCACCGCCAGCAGATCCAGCGCGCCCTGCAGTCCCGGCAGCCGGTCCACCAGGAGCATGCGCGGGAAGCGCCGCAGCATCGCCCGGGTGCGCGACGTCAGGAAGAACACGGTCTCCACCACCGCCTGGTCCTCCACGAACACCAGCTTCACCTGCGGGCGGGGGCGGAGAGGCGGGGAAAGAGGTCAGGAGGTGCCCGGGGTCGCCCCGCCCACGATTTCCCCCTTTGGGGAAACGGGACTCCGTTCATTCATTCTTTCATGCGTGCGTGCATTTTTGACCAGCAGGAGGCAGTGCAGGGGAACGATTCAAAACGCGGATTCCGGATTGCCTGGGTTTCCGATGCCGGCACCACCGTCTAAGAGCTGTGTGGTTTTGCCCACTAGACAGCCTCTCTGAGCCTCAGTTCCCCCTACTAGGAACTGGGTATTCCTTCCTTCCTGCGGTCAGAGGCACTCTAGGGCAGTGGTTCTCCAAGTAGAGGTTCTGCAGCAGCTGCGTCAGCATCGCCTGCTGGGACCTTGACAGAAACGCATATAGTCTCAGGCCCACTGCAGCCCTGCTGAGTCAGAAATTCCCGGGGAGGGGCCCAGCAAGCTGCTTTGACAAGCCCTCCCGGGAATTCCCACGCACACTCAAGTTTGAGAGCCACAGGTCTAGAAGTGAAGCGCATAGACTGTGGAGCCAGATTGCCTGGGTTTGAGTTCCGGCCCCGCCAACGCTTTTAACTACGTGACTTGAGTTCTCTGTGCCTCAGCTTCCTCCTTAACCTCCTCGTTTCCCAATTCCCCCTTCTGGGAACTGAAGAGTCATTCTTTCATGCATGGAGGCCTGGGCTGAGACCCTGGAGCCCCCATTTCCTGGCTGTGTGGCTTCCCGCAACTTCCCTGACCTCGATCTCATTTGCAAAATGATGATGATGAGGGTGTGATTGGATGGATGAAATGGATTAAAGCATTTAGAACACTGCCTGGCACAAATAATATTACTATTATTCAACAACACTCACCCAACAAATAGTAAGCGCTCTTGAAGTGTTCCTTATTACCATAATTATCACCCCTGCTTAAAGACCACGTGCTTGTAAAGGTCTTCTCTGACCATCCCATCTAAGCGGACACCACAGCTCTCTCTGGATGCTTCCGGCCATGGCACTTACCACCCTGAAGCACGTTACATCGTTATTTGCTGCTTTGCTTATTGCCTGTTTGCCCTCCCTCAGATGTAAGCCCCACAAGGATGTTGCTTCATTTAAGTTTTGCCTCCCTTGATGCTTTGAATGGCCCCTGGCCTGAGCCACAGCTCAATATATCCCGAATGAGTGAGTGAATGAATGTGTGAATGTGCGGTGATATCCACTGGCCATGTCTCTGGAGTGGAAGTTCAGGGAATCCTGGCTTTGAATCCTAGTTCTGAATCCTGGTTTTGTCTCTTCCTAGCTGTAAGACCTCCGGCAAGTCACTTCCCCTGGCATTTTTTTTTTTGGCTGCGCTGAGCTGGCTTGTGGGATCTTAGTTCCCCAACCAGGGATCAAACCCGGGCCCCTGGCAGTTGAAGCGTGGAGTCCTAACCACTGGACCGCTAGGGAATTCCCTCCTCTGGCATTTTAGCTTCAGTTTCCTTTTATGCAAAATGGGAATATATGTCTATTTGACGCCTGTGGTGAGGCTAAATAGAGATTATCCGTGTCCAAAGTTTGGAATGATGCCTGGCATGTATCAAATCCCAGCTATCGTTACCATCTTATTTGAGTTCTCAGCAGCATTCAGTAGTGACCCTGTCCCCTTTCTGGAACGTAGGTCTCTTTTGGCTTCTGTCACCCTGAAAAACTCTTGGCTTTCCTCCTTCCTCCCAGCCATCTCCTCTGCAGTCTCCTTTGCTTGCCCCTCCTCCTCTGCTCCCTCTAAATGTTGCTGCCCTGCAGGGCTCGTCCAGGCCCTCTCCTCTCCTCTCTCGTGTCTCTAGGCTCAGCCAAGATGATCTCATCCAGTTACATGGCCTTTAGCATCTCTAAGCTGATAACTCCCAGTTCTGTATCTCCAGGCTCCAGACCCACCTACTTACCTGTCTCTGCAGCAACATGGACCCTTAGACAGCTCACGTGTCCCTTGAGACTGATGGCCCGAAGGCACCCTTGATTCTCACTCCCCACCAACCTGCCCCTCCTTGGTCGGCTGCCTCTTCCGCAATGGCTTCACCATCCACTTTATAGCTCAGGCCCCAGCACTCAGGGCTGATTCTTGGCTCCGCTGCATGAAATCCATCCCCAAATCCTAGCAGCGACCTTCAGAATCTGACCCCTTCTCCCCACCCCCATGGCCACTGGTCAGAGCCATCACCATCTGTCACCTGGATTATTGTAGCCACTTCTGCCTGGGCTCCCTGTCTCTCCCTGTCCCCCACACGGCTGCTGGGGGGCATTTTCAAGACTCTGACCAGATCAACCCCTCCCCTCCTTAAAAACCTTTCCCAGAATTTCCCATCACCCTTCAAGTCAAATCCAGAGTTCAGGCCACAGCTGTGCACTGGGCGATCAGGCCCTTGGACCTCATCTCTGTCCCTCTCGTCTGCCTTGGCCTCAGCCGCTCTGGCCTCATTATTTTTGCACAAAAGCCACTTAATGGGGTAGGGAGATTAGCAGCGATGAGCTAGGGTCCCCTATACCAGGCAGACGGCTAGACTGTTTCAGCCAGGCCCTGCAGAGCTGGCCTACAGCTGCAGAACCAGGATTGGAATACAGTTTAAACACAGATCTCTCCACAAACCATTCTGCCATAATCTGACCTCGTCCTATGAAACCCGTTAAAATGCAATGCACAGTTCTCCACTTTCAAGACCAAAAACAAAAACAAAAACAAAAAACAAAACCCAAAAAGCCAACAACAACAAAACAACTCTATTAAAAAAAAAAAAAAGTCTAGCGGAGTCTAAAAAGAGCAAGAAAATTGCTTTCCTCACCCTAAAATTATACATTCAGCATCTTAAATAGAAGAGGCATTCAATAAATTTTATGGCAAAGCCTAGTCAGCTTACCACTGAATTGGTTACAATACCACTATCTTTTTTTTTCAACCATCATTAATTTTTACACCTACTATTACTTTATGATTTAATTTATCTTAGCAGATGTTTCCATCTAGGACAGTTCTGTCCAATACAGTAGCCATTTACATTTAAATTAAGATTTAAAAAGATATAAAAATTCACTCGCTCAGTCACACTGGTCATATTTCACTGCTCAATAGCCACGTGAGGCTAGTGTCTACTCCATGGGGCAGTGCAGATAGAGGACACTTCCATCACCACAGAAAGTTCTATTCGACGGTGCTGGTCTAGAAACTAACGTAAAGATAAAAGTCATCGGATATTAACTAGACTTACTGGGATGATCATTTCACAATATATACAAATATCAAATCATTATGTTGTACACCTGAAGCTAATAGAATGCTATAGGTCAATTACATCTCCAAAAAAAAAAAAAAAAGGATAAACAACAAGGTCCTACTGTACAGCATAGGAAATTATATTCAACATCCTGTGATAAACCATAATGGAAAAGAATATAAAAAAGAATGTAGGGCTTCCCTGGTGGCGCGGTGGTTGAGAGTCTGCCTGCAAATGCAGGGGACACGGGTTCGAGCCCTGGTCTGGGAAGATCCCACGTGCCGCGGAGCAACTAGGCCCGTGAGCCACAACTACTGAGCCTGCGCATCTGGAACCTGTGGACCGCAACAAGAGAGGCCGCGATAGTGAGAGGCCCGCGCACCGCGATGAAGAGTGGCCCCCACTTGCCGCAACTAGAGGAAGCCCTCGCACAGAAACGAAGACCCGACACAGCCAAAAATAAAAATAAATAAATAAATAAATCTATTAAAAAAAAAAAAAAAGAATGTATATGTATGTATAACAGAATCACTGTGCTGTACAGCAGAAATTAACACAACATTGTAAGTCAACTATACTTCAATTTTAAAAAAAAGAAAATTTTTATAGGCATAATGGGTTAAAAAAAAAAAACCTTACATGTTTCTATAGTATTAGGTAAGTTCTTACCTTTTTCTCCTTGGGAAAAGGAAGAAGAGAAAAGTTAAAACAGCAAAACTTATTTGCCTTGAGAATTATCTGGAGCTGGCCAGCACTTGCCTAATTAGGAGCTGACTTTCATTCTTAAAGAGAAAACTTAGATTTCTGATCTTGAGTTTTCTTTCTAAAGAGGGCACATAAGCTTTTCTTGCACAGCCGTTTGTTCATTAAACGGCATTTACTAAGCACCTACTGTGTGCTTGACACTGTGTTAGCCTTGAGGAGAGAGAAGAGACTGAATGAGGCAGGTGCAAGCCCTGCCCTGTTGGACTGGCCAAGTCTCCATGAACAATAACACAACTAGTGTTGCTTTCAGCTGAGAGGCCCAATGACTGGATAGTTAAGGGTTCCTGGACCCTGGAGCCAGACCGTAGGGATCCAAATCCAGGTTCTTCCTCTTACTAACTGCGTGGATTTATGCATCAGCTGTGTGACTTAGGGAAAGTGTCCGATCTTCTCTGTGCCTGAGCTGTTCCCATCCGCAAAGGTGGGGAGTGTGACTGCATTGGCCTTATAAAGTTGCTGTGAGGATTAAATGGGTTAATCTGCATGAAGCGTGGAGATCAGTGCCCGGCACGAGGTCAGTGTGTATTGAGTGATAGCTGTTATTATTATTATTATCATCATCTGAGTGTGGAGGACATGCTAAAGAGAAAGGCTAATGGGGCAGAGGTTGGTGTGTGGTTGCTTGTGGGATCTCAATTCCCCGAACAGGGATCAAACCCAGGCCCACGGGGCAGTGAAAGCACCGAGTCTTAACCACTGGACCGCCAGGGAATTCCCAGCGTGGGGTCCTCTGATTGAGCGAGGATGATTGCCGAGAGGGGACCATTATTTTCCTTATATTGCAGATAGGGAAACTGAGGCTGAGAGATTCCAGGTTTGCAGTAAAGGATTAACTCAGCAGGTCTGGGTTGTCCAAACCCCACACTTTCCAAAGAAAGGTCTGGCTCTTTCCTGACTCCTAGGAGACAGCCTCTAAGCCCTTGGAATGTCCTGCCCGATAAGAGTGTCTTTGTTCACTTGGGGGGCTTGGGCCACTCTAAATAGTCTCTTGTTAACAACTGGTTTATAGTGGGGGCCTCAGGCTTGACCTCCAGCGGGGCTGGAGACTGAGGTCAGCCATCCAGGCAGTCACATCTACATGACCAAACCCCAAAAAAAACCCTGGACTCGAGGCTCGGGTGAGCTTCCCTGGTGGGCAATACTCCGTGCGTGTTGTCACACATTGTTGCCTAGAGGAATAAGCACTGTCCTTATACCTCCACTGGGAGAGACCACTGGTCTCTCCTGGACTCCACCCCATGCGCCCCTTTGCTGATTGTACTCTGTATCCTTTCACTGTAATTAACTGTAACCGTGAGTATAATGGCTTTGCTGAGTTCTGTGAGTCCCCGTTGAACCTGAGGGTGGTCTTAGGGTCCCTGACTACACCAGGGAGGTGACTTGTTCCAGATCATGGTGCTAACAAGCAGCAGGGCTGGGATTCAAGTCCAGGTCATAAAGGATGGTGGTGGGGGGGAAAAACAAGGTGTGGACGGAGATGTGTGGGTGACACTGGAGGGGTGTGGTGACGTGTGATGAAGGTGGGAGGGGGATACATAAATGAATGAATTTCTCTACCAAATATTTACTGAGCAAATCAGACATGCCAAGTGCTGCTCAAGCACTGAGGAGGGCCAATAAGACACCTCTGAGCGGGAAGAGAGAGCCTGCAAACCAAAGATGAATAAATAGGAACAGGAGATTTCACGTGTGTAAAGTGCTGGGGAGAACTAACCCCCCAGTTCCAAGGCATTAACTCTTTCAACCTCCACAACAATCCTGCACAACAGGTCCTGTTATTACTATCCCCATTTTTCAGATGGGGAAACTGAGGCACAGAGAGGTTCAGTTGCTTGCCTGGGGTCACATGGGTAGTAAACAGCAGAGCTGGGATTTGAATCCAGGCAGTTTGGGCCCAGGGCCCGTGCAACTGACCACCGGACTCTTCACAAAAGTGATCGCACGGGCCTGACACACAGGCTTCTGGGTTGAGGCACAGAGTGGATGGCGGGGCACAAGCGGGGATGGAGCAGCCCAGGGAGGAGCAGACTGGAGGATGGGAATGATCGTGGGTACCGTCTTAGACACACAAATCAGTGGCACAGGCATGCATTAACCATAGACCAGATTCCACAAATGTGGACATCAGAAACCATGCAACGCAACACTCCCTACCCACACCTCTTCCTATATTCAGGCACACAGCCTCCTTTTTCATGTGAACAGAATAATACTATTCTCTAGACTGCTCCCCCGCAAAAAATGAGGGAATAAAAATAATAGCTAAATAGCTAAACCATATAGAGCTTCCTACTTTCCAGGCACTGTTCCTTACACACACACACACACACACACACACACAAACACACCCTCACACAACAACCCTAACAACTATGAGGTAGTGTCTATTATTATCCCCATTCTATAGATGAACAAACCAAGGTCTGGAGAAGTTACATAACTTGTTCACAACTTACTGGATGTTCCCCAGCCAGGAAATGGCACAGCTAGAATGTATATAAAGTTTTTAGTGTATATCTGTACAAATAAAATCAAGTTTTTAGCTGTTACTGTATCACCCCCAAAGTGGCTGGTCTGATATAAAAATAGGCTATTGGACACAGAGAAGATTCCCTTGGGGAGCCAGGAAGAGGCAGAAAGGCTGAGACTGAGCCACGAGAGGCCAGGGTAACTACAGAGCAGGGGAAACACAAGCCCCAGATTCAGATAGGGCTCTGGGAGACCCTCAGTGAAACAGCTCAATAAGCCTGTGGTTGTCTTTTTCCCTGTGCCAAGTAATGGTGGGTTTCTCCTGTCCAGGGCACTTGGCAGGACTGCATCTCTCTGCCCCCCTGCAGTTCGCCACGGTCACGTGACTTGCTTTGGCCAATGAGCAGGAAATAAAGTTCAGTGAGGTAAGCCACTGAGATTCCAGGGCTGGTTGTTACTAAGGCAAAACCCAGGCCATCCTGACTGTCACGTCTTAGGACACTCATCGCTCATCCCGAATTTTTCTTTTCTAGAGAGAAACAGATCAGTGTGGCACATTGGGACTATTGTCTATTTTTTATCTTCTCTTTTAAAATGAATTATTCAAATGTGCCAAAATGCACAAGGTCCCAAAGTCAAATAATATAAAGCTATCCAGCACTGGGTCCTCTTCCTACTTCTATTTTCTAATCACTCTGTTGCCATTCGCTATTCTTATGTCCATCCACATCTCTTGCTGTGCTTCTAGATTCTCTTTATGTGAATACAAGCAAGCCACCTTTATATTCTTATTTGCTCCGTTTTATACATACAACATACCACGTACATTGTTTTGCTCCTTGCTTTTTTTTTTTTTTAACTGAGAAATCTGTTCAGATCAGTTCCTAGAATTGTTCTCACTCTTGTTTAAAGCTACATAGTATTCCAGTTATGTAACCATTACCCACGGGTGGGGTTTGGCTGTTTCCAATCTTTTACTTCCACGAACCCCAATGATTAACCTTGCGTGGAAATCATTCTGCATCTGTGCAACTACATCTGCAGGATAAGTTCCCAGCAGTGGGAGAGGGAGTGGTCAAAGGGTGAGTGACTTGGTCGTTTTGACAGATATTGACAAAGAGTCCTCTGTTGAGATTGTACCAGCGGACCAGTTAGTATTCTTAAAAGTAGCACACTCAGAACAACTTTCACCTTTCTCAGAAGGCAAAGCGTACACGTGAGAGAGGGCTGCAACGTTTCTGTGCAAGATCCATCTTCACCCAGAAAGCCAGCTTGCTTGCTGGTTACTCTGGAGCCTGCCACAAAGGAGATGGGATTAGATACCTCAGCCCATCATCACGGCCTCAGGGCAGATTATAAAAGGTCTTAACACCTCCTTGGTTGAAGCGGCTACTCAGTCTTGCCCACAAACGGTGGTTGTGGCTTTGGGGTACACTCTTCTTGTCTGACCCCCTCCCAAGACCAAGTGAACGACCTCAACGCAGGGGGTCCCTGGCATTCAGCTTCTCAAATATAATCGCTCCTTCAGGAAACTGCTGGAAGCAGAGAGAATAATATCCAGAACTCTTTTGCTATATCTTATAAGTGAAAAAAGCCAGGCGAAACTTCCGTGTAAAGGTGACAGACTGAACACATCCTGCTAATTTCACTCCTTCCTGACCTTCAAGTACCTCTAGAGAAGAGGGATTTTTTTTTTTTAAGTTATAGAGGCATTAGGATTGGAGACAACAGGACCCAAACTTCAGAAGTTGGAAAGCAGATGGACAAGCTGACCGCCACTCCCCGCAACAAAAAAGAAAACAAAAGCAACCCCCCCCCAAAAACCCCATCAGTTGGGACCAATAGCAGAGCCCTCAAAAGGAACTGGCAAACGCTGGCAGTGTGGGGAGGTTGAAACAAAGGTTATGAGGGCTGTTTTAGAAGCAGTTAGAGCTGTTAAGCTCATGCTTTTTCTCACCCCCAGGTGGCTGGAGATTTATTCTGTGGAGGCGGTAAAACAGAGAGGGTTGTTGGCCCCGGGGACATCGGGCCCATCTGCTGGCAGGGCAGGGGGGAGTGGTAGTTCCGTGCATCTTGCTGGTGGAGGGCCAGCTCCCCAGCCCTCTTCCCCAACATGGCTCCCAGAAGCTGGCAGCCTGGCCTTTACCTGCCAGCCAGACAAGTGGTTGGAGTTTTCTCAGGGGGATTTGACCGGCCCCAGAGGAAGAACAAAAGATGCTAACATCTGGCACGCCCCAGTATACAAAGCAAGATGCAGAAAAGTGGGTATAACGTGCTACCTTGCTGGGGGAAGGGACAAGGGGAAATAAGGTTAAAAATAAAGACATGCAAATGTATCTGTGTATAGAGCTGTGCCGTTCCATCCAGAAGCCACTAGCCACATGGGACTGTCGAAATTTCCATTAATTAAGTTAAATTAATAATTCAGGGGACTTCCCTGGCGGTCCAGTGGTTAGGACTCTGTGCTTCCACTGCAGGGGGCGCGGGTTCAATCCCTGGTTGGGGAACTAAGATCCTACATGCCGTCCATTGCAGCCAAAAAAAAAAAATTAAGAATTCAGTTCCTCAGTCATACTGGCCATATTTCAAGCACTCAATAGCCACACGAACTACCCTACTGGACAGCGCAGACACACATCATTTCCAGCATCACAGAAAGTTTCACTGGACAGCACTGGGCCATAGAACAGAAAGCTATATAAAAGATGGATAAGCCACTGATACTCCAGCGGCCTCTGAGGAGGGGACCTGAGGGGCAGGAGGTGACAAGGGTACTTTTCACTACATACCCTTTTGTACCTTTTGAATTTAGGACCAGGTGAATGTCTTACATACTCAAAAAGCCAATTTAAATTTTTTAAAAAAGGAATAACACTTTCACTTGGTCTGTCTCTTGGTTTTCTAGAACGTCTTCATTTCTTTTAAAAATATTAAGGTGCGCCAACATATGACTCTGCAATCCCACTCCTGGGCATATATCCTAAGAAAACTCTAATTTAAAAAGATACATGCACCCCGATGTTCATAGCAGCACTATTCACAATAGCCAAGATGTGGAAGCAACCTAAATGTCCATCGACAGAGGAATGGATGAAGAAGATGTGGTATGTATATGCAATGGAATGCTACTCAGCCAAAAAAAAGAATGAAATAATGCCATTTGCAGCAACATGGATGGACCAAGAGATTATCATACTAAGTGAAGTAAGCCAGACAGAGAAAGACAAATACCGTATGATACTTACATGTGGAATCTTAAAAAAATGATACAAATGAACTTATATACGAAACAGAAATAGACCCACCGACATAGAAAACAAACTTATGGTTACCAAAGGGGAAAGGCAGGGGGAGGGATAAATTAGGAGGTTGGGATTAACATATACACGCTACTATATATAAAATAGATAACCAACAAGGACCTACTGTATAGCACGGGGAACTATACTCAACATTTTGTAATAACCTATAAGGGAAAAGAATCTGAAAAAGAATAGATATGTTTATATGTGTAACTGAATCACTTTGCTGTACACCTGAAACTAACACAATATTGTAAATCAACTATAATGCAATTTAAAAAAATTAAGGTGGGGCAAATCACAGATCCAGGAGCTAAACTTGGTTTAGGCTAGATTTCATGACAGCGTCCAAACTGGGCGTTAAAAGGATGATCCCTTGACATTGAAGGCTTTCCATTGTGAATATGCTGCTTCTTGCAGGGGCGACCCTACATAGGGTGTTTCCAGGGTAGAGCTAGAACTGACCGGGAGGGGCCCGAACCTCATTTCCAAACTGGGGAATAGCAGAGTGGTGAAGAGCATGGCCTTGGATCCAGACTGTGCGGGTCTGAAGTCCAGCTCTGTGGTTAAGTAGCTGTGTGACCTCGGGCCAGTTACTTGCCCTCTCTGTGCTTCAGTTTCCTTATTTGTAAAGTGAAGATGAGAATGGTGGATTCCTTTCTCATAGTGTGCTAGTGGGACTTAAATGGATTACAATCTATAAAGCACTTAGGGTAGTGCCCAGCACATAGTAAGTGCCTGATAAACGTTTCCTAAACTATTATCAATACTATGTGTGGACAGAGGGCTGGGTTTCTGTTGGTGGCTTGAAAGAGGGCTGGTTACTGGGCATGAGATGGAGATGGGGGAGTGCTCTGGACTTGATTCTGGAGAGTGGGTTCACACCTCATCTCTACCCTGAGTTGGGACCTCTTCCATGCATGAGAGAAAAGCACAGCCCGAAGGAGAAACCAATTTTCTTTCTTTCCTTCCCTTCCTTCCTCCCTCCCTCCCTCCCTCCCCTCCTTCCTTCCTCCCTCCCTCCCTCCCCTTCTTCCTTCCTTCCTTCCTTCCTTCCTTCCTTCCTTCCTTCCTTCCTTCCTTCTTCCCTTCCCTCCAAGTCCACCCTGGCCCTGAAGTTGGATCAAAGCAGCAGAAAGATTCCTCAAGGAGGAGCAGTATTCTCACCTTTCCTCCAGCACATGAATCTCGCTCCAGCCTCTGAGCCTTCGCACTGGCTGTTCTTTCTGCCTGGAACTCACTTCCTTCTGAAGACAGAATGGGGGGGGGATCCCTTCCCTCCAGTCTGTCTCCTTTGCTTCACCTTCATGTCCTCGCTGAGGCCTTCCCTGACCATTCACATTAAAATAGCACCCTTACAATTGTCCACGCCCTCGCGCTCTTCTTCTTTACCATTCTCCTCCCCAATCCATCGTGTTATGTCGTGTAGCACGCTCCCTACTAAGACGTGATCTGGGTGGTGGGCACAGGGGTGTTTTTAACTTTGTGAACACTCACCAAACTCTATACTTATCATTTGTGCATGTTCTATGTGTGTCGTTTCAGTTAAAAAAAAAAAATTTTTTTTTTTTTTAAATAGCACTTTCCATCACTCTGGATCCTCTTCCTCCTAGCCCCAACCCCAATGACCTGATATCATGTTTGGATGCATCTGTCTATGATTGGTTTCTCCCCCGACAACTGCAAGGTTGTAGTAACCAATCGCTGCAAGTGGCTATTTACATTTCAATTCGTGAAAATGAAATACCATTTAAAAATTCTGTTCCTCAGTCCTACTGGCCGCAGGGCAAGCGCCCAATAACCACATGTGGCTTCGGGACTACCATACTGGACAGCGCGGAATCACAAGGCATTCGCATCACCGCAGAAAGTTCTAGTGGAGGGCGCTGCCTTACGGGATGAGTTCTCTGAGGGTAGGGACGGGGCCATACCTTGCGGGCGGCCGCCCCCGACCACCACCCCATGCCTCGATAAATCTTGAATGAATACGCGAAGGAATGAATGAAAGGCGTGAATGGATGAGTGGGCGGATGGATGAATGAATGAACGGCCCGCGAGTCTTGGGTGTGGCTCTCCCCCGCCGCGCCCCGCCCCCCGCCCCGCCTCTCCCGAGACCCCACCTTGGCCTCGGGGTCGGTGCGGAAGAGCCCCTCGAGCACGTGCAGGGCGTCCAGGACGCCGTGGTCGCGGCCCTTGCAGTAGGAGAGCAGGCGGTGCACGTCGGCCGGGGCCACGAACTGCTTGGAGATCTTGTTGGTGGTGCGCACGGGAAGGCAGGCGTTGGCCAGCAGGTGGCCCGGGCGGAAGTAGTAGGCGAACTCGAGCGGGCAGGCCGGGTGTGAGTGGGTCAGCTGGCACTCTGTCACCACGAGGCGGTCCCGCAGCGGGCTCAGCTTAACGATGATGAAGGCCGGGCAGCCGGGCTGGGGGGACCTGCGGGAGGAACGACCACGGCCGCCAGTCACATCACCCTGCTGCCTGCCCTCTTCTGCCTTCTCTCTCCTCTCTCCTTTATTCTTATTATGATTTTTTAACATTAAGAATTGTTTCAAGGAGGGGAAGGGATTCATTAGGAGTTTGGGATTAAAATATACCCAGTACCGTATATAAAATAGATAACCAACGAGGAACTATACTCAATATCTTGTAATAACCTATCATGGAAAAGAATCCAAAAAAAAGAATACATATATAACTGAATCACTTTACTGCACACCTGAAACTAACACAACATTGTAAATCAATTATATTTCAATAAAAATTTTAAAAAAGTTGTTTCAAGCATAGAGAAGAGTAGAGGGCCTTAAGAATATGCCAGCTCTGTGACCTTGGGCAGGTCCCTTCAGGTCTCTGGGCCTCAGTTTCCTCTTAAAAGGGAGCAATAAACATCATACCTTTCTCATAGGGTTGTTGGGAGGATTAAAAGAATTGATACCTGGAAAGCACTGAAAAACATTGTCTGGAACATGGGGGAGCGCTGTACGTTTGCTAGAATTCTGCACCCACCACCCCCAGCTCTATTAAAAGTGAATGCATAGTTTATTATACTTACCTCAATCAACTTTAAGAAATAAAACATTTCATATACTCCTGTATCCGCTTTTGATTTAGTGATAACAACATTGCAAGCTGAGGCCTTCTGTGAACCCTGTCCCAACAAAGTCCCCTCCCTCCTTCTGACCCCAGAGGTAGCCACTACCCAAATTAGGTATTGAGCATTCCCACATATGTTTTAATGTGTCTATAAACACGTGCCACGGAGCAACTAAGCCCGTGTACCACAACTACCGAGCCTGCGCTCTAGAGCCCGCGAGCCACAACTACTGAAGCCCGCGCACCTAGAGCCCGTGCTCCGCAACAAGAGAAGCCACCTCGATGAGAAGCCCGCGCACCGCAACGAAGAGTAGCTCCCGCTCACTACAACTAGAGAATGCCTGTGCGCAGCAACGGAGACCTAATGCACCCCAAAATAAATAAATAAATAAATTAAAAAAAACACACGTTAAAAAAATAAAACAGTGGAAGGTATGTTACCAGGTTTTAAAACTTTGTACACATGAAAAGGGGCTCAAACTCATTAGGCATCAAGGGAACACATATCAAAACCCTAGGGTGGTATATATACACAATGGACTATTACTCAGCCATAAAAAAGAATGAAATAATGCCATTTGCAGCAACACGGATGGACCTAGAGATGACCATACTAAGTGAAGTAAGTCAGACAGAGAAAGACAAATATCATATGATATTGCTTATATGTGGAATCTAAAAAAATGATACAAATGAACTTATTCATGAAACAGAAATAGACTCACAGACATAAAAAACAAACTAATGGTTACCAAAGGCAAAAGGGGGGAGAGGGATGAATTAGGAGTTTGGGATTAAAATATACACGCTACTATACATAAAATAGATAACCAACAAGGACCTACTGTATAGCTCAGGGAACTATACTCAATATCTTGTGATAACCTATAATGGAAAAGAATCTGAAAAAGAATATATATATATGTGTGTGTGTGTGGGTAACTGAATCATTTTGCTGCACACCTGAAACTAACACAACATTATAAATCAAGTATATTTCATTAAAAAAAAAAAACCCTAGGGAGAGGCCACTTTACACCAGCAGATAAAAGAGACTGATAACATCAACTGTTGGCGAGGACGTGGAGCAACTGGAACTCTCAGATGTCGTTGATGGGAGTGTGAAATGGTACAGTCACTTTTGAAAAACTGAGTGGCAGTATCTACTGAAGCTGAGCATGTGCCACCTCTGTGAATAGCATTTCCACTCAAGATAAATGCCTGCAGATGAGCACCGAAAGATGTGCACTAGAATGTTCATAACGGCACCATTCATATTAGCCAAATACTTGAAACAACCCAAACACAGAATAGAATAGGAAAACAAGTTGTGATATATTCCTAAAAATAACATACTAATCAACAATAAGAATCAGCGAACCATTACTCTCCCCCCAAACATGGATGATCTCACAAACCTGCTGGATGAAAGAAGACTGACAGAAAAGAAAACCCACCACATGGTTGTAGTTTATAGAAAGTTCAACAACAGGCAAAGCTAACCTCTGCTGGCCAAAGATTGGACAGTGGTTACCCTGAGTGGTTATGGGGGGAATGGTGGAGGGGGGTTTTTGGCATCGGATGTATTCTGCCTCTTGTACTGGGTGCTGGTTACATGTGCGTTTTACTTGGGGAAAATTCATCAAGTTGTACATGCAGGATGTGTGCACTTTTCTGAATGTGTTACACTTTTTTTAAAAGTATACTTGGGGGACTTCCCGGGTGGTTCAGTGGTTAAGATTCCGTGCTCCTAAAGCAGGGGGCCTGGGTTTGACCCCTGGTCAGGGAACTAGATCCCGCATGCCGCAACTAAGACCCGGCGCAGCCAAATAAATAAATAAATATTAAAAAATAAATAAGTAGAAGTTTACTTGGGAGATTCTTGTTTTCCAGCATGATGTCGGGCGGAATGACAGCCCCCCCAAGGATAGTCACATCCTAGTCGCAGGAGCTGGGCAATGTTACTGTACATGGCAAATGGACTTTGCAGACATGATTAAATTCGGATCTTGAGATGAGGAGAAGATACTGGGCCCAAGGTAATCACAAGGGTCCTTATAAGGGGAAGAGGGAAGCAGAAACGTCAGAGTCAGAGAAAGATTGAAAGATGCTACGCTCTTGGCTTTAAAAGTGGAGGAAGAGGCTGCAAACCAAGGAAAGTGGGTGGCCTCTAGAAGCTGGAAAAGGCAGCAAAACGGATTCTCCCCTCAAGCTTCCAGAAGAAACGCAGTCCTGCAGACACCTTGATTTAGCCCAGTGAGACCCGTGTTGGACTTCTGACCTTCAGAGGTGTTAGGTCACGCATTTGTATTATTTTAAGCCGCTACATTTGTAGTTATTTGTTACAGCAGCAACAGGAAACAAATATAAGCATCCCATTCAATATATCCTTTTGTAGCTTGCTTTTTCAGTCCTCAGCGCTTCAAGACTTTTATGTTTCATTACTTGCTGCCTAATATTCCACTCTGCAACTCCGCCAACTGTTATGTCGTCTCCAGTTCTCCCTTCTTACAAACAACACTTGAGCGAACACTCTCTTATACATCTCTTCGTGTGTGAGCAAGAGTGTGTCCCGGACAGCGGTTTTCAAACTGAAGGGCATGGCCCATCACCTAACATCAATTTAGGGAGTGACATCCAGCATGGTAGAAAATGAAAGAGTGCCACAACTACTGAGCCCACGCGCCACAAACAGAGAGAAGCCTGCGCACTGCAACGAAATATCCTGCGTGCCACAACTAAGACATGCAACCAAGACCCAATGCAGCCAAATAAATAAATAAATAAATAAATATTTTAAAAACAAAAACAAAACAAAAAAAAAGAGAATAGGGGAAAAGAAAATCAGAGTATATTTCCCTGATAATATTTAAATTGACATCTGCTGTCTGAAAGCGGGTCCATGTTTCTCCAAGGGGAGGTGAGCTCAGCATTTTTGGTAGATTTCATGTTTATAGAGCAGGGGTCAGCAAACTTGTTCTGCCAAGGGCCAGATGGTAGATATGTCCTGTTGCTATACTGCAGACACAGCCATGGGTGATATGTAAATGAATGGGTGTGGCTGTGTGTCAATAAATCTTTATTTACGAAGATGAGCTGCAGGTTGCATTTGGCCCAAGGGCTCCTAGTTTGCCAACCCTTGTAACATAGACCATCTGGGGCCTGGCATATAGTTAAGAAGCCTGGCTCCCAGGGGGTAAATGCCAGTAGCACACCCCACCCCCAAAATGCTCCTACGTTCTTTCTAAACAGTCCCTGAGGAGGGGGACCCTTCTTAGGATCCACCCTGAGAACCTCCAGTCTAAATACTTAGGAATTGTCTTTGTTAAATCAGAAGGGGATCCTTGACACACCCCTTCTCTCCTCTATGCACGAAGTAAAACCCTGGAGCCGGACAGATTTTAAAAATCTACATGAGCATTTGAGACTTTTTGCCTAGCTTAAAGTAACAAAAATAATGCAAATTCAGAAAAATCGAAAGTGTAAAATCATTCTAAATAAAATACAAATGTGGAGCCACCATGATGGTATCAGATGCAACTCAAACAAATTTCCAACACACAGCCATTTCTGATCTACCAAAACGGCAAGTTCATGGGGTTCTACCCAGTACATTTGTCTAGAAAAATTCACGGGCTTTTGGGAAACTCTCTGGTTTGACCTCTTTGGGCCTGGGTGTTTCAGCCCCTAGAACAAACCTCCGCTCAGGGAAGGTTACCTCTTCTGGGAAGCCGTGCATCTTACCAGAGAATGGCATGTCCCCTCTGCGGGTTCCCAGTATCCCACACAAAGGTCTACGGCAGCCTCAACAGGCCATTTCTCTCCATCTATCTGGGGGAATAATACCACCACCGCCCTGTAACTGTAAACTCCACATGGGCAGGAATTTTAGTCTGTTTTGTTTACTGCTGTATCCTCAGCACCTAGAACAGCTCCTGGCCCCTGGGAGGTGCTCAGTTCAGTAAACAAATGATGAGTGAATGACTGTATCCCCCTGTCTGAAACCCAGGTACCCAGGCACACCACTCATCACTCATCCCACCAAAACCACCCATCACAAGTCCTGCCTTTTAAACTCTCCAAATCATCCACTTTTTTCACATTTCCATTGCAACCAACTTACTGTAAGCTCTTTCCCTCTTCACAAAACATCCTTCTCCCTTCACCTAGTTAATTCCTACTCATCCTTCACAACTCAGAGCCCGCGTCACTCCTCCAGGAAGCCTTCCCTGACCATCCCCAGGCAGATTCCATCACATATTGGGGTGATGATTTGATTGACGCCCATCTGTAATGAATGCGCCCCACTGAATGTGGAGCACTCCCACTGAAATCCCAGCATCTAAAACATACACACCCTGCACATAGTAGGTGCTCAAAACGACCCTCTTGGATGAATGAACAAACACATGGTACCAAGGACCAAAATGTCCTTAGGGTGTCGGCACATTCAACTCTCATATTAACGATCCATGATTGAAATAAAGAGAGAGGAGAGGGAGGGCGAGAGGGAGAGGGAGATAGAATGGTAATTAAAAACATGGGTTTTGTGGTCAAACTGTGTGGGTCCAAATCCTGGTTTTCCTTCTTAGCAGCTGTGTTATCTTGGGAAAGTCCTTTAACCTCTCTGTGCCTCAGTTTTCTGGAAATTGGGGCTAATAATAATACTGACCTTGCAGGGTTGTTGAGAGGATTCAATAAGAGGATTAAATTATGTATATGGCTAGAAAAGGGGCTGGCGCCTGGTAAACAGTTAAAAAAGTCGCTGCTATGTTCAAACATCTTTTTTTCTTCTAAAAGTACCATTGCTAGGACTTCCCTGGTGGCCTAGTGGTGAGGATTCCGGGCTTTCACTGCCGCGGCCTGGGTTCAATCCCTGGTCCGGGAAGATCCCGCAAGCCACGCGGTGCAGCCAAAACGATTTAAAAAGTACCATTGCTTTGTTTTGCACTCCACTTGTCCATTTCTTCTGGATCTTTCAGGTTCTCAAGATCTTTGTGTTTCCAAAGGCTGGTGTGTGTTGGGAAAGGTTGGCAATCCTGTTCTAGCAAGGGAAGTGCCGTGAGAGGCTGGGGGAGAGTGGGAGAGTGCTGGAGCTGGAGGGGGGAAGGGGCAGGGACGGTGATTTCGAGGTCACTGCACAACCTCCAGGAAAGGCGGAAGGAGTGGCCGGAAAGACGGCCCTTCTGTGTGTTCCCTGGACCATAGCCCCGGCTGCCTCCCTGGCCTCTGGTTTCTCTCCTCCAGTCCATCCCCCATGAGACCCCAGAGGGTCTTCCTACCCCCAGAGCTGACCCTGCTCACAGCCCTCCCAGGGGTCCCCAGTGCCCTAGGATAAAGTCCCAGCCCTTGGACTCAGCCCCGCAGGTCTGGGCCTGACACCGTTCCAGCCACATCTCCTGCCTTTTCTAATATACTATTTCTCCAGACTCTGTCCTCGGTCCCTGGGCTGTGACACTGGCCAGGCCCTGCCTGAGCAGCTAGAGGGACGGAGGGGCTCAGAAGTGATGGGCTCCACGCCACCAGCCACCAGCTCACAACCACCTCCACTCCCAGGCTCCCCATCCAGGGACCATCCCACTGTCGACCCAGCCACCAGGCCCAAGCCCAAGGCACTGTCCTTGCCTCCTTGCTGGCCTGTCACTCCCTCCTATCCCTTCTGCCCCCTGGTTCCCCTCTGATATTTGTAGAGGGACAGTGCCTGCATGTAATGTGTGCCATGTGTTTAAGTCAAATACTGTACATACACAAATACATAAACAAAGAAAATCCTTCAAGGCTCCACTTACTGGTCACCTCTTCCAGGAAGCCTTCTAGATCCACCCTGGAAGCTCTCAGTAGAGGGGACCATTCCTCTTTTATCCTCCTCCATCTCCCTCTTCAACATCTTTCTCACTACTTTGGGCCATTTTTTGGGGGGGCGGTGTCTTTGTCTCCTACATTAGATCTTGACCTGCTCAAGGGCAGAGACCTGCTCTCTGGGTTCCACACGCCCCTCGAAGAGCATGCACACAGTAGGGGCTCAGTAAGTGTCTGCTGCTTTGCATTGGGTTCTGTTAACAAGGAGAGATTCCAGACTGGGCCTAAGCTTCCGGCAAGCTCTCGTGTTCTAGGTATCTGGGTGATGATGGGTGTTTGATCCTGTTCTGCTTCCGCATCTCCAAGTCTGTTTCCAGAATAGGCAGTGAGTAAGCTACTGAGAACCGTAATTCTCACAATAAATGTTTAATTAACTGTGAGTGAGAATCACTGGTACCGAGTGCTCACCTGGGCTCTCTTCTGAATGACGGGCATGTATGCGCTCATTTAATCTTCACAAAACCTACACGATCAATACTATTACTTCTCGCCTTTTCCCAGGGTGGCAGCTGAGGCCCAGAAAGGGGATGTCACGAGCTCAGTGTCATAGGCTGGGCAGCAGTGGAGCCATGGTGGGCACCCAGGCTGCTGGCTCCCAGGTCTGTGCTCTTGATTCCTATAACAGCCCTCCTGTACCCAGCAGCCCCGTGTTCCAGGCACTGGGTAAACGCCTTCCTGCTCACTGTAATCTCTTAACAGCGCCACGAGGCAGGTACTGCGCTAACCTCCTTTCGGAGATGAGAAAACTGAGGCTTGGAGATGTGAAGTCCGTTGCCCAAAGAGACCCACCCAGGAAGTGGTGGAGCCGGTCTCGAGCAGCCAGCAGGCAGAGCCTGTGTTCTTAAGTGCACCCCTCTGTCCATGGCTCCCACCCAAGGGTCTCCAACTCACACACAGACAGGGGCCAGACAGGCAAAACAAGGATGTAGCAAAGGATGAGGTGGCAGAGAGCAGCGGCGTCTGGGGCAAACCTGAGCGCCAATGCCCCGTCTAATTGGGGTGGCCATCTGCACATGAGAACAAGGTCTCAGCCTCTTCCCGAGCTTGAAGGGAAGCTGGAAACCCAACATTGTATGCGGAATGTTTAGGGTTTAAAATTGGGGTCAATTAAAACACCCCTGGCCACTTGGGTATGTTTCCTAGCCCTCTTGGATTCCTCAAGCCCTTTGTAGCATTACAGTTGGAGGGAACTATTTGTGAGCTTGTTCATATCATGTCAGTCTTCTGTCCGGTATGAAAGTTCCAGAAGGGCAGGGAATTTGTCTGTCTTGCTAAACTCCCCACTCCCCCAAGTGAAATATCCCTAGTTCCCAGCATGGGACCTGGCCCTGTATTTACTGAATGGATGGATTTTTTTTTTTTCTATTTTTGTCCTGTGGCTTTCTCTGCAGCTCAGCCTCTGATCTCTTTGTAGGTGTCCCAAATCTGGCTCTCACCTGTTTTTCTGGCTGGCTGGTGTCTCTGGCGCCATGTCTCCATGTTTCTGGAATTTTCTTTTTTAATGTCTCTTGGGTGTGTCTATCTCGCTCCCTGCCTCTCCACGGGTCTCTGTTAAATCTCTAAGTGGAGCCCACCCTCTGTATGTGCCTCGGTCCCTCCAGCAAACTGGCTCTGTCTCCGTCTCAGGAAGCTTCCCTCCTTGACCCTCTCGGCTTCTCTTCAAGGTGTATTTAGCGGTTTTAGTTGGCATCTCTCCCCTCCCAGTCTCTGGAGTGAGGGCTCACTGCCTCCCCCTCCCCCGGGCCGCCCTTCCCCCCCAGCCCCCAGCAGGACAGGAGGCTCAGCTCACGCACCCCACGGCGGGCCGGCTGGGCGCGCGCACGTCCTTGCACACCAGCCGCACGTAGCTGTACTTGAGCACGTCGATGAGAGTGTAGAGCGGCGGCGCGCTGGCCCAGCGGCAGCGCGCCAGGTGCATGGAGCTCTTGACGAAGAAGAGCGCCAGCCGCTGCTGGCACCACGCGTCGAAGAAGCGGCTGAACTCGGCCCACGAGAAGAAGGCCCTCTCCCGCAGCTCCTGCTCCTCCTGCCCCGTTGCCGTGCCGGGTGGGGGCTCCATCCTGGGGCGCCTGGGTGGGAGGGGTGGGGAGGACACGTGGATATCAGATCCATCCCCTCCCAAGGCGTCCTGCTTCCTCCATTCTCGGCCTGCCTCTTCGGTGCTGATGCCTCTATCCAGGTGGGGCCTGGGGCGGGATACACCCGTTAATCTCTATACATGAACCTCTAGCCCATCTTTGGCCTCCTTCCACCCCCCTGCTTTATTCCTGGGACAGCTGGAACCTATCATCCTGATCTCTAACTCTCCAGTTCTGGTCGCCTCCTCCATAAATGTGATCCCTAGGCACAGTTGGGGTCCCTCTCCCAATATATGATTCTTAAACTCAATTGTGGACACCTCCTCCAATGTGTGCCCGGCTTCCAGGTAGGACCTCCTCCCCTTCCAGATGTGCCTCCTACACTTGGCGGTAACCTCTAGTGCCTCCATTCGTCTGGAACTCCCCCTTCCATGAGCGTACACAGGGGCTATAACCCACATCCAGCTGTGCCCGCCTCTAAAGATGCTCCATCTCCAGATGTGTCTCAGATACTGGGCAGCTGTTGCCCCTCTCCAACATGTGACCCCTATACGGGTTGCCACATCCAGCTGTACCTCTGCTTCCCAGAGATGCTCCCATATCCAGACTTACTCCCCACATCTAGTGTGGCCCCTTCGCGTACAGGTGTGTGCCCCATTCACTTGCGGCCAATTCTCAGAAGTGTCACCAACATTCATCTGTGGTCCCCACCTGCCCAGATGCACCGTCCAGCCCAGCTGTGGCCCCCTCCTCCCATCTACAGCTATCATCCTCCCCCAGACATGCGTCCTCGTCCTAGACATGGCCCGTCGTCCTTAGATGGGCTTCATCAACACAGATGCTCCCCCACGTCCAGCTGCGCCTCCCTCCTCATTAAGCCCCTCCCAACCGGCTCCAGCCTCCGCAACCCCTCCCAGCCCCGCCTGCCTTGGCACCTCCCATCCCGGCTGTCCCACCCAGCTGTGCCTCTCCCCTCCCCCAGATGTGCACCCTTCCCGCCCCTCCCCACTCACCTACCCGCCCCGGAGCGGCGTCCACATCCCACAATGCCCCGCGCCGAGGCCCGGCCCGGCCCTTGCTCCCGGGATGCCCCGCGCGGCCTCCCGCCTCTCTTCCCGCCGTGCGTCGCGCAGCGGCTTCCACCGAATCTCCCTTTTCCCGCCGGTCGCTCCGCAGACCCCCAGCCACACCCACTCATCCAGAGCAACAGAAGGCTCGGGGCTGTTTCCCAGCGTGCTCTGCGGGAGGGCTCGCCCCACTTCACCCCCTTTCCTGGCAGTCTCGCGTCCGGGAGACTACAACTCCCAGCGTCCTCCGCGCGGCGGCGGCGCGGACACGCCCCGGCCCCGCCCCTCGGCTCGGCCCCGCCCCCGGCCCCCGAAGTCTGCGCGCGAAGTCCGTGGCGCGAATTTGAGACTGCAGTGTAGCGCCGAGCGGTTCCGGGTGTGACGCTCAGGACAGCGGCGCGCGGGCTCGGCGCGAGGCAAGTGGAGCCGGCCGTGGGGGTCTTCAGGGTTGGGGAACGGCGCGCGTGTCGTAAACTCGGGGCTCATGCCTTCGCCTGGTCGATCGGCTACAGAGAGTGGACGTAGGGGACGCTGAGGCGACGGGAAGCGCGCTGCGGAGGGGAGAGCGCGGGCAGTAGGCCGCTGGAGGGGGCGGGGCGGCTTCCGCTGGAGGTTCAGGGCCGGGTAGAAGGTAGACGAGGGCCGAAACCCTTGTACGTGACACGGTCTGAAGAGAGGCCTGGAGGGGCGGGACTACCTGGAAGGGGCGCGGTTATATAGGGATGAGGGGCGGGGAAAGGCTGTCGGTGGGCGGGGCCATCCGGAAGTTGGACGGGCCGGGGGAGGTGGGCCCACCTGGAAGGGGGTGGGGCTAGGGAAAAGTTTAACAGTGGACGCGGCCGGGGGAAAGGTTGAAGGCGAGGGGTCAGCTTTAAGGGGTGAGCCCAGGTAGATGGAGGTGGGGCCAGAGGAAAGTCAGTGGTAAGAGCTAGGCCTAGGCAAAGGCCTTATGAAAGGTCTCGAACCTTCTGGACGGGGGGAGGTCTGGCCTTGTGTGTGCCTGATGAGGGGGCGGAGCCGAGGGAAGAGCAGTGAAGGGGCGGCTGGACGGCGAGGAGGAGGCCAAGGCCTGGGAGGGCGTGGGGCCGTAGAGGAGGTTAGCTGAAAGGTCTGGGCTAATTGTTACCCGAGAGGGTGGAGGGAGGGGCCAGAAGAGCTTGGGGAGGGAAGAGAGAAGGATCTTGAGGCCCTTAAGTGAGGGGGAAGCTTCAAGGGTAAGGGGGAGGGTACTTGGGAGGAAGAGGGGGCCTTTGGAAAGGAGAGCTGGCGTCTGAAAGCTGAGGGGAATCAGTGAGGGGAGCCAGCAGAAAATGGGATTAAGGACATCACTCCTTGGCCACCATCCCCTTTTCAGCCCGTTTGAATTTCTGACTTATTAGGCAGCCTGAGAAGAAGGCACGAGGAAAAGGCAGGAAGGACGTGTTAAGTAAGACCTCCTTAATTTCATCTTATCTTAGGATTCCCTGGGAGCTCGGTAGGCCTGCAGACTTTCCCCCTCCATTCCCAGGATTCTGATTCAGTAGGTCTGGGAGTGCGGCGGGGATATTTTAAACGTGAATCCCTGGCGGTTCTCAGAACTGGCACCCTTCGTTTATAGTATCCGTCATTGACCAGCTGTGTGGCCCTGGACAAGGCAGTTGCCCTCTCCTGTCTCAGCTTCCTGAGTTGTCTTTTGGGGGAATGCTGAGTTGTTTTAAACCTCAGAGCAGGAGGGAGAGTAGCATATTTAGGGGAAAGGTGTAAAATATTTCACAGGAGTGGGGTGAGGATAGGGGACAGGTCAGGAAACGTGAGCTTTTACTAAATAGAAGAAATGCAGACTTGAGCCTTCTGGCCTGTCATCCTCAGACCATTCACCCCTAAACACCCTTTTACATCCCCCTTGTTACCATGGTCTCCAGGTTTGAAAGATCTTGCTTATAAACCCTAAATTCTTTAGTAATGTTTTTGTTATCCCAATTTTTAGTAATCAAAGGAGTGTGTGTGGGCCAGTGCGTTCAGTGCCAGCACTGTTTTAGGTCCCGTGGCCGTATCTTTGAACAAATAGACAAAATCCCTATCTTTATGGAACTTACATTTGAGCCCTGCACTGCTTAATGCAGTAGCCATTAGCCACGTGTAGCTATTGAAATTTTTTTATGAGTAGGTATTACTTTTATTATTTTTTTAATTTAATTTTTATTTTATACTGGGGTATAGCTGATTTATAATATTGTGTTAGTTGCAGGTGTACGGCAAAGTGATTCAGTTATACATATATCCATTCTTTTTCAGATTCTTTTCCCATATAGATTATTACAGAATATTGAGTAGAGTTCCCTGTGCTGTACAGTAGGTCCTTGTTGATTATCTATTTTATACATAGTAGTAGCTATTGAAATTCAAGTTAGGGCTTCCCTGGTGGCGCAGTGGTTGAGAATCTGCCTGCTAATGCAGGGGACACGGGTTTGAGCCCTGGTCTGGGAAGATCCCACTTGCCGTGGAGCAACTAGGCCCGTGAGCCACAACTACTGAGCCTGCGCGTCTGGAGCCTGTGCTCCGCAACAAGAGAGGCCACGATAGTGAGAGGCCCGCGCACCGCGATGAAGAGTGGCCCCCGCTCGCCGCCACTAGAGAAAGCCCTAGCACAGAAAGGAAGACCCAACATAGCAATCAATCAATCAATCAATCAATAAATCTTAAAAAAAAAATTCAAGTTAATTAGAAACAAGTGAAAGACTCAGTGCCTCAGTCGCACTAGCTGCCTTTCAAATGCTCAGAAGCCACATATGGCTAGAGCTCCCTTTCTGGACAATGCGGATAGAGAACATTTCTATCAGGCAGAAAGTCCTGTTTGAAGCACTGCTCTAGAGGGTGAGACAAATTCTAATTTATAAGGTCAGGTTGTGCTATGTGCTGTTAAGAAAAAGAGGAAGGGGACAGTACAGCAGGCCAGGGGTGGCGGAAGCCGGACCTGAATCATTGGTAACTCCATTGATTTTTTTTTTAATAATAAAAAAAATTACATGTAGTAAAATTTACTCTTTTAATTTTGAAACATTTAGAGTTATGTCACCACCACCACCACAATCAAGGTACAGAACCGTTCCATCACCCCTAAAAATGATTCTGGGGCTCCCTTTAAGCCCTCCGTCTGGCAACCACTGATTCCTCTCCATTCCTGTAGTGTATCAGTAGATCACTCCTTTTTATTGCCGAATAAGCGTAAACACAGTTTAGAACATTCTACAATGGAATACTAGCCAGCAATTAAATGCATTGTATGATGTACCACAATTTGTTCATCCATTCACCCATTGAAGGACATTTGGGTTCTTTACAGTTTTTGGCGATTATAAACAGACCTGTTGCTGTAAACATTAGGTTACAGGTTTTTGTGTGAACATTGGATTGCACTGGGTAAATACCCAGAAGTGGGATTGCTGGGTCAATATGGTAAATGTATGCTTAACGGTTTGAGAAACTGCCAAACTTTTCCAAAAGTGACTGGACCATTTTGCATTCCCACCAGAAATATATGAGAGTTCCAGCTGCTCCCCATCTTCCCCAGCCCTTGGTATTGTCACTTGTTTGATAATTAAATAATAGGTATGTAGTGGACTCCAAGGTTTTTGACCTGTGCAGCTGGGTGAAAAAAGCTACCAATGCTGAGATGGAGAACATTGGTTGGAGGAGGGATAAAAGTGTGTGTATGTCTTTTCTAAGAGTTTGGATTTGGTCCCATTGAGTCTGAGTTGTTGGTTAGATATCCAGATGGAGATAGCAGCACAGAAAACTAGAAATATGAGTCCTTGAGTTTAGAGGGGAAGTCACAGCTAGAGGTAGACATTTTGGGGTCGTCATCATCCCAGAGTATGTTTAAGCCATCCAACTGGATAAGGTCTCCAATGGAGTGGGTGTAAATAGGATAGAGAGGAGGCCTAGGGATTGGGCCTTGGGCACTGCAACCGTTAGAAAGTGAGTTGCTACATTTTCTGTTGCTGCTGTAACATATTACCAGGAACTGAGTGGCTTAAAACAGCACAAATTTTTATTCTCCTACAGTTTCTGAGGCCAGAAGCCTAAAATTGGTTTCCCTAAAATCGAGGTGTTGGCAGGGCTACATACCTTCTGGGGGCTTTAGGGAAAATCATTTCCTTGCTTTTTCCAGCTTTTAGAGGCCACCTGCATTCCTTGACTGGTGGCCCCTTCCTCTGTCTTCAAAGCCAGCAAGGTAGCATCTCCAATCTCTGACTCTAAGCCCCTCCTTCCACTTACAAGGATCACTTGTAATCACTTTTAAGTGATTACACTGGGCCCACCTGTATAATCCACAGTACTCTCCCCACCTCAGAACGCTTAATCACATCTGCAGAGTCTCATGCCACATAGAGTAACATATCCACAGGTCCAGGATTAGCGTGGGGACATCTTTGGGGGCACTTATTCTTCTCACCGCAGTGGCTAAGACCCATCGCAGGAATCCAGGAAATAGTAGACACTGAGGTGAGGGTGTGGTTTGAAGGAAGAATTTCAATGGAGCAAGGAGTCAGATGTTTCTAATGCTGCTGATGGACCAAGATGAGGAACAAGAAATGACTTTTGGATTTAGCAGCCCAGAGGTCCTCAATCATCTTAATGAACAAAGTCCAGCTGAGTGATGTGGGGAAACTTAAAGGTTCAAGCGGGGATGGGAGGAGAGACACTGGAGGTGGTGCCTTGGGACAGTTCTTTCTATGACTTCTCTGAAAAGGGGAGCAGAGAAATGGGGCGATAGCTGCCAGGAGCACGTGGGGTCAAGAGAGGGGTTTTTGTTTGTTTGTTTGTTTAGATGGGAGGAGTCACAGCAGAATTGTAAACCGATAGGGATGGTCTAGTAGAGAGAAAAGTTGATGATGCAGGAGAGAAGGGAGAGGCGTGCTGGAGCATGGGGTTTGAGGAGGTGAGAGGGCGTAAGATCTGGTGCGCAGGTCGAGGGTCTGGCCTTAAATGCGGGCACAGCTGGGTGGTCGCAGTACCGACAGCTGGGAGTCGGAGCGCCTGCGCGCAGGCGCAGTTGCGGAGGCAGATAAGGTGGTGGGAACTTGTCTTTCTCCCGATTGCTGCCATTTCCTCGGCCGAGGAGGAGAGTGGAGGCGGTGCCGGCGGCTGGAGAAGCCGGTGTGAAGTACGTTCTGGGAGAGCAGGAGGGTTGAACGGTCTGGGGGAATGGAGGGACTTGGACCGCTGTCCGAAGGACCTCTGGGGACCAGTCCAGGTCCGTTCTGCGGGTGCAGGCACAGGGTAGGTGGAAAGTTGGCTGGAATCAGCAGCTTTGGGGTTTTGCACGGTGAGACGGAGGGCGGGAGTTAAGAGCAAGAGAGCGACGAAAGACGGTAATGGTGCCCCGGCATCTACCCGAGTCAAGGCAGGAAGGGAGGACGTGATGCGGAGGGAAAGAGAAAAGGAGGATTGACAGGTTTGTAGACTTAGGGAGGGGCTGGGAAACTTTTGGAGTTGGGTTCCTAAAGGAAGTTGGCTGGCAACTTAGGGGTGGTGGTTGGAGAATAAATAGGCTGTTTGAGGTATAAATCAGCATATAAATGGTATTTAACGCCAGGGCCCTGAGCCCTGAGCCTCGTCGAATCAAGAAATTGGGTTTTAGTCGAGTTCGTTAATTTGTTTGTTCGTTCCTTCATTTTTTCCAGTCTCCTTGTTGGAGCGCTGAGTCCTATTTCATCCTTATTTACTTTGAACATTTTTTTTTTTTTTTTTGGCCGCGCCGGCGAGTGGGCGTCTTAGTTCCCCCAGCAGGGATCGAACCCTGTGCTCCCTGCATTGTTAGCGCGGAGCATTAACCATTGGACCACCAGGGACGTCCCGTACTTTGCATATCTTTGACAGTGGGGCCCGTGAGGTTTTTCAAGAGCAGGGACTGGGTTTCCTTTCCTGTATTGTCCCAGAGACTGAAAGCCTTGGGAGCCCTGCAGTGACTTCTGCATGAGGCTCTGCTCTCCCTTGTGTGGAAGTGAATTTAGGGGCTCCCTGGCTGGTTGGGAAGAAAAGATCTTGACTTTGACAGATAATTCATGTGCAGGATAGGTTAGAACTTTCTCAAGTGAGGGACTCATACCAATACTTGTGTTTTTTGAGGGGGGAAGGGGGCTGGGTTATTCACTACCTTATTGATTTTCATGAATTCTGAGCTTTGGGCTGTATACGCAAATTACATTTTTATTTACAATTTTAGGTTACTTTTTCATCTTTGACTCATAAAAACTTTCAGACAGAAAAGTAGAGCAACTAGGGTAATATGCCACCACCTCGATTTTACAGCTGTAAACATTTTGCTATGTTTGCACCATCTAATTTTCTGAATAAAAAAATTTAACGTTTATTGTAGAAGTTTCAAACATACACAAAAGTGGAGAGTAGTGTCATGAATCCCTGTGTACCCATTACCCAGCCCCAGGAATGATCAAAATATGTTCATTCTTATTTCGTCTATATGCTCCTTAATTCCCCCCAAAAACCCTGAATTATTTTAAAGCAAACTTCAGGCATTTGCTGAAATATTTGAACTAGTTTACAGACATCATGACATTTTGTCCCTATTTATTTCAGCATGCTTCTTTAAGCAATAAAGGCTTTTTCTGATTTGAGTTTCACACATTAAAAAATTAACAGAGGGCTTCCCTGGTGGCACAGTGGTTGAGAATCTGCCTGCCAATGCAGGGGACACGGGTTCGAGCCCTGGTCTGGGAAGATCCCACATGCCGCGGAGCAGCTGGGCCCGTGAGCCTCAATTACTGAGCCTGCGCGTCTGGAGCCTGTGCTCTGCAAGAAGAGAGGCCGCGATAGTGAGAGGCCCGCGCACCGCGATGAAGAGTGGCCCCCGCTTGCCGCAACTAGAGAGAGCCCTCGCACAGAAACGAAGACCCAACACAGCCATAAATAAATAAAATTTAAAAAAAAAATTAACAGAATTACTTAAGGAAACGAAGTGGTGTATGGGTATGACATTAAATAACACTAACGCTCATAAGAAGAAAGTTAATCCCTTTATATTCTCTTTCAGTTTGTCTTACAAAGGTTCCCTTTGGTGCAGGGTGCCTTTCACAGCCCCCTCTAGCACTTGGCTAATTACCGCTTTGAACAAACAGAAAGCAGCAGGTCTGGGCTCAGAGCCTCCAGCAGCCAATGCTTTTAACTAGAACCTAATCATCTGGTTTTGTTCTTTTTATTTTTGCGGCTGTCTCCTATTTGTGACAAGCGATGCTGTTCTGTCTGTGGGAGTGACAGAAATGGGAGTGCAGGGTGCCTAGGATCTGGAGCCAGGTTGTCTGAATTTGGATCCCCCGTTTGCTGCTTATGAGCTCTGTGATTCAGGATAAGTGATCTAACCTTTCTGTGCCTCACTTTTCTCATCAGTGACATGGGGATAACAGTTGGAAATGCTTGAGTGGGTGGTTGGGAAGTATGGGGTCACATTATCGTTGGTACAGTTGTTATCTCAACAGCCCCCAGATCTAGGGCCACCTCCATCTCCCTCGATCCCAATATGGAGGGACCCCTTCCTTCCTCACCCTCAGAATGTTAGTGGTTAAGGACACAGACTCTGGAGCCAGACACCTGGCTTTGGATCCTGGCTCTGCAACTCATTAGGCTGTGTGACCTTGAGCAGGTTACTCGACCTCTCTGCTTCCGTCACCTCATTTGTAAAATCAGGACAATGATGAATTGTAATAGCTTTTGCATGAATTAATTCATATAAAGTTTTGGAAGAGTGCCTACCGCCCACTAAGCACCCCAGTTCATAAAAAGTTGATTCTTTCACAGAAAAAATAATTCAGTGAAAAAAAATTCAGGGTTTACCTAGATATGGTGGAAATTGCCAAGGTGGTATGAAGAATGTCTGAAGGTTGGGAAATAATTTTTGGAGGAGATGCGAGTGAACCAGGCACAGCCCCATGGCTCCAGAGCCCCACATCTGATTGGAAAGTTAAACTCTGAATGTAATCTGGGGACCACGGGGTGGACGCAGTAAGTGTGATGAGAGAAGTACTAATTAACCACCATGAGAGGCCAGGAGAGTGAGCTGCTCTTCCAGCAGGTGCCCCTGGGAGGCTTCCTGGCGGCCCATCAGCTCAGAGCTGGGCCAAGGGGACTGGCCCTTGTTGGGGGGGGCGGGGGTGGGCAGGGCCTCGCCAGAGGGAAGAGCCAGGAGGAAGGAGTGGGGGGCTGAGAAAGAGAATTAGAAAAGTTATCTGGGGCTTAGATTTACTATTTTAAAAAAAAGTCAAACAGGTAATAAATACGTATGGTTCAAAATAAAATCAGGACAGAGGTACACAGTGACCAGTTTAGCTCACAGCCCGTCACCTTGTCGGCCCCAGCCACTTCTGTTGCTTTCTTGGTTATCTGTCCAGAGTTTCTGATTGGCTGATATAAGCAGTACTAATGAATATGTATGTTCTTATTTTCCCTTGTCTTGCAAAATCAATAGCATATTATATCCACTGTTCTGCCTCCTTTATTATTTATTGTTATTAGTTAAAATGTTACTTACTAGATCTAGGCCTTCTTTCTATAGCAGTAATAGTGCCTTCATTCTGTTTTGTTTTTTACTTTTTATTTTGAAATAATTAGAGGCTCACAGGAAGTTGTAAAAATAGTACACCCATCTTCCCCCAGAGGTGACATCTTTTTTTTTTTTTTTTTAATTTTATTTTTGGCTGCATTGGGTCTTCGTTGCTGCACGCGGGCTTTCTCTAGTAGCCAGCGGGGGCTACTCTTCGTTGCGGTGCGCAGGCTTCTCATTGTGGTGGCTTCTCTTGTTGTGCAGCATGGGCTCTAGGCGCATGGGCTTCAGTACTTGTGGCACATGAGCTCAGTAGTTGTGACGCACGGGCTTAGTTGCTCCGCAGCATGTGGGATCTTCCCGGACCAGGGCTCGAACCCGTGTCCCCTGCATTGGAAGGCAGATTCTTAACCACTGCACCATCAGGGAAGCCTTATATTAGTGTAATCCAGTATTAAAACCAGGAAATTAGCCTTGGACAGTGCTGTTAGTTGGATTCTAGCCCTTGTTCAGTTTTTACATGTGCTCCTGTGTGTGTGTGACTGTCTGTGTCTGTGCAGTTTGATCCCATGCGGAGATCTGTGGACGCACCACCACAAGTGAGGTACAGAACTGTGCCGTCTCCCAAGAGGAGCTCCCTGTGCTACCTACCCCTTCATAGCCCCGCCCCCTGGCAGTTGCTCATCTCCGTGTGAGTTTTGTCCTTTGCAGAGTGTCATGTAAATGGAATCATCCAGTCCGCACCCTTTTGAGATTGGTGTGCCCCCCACGAGGGTCTGCCCTTTGTTTTGGTTAACAATATACCTTAGAAACTGCTTAACGGCTGATTTATTTAGCCCTGTGGGTATGATTTAATGAACTGCCATGTCTCACAGCCATTTTAGGATATTATATAATCACTGCAAAAAATTTTTTCACTAACCTGAAAACTTAGCAAAAAAAAAAACCCCACTGAACAAAACCTCTTGGTCTTCAGTGTGTCATTGTATTAGACAAAAAGCAGGCTCCCTACAGTAAAGGAAGCGCCTTGTTCTCTGACTCAGACCCCTTTTCTTCACTAATAAATCTCACCAGCAAATCATTTTGGTCTGTAGAAACGGGAGTTTCTTCTTGATGGGGAAACTCGTGTTTCTGATTTTGTGGGGGTTTTTTCTTTCTGAAAAGAAGTGTCAACGTAAATAATTGAGAAACGATCCGTAATGGGAATAGAAAAAAAAGAGTTTTATTCAAGCCAAACGGAGGACTGTAGTTCAGGAGACGGCCTCTCAGTTCTGAGGAACTGCTACAGAGAAGCATGGTTTTCAGCACAGTTTTATATCTTGTTGGAACAAAGCACGTACATCAAACACGACCGGGAGTACATTCCTTCAAGGTTTCAAAAAGAGGAAAAAAAAAGATTAGCATGCAGACACAGTGAGTCAGTATGGCCGTGGCACCTGGGAAGGGAACCTTGTCTTTGAAGGGCTACTAGCCCGGCTGTCATAGGAAGGGAGACATTTATGCCTATCTTCGGAGTGGACGTTCTTTATTTCTGGTAAATGCATTCTCTTCTTTAGTTGGTTAAAGCAGCTGCACATTGTACGTTTGACAGGCCATATCATGGGCTGTTCAGCGAGTGTAAAGTTCAAGCCGGGTGATGTAGATTTCAGGGTGATTTCCCCAGACCTCAATGTGTGAAAGTTTCTGTTTTGATCTCTGCACAATCAGTATCCTCACCAAGTATTTGGATGTCTACTTCAGGAGCTGCCCATTGGAGAAGAGGAGGAGGAGAGGGGAGGGGAGGATTCTGACGCCGTCATGCAGCGAAGTATTATGTAAGTACTCTCCCCACACCCCTGCCACCCGCTTACATCCTCCAAGTTCTCTGCTCCCCTCTCTGACTCTGCGCCTTACCTTAGAAGAACTCAGGTTAGTCTTCATGTAGGGATTTCCAGGAGTTGAACAGTACGGAAAGTGGGAAAGGGGATCAGAAAAATGGGTAGTGTAGTAACCAAAATTTTTAGTTGCAAGGTTCAGAGACCCTGACCCCTGGTTCTCAATCAGGGGCAGTTTTGTCCTCCAGGGAACCACAGACATTTTTGGTTGTCACCACCTGGGGGGAGAGGGAATTTCCCACTAGTATCTAGTGGATAAAGGCCAGGCAGGCTGCTAAACACCCTACAATGCCCCGGATAGCCCTCCGCAACGAAGAGTGATCTGGCCTGAAATGCCGGTAATGCCCAGCTTGAGGAGCCTGGTACTCAGTCAGGCTGGCTTCAGGAGAAACAGAAAAGGAATTCTTTGGCTTGTGTAGTGGAAACTTGGCTTTAATAGTCAGATCCAGTTGTCCAGACTTTCTCACTGGGACTCTGTCTCCATCATTTAGCTCTGCTTTCTTGGATGTTGTATCACTCTGGCAGGCTGTCTTCCTTAGGCTTTTAGTACCCTAGAGTCAGCAATCCTGGTGGAAAGAGGTGGTGTCTCTCCCAGCTGTCACAACAATATCTAGAGTTAAGTTTCATTGGCCCACCTTGGGCCGCATGCCGGTCCCTGAACCAGCCACTGTCGTAGCCCCAGGGATGCAGGGCCTTGAGTGGCCAGGCTCGGGGCATGTGCCCTGGTTGTGGGTGAAAGGGCAGACCCATGCGAACCATAGGGACTGAGAGAATGTGGGGGAACGGGCATCACAAGAGGAACGTGGAGGGCTATTCCCAGAAGGAGGGGATGGACCCTAGACAGATCCAGACCTGGATGTCACCCCCAGAGACCTGGGAGTTGGTGGCTTACACAGATCCCAGGCTGCATTTTTCTCAGGTGATGAGAAATCTGGGGACAGTCTCTCCTGGGATGATGGCACTTTTGATTGCTTTCTGTCACCTTGCTTTATTTTATTTTTTAATTTTTTCCTTTTTTGGCCGTGCCGCGTGGCATATGGGATCTTAGTTCCCTGACCAGGGATCAAACCCATGCCCCCTGCATTGGGAGTACAGAATGTTAACCACTGGACCATCAGGGAAGTCCCTATTTTATTTTTTAAAGATTAAGTAAACTTTTAATTTTGGAATTATTTTAGACGTACCAAGAAGTTGTAAAGATAGTACAGAGAGTCCCTGTATACCCTTCACCTGGTTTCCATTGTTGACACTTTACATCACTGTGGTCCATTGGTCACAATAAGGAACCAACAGCGATACATTCCTGTTAACTAAGCTCCAGACTTCATTTGCATTTCACCAGTTTATCTGTTAATGTTCTTTTCTGTTCCAGGATCTGATTTGGAGCCATGTTGCATTTAGCTGTCATGCCTCCTCTGGGTGACAGTTTCTCAGGCTTTCTTTGTCATGACACCTGTAGCCTTACCCCCGGTTTGGTTTGTCCGACACTCTCATAATTAGCCTGGGGTTTTGGGCACTGAGGTGAGGTGCCCTCTCATTGCCTCATATTGGGGGTGCACGACGTCCCCAAGACATCGCAGGCAACGCTAACCTTCCTCGCCTGGCCAGGTCCCTGCGCCGTCAAGCCCCTGTTTTTCCCCTCTCAGTACTCTGCTCTCTGGGGCAAGCCACTCAGCCTAGCCAGGCTCAGGTAGAGGGGAGGGCACCTTTATCTTTTGCAGAGCACGTAACGCCCTTGGACGCTTTATATTTAGCTGCTTGCTAATGTCTGCCCACCCCACTAGAGTGTCAGCCCCTCCAGGGCAGGGGCATATGTGTCTGGGTCATTGCCCTGCCCCTGGCTTCCAAGGACAGGCCTTGGCACATAGTAAGTGCATAGTTAATCCCTGTGGAATGGAAATCGGGATGTGTGCTGTTTCTCAGGTGAGTGGCGAGTTGGGGCAGAAAAATAAGCTGGGCGTTGCCTCCTCCATCTGATAAGCCTCAGTTTTCCTTATTGGTCTAAGGGGGTTGTTTGAAGTCTTCTGTTGCATCCTGGGATGGGGACGGGCATCGGAAGCTGTGGAATGCGGTGTGTGTTAGAGGGGTTATTGGTTCTGTTATCATTCCCTTTTTCCCCCCCTCCTCTGCTCCTCCAGGTCATTTTTCCAGCCCACGAAAGAGGGCAAAGTGAAGAAGCCAGAGAAGGAGATATCCAACAGCACCAGAGAAACAGAGTCCCCTCCAAAGTATGTTGTGGGGCTGGGATGTGGTGAATCTGTTCCTTTTATCAGTCAGGACCTGGCTCAGAATATCTCAGGGCCCCACAGGGAAAGTTTTGACTCCAGTAACTGGGCAAGCCAAAGGTAGGGTCAGCTTCAGGCACAGCTGGATCCAGGGCCTCAGAGTTGACTTCGGGGCTCTGTCCCAGTGTCTTGACTTCATTCTGGAGCAGACTCCACGAGGCGGAGACCCTGCCACTGGCCGCATCTAAATAGAAGAGAACGGTGTTCTTTCCTCCAGTGTCCTTGTCACAGATTCTCGGGAAGACCCTGCCCCTGGACCGGTCAGCTTTCCAAAGCATGCACTCAGGGTAGATTTAGCTCACATCCCCAGTCTGGGAGCCTGGGCAAGTAACTTCACTTCCTGTACCCCAGTTTCCTCACGGGTAGCAGGGTATCATCATGATCTATATCAGGCTTTCTGCGTGGATTTGATGCATTAACACACTAACAACTTATAGAACAGTGCCTGGTTCATAAAAGACGCTCAGTAAGTGGTAAGAATCAGGTCATAATTTATCAACACTCTCGACTTTTAGATCCGCCCCTTTTGTGTTTGCACTGCTATATATACACACTTATTGTATGTGGTTTTATTTTCTGTGACATGTTTTATTGTCTTGGAAAATAGAGATCATACTGTGTATATGGTTCCTGAACTTGCTTTCTTCAGTGACAGTATGACTTAGAGATTTTTTCCACTCCTGAACACAAAGGACCATCGGATCCCTTTTACCCTCTGCTTTGTGTTCCATTTTATGGATGTACTGTAGAAATTATTTAACATCCCCCTACCGATGGGTATTTAGGTTGTTTCCACTTTTTAGCTGAAACAATCCATGCTGCAATTTAGTCTGTATGTGTGACTTCTTGGGCACACGTGCAGATTTTTTTTTCTAGCAGAGATACCCACGTGTGGAATTACACGTGGTAATTATTAATACATCAACTCAGAAGTAGGTAAATAAAAATTTGAAGTGCTTCCACTGTTTACTCTCCAGAGAAACTACTATTACCAATTTGAGGTATATCCTTCCATACCTTTTTTCTCTGCATAAAAACCTACGTGCGCCTAATACAGTTAGTTATGACACATCGTAGGTGCTCAATAGATAATTGTTGAATGAATAAGTGTTTCTCACACTTATATATTGGATGGCAGGGGCTCTCATTTTGGTCACTGTTATATCTCAAGTAGCTGGCACATGCCTGACATACAACAGATAGTAATACACATCTTTATTTTTAAATAGGAAAAGCAGAATTATTCTGTATGCAAGTTGCAGGTACATATGGGCAAACATTCATGTATCTTTTACATTCATGGAATCATACTGTATAGATTCATTTAGTCAACAAATATCTACTGAGAATCTACTATGTGCCGGGCACCTAGACCCTGTGGGTTTAGCAGTGAATAAAATCAACAGCAACTCCTCTCGCAGATTTGACAGTCTGCTTTCTCTCCCCACAAAAAAATGTCTTAGAGCCGTGCACTTCACCTAAACTCACTTTATTCCCTTTAATGTTCCGTGACAAGAGCGTGCCGTCATTGACCTGAGTAGGGAGGTGTTTGTGTGTATCTTGGTCTTTGTCCAGACCGCGAGCTCTGTGAGTGCAGAAACCGGTAGGAATCAGCTGTGTTCTCAGCCCCGTAAGTGACCTCCATCAGCAAGCATATTGGCTGCATTTTGATGGCTGTGTCTGTGCTCCTCACCAGACTGGGAGTGCCTCAGAGCTGGTGTCAGGGGAGTCGTTGGGCTGCTTTACCAGTAACCAGAGTCATGGTGACTTGGTTAAAGTTAAAATTGCCTCTTTCTCACTTGAAAGATTCTGAGCTGTTTAAGCAGTTTGGGGCAGCTAGGCGACTCTGTACCAGTTGGTGGTCCCGGGACCCAGGTTCTTTCTCTCCCTCTCTCTCGGCTCTGTCCTGCCCTCATCTGCATTGTCAAAGGGGGTCAGCAAGTCGAAGTTCTAGGGATAAGAGAGCAGTGAGGACAAGCAGTCAGGAGCAGGTTGCAGGCGTCAACATCCTATTGGCCAGAACTCATCACATGGCCATACCTGGCTGCAGGGGAGGCTGGGAAACGTAGTCCCTACCTAGGGGACTCAGGGGCTTATATGACTGAAACAGCGTCTGCAAAGGGATGTTGGAGGCCAGTCTCCGCCCTCAGTAGGGACTTCACGTGCTCCTCAGCTTCACCCATCACAGGGTGGGCACACAGGAGGCCTCCAGAGAGCGGGATGGGTGGATGGGTGATTAAGAGTATATGCTGAGGAGGCCCCTAGAAAATGTTCATTGAATGCTTGAAAGGCAAGGGAATGAAACATAATGAAGGGGCTGGAGAATTTGGGAGTAGTGTCCCCACTCTATCTGCTGGAAAAACACCTCCATTTTCTCATCCTCCAGGGTGGCGCTGAAGGAGCGGAATAGAGTGGAACCTGAGGGCGACTCTCCAGTGAAGAGGCCAGGGAGGAAGGCGGCCCGGGTCCTGGGCAGCGAAGGGGAGGAGGAGGAGGAGGAAGCCCCCAAGCCCCCCAAAAGCCAGGTAGGGCCCCAGCAGCCTGCCCACGTTTACCAGAAGAAACCATCATTCCCATTGGCCTTTGGAGCTGAGTGCAGTGGCTGCTCAGGAGAATTCTGGAGATGCTACCCCAGGGGGTGGAGGAGTTGAGTGGTCCTCCCTGGTTTCTGTGCTCCTAACTCCGCCTCTGCCCTGGGGCTGGGCTCGGCTCCCTGGCCTGGGACCCCTGGGCAGCCTCGGCTGGAACGAGCAGCTCCCTATAGGTAGCCCTCGCCTCGTAGGGTGGCCGTGAAGGTGCAGCGAGTCTGTTCACGTACGGATCGGAGAAGAACGCCTGCTACAGAGGAAGGGCTCGGAAATCCGTCCAGTCTCTCCTGTTGCGGGAGGGCTTTCCATCTTCAAATGCATCGGCTCACTTGCTCCTCTCATTTAAGTCATTTCATGCCTGTTGGCTGCTCTGAGGGTAACGTCTGAAGTGCAGCATTTCTCAGTCTGTCGATGGTGAAGTGAGATCCTGTCTCCCCCCTGCTGAAACCCCCTGGCGTTGCCAGCTCAGGCCAGAGCTGGTCCTTACAGAGCCTCCAGGGCCCCTCAGAAGCTGCTTCTTCCTTGTCATCTTCATCTTTTCCTCAGCTAACTCTGCCCCAGGGTGCTTCTATACTGTTGCTTGCCATCCCTAGGTGCCCTTGTCCAAGTAAATGCCCACATTGAGCCAGTGGGAAGAGCAGGGCACTCCACTTCCCTTTAGGTGAATGTTATTTGAACCGTGGGACCCTGGGAAGTGTAGTCCTCGGACTCCTGAGCACACCTAGCTGCAAGGGGTCCTGGGAAGTATAGTTTTTAGTTGGGCTGTATTATGCCTAGCTAAAAATCAAAGATTCTGTTACTTGAGAAAAAAAAGAATTTTTATTGGGGTCCATGATAGGGACAGTCTGGGACCATGAAACTATGCAGGATGGTGGAGGGATGGCCCAGGTAAGAAGGGATGAGGCCTAAGCGGGGCTGAGTCCCTCTGTACTCTCAAGTGTTTGGAAAATGACATAGCTGGGTGCTCCCTCCCTCCTCTCAGGAACTGCTCTTTCTCTCCCCTTCCAGAAGCCTGCTCCAGATTCCCCACAAGTCTCCCCTCCCAGTCCTGGCACACCGCCTGAGAGCAGCCCTTCCCACCCCAGCACCTCTCCCACGGCCACCTCCCCATCAGGGATCCCGAAGCGTCGCACGGGTAAGGACCCCCTGGCCTCGCCCTTTCAGTTGCCTGTCTTTGTCCACGCTTGGATTTCCGCATCATTCAGCCATCCTCGTGACAGCTCCGATCTTAGCGTTGTGGTTAAGAGCACGGCTCCACCATCCACTGGCTGTGTGACCTTGGGCAAATGACTTCCCTTCTCTGGGCTTTATCCGTAAAACGAATGATAATTACAGTACCTCCCGCCCAGAGATGTTGGGAGGATTAAAAGTGAATACGTGTAAGGGCTTGGAACTGGGCCCAGCCTACAGTAAGCGCTCAGTAAATGTCGGTTATTGTCACTGTGATGTGTGCAGTGCTGGAGGCCACACAGCTCACTGTGGGAGCCCAGGGGAGGGCCCCTGACTCGAGGGAGACTTCTAGAAGAGAGCTTAACCAAGCTGAGCCCTGAGGGACAGAAGAGGAGTGAGCAGGGACTGAGGAGGGGAGAGGGTTCTAGGCTGGGGGAGTGTGAGTGGAAAAGGCCTTGGGGGCGCTGATGGCTAGGTGTGTTGGTGTTCAGAGCGCGGGGTTGGGTTCAACGAGCAATGAGACTAGCGAAGGTCCGTGGAAAGCCCGCCTGAGGAGTGGCGCCTCTGTCCCCAGGGGGGTTGGGAAGATTTTTGCACAGGGGAGGGACAGGGGAGAGACCCCCACATGACACAGGGTGATACGGCCTGCTGAGACCCTGAACCATGGTGATTGAGGAACTAAATTTTTTTTTAAAATTCTTATTGGAGTATAATTGATTTACAGTATTGTTAGTTTCTGCTGTACAGCAAAGTGAGTCAGTTATACATATACGTATATTCACTCGTTTTTAGACTCTTTTCCTGCGTAGGTCATTACAGAGTATTGAGTAGAGTTCCCTGTGCTGTACAGTAGAGGAATTGAATTTTTAATGCTACTTTAATTCAATTTGAATTGGAAAGCTGACTCTAGTTTCAATTATTGAAGCCTTGCAATAATTTGATCAACTTGGATATTTGAAGCTACTTTGTCAACGGTAAATTCCATGAAATCTAGACACATCGAGTATTTCTGATGAAAATTTAGTGTCCAATTGAGATGTGCTTGTAAGTGCATCGGATTTTGAAGACTTAGCATAGAAAAAAGAATGTTACTCATTTCTTTTAATATTCAGAACATGTTGGAATCATCATATTTTGGATTTATCGGGTTAAGTAAACGATATTTTTCAAACAATTCTCCTGGTTCTTTTTCCTTTTCTCAGTGTAGCCACTAGAAAGTTAAAGATGATGTATGTGGCTCACTGTATATTGCCACTGATGGTGCCGGTATAAGGAAAAATAGTGGTAACGCCGGACGCTAGGGGAGCTCCGGATTGAGGTGGCCCAGAGGAGGTGCCATCTGGCCTGAGTCTTGGAAGATGGGTTAGGGTTGGCTGTGCTGAGAAAGGGCGGTTGGGAAGTGTTGCAGCCAGGACAGCCCGTGCAAAGGCCTCGAGGCGGGAACAGCACGGCACGTGGGGGAATCCCATACACCTCGGCGTCTCTGGGCAGTAAGATGCGATTTGGGGAGCTGGGAGGGTTTGAGGATAGTGTGTGGCGAGAGGTGAGGCAGAGAGGAGGGTGGCTGCTGGCTCCTAAGATTAAGGAACCTGCTCGGGGTCACACAGCCAGGAAGCAGCAGAGGCCTGCACGGGAGCCGTGGCTGTGGGCAGGCGGAGGAGGGCAGGGGCCCAGAGCCTTCTCAGGGCCCCATCATCGCGGGATCTGAGCTCACTGGCGTGGGGCAGGCGGGCCGGCAAGGAGGCCACACTGAGCCCTTTGCCTTCCCAGCCCGGAAGCAGCTTTCCAAACGGACATTTCAGGATGTCCTGCAAGAGCAGGGCAAGGACGAGGACGGGGGAGCCAAGAAGAAGAAGGAGGAGGAGGAAGAAGGTGAGGCCCTGGGGTTGGGGGGTGGGGACTGACTGTGTGTGTGTGTGTGTGTGTGTGTGTGTGTGTGTGTGTGTGTGTGTGTGTGTGTGTGTGTGTGTGTGTGGTGTGTGTGTGTGTGTGTGTGAGTGTGATCTGGAGGGGCGGGGGCCTGTCTGAGAGCGCAGGGTGTGAGGACCCCACTGATTTGACACCTCTGTCCAAGAACCCACACGAGTCCGTCAGAATCCCACAGCCCCACCCGGGGAATTTTGTCATGAAAACATTCTGGAATACATTCGTTTGGCCATCTTAATTCAGTACGAATTCATATACAGTTTCTGATTTTTCTCTTCTATTTCTATGTTTCTCATATGGAATATATTTTCCTCTAAGTGGTTTGTTTTTTGTTGTAAATCTTGCCAGAAAGCAGAGAGGTTCGCAAACTTCCAGGGCCCATGGTGCCTTAGTAACTTTTTCACGGTGCCTCAAGGCCAATACCTTTACTGTTTGGTTTGTTAAGTTGTTATGTCTGAACAACTATTTATTTATGTTCTAGCAACTTGGGCGTTTGAGAAAATAATACATATAACGTTGAAAGGAAAAATAATATTTTATTTCACTGTTAAATAATCATAATTAGTTACTAATTGTGATGTCTGCTGGGCACTGCACAATTGCTCAGACTTTGGAATCCAGTTGAACACTGCCACTTTCCTTGTTGATTTTTATGCAGTACTTGGTTTTTATCACACCACCAGTGAGTACCCAGCCTTGCAGAAAGCTAACGTCAGGAATTGCCAAGAATGTGATCTAATACTGACAAGTAAAATACCCTGAGCTAGTAGGTCATGCGGTGTCCAGCAGATGTCACCAATTTGCCTTGAAAATGTAAAATGCCCTCCGTGGGAAACACAACCATAAAGACCTGATCCATTGATCATTTGGGGCTTGTACGAGATTATAATAATCGTAGCCTTTGCCACTGTCAATTTGTTTGTTTAATAAAAGGTCCTTATTAGGTTTATCTTTCCCAGGGAAGATCTGAGTTTGGTGGAGATTTGATTTCCAGTTGGCAATTTTTAGTAACAAATTTTACTATAAATCATGCAGTTTTAGCCATTGTCTGTGTCTGGGGATTTTGGGGGGTGAGGTGGGGCTTCTTTCTACTGAGGCAGATTTTTCCCAAGTTAGTTGATGCAGTTTTTATTATTACCCTGGAGGTGGGGTTTTTGTTTTTGTTTTTCCAGTCAGCTTAAAAAAAAACACCTTTATTTTTAATCTCTAACAAGTTACTGTTGGCATTTTGAACCCTTTCCAGTTCTATTTTGCAGTAAAAAATTCTAAAATAATGGTTTATAAGAAAAGACTGGCCCTCTCTGTTTCTTAGCTGCCCAGGTGAGCATCGGGGCTGGTTTCCCTCGAGGTCCCTGCCTGGTTCAGGGCTGACCAGGAGCGGGCTCTCACGCCTCCCGTCACTTCACAGATGTTCAGTCAGCACAGCAAAGAAAAAACGGGGGCAGAGTGTCTTGGGAATCGAAATGCCCTTTGTGGGGGGGCGGTCATAGTGACTTTTTGCCACCTGGCTTTTTTTTAATCGGTCCTCAGAATTAGAGACACCAACAGAAAGCCTCACAGAGCCTGAAGGGGGCAAGAAGAAGGAAGCAGAAGAAGGGGACCAGCCCAGGTCACCCCCTGAGCCCCTGAAGACCTCCAGTGAGTTTCTGGTCCTCTTCCTCCCTGAAGCCCCATCTCTCTGGTTTTGGGGGTCAGATGTCTTTGGAGGACAGTTAACTTAAATAAGGCTCAGATAAGATAAGACTTAAATAAGATTCTCCAGTGTGTTGTCTAAATGCAAATTCTAGGGGAAATTATAGGTTCTATTGCTATCATTATTATTATTATTTTTTAATATTTATTTATTTATTTGGCTGCGCTGGGTCTTAGTTGTGGCATGCAGGATCTTCATTGCTGAGTGCAGGATCTTTTAGTTGCATCATGCAGGATCTAGTTCCCTGACCAGGGATCGAACCCGGGCCCCCTGAGTTGGGAGTGTGGAGTCTTAACCACTGGACCACCAGGGAAGTCCGCTATTATTATTTTTATTGTTATTTTTCCTCCGTGCATGTGAGGAAAAAAAGAGCCAGTCATCCTCCAACAAAGTATCTTTCAGAAATTGTAGGCACTGTATGTTATTAATTGAGCAATAATTTAAAATTTTTTTAATTAAAAAAATTTTTTTTGGCTACACCACACGGCATGTGGGATCTTAGTTCCCCAACCAGGGATCGAACCTGCTTCTGCGGTGGAAGTGCAGAATCCTAACCACTGGACCACCAGGGAAGTCCTGAGCAATAATTTTTTTAAGTTAGGTAACCAGGGGGAGTTAACAAGATTTTAGAGGTTAAAGTTACCCTCCCAAGCCATATAGGACAGTTCCTGCAGTGAGGCGTCCAGAAGACTCCCGTGGCAGAAAGAACGCTGTGGGGATATTTTTCGGATGCAGGATCGTATCTGATTTTCTGCACCTGCAGAAGTGGGAATATTTTCTTATCGTACCAAGATTTTTTTCCCCACCATCCATGAGTCTCCAATCTCAGGCCAAATGCTAGAATTCCACTAGTTAGTCCTGAAGCATCAGGCCTGAGAGGCTCCAAAATGAAACTATGGAAAGGAAAAGGGCAGAATTGATTATGTCTTCCATCTTCAGGGTCAGAATGACCTTGAGGTTAAAAAAAATAGTCAAAATAGTTTGCATCACCATCTGACCTCTCTCGCTTTCAAAGCAAAGCCCCCAACAGAAAGCGTTTCAGAGCCCAAGGTGGCCGTGAAGCAGGGACCACAGGAGGACGGCCAGGCTAAGCCTCCCCCCAAAGCTCCCAAGACGCTCAGCAGTTTCTTCTGTGAGTTTCACCCCCTCACCCTGCAGGGTTGCACCGGGGAGAGGCGGGTGGATCTTTCTCCAGAGAGTGCGGCCTTCCCGTGGGTTAGAAAGTCTAACTTGGTTAGAAAGTCTAACTCGCCTCTCGCAATGCTGGCTGGAGAGTGGTTGGCAGGCAGGGGCTGTCAGAAGGAGAAAGGACCCACCATTTCCCTGCTTCATTCCCAGCTCCCCGGAAGCCAGCAATCAAAAAAGAAGCGAAAGAAGAGGGACCCAGCGCTCTGAGAAAGGACGAGACCAAGGGGTGAGTCAGGATCTATTGTAAAGATGACAGCGGATTAAACAGAATAAGGCAGTGAGTCCAAGATCTCTCTGATCTGATTGTAGGTAGGCCTCCGAAAATGAGACCGGTAGTCACCAAACATTCTTTCAGCCTTAAAATTTTGTGATTAGGGTTTAATTATTCTAATAAAAATGTTGGGGGGATTCTTAATGGCAATTTTGTACCCCAGTTGAGACCTGATTAGTGAGATTAAATGGCCCCATTTCAGCACGTGACTGCCCTGTAGGAACGGTCGGCTCCTGTTCTTGGACGTCTACTATGTGTCAGATCCGGTGCTGAAGGTTTCTGTTATGCCTTTTTACTTCATCTCTGCAGTAGTCCTGCGGAGGAAGCAGGTATTTTAGCCATTGCACAGACATTGAGACTAGTAGCCCAGAGAAGTTAGGTCATCTTCCCTGGGTCACACAGGGAGGCGGGGGTAAGGCCAGGCCTGAAACCTGGGTCCACTTACGTTTTTTTGTTTGTTTTTTCCCCCTGACTCTTCCTCTGGAATGTGAGCTCCAGGTTAGCAAACTTGTTTTCATTCACTTCTGTGCCCTTGTGCCTAGAATAGGTGCTCAATAAATATTAGCTGGAGGAATGGCACTTAGTAGGTGCTCAATAAATATTAGCTGGAAGAGTAACTTCCCTTCGACCCAGGCATCTACCCTACAGTCTCCCTTTTCCCTCCACAGACACCTGGACCCATCCAGCTACAATCCTGCCAAGAACAACTACCATCCCGTCGAAGATGCTTGCTGGAAGGTGGGCCAGAGGTGAGGCTTGGCCCTCCGCAGACTGTCCTTCTCCAGTCCCTGGCACTGCGGGAGGCCCTGTCTCCGTAGGCTTCAGTGGGAGAAAACTGGCAAATCTCTCCCCTCCGTGTTTTGGGGAGACCATCGGCAGCTCTGAAGGGGACGGAGAGAAAGCCCCAGGCAGTGGCTGGGCGGGGTTGCGTGCCTCTGGGGATTTCGAAAGGCTGTCCCCAGGGAGGCATGGGGAGGAAGGTGGCTGGAGGGGCGACATGGGTGTGTGCACAGCGCTTGTTTTCTCTTTTCCTCCCGCAGAGTCCCTTACCTGGCTGTGGCCCGGACGTTTGAGAAGATCGAAGAGGTTTCCGCGCGGTAATTAACCAGGCCGGCCTGGCCGGGGCCACGGGGTGAAGGCCCTTCCGGCTCTGTCTCTCTGGCAGCGTCTGTGCCTCCAGCTGCTTAATCCTTTTAACCTCTCCTCTCTCAGCTTCACCCTGACACATGAGATCACAGGCCACGGGCATGGCCACGAGAGCGGCTGCAGGCCCTCTGGAGGCCCAGGCTCAGGAGGCCCAGCCATCATTTCTGCCTCATTTGTTGGTCAGAGCAAGATGTGAGGGTGAGCCCAGACCCCTGGCATGAGGAACCAGCCCCCACCTCCTGGAGGCAGGAACGGAGTCTAGCCTAAGTAGTCAGAAGTAGCTGCCACCTGGCTGACGTGCCTCGACGCTAGAGGAAATCCAGGTCTTGTTTGTAGCGAGAAACCCATCTCAGCCCGATACTAGCTCTGTGACCTTGGGCAAGTTACACGATCTTTCCACGCCTCCGTTTCTTCGCCTGTAAAATCAAATAATATCTAGCTCAGGGGAGCTGTGAGAATTCAGGGAGTTAGAGAATGCAGAGGGCTTAACACCAGTGTCTGGCACCTAGGAAACAGTCCGTACGCATCAGCTGTTACTTCTCTACAGATGATGGTCAAATGGAATTCCTTTTCCCCCCAGCAGCCTGTGATGGTGCCTGTGGCTCGGGTCACACACCGGGCGCTGGTCGTGAGCCCTCTCCTCGTCTCTGTTCCCGGATTCCTTTTATCCCGCCACCGCCGCCCCACTTTGGTCGTGAAACGCCAGGTGGTCACACACGCACCCCCGCCCCATCCCCTCCTCCAGGCTCCGGATGGTGGAGACACTGAGCAACCTCCTGCGCTCCGTGGCGGCCCTGTCACCTGCTGACCTCCTCCCCGTCCTCTACCTCAGCCTCAACCGCCTGGGGCCGCCCCAGCAGGGCCTGGAGCTCGGCATTGGCGACGGCATCCTCCTCAAGGCCGTGGCCCAGGCCACAGGTGAGGAGGGGGCTGTGATGGAAGCCCCCGTGGTGGCGGGGGGAGCTTCGAGGGAGGGAGTGGAGAGGCCGGGAGCACCTGGGAGATGATGGAGGGGGATTGGGAAGGTGGAGAGACGGGGACAGCGAGGGCAGAGAGCGGGGTGCGGGGGGAGAGGAGGACCAGGTCTGCGCCGAGACCCGGTCGGGGTGGGAGGAGGTGCTGCAGGCCCAGAGCAGGACGGGAGCTGGGACTGAGGGCTGGGGCTTGCAGAGGTAGCAGGGCTTTGACCAGCAGAGTCGGGGTGGGGGGGGGGGGGGCGGAGATGAGGAAAGAGCAGGGTGTGGGCGGGGCCGGCAGCCTCCAAGGGCCGAGCCCTCGGTGCTTAGGAGAAGCTGGCCATGTGGACGGGGCCTCCTGCCCACCAGGGGCCTGGAATGCTCCATGTTTATTGTGACAGCGTCGGGGAGCTGTGGAAAGGTCCTGAGCGGGCAAAGGGCAGGGTCGGTTCTGGGCCCGTGTGCAGGCTGGACAGGAAACCAGGAGGCCGGGCAGGAAGTGGGGGCAGAGGTCCGGGGGGAGGAGGAGCTGATGCCAGGGTAGCTGTGGGTAGCAGAGCAGAGGGCAGGAGAGGAGAGAGATGGGGGCCAGGAGGGAACTGCCGGGCTCAGGGGGTCAGGGATGGAGGAGGTGAGAAGAATACCCCAGGATCCATCATGCTGGACCCACCACCAGGACAGGACACCTTGAGGGGCAGGCCGGGTCAGGGGAAGTTACTAAATTCAGCTTGGGACCAACCTGTATCTGTGGGCCACCCAACAGTTGAGGAAACGAAGCTCAGCAGGTCTGGATCACAGAGCAGGATCTGGGAGCCCTGAGCTTCGGAGGCCTGGTTACGTGCTGCCCAGTTCTCGCGCCCCGGGAGAGGGTCTCTGGGGAGGAGAGGGGCGGGGCTTTGAGTCACACCTTGGGCAGCACCAGCGCTTAAGGAAGAAAAGGTTTGAGGGTTTCGTGAGAGGACAAGGTGCCTGAGGAAGATTGACTGGGAATGGAAGAGAGTCATGGGGTCGTCGGAGCCAGAGGAGCTGAGATCAGAATCCTCCCACTCGTTCACTCAAGACACATTCATTAGGTGCTGACATCGCACCAGACCCGCGGCAGACTGTCCATTAGGAGACTTCCCTCTGCCAGTAACACAAAACCCAACCACGCTGGTGCAAAGGAAGAAGGATTTCTTCTTCTTACATAGTGAGGAGTGGAGAGTAGGCGGCAGCCAGTGCCACCCGGCCTCCCTGCCAGACGGGACCGAGGGGCCGAGGCCGTTTCCACCCTTCCGTGTTCACGCTCACACGTGTCTCCTCAGGGCCCCCTCAGCTGCCCGGCCCAAGGGGTGTAGAGAGTTGGTCAGGCGATACCACTTACAGGCACGGGGCCTGGCAACTCGGTCGTGTGTCCTCGTGGCTTCCAGATAAAGCTTTGGAATATAATTGTTTTGGAAGTGAGTTGGGGTGCATCCAGACACCGGAACCTGCTTTGTGTTTTGCGTATCAGCGATGCCATGGAATAGATAAGTGTAGGTTGTTGTCAAAAAAAAAAAAAAAATCTCTCTGGCCAAGTGGCCAGAGATTGAAATGCGTGCTGTTTCATTGTGAATTGCTTTCCCTCTGTTTCTTTCGTACATGAGTTGGGGCATTGCGCCGACGTGATATGTGTGGGTAAGTTGTGTCACCTCTGCATTTCTTCCGGAGTAGAGAGAAGTGACACAAAATGCCTGTCCTGGGAAGGGCCTGTGGTTCTGATAGGTTGAGAACTGCCGGGCAGAGCTGTTGTGATAACTTGCCTCCACCTTCCCAGCCTCCTGCTCTTTTTAAAATGTATTTTATTGCAGTATAGTTGATTTACAATGTTGTGTTAATTTCCACTGTACAGCAAAGTGACTCAGTTATACATATATTGGGTTGGCCAAAACGTTCGTTCGCTTTTAAGTAAAAATAAAAGACACATTTTTTCATTTTCACCAAGAATTTTATTGAACAATGTATTCACTAACCAAACAAACTTTTTGGCCAACCCAATATATATACATTCTTTTTCATATTCTTTTCCATTATGGTTTATCACAGGATATTGAATAGAGTTCCCTGTGCTGTACAGTAGGACCTTGTTGTTTATCCATCCTATATATAATAGTTTGCGTCTGCTAACCTCAAACTCCCACTCCTTCCCTCCCCCACCCCCTGCCCTTGGCAACCACAAGTCTGTTCTCTGTGTCTATGAGTCTGTTTCTGTTTCGTAGATAAGTTCATTTGTGTCATATTTTAGATTCCACATATAAGTGATATCATATGGTATTTGTCTTTCTCTGTCTGACTTCACTCAGTATGATAATCTCTAGTTGCATCCATGTTGCTGCAAAGGGCATTATTTCGTTCTTTTTATATGGTTGAGTAGCGCTCCACTGTATGCATGTACCACGTCTTTATCCATCATCTGTTGATGGACATTTAGGTTGTTCCCATGTTTTGGTTATTGTAAATAGTGCTGCTATGAACCTAGGGGTCCAGCCGCCTACTCCTACGGCAAGGGGCGCCCGTGGGACCCAGCCTACACAATTAGTAAGGCCAGAACAGCTCCGTTGTATTTAAATTGATGACTTCAAAAGGATAAGGTGACAGAAAACAAGCAAAGGCCCATTGGGCTCTGCCGGAGGATGTTAATGAGCAACTAGAGGACAGGCAGAGGGTCCCTTGGCCGCCTTCTCCGCCTACACTTGCTCGCCTGGTGATCTCATTCCACCCCAAGGCTTTAAATCCCGTCTACACGCTGACGACACCACCCCAGACATCCCCTCTGGTGTAGACGGGTTCATCATCCAGGCCGCCTGGAGCCGGGAGCCGGGTGGCCACACCTCTCCTTGCCCTCAGCACCCTCTCTCTCCGCCCCCCAAGGCCGGCAGCTCGAGTCGGTCCGGGCCGAGGCGGCCGAGAAGGGCGACGTGGGGCTGGTGGCCGAGAGCAGCCGCAGCACCCAGAGGCTCGTGCTGCCCCCGCCCGCCCTCACCGCCGCCGGCGTCTTCACCAAGTTCCGGGACATCGCGCAGCTGGCCGGCAGCGCTGTGAGTGGGCAGGCGGCTCACGCCCTCTCCAGACCCTTTTCCCCCGGGGACCCAGAAGGCTCTGGTTAGCCTGTTCAGGGCTGGATCGCCTTGGTCCTGCTTGTGGGACCAGAGCTTCCTCTCCTTCTGCCGCTCTCAAGACCGAGGGAACCTCTTCCTGAGAGCCTAACCCTGATCTACTGCGGGCCGTGGGACACGGCTCCATAAGCATGTGCTGAGCAAAGCTAGGGTGGGAGGCCAGAAGAGAGCGAGCTTTTCACCGCACTGTGAGCGCGCAGCCGTGGGATGGGGGAGCAAGGGGGGGATGGGGGGCAGGTATTCCAAGGTGGCAGCTCCCCAGGCAGCATGGGTGGCGGGGAGGTGTGGTCCCCTCCCCTCCCTTCACCCAGGCGCTGACCGCCCTTCCCGCATATCTTCAGTCCACAGCCAAGAAGATGGACGTCATCAAAGGCCTCTTTGTGGCCTGCCGCCACTCAGAAGCACGGTTCATCGCCAGGTGAGTGTGTGGGCCTGTGAGGGTGGGGAGAGGTGAAGGTGGAGAGGGCCTGGCAGCTGTATCGCTGCTAGTGCCCCGACCGCCCTTGGATGAGAACAGCGTGAGTGAGGAGCCTGGGCCCTGAGGGGGCGGGATGGGAACATAGGTTTCCTTTCACAGCCGGCTCCTCTTCTCAGTAGCACTGCCTGGAGAAGGGTGGGGGCTCGTGGGTGAAGAGTGCCGCGCTTGATTAGTCATGTCTGCCTTGGCCTGAGTGGGGACGGTAAGCAAGCAAGGTAGCCAAGCGGTAGCCATCCTTGAAGTATTTCTCCGACATAGTCGTTGGAGTGTTTCTTGGGTGCCCTGCCCCATGCCACGTGCTTTCTTCCTCCCTGCAGCTCTTGGAGGTGGGCCCTGTTAGCCTCACCCCAGTTTACAGAAGGGGAGATGGAGGCACAGGGAGGTGAAGCTTCCTGCCTGAGGTCGCCATGTGGCGGGGACAGGTTCCTGGCCATCACACTCTGGCACCCCTGGGGCAGGCTGCCTTCCAGTTCCAGGCCCAGCTCTGGCCCTGCCCCACCTTCCCCGAGCTGCGCCAGCTTCTCAGAGGGCAGCTGAGGAGAGAGGCGGAGACGCCTGCAAGACCCCTAGTTCTGTCCGCAGGCGCTGCCAGCGGTCACGGTGGTTACTGGCCAGCCTCAGTTTCCTCCTCTGTTAAGTGGGGCTGTGTGATCTCAGGTCACTTCCGGCTCTGGAGGTTGCTCTGGTTTTGAGGAGAGGGTCGAGGTGGGGGAGACCGGAGGAGGGAGGAGCAAGGGGTAGAGGGCAGGGTCGGACAGATACGGACAAGCCCACTCCCCATTACCTGCTGTCTCCCCAGGGCCCTGAGTGGACGGCTGCGCCTCGGGCTGGCAGAGCAGTCGGTGCTGGCGGCCCTCGCCCAGGCCGTGAGCCTCACCCCGCCAGGTCAAGGTGAGCCCACATGTCCGGCCCTGTGCCCACCACTCGAGTTAACCTGGCTGCCCTTCTCCTTGTCAGAAGTCCACGCCCACGCCCACACGTGGTTCCCACCTCCCGCTGCCACTCCAGGCTTCTCTCCCCTGTGGACACTGTCCCCGGCACCACCACCCACTGTGGACTCGGGTGGCTGAGCGGGGTCGGGCCCATCCCAAAGCCTCTTCTGCTGGGCCTTGTCTTAGAATTCCCCCCAGCCGTGGTGGATGCTGGGAAGGGCAAGACAGCAGAGGCCAGAAAGACATGGCTGGAGGAGCAAGGCATGATCCTGAAGCAGACGTTCTGGTGAGTTCCAGGGGCCCTGGGCAGAGCGAGAGGGGCGGGGGTAGCCAGAGGGGGGCAGGGCCCGAGGGGTCATAGGTGAAGTGGGAGGGGCCGGCAGCCAGCAAGCATCCGTGACCATCACAGGGCTAGTGACAGAGCAATGGGTGGTGATCCAGACGAGGCTGGTGCTGGGCACAGGGAGGACGACAGAGACCGGGAAGACGGCCAGCAGTGAAGGGTCAGGGACACGGGGACAGGGAGGGACGCTGACACACACAGGAGGAGGAGCTATCGAGCGGTTTCCAAGCTCCAGACAGGACTGCGCGTGTGGAAAGGCTGCGAGAGCCCCCGGTGGGGGCTGGTGACTGACGCACAGTGAGGGGTCGTGACAGTCACGGAGTGATGGTGAGGGCTCCAGAGAGAGCCACACGGAGGGACCTGGCTAGCTCCCGACCCAGGGCTGGCCACAGCGGGACGGTGACAGCCCAGATACAGCGTCAGCGGCAGGAGGGCAACCGAGCCATTCCACAAATGCCCGCGGGGCACCTGCTCTGGGCCAGGCCCCTTGGGTGCTGGGTACACAAGGCAAACAAGCCCTGCAGAGCCTCTGGGGCCAGGGCGGCAGCCTTAACTCTGCCCCTGCGTGGACACCTACAGACTGTCGCTCTCAGGCCTGCCCAGGCCAGTTAAATCAGAATCTTTGCAGGCGGAGGCTGGCCTTGAAGAAACACTTTTTCGAACACATCCTTGAGTGGCTGTGACATGTAGCCCAGGTAGAGAATCACTCGTCTCGTGATGACAGACTGGGGAGCGATGGCGGGCCCGGCTCAAGGGAGACAGAGTCAGAGCGATATATAGTGACACTGAGGGAGGACTCTGACAGAGACAGGGCGACGGGGGAGTCGGGGACAGGCCGGAGCAGACCCTGGGACCAGGTGGCAGGCAGAGCTGGATCTCGCAGCCAGAGAGCAGAGTTCTAGAAACACATGCCCCACCTTTTTCTCGCCCCCCACCCCAGCGAGGTGCCCGACCTGGACCGGATCGTCCCCGTGTTGCTGGAGCACGGTCTGGAGCGGCTCCGGGAGCACTGCAGGCTGAGCCCAGGTACCCGCCCCACGGGCCCCTCTAGAGTCGGTCTACAGCCTCACCCTGGGCCCCAGCGCTGGGCTGGCCGCCTTCCGGCTCCACCCCCTCCACCTGGCCTTGGCTTCTGCCCTCCAGGGCGGCCGCGGGAGGGCCGCTGCTCTGAGAGCACCCGTCTCAGAAGCCGCGGGACCCTCTCCTCCAAAGTCAGCCCTGTCCCCTGTGCCAAAAGCCGGTCCTTTTCTGCTCGGACTTCCCGCTTCTGTGTTAGAGCTGCCACACCAGAGATTCCCCAGAAGGCGAGGCAGGCAGACACACAGACTCTCGTTTTCTTGTACGTAAGAGTCCAGAGGGAGGCAGGAGGCCAGGGGGGGCTGCGCGGCACTCCAGGGCTCAGCCACCCACGTTCCCTCGGTCCCGTCACTTTGTCACCCTGAGGTTGTCACCCTAATGTGCCCCCCCACCCCGTCTACCTGACCTCACTCTCATCGCAACCCCCCCAGGGGTCCCCCTGAAACCAATGTTGGCCCACCCAACCCGGGGCGTCAGTGAGGTCCTGAGGCGCTTTGAGGAGGCAGCTTTCACCTGCGAGTACAAATACGATGGGCAGAGGGCACAGGTAAGGGGGTGGACACATCCCTTCTGCAGAAAGGGGCACGCCGTCAAGCAGGGCCATGGGGTCCCTCAGACCCGAGTTCCAGGCCGGCCGGCCTCTGCCACGACTGCCCGTCTGGTCGTGCGCATCTCTCGGGGCTGTAGTTCCCATCTCCGGGCAATGTGCGATCATAGCCACCTGACTGGCTTCTCTGAGAATCCGTTTTGATAATATCGTCACAGCCCTGACCCACGGCAGTGGGAGCTCAAGCAGCGTCGGCTGCGCTCGGGCCCTGCTGGTGGGTGTGTTAATGTAACGGGTGCCTCCCAGGGCCGGAGATGTCCTTGGTCTGGGCTGTAAGGATGCTCGTCTCGTTGTGGCTCTTCTGTCCTGGGGGGGGAGTTGGGGCCGGCTCCGCCCTGTTCCTCACCTCGGGATGGATAAGCGAGCTTGGTGGGCGCCACCCGGTGGTGCCTTGAGGAGGCTACACACAGTGGATTCAGTAGACGCTTAACAACACAGATGGATCTTTGAAATACAGTGCTGAGAAGAAAATGAACAAAATGAGTTACCATAGTGACAGTGATTTTAAAAATTATATATATTTAAACTCATATATTACATCATACACACACACTACTATTTCTTGGGATAATATACGTGTTAGGTGGCACATATGTAGCTCTACTCAAGGACTGTGGCCCAGACGTAGTAAAATGAATAAATTAAAATCATAGAAACCGGAATGATGTTTACGGCGTAACAACATCCAGACAGATCCACACATACACGCAGAGCAAAGTGCCTGTGCTTGCAGGGGGAGGAGGGTAGGGATTGGAGACGAAGCAGAGGTGGCGGGGACTTCCACAGACAGGGCTGGGAGGTGCTGTTTGAACCAAGGAGAGGATTCACTCAGGTCTCTGCACCAGTACCTCCTCCAGAGCTTCTGGAACCTTCTGCCAATGAACACGGGGTCAAGAAGAGAAAGGAGGGGCCCCTGGGGGCGGACCCAGCCCTGAGTCCCTCTCTGCTCCCCTGCTGTGGCAGATCCATGTTCTGGAAGGCGGGGAGGTGAAGATCTTCAGCAGGAATCAGGAGGACAATACCGGAAGGTACCCCGATATCATCAGCCGCATCCACAAGGTGGGCACCTGCTACTGCCTCTCACTCAGATGGGGGCAGGGGCTGCACGTGCGGGTGCAGGGGACTGAGGCCCAGCCAGGCCAGCTCGGCACAGCAGGGGTTGATGGGAAGGAGACTGGAGTGCATTGGGCTGCAAATAACGGAACAACTGCAGATGTTATTTTTTTCTCAAATCTGAAGGCGGGTGGCCCTAGGCTGGCTCAGCTGAGCACCAAGGTCCTCCCAAACCCGGCTTGGTCCTCTGTCCTCTACTGTCCTTGGCTGGTTCCATTTCATCTCAATGCTTGTCCCCTATGGTCTCCAAGTAGCCACCATGCTTCCAGACAGACAGGAAAGGGGTTCCAGCTTCTATCCCTTCCCACAAAGAAAGTTAGTGCTTTTCTGGGTACCTCCTACCACCCCCGGCTGACACCAGCATGGGGGGTCCCTGTCCAGCACTGGTTGCCATGGCCACTGTGGTGCAGCAGAGGCTGGGGAAGCCAGAATCGTGCTCTCTGACAGGGAGAGAGTTTGGGATGAGGGTGAAGGCAGCCTGCAGACTGGCCCCACAGCCTAACTAGGGCTGGGTCTCAAAGGCCCTGGAGCCGGGGGCGTCTCTGCCCCCAAGGGGGCGGTTTGGGGCCTTTTTTAGGGGTCTTCCATCAAAGAGCCATTCTCTTGCCTTCCCTAATTAATTAGGAAGTTTGTTCTTTCCTAAAGCAGCAGGACAGAAGTAACAGTACAGCACAGGCATTAAAGGAGTTCCTGTTACATGCCAAGCGCTGCTGTTTTAAACCAGCTTAAGGTGTAGCTTTGTAAAAGGTTCTGATAGAGTTTGAAGAGTTTTGACAAGTTCATACCCCCACATAATCAGCATGTAAAACGTTGCCGTGTTTTCGTCACTCCAGAATGTTTCCCCGTGCCCCATGCCAAGTAGGCCCCTGTCCCCACCCCCATCAGCCATCTCCTGAGGCAACAGCCACTGATCTGCTTTTTCGTTGGGACAGGTTCGTTTTTGCCTCTGCTAGAGCTCCACATAAGTGGTGATAGTACAGGGTCTTTTGTATCTGGCTTCTTTCGCTCACTCATTCAACAAGTATTTGTTGGGCGACTGCCCTGTGCTGAGCCCTGTGCTGGAGGCTGGGGCTTTAACAGAGACGGCGGGGCAGGCAGATCTTCCTCAGAGTCCCGCCGCTGCCTCTATGAGTATACTCAGAGATCGGGCGCTGAAGGAAAGGTCCAGCATTCTTTGAGCCTTTAAAAGAATAAGACTTAGACTTGGTGTCAGGAAAGCAGGGCCATCACCAAGCACAGCCCAGGGTACAGTGGGAATGGGGCCCCTGGAGTCGTGCAGATTCTAGCGTAAACAGCACGTGCAAAGGCCCGGTGGTTGGAGGGGCACAGCCCATTCAAGAAACAGAAAGGCTAGTGCATCGGGGTACAGAGCGTGAGTCTGAGGGGGCCAGGTGAGGCGAGGGAGGGCCACGGGCTGACCAAGGAGAGGTCCCACAGCTTTGGGGAGCCACGGGGTGGTTTTTAGCAGGGATGAGAAGTGATCAGATTTGGGGTTTGCCAAGAGCAGCCTGGCTGCTGTGAGGGGAGTGGATTGGACGGGGTCAGTGCAGGGGCGGGGAGACCAGTAGGACGCTGTGGCTTAGGCTGGACCGGGCTCAGCAAGGTGGTGACAGGTGGACAGCTTAGCAGTTTCGGCGCGGAAATGGACAAGTTCACGGGGTAATTGAGTGTGAAGTGGGAGGAAGAGGAAGATGACAAAGGCTCCTTGGTTTCCAGCTTGTGGGACCAAATAGTAAGTCCTCAGAAAACACAGTTTTTTTCCCCTCTCGGTGGGGAACAAGAGAAGGGGTCTGTGTTCACATGTGTCTCTTTAAGGTTGACGTCAGTTTGTCAGTGGATCTTCAGAGCTGCAGAAGGAAAAAGATATTTGTTTCTCTGTGTCTGTCTTTTGGCCTCATCCACCACCTCTCACCAGCCCTGGGTCTCCCTCTTCACCTTTCAGATTAAACTCCCGTCAGTCACGTCCTTCATCCTGGACGCGGAAGCCGTGGCTTGGGACCGGGAAAAGAAGCAGATCCAGCCATTCCAAGTGCTCACCACCCGCAAACGCAAGGTAGCCTCTGCCCCCCCGCCTCCACCGCCTGCCCTCATCTTCCACCCAGTCCTGTGCAATCCCAGAGAGATAGAGCTGTCAGTTGGGTTGTAGTTCTCTCAGCCTTTTGCAGTGTGGCTGCCACAGCTCCAGCCATCACATTCTTATCCTAGCATGCCAAGTTGGAAGGAGGGAAGGCCTCTTTTCCAACATCTGTTTTATTATGAAAGATCTGTTCTAGGAGCCCCCACAACCTGCACCCCAGCAATCTTCTTTACTCTCATTGGCCAGAGTTGTGTCATGTCACCCCCATTAGCTGTGAGGGAGGCTGGGAGAGTAAATACCTAGCAGAGGTGAATGAGGTGGTTGGGCTTAGCCAAGAGCCATCACAGTTCGGTGCGTGTGGCTGGCAGCATTGATGCCCTCACAGGTGTGCGGCCTGTTGGCTGGGGAGAAGGGGGGGATGGCAGGTGACCGGGGTGTCTGCCTCAGGCATGATGGGAAGGGACCCAACTGGGCCCCGTCTCACCTTCCCCCTCTCCTGGCCTCCGTCCTGCCCTGACCCAGGAGGTGGACGCGGCAGAGATCCAGGTGCAGGTGTGTCTGTACGCCTTCGACCTCATCTACCTCAATGGAGAGGTGAGTTTTGGCATCGTGTCCGGGTCAGCTGGGGCATGACTTGAGGTGAGGGGGGAGAGCTTGGGAGCCAGCGGTTAGAGTTTCATCACTGAGCCCGGAGGCCACACTCGGGCAGTGGTTCTCAAAATGTGGACCGTGAGGCCCTCCCTTTCCCAATATCTCTGTGAGGGGGATTTTCTTCCTGTCCTGCAACCTGAACGACATTTTGCAGCCGTCCGAATGCAGAAGCAGATGTGAGAATCCAGCCTCTGTTACGCCAGACATTAGAGAATTGGCAAAAATATAAAATAGTGCCCCTCTTCACACTCATTTCCATAAGCCACACGATGACTTGTGACCCATCCGCTTCCTGCTTCTCCCGAGGTCGGAGTTTCTTCTCTTTATTTCCACGATGATGTCCCATCTCTCTCATCCTGCCCCACAGTCCCTGGTACGTGAGCCCCTTTCCCGACGCCGGCAGCTGCTCCGGGAGAACTTCGTGGAGGCGGAGGGCGAGTTTGTCTTTGCCACCTCTCTGGACACCAAGGACACGGACCAGATCGCCGAGTTCTTGGAGCAGTCGGTGAAAGGTGAGGGCATCCGCCAAGGTCTGCGCCCCCTCCGCCCAGCCCCCGAGATCTGCACCCATCCCAGCCCCACCCTGGACGACTGGACCAGAACCCTGTCTGCGTCTGTTGTGAGGCTGTGAGCCAGGGCTTCACAGGGCTCTCATGTGTCCCCCAGACTCCTGCGAGGGGCTGATGGTGAAGACCCTGGATGTGGACGCCACCTACGAGATCGCCAAGAGGTCACACAACTGGCTCAAGGTACCGCCTGCCCGCGCCCCCCTTTCTTGCTGAGCTGGGGACCGGAAGCCTGCCCCTGCTGGGTGGTCCCTGCCCAGTCCCCACATTCACCCCGTTTGAGCCCCGGAGCCCTTTGCTCAATCCCTCCCGCCTCCCACTGCAGCCAGCCTCGGCTCTGCTCCCCTAGCGAGTCGCCATGAGCAAATTCACCAAGGACTGGTGGAGAACCGCCCGGCTAGGCACCCCAGATGTGGGGGTGAGGGAGCCCAAGGAGCTTTCTGTTCCCTCTGAGCTTGCCTTCCACCAGGAAGTCAGCCAGGATGCAGACGGGATAAAGTTGGGGAGTGATGAGTGCTGTGAAGAAAGCAAGTCCACTTGGGGCCAGGGAGGGTCTGCAGTACTTTGGGTGATTGGGAAAAGCCTTTCCAGAGGCAGTGTTTGGGTCGAGACATGGATGATAGGAAGTGGTCAGTCATGTGAAGATCAGGGGCGGAGCATGTAGGTGGGGGTTGGGGGCGGGCAGCAAGTGCAAAGGCCCTGGGGTAGGAACAAGCTCGGTGTGTGCAGGGGTCGAGGACCATCGAGGCATGAGGTGAGGTCAGGGCAGAGAGGGTCCCAGCTCACCCAGCAGTGGGTGGTAAAAGAAAACTGGGTTTTCCTCCAAGGGTTTCAGGAAGCCAGCGGAGGTTTTAAGGGGGAAGTCACCTGGTCTGATTGTCGTTTGGCGCAAGTCCTCTGGCTGCTCTGTGGGTGGTGGACGGGTGTGGGGGTGCTGGGCAGAAGTGGGAGCAGGCAGGCGGAAGGCAGCTGTCCGGTAAGAGGTGATGGGAGTTTGAGCAGAGAGGCAGCAGTGAGGAGGGGGCCAGGAGACCCAAGCGGGAGATAGCCGGGCGCTGAGCTGGCCAAGCCTGTGGACAGGGTTTCCCTGTGTGTGTATTTTTGTTTGTTTGTTTTTTTAAATATTTACTTACTTATTTTGGCTGCTCGGGTCTTAGTTGCAGCACATGGGATCTTCGTTGCGGCATGTGGACTTCAGTGCGGCATGCCTGCAGGATCTAGTTCCCCGACCGGGGATCGAACCTAGGTCCCCTGCATTGGGAGCGCGGAACCTTACCCACTGGACCACCAGGGAAATCCCTCCCTGTTAGTTTTTTAGTTGTTTACGGTCCGTCCCGCCCCCACTAAGCTGTAAGCGGCTGTGCAGGTACAAACCTTTCCAGTCTCAAGAAATATTCGCTGTCGTATCCCCACGGCTGAGCTCCTGCCCGGCACACAGTTGGCACTTAATTATTATCTTTTTGGAATGAATGGATAAACGTTCTCTGTGTGAAGGAGTGGAGTGTGCCTCCATATCGAACGGAGGGGGGATCCGGGGTGACCCCCGAGGTCTCCCCACCTGACCTGTCCCCTCGATCCCGCCTCCTCTTCGCATTTGAGTCCCCTCTTTCTCATCAGCCCTTTCAGCGTGGAAACCTGTTCCACGTCCAGTCTCCTCCCGGTGACCGTCTCGGGTCTTCTCACCCAGCCCCTCCTCGCGCGCTGCTTAACCCCCAGCGGTGGGAGCCACACCCGAGCGTCCCACCCTCATCCCCCGCCTTCCCTCCTCGCAGCTGAAGAAGGACTACCTCGACGGCGTGGGCGACACCCTGGACCTCGTGGTGATCGGCGCCTACCTGGGCCGGGGGAAGCGGGCCGGCCGGTATGGGGGCTTCCTGCTGGCCGCCTACGACGAGGAGAGCGAGGAGCTGCAGGCCATCTGCAAGGTGCGGGGAGCCGGGGGGACCGCAGAAGCGGGAGGGGAGCGGATGTGACTCAGCCTCGGGGGGCGGGAGCTGGGAGGAGGTGGCGCCTCTGACCCCCGTGTCCTCCTCCTCGCAGCTCGGAACGGGCTTCAGTGACGACGAGCTGGAGGACCATCACCAGAGCCTGCAGGTGCGCGCTCCCTGCCTGTGTGTGCCTGGGGCCCTCGCCCTCCGGGGGGCTCGGGTGCGGCCCGCTGCTGCGGGGCCCGGCTTCCCAGCCCAGCACGTCCAAGTTCACGCCCCAGCCCTGCCGGCTACGGGCTGGAGCCTCCGGTCCGGGAGCCTCGGCCGCACCCGAGACAGGCTCAGGGAGGGCATGTTGCCCGTTCCCCGAGTTCGCCCTTCGGATGCCAGTGGAGCCCCTAGTCGTCGGGGCGTTTGCTGTTCTGGTCCCAGGCGTTCGGGGCGTGCTCTGGCTTTCCTGGTGTTGGTGTCTCTGGTCCTGTCTGTCCCATTCTTGGTTCTCCCTCTCTCTCTCTCTAGGTCTCTGACTCCCCGTCTCTGGGTCTCGGTTCCTCTCTCTGACTCTCTCTGCCTTTCATTTCTTGTCTCAGCTCCCAGGGTCTCTGTCATTTCTTCCTTTCTCCCGTTTCCCCCATCACCCCCCAGCTCCACCTACCACCAGCTTTTTACTTTGAGGGGCATCTGTATCTATCCCCTTCCCCCCGTCTTCCTCCCTCTTTCCTCACTCTCCAGTCCCGCCCCCCGCAACCCTCCCCTCAGCCTTGACTTTGAGATCCAAGACCCTCTCTCCCTTATTCCCGCCACTGGCTGCAGGCCCTGGTGCTGCCCGCCCCACGCTCCTATGTCCGGGCCGACGGCGCCGTGGCCCCCGACCACTGGCTGGACCCCAGCGCCGTGTGGGAGGTGAAGTGCGCAGACCTCTCCCTCTCCCCCATCTACCCGGCTGCCCGGGGCCTGGTGAGTAACTGGGGGACCCTGGAATAGACCCTCCGAAGGAACCCGAGCTGGGAGGGTGGGGAAGTGGGGGGAGGGGATCTTGGAGCCCATGTCCGAGCTTCCTGGGTGATGCTTAGGAAGACAGGAGCTTGCGTTTTATTTGGGTTTCAGATAACGAGGTCAAAGTCTCGTTAAAAGAAAAAAAAAAGAAATTCCCCAGGAGTAGAAAGAAAACCGTGAAACTGCTTTCTTTGATTTTTAAAATTTTTTTATTGTATTTTTTTAATTTTATGTTCTTATTGGAGTATAGTTGGTTTACCATGTTGTGTTAGTTTCAGGTGTACAGCAAAGTAATTCAGTTATATATATATATATTCTTTTTCAGATTCTTCCCTTTGTTACTACAAAATATTGAGTATAGTTCTCTGTGCTATATAGTACGTGCTTATTGTTTATCTACTTTATATATAGTAGTGTATATCCGTTAATCCCAGACTCCTAATTTATCCCTCACCCCCCCTTCCCCGCTTTGGTAAACCATAAGTTTGTTTTCTGTGTCTGTGGGTCTGTTTCTGTTTTGTATATAAGTTCATTGGTATCATTCTTTTTTGAAATCGCTTTCTTAAATATAATCTCACATTCCGCTCTTAAGTAATTTTTGAAAACAGCTCTTTTCAGTAAAAATTTACGATACTTCCTGCTGAGCATTTAGGTCCACTACTGCGTTTCTTTCTCAACTGTAGTTAATTTTCATGCTACCAAGTTTTAACATTCCTAGGCTAATTTCTCTCATAGTGGTTCTGTCCTCCGCATGTGCTAGAGGATCAGTGTTCCCGGGGAAACGCTGCCCCCACCGGCACTAGGACAGCTCTTAACATCCTCCTTCCGGAGATCAGGAAATCTTTTTTTTTTTTCTTCTTTTTTTACTGTTACAGATATGTCTTTTATTAGCACAAAAATTCAGCTTATTATCAACCAAGGTGTTCAACCCTAAAATCCACAGAGATCCCAAATCTTAATAACATTGTCAAAATGCAAATTATATTGTTTTCTCTTTATGGATTCTTAGAAACATCAATTTGGAGGTTTGTTTTTTTTTTAATTAAAGTATAGTTGACTGAGGAACAGGAAATCTTAAAGTGCATACTCCCTTTGGGATTTTTTCTGATCCTTCAAAAGCTAGCATGTGCTTTTCGGCTTAGCAGCTGACTTCCGTGTAAAGGCAAAACTCATACTTTTTATCTAGTTTCCTTCTTGAAATTTCTCACTCCTGCACCGTCTCGGGAAGATGGGGGCCCCTGGTAATAAAGACATGGGAACAGCATTTATCGAGCATTTAGGTGAAGCAGGCATGTCACTTGTTCACACTCATCCTCACCAAGACACTGACCATCCCATTTGACAGATGGGAAAATAGAGCCCCAGGGAGCGTAACTGGCCCAGGGTCACGAGGCTCTTGAGAGTTGGGAGCTGGGATTTGAACCTCACAGTCTGGTTTGAGAATCCACCCCCTCTTGGCCCTAATAATAATAACAACAGCCTAAAGCACAGCCACTGCAGCCTGTGTTTCTTACACGCTCCTGCTCCAGGGGAGCGGCCCCAAGCACTAAATGACCTTATTTAATTTTTACAACGACCCATCGCTTAGCCCCATTGTATGGATCAGGAAACAGGCCAGAGGCGCAGGAGTGGGGAGGAGACTTTGGATGGGGAATTGCCGCTGGGAGCAGGCTGGACTGCTGCTTGGTCCCCATCACCACTCTACCCACCGCGCCTCGTCTCCGCAGGTGGATAGCGAGAAGGGAATCTCCCTCCGCTTCCCTCGGTTTGTCTGCGTCCGTGAGGACAAGAAGCCAGAGGAGGCCACCACCAGTGCCCAGGTGAGGCCCGCGGTAGAGGGTGGGTGGTGGGCCCAGGGGTGGGCTTGCCCGGCCAGGCCTGCTTTTTGGAGAAGGTGGGCTCTGGCCTGGCTTGGCATGGAAGGGGGTGGGGCAGCCCCAGGGCTTCTGACCCTCCCACCACCCACCCTCTCGCTTCAGGTGGCCTGTCTGTACCGGAAGCAAAGTCAGATTCAGAACCAGCAAGGCGCAGAGCCAGACTCCGACCTGGAAGATTTCTACTAGGCCCCCTGCTCTCCCCGGGGGGCTGGGGGCGGAGGGGACCCAGGGGCGTCGCCTCAGGTGCTCAGCAATCTGGTGTAGCTGTGTGCGGGTTTTGATAATCAGGTGTGTGTGTGGGGAGGGGATGGTTTCAGCCGGGGTCTGGGGTTCTGTCATTCTTTTCAATAAATAATTGTTGATCACCTGCTCTGTGTCCGTGCTGGGCTCTGGGGGTACAGCCATAACAGCCCACCCTTTGATAGCGTGTAACGGTGTGTCACAACTGTTGAAACCAGGGCCTTGCCATAGAACTCTCTGCAGTGATGGAAATGTGCCACGTCCGCGCTGGGCGGTGTGACAGTCACCAGCCACGTGTGGCTGGTGAGCACTTGAAATGGGGCCAGTACGACTGAGGACTCAATTTTTAATTTTCACTTAAATAGCCACATGTGCCAAATGGCTATTTTTTTGGACAGTAGCTGTCCAAACTCTCTATATTAACTCCTTTAACCTGCCAGCAAGCCTACCAGGTAGGCATGTCAAGAGCCTGTTTCACAGATGAGGAAGCACACAGAGGGGAAGTAGCTTCCCCTGGGCTGCTGCTGGGAGGACCACACCAGGCTTCTGACTCAGCAGTCTGGCTTCAGGCCCCACACCTTTCCAGGACAGTCCCCATCCTGTTGGGAGACCGTTAAGTGCGGTGACTTGTGTGTGAGACTCCCATCTCTGCCACCCGCCATCTAGTGACCACGCCTGGCCTCTGAATCCTCAGCACAGCTTTCCAGACCCGACCTGTGAGGGCAGGCGGTGGACATACCTGTTTTCCCCATCCTTACATCCCCCAGCCCATAGCACAGTGCCTGGAGTATAGTCAGTGCTACTTTTCCTGATCAAAAAGGAGACCTGGTTGTGGCAGCCCTTCCTTTCTTCCTGCCCTGACTGTGGATGTGATGGTTGGTGCTGGGGCTGCCACCTTGTGATCATGAGGAACGAACCAGGAGAGACAGAGAAAGCCGCCCTGACAACCCTTAACCAATGAACCAAGGGCAGCAGCTGCCTAACTGAGTTTCTTGTCCTGGGAGTGGGGTGGAGGTGGGAGAAAAAAATAACAAAATCCTGTTGTGATCACACCACTGTAAAAATGGGGTTTGTTTCTCATAGTTGAAAGATCTCTTCCTTAAAGGATTGGCAATTAATGTGCATCCGTATTTATCAAGTTCAAATAAAACATTTAAGGCAAAATGTTTGATTAGGCGTTAAATACTGTATGTCTGGGGATTCCAGTGGCAGTCCGGCTCTGCATTGGTCCGCACGGTTCCCTTAGGCATGGACCGGGGTCTTCCTGAGGAAAGAGGGGCCGGGGACATGCCCTTCCTCCCCATGCCCCTGCAGGGCCCCTGTGAACACACTCAACCAGCCAGGGCTGCCATGTCCCTCTGCCAGGGCTGGGCAGGGATGTCCTCACTCATCAATGACCCTCATGACAACCCCGCTAGGTAGGTGCTTTTATTGTCCCCATTAAGCAGATGAGGACACAGGCACAGGGATGTAAGTTACTTTCCCCAGCTCTACCATCTAGGGAATGGAGGGCCAGGGTTTGGTCTGGGCAGTCTGCAAGAGGCCCTGCACTCAGCCCCCAACTAAATAAAGTGCCTCGTGGGAAGCCCGGCCTGTGTGCCCCTGGGAGGGTGTGACCTTATCCTGCAGTCAGAGAAGCGACACAGTACGGTCTAGGGGTGAAAAGATCATGCTGACGGCTGGATTTCGCAGACCCTGAAGAGATGAGCCTGGAGCTGAGGGGAGCAGCGGAGACCATGTTCCCCCTGGTGAAATCCTGTTCCTCCTTCTAAAAATTGTTGGAACCAATCAAGGGGAGATGATTCTTGGAGCTGGGCTCTGGGAAAAGAGTCTGCAGGAGGGGAGCCAGGGAGGTTTGCAGGAGCAAAAATTCATAATTGCATATGAATTGGAATGTGTCGTCTTGGTTGGTTATGTTACTGATGATGTTCATTCTAATCATTTAAGAAAGTGTCTGCCAGGGACTTCCCTGGTGGTCCAGTGGTTAAGACTCCGCACTCCCAATGCAGGGCGCCCCTGTTCGATCCCTGGCCAGGGAACTGGATCCCGCGTGCCCTCAACAAAGATCCTGCGCGCGGCAGCGAGGATCCCGAGTGCCGCAACTGGGACCCGGCACAGCCAAATAAATAAGTAAATTATTTTTTTTTCAAAAAAGGAAAAGAAAGTGTCCGCCAAGTTTCCCCACTATAAAGGGACTCTCCGGGCTTCCCTGGTGGCGCAGTGGTTGAGAATCTGCCTGCCAATGCAGGGGAAAACGGGTTCGAACCCTGGTCTGGGGGGATCCCACATGCCGCGGAGCAACTAGGCCCGTGAGCCACAACTACTGAGCCTGCGCGTCTGGAGGCTGTGCTCCGCAGCAAGGGAGGCCGCGATAGTGAGAGGCCCGCGCACCGCCATGAAGAGTGGCCCCCGCTCGCCGCAACTAGAGAAAGCCCTCGCACAGAAACGAAGACCCAACACAGCCAAAAATAAACAAATAAATAAATAAATAAATTTACAAATAAATAAATAAATAAAGGGACTCTCCTTTGAGATTAGTATTTTGTGAAGAGGTACTTTGAGCTATGTAAACATCAAACTGTCCACTTATCTATATTTGTATGGACTCCTGGTTTCCTATGTATCCTATATAATTTGTTTTAATTTTCAAATGGCCAGTGGAACTTCTTCAAGCTGGCCTCTGTGTTCTGTTGACGTGCCCCCGTAACTCTCTGAGCACATTCTTGCTTTATGGCGCAACAAGATGTAAATTTTAGGCTCATCTTCTAATATTAACACTTGTCCCGCTCCAGACGTGAAATCAGCCATTGCTTCTAGGAGACTTGGTTCCTATTTAGTGGGGAATGGTATTTAGAAGTCAGGATCTGGATGGTAGAGGTGTTCATTAATGCCACGGTGTCACTGCTTCTGTGTCCTCTTAGCTAGAGGATATATGTTCCCCTACACACGCAGTGCCGTCTGTGTTTCTTTGTATATCCCTCTCTGTAAGTTGAAATCCACGAGTATATACCAATCCCTCCCATTCCAATCCAACACCACAGAGCTCATCCTACCTTTTCCCCTTTCTGTACTGTATTAGGAACTCCCTTTTCCAACAGCGAGCAACCTGATTCCCATTATCCTCAATACAATCCCCCATGTAACCAGTCTCCCTTCTCCGTTGCCATCCCACCCCTGTGGGGATGCCTTTCTCGCCATGATCTGGCTTCAGCACCCTACACCGTGCTGCCTTCACTCTGCTCACAGCGCAAACCCTTCCCCTAGGTGATGTGAGACTTGCATGTAGATCTCCTCATCACCCAGCTCGTGCTCCAGCATTGCACACCAGGCTGCTCTTCCATGGGTTCCTCCTCATCTTCCCAGGCCCCGACGCTCTGGGCGGGGCTGCACGCCACCTCCTCCACCCCCACCCCCACCCCCCCTGCCGTGGGGACTCCCCCTTGCTCCAGTCTCCTATTTTAAGGTCTCGTTCCCCACACCGATGGCCCCCAGTCCCCTCCCCATTCCGTGCAGGCACCCTTATCGCCTCCTTGGGCTCTGTCCACCCCCACCAGCATGGATGGCTACCTTGCCCCTCCCCCCTGAACTATTCAGGAAGAAAGGAAGGGAAGAGAGAAGCAAGAGGAAGGGCACATATCCCCCTCTTAGCCACTGTGCATGTCTATTCCTGAAGTCAGGTTGTCACGCAGTTTTTGCATTCTGCTCATTTACACACATTCCTGACTTACCCTAGAGCTCCTGGAGGCCAGATGTCCTCTCCATCTTCACACACACAAAGGCCAGCAGAAGCCAGGCTTAGGCTGATCACTCAACGTGCCTGTTGAAACATTGTATGAATCGATGCCCTCTGCTCTAATCCTCATTTTCAAGACTATCCTTCCAATTCTATTCTGGGGATAAAAGGTCAGAGCCTGACACTGGCTCCTCCTCCATTCTCAAGCCAGATGCGGAGGCAGGAACAACTGTCATCCCTCCCCAACCCGAGTAGAGATTTCTGACCCAGCTGTCACAGCTCTAAGGGAGCCAAGGTGACCGAGGGAGAGGCCAAGAGAGGCAGGAAGAGTTGGCAAAGGAGTGGTAGAGAAGACAAGGAGGCTGAGCCATCCAGGGGGACGGGAAGGAGGGAGAGCTGTCTTGAGAGTGGCGCCCGGTGAGCTCTGCCCTGCCCCCTCCATGCAGTTTCCCATGGGCCCCGCCTGCATCTTCTTAAGAAAAGGAATCGCTGAGAAACAGCGGGTGAGTCTGGGGACAATGAGGGAGGATGGTGGGCAGGGCAAAGGGAGCTGGGATGCGGGGAAGAGAAGGGACAAGAGGGGAGCAGGTGGGGAGAGCATGAACTGAGAAGGTAGAAGAATTCCTGGGAGCATCGTGGGGACACGTGGGTCAGTAAGATGGGTGAGGGTGAAATCAGAAGTCAGGACCAAAAGGTGGAAGATGAAGGAGGAGAAAAAGAATAAGAAAAGGGGAACTAGGATGATGTCGTTGTTGATGATCATCACCATTCTTTTCTTTGACACCCATAGTGATGACGGTGGTGATGATGATGGAGGTGGTGATAACAATAGATGCCACTTATTAAGTCATCGCTGTGTGCCCAGACTCGTGCAAAGGGCTTTGCATTCCTGATGTCATTTAATCCTCAGAATGACTCATGAGGTCCATAATACTTTCATTCCTATTTTACAGACGTGGATACTAAGGCTCTGAGTCATGAAGTCCCTTGCTTTAAGCTTATACAATTAGTAAGTGGCAGAGTCGGGTCTGTTTGATTCCAGCGGGCATGATTTTAACTGTCCGTCTTTAAGATCATGAGAGAGAGAGAAAGATTGAGAGAGAAAGATTTGGGGAGAAGGGGATAGTAAGATAGAGAAGCTGGGGGAAAATCTCCAAGGATAAAGGGAGAAAAGGGGGTGAAAGAGGCCAGGGATTGATGGAATTTCCCAGCTGATGTGCTATGTACCCAAGCCTGACCCTTCAGTTATGTCCGGGAGTGGGTGGTGGCAACATGAAAGGTTTTAGGAATCCGTCATGCTGGCAGTGATCATCCTGCCTGGGTGCCACTGAACACAGCTCCCAGAGCCAAGGGATTCTAACCCTTGAGAGAAAGCATGGAGGCAGGTGGAAAAACAGCCAGTGGGGTAGAGTGGAAAGAATTCTGACCTGGCAGCCAGTAGACCTGCATTCAAATCCCAGCTCTCAATGCACCTGAATTTCTGCATGACCTCAAAGGAATGATTTAACGTCTCCCTGCTTTGGGAGGGGATCTGCCACTTATGAGCTGTGTGACCTCAGGCAGGTTCCTTAACCTCTCTGTCCCTCGACTTCCTCTTAAATAAGACGGGAATGATATTTGGCTCTACCTCAAAGAAGTTTAAATGAAATGATTGTGGAAGCCTGGCACAGTCAACAAACGGAATATGTGAGCTGTGATTCTAAGTCTGTCTTTCTTCATCTGGAGAAGAAGGGGACTGGATTCCATGGCCTCCAGGACCCATTTCGGCACAACAGGATGGATGTCTATTTGGGAAAGGCAGGAGGAGAGAGACCAAGATTCAAGGATGGGAGAGAGGAAATGAGAAGGGGTGAGGAAGGGCAGGAAGAACAAATAGCCATGGAATGGGAGTCAGGAGATGGGAGAAAGAAGGTGAGAGGGGTAGACGGGAGCAAGAAGGGAAGAGAAACAGGAAAGGATGAGGAGGAGATGTGTTTCAAGAAGTGAATGTGGATCCCTGATCCTCTCTCCAAATCCCCTGCCCCCCTGCATTCCTTTCTAGGAAAGACCACTGGGACCAGATGAGATTGAAGGTAAAGCTCTCTCCCCTAAATGCCCCCACTTGGCCATCCACCCACTTACCTGCTCTCTGTTCCTTTGTGCATTTCAATATAAACCCCTTGACATGAAAATTTTACATCACTCTCTCTTCCCACTCAACTGTGATTTTGTGGCAGTTAAAGTACTTCCCCAAGTGTTTAGAAACCATCCTCATGCCCAGCTGTCTCAGAGACCCACAAATGATGCCTGAGTTTTAGGATGAGTCCAAACTTGTTGTTTTTTTCCTTGGTAGTTTCAAAGTTTCCCACAACTTCACCCAAAAATGTGAAGGACTTCAGTGCTATCGTTTAGTGGTCTCAGGAACTATTCTTTTTGCTAACACATTTCATACATCACTCCTTTTAAAAAATTTTATAATGTATTCTTTTTTGAGGAGTCTTTAGTCAGTGCCTCATTGATAGTTTCAAGGGATGCTACTTTTCCCCAGTGACTGTTTCAACTTCCCCAAAGTTCTTCTCTCTTAACTTTCAGAGCTCCGGGAAGCATTTCTTGAGTTTGACAAGGACCGAGATGGGTTCATCTCTTGTAAGGATTTGGGGAATCTCATGAGGACAATGGGTTACATGCCCACGGAGATGGAACTGATTGAACTGGGCCAGCAAATCCGCATGAACTGTGAGGCCAGGGGGTGGGAGGAATGACGGGGCTTAGGGGAGGGCTAAGGGTGGAATTAGGAAGGATATATGGAGGTTGAGAGTAGAGTTGGAGGTAGGGAGGAGGGAAGAGGGGCTAGAAGTCTGGAAGGAAACAGTTCAGACCCTACTTAAGGAGGCAACATTTGAAGTGGTTAAAGGCGTGACTTTTAGGGATAGATTTGGGTTCAAGTCCCAGTTCTGTTATTTACTAATTGTAGTCATATAAGAAGTGGAGTTAGCCGCCACTCTTGAGTCTCAGTTTCCCCATCCACCCAGTGAAGATGATATCCCTCCTTACCTTGTGGGATTATAGAAAGGAAGGGATAAAGATGTTAATACGGGTAAAGGCTTAGCCTCTAGTAAATGCCTATTAAATGTAAGTTATTACTATCGCCACTAAGATTCGTCAGTGGAGGGCAACATTGGAGCTGTATTTGGTGCTGGAAACAAACTTGGAGTTGGAGCCTAATGTTGGTGAATAATGTTACAAAAAAGATGGGTTTTTAGACGGAGACAAGCTGATTTTGTCATCGAAGCTGGGATAAAATTGCTACGGGGTTTGCCTCTGGGCATGTTACTGAGTAAACAATGCTGAATTCAAGGAGACGATAGCATTCATATCTGGAAGGGATTTAGTGCTCATTTAAATCATAGGCTCCCTTCTCCAGATCTGCAGATGAGGGAACCTAGATCTGAACCAATTAAGAGATTTTCTCAAGGTCACACCAACAGTTAGTTACTTCCAACCATACGGCACCCCATCCACTCCTGTTCAGATGAGAGGGGCAAGAGGGCTTGAGTTGGCTAAGAAAGGAAGCTCTTAGAAGGCAGAGAGATTGGAGCAGATCTATTTCTTGAACAGAGTTGAAGGGCAAAGTGAGGTAATGGAGGGTTGGGGGCATATGGAATCTCACTAGACCTGCCTCTTCTGTCCTCAGTGGGTGGCCGTGTAGATTTTGACGACTTTGTGGAGCTGATGGCCCCCAAATTGCTTGCAGAAACAGCTGGGATGATTGGTGTCCAGGAGATGCGAGATGCCTTCAAGGAAGTGAGTTTCATAATGTTGGAGGTGGTTGAGGGAGACCCAAGAGGTCTATGATTAGCCATTAACCATGGACGGAACCCACCAAAACCAGTTACTTTTCTAACTATGGTGGGATTTATAGGGAAGGAAAATGACATATTTCAAGCACTTGCAATGGACAAGGTCCTCTACCTATTTCATCTAATTTTGTCCTCACAAATAACATTAGGAGTAAGTAGTCATGTATCCCAATGCTACATATGAGGAAACTGAGGCTCATGGAAATTGCATACCTTATCCAAGATCCTGCAATCTACAAAACACATGTTAGAGCCTCTAATCCTCATGCCTGTAATAGGAAGAGGGAATCCAAGAATTTGAGATCCCAGAAAGAAACTCCAAGACATCATCTGGTTGAAACTACTTGTTGTAGGGATGCCTTAAAAAGATGAGATCCAGGGAGGGTAAGGGGCTTGCTGAAATTCACTTAGATTCCTTGATAAAACGCTCTTCTCTCTCAGAGAGATTTCAACTACGTGAGGCAAAAGTAAAGAAGAGTGTAGTGTTTGGAAAGAGACACCCTGGAGTCAGGCAAATGTGTGTCCAAATCCCAGGAAGGTCTCTACCTACTAGCTGTGTGCTTTTCTCTCTCAGCTTCATGTAAAGACCTAGAGCTGCATCGTCCAATAGAACTTCCTGTGATCATGAAAATGCTCTGTCCACAGTGGTAGCCGCTGGTCTGAAATGTGGCTTGTGTGACTGAGGAACTGAATTTTTAATTGTATTTAATTTTTAAAAATTTTATTGAAGTATAGTTGATTTACAATGTTGTGTTAATTTCTGCTGTACAGCACAATGATTCAGTTATACATATATAGGCATTCCTTTTCCTATTCTTTTCCATTATGGTTTATCACAGAATATTGAATATTGTTCCCTGTGCTATACAATAGGACCTTGTTTATCCATCCTTTATATAACAGTTTGCATCTGCTAATCCCAAACTCCCAATCCATCCCTCCCCCACCCCCTCCCCCCTGGCAACCACAAGTCTGTTCTCTATGTCTGCGAGTCTGTTTTTGTTTCATAGATATGTTCATTTGTGTCGTATTTTAGATTCCACATGTAAGTGATATCATATGATATTTGTCTTTCTCCTTCTGACTTACTTCACTTAGTATGATAATCTCTAGGTCCATCCATGTTGCTGCAAATGCCATTATTTCATTCGTTTTTATGGCTGAGTAATATTCCATTGTATACACATAATTGTATTTAATTTTGATTAGTTTCAATTAAATTAATTTCCATTTGTATTCAATTGAATATAACTTCAATTCGTTTGAATCTAAAAATGAATACTCAATGCAATTATTGGAAAACTTTCATTTGGAACAACTTGGGTATGCAAATCTACCTTTTCAACTATATACTTCATGAAACCTACATGCAGATCAAGTATTTCTGATAACATTTAGTGTCTGAATTGAGACGTGCTGTGAGTATAAAATACACACTGGATTAAGATTTAGTAGCTTAGTTTAAGTATCTTTGGAGCATGGGTGTGTTAACTAACCATGCTAAGGACATACTAAGTAAGTCCTTAGCATGGTATTATACTAAGTCTTATGAAATCCAGTATGCATAAAAAGAATATAACAGCTTTTCAGTGACTGCGAAGCTGGAGAGATCCCGGCCAGGAGAAGGACGTTGGGTAAATAAAATGGTTTGATCCCAGAAAAAAAAAGAGACTGTAACATAGTTCATTAATAATTTTTAAATTGCTCACATATAAAATTTTTAAAATGATATATTAGGTAGATTAAGTAAAATCAATTATAAAAAATTGGTTTCACTTGGTCCCTTAAAATTTGTGTATGTGGCGGTAGGAGGCTGTTAGAAAAATTTTAATTACCCATGAGGTTCACATCGTATTTCCTTTGGGCAGTGCACTGCTCTAGGGGAAATCACATCCCAGGATTAGAAAGCAGCAGGTACGAACACTGGAAGGCAGGAAGGCATGTCTGAGGAAGAGCAAGAAGCCTGGAGTACTTGGAGAGGCATGAGCCAGAGAGAGAGTAGCATGAAATAAACAAGAGCTGCTGAAGGCAGGACCCCATCCCATAGGAGTTTGCGTGTCACGGAGCGGTGTCAGGATTTTCTTCTGAGCGGGATAGGAAGCCACTGGAGGACGTTAAGCCAGGGAGGGACAAGATCTGATTGGTGTTTTAAATGAACAAGAATGTCAAGTCCCAACATGTGGGGGACAGATTATGTAGGACCACAGTGGGAGCTGGAAGACCAATTAGGAGGCTGTCACCATAATCAAGCACGAGATGATTGTGGTTTGAACCAGATTAGCATCAATGTAGCTGGAGAGGGCAGTTGGCTCCCAGATATGTTTGGACATAGAACTTAACGTTCTAAGACTTTCTAGTGGATTAGTTAAAGGTGTGCAGCATAGGGAGGGCTAAGCATGGAACAAGGAACAAGACTCCTTGAACCTGCCTTCAAGGAGCTGACTTTTAGAGGATAACGTGCAAAAGCTCTCAGCTGAGTTTTGTTTGTTTGTTTGTTTTGGCCACACCACGTGGCTTGCGGGATTGTAGTTCCCCTGACCGGGGACTGGACCCAGGGCCACAGTGGTGAAATTTACAATGATTTACAATGTCATGTTAGTTTCAGGTGTACAGTAAAGTGATTCAGTTTTATATATATATTTATAACTGTATATATTCAGTTTTAGATATATATATAAATGTATATATTCTTTTTTTAATATATAAATGTATATATTCTTTTTTTTTTTTTGCATTCCCTTCCATTATAGGTCATTACAAGATACTGAGTATAGTTCCCTGTGCTATACAGTAAGTCCTTGTTGGTTATCTTTAGCTGAGTTCTTGACTCACAGTAAGTGATCAATAAACAGTGCTATTATTATTATTATTATTATTGTGGTCATTGTTGCTAATATTATCCCCTGTGCTCCAATTCAGTTTGATGCCAACGGAGACGGGGAGATCACCCTGGGGGAGCTGCAGCAGGCCATGCAGAGGCTCCTGGGAGACAAGCTCACGCCCCAGGAGATCTCCGAGGTTGTCCAGGAAGCCGACATTAACGGAGACGGCACCGTCGACTTTGAAGGTGATGTTGTATAGTGTATAGGGGCAGACACCTCCATCTCCCCAGTGTGATTTTTTTGCAAGTCGGCCATTCCTTCTCACTCTTCCCCCAGTTTGAGGTTGGAGGAGGGGGGTTAGATTTTGGAGGTGTTTGTTTCATCCCTTTCTGCCCATGTCATTTCCAAGAGCTCAGTGCCTCTCACCTCTCCTTGTTTCTGTCTTGGCCACTCCTTGGAACACCCTGTCCAGAAGCCCATTCCTACTCCACCTCTCCCACCCCTTCTTTGTTCCCTGGATGCCTTTATCATAGGGAAAAAATGTCCCATCAGAAGGAGAGTGGATTAGTTAGCCGCTGGGATGCTGGCGTCAGATTCACGGGTTTCAAATTCAGGATCACCTCTTACTAACTATGTGGCCTTATCCTAGTCACTTCCTCTCTTTTAGTGTCAGTTTTCACATCTGCAAAATGGGAGTAAAGATGATACCTTTCTCCCCAATTTTAGAGAAAAACTAAAAGAAATCATGCACTAAGGACCCCTTGCTGTCATTTCTCATGTCCTGTCTGTAAAACCCTTTCCTCTTTCCTCTGGTTAAGTCTTAGTTATGCCCCTGGATGGGGCCCCATCTTTCTTACCAGGCTGGGCATCCCTCGGTGCTCCCGTAACACCCACGCATGCCTCTGTGATACTGGCACATGACATCACAATAGCTTCCAATCGTTGATTGCCTGTTTCCTTCTGAGGCCACAGACTAAATCTTTCATCATTATACCCCAATTCCTAGCAGAGAGCTCAGCACATGTGTTTTGAGTAATTGGATAAATGAGAAATATTGGAGTCTTGAGCGGATGGGAGGGAGGATCATTTTCGTGGGAGACATCAATAGGGCACGTCAAGTTCTCATCGTGACATCCTCTGGTTCAAATTCGTAGTCTGATATTCAAGTGCATCCATGATGCTGCCCAGTTACCCACCCACCCAGCCTCTATCTTCTACAACCACTCTCTGAATTTTTATGCTCTGGTGCACACTTGGTACTGCTCTGTGTTCTCCAACTTCTGTTCCTTTCTCCCTGATGTTCCTTCCACTTACCACACCTTTCCCGTGTTATCAATGCATTTTCAAATCCTATCCATCTCTCAGGAGTTCATGCCAGTGCAACCTCTGCTAAGATGCTTCCCTTCATCCTCATCTGGTGTAGTAGTCCCAGCTGTGAAGACTTACAGGGGTTTTTCTCTTCCTCTCCAAAGGAAGTTATGACTGCAGACCTTGAGTTACATGTGCCTCCTGGGTTGTGAATTCCTGTGGGGGCAGAGGGAACTTCTCTAACCCATCTCTGCTGTGAAATTCCCAGCATAGAAACTTAGTAGATGTTTGTTGCATGGCTGCGACATAGCAAATGTTTGCTGGATGCCTGCTGGATCTAGCCAGCCTCAGGTGCAGAGTAGGCATCAATGAAAATCTGGGAGAGGTACAGTGGTTTGAGGAAATAGTTCCTCAGGCCAACCACAGGCAAGGGAAGGACAGAGGGGCCTCGAGACCTGGGTGGGACCAATAAGTCCACCTGACATTGAGTCCCAGCAAAGTCAGGTACCACCTGGGTTCATTCCAGGGTTCTCCATTCACCATCCATGTGATCTCAGCCATGTTGGTCAACCTCACCAGCCTCAGTTTGCTTACCTGTAAAATGGTACTTACCCCTCCAAGATCGGTTGAAAAGTTGAAATCAGAGACTCATAATGACTATTTATTGAACACCGACTGTGTCTTCTAAGCATTATATTGTTTAACCACCTTAAAAATCATGTAAGGCAAATAGCAATCCTATGATTCCCGTTTTGTAGATGAAGAAATCAAGGCATGGAGGGGTCAAGTTATTAATTTCCCAAAGATCACCAGTGGTTCCTGACACATAGTAAAGGCTGGAAAAAATAATGGCAGCTACTCTTACAAATAGGTACCTCACTGAGGGGGGAGCGATAAGTTAGGAGCTTGGGATTAACATACACACACACTACTATATATAAAAGAGATAAACAACAAGGACCTACTGCATAGCACAGGGAACCCTACTCAATATTCTGTAATAATCTAAAGGAAAAAGAATCTGAAAAAGAATGAATATATCTATATGTATAACTGAATCACTTTGCTGTACACCTGAAACTAACACAACATTGTAAATCAACTATACTCCAATTAAAAAATTATTTTAAAAAGCAAATGAAGAAAAAAAAAACCCAACAAAGAGGTGCCTCACCAGAAATTTTGTTTTTGCAGAGTTTGTGAAGATGATGTCTCGTTGAGGAGTTTCTGGAATCCCCCGTCACTCTCCACCTGGTCAACACGGATCAAGCCCTAGTGGAGGACCACATCCCCATGGGCCCTCAAAGGAGGGAGGGTGGGAGACTGGCATTGCAGCGCTATGGATTGAGGTTAGACTAGAAACGATAGCTTTGGCCAGATGGGGTAGGGGTTACGTCTCTGGAACTAGTTTAAGAAGGAAGAGTCTGCGTGTGGAAATGTGAACAAAACAGTCTAGTTGCCGCTCCCCAAATTCCAAAGACTAATGACATCTTTTGACTTCACGTAATCCTAAATCCCTATAACCGGCCAGAGTCTCTTCCCGCAGTTCCTCTGGGTTAAAGTAGTCTTTTCCCCTGTTAGACTCAAAGAGTTCAGCACAGAGTCTACCCTTCCCCCTTCTTGCTTCAACTGCTTCAAATCTCCTCAGTTTCTTTCTCTCAGTAGAAGGAGGCATGTCAATCATGAGGCTAGAAACAGCGTTCTTGATAAGACTGGGCACGGAACTGGTTAATTAAAGAGGCATCCAAGTGAGATTACCGCCCCCCCCACCCCCGCCACCCCTCCTTGATTTCTTGGAAGCACAGTCTGTTTTTATCTCTCTAGCCTCCTACTTCCTTCTCCTTGTGTCAGATACTCAGGCCACTGAATTAAATCACAAATCTGGATTATCAAGGTTTAGAGCGAGCTGATCCCCCAGGGAATTAATCCCCCTCAAAATGACATCATGCAAAAAGAGAGAGGATGGGTTCTTCCAAATCCTCGGCCCAGTCGCCGCAAAGCCATTCCTGGAAGCCCCCTGCCTCTGCGTGGGTCTGCCCTGGGCTGCTCAGGCTCAGGGAGGTTCCCTCTGTTAGATTCCATCCCTCACCTCCTGACCCTGATCTGTGCTGGGAAACTGGAAAGATATATTCCTCCTTACCTCTGCCTGCTAGCAGGACACTTCAGTAACTCAAAGGTCCTCCAAATAAAGAGTTCATTTGACACCTTCCTCCGACTTTTTCTCACTTTTGAAGTCCATTAAGTAGACGTAGAGAATGGGTCACCTGGTTCAATAGCCTCCTTTTCTAAAATTTTAATTTAAATTTAAACAAGTAGAACCAGGGCTTCCCTGGTGGCGTAGTGGTTAAGAATCTGCCTGCCAACGCAGGGGACACGGGTTCGAGCCCTGGTCCAGGAAGATCCCACATGCCGCGGAGCAACTAAGCCCGTGAGCCACAACTACCGAGTCTGCACTCTAGAGCCCGCGAGCCACAACTACTGAGCCCGCGTGCCACAGCTACTGAAGCCCGCGCACCTAGAGCCCGTGCTCCACAACAAGAGAAGCCACCGCAATGAGAAGCCCACGCACTGCCACGAAGACCCAACGCAGCCAAAAATAAATAAATAAATAAATAAATTTATTTTAAAAAAAAAAGCAGGGGTTGCATTCTTTGTTCAAAACAGTGATATGGAATTAAATATCTCTTGGCCCTGATTGTGTCTGTATATGTACTTTTGGCAGAATTTTGCCCCCATTTATATGTCTTAAGCATGTTTGGGGACTTTTTTTTTCAATTTTTTTTTTTTTTGGCCGCACCAGGCGGATTGTGGGATCTTACTTCCCCAACCAGGGATTGAACCCATGTCCCCTGCAGTGGAAACGCAGAGTCCTAACCACTGGACCGCCAAGGAATTCCCTGGGGACCTCTTTTCCAGCATTTAAAAAAATTGTCTATTTTTAATTTTCTAATTCAGTTTCAACCAGTTGATCCTGGTTCATTTGAACCAGAGTGGAACTTTTCAACAGAGGCGGTACAGGCTTACCTTGTTTTATTGCACTTTGCTTTATTGTGCTTTGCAGATATTGCATTTTTAACAAATTGAAGGTTTGTGGCAACCCTGCATTGAGCAAGTCTGCTGGCGTCATTTTTTCAACACCATTTGCTCACTTCGCGTCTCTGTGTTACATTTTGGTAATTCTCGAACTATTCCAAACTTTTAAAGTATTATTGTATTTGTTACGGTGATCTGTGATCAGAGATCTTTGACGTGACAATTATAATTGTTTGGGGGGCAACCTGAAACGCACAAGCTATGGATAAGGAGTTGCTTCCTATGGATGAGCAAAGAAAATGGTTTCTTGAGATGGAAAATACTCCTGGTGAAGATGCTGTGAAAGTTGTTGAAATAACAACACAAGATACAGAATATTATATGAAGTTAGTTAATAAAGCAGCAGCAGGGTTTGAGAGGATTGACTCCAATTTTGAAAGAAGTTCTACATTACTTTGAGTCAAATGCTATCACACAGCACTACAGGCTGCAGAGAACGCTTTCATGAAAGGACAATCAATTGATATGGCAAACTTCATCGTTGTCTTATTTGAAGAAACTGCCAGACACCCCGACCTTCAGCAACCACCACCCTGATCAGCCAGCAGTCATCAAGGCAAGACCCTCCACCGGCAAAAAAGATGACATCTTCCTGAAGGCTCAGAGGATGGTTAGCATTTTTTAGCCATAAAGTATTTTTAAATTAAGGTATGTACTTGTTTTAGACATAATGCCATTGCACACATAACAGACTACAGTATAGTGTAAACATACCTTTTATATGTCCTGGGAAACCAAAAAATTCATGTGACTCACTTTACTACAATGGTGTGGACCTGAGCCCACAATATCTCTGAGGTATACTTGTAATTGCTTCCAGGTTTTGTTTTGTGTGTTTTCGTTTTGTTTTTGTTTTTTGTTTGTTTTGTTTTTTGGCCACGCCACACGGCTTGTGGGATCTTAGTTCCCTGACCAGGGACGGAACCCCAGCCCCGTGCAATGGAAGTGCAGAGTCTCAACCACTGGACCACCAGGGAAGTCCTTGTAGTCATTTTAGCTCGTGTAATCAAAGAGATTCTGCTTGGAGGTAGAATCCTGTGGCCACTTTTTAATGTCCTTTAGGTTATTTATGGTCATGCATGCTTATTACTTTAGTATCAATTTCCTTCATTTAATTTGTCTTATATTACAGTTAAGAAATATGTTCACTGTTTTGAAATTATGAATGTACATAGGTAATGTTATTTATAAATTTCATTTCAGGAGAGTAAAAAGGATGTTATATTTATTATAAAAGGGGGGGGGGGCATTGACCTAAGAGAATGAAAGACAGTGATACCAGGGAAAAGTAAATCCTAAATATGCAAAAGCTGGATACTAGCAGGAACAGTTTAAATACCCAACAGTAGGATATTGGTTAAAACAAACTAAATGTCTTTTGTCCTGTGCACAAAAAATAGAAATCATGTAATGATCAAAAGTGTCTTGGCTTTGAGAAAACATAAACAGAATCTCTCAAATCCCTTTTCTTTTATACTGTTTCTTTTTTCCTTATTGATTTAAAAAATTAAGAAAGAGACAAAGAATACAATGGTTCCCTTTGGTCAAGTGGTCTTATAATATCACAACAGAGAGAGCACCGTTTTTAAAAAATTGACGTGTAGTTGATTTACAAAGTTGTGTTAGTTTCTGGTGTAAAACAAAGTGATTCAGTTATTCATATATATATGTATATATATATATGTTCATATACATGTGTATATATATATTAATATATATGTGTATATATATGTTCATATATATATTCTTTTTCAGATTCTTTTCCATTATAGGTTATTACAAGATATTGAATATAGTTCCCTGTGCTATACAGTAGGTCCTTGTTGTTTATCTAGTATATATATAGTAGTGTGTATCTGTTAATCCCAAACTCCTAATTTATCCCTCTCCCTCCTTTTGCCTTTGGTAACCATAAATTTGTTTTCTGTCTGTGACTCTGTTTCTGTTTTGTACATAAGTTCATTTGTATCATTTTTGAGATTCCACATATAAATGATATCATGCAATATTTGTCTTTCCTTGTCTGACTTATTTCACTTAGTGTGATAATCTCTAGGTCCATCCATGTTGCTGCAAATGACATTATTTCATTCTTTTTAATGGCTGAGTAATATTCCATTGCATATATATACCACATCTTCTTCATCCATTCATCTGTTGATGGACACTTAGGTTGCTTCCATGTCTTGGAGAGTACCATTTTTAACACTATGATCCTTAACATTATTACCCATTATTAACATTCAGCGTTTGGTCTTCCAGAGAATTGTCTATGTACACCTGCATAGTGTAACTTGTCTGCAAAAAAATAGGATCATCTTATACACATTTACGCATTCCCTTTTGTAATCCATCATCTTAAGAAACCTGCCAATGGGACAACGTGGCACCACTCACCTTCTATCGTGCAGTGCTTCCACTGTCCATCATAAACTGCTCTGGTCACACACCTGGTGCAAGAGAAGTAAGTAGAACCCTTGTAGATGAAGGGAAAGACACACGAATCTCTCTTATCTGAAGGACAGAAGGACAAAACAGGGGATTAGTCCCAAAGAATGAGCCAAGGATGAGACTTGGTCTGGTTTACATGGTGGTCTGAAATCTACACGTGTAGTCTTTGCATCTAACTTCCTAATGACATATAAGGGCATCTCCAGTTTATGTTTGGACCAAGAGTATTGTGGATGAGTTTCATAAACAATGAAGGCAACCAAGATATATTTATTATTCCTTCAAACCAGCGCTTCTCAGCATGGGCACCACTAATGTCACACAAGATACATTTGGTGAATTACAAGATCCCATCAGGTAATGAAGAGACACACATTAAATAATTTTGAAACACAGACTGAACAACAATTTCTTTTTTCAATGCTCTTTCAATCCTTCTGATGACACAAAAGAGAAAGCTTCAGTTTAATGCTAATATTTCTCTACCATGTCTCTAATACTTAATAATCTCCCTATTTAACGAGAGAGAGAGATAGTGAGAGAGAGAGAGAGCAGGACTCAGGCTCTAAGCCCTATTCGGACAATAGCATCTAGTAGAATTTAACAGTAGGATTTTGTTCTCATAGTGTTTATTTTTATTTGTACTTCCTATTTATGGCAAGTAGTAGTGCTTTTATAGATTACAGAGCTGATGCTAACTATTCTTTTAAAATAGATGTATTGGACTTCCCTGGTGGCGCAGTGGTTAAGAATCCACCTGCCAGTGCAGGGGACACGGGTTCGAGCCCTGGTCTGGGAAGATCCCACATGCTGCGGAGCAACTAAGCCCTTGCACCACAACTACCGAGCCTGCGCTCTAGAGCCTATGAGCCACAACTACTGAGTCCACGTGCCACAACTACTGAAGCCCGCGCACCTAGAGCCCACGCTCCGCAATAAGAGAAGCCACCACAATGAGAAGCCCAGGCACGGCAACTGCAGAGTAGACCCCGCTCGCCGCAACTAGAGAAAGCCCGTGCACAGCAATGAAGACCCAACACAGCCAAAAATAAATAAAAATAAAAAATAAATAAACTGAAAAAATAAAATAAAATAAATGTATTGAAGTGAGCACATTTGAAGAAAAATGTTGAGTACAGAATATTTCTGGTGGCGTGCAGATGTGGCAAGTATGGAGGGGGTGACACTTAGATGAATAAAGTTTAGGAAACACAACTCTTGACCTTTCTATTCTTCTGTATGAGGGCAGGGACTTGATCTTCTACACCATGTATCCTCAGAACCTAGAATAGTGACTTGCTCATAGCAGATGTTCAAGAAATAACCGACAGAATAAAATAAGTTTGGGAAACACCATGTGAAATAGAGTTAAACAAGCTTTTTTAATGAGGGATTCATCAGAAGGGTCCATATGCAATTGAGGATTGTATTAACAGGAGTGGTAGAGAGTATATTGAGATATTCTTTTTTTTTTTCCCCACTACTCAATAGTGCTAGAGACTAATGGTCCCTGAAACACATCTTAAGAAATGCGGTTCTAGCCCAAATTCTTCATTTCGTGGAGAAGGAAATGAAGACCCGTGTAAGATAAGGAATGATTTAAAGTTAATACTTTTTTTTGAGCAGAACTAGGAGGACTTGGACTTTTCACCTGCTAGCCCAGGATTACAGCTTCCCTCCTTGCCTGCACCTCACCACGTTTCCCCCTTCCTCCCTCCCTCCCTCAAAGACATAATGATGGATTACTGTGTGTAAGATACTCTGATAGGTTATTTGTGTGTGCACACATACATGTGCACGCACATGCCTGTCTTCCTGCATGTGTGTGCATGTGTGTTAGCTCATGTTACAAAGATGGTGAGGCAAAGCTTCCATGTACTACCCAAACCCAGCTTCCTTTTCTTTCTGAGCTAGTAGCTAGAATCCATTTTTCAGCCTCTCTTTTAGTCAGGTGGGGCCATGGACTAAATTAGGATTCATAGAATGTGGGTGAAAATGATGTTAATCATTTCCTGGCTCAAAAAAAAAACACAAGTCCCAAGCAACCCTCCATACTCCTTTGTTCCTCTGTCTGCCAACTGGGTATAGAATAGTGGTTCCCAATGGAGAAGGGGGCAATTATGACCCCCCCAGAGGATATTAGACAATTAGACAATGTTTGGAGACATTTTTGGTTGTTACAAGAGGTAGAGGGAGGAACTGATAGCTGTGCTACTGATATCTACTGGGTAGAGGGCAGGGATATTGCTAAACATCTTACCATGCACAAAACAGGAGTTCAGAGCACAGAGTCATCCCAAATGTCAACAGTGCCAACGTTGAGAAACTCTGATAAAGAGGACCCTGCCGAGAATGCTGAGGCCCTAGGGGAGGGTGGAGCCACAAAACAGAAGGATCCCGTGTCTCTGAATCACAACAAAAGAGGCGGCCCACCAAACACCCACATTGAAGTTTAGACAAGTTCAACGTGAACCTCTGCTGAGTTAACCCACTGACATTTGGCAATTGTTTATTACAGCAGTTAGTCCATTACTAATACAGATGGGCAAGACACGGTCTCTCTCTTCAAGATCTATAACCTAGTAGCCCCACTGTTGTTCTGGATCAGATTCTTACCCTGATTAGAGGCCATGATAGGGATGAGAGATGGGTTGGAAGAGAGTAGAAAAGGCAGACCTTCATTTTTGAGACTCACCAATGGGTTGATGCAATAAAGGATCCTTAAGTAACATTGAATTTTCCACCTCTGGATCTCCTCTGGGTCTCAGAACTGTTTGGTCTTAGTTTGGTAAAGTTTAAACCGGTTAATATCTAGAAAGTGCTTAGAAGGGTAGCTGGAGCATGACTGCTACTCAGCAAAAGTTAGCTATCATCATCATCAATGATTTTCCTCAACCAGGAACACCACTGAGTATACGGGATGCTGGTGGTAGCAGAGAGGGCAGGCAGGTACCCCCTGTACATAGAATTAAGTTTATCCTTGGGAGTTGTTAGTAAAAATCAACACATAATAGATACTATTAGCCATCTGTAAAGGAATCCAGCAGATGGTCTAATCTTCTTAGCTGGGTTAAAATCCTCCATAATCGGAGCCCTGCTGACCTCTCTGTTCTCACTCCCAGATTAACATTTCCTTGACCTTACTCCATGTTCTTTGTCTTTGGGCTTTTGTTCATGCCCTTCATCCCCCCCACAATGACTTTCCCCCCTGCTACTCATTCATTAAGACTCGGTTCAGCCTGGATGAATACTCTTCCTCACTCTTAGAATACTCTGATCCGATCTTTATAAATGTACTTACCAATTTTTAAAATAATATTATCTGTTTATGTATCTATCACTTCCATTCACTGTGAGCTCTCTGAGTGTAGGGCATGAGTTTTATTTATTGCTATGTTTCTGGCCCATAGCACAGAGCCTGGCATTTAGGAATCACTCAGTAAACGTGTATTGAATAAATGAGTCTGTAAATATGTGCAGGGGGGACTTGGGGAACCAAGTTTCAGCACAGGAACGGGGGTAGGGTCTCAGGAAGGCAGGACCAAAATGAGACAATACCTAGAAAAGCTGACACTCAAGTACATTGTCTGAATAAACTGTGCGTTCTTAACCTCCTAGGGACTTGTCAGTTCTTTTGCGAACCCGACCCTTCTTTCTAGGAAAATGCTCGTATGCTCTTGGGGTAGAGACTGCTGTGTGTTTACGAAAACCAGCTTTGTTTTCCTCCCAAACCCACTGCTAAACTACATTTCCCAGATGCCCTTGCAGTTAAGGATCATGTGAGTCCTGGCCAAAAAACTCTCCTCCAAGACCCTCCAGGCTCTCTGGATCCTTGTCTATCAGCTAAAAGCAAAAAATCCACAGAGTACTCTGCTGCCCTAGGGTTTGGTGGAGCCCTGAGATGGAAGGAGCTTGGATGCCCGCTGACCGGTTGTACCCTCATCGGACTTTGTAGGAACAAGAAATCAATCATTATTGTGTTAAGCAGCTGATAATTTGGAGTGTGTCTGTTACAATACATATCCTCACTATGCTGATAATTACACATCTTTTTTATACAAATCCAGGGTTTCATGGACTCTAGTGCTTGCCAAGTGGCTCCAAACTAGGAATCTCTGGAATATCGAATGCGATCATTGAAGAGACTTCATGGGATCACAGTGCATGAATATGGGAATGTTTCTTGAACCTTATCCAAGGGAGAAAAGTGCGTCAGGCAGAAAAAGACTCTAATATGGAGGATGTTTCACCATAGCTTGAGTGAACTATACATAATTGAGGTCTCTCTTTGTTCTGCCTCCACGCTTACCATACAATCTTTGAGTGGTTAATTTAGATTCCTAGATACATCGTGTGTAGCCTCACACCCACCAGAATGGATCTTATTTTTTAAAAAAGCAGAAAATAACAAGTTGGCAAGGATGTGGAAAATTTGGGACCCTAATGCACTGCTGGTGGGAATGTAAAATGGTACAGCTGCTATGGAAAATAGTATGGTAGTTCCTCAAAAAAATTAAAAATAGAATTACCATATGACCCGGCAATTCCACTTCTGAGTGTATACTCAAAAGAGTTGAAAGCAGGTTCTCAAAGAGATACTTGTAACACCTATGTTCATAACAGCATTGTTCACAATAGTCAAATGGTGGAAACAATCCAAGTGTCCTTCAGTGAGTGAATGGATAAACAAAATGTGGTGTATATATCCATATACAAAGGAATATCAACCATCTTTAAAAGGAAAGGAAATTCTGACACATTCTACAACATGGATTAATCTTGTTGACATTATGCTGAGTGAAACAAGCCAATCACAAAATGACAAACACTGTCTGATTCCACTTGTATGAGGTACCTAGAGTAGTCAAATTTATAGAGTCAGAAAATATAATGGTGGTTGCCAAGGACAAGAGGGAGAGTGGAGTGGGAGTTGTATAATGGGTACAGAGCTTTAATTTTGCAAAATGAAGAGTGCTGGATATTGGTTGCACAACAATATGAATGTACTTAACACTACTGCACTGTACACTTAAAAATGGTTAAGATGGTATTTTTTATGTTCTACCACAATTTTGAAAAAATGAGTATAAAGGGAGTGTCCAAGTAGGGGGGTCTGAGGTTTCAGTCCATTGGAATTATAGAGTCCCCCCTTTTAAATTAAAATATTTGCATTCCCCCTACCATGTGCTGAGTCTATGAAAGATGCTTATGTCTGTTATTTTATTTAATCTTGAAAATAGCCCCGTTAGGTAAATGCCATTATTCCTCTTTCAAGGTTGAGAACTGACTTCAGACAGGTTACATTGCATGACCAAGGTCACACAGAGAAAAAGTAGATCCATGGTCCAAACCCCACATCTGTCTGAGATTTCTACTAAGGTATCTCCTCCCTACTTGGATCCAGTAATCTTTACTTTGGTCCATTCATTCTTTCCAGTTTCCAAACCCTCCCCATCATTTCCCAGAATACTCACCTCCACTTCTTTCACAGGAGTAGAGGAAGAAGGTCATGCATCCCAACAGGTAACTGGACCATCCATTCATCTTGGCTGGCTGCTTCTTTCTGGAATGAAGGAAGACAAAAATTTTACTCCCATGGGTTTCCTTCTTCTTCCACTAACTCCCAGGTTTGATGTCATGCATGCCATTTTCTTTCTATCCCCAGAGGGTAACAAAGCTTTTTCTTACAGAAAAGACAAAATATATATACTGTCATTACGGAGGGGAGGGTGTGATGGAAAGGAGAGACATAGCATGTGCTGAGCACTTACTATGTTCCAGGCTAGATGCTCAACACACTTTATGTCACTTGGTTCTCATAAATCGAGTGACAGATATTTTTGGGGGTGGGGAGGCGTTCTCTTATTTTGTATTTTTAAAATTTATTTTATTGAAGGATTGTTGATTTACAATGTTGTGTTAATTTCTGCTGTACAGCAAAGTGACTCAGTTATACACATATATACATTCTTTTTTATATTCTTTTCCATTATGCTTTATCCCAGCGTATTGAATATAGTTCCCCGTGCCATACAGTAGGACCTTGTTGTTTATCCATCCTATATATAATAGTTTGCATCTGCTAATCCCAGACTCCCAATCCATCCCTCCTCCATCCTCCTTCTTGGCAACCACAAGTCTGTTCTCTACGTCTGTGAGTCGAGTGACAGATATTTTTAATCCCCAGTTTACAGATGAGGAAACTGAGGTTCAAGAAGCCAAGTAATCTGCCTGACTTTGTTACACAGGGAGGAAATGGCAAGATTTTAACCAACATAAATGACTCTGAAGGCTCTACTCATTATGGGAACCGTAACTATAGCCTTAAACCCTCCTCATGCATCACACCCATCTACTTGGCTGGATATTAAAGTACCTTAATAATCAGCATTTAGTATCCTCATCAATCATACTTTCTATTAGCTCTAGTTGCCTCTATGCCATTTCCTCAATGACACATAAATATGCCATTCTTAGCAGAAACAAAAACGCAGGTCTTGGAACTGGTGTTCTGGGTTTGCTTTGAGGTTCAGCTACTATCACCATTTCTACGACTGGCTACCAGTTATTGAGTGCCTACTCACTGTATGTTCTAAGTTTTGTATCCACACTCCAATTTACTCCCTCTAACAACCGGAGGAGCAGGCATGATCATCTCCATTTTGCAGAGGAAGGAAACTGGAATTTGGGAGGTTAAGGAACTTACCGAAAGACCACAGATGGTAAGTGACAGATATGAGATTCAACTGCAGACCTGTCCGTGTTTTTCCTAATCTCTCAAATTATCAACCCAAGAGTAAAGCTTTGCTCTTCCCATCTCCTCCCTATGTCCTATTAGTCATCAAATCCAGTTGATTCTACTTTCTGAATAGCTCCTGAATCCATCCCTTTTTGTCTCTGCTGTGACTGACCAACGTCAGGCTTTCACCATCTCTCCCCTAAACTGTTGTCCTGTTCCCCTCGCTGACATATTGGCCTCCAGTCTCTCCCCTGTCCAGTCTACAAGGCTGCTGATAGTGAATCCGAGTTCCCCTGATGAATTCATGATTAACCTCTCTATCCAAAACTTTATTCCCCTTCTTGTCCCGCCCCTGTTCCCCTCAGGAATGAGGAGTAACAAAGAAACGGGGAGATGGAAACTGAGCAATCCGCAGATGGGCTTTTCTCTGTAGCAGACTCCTTCATATTCCAAAAGCTCTCACTTAAAGAAATACTTCAGTCTCCTGAACGTCCCTTGAGTTTCAGAAAGTCTGGCTCAATGGTTAATGATTAGAGGAATGAGAACATTCAGAGACAAAGAACGGCAGTCGGGCAGGAGAACTGGTAACAATTTAAACAACAGATCAGCCACACAGCAGAGTCCCAAGACCTTAGTTCCTCCCTGCAGGACACAGATAACGATGTCTGATGGAGATTCCTAAACTGTTTTTACAGAAACCAGACTCCCACCAGATGGGAACTGCTGACCACAAACACAGAGACCCTAGACTGGTTGGAAACATCACCCCCTGTGACCTCACCATCAACCAATCAAAGAATTGTGCACAAGCTGATCACACACTCTGTGACCCTCTCCCTCACACTGTCTTTAAAAACCCTTCATTGTGGAGTTCAGATCTTTTGAGCATTAGCTTCTCAGTCTCTTTGCTTCGTGCCCTGCAATAAACACTGTACTTTCCCTCACCACAACCTGGTGTCAGTAGACTGGCTTTGCCGCACGTTGTATGACTGGAACCACGTTTGCTTCAGTAACAGTTGGATCTCTCTTGATGCATGCTTTTATGCATTCACTCAAGAACAGATATTTATTGAGCATTTACAATGGGTGGGGTGCAGGGTTAGGTGATGAGTATACAGCAGTATGTGAAACAGGCATGGTTCCTCCTTTCATGGGACTGACATTCAATGAAGGAGACGGACAAGAAATGAATAAACCAGAGACAAGCACATACAGTTGACCCTTGAACAACATGGGTTTGAACGGCACAGGTCCACTTCTACATGGATTTTTTTTCAATGGTAAATACTGCATTACTATACCATTTGATGTTGGTTGAATCTGAGGATGCAGAACCAGGAACCTCAGATATGGAGGAAGCCTGGACATGGAGAAACTGAGGATATGGAGGGCTGACTGTAAATTATACTGGATTTTCAACTGCCTGCACAGTCGGTGCCCCCAATCCCCACGTTGTTCAAGGTTCAACTGTAACTCTTACTTGTGATCATTGCTATGAAGGAGAACAGAGACTGTGATAAAGGCTAACTGGGGCAAAGTGACTTTTGATCGGGAGGTCAGAGGAGGCTCTTCTGAGAAAATGACATTTGAATGAAGACCCGGAAGAAGAGAAGGATGAGTAGACATGAAGGGAGCCAGGGTGTGTGTCTGGGGGTCATCTAGGCAGAGACAGCAGGGTGTGAAAAAGGCTTGAGATAGAAAAGAGTTACATGTGGTCAAGGAACAAGTCGAGCCGGAGTGCCTGAGTGGTGCTTGGTGAGGTGGATGGAGCCAGACTGGAAACCACTGGAGGGGTTAAAGTGGGGAGAAGTGGCATTCGTTAATTCAGAATTCTCCACCACGTTTATCATAAAATCCACAGTCCATGCCAAGTCCTTCTCAAACTCTTTCCTTATCACTCTTCCCCTCCTTTGATCTGTTCTGGCTCCACTAGTCTTTTTACCATTTCTTGCACAAGCCAGCTGAGCTTGCTTATACCTCAGCTTGCTTATACCCCCATCTCTCCCCGTGGGGTGCTTCCTGCCCCGCCTCTCCCAACCAGAACAGACAATTGCATGGCTTGCTTCCTTGTGCCTTAAAGGATTTTGTACAGACTTGAGGAGTTGATATGGGCGGCCATTCAACTGGATGGAATATTAATGAGCCTACTTGGATCAAGTCGTGGATATGAATAGAAAATATGTTGGGGGTGGTTCAACGCAAGGATTGAACTGTAAAGTGAGCCTTAATATCCTTAATAGCTGAATGTCTGGAACATTCAGGTTAGGACCAAGTTACTCATCAAGAACCTGCACATTCAAACGCTTTGGAGGACACTTTGTCCCAGGTCATGGGGTAGCTGGGGCTGGCATCCTGCCACAGTCACCATATTGTTGGCTGGTAGAAAACAGTGATGGAGTCAAACCAAAGTCAGATGTGGGTGCAGTTTTCCCAATCATCAAGTGAAGGAGAATAAAACCCACCACAAGACCTTGTTATAAGTGCAATAGATGCTGGAAAGTACTTTGCAAATGGCGGAGGGTGTACAAGCTAGATAATAATTACCATTTATGGATATGGAGGAGAGACAAATTTTACCACTTCTTCTAAACTCTTTACTACCTATAATTTTATGCTTATATCCCTGTCTCACCAAAAAAAACCCCCCTAATATCTATACCTCCATTAATTTATTAACCTCAAGCTTTCATTTCTATCCCTCTTCCTAAGATTCAAATTTAATTAATAATTTTTTGCCTGTATACTAAGATCCCAAAAGGCAGAATTTTGGAACGCTTAAAAGTGCCTGAACTCGGTTAGAAAGCTTTGCCTCTTACAACCTTTACGGCGTTAAGAGATTTACTCAGTGCTCTGGGTACCAGTTCTTCATCTGTAAAATGAAGACAATGAGGGTAATTGCAGCTGCTTCAGAAAGTTAGGGTGAGGTAGTTAGTAGATGCTAATACCCAGATACCCATCACCACCAAAGAAATGTCCACGCCCTAATCCCCGGAACCTGTGAATATGTTATATGACACGGTAAGAGGGATTTTGATTGAGTTAAGGATCTTGAGATGGGGAAGTTACCTTGGATGATCTGGCTGGGCTCAAAGTAACCACAAGAGTCTTTATAAGAGGGGGGCAGGGGACTTCCCTGGTGGTCCAGTGGCTAAGACTCCCTGCTCCCAATGCAGGGGGCCCAGGTTTGATCCCTGGTCAGGGAACTAGAGCCCGCATGCATGCCGCAACTAATGATCCTGCAGGCCACAACTAAGACCCGGCGCAGCCAAATAAATAAATAAATATTTTAAAAAAATAAAAAGGAGGCAGGAGGGCCAGGAAATCACCTGTAGCAATGGAAGCAGAGGTTCAAGTGACACAAGGAAGGGGCCACGAGCCAAGGAACACAGGTGGTCTTGAGAAGCTGGGAAAAGGATTCTGCCCTATAGGACCCCCAGAAAGCACACAGCTCTGCCAACACCTTGATTATAGCCCAGTGAGTCTTCGGACCTATAGAGCGTAAGAAAATAAATTTGTGTGTGTTATCAGACAGTTAATTTTTTACAGCAGCCCCAGGAAACGAATATAGACACACATGGCTTAGAACACCAGCTGGCCCGTAAAATGTGCTTAATAAATATTCGTCGTTATCATTTTCATCATCGTTGTCTCTGCCTGAGTCAGCCATTCTGGACTATGTCCAGAAAAGATTGTTTCAAATCCGAGCCCTCCTCTCAAGCTGGCTGTGTGGCTCCAAGCAAGACATTTCACCCCTCAGAATTTCCATTTTCACAACTGTTGACTATATTCATCGTTGTGGCTTTGGCAAAGGACGGTCCAGATATGAATTCCAGCTCATCTAGGGGACCTTGAGCATTTTATGGAATGTCCTTGATTTTCAAGGTCCTCATCTATATATGCGAGTACTGAAATCTACCCCATAGGATTGCTTTATGAATTAAATGAGACCATCTAAGCAGAATCCTTGGTACATGGTGGGTGCTCAATAAATAACAGTGGTCAGCATTTACTGAGCACTCGCTGTGTGCAAAGCATAACTTTGGATGCTTTGTTTAATTAGCATTTAATTATCACAAAACCGTATGAGGCAGGAACTAATATTAGCTTGTGTTACAGAAGATTAGGTGTGGAAAGGTAAGGTAACAGCCTATATAAAGGTAGACACATAACTCAAACCAGTAGCCTAAAAAGCCTATGCTCTTAATCATTATACCAAACTGGGCACACATTTCTACAGAGCCAAGTTTCCTTTTTTTTTTGGAAAATAGTTTATTAATTCATTATCGGGACAGATACATGATCAGTGCCTTGGCTTAACACTAAAGAATATCATAGGGACTTCCCTGGTGGCGCAGTGGTTAAGAATCCGCCTGCCAATGCAGGGGACACGGGTTTGAGCCCTGGTCCGGGAAGATCCCACATGCCGCAGAGCAGCTGAGCCCGTGCACCACAACTACTGAGCCCTCGAGCCACAACTACTGAAGCCCGCGTGCCTAGAGCCTGTGCTCCACAGCAAGAGAAGCCACCGCAATGAGAAGCCCACGCACCGCAACGAAGAGTAGCCCCGCTCGCCGCAACTAGAGAAAAGCCCACGCGCAGCAACGCAGACCCAATGCAGCCATAAATAAGTAAATAAAATTTAAAAAAAAAGAATATCATAACTGTAAGGAGGAAAAAAATGCTGGAAAAATAATTAAATAATACAGCAAAACTAAATACAGACAAATAAATGAGCAGGTACCAGTTACACTGTCATGCACCAAGAAAATGTTTTTAAATGAAACCCAAAAACCGTAAGGCATTGAAGGTAGGTGACAAAGGGATTAATACTCTGTAAAAGGCCAATGGACTCTTTTCTAATAAAAATACAGCTACAAAGACACAAATCTAACACTTCCAAATTACCCAGAGCCCAAATCATATATAATGCTGGTGAGTCATGGCCACGTTCTTATCAATTGTGAGTTATAGGCAGATACCAGATTTATTACTTATTTCAGAGCCAAGTTTCTTGAGAGAATTAAATGCAACTGTGGACTTTAAAACTCTCTTAACTATAAAATACCATACCTGTGGTTGTTACTAACCACTCTGCCTGCAGCCTGGAAGTATAGCCCAGCTTTGACATGAAGGGAAATGAGTCTGAGAATGGGGTACCACCTTAGGTTGGTTGAAGAATTAAGGATGCAAAGAAGTGCCTGCCCTAACTGTCATGACTTTCTCTATGCAGTTCAAAGTCTGACTTCAAAGCTAATATCTCAATCACATGTGGGACCGTTTGTCATTAATCTTCACCTTGCTTCCTCTAGCATCCTTTTACCATGACCTTATCAGCTATCAAACCAACACACCTCAAGCCTTTAAAGATTGTCAGCTCCCCCAACCCTACCACCCCCAACAATTCCCTTGTGACTCTGGCTCTCCTCCCTCAAACAAGGGTCACATTTCATTAAGTTTGTTAAAGACATGTCAATTACAGGAAACCACAATGTTCCAAAATATCTGGACAGGGGTGTTCATAATAGCAATAACTGGAAACAAAACTGAATGATGGGGACTTCCCTGGTGGCGCAGTGGTTAAGAATCCGCCTGCCAATGCAGGGGACACAGGTTCGAGCCCTGGTCCAGGAAGATCCCATATGCCGCGGAGCAACTAAGCCCATGCACCAGAACTACTGAGCCTGTGTGCCACAACTACTGAAGCCCGTGCGCCTAGAGACCATGCTCCGCAACAAGAGAAGCCACCACAATGAGAAGCCCATGCACCATAGCGAAGGGTAGCCCCCGCTCTCCGCAACTAGAGAAAGCCCGCACGCAGCAACGAAGACGCAACACAGCCAAAAGTAAATAAATAAATTAATAAATAAATAAATTAATTAAAAAAATAAAGTAGATAAACAACAAGGATTTACTGTATAGCATAGGGAATTATATTCAATATCTTGTAATACACTATAACAGAAAAAATAATATGTATATGTACAGATATATATTTGTATAATCAAATCACTTTGCTGTACACCTGAAACTAACACAGTATTGTAAATCAGCTATACTTCAATTAAAAAAAAAAAAAGAATACAGTAGGGTGTGTTTCAGAATTCCCAATTAATCTTACTTTTCAGAGTTGTGAAATATAAGTGACCATAAATGGTGCATTGCTTATTCCCAGAACTGCACAGCCACCGGCAGCTCATTAGCTAGATCGCCAAGGGCCACCAGAGAACAGTGGCCCACACTGAAGGTTCACAGAGCTTACACGGAAATGCTTGTATGAGCAAAGCAAACCTGCTTCCCCAGACAGCCTCTCTGGCATCCTCCGGGGGAGTCTTCAGCCCTGGCTTTCAAAGACTGGTAAGGTCCAAGACTTGGAAGAATCTCTGACTGCTCCTGGGATCCTTGTTGTCATGGAAACAACTGGAAATTCTTCCCCCTGACTCTTCTAATCCTTGTCTTATTGAATGCCAGTTTTTCATTAAGTACTTCTTTTTGTGTATGTCTTCCCTATGCAAGGGAGGTGGTTTGGCTTTGGGGCAGAGAGAGAGAGAGAGAGAAAGAGAGAGAGAGAGGAAGGATGAAGAGGAGGAGGGGGAGGGGGAGAAGGGAGGTGAGAAGGAGAAGGGGTATTAGAAGCAGGATGGGGACGGAAGAAGGAGGAGACTGGGGCTGATGGAAAAACAGGAGAAGGAGGAACAAAGGAGGAGGAGAAAGGGGCTGTGGCTATAAAATCCTGAGGGTGAGCCGGTGGACCACTGTTCCCTGGACGGAGGAGCATGGCGCTGCCTGTGGGGCTTCTGTTGGTTTGGGTCTGCTGCCTCCACAGTGTGGCCGGTCTCCAACATGGAGGTGAGGAGCGATGTGACAGCGTCTGGGGTTGGATACTTAGAAACCTCTCCCGCTGTATGTAATCAAATCAGAGATGCCCTGAAGGGTAAGGGCCATCTTTATCTCATGTACCCTCAGAAAGAAAAAGATACTCTTTGTATTTTGCAGGTATTTCCATTGAATAGACACGATCCACGGATAGTTTTTTCTTTTTTTGTAAATAAGATTCGACAAATAAAAATACAAGGACAGGAATATGAATGAGAAAATGTTGTTGACAGAAGTCATGTTACTTGATTACCAGGTGTCTTCTTTTATGCTAATATATGTTAAATGCCTTATGCAGAGGTTTTGAAAATGGAACTAATTTTCGGAAAACCTATTTAATTCTTATACCAAAATCGTGTTGCCTTCAACAATTATAAAGTGAAATATAAGAGGGGATTTCATTACGGATTCATTTCTTACATGTCTTACACACAGTTGTGAAAACAATTTTTATGGGATGGCAAAAAACTATGATCTTGTGTGAACTATTTTCAAATATTCTTCAGGCCATCTTTGCGTGGAAAAATAAATCAAACACAGTATTGATTAAACTTTTTTTAAAAAAAGGAAAAAATGCTCTTGGTGTAACTATGACCACTGCTTTCTTATCAGTTAGAGTTTTTTACACTTGTTGAAAAGTAACACTTTTGACTTGTACCTAGGTTTTTTATGAGATGTCACTCTTATACATACATAAAAAAGAAAATATACATGAAAGAAGCTGGTTAAGAGGGTCCTAAAATTTCTCCACTTTTAGTGTCTGGCCTCCTGAATTATCCCTGTCACATTTTTCCATATAATATTATCCTTTTGCTGTGCAGAACCTTAGTGATGGCAGCATTTCTCAAAACAATGCATAAAAGAATTAAAACCCATTGGTCCTGGGCAGGTAAGCCAGTCTTTACAATTAGGTAGTGATGGTCTACTCTTGAGTCTTCAGAACTGTTGCTTATTCACTACCTCTCTCCCCTCTCATAACCCAGGGGTTAAGAGAGCCTGTTCTTCCCTCCGGGAGTTTCTTTTGAGCCACTGACGTGCACACTACAAGTTTTGATGCTGACTTTTTGAATGTGATCATATTCAGTGCAGGCAATAACCACCATGTCCCCATAGCAACCTGGTCTGCAGATAATAAGATGCCTGCAAATGTAAGGGGCATTCTGATTTCGGAGACGTTCGAACATGAAAAGCCACGCATTTTAGAGCGTTTTAGAAGCGATGAGGTGGTAGGTTTCAGATCCTGTTAGGGGCACAGGAAGCAGAGATTAAATGGCGTATCTCCACTCAATGAGTTCACAGGCTAAAGGGAAGAAAGACAAAGGAGTGTCAGTCCTAATAGCCTATATGCCTATCTGGAGGTTGGAGACGTGATTGACCTGGCAAGGCTTCACAGAGGACTTGTTTGAGAGATCTTGTTCCAGGACTAGACATTTGCCATGCACAAAATGTAATTTCTCTGCTATGACAGGCTGTTGGGAGTACTCAGGGATCCCATGACAGTGTGGTCCCCTGCAAGAAAGACTGTCCGGGCGGGCAGACCCTGACATGCAGTGTGAACCTAAAGTCCTAGGATTGTCCATCCGTTGCCCATTTCCATTTCAGGCTCCTGTGGGATTAGACCACCCACTGGATAATACTTAAACTTCAGCAAAGGTTTGTGCTAAGATGTGAATCTTGCGTTGAGAGAGGCTTTATTAGTTTATGGGGGCGAGGGAGTTCCTGGGCATCCCCCGCCCTCCTTGCCTAACCTCCGTCTCCCTTGCCCATCTCCCTCCAGGCAGGGTCCTGTCCTGGCTCCATCTGTAACCTGCCACAAGGCTCTGAGCCTCAGATGCTCTGAGTTCCTACAACTGAAACAAGAGGAGAATGATTCTTGCCGCCTTCCCATCCCAGGATTGCTGGGTGGATTTTATCAGTCAGCACAAAGTTCCCGACAGGGTTGCCAACAGTATGTCATTACTATTACTAGCACTGTTTTGCATGTACTACTACAGGTGCTATTACAACTATTAGAAAGGCAGAATACAGGGTTTAGTAGTAAATATTCACAGAGTGAGTCTGACTAGTTTAGATACTTCATATAAAGTGGAATTGTGCAGTATTAACCTCCTATGTCTGGTTTATATCACTTAGCATAATGCCCTCCAAGTCCATCTATGTCGTTGCCTATGGCCAGATTTCCTTCCTTTAAGGCTGAATAATACTCCATTGTACGTTTATACCACATCTTCTTTATCCATTCATCATTGATGGACATTTAGGATGTTTCCATGTCTTGGCTATTGTAAATAGTGTTGCTATGAACATTGGGGTGCAGATATCTCTTCAAGATCCTGGTTTCAATTCTTTCAGATAAATACCCAGAAGTGGTGTTGCTGGATCATATGGTAAACCTATTCTTAATGTTTTGAGCAACTTCCATACCTTCCTCCATAGCGGCTGCACCATTTTACGTTCCTACCATGAGCGCTGCATAATTCTTTGTTATTATGATTAGGTCAGGTTTCCTTTTAAAAATATTTAAAATCTTTGTGTCACGCAAACACTCCCACATACTCAAAAGAATTGTCTAATGCCCTCCTTTCTGTGAATGGCAGAAAAAATTTCTAGCATTAAGCAGAGAGGGATGTTTGCGTGAGGCTCACATTATAATTTGATAGCACAGGTGATACTGTGATACAGGTATCTTGTGCACTGGCCTGAATATTACTAATGACAGACAATAGTGATGAAATGATGGTGATGATGACGACAATATTTCAGTAGTTATAACATTGTTGGTAACAATAGCAGCTATAAGCTATTAAGTGCTTTCTTTGTTCCAGGCACTACTCTAAGTACTTTATATGCCTGATACATCTGTTCCTCATAACAATCCCCTGGGGTAGCTAAAACGATTGCCCTCATTTTATAGAAGAGAATCCGAGGCACAGAGGGTCTGGGTCATGTACCCAAAGTCACACAGCTAGCTAATGACAACTGGGATTTGAGCTAGAGTCTAAGAAACCATATTTTTTTAGCCACGTCTTTACACTGTCAATTTATATTTATGTGTCCTCCTACTGGAATCCTTCAGACTTGTAAGTGGCCCTCTTTGTGCCCTGTTTCCTGCTGCCAGGAGAAAAAATGTTTTCTGTGTTTTACAGCTTGCCTGTTCAAAATTTACAGGCAAATACACATCCGTCGAGATCCTGCCTGTGTTCTCATCTTAGAGAAGGGCAGTTGTAGATCTGTGAACAATGGGCAATCCATTTATTATGAAATGCCCCAGCACTTTCTTTGAGATTTCTTGTAACTTCAATATTTGCTGGATAGCAAAGTCTCTTAAACTTGAATTCTGGACAAATTTTAAATGGATATAACTTCCCTATGGTTTGTGAAAATCTATTGCAAACTTGAATAAGTCTTCCATCTGATGGGGAGAAAATAATCGTGATTATTGTAAGAAGAGAAAGCCTTATCATTGCAATAAGATTGTTACCATATTCAAAGTGCTTGCTAAGTGCTGTCCGCTGGGCTGAGCCCTGACATATGTTTTGATTTAATCCTCACAACAAACCTATGAAACTGATGAAAAGACTCTTTTTTAACAGATGGTAAAACTAATTGCATCTCATTTTAAAAGCCAAGGACAAGTCAAGCAAATGTTTGCTTCAAATCATACTTTCCAGATAGTACTGAAAAGAAATAGAATAAAACAAAACAAAGCAGAAAGTAAACGTGAGATGATAAAACACATTTTTCCTATTATTATATGGTTTATTTTGTAGGGAAGTGTGGAAAAAGTAAATCATTTACTTTTGCCTGCTGAATTTTTTTGTTTTAAAAGTAACTTTAATTATTTCTTATTCATTAACAATATTTGGAAAATACAGTTAAAGCGAAAGGAAAAATTAGAAATCACCCACAATCACACTACTGAAAATAAACATTGAAATTTTGATGCATCGCCTTCAAAATATTATTATTCTCTTAAAATTTTTTTTATTTTTTATAAAACAATTTTTTTTAATTGAAGTATAGTTGATTTACAGCGTTGTGTTAGTTTCAGGTGTACAGCAGCGTGATTCAGTTATACATAAAAATATATTCTTTTTCAGATTCTTTTTCATTATAGGTTATTACAAAATATTGAGTATTGTTCCCTGTGCTATACAGTAGGTCCTTGTTGGTTCTCTGTTTTATATATAATAGTGTGTATATGTTAATCCTCCCAAAATTATTCTTCCTACTAGAATAGAATTTGGTAAAATATTTTGTTTTTATTTTATTTTAAAGGCTAAATCTAGTGAAATAAATATTTGTTTAAAATTGTGTCTTTCAGGTAAATATTCACCAACTATGGGTGAGTTGATCAAAACTTTTTTTAAATTTTGTAATAAAATATGAATACTAGACTTCTTTTCCTGGTAAGAAATCATATTTTTCACGAAACTACTATTTTATGTCATTGTATATAAGATAAAATACCTTCCATGTTAAAAAAAATAGTTAAGGAAAAAGAAGAGAAAAATCATAATTTTACTATCTGTTAATAAAGATAGAATTTTTACTATCTGTTAATAAAGATAGTAATTTTACTCTCTGCTAATAAAAATAGTACCTGCTTTACTGTTAATATTTTTGAGTGATCAAATATTTCATTACATAGAACTTCATAATGTGATTTTATTCTTGCAAAAATAGTCTTATATAATATAATGAAATAGAAAATGCCTTTTGTCACCTAAAGACAAAGTACAAATGTTTCCGTATCTATTTATGTGCTCATCTTTGTTGATGCTTCCATAATATTATAAAGTTATATTTTATTTTAAAATTCCTTTAGTTTGATATTTTTGGATTTTCTTTTTTTTTTTTTTGACTGTTATTAACTGTGCTGAAATGAACATCCTTAACCCTAATGTCATTCCAACTGAAACCAGGAAAGCACAGAGGTGTCTATTGTAAACAGTACTAATTAACATTATTGGGAGGATATCACATATTTTTCTAACATATGTGATATTTCCAAAAGGACATAATCTGTAAGCCTACAGAACGTAACAGGCAAAATTATTTTATGATTGTATACTTAAAACCCCTAGGAAAACTAGTAAAGATGACTAGTTTTAGAAAGAGAATCAGGTTATATGGCTGGATTTAAGATAGACATACAACAGTCAAAGGTTTTTCTCTATACTGGTAAGGACCAACTAGACATTGATAGAAAAGGAAATCATTCTGTTTTATATCAATGTCAAAAAATGCTTTGGGGTTACATCAGCAAGAAATATGCAGGACTTATATAAAGTAAATGATAAAATCATATTGAAGAACATAAAGCAATTTCTAAAAAACATAGAAGATCATGCCATGATCTTGGTTGGAAGACATGAGAATAGTGAAATAAACGTCAGCTTCAAATTTTATTTTTCAGAAACTATAACTCACCTTCCAGAAGTCAAAGGTAGGTTGATCAGAAAACTGCTAGAAAGCATATTTTCTTTTAATTTTGTAAAAATGGGGAAATCAATGGGATTTTTTTCCTGGTAAAAAATCTTTTTTTCTCCTTTCATGAAATGTAATATGAGTACCTTGTAAACAAATAAAGAAAAACAAGAGGATTCCCTGGTGGCACAGTGGTTAAGAATCCGCCTGCCAATGCAGGAGACCACGGGTTCGAGCCCTGGTCCGGGAAGATCCCACATGCCGCGGAGCAACTAAGCCCGTGCACCACAACTACTGAGCCTGCGAGCCTGTGAGTCACAGCTACTCAGCCCGCACGCTGCAACTACTGAAGCCCGCACGCCTAGAGCCTGTGCTCCACGACAAGAGAAGACACCGCAATGAGAAGCCCACGCACCGCAGCGAAGAGTAACCCCCGCTTGCTGCAATGAAGACCCAACGCAGCCAAAAATAAAAAAATAAAATAAAAAAGAAAAACAAGAAAGAGAAATCACTCTGAACTTTCCCGGGCACTTTATGTTTCTACTCTTTAATTTCTGCCAATCTAATAGAGAATACTTGATTTTAAAGTTCATACAGAACAACTCATATATAAAAAAAAGTCCAATAGTAATTAGGAATATTATGAACAAAAATAGTACTGGAGTGGAGAAATACCTTGTATTATCAGATATTTAAACAAACCACAAATATAGTAATATAAATAGCATGGTATCTGCATAGAAAGTGTCCAGTAATAATAATAATAATGATAATGAAGAGGAGGAGGTGAAGAAAGTGCAGGAGAAGGAGGGGGGGAGGGGCAGAGGAGAAGGAGAAATATTTTCTGTTGTTTGTTGGCTCCAGACCCTGTCCATTTTACCACCATCTACCTCTCCAGTAATTTCAAGACCTTGATAGAAAATATAGAATGGATCCCAGGATATATTAGAATTTAATACATGGTTTCAAATGTGTGGATGTTTAAATGTACAGGTGGTTTATTTTACCATCAGTTTGTCTTACTGAATATCTACTGGGAAGAAAATAAAGTTGCACTCCCCTCTTGTATTATATACAAAAGTAAACTCCTGTCCAATCAAATACTAAATGTGAAAGAAACAAAACACATTTAATGTAAGAAGAAAGTGCAGGAAAATATAGATGTGCCTTAAGAACCAGGAGATCTTTTAAAGCAGGAATCACCTGTTAGAAAAGTCACCATTTAAAAAAGTGTAGAAATGCTTCATGCTGGTGAAAAGTCAGGTAAAAGAGCTCATTGTTAGGAAGGACGAATTGCTATTATCCTTTGAGAAAGCAATATCCATCAATGTTAAAAATTTATATACGATTTAACCTAATAACCTTGCTTTGGGGATTCTATCTGATAGAAAAAAATGCTTTGATACATAAGAATTTACATACTGGGATGTTTGCTGAACTTTATTTACGGCAGGGAAAAAATCTGAATATGGGAAATTGAATAAATTGTGGTAAAATCCATATCACAGAATAAGAATCAGCAATAGGAATGAGAGCTACAAAAGTTAAAAGGATAAGTTTAAAAGGATTTCTGTGATGTGTTAAGTTAGAGACTCAAGTTATGGATATAAAGTATGATTCATTTTGGGAGGGAGCAAAAAATCTGTGTACGTGTGCCTGTGTGTCTCTGTGTGTGAATAATAATAATAATAATAATAATAAATAACATATATGTTGCATGGTTATATATATGTTTTATGGATGGAAATAGATGATTGAGAGAGAGAGAGATACCCACATGGGCATGGAGAAAAGTGTGGAAAGATACAAACCAGGCTATCACATTGTGTGTGTATGAGTGTGTATGAGTGTGTATGATGGTGGAAGAGGGTGAAGAAAAGAGATACGGCGGGATGTGGTGGTAATCATTTAATAGATAGATGCCCACATTTATGTTTCTAAGCTTAAGGTATATTTCTGGAACTGGGGCCAAATGCTAAGCAAAATTTCAAGACTGTTTATGCCATGGAAAAAAGTGGGACAGAAGGAGGAGTATAAAACAAACAAACAAACAAAAAAACCCCTTTATTAGTAGAGATCCAGCAGCTCTGCTATTGTGTGACTCAATATTGTTCAATAGAACTAGGTCCTAGCTCAGTGCAACCCCTGGCCCTCTGCCCCTACACCCAACAGGAAGTACCTTTGTAGCATCTCAACTAACAGTCCCAGAGAGAGATGAAGAATTTTTGTTTTCTCTAGATGGCAAGTGCTTCTTTCCATTCCACTATAGAGATGGAATCTTCTATGACTGTGTCAAGTTCAATGCAAAACACAAGTGGTGCTCCTTGAATGAAACTTATGAAGGATATTGGAAGTATTGTTCTGAAGAAGGTGAGTGTCTTGCCTCTGAATACAAGGTGGTCATTTTTGTCTTGGGCGCTGAGGGTCGGTGAGATCACAAGAGGGTTCTGAAAAGGGAATCTGCAGTCAATTAACTTGCGAAAATAAGGGATGCACAGTTCTCTGACAGTATGAAAATCACATTGCACCAAACGTATATTATGAGTGCTTCAACCATGTTACCTTGAAAAGAAATCTTTCAGCAGAACCTCAATCCCTCACCAGTACTGCTTTCATATGCTTCTGGTGGAACAGAGCAGAGCAAATGGAGTGGGAAGTGTGTGTGTGTGTGTGTGTGTGTGTGTGTGTGTGTGTGTGGCAAAGGGGAGGTACAAAATAGAATTCTTATTCTGACTGCTTCTCTCTTCTCTGTAGACTTTGCAAAATGTGTGTTTCCCTTCTGGTACAGACACCTGATATACTGGGAATGTACCGATGATGGGGATTCATTTGGGAAAACATGGTGTTCACTGACCCAGAATTATAACAAGGACAAGATTTGGAAATATTGCGATTGACGGTGAGATTTATTGGGGGAGGGGATGAAGAGATTTAATCGTTCTCATGGGAAAGATTCTACAGTTTTTGTCGGCAAAGGAGGATGTAAGACTCTCATTAAAAGGGTTTGTTTTGTTTTTTTTCTGAGATATGAGTTGAAGGTCATCCAGCTGTAAATAAGTTGGGGTTTTGATTATGGACTATAGATTTTGATATGGAAAACTATATTCCAGCCTCAGTACTTTTCTTGCTAACTGTGTAAAAGTAGACCCTTAAAAAAAAGTGTATGGACTTTGGGCGATAATGAGGTATCAGTGTAGGTTCATAGACGGTAACAAATGTTGGGGGATTTTGATCATGGTGGAGGCTGAATATTATTCCATTATATATACATATAATATCATATGATATAATATATATGATATATGATATAATATATCATTTTCTTTATTCATTTATTCATCGATGGAGACTTAGTTTCTGTATCTTGGCTACTGTGAAAAATGCTGCAATGAACTTGGGGGTACAGATATCTCTTCAGGATAGTGACTTTATTCCCTTTGAATATATACCCAGAAGTAGGATTGCTGGATCACATGGCAGTTCTATTTTTAGTTTTTTGAGGAACATCCATATTCTTTTCCACAATGTCTGTACCAATGGCTGAAGACCTGGATAGACATTTTTTCCAAAGAAGACGTACAAATGGCCAACAAGTATACGAAAAGGTACTCAACATCACTAATCATCAGGGAAATTCAAACCAATACCACAATTAAGTATCTCCTCACACCTGTTAGGATGGCTATCATCAAAAAGTCAAAAGGTAAGTGTTGGCTAAGATGGGGAGGAAGGGGAACCCTCACATGTTCTCCTCGAGGAATCCACTAGGGGTCAGGCTGGAGCCCATCACTGTTCAAGCTCCATGTAAAAGATAAAGTTCTACCTCACCGTTGGAGGAAAGCATGATCTTGTGAACTTAGTAGGCCCTGTCCAAAGAGGTCATGTAGCATCGTGGCTTAGAACACTCTGGAATCAGACAGCATGGGGTTTGAATCCCTACCCCACATTTTACCAGTGGTGACACTTCAGACAAATTAACTGATTTTGACCTTGGTTTCTCCATCCACAAATTTGGTTCATACTATTGCTTACCATATAGAGATTTTGTTTGGATCATATAATATAATGATAATTCTAAAATGATAATTTTATTATTATTATTAGTTGTAGTAATAGTTGTCCTAGCAGTAGCAATTATTAAAGAAAACAATTTTATAGCGCATACTCTGCGCTAGGGACTCTTTAATTGCATTGCACATAATAACCCGTATAATACAGCAATCTTGGAAATTTGGTGCTTTTGTTACCTACGTCTTATATGTCAGGAAAGTGAGGCATAAAGCAGTCTAGGTCACATAGCTAGTAAGTGGAGGAGCCAGGAATTGAATCCAGGCAATTTGACAACAGGAACAGAGTTCTTAACATTAATAAATATGACTTACATAATTATGACTAACATTAATAACTTATGATGGTGATTTTCGCTCAGGAGGATGTTTTGGCCTGATTGTTTTACCACGTTAGCTCATAAATCCCTCACATCAAGCCCGTGCACTCAACAATGGCTGTCAGACAATATATATATATATATATATATATATATGTGTGTGTGTGTGTGTGTATTCCTTTACAGATTCTTTTCCATTATAGGTTATTACAAGATATTGAGTATAGTTCCCTGTGCTTTACAGTAGGTCCTTGTTGTCTACCTATTTTATTTAATTTATTTTTTTTAACATCTTTATTGGAGTATAATTGCTTTACAATGGTGTGTTAGTTTCTGCTTTACAACAAAGTGAATCCACTATACATATACATATATCCCCATATTTCCTCTTTCTTGCGTCTCCCTCCCACCCTCCCTATCCCACCCTTCTAGGTGATCACAAAGCACCGAGCTGATCTCCCTGTGCTATGCGGCTGCTTCCCAGTAGCTATCTATTTTACATTTGGTAGTGTATATATGTCCATGCCACTCTCTCACTTTGTCCCAGCTTACCCTTCCCCCTCCCCATATCCTCAAGTCCATTCTCTAGTAGGTCTGGTAAGATGGGAATAAAGACACATACTTATTTTATATATAGTAGTGTGTATCTGTTAACCCCAGACTTCTAATTTATCCCTCCTCCCCCTTTCCTCTTTGGACCTGTAAGTTTGTTTTTATGTCTATGGGTCTATTTCTGTTTTGTATTTAAATGAGAAGACTTTTCTGAGCAGATGACATTAAATCACAGAATCTGAAGAAAGGGAGGGAGGGGAGTCCTGCCTGAAGTCTTCGAGGAATAGAGCTTCTGAAAGACAGGCAAATGTAAAAGACAGTGTGCTTAGGGTATTCAAGGAATAGTGTGTGGGGAGGGGGCAGTGCTTGGTTTGAGGGAGGGATGGGGAACGTCAGAGGTCAGATCAAGTAGGGGCTTTGGCGTCCTTTTCTAAAGTCTTGGAAGGCTATCAGGTATTCTCATCCTAGAAGCAACAGTATCTTTCTCTGGCTACTGTGTGGAGAGAATTAGGGGAGGCAGAGGTAAAAATCAGGGAAACTGCTTAGGCAGCTGTCGTGATTCGCTGGGAGAATGATTGTGGTTGGATTAGAGAGAGAACATTGGCAAAGTGGGAAGTGGCTGACTATGGAGAACAGTATGGAAGTTCCTTAAAAAACTAGAAATAGAGCTACCATATGATCCTGCCATCCCACTGCTGGGCATATATCCAGAAAAAAACATAATTTAAAAAGATACCTGTACCCCAATGTTCATTGCAGCACTATTTACAATAGCCAGGGCATGGAAGCAACCCAAATGTCCATCAGCAGAGGAATGGATAAAGAAGATGTGGTACATATATACAATGGAATATTACTCAGCCATAGAAAAGAACAAAATAATGCCATTTGCAGCATGGATGGACCTACAGATTGTCATACTGAGTGAAGTAAGTCAGACACAGAAAGACAAATATCATATGATATCGCTTATATGTGGAATCTAAAAAAAGAGTACAAATGAACTTATTTACAAAACAGAAGTACAGTCACAGATGTAGAAAACAAACTGATTACCAGGGGATAAGGAGGGGAAGGGATAAATTGTGAGATTGGGATTGACATATACACACTACTATATATAAAATAGATAACTAATAAGAACCTACTGTATAGGGACGTCCCTGGTGGCGCAGTGGTTAAGAATCCACCTGTCAATGCAGGGGACACAGGTTCGTGAGCCCTGGTCTGGGAAGATCCCACATGCCACGGAGCAACTAAGCCCACGTACCACAACTACTGAGCCCACGTGCTGCAGCTACTGAAGCCCGTGCACCTAGAACCTGTGCTCCACAGCAAGAGAAGCCACTCCAATGAGAAGCCCGCACGCCACAACTAAGAGTAGCCTCTGCTCGCTGCAACTAGAGAAAGCCTGCATGCCACAATGAAGACCCAACGCAGCCAAAAGTAAATAAATAAATAAATAAATAAATAAATAAATAAATAAATAAATAAATAAATAAGGACCTACTGTATAGCATAGGGAACTCTACTCAATACTCTGTAATGGCCTATATGGGAAAAGAGCCTAAAAAAAAAGAGTGGATATATGTATACATATAAGTGATTCACTTTGCTGTACACCTGAAACTAATACAACATTGTAAGTCAACTATACTCAAATAAAAATTAAGAAGAGAAAAGAAGAAGTGGGAAGTGGCTGGATTCAAGATAGATTTCAGTGGTAAAGTCTGCAGGGTTGGCTGGTGGATTGGATATAGGGTGAGAGAGAGAAATCAAGGGTGACTCCAGTGGGACCCATGCATCCAGGGGAACGGTTGTGTCATGTACGGAGATGTGATGGCAGAATGAGTAGTTTGGTGGGGAAAATAAAGAATATTTTGATGACTCCAATTTTTTTTTTTTAATAGCTACTTTATTTATTTATTTATTTTATTTTTTGGACTGTGTTGGCTCTTCGGTTCGTGCGAGGGCTTTCTCTAGTTGTGGCAAGTGGGGCCACTCTTCATCGCGGTGCGGGGACCGCTCTTCATCGCGGTGCGCGGGCCTTTCACTATCGCGGCCCCTCCCGTTGCGGGGCACAGGCTCCAGACGAGCAGGCTCAGCAGTTGTGGCTCACGGGCCTAGCTGCTCCGCGGCATGTGGGATCTTCCCAGACCAGGGCTCGAACCCGTGTCCCCTGCATTAGCAGGCAGATTCTCAACCACTGCGCCACCAGGGAAACCCGACTCCAATTTTATAGATGAGAAAAACCAGATTGGAACAGGTGAGTCCAATTGCCCAGAGTCTCACAGTGAGAAAGAGGTGGATATTACACTGAAACCAGGCGTTTCTGGCCACTAACAAAATGCTCACCCACTATCTCTTCAATCCTTCTCTGTGTGCCTGTGAGTTCTCACATCTCTAGTTCCTCTCTCTCTCTCTCTCTCTCTCTCTCTCTCTCTCGTTTTTTGTTTTGTTTTGGCAGCACGGCTTGCAGGATCTTAGTTCCCCAACCAGGGACTGAACCCAGGCCTTTGGCAGTGAGAGCGCGGAGCCCTAACCACTGGACCGCCAGGGAATTCTGCCTAGTTCTCTCTTGAAATTATCAACTGCATGAGAGCTCTAGATTAAATTAAGTTCCAGTTGTCTACACGTGGGTATGGGTCAACTTTTCCAAGAATCAAGACATCTTTCCTTTTTTATGGTGATTCTCAATGCATGCCTACAATCTCAGATTCTCCCATGGTGTAAATGAGGCTGAGATTAACAATCTCATTTTGCAGAGATAAATCAGGGTATTAGGGACTGAACTGTGTCTCTCCCCAAATTCACATGCGAATGCTCTAACCCCCAAAGAGACACCAGAGATCTCTTGCCTTCTTTCTTTCCTTTTCTCCCTCCCTCCTTCCCTCCCACCCCCCCACACTCCCCATATAAGCACAGAGCAAAGACCCGAAGCACAGCAAGAAGGCAGCCTCTACAAGCCAGGAAGAGAACCTTCTCCAGAAACCGAATTCTCCAGCACCTTGGTCGTAGACTTCTAGCTTCCAGAACCATGAGAAAATAAATGTATGTTGTTTAAACCACTGAGTCTGTGGTATTTTGTTATGGCCTCCCCAGCAGACAAATACACAGGGTTTCAGGATTTACTTACCTTATCTACAATTCCTCACCCTTAAAAAACAACAGATGCTAGTAAGGTTAAACACCTGCTATTCGTCTTGTGCTGTGCATCTATGAAATACAGACCTGAAGCAACCCTTGTAAAAAAAAAAAAAAATAGTGGTTAAGTTATTTAGTTAGTGTTCCCAGTGAATAAGTGGGAAAGTTGGGATTTCAAAGTTAGTCCCTCTGACATTAATGCTCGTATATTTTCCACTGGTTCTAGAGCTGGCATTGCAAGAATTCAAACCCAGTGGCATACATCTCTTCATCTTTGCAGAAGATAACACTGAGTCCCACATCATCCCCTTGCTGCTAGAACCATTGGTAATTTCTCTCTACTTCCCTGTGGTTAGAGGTATTCATATGGAATCTCTAGGGTGCAAGTCAATCTCTGCCTCTTGGTACGTTCATGACTTTGGTCAAGTTGTCTTTTCATCCTCACCCCATCCCTCCCAGTACTGTTGGCTAGACACCAGCTTTGGTTTTGAAAAATAGCTTATCACAGTTGGTTGAGCACCTTGGAGCATAATGACTATTCAGTTGAGCAAGAAAGGAATAATGGGTTCTCTCTGACGTTGACTTCAGCCCGTCCAGGGGTAGGATGTCCTGAGTCCTGCACACAGTATCCTGCCCATGACTTTAGGGTGTGGGGTGGAGTGAATCTCTAGAATGTGCCTCATCAACTCAGCACACATTCATCACCGCCTCTGTAACCTCATAAATATTCAGGAATATAACCTCCCATTATCTTGGGGAGAAATTATCATTAGCACTGAGTATTTTTAAAAATTCACCAAAAAAAAAAAAGAGACAAAGTCAAAGATGCACAAACTATCTTCCCTAATCAATGACAAGAGCTCAAATATCTGCCACAGATATTAGCCCATTAAATGATAGGTATAGAAAATAATAATTATAATAGATATAGAAAACTGGCCTCACATTCCACTGATTTTGTTGGTAGGTATCCTGGACAGTAAGAGTGATAGACTATGGTGTGATGGAAAATGGTTAATTGGAATTACTCAAAAAAAAAAAAAAGAGTATTCACTGGGCTCTCAAACTGGATGCAGGTAGCCCAAACATTTTAGAGATCTGGCATGCAAGCTCAGAGAGCAAAAGTAGTTTTCCAGAGCTACTGGAAAACTACTAGCAAGTGTCAGAGATGAAGTAAGCTCATGGGTACAGAGTAAGTGTTGAACTTGTGACTCTGAAGAGACCAGGCTTCCTATGAAGGGACCTGTAAGACCTCGCTAACAATGGGTTGGGCAAGAGCAAGATGGCTTGATGTCAGACTGCCCGGATTGAATCTGTGCCCTTCCACATCGGCACAAGCCACATAACTCTGACAAACGATGTTGCCTCTTGGAGCCTCAGTTTCCCCAAATGTCAAACAAGGGATATAATTCCCACGCCATGAAGTTGCACGAGGTGTCTCTCAGCTCTGCACGTGATGCCAGCCACGTTGCTTACTCGTGATTGACAGGTGACCTCATTACCTGCAGAGCAGCCAGAGGCTCTGTTAAGATCTATCAGTCCAGCAAAATAGAGAAATAGAAAAAGAAAGAGCCTACATGTCAGACAGGGAGAGACTCAGCTTCTCCATGCCTTTATCAGTTCTTCCACTTCTCCTGTATTCTGTTTTCTCATCTCTATTTGGAAAAGACAAATGTGTTTCTAAGCAGTACCCAGTTTTCCTATGTTTTGCAAATGGGGCATAAGTGATGTCTGAAAAGATCTCAGCACAGACAGGTGCTGAAGGATGAGCATTAATTCCCTCCCTTCCTGACGTTGTCATGATGCTTGATCTCCAGGATGGTTTGTTCCTCATCTCGGATTGCCCTGCACCAGGATACCTGCCTCCTTAGGGGAAGTCACTCTTCCAATCCCTTCTCTCTCTTATAAAGCGCTCTTCCCGGATCCCTCCAGAGATGGCAGATGGGAAAGGAATTCTAAGGTGGACCAAGCCCACACATAGGAACTGGGATTAAGATCTGTCCTTTCGGGCTTCCCTGGTGGCGCAGTGGTTGAGAATCCGCCTGCCAATGCAGGGGACACGGGTTCGAGCCCTGGTCTGGGAAGATCCCACATGCCACGGAGCAACAGGGCCGGTGCGCCACAACTGCTGAGCCTGCGCATCTGGAGCCTGTGCTCCGCAACAAGAGAGGCCGCGACAGTGAGAGGCCCGCGCACCGCGATGAAGAGTGGCCCTCGCTTGCCACAACTAGAGAAAGCCCTCGCACAGAAACGAAGACCCAACACAGCCAAAAATAAATAAATTAATTAAAAAAAAAAAAAAGATCTGTCCTTTCCACATACTGGCTGACCACAAGGCACAATGCTTAGCCTTTCTGAGCCTTACTTATCCAGGAGACTAAAGCTGGCTTTGCCTTTCTTGCTGGACTTTCTCTCTCTCTCTCTCTCTCCTTTTTTAACAATCAAGGGAGTAAATGATATGGAATGGTTATGAAAGTGTTAAGCGAGCTCTAAAGCAGTGGTTCTCAAACTTTTTCGAACATTGGACTCACCGGGAGGGCTTGTTACAACATAGGTGACTGGTCTCATCCCCAGAGTTTCAGCAGGTCTGGTGTGGCGGCCTAAGGATTTGCATTTCTAACAAGTTTGCGGGTGAGGGTGATGGAGCTGGTCCAGGGACCACACTTTCAGGATGCTGCTGGAGAGCATTCTAAGATGAATGTTCCTAATTCTTCTAGGCACTGTGAGATTTAGGGCATGGAAGAAGATGCTATGCAGTGAGTCTGTGTGCTCTGGGAGCCGCTGGAGTGGGAGGGGCAGAAATTGGAGAGTATAAAATCAGAGGCAACACTTGCTACGGTGCAGGCCATCTGCAGGAAGTTGGAAGTGATGGCAAATCTGGCGAGCTGGGTGTCCCTGGTTCTCTGTATATGTGGGCTGAAAGCAGGTGAGATGGCAAGATGAGGGAGGGAGGGGAGGAGGGGAGGACAGAGGAAAAAAGTGAGACCTAGGAGGCAGTGGTTTGGGGTGAGACGGGCAGGAAACAGATTCTATCCAATGTCTGTAATATCTTTTAAATATAGCATAATGGTTAGTGCCGAAGAGAGGATTTGGAGGATTCTGGGTTCAAATCCTAGCTGGTTGGGTGATCATGAGCAGGTAACTCTGCCTTTCTTTAAGCCTCAGCCTTCTCATCTATATAATGGTTATAACACTCTTTAAGAAAGAGAAAGATGGACAACCTGCCCGATGGAACAACACGGATGAACCTGGGGGACATAACGCCAAGTGAAATAAGCCAGTGACAGAAGGACAAATACTGCGTGATTCTACTTAGAGGAAGTATCTAAAATAGTCACACTCATAGAATCAGAGTGTAGAATTGGTGGTTGCCAAGGGCTGGGGAGAAGGGGCAAAGGGGAGTTTGTTTAATTGGTAAAAAGTTTCAGTAATGCAAGGTGAAAAAGTTGCAGAGGTCTGCTGGAAATCATGGTGCCTATAGTTAGCAGTACTGGTTTGCGCCTTAAAATTTTATAAAGAGGGTAGATCTCATGTAAAGGGTTCATACTACAATAAAAAAGAAAGATAGATAAAAAGAAAAAAGAGAGAGAAAGAAAGAAGGAAGGAAAGAAAGGAAGGAAGGAAGAAAGGAGGAAGGAAAGAAAGAAAGAAGGAAAAAAAAGAAAGAAAGAAAGAAAGAAAGAAAAGGAAGGAAGAGAGAGGGAGAAAGAAAGGAAGAAAGGGAAAGAAAGAAAAAGAAAGAAGTTTATTATGTATTGCTTTAGAAAGTTCTCCAAGACCTTTTGTTAAAGGAGCAAGTTTCAAAATAAACAGTATGTAGGCTAAGCTCTCCTTTGTGTAAAAAGGGAATAAAATGTTATTAATACATACACTTGAATATTCATGAACTGTCTCTGTAGATTTCACAAGAATTACAGCATGGTTATCTGTGGGGAGGCTGGGGTCAGGGATGGGCAGGAAGACTTATATGATTTCCCTTTCATAACTCATTTGAAGTCTGAACCATATGCACTGCCTTTCAGAAAACAAATAAATTCAATAGAAGGCAAGTGATCTTTATCTCTTATCACTGTTGTAAGGATTAAAATAGAAAAGGTAGGCAAAATCCTTGGAATTGTCAATGCCCTGCATCTAACTCAAGCCTGCCGGGTACACAGGGATGTTGAACAAATTGGTTTATCACTCATTGGAGACAGGAAGACCACACAGCCTGGGGTACCATGGGCTGTCTTATTGAGAGGTAGTTAGGACCTATTCTAGGGTTTGGGAGATTTGGGGGGTCTTAGGTTAAGGAAGCTGGGCCTCGCCCAAGATTGGATGCTCTAGGAAAGTGGAAGCAATTCTATGCCTGGGTATCTCAATAAATCTTCTCTAGAGTGAAGACAGAATAGCACAAGGAGAAAGGTGTAATCAACAAAGAAGCAGCAGTCACTCTTTTTGGCCAAGGGGAGGGGGTGTTTAGTAATTTGTGACACAGTGAACTTGCTTTTGCCTGTGCTTGTACACAATGCTGAAGTGGTCTTGCTTTACCTCATTTTCTCATGATCTCAGAGTAACCTTGTCTGAGGTCATGATTCTGTGAGTTGTGTTATGCCTGATTGGAGAACGATATGGCTAGGTAGCCCCCAGTGTCAGGTCAGCTTTCAGATGTCTGGGGGGCTGCCTTTAGCTTCCTCTTTCTCAGAACACATTGGGTACACTGTTAAGTCCTCAGTCGATATTGATGGTGGCATTTCTTCTCATTAACAGCTGTAGGAGGAGGAGGAGGGGGCGGGGATCAGATGGTAAAAATGGTAATGTTTGGCCAGGCGAACGATGTGATTAAAGACATAACAATGACAGGGGATCGGTAAGGGTTTAGTCTTGTTCAGCAATATTAGCAGATGAAATGGCAAAGGACCATTTCCAGGGTAGCGAAAGAAATAGCTTATTTCCTGGAATCAGACAGAGCTGGATGAGAGTCCAGGCTGCACCCGTTTTGGACTGTGTGGAAAAGGTTTAAGTGAAAAGTTTCTCTCTGCTCTTTCATCTGTAAAAGGAGGAGAAGGCTGTGAAGATTAAAAACTGTCAGATAAGAGGGTGTAAATGTTAACCGCCGTGACTGGACAAAGCAGAAAACTCACCCAGCTACTGTTAACCTTTATAACGAAATTTAAGTACCCATAGTTTTATCCTAAAGTGACCCTCATCTGCACACAGCAGAGCTTCAGCTCTGGGGCGGCACCTCCTAGAAGAGTTTCGGACTCGGAAACAGCGCCCCCCAGAGGCAGGATAATTTCAGAGGCTCAGTTTCTGGAGTCAGAGCACCTGAACTACTCAGTTCTCTGGCTTTGAACAAGCGATTTCCCTCTATAAGTCTCCGTTTCGGTACCTAACAAAAATGGAGATCATCGTGAATAATATGTAACCTATACTCCGTTTCGGTACCTACAAAATGGAGATCATCGTTAATAATATGTAACCTATAAATATAATATGTAATAATACCGACTTTACGGGGGCGCTGCAAGCATCATTTCTGTGAGATAATTAGCAGAAGGCATTAAGTACAGGAGACCACTCATAATAATCGTTTATTTAACCACGACTTCGAAAACGTTGACACCTTGTTAGCTAGTTTCTGAAAAGCAAGGCTGCTGTTGGCTAATACGGATGCCATACTCACCACACGGCACCTCCTGCGTTACAGAATCTCACGAAAACCTATGAATTAGCATCGCTATATCAAAGACCAAGAGAGTGAGGCACATCAGTTAAGTCACTTGCACAGGTAAGTGACAATGCCAAGGTAATATCAATATCGTGTCTAGGGTATATGCCCAGTAGTGGGATTGCTGGGTCGTATGGTAGTTCTATTTTTATACCCTGAGAAAACCATAATTCAAAAAGAGTCATGTGCCACAATGCTCATTGCAGCTCTATTTACAATAGCCAGGACACGGAAGCAACCTAAGTGTCCATCAACAGACGAATGGATAAAGAAGATGTGGCACATATATACAATGGAATATTACTCAGCCATAAAAAGAAATGAAACTGAGTTATTTGTAGTGAGGTGGATGGACCTAGAGACTGTTATACAGAGTGAAGTAAGTCAGAAAGAGAAAAACAAATACCGTATGCTAACACATATATATGGAATCTAAAAAAAAAAAAAAAAAAGGTTCTGAACCTAGGGGCAGGACAGGAATAAAGACGCAGACGTAGAGAATGGACTTGAGGACACGGGGAGGGGGAAGGGTAAGCTGGGACGAAGTGAGAGAGTGGCATGGACGTATATACACTACCAAATGTAAAATAGATAGCTAGTGGGAAGCAGCCGCATAGCACAGGGAGATCAGCTCGGTGCTTTGTGACCACCTTAGAGGGGTGGGATAGGGAGGGTGGGAGGGTGACGCAAGAGGGAGGAGATATGGGGATATATGTTTATGTATAGCTGATTCAGTTTGTTATACAGCAGAAACTAACACACCATTGTAAAGCAATTATACTCCAATAAAGATGTTAAAAAAAAAATAGAAAAAAAAATCATGTCCAGAACACAATCTCCAAAATAAGACTTCTTGAGTTTGAACCTTGTTCCCACTAATCAGTGGTCATATAACTTCCATTAGTTCTCTGTTGCCTATGTTTTTCTTGCCCGTAAACCTTTCGGGGTCGGGGAGGAGAATAGGGTTCTAAATTATAGTCTCTCCTTCATAGGGCTGTTGTGAAGGTCAACTGAGGACAATAGCTGGAACATAGGAATGCCCAATTAAACATTAGCTAAGGGCTTCCCTGGTGGTGCAGTGGTTAAGAATCCACCTGCCAATGCAGGGGACACGGGTTCGAGCCCTGGCCCAGGAAGATCCCACATGCCGTGGAGCAACTAAGCCCGTGTGCCACAACTACTGAGCCTGAGCTCTAGAGCCTGCAAGCCACAACTACTGAGCCCACGTGCCACAACTACTGAAGCCTGCACACCTAAAGCCCGTGCTCTGCAACAAGAGAAGCCACGACAATGAGAAGCCTGCACACCGCAACAAAGAGTAACCCCCGCTCCGCAACGAAGAGTAGCCCCTGCTCACTGCAACTAGAGGAAGCCTGCACCCAGCAACGAAGACCCAACACAGCCAAAAATTAATTAATTAATTAATTAATTAATTAAAAAAAACACACATTAGCTAATGTTATTGATTAACAGGTCTTTGTATTTCCTTCCTAGTCTTTAACAGGGTCCAACTCACTTTTATGGTGGTGATGTCACTGAGACATGTCCTGATAAAGGTTCAGGGATGATAAAAGAGCAAAATGATTTTTTTTTAAATCAAAAAATATCACCAAGGCTGCTGGAAATATTCAACCTCTAGCACTGAACAAACAAACATGTTGTTTTCCTGAAATGTTGGCTTGTGGGCAAAAGCTAGAATGTTCCCTCTAAGCTTTGGACTTGTGGAATTTCAACCAATGGGTAGAAGTTGAGTGACCTTGGATAGGGTGGATTTACTCTAAATTACACAAAGGAAGACCTTGGGAATAGTTGGAGCTCATACCTGAATTAATGGGCTGTCTTGGGTGGATCCTGTCTTGGGTGGGACCCCCCCCGGGTGGGACCCCCCCTCCCAATTAGAAGTTATCACAAGTCATCCAAAATGTGATAGTTTTTCTGCAACAGGAGAGCAGCTGACTGCATGAACTTCAAGGTACTTATAATAGCCATTAGTCTAGGAATGGAGTATTTTAGGAGGTGGTCTAAATTTTACCCTTTTTTTTCTCTTTCAGACTTGATTGTCCGTATCCGTCCTCTGTATCCAGGTAGGGAGACATCTTTTTATTTGTTAGCATCTCAAATGTTAGCCCCCCACCCCACCCATGAAACAATGTTACGTTCCTGAAAGTCCCTTGCACTTACCTCCCTGTTGTTTCACTCTTTCCTTCACTGTTCTTCTGGCATAAAAGGCCCTCGCTGATCATGGTAGCCAAGATTTCCTCCCCTGTTCCTCCAGAAATTAACATCAGCATTTGTGGGTTTTATTGTTTGTGTGTTACTTTTAACAGCCTTCTATGTAGAGATATTATCTACATACCATAAAATTCATCCATTTTAAATGTACCATTTAATGATTTTTAGTAAGTTTACAGAGCGGTGTAAACATCATCACAATCCAATTCTCGAACACTTCCATCACCCCAAGAAGATCCCTTGTATCCATTTTCAACCACTCCCATTCCCATCTCTAGGCACAGGCAACTACTAATCTACTTTCTGTCTCTATAGATTGATCTCTTCTGGACATTTCATAGAAATGGAATCATACATGTGATTTTTTTGTGTGTCTGTTTTTAAAGTTTAAAAGTTAATCATGGGGCTTCCCTGGTGGCGCAGTGGTTGAGAGTCTGCTTGCCAATGCAGGGGACACGGGTTCAAGCCCTGGTCTGGGAAGATCCCACATGCCGCGGAGCAACTGGGCCCGTGAGCCACAACTACTGAGCCTGCGCGTCTGGAGCCTGTGCTCCGCAACAAGAGAGGCTGCGATAGTGAGAGGCCTGCGCACCGCGATGAAGAGTGGCCCCCGCTTGCCGCGGCTAGAGAAAGCCCTCGCACAGAAACGAAGACCTAACACAGCCATAAATAAATAAATAAATAATTTTTTAAAAAAAAAGTTAATCATGGAACTCTTATGGGTTCATCATAGATAGCTTTGCCACAATATCCCAATTCTTGGAAGAGTTCAACCATATCCACATGCAGACAAGTGGGACTTAATTTTAACCTATGGCTCTCATGAAGTTGAGAGTTTCAAGAAAGAAACAGAGATGTGGGAACACTGTGGGAATAGTCAAGCCAGTGAAAGGGAAACTTTAGTTATGAAAAATATTGATTGGCTTTTTAACTATTTCAGCCACCAATTACTTGTTTGGGGGTTGAACCAACACAGCCTGGAGTTTATGGTGGGAAAATGTGGCCTGTCAGCCCTCTTGTTTTGTTTTGTTTTGTTTTGTTTTGTTACTGTGTTTTTATTTATTTTATTTGTTTATTATTTTTGGCTGCATTGGGTCTTCGTTGCTGCGTGTGGGCTTTCTCTAGTTGTGGCGAGCGGGAACTACCCTTCATTCAGGTGCGTGGGCTTCTCATTGCGGTGGCTTCTCTTGTTGTGGAGCACGGGCTTTAGGCGCGTGGGCTTCCGTAGTTGTGGCACGTGGGCTCAGTAGTTGTGGTGCATGGGCTTAGTTGCCCCGTGGCATGTGGGATCTTCCTGGACCAGGCTTGAACCCGTATCCCCTGCATTGGCCAGCGGATTCTCAACCACTGCACCACCAGGGAAGCCCGCCCTCTTGGTTTTGAGGTCAGAAGAAAGTTATTTTCAGAGCAGCGGACAGCAGGGTTTCTTTGTTTATAAATTGGGATCATATGCTGAGGACCAAAGCTGACCTTGGGAGAAGCTGACCTTAGGAAAAGCTGACAGTACCCAGTTCATTGGACTGATGTAAGGATATCATTAAACGTGTTAGTCTTTGTAAATTGGGCACGTTATGTCCAGCACAGAGTAAGCTATATAATAGTTCATTATATAAATAAGTTATAACTAACTCACAAATAATGAACATAGTCATAACTAATTCTAAGTAATAGAAAATTGTTAAATAATAATTTAAAATATTAAATGATAAATATTATAATTACAGTGTAATTAAATAATAAAAGTACTAATGGGAATTCCCTGGTGGTCCAGTGGCTAAGACTCCATGCTTCCACTGGAGGGGGCACGGGTTCGATCCCTGGTCGGGGAACTAAGATCCTGCCTGCCTCATGGCGAGGCCAAAAATAATAATAATAATAAATAAATAAAATTTTAAAATAAATAAAAGTACTAACACACTTGTTTAAAGTAATACTATAATTATTAAATAAAAATATAAATATGTATATTGATAAATAATAAGTAATTGCTAAATACCAAAAATCAATGAATCTTGCATCAAAATTATTTCAGGCTTATGAAGGGCCAACCAATATTTATTAAGTTTCTAGTATGGACCAATCCCTATCAGTTGATATCATGGGTCTAGCGTTGAACAAGATATGTGTGGTCACTTCTGACAAACGAAACACTGAACAAGTCATTACATGTTAAATAAATGTAAGAACTTATAAGAAATATAAGGGAAGTTGGAAGTTCAGTACAAGTGGATCAGGCATAGTCTGGATTTCAAGGGAGTTCCATGGAGATTTACATTTAGGCTGAACATCAGAGGAGGGTAAACAGGCAGAGGGTGTGCCAAGCAGAGATCATGTCTATACAACCCCAAGGCAAGATAGATGGTGGTACACTTGGGAAACCTTACAAAGCTTAAGCACAGAAAACACAAGGAAGGGTGGGCTAAGGTGAGGCTGGAGGTGTATTTGGGAACCAGATCAAGTAGGGTATCATAAGCAATTTCAGTCCTATTTCCTATCTTAAGAGTAATGGAATCTGAATAGATGCATGGCAGAGACAGGTTAGTATTCAAGAACAAACATACCCCCTGCAGTGTGAAGAACAGACAGGACAAATCGGTTGGAAGCATCCAGAAATAAGTTACTGAGTAGTCAAGGCAAAAGGTGTGGAAGGAAGTGGACAGCTTTGTGTGATACTTAGGAACTAACTTTGACAGGCTAAGAGATTTATTTTTCTAGGAGAGAGAAATCTAAGAAAGACTCTAGAGTTTCGGCTTAGGAGATCTGGTGCACAGTCACTAGAGGACTTACATGAAAAGGAAGCCACTGACTCCAGTCTGCTTCCACGTCCGGGTTGAAATAAGTTTCCTTTGATATTCACTTATACATTTTGTGCCAAACCCAGCCAAAGGTGGATATGGGGGCAGTTGGTGCCAATAAGTGTGATAGACGTTAGAAAGTCAATTCCCTTTGTAAGCTTGCCCGACATTCTGCCTGCTTTCTCTTTTCCAGAGTTCTTTAACCATTCCTGTACCTTTCCATTTGCGTATGGCGACGTTATCTACTACAGCTGCATCTCCGTCCGCAGTCATTATGCCTGGTGTTCTATTGATGAGGTATTCCAAGGCAGATGGCGGTACTGTACCGCAGAAGGTGAGGAGCCCTGTGATGGGTTGTCTTAGATGCCTAGGATCCAAGAAGCAAGTGACAGCAGCTGGCTACATGGTTTTGGGTGTCAGATAAACCTGAGTCCAAATCCTGACTTTTCTAAATGGTTTAACCACCTTGAAGACAGCTCTGTGTGGTAGAAAAAGCATGTGTTGTTGGTGTAACAATGGTTAATCTTAAGACTTTTTATGTTCATATTTCTCCTCCTGCTCCACCCTTTCTCTGCAGATCCCCCAAAGTGTACCTTCCCTTTCCTGTACAGAAATCAACTCTTTGATAGTTGCACCAAGGAAGGCTATGTTTTGAATCGGAGTTGGTGCTCATTGACAAAAGATTACAACCAAGATGGAAAATGGAAACAATGCTCTCCTTACAAGTAAGTTGGCTGGGGAAGGATGGAATGGAGGTCTTACAGATCTCTTAAGGTGGGGACCCTCTGGATTAATGGAAAGGGAAGCTTGGGGTCTAGATCATCTAGTGATGGCTTAGATCAGAGGTCAGCAAACATTCCCTATAAAGGGCCTACTAGTAAGTAATTTAGGCTGTGCAAACCATGCTCAACTCTGCCTTGTAGCACAAAAACAGCCACAAGTAATTAAAAAAATAATAATAACAAACATGGCTGTATTCCATTAAAACTTTATTTATAGGCCCTGAAATTTGAATCTCATATACTTTTCAGATGTCACAAAATATCAGTCACCTTGTGATCTTTGGCTTTTGTCAACCATTTGTTTTTTTATTTACGTATTATGTCTGCTTCTCTATTATATTAATTTTTCAGTAATTGGAAGTACAACCATTGTTGTCAACCATTCAAAAATGAGAAAACCATTAGTTCACAGGCCATCCAAAAACAGATGGTGGGTTGGATTTGGCCTCCGGGCTCTAATTTGCTGGCCCCTGACTTGAATGATTTGTCCGTGACCTCATTCGAATGAAGAAATGAGGTTAGTTTCCATTCAAAAGAAGATATGGGAAGGAGAAAAGAGTGGTCAACAGACATTGGAGAGTTTACCCATTTCTATGCTCGAATTATATTGAGGATTTTATTGGGTGCACAGTAGTGTCTCATGCAACCTTCATGATGAGCTCGGGACGTGATTATAGGTGTTATTATGCCCGAAGAGAAATGAGGAAGCTAAAGCATATGAGGCTAGGTAATACCCAAACCCAGTGTCAAATCCCAACATCTTAATAAAGTTTCTTGCAGAGACCACTTGCCAACCATCTCCATTAACTGAGCCCATACTATACACTCTATTATGAGCTTTCCACTAGATATCTCTCTCCCCAACAAAACTGAAAATTTATGGATGTAGAAATGGACATTGAGAGCCAGGGCATCTCAGCCAATCAGCTAGTAAGAGATGAAGTAAGAGATTTAGCCTGGACTCCGTATGAATACTGATGGCTAAAATCAGTATTCATTTCCACACCCACAGCTCTATGCATTTGTCAAAACTCATATAGCCATTAATTTGGAAAAGTCTTTAATTTGGAAAAGTCTTTGTGGTCATTGTCAACCAGTAACACACAGATAAAGACTCATGTGGGGCATTCCCTATCCACATTGTAACTCTAGTGAGTGATTGGGTTGACCTTTCTTGTTGGGCTTCCAGAAGAGTCAAAGCCCCATTTTGGACCCAGACACAGCAACTGTGTTGTTTTGTATAAAAAGGGGTCCCACTTTCTCCCCCAACTGACTTTGATTGATTCTTGAACCTTCTCTGGAGCTCGGCCAATAGTTATTCATTCCTAGGCTGGTCTGCAGATTTGCAACTTGGTAAGATGCCAGGAAGGTTCTGTGGTTTCTAAACTTGGCTTTGAATTGGATGTTACTCATCTGCAAGCTTTTTATTACCTTATGATAGGGTATCAATGGTGCTGGCTATAGCCATCCAATTTCATCGTTTGCATAGTGATTTTTTTCCTGGGATTTCTCAACCAGCTAGTGTATGCCCCTCCACAGGATACCATCTCAGTTCAGCTCCAGGGAGAGTTTTAACAACTGGACTGCCACCTTGCACCAGGGGCTGTGTGTTCTTCATCTACCACCACTAATGGGCTCCTCCTTGCCCTCACGGATTGGGAGTGACCTGGCTCCAAATCCCCATCTGATGCCTACTTTCCTGGACCACTCCCAGTACTGTCACAGACTGGGTCCTCAGAAACATTTTTTTTCTCTCTCTCTCTGCCTTCTTTCCTCTCCCCTTTCTTTCTTTTTTACTCCCTTGGTCCAGAAAGTTTGAGATGGCTATTAAAAATAATTAGCTTTACAATAATAAATTTAGTTAATAGATGAAAAGTCAAGGAAAATTCAGAGTCATATAGCAAAAGGTAAAGTTAACACTGTATAGGCTGTATGATGAGACTACAGTTGGGGCAGAGCTTCCTAGCAGCCAAGTAAATAAGAATCTATGTTTAGTTCCATTAATTACATTATCTATAATATTGAAAACATACTTTCAAGAGAAGACTTTCAGAGGGCTTATCACTCTCTCTCATGAGAGATGTTCAGTTTTATGCATGAAAATAACTTTTTCCTCCACCCCATCTTCCTACGCTCCTGCTACCTTTCTGCTTTGGAAGGCCATACTCGGCAGTGGCTAATCACTAATTCACCATTTACTTCACCTCTGTGAGCCCACTTTCTTATCTATTAAATAGATTTAAAATGGGCGTTTTATAGGCAACCATTCATAACTATTTATGGTGCTTATGAAGATGGGCCTAATACAGAGTAAGTGTGATGTTGTGTTTGCATTTTCCTCTGGCTTCCTTTTTTTCTCTCGTTCTTTCTTTTTTCCCCTCCGTCCCATACTCTCCCAATTTTTTTTTTTATAAAATGAGATTTAAGGTGGAGTGCACAGCCATATAAAATAAAAGATAACAATAATTAGAAGTAGGTTAAAAATGCAGAAGGATGAATGGGATGAGGATGAATGGGATGTAGAAGGCAGCCTGCCTTGAAATTAACAGATTGAAAGAGAACACAGAGCCTTCCTATCCGCTACAGGTGAGCAAGGGTTTGGGTGACCTTGAACTCTCCTTGTCAATAAATAGTGATGCCCAGCAATTGCCATTCTACGGATGTATCCTAAAGAAAACATTGGACGACTGCACAAATACGTATGTAAGGCAACGGTCATCACAATGACCAAAAAAAAACCAGTTAATATATCCATCAGTTGTTATTGAATGAGAAGAGGCACAGTAAAATAGAGTATTGAAAATAGATGTGTAGGTTGGTATTTAATGACACGAAAAATGTTCAAGATACAATGTTTATATTAGAAGGTAGACGACCTTAAGAAAACACAACAATTTAAAAATACAAGTATTTTATTATAAATATAGAAAAAAGTCCCTGGACAGATAAGTATGAGGAAATGTTAATAATAGTCACATCTGTGCTGGACTGTTGACAGGTTCCACATTCTTAGTAGTTTATATGCTGTCTAATGTTTGTAGTTATATACATGCATTACTTTTATTTTATTTTTTAAAATATTTATTTATTTGGTTGCACGGGGTCTTAGTTGTGGCAAGCGGGCTCCTTAGTTGTGGCATGCAAACTCTTAGTTGTGGCATGCATGTGGGATCTAGTTCCCTGACCAGGGATTGAACCCCGGCCCCCTGCATTGGGAGCACAGCGTCTTAACCACTGCGCCACCAGGGAAGTCCCTACTTTTATTTTTTAATGTGTATTTTGATTTACACAAGTAATATGTGAGTAAATGCTCACTTAAACATTGAAGCAGCACGTGAATATAGGGAGTAAAATGCTACTATTCCCTCCTACATTCCCTCTTGCCTTCCTCCTCTCTTTCACGGCAGCAAATACAACTGACGATTCAGGATGTATTCTTCCAGGTTCATTCTATGCATTTGCACAAATATAAAATTTTAAGGTCTTTTAAAAAGTAAGTGAACTATACTGTCCCCTTTGTCCTGTGACTTGATCTTCATTTAAATATATACATTATGGAGATTTTTCCATGTGAATGCCTAAGCCTTCCTCACTTTTCTTCATGCTTTTAACCAAATTTCATAATATGGATATACCATTCCCCCATCAAAGTACAATTTGATTGTTTTTAATATTTTGATATTACTATGACCGAATGGGTACTGTCTACACTGGTTTTTTAGTAAGTGTGTAAGGGGTTTTTAAAATTATTATTAAAATAGCTGAGCGAAATCACTGGGTCAAAGAATATGTATGTGTTAAGTGTGTGTGTTAAATTTTAAGTTATTCCAAATTATCCTCAGTCAATATTATGAGACTGACCGTTTTTAACAACTTCCTTAATGTTGAAAATTATCAGCTTAATAAATTTGTTCAAATAATGGACTAGATAATTTATGTTAAATTAATCAGCAGGGCTTCCCTGGTGGTGCAGTGGTTAAGAATCTGCCTGCCAGTGTAAGGGACAGGGGTTCGAGCCCTGGTCCGGGAAGATCCCACCTGCCGCGGAGCAACTAAGCCCGTGTGCCACAACTACTGAGCCCACGTGCCACAACTACTGAAGCCCACACATCTAGAGCCCGTGCTCTGCAACAAGAGAAGCCACTGCAATGACAAGCCCGCGCACCGCAACGAAGAGTAGCCCCTGTTCACTGCAACTAGAGAAAGCCCTGGCACAGCAACAAAGACCCAACACAGCCAAAAATAAATAAATAAACTAAATTTATTTTAAAAAAATTAATCAGCAAATTAAAATGATCCATAATGGCATATTGAATGTGAGAGTGAGAGAGAAATACTGACACCTTCCTTAGGCCACTGATCGCCTATGTTCCTCTCTCCTCCTGTTCTACTTATTCATGCTATTTTGTTCTTAGAGGTAGAGCATATCTCCCATCAGGGAGGAGCAAGGATTATCCTGTCTTGAACAGTGACAGACTGTGATACTGATTCTAATCTCTTTTTTCTTCCACAGTATTTAGATAAGTCTCAGTGTTCTTGAAGAGGCAGAAGTTATGGGATTCATCAGCTGCCTCTCAAAATACGTCCTACCCCTGATCATTCTGACCAATAAAGATTTGCTCTCTCTTCCATGTGAATGACTCCTTTTCCTGAAAAAAGACACAGCCAAAGCTCAAGGCTGATCAGCGTAATGCTGGCCGTGGGGGAGGGGTGGGGGAACCAGTAGGGCATTTGTGGGGAAGAACCTGCATTCCAAGTCTTATAAATAAATAAATAAACAAAGAAAGAAAATTTTTTAAAAATCCTGATGAATTGCTAACAGTATAATCTTTGGCAAGTTAACTAAATGGTCAGAGAAACTCACTTCCCCTTACACAATTTTTAAAATTTTAAATTACAATATACAATTTACCTCAATTTTGAGGTAAAATTTAGGATATACAATTAACCATTTGATTTATTTTTTTTTTAGAAATTTACTTATTTTATTTATTTATTTTTGGCTACTTTGGTTCTTCATTGCTGTGCACTTCTTTGTCTACTCTTCGGTGCGGTGCACGAGCTTCTCATTGTGGTGGCTTCTATTGTTGCGGAGCACGGGCTCTAGGCATGTGGGCTTCAGTAGCTGTGGCATGCAGGCTCAGTAGTTGTGGCTCACGGGCTCAGTAGTTGTGGCTCACAGGCTCTAGAGCGCAGGCTCAGTAGTTGTGGCTCATGGGCTTAGTTGCTCCGCGGCATGTGGGATCTTCCCAGGCCAGGGCTAGAACCCGCGTCCTCTGCATTGGCAGGCAGATTCTTAACCACTGCGCCACCAGGGAAGCCCCAATTAACCATTTTAAAGTGAACAATTCAGTGGCATCCCAAGAGGAAACCTTGTACCCATTAAGCAGTCATTCTCCAATCCCTCATCCTCCCAGCCCCTGGCAACCACTAATCTTTCTGTCTCTATGGATTGGCCTCTTCTGGATATTTCATATAAGTGAAATCATGCAATATGTGACCTTCTGTGTCTGGCTTCTTTCACTTAGCATAATGTTGGTGAGGTTCACCACGTTGTAGCATGTGTCAATACTTAATTTCTTTCCACGGCTGAGTAATATTTCATTGTCAGGATATACCACGTTTTGTTTATCTATTAACTTGTAGACTTTATAAAGTGCATATGTCATGTGTGTAGAGCTATGTGAATTTTTACAAAGAAAACACTCCACATAACTGACAACCATATTAAGAAACAGATCATTTCTAACCCTGCTTCATGCCCCCTTCCAGGCACTACCCACCAAGGGTAACCACCAGCCTGATTTCTGACAGCATAGATTAGTTTTGTCTCTCTTGGTATGTTTCATAAAAATTGAATCATGTCTCTGTGTCTGCCACCTGTCATTCAAGGTTATGTGTGTGAGATTCATCCATACTGTTGTGTGTAGACGTGGACCCTTCTTTCTCACTGATGTATAATTTTCCACCGAGTGAATGCACCACAATTCATTCATCCATGTTACTCTTTTTTTTTTTAAAGAATTATTTATTTATTTATTTATTTATTTTTGGCTGTGTTGAGTCTTCGTTTCTGTATGAGGGCTTTCTCTAGTTGTGGCGAGTGGGGGCCACTCTTCATCGCGGTGCGCGGGCCTCTCACTATCGTGGCCTCTTTTATTGCGGAGCACAGGCTCCAAACGCGCAGGCTCAGTAGTTGTGGCTCACGGGCCCAGTTGCTCCGCGGCATGTGGGATCTTCCCAGACCAGGGCTTGAACCCGTGTGCCCTGCATTAGCAGGCAGATTCTCAACCACTGCGCCACCAGGGAAGCCCCCCATCCATGTTACTCTTGATCATCATTTGGGTGGTCTTCATCCAGGAACATTATGGGCAGCACTACTACCAACATTCCAGTACGTCTCTGGCAAATATACATACTAATGTAACAGAGAAGAGCAAACCTGACTCCATATTGAATCTATTCCTTTAGCTCTAACCTCTTGTGCTGTGTTTGCCTGTGCTTTGTCATGCTGGCTCTGCAGCTTTGTAAAAGAATGTTGCCTATAGCCTGAAATATACAGGATAGCCCATTCTCAAGGCTCTTTAAAGGAATCACACTTTTCCATTCATATAGAGTTAAAATGTTACAGACCAGAGAATAACATTTTTCTCGTTGGCGGTTTATAAGAACACTGTGACCATAACTATGTGTACAGCTGCAAGGACACAAGATTCCAGCACCAAGAAGTTTGCGACGACCAACCACACCCCTCCCCTTTTAGTATAAAAGAAGCCTCAATTCTAACTCGGGGAAGATGGTTCTTTGGGACACTAGCCCACCGTCTTCTCGGTCCGATGGCTTTCTGAATAAAGTCACTATTCCTTGTCCCAACAACTTGTCTCTCGATTTATTGGCCTGTCGTGCGGGGATCATTATGAGCTTGGACTCAGTAACACTAAAATAAGAATTGCTGAGTCAGAAGGTATAGCATGTTCGGGCTTCCCTGGTGGCGCAGTGGTTGAGAATCTGCCTGCCAATGCAGGGGACACGGGTTCGAGCCCTGGTCTGGGAAGATCCCACGTGCCGCGGAGCAACTAGGCCCATGAGCCACAACTACTGAGCCTGCGCGTCTGGAGCCTGTGCCCCGCAACAAGAGAGGCCGCAATAATGAGAGGCCCGCGCACCGTGATGAAGAGTGGCCCCCACTTGCCGCGGCTAGAGAAAGCCCTCGCACAGAAACGAAGACCCAACAAAACCATAAATAAATAAATAAATAATTTAAAAACAAACAAACAAACAAACAGCAAAAAAGAAGGTATAGCATGTTCAACTTCAACGGTGACCGACTAACCCTCAGACCGCGGAACTAGGAAGGGGATCAAGATTTAGCACATTAAATTGTATCCCTGGTCATGGACTGATGACCCAATCAGAGTCATGATTCTTTTAACTGGTGGCGGAGGTGAGGGAAGACTTTTCTGTGTTAGCTAAACTACTGGGAGGTCAAATGAAGATGCTTAAGCCTCGTTTCCCACCACGCAGCAAAAGCCCACGTGCTGTAAGAAAGAATGCGGTGGACAGTTTTACCTCCAGTTATCTGGAATTCTACCTCTGTCTTTTCCTTGGTTTGGTTATTGGAGGCAATAAAGGCTCCCTTTTTGCTCAAGTTAATTTTATAAGTTACATCCAAGAACTCCCATTCCTAGCCTTCTCAGCCCAAGGACGAGGAGACCCATTTTGTGAAGGCAGGCTCACACCCGTGCAGCTGACTCACCGACTGTGGTCCCAATGATAGACCTGGAAACAGCTCCGGACCCTGAGGAGTTGGCTACAACCCTGTTTGACTCTGGTTCTGTCACAAGCACCTACGCCCAGGGACCCTGGAGGAGACTCACCCACTGGTGCATCGAGTAATAAGCATACAGATCCGGGTCCCAGCTCTGGACACTGCAGTGGCCTGTGAACCACTCCAGCCCCTCTTGGCTCTGGGGTCCAGGAACCCCCAGAGGACACTGAATTAGACAGTTGCCCACAGACAAGAGAGCCTTTGTGTCAGTCCTGGAGTCCAGCAGGGAAATTTCAGCACACAGTTGGAGGAAGAAAAATGCAAGATTGGATGCACTGAATAGGGTAAGAGGAACAACCCGACTTTATCCACATCACCCCTCCCTGAAGATGGCACAGCTCGGTGCCAAGGGTGACCTTTTTGGCTGTGATTTCTCCCTGGGGTGAAAGTGAGAGTCTGGGAGTCAGTGCCTGGCTACCCCAGCTGGGGGAATGCTGCCAAAGACACCCATTGCTCTCTCACCTCATTCAGAGCACAGGTATACCTCAGAGATGCTGCAGGTTCGATTCCAGGCCACCACAGTCCAGCAAATATCCCAATAAAGCCAGTCTGACAAATCTTCTGGTTTCCCAGCGCATGTAAAAGTTATGTGGGGACTTCCCTGCTGGCACAGTGGTTAAGAATCTGCCTGCCAATACAGGGGACACGGGTTCGAGCCCTGGTCCGGGAAGATCCCACATGCCGCGGAGCAACTAAGCCCATGAGCCACAGCTACTGAGTCCACGCGCCACAACTACTGAAGCCCGCGTGCCTAGAGCCCGTGCTCCGCAACAAGAGAAACCACCGCAATGAGAAGCCCACGCACTGCAACGAAGAGTAGCCCCCGCTCGCCACAACTGGAGAAAAGCCCGCACACAGCAATGAAGACCCAACGCAGCCAAAAATAAATAAAAAATTTAAAAAAAATACTTTACTGCAGACTTCCCTGGCGGTCCAGTGGTTAAGATTCCATGCTTCCACTGCAGGGGGCAGTGGTTTGATCCCTGCTCGGGGAACTAAGATCCTGCATGCTGCACAGCGCAGCCAAAAAAATAAATAAATAATTTTTAAAAATACTTTATTGCTAAAAAATGCTGACCATCCTCTGAGCCTTCAGCGAGTCGCAATTTTTTGTGGGTGGAAGTTTTGAAATATTGTGAGAGTTAACCAGATGTGACACAGAGACATGAAGTGAGCAAACTGTGTTGGAAAAATGGCACTGATAGACCTGCTCGAAGCAGGGTTGCCACAAACCTTCAATTTGTTTAAGAAGAAAAAAAAGGTAACATATGTGAACTGCAATAAAACGAGGTCTACCTGTACTGCATCATGAGCGGCAAGACCGGGGGTGGTGAGCAGCTGGGGGAAAAGCAGCCAGGGGTCAGAACAGAACAGATCCCAGTAACCACACCAGGGACCACCTCGCAAGGCTCACCCTGGAGCCAGTGGGGACACCTCCCCTGTGTACCCCCTTGCTGGCCCAGAGGCAGTGCCAGCACTCCACACACCTTACCCCCCCAACACATGCACACCCCACCTGTGACCTAATCCCTGGACACACCCCCCCACAGCAGCAGGAGCGAGCTTTTACAGACGACTAGTGAGTACGCACAGAAAGCCAGACCCAAGATATGGAAACAAGTTGTGTCCATCAACATCTGAATGGATAAAGAAGAGGTGGTGTCTGTGTGTGTGTGTGTGTGTGTGTGTGTGTGTGTGTTCATACAGTGGAATATTATTCAGCCGTGAAAAGGAAGGAAATTCTACCATCTGTGATAACATGGATGGACCTTGAAGGCATTATGCTAAGTGAAAGAAGTCCGACAGAGAAAGACAAATACCGTATGACATCACTTATACATGAAATCTAAAAAAGCCAAACTCCATCTTCCAGGAATAGGAGGGCAGGGATTGAGGCCTCATGAGTCTGGGTTAAGGTAGAGAGAGAAGACAGTGGTTAAAACCAGAAAGTCCAGAGCGGGGTGTCGTTACCTCCAGAACTTATGACTGTTAACTCAGCCTGGGTTTCATGAGTCATAGAAGTGGATCCCTTAATAAAATAAGAGTTTACAAAAAAATTTTTTTAATAAAATAAAATTAAAAAACCAAACTCAAAGAAACAGGGTAGAATGGTAGCCTCCATGGGGCTGGTAGGTGAGAGAAATGGTAGATTTTGGTCAAAGGGTACAAACTTCCAGTTACAAGATGAAAAGTCTAGGGATGTATCTACATCCCTAGTAGTCATCACTACATGGTGACTATAGTTAACAATAGTGTATTACAAACTTGAAAATTGCTGACAGCGTAGATCTTAAATGTTTTCACTACACACACACACACACACACACACAAACAAAGGTAATTATGTGAGGTGATGGAGGTGTCAACTAACCCTATTGTGGTGATCATTTCACAGTATATATGTGTATCAAATCATCATATGGTACCCCTTAAACTTACACAGTGTTATTCAATTATATCTCAACAAACCTAGGGAAGAAACTGTTTTAAAAAGGATTATGGATAAAGCAAGTTGGCTTACTAAACATCAAATAAGTTCATAGCTTTTTGGAGAAACATACTTTTTTTATATGCTTGCTCTTCTGCTATGCAAAGAAGGGGATTGGTTTTGACCAGAAAACAAAAACAAACAAAAAAACCACCAGAAGTCCAATGAGCAAGGACTTACAAAAGTGGCGTTTAGTTCATCATTTAAAAAAAAAAGAGAGAAAGACTCCTAACAATTACAGCTCCCTTAGAGACACTAGAATTCAAGCAGCACAAACACCTTTTTAAAAATGGGGAAGAAACAATGGAAAATAACCTCCAACAAATAATAAGCAAAGACAAAAAGAAAGAAGACAGGAGGACTAAGGAAAGAGAAAACAGTTGAAAGGCTGTAAGATCAAATGCGTTAGTGATAACAGTCAATTAAAATAAGTTAAATACCCAAATTAAGAAAAAAGAAAACGAAAACTATTTCAAAGGAACAAAATTGCATTATATGGTGCTTGCAGGAAGCACGTTGAAAAGGTGCAGGGATGGGATGAGGGCACGGGATTGTAGGAAAGTCCTTGTGAGAAAGCAGGGGTCCTTGATCACTAGACGATTCACGTAGCTGTTACCCAGCACTGCACATGGGATCTCGGTAAATCTAGTAAAATAGTAACGAAACAGCCTTTTGGTTCTCGGAAATCAATAGCACTCTGTGTATGGATGAGAGCTGTATAAATGTCATTAAGGTTAATGAGGTGGACAGCGGAGCTTGATGCTTTGTTCTATCTCTCAGATGCCAGAACATTCTGTTCAAAGCAGAGATGGAACTCTATCTGAAAGTACCATTAAACGGCCATCACTGGTGCCCTGGGGTCAAAGGATGACCTCAGGCCTTTTCTCCATTCCACGCACTCCTTGCTCAAATGTTTGCACTCATCTCGACTTCTCTGGTAGGGTTAATGTGCATATTCTGCAAATTCTGGGACAAAGCGGCTGGCGTGCAAAGCTATACAAAAATCACTGGATTTCTTTCAAATGCAACAGTATTGTGTGCTCATTTTTGTACGGTATATATGTGGCTAAAGATCATACAGGATAGGAGAGAAGTTCTAAATTCTGTGTCGAGAACTTCGTGTTTCTGGAGTCTGTCCTCCCTTCCTGGCCTCGTAAGTGGCCTGGAATCCTAGACCTCACCTGAGATGGGTGAGATTCTGAATGATGTGAGACAGCTTCAGCTTTGCGCAATGGAATTGATGGGATCATCTTATAGGGAAGACTCACGTGGCCCTGGAAAGAGCAGTGTAGCACGGAATCAAAGAGCTCTGTATTAGTCTCCTGGGGCTGCCATAGTGAATTACCACAAACTTGGTGGCTTGAAACAATAGAAATGTATTCTCTCACAGTTCTGGAGGCCAGAAGCCCAAAATCAGGATGTTAGCAGGAACATGTCTCTCCAAAACTCTAGAGGAGGATCCTTCCTTGCCTCTTCCAGCTTCTGGTGGCCCCAGGTGTTCCTGGGCTTGTGGCCGCATCTATCCAATCTTTACCTCCATCTTCACATGGCCTTCTAACCCTAACCCTAACCCTAACCTTAACCCTAACCCTAACCTTAACCCTAGCCCTGATCCTGAGTCTTCTCCTGTTCTGTCTCTCATAAAGGCACTTGTCATTGGATTTAGGGCACACCTGGGTAAGCCAGGATGATCTATCTCATCTTGGAATCTTTAACTTTATTACATCGGCAAAAAACATTTTTCCAGATAAGGTCACATTCATAGGTTCCAGAGGTTAGGACACGGCTGTACCTTTGGGAACCACTATTCAACCTGCTCAAGCACAGACTCTGGAAAGAAACTGCCAGTGTTCCTATCTCAGCTCTGCCACTTAGCGGCTACATGATAAACTCTTTTTTTTTTCTTTTTTAACATCTTTATTGGAGTATAATTGCTTTACAATGGTGTGTTAGTTTTTGCTGTATAACAAAGTGAATCAGCTATATGTATACATATATCCCCATATCCCCTCCCTCTTGCATCTCCCTCCCACCCTCCCTATCCCACCCCTCTAAGGTGGTCACAAAGCACGGAGCTGATCTCCCTGTGCTATGCGGCTGCTTCCCACTAGCTATCTATTTTACATTTGGTAGTGTATATATGTCCATGCCACTCTCTCACTTTGTCCCAGCTTACCCTTCCCTCTCCCCATGTCCCCAAGTCCATTCTCTATGTCTGTGTCTTTATTCCTGTCCTGCCCCTAGTTTCTTCAGAACCTTTTTTTTTTTTTAGATTCCATATATATGTGTTAGCATACAGTATTTGTTTTTCTCTTTCTGACTTACTTCACTCTGTATGACAGACTCTAGGTCCATCCACCTTACTACAAATAACTCAATTTCGTTTCTTTTTATGGCTGAGTAATATTCCATTGTATATATGTGCCACATCTTCTTTATACATGATAAACTCTTAACCACTCTGAGCTCCCATTTCTCTAAATCTAAAATACAGATAATGATAGTTCCTTAATATAGAAAGCATTGCTAAGACAGCAAACCTTGGTGTTTGTTTTCTCACTCATACTTCATTTTATACATTTGATTTTGGATCCATCCTAGAATTCATTTCTTGGATGTGACCCAAGGAAATTTCACATCGTTCTGCTTTAATGAACCCATTTTCCTGCTGACTTCACAACTGCTCAGGTCTTTCTGCACATGCCTCACAGCAGAATAGAAGAAACCACCTCTGGATTTCCCTGGTGGTGCAGTGGTTAAGAATCCGCCTGCCAGTGCAGGGGACACGGGTTCAATCCCTGGTCTGGGAAGATCCCACATGCCGCGGAGCAACTAAGCTGGTGCACCACAACTACTGAGCCTGCGTGCCACAACTGAGCCCGCATGCTGCATCTACTGAAGCCTGCGCACCGCAACGAAGAGTAGCCCCCACTCACCACAATAGAGAAAGCCCGTGTGCAGCAACGAAGACCCAACGCAGCCAAAAAAATAAATTAAAAAAAAAATCACCTTCCGCCTGGTATACCTGGAATTCTGTAATTGGGACTCCAACTTACTTTTCTCTTACTCAAACCCCATGTTTTGTTTTGTTTTTTTCTTTCCCTTCCACAGGCCCCCTGTTGGGTTGGCCACAGGGAATATCAAAAGCTAGTGGGTCTCGAAGGGAACCAGCAGAATCAGTATCACTGGGGCACTTGTTGGACATGCAAACTCTGTGGCCCCATTTGGACCCACTGAGTCAGAAACTCTGGAGATGGAGCTCAGCAACCTGTGTTTCAACAAAGTCACCAGGGTTATTTCCATGTCTTGGCTACCGTGAGTAATGCTGCAGTGAACATGGGGGAGTGGCTATCTCTTCGAGATCATGATTTCATTTCCTTTGGCTGAATACCAAGAAGTGGGGTTGCTGGATTATATGGTGGTTCAGTTTGTAATTTTCTGAGGAGCCGCCATACTGTTTTTCCATGTCTGTACCGATTTGCATTCCTTCCAACAATGCACGAGGGTATGATAAAGTTTGAGACACTGGGTTAGGCATGAGATAAAGTTCAGAGACAGGGCTCTGATTAAGGAGAAGATTGTGTTTAGAATGTCTAATAATGAAAGTATTAAGAGATTAAGATTAGAGGCCATGATAATATTAAGAGACTTCATTGGCTGAGCACTTAATCTCGAAAGTACAGTTACGTCAAAAAGTGTTCATGTTTGTGCCTAGAGGACTATACAGAACTGGAGAGAAGTTCTGAATTCTGTGTTGAGAATTAGCTGGTTATCGAGCTCCCTTCCTGGCATCAATAGCCTGGAATTTCAGATATCCACCAGGGAGACCCAGACACTGTGACATGTCTTGAGTTGAGTCTAAACCTAAATGGTGAGGGGAAATCATTGGACCAAATAGGACCCAACACATAGTAAGTGTTCAAATCATTCATGGAATGTTAGATAAATGAAAGGATCAGAGGGGTAATCTGTGGCATAAGGTGAGGGGCAGTGTATCAGGGTTCTCCAGAGAAGCAGAACCAACAAGAGATTGACTGATTGATTAATTGATTTTAAGGAATTGACTCATGCAATTTAAGAAATTGGCTCATGTATCAATAATAAGAGATTGACTGATTGATTGACTGATTGAATGATGTTAAAGAATCGGCTTGTGCAATTTGGCTAGCAAGTCCAAAATCTGTAGGGCAGGTCAGAAAGTTGGAAACTCCAGGAGGATTTGATGCCACAATCTTGAGTCTTGAGGTTTCTCCAAGAAACCTGTTTTTGCCCTTACGTCCTCCAACTGATTAGATCAGGCTTACCTATGTTATCAAGGGTTATCTCCTTTACTGAAACTCAGCTGATTATAGATGTTAATCACATCTACAAAATGCCTTTGTAGCAACACCTCAACTAGCATTTGATTAAACACCTGGATCCTATAGCCAAGCTAAGTTGACACATAAGACTAGCTAACCATCATTGACATTGTCAGGGTCAACTGGTAGATATTAAAGGACTTGAGTTAGTATCAGTAGTTCAGTAAGAACACATAAAACTGAATAGACATTGGGGGGATTGAGGAGTGAGTTCTGGGCATCCCTGATCTTTGGCTTCACCTGCTGACTTGTCAAGAGTCGGGTAAACAAACTATAGTTATTCTGTTTGTCTCATCTGGTCTATGCTTTTATGGCTTCTTGCAAGAAATCCCATAAATTAGGAACCCTGGATTGAAACAGGGCATATTGTCTCCTCCCCTTATGAAGGGGTAGGAGCTACCCAGGCAGTTGGAGGGGATGTGCTTCCTGGGGATGGGAGACTAAAATAGGAGTCATCTATAAAAGCAACTCCTCATTATTGAATGGTTACTAAATGCCAGGCAATGCCAGTTCTTAACTCCTACCACTGGGTCTGTTTTCTTCTACAATGGAGTTATGTGCACGAGGGTCAGGAGGCACATGAAAAATGTACCACTTTCATTGATACCAGGACCATTACTGAAAGTCTCAGAGATGCAGGACTCCTCTAGCAAATGAAGCCAGAACTAAAGGCTGAGACATGGAATTTACGTGAAACTTGTGTTCTCTCCTCCTGCAAATCCAGATCGAGTGTCTATAGCAGATGAGAGAGAGAGAGAGAGAGAGAGTACAATGTCCAGGCTTGGACTGTAGAGGCAGGTAAGAATGCCCTGCCCAAATATGCTATTTATTGGATCAGAAAGAGCAATAGGCATGGAGGAAGGGAACTAGATGACAGTATGCCCTGATAATAGTTCCTTATCAGTTTGTAGAAAGTAGAAGCAGACATATTTAGCAGAATCCCAAATGTGAAACTCCCTGCTGTAAGGGAACATGCCCGTATGTGGAGTTTGGACCACAAGTGTCAGGGACTCCTGACCTAGGATAGAGTGCAGATGAAAGTGTGGAGTGAAAAATCCATGCTCCAGGGCCTGAGGCTGACCCATGAGTTGTCTGAACCTAGCCTGGCTAAGGTTTAACACACCCTCCCATAATGCGCACATATTATCCAGAATAAATGTTTCTTTCTCTCCATGTCTATCAACTCTTCACTCCTTGAGGGCTTCAATATTAAGCGTTGAGAAAAACATCAAATAACTAGTATCCTCACAGCCAAGTGAATTTTTATCAATAACACCCTATTTAGATTGCTGGAGTAAACAACTTACCTGAGGGAAGGTATAAAACCTTCTGCTATAAGCAGTGATCACATAAAGGTATATATTTATATCCTGGCCTTATTAAATCTGAGTTTGTGTGATCTTTATTGGGCCACAAGGATATCAGCATCTGGAAGTCAGCAAGTTATCTCAAAAAGCAAACGGCTGGCTCATTGCCAAAGATGGTGCCCAGAAAACCATACATCCCAGCATTTATTCCTTTGTGTAGTCCCTTCCTCCCAAGTCTGTGCTGGGTCCACGACTAGGTTTTAACCAATAGAATAAGGCTGAAGAGATGATTGGGATTTCTAAGGTCAGATCACAAGAAGCATTGAAAGTTCCACCTGAGTCTCTTGGAACATTCTCCCTGGGTAAAGCCAGTCACTAAAAAGCCTGACTGTCTGCAGGACCGCCATGCTGTGAGGAAGCCCAAGCTAGCCACGTGGAGAGGCATCTTTGAGAGAGAGAGATGCCCAACAAGGCACAAGCTATCCCAGCCACCTGGTGCTAGGTATGCAAGTGAAGAAGTTTCAGATGACTGCAGCCCAGGTTTCGTCTGGCTGCAGCAGGATGACAGACTCCAAATGAAAACCACTTAGTTAAGCCCAGTGAACCCCCAGAACCATGGGATTGCATTCAAAGCCGGGAGTCAGCAAACAACAGTCTGTGAACCAAATCTGGCCCATGACTTGTTTTTGTAAGTAAACTTTTGGGGTAACACAGCCACACTTACTCATTTATGTATTGTCTGTGGTGCTTTCGTGCTACAACGGCAGAGGTGAGTAGTAGCAACGGAAACTTTATAACCCTCAAAGCTGAAAACAAGTGCTATCTGGTCCTTCTCCAAAAACATTTGCCAACCTCTTTTCCAAGGTGAGTTTGGAGGTGGTTTGTTATGCACCAATGAATAAGCAGGACACTGACAACTTTGATTCCACAATCGAAGGACCTTTAAAACATTGTCTGATTCCTAAACTAGTAAGTATTGTAAAATATCCCAGGGTTGGACTTCCCTAGCGGTACGTTGGTTAAGACGTCGTGCTTCCACTGCAGGTGCAGCGGGTTCCATCCCTCTTGGGGAAGTTCCGCATGCCTCGGGGTGCGGCCTACGGTCACTTGTTCCTTTGCAAACATGATCTTTTACCATTGAAGTGTTCTGATTCCACTCACAGAGTTATGAGTCAGCACGGGGATCTAAACACACTAGATTTTGAATCACAACTTGGTCACTTTCTAACTCTGTGACCAAGGATGCATTACTTTATCTTTTTTCCTGTTGGATCAAACTGATAATTACAGTGTTGTAATTAAGAGCACGCATTCTGGATTCAGACAGCCAATGTGTAAATCCACTCCCTTCTCTTACTGAGGGCTAGTAATCAATAGCATGAAGACCTCAAATACACCAGCTATTGTTGCTGTTGTTGTTTATATTATTGCTATTGCAATTGCAGTATGTTCTTGCTTTTAGGATTCAGAATAATGAACGTGAAAGATGGAAATATGTGTCCATTTGGAAGATGGCATCTATTATAAATATACTTCCAGGTGATAGTCTGTCCTTTCTCTCTGCCTCAGAGAGGCGCTCACCCTCTTTGCCTGGGTAACTTGTCCTTATTCTTGAGAATATCAGCTTTCACATCCCTTCCTCGAAGACACTGATTCTCTACCAGGGGCCGTGTGGAACATTTTTGGTTGTCATAACTGGGGAAGGGGTGCTACTGCCATCTAGTGGGTAGAGGCCAGGAATACTGCTAAGCATGCTATAGGTACACAGGATAGCCTGCACAACAAAGAATGATCCGGGCCAAAATGTCCACAATGCCCAGACTGAGGTCTAAGGCTTGCTCTAGCCCTTGCACCTCTCTCACAAGGCTTGGGCGAGGGACCCCCCCTGAGGCCTTCCTCAGCCTCTTCAATGTTTTCACCTGCTACTTTGAAATGACCTGCATTCTCACCTGTCCCCCTCAGAAGTTCAGGGAGATCAGGGACTGAATCTGTTTCATACCTCCACCTCTGAAGCACATGCGTGGCATTTCCACAATTTCCTTGATAGGATAAAAGAATAAATTAGCGTTTGCTTGAATATCACACACTCAGCGCTATCCATTGGAACTCTCAACTGAAGAAAAACGCACGACTGAAAACTTGTGAGTTAAGTTTTTTGTTGTTTTTGTTTTTTTTAATTTATTTATTTTTATTTTATTTTTGGCTGTGTTGGGTCTTCGTTTCTGTGCGAGGGCTCTCTCCAGTTGCGGCAAGCGGGGGCCACTCTTCATTGCGGTGCGCGGGCCTCTCACCGCCGTGACCTCCCCTGTTGCAGGGCACAGGCTCCAGACGCACAGGCTCAGAAGTTGTGGCTCACAGGCCCAGCCGCATCGCGGCATGTGGGATCTTCCCAGACCAGGGCTCGAACCCGTGTCCCCTGCATTGGCAGGCAGATTCGCAACCACTGCACCACCTGGGAAGCCCGTGAGTTAAGTTTTATTCAGGGATCTTACTGAGGACTCTAGCCTGGGAGACAGCCTTCAGATAGCTCTGAGGAACTGCTCCAAAGAGGTAAGAGAGGAACAAAGATATACAACAGGTTTTTTTGTTGTTTGTTTTGTTTTTGTTTTTGTTTGTTCTTGTTGTTGGGGAAAAAAACATGTAGTTGAACATCAAGAGAGTACTGTGAATTACAAAGAACAGATTTTGCAAGTTAATCATTTTAGTGCTTTTTTATATATGGGAAGATGCAAGAATCTGGATTCGTTGAAATTATTCCTTAGATATGCAGTCTTAACTATCTAGGGCCAGTATCCAAAGCAAAGAATTCTGCCTGTTTTTCTCCATCCTGAATTCCCTCGAGGTGTACCATTGGTAGGCAGCTGCAGTGGCTAATGGCTTGATCCTTGTAGAACTGGAATGGCAGGCAATATTCTTTGTTTACAGTGCCCCCTGTTGGTCATAAATTCGACCAAGGTTTGGGAGGCATCTGGTGACCAATTTGTATCACAACTCCATGATGTCTCATTCCTAGGTCAGAGGAGAATTTCATTGATAGGACACTCAATATGCTATTTTTGGATTAGGCCCTGTTGATAAACTAAAGTTGTCTGGATTGTCTGTCTTACTAGTCTATTATGATCCTGATAATGTTTTCCCTTGTTGCTTCTTCCTATACCTAGAGTTGCACTATTACAATTATTCTATATAGTTGTATATGTGATCAATTGCCTTAAGACATTTAGCCATCATTCATTTTGTCAGAGGCCTGATTACACCTTGGGTAATGCAAGAGACAGCAATCTTATAAAATAGACAGGATATAAATAATATAGCTAGTAACATTAATAAGGTCAGGTCATAGTATAGCAGAGAAAGACACGAAGCATAAACAGTTTGAAAACCACAAAGAGAGAGCAAATTAAAATGATTAGTATAACTAGTTTTAGTCTGGATTGCAATAAGCCTTCAAGTCCAGAGGGGAGTCAGCTGGAGAAGCCAAAATCTGGAGGGATCAGGTAGAGAGAAAAAGATAAATGTTTCATCTTTGTTTACAAAGGTATACTTTATCATCTTGCTGTAAGATATATTTAGCATAAGAGGAAAGGGTTTCTGGAAAACAAAGATGAAAAGCCAGTAATATTTCAGACAGTCATAAAATTATAAATCATATTTATCAGTTCATTCAGTCCCATGTAATTAATTCCTGTTGATCTGGATGAAACCATCAGGTTTTCCATTAGAATTTTTAATTTCTTACCCAGTTCAATGGTATGATCTGAAAGTCATCAGAAACCTTATTTGTCAAAAAGTCTATTTTATGAATTGTCTTGAAGATCTTCCTTTTGTAAAAGCATCAGGGGAAAACAATGACTGTCTATGAATGACAAAAGACTTAAAGTGGCATGGTTAAAGATCTGATTATAATGCAATTGAAAAGAAACTTGGTTATTTCTGTGACATACAACATTTTAAGACAATAACTAGAATTATTACTGATAACATTATACCAGGACATACCAGATTTCTAAGAATTCCATATAATTTTTGGAATATCTATATTAATGATATTTACCCATACAGTACAACCTAAGAAGGTTTATCACCTCTTATTTGACAATGTTTCCCATGTAATTTAATATACCAAATAAACTCAATTAATTTAATTTATCTCTTTGGGATGTTTCAGGGGCCCCTTGAAGCATCAGCCCAAAGTTAGCTAGAGGTCAAAAGAAATTCATTTAGAATTTGACTTGGGGAAGTTTGTTAAAGATATCAAAAGGTTTTAAAATACTTGGTCAAATAAGATCATAGGTTATTGTGAAACAGTACTTATTCATTCAACCAAAGTGACAATAAAAAAATTTAGAGGCAAATACAGAAAGTTACCACAGATTATTGAAAAGGTAAAGAAACTTTACAGTCCGTTGTCAAAAGCAGATCAATATTCCAAAACAACTTTGTTCTCTTTAACACAGAGAGAAAACAAAATTCTAGTTTTGTACCAGCTTACTTTTAATATTAAAATGTATTTACTCAAATTTTATTTTAACTAAGGTGTAAGCAATTACAAACTGTCTTTTACATTAGCATTCTGTAGATTGGCAAAATTATAGACACTATTTATGATTTCTAAAAACTTGTGCTTTTTTATAGAAAACTTTTTAGTGTGGCAACAAACATTATTTATTAATAGTCCTAAATATATTTCTCTGTGAATTCAGTTTGGGGTGAGGGAGACTTTGCAGCAGTTTGAGTTTAAAAAGGCCTCTTTTTGGGGCTTCCCTGGTGGCACAGTGGTTGAGAATCTGCCTGCCAATGCAGGGGACACGGGTTCGAGCCCTGGTCTGGGAAGATCCCACATGCCACGGAGTAACTGGGCCCGTGAGCCACAATTACTGAGCCTGCGTGTCTGGAGCCTGTGCCCCACAACAAGAGAGGCCGCGATAATGAGAGGCCCGCGCACCGCGATGAAGAGAGGCCCCCCATTTGCCGCAACTAGAGAAAGCCCTCGCACAGAAACGAAAGACCCAACACAACCATAAATAAATTAATTAATTTTTTAAAAAAATGCCTCTTTTTGAATGAAATAATGCCATTTGCAGCAATATGGATGGACCTAAAGATTATCATACTAAGTGAAGTTAGAAAGAAAAAGGCAAATACCATATGATATGACTTATGTGTGGAATCTAAAATATGACACCAATGAACTCATCTGTGAAACAGAAACATAAGTACAGATATAGAGAACAGACTTGTGGCTGCCAAGGGTTGGGGGGAGGGATGGATTGGGAGTTTGGTATCAGCAGATGCAAACTATTATATATAAGATGGATAAACAAGGTCCTACTGTATGGCACAGGGAACCATATTCAATATCCTGTAATAAACCATAATGGGAAAGAATATGAAAAAGAATATATATATACAGATATATATATGAATCACTTTGCTGTACAGCAGAAATTAATACAACATTGTAAATCAACTATACTTCAATAAAATTTAAAAAATTTTTAAAGTCCTCTCTGAGCCATAATGGAATGGCTTTGTATTTTCCCAGCTCTAGCTAGCTAGGACCAAGGACACAGCTGAATTTCACAAGTCATGATGAACAGAAAAACACACACAGTGCCTTTTGGCAAAACAACAATTGAAACTGCTCAATTATTTATCATTTTGGAACTTCATGGGAAGCTGGGAAGTCTCAACAAAACAAAAATGTTCTCTGAAGTTTCCAAGGATATTTTAAAATTTTTCTATTGTCCTTTTAGAATGTTTGCAGTTTATTACCTTATTGGAAAATACAAGGAAATAGGGGGGGAGGGGGCATGGAAAACAAACAAAGAAACAAAAAACAAGGAAATATAAATGTATATACACATGTTTAAGTGTACTTGAGTTTATAACACCAATATTTTGTTTTTTAATGTTTTATCGGATGCTTTCCTAATAGATTACATCTTTATATACTATAACATAAAGATAAAGGGATTGTGAAAAAAAAGTGATCATAAAAAACCTATTTATGGACATTTTATTTTTCAAATAGTTTTAAAATTTTTTTAAAAATAAAAAGACCTCATTTACTCCCCTCATCCTTTTTTTCCTTTGGTTTCAGAATCTACCTGATTGAGCGAATTAGGTTCAGTCTCATGTCATTGTGGGCTCTATTTACATTTCTGATTTGTAGAGATTTGCAAGACAAAGACAGTTGCTTTTAATTTCCCAAAGAACTGGTCTGCTGCCTAACTGATATCAAAAGATTGATTTACCCAACCACATTTTCTTTAATTTGCTTTTATTAGTCCCTGAATATGAGCCCCCAGGTTTTACTTTATAGTGTGTGGGCTCAGGTAACCCTATTCGTTTCCTTTAGTATGTTTAATTAATATTGCCTGAGGAGCAGGACTTCCCTGGTGGCGCAGTGGTTAAGAATCCGCCTGCCAATGCAGGGGACACGGGTTTGAGCCCCGGTGCAGGAAGATCCCACATGCCACCGAGCAACTAAGCCCGTGCACCACAACTGAGCCTGCACTCTAGAGCCCGTGAGCCACAACTACTGAGCCTGCACTCTAGAGCCCGTGAGCCACAACTACTGAGCCCACGTGCTGCAACTACAAGTAGCCCCTGCTCGCCGCCACTAGAGAAAGAGCCCACATGCAGCAGCAAACACAGCCAAAAGCAAATAAATAAATAAATTTAAGAAAAATATTGCCTGAGGAGCAGATTTATATGCCCTGTCTTATAACATCAGGCAGGGAAACCATTCCCCAGTAAGACATAATGTCTATCCCACAATAGAATTAGGCAAGAGAGAGGTAACCATCTTATATAAAGCCCTTTCAAATACACCAATCATTATAAACTTTCATCTCAATTCTATCAACACTTATACCTTTATCTTCAGCTTCCGTTAGGGCCCCATCAACAAGTCTTGGTCTTACAAGGAGTCCCAGAAAGTTTCCTTTTTATCCCCCAGCCATTTTATCCATTTTTGTGTAGAAGGCTTTGAGGTCCCCAGTGAGGGGTCAAGCAAAGGGACTCAGGACATTTGTCAATCTTTAACTTGATTAGTTGATTTAACTGTTGTCTCCAGCAATTGCTGGGCAGGTATCTCAGTGTAATTTTCTTCCAGCCTTTAAAAAGAATTATTTTAATTAATTAATTTATTTATTTTTGGCTGCATTGGGTCTTCGCTGCTGCACGTGAGCTTTCTCTAGTTGCGGCGAGCGGGGGCTACTCTTCGTTGCGGTGCGTCGGCTTCTCATTGCGGTGGCTTCTCTTGTTGTGGAGCATGGGCTCTAGACGCGCAGGCTTCAGCAGTTGTGGTGCACGAGCTTACTTCGCGACATGTGGGATCTTCCCAGACCAGGGCTCGAACCCGTGTCCCCTGCAATGGCAGGCAGATTCTTAACCACTGTGCCACCAGGGAAGCCCATGGCTGGTTTTTCTAACCACTATGTCTTTCTATATACAGCTGTCTATTGAGCTTAACAGCCACATGACTCTCTCATGGGGCTGACAGATGATGCCCAGAAGGGACCATGAATATCCAGGATCTAGCATATCTCAGATTATTTTTAGAAACATGATTTCCTGGAAGGTGTTAATTGGTTTGTGATTTTTTTTTTAATGTTTTATGCTTAAATTAGATTGTGAAGCAACAAGGATACATTGTACAGCACAAGGAAGTATAGCCATTAATTTTTCTTTTTGGACTTTTTTTTTTAATGTGGATTTTTTTTTTAAGTCTTTATTGAATTTGTTACAATATTGCTTCTGTTTTATGCTTTGGCTCTTTGGCCATGAGGCATGTGGGATCTTAGTTCCCCGACCAGAGATTGAACCCGTGCCCCCTGCATTGGAAGACGAAGTCTTAACCACTGGACCACCAGGGAAGTCCCTCTCGTGACTTTTAACTCTACAGATTAGTTTTGCTTGTTCTTGAACTTCATATACATAGACTCATGCCATATGAACATCTGACTTCTTTCACTCAACATAGTTGTTGGTGCACAACCTCCTCAGGAGCTTGCTGGGTATAATCTGAAACTGGACCGCATATGCAGAGGGCAGGAAGAGATCAAAGAAAGAGGCAGACCATTCCAGATTGGTAGGTGGCAGGTTTAATAAGCAAGAGAACTTACTTATGAGGCAGGTCTTAGGCAGCCACAAGACGGGTTGATTTCTGCACCTGCTCCCCCAATCTTAAAAGTTTATATAGACTTTACCTGGCTTGAGCCATGTACACAATCCAGATGGTTTCAACACCATATTACTATCTCAAGGCTATATCTTTAGGCAGCTTCTAGTGCAGGGAGGGCAAGTGGAACATGCATTCCAAGGACAGGGGGAGGGGTAAGGTGTCTGCAATTGCCTAGGTCCAGCTCACGGGTCAATGGCTCAATGGGTCAAACCTCCATGATTTCCCCCAACAATAAGGTCCATAAGATTCATTCATGATGTTGTGTGTATGTATGGATATATATTGCTGTGTATCTATAAGGATAGCATAATTTGTTAATGTATTCTCCTATTAGTAATCTTTAAACTATAGTACACAAATATAGCACTCACATATTAAAATCTTCCAGTGCTTCCCATTATAAGTAGGCTATAATATCCCAGAGGGAAAAGACAATACTTTTCTCTTCCTTTGTCATATCCTTAGTATCATCCCAGTGACTGGTTCGTAGGAACTTTAAAATACATATTTGATTAATGAATGCAATAACTAATTTATTAAAAGAATCCATTGATATTTAAAGGGCATTTTCTAGGAATTGGCTTTTTCTCCATTTTTATGAAGATCAAGAAGGTTGGAAAATGACTGTATTGATTCTTCATTATCCTATTTTTCTCTTTAAGGTGATTTACCTCATCAGAAATCCCAGAGATGTTTTTTGTGTCTGGTTATTTTTTCTGGAGGATTGCAACATTTGTTAAGAGACCAGAGTCCCTGGAACAATATTTTGAATGGTTCATCCAAGGAAATGGTGAGTGAATATAAAATATGCAAGCTGGGGTTGCCAGACTGCTTTATCAGACCTCTTTTTTTTTTTTTTTAACCCAACTTGATGTCTCTACATCTCACCAACGCGTGGTTATAAGGCTCCATCACCATTGGAACCCAAATTTTCCAAGTCCACATAACTATCTTGCAAAGCAGCAGAACCTCAGCCATGCTTGCCCCATCAGAAACTATCCTAGCTATATTCTGAGTCTCCAGGACCTGTCTAATACTAACACAGAGCACTCATATTCTTCTCCTCTACTCTCCTAATTTGTGGCTTTCTGAAAGTCAGCTTTCATTGGCTTCCTGGACAATACAGTCCTGACTTTCCACCATTTTTCAGATGCATCTTTCTAAAACTCCCTTAATTCTCTTGTCCTATCTGTCTCAAAATGTATGCATTGCCATAGGATCTCTATACTTTTAATTATGCAGAATTTCTAGGCATTCTCGGATACTTGAAATTTTGCAGTTTTTCTCGAAACTATGTGATGAGTCTGATATCTCAGCTGTGATATATCTCCCTGGCTTCAGACCTGTTTCTCTAACAGCTCATGGACACCTTAACTGGAGAGAGCCATCGATAACTCTAATTCAATATGCTCAAAATTGAACACATTTCCCCCCATATCTCAAACTTCTCCTATTGCAGGTTTAACTTATTCGACAAATAGAACCACTCCTAACCCAAGGGCTACCATGATTCTGACATTTAACAAGTGTCATCTTTTTCCCATCCCTCATGCCCCTCACCACTTTCCTTTATCTAATTATTATCCAAGTCCCATGACCCTGACTAATATCTTCGTTCTGGTCTTGTATTTAGGGAAGTCACCTTTTCCAACACTATATAAAATAGCATCTCTCCCCATCTCTATAGTTTTATCTTTTTTTCCCCCTTAGTACTCATCACCAATGAGTATGTATTCTATTTATTTGTTTATTCCATGTGTCTCCCCACTAAACTGTAAGTTCTTTGAGTTGTTCATTGTTGACTCCCTGCACTAGAGTGGTGCTTGCCACATAGTAACCAGCTAATACACCTTTGTTAATGAGTATTTATTTTCCACCCCTTCCATTGGTGCTTTATTAACCAGAGCCACTGTTACTTCTCACCTAGAGTAACATTACAGAATCTTTATTGGTGTCCTCATCTGCATGTTCTTTGACCCTTCTAGGCTATGTTGCAATCATCTGTTCTATATTGAACAGTTCACGTTCCCTGACTTTTTTTGCCCAGCACTGAAGTCCAATCTTCAAAAGTTGGAGGTCATATTTCTTATTGAACTGATCCTGGGTGAACTTTTCAGCCCTATCTACTGCTTAGCGTCAAGCTACTCTTTCAGAAAAAGAGCAACAGTTAAACTACATGATGGAAACCCAGACATGAAGAGAACACCCCCCCTTCAATGCTATATTTGATCTTGCCATTTGGTGTATAAAGTAGACTGGATTGTGCTTCAGCTCTCACCAGGAATCCAGGAAAGTCCAATCAATAGCGGTGGGTGATGAAGACATATCCTGTAAACCTTACCACTGTCCCAATACCTTGCTTATTTGTGCCCTAAAAATCCCACACGGGCCTATTTCTTATCCAATCAAGAACTACCAATACCAAAGTCTTTATTGCTATCAACTAATACCAATATCCTGACTTGTCTGTAGCCCTGCAGAAAGTCGATTTTAACCCTCTTCCACATACCAATGAAGAAATCTTGGAAATTTAAGTCCCAGGAAATATTGACCTTACACCCAAGCAACAGAGTGTCTGCTCTGGACCTTGGGTCTTGTAGCAGAGTTCTGGATTATACATGATAACAAAGCCTTAGGACACTAAAGGAACTGCATTTCCAGAGAGACACATCAAGAGGGCTGGAAAATGGGCACTCCAAGGGAATTCATGACAGGCTTTCCTTGCCAGATGTCAGCACCCCTGATGAACAAAATAGCCCAAGAGAATTCCCAGACAGACCCTTTTGTCTACATGGATGATTCCAGCATGAACTTCAAGGATGATTCACAGATACCAGCTGGTCCCAGACCTTAGTTCCCTGACCAGGGATTGAACCCAGGCCATCACAGTGAAAGTGCCATTCCTAACCACTGGACTTCCAGGGAATTCCCTGTTATATCTTTTCAAAAATCTGTTCAAAAAACATTTCCATTGTAAAAGGGGAAGTTATAAATTTCATATCAAGGTCAAGTGCCTTTGGCCCATGTTTGAGCAAATTGTGATAGATGAGCTGAGAACACAAGATATAGAGAAAGTGAGAATGTTTTTCTAGGAGAGAAGAACTGAAGCATAGATACAAATACAGAAAGCTTCTTTTCCAAGGTAGGATACAATCCTGACACCAATTCTGATATGTGGTATGCGTTTTATTTTCCCCACATTTCTCCCGACACAAGCTGGGTGTCCTACAATTCAACTCAATTCTGATACTATCTACCCAGAAAAAGCATCAGATTCCGCAGGTTAAGGGCTCAGTCCCACAAGACTGTCCTTACTTCAGATGCCAGTCACAAACCCAGGTTGTCTGTGCTTCTGACCAACTGGATATAAATCAGAGGTTCCCATGACCCCCCAGCTTGGGTTTGATTAATTTGCTAGTGGCTCATAGAACTCAGGAAACCAGTTCACTTACGAGATTATCAGTTTATTACAAAGGATATTAAAGAAAATCAACAGCTGGATGGAGAGATACATAGGACCCAAACAAAAGAGCTTCTGTACTCAAGAGTTTGGACCTGGCTAGGCAGCCTTTGGCTGTGTCCTGGTTCACCAACATAGAAGCTCTCTGAACCCCCCCATCCTTTTAGGTTTTTATGGAGGCTTCATTACATAAGCATAATTGATTAAATCATTGCCCACTGGTGATTGACTCAACCTCCAGCCCCTCTCCCTTCCCCAGAATTCAAGGTGTGGGGCTGAAAGTTCCAGCCTTCTAATCAGGGTTGGTTCCCCAGGCAACCAGTGCCCCCATCTTTAGAGGATTTCCAAAAGTCATCTCATTAACAAAGTCAGTTAAAGCCACCTCATTAACATGAAGTCAGTTGTGGTTGAAAGGGGTTTATTATGAATATCAAGACACCCATTTCACCTTTATGGCTCTGAAGAAATTTCACCTTTATGGCTGTGAAGAAATTTCAAAAACTGAGGACAAAAGACCAAATATTATAACAAAAGACGCTCCCATTGCTGTTATGGATTAGGAAATTCTAAGGGTTTGGGGAGTTGTGAGCCAGGACCCATGGACAGAGACTAAAATATATATTTAGTATACATCACAATATCACAAAAGAATATTGTGGTCCAATATTGTTGGTAAATGGGAAAAAATCTCATTATATATATAGAGTAGTTGTGTATTAATAGATATACAGATTTATTTATTAAAAAAAAAAAGCCTTAGGGGGTCCCCTGCTCTGGACACATTTCCTCCCCAGTAATGTAAGGAATCTCTAGGACTCCTGTAGCTTGCAACTCAAGATCTTCACCCGTGTTCTGGGAAGCTTGAACACTAGAATTCTCTATGCAAAAGATCTCAAGCATGTTCTCATAGCCTATATGGTCCTCTGCTCTGGGTCCCACCTCTCAAGGAAGACCATACTAGCAGCATGTTAAGTTAGGTTTGGCCAAGGGGAGAATCAAAACGAATGAACTGTAATTGCTGTTTGCAAACATTGCTGAAGCCATTAGTTTTTTGCCAAATGCTTCTCCCAACACTTTATAGGTCCAAAGTTAGGAATTAAAGGAAATGTTTCAATTTGGGGGCTGTTAAGAATAATGTTTCTCTGGTACATGTGGTACAGACTTTCTTTCTGGTTTTTATACCTGAGTGTGGAACTGCTAAGGCATAGCGAATATGAATTTTCCATTTTAAAAGATAATATCAAACTATTTTCCAGAACGATTGGATCAACTTATATTCCTGCAAATAGTACATGAGAGTTTCTATTACTCCAACTCTCAGTGACATTCATTGTCAGTATTTTTATGATTGTCATTTTAATAATTTTACAGAATAATTAGTGGATGATTGGCATATTTTATTTAGTTTCTCTCTTCATTTATAGACACTGTTTATCTCTTCTTTCATCTAAAGCCTTTTTAATGTCTTATATGATCTTTTACAAGTTTTTTCTATAAAAAGCCTGCAACTCTTTTTTAGATGTATTTCATTTCTTCTTAGGTTGATGACATCTTAAAATTATATTTCTCAGTTGTTTGTGCCTGATTTGGGGGAATGTAACCAACTTTGAATGTTGATTGGGTATTTACCAACCTGAATGAACCCTCTTCTTAACTCTAATTGCTTCCCTGTAGGTTCTCTTTGATTTTCTATGAAGTATAAATATATCCTTTAAGTAAAAACTGTTATCTTCATTATATATATATATATATATATATATATAGTCTTTACTTTTTTCTCTTATCTCATTGGCCAGGGTTCTGAGACAATATTAAATAGAAGTGATGATAGTGGTAATACTTGCCTTGTTCTTAATTTTAAATATAATTATTCAAAAATGTTATTTTTAAACATTATTGAGAAAATTGACAAATATAATTGTATATATTTAAAAGTGATTATTTGATATACATATAAATTATGTAATGATTACCAAGATCAAGATAATTAAGCCATTCACCACCACACATAGTTAGGTCCATGTTTTGGCTAAAAATATATTTATGTTATGCTCATTCTTGAATGATAGCTTAACTGAGTAGAATTCTCAGCTGATAATAAACTCCCACTACAATCTGGAGTTAAGAAAGGTTCGGGCATGATAGACAGCCATTCAAAAGTATAAAATAGTTAAGATATGGAGGATGGAGTGAGAAAATTTACCTCCCAGGAAGACAATATAAAATACTGGGAAGAGCAATTTTCAAGGAAACATGCGTGAGTACTTCCTCATGTATGAAATCTCCATTTGAAGAACCACACCTCGCCTCACAAAGAATTATTACAAATAAATCTTCACCTAGCCTCTAGGAAAGCTGTGGTAGAAAAAAGGAAAGAAAATCTTAAACCAGAGGAAAGACAGATAGTTTCCAAAGGAATAATAATTACAACAGCAGCAACGAAGGCAAGAAGAGAGAGGGGAAAACAAAAAGAAAAGACAAGTGCTATGAGAATATACCTAGCAACCAAAAATTCTAAATGCTGAACAAAAGAAAGGCAGCAAGAACTCCTCAGGCCACATGGTTCTCTGGACAAGATCTCCTTAGAGACCCTTGAAAACTGGGGACAAAACCTGCTCCAAATGAACTAGGCTTGTTAAAGGGCAAATGTATGATGTTGGATAATACTTATAGCAAGACCAAATGTGCCCTGCGTTGTGCTGGCAATTGTGCCCACAAGAGTGACCATAATATATGGATCCCTACTTTCGTAGAGTTTGTAATCCACTCACTCTTTCTGCCTTCCCCCCATGCACTGCCATATGGATCATGGTTTAACCATGCTTGTGGCTGGATGTCCATGAGAGGCAAGGAGAACTTCCTGATACGGAGTTATGAAGAGATGAAATGGGTAACTACTGTTCTTATACACAGCACACCCTCTCTCACCACTGTCTTCACTCCCTCTAACTTCCCTCCATTCCTCTGTGTCTCTCTTCCACCGTCTCAGTCAAAGTTTAGCCTTGTGAATGGTCATTAGGAGTGAGAATAGTGACCTGGTCTTCATTGTCCTAATTCTGGTTGACACTTCCTAAGCTCCATGTTCTCTTTCTTCATGTGTTCTTCCTTATCTCACCTTACAACAACCAAAGGGCTTTTTCCATGCACTGAGACAGAGTACAATGGCTTGTGCTCACACTGGCAACTGGTTCTATAATTTCTAGAGGTAAGTTGCATGATGCTGCTGATAACCTAGTGGTAGGAGGGGTCTGAGAAAGAAGACAGGAATGGGTAGAAGCAAGTTTGGTTGAACACAGAGATGTGTTCAACTGTCTGACATACCAGATTGACTGATAAGAGAAAAATTAAGTCATAAAATCAATCTGAGTGATTATTCTGAGACCAAGTACTGGACTGACGAGGGATGGGCAGGAAAAGCTGTCATCTGATGTTCAAAACCAATAAAGGTGATGAAACCACAGGAAGAAGAACTTTACCTATTAGTGGTATCCTGGAGAAAAGAGAAAATAACACAAACACCAGCTTTTGCTTCTATCTGAGAAAAATTACTTTCCATCATCTTCTTCTGGCCACTTCTGTTCAATCCTGTATGGCCTCCACATGAATTTCATTTTTACCAAGGAGACTTTTGTAACAAGTTTAGCTACCTCAGGTACATGGTCCCATACCTTCCTGTAATTATGCTTTCAAGCTGCAAAATGAACTTTTACTCTAATAATCTCTACAGTTGTGTGTTTTCTTTCCTTCTCTTTTCTTTTTTCTTTTTGTTTCTTTTTGTTTGTTTGTTTTTTGGGTTTTTTAAACATGTTTTGCTTGTTTTGTTGTTGTTGTTTTCTTTTTCCTTCTTTTTTCTTTTTTTGGTTTTTTTTTTTTGTTCTTTTTAAATTTTGTGTTTCTTTTTCTTTTTTTTTGTTTTTATTAGGATTTCTGTTTTGTTTTGTTCTTTTTTCTTTTTTTTTTTTTTACAGTTGTGTATTTTCTTGTTAGATCATATGGAAGGCTCATGGAAAAAAGAAAAAAAATTAAAGTATTATAGCTCTAAGAGGAAAGTCTCTGATTCAAAGCAAAGCCCTTCTGGTTATACAATCTGTTTTCTTATCACAATCTCCCAGGATCATGTGCCAAGTACTAATTACTGAGATAATAAATAAGAAGATATGGTAAAGCTCTCTTGTATTATTCAAATGTTAGTTATGGAAAACAGTATTATTTGAGCACATAGCCACGATTTGAAATCGATTCCTTAAATCTTTGTCAAGTTCTCCCTGAAACTCTCCTGCCTAATCCTCATCATAATCATCTAGAAGCGCTTCTAAAGTCTCTTTAGAAAACCCAGTATTTTAGTGTTAAGTTGTCCTGAATTCAACTATACTGGGAAATCCATCATGATCCTTCCATCTTTTGTATACTTTGTGCTCCTTCTTTACCTTTTTGCATTTCTTCCTCCTGGTCACATCCAACTCAATCCCTACTCACATCTCTACATTTTTTTCTCTTTTCCTCTTCCCTCTCCTCCTCCTCATTCTGCTATTTCCTCCTTCTCATCTCCTTTTCTATGTTCTTTCTCTTTCATATAATCTCTCTTATTTTCTCTTCTTCTAGGACACGAGAAGCACTGTAGAGAAGCTCTGCCAGTTCCTGGGTAAGAAACTAGAACCAGAAGAACTGAACTCAGTCTTCAGAAACAGTTCCTTCCAGGTCATGAAAGAAAACAATATGTCCAATATTTCCCTCCTGGAGGTTCAGTTTTTAGAGGAGAATGGAATTTTTTTGAGAAAAGATAAAAGAAAATGTTCTACCTTCAAAATGTATCAGAATATGTAGAGCGTATTCTTGTGCTTACAATAGGGCACTAACCATTGGAAGGAGGGACTGTTTGAATTGCTCATCACTTGGGAACTTCTCATATAAGCCCTTATCAGGGAGTCTCTTATTATAGTACTGATGTGGTCTGCAGGCACTTGGAGAAAGTTTATTAGACCTGGCATGGTCATCAGTCTTATGCAAGGTCATTCAAATTCTCTCTCCTCAGAATTTGACATGAAAGATATCTATTCTACAAGCAGTAACCAGATTAATCCACTACTCTTGCCAACTCACCAGCTGTGATTGAGCTGGAAAATAAGGACAGGATTGGGGAAGGTCATGTTTGTGCTACTCCACTGGTGATTTAGCATAGAGAAATATCCTGAACAACAACAAAATGTATAAAGAATGACTCAACTAGAAAAAGGAAGGAGGAGAGACTTTTCACTTAGCTGAGACTGTCTTGTTATCAGACATCGTAAAGCCCCCTGTGATGAAAAATTAATCATGTCCATATCCTTGGGCTCAAGACGAATGAACAGTATATACTGCATGGAGTAGGAGGAGCCCATTTTCCCAGAACCCTATAGTTCAGATATATCCAGGTTGGTGATCCATGGAAGGAAGGAATTAAATGATTCAAAAGACTTCAAGCAGGTGAGGGCTGCTACCCAGGGCAGAGGGGGCCACCACCCCAGTGGGCCAGGAGGTCAGAGCATCGAGACAAAGAGGCTTATTCTCAATCTTTGCAATCTAATGGGGGACTTCCCTGGTGGCACAGGGGTTAAGAATCCATCTGCCAATGCAGGGGACACAGGTTCAATCCCTGGTCCGGGAAGATCCCACATGCCGCAGAGCAACTGAGCCCAAGTACGCCACAACTACTGAGCCTGCGTGCTGCAACTGCTGAAGCCCACGCGCCTAGAGCCCATGCTCTGCAACAAGAGAAGCCTCCACTCGCCACAATTAGAGGAAGCCTGCATGCAGCAACGAAGACCAAATGCAGCCAAAAAATTAAAATTAAAAATAATAATAATAATAATAAAACAGATAATACAATCAAAAAAAAAATCTAATGGAACTTGCTCTGCTAGGTTTTGGATTTGCCTGAGACCCGTGATCCTTTTCTTCTCTCTGATTTCTCCCTTTTGGAATGGGAATATCTACCATATGCCTTTCCTACCATTGTATTTTGGAAGCAGACAGCTTGTTTGGTTTCACAGGTTCACAGCTGGAGAGGAATCTTGCCTCAGATGAATCATACCTCGAGTCTCACCCATGCTTGATTTACACTATAGATAGATAGATAGATAGATAGATAGATAGATATAGATATTAATATATATATATATATATATATATATATATATATATACACACACACACACACACACACACACACACACATATATGGGATTTTGGACTTAGAGCTGATTTTAGAATGGGTTAAGACTTCTGGGCTGTTGGGACAGGGTGAATGTATTTTGCATACGAGAAGGACATGAATTGGAGTGGGGTGGCCAGAAGGCAGAGTCTCATAGGATGAATTGTATCTCCTCAAAATTCATATGTGGAATTTTAACCCCCAGTACCTCAGAATGTAACCATATAAGGAGATAAGGTCTTTAAAGAGGTAATTAAGTCAAAATGAATTTTTTAGGGTGGTCCCTAATCCAGTATGACTGGTATCCTTGTAAGAAGAGGAAATTTGGACATAGAGATATACAGAGGGAAGGCAATGTGAAGACAAAGGAAGATGACATCCATCTACATGCCAAGGAGAGAGGCCTGGAACAGACCTTCCCTCAGGGCTCTCAGAAGGAACCAACTCTGTCAACACCTCAATCTCTGATTTCTGTCCTCCGGAACTGTGAGGAAATACATTTCTGTTGTTTAAGCCTCCCAGTCTGTGGTACCTTGTTACAGCAGTCCTAGAAAATGAATACACAAGAGCTCGGGGAGATTTTTAAGAGAGAAGGAATAAGGAGAGACATAAACAGAAATTAACATCTGAAAGATTTGTAGGATTTTGAAAATGGGTAGGATTTAGAACTACAGAGACACCTACATAGAAATATTAGATTCTTTCATCTAGACTGATGTTTAATAGGGAGCGACAGTATTGAATTTACAGAGATTTTGGACTTCTGCCTTACCAAGAATCAAGTGTGTTATGGATGACACAGAGCATAAGAAATCAATAATATGAAAAATTGTTCTAATAATGAAGGTAATGATGAACATGAGAGTAAAGTGTATATAGGGCATCAATTACTTATTAAACATTCTGTTGTAATACTTCTGTGCATATAAGAGGATATAATTTATATTCATATATTATTAACTTGTATATAATTATCATTGTTATATGTTATATATTAATTTAATTAACATATTGATTTAGTTAATATATGAATATGATACATACATATTAATTTATATGATATATAAAATAATAATATAATCATATAATTAAGAGTATGGCTTCTGGGGTCAAAATCTTTGGCTTCAAATCCACATCCATCAATTTCTTTCTTGTTTTGTTTTGTTTTGATTTTTGGCCGTGCCATGCAGCTTACAGGATCTTAGTTCCCCAACCAGGGATCGAACCCGGGCCCACGGCAGTGAAAGCACCGAGCCCTAACCTCTGAACTGCTAGGGAATTCCCAACATCCATCAATTTCTAAGTGTGACTTCTCCAGGTCTTTTTTTCCTCATCGGTAAAATGGAGTTAATAGTAGTACATTCCTCATTCTTTTAGTCGTGCTTTCAACAAATATTTGAGTACCTACTATGTGTCTATGACTCTTCAAAACACTGTCTTTGGTAATTTAAAAAGAAAAACTTGTGAATTTCTAAAACTTACATATATTGGAGATACATACCATATACCCATGTACACAGAGGAAATACATATAGCATATCATACATGATAAGTGTTATGAAGTAAAATATGGCAAGGATGGGGATTTACAGTTCTAAATTGGGTGGTGACAGAGACCATCACTGAGAAGTTTGCATTGGAGAAAAGACTTGAAGAAGCAGATGAGGGAGACATGGATATATCTGAGAGAATAGCATTCCAGGAAGAAGGAACATAAAATGCAAGTAGTCTGAGGTGGGGGAACGCCTAGCATGTCTGAGGCAGCATGAGAAGACTCACTGTGACGGAGTGGAACAAGAAAGTGGATGGTCATCGGAGAGGAAGTCAGAGAAATGACAGGGGACCAAATCACCTGAAGCCACAGAGAATGCCATAAGCACTTTCACTGAGTGAAAACAGGAGTCCTTAGAGAATTTGACCAGGAAGTGACACGATCTGGCTTAGCTTCTCAAGGGATCAATATGGCTGTCATGCTAAGAATAACTTATAAAGGAGAATGATCAAAAACCGAGAGACTAGCTAGATGTCTAATACAATAACCCAGGTGAGAAATGACGTTGGCTTGGACCAAGGTGGTAGAAATAGAGGTTGCAAAAAGTGGCTAGAGTACTGGTTGTATCAGAAGATAGAGGCTGCGTTATTGCTGATGAATTATATACAAGATGAGTTGGGGGAGAGGAGAATGTAGGAAATTGTTTCCAAGCAGGCAGAGGTGTAAATGGGTATGACTGCCAGGCAGTATAAAAGCCTACCAATGAACCATTGGTCATTCTGCTATATTAGCTACAATTTCCATGTCAAGTAGACAGAAGAAATAGATCCAGGAAGATATGTATTGAGGTCTTCAGACCTACCCCTAGATCTGATCTGACTCTCTATCTTATGTTTGTCAGGCATTACTGGAGACTGGAAAAATTACTTCATGGTAGCCCAAGCTGAAACCTTTGATAAAATATTCCAGTAGAAGATAACAGATCTTCCTCAATAGTTGTTCCCATGGGAATAATATTCCAAAACTTCTAGATCTCATATGGAGATTGATATTTGTTCTCCTGTCCTTATACATGTGAATGACTGGCGGTAATTGCATAAAACCTGTTATTTCATCCTGGAGCCTTGAATTATCAAATCTCTGCATCTTTGATGACTTGACTGTTAAAAATTATCAGAGTATACCCCTAGTTCACGTTGTGGCATCCCAGTTTTTAAAAAATGTTTATAATGTTTCATTTCATTCATACAGAGTGGTAAAGAAATAAGTATTACCTCAAATTATGTCAGTTTTTAATAAAATGGAGAAATAAAATTATGGAGCAGTTAAGGCTCCTTCTCTTTCCATTGCCTGTATCTCTCCAATTTATTATTCTTATGACTTTGAAGTATATAATTCCCAAACTAGCATTATTCTCTTACTATGTGGTGTTTGACCATAAGCAATATATTTATGTATTTATAGAGGCTTTTTTTCACTTGGAAAAATGGCATATTGTATAATGCATTCATCAACTTATATTTCCACTCAGTATTTTATATTTGGGTGTCACTGCATGTTGATTATATAACTAGCTCAGTATTAGGTATTGAGATTTATAATGTAGTTACCCATTCTCCTGCAGATGAATTTGGATATCTTCCATGCCAGTTTTTCCCTATTTAAAACACTGCTTTAGCCTAACCTATAGTCTAACCTGGAGAATGTTCGACAGGTAAGTGGATGAAGAAAATGTGATATACACAAACAATGGTATATTACTCAGTCTTAAAGAAGAAAGATATTCTGCCAATTGTAAAAATGTGGATGAACCCGAAGGACATCAGGATAAGTGAAATAAGTTAGATGGAAGGACAAATAGTGCATGATTCTACTTGTATGAGGAATCTAAAATAGTCAAACTCATAGAAAGAGAAGGCAGGATGGTGGTTGCCAAGGGCTTCCTTTAAGGATGGTCAGGACACAGCCTGAGATTGTGGAGGGGAGGTGGAATAGAGCCCAGGAGAGCCTCCCAGGTGATGGCAAAGATTCCTGGATTCAGAGGATCCTTTGGGGCACCGCTCTCCCTCCCCCCTGCCCAGGGTGAATCTGAATCTTATCTCCCTCCTCCCGTCCCCAGAATGCCCATAGGGATTTCCCCACCTCAGCTCCTTCTCCTGGAATAGACGGAAAATTAGATCCTCCCTGCCCTCCGCTACAATGTCAGGGTTTGAGTGGGTGGGGTTTCAGTGGTTTTGTGTGTGTACATTCCCACCAGAGTCTGTGGGATAAGCAAGAGGGGCTTTCATTATATCCTGGCAGTCTGCCCCTCCCTTCCCCCCAGCACTCCACTCCAGAGCCTGTCACGTGAGTGTCCCCCTACCAAATCTGATCTAATTCTCTCTCTGCTCTGCTGAGGTTGGCCTGGCCTAAGAGGATTGGAGCATTTGCTAAATGGGACCAGGACAGGGTCAGAGAACCGGCTGTGGGGAGACTCAGGGACCCGGGAGGCCACAGGGAGGCGGTAGAGGAAGAGGTTCATGGGGAGACAGAGGTGCAGAGAGAAAAGATGAGAGATATTCCTACAGCATTTGGTAAAACCAAAGGCGGGGATAACACTCCCTGGCTCTGTAGGAAACAGTGTTTACCAGAGGACCATGAACTTTATGAATTTTCAAATTATCAAGCCCAAAACAACATCCAGATAAGTTGTTAGAATTTTTTTAAAAAATTGAGCCAGGTCCCTGGATACAAAATAAATATATCAGTCAAATCCTATATAAAATTAAAATTTTCTAATTTAAAATTAAATTAAAATCATAAAATAAAAATTATAAAATAAACATTCCAATACCATCTAAAATGTCAGGCAATAGCAAAAGTGCTAGAAATAAACCTACAGAGAGATATACGTAAGACTACTGTGGTTAAATAATAACACTTAATGGAGTCTTTGTAAACAACCAAATGGATGAATAAATAAGTAATATACCTAGATTGGAAAGCTCAGTATTGTAAAGATGTCAATTAATTCCAAAACCGTTTATGGATTTAATGCACTTTTAAAAATTCACACTTATTTGAAACTACAGGCAAGGGTAGAGACAAGCCAAAACAAAAATTTCTAGACATCAAGGGAAGGTAAAGATTTAACGCGATTTTAATTAAATTCCCTCTGAGGCTGGTGAAGGTCCTATAGAAAGTTCTTGGGAGCTTCCACGATAGCGAAATGTACACTGTGAACGTAATTCCACCTCTGACTTAGGCACTGACAGAAATGCCCACGTGCCCCCCAAATACTAACGGGGGGGGGAGGACATTCAGAGCTGCGCAACTCGTGATGGCCTCACAGTGACACAAAAATGCCTGGATCAAGGGAGGTGCGGTCAAGTGGCTGAGAGTAACCAGCTGTGAAGACAAGCGGCCACCGCTTCCCCCATCCGCGCCCATAACGCCCTAGTTCTCTCTGGCCCCGCGGGGTCTGCAGGACTTTGCGGGGACAGATGACCCTATAAATTCAGTAACCGGCCGGGGCCTAAGTCGTTCTCATCCACAAAGCTATCTTCTGTTTGGTACCCAGACGTCGGGGAGGAAGGGTCTTGGCGTGAGAATATCACTGGAATTGGAAAAGGATCTGGGCCAAAGTTGGGGGCGTAGGGGTCCAGAGGCCAGACTGGGGCCGGGGCCGGGGCTGAAGCAGCCTGGACGGGCGCCTGGGCGCCTTGTGCCGGGGCCCACATGGCCCGGCCGTGGCTGGAGACGCTGGGCTCTGGCGCTGGGCGCATCCCCGCGGGGCTGGGCAGAGGGGGCCTGCGGAATCCCGGGCCGTCTGGGAATGCGGGGCCGGCAAGTGCGGCGGCAGCGGCAGCAGCAAAGACAGGAGCAGGGGCGGTGACGGGGGCAGGCGCGGGGCCCGGGGCGCAGGGGATCCCGGGGTCCGTGGGAGCATCGCGGGCCCTCTGGCCTCCGCCCTCGGCCAGTCGCTCCAGCCGGGAGCGTTGGGCCCGGCGGTTCTTGAACCACACCTGGGGAAACAGGGGACCGAGAGGAGATGTAAGAGGCGAGAGGCTGCGCGCATTCTCCTCGGCCCCGGGTGTGAAGCCGCCCCGTCCCGGTGAGAAGCCGGCCAGCCCTCCCCCTCTTCCTCCCAGACCGAATTTGTGGCCCCTGGTGTTCAGGAGGCCGCCGGGGAGGGGTGCAGAGGGCAGGAGGGAGAGCGCTTGGGCCCCCAGGAGCCCAGGGGCCAGGGACTGGTCGGCCCGAGAGGGTCCGCGGGTTCAGAGGCCCGGAGGTCTGGGCACGGGAGGACCACGGGGCGCGTCAGTCCCGGCCGGATGGGGTTGGAGGGTTTGTATGGCACAGGGTTGAGGCGCACTCGGGGTCCAGCCCTGGGTCCGCACCCGGGAGACCCCTTGCTTGCTGCGTGACCCAGGGCAGCAATGGACCCCTTTGGCCTCGCTGATCCCCTCCTGCAGAGCGGAGAGGGCGGAAAGGTGGCCCAGAGGCAGGGCACTTGATAAGCGGCGAGGTGGGAGCGCGTCTGGTGGGGGGCGGGGAAGGGCGGGGCCTGGTGGGGGGCGGGGAAGGGCGGGGCCTGGTGGGGGATGCATCAGACCTGCAGTTTGTGCTCCTCTAGGCTGAGCCTGGCCGCCAGGCGCAGGCGGTCCTGGTAGCCGGGGTACTTATTCTTCTGGAAGTATTCCTTGAGCACGTCCAGTTGCTCTTTGGTGTACACCGTGCGCGCCTGCCGCTGCCTCTTTGGGGGTCCTGAGCTCCGTGTGGGGCCTGGCCAAGGGGGAAGCAGGGTCACACGAGCCCCAGCAACAGTCCCCAGCCCGCCTGGCACCCTCTCCCTACCTGCGCCAGGCCCTTGTGAGCAGCCGAGGGGCTCAGGCCTGAGGGCGGCAGGCAGTGCGTGGAGAAGCCTGCCATCGCGACCAGATGTTCTTGGTCAGACTCAGGCTCTCCGTACTTCAGCCCCAGCCCCTGCACCTCTCCGGGCCTCAGTGAACACAGCTTTGAAATGGGCCTGCTCACAGCTCCTGGAGTATTCCAGGGCCCCCAGCCTGGGAAGGCACGCAGGAGAGGCTCCTCAGGGCCCCCCCTCTCCCATCCAAGGGCCGGAGCCACCCTCCCGTTTACAGGGGACCACTGTGTGCCAGGCTCTCTGCTCACCTCGCCCCAATAATGTAATTCCATTCCCCAGACTCCGCGAAGCCCTCCCCACAGCACAGCGCAAGAAGCGCTCTCAGACAGCTGGGCCCTTCTCTGGATGCCCAGGAGGCCTCCCAGCCTTGGCCCTAGGACACCCCTTGCCCAACCCCACCGCCGGCCCAGACCCCTCTTGATGGCCCAGACTCACCCATGAGAGACTTGAGTTCTCCCTTCCTCCTCACTGCTGCTCTGCTGTCTGCATTTGAGGCTCTGCTCACAGGGCCTGGGGCTTACATCCCAGCTTTATGCTGTGCCCACCTGGACACACCCTAAGGGTCCTGGAACCCACCCTCTCTTGCCCCACCCTCAGACTCACTCCCTTGCAGGAGATGCAATCATTGATTAATCCCTTTTTTAATTGAGCAGCTACTACTCGCTGTGCCTTTCCTGGGAGCTGCTAATAACCCTCTGTGTTAAGACAGCCTGGGTCCTGCCCTTTTCCCTTTTGGGATGAATGAACTGGGTCTGGTTTGCCTGTTCGACTCAGGAGCTTGGGTCCCAGGACCCCAGCTTCCCGCTTCTCCCAGATGCATAGACCTGGGACTAAACATCAGACTGAACTCCTGGCTTGTGCCAGGGTCTCCTGGGGTCAGGGGGGGACACAACTTATGCTGCTCATCTAACAACTTATCTGGGACTTTTATTATCATCAGTGGGAGATGACAATTAAATAAATGATCAAATACAACATGAAACAAAGCAGAGAGAACTTGTTATTCGATTTACGTCACTCTGAACTGCTGCTCACGGGAACATCCTACCATAAGTGGACGTATACTCAGCTCCATTTCTGGCAACATTCTGCCGTAAGTGGACACCTTTTCTGCTTCTTGGGCATCTGGGAACACATCGGTCACTAAGACAGTCGATGGTGCTGCTGTCGACAGGGGAGAATCTAGTAATGTCCTTGATCTATAAGATGTGACTCGGGGCCACCTTCTCCCTACTTTTTTTTTTTAAATTTTATTGAAGTATAGTTGATTTACAATGTTGTGTTAATTTCTGCTGTACAGCACAATGATTCAGTTATACATATATAGACATTGTTTTTCATATTCTTTTCCATTATGGTTTATCACAGGATACTGAATACAGTTCCCTGTGCTATACAGTCGGATCTTGTTGTTTATCCATTCTATATATAATAGTTTGCATCTGCTAATCCCAGACTCCCAATCTTTCCCTTGCCTTCCCCCCTACCCCTCCACAGTCTCCCTACTTTTTTTGTGTGTTTGTGTGGTTTTTTCCCTTAGATTTGTTTTTTTTCACACACTACCATTTTGGAATTTATACACACTTGCTGCCCTTTTTTTTTTTCCCCCCATTAAACTTTAGAAATTCAAACATGCAACAGAGTTTTGGGTTAAAAGGATTTAAATTTGCTTCTGCCAGTTGCCTTGGGGCATTACACACTGGGACCACTTTAAACTCAATTCTTAGCTCTAGGTTTTTTTTCCCCACATAGGAAGTGTAAATTTAGGGCACAAATGTTATGAATACTGGCTTGTGGTTATGAATTCTTATGGGAGATTTTTCTTTCCTCCACCTTGCACCAAGGTAGATAAAGCCCTCCCTACTTTTTAAAGGAAATTAAATGGAACATTGTGATGTTTAGCTGGGCAAAGATTTTTTTTTTTTGGCTGCGTTGGGTCTTAGTTGCGGCGAGGGGGCTCTTCTTTGCGTCACACAGGCTTCTCCCTAGTAGTGGCGTGCAGGTTTTCTCTTCTCTAGCTGTGGCACGCAGGCTCCAGGGCATGTGGGTTCTGTAGTTGTGGCACTAGGGTTCCAGAGAGCGTGGGCTCTGTAGTTTGTGGCATGCAGGCTCTCTAGTTGAGGCGTGCGAGCTCAATAGTTGTGGTGAGCGGGCTTAGTTGCCCCGTGGCATGTGGGATCTTAGTTCCCCGACCAGGGATCGAACCCACGTCCCCTGCACTGGAAGGCGGATTCTTTACCACTGGACCACCAGGGAAGTCCCTAGATGGGCAAAGATTGAGAAGAGGTTCCATGCCTCGACTTGGTAGCTGAGGGGTTGGGGAATCTGGCTTTCTCATGTTTTGGTGTTGGAGACAGACTTGGTGATCGCTGCCAATACAGTCGGCCAAAGACCATCCAGAAAGCACCAGCATTTGAGCAAATTTATTGTCTCATTGCAATGAGGGAGAACACATGCCATGGGAACCCTAGGGGCATTTCAGTAAGAGGGCGTTTGAAAGGACCTATATAGGATTTGGGCTTGTGTTAGATGACTTTGGGGAAGGTTCCCAAAGAAGTGACCTTTGTGCCCAAAAGAATTGAAATCAGGGACTCAAACAGATACTTGTACACCCATGTTCATAGCAGCATTATTTACAACAGACAAAAGGTGAAAACAACACTGATGTCCATGGATGGATGAATGAAGCAGTAAAATATGGTATACCCATAAAATGGAATATTATTCACCCTTAAAGAGGAAGTTCTGATGCATGCTGTGAGATAGATGAATCTAGAAAGTAGTACTAAGTAAAATAAGACAGACAAAAAAGACACATGTTGCCTGATTCTACTTACGCCAAATATCTAGAACAGGCAAATTTGTAGAGACAGAAAGATTCAAGGACTTATATGAAAGACCTAGAATAGACAAATTCCTAGAGACAGAGAGTAGATTGGAGGTGATCAGGGACTGATCAGAGGCTGGGGGAGGAGGGAGTGAGGAGTAGTGTTTAATGAGAACAGAATTTCAGTCTGAGCTGATGGAAGAAGTCCTGGAGACGGATGGTGGTGATGCTTGCACAACATTGTGAATATAATTAATGCCACCTAATTGTATACTTAAAAATGGTTAAAATGGTAAATTTTGTGTTATGTGTATTTTACCACAGTTGGGGGAAAAAAAAAAGAGTGGCTTTGCTGCGGGCTAGCTGCTGTGAGGAAATGGGGGTAATTCTGAGATTAAGTATCTTATCTAGAAGGTGAGAAGGATGGAGTGTGGTTAGAGCTGTGATTTGTATAGAATGTGTCACTCGTGTTAGCTTGGATGGGGTACATTGGTCTCTTGTGTGTTTTGGACAATGTTTGCATTTCTCTCTGTGTTCAGACATTATTCCCAAGAGATCACTTCAACACGATCAAAGACTGACCCTTTGTGAAGTGGTTCGTATTCAGCAGGAGGTCACCAAGGCTTGGTCGAGCGCCAGACCAGCTCCCAGCTGTTGGGAGCTGCTTTTCTTTCTCGTATTTGGCAAACTCCCTTGAGTTCAACATCCCAAGTGCAGTGTCTGAGCAGTTGGGGATCCCTGGAGGCCTTTATCATTACCATTTGCCTGACCTTGGGCGAAGCCATCCTCCCCCGGCCAGTCCTGGTTTTTCCCACCCGTACAGCAGGACTATCTCAACGTCTGCCCCGCACATGCTTGGGAGCATTGAGGCCGACATCTGCTCAGGAAAGAAGCTGTCACGGCAGCTCAGAGAGCCCACTTCTGTTCCCAGAGTTTTGTCCCCAGGGCAAAGTCACTGGAGGCTGCCTAGCCTCCGCCCTGCTGGAGACACAGATCAAAACTTTCGGCAGGAAAACCAGCACCTCGTGTTGACCAAACCAGTGATTTTCAAATTCTAGTGTACATCAGAATCACCTGGAGGGCTTACTAAAACCCAGATTACCAGGACTCACCCACAGGATTTCTGTCGAGGGGTGGCGCCGGAAAGTTTGCGTTTCTAACAAGTGTCGTGGTGGTACTGATGCTGCTGGCCTGAAGCGGGGACCACTGTGAGAACCACTGCTGCGAGCGACAGCCAACCTCGCCCACCTTGGCGCCTACCCTTGGCCTCAGTCCCAGACCCTGGCTTGTTTTAGGGGCAAGAAGGGGCCAGCAAGGCAGAGAGAGGAGGCTGGAGAGGTAAGCCAGGGCCAGATTGTGCTGGGCCTTTGAGGAGCTTGGAGGTTACTCCCAGAACACACACACACACACACACACACACACACACACAGAGAGAGAGAGAGAAAGAGGAAAGGAAAGAGAGATACAGAGATAGGAAGACAGGGTGATGTGAGAAACAGACAAAAACAAAAATATGTGTAAGAGAGAGGAAGGAAGAGAGAGAAATTCAAATACATTTTTCTTATGTGCCAGGCATTATTCTAAATGCTTTTTTAAAATGTATATACACACTTTTTTAAAAATTTGTTGATTTATTTTTGGCTGCATTGGATCTTCGTTGCTGCTCACGGGCTTTCTCTAATTGCGGTGAGCAGGGGCTACTCTTCTTTTGGGTGTGAGGGCTTCTCATTGTGGTGGCTTCTCTTGTTGCAGAGCACGGGTTCTAGGCACATGGGCTTCAGTAGTTGCAGCGCGTGGGCTCAGTAGTTGTGGCTCACGGGCTAAGTTGTTCCGCGGCATGTGAGATCTTCCCGGACCAGGGCTCGAACCCGTGTCCCCTGCATTGGCAGGTGGATTCTTAACCACTGCACCACCAGGGAAGTCCTTCTAAATGTTTTATAATTATTAACCGGGGTCTCAGCTGGCTGCATCCTTCTACCCTTTATCCCTCCCTCTGCCATGACAAACTCTCTCTATCTTGCACCTTCTCTCCTCCTAGTTGGGTGGCCAAGACACTGTTCTCTATTCCTCACAAGAATCTTCTGGCCCCATCACTCCATTCCATATAGATGCTCTCTATTTTGTACCCTCCAAAATCTTCCCTCCTACCCCCAGATTATGCAATTTCAAATTCCAGTATAGTTTTTAAGATTATATACCCTTCTATCCATCCATCCACCCACACATATCTTTCCATTATTTACCCCTCTATCTATATCCCAGCTGGTTCTAAGAACAGAGGTTTCTTGAACCAAACTTGAGGAACAAAACAGAAGGCAAAGAAGGGTAGAAACTTGAAAAGAGGGCATAGGTACAATTTTGCTCCCACATGCATAGCCTGCATCTAAGAGAACATACAAGAAGCTGCTGAGAGCGGTAGCCCCGTAGAAATCAACTGTGGGTTGGGGGGATTATCATGGCACTCACTGCAAATTCCCCATATTTCAGTTATTAATGATACAAATGTATATGAGATAAAATAAGGTCTATTTTAAACATTTACTCCTTTTTTATGAACTCTCTGGACCACATTCTCTTCCTTCTGGGAACAAGCCTTCTTTTCTGCCAAGTTCATCTGAGCCTCAGGTTCACACCATGGAAAATAGACCTGTTGACAAAACTCATTTAGTAATCAAGTTAAGAAGGAAAAAGAGGATTTTACTCTAGCCAAACTAAGGATTATAACCCAGGAGACAGACTCTCAGAAAGCTCTGAGAACTGTTCTGTCTGTTAGAAGCTGAAGGCACAGTCACGTACATTTTCGAGACAAAGGATCGGGCTTCCCTGGTGGTGCAGTGGTTGAGAATCTGCCTGCCAATGCAGGGGACACGGGTTTGAGCCCTGGTCTGGGAAGATCCCACATGCCGCGGAGCAACTGGGCCCGTGAGCCACAACTACTGAGCCTGCGCGTCTGGAGATTGTGCGCCGCAACAAGAGAGGCCGCGATAGTGAGAGGCCCGCGCACCGCGATGAAGAGTGGCCCCCGCTCGCCGCAACTGGAGAAAGCCCTCGCACAGAAACGAAGACCCAACACAGCCATAAATGAATGAATAAATAAATAAATTTGTTTAAAAAAAAAAAAAGGATCAAAATGACATACTGATATTTTTGTACATAGACAGTGGAGTAACAGTATCCCAATGAGCATAAACCTTCTATCTGCCAGCCATTAAGACATTCATGTGCCCATCCTTGGGTGGGAGTGTCAATTCCTATACCATATATGAAGACAAACCCGGTGGAGTGCAAGTGGTTCCTCCCAGAGTGCTCTCATTGACAGCTTCGTTGATTGGAAGTTTTGTTAACACAGTATGAAACGGTATTAAAGATCATTCATCTTGCAGGCTTTCCAAAAGCCATCTATGTGGTGTTTGACATATGGGAGTTGCTGGCACAAATTACTTGTGTTTTTCTCTTTAGGACATTTGTCAGTTAAGTAAGGAACAGAGCAATAAAGTCCTGGGGTAAACTGTGCCCACTCTCTAAGGACTGAAGATAGTGTCAGACAAGGGATGGACACATTAATACATTGGAGAATTTGGACCTGAAAGGTTAAGCCAGAGAGAGGTCAACCTAAGTATGTGGTAACATTAGGAACATCTGAAAAGTCAGTGACGGATATTATGAGGGGCCTATATTGGTCGTGTATTGACCAAGGAATTTGATGACAGATCCAATCATTGGTTAGATTGTTTCTAGTAGCTGTACTTTGTAACAACTTTACTAAAGAATTTTCCTTCCACCCTGAACATTGGGATAAAAGTATAGCTAGCAGTAAAACAATAACTTTCCATTTTGACAGAGAGATAGACCTGTCTTACAGGCCTGGTCTGGACTCTCGATTTCTTGAGCTTGTAAAAGGAAATCTTTTACTGGGTTAGCAGTATTAACTTGTATCCAGTGACCTTGTGAAATTCTCACATTAATTCTAAACGATTATCTATAGATTCTTTGGATTTCGCAACTAAACTATCATGTCATCTGTCAACCATAATAGCTTTATTTCTTTCTAAACTATTATACCTTTTATTTCCTTTTCTTTATTACATCTTTATTTCCTGATTGCATGGACCTTCAGTACAGTGTTGAAGAAAAGTGGTGAGGACTAGACTTTCTTGTCTCATTCCCAGTAATAGAAGGAAAGCTTTCAACATTTCAACATGAAACATAATGTTTTCTATGAGATTTTTTGCAGATACCCTTTATTAAATTAAGGGATTTGCTTCTGTTCCTCTTTTCTAAGAGTTTGTTCTTTTTAGTCAAAAAATGGATTTTGAGGGACTTCCCTGGTGGTCCATAGGCTAAGACTCCACGCTTCCAATGCAGGGGGCCCGGGTTCGATCCCTGGTCAGGGAACTAGATCCCACATGCCAGAACTAAGAGTTCCCATGCTGCAACTAAAGATCCCACATGCCGCAACTAAAGATCCGTATGCTGCAACACAGCTCCTGTATGCAGCAACAGAGATCACATGTGCTGCAACTAAGACTCGGAACAGCCAAATAAATAAATAAATAATTTTAAAAATGGCTTAAAAATGGATTTTGAGTTTTATCAAATGCTTCCCCTGCATATATTGAAATGATATTATCTTCTCCTTATTATATTAATGTGTCAAATTACCTTCCTTGGTTTTTTAATATTAAGCCATCCTTGCATTCCTGGAATAAACTCAGCTTGGTCAGGTATTATCCCTCCTCTGTAATATATGCTGTATTCCATTTAGTAATGTTTTGTCTAAGGTTTCTATATCTAAGCTCATAACCTATAATTTTCCTTTATTTTAATATTCTTGCCATGTTTTTGATATCAAGGTTATACAGACCTCATAAAATGAAAAATGTTCCTTCTTCTTCAATTCTCTGGAAGTTTGCATAAAATCAATGTAATTTCTTTCTCAATTGTTTTGTGGAATTTGTTGTGAAGACAAATGGGCCTGAAGTGTTCTTTGTGTGAAAAACTTAAATTATGGATTACTCTTCTTTAATAGCACTATTCAGATTTTCTATTTTTGTGTGTGCTTGCCTTGGTAAGTTGTGTTCTCCTAGGATCTTGTCATCTAAATTTTCAAATTTCTTGCCATAAGATTGTTCACAATATCCTCTTATGATCATTAATGTCTTTAGTGTAGGATCTTTAGTAATGTCCCCTTTTCCTTCTTTGTATTGGTAATTTCTCTCTTTTTCTCTTACTCTTTTCAGGAGCTATTGATTTTATTAGTCTCTAACAAAACTTACATCTTTGTTGTTTTTTCTGTTGTACATTTTTTATTTTATTAATTTCTGCTCTCATCTTTATTATTTATTCCCTCATTGCTAACTTATTGAGATGATGTTAAAGATGGTTGATTTTAATCTTTCTTCTTATCTGATATCTGACATATCACTGAATACTATAGATAAATCAAATGGAAATTAGGATATTATGAACAAGTGTATGCCAATAAACTTGGCAACTTAGAGGAAATGCACAAACTCCTGGAGAAATACAACTTTCTGAAACTGACACAGAAAGAAATTTTAAAATATGAACAATTACATGTATGTTAAATAAATGAAATACATAATTAACCTTCCTAAAAAAAGCTCCTCCAGGCTCATATGCTTCACTGTTGAATTCTATCACACAGTTAAAGAAGAAATAATACCTTGCACGAACTCCCCCTCCTGACATCTGTCTTGTAATTTCTTTCCCTAACTAATCTCCTCCTCTGCTCTGTTTTCTGTTCCTCCTTCTCAGAATGTATTTTCTGCTCTGTTTCTACACCCTCTTGATTTCTTTCCCTCTTTTTCATCCTCTCCATATTTTGAGGGGCTGAAATCATCATCTTTGAAGTCACCAAACAGGGGGTGCATTTACAGCCTCTGTGGTCCCAGGGCCATTCCATTCTCATCTCCCAGTCTCTGTTTCTTCATCTTTAACTTGAAAAGCACCAGGATGGCTGGAACAGGATCCAGATCATCTTGGGAAAGTTACTTAACCCCTCCTGATACATAAAATAGGGGAGGTGGGGGGGTGGCCCCTACTTCATGAGGTTGTAATGAAATTTAATCAGGGAGAAATACGGGAGAAGTGGCTGGCACATAGTAAAGCGCTCCATAAAGAGTTTAGCTGTGATATTATTATTATTGTGTGTCCCAGACATGATTTCACATGGAGGGGATAAGGGCGGAGGAGGGCAGCACTTAGTTAAAATTCAGTTGTCTCCACAAAGTACCCTTCCGCCATGGGTCATGCGTCTGAATCTAATCCCCGCTAATTCTCCTGCCATTCTGCTGAGGCTGGACCATCATAAGAGGATTGGAGCATTTGCTAAATTAGTCCTGTTCAGGGACAGAGGAAACATCCAGGGAGGGGCTCAGAGATCAGGAGGAACAGGAGGGAGGTCAGAGACATATGGGGGTGAGGAGAGAGACGAAGAGAGGAAAAAAAGAAGAAAGAAATACCCTTGAGCTTGAGACCAAAGAAGAAAGAGACAGGCAAGAGAGAAGCAAGAGTGAAAGACAGGATCAAAAATGGGGAGGAAGGGGGAAATGCCAGGAGGGTCCGGAAGGTCTGCATCCTAACACAAGGACTATAATCCTAGTTCTACCTCGTCCTAGTTGTGGGACCTTGGGCAGGTCACCTGACCTCCCTTTGCCTCAGTTTGCTCATCTGTGAAATGAGAATAATCACAGCATCTATCTGATAATAATAGCATCTTTCTGGTGGATTGTTTCGAGAATTTAAAGAGTTAGGACTGGCTTTCTCCAGTCCTGGCAAATAGTACCTGCTCAGTAAATTTTTCTTTTCTTTCCCTTCCAATTTATTGAGTTATAATTTATATACTATAAATTCCACCTATTTTAACCATACAATTTGATGAGTTTGGGCAATCACATACAGTGGTGGAAATACCACCATAGTCAAGATATAGAATATTTCTAGTACCTCAAAAAGGGCCCCTTTTGTCCCTCTGCAGTGAATCTAATCCATTGATTCCCCAGCTCTTGCCAATCACTATTCACTTTCCGCCACTATGGTTTTATCTTTTCTAGAATTTCATGTAAGTGGAATCATATCATATGTACTGCTTTGAGCCTGGTTTCTTCCACTCATTATCGTGCTATTCATCCACATTGTTATGTACACCAGGAGTCCATTCCTTATGATTGCTGAGGAGTATTCCATTGTCTGGATGCACCAGTTTTTTTTGCCATTCACCTGTTAATGGACATTTGGATTGTTTCCAGTTTGAGGCCATTGTGAATAAAGTTGCTATGCATGGCACAAGTACAATTTCAGGAAAAATTTTAGGTTAGGATAAACATTTAGCATAATGTCTTCAAGGTATATATTTGGATTGTTTCCACCCTTTTGGTTATTGTGAATAGTGCTGCTATGAACATGAGTGCACATGTTTTTGTTTGAGCACCTGTTTTCAGTTCTTTGGGGTATATACTTAGAAGTGGAATTGCTGGGTCATTATCTAATTCCAGAACTTTTTCATCACCCCAAAGAGAAACCCCTTCACCCAATAAGCAGTCACTCCCCATTTTCCCCTCCCCCTAGCCCCTGGCAAACACTAATCTGCTTTCCATCTCTATGGATTTGCCTATTCTGGACTTTTCATATAAATGGATTCATATGATATGTAGCCTTTTATGCCTTGTTCCTTCTGTGAATGTATTTAATACCACTGAGTTGCACACTTTAAAATTTAATAATGGTCGATTTCATGTGATGTGTATTTTACCATAAAAATAAATAAGTGCTTATTGGGCTGTTAGCATGGACCAGGCTTCAGGACCAAGTACTTAACATAATGATGTCATTAAATTCTCTTGAGGTAGGTCTTCTCAATGCCTCATGTTACAGATGTGGAAACTGAGGTTGGGAGGAACAAATTGCCCAAGGTCATAGGACCAGAAGTGGCTGAGCCAGGCTCAGACAGCAAGTTTGTCTGACCTCATCAATTCAGTGTTCGATACACACACACACACACACACACACACTCATTTTAACCCAGGACACAGCGATTGACGGGGACAGAAGAAGAGATTGATGACTTGGAGTTGGAGAAACAGAAAGGCAAAGACTAAGGAAAAGCGAAGAAGGGGAAAGAAAGAAAAAGACAAAAACCATCAGAAAGAAATGGGGACCTGGGAGTCTGACACTCAATAGTCAGGAGGGAAAAAGAAAAAAAGGAAAGAGAAAGAGAAAAGAAGAGAGATGGAAGAGAAATGGTGGGAAATCGAAAGTGACCAGGGAGAAGAGATGGAAAGTGGCCAGGATGGAAGGGGAAAGGAGGAGGTGTGAGATGAAGCTGCAGAGGACTAGAGGCTGATGAGGAGGCTTAAACCTCACATGGACCAGCACTTCCCTGGTGGCACCGTGGTTAAGAGTCTTCCTGCCAACGCAGGGGACACGGGTTCGAGCCCTGGTCCGGGAAGATCCCACATGCCACGGAACAACTAAGCCCATGAGTCGCAACTACAGAGCCCACGTGCCGCAACTACTGAAGCCCATGCGCCTAGAGCCCATGCTGCTCAACAAGAGACGCTACCTCAGTGAGAAGCCTGTGCACCGCAACGAAGAGTAGCCCCCGCTCGCCGCAACTAGAGAAAGCCCGCACGCAGCAACGAGACCCAACGCAGCTATAAATAAATAAATAAGTAAATAAATAAATAAATAAACCTCATATGGACCACTGAGGCAGGAAGCATGGTCATCACTCCTTTGCAGCGAGGGAGGGACCCAGTGAGGTCACGGCAGGTGGAAGCTGGCCGTCTGGAGCCCATGTCCCTGCCTAATTGGCTTTAGGGAGATATCACGGAAAAGACGGTGACCAGACAGAGAAAGCACATGGACGCACCCATGCCCCCAGAGAAAGAAGGTGGGGGAGAGAAGGAGGGGACAGAGCAATCCTTGTTTTTACTTCCCCAGGTCTGCACCTCCATGGAAACAACAAAAAAAAATCACCCAGACTTTAAGCGGGATTCAACATTTTAATCATTTTCACTCCACAGGTGGCCAGCGAAGGGAGACCTGGAGTTCCAGTGAGTGGGAAAGGGGAGGACGGTGGGCCTGACACAGAGTGAGGGAGGCCCCTTGCCTCTTGTTCTGTCCCCAATTCCCTTGTCACTCTTCCTGGCTTTAGGAATCCCCAATGGGCATCTAAAGAACCGATGTTCAGGAGGCTGGCCCAGGGAAAGGAACCTGGAATCTCCCAAAAGATTCGACTCCTCCCTCTGTCCAACTCCTAGAGAACTCTCAGAAGACACCAGGATAGGGGTCTCTTGAAGTCTTGGCCTGTGACTGTGACTCCCCCATCCAGACACTATTACTTTCCACCCTCCTCCAGAATATCGTGTCCATCCTCCAAGCCCTCCCTGGACCTCCTTATCGAGCTGCCTTTGAATTGCTTGCACAAGACACACGCTCCTCTATGAATGGGGAACTCCGTGGGGCAGGGAGAGACTCTTGTTTACACCTGAGACCCCAGCCTCCAGCTCAGGGCATGGGAGTCTCTGCAAAATGACTAACGGACATGGCATCCCGGTCCCAACTTTTGCACAGATCCAGAGCACAATGTCATCTCCTACCTGTCTCTACCCTGAAAATTTTGCCTGGATCCCCCATCTCGTACCCCAACATATGCCGTCCTTCTCTGTTTATTCATTGCTTCTCACAGTGGACTCTGGGCCTAATGTCCCAGCATGACTCAGACCCATGAGAGATGATCGAGAAGTATGTTGAGTAAACCACCTTTGTGGGCTCTAATGATTGCAGTGTCCCCTTCAGGCTGTCTAGGCTGTGTGGACCTCTCCTGACCTGGACCCGGAAAAATCATCCGATACCTCTCAGCCTCTCTTTGCACTGTGTCTTCCTCCTGACATTCCTTCCTGCATTGGGGGCCTGGAGCCGGCTTGTCCCGGCTCATGAGCACAGATTACAAGTGTCTCTTCCCACCTCCAAGTTCAGGGACCTCAGCTTGATGCCCTGAAATCAGCCACGGTGGGAGTATTTACACCATGGAAATGGGCAACCACTAAAAATCAGGGCTTTCCTCTTCTTTCAGGAATCCATTGTTAAGCATCTCCCAGCACACCACCCCCTTACTTTCTTTCACCCCTTGCCTTGTGAAACACACCCCCCCCACCGCCAGTGAAAGGCTCGTGGCTCCTGCCTCCCCCCATCCAAAAATGAAAGGAGAACTCAGATTGAGGAGGTAGGTGCCAAAGTACCAAACTTCCAAGAGTGTCAAAATGCCTGAATCCTTCTTCAAATTCTCACACTGCTTGTCTCTGTGGCCATGGGTCAGACTGCATTGAAAGAAATATGGTGCTTCCCCAGGAAAACTTCCCAGGCCAAGCTCTATTTATTGTCCAATCCCACAATCGAAACTGAAAACAGAACATCTAAAAGAGGGAATGTGTGTCTGGGATGTGGGGCTGCCTCCAAATCCATTTCTCTCCCCTGCCTCTTGTATATTTACAGGTGGGAAGCCTGTCCACCTCTTCTTCTCTTTGAAATACCCACAACGATTGTCGGTGCACCCCACACAACAACGACAATCCCTCCAATGTGTGGGTGAAGTTCACCTTTAGAAAATGCTAAAACAAAAGAAAACAAAGCAGACGTGAAACAGGCAACTTGCCTTCCATTCTTCCACCAAATATGCCCATTTCCAATGTCCAAACGAATGAATGATGAAATGTCTTTAAGAAGAAACTAAGAAGAAGAAGAAGAAGAAAAAAAAAAAAAAATATATATATATATATATATATCAAACAGCCCCCTAAGCCTATCATGTAAAGCTGACATTTGTGAAATCTGTAAAATTGTCAAACGAATTTCTGAACTTAACTGTATAATTGGCCTAAGGTTCCATCCTGGGGCTTTGCAAAGTCTGTCTTTGGAGTTTCTAGAAGGATCTCTACCCATATGCCAGAGAAGTGTCCCAAATGGAAAGTGAAGGAATCGAGCCTCCCTACCTGTTTGTTTGTTCAAGGGCACCATGATTCTGACCTAAACATCACCCCAAATCAGCTGCACGTTTGGTTTAATTTTGTCTCAGGGCGAATTCTCAGCACCGGTTTCTGGAGTCTGGGGCTCATGGTTTGAAATGCCGGCTGGACTCCACGTGAGACGGCATTGGGGTTGAGAGAATGACTCAGACTCATGGAGCTCTCCAGGAGCAAAGGGGTGGGCTGGGTTGGGCTAAGTTGCACTGGAGCCAAAGAGGCCATGACCTTTGGAAGGGATGGTCAGCTGCTGCCGCCTTCTCAGGGATGCCGCCCCAGGGCAGGTTGAGACAATGTGCAAGGAGGCGGTTGGGACAAGAGATGGAGCGAGATGGAGAAGGAGAACCTTCTACAAGATCTGAAACTTCCAGGCACTCTGATCCTTGAAGTCCAGGGCGTCCATGGGGTTGTAGGTGAATTTCCAGGTGCCTGTGGGGTCCTTGAATTCTAAGCTGTCCACAGGGCTGTAGGTGCCATAGCTCTGGCCTGACAGGGAGGTGGGGGACTGGGTCAGGGAGGGCCCCATGGAGGGGCCAGAAAGGGGGCTGAGAGCCGGGCCCCCCAACTGGGGCACCATGGGAGAAAGGTAGGGATCCAGGCCACTGAAATAGGAGCTCGGCGACCCATACGCCGAGGGGGAAGAGCAGAAAGCAGAGGCGGGGGCGTAGGTCATGGCGTAGGGCGCTGACGTCAGAGAAGGGCCCGAGGCCACTAGCCCAGCCCGCTGTGCCTCGGGCAAGGGGGATTCTGAGGCCGGACTCCAGATGGACACCGTGGCCACTGCCGTGGTGGGGGAGCCTGAGGGCCCGGGGAGAGGGGGGCTGTAGGAATCTGAGATGCCCAGGGGGTCTGGACAGACATCCGTGGCGGATCTTGGAGAGGTGCCTGCCTTCCTCTTGGCAGGACGAGCCTTGGCTTGTGCCCCCGGGGGCTGCTGCTGCTGTTTCTGCTGCTGCCGCTGCTGTCGACATTTAGCCCTGCGGTTCTTGAACCAAACCTGGGGGTGAGAGGGGATGTCGGGGTGGGTGAGTGGGAAGGAGGCCCAGGGGAGCCTTCATGGTGCCCAGGAACGCTGATGCTTATTGGTGAGACATGCCAGAGTCATAGCTCTCCACTTTGCAGTCAGTCATGGGGCCCTCTATTCATCCACCCATTCATCCACCCATTCATTCGTACATACAGTTGTACACACACACACACACATACAACCATATGCACATACATACAGTCATACATACATAAGCACAGTCACCCATCCAACCACATGTACACACAGACTATCATACAACAGACAAACCTATACATATACCTTCATCCATCCATTCATCTAATCATTCACACATACATGCAGACGTACAACCACACATACATACATACATCTAATCACATGCACATACATATAATCATACATACATACAGTTGTGTGTGTACACATAGAATAATACATACATACATGCTTTCATCTGTCCAATGCTATGTACAGATGTACACATACTATCATACAAACAAGCATATATACATTCATACATACATCGTACACACATACAATCATACAAACACACATATATACATTTACCCATCTATCCATCCATCCATCCATGGATTAACCATCTTCTACTACTTTGGGGCACACAAGTGAAGCTGACATTCTAGTTGAGAGAGACAGGTTAAAAATAAACAGGAAGTAAGCAAATCACATAGTATTTAGAAAGTGATAAATACTATGAAAGAACCAGTTGATCAGGATAAGGGCGGGCAGCAGGGTGGGGTGGCAGGAGAAAGTTGAGGCTTCAAATGCCAAAGGCGGTGTAGGTCTCATTGACTAGCAAGGTGACTTGATTGGTTGATAAAGACTTGAAGACGGTGATGGGGAATATACCTTCCAGGTAGAGGGAACAGAGAGTGCAAAGGTCCTGAGGCAGGAGTGTGCTTGGTGGGCGTGCTAGAGGAAGGACCAGGGGCCAGTGTTGCTGGAGTGGAGTGAGAAGGGGTAGGAGTGTAAGAGAAGAAGCCAGCGAAATAATAGAGGCAAGGGATTACTAGGGCACTTTATGACTTTGGCTGTTACTTTGTGACCTCTCCCTCTTCCCTTCTCTCTGGGTCCCAGGAAGGACCAGAGGAGCCCAGAGACCAGAACATCCCACCTGAACCCTGGACTCAGGCAGGTTGATCTTCAGAGCCACCTCCTCACGGGCATACACGTCCGGGTACTGAGTCTTAGCAAACAGGGCCTCCAGCTCCTCCAACTGGCTTCGTGTGAAGGTGGTCCGTTCCCGCCGCTGCTTTCTCGGGGCGCCTGGTGTAGGGACAGGAAAATGGGACCTTCAGGTGACCTGAGGCCCCATTCTCTTCATCTGCTGATATGAGGTCCTGAGCGTACACGGGATGCCGAGAAGCCCCTTCTGGGTGTTCATCTGTCCAAACTAAGGGGGTGCCGATTCCCTGAACTTCTAGACCTCACGCTGTGCCCCTGGGAAATGGGGTCCCCCTTTGTCATTGGGCGGCTCATGCTTCTCCCTGAGGAGACCTGGCTTTAGCCATGTAAGGAGGTATATGAGTTTGATTTTCATCCCCTTTCTAAAATTTCTTCTGCACTAAGACATTCAGTTGAAACATGACACTTTGGATATACAGCCTATAAAAGCGGCAGGTCCATAATAGTCAACTTAATAAATTTTTTTAAAAACACCTAAAGAATAATGCCACCAAAAACAGAGTGCTTCCTTCTTTGAGAAATAAAGCACTGCTAACAGGTGGGGATTCCTCTGGTTCCCCCTTCCAGATCGCTTCCCTCCTTCACCCCAGAGGGAACGGCTATGCTAAATTTCTATGACTGTCCTTATGCTTGCCTGCATCCCTAAGAGATGTGGAGGGGTGTTTTGCACTTACAGGTGAACACATTTGGCTGGTGTATGGCCCTGATGTCACCCCATCCTCCTCCTGAGGGCAAGGGACCCCAGAGGTCCCCAGAAGATGGGGGGCAGCTGGGGGTGGCTGGAAGGAGGACTGTACTCACTTGGGTAGGACACAGCTTGGTGCATCAAATCCACACTAGGGCCACTCAGGGCCAAGGCGTTGACAGAATAGTGGGGCCCCGGGTTCATATACGCCATCATGATCTTCAGGGATGCTGGGGCCCAGGTCAGTGGGCCTGCAAGAGAAGGGTGGGTACTCAAACACTCCCCAGTTCATCACCGCATGGTTCAAATCCTGCCTCAGTCTCTTCTTAGGTGCGTGACCTTGGGCAACTTATCCTCCTCTCTGTGCCTCAGTTTCCCCACCTATAAAAGAGCCCTCTGCTTAAGGTCATCAAAGCTTCAGTGAGACTCTGTAAAGCAGAGAGCGAAAGCTGTAATGAGCATGTAAATGGAAGCTCTTGTTCCTACTCTATCCTTTAAAAAACCTTCCTGCCACTCCCTTGTCTAAGATCTTTTTTCTTCTAGAACCACAAAAAAGATGTTCAGCCTCACGCAGAATCATGGTAAGTACGGTGACCAGTTGTCCCTGTCTGCCAGGGATGGAAGGGTTTCTAGGGATGTGGAATTTCAGTGCCAAATCTGGAAGAGTCCCAGGCAAATCGGGATAGATGGTCACCCCAAGGGAGAGTCACAGTCAAACGACAGTAAGCGATGATCCTCCTCAACCAGTTTTGACCCATCAGCTTTTGGCAAAGATCAAAGAGGCTTGGTACCCGCGCACCTAGAGCCCGTGCTCCGCAACAAGAGAAGCCACCGCAATGAGAAGCCCGCGCACCGCAACAGAGAGTAGCCCCCACTCGCCGCAACTAGAGGAAGCCCGCGTGCAGCAACGAAGACCCAAAGCAGCCAAAAATAAATCCATAAAATATCATTTTAAAAAAACAAAAACAAAAACAAAGAGTCTTGGTAATTCCAGGGCTGGCCTCAGAGTGGAGAAACAGGTTTCCCATGTCAGGGCGGTGGCAATGTGGATGGAATGAACTGGAAACATTTATCAAAGGAAAATGCCATCTTTCCTTGGTCCCAGCAATTTGCCTTCAATGTGCCTCGGTCACCTCATCAGAAAATGGGAATGAGGGACTTCCCTGGTGGCACAGTGGCTAAGAATCCACCTGCCAATGCAGGGGACACAGGTTCTAGCCCTGGTCCAAGAAGATCCCACATGCCGCAGAGCAACTAAGCCCGTGCGCCACAGCTACTGAGCCTGCACTCTAGAGCCCATGAGCCACAACTACTGAGCCCACGTGCCACAACTACTGAAGCCCTCACGCCTAGAGCCCATGCTCCGCAATAAGAGAAGCCATCGCAATGAAAAGCCCACATGCCACAACGAAGACCCAACGCAGCCAAAAATAAATAAATAAAATAAATAAATTTATAAAAAAAGAAAATGGGAATGAAAATAGAACTTACATCTTTAGGTTGATGTGAGGGTCAAACGAATTAATGTGCATCAGATACTTTAAATAACACCTGACACGCAGTAAATGCTACAAAACTGTGGGCAGTTATTATTATTTGCAAGCAGATGTTTGCATAGACTTTATGCTAGGAGTTTTCTTTCATTGGAGTATAGTTCATTTACGATGTTGTGTTAGTTTCTGGTGTACAGCAAAGTGATTCAGTTCTACATATATATATTATTTTTCATATTCTTTTCCGTTATTGTTTATTACAAGATATTGAATATAGTTCCCTGTGCTATACAGTAGGTCCTTGCTGTTTATCTCCTATATATATAGTAGTGTATATCTGTTAATCCCAAACTCCTAATTTATTCCTCCCCACCCAAGCTAGGACTTTTAATGCAGCATATTTATAATTGCCAAATGTGGAAACAGCCTATATGACCACCAAAGGGGACATAGTAAGTAAATTATGTAAATCAAGTAAGTTATGTTAAGATTATGGCACATCCATGCAAGAGAATACTATGAAGTCATTAAAAAAGTATAAGGTTGTCCTCTATGAATGGATTTGAAAAGACCTCTAGTATATAGTTAAGAAAGATTATCTTAAACTTGGCAATGAGACAAAAGGATGACAGCATGTCACTTCCTGGTTGTCCTGGAGCCTCACCTAGCAGACCAACCCAAGCATTATTTCCTTTTCTAGGGGACTGTACCTTTGTTCAATTGATTATTCACTATCAATTAGGATCCAGACACTGGCAAGGTAAATGGTAACTTCCAGAAGTTTGGTTGCCAATCATTTGTCCCTGGTAGAAAAGATAACCTCAGAGGTTAGTTTTGCTGCCCTGTAGGACTTGAACCAGCTTCATATCTAAACTGACCAACTTGTTTTGGCATGCCTTTCCTGAATAATGGTATTAACCTCTGCTCTTTGAATTCTCCTTTGAAACATCCAGTTCCCTCATTCATGAGTTAAATAAATCTTTGACCTGTGCTTATTACATGTGCCTAAGAGTCAGGTTTTTAATTTTTTTTATTACACTTTGGCAATAGGTATGTGTGTGTGTGTATTAGATATCATATATTACCAAATTATATATACAATATATATTATATTCAAAGGAATATATCCTTTGAATATATATATATATATATATATTTCAAAGGGAAAAAACAGTGTGTATAGCATGCTACCATTTGTGATTTTTAAAAACAAGGCAGCGATATATACATATAAAATATATTTATATAAATGTATATCTGTATCTGCATAGAAAATTCCCAGGAAGGACACAATATGTAGTAAAAGTGGTTGCCTCTGGGGAGCTGTGTTATATCCATACCTTGTTTTTACAGTTTGGATTACTTTTTAACCATGAGTGTGTATGTTACCTTTCCAACAACAAAACCAAGAATACCATCTATTTAAAAGACAGAGAGAGACTTCCCTTGTGGTCCAGTGGGTAGGGCTCCGTGCTCCCAATGCAGGGGGCCCGGGTTCCAACCCTGGTCGGGGAACTAGATTGCGCACGCATGCCGCAACTAAGAAGTCCGCATGCCGCAACTAAAAGATCCCGTGTGCCACAGCTAAGACCCGGCATAGCCAAAATAAATAAATAATAAGTAAATAAATATTAAAAGTTCTCCTTTTAAAAATAAATAAATAAATAAAAGTGAGAGAAAGAACCTTTCCAGGGCTCCCTATCGCCCTAGTTAAGATGGCCCCAGGAGACCTCTCGGCCTCTCTGGAAACTTCCAATAAGCTGTTCCAGGCCAGGAATGCCTCCTCCACCCCCAGTCCAAAGACCCCTCTCACCAGCTAACTAACCCCTTCTCCTCCTCCAGGTCACAGCTCAAACATAACTTCCCAGGAAAGCCAGCCCACACCCTAAACGGGATTACAGACACACACACACACACACACACACACACAAACACACACACACACAATTTCTTTCTCCTGTTCTTCAGGAATCACACCTGTTAAATATGCCATATTTATGAGTTTACCTGTCTCCCCCAATCCTGTCAGCTACCTGAGAACAGAGACTAGGAATGTTTCACTCCCTGCGGTGTCCCCAGTGCCCCCCAATAAATATCTGAAAAATAAATAAATGCTTAAAAAATGGATGACATTTATTTGAGCTCCCACCCCTTCCTTCTCTCACTGCCCTGTCCTTCTCAACACTCCCTTGGGAGGGAGAGTTCTATTTATCATAAATTGAAGTTCTGCTGTCCATTCAGTAAAGATTTTTGAGAGTTCTAGGCACTAGGGATACAGCAAGAAAGAAGACACAGAGCATCTCTGTTCTCATGGGATTGAACTTCGAGTTCCCAGTCAGGGAAACAAACAGTGAACAAGGAAATAGATTTTTTTTAGAGAATCAAAATGCTTTCGGAAAGTTTCAAGAACTCCAAGAAAAATTAAATGCGGTAATAGGAGAGTGACAGGGTTTGGGGTAAGGATGAGGCATCTAATTTAGGTGACTGATCAGGGAAAGACGTCTCTCTAAGAAGGTGACTTTGGAGCTGCAAAGTGAAGGACTCCGTATCAGCCGTGGGAGGATCTCGGGGTAGAGGTCTCCAGGCAAAGGGAACAGCAGGTGCAAAGTTCTGGAGGCTGGAATCATTTTGTCTTATGGAGGAGAATCAAGGTGTCCAGTGTTAACGGGAGCAGAGTGACCAGGGCAGAAAGTGGACTAAGATTATGTAGGACCTGATAGGAAAGTCACGGGGATGCTCAGTGCTGATAATAATCATAAAAGTAAAAACCACCACATAAATCCTAAGAATCAAGTGGTGTCCTAGGTAATGGATGGTATTTACACCCTAAATTGTCCCCTCCCACGGAGCAGGGCTACGTATGCAACCAACAGGATATTGTGGAAATGACAGTGTGACTTCTGAGGCTGGCCCTCTCTCTCTAGGAAAGCGAGCTGCCATGCTGAGGATGCTTGAGCAGTCCTATGTATGGAGAGGTCTGTGTGGCAAGAACTGAGGCCTCCTGCCAACAACCATGGGAATGAACCCCCAGGGAAGCTGATTCTCCAGCCTCAGCCAAGACTGCAAATGACTGCAGCCCCAAATGACATCTGACTACAACAGCACGAGACACCCTGAGCCAGAATCATCCAGCAATGTCATTCCTGGATTCCTGTGACCTCAGAAACTATACAACATCATAAATATTTATTGTTTTAAGCTGCTAAGTTTGGGGCTAACTTGTTACACAGCCACAGATAACTAATACAATACTTCCCAGTGCAGGATGGCATTGAGTCCTCAGCACAACCTTGGGAGGGAGAGACTGTATTACTAATATGTTCACATTTTACAGGTAAGAACATCTTCAGTCTCAAGTGCTATGACCTGCCCAGGGTCACTCACAGGCTGTGAGTGGGGAACCAGGAGTCCAACCCTGGGGACCTCCTGGAGGCCCTGCTCTCCCAGCCCCCACTCTGAGCCTCCTCTGTCCTCTTCCTTTTCTCCAAGGAGTGGTGATGTTTCACTGGAGCCTCCGGAGAGAGTGGAAACAGGGAGGCTGGTGAATTTGCCCTCTAGGGACAATTTGCAGGGCTTGGAACAAGAGCCTCCACTTCCACTGAATCTGTCTTTACCACAGAATCTACACAGAGTTACCCGGCTATGGGGTTGGTCTTCCAGGAAAGCCTAGATCTCTCTCACTGGGCTGATCCCATCCTACAGGCAGAAGATCTGAGCCTCACGGGGAGGTGGGTGCTCGACCAAAATCAAGCAGCTGATGATGATAATGACCTCCAAGACTGAGGGTTTGCCCACTCCTCAGATCATCAAATAAGGAAGGGCGGGACCTCCCTGGTGGCACAGTGGTTAAGAATCCACCTGCCAACGCAGGGGACACGGGTTCGAGCCCTGGTCCGGGAAGATCCCACATGCCGCGGAGCAACTAAGCCCGTGCGCCACAACTACTGAGCCTGCGTTTTAGAGCCCGTGAGCCACAACTACTGAGCCCGTGCACCACAACTACTGTAGCCCGCGCACCTAGAGCCCGTGCTCCACAAGGAGAAGCCACCGCAAGGAGAAGCCCCCGCAAGGAGAAGCCCGCGTGCCGCAAAGGAGAGTAGCCCCTGCTCGCCGCAACTAGAGAAAGCCCGCGCGCAGCAACAAAGACCCAATGCAGTCAAAAATAAAAAATAAATAAATTTTTATAAAAAAAAAAAAAAAAAAGGAAGCGCTTGGTGGAAAAGATGTCGGCAAAGAATGATAACAACAAAAATGATATCGGACGCCCACCGAAGCCTTTCTCTGGGTTAGGCAACAGGATGAGGTTTCCAGAACTTCCCTCCTCTGAACAGCTTTGTGTGTCAACCTCCAGGAGCACAGACAGCAACTACAATGTCTATCTTTCATTGACAATTTACAGTGAGCCGGACAGCAACACTTTTTCATCCTGCCGGGTGAATTTCAAGGCAATGATGTTTCATAATCCCAAATGGTGGAGCCAGGGAAATCACCATCCCTGCCCTGGGAACCAGCTAGTGGGGCCCTAGGCTGGTGCTCGGGCTCCTGGGGTTCAGCAGCCGCTGGGTCCAGGATCCCACCTGAGCAGGTGCTCGGACAGGTGAGGCCTGAAGGCTCACACCCATCTTGTGGGTGGTCCTGGAGATAATCTACAGTTGGTGAAACGAAGCCTTGAGGGGAGGAAGGTCCCTGCCCCAGGTCAGGCAGGAGATCCTCCAACCATAAGGACCTCCAGTTGGAATCCCCAGCTGCTCAGACACAGCACCTTGGAAATAAGATCTCGGGGAACAATAATCCAGTGAAAACTTCCCACGAGGTACGTCCTATTGTCATCTCCACTCCACAGAGGAGAAAACTGAGGCTCAGAGAAGCAGAGTCCCTGATCCCATCACACACGTCAGCGGCAGAGCCACGGCTGAGCCGGCACCTGCCCCCCAGCCTGCACCCTCCTGACCATCAAGCTACATGGCCTCTTAGGATGCTCACCAAAGCCCCACGGAGCTCAGATGTCCATTTCTCAGATGAGGAAACTGAAGCTGAGAGAGGTTCTGTCAATTCTCGAGGATACACGGGGGTGAGTGGCACAGCCAGGAACAGAAACCAGATATCTGGGCCCCAGAGCCCTGCCCTTGACTCCCCAAATCTACTTGGGATCCCCCAAAGCAGGATGAAGCCAGCCCCCTCCTCTGTCACTGCAGCCCAGGCCTGTGACATGGGCTTCCCGTGACTCATCTGACTAGATCACCGTGGCAACTTGTCATTGTCCCCACTTTGCAGATGAGGAAACTGAGGCTCAGAGTGACCTCGCACAGACCCACGTGGCTCCACATCAGCCCTAGCAAGACCCCGCCCCCAGCTTTGTCGGGTCTCTGCGGCCCCCGTTGGCTCCACCACGCAACAGACAAGGAGCTGTGTGTGGTGTTCACCACCCAAGATTGGACATGGGAAAAGCCAGAGCCTCTGGGGAAAATGAGGTCCCCAGGTAAGCAATTCACCCACACTTTATCTCCAAATCAGTGCATTCCCAGCCCCCTCGGGCAGTCTCATAGTCTCCCCTTCTTCCTTCCTGCTGCAGCCACAAAACCTTGACTCTCTGTGTGCTTGTGTCTCTTCAATTCTATTTCTGTCATTCATCCATCCATCTGTTCACCAAATATGTAGGCATCCCACATGCCAGGCACTGGGAGGAAATCAAGGTTCAGTGGGGTGGATGGGCAATGAGTAGATAAACACACACATGAAGAGAGAGTTTCAGGCTGCGGTAAGTTTTAAAGAAAATACAACAGGGAGACGTGCCAGGGAGTTGCCCTCAAGCTGTGAAAAGCCCCCCAGCCCTGGAAGCTGGAGGGCTTGGTCGTGTCACCTCTCCAACAAGACGCCCCTGAAGCTTCTGGAGCCCCCATGCCATGGGCCAGCTTCCCCTGTCCGTCCACAAACACACACACACACACACACACACACACACACACACACACCTCCCGCCCCACTGCATCACAGCCTGCACCGTTTCCTCAAACATCAGGACGGATACTCTGATCTACGTAGGATTATCCAGAAAGCATCACACACTCCTTCTCCACCCCTGTGCCAGACACTAAAAACACAGCCACGAATAAAATGTACCCACCTTCTGACCCCTCCTGCCCCCTCTCTCGCGCCCCCTTCCTCCACCCCCTCCGCTGCCCCTGCAGACACTCACCTTCAGGAAGTAGGGATGAAGTTCTCCTGGTGGCCCGGGATGGAGCAGTCAGACAGCAGAGGCCGAAGGAAATGGGTCCCCTGACATGGGGAGATTTTAAGCCCTGGCTGGGAGTGATGTCATTTGCCGTGGCCTGGATCTCAGAGGGTAATCCTGGCCCCGGGTGGGGGACTCAACTGGGCGCCAGGAGGTGACATTGGCAGGGAGGGGGAGGGGCACCCATCTGCCTAATCCCCTCCTCCCCTCCCCACCTCCATGACATCTTGGCAATTAGGGCTGATGGGGAAGGGCGGCCCCAGCTCCCGCCTGTGGTCAGGAGTCCCCATTCCTCAGGGAAGTTCTTCCTTAAGTCTAATTGGTATCCCTCCAGCTTTGGCTATTTTCCCACCAAAGAGGAAGGAGAGCAATGTTGGGTGTTCCTGGGAGATCATTCAAGAAACGAGGGTCGCGGGGCTTTCTTGGCTCCCTCTCCTGGGTCACCCTTTCTCTCCCCAACAGTCTATCTGCCCACTAAGTCATCTCTGCACTGTCCCATTGTTTTCCTTTCTGCCTCAGTTTCCCTTTTTCCTCTTTCTTTGCCTCAGCTTCTATCACTCTTTGATATCAACTTCTCCCATCTCCTCTTCTCCCCTGGGTTCTCCTCTCTCTCTCTCTACTTGTATCATCTTCATCTCTATCCCTGTCTGTCCCTCCCTCCCTCCACGCCTTTGGTCTTCATTTGGGGTTTCTGTGCCTCAGTTTCTCTTTGCTTTGAGCCTCAGGCTGTGCCACTTCTGCCAGTCTGCCTGTGTACCCCTCTCTCATTCTCCAGCTCTGGGTCTCCCTGTCCCTGTCTTTATTGATTTACCTGTCTTTCTGTCTTGGTCCCTCTTGTTGTCTGTCTCTCATCCACTCTCTCTGCAGCCCTGTCCCTGTTTTGGTTTTGGCCTCTGTCCTTGTCACCCTGTGACACCAGTCTCCCCTACCCCTCGCGCCAGTACCTCTCTCCTTTATCCAACCTCTTAAGCTCGAACCTCTGTTCTTGTTTCTCTCTCTCTCTTTCCCTGCCTCTTCCTCTGATTCTTGCTTTCTTTCTCTCTAGCTTTCCCCCTCGTTTCTTTCTCCCCATCTTGGTACCTCTCTTGTTCTGTACTTCTGACTATCCTTGTTTCTGCCTCCCTCTGAATTTTCTTCTCTCTGTCCTTCTCTGGGTGTGTCTCTCTCTCTGGATGTTAATATCTCCCTGAGCTCCTGGGTCAGGGTCTGTTCTCCATCTCCATCTACCCCAACATCTACCTACATGCATGAGGTCTCCCCTAATCCCGCCTTGTGGCTGGGTCATTGTGTCTCACCATAAGGGGCCCTTTCTTCCTTCACCCCCCTCCCAACCCCCTGCTAGGAGAGATTAAGGCCAGCAGCCTGGCTGGGGAATCAGGGCCGGTCTCATTAGCTTGAAGAGCCAGGGGTGACAGGGAGAGAGGGAGGGGTTGCCTGACCCTCACTGACGGGCCAAAAGGCTACTGATGGGAGGATCCAGTCCTGTAACAGACCCTCCTGGCCCACCGGAGCAGGGAGGGAAAGCTGGATGTCAGGGAGAGGAAGAAAGAACAGGTCCTCAAAAGCCCCCTGGGAAAAGGTGTCAGCTCCTCTTAATCACCTCCCCCCAGTTTTCCCACCCAGAGTCCCACCAGGCTGGGAGGGTGTGGAGAGCTGCGTTTCAGGTCATGCACGTGGCCCTGAGGTCAAATAAGCTGAGTCTAAATCCAGGCTACTCCTCCCCTGAGGCAAGTAGCTCTTTCTTTTCTCATCTACACCCAGTGAGCAACTCAGGAAGAAACCTTGGCAATCAGCCTTGCCTTCCCCCTTTTTTCCTCACCTCCCCCCCCCCTCCGCCCCCAACCAGTCCTCCCATAGATCCTGTCATCTCTTCTTCCAGCTAATTGTTCAGCTGAAAACTACAAAACACTGCTGGGAGAAAGTAGACTCAAGTCAATAGCGACATATACAGGCGGCCCTCTGTATCCACAAGTTCGGAATCCGCAGACTCACAACCGAGGATCAAAATACTTGGGAAAAAAAATTTTTTTCCAGAAAGTTCCAGAAAGCAAAACTTGAATTTGCCACGTGCCAGCAACTATTTACATAGTCTTTACACTGTATTTACAACCATTTACAAAGCATTTACTTTGTGTAGGTATTATAAGTAAGCAAGAGATGATGTAAAGTACACAGGAGGACGTGCATAGGGGACATGCAAATACTGCACCATTTTTATAAGAAACTTGAGCATCCTTGGATGTATCTGTGGGGGACTTTGAACCAATCCCTCGTGGATATGGAGGGATGACTGTATCATGTTCCTGGATTGGAAGACTGAGTATAAAGATGTCAATTCTTCTCAAACTCATCTTTATTTTTTTATACAATTTTTTTTTTAATTTACTTATTTTTATTATTTATTTACTTATTTTTGGCTGTGTTGGGTCTTCGTTTCTGTGCGAGGGCTTTCTCTAGTTGTGACAAGCGGGAGCCACTCTTCACTGAGGTGCGCGGGCCTCTCACTATCGCGGCCTCTCTTGTTGCGGAGCACAGGCTCCAGACGCGCAGGCTCAGTAGTTGTGGCTCACGGGCCCAGCTGCTCCGCGGCATGTGGGATCTTCCCGGACCAGGGCTCGAACCCGTGTCCCCTACATTAGCAGGCAGATTCTCAACCACTGCGCCACCAGGGAAGCCCTTTATACAATTTTTAAAGGTTACTTTCCATTAACAGTTATTACGAAATATTGTCTATATTCCTCGTGTTGTACAATACATCCTTGAGCCTATCCTGTACCTAATAGTTTGTACCGCTTACTCCCCTACCCCTATTTTTCCCCTCCCCCCTTCCCTCTCCCCACTGGTAACCCTAGTTTGTTCTCTATATCCGTGAGTCTGCTTCTTTATTGTCATATTCACTAGTTTGTTGAATTTTTAGATACCACATATAAGTGTTATCGCACAGTATTTGTCTTTCTCTGTCTGACTTATTTCACTTAGCATAATACCCTCCAGGTCTATCCATGTTTTTGCAAATGGCAAAATTACATTCTTTCTATTGTATATATATACACCACATCTTCGTTATCCATTCATCTGTTGATGGACACTTAGATTGCTTTCATATTTTGCCAATTGTAAATAATGCTGCAATGAACATTGGGGTGCATGTATCTTTTCAAATTAGTGTTTTTGTTTTCTTTGGATATATACCCAGAGTGGAATTGCTGGATCATATGGTAATTCTATTTTTAATTTTTTGAAAAACCACCATACTATTTTCCACAGTGGCTGCACCAATTTACATTCCCAAAATAGTGTACAAGGATTCCCTTTTCTCCACATCTTCACGAACATTTGTTATTTGTGGTCTTTTTGATGATAGCCATTTTGACAGTGTGAGGTAATATCTCATTGTTGTTTTGAATTGCATTTCTCTGATGATCAGCGATGTTGAGCATCTTTTCATGTGCCTGTTGTCCAACTGTTATATCTTCTTTGGAAAAATGTCTATTCTGCTCTTGTGCCCATTTTTTAATCAAGGGGCTTTTAAAAATATATTGAGTTGTATGAGCTGTTTATATATTTTGAATAAGTCAGAGAGTGTTTGGTCAATTGATTTTTGACAAACGTTCCAAAGCAAGTTAACAGGGAATTATTTTCAATAAATTGTGCTTGAACAATTGGATATCCACATTTAAAAAAAAAAAGAACCTCAATCTCTCCTTCATACAATACACAAAAGTTAATTTGAGATCATAGTCTTAAATATGAAAAGCAAAAGTATAAAACTCCTATAAAAAAAGAGAAATATTTTCTTGACCTGGGGAAGTAGGCAAAGATAGATGAGACAGAGAAAGCAATAACCATGAAATAGAAAATTGATAAATTAGATTTAATCAAAATGGGAAAATTCTACCCTTCAAAAAACATCAAGTTAAAGAAAATCCTAGCCACGGTCTGTTAGAAACTATTTGCAAAACATATAGCTGAGGGGCTTCCCTGGTGGCACAGTAGTTAAGAATCTACCTGCCAATGAAGGGGACACAGGTTTGAGCCCTGGGCAGGGAAGATCCCACATGCCGCAGAGCAACTAAGCCCATGCGCCTCAACTACTGAGCCTGCGTCTAGAGCCTGTGAGCCACAACTACTGAGCCCGCGTGCCACAACTGCTGAAGCCCGTGCACCTAGAGCCCGTGCTCCACAACAAGAGAAACCACCGCAATGTGAAGCCCGCACACCACAACAAAGAGTAGCCCCTGTAGCCCCCACTTGCCCCAACTAGAGAAAGCCCATGCACAGCAACGAAGCCCCAACACAGCCAAAAATAAATAAATAATATAAATAAATTTATTTTAAAAAAAACAAAAACGTATAGCTAGCAAAGACCTTATATCCAGAATACATAAGAAAGACTCTTTCAACTCCATAATAAAATAGCTGGAAGGGACACTTCACAAAAGTTATACAAATGGCCAATAAGTGCACAAAAAGATATTCAACATTATTTGTCATTAGGGAAAGAAAAATTAAAACCACAATGAGATATTACACATGACCAGCAAAATGGTTACAGTGAAAAAGATCATCACGAATGTTGGTGAGGTTGTGGAGCAACTGGAACTCTCACACCTTTTGGTGGGAATAGGATGGTGCCATCACTGGAGAACTGCTTGGCTATTTTCTATAAAGATGAATTATTTTAACCTTATAAGTTGATCCACTTCTAGATATTTATCCAAGAGAGATGAAAACCTATGTCCACCATAAGACCTGTACAGAAACGTTCATAGCAGCTTTTTTTTCATACTACTCCCAAATGGGAAACAACTCAAATGTCTACTGAGCTGTAAGAGAACAGAGTGTGACATAGCCATAAAATGGAATGCTACTCAGCAATGAGAAAGGAACAAAAGGAACATCCTACTACATGTACAACATCATGGATCATTCACAAAACGTTTTGCTGAGTGAAAGAAGCCAGACACAAAGAGTGCATAATGCATGTAACATTGTGACTTATAATAAGAAATATATCTTTGGTCTTGGTACCATTCCTCACAGAGTTCCTAAAACCTTTAGGATTTCCTGTGATGAGAAAGATAAAGATGTCTTTTGTTATGTTAATGAGGCAACCTTCAGAAAGCCCTAGGTGACTTAAGGATGGGCTGATTGCCAGGGGAACCAATCATGGGATTAGAGGATTAAACTTTCAGTCCCCTCCTCCTCTCTAACACTCACCACCCACCTACCCCCTCCTAGGATGTGAAAGGAGCTAGAGATTGAGTTTAAATGCCAATGACCAAGGACTTCATCAATCATGCCAATGTAATGAAACCTCCATAAAAACCCCAAAGGATGGGATTCTAAGAGCTTCGATGTTGGTGAACTAGGACACATCTATGTGCTGAGACGGTGGCATATCCCAAACTCCACCGGTACAGAAGCTCCTGTATTTGGGAGCCTTTTGGATCTCATCATCTGTACCTCTTCATCTGGCTGTTAAAATCCTTTTATAATAAAATAATCTAGTGAGTAAATGTTTTCCTGAGTTCTGTGGGCCCTCCCTAGCAAATTAATGAAACCCAACGAGGGGATCATGGGAACGTCCAATTTATGGCTGGTAGGTCAGGAGCACAGGTGACAACCTGGACTTGAGATTGGTGTCTAAAGGGGATGAGGAGGACAGTCTTATGAGACTGAGACTTAGCCTGTGGAATCTGATGCTGTCTCCAGGTAGGTAGTGTCAGAATTGCGTTCATTGCTTGGTAGTGTTGGAAAACACCCATTGAACTGTATAATTCCAAAGTTCAAGAACAAAACAAATTTTTTTAAATCAGAAAATCATTGCCAGGGACTGGGTAGGGGATTGGTTGTGGATAGATAATGGAGCGTGACTGCTCAGTAGATACAGACAGGATTTCTTTTTGGGGTGATGAAAATGTTCTGGAATTAGATAGTGGTGACGGTTGCACAATCTTGTGAATACACTATATAAACACCACTGAATTGTACACTTTCAATGGTGAATTTTATGGTATATGAATCAAATCTCAATTTAAAAAACAAAAATCAGAAAAAGCAGCTGCCTGGAGTGGAGAAGGAGCATTGACTGCAAAGTGGCATGAGGGAATTTTGGGGTGGTGCAAATGTTCTGCATCTTGATAGGCACGATAAGGGTAAGCATTTGTCAAAATCCATCAAGCTAATCACTTAAAATATATGCATTTTAATGTATGTAAATTATGACTTTATTATTTTTTTTAAAGGTATTGGAGGAAAATATTATCTCCAATCTAACTTTTTCCTCACCACCTTGACTGCTTGTAGCCTAGACCAGGAGGATTGCAGAAGCTTCTCTTCCCCACCCCCATAGCCTCAATCTTCATCAATTCTCTGCTCGGGATCAGAGCATTAACTCCTCCCACAATTAGAAGACAATTTACCCTGTGCCCAGCTCTCTGTGATCTGGCTCCCAGCCACTCACTCTCCTTCTGTCGCCCTGGCTTCTTTCTGTCCCCAAAACTAGCCAAGCACAAGGAAGGAGCCCAGAAGGAGAGGGGGACCCATGATGGCCCACAAGACAGGGTCCCAGAGCAGCTGGGGGCGGACAGCAAGAGAAAGACAGAGACACTGAGGGAGATAAAAGGACTGAGAGATGTAACGAGACAGAGGAGAGACACAAAGAGGGAATAAATATTCATTTGTTCAACGACGGAATGACCAAGACGGAAAGGTACAAATGAGAAAGAATCTTGGTGTTTGTCAAGGAACGTCAAGGGCCCACGATTGCAGCAGGAGGGAATGGGGTTAGACTGCGGGGGTGGCCCCAGGTAGTGTGAGATGCTGGAGGACACTTGCATCAGGTCATTGATGAGTTTCAGTCTCAGCTCTACCGCAAGACTGAGGGCTCCTCACACCTGCACCCCCTTAGCTGCCTAACACATTCACGCTATTTTATTTTCTGCAAAACTCTTAGCACTGCCTTGTCTCTTATCTGCCCCTCTCATGGGATCGTGGGCTCCAGGAGGGCTGGGATCATATTCATCTTGTTCTCAGCTGTATTCCCAGTGCCTGGGACAGTCCCAGACACATAGTAAATGCTCAAGAAATTTGGATGGGATGGATTAGTGGTGGAATGAATGGCAGAGGGGCAGAGGCAGGTGGTAGAGACACACACAGGCAAGTTGTGGTGTGGTTTTACCGAAAGGACCAGGGACTCATGATTGCAGCAGAAGGGAGTGAGATTGGGATGCCGGATGCTGCAGGGATCACATTATTGCTGAGTTGATTACTTTGGGTTCTAACTAGCCCATGAATCCAGGTTTTCCCCACCTCCCATGTTAGGTAGTGAGGGCATCCATCCCAGCTCCTTGTCCCCAGTGGACAAGGGAGCCACCCAGGCCTGCAGAGAGAGGGTGAACCAGCCAAGTCGGAGGAGTCTTGCCAAGGGCTGATGTGAAGCCCACTCTTTACTCGCTGTGTGGCCTTGGGCCATTCACATAACCTCTCTGGACCTCGGTTTCCTCATCTGCAAAGTGGGGACAATGACAGGTTGCCACCATCATCCAGTCAGATGAGCCACGGGAAGCCCACGTCACAGGCCTGGGCTGCAGTGAGTGCAGGGGAGGGGACTGGCCTCACCCTATTTGGGGGGATTCCAAGTAGATTTGAGGAGTCAAGGGAAGGGCTCTGGGGCCCAAGATATCTGGGTTCTATTCTTGGCTGTGCCACTCACCCCTGTGTGTCCTTGGGAATTGACAGAACCTCTCTCAGCTGAGAAATGGACATCTGACATCCGTGGGGCTGCGGTAAGCATCTGAAGAGGCCATGTAGCTTGGTGGTCAGGAGGGTGCAGGCTTGGGGGGCTGGTGCTGGCTCAGCCATGGCTCTGTCACTTATGTGTGTGATGGGACCTGGGACTCTGCTTCTCCGAGCCTCAGTTTCCTCCTCCGTGGAGTGGAGATGACAATAAGACCTACCTCGTGGGAAGTTTTCACTGGATTATTGTTCCCTGAGATCTTATTCCCTAGGGCCTGGATGCCGTGTCTGAGCAGCTGGGGATTCCAACTGGTGGGTCCTTATGGATGGAGAACATCCTGCCTGACGTGGGGCAGGCACCTTCCTCCCCCAAAGCTTGCTTTCTCCAACTGTAGATTATCTCCAGGACCACCCACAAAATGGTTGTGAGCCTTCAGGCCTCACCTGTCTGAGCACCTGCTCAGGTGGGAGCTTGGACCCCACGGCTGCTGAATCCCAGGGCACCAGCCTGGGGCCCCACTGGTTGGTCCCCAGGGCAGGGATGGTGATTTCCCTGGCTCCACCATTTGGGATTAGGAAACATCATTGCCTTGAAATTCACCCAGGTTTCAGAAGACTTAAATAGACATTTCAAAAGTGAGGATAGGGCTTCCCTGGCGGCGCAGTGGTTGAGAATCCGCCTGCCAATAGAGGGGACACAGGTTTGATCCCTGGTCCGGGAAGATTCCCACATGCTGCGGAGCAACTAAGCCCGTGCGCCACCACTACTGAGCCTGCGCTCTAGAGCCCTTGAACCACAACTACTGAGCCCACGTGCCACAATTACTGAAGCCCGAGAGCCTAGAGCCCGTGCTCCACAACAAAAGAAGCCACTGCAATGAGTAGCCCCTGCTCACCGCAACTAGAGAAAGCACGCGTGCGGCAACGAAGACACAATGCAGCCAAAAATAAATAAATATTTTTTTTTTTTTTTTAAAGTGAGGATAGTCAGTGGTCCATCAACTCGCGACACAGGATGCAGTTTCATCAGTCATCAGGGAAACGGAAATTAAGACCTCACACTGATGCCTCTATGTCCCACCAGAATGCCTAAAATGGAAGGCTGACAATACCATGTATTAGATAGATAAACAGACATATATGTGTGTAATGTTATATAATATATGTCATAATTATATTATAGATCATATGACATATTATATATATTACATTAATATATTTGCATTTATATCTGTGTATGCAGATATATGGTGCTTGCAGGTATATGTGTATGTCTATACTTATAAAATATTCTTTGGGCCCAATAGCGATGGCAGAGCCTGTGGTGCTGGACCAGGCCGTAAGGACACTAACCCTGTAGTGAATGGACCATAAGGACACATAATGGACCAATGGACCATAAGGGGCTCCAGAGGGACATAGGGATAAGGGCTCCAACCAACCCAGTTTTCTTGGGACTGTCCCATTTTAGCACTGAAAGTCCCGCATTCCGAGAACCCCTAAACCCAGGCAAATGGGGAGGATTGCTCCCCTATTTTGGGGAGGAGATATTAACCAAACTCAGGAGTTTATTTGGATAGAACAGCTAGAACCTCCATACTGGTGTGTATACTGGACAAACTGTCAGCTTCAGCGATGCGGATTATCAACTCAGGTCTTCAGAGGGGGAAAACTGAGACGCAAACAAAGGAGACACACAGAAACACACGCCTTGCCCAGAGACACACAGCTAGTGGTGAAAAGAAACAATATTTGGGCCATGGCTTCTTTGCCCATTGAAACCAATGTCCTCGACAGCCCTGCTACATGCACTTCAGAGTCTTAACGGGACTTTCACCGGTACACACAGACACAGCCCAGGGCCTCTCCAGCCTTTGAAAGTTACCGAGGACCCAGGGAGCCTGGTGGAGATTGGTTATATCAATTGCTATTTACTATATTCAAAGTTAAAACGGAGGCATTTAAAAAATATTTTAAAATATTTTTTAATTTATTAAAAATGTATTTTTTAACTTTTAAAATTTATTTATTTTTTGGCTGCGCTGGATCTTCGTTGCTGTGCGCGGGCTTTCTCTAGTTGCGGCGAGCGGGGGCTACTCTTTGTTGCAGTGCGCGGCTTCTCGTTGCGGTGGCTTCTCTTTGTTGCGGAGCACAGGCTCTAGGCGCCTGGGCTTCAGTAATAGTGGCATGTGGGCTCAGTAGTTGTGGCTCTCGGGCTCCAGAGCGCAGGCTCAGTAGTTGTGGCGCACTGGCTTAGTTGCTCCAGGGCATGTGGGATCTTCCTGGACCAGGGCTCGAAACTGTGTCCCCTGCATTGCCAGGGAAGTCCCAAAATATATTTTAAATACTGTATTTTTTTAAAAAAACCGAATGCTTTCCTTGAACACTCCAAAGCTGAGCTAGACCTCAGGGCTCTGCAGAAGATTGCTGGCAGGTCGGACCCTTCCAGAACATTCCCTGGCCAGGAACCTGAGGTCATCTCTCAGAGCCGCGGTCAGACACCCCCAGACTCCCACACATGTAACCCCTTTCCCTGCCTCCAGAACTCCCTGTTACTCCCAAAGGGACAGAGAGGGGAGAGTGGGTCGGAAATCAGGATACAGGCTCGGGATACATTTTTTTTTTGAAATCAACCACGTTGGAACCCTCCTTACCCTTTAAATGTTTCCTTAACAGCCAGGGAGTGCGCATGCGCCCCTCTGCCCCCCCTCACCCCCCTCCTGCTCTCTGGTCCTCCATCTCCTCATCTCCTCTGACGCCCTCCTGCGGCCGCCCTGGCCCCTGGGTCTCCACACAGCCGGTCCTCTGACCCTGTCCTGGTCCCATTTAGCAAATGATCCAATCCTCTTAGGCCAGGCCGGCCTCAGCAGAGCAGGCAGAGAATTAGATCAGATTTGGGAGGGGGGCAGTCATGTGACGGACTGTGGGGGAGGGGAAGGGACAGACCGTCGGGACAGAATGAAAACTCCTGCTTAGTGAAACCCCACGAGGAGGTGTGAGGCTTCTCACACACTGAGACCCCTAGGAAGAGACGGGGCTGGTGGGGGGGGGGACGGAGGGGGGGCGCCGAGGAGCAGGGAGGGCACGTGGGAGCCGAGATGTCTTACTCCTCGTGCTGGGAAAGAGTTTTCCCACCTTTGGCTGTCACCTTGCGGTTACCGAAGAGCCTGACACTTCTGCCTGCGACTTCCGACCATCTCTCCTCTCTTTAGGGACCCTGTTTCCTCCTCTAGAATTATTCATTGTTGGCATGTGTGTTTTTATGGGACAGATGTTGGCAGCCTTTGGGCTGCCCTCAGGAGCGCCCCCAAGCCCTACCCCCATTCCCCCCCCCAACCTTCACCTCCCTACCTCCCCGTCTGCAGGTTCCCCATCTGCAGAGAGCCCCAGGAATTCACAGATGCCACATACCATGTTCTTTCCAGAACCTTCTGAATAGGGCAAGGATGAGACATCAAGAGGAACTTGTGCAGGCAGAAAGCTGTCTGGTCAGGGAGCCACTGTTAGATTCAACTCTTCCCGGGCACTTGGCACTTTGCTGGGAATTTTCACAACTCCTCCCCCACCAGATTAGACCCCAGAGCTTGTTATGCCCGCGAGGTCCCTCCCTTCCAAGCTCTGACTTGTGACATCTTTTGCTGGATTCTTTGAATAGCTACGTTCTATAAAGATACTTCAAACATGGAATTCTCGAATTCATTTCTGCTCCTATGTTTCTGGGAGCCCCTAGTTGCCTTTTCATCAACCAATCAATAGGTCACCTTGTTTTATGTGCGTTTCTGTTTAAAGACACTATATTTACCATATATTGTTTATTCTTTCACGTTGAACATGTGACCAGCAGCACTGTAATTCGTGCCTGAAGGAAGCTTATCTCGAACACATATTTTCTCTGTAAGACACATCACTGCCTTCTGGCAAGGAACAGAAGACAGCACTTCAGTACTATGCTTAGGGGCATTTTAAACAGTGAAATCACCAACAAAAAGCACAAAAATACCACACGACCCAGCAATTCCACTCCTAGGTATATATCCCAAAGAATTGAAAGCAGGGACTTGAACCAATATTTGTTCAAGCACTATTCACAATAGTCAAGAGATGGAAACAACCCAAGGGTCCATCAACAGACGAATGGAGAAACAAAATGTGGTGTATACATACATAATGGAATATTCTCCAGCCATAAAAAGGAATGAAGTTCCGACACACACTACAACATGGCAGACCCGTGAAGACATTCTGCTTAGTGAAATGAGCCAGACACAGAAGGAAAAAATATTGTCCGATTCCACTTATAGGAGGTAATTAGAGTGGTCAAGTTCGTAGAGACACAAAGTAGTGCAAAGGTTACCAGGGGCTGGGGGGAGGGTGGAAAGGGAGGTTGTGTTTAAGGGGTACAGAGTTTCTGTTGGGGATGCTGAAAAGGTTTTAGGTATAAAGAGTGGTGATGGTTACACAATATCGTGAATGTAGTTACTGCCACTGAATTGTATACTTATGAATGGTTAAAACGATATTAATATTATAAAATCTTACCACAGTTTTCAAAGCGCAAAAATACCCCCAAAATGCGGCCCCAAATAGACCTCGAAAAGGGCACCTGTTTATAGTATAAGAGCTGAAACAAGAAGGCAGAGTGTCCCTGTGTTCCAGGTCGGCTGCGAGCACACAAGGTTGGCCCCTCGAATTTTTCACAGCTCTGCACACGTCTGCAAATAACGAGAAAAGGAGTCTTCCTTTGGGTGTTACAAAGAAATTTTACCGAGTAGGCAAACTGGCAAATAGGGAATCTGCAAATAGACTATATTTCAAGAATGAAAGAAGAGGCAGAGAGCAACGTCTAGAGACCCAGAGGAGAACCCCAATGATGGAAAGACAGGTCAAGAAGTTCTAGAAGGCAGAGATCAAATCCCCTTCCCCCATCTTCTCTTCATCTCCCCAGCATTGTCTTCAAAGCCCAGCTTGCTCCTTTAGTGACGCCTCTCATTGCAGAGAGCGGGAGAGGTCTCGCCATCTGTGGGCATCTCCCAGGCAGGAGGCAGAGATGGATCAACAACACGGGGAGGGCCAGATGCAGGGCTTGCCCGGGAAGCGGCTGCAGAGGAGATCAAGGAATTGATGGATAGGGAGAGAGCCATTGTTTCTGTTCTGATTGAATCAAAAATAAAAGAACTACTTTTTTCCTCTTAGCACATATTTTTACCGACTCCTTTCCCATCTCTGTCTCTTTTGCCCAAGGGGATTCTGGGCCATAGACGACCCTCCCCATCCATCTGAATCTGGGAATCGGACGGCAGTCTGGGAAACCCAAGGAGGAACCCTCAGGAACTCCTGCTCCCCGAGCTGTCCCTGGATGGCCTCTGCCCTCTGGGTTTCCATCCATCCCTGGGATGAATGAGGTCAGAACAGAAGGCAAGGCATCCACGTGGCCCCAGGCGGCATCCAGAGCCAGAAATTGTCCTTGTTTTCCTGCTTGCAAATGAAAAAATAATAATAGTTAAGCAGTAGGAAAGAGAGAAAATGAACATACATCATTCTCCATAGCCCCTGGGTAATTCATTTTTACTGGGTGTTTTGTTGCTGTTGTTAATGCAGATATATTATGGATATATGTTGTGTGTGTGTGTGTGTGTGTGTGTGTGTGTATATATATATATACATACATATATATATACATATATATATATATATATATATATATATATAGTATGTGCTTATTTAATGTATACATTCTCAGAAATGAACAGTGTGTCTGAGACATTACTCCATGTCAAAAACTGCACACTCATCCAATCACACACCATTAGTCATCAACTTTGAGTTTTTCTCATTCTAGACTAGGAGATTTGGGAGAAAGAAAAAAAAAAACCTAACAAGAACTCTGCTCCGGACACATTTATTTTGGAAAAAAGACACACCAGGCAAACAATGCAAAGACTACACTGAAAATCATCAATTGTTACTAAAGGTTCTACCCCTCATTCCTTTTAATTGTTAACTAGCAGTCCACAGTCTGAAGTTACCAAGAATTATTTATTCTTTCTCTGATTCAAGGACACAGATTGATCCCATTAACTCAGCTGATTGGTAGTCCAAGAAAATATCAATATATTCGTGCATGTTCACAGTGGTCAAGAATTCTCCCAGCACAAATCTCTTTTTGATAAAAACCAAAGGGTACTACATTCATTCGCTCCTATTCAGTCTCACCAATTCGGTTTCCAAAATCTCCAAAAATCTTTTACCAACCTTCATTCCATCAGCAGTGAGAGAAAGACACATTCCCCATCCTATGTCCCAACCCATCTTGATCAATCTAGTAGGCAATAAAATCAGCATTGCATTCGTTTCTATATTTTAATTGATAGGTATTCACATAACAGAATTCACTCATTTAAAGTATACAATTCAATGCTTCTTAGTTTATTCACAGAGTTGTGCATCCATCACCATAATCCATTTTGGAATTTTTTCATAACCCCAGATAGAAACCCCATACCCATCACCAGTTAGTCCCAATTTTCCCCTCTCCCAAGTTCCTGGAAACCGCTAATCCACCTTCTGTCTCTATGGCTTTGTCTGTGCTGGACATTTCCTATAAATGGAACCATACAGAGTGTGACCTTTTGTGCCTGGCTTCTTTCTATCGGCCTAACGTGTTCAAGGTTGATCCATGTTGCAGTGTGGATCGGTATTTTATTCCTTTTCATGGTTAAAAAATACTCCATGGTATGAACAAGTGACATTTTGTTTATCCCTCCATCCTTAGATGGACATTTCTGTTTAATTTCCACCTTCTGGCTCCTGTGAATAGTGCTGCCACGAACATTTCCATATTTATACATTTTCCTAAAATAGCATCAGTGAGATTGCCCATCTAGTTATGCTTTTATTGGCCAAATAAATTGCCACGCTGCAAAATCTTTGAGGGCAGGGACCTTGCTTTTCTGGTCACTCCTGCTTTCCCAGCATATTTATGAGGCTTGATAGGGAAGAGTTGATGGATTATTACTATATCTAACACTAAGTAGCAGTTAAAAACAATGAACTTGACCTTTAACAACAACATCTATATATTTTTATTTAACTTTGAATTTGACCTCCCATGTATTTCCAGCGCCATGGCCTGTGGGCCTTGTCAGCTGTGCTCTCCCTTGACTTCCTGACCCCTGACCCCATGAAGGTCCTGCCAAAAGAGGATGGCGTCACCCACTCAGGTGTCTGGACAGAACAGATGCACCACCAGTTTCTCCCTGGTGGTCTTTGGCTGAGGGTATTGGCAGCTATCACGAAACGTCTCCAACGCCAACCTACACTCCCAAAGCATGAGAAAGCCAGATTCCCCAACCCCTCGGTTACCAATTCCTGGCATGCAGCCTCTTCTCAATCTTTGCCCATCTAAGCATCACGATGTTCCATTTAATCTCCTTTAAAAAGTAGGGAGAAGGTGGCCTCGAGTCACATCATATAGACCAAGGACATTACTAGATTCTCCCCTGTCAACGGCAGCACCATCGACCGTCTTGGTGACCAATGTATTCCCAACTGCCCAAGAAGCAGAAAAGATGTCCAGTTACGGCTGAATGTTGCCAAAAAGGCGCAGAGTAAATGGCAGGATGCCCCCGTGAGCAACAGAGAGTGACGTAAATCAAATCACATGATCTCTCTGCTTTGTTTCATGTTGTATTTGATCACCTATTTAATTGTCATCTCCCACTGATGATAATAAAAGTCCCCTGGGGATGAGCATCATAAGCTGTGTCCCCCCCTGACCCCAGGAGGCCCTGGCACAAGCCAGGAGTTCAGTCTGATGTTTAGCCCCAGGTCTAGGCAGCCAGGAGAGGCAGAAAGCTAGGCTCCTGAGACCCAAGCTCCTGAGTCAAACAGGCAAACCAGACGCAGTTCACTCATCCCAAAAGGGAAAAGGGCAGGACCCAGGCTGTCTTAACACAGAGGGTTATTAGCAGCTCCCAGGAAAGGCACAGCGAGTAGTAGCTGCTCAATTAAAAAAGGGATTAATCAATGATTGCATCTCCTGCAAGGGAGTGAGTCTGAGGGTGGGGCAAGAGAGGGTGGGTTCCAGGACCCTTAGGGTGTGTCCAGGTGGGCACAGCATAAAGCTGGGATGTAAGCCCCAGGCCCTGTGAGCAGAGCCTCAAATGCAGACAGCAGAGCAGCAGTGAGGAGGAAGGGAGAACTCAAGTCTCTCATGGGTGAGTCTGGGCCATCAAGAGGGGTCTGGGCCGGCGGTGGGGTTGGGCAAGGGGTGTCCTAGGGCCAAGGCTGGGAGGCCTCCTGGGCATCCAGAGAAGGGCCCAGCTGTCTGAGAGCGCTTCTTGCGCTGTGCTGTGGGGAAGGCTTAGCGGAGTCTGGGGAATGGGATTACATTATTGGGGTGAGATGAGCAAAGAGCCTGGCACACAGTGGTCCCCTGTAAACGTGAGGGTGGCTCCGGCCCTTGGATGGGAGAGGGGGGGCCCTGAGGAGCCTCTCCTGCGTGCCTTCCCAGGCTGGGGGCCCTGGAATACTCCAGGAGCTGTGAGCAGGCCCATTTCAAAGCTGTGTTCACTGAGGCCCAGAGAGGTGCAGGGGCTGGGGCTGAAGTACGGAGAGCCTGAGTCTGACCAAGAACATCTGGTCGCGATGGCAGGCTTCTCCACGCACTGCCTGCCGCCCTCAGGCCTGAGCCCCTCGGCTGCTCACAAGGGCCTGGCGCAGGTAGGGAGAGGGTGCCAGGCGGGCTGGGGACTGTTACTGGGGCTCGTGTGACCCTGCTTCCCCCTTGGCCAGGCCCCACACGGAGCTCAGGACCCCCAAAGAGGCAGCGGCAGGCGCGCACGATGTACACCAAAGAGCAACTGGACGTGCTCAAGGAATACTTCCAGAAGAATAAGTACCCCGGCTACCAGGACCGCCTGCACCTGGCGGCCAGGCTCAGCCTAGAGGAGCACAAACTGCAGGTCTGATGCGCCCCCCACCAGGCCCCGCCCTTCCCCGCCCCCAACCAGACACGCTCCGACCTCGCCGCTTATCAAGTGCCCTGCCTCTGGGCCACCATTCTGCCCTCTCCGCTCTGCAGGAGGGGATCAGCCAGGCCAAAGGGGTCCGGTGCTGCCCTGGGTCACGCAGCAAGCAAGGGGTCTACGGGTGCCGACCCAGGGCTGGTCCCCAAGTCCGCCTCTACCCTGTGCCATACAAGCCCTCCAACCCCACCCTGCCGGGACTGACGCCCCCTTTGGTCTCCCCGTGCCCAGACCTCCGGGCCTCTGAACCCGCGGACACTCTCAGGCAGACCCTTTCCTGGCCCCCAGGCCCCTGGGTTCCCAAGCTCCTGCCCCTCCTGCCCTCTGCACCCCTCCCCGGCGGCCTCCTGAACCCCAGGGGCCTCTAATTGTGTCTGGGGGGCCGAGGGAGAGGGGAGGCCGGCTTCTCACCCCGGGCGAGGTAGCCTCATACCCGGGGCAGAGGCGAGTGCACGCAGCCTCTCGCCTCTTACACCTCCTCCCGGTCCCGTCTCCCCAGATGTGGTTCAAGAACCGCCGGGCTCAACGCTCCCGGCTGGAACGACTGGCCAAGGGCCGAAGCCACAAGGCCCGCGATGCTCCCACGGACCCCGGAGCCCCCGGCGCCCCCGGCCCCGCGCCTGCCCCTGTCCTTGCTGCTGCCGCCGCTCCAGCTGCCGGCCCCGCATTCCCAGACGGCCCGGGATTCCGCAGCCCGCCTCCGCGCAGCCCCGCGGGGATGCTTTCTGCGCCAGAGCCCAGCATCTCCAGCCAAGGCCAGGCCATGTGGGCCCCGGCACAAGGCGCCCAGGCGCCCGTCCCGGCTGCTTCAGCCCCGGCCCCGGCCCCAGTCTGGCCTCTGGACCCCTACGCCCCCAACTTTGGCCCAGATCCTTTTCCAGTTCCAGATTTTACTGTGGTATTCTCACCCCAAGACCCCTCCCGCGGATCCCCCTCTCCCTTGATGTCTGAGTCCCGAAAGAGAGATGAGTGTGTGGATGAGAACGACTTAGACCCCAAGCGGTTACTGAGCTTATAGGGTCATCTGTCCCCGCAAAGCCCTGCAGACCCCGCGGGGCCAGAGGGGACTAGGGCGTTGGGGGCCTGCGCTTGGCGCCCACGTGGTGCGGGAAGATGCGGCTGCCTGGGGTTCACGGCTGGTTACTCTCCGCAGCGTGACTGCACCTCCCTCGATCCAGCCTGGGGAGGGGACATTTTTGTGTCACCGGTCGCGCAGCTCTGAATGTCCCCGCCCCCGCCCCGTTATTTGGGGGCGGCCGTGGGCGTTTCTGTCAATGCCTGAGCCGTGGAATTGCTGCTCGCGGTGTGTGTTCCGGTTTCGCGGGCGCTGCCGGAGAACTTCCTATGCGACCTGGACCAATATCATTAGCTCAGCGCTCCAGCCCAGCCTGTCGGACGTTTAGGGTTTGAGACTTTTTAATGTTTGCTGATCTGCCGTCCTGTGGCTTCTTTGTAGTTTTAATATTGATGTCTCCAATGATGGAGAAGTTAAGTAAGCTCGTCTCACGTGTTAATCGGACACTAGGAATACTTGTAAATTGTCCTTTCCCCCCCCCCATTTTTCTTAATTTGGTTGAAGTTATGCGTCTATCCCTTTTGGTGGCTAAAGTGTTGCAAACACTTTTCCGATGTGCATTTTTTCTATAAGTAGAATTTCTTTATTTTAATGTTGTGTATTTCAGTGCCTCTCATCTTTTGTGATGAACCAGTGTTTTTCTTTCCTTTCCATCAGTGGCAAGCTGATATGCTGTAAAGCAATAAATTTATTTTTTTTTAATTTTTTTAATTTTTTAAAAATTTATTTATTTATTTATTTATTTTTTGGCTGCGTTGGGTCTTCGTTTCTGTGTGAGGGTTTTCTCTAGTTGCGGCGAGCGGGGGCCACTCTTCATCGCGGTGTGCGGGCCTCTCACTGTCGCCGCCTCTCTTGTTGCGGAGCACAGGCTCCAGACGCGCAGGCTCAGTAGTTGTGGCTCACGGGCCCAGCTGCTCCGCGGCATGTGGGATCTTCCCAGACCAGGGCTCGAACCCGTGTCCCCTGCATTGGCAGGCAGATTCTCAACCACTGCGCCACCAGGGAAGCCCAATAAATTTATTTTTAAAAAATTTAAAATGATTTTCACAAGCTATGCCCCCATTTTCAGGTTGACATAAAAGTTTATAAAAGCTGAAGTTCAAGGTCTACTTGCCTTGTCACAAACTGAAAACGGTTTACAGATAACATCAGTCTGAGATCCCCAGCCTACTGTTTTCAATATAGCTCAGGGGTTTGGGGGGGGGGCGGGGTGGAGTTGCTCTTTTCCCTTCTAGCGTTAATGCTTTTTCTTTTCTCTTGTTTAAGACATTTCATTATCACATGGTTATAAAGATATTGTCTTCTTCTCTAAAATCTTTACAGTTTTAACTCCCATATTTAGGTCTTAAAACTTCTAGAATTGGGCTTCCCTGGTGGTGCAGTGGTTGAGACTCCGCCTGCCAATGCAGGGAACACGGGTTCGAGCCCTGGTCTGGGAAGATCCCACATGCTGCAGAGCAGCTGGGCCTGTGAGCCACAACTACTGAGCCTGCGCGTCTGGAGCCTGTGCTCCGCAACAAGAGAGGCGGCGACAGTGAGAGGCCCGCGCACCGTGATGAAGAGTGGCCCCCGCTCACTGCAACTAGAGAAAGCCCTCGCACAGAAACGAAGACCCAACACAGCCAAAAATAAATAAATAAATTTATTTAAAAAAAAAAAATCTAGAATTGATTGTGGATGTATAGCGTGAGATAGGGATTTCTTTTTGGTTTTGCCTCATGGATTTCCAAAGGTCAGTTTATGGAGAGGCTGGGTAATTTGTCATAAATCAAGGGTCCAATCATAGGTGGATAGATATCTACAAAGTCTTTATTTGGGGTCCATGGTCTTTATAAGCTTGCACCAATTTCATGTTCCCTTTGTCTCCAGTTTCCCTGCTGCTGTCTGTGGCCATCCTGACCCCTGGGTCTCCCCACAGCCAGTTTTCTGGCCCCGTCCTGGTCCCATTTAGCAAATGCTCCAATCCTCTTAGGCCAGGCCGGCCTCAGCAAAATATAGTGAGAATTAACAGGGATTTAGAGGTCCACATGACAGGCTGTGGTTTGGGGGTGGAGAGACAATTGCCAGGGTAGAATGAGACCCTTTGTGCTTATCAGAGAGACCCCGGTAGGAATGGAGACAGAAGAAACACGAAGACCCCTCCAGGAGACTGAGGGGCAGAGAAGGAGACAGATCAGAGGCAGAGAGGGGAGACACAGCAGGGCAGAGAGGGGGAGATGGGGGCGGGGCAGAAAGGAGAGGAAACTGAGGCAGCCAAGTCTTGTTTTCAAAACCCAAACTGGCAAGGTCCCCCCAGCCTGTGTCACTCCCCATGTGACAGCTGCTGCCCTTTGTGCTCTAATACCCTTACAAAAGGTCCTTTAAGGCCAGCAGCCTAATCCCTTGCCTACAGGAGGTCACACCAAATATCAGAGCACTCAAGTGCCTTTCTGAGAAGACCTCAGGCATCTGAGCTGAGCGTGAGCTAGGCTGCCCAGCCGGAGACCACAGCCCTTAACCCCTCTGCTCTCTCGAGTTTTACCAAGTCTATCTGCTTCTTGGACCATTCAAAGAAAGCCATGTGGACAGCTGGACATCCGTGATGCTTTGGGTAACAACCACCTGGGGGTGGGTGTGAATTACACGGAGTGTGCCATTTACACACTGGGCACGGAGCCTGAGATACAAGAAGCGCTGAGGAAATGGGCAGTCTTACTATTCTGCCATGTCAACAACCACCCACCCCCACCTCCAACTCTTCCCTCCTCTGACTCACCCATCTTCCACCTCTCTGCCCATGCTTCCCCTTTCCTCTCCCTCTCTGGTCTCTCTCCCTCCCCCTCAGTCCCTGGGCTTCTCCCCAGCAGGTTTCTTTGGCCTTGACCTAGTCTGACTCACCACGTGCCCCAACCTCTTAGGCCAGGCCAGGCCAGCATCTGCAGAATCTCAGCGTGGTCAGAGGAGAGCTGAAGGGGACATGGGACATATTGGCAGATGATGCCCAAACCTTTCTCAAACCCCCGCTCACGTCTTCTCATGCTTCCTTGGTGGCCATGAGACTTAACATTTCAGCAGTTGGTGCTGTCAGGATCTCTGGAATGCCCTTCCCAACATAAGTCCCGGGGAGATGCTCTCAGGAAGAAAAGATGAAGCTGCAGAATCTCCTCTCCCTGATTTATTTGCGATGACCTGAGCAGTGGATGGAACATGTTGTTGATATTCAGAGACATATGTGGTTGCATTTGCATTTTTAATCAAAACTTCATTACACTTATCCCCAAACTCAATAAGTTGTGTACATTAAATATATACAGTTTTTGTATGTCCATAAAAGAGGTTTATGAGGAGTTGATGGAATCCTAGTTCTTTGCACAATGACTAGCACATACCACTTGAAACTCCAGACAATGTTTCTTCTGTCTCTCGGTTCCTCCATCCCTCTCTTTCTCACACCCTCTTCATTTATATTTTATCTTATTTTATTTTTTAAATATGCATCCAGGACTTCCCTGGTGGTGCAGTGGTTAAGAATCCGCCTGCCAATGCTGGGGACACGGGTTCAAGCCCTGGTCCGGGAAGACCCCACGTGACTCGGAGCAACTAAACCCGCGCGCCACAACTACTGAGCCTGCGCGCCTAGAGCCCGTGCTCCACAGGAGAAGCCACTGAAATGAGAAGCCCGGGCACCGCAACGAAGCCCCCGCTCACCACAACTAGAGAAAGCCTGCACGCAGCAACGAAGACCCAATGGAGCCAAAAATAAATTAAATCTTAAAAATAAATAAATAAAATAAAATAGAATAAATATGTATCCAGTGACCATGCAAATACTGCTAACCATCACAGCCAGGGAGCATGTCCCCTCCCCCCCCCTCTGTCCCCCCTCCCCCCGCCCCCTATCACTCACTCCTCTCTTCCCCACTGTCTCTCCGTCTCCCTATTCCTTTACCGCCCTCCTGTGGCCATCCTGGCCCCTGAGTCTCGCCACAGCCGGTTCTCTGACCCTGTCCTGGTCCCATTTAGCAAATTCTCCAATCCTCTTATGCCAGGCCGGCATAAGAGAGAGCATAAGAGAGCTCAAGAGAGCAGGGAGAGAATTAGATCAGATTGGAGAGAGGGAAGGGAGTCATGTGACAGGTTATTTACAGAGGTTGGGGAGAGGGGGTGGACAGACATAACGGGGTGGACAGCCCTGGCGGCTACCAGGATATAACAGAAGCTCCTCCTGCTTGTCTAACAGACCCTGTCAGGGATAAATACAGAAGCACACTGAGGAAACAGGAGCAGAGAAGGGAGACCGAGAGGCAGAGGCACTGACCGATTAGAATGAGTCTCTCCCACTCATAGATGGGTGGGCAGTGTTGGGCGTCTTGACCCCTGAGAGCCTGGAGATTTTGTTATCTCTCATCTAGATTGCTAAGAGTACAGATTATTGTCTCTAAAATATTATTTCCCTCTGGGAAGTAACCCGAGTTTTGCCGTAAAGGCTGGCTCCAGGTCAGAGGCAGGAAAAATCAAGGCAAGCCTTGAACATCTTGTCACACCAAAAATATGAAGCTCTCCGGGATGACTGGGGTTCTGTCCAAAGACTTGGGGGCCAACTTTAAGAAACCAAAGGTGGAATTATTTGAGCTTCAAAAGAAGAATGTCAGGGACTTCCCTGGTGGTCCAGGGGGTAAGACGCCACACTCCCAATGCAGGGGGCCTGGGTTCGATCCCTCGTCAGGGAACTAGATTCCGCATGCATGCCACAACTAAGAAGTCCGCATGCCACAACTGAAGATCCCGCATGCCACAACAAAGACCCGGCGCAGCCCAAAATAGATAAATAAATATTTTTTAAAAAATAAAGAAGAAGAAGAACATCAGTAGCAGATTGAAACACATCAAATACATAAAAACCCACAGGTTCGTAATGGTCCTCGAAAAAAAAAGAGAAATCTGTTGAGGCTCTGATTTAAACGTTGCTAAAGTAAGCAGAATCGTGTATGTCTCCTGCCTTTCCTGTGAAAATTGTACTTCAGAGTAAACAAATAGCTAAACAGAGGTTTCTTCCTTGTAGAAGAGTTACAGCCAACAAATAAAGAAGAAATTATGGAATTAGGAAATCTCTTTTTACGTCTCCTGTGAAATAAGGGGTTTAGGCCTGTGTTGCCTAATAGAACTTCCTGGAATGATGGAAATATTCTATATCTGCACTGTCCAGTCCAGTAGCCACTGGCCACAAGTGACTAATGGGCACCTGAGATGTGACCACTGTGATTGAAGGACTGAATTTTTTATTTTATGTCATATTAATTAATTTAAATAGCCACAGGTAGCTGGTGGCTACCATATAAGATGGTGAAAGTAAACGGTCATCATCAGTGGACGCCAAACCACCTGCCCTATGATTCTCAACCCTGGATACACACTGGAATGGGGGAGGGGGGCTTTAAAAATAGAGATGCTCACAGATGTTTATATCAGTTTTATTCATCCTGGCCAAAACTTGGAAGCAACCAATGTATCCTTCAATAGATGAATGAATACATAAACTGTGGTACATTCAGATAATGGACTTTTATTCAGCACTATAAAGAAATGAATTACCAAGCCATGAAAAAATATGGAGGAAAACTCAATGCACATTACTAAGTGAAAGAAGCCAATCTGTAAAGGCTACATGTTGTGTGATTTAACTATATGACATTCTGGAAATGGCAAAACTATGGAGATAGTGAAAAGATTAGTGGATGCCAAGGGTTAGAGGGGAGGGAGGGATGAACAGGAGGAGCACAGAGGGTTTTTAGGGCAGGGAAGCTATTCTGTCTGATACTATAATGAATACACGTCATTATATATCTGTCAAAACCCACAGAATGTACACCACCAAGAGTGGACACTAATGTAAATTATGGACTTTGGGTGATATAACGTGTCAATGTAGCTCCATCCATTGCAACAAACACACCACTCTGGGGATGTTGGTAGTGCGGGGAGCCTGTGCATGCATGGGGGGGGGGAGGGGTGTAAGGGAAATCTCTGGACTTTCAGCTCAATTTTGCTGCAAACCTAAAACTGCTCTTAAAAAAAATAAAGGCTGTTTAAAATTTAAAATACAGATGCTGCCTTAAAAAACTAAAAATAGAGTTACCATATGATCCAGCAATCCCATTCCTAGGCATATATCCGGAGATGAAACCTCTAATTTGAAAAGATACATGCACCCCAGTGTCCACAGCAGCACTGTTTACAATAGCTAAGACGTGGAAACGAACTAAATGTCCATCAACAGATGAATGGATAAAGAAGATGTGGTATGTATATTTACATATAGAATGGAATATCACTCAGCCATAAAAAAGAATGAAATAATGTCATTTGCAGCAACATGGATGGACCTAGAGATTATCATACTAAGTGAAGTAAGTCAGAGAAAGACAAATAGTATATGAGATCACTTATATGTGGACTCTAAAAAAATGATACAAATGAACTTATTTACAAAATAGAAATAGACTCACAGACATAAAAATCAAACTTATGGTTACCAAAGGGGGAACAGGGGAGGGATAAATTGGGAATTTGGGATTAACAGATACACACTACCATATATAAAATAAAGAACAAGGACCTACTGTTAGCACAGGGAACTATATTCAATGTCTTGTAATAACCTATAAGGGAAAAGAATCTGAAAAAGAATATATATACACTGAATCACTATGCTGTACACCTGAATCATTGTAAATCAACTATACTTCAATTAAAAAATAAAAATTCTAAAAATAGGGACCTTGACCCCACACCTGGGGGCTCTGAATTAGTCTGGGTGCGGGCTGAGCACGGAGAGCGTTCAAATCTCTCCCCAGGTGATTCCTGCGAGCAGCCAAAGTTAGGCACCACCTCATTTAGGTAAAGGGCTGATGGAGAGCTTCATAACCAAGGGAGGGTAACAACCTTCTAAGACAGGCATTATTAAATAACAGAATAAAAACAAGGGGGAAGCAGAGAACAGGTTTGTAGTAAAACGATATTCAAGGAACGTATGGGACAAACACAATGTGTCTATCTTATTTGGGAATCATATTCAAACAAACCAACTGTAAAAAGGCAACTTTACAATCAGGGAAATTTTTAAATGGACCAGGGATTGATTATATGATATTCAGGAATTACTGCTAATTTTGTTAGATGCAATGATGGCCTTGTCGTCCTGTAAAAATAAAAATTAACCCAAAAGAATGGAAAACGGGTGTTCAAACAAAAACTTGTACGTGAATGTTCATAGCAGTATTAGTCACCATAACCAAAAGACGGAATCATCCCAGGTGTCCATCAAAGGATGAACGGATAAACAAAATATGGTACATTCATACCACGGAATATTATTCCGCCGTTAAAAGGAATGAAGCACTGACACATGCTACAACATGGACAAATCTTGAAAACATTATGCCAAGTGAAAGAAGCCAGCCCCTGGTAACCATGAATCCACTCTCTGTCTCTATAGATTTGCCTACTCTGAATATTTCATATAAATGGAATCATACAATATGTGTTCTTTTGTGTCTGGCTTCTTTCAAATCGTAAATTTTATGTTATGTGTATTTTACTTCAATTTTTTTAAATGGCAGGAGGACAGGCACAAAAGGAAAGTGTGCTGGCAGAGTGCCTTCCTCCTTCTTCCTGCTTTGAACACAGATGTGATGCCTGGAGCCGCAATGGTCATCTTGCCACCATGAGGCAAAAACCAAGTGGATGAAAACCCAACAAGCTAAAGAAAGGAGAGCATGAAAAGATAGAAAAATTCTGAAACCTTGATTACATTGTTGAGCTGACTACCAACCTTAAGACTTCTTAACAATAAATATCCTTGAAGTTTAAAACAAAAGGGTGGAGGGGGGGATGGAGCTGCCTGTCATAGAGGTGTTGCAAAGTGGAGTCTGCCAAAGAGTTAAGCTAAGAGGACCGAAGGACTCAGTCTTTTCCCTGGATGGAGAGAAGTGAGGAAAGGCAGGGAGCCATAAGAAGCAGTTCTGAGTCAAGAAGGGAAGAAGGAGGCAACAGAGGCACTGAGGGCAAAATCTATCACTTTGCACATGGTCCTAGTCATGCCCAATCCCAGCCTGGGGTTGCCTGGATCCCCCACTCCCTTTTCCCTTGCTTCCTCCCTCCACCAAATCTTCACCCAGAGATGTGAGGTCACTTGTCTGAGGTCCCACAGCCAGCAAGTGGTGAAGCTGGGACAGGTAGGGGTCCAGAGAGAGAAAGGATTTGAAAAGACAGAAGATGTATTTTTCCCGCTTCCTGACTTCTTTGAAAAGTGTCATGTCAGGGACTTCCCTGGCAGTCCAGTGGTTAGGATTCCGCACTCCCACTACAGGGGACATGGTTTTGATCCCTGGTCGGGGAACTAAGATCCCACGTGACCTGCAGTGTGGCAAAAAAAAAAAAAAAAAAAAAGTGTCATGTCACCAAGCCCAAGATGGTGATTTTCTTTACACTAAATCTCAATGAGTGGAAGTGATTCCATGGTCCCATATTGATTCCGAGTGATCCAAGGTGGTGTGAGGAAGATGCAGTTCTCCCAATTGGTCACAAAGTGTCGCTGTCGGAAAAGAAAACACTGTTTCTCCCGGTTCAGGCTTCCAGCGATGTTCTTGCTGAATTCTCTTCTCTTATTTATTTATTTATTTATTTATTTATTTATTTATTTATTTATTTATTTATTTATTTATTTAATTTTTGGTTGCGCTGGGTCTTTGTTGCTGCGCGCGGGCTTTCTCTAGTTGCGGCGAGCAGGGGCTACTCTTCGTTGCAGTGCGAGGGCTTCTCAGTGCGGTGGCTTCTCTTGTTGTGCAGCACAGGCTCTAGGCACGCAGGCTTCAGTAGCTGTGGCACGTGGGCTCAGTAGTTGTGGTGCACGGGCTTAGTTGCTCCGCAGCATGTGGGATCTTCCCAGACCAGGGCTCGAACCCGTGTCCCCTGCATTGGCAGGCGGATTCTTAACCACTGTGCCACTAGGGAAGTCCCCTCCTTTTCTTGAAGATGTGAATTGTCTTAGCCAAAATTGTTAAGCCAAAATAGGATCATAGCATTTTCTCTTTCTCCTCCATGCATAAGGTAAAATTAAAATAAAAGGACTGTGGTAGATATTTCTAGTGCTCACCATTTTTTCCAGCTCTCTTCCTCTTCCTGACTACGGTCCCCAGGCAGGCTCTACAGGTGGGCAGGGCTGTGTGACTGTTCTGGCCAATGGGCTGCAACTAGAGGTGATGGGCGTCACTTCCTGGCTGATGTCTTTAAGAGCTAGCACGTGTTTCTTTGTGCTCTTTTCCAGCCACGGGGACTAAGGATGCTGTGGGTCCAGGTGCAGCAATGGGAGAACAGTCTCCGTCTGTCTAGATCTGCACTATCCAATAAGATAGCCACTAGCCACAGTTGCCATGAATTTGAATGTAAGTTTAAATAAAGTACAATAAAAATTCAGTTCCTCAGTCACATCCACCACCTTTCAAGCTCTCGAAAGCACCATGTGGCATGTGCCCAGTGGATACAGATACAGAAAAATTCCATCCGCACAGAAAATTCTATTGGACATTGCTGCTCTAGGTCTCTGAATGGGTGCAGGGAGGACAGTTGCCCTGGAGAGGGCTTTGCATGTGTTGCATTAATCCATTGAGATTTGGGTTTGGTTTTGTGTATTTCCACTGAAGCATAACCCAGCCTAGCCTGACCCACCAGATTTCTTGCTTAAACAAAGGACTTGAGAGTCTTATGTCATTTAAATTATCAAGTGGTGGCATAATGTGACTTGGCTAAACCAAATGGAGAGCTGGAGGTAACACCATGCAGACTCCAGTGGGGTTAAGGTCAAGCGCCATCGAGTCTTAGTAGCTCACTAGCCTCTCTCTGTGGTCTGTCTCCACCTACCTGGTTTAGATCTAAACCTCCAAAGAATTGTTTTCCTAAGAGAACAGTCAGAATCATTAGAAATGAAGACGTGTGGGGTCTTTGTTTCTTGTCGCTATTATTGATGGTTGTCATGGGAGTTTTCCCAGATGTCACTGGGTATGGACCCATGGAGTACAGGCACAGTCTCATGGGTCATAGCGTTTGTCTTAGGGGAGAAACAATTTCCGTCCTCGCAGAACGAGTGGCTCAAGGTTTGGGAGTTCATCGGGTTAGAATTGTATTGTATTTGAGATAAGTGTGGACTTCATGACCATCAAAAGCATTAAGAGTTCCTCAATTCTGAGGGAATCTAACGGTCTTCGTATGACCTTCTGCCAGGAAGGTTATAAAGAAAATCATTACTGTTGACCCAGCTGTTACACTCCTAGGTGTATGCCCAAAGGAACTGCAAACTGGTGTTCAAACGAAAACTTGTACACGAACATTCATAGAAGCACTATTCACAGTAGCCAAAAAGGAGAAACAACCTAAATGCCCATCAACTGATGAAATGATAAACAAAATGTGGTCTACCCATTCAGTGGAATATTATTCAGCCATAAAAAGGAATGAAGTTCTGATGCCTGCTACATCATCATGACATGGATGAACCTTGAAAACATTATGCCGAGTGAAAGAAACCAGACACATAAGACCACATATTGTATGATTCCATTCATACGAAATCTCCAGAACAGGGAAATCTGTAGAAACAGAAAGTGGATTAGTGGTTGCTCGGGGCTGGGGATTGGAGGGGTGCTAAAGCATGCGGGGGTTTCTCTCTGAGGTGATGAAATGTTCTGAAGTTGACTGTGGTGATGGTTGCATATATCTGTGAATATAGTAAAGAACATTGAATTGTATACTTTAAATGGGTGAATTGCATGGTATGTAATACCTTGGTAAAGCTATTTTTAAAGAAAAAAGCATTTCTAAGGCTGTGATTTTTTCTAATTTTCAGACACTTATCCTCTTATCTTTTGCCCAATGACTGGTGTCTTCCAGCTGTGGTTCCTTAGATGTCTCCAACTTAGAAACCTCCGAGATGGTACTTTTGCATCCAGGTGCTTCTTTGTAGCGTCTAGTGGATTTCCTCACCTCGCCCAGGCCACCCAGCAGCCTGGCTCAGAGAGGGTGAATTGAGCCATAATCAGGCATGGTTCATTCGCTACAGTATTTTCCAGAGTTTTTGTAGGAGTGTTAGAGCTCCCAATCTGTCAGCCCACAATGAAGGTGAGAGCCGTCAAAACAAAAACAGCATCCTCCTGTTTGGGGCGCCTTTTATAAACATTCTAGTGGATTTTATACAGACTAAATTTTGTTCGTATGTCTTAATGATTTGAATCAAGTTTTCAGGATACGCAGATGCATGTAAGATACAATGGTCCTCAGTGAAAGGACTTCTGAAAGAACCTATTTTAGATTTTGAAATTTCAAAATACCTTTATTAATACCCGCCAGGACCTAACCCTTTACAACATGGATCCTAAAGGTAGTTTTTAAAACCTCAGGGACTCACGCACATCTTCAGGCCCCATCCCAACTGTAATCAGCTGGGATAATGTCAAGACGGAGTTCTTAAAAAATGAATTAACTGTGGTTTGTACACAAGTGGCCAGTCACCCGTAACGCTTACAGTCTTGTCACATGAAATATTAGGAAGTGGGCCCATGAGACTTCCAGGCAATTCCCGGCGTCCTCAACACCAGCGGAAGAACAAGGCATCTTGAGACCCAGGCTCAGACCTGACCCCCGTTACTTCTGCCTCATTCCATTGGCCAAAGCAAGTCATGTGATCAAACCCAAAGTTAGGAGGTAGGAGGTACAGGTCACCTCTAGCGTGAGGACGGTAAAGGGGGTAAGGCAGACACGCGAGGAGGGGGTGAGATACAGGGCCCCAAACACAATCTATGACGCCACCCAGCACCTTTCTTCCAATCATTGCCAGCTTTCTCCTGAACACAGCAACCAGGGGCCCACTTCACACTGGAGGACTTACACCAGTGATGGTTACACGCAGCTCCAGGTGGCGTCCAGAGGCCACCTTAACCTTGGCCTTGGGGACCGCTGAAAAGTTCAGCCCTGAAGTTAGTTATAGCTCTGTACCTATCAAATCACTAGTTTCCTGGACTGGAGAGCAGGGGGAGGAGGTGCCGGGGTAAAATGGAGCCAGGCGGACACAGGCACAGTTTGTTAACCTCGTCAACGTTTATTGAGTTGGGAACCGTTGCAATCACTGCTGAAATGTGAGACTCCCGCATCCTGACGCCGCTCTCGGCTTCCGCTTGAAAAGGAAGCCTGGAGCAGGACCATCCCAAACACCAGAGGGTAGAAGGAAGACATGGGGGGGTGCAGGGAGATGAGGGACAGGGCGGGAAGGAAGGAAGAAGCAGGACCAGCGTGCCAAGTTAGACTCCCGGGGACACACGCACACTCCCACACACACAGGCAAAGACCAGGGCCGTCCATCTCTACCCCAACCGGCAGCCGCGAGAACATCAGGGCAGGACCAGGCGTCCAAGAGACATTTCAGTCCTTCCTGTCATGAAGCGTCTGCCGAGAGGGGCTGGGCCAAGGTCACTGGACTGTGCAGAGAGAAGGGGTGGGGAGGGGGCTTCAGACTACAGGGAGAGAGGCCAGATTAAAGGGAGTCACTTCACTGACTTTAATCTCTAAGCTTCCGCCGTAATAAACTGTAACCATGAGTAAAACAGCTCTGCTGAGTTCTGAGTCCTTCAAGAGAATCGCTGAGCTTGACGGTGGTCTCGAGACTCCTGAAACCGCACTCAAAAACCATGCGAACAAGAATCATTCTTCCCCTCTCTCTTTTCTCTTACATAAATCCCATTTTTGCTTATTTTAGATGAAATCATCCACTGGTGGACTCCTCTGGAATCCAAGCAAACCTTGTGCTGATTTAAGCAAATGCCTTTGAGTTACTGGCAGTTTGGAGGTGGCAAATGGTGTGTTTATGCAAGGGATGCGCTCCGTTTGTCCTTAGGAGTTCAAACCCCACAAAGGTGGCACCCCACCTCCACCCGCTCCCTCCTACAGCAAGAGCCCACACATCGCCAGCTCATGCAGCTTTGGAATTATGAAATTCTTGATTTTCTTTTTTTAATTTGGGGAGACTCACTTCTTTTCAGACCTGCACAGGAGGCAAGACATTCATATTTTTGTACTGCTTTAATTCAAATTTGCGGGTCCAAATTCCCACTGAAAGCAACCTCACTCTGCCCTAGTGAGGACGGTAAGAAACGGAACTTGAGTTCAAAGCGTTTGACAACCAGGTTCCTGGTGCAAAGCATGCTGGGGGCAGGTACCCGGGTCCACAGTATCCTGGCACAGGACACTCAGTGCTAGCACACCGTGGGGTGGGAACTGGCACTCAAGCTTAGAGGGGGGCAGAAAGTGCTTCTAGGCTCTCAAAAGCCAGGAGCCAGAGCTTGGTTATGGACTAGGTTAGTATCCAGGGCCCAGTTCCAGGATAGGTTGGGTCTGGGGCTCATCTAGAACGTACAGGCTTGAAAACTGAAGAGCAGGCTCAGAAAGTGCGGAAAAGCAGTTCTATGATCCAGAGAACAACATGGAAATTGCTACTTGTTCTGGTATTGGGTTGGACACTAGTACTTGGGTTTGGAGTACATTAGGAACTAGGAGTCGTCAATTCTGTGGTCTAGGAGCTGGGTCCCCCTCACCTCTGCCTTCAGGGCCCATCAGGCCTGAGCCAAAGCGGCTTTGATGGCGGCCACCAGCTTCAGAAACTTGCTCTCCGTGTCCACGTAGCCATCACCTCCCTGGAGAAGGGAGGAAGAGGGAGGGATGAGCTGGGACCAAGATGCCAACCCCAGTCCCAACACCCCACTAGCCCAAAATGGGGCAGAATGGACAGACAGACATACCTTCTTGGAGTGAACCAACTTCCCCGCTACCAACACTTCAAAGAAACCGGTGACCTGGGGCGTCCCCTCGCCGCACTGGGGAGAGGGAGAGGTGTTGGCAGGGCTGAGATGCCCTCCTGGGGACACCCGCAGCTTCCCAAGGAATGGAGAACGGGGGTGAAGGGTGGGGCTGACCCAAACCACCCCCGCTGCCATCCAGGGCCGAGGGACGGACACCCAGGGCTGAGGGACGGACGTGACCCATGTTTGACTCCTTCCCCATCCCCAAGACCCACGATGTCCAGGTGTCCAGGGAACTCATCTTCTAACTTCTTCTTAAGCTGAAGATACTGCAAAAGGGGGTGGGAGGTCACAACAGGGGTCCACAGGAGCCACGCCAGCTAGCCCCCCTCCCCCATCTTCCAGGGGTGCCTCTTGGGACCGTTCTGCTTACCTTGGACTTGTAGCCTCAAGCGCCACTGGTGGGACAGTGTCCAAGAGAGCGGGTCCCCGGAGAGAGAGGGAGACGGTGGGGATCCAGGGAGAGGCAGGAGCAGAGATGGAGGGAAATGGGGGGGGGGGGGCGGGCAGGAAGAGATGAAGAGGGACACAGATGACAAAACCAAGCAAGGCACAGACACCCTCAAGAGAGACGAGAGACACGCCCGAGTGTTGGGAAGCAGCACACAGATGGGGAGGCGGGGACACAGGAAGGAGAGAGCCACCCACGCGAGGAAAATTCGACACAGAGCAAGGGAGACAAGAGATGAGCAGGGGTGCAGAAACAAGGGGCGACAAGGAGAGACCACAGCATGAGGCAGAGCAGAGGCGGAGGCAGTGGAGAGAACTGGGTTAGGACGACTGCTGAAATAACAGCCCCACCCCCGCCCGTCCAAGGGAAACCATTATTCCTGGATCCCCAAGGCCCTGCCAGGCCCGAGGATGAAATCTAAACGCCTCCCCAACCCCCCCCCCACCACGGGAGGCTATTTTGGAACTGGAGTCTGGTGCACAGGCCCCCCGGGCCTCAAAATTTCACTCCACCCCCTGCGTGACCGAGCGGGCAGGGACACCGCTAATGCTGTGACAGATCTGAGCCTTTCATAACCCCCTCTGGACATCTCACAGACATGACAACCAGTGGACCCAGATTCGGGTAATCTGTGATCTGCAGCCTGAACCTCGAGCTACTGACCTGCCACTGCCCCACTCCCAGCTTCAGTTTCCTCACCTGTAAAATGGAGCTAGACACACACCCCCACTCAAGGGGTTTCCGAGAGAGGAAATTCACTTAACATGTATTTATTCAGCGCCTACAGGCCAGCATGCCTGTGCGTGCCAGCACAGTCCTAGGTGCCAGGGCGATCAAGCGGTCTACAGGACAGAACACTGCCTGCCGACCTGGCACTTTTTCACTCTGAACGGACCAATCAGATCAAATGTTTAACACCAAACACACAGCATTCCCTCCGCGGTAACGTTAAGATCACTCCCTCTACACACAGGAAAAGCGAGGCCAGAAAAAGACTAGGGTTAGTAGCGAAAGGCATCCACTGTATGCATTCAAGTCCTTGCCAAACGCACGCCGGAACCTTCTCGAACCTTCTCGACTCTGGCCGGCCCCACCCCACGATTGTTCCAGGTACTGGGGGAGGGGAAACCTAAGCGCTGACGGAACCTCCTCTCCCATTACAAACTGACCCCCACCTGCTCCCCACACTGAGCCCCGGAATCGGGGGGGGGGGGGTTAAAACAACACACACGTGTCGCAGTTCTACCTTTTGTGACCTGAGGCGTCTAGAATGTTACAAACTGGGGACGAGGGGAGGAGGGCAGAGAAATCAACGCCCTCTGTTTCCCTCCCCCACGGAATCCTTTTCCCAGTGGAAGTATGCCCATGGGTCCTGCCCCCGACGCCCCCAGCGTCCGGCTCCGCCAGGACAGGGCGGGGCCCGGGCGGGATTCGAAGAGGGGACCTCCGGCCCTCGTGCTCACCAATAAACGACTCGGACTGGAACACCCATGATTCCGGACCGGAGCATCCGCTACAGTCCGAACACCCGATCCGCACCCCGGCGAGAAAATGCAGGGTAGGCGCCCCGAGGCGGGGCATGCGCAGAGAGGCCTGGTACTCGGCGTTCCACAGAGCGGACCAACGCCGGGGGGGGTGGATGAGGGGAGGAAGGCCCCACAGCGGGGACGAGGGGGGCCCTACGGCCCACCACTGCCCTGAGGGCCCGACGCAAATCTCCCTCCTCTCGCCCTGTGAGGCCAGGGAGCATGCCGGCAGATGGAGTCCCGGGAGAAGCCTTTGAGCCCCCTCCCGGATCTCCCCCTCCGGGCTGGAATGGTATGGCCTCGAGGGGCGGGGATTCAGGGCCAACTGTTACTAGGAGGAAACGGAAGTGCAAGAATAGGCGGTTGTTTCGCAGCGAGGACCTGGGGGGCGGGGGCGGCGGAGAGGCCGAGAGGGCCGTGTCCGAAAGGATTTGGCGTACTCAGGGCAGCCCCTGAAGCTGGGGTTTCCAGCGAGCGCTCCAGGGCCCCCAATGCCTTATTAAAGCCTGGCATCCGCACCCGGGCGCCGCCTGATCAGCTTGGCACCCCCCCCCCCATTTTGCGCCTTCCAGCCGTCTCTGTGGCAAGGTGTTCATGGAAAGTGCTGGAAGCTGGCAGCTGGCAGCTGAGTTAAAGGCTTAGGGCGCGATGCATTTCTCTGAGCCTCAGTTTCCTCCTCCGGAAGATGGGCACAATAGCCTTCAGAGAATACTTACCCATCTAACAAATACGTACTGGGTACCTACCTGCAGTCCGAAGATACAGCAGTGAAAAAATAGACAAAGTCCCTGCCCTTAGCTCTGCCCGAGGTCTTCCCACCGCAGCTTCTGTCTTTGATCCGCCGGTCCTCACCTGCTGTGACCCTGACATCTCGGGGCACTTGGCAGACATGGTTCAAGTTCCACCCCACCTCTTTTGCTGGCTGTGTGTCCTCTGATCTCAGTGGTCTTGGGAAGATATAATGAGCCTGTGATGTAGAGCAGATAACATGTGTCTGGACTAGTCAGTGTCCCATAAATAGAGGTCTTTTTCAGGCTTCCAGGGTCCTCAGAACAAAAACCCAAGCCTTTGGAGTTCCCTGGTGGCCTAGTGGTTAGGATTCCGGGCTTTCACTACTGTGGCCGGGGTTCAGTCCCTGGTGGGGGAACTTAGATCTCGCAAGCCGCCCGGCTTGGCCAAGAAAACAAGCAAAAGAACCCCAAGCCTTAGCATGCTCTGCCCCTGACTGGTCCCATTGTTCCCTTCTTGCCCCTCTCTTAGTGCCTTAGCCACGTGGAATCAGGGACCTCACCCACTCACCTGCCTCTGGGACTTTGCACATGCTGTTTCTACCCTCTCCTACTGCCTGACCCTGCTTATCCTCCAGAAATCAGCGCCAACGTATTGTAGGGAAAATTTTGTGTCGTGATAAATTATACCTTCTCCATATTACATCTGTATTAGTTTGCTAGGGCTGTCATCACAAAGTACCACAAACTGAGTGGCTTAAACCCCAGAAATTTATTTCACGGTTCTAGAGGCCAGAAGGCAGAGATCAAGGTGTCAGCAGGGTTAGTTCCCTCTAACGTCTGTGAGAAAGAATTTGTTCCATGCTTCTCTCCTAGCTTCTGGTGTTTTGCTGGCAATCTTTGGTGTTCCTTGGCTTCTAAGTACATCACCCAATATCTGCCTTCAACTTCACATGGCACTCTCCCTGTGTGCATGTCTGTGTCCAAATTTCCCTATTTACTTTATTTTATTTTATTTTATCTTTATTTTATTTTACTTATTGGCCATGCCACGTCGCATGTGGGATCTTAGTTCCCTGACCAGGGATCGAACCCATGCCCCCTGCAGTGGAAGTGCAGAGTCTTACCACCAGGGAATTCCCAGGACCCAGTCATTTTAGATTAGGGCCCACCCTATGCCAGTATGACCTCATCTTAAGTAATTACATCTGCAACAACCTTGTTTCCAAATAAGGTCCCATTATGAGGTACTGGGGGTTAGGACTTCACATATGAATTCTGGTGGGACATAATTCAGCCTGTAACAAGCCATTCAGAGTTATCTGATTCTGTGGGGTTCTGTTTTACAACTCCATAAATTGTACATAAGTGATGGCAGTACAAAATAATTCTTCTGTACAGGCATGCAAATGAATTCTGTCTGGTGGAGCAACAACCCTCTCTCCCTTAGTCTGTTTGGGCTACTATAACAAAATACTACAGTTTATAGCTTATAAACAACAGAAATTTATTGCTCCCAGTTCTGGAAGCTTCAAAGTCCAAGATCAAGGTGCCAGCATGGTTGAGTGAGGGCCTTCTTCCTGGTTCATAGCTGCCACCTTCTCACTGTGTCCTCACCTGATGGAAGAGGCAGGGGATATCTCTGGGGTCTCTTTTATAAGGGTACCAATCTCATTCACGAGAGCTCCACCCTCATGACCTAAGCACCTCCCAAAGGCCCCACCTCCTAATACCATCATCTTCGGGGGAACGCAAACATTCAGACCATAAGACCCCCCAAATGTTTTGCCTCTATTTGCATTTTTGTTTCAATATTCCTGATCTATAAATGCGTCTGTTCATTGATTTTCCTTTGAACCAGTTATAACACCTCACAGTGTTAAGTGAAATCTTTAACATGTGTTCACTTTTAGATCTGTATGAGTCATGATCTTCCCTTTTTTCCCCAAAATTATCTTCTAACAATGCTGTCCTCAAGGAAGGCCACCCAAACCCCTCAGGCTGGCCAGGGTCCCCGCGGGGGTCCCCCAACACCGCCCCAACCACTCTGGTTGTCCCAGGTCTGACGTTTCCTCAGCACACCCAGCAAGTGGCTGGGCACAGGGCAGATGCTCAGAGGCTGTTTTGTTGACTGGGCTTAGGGCTGAGAACTTGCCAGGGGCCTGAAGAGTGAGAGACAACCCCCTTCTGCCACTGAGAACAAAGAGGTCTCTGTTGCCCAGGAGTGGAGGAGGCTGGAGGCAGTAGTCATGCTTCTGGGGTTGGGAATCCATCCCTTGCCCTCGCTCTCTCTCTCTCTCTCTCTCTCTCTCTCTCTCTCTCACACACACACACACACAAATGGTAACCACAGCTCTCCCCCTTACCTGGCTACACAATTGCACATCCAGACAAACCACAGCCCAGCCGGAGACACAACACAACAGCACAAACCTCTATTCTGCTACACAATGACACAAAAGCACACCAGGCTCTCCCTATACAAGAGCCCAGCCCATACCCAGCCAGGGTCACAACAACTACACCTCCAAATGCGCAACTCACGCACGATGGCTGCCGCCTCTACCCGGCCACGTGGTAGAACACACAACTGTACCCTGGACTCACAATAACACGACACACGTGTATCTGGACAGAGACACAGCAGCTCACCCAGAGATCCCGCTCACTGGGACACACAATTGTATACAGAGCACACACTGCTGAATTTGGCCACGGACATTGATACACGACCACACAGCTGCACACAGAGACATGATCAATAATGCCCACGGACACACACACACACACACACACAACATTAACCTACCAATAACCCAGCCAGACTCCCAGACAGACTCTCACTTGGATGCATCTGGGCATGAACACCATTGCACAACCACACACCACCCCAGGGACACACCCAGGCAGAGACACTGCAGCCCAATCACACAACACACGGAGACTCCCACTCACAGCCTCACAGCGACCCACGCCCAGGCTCGGGCACACGCAGTAAACAGACGTGGTCCCTGCCTGCTGGGGCTCATGTTATGGTCAGGGAGACGGACACGGGAAAACATAAATAAATAAGGATTCCTATTTATTTAGAGCATAGTGAGTGCTGGGAAGAAAAATAAAGCCAGAAAGGATGCCAGGGAGTGCTGGGCTGGGGAGTTTTGTAAATAGATCAGGGAAGGCAACTCTGTTATTAAATACACAATGAGACAAAAGCCTCCTTCGGGCCTAAATGGCAGGAAATGTGTTATCCCGTTTTACAGATGGGCAAACTGAGGTACTTGGATGAGGTCACACCAGGCACAGAGCATGGATATGACCCCGCTGTCTGGCTGTGGAGCCTGTGCTCTGAACCACCTTCCTGTTGGCAAGACGGAGAAAAGGGGGGGCAGGTGGGGTGGGTCAGGTGGGATGGGGAGTTGTCAGGGACCCCGAAAGCTCCAAGGGGTGAAGGAGGCCTGGACTTCCGAGAAGCCAGGGGGTCCAGCCTCTGCCTCATCCCTGCCCCAGGGAAAACGCTGCCCGAGGCTCTGTGTCTAATCTGGTGGCCCTGGAGAGTGACCCGGAATCCCATCACGCTTTCAATGTCTTCAACACCTGGATGCAGGTAAGGCTAGCGGCGGGGCACCCCATCTGACTGTCGTTCTGCACGGGGCCAGGGCCTCCCTGAGGTTGTGGCTCCTCCTTGTGAGCCCCACCCCCACCCCAGGGAGGATCACTGAGCCCTCCACAGGCCGGGCCTGTCTGGGGAGGACCCCGACTCCACCATTCATGGGACCAGCACGTGCAGAGGCCCCCGCCTGAGAGGGAGCCTGGAGCGTGTCCTGAAGCACTGACCTGACCCTGTCACTCCTCTCTGTGGGCCCCCCAGTGCCCTCTAGACAGGTCCAAACTGTTTAGTACTATTCACTCTTTCATTCATTCATTCAACAAACATTCACCGAGACCCTGATATATGTTGTCCCCAGAAGGAGAAGACCCAGAGTGGGCGGGGCTAAGTTTGGAGGCATCCATAGGGGGCATCTGACCAGCCTGGGAGGAGGTCAGGGAGGGCTTCCTGGAGGAGGGGACTTTGAGTTGATGAGGAGGAGGGAACCTGGCAGCGGGAAGAGCAGGTCTGAGGCCTCTGTCACCAGCGCCCACCTTCAGCTTCTCCAGATCTTCCACACTGAGACCAAGCAGGGTGCCGTGCTGGACCCCACCTGCATCTTCACCAACAGCCCCGAGGTGCTGCACACGCAGGAGCAGGAGGCCAGGGGCGGCGACAGGAACCGAGGTACCGTGAGCCCAGGTGAGGGTGGGGGGAAGCCCTCCATCGGGGACGTGAGGGACAGGACAGTGACCTCAGGGTGCCGTCTGGAGTTACCCCCCCACTCCTCCCCATACTCTGCCTTCTCTGGGGCTGCTGACGTGGGACCTGCAGGTCCCAAGAGCCAGACGTGGCTGGGTGGACTTGGCGAGTCCACCCCTTGCTGAGCCTCGCCCTCCCACTAGGTGCTGGCTGCCCTGAGCCCCGAGCCCGTCCCAAGGCCTGAGGTTTTAGCAGTTAGAGCAGCGCCTGCCAGGAGACCTGTCCCGGGAGCCCCATGAACTTCAGGGCTTGGTCCTGCCTGGGGGGCTCCCTCAGCTTTTCACAAAGCTGCTGTGTACCTTCATGCACATATGTCTTTGCACGGCCACCTGCTTTCCTCTGTCTTGTAGATACCTAGGTGTAGAAGCCCTGGATCAGAGGGTGGGTGTATGGTTAACTTTTTAAGAAACTGCCAAACTGTTGTCCACAGTGGTTGTAACATTTCATATTCCCACCAGCAGGGTGCCAGAGTTCCAGCTGCTCCATCCTCATCCTTATCCTCGCCAGCACTTGGGAGAATCAGTCTTTTTAATTTCAACATTCCAATGGGCCTAGGGAAGTATCTCATTGTGATTTAAATTTGCATTTTCCTAAATATTAATGAAGTCTTTTCATGCCCTTATTTGCCAGTCCTATGTCTTCTCTGATGAAGTGTCTATTTCCTCACATCTTTTGCCCATTTTGTATTGAGTTGTCTTCTTATTAAATTGTAAGAGTTCTTTATATAGTCTAGATACGTCTTTTGTCAGATATCTGTTTTGCAAATATTTTCCCAGTCTGTGGCTTGCCTTTTCATCTCTGCAACAGTGTCTTTTGAAGAGCAAGACTTTCATTTTGATGAGTCCAGTGTATTTTTTCCTTTAGTTATACTTCATGATTTTGGGTGTCATATATAAGGTATCTACATCAAACCTAAGGTCACTAAAATTTCTTCCTCTATTTTCTTAGAGAAGTTGAAGGGTTTTAGCTCTTCTTTTAGAGCTTATGCTTTTTTTTTTTTTTCTTATCTGGCTTCTCATCTTGTTCAAATCCATCACTGCCACTTGGCCTCTTGGAGAGATAAAGATTCAACCTGCAGGCATCAAGGGGGTGAGGGAGCTGGAGTTCCAGAAGCAGTTACTATAGCAGTCTTGGGTCTGCTAGCCTTAGAAAAGTCTGCATGCAAGGTTGGCCCTCACCTAGCATTGGGGAAATTGGCTGATAAACGTTTTCCTCCACTGATATGAAACTTTCCTAAAGATAAGAATGCTCAGTCTGCCTAGACTGTACAAAACAATATGGTTTATGCTGCTGATGTCTGCTTGCCTTCTGGAAGTCTGGAATTTGGGTACATGCTGGGTAGAGGGTACCTACGTGAATAGCCTCCCCAAAACGCTTGGGTCCTGAGTCTCTAATGGACTTCTTCCTTTTTTTTTTTTTTAACCAATAACTTTTTTTTTTTAATATTTATTTAGTTGCACAGAGTCTTAGTTGCGGCACATGGGTTCCTTAGTTGTGGCATGCAGACTCTTAGTTGCGGCATGCATGTGGGTTCTAGTTCCCCAAAGAGGGATGGAACCTGGGCCCCCTGCATTTGGAGCACAGAGTCCTATCCACTGTGCCACCAGGGAAGTCCCTCTAATGGGCTTCTCTGTGCGGAAACGTTACATACACATTGTTGCATTTTCATTGCTGGGGAAACGTGCTCAGGGTGAGCCCTCATGGGAGGGCTAAGGGAGGGCATAAGGAATCTTGCATGCGGATTTCTCCAGACTCTCCCATTATGATCCGCTGCGTGTCCTACTATGTCACTATAATGAATCAACTCTGGGGAGTTCCCTGGTGGCCTGGCAGTTAGGATTCCCGGCTTTCTCTGCTGTGGCCCGGGTTCAATCCCTGTCGGGGAACTGAGATCCCGCAAACCGCATGGCGCGGCCAAAAGAAATCAATCATCAATCAACTCTATACGGACTCCTCTAGGACCTTCTAGCAAATCCCTGAACACGGGGCTGGTCTGGGGACCCTGACACAACTGGTAACCCTGGTCACACCCACAGGGAGGAGGGTACGCAAAAGAAAAAGTCTAAAAAACAAACTACGCCACGCTGTTCGCTGTTGCATTGTGTGTGGGCTTGAGGGGGCTGCCAGGAATCGCTTTATGAAATTTCTACTCTACTGCACTAGGTACGCAGAGAATGGGCATTTTTCACCGGTTTGGGATATAATTAATGCAAATTCCAAACGCATACTTCCACTCCTGAATGCCAGGTTTTTACATCCAACTGCCTACTTGACACCGACAATTGGGCGTCTAACGGGCACCAGCAGCCTGAGGTCCTGATTCGCCCACCCCATCTCTGGGCCCCTCCTTCTCCGGTCTTCCTCATCTCGAAATGACAACTCCAGACCAGGCAAAAAAAACCCACTTGGAGTCCATTGGCTTCTTTCTTTGTAGATCAGTCAGTGATGGTGGATTTACTTTCACAGTGTATCCCGGATGTACCCACCCCTCTGCACCTCCACCTGCGGGCGATGTTGGAGACCCTACCACCTCCGGGAAGGACTCAGGGAGCTCCTGCCCTGCCCTACTTTCCCTCACAGTCTGTTCCCTATGCGGCCGCCAGGGGGCGCCGGTCCCCACCAGCGTCTGCACACGCCCCGCTCCAACACCCAAAGTCATCACCGTGGACCACAGGCCCAGATGTTCTGACCCTCTCTTTACCTCTCTGATCTTATGCCCTCCTCACTACGCTCCAACTACACTGGCCTCCTTGCTCTTCCCGGAACAAAACTGACATGCCTCTTCAGAGTTTTTTGGGGTTTTGTGGAGTTTTTTCCTTTTTTAAAAATTGAGGTTAAATTCACATCGCATAAAATTAACCATCTTAGAATGTACGATTCAGTGGCATTTGGTACATTCACAGAGTACATTCTGTTTTTTTAAAAAAATGGTCTTGTCATCATTTCTTATAGGAAATGGTGGCGATGGGAGATGGGAGTTGTGTGTGTTTTAATTGCGGTAAAATACACCTAATCTAACACTTAACATTAGAAGCATTTGGTACAGTCACAATGCTGTGCAACCGGCACCTCTATCTAGTTCCAAGACATTTTCATCACCCCAAAAGGAGGCCTGTACCCATTAAGCGGTCACTCCCCACTCCCCGCCTCCCCCCAGCCCCTGGAAACCACTAATTTACCTTCTGTCTCTATGGATTTGCCTGTTCTGGACATTTCGTGTAAATGGAATCATACAATACGTGATTTTTTTTTTAAGTTTTTTTTTTTGATGTGGACCATCTTTTAAGTCTTTATTGAATTTGTTACAATATTGCTTCTGCTTTATGTTTTGTTTTTGTTTTTGTTTTTGCGGCCGCGAGGCATGTGGGATCTTAGCTCCTTGACCAGGGAATGAACCTGCACCCTTTCATTGGAAAGCGAAGTCTTAACCACTGGACCTCCAGGGAAGTCCCTACACGATCTTCTGTGTCTGACTTAGCATAACTTTTTCGAGGTTCGTCTGCATTTTAGCATGTATCCACCTCAGAGATTTTGGGTTTGTTTGTTTGTTTGTTTGTTTTATCTTTTTATTTATTCAGCTGCGTTGGGTCTTAGTGGCGGCACGCGGGATCTTTGTTGCAGCACGCGAGCTTCTCTCTAGTTGTGGCGCATGGGATCCAGAGCGCAGGCTCAGTAGTTGCCGCACACAGGCTTAGTTGCCCCACGGCATGTGGGATCTTAGTTCCCCAACATTGGAAGGCGGATTCTTAACAACTGGCCCACCAGGGAAGTCCCCACCTCAGAGATTTTGCATTTACTGTTCCCACTGCCTAGAACACTTTTCCTTCAGACAGTCGCAGGGCTCTTTCCTTACTTCCTTCATATCTTTGCTCAAATGTCACTTCTTCCCTGACGCCCTATTTAAAATTGCAACACCTCTTCCAGCCCTCTGTACCCCCTTTTTCTCATGGCACTTACGCCCTTGACATTCTATGTATCTTACTTTAGGTTTTTTTTTTGTTTTTTTTTTTTTTAAGCTGTTAGCCGTCTCCCCCGCCTAGAATGTGCACTCCGTGTTTCTCTGTTTTTTCTTCCCTCCTGGTATGTGTCCAGCATCTAAAGTGGTGAGTGGCACGCGGCTAGCACTCAGTAAATACTTGTCAGATAAACACATCTTTAAGAAAATACTTAGTAAGCTTATTAGAGAGTCTCTTATATTAATGGCTACAATTGAATGGTATAAAAAATGTATGTGGGGCTTCCCTGGTGGCACAGTGGTTAGGAATCCACCTGCCAACGCAGGGGACGTGGGTTCAAGCCCTGGTCCAGGAAGATCCCACATGCCGCAGGGCAACTAAGCCCGTGCGCCACAACTACTGAGCCTGCCGCTCTAGAGCCCATGAGCCACAACTACTGAGCCCACGCACCGCATCTACTGAAGCCCGTCCGCTCTATAGCCCGTGCTCTGCAACACGAGAAGCCACCACAATGAGAAGCCCACGCACCGCAGCGAAGAGTAGCCCCCGCTCGCTGCAACTAGAGAAAGCCCACGCACAGCAACGAAGACCCAACACAGCCAAAAATAATAAATATATTTATTTTCAATGTCTGTGAAACAGGAATGCAAACTAAGTCATTTGTTAACAGCAGGAGAATTCTTATCTTCCTCTCCCTGTGATAATTCTTATCTCTTTCTAGGCCAGTACCAGGCGCTTAGAATTCAGGCAAGTTGGATGGGGGAGAGTTGGGGGAGGGGGGTTCACTTCCTTGCAGACTGGACCTGGGCCGATAAGAAGCCAACTTACATCCTTAAAGGGAAAGGGCATATTTCCCATTTTAAATGTTGTAAAGTAGGGCTTATAGGCTCTTCTTCCACTGGAGGCAGATTTGTCCAAAGTCCCACCGAGTTTCCATCAGGCCTCTTTCATTCACATGGGGCATACTGAGCCACCGACACAGGTGCAAACAGTAGGAGGCAGGAATCTCGTGTGACATATTCTGGTGAATATGGTACCCAAAGGAACTAGGGCAAGTATTTTGGTGCGGGCTACACTGAGGAATACGGTACCTGCAGAAGCCTCGGAACTTTCAGTGGTGCTGGTGACAGGAGTGTTTATTCAAATGTCACCTCCTAGGCGAGGCCTTCCCTGACCATCCTCTTTTTTTTAAATTACCTTTTTAACACAGTATAGTGCACAAATATTAAAGTTACAGCTCAGTGTAATTTTCACATGTATAACACCATTTAACCATCTCCCATATCAAGATATAGGTCATTTCCGGTTCCCCAGGAAGTTTTCTCACGCATCTTCCCTGTCAGTTACCCAACAAGGGTCAGCACAATCCTCTATCACCACACATACGTGAGTGTGGCCTGTTCTAGAACTTCGTATAAACGAAACCATACAGCATGCACTCTTTATGTTTGGATGCATGGATAAATGGATGGACCAATGGACAGATAAGTGGATGGAAATGGATGGATTGATAGATGGATAGATGGATCCAGTGATGGACGGATGGGCTGAAATGATGCCTGCCAGCCCCTAGGGGTTCTGGGTAAGGTCTCTGCCTGGCAAATGGGGGAAGGCACAGGGCAGGTGGGACAGGGGAGTAGTCAGAGGTGAGGCCTGACACGCCTTGCCTACAGCAAAGTGACAAGAACCTTTGAGTAACTGTCTCCGCCCCTCCTGCCCTCGCCCCCACCGGGATCTACACACGCCCTTTATGGCAGGGTCCCTGCCTCTCCTATGCTCCCTCTGGCCCTCGCCCTTTTACAGCTCACCCCACCACCACTTCTCCATGTCCAGGACCCCTGCCAACCCCCGCCTCCGATCTGCTCCACCCATTCAGAAAGCGTTGCCCCTCGCCTGGGGGGGGGGGTGTCTAGCTTTTATCCCGCCTGCTGCAATGTGGCCCTTGGGTCTTGGGTAAGGGTGAGGGGGAGTTAGGGTCGCCCGGGAACCTCCAGGCCAGCTGGTTCCGGGTGTGGGCTCTCGGCGCCCCCTGGCGGCCACCGTCTCTCCAGCATCTCTACTCGTTAGGTCCTAGAACTTCCGAGATCCTGCACCTGACGGTCCGCGCCCGACCCTCTGGGAGACTGGACGTTACTATTCACGTAGCACCACGGGCGGCGCCACGAGACCGCTCCAGGCATGGTCACCAGGGGCGTCCCCGCCCTGGATCCCCAGGACAGTTCTCAGCGATCCATCCCGGACCCGACCTCCTGGCCAACCCTCCTCCCTTCTGGGGCACGTCCAGCCTCGTGGGAGTGGTTCCTCTGCAGTCCAGATTCCCTCCCACCTCTCTGGCCGCTTTTGCTGGGTCCCTTTTGCTGACCCCCGCCCGCTTCCACTCCTCCTTCCCTCCCTCTCTCATCCCCCTCTCTCCTCCTGCTTTTGTTTACTTAGCTCCCACTGCCTCAAATGCCACCAATACCCACTCGCTGACCACCCCAGTCTCTCCCTGACCGGGCCTCTGAACTCCTGGGTCCGGCCACTTCTGCCACTTTGCCTTTTACAAGCCTAATAGGCAACTCAGGCTTGATCTGGTCAAAATTCAATCCGAACTTCTCTGCCCCAAACCCACTTTTACTTGAGTTGTCCCCATCTCAGTTAACCAGCTTTTTACTATTCCCCCTCCATCCGTTCAGTTCTCATTCATTCTCTGTCTCCCTCTGCCTCTCCTCACCAGCCAGGAACGTGTTAGTGCTTTACTTCCTGGAACCTGTGTTCCCCAAACCATCTATGTCCCATCTCCTCATCGGGCATCCCCCTCCATCCAAATGTTCCACCCAGAATATCCTCGGTGTCATCCTTGGTCTCTCTCCACCCTCTCACGCCCACGTGCAACCTCTTGGCCAATCTGCGCATTCCACCTTCAAAATGGATCCAGAATCTGACTGCTCCTCCCCTCCACTGATCCCACCCTCGTCCAGCACTCTCATCTCCCACCTGGACTACTGCAGCTGCTTTCTCGCTTCATCTCTTGCCCCCAACAGTCTGTTCCCCAACCACAGCCAGAGGGACTCTCTCTCCTCACATGGTCTGAATGGCACTGCATGATGTCGCCTCAGGTTGCATCATGGGCCTCACCTCCCACATTCTCTCTTTGGTTCCCTTGGCTGCAGGCGCCCAGGTCTCTTTTCCCTTCCTGAGGCTCCCAACCCCAGGGCCTTTGCACTGGCTGTTCTCTCCACACGGAAACAATTTTTCCTGTCCTATCTTCATGGCTGCCTCCCTTGTTTTATTCCAGTCTCTGCTCAAATGTCAATTACTAGGAGAGGACTCAGTATCTTGGAGTTAGTACCTGGGTGGGTGACTGGGGGTGGGGACAAATGCAAGAGCTCTTTCAAAGGGAGAATGGACATGACCCGGGTAGAATCTCAAATCTGGGCAAGTCACTTCCCTTGTCTGTGCTTCAGATTCCTCAGTGGTAAAGAAAAACAGAGGTGGGGGGAGCACAGTAACGCCTGTCACACTGGGATCAGAACAAGGACGTGGGACAGAGACAGCCTTCTAATTATGGAACAAGTATTAATTGTTTAAATGACATGATCATTAAAGGAAAGGGAGGAATCCATGATGTTGCCAGGTTTTTGGCCTGGGGGACTTAATGTGTCACTCTAGAGTTCGAGTCACAGGAGGATTTTAGACCATAGGTCAATTCCCCCCTCCCCCCACCATGAACTTGTGGGGCAGGTGAGCACAAAGGGTTGGAGGTGTCCTCAGCCATCTATCTATCTGTGCTCCTGCCTCATTCATGGAAGGATGGGCTCTCTAAGTGGAATGGACAAAGTTCCGCCTGGCCCCTGACTCTTAGCAACTGTGTGGTCTTGGGTAAGCCTCTTGCCCTCTCTGGGCCAACATCTCTTTGGATGGCAAATGAACACAGCAAAAACGTCACAGAAATGGTTTAGTTTCTTGCAGACCTCAGGGAGCTCTTAGAATTTTAAAAATTACTTTCCTGAGCGTAAAAACAATGCATCTTGGGCAGGGATCAGAGCCTAACTAGAAACCACTCCAGGTGTTTTAAACAGGAGGGGATTTAATACAGGGAATCAGGTGCTTACAAAACCAAGGGAGTCTGGGGCAGCAGGCTCTAGGCTGGGCCCTAGGCTGGGCTCTAGGGATAATGCCCAGGACGGCTGCACAGAACCCACCTGCTTCCAGGGAACCTCTGGGCTCAAGAACGCCCAGTCCTGGCTGTGACCCTGGGGTCACTTCTGCCGTCCATGTCTCTGGAAGGACTCTAACCGCTGGGGCCTGTCCTACACCTAGAATCCAGCTGCGAGGGCATCTGGGAAATGCAGTTGCTGCCTCCAGCCCCTGCTGTAAGGAGGGTGGGTGGAGGTTGGCAAAGCTCACCCAGGGTTCGCCCCAGTGAAGTGGAGAAGATACATAAAAGCAGATTTAAGGAGGAAGATACGAATCTAGCATCATTCACCATCGGAGTTTAGCCCCTGTTGACCCTGGTGTACATCTTCCCAAATGCCTTTCTCTGCCTATGCGTTTATTTACATTTTTAAACTAGTCAGAGTGAGTCATAATCCTTTCCCCATTTAACAGTTCTCTGAGACAGACCGTAAGTATTTCCCCCGATCATTAAAAGTTCCTCCCCTTCCCCCCAAAAATATTCTCCCCAAAGCTGTTTTTTTTTTCTTAAACGGTGATGAAATATCCCATCGTGTAGACATCTCACTTATAAAAACCCATTTCCCATTGTCTATATTTGGACTGTTTCTGTTTCTAATCTTCCAAACAGCACATCAAGTCATCTATGTCCATATTTTGAATTCCTATTTTTAAAAAAGTTTGGAAAAGCTGGAAAAAGGCTGAAGATGGAAAAAGCATCCCCTGGAATCCCCCACCCAAGAGACTCTGGGCACAGGGTTAGTTCAATGAAGCCCAGGATGGATGGGGGCAGATCCTGTTTCCTTTATTCCACTAAAGAGCAGAACATAAACACATTCCGGTTATTACGCATGCTTCCGACCCCTGGGTTAGTGGCCGCAGAGGCCTCCCTCCCCCGAGTGGCCAGGCCCACCCCACGGCCATTACCACGCTTCCTTCCATTCTACACAGCGCTCTGACTGACCTGCCTCTGCATTATGCTTTTCCCCAAATTTCCGGCCATTTCCTTCAGGCATGTTCCCAAGAGTGCAATCAGTGGGTCAAAAGGTAAGAGCATGTGTGAGGAGTCTTTGGCACAGATTGCAAGTTTCCACACTTTTTTTTCCCCATTTTTGTTTTTCCCTAACATTATAATACACTCATCTAGGGCTTACTCTGTGCCAGGCCCCTGTCCTAAGCACTTCTGTGTGCAGACGCCACCCTTGGAATAACCCAATGAAGTAGGCACTATCATTATGTCCATTTTGCAGATGGGGACTCTGGGGCACAGAGAAGTGAAGTAACCTTCACGAAGTCACACAGCTAGTATGTAACGGAGCTGGGATTTGAAATCAAGATTCTAGCTCCCAAGTCCATGCTCTTAACCACAATTTAAGGCTGCTGCCTACAGATGGCCTCCATCCTTTAAATAACCAACTCTAGCTCCCTCTGCAGTATAGATGCACTATCATTTATTCAGGCATCACTCAACTGGTGGGTAATTCACTTTTTTTAATACCACAATTGGGCAGATTCAGGTTTTGTGGTGCCTGAAGCTTTTACAATTTGAGGGACCCGCTACAGGAAAAATTAAGTTACAAGTTCGAAAGGAGGTGTAGGACCTTGGAAGGGACCAGTGCAAGTAATTGACTTTGAACCTTAAGGCTCCATCAGCATCATGCTAAATCCCAATGTGCTTTTTCCCAATAATTATTAGCAAGATTTTCAAACGGTAAAGGCAAGCGAGTTTTCCTGGGAGCGCCCATATGCACCAGCACCTAGATTCTACCGTTAACATTTCCCTGAACTTGTTTGATGACGCATCTGGGCATCTGTCCCTCCCCTATCTGTCCGTTCATCCCCTTTATTTTATGCATTTCAAAAAGAAGTTGCAGACATCAGGGCACCACTGCAGCTTGCAAATCTTTAACTAGAGCTCAGCATTTTAAATTTTTTTCTTTTAATGTAAAAATCAGAAGTGAAATGTAATTGATATGCAGGGAAACCCACAAACCTGTCTTTGCTGTTACCCCGTGTTTTTTGCACACAGGGGAACAGACGCATTTCCCCAGGACATTAAACAGTGAGAACTCCCTGAGGACTCTGCCTAATGCCCCGGCTGGCAGAATCTGCCCTCGGGTAGCTGGGACCTCTCCATCCCCCGGGTAACCCAGCATTTGACAGATGCTCTGCTGGCCATCTCTGGACATTAAGAGTTTCCTCCCTTTTTCCAGCAGCTTCCTTCAGACTCCCTTCCCAGGATGAAGTTACTGGGTCAAAGGCCTGGGCTTAAGGCTTTAGCAGACACCAAGTGGCTTCTATTTGCACCTCAACCTACCATCCTCTGCCCCCTCCCCTATACACACACGCACACTGCAGTTTTCTTGTCTGTGTAACAGTCCTTTTTAAGATGGGAGAAGGGGAGGAACAGCAGGAACAGTTCCTTAAATTGTGATGTGGGGGGAAGGAGGAGGCTTCCCTTCAGCCATTTGTTTTATAAATTGCCTGCTATATTTTTATAAACATCTTGTCCTGGAGCAACCTGCCTAAAGGCCATGATAAAAAATAGAGAAAGACTAACAGAAAACTAAAAGCAATGGACACTCCTGACAAGATACCATGCACAAAGTCAAAAGGAAGAGCCTGGGAGAAATGTCTGTGACATGTATGACAGTCTTCAGACCCATAATAAATAAAGAGTTACTATAAACAAACAAGAAAACAGCCCAGGAGGAAAATGGTCCAAAGATTTGAACCAGCATGGAAGAAACCACCAGTGATCATATGAAAAGGTGCTCAACCTTACCGGTAACCATGCACGATAAAATAAAAAGTGAGACCATACCGTAGTAAAGCTATGAGCAAACAAGGTGGGGGACTCCCATATGCAGAGAGCATTTTGGCTGGATCCAAATGACCTTTTAGATACACTTTCCCTGTAGCCCAGAGATCCACTTCCAGGTACTTGTTCTACAGACACACGTGAAACGGCACAGGTACACAGGTATCCCCTCCAGCTTCACCAGGAGCAATATGGGCCTGGGTGAGTGGAATCACAGCACGGTTGTACAGTGGAATTCTCTGCAGCTGAGAAAAAGAATGAGGACGCACCCTACACAGTCATAAATTCCCCAACATGTGCTAAACGGCACGTTACAGAACCACATATGGTATGATCCTATCCCAGACACAGAAAAATTAAAACACTATTTTCCAATGTATATGTATGTAATTTAACAGACTCACACGTGGAACATGACGGAACCCTTCAGAGCAAACTGCAGAGACGGCTACCTCTGCAGAGGATTAGGATGGAGGGCAAAGGTCAGGGGTGACGTTCACATTTCTCTGGTATGTATATGAACCGTTATCAATGACTTACAGTGAGACCACAGTCTTTTATTACTTGTAGAATAAGTGTTTTTAAGTCCTTTAAAGTGGGGGTGGGGGGAGGATCAACCTCCTTTCATGGGCTTCCGTTTCCTCACCTTTAGAAAGGGGATAGGGATGGAGACCTCCCTGGCGGCCCAGTGGTTAAGACTCTGCGCTTCCACGGCAGGGGGCGAAGGTTCAATCTCGGTCACCTAACAGATGCCGCCTGCAGCAGGGTGCGGCCGAAGAAAAAGGGGGCGGGGCGGGGATAGGTAATTCCAGCCCTCCTAAACTGGCTGTCGCGAGGGCTTGATGAGAAAGGATAGGCGGGTAGCAAACTTCAGCTGCTGCTCTGAACGTGACACGCCTGCAGTCAAGGTGCCTGCGGTCAAGGTCCGCCTGTCACTGCAGTGCAATGGGCCACCTCCCCCCACCAGAAACCCAAGTGCAGCCCTCCCTTCCCACACCCAACAGCAGCAGGCCCGTCTCCTCTGCCTACTTCTGTAAGCCGCTGCTCACTCCCGGGACGGATGGCTGCCCCTGCCTCTGCTGGACAGGCCCTCTGCCACGCCCTGGCTTCCGAGCAGGCTTTCGTGGAGACGAAGGCCCTGGTACCCACATCCCTGTGTGCTAGAGGGGGACAGGCAGAGCTGCCCCCAGGAGGGAGACAAGTCACACGCGAGGCCTGAGGTGTTGGTCAGAAGGTGCTTTATTGAAGGGCGGGGGCTCCAACATCTCGAAGCAGCTACAACCTGGGGACAGAGGGGAGGCTGAGGGTAGACGGGGGTGCGGGGCCCCACATCCTCATCCACGTGACACCCCCTCTTCTGGTTTGGGCCCTTCCATTTCCCCTCCGGGACCCTCCCTGGCCTGACTCTGCGGCCAGGTGGCTCTGGCAGGCTGACCCTGTCCCGGGCCTGGCCAAGGGAGCATTGCTCCATCACTGGCCACGGCGACCGGGTCTGGGAGGGCCCCGGGACCGCTGGGGACCACTAGGGAGAAGGGGAGTGCCGCTCACTGGATCTCGCGGAACGCCCGCTTCTCCACCAGCTTCACTTTGTACTTGCGCTTGAACCTGGGGGAGGGAGAAGAGAGCATTCGGCGACCTCACGCCCCTCCGGCGCGGGAAGGTTCCCGATGCCCGCCCCGCATGGCAGCCCCCGGCTCTCACTTGGCTCGCTCCCGAGGCTCGATCATGTTTCTCCTCTGGAAGCTCTTGAACCGGTCACGGAGGATGTTGCCCTCAGGCTGCGAGACACGGACAGGGAGGCCTCAGCGGGTGCCAGGCAGAAACCCTAGGGCCCTGACCGCTCCACAGGGTCCAGTGTGGTGGCGGTGGGGGGTGTCAGCCCCGCAGTCCCCCATTAGCCAAGGCCCCCAGTCTGGCCTCACGTACACCAGGGGCTCAGCCCGGCCCTGAGCTCATGGGGTGACAGGTACTGAGCCGTGGGCCGGCCCTGAGCTGGGTCTGGAAGAAGCAACAGGAAGGAGGCTGGAGAAGGGGGAGTGGGCATGGCCAGCAGAGGGAGCAGCAGGGGCAAAGGTGGGGTCAGAAGAAGAGTGCACGGTCGGCCCACTGAAGTACAGCTGGCTGGAGCCCCAAGGCGCGCCAGACCACACAGAGTCCATGGCTGTGTGAGGAGCTGGAGGCACTGGGGAGCCACAGCAGGTTCTGAGTGGGGGGGAACAGGGTCTATTTTGAGCTTTAGGAAGACCCCTCTGGGACTGAAGACGCTGAGAGTGGGGGCCAGAGACCAGGGGCTACAATGGGACCTGGCCAGGAGGAACGGTCTTCTGAGGGCCCCAGGCTCCAACTATCCATCACTCGGCCCCTCACCCCCGGGGACCCCGTGCCCTCAGCCCCCAGGCATCAGCCCAACCAGCCCAGCCTGGGGGCAGCCATGATGTCGCCCATAGTCCCTGGGGGACGTGGGGAGCAAGGATGGGTATCATCACCAGGCACGGGGGTCTCCCCTACAGCACCCCAGCACCCCAGCCACACAAGTACCTTCAGGGTCCTGAGTGAGTCAGACAGCTCCGAGCTGAGCTGCACGTCAATGTCAGGGTCCTGATACCTGGGGAGTGTGGGGCGTCCGGGAGGCGGGGTTCAGCCTGGCCCAGGACACAGGCCAAAGACCCCTCTTGGGAACAACAGGCTGGGCAGTTGGGTTGAGAACACGGAACTTTGGGGGAAAGAGATGGTCTCCCAGGAGGGGCCCAGGCTGAGCAAAGATAGGAAGGCGCCAGATGGGGGATTTGGACCCCTCCCGGCCTCCCAGGGAGCCCCCAGCCCGGGCCTCACTTGAGCCGCCCCAGCCGGCGGGGTCTGTCCGCCTCTGCCAGCCGCCGTGCCTGCCGCCGCTCCCGCTGTCGAGCCAGCTCCGCCAGCCGCCGCGCCACCTGAGCCTTGATCCCACGCAGCCTGAAGACCTCCTGGTGCCGAAGCCGGGCGGCCCGCACGGCAGCCTGCTGCACCCTCTGCGGGGACGGGCGAGGTCAGAGGCCAGGCCGAGCACGACCCGGCCCCGGGGGGCCTTTCCTCCACCTGCTCCCAGGTCACAGCAGCTGTTTCGCCACAGTGCTTGCTTTCTTTTCTTTTTTTTTAAAATTTATTTATTTGTTTTTGGCTGCATCTTTGTTGCTGCGCGTGGGCTTTCTCTAGTTGCGGCGAGCAGGGGCTACTCTTCGTTGCAGTGCGCGGGCTTCTCATTGTGGTGGCTTCCCTTGTTGCGGAGCACAGGCTCTAGGCGCACGGGCTTCAGCAGTTGTGGCTCGTGGGCTCTAGAGCGCAGGCTCAGTAGTTGTGGCACACGGGCTTAGTTGCTCCGCAGCATGTGGGATCTTCCTGGACCAGGGCTCGAACCCGTGTCCCCTGCATTGGCAGGCGGATTCTTAACCACTGCGCCACCAGGGAAGCCCAGCGCTTGGTTTCTGAACCGACCTTCCTTACCCGTTTTTCTCTGTCTGTGGTTCATAAGCCCTCCCCACCCCCCACCCGAACATCATCACCAGGGCAGCAGGCCTGACCTAGCGTGTTCCCCGCTGCATCCTCTGAGCCCAGAGAGGCATCTGGAGGATGCCAGGAACTAGGTCTCAGCTGACAAAGCAGCTTCAAGGATCCCAAAGAGCCCAGAAGAGCAGGCTGCCGACAGGAGAAACCAGGCTGCGGGACCGGGCGGAGCAGACGGGGCCCACGGTGCTCACCAGCATCCGGGCGGCCTTCTCCCGCCGCCGCCGCTGCTCCGTCTTCTTCTCCGCGGAGGCCGGGCGGACGGCTGTGGGCGAGGCCTCTGCTCCCGCGGCCCGGTCCCCTCCAGCCTCGGGCCCCTCGTCCTGGCCCTCGCCCGGCTCCCCTTCCCCGTCCGACTCCTCCAGCAGCCCCTGGCACATCTCCTGGAAGGCAGACTCCTGGGGGGAGGGGGCGGGTCAGGCGCACGGCAGGGAGTGGGCGGGCAGGGGGGGGCGCGCGGGCCCGGCTCACCTGCGTGGCCGCCTGCTCCGAGGCCGGCGGGGCCAGCCGCCGCTCCAGCTGCTCTGCTGCCTTCTGCCGCCGCAGCTCCACCTCGTGGGCCGCCCAGAGCAGCGTCTGGGAGGGGGCGCGGACGCAGGTGAGGACCCAGGCCCTGGAGGCCTCTCCTGGGAGTTACCGACCCGGCCCTCTTACCTCCCACCTGCACCCCCACCCCAGGGCTCAGCCCACCCCCTCGACGGCCCAGGCGCCCCCTCCTCTCCCTGGCCTCCCTGCACCGGCCCAAGGGGGTTTCTAATCCCTAACCTCCCGTCTGCTCTGCCCGTTCTCTTAAAGGACAGTCTGGTCTCTACACACTGCAGGGTTCCACTTCTAGGAAGTGCCCTGAACAGGCACACGCACACAGACAGGAAGAAGTGGTGGATGCCCGAGACCAGGGGAAATGGGGAACCGGGGGGTGACAGCTGATGGGCGTTAGGTTTCTTCCTGGGGTGATGAAAATGTTCTAAAATTGACTGTAGTGACGGCCGCACAACTCTGCATATACTAAACACCGCTGAACCGTGTCCTGTAGGTGAGTGAATCACATGCGTGGAAATCATATCTTGATAAAGCGATTATGTTAAAAAAGAAAGAAACAGAAGAAGACAGCATCTCCCGGTGAGCAACAGCCTCTGCGCGCAGCTCCTCCGCCTGCGGCCGGCCTCGTCCTCTCAGTGCTTCGCGCAGCGCTGCCGGCTCCCGGAGATGCTGTTCCCCGGGAGAGGCACGCGGCCCCCTGTCCCTGCTCAGCTAAGAGTCTGTCTCACGGTGAACAACGCTGAACAGCATTCACAGGAGCACCTGCGTCTACTCAGCGGCCTCGATTTCTCTCCAGGAACCTGAGCTCCCAAAGGGCGGGGCTTTGTCCCCTCTCTGTTCGTGACACCTGTACCCAGCAGATGTCTGTGAGATAAACACTGACTCTTGCCACCAGCTCTTCCTGTTGCTAAACTACCTTCGCCCTTGCACAAAGCTTACTCGGTCACACGTTTTGTTGCCAACAGTTGAAAGCCTTTTGCATTTATGTCCCACAGAGTTCCTGAAAGGTGCCACGGTCTCACCCATCTCTGGGCCTTTGCACGTGCTGTTCCCTCCGCCTGGAACACCCCCCTTCCTTCCTCTCTTACCATAACAAACTGCCCCCCGTCTCAGCTCTGATGCCCCCTTCTCTAGCAAGCCCTCCCTGACTCCCAAGGCTGGGTCTGATGCCCCCCCCACCCCGTGCCCTTCCATCCCAGCCCTGCCCACTTTGGGTCATCACTGTCTGGGAACAGGTCTGTCTCCCCGACTGGACCACGAGCCCTGGGAAGGCATGCCGACCAAGCGGCCAAGCACCGACTGAGAGGCCTGGCGGGGCGGCGTACCTGGTGGTCCTCAAAGGATGGGTTGTAGGAAGCTCCCGCGGGCGTCACCTCCACGGCAGGCGCCTGGGAGGGCTTGGTGTGGAGATGCTGCGGCCGCTGGAGGAGGACGAGACCAAGAAAGGGTAAGGCCCGGGAGCGCCATGACTCAAGCTCCGACAAGTGCTGGGACCCCGGGCCCGGGAGGCGGCAGAGGCCTCAGCACGACGCACGGCCTTCAAGCTAGGAGGTGCCTGCGGCATCCGGAACGATGGACAGCTGGTACCGCGGGCGCAGCAACCCCAGGACGAGCACGCAGGGACACTGCTTGCCTTTCCTGAGTAGGGTCCCTGTCGCCAGAGCGGTGCGGGGGGGTGAGATTTGCAAAACCGTGCGGTACGGTCATCAGGCCGTCACTGAGATCGGCAGCTGTGCTCGGCAGAGGGCACGAGGTTCTGCGTCTGTCAGCGCAGGACACCACAGACAAGGGCTGACGGACACTCAAGAGTGTCGCCCTGCGCCCCCGGGAGCTTGGGAGAAACGCAGGGCCCCGGGCTCACCTGAAACCCGCTAACCAGAACCTGTGCTTTAACAAACCCCCAGGGGCCCCGAGTGCACGCCCAGCTCTGAGCAGCAGCTCCCGGTACGGACTTGCCGCGCCCCTGCCCGGCCGGCCTCCACCCCAGCAGAGGCCCCCCGTCTCCAGCAGAAGCCTGGGGGTCGCCCCTGACGCCCCCTGCCCCTCCCCACAGCCAACTGCCCGCCAGGCTGGGTGCTTCTGCCCGAGGACTTGCCTTGGGTCGCCCCCTCCACCCCCGTGCTGGGGCGCCCGCCCCCACCTGTCTCACCTCCTCAGAGCACCCCACACCCCCACCGCTCCCGTGTGCAAAAGCACTTAGGATAGAAGCCCACAGCCCGAAGTGGGCTCCCCGCAGCCTTCTCCCACCCCCGACCAGCGGGCCTCCGCACCCTACAGCCCCCCCTTGCTGGAGGCTCTGCCCTCCCATCTCTGCAGGCTCGCTCGCTCCACCAGGTCTCCGGCCCCTTAGTACCATCTTACTTTCCAGTGAAGGTTTCCCTCCTCTCCCTAAAGCATGTCCCACTGACCTGCCACCACTCTGCTCTGTGCCCCGGAGGCGGGACTGCCTGCCCGGCTCCAGCAAGTGGGCTCCGGGTCACAGGCCGGTCGGGCTCGGACGCTGAGGCCCCACAGCCTGAACGCTCCCCAGCCCCGGGCTCTGACCCCTATCACCCCGGACGCCCTTCTGACGAATTCTCACCTTCACACCTTTCTTCTTGGTCTGCTCCAGGAAAAAAGGGTCCTGGCGCTCCAAGGGCCGGTCCAGAGGGTCTGCGGAGGCAGCGAGGGGCGGCTGCTGGGGGAACATCGGGGCCCTGAGGGGCTCCCTCCCAGCCCTCCTCCCTTAAGATGGCACCGAAGCACTGACCGGAAGACGGCCCGGGAAGGACTGACTCTCAGACCCCAAAGGGCTTCGAATGCCAGGCAAAAGAGCACGTGGAGGGGGTCCAGAAAGCAGAAGAGACCCAAGGCGGAGGGGCAGGAGCCGGCCACTTGGAAAAGGGGAGCACGAGCGGGAAAACGGTGCCACTTCAAGACACCTGACTCTGCCGAAGACCCTCAAAGCAACACCCGCAGGGCGCCCCCCTCAGATACGGTGCGCGGCAGCAGGGACACTCACTGTCTTTGACCCAAAGGTCGTAGAAGGGCCGCTCGACCGTGTCCTGGGGCCCGGGCTTGGCTCTGGCCGCAGGAGGGCTGAGGAGCCGGGCCTGAGCCCTGCGCGCCTCCCGGGGCAGTTCGCCCTGCTTTGCCAGCCTCTCCCATAGCTGCTGCTTCCGCTTGAGCTTCCTGGCGTTGGGGACCTGGTGGGCAAGGACGCTGGGCCGGGGAGAAGCGGCGCAGGCGCAGCGGGTGAGGCGGGCTCCCCCTGCCCCCGCCAGGCAGCCCAGCATCTCCTCCCTCCACAGGGGGCCTCCTCAGGCTTCTCCTACTCCTCACTCGATCCAGCAGCTTCGGAGACCATCTCCCCGTGTCTGCCCCCAGCCCAGGCCTCTCTCCTGAGCCCCAGACGTGACAACACAACAGCCCCTGGGGCCCTTGCCCTGGCTGTCTCCCAGGGACCGCACACACCATTTCAAAACCAACCTCAGCGTCGCCCCACTGTCCGCCCCATCAGCCGTCCACGCCCCACCCCCACTTCAGGGGTCAGTCACTAAGCCCTGCCTGACCCACACCCGGGCCGTGGCTGCCCACCCAGCCCCCCCTTCCATCCCCAGAGCCCTCGGCCCCGTCCAGGCCCATCCTCACCCGCCCAGCCACAGCGCCCTGGCCCCAGCCTCACTGTCCTCAATCCGCTCTCCAAAGCGCAAATCCGACCCCATCCTCCCCTCCAGTGCCCTTCACCTATCACCCTCCCTCCCCAGAATTCCTTTAGGGTCAGGAAGTGAGTAGGGCCTGCACAGAAGGGTGTGAGGCCAGAACCAGAGGAGAAGGAGGGTCTGGGGGTGGTGGGACACTCACTCTTTGGGTGCAGGAACCTTGGATGTGTTCTCTAGGATGAGGTCGATCCGAAGGGGTTTCTTGAGAAGCAGCGACTTCTTCTGACCTTTGGTCCTCTTCTTGTTCAGCTCTGGGGGTGGGAGAAAGGAAAGAATTAAGGCCTCAGGCCTCCTCACTACCCAAGACCAACTTCCCACTCCCCTCATTCCGGCTCCCCTGGAGACCTGCATCCCAGTACAGACCTGGAGGCCCCAGGCTGACCCCAGGCTCCCACCTGAGGAAAGAGGCCCCTGCAAAGGCAGGGCCCAGGGTGCCCAAGCTGTGACTCCCCACACCACACCCATTTCCTGGGCCAGCTGGAGGCAGCCCTGTGCTGGGGACACAGAGGAGTCAGACCCACAGCCTTGCAGACAAGGGGCTTCCAGAGGCAACAGGGAAGTGGCCACAGAACCATTAATGCTAACAAGGAAGAAAGCAGGTGGTCAGGCGACATGAGGCCCAGGGAGCTGGACTCAGGACCCAAGACGGCCGATTCTTAGCACAACAGCATTTTCTGCTTTTACTTCTAAAGCCTAATAGTAAAAAGAACTCTAGAACAAAACATACTAGGATGGAATCCGCATCCTTCCACTTGCTAAGGGACCTCATGAGAGTGACTTTGCTCCTCTGTGCTGCCAAAATGAGGTTTAACGCCTACCTCACAGGATCAGGCGGCGATGTATCGGGTTGACTAAAAACGTCGTTCGGGGTTTGCCATAACATCTTACGGAAAAACCCAAACCAACTTTTCGGCCAACCCAATAATTGCAGCTGACCATTGAACAACAAGGGTTTGAACTGTGGGAGTCCACTTATACCAGGATTTGTTTCAATAGCAAATACTACAGGAACATACGATCTGCAGTTAGTCGAATCCACAGATGTGGAACCAAGGTACAGAGGGCCGACTACAAATCACACATGGATTTTCGACCCCATGGAACGTCAGTGCCTGACCCCTGCACTGTTCAAGGGTCCATCGTTATTTCAAGATCCCACCGCACAGTGATCACCCGTGGAAGCGCGCAATCGCTGTTATCCTTCTACTTTTTTTTTTTTTTTTTTTAAACCTAAAGCAGAATCTGTAACGACTTCCTCGCCTGTTCACCAGGGCAGCTCCCCGCCTTCCCCTTCTGTTCACAGAGCAGATCTCCTCACTCCTGTGAAAGTCAACCTCTTTAATACCCCTTCCTTACCTGCTCACTCAAAGACCGCTCTAACCCAAGAGGTCCTTTCATTTCCCTTGGACCAGATCCCTTGACTGATCTCATACACGCTCATAAAGGCCATACTGCTGTTACAGCAGCCTGACGTTTTGCTCATTAAAGCTATCGGCTTTCCAGTTAAAACGGACCCCTTAGCTTTTCTAGCCCCTCCTTAAAACAAATCGCTTATTCTTCATCTGTTTTTCCAGATATTGACAGCAAACCTTATTACTCACTGAAGCAAACCCTAACTTGCTTCTCCTCCACTTGTTTTAGAAGGTCCCGACCCTGCATTTTGGCAAAGTAAAGCAAGCGGGTTAAGAGAAGTCTCTTACCAACTTATTCAAGTTGATCCTTTTGTTCTCATTAAAGAACAAACATCTTATTGAGTAAAACAGGTATGATTCCTTACAGCAAGTCCTCGACTTGGTTTTCTGCAGATTAACGGAGACCTCCTGATTTATGATTATCTACTCAACAAGGCAGATCCCGACTGGATTCTCTGGGCATTGAGACCTCTCTGAAACCTCACCAAAAAAAAATGAGTTCTTTAGCTTAGTCCCTAACTTGCTTTCTGTTCATTCCAGGTCCTCTTGTTTATATAGTAAAGACCTTTTTTTTGCAGGTGTTTGCCATCCAAGCCACGTCATTAACACAGATCCTTTTAGAGGCTGAGGGAGCCTCAATAAGGACTAATCATCGCCATACACCCGCCAAAGAAACCCTTCCTTACCTTCATTCTTGGAGCCAGTGTCCACGAAGAAGAGTTTTTCATCTGGGGCCTCTGATATCAAGCCACTGGGAGATGGAAATTCAGAATGTCAGCCATACATGTGGGGGAGAGGGGCACGAAGCTGCGGAAGGAGCAGGTTTAACCTCTCCGGGCTCAGCTTTCCTGTTATGCTCATTCAAGTACGATCTTCCCGCCTGGGACCCCTCCAGGCCAGAGCCCCTTCCTCCAGTTTGCAGATTTTACTACTTAAAACGCACTAGGGCTTCCCTGGTGGCGCAGTGGTTGAGAATCTGCCTGCCAATGCAGGGGACACGGGTTCGAGCCCTGGTCTGGGAAGGTCCCACATGCCGCGGAGCAACTGGGCCCGTGAGCCACAACTGCTGAGCCTGCGCGTCTGGAGCCTGTGCTCCGCAACAGGAGAGGCCGCAATAGTGAGAGGCCCGCGCACCGCGATGAAGAGTGGCCCCCGCTCGCCGCAACTAGAGAAAGCCCTCGCACAGAAACGAAAACCCAACACGGCTAATAATAAATAAATAAATAAATTAATTAATTTTTAAAAAAAAAACAACAACGCACTAAACTAAGCTGGGTGCATGATACGTACTGATACCGGAAAAGTGTGGTTTACCTGGATTCTAATTTAACTGGGCGTCTTGCACCCGGTGACCCTATTAAGCCCCCCAGGCTGTCACCCGGAGTTCCCAGTCCATCCCCTCGGCTTCCCCAGCGGTGCCGGACAGGGGCTCCCAGGCCCCCGGAAGTCCCCCCAGGCGGCTCGGCCTCGCACCCCGCCACACAGAACGTGGCCCAGCTGTCCGCAGTCCCGCCCCACTCACCCGCTCGTGCGCTCCTGCAGCCGCACGTCCTCCAGGAACTGATCGACCTCCAATCCCAGCGGCTCCTGAGCGAGCCGCCGCCAGCCCCGCTTCTTATTTCTTGGGCCTCGCCGCCGCCGCCTCAGCGCCGGGTCCACCGAAGTGGGCCGCAGCCCCAGGAAGCCGGAATCGGCCTCGCTTTTCGAGCACTGCCCGCCGCCACCACCACCACCCTTTCCCACCGCCATCTTGTTAAAGGAAGACCTTGCTCTCCGGCTCCCGGAAATCCGGTTTGGGGCATGCGCGCGCCGAAATCCCGCCCCCCTCCCGTGACCTACTTCCGGCTGCCGCCATCTTGGTAGGGTGGCTGGAGCCGCAAAGGGGCGGGGAGGCTACTATCTTGGTAAAGGCTAAATGGCTCCTCCCTCTTCTGCAGATTCCGGTCCGCCCCAGGTTGTAGGTTTGGGGCTCTAGCCCTAGGCGAAATACCTTTCCCGGCCGCCTAGGAATACTTTTAAAATCTGAGTATCATTTTTAATTTGTTGAATTTTTTAAAAATCTAGTTTTCTTAAAAAAGAAAAGTTATACCCGTCAGTGGCAGATTCGGCACACGAGACTTTCCAATCTCAGAACGTTTGACCTGTCAATGTTCGAACCCTAGCATCTTGGAAATCAGAGGGTTTTCGGAATGTCGAGGTTGGGAGCACAGAACATTACGTGCGAGAAATGTTAGAAACATACATTATTAGAACCCTAGAAGCACAGGCTCAGAATCATTAATCTTGGGTAAGCTACATAGTTGTGCCTCAGTTGCTTCATCCGTAAAATGGGGGCGATAATGGTTCATCTGCCTCATAGGTTGTTCTGGAGATTAAACAAGGTAATATATACAAAACCCTTAAGACTGCCGGGATCTAAATGTTAACTATTGTTATTACCTCGCCCCCTGAGACTTTATCTTAGAATCAATTCATCTATGCTGTTTACAAATAAGGAAGGGAGCTCAGATGCCCTTGGGCCCTGGCAACCATCCGTAGGGATCCAGAGCCTCATAAGGCCGTTCTCCACTCGAAAAAGGCACAGAGAAGGAAGGCGCCCCGGGGGGTTCACACAGCGGAACTCGGCCCGGGGAAGGTGACAGGCCCGGGATTCGGCCCTGGAGACCTGATCACCCACCACCTGGGGCAGGGGTTTCAGCGACCGGCCAGCCTAGCTCGCGTGTGTCCACCAGGGGGCGCCGGGAGCCGCGCCACCGGGCGCGCGTGGGCGGGGAGGGCGCGAGGCCAGCGTGTCCCGGGGGCCGTGGGTGTGGCCTTGGGTGTGAGTCGGCGGGACCACGAGCGGGGTCCCCCCTGGGCGTGAGCGAGCGCGTGCGCACACTTTGGTGGTCCTGATGGGCAGTATCACCTCCTCCCCCTCCGGGAGCCCGCTTGTCCTCGGTGTTACGTGTCAGGAGCTGTGTACCCAGGTTGTGTGGGTGGACGTCGGCCGGCAGGGAGGGGGACGGGGGCACCTTGTAACCAAGTTGGCACACACACACACACATACACACAACCCCACGGCCCAGGGCTTGGTTCCCAGGCCCCCGCGGCAGGAGGTTTGAGGGAGGGATGTCCCGGAGGGAGGGCCTCAGAGTAACTTTTCTTCGGAAAATATGTCGGTCTGGTCCCCAGCCCAGGCCTGAGTCATCAGGTTCCCGCAGCATTGAGTCATGGCCTCCACCTCTGCCCCTGAGAGCTTGGAGGGTACCCCCCTGAAGTTCTGCCCAGGGCCCTCCTTCCCCAGGGGGTTTGGGGGGGAGAGCGATCCCCACCTCTAACCCAGCCCAAGACAGCCTGACTCCCACAGGGAAAGAAGCCATGGCTTTATTTGCACTGTGGGAACGCTATTACGTTCACAGTCCCCTCCCAGGCACGGGGTGAGGGGTGACGGGCGTGGGAATCCCAGCGAGCACCCTGGAGGGGGCATTGTCCCCATCTGTTTCGCTCTTCCCCATCTTTTCCGTGTGGTCCCCCACCAGGGTCAAGCACTAATACGTAGTGAAGGCAGGAAAAGGTGTGTGTGTAGGGGGGTGAGAGTTCCCTTTAGGGGAGGGGAGGGAGGGTTGTAGCACCAAGAGCCCCTCCCCCCACGACGTCCCTGAAAAGGGGACTAAAATAACGTCCTGGGGCCTATCTGGCAGGGGCTCCACTTAAATATGGACTGATGGTGGGCCGAGAGGCTGTGCCCCAGCAGTCTAAAATTCGGACCACCAGCTGTGGGGAGCCTGAGGTCGGGGGAGCAGGCTGGGCTTTCAATCCAGGGCAGGTGAGTGGAGGACAGAAAGGCCTCAGAGTGGGACGGAAGGCGGTTTTTGGTCTGCAGAGGATCCTTCTTAAAGAAAGGGGTGTGGCAGGACCTGGGGGGAGGGGCTAAGAGGGGTCCAGCTGAGGAAGTAGGAGGTGTGTCTCCCCCCTGAGCCCCCAGTGGTCCCAAGACCTGAGGACACCATGGGGTGGAGGGTCCCCGCCTGGCTGGGCAAGAGGAAGCAGGGCAAGGGGACCCCTCTGTTAGTCATTTCAACCAAGTGGCCGCTCACTTATGAGGGGTCCTGCTCAGAATCAGGAATCAGACGGGTTAGGCCTGGGTGCGTGTCTCTGTGTTTGAGTGACTCTGTAGGTGCTCTCTCCTGAGGATGTCAGCTCCATGAGGGCATATAGAGTGTCTGCTTTGCTCTCTGCTGTAATCCCCAGTGCCTAGAAGGAGCCCTGAACATAGTAGGTGCTCAACAAATATTTGAATGAATGATGCAGGGATGGATGCTTCTGTGTGTGTGTGTGTGTGTGTGTGTGTGTGTGTGTGTGTATTAGTGTCGGAATGATGTGCTAAGTGTACGTGAGGGTAGAGGTGTGAAGGGTGGGCAGAGAAGCCTTGCCCCTCCCCTGGTCCCCACTGCCTGGCAGTGGGGGGCAGAGGGACCCCCATCCTTACAGCTAGGAGAGTGGGCAGGCAGGGTGCACGTGGGCCGGGGTGGGGATGTGCGTGCAGCCATCCGGAGCTGGGGAGCCACAGCAGGGCAAGAGGGAGGAAGGGCCGGCAGGCAGCGGCTGGCTCACTCAGCGGAGCCCTTCTGGCGCCGCTTGGAAGGTGGCACCAGGCGGCGGGGCAGGTTGGTGGGCAGCCCATGGCCCTCGAGCTTGGCCTCGATGAGGTGGCTGGCCAGGGCGAACTCCTCGTCGTCCAGCATGCCATCTCGGTCAACATCGCTCAGCTTCCAGATGCGGCCCAGCACAGAGTTGGGGAGCTTGGTACCCACCATCCAGGTCTTGGCCTTGGTGCCGCTCAGCTTGCCATCGGACGGCGCCAGGTTGTAGAAGATCTCATCATATTTGGACTTGTCCTTGGTCACCACCCACTCAGTCTCATCATCCGAGCCCTCCTCGCCGTCCTCCAGGGCCTCGTCAGGACCCCGCTCCACGAAGGGGCCCATGTGGGTGCCCTCGAAAGCGCCCCCCTGCACGCCCACATCTGTGCTTTCCAGCTCCTCCTGCCGGAGCAGGGGCATGAGCTTGGCGATGTTGTGCGTCAGCATCTCGTCCAGTGCCTCCAGCAGCTTCGGCTTCAGTGAGTGGAACTTGGTGAAGTCGTGAGCCATCAGCAGCTCCTGTGGGGAGGGGAACACAGAGAAGTCAGGAGGCACCATCCCGAAGCCCCCAGCCCCGTGCTGGCTCCGGGACACTTGGGCAGCTCTTGACAGAGAGGTGCAGAAGTATTCGATTATCTGAACACCCCGATCCGCTTGGGTACCCACCACTCAGAAGAGACTTGGGCAGCAAGGTCCCACGGTGCCCCCCCACCCCACCCAGTGCCGGGCATGACCCCAGAATCCCTGGACAGTAGGGAGAGCAGGGGCCCTCCGATGACTCAGAGCAGCAGCCTTTCACCAGCTGGTGGAGAAGGATTTCAACATTTTGACGTCAGCCACGGCTTTACCAGAGCACACCCATCAGCCCTCAGTCCTGCCCACCCTCTACGGCACCCCAGCTGCCCAGTCAACACCCCCACCATTATGCAAGTTACGAAAATGCAATTCCTGCCACCCTGCTGGCTCTGTTACCCCACCACACAGCAAGGACTAAGCGGCTTGCCCCATATTTGGAGGTTAGGTTTGGGATGCAGAGTCATCAGGAGATCCTGGGACTACCCCCCACCCCCGGGGCAAGAAGTCCTCTGGTGCTAGAGCCGCTGCAGGGCTGGGTTTGTGGTCACGCTGCTTCTCACACGTGCAGCTGTTAAAGCGATTGCACCAGAAGAGTTGCAGCAAAGACCGATCCGTATCGCAGCACCACATTAATTTCCAGAGCCAAGGCAGAGAGCTCCACTGATCATGACCATAAAGAGACGGGGGTGTGATTGATGGTGATGAGTAGGGAGGACTCCAGGGCCAGGCTGCCCAGGTTCCAACCCAGCTCTGCCACTTGGGAGCTGTGTGTCCTCAGTCAAGTGACTTGACCTCTCTGGTTTCCCTGTCAGTTTCCAGATTTGGAAAACAGGTTGAGAACTAGCACTCCCCTCACTGGGAGGTGGGAAAGGCTAAATGAATTCACCTGGATGAAGTGCTCAATAAATGTCAGCGTAATATTCACAGCTGCTCTTTATCTAGCCCAGCGGCTCTCAACCAGGGATGATGGTGTCCCCCAGGGGACAGCGGGCAATATCTGGAGACATTTTTGATTGTCACAACTCGGGGGTGCTACTGGCATCTAGTGAATAGAGGCCAGAGATACTGCTAAAACAGCCTGCGATGCACAGGACAACCCCCCCGCCCCCCGCAACAAGGAAGAATTATCTGGCCCCAAATGTCAGGAGTGTGGAGGCTGAGAAACCTTGATTCGGCCCAAACTCTGTGCCAGACACTGTCTAAGGAAGTCGTGAACACTAGCCAATTAAGCATCCAAGGTAGATACTATCAGGATGCCGATTTTCCAGTTGAAGAAACTGAGGCTCAGAAAAGTTAAGTGACTTGACCAGGTTCACAGAGCTAGTCAGTGACCAAGGGGAAATTCACTCTATTTTAATTCCTTAGTATTGGACTAGAAATATCTAAGACCCAAAGGTCACACGCTTTCAGTATCAGCCTAAAACAACCTCAAAACAGAGCCTGGGCTAGGGGCGCTAGTCCTCGCCTCCATGCCTGAGCCTGGACCTCTGTCCCCACATCCATTGGTCACTCCTGCCCTGCCCATCTCCTGTGGCTCTTCATGTACCCCAGGCTGCCACACCCAGACCCAGTGCTTTCCCTGACACTGGTTAATCCTAGGCCTGGACATGTGAGGAGCCTCCGGTTATCCCCCAATATCCATCTTCCTTTCTTCCTCAGTATGGAATCCCTGAATGTTACTGGGGCATCTGGCCACCTAGAGAAAAGACTACACTTCCCAGCTTCCCTTGCAGCAGCTGTGGCCATGTGACTTAAGTTCTAGCCAACTGGATGTCAGCACAAGTTGCACATGCAACTCTAGAATTGCCCTGTTCAATACAGTAGCCACATGTGGTTATTTAAATTTAAATTAGTTAAAATTAAAACCTAAAATTTCAGTTTTAATGTGGCTAGTGGCCACCACATTGGACAGCACGGCATAGAAAGTCACCATAGAAAGTACTATTGGACAGCCCTGTTGTAGTAAGTGTTCTTAAAGAGAGAGACTGTACCATTAGCTTCCCCTCCCGCCCCGCTCCTTGCCCTCTTCTTGCTGGCTGGAATGCAGACACAATGGCTGGAGTTTCCACGGCCATTTTGTACCATGAGGGGGTTCTTGGGACTGGAGGCCAGACTTGGAGGAGAATTAAGACAGAAGGAGACTGGGTCCCTGGCTCTGTAAAGCACCAAACCAGCCCTGGACCATACTGCAGGACATTTATGAGGGAGAGAAATAAACTTCTATCCTAACTAAGCCACAGTTGCTTTGGGTTTGCTGTTCACTCCCTTAATTCACAAAACCGCGCTCCCACAGAATCATTTGCGGGAAGTGCTTTCAGGAACCTGCCATCCATCCCTCTAGCTTTCAAGGTCCCATCCCGGAGCCCATGGAAGCCAAGCTTCCCATCACATCACCCCTGCTGCCTTCCTCCTGGGCGGCCTCCCACCTGCATCTTCTGGCAGTCCGGGAAGTCGCCGGGAGATATGTGATGCTCCAGCTGAATCTTGGCAAAGATGACGGGCAACTTGAGGATCAGCTGCTTTTTCTTGTTCTCCTTCCCAAACACGGCGGGCATCTCCTTCTTCAGGTAGCTGATGATGTAGGTGTGAACCTGTGGGGAGGAGAGTTCTCACCTAAGCCTGCCTCACAGTCACCTGCGGGGCTCGTTAAAACACGGGTTGCCCAGAGCTTCTGATTCACTAGGTCTGGGGTGGGGCCTGAGAATGTGCATTTCTAACAATTACAGGTGAGCTGCTGCTGCCCTGGGTACAAGGGCTTCCCATCTCTCCTAGGTACTCTCAGCCCCTCCCGTGGCGTAAACATCCCTCCATGTCCACTGCCAAATCTACATACCAGCCCTGGCCTCTCCCTGGAGCTCAAGACTCAGAGCTGATTGCCTTGTCAACATTCCTGGACAGCTCCGTCTTAGGATGGAATTCAGGTCCAGCCCCCGCAATGGAATTCAGGTCCAGCCCCCAGAGCTGTGCCACTCTCAGCTGTGCCCGTCTCGGGAGACAAACGGCACCTCCACCTCTCCCTACCCAGTGGAGCCCAGAAATCTGGAAATCATTCCTGATTTGATTCTCCCTCCTCACTGGCCACAACTATTTCATCAGTGAGCCCTTTTAACTCCTAAATCTCTCTTCTACTTTTCCATTTCTCTCCACCTCAGTTGCTGCACCCCCCCATCCCAGCAGTTCCATCTTTTGCCTGGGGGGGGGGGACACACCAGTCACCCCACTGGACTCCTGGCTTTCCCTCTGGCCCCTCCAGCCCCTCCAATCCTTTCCCCATGAAGTAGCAGCTGGAGGGTCGTTTTTGTTTTGTTTTGTTTTGCTTTTTTAAGGAACAAGTGCGGCACCATGAGACACTGCTACTATGTCTCAATTTGCTTCTTATCCAAGTGCAAAATTCCTCCCACAGCTGACAAGGCCCTACTGCAGCAATTCTCAAAGCGTGGCCCGGGGGTCCCCGAGACCCTTTCAGGGGTTTGCAGACTCAAAACTATTTTCATAAGAATATTAAGGTGCTGTGTGTGTTTTTTACACTCATTTCCTCCCCAGCGGACAGTGGAGTTTTTAAAGGCTAAAAGATATTGCAATTGACTGCAGAAACAGATGTGCAAATCCAGATGTCTCCTCTGAAGCCAGACATTAAGGAGACTTGCAAACATGTAAAACAGGGCCACTGTCCCCCCTAAGTTGGGTTTTTTTTTTGGGTTTGGAAAACAGTTAATTTTCATACAACATCTGTTACTTAGGTTAACAGGTAGTAGATTTTTTTCTTGCTATTTTAAATGATCTTACCATGTTAATTATTATCAATATATGTTCATTAGTATACATCGACATGATCAAAATGTGTAGATAACATTTATAATAAATGTTACTTATTAATAAGGATATAAGTATTGTTTGGGAATTCCCTGGCGGTACAGTGGTTAGGACTCCGTGCTCTCACTGCTGAGGGCACAGGTTTGATCCCTGGTCGGGGAACTAAGATCTCGCAAGCCACGCGGCACGGCCGAAAAAAAAAATTATATAAGTATTGTTGGTTAACTAATATTATGAGAGAAATAAATATGAAACGTTTTCTCAGTATTAACTTACTTCTTTTTGGATGTAACGCGAGGCTTGTGGGATCTTAGTTCCCCGATCGGGGATTGAACCCAGGCCATGGCAGTGAAAGTGCTGAGTCCTAGCCACTGGACCGCCAGGGAATACCCTCAGTTTTAACTTCTAATATGGTTAATACAGAAAGATTTAATCCGTGTACATACAAACTCTTTGCGGGCCTCAATAATTTTTAAGAGTGTAATGAGGGCCTGAGACTGCTCTTCACGACTTGGCTCCTGCCACTTCACGCAACTTTATCTCCCTCCATCTGCTCCAGCTTCCTCACCTGCCGTCCTTTTTTTATCAGCATGTCAACCACTTTCCTACCTCAGGGCCTTTGCATGTGCTACTCCTCACCTGGAACTCTGCCCTAGTCTCCCAACAACTGGCTCCTTCAGCTTCCTTTTGATGTCACCTCCTCACAGAGGCCATCCTATGGGAAGCAGGTGCCGCAAGCACCACCATCCAATTCCTTTCTACCTTTACTTTTATTGTTTCATTCACAGCACTTATCACAATTCATCATTATTTCATTTATCTGTTAGTTTACTTATTCTGTCTCCTTCCATCAGAATGTGAGCTTCAGGAGGGCTGGGACCTTGTCTGTTCCCTCTGTCCCCAGCACCGGCACAGTGTGCAGAGAAAAGACTCAAGAAATATTTGTGGAATAAATAAATGAACTTGAGAACCTTTGAGCCACGATCTCATAAGTTATCAAAAAGCAAACAAGGAGGGGACTTCCCTGGTGGTCCAGGGGCTGAGACTCTGCGCTCCCAATGCAGGGTGCCTGGGTTCGATCTAGATCCCACATGCTGCAACTAAAAGATCCCACGTGCCACAACTGAAGATCCCTCACGCCGCAACTAAGACCCGCCGCAGCCAAATAAATAAATATTTTTTTTAAAAAAAGCAAACAAGGAGAGAAAAAAAATGAGCATTCATATGTCCTATTTTTAATAGGAAGCTCAATAATTAAATGGATAGGGTTAAATAAAAATAGAATATATCTGGAAAAAGACAAGAAACTACTCACGGGGGTTGCCTGCAGGGAAGAGAACCTGAGAGCCATTGGGGTCAGAGGTGGGAGGGGGCACGTTTGACAGAACATGAGTGCTTTCCCATGAGATGGTCTTAAATGTTCAATTAAAAACACTCATTAAGGGGGCTTCCCTGGTGGCACAGTGGTTGAGAATCTGCCTGCCAATGCAAGGGACACGGGTTCGAGCCCTGGTCTGGGAAGATCCCACATGCTGCAGAGCAACTAGGCCCGTGAGCCATAACTACTGAGCCTGCGCATCTGGAGCCTGTGCTCTGCAACAAGAGAGGCCACGACAGTGAGAGGCCCGTGCACCGCGATGAAGAGTGGCCCCCGCTTGCCGCAACTAGAGAAAGCCCTCGCACCGAAACGAAGACCCAACACAGCCATAAATAAATAAATAAATAAATAAATAAATTTAAAAAAATCATACAGTGGCTTCCCATTGTATTAAAAAAAAAACCCACACTCATTAAAAAGTCCTTTTAATGAAAACCTAGGGGCAGGACAGGAATAAAGACGCACATGCAGAGAATGGACTTGAGGACACGGGGAGGGGGAAAGGGTAAGCTGGGACGAAGTGAGAGAGTGGCATGGACATATATACACTACCAAATGTAAAACAGATAGCTAGTGGGAAGCGGCTGCATCGCACAGGGAAGGGAGATCAGCTCGGTGCTTTGTGACCACCTAGAGGGGTGGGATAGGGAGGGTGGGAGGGAGATGCAAGAAGGATGAGATATGGGAATATATGTATATGTATAGTTGATTCACTTTGTTATAAAGCAGAAACTAACACCATTGTGAAGCAGTTATACTCCAATAAAGATGTTTAAAAAAAAAAAAAAGTCCTTTTAATGAGTCATAGGTTTAGAATGCTAAACATTTTGGTGGCACCTTGGCTGACTCCAATCCTCATCTCCCATCTCCACCACCCTGGGCTCCTTGTTCAAGTATGTCCCGGCCTCAGGGCCTTTGCGCTTGCTGTTCCCTCTGCCTGGGTATGGTCTCCCCCAGATCTCCACTCTGCTCACCCCTTCCCCTCCTTCAGGCCTCTGCTCAAATATCGCCTCCTCCGGGAGACCCTCCCCAATGACCCTAAAATAGCCTCTCACCAGTCTCTCTGCTTCACTTTTCTTCATAATCCTTATTACATACAATATAATATTAGAGATTAATTTGTTTAACATCCACTTCCCAATTAAAAAGCAATTCTACAAGAAAAGAAACTTTATCTGGTTTTGTTCCCTGCTCTATCCCCAGGACCTAGAACAGTGCAGGAGCACATCGTAGGCGCTCAATAATTGTTTGTTGAATTAATGCTATCGAGTCACCTCAGCGAGCTCGGTATGAAGGTTCACGGCATCCTGGTCTCTTTAGAATCAGAACCGCCCAAGACCCTGGCCTCAAGTGTCCCAGCACAGTGAAATCACCCCTTCTAGCAGCACCTATCACTTCAACCAAAGGGCAGAGCCAGAGGACTCATCCACATCCGACACTGGGACAGACAGGGAAACTGAGGCACAGAGGGGTAGTTACCAAGAGTGCAGAAAGGCCTTGTACTGTTGGAGGAGTGCATATGGGGAGGTAAACGGTGTGTGCTGTTGTTTGATGGCTGGACCAAGTGTGGCAGAATCACACATGGGGAATGAGCGGGTGACACGGGGCAGGGGAGAAGCAACAAGGCTTGGTCACTGTAGACCCTGTGTCTTGAGCGGCACTGGGGAGCCATAGATGGATCTGCAGGAGGAAGGGGAAGGAGTGGTCTGCAGGTCTGAGAAGGCCAATCAGGGCAGGGGTGTGGCCAGGCCGGTGGGTGGGGCCTACGAGAGCGGGCCAACGGGGAGAGGGGGCGGGGCCTAAGGGCGGCTCCTCGGGAACCCAGAAGACAGGAGGAGGCCAGGCACTAATGGCTTTTCCAGAGAGGAAGCCGCGGAAGGTGCCAGGAAGAGATAACGTGGGTGGGCGGGGTGGACCGGGGCGCGGGTCCCGGACTCCGGGGTTTGTCTGGGTTTCCGGAGCCACCTCCTGCGTGGCGGGGGCACCAGGTGTCCGGCCCCACCCCGCCCCTGGGTCCCACGGACCCTGGGCTCCCCCTCCCGCTGCTGTCTGCTCCCCCGAGGGACCTGGGGGACCGGGGTCCATAGGGGAAGAGGGTGACCCAGGGGGAGACTGAGGGAGGGAGGACTGAGAGAGGGAGAAAGACAGAGAGAGAAAAGAGAATGAATGAGGGAAGAGAAGAGGAAAAAAAGAGAGACAATAAGGGAGAGAGAGAAACTGAGAAAGAGGTAGAAATGAGATGTAGAGAGAGAGAGAGAGAGAGACAGAGAGACAGACAGAGACAGTCCAGGGCCTGGGCAGAGGAGGAGAGAAAGGTGGATTCTGGAGCCCTCAGGAGCCGACCACACTGGGCAGCTCCCTCCCAAGGAGGATTCCTGGGGTGGGGGCGGGGCTCTGACTCACCCCCTCTCCTTAAACCAACACCTCAGGCTCCTCCATCCCCCATAACCTTCCAGGCCTCCCTGCCTGCCCAGCTTCCTGCCCCACCTCCACCCTGGCAGGCAGCCTCCCCTGTGAATGTTCCATTCGTCCTCCAAAACGCTCTTAAACCAGTGCTCTGGCCTCCCAGTCCCGGAGGCCCTGTCCTGATCCAGGCTCCTCCTTGTTCCTCAGTCCCCAGCCTCCTCCCTGGTCTGGGAGCCGAGTCTCACTGCCCTTGAATCCACCCTCCAGAAGGCAGCTAGAGTCTGACCCTGTCCCTCCCCTGCTCTGAATCCTTCCATGGCTCCCCAGTGCCCTCAGGACAAAGCACAAGTTCCAGGCCACAGTCCTGGGTGATCTGACTCTCACCCACCCCACCCCACCCCACCCCTGCCCCTAGCCTCAGATTCAGTTACTCCCACTGTCTACACTGGCTTCAACACTGACATTTTTTCCTCTTCCTTGAACTGGCCGTGTTCTCACCTCCAGTCCACGCACTTGCTGGTCCTGCTTTCTAGAATCTCTTCCCCTCTTTGTCCTCCTCATCCTCCAGTTTGCAGCTCAGATGCCCTCCCGGATTTCCCCTGGGCTCCCCAGTCTCAGCCCTGACCATGTTGGATGATCACTGTCTGGGGATGGGGTGGTCTTCTCCCCTGGACTGTCTTGGTCACTGCTGTGTTCCCAGCACCACCCGGCACAGGGCCAGGCACAGCAGGAGAACTTTCTCAGATTAGAGAACTTAACTAATCAAGAGAGTTGATGCCAGGGACCAGCAGTCAAGTAGAGGAGGATCAGAGGAAAGGCAAGAGCTGCCGCTGCCTCCCCAGCCCCGGTTACTGCTCAGCCAGCCCCCCATTACTGCTCACCCGCACCAGCCGGGCCCTCTTCACCAGATCATTGAGCTTGCGCAGTGCGGCGTGGCGCGGCAGGCCCTGGATGTCGCGGAAGAGGTCCTGCTCCTCGAGCTCGAAGAGGCGCCTGTTGTCGGGTACCAGGAGGGGCTGGGACCAGAAGGAACCGATGTAGACGCGCAGCACCTCGGGCGTGCCCACCACCTTGCCCAGCGCCCACATGAGCGCCCCGTAGACGCGCATCAGCTGCTGCGTCTCCACCATGTCGGCCTTGTTGAGCACCACGCGGATCTTGTCCTCGTGGCCTCGCAGGGCGCCGATGGCCTCCGAGAACTCGTCTGAGATCTCCAGCTTGTGAGCATCGAAGAGCAGGATGATGAGGTCCACGCGCTCGGCGAACCAGCGCAGCACTGCCGGGAAGTCGTAGCCTAGGGGGAGGGGGTGGGACGGGGGCGCCAGGGGCAGAGGTCAGCACCCGAGCCTCCAGCCACTGGGATGCAGCCATTCCTTTGGACTCAAGTTAGACTGTACCGGATGTTCAGGTTGTTAACCTTCGAAATTTTTGTCTATGAGAAACAGCTGAGGCCCCAGGAGTGCCCCCCACAGCTCTGTCTCTGCAGCCCTCAGAATTTCCCCCATCACTCTGGCCCCCGTCTCTCAAGCCATCTGACTACAGGGGACAATCACCCCCTCCCCTTTTTCCTTCATTCTTTAGGCAGATATTAGCAGCGGGCATTGGTCCAGTTATTGAAACACTCAAGTGTTCCTAATAGACTCCCTTTGCTTCTATGGACAACCCACCCCCACCCCCCGCAAGGCCCCCGAGTGCCTCCGTCACCCCAGCCCCTCCCCAGGATCTGTCAGATCTCCCCACCATCCAGCAACTGAAGATTTCACTCGGGCCCCGGTTATGCTCTTGCCATAGCAGATGTTAAATACTTTAAATTTATTAACAACATTTACTGAGTCTTCTGTGTGCCAGGCCCTGTCCTGGGCACTGGGGGTCCCACAGAGAACACCCAGACAAGGTCCTTGCCTTCGTGGGGCACCCATCCCAACAGCTGGCTCCTGGGTCCATTCATTCATTCCTTTCACCTTTCATTTCCTCACTCATTCATTCACGCTGTTTGCTTTTTTGCTTGTTCGCTCATTCATTCAGCAGCAAGTGACGCTTGGGAGAGAGGAGAGGAGCAGTTGAGACCCCCCGACTTGGCAGTTGGGAAGACCCGCATTTGAATCCCGGCTCTGCCCGCATCAGCTAGGTGACCTTAAGCAAGCAGGTAACCTCTCTGGACCTCTGTTTCCTCCTCAGTAAAATGGAAATCATCATAGGACCTACCTCCTCGAACTGTGTGAAGATTAGAATACACATGAGGGGACTTCCCTGGTGGCCCAGTGGTTAAGACTCTTTGCTTCCAATGCAGGGGACGCGGGTTCGATCCCTGGTGGGGGAACTAAGATCCCACATGTTGCGCGGCCAAATAAATAAATAAAATTTAAAAAAAAATTTTTTTAAGTAATACACATGAGCTAAGATATATAAAGAGCTTAAACAGTGCCTGGCGCTGAACTATACACTTAAAATGAGTGAGCTTTAGGCATGTGAATTATACCACAATAAAACTCTTAAAAAAAAAACGGTGCTAGGCGCATGGTAAGCACTCAACAAACATTACTCATGATGCCTGCGAGACACCGTTGGGGGGTCATCCAGGAGCCATCCCCAGAGCCGCCTGCCCTGTGCTGGGGACACAGTGTGGCTCAGGCAGCCCCAGGTCTGTCGTTACTGGGCTCACGGTCCAGAGTGGTCAGGCTGGGATGCAGCAGCCCAGAGGGGAGCGCCTGACCCAGCCTGGGTAGTCAGGGAGGGCTTCCAGGAGGAGGGAACAGAGTGGCAACCTGGGGGATGAGGAGTTAACTGGCAGAACAGGGAGCCATCGCTGATTCACCTGAAGTCACCTCATGCCCTTCCCAATTCAACTTATTGAATCTTCAAAACGACCCCAGGAGACAGGCACTCTTATGACCCCCATTTTCCAAAAGGGGAAACTGAGGAACAGAGAGGTTAAGGGATTTACTCCAGATACTCAGGTAGGAAGCAACAGAGCAGCAGCCCCGTGGGCCTCCACGCTCTCCTGGGGAGCTGGTGCCAGGCCAATCCTGCATGAGAGGAAGCAGGCTCCTGCAGCCACTGGGGACGAGATGGGATGGGGTGGGGGGTGGGTGACACTGTTTTGCGGGGAGAAAGGGCCAGGTCACCAGAGGAACAGCAGCTGGGGCCCCTCCTCCCTCCCCAATGTCTACACAAACACACACAGCGGCCCGGCTTTGGAAAGTGTGTCTCATGCAGGGAGGGACGGAGGGAGGGAGGTTGAGTCAGCGCGGGAACGGGAGACATGGCAGAGAGGCACCCTGGGGCGCACAACGGGAACAGGAGAACGGGAGACGTGGCAGAGAGGCACCCCGGGGCACACAACGACAGCCTCACAGAGGAAAAGCAGTCATCATGGGCACTTCCATAGCACCTAGTGTGTGCTACATACTGCTCTAAGTGCTTCACACATTTTGACATTTAAATTGAACCCTCAGGGCAACCTATGAGGCTGATACTATCACGTTCCCATTTTACAGATGAGAAAACTGAGGCATGGAGAGGTTAAGTGGCTCAGCCAAGGTCCCACAGTTTAGAAGGAGCAGAGGCCAGATCTGAACCCCGCCAGAAGGCTCCACTATGCTACAATCACACACGTGTGGCCTTCACAGATATTCCAGGCAGAGGCCGCTTGCTCCACCAGTGCACACACACATGCACACACACACTCATGCACTCAGGAGCGTACACCTGGACACCATCAGAGCCGCACACTACAAGATGCAGACTCCCAAACACACCCTCACTCACAATCTGGAACCTACACAGATATCCGTGGTCACGCAATTGCAAAGACGTTGTGAGACCCACACAAAGTAACAGCAGCAGGCACACACAAGCCCGTGCACACTCGCACACGCACCAAACTAGAGACACAGTCATATATAGTTACACAAAAGATACACTCATGCACATACACACACACCCCCCCCCCTCACTGTACACACAAGGGCACAACTGTATACAGAGATACAATCACATGCGGTCACATCCAATCCAACAAAATCCCCTCAGGCCTTCCTACACGGCCACACACAGGTACAATCCCAAGCAGAGCCCTGACACCTCAGAGTCACACCACAATTACACACTTTCCCAGACACACACTAAATGATCCACACAGTCACAGAAAAGTTCCCTTGCCCAACACACTCACACACACATTTCACAATACAACCACATATGGAGACACGATCAGTCACTGTCACACACAATCCCACAAAGCCCCCCGGCATCCCTCAGAGCCGCACACAAAGTCACACCCTGCCACAATCACAGGCACAAACTCCCAGACACTCACACACACGCACACACACATACATCCTTACAGGCAGACGGACAGACTCTCCTCTTCCCCTACCTCTGCTGAAAGGGAAGGAGACCCTGTTCTCTGCTCTTCCCCACTTCCTTTGGGCTCCCACCCTGCACCCCTGCCCTGGCTTGGAGGCCTCCCTCCCCTCCGACTCTCCCAGGCCCACGCCCCAAGCTCCCCCCCACCCCATTGCTTCTGCAGCTGCCTCCTGCCTCCCTTCCGGGGAACAGGCGCTTCCTGGGCAGCGGCCAGGGACTCCCGTCCGCGCCCTCACCCCGAGGCCCAGCCTCCTTGCCTCCCTGCAGTCGCCTCCCACTCCCCTCTGCCCCACACTGCGGCCTCCTTTGCCCCAGTTTCTGGCCTCCGAGGGCTTGCAGGACAGGGGTGGAAGGGGACAGAAATGCTGGGTGGAATGAGGGTGGGGGCCGGGCTCCCTCGGAGGCCCCGCTGGAATTCACCCCCTCCCCTCCGCGCTCCCCCTGCACAGCTGTTTATAAATTCCAGGCCGCCCTTGGCCCCCGCCCAGATTCCCCTTCCCAGGTCCTCCTCAGCCCCATCTGTGGCCCAGACACAGAGCCAAGAGCTCACACGGGCCCAGGGCCTGCCTGCCCGGCTCAGCCTCCTCGCTGGGTCTCCTGTCTCTCTGTATCGCTGCCTCACCCTCTGAATCTCTGTCCATCTTTGACTTTGTGTATCTCTCTCTGTCTCTCTTGATCTCTCCCCCTCCATCCTTCAGACCCACCCAGATATGCAGCTGCAGCCCGTTCGCACGTGTTCACCCACACGCCTCCCCCACCCTTCAACGTGTGCCAACATGGAGGGATCACAGCCTTCCACCAGCTCCCTTCTGCTACCCCACCAGCTCAGGGCCGGCGGACACAGGCCCAAGTCCTAGCAGAGACCCTGGGACCCTCCCCCCTCAGACCCAAGAGTCCAGGCCCCCAGCCCCTCCTCCCTCAGACCCAGAGATCCGGGCCCCCAGTCCCTCCTCCCTCAGACCCAGAGATCCGGGCCTCACTCACCGCGGCTCACTCTCTGTTTGGCCCCCGACAGGATGCCTGGGGTGTCGATGATACTAATGCTCTCCAGGACCTGATTGGGGAGCTGGGCGCACATGAACCTGGGGCAGAGGGAAGGTCAGGGGTCAGTGCAGGGAGGGGCAGGAGGAGAGGACACATAAGAAGGGAACCCAGGACTGCACCGAGGAGAATCAGGTTCAGGGAAGGGAAGAATCTTGAAAGAGAAAAGGAAGATCAGGACAGAGAATAATAACTATAAAAAAAAAAAAAATCAGAGCTGATGTTTAATGAGCACTTACTTTGTGCCGGGTGCTGTTCTAAGCACTTTGTAGGTGTTAATTCATTTAGTCCTCACAACAACCCTATGGAGTAAGGACTATGGTTATCCCCATTATCCAGATGAGGATAGGAGAGAAACAGAGAGGTTAAGTCACTTGCCCAAGGCCACCCAGCTAGACAGCGGTCGAACCCATGCGTCCCTGGCTTAACTGCTCCCCTAGAGAAGGCAGGAAGAGGAAGGATCTAGTAGAGAGAAGGGAATTGGGGCTGAAAAGGAGAGAAACACAGGCAGGGATGGGGCGGGGTTGGGGGCCAGGGACAGGAAGATGCACTCCTGGCTCCTGGCTGCACACCTGTTGAGGAAGGTGTTCCCAAAGGGGTTGAGTTTGCGGAAGGGCTTGTCTGGGTCAACGACGAGGGCGTTGCCAGGCACGGTGCCCTCGGTGTCACCATGCATGACGGCCACGAAGCAGTCGGTGGTGGGCTCGGGCCCCACCCGGGAGCCGGGCACCTCCTGCTCCAGCAGGTACTGGATGAAGCTGGTCTTGCCCGTGCTGTACTGGCCGGCCACCAGCACCATGGGCTTGCCGTCAAAGTCAGCATCCTCCAGCGCTGGTGAATGGAAGGCCCCGAAGCGGTAGTGCTCCTCGAGAGGCAGCAGCTTTTCACGGTACAGCTCCTTGAGGGCTGAGGTCACCGTGCGGATGGCCTCGGGCTGCTGGCCCCGAGCCCCGCCCCGCTTCAGCCAGCTGAACATGATGGCCGCACACTGCCTGCTGAGCTCGCTGATGGAGATGCACAGGGGGAGAGCTACCTGTGGGAGGAGAGGATGTTGATGGGGGACTGCCTGGAGGAAGAGGTGGAGAAGAAAGGGAGCCAGGAGGTCGAATAGATGGAGAAAGATGGTGGAATGGGTAGGGAAGAAGAGCTTCTTAGAGCACTGTTTGTGGATGGCAGGAGTTGACGGCTGAAGGAGGAAGAAGGTGATTATTCCAGCTGGAGAAAGAGAAAGAGAGTAACAATGGCATGATTGAAGAAGGGGGATTGATGGTGGAAGACCAAGAGATAAACAAAGGGAAGGATGCAGAAGCTGATTGGAAGAAGTGTATTCCTTCATCTTTTTCTTTCTCCTCCACCCCTCCCATTATTTTGCACATTTTCACTGAAATCACACCATGTGTCAAGAGCTATGGATGCAAACATACTCCAGAGACCAGCCCCCCCACAGTCAGAGCCTCCAGTGAGGAGAGAAACTGGGCACCAAGCAGTCAATGATGCTTGGGAAATGCCGGGTAAGAGGACTTGTAGGCACCAGAGGGGGACATGGTGAGCCAACCACAGGATTGGGAAAGCTCTGGCTGGGCTGACTTTTGAGCTGCTCCCTAAAGAGTGGGCATGACAAGGGCATTTAGGCAGAGAGGATGGGGGGTATCATGACCTGGAGCTGTGGAATGGATGGACAGAGTGGCTGGACACATGGGCACAAGGATGAGAAGCGAGTCTGAACTACTGCCTGGGTCCCCCCAGATCATGATGGGGCTTGGGCATTCACAAGAATAGTAACATTTATGATCACTGCATGCCAGACACTGCTCTAACTCATTTAATCTTCACAAAAACCCTGTCAGGTAGGGCTATTATTATCCCCACTTTTCTGACAAGGAAATGTAGGTTCAAGAAGATAGCAATAACTTGCCCAAGATCACTTTGCTAGAAAGTGCTCAAGCTGGGACTCCAGGCAACCTGACCTCAGAGCCTGCACTCCTATCATAGGTCTAAGGAGTTAGGGAGAGAAACAGTTACCAACCCAGCAGCAGTGAGCACTTCCAGCACCCAGACCGTGTTCTCTACATTTCCTTACTATCCTTTCATGCTCTGTAGGATCTGTAGTGATGTCCCCTCTTTCATTCCTGATATCAGTCGTTTGTGTCTGCTTTTTCTTTTTTTTTTCTCCCCTTGATCGGTCTAAGTGGATGTTTATAATTGCACTGATCTTTTCACAGAACCAACTTTTCGTCAGATTGGAGTCTCTAAATACCATTTTCCACTAAAAGAGAAACTGAGGCTTCTTGGAGAAATGGCTGATTCTGGGGCTGAGGTGGGGAAAGAACAAGTGAGCCTGGGTCAGACAGTGGGGAAGTGCTCAGACATAGACGGGGCATGTCACAGGGACACAGACTCAGCCTGACAGGACTCCCACTGGCCAAAATGGGACAATTTGGACATCAAAAATAACTTCAAATCAAATATGTTAAAATACATAAAATCATAATGATACTTTAAAAAAGGAAAAGAATTCGGATTCGGGGAAGGTGTGCCAGGGAGGTAAAGGAGAGGCTGGAGCCAGGACCTGGGATGTTGGCAGAGGGAGGGAGCCCTGGGTGGTGTCCTATGCAGGGAGGGACCTTGGGGACATCTTGGGGAGGACGCTTTGGGGGTGACTGGACAGGCGATCGGGTTGGTGAGGTAGGAGAGGAGCTTGTGGGTGGGAGGAGGGACCAAATAGGACAGAGATGGATGAGGGCGGTGGAGGGAGACCCCAAGGAGGGGATCCCCTCTGGCTGAGAGGATGGGGGAGTGGGAGACACTGGAAGGGAGGAGGAGAGAGGGGGACACTGTTACTGGAAGGGGCTGGGGGGAGACAGGGAGGTTTCGGAAGGGAGTGGGGAGAGCCGGGAGACCATTACACAGTGACTGGGGTGGAGACTGAGGGTCTTTGGCGAGCAGGGGAATAACTCAGAGCCAAGGCAGACTCGGGGGCTCCGCGGGCGGAGGCTGGGAGGCGACAGCTGCGGTCGGGGACCACTCACCGATGGGGCGCGCAGGCGGCTGGACCGGGCGGGCGAGCTGGGCGGGGGTCCCGCGGGGATTCAAGGCGCCCGCGGATCGGCCTGTGCTCGCGGTCCAGTCCGGAGCCGTCTGAGCCGGGTGGGGCAGAGAGCCGGGAGGAGGGACGGGAGGGGCGGGGGGGGGGGGGCGGGACAAGGCGCCCCCGCCCCCCCGAAACCGGGCGCCGGGCCTCTGGCGCCCCCCGGTGGGGAGTGGCAGGGCGCCTTTGCGAGATGGGTGAGTGGGCGGGCTCCCGGTCCCCGGTTCAAACTCCATCCCTGTCTCCCTTCCTAACAGGGGAATAGTAACAATAAAACAATAACACCAATAATAATAATAATTTATTATCAGGAATAATAATTTTAAAACTTAAACGAGTTCATGAAACTCCTCTGCTCAAAACACTCCTTGGTTCTTCTCTCACTCCAAGTAGAAGCCAAAGCCCTCGGAGTGACCCACAAGACCCTGAACGATCTGCGGGCTCCCTTTGCCCTCACCTCCTTCTCTCTCCTCCTCTCTCACTCAGCTCCAGCCACACTGGCCTCTTCGCTGTTCCTCATACAACCTTCCAACTTCAGGGCCTTTGCACTTCTTGTTCCTCCAGCTGGAATGCTGTCTCCCCCAGGGATCCAAGTGGCTCCCTCCCTCCCCTCCTTCAGGTCTCCACCCAAATGTCACCTCCTCTGAGAAGCCCTCCCTGATCTCCCACGATTTATCCATTATCGCTGCTTTATTCTTCTCTGTCGTCTTTATCACCACTCTACATATTTTACATTTCTGTGCTTCAGCGACGGTCTCCCTCACGAGAACATGAGCTCCATGAGAGCAGGGATTTTAGACTGTCACCAAGAGGAATCGCTGATGTTCTCACACTTGGGTTGTTTTGGAATTTCTAGGGATTGTTTACTCATCGCTGATTAGACCCACAGCTAATCGTGCACTGATACACCAGCCCCTATTACCATGTCACAAACTTGTGGATTTAAAAAAAAAAAAATTTTTTTTTTTTTATTTGGCCGTGCGGCATGCGGGATCTTAGTCCCCCAACCAGGGATCGAACCAGGGCCCCCTGCAGTGGAAGCGTGGAGTCTTAACCACTGGACCGCCAGGAAAGTACCAGACTTGTGGATTTTTAAAAATATACTGATGGGACTTCCCTGGTGGCGCAGTGGTTAAGAATACGCCTTCAGGGACTTCCCTGGTGGAGCGGTAGTTAAGAATCCACCTGCCAATGCAGGGGACATGGGTTCGAGCCCTGGTCCGGGAAGATCCCACATGCCGCAGAGCAACTAAGCCCCTGCGCCACAACTGCTGAGCCTGCACTCTAGCGCCCGTGAGCCACAACTACTGAGCCCGCGTGCCACAACTACTGAAGCCCGCGTGCCTAGAGCCCGTGCTCCTTAACGAAGAGTAGTCCCCTGCTCACTGCAACTAGAGAAAAGCCCGCGAGCAGCAACGAAGACCCAACGCAGCCCAAAATAAATAACTAAATATAAATAAATAAACTAAAAAAAAAAAAAGAAGATGGAGAAGGCAGCCAGTGAGCTTGTAGTTCGGACACTGTCAATCTTGGGTTCCAATCCTGCTCTGTGTCCAGGTGATCTGGGCCCTGAGGTAGCCATTCCTGGCCTCTTTTTCCAGATGGCTCAGCTGTAGAAAAGGGACCCCCCAGATGCCCACTCTGCTGCTTCTAGCGTCTAAGAACAAGTATCTAAGAAGTTTGGTCCCAGGACTTCCCTGGCAGTCCAGGGGTTAAGACTTCGCCTTCCAGTGTAAAGGGTGCGGACAGGATCCCTGATGGGGGAGCTAAGTCCCACATTGCCTTGCAGTCAAAAAACCAAAACATAAAACAGAAGGAATATTGTAACAAATTCAATAAAGACTTTAAAAATGGTCCACATGGGAAAAAAAAAAAAAAAGAAGAAGTTTGGTCCCAAGGACTAACCGTAGGAGCTGAGATCAGTTTTGGTCTCCTGCCCAGGGGCCCGGGAGGGGGAGCGTCTCTGGCTCCTGCACAGCCGGCCAAGGCCTTGCTGTTATATACCCCCCTCCCCCCAAGCTGGGTGTGCATAGGGGAAGGTCGCAGGCTCCCAGCCAGACCGCCGGGCTTGCAGCCCAGTCTGACACTGCATCCCTCGGGGCCTCGGTTTCCTCACCTGCGAGGTGGGGCTATCAGTTCCCACACGGGGGCTTCTGTGAGCATCAAGTAAGATACCCCAGATGAAGGGCTCGGAGCAGTGCCTTGGTAAGTGTTCTGAAAACGTTACTCATCGTGTTTCTCTGCTCGGGCTGCATGCAGCCCGCCTTCCAGAACTGAGGCGGTGAGCAGGTGGAAATCACTGGCAAACTTCTTTACGCGGCCAGGCCACGTGAGGTCTTCCGGGAGCTTGCGGAGGGGATTAGAGGATGTTAAGAACTGCCATTCTCCTTCAGTGCTTTATTACGTACGTGTGGGGAGTAGGTCTAGAGCTAGGAAGGGGGGCGGTCCCTCTCCTGGAGATCCCACGTATATGCTCCTCCCCCTCAAACACCCCCGGGAGCCTGAAGAGGAACGGGGAGCATCACCGTAGTTCAGCCGCCGTCACTCCCACTGACTATGGCAGTCGCCTCCTCGCCATGTCGGTTCCCCATACGGCCGCCAGAGGGCGCCTGGGAAACCTAAAACAGCTCAGCTCTCTGCTCGGAACCCTCCTGGGGCTCCCGCCTCACTCACGGTCAAAGCAGTCATCACCGTGGGGCTCAAGATTCTACAGGATAGGCCTCGTTTGTTCTCTCTGACCTTACCTCTTGTCTGCACCCCCTTCTTCCCTAGGTTCCAGTCACAGGGCCTCCTCGCTGTTTTACATTCCACCCACGCTCCTGCCTCAGGGCCTTTGCACTGCCTGTTCTCACTGCCTTGGGTGCTCTATCCTTAGATCTCCCCGTGGTTCCCTCCCTTATTTCATGCAGCTCTCTGCTCAAATGTCACCTCCTCAAAGAAGTCTTCCACTCCCACCTGATCCTGAGGGCCGTCATGTGCAGTTGGGCAGGTTGTTCACTGCACAAAGCACTCGCTTGTATGAAGGGGGCTGGACTCCAGGTCACATGCTGCTCTCCAAACTCTAGGAGAAAGGGGTGCTGTTTTCTAGTTCACACAAAGGGGTTCTAGGGACTAGCAGCTGCTTTGTCCACTCCTTCACTCTGTGTCATGGATTGAGTTGTGGCTCCCCAAAAGATACGTCAATGTCCTAACCCCTAGTGAATCAGGTGTGAATGTGATCTTATTTGGAAATAGGGTCTTTGCAGATGGAATCAAGTTAAGATGAGCGCATACTGGAGTAGGATAGGCTCTAATCCAATATGGCTGGTGTCCTTATAAGACACACTGATGTACAGGGAAGATGGCTTGGAAGGAGAGACTGGAGTGATGGAGACACAAACCAAGGAACACCTGGGAGGGCCAGAGACTGGAAAAGGTAAGGAAGGATCGATCCTCCCCTAGAGTCTCTAGAGGGACTGTGGCCCTGCTCACACTTTGATTTGAGACTTCTAGCCTCCGGAACTGAGAGAATAAATTTCTTTCTTTTAAGCCACCCACCCAATTGGTGGTACTTTGTTATGCCAGCCATGGGAAACTAACACACCCTGCTTGATTTTCCCCACATCTCTGACACTGTACACGTTTACAGTCAATCCTCATTGTGAGCAGGTGCCCTATTTGTGAATTAGTCCACTTGTTAAAATGTATCTGTGATGCCACAAGCTCACAGCACTTCCACAGACATGCGCAGAGTGAAACGTTGAGTCGCTAAGGCGGCGCCCTTGTACTGGAAATGAAGTATCCTTTTGGGGGTCTATTTAGTGCCACGTGTCTCACATTTCTGTGCTTTTGTTGATTTCACTGTTTTATTTTTCATAGTTTTTTTTTTTTTAATTTAATTTTTGGCTGTGTTGGGTCTTCCTTGCTGCGCGCGGGCTTTCTCTAGTTGTGGCGAGCCGGGGCTACTCTTCCTTGCAGTGCGCGGGCTTATTGGCATGGCTTCTCTTGTTGCGGAGCACGGGCTCTAGAGCGCAGGCTCAGTAGTTGTGGCGCACAGGCTTAGTCGCTCCGCGGCATGTGGGATCTTACCGAACCTGTATGCCCTGCATTGGCAGGTGGATTCTTAACCACTGCGCCACCAGGGAAGTCCTGATTTCTCTGTTTTAAATGGCCCCCAGGTGTAGTGCTTTGTGCTGTCTCAAGTGCTTAAGCACAAGAAGGCTGGGGTGTGCCTCACGGAGAAAATACGGGTTAGAGAAGTTTCACTCAGGCACGAGTTATAGTGCCGTTGGCTGTGAGTTCAATGTTAACGAATCAGCACTATACATTAAGTGAGGTGTCTTTAACAGAAACACATAAAACAAGGCGATGTCTTGACGGCTTGACAAAAACGTGACCAGAGGCTGGCAGGAAGCTAACCCTATATTTCCCCCCAGGAGCGATGGTTCAGTATTTGCTAATTCCGTGTTCCCAGAGACCACAGAACCTTACCAGGAATGATACGAATCGCCTGTGTTTGGTTGAACTTTTTCACTGCCTGCCTTCTCCACCACCAAGTTGGCCCTCCCAGGACAGGCACTTGTCTTGTTCAGCTGCACCCCTGTGCCTGGAACAGGGCCTGGCACCCAGTAGGGGCTCACATATGTATGTGGACTAAGTCCTCGTAATCCCCCTCTCCACCCACCTGTCGCCCCTACCCCCGGACTCCAAACAAGTCCCCGGAGACCCGAAAGCAAAGGGGGCCGGGGGGGCGTCAGTACAGTTTTAAAAAAAAGGATCGTTTTTTAATTTACAAGAGTTCTAAATGTACAGAATTCTCCTTTAAAAAAATCGTTATACACAATAAATACAGTACAAAAAAATTTATCTTACAGTACTAGTTTTGTCTCCAAGATTTCGAAATCTGGCGTGGGTGGCTGGCGGCAGGAAGAACAGAAGGAAGACTGGCTGGGGGTGGGGTGGGAGGAAGACCCCGGTTTCCTGTTTTGGAGGTGCTCGGATTTCAGTCGAGGGACTGGAGGCTTCGCAATCTCTCGTTCTCATTCGAGCGCACACAGAGGGACATAGGACACGGAGCGGGACGCACACACATGGATGGGACACAGCTGCCCGCGGGCACAGCGCTCCCAGCTGGGGGTCCCGGGATGCAGGCTCACGCCGCCCCTCCCGTGCGTTTCCTTTCTCGGCCTGTGGGGGGCGGTGGGGAGAGGCTGAGCGCAGCTCGCAAGGACCCTGCCGGCTCTGAGCGCCCTCCACGCAGGGATCCGTGAAGCCACATGGACAGGCCCGGTACCCGGAGACGCGTGAGCAGTGGGGACAGCCAGGAAGCCCTCATCCCTGGCAAAAGCGCACGTGTCCCCCGGTGGTGGTGGGGGAGGGGGGGGACGGAGTGTGCAGGAAATGGGAAGAAATAGGAAACGACACACCAGGATTACCCCCTCCTTTGGCAGGGGGACAGTTTACATTACAGCCCCTCCCCGAAATCCACGACCCCCACCCAACAACCCGGCTGAAGCAGGAGGTGGGGGACGAGGCCTTTGTGACTCAAATAACTTAGGCAAGAAAAACTCAAGGGGTCCCCGGCTCGTGTCCCCCAGGAGGCTGAGGTCGGACGCCCGGCTGCCCCCCTCCCCCCTCCCCGCGGCGTCCCTGCGGAGCGAGGGGACGGGGAAGGGAAGACCAGCCCGGTGTTATCTGTTCAACGTCCTGGCGCCGAGGCCACCGTTGTGACTGGAGGGCGGGTAGGCCTCCGGCCTGTGCAGGGGCGTCGGGGAGGCAGACGTGACCGCCGCCGGGGCGGCGTGTGGGTACGGGGGTGCGGGCGTCCGGCCGGGGGCCTGTTGGAGGTTCAGGATGCTGTCGATGGCGCTCTGGAGGTGTTCCGTGAGCGTGTCGTCCTGCGGGCTGTCGCTGGAGAAGCTGGCCTGGTCCACGTCGGGCGACTCGGACTTGCGCCGCTTGGCCGGGGGCAGCGGGGGCGCCTCCCAGCCGGGCTCCCGGCTGCCGCTGCCCTGCCCGGCGCCGGCCGCGGGGTCGGCCGGGGCGCCCTTCAGCATGCGCTGGTACAGCTCGTCCTCCACCGCCGCCAGCTCGCGGATGAGCCCGCTGGTGGCCTCGTCCACTTTGGTGGGCAGCGGGGCCGGGCTGCCACTCCGGGCTCTGCCCGCCGCCGCCCCCTCGGCCGCCCCGCTGCCCGGGGCCTCCACGTTCTCGCGGTAGGTCTTGCGGAGGGGCAGGCGAGGGCAGTGGGGGGCCGGCGGCGGCGGCTTGCGGTCGGCGGCGGCCGGCGGCGGCGGGTGGTCCACTGTGCCGTTCATCTGGCCGGTGGCGGGGGGCGGCGGCGGCGGGGGCCGGGGCGGGGGCTCGGCCGCCTTGAGGGCGGCGGGGGGTGGCGGCGGGGTCTGGTGCACCGGGTCCAGGGCTGTGTTGTGCACGACCTTGCTGAGTCCGGCTTCCTGTTTGATCTTGAGCTTGAGGCCGATGCGGCTCCTGGCCTCATAGGTCTTGATGGGCGGGCGGTTGCGGGAGGGCATCGGGCCGTCCTCGTCGGCGTCCAGGGAGGAGGCAGCGGAGGACAGGGAGGAGGAGGACGCCCGGGCCCAGCTCACGGAAGGGGAGCCGCCCGCCCCACCGTGCCGGATCACCAGCTTGGTGGGCAGGTGCAGAGGGGGTTGGGTCGGGGCCCCAGACGCCGAGGACGGTGATGGGCCGTGGCTGGGGAGCCGGTGTCCCTCGGAAGAGGCGGCGATGGGGAGCCCGAGGGAACGCGAGGAAGACACATACTCATCTGCAGGAGAAGGGGGCCAAGAAAACCCAGGGGGTTAGGGAAAGCACGAGGCGCCTGCAGAGCAGAGCTGAGAGAAGGCAGCGTACACTGAGCACCTACTACCTGCCAGGCCCGGGGCTAAGCCCTTGACTCATCAAGTCCTGAGGACATACTGCTAGGTAGGACCCTTTCCCCAATTCCCAAGTCCCCCCAGTGTGCAAGCACAGGTCAGCACCGGAGAGAGGACGCCACCTTAACTTCTGCAACCCAGGCACCTTGCTTGCTTCACCCCAGTCCTGGCTCTGCTCCCCTGCTTTTCTATCCCCCCGGGGGTGGCAGGATGTTCCCTCCATCCAGGCCATGATCGAGGAGGTGAAATGGACACACGGTGATGGAGGAGGAAGATGAGCTCAGCTCTCTGTGGTTTCAGAGCCGGGAGCACCGGGCAGGAAGGCGGGGCTCGGGCGCCACCCAGTGGTGGGGTGAGGTAAGGCCACGCACCCTGCTCCCGCCCCCCCAAGTCTAATTGGGCGGCTCTGGCACTGGGCACTACGCGGGTAGGAGTCGGGGACTCCGCCTCTCTCCCCTCTCACCAGGCTTCTCCTTGGCCAGCTGCTTGTCCAAGGCCAGCGTGGTCTTCTCCTCCTGAATGAACATTCGGTCGATCATTACCATCTCCGCTGAGGGGCTCACCCTCTGAGGGGGGAGAGAAGAGAAGATGGGCAAGTGAAGAGGTGAGGTGGGGAAGGGGACGCGAGCAACCGGCATGGATGGGAACACATTCCAAACTGTCCTTGTGATCCCACCCAGCCCCCCTCCCTCCTTCTTGCCCAGAGGGGGTGAGGGGAAAGGGCAGGGTCCCCCGGGGAGGAAGGTGATGGCCACCCTACCCGGGACTCCTCCAAGAGCAGGAGGCGGTATTTATTGAGCATGGCCTGGGTGCGTTTCAGCAGCTGCGTGGAGACCGTCTCAAACTCCTCGTCCACTGTGGAGGAAGAGAAGGGGTCCGGAGGCCCAGAGGTTGGGGACCTAGGGACCCGCAGATGCGCACGGAGCTGGGCACATCCTGACCCACAGTCAAGGGCGCGTGCAGAGTTGCACTAGCATCTGCTCCTCGGCACCTTCTGCAGTCCTCGCCTCCCGCCTCCACACGCCGGGGACAGGGTGGGGAGAGTCCCAGGGGAGGCCTCACCTTTGTGGTAGTCGTTGGGGGAGGGGAGGGCACCCTGGTAGACGTGGTAGGGCAGGAGGCGATGCAGGGCGTCCTCAAAGGAGGGGAAGGCCGTCTTGTAGTCAGGGTGCAGGACGGAGCCCTGATGTTTGTGCAAATGCTCCAGGAAGCTGGGGGGTGGGGAGGACACCACACACACATACACACACACACACACACACACATACACACACACACAGAGCTGGTGGTGAGGCCAGGAGACAGCAGATCCTGGACCCTGAGCCCCAGGCCACAAGGCAGAAAACGACGGGACAGGGAAAGGAACGCTGGGGGAGTATGTGTTAACGGGTGCTGAATGTGCCTGTTCTGCCTCAGTGCATCTCTGCGGACAACCAAAGGCAGTAGGCGCTATCATTATGCCCATTTTACAGATGAGGAAACTGGGGTCCACAAAGGTGAAGTCCCTGACCCAAAGCACCTACAGCGAGGAAGAGGCAGCGCTGGGAGTCAGAGGCCAGAGCTTGTTACTCAGCCTCCATGCAATACCGTCTCCTGCCACCTGGGGTCAGCATGTCCCCGCTCTGCCTCTGACCCAGCAGCAGGCCTGGGGAGGCTGGCAGGGAGGTTGGGACACTGGTTGGTTGGTTGATAAGATCCTGTTCTCTCAATGGGCTGTTTTCTAGCCCAGCACGTAAACATTATGTACGAATGTACATAATACACCAGACATAATGTCCCACCAGACATGCTTGGCTGTACCCTGTGCTCTAGACCAGCAGCCCCCACACATCACGGGGGCAGGACCTGGTCTGGCTGGTGTTTCCAGAATCTAGCACAGGACTGGGCACTGTATGAGGACATGACCAACACTCTCGGTGGAAGTAGGGCAGAAGAGAGGGACAGAACGCAGGCAAGCCGCCCATCCACCCAAACAGCCATCGGATCAGCCACGCACCAGTCTGATTACCATCCATCCATCTATTCACCCAGGCCCCCATTCATCCTTCCACCCGCCCAAACGCTCATCACCCATCCCCTGATACGAAGCACTGCCTGCCCCAGGCCTGTTTGAGATGCTGGGGGTGCCGAGGTGACCAAGACACTCCGAATCCCTCCCTCCTGAAGCCAGCAGCCTAGCTGCCTCATGAATACTCCTAATACCGCCTCACCGAATCCTCACCCATCACCCTATTATCACTACTATTCCCACCCCACTTTCTAGAGGGGGAAGCTGAGGGTCTTCAGGGAAATGGCACTGCCCAAACCACGGGGCTAAGGAGAGGTGGAGGGACAGCACAGGGTGGGAAGGCACAAGGGCCGGGCACTGGACTCACCAGGCTTCTTTGCTGGGCTGAAGGATAGGTGGTTTCTTCAGGCTGCTCAACTTGCTTTCATACTGCGGGGTGGGGGGGTGGGGGGGTGGGGGGGTGGGGGGGGGGGAAGAGGCCAATGAGAGGTACCGCGACGGAGGAGCCTTCCCTTGGCAGCCTGACCCTCTCTACCCCCCAGCCCGGGACAAAGATGGGAGGGGGCCGATGTCGCCCGAGATGGGGTCCTGGTCCCAGCTGCGGGATGCTCTGCCCATCACATTCAACCTGCGGGGAAGACCTGGGCTGGATCCAGGGGCGGGACACGGTGAGGAGAGGGTGAAGGGCAGGATCGAGCCCTCGGCGCCCTCCGCCTGGGTCCCCTCCAGCCCCTTATCCGGCCTGGGTCTCTCGGCCTCCGCCTGGTGTCTCCCTCCCTGCCCACCAAATGGCCCTTGAATCCCTTGTCCTTGTCTGGCATCTGGTTTGCGCTGACTCTTCTCATTTTGCCTAAATCTCTCTCTTGACTTCCCTTGCTCATGCCCGGTCTTCCCTCTCAAGCTCTTTCGAATCTTGGTCTCCGCCTCGGTCTCCCCCTCACCCCGCACACGCCCTGTCTCGCCCCTCCCGTCTGGGTACCACTATCCTAGTTCTCCCCCCAACCCCCGCCCCATCTCCGCTGTCTCTGTTTGACTCAGTGTCTCACTGCCCACCCCGCCCTGCCCCTCCATCTAGGGTCTCACCCCACCTGTCCCGAGCCCATGCAGCCCCTCCTCCTACAGTCTCAACCTCTCACCTGCTCCAGTCCCCAGCGACCGTCTGGGTTCTCACTCAAGCCATCTCTCCTATCATCACCCTGTCATTTTGGTGTCCGGGAGGGGTCTCTGTCCAACTGTCTCGGTCTCTCGTGTGTCCCCGCCCGCCCAGACCGTCCTGGTGTCTCGCCCATCGCCAGGCTGTGTCTCATCTGCCCGTCTGTCTGCCGGCCGGCATCCCCTGCCCCTCCGGCCCCCGTCCCGGTTTCCCGGTGATGTCACTCGGGCCCTAGCCCTCCACTCTGGTAGCCCCTTACCTGCAGCCCAGAGGACTTCCCTGGCCCAGATGCAGCGGCCTTGGCCACAGTCAGGGTCGGGAGGTTGCTGGCAAAGGCTTTGCTCTCGGCGGGAAGCAGAGGAGGGAGGCCTGGGGGCGAGGTGGGGCAGACAGGGCTCAGGGGTCACTGGCACGAAGGCGCGCGCCTCCAAACACGCGACCCTGCACCCCTCACTCCTCTGCTTCTTTGGCCTCGGTGGCTGTGTCAGCCCTGGAGGGAGTGCCCCCCTGGAGGGACATCTGGAGAGACGGCCCTTCCTCCTCCACCTTCCCTGTTCTGGGAGGTCTGGGCGACCCCTTGGGCTCAGGCCCCTAGGCTCTGCCCTAGCCCGTCCTCCCCGGCCCTCAGCCCCCCGTCCACCCACCTTCGGGCCCCCCAGCTCTCGTGCATGGGCCACCTCTCCCCTACCTGCAGTGGCCACGGGCGCCGGGGCCGGGGCATGGCTGGGGGCGGTGGAGGTCCCAGATGGGGCCTGCCCGCTGACCAGCCCGGAGGCGGTGGGGCTGCCGAGGGGCCCCAGGCTGGCGGAGGTCTGTGGGGCGGCGGGGGCACCCACAGCCTTGCTCTGGAGAATGATTCCGGACGGCACCTGAGGAGGGCGACAGGTGGCTGGGGGGCACACGCTAGGAGTGGGGGCGGCCAGGAACCAGGGCTGGGGGCGAAGACAAAGCCGTGAAGTGCCAGGGGTTCCGATGGGACTGAAGGGGAGGGCGGGGCGGGCGGGGCGGGCGGGGGGCCAGTCCCTGCCTCCGATTACCTGGTGAAATCTCTCGAGAAGAGCCTTCGGCTGGGGCAGCGCCGGGAAGGGGGTGGCCACCATCTGGAAGGTCCGAGGAGGCGGTGGGGGGGGCGCTGCGGGCTCGGGGACCAGGTGGAGGGTCGGAGGGGGCGTGGGGGACTTGTGGGGCCCCTGGCCAGGGGGGAACTGGAGCTGGAAGTCAGGCGGCGTGGGGGCTGGCAGCCTGGAGGACGTCTCGGAGGAGGAGGCCACGACAGAGGAGGTGGAGGCTGGGGCCAGCGGCCCCTCCAAGGGCTGGGACGGGGGTCGCAGAGGGGGCTGCGGTGGGCCTGGGGCAGTGGGGGCCGGCGTGCTCGCAGGTGGGGGCACGCCCAGCTGGTTCTGGATGACAAAGATGCTAGGCAGAGTGGGGGGGGCCTGGGGCGGAGGGCAAGGGTGCAGGGCGGGCTCTGAGGGTGGGCGGGACAAGCTCTGGGGCTGTGAAGGTGGGCGAGAGTGGGGTCGGGAGGGCGGGCGGGAAGGGGGCCGTGGAGGGTGTGGGGAGGGCAGGTGAGGGCTGTCTCCCAGAGGGGCCTGGTGAGGTAGTGATGGGGATGAGGAGGGGCCTGGGCCCTTCAGCGGAGCCGCTGCTGGGATCTGGGCAGGGGAGGGAGGGAGAGGGGAGGGGGCGGGGGTCAGAACCAGCCTTGGCTCCCGTTGCCCCAAGACACTGGGGACCCCGGCCGCTCCCACCAGAAACCCCCCCTTCTTAGCCACCCCTAGTCCTGAAAGGACCCCACCGCCCTTCCCGCCTCTCACTTCTGAACTGCCCACCTCACCGCTCCACCCGTCCCCCCCCAAGCCCTGCACACGTCCACCTACCTCATTCCCTCAACCCGTCCCCCACCTTCCCCCACACCGTCTGTCCCCACCTCCCCCTTCCATTCGTCCCCCCCATGCCCCCACACCTCTGCCCTCCGATCTCACCCCCCTCCCCGTGTGCCCCCCCCCAAGTCCCCCCAGATGAAGGCGAGCTCTGCAGGCTTTGGGGGTAGCAGCGTAGGAAGCAGTGGCGGCGGCGGGGGCACCACACCAGCTGCCCAGCGGGTAGGCGGGGGGCCGGGGAGCACGAGCACAGCAGCAAGGGGGAGGGAGGCGGCCAGGCGGGGGCAGCGTTCCAGCCGCCAGCCCTGGCCCGACCGTCCAGCTAACCCAGGAGAACAGATACCAGCACAGACACTGTGGCTGCGTACCGGGGCGGGGGGCTGATGGCCGAGGAGGGCACGGCTGGGGACTAGGGCATCCAGGGAGGCAGGGGTAAGGACTGAAACTGAGGGTCAGGGTCAGGCCCCTCTGGACACCAGCCCATGAGTTACGGGTCCCCTTCTAAGTGTCCGTGGCCGCTGCCTCCGTGTGCCTGTGTGGCCGTGGCTGCACGCCTACCTGGGAGCCATGTGAGCCTGCAGGTATGGGCGTGCGTGTGTGTGTGTGCACGCATGTGCACACGCATGTGTCAGACTTGCACACGCAATCCGGGCACTAGTTCTGTAACACGTACAGTGACCTCGCCTACAACACACCTCAGCCAGAGCGCCTTAGCCCTCTGCACTCTCTTCCCTCTGAGGTCACCTCCCCAAGAACCATAACCTCGGCAGCTACTGTTGAACCAGCAAGCACCAGCCGGGTACCTGACACTGAGCTGGTGGTGCCTTTCTGCTCACTGTACCCCAGTGACGGTGCACACTGATCCAGCGCGTACGGCTGGGAACTTGTACCCACTCGTGTGGTCTCTCCACGGTCCTGAGAGCTGTGATGATATTGGACCCATTTCACAGATGAGAAATTGAGGCCAGGGAGCCAAAATTACTAGTCGAGTCTCAGACAGGTGCTCATCATCTCCCTGGCTTATCTACACCACCCAGTGAGTGACTTCCAAGCTGAGCAAGGAGGACTCATGCTCAGAGGGCTCAGGGGACTTTGCCCAAGGCCACCCATGGCTGCCACGCTCCAAAGCTCGGGCTCTTTGCTTCAAGCCTCCAAAGTGGGCCAACTGACAATTCCGGAGTCATGGCTTGCTTTAAGCCTCCAAGCTTGGCCCTGAATAACTTCTGGCAATTCAAAGTTAAAAAACCAACTAACCTATCAACCACTCTATATGTCCCCAAAGGCTTGCCACCTCTAAGGAGGTATCAGAAGCTTGGACCTTGGCTCTCAAGGGGCTGGTGAGATTGTCACCTGGACAACCCTCTGGAAGGCGGTTTGATCTGGTGGTTTTGAAAGACACTCGAGTTGACCTGGTAATCCCCCCCTCCAGGAATCTGTGATAAGGAGCATTCAGGCGCATGCTCACAGGGCTGGCCACTGTGGGACTATTTACAGTAGAGAAAGTAGGAGAAGAAACCCAATGGCAGCAGCAGGTGAGTAGCTAAAGTGAGTAAGGGTGAAGGGAGCCGGCCCACTCGACACCTCCCCCCCACCCCCCCCAGGCACAGGCTTCCGAGGGCTTGGTGAAGTGGCAACACAGACGTGCCAGATGCTAAGTGAGATAAGGAGAATGACCCATGACACGACCACTGGACAACTGGCTAGACCGCATTATGGACACTGGATTTGATAACAGTGCTGTCTCACGGCTAGATCTGCGGAATTTGATAGCTCTGCTGTGATCGAATAAGAGAATGCTCTTATTCTCATAGGGCTGAAATACTATGCTAAAATATTAAGGGGTAAAGAAGCATGATGTCTGCAATTTACTCTCAAATGAGTCAGGAAGAAAAAAAATGTATACATGCCGAGAGGGCTACAGCTAAAGCGAACGCAGCCAGATATTTACAGTGGGTAAATGTGGCAGGGCAGCCAGCTTCTGAGACGGCCCCCAGCCATCCCCGCCTCCTTGGATTCAGTCTCCCACATTGTATCAGGGTTGGTCTCTGGTCAAAAGTGGCCAAAAGAACTCAGGAGAAGTGACCACACGTCACTTCCAAGATTAGGTTATATTATAAAAAAAGACTGTGGCTTCTATCCTGGGTGGTCTCTTGCTCTCTTTCTGTTGGATGAGGCACTTGGGGGAAGCCAACTGTAGAGCATGTTATGAGCTGCCCTTCGGAGAGGCCTCAGCCTCAGTTCGTCTCTACACAGGCCCTCCCTCCTGCCAGCAGTGGCACGAGTGCACCATCTTGGAAGCAGATTCTCCAGCCGGGTCAAGCCTTCATGTCACCGCAGTCCTGGTTGATACCTTGACTATAATCTCCTAAGAGATCACGAGCCAGAACCTTCCAGTTAATCTGCTTCCAATTCCTGATCCTTGGAAACTACGTGAGATAAGTTAATGTCTGTTGTTTCAAGCTGCTACATTTGGGGGGGGTGGTGGTAATTTGTTACACAGCAATAGACAACTAATACATCTGGTCAGAGAGTAAAGAACTCTCATGAGTATTATTCCCATGTACTAGTCTTATAAATTTGCTGTATGTTTGAAATGATTTTAAAATGAAAAGTTCAGGGAATTCCCTGGCGGTCCAGTGGTTAAGACTCTGCGCTTTCACTGCCAAGGGCACGGGTTCAATCCCTGGTCGGCGAACTAAGATCCCGCAAGCCGCATGGTGCAGCCAAAAAAAGAAAAAAAGAAAGAAAGAAAAGAAAAGTTTAAAAGTAACCAAAAAAGTTTAAAAATTAAAAAAAGAATCTCATCCTCATGAAAAATACAGAGATAAAATACTCACACACTCCCCCCAAACTAAGTCAAAAACCAAATGACATACTGGGGGAAATAGTTGCAACTCATAGCCTAGACAAAGCTCATCTCTCTCACATACAAAGAGCCTCTAGAAATCACAAAGAATAACAAGCAGTGAGAAAAAAGGGGCAAAGGAGATGATCAGACAGTGCGCAGAAAAAGAAACACAAAAGGCTGAAATATTTCAAGACATGTTCAACCTCACTTGTAATAAGAGAGACGCAAATCAAAACACCCTATGGAACCACGTTCAGGCATCGCATTAGGAATAAGCCGTATGTCTCATAAAGATACTCGTGCATTGCCTTTGGGGGTCTAAACTGGCACCATTTGCTACAGCCTCAGAGGAATGCAATTCAGCAGCAGCTGTGCAAATTCTAAGTGCACCTGTGCTTTGAACCAGCAAACAGGCTTCCGGGAAGTGACCAGAGAGATACGCCTGCACATGTGGGAAATGACAGGTGGCTGAGTTGTTTACTGCAGCTCTGCGTGGAGGACCAAAGCCTGGACGTGGTCTACCGTGCATCAGGACAGCACTTCCGGGGATGAATGCTCGTCCATCCCTATCTGTACAGAGGAATACTTCTCCACTGTAACAAAGGACCAAGGCAACTCCCCATGTGCTGCCCAAGTAAGTGGATAATGTGCTACCTGCTGGAGAGAGAGAAATGTAAACCCATATTTGCACGAGGCTGTATAGGCACAGAGCTGGAAGGAGATACTAAAAGTAAGTGCTGAGGCTATGGGGAAGGGCCGGGGGCTGGGAATGCAGGCATGGGGTGGGATGCTTCTCCCCGTACTTTAAAAATGCTTTTTCATGATTGAACCATGTGACTATAATACCTAATGTCAAAAACGACAAATGTTTTAAGTGGATGGGAAGAAAAAAAAGCAAGGCCAAAAGGAAACGTCATACCAAAAATGTTACCAGTGGCTTCTGCATGCTAGTATTATGGGTGATTTGTTTTTCTTCTTGGTTCTTTTCTGTATTTTCTAAATTCTCTGAAGAAGCATGAAATTATTTTTATAATCATTTTTTTTTTAAGCTCCCACATGAGTGGACTGTTTACTGAGAGATTCCAACTGCCCGTGAGGAGATGGGAAGATGCTCGATTGACGCAGAGAATTAGAGAGAAGTGAAGGAGGAGGAGTGCATTTTTCCGCCTGGCCAGCAGTGAGTCGGCTGCTGACCTGGGGTTGAGGAAGCTGTGGGAGAAGGCCTTCACCGGCACAGACCTCACAGAGGAGCAAACGGTTTGGTCCATAACATGCTTGGGAAGCACTTACTGTCAACCCTCTGTATCCACGGGGATTGATTCCAGGACTCCCTCAGATACCAAAATCCAAGGACGCTCAAGTCCCTTATATAAATGGCACAGTGTTTGCATATAACCTATGCACATCCTCTCGTATATTTTAAATCATCTCTAGATTACTTATAATATCTAATACAATGTAAATGCTATGTAAATAGTTGTCTGAGCGCAGCAAATTCAATTTTGCTTTTTCTGGAATATTTTTCCCCGAGTATTTCTGATCCGCGGTTGGCTGAATCCGGGGATGCAGAACCTGTGGATATGGAGGGCCGACTGTATACCCTCTGGTCCAGCAATTCTATTTCTAGAAATTTACCCCTACGGGTATTCTCATGCATGTGCAAAGCCTGACACAAGAATATGTGTGGGAGTGTGGTTTGTTACCAATTCCACGGGAAACCACCTTAACTATTCATGAATAGGGGACTGAATAAATGAAGCCTTGCGTGTCTACGTAATGAAATAAAGACATCAAAAGGGTTGGCAAACTATGGCCCAGAGGCCAAATCTGGCCTGCCACCCGCTTAGCCGACCATTTTGTATGGCCGGCAAGCTAAGAATAGTTTTTACATTTTTATATGGTTGAAAAGAAGTCAAAAGAAGAAGAATATTTTCTGACTTGGGACGTTGACAGGGGATTCACATTTCAGTGTCCATAAATAAGGTTTTATTGGAACACGCCCATGCTCATTCATTTATCTAGAATCTAGATCTAGAGCTGCTGCTAGGCTATAATGACAGAGACTTGCAAAGCCTGAAACGTTTCCTATTGGCCCTTCATGGAAAATTCACCCGGCTTCTTTCACGCTTGCAGGACTTTCAACATGCCCGGCCCTGTTCAAGCACTTTACATACATTAACTTATTTATCCCTCACAACAGCCTATGAAGTAGATGCCGTTATCAACATCCTCATTTGACAGGTCAGGAAATTGAGGCACAGAGCGGTTAAGGGACTTGGCGGAGGTCACAGAGCCTGTAAGTGGCAGGGTCGGGAGTCGAGTGCCTGGTCCTAACTTCCCCTAACAACAATTCTCCGGGACAGTGGTTTTCAAGGCACACCTAGTGCCCGTCAGTAATGGCTCTCCCTTTGCTCTCGCCGTGGAGTGGAGTGCTCAGCACCGGGCGGGAGCTCGTATGTGTGGCTGGGTTCCTTCCTCCATTCATTTATTTTACAAATGCTCACCAAGCATCTGCTGCAGGCCAGGCACTGTTCTGCGCGCTGGGGAGACAGCAGGACCTGAACGCACACAACTCTCTGCCTCGTGGACTTTACGTTATAGTGAAGAGTATACGTTACAGAGAGGCATTTACGTTATAGTGAAGACAGGAAACAGGGAAAACAGGCAGCCTGGTCAGAGGGTGGTCAGTGCTATGGAGAAATGCAAAGCAGGGAAGGTGGCAAGGGAGGGCCGGGAGGAGTCAGGAAGGTGACCAACTTGTCCTGGTCTGTCTGGGACCGTCTCAGTTTTAAAACTGAAAGTCCCGTCTCCCGAGATCCTCCTCGGTACTGGGTAAACTGGGCTGGTTGGTCACCCAAGGAGCGAGTCTAGACAAGTACCTGCAGGGTATGCAACATTAAAGTGGCAGAGTACACATGTGCCCTGGCCTGGCTCTCAACCACAGCACTCGGAAAAAGGGCTCCTACCAGCCCCACGTTCCAGCTGAGGACGGGAGCTCGCGAGGCTCGGAGAGGGGACCGCCCTTGGCCCCAGGGACCCAGGCCCGGTCCGACCACTCTAGAAACAGTGCTTCCAACCTGAGTCTCTCATGGGCTAGGCGGCCCCTCGCCCCTCCCCTACTCCTCCCTGGTTTTCCTCTCTGGGTAGAGATGACCTGAGGACATCCTGGCCCCATGTCCCTCTGGACTGACCCATAAACACAATAGCTAAAATAATAATCATAGCAAATATTTATGGAGTGCTTACTCTGTGCAAAGCACATATTAACTGGTTTACTTGTCCTAACAGACCTATAAAGAAACTATTATTCCCATTTTCCAGATGAGGAAATCAAGGCTCGGCAGTTACAGGGACTCACCCACGGTTAGCACAAGGCCTGACACATACGTAGTGCACCCCTTTCCCTAAACAACTGTTGATGGAATGAAGAAACTAGTTGCTTCAAGTCACGTGGTGAGTAGCAGAGCCTGAGAATGAAATCATGGCTGTTTAAGGACAAGGCCCAGCTGATTTCTGCCTGCCTGGACCTCGCTCGTGTTACTCCCTCCTCTTCCTGCCTACCCTAATCCACCTACCCACTGGTCCTTTTCGAACGAGTACAACATCCATCCCTCCAGAATAAAAGGTGGCCCACCCTAACCTCTCAACTGCTGATGTGCTGACTCATATGAGACAAAGGCTAATTTCTCTAATATGTAAAGAGTTTCTACAAATCAACAAGAAAATGACCAGTACCCCAAATTTGAAAATGGCCAAGGATATGAACAGACAATTCCATAGAAAGGAAAACACAAATAGCTCTAAATCTATAAAAACCCGCCCCGCCTCATTTACTGTAAAACAAAATGCATATTAAAACAAAACAAGGTACTATTTTCACCTATCTGATCGGCCAAGTTCAATATTGCTGAGGGTGGGGGCAAAAAGGCACAGATCATATATTGCTGATAATCTGTTAAACAAATTTATACTCCAGAGCAATTTGGCAATATCTGTCAAAACTACAAATACATTTGCTCTTAGACCTAGCAATTTCCTTTTAAAGAACTTATCCTACAAAGAGACATACGTACAGAGTTCTTCTTTGCAACCATGCTCGTCCACAGCTAAAGACCAAAAGTGACCTAAATTCCCAACAACAACTGGTTAAATAAATAATAGTACCTCCACACAATGGACTACTATGCAATCATGTAAAAGAATGCAGTACAGTCTCCAAGATGAACTTTTAAATGATAAAAGGTGCAGAATGCATGCAGAGTACGCTATCACTTTTGTAAAAATGGAAGGGAAGGAATCCAGTTGTCATTTTGCTTGTCTATGCCTGGGAAAGGAGTGCAAGAAACTGCCTTGGGAGGGAAAGCAGGAGAGGGGGCTTTAGATCTAGACCTCTTGGTGTCTTCCTTAAAATGTGAGCTACCTGAATATTAGTTATCCAGATAGGAAAATGATCATTCTAGGACCTAATCCATTTCCTGCTGTGTGCATCTTGTGTCCCTGACTAGAGTGTGGTCTCAAGCATCCATGGCTGTCAGGAGACCCTCAGGAAACATCTGGGGAGCCAAGGAGAGCACCGTTTCCCAAGCCAGCGAGACAGAGAGGCAGGCAGGGCAGCCAGGGAGCGAGCGGAGGGAGCGGGGAGCGGGGCGAGGGGCAGGGCTGGTCTGCGCTGGGACAGAGGCTGCTGGGATTCGTCTACCTGGGGGGCTGGCGCTGGGGAGGCCTGGCTGTCGGGGGCCTGAGGGCCAAGGCCGGCTCCTTTGGTGACGGGGGTGGTCAGGGCTGGGTCTTGGGCGGGAGGCGGGGCGCTGACTATGACCGAGGCGGGCACGGAGAGGTGGGGGCCCTCTGTGGAGAGGGGCTGCTGGCTCCTCTCCTGAAACAGGCAGCCCGCACAGGGTCAGAGGCCATCCCCACGGACCCGCGGCCTCCCCACCCTGACACCCCGCCCCCACTGATGCACCAGGGGAGCGGGTGGTGGGAACCGGCTGGGGGGCACCAAGGCCAGGGCGCTGGGAGGGAGCCCCAGGGTCCAGGAGGCCGCAACCCGGGGCAGCTCCGTCCCCTCAGTCCCGTGAGTCATCTTCCAGCTCCACCCCAATGCCCATCTCTCCTGCCCCGTCTCTCCGTCCATGTCTCAGCCCCTCTCCCTGTGTGACCCCTCTCCCACCCTCCAGCAAGTGGGCAGTCTGTCAGCCAGTCACTCTCTTTGTCTGTCTCTGTGTCAGTCAGTTGGCCCTGTCACCCTCAGGCCTCCTCCTCGGGGACCTGGAGGCGGGGGGCCATCTCTGAGACGCTCTCCCTAACCCACAGGACCCTCCCACTCGCTGCTTCAACCACACCCGGTTCCAGCTCTTGGCCCCTCTCCACGCAGACCCCCTGCCCCTGCCTTTGCCCTTGCCATCCCCTCCCCTGCCCGGGGGCCCTGGTTACCTGGGGCAGGAACATCTGCAGGGAGTCCTGAGTGAGGATGGCCGTGGCGGCGGCAGAGGGCGGCTGCCCCAGGACAATCTTCTCCGGGCTGGACGCCAGGCCTGGGCTGGGCTGGGGGGTGGAGGCCTGAGCTGGGGCGGCCTGCGGGGCGGGGCCCTGTGCGGACTGCTGCTGTTGCTGTGCCTGCGGCTGCTGGAGGCCCAGAGGCAGCGGCGTGCTGACCGCGGGGGACGCCTGGGGCGCCGTCTGCACCGCAAGGACAGGCGCGGCCTCCCCGGCGGCGGCGGCTGGGGTGGCGGGCTGCACCAGACCGTCGGGGGCGTTGAGCATAGCCACGGCGCTGGGGGGCAGAGTGACCCCCTGGAGGACGGTAGTGGCGGCGGGGCCGGTGGGTGCCGGCTGGCTCTGTGTGGGCAGGCTGCCCGCGGCCAGCGACACGGGCATCTGGAAGAGCGCTGGCTGGCCCACCTGGATGGGGGCGGCCGAGAGGATGTGGGCTGCGCTGTGGGCCCCGGAGTGGGGGGCCAGCACGGGGCCCAGGCTCAGCGGGCCCGCCAGGTTCTGGTTGGTGAGGATGGGGTTGGCAATGAGCTGTCCGCCCGCATGCGGGGCCGCGGCCGCCAGGATCTGCCCGCCCACGTTGGCCGGCAGGGCCGAGAGCGGCTGGGGGAGCTGGACTGCCGACGTGCCGGGCAGCAAAAACTGGTTCTGGCCCGGCAGCACGTGCTGGGCGGGAATGACAATGCTGCCGCCTTGGTTCAGGAGGTGCACGCTCACGGGCTTGCTCGGGGCCCCGGGGGGCTGCGGCGGGGCCGCACCCGTGGTGGTGGCGGGCGGCTGCTTGAAGACGTTCGCCTGCAGGGCGGGCGCCGGGAAGCCCGACAGCACCACGTTCTGGCCGGCCTTGCCCGCCGCCATGAAAGTCAGGTTCTGGGGGGCCTTGGGCTGCTGCGGGAGGCCCCCTGCCTCGCCCTGGATGGTGAGCGTGGCGCCCGCGGGGCCGAACGGCTTGGGTGTCAGCTGGTAGAGCTTGGGGGGCAGCACGCCGGCAGGCTTGGGCTGGATGGGCGTGGGCGTGCGGTGCAGGATCACGTTGGGCGCCGGAACCAGTGGCGACGTGCCGAGGCCCGGGGCCACCGCCAGTGGCTGTCCCGAGGGCGCCCCGCTGGCCGCGGCCGTGGCGGCTCCCGCCCCTCCGAACACCGAGTTCCCGTTGAGCGTGGTGGCCACAGCGGCAGAGAGGTTCTTCTGGATGACCAGGCCAGCCCCCTGCGGCGAGACTCCGGCCGATGCCAGGGTCACTGGCTCTGAAGGGCCAGCTGCCGAGGCCAGATAACCGCTGACTGGCACCTGCTTGGCCAGGAGCTGGGAGGTGGGCGGGTTGAGTGCCATGACAGGCTGGCCCACCACCTGGATGGGAGCCAGGCCAAGAGTAGCCGCCGCGGCGCCCCCGGGGCTGCCGTTGGGCAGGCCCTGAAGGCCTGGGATGGGCTGCAGGGTCACGTTGCCCAGGCCCACGGGCTGCAGGAAGGGCTGGACACTGAGGGCTTTGCTGACCACGTCCTGGGGCGGCACCAGGGCCTGGTGGGTCAGCACGGTGGGCGGGCCCTGCAGCCCCAGCAGGTCAGCGCCACCCGGGAAGAGGGCCTGGGGCCCCGCGGCCACGGCGGCAGCCCCTCCGGCCCCCGCTGGGCCGGCCCCGCCATCCGCAGGCTGCAGGGTGGGCAGCTGGAAGGGGCCCAGGTCCAGCTCGGCCTCAGCTTCGAGCGTCTGCTCGGTGATGTTCGCCTCCTGCAGGCTCTGCTGGAGGATGTCACAGGGCTGGTCGGCGCCCCCGCCGCCCCCGCCGCCGCCCCCCGCCGCCGGCGAGCCCAGGATATCATCTTCCAGGAAGTCGAGGTCCACGCTGGGGGCCGGCTGGCTGGGCTCTGGGTTCAAGTGGTTGCCAGAAGCTTCTTGCACGTGGAGCTGGAGGCAGGTAAGGTGTGAAGGAGAGAGCCGAGGTTAGCAAGGGGCCGGGCTCAGGGCACCACGGAAGCAAAGGGCACTCGGTGTCAGGGCGGCAGGTATAGGAAGAACCTTCCACCTAGAAGTGGCTGGACCCGGGTTCAAATCCCAGCTTTGCCAGGGCTGGGCTGGGCAACCCGGGGCTTGCTTAATCCAGCCTGTTTCCCCATCTGCGCAGAATGTAATAAAAACCATTTTCTAAACAGCCATACAGGCCCGTTAATACTTATCTGCAATTCCAAAACCCGAAAGGCTCTGAAAACCACAAATGTTTTGATAACTTTAGGCTGTAAATCCTGAACGGAACTCAGGTGGTGCTCTGAGGGAAAGGCGTAATTCATCCACGCAACGTGACTCACCTTAAGTTCGACCACAGAAAAGTGAGTGCGTTATGTTGCATGCAGCACACACATATTCTGCGTCACCTTTCCAGTATCTGAAAAACCCTGAATTCCAAAACAAGCCTGGCCCCAAAGGTTTCAGATAAAAGATCGTGGTTCTGTTGAAGGCAGCAGCGGCAGCAGCTACCGGATGGGAGCCTTACTTGGTGCCCAGCGCAATGTGAGCCTGATTGATTGACTGATTGATATTTGTTTGCTTGCTTGCTGCGCTGGGTTTTCGTTGTGGTGCGCGGGCTTCTCATTGCAGTGGCTTCTCCTGTTGCGGAGCACAGGCTCTAGATGGGCGGGCTCCAGCAGCTGTGGCACACAGGCTCAGCAGTTGTGGCGCACGGGCCCAGCCGCTCCGCGGCATGTGGGATCTTCCCAGACCAGGGCCCGAACCCGTGTCCCCTGCATCGGCAGGCGGACTCCCAACCACTGCGCCACCAAGGAAGTCCCGAGTCTGATGTTTCTTAAATGCTTTCCGGGATGGCAATCCAGGACACGAGTGTGTAATCGATACATGCATGCATTTTTGAGCAAATATTCCACAAGTAATAATTATGCCAACGGCATGGAAAACCCACTGATACTTGACCAGGTAATGGATCAAAACCTGTACTTCGGGGGCTTCCCTGGTGGCGCAGTGGTTAAGAATCTGCCTGCCAACGCAGGGGACACAGGTTCGAGCCCTGGTCCGGGAAGATCCCAGAAGATCCCACAGGCTGCGGAGCAACTAAGCCTGTGCACCACAACTACTGAGCCTGCGCTCTAGAGCCCGCAAGCCACAACTACTGAAGCCCGCGCGCCTAGAGCCCGTGCTCCGCAACAAGAGAAGCCACCGCAATAAGAAGCCCGCGCACCGCAACGAAGAGTAGCCCCCGCTCGCCGCAACTACAGAAAGCCCACGCACAGCAACGAAGACCCTACGCAGCCAAAAATAAATAAATAAAATAAATAAAATTTAAAAAAACAACAAACAACACCTGTAGTTTGAAAGATTCTGAGTTAATCCAAGTGGAGGGCTCAGAGCAGCACCCGGCTCCCAGCTGGCACGCGAGAAACACCATCTATCGTTGTTACTGTCGTTATTACTGCCCATGTTGTTGTTGTTAATAACAGCCCAGTGAGGTGGCCACTGCTCCCTCCTTGCCTCCCAGACTGGGGAAAGGGGTCACCCTACTGCTGAGCAGAGGGCACTGCCTGGCAGGATGGGGCTCCGGCTCAGCCCCCAACCAAGGACCAGGCAGTTCTGAGTTCCTAACCGCTAAATGGCCATAACCAAACCCGCCTCCTAGGACAGTCGTGACGTTCACTGACGTCACATACAGGAGGTGCTGAGAACCTGACCAGGGACATTATGGGTATTAAAAGAGGACGGCAGGGGTAAGAATAATGCATATTGTTACTGGTCTATAAATGTAATAACATGAACATAATGTTTATTTGTTGGGTTCTGGATTTAGTCATTTATATTATGCCAGATAAATTATTTGGAATGTTACTATGGTTGTTGAGGACTAAATGAAAATTACTGTAAAGGGCCCGGCATATGATAGGTATTCGGTAACTGATAGTTATGTTGATGAAGAGGGAGGAGGGGGGAGCGGGAGGGAGAGAGAAGAGGGGGGAGGAGGAAAAAGGAGGGGGAGGGATGGGGAGCGAAGCGGGGAGGGGAGAGGCCACAGAAGAGGAAGAAGAGGGAGGGACGACTGGCATTGAGTAATGGGCCCGGCACACAGTAGGTGCTCAATAAAAGTCCACTGTGTTCCCTGCTCTGGGCTTTGCTCATCACCCCTGCCTTCATCTTCCAGGTGGAGACTGAGGTCCACAACAGTCGATCCCCTTCCCCCAGGTCACACACCCCACGGCTGAGCCGGGACAGGACCCCCAAGCCTCCCGCACTGCTCCTCAGGAGAACCACCCCGTCCTGCCCGCCGTGCACTCCAGAGCCAGCCTCTGCCTCTGTACCAGCTCTGTAGCAGCTGACCTCCAAGGCCAGGGACTCAGGACCGCACCTCCCTCTCTGAGGGGCCTGAGGGCACAGCTGGGGGTCCAGCAGCTCCGGCCTCACCTCCACCCCACACTGCTCCTCAGTGACTGCCCCCTGCCCCGCTCCCAGCAAAGTGCCTCAGGGGACGAGTGTGACCCCTTCTCCCCTCCCCCACTGGCTGCCACCACAGGCGACTTGTGTGATGCCTGGAGCCCACGGCCCTCCCCAAGCCCCCCGGGCCACTTACCCCAGGACCTTCATAGAAGGCACTTTGGGCCTCCCCGGGATTATCCAGGAGGTCATCACTGTCAAGCTGCAACAAGACCCGCCCCCACCCAAGGTCAAAGGTCAGCTGGGCAGTGGGCCGGCCCACCTCTAGAACAAAAACCAATTTAGGGTTACATGGGACAAAAAGACAAAGACGAGGTGGGGGGGTTGGGGGGGCAGATTCGAGGGGTACAGGAAACTCCGCCTCCAGAAAAGACGCCCCAAAGAAAGGGGCTTGGCTGCAAGACTAAAACGTGAGGCAACCCCAGCACTGAGTCCCAGGCTCTCCTGACACGCCTGCCTTGACCTCTAGAATCCTGCCTCCGTGGCTTTGCTCAAGCGTCTTTGGTAACACATCTGGCAGGGCCTGTCACATTTGTCACCTCCTCCTGACAACTGTCCGTCCCTTCCTACTAAGACACTCCTTCCACTGCCCAGCCCAAGCACCCGGCACGCCCTGCCACCTGGGCGCCTAATGTGCGTGCTGTTCCCGTGTCTGGGAGCACAGGGACCTGTCTCGTTCCCGTAGACATGGGCAACGCCTAGAACAGGCCCTGAGCGCCCAATGAATGTCTGTCCACAGCTAAGCCTCTCCAGTTTCTCTGTCCAGCTGATCTTTTTCCAGAACCCCAGACTGGTGTATCCAATAGCCGCCCTCGGACTTCTGGAATCCACCTCGAACTCCCAGTCTCAGAGAACGGTACCACCACCCACTCAGTTGCTCAGGTCAAGTCCAGGAGGCATTCTGGATGCTCTTTCTTCCTCACCATCTAATCCACCAGCAAGTCTAGTGATTCTCCCTCCCAGACAGATCCCAGAGCCAGCGCCTGGCACCTCCTCCCGCACCTGCCCTGGGGCCCAGGCCACCATCCTCCCATTGCACTCGCCTCCGCTCCACAAATTATTTGATACATCCCCTCTCAAGGAGCAGAGCTCCGTTCCCTCCCTGTGAGTGTGGGCGGGCTTAGTGACTCGCTTCTAGTAAATGCAGTATGATGGAAGTGACAGTGTGTGACTTTGGAGACTAGGTCATAAAAGGCACTGAGCTTCCTCCTGGCTCTCTCCCTTGGGTCACTTGCTCTGGGGGAACCAGCTGCCATGCTGTGAGGACACTCAAGCAATCCTATGGGGAGGCCCACATGGTGAGGAGCTGAGGCCTCCAGCCAACAGCCACGGCAGTGAGTCATTGTGGAAGCACAGCCTCCTGCCCCAGACAAGCCCTCAGATGACAGCGGCTCCAGGCAACATCCTGACTGCTACTCAGGGAAGACACTGAGCTAGACACCCAGCTAAGCCACTCCCCAGTTCCTGACCCTCAGAAACTGAGAGCTCTAACAAATGTTGTTTTAAGTCACTAAGTGTTGGGATAACTTGTTATGCAGCTGTAGGTGACTGATGACAGCTCCTCATGGCTCAACAGACATCCACTCTCCCCCACTTTGTTCCATTCTCTGGAGTGCAAACAGAATGTGGCATTCTCCTGCTTAGTCTCCAGTCTTACCACCTTCTAGTTTCCCCTTCATTCCGGCCCCACTGGCCTTCTTTCTCAAACTTTCCAACCTTCCTACCTGTCCTTCCCCTGCCCAGAGCGCCATGGGCACCTCCCTTTGATCCTTCAGGTTCACACCAGCTAAAGAAGCCCCTGCCTCCGCCTCCCATTCATTTTCTTTTAAACCTCTTTTGTTGTGCAAGTGACATTATTATTTCTTATGCTGCTCTGCATGGTGCTTCCCACCATCACCTTTATTAGCTCTCGGTTGCTTTGTTTACCAAGGAAATGTGTATGGAGTGAGGGCAGGGATTTGCCATCTCCTTCACTCTCTGCCATAACCCTGGGGCCCGGCTCATGGAAGGCAAGGGGCAGATGTCTACTGAATCGGCGGGGGGAGTGTCTCTCAGCTCCCAATTCCACAGGCCCCTGCCCTGGGGATGCTTCTCCCTGCCCCAGCACTCACCTTCTCAGATCCATGTAAGAAGTCATTGAGGGCCTGAGGGTCACTGAAAGAGAGAAAGGGAGAGACATTTGAGGAGATGAGGGACAGGGGAGGGGAGGGAGAGGGTGGGGGAGGATGGGGTGGGGTGGGGAGCCCATTACTCACCAAATCACGTCTAGTAAGCATCTCCCATCCTCATCATCCATCGCCACTGGATGGGGCGGGGCGGGAAGAGGGCAAGGGAGACAAGTTAGATGTCGGCAGCGTGCCAGGACCCTCCCTGCAAGGACCATTCCCTGAGGCCAAGACCCCTGGAGGGGTCAGGGTTTCTGTCCCCTTAAGTCTAGGGGCATGGGTAGGGGTGGGGCAGGTGCCCTCCGTACCAGAACCTCCTGATCAGAGACAGACAGCTGCCTTTTCCTCCTCCCTCTCTCTCCCCAGCATCTGATGACGATGGTGATGACATCAACCCAGACTGAGTCCTGATCACATGCAGGCCCCGTGCTAAGTGCTTCACACACATGTAACTCATTTAATCCCCACAGTATCCCTCGAGGTGGGTCCTGCCACCCCCGCTTTGCAGATGAGTAAAAGGAAGAGCGGAGGCCATGGTTCTCTGTCTCCCAGCTAGCAGGTGGCAGAGCCAGGCCTGAACCCAGAAGTCTGGCCCCAAGCCTGTGCTCCTGTCCTACACGTGACCGGGGGAAGGAGGGAGGGAGGGGAGGTGGCATGGAGGGGCCCAGGTTCTGGGTCCCCCTGGAAGACGCATGCAGCGTGGTTCTCAAGGAAGGGAAGAGAGAGGGAGAGGGACCAGGAGGGTGGGCGCTCTGAGTCAGAGGAGCCGCCAGAGCCGGGCTGAGCCTGTCAGAATGATGAGGATGAGGACGGCTAACATTTGTCTCGTGCTTACCATGCGCCAGGCACTGTCCCGAGCGTTTCACAAATGTTAGCTTGTTCAGCCCCCATGGGAAAGGGATGCCGTGTGCCCCATTTTACAAGTGAGAAAACAAGTTCTCTGTGTTTGCCCACCCACCCCCACACCAACCACCACTGCTCCAGACACCCCACCAAGCTTCCATGCACCCATCTTTCCAAACTTCCACCCAACCACCCATCTTTCTCGTCTTCCAAATACACAAACTGACCCATCCTTCCATCCGCTCCTCCTTTTTTACTTTTTTTGGGCCGCACTGAGAGGCTTGCGGGATCTCAGTTCTCTGATCAGGGATTGAACCCGGGCCCGGGCAGGGAAAGCACTGAGTTCTAACCACTGGACCGCCAGGGAAGTCCCCACCCGCCTATGCTTCCATCAGCCCAGGCATCCTTCCCTCCCAACCACGCAGACAGGACACGATGAGAAATCACACACAATCCCGCTCCAGGGCCATGGAGTTCGTACCCTCTCTTTTCCTTCTTGGTAGGGGGAGGGGGATGGTCCTGAACTCACTGAGGACACGGTGACTGTCGTGCCCCCCCGCCCCCCGCCAAACACACACAAAATCGTACTTGTGCTCTCAGCTGGGTCACAACCCCTAACCCCCAACGGCATTCTCTGAACTTCCTGATCGCCACTACAGCCCCTATTACCCTCGACGGCTCTGTGACATACGGAATCTCAGGGAGGGACCCCACATGGTTAGTTCAGGGTCTTCTCTGAACAGTACCTTGGAGAGTCTGATGAAAGCAAAAGACCCTCTTGCCAGAAACGTGCATGTGGGCCAGAAATGTTACACGTTCTTTCCCAGGGGGAAGTGTGTCATGGGACACACACATACGTATGCACACACGTACACACTTCATGGGCCCTGGGTTAACAAGCCCAGTCTAGAACAGAAACACACGGCCCCGGAGCCTCACACACCAATCACCCTCGCCTCTAGAGCTGGCCCCGGGGACTGTCCCCAGAGACGCCCTTCCAAGGCTCTTGCTGCATCGGTGCAGAAAGATAACACACTCTCTCCGGCTTCATATCTCCGCCCACACCCACTGTCTTCCCGTGTCACCAGCTCTGTGGCCTACGAGCCCCTGCCCTTCCCAACCAGCCTAAGGTGGGCAAGGCCTGGCCAGGGAATGACAAGGCAGGATCTGCAGAGAATCTGGAGAAGACGGAAAGCGGGGAGGGAGATCCTGCCTGCAGATGGCATGGAGGTTGGGGGAATGGCCCGAATGGCCCAGGGGGCCCAGGCTGGAGAGGGCGGGGCTGAAGGATGTGGCTGAGCCAGGCTCTTCCAAGAAGGAACATCCCTTCCGGGGAGGTGGACGGGGGACCGCGGCCCCTCCGGGAATGAGCGGGATGCTTGGCTGGTTACCTGCGCTACAAACGAATCATGAAGGGAAGGAGGGGGCGTCCACTCCAGGTCTACGCAGGGCCCCCAGCTGGGGACTTGGGGAGTGTCCTTTCGGGGGCCAGCTGTGGAGAGAGAATGAGAGAGAGGCTGTGAGTGGGACAGTCAGTGAAAAGGAGAAAGATGTAGCCAGAGAGACGAGAGGTCAAATACAAGTTTAAAACCACAGGAAACAACACTGTACATTATCACATATATATATGCAGACATACCGCAGTATATCTACATATAGTGTGTGTGTGTATATATACATATACACACACACACACACACACACACACATCATGCAACAGCATATAACGTTATATGATATAATCCATCAGCACTTCAATCTAGCAAAATACAGTCAGGCCTCATCATCTGAGGTGCTTATGTCCCCTATATGGTCACCGCGAATTTGCGATTATGGCCGCTGAGCCGCCGACCCTGGGGAGAGACAGGATTAGCTTCCTGCCAGCCTCTGGTCCCATTCTCATCAACCCATCAATATATCCCCTTGGTTTATGTGCGTTTCTGTTTAAAGACACCTTGTTTGGGACTTCCCTGGTGGCACAGTGGTTAAGAATCCGCCTGCCAAAGCAGGGGACACGGGTTCGAGCCCTGGTCCGGGAAGATCCCACATGCCGCGGAGCAACTAAGCCCGTGCGCCACAACTACTGAGCCCACGCACCTAGAGCCCGTGCTCCGCAACAAGAGAAGCCACCACAATGAGAAGCCCGCGCACCGCAATGAAGAGTAGCCCCTGCTCGCCGCAACTAGAGAAATCCCGCGCACAGCAACGAAGACCCAACGCAGCCATAAATAATAAATAAATAAATAAATTTATAAAAAAAATAATAAAAACAATAAAGACACCTTGTTTAATATAAATCGTTGATTCGCTCACACTGAGCTCAAGGCCAACAGCGCTATAACTCATGCCTGAGGGCAGGTCATCTCACACGCGCGATTTCTCCATTGGGCACATCGCAGCCTTCCTGTGCTTATGGGGCAGCCCTTCAGCACTACACGGGAGGGGCCGTCTTTAACAGCAAAACCACCAACAGAAAGCACAAAAGTGCAAAACAACAGGGCACTAAAGAGGATGCTTGTTTATAGCTCTCGGGCTGAATGGAGAGGCAGAGAGGGTCGCCGCCTTCAACCTCAGCTGGGAGCACGTACATCGGGAGACTCAGATAGACTCATGGCTCTGCACACGTCTGCAAGTGACCAGGAAAGCGCCGGGAGTATTGATTTGGGGGTTATCAATGTTAGCAAATAAGCGGATTCACAAATATGGAATCCACGAATAACAAGGATTGACCTGATGACAATAATGATGGTGGTTGTGATGATGATGATGGCTGCTGGTTTTAAGTACTCTGCACGTATTAGCCTGTTCACCATCTTTGAATCCCTATGAAGCAGGTGCTTTTCGCAGCCCCATTCCACAGATGAGGAAGGCGAGGCTCAGGACGGTGAGCCATACGCCCTAGATCCCGCCAGCGGTCAGCGGTCAGGCTGGGGTCTGAGCCAAGGTAGGCTGACTCCAGAGTCCCCGCCCTTAACCACTATCCCACAGACGGTCCTCTCATCATATTGTTTCTCTTTTAAATGTGAAGGAAACACGGCCACAGCGTCAAGATAAGACGAAGCTGGGTGACAGCCTTTGTTAGCATTTTGTGAATGCTTGGGATAGCTCAGATCCAAAAAGGCGATAAAGCAAGCAGACGGAAGAGAGAGGAGGAACGGGAGCTGCTTCTCCGTTTTATGGAGAGCCCCAGGCCCCGGAGAGATCTAGAAGGCATCTGTCACAAGACCCTGGAACACGGGATCCTGGCCCATCTAGATTCCAGGTGCGCTGCCCTGGACCAGGGTGATCGCAAGCGCCCAAGGTGGCTTCGTGAGAGCTGCCAGCTCCACGTGGGCTCTCCCCTCCTCCCTGCCCCAAGCTTTGGGTGTGGCCCAAGTTCTGTAATCCTCAGACAAGAAGTAGAGCCAGGAGGTGGGTGTCTCCTGAACAGGGCTCTCCAAATGGGATCTGCGGGTGAATGTCCAGTGGGAGGCTCCAGCCTGTGAGAATCTGTGATCCATGTGTTTTCATTCAGATGGTAACAGCAGAGCAATGGACGAGGGGGACTTTCTGGGGAGCAAGGTTCTCCATGGTGATGGGGTGTCCGTTACATGGGGGTTTAAAAATTCACAGCTCAGACTTGTGTATGTCAACACATGTCAATTCAACGCATGTTAATTTTACCTTTAAAAAACTGTACAAAATAAATAATCAGCATGGAGTTGTAGTGGGGGTGGGGGGTGGGGAGAGCTAACAGACATGGCAAATGTTGGTAACTGTTAGAGCTGGATGATGGCTACCTGGGGGCTTCAGTACACCATTCTAGTTAATTTACATCTTCTTGAAAGTTTCCATAATAAAAAGAAAACCATTTGTCAATGATCAGCAGGTCCGGGGTTCCTCTGAGGTGGGTCCCCCGTTCAGGTGTCAGTGTTGGCATCTATGTCGCCTATCAGGTTGATGCCAAGAGGCCCAGCATGGGGTGACAGTTTGGGGTTGGAGTCAGCAGTTCAAATCCCCACTTCCCCACACATGGGCTGAAGTCGGGCAAGTGACTTCACCGCTCTAGGCTTCAGTGTCCTCATCTGTAAAATGGGCACAATCACAGTCCTTATTTTCGCGTACGGCAGTGGAGAGGCTCTTAGGCCTTTAATCCTCAGGTGTAGTAAAGTATTTTGTAAGCGATAGATACTGTTACACAATCATTTTAGCTGCCATTGTGAACCTTACCTAGTGTGGCAACTCCCAAAGCTTTCTGGCCACAGCACAGTCAGGTTGGACAAAAGTCCCCAGGCCCCAGCTTTTCCACCTGGTGCCTTTTGCCACATTTGGCTCTTGAGCACATTTTGAAGGGTTTACACCCAAGGCAATAGAAACAAAAGCAAAAATAAACAAATGGGACCTAATCAAACTTATACGCTTTTGCACAGCAAAGGAAACCATAAACAAAAGGAAAATACAGCCTACAGCCTGGGAGAAGATATTTGCAAATGATGTGACTGACAAGGGCTTAATTTCCAAAATATACAAACAGCTCATACAACTCAATAACAACAAAACAAACAACCCAATCAAAAAGTGGGCAGAACACCTAAATAGTCATTTCTCCAAAGAAGACATACAAATGGCCAACAGGCACATGAAAAGATGCTCAACATTGCTAATTATTAGAGAAATGCAAGTCAAAACCACAATGAGGTATCACCTCACACCAGTCAGAATGGCCATCATTAAAAAGTCTACAAATAATAAATGCTGGAGACGGTGTGGGGAAAAGGGAACCTTCCTACACTGTTGGTGGGAATGGAAATTGGTGCAGCCAGTATGGAGAACAGTATGGAGGCTCCTTAAAAAACTAAAAATGGAGTTACCATATGGAAGGGTTTACATATCATTTGATTATGCACATGGTCCGACTTAAACTGCCAGGTACCAAGTCTCCTTGGGTCCTTCCAAACCCCTGTTGTTACCCCATTTGTCAGGTGAGATAAACGAGGCTAAATAGAGTGCTGAATGGGAAACCATGGGCCACACACAACCAGTGATACAGGCCCCCTGCCCACCCATGCACAGGGCTACCCAGGATCCTGCAGCTCTCAACTCGGCAGACAGAGGGAGCCTTGAAGGACACAAATGAACCCACTAAGAATGGAAAGACAGAATTTGAATGCTGTCTGGATATTTGATGATACTAAGAAATTGTGATTAAGATTCTAGGTATAACAATGGCATCGTGTTTTTGTTTTTCAGGTTTTTTTCCTTTAGAGTCCTTACCTTTTAGAAATACATCTTAAAATACGTAGGGGTGAAATGATAAAATGTCTGTGATTTACTGCAAGATAATCCAGTTCTGGGAGTTCAGGGGCGTACTGACCTGCGCTGTCCAATACAGAAGCCACGAGCCACGTGTGACTACGCGCATTTAAGTTCAAGCTAATGAAACGAAATTAGGGCAAATGACTTGAGTAGTTAGTTGTCCAAAGAAGATATACAAATGGCCATAAGCACAGGAAAAGATGATCAACACCACCAATCATTAGGGAAATGCAATCAAAACCACAGATGCTGCCTCACCCCCATTAGAATGGCGACTATCAAAAAACCAAAAATTGGGCTTCCCTGGGGGCGCAGTGGTTGAGAGTCCGCCTGCCAATGCAGGGGACACGGGTTCGAGCCCTGGTCTGGGAAGATCCCACATGCCGCGGAGCAGCTGGGCCCGCGAGCCACAACTACTGAGCCTGCGCGTCTGGAGCCTGTGCTCCGCAACGAGAGAGGCCGCGATAGTGAGAGGCCCGCGCACCGCCATGAAGAGTGGCCCCTGCTTGCCGCAACTAGAGAAAGCCCTCGCACAGAAACGAAGACCCAACACAGCCAAAAAAATAAATAAAAAATAAATAAAAAAAAATAAAACCCCAAAATTAACAAGTCTTGCCGAGGACCTGGAGAAACTGGAACCCTCGTGCTCTGTTAGTTAGTGGGAACGTAAAATGTTGCAGCTGCTGTGAAAAACACTTTGGCGGTTCCTCAAAAAATTAAAAATAGAATTAGCATATGACCCAGCAAGTCCACTTCTGGATATATACACAAAAGAATTGAAAGCAGGGTCTTGAAGACATATTTATACACCCACGTTCACAGCAACACTATTCACAAGAGCCAAAAGGTAGAAACAACCCAAGTGGTCCATCAACAGATGAATGGATAAGCCAAATGTGGTGTCTATTTACAATGGAATATCATTCAGGGAGGAAATTCTGACACAAGCAACGGCATGGATGACCTTACGCTAAGTGAAGTGAGCCAGTGACAAAAAGACAGAGATACCATCTGATTCCACTTATGACGGAGAGACAGGAAGTCGAATGGCAGTTGCCAGGGACTGGGGGCAGGGGAGGAGAAACCGGGAGTTATTGTTTAGTGGGTGCAGAGTTTCAGTTCTGCACGATGCTACAAGTTCTGGAGAAGGATGGGGGTGAAGGTTGCACAACCATGCAAACGCACTTAATGTCGCTGAATCGTACACTTCGAAAGGGCTGAGATGGTAAGTTTTGTTATGTATATTTTACCGCAATAAACCAATGGGAAAAAAAGGGAACAATGAGGAATATGAAAGTTTTAAATAAAAAAGATTTACCTTAAAAGTGTAAAGGAAATTAAACATTTAGTTCGCGGTCACAGTGGCCACATTTCGTGGGCTTGACAGCCACACGTGGCTGGTGGCTACCACACAGGACACCGCAGATCTAGAACATTCCCACGGTGGCAGAAAGCTCTCTTGGACAGCGCTGGTCTGTCAGAGTGGCAGAAAACTGGAAATTGGCAAAGAGTTGGTTGATGGGGTCCATGTTTCACTATTCTATTTTGTGCACATTTGCAGTTTTCCAAAATGAAAATTTTTTACTTTGAAAATACTTGAACATCAAAAAATCATACGTCTCTCTGATTTTTTATTGTCTGTCTCCCCAACCAAAATGTCAACCCCCGCCAAGGACAGGGATTTTTGTCTGTTTTGTTCCCTGTGGGACACCCAGAGCCTGCACAGAGCATGGCACACGGTAGGGGGTCACTAAATATTTGTGGGGTGAACAAATGAATTTGCACAGGGGGTTAAGCAAATCCAATCATTCGTTCAAAGAGCAGCCTGGTGAGAAAGGCATTTACCAATTGCCTTCTCTGTGTCCAGCATGGGGGAGAGCTGAGGATACCGTAATGAACAAAAGCAGACCCAGTCCTTGACTTTGGGGAAGATCATGACTAGTGGTTCTCAACCAGGGGTGACATTAGACGCCCCTCTCCTTCCTCGACACACACATACTCAAAAAGCTTTTGAAAAAGTGACCAGGGGAGGTGGGGGACACACAATTAGCATGCAAAGCTGCAACCCCAAATTACGCACAGGGGAGTGGACGTCTTGCGCTCCTTCAGAGCAGAAGCTTTAAAAGCCATTGCATGGTTCTGCCCAAGTCCTGGCATGACATGGATACGTGGACAGAGCCACAGCCAATGCAGGAAGCTCGGACACATGAGTGAGACAGGAGCCTTTGCTGTTGTCAGCCACTGAGATCTAGGGCTCACTCGTTACTGCAGATCACTCAGCCGAAGCTGACTGATACATCTCGGAAGAGCCCACCCTGCCCCAGTGCTTCCTTGGTATCAGGCCCTGTGCTAACCCCATACCTATCGATTCCTCCCAGTCCCCGGGGAGGCAGGAAGAACGTTTCCCACAGCGCAGGAAACTGAGGCTCCCAGGGGTCAGGACACTTGCCCCAAACCACACTGTGGGGCCAGAATTTGAACTCAGACCCTGTGATTCTGAAGAACCTCATTCTCCACCACTGGGCTATAAAAAGCAGGAAAAGCTGGGCTTGCGAAACCACAACCAGCTCAAGAGAACAGCCATGATGCAACAATGACAAAGTGTCCTTCCAGAAAATCGTGTGAATTCCTCCGGCACTTGGAATGCCATTGGAGTTTTGCGTTGTCATCAGGAGTTGTGCAGAAGCCAGGCTGCTGAGCAGGATACAGAATTAAAAGTCCCCACAAAGCTCCAGAAACAGGCTAATTTTAATTTAGATTTAATTTAATGCTAGTAACCCTCAGGTTATTTGCAAGTCATAAAAATGGAAGTCGACGGAACTCTACCATTTGCTGATGGGAAGTGATCGGTGGAGAAGAGGATGTGGCAAAGTCTAGCTGTTGCTTTTCCAAACACCATTTCCCCACCCCTCCTCGCCTTGCTCACAGAAGCCTGATGCTGCTCGGGGTAACCCCTGCCAATTCCAAGATGTAAACAAACGCCGTTCTGAGTCAGTCAGTCTTTTTCAAACTATGGGTCACGCCTTTGAGGGTTGTGAAATCATATTAGCAGGTTGCGACAAGGAATTTTTTTTTAAGTTAAAGAGTATAGGGTCAAATGGAATGGGATAGAATAGAAAATATTGAAAGGCATCACACAGGGTAAGCAAAAGGATCAGTTTGTGATACTGGTTTCAATTATGTGTGTCTCTGTGTGTACATATTTCCTACTGTGGGTTGTGGCCAAAATAGCTTTAAAATAATTGGACGAGGCCAGTGGCACTGCTATCCCCTTTATCAGCCATTCACTTTCCCAGGCTTCCTAGCAGCTAGGCCAGCCACAGTTTTGCAAATAAGTAAAAGCCAAAGTGTACAGAGTTGGGTTCTGCTCAATGAATCTTTTGGGGAAGACAGAATTTGGGAAAGTTTTTCTTCCAGAATAGAAAGACAGAGCTTCTCTAGGGAGAAAGTCTTTTGCTTCCTGCTTCCAGCTTTGAATACAGTTGAGAAGACTGGAGCTGTGGCAGCCATTTTGCAATCATGAGGCAATAAATCTGAGGCTGATAAGCCTACCTACAGAGGATAACTGATGAGAGGAGAGAAAAAGACTAGGTTCTTAACAACTCCTCATGGGTTGCCTGCCTCCAGACTTCTTAATCCTTACAGTTTAAGCCACTGTTAGGTTTTCCATTATTTGCAGTCAAACACAACCTGACACAAACGAGTTGGCATTTCTAGACATCCTTGCAGCCCATCACAAGGACTCTCAAAGCCTTCCGTGGGTCAAGGACTGTACTCTGTGAATCCACTGACTGAGAAGAGAGGCCCAGCAAAATGGGAGAGGGCTGATGGTAAGGGGATCTGAAAAAAAGACCACTGGGGCCAAAAACTCTTCTTCTCCCTAGTCCCACTGTTTACAGCTCCCCCTATTTATTATCCAACCCTTGAACTTGGGCTGGCCTTTTGACTTGCCTTGGCCAACAGAATGTGGTGGAAGTGACGGTGTGCGTTTCTGAGCCTACTCTTTGCCCAGCTGCCATGTGACAAAGTCCAGGCTAGCCTTTTGGAGGACAAGAGACACATGCCCATCACCTCTATCATCCCAGCTCACAGCCAGCCAAGCCCTAGAAGCAGAGCTGCCTAGCTGACCTACAGCTGACCACACTTAGGTAAGAGAGAAGTAACCAGAGGTACCCAAGGCCAAATTCCAACCATTAGAATCACAGTTGTGTTTTAATCCACTGTGGCGCATCGTGTTTTCCAAAGATGGCTGAAATAATGTCTCCAACCTCCCATGATCTACCAAAGTGCAATCTTGCCAGTCCCCTTGAATTGAGGAAACTTTGTGACTACTTCAACCAGGACAGTGCAACAGAAGTGCCACTATGTGACTTCTGAAGCTAGGTCATAAAAGTCAATTCAGTTTCTGCCATGTCCACCAGGACATTTACTCTGGAAGGCTTAAGCCACCTTAATAGAATTCTGACTGCTCTGAGGCCACCATGCTATGGGGAAGCCTAAGCTAGACACATGGAGAGACCATGAGTAGATGCTCTGGTTGATGGTCTTATCTTCAAGTCATCCCAGCCCAGGTGCCAAGCATGGCATATGAACAAGCCCTCAGCCCCCAGCCTGCAAGTCTTCCCAGCCAAGACCGCAGACATCATGGAGCAGAGACCCACTATGTCAAATTCCATGTCAAATTCTTGGCTCATAAAACCTGTGAGCATAATACAATTGTTCCATTAAGCTGCTACATTTTGGGGTAATTTGTTAAACAGCAACAGTAACCAGAATAGCCTCTAAAGTTGGGGGTTATTTGTTATGTGGCAGCAGCTAGCTGATACAGCCCTCTCTAGAGACTAAGTACCAACTTTGACCTCACACCTCTGACTCACCCAACTCTTTCTTTTTTTTTAAAATTTATTTATTTATTTATTTTTGGCTGCACTGGGTCTTCATTGCTGCGTGCAGGCTTTCTCTAGTTGCAGCGACAGGGGCTATTCTTCGTTGTGGTGCGCATGCTTCTCACTGCGGTGGCTTCTCTTGTTGCAGAGCACGGGCTCTAGGTGCACGGGCTTCAGTAGTTGTGGCACGCGGGCTCAATAGTTGCGGCTCACGGGCTCTAGAGTGCAGGCTCATTAGTTGTGGCGCACAGGCTTAGCTGCTCCGCAGCATGTGGGATCTTCCCGGACCAGGGATCGAACCCATGTTCCCTGCGTTGGCAGGCGGATTCTTAACCACTGTGCCACCAGGGAAGTCCCTCACCCAAGTCTTACCCATTCCACCTCCCAAATCTCTCCACTTTATCTCCTCCTCTCCATGACCACTATTCCTGCCCAGATCCAGGCCTCGCCATCTCTCTTTTCATCTATCCATCCACTCAGCCTTTTGGGGAGAGAGAAAGAGCTATTTGGAGAGCAATTAAAATCGACACCACCTTTATTTTCAGTGACCTTTAGAGTTCTAAAATCACTGAATTAGTTTAACAACATAAAAGCGTGCCCTATAAAACTTGGATTGCTCATAAAGCAACTGGTGTCTAGCTCCTAAAAGCCTTGTTTACACAGGTAGTCACACACTAGAAATGTTTGGTATGTTCTCTCTTTTCCCTTTTTGCCATTCACCGCTGTTCTAAATGAAGCTATAAAGCCACAGACTTGCCAAGAAAATCAGGCATCTGAAAAGGTTTTTGAATTTTTTCTTAATACTAGTGTATAAAAAACAGGGGGAAACTCTGAGGAGTGAAACACGTAACGGGGTGGCGTGAAGGGAACAAAAGCAGCGATTACACTGACCAGACACACAGGGCTGCCCAGGGCATCAAGCAAAAGAGAACACTTCAAGTTCAGGAAAAAATGGAGTTAAGAGAAGTGAAGGGGAAAGAAAAGCCCCTACAACATTCCACACATGCTTTAGACCGCTTGTTCCTAAACGTGGGCAGGCACCAGAGTCACCTGGAAGGCTTTTAAAATAAAGAATGAAAGAATGGATTTCAGAATCAGCAGGTTGGGGACAGGGGCGGGGCGGGGGGGGGGGGGTGGTGCTGAAAATTTGCATTTCTAACAAGTTCCCAGTTGATACTGCTGCTGCTGGTCCAAGGACCACTGCTCTAGAAGCTTTTGTCTCTTTAGTTTTCCTTCTGGGGCTCTTGCTCTTATATAGGACACAAGCCACCAGTTCCTAGCCAGTGTCCAGGCCCCTGACAATGTGGCCTCGCAGGGTCCTCTCCGAGGCTCAGGAGGGTCCAACAGCCAGTCTCAGTCTGATATCCTTTTAAACAGAACTTGGATTTGGTTCCATTCAGCAGTGTACCCTCCTAAGAGGATGACTCACAGTGAGTATAGGCCTTTTGCCCCTTTGCCAGAAACTTCCTTTCTCAGCCTCCTTTGCAGCCAAGTGTGGACATGGGAAGATTTTTACATTTGGATAAAAAAGACAGAGCCTTACATTGGGAAGATTGTTTGCCCCTACTCTTTCGTGCTTGAGAGAATGATGTGAAGCATGGTGACAATGGCCAGTGCTGCAGCAGCCATTTTGCACTCCTGAGGGGGAAGGCCCAGTGAATCAGAGACAGACCCAGCAGCCTGGCAATACTGAGCTGCCAAATATCCCTGGAATGGCCTTCAACTAGATGTTTTGTTCCAGAAGAGAACTAAAAGCCTGAATTAACTAAGGTTAAACATATACCTCCTCTATGACCCAGAAATTCCACTCCAAGGTATTGACTTAACGGATGTGAAAAGTATGTCTACAAAAACATTTGTACAGAAATTTTCATAGCAGCATTATTCACAAAAGCCCCAAACTGGAAACAGCACAGTGTCCATCGACTGGTAAATGGAGAAGCAAACTATGTTATATCCACGCACTTGAATACAGCTTAATAATGAAAGGGAATAAACTACTGATACAGGCAAGGTCATGGATGAATCTCAAATCCACCATGCTGAGGAAAGGATGCCAGACACAAAAGACCATTCACTGTGTGATCCCCTTGAAGTAAAGTTCTAGTGAAACTGATGGGGAAAAAAATCAGAGGTGTGATTGCCTTAAGGGGGCAGCAGGAGGGGGAGAGGGCTAAGTACTGACCAGGAAGGTCCACGAGGAAATCTTCTGGGATGATGGAAATGGTCCGTAGCTAGATCCAGGTGATGGTTACATAGGTAATATTTGCCAAAATTCATCAAGCAGTGCACTTAAGGTTTGTGCCTTTTATTATACTTAATTTGTATCCCAGTAAAGCATAGCGTAAAAAAACAAAAAAAACCTACACAATCGATTCTTGTTATTCGTGGTAGTTATGTTCTACAAAGTTGCCACAAACACTGAATTACAGAATAAGGAACTATTGCTCCTGGGGGAAATACAGGTTCTTATGAGCCTCTGGTCCCAACATTTTCATCAACCGATCAATACATAACCTTGTTTTCACGTGTGTTTCTGTTTAAAGACACCTGATTTAATACATACTGCTGATTCATTCGCAGTGAACCCATAACCAACGGCGCGGTAACTCACACCTAAATGAAGCTCATCTGAGACACATCACAGCCTTCTGGAACTGAGGAACACTAGCCAACACGTCAGCACAATGTTTGGGGGGCATTTTAAACAGTTAAATCAGCAACAAAAAGCCCCAAAATGTGAAAAACGTGGCACTAAACAGACCAAGAAAAAGCCACTTGGCTACGGTGTAAGAGTTGAAACAAGAAGACAGAGGGTCACCCTGGTCGATCTCAGCTGGGAACAGGCACACAGGACAACTCAAATTTTTCATTTGCTCTGCACATGTCTGTAAATGACTGGGAAAGCACCCGGTGTGCTGATCTGGGGGTTACAAAGAAATTTTAGCAGGTAGATGAATTCACAAATATGGCATGTGGGAACGAGAATCAACTGTACAGGGAAATATTGGTCAAGATTATAGCACATTTATTTACCCTTTACCCGGAGATTTTACTCATGGGCCTGATCCTACAGGTACAACCTGACATATCCAAAATTATACATTTAGGAGGTTTTTAGGGCAAGGTGTGTGTCTACCAGCGAGATATTGGAAGTAATCCACTGGCCATCAGTGGAAAACAGGTTAAATAAACTGGGTCCATCTAAATGGGAATACTATGCAGCTGTAAAAAAGAATGAAGAATACAAATGGCCACCTATATGGGAAAAGAATCTGAAAAAGAATAGAAATATGTATATATATAACTGAATCACTTTGCTGTATACCCGAAATTAACACAACATTGTAAATCAACTATACTCCAACGTAAAATTTAAAAGAAATTTTTTTAGAAAGAATACAAATGGCCAACAAGCCCATGAAGAGATGCTCAACATCATTAGCCACCAGGGAAATGCAAATCAAAACCACAAGTGGAGACTGCTTCACCCAGTAGGATGGCTACAATCAAAAAGACAGACAATAATGAGTGCTGGTGAGGATGTGTAGAAATCAGAACCCTCGTACACTGCTGGCGGGAATGGAAAATGGCGGGGCCTCAGTGGAAGGTAGTCTGGGAAACTCCCTAAACAGTTAAACACTGTTACCATGTGACCCAGCAATTTCACTCCTACATATATACCCAAGAGAAATGAATACATGCATTCACACAAAAACTTGTATACAAATGTCCATAGCAGCATTACTCATAATGGCCAAAAGGTTGAAATAATCCAAATGTCCACCAATGGATGCATAGATCCACAAAACGTGGTCTCTCAGTATGGTGGGATATTACTCAGACATCAAAAGGAATGAGGTACTGATATACCACAGTACAACATGGATGATCTTTGAAAGCATCATGCTGAGTGAAAGAAGCCAGACACAAAGGACCATATATTGTATGATCCCATTTTATGAACTGTCCAGAATAGACAAATGCACAGAGACAGAAAGATTAGTGGTTGCCAGAGGCTGTGAAGAGGGAGGAATTTGAAGTGGCTGCTCTCGGGCACAAAATTTTTTGGGGGGGGGGGGGTGATGAAAATGTTCTGAAACTAGATAGTGGTGATGGTTGCACATTATATAATCTTGAATATATAACCTGTGAATATACTAGAAAGCGCTGAATTGTACACTTTAGATGGGTGAATTTCATGGTATGTGAATTATATGTTAATAAAGATGTTATTTTTAAAAAAGGAACAAGGATGTTCTCCATATACTGACAGAGAAAGTTCTCCACGACTATTGCTCTGTGCGAAAGTAAAATGCAGAACAGTGTGTATAAAACGTTACCGTCTGCTTAAAGACAGTGGGGAGGAGATACAAGAATATATATTCTAGTAAATCAACTATACATCCATTAAAAAAAAAAAAAACGGCTATATATCCTAAATGCCTTTCTAGGTCTAAAGAACTTCCAGAAGGATCTCTACAGCACTAAACCCACTGATGAACTAGGAGGGGGACCCAGCAGATGGGACAAAGATGGGACGGAGACACTCTGCTGCAAATTTTTCAAAAATAGTTTTTGGTTTTTCAGCCCATGTCCTAACCATTCCAAAAAGCAAAAGTTTTTTATAAATTTTTTTGGCCATGCCCCGAGGCTTGAGGGATCTTCGTTCCCTGACCAGGGATTGAACACGGGCCACAGCAGTGAAGGCTCCAAGTCCTAACCACTGGACCACCAGGGAATTCCCCAAAAAAGTAAATTTTTAAAAATGTGTTAAAAAAAATAAGAGGACAGTTTCCGCCATCACTCATCAGCGTAAACTGTTACTTGCAGCCAAATGCACACAAACTAAAAAGCTATTCAGTGGTAAAAGGAAGCACTGGGATTTGAACCCAGACTTCGGGACACCAAATCCTTGGACTGCCTTCCAGGACACCCCACTGCCTCATTTCCAGTGTCCGCGAAAATGCTGCAAAACTGGGCATCTGCTGGCACGACCTCCCTTCCCTCTACCCTTCCCCGGCGGAAACTCTTTTCTTCCTGAACTTGTCAGGAGCCTTCCCTAATCATGACCCAATTTCTCTCACATGATGCTTGAGGCAGAACCACTGGGGAGTCCTGAGAAGTGGGAGCCTAAGGTCTACCCCACGAGGGCCAGGGAGTTGGGTGGGCAGGTCCTGAGCCAGCCATGGGTTTGTGGTCCTGGTTTCAAGATGCCACACTTCGTCCTGTTTCTTAACAAATGCCCCCCACCCTCCACCAGGGCTTACTTACAAGCAGCATTGTCCGTCTAACCCTGTCTGTGCTCACCGCCTGGAGGGCTGCAGGGGAGTCGCTAACCGGCCTCCGGCTTCCTCTCGGGTCCCTTCTAAACTCAGCTCCCCACTCGGGCCAAAGAGATCCACTTGATTTGAGGTCACGTGGTTTCCCCTTCCCAGGACTCTCCACTGCCCCACTCAACAAAACAGTGCTGGGGAGACAGCGGCAAGGACAACAGACATCCCTACTCTCCTGGTCACGTTCTAGGGCAGGAGTCAGACCACGAACAAAGACATGGTGCCGAGAGGAGGAAAGCAAGGAGGCGGGAGAAAGGTGCTGTGGGGAGGAGGCGGGGAGGGCTGCGGGTGCATTTTTAGCGAAAGTGGTTGGGGCGGCCTCACAGAGAAAGGGGAGTCTGAGCTGATGTGCAGGAGGTAAGGGAAGGAGTGATTCAGACACCCAGGGAAGGGTGGTCCAGGAAGAAGGAACAGCAGATGCAAAGGTCCTGTGGCAGAAACATGCTGGGGATGCTTGAGCAACAGCAAGGAGGTGAAGCGGGGTTGAGGACACGATGAGGGTCAGCCACAGAGGGCCTGGTGGGCCGTGGTGAGGACTTGGGCTTTTATTCTGGGTGAGTCCAGGGACGTGACCTGACTTGGGTTTTCACAGGATCCCTCCGGCTGCTGAGTGGAGAACGAACTGCAGGAGGCGAGGATGGGAGCAGGGAGCCCAGAGAGGAGGCAATGGTGGCAGGGGAAGAGGCGAAAAGTGGTTGGAAGTCTGGATTTGATGGCAAAGCAACAGGGTCTGCAGACGGATTGACCAGGAGGTGTAGGGGAAAGAGCAGAGTCAAGGGCCCGCTGGAATTTGAGACGGACAGCAGGGCAGAGCAGCTAAAAGTGGGCAGCCAGGCAGGATGTGAAGTGCACACGCACCCTTACACCAGCTCTCTTGGTTGATCTAGCACCTGCTCCAGCTAAGGCCATTTCTTGCTAAGGTATTCTGATGGTCCCAAAGCTACTAATTATCTTATTAGGAGAGGGGTTGGCCTCCCACCCAGGACAAAGCAGGGAGGGCTGCTGCTCAGAGCCTCAGAGACAGAGAAAAATAGCTGCGATATGCAAGGTCTTCAAATCTTCCTCACCCAGCAGCTCTTTTTGTGTGTCTTGTTTCAGAATCTGGCCTTTCCCCAAAGTCTAAACTGAGATTGACAGTTTACATCTGACTTTGAATCCTTAAGCCATCTGGGGGTATATGGTGTAAGGTAGGGATCCTGTTTCATCTCTTTCCAAATGAATGACTAGTTTTTGGTCCCCAGCTTGGTTTATTAAGTCTCTCCCTTCCCCATCAATGTGACCACTGGCCCCTTTGGCCTCAGACCAGATGTCCATACTTTGCCTGGCTCTCATCCTGGGCTCTCTGCTCTTTTCCATTGGTAAAATGTCAATTTCTATTTATTCCCTAATCTCGGAGATAAAACATATTCAGCTGGACAGGTAATCAATATACGGATTGATGCTGGACAGAAGGTGATGGATGGTCCAGGCAGCAAGGTGCCTCAGAAGGGTACGAGGTCCCAAAGCAGAGACCAGGATGTCCCTTTGCTTGACAATACATTCTCGAGTAACTTGACTTATATATCACGTTATCAACTTTTAATGAAACTATCCTCACAAAAAGAGACAGAGGGCATAAGAAAGTACTCACAAAGAAACCAAAAGATTAAAAATAATAATCTACAGACACAAAAGGTCACATATCGTATGATTCCATTTCTAAGAAATGTCCAGAAAAGGTAAATCCATAGAGACAGAAAGCAAATTAGTGGTTGCCAGGGGCTGGGGGGAGGAGAAACGAAGAGAAACTGCTTAATGGGTATAGGGTTTCCTTTTGGGCAAACGAAATTATCCTAGATAGGTGGGTTGGCAGGAAACTAGATAGAGGTGATGGTTGCATAACATTATTAGTGTACTAAAAGCCACTGAACTGTGCACTTCAAAGTGGTTAACTTTTTTTAATTGAAGTATAGTTGATTTACAATGTTGTGTTAGTTTCAGGTGTACAGCAAAGTGATTCAGAGATATATATATATATATATAAATAATTTTTCAGTTGCTTTTTCCCTTATAGGTTATTACAAAATATTGAGTATAGTTCCCTGTGCTACACAGTAGGTCCTTGTTGTTTATCTCTTTTATATATAGTAGTGTGTATCTGTTAATCCCAAACTCCTAATTTATCCATTCCCCCTCAAAATGGTTAATTTTTATGCTATGTGAATGTTATCTCAAAAAAAGAAAACACAGTTAATGTAAGCAGAAAATAAAGATGATGGTCCTATTCCTATTGTAAGCTGTTCCTATTGTAAGCTCTTTTTAAGCCACATTAAAAAGTAAAAACATCAGTGATGTTTTCAGCAGAACTGGCAAAAAGTTGACTGAAACTTTAATTATCAAGAACATCATTCAAAAGAGAGACTTTAGGTTTTATCATTAGTAATGACTATTGATAAATATAATGCTATTTAAAATATTTGATTTTTTTAAATCTTCCTCACCTGTTTTTAATGTACATTTTAATGTATTTTTTTAATAATGTACCAAAGTGGAGTCATGTACGTATACAGTTTATAAAAAACAGGTGACGGTTAAGGCCTGGACTTTGGAACCAGACCTTCTGGGTTCAAATGCCACTTAATTGATGTGTGACCTCAGGCGAGTCACTTCAGCCTCCCTTTCCCTACAGTTTCTTTCTCTATAAAATGGGATTAAAAGTAGTGCCCACCTCAGAGGGCTGTGAGGATTAAAATGAATGGATGCATGTAAATAGATATGCATTAGGCACATGCTTACCATTTTTACTGCCAGGAGTGTAGAATCAAAAGTATTGTGGCCTCCACCAGGCGATCAAGTCAACATCAGCCATAATTAAGTCAAGTGGATACTATGTACCTTTGATGTGATAAGATGGGAAGGGCACTTTATCTCTGTGGTCTTCCTCCCAAACCCCTAACCCCTCGTCTAATCACGAGAAAGACATCAGACAAATCCCGAGAGAGGCACATTCTCCAAAATCCCCGGCCAGTAGGCCCCCAAAATGTCGAGGTCATCAAAAGTAAGGAACGTCTGAGAAACTGTCACAGCCAAGAGAGGTCTAAGGAGACATGACGACGCAATGTAATGTGGTGTGCTGAGTGGAGTACTGGAACAGAAAAAGGACATTAGGGGGAAACTAAGGAAATGTGAATCAATTCTGGAGTTGGGTGGATAGCGATGTTGGTTTTTGGCTGTGACAAACAGCAACCAGGTTCTGTCCCCTCTGTCCCCCTGATTCTGCCCTGGTTCTCCTACAATCTCATCCCCACATGGTGACCAAAGGGATCATGTTAGAACGCAAGTCCGCTCACGTCCCTCCTCTGCTCGGAGCTCTCCCACGGCTCCTGCCTCACTCAGAATCAAAGTCCAAGTTCTTACTGTGACCATCTGCCCCCATCCCACCTCTGTCCTCACCTCTCACCCTCTCCCTCCTTCGCTCCCCTCCACCCACACCAGCCTGCTCCATATTCCTCCAATGCACCAGGCACACACCTGCCTCAGGACCTTTGCACCAGATCGGTGAGGCTCAACCCGATTCCCCACCCCCTCACCCAGCACTTCCACCTCCCTCTCCTGCTTTGCTTTACTTCAAAGCTCTGATTACCATCTCACGTGTGACTCTGATTTATCTTATCTATTGCCTGACTCTGCGAGGAGGGGGTGAGCCCAGGTTTCCGTCTGTTTTGTTCCCTCTGTGTAAACATGGACTGAATGACAGAGGGGGACCATTCTCAGTGGTCACAGCTGATGCTGAACAGAGTAGGTGTGTGACCAGGTTTGGGGGAGGGCGTGGTGGGCAGGGGGGACACATCACAGGCTGACCAGGGACCCATCGGGCAGGGCTCACAATGGGGGACCGGCCACCGGGATGAGAGCAAGGCCCAGGGGCCCAGGGGGAACCTGTCAGGGGCAGATGGGAGAGGAGGTGAAAGGTCACAAGTGGGGGAGGGGTGAAATTGGGCCTCAGCACAGAAAGCTGCTCACAGAAGGGGGAACTGAGCAGAGGTGCTGATGGGGCCGATGCCATAGAGAGCGTCTCAGAGACAGTCAGACACGGAGAGAGAGAGGAGGTGGGCGCATCTTCCCAGGACAGGACTTATCCATCCGCCCCACCCTGCACATCAACCCAGGAGGCAAATTAATCCAATCAGTCTACACCAGTGGCTCCTGCCCAAAATGCCAGGAGCCACCCCAATATGGAAGACAATAAAAACTCCAGGCAAGTGTGCAGAATGTGTACAGACACCACCCCGATGAACCCCGTCAGGCTGGTTAGGGACCCTCCACAGGGGCAGGACCCCCAGACAACGCCCGCATCCCCACTGACATCGTGGACGGCTCGTTCACAGGCGCTGTGGAAGAGAACATCTCTCAAGCCCACAGAGCAAGAGTTACAGAGTCAACACCAGCAGCAGGGACTGCCATGATGGCTTTCAACCCTCACTCAGAAAGGAGGGTTCTAGAACATGCGATGGGGGGCAGACCTCCGTCAAGAAGGGAGGGGAGCCTACAGATAATTTCTACCTGGCATCACACAGGGCCTGGGGCTACTCTAATTCCGCCCTTATGAATAATGGGGCAGATACAGAACATTCTAGGATGTTCACAGCACCCTTGAACTGGAAACAACCCAGATGCCCATCAACGGAAGAATGCATGAATACGCTGCGGTCCATCACATAATGGAATGCTACACGGCAATGAAAAAGGAACAAACGACTGGTATATACAACATGGAATCATCTCACAAACACCATGTTGAGTGAAAGAAAGCACCACTGTACGGTTTCATGTAAAAGTACACACCCACTTTTAACTATGGAGTTAGAATCAGGATGGTGGTTCCCTGGGGGTTGGAGGGGTAGGGGGCAGATGGAGGGGCCAGAAAGGGTTGAGGCATCTTTTGGGAGGGGGTCATGTTCTGGGTTTTTTTTTATTTTTTGTATTTAAATCTGGGAGCCAGTTACATGGGTGTGTCCAATGTGCAAAAAATTCATCCAACTGGACATTTATGACGTGTGCCTATTTCTCCATGTTGTAATTCAACAAAAAGTTCCCCCAAAGGGGGAGAAGACAGAAGAATACAAAAGAATAACTGTCACCCTCATCTATTACTGGTAGAACGTAACATGGTGTGATCGTGTGGGAAACAGTCTGGCAGCTCCTCGAAGGGTTAAACAGAGTTACCCTATGACCCAGCAATTACACTCCTGGGTACACTACCCAGGAAACATGAAAATATGTATGCACTGAAAAACATGTACACAAATGTTCACAGCAGCATTATTCATAATAGCCAAAAGGTAAAAGCAATCCAAATGCCCATTAACTGATGGAGAAACAAAATGTGGTCCATCCACACAATGGAATATTACTCAGCCACTAAAAGGAATGAAGCACTGACACATGCTACAGCATGGATGAACAGAGAAACCATCAGGCCAAGTGAAAGAAGCCAGGCACAAAAGACCACATATTATATGATTCTGTTTATATGAAATGTCCAGAACAGACAAATCCATAGAGACAGAAAGTAAATCAGTGGTTGCCAGGCCTGGGATGGATGGGAGTGGCGGGGGAGGGTGATGGCTCAGGGGCACAGCGTTTATTTTGGGGGTGATGATAATGTTTTAAATTGAAATGGTGATGGTTACACATCTCTGCGAGTGTACCATAAACCAGAGTCGTACATTTTAAATGGGTGAACTGTATGATACGTGAATTGAAGCTCAATAAAGCTGTTTAAACAAAAGTAACTGTGAGAGTGTTAGTTGATCATTGCTAGGCGGAAGACACGTTTTCTACTCTTCTGTATGAACACTCTATTTCAAAATTTAAAAAAAAGAAAACTAGCAAACATGTACTGACCACACCCAGGCACTTGATTATTCCCATTTTACAGAATGAAAATTGAGGCAACACCCCCCTGAGCATGCCCCAGGTCACAAAGTAGGTCTGCCTGGAAGCCGGGCTTTTGGTTGTTCAGTGGCTGGGTCCTCCCGATACCCTGCTTGTTCTAGGGGGCAGAAGCAGGAGAGACTGGTTTTGGAGGGTGGCTGGGACAGACCTTCCAGCCCTCTCCCCTGCACATTTGCTTCAGCAAATGCCTCCTACTGCTTTGCTGAAATCATTCCTTCATTCAATTCAAAAATCAATAAATATTTCCCGAACCCACATTATGCCTGAATTTCTTCAGCAGCCTCCTCAACAGTCTCCCCGCCCCCACTCCCAGTCTAGGGATCTGGTTTGACCCTGAGTCACCTCCTGTCCCTCCTCTGCCCTGAATCCGAGCAGAGTTCTTATCTCACTCGGAGTCAAAGCAAAGTCCTCACTGAGGCCCACCAGGCCGCATAGGAACTGGCCCTGTTCCCACTGCCCTCATTCCCTGCCCTCCCTCCTTTTTCCGCTCAGCTCCAGCGGCATGGGCCTCCCTCAACCTTCCTCTCCCTTGCCTGTCTGTCCAGGGCCACCTGGCAGGGGACTGTTCCCAGTTTCTTTTGCGGGGGAATGAAAATGTTCAAAAATTGATTGTGGTGATGGTTGTACAACTCCGTGAATATACGAAGAGCCACTGGTGAATTGGAGGGTATGCAGATTACATCCCATAAAGCCATTTAAAGAGAAGCACCAGAGGAGGCATAAGGTGGGAACAGGCGTAAGGTGGGAACAGGCATAAGGTGGGAACAGGCATAAGGTGGGAACAGGCATAAGGTGGGATGCCAGAGTGCTTGCAGAAGAGACAGGGTGGTCTTGAGAGGTATCTGGATTGGGATGTAGGCTGGTGGGGGGAACCACCACAGCGGCACATCAGCTGGGGCCTCAGTTAGCTGCCCGCCACTTGGAAAGCCAGCAGGATCTCTGAAAAGACCCCGGCGTGGTGACTGTGTCAACTTTACAGAACACACCTACTGCAAATAACGAGAATGGACTCACATGTTGCGAGAAAATGTTCACAACACATATATCAGACCAGGACATACATTCAGAATATATAAAGAAATCCTACAACGCAGTAAGAAGACCAACAACCCAATTTAAAAACGAGCGAAAGGAGACCTACAAATGGCGCAGAAGCCAATGAGATATTCGACATCTTTAGTCATGAGGGAAATTTCAATTAAGACCATAATGAGACACCACTACATACCCATTTGAAAATTTAAAAGACTGATAACAGCAAGTGGTGGTGCGGATGTGGAGCAACTGGAACTCTTATGCACGGCTGGGGGTAATGTTAAATGTTCCGGCCACTTTGGAAAATGGCTTGACAGTTTCTAATAAAGTTAAACACATCCTTATCCAACCCAGCCATTCCACGCCTAGGTATTTACCCAAGAGAAAGGATGGCACATGTCACACAATGGTTAGTACCCGAATGTTCACAGCAGCGTCATGTGTAATGGCCAAACACTGCAAACAGCCCAAAGGTACACCCACAGCCGAAGGGATAAACAGATCGCAATGTATTATAACTGCACAATGGAATTACTGCACAGCAACAAAAAGAAACGAACCACTAAGATGCGCAACATAGATGAACCTCAAAATCACTGTGCTGAGTGGCAGAAGCCAGACACCAAAGAGCACAGGCTGTGTGATTCTATTTACATCAAACGCTAGAAAATGTTCTGTGCCTTGACTGGGAAGGCGGTTACACAATGGTACGGATTTGTCAAAATGCATCCAATAAGTACCATTAAAATGGATGTATCACTTGGGGGGAGGGATAAATTAGGAATTTGGGATTAACAGATACACACTACTATATATAAAACAGATGCACAAGAAGGACCTACTGTATAGCACAGGGAACTACACTCAATATCTTGTAATAACCTATAATGCAAAAGAACCTGAAAAAGAATATATATATGGGGCTTCCCTGGTGGCGCAGTGGTTAAGAATCTGCCTGCCAATGCAGGGGACACACACAGGTCGAGCCCTGGTCCGGGAAGACCCCACATGCTGTGGAGCAACTAAGCCTGTGTGGCACAACTTCTGAGCCTGTGGTCTAGAGCCCGCGAGGCACAACTACTGAAGCCAGTGAGCCACAACTACTGAAGCCCGCGCGCCTAGAGCCTGTGCTCCGCAACAAGAGAAGTCACCAAAATGAGAAGCCCGCGCACAGCAACGAAGACCCAATGCAGCCAAAAATAAATAAATAAATAAATAAATAAATAAATAAATAAAAGAATATATATATGTACAACTGAATCACTTTGCTGTACACCTGAAACATGGTAAATCAACTACATTTCCATTTAAAAAATTAAATTAAAAAAAATTTTAAACGGGTGTATCGCGTTAAATATAAATTACACCTTAATGAAGTTCATTACAAAACAAAAACAAAAACAGACTCTAACTCCAGACTGCCTGGTTCAAACTGTGGCTCCACAAGTTACCAGCTGTGAAGTGGGGCAAGTATATTCACTTCCCTGCCTCAGGACCTTTGCACTTGCTGTTCTCAGTCAGGAACACCCTTCCTGCAGATAGCTACGGGGCTTCCCCCTCACCTTCTTTAGGTCTTTGCTCAAATATCACATTTTCAGCGAGGGCAGGTTAAAATGACCACTCGCACCACCAGCCCTCTCCACCCACTTTCCCTTTTTCTCCACTGCATTCAGTACCTTCTGATGAGTCCTATCATGGGTCTCCCCCACCAGCCAGTCAGTCCCCAGACGGCGGGGATTTTTGTCTTGTTCATGCTATATCCCCCCCTCCTAGAATAGTGCCTGGCACACAATAGGCACTTAGTAAATAACTGCTGAATAAGTGAGCTAAGGGATACATGTTACTCCCATTTGGGGATGTGAATTGCAAAATGCTCAATAAGTATCTAGTAAAGGAAAGAAGGAGAAAGCACAAGGGAAGATGGAAAGAAATGGGCTTCACCACTAACCTCAAGGATCTGAAGCTCAGAGAGGCGAAGGCACTGGCCCCAAGTCACACAGCAAGTAAGGGGTGGAGCGCGGGTCCCCACTGGGCAGGCTGACACCACCAACCACCTACACTGCACGCTGCATGCTGCCCCAGGGAAGGGCATGAGCCGAGACCACCATGAAGCCCAGATTTTATCCCCTGAATGAGAGGCAGCAAGAAGGATTGGCGGTCTCTGTACACAAAGACTACTCAGTCAAGACAGAGAAAGCAGGGGCAGAGAAAACAGGCAGGGAAGAGGGAAGGAGAGTGTCTGGGGGAAAATTAAAGACAAGGCAGTGAAGAACAGTGGTCCCACCCGCTAAGTGGAAACAGAGATGAGAATTTAGATGCACACCCCCACCCCATTTAAAGATGCTCAACATCATTAGCCATTAGAGAAATGCAAGTCAAAACCATAATGGGGGACTTCCCTGGCGGCGCGGTGGTTAAGAATCTGCCTGCCAATGCAGGGGACACGGGTTCGAGCCCTGGTCCGGGAAGATCCCACATGCCGCGGAGCTACTGAGCCCGTGCGCCACAACTACTGAGTCTGCGCTCTAGAGCCCACATGCCACAACTACTGAAGCCCACGCACCTAGAGCCCGTGCTCTGCAACAAGAGAAGCCACCGCAATGAGAAGCCTGTGCACCACAACGAAGAGTAGCCCCTGCTCACTGCAACTAGAGAAAGCCCACACAAAGACCTGTGCACAAATGCCCACACCAGCATATTCACAAGAGACAAAAAAGTGGCAACAACCCAAATGTCTATCAATGGATAAATAAACCTGGTATATGCGTATAATAGAATATTAATCAGCCAGAAAAAAGAATGAAGCACTGATGCATGCTACGACATGGACGAATCTTGAAAACATTATACTCAGTGAAAGATGCCAAGTACAAAAGACCACACACATACTGTATGATTCCATTCATGTGACATGTCCAGAACAGGCAAAGCTATAGAAACAGAAAGTAGATTAATGGTGATCAGGGGCTTGTAGTGGGGAAGGAGGGCTGGGGGAAATGAGGAGACTTCTCATGGAAATGGGATTTCTTTTGAGGGTGATGAAAACATTCCAGAATCAGATAACGGTGATGGTTGTACAACCTTGTAAATATACTAAAAACCACTGAACTGTATACTTTCAAAGAGTGAATTTTATGGTATGTGAATCACATCTCCGTAAAAAAAAAAGTAATTAAAAAAAGCACATCCCTTGATGATACCAAATGACCGTAATTTTTTACTAGGTTTGACAATGTCATTGTGGCTATGTAAGAAAGTGCTTAGTTTTGCTTTTTAAATACACACTTGAGTTTGTAGAATTAAAATGGCAGGAGATCCGGGATTTGCTTTAAAATATTGATACTTCAACAGCAACAAAAAAGACATCGATACAAGCAAGTGTGGCCAGATCTTGATCTATGGAACCTGGGGATAAGTAAGGAGGGTTCATTATGCAGTTCTCTCTAATTTTGTATACAGTTGGAAATTTTCATTAATAAATTTTTTTTTTCTTCTGCACACGCTTTGTCCCAGCAATTCCACCTCTGGGCTTTTAACTTACACTGTACTCACATTACTCACATTCATGCAAATCAACAGCTGTACACACGGTACCTCACTGTAGTCTTGTTTGTGATAGCCTAGAACTAACCTAAGTGTCCAGCAGATGGGGACTGGTTCAGCAAGTTAGGGCCCTCCAATGGAATAAATACCATGCAGCTGAGAAAGACACAGAACTTGACAAGTTAGAACCTCCAGGATATATCATTAAAAGCTAAAGGCAAAGGGCAGAACAGTGTTAGAATAACTTGTCATTAGTGCCTTAAAAAATGGGGGGGTGGGGCATGAAGAGAGAGGGAGGGAGGGAAGGAGGGAGAAGGAGAGAGAGAGAGAGAGAGAGAGGGAGAGATGCTTACACATGCACAGAATGTCTGTTTGAAAAGAGGCCCCCAAACTATAACCATTTACCTCTGGGAAGAGGATGTGGGTACAGATAGCTGGGTGTTGGGAGAGGGAGGGAGACTTTTCACTAGAAATCTCTGATATTATTCGAGTTTTCTACTGAGTTTTTCTACTTGCGCGCATTGTTCCTATTTAAAAAAAGAAAAAAAACTTTTTTTAAGCCCCAAAGGAAAGCTGTTTCCTACATGTGGCCCTGTCCCCACACACGTCCCCTGGGGCCGGATTAGAAGGATCAGGTTCCTCCTCTGTTCCCTCGCAGGGGTGGGAGGCCAGGCAGGGCTGAGGCTTCCCTGCTGGGAGAGCAGAACCGCCCTGTGGGACTGCCCAGGGCCCCCTGGAAATGATTTCCAGACTCCTGAGCCCTTGGCTGAGGCTGGGGGAGGGGGAGATAACAACACAGGAAGAACAGGAAGACTAGGAAGAGAAAGGAAAAGAGGAAGGGGAGGAGGGGGAGGGAGAGAGGAAGGGGAAGCCTGTGTACCTGTAAGCACACAAAGGAAGAACAGGCCTGGGCAGGGGGTGGCTGGAAATGCCATCTTCCACCTCGACTGAAGAAACAGCCACCAAGCAGCTTTATTCATAGTTGAAAAAAGTGGAAACAACCCAAATGTCCACCAATTGACAAGTGGATAAACCAGATGTGGTACATTTGTACAACGGAATATTATTCAGCCATAAAAAAGGAATGAAGCACTGATCCATGCTACAACGTGGATGAACCTTGGAAACAATACATGAAATGAAAGCAGCCAGACACAAAAGACCACATCTTGCACGATTCCATTTGTACGAATGTTCAGAAAAGGCAAGTCCCCAAAGACAAAGTAGATTAATGGTTGCCAGGGATTAGGGGAAAATATACAGGGTTTCCTTTTGGGTGATGAAATTGTTCTAGAACTAGATTGTGAGGATGGCTGCACAACTCTGTAAATGTACTAAAACCCACTGAATTGTACGTTTAAAGGGGAGAAATTAATGGTATGCAAATATCTCAATGTTTAAAAAGAAAAAAAAAAAAAAAAAGGAATGAAGCTCTGACACACGCTATAACATGGATGAACCTTGAAAACACACTGCATGAAAGCCAGACCCAAAAGGCCACATAGCATAGGGTTCTATTTATAGAAAATGTCCAGAACAGGCAAATTCATGAGACAGAAAGCAGGTTAGGGGTTGCCAGGGGCTGGATGGAAGGGGGAATGGGGAGCAACTGTTAAGGATATGGGGTTTCCATTTGGGGGGATGAAAATGTTCCGGAACCAGATTGTGGGGATGGCTGCACAACTCTGGGAATGTACCAGAAAACCACTGAACTGTATGCTTTAAATGGGGGAATTTTATGGTATGTGAATTATATCTCAATAAAGCTGCTCAAAATTTTAAGCAAGGAAAAAGGGAAGGAAGGGAGGAAGGGAGGAAGGGAGGGAGGGAGGGAAGGAGGGAGGGAGGGAGGGATGGAGGGATTGAGGGAGGGAGGGAGGGAGGGAGAGAGGGAGGGAGGGAGGGAGGGATGGAGGGATTGAGGGAGGGAGGGAGGGAAGGAGGGATGGAGGGAGGGAGAGAGAGAGGGAGGGAGGGAGGGAGGGAGAGGGAAGGAGGGAGGGAGAGGGAAGGAGGGAGGGAGGGAAGGATGGAGGGATTGAGGGAGGGAGGGAGGGAGGGAGGGAGGGAGGGAAGGAGAGAGGGAGGGAGGGAGGGAGAGCGGGAGGAACGAACTGGTCACATGGCCCATCCCCACCCCCACCCCCACCCGGACCGTGACTCCCAACCTGCACTTACCAGGCTGCACATCCTCCCAGAACATGTTCCCTCAGCACGGCCCCCGCCCCCCAAACGCACGGGGCAGCGCCCGGACCCCCGCCTCCAGTCCTGGCTGAATTTCCTGGGTGGCCTACATGACCCAGGTGGGACACCCCCAGCGCGTCCCTGGGTCACTTCCCTCTGTACCCACTACTGGCCCTGGGATGGGGGCGCCACGTGTGAGAGGTGAGATGAAGCTTTAGCCTCTCATTCCATCCACCACACCCCGCCCCCCAAAACCCACCAAAGCCAAAAATGGGCAAGAAAACACAGAAACCACAAAGGCATGTGAAATGTGCTGGGTTTGTAGAATTTTCTAAGTGTGTAAAGTGCTAATTTCGGAGGCAGAAATACCTTTATACTTCAAAACACAAAACCAAGCAAACAAAGAAACCTTTAGACTTCAACAAAAAGTGAACACACACACACACACAGAGCAAATCAGGCCAGAGGGACCTGAGGGAACCCCCCTCTGCCCCGCCACGCTCTGCAGTGCCTTGGGAGGTTAAGTTGGTTAAGAGGTGAGATTTAGGACTGTTATTTCAGCAGGGGGGACAGAAAAACCCACACAGTTCCTAAGCGATTCTTTTATGAAATAATAATCTATAGACATATGTTCTCATGTCAAGCAACCAAGCTATTGATTCCACGGAATTCTTGGGAACAGCTTTCCCAGCTCGGTTCTCTCCCTCCCACCCGACCCCCACCCAGACCCTCTCTTACAACACCCTTCGGACAATTCACCTTCCCCAAATGCTGATGAGAGGAAGCTGCTTTCCCACTGGGCAGGGAGAAAAAAAACACAAAACCAAAACATTTGCATTCATTCACTCAACAAATATTCAGTGAACACCTACTATGCCCCAGGCCCTGGGAGACCCCTCACAGAGCTAAATTCTCGTGGAAGAAGCAAACCATCAGTTGGTAAACAAAGTCATCTATGACGTGATATTGGCTAGTGGCAAGTGGCCAGGAGGAGCTCAAAAGGCAGGATAAGGGAATGATGGGGAAGGGGAGGCTTTAGTTTTAAAACAGGGTGGTCAATACATGTGACACTGAAGCAGAGACTGAAATGAAGGGAGCCATGCAAATAGATGGGGGAAAAGCATCCCAGGCTGAGGGAACAGTGAGTGCAAAGGCCCTAAGGCAGGAATGTGCCTGATAGGCACCAAGAACAACTAGATCATTGTGAGGTGGGTGGAGGGCACTGGAAAGGATGTCAGAGAAGTAGCTGGGGGGGTGGGGCAGTAAGCATGGGAAGCGAGTAGATTTTGTTCTAAGTGTTCTAACCTTCCAGAATTGCCCCAATGCCTCCAACGCGCTTCTGGAACTGGGCTTGGGACACATGGGGAACTGAGGTGGTACTCTCTCAGGAGTGTAGAAGTTGCCCATACGGTTCCTCACATTTCTACTTTCATTTTCAGCCCTTTTCAAATTGTGAGTTGGAAAATTTGAGCAGTGATGAAATCAGTATAGTGAGTCTCAACCATCACTGAAACAAATGAAGGAAAAAGAACAGAGTAAAATTGAAAAAACATATTGAATGACTCAAAGGTGGTGCAGCTAAGCGTTCCACAAAACTTTGTTTCAGGTGTGTGTGTGTGTGTGTATCCCTCCTGGATCATGGTGTGAAATATATGTCTTATCAGAGACTGCAGGTCCAAAGGTCAGGAAAACAGCTAATCCAGATGCCCCCTCCCATAGATCTGAGACCTTCCCACTCATTCCACTGGCCAACTGGGCATCTACAAATACACACCCACTATGGTGAAGACTGCTGTATGTTTCCCCCAACCATTCTTTCCCTGGACTACATTTCCCAGCAACCCTTGTAGCTGGGTGTGGTCACATGACTGAATCCTGGCCAACAGAACGTAGGTGGAAGTGACATTCGTACTTTCCAGGCCCGGCACAAAAGACATCCCTCCACACTTCTTCACCTACAGTGGACTCCACAGACTTAGGGGAGGGCAAAGCCACTCTAGGGAAGGAGTCTGGTTCTCTCAATGAGTTCACATGAGGTTGCCCCACCAGAAGCACCCTCACTGGTCTATAACATGTGTGAGAAAAATGCTTTGAAGCCACTTAGTACACTGAAGCCACTGAGAATAAAGGGCTTATTTGTTACAGCAGCTAGCATGACCTGTGCTAACTTACACACCCCCCCAAATGAAGGTTGGTTAACTCAGCAGCCTGCTGAACGAAGAATCTTTTGCTGAAGTTCCAGAGAGGAGAGGAGAGGAAACTGAGTCTCTGGACGCCTCACAGTACAACAGGTGTGCCCAACTCAGAAAAGCCTAGTGAAGCATCAGGGCCACGTTCAAGGCCAGAGATTTACGCATCCACAAAATGCGTTCTAAGCCACGTCAAGTTCATATTTTGAAAAGAAACATAAGCTCCATGGGAATTCCCTGGCGGTCCAGTGGTTAGGACTGAGCACTTTCACTGCCTGGGGCGCCCAGGTTCAATCCCTGGTCGGGGAACTAAAATCCCGCAAGCTGCGTGGCGTGGTCAAAAAAAAAAAAAAAAAGAAAAGAAAAGAAACATAAGCTCCACGATGAAGGGTCCAAGTTGCATCTCGAGCCCAAGACCACACCAATAACAAAGCCCTCATTTAGAAATCGCCATTACCATAAACGGGGTACAGGGCTTCCATGACAACCATGCACGGTGGGTACCTCTATCCCTTCCTTACCGATGAGGAAAGCTGACGCCTACAGCTAACCTGACGACGGGAACTGCAGTTCACCACAGGCCACCACAGTGCTTAATTCTACATGACCCTGGAGGTGGGGGCCTGGAATAGATCAATGAGGGTGAGGACGCTGCCTGCCTCATCTACCACAGTGCCCGGCACATGGCAGGAATGCAGGAAATGTGTATGTTCATGTTGCATTCATGAACAAACAGCTGCTCTTCTCCCTTTTTACAGATGAGGCAATGAGGCCCAGAGAGGGCAAGTCACTGACTCAGGGTTACCCAGCAAATGAGGGAACCACATTTCAGGTAAAGTTCAGACCCCCACCCCCCCCCCAAAGCACTCACTGTGTCTCTTCTGCCAGCCTGTTCCCTAGTGTCCCTCACACTAACCCAGGGCCTGATCACACCAGCTTTTAAGCCTCGGGGCCCTTTTCCTGCTCTTCCCAACTTCCTCTCCTCTCCCCGATTAACACACTTTCTTTTGGCTCATTCACATCCTCCCGGGTTCCTCATTCACGAAATATTCATCCATTCAGCAATTAAGGCCTGGGATATGTGCTGCGTGCCAGGCTCTGTTCTAGAAGCTGGAGGGATGGCTGTGAACAGAACAAGAGATCCCTGTTCACGTGGAGCTTACATTTTTGAGGAGGGTCAGGAGGGAAATAAAGAAAGAACAATATAACAGATTATACTAAGTATTTACAAATATTTAATTTACATGTATTTAGCTTTTATTTATTGAATAAATACTTAATAGATATTAGAATATATATGTCATGTATAGAATTATTTATCAATATTTAAAATACAAATGTTATAAAAGATTATGACATGTAAAATCAATATAAATGTAAAATAAATATTGTGTCAGAAGTTGCTAAGTGCTGTGGAGGAAAAGCAATGAAAAAGAAGGACAAGGTGTTTGTAATTTTAACTAGAGTAATAAAGGCAGGCTTGATTGAGGAGGGGGAGGGAGGGAATCACGGAGCAAAGGAATAGCAACCGCAAAGGCCCTGAGGTGGATGCGTGTCTGAGTCAAGGAAGGAGGCCAGTGAGGCTGAAGCGGAGTGAGTAAGGGGGAGAGTAGTTAGTGGGACATGAGGTTAGATAGATAGATAGAAAGCCAGGGGTCAGATCATGCACTAAAAATAATATCAGCTAAAAGGCAGAAACAACCCACGTGCCCATCACCTGAGGGATGCAGAAACAAAATGCGGTACAGCCACTCACCGGAGTATTATTCAGTCTTGGAAAGGAATGAAATTCTGATACATGCTACCTTATCGATGAACCTTGGCAACATTATGCTAAGTGAAATAACTCAGACTCAAAAGGACAAATACGGTATGATTCCATTTCAATGAGACCATACGGGACCTCCCTGGCGGTCCAGTGGATAAGACTCTCTGCGCTTCCACTGCAGGGGGCACGGGTTCCATCCCTGGTCGGGGAGCTAAGATCCCACATGCCGCAGGGCGCAGCCAAAAGATAAAAAAATAAAATAAAATAAAAAATTTTTTTAAATGAGGTGCATAAAATAGGCAAATTCATGGAAACAGAAAGTAGATGAGAGGTTACAAGGGGCTGGTGGGAGGGGAGAACGGGGAGTTATTGTTTAATGGGTACTGAGTTTCTGTTTGGAATGACGAAAAAGTTCTGGAAATGGATACAGGTGATGGTTGCACAACACCATAAATGTAGTTACTGCCACTGAACTGGACACTTAAAAATGGTGAAAATGGTAAATTTTATGGTATGCACATTTTCCCACAATTAAAAAGCAATAACAGGGGCTTTCCTGGTGGCGCAGTGGTTGAGAGTCTGCCTGCTAATGCAGGGGACACGGGTTCGAGCCCTGGTCTGGGAAGATCCCACATGCCACGGAGCGACGGGGCCCGTGAGCCACAACTACTGAGCCTGCGCGTCTGGAGCCTATGCTCCGCAACAGGAGAGGCCACGGTGGTGGGAGGCCCGCGCACCACGATAAAGAGTGGCCCCCGCTTGCCGCAACTAGAGAAAGCCCTCGCACAGAGACGAAGACCCAACACAGCCAAATAAATAAATAAATAAATAAATAAATAAAAATTAAAAAAAAAAAAAAGCAATAACAGGTAACATGTTGCATTAGACATATCAGGCACTGTCCTCAAAGCTTTACGTATGTTCATTCATTCACCCCTCCGACAACCCAATAGGGGAGGTGCCTTCTAAACCAGTGCTGCCCCCCAGAAAGGCGATGCAAGCCACATATGTCATTCTAAATTTTCGAGTGGAAAGAAGAGGTGAATTTAACATATGCTAATTTCAAGAATACATTTTATGTAATATGATATATACAAACATGATCATTTCAACGTGTCATCAATATAAAAATAGTATTAATGGGGAGCTGACTGTTTTCCCCCTTCCTTCGAAGTCTTTGAAATCCAGTGTGGTTTTTTTTTTTTTGACACTCACAGCTACCCAGTGGTCAGTGCACCGGTGAGCGGAGTTCTTGGGCTTTTACTCTGAGCTATGGGAGCGGGAGCGCGGGAGGGCTCTGAGCAGAGAAGGGCCGTGAGCTGACTCAGGTTACAACAGGGTCCGGTTGGCTGAGTGAGGGAAATAGCCGGTGCGGGGCAGGGGATGGAGGGAGCCCCAGGAGGAGGAGACTGAGATGGTCCAGGCCGGAGGTGATGGTGGCTGGACCGGGGTGGGCGCAGCGGGGGTGGGGAGACAGGCCAGAAGGTGGAGATCTTCCGCAGGCAGAGCTCACAGGCTACGCTGCTGGACTGACGGGGTGCAGAAGACAGGAGGATAAGGGGCATCCGCAGAACAATGTGACTAAAAAGGGCCTAAGATGGTAAGTTTTATGTCACGTGTTGTTTATCACAATAAGAAAAATTAAAATTGGGAGTTCCCTGGTGGTCCAGTGGTTAGGACTCGGCGTTTTCACTGCTGCAGCCTGGGTCTGATCCCAGGTTGGGGAACTAAGATCCCGCAAGCCGAGCAGCAGCCATAAATAAATAAATAAATAAATAAATAAAATTTAAAAAGAGTCAAGGATGATGCCAAAGTACCTGACCCAGGCCACTGGGAGGATGGACCAAGATGGTGACGAACTGGAGGGGGCAGGCTTTACTTTTGTTTGTTTGTTTGGGGGGTGGGGGTGAGGGGTCCGACGTGTTAAGTCTGAGGTGCCTCTGAGACAACCCAGTGGAGGGCTCGGCAGAGCGGGACGGGCTGGAGACAAAAGTGAATAAAATCTGCCCTTAATTCCTCTGCTGCCCGTTTCCAGGGCCTGGCTTCTCTCCTGGTTCCCTTGACACCGTGTCCAGCCGTGCAAGGAGCATGCTATCACAGGGCAGGCCCCAGTCTGGCCCATCATCACGTTCCCCCTTCCTCCCTCATCACCAGTCGCGGCCCAGCACAGCCTCCAGGCTCCCAGCTTTCGGGGAACAGGCTTCCAGAAGCCTCCCTGCCCACTCCTACCACCCACCCGGCTTCCTCGCCTTTGGAGCCCATCAGGGCTCGATGTGTCTGCTCATTCTGCATCGTCTGGCGAGGAGCGCGGAATCTGAAGAGTAAACACCATCCAGCGTCGCCAAACAGTACAGGCAACATGCACCCTGCGGGGTGGGCAAGCGCGAGACACAATACATATTCTAAGAGGTCCAAGAGCCTTTATTCAAAACCTTTGAGGGGAGATGCTTTCCAAAAAGCAGATTCTTTTTCAGACTCTGCCAGGTGCTGGGACGCGCACCTGTCTATGACGGAACACCCACGATCAGCTGGGAGACGCCACCCAGTAATCAAACACTTAATATTTCTGCAGCCAAATGTATGAATATTCCCATGATGAGCAAAGACAGACTACAAATAGCTTGGCTTCGGGTCAGGTCCTGCTGCCTGTTGAGTCACTGCGGGCGAGCTGCCGTTATCATTACTGATGGAGGTGGTGTTACTGTGATAGCGCGCCTTGCTCGCTGGTTGATCTAAGAAGGGAAGAGTCTTTGTGCTAAGCCCAAGGCTCCCCCAAGGCCTGGAAGCAGGGAGCCCCTGAGCTCAGGTCAGACAAACCTGGCTTCAAATCCCTGCTCTGCAATTTCCTGACCCCGAGCAACTGACGTCATTTCTCCAGGGGGTCTCAGTCCTGGGGGGGGTGGGTCTGGAAGGATCTGGCTGTTGCCTATAAGCCTTAAATCAACAACAATGACAACAACAACAGCAGCAATAATAATAATAGTGGCTAACCTTGATGGAACCCTCCTCTGGTCCAGGAGGGCCCTGAGCTCCGTGTGGCCACCATCTCATTGCCTGACCCTCATCGCTCTCCTGAGAAGCAGCTTCTACTCTTATTTATCCTCTTCTAACAGAGGCCTGGCGCAGCTGGCCTGAAGAAGGAGACAGCTGGGGCTCCAAGTCCAAGTCTATCTGCCACAGGGCCTAAACGTGTCCAAAGCATAGATCACGCCTGTCCCTAGGTCAGGCCGACCCGTTCCGGATGCTGATCCCCTCCCAACGGGGATAAGTCAGTCAAACAACAACCCGTGTGCTGTCTGCTTCCTGCTGAACGCTCCCAGACAAGCCCCAAGGGGGAGGTACTATTATTTGACTCCTTAGCTGTACCTCGGTACGTCCCACGTGGATGGGGAGCCCACACGTGCAGTCTCCAGGCCCATACAGTCCACGTCTTGGTCCAGCCAGAGCTCACACCAGGGCTGTGCCAGGCCTCCTTCTGCCACCTAGAATAGCCTCTGGCCTCTCCTTTTTTGGTTCCTCTGAAAGCTTCATCTTCCTTTGAGCTCAGAGGCCGCTCCAGAGACTGCCCTGCGTTTCCAGGACCAAGAGTTATTTAAGTAGCAGGACTTGGGCTGATTCTCGCCAGCATCTCTAGGGCCTGGCCTGGCACCAAGCAGCCACTCAGTAAATTCTGGCTGCTGTTTGCAAGGGATGAGAACAGTGAGGCCTTTCTGGAATGCCATTTGCCAGGGCCTCCTCAAACCTTAGCACACGCTTCCCTTTGCCTTAGCAAGTCCTCTTCCAGGAATCTGGCCAGCAGAAACGCTCTTGCACAAGCAACTGCAGGTGTGGATACAAAAATGTCAGGTCAGGTCACTCCCCTGCTCAAAAGCCTGCCATGGCTCCCATCTCACTCAGGATCAGAGCCCAGGTCCCGGTCAAAGACGCAGAATGGAAACTCTAGGGTAATAAAGAGGTAGCATGAATCAGCTCTTAATGGAGATAAGATGGAAGGCCAAATTACTCAATTAATCTAAAGGAGGCAGGAAACGAGAGAATAAGGAACAAAGAACACCAGAGATAAACCAAAAATGAATAATAGTAAGATAGAGGATTTCAATGCAGCCACATCAGTAATGAGGGCAAATACGAACGGTCTAACCCTGCACCGTCCACTCAGAGAGGCCTCATGTGACTGCCCAGCCCTGGGAACAGAGCTAGTCCAACAAGATGTTCTGAGTGGAAAATACACACTGGATTTCAAAAAGTCAGTGAGGGGCGGAAGGGGGGAAACACTCTACAACACGTGTTGGCGAGGATGTGGAGAAATCGGAACCCTTGTGCGTTACTGGTGGGAATGTGAGATGGTGCAGCCACCGTGGACAACAGTGATTCCTCAAAAAGTTAAAAAGAGAATTACCAGATGACCAAGCGACTCCACTCCTAGGTATATATCCGAAAGCACTGAAGGCAGACTCAGATGCTTGTATGCCGATGTTTATGGCAGCGCTATTCGCAATATCCAAAAGGTGGAAATAACCCAAGTGTCTGTCTATTATTGGATGGATAAACACAGTGTGGTCTGTTCAGACAATGGAATAGTATTCGGCCTTAAAAAGGAAGGAAATTCTGATAGATGCTACGATGTGATGACTATCCTTGAAGACATTATGGTAAGTGAAATAAGCCAGACACAGAAGGATAAATACTGTATGATTCCACTTATATGAGGAAGAAGTGGTCAAATTCACAGAGAAAGAAAGTAGAATGGAGGTTACCAGTAGGTGGTGGGAGAGGGGGATGGGGAATGATTGTTTAAGGGGCACAGAGTTTCTGTTTGGAAGGATGAACAAGTTCTGGAAATGGATAGCGGTGATGGTTACACAACATTGCAAATATACTCAATGCCACTGAATTGTGCACTTAAAAATGGTAAAAATGGGAGATTTTTATGTCACGTGCATTTTACCACAATAAAAAAGACTGTAAAATATCTCATTAGTGACTTCTAGATTGATTACATGTTGAAATAATAGTATTCTGTATAGAACAGGTTGCATAAAATATATTCACATTAATTTTCCCTATTTCTTTCTCCTGTGGCTACTAGAAAATTTTAAGTAACGTACAAGTGGCTAGGATTTTCTAACTGGACGGCACTGGTCTCAACATTCCAGTCATCAAAAGGATATAGACTATTTGCTGTCTGCAAGAGACACACTTTAAATGTAAGCACACTTTAAATGTAAAGACATATATAGGCTCACAGTAAAAATTGGAACCAAAAAAAAAAAAAATCCATAGAGTAGAGGTTAAATAAATTATGGAATACTACTTCTCCTTTAGTTTGCTAAAAGAATGGGTTCTGGGGGGAGGGGTGAGGGACGGACGAATTGGGAGTTTGGGATTAGCAGATGCAAACTATTATATACAGAATGGATAAACAACAAGGTCCTGGGACTTCCCCGGCGGTCCAGTGGTTAAGACTCTGCACTGCCAGTGCAGAGGATGTGGGTTTGATCCCTGGTAGGGGAACTAATATCCCACATGCTGCACAGTGCAGCCAAAAAAAAAAAAAAAAAAACTTAAAAAACAAACAAACAAAAACAACAACAACAAAAAAAACAAGGTCCTGGGGACTTCCTTAGTGGTCCAGTGGTTAAGAATCTGCCTTCCAATGCAGAGGACGTGGGTTCGATCCCTGGTCAGGGAGCTAGGATCCCACATGCCTTGGGGCAACTAAGCCCGCACACCACACCTAAGCCCGCAGCGCCGCAACTACTGAGCCCACGTGCTCTGGAGCCCGCGCGTGCCACAACTGGAGAGAAGCCCATGCACCGCAGTGAAGACCCCGTGTGCCACAACTAAGACCCGACACAGCCAAAAATAAATAAATCAATTAATTAAATAAATATTTTTAAAAAACAAGGTCCTACTGTATAGCACAGGAAACTGTACTCAATGTTCTGTAATAAACCATAATGGAAAAGACTATGAAAAATAATGTAAATACATCCGTATAACTGAATCACTTTGCTGTACAGCAGAAATTAACACAACATTGTAAATCAACTATACTTCAATTAAAAAAAAAAAAGAGTGGAGTTCTAGATTGCTGCCATGGAAGTAATTCTAAGACATTTGTTCAAGTTAAAAAGCAAGGTGTAGAATAATTCATGTGGTACGTGTGATCAAGAAGAAAAAAATGTATGCACAGAATAGAGGGGTAGAAAGAACGCATCCAAACTCCTCACAGAGGGCTCCTCTGGAGAGGGCAGGACAAGGGGACAGTTTCATAGTGTTATATATGACTTTTTTCCGTGTCTAATTAATTCATACAGATCTGCCCTCAAATTGGCAAACCTCAAAGAGTTAAGGAATCTGATCTTAGCCTCGGCATCCAGCGCAGGGCCCTTGAAGCAACTCGGAAATCGTCCGGAAACCACTCTACCCCTTGCTACTCAAAGGAGGGGCCTCAGGGTCCCCTGGGAGCCTGCTAGAAATGCAGAGTCTCAGGCCCGCCACAGACCCGCTGAATCAGACCTCGCATTTGAACAGGCTCCCCAAGGGATTCGTGTGCACGTTCAAGTTTGAGAAACTGTTGACCTGCAACACAGCCCAATCTGTCTGCACAGATTTAGTAGGTACAGACTAAAGGCCGGTCAGTGATAATAATAGCAACCACTGTGACAGTAACAGCAACCAGCACTTACAACGGGCTTATTAAGTGCCAGGCGGTACCTTATCTCAATGAAACTCCACAGACATCCCACCATGTCGCAGATCATCTCGATCTACAACCCCATATCTGCAATTCCAACCTCCAAAAATCTCTAAAAACCATCCCCTTTTTTTCCCCTTTACTCATTGTGGGGCAAAAGCTAACCTGCAATGACCATCCTTATGTATCCTCCTTAGTGTAAAACAGCCAAAGATATATTAGCAGCAGGAATAGTATCTGCTGCAGAAATCTTTAGCCTATTTGGGGAAGGGGAGCTGCCCTGCCTGGCTGAGGGCTGTTCCACCTCATCCAGCCTGCGCTGCTGTCTGAAATATTCTGAATGTTGACACACCTTGGAAGCCAGTTACTGCCGTAAATTTGCAGCACATCTGTTGACATGTGACGTCATCTATGCAACCTCCGAGAGGAAGGCACCAGGTCCCCCCTCGCTGATGGGGAAACTGAGGCTGCGAGAGGTGGTGGGCCCCTGCTCCAAGTCCCGCAGCTGCCTCCAGGCCAGATCGGCCTCCGGGGTCCTGACCCCTTCCTTGCAGGTCTCCCCGTCAGTCACCCACCCGGGCTCGCTCACAAACTCACAAACACATCCGAGGAAGCCGGAGGGCGCCACGGTTATGTTAATGAAGACACCACAGAGGGTAAAAAGGGAAAGAGGAGGGTGGGACGGCACCCTGCTGAGCCGGGGCCTCCACTGGCTAAGCTGAGACCCAAGCTGGATCCCAGGGCAAAAAGCAGAGTGGAGGGGGGGCGGGGCAAAGGCAGCTTCCTGACTGTGGGCTTTCAGTCCTGGTCCCTGTAACAAGCAAACAGTGAGGCTTTATGGCGAAAAGCCTGGGCTTTGGGGCCAGACTGCACCCCCCGGGGTGGGGTGGGGGATCCCCAGTTTACCCTTTAGCAGATGTGTGACTCTGGGCAAGTCACTTAACTGCCCAGTGCCTCAGTTTCCTCATCTGTAAAATGGGGATGCTCACTGCACCTACCTCCTAAGGTCCTAACGTGAGTAACTGAGTCAGGACTTGTGAGGGCCCCAGACTGGTGCCCATGGCCGCATGGGCTGTTATTATTATTGCTGCTATGGTCACGAGCTGTGGAAAGCTCCTAACTGGATCCACAACACCCCTGAAATCCTCCGCCAAAGGTTGGGATGTAGAGTCAAGCGTGCGTTTCTCTGGGGGAAAGGTCGGAGGCCTCTGAGCAGAGACCTGAGCCCTCCTTCCCCCACACTAAGGACCACCTCGTGCTCTTAAGACCTTGCCCTGGAAAAGATAAAAGGTGGCTGCCTCTCCCAGCTGGGGTAGGACGGCCAAAGCTCTCGCCCTCCCAACAGCTGGCAATACCACCGGCCTCCCCCTCTCCTGCCCCCAGCCTCCCGCCACCCCCTCCTGTCTCCAAGCAGGTTTGCACTGGCCTCCTGAACTCCTTCCCAACTGCACAAACATCTTTCTTCTGCCTTCACACCCCTCTCTTCCTCACCTCCTGACCTGTAAGGAAACTTCACTCTTGAGCCCAACCCAGCACACCCCCTCCTCCCTCTTCTTCTAGAATCTTCCTTCGCTCCTTTCCTTTTCTCTAAGCCTGCTCAGATCCTAAAAGTCTCTAAGCCTGGTCCCTCATTCATTCAGTGAATACTGAGCCTGGACGCATTCCCAGTCAGGTCCGGGGGATGAATCCTCACACAGAAATAAACTGCGTGACATGGAGGAAGTTGGACAGGGTCGTCAAGGAAGGCTTCCCAGAGGAGGCGGTATTTAAGCAGAGGCCTTCAGGACAGGACGAGGAGCCCAGAGACAGGAAGGAATGGGAGAAGATCACGGCAAGCAGAGGCAAGGGCAAAGGTGGGGAGGCAGGAACAAGCTGGGTGCGGGAAGAAAGCAAGGTGAAAGGGCAGGAGATGAGGTCAGGGAGATAAGCCCAGGCCAGACCCATGGGGCTCTGTGGGGGGAGGTGAGGGTTAGACTTTCACCTGAGGGCACTAGGGAGCCATAAAGGGTAGCAAGATTTTTTTTTCCATCTCTGGCTGCAAGAGCTCCATCTGCCTGCCTGCCTTCGTCCATCCATCCATCCATCCATCCATGAAGCCATCCTTCTCTCATGACTCCTCACCATATTCCAGTCTGGCTTCCGTCCCTACAAACCCATCAAACCCAGGAAATCTTTGCTTCCAGAACAGCCGCATCCAACCCAGGAAGCCTGTCCTCAAGTCCGTGGAAGTTAAGCCTTTCTAAAAACTCTTCCACTTTGTTCCTGAGATGCTCATTGTGCCTGATCCTGCCCCTCCTCCCTCTTTCTCTGTTTTGGCCAAAGAAGCTCCTACCCCTCCCTACACGTGGGTGGCCGCCTAAGTTGATTCTCCACCCTCTCCTGTCCTCTCCCTGGGGAATCATCCCCATCCCTGGGACTTCAGCCATCACTCCGTGTCACCGTCTCTCACTCGTGATGCCTCCAGTTCATTCATTCATTCCATCTGCACCTCACCACCAGCCGAGAGGGTGCTGGAGCTTTACTCTCTGGGGTTTGTGTTCCCCAAACTATAGACACCACTACAGCATCTCAAGAAAGGGCACCTACATCCACTCAGTTACTCAGGCCAGTGACTTTGGATCATCCTGGCCTCCCTCCTTCTCTTACCTCCCATCAACAAAACCAAAGCACCCCAGATCTCAGCCCCAGTGTCCTGGGCCCTCTTTCCCCGTGAAGCTTCAACTGGCCTTTGTGCAAAGCATCCCAGGTTTCTCTCTGCTGGAAATGGCGTGGAGCCCAAAGCCTGCCCCCAGAAGCCCTCTCCTCCAGGAAGCCTACCCTGATGCACCAACATACCCCAGAAGCAATGCCTCCTCCTGGCCTCCACCAGCCCAGCTGACACTCCTGAGACAACTGATCTCACCTTGCAGGGAGAATGGGTGTGTTTGGGGCTTACCCCCCCTCCCCTGTCCCGAGTGCAGAGCTCTGAGGCCCGGAACAAGGGAGGCCTGCTATGTGGGTCTGAATTAACCAGTACGATGCGCCTGGATTCAAATCCCTGCTCTGCCAGCAGCTAGCTGTGTAACCTTGGACAAGGCACTTCACCTCTCGCTGTAACAGGGAGAGGAAGGCAACCCGGGGGTCTGGCCCTGGGGAAACTTCTAAGCAAACCATGATAACTGCACCGCACGGAGTCCCACAGCCAGGAGAAGCAACAGACAAATGGCCAAGTAACAACACAGGAGGCCTGAAAGCGGGTGCTGGGCGAAAAAGACTCAGAAGGAGAAATACAGCAGGATCCTCTGTAGAAAGCCAAAATCCACCACACCAAGCAAACAATTTGCCAGGGCACAGAACAATTTGCCAGGGCACTGGGCCAGGGAAGGGAATGGGAATACAAGGGAATTTTATACAGATATATATATATATATATATATATATATATATATGCACTTGCATATATGTGTATATAATATATACATTTACTATATGCCTATTATACTGCTAAGTTTAAATTTACCACTAAATTATTACATAAAGTATAATAATATATAACATATATTAATGTATGTGTGTGGGTATATATATTTTACTGTTCATTTGCTTAAAGCAGACTTCTGTTAGGAACTCCCTTAAATAAATCTCCCTGTTCTGCTACAGAGTCTGGCCGGGGGCTCTTCAGGCCCAGAAGTTGGCTCAGCGTCCCCTGTGACCAATGCAGACAGGGCTCCCTGCCCCTTAAAGGTCGCAAAGAAAAAATAGGACTGCGGAAGGGGGACGGGCTCGGGGAGGGGTAAGGGCCGGGCAGATGTCAGGGAATTCTGCTGGGCCAGCTAAGGAGACAGAAATCCGACAAAGAAAAACAACTCCTCACGAAACAGCTTTGAGACTTTAGGTGGCAAAGCACGGGCAGCCCGGAAGGGCCGCAGAAACCAGAAGGCAAAGACGGAGCAGAAGTTTCCCAGACATTTTTATCAACTTCGAGACCTGAGTCTTTCCCCATTTTAGCATCTCGGTAAAAGGAGGCGTAACTTACAGCCAATGGCTTGTGTGAACACAGCACGTGTGGCTTCCGGTCGTGGCTGAACTGAGGAGGGCAGCACCTGAGCGCCCCCCCGGAAGCCTCAGTCTCCCTGCTGGGCAGCGGGCAGGCCCCAGTCCTGACCTGCCCCGTGGGCCCTGATTCACTCCCTCTCTGAAGACACTTTGGGAGCGAGTACTGGGCAGTGGGGAGGTGGCTAGGGCAGGATAGGCAATGTCCATGCACCAAGTGTCAAGTGCAGTTGGGAGACCCATGGCTGCCTGTCCTGGGTGAGGGGCCTGCCGGTGGAGCTTTGCTGCTGCAGGCAGAGCCCTGCAGCTTTGAGGGCTGGGCTTCCTGAGCCAAGGAACCACTCAGGGGTCGGGCTTGATAAAAGTGGTGGGGGGGGCAATGAAGGCAGCTGAGGCTGGCTGGGGGCCTCTCGGGCCCCACCCACCAGGACTCCCAGGAGATGTGTGGCACCCCGAGATTGGCATTTTTAGTGCTTTGGAAGCAGGTGGGTCACACTTTTTAAGAAACAGAAGAGCGACTCCAAGCACAGGCTCTCTGCTCCCTTTCTCCATGCCTGTGACATGTCCATCCTTCAGTCAGTCAGTGAGTCAGTCAACAAACATCTACAGGATTCCTACTGCACACCAGGAGCTGAGAACACGGGGCACATCATTTCCCTCCTTCTGTAGTTTATAGAATCTAGTGAGAAAGCCAGGCCTGAAGAAAAGCTCACGGGATACCTACATCCCAATGGGGCTACGAGGGGTGGAGCAGTGAAGTGGGAGAGCATCCCTAGGCCAGAGGCCGAGGCTGGGAAGGGCACCCAGGGGAGGGGCGAATGGGATGATGAGACTTCAAGAGGGGACGGGGTGGGGGGGCAGATTTCTCTCTCCCGAGAGAAAGGAGGTGAAGCCTTCCCAAGGACCCCTGCTCAGTGATAAAAAGGCTAAATCTCCAAACAGTGATGCTGAGCTGAGGTGCTCAACCCAAAGGACCACACAAGTCCGCGAGATTCAAGAAGAGGCAAGGCAGGTCCACAACAGGATAAACGAGCAGCGGGCCAGTGACCCGCTGCTCTGGGAGGGGGTGTTGACTGTGAAGGGGCACAAAGGAACTTTTTGGCTGCGATGTGAACGCTCTGGATCTCGATGGGGTGTGGATTGCACAGGCTGCTATGGTTTGGCAAGACTCATGGAGAAGCACCCTTAATCTCTGTGTATTTCACTGTATGCCAATTACACTCAGTGAGAGGATGGGGGAGAAATACATACATACATACATACATACATACACACACACACACACACACACACACACACACAAAACTTTCTGTGAAAGGGGATGCACGTCCACAGAAGCGGGAGGGCACTGGGCACGTTCTGGGGAGAGAAGTGAGGCCACCGTGGCCAGAGCCTGCTAGGCCGAGGGGAGCCTGGCCTGAGAGGGTAAAGAGCTGAGAGCTCTTCCGGGGGCCCCCGTCACCTAGCCTGGAGGGCTTGCTGTTTGAAGGTGGGTGAGGTGCCTTGAAGGTCAGGAGGGAGGTTACAGTCTAGCCAACTGTCACAAGCACCCCGGGAGCATCTGTGAGCATCGGCCTGCCCAGTACCACATAGTGGACGAGAGGCAGGGCGGCATCCATCCTCTGGAAAGGGGGCTCCAGGGACCTTCGATCTGCAGGTGTCCTGGCGGAATGGACCGCCCTTCACCTCCAAGCTGCGGAGGCCACCGGGGCTCCCTCCAGGGCCCCAGGGGTCATTAACGAGGGTCCCACAGCCATAGAGATGTTCCTCCCTCACTCCGCACCCAAGGCTGCCAGGATGGGACATAGGGGACACAGGAGGCTGGGTGGGGGAGCTACCTAGAAGTCAACAGCCCCCTCCAGCCCCTCGAAGGACAAGAAACACTTTGAAGGAAAATTATAGAGGATGGAGTGAGCAAAAGGAGGAGATTAAGGCAGCCAGGCCTGGTCAGGGGCTCCAGGGATATAACCCTTCCTCTGACCTTCCTACCCCTGGAAGGAGCGTTTGGTTACAGCCTCCACGGAAGTGATAACTAACTACAGTGACAATGGTGACTGCTACCTTCTGCAGAGTGCTTACTCTGAGCCAGGCACTTGCAAAACACTTTTCCACTCAGGACCTGATTTAATTGATGCAAAAGCTCTTGAAAGAAGAATCGATTTATTATTCCTGTACTTCTGGTTCTCTAATCTGGAATTAGAGAAAGGAAGTAACTTGCCCCCAAGTCACAAGGTTAGAAGGGGCAGAAAGAGGACTCGAACCCGGGCGGCTGACCCAGTAACCCCTCACTGCCAGGGTCATCTGTCCATCCCCCTGCCACTGGCCCACCTTCTCTGACTGTGATTTCTGCACAGAATATCACAACCCACATCCAGGCATAAATCCCCAAGCCCGTGTGATCAGAAACAGCCACCCACCAAGGTGCAAAGCCTGGGGTGGCCAAGACAGGATGGCAACACAGATCAAGGACAACCTGACCAAAGTTTACTGCCTGCAGCCTCGATTTCCCCAATCTATGAAATGGGCCTAATGTCTCTTCCATCACAGAACAGAATAGAACCCGGAGGTGATGAAACAGATTCTGGATACCAAAAATAATAACACCATTAGTAATGAGAATGATACAGTTGAACTGATATGATATCTGGAATTTGCTTAAACGTACTCCAGCAGAAAAGGGAAAAGAAAGTGCAGCGTGGCGCAGGGGGTTGGGGGGCGGCGGGAGGAGGGATCAGCGGAAAATTGGTGAAGCTGGCGATGGGTACACAGGGGTTGATTATTTTATTCTCTCAACTCTTGGTGGGTACTTCAAAATTTCCATGATAAAAAGTTAAAATAATAACAAGCAAAGTGAATTTTCACCGCACTCCTGCAAGCCAGGGCCTGTCTTAAAAGCTTTCTACATCTTCACTCATTTAAGCTTCACAAAGACCCCATGAGTTCTGTTACAGATGAGGAAACTGAGGCCCAAAGGGTATTTGATTGCCTTGGAACCTTCCCTCTGATTAAAATGCCAACATTGACTGCCCGGGGTTTTAGGGGAAGGAGGCAAGGACGCGGGTATCTAATTCCACGGGAGATTTCTCTCCATCTCCATCATCATCATCATCATCATCACCACCACCACCACCATCACAGCCACTGACATTTTCTGAGCACTTGTGATATGTCAGGCACTGTGTTAAGCACTGAACATCCGTGAGCACACAGGTAGGTCTCCCATCACAGCCGTTCTTCCAGATGAGGAAAGCGAGACCCAGAGCAGGACAGCCCTGTCTGTCCCCAGGGCCATGCCGCCGCAGCAGCCTGCCCTGTGCCCTCCGCTGCTGTGCGGTTTAGAATGCCAACAATGTTCCCTATGTGCCTTTCAGGAAGACAATGGAGAGCTTTCAGAGTGGCGAAGTCAGCGTGGGGCCCATAGGAGAACAGTAATCATAGTGAAAATAACAGCAACATCAGATGCTGCTTCCTGAACGGCTACTGCACGCCCGGCTGGGGAGGGCAGTGCCTCCTTCGGCCCTCACAGCCCACCTGCCAGGGAGCCATCATGAGCCCATTTTACAGACAAGGAAATCGAGACCCAGAAAAAGATTGCTTGCCCAAGGTCACGCTGCAGGTAAGTGGAAAAGCCAGCATTCCCTCCCCTGCCTGCCAGTAAGGGGGCTCACAGCCCAGAATTAAGGGGTTCCTGACCCCAGGAGACAGAACTGCCATAGAATGACAGATGACACCTCCACTGAATGACTCAGCTAGGCTACCCATGCACCTTGATGGGTATTATTTAATCCTCACAACAGCCTTTCCAAAAGTAGGTACTGAGGTGAACCCATTTAACAGAGGGGGCAACTGAGGCCCAGAGCCAGCAAGCCCCCTGCCTGCATCCATTCAGCCAGCAAGCGGCAGAGACGGGATTCAAATCAACGGCGCCCACACCCTTGACCTCCACACCAAGTGGCAAGCACATGGTGCAGGCCACGGGCAGGAAGGAAGGGGCAAGGAGGTCACAAGAGGCAAAGACAATGGATGGATGGGTGGGATGACTTGAATAGGAGGGGAAACGATTTCCTTCAAGATACAGCTCCACAGGTGCCTCCTAAGAGTGACCGAATGACAAATCGCAGGCTCTTGACCCAGCAATCCCGCCTCCAGGAGTTTATCCCGCTGGCATACCCACTTCCCAGTAAGACAGATGGATGCATGCCCCCTGGCTCTGCACGCTGAAACTTTAGGAGACACCTCCATATCCGTGTTGAGTCAAGGAGGATTTGCCCACACTGAGGAATACAACGCAGCTGAGAAAAAACCAAAGAAACCTCTCCATGTACTGTGCACATCTCCCAGGGAGATGAAGTGAAAAAAGCAACGTGCAGAACGATGGGAAGAGGGTGCTACCATCTGTGCAAAATAAATATTTTTTAAGACATACACATGTATATAAATGTGTGCGCACAGAACATCAGGATTGAGGCGGTGCTCTGGGGAGGCGAGTTGGGGGACCAGGGATGCCCCGGAGGGTAAAGGGGTAGACTTACTATGTTTGGGATTTTGAATTTGTCCCATGTGGATGTCTCACTTAGAAAAAAAGAGAAAGAGAGAAAGAAGTTGCTTCCCTCTTGGAGCCTTTGCAAACCACCCAGACAGAAGGCATCAAAGTCCCCCAGCAGCCTTGAAGACAACACTTCTCTCTAGCCTCCTCCCGGATTGGGTCCCAATACCATAACTGGGCCCCAGGGCCGTGGCACACAGTAGGCCCTCAGGAAGTTTAATCGGGAACAATTAAAGACAGACAGGCCCTCTCTCCAGCTTCTCCTGCCAACAGATCCCCCGCCACCATGAATACCTGCAAACTCAGGACACAAAACTAATTGTCGCCAAACTAGAAATGTCTTAGAAAACCTTCTCTTTTCCCATTGGGGGATCTTGCATGCCACTGAGACACAAAGGCTTCAGTCAATGGGGATAAAACTCTAATGGTGGTACCCCAGGCAGCGGAGAAGTCTAGGGAAGGAAGGAGGAGGGAATCCTTGGGGACCAGTCAACCAAACATTTCCCATGTGTCTCTAGTGTGACACATCCTACGCTGGGGAGCCAACTAAGACAGGCCCTCCGCCCTCAGAGAGCGGGGACAAACTTGGATATGACCCGGTGAAAAAGGGGGGCAAGTCATTCTGATTGGGGGGAGAGCGTTTTACATCATGGATGTAAAACAGGCAACTTGCTGTTTCCACTAAGAGTCAGGGAGCCTGGTGGGGGAAAGACCCCGGAGAGACAGAGGCAAGAGAACCATGCCCCCCACCCTTCTCCCCTGCAGGGCGGGAGAGGGAGAAAGGCAGCCCCTCACTGCTTTCCAGGCCCAGGCCGGCTAGAAAGGAATGCCATGTTTTCCTGTTTCCAATTAACTTCCCCCCACCAGCAGCCCTCTGCATTCTTGAGATCAGGAGTCAAGACAGCCACGGGGGAGAGCTGGGAGGGCGGGCGGGAACTCTGATGGTGGCTGGGCCTGGGGCTCAAAGGTGACCCCCCCCAGGACCCCGGGGTACCCACACACCCCCCAGGACCCTCCTGCCAGGCCTCCTGGGGCTTGGCGCTGACCCCTGGACCCTTTCACAACCTCTCAGAGGGGAGAGGGGGAAGACCCCACATCCCCAGGGAAGGTTGGGGAAGGCCCCTGAGGCCTCTGGGAAGGAAGCAGGCAAAAAAGGGGGGCAGGGCACAGGCCTGTCACTCTTGGGCCTCACGCTTCCCCCCTTTTCCACCCCCACCCTGCCCCCCAAAAATCAGTTCCAACTTTCAAGAAGCACTCACCCTAGAGAGACCTACAGCCCCTCCCCTCCTGCCCCCGCCCCACAGGAATTATGATTACCTATGATGCCTGTCACCTCAGGAAGGTATTTGTAGGGTGTCCCTCCAAGTGTTAGCCCCTCTCCAATCACACCCCACCCCCTCCCTGAAGTCTGGGCTGGAGTCCCCTCTCAGCCATAGAACAGGTATCCGCTGGACTCAGTTTCCTCATCTGTAAAATGGCAAGATCGCCCGTATTGCCCCCCTCACTGGGGAAGCTGGGCCCTCCCCAGCCCTTCGCCCTCATCTCCCCCCCCCCACTGGCCAAATGTGTATTCGACACCCGCAAGTGCTGAAGGGGTGGGGTCCCAGAGAGCTGGAGGCGGAGTGTCACCAAAGTGGAACTCCTTACGGTGGGCCCTCACCCACCACCACAGGGAATTCCTCCAGGGTAGATGCCTTTTGCCATTCACCCTAAAATACCCAGCACCCAACTTTCCTCCCCACCCCTGCAGGCCTGCCATATCCCTGTATGCTGAAGGAGAAATAAAAATAACACGTTTGGATAAAACTTTCAGTCACCGCAAGGTCAGTTAAGGAAGCTCTACTGATCCCCACCTGCAGATGAGGAAACTGAGGACTAGTGAGTTGAATCTAGCGCCTGAGGTTACAGGGTGGGGCAGGGAGTCTGCCGCCCAGGCCGAGGGGAGAGCGGGCAGGGGAGTTCTCTGCCAGCTACATCACGGCGCCATGGAGGGTCACGGGGCAGAGCGACGACGAAGGTCCCCGGCAGCTCAGATTCCCTCCCAGCGGGGCCGAGTCCCAGGTCAGGTGGAGCAGGAAGAGGATGACAGAGGGGCCACCGACCAAGTGCCCCCAAACCCCAGCCAGCGAGGCCTGGGGCCCCCCCTTCTCCTGACTCCACACCTCCAATCCTCAGCTCCTGCAGGCAAACGCTCTGCTCCAGCCACAGGTGAAAGCATCCTGCCCTCAGCCCAGCTTCCAGATGCTCCTTACCCCTTCCCCAAACGAGCACTGGGCGGGGGGGGGGGGGGTGGGGGGGGGGTGGAATTCAGCCGCTCCTTCCTGGTATTATCTACATTTGAGACTCAACTGAAGTCAAACGGACAAATTGCCAAAGAGGGGTACAGGAGAACCTAAGAGTTTTGAGCTGAGTTGGAAAAACTTGAGACAGTTACAGATTGGGGCTGTGTGACCCCGGGCAAATCACTTAGCTTCTCTGAGCCTCCATTAGCCTGTCTGCAAAATGGGAATCACATAACTGACCCAACTTCCTCCTCGGGTGGTGGCCAGTGGGTAGCGCACCTAACAGTAGCCAATCCCTAATGCTCTCTGGGTAGGAGATGTTATTTCCGCCTTCCAGGAGTGGGGGAGCTCTGGGGAAGGGGGGTGTAGCTAAGCACACCCCTTAAGTCTCACTGGACGCTGGCACATGGGAAGGGGGTGGTTCCTGAGCTCCCCTGTTCTCCCACCACCCTAGCAGGTCGGCGTTGACTGAGGCCCCCATCCCCACCCCAGGTGAGAGGAGAGGTTGAAAGCACAGAGCACTTCTCAGAAATCTCAGGCCTTGAAGTCTGGGGGTGTTTCTAAAAACTGTTTCCCTGACAAGAGCCCTGGGAAAGGAGGTGTAAGGGAAAAGCAAACCCTCAATACATCCCCAGATCTATACTATCGGAGGGCTATGTAACAAAAGGGGCTGCCTGTCCGGACAGAAGGCCGAGCACGGGCAGGAGCCCCCGGTCGGGGTACACCAGAGGGCTGGGACCTGTCACCCCGGCCTCCGGGGAGAGCTGACACAGCGGCCTCTGACCCCACCTCCCGGGAAGTTCAGCTGCTCAGAACCACAAAGCAAAACAAAGGGGTGCGGAGAGGAAGGAACCGCCGTGCCTTCCAATCACCGCTGCCTCCCGAGCCCGCCCGCGGCTGCTCGCCCCGCTCGCCGCTGGCCGCGGACCAAGGCCTGGGCAGCCCGCGGTCCCTGGTCTCCCCGCGGCCGGCCGTGACAGGAGCCGGAGAAGCAGCCGAGGGGCAGCGAGGGATGGGAAAACCAGATGGCTCCATCCCTCCTCCCTCCTCCTCCATCCCTCCCTCCGGGTGCCCGCGGCCCGGCCGCCCTCCGCAGGGGCCCGGGGAGGCCTCGGGCCCGGCTCGTCCGGGCTCACCACAGGGAAAGGGCTGCCTTTGTCTAAAGGTCACCACCCGAGCGCGGTGCCCGGGCTGGGCCTGGTGCCTCCCATTGCTAGGCCGAGGGGGTGGAGATGGGGGGCCGCCCCAAATCTCGGAGGTGACAGGGGTAAGGCTCACCTCCCTCCTCCCCACCCCCCGTAACGGCCCCCTCCGGGAACAACCAGCTAGCGGGGGCGGGGGTCAACTCCTTTCATTGCTGGGGGGTGGGGGACCAAGTCAACTCCTTTCATTGTTTCGGGGCGGTGGGGAGGAGGAGACCCAGTGGCTTCCTTCCGCATCCATCCCTCCCCAGCATGCCGGAGGCCCCGTTTCTCCCCGGCGCCCCCGGAGGGATCTGAGGAGGGAGCGCAGGGGACGGGCGAGAGGGGGAGACGAAGGCTCGCCAGCTCCGGCCGGGAAACCACCATCCGCTGCCCCATTGCCCTCTTCTTCCCCAAAAGGCAGGGAGCAGGGCGAGGGGAGGGGGGGCCCCCCCGGCCCGGGGGAGGGGGTCTCCCCACCCCTCCCCCCGTGGAACGTTAGGTCTCGTTTTTCCGCCGCTCCATTGTATCCCCGGCAGCCGGCGGGAGGGCCGGGGAGGCACCGGGCGCCGGGTTTGGGCAGGGGAGCCCGGGGTGGATGGGGGGGGGGGTCCCCGCAGGATCGGGGCGGCGGTGATGGAGAGACGCGGGGGGTGAGGGGGGGCTGCCGGGGGTGGTGGGCGCCGAACAGAAAAAGAGGCAGCGGGCGATGCGCCCCGGTTGGGGGGCTAAGTGTGTGAGTGTCGAGGGGGTGGGTTCGGCCCCGGCTCCGGCTCCCCCCACACACACCCTCGCCGCCAACCCCCACTCCCCCCTCGCTTTTGCGCCCTGTCACAGCCCCGACTCGCAGGTAGAGAGAGTTAAGAGATTTAAAGAGAAATTGCTACATTGTGAGAAACTCACCCTGATGTTTGAGCAGCCGTCGGCGCGGGGTCTCCGAGACGGCCCCGCACGGGCTGCAAAGGGAGGACCCAGAAGGGGCCGACCGGCCGGGCCGGTCAGCGCACTGCCTGATCGCATGGCGGCCGCCCGGCAGCCTCCGCCAGGCCCCTGCCGCCGCCCCGCGCCGCGGCCCGGGCGCCCCGGACCCGCGCCCGCTCCGGGCGGGACCCCTCGGGTTTGCAAAAAAAAAAAAAAAAAAATTTATTTTTTAATTACATGCAAAAGAAAAAAAAAAAAACCTTGCAGGTTTTGTGTTCCACCCCCCCTTTCCTCCTCCTCCTCCTCCTCCCTCCGCCCTCGCTGAGGGACGGGCTTGGAGGAGGCCCCGCCCCGCGACTCCGCAAACCAGCTTCGGCTCTGGGCGCCGAGCTGCGGGCCCGCGAACGAATGGGAAGCTGCGAACGCCCCGGGAGGGTGACCTCCGCACCGGCGCCGCCCCCTCCCCAGCCCTAGTCCCGGGGGTTCAGGGGCGCGCCTTCTCAGGCTACGGTGGAGTCTGCCGACTGCATCGAGCGATGCTCCGGATTAGGGGGAAAGTCTAAAGGGATTCGCCCTCCCGTATCCCGGGCGCCCAGCCCGGCTGGGGAGCGGGCGCGGTGCGCCCTGGGCGCGCCCCGACGCGGGGGATGGTCGCCGGGCGGGAGGACGCGACCAGGGGGAGCGCCGAAGGTTCGAAAAGGTAGCGGGAGTCGCGGCTGGAGGAGAGGGGAGGCCCCGCAGGTGGAATCGCGAAGGAGCCGGGAGTCGGAGCCAAAAGGGTGGAAGGCGCGGGGGCGGGCGGTGCTTTGGGGCTACTGGCCGGGACCCCGAACGCGGCTCGCTCACTCACCTCAATCGGTCTTTTAAGCTGCTACGCCCCGGGGAGGGCGCCGGGGACGTGGGTCCGACCTGTCTTAGAGCCTCCTCGAGGCCTCTCGGGCCGCGCAGATGGGACTCCCAGAAGCCCCAGGACGCCTCGGTGGTGTTGGGTCTGTTTCCGCCCCGCGGGGCCGTGTACGCCTTGCGGGCGTGACACTTCGATTCGCGCGTTCGTTCAGGGAACGCTTGCTGAGCGCCTGCTGTGTGCCCTGCGCCTTGCTCGGGGCCCATCGAACACCTAGACAGCTCGGAGCTACCCTGCCGGGGCGCACAAGCCAAGGGAACTTATATTCTGGTTTCTTCTTACCTTCTATTTCCCCGGTGCCCTGGAAAAGCCATGTGTATACCGAAGCAGCTCAATAAATGCGTGTTGAATAAATGAGTGATTGAGACCTATGTGTTTTAAGCTTTAGAATAGATCCTGGCATCTTGGTGGCACTACGCATATTATTTAAGAGACCACGGAGGTTAAGCGCCCTGACTCAAACCAGTGAGCCCGTGCTTCACATCCTGCCACTTCCTTTGCTGTGTGACCTTGGACAAATTACTTCACCTCTCCGTCCATTTCCAAGAGGAAATAACTAATAGGCCTCATTTCATAAGGTCATTAGGAGAAAATGTTCTCATGGAGAGCAGCATCTGACAGGAAGTGCCAGATAAGTGCTGTTATTATTGACTATTATAGAAAAAGGAAACCTTATCAATTCCCGAAGTGAACACGTGTTGCCCCAAACATAAGACAGTGGTCAATCTATAACTCATATAGTAGTCATCCATGGCCCACTGAGGTATGTGATCCTTCCAGGAACAGCAACATACAAAGACATTATTTTTGTGCAGCTTGCCCTTCTATTTGCTAAGATTGAGCCACTGGGCTACACCTTGGGTATTCATTTATCTGGGTGCCATTTTTCCAGTCTTCACCAAGAAGAGACCTCCAGGAACTCCTCCCTAGAGACCTTTAGTTATTCCCACCTTGAAGTGTAGAAAACTAAATTGGCTCAGAGAGGGGAAGCGTTTTGCCCAAGGTCACACAACCGGGTAGTGGGACCTGATCTGAGCTGGGTGGCACTGGTGTCTCTTGTCATAGCTGCCAACACTGGGGGACTCGGAACTAGGGAACTGACTGGGGTTCAAAGGTAGCAGACCTGAGGCATTGCGAGGGGTGACTGTCCAAGTTTATTCATTCATACAGGAAGTATTGTTTATGGGTATCTAGCGTGTGCCAGGAATATAGCAGTGACCAAGAACACCCTGGTTCCTGCCCCATCGCTACCTCCCACCCCCATTCCGCAGCTCACAGTCTATTAGGGACCACAGACAATGAGCAAGTAAGCAAATAAGTCACTTAGCCTCAGTTTCCCCTGCCCTCTGTAGCAGGTTCCAGGCTTCTTAGGTGCATTATGGTATCTACCCCCCCACCCCCCCAACACACACCCCAGAACAGTGCCTGGCACTTAATAAGTGCTCAAGAAAGATCTGCTGAACAATGAGATAATACCCACCCTTCCACAGGCATACCTGACCTCTTAGGAAGATGGTCTTGAGGCCAGGCGGGCTGGAATGGGCATGGGTGTGAAAGAAGCCCCCAATCTAGCCATGGCTGGCAAAGCCCTGGGAGGTCAAATGTCCAAGGCCAGAGGAGGGGTCTATATGGGCCCAAATAGGAAGAGACCTGCTATTCTTTAGGGGGCGACACACCCCTTCCCTTTGAAAATCAGATGCAAGTTGTCAGTTCCAGGTTCAGAATCGGGTTGGCAGTGAGACCCAGATAGGTTCAGCAACTTGCCCCAGGGATACCCAGCCAGGGGAGGAACTAATCCCAGATGTTCTGTTACCGAGTCACCTGATGAACCTGGGGCAAGTCACTTCTCCAGCTCCTCCGTTTTCTCATCTGTAAAATGGGACCGTATAGTCAGACACCAAAATCCATCGCCCCCCCCCCAACATTTTATTCTGAACATTTTCAAATATGGAAAGGTGGAAGAAATAGGATAAATACCCACCACCTAGATTCAACCATCAGCATCCTACTCTACTAGCTTAATCACACATCTGTGCATCTATCCATCCATCATATCCATCTCAGTTTTTGATGCATTGCAGACAGCTGTTTATCTCCCCTGAACACATCATTAAGCTGGTAATCCTAACTAACTCCTCGCTTTGATAAACACTCTGACAACTGTTAATACCAACCCCCTGGGCCAGGCGCTGACTCTCATTTAAACCTCAATTCTAACATTTTTGTGTGGAGAGGGTAAGAAACCGGATCAATCTCACACAGCCGGGGAGTCAAACCCAGCTCTGTTTGTCCCCAGAGTCCAGACGTTATGAAGGCTATGGAAAGGATGAAATGGGACGAGGCACATAGAAGCTCTTATGGGACAGGGACAGAGCAGCATCCAGATGTGAGAAATTAGGACGGGAGAAGATGCACCCACCTTTTCTCATCTACCAAATACGCTACACCCCTGTGCTCAGCTGGGCTCTGGACACAGGGTCCTTGCCTGCCAATATGGAACTTAATCCCATATAGGTCACGATATTTCCTCTCTCCTAACATAGGTCTGGGCAGAAGACAGACACCTCACAAATATTTGCTGAATGAGCTTGGATTTCTGGGCCCCTCATCTCAACGTTTAATGGACTGTTTTAATTATAACCGTGCAGCTGAAAAGGAACAGCAGGAAACCCATTTGCTGTGGAAAGTCCAGGACACTGGAGAATTAAACTGCCCTCTCCCAGGGGCTGTGATGCCTTGTTCCACTTTTAGCCCACCGGCTCCAAGTCCCCCTGGTCTTCCCAACCCTCCAGCCCAGAAACCTCCCCTCCCCCACCCCCAGTACAAGCGCATTTTCTATCCCCTCAAATTTCTAGTCCTTCCCCACCCCACCCTCGGCTCTCCCAACCAGATCCTAATACCCTTTATCTCTGAGTCCTACACCTCCTACCCGTCCAACAGCCCAGCTCCTACCCTGAGGGAGCCTGACCAGAGCCTGGCCTGATTCCCGTTTCTGTACAGAGGCGTGGTTTTCCTTTTTCTTTCTTTCTTTCTTTCTTTTTTTTTTTTTAACAAGTTGTTTGTGCCTCTGAAAGTCAAAACAACGGCCATCGCGGCTCCTCCCTCGCACCCGCAACTGCAAAGTCTAAAACTTGGCCAACCCAAGTTCTGTTTCTTTATCTGGCAAGATGTTTCCACGGGTGTTTTTCGTTTTCAGTTGAGCAGCACGCTTAGGATCCGTGCACTTTTCTGGAGGCATGTAACACTTCAATAACAAAAAGGAACAAAGCAAGAAAAAACCTTGCCCAAAACACCCCTGCGGTCCCTCCACTTCTCGTTCAATCCGACTTCAGGGGCAAGTTTTCATCAAAGACCTCTCCAGGATCCGAATTCTAGCCGCCAGGAGGGGAAAAATAGGAGGACTAGGAGGGCACTGACTCCGGAGCGACCTGAGCCCTCTGACCGCGCCCTTTAAATATGGCTAGTACAGCGGGACAGTGCTACCCCAGCACGCAGCTACGCTGGCTCGCCTGGAGCGCCAAGACAGCGAGCGGCGGCAAATCAGGCAGCTACAAGCCCACCCCGACCTTGGGTCCTCAGAGCGGCAAGTGCGGGGGGCGGGGTCTAGTTGCCCATTGGCCCATGCTGGGGGCGGGGCAACATCTCCGTCCCGCCCCCTTCCCCCGCCTAGTTAAATAGGCTTCGCGCCGGCCCGGAGAATTATTCATCGTGGGGCGGGGCCTGGGTTTGTTTACACGCTGCCATTGGCTGGATTTGAATCGGCCCGACTGCGGGCCGGCCGCGGGGCGGGGCGCCAGAGGGTCCCGGCCTGCGCCTGACAGCTTCAGCCAGGCAACCTACATAAGACGCGCCGCCAAAGCACTGGAACCCTGGAGATGGGGATACTCTAAGTGGAGGCTGGCAGCGGGGGCGGGCAGGTTGAGGCTTCCGCAGGTTTCTTGATAAATGCTAACCAAGGGGGTAGGGAATATTGTTTTTGTTTTCATAAAAAGTAGTAAGGATAAGCAAACCCGAAAACAACCTAGCTGTCCATGGATAGGGGACTCATTAAATAAGCTGTGGTCCGGCCCACAGGGGGACATGAAATAACCGTAAAATGAGGAAGTAATACATGAACCGACGCGGAATAAGCTATGAATTCAGTTAAGGGGAAAAGGCAATGAAGGAGGAAGAGTGTATAATAATTTAAGGGGGAGGTGAGAAAATATAATAAGCTTCTGCTTGTTAAATGCACAGAATATCTTCGAAAGCAGAAACAAACTGGTAATTGCAGCGTCTGTGGGGAGGGAGACCGGGGTGCGTGGAGGGTAGATCTGTTTGGACCTTTGTAAAGTTAGAAACTTGTAAACAAAAATATTAAGTTCTGAGAACTCTCCCTTTTCATCCACGTACCTCGAAGCAACGGCCCCTAGGAAAATTCTTGACTTGGCTATAGAGGCCATGGACCCCCGACCTGCGCCCCCTACAACCCACAATGGTGTTTGGGGAATTGACCTGCTTCACGTACTCAGGACCAACAGAAATCCAGATTCAATGAAGAGTGGCTTTATTTATTAGTAATCACTGCAGGATTTAACATCCCAACGGAGAGGGAGGGCCCACTTCCTGAGAGATGCTAAGTAGGGGATAAGGAGGAGAAACCAGCCAGGCCCTCTTAGGAGAGAGAAGAGAAAGTCAAAACTAGGAGAGGCCCCTTTAAGAAGGGAAGCCTGCCTCCTCCGGAAAACGACGCTGGCGGAATTGACCTGCAGAAGGGAGAGTTGTCCGGGTTTTGACTTTTATTATTACTCTCTGTTCCGGGAGATCTGGAGCAGAGAATGAGAACGACTTCCTGCAGCTGAGTTTTGACCTGTTATGGATCTTGCTTGTCAAGACTTCCTCTGTATAAGTTCGCAACAGGGTTTGTGAAACATTGTTTAGATGGCTGGGAAAGTGACCCAGGCCTGGAGTGAAAACTTGACCGGCTACGAGATGATGTAGTTCTAAGTTAACGCCTACCAGAGCTGGCGCTGCCGACCCAGGTACATAGATAAACTCGGTGAATGTCCCTAAAGATCCTAGCAGGTTCTAACAGCATCCCGTTTTACGCATGTGGAAACTGAGTCACAGAGAGGTTATAGAATTGCCCACATCAGGCGTCACAGGGATTCGGACCCAGGCAGCCCTTTTCCAAAGTTCATACTTTTAACCACCAAATTACACTTGCCCCTAAAAACTCTTTTGTCTTTTTTTTTTTCTCTTTTGTCTTTTGATGCATTGTTTTAAAAGCTATAAGAAGCTTAATGCAGATTCTTTTTTTTTTTGAATCTTTGAATTTTATTTATTTTTTTATACAGCAGGTTCTTATTAGTTATCTATTTTATACATATTAGTGTATATATGTCAATCCCAATCCCCCAATTCATCACCGCCCCCGCCCCGCACCTCTTTCCCCCCTTGGTGTCCATACGTTTGTTCTCTACATCTGTGTCTCTATTTCTTAATGCAGATTCTTAATGAAGGTGAACTATTTTGTATGCTTTCTGTCGTAGAGGAGTTTTGTGGGTTTTTTTTTTTTTTTACTTTTTTAAATTGAAGTACAGTTGATTTGCAATGTCATGTTAGTTTCAGGTATACAGCAAAGTGATTCAGTCCATATATATATATTATATATATAGATATTCTTTTTCAGATTCTTTTCCCTTGTAGGTTATTACAAAATATTGAGTATAGTTCCCTGTGCTATACAGTAGGTCCTTGTTGGTTATCTATTTTATATATAGTAGTGTGTATATGTTAATCCCAGACTCCTAATTTATCCCTACCCCCCTCCCATTTCCCCTTTGGTAACCATAAGTGTGTTTTCTATGTCCGTGAATCTCTTTCCGTTTTGTAAATAAGTTCATTTGTATTTCTTTTTTTCTTTTTAGATTCCACATATAAGCGATATCATATGATATTTGTCTTTGTCTGACTTACTTCACTTAGTATGATAATCTCCAGGTCCATCCATGTTGCTGCAAATGGCATTATTTCATTCTTTTTTATGGCTGAGTAATATTCTTGTGGGTTTTTTTTTTTTTTAATAAAAGAATTTCTGATGGTTTTTCCTAAAATTCTGTATCAGAGCAAGCTTTTAAATTTTATTTTATTTTTTCAGCCTCCAGCTTTTTAATTTTTTTAAGTACCTTTCATGAGGAAATGTTCTGCCCTCAGCCCTCCTACTCCTCTCACCATTAAATACTTCCCTGATCATTACTGTGTAATCATCAGGCACACTTCTAAGCTCATTGAATTGTTACAACAACCAAGAAGTCGAAATAGCGGTCTCATTTCACAGATGAAAAAACCGAGGCACGAGAAGTTAAATAACTGGCCCAAGGTCCCACATCTCTCTCCAGAAAAAGAAGAGGAAGACCAAGAATGGGTAGGTCATGGTGGGAGAGAGAGGAAGGCATCCAGAGTTGCTAAGAGACAGGAAAAAATGGGAATTAAGATAAGCCAGTGGATAAACAACAAGGTCCTACTGTATAGCCGAAAGAACTATATTCAATATTCTGTAATAAACCATAATGGCAACAAATATGAAGAAGAGTATATATATATATATATATATATATATATATATGAATCACTTTGCTGTAAGCAGAAATTAATACAACATTGTAAATCAACTATTCTTCAATAAAATAAATTTTTAAAAAAATTTTTTAAAAAGGGAAACCAGTGGATTGGTGAATATGGGGAAAATGGCTTTAGCAAGGTGGTAGGAGCTGAGGTCAGTTTGCAAAAGGTAGTGAGAAAATGACCAAGAAGCACATAAAAAGATGCTCAAGGTTATTATTCATTAGGGAAATGCAAGTCAAAACCATGAGAGGCCACTTCGCCCTCGCTAGAATGGCCATAATCCAAAAAAGGGACAATACCAAGTGTTAGAAAGGATGTGGGGAAATCAGAATCCTCACACACTGCTGGTGGGTGAAGGGGCCACCAATATGGACAACAGTTTGCTGTTTCCTCCATAAGTTTCACCTGGAATTACTACATGGCCACACCTATGTGTATACCCAGAATAGTTGAAAACAGGTGTTCAAACAATAACTTGTACATGAATGTTCCCAGCAGCATTATTCACAATAGCCAGAAGGTGGAAACAACCCAAATGTCCACCAGCAGATGAATGAATCAACAAAATGTGGTCTATCCACACAATGGAATATTATTCAGCCACAAAAAGGAACGGATCCATGCTACGACATGGAACGTTGAAAACAGGATGCTAAGTGTAAGAAGCTAGATCCAAAAGGCCACATATTGGGTGAGTCCATTATACGAACTGTCCAGAAGAGGCAAATCCATAGAGACAGAAAGCAGAGGTGGCCAGGGCCTGGGGGGAGGGGGGAGTGACGAGTGACGAGTGACTGCTACATGGGCACAGGGTTTCCTTTTGGGGTGATGGGAAATTTCGAGAATTAGATAGTGGTGATGGTGGTACAACACTGTGAATGTGCTTAATGCCACTGAATTGTACATTTTAAATGGTGACAATAGTCAATTTCATGATACAAAATTTTTTTTTAATTTTCAATGGTGAGAAAGCAGTGGTGTTAAACACACGATTTAAAAAATAATACACATGGCAGTGTATACAAGGAGAGGATCCAAAAACAGCTAGGGAGGGGCTGGTGGAGGGAAAGAATGGAGGGAGATCTGGGGAGATGGCAGTGGAGAGAGGTCCAGTCAATGCACCTGCTCTGGAGTGGCTCCTGAGAGCCTAGGGCAGAACTTGTGGAGATCTCACAAGTCTCTGGAGGATACAGACCCACCCCCAAGGTAGACAGGGCTGGGATGGGGGAAGGTGGTGGGTTGTGGAAGCCCAGAGCAGGCACCTGACCCAGCCTGCAGTTCAGGAAGGCTTCCTGGAGGAGGAGAAGGGTAAAGAGGAGTCTGATAGGAAAGGTCAGATGGGGAGGAATGTGGATTTTCCAGGTCCAAAGTAGAAAGGGAGCCTGGAATTTCTAAAGCACAGATCAACCTTGACACTCCCCTGATTGAAACCCTCCTAAGGCTCCCTAGTGCCCTTGGGGGTAGTCCACACTCCGGAACAGCTTGGCCTCAGTTTATTCAGCACACCCTCTCTGAGCACCTGCTCTTTGCCCCGCCCTGCACGGGCAGTGCTGGGGACACAGCGGGGAAGAGCCAGGCCCAGCCCTGCCTTCATGGGACTCACACCCCAGTGCGGGAGATAGACATAAAACAAATCATTTCGCAGTGTGACAGATATTAGCCTGACGGCTGCTATGGGAGGTCAGGTGGAGTTAACTCAGCCCCCAGGGGTTTCCCCACTTCTATTATTCCTAAAGGTCTATTTCACAACTTTTGCCGAGCACTGCCTCTATTGTCTGTACCTTAAAAATGTGTTCTCTCATAAACAACAAAGTCCTCCTGTATAGCACAGGGAACTATATTCAGTATCCTGTGATAAACCATAATGGAAAAGAATATGAAAAAATATATATGTATCACCGAATCACTTTGCTGTACAGTAGAAATTAACACAACATTGTAAATCAACTATACTTCAAGAAAATAAAATAAAATTTGTTCTTTCAACCAACTTTTTTCTTCCTTTGATGGGTTCCCCTGGGGCTACCTTAGGCTCATCCCAAGGAACAAAAGTCATGAAGTCACAGGTGTGAAGGGCCAGTTCCTTTTTTCCCCAACGCGCTTTAAAATAAATGCATAACAATTAAAATGTCACCTGGAAATCATCCCAAATGCTACTTTGGGAACCCGATGACTTAGACTCTGGGGATTAAGGGACACCTTCCTGAAGGAAGTCAATTGTAAGCTAAGACTTGCAAGATAAATAGAGTTAGTCAGACAAGGGTGGAGGGGAAGGGCAGGTGCAAAGCCCCAGAGGTGGCAGCGGCAGGGAAAGAAGGCAGGTTGGGCTGCTGGAGTCTTGAGAGCTTGGCTGAGAGAGGCTTAGGGACTGAGTGACCTTACACCAGGGATTTGGGGTTTGATCCCAAAGGCCATACACCGTCATTGAAGGTTTTCTTGTCACTGTCGTTATTACTTTTAATTGCTATGCAATCTACATACCATAAAACTTATTCATGTATAGTGGACCATTCCATGGTTTATTGTATATTCACAAGGCTGTGCAACCGTCACCACTATCTAGTTCCAGAACATTTTCATCACCCCAACAAGAAACCCTGTACATTAGCTGTCCTTCCTATTTCCTCCCTACCCACCAACCCTAGGCAACCACGAATCTGCTGTCTCTATGGATTTGTCTATTCCGGACGTTTCATATAAATGGAATCCTATAATATATGGCCTCTGTGTCTGGCTTCTTTCACTTAGCATGATGTTTTCTTTTTTTCTTTTTGGCCACCCCTCATGGCTTGTGGGATCTTAGTTCCCCAACCAGGGATTGATCCCAGGCCCTTGGCAGTGAGAGCGCAGAGTCCTAACCATTGGACTGCCAGGGAATTCCCAGCATAATGTTTTCAAAGTTCACCCATGCTGTAGCATGAATCAGAACTTCATTCCTTTTTATAGCTGAATAATATTCCACTGTTGGGTCTCCCAAGGCAATAGAAATAAAAACAAAAATAAACAAATGGAACCTAATCAAACTTATGAGCTTTTGCACAGCAAAGGAAACCATAAACAAAACAAAAAGACAACCTATGGACTGGGAGAAAATATTTGTAAATGATGCAACTGACAAGGGCTTAATTTCCAAAATATACAAATAGCTCATACAACTTGATAACAAAAAAAACAAACAACCCAATCAAAAAATGGACAGAAGACCTAAATAGACATTTCTCCAAAGAAGACATACGACATACATATGGCCAATAGGCACAATGCTCAACATTGCTCATTATTAGTGAAATACAAATCAAAACTACAATGAGGTAGGGGACTTTCCTGGCAGTCCAGTGGTTAAGACCCCACACTTCCAATGCAGGGGGCGTAGGTTCGATCCCTGGTTGGGGAACTAAGATCCCACATGCCACATGGTGCAGCCAAAAAAAAAAAAAAAAAAACAACTACAACGAGGTATCACTTCACACTGGTCAGAATGGCCGACATTAAAAAGTCTACAAATAATAAATGTTGGAGAGGGTGTGGAGAAAAGGGAATCCTTCTACACTGTTGGTGGAAATGTAAATTGGTACAACCACTATGGAGAACAGTATGGCGGTTCCATAAAAAACTAAAAATAGAGCTACCATATGATCCAGCAATCCCACTCCTGGGCATATATCCAGAGAAAACTGTAATTCGAAAAGATACATACACCCCAATGTTCATTGCAGCACTGTTTACAATAGCCAGGACATGGAAGCAACCTAAATGTCCATTGACAGAGGAATGAATAAAGAAGATGTGGTACATATATACAATGGAATATTACTCAGCCATAAAAAAGAATGAAATAATGCCATTTGCAGCAACATGGATGGACCTAGAGATTGTCATACTGAGTGAAGTAAGTGAGACAGAGAAGGACAAATATCATATGATATTGCTTATATGTGGAATCTAAAAAAATGGTACAAATGAACTTATTCACAAAACACAAATAGAGTCGCAGATGTAGAAAACAATCTTATGGTTACCGGGGGGAGGGATAAATCGGGAGATTGGTATTGATATATACACACTACTATATATAAAATAGATAACTAATAAAGACCTACTGTATAGCACAGGGAACTCTACTCAATACTCTGTAATGACCTATATGGGAAAAGAATCTTAAAAAGAGTGGATATATGTATATGTATAACTGATTCACTTTGCTGTACAGCAGAAAGTAATATAACATTGTAAATCAACTATACTGCAATAAAAATTTTTTAAACATAAAATAGATAAACAACAAGGTCCTACTGTATAGCATAGGGAACGATATTCAATATCTTGTAGTAACCTATGATGGAAAAGGATATAGATAGATAGATAGATAGATAGATAGATAGATAGATCGATCTGAATCACTTTGCTGTGCACCTGGAACTGACACAACATTGTAAAACAACTATACTTCAATAAAAAAATATTTCTACTGTTGGGATACACCACATTTGGTTTATCCATTCATCAGTTGATAGACATTTGGGTTGTTTCTGCTTTTTGGCTGCTGTGAATAATGCTGCTTTGAACCTTCGTGTACAAGTGTCTGTGTGGACATAGATTTTCCTTTCTCACGGGTACCTACTGAGGAGCAGAATGAAGAGTGTGGTTTTGCTGATTTGTTTTTCACCTGAAATAAGATCAAACTACAGAAAACTCTTTTACAGTTTACTCTTCTCAAACAAGAACAGTAAAAAGAATTCCATTCTCCTAGGTTCATCAGTCAATAATATTTAACCACATGTGTTTGTTTGCTTTTCTTTAAAATTTATTTATTTATTTATTTTTGGCTGTGTTGGGTCTTCGTTTCTGTGCGAGGGCTTTCTCTAGTTGCGGCACGTGGGGGCCACTCTTCATCGCGGTGCGCGGGCCTCTCATTATCGCGGCCTCTCTTGTTGCGGAGCACAGGCTCCAGACGCGCAGGCTCAGCAATTGTGGCTCACGGGCCTAGTCGCTCCGCGGCATGTGGGATCCTCCCAGACCAGGGCTCGAACCCGTGTCCTGTGCACTGGCAGGCAGATTCTCAACCACTGCGCCACCAGGGAAGCCCACCACATGTGTTTTATCTCACTCTTTTCTGAACATTGGAGAGGCAGCGGCAGACATCCTGTCCCTTGATCCCTATAAATACTTCAGCATGGAGCTACAGAACAAAGACATTCTCTTCAAAAACCCCAGGACAGTTATCAAAATCAGGAAATGTAACACTGATACAATAATACTGTCGTTTAATCCACAAATTCAAATCTCTGGCTTCCTTTCAATAATGTCCTTTATAGCCATGTTTTCGCCAGTATAGGATCCAATCTTGGATCATGCATTAGACTGAGTCATGTTGCTGAAGAATCTTAGGAAGGGGGAGTCTTGATTAGCTTTACCCCTTCCTTGCCTCCCTTTGGCTGACTGGGGAGCAGAGACTGGGGGGTCAGAGGGGAAGCGGGGAGACAAGGGAGAAGCCGGTGCTCACAGTCAGAAAGAGAAACTTAGGAATCAGATGGATCTCAGTTCAAATCGTGGCCCAATTATTCAGTAACCGTGACCCTGAGCAACCGTGACCTTGAGGCTCTCTGAGCCTCAGTTGTCTCATTGGGAAAATGGCACTAACCCCTAGGCTCACTGGGAGGACCAGTGACATACTGAGCACAGACCTAGCACGTCGGATGGAATCAATCCCCCCACCCCCATCCAATCATCGCCATTTATCCCTGTCAGTTTCCAGGACCAGAACAGTCCCAAGTGCTTCAGATCTTCAGATGAGGTTGCTTTTCGGATCCGTATAGCAAACAACCTTATAAGCAGATACTGTTATCATCACTATACTATTATCATCACTAATCTATAGAAGTGAGGTGTCTTATAGAAGAGGTATTTTAGTCTGTTCAGGCTGCTGGAACAGAATACCATAGACTGGGTGGCTTATAAACAACAGAAATTTATTTCTTACTGTTCTAGAGGCTGGGAAGTCCAAGATCAAGGTGCTTCCTGGTTCACAGACAGCCATCTTCTTGCACGTCCTCGCATGGCAGAAAGGGTGAGGGAGCTCTCTGGGGTCTCTTTTCTAAGGGAACTAATCTCATACATGAGAACGCCACCCTCATGACCTAATCACCTCCTAAAGGCCCCATCTCCAAATACCATCACATGGGGGATTAGGTTTTAACATATAGAGTTTGAGGGCTGGGGGGAAATAAACATTCAGTCTACAGCAGGAGGAAACTGAAGCACAGAGAGGCAAAGTCAGTTCCCTGAGGTCACCCAGCTGATCAACAGCCGAACCAGGATTAAAACCCAGACACCATCCCCCACCATGCCTGTGTGTAGGGTTGTTGTTAGTCTAGGGCAAGAGATAATGGTGGGGCCTGGACCAGGGTGGAAACATGGGGATGGAAACAAGAGGACTGACCCACAGGGAGGTAGAAGGGTGACTAACTCGGGGGGTGGGGGGAGTCTGAGAAAGTGGGAGGAGTCCAGGTTGAACCCCTCCCTCATGAGCACTCGAGAACAAACACTTCCTCACAGGAGATGGAAGAAATAAACAAAAGGCAAGGAAGCTGGAATCAGCCTTATCCTGAAGTAGGAGGGGGATTCATCAGCCTCCAATGATGGGTGGAGGTGGGGTTGGGGGCTTGGAGAGTAAGGAATGGGATAGGGCTGCCCCAAAAGAGACCTAAGGGACTCACAGAAAGAAGTGAAGGTTAAAGTCAGAAAACAGGACTGTGGGGCAGATGAGGCAACTGTGGACAATGGGAATCAGACTTTCGTTGGCTCATGGGAGAAGCAGAAATAAGAAAGACCACTCTTCCCTGCCTTGAGGCTGCCCTTCTCCACCCCTCCCCTTATCTGGGCGCTTTGCGGTGTGCTTTCACAGCTCCTCCCATCAAGACATGGAGTCTCTTGGGACTTCCCTGGTGGTCCAGTGGGTAGGACTTCTCGTTCCCAATGCAGGGGGTCCAGGTCCGATCCCTGATGGGGGAACTAGAACCCAAATGCATGCCGCAACTAAAGATCCCGCATGCTGCAGTGAAGATCCTGCGTGCCGCAATTAAGACCCAGCAGGGCCAAAATAAATAAATAAATATTTTTTAAAAATTAAAAAAAAGAGAGATGGAGTCTCTTTTCCCATCCCCTGAACTGAAATTTACAACTTGCTTTAGCCGGTAGAATACAGCAGGAGTGTACAAATTCCAAGGCTAAGCCTTAAGAGGCTCAGAGTATTTCTCTTCTCTCTCTTCTTCTCCACCTTTGCCATGAGAACATGCCTGGGCTAGCTTGCTGGAGGGATGTGAGGGAGAGGTAAAGAAGAATTGAGTCATCCCAGCTGAAGTAATTCCAAACCAGCCAGCCTCTAGTTAACCTGCCAGAGGATGATGGCAGATTCACGAGTGAAACCAGCCAAGGTCAGCCAAGCCTGGCCCAGATTAGCAGAACTGTCTAGACAACCCAAATACACGTGAGAAAAAAAGAAAAAGTTGTTGTTTTAAGCCACTAAATTTCAAGATGGTTTCTTACACAGCTGTAGCTAACTGATACAAAGGAGAGGCTAAGCGCTAGGATAAACGTGTGGGCATCCCCAACACCCAGTATTTTAGTATTTATTGAATGACAAAAGAAATCCAAAATTATCTCTCACCTTTCCCTCAACAACTTCCTCTTGAAACTCTTATTCCGATATTCAGCTCGTAGCTTGCTGCTAATAATACAAAATAGGTCCCTTCCAGGGATGCTGAATTAACATTTCAAGAAAGAGAGAATGGCACAGCCAAAGAATAACAGCTTTGAAACTTAGACCATGTGTTAGCTGAGAGCTATTATTATCATTGAAATCAAGGAACAATGGTCTTAATTTCAGAGCAGTTGATGATCTTGCTGAATCTCAGGAAATAATGTGAGAGGTACTAGTGGAAGGGAGAGAAGCACGGTTCCTCAGCCACCCACATCACCTGCGCAAAGATGGCTTTGGCCAAATTGCCTTTGTTACACCCTTTCTTCTTTTCTGGACCCCACACAGGGAAACTTCAACGACTTTGGTAAGGAAGGGACAGTATCTGTGAATCTGGATTTTTCTTTTAGGAAAATGAATATCCTGGGTGGCTTCAGACATAGGACACACTTGAATTTTTTTCTTCATGGAAGGAGCTGCACTTTGGAATCTTGGAGCCTTGTGCCCTAAAGGACCTGGCATGGCAGAGCAGGGACCCATCTGCCAGGCTGGGCCCAGTGCTACTCGTTCTCAGAAAACCCATTCTGTGAAGGCTGGACATTTCCCCATCATTGAAAAAAACCCAGCAAACAAGACAAAAATCCCCCTTAAAAGGATTTGAAGTAGAGGGAGCTGAAATGACCTGGAACACATTTCCCAAACTCCCCACCCCCCATCCTCTCTACACTCTGCAGTGTTAACTCATTCAGTAAATTTTTACTGCAGCTTCTTCTGTTTTTTGCTTTGTTTTGTTTAAGGAGAATATCTTTATTATTATAGTCTCAAAGGATTTCTTTTTTTTAATTGAAGTATAGTTGATTTACAATGTTGTGTTAATATCTGCTGTACAGCAAAGTGATTCAGTCATATATACATTCTTTTTCACATTCTTTTGTGATAAACTACTATGGTTTATCACAGGATATTGACTATAGCTCCCTGTGATCTACAGTAGGGCCTTGTTGTTTATCCATCCCATATATAATAGTTTGCATCTGTTAATTCCAAACTCCCAATCCCGTCCCCCACTCCTCCTCCCCCTTGGTGACCACAAGTCTGTTCTCTATGTCTATGCGTCTGTTTCTGTTTTGTTGATAGGTTCATTTGTGTCATATTTTAGATTCCACATGTAAGTGATATCTTATGGTATTTGCCTTTCTCTGTCTGACTTCATTTGGTATGATAATCTTTAGGTCCATCCATGTTGCTGCAAATGGCATTATTTCATTCTTTCTATGGCTGAGTAGTATTCCATCGTGTATATGTATTGATACCACCTCTTCTTTATCCATTCATCTGTCGATGGACATTTAGGTTGCTTCCATGTCTTGGCTATTGTAAATAGTGTTGCTATGAACATTGGGGTGCATGTATCTTTTCGATTATGGTTTTCTCCAAATATATGCCCAGGAAAGAGATTGCAGGAACATATGGCAATTCTATTTTTAGTTTTTTGAGGAACCTCCATACTGTTTTCCATAGTGGCACTGAAGCTTCTTTCTTTCCTTCTTTTTTAATTTATTTATTTTATTTATATTTTTTTGGCTGTGTTGGGTCTTTGTTGCTGTGCGCGGGCTTTCTCTAGTTGCAGCGAGCAGGGGCTACCCCTCGTTGCGGTGCACAGGCTTCTCACTGTGGTGGCTTCTCTTGTTGCGGAGCATGGGCTCTAAGCACGTGGTCTTCAGTAGTTGTGGCTCGTGGGCTCTAGAGCGCAGGCCCCGCAGTTGTGGCGCACGGGTTTAGTTGCTCCGCGGTATGTGGGATCTTCCCAGACCATGGCTCGAACCCATGTCCTCTGCATTGGCAGGCAGATTCTTAACCACTGCGCCACCAGGGAAGCCCTGCAGCTTCATTCTGAAGCCAGAGAGTATGATATTGAAGAGTGCAGGCTCTGGAATGAGGCCTCCAGGTTCATATCCCAGCTCTGCCACCTACTGGCTCTGTGCCTTGAGCAAGTTAGTCTCCTCTCTGTGCCTCAGTTTCCTCATCTGTACAATGGGCATAGCAGCAACCCTCCTTGCTCAATGAGGGAGTGGATGTGAAGTGCTAGAACACTACCTGGTGCTTTTATATTATTGTTACTGGAAGGTCCTCTTAGGTACTGGAGACACAGTGACCAAGACCTGCATGGCCCCCATCCTCACGGAACGAGCAAAGGAGATGCATACTTAGTCATTAGTTACACAGTGAGGGATTGATTTCATTACAGTTAAACCCAGAGTCATCATCTTTGACCATCTCCAACCCGACTACTTGAGTTCAGGCTGCTATCATCTCTGACGTGGTCAACTGCTGGGAAACGTTATTCCAGGCGAAGGGCAGAATCAGATGCCAACATCCCTGGGGAAAGGTTGGTGGGGTGCAGGATGCTTACACGGTCTCAAAGCATCACATCTCAGATTGCTGTTCGCAAAGGAGAAGAGTTTCCTTTACTACGGAGGGAGCTAACAGTCACCACCTAAACACCTTTAGATAAGACAGTAGTAGCTAAATCTGTCCGCAGTATTATGACCCTTCTTCCCGCCAAGAGGTGGAGGGTCCCCATCTGCCTTTTAGAAAGGATTGCAGCAGCTGGCATGGGGCCAGATTGTACAGGAAGCGGGGAGAAGAAGGAGGAGGAGGAGGAGAATTAGAAGGAGAAGTAGAAGCATCAGCAGAAGAGGAAATGGGGAAGGAAGGAAAGAAGGTAAAAACGAAAGAAGAAAGGAAATAACCTCAGTCCTTGAGAAACAGGATGGACCCCAAGGGTTGGGGGACTGGTAACCAATGGGAAAATGAGGGGGCTTGTGCTCTCAGGCTGGGCAATGAGGCGGTTCCCAACTGACGGCTTCAGTTTGCACAGAGAAGCATGGGGCATGGCCATCAGCTGGATGGCAGGGGTGGGTGGGCGGGAGGCCTGGAAGGAAACAGTCCTATTGTGATGGAGCAAAAGCAAGCTCCCCAGAGACACAGAGAGAGTGCCCTGTGCCCCCTTGAGGTCTGTGATTTCTATGATTCAGGTAAAACATGCCAGGCTGGCTGGGTGGTTTCCTCCCGCTGCGTTCAGCTGGCTTGGAGAGGCAGATGGCAGAGTTTGGCCAGGTGCCTACTGCAGATTGGGAGGGGCAAGGGCTTTGAGGATGCTTGAAGGAAGTGATTCAAGGGATGACTGTGGGGACAGGAAAGCGGGGTGGAGAGGAGAAACCGGTGGCCAGGGTGGACCCCTCTCTCCTTCTGGAGAGCATCTTTTTCCTTCGCTTCACCGGGGCTTAATTTTTCATGGTTTTCCTTCCACTTCTCTGGTTCTTCTTTTTCAGTGTCCTCACTGATTGACTTCTCCTCAAATGCCTGCACTTTTCCGAGTGCAAATCCGGGCACCCCACCCTCACCCCCCCCCCCCCCACCCCTTGACTCTCCTTTTCTGCCTGGGCTTCCTAAGCATTCTCACGCCTTCCAAAGTTTCGGTGACCAGATAACTTCCTGAGCCCAGTATCAGAAGCACTGTCATGATCTGTTGAAAAGAGCAGGTGGTCTGCATGCAGGTCAGGCAGTGGTGGGAGGCAGAGAGGACCACAGGGGCAGCTTTATCCACCAACATCCCAGGGAGAGCATGGTGAGGATTTGACTTCTGAGACAGGCAGGCTTTCCTGCAGCCACAGCAGTGATTCCCAAAGCAGGCTGCACGCTGTGATCACCTGGGGAAGCTTTAAAACCAAGCAGTGCCCTGGTCACGGGCTTGTCAATTCATTCACAATCTCCAGGCATGAGACGTGCATTTCCCATCACACCATTCCGTTTAGGGCTGGTTGTGTAAAATTTGGTCACTCCAAGGGGAGAAACTATTGGAAGATGCTGTTTGCCACCCCTAACAGATTTTTTTTTTTGCAATTATGTATGATCAACCTTAGGACAGCTCTAATCGTCACCTGGAATATTATTCATATTAATATTATTAAGGTGAGATATTTGGACGAAGATTGGGAAATCTGAATATGGATTAACATTCGATAAAAATCACTGAATGAATCTTAATGTTGTGTGGATTTCTCCTCTGGCCAAGCCTAACCCAGAACCATATATGGAAGGGAATTCTGAGAAATGTGGTTCCAGCTTAGCTAAGTTGTCACAGTATGAAGTCCCTCAGGCCCGGAGGGACATTTTTGTAAATGCCCATCAGATTGTCTCTCTTTGCATATAGCTCTTCAGTGGATTCTGTTGATTTCACATGCTATCCAAACTCCTTCCCAGGGCCCACCAGGCTCTGGTTGGCCTTCATCCACTTTTTTAACCTCATCAGTATCCCCAACTTGCTTGCCATAGCCACACGGGTCCTCTTTGAGCTCCTCAGACCTCTAATTGGTATCATGACCTTTGTACTTGAAGTTCCCTTTGCCTGGAATTCTTGCTCCAGACCTCTGCTTGACAGCCTGACTCTTAACCTTCAGGTCTCAATTCAAATGCCACCTCCTCCGAAAAGTCTTCGTGGATCGTGCTGTCTAAGGCAGTTCTTCTCAAAATTCAGGGTACACATGAATCCCACGGGAATTTTGCTAAACTGCAAGACCTCCTGCCTTAGGAGGTCTGGGATAGGGCCTGAGCTTCTGCATTTCTAACAAGCTGTTGATGCTGCTGGTCTGGGTACCGTGCTTTGAATAGCCAGGTTCTAAAGCACCCAGACCCTCTCTATCACACTGTCATGTTCAATTCTTTCATAGCTCTCATCTCATTTTGGAGTTAACTTGTTATCTCTTTCCTTGTTTATTGCTTGTCTTCTGCACAAGAACGTAAATTCCATGAGACCAGGGAGATTGTCTGCTTGTTTACTGCAGTATTCTGGCACAGAGCAGGTGTTCAATATTTGTTAAATGTTTGACTGCAGGAGACTCAGAGATAAAAAGAGATGGTGTCCATCTAGAAGATACTGAAGGGAAAATGCACTTATAAGATGATGGAGGTGTGGCAGAGTACAGCAAAGCCTTGCCTAGTGTTATTTTTAATCATGGTCAATCCTAACCTTGATAATTGTTCTTTATTATTTTATGTGTCTCTTTTTACTTCTCCAACCTAATCTGACGACAATTGTGAAGTTGGTAAGGGTGTGTCTTAGTCCATTCAGGCTGCTATAGCAAATATACTATAAACTGGTGGCTTATAAACAATAAACATGTATTTCTCATAGTTCTAGAAGCTGGAAAGTCCAAGATCATGGTGCTGGCAGATTCAATGTCTGGTGATGTTGCTTCCTCATAGACAGCTGGGGTTTTTTTTGCTATAACGTTGCATGGTGGAAGGGGTGAGGGAGCTCTCTAGGGTCTCTTTTAAAAGGGCACTAATCCCATTCATGAGGGCTCCACCCCCATGATCTAATCATGTCCAAAAATGGATGAGCCTAGAGATTATCATACTAAGTGAAGTAAGCCAGACAGAGAAAGACAAATATCATACTATACTGCTTATATGTGGAATCAAAAAAAAAAAAAATGATACAAATGAACTTATATACAAAACAGAAAGAGACCCACAGACATAGAAAACAAACTTATGGTTACCAAAGGGGAAAGGAGAGGGAGGGGTAAATCAGGAGTTTGGGATTAACATATACACACTACTATATATAAAATAGATAATGAACAAGGACCTACTGTATAGCACAGGGAGCTATACTCAATAATTTGTAATAACCTACAAGGGAAAAGAATCTGAAGAACATATATATATCTGTATATATATCTGAATCATTTTGTTGTACACCCGAAACTAACACAACATTGTAAATCAACTATACTTCAATAAAAAAATTCTTTAATAAAAAATAAATTATAACATACCATTGTAAAGCAACTATACTCCAATAAAGATGGTAAAAAAATAAATAAATTAATAAATAAATTAATTAATTAATTAAAAGGGCACTAATCCCATTCATGAGGGCTCTACCCCCATGATCTACTCATATCTCAAAGGCCCACCTCCTAATACCATCACATTGGGGGTTAGGTTTCAGCATATGAATTTACGGGGGACACAAACATTAAGACCTAACAAGGTGGGACAATTTCTTGGGTCTTTGTCTATAATCTCCTTTGGTGCTTAGCTTACTGGAGATATAGTAGAGACTTCTTAGGAAATACTTGGTTGAATCATTTATTCAGTAAAATGGCTGAATGTCAAACTTAAAAAAAATTTAATAGCATGGTGGTGGTTGTCCATTGTCAAGGCAAGCACCACCCAATTCTCCTTTAGTGCAATATGGCTGGCAGCTCCCCTCCCCTGCTCCCATCTGTTCAATTCATGTGAATACCCAGATACTCCCATACACAAACCTGGGGGAGAGGGAAAAGCACAGGTCCAGGAGTCAAGATAGCTGCATCTGGCCCTGTTTCTGTCACTGACTTGCTGTGTAACTTTAGGCAAGTCCCTTGCCCTCTCTGGGCCTCAATCTCCTGATCTGTGTATACTGAAAGGGTTGGACCAGATGACATCTCTGGTCCTTTCCAGTTCTACAACCTATTTCACTTTCCTAAATTGAGGTGAGTTTTCTCTGGGGGTTTGGGGGGAGTTCTGAGACTCCACCGGAGATAATGGGACATGTCTTCAGGGTGGGAGGCCCTGACCCAAGGAGCTGACCTCCTCAGAGTCACACTGCCTCCACCCATGGGAACCAGCATTACCAGAAGAGTGCCTTGCCCTGTGGCCACCAAGTGGCACATTCACTAAGCACCAGAAGGAAAAAGTCTGCTCCAGGAGGCATCCAGGATTCAGGTACAAACACACCTCACTCCCCATCTCCTATAGCAACTTCCAGCACAGCCATACTGGCCCAGCCTCCAAGGTGAGGCCTCATTACCTTTGCTCCTGCCTTTTTCCCTGCCAGGACTGCCGGCCTCCCTCCTGGCTGTTTAATCATTCACATATGTTCAGCATATGTTATGATTCAATGAGGGCTTTCTTCCAAGTATTCCCATTTACTCTTTGTGACCTCCCATGCAGTGGGTCGCTGTCCTCAATCTGTGGGGCAGAACCTGAGGTTCGACTGAGGCCATATAGCTTGTGGGTTAGGCTGGGTTCAAATCCAGGTCTTTGGATCCTGACTCCTCCTTGATTCGGTGAGTGTCTCTGTGCCTGAGTTTACTCATCTGGAAAATGGGGATAAGAATAGTATCTACCTCATAGGGTGCTTATAAGGATTCAAGTGAGTTAATACATGTAAAGGGCTTCAAACAGTGCCTGGCACATGGCAGGGGTGCTGCTGCTGCTGCTAAATATTTGATTCCAGAGCTCATGCTCCTTCCACCACGGCATGTGGTCTCTGGCAAGAGGTTAGCGTCCCCAGCTTCTAAGCCTGAGCTCACGTCCTACCTCGAAACTCACCCATCGGAGCATCTCCCATGCACCAGGCCCTGCGTTTGGTACCTTCACACATATGTTGCATGAATTCCTTTCATTGTAGAATTAAAATTGTAGAACATCATCTGCAGAAAATGTAATTTAATAATTTACAATTTAATTTTAATTCACTGCTTACTTTTATTTGCTACATTTTAATCAAAATTTAGTAAAAAAGTATAATCTAATCACTAACATGTAAGTTTAATGTGACTACCGAATTTTAATTTAACTTTCATCAATAATTTAATTTTTTTTTTTTGGCTGCGTTGAGTCTTCGTTGTTGCACGTGGACTTTTCTCTAGTTGTAGCGAGCGGGGGCTACTCTTGGTTGCGGCGCACGGGCTTCTCATTGCGGTGGCTTCTCTTGTTGCGGAGCACAGTCTCTAGGTGCGTGGGCTTCAGTAGTTGTGGCGCGCGGGCTCAGTAGTTGTGGCTCGCGGGCTCTAGAGCGCAGGCTCAGTAGTTGTGGCGCACGGGCTTAGTTGCTCCGCAGCATGTGGGATCCTCCCGGACCAGGGCTCAAACCCGTGTCCCCTGCATTGAATTTCAGTCTTTAAGATTTCACTAGTTTTTCCACTAATGTCCTTTTTCTGTTCCAGAATCATCCAATCCAAGTTGGTTTTTTGTTTGTTTTTATTTGTTTATTACAAACATTGTTGCTTATGACTATTCTTGTGCACATCTCCTAGTGCATATGAGCAAGTTTCTCTACCGTCAATCCCTGGATTGCTGGGGCATGGGACACATCACATCTTTAATTTTATTCAGTATCTTCAATTTGTACCCCACTGTGATTGTACCAAGTTTACCCATGACCAGTACTGTGAGTTCCCCTTGCTCTGCGTGATAGAAAAAATGTAAAAATTTGCCAAAACTGGTGGGCGTGACCGAATATCTGTGGTTTTAATTTGCATTAAAATCTTGCTATAATTAGGCCCCTTTTCCTATGTTTCCTCTTGTATGAAGTGCCTCTTCATATTTTTTATTTGTTTGTTTATTGGGCTGTTGCATTGACTTGTAGTCTTCTAAAATAATTTCTGAATGCTACTTCTTTGTGTTATGTGTTGCAAGGATATTGTCTCTGTCCATAAAGTGATCAATGTTTGTCAAAGGACAGGAAAATGTCACTTTCCTTCAGGAGCTTAAGTCCTGTTCTTTAAACTCTCATCTACCCATTGGCCAGGGTCCTCATTTCTTCCACCAAGAGAACACACTGCTGAAACTCAGTATTTTTTAGTGTTTGCTATATAAATCAAGAATCCCTCTTAAAGCGAAGGCAGGTTTTTAATCCCTGTCTTTGCATAACCTACAAGGCCCTACATAATCTGCCCCTAGTTTACGCTTTCCTTTACTCATGTCATTCTAACCACACTGGTCACTGCTGGTCAAATGGACCCCACATCTTCCTGCCTCAGGGCCTTTGCACTTGCTCCTCCCCCAGATATTTTTATAGCTCCCTTCCTCATGGCCTTCCAGTCTCTGCTCAGAGTAACTTTACCAGAGAGGCTTTTACTGACCTATATAAAATAGCATCCTCTGACACTCTCTACCTTCTTTCCTTACATTTTTCAAAAAGGATAACCACATTGCATTCTAAATGTATTTGCCTGTCCCCCACTAAAGGTATGCTCGCTGTTCAGTACCAAAGCCGTTAGCTACACTGGGCCATGGAGCCCTTGAAATGTGGCTGGTCTGAACTGAGATGTCCTGTAAATGTAAACTATACACCAGATTTTAAAGTCTCCCCCAAAGTAAATTATCTTATTAAAAAATTTTGTATTGGTTACCTGTTGAAATAACATTTAGGGTTAAATTGTATTATTAAAGTTAATTTCACCTTTTTTTTTTTAACCTTTAAAAAAATCTGGCTACTAGGAAATGTAAAATTATGTGACTGGCACTTGGGGCTTGTATTATATTTCTACCAGACAGTGTTTCTCTAGAACATAAACCAGAGCAGGGGTGTTTGACTCATATACTGTGGTATTTCAGAACAGAATGGAAACTCAATAAACAATATTTGTTGAATGAAGGAATCCAAAAGTGGAATGCCAGTCCTTTTCCTCTCCTCTCTGCTCTACCAACCCCAGGGATCAATTTTTTAAAACATCAAAACTTTATTGGGATATAATTTACATGAAAGTCACCCATTTTAAGCGTAAAATACAAGGATTTTTAGCAAAGTCACCACGTTGTGCAGTCATTGCTACAACTCACTTTCAGAATATTTCCATCACCCCAATCAGATCCCCTCGAGTTTGTTTACTAGTCGATACCCATTCCCGCCCCCAGGCAACCACGAATCTGCTGTCTCCATGGGTTTTCAGTGCGCAATTTCTAAGGAATGAATTCCCCGTCTAAGTCGTTCCACGGTTCAGACTTCTTGGCCGATCAGCACGCCCCCATCTCTCACCCCGGGCCATTGCTCCTCCCGGTTTCCTTCTGTCCGGCAGCACAGCTCAGGACATAGGCAGCACAGCTCAGGACATAGCCCGATCCACAGATGGTTCCGGGTTTGCTTAAAGAAAGGCGGAGCAGATCGCGTCCCGCTTTGTGCTTCTGCAGCCCCACATCTTCCCAACCCACTGCCAGGCAGGTCTCGGTGGCCCCTCGGGAGCACGGGGGACTGCCTCGCTGGGCCCCACGACGCTGCGAGGGCGGCCCCTGCTCTCACCGCCCCCCCTCCATCGCGGGAGGCTGCAGCTCAGCGTGGCCCGCGCGGAGCCGGAGTTCCCCATGCTGCGTCCGAACGACGCTCTCCAGGAACAATGGCCGGAGCTGCCCGACTCTTGGCCTCGGTGTGTGGGTCGTGGGGGGGCCGGCCCCTCCCCCCCCGCAGCTCCTTTCCTGCTGCGCCTTCACACTCTCCCGCCTTCAACCGCCCTCCTCCCAAAATGGCGACCAACCGCCTCCTTTCCCGCCCGCCACTGGTCACCTGACCACGCCAAGCCACGCCCCTCGCGTGCCCCCGCCCCTCAGCGGCGGCCGAATAGCCTCAGAGAATGCGCGGCCGGGCGGCACGCGCCGGGAGCCCGGGCGGCGCGAGGCGCGCGCGCGCGAGGACTCTCTGGGCGGTGCGAGCGACCCGTGGCCACGCCCGCGCGCCCGCGCTGCGGGTGAGCGGGGCGCCCCGGGAGCGGGCCCGGCTGCGCGTGCGCGCCTGGCCGGCCGGCGAGCGGCGCCGGGGAGGCGGGGGCCGCTAGGAGGCCCGCAAGGCGCGAGGCCCGGCGTGCGAGCCCCCGGGGTCGGGTAAAACCCGGTTGCTGATGCCCCTGCCCCCCTCCCTTTCCTCCCTATCCCGCCCTTTCCCGCCCCTTCCTCATTCTTCAACCCCTCCCCCTTTTAAAATCTAATTAGTTTATATTTCTTCTTTAGGGGGGGCCCAATCTCCCTTTCGAGGGGCGCAGCAGGCGCGGCGGGTGCCCCTCGCACCGCGTCACGCACGCACCTTCTGCATCCCCACAGCCCCTTCCCCCTTGGAGAAGACTCTCCTCAGAGGCCCCTGGCCCACTTTTCTTTCCTACCCCGCTCTCCCCGGGCCCCAACTGCCCCCTCGCAGCTCCCCAGCTCGCGCCGCGGGCCCTACCCGACCTCCGCACTTTCTGCATCTCGGCCTTGCATTCGCCCTCCGCTTTCTAGGCCCCTGGTGCTAAAATCTCCTTTCCTCCTGAAGAAACCCCCCCCTTTAGGGGACCCAGATTTGTTTCCTTTTAGGATCTTCCAGCAAAACCAAAAAGCCCTCCCCGACTCCTTGATTACGCCCCTCCCCCTCCTTTTAGGAGCTTCCTCTAGCAAAAAAATTATTTTTTCTTTCCCAGATTTCTCCTCCATTGAGGATCACTTTCCAGCAAAAATTCTTTCTTCCCACCAAGAGTCCCCCTGTTTGGAAAATCTTTCCACTGATAACAAACCAACTCAGTCCTTCCGTTTTCTCTCTCGTCTAATATTTATTTTTCCAACCCTCTTCCCCAACTCTCCATCGAAAACCCCTTTTCATCACCAGTTCCACCCCAATTAGGCTTCTCCCAGCAAAGCTCTCCAGGTTCCTTCCCAAGGGAGGAAAAATAAGGAAAGAAAGAAAAAAATAACTCCTTTAACAACAAAATCCCTTTTCCTACCTAGATCTCCCCAGTTCAGTATTGCTTTCTTCTTTCTTCCAAAAATTGCCAGTCTCCCCCAATTTCACACCTGTGCCCTTGCTTCTTTGGGGACCCAAGTTCTGACTGCCCCTGCCTTTCCACCACCTGCTTTCAGGGCAAAAGAAGTTGGATGAGTGTCCGGAATTTATTATCCAGAATTCCAGGAGGAAATACCTAATGGTCTGTCACCTGAACCCCCTTCCCTGTGGGACCTAAACTGGGCCCTCCTGTTCCCTCGAGATTCTTTCACTCACTCGCACTTCTCCTGGTGAGTTTCCTCCCTTTGCACTTGTCCGAGGACATCCACTTTGTCAGCTGGATTCCTTTCTTTCTCAGAAGGGTTTCCCGTCAATCCAAGGGTCTCTGTACCAATGGTGAAACCGTTAGAAGTTGCTGCTTTGGGAGGTCAGATGAGGAAAAGGGTTATTTATTGTACACGTTGACTGCTCTGTAGGAATGCAGACATTTATTAGATTGGTGTATGTTTTATCATTTATTGCAAAGAAACCCTTTTTTTTTTTTTCTCTAGCTCAGCAACTTAGATACCTACAGGGGATGGGCAGGTAAAGGCCCAGACTGTGGCGAACCTAAGATTGTGTTCCCCATCTAAGCGATGCCAGCCAGTGGAAATGGCCAAGTGGAAATGTCAGGGCAGTGTTGCCAGAACTTTTACTTTCTTTTCTTTTTTTTTTTTTTTTTTTCCCAGAAGAAACCAGAACACTGTCTTTATGTGAAGCTTTTTGATCTTTAAATGTTGACAACCAATTTAATAAGTATTTAAAGACCTTTATTTAAATATAAGTATTTAGTATATTTAAATTATTTAAATTATTAAATTTTTAAATATTTAATTAAATATTTAAATTAAATATTTGATTTTTAAATTATTAAATATTAAATTATTAAATTAAATTATTTAAATTATTAAAAGTATTTAAATATAAGTATTTAAAGACCTTATTAAAGACCACACCAAGGTGTGGGACCTTGCAAAACATGTTACTGGCCATCAGTTTGGAATTTTGGGTTTAGGTTAGACACATACACACACCTATTTGGGCCCATGCGTACATGCTGGACTTTTCCTCTTCAGAGCAGCAGTTCTCAGACTTTTTTATCTTAGGACCCCTTTACGCTTAAAAATTATTGAAGACCTCAGGGTATTTTTGTGCATGTGAACTGTATCTGCTGATATTTGCTGTATTAAAAGTTTAAACAAATTTTTTAAAATTAATTCATTTAAAAATAACAATAGTAAACCCATTATATATTAACAATTGACATTTTTATTAAAAAACTATATTTCAGAAGATAAATTTAGCGAGAATAGTGGCATCGTTTTACTTTTTTGGGGGGGGCTGCGTTGGGTCTTTGTTGCTGCACGCGGGCTTTCTGTAGTTACGGCGAGCGGGGGCTACTCTTCATTGCAGTGAACAGGCTTCTCATTGTGGTGGCTTCTCTTGTTGCAGAGCACGGGCTCTAGGCGCATGGGCTTCTGTAGTTGTGGCGCACGGGCTTAGTTGCTCTGCGGCATGTGGGATCTTCCCAGACCAGGGCTCGAACCCGTGTCCCCTGCATTGGCAGGCGGATTCTTAACCACTGTGCCACCAGGGAAGTCCCCGTTTTACATTTTTAGAGTCATCTGGAGTCTTATATCTGCTTCTGCATTCAGCCTTTTGAGATAAGTCCTGTAGCCCCTGGAAAGTTTCACTGAATAGGAAGGGCAGATAACATCTAAATATTGTTATGAAAATAGTTTTGACCTCACAGACTCCCTGAAAGACTCTCGAGGACCCCAGGGGTCCTCTCATTGTCCTCATTATGAAAATGTCTATTCTAGATTTTAACGATTATCTGCATTTTCTGGTAGGAAGAGCTTGTGGAGTGAGAAACTTTGATGTCTCTTTTCCTCGTTTAGTTAATTCTGTGTAAGAAGTCTCTCTGGCAAGTGCAATCATAGCCTTCTGATTCCTCTATGTCATTCTGTTTTCCAGCATAATCTTTACACCTGCTTTTTAAATGAGCGATCAGAGGAAATGAGTTAAACTTATGGTTAAAATTATATATTGGTTACATGGCTAGAGGAGGAGTTTTCCTTGGTTGTTCAACTGAAGAATGTTAAGTGCAGAGTATAGGGCAGGAATCCCAGCGTCAAGCGTGGAATCACAGCACAGTGAGGGGTTAAGGGTGAGGGCTTTGAAGTCACACTTCCCAGGGTTGAATGCTAACCTTGATTTGGGACAAGTTACTTAACTTCTGTGGACTTGATTCACCTCATCCATAAAATAGGGTTAATAATATAGTTTATGCCTCAAAGGGATGTTGTGGGAATTAAATGAAGTGATACATAAGTGATTGCAGTAATGCTTGGAACATGATAAAGCTTTGGTAAATGTTTGCTGCTGTTCTTAGTATTATGATGGTGGTTATTATGGGGGCCAGGCCGGAAGGTAAGTGGGGACTGTGGGACCTGGAGACCATTGCCCCATCCAGAGATGGCCGTTGTCCCTCACTCTACCCTATTATTACCTATCTGGGAATATCAAATCTAATCATTTTCAAGAGAAGCCAGAAATTCATACCTCTAGGTGTAATCTCCCCATTAAAAAAAATGTTGGTGACTGATCCAATTTTTATTTATTTTTTGGGTATTCAGGCAATCTGATCCCATTTTTTTTTCTTTTCTTTTTTTTTTTTTTTGATCCAATTTTTAAAAACACTGTGTAGGTTAAACAAAACAAGCCTGTAGTTTACAACGTTTGGAGTGGGAAAATAAGGAAAGAATTGGCGTCGGCGGGGTAAAAGCTGCAAGTCTCTCCTACCTCCCAGCTCCCAACAACCTGATGTTACTGAGACATGATCACTGTCTCCCTGGTAACACTGATGCAGAGAGAGGAAGAGAAGGTGGCTCTTGGTGGGGAGGGGGAGGTGGCAAAGCTGACACACCAACAGGTTAGGGCTTCTCAAAGAGGAAGAGAGGTGGCCCAATGGAATCCTGTCACTCATAAGGAAAGGGATGCTGAGAGCCTTCTTTGATCAGAGTTCTGTGACCAGCAAGATGCTATAGGAAGTATAGACACATAAGGCAGAGTCAGAGTCATCCTAGAGCTTATAGTCCGGGGGAAAATAGAAGAACCTGAAAGATAATTAAATTTTGAAGCCATTCAGGATGAGTGTTACGTGGATTGTCAGACAAGTGCTTATCAGAGTTCAGAGGAGGGAGAAATAATCTCAGACTTAGTTATGTTGGGAGTATTCTCTGCAGTAGAGGGGGCGTTTCGGTCTGATTTGGAAGCGTTTCATTTGGTAAAGCCGAGTAAAGAGAAGGTGGTCAAGGGAAACGGCACAAATCAGCGTCATAAATTCAGATGTCTCGAGGGGCTGGGCAGGGCATATAGATGAGTGGGATTGGCAGGTGTGAGAGGTTAGGGAGTGGTGAGGACTGTGGCAAACTGGAGAGTGCATGCTGTGTCTAAAGGCAGCTGTGGCTTCTCAGCTCCAGCCAGTTGTTGCTTTGTGGACTCAGTGTTGACAGAGCATCAGATATTTTTCCCCAGGTTTTTCAATAGAAGTTGGACAACCTTATTTTCAATGCAGTGTCCCAGGTGGTAGCCACAAGCCACTTGTAGCTAACTTAATTAAAATTAAATAAAATAAAGAACTTAGTCTGTCAGTTGCACCAGCTGCAATTCTAGCTGCTCATTAGCTGCATGTGCTCAGTGGCTATCATTGGACAATGCAGATTTAGAACATTTCCAGCAGCGCAGAAAGTTCTTTTGGACAGTGATACTCTGTCCAAAAAAACTCTGACAGATTTTTCAACTTGATAACTAATTGAAAAATACTGAAATTTACTGCAGGCTGAGTAAAACATTTTTATAGAACAGGTAGATATTGAAATTGTTCTCTCCCTTCCCTCCAAACAAGGCCTCAGTAAATATTATTTACCTAATTGTGGATTTATGGCTGCGGTCTAGAATCGTATGGTGGGTTACTTTCCCAAGAGGTTGTAGCATTTCACAGGAGAATCTGTTTCTCCTCCTACCCCACCAGTCGTGGAATGATAGGCCTTTTTGAAAAGAAAAAAATTAAAATTGCTTTGGATCCCCAGTGTTGACTTAAATTGTTTTTTAAACTATTAAACAAGGCCTAAATGATGATGAAATGAGGCACAAGTTCCTAAAGCTTACCGCTCTCGTGCCACCATAAAGCCAAAGTCAATTTGCAAATCAAATAGAAACAAAGCAACCAAACTAATGTAACTCAAATTACCATTTATTTTTATTTAATATAATAAATATTAAATAATATTTATTTAATAAATATTTAATATTATTTAGTATTGCTATTTTGCTGGAATTTAACTGCTTCCTTGAAACAAATACTTTGCAGACTGCCACACCGGGCCCTTTTGAGTTTAGCAGGCCCTGTGGTATCTCAGATCTCCCATCCCTTTTTTCAGTTTGAACTGCAGCAAAACCTCCACTTGTACCATGATGTCCGCTGGCTTTAGTTGAGCCCAAAAGCATTATCATGAGCTAAATCCACCTCTGTCCTCTTCTCATTAGCCTGCAGCAATTAAAGCAGTCCTAGTCAGCGTTAGTGGCATTAGTGCAATTATAAACATACCGCGGGCATTGAAACCAAATGGTAGTGTTACTGGGTTATAAAGTGGTAATCCAATAATCCAGATATACAGATTTTCTTGTTTTAGATTGTTCTCAAAACGAAAGCACAAAATTACAAAATTCTTGGAAAGAGTAGTTGGACGCTTGGGAATGTCTCCAGGGGACCAGAAACCCTGCCCTACAGGGACTAGCGGGGAGCTCTGTGCATAGAAGGTGCTAAAACTTGTCGAATTGAATTTATCTGTTGACAGAACAAGAGCAAGTTCAATATTGGTTGAGCGGGGGGGGGGTTGCTTTACTATCTGGAAAAGGATGTAAATATCAAAGCCCAGCCTTTGGACTTTTGGCATGCCTGCCTGAGGTTGTAACCGGACCAGTTTGTTCTCTGGACTGTAGGAATATGTTGGAAGGAAGGCGATTCGGCATTGGGGAAATCCCGAGACATAATCCTGTCTCCCACCCCGCCCCCATCGGCACCTTTTGTGTTTTCTAGTATAATTGGTGCAGTGCAGTCTACAGATTAATTTATAGGGAATCAGTATTGTGCAGCGGGTGAGAACACAAGCTCTAAAGTCAAAATACCTGGGTTTAAGATCTGGTTCAACTAGCTGTTAGGTGTGTGACTGTGGACAAATGACTTACCCTCTCAGAGTCCCTTTTCTTCTCTGCAAAGTGGGAGTAATGATAGAACCGACCTCGAGGTCGTTGTGAGGGGTGAGTGAATTAAGGCACGAAGAGCACTTGGTGTGATACCTGACAAGGAGAAAATGCTTACAGTTTTACTTTATGAGATGTTGCTTTATGTTACTTTTAAATAATGCTTTATGTTTTATATTATCTGCTTGTTTTTATAGTTGGGAGGTGAAGGAGATGGGTTCTTTTCCCCTTGGAGTGCTGGGAACACTTTATAGCAGCACTGTAGAAGAAACTTTGGAATTGGCAGAGAAATTCACTTTGCCTTAAAATATAAACTTCTGTCGTCCACATTCCTGTGTCTGCAATTTAGAATCCCCAGAAGCTCTGAGCATGCTGAGGTGGCTCAGACCTCTTTGTGGCCACACCTGAACTCACATACTGCTCTCTACTGCCTTTATTTATTCTGTTTACTCTGAGTTGTCAGGGTTTCGAGGCAGAAAGAATGATTAGGTCACCAGGTGCTGCCCTGGACCCACTGGGGGTTACTTACAGTGTGGCGTATGCATTGATTTACCTTTCTGAATCCCTCAGATTCTGAATTCTGAAACTCACTTGGGTCCCGGAGTTCTGGTACAGGATTTCAGACGTGCACTGAACTTTAATTTGAGCGCCCTCGGTAGGCTACTTACACAGACACACAGGTGGACACATAATGTGACACTCAGACGTTGCGCTTGCAGATATTCTATTACATTGCAACGTGAAAGGTTTAAAAACAATCGAAACCTATGGCCTAGGAAACTAGCCCAAACTCCAGTTATTCTAGGATCCACTCGATTTATCAGTGAGTCGTCAAGCGTTTATTAAATGTCTAGCTATGGACAGAATTACGCGTGATAGCCCCAAATGGAAACAACCCAAATACTCATCAACAGATGAATGGATGAAGAAAATGTGTTCTATCCACACAGTGGAATAGTGTTCATCCATAAAAGGGAATAAAGTGATGATATGTGCCCCAAGGGGGGGCTCAAACTCGAAAATGCTATGCTTAGTGAAAGCAGCCAGACAGAAAAGGCTGCATATTGTTTGATGCCATTTATATGAAATGGATGGCCCTCTCCAGACTTTGCATACGTCATAATTTTTTGTTGAAAAACTGGACATTTTGAATATTATAATATGGTGACTCTGGGAATCAGATTCTCCCCCGCACCTCCACCCCAGGCTTTGCTGTTGTCCACTGTGGGTTGTAATTGTTTGTTCGTTTAGTGACTTCTCTAGGCTATTTTTATAAAGACTGTATTTTTTGTTATGCGTGGTCAGTGAAGACTGTCTTCTGAGATTTGACCGAGATTTCCTTAAGTGTCCAAAGAGACATTTGACAGAGATTTCCTTAAAAGTCCAAAGCAAAACAAACAAACCCCACATCAAACAACTCACAGTCTCTGCCGTTGAGATCTGGGTGAGTGTTGGGACAGGCCTTCAGCATTCAGCAGGCAGCTTACAGCTTACGTTGGGTCTTCACTGCTGTGCGCAGGCTTTCTCCAGTTGCGGCGAGCGGGGGTTACTCTTCCTTGCAGTGCGCAGGCTTCTCATTGCGGTGGCTTCTCTCGTTGCGGAGCGTGGGCTCTAGGCACGTGGGCTTCAGTAGTTGTGGCATGCGGGCTCAGTAGTTGTGGCGCACGGGCTTAGTTGCTCCGCAACATGTGAGATCTTCCCGGACCAGGGATCGAACCCGTGTCCCCTGCATTGGCAGGCGGACTCCTAACCACTGCGCCACCAGGGAAGTCCAATAGCTCTTTGCTTCTTATTGCTGGATAATATCCCATTGTATGATGTACCGCAGTTTGTTTATCCATTCTTCTGTTGAGAGACATCTTGGTTGCTTCCAGTTTTTGGCAGTTATGAATAAAGCTGCTATAAACATTTGTGTGGACATAAGTTTTCAGCTCATTGGGGTGGATACCTAGAAGTGCGATGGCTGGATGGTATGGTAAGGCCCTGTTTATGTTTAGCTTTGTAAGAAACTGCCAGTGTGGAACCCTTTCAGAGCCCTTGTTCCCCAAAGCATCTCACTCTCCAGCTTTCCTCCCTGGCTTTCAGTGCTGTCCGTTGTCAGCCTCAATTAGTATCCTTTGCCCCAGGCTGCAGTGACTGGTTGACTGCCTTGAATGTTTTTGACAAATGCCCTCCCCATGGCCACTCTCTGCTCTGAGCAAGTTCTGAGTTACACACAACTCAGAAGGCAACTCACAAAGGCAACACCTTTTCATTAGACCTTCAGGAGCTATTTGACAGGTCAGGACAGACAGCCTCAGTTCTCTGAGAACAAGGTCCTGTCTGCTCCCTCCCACACCGGGAACCCACAAGAGAAGGTGGGTGCTGTCTTCAGAATCACTGCTGAGCTGGAGAGTGGGGAAGCGGGGGTGGGGGGGGTGGGGTTCATTCACCTTTCTCTTGATAAGTGTTTACTTGGTTGCTGTAAACCTTGACTATTTTCCACAGTTCAGACAAGGTAGATTTTTTTTCACTGTTTCTATGCTGGCATGGGTGGGAAGTTTTTAAATTATTAATTCAATCTTTTTACCCTTATAGGTCTTTTCAGATAGTCTGTTTCCTCTTGAGTCAGTTTTGGTAATTTATATCTTTCTAGAAGTCTGTCCGTTGTTCTCTGAGTTGCCTAATTTGTTGGCATGCAGTTGTTTATAGTATTCCTTTACAATCCTTTTAATTTTGTAAGATCATGAGTGATGTCCCTTCTTTAATTTCTGATTTTAATATTTTGAATCTTTTCTCTCTCTCTTTTTCTTTTTAGGATAAATTCTACTAGTTTACATGTTACATAGTTTATTCCTTTTCTCTTGCGGTTACGCTTAGATTCTTTTAGTGTGAATACTTTAAGTATGAAGTTAATCTTCGTCTTTCTTTTTTTTTTTACTAAATGATTCAAAACCTGTGGTAGTCTTTGAGCCAAAGTCTACAAGGTACAGTCTTATGCCTTGTCTGGAAAAGTCTGTGTAGACTCTTGAATACTGGTTTTCCTGTGCGTTGAGTTCTGCGCTGACTCCTGCCTTTCCTCAGTCTGCAGGTGGGGGTAGTCCTTGTCTTCTAGCCTCGTGTCTGTTGAGAAGTTGTAAATGATCTGCCTCGTCTTCCTGGTAGTTTTTAGGGTTTTCTCTTGGTCTTTAGGGTTCTGCAGTTCTGCTTGTGTGTCGAGGAGTGAATTCATTTTTATTTGTCCTGCTCTGGCCTTGCAGTGCTTGGTCATGAGTAACCATATACCTTCAAGAATCGTATCTGTAAGTCTGGAGTCCCGTGTTTCCGCAGTTCTGGAAATCCCTCCACCATTCTCTCTAAGATACCATGTCTCCTCCATCCTCTCCTCTTCCCTTTCAGGACCCCTTTTAGGCATATGTTGGACTTCTGCATTTGCTTCTTCATTTGTATTTTCCATTTGTTTCTCTCTCTGCACTGAATTCTGGGGGGGGGGGGGCGATTATCTTCAGATTGCTCTGCCCGTTCATTATTTGTCTCTTCAGCACTGTTTAATCTGCTGTTTAACCCTCCCAGTGAGCTTTAAATTTAAAAGTCTTTCATTTCTAGAAGTTTCATTTGTTTCTTTTAAAAAATGTCCTTGCCCCTTGTGTCCTCTTCTTTTCTCTGCTAGGTTCTGCTGTCTCTCGTCCTATTTTTAACTAGTTCTTGTGATGCTTTTCAAGGCTTGTGTGCAGTGTTTTTCTTTCATTTATTTAGTTTTCCTGTGGATGGCTTGGCTCTTCCAGGGTCCCAGGTCTCCCTTTCCTGTGAACTCAAGCCCCTGTTTCCTTTTCCATGTGTCTGTTACAACCTCAGGTCCCAGCCTCCAGGGCAGTGCTCTTTAAGAGAAATATAGTATGAGCCATGTATATAATTTAAAATTTGCAAATAGCCACATTAAAAAATAAAGAGGTAGATGAAATTAATTTTAATAACATATTACATTTAAGCCAGTAGATCCAAAATATTATCATTTCAACATGTAATCAATATGAAAATGAATTATTTTTGGTACTAAGTCTTCCAAATCCAGTGTATTTGACACTCACAGCAGGTCTCAATTCGGGGCCACATTTCAAGTGTGTCATCACCACATGTGACTGGTGGCCGCCATATTGGATGACAGTTCCAGGCCCTGTATTGGAGTCTGACTTTCCCCTTGGGCCAACTTGTGCTCGCACCTGTGGCTTTGAGTTTCCCCATTGTTGCTGGCACTTGGGGGTCTTACCTGTCTCTTGAGCTTGACTCTGTATTAAAAATGGTCTTTTCTCATATCTCTATGTGTTTACAGTTGGAGAAAGAGGTCAGTTTAGTCCACCATGTTGCCAAAATCCTTTCATTTATTCCTTACAACAATCTTTCTTTTTCTTCTTTTTTTTAAAAATTTTTATTGGAGTATAGTTGATTTACAATGTTGTGTTAGTTTCAGGTGTACAGCAAAGTGAATCAGTTATACATATACATATATCAACTCTTTTTTGAGATTCTTTTCCCATATAGGCCATTACAGAGTACTGAGTAGAGTTCCCTATACTATACAGTAGGTTCTTATTAGTTATCTATTTTGTACATAGTAGTGTGTATGTCAATCCCAATCCCACAATTTATCCCTCCCCCCCACCATCCCCTGGTAACCATAAATTTGTTTTCTATATCCATGACTCTACTTCCATTTTATAAATAAGTTCATTTGTACCCCCCCTTTTTTTTAGATTCCACATATAAGTGATATCATATGATATTTGTCTTTCTGTGTCTGACTTACTTCACTCATTTTGACAATCTCTAGGTCCATCCATGTTGCTGCAAATGGCATTATCTTGTTCTTTTTTATTGCTGAGTAATATTCCATTGTATATATGTACCACATCTTCTTTATCCATTCCTCTGTTGATGGACATTTAGGTTGCTTTTTCCTTACAACAATCTTATGATGGAGGTACTCTTACGCTCAATTTACAGATGAGGAAACTAGGGCTCATGGAGCTTAAGTGACTTGCCCAAGGTCATGTGGCTGTTAAGTGGCCGAGAACAAACCCCCACACAGGTCTGTTTGAATTCCCAGTCCACGCTCTATCCGCCGTGCGTGTTGCCATCTCATAATTGTGATTCCTCCTCGTTCATTCTCAGGAATTAGACACCACCAAGAGCTCTCTCCTCCCTGACTCCTTACACAGCCTTGCTTGTCTAGAGAGTAGCTCTTGGCCGAGACCTGGTAGTGGAGAGCCATGGACCAGTGCAGCCTGGGGGACAAGGGCACCCTTCCATCCGAGATGCACCTCCCTTCGTTTCCCGAGAGCCAGGCGCTCAAGTGCAGCGACACCCTCAACCGGGATCTGGGGCCCGGCTCACGAGACCTGCTGTACGACGGCCTGAGCCGCTTGGACCTGGACCCCAGCCTCCCGATGCCCGACGCGCCCAGCGAGATGCTGGAGGACAACTTGGATGCCCTGTCCCTGTATTCAGGGAAGGACGGTGACTCCGTGAAGCTGTTGGAGGAGCGCGCAGATCCAGAATCCCAGACTTCCTTACGAGGTGAGGCTGTCCACCCGGGTCCCCCGCCTGGCGGGCTGTTTCGGCGCTCCTGTGGCTGGTGAGGGGTTGAGTGTACCTGGAACGGTTAAGAACTTTTTTCTCTTCCACGGGCGAATAGGGAACAGTCACTTTCTTCCTACTTGGAAATTGTTCCCAACTTCCTAGTCAAGGAAACTGAACACTGATCCTGGGGAATAACGTTGAGAAACTTGGATGTTTGGGGGTATCCTAATCTTGTGTGTGGTGTGGGCAGACCTTTGAGTTGATGGGACACTTTCCCATCCATCACCACAGCTCAGAGGCTCCTTTCGCGTGTCCAGAATGACCCAGTATCCTGTCTACCTGCTCCTTGGTTGTCTAACCTTCCTAAGCCTCATTGTCTCCATCTGTAAAGTGGGGGACAGTAATACCCACTCTGCTTCCCCCCAAGAGTGACAGCAGTAAGAAGCAAAAGAAGAAATGAAAGTAAAAGCACTTTGCAGGCTGTGAAGCACTGGACAGATGGTAGTGATTTTTACCAATACTGTTAGAATACCTTCCGACAGCCCATTGATGCAGTTCTAAGTCTTTCTCTTCCGCAGCGGAGAAGCAAAGGGAGAACTAATGGAATAGTCAGAGACCTTGGTTAAATCACCTTTTGGTTTACCTTCAGACTTCCGCCATAGGATAAATTTGATTTTTGTTTTTAACCCACTTCATGGGTTCTTGGGTAAGTTGCTTAGGCGAGTTGACTAAGAGCTCTTTGATATTTATAATCACACCACACGCGTGGAAGGCCACATCCGGAACAGCCCTGCAGAACAAATGTCAATGTTAATTGGGATCAGCCGCTCAAGAAATGTCCTGCATACTCGCTAGAATGAAAGACTACTGAGGCCCGCCCTCCACACGATGTAGACAAGCCATTAGCCTTGTCCCCGTGTTGGAACCATGGCTAAATGTGAAATCCTAGAGACCAAGGACATCCTTGGTATTGCAGGTGCTGGGCCAGGCCTGGCTACAGTAATTAAGGTTCTCAACCTGGACCACAGAAATTACCTAGAAATGCTGCTACGGTGAGTACGTGTGCGTTTTGCTGGGCAGAGAAACTGATTTTCCCCAGATTTTCATATGGGTCTGTGCCCCCCAGCGAATGTTACAAAACATTAATCTAGTTCAGTTTTTCCTAATTTGTTTTAAACTTGAGGATTTTTTTTTTTTTGGTTACCTTATTAAAAAAAATCCACTGAACGTTAAATTTTAACTCTTTACACTTCTCTAACTTAAATTCAGATTCATACAAATGGATATGCTTATATGTTTTAATTAGAAAAGTAATACATATTTATATAGAAAACTTAGAAAATAAAAGTAATAACAAGAAAAATCCCCACCATGGCTCCCACACGTGGATTTTTAAAAAACGTAGGTGAAGCCACTAGGATACACGTGGTTTTGCAGAGATGTATTAAGTGTCTAATTCATTTGACGTTTCTAAAACTTAGTGTGTCTGCTTTCTTATATGAAGGTAGACTATTCGATTGTCACTGTAATGGTTATCCCATTGTATTGTCAGACCCTATTCTTGCCTGATAGACTGTTACAGTGGATCTGTGAATAACTTTGACATTGAGTTTTCTCGTGGATGAGTTCTTCGCACATATTCCTCCCTGTAGGCTTGCTGGTCGGAGAACACACACAGTTGTAGAGCTCGTGTACACGCTTTCTGGGAAGAGCAAGTGGCTTCCCGGGCCAGTGACTCAGTGTGCCTGTTTTTCAGTGTCCCTGCCAATTTTTTTGAAACCACATTTTGTTTTCTAGTTTAACAGTTGCTTTAATGAGCATTTTATTTATTTATTTTTAGGGAAAAACTTCTGTTTATTTAGGCTGCGTTGGGTCTTCGTTGCTGCACGCGGGCTTTCTCTATTTGTGGCGAGCGGGGGCTACTCTTCGTTGCGGTGCACAGGCTTCTCATTGCGGTGGCTTCTCTTGTTGCGGAGCACGGGCTCTGGGCACGTGGGCTTCAGTAGTTGCGGCACGCGGGCTCAGTAGTTGTGGCTCACGGGCTTAGTTGCTCCGCAGCACGTTGGGATCTTCCTGGACCAGGGCTCAAACCCGTGTCCCTTGCATTGGCAGGCGGATTCTTAATCACTGCGCCACCAGGGAAGTCCCTCCCTTTACCTTTTATTCATCAAATCTAGCTCTGCCCCTTGTAGCAAGACAGAAGCAATCTGCTCCCTCCTCCACATCCTGGCCCTTCAGCTACTTGAAGACATCTCCCTCTCCCACATGGACATTCCCAGCCCCTTCACCTGTTCCTCTGATGACGTGATTCATGGAAATACCTTTTATCATTTACCCAAGGAGTACAGAAACATGGAAAATTCAGATATACAGGAAGAGGAAAATTAAGTTGATCCATGATCCTACCAATCAATCCCATTCTGTTTGTTTTCTATTCAAATTTATTTTTCCCTTTTAAAGACTAGATCATTCTGTTTTTCAGCAGTCTGCTTGTTAGTGGCACAGCACTTAGTGGTACAGCATGAACATCCTTTCACGTCATCAGATATTTTCCTGCAGTTTTATCTTAAATGCCTGCGCCATAGACCATTGAGACCAGAATGCAGTCACCCACCTGCCCTCGTGTCAGTTTTTAGGTGGTTTCTCACATTTCACCAGGAAAAACAATGCTGCAGTTAACTCGCTTGCAGTTAACTGCAAGATCTCCGTTAATTTGTACAGATCTACGTTAATTTCCTTAATTAAAAAACCCAGAGTGGAATTGGCTGGGAGAAAGGACTTAAACTTTTTAAGATTTTGCATTGTGCATTTCTGGCTTGCACTTGCAAGTGTGCTGTTGATGTTACGGTCATGAAGCCCCGCCCGTCGTGTCACTCTGTCCTGGAAGCGCTCAGACTGTTGCTGTCCCCTCCCTTACCCCCCAAGTGAGGCCTCAAGATTGGGTGCTGCCCTGGAGGGGTGGCCTGACCAGGGTCCCTTCTCCCCTTCACCTGGTGCTAAACCTGGCCTTCTCTGCGAGTGAAGCTGCTGAAGTTGGGGTAAGGGTTCTTGGCCAACTCCCTGAGTCCGCTGTGGTCCGAGGGTGGTAGAGTGCTTCCGCCCGGGCTCCGATGTCCCCGGATGTCATAACCTGTGCTTTCTCCCTCTGTCTAGACCTGGGGCTAGGCGTGCTCAAGGTGCCCAAAGAGGCTGACGAAGGAGGCAGGGCCACGTCCAGGAGCACAAGGAAAGGGAAGCGGCAGCACAACTCCCCTCAGAACCCACTCCTGGACTGCAGCCTGTGTGGGAAGGTGTTCAGCAGCGCCAGTTCTCTCAGCAAGCACTACGTGACGCACAGCCAGGAGAGGAGACACGTGTGCAAAACCTGCAGCAAGGCCTTTAAGCGCCAGGACCACCTGTATGTAGGAGTCTGGTCAGGACGTCTGTTCAGGGGGCTGCTGGGGGCTGGGCGTGTTCCTGGTTCTTTTGCATCCCCTCCCATCCACCTGCACCGCCCCCCACCGCCGGGTGTCCCAGGTGTGTGCGACCTGTGCTCCTCCCATGGCCAGTGTTTTGGGGGGCAGGGCTTACACTGCCCAGGACAGGCCGCCCTCCCCAGCCTCCAAATTCACTCCGGTGAGGAGAGCGCCGCTGCGATTTGCAGACAGGACCCTTGTGCTTTAAAAACACACTCCGGAGGCAATTTTGTCATGGAGGGAGTTGGGCTAACTCTGTAGAGAAATTTTCAGAGTCCCTGGTAGGTGTCTGAGCAAAACAGATATGCACTTCACGATGAATATGTGTTGGGATAACACCAGGGCGTGAGGGGTTCTGAAATGCCTGTTTCTAGAACATGGCAATGGAGTGTTCACTCTTTTTTTTTCTTTTTTTAATTCCCCCTTTCTTTAATTCATTTTTTTTTAACTTGACTTTAAAAAGCAAAAAAAACAAAAAAACAAAAACAAAAACGAAAAAAAAGCAAGCTCAGTATAAGAGTTAGGAGCAGAATTCCGTTTGTTCTTCATGTCTTAGAAATGATAAGCTTTTCTTGCTGCTGAGGGAGGAGAGACAGACTTTCAAACCGAGAGACTTGTAAGTGGGCGAGGACGATCCCTTGCATTTTTACAGCTCGCCCAGCCTTTACTGAGGGCTTCGATGAATCCCGCTTTCATTTTATCCTCTCCCCTCTCCCCGTGAAGGATGCGAAATGATTTACTCCTGTCACAAGCTGGTAACAGTTAGGGCTGGAAAGTGGGTCTCCGGATCCCCTCTCTGCTGCTTCCCTCAGATGGAGGCCAAGGGTCCACATTTGGAAAAGGGTTTTATTATTTATTGGGCCACATCGATTAGAACCATCCGGAGTAGGATTGTTGGGAACCCAGAGGGTGATTTACCCATTTGTTTATATTTGTAATATATTAATGTAGATATAAGAATGATGTAAATATAATACATACTTGCATTCTTTTATATTTGCAGAAATTATAGGCAAATCTGGCTTTTTTTTTTTTTTTTTGCTGTGGGGCTCCCAGGTAGCTGTCTAGAGGAATCCTATGGGAAGGTGAAGACTCCTGTGTTCAAGGAAGGATCATCCCCAAGTTAGCATTTCCTCAAGTGCATTCTCAGAACTCTGGTTCTCTGGTTCTCGGGGATGCTAAAAGGGGCTATTTTAAAAAATGGTTTTGTGGGCAAACAAGTTTGAGAGACATGGAAAGTTAAACAGATATTTCTTTATCTATTCTGTGGCTTTTCAGTTTGCTACTAGGAACCTCCAAGAAGTAAACTGTTTTTTCAAAACTTATTTGCCAGCTGAGCCCAAGTCCTCAGGGAGCAACTCCGGAGACTGGTGTTCCTTAGGAACCCACTTTGGGGAACTCTGACTTGGCTCCCACTGATTTTTTTTAATCTCAGATTCGGGGTTTGCTTAAGGGTGAGGGAAAGAGCTCCCCCTTCCAGACGGCTTTGACCGTAGCAGGGGTCTTTCGTCATAGGTTCTGAGCACAGTTTCTGAGTTGCAATGCTGCTGCCCCCTGGGGACACGCCTGAGGTCCTGCAGTGCGTGACCCACGCCGAGACACCCGCTAACCTCCTCCTCATGTGATTCCAGGACCGGGCACATGCTCACCCACCAGAAGACCAAGCCGTTTGTGTGCATCGAGCAGGGCTGCAGCAAGAGCTACTGCGACTACCGCTCCCTGCGCCGGCACTACGAGGTCCAGCACGGCCTGTGCATCCTCAAGGAGGCCCCCCCGGAGGAGGAGGCCAGCGGGAGCTCACCCCACGCGCACGAGGTGGCCAGCCAGCCCGCGCCTGCGAGCCTGTGGCCCCTGGCGCCCCCGGAGGCCCCGTCCCCCAGCTCCCTCTTGCCCAGCCGAGACCTCCTGCGCTGTATCGTGAGCAGCATCGTGCACCAGAAGGTCCCTTCTCCCGGGCCAGCCCCGGGAGGGCCTTCAGACAGCCGCGAAGGGAGGAACACGGCCTGCTCCTGCCTGCCCGCATCGGGCTCCTCCTTCTGCGGCCCAGCCAGCACCCCGGCGGCCCCAGGAGCCCTGGGCACTGAGGTTCCCGAGGAGCCCCGGCCCCCACAGAAGGAGCCTGCCACTGACGTGTCCACAGCCGTCCACTCGCGGGCAGCGGAGGACAGCGGCCCCGACCCAGCCGAGCCGGAGCCGCCGCTGCTCCAGCCCCCGTCATCCCTGGAGGGCTGGCCCGAGGGCGCTCCCCTGCCCCCCTGCCTGCCTCTGTTCCGTGGCCAGACTGTCCCCGCCAGTTCCCAGCCATCAAGCCACAGTTTCCAGTGGCTCCGGAACCTGTCGGGCTGCCCTAAGTGCAAAGGAAACAGTATGTTTGTCGTCCACAAGCCCTCTGCAGTGCCGTCCCAGGAGGGCTCCGAGCCTGGCCCCGGGCTCAGCAGCGACTCCCCTGCGGGGGAGCCCTCACCCAGCCGGGGCACCGGTCTGGAAGACACGCCGCCCTTCCCTCCCACGCTCCTGAAGGCACCGGGGGAGGCCTCGGGTGACCCCAGCTATGCCAGTACCAGCGGGGAAGATGACTCGTGGGCTTCCAAGATGAGCAAGTTTGACTGCGACTCCTTCTCGTGGCAGAACCCTGGTGAGCCTGGCCCCCAGGACGGCCCGAAGTCCAGCGGCCTCCCGTCGGATGCCACGCCGCTCTTGCGGCAGCTGTTCCTGAAGTCTCAGGAGTCTCTGGTGAGCCACGAGCAGATGCAGGTGTTCCAGATGATCACCAAGTCCCAGCGGATCTTCTCCCACACCCAGGTGGCCGCCGCCTCCTCCCAGCTTCCCACGCCCGACAGCAAGCAAGTTGCCCTGAAGTCACTGCAGGGGCTGTGGCCGCAGCAGCCCCCGCCTATGGCGCCCACTGTTGACTCTCTCCATGCTGGCCCTGTGAACCCTGAGCCAGAGGGATCCCTAGCCCGCAGGAGAAAATCCACACCCGCTTTCCCCACAGAGGCCTCCCCCGGCAGCGTGAGCCAGGACACAAAGGGAAGAGCAAAAGTGGCTGCCGCTCCACCTGCCCTCACAGCGTCGTCCCTGGACCCTCCCAGGAACCCAGACATCTCCTCTCTGCCCAAGCAGTTGAGATCCTCGAAAGGGACCTTGGACCTGGGGAACATCTTCTCCCCCGGGGGCCTGCGTCAGACCCAGTTAGGAGGGGAGGAGCCATCCAGAGCCCACCTCCCAGGGAAGCAGGCCCAGGCTGAGGATGGCACGGCTTCTGGGGCCACAAAAGGTGAAAAGGGCCCGGCCTGCTCCCGGGGCGGAGGCTACAGGCTCTTCTCTGGCAACTCCAGGGCCCAGCGCTTTTCAGGCTTCCGGAAGGCGAAGGTGAAAATGGATATGCGCTGTGCGGCTTCTCCAAGCCAGGTAGCCATGGCCTCCTTCTCGTCATCGGCCGGGCCTCCAGCGGATCCCCCCTGGGACTCCAAGTCCAAGCTGACGATATTCAACAGGATCCAGGTACCAGGGCCCTCTCACGGGACCTGACCATGCGGGAGGCAGAGTCTCGTCCTTACCTGTTTCCGTGTTTCTAACTTGTCCAGGCACCGTATTTAACCTCAGCAAATCCTCAGATGCAGTTTGTTTACAGAGGGGGGAATGAAGGTCCAGAGAAGTGACGGTTCCTCCCAACACCCTCTGCCTCGCAACACACACACACACAAAACAGAACAGGGCTTTAGAGTTGTCAGAGACACTTTGTGTCATGTTTCTTCACTAAACTTTTTCTATTTGCTTTCTTTCTGCCTTTCGCTTCCTTTTGGATTTGCCTCCTTCACTTCTTCAGAGAATGTAAAGGCAGAGCTCCTTTGCCTTGGATATTCGTATGTGAAATGCTGTCTTTTCTGGTTGTGAATCACAGGTCCACAAGTCGGACTTGGCCCCTGCTGCAGCCTGGCGCCGGTGCGCCCTTGTGGAGCAGCTTGGGTCCTCCCACGTCGTGCCCACGAGGTCCTGGGCGCAGAGAGCTCGGCCCCGTGTCTTCGTGATGCTCCGAGGGCCAGCGTCCTTCCTGTCACACCACAGCTGCCTCCTCCTCTTTTTTTTTTTTTTTAACAGCTTTAATATTCACGTACCATCTGATTCACCGTTTTGAAGTGTACCATCCAGTGGTTTTTAGTATGTTTACAAGGTCATGCACCCATCGCCATTCTTTGCCAAGACACTTTCATCACCGCAGAAAGGAACCCCACACCCTTGGTTGTCACCCGCAATCTCTCCATCCCTCCTAGCCCCTGGCAACCATGAATCTACCTTCTGTCTCCATGGATTTGCCTATTCTGGACACTTCATGTGATTGGAATCATACGCTACATGGCCTTTTGTGTCTTTTGCTTCTTTCGCTTAACGTGATGTTCTCAAAGTTCATCTGTGTCGTAGCATGCATGGATCAGAACTTCATTCCTTTTTATTGCTGAGTAATCTGTCCATTGTATGGATACACCATATTTTATTTATCCATTCATCAGTTGATAGATATTTGGGTTGTTTTCACTTCTTGGCCATTGTGATAATGCTATGAACATTTGTGTACGGATTATTGTTTAGACATATGTTTTCATTTCTCTTGGGAAATATCTAGGAGGGGAATTGCTGGGCTATAGGGTAATTCTATTTGAGGAAGTGCCAGACTTTTCCAAAAAGCTGTGCTGCTTTATATTCCTACCCAGAGTGCATGAGGCCTCCAGTTGCTCTGCATCCTCGCCAACACTTGTTATCGTCCAGTGGTTTCTTTTCATTACGGCCACCTTAGTGGGTGGGAAATGATAATCTTATTATGGATTAATTTGCATTTCCCCGATGGCTAATACTCTTGAGCATCTTTTAATGTGTTTATTGGCCATTTGTATATCCTCTTTGGATAAGTGTCTTTTCAGAGTCTTTGCCCATTTTTAAATTGGGTTGTGTTTTTATTATTGAGCTGTGAGAGTTCATTATGTATTATAGATACATAAAGATACATAGTCCCTTATCAGCTACATGATTTGCAACTCTTTTCTCTTATTCTCTCTTTTCACTTCTTGATGATGTCCTTTGAAGCACAGAAGTTGTAAGTTTTGATGAAGTCCAATACGTTCTGTCTTTTGTTTGGTTTTGGAGTCACCAAGAAACCACTGCCTACTCCAGGGTCACCAAGAATTACACCTGTGTTTTCTTCCGAGTCTTATAGTTTTCACTCTTGCATCTCATCTCTGATATGTTGGCTCAGATGTATTTTCATCTTCAGGGTGGAAGTATCTACCGGCTCCCCCACCCGATGAAGGAGGAGAACATGGCAGGTGGCTGGTAAGTTCAGAAGCCCCTCGGGAATCCTCTGGTGGCTTTGATGTGCTGGCCCTGGGTGAGCGAGCTCTGGATGCTTCACTCCTGAAGGGGCGAGCACCAGGCCACGGAGAATCGGGGGCATTGTCTCCATTTCTTAGGGTTCGTCCAGAGCTGTCAGGGGATCAGTGTTTGGGGACGGCGTCCCATCCTCCCTTTCTTCCCCACAGTCACCAGCACAGTGGTGGTCCCACAGACGGGGCAGAGCCAAGGAGCACTTACGTCTGCAAGAATTGCAGCCAGGTGTTTTATACAGAGAAAGGGCTGAGCAGCCACATGTGTTTTCACAGCGACCAGTGGCCATCACCTCGAGGGAAGCAGGAGCCGCAGGTGAAGGGGCGCGAAGCTGCCATTCATCTCAGGATGGAGCCGTCCTCCTGTGGGGAGCCTGGCTGGGGGCCGGGAGTCAGGGCTGTGCTGCTCTGGAGGGGCCCCTTGCTCCCTACCTACTGTGTCTCTTAAAGGGCTGGCTCTTCTCTGTGTGTAGGTGTTTGGCATGGAGTTTTGCAAGCCACCAGGACAGGTGCTGAGGCCGGAGGGGGACAGGCAGAGTCCCCCGGGAGCCAGGAAGCCCTTGGACAACATGACCGCAGCCCCTTTGGTGGTCCCTGTGTCGGTGCCTGTGGCTGCAGCGAAACATCCCCCGGGGAGCAAGGTGGGTGCTGAAGGAAGTAGGTGCACTTCCTTCCAGCTGCTTTCCCCCTGCCAGTGGGAGCTGTGAGAAAAGCCCCCAAATCCTGACTCCAGAAGAGCTTGGTTTGCGTGTTCATTCATCCGTTCAACCTCCAGTGAACTTCCTTTGTGTCTGGCCCTGTGCTGGGCAGGGCTGGGGACACTGCAGCGACCACAGCAGGCCTGCCCCTGTCCCCTGGGGCTCCCAGCCCAGCGGAGTAGATAGACCCATCCCCGGACACTGACGACCCAGAATGGGCCGGGCTGGGAGAGGGAGCCGTGGGAGCCCCGAGGGGGCACCAGAGACCCTGCCTGAGGAGGGGGTATCGGAGCTGAGATCTGGAGGAGGAGGAGGAGGAGTGAGACGGGCAGAGAGGAGGGGAGATTGCGTGGAGGTAAGGGAGAGTGTAGCAAGTCCAAGCCATCGTCTCTTCAGCCTGTGCTGGAAGACCCCACCTGGAGAAGTTCGTGCCGGACTCGGGGACGGGGTGCATGGAGCCCACTGTTTGTCTCACAGGAGCTGCTGTCATTTTGAGGGGAACAGTTTTTCCTTTTGTCATGCTGTGGCATCCATCTGGCCCCCACACTTTAAGTGCCAGTCATTTTAACAACGGACATGAGTTTCCAAGATGGTCTGAGTGAGGGCCTCTCCTTGCGGGGGGTGGGTGCCTGAGAAGGCTCCAGCGTCAAATGTCGCCCGGCTTAGGGTCTGGAGTCTGGCTCAGGCGTGGTGGCCCTGCTCGGCTTCCCGCGTGGAGGACTCTGGGCACGGCCATGCTGGGTGTGCATCTGGCTGGTCAGTACCCTTTCCCACTCTCATGCCATCTTGAGGACTGAGCTGTGGGGCCGGTGGCCTCAGGTGACCCCCGTGGCTCTGAAGTCTCTTCTTCTCCAGGGACAGGGGAAGGACGGGGAAGAGAGAGACAGCAAGGAGAGCAGCCAACACAGGAAGCGGAAGAAGCTGCCCCGGCCCAAGGCACCGCTCATCCCTCCTCCGCCCTCCACGTCCGGGGAGCCGGGCCCGGGGGGATGCCGCCAGAGCTGGCTGCGCTCGCCCGTGCTCCTGGTGGACCGCCTGCTGAAGGGACTGTCCTGGTGCCCTCCCTACACGCCGCCCCCGATGCTCAGCCCCATCCGGGAGGGCTCTGGGCTGTATTTCAACACCCTCTGTCCCACGTCGGCTCAGGCCCGTCCCGACAGGCTCGTCAGCGCCATGCTTGGTGAGTGAGGTTGATCACCCCACGACGGGCCTGCGGGGGGCCAGACCCCGCCCCCTGTAGAATCTGGTCCAGCCATTCTCTCTGGCCTACGCCTGGGTCTGGTCTGGGGGTCCCGTTGCTGTTCAGAACTATCCCAGGACCATCTGGGACCAGCCGCCTTCTAGGTGCTTATAATTTTGTAGCCAGAAAGAAAATAGATGCCATTTAGCCTAACCACCCTTCTGCCTGCCCTTTCGAGTAATTTTTTTTTTTTTTAATTTTTTTTTATTTTTGGCTGTGTTGGGTCTTCGTTTCTGTGCAAGGGCCTTCTCTAGATGCGGCAAGCGGGGGCCACTCCTCATCGCGGTGCGCGGGCCTCTCACTGTTCGCGGCCTCCCTTGTCGCGGAGCCCAGGCTCCAGACGCGCAGGCTCAGTAGTTGTGGCTCACGGGCCTAGTTGCTCTGCGGCATGTGGGATCTTCCCAGACCAGGGCTCAAACCCGTGTCCCCTGCATTGGCAGGCAGATTCTCAACCACTGTGCCACCAGGGAAGCCCTCGAGTAATTTTTTAAACAGCTTTATTGAGATATAATTCACACGCCATATTTAAAGTGTACAGTGTTTTTTTAGTGTATCCTTAGGATTGTACACCCATCACACAATCTAATTCTAGAGAATTTTCATCACCTCAGAAGATTATTTCCACGAGCGGTTACACACAGGCCCTGTAGCCCCCAACTCCTCAGCCCTGGGCAACCACCAGTCTACCAACCTACTTTTTCTATGGGTCTCCCTATTCTGGACATTTCATATAATTGGAATCATACAATATGTGACATTCTGTGTCTAGTTTGTTCACTTAGAATAATGTTTCCAAGGTTCATCCACGTTGTAGTTTGCATCAGTGCTTCATTTCTTCTTATGGATGAGTGATATTCCATTCTCTGGATAGACGACGTTTTATTTATCCATTCATCAGCTGACGAGCATTTGGGTTGTTTTCGTCTCTTGGCTATTACAAGGGACGAAAATGTGCTGTTATTGCAAATGTGCTGTTAAGAACATTTATGTGTAAGTTTTTGTTGGACATAAGTCCTCATTTCTCTTGGGTATATACCTCAGAGTGGAATTGCTGGGTCAAAGGGTAACTATGTTTAACCGTTTACGGAGCTGCCCGACTGTTTTCCAAAATGGCCGAGTCATTTTAAATTTCCACCAGCATTGTATGAAAGTTCCAATTTCTCCACATCCTTGCTAACACTTCTTATCTGTCTTTTTTATTATAACCATCCTAGTGGGTGTAAAGTGGTAGCTCATTGTGGTTTTGATTTACATTTCCCTGATGGCTAATGATGTTGAGCATCTTTCCATGTGCTTATTATCCGTTTGTATATCTTCTCAGGAGAAATGTCTATTCAGATCCTTTGCCCATTTTTTAAATTGAATTCTTATCTTTTTATTATTGAGTTGTATCAGTTCCTTATATATTCTGGACGCAAGCCCCTTATCAGATGCATGATGTGCAAATTCTCTCCCATTTTGTGGGTTGTCTTTTCATTTTATTTATGGTATGGTTTGCAGTACGTAAGTTTTTAATTTTGATGAAGTCCAACTTATTTTTAGGTCTTCGATCAATCTTTAGTTAACTTTTATATATTGTATGAGGTAGGAGTCCAAATTCATTCTTTTGCATGTATGTATCAGTTCTTCCAGCACTTGAAAATACTGTTCTGTTCTCATTGAATTGTCTTGGTACCTTCGTGGAAAATCAGTTGACCATAAATGATTTGAGATTTTTCTTCTTTTTTAATACAGACATTTTACAGCTATAGATTTCCTTCTGAGCATTGCTTTAGCTACATTTTGTAAGTTTTAGTATGTTGTGTTTTTATGTTCATTCAGCTAAAGTATTTTCTAATTTATCATTCCACTTCTTGTTTAATACACTGATTATTAAGGAGTGTGTTGCTTAATTTTCACATATTTGTGAATTTTCCAAATTGCCGCCTTTTATTGACTTGTAATCTAATTCTCTTGTGGTCAGAGAACATACTTTGTTTCTTTTTAAATTTATTTATTTTTATTATTTTGGCTGTGCTGTGCAGTTTGCAGGACCTTAGTTCCCCGACCAGGGATCGAACCCATGCCCCCTGCAGTGGAAGCGTGGAGTCCTAACGACTGGACCACCAGGGAATCCCCTTAAATTTATTTTAACATTTAAAATTTATTGAGGCATGTTATATGGGCTAGAATACGGTCTGTCTTGAAGAATGTTCCATGTGAATTTGAGAAGAATGTATTCTACTGATGTCTGGTGGAATGCTGTATTTTGTCTGTTTTGTCTAGTTAGTTTCAATTTCCTTGTTGATCTTCTGCCTAGTTGCCCTATCTACTGTTCAAAGTATTGAAATCTCCGACTATTATTTTTTAATGGTTCATTTCATCCTTCAGTTCTGTCGTTTGTTGCTTCGTGTATTTTGGGGCTGTGTTTTTAGGTGTGTATATGTTTGTAATTGTCATATCTTCCTCATGGCTTGACCTTTTATCATTATGATGTGATTGTGATATCATTTGTCATTATTACAATAATTTTATCATTATCTCTAGTAATATTTTTTGTTTTAAAGTCTAATGTGCCTGACATTAGTATAGCCATTCCACCTCTTTTATGGTTGTTGTTTGCTTGGTATATATTTTTCTCTTCTTTTACTTTCAGCCTGTTTGTGTCTTTGAAAATAAAGCATGTTACCTACAGACAGCATTAGTTGGATCATGTGTTTTTTTATCCAGTCTTACAAACTCTGCCTTTTGATTGGTTTGTTTAATCCATTCTTGTTTAATGTTACATTGATATGGTTGGATTTACATCTGCCATTTTGCTTTGTATTTTCTGTATGTTACATGTCTTTCTCTCCCTCCGTTCCTCCTTTCTTTTGCGTTAAGTATTTTCTCGTGTAACATTTTAATTCCTTTAATTTTTCACTTTTTCTTAGTCATTTCTTAGTGGTTGCTCTAGGACTTAAAATATACGTCTTACCAGAATCTGTTAGGATGTGTAATAACTCATTAACAATGAAATATAGAGATACTGCTCCTATCTCGCTCTATTCCTTCTAAGTCTTTTGCTCTTATATGTGAGAGACCCAGTAATACCTTACTGGTCATGTTTATTGCTTTATGCAATTTTATTTCGTGTAAAAAAACTGAGAGAAGAAAGGAAAGCAAGCATGATTTATAGAGACTGTTACATTAACCTTCTTACTTCCCATTTCTGATCTCTTCAAATATATCATATTTCTATGGCATAGGCCCACAATACATACTGTTTTATGCAGTTGTGTTTTCTTTTTTGTGTTTTTTATGGCTGTGTTGGGTCTTCGTTTCTCTGCGAGGGCTTTTCTCCAGTTGCGGCGAGCGGGGGCCACTCCTCATCGCGGTGCGCGGGCCTCTCACCGTCGCGGCCTCTCTTTGTTGCGGAGCACGGGCTCCAGACGCGCAGGCTCAGCGGCCGTGGCTCACGGGCCCCGTTGCTCCGCGGCACGTGGGATCCTCCCGGACCAGGGCTCGAACCCGTGTCCCCGGCACTGGCAGGCGGATTCCCAACCGCTGCGCCACCAGGGAAGCCCATACATATTGTTTTTCATCAAATTTGGGAAATTTTTAGCCATTAATGCTTTAAATATTCTGTCCCTTTCTCCCCTCTTTCTGGTACTCCCACTACATGTATATTGTTGCATTTAATGACATCTCACATTTCTCTGAGGCTGTCTTCACTCTCCTACATTTTTTTCTCTCTGTTCTTCAGATTTCATAGTCTCCATTGTTCTGTCTTCAGGTTTGCTGATCGTTTCTTCTGCCAGCTCAGATCTACTGTTGAGCCTTATTTTGCTTATTGTACTTTTTTAACCCCAGAATTATTTCCATTTGGTTCTTTTTTCTTTTTTTTTTTTGGCTGCATCGCACAGCATACAGGATCTTAGTTCCTCGACTAGGGATTGAACCCGTGCCCCCTGCAGTGGAAGAGTGGAGTCTTAACCACTGGACCACCAGGGAAGTCCACATTTGGTTCTTTGTAAAAAAATAAGTTCCATCTCTTAATGGCATTTTCTCTTTGATGAGGAATTTTTATTTTATCTTACTTTAATTCTTTAAGCATGGGAGCCGGGGGAAGAAGAAGCCCCCATCTCCTTGGCTGCACCTACCTGGGTAGAGCTTCCGTTACAAAGAGCTGGGGGCTAGGTGGGTAAGGGAGTGGGCCATGGCTCCAGTGCCACAGACTCTCACTGTTCTTACCAAGATTTAGTAGATTTTCTTGAATGAGTATTTCTTAAAATGCTGTATGCCTTTAGGACAACTTGCAGAGACTTTAGCTTACCGTTCTTTTTTTTTTTTTTTTTTTAATGATTTTTATCAGTAAATTGGTTGTTTTGCTGAGTTCCTTACTCCACTTTTTCAGAAGTCTTATCCCCCTTCTATGCAATCTTTTTATTTTATTTTATTGTGATGTGAACAGTTAATCTGTGATCTACCCTTTTAACAAATATTTAAGTGTGCAATACAGTATTGTTGACTATAGGTACAATGTTATACAGCAGATTTCTAGAGCTTGCTTAACTGAAACTTTATGCCCATTGATTAGTAACCTCCCATTTCCCACTCCCCCAACCCCTGGTAACCCCTATTCCACTCTTTGATTATATCAATATGAATTCAACTACTTTAGATACTTTATATAAGTGGAGTCATGCAGTATTTCTCTTTCTGCGACTGGCTTATTTCACTTAGCATAATGTCCTCAGTGTTCATCCATGTTGTTGCATATTGCAGAATTTCCTTTTTTTAAGGCTAAATGGTATTCCATTGTATGTTTATATCACATTTCCTTTATGTGCTCATCTGTCAATGGACATTTAGGTTGTTTCCACATCTTGGCTATTGTGAATAGTGCTGGAGTGAACATGGGAGTTCAGATCTCTTTTTGAGGTCTTGACTGCAGTTCTTTTGGATGAATACCCAGAAGTGGGTTTGCTGCATGATATGGTAGTTCTACTTTTAATTTTTAAGGAAACTCCATACCATGCAATCTTTTTTTTTCTAGTTTTTAATTTTATATTGGAGTATAGTTGATTTACAATGTTGTGTTAGTTTCAGGTGTACAGCAAAGTGAGTTTGTTATACATATTCACATATCTATTCTTTTTAAGATTCTTTTCCCATATAGGTTATTACAGAGCATTGAGTATAGTTCCCTGTGCTATACAGTAGGTCCTTGTTGATTATCTATTTTATATATAGTAGTGTGTGTATACCATGCAATCTTAAAGAGCCTGCTTTTAGATGCTCTGGAAAAGCAGGCAGAAAGGGCCTCGTGGGTCAGTTCTAGCCAGTCTTCTTGAGGCTCTTCTTTGTGTGTTTTCCAGATCACGTGGATGGCTCTTTTGGCATCTGTGTGGTGAAGGACGACACCAAGATCAGCACTGAACCGTGAGTTGGAACAGACTTAGAACCTGAGGGTCCTTCCAAAGTGGGGATGCTTTTACCCTCCTTGCATTCCAGTGTCAGTTTTTCCCAAGGGAGCCTTCATCACGGGAAAATCAGGTCTAGATCCAGAGCCTCTCTAGGAGAGAAGTGGTGGATTTTTCCAGGTGTTTCCCCAATATTCCTTCTGTCCAGACATACCATAGTTGGATCTCTGGGGACAGAGTGCCCAGCACCCTGGGGTTCTAGGTAGAATTGGTGATGGCACAGTGAGATACTCTTGTGTAGCCACGGACTGTGGCTAGATGGATGTTACCTTGGATGTAGAAGCATGCCAGGTATCAGCACATACCTCCCCTGTCCTAGACCCCAAACGCCTGAGGCCAGAAATCTGGCGATAAAGCAAATCAGAGGAAGGAAGGGAGTATCCCTCAAGAGGTCTCTAGAATACCTATGCGTGTCTGTTGGGGTGATGAGCACTCCCTGTGTCTGAGAGATGGCCGAAGGGTTCCACAGAGCAGGGCTGTGGCCTGAGAGCAGGGCTCACCGCACATCTCTCTTTTATTTCCCATTTGGTCACACACATATGTCTTGTATGTCCGTGTGTGTGGCCTCATTTCAGACACATCAACATAGGAAGCCGGTTTCAGGCTGAGATCCCAGAGCTCCAGGACCGATCACTGGCTGGAACTGACGAGCATGTAGCTTCTCTGGTCTGGAAGCCATGGGGAGATGTGATGACCAACCCGGAAACGCAGGATAGAGGTGGCTGAGACTTTGGGGCCAGGTTCCCAAGGGCCCTCCTCCATCTCCAAGGAGTTTCTCCTCCCAGTTCTCACCTTGACCAAGAAGCAGTGATCCCCGGGCGGGGGTGGGGTGGGCAGAGCTGGCCTTCAGCGCAGTATTGCTTTGCTGTGCTGCAGCCCCTTGCCCCACCTCTCCTCTCACCCAGTAGCTGGCCAGGCCACCCAGAGCAGGTGCCAGGAGCAGGGTTTCTGCCGTCCTCCTTGTCCCTCCCTTCCCTCAGCCTGCTTTTAACAGAGAGGAGAGGGAGATGGTGACAGGAGCCCCCCGCCCCATCTGTGCTGTCGGGGAGGTTTCCTCTCTGGCCCTTGCTGACCCTCTGTGTCTCCTCTCCTTCCCGCTGCCGGGCTGCCTGCTGGAAACAGTGACCAAGCTCTGCAACGTGGCCTGCTCCAGCGCGATGCCGGGCGGGGGCGCCAACCTGGAGCTCGCTCTGCACTGCCTGCATGAAGCCCAGGGCAACATCCAGGTGAGGTGCCGGCGAGGGTGGGCTCAGAGGAGCTGTGGGAAGCTCCCTGCTCTCTTAGGGCCAGGGGCTCTAGGCGCATGCCACGTGCCTTCTACTTGGGGCTTTGCAGCTCACGAGAACCGAAGGCTGGCCACCCACCCTTCTCCCTGGTCGCTTTGGGACTGGTGGTGTCCTTGTGAACATAGGGGAAATGCACACATACGGGCTCAATCAGTTATTTATCTGGGGTGACAGCAGAGCACCAGGGTTCCTCCAGCATTACCTCATCTCAGCGGCACTGGGGAGGGGGTGCCTAGCAGAACCAACTCAGGGCCTGCATTAATCTGGTTTACTTACTGAACTTTAACTTTTTGATTAAAAATGGTGTGTGAAAACCTCTGATGCAACAGAAATGCCTCTGCCTCCTCCAAGGACCCTCCTCACAATCCTGAAATTTAGAAGATAAAGTCCAACTCTGTGTAGTGGGAGAGGAAGTCACGTCACCCGAGTTAGAGACCCAAGAGTCAGGGCTACGTGGTGCTTTTTCTCAAGCTGAGAGGCAGTGGCTGGCACGTGGCGGGTGCTCAGCAGAGTAATCAGCACATATTTACTGGGTCCTCCTGATACCTGGTGATGTCACGGTGTCAGGCTGGGGCCAGCTCAGGGGCCCATTCTTGGCTTAATGCTCTGCTGCCACCATCTTGAAACTCTTAATAGTTTTTGAACACAGGGCCCCGTGTTTCCATTTTGCGCTGGGTCCTGCAAATTACATAGCTAGTCCCGACCGGGGTTACGCTGTTGAGCAAGACAAATGCCCTCTCTTTGCAGGGCTTACATTTTAGGAGAGTGAACACATGAAATACATTTTTTAAAAGTGATAGATAATGATTAGTGCTATGAGGACCATAAAATGGGGTAGGGCAGGGGCAGTGCCACTCCAAATGCTGCTCCTTGAAGAAATAAGGAGCTTGTGCCAGAATAAGTCCACACACTGTTTCCTTCATCAAGTAAATCTTGCTATGAAAAAGGTAACGTCAGCTGCACTCAACAGTACGCTTCGTGCTGTAGGCAATGTGTCCCAAGTGGTTCACAGCTGGTGGCCAGTCCACAGACCGACCACACTTTGAGTCGCCCTGGGGTAGGGGTGGCTTTAGGGAGGGCTGCACATATTTTTTGAATGAATGAAAGAATGAAGGCGGGCCTCTGCCTCACCTTCCCTCCCTCAGAGAGTTGCCCGCCACTCCTCTCGTTCCAGGTTGCCCTGGAGACCCTCTTACTGAGAGGACCCCAGAAGCCATGGACTCACCCTCTCGCCAACTATCGCTACACAGGTAACTGGAGCGTGGCTGCCCGCGTGGTTTGGGCCTGGCTGAGGCCCCTGTGAGCCAGTCAGTTTCCGTGGCAAGCTCTGCATTTGCCTCTCGGAGTTCTCTTGGGGCCTGCACCTGCCCTCCCAGAAGGGCCCGTCCTCTCTGGGGTGCTCAGTGGGTGCTGTTCTCTAGTTGGATCCAACCTTCCCCTTTCCACTGGTTCCCTCATGGGCTCTGCCTGGCCAGAAAGGGGGTGCCAGGTTGGGGGGGGGGGTGCTCAGGTTCCGCAGCTGAGCACTCCAGCCCTGGAGTCAGGCAACCTGGGGCCCCCGCCTGCCCTTGGCAAGTCTCTTAACCAGCGGAAGCCTCAAGTTGCTGCATGTGTCAAGTAGGGATGGTAATAGCCCCTACCTGCTAAGGTTTTTGTGAGGATTGTGTGAGATAAAGCAAGTAAGGGGCTTAGCAGAAATCTTGGCATATAATTGGCGCTCGGTGGCCTGAAAAAGGAGGGGAGTCTGCACTTCAGCCGTGGCTGTGGTCCCAGAAGGAGAAACATCCTTCCTCCTCTTGGCTGTTTCTCCAATAGGTTCGGACATCTGGAACCCCATGGAGAAGAGGCTCTTTAAGAAGGCGTTCTGTGCCCACAAGAAGGACTTCTACTTGATACACAAGACGGTAAGGCGAACGTGGCAGGCTGGTGTAGACAAGGCTCCCTCACACGGCCGAGGCGCTAGAACTGCAGGGCCTGTCGGGCGATACTCTGCTCATGCTGTGAACAGTTGACAACTAAAAAGCCATTGCTTTGAACAACCCCAAACAGTACAGAAAGGAATCCCATGTTCAAAATAAAGCCCTCCAGGCCCCTCCCCACAATCCTACTTCTGATTGATAACCTGACAGGCATTTACTGCCCATACGGATTTTACACACCTATATGCACTTTCTCAAAAAAAGGATGAGATCATATATTTAATATCCTGCTGATTATTTTGCTCTTTTTTTCAACTTGATGTACACAAAATTGCACATAATCAAAGTGTAAGATTTAATGTTTTTGACATATTTATACACTTGTAAGACCATCACCATGATCAAGATAATGAAAATATGTCACCTCCAAAAGTTCCCTCCTGCCCCTTTGCAACCCTTCCTTCCTGCCACCCAGGTCCCTAGTCAACTCTTGTCTACTTTCTGTCACTATAAATTAGTTTGCATTTTCTAGAGGTTTATATGAATGGAATAATCGTACAGCATGTGATCTGCTTTGTCTGGCTTCTTACACTCAACATAATGATTTTGAGATTCATCCATGTTGTCGTGTGTACCAATAGTTCATCCCTTTATTGCTGAGGAGTGTACCATTGTGTGGACGGACCACCGTTCATTTAATCATCCACCTGTTGGCGGTTTCCAGTTACTGATGACTACAGATGAAGTTGCTCTGAACATTCACATACAAAGTCTTTGTATGGACATGTACTGGGTCCTTTTTTTTTTTTGCGGGGACGGGGGTGGGATTATAAATACCTAGGAGGGGAATGAGGGTAACTTATAGCAGATGTATGTTTAACTTTTTAAGAAACTGCCGAACTGTTTTCCAAAGTGGCTATACCATTTCCCATTCCCACCAGCAGGTTATGAAAGGTCCAGTTGTTCCACACCCTCGTCAACACTTGGTATGCTCAGTCTCTTTAATTTTAGCCATTCTAATGAGTGTACAGTAGCATCTGACTCCATTTTCCTAATGACTAATGATGCTGAGCATCTTTGTCTTTTTTTGCTATATGTGCACCTTCTTTGGTGGGCTGTCTGTTCATATCTTTTGCCTATCTTTTTATTGGGGTGTCTGTGTTTTTATTGAGTTGTAGGAGTTCTTATTTTGTGCTGAACACCAGTCCTTTATCCAGATATATGCTTATGCTTTGGAAATATTTTCTCCCAATATGCAATTTGTCAGTCTCCTAACAGTGTCTTTTGAAGAAAAGTTTTTAATTTTGATTAAGCATAACTTATTAGTTTCTCTTTTATAGACTGTGCTTTTCATGTTGTATCTAAGAAATCTTTGCCTAAGCCAAAGTCACAAAGATTTTCCCCTATGTTTTCGTCTGGAGGCTTTATAGTTTTAGGTTTTATTTCTAGATTTATGACCCATTTTAAGTTTATTTTTGTATGGGGTGCGAGGTGAGTTCATTTTTTGCATATGGATATTTATTGTTCCAATACCTTTTGTTGGAAAGACCATATTTTCTCCACTCAGTTGCTTTTGTACCTTTGTTAAATATCAGTTGGCCATATATATATGCATCTACTTCTGGACTCTGTATTCTGTTCCATTGATCTGTTTGTCTTTTATTAAGCTATTCCCATATTGTCTTTATTACTGTATCTTTATTCTAAGTCTTGAAATCAGAAAATGTTAGTCCTTCAACTTTGTTATTCTTTTTCAAAGTTATTTTTTCTATTCTAGATCCTTTTTATTTCCCTATGAATTTTAGAAATAACTTGTCAATTTCAAAATAAAAAAAATTCCTGCTAGGAATTTGATTGGTACTGTTTTTGACTCCATAGGTCAACTGGGGAGAGTTGTTTTCTTAACAATATTGAGTCTTCTGACTCGTGAACAGGGTATATCTCTCTATTTAAATCTTTAACTTTTCAGCAATGTTTTGAAGTTTTTAGTGTACAGTTGTTGCATACTTTTTGTCAGATTTATTCCTAAGTACTTCTGTTTTTTATGATGTTATAAAGAGTTCTTTTTTATTTCAGTTTCCAATGGTTTGTTGCTAGTATGTATAGAAATAAAACTGATTTTTATATTGATTTTGTGTTCTGAAATGTTGCCAAACTAACTTATTAGTTTTGGTAACTTTTTTGTGGATTCCACTGGATTTTCTACATAGACAGTCATATCATCTGCAAATAAAGACAGTTTTATTTCTTCCTTTCCAACCTGGATGCCTTTACTTTTTTCTTGCCTTGTTGCACTCTAGAACCACCAGTACAGTATTGAGTAGAAGTGGTGAGAGTGGAAATCCTTGTCTTGTTCATGATATTTGAGGGGAAACCACTCCACCGTTAGCTGTAAGGATTTTGTAGGTATCATTTATCAGGTTGAAGAGAAGTTCCTTCTATTCCTATTTTGCTGAGAGTTTACATCAGCAGTGGACATCGGATTGTATCAAATGCTTTTTCTGCACCTATCAAGATGCTCATATGATTTCTCTTTTTTAAGTTTAATATGATGAACTACATTGATTTTAGATTGTTCAACCCATCTCACGTTTCTGGGATGGGCTCCACTTAGTCATGGTATATTGTCCTTTATAAATATATATATATATTGTTGGATTCTATTCGTTAAAAGTTTTGTTTAAAATTTTTCATCTATGTTCATGAGGGACATTGGTCTGTAACTTTCTTTCCTTGTAATATCTTTGTCTGGCTTTGGTATCAGAGAAATGTTGAACTTACAGAATGAGTTGGGAAGTGTTCCTTCCTCTTCAGTTTTTTGGAGGGCTCTGCCCAGCTGTCGCATAAGGCCATGAGGTATCCGCCACGTAAGGACACTCTGCTTTAATTAGTCCCAGTCGGTAGACGTGTGGCTCCACAGGATGTCACAGTGAGCGTCCTTGTGTGTACCTTTGTGTGCGTTTTCCTGGAGAAAAGCGTTCCTGGGCCAGCCTTGTTGCTCAGAGCGTGCAGAGCTTAGGTGGGTTGACTCTGGTGGCTTCTCTCTGAACCCCTTCATCCCCAGGAGGACTTTGGGATTCTCTGTCCCCTGTAGCAGAGGAGCATACCAAGCCGTAGGGAGAGACGTTTCAGGAGGGCTTTCAAAAAGTGGCGGCTGGCCCCATGGGGAGGGGATTTAGGGCGTCAAGGCCATACTCACTGCTGCTCCTGAGGCACTGTCCTTAGCCGGCTTCTGTCTTCCTCCACTAGATCCAGACAAAAACTGTAGCCCAGTGTGTTGAGTATTACTACATCTGGAAAAAAATGATCAAGTTTGACTGCGGCCGAGCCCCAGTGCTGGAAAAGAGGGTCAAGAGAGAGCCAGATGAAGCAGACAGGACAGAAGCGAAGGCAGAGGGTCTCGGGGTAGGGCTTCTGGAGTTCAGCGCGGATCTGGATGCCCGGTGCCCATCCAAGCTGGGCGGGGGTGGGGGGGGTGCACCCCGCGACGTTTGTGCTCTGGACCCCTGCTTCTCCCTTAGAAGGGCGGCGGGGTGGTCAGCACCCTTTCATCATCTCTGCCCCCTCTGCAGATCACTTGTAGCCCTCGGGAGAGACCCAGCCACCGTCCAACCCCCGAATTAAAGATAAAGACTAAGAGTTACAGGAGGGAGTCCATCCTCAACTCCAGCCCAAACGCCAGCTTGAAGCGGACCCCTGAGCTGCCGGGGAGCAGGGAGGGCCAGGGCTTCTTTCCCTGCAGGGAGTGTGAGAGGTACCGCCCTTTCCCTGGATGCTCCCACACCGCCTGCCCTCAGCCCCCTGGGGTCCCTGCCTCAGGGCTACCCGCCTCCCCCTGTTCTGACCCCTGTGTCCTCTGGTGCCTCCTCAGGGTGTTTGACAAGATCAAGAGTCGAAATGCCCACATGAAGCGGCACCGGCTTCAGGACCACGTGGAGCCCATCGTCAGGGCAAGGTGGCCCGTGAAGCCCTTCCAGCTGAAGGAGGAGGAGGAGGAGGAGGAGGAGCTAGGGGCTGACATCGGCCCTCTGCAGTGGTGATTCTGGGCGGGCAGCAAGTTGGGACGGGCACCTCCAGCCCTGTCACGTCTCCTTTAGCCACTCCAAGGTACCCCTCTGCCTCCCTGGCCCCGTCAGTGTCCCCACCGGGCAGCCCAGCTTGCAGACACGAAAGGCATTAGGCCACGAGCAGGCAGGGGACGCACAGTCATCTGATCACTGCGAAGGCCCTGCCAGCTGTGCCAGAGGCTCTGTTCTCTTTAGGTTAATAGTCTCCTGCCTTCTTTCAGTTCCGCTCCTTCCAGAGCAGAGAGGCTTGGGGAGCGAAAGGTTACATCTGGGTAGCTCTTCAATCTTAGCCTCAGTTTCGGGCTTGGTTACATTCGTTAGATAAGGCCAAGATGTAGAGAATCAGTGGAAAATACCTTCAGATCTCCACCGTGTTGGGGCCCCTTACCGGGGGTCTCTCTGCCTTCAGATTCCGTCCCTAGTCTTGCCATGACTTGTACGTTGTTAGGTTTTTTTTGTACGTGTCGACTTGTAAATCTTATTAAATTGGGTTCCTAAGCAGCTGTCTTCTGGCTTCCCTGCCTGTTGATCCAGCAAAGGCTTCTGAGCCCCTGCCCCTCCCAAAAGCCACAGTGACGAGTAAACTGAGTCCCTGCCCTGGAGGAGCCTCACACATTCATGCAGCCCGCATTTATCAAGCACCTACTGTAGTTGTGCCGGACACGTGATGGGGACATAGTGATGTGGAGGGGCAAGGCCCCTCCCCTCACAGAGTTTACATTTTAGGAGCGGGAAGGTAGCAGTGATAAATCAGCAAAAAGGCGAGTTTAGATATCGATAGTGCGTATGCTTTTGGCCGTACTAACAGAGGAGTCAGCGTAGGTTTAAGCTCTCAGGACATGTGGTGGTGCCAGTGGCTCCACGGTGAAGTCAAGGCCTGCCAGCGGTGGCCAGCGTCAGCAGGTCGGCTGCAGCAGCAGCAAGAATCCCCTCTTCTACGCGAGCACCCAAACCTTCGGAGGGTGCAGGGCAGAGAGCAGCTCCCTCCCTTCCTTGTTCCCCTTTTTAAGAGTGAGGAAAGCTTGTAGCAGCGCCCAACAGAACGCTCCTCACGTCTCCTCGGCCAGAACTGTAGCCCGTGCTCTTTCTAAACTGATCCCTGGCAGTGGCAAGGGAAGTGGCCACCGTTATCCCGGACCCTCAAGATTTGTCTCCAGGACTGGGGAGAAGCAGTGTGTTCCCCTCAGATTTGTTGTCACCCGATCAACACTGGAATCCCATTTGCCAGGAAAAGAAGAGGAAGCAGAAATGGCCACTGGGGAGTCAGACCTTGTGTCCACAGCAAAGCGACGTGAGGAAAGTACAGCAGGGGGCCAAGTCCGAGGGAGTGACAGGGAGTGGCAGGCCAGTAGGTGGGTGGCGCGGGGGTGGGAAGCCACACCGAGGAGGCTGCTGAGGCCGAGACCCGCTTCCAGGCCACGGCGTGGGCGTGGCGAAGCGCTGACTCTGCCACGGGACCCAGGGGAGGCTGTTCAAAGCTCTAGCTGCTGTGTGGAGGCCATGGGCGGTGAGACGGGAGGCCTGGAGAGTAGCTGGAAGGCCCTCAGGGGAGATGGTGGCCTGGGCTGGAGAAGCAGTGAAGAGGCCAGAAGCGCAAGGCTTAGGGATCACGTTAGAAGTAGACTCAGACTTGCTGAGGGGTCACACGTCACAGAGAGAGCTGGTAAGGAAAAGGACGGATCGAGGTTGGCATGGCAGGTTGGGGTTTGAGCAACTGAGCAGATGCTGTTAACTGAGATGAGGAAGAGGGACACATCAGAGGGTTGATAGCTTAAAGGCGTGATTGCGTCTATAACTATGTGCTGCCTTCGGAGGGACTGGCTAGGGGAGCAGGGTAAACGGTGGTGTCAGGAGGCTTCACAGAAGGGCCAGGTTTCAGCTCAGTAAATCGGAAAAGACGGGGAGGGAGGAGGAGCAGAGGAGGAAGTTGAGTTGGAAGCGGCGTGGGCACTGTGGCTGGGGAAAGGGCTCTGGCGTCAGATGAACCAGAATTTACAGCCTGGCTCTTCTTCCTTCTTTGCCACCTTGGGCAAGTCATTTTCCCTGTTTGAGTCTCAGTTTTCTCATTCTGTTAACTGGGATGGAAAACACCTACCCCCATGTATCTGTTGATGAGAAAATGTAAATCGGATATTGGCAGGTGCCCCGTATGACCTGAGCACTCATGCTGTTGAGCCACTTGACAAGCACTCATGCTGTTGCTGTCACCGTGTGGGTCCCACCCTCCATAACAAGTGAAGCCCGATGACACTGGAAATGAAAGTCTCTGGCTTCATGGTCGGGTGGTATATTAGTTACCTATTGCTGCGTAACAAATTAAGCTGAAACTTAACAGCTTTAAACAAATGGAAACTTTTACAATAGTGCTGCTTAGAGGGGCAGGGAACCCAAACTGTTTGTGGTTATCCAAACTCACCCCCATCTTATCTGCGGTCAGAATACAGTGGCAACCACAAGTGGGTGGTCCAGAAGAATCTCTGAATGTAAGAAGAGAGTTGGGCAAAGGTTTCTTGTGAATTACCTCCCCCCAGCCAAACTCCACCCCCAGAAAACAGTGTTTTCTCAACCCCAAATTATCTGCATCGTAATCATCTAGGGGTCCTGTAAAAATGCATATTCTTGTACCCCACCACAGACTTTCCTAATCTGAATCATTGGAGGTAGGGCCCTGGAACTTAAATTTTTTAAAGAAGCTTTCTTAGAAGAATAGTTTTTAGATATGCATAAAAATTGGGAAGATGGTATACAGAATTTCCATATACCCCCCACTCAGTTTCCCCTATTATTATCTTACATTAGTATGGTACATTTGTTACAATTAATGAACCAATATTGCTATATTATTATTAACTAAAGTCCATCCTTCATTCAGATTTCATTAGTTTTTACCTCATGTCCCTCTTCTGTGCCAGGATCCTCCCAGGACACCACATTACATTTAGCTGTCACATCTCCTTAGGCTCCTCATGGCTGTGACAGTTTCTCACACTTTCCTTGTTTTTGATGACAGTTATGAGAAGTCGTGGTCAGGTATTTTGGAGAATGTGCCTCAACTGGGGTTTGTCTTATGCTTCTCATGATCAGAGGGGGAGGAAGACCACAGAAGTGAAGTGCCACTGTCATCACATGTTATTAAGGGTACACAGTATCAGTGTGACTTGTCACTGTTGATGTTAACTTCCACCACCTGGCTGACGATGTTTGTCATGTTTCTACACTGTAAACTTAGTCCCCGCCCCCAATACTGTCATCTGTGGAAGGAAGTCACTGTGCACAGTTCATGCGTAAGGTGTGAAGAGTCACGCTTCAACTTCTTGAGGGTAGACTAGCCACATAAATTATTTGGAATTATGCACGGAAATATTTGTCTATTTTCTGCCATTTATTTATTTGTTCAGTCATTCATTTATATCAGCATGGGCTCATGGAGGTTTTATAGACTGGGTTATTATCCAGTGCTACTTTGTTGCTCAAATTGTTCCAGCTTTGACTATTGGGAGCTCATTCAGTAGGCTCTTGTGTCTCTTTGACATACCCCATTTGTGTGTCTGTGTGTGTGTGTGTGTGTGTGTGTGTGTGTGTGTATGAGAGAGAGAGAGAGAGACGAGATGGAGGCTGAGAGACTTCTGTTCTGGAACTACAAGATGCTCTAAGCGCATCCTGTATAATTTCCTGCCCAGTCCTAGAACCAGCCATTTATCCAAGGAGCCCTGGTTCCTTTTATTGGAGAACAGTATTAAAAACTAAGATCTGGGCACTAGGTGTGTTTGAACCTGAATTTTTAACAGTCTCACCAGCTACTTCTTAATGAAACCAGAGTTAGAGAACCTCTGCTCTCAGTTTTGACTCCCGTCGCTCAAGTATCAGCATACCTCAGAGGTACTGCAGGTCTGGTTCCAGACCACCACAATAAGGCCAGTCATAGGAGTTTTGTTTGTTTCTTTCCCAGTGCACATAAGTTATGTTTACACTATACTATAGTCTATTCAGTGTGGAGTAGCATTATGTGTAAAAAAAAAAAAAAAGTACATATCTTAATTTAAAAATACTTTATTGCGGACTTCCCTGGTGGCACAGTGATTAAGAATCCGCCTGCCAATGCAGGGGACACAGGTTCGAGCCCTAGTCCAGGAAGCTCCCACATGCCACGGAGCAACTAAGCTCACGCGCCACAACTACTGAGCCTGCGCTCTAGAGCCCGCAAGCCACAAGTACTGAGCCCTCGTGCCACAACTACTGAAGCCCGCGAGCCTAGAGCCCATGCTCCGCAATAAGAGAAGCCACTGCAACGAGAAGCCCACGCACCGCAACAAAGAGTAGCCCCCACTCGCCACAACTAGAGAAAGCCCGCGCAGCAATGAAGACCCAGTGCAGCCACAAATAAATAAATAAATAAAAGAAGAGAAAAAAGTCTCCAAGTATTTGGAAACTAAATAGCACTCTTCTAAATAACTCATGGGTCAAAGAAAGAAATAAAAAAATTATTTTAAAAAACTGCTAAAAAATGCTAACCATCATCTGAGCCTTTAGCCAGTCGTAACAGTAACATCAAAGATCACCGATCACAGGTCACCCTAACAAATATAGTAATAAAAAACTTTAAAGTATTGCAAGAATTACCAAAACGTGACAGTGAGACATTAAGTGAGCCAACTCTGTTTGGGAAATGGCGCAGCTTGGACAGACTTGCTCAACACAAGGTTGCCACAAACCTTCAATTTGTAAAAACCGTAATTTCTGCGAAAGGCAAGAAAGCAAAGCACGATAAAATGATGTTCGCCTACTTCACTGGCCTTCCCAAGCCAATTTCAGCATAGGTCGACAGAGGGCGCAGGAAAAGGGATACCATTTTCAGTCTTACCACTTACGCCTTTCCAAGTGAAGGAGAACTTCAGGAGGTAAAGAGCGAAGGCGGGGACTAAACTCTTGAGCAAGGGAACTGTCAAACCCAGGCGTGGATTGGCCGTGTCTTCCGGCATGGAGCTGTCACGTGAGGATCAATGGTCAGCTGACTATGGTCCAAATTCCGCCGGGAAGTGAGACGGGACCAAGGGCTGATGTTGATTGGTGGAGGAGGATCCAGAAAGGTAGCACCTCAAGGCGGGTCCTTGGCGGTGAGGACTACGACTGGCTTATGCGGGGTCACGTGGTCTGGCCCGGTAGCACCAGGGAGAGAGTAGGGTGCCGTACGCGGATGCATACGCATGCGTTAAAGCATCGGGTCGCCAATTGGAGGCTGTGAGTCACGGGGCGGCGTGCGGCGGCTGGTGAGGGCGTGGCCGACGGGGCGCGCGCCGCGCTACGACGCCGCTGGTTGGCCAGTGCGAATCACGTGGTACTGGGCCGCAGGAGGTGCGCGCCGGTGCGACGTCAACGCAGACCACGAAGCTTTCGTGAGCTGTGTACCGCGGCCCGGCCGCAGCTGAGTCCTCCGAGGGCCCGGGCGGTTTGATGAGTACCTTTGCGGCCGCCATGGACAACTCCGGGAAGGAAGCGGAGGCGATGGCGCTGCTGGCCGAGGCGGAGCGCAAAGTGAAGAACTCACAGTCCTTCTTCTCGGGCCTCTTTGGGTAAGAACCGCGCCGAGGGGTCCGGCCGAGACCTAGACTGGGAGGACAGAGGAGTCGTAGACTGGGGCGGCGATAGAGACGAAGGGCTCGAGCCTAGAGGACGGGGGGTGGGTGGGGAGGTTGCAGGATCATGTGACATGGTCTAAGGCAGCAGAGGTGACACCGGCCAAGGGCCAGGGTGCCCGGGTTGTGGCATTGGCAGAATAGTTTGAGGAGAGTCTGTCCGAGATGGTAGAAGGGCCCTGGGCTAAGGACACCCAGGCCGAGGCGACACCATCTGGAGGCAGGAAGGGGACCCAGGCTGAAGATGGGCCAAGGGGCTGGAGGAGAACCTGGGCCGAGGGAATATGGTCTCAGGCCTTGAAGGGGACCTGGCCTGCGGGGACTGAGGGAGCCTGGGAGGGCAACCAGGTCAAGAAGCCTTTTGGAGCTCTAGGAGAACCTATTTGAAGGATCCCAGACGGGCGTCTTGGGTCCCTGGGACTGAGGACCCCTGCCCGAGGGCTTCACCTTTCCAAGGCCTGGGGCGGTGGATTTGTGTGAACGCAGGCTCAGGGCTTAGGGCTAAGGTGATCCTGGGAGTGATGAGCCCAAGTCTGAGATGTGTGAGGTGTCTGGGATGAGTATGGCCTTGGTCACGGGTGAGTAGTGTAAGGGGATCTGATACCAGAGTGAGATCTGAGCAGAGGAATCCCTGGGGTGATGGAGTTACGGCTTCTGAAGAAGCCTGGACTGGGAGGCTGGAGACTAAGGTGGGGTGAGGCTTGATTTAGGAACTGGAGGGATAAAAGGGAGAGATGAGGGAGATGAGAAAACCAAAAGGGGCCGAAGACCTGCTGTGTGATCCTTGAGTAAGGATTGGGTGGGCATTGTGAGTAGTATGAGAGTGGCGTGCCCAGGATACCGCTGAAGGGGTCTGGGAGACAGAACCAACACCTGCAGTGTGGCAGACGTTTCACATAAAGTTCACGTTGGCTCGTAAAAGTTGTTTGGTTGGCCGTCCTTTGAGGAATTTTGGTGGCTTAGGAGTGTCAAAAGCCCTGGTTTGAAGTGGTCTCTGCCATTTCATGACCTTGGGTAAGCTGTTTAATTTCTCTGTTACAGGGGGGCTTAGTGAAACCTATCTCAGGTGTTTGTTGCTAGTATTGAATAAGAATGTAAGTAAAGTGCTTAGAATTGAGCCTGGGATGTGGTCATCACTCTGAGAGTGCTAGCTACCATCAGTGTTACTTCCAGGAAGGAAACAGATGTGGAGCCTGTACAGGGCTGGTGGGGATCAAGGTAGGGGTCTGATGGGAGAAGTGGGGATGGGGGGTCAGAGCAGGGAGAAACAGTGTGATGAGAGAGGAGCTGAAAGAGGTTAGGAAAGGAACTCCGGGCCATGGGGACTTAATAGGGTGAGGGGAGGGGGCTTGAGGCCCCGGGTGGAGGGAAAAGAAGGCCGCGGAGGACTGAGGAGGGTTGTGTTGCTCATGGGCCTGGGAGGAGAGCTGCAGTGGGCCGGGTGAATTTGTAGTGAGTTAGGAGGAACCGTGAGGAGGGGGCCGCATGGAGCCTGGCAGCAGAGACAGGCAGAGGCTGGGGAGGGCTGTGAGGCTGGGAGAGTCGTCCAGAAGGCTGGAGAAGGGGCTTGGGGGGAGGACCAGGGATTGGGAGAGATGGTGTTAAGAGGTTGGTAAGAAATGAAGTAGGGGAGGGTTCTTCCCAGGAAAGGAGATGGGAGCTGCTCGTTGTTATTTGAGGGTGGATTATGTTTAGTGAAAGAACTTGAGTAACCTGGCTGAGAATTGCCTGGTGTGGAGAAACATCCGGGGCTGATGGCCTGTATTGATTAGGTGAGAAATGTTTTATTTTAGAGGCTAAGAGTGGGGAGAGGGTATGTGTGTTTCTGCTTCCTTCACAAGGGGAGAAATTCAAGTGCAGGGTTCTGGGGTGGGGCTAAGAGCTCAGTTTTCGGTAATGGTTTTCCTGGGTGGCTTTTGGTGTCTGGTCCCTTTGGACTGGGGGTTAGTGTACTCTTGGGCCGTGCTTGGAGGGAGCAGCTGAGTGAGACCCTGAAACACCTTTCACCTGGTTGGGAAGGCAAGATGAACGCTTGCTAAAACACTATTAAAGCAAAATTGTCAAATGTGACTAAGGGCTAGATTCTGTTGTTTGTGGGAGGTGCCTGACCTGAGAGGAAGCTGCATGAACTGAAGGAAGGTTCTGGTGAGGTGTGAGCTGGGCCCCAAGGAACCCTAGGTCATGCTAAGGGAGTGGGGGCTGGGGAAGGTGTTCTAGGCAGAGGGAATTGTGTGAACAGAGGTCTAGTGTGAGGGGAGGTTCTGCCCGAAATGATGGGGAACTGAGATCTAAAGGGAACAGGGGTGGCTCCCCAGAGGAGAGAGCTCCATCTGGGAGGATGAACAGGAGTTCCAGGGGTACCCTCTGGTGGGGGACCACTGCTTCAGGCAGAGGAGACAGTTTGAGCAAGGCTCAGATGAAGGTTTAACGCAGGGGGTTCCGTGTTAGCCCATAAAGGTAGAATGGGCAGAAGAGGGTGAGACTGAACAAGAACCAGGCCCAGTCCTGGAGGGTCTTCTGAGAAAGGGCTTGGATTTGAGGAGGTGTTGGAGAGTACTGAGGATTTTAACGGGGGCCTGTCTTAGCCTGTTCGGGCTGCTGTAACAAAATACCATAGGCTCGGTGGCTGATAACCAACAGAAATTTCTCACGGTTCTGGAGGCTGAGAAGTTCAAGATTATGGTGCTGACAGATTTGGTGTCTGATGAGGACCTTCTTCCTCATAGACAGCTATGGTTTCACTGTGTTCTCACGTTGTGGAAGGGGCGGTGGAAGGGGTGAACTAGTTCTCTGGGGTCTCTTTTGTAAGGGCACTAATTCCAATCATGAGGGCTCCACCTTCATGACCTAATCACCTCACAAAGGCCCTCATACCATCACCTTGGAGGTTAAGGTTTCAACACATGAATTTTGGTGGGGGACCCAAGCATTCAATCCATAGTAGGGCCACTGCTGGAGGGTTCCCATTTGACTTTTAGAAAGGACTGCAGCAGCTGGTGTTGCGGAGAGTGAAGACAGTGACAGTAATACTAGCTGATAACATTTATTAAGTGCTCACTCTGACTCTGAGTCCGGCCTGGGCCAGGCGCTTTACCTGCGTCCTCACATGTAGTCCTCACGACATCCCTGTGGAGGTGGACAAATGGGGGCTTAGAGATGTTGATATATTTGCCCAGTCCTCTGGTGAGTGGGAGATCGCGTTCACACACAGGCCTGTCTGATCCCAAAGCCCTCTTGCTGCCACACGAAGTTTCTCCTTGATGCTCGGGCCCGTTTCTGGGCACTCCGTTTAGGGAGGACGTTGGCAAACTAACTAGGCGTCTTAGGGAGCTTCCTTCCTCTGATTCTCCCATCTTCCCCACCCACGTGGCAGTTTTCTCCAAACGTATGAAAGAAAGAGCAGGTGTATTCATCCCAGACCCTTCAGCGCCATGAGCGGTTGCCATGGTGCAAGGCTAGCGCACAGGACAGGGATGCAGACGGAGACAGAAACCCGCCTGACCAGAGCCTGTCTGCCGGAGGGGCCAGCCCGAGAGGACTTGCCTCATGGGCGGGAACCACTCCTGACACCTTCCCTCTGGAGCCGGGGTTCCTGGGGTTCAGCGTTTCACAACCCTCTGTGGCTTCTGAGGACTGGAGGAGGGAGTGTGTCGGGGCTCAGCTTGTCCCTCTTGCTCCTCCTTCCCCTTTCAGGAACCTCAGCGATGACAGCAGCCCAAATTGAGGGGTCTCTGCTCATGTCAGAAGGGCCAAGTAGGGTTGCTCCCGCCTGGGATCGGGGGCAGCCCCGTCACCTTGGATGTTAAGGCCTTCTTTGCTCTTCGTTGTTTCTGGGCTGCCAGACACTAGGGGGCTTTGGTGCACCAGCAGCCTGGGAGGGAGGCTGTACCAGCCGGCTCGCAGATCCAAGCTGCTTCTGTACCTTCCCTGCCCTCCTCGGCTCCCCAGCCAGGGCTCAGGAGTTGGGAGAGCAGCCCAGACTTCTGCTCTGGAAGCAGAAAGGTGGCGATTTCCCAAAGACGATGCAGTTGCGGAAAAGGAGAGGGGAGATGCAAGATGCGCTCTTTCTTCCTTCCTGCTCCCTGTCTCCCGATGGATCCAGACTTCTTGCTGTGCCCCTTCGGGATGGCGCAGGTTCCAAACAGTGGTTCTGTTCCCCGTGCTTTTCCTCATCCCGAACATCTCCCCGTGACCCCTTCCCCCAAATCCAAAATAAAAACTTCTTTCCACTCAGATACCAGTGTGTTTAGCAAGTTTCTTCTTCTGTGAACTGAAGCTCATAGTAATACCTACTTCGTAGGATTGTCCTAAGGAGAGAATGAGGTTATGCATGTGAAGCGCTGCGAGCACAGTGCCTGACCCTGGTGAGTGCTTATTAAGTGCTTATTGTTATCAACAGTATTAGTATTAGGTATTGTGATTGGAAGTTGAGCCCGAGGCGCTGGAGAACTAGAGATAACAGGGTGCTTTCTGTGCACAAACAGCAGCCTGCAGATCAAATGTTGACACAGTTCCTGCTTGAACCGCTCTTGGGCACCAGCAACCCCTGGGAGCCCTGGAGGCTGGCTTTCCTGAGGCAGAGATTGCAGCCAAGGTCCTCCGGGTAGGTGTCCCCCATCCAGGACCCCCCCAGGCCCTTGGCTGAGGAGTGCCGGCTTCCAGACCACCCTCCACCTGCAGAGCACGCAGGACCCCGGGATGTCGGTGAGCTGGGCACCGAGGTCACTCACTGTCCCCTGCCAGCTGCCAAGATCCACAGCTTAAAACTCAGCCTCTCTTGCCCGGGCTCAGAGTCGAGGCTTTCCTGAGGGGACACAAGGCTTCCAAGGAAGTCGGTCGTCATTTCGCCGCAGTCTGAGGGTTCTGCCTCTCTTGATGGATGGGACCCTGCTGTCTGCTCACACAGAGGTTTTGACACTCCTGTTTGGAGTGAGGCTACTGAGAGGCAAGGGTCTTTCCGAAACATCTTTTAAGAATAGGAACCATTGGGTGCTCTGGCTGTGATGAAGGAATCCTGTTGGGTTGCAGAGGGCATCCGTGTAAGAACCACGGGAAGGCCTGCTGGGCCGTGTGGCAGGCGTGGCCGCTGCCCTTGAGCTCACGGGCAGGAGGGCGATGGCCCGGGACCCAGCCCCATCCGTGTGGTGTGCAGGGGCTGGGGTAGGTGGGAGGCCCACGGCTCTGTGGAAGCCAGGGGAGGGGCGCCACTTAGCTAATCTGGAGGTCAGGCGATGAAGCCCACGCTGAGATGCGAAAGGAGAACACTTCCAGAACCCGCTCTCTCGCCAGCCTGAAGCGAGTGAGTGATGCTCTCGTTGGCTCAGCACCTGCTCTGTGGCAGGCGCTCTCCTGGCTGCTGCCTGCGGGGACGGGGTGTTCCTCGTGCCTCCAGCAGGCCTGCCGGCTGCGGCGTCTTATCCCCACTTACAGCTGAGGAAGCAGAGGCTGGGGCGCCACGAGCCAGCACTGGAATCCAGGCCTGCCTGACTGTGGTCCTCGATTTTTCCACCCACCCCGAGCGACTCTAGAATTCCCGTTGCCGGGTGGCCGGCGGCCCTTGGGGTGTATTTCTTCCCCGTCGTATAATAGCAGCTGTTGGAGCGCCTGCTCCGGGCCGCGCTCTGTGCCGTGTGCCAGGTACTGCGGCTTCTGACCATCACGAGACGCCTCCCAGGTCAGGCTCATTGTCTCTGTGTTACAGATAAAGAAACCAAGGCTCAGGGATGACTAGCCCAAGGCCGCACAGCTAGCAAAGTGCCCGAGGCTGACTTCAGCCCAGGTCTCTCCGCCCCCAAGTGCGTTCTCTCTCTCCCCATTGCCCGTCCAGGCATTTCAGAGCTGGGCAGTTAGTGTGTAGCACTGGATTCTTCTGTCGTTCCTGGGGCCCTACGGGAGCTTGACGCACCGCAGAGCCAGAGGGGCAGCGAGGGGCTTAGCGCTGGTGGGCGATGCAGGAGGAGAGGCCGAGAGATGCCCAGAGACCCCGCGGCTCTGGCTCTGCCAGCCCCGGCGCAGTCAGCAGAGGGGCGAGGCTGGGGGGCCGCTGCTCCCGGCGCCGGGGGCCTCTCTGTTTTCTGATGTACCTTCAGCCTGCCACTCCATGAGGCGGGCTAGGGCTCAGCGGGGGGCTGGCTTAATGGCTCCCTCCGGGCCTCCAGGCTGCTCAGGCTGCCCCCAGCTGAGAGCAGCATTTTCTCCTCAGATGAGGGAAACCTGAGCAGCTCTGGCTGTTTAATCGACAGGAGAGGCCGGAGCAGGCAGGGACCTTGTGCGCCCCCTCCTTTTCCAGAAGACTCTCGGACACAGGGAAGGAAGCTTCCTGGACCTCAGGGTGAGCAAGAGGCGGGGCAGGTTTCCCGGCCTGGCCGCTTCCTGGCAGCATCGGCTTGGGCCAGCCCCTCACCACTGTGAGCCCAGCTTCCTCCTCTGTCAGCCAGGGTCATACCTAGAGGGTGACTGTGGGGATCTCTGTGCTGCTTCAGGTGGCACTTGGCAGGCCGCTATAATGAGTCATGAGGATGCACAGCAAAGGAGAGGAGGTCGGGGCCCGGACCGGAAGGGCCCGTTCTTCCCCACCCAGGGCGCGGACGGAGAATCAGGGCGGGGATCTTCAGGCCGAGGAGGGGGCTGAGGGCAGGTGTCTAATGGCACCGCAGAAGGACGGGTTTAGGGAGTGTCGGGGACCTAACGTGGGAGTTACTCCACCTGCCTTGCCTTCTGAGGCCCTCAGGAGACTGCAGGTTGGGTGGGTGGCTTGTTTCTGGGAGCCGGGAAGTGCCCAGGGGATGGAGAAAGGAAGGAGGGAGGCTGAGACTCTGCCCTGCTGACCCCCTGGCCCGGGTCCCACCGGGCTATCTGTGGGTGCCTGGCACCGCACCCTTCCCTCTGTAAGGCAGCCGCTGGAGGATGGTGGCTGTGCCTGGGAGACCTGAGCCTGCTTCCTCCGCCTTGCGGGGCGGGGGAGAGAGCAAAGCTGCGTCGGGTAATTATAGACAGCCCTGCACCAGCCCGGCCCAAACCAGTTCCCTCTATTCCCGGTGTGGCTCGGAGCTGTGTGATGGGAAGGGCAGAGCAGAGGCAGCTTGGGGGGATCAGTGGGGGGAGGGACAGTCAGCTGTCCCAGGCGCTGCCACCTGGGCTCTTCAGAAGATGCAGGGCCAGCTAGCCCCTCTGGCCCTTGTGCAGGGGTCCGAGGGAGGCCTGGTTTCTTTCCCTCAGCAGGTTTGTCGGGGAGGCCACTCTTAGATAAGCGACATGAAGTGACCTGACCAAGGAGAGAAGTCCTGTAGTAAACCATGCAGATTTATCACATGGGGAGACAGCTTGGAAAAGCAGAGGAGCTGGGCTCTTCTTCCTTCCGCCCATTCTTTCCTTGCCAGAACGCTCCTTATTATAGGGCCTAAACCCTTCTCCTGGCTTCCAGCATGGGGTCCCCCGTCCACCTCTCCAGCCTCAGTGCCTGCCACTCCCTGGACCATAGCCATCCTGCTCCCCTTCTCTTCCTTGAACTCGCCAAGTTTGTTTCTGTCTCAGGGCCTTTGCACGTGCTGTGACTGCTGCCTGGAATGTGCTTCCCTCTTCACATGGATGGCTCCTTAGTCATCTTTGGGGACTAAGCTTAAATCTCACATAGTCACAGCAGCTTTCCCTGACCTGCCCATTCAAAGAAGCCCCTCCTCCCCCAATCCCTCTGCAGTTGTCTTTCTGATGTCCTGTTTACTGAGGGTCAGGTCTTTCTCCTTTGTTTGCTGCTGTTATCTGCAGTGCCTGGCACATAATAAATGCTCAGATATTTGCTCCCCAGTTGAATAAATAGCTATGTGAATGGCTTCTCCTTCAGGATCTGCCAGGGACCCAAGTCATATTACTTTCCCCTTTGATGACTCCACTTCCATCTCTAAAGCAAGAGGCTGGAGCTCCAGAGATTCGCCTGTCATCGCCTGGTCATGGGAGTGGCCCGGACCCAAGCTTTGAGGGGAAGGAAGAGGCAGGCCTGGAGGCCTGAGCAGATGTTAATCCCTCTGGCTTTTCCACCCGCAGTTAGAATCAGTGAGCCAGCACGGGATTGGCCCAGCTTAGTCTGGGATCATAGGATTTCAGCCCAGCAGCTGACAGGCCTTGTGTTCTGAGCCCGCCCCGTCCCGCTGAGCTGCGACAAGCCAGCTGAGGCTGACTCTGCTCATTGTTATCACCCGGCTTTGGGCCTCTCCGTGGTGGGGCGGGCCAATTTCTGCTGCTCTGGGAGCCTGAGCTTTTTCAGAGAATGTCTGGGTCTGGAGAGGATTTAATTGCACTCACAAGGAAGGGAAGGATGCGCTAGGGGATCCATGGGGTGGGCAGATCTGTGGTTGCGGCCTGTGAATGCACCTGGCTCCTTTCAGAGAACCTTCCAGAGCAGATCCCCCAGGGGGTTTTGTAGCCTGGCCCCCAGGGACCCTTCTGAAATCTCTTCTGCCCAAAGCTTGTGAAAGTTCCTCACCTCTCCAGGGCCGGGAGTGGGTTCTGAGGAAGTCACTCCAAACAGGGGCCCCAGGCCCAAGGCGTCTTGTGCAGCTGTGGTGGGAAGATGGGGGAACCCAGCAGGGTGAGCGTGGGAGGTGTGCGTCACCACATCCCTCAGGGCTGCTTCCTGGGGACAGCAGCGGGTGGGTGCAGAGTGTCAGCACAGCCCCAGAAGGCAGAGGGGAGACTTCTCATCTGAAGAAGAAGCTTACCTGGTGCGACTTGGATTCAGGAAGCCAGGATTCCAGTCCCAGCCACCCTGCCAGCCCGCCCTGGGGGTATTGCCTTCCGACGACGTCACCTGACATGGGACAAGTCACTGGTGGCTGCTTCCCAAGAGGTCAGTCTAGGTCAGCTTTTTCCCTCCCAGACTCGCCTGATCATCTGAATCATCTGAGGCCATTGTTACAAATCTTGATTGCAGGCCCCACCCAGACCTGCTGAGTGAGATCTCCAGGGAGGGTGGCTCCGGGGCTCTGATTTGATTATTATAGCAAACATCTGATGTGCATCCAAAGCATGGGCAAGCTGGCCCTACCGCACCAGCAGTGCAGAGGGCAGGGGTGCTCCCCATACTGTGTCCAGAATTAGGTCGGAGGCCCTCACCCTCTGTGGCTGGTGTCGGCGAGGGTCCAGGGCCGGATGACACAGGGCTGAGGGCTGGGACAGTGAAGATGATTTATTTGTGTGGCTTTATTTTTTTGGGGGGGTGGGGGGGGCCGGCGGGCAGCCTCACAGCTTGCGGGATCTTAGTTCCCCAACCTGGGTTGAACCTGGGCCCCGGCAGTGAAAGCGCCGAGTCCTAACCACTGGACCGCCAGGGAATTCCCATTATTTTGCCATTTTAAATAATCTTGTGCTGAGCATCCTTGTAGCTTCGCTGCTTAGTTTCTTTTTTTTAAATCTTTTTTTGTAGTTTATATTTTTTTATTTTTGGCTGCGTTGGGTCTTCGTTGCTGTGCGCGGGCTTCTCATTGCAGTGGCTTCTCTTTGTTGCGGAGCACAGGCTCTAGGCGTGCAGGCTCAGTAGTTGTGGCGCACGGGCTTAGTTGCTCCGCGGCATGTGGGATCTTCCCGGGCCAGGGCTCGAACCAGTGTCTCCTGCATTGGCAGGCGGATTCTTAACCACTGCGCCACCAGGGAAGTCCCTCTGCTTAGTTTCTTAGGATAAATTGCTAGGAATGTAATTCATTGCTGCATCACAGAACCCAATGTAAATGCTAATATTTAAAATACATATATATTTTTTTTCTCGAATAGGTAAAATATGCAGACGATTTTAAAATCCAGACAGTACTAACGAGGGATATGAGTCTGTCTCCCACACCTGGCACCCAGTTCTACAGACCCCACCTTAGAGAAAAATACTGTAACTATTTTTTTGTGTGTGTATTTTTCCAGAAACCTTCTATGTTTACATGTATGTTTCTGTTCTCACCCTCTTTTTCTGTTTTGTTTTAACACAAATGGGAACTTTCGGTGTACACATTTTAGAACAGTGTTTCTTCGTATGTCTGTATTAGTATATATCTGCCTGGTCGTGAATTGGCAGCAACACGCTTTTAGGGTTGAGACATCTTCATTGGACAGCTGCAGTGTGCAAGGGACAGGGTTAGGGCCTCGAGGAAAGGACAAGGTGTCCAAGGATGGACTCTTCCCCCAGAATGCTTTGCGGTCTCGTGGGGAAAAGGGATTTGCAGAGAGCCTGGGATCCAGTGGTCAGCACCGAGCATCTGAGCAGGAAGTGGAGGAGACTGTCAGAGGCAGGGCTCCTGGGGGTGGTCGGGAAGGACCCCCCCCCTGCAATGAGGGTCCAACCCAGACCTGCCCAGCGAGGGCCTAGCCAGCCTTTGCGTGAGGGGCTGGGGGCCACCGACTCCGTCTCCCTTGAGCTCGAGCAGAGGCCTGAGCTGTAGCTAGACTTGGGAAGCTGGCTTCATGGGGACATGCTGGGGCTGGGGCTGGGGCCACCATCCAGCGGAGATGTGAGGGCATATCTCCACTGTCGCTGGGGCAGAAGGCTTGCTTTTCCCTTTTTTTGGGGGGGCCTCACTGTGCAGCATGTGGGATCTTAGTTCCCTGACCAAGGGTCGAGCCAGTGCCCCCTGTATTGGAAGCTCAGTCTTAATTAACCGCCAGACCCCCAGGGAAGTCCTGGCTTGCTTTCTCTTTGATACCAGATTAGATCTTTTTCTTACCTGTTTTTCCTTTCCTTTTTCCCAGAGGCTCATCCAAAATAGAGGAAGCATGTGAAATCTACGCCAGAGCAGCAAACATGTTCAAGATGGCCAAAAACTGGAGTGGTATGTGATCCCTGCTAGAGCGCCTCCGTGGCTCTTTCTCCGTTTTTCCCTCAGCTTCTGGTCCCAGAGGCCTGGCTGAGGCGTCGGCCTTGCAGCTCCCCCACCAATGCCATCTCCAGCTTTACAAACCCACTGGCCTAACATCTGGTCATTCCGAGCCCGCTGGGTTGTTTTACAACTTGGGTCACAGGGCCTTGGAATGAGAACTTAGAGGATAAGGATAAATAGATTATTGAATTCAGATAGACCCATGTAGATTGATGAGCTCTTTGAGGGGTTTCTCCTTAAATTCAGAATTTCAGGTTTCCAGCAAGGACCTACTATATAGCACAGGGAACTATATTCAATTTCTTGTAATAACCTATAATGGAAAAGAATCGGAAAAAAGAATATATATGTGTAAAATTGAATCACTGTGTTGTACACCTGAAACTAACACAATATTGTAAATCACCTATACTTCTACTAAAAAAAAAAAAAAAGAAAGAAAGAATCTCAGGTTTCCCTGGAAGCACTTCCCTAATACTTCCATCAGAGTCTGAATTCTGGGCTGGGGATCATTCAAGTGGTTCCAATAATAACATTAACACGGCTCCATTTATTGAGCACTCTCCTAAGCACCAAGCTTGCATTATTTAACTGAATCATCACAGCAACACCATGAGGGTCAGTACCATTAATATCCCCATTTCACAGATTTGGAAACTGAGGCTTGGCCCAGCCCTTTGCCCAACACGCCACGACTAGTGAGTGACTGAAGCAGAATTCAGAAACCAGAACTCTGACTCTGGAGCTGGAGGGCTTAACCTGCCCTATGTGGCTTCCTGACCTTTGGAGCCAGAGTGACTTGGATCTGTGTCACAGCTCAGGCTGGCCACGTGACCCCAGGGAGGTTACCTGGCCTCTCCAAAACTGTTTCCTCCTCAGCACGGCAACGGGGAAAGGAACGGTCCTGACCCTGCGGGGCTGTCATGTGGGTTCATGGAGGTCAGCCGTCCCCACGCAGGGCAGTCAGCACAGCACAGTAGCAGCTGCGAGCTCCATTTCCCACTCCTATTAGCAGCACCCCTCCCTCTAGAGTGGGAGGGGAAGCCCTTAGAGGACTCCAGTCAACAGACTGGCAGACTGCAGGAGCACTTACAAGGTCCCCAGCCACCTGTGTGCTCTCACTCCGGTTGGGGCAAGACACACACACAGACAGTATCATAGAATACTGGAAGGGCCTCTTCCCGGAAGAGGGCATCCCAGGTCACGTGCCTCCTGAGACTCTCACAAGCTGTGTTGGTGAACGGAGTGGCCCTTCTGACTTGGCCAGGAGGGGTATGGTCAGACCCTGGCAAGGCTGGAGCTTGGGCGGCGTCCGCCAAGGAGAGGTGGGTGGGCAGGGAGGGGCTCTTTTTTTAATCTTTTGGCCGCACCGTGCGGTATGCGGGATCTCAGTTCCCAGACCAGGGATTGAACCTGTGCCCCCTGCAGTGGAAGCGCAGAGTCTTAACCACTGGGCCGCCAGGAAAGTCCAGGGAGGAGCTCCTGGAGGTCCAAGGGGCCGAAGATCTGTTTGGGTGCTACCTGCAGGCCTGGAAGAGAGGTTCAAAAAGCCAGCCTCGAGCCCTTTGGGGGCTGACTTCATAACATGGCTTCAAACATCAGCAAGATTGGATCAAGAAGATCAAGCAAAGACAGTGTTGAAACCCAGGGAGGAACTTTCCAACTACAAAGGAAACGAAACCTGGGATGGGGCTGTGAAGGCAGGGTGTGGAGGCACAGGGCAAAATGGACTACCGTTTTCTGAGAATATTTTTGGTGTCCTGAAAATTAGAAGAGCTTTTTCCTAAGCTTTCACAGCATGTATTGTGCCTAGAGCCAGATCCTATGTGTATTTTTATATGCTCCTAAGGTAACAATACCATTAGAGAAAGAGTATTTCTTTTTCAGTCGCATAGATGGTGCTTTTCTCCTAAAATTTGTCACCTCCCTCCTTCCCCCAAATATTCAAACAAAAGTCGTAGGCCTTTTTTTTTTTTTAAGTTTTCCCCCAATGATGCTACTTTTCTGGAAATTCTGCACTCAAGTTTGGAGCCCTTAAAAACAAGAAAGAAATCATACATAGTGCAAACCTGGGTGGCTTTGTCTAGCCTCCTGCTCTAAAGGGACAGGATGGGGGCCAGGCCCGATTGTCCTCTTCCAGCTCAGGAATTCTGTGATTCGGACTCAGCTGGAGGAGGACGAAGGGCAGGGGCCTCAGGACTGAGCTGGCGTTGGCCATTGGCGCTCCCACTTAGCACAGCCCCTACCCCTGGAGGAGGAGGGGTCCCGCTGTCTCCCACAAGTCAGATTAGGAGCCGGAGACGTGCGAAAAGGATGGCTTGGGGCGCCTGGAAGGTGGCAGTTCGCAGCTGAGTACGGGACAGCCTGGGCTTCAGGTGTGGTCTCCGCCTCCCTCCACCCATGGGCATTGGTCCCCATGCTCTCAAGTTCGTGGCATCTCTGCCCTGTTTCCCTTTCTGGCCGTGAAGTCCCTGGGGGAGTGGACCTTGTGAGGCCTCCTTGCCATCAACATGCAGTGACTCCGGACGAGGGACCGGCATGTGGACAGAGGCAGGGGAGCCGGGGAGTTTGGAAGGGCTGGGGGCCGTGCGGGGAGAAGTCAGGCTTGGAAGGGGAGAGGCAGTGGGGGGTCTGGGGTAGCTGCATCCTCATCGCCACTCTCTTGCCCAGCACCCCCGAGCAGCCCCATCCCACGGTTCAGCCGGCACGCTGCCTGGGCCTGGGGTGGGGGCAGCAGCTCCAGGGTCAGGAGGCCCGAGGTCTAGGCCTGCACCTCGGCTCACCCCGGCCAGGCTCTTCCTCTCTCGGGGACTCTTTCTGCACCTGGAGAGCTCGACCACCTCCCCGGGCCCTGTCTGAGCGACCTAAAGCGCGGAGCCGCCCCTAAGACGGGATCCCCCTCTTCTGTTCCAGCCGCCGGAAACGCCTTCTGCCAGGCAGCCCAGCTGCACCTGCAGCTCCAGAGCAAGCACGACGCGGCCACCTGCTTCGTGGACGCTGGCAACGCGTTCAAGAAAGCCGACCCCCAAGGTGAGGGCCTCTGTGGGCCGCTGGAGCTGGCAGCCCAGAGCGCCAGCTGAGCCCCGACCCAGAGAAGGCCTCAGGTTTCGGACCCAAGATAGTAGGCAATAGGCTGGCCTGGAGGCGCTGGCGCTCTAACTTCAGAATTGGCTCCCTTCCGGCTGGCGTTGGCCTCCCGCTCCAAGCCTCCGCCTCCCCTTCTGCTCTGTGCCTGCAGCTGATCGCGCCCCTCCCCCCCTGGAGCCTGGGAGCATTTGGGAGTGGGAGTTACATTTCAGACCCACCGCATGCCAAGGAGAGAGGAAAATCTGTTCTGTTGTCAGAATTAACATGCGAGAGGGGGTGGGAGGGGGTGCAGAGACCAGCCAGGTAGGAGTTGCTGCCGAAAAAGGAGCGGAAATTATCCTAACCTGGCTTCCCTATCCCCTGGGGGCGGGGGGATGGGGTCAGAGAGAACAGATCCCAGAGACGTAGCTGCAGAGAACAAGTTCCTTAAAATGAGAGCGTGCTGGGGACAGAAGCCCAGTTTGGGACTGACTCACTGTGAGGAAACTGTTTCTGTCCCCCTGGGCTCATCCTGAAGTAGAAGCACAACCCAGTGGGTACCAGAATTTTGGATTTCACGGAGCTGGAATTTTATTTTTTAATCATGGTGCCAGACATCGGTTGCCAACTTTTAATTTTAACAAGCTCATTTTTTTAAATGACCATCTACTATCACTATTCACTCATAAGAGAATGGGAAATATGTGAATATTAATTTTTTTTTTAAAAAAAGGAGATGCATCACCTTGGAATAAAGGCCTATCCTTCCCAAGAGAGGGCATTTGGCACCAGTGCCCGGGGGTATCTCCAAGGATCTGTGAGCACTGGTTCACACACCAGCGCTGGGGAATTGCTGGCGGATTCGTTATCACCATCGGGACATCTAGTTCCCAGTGGAGGATTTGACGTCTGTGTGGACCAAGTAGCTGTTCTCTGTTCCCAGACGTGACGGGTGGTTCCTGTGCAGCCGGGTGTCTCACACATGTGAGCTCAGGCTCAGCGAGAACCAAGGGGAGGCCTTGTGACTGGGTGGGCCGTCGTCGCTCTGCACAAAGCTAAGTGCATCTGGCTGGCAGCGCTGGGCCACAGCAGGCCACGTGGTGATGTGATGATGACCCAGGGTGACCTTGGGTTTGTTTTCAGCTCAAATCACCCAGGGAAGTCTGTGCGTCCCCCGCAGAGGGCCCCCACCCCCAGCCTGCCTTCTCTCTGGGGAACTGGTCGACCTGCAGACGCTGCCCTAGCATCTGTGACGCTCAGCTGCTGCTCCAGAGTGCCTGGAAGGACTGAAGTCTGGGGCGGGAGCTGAGGCCAGGCTGCATGGCACGTGCACAGCGCCACTTGCTCTTCACACAAGCCCCCGCGCTTCCGGGGGACAGGCCCCACCTGGCACCGTGATGTCGCGTCCTTCCCCAGCTTTTGACCTGAGCCTTTCCGGCGAGCAGCGATGGTCTGCAGGGTGTGTGTGGGGTGCTGGGGCCCGGGTCGGGGGTGTGGCCCGGTGCCTGGCCTCCGGAAGCGTGGAGGGCGGCTGAGGCGTCGGTGGGAAGGCAGCAGTGGTTAGGTGTGGCGACGTGCCCATCTTGGGGCTCAGAGGCCAACTTGGTTTCTCTAGAGATCAGATCAGCGAGCCTGCTTCTCTGCCCTGGATGCTGAGGGTGGGAAGGGGTGGATTTGGTACTGGCGGTGGCGCTCAGGGAGCAGGAGGCACTGTGGCTCAGGGGAGAGCCTAGTGTGGGCAGAGCCAGGAGCGGTGCCTTGGCTGGAGCTCCAGGCTCTTGGTGCTGAGCCGGGAGCGGTGTTGGAGCGGCAGCGTCCCGGCAGCACCGCATCTCGACTGCCCACCCCAGTCAAGGAGGGCGGGGCTCACTGTGGTCTCTGAGGCCCGGGGCAGCCTGCTCCCCTGTGACCTCGGAAAGACACCTAATCTTTTGGGTCTCCATTTCCTGGTCTGGTAGAGCAGAGACCACACGTGAGATAAAGCACAGACGTGCCCAGCACGGCCCCTGGCGTGTGATAAACGTCCAGTAAGGGGCAGCCCTCGGCTCCCATCAGATGGCAGCCCGGCCTGGGCACCCCCTGCCTCCACCCACCCCTGGCCGCTTGCCTTGTGAAGCAGAGCCGGAGGGCCCATGTGGACCACTGCCCAGTTTCCCCGAGCAGGTGGCCAGCTCCCGGGGCCTCGCTGCTCCGCTCGCCTGCCTCACAGGCCTCGCCTGTGCCAGCACTTCGTACAGGAGTCCTGGAAACACCCCCTCCCCACCGCCGACAGGCCGCTGAGCCTGTGCCTGGGACTGCCAGGGCGGAAGGAAGCGATTGGGCACCTGTCACCACTCTCCCTCTGCGAGTCTGCCCTGAGTGTGGGCCGAGGGTGGCCTGCCACCCCCTTGGTGGCTGAGGGCAGAGGGGGGAGGTGGTGACCACAGCTGTCATTGGTTCCCAGCCGCCGCCGGCCGCTATGGGTAGACTCAGGCCAGGGAGGCCTCTTACCCTGCCCGCCTGCTAGCCGGGCCCAGGGGTGCGTGTGTGCGCACACGTGCACCCAGGGCAGGGCAGTGGCCAGACCCCCACTTGCCCTCCCCCGTGTGCTCCGCCAACCTCACTGCCAGCCTCACTGGGTACCTGCTGTGTACCAGACACGTGGCGTCTTCCTTCTACCCATTCCACTTCTTCGTGGGGTTCTGCGATTTTCCTCCTTGTACTGAGGAGACCTGTCTCCCTAAGCCAGCGCCTTCCCCTCTCTGGGCCTCAGCCCTCCCCGCCCACCTTCTGGGGCTGGATCATTCTCAGAGCCCCTTTCTGGCTCCCAGTTTCTGCAGGTGGCTGGTCAGGGGCAGGTGTGCCAGGGTGCGTGGGCTGTGCGCCCCTGGGGTCCTGGTGACCGGAGATAAGCTGGTTGTAGCCAGTGTGTCAGCAGCTAATCCGCTAGTGCTCTGGCTGGGGTGGCAGCTGGCAGCCTGCCGCTTTCAGGGACAGCTGTCCTGGAGCGAGGGGACTCAACCTTGCCAATCCATGCTGCTGCCTGTGGGTGAGCCTTCTTCCCCTACTGCCACCGCAAGGGCCGTCTTGCTGACGACACTCCAGGCCAGTGCCAGCAGGCCCGGGGCGGCCGCTGCAGGGGAGCCCGTCCTGCCAGGGGAGCTTCCGGCCTCTCCCCCTCCAGGGCTGCTAGCCTCACCCGGGCAACCTTTGCCACTCTGCCTGTAGGTGCCTGCTTGTGCGCCCCATCGTTCCAGGAGAGGGAGCCTGTGAGTCGCTTGCCGGGGGGACCTGCTGGCCGCATCCACCCCCCTGGGGTGGAGAACGGAGCAGAGTGGGGTGTGCACAGCTCACGCACTGCAGCCCTGCCCCGGCTCCTTATCCTCCGTACCACTGGGTTGCCAGCTCACCAGTTACTTCCAGAAATGCTCTGTCACAAAACGTGTGTGTGTGTGTGTGTGTGTGTGTGTGTGTGTGTGTGTGTTAAAGTAACACTGCTTCAGGCTGTATTTATTTGTGGTGTTCTCTCCCTTTTCTCCTTCTCTGCCCCTTTTTGCTTTCTTTCTGTCTTCCCTACTGCCTCAGGCTTCCCCCATCAGCCTCAGAACCTTGACCCAGTGGGGTACGCTCTCTGAATCTTTTAGGGGTCCCGAGGGGCCTTTCAGAATTGGACCCGACCTACCAATCCTCCCTCCCCCAGAGCAGTGCTGACAGACACCCCCTTTTGGCCTGTAAATTTGGTGGTTGGGGGGGGGGGGGCTTGTGGACTCCCTGAAGGGCCAGCCACAGGTCTGGGCCGAAGAGCCTCTGTCACACGTCTCCCTGCGTGATGAGACCATTAGCCCCTGGCGAGCAGACACCGGGCCTGCGGCTTCGTTGCAGCATCTCAGCCCAGTGGGCCCTGCTGACTTTGGAGACCCCGGCGGCAGACCAGGGGGCTTACAAATGCCGGACTGCGGGGTGAATTTTCAACCTTGCCCCAGCTCAGAGCCCACCTGCTGTGGTCTGTCCAGGCTCTCTGCCCGTCTCCCTCCATCTCCCCCAACACCCTTTCCTCCTGAGATGCATTAAAATGGCGTTAAAAAAAAATCCACCCGAGAGCTCATCTCTATCTGCTAGAAAATGCCACCCACTCATGCTTCTCTCTCTCCTCCAAATAACTTGTCAAAAAAAAAAGAAAAATGCCTTTCCCAAATTTCCAAATTTAAAAACTTGCAAGAGGTAGTACAGCAAAGGTGCCCAATTCTTCCTCCAGGTGCCATCCCAGTGTGTGTGTTTTGTCGGTGAAACCTGTGGCTTGAGGAGCCAGCAGGCAGCAGTGCCAGGCGGAGGAGGGTGCAGAGGGCTGTGCTGCAGGCTGGGATGTGGGCAGAAGAGTGGGGACCCCAACCGCTGGGGCCTCAGCATCACAGCACCCAGCCGCCTCCTGCCGCAGACGGAGGCCAGGGGATGCAGCTGGTTCGGGGTCCCACCGTGAAAGGGTGGCAGAGCCCAGGTGGGACCTGGCCGCCTCTGCCAGCAGCTCATCCTCAGGGGCAGGGCCTTGGCAGGTCTGGCCCAAAACACCCACGGGAGTCTGGCCGCCAGCTGGCTATGCCCTGTCCCAGGGGTTGCTGGGAAGGTGGTGGCATCGTGGTGGCCCGAGGGAGAGGGCCGCTGTATCAGCAGGGCTCCCCCGGAAGCATGTGCCCAGCAAGTCACAGTCAGCAGAATAAATTAGCCTGACCAGGTTTCCTGCGGCTCGGCGTCCCCTCACCTTGCCTCCCTGCTCAGGAGCGTAGCCCTGGCCACTCCCAGTGCAGCCCTGCACCTTCATCCTCTCCTCGGCCTCTGCTGAAATGACTTCACCTTCTCATTTCTCCTCCCCGCCTTCCTTTTTCTCTCCCCAGAGGCCATTAACTGCTTGATGAGAGCAATTGAGATATACACAGACATGGTAAGGGTCACTGCGTGTCCTGTCTGCCCCGTTGCAAGTCCTACCATATTGCCCCAGCTTCGCCTCTCCTCCTCCGGCCCTGAGAGCAGGCGGGAGACTGGCAAGGTGGGGGGTGTCACCGGAGCCGGGCTGGGCTGGCTGGGTCCTCACGCAGCTCCTCACCAGCCTGGCTCCTGGTGGCAGCTCCCAGCACGTCACAGGGGCTGACGGCCCCTCCCCAGGTCCTGCCTCTGGCCCCCCACAGGCCGTCGTTGTCCTCACTCGTAGACGTCACTGCTGTTGGGGTCCTCGCGTGTCCGGTGTGTTTCCCCTTACCCAGACCTCCCCCCCGCCAGCGTCCCATTTGATTCGGGGAGGGTAGGCAGGGCCCAGAGTCAGCTCAGCCCCTGCCCTGCCCCAGGGGGCATCCCCATCGACAGGTGAGGCCCAGGGAGGCGGCTGCTGGGCTGAGGCCAGGGAGCCAGGACCGTGGACCAGAGCCAGGCCCTGGCGCCTGTCGACTCCACTTTCTGCCCCTTCGTGCTCTACCTCTGTCAGACCCCTCCCTCGGGCAGGAACCTGGGCAGGAGCCTGGGCCCTGCCTCTGGCCGGGTCCAGGGCCGTGCTGTAGTGGTGTCGTAGCAGTGGCAGCAGCCGCCACGCACTGAAGTGGACGCTCCGAGCTGGGTGGTTTAGTCTCCCCTGCAGCAGCCCCGTGAGGTGGGCACTGTTGTCATCCCGTTTGACAGGAAGGAGGGTCCCAGACAAGACGTGACTCGCTCAGGGCCCCACGCCTACCGACAGGAGTCGCTGAGACCCAAAACTAGTCCTGGCTGAGCCCAGGGCCTTGCCCCTTCCTGCTGCCCTCAGCAAGGAGGCGGCCATGGACCAGGCTCCGTGTGTGAGTGGCGGGCCAGGCCTCTGGACCCCCACTGGGTGGAGGCAGGTAGGAGGTGCTCAGCCCCTCTGGGAGCTGGAAGGCGTCCTTGGGGAAAGCCCTGGGCGCCTGCAGGGGAAGCTGGAGAGCAGGGGTTGACCTGTGAGGAGGGCTGTGTGGCCGCACGGGGCAGGGAGGCCGGGAGGGAGGCTGTTTCTTAGGCAGCGGGGCGCCTCTACCGGGTGACTCTGGGCTGCTCCTCCGCCTCTCTGGACTATCTGTCACATGCCTCCTCGGGCCAGAGCTTCTGGCAAGTCCTGTGCAAACGGTACCTCGGCGATACTCCATCTGCCTGTGCCCTCATGGAGACTGGATGTGGAGGGCCGTGCCCGCCGTCACCCAGGCCGCTCATGCTGGGGCCTGCCTTTTAAGCCCCGTGCCCCTCTGTCTCTTGGGACCTTCTTCTGCGCACCTCCCCTCCCAGGGGCGGCTGAGGGCCGAGAATCCGGCTTTGGGGGACGCGGAGGGGTGTGGTTGAGCTGGGGCGGGGCACTCAGGACGCCCCTCGTCACTGAGGGCTCCTTCCCACGTCTCACCCAGGGCCGGTTCACCATCGCGGCCAAGCACCACATCTCCATCGCTGAGATCTACGAGACGGAGCTGGTGGACATCGAGAAGGTCAGTGGCAGGTGGGGCCCGGCCAGTGGCCGGGGAGGGCTGCCTCGGCCAGTCCTCTGAGACCAGGACAGGAGCGCGGGGCACCGGCAGAGCCTGGGTAAAGGGCTCCGGTGGGTCCCGGGCCGTATCGCGCCCGGAGGTGATGAAGGCTGCGTTGGCCCCTCGCCCTCCCGCCACCGCCCGTGTCTCCCCAGGCCATCGCCCACTACGAGCAGTCTGCAGACTACTACAAAGGCGAGGAGTCCAACAGGTACGCCTCCTGCCCGCCCCAGCCCCTCGGCGAGGGCCCCGGACCCGGCTGCCACCGACCTCCCTCCCCTCTCTCTGCCCCGTTCAGCTCTGCCAACAAGTGTCTGCTGAAGGTGGCCGGTTACGCAGCGCAGCTGGAGGAGTATCAGAAGGCCGTTGACATCTACGAGCAGGTGGGGGCGGGCGGGGCTCCGAGCCCCCCCCTCGGGGGCGGCACCGCGCCCCCCCCCCCCGGCCTGCCGGTGCCCCCCCCCCCCCCCCCCCCCCGCTCTCTGCACTTCCCTCGGTCATCCCCACGCCCTCGCCCTGTACTCAGCCTGGCTGAACGCTCTCTCCGCCCACGACCCCATGCGGTGTCACCGCCTGTCACCGCTGTCTTCCTAGACAGGCCCTTCCCAGGCGGCCCCAGAGTGAGGCCAGCTCTGAAGAAGCAGAGTCAGGGGGAGAGTGGAAAGAACTGCAAGGCCTGGGGTAGCCCGAGGCAGCGGAGGAGCCTGCTAGAAGGGGTCCGGGAGGTGGCGTCTGCTGGGCGGGGAGGGCTGGGGGGGGCCCGGCCGCCCTGGTGGGCTCAGCCTGGCCAGGAGAAAGGCAGGCAGCTGGCCTCGGAGGAGAGCGGGGCGGGCGCCGCCTCTCATGTTCCCGCAGCCTGCCACCCCTCTGCCCGCCGATGTGCCAGCCTCCTTTCGGGCCTGACAGCAGGGCCGCCTCTCCCTCCACCATCGCGGGCGCCTCGGGAAGCCCACGGACACCTGGCCTCAGTCCTGTGGCCACAGCCCCACTCCCCATCATGCCCTGGTCCTCGGCCACTCACAGACCGGTTGCTGACTTCCCCGGGGCTGGTCTCTCTTCTCCCTGCCCTCGGGGTCCTGGGTTAACAGGGCCCCACTGGGGAACAAACCCCGTTCCCAGCTGGCCCCCAAGTGCCTGGCAGTGACCCTGGTCCTCTGGCTGCCCGCCTGCTCATGCCTGCAGGTGGGGACCAACGCCATGGACAGCCCGCTGCTCAAGTACAGCGCCAAGGACTACTTCTTCAAGGCGGCTCTCTGCCACTTCTGCATCGACATGCTCAACGCCAAGGTGAGCCCGGGCCCAGGGGCCCACCCAGAGCTTACCCCACCCCCCACAGGGTGACTGCCCTTGGAGCACAGTGTCTGTCACTAGGCCGAGTCACCTCTTAACCCCTTCGGAGGGTGAACCCCTCACTCACGTCTGGCCCCTGGCATTCGACCTTTGGGCAGGAAATGCTTGTTTCTATCCCTGATTTCACTCGCTCAGTCCCTGTAGCCTTTGAGTTTCCAACTCCCGACTTGCTCAGTGCCAGGCTTTTTCTTTTGTAGGAGCACTTTTTGAGTCCTTCCTGCACCCCATGAGGTTGATATCATGGTCGCCCCATTTTACAGGTGAAGACACTGAGGCTGAAACCAGAGTCTCTTGTTCAAAGCACGTGGCCAGTAAACTGCAGCCTCAGGATTCCAGATCTTTCTGACTCCCAGTGTCATGATTTGAACCAGAGCCTAAATGCCAGTTCCGCTTGTTCTCAGGGCTTCTTAGCAAGAGAGGGGTCAGGGCTGGGTGAGGGGTTGGGGAGTGGCCAGGGAGAGGAGTTGGCTTCTGCTGGCGTCTGGGATTTCTTGGGGTCTCCAGCTGCCCCATCCTCAGCCACATGGTCTGTCTGAGCCCCACCCTCGCTCCCTTTGCCGGGGTCCGGCAGGGCAGGTGAGAGCTTGGGCTTTGGGGTCAGGCCAGTTCAGATCCCCAACACGTACCTGTGCCCTGAGCGGCTCACTACCGTCTCTGGGTCTGTTTCCTACTTTCAAAATAGGGTCACCATCGTTTGACCCTCCCCGGGTCCTCGTGAGGGTTAAACGTGAGAAGTGCCTGGTGTCAGGCCTGACACATAGGATGTGCTGTTATGAGGCAGTACCAGGCAGTTGTTGCCATTGCCCCTACCCTGGGTGGACCGGGTGCAGGAGGGGCACTGAGCACCGGCCTGGGGAACCCTCCTCCCTCCCCCAGGCCCCCGCCGCCCCCGTCCCCTGCAGCTGTCTCTGCGGCCAGGCTTGCACTGAGCTCAGCTCTGTGAAGCTGCCGCCGAGCACAGAGCCCGGCATCACTGGAGGCTGGGGTGGGGGGGGTGGGGTGCAGACAGCTGACTCGGGGCCAGAGCGGCCCCCGATCCCCTCGGCTGCCGGGCCAGCTGCTCCGAGGGCCCTTCTTTACTAACTTGTGCCCTTCTTCCTCCCCTCCGCCCTCGCCGACACTCAGCTCGCTGTCCAGAAGTATGAGGAGCTATTCCCTGCATTCTCCGACTCCCGGGAGTGCAAGCTGATGAAAGTGAGTGCTGGGGGCTCAGGCCACCCCTGTCCTGCGTCTGCGCTTGGAGCAGGGCGTGTGGACGGGAATCTGGAGGCTTGGCTCCGGTTAGCACGATCACCGAGATTTGTACAGTACTTTTCAAGGGTCTTTTGTTTCCCCCTCGTCTGCCATTTGGGTCTCCAGTTTCTGGATGAGACAAGTGAGATTCAGTCAGCGATGGAGCTGGGGGCAGAGCTGGGAGGCCGCGGGATCTCACACGCACACAGGCACGCGTGACCTTCTGTGTTAGCGACTTTCCGATGCGGAGGGCAGGGTTGGAACACAGCCCCTTCCTTCCTGTCAGCATGGGAGTCCCCCCGACTTTCACTCACCCAGATAGTGTGTGTGTGAATCTCATCCAGGTCAGGCCTCAGGCCAGCCTGGGCCCCTGAGCCCCGCCTGCCGTTTTCTTGCAGAAACTGTTAGAAGCCCACGAGGAACAGAACGTGGACAGCTACACCGAGGCGGTGAGTGGCTGGCAGGCGTGGCCGCCCTTGTCAGATGTGGTCCCATGAATTTCACCCGTTTTTATCTCCAGCCCCGGCCCCTGGCTATGAATTCCTTTCTCCCGTCGCTCCAGAATCCTCACAGGTAGCCCCAAGAGGTTGCGGGGAGTGTTCTCCCCGTTGTAGAGATGATGGCACTGAGGCCTCTCGGGGCCGGAGCTGGGATTGGAGCCCATATCTGTCTGCTCCTGAAGGCCAAGGTCTTTGCACCACTCAAGAGTCCCCCTGGGTGAGCAGTTAAGGATGTCTCACGTCAGGCACTTCGGGTGATCCTGGATGCGCAGGGAGGGAGGGAATGAGTCGCATCATTCCCCCTCCCCTCCCCGAAAGCAGGAGGGAGGAGGAGCAAAGGGTGCCGGAGAGACAGCATTGGGAGGGTCCCCCTTTCCAGCAGCTTCTCTGATAGAACCGCCCCACGGAGATGTTTCTCCCTTTCCTGACCCTGTTCTGAGCTTTCTGGAACTCAGTTCCATCCAGCTCAGGTCCACATTAGGTCCTCCAGACTGTATCTGTCAAGCATGTCTCTCCCTGGGTACCCATCACCAAGGCCATCACTCATCATCGTAGGCCTCTGAATGATGACAGAGACCAAACTCGTCAGGTCCATCCCACCCCAGACAGTCCATCCCGCCGCTTCTTACGTCTCCAGGCCTCAATTTCCCATCCGTAAAACAAGAAAACTGGACTTTTTTTTTTTTTTTTTTTTCCAGCTATAAAATCTTTCTTCCCCCCCCAAGGGAAGCCTCACGCCCAGGCCAGTAGAGACACAGAAGGGAGCCGCTCCGGCTTGGGTCGGGGCCCGCGCCTCCCCTTGCTCCTCCTCGGGGACTGAGGCTGACAGGGACACACCTGGAGGATCTTGGGAACAGAGACCCTGGGCTGGGATTGGTGGCAGGGCGGGAGCCGAGGCCAGGCGCGGGGTGGGCCGCCCCTCCTGACACCGGTCCCCCGGCGCACACAGGTGAAGGAGTACGACGCCATCTCCCGGCTGGACCAGTGGCTCACCACCATGCTGCTGCGCGTCAAGAAGACGATCCAGGGCGACGAGGAGGACCTGCGCTAGGCCCCCCTGGCCCCCCGGCGCCCGTCTCCCTGCCCCGTCCGCTCTCCCCCAGCCTGGCCCTCCAGTGAGGATCGAGAGGATGGCGAGGAGCCCAGAGAGAGGTGGGGCCCGAGACGTTGGCTGCGAGACCTTCCCTCCTCCCCACCAAGGAGTCTCGCAAGCCACAGCGCAGGCTCAGCACTGCTTCGGGGGCCCCTGAGGCCAGGCCTGCTGGCCGGACGGTCACCCTCTGTTCTCGCCGCATCCCTTGCCCCCTGCCCCTTTATTTAAGCCCCCGGAGGTACCCTTCTCCCCGCCCCGACACGCAGAATCTTTGATGCAGACGTATTTGCTGTGGGTGCTGCCGGGGGTCAGGGTCGGCATCTGGCCCCCCCATCTCCCAACCAGCTGAGTCGTGAGGTTGGTGTCTGTCTCTCCACCTTTGCCCCCCAGCCGAGCTCTGAGCCCACGTAGCCACCGTGATTTGCTGTCACCGCTGGGGGTGGGCTCCTTCCCCACCCAGCACGGGAGCCTCCCAGCCTCCTGCAGCCCTCACCTCTCAGGGTAGTCCCAGGCCCTGGAGCTCCGAGGGCCATCCCCATGCCCACCCCTCCATCTCCACCCTGCGCTTCGAGGTGTTGTTGGTGGGAAGCTGCCGCTGCCTGAGGAAGGAAATAAAAGACAACACTTGTGCACGAGTCTCTTCCTCCTCACCCTTCAGGTCCTGTGTCCCGTCTCCCTGGCCCTCCCGCCTTGGGCTCTGGGCATGCTTTGTGGGGAAGAAGAGGGCAGGCTTAACCGGGAGGATGGGCTGGGTCAGAGCCTAGAGAAGGGGAGGCCCAGGGCTGGTGGGTTTGGGAGCCATGGGCTTGCGATCTTTGAGCTCTGGGCTTTCTGGTCCTTGGTTTCCTCAGCTGGGATGATGGGTGCCAGTGCCCCTCCCCCAGAGCTGGCGGGAGGATGGATGCATCACCGGTGATGAGAAGGGGTGGAGGAGGCCCACCAAGTCTTCCAGCCTCACACCCCACGTCCATATTTCCCTGCAGGGAGGGCTGAAAGCCCCAGTGGCACTGTTCCATCTGTCGAAGGGTGGGGGAGGGAACGGCTTTGGGGGGCGGAGTACATGGAGGACTGAGTGGGTATGGTGAGTGGGAGGGGAGACAGCAGGAGCCCTTTGCCCAGGAAAGGAGGGCAAGAATCAGCCGCCGCCTCCACACTCCAGCACGTGGGCCTGCCTGTCAGGTGGACAGTCTGATGTGCCTGTGCTTCCACCGGCACTGGGCTGGGCCGGGCACTCCCCACTTTGGAGTAGGGGAACAGCTGGAGGAGGGCCAGTGCCCAGTTGCAGACTCAAGTGTCACAGTATGTGGCGTGACGTCAGGAAGTGAACAGGGGCTGCGGAGGAGGTGCTGCCCAGGAAACCAGGGCAGGCTCCTCGGAGAGCTGCTCCAGCCTAGAGCCTGGAAGGAGTTCAGGAAAGGTTCAGGCTCAGCGTGTGTCAAGAGAGTGGCCTCTATGTGACACCCTGCCCTGCCCCTCTGTCCCCTTCAGCTTCTCCCACAGCTCTAATCGATTGGTAACGGCTGCCTAGAGCTCAGTTAAGACTCCTGAGATCCCAGATTGATTACCAGTGTCTGCCATGGCACAGGCTGAAGAGTAAGTAGTGTGAGAATCTGTTTGTGCCACCCATGACCTAAATAGTGATTCTCAACCCTGGCCGTGCTTTAAAATCATATTAGAAGTGCTCAAGCTTGGGTTGCACTCTGATAAATTGTGATTTGATTGAGGTTCCCCACCCTTTTGGTTTTGGAGGGTTTTTTTCCATAGGTGATCCAAACGTGTCGTTAGGGTTGGAAACCACTGAACAGGACAGTTCCTTCCTTTCCAACCCATTTGTTTATTCATTCACTCAAACATGAAGGGAATGTGGTTTCGCGGTTACCAAGGGAGGTGGAAGAAGCCTGAAGAAAACATTGTTCAGAAGCGGCAGAACCAGACCCCACCCCCATTTCCTCCGCAATTATCTACTCAGCACCTACTGTGTGCCACGCCCTGGTTCAAACCCTGGGATTACAGCACTAAATAGCATAACCAGATCTGGAGTGGACACAGACTCCTTTCTTTTCACCACCCTCCAGATCCAGTCTGCCTTTGAGAACTCTCCTCTCAGGTCTCTTATGCAAGTGTCCCAGGTGCTTGGCAAAGGGCCTGGTACATAGTTTTGGGTCCTTAACATGTTTACTAAATGCTCGTTCCATGTCAGGCCTTGTGGGCCAGGCATCAGGGATTTGACTGTGACCAAGGGAGATCCAGTCACTGCCTTCACAGATCTTGCAGTGTGTGTGCGTGCGTGTGTGTGTTTTCTTTCTGTATGGAAGGGGGTGACAGAAGATTACTCAAGGTGGCCAGGACAGCTGGCCAACTCATGTCTTCTGGAAATAACATACAGGTATGCATAGAGTCCCCAAACCCTCGATGCCCTTCTGGAGACAAAAAAGTATATACAGGAATCCCAGAAGACCTCATCCTGTCTCCACCACTTACTATCATATCAGTCAAGGGACTTATTCTCCCCGAGCCTCAATTTCATTCTCCAGAAACGGATAATAAACCTCTTTCCGGAGTTGTTGCAACAGTTTTTGGAGATAAATTCGTACAGTGGTCAATAAATGCTGAATAAATGAACGCGGGGTAACGAGCAGGGTAGTTGTGAAGATTCAATGAGATAGTCAGCCAACATGACTGATAAAGTAGGCTTTCAGTAAAGAAGGTGGTGGTAATTGGCCAGGACAGATAGCTAGAACTTTTTCCTTGGGGTAAGAAGAATGCATTTCACCATTTTAAAGGTGATGTGATTCAAACAACCTATGGAGCTAGTTGTGTTTGGGTTCCAGTCCTGACTGCTGCTTCTAGCTGTGTGATCTTAGACAAATTACTTGACCTGTCTGTGCCTCAGTTTCTTCATCGGTAAAACATATCGTACCTACCTCAAGCCTGCCTGTGAGTTTTCACTAAAAATTGATAGATGTAAAGCGCTTAGAACAGTTCCTGGCAGGTAAGGGCTATATTGAGCATTAAGGTTCTTCTTATTCCGCCTTCCGCACAGCCCACAGCAGGGGCCACCACCTCCCACCTTCAGGTCTTAATCTGCTGGCGGCAGTCCCCACGGCCCTGAAAAGGACCAGGCAGGAGCGCGCAGGCGCATTGAGGCAAAGTCTGGTGGGCAGCCCAAGCGGCCCGGCTGGCAGCCATCTTGGTAAAGGGCAGCGTCGGCAGCTTCTCTACGTAATCAGTCTGCGCGACCGGCCGGCGCCCGGCGGTCCATGGCGTAGAGCGGGCAGCCGTGGGGGCTACGGGGACCGGTGTTTGAGGGGCGTGATGGGGGAGGCGGCCGTGGCCGCGGGGCCTTGCCCGCTGCGCGAGGACAGCTTCACACGCTTCTCGTCTCAGAGCAATGTGTACGGGCTGGCGGGCGGCGCGGGCGGGCGCGGGGAGCTGCTGGCCGCCACCCTTAAAGGCAAGGTGCTAGGCTTCCGCTACCAAGACCTCCGACAGAAAATCCGGCCCGTGGCCAAGGAGCTGCAGTTCAATTACATTCCCGGTGCGTGGCGCCAGGGGGCTGGGGGCTTGAAACGTAGTGCTGAGAAGGCTTCTGAGGCTCTGAGCCAGGTCACCAGATGGGAGAATGGGATCAGGGTGATGGTGATTGAAGGGGGTCAAGGCTGGTTATCTGGAGGCATTGGGGTCAGAGGACAGGGCTAATAGGGGCCTTAAGTAGTTAGGGTTCAGGATTCCTCAGACTCAGAAACCAGGATCCCTCCTACCATGGTGATGGTGATGAGGACTCGTACCGTCCCAGAGGTCATGATAATTTGTGGTGGTCGGAGATGACTGAGTCCTAGAGGTCAGGGCTCACTGTTGATTGGGAATATTGGGGTCACGGGTCTGCCTGAAACGTGAACTTTGAACTGTCCTCTCCCAGTGGACGCAGAGATTGTCTCCATCGACACCTTCAACAAGTCGCCCCCAAAGCAGGGCCTGGTGGTGGGGATCACGTTCATCAAGGTACCCAGAGCCCTCCACCTATCCATTTTCTCCTCCTTACTGGGTCTGACCCATATCCCTCTTGCTGCCCCTACTCTCTCCTGAGGCCAGTTTCCTCTCCCAGGATTCAGGGGACAAGGGCAGCCCCTTCCTTAACATCTACTGTGACTATGAGCCTGGCTCTGAGTACAACCTGGACTCCATTGCCCGTAAGTGTGGCCTGGAGGGAAGGAGGGATGGGGAAGGGGGTGGGGGGTGGGGGGCTGTCAGGTCTCCTGTTCCCATCTGCCTGTGCTCCCCCTGCAGAGAGCTGCCTGAACCTGGAGCTCCAGTTCACTCCTTTCCAACTGTGCCACGCAGAGTAAGTAAGCCACAGGTGTGATACAATAGGGAGTGTGTGTGTGTGTGTGTGTGTGTGTGTGTGTGTGTGTTGGGAGGGCGGAGGCTGTAGCAAACTGGAGACCACAAACCTGCCTATAGACAGTCAGACTAGTTTGTTTTTTAAAGCATCGTGCATTTAAGGTAGCCATGGACCAGACTTGGCTGATGGGCTACCATTTTGTTATCCCCGAACTAGATAATTTGAGAGTGAATTGAGCACCTGTGTTCCAGACGTGTAGAATTCTCAAATTCTAACGTTCTAGATTTGGGCATTCCAAGACCCAGAAATGCCAATTTTTCTAGAGTTATAAGCTCTGGGATTCCAAGATTTGAAAATTCTACAGTTTGATGATTCTGAGATTCTGTAACGTTAAAGCCCTAACATTGTCACATTTCAAGGAGATAGAATACAGACCGTCTAGAATACTGATGTTCTAGAATCCCAAAGTATAAGAATTCCATTCTAGAGCTCTGAATTCCAGAACACCAGTGTTCTAGCAGAGGGGTTGGCAAACTTTTTCTTTTAAGGCGCAGCTTTGGGGTCAAATAATCTCTATCACAACTACTCAAGTTGGCCACTGTAGCAAGAAGGCAGCCATTGACACTGTGTAAATGAATGGGTGTGGCTGTGTTCCAATAAAACTTTATTCACAAAAACAGGCCGTGGGTTTTGGATTTTCCCTGCAGGTCATAGTTTGCCAACCTCTGGTCTAGCAGATGAGAGTTCTAGAAACTGAAGGTTCTAAAGCACTAATGTTCTGAGTTCTACGATCTGGGTATTCTACCAATTCTATAAGTCTGAATATCCATGATGGCAATTTCCAGAAGTTCTAGCATTTCAAAGGAGACAGAAAACAGAACTTCTAGAACACTGGGGTTCTAGGGTAAAGAGGTACTAGTGTTCTGAGGTTCTGCAGCCCATTCTAGAGCTCCATGTTCATTCCTGAATCCACATCCAGAGTGAAGATTCTAGCAAGTGAGGGCTCTAGAAACAGAAGGTTTCTGTGATTCTGGGACTGGAAAGTTCTAAAATCTGAGATTCTGTGAGGGCTAGTTTCTAGAATTCTACATCCTGAGATCCTAGCTCTGGATCCAGTGTCTAGAACCCAGAATGTTAGGGTTCTCGCAGGCAAGAGTTTCTGCAAGAGGAGGATTTTAAAACACACGGACTCTACCACACTGGCATTCTAGATTTTTCTGCTTTCAGGGTCCAGGTCGGGGGTCAACTGGAGACCGTGTTTCTCCTGAGTGGGAATGACCCTGCCATTCATCTCTACAAGGAGGTGAGGCAGGGGGAGGCTGGGTGGGCAGAGCCCTGCTGGGGCCACCGTGGGCTGGCATGGGGCGCAGTGCGTGAGGCTGGCCGCTGACTCCAAGCGGATGGCGGGTCTTGGTTCCCCCAGAACGAGGGGCTGCATCAGTTTGAAGAACAGCCCGTGGAAAACCTCTTCCCAGAGCTCACGAACCTGACCAGTAGGTAGGAGAGGCCCTGACAGAGGCCAGTGGGAACCGGGGCAGGCAGCCTCAGAGAAATCAGGTGGTGGGAATTGACCCCTAGAGAAATCAGGCCCACCGGAGGCCCAGGGCTCTACCGGAGGTGGGGTGGGGTGGGGTGGATGCTTCTAGGGAGGTGGAGGTGGGGGCTGGGGCCTGGTGACGGCCCTCAGGCCCCTCTGTCCACCCGTCCACCCCCAGTGTCCTCTGGCTTGACGTGCACAACCTGCCCGGCACGTCCCGGCGACTCTCAGCTCTCGGCTGTCAGAGCGGTGATGTCCGTGTCGCCCACGTAGACCAGCAGAGTCGAGGTGATGGCTGGGGCGGGGGCCCAGACACGGGGGGCGGGGCAGGGCCGGGCGGGGCGGGGGTGCTCGGGGCTGGGCCCTGAGTCCTCGCCCTCCACACAGAGGTTCTGCAGACTTGGACGATCCTGCAGGACGGCCCCATCTCCCGAGTGATCGTGTTCAGCCTCTCGGCCCCCGAGGGTGAGCTCCGGGCAGGGGGAGGCCAGGCTGCGGGCTCGGCTCCTCCACCCACATTTGTACCCCTCTCCCCACATGCCCAGCTCCCCACCATCCCTCCCTCCCCCCTGTGTGCCCCACTCCAGCCCGGGAGCTCCAGTATGCCCATTCCCTCCCCACGACGCTCCTGAATTTCAGCTCCAGCTACTTGCCCCTGTGGTGGTCTGACTTTAGCTTTTACCCTGGAGTTGAACTTCTGCCTTTCCCTTGGTGGTCTGACTTTCACCGCTCACACTGTGACTTCCTCTGACCCCCCGTCTGTGGCCTCTTCACTCTGTCTCTCGCTGCCATCCAAGTCCAGGCTTTTCTCACGGACTCAGCGCTGTCTCCCCACTCGGGGTCTCTCCTTTCGCCCCACGTGTTGATCTGTTCCTCTTACTGCGGTCTGTCCTTCTCTGGCGTTTCTCTTGGCCTGACCTCTGTAGTCTGTCTTCTGCCCCTTCCCCTGTGGTTTATCCCCTGATGCTCTCACTGTGGTCTAACCACGGACTTTTGTGCTGTCACCTAACCTTTGTCTCTTCTACCCTGGTGGTCTAACCTTGGACTTTTTAAACTGTCATCCAACACCTCTCCCTCCTCCTGGCATCTGACCTCCATCATTCTCTCGTGGTCTAACCTCTAACCCTCCCCCTGTAGCCCAATCTCAGGGGTCTAACGTGTGCTCCTCTCAGGAATGGACGGATGGGGAGGAGGGAGGAGGAGCCTAGAACCTGTCCCCTCACACCTCCCCCGCCATTCACGTTCCTTCTCCAGAGACCGAGGACAGGCCACAGCAGGAGGAGTACAGCGTGCTGGTGGCCAGCATGTTGGAACCAGCGGTGGTGTATCGGTGAGGGCCACGGGGCACGTGGGTGTGGGCTGACCCCATGCCTTTGCACGGTCATCTAACCTTGTCATTCTCTGCAGAGAGTAAAGCTTTGGGTGTAGTGGTTCAGGGCTGGGCAGGTAGAGGTGTCTGTGTCCCAGGGAGAGGAGCATGAGTGTTTAAGTCTAGAACTTGTAGGGGATGTGCTGAGGCCTCGGGTGGGAACCGAGATGTCCCGTCCCCCTGGGGTAGGTGGACAGAGCATGTTGGTAAGTGTTTAATCACAGGCTCCATGTGGGAGAAAGCCCTGGTTTATGGGATCTGCCCATTTCCGTGCTGTCAACACTCCCACCTCAGTGGATTTTGAGCCACCAACGTGATGCCAAGCCGCTCACAAAGTTTCTGAAAATTTCCCAGTCGGCTCCCGTGAGCCAGTGCGAGCCAGCTGGGCACAGCTGGTGGGCGGTGAAGGTGTCCGGGCTGGGGCTGAGCTCTCAGGCTTCAGGGGGCTTCGTGGGTGTCCAGACTGGAGACAAGGGGGTCACCAGAAGGAAGGTGTGGGTTTCTATTTGGGAGCGAGGCGGTCCCACCTCCAGGGACAGTGTGGGCGTCCAGATCAGAGACAGTTTGAGCGCCCCTTGGTGGATATGAGGATGTCTAACTTGGAGACCAGGGTGTCCAGGCTTCAGGAGGAACAGCACATCCAGACCTGACCCGTGAGGGTCCGGTGCTAAGGGTGGCGGGCACCGCGGTCGACCTCAGTCTCCCCGCCGCGGTCTGACCCTCAGGGACCTGCTGAGCCGGGGCCTCGAGGACCAGCTTCTCCTGCCTGGCAGCGACCAGTTTGACAGCGTCCTCTGTGGCCTGGTCACCGACATCGATTTGGATGGGCGGCCGGAGGTCCTGGTGGCCACCTACGGACAGGTGGGGCCGCAGGGATGGGGCTGCCGTGGCCTGTGTCCTCTGCCTCCTGCCTCTCCCCGTGTGACCCCAATCCCCTGCCCCTGCAGGAGCTGCTCTGTTACAAGTACTGCAGCCCAGAGCGCGGGCTCCCTGGGGCCCAGCGTGGCTTCCGCTTGCTGTGGCAGCGGAGCTTCTCGAGCCCCCTGCTGGCCATGGCGCACGTGGACCTGACCGGGGACGGGCTGCGCGAGCTCGCTGTGGTCTCCCTGAAGGGCGTGCACATCCTGCAGGTAGCCAGGGGCCCCTGAGACGGCACCTTAACACCCGCCTTATTGAGGGCACGTTCTCACAGGAGAGGGGCAGTCAGGCCTCGGCCCGATCCCTCTGGAAACTGGAGCCTGGGCCCTGCTTCGGGCAAGGGGGTCATTGGCTGCAGGCCCCCTCTTGGGGGAGGCAGGCGGTTCCTGTTGGTCAAGGAGAAGGGAGGTGCTGGGGGCACTCACAGCCAGGGGGAAGGGGGCTCGGCCACAGCATCTGTCAGCCCCGGCCCCCTGGCCTCCCTCCGCCTCCCGAACGCCTGTACTTTGTTCCGCCTGCTTCGACCGTGTCCCTTCCCTGTGGCCCAGCCTGGATCTGCCCCCGGGACCTGACCTGCACTCTTCCACTGCGCCCTAACCTTGGCCCTCCTACTGCAGCCACCCTTTCTTCTACCTGTGTGACCGGCTTCATTCTGCCTGTGGTCTAACCTTCAGCCTCCTTCTCCAGCCAGTCTCCAGCTTTCTGCCATCGTCTAATCTCAAACCCTTCCACTTTGGTCTAACCACTGAACTTTCTACTGTGGTCACGCCCGTGACCTGTGGTCTAATGTCCAGCCTTCTCCTGTACTTTGACCTCTCACCCTCCGACAGCAGCTTAACTGCCCTTACGGTTTAACATCCAACCATTCCAATGGCCCAAGGTCCAGCCTGGAACCTTCCGTTGCTGTTTAACCTCCAACTAATATGTCTGACCTCTGACCTTTTCACTACGGCCCGGCCCCAGCCCTTCAGCTGTGATGTACCTCTGTTTCCTGATCTGGTGTTTTCCCACCCCTTCGCTCTGGTCTGACTCCAGGCTCCTTTCCCATGTGGTCTCACCTGGGTTCTTTCTACTGGAGTCTAGCCTTACTGTCTCCTCTGCAGGCTTTGCTGGGGCCTTTTGCTTCAGTCTAGTCATCAGCGGAATGGTCCAGGTTAGACCTCAGAGAGATAGAGGTTGGACCCCAGTGGAAAAGTCTGAGGCTGAACCACAGTACATGGGACAAAGGTTGGACCCTCGAGTAAAACGGAACGAGGAGAGGTCTGAGGTTAGACCACAGTGGACAGGGCTGTGGTCCACCTGGGGGAGAAGGGGCTTCCCTTCTGCTGTGGTCTCAGCCTCCCAGCATCCCGCATTGTGACCTCTTTCAAGCCATTCCACTGTGATCTCCCCTCCGTCCCTTCTCTCAGGGGCTAACTTCGGACCCTCCAACCAGGGTCTGGCTCCGTCCCTTGTGTGGTGACATAGTCCTCTCTTTTCCACTTTGGTTTGCTCCTTCTCTGTCCTGTGGGCCTAACCTTTTCTGCCAGGGTCTCACCTTTGTTCCCCCTGCTGTGGACTAACCTCAGCCTCTCTCGGGTGGTCAAGCCTCACCCCCATATAACGCGAGCTCTCCTTTATGTTTTTTTGTTTGTTTGTTGGGGTATAGTTGTTTTACAATGTTGTGTTATCTCTGTTATGTTTTGATCCATCCCCGTCCCCTCCACCGAGTTCTAACCTCAGACCCACACATCTGGGGCTGGGCTTTGTCCCTTCCACCGGAAATTCACTGAAGGCCGTCCCCCTGGGTCTGACCTTCACCCCATCACAGAGACCCATTCGAACCCCACACGCGGACCTCCCACCGTGGCTGCGCTCTCAGCCTCTGGGGGTTGGGGGGGGCGGCGTGTAACCTGCACCTTCCAGCTCTGTGTCAGCCCTGCCCTCCTCTCTCGTTCCCCACAGCACAGCCTGATCCAGGCCTCGGAGCTGGTTCTGACCCGGCTTCGGCACCAAGCGGAGCAGAGGAGACGTCAGCCACAGAGGCTGGGGGACAAGGTGGGCGCCGGGCCTGCTGAGACCCCGGCCTCCTGAGCACCCACCCACTGCCCACCCCAGGCCTGCCACAGTTCCTTGGGGTGCCCGCCTCCAGCTCTTCATGGCGGGGGAAGCATCCTGAAGGAGGCACTGGTCTCCCCAGACACCCCAGGGTGGTGGAGCGGTGGGTCCTGCTCTGGCTCCACCCCAGCGTGCCCTGTGACCCCCACTCCCCTCTCTGTGCCTCTGTGTCCCCATTTGAAAATTGGATGATCCCACCCCACCCCGCCTCTATCCCCTTGAGACTCGGTCAGTGGTGATTATTTCTGTGTCTAGAGGAATCAAACTTGCACTTGTCTCCATTCTTTTGTTCGACGTACGCTTGATGAGGACCAACTGTTGCCAGGCTCTGTCGGGAGCCGGACTCACCCAGAAGAATGGAGGGAGGGGGGGGGGGACTTTGGGGATTGGGGATCCAAGGTCAGACCCAGCAGCCGGACTGAAGTGGGATCGTAGCGTAGATTTCAGAGGAAAGAAAGGAAGTTAGGCCCTACAGGAAGTTAAACCTCCATAGGAAAGACTGTAGAATATAAGGGAAAGGTCTGTAGGGTTATTAGACCTCCGCAAGTGAACTGAGCTTAGACCCCAGTGGAAAGCTCTGGATCTGAGGTCAGGGCTCAATTGGAAGATAAGGAAATTGAGCCTCAGAGGAGAAGATGTGGGTGGAAAGGACTGTCGTGGGGAAGCCATGGTCAAATTGTAGCAAGGGGTCTCAGGCCAGACCCCCTGTGAATAATGCTGAAGTTGGACCCTAGCAAAAATTACTATGGTTAGACCTTGCGCCAAGAGCCAAGGTTAACACCCAGCAGAAGTGATCGATTTAGGTCTCAACTGGGGAGTCCTGAGATGAGCCCCAGGCTACACTGTCCTGGAAAGGGCTAAGGGTAGGCCTAGTTGAAAAGCCCAGGGGATTGGGGAACCAGGAAGTGGGAGACAAGGCTAACTTCCCTGCCCCGTGGCTGTAGCGATTGCCCCTCCTGTGGCCACTTCCGTGGCACCAGGAGAAGGAATTGAGGCCTACATCACAGGGACCAGTGGAGGGCGGGGACAACAGAAGAAATCTTGCCAGGAATAGAATCGGGTCGGGAGGGTGGGGGAGCAATTCCTGAGCGGGGTCCAGGCTGGTTGTGGGAGGGAGTTCCTTCCTTGCTGCTGCAGGGTTTGGGTGGGACCCCTGCTTCCTGGGGGGGGGGGGCAGGCACCATGGTCGTTCTAGCCATCTGTCTACCTCCTGCCATGGAAGTCCACCCGTCAGTCTGACCATCTGCACCGACAGTGAAGACTAAGCTACCAGTGCCCCACAGTGGGTCTTCAGGAGGCTGGAGCCCACCAATTCTTGGCCACCCCTGTCTTCACCTCACCTCCCAGAACCCAAGTGTGGGAAATCGCAGGGAGCCGGAGCTACGTCGTCTCCCTCCTCTCCTGGCAGTGGGCCCGGGGGTGTCCAGCCAGGACTGGCGATGGGCATGGGCCATTGGCAACATCAGGGTCTCCCTCCTGCTGCCCGTCTGCAGAGGCTGAGTGCTCCGTCGCCTCCTGTCCTGGGTGGGAGTGGGACCCTAGGGTGGGATTTGGGGCATTTAAGTAGTGATGTTCTGGGTCTGTGAGGTGTGTGCACGTGTGTGTGTGTTCACCGTTTCAGGACTCGTGAGTTTGTGTTCCCAGCGCCTGCCCGGTCCTTTGCAGCTGGCTGCCTAACTTCTTGCCAGCCCCTCAGTCTGGGACAGTGTGTAGTGTAGCAGTTAAGGGAGAACCTGAAGCCACACTTCGCCACTCTGTGCCTCAGTTTCCCCATCTGTAAAATGGGGCTAGTAGCATTTACTTCACAGGGCTTTTAGGAGGGTCAGCTGTGTCAACATGTGTCAAGCACTTATTAAAAATGTTATAACAATGCCTGGCACGTGGTAAGGGCTGGAAGCCCCTTGTGAATGGCAACTGTTGTTATTATTATTAGTGGGTGCCTTTGTGGTTGTTTCTGGCTGGCTTTGTCAGCAGGCACAGCATGTGAATTTGGATCTGACTCTGGCTAAAAACATTCTTGCCCTCCCCGCAGTTCTGGGAGCCTGTGACTATTTGTAGCTGTTTTGCCTCTTTGGCCCTTGTATGGATCAGCAAGTGTGTGTGTGTGTGTCCGCGCGCGTGCGTGTGTGCTGTCCCTTGCCTGTGGTGCTGAACCCAGAGGGTAGGTGGGAGGCTTGGGCTGCTTCATCTCCCCCCACCCCACCCCCCGCCCCTCCTCTCTCCAGGCCCCGCCCCGGCCCCCTGCGCCGGCCTCCCCTCTCCCCGCCTCCTCCTCCTCCCTCCCTGCTCTCTCCCCCGGCCCCCCTCCTCCCTCTCTAGCCGACTCCCCCTCCCCCGAAGCCCTCCCCCCTCCTCCTCTCCTCCCTCTATCCCCTCTCCCTCCCCTCCTCCCTAGCTCTCCCTCTCAGTCTCCAGCTCATCCCTCTCTCTCCTTCTCTCTCTCCCTCTGTCGGGCGGAGTCGCCCACCACTGCCAATCCAGTGCTGAGGGAACCTGCTCTAGGCTGTAGCTGCAGGTAGGAGACCCCCAGTTAGGGGGGGCTTGGGGGAAGGATGGTGTTACCCCAGGTGGGTGGAGGGGGGCATTTGAGGAGCCAGGAGCCGCTTCTCCCTGAGCTCCGTTATAGGGGATGGGGGGCTGCATATCCCGGGCGCGGGTACCAGGGCCCTAAGGTGCAGTAGGGGCGCCACCAGCGGTCAACATCCTCAAGCCCTCCTGCGCTTCAGGGAGCACGGCGGGCTGGGGAGGGGGCGCCTCCTGGGCACTGAGGGGCTGAGAACACCCCACCCTGTCTGAGGCAGCACCCGCACTCGCGTCCTCCACCTACACCTCCGCCCCCGCCTTCCTGTGTCTGGGTCTCGTCTTTCTGTGTCTCCACATCTCTCAGGGGTCTCTGTCCTGCGGAGTCTGGCCGCCTCTCCGAGTCCCTTTCCCTGTCTCCCTCAGTCTCACTCTTGTCTCTGTCTCTCTCTGTGCCTGGGTCTGTTCCGGCTTTCTGTCTCTAAGTCCTTGGTTCCTCTCTGCTTTCCTCTTTCGCCATCTCTGTGTGTGTCCCTCTGTCTCTGTCTCTACTGTCTCAGCTTTCCCGTGTCTCTGTCTCTGTCCATCTCCGCGTGTATCTTTCTCTTCCCTGCTTCTCATCTCCATCTCCGTCTCTAGGACCTGGTCTGTGTTTCTCTCTCTCTCTTTCCTCTCCGCTTCCTCTCCCTGGTTAACTGCCTCCTACACACCTTTGTCTCCGCCCCTGGCAAGGGGAGACCTGGGGGAAGAAGACCCGCCCCGCCCCCTGCCGCCGCCGCCGCAGAGTGGGCTCCCCCAGGAGGCACGGAGTCCCCCAGACTCCTCTCCCTTCCTCAGCCGAGCTCCCCCATCCTCCCGGCTGGCATCCGCCCGTCCCGCCCCTGAGGACAGAGCTCCTCTGCTCTCCCCTGCCTTATTTCTGGCATCCTGAGGCCAGTCCTTCTTGCAGTCTAACCTGTAGCCTTTGTAGAGGAGACTGAACCAGTCCTGTCTGCAATCTAACCTCCCATTCCTCTTCAAAATTGACTAGACCGGTCCCTGCTGCAGTCTAACTTCCATACCTCTTTTGCCGTTTGTCCATTTCTTGACTCATTCATTCTTTTGACAATTACTGAGCACCTTTCCTGCTCCAGGCACAGTTCTAGGTACTGGGCCAGGCCAGTCCTTCCTGCAGTCTCGCCTCCATCGTCTCATGGTGTGCCAGCCCCAGACCTGTCTCCCAGTGGGGCTGGAGCTCAAAAGCTTCTCCACCGCCCCTTGGGGGCTCTGAGAGGGCCCTTCTGAGTCTAGAGGTCCCTGGCCGATACATCCTCTTCTTTTCTGTTGGGAAGGGGGCCCCAGAGAAGGCGGGCGAGATGAGAGGTGTGGGGCTGAGCCTGTAGCCCAGGATGTGATGGGGTGAGGTCCTCGAGTGCCCACGTGGGATTCCAGGTGGGTTAAAACAAGCACCAGCTTAGGAGTCCCACACCTTGAGTTCCATCTCTTCTCTGCCCCTGACTTGAAGTTGCATGACTTGGCCAAGCTCTTTGCCCCTCCGGACCTCAGTTTACCGATCGGCATACCATAGCCTGAACACTGAGACTGTGTGTGTCTGTGTGTGATCCCCAGGCTGGGACATTGTGTGCAGGCGGGAGAGCCTGGCTTACCCTGGAGCAGTAAGCGTGCATGTTTAGAAGGCCGTGTCCCCACCGAGAGCAGGCAGCGGGCACCCCCTGCGCCCACCCTGAGCGCGGTCAGGAAACATCACCCCCCTTACCAATATGAGGGACTTGAAGGAGGGGGTCCCACCTGGCCTGCCGGACTGACTGCCCCACCCCACTGAAGCTTGCAGTCCCACCCTACAGATGAGGTCTCCGAGGCCCCGAGAGGTGGGTGAGGCAGAACTGGGGCACTCACCACTGACCCAGCTGGCCACCGGCCCACAAGGGAGGGGCGAGATGGCCCCAGGAGACGGTGCCCGCCATCTGCCCTCCGGAGTCCCACCCTGGCCTCCACCTGATGCTTTTGCCCCTGGATTCTAAACCCAGATTATGTTTCAGGGCTGCTCATGGAGCGAGAGAGGCAGAGGCAGGAGCCTCAAGAAGAGGGAACCCAGCTGTCCCCAGTGACAGGGCTCAGACCTCTTGGTGGTTCATTTAACAGATATTTATCTAGTGCTTTCTCTCCCTGACGCCTTCTTCCCTAAGGCCCCAGGGAGAGGAAACCAGGTTTTGCAGGAAAAGGCATTGAACCAGGCTGCTTTGCCCAGCGCCAGGGCAAGGAGGGCGGGCCTCCTATTGGCTGACCCGGGTCTCCCTTGAGGACTGAGGCGGGAGGGACAGGTGGTTGGACTTGAGGGCAGACTTCCCAGCCCATGGCCCTTCCCTGAGAGAGGGAGTGAGATGCTATAGATGAATTCTTGACTCCCAGGTGGACCTGGTTTCTCCTGAAAGCTGGGGGGAGGGGAGGGAGGGAGAAGAGAGCGTGAGTCTTTGCCTTGGATCCTGGTGGGTTTGTAATTATGCCTAAGTCGTTGCTAATTAGGGGGCTGCTAATTAGATGTATCATTAGGGGCCTTGCCGAGGGGGCTAATTGTGCGGTGGCCCTTTAAGAATCACCCCGCCCCCTGCCCCCCTACACACACACACACACACACACACACACACACACACACACACACACACTCTTCAGGGAAGTTCTGCCAATATTTTGCCTCCCTCCCCCAAAGGAGCCAGCTCCCAATCCATGAGGACATGGGTGTACATTGGAGGCAGGCTGTGGGTTAGACCGTGAGAAGAGCTTTTCAGACAGAAATGGACGTTACTGGGTGAACTGAGGCTGGTGTCCAGGAGAGGGGTCCGGGAGGGTGGAGGCCCTGAGGACCCCTGCCTTCCTCTCTCAGTCCCATTTTATAGGCTACGGGGTTACCATGACAACACAAGGGTGGGGCAGGGGAGCTGGAAGTCAGGACCACTCTTGGAGAGAGAAACTGGGAGCTGCAGAATGGGTGCTGGGGGACGTTGGGCAAGTTACTTAGCCTCTCTGAGCCTTGGTCTTCTCCTCTGTGAAATGGCTGGGGACTCCCCAAAGTGGGATGGTGTCATTTCAAACAGAGTGGCCACAGAAGGTGACATCTGAGTGGAGAGCTGAAGGAGAAGAGGGAGCGGATATGTGGGGAAGAGTGTCCCAGGAAGGGGGAACAGCAGGTGCAAAGGCCCTGAAGCAAGAACTTGCCCGAGGAACAGCAAGGAGGTGGTGTAGCTGGGGCCAAGTGAGGGAGGGGGAGAGAGAGAGAGAGATGAGGCCAGAGAGGGAATGAGGAGGCCAGATTGTGCGAGACCTTATGAAGCGGGGAGGGACTTTGGTGTTCTGAGTGAGACCAGAGCCATGGAGGGTTCTGATCAGAGGGGAGGATGTGAACTGATTGGCATTTTTAAAGGACACCTAGACATAGAAATAGCCACTCGAACCCAGGACCAGAGGCAGGAAGAGAAGTATTCACCCCACACCCACAAATGTGGGTGTGGGGTCAGAAAGCCCAACCTAGGACCTCATGTCACAGCTTCTAAGGAATCCTGCACCTTCCAGAGACCCGGGGATGCTGGAGAGAGACACCTGCCAGCATTGCGGGGAAGGATGTGAGAGAGAGACCCTCCAGCAGCCCCTCCCCAGCCCTACCTGAGACAGACAGACAAACACCCCAGCACCTGCCACAGCCCAAATCCCAAGCAGGAGCCCTCCAAGCACCAAGTTGGAAACCATAGGAATCACAAAATGAGTTGAGGGCCCCCCAGCCCCTTGCCTCTCCCACTAACTTATTCAGTCTGTGTTCTTTTGTGCCTGACTTCACTCTTCCATGGCATGTCTGTGAGATTCATCTGCATTGTTGGGTGTATCAGTTGCCCGCTCCCTTTTCAGTGCTGTATAATATTCCACTGCATGCCTATTCCGCCATGTACTTCTCCATGTTCTTGCTGATAGGCATATGGGTTGTTTCAAGAGGGGAGCCATTATAAATGAAGCTGCTGCGAACATGTGTGTATGTGTCTTCTGACGAACACTTGACTTATTTCTTTTGGGTACATACCTGGGAGTGGAATTGCTGATTCCTAGGATACCTGATGTTCAGCTATAGTTTCCTGCAGTGGTTTGACTCCCATCAGCAGTGCATGATGTCTTTATCTTTCTGTGTCTTTCTCTCTTGGTCTCTGCCTGGCGCTCTCTGTGTCTCTTTGTGACCCTGTCTCTTTGAATCACTGTCTCTCTTTGGCTCCCCCAGTCTCTCTCCTCCCTCTGTTAGTCCTCAGCTTCTCCCCCATTCTCCGACCCCAATGAACCTCGACTCCTGAGCAACAGGGAGGGGTTTGCTCCCCTCACCCAGACTTCCTCCTCCCCCACAGGACCCTGACCCCCTCCATGGCTCCCCTGGCCTTGGTGGGGTTTGCACTCCTCCTGGGGACTCCCCCATGCTCAGGGGCGGCCACCCCGACCCCCTCCCTGCCACCTCCCCCAGCCAACGACAGCGATGCCAGCAGCATGGGGGGCTGCCAGGGCTCCAACCGCTGCCAGCCAGGGGTCCTGCTGCCCATTTGGGAGCCCGATGACCCGTCGCTGGGCGACAAAGCCGCGCGGGCCGTGGTCTACTTTGTGGCCATGGTCTACATGTTCCTGGGTGTATCCATTATTGCCGACCGCTTCATGGCATCCATCGAGGTCATCACGTCCAAGGAGAAAGAGATCACCATCACTAAGTCCAACGGCGAGACCAGCGTGGGCACCGTCCGCATCTGGAATGAGACTGTGTCCAACCTCACACTCATGGCCCTGGGCTCCTCGGCCCCTGAGATCCTGCTGTCTGTTATTGAGGTCTGCGGCCACAACTTCCAGGCGGGCGAGCTGGGCCCGGGCACCATCGTGGGCAGCGCTGCCTTCAACATGTTTGTGGTCATTGCCGTGTGCATCTACGTCATCCCAGCTGGTGAGAGCCGCAAGATCAAGCACCTGAGAGTCTTCTTTGTCACCGCTTCTTGGAGTATCTTCGCCTACGTCTGGCTTTATCTCATCCTTGCCGTCTTTTCCCCGGGTGTGGTCCAGGTGAGCAAGGACCCACAGACAACTCCTTGGTGCATGTATGTCAGCAAAATCCAGAGGGGTGGCTCCCCGGGCTTGGAGAGTCAATGCCTGTATTTGCAGAAATGCATGCTCACATCTGAGAGGGCTGCCAGGTATGGTTGTGCAGGTCACGCACTGCACAAAGGCATTGGGCCGGAGAGGGCAAGTTGGGACTGGAGTCCAGTGGGTGCTCCCAAGCCAGGTCTGGATGGCACTGCAGGTCCTGGAAAGGGCTCATCTGCCCAGTATGGGGTGCCATTGTGCAATATGCCCATCCAGAACTCTCACAAGGGGGCCATATGTGCTAACAGAGTCCTAGTGATCTGTGTAATGCATACGACAGTCTAGCCAGGTATTTGCCAGGTATGGTCACACATGTTTTCTTATACTCCCTGCCTTTTGCATAATTTATTCCCACTTTGGCAATAAGACATCCCCCAGTTGCATAATTTGCGTTACAGTTGCATAATCCAGCCTTGTGTTTTCTGACAGTGCTAACTTGGGTAACTTGGTGTAACTTGGTGCAATTTCCACAGTTTACCCATGGATTTTGCATAGATCCATGCCCACATCTGCGTTATCTAGTTCTGTATTTGCCAGATATGCAGTCGTGGTTTGCATAATTCATTCATTATTAATAATTGATTTCTGATGTTAGGATAATTTATGCCACTTCACTGTAACTCATACTCACATCCAATCCAACCTAGGTATAAGCCCAGCCCACTGCAAAGACCACTTTGCATAATTTATTCCAATAGTGAGACAAAATTTAGACCCACAGCTGCATAATTTACACCCACATTCACATAATCATTTGCCTCTCATTTATCCAGTGTCTTAACGGGCATACTGCTTAGTCTTCCTTTAAAACATTTGCCCAATTTATTTCCCACAGCCCCCATGACCACCACCTATATTTGCATAATGTATTCATGGGCCTGGCTTAATTCGCTCACACGCGTGCATAATTTATTTGAGCCTACCCAGGATTCCTTCACACGTACGTATAACATACTCATGCGTATCTGTCATGTTTTGCCAGTTATAGTTTCTTTCCAGGAAGGATCTAAAGTTAGAGTTATAAAAATTCTTTGCAGATGATATCAAGGCAGATCTGAGGGATTAGAAACCACAGTGAGGAAAAGAGGAGATGGTAGCGCCAGAAAACAGGGATGAGAAAGGGAGAGAGACAGTTACTGTGATTGACTCACTACTGTAATGCTGAGTTTCCTGGCTGCCATGGCAAAAAGTACAGAACGATGCTTCACACGGTTCTCAGGCACTATTAAAAAAGGATGCTATTCTGACTTGGGTTTTCAAAGTGGTCCCTGACAAGGATTTACACCGAAACTGTGAAAGGAATTTTAGACACCATGGGTGGGAGGTGGGATAGGGATGGGATAGGGATGGGATAGGGAGAGGGAGAGATTTCCCCTGAGAAGGAGCTGGCTCAGACATAGGGAAGAGAGTGTAAAATGCCACAGCGCTGGGTAGAGAAGTGGCTATGGAGGATCTCTTCAGGAGTAAATGGAGACCAGACTTTTGGGATGTTTTCATGAAATGGCCAGACTTATGGGATGTTTTCATGACATAATCGAAAGAACGGGCATGAGCTAAAGATGATGCCATTCCCTCCTAGAGGCAACGAACTGGAGTAGTGAGAGATGGGTCTGGCTCTGGGTTTTCTCCAGAAATGCTGTGTGACGTCAGGCAAAGCCTGTACCCTCTGGACCTCCGTTTACACATCTGAACCATAGAAGGGGTTGAAGTAGACCATTGGTTCTGGACCCTTCATATCCAATCCTCCCTTTTTATAACAAATTTTGTTATATCCCCTTTATTCTGCTGGTGTGAAATTCTTAGCTAATAGGAGAGAGGTTTTTCTCGCCTCGGAGTTTGGTGCCTGGACTCTGGAACCCGAGGCCTGGGTTCAAATCCCATCTCTGTTGTTTCCTAGCTGTATGACCTTGGGCAGTTTCCTTACCTGCTCTGTGCCTCAGTTTCCCCACCTGTAATCAGGGAGTCATCCTAGTACCAGCTTCAGAGGGCTGCATGAGGATCTGTTGAATTGCTACATGTGGAAGGGCTTAGAACAGCGAGCCTGGGACAGGGTAAATGTGAGCTCCTCTTCCCGTTAACAAACTTCCCTACACTGTTGGCTTCCCAGAAGTCAGTATAATGCCCAGACCATGATATAAAGGAAAGTAATATCTAATAGAACAATCTGCATTTCTACATGTAAACGCTTGGGCATGACTACCTTCAAAGGCATGACGAAGAGCCAGATGGTGGCATCTACTTACATATAATGAACAAGTTGGTGTTTAAGAGAAAAAAAAAAATCAGACACCGTTCCCATGCACGGAGACCAGCAGAGGAGCGGGTAGCCATGAGATTGAAATCAGGCATATTCAGCGTACATTAAACCATACAGGAAAATACTTCATACAGATATAAAACAGAATGGAGGGTAGACTCCAATTATCATAAGCAGGGTTTTCGCTGATGTGAACGCCCAGTGGGAGGTTCTGAAGTCAGGCAGGACGTGGGACAATTCTGCATCGTGTGGGACTGTCCCATGAGTCGCTGGATGTCACCAGGCTGGGACCGTATCCCCCTCCCCAATTATGGTGGCAACCCATAAATATCCCTAGATCTGTGACACCCCCTCTTGGGGGCGTTCTGTCCACTGAGACCTGAAGGTGTGTCTCGCTCCCCTCCCAGGGTGGGCAAGCCCGTGAGCCCATTTGCAGGGGATGCGCTAGAAAGCAGATGTGAATCTATCAGAATCACCTTTTGTTTACCTGCAGGGAAGAAAGCCGATCTCAGGTGTTTGAGATCTCTCTTCTAAGAGAGAATCGCCCACAGCATATACAGTGGCCAGTTCAATGAGCACAAGGCAAGAGTTCATTTTACAGCTTGCATGGAAAATTCAGTTTCTTTTCACAAACCTGCTTGGTGGCTTTGTGTGGTACTATTTCCAAGTCCTGCCTTTCCTCTGACCATCAGTAAACACAGCGACAAGGGCCTGTGGCAGTCGGAGCTTAAAGATCGTTCCCCTACCAGGCTCATTTTAAATACACCTCTGGGGCCATCTGATTTGTAAATACTCTTTCATCTTTTCTTCCTTATCTTTAATGAGAAAGGTAGCATATGAGTCTTTACATGAATATTTCAAGGCGAGCTGTCACGTGTTGGTGGATGTTTCCTGTACATGCCTGGGCCTGTGCCAGACCACAGGCAGACTTGAGTCCCAGACCTCAATGAGCCCAAGATAATAGCGCTAGTAATAATAATAATGGTAATGGTCATTTCACGTTTTGTGTATTTTCCATGTGTCAATAACCAGCAAGGCTAAGTGCTAGGGGTACATAAGTTCGTTCAATCTTGGGGATGTCCCCATTTTACAGATAAGAGGCTGGGCCAGGCATTCCTCTTCTAGAACCACGATCTAAACTCAGCATTGCCTTGTCTCTCTGGGGCGGTAGCATGTAAATATGGGAACTCGCTATATGAGGCTGTCAGACAACGAGCCAAACTTGGGCTTCTTTTAGAGTCAGAGTCCTGTCCCTAAGGGCCAAACAAATCCTAAGGAAGGAGAATCTGGCAAGGGCTGTACTCACTGGTGGGGGGGTGGGGGTGGGGGTGGGGAGGGAATACGACAGTTTGGGGAGGTGAGCAGAGGACAGACCCTGGGTGATGGGTAGGCTTTGGAGAAGTGGAGGCATCCCGGGTGAGGAGGGGCAGAGGGGAAATGGAGCAGGGAGAGAAAAGACAGAGGGAGAGAGAGGCAAGAAGAGACACCAGCTCTGCCCCTGGACAGGGGCTGGGACCACACGGTGGGGACGTGTCTCTGGCTTGGTGGTGGCTTAGGATGTCTGGGGATAGGATGTCTGGGTTCCCGGCACTGGGGCAGCTAAGTGTGGTTCTCAGTGTGACAAAAGGTGGATGGATGGATGGATGGATGGATGAGACCAGGAGAGAGACAGGAAGGGCGGGGGAAGGGGGGGGGACATAAAGAGAGAAGAAGGGTGGGGTGGGAAACTGTGAAGAATTTCATGCGGGAGAGGTAGGTATCTACAAAAGATATGAAAGAGAGACAAGGAGACAGCGGCAACAAGAAAGGAAGACACAGAGGGAGAAAGATAAAAAACCAACTGACATAGAGGATGAGACAGAGGCGGAAAGAGAAAGAGACAACGACCTAGAGAAACAGAGAGAGCGAGATATGGGGCGAGGCAGGGAGGAGCAGAGACAAGAGCCAGAGAGAGAGAGAGAGCGACAGAGATGGAGGGAGATAAGGGGAAAGGGGAGAGACAGAGACACGAAGAGGAAGGGGGAGAGGCAGAGATGAAGAGAGACAGGAGAGAGGCAGAGCCAGAAGGCCAGATGGGGACAGATGCAGGAGAGGGGCGCGGGGAGCGCCGGGTGGCGGCCGGGACCGGGCTCTGGGAAGAGAGGCGCCGGGAGGCGGCGGGCCGGCTGCGAGCGCGCCCCCTCCCGGCGCGGCGGTCCTGACCCGCGGGGCCGCCCGCAGGTGTGGGAGGCGCTGCTGACCCTCGTCTTCTTCCCGGTGTGCGTGGTGTTCGCCTGGATGGCCGACAAGCGGCTGCTCTTCTACAAGTACGTGTACAAGCGCTACCGCACCGACCCGCGCAGCGGCATCATCATCGGCGCCGAGGGCGACCCCCCCAAGAGCATCGAGCTGGACGGCACGTTCTTGGGCGCCGAGGCGCCGGGCGAGGTGGGCGGCCTGGGCCCGGGGCCCGCCGAGGCCCGCGAGCTGGACGCCAGCCGCCGCGAGGTCATCCAGATCCTCAAGGACCTCAAGCAGAAGCACCCGGACAAGGACCTGGAGCAGCTGGTGGGCATCGCCAACTACTACGCGCTGCTGCACCAGCAGAAGAGCCGCGCCTTCTACCGCATCCAGGCCACGCGGCTAATGACGGGCGCGGGCAACGTGCTGCGGCGACACGCGGTGGACGCTTCGCGCAGGGCCACCCTGGCCGAGGGCCCCGGCGAGGACGAGGACGACGGCGCCAGCCGCATCTTCTTTGAGCCCAGCCTCTACCACTGCCTGGAGAACTGCGGCTCCGTGCTGCTGTCCGTCACCTGCCAAGGCGGCGAGGGCAACAGCACCTTCTACGTGGACTACCGCACGGAGGACGGCTCCGCCAAGGCCGGCTCCGACTATGAGTACAGGTGGGTCCCGGGCAGTGCTCCCCGGCCCGCCTGCGGTGGGTGGGCAGGGAGGGCCGGCTGTTCGAAGGTCATAGGTTCCGCCACCCAGCGGCCTCCAGGCTCCTCAGTCTCCTGGCTACCTCTGGCGCCCATCCTTACTTTGCTATGGGCAGACCTGCAGTATTCATTCATTCATTCATTCATTCATTCACTCTTGAGAGTCTACTTTGTACCAGGCACTGTTCTAGGCATTTGGCAAACGCTGCTGGACAAGACAGACAGCAGTGGCTGTCCACCTACCACGGGTTGCTCCTCCCATGACCATGCTCTACCTGTGCATTCTTGTGCTTGACACTCCACTGTGTTCATTATTATAGCTCCATTATATGTATCATACCTGGTAGAACAAGCACCCTCCCACACACCATTAGTAAAGTAAAAATGTTTATTGAGCACCTACTATATGCCAGGTGTATACCGCGGTGAACAAGACAGCTAAGGTCCCTACCCTCAAGTTGCAATAAGGTCATAAACTATGAAACATATAAAAACATCAGGTGATGGGGGGAAATGAAGTGGGATAAGAGGACAGACAGTGTCCAAATTGTCCCTGGGTCTTTGGTTCCACCATAAAGCTACCCACTCTTTGCACCCTCCTGTGTCTCACTGCCCCAGTCTCTCTCCGCACCCCTCTTTGAGCAGAACTGTGATCTTGTTCAGCAACTCCTACTGCACGCCTACTAGGTGCCAGATGCTTTTTAAAAATTTTTTATTGAAATATAGCTGATTTGCAATGTTGTGTTAATTTCTGCTGTACAGCAAAGTGACTCAGTTATATATATATATATATATACATTCTTTTTCATATTCTTTTCCATTATGGCTTATCACAGGATATTGAATATAGTAAGTAAGACCTTGTTGTTTATCCATCTGACAGATGCTTTTTTAAGGGGCTCAACAGAGAACAGTAAAGAAGATAACTTCTGTGTCCTCATGGGACCACAAAATTCTTTATGTATTTGTAGTTCTGTCCATACCACACTCTTTCAAGAATTATAGGTTTACAGTATGTTTTGTTATGTTAACTGATGTGCAAGTCTCCCATGGTTTCCTATAATAATAGCATTTATTGTGTGTCTTCTATGTGCCAGAAACGAATCTGGGCAATGGAGACCAGCAGTAAACGAAAAACGTAAAAGTCCCTGCCCCAATGCAGCTGACATTCTCATGGGAAAGACAGGCCATTAGAAAGTATACATTCAATACATTAAAATATCAGGGAGTGGTAAGAACAGTGAAGAAAAATAAAGCAGAATACGGGAGAGAGTGTTGATGGCTGAGCTTTTCATGGGTTCCACCTGCTGAGTGGAAGCTGAACTGTTCACAGATCTTTGGTTCTGCCATCATGCAGCAGCCAGCCCCTCATCCGCGAACTCTTCTCTTTCTGGGACTGAGGTACCTGTTTCACAGATTTTTAGTTCCACCACTGTGCCTCAGCAAAGACCTTTGGTAGCCCAGGCTCCCCTCTGCCCCATCATATCTACACATCTTTCCACTGCTTTGGACATTTGTAGGTCTTTCCCTCCACCTCAGTCAGTCCAGGATCCTTTAGTCTGCCCATCCTCATCCACCTCTCCCACCCTGCCCCTCCGCAGCCTTCCCTGAATGGAGCACAGCTGTTCACGGACCTTTGTTCCATCATCCTGTAGCATGGGATCCCTTTGGCCACCCATGACCTCCTCCCTCCATCCTCTCTGCCCATCCTACATCTCCAGCCTTCTTCGACTGAAGAAAAGGTATTCACTGTTTGGGGGCTTGCTGTGACTCAGTCTATCCACCATTCCCCTCCTACCCACACCTCTGGGTCTGCATTGCCCCCATCAAAGCCCCAAGCCTTTGCAGAAGGAAGTGAGTACACGTGTCACCTGCTGGGATCAGAGGCTGCCTTCTCACCTGCCAGTGACGTCACGAAGGAGATGTTTGAAGTGAAGGAGTAAATGCTGTTCAGTGGTGGAACCAAAGAGCCAGGAGGAGTTGACACCTTCCTATCCATCCCTGTTCTCCCAACGCAGTTGATATTCACAGGCCTGGCATCACTTATCAAGGCAGCTTAGGTCCAGGACTGGGAGGGAGGACACCTGGGCTCCAGCCCAAGCTTAGCCCTGCCCCCTGTTCCCTGTGTAAGTTCCTGCCTCAGTCTGGGTAGACAGGGCTGTCACGTACAGTTGTTGAGGTTGTGCACTGCACAAGAGCAGCACATCTAAGAAAGCGCTATTCATATAGTGGACATTGTAGATTTCTATGTCTATTATGACAATTTCCAGATTCGTGGAAATAGTGTCTTGAAGAAGGGGAGCCGTTTTCTAATTTGCCCACAGGTATCACTAGGCTATGGTGGTCCTCTGGGGTCTTAGTTTCTCCAAATTAATAATGATCTCTGAGGCCCCCAAACTGCACAGCTCTTCCAAGACTCTGAGATTTAAGCCCCTATAATCCTAACATGCTAAGGGTCTAAAATTCTAAGATTCCAGGTTTCCCACATTTTGATATTCTAATCTGTACCCCAACCAGTCTCTGATCTGATGGTTCTAAGATTTTCATTTTCTCAGATGTTGTGCACCCAGTATGGGAATATGAGTCCTGTGCACCTAGCCTTCTATGATTCTGATATCTGGTTTCTAAAATCCCCATGTTCTTTTTCTCCCCAACTTTCTTTTTTCTTCATTTATTTATTTATTGGCTGCATTGGGTCTTCACTGCTGTGCGCGGCTTTCTCTAGTTGCGGCGAGCGGGGCTACTCTTCGTTGCAGTGTGCAGGCTTCTCATTGCGGTGGCTTCTCTTGTTGTGGAGCACGGGCTTAGTTGCTTCGCGGCATGTGGGATCTTCCTGGACCAGGGCTCGAACCCGCGTCCCCTGCATTGGCAGGCGGATTCTCCCCAACTTTTTATTTTGAAAAATTTCACACCTACAGAAGGGCTGCAAATATAGTCTGGCGAGCCCTCACGTAACCTCCACCCAGATTCACCAATTGTTCCTATTTTGTCCTGTGTGCATTCACTCTCTTTCTTTAATATATAATAATATGCTTTTTGAGATGCTACTCTTTTTTAATTTTTATTTTATATTGGAGTATAGTTGATTTTCAATGTTGTGTTAGTTTTGGGTGTACAGCAAAGTGATTCAGTTATACATATACATATATCCACTCTTTTTCAGATTCTTTTCCTATATAGGTGATGACAGAATATTGAGTTCCCTGTGCTATACAGTAGGTCCTTGTTGATTATCTATTTCATATATAGTAGTGTATATTAATCCCAAACTCCTAATTTATCCTTCCCCCCCCCCCCCACCTTTCCCCTTTGGTAACCATAAGTTTGTTTTAGAAAAATATATAATAATATTAATAACTGTGGCACTTTATTAGAGTGAGCTGCAGACAGCATGGCCATTCACCCATAAACATAAGTGTGCATCTGCTACGAATAATGATATTCTCCTCCATCATCACAATACGATGATCACACTTAGGACATTTGATACTGAATCAATATTATGATCCAATCTACAGTCTATGTTTGCATTTCCCCGGTTGTCCCTATCTCACCCTTCATGGCTGTGTCTTCACCCCCTCTCTTCCCATGCAATCTGGAACCACATGGTGCATTTGGTCGTCATGTCTCTTTCACCTTCTTCAGTCTGGATCGATCCCTCAGCCTTTCCATGACTTTCATGACCCCGACACTTTTGAAGACGTTAGACCACTTACTAGAACAAGCCTCAATTTGGGTTCATCTAATATTTCCTCATGATTAGATTCAGGTGATGCACTTTGGCAGGACTCCATGGAGGTGACGCTGTGCCCTCCTCGGTGCATGGTGCCCTCCTCGGTGCATGGTGCCGGGAGGCACATGACGCCCACGTGTCCCATTACTGGTGATGTCCAGGTTAACCGTTTCGTAAAGATGGTGCTAAAAGCCCAACATTCTACTATCCCTTAAGTTTCCACTTCTAACATGCCATTACTTTAGGATTCACTAGTTAGCTAGTGCAAATATCACGAGCTAACTTTTGTTGAGTGTTTCCCCTGTATTAACTCAATCCTTATAACACTACCATGAGGTAGACAGGGTTATTACCTCCATTTTATAGATGAGGAAACCGAGGCTCAGAGGGCTACAGAATCCTAACTGCCTGGAGATCACACAGCTGGCACAGGTCGGCCCACCCAGCTGGGTGCCTTAGCCACCACGGATAGCACCCCTAGGCTGACGGCTGCCCCAACAGGGAGCCCTAGTTCCCTCCATCCAGATCTCGTCATCCAGTTCTACCTCTGCCAGAATCTAGGGGTCCCTCTGCCCCTCCCACAGAGGGATAGGGGGGATATTATAGAGTTTTGACATCTGTTAACATCCCAGAGTCATTTTGATGTCTGCAGCCCTGCCAGGAGGAGCCCACTCATTCCCTGTTCCCTCAAAGTTTCACCCTGACTCAGGCCCTGCCTCATTCCCTCCCCCACCCCATAATAGAACATCTTGCATGTGCTTTAGAGAGTTACACAACTGACGCTCTTTTAAACCTAAGCCAGTTCACGTCCCTCCTCTGCTCGGAGGCCTCTCATGGTTCCCATCTCACTTGGAGTAAAGGCCAAAGTCCTCACCGTGGCCCACCAAGGCCCCATGACATCTGCCCCTGTTCCCCTGCTCCCTCAAGATGCAGCCTCCCTGGTGTTCCTCAAACAGTCCAGGCTCACTCCTGCCTCAGGACATTTGCACTGGCTGTTCCCTTTACAGGAATACTCTTCCCCAGATATCCTCCACGTGGCTCCCTCCCTCAGGCCTCTGCTCAGACGTCACCTCCTCAGAAAAGCTTTCCCTGACCACTCTAACACAGCTCCTTCTCCTCACTCTCTACCCTCCTTCCTCTGTTTTCTCCAGACCATCATCACCACCTGACATTATATGTTTTATTATTCGTCTCCTGCACTGGAACAGAAGCTCCACCAGGGCAAGGGTTTTCCTCTGATCTGGTTTGCTGCTGTTTCCCCAACACTAAGAACAGTGCCTGGCACACAGCAGATGCACAATACATGTTTGTTGGATGAATGAACTGTAATTAAATCCCTAGATGTGTAATTGTCACTGTGATATGGCTCTGCCATGGGGCTGTTCCCGTGTTCCCAGCATTGCCCAGCAGTTACTCGGGGAGTGTATGTTGAATGACTGAATGATGCCAAGTTAAGGAGTGTGGACTTTCTCTTGGGGATATCTGGGAGCACAGAATGGTTTTTATGAGAAGCATGGCAAGGTCAATTCTGGGCCCTATGTCCCTGCTACTGAAAGTGTGATCCATGTACCAGAACCATTCACATCCTTTGGGCGCTAACTAAAACTGCAGAGTCTTGAAACCCAGGCGCTACTGAACCAGAATCTGCATTTTAACAAGATGCCCCAGGGAATTCGTGTGCACATGGAGGTTGGAGAAGCATGGCTGTGGACCACTCCAGGCTCCCTCTACACCCTGGGACTTTGCATGTGCTGTTCCCTCTGCCTGGAGCTCTCCTGCCCACTAAATCTTCTCCCATGAAGCCTGCCCTGATCTGACCTTCATCATCAGATGATGATGTTGGGAGGGACCAACTCTGTCTTGTTCTCCCCCTGCATCTCTTGCCCCGGAGAAGCCCACCCTCATTCACCCTCGGTATTACTTGTTTAATGCCTGTCCACCATTATATTTGTAAGTTCTTCCGTGGTGCGGCCCCCTCCTCTAGGAGGCCCACCCTGACTCCTCCCACCTCCCCCACAGCCTTTGAGCGACCTTCACCCCTTTCTTTCCCCTCTCCTCCACCGCAGCGAGGGCACGCTGGTGTTCAAGCCGGGCGAGACACAGAAGGAGCTGCGTATCGGCATCATCGACGACGACATCTTCGAGGAGGACGAGCACTTCTTCGTGCGGCTGCTGAACCTACGCGTGGGCGACGCGCAGGGCATGTTCGAGCCCGACGGCGGCGGGCGGCCCAAGGGGCGGCTGGTGGCGCCGCTGCTGGCCACCGTCACCATCCTGGACGACGACCACGCGGGCATCTTCTCCTTCCAGGACCGCCTGCTGCACGTGAGCGAGTGCATGGGCACCGTGGACGTGCGCGTCGTGCGCAGCTCGGGCGCGCGCGGCACCGTGCGCCTCCCCTACCGCACAGTGGACGGGACGGCGCGCGGCGGCGGCGTGCACTACGAGGACGCGTGCGGCGAGCTCGAGTTCGGCGACGACGAGACCATGTGAGCGCGCCGGTCGGGCAGCCCGCGGGCCGGGGCAGACCGAGCGCGGCCGGCGAGAGGGGCGGGACCAGGACGGGACGGTGCCCGGGCGGGGCGGGGCCTGGATGGGCGAGGTCGAGAAGCGGGTGGACCTCGGAGAGGCGTGGTCTTGGAAAGGGGTGGGGCCTTGATGGAGCCCTCCTCTTGAAACGGAGAGGTCAGGGGAAGTGGGGCAGGGCCCAGGGAAGAGGTGAGACAGGGGAGAGGAGGGAGGAGACTGGAGTGACGGGGCGTGGCCAAGATGTTGGGACGGGATGTGGGCGGGGCTTGGGAGAACGGGGCTGGTTTGGGGAGAGGAGAGTGGGACCCCAGGAAGAAAGGCCAAGTGAGGAGAGAGGAGAGGAAATAGGGTGGGACCCGGGGAGAGGAATGTGGAAGGCTTAATTGGTAGAATGGAGGAGTGTGGCCTGAGGTTCCTTTCGAGGTGGGAAGGTGTCTGTGGAAATGGAGGGCGAGTGGGGTCTGGGTAGGGACTCAGGGAAAAGGACAAGGACAGCGAAAGAGGGCGGGGTCTAAGGAGATGGGGCAGAGACTGAGGAGGTGGATGGGAGAAGGGGTGAAGCTATTGGGTAGGCGGAAGAACCTGGGGAAATAGCAGGAGACCTAAGAGGAATGTGGGAGAGGCTTTGGGAAGAGGCCGAGTAGGAATATGGGGGCCTAGGAAGAGACACGGGAAGCTGGAGGGCTGGGATTTGGGAGGGTGGGGTGGAATCTCGGGAGGCGAGCTGGATACACAGGAATACGTATGTAGACACACAGACACAACCAACACGCACACCGGCACATACGGACACACAAAGTCAAAGACACAGAGTCAGGGCTGGTCTCACGCCCAGACACCCGGCCACCCCTTACACAGATGCCCGAGTCCCCCCCCATGTGTGCCTGCAGCCTCACATCCCCCTCCCCCTTCCCCCCGCCCCCCCCCCCCCCCCCGCCTGCCTGGGATGCAGAAGGTTCCTCCCCTCCTTTGCCCGCTCCCTTCCGCCCCCGCACGCCAGTCTGTCTCTCTCCTCCTGCCGCCCACGCTCCCCCCACCTAGCGGAGGCCCTACCGCGCTCCCCTTCCCTCTCCCCCTCCCAGCTTCTAGTGGCTTGGCCTCCCGCTCAGCTTCTCACTGCTCTATCTCTCCATCTCTCCGTTTGCGTCTCTGCGTCTCTCGCTCCTGGCACTCCCCCTCTGGGTTTCTGTTAATCTCTAGATCTCTGTCCCCAGTATCTAGCTAGCTCTCTGACTCGGGTTATATTTCAGTCACGAACTCTCCATACCTTTCCATCTCTCTCTCTGTCTGACTTGGGTTGAGAACTTAGGTTGGGGGCTGAGGGCACCGTTCCGGGCCCCATGTCTCCCACCCAAGAGGCCGAGGGGATGGAGGGCGTTATCTTTCTACTTGTTCCAGTCCTTCTTGTAGTCTGTCGCTTCCAACCAACTTCCCGCCGCTACAAACCCACAGGCCCTCTCCTCCAGCACATGGCTTCCCCAGGCTGGGACACCCTCTGTCCCCCACCCCCGCCCAAGCTTCCAGCTGTGGCTTCAGGAGACAGAGAACAGGAGGCTAATTAGCGTTTAGGGAAACACATCCTTCCTCTGACGGGCAGGCGCTAATTAGAGATGCTTCGAAGCAGCTGGTTTGGAGGGTTGGCCCCAGGCAGGATCAACACAGAGATGGAAGAGAGACACCCAGAGATGGGGCGGCGGGGAGATATGCAAGAGAGAGAGACAGACAGAGAGGCACCCAAAGACAGAAGAGACCTAGCGAAAGAGAGACGGAGCCAGAGTAAGGGAGAGTCAGAGAGAGAAACAGAGAAGAGAGAGAGAGCACGAGAGAGACAGAAAGACACAAACTGAGAGATGGATACCGAGGAAGCCAGAAGCTGAGTGACAGAGGCCCATCAAGAGAGGGGAAACGGGATTGGGAGACTGAGACAGAGGAAAACTGAAAGGAAGAGAGATGCAGGGGAGATCAAGAGAGACGTTCTTCTCACTGAGAGGAAGTCAGTGGGACTCAGGGAAGGAAAGGTCCTCCTGATGCTACAGAGAGAAAAGAGTTTGGGTCAGCAAGAGAGGATGGGAGACAGGATAAGAAAGAGACTGGGTCTGAAATCAGAGTGGAGTTCCCAGGAAACAAGGAGGGCAGGCGTGAGTATGACAAAATGTCAGGCTGGGGAGGAAGGCTGTTTCCTTTTTAAAAAAATAATTAATTAATCAGTTTTTATTTGAACTATAGTTGATTTATGATATTGTGTTAGTTTCAGGTGTACAGCTCAGTGATTCAGGTATATGTATATGTATATATATGTATATATATATTCTTTCTCAGATTCTTTTCCATTACAGATTATTACAGGATATTGAATATAGTTCCTTGTGCTATACAGTAAATCCTTGTTGTTTATCTATGTTATATATAATGGTGTGTATCTGTTAATCCCATACTCCTAAGGCTGCTTCCTTTGATCTCAGGAAGTCCTGCCCTTGTCTAGCTCGAGTCCCTCTTGCTGTCCCTTGGTAGTTGGGTTTCTCCTCCTTTTGGGTCCCGTGAGGGCACACTTGTCTGGGCGCCAGTTGGCGCGTGTGTCACTGCGTGTCAGTCACTGCGTGTCAGTGGATCACGGCGTGTCTGAGAGAGAGTGAGCGTCGGAGGTGTGTGTGTATCACCCTGTCAGTGTGTCAACGTGTCAATAGCCGTCTGCGTGTGTCAGGAGACCCCCTGCTTGCTGCGGTGTTTCAGCACCGCGGACAGCTCCCAGCCCACTCCTGAGGTGGGGGGCACCCATTTTTTCCACCCACAGAAAATTTTAAATATCTTGAGACTGGGAGTGGGTGAAGGCGGAAGTAGGCGTATGTCTCCACGTGACCGTCTTGTGTGCGTCTGTCTTTGCATGGGTGTCACTGTGTCCTGTGCGTTCGTGTGTTGAGATAGGTCTGTTGACTGAGACCCCTTTGCTTAGATTGTGTTGACTTTGGCTATTCCATTCTGTTGCATTCAGTCTCTCCAACACTGACAGACGGAGATGGGGAGAGGAGGACACAGAAAGAAAGGCAGAGAGCTGGGGAGAGACTGAGACAGAGAAGGTCAGAGAGATGGAGAGAGAGAGACACAGAGGCTGATAGATGGGCAGAGAGACAAAGGAAGACTGAGAGACTGTGATGCAGAGAGAGATGTTGAAGGGAATAAACAGACACCAAGAGGCATAAAGAGTGAGGTGTAAGGAAGGAGAATCTACATGGAACCACAGCAGGGGTCTTACACGTTGGTGATGTCGCCCAGGCTGTGGAGGGGGTGTCGTGCTAGTTGGCATCTGGTCCGTGTGATTTTGCCACTGCATAGGGAATGGCTGTGGGGTATGATGGTGTGTGGGTGTGGGCGATGTGATTGGCTGTGCTTCCTCTGCTGGGTGACTGTGTGGGCTGGGTGTTTGTGTTTCTGGGTTCTGGGGCCAGGCCTTGTGGTTCCTACAGCTGAAAGAGCTGCTAGTGGCAGAGCTGTGGGCTTTGGGGGGTTGTGGGTCTTCGTAATAGAGGGGGGGTCGGTTGTATGCCTGAAGGGGATGGATAACTTTTGGCTGTTTCTCCCCGCCCACCCTCCTGGTTACCATGGCAGCGGGGATGCAGAGAAAATCAATTAGCCCTCTGTTACACCTGCGAATGTGGTCAGGACAGGAAACAGGAAGCCAAGGGTCTCCCGGACTGAAAACTCTGAGTGAACAACTGCTTATGGAGGGCACACTATATGCCAGGCACTGTTCTAGGCGTTGGGGATACAGCAAAGAACATAAATGAACAAAGATCACTGCCCTGGTGGAACTTACAATTTAATGTGAAGAGGCAAATGGCAAACAATAAACAAAATAAACACATTAGACGGTGTGTTAGAAGATGATCTGGAACAAAGAAGACATAGAGCAGGGGAAGGGGGCCAAGCATGCTGGGGTAGGGGTAGGGATGGATTTCAATATTAAAGAATGCAGTGGGAGTGGGTCTCATTGAGAAAGAAAGTAAAGTTTGAACAGAGAACTGGAGGAGCTGAGGGAGTGAGCATGGGGAAACCGTGTTCTAGGTGGAGGGAACAGCCGGTGCAAAGGCCCTGAGGCACAAGCAGACCTGGTAGGTTCAAGGAACAGCGAGGAGGCCAGCGTCGCTGGAGGGAGTGAGCGAGGGCGAGAGGGCTGGGAGGCCAGAAAGGGAACAAGGGCCAGATGGCAGGGGTTCTTGTGGGCCATTCTTGGGTCTTTGGCTCTTCTTCTGGGTGAGATGGGAGCCAGGTGAATGTTCTGAGCAGAGGAAGGAAGCACCCAGTCTAACCTAGGTTTTATCGGGATCCCTCAGCTTGATGCTTCATACAAACTCAGCTTCGTCAGATGCTTCTGAGCTTGTTTCTGTCAAATGGGGATAATAAGAGAGCCTTCCTCCCAAGGGTTGTTGTGAACATTGAATGAGATTCCAGAGCCTGAGATGGAGTGAGTGCTCAAGAAACTGGGTGGCTAATGGGCAAGTTATTGGTGATTCAGGGGGAGGGGGTCTTAGGCTGCGTGCTCTCCCTCTCTGCTCAGGAAAACTCTTCAGGTGAAGATAGTTGACGATGAGGAATATGAGAAAAAGGATAATTTCTTCATCGAGCTGGGCCAGCCACAGTGGCTTAAGCGAGGGATTTCAGGTAAGGGGTGATGGGTGGGCTGTGGGAGAGGTAAGGGGTCCAGGGTGGGGGGACCCTTGGAGGCTCAGTTGTGGGCAATCCTTCAAGCTCGTGGATCTGAGCTTCCCAGGGAAGATCTCACCTTCTCCCTGTCTCTGTCTCTCCCCAGCTCTGCTACTCAATCAAGGTGAGTGGACTTACTTCCAGACCTTGGGGGGGGGGGGGCACCGGAGGGAGGGTCTTGGGGGTGGGTCAGTGCCTCAAGTTCCCCTCAAGGTCAGGTTTGAGGCAGGTTGCAGGTGTGATAAATTTGGTGGAACCAGTGTGAATTTGGGGTGACAGAAGTTTAAAGGCCAAGATCGTGTTTTGGTTGTAGTTAAGATGGTGGGGGGGAGTAAGTCATAGAATCCAATTTGGGTTTGTGGTGGGGTCAGAGGGAATCAGGTTTGAGGTTGATTAGGGCTGGGTTGAGGTTGGGATTTGGGATCAGTATTAGGAACTGGGTCAAAGCTAGAATTAAGATGGAGATTGGCTTCTGGGTTTGTGGTGGGATCTGATTAGAACTGGGGTCAGATTGAGGTCAAAGCTAAGGTTGGAATTTGAGGTGAGTTTGAGGAATTTGAGGGTAGAGTTGGAGCCAAGGTCAGAGATGGGGGTGAGAGTTGGGTCTAGGGTCAGGGGCTTGGAGATAGTGACAGAGTAATTTTGGAGCTGAGATCAGAATTGGGGTTTGGGGTTAAGATTAAGGATAGACTGAAGATTATATTAGTCAAGGTAAGTAATACAAGCTACTAGAACAAATAGGCCCCTAAATCCCAGTAGCTTAACACAATAAAAGTCATTTCTCACTCAGGCATAGTTTTCTGAGACTGTTCCTGGTTGGCGGGTGGCTTTCTTATGAGAGTTAGGATTGGGTTGGTGCTGGGCTTGGAGCAAAGGATCAACATCCTTTGGGGAGGTCAATGAGCCCAGAGCCAACTGTAGATGGTTCTGGGTCCAAGATTTGTACCAAAATCGGGAATCCCCCTCTCTCCTCACCACCTCAAACACACTCTAGGATGTTTTCAGAGCTTGGATATGAAGACCAGGCCTCTTCCACAGGGTGGTGATGGTAATGACGATAGTGGTGATAATAATAAAGTAACCTTTTTAGTTATTGTGTGCCAGGCACTCTTCTAAGCACTTCACATGAATTAACTCCTTTAACTAGGAGTTAATAGGAAACCACCCTATGAGGTAGGTACTGTTATTGTGCCCATTTTACAGATGTGAACTCTGAGGCACAGAGAGACTAAGGTATTGTCCAAGGTCACACAGCCCCCACCACATGAACCTCAGAGCCCACCAACTGAACTTCGTGGACCAGCCCATGGGAGCTGGGTCTCAGGTTGGGGAAGGTGGTGGTCAGATGGGAGGCAGGGGCAGGGGGCGGAAGCATCACCAAGGAGGCGTCCCAGAGAAGAGCAGACAGGGTTTTCTTCATCAGTGGGAACAGGTAGTAAAGGCGTCGCAGGCCCAGGTAGGTAGGTCTCCTTGGAGTCTAACTCCCATCCCTCATGCTGCAGGGGATGGGGACAGGAAACTGACAGCTGAGGAGGAAGAGGCTCGGAGGATAGCAGAAATGGGCAAGCCGGTTCTTGGGGAAAACTGTCGACTGGAGGTCATCATTGAGGAGTCGTATGATTTTAAGGTGATTTTCTGGGACCTCACCTTCCTGGAGTCTTGCCTGGGTCATTTCCTTGGGGAGAGTCCAGGAGGGGATCAACCATGAGGGTCACAAGGGAAGGGCAACCAAGGTCCGAGGCCACCGTCTGTGTCCCTCCGTTAGCACCATGGACAGCACACGCTTCCCTTGTCCCTTCTTGCTAGAACTGGGATATGAAAGGTTGAGGACCCCTGAGCATGGGGTGTGAGCCCGCATCCCCAGTACCCCTCATGGAGCTGCCCTGGGGTGATCATGGGCCATGGTCTCTCCCCACCCTCTCATCCCCAGAACACGGTGGATAAACTCATCAAGAAAACGAACTTGGCTTTGGTGATTGGGACCCATTCGTGGAGAGAGCAGTTTTTAGAGGCAATTACGGTGAGCGCAGGTAAGTGGGAAGGGAGGAGAGAGGAAGAGAGAAAGAAGAGAGGGATGGAGAGACAGAGAGACAGAGGAAGAGAACTGAAAGGGAGAGGGAAAGAGGGACATGGAGAGAAGGACAGAGAGCGATAGAGAAGAGAAAGAAGACAGGAAAGACACAGGGATATGCAAAGAAAAAGACTAAGAAACAGATACAGAAAGACAAAGGAAAAGATAGGGAAAGTATACAAATAGGAGAGATAGACACACAGAGAGGCACACAGAATCCCAGAGAAGGACAGAGATGCGGAGAAAGCATGAAAGGTGTGGAAAATGAAGACGCAGAGGGCCAGAGAGAGAGAGAGGCAGGTAGACACAGAGACACGGAAAAGTTGGTGGAGACAGGGGCAGAGGTGGAGAGCTGTGAAGCGGTGGGATCCCAGCCCGGGCTTTCTCCTGGCGTCAGGTAATTGGAGGGTGGAAACAGGTTAAATGGCGTGGCCTCTCCACACAGCCTGGGTTCCTCTGTTGCTATGGAGACAGTCTCCAGGGCACCCAGTTCTCCCACCTGAGCGGGTTCTCACCCCCTTAGGCCTCAGACAGGCTCACACTGCCCCCCTGTGGCCAGATATTTGATGACATGGATTCACAGACACAATCTTGGAGACCAACACTGGCCATCTGTGATAGGAATTGGGGAAACTGAGGCCAAGAGACTTAAGAGGGACTGGCCTGAAGTCCCTCAGGGAATCCAGAAAGGACCAGGGTGGAACTCAGGACTTCTGTCACTTGAATAACATCAGGTTTCCTTCAGGGAGGCCAAGCTGGTGGGAACTGAAAACACACGAGGAATTGTGGTTGGAAAGAAACTGGTCGGTGGGATCAAAAGAAACGAGGCATCAGGGATGGAAAAGTAGCCGGTAGCAGGCCTAGAGACACCAGATTGTAGGCCTAATAGAAATGAAGTGGCATCTCCCTCTGAAGCCACATTCTTTCAACATCTACTTCTGAAGGATCCTCTGGACCCGGTCCTATGCAGGGCCATTGCTGGGGACAAAGAAATGATCATGACAGCTCGGGACCTGTCCTGACAGAGCTCACTGTCCAGTGGGGGAAACAACCTGTCACAAGAGAGTGACGACCCAGATTGGGCAGGACTGGGACGGGATCCGCAGGGAGCTATGGGGGAACCACATCGGGTGTCTGACCCAACTTGAAGGTCAGGGAGGGCTTCCTGGAGGAGGAGCCTTCTGATCTGAGTCTTCAAATAGGAATAAGAGTTAGCCAGGAGGAGGGAGCCAGGCAGAGGGAAATCCAGAGTCTGGAAATGTGCAAGATTATGGCACATTTAGGGAGGGTGATTGGTTTCAGGCATGAAGAAAAGGCATGGGATGAGGTATGAGAGGTGAGCAGGGTCCAGACCCCAAAGGCCTTAGAGGCCACAGGAGTGGGCTTGGGTGTCATTTTAGGTGCAGTGGGGAGCCATGGAGCTTTTTTCTTGTCTTTTCTTTTTTTTCCCCATGGAGTGTTTTTTGAATGAGGGGAACTCCTGGAAGTGGAGAGAACCTGTGGAAGGAAGAGCGAGAGGGTGGGATGGGGTGTGAGTTGAGGCTGTCAAAACTGGCAGGAGATGGGTCATGCAGGGTCTGAGAGGATGTGGTGAGGAATTTGAGCTTCAAGAACAGTGGGGAGCCAGAGAGGTCCCTCTAGGGGCTTAGTGAAGGTAAGAGGGTTGCATGAAACTGAAACTGGGGGTGTGAGATGGTGGTTGTGGAGGCCATGGGTCTATAGAAAGCAAGTGATTAGATCAGAGGAAGTAGTAGAGGAAGAATAAAACCATTATGGTAATAATAACAGTAATAATAATCACAACGATGACGACGATGAAGACAGATTGAGTGTCAGGCAGCTTTGAAGTCCATTTCCTGTATGAACTCATTTAATGAATGTATCCCGAGTATCTGGGTTGGGGCTTGATCATTTTGTACTTTGTTCCTTTTGGTTCCTCACGTGAGCACAAAGCTTTTTGAGGTGCTGAAGAAGGGTGGTTCTCGCTTCCTTAGGGGATGAATCATGTCCCATCTTGCACTTAGAGGTGATTTTGTATTTCCTTCACCTCCCGATGGAAAGTTCTTTGCAGGCTGGACTTGGTTTCAGGCATCTTTGAATCGCCCCCCAGGCACCGGCATGGGCCTTCAACAATGGCTGCAACAATGACAGTCACAGTGGAGATGTGCCCGGCCCCATAGAGAGCATATTATATGGCCTGACTCATGTAGTCATCCCAGCCTCTCTTGAGGCAGGTCTGATTATTATTCCCATTTCTCAAATAGACATTCAGAGGCTCAGACAGGTTAGGACACTGATTCAAGATCACACAGGGTTTGACACCAAAGAGTCAGCTCCAGAACCACAGGCATACCCGTGAGGCTCCCTCTAGATGGGAGAGGCTGGAGAAGTAAGCAGAGGCCAGAGCCTGTGGGTACTGGAATGCCAAGCTCAGGAGTGTGGGCCTGGATCTGAGGGCAATGGGGAGCCAAGGCAGGATTTGGAGCAGGACAGGGAGAAGCCCCAAGAGACAGAGTGATAGCAGCCCCCTCCCTCCCAAGAGTGTGTCTTCCCTGCTCTGACCTCCGCCATGTCTCAGTATGGTCAGTTAGGGATGCGTTCAGTGGCAAACAACAGAAAACTTGACCGTAAGTGGCTTAAGCACACTAGACTTTATTTTTTCTCACGGAACAAAAAAAAAATCTGTAGGAGGCAATCAAGAGTTAGCAGCAGCTCAGTAATGTCATTAAGGGCCCAGGCCCCGTCTTTATTTCTCTTTCCCATTCTCAGCTGTGGTCCTCATGGTTGCAAGATGGCTGCCGTACATCCAGGTGTCAAGTCCATACTCCAGGCAGGAAGAAAGGAAGCTGGGAAGCAGGAAGGGGCAGAGTGCCTGTTGCATTTGAGTTTCCAGTTCTAGTTTCCAATTGCATTTTACTTGGGGTCGCAGCAAAAACATTTTCTTTGTGATGCAACATGCAGAACCGAGAAACCTCACAAACCACTTAGTTAAACATTTACAAATTCAACCATTTATTTCTTTAACAAGTCAAGTGGCTATGTGAGCTAGAAAAGTGGGAAAGGGATATATGACCTGAATCCCCAAATCCATCAGTCTCTCTCTGCCTCCACTGCCACCAGCTGTCCTATGCTCCCTGACATTCCAAGGAACCATTGGGTGGGACCATGGAAAGTGGCTTCATGATTTGGTGGCTGGTCTGGCTTTTATTTCCTGACTTAACGTGAGCAACTGGCCAGGGGTTACAATGTTTCTTATCAGCATCCTTCCAGATGTAATTCGTGGCACACTCAAGTGTGTTCATTGCTTCTCATTCATTGCTTTCTGCTTATCAGTTTCAGGTGAGGTAGGAAGACATTTCATCTGCACTTTCCCATTACACAAGTCACTGCAGGTCAAAAGTGGGTCAAATTCGGTCACAATAGGTGACACAAACAGCTCTAAGGATGATGCATCCTTTACAAATCTCAGAAAACACATCTGTAACAACAGGACCCCTATCAGGAAAGCTAGAGCTTTCCAGAAACCCTCTGTTTATGTCTCATGGCCAGACTGGATCACACGACCACTGCTGCAAGGTATTCTGGGAAACCAAGTATTTAGCTGAGGACCTGACTGCTGTTGGCTGCATGGAATTCTGGGAAAGTGAATATTTTTATCTGAGGACAGTGCTGTTGCTAGCCTCAAGGGATTCTGGGAAAGTGACTAATGTTAGCTGGGCACATGGTTCTCTCTAGCCTCAGGGTATTCTGGGAAAGTGAGCACCTTTAGCTGAGCATGTGGCTACCGTCAGCTGCAATGAATCAGAGGAAGTGAATATTTCTAGCTGCACACCTGGCTGTCAGTAGCTGTAAAGGCTTCTGGGAAAGGCATATCTTTAGCTAGGGACATGGCCACCCCTAGCAGAAGGGATCCTGGGAAACTGCGTATTTTTTATCTGGGCACATGGCCTCCTCTAGCTTCAAATGATTCTGAGAAAATGAATATTTTTACCTGGGCCCATACATTCTCTTAGCTGCAAGGGATTCTGGGAAAGCAATTCGTTGGGGACTTGCTGCCTAGAAGTTGAACGAAAGGGGGGCCCTGTAGGTGAGGAAGGAGGCATGGGCGTGTGCCCCAGCTGGGTCGTGTGCCCACAGGGGACGAGGAGGAGGAGGAGGACGGGTCCCGGGAGGAGCGACTGCCGTCGTGCTTTGACTACGTCATGCACTTCCTGACGGTGTTCTGGAAGGTTCTGTTCGCCTGCGTGCCCCCCACCGAGTACTGCCACGGCTGGGCCTGCTTCGGTGTCTGCATCCTGGTCATCGGGCTGCTCACCGCCCTCATTGGGGACCTCGCCTCCCACTTCGGCTGCACCGTTGGCCTCAAGGACTCTGTCAACGCTGTCGTCTTCGTGGCCCTGGGCACCTCCATCCCCGGTAACCCCTCAGGAGACCACTTGTTGGGGGAGTGTCTCAGAGAAGCCAGGCAGGTGGACCCTAAGAGAAAGGCCCTGCAGAAATAAGGTGGTGGAATCCTACAGAACCCATATGGTGGGTCCCTTGGAAATAGGCAGGTGGGTATAATAGAAACTAGGTGGAGGGAACCCATGGATTCAATATGTGAATTGAATCCTCCCCAAAAGCAAGCAGGTGGAATGTCCCATAGAACTAAGATGGTGGGAAATGGCAGAAACCAGACGATGGATGCCAGGGAAAGAAAGTGGCAGGACATTGAAGAGACAGGTGTTGGAAGGAGGGTCCCATAGAAATAAGGTGGGAACTTCATAGAAACCGTGCAGTGAGTTCCACAGAAACAAGATGTTCATTTTCCGTTTCCTCCCCCTGCCGAGCAACCAGATGAAAGATTCCATAGACCTTTGTTGCTGGGCATGATAGGAACCAGGCCAATGAATCTCAAAGCTTTAACTAAGATGAGAGTCAGAGTAGAAACCACGTGTTGGAGAAGGTGCCATAGAAATAAGATAGTGAGGCCTCAGAGACTACAATGTACGTGATCCCCTCTTCCCCTAAAATCTGAGGGAGAGTCCCTTAGAAACCAGGTGGAGGAGACTGAAATTCCTGTAGGAGGGAGGAGACCACGCGAGGAGGCAGACACCTTTCTTTTCCACATCAATGTGTTCACCAGCCAGGTGGTGGCGCTGTAGGCCCAGACAGCAGGTGATGGGTCCTGTAGAAAGCAACCATTGGTGAATGGGTCTGTGAAGCCTGCCCTCCACACCAGAGACTTGCAGTCTTAGTGAGATGTTCAGGAATGGGTGGAGGCCAGAGAAGCGAAGCTTGACAGAAGCCAAGTGGGGAATTGATGGGCAAGGGGTGCCATGTGGCTGGGGCCTAACATTTATCTTGTCCAGCCAGGTGGCAATGGGCAGTGGGTTCATGGGAAACAGCTAGTGATTCCCGGCGAAAGCAGGCAGCAAGTCCCAGAGAAAGTAGGCAGCAAGCCCCATAGAATAGAGTGGATTCCACAAAAATCAGGTAGTGTGTGTGTCCGACAGAAAGCAGATTGAGTCCCACAGTAAGCGGGCAGCAAGTCTTGTAGAGAGCAAGCAGCAGACCCCATAGAACATAGGCAATGGTGGGGAATAATAGAAACTAGGCAGGGGGGCCCATAGATTCAGTATGTCAACTGAATCCTCCCCCAAAGCAACAAATGGGATGTCCCGTAGAACTAAGGTGGTGGGAAATGGTAGATACCAGACGATGGATTCCATAGAAAGAAGGTGCCAGGGCATTGAAGAGACAGGTGATGGGAGGGGGGGGGGGTCTCATAGAAATAAGGTGAGGACTTGATAGAAACCATGTAGTGGGTCCCATAGAAAGCAGGCAGCAGGTCCCATTGAGAGAGGCGGTGAGTTCCAGGGAGTAGGTAGTGGATCCCATTGGTTGCAGACCCGTTCCATAGAAAGCAGGCAGCGGGGCCTGTAGCGAGCAGGCACAGAGATGGCGATCGACTTTGCCCCCTGGGTGGGGTCAAGGGCACAGAACTCCAGGAGTGGGAGGCGAGGCCCGCGCGACACTGGGGTGAGGAGTCTGGATCCTTGGGCCAGCGGGGTGCTGGTGGGTCTCTGGGGAGCAAGTGACTGACGAAGCCAGGCGGATGCTCGTGGGGGGGCCCGCGGAGCCCCCCCTGAACCGCGGCGTCTCTGCCCCTGCAGACACGTTCGCCAGCAAGGTGGCGGCGCTGCAGGACCAGTGCGCCGACGCATCCATCGGCAACGTGACGGGCTCCAACGCCGTGAACGTGTTCCTGGGCCTGGGCGTGGCCTGGTCGGTGGCCGCCGTGTACTGGGCGGTGCAGGGCCGCCCCTTCGAGGTGCGCACCGGCACGCTGGCTTTCTCCGTCACGCTCTTCACCGTCTTCGCCTTCGTGGGGATCGCCGTGCTGCTGTACCGGCGCCGGCCGCACATCGGCGGCGAGCTGGGCGGCCCGCGCGGCCCCAAGCTCGCCACCACCGCGCTCTTCCTGGGCCTCTGGTTCCTCTACATCCTCTTCGCCAGCCTGGAGGCTTACTGCCACATCCGGGGCTTCTAGGGTCCTCCCCAGGGACTCGGCCTGCCCCTCGAGACCACCGCCTCCGCGCTGGACTGGCTCTCCTTTGTCCTCCAGAGATTTGTCCTCCAGCCTCCTCTCCTGGGCCTCGGCCTCCCTTCCTCCTGGGAAGCCATCTCCCCCTGTCCTCGGTCCCCGCTTCCAGCCTCCTCCCTTCCCCTCGGGAGCCTCCCCAGGTCCTCCTGCCAACAGCCCCGTCGGTTACCTGCAAGTCCAGCCCGTCCGTCCGTGTTCGTTACCGGCTTTGTTACTGGAGCAATTTCCACCTCGAGGCCCCTCCCCAGAGAACCCTCCCTCATCCGGAATCCTCTACAGAGTCTCCCATCTGTCTCCCTAGGCACCCAGGCTTGCTCCATGCCATAAGTCCCCCTTCCTCTAGAGGACCCCCTCACCACTTCCACGGACCTGTGCCCCAGGGCCTCAGAACTCAGCCCTGCCTGGGGGGCCCTTGAAGGAGGCTGGTCCATCCCAGGAGGTCACAGATCTCAGCCCTTTCCCCCAACCCTCAGGGAGCTCTGTGGGCCTCGGGGGATGGGGGAGGAACAGATGGGTACGAGCACAGGGGGGCACACCTTCCCTGATTTCTCCACTCAGGCCCTTGGGAGGACACTAATTCTCGAGGCTTGGAGAAGGGAGGGGAAAGTTTGGGCTTCCAGAGCTGGAGGAGGCACATTTTGGACCTGTAACTTCTCACCTTCCAGCGCCCTCACTTGCCTCCACTACCTCTGAGAGCCCAGCCACGCCTTGGAGGTGGGAGGGGGGCTATGTGTGTACATAGTGTGTTTGGGGGCGGGGGGACGCGGGAGGGTGCATGACTTGGGGAAAGGGTGACAGACGTTTCTACTGAGAGGGCAGCAGACTCCCTCAGCCGTGAGAATTGGCTTTGGGGAGGAGGCCAGGAATCCAAGGGAGTACAGCCGATCTCCCCTGACTATCTAGAAGGCTCATTTTGCCCTCAGTGCCAGCCAATCCGGGCAGGACCCTCGAAGAGGAGACCGAGGGTCCCAGAGGACCAATGCTACATGCCAGCAAATGCTGCCACATCTCTGCCTGATGGGGAGCAGGGGTGGGTGGGAGGGTGGGACTGGGGCCAGGGGGTCTGGGTGGGCATTTTTAACTTCGGAGGCCACCTATCTGTTGGTAGGCCATGTGCATTTTCTTACTGTTGATGTTTCCTGCCCAAAGGACACACTTGGGGTGCGAGGAGTGCTGCCCACTTCTTGGGACCCTGAGGATGACCCCGCAACCCCCGTAGCACTCTTCTTCCCACAGGTTTTTAGCGTCCTATCGTCCTGCTGTGCATCAGCCCCAGCGTCCCAGACCTGTTGCCCACTTGCCTTCTCTACTCCTAGCTCATCAGCACCAGTCGCTGTCTCTTTTCTTTGTGATTTCTGTAAAAGTTGCCATAAAACTTTGAAATTCTGCCTGGAAAAACAGCCTCCCCGTGGGAAGTTGGGATTCACGAGGGGAGGGCTAATGAAGTCTTTGATGGAAATTTGGGCAACTGTGAAATACACCAAATAATCTGGGTTTTTCCATGCTCCCCTCATCCTCTGCCAGGACACACCGGCAGGCACCAGCCACTCTGAAGATCAGCCCTAAGCTCCCCCTAGCCACGCCCCCACTCATTACCCAGGAGCTGCACTAGCCACGCCCTCATCCATCACCCAGTAGCTTCCCTAGCCACGCCCCCACTCCCTCAGCCACAAACTATTCCGCGTCATAGGGTATCCTGGGAACGCGGAAGAGAAGGACCCTGAGTCGCCTGAGCAGGAGAGCCGGGGTTGATGCGGGTTTCCTAAAGAAAGCAGGTAACTGTCTCAGAGGAGGGGTGTGTGTGTGTCCGGTTAAAGGGCACAGCCTCTGTAAAGGTGTGCAGCCTTGTGAGTTAATGACTTTTTCATAGTCTTGCAAGTGGTTGAATCCTGCAAGCAAGAATGGAGTGTGGGCACGTGGGGAGTGGGGAGTGGACCTGGGAGGGGGTGGGCAATGTGGACAGTTTCCAGCCCAGAGAGTGAGGTCTCCCCTGGGCTTGGGGAGCCAAGTGGGGGGTAAGTAGAAAGAACAGGTTTGAAGGATATGCTGGATTCAGGTGAGTACATGCCGAACGTGAGATGCCTGTGGGACATCCAGAGGAGATGTCAGGGTGGGGAGGGAGCCAGGGGACACCTGGAGCTCAGTAGAGGAGGCCGCACTTGAGAGAGATTTGGGATTTGTTGGCAATGAGGTGTCACCGAGCCGCAGGAGGGGGTGGGCTGCCCAGGGCGTGGATAGTGTGAGAAGAAAGCAGTGCCTTGAGGAGCCCCAGTACCTAAGGGGCACATGGAAGGTGGGAGACCTGTCAATGGAGAAGAAGCCAGAGAAGTAGGTGGGAAGACAGGAGACTGGGGCACCTGAAGCCGAGAGAAGTTTCCAGAATGAAGGTGTGGTCAGCAGGACCCAAGGCCATGGAGAGGTGGAGGAAGATGAGAACTTAGAGGCTACCCTTGGGTTTAGGTTTTGATGTGAGCAGTTAGGGGGAGGGTGTGGGGGCAGAAGTCAGGCTGATATAGAGTGAGGAGGGGGTGGAAGTTGGGGAAACTGAGTCAGAGCATATAGACCACGCTTTGGAGAATCTTGAGAGAAAGGAAGGAAACTACGGGACCTGAGAGGGCTTTTCCTGCAAGGTGGGGAGACGTGTGGAGCAGGAGGGCACTGAATGCAAGGGGGCTGAAGCTCTTGAGAACAGTGCCAACAGCAGCGGGCAGTTAGGGAGCACCCACGATGCCAGCACTGTGCTGGGCTTCCCAGGGCACAGCCTCGTCCGGTCCCCTGCCAGTCCCCGGAGTGCCCCCCTTCTACCAGTGAGGAAACTGAGGCTCGGAGAGGTGAAGCAACTCGCCCCAAGTCTCACAGCGAGGAAGGACAGAGATGGAAGAGGATGACATCCAGGGTGCAGAACGGGACCAGGACACCTCTATTCTACCAGACGTGAATAGGGAAAGGTGTGAGTCTGGGGAGAGGAGTGAGGGCTCAGCTTCAAAGCGGGGCGTCTCCAGAGCTTGGGGTGTGGACGAGACGAGGAACATTACAAATGCCCCTTCATCCCACCCCAAATGCCATGATCCTCACCGGGATGCAAGGCGATCCAAGGGGCAGCTTGGGAGTGATTTGAATTATTTGTCATGGGATGCAACATAACATAATGATTTACTTTCTGGGTGCTTCAGTTCCCTCATCTGGAAAATGGGGATAATAATAATAGGAACTAACAGTACCTGTTTCACAGGATTGTTGTATTGAATATATACATATATATTTTTAGAATAATACCTGGCACATAGTAAGAGCTTAACAAATGGGAATAGTTATATTTTCCAGGTATTTCCCCCTTACTTGCTCACTTACACACACACACACACACACACACACACACACACACACACATGCCCCACCATTGCCATCCTGGAACAGACAGCCTCAGAATGACAGAGAAATGCAGACTCCCCATGAACTGCTTTGCCACCTGAGTCCCAGATGCTAAGTCACCAAACCCAGGGGGCAAGAACTAGACAAGGGGGAGTATTCCTTCCCCTCCCTCCAGACCCTGGGTTTCTTTAATTCACTTTTCCATTGGGTGCCTGCCCTGTGTCTGGCGCTGTGCTGGGGACACTGCAGTGACCACAACGTCTCTGGGCCCTGTTCTCCCGAGGCTTACACGGTAGTGGCGGGACATACGCCAAACAGGGTGCCAGAGGTGGTGACCACAGTGGGACTTGTGAGGGCAAGAACTCTGTAGCAAGGCACAGCAGGACACTGATGGCACTGAACTGGGTGACTTAGGCAAGTGTGAAAGGGGATATTAACGAGGCTGTGCAGAGTGCAGGGAAACAGACAAGGGATGGTGGGGCACCCTGGGGCTAGCAGAGGTGGGAGCTATTACTACCCCTAGCCTGCTGGGCAATAGAAGGGGGTGATTTCCAGAACCTGAAGAGGATGGCTGTTTGTAAGTCCTCGTAAGAGCTTCCTAATCAGATTTTTATTAATAGCAGTTAGATATGGGTTTAGATGTGAATAACAAGGATCCAAAATAATAGTGGTTTAAATACGATAAGAGTTTCTTTCTTTCTTATGTAACAGTTCGCGTCTGGTATGGCACCTCTGTTTCAGGGGGGCAATACAGAACCTGTTTCTACCTTGTTGCTCTGACATAGCTAGAATATGACCCTCACCTGTTTAGTCTGGGATGGTGCACCTCCATGTATTCATCTTCCAACCAGAAGGACGGAGAGGGAAGGAGAGGTCCCGGATCCACCGTCCCCTGCAAGGCTTTGACCCAGGAGTTCCACTTAACGATTCCTGCTACATCTCAGTGTCCAGACCCGAATCATCTGGCCACACTGAGCTGCAAGAGGAGCTGGGGAGAAAGTAGTTTTAATTCTGAGTCATTATGCTAAAACTCATAGAGAACGTTTAAGGAAAAGTGGGGAAGTTGGAGGTTGAGGGGCAATGAACAGTCTCTTCTGCAGAAAGGTTTGAGGGAACTCACAGATCTGATGCTCCAAAAACCAATCAGACTGTGGGTACTGGATGAAATCAGCACTGAAATGAATGCCAAAGGACCCTAGATCCTCTGCATCGTCTGTTCTGCGAACCCAGGTCCTCATCTGTAGCCAGTCCTGACCCTCTAACCTTCCCCAAATTCTGAAATGCACATTTCCTCTGCTTCATCTTTCTAACAGTTTCCCAAGTTCTTAATCTATTTCCTCCAGCTAAATCTTCAGCTTAAAACCTCCCCCTACTCCCCCAGTTTCCTCACTTGCCTTTTCTGTGACACTCCATGCATCCTGTTCTGGGTATCTGTTGCTACATAACAACCGTCCAAAACTTAGTGGCTTAAAATGACAAGATATTGTCTCTCATGGTTATGTGGTTGGCTCCAGTTGACTTAGGCTCTACGGGTTGACTTGGGGTCTCTCACGATTGCAATCAGCTGTCAGATGAGCGTACAGTTATCTGGAGGCAACTCACTAACTCCTAAGATAACTCACTCACATGGCTGACAGTTGACGCTGGCTGTCAGCTGAAAGCTTAGCTGGGGCTGTTGACAGGAGCCCGTGTCTTTCCTTTTTCTTTTTTTTTAGCCCGTGTCTTTCTTGACAATTTCTGTTTCTCTCTTTTTTTGTATCTTGTCTGTGCACTGCTGTCTCCCCACACGCCCCCCCCCCCCACCAACCCGTCTCTTTCCAGAGGTCTCTGTTGCTTTTTGACCCTTTCACCTCTCTGTTTCTCTGCTTTGCTTCCTCGATCTGTATCTTCCGCCCCCCCCCCCCACCTTATCTCTCTGTTTCCAAATGTCAGTGTCCCCTGCCCACCGCCCCTGTGTCTGTGTCTCTGTGTGTGTATCAGTTATCTGAGTAACAAACCACCCTGAAACTTGGTGGCTTAAAAAAATGATTTTAACGATTCTGTGTGTTGATGGTGGTGTTGGCTGACGTCATCGTGTGGCTGCATTCATCTTGGAGCTTGGCTGGGGCTCGAATGCGCGAGGTGCCCTCGTTCATGGCTGGCAGTGGGCGCTGTCTGTGGGCTGGGCCACCTCACTTCTCCCTGGAGCCCCCCTACCTCCCCTAGTTGTCTAGACCAACTTCTTTGCAGCATGGTGACTGGGTTCCAAGAGAGCCACCGTGGAAGCTGTAAGGCCACGTCTGCCATATTCGGTGGGTCAAAGCAAGTCACAAGATTCAAGGGGCAGGGTAATGGACACCACCTCTTGGTGGGTGGAGAGGGCACCCTAGAAGGAGGGGAGGAATTGTTGGTGGCCATTCATGGTAGGCTGAATAATAGCCCCCAAAAGATATCCACATCCTAATTCCCAGAAACTGTGAATGTGTTCCCTTCTATGACAAAACAGGATTTGGCAGGTGTGATTACATTAAGGATCTTGAGATGAGGAGATCATCCTGGATCACATGGATCCTTAGAAGAGGGAGGCAAAGAGGAGATTATACTACACACGGAGGAGGAGGCCGTGTGAAGACGGGGCAGAGATTTGAAGATGCTGGCCTTGAAGATTGCAGCAATGTGGCTGCAAGCCAAGGAATGCCACAGCCCCCAGAAGCTGGACGAGGCAAGGAACTGATTCTCCCCTAGAGCCTCTGGAGGGATTGCAGCCCGGCTGACACCTGGATTTTGGCCAACTGGGACTGATTTTGGACTTTCAGCTTCCAGAACTGTGAGAGAATAAATTTGTGTTGTTTTAAGTCACTGAGACTGCACTAATTTGTTACAACAGCAGCAGGAAATTAACACACCATCTCTAGAGCTAATTCATCACTGCCTCTTGTCTGAGTTTCTGTGGATCTCTACATCTTGAACTCTTTTTTTAAATTGTGGTAAAATACACATAACATAAAATGTACCATTTTAACCATTTTCAAGGGCACAATTCAGTGGCGTTTAGTACCACCACGATGTGGTGCAACCATCATCACTATCTAGTTCCAGACCTTTTTCATCTCCCCCAAAGGAAACCCCGTACCCATTAGGAGTTACGCCCTATTCGCCCCCCACCCCACCCCACCCCACCCCACCCCCAGGCAGCCACTAATCTACTTCCTGTCTCTATGGTTTTGCCTATTCTGGACATTTCACATAAATGGCATCCTACAATGTGTGGTATTTTTTGACTGGCTTCTTTCACTCAGCATGAGTAATGTTTTCAAGGTCCATCCATGCGGTAGCATGGAGCAGAACTTCATTCCTTTTTATGGAGGAATAATATTCCACTGGAGGAAAATACCACATTTTGCTTATCCAGTCATCTGTTGAAGGATGCTACTTTTTTTTTTTTTTGGCTGCGTTGGGTCTTCGTTGCTGCACGCGGGCTTTCTCTATTTGTGGCGAGCGGGGGCTACTCTTCGTTGCGGTGCACGGGCTTCTCATTGCAGTGGCTTTTCTTGTTGTGGAGCACTGGCTGTAGGCGTGCGGGCTTCAGTAGTTGTGGCACGTGGGCTCAGTAGTTGTGGCTCGCGGGCTCTAGAGCACAGGCTCAGTAGTTGTGGCGCATGGGCTTAGTTGCTCTGGGGCATGTGGGATCTTCCCAGACCAGGGCTCGAACCCGTGCCCCCTGTATTGGCAGATGGATTCTTAACCACTGCGCCACCAGGGAAGCCCCGAAGGGTGCTACATCTTGAACACTTATGTTCTTTTTATTTCTTTGTCATGCCTCACATGCTCATAGCAATTTAGATTTTGGAAGTATATTAGTAAGGGTTCCCCAGAGAAATGAAACCAATAGGATGTATAGGTAGATAGACAGATAGTAAAGGATTTATTTTAAAGAATTGGCTTATGTGACTGTGGGGTCTGGCAAGTCCAAAACTGGGAACCCAGGGAAGCACTGAGGTTGCAGCTCAAATCTGAAGACAATCTGGAAGCAGAATTCCCTCTTTCTCAAAGAACCTCAGTCTTTTCCTTTTAAGACCTTCAACTGATTGGGTGAGGCCCACCCGCATTATGGAGGATAAACTGCTTTACTCCAAGTCAGCTGGTTTCAGTTTGAATCTCACCTGCAAGATACCTTCACAGCAACATCTAGGCTGGTGTTTGACCAAACAACTGGGTACCATAGCCTAGCCAAGTGGACATATACAATTAACCATCACGGGGGGGGGGGGGGTCTCTTCTCACCTTGCCCCCCTTTCTGCCCATCCACCATGTGCCTGGCTGGCTGCTGTCTCAGGCTGGGCTCCAGAGAAGTCAGCCCAAGGCAAGTGGCTTGTTTGGAAGGCTATTCCAGGAAACACTGGAGGGGAGACAGGGAAAGAAACCATTAAGGGGCGTGTTGACAAACAGGGCACCCCCCGTGGACAATGAGGTCCGCTGGGGACTCTGTAGAACCCTCTTTGGGGGCCCAACCCGGGGTGAAGAAATTGGGGTGTTTATTTACTAACTCCCGGCTGCTGAGGGGGAAGGCTGCTTCATTCAGTGGGGGGCGTCACAGGTGGCAGCGTGGGGACTGCTATTGGGTCAGAGGGGTGCGAACGGCGCATCCCTGTTCCCGTGGGGAAATCTGTGGGCACCAAGGAACGAGGGGAGGCACACCTGTGCCCAGGTCTCCCCCTCCCTTGCCCCACATCCCCCAGCCCCCTTCTCCGCCCCTCGCACCTGGGAGCACAGAGCTTCTGGTCCCTCCAGGGAACAGGGAGGGCTTGCTCCTGGCACCTTCTCTGCATCCTGCTGTCTCCCTGAGGACTGAAGTCAGACTCTAGGGAGGACTTCCAGGCACTCAGGGCTGGCGGTGGGGGGCAGAAGGGATGGGCCTCCCAGGCCTCCAGGGACCCAGTCCTCAGTGCCTCCCAGGGCGCTCGCCCTCTTGCTTCTTCCTCCCCCTGCCCTCTCCCTGCAATTTTCTCCCCCTGGGGTGGAGGGAAGGAAACGTCTAGGATGATGGATTGAAAAGGGGCAGCTGGGGTCAGGAGAGGAGGGACCGAAGGACAGAGGGGAAGAGGAACAGACAAGAGGCAGGAGGGAGGGAGCAGGGGAGGGAGGGGGTCCAGAACAAAACATCGGGTGGGGGGAGGGCAACAGAGACAGACAGGAGAGAAAGAGGTCCCCAGAGCTAGAGAGAGATGGGGAGGGGGAGGGGGGAGAGACAGAGAAAGGAAAGGAGAGATTGAGAATGAGAGTGAGAATGAGAGAGAGAGAGATGGAGACAGAAAAAGATGGAGGGAGAGACACATGAGACAGACGGATGGACAGACACACACACACACACACACCCAAGACAGGGAGGGACACAGTGAAAGAGGAATGGGGGTGGGGGGGAGGGGGTGGGCAGGAAGAGTGAAGAGGGGAGACCCAGAAAGGAGACAGGGAGGCAGATGCGGAGAAAAGGGAGAGAGAGGCCGGAGAGACGGGAAGTGGGTGGGGGAGCGGCGGCCCTGTGCCCCTCCCCCGCCCGCGTCAGGCCCGGTCCTCCCGGTGGCCTCTGGCCAGCCATGGCTAATGGTATGATTGCTTGGTGGGGCGGCAGGCAGCGGGTGACAAATGAGCCTCCGGAGTCACCAGCTCTGGTGATGGATGGGCCTGGGCGGCAGGCGGAGGGGCGGGCCCCGGAGCGGAGGAGAGGGGGCCCACCAAGATAAATGTTTCCTTCTCCTGGAGCCGGGCCGGGCACAGGGGGAGGAACTGGGGATTCGGTGCGATGCATCTATGAAAGGCCTGGGCAGCGGGGTGGAGGAAGGCAGAAACCCGGGGACAGGGATGGGGGTGCAGAGAGGTGGAGAGACAAAGGCCCAGAGACACAGGTACCCAGAGACGGACTGGGGGTGGGGGAGGGAGGGAGGCCTGAGAGAAAGTGAAGGGGAGAGACCGGGAGTGAGAGTGAGAGAGAGAGAGAGATGGAGACAGAGACACAGAGAGATAGCCCAGAGAAAGAGAGACACAGAGACAGAGAGAAAAAAATAGAGGGAGAGACACATGAGGCAAACAGCTGGAAAGACAGACACCCAAGACCGAAACAGAGACACAGAGGCCCCCTCATATAGGACCCCCTTTTCCCCACCCCCGAGATACAGACCCTTGGAGAGAGACTAGGAGTGGGGGAGGAGGGCGAGGCAAACACAGCTCATGAGAAAGAGGGGAAACTGAGGCGGAGAGCTAGCAGGCCCACGAGAGAAGATGGGGGGCCCTGAGCTGGTCCTCGCTCACTCCCTCAGCTCCCACAGCCTCGGAGCGCAGACCCTGGGGACCACTGGGGTTCCCTGGGGGTCGCCGCTGCCTGGTGGGCACAGCCCCAGTGGCCCGTGCTCCGGTGGGGGGACCGAAGAGAGCAAGAAGGTCCCGCCCAGCCACTGAGAGGTTGGTGGCACGCTGGGAGAAACTGGTGTTGGGGAGACCTGTGAGGTCCCCCAGATCTATTCATGCAGATCTCAACGGGGTGGGCTAGGCTTGGGGCCTTCCCATCTATAAAATGGGGGCAGGGTGGGGCTAGGGGGCGAGACCCCATCCTGGGTCTGGTGTTCATGTGCGAGTCTGTGCCCCCGCTGAGATGCACACACACACACAGACACACACAGAGACACACACAGACACGCACAGACACACACACACGCACAGACACACACACACACACACACACCAAGAGACGCACCCAGATACACGCACCCAGAGAGAAATGCACACGGGCAGTCGGAATGCTTCCAGATTCCTGCACATAGGGGCCCAAACATCACCTCACAGATGCAACCAAGGCGGGACCAGCAAGTACGGGGCACCTGCCAACAAAGGGGCTGGGCCTGGATCCATCTGCACCCTCCCCTGCCTGAGACGATGGGTACAAATGTCTAACCAAGGACCAATTAAGGGAGACAGCTCTGCAGAGGAGGCCTGAGGTCTGAGAGAGATGGGCCAGGGTGTGTCTGTGTGTCAGACAGACAGAATGGGGGCAGAAGGAGTGAGAAAACCAGCCTCCTGCTTCCTCCTCCCTCCAGGCTCTTACCTTCCCCAGCAGGTTCTCTCCCAGACACTCCTACTTTCCCCTTGCTCTTCTCTTTAATTAAAAAGATTTATGCCCAAGAGTCCAAGCCCCTCCTCCCTGTTTGGGGGCTGAGCGATGCAAGGAATAACTCTGGTCTCTGTCTCCTGTCTTCTCTGTCTCCGTCTCTCCCTCCCTCTCCCTCCTCCCTCTCCCTCCTCCCTCTCCCTCCTCCCTCTCCCCCCAACCCCCTCCTCTGTCCGGCTCACTCTGGGCCTCAGTCTGCCCCCTTTCCTTCTTTCCCTCTTTGCGCCACTCTGTTTCTGCCTTTCCCCAGCCGCCCTGCCCCCATTGGCTTCACCAAGACCGCCACCCAGTTAAGACACAGCTGGCTCCTTCCCTCCATCCACTTACCACCCCCCGCCCCCCAATCAGATCAGGCCACCCTCCTTGCCCCCCATCAGATCAGGCCACCCTCCTTGTTTTCAGAATCAGCTTGGGCGAGGGGACCTCAACACACCCCCCAAGACCCAAAGCAAGGCTGGGGGCCCAGACCCCTGGCTCCCGCACCCTAAGCCTCGGCTGAGAGCAGTAGGGGGAGGGGAGGGGGTGCACCCAGAAAAGCTTTGCGTCTTTAATTAAAAAGTGATTTAAATAAATTTTCTGCTCCAAAACCCCTATCTGGGGGGCGGGGTGTGTGTGGCAGTCATTAAAAGCTCTCCCCTGACCCTCCGCCTGCCTTAAAGTGCCAGCGTCACCCGAGGGACAGTGCGTGGGAAAGTTTCAGGGGGAGCACCCATTGGCTTGAGGACCCCGGACTCAGACAAGGTGCCCAGAGTCCTGGCACCTACCAGTTTAACCATTTTGCCATCACTCCTCACTCCTCAAGCCCAAGGCTCATCCAGCTGATGGGGAGATTGAGGCTTAGAGAAGGAAGAGTTGGTCTGAGGTGGGTCTGGACCCCAGATTCCTGGAGGAGACCCAGGGATAGCCAGGAAGGAAGGTTGGTGGTGTGCCGAGGGGGGAGTCAGAGGACAAGAGTCAGGGACACAGAGAAAGACAGGAATGGAGATCCTGGGTGAGACAGAGAGAGTGAGGGTCGACGAGAAAGAGATCCAGGGAGAGACAGAGATGGGGGGGTGGGCTGGAGGTGAGGCTGAATCCTGGGTGGACGAGGAACAGCCTTCCCCGGGCCTGAGGGGGACCAGGGCCATCATCCTCGCCCTCAACCAGAGCCCTCCAACTTGCCTTCTCCCTCTGGGAAGTGCTGCTGCTGTCCTAACCTCAATCCTTCATGCTGTAGCTCCAGCTCTCTCACCCCCTTCCCTGGCCCGGGTGGTTTGGTTTAATTTCCACAGGCTGGGAGGAGGTAAGAGCAGCAGGGTGTGGCAGAGGTGGAGCTGTTTATGAGGGTCATAAAAATATCCTTAGAGAGCCCAGCAGGGGTGGGTGTACGGCTTACAGCCTGCCCTCTCAACCCCCTTCTCTCTCTCTGGGACTCTGTCTCCCCCTCCCATCTCTGCCCTCCTTTCTCTGGGTCTTTGTCCCCTCCTCCAATTTCTGTCCCTTTCTCTCTGGATCTCTGTTTCATTTCTCTCTGGAGCTCTTACTCTGGGGTGATGGTTTGTAACTTTTGGGGGGTCAAGTATCCTTTTTGATCATAGGATGAAAACTATGGGCCATCTCCCTAAAAAAACACATAAGCACCAAGACCATAATTTGCCAGGCAACCTGAGGGAGTTCACAGGCCTCCTGATACCCACTTATACATCCCCTCGGGAATCTGAGGCCACCAGAAGATAAAGACACTAGTGTAGAAAAGCCAGTGAGAGAATGAATCCCAGGGGTCTCAACCTCCCTCCCCCCAACCCCATGCCCTCTCCTGCCCTCGCTGGCCTCCAAAACATTCCTGCCCCAGAACCTTTGCACCTGCCATTCCTCTGCCTGGAATGATCTTCCCCAGACATCCGTATGGCTCCCTCCTTCCCCTTCTTCAGGTCTCTGCTCAGATGTCACCTCCTCTGAGAACTTGCCCTGTCCAGCTTTTGTCACCCCCCTGTCCTTATTCTGCTTTGTCTCAGAGCACTTATCACCTCCAGGCATGATTTTATACTTACACATTTATTTACCGGACTAATCTCTCTCCCCCACACCATCCCCAGTAGCATGTGAGCACCAGGAGACCAGGAACGGTTGTCTTTTGTTCCCTGCTACATCTCCAGAACGTCACCCAACACACAGTAGGCGCTCAATAAACTTTTGTTGCAGAAATCTTTCTTTCATTAGAACACCAGTTTCAAAGGCTGCCTGGGTCCCAGGCTCCTGCTCCTCCAGGAATCAGATCAGTGAAAAATTGGCAGAGGTGCAGAGTGATAGTTCCAGGCATGTGCACGCATGCGCGCGCACACACACACACCACTTACACACCCACTATATTCAGAAACAGAAACAACACACCCACACCAGGCATGATCCAACAACCAGACACACACAGACACAGCTGGGGACACACACACACACACACACAGATGGCTTCAGGCAAGCGCACAAGTGTCCTTGTCTCCCGGGGTGGGAAGTTAGGGGGGGCTGGAGCAAGAAGAGAAAGTACAACATAGGGTTTGGTTACTTCCAGCCTCTGGTTCTCCTCTGAGCTGTCTCCCAGTCAGAGAGAGAGAGAACGGGGAAAGGGGGAGGGGGAGAGGGACTGATCAGAGGGCCTGAGTGGGAGCCTGGGCGGCCAGGAGAGGCAGAGATGTGGGGAGCAGAGACGGGAGAGAGACACAGACACAGAGACAGAGACAAAAAGAGAGAAAGAAATGGAGAGAGAGAGACTTGAAGACCTAGAGAAAAGAGGGAAGCAGGGAGATGGAGAGAGAGAGAGACGGAGACGGGTGGAAAGGAGGAGGAAAGGGGGGAGAGAGAGAGACAGGGACCTGGGGCGGCCGGGAGGGGGAGAGGCGGAGAAGACCCGAGCGCGGTGGGAGGAGAGCGCGCGACGTGGAGAGAGGAAGGCAGGCGGGGTGGGGACCGAGGCAGACCAGACACTGCGAGACTCCGATACAAAAACCCGCCCCCGAGAGCGGCCGCAGCCCCCGGGAGGGGGGAGGGCGAGGGGAGGGGAGGGGGCTCCGGACGCTCCCGCCCCGCCCCGCCCCGCCCCGCCCCGCCCCGCCAGCGGCCGAGCCGCCGGCGGACAGTGGGTTAAGCATCTCCGCTGTGGAACTTCCGGATGTGACCACAGAGAGAGGGAGAGACCGGGAGAGGGGGAGAAGGGGAGAGAGGGAGAGACGGAGCCGCCAGCATCCCTCCGGCCCGCCACCGCCGGGACCCCGCACCGCGCGGGGAGCCGCCGCCCGCCCCCCGGGCCGGGCCCCCTAGCGCCCCCCTCTCCCCCGCCTCTCGGTCTGTGGATCTCGGGCTGGTTCCATCCTCCCAGGACCCGGGGGAGGGACTGGGGGCCCCGGGGAGGGGGCCTCGGGCGGCCCTCCCCCGCCTTCTCGCCCCTGCCCTCGCTGGCAGGAGCCCCTAGCTGTGACCCCCGCGGGGGCAGGAGGCTGGGGGTCCATGCTCGGAGCCTCCGCTCGGCCCGGCGCCTGCCGCTGACGGCGGTGGGGGTGGGGGGGCCGGGCACCCAGCCTCCTGCCCCACCCCCTGGCGTCGGCACCGCGGGCCATCTGGGGCCGCTGCCCCTGGCTGCGCCCTCCCCGCCGGCCAGGCCCTGGAGGGACCCGGGAGCTGCCGCCGGCATCAGCCCATGGCCCGGAGGGTAGGTCTGAGGGCGGGCGATCCTGTGCCCCGGCCGGTGGTCGCATCCCCCATCCTTCCATCTCCTCCCTGGGGAGCTCTGGCCCCCATCAGCCCATCCCGCTCTCTCCACCATCTCTTTCTCTGCCTCCCCTCTTCCTAACCCCGGGTCTCCCCTCTGCCTGCCCCTCAGTCTCCCCTCTCTGCCCCTGGTCTCCCCTCCACCTCAGGCCCTTTATCCTACCCACCCCTCTTCTTTTTCATCCCTCCCCATCCTTCTCCCTGGTCTACTTTTGTTCCAAGTCCTCCAGAGGGTTAGGCGTGGGGACAGTGCTGGGAGAGGTGGGTCTCACCAGGCAGGGCCAAGGGATTCTCTTTCGCTGTCCTGGGGATGGAGAGACAGGCGAAGAGGTGAGTAGGCACCTTTGGGGGTGGAGGGGGGCAGGAATACCACAGGATTCGAGGACATCCTAAGATGTGCGATGAACAGTGGGGGGCAGATGGATTCAACTTCAGTGCTCAGGAGAAGTTAGGAGAAAAGGAAAGACACACACACACACACACACACACACACACTCAGAGCCCTCCGCGCACACACCCGCGTGGCAGGAACACTGGTGCTCCCCCCTCCCCAGTCCCTTTGCCTCTTTGAACCTCAGTTTCTTCATCTCCGAGGAAAGGATTGGACGTGGGTGACTTAAAGGTCCCCTGGCTTCCCCGGTGCGTGTGCTTCTGTGATGACAGGACACAGAAATCTCACGCGTGATTTCTCTTTGGGGCTATTGGCACAAGTGCGTTTGTGTGGTTGAGCCGGGTTATACTTTGGTTCAACAAGTGTTTACTGAATGTGCGCCAGCCACTGTGCTAAATGTCTCATGCATTGATTCATTCACTCACTCATTCATTCCTGCGCCTGGCTTTTGGCTGTGTGTGTGTGTATGTGTGTGCGTGTGTGGTGGGTTCACATGGGGAGTGGAGTGTGACAAGTTAAGATGCACTCAGACGTGCATATTCATCTGTGAAACGAAATTGAGCGGGGGAGACTGTATGTGTACATTTGTGTACAAACAATGCACTGCTTTGATGGGCAGTGCCCACGAGCGAGAATCAATTTCTCTCCCGGCTCCTCTCTCTCCCCTTCTCTGTCTCTCTGTCTCTGTCTCTGTCTCTCTCTCTCTGCCCCCTGTCTCCCTTTGCCTGTTTCTCCTGTATCTTCTCTCTGTGTGTGTCTCTCTCCCTTTCTGCTCTTCCCTCTGACTCTACATCTCTCTTTATCTCTTGTCTCTTTCTCCACCTTTTTTGTCTCTCCCACCATTTCTCTCCCTCCCTCTCTCTCTCTCCCTCTAATCTCTCCTTCCCTCTGTCTTTCTCTTGCATCTCCCTCCCAGTCTCTCTCTTCCCTCACATCTCTCTCCCTCTCTCTGAATCTCTCTTCCCCCCAACTCTCTGTGAGAAGCTGGCAGTTACCAGCCAGCCATCCCTGACCCCCCAACCCTGACCCTCAGATCCAAGACCTGGGTCAGTCTCTCTCCCCTGGATCCTCCTGCCCACACGCTGGGAATCTCTGACGGGACATTTTTCACAGTCCACGGGTCCAAGGGAAGGCTTGAGGACAGGGCCTTCAGTCCCACCCAGACAGCTCCATGGGACATCGGGGGCCTAAGGGAGCACGGCTGGGACACCTGGGGACAGTAGGGCAGGTGACTGGGGCAAGGAGGGGGCATTTCCTGGGTGCGAGGGTAGGGAGGTTTCTTGTTGGTGCTGACACCTCCCTGGGGCTCTTCCCCTCTCACCTCCCCCCACCCAGTACGATGAGCTGCCCCACTACCCCGGCATCGTGGACAGCACTGCAGCCCTGGCTGGCTTTTCGGAGGCAGTGCCCTCGGCACCGAGAGACCCCAGGCCCTACGGCCCCCACCGGCCTCCCCAGCCCCCGCCCCTGGGCTTGGATAGTGATGGCCTGAGGAGGGAGAAGGATGAGATCTACGGGTGAGTGGGGACAAGGCTGAGGGCTCCATGGGGTCTCGGGATGCGCCCCCCGCCCTGTTTCTTTGTCTCTCTGGATATGTTTCTCTTCTCTGACTCTGTCTCACTCTGTTTCTGTCTCTCCACCTCTTCCCTCTGGGTCTTCTCTCCACCTCCCGGTTGTGCCATACTTCCCAGCCCCCCTGCCCTCCCCTCATGAACTCTCACCTCTCCTGCTTCCCCCAGACACCCACTCTTCCCGCTGCTGGCCCTGGTCTTTGAGAAATGTGAACTGGCCACGTGTTCTCCCCGTGATGGGGCTGGGACTGGGCTGGGCACACCCCCAGGCAGTGACGTTTGCTCCTCCGATTCCTTCAACGAGGACATTGCAGCCTTTGCCAAGCAGGTGGGCACCCACCATCCACTGTGCGCCAGCAGAACCAGTGAAGTGGGGTGGGCAGGAGACAGGATGTGCCCTCCCTGGCCTCTCTCTTTCTCTCAGGTCCGCTCCGAGAGGCCTCTCTTCTCCTCCAACCCGGAGCTGGACAATCTGGTGAGACCTGGGCCTTCCCCAACTCCTCCTCCTCCAAGGGGGTCTCCTGTTCCACCCTACATAGCCCTGGGATTGGTTGTGGGAGCAAAGAGGAGACTGCCTGGCCCACGTCCTCAAATAGTGATAATTGTTGCCCGTTTGCAATGCAGTGTAGCCTAGAGTTTGAGAACAGGGACCCGATGGCCTGAGTTCGCATCCCAGCTCTACACTTACTAGTTCTAAGAACCAGGGCAAGTAGTTCCATCTCCCTGGGCCCCGTTTTCCTCATCTGTGAAGTGTAGCTAGTAATAATTTCTATCTTGTAGGGCTGTTGTGAGTGTATAATGAGTTAAAGAGAGTCAAGCATGTAGCACAATGCCTGGCACTGAATGGGGACTCATTAAGTGTTCGCTGTTCTATCAGTCAGAACAGGGCTCACACCAAAATGAATAAAAGCAATTAGCTGTAAAGGAGAGAGGAGAGGAGAGAGAAGAGAGGGAAAGGGAAGAGAAGGAGGAGAGGGAGAGAGAGGGAGAAATACCACGGCTTGTCCCTTCCTTTTGCGGGCCAGCTCCCACCAGAGCTTCCTATTGGCTGAACCCTTTTGGCAAAGGACTCTGGGAAATGTAGTTTTCAGGTGAAGGGTGGGAAATGGATCCAAGGGCAAGCCGACAAAGGATGTGGTGTTATTATTAGAGCATACCTTAGCTCACTCCTCTTGTGATGGGTCCTCTTCTGTCTCTTGCACCTCTTGCTTCTCTTTCTTTGTCTCTGATCTCAATCTCACTCTCCCTTGTTCCTTAATTCTGGGTCTCCATCTCTGTTCTCTGTTTCTCTCTGCCCCTGTAATTTTGTCTTTGTCTCTCTTTGCACTCTTTGTCTCTTTGTCATCCAATGCACTTTTTGTTTCTCTCTCTTCTTCTTCCTCCTCCTCCCCCTCTTCTTCTCCTTCTTCTTCTCCTTCTTCTTCTTCTTCTTTCTTCTTCTTCTCCTTCTCCTTCTCCTTCTTCTTCTTCTTCTTCCTCTTCTTCTCCTCCTCCTCGTCCTTCTTCTTCTCTTTTTACACCTCCTCCTCTTCCTTCTTCTCTGTCTCGCTCCCTCGCTCCCTCTCTCCCTCCCCTCTTGTGTCTCTGTTTTCAGATGATACAGGCCATTCAAGTGCTCCGCTTCCACCTGCTGGAGCTGGAGAAGGTGAGTGCTTGTCACTTCCCCTCATGCCCTCACTTGCCCCCCATCCCTTCCCTTCTTGCCCCCTCCACCCCTCCTTCAGGCTCTCTCCCCACCAGAGTTGCAGCAGAAGGCCACCCCCATCCCTATACACCCCAGCCCTGGCCCCCGGGTGGCCCCCCCAGTACCCCGGTGCCCCCTCAGGTCCACGACCTGTGCGACAACTTCTGTCACCGCTACATCACCTGCCTCAAGGGAAAGATGCCCATCGACCTGGTCATCGAGGATCGGGACGGCGGCTGCAGGGAGGATCTCGACGACTACCCGGTCTCCTGCCCGAGCCTCCCAGATCAGGTGGGCCCCAGGATGGGGCAACAGGCATTGCCCTGAAACCAAAGGCATGCCCAGAGAGCTGGGTTCCAGCATCAGGGCGCACACAACACACCACACAACCTCAGACAGCCACTGTCAGACATGGCCTGACCACAGGACATGCACCAACTATGCAACAGCTACATAGACTGCAATACAGCTGGATGACAGCACACATATACACCCCAACAGCTGCAGATACCACACATAGACTTGGCTACACCCACATAGGTTCACAAACAGCCACAAAACCCATTATACTCACAGTCAGGTGACATCATACGCCACATACTTAAACACTCACAGCCCAGCAGCATAATAGCGTCATAGATCACACAGCCTGATTGAGACACTGCTGTTCTAGAGTGTGTGTGTGTGTGTGTGTGTGTGTGTGTGTGTGTGCAGTACACACACCTCAACAACATAACAGCCACCCAGCTGGAGATGGAGGAAAATGGCCCCAGATCCTGCGACATAAACTCAGCTACACCCACACTTAGACCCAGAGCAGCCACAGTGCCTGCACACACACACACACACACACACACACACACACACACACACATGCTACCCTAACCTCTTTTTCTTTTTTATAAATTTATTTCTTTATTTTTGGCTACATTGGGTCTTCGTTGCTGCATGCAGGCTTTCTCTAGTTGTGGCGAGCAGGGGCTACTCTTCCTTGCAGTGCACGGGCTTCTCATTGCGGTGGCTTCTCTTGTTGCAGAGTATAGGCTCTAGGTGCGCGGGCTTCAGTAGTTGTGGCACACGGGCTCAGTAGTTGTGGCTCACGGGCTCTAGAACTCAGGCTCAGTAGTTGTGGCACACTGGCTTAGTTGCTCCATGGTAGGTGGGATCTTCCCAGACCAGGGCTCGAACCCGTGTCCCCTGCATTGGCAGGCAGATTCTTAAGCACTGCGCCACCAGGGAAGTCCTACCCTAAGCTCTTAACAATTGGACTGCTGTAAGTGTGGGCACACACCTTGCCACTCAATGGCCACGTGGCCCCAGATTCATTCAGTCTCAGATACAATGAGACTATAGTTTCATAGACTTAAGCACCCAGGCAACAATCACACAACAGCTGTGTGGATCCCAGTGAGGCCCATACCCACAAGGCGGTCACACTATCAACACAGCAATTATACAGCATGACACCCACACCCAAATACAGACACGTGGCCGTACCACAACTACGCAGACTCGAGCATGCGCACACAGCAGTCACAGGTGAGCCTCAAGGACCCTCTGCTCCACGACCCATATTATGCACCTGCTCAGTGGCACACCATGTGCGTGTGCTGATCAGTTACAACCCCCTTGGAGGCAGAGCCATATTCTATATCTTCACACAGCTGCCAACACACGCCTATGGCCATCACCCCCCGCCAGAGAATCACGGAGCTGCCTGCCCACTCATGCAGGAATCAGGATAACCACACATTGTCTCCCAAATAGGACACCAACCCCTAGAACTACAGCCACAAGCTTAGAAAAATAAATGTAGCCTTGCAGTTGTCAGATATAGCCACCTGGCCGGTTGAGAGAGTGACACAATCATGCTCAAATACGGCTGCGTGTCTTAGCTCTGCCCACGTGACACCTCCTCTCCAGGGACAACCTTGCCTTGTCGGGCACGGACGTAGGCATATTCACACTTACATGCTGCGTGACAGTCTCAGGACAGCTTCAGGTACACTGACATGGACGCTTATCCGATCGGATCCAGTGCCAGAAGGGCAGGGTGACAATTCCAACAATGCTCAAAAGCCTTCAGACCTAATGATTCTGTCGTTTGCACACAACCCATCCCCAATGCCCTCAAACTCTAAATTCCACACAGATATTCTGAGCCCGGAGAAAACTTCTCTAAGGTGCCATGTCTCAGGCTGAGCCCTGGCAGGACACAAATGATGCATCCACACTGGGTCATTTGCAGGGGTGGGGGACTAATTACAAAGCAGAGGGCAGGGTCTAGGACATTCAACAGGGGCAGGGGTGTACCCCAGGGCTCAGCAACAGCAGGCGGCTGTTTCCATCCCCACTTCCACCCAATCTGCCTCCCAACAACTGAAGAACCTTAAACCAAGTGACAAAGAAATGATGCATCTATACAGGTGGGTGGGCCTCCTGGGACACAGAGCTGTGGCAGGGGGTGAATTCAACACATTGTCAAGTTCCTCAACGTGTGTAGGAGTTTAGATAAAGAAAATACAACCCCCGACTCCCTGATCTGCAGTTTGGAGGCCCCCAAATCTCTGAAAACTAGAAGTTGGTGGTTTTTTCCCCATAAGTTTAGTGCAAACTCATTGGGCAGCAAAATCTGACCTGAACTAATGAGAGGCTATTTATAGCCTTTATTTATTCCACTTAGTTAAATATTCATCCATTCTGCTGCAGAAATGTTAATGAGTTTGATGACGAGGTTATGCCCCAGACCCTGTGGAGGTGTTTGGAAATACATGGCGTGTGCACTGATTTACTGCCTAAAGATGTGAAAAGTTTTGAATTTTGAAAGAGCGCTGGCTTCCAGGGATTTCTGATAAGGTGCCAGAGATCTGTACAAGCTCATCTTTCCTGAGTGATTGCTGTGTGCCTTTACGTAAGTTAACTCACTGAATCCTTACCACACTCTGTGAGGGCGGTGGGGATGGCTATTGTCCTCCATTTTTCCAGTTGAGGAAACTGAGGCACAGAGAGGTGAAGTGACTTGCCCAAGGTCACACACAGCCAGGAAGGAGGCAGACACAGTCTTCACACTCAGGACTCCTAGCTCCAGAGCCCGTGGTCTTAGCCACCGTAGTATATTATACCCCAAGCCTTGGCACTGACTTCCAACTCCTATTTTCCAGAATACTACATGGATTAGAGACCATGAAGACAGCGGGTCTGTACATTTGGGGACCCCGGGTCCATCCAGCGGGGGCCTGGCCTCCCAGAGTGGTGACAACTCCAGTGACCAAGGTGAGAAGCTTGAGAGGTGGAGGGGAAAGGTGGGAGTCAGTCTGAAGATTGAAGCTAGACAGCAGGTAGGACTTCCAGAGGGGCAAGGATGACTGGGGTGTGGAGTGGTGCCTTGGGGGAGGGTTCTGGGTCCCTCTGGTCCCCCCACCTTTCCCGTCCACAGCACAGCGTGCCTCTCCCTGCTCAGGAGATGGGCTAGACACAAACGTGGCCTCTCCCAGTTCTGGGGGAGAGGACGAGGAGCTGGACCAGGAGCCGCGGCAGAACAAGAAGAGAGGCATCTTCCCCAAGGTGGCCACCAACATCATGAGAGCCTGGTTGTTCCAGCACCTCTCGGTGAGAGCCCTGGGGCCCTGGTGCGGGGTGGGCAGAGAGAGAGAGATGGGGAAGGATGGCTACACAGAAACTGAGGCCCGGAGAGAGACCCAAAGATGGGAGACTGAGGCAGCAGGGAAATATTGAGGGAGAATCTCAAGCAGATGGGAATTGACAAGCGCACACACCCATGAGCACTACCTGTGTGCCAGGTGCCACTAAGGGTTCTTGACTCATTCAGTCCTCTCCCCCACCCCCGACCCTCCCATCCAGTCACCCACCCATCAGTCATCCACCATCCAGCCAAACATACCCCGTGAGGACAGGGATGTTATTAGCTCCATTTCGCAGATGAGGAGACTGAGGCCCAGAGGTCTCACAGCCAGAAGTGGGTTCAAATGCAGGCAGTTTGACCTTAATTACCAAACCACCCTGCCTCAAGGAGACAGGAGGACAGACAGGGAGAGGCCGAAACAAAGATAGAGATGGGGAGTTATGGAGAGCGTTGAGTCAGAGCAAGAGAGACACAGGGGGAGACTGAGTCACATTGGGGGAGAGACAGACAGACAGATAGACACAGAGAAAGATAAGAGATTGGGATGGGGAGAGACATGCACAAGGACCTGACGGACTCAGAGAGGGCTGGTGCTGGGCTTTGCCTCCTTTCTCCAGGGCGGTGGAGTTCCCCCAGTACCCCCCTCCCCCAGCTCCACCTCCCTGATGAGAACTGGCCAATTAGCCTCTAATTGCTGGAAGAGGTGGGGGGACACCCACCGGTGTAATTGCCCGAAGCTTGGCTCTGCCTCCCTCCATTGGGCCCCGGGGAGCACGGAGAAGCTCAGACACGCCGCCATCTCTCCCGTCTCTCCCGGCCTTGCCTCAGCCTGGGCTCACCAACTCCCTGGGACCTGGGCAGGCCAGGCCTTGGGGATCAGAGGGCAGCCAGGCAAGCAGGGTGACTCTTGCTGGTGGCCACAGCACCCGTACCCCTCAGAAGAGCAGAAGAAGCAGCTGTCGCAAGACACGGGGCTCACCATCCTGCAAGTCAACAACTGGTGAGAGACGCGGGAGGCCGGGGCCGTCCGTGCGCCAGCCCGGGGTGGGAGGCCGGGCGCTGTCCGCGGTGCTGAAGGAGGCCCCAAAGCCCCTCGGAGCCTCTCTTCTTCCTGCCTCTGCTTTGCCGCCCCTGTACCCGTCCTCTCTTGCCTGCTCTCTCTCTGTCCCTGTGTATTCATTTCTGCCTCTCTTCTACTCCCTCTTTGCACCCTCCTCCGTTTCCATGACCCCCTCCCAGGTTCATTAACGCCCGGAGACGCATCGTGCAACCAATGATCGATCAATCCAACCGCACAGGTACGGGGAGAAGGTGGGAAGAGAGGGCCTAGTGTTCCTGGGGGAATATCAAAGCCTGAACCAGGCATCCTGGGGCTCAGCCTGCACCCGTCAACTCCCCTAGCAGGGCAGGGTGCAGCCTTCAGCCCAGAGGGCCAGCCCATGGCGGGCTACACGGAGACTCAGCCGCAAGTGACTGTCAGGCCCCCAGGTAAGCCCCGCCCCCTAACTAAGCCACACCCCCAACACTCCAGGCCCCTCCTCCAAACAATGTGCCCCACCTTCTGGGATTAAGTTCTTGAAAAATACCTTGCTTCATTTGCTTAAGAGGGGAGTCGAAGATGCAAATGCAGATTTCCTGGTTCCCATCTTTCCTCCCGGACTTTGCTTCTTCCAGGCTTCAACCACCCATTGGAAAGCTCCACTTTTCCTTAAAGGACCAACACCCTCTTAAAGGATGACTCAGTTTGTCCTGATAGAGGAGTCCCCTGGGGAAGGAAGGGGGAGTGGGGCATATGGGGGTGTCTGGTGAAGACCACTAACACTCCTCTTTTGTCTTCCAGGATCAATGGGGATGAGTTTGAACTTAGAAGGAGAGTGGCATTATTTATAGAGGCTGGAGTCAGAAGAAATGTGAGTGTCCTAGGTCTAGGGGCACTGGGTTGGGGATTGTGCTATTCTCAACCCTTCGTAAGACCTCCAGACTCCCAACAGTGAGCCCACACAGAGCAGGGTCAGCCTGCATCCCTGAACTGAGGGTTCTCCTATTCATCCATCCATCCATCAATTCACCCATACATACATTTATCCATCCATCAGTCATCCACCAACCCACCATCCATCCAAACATACATTCACCCACTCATTCATTCATCCATCCACCCACCTAGCCACTCATCCGTCCACCTCCAAACTGATCCACCCACCCACACATCCACCCACTTATTCATGCATTCATCCACCTACCTACCTACCTGCCTACCCATGGATCCATCCATGTATGTATCCACCACCCTTCATCCATCAGAAGATACATCTACCCACTCATTCACCCACCTCCACATTGATCCACCCACCCACATGTCCACCCACTTGTCAACTTACCCATGCATTCACCCACCTACCTACCCACCCATTCATCCACCCATCCACATATTACATACATTTCCAAACATATATTGACATGCCTCAGGTAAGGTCCAGCTCTTGAGAAGATTCTGGGCTCATGAGGAAGTGGACATCAGAAACCAATGGCAATCTAGTCCAACAGTTCAAACAATAAAACACAGCTATCATCAGCTATCTCTGAGATATCAGGGAAGACTTTGTAGAAGAAGTGGCTTCTGGGTAGGGCATTGAAGGATGAATAGGAGACCACTGGGCAGAAGGTTGGGGGCAAGGTAGCAGGGTGCATTCTTTTACTCTCCCAGGTCTTAAGTCTAGAGTATCTTCTCAGTCTTTACAATAACCCCAAAAGAGAGAAGCTATTATTATTTTCATTTTACAGATAAGAAAACTGAGGCTCGGAGAGAAGAGTTCACATGTGCAGGTTCACTCAGCTTAGAAAAGCAGAGGGAACAGCATGTGCAAACGCCCAGGGTTGAGAGGCTGCCTGGAGTTTCTAAAGCACACATCAGATCTTGACTCTCCTTGTATTAAAACCCTTCTGTGGCTCCCTAGTGCCCATTGGATGAGGTCCAAACTCCTTGGTTTGGCATCTATTCATTCATTCATTCCATACACATTCCCTGAGCAACTGTGTGCCCATCCCTGTGCTGGGTGGTGATGGGGACACAGCAGTGACCATGACAGCCCAGCCCTGTGCCCATGAGGCTCACAATCCAGTGGGGGAGACAGATCTGTCCCCAGACAGTAATGACCTACAGTGGGCAGGGCTGGGAGGAGGGAAGCCAGGAACTGGAAGAACCCAGAGTGGGCATTGGGCCCCGGCTGGGGGGGTTCAGGGAGGACTTCCTGGAGGAGGGCACTTTGGAGCTGAGACCAGGAGAATAAGAGGAGTGAGACAGGAGAGGAAGGAACAGTATGTGCAAAGGCTATGAGACAGTCCCTCACTACACACACATGTACATACAAAGGGACTGGGCTGGGCTGAGGCGGGTGAGTAATGAACTCAGGGCCCACAGAAAGGCTGGGAGATGAGAGTGGAGACCTGTGAGGGCTTAGGCTTGGAGCGCACTGGAGGCCTGAGCCTGGGAGGAGAGGATTGTTCAGTGCCCAGCAGGTCCATGGGGGGGTCTCAGCTCTGCCCTGACCAATTGCAGACAGGTGAGCCCTGGTCCAGAGTCAGGGGACCTCTGGGACCAGGAGTGATGGAGGGAGCTTCTTATCCTGCTCCCCAAGCAAGCTGCCTTTTCTCCCTCCACTTCTCTCTCCACTCTTTTCTGTCTCTCCCCAACCCCTGCCTTTTCCTCTTTGTCGCTCCCTTTATATCTGTCTCTCTCATTCTTTCTCTTTCCACATCTCCATCTCTATCTCGATGTCTCTTCTCTGTCCTGCTCTGTCTCTCTCGCCTTATCTTTTTTTTTTTTAATAATTTATTTATTTTTGGCTGCGTTGGGTCTTTGTTGCTGCACGCGGACTTTCTCTAGTTGCAGCGAGCGGGGGCTACTCTTCGTTGCGGTGCGCGGGCTTCTCATTGTGGTGGCTTCTCATTGCAGAGCACAGGCTCTAGGTGCACGGGCTTCAGTCGTTGTGGCACGCGGGCTTAGTAGTTGTGGCTCACAGGCTCTAGAACGCAGGCTTAGTAGTTGTGGCTCACGGGCTTAGTTGCTCCTCGGTATGTGGGATCTTCCCAGACTAGGGCTCGAACCCATGTCTCCTGCATTGGCAGGCGGATTCTTAACCACTGCGCCACCAGGGGAGTCCTCCTTATCTTTATCTCTTTCTTTGTCTTGACTGTCTCCTTGTCCTTTTTTCATCTCTGTCTGTCTCTTTCCCTCCATTTCTGTTCTGATTCTCTGCCTCTGTCTCTGCCTCTCTCTCTATGTCCCTCTCACTGTGGGGCTGGTGGGGATAGCACGGAAGGCCTGATGTAGGTCCAGACCCCCTCCCCATCTCCTGACTTGGCCTCTCCTCTCCTCTCCACAGACCCCCACCTCTGGACTGTGGCTGCCAGGCTCATACCTGCTTCTGGTCGACGCCTGGCCCTCTGGCTTCAGCACCCCACCTCCTACGGCCCCCCAACTCAATGCCTACCTCCCTGGGGCCCTGCCGGGACATGAGGGGCCTGAGCGCCCACTCGAGGGTCTCTAAAGGACAAAGACAAGGCCTCCAGGCCCTGTGCCCCACTTCTGCCCTCACCTCTGCCTGGAACCCGAGCGGAGATCCTGGGCCTGGGTGTTCAGAAGATGGTGGCTGGGTACCCCCCCCCCCCACCCCTAGGACAGAGAAGGGATTGGGGGTGGGCTGGGGCCATCAGGGAAGGAGGGTCACCCAGATCCGACATTTAGAGAGGTTCCCTTCATCCTCCCAGCCCACCCTCTTTCCCCCTCCCCCACCTCCCTCTTGTGTTGTCTTCTTTTTTTTTTTAAGCATAAAGTCTTAAAAACAAAAGGCCACCAATCTGAGTTCGTGGGTCTCTTCCAAGATTCAAATTCTCATCAGTTTGAAGCTCATGAATTACTAATTATAATAATAATTGATGCCCTTTATCCTGCTCTCTCCTCAGGCCCTCTGTATGTATCAGTTAGCTATTGCTGTGTAACAAACCATACCAAAGCTTCATGGTTCAAAAGGCCAATTAATTTTTAGCACATTAATCTACGGGTTGGTGTAGTAGGCTGAGCTGGGCAGTTCTCGTGGCTTCAAAAGGGCTCTCTTGTGTGTCTGTGGCCAGCCACAGGTCAGCAAGGGGGCTCTGCCGGCAGGCAGTGGGGGCAACAGGAGTGACTGGGCCGCATGGTAACGTACACCAGCAGGCTGACCTTGTTTGTGGAAAAGGACCAGCTCAGTCCCCCTTCGGGGTGTCTGTCCTGGCTGTTCCCTTTGCCTGGGACACCTTCCTGGCTCAGAGGTCACCTCTGCAAAGACACAGGAACAGCCACACCAAAGCACCCCGCTCTGTCCACCGCTCTCTCTCACCTCATCCCCTGTCCCCCATCACCCCCTCCCTGGAATTCTTTCCATCATTTATTTGCCTATTCATTATTGGCTGGAACCTCAGCACTTCCAGAAGGCAGGAGATTGTCTCTCTCTGTCACCGTGGTGACCTGGGGCCTCAGACAGCAAGCACCCTCTACCCAGCAGGTGCCTGGGAAACAGGTGGAGAACGGAGGAAGAAATTCCATAGTTCTGAGACTCAGCCGCCTTCACCTCGTCATTCATTCCTCCTGGCCACGGGTATGCCCTGGACATGCACCCTCTGCTCGTCCCTGCACTCGAGTGAACAAACCCAAGGCCCTGCCCTGGGGGAGCTGACGTCCTAGTGGGGAAGACCCACGATGGACCAAATAAATGAGCACATCATTTAGTCTGTTAGAAGCTGACAGTGTCATAAAAAGCAGAGCAGGGTAGGGATGGGAGTACAGGTGCCTCTTTTACACATTTATTTACCCTTTCTCTAGTTCGTGCTGTGCCAGGCTCTGTTCCAGGAGCTTTATGCCTATCAATCTGGTAAACGCTTACCACTAAGCCCCAGGAGGAGGAATGATCACTGGCCACATTTCCCAGATCAGGAAACTGAGGCCCAGAGAGGTGAAATCTTTCGCCCGGGGTCACAGAGCTGGAGAGCGGGTGTTCCCATTAGAACCCAGGCAGGTTTTGAGCTAACCACTTGCCTCACAACCTCTCATTTTTAAAAATAGAATTCTAAGAGTCTATGATTTCTAAAGGGCCTATATCACCAACTGTTTTCTGAGTTACATATTGTTTTGGTGACTATGATTACAGTTTGTCTCTCCCCAAACTCCCGGGGGCTGAAGTGGGATGGATGAGGGATATACAGCAAGAAGGACTTCCAACACCTCTTCTCCCCACTTTTAAAGGCGGGTGGGGGAGGGTTATGGGGGAGGGGGCAGGGCTGGGCCAAGGCCTGAGGTCTACATCAAGGGGAGGGCTTTGTATTCCTGCAACCTGGCCTGGCTGGCAAAGGGACACTGGCAAGTGGGGGAGGGGAAGCTCTCCTCTCCCCCTCCCCCACCTGGTTGAAAATACCTCTCATTTAATCCTCTCTAATTAAATCAATCGGCTGTGCCATGGGGGAGGAGGGAAACTGGGCGGGAGGTTAATTGTAACTAAAAATACCTCCCCCACTTCCTGGGGTGAGGAAACAGCTGAACCTGGAGTTCCGAGGCTGCCTGTGCAGTGGGTGGGTGTTGCTGAGTGGAAAGGGCAGAGAGGTGGGGACTCTGATGGGTCTGCAGGGTGGCCCGTGTGGGGCTGGGTGGCAGGGCCGGGTGGTCACCGGGGTTGGTGCATGTGCGTGTGTGTGACAATTGCATGACTGCTGAGGCCATGGACTTAGGATGCTGGGGTCGACGTGCCATTGTGGGGAGGGGCATCGGTGTAGCGGCCGCCTCCAGGAGTGTGTCCGCCGCCGAGCCTACTACTGAATGGGACGTATGTCACTGAGGAAGGGCTGTGGCTGTCACGCTGTGCCTCATAGGTTGTATGTCTCCGTGTGAGTGCGTGTCCATGACTACAAGACAGTGGGTCTTTATAACTGGGGACCACCTTGCGTGTGTCCAAAGCCTGGTTGTGTCTCCACGGCCGCTCTTCTCTCCAGACCAGACCTCACGGTGGCCGCGCCTGAACTGGGAAACAAGTGCAGTGGGGATCATCCGATCCGGGGGCGGCTGGGGCTAAGACGCGGCACTGAGCCGCCAAAGGCCAGGTGGGCGTGGCCACCACGCTGTGGGCGTGGCCACCACAAAGGACAGCCCCGCAAACAGCAATCGGAAGAGACCATGGCGCTGGGAGTTGATCATGGCGCTCCTAGGAGGGAAATAGATGTCCTCTCCACTAAGTTCTGGCTTGGTCTGTATACGCGGAAGAGTTCTGGGTCTAGTGAACCAAAGTCTAACCTGAATCCTAAAATCAGAGAGTCACGGGCCCTCCGTCAATCCCCAGACTTGAGCCAGGTTACAGACCCAAGGCCCCTTGAATGAGGGGAGGCCGGGTCCCCTCGAGGAAGGACCCCAGTACACTGCCCAAAATTCATACTGTTAATCTTTCTACGGGTCTTCCCCAAAGGGACCTACAGCCTTTGACCAGGGTCACTGCGCACTGGGAGAAAGGAAATAATCAGACCTTTTGGGGACCGCCAGACACCGGCTCTGAACTCATGCTGATTCCCAAAGACCCCAAACTTCAATGTGGCCAACCAGTCAGACGGGGTGCTCATGGAGATCAGGTGACTAATGTTTTTTTTCCACTCAGGTCCGTCTCACCGTGGGCCCAGGGCATCCCCGAATCCATCCTGTGATAACTTCCCCAATTCTGGAATGCACAATTGAGATAAACATACTCAACAGCTGACAGAATCCCTGACAGACACCACCTTGGTGTCTGGCTGGGATGGTGGGCGAGGCCACTGGGCCACCTGGTACGGTCTGGGGGTGTGTCTGGGTGGGATCGTGTGTCAAAGTGAGTCATTATAACTGGGGGCCTCCTTATATGTGTCCATGGCAGTGTCTTCTGTGTGTGGCTTTGCAGCCTCTTGTGTTACGTGTCCACAAGAGTGTGGGGTCATCCAGCGCGGATGCACCAGAACGTGGGGCCGGGCAATGAGGCAGGGCTCCCTCCAGAGGGCGCTGGGGAGCCAGGGAAGTTGTTTGATAGCAGTTTTATTGAGATATAATTCAAATACCATAAAATTCACCAATTTAAAGTGTGTAGTTCAATGACTTTATCTTCACAGAGTTGTGCATCCATCACCACAATCAGTTCTAGAACATTTCCATCACACCCAAAATAAACCCTCTACCTCTTACCAGTCACCCCCGATTCCCCCTCCCCAACCCCAAACCCCAGGCAACCACCAATCCACTTTCTGGCTCTGTGGATTTGCCTGTTCTGGACGTTTCTTATACATGGAATTATACAATACGAGGTCTTTTGTGTCTGCCTTCTTTCACTCAGCATAATATTTTCAAGGTTCATCCGTGTCATGGCAGTGCTTCATTTCTTTTTAGGGCTGATAATATTCCATTATCTTGGAAGAACTTTGAGCAGAGAAAGGACAGAGTCGGTTTGTGCTTTGCCCCTCGGGCTGCCATATGGAGGGTGGAATAAAGGGGGGGTGTTATGAGTGGAATTCTGTCCCCCAAAGAGATATACTGAAGTCCAAACTCCAGGACCTGTGAATGTGACCTCATTTGGAAGTAAGGTCTTAGCAGATGGTCAAGTTCAGATGAGGTAATCGGGTGGCAAATCACCAAAAGCTGAGAGAGACAAGGAAGGCTTCCCTTGTGGGTTTCAGGGGTGACAGGCCAAGGCAGGGACGTGGGGAAAGAATATGAGGAAACAGGGCCAGACTTTTTATTTTTTATTTTGTAAAATAAATTTATTTATTTATTTTTGGCTGCGTTGGGTCTTCGTTGCTGCGCGCGGGCTTTTCTCTAGTCGCGGCGAGCGAGGGCTACTCTTCGTTGCGGTGCGCGGGCTTCTCATTGCAGTGGCTTCTCTTGTTGCGGAGCACGGGCTCGCGGAGCACGGGCTCTAGGCGCGCGGGCTCAGTAGTTGTGGCTTGCGGGCTCTAGAGCGCAGGCTCAGTAGTTGTGGTGCACGGGCTTAGTTGCTCCACGGCACGTGGGATCTTCCCGGACCAGGGCTCGAACCCGTGTTCCCTGCATTGGCAGGTGGATTCTTAACCACTGCGCCACCAGGGAAGTCCAGGGCCAGACATTTTAGAGATGAGAGTGCCATCAAATTTCTACATGGTATCACAAGATATCACTGTGCTCACCCCCACAGCTCATGGTGTAATTGCAAACACTCAAATAATGCCTACTATGTGCCAGGCACCATTCTAAGCACTTTACATATATGGATTCACTTAATCTTTGAAACAACCCAGCAAGATAGATACTCTCATTACCCTCCATTTTGCAGATGGAGCAACTGACACCCAGAGAGATTGGGTAACCTGCCCAAGGTTGCACAGTGAGTATGTAGCAGAGCTGGGATTTGAATCCAGGCTGTCTGGCTCCTGAATCCATGCCCTTAACCATGATTCTATGCTGCGTGGAGAGCCTGCTTTTTCTACAGCCAAGGAGAACTCTGAAGCATAACTTATTCAGCCATCACCCAATTGATGAGTGTCTTTGTGGCTTCCAATTTTCTGATATAATTGGGTGCATCCAGGTTTTGTGGGGCCTGAGGCTCATACAATTCGAGGGGCCCTCTTTTGGAAAAACTATAGAACTATCAGCACATTAGGTGCAGGGTCTTGAAAAAGGCCTGAACAAGTGAGGGTCCTGAAGCCCCGGCGGCACTATCATCACAATAAATCCTCCTCTGCTAACTGTACTGCAGAAACAGTACTAGCTGTAGCAAATAGAAGCACAGAATATCCACATGCAGTCTGCACATGTGTGCAAGTGTTAGGAGGAAAGCTTCCTAGAAGTGAAGTTTGGACTTTCCATCCCCAATGCCTAGAGCAGTCGTGCCTTCGACATAGAATGTGCTCAATAAATAGTCGTCAGATATCTTTAACAGGACACAAAAACACTAATTGTACAGAAAAACTGGACAAACTGAAGTATAAGATGAATAACTCCTGTTCGTCAGCAGACATCATTAAAATAGAAAGGCAAGCCACAAATAAGAAGATACTGGTAGTACAGACATTCAACAAGCATTTGTATGCAGAATATATAAAGAACTCCTACAAACCAGGAAGAAAAAGACAACGCAATAGAAAATAGATCAAACACTTAAATGGACGCTTCACAAGAGACCATCCAAATAGCCAATAGGAACATGAAAAGATGCCCGAGTTCATTAGTCATCAGGGAAATGCAAATTAAAAACCACAAAGTGGATCTACCGGAACCTTCGAATTGTGAGCGGGAAGGTAAAGTGGATGAACCACTTTGGAAAACTGTTTAGCAGTTTCTTTTAAACATAAACATACACCTACCTAAGGCAGCAATTCTGCTCCTAGGTATTTACCCAAGAGAAATGAAAACATATCCACATAAAACCTTATACATGAATGTTCACAGCAACTTTATTTCATAAATAGCTCCCCACTGGAAACAACCCAAACATCTAGAGAATGAAGAGACTGTAGAATATTCAGACACTGGATTATCACAAAAAGGACATGCTGTATGATTCCATTTATGTGAAATTCTAGAAAAGGGAAATCTAATAAATGGTGACAGAGAGCAGATCAGTGATTGCCTGGGGCTGAGGCTGGGGTAGGGCATTGACCCGAAGAGGGGGGAACCATGAAACTTTCTGGAGTGTTGAAAATGTTCTGTGTCAAAACAGACTCACAGACTTAGAACAAACTTATGGTTACCAAAGGAGAAAGGTGTGGGGGAGGGATACATTAGGAGGTTGGGATTAACATATACACACCACTATATATAAAACGATAACCAACAAGGACCTACTGTATAGCACAGGGAACTCTACTTAATACTCTGTAATAACCTGTATGGGAAAAGAATCTGAAAAAGAATGGATATATATATATATGTATAATTAAATCACTTTGCCATACGCCTGAAACTAACACAACATTGTAAATCAACTATACTCCAATATAAAATAAAAATTAAAAAAAATAAAATGATGAAATAAAAAAAAGAAAGAAAATGTTGTGTCTTGATTGAGATGGTGGTTACACGGGTGTGTTTGCCAAAATGTATTGACATTTTATTATATGTAAACTAGACCTCAATAATCTTGATTTAAAAAGAAAAATCACCCTTTCCTGTCTTCCGTCCCCACCCCTCCTATCCCCTGCCCTTCCCTCCACAGAGATGACCATCATTCAAGTTTGCTGTGTATCTATTGTATCTGGTGTGTAATTCTATTCAATTATGTGAGCATATGGAAACATAAATGCCAATTTTTTAAAAATTGGGATATCACACATGGTTCTGCAACTTGCTTTTCTTCACTTAGTATAATTTGGAAATATTGTTTGTATCAATACAGAGCCTGCTCGTTGTTTGGCATGGCTGCATAAGTGGTCCATTATATGGATGGGTTTTATTTAAGCAGATCCATATGGAGAGACGTTTACACCGTTTCCCATATTTTGCTCCTACAAACAAAGCTGGTGTGAATATCCTTACACACGTCATTTCCAGATATATGTGTATCTGTAGGATAAATTCCTGAAGGTGGAATCACTGGTCCAGGGGAAGGGGCATTTTTCACAGGTCATTTGATAGATTCTCCCAAATGTCTTTCCAAACAGGCTGTACTGATTTACATTAATTTCCCCTGATTGCCAGTGAGTCTGAGCATCTTTGCAAATTATTCTGGGCCATTTCTATTTCCTCTTCTGTGTGGGTTCAAATCTTTTGACTGTGTCCTTCCTAGGCTCTTTATCATTTTCTTATTGGTTTGTAGCAGCTCTTTATATATTTTGGATCTTAAGCTTCATCATAGATATTACAAACACTTCTCCCAGTTTGCTGCTTGTCTTTTGGCTTTATGGTGACTTTACCCTCTCAAAATGTTTCCATTTTTTGGTTGTCAAATCTCTATCCCTTTTCTGTTATGGCCCCCGAAAATGACTTCCCAACTCAAGGTATTAAAAACAGAGAAATAAATGGAAGAAGGGAGGAAACTCTAAATGCCCAGAGACAGCCATCAGGGCATCTGTCAGAATTGAGGGCCCAGAGGTCACAGCCCCTCAGGGGTGAATTCTATGGCCCTTAACAGTTCCAGAAGCTCTTACTATCCATTAATTACCTGGGGAAACATGTCTGTTCCAATACGTGCATAAAAATTCCAGGTGGGGCTGTGCCTTTGCCGTTCTCAACTGCCTTAAATAACCCTCGTTTTGACATTATTTTTCACCCATCAGATTGACCCAGGTTAAAAAGATGACGCTCACTGCTGGCGAGGCTGTCGGGGAAATGGGCTCTTTCATCTTCCTTGAGGGGAATTTGTACAACTTCAATTTAGCAGGATCTTTCTAAATACAAAGTGCGTAGGCATTCATTCAATAACCTTTTAAAACTTTCTCTTGAAACTTAATATACAGAAAAGTGCACAAATCATTAGTTTGGTGAGTTTTCCCAGAAAACGAAACATACCTGCGCCACCAGCATCCAGACCAAGAAACAAACCCTGAGCAGCCCCCCACAGCCCGGCTGGTGCTGCCCCCGCCCCCACTGCGTTGCACGGAGCTGTGGTTTAGTCCTTCTAATGTATGAATTCATCACAATTATTTAACTATTCTTCTGTCAATAGGCATTTGGCTGGGTTCCAGTTACAAATGCTGCTGCTGCCAACACACCCTGGCTTTTGGTGGACACACGTGCATTTCTGTGGAGTGTGTGTCCACGAGCTGAACTGCCAGGTCACAGAACGTGCCCAGGTTCGATTTTAGCAGATTCTTTGAATTATTTTCCAGAGTTGTTTTACCAATTAATGTTCCCGCCAGCAACATATGTGAGCTCTGATTGTGCCACACATTGAATTAGTATTGTATTTTTTTATGTTAGCCATTCTAATGATATTTACTGTGATATTCATTGCAGTTTTAATTGCATCTCCACGACAGCTAATGATTGCAAGTATTTTTTCATGGGCTTATTAACCATTTGTTTATCTACTTTTTGTAGTTTATATTCAGTATTTTGCCTCTTATAAAGCAGTTGTCATTGATTTGAAAGAATTCTTTGTATAGTTTATATATTTATGTAATATGTATAGTTATTATATATGTATTTGTTAAATATACATATATAGTGAATATTTTCTCCAAGTCTATACTTGCCTTTTCATTTTCATTCTTTTTTTTGTTGTTCTTTTTCTTAGTATCTTTTGCAGAACAGATTTTTAATTTTGATGAAGTTTGATTATCATTTTCTTTTATTACTTGCACTTTTAAATAACTTTTATTATTTTATTGATTTTAATTGTTTATCTATTTATTTTAAATTTTATTTTTATATTTATATTTCTCTTATTTTTATATTTATTTTATTATTAAATAAAGTTAAACCCAAGATTTCTATATCAAAATGAAACCTCTGGGGAAAATAGTTTAGCTGTGTTCATTTGTCAGAGAAAAGAAATGTTGGAGCAGAGCAGTCAAGGGGGTTTACACAAGGCCACAAGGTGTTGTTAAAATTTGTCTAACACATTTTCTGTTTTTAATACGGTGAATCACACTGATTGACTTCCAAATGTTAAACCTACTTTGTATTCCTAGAAGAATGCCACTTGGCCGTGATGTACTACTGTTCTTTTTATATGTTGCTGAATGAGTTGCTAAACTTTTAGGAAGTTTTGTGTCTGTGTGTCGTCTGAGTCAAGTTTTGCATTAGGGCAATGCTGGCCCAGAGGTGTCGCCTTCCACACTGTGAATGAGCCGTTGTTGAGTCCCTTCCCCGTCTGCTGGAGGTCACCAGTGAACCCACCCAAGCCTGTCCTCTGTGTTTGTAACTATGAATTAAATTTCCTAATAGGTTCATAGCATTGTGCAGTTTCTTCTTGAGTGAGCTTTGGTAGTTTGTGTCTTTCTCTGTTTCTCTCTTGCTGTGTCTCGTCTCTTGTTCTCTCCTCTATCCCGCAGCTGTCTCTGCCTTGGCCACGTCCATCCTGTTGTCACCCAGATTTCAACTGAGTCGTGGAATTTACTGGCATCATCCTCGTTCACAGCGTTCCCTATCCTTTTCATGTCTGTCGGGGAGACATGGCCAGGGAGTCCAGAGGGGACGGCTGAGGACTGCCCACGGACCCCGTAGCAGAACGACCCTGGTGAACAGGCAGCCTGTGGGTCCACAGGAACACTGAACCCACCCCGTCCAACTCTCAAAGTGGCACATGTACATGGGCCAATGCAGCGCCTCCCGGGTTCAAGGGAAAGCAGAGGCCGTGAGTACAGACTCAGGAGAGAGCAGTCGCCAGGGGCGATCAGATCCTGTACCTGGAATCTGAGGTCCCTGCTCAGCCTCAACTCCCCGGATCTACCCCAAAACACCTCAGATGGCCTGCTGCAGCAGGAGGGATGAGAGCCAGACCATGAGGAGGACCAACAAGAGGCAGCTGCTACTTTCTGGATGGGCAGGAGCAGGCTTAAAGATCTGAGTCCATCGGTGAGACTTTTTTTTTTTTTGGCTGCGTTGGGTCTTCCTTGCTGCGCGCAGGCTTTCTCTAGTTGCGGCGAGCGGGGGCTACTCTTCGTTACGGTGCGCGGGCTTCTCATCGCGGTGGCTTCTCTTGTTGCGGAGCACGGGCTCTAGGCACGCGGGCTCGAAAGTTATGGCACGCGGGCTCAGTAGTTGTGGCTTGCGGGCTCCAGAGCGCAGGCTCAGTAGTTGTGGCTCACGGGCCCAGTTGCCCCGCAGCATGTGGGATCTTCCCAGACCAGGGCTCGAACCCATGTCCCCTGCATTGGCAGGCGGATCCTTAACCACTGCGCCACCAGGGAAGTTCCATCAGTGAGACTTTATTCACATATTTATGCTCCCTCCCCGCGTAGGCCGGGGGCTTGGGCGGGAGCCCCGGCCCCGGCCCTGGCCCAGGACTGGCTGGGCTCACACGTGCTGCCTCCTGTGCCGCAGCACCTCCGTGGGCGTGAACAGAAAGTCCTTCTGGCAGGCCTCGCAGTGGTAGGGCCTCTGCAGGGCGGATGCCTTCTGGAGGGGCTCGGGGGCAGCTTCCTCAGCCCCTAAGGGAGAGGAGACGGGAGGCTGTGAGGGGGACGCGCCATTGCATGCTCTCACCCCCACCCAAATCCCAGAAACCTGGCGGGGTTAGGCTCTCTCCTGGCCTCTGGGGACTCCAGCTCTGTGTCCTCCAGGAAGCCCTCCTTGATCAATACACACACAGAGGCGAGTCTTTGTGTCCCAGGGGGTGAGAGAGACACAGAGAAAGACACAAGCAGAGACACAGAAACTGAAAGAGACAAATAGAGCCCAGGGGTGGGACCACGTGGCCCTACAGCCATCTCCCCAGCAAGCGCCAGCGTGTGGCGTGTGGGGCACCACAGCAGACTCTGTGCCCGGGTCTGCCCACTGCAGCGTCCCCTGGCTGACAACAGGATGGACGTGGCCAAGGCAGAGACAGCTGCAGGACAGAGGAAAGAACAAGAGCCACGGCAAGAGAGAGACAGAGAAACAGACAGGAACACACAGGCCGACCGGACAGGCGGAGACACAGAGACCAAAGAGAGACAGACACCACGACCTGAGAATGAGGTGGCTCCAGGGCCTCCTGGTCCCAGGCTCTGGGTCCTTGTGACGGGGTCCGCACGTGGCCCCAGCCAGAGCAGATGGCTGAGGTCGTGGGTCCCCAGAGTGTCGAGCAAGTGCCCAGAGGCACAGTCAACAACCACAGGCTGGACGGACAGCTGGGCAAACACAGGCGCCCCGGCCGCCACCGCCCCAGCCTCACCTGGGGGACCGTCCTGTGGGGCCTTGGGGCAGGTGTTCTCGTGGGCGATGCGCTCCAAGGGCGTGAAGGGCATGTGCAGGTCGCAGTGGGGGCAGGTCCAGAAGGTGCGGAGACAGTCGCTGTACAGGTCCGCATCGCTCTGCGACAGGCAGGTTGTGTCAGGCCTGGCTCCCCGCCGCCCCCCGCCGCCAGCCTGGGACCTTCCCAAAACCCCTCGGGGCTGGCAGGCCCCTTTCTGAAACTGCATCCCTGGACTAAGCTGGAGTGTGGTTGGGGGCAGAGGGTGGGGGGAATCACTGAAGTCACATTTTCAGGGGCAGGAGGATGAGGGGCCAAGGTGGGGTCCGTGCTCACCGTGAGGCAGCTGTAGGTGAGGAAGTCAGTGACTGCGTAGCCCCCTTTGGTGGGATGGGGGGACGGGGTAGAGCAGCCAAAGAGGCCAGGGAGGCTGGGGGCAGCAGTGATGGTCTGGGGTCCCACATAGAGGTTCTGGATTTCCAACCCTGTGAGCCGCCGGAGGCTGTAGGAAACCTGAACAAAGAGAGACAGGAAATAGGGGAGAGGCTCAGGCAGACATGATCGGAGCACCTGGATCCAGCCGTGCCGAAAGTCCACCCCTGGACTTTTCAGTTATGGGGGCCAATTGCTTAAGCCAATCACAACACGGTTTCAGATACTCATGACCACAGGCTTGTCTAGAACATTCCCTGATGCCCCATCCCCCATCTCACCTGCCTTCCCCAGACCCCTTCTCTCCTTATGACTGCTGGGAACACATCCAGACCTTAAGTCTGACCTGCAAGTCTGGCCACCTTGCCCCTTCTCCTCCAGCACGTCAGCCTGTTCCCCTTTCCCTGGTCCACTGGGTCGCACCCCATCCACGGGTAATAGCAATAGAATCAGGAGCAATTCTCAACTCCCCACCACTAAAAGAGGTGGGGGATCAGTTTCAAATCTGCTCCGTCCGAATTCTTCCTGTCTGTCCTCCACAAATAGACAGATACCTTACAGCTTCCCTCTCACACCCTGCACGCCCTTAACTGCAAACGAGGGGTAACCTGCACCACACATGCAGTATGTATTCATGAATATCTGTTGAATGAGGGCCGCAGGGGTTAATGGCATGGCTCCTGGGGTCAAACCCTGGCTCTCCCCTTACCAGCTGTGTGACGTTGGGCTTGTCATCAACCTCTCTGGTTTGAAAACCCCCAAATGTGTGCATACTGATGAGCTGGAAGCCAGGCCTTCCAGAGCTTTCATCCCTATGGCTGATGGCCCCTCTGGCCAAGGGGGTGCAGGTGCCCCGGAGGCGGGTACCTTGGACGCCGTGAACTGCAGCAGCTCCCTGCTCAGGGCCGCCACCTCCTTGCGGTTCACGGGGGCCTCCTCCTCCTCATCTCTGTCCTCCAGCCGCCACCGGGCCTGGTGGGCCAGCTGCCGGTCCAGGGCGCTTTCCCAGTGGGCCCGGAGCCGCAGGGAAGCCGCCAGGAGCCGGACAGCACTCTCACTGTCCGCAAGCTGGAGCTCCAGCCAGCCATCGGCCACCAGACGGCAACAGTCACCATTGGTGTCCAGGGACCGGCTGAACAGCAGGAGGGACTGGAAAAGAAGGGGCAGGAGACAGGCAGTGGCAGGAGGGGCAGGATGCCATCATAGAGGGGCCCCCCGCCTGGCTGGGCTCCTGCCCACCCCCCACTCTCCCACCCACCCATCCAGACGTCCACCTGTCTCTCCAGAGCATCCACCCACCCGCGCAGCCGTCCACCCAGCCCTGCAACAAATACTGGCCACGCGCCTACTCTGTGCCAGACACTCTTCCGGGTGCCAGAGACACAACGTGAACAAGATGGACTCAGGCCTCGCCCCACGGAGCTGAAATTCTACTCGGAGAAAGAGACGAATGAAGACTGAAGAGTAAAACACAGAGCAGGTTCCAAGAAGTCAGGGAGTCGTCACCTGTGCTGGGGGCCAGTGGCCGTCTCCATCTTCTTAGGGTTGGGGCTACACGTGTGTGTCTTTGTCAACACTCGTCAAATGGCGCGCTTACTATGTGTATGCGTCAGCCTCTATACCTTTTATCCTCAAAATACATACACAAATACTGAATGCTAGTTAACGGGAAGCAGGCTGAAGTGCTTACAGGTGAAGGGTACTGATGTCAGCAACTTACTTTAAAATGCATCAAGAAATTCAAAAGAAAGCCCACCTATTAAAACAGATTGATGAGTGGAGAGGTGATAAAGCAAAGACCGAATGTTAGCTGTAGGACTGGGGAGTGGGAATATTGAGTGTTCACTCTACACTTCTTTCAACTTTTCTCTTTGAAAACTGTCAAGATAACACGTTGGGGAAAATTCTATGGGATGGGGCGGGGGTGAGTGGATAGGGCAGGACTGGCCACGGGTCGAGGGTCTGTGGGGCTGGTGATAGAATATGAGAGTTCAGTGTGCTATTCTGTCTACTTTTGTGCATGTTTAAAATTCTCCATCATCAGAAACTGTACGGGGCAGGGACAGGGGCAGGGTGGGGCGGATTAAAATATCAGGCAGCATCTCGGCCAGCAAAGCCGTGTTTCCGTCCTGAGGTCCTGCTGATCACCAGTGCTCCGGCCCTCGCCCCACCTCATTCCTCCATCCGGCGCTGGTACGGCATCTGGTGTGGTCTCTTACATTTGTGCTTCTCTTTACCATCTGCCTCCCCCACTTATACATGAGCCCCACGAACACAGGGAATCTTGTCCATTCTGATCACGACTGCATTCCCAGCGCCCGGAAGAGTACTTAGCGGCTGGTGCCAGGTGGCCACTCAGTACATGTTTGAACGAAGACATAACGGAGCAGATCAGAGTTCGCTATCTTGGTGCCAGTGGAAATCAGCGTCAACAACATCTCCCAGGGCTCTAGGAAGGGTTTCTCTCTTCCCTCTATGTTCCCTGGGATGGAAGCGAGGGGGTCGGGGTAACGGGGACGCCCACCTGATGGGGGGAGGCCTTAGGTGTGGCCTGTGACCCTGAGCTCAGGCTCAGCCACTTGCTCGCTGTGGGGCTTAGTCAAGGGACACGCCCTCCTCCTCACTGCCCCCTGCCCCCAGCCCCATCTTCTCCCCTATGAAGTGAGAATTGTGGCCAGGCCTGGAACCACAGGGTGGCCACAGTGGGCACACAGGTGTGGCAGCTACTGCTGTCAGGAACCCCGCTTCCTGGCTGCAGACACATATACACACGTATATCTGCAACCTGAGCACGTCCTCAGCCTCCAGCGCCACCCGCTCCTGCCCTACGACTGCAGTCGCCTCCTTGCTGGGCTCCTGGCCTCTGCCCCGTGTCAGACGCTGTCCCAGCTCTGCTCAGAACCCTCTGGTGGTGGGGGGGAGGGGGATCCAGTCTCACCTGCCTCCCTGACCTCTTCTCCAGCCACGCTCTCCCTCACTGACTCTGCTCCAGCTGTTCCGTGTCCACACCAGGCATGTGGTGCCTCAGGGCCCTTGCACTTGCTCTTCGCTCTGCCCAGGACACTCTTCCCGCAGAGATCCCTACGGCTCCCTCCCTCCCTCCCTCAGGTCTTTATTTGACTGCACCTTCTCAATGAGGCCCACCCGGATCGCCTAATTCCACACTAGAACCTGTCCCCTCCCCTCCCCCCTCAACCCACCCCTCCCCAATCCCCTTACCTGTTATTTTCATTTTCCCCAAACGCTTATCGCCCTCTACCCTATCATTTAGTGCTGCACTGCGTTTAGTGCTACTGCCCGCCCTCCCTCCGCGAGATGTGAGCTCCTGGAGAGCAGGAACCGGGTCTTGCCTTGTGCAGCTTCCACAGGTCCTGGCACCTGGCAGGCACTCAGCGAGTAATGAATGACAGCAGCCAGCCTGGGGGAAGGTGGCTCCTCCAGGCCCACCCGGGGCCCCCTGCCCTGGGACACAGCCATGGCACCGGGAGCCGGGAGGCAGGGAGGCTGGGGCGGGGACGCACCTGCAGGGCGGGGATGCGGACGCAGTTCACCAGGTACGGTTTGTTGGTCTCCAGCAGGGACACGAAGGTGAGGAGCTGGTGCTTGCTGCTCATCTTGTCCTTGTCATCTGAACGGGACGAGGGGACGGCTCAGCTCCCCCCCCTCCCACACCCGTCATCCCCCAGCGGCTGCCTGCCCCACCCGGGCCATTCACACATCCACACAAAGAACACGCTCACGTGTGTAACGATAAAATGCCTGTGGCTTATTCTTAAATACTTTGCCAGGCTGGATGTGATTTTGGCTATTCAGTGATACTAAGAGCTACTGTTAATTTTGTCAGGGGAGATGACAGCATTGTGGTGATGCAAAAAAACAATCCTTAAGAATATGATTTTTATTATTATTACTAACTGGTAAGATGTCTGGGACCTGCTTTAACATGCTCCAGCAAAAAGGAAAAAAAAAAAAAAATTCAAGGGGACAGAAGAAACAAGGATGGAAAAATGGTGACAGCTACAGCTAGGTAAGAGCACGGAGGGTTCCTCACACTCTCTCTACTGGGAAGATGCTTGGAACTTTCAAAATGTTTTCAAAAAGGAGTAAAACAATGTAATAGGAAGAGGGTAAATTCACTTGGAATTTATAGCACTTAAAGATTAGAGAGAAAATTTCAAATTCTATCTTTGGTATTTAAAATCATAAACCTTACCTTTTGGGGTTACTGTTTACCATTTTAGTGCAGTGTGTTACTTTCTTTACAAACAGGAGAAGGATGAGCTGTGTTTCAGCGCTCAGGCAAAGCACACAGCTAGTCCTTCACGTTGCAGACGTGAAGCCCGCTCCTGAGTGCAGGGCCTGCGCCTGGGGAAGGGCACCCTGGTGGGACTGGCCTGGCCTGAGTGCAGCCTCAGCTGAGGCGACTTTTGTGGCCTGGATCCCACTAGCAGGTAGACCGTATCCAACTGCCTGAATGCTGGGGCTGGGGGAGCCCCCCAGGCAGGACCAAGCCCTGAAGTTCACGGGGCTCCCGGGACAGGTCTCCTGGCAGGCGCTGCTCTAATTGCTAAAACCTCAGGCCTCGGGGCTCGGGGCAGCCAGCACGTAGTGGGAGGGCAAGGCTCAGCAAGGGGTGGACTTGCCAAGGCCACCCAGCCAGGTCTGGCTCTTGGGACCTGCAGGTCCCACGTCAGAAGCCCCAGCGAAGCTGAATGTGGGGAGGAGCGAGGGGGTAACCCCAGATGGCAAGGGGCACCCTGAGGTCACTGTCCCGCCCCTCACGTCCCCGATGGAGGGCTTCTCCCCACCCCTACCTGGGCTCACGGTACCTCGGCTCCCATCGCCGCCCCTGGCCTCCTGTTCCTGTGTGTGCAGCACCTCAGGGCTGTTGGCGAAGATGCAGGTGGGGTGCAGCACGGCGCCCTGCTTGGTCTCGGTGTGGAAGATCTGGAGAAGCCGAAGGCGGGCGCTGGGTGACAGAGGCCCTCAGACTTGCTCTTCCCGCTGCCAGGTTCCCTCCTCCTCATCTCAACTCAGAAGTCTCCTCCTCCAGGAAGCCCTTCCTGACCTCCTCCAAGGCTGATCAGGTCCCCCTCCGCCCCTGGGTCCCCATCCCGACCCCAACCACTCTGGTCATCTGTCTGGGAACGAGTCTATCCCCTGCCCCTGCCACTAGACTGCAGCCCCACAAGGGAATGGCCAAGGCTGTTTCAGTCACTGCTGTATCCCCAGCACAGAGCAGGTGCTGGGAAGGGGTGACAGATGACAAAACACACACGGGGACGGGGAGAGGGAAGGAGACCCACCTGGTCCAAGTCCTTGCGGCCGCTGTTGAACGGGTCCGGGATGGCAAGCTGGGGGTAGAGGCCCCGGCCCAGCACCAGCTTGAGCAGGGCCATCTGGTCCCGAGTCAGGGCCTGGGCCGAGCTGGCGGCCGCCTGCAGCTGCTCCAGGTTGTGCCGGAGCTTAAACTTCACATCCTGGTGGCAACACGGGGGAAGGTGGGTTCCCGAGGGCCCTCCCCGCTACCCCAGGGGCTTGTACTGCAATCTGTGGATCCAAGGGTTTCTGTAGACTCCTGTCCATGGAAACCTGCCTCCTGAATGAGGGCAGGGCTGTGTCCTCTCAGACCCCAGAGCAGGGCCATGTCCCATAAGACCCCCAGGGCAGCCCACATCCCCACTCTGATAAACTCCATCCCCACCCACCCCAGGCACCAGTCAGCCCCGCGGCGCCTCACCTGGATGTCCACGTTGTCGCCAGCCCCCTGGGAGGCTGTGCCGCCCCGGTCCTCATCGCTGGAGCCGCCGTCCTGGTCCTCCTGGAGCCGTAGCACCTTGCGCCTGCGCCCCTGGCCCTCCTCGTGCTGGCGCTTCAGCTGGTAGAGCGCCTGGCGCTCCCGGCGCTGCCGTAACCGACTGTAGCTGTCCCCCGGCTTTGAGGCCTGGGCCCTGGCCAGCAGCCCGTGGTCTTCCAACAGCTCCTGGGGGCGGGCGGGGCCCAAGTGAGGGACACGGGGCAGGCCAGGCGTGCTCTGGATGCAGACGCACGTTCCGGTCTGGGGCCTGCTGCTGGCTGGCACAAGACCTCACCCTTAGAGCCACACTTTTCCTCAAATGAAAAACGGGGCCCTTCCTGGGACCTCCCTGCTAGGGCTGTTAGGGCTGAAAGGGGCTGTATGAGAACAACTCTTTGCATGGTGCCGGGCACATGACTGCTCCGGGAAACAGCCGTCTCTGTCATCAGCCAACGGAACACCTGGGCCAGCCGCCAGGAGGGAGGAGAGGAGGCCAGGCGATCACCACCCAGGGTCCTCCCCGGGGCCTCCTCTCCACACAGTCGTCAGCAGGCTCCGGGTACGCTCAGAAATGCCAAGACCTGGGCCCCATCCCAGAATGACTGAATCAGAATCTCAGGGGGGGTGGGTGTGGAATCTGGATATCACGGACCCTCCCCGTGATTCCAATGCACATTAGAGACCTACTGCCCACGCCTTTGGAAGCAGTCTCCCAGGGACCTACTGGATTGGACCTTCTGTTTCTCATCAAGCCCCGACCAACGAGGAGAGATAGGATATCATATGTGACTCAGAGAGTGAGAGAGAGAAAAGGACCCGCACTTTTCATTAGTTTCTCAGCGTCTGGGGCTCAACAAAGGTTGAACCGTCGCTCTTTAGAAAGTCAGAGATGTATAAAAAAAAAAAAAAGAAAGTCAGAGATGTTGAGAGATGCCGAGAACAGCTGGGATGTTGGTGGTCCCCAACGTGGAGACCCCTGCGATTGCGTGGGAGGCCTTGGCAGTGACCGTCCACTCTGGGCCGCAATCTGCCCTCCTGTAGCCGAGAGGAACGGTTACACCGTTATTTTCGTTCCGTGGCACGCTACACGACCGCAGAGAAGTCCTCGGCACTGGATCTTTTTGTGCTCGAATGGAAAGATGCCCGTGGAATATTAACGACACAAGCAAGCTGTAGAACCACATCCTCATAATGACAATGAAAACTGCAAACATTTGTATGGGAACACCTGTGTGTCAGGCCCTTCTAAATAGCTCTACGTGTATTAACTCATTTAATCTTCATGGGAACGCTGGGAGGCAGGGGCTGTTTTTAGCCTCCCCGTTTTCAGAGCGAGGAGCTGAGGCCCCGAGAGGCCCAGTAACTCGCCCAGGGTTGCACTGCTAGCAAGCAGCAGAGCTCAGATTCACTGCTGGGACGTCCGGCTCCAAATCTGGTGCCCCGTGCAGCCTGCCGGCACTCGGCCAGCTCGGCTCCCCCACTCCAGAGAAGGCGGCTTTTTGTGAGGATGCGGCTTGTGACCCTGTCCACCCCTCCAGGAAGCCCTCCTGGATCTCTACCCCTTTGCCCGGGCCCCACCCCACACCTGGTGATGTGACGGTAGGGGAGGCACGTGTAGGGTGGGACTCATGACTGTCAGAGGATGGGAAGCCGTGCCGCAGAAGGTGTTCATGCACACCCCACTCCAGCGCCCTCCACCCCCGCTCGCCAGGTCTGTTCCTGGCCCTGTCTGCCTGGGCAGGCCGGCCCTCACCCCTCCTCCCGGGCCTCACCTTGAACTGGCGCCGCAGGTTGGCCATCTCATACAGCCGATGCTCCTCTATGCCCCGGTGGCGGCACCACCTGCGAGAGTTTCTGCTCCGTTCAGATTTCACCTGGGTGGAGGTCCGGCCACCAGAGGGTCAGGGCCTGGCCAGCTGGGAGGAGGGATGGGGGTGCCGACCCACTGCCCAGACGAACCCAGTGTGAGCCCAAACACCAGCCTCTGGGAGGATGGCAGGCAGGCCTGCCGGCCCTCCCTCAGCACCACCTGCTCTCCTCCTTTTTCCAGGTCTCAGCCCCACTGCCCCCTCCTACAGGAAGCCCTCCCAGACACCACATGGGGTCAGACACCCTCCCTGGGCTCTCCCAGCCCCTTGGACTCCCCATCACAGCCCATTCTGGGTGGTCACTGTCCAGGGACGGTCTCTCTCCTGCACTGAACTGGGAGCCCAGGAGGGCCGGGCCAGCACTGCCCAGAACAGGACCCGGCCCGGTCAGGGAACGTGTGCTCGAGATAGAGCCCCCACCCTAAGGCATCTAAACTCTCTCCAGATGGCACTGGCTTTCGTCAGTGCTTTAGAAACCGCAGGCTCCCCCTCAGGCGGGGGCCTCTGCACGTGCTGGTCCCATGAATGGAGTCGGGGTCCTCCGCAGACAGGCCCGGCCTGCGGAGGGCTCAGTGGTCGTCCCTGGGGTGGGGGTGGGGCGCACAAGGAGGAGCCACAGCCTCAGGGAGGCCCTGGCCCCGTGAAGAACGGCAGCCAGACGGGGGGCACCCTGCTGTCAACCTCACCTGCACCCAGGTGTTGAAGACGTTGAAGAGCGTGAAGGGGTCGCCCTGGTCACTCTCCAGAGGTCGTCGCGCCGCCACACACTCGGGGTTGCTCTGGGCGCCGCGGGTGAAGGGCGACTGGACGCTCAGGGCGGCGGCGATGGTGAGCACAGGCTCCGCCAGGTGGAACATGGAGCCCAGGATCAGCATCTTCCCTGGGGGCAGACGCCGCGCTGAGCCTCCTGGGCGCCTGACAGCACCCCCAGCCCTCTGGGACCCCTGACCCCCCCTCCACCTCACCCACAGAGGGCCTCGGGAGCCAGAGGGACAGAATCAAACCCAGAATCGGATCCCAATGTGATGGAAGACTGTTTCCACCTGCCCCAAGGTCAGTGGCCTGCATGCCATGCATCTGACTCACCCTCACTGTTCCCCTAGCCTACGTTTCCAGAAAGATCCTGTTACACATGTAGCCTCATAAGATAAAGTAGGGCAGTAAAACAAGGCTGTCCCAGAACCCCCTAGCTCTGTCACCTCAGGCAAGTCCCTCCACCTCTCTGTGCCTCTGTTTCCCCATCTGTGAAATGGGTTAACTGCAGCATCTACCTGCTGTGAAGATGAACTGTGTTTCACCTGTGAAGCACTGGGAGCTCCACCTGGCACAGAGCAAGAACGGTGACTGAGCCACCTGGGCCCAGAACTGCCCAGCACTGCATCATCTGTGTCTCCTGCTCCGCAGAGCCTGGGGACCGATGGTGCCAGCCTGCCTGGGGCGTGCCTCCCTGGCGAGCGAGGGACAGCCTTTCTCTGAGCCTCGTTTTCCTCAACTGTACAACACGAGCGCCCAGAGGCCCTCCCCTCACCAGGTGAAGATGAAATAAGGGCCACAAAGTCTTCCATTGACACAAAGCAAATGCTCACAGACTGTTCCCTTTCGTCTCAGATCTGATTCTCCTTGCACTAGCCCTGTTTCCTTCTAAAATAAACAAAAATAACCATTTCCATAGCTGTGGGTGGCCCCCAGGGTTGGTGGTATCCAGCCCGCTGCCCGTCCTGACGCTCCAGCGTGTCGCAGTGATGGAGACTTTAACGACACTGACACAGGCAGAAAGCTCTCCTGAGCATTATGCTTGGGAAGTGGTGCCCCAGGTGGTAGAACTCAGCTAGGAATATTCTCTGGGCCGTGGATTGCTGGTAGACACAGAATGTCTCAAGTCAGGAGGATTGGGCAAGATGAATATGCCTCGGTCAGCAAGTTCCTCGGGAGGGGCAGGGATGACTCAGGAAGAGCAAGAGGAAGAGGCAGGCGGTTTTGACATCCAACCGCAAGAGAGGGGGTACCACGGTGGAGCTGGGGACAGGCTGTGCAGAGGAGGGAAGTGTCTGTTTTGTTTACTGTTGTATCCCTGGCGCTAGAACAGGACCTGACACAGAGGACCTGAGAATGAATGGACAGGGCCCAGAGAAGGACCAGACTTGCCCCCGGGTCACTCAGAGCGAGCGGTGTCCCACACCCATTCCCAGGACCCTATGTGATCACCCAAAGGGGGGTCCTCACCAATCACGACATCCACAGGCAGCTGGGCCAGCAGGGACCCGATGGGGGTGAGGGCCTCTGAGCTGTCCAGGGCCCCCTGGTCCCGGAGGTAGACGATGGCCGTTTCCAAGCTGGTTGGTGGGGGGGGCTCGATGAAGGGAAAGGTTCGGGGGTCCCCCACGCTCATGCTCTTCATCTGGAATGAGAACCAAACCCTGTCAGGAATGGGGAACACATGAGCCACTGTGGAACACTGGGGGACCCAGGGATCACAAACTTGTGATACTTTAAAATGCGCAACGTCAAGGCCCATTGTACAGAAGCAGGGAAGGAGGGCCATTATCTGTCTGTCTGCCTAGCAGCTCTTCTCCACACCCTGGCCATGGAGTGAGCAGACGATCTAAGCTGGACCAGTTGAGGTTTCTCAGCCTCTGGTCAGAGCGACTGACTAAGGAGTGAGCACATGACCTGAGCTGGGCCATTCAGAATCCTTCCCTGGGACTTTGCAGACTGGAGCTGAGAGAGAGAAGCTCCAGCATCCTCTCTGGTTGTGAGGGGCCAGGATGGAAGCCCAGAGCTATTGTGGTTAGTTTTTCCACTGCCTGGAAATTAGCCCAGTCACAGCAGATGGAGAAATCCTTAATTTTTCCTAAGCTAGACTCCCCCCACCCCGCAACATGGACACACAAATCCATAAAATCCCCTTTTCTGCTAACAACAGTTTGAGTTGGGTTTCTCTCACTTTTGACCAAAGCATCCCGACTGATCCAAAGGCCCAGAGGGGTAGCAGGTCATGGGGAGGAAGCAGTGACACAGGTAGCATCACCAGGCCTGGCATGGCATAGGGAAGGACCACCTCTCCGGTGAGTGGATGAAGGCAAGGCCGGCATGCGGCTCACGTGACCATGAGAGGGTGAGAACAAGGCTCAGAGAGCCTAGGGGTTCAGCCAAAGTCTCCGCGTAAGGTGCCCTGCTCTCCTGGGCCTGATCTGGAGGGCACCGGAAGTTCTGGCATCCACCCAGCAACCAGTGGTACCACCTTCCTCCCTGCTCACGAAGCTGTGGTGTTGTCTGGGAGATCACTAATACTCATTAAAAGACCTTTGAACTAGAAGTTCTGGGTGAGGGGTAGGGCACGGATGTTTTTTGTTTTTTTAAGCGCTCTCGTGATTCCAACGTGCAGCTGGGACTGCGAATCACTGCTCTGATCCAGTCGGGCAATGCCACCCACCCCCCGGACAATTACAGGTCACAGAGTGGACACGTGACCCGGTTCTGCTGACAAGACAGGATGGGAGACCAGCCAGGGGGCTTCTGGAAAAGGTTCCCACGGCCTTAAAAATGAGACCCACAAATTGGGAATTCCCTGGCGGTCCAGTGGTTGGGACTCCGCGCTTTCACTGCCGTGAGCCTGGGTTCAATCCCTGCTTGGGGAACGAAGATCCTGGAAGCTGCTTGGCACGGCCAAAAAAAAAAAAAAAAAAATGAGATCCACAAAGAGGGGCAGTTCATCGCCTCTGCAGCCAGATAGTAAAGAAGGAGGAGGTGCTGCCCATGGCTACCAGAGCCAGGTGGCATTCATGAAGCACGCTCTGGAGCTTGGAGCCTCAGATGGAATCCGGGCTCTGCCACTTGCCAGCCATACCACATGGATCAAGCTACTTAACCCCTCTGCATCCTTTTTCTCATCCATAAATTGGAATTAAGTTTACCTACTACAGAGATTGTGTGAGGAGCAAAAGTTATATACGTAACTCAGGCACCTAGAACAGAGCTAGCACACAGGAAGTACTAGGTAAGTGCTTTTCGTCATCATCATGATCATCGTCATTAGAACGGCTGCTGACAAGCTGAGGCTGGAAAGCTAGAAAAAACCCTGGTCCTTTATGACATCACCATTCTATTTAAATAACCAAGCCTGGGGACTTCCCTGGTGGTCCAGTGGGTAAGACTCCACGCTCCCAGTGCAGGGGGCCCGGGTTCAATCCCTCGTCGGGGAACTAGATCTCGCATGCCGCAACTAAAAAAAGATCCCACGTGCCGCAACTAAGACCTGGCACAACCAAAATATATTAAATAAATAAATAAATATTAAATAAATAAATAAATAACCAAGCCTGGAATTTCCCTATCTCAAGGTTTCTTGTTATGTGAAACGGTACGTTTTCTGTATTGTTCAAGTCAGCATTTTTCAAACAGCAGGTTATGTGAGTCAGAACTCCATGACATGGGTCACAACTGGCATTTTTTTAAAAGGAAATCAAACGAACAGAAACAATCAGTGTGCATCACCCATAGGAAAGGGGGCTGGTTCATGCCTCTCTCCCACCTGGGCACGTGTGAGCCTGAGGCAGATGCCACCTGCTGTTCCCCACTTTCAATTTCTGCTTCTTCCTGAGCACAGAGACTACACTTCCCAGCCTCCCCTGCGGCGAGATGTGGCCACCGAACTGAGCTCTCACCAGGGTGAGTGGAAGGGAAGTACACTGCTTGTGGACATGGCCCTCACACCCTCCCAAACGTTAAGTCCCACGCTCTCTCCCCATTGCTGGCTGACACACATGATGAAGAGGCCCCAGGGAGATGACGGAGCCATGAGAGGAAAAAGGCCTAGGTCTCTGAATAAAGGAAACTGCCCACCAACCCAAGGACTAACGTTCTGCTGTGTTGGCTGTTATGTGAGTGGGTCTATTTGTCACAGCAGCCTAATCTAAGCAAAACTAACTACTGAGATACGAGCCATGACATAAAATGTACTGAGAAACCCTGGTTTTTTGTTTGTTTGTTTTTGTTTTAATAAATTTATTTATTTTTGGCTGCGCTGGGTCTTCGTTGCTGTGTGCGGGCTTTTCTCTAGTTGCAGAGAGCGGGAGCTACTCTTCATTGTGGTGCGAGGGCTTCTCACTGCAGTGGCTTCTCTTGTTGTGGAGCACAGGCTCTAGGCGCACAGGCTTCAGTAGTTGTGGCATACGGGCTCAGTAGTTGTGGCATACGGGCTCAGTAGTTGTGGCTCACGGGCTTAGCTGCTCCACGGTATGTGGGATCTTCCCGGACTAGGGCTCGAACCCATGCCTCCTGCATTGGCAGGCAGATTCTTAACCACTGCGCCACCAGGGAAGCCCAAAACCCTGGTTTTAAAAGCCACTTCTTGGGGCTTCCCTGGTGGCGCAGTGGTTGAGAATCTGCCTGCCAATGCAGGGGACGCGGGTTCGAGCCATGGTCTGGGAAGATCCCACGTGCCGCGGAGCAACTAGGCCCGTGAGCCACGATTGCTGAGCCTGCGCATCTGGAGCCTGTGCTCCGCAACAAGAGAGGCCGCAATAGTGAGAGGCCCACGCACCGCGATGAAGAGTGGCCCCCGCTCGCCACAACTAGAGAAAGCCCTCGCACAGAAGCAAAGACCCAACACAGCCAGAAATAGATAAATTAATTAATTAATTAATAAAAAGAAAATTCACCCATTAAAAAAAAATAAATTAAATAAATAAATAAAAATAAATAAATAAAAGCCACTTCTTTTTTTTTTTTTTAAAGCCACTTCTTGATGGATTTTCTGTTACAGCTGAAAGCATTCTGATTGAGTCACAAGGTTCTTCCCATGACCCTGTGGATTTGGGGGGATAGTTCTCCCCTCAATACGGGATCTGACATTTGGAAGGAATGAGCTCCACTCAGTGGCCTGGCCAGCCCTGCCCTTCCTGACCCTGAAACCATGTCTAAATGCCTCCTGGGTTCCTCTCTGGCACCAGCACTCAGGATCCAGTCCCTTACCAGCCCCTGCCTCACCTGCAGCACCAACGCATCCAGGGCGACCCTCCGAATCTCCGGGACAGGGTAGGGGGCGAAGGCATCGTAGTCCGATTCGGCATAGAGGCGGAAGCAGACACCAGGGCCCGTGCGGCCCGCCCGGCCCTTACGCTGCTCAGCACTGGCCTGACTGATCCAGAACTCCTGCAGCCGCTGCAGTTTGGCCTGCGGGTCATAGCTCATCTCCTTCACCTTCCCTGGGTGGGCAGGAAGGTAGCAGGGAGGGAAGGGAATGTGTGTGCGGGAGCCACGTGGGCCCTCCGTGCGCCTGGCCCTCTACCCAGCCGTTCACTCACTGACACCCTCACTTACCCCTTTGTCCCAGTAACACTAACTGAGAGCTTACTCTTGGCCCCACCCTACCATTTTGTTAATGTATTCTTTAGTTTCCTCATTCACTTATCTTTTCATTTATTTTCTCAAGCCTTTTCTTACTCAGAGGTTCAGTCATCCAACATAAAATTATGGAATCTTTTGTCATCAGTGGCATCAGATTCAATACAATAAGATAACCGCTGACATTTATTGAGCATTCACCCTGTGCCAGGTACCAGCCTCAGCCCCCAAATGTATTAACTTCTTTAATCCTCACAACCTGAGGGAGGTGCTGTTATTATTGCCATTTTACAAATGAGCAAACTGACGCACTGAGAGTCACACAGCCGTCTGTCACACACCTGCAGGCTGGCCCCAGTGTCTCCTCGCCACTAGGCTATGCTGACTTTCCAGAGAACAGTCTAGTTGGGAAGACAGACAATAAATAGATTGAGATATATAAAATATAATGCCCGTACTATGAAGAAAAATAAAGCCTCATAAGGGAAGTGACAGTGAAAGGAGATCACTTAGATAAAGTGAACAAGTGGGCTTCTCTAACGGGGAGACATTGGCACAGGTCCTGAAATAAGGTGAGGGAGTGAGCCATGTAAAAATCTGGGGAGAGACAGCTGCCAGCACAGACGACGGTAAGTGCAAAGGCCCTGAGGCAGGAGCAAGCTAGGAAGGCCTGAGCAAGATTAAGATGCTGCCACTGCTCCACAGCCCTAAACACTACCTCCTCCCTGCTGTGGTCCGGAGTTCCCTCACGACATGTGCACAGCTCCAAACCCCACACTTCTCACCAGATCCTTGAGGTAGCTGGGGGGCAGCGCTTACCAGAATCTACGACAAAGCGGATCCCATCAATGGTGACTGAGGTTTCAGCGATGTTCGTGGAGAGGATACACTTCCGGACTCCAGGTGGGGCCATGTCGAACACCTGGGGTATAGTGAAGAGGCGGCATCAGTGCCTTGTCTTTCTCTCACCCCAGGCCCTTTGCACAACTAACTCGGCACTCACTAACCCATGTGTCCAGTGGCCTCCTGGATGTCCCATGGGCACCTCACAGCCATATGTCTAAAACAGCCTCAGCACCTTCTACTGAACCCTTCCCTACTCGGGGCCCCATCTTAGAGATGGCTCATCATCTACTGCATCACCGGGGCCAGAAACCTGGGCTGTCCTGGGTGTTCCCTCCCTTCTCACCCACCCAGCCACACCTGACTATCTTAAACATCTCATGAATTCATTCCCTCCTCCGCAAACCCACAGCCCCTGCCCTGCTCCACGCCCCTCCTTTCCCACCCCAATCCCGCTCCAGCTTCCTCCCTGGTCTCTGGTCTCTAGTCTCATCCCCTCCCATCCAGCCTTCACATGCAGCAGAGGGATCTGCTAAAGCACAAACTGGCACTGCCCGCCACCTTGCTCAGAACCTTCCCATGATCCCCCCCGGTGCCCTCAGGACAAAGCCCACCACCACACTGGGTCTTCAAGGTCCCTGGTGGTCTAACCCAGCCCACCTCTCCAGTCCCATCTCTCCTGACTTCCCCTTCACAATCTGGACCCAGCCACTTTGAGTGCAGTTTCCCAGCTGTCCCATCTTTCTCTCACCCCACGCCCTTTGCACAAGCCCTTCTCATGTACCCAAGAGACAGCCAAGCACAGTGGTTAAGAGTGGCTGTCAGCAACTGCAGCCTGCAGGCCAAATCTACCCTGCCACCTGTTTTTGTAAATCAAGTTTTAATGGAACACAGCCTCACCAGGTCAGTCTACAGCTGCTTTCTACCTGTAATAGTGGAGTAGTTACGACAGAGACCATAGAGCCCATAAAAACTAAAAATTTGCCCTCTTCACAGAAAGTCTGCCAACCTCTGGTTAAGAGTATGGGCTCTGGTACCAAATTACCAAGTTCTACAGCCTGGCTCTGCCAATTATGTGACTTTGCATAAGTGCCTACGCCTCAGTTTCTGTATCTGTTGAATGGGGACAACAGGACCTGGCAGACAGGGCGGCTGTGAAGATCAGAGGCAACGAGTACACAGAGCTCAGGACTCCGCCCAGCACAAAACAAGTGCTCCACACACTTCAGCTGGGACACGCTTCTCCTTACCCCCTTCCTAGAATGGGGCTTTCTCAGGTCTCCACGTGCAGAGTCCCTTCCTCCAGGAAGCCTTTCCTGAATCCACCAAGACTCTGCTCTCAGAGTATCCAGAGTCCTCCTCTACCACTTGTGGGATTGTCAATTACTTGTCTATCCCCCCTCAGCAGACCAGCAGCTTGAGGGGAAGAACCATAACTCAGCTCCCACTGTGTCCCAAAGAGGCCCCTTGGAGCAAGGGGGGCATTAAGGAGGTGCTCAAAGGTTGTTTCTTTAATCACTAAACAACCAAGTCTGACCTGAAGGGATTCTTCCGGAGGTGACTATGGTAGTCAGCCTCCAGGACAGCCTGGGGGAGTCTCAACTCCTGGGATTCACACCCTCACCCAGCACCTTCCCCCTGAACAGGGCAGACCGGGTTAAAAACTAAGGGATAGGGGCTTCCCTGGTGGCGCAGTGGTTGAGAATCTGCCTGCCAATGCAGGGGACACGGGTTCGAGCCCTGGTCTGGGAAGATCCCACATGCTGCGGAGCAGCTGGGCCCGTGAGCCACAATTACTGAGCTTGCGCGTCTGGAGCCTGTGCTCTGCAACAAGAGAGGCCACGATAGTGAGAGGCCCGCGCATCGTGATGAAGAGTGGCCCCCGCTTGCCACAACTAGAGGAAGTCCTCGCACAGAAACGAAGACCCAACACAGCCATAAATAAATAAATAAAGTGTTTAAAAAAAAAAACCCAAAAAACTAAGGGATAGGGCTTCCCTGGTGGCGCAGTGGTTAAGAATCCACCTGCCAATGCAGGGGACATGGGTTTGAGCCCTGGTCCAGGAAGATCCCACATGCCGCGGAGCAAGTAAGCCCGTGTGCCACAACTACTGAGCCTGTGCTCTAGAGCCCGCGAGCCACAGCTACTGAAGCCCACGTGCCTACAGCCCATGCTCCGCGACAAGAGAAGCCACCACAATGAGAAGCCCACACACTGCAACGAACAGTAGCCCCCACTCGCCACAGCTAGAGAAAGCCCGTGTGCAGCAATGAAGACCCAACGCAGCCAAAAATAAATAAAATAAATAAATTTAAAAATAAATAAAAATAAATAAATAAAATAAAACTACCTACTATCTGGAAATTTAAAAAAAAACAAAAAACAAAAACAAAAAAAACTAAGGGATACTGTTTTCATCATTTTTAGAAATGATGGTTTGTGATTTCCAAAGCTAGGTCATAAAAGATGTGGTGGCTTCTACTTTGGTCTCTTGGGAAGAGCCAGCCACCATATTGTGAGGACACTCAAACAGCCCCCTAGAGAGGCCCCCAGCCAAGAGCCAGCTCCATCTGACAAGATAATCCTCCAGCCACAGTTAAGCCTTCAGATGAGAGCATCCCCAGCTGACATCTGACTGCAACCTCATGAGAGTCCCTGAGCCAGAACCGTCCAGCTAAGCTCCTCCCAGATTTCTGATCTACAGAAACTATGTGAGATAATGAATGTAACAGTAAACGTGCTGCTAGGTTTGGGGGTAATTTGTTACACGGCAATCAACAACTAAGACAGTGACCCAAAGGCCTCTCTCCCAGCACCCTTCCATTCCAACCAGGCGGTCTCTTCACCTTTCCCCACACCCCACTCACAGGTTCCCACCTCCAGGCCTTTGCTCAAGCTGGTTCCCCCCACCTGGACTGCCTTCTTCCCTCTTCTCCTACTCAAAACCCTCCTTGTCCTCCAAAGCTCAGCTCCAATGCCTTCCACCTCATCAGGAGCTCAAAGATGGGAGCAGCCCCTCTGCAGCCCACAGCCCTGGCTTGTGGAGTCACATCAGTCCTGCATTAGCCGCCCTCAACCCCTCCTAGACCCGCATCTGCCCCACGCGGCCTGGCTGCATGCGCCACCTTGTCCTGGTCGGCCACAGAGAGGGCACTGTGCAGCGGCAGCACCGCCCAGCGCTGGGTGTGGCTGGCGTAGGTCTGGGCGGCCTCGAGCACGGCGCTGATCTCCGCCATGCCACTGAGGAAGACCAAGAGGTCACCCCGCTCCTCGGGTGGGTACTTATTGTCAATGGCCTCCAGCACCCTGAGGAAGGGCCGCGGGTCCAGCTTCTCCGACTTGGATGTTGTCGGCTCGGCCTCCTGCGGCTGGTACACGACCTGTGAGGAGACAGCCCCAGGCAGGAGCATACCTTGTCACTCCAGCTCCCGAGCAACGGGGCGGGGAGGTCACAGGCTGACAGAGAAGACACAGATCAGTCAGGCAGCAGACAGCACACTCAAAGACGATAATTTGAGGAGGATGTAATAAAAGGTCAAAGTATCAAGGTAATTGGAAGGTTTCTGGGGTGCTGGTAATGTTCATGTTTTTTAATCTGGGTGCTGGCTCTATACAGGTATTTAATTTGTGATAATTAATTGAGCTGTACACTTGTGATATGGGTACTATTTTGTATCCAGAGTGTTAACTCCAACAAGAACAAAATTTTAAGGGGCAGAGTTGGGATTAAAACTCTAGAAATCACTTCTCTGAAAGCATCCTCACTGTTTCTAATGGCTACTTAGAAGACAGACTGATGGGCATTTAGACCCAGAAACCACAAGGGACAGTGCATCTCCTGGTGCTAGGAACCTCAGAGCTCTTAGCAATTCCTGGGCCCAAAAACAAGAGGAAGTAGTGGTTATCAAAACCATAAAGGAGAGAGCTGTGTGGAGAGACATCTCGAAAAGGAGCTGTGACTTCGGGTGAGGATCACAGTTCACTGGAGACCTCGGGGGAGGGGGCTGACTCTCCTTTTCCCACTGGTCAACCAGAAGGCAGAGGGGAAAGGGGTCCGTTTGTGCCTCCCAGGGAAGACAGGAAGGTGGGGAAGGGACAAGGAGATCTGGAAGGGCAAACAGAAGCTATCGAGCACAGGGCCATGTCTGTCTGTGAGTGGGATTCAAGTCCTGGCTCTGCCACTTCTGAGAAACTGCTAAACACCCTGTAATGCACAGGGCAGCCAAGAATTATCCAGACCCAAATGTCAAAAGCGCTGAGTCTGAGAAACCCTGCCCTAGGAGATGGTAGAGCAATGAGAAAAGAGGAGCCTGGGTCCCTGAATGACCACGTAGAACAGAGCTGCCCATCAGCCTGGACCAGCCACATTTGGCTGGCTTGGGTCATATATGAAAAATTTATTTCTATGTTATTTGAGCCTTTAAATTTTGGGGTCTCCTCTAACAAGCACTTAGCACTCTATCCAGCACACTGTAAATGCTCCAAAAACAGCAACTTTAAAAAAGAGAGAGAGAGAACATCATTAATCGAAGAGATGGGAAACAGAGAAGAGAAGAGAAGGGACATGTCCAGGGTGGCCAGAGGCCAGGTGGGAAGTCTGGGGAGGGGGGAGGGGGGCACCGACCGTGATGGGGAAGAGCCTCCCGGGCACCTGTACCACGGGGGCATTGCCGAAGTAGCTGGAAAAGAGCGAGATGTTGATGGTGGCGGACATGAGGATGACCTTGAGGTCAGGTCGCTGGGGCAGCAGGCGCCGGAGGATACCCAGGAGGAAGTCGTTGTGGAGGTGCCGCTCGTGGACTTCATCCACGATCAGGACCTGGTACTGCGGCAGGCTGGGCTCCCGCTGGATTTGCCTCAGGAGCAGCCCCACTGTCAGGAACACGATCTTGGTGGCCGCCGAGCGTGTGCTCTCGAAACGGATCTGGTAGCCGACCTGGGGGTGGGGGGCAGTGGGAGCGTGTGGTCAGGAGAGGACCTGGGCCTGGGCCACAGCCCCTCGCCCTCCCCAAACTGAAAATCTGAGCAAATGTCCCACATCAGACTCTGGAGTCCAACAGGCTTGGGTTCAAATGCCACCTCTGCCACTTAGTGCTGTTGACTTGGGCAATTCCATCCCACAGATGCATATTTTTTCCTCCTAGATGCTGTGAGAATTACATGTGCTAATGCACATAAAGTACTTGGCACAGAGCCTGATGTATGATACTAATTAATTATAATAGTAATGCTTAACCTTTCTTTGAGTCCTTTCTATGTACCAGGAACTACTTTAAATCTTTATGTATATCAACTCACTTCATCCTCACAACTACCACACAATATAAGCACTAGTATTACCCTCACCTCAGAAATGGAGAAACTGACACCAGTCATCCAAAGTAAAACCGCTAAAAAGTGTTATTGAGAGGAAATGTATCTTAACCCCTACCTCACATCATACACACATTGATTTCAGATGAATTACAGTCTTAAATGTAAAAGTTTTTAGAAAAAAACAGAACATCTTCATGACCCTAAAGTATGCAAAAATTCCTTACACAGAACCCAAAGAGTGGCAACCATGAAAAGAAAATGACAGACTGTATTATATTTAAATGAAAAGACACCATCATCAAAAGACACCATTCAGAAAATGAAAGGAAACTCACAGAATAGAAGACAAGATTTACCATACATAAATTCTACAAAGGCCTCATATCCAGACTCTATAAAGACATATAAATCAAGCACAAAAGCACAGAAAACACAAAAGCGAAATGGGAAAAAGACTTGAACAGACCCTTCACAAAAGAGGATCTCCAAATGGCTAATACATACATGAAAAGGCACTCAACGTCCTTAGTCATCAAGGAAACACAAATTAAAACTCACAATGCAGGGACTTCTCTGGTGGTCCAGGGGTAAAGAATCCGCCTTCCAATGCAGGGGACGCGGGTTCGATCCCTGGTCGGGTAACTAAGATCCCACATGCCGCGGGGCAACTAAGCCCTCTCGCCACAACTAGAGAGAGAAAAACCTGCATGCCACAACTAGAGAGAAGCCCGCGCTCCACAAGGAAAGATCCTGCATGCCTCAACAAAGATCCTGCATGCCACAACTACTACCCAACGCAACCAAAACAAAACAAAACTCACAATGCAAATTAAAATGTGGTATCACTACAGACCCACTGGAAAATCTAAAATGAAAATGATTAACCATAACAAGTATTGGTATGACCCAGTGATCCTACTCTTAGATATATACCCAACAGAAATGTGTACCAAAACACACCAACAGGCATGTTATAGAATGTTCGTAGTGGTACCATTCACAAGAGCCTAAAACTAGAACTCTCCCCAGTTCCCATCAACAGTAAAAGGAACTAATATCTGTGGTGCCTTCACAGTGGAATACCACACAACAGTGTGAGTGAATGGTGTACATCTACATGATAATACTACAGGTGAGTCTCACAAAACTAATATTGAGCAACAGAGGCCATCACTGGCAACAGTGAGCAAGAGAACATACTTTTTGATTCCATTTATAAAAAGTAAGAAAAAGAGGGACTTCCCTGGTGGTCCAGTGGGTAAGACTCTGCGCTCCCAATGCAGGGGGCCCCAGTTCAATCCCTGGTTGGGGAACTAGATCCCGCATGCATGCTGCGACTAAGAAGTCCGCATGCTGCAACTAAAAGATCCCGCGTGCCGCAACTAAAACCCAGCACAGCCAAAACAAACAAATAAATAAATTTTCAAAAAAGTACGAAAAAGAGGAGAAAATAGTCTAGCACTAAAATGACAATCTATCCCTAAGAATAGTGATGACTCTTGAGGCCTCAAGGCAGTAACTGGGAGGCGAAACGAGAAGGTTTCTGGGGTGCTGGTAAGTTTGATTTTTTTACCTGAGTGCTGGTCACAAAAATGCAGTCAACTTATGAAAATTCACAGAGTTATATACGTATGATACGTGCATTCTTCTGTATTGAGAGTATGATAACTTCAATAACAAAAATGTTTAAGTGGTCGAGCCAGGATTAGAACCCTAGAACTCATTAGTAGGAAGCACCCTCATTCTTTTTTTGTGACTGCCTAGAAGAAGACTGATAAACACTGAGGCATTTCCGATTTTTGACTGTTAAAGTGCTACACTGGGTAATGTTAGTGCCTCTGTCATTTGGACCATCTCCAGGCCAACTGATAGATAAATTTCTAGAAGAATCATCACTGGGTCAAAGGGTAAGCGCTTTCGTAACAATACTGCCATAGGGCAACCAACTTATTCCGCAAGGTCACTGGGAAAAACCGGAAACCTGTTCTGTCCCACTCACCTGTGAGCCATACTGACTGAGGCTCTCAAAGCCAACCCGCTTGGCCAGTGAGATGCAGGCGATTCGCCGGGGCTGGGTGCATGCCACGTGACTGAAGCCAGCAGCCAGCAGGTACTGGGGCACCTGAGTGGACTTGCCGCAGCCCGTGTCACCTGCCACCACCACCACCTGGTGCTCCTTCAGCGTCTGCAGGATGCGGTCCCCGTACTGGGCGATGGGCAGCGCCATGCGCTCACGCTGCAGTTTGGCCAGCCGCCCAAACGCCTGCTTCTGGCCAAAGTCCAGGTAGTGCAGCAGGGCCTGGCGGAACTCAGACACTCTCTCCGGGGCCAGGCGCCTGCCTAGCCCCCGAGAGCGCCGAGTGTCGGGGCCAAGGACGGAGAGGTTGATGCGGTAGCGTGGGTCATAAGCGCGAGGTAGGTCGGCCAGTGCCGGGATGCTGTGCTTGGGATGCCTAGAGTCTTTCTCCTCCTTGCTGGTGGTCTTGAGATTCTGGAATCTCTGCAAGCGTTCAAAGAAGGTCCAGAACTTCTGGCACTCCTCAGAACCCTGCCGGATATAATCCTCATCACCGAAGAAGGCGTCCTCGAAGAGGTGACGTGTCTCTGGACAATTCCAGTCCCATTTCTCTGGGTCCTCTTCCTGATGGGGAGCCGGGGATCGGTCTCGGGGACCCCTGCCCTCCCTTGTTCTGGGAGGCGGCATGCTGTGGCTAATTCCAGTGTTGTCACAAAACTGGCCTCAGTTCTGATCACCTGGACCAGATATTCTCAGCCATTCCCCACCTCCTGCGGTGAGAGGCCAGTGCCTGCAATAAGGAAGCACTTTCCCTTCAAGGAGCTAATTTCCTCCTCAGGGGTGGGATAGGATCACGGCAGGTGCTGGCAGAGTAAACGGCCTGCGGCCTGGGTCAAGCTGGTGACACGCAGGGCACCTCATGACTCCTGTGGTGAGCTCTGGGATGGACACAAGTTCATCCTGGGATTTCGGGCCCTGAATGTTTGCGGGAGAGAAGAGAGGACATTCATTCATTTTTAGAAACATTTACTAAGAGCCCGCTGTTTCGCAAGCACTCGACTAGGGGGAGGGGCAGCGAGGAGTATGAGCACAGAGTCCCACAGGTGGTCATTTCGCCAGACTCGGACAATCCCGAGATGGAGGCTGTGATAAAGGAAGCCCAGGGGGCTGCAGGAGCCTTCCTTGACCGTGCTAGGGAGTCAGGGAAGGATCCCCGGACGAGGGAATGTTTGACCTGAAGGAATGTAGGTCATGTGGCCAGTCAACAGCAGAACGTGGTCCTGAGAGGTAATAACATGAGAGAGTTGTGGTCCACTGAGTTTCAGGACCCCTGAGGACCCTTTGAAATCAAGTGCACAGTTTTGCAAGTGTTGCATTATGTACATTTTGTTTTTGCCTGCCCGGCACTTCTTTTTTTTTTTTTTTTTTCAGAAAAACGTATGCACTTTCCTTTGGAGAGCAGCCCTTGTTGGAATCCACATGGTTCCCACTGCCTTTAAGTTAAGAGAATTCCTACCGGTTGGGCAAGTGACAAAGGCCTGGCCAATCACAATAGCCTACTCCCCCTTTAACCAGTGACTGGTCTGAGGAGTGGACACATTGGCCCGAGGAGGGCCAATCAGGGCCTTTCCCTGGAATTTACACTGTTATTAGGAGAGAAAAGCTTATTTACTGTGGCTAAGCAAGGACAATATAAACAGGGAGTTGTCTGCAGTAGCTCTTAAATAGTCTTTCCTAGAAATCTATCCTACAGAAAAGCCTGCACGTGGGCACAATGAGGCACACACAAGGATGGTCAGCGAGCAACTACAAGGAGAGAAGTGGAAGAGGGATGGGGAGAAGCTTGGCAACATCATTTAGTGCCTGAGGCTTAGTTCCCTCCAACCCTCCACTTCATGGCTACACAAGAAAGTGTCTTCTTCTTAAGGTTTGGTTTCTGACTCATAGCTGATTAAGTCCTAACTAACAAAGCACATCCCCTTGTATGTGCAATTTTCTGGAGGGAAGCCCATCACTCAGATTCTTAAAAGAGTTTATGATCTTAAAAGGGTCCCGAGACTTCCATGGTAAAGACTTCATGGTCAGGCAGATCTGGGTTTGAATCGCAGCTTTATCATTTATCAGATGTGTGACCACTGGCAAATTAAACCCTTTGCGGTTTTCTCCATCTATAAAATGGGGACAATACCCATCTCAAAACACTGCAATGTTTATCACCTAGCCTGGCACAGAGAAGCTAAATAGGTAACTGGTACACAAGTCCAGTGCTTTCTCTGCACCATGACTAATAGCGAAAACAGTGAGAGGAACCACGGGCATATAACCTGGGAAAAAAATTTACACTCAAATGGCCACAATTCACCTTGGTTCATTAGCAGTGCTTTCACCTACTCTGCCTTCAGTCTCTGAGGGCCATCACGGAAGAGTCCAGAGGTTCCATCTCTGTAGCCTCAGAGGGACCCAGACCAACCCTGGGAGTTATTAGAGCCAGGGGAGGGTTTCAGCTGAAGAACTTGAGAACTGGCAGAGCTGCTTCCCACAGAAGCAGCAGCCATGTGCGGGGATGTCTGGGGAGTGCACATCACTTCCTGGTAAACACCTGGGCTGCGTGATGCCACAGCACCTTCAGAGGGAATTCCTGTTCTGGAAGGGAAGGAAAAGGCCTTGGAAGACTGCCGTGACGCTGAGCCAGTGTTCCTCAGAAAAAGGCAGGGACAATTAGATGGAGGAGAGCATTCCTCCCAGACTGCTGACTGCCTATCCTTGCACGTGGGCCAGACTGAGAGCACCCTCATGACTCTCAAGGAATCCATTCTCTTAAGACTACCTTTTAGACCTCCTGGACCTACTAGTTTCTCTGTAACTGTGTCTCGGACCATCTCTTGGTCTCTGGGCCTGTGTTTCCTAGGCTTAAGGCTTTTACAGGTTTTCTCTGCTTCCCTATTTCTCTGCTGTCTGGATCTCCATCTTCAGGTCTCTTGTCTTTCTTGGTCCATCTTGCTCACCACCCTCATCTCTCTTCCCTTTCCTTGCCTGGTCCCATCTCTTTTCATTTATCTAATGTGCTCCCATTCTGATTCTGTTCTTTAGTCTGATTTTCTCTCCAACTGTCTTTCTCGAACTGTCCATTCGACGCCACTCCACTTCAGTTTTCCATCTGACTGTCTCATTTTCTGTTTGAATCTTTTTTTCTGACTCTCCGTTTTCGTCTCTCTCCATCACTCTCTTCCTCCATCATGACTCTCTCATTTCTCTCCACTTCTCCCTAAAATTTTGTCACTCAGTTGTCTGAAGTTTTAACAATAGCTAACATTTACTTAGGGCTGACGCATATACCAGGTACTATTCTAAATCACTCATATACATCTATATGCATACATATACATCATACACACATATACACACTTTTCTCGCAACCCTAGTTTTCCACTCTCATCTTTCTACGTTTCCCTCCATTTCCCAAGTTCCCGGTGCGATCACATTTCTCTCGTAGTCTCTCTGAACCTCTCTCGGTAGGACCCATCAGCCTCTTGCCCTCGACCTCTCCAGTCTTCAGCTTCCCTCCTCTCTCAATCTCCCCGTCTCTCGGTCTCAGTTTCTCGAAGCTTCTTTCCGTGCCTCCATTTCTTTCAGCCTCTCTGACCCTCAGGTTCTCTCAGGAACGCTCAGGCTCCACCTCGGTCTGTTTCTCCTGGCTGCTCGGCCTCCTCCAACACACTGCCTCATCTCGGGATTTCCCTCCCCACCTCAGCTCGCTCCCAACACGTTCCCGGACCCGATCGGACTCCGGTCGCCGCCGCCACTGCCCTGCGCAGCCGCCCCACCCCCTCACCTCGTTAACCGCCGCGAACGCCTCAACTTCCGGTCCGCAGGGTCCCTCACGCGCCCGAAACCGGTCCTGCGCCTGCGTACGCCATCCTCGCAGCCCAGCCCCGCCCCACTGCAGACATGAACCAGTGAGCAGCTGCGGACGCCCAAGACTCTCTCTGCGCCTGCGTACAGCGCGCTCAGGCCCCGCCTCGCTTCGGGCGGAGCCTCGGGTGACGCTGCGCCCTCTAGGGGTCGGTGGAGGCGTGACGGTGGAGACTTGCTCTACCTTGCGCTAGAACAGCTAGTACTTGCATCTGGGGATCGCCTGGACGCTGGGGTTTTAGCCGAACTAGGAAGCTAGCCGGAGCCCAGACACTATTAAAACAGTCCCGTTATTTACTTATTATGATTCATAATTATTAATACATAATTCTATCAATGTATAATTCACCCTATCAACTCACTAATGAATAATACAACTCAACTTCCCAGCTTTCTGTCTTGGAGGTCCTATGTTTTCCAGCAACAACCACAGGGATTAGATAGTCGTTAAATGTTTGTTGAATGAATGACTAAATGAACGAGAAAAGTCAGTCCTCTTTAGTCCTAGATGGGCCACTCATTGCAGCACTGAGCCTCAGTTTCCCTATTTATAACACGAGTATAATACCTACTTTTCAAGATCGTTGGGAAAAATAAATGCAAAAGTATACATAAGGTACATAAACTTTTTTCACTATTGTACATATAGGCGCTTCATAAATGTTAGATCTTTCTTTTTTCTTTTTTTTTTTTTTATATCCTTCCTGTCATTCTCCTCTTACCTTTGGATAACTTTGCAGTTAAGGAGGTACAACCTTCATTTCTGGAATCAGTTCTAGGCACTGAGGATACAGAAACGGACAAAACAAAGGAGCTCATATTTTGGTGGGGGAGACAGACACAAAGATTAAAATACATAGACTATCAAGCAGAACTGCATCCTCTACGGAGAAAAACAAAGCAGGGAAGGGGCAAGGAGTGATGCTCTTTGGCCCAGTGACAGTCAGAGAAGACATCTCCCAGAAAGTAGCATTTGAGCAGAGAGCTGAAAATAGTGGGGCTGCAAGCCATGGGGATCCCTGGGCGGGGATGTTCTTGGTAGAGGAAGCCCCAGAGGCAAAGACTGAGATGACCACAAACTTGGAGGGTTCAAGGGCCAGCAAGCAGGTTTGTGTGACTGGATGAAGCATAGGGGAATAGTAGGGAGAGAGAAAGAGGACAGATCGTACACACCAAAGTGAGGACTTTGGCTTCCAATCTGAGTGAGATGGGCTCCTTGGGCAGAGTTCCATGTGACTTAGATTTTAACAGAATCCTCTGGCTCCCATGTGGGGAACAGACTATAGGGAATCAAGATGAGAAAAGGGGACCAGAGAGGAAGCTACTGCAATAGGTGGCTGGACCAGGATGATGGCAGAGAAGATGGATATTTTAAGATAGAATCTGCAGGATTGGCTGCCAGACTGGCCATGGAATGTGAGAGAGAGACGTCAGGGATGACCCCAAAGTTCTTGGCCTGAGCTCCTGGAAATACGGAGTTGCCATCAACTGAGATGGGGAAGATGCAGGAGGATGGCTGAGAGAGAAAATCCAGAGTTCCATTTTGAGCATATTGAGTTATTTATTGTTCATTGAGTTGGGATGTCAAGTGGAAAGTTGCATGTAACTATCAAACCCTTGGGAAACAGTTTGAACATAGGCCAATTCTTGCGTCATTATCAAAAAAAGAAGAGGAAGAAATTGACTAACATCTGCTTAAAATGTACAAAAGAGAACTACAGTTTTTTTTAAAAAAAAAGGAAAATGGGAGGAAGTAAACAACAAATATGAAATCAGGAAGAAAATCACAAACTACCGACACTAAGATTGAGCAGCAAACTTGAAACTACTTCTTGGAAAAACTATTAAGACCTGGTTCTTCGGAAACCTAAGGAACTCGATATATCCATGCTAACAATAAACAAAAACAAAGCAACAAACTTGAGAACAAAACGGGGAAGTTACAACAAACAAAAAGCAGGATTTTTCTTTTTTTAATAAATTTATTTATTTATTTTGGCTGTGTTGGGTCTTCGTTGCTGTGCGCGGGCTTTTCTCTAGTTGGGACGAGCGGGGGCTACTCTTCACTGTGGTGCACGGGCTTCTCATTGTGGTGGCTTCTCTTGTTGCAGAGCATGGGCCCTAGGCACATGGGCTTCAGTAGCTGTGGCACGCGGGCTCAGTAGTTATGGCTTGTGGGCTCTAGAGCACAGGCTCAGTAGTTGCGGTGCATAGGCTTAGGTGCTCTGCAGCATGTGGGATCTTCCCGGACCAGGGCTCGAACCCATGTCTCCTGCACTGGCAGGTGGATTCTTAACCACTGTGCCACCAGGGAAGCCCACAGGATTATTTTGAATGATTAAGGGACTTCCATGGAAAATTCCACAGAAATACATCTGAAAGCTTTCATGAAATTGATTCTTCTTAACAAAAAATAAGGCTGATGCAATAAGAAAGGAAAATAAATTTCAAAAAACAGAAAAGACTCTTCGTAAATGTATCAAAGAAGAACTCTCCTAAATGGCACCTGTCCCTAATGGATTAACAGCAGGATTTCTCCCAACTTTTCATGAAGTTATATAAATTGTCACAGGACATAATTCATTCTACAAGGCAGTCTTGGTCTTAATAATTCATGTGTGAGAGTTCTGAATAAAATATCAAAAAATAAAATGTGTCTTGTTGAGGACCTACTAAGTGTCCCTGTATCAGATAAAGAAAAAAAAAGATAGCAAGAAAGAGATCCCCCCCCACAAAAAAATAAAAATTAAAAAATTAAAATGGGCAGAAAAAAAAGAAAGAAAGAAAGAGATCTCCACCAGTGGGAAGCTCACAATCTAGTTGGAAAAAAATAGGGTATAGACAAATATAGTTTGTCTCTTTTTAAGGCTTGGGATGGGTGGAGGAGAGACAGAAATTAAATTGGCCCAGATGTTGTCCTTAGGAAATTTACAGTTTAGCTGGGAATTTTTGGTCCAGAAACTTGGACAACTGAACACTACTTCCTCCCTGGGAGGGGGATGAATCAGGGAGAGCTTCCTGGAGGAAGTATTATTTGAACAAGGCATTGAAGGAAAATTTTGGTGATCAAGAGCATGGGCACTGGAGTCAAGTAAACATGGGGTCAAACCTCAACTCTATAACTTCCTTGCATGTGATCTTGGGCAAATGACCTCTGCTCCCTGGGCCTTAGCTTATGAAAAGAAGCATCTCCCCCTACCTGCCTGGGTTATTGTAAGAATTACCTTAAAGGAGAAACTACGTGTAAAGTGCTATCCTGGAGTAATGACTCTACGTGAAGGTGTCACTGCTATGTGATTTAAAAGATCTGAGCAGGTGAGATTCTAGAGCAGCCCTGTCCAATAGAACTTCCTGCAATGATGGAAATGTCCTATATCTGCACTGCACATGGCAGGGGGCATAATGAATGTCTGTTGAATGAATCAAGGAATAAATGACAATATCATTAAGCCCCTGGATCCAGCTATGCCTGAAGCCAGCCTTGTAAAGTGGGATAGGAGGATACAAACCAATTTCCCTCTAGCTTACACTTCCATCTCTGAGACCAGGTCTTGGCCAGTGGATTTCTTGCTGACCACACTTTCATCATTGCTCTGTGACTCCTTCAGGGCCCAGCGACATGAAGCTGCCAGAGACTGTCGGAGTTGAGACCGCCCGAAATACAGGAAAAGCATGGGATTGAGACAGCTGTGCGCAAGGGCCAGGCCCACGACCAAGGGTTCAGCCCGCAGGGCCCGGGCCAAGAGCACGGAGTGTGGGGCAGCCAAGGTGAGTACCAGCCCCAGCGTGTGGTAGGGGGACCAGCAGACAAAAAACCCTACCACAACGGCCATGCCCAGTGGCCAGCGGTGTCGGGTAGCACAGCACAGGAGGGCACCATGGCAGCTGGCCACGACCACCAGCGGCCCCAGGAAGCCGAAAATAAACCGGGTGGCGGTCACTGAGTTCTCGGCCACGGTCGAGCCACCATAGTCCACCACACACTCCAGCCGGTGTGGGAAATGCTCCTGACGCAGCCGGCGGTAGATGGTTGAGGGCACGGTGAGCAGCAAGGCCAGCGTCCAGGATGCCCCACAGGCTACCTGCACCCTGCATGCCCTCCCAGCTGCACCCCACCAGGTGGGCCCGAAGACCAGCAGGCAGAGGTCAGCACTTAGAGTGGCCAGGAGGAGGACGCTGGCGTACATGGACAGCAGGATGACGGCGGGCAGGGCCCGGCAGCCCACGGCCCCATACAGCCAACGGCCCCCGTGGGCGACGGACACCGCTAGGATGGGGAGAGACAAACAGCAGAGTAGGTCCGCCACGGCCAGGTGGAGGAACCAGGTGGCACCGACCCTCCGGCGGGCCTCTTTCCAGGTCACCCAGGCCACCATGGCATTGCCTGGCAACCCCACCAGGAAGACGGCGGCATACAGCAGGAGTGGGGCCACGTGGAGGGGGTCAATGGAGACGCAGGTGCCATCAACACAGTCCACAGGGAGATCTGGAATCTCGCCGTAATCCCCATACTCATAGCCAAGAGAAGAGTTCTCCATCCAAGCCCCAGACACCTGGACGGGCGAGAAATGGCATGAAACCTCAGAGATAAAAACTCTCAGGCCCTTGGAATCCTAGATGCTAGGACCCTAGCATCTCGATCCTGGATCCTAGATCCTTGGAATTCCAAGATGCTAATGGGCTGGGACTTGGGCTGGGGTCCCAGCGCATTAGCATCTCGGAAACCAGAATAGAACAACATTAGAACTCCAGCGCATAAGAATCTTGGAATTCTAAAATATTCCGGTGTTAGAACCCCAACTTCTTAGCATCCTGGAATTCTAGAATATTACAGTGTTAGAAACCCAGCTGATCAGCTTCCTGGAATTCTAGAATATTACAGTGTTAGAAACCCAGCTGATCAGCTTCCTGGAATTCTAGAATATTAGTGTTAGAACCCCAGCTTATTAGCATCTTGGAATTCCAGAATATCAGCTTACTAGCATCTTGGAATTCTAAAATATTACAATGTTCCATATCTACTGTCCAGTACAGTAACTGCCAGCCACATGTGGCTACCGAGTATTTGAAATGGCAGCCAGTGTGACTGAGAAACTAAATTTTCGATCTTATTTAATTTTAATTGATTTAAATAGCTACACGTGGCTAGTGGCTACCTTATTGGACAGTGAAGTTCTAGAGCATCAAAATGTTAGAACACTAGCCCGTTAGTAACCTGGAATTCTAGAATCTAAACTATTGGAATCTGAATATCCATCAAGATGGGAAAAGGTTAATATGTCTTCACAGCAAAAGTGTTTGTCTTGGTTCTTCCTCATCTGGACTTTCGAATCTTGGAACAACAACAAAAATGTACCTCTGAAGCAATTTTGTCATCTTTGGTTTTTTTAATGTAAACTAGATCATAGTAAAACATGCAGATGGCAAAGTGTACACATCATGCAGGTACACCCACTGAGTTTCACCCCAACACATCTGTGTCACTGGCACCCAGAGGGGGGAACAGAACATTTCTAGAATCCTGCTAGAGCAGTTTTTAAAAGTAATGACAGTGCTAGGAAAACAAGAGGAATAAAATTTTGAATTCTCTATAATTCATTCATTCATTCATCCAGCCATCCTTCCAGCACAGTTGCTGTTCCAGGCACTAGAAGCACAGCGGGGGCCAAGACAGACAAAAACCTCTCTCCCTTTGGAGCTGACATCCTGGTGGGAGGAGTCAGACAGTCCAGGAATAAATAAGCAAAATACACAGTATTTTAGAAGGTGATCAGTGCTACGACAAAAAAAAAAGCAGTCACACAGGGAATTTTTAATTCCCTATGTTGGAATTTTAAATGAGGGGTCAGGGAGGGCCTCTCTGAGAAGGTGATATTTGAGCAAAGCCATAAAGGAGGTGAGGGAGGGAGCTGTGTGGGGATCTGGGGGAAGAGAGTTCCAGGCAGAGGGAACAGCCAGTGCAGAAGCCCTGAGGTGGGCACATGATGGTCATGTTCAAGGAAGAGCAAGGGCACCAGTGTGGAGTAGATGGGAGGTAAAAACAGAGAGATATCAGCGGCCACATAGGTATTGTAAGTTCTTTATCTTTTATTCTGCGTGAGATGGCAGCTATGGGAGGGTGCTGAGGAATGATAATCATAACTATTATTACTGTTATTATTATTATTATTATTACTATAAGCCACCATCTATTGAGACTTTGTGTTATGTGCCACGCCTTGCTCCAAGCCCCTTTAAATGTTATATCATTTAGTCCTTATTACAAGCCTCTAATTTTCATACCATTGTTATACCCATTCTGCAGATGAGAAAACTGAGGCACAGAGAAATTAAGGAACTTACTGAGGATGACTCAGCTAAGCAAGTAACAGACCTGAGTTTCAAGCTGTGTTAGTCCCACTCTGGAACTCTGGGCCCTGGAACATCATCATCCAAAAATCTGAGGTTCGGGAGAGTCGGAAGGCAGGACAGCCAGTGACCCTAAGCAGAACTGGGCTCTGTGACTCTGGGTGAGCAATTTCGGTTGGCTTTCTCTCTCCGGGTTTCCTCATCTGAGAAGTGAGTCACGGAGGTGAGCCTACCTCACCAGTTTGGGGAGGCCTTGAAGAGTTAATATGTATAAAGCACGTAGCACAGAGTAAGGACTTGGTAGATGGTAGACCGGTCCCCGTGATGTCCCCATGATGTCATAGTAACCTGACCCTGCAGCTCTCTGCTGATTCTTCGTGGCCGACCGGCGCTGCCCAGAGCACCAGCTGGAGTTGATACAACAGGAAGGGCAGAGAGGAAGTTGGGGCACTCCTCCCTGCCAAGCAGATACTAAGGGGCCAAGTCATTGTGTGTGTGTGTGTGTGTGTGTGTGTGTTTGGAATTTGGCACTCCGCTTTCATATTATTTTCATCACTAGAGTGAAACGTGTGCAGGTTTTAAAAATTCAAACCCTCCTCAACTGTGTGGCCTTGGGCAAGCCACTGAACCTCTCTGTGCCTCAGCTTCCTCATTTGCAAAATGAGAATAATATACTCACCTTGGAGGGTGCTACGAGAATTCAAGTTAATAGGCGTGAAGAGCTGAGCACTGCGCCCAGTCCGCCCAGTCCGTTGTGAGCATTAGACCGTGTGTTAGCCACTGGTACAGAGATACACACACACCCTCTCCCCCCACCCTGAGACCCCGCCCTTTCCAGCTCATTCCGGTTCAGATCTGAGTTTTCTGTGTGTAAGCACCTCAGTCGGTCTATGGTATTTCCCTTTTAATACATTATACAGAAATGGGAAAGTTCAACACCCCCTGTGCCGTCTCTTAATCTTTTCAATTTAATGTCTTAGATCTGTTTCCCCATCCGGACACACCCACTCCTTTCTTCACAATAACTTCAAAATCAATCCACGGGCTGGGCGTTTTGTGCTTATTAACTAGCCTCAGACTAAAGGACATTTAAGGATCATCATGGGTATCATTATTCTCTTCTTATTATTTTACACACCAAATAAATTATATTTCTATATGTACATCTATAGATAAAACAATTACCATTATTATTATTTTATAAGCATTCAGGTAATAGATGACATTTATCAAGCTTGTATCATGTACCAGGCATTCCCCTTAGAACAACCCTATAAGGTAAGTACAATTATTATGCTCATTTTCCAGAGTGTCAGCTGTTCCCTGCTTTGGGCTCTGCTGTATCCCTGACACCTGGAGTAGCATGTGGCACACAGCAGGTGCTTAGCTGATATTTATTAGTTGAGTAAAAGAATGAAGAGGGAGAATCTGAAAAGAATATGTATATATGTATGTATAACTGACTCACTTTGCTGTACACTTGAAACTAAAACGACATTGTAAGTTAACTATACTTCAACAGAAAAAAGAAGGAAAGGGAGGGAGGGAGGGAGGGAGGGAGGAAGGAAGAAAGGAAGAAAAGAAGAGTTAGTTTTGCCTTTAATGGAAGAAGCTGAAAAATGCCATCATTTTATTTTTATTTTTAACGCAGTATGTAATGATGTATGTATTAACATGAAAATACATCCACGAAATACTATTTTGTGAGAAAAGTACGTAACTAAACTTCTAATATTTTTAAACAATGCATTTGTTTTACAGCCAGAAAATCAACAATAAAGATACTGTCATTAAAAATACAAACAAAGGGGGCTTCCCTGGTGGCACAGTGGTTGAGAATCTGCCTGCTAATGCAGGGGACACGGGTTCGAGCCCTGGTCTGGGAAGATCCCACATGCCACGGAGCAGCTGGGCCCGTGAGCCACAACTACTGAGCCTGCGCGTCTGGAGCCTGTGCTCCGCAACAAGAGAGGCCGCGATAGTGAAAGGCCCGCGCACCGCGATGAAGAGTGGCCCCCACTTGCCGCAACTAGAGAAAGCCTTCGCACAGAAACGAAGACCCAACACAGCCATAAATAAATAAATTTATTTTTAAAAAATAAAATAAAATACAAACAAAGGGCTTCCCTGGTGGCGCAGTGGTTGGGAGTCTGCCTGCCAATGCAGGGGACACGGGTTCGGGCCCTGGTCTGGGAGGATCCCACGTGCCGCGGAGCGGCCTGGCCCATGGGCCACAATTACTGAGCCTGCGCGTCTGGAGCCTGTGCTCCGCAACAAGAGAGGCCGCGATAGTGAGAGGCCCGCGCACCGCGATGAAGAGTGGCCCCCGCTCGCCGCAACTAGAGAAAGCCCTCGCACAGAAACAAAGACCCAACACAGCTAAAAATAAATAAATAAACTTCAAAAAAAAAATACAAACAAAAAGAATGAAGAGGGAAACTGAGGCACAGAGAAGCAAAGGGGTCACTTAGATTTCTTTCAGTTCCTCGCGATCACAAGGGCCCTTGTGCATGCTCTTAGCACACGTGTGTTTGTGTATCAGCCAGTCTGGCTGAAACTTCTGCCCTGGGAAACCGTGGGGAGCATCTACTAAAGCCAGACATATGATAACTTTCCCCTTCCCAGAGAAGCATGCATATGCTCACCAAAAGACATGTACCAGAATGTTCCCAGTGGCCCAAGATGGGACACCATCCAAATATTCACTCACAGGAGAATGAATAAACATATCGCGGAATATTCTATAACAGTGAGAATGAACAAACCACATGCAAGAATGTGGATGGACTTCATAAATATGGTGTTGAGGACAGAAAGGCAAGCGCACAGGAGAATTTACTGAATGATCCCTTTCTCCTCAAGTTCAAAAATGGGCAAAAGAATTCTATGGGGATGGGGAGTGAGGGCAGGCGGAGGGAACTCTGGGGCTGGGCTCCGGCTATTTCTTAACCCGGATGCTTGTTCCCTGGGTGTCCTCAGCTTGTGGAGATACGCAGAACTGCTCAAGCCTCATGTGCGTACTTTTCTGTGTGTGTGTTCTATGTGAAAATAAAGTTAAAGGATCTTTCTCAAGAAGGGGAATCGCTGAGTCAAAAGGCTTGTTTGGTGGATTCCCTGGAAGCTGCAGGTTTGGGAAGGGCTGTTTTCCTACACACCTGAGTGTGGCCGTGGACGGGACCATTTGACAAAGGCTTTTTCTGTTGGACTGCCCAAGTAAATTCCAAGAGTCTGGGATTCTGATGTGGATTCCAGTGCAATGGCAATAAGATTCCACTCCTGAAATTCTAGTTCTGATTCCCAGATTCTGAAAATAATGAGTCTAAAGGCCAGGATTAAAAAATGAATAAATGAAAACAATTTTAAATAAAAATAAAAGGCCAGGATTGGGAAATGCCCCCCACACACACCATCATTCCCTCCCTCCTTCCCTCCATCCTTACCATCTCTGGAGGAATGGTCCCCAGTTTAGCCAAACACCACTTGGGAGCACAATCCAGGCCCACAGCAGGACCTGGGAAGTCTGAAGTCTCTCCCCCGAGTCTGGCAGTTAGAGGATTCCTGCAAGCTGGTCCCGTTTGCCAGGGCTCCTAGGGGACTCCGCAGGGCACTGTCACCTCACAGGTCCCAGCCAATGCTCTTAAGCAGCGAAAAACAGGAATGGCCTTTTCCTACTCCCAGGGTGTGTTTGTCCTGGATTCTTCCCATGACTCACACATCCCAAAATTACTGGGCAGCAGGAGAGACTGGAGAGGGCTCGGGTGGGTGGAGGGTTGACCCAGTGTCAACAACAACAATCTCAATGTCACCAGCTTCCTGGAAGCCAGAGCTACATGTGGTGTGACCTTCAAGGCCTGGGGGTCTTGGCCTAGACTCACTGTCCCTGCAGGGCCCTCTGAGGTCTTCCTCACCAAGTCCCCACTGTCTGCTACCCGCATCCCCGCCCCAGACTCCAACTGTGCACCCAGCCCCTCCCTTCTGCCCTCTGCAGAGCCTTGAAGACAGATCAGTATTCCTCCCACCTCACATGTTCTGAGGGAGACAGCTCAGGGTCACAGCCTCCACCAAAAGGCCAAGGGTGCCCAGCACAGGGCCTAAGGCTTCAGAGGCAGACAAAACACAAACAAGTCCTATCCGCTCTGTGGAGCCTCTGTTTTCCCTCTTTAAAATGGGAAGATTTGGGGAATTCTCTGGTGGTCCAGTGGTTAGGACTCTGTGCTTTCACTGCCGAGGGCGTGGGTTCGATCCCGGGTCAGGGAACTAAGATCCTGCAAGCCGCGCGGTCTGGCCAAACATTTTAAAAATAATAATAATAAATAAAATGTGAAGATTTTGAGCATAGTGGTTCCTAACCTCCTTCCAAGCATGGCGCGGAGGCTGAGAACATGGATTTGAGAGCCACAGAGATAAGATACATATTCCAGGTTTCCCACTGATGAGTTTCTGGGCCTCAACCCTTCTGAGCCTCAACTTCCTCATCTGTGAAATGGACGTTTTAGCTACGGGCATTAAATGGGTAAAGAGATTTAAAATACACACAACAGGGCTTCCCTGGTGGTGCAGTGGTTAAGAATCCGCCTGCCAATGCAGGGGACGCGGGTTCGAGCCCTGCTCCGGGAAGATCCCACATGCCGCAGAGCAACTAAGCCCGTGCGCCACAACTACTGAGCCTGCATGCCACAACTACTGAAGCCCACTCGCCTAGAGCCCGTGCTCCACAACTAGAGAAGCCACCGCAATGAGAAGCCTGCGCACCGCAACGAAGAGTAGCTCCCGCTCGCCGCAACAAGAGAAAGCCCACGTGCAGCAACGAACACCCAACGCAGCCAAAAATAAAAATAAATAAAATAAAATAAATTTTAAAAAAAGAAAGAAAATCACCTTTAAAAATAATAATAATAAAATAAAATACACACAACAGCGCCTGGCACACAGGAGATGCTGTGTACATGTTTGTTAAATTAGCAGTAATAAAAAGCATATGCAAAAAAAAAAAAAAAGCATATGCTATCAATTTTTTAAACTTACATTTTAGGAAGACAGACTTAGCAAGAGGAAGTGGCCCTTATTTATTCCAACTTCGGAACCCTTTATTCAGCGGTTTTTGGTGTTTGTGCCACTGTGTGTGTATGCTTTAGAGGTTGAGGGGGCACATTTATACATTTCTTTTTTTTTTTTTTAGTTTTATTTATTTATTTATTTTTGGCTTCGTTGGGTCTTTGTTGCTGCGCGTGGGCTTTTCTCTAGTTGCGGCGAGCGGGAGCTACTCTTCGTTGCGGTGCGCAGGCTTCTCATTGCGGTGGCTTCTCTTGCTGCGGAGCACGGGCTCTAGGCGCGCAGGCTTCAGTAGTTGTGGCTCGCAGGCTTCAGTAGTTGTGGCTCACGGGCTCTAGAGCTCAGGCTCAGTAGTTGTGGCGCACAGGCTTAGTTGCTCCGCAGCGTGTGGGATCTTCCCGGACCAGGGCTCGAACCCGCGTCCCCTGCATTGGCAGGCGGATTCTTAACCACTGCGCCACCAGGGAAGCCCTATTTATACATTTCTTTTGTTGTTGTTTGGAGAATAAACAACATGTTGGTAAAGGAAGTTATTTTTCTGTCAAGAGACTAGAACTCGCAGCGTGAGCTGGGGTGTCTCTGCGTGACCCAGTCTTGGCCGAGACTGGCCCCAGACCACCCCCTTCCACCATGTTCTGGCGGGGGGCCTCCTCATCCCCACATCCCACCAGCCCCAGGCCCCTGTGGGAACCCACCCTGGTCAGAAAGAGAAACTAACATGGAACAAGCATTGGGCGGGGCGGTGGGCATTGGTGGGGGCGGGGTGGTGTCCAGTGAGGCACTGTCTTTTATTGGCTCAAACTTTCTCTCATCTTTCTGATCTGGACCATTTTTAAAGTCTTTATAGAATTTGTTTCAATATTGCTTCTGTTTTACGTTTTGGTGTTTTGGCCGCAAGGCATGTGGAATCTTAGCTCCCTGTCCAGGGATCGAACCTGCACCCCCTGCACTGGAAGGCGAAGTCTTAACCACTGGACTGCCAGGGAAGTCCCAGACCTTCTCTGATCTTGAGTTTACAGGGGTGTGTTTCTCAGATCACTTGATCTTAAACTCCTCGGTCACTGAGTCTCGGGCATACGTTTCTCAGATTCTGGGAAGCTAAGGCTTTCTGGTGTCTCTGGAGCTGGGGGATCTTACCTGGGGATCTGGGGGATGCTGTGAACGGGGACAGGGACACAGCTGTTATGAAAAGTGAGGGGCTTTTGGGGGAGTGGGATTCGTTTTACAGATACCCTGCGAGATTCTGAGTACCAGCCCCTCAACAGTGGAGAAACTTACAATGAGGACATCCTTAGAAGGTTATTAAATTGACCCATATGAAATTGCCAGTTTTGTGAGTCAAAAGAGGTTGAAGTCTGGCAAATCGTGGCAACAGAAAGCAGATTAATGATGACCAGGGCCTGAGGGGAAGGGAGGACGTGAATGGAAAGTAACTGCTTGATAGGAATGGGGTCTTTATTTTGGGGTGGTGAAAATGTTCTGGAACTAGTTACATAGTGGTGACAATTGCACAACATTGTGGATATACTAAATGCTACTAATGGTGAGTTTTATGTTATGTGTATCTTACAAGTTTTTCTAAGTAATAAATAAACTGTTATACCCCCTCACCCTAAAATAGGATGAAGTCTGGTAATTTCATGGAGTGCAGCCTAATGGAATTCTAGAAGCCCAAGAGAGTGAGTGGCCAAGATGGGGAAACCAGTCTCTTTTGAACAATACATATTATTACGTGATATCTGATGCATAGAAAAGAGTGCCTGTAACTTGTGTAAAGTACAAAGTACAACAAATTAGCATCTGTAAAATCACCATCCATCTTAGAATCTTTGAATATCTAGATCAAGGGTAAACTTTTTCGGTGAGAGAACTGAGAGTAAATGTTTTAGTTTTTGCTGGTCAAGAGGTTATTCATCTCTCTGGTAGAATGAAAGCGGCCACAGATTGAATGGCATGGCTGTGTTCCAATAAAACTTTATTCACAAAAACAAGCAGTGGGCTGGATTTGGCCCACAGGCTGGAGTTTGCTAACGCCTGATCTAGTTCAAAGACTCTGAAGGCTGAATTTGTTGGCATCACAGACTTTCAGAAAGTTGGAATCATAGGTGACTTGACCCAAGGGATCCTACAACATTAGCCACAGACTATTTGAGTCACAGGATTCTAGAATGTCACACCAGAATCTTCAAGTGTTAGAAGTATAAAACTCCAGCTGTTAGACGTTACAATTTTGTAGATGATCTGAACGTTAATCAAGATATTCTAGCCCTGAGCTGTCCAATATGGTAGCCACTGGCCACATGAGGCTACTGAGCATTTAGAATGAGCCGGATCGCTCATGCAGCTCAATATTAAAAAAACAAACAACCCAATCAAAAAATGGGCAGACGACTTAAATAGACATTTCTCCAAAGAAGACATACAGACGGCCAAGAAGCACATGAAAAGCTTCTCAACATCACTAATTATTAAAGAAATGCAAATCAAAACTACAATGAGGGCTTCCCTAGTGGCGCAGTGGTTAAGAATCCGCCTGCCAATGCAGGGGACACAGGTTCGAGCCCTGGTCTGATTCCACATGCCGCGGAGCAACTAAGCCCGTGCGCCACAACTACTGAAGCCCACGTGCCACAACTACTGAAGCCCGCGCTCCTAGGGCCCGTGCTCCGCAACAAGAAAAGCCACCGCAATGAGAAGCCCACGCACCACAACAAAGAGTAGCCCCTGCTCACCACAACCAGAGAAAGCCCGCGTGCAGCAACTAAGACCCAAAGCAGCCAAAAATAAATAAATTAAAAAATAAAAAAAAACTACAATGAGGTATCACCTCACACCAGTTAGAATGGGCATCATCAGAAAATCTACAAGCAACAAATGCTAGAGAGGGTGTGGAGAAAAGGGAACCCTCTTGCACTGTTGGTGGGAATGTAAATTGATACAGCCACTATGGAGAACAGTATGGAGGTTCTTTAAAAAACTAAAAATAGAATTACCACATGACCCAGCAATCCCACTACTGGGCATATACCCAGAGAAAAAGACACATGCACCCCAATGTTCATTGCAGCACTATTTACAATAGCCAGGTCATGGAAGCAACCTAAATGCCCATCGACCGACGAATGGATAAAGAAGATGTGGTACATATATACAATGGAATATTACTCAGCCATAAAAGGGAAAGAAATTGGGTCATTTGTAGAGACGTGGATGGCTCTAGAGACTGTCACACAGAGTGAAGTAATTCAGAAAGAGAAAAACAAATATCGTATATTAACGCATATATGTGGAACCTAGAAAAATGGTACAGATGAACTGGTTTGCAGGGCAGAAATAGAGACACAGATGTAGAGAACAAATGTAAGGACACCAAGGAGGGAAAGTGACCGGGGGGGGATTGGGATGAATTGGGAGATTGGGATTGACATGTATACACTAATATGTATAAAATGGATAACTAATAAGAACCTGCTGTATAAAAAAATAAATAAAATAAAATTCAAAAAACAAAAAAGATAACCGGACACAGGAAGAAAAATGTTAAGTTGAAACCAGAGATGAAAATAAACAAGACAACCAAACAACTGTGTGAAAACAGAAATAGTGCAAAGAGGTAAAGAAAAAAGATTTATTATAATTAATAAATTATAATTAGAGAGTTAAAAGAATATATTGCATAAGAACCAGAAAAAAAAATGAGCTGGATCTGAGATGAAAGATGCTGTGATACACACCAAATTTCGAAGACTTGGCATGAAAAAAAAAGAATGCAAAATCTCTCAATAACTTTTTATACCAATCACATATTGAAATGACAGTGCTTGAAATATCTTTGGTTCAATAAAATATAGCACCAAAAATCATTTTAACCTGATTCTTTTTGTTTCTCTTTGCTTGTCTCTTGCTTGTCTGCTGAAAAATGTAAAATCATGCGTGTGGTTTGCATTATATTCCTATCAGACAACAAGAATTTGGAGTAATACCGTCCTGGAGGTTGGAAATGGGGTGCTTGGGAAGGTCACATGGCACAGATGCAGGGCGGGAGTCTCTGACCCCCCAGGCCTTGGGGAGCCAGATCTGAGCAACGGGTGGGGCCGTGACAGGGGACTTGGGGGGGTGGGAGTGGAGGTAGGAACACTGCCAACTCAGCCAAACCCATCATTCCCTTCCTTTCGCCACTTCCTCTTTAGAACTTGTTGACTTAGCAGATTTCCCAGGCTCCAGATTTCACAATCGCCTGGCCCTTCAACCCACTTCCCTCCTGGGCAGCACTGATCAACACCAGGCTGAGGATGCCTTGAAGAAGACACCTGGATCCCACATGTTGGCCTCCAAGTGTTTCTAGAAGACCGCTGTGGGGTCCAGCTTCTGGGAAGCATCTCCTTTCCAAATCAGCGTGAAGGAAAGACCCCACTGCCTGCAGCCCACTGCCCAAACCAGGAAAGCCAGAGGATGGCCAGGAACAGAGATGGAGCATAGGGGTGGGAAGTCAGGGAGGACTTCCTGGAGGAGGCTGCACCCTAAAGGAAGGTAGAATAGCGATAGGGGGGGTGGTCTTTTAAAAACAGACCAAGCAGCTGGGAGACCAGGCAGGAGAAGGAGCAGGGATCCAAGTGGGAGAGGATGGAGGGCTTGGACCATGAAAGGCATGGGGTGGGAAGAGGGTGGCGTCCAGCATGGGTCCCAAGTGCAGGCTTGGGTGACTATATGGACGGTAGGGCACTCCCTGGGTTGGGGAATGCAAAGGGAGGGAGAGGTTTGGGAGAAGATGCTGAGATCATTTTGGGCAAAGTAGGTACGGAGGCCACACCCTGAAGAGAGAGAGAGAACTGTGAAGGTATTGGATGAAGTCACAAAAGTAGGAAGCCTGTTCAAGAGACCTCTAGAAAGCCAACATTTCAGGGCAGAGGAAGAAAGTCTGCAGAGGAGGCAGGGAAGGATCACACTGAGAGAGAGGATACCCAGCCGGCCTGGAACCAGCCAGGGAGGAGGCCCAAGCAGCTGGGAGGAGGGTGGAAGGAGGGCTGTGGGCTGACCAGGTAGAAGGGACATCCCAGATCGCCAGCATCTTTACAGCGGGTATCAGACCTGAAGGTAGCTGGGGCTCAGGTCTTCCCCCAACAATCTTGCTGCTAGAGGGTCTGCGCAGGTACCAACATTTACTATCAAAAACCACACACAACCTCTTCTGGAAGTCCTGCAGAGCACCTGTCACTCTAGGTGCTCAGACAGCATCTTTAAATAAAAGTTGTCCCCAAGGCAGACATGAGAACACTGTAGTAGCAGGATTCAGCTATGTTTCCCATCGGAATTAGGCAAAATCCCAGCCCAGCGCCCCATGCTGAAGGCTGTACCCTGGACCCAGCCAGCTCTTGCAAAAAGAAGGAGGGAGTCGATATCTATGTGGTCGTCGGATTCAGGGGACACCAGCTCTGTGTGGCTCCCTGGGCACTTGTAATGTGCCAGCCTGAATGGAGACGTGCTGTGACTGTAACACATCCAGGATTTTGAAGACAGTACCAAAAAAAAAAAAAAAAATGTAAAATGTAGCAGCCACTATGGAGAACAGTATGGAGGTTCCTTTAAAAAACTAAAAATAGGGTTACCATATGACCTGGCAATCCCACTCCTGGGCATATATCCACATAAAACTCTAGTTAGAAAAGACACATGCACCCCAATGTTCATAACAGCACTATTTACAATAGCCAAGACATGGAAACCACCTAAATGTCCATTGACAGATGAATGGATGAAGAGGATGTGGTACATATATACAATAGAATATTACTCAGCCATAGAAAAGAATGAAATGATGCCATTTGCAGCAACATGGATGGACCTAGAGATTATCATTTTAAGTGGAGTAAGTCAGAGAAAGACAAATACCATACGATATCACTTATATGTGGAATCTAAAAAAAATGATACAAAAGAACTTATTTACAAAACAGAAATACAGACATAGAAAGCAAACTTATGGTTACCAGAGGAGATAGTGGGGTGAGGGGATAGATAAATTAGGAGGTTGGGATTAACATATACACACTACTATATATAAAATAGATAAACAACAAGGACCTACTCTATAGCACAGGAGGGAACTATACTCAATATCTTGTAATAACCTATAATGGAAAAGAATCTGAAAAAGAATATATGTATAACTGTATCACTTTGCTGTTCACTTGAAACTAACATAACATTGTAAATTAACTATACTTCAATTAAAAAAAGAATGTAAAAGACCTCAGTAATAATTTTTCACACTGATTACATGTCAAAATAAAAATATTTTCAATATACTGAGTTAAGAAAAATATATTATTGATTATATTATTATTTTATCAATTTATATTAGATATCTTTATATATAGTAATATATAAATATATTAATAGCACTAATATTACTATAATATATTCATACATATATACATTAATATAGTATTGATATATGTTATATATTTTGTTATATTACATATTTATATATTATATAATTATAAACAAAATTATTATATAATATTATATACTACATATTCATGTAACATATAATCATACAATATATAATAAATTATTATAATATAATTAATATAGCATTCATATCATTGTTAATATAACATATCATTGCATTACATTATTAAATATATTACTATTATTTCATCCTTTTCATTTAAATTTTTAACGTGGCTAGTAAAAAGTTTTAAACTACATACGTGGCTCACATCATATTTCTGTTGGTCTGTACAATATTTCTAGCCAATGTGGACACACACACACACACACACACACACAAAACACTAAGCAGGAATATTTCCAAGTCAGTTATAAACAACGCAACATTTCAACATTTATTATTTTTTATTTTCACTTTTCAACTGGTGCGTACTAGTTTTTTTGAAAGTCCAAAGGTTACATGTTTTGTATGTTATATATGTATGAGTCCATTGATATAACATTCTTGAAAGGACCAAATCACAGAGATGGAGAGAGGATTCGTGGTTGCTAGGGGTTCAGGACAAGGCTGGGGAGGGTAGAAGGCAGTGCGAGTGGCTAGAAAAGGGTGTCACGAGGGATCCTGGCAGTGACGACAATGACCTGTATTCATGTCAACATCTTGGTTGTGATATTGTAATGTCATTTTGCAAGACGTGCCTATTGCAGGAAACAGGTCAAAGGTACCCAAGATCACTCCGTTTTACTACTTACAACCCAACGGCATGAGAATTTAAATGAGGTCAAAAGAAAATGTTTAATTTTTTTTCAGTGCAAACAAAACAGCAGTTGACAACATAAGACAGCAAATTCCCCTGGGACCCCATTCCCTGGAGGGGCCCAACCAATGTTTCCCAACCCTAGGTGTCTTCCTCACTGCTTGCTTTTTGCCATAACCATATAACATCTTTTTACTTAATACTTTTTTTTTAACCCAGTGAAGTAACATACTAACTTACTGTTTTTCTTTAAATCAACTCAATTCCAAAAGCTGAGATAGGTCCGTGGACTTTTGCTTTGTACTAAACAAGAATAACTTCTGAGACGCCAGTTACATTTTTTTTTTTTTTTTGCCAACTCTCCATAAAATAAATATAGAACTCTTTTCTTCAAGGTTTGAATGTTTCTGTTTGTCTGGGTTCTATGAATCTAACGTATTCACACTCTCTGCACACGAATGCGTTGTTCTATGGAAGGACTCCAGGTATATTGGGTGCTGTTTGTTTTCCAAAGGCCTTGGATGGAAAGAAAGGTTGCGGGTCCCTAGAAGGACGTGCTAATCTTGGAAATGCCGAGTGATGAGAAGGGTTCGCCTGGAAGAGGAAGGACAAGGCCGGGAAAGATGGAAGGCATGGAGGCGAATTCACTCAACCGTCACCCACCTCGCCAAGATCCAATAAGCAATGTGAATGGACCGGAAGTTTGGTTGAGCGCCGGAAAGATGGTGGCCAGAGAGGCCTCGCCTTACACCGCCTGGCTCTTCAGGGTCGGGGTGTCCACCGTGGAGAACGTGTTGGACTTGCTCTCCCTGCCCACGGACTCTTCGACCAACACATCCCGGATCCTGGAGGGGAGGGACCTGAGGAACCGGGCATGAAAGCCCTGGGCAGCGACCACGTAGATGATGGGGTTAATACAGCAGTTGATATAAGCTATGGAGACACACAGGGCATCCAAAGTGGACACGGATTTGAAGTTTGCCTTGTGGAAAAAAAACAGCAACATCCCTGTCACCTGGTAGGGCAGCCAGAAGACAAAGAAGCTGGCCACCACTGCCACCACCACCTTGAGAGTCTTGGTGGAGCGGGTAGCACTGCGGCTCCACGCCCGGATCAGAAGGATGGTGTAACAGACTGTAAGTGTGGCCAGCGGCCCCAGGAAGCCCACGACCAGCCGGATGATGGCCACGGCCCTCTCTGTATATAAACCGTCCTTACCATAGTCAAGCACGCACATCACCTTGGGTGGGAAGTGCTCCACGTGGACCTTACGAAACACAAAGGAAGGTACAGTCAGCAGCAGAGCCAAGGCCCAGGCCACACCGCAGGCCACCCAGGCCAAGCGGGCCCCTCGATAGTTCTGGCACCAGATGGGATTAAACACCAGCAGGAAGCGGTCGGCGCTGATCGTGGCCAGGAGCAAGATGCTGGCAAACATGTTAAGCAGGATGAGAGAGGGCAGGATTCCACAAGCAGCGCCACCGAAGGGCCAGTGGTTGTGCTGGACAATGGATGCAAACAAGATGGGCAGCGCCAGGCAGGAGAGGAGGTCAGCCACCGCCAGGTTGAGAAACCAGATGGCATTGATGGTTCGCCTGACCTCGGACCCCGTCACACAGACCACCAGGGCGTTGCCTGGCACTCCCACCAGGAAGACGACTGCAAAGATAACCAGGGCGATCACATCTGGAGCATGCAGCCTGCGGGTTTGGGAAGAGTCATCCACCAGTATGTTGGGGTTATCGGTCCAGTTGCTATAATCGTAGTAATCAGGGGTGCTATTAGTCATGGAGTCCTGGGTGGAATCAGAGAAGCAGGGATGGTATAAGTCTGCAGACAGGTGGCAGGGGGGCCCATCAGAGCTACTCAAAGCCCATCACTCCACTTCTTTAAGTCTTAGGTTTCTCCCGGGGAAATGGGGATGCTGAGGGCTGAGAGCCAGCTGGGGTGTCATACCACTTATTAAAGTGGTGAAAACCCTTCCATGCTAATGGGTCTCCATGCCATCCTGCCACCTCCCCCTGAAGTCCCTGGACTTCCCCAGAATCTAGCAACCGAATGGTTAAAGCCTAGGCCTGCTACAATACTGTGGTCGCTATCCACTCTGGCCAGTACCCATGACACACTGCTTGTTAGACATCTTTAATGTCACCAACAAACTGAGATGATATTACTGAGTAGGTAGTTCCCCCACCAACACCACCATCAGCAGCGTCACCCCCTTTTGCTGCCTCCCACCCACTGAGGCAGCTCTGTGCTCTGCCTGGGAGCAGCTACCCAGAGTCAGCAGTGTTTCAGCAGGGCCTCATGTACCCAGGCATACGGGGTAGACAGGGACCACCAGTCATCAAGATACATAGTATCTTTTTTTAAAGTTAATTCTGCACTTTAATACTTAGAGGAGAATAAGCTAATAATCATATGCACATAAATCCAAAATTGATAGCCCAAGTTCTGAGCTATTCCCTAAATTTTATTTACTTATTTTTTAAATTTTCATTGGAGTATAGGTGATTTACAATGTTGTGTTAGTTTCAGGTGTACAGCAAAGTCAAGATACATAATATCTTAATGCAATATTTTAAAGAATCAAGATGAATGCCCCCCCCCAGAAAAAAAACCACAGTGGAAGAAAATTCTAATTTTAAGTAAAGACAACCTACTGCAGTTGTTTGTTTGGTTTATGACCCTGCATTATTATGCAAGAGGAACCTGCAGATCAGCCCACAGTTTTCATTCCCAGCTGGGCGGGTTTTTGCAGGTTGGCAATGGCGTGCAAACATATCAAGCAATGTGGGGCTTTATGCATAGTCATGGGGTTTTAGGAGGGGTTGTTTTGGGAAGGGGGTTGGTACAGCTTTATTTACTTTTTCTACTTGGTTCAAACTATGGAAGGATATTTTCCTAAGTGTAGATAGGGGCACACATGTGTCCTTCTGCCCTGGGTACCAGGATGGCTCAGCACGACACTAGGATCCGGATCCCGACTGTCCTACTTGAAGCCTACATGGCCCTCTGCAAGTTCCATTACTGCTTCATGCCTCCATTTCATTCCTGGTTAACTCCTAGCAATCCTTCAGTTTTAGCTATCATTATTCCAAAACCTCAGTCTCAGAGCAGAGAGAAAATATTTAGGGGCAGCAAGAGGAAGAATAAGAAATAAGAATAAGGAATAGACTTGTACCTTGCTAGAGGCAGGGCAGAAGGGATGAGAGGAATAGAGAAGGATATGAGTTCAAGAACAAGGGGTATCTTAGAGCACAGGTTGTGGTCTTTAATTACCACCTGGCATTCAAAGGAACCAGGGCTCCTTGGAGAAAGGCTGATTCCTGTTCTGGGACAGAAAATATACAAGATGAGCCCAGAACAGCTCACACTAGAAAGTAAGAAAAAATTTTAAATAATGATAGGGACATATCAAAGAGACAGCCTGAAAAAGCTCTCACTAGTCAAAAAGATGGCACAATTTGAGTATATAATAATAATAATAATAATAAATAATAACTGTGATGCAATAAAATACATTAATAATAAAGATCTATGAGTTCATAATGGTAATAAAAGCAAATAAACCCATTGGTCACATTTTTATTCTGGAAAGGGAATGAATCAAGCACTTATCCTGCCATTTCTGTACAGAGTATATTTCAGGGAAATAAAGGGTCAATGTGGGCAGGCCTTCTTTAGAGAAGAATCTAAAAATAATACTTGCAGAAGGAATGATAGACTTAAGGAAACATGGATCTGGATGACAATCAACAACATCTAATAAAACCATCAGGTGAAAAACTGATAAATATAATAAATAGGTTGAGCTGGCACCGCAAACCCTCCAGCCAACCTCAGCACCTTGAGAAGAGAGACAAGTAGACATTTGCTCTATCTGATGTGATGCAGTAGAAAGGATACGGCACCACCTACGAAGTAATTTTTGCAAAAAAAAAAAAAATGAAGGTAAATCTAATCAAGATTCTAGATCTAAAACTACCAGTTTACAGGAAAAGCAGAGGAGAGAGGAACACGATAAATAACACCACAGGGACAAAATCAGCCCAATCAGAACTCAGGAAACTCTACAGGACAAATGGTCTTGTTACTCTCACAGATAAATGGCATTTTTAAAAAGGAAGGGGAGGGACTTCTCTGGCGGTCCAGTGGCTAAGACTCCCCGCTTCCAATGCAGGGAGCCCAGGTTCAATCCCTGGTTGGGGAACTAAGATCCTACATGTCGTGCAGCGCGGCCAAAAGATTTTTAAAAAAGGGGCAGGGGAAGGAACAGGAAGTGTCATGGATTAAAAGAGATTTAAGAAGCATATCAACCAAAGGCAAAATGGAGACCTTGGTTGGATCCAATTGGAATAATCATATGGGAAAGAAGATATTTTAGAGACCATCTGGGAGATTTAAAAATGGACTGAATATTTGACGATAGTAAGGAATTATTGCTAATTTTGTTGAGGGTGATATGATACTGTGCTTATGTTTTCAAAAAGTGGGGGAAGGCTATTTCTGATAGAGATACTTAGCAAGTGAAATAGGATGTTTTGGATTTGCTTTAAAACACTCCAGAAAAAAAATAGCTAGAGGGAAGGAGAGAGGAAGGAAGAAGGAAGGGAGGAAGGGAGGACCAAAGATGACTTAGAATGGCAAAGTGTTGATAACTGCTGGAGGCTGGGTGATGGGTACATTGGGCATTCACAGTATTATTCTCTCTATTTTTGTGTGTTTGAAATTTTCCGTAATAAAATAAAGAACAGAGAAGTCTTGAGCACTTCTTCCCCAGACAGAGCTGCCTGGAAGTGTCATACCGCCCCAAGGGAGAAAGGGTAGCAGCTGAGCTGCAAACAGCCTTGGATGCAAAACTGTAACCCAGAGGCACCAGACACAGCAGAAAAATCCCCATGCAGGACACGGAATGATCATACTAAAGTAGACAGTATTGATTGAGCATCTACTATGCTCCAAGCACAGCATTAGCTCTTTCGATCCTGACCATGACCCTACAAGTAGGTTCTATTAATATGTCCATTTTATTGATGAGAAAACAGAGGCACCAGAAGATCAAGTAGCCTGTTGCAGTCACATAGATGGGAATTCAACTCTGTTTAGATTGGGATACAAACCCAGGCAGGCTGCCCCTGGGCATCTCCAGGGGGGCTGTCAATGGGGTAAGGACACTTGAGGGGTGAGGTCTGTGGCCCTTGGAGCCCACCCCTGAAGGTGACTTTGTCACCAACCCAGGGAAAGGAGATAGAGAAAAATAGAAATCATTATTATAGAAATAATAAGAGCTGGATTCTGAGGGCACCTAAATTTGCAGGCTGAGGTTGATACCCACTAAACACCCAGCTCGCGGATTAAAGAAGATGAAAAATGTTCAAGCACCTGGCAAAATGCCTGGTACACAATAGGGAGATGAGAAATGGCAATGCTCTTATTATTTATCGATCTTACAATTATTGAAGAGCTCAGATCTTTCTCTGAACAACTGTTTTTTATTTCTAGTTCCTTTATGTTACCCTAAGGTCAACTGGGTCAATCGGGCTGATGGTCCAGGGTACTTGCTGGTAGAGCCATAGTAGTGATTAAATTATTCAGAGGGAAAATGTCAATGTCAGCTGATGAGTGGATGAACAGGGTAGCTATAACCAGGCAGTGGAATATTATTTAGCCATAAAAAGGGATGAAGTATTGATACAAGCTACAACGTGGATGAAGCTTGTAAACATTATGCTGAGTGAAAGAAGTCAGACACGAAAGGTCACATATCGTATGATTCCATTTACATGAGGTGTCCAGAATAGGCAAATCCATAGAGATGGGGAATGTGCTAGTCATTGCCAGGGACTGGGGGAAGGGAATCAGGGAGGGAGTGCTTAATGGGTACAGGGTTTTTTTGAGGGTGATTAAAAGGTTCTGGAAATAGATAAAGATAGTGATGGGACAACACCTTGAATGTACTAAATGTCGCTGAATGGTACACTTTAAAATGGTGAATTAGTGTGTATGGCTGATTCATTTTGTTGTGCAGTAGAGGCTAACACAACATTGCAAAGCAACCATACTCCAATAATAATTAATATAAATAAATTAATTAATTTAAAAAATGGTGAATTGTATGTTACGTGAATTATACGGAATTAAAATTAAAATGCCAGTGTCATAAAGACAAGAAAGGACCAAAGGACTGTTCCAGATGAATGGGGACTAAAGAGCCAGGACAACCAAATGTAATGTGACATCCTGGACCGGAGTCTGGAGCAGGAAAAACAAATTCACTCTAAAGGGCATTATTTGGACAATTGAGCAAGTTTGAATATTATCTAGTATTGCACCGTTTGGATATAGATAATAGTATCTCACCAAACAGTACATTTCCTGACATAGATCATTGTGCTGTGCTCGTGTAAATGAATGTCCTTGTTCTTGAGACGGAGACACCGAGACATGTGGGGGGCAAAGGACATGATGCCTGCAGCTTACTCTCAACTGGTTCAGGACAAAAAGACAGTAGATGATATATAGATAGATAGATAGATAGATAGATAGATAGATAGATAGATAGATAGACAAAGCAAACTTGGAGAATCTGGGTAAAGAGTATATGGAAGTTCTTTGTATTATTCTTGTAATTTTTCTATAAGTGTGAAAATGTTTCAAAAAAGTTAAAATTGTTGAATTATTTCCATTGATAACGAGCCCCTGCCCTGAGCCACCCACCTGTACCATCCCCACTCCCAGCACCCTGGCCTCCCATTTTCTACTTTGGGACCCCCACTCCCAGTTCCCATGCTCGGATCACGAAAGGGTTAATGCCAAGCATGGCAAGAGGCCCCAGACCCTGCTCAGGGGGGCTCTGCACCTTAGCAGGATGTTAAATATTTTAAATGTCCACCTCAGACATGATACATGAAGCTAGCTTTTGTCCCTGCTCGTTTCACAAGCTCTCGGCCATGTTTAGCTGCAGAATAACCCAGACCCCAAAAATGGGAGCCTCCCCACCCCCTGCTCTCACGCTCACCATTACCCCTCTCATCAGCTGACAAGCTCCTTTTCTGGAATGAACTCACGAGGCCCTTTCCTCTCACTGACTTCACAAGTGCAGAAAAAAGATGCTGATTCTAACCCTTTGTGATTTCTAGGATGCTCCCGATAAAAAAGGCTTGCAAAGTTCTGCCATTGCAGCATCCCTACAAAGAATGGAAATAGCCGAAGCATCCAGCAAGAGGGGACTGACTAAATTAATGATGGCACATCCAGGCAAAAGAATACTATGCAACCGTCAAAAGAATGAGGAAGTTTACGTAAGGATGTGTGTGAAAAGAGCTCCAAGATCTAGGGTGAAATAGAAAAAGCAGGAACTGAACAGTGCATGAAGCAAGCTACCTACAAAAAAGGAATCTCTCTCTCTCTCTCACTCTCTCAGTTTTCCTCTCTCTCTCCCTTCCTTCCTCCCCCTCCCTCCCCTCTGTCTCTATCATTCTATCTCTCCGTGTGTGTGTGTGTGTGTGTGTGTGTGTGTGTGTGTGCTTGCTTCTGTATGCACAGACTAGTTCCAGAAGCACGCAGAGGAAATCTGTAACAGTGATTCCCCCTGGGGAGGGGAAGTAGTGGGTTGGAGGGCAAGCATTGGAAGGAAGCTTTTACCATATATGCTTTTGTTCTTCTTTTATGTAGAGCCATACCAGTGAATGCACCACCCTTTCCCCCCAAAATGGATGTTATATAGACTATACAAAAGAATTCATGGTTCTACCATTCTAGGAGTCTAGGAAAGATTCTAATAATATTTCTTCATTGCACAAATATTAACAGGCTAGGGGATTTGTTCCTGACATACCTGGCACCTGCCCTTGGAGAGGTTATGGTCTACTGGGAGAGAGAAATTAATCCCCAGGGATGGGAACTGAGTGTGTTCAATAGAGAATACAGCCTGGTGTGGGACCAGGAGAAGGGTCTTGGTGAAATAAAACCGCAGCACCATTCAACAGAACTTTCTGTACTGATGGAAACGTTCCAGATGTGCACCATCCAAGATGGAAGCCACCAGTCACCTGTGGCTGTTGAGTGCATGAAACGTGGCAGATGCGTCTGGGAAGTGAACTTTTACTTTTCTGTCATTTTAATTAAATTTCACCAGCCACATGTGGCTGGTGGCTACCGTCTCGGACAGCACAGGTCTGGGGCTCCTAAGTGATTCCTAAGTGCCGGGCGCTGTTCTCCGTGCTTCCCAGGTGTTAGTTCGTCAATTCCCTAAGCACAGTATTTATGCCACAACAACCCCAAGGGCAGGGTACTCTTATTGTTCCTAAGTTCACAGGCTCATTTCAAGAGCCCTTGTCTGTTGTGTGGAGAAAGGGCTCCCGATCAGAAGCTGACAAGAAAAGGAGGTTGGGATTGTCTAGCTGCGGTGAGGGATGATGGTGCCTTGCACTACGGTGGTGGCAGTGAGGAGTCATGAATGGATCGGAGGAGAACAGGGTGAAGAAGATGCTTGCGAGAAAAGAATTCAGAATTGCCAAGCTCTGTTCTAAGTCCTTTTCACATAACAGCTCGCTTATTTATTTATTTATTTATTTAGGCCACGTAGCAGGCGGGTTCTTAGCTCCCCAACTAGGAATTGAACCTGCGCACCTTGCGGTGGAAGCGCGGAGTCTTAACCACTGGACCGCCAGGGGAGTTCCATGTATCATCTCATTTAATCCACAGGACGACCCTATGAGCATTGTTGCCATTGCAACACCCATTTTACAGATGAGAAGACTGAGGCTACAGAGAGCTTAAGAGACCTTTCCTAGTCCTCGCAGTTAGCAAGTGGCAGAGGTAGGAGAGAACTTCTGAGAGTCCAACTCCAGAGCCCTCTCTGAGAGGCTACCAGACCTCAAGTGTGTTGAGAGTGAGGGGCATGCATTCAAGGCAAAAGGCCACAAGGTAACACGGAGAGAGTGTCCACACACCAGAAAAATGAACGGACGTCAGCGTGGCTGGCAGGTAGCCAAGACGAGGTTGGAGGAGCCAAAGATGCCATGTTAAAGGATATGTATTTTATCCTGGGGTAATGGGGAGCCATGGATGGTCTTGTAGCTGCAGAGGGACTAGATGAGAGTTCCTCTTTAGAAAGATCCCTCTGGCTGCTGTGAGGAGGTAAGACTAGAGGCAAGAGGACCAGAGAGGAGGCAGAGGCAGGGACCCAGGCTAGCGAAGATGGGGGCTTCGATGGGGGTGATGCCCGGGGGAGGAAGAAAAGTGGAAAGACTTAAGAGGCATGACAGGGGACTTCCCTGGTGGTCCCGTGGTTAAGACTCCGTGCTCCCAATGCAGGGTGCCTGGGTTCGATCCTCGATCAGGGAACTAGATCCAGCATGCATGACACAACTAAGACCCAGCACAGCTAAATAAATAAATAAATAATAAATAAATAAATAAATATTTTAAAAAGAGGCATGACATGGCTACAGTCAAGCAGCTGGTGGGTGGTAAACTCTGCCCCAGCCCCTTCCCAACCTCATTGGGCTTCAGTCTCACCATCCTCACAGCAGGAAAGTCCTGCCAACTGTCCCCTCCATTACAGTGGAAATAACAGACTCACATAGGAATGCTGTCAGAGCTAGAAAATACGCAGAAGGCACAGTCTGCTTTTTTCCGGAACACCCCTCTTCCTGTTCCTACATGGACACAACGTCTTTAAACAATCCACACACAGAACCACTTGAAACCATTATAGCATCCTCTGAGACATGGGATACAAGGGTGGAGGTGAGCATCTCGACTCAGATTTATCTTCTTGAATTTGCAATCTTTGTGACTCAACATCCCTGAGCACGAAGAAACATAAGCACTTGTGTTTTAAAAACCACGAGAAAAAGACAAGCCTTCAGATCCTCTGAGGATGCAATGAACTGCCTTTCAGGTTGGCAAAAATAAAAAAGTTCCATATAACTATGCAGATGGGGGTCTAGACAAGTAGATACTCTCATGCTCTGTAGATGAGGAATGTAAATTGGTACAAGTTTTGTCAATATCTGTTAAAATAAAAATTTCCCATGCCTTGGATTCAGCATTTGCAGTTCTGGAAACCCAGATGTGGGTCCAAAGATGTAATCTGGGTTTTGTTTTGGTTTGGTTTGGTTTTGCCACACGGTTTGTGGGATCTTAGCTCCCTGACCAGGGATCTAACACCAGCCCTCGGCAGTGAAAGCACCAAGGTTTAACCACTGGACCACCAGGGAATTCCCTAATTTTGGTTTTAAAGACAAAGTATTGGACAGCCTAAATCTCCTTTGATAAGAGATGGAAACTCCCACTGGCATATCACACAGCTGATAAAAGGAAAGAGGCAATTTCCCTGAAATACATGGGGATGATACCTTCCTCACAGATTGTTTAAGTCAAAATTCGTAAACGTCAAGTGCCTAGCACAGTGCCTGGCATGCAGTAAGCGCTCAATAAATGCTGGGCAATAATATAATATGTTATTCATGAAAGAAAAAAAAAAAAGACGTAGGATAATGTGTAAAAGAGACTTCCCTTTATAGGGTGGGTGGCGGAGAAAGGATAGACACGTCACAAGCATTGAGGGCCAACTGTATGCCAGGCACTGCTGTAAGAGCTTTCTGTGTATTATCTCATTTAATTCTCTCCACGACCCTATGATGTAGATTCCGCTCTGTAGGGTTACTATCCCCATCTTCGCTATAAGGAGAAGGAGGTTCAGAAAGACGGGTCTCGCCCGCTATTACACAGGAAAGGCAGGGTTTGAACCCCATTTCAGTATGACCCTCGTGTCAAACTACTCCTTACTTTGTTCCCTACGCTGCCCTGGAGCACCTGTAGACTGTTTCCAGAAGGATCCACCACAAACTGGTGACCACCGTTGCCTCTGGGGGAAGCTACAATGAATCTGAAGCTCTGGGGAGGGAAGGGAGTTTCACGGAATACCCTTTAGGGATTTGGAGCTATTTAACAGAAAGAAAAAGAAGTCGAAGCTAATCGTGGGCCCTATAATCCCTTGACAATCTAACTCTTTAGCTGCCTCCCAGACCTGGAGTGGGAGAGTCTGAGATGAGGGAGAGGGGAGAAGGCGGGGGCTGGAGATCGAGGGCAGGGAGGAGGAGGAAGGAAAGGGGGAGAGGTAGCAAGAAGGGGCGAGTGGGGCAAGCAGACGGCGCCCAGAAGGGAGAGTGCGCAGGTAGAGGGTGTCTGCCCCCCACTCCCCCCGCCAAGACTCACCATATTCAGGTCTCTCCCAGGTTCTCCGCTGATCAAAGGTTCCCTCCCGCCTGAGGGCTGTGGTTTTTAAAGCCCCAAGTGAGTCTGCAGATAGGCGGAAAGGAAGTGACCCGTCTTTCCCCTTTGGGGTTCTCATTGGTCTAGGGCTCCTTCTGCGGGGCACACACCCAGAGAGCCCCATCACCTCCTCCCAGCCACAGGAAGGAGGCAGGGGCTCCGAAACCTGAGGAAGTTCCAGGTCCCAGGAGGGAGGAAGCCAGACGAAAGAGACCCCCACCCCATCTAGGCTCGGCCCCTCTCCAGGCCTTGGTTTGCCCCATTTGAGATGATCTCTCCCTTTCCTTCTATGGCCCCAGGTAGCAGTGGAAAATCTCAGGGGTCCAACTGGCTTAAACCTGGGAAACAGAGATTGTGAGACCCAGCCTCCCAACCAGATTCCATTGAGGCCCAGAGAGGCACAGCAGGTCTGTGGAGGTGGCCCAGCACTTGGGGACAGTTCCGTCTTCCTCCCTAGAGTTTTGAAGATGGCATGCACCCCCCCAGAGCCACCACCATCCTTTCCGGCCCCATTCTGGGTTCTTGTGGAAACATGCTGGAGTCTGGGGCAGGGAAGGATCCTACCTGATTTAGTTTCTTATTGCTGCTGTAACAAATCGCCATAAACTGGGTAGCTCAAAACAACAAAAATGTATCCTTTCACAGTTCTAGAGGCCAGAAATCCGAAATCAAAATGTTGCCAAGGCCACACTTCCTCTGTAGGCTCCAGAGCAGAATCTGTTCCTGCCTCTTCAAGTTCTGGTCTCCGCCAGCATTCCTTGGCTCGTGGCCACATCACTCCAATCTCTGCCTCTACGGTCACATCTCCTTCCCTCCTACTGTGTGTCTCAAATCTCCCTCTGCCTCCCTCATTTAAGGACCCTTGTGATTACATTTAAGGACCCCCTAGATAATCCAGGATAATCTCCCATTTCAAGATCCTTAATTTACCTGCAAAGTCCTTTTTCCTATATAAAGTCATGCCCCGGGTTCCAGGAATTAGGATGCAGACATCACTGGGAACCATTCTTCAGTCTATCACAATGAGCATGATTATTACGACGGGTGCAGAAACAGGTTCATTTTTCCCATGCTTGTCTGCAACTCTCCTGTAGACCACCCACATCATTCCTCCACAAATAGTATTTTTCTCCAGCAAGCTTCAATTTGTGACGATCTAGCTTTCTTTTTATTGCAAAGACGATCCACGCACCTTGTAAACATTTGAACAATCCAGAAATGCCCTCCTCACCCCCACCCCGCAAAAAGAGCATTGAAAAATCCCCTGACTGCTAACCTTCTGAAACTCCTATTAGCAGTTTGGAGTGTATTCACCCAGACTTTTACAAATGTGGTGTTTGTGTTTGGGAATGGATATGTGAGTGCACGATGTTCGGCAAGTTTCTGTTCTACTAAATGAAGCCATGTGTTGTGGACGTGACTCGGGGAGGATTTTGAAGGTCTAGTTGTGGGGATTTGGTGCTGGTAGGAATGCGTGGTTGTTATACCAACCCTGACCTCAAGAGGGCGTCTGAGGGACTTCCCTGGTGGCGCAGTGGTTAAGAATCCGCCTGCCAATGCAGGGCACACAGGTTCCAGCCCTGGGCCGGGAAGATCCCACATGCCGCGGAGCAACTAAACCTGAGCGCCACAACTACTGAGCCCACGCGCCTAGAGCCTGTGCTTCGCAACAAACATAAGCCACCGCAACGAGAAGCCCACGAACCACAACGAAGAACAGCCCCTGCTCGCCCCCAAGTAGAGAAAACCGGGACGCAGCAACGCAGACCCAACGCCGCCAAAAATTAATTAATTAAAAAAAAGAGGGCCCCTGAGCTGTGGGAGACTCAGGAGGCAAGGTCACACCCTCTTGATTTTTTAAAGATTTTTGGACCAAAGTTGTGCATTGCCTTCAAATCTTGAGTTCTTAACATTTTCTATGTCCTGGACCTTTAGCGAAGTTATGAACTGCCTCTCAGAATAATTCTTATAACTTTTTACGTTGATGTAATTTCCAATTTAAAGGGAAGTGGCTGGGATAGTAAAAGCAGAAAGGAAATGTGATAACACCTTATGTAAGCCACCATCCTCATTCACATTTCATCAACTGTTCCAATAATGTGTTTTTATCACTATTTTTTCAGAATAATGTTTTTGTAAGTACATTTAAACACCTCGTGCTTTTGTAACAGCATCGTTAAGTCCACTGTTAGTTTGAAACCTGTTTATTTGATCACTTCCCTGTTGGTGGAACTTTAGGTTGTTTCCAATATTTTTGTCCGTATCACAGTGAGCACCCTTGCACATACATCCTGGTGCCCATGTACAAGGACTTATTGCAGATAACTCTCTAGAAATGGAATTGCAGGGCAGAGGGGGTGCATACATCGTTCTCAGTATTAGCAACCTTTATGCTGGTGTCTCTTCATCCTCTTCCTCAAGACCCGACCTGGGCGGCTCAATAGAGCAGCTACCAGCCACATGCAGCTACTGAGTAACTGAAATGTGGTGAGTCCAACTTGAGATGTGCCCTCCCTGAGTATAACACACACACCAGATTTCCAAGACTTACTGGAAAAAAAAAAAAAAAAAGATTGTAAAACATCTCAACAATTTTTATATCGTATTACATGTTCAAATAATAAAAGTTTGGAGAAATTGTGTTAAGTACAATATATTATTAATTACAGTTGACGCCTGAAGAAAGTGGAGGTTAGGGGCACTGACCCCCGTGTGGTCGAAAACCCTAGTACTGCTCTCTCTGCCTCAAAAACAAAGGAATTGATAAATGACTCACCCAAAGGCAGGAAGTGGAAACAGTTGGGATAGAATGAGGACTCAAACTCTAGTTCTTTTGATTCCACATATTGTGATCTCTAATCGAACACAAACTTTTCCCCACACTTAGTTAATTTAAAAATCTGTAAAATGAAAGTACAGGTACTATATCTATGGGAAAAAGCCCGCATGTAAGTGGATCTGCCCAGTTCAAACCCATGTTGCTCAAGGGTCAACTATATATTATTGTTATTGTTACATATTTTAGATCATTATATAAAATAGATAACTAATGGGAACCTATTGCATAGCACAGGCAACTCTACTCAGTACTCTGTAATGACCTATATGGGAAAATAATCTAAAAAATAGTGGATAGATGTATATGTATAACTGATTCACTTTACTGTACACCTGAAACTAACACAACATTGTAAATCAACTACACTCCAATAAAAATTTTTAAAATAATTTTTTTTAATTTTTAAAACATTATGTTACAATATAACTATATAATATTAACATCTTACTGTGACTATAATATATTAATATATGTTTATATTGTTGATATTAATCTAATATATAATTATATTATTAAATATGTTATTATTTCATTTGTTCCTTTTTACTTTTCTAACACAGCCACTTGAAAAATTAACATTACCTATGAGGCTTGCATTTATGGCTTACATAATATTTCTATAGGATAGGGACTTCCCTGGTGGCGCAGTGGTTAAGAATCCGCCTGCCAACGCAGGGGACATGGGTTCGAGCCCTGGTCCAGGAAGATCCCACATACCGTGGAGCAACTAAGCCTGTGCGCCACAACTACTGAGCCTGCACTCTAGAGCCTGTGAGCCACAACTACTGAGCCCACATGCTGCAACTACTGAAGTCTGCGCGCCTAGAGCCCGTGCTCCACAGCAAGAGAAACCACTGCAATGAGAAGCCCGCGCACCGCAACAAAGAGTGGTCCCCGCTCGCCACAACTACAGAAAGCTGGAGCACAGCAACAAAGACCCAACACAGCCAAAAATAAATAAATAAAATAAATAAATTTAAAATATATATTTCTATAGGATAGCACTGCTCTGGAGCCACCATTAGCCCAGCCAGAACCCTTGTGAATTATAAAGAGGTGTCCTTTCCAGACAGCACTCCATGCCAGGGCACACACACAATTTGACCGGGAGACCCATCTCTGACTATTCCCCTTAAGTTCATTTCTCTCTCACAAACCAGTGTAACTCATGGCTTCCACTGTGGGGTCTAAGGTGGCTGTGCCGGCTCTCACCACATCCAAGCAGAAAGGGAAAAAAGAAGATGGGGCACAGATGCCCAAACCTTTTAAGGATGAGACTCAGAAGTGGTACCTTGGCCTCCCATTCACAGCCCATTGCCTGAAACATGGTCACCTGACCACCCTAACTGCAAGGGAGGCTGAAAAACCTGGTCTTGAGCTGGATGTTCCCGTGTCCTGTTAAAACTCTATTCCAGTGGACAAATGGGAAAATACATCCTAGAGGACAACTAGAAGTCACAAACAGCATCAGGAAGGGCTGCTTTAATTTAAGAAAGATGGCATCTACTAAAACTAAACACACACCTAACCTATGACCCAGCAATCCCACTACTAGGTATTTACCTGATAGAGAACCCAACATGTGTCCAGCAAAATAATGTACTAGAATGTTCATAGAAGCTTTATTCATAATAACCAACAACTGGAATCCAACCTAAAAGTATCCAATCAGCTGTAGAATGGATAAATACATTGTACATTCATACAATGGAATACTATATAGCAGCAGAGAAGAATGCAAAAACTAATATTTAAAAAACTAGGGGACTTCCCTGGCGGTCCAATGGTTAAGACTTCATGCTCCCAGTGCAGGGCGTGTGGGTTCGATCCCTGGTCAGGGAACTAAGATCCTGCATGCCACACAGGGTGGCCAAAAGAAAAGAAAAGAAAAGAAAAAAACTAATACATGCAACAAACAACATGGCTGAATCTCAGAGTGATTCCACTGCATGAAAGAAGCCAGACACTAATGTGTACATGCTGTATAATTCTGTTTACATGAGGTCAACAGCAGACAAAACTAGGCTTTGGTGTCATAAGCCAGGATAGAGGTTATTTTCGAGGGGTAGAAATTGTAAGGGGCACTGGGGCAGAGAGGAATCTGGGGGCTAGAAACATTCTTTTTCTTGATCAGGATGTTGGTCCCACAGAGACATTCAACTGTGAAAATTCATTACGCTGCCCCTTTATGGTTTGTGAACTTTTCTGTCTGTGTCCTATATTTCAATAAAAGGTTTTTTCTTTTAATATTTATTTATTTATTTATTTATTTTGGCTGCGCCGGGTCTTAGTTGCGGCACACGAACTCTTCGTTTGCAGCACGCATGCGGGATCTAGTTCCCCGATCAGGGATCGAACCCGGGTCCCCTGCATTGCAAGCACAGGAGTCTCACCCACTGGACCACCACAGATTGAAGTCCCAGATTGTTGTTGTTTTAAGTAGCCCTGAGAGGCTTAAAATTTACACAATGGAAAGGGAAAGCAGAAAAGGATTGTGACCAAGTGGCATATAGACTCACGGTTTTGTGACCCCAAGTCCCTAGGATCGTTCAGAGCTGACCCCATCTGGAGGGACAAGACTGAGTAGGGGGCTGTAGCCACCACACCCCAAGGAGGGATAGCTGTGGCCAACCACCAGCCTGCCAGCAGCCATTGGAAGCCCAGAGCCAGTCAGATGTTAGCAATCCATGCCGAGGCTCTCAGCTGTGGGCACAGTGGCTTCTGAGGCAGGATGTTGTGAATTATCAGCAGCAGATCCACACAGGCGTCCGATCCTGGCTAGACTGGCTCACCAGAACTTTCGGCACTGTGGAATTTGAGACACAGGAGGTGGCAGTAAGCACCATGGGGAGACTGGGAGGAAAACTCTGGAGGATGCATCAAGGAGAGGGCCTCTCAAAGGCTGGCGGAAAACACCACCACCAGCAATAATAATAATAATAGCCAACACTCATCAAGCCATTGTCTGGTACCAGGGGCTGTTCTAAGCATTTCACAATAACCTGAACAGATTAAGATACGAAGCGCTGGGGCTTCCCTGGTGGCGCAGTGGTTACGAATCCACCTGCCAATGCAGGGGACATGGGTTCGAGCCCTGGTCCAGGAAGAGCCCACATGCCGCGGAGCAACAAAGCCCGTGCGCCATACTGAGCCTGCGCTCTAGAGCCCATGTGCCACACCTACTGAGCCCACGCGCCTAGAGCCCATGCTCCACAACAAGAGAAACCACTGCAGTGAGACGCCCGCGCACCGCAATGAAGAGTAGCCCCCGCTCGCCGCAACTAGAGAAAGCCCGCACACAGCAACAAAGACCCAATGCAGCCAAAAATAAATTAATTAAATAAAGAAATTTTTTTAAAAAAGAAATATGTATGTGAAACCATCACTACAGTCAATTTAGCTAACATTTCCATAATACCCAGAAGTTTCTCTGTGGCTTTTTGTAATCTATCTCTCACTCCCTCCACCTTCATTTTCAGGAAACCACTAATCTTCCTGACACTGTAGATTACTTTGTATTTCCTAGAAATTCATACTGATGGAAACATACAGTATAAGGATTTTTTTTTTTTCTGACCCGGCTTCTTTCACTCAGTAAAATGCTCTAGAGTTTCATCATGTCATTGCAGGTACCAGGAGTTTATACCTTCTTCTTTCTAACTTTCCATTGTACAGTGTGGTAGACAGAATAATGGTCCCTGGGTTCTTCATGCCTATGTGACTGACCCCCAGTGAAAACCCTGGACACCGAGGCTCAGGTGAGCTCCCTGATTGGCAATACTCCATGAATGTCATCACATGACGTACTGGAAAGAAATAAGTACTGTCCTATGACTCCACTGGGAGAGACCACTGGAAGCTTGTGCCTGGTCACTCCTGGACTCTGCCCTGTGCACCTTTTACCTTTGCTGATTTTAATCTCTAGCCTTTCACTGTAACATACCATAAACATGATTATGACGGCCTTTCTTAGTTCTGTGAGCCCTTCTAGTAAGTCCCTAAACCTGAGAGTTGTCTTGGGGACCCCCAACACACCTGTCTAGGTGTTTCTCAGTTTACACCTCTCAGAATTCCAGCGACTTCATCTCAGTTTGGTCTCTATCTCAATCTCCATTTCCATTTCCCAAACCCACATATTATCCATCTCCCAGGTCTTTCCTTGTCTCATTTTTCTTGTCTCTCCCTCTTCTCCATTTCCTTACAACATCTTCTGTTTCTGTCTATCAATTTGACAGCCAGAATTACAGCTGCCTCTTCTCTCTTGACGAAAACCACACTTTGATTATTTTTATAAAGTGGGAATTTTAGAACATCAGAAAACAGAATAGATAACAAGAAACACTCTCCCCTTGTTCCCTATCAAACTCAGTGCCAAGCACTTCCTAGGTGTTTACCATCATTGCTCCCATCCTCTGCCAGAAAGGGGATTCTTTAATCATCCACAGTCCTGAGCCCCAGGCTTCCTGGGCAGTGGGGACAGACAACAAAAAGATTTCTCATGCTCTGCACAATGTTCTGAAAGAGGACTGGCTGACAAAGGGTTAAAATGTTCCAAGACCTTTATTGTCACACTAAGAGAAGAAATGAAGAACCCGTGGTGTATCAGTTAATTATGGCTGTTGTTACAGACTGAATGTTTTTGTCCCCTCCAAAATTCGTATGTTGAAACAGAATCCCGAATGTGATGGAATTAGAAGGTAGGGCCTTTGGGGTGATTAGGTAATGAGAGTGGAGCTCTCATGAATGGGATTAGTGGCTTTATAAAAGAGACCCCAGAGAGCTCTCTGACTCTTTCTGCCATGTGAGGACACAGCAAGAAGGCAGCTGTCTACAAACCAGGAAGTGACCTCTCACCAGACACAGAATCTGTTGGCATCTTGAACCTGGACTTCCCAGCCTCCAGAACTATAAGAAATAAATATTTATTGTTTAAGCCACCCAGTCTATGGTAATTTGTTACAGAAGCCCAAAAGGACAAAGACAGCTATGTAACAAATATCTCCAAATATTAATAGTTTAAAACAATAACTTTTGTTGTTGCTCACAGATCCATGGGTCAGCTGGATGGTTCTTTTGGTCTTGGATGACCTAAACCATGCATCTGAAGTCAACTGTGGGTTGGGTAGTTGGCCCTGTTTCTGGGAGTTGGATGGATGCCTGTGGTCTGCTTGGTGCAGGCTCTCATCCTCCAGCAGGTTAGCCCAGGCTTATTCCCATGGCAGTGGAAACTTTCCAAGGAAGCAAACGGAAGACACAAAGACTCGCAAGACCTAGACTCAGAACTAACACAGCATCACGTCTGCCACATTCTATTGGTCAAGCCTAGCCCAGATTCAAGGGGTGGGGAAACTGGTGCTACCCCTTGAAAGGAGGAGCTACAAAGTCAAATGCAAAGGGCATAAGTGGGGAGATTTGTGGCCACTTTTTACTTGTGACACTAGTGGGCAGTGGTGATTCTATTCTGTTATAAAGAGAAAGCAAGCCCAATTTCTAGTCAAAAATGGTGTCTTTCACAGAAGATGTGCAGAATGTGTGACTCGTGTTTCAGAGCAGGAAACAACCCATTTGCGACAGTCATTAGAGATGGTCTCAGATACTGTGGCTCTCCTGGGCACATGGTAGGGTTCCACCTACTGGAGGTTTGGCGGGGCCATGTGACTTTTCCTGCCCAGTGAAACATGAGAAGAAGGAATATGTGCCACTTCAGTCTGCAAATTCTAAGAACTAGTACACCCTTGACCATATTTTTAATTTTCCCTTGGCCAGTCAGATGCTGGCTGGGGCTGTACTCATCTGAAGGCTTGAGTGGCTGGATGTCCCAGGGGGCTTACTCACATGTCTGGCAGTTGATTCTGGCTGTCAAATGGGAGCACAGCCAGGATTTTCAACCAGAGTGTCTGCATGTGGGCTCTCCATATGGTTTGGGCTAAGAAGCAAAATAAACAGTGAAATGAAACAGTTCAGAGTCAGATGGCCTGGATTTTCATCTTCCCACCCACTCATCCCCCCAACGCACACACTTACTGCTCTGCAAATTACTATTTAACCTCTCTGAGGCACAATATTAATATTCATGCCGTTCATATCACCCTTACTGGATGCTCATACTTTGGTTCTCAGTTTCGGGTTTGAACACAACATCCAGACCCTTTCCCCAACCCCCCCTGCCCCCCCCCCATGGTGGCCTAGGCTGGGACATGACCACCTGTAACAGATTGGATTACTCTTCAGAAGTCTTCACTCCATCCACTTCATCTCCTTGGAAGGAATGTATAATACTTCTACCCCTTTATACTGGGTTTGGCCATGTGACTTGTTTGGCCAATAGTATGATGGTACACAGAACACAAACAGAGGCTTGACATGTACCTGTACAGTTAAGTTCACACCTCTGCCATCAACATGAGAGATCCTGGGATAGACCGCTGGTCCCAAGCATTGAATGCACCAGCCAAGGCCAGCCAAGATCAGCCCATGCACAAACACCTGAGGCAGCCCAGTCAAGATCAGCGAGGCAGCCCACCATGTCCAGCCCCAATCAATCATGCCCCAGATGACCTCAGACATATGGGACAGCCCAGCCAAGATCAGTAGAGCCATCCAGCCACAATCAGCTAGGTGACTCTCAGCATGAGCTAAATAAATGTTCGTATTGGAACGGAGCAAGACCCTAAGGTCCTTCCCCCTCCGCATGTCCTCCACCTGCCTTTCGTCTGTGGAAGAACGTTAGCCAAAGAATAAGTTTAATCGGAGAAGTGAGAAAATGCAGAAACAGAGGAAATCAGTCCAACAAGACTAAATAATAATAATAGTTTAGCCATTAAGCATAGTCAAGGACCTTTAGTTCCTTCTCAAGGGCTATAGATAATATTCTGAGCCTATCCTGTGAGCTGTCTGATACTGACAACTCCAGCAAGTGGAAGAAGTTAACTACATGATGACAAGACTGTAGCCATGACATAAGCTGCCACAACTCTGAGAACTGGCCTCAAGGAAATGGGAACAAACCGACCCCGGAACTGAAGATTAACTGTACTTAAAACAGTCAAGATGAAGCTAATTAGACCACTGATAACCAATTTCAAGATGACTGTCAGAGCTGATTGTGCTGTTTCTGCATGGAGCCCCCTCCCTCTGTCTATAAAAGCTCTTGCCCCCTGATTTTCGGGGGGAGGGGGAGTCAGCCTTTGAACAGGTTTCCACCCTCCCCTCCCCACCACTTCCACCAACCTTGCCTCTTTATTGGCTTTTGAGCTGCGAGCAGCTGGACCACACTTTTGGTTACAGTATGTGTACATCACACACAGGTTTTGATTGTTTGTTACCCAACTATAGTGAATTGATACATTACCAGCAGTATATCCACAGACTCGTCATCATTACATAGCTGCAATGTGACTGTATGACCACCAGATTATTTTTATTTTATTTGTGATCCATGGACCACATAGCAAGATGACACTGGCAAAATCATAAGTGATTGTACCCAGACCAAATGTTAAATGCAGATGACACGGAAGGCTAAAGGTGGTTTTACAACCACATAAGTTTCAGGGTAGTGTGGTTGGTGATTAACAGGCTGGAAAAGCCCACGCTCAGGATTTCCCATGACTTGGCTGGACTTCACCCAGAGTCTTCCAGAGGCCGGATGACTTGTGATATTGCAACAGATCAAATGAAAAAGCAACTCTGAAAATCCAGTTGTCTTCTCTTGAACTGGACACTACTTATTCTCAGAAATGTAAAATAATGCCATTCTTCTCATTAAATATTTTTATTTTGGAAAATACAGCATTTCTCATTTAAAATGTTATTTACGTTTAAATGCAATGTTTCCAAATGTCCATCGACACATGAATAGATAAACAAAATGTGGTATCTGTGTGCAATGAAATATTACTCAATCTTAAAAGGGAAGGAAATTCTGACACATGCTACGACATGAATAAACTTTGAAAACATGATGGTAAGTGAAAGGAGACAGGCACAAAAGAACAAATGCTGTATGATTCCATTTACATGAGGTACATAGAATAGGCAAATTCATAGAGACCTAAAGTAGAATAGAGATTACCTGGTGTTGGGGGGACGAGGAATTATTGTTTAGTGGGTAGAGTTTCAGTTTGGGAAGATAAAAAGAAATGCTGGAAATGAATGGTCATAATGGTTGCACAACAATGTGAATTTACTTAGTGCCTCTAAACTGTATACTCTTTTTTTTAATTTATTTATTTTATTTTTTTATTTTGGGCTGCATTGGGTCTTCGGTGCTGCTCACAGGCTTTCTCTAGTTGCAGTGAGCTGGGGCTACTCTTCGTTGCGGTGTGCAGGCTTCTCATTGCAGTGGTTTCTCTTGTTGTGGAGCACGGGCTCTAGGCATGTGGGCTTCAGTAGTTGCAGCATGTGGGCTCAGTAGTTGTGGCTCGCAGGCTCTAGAGCGCAGGCTCAGTAGTTGTGGCGCACAGGCTTAGTTGCTCCACAGCATGTGGGATCTTCCTGGACCAGGGCTTGAACCCATGTCCCCTGCATTGGCAGGCGGATTCTTAACCACTGCGCCACCAGGGAAGCCCTGAACTGTATACTTAAAAATGGCTAAAATGGTAAATTTTATGTTATGTACATTTTACCACAATAAAACCGTTGCAGAAACGCAATGGACTTATCATGGTTATTTTTAAATGACTTACTAAATAATTTTTAACTTCTCAATCTTTATACTCATATATATATTTTTTTAAATATTTATTTAGGCTGTGCCAGGTCTTAGCTGCGACATGCAGTATCTTCATTGAGGCATGCGGGGTTTTAGTTGCAGCATGCATGCAGGCTCTAGTTCCCTGACCAGGGATCGGACCCGGGCCCCCTGCATTGGGAGCGCAGATTCTTACCCACTGGACCACCAGGGAAGCCCCTTAATGCTTAAATATCGATAGATATAACACACATACAAAAAAACTCTTTGGGTCCTCAAGAATTTTTAAGGGTGTAAAAGAATCCTGAGACCAATAAGTTTGAGAACTGCTGCTCTATGTGCAGCTGAGGCAAGCCTGAGCTAGCTGTCCCTGGCACGTCTCTGCAAGGATCTACAAACTCCCAGGAAGTAAAGTTTCTTCTGGCCCAGGTGGACAGGCGACCTCTAGTGGAAGTATAAGGTATTGCTTGACAGCGCAAAATTTGAGTCATTTTGTGGAGTTCGCTGAAATTCTAAGACAGAAACAGAGATGGTCGCGTGAAATGAGGATTTTATTTCAGCATATTAACTTTAAACCGTGAACCATGTCTCCTCTCCTGCACATTCACACACATACACACAGAGACATTCACACGGAGATCCACGGTCACATGCACACACACAAAATTACGTACAGACAGAACTAGATGCTCACACACACACACACAGTCACAGACACGCAGACAAGATCAAACACACACACACACCATCTCTCCACAGACCCCCATATGTACACACACAGAAATACTTTCACACACAGCTTCACACATGGACACACACTCATATAGTCATACACACAGACACACTTTCACATGCACAGACACACACACACTAAAATAGCATATCGTTAACAAAAGGGACTTAGTAAGTGAACGTCATTCTCTATTTTTAAAAAAAGATTGTAATGGAAAATGAGTTTCTTCCCAAAGCCATTAAATAAATGTTGAACAAATAATTAAGACGAATCTAGGTTTGGCAGCGTGCCCAATTAGAGGTCCACAATCCCTTAGCTGAAGTCTTTGGGGACAGATGCGTTTCAGAACTCAGAACTGTTCCAATTTTAGGAAGGTAATTCTGAGCGAATGCCATAGATTATGTAACGCTCCCAGGGGCTTGAAGCAGACCCTGCACCATCAGACATGTTAATATATTTGCAGCAAAATGTGTGAAACTTCACACCAACGGAGATAGATAGTGTTAAGAACGCATATTAGCTGATTTGCCGCCATGTCAGACTGGGCCAAAATGACCCCCTGAAGAAGCATTGTTTTTGGTTGTCAGAGCTTCTTGGAATTCGGAATTACGGATAAGGGATAGGGGATTCTATCGGCAGGCCCTTCACACGTCATCTACCTATACTCCTGCTCTGATTGTAAACTTTCGACTTCAACTTGGACGTGGGGGAGGGCGGCAGGATCCTGGAGGACTGCGACTCTTTAGCGCCCCCTCCTGGTAGCCCCAGTCCTTGCAGTTTGGCTGAGGATTTGTCATGTCGGCCGGCTTTGGCCAGATCCAGCAGTAGGTCCTGATTGGTCTAACCCTCCTGGCACAGGCATTGGTTCTGGGGTTGTCATGTGACCCAAGCTGATCCAATCAGACTGAAGGCAAGCCCTTTGGCTCCTCAGTAGGGGACCAAGCCTCCCTATCTCTTTAGGATGGGAACGAGGAGCTCACAGGTGCCTGGATCTGTGGGCACCAGGTGAAGCCGCTTGGGGATGAGGCCAGAAAGAACTAGAAACAGTTAGATCCCTGTGGTGGCCATGGAATGGCGCTGCTCAGATCTCCCTTTAAGGGATCCTGCTGCTGACAGCACAGCTGTCTGACAGCCCCACCTCACTGGTGCCAAGGCCGCGCCTCCCTTGGGCAGCTCCCAATGAGAGAACACAGTGGGTACTAGTGCCAGCCCACTGCAGCCCCGCCCAGGACTCCTCTGATGGGCAACCTTTGCTCAAAGACCGCCCCATAGTCACACACACCCCACCCCCACCGCACAGACGTACAGCCAGAGGCTCCTCCGACCCAGTCCCTCTTTCCCTCTCTCCTTTCACAGCTGTCAGACTGATGGATGGAGGTGACTGTCCACTTCAGAATGGTTAAAATAGTAACTCATATGCCATGGGTATTTCATACACACAAATTTGACCACCCACCTCTCCTCGCCTCTCCATCACCACCCTGGTCTAGCCGCTATCGTCCCTCACCTGAATCACGGCTGTGGTCTCCTTACTGGGCTCCCAGCTTGCACCCCCGTTCCCTGCAGTTCATTCCCCACGTGGCAGTCGGAGGGTCCTGTTAACACCTATATCGGGCTCAGAAGCCTCCCACTTCTCCACCTCACAAAGAGTAAAATTCTTCACCCTGTCCCATGGGGCCCTGCACAAACTACCCCCATTCTCTCTCCCCCAACCTTCTCCTGCCCTCCCTCTCATTCACTCTGCTCCAGCCACACTGACCTCTTTGCTGTTCCTTGAACAAGCCAAGCACCTTCAGCCTCAGGGCCTTTGCACTTGCTGTTCCTGATTCCTGGAGCACTCTTCTCCCAAGACCTGCATGTCCTGCCCTCACTTCTCTTAGGCTTCTAGCCAGTAACCAGCAACTTCATCACTCCCTATCCCCTATGCCCTGATTATTTTTCTCCTTTGTGCTTATTACTACCTGATAGTAATAACATATACTTAAGTTATTCATCTATATTTCTTGTCCGTCTCTTCACTGATATGTCAGCTCCAATGAGAGCAGAAATTTCTGCCTGTTTTGTTCCCTGCTGTGTCCCCAGTGCTTAAAATAAGGCCTGGCACATAGTAAGTGCTGCATAAATATTTGTTAAATGAAAGATTAAGAGATAGCGACCAAAAGAGAGGCTGCGAAAAACAGGAAGAGAGAAGGGAAGACAAACACACAAAAAAGGGGAGGGGGGAGGAGATAGGGGAGTGAGGGAGGCTGAACCAGGGGAAAAATGAGAAGAGGGGGTTGGATCAAGATAAGGGGGAGAAAAGTGAGGAAGCGGGACAAAATAGAGAGAGAGCTGAGGCGACTGAGTCAGAACAGAGTGAGGGATAGAAACAGAGACAATATTGACAGACATCAGACAGAGAGACAGAGACACACAAAGATTGAGAGACAAAGAGAAAAGGGGTAGAGGAGACAGTGGTGAGGGAGACACACAGACGAGAAACCAAGAGAGCAGGAAAACGGGCTGGGAGAAGTGAGTTGAGAACTAGAGAGAAGGGGGCCAGTGGGAACAGAGATGGAGTCCCTCCCTCTAACTCGCCATTGGCTGGTGTCCAGGGCTCTGGGCTGACTGGATATCCCTTGCGATCCAAGCTGTGGTTTTTAAAACCCCGAGGGACGGAGGTGGGTGGAGAGAAAGAACATGTCATGCTGTTCTATGGGCTTCAAATCGCCAGCTTCTTTAATCCTCAGAGAAAACTTTATGAGATAAATACTATGATCATCTTCATTTTACAGGACCAGAGAGGTTGAGTTACCTGCCCAAAGTCACACAGCTAGTGAGAGGAAGAGCTAGGATTTGAATCTGGGCATCTTGGCCCAAGGTCAGTGCCCCTAACCACCATCTACGCTAACTGGAAAGAGGTGCTGGCTTCCTGAGTTCCATTCAGTCTGGAGACACCCTCTGGGAAGTGGTGCTGGAGGGGTAGAGGAAGCAGAGGAGGTAAACAGATCGACATTCCTAGCCAGGTACATATCCACAGATGTCCCAGTCTAGGGAAGAGGCTCAGCTTCACCATCCTAGGAATGTCTCCAGTTCAAGGGAGGTAGTTGGACAGGAAACCACTTCCTGCTTGTAGGGTCCAACGCCCTGCCCAGAGCTAGGCCTTAGTAGTCGGGATGGGAAAATGGACTCGACCATCTCTGACTCTTTTATCAGGACTGGAGTTTCTCTACCTTGGTTTGCGGGCAGCATTGCAGACCAGAGAGGTTGCACTAATTAATCTTCAAAGGCAGCAGCGTGCTCTGATAACTTCCTCTGTGATTTCCAGAGGGGCAGAGAAGCTCTACCACCACCCCTGTCCACGCTCAACTCTCAGATCCCAGGAAGAAGGCCTCATTCTCTCCCAGCAGCACCCTGACATCTCCAGGTGACTTAGCCTCTGTCCCCGACATTATAATTATACGAATCACAACTCCCAGAAACCCAGCTCTTGCTGAGATCATCCCATCTCTCGTCTCCTGTGCTGTAACAGAAGGCCGGACCCTTTGCTCCCCTCCAGAGGAACTTGACCTCTGCCCCAAGCATGCAAAAAACTGCGAAGTCCTTCACACTGCCTGACCTTCAACTGCCCTGTTGCGGACAAGCCTCTTCTCCTCATCCCAACCCAGAAAATACATGATACCAATGGAAGAAGAAAAGGGCCCCCCTAAGGAAGGGGAGAACCCACACAGCCCACCTAGGGAGAGAAACGAAGATCAGATGCCAGGAAGAATTTGCCCTCACAAACTTGAGAGGAGCGGCACCTCTGTAGACAACACGACAAACACAGCACGAGGCAGCTGGGGCTGAGTTTATTGCAGGTGGAAGATGGATACGGAGATTCAGGAAGAAGGGGGGCGGGCTGAAGACTCTGTACTCAGAATTCTAAAGAGAGAGGGTCAGGAGGCAGAGATCTGTATGCGGTCGGCCAGATGGTGGAGGACCGGCCTGACGGCGGAGAAGCTGCGAGGGGCGAGGCCCAGAGCCAGCCCCTCTTCGCCCCCCCCATTCTTCAGGATGACGGCTCCGGAGACGCTGGACGATGTCATGAAGAGGGAACCAGACCCCAATCCGGGAACGGCGCATCCGCGGCGGGGGCGCCGGGCTCTCGAGGGCCGGCGGTCCATCTTGGGTGAAAAGGAGGGTTACCCGGGTCCTCGCCCCCCGCGGCCTCCGGCGTCTCCCCCGGCGTCTGGCGGCTCGGGCGGCGGCTGGGGTCGCTGTGGCGGCGGCGGCGGCGGCGGCGGCTGTGCGGCAGCTCGAGGTGGGGTCGCGGCCCGCCAGGGGCTCCCAGGAGACAAGAGACCGAGGCAGCGGCGGGCACCGAGGCAGGCAGAGCACCCGCGCGGGCGCCGCAGGGAGAGGACTGCGCGCTGGGCGGCGGGCCGGCTGGGGCCGCAGGGGGCCGCGTGGGAACCCAGATGAGACCGTAATAGACAGCGAGCAGCACGGCAGCCAACGAGACGCAGAGAAAGTAGGCGCAGACCGGAGCCAGGCGCAGCCAGCGGCCCCGCGGGCCTTCGCTCAGCCCCGCGCCACCCGGGCTGTCGCCGCCGCCACCCACGCAGCTCGTGCCCCGCATCCCCGCAGCCCACTCGGCCCAGCGCCACAGCCCGCACAGGACCCGCCCCTTGGGCCCGCCCCCTCCGGAAGACCGCCTTCGCGCTCTAACCCTCCCTCGTCCAACCCCGCCCCCGCCAGCGTGGTCACGCCCCCGCGCGGGCGGGCCTTCTCCGCGTTGTAAGCCCGCCTCCTCAGCCTCCGGCCAACCATCATCAACCTAACGCTTAACCACAGCGTCCTGACCCCGCCCCCCCGGCTCCGGGCCCGCCCCAAGCACGCAGTATCTCGATTTTTCTCAAACGCAGATCTCGGCCCAGCCGACACCCGCCAGGCTGGCCAGGCAGAGGTTATACCCACCCCGGCGCTTAGCTCCGCTCTCCCTTTTCTGCCTCCTCCCTGCGCCCTAACCCCGTCCCCTTTCGGAACTCAGACTCCTTCCAGTCATCTAGCTCCGCCACTCCCTTGCCAAGCTCAGGCCTTTTAAGTCCCGCCCTTCCTTAGCCGCAGTCCCGCCCCAGTTGTAATTTGCGTTTCTCCAAGCTAAACTTTACTCCGACATTCGATCCCACCCTTTTCTCCCTCTACCCTCACCCATCTTCGGTCCAGGCTCCACCTCTTTTCTCCACTAGTTCGAGCACCCCATTCTAAACCACGCCCTCCGCCGCTGGCTGCGCCCCACACCGGCATAAGGGATTCCCATCTAAACCTGCTCTTGTGGTTCCATCCCACATCCTAACATCCTCCGTCCCATGGTTTAACTCCGTACACCAGAATTCTGGCCCCACCCAGACACCCTAACCACGCCCCCTCAGGGGACGTGCCTCCTTCTCCATACTTTGCGTCCTGAGGTCTAAGCTCACACCCCGAAGCTCCAGATCCGCCCCACACACCAGTCACGCCCCCTCCCCATCTCCTCCCGACCACCCTCAATATCTCCCTCTCTAAAACCATGGAGTGGGCTCCGGGGAGGAGAGAGCACAGCCCGGAGATCCAGACTAAGCCCCTCCTGCCTCCCCCTCCCCATCAAGGCGGGGAAGCTTCAGTCCCCTCCCAGCAGCGTCTTCAGGAATTCGGGGAGGCCTGTGGGAGGGTGGGAGGGAAGACGTATCAGGGGGTGTGGAAGAAGAAAGACCCCCTTCCTCCCCCCTCTTCCGCCACGGAAAAGCCCGCCAAGCACAGCAACCCAGCCTGCCCCCGCCAGCAACACAGTTCAAAAGTTAGCGGAAGCACTGCGTTTAATAGAGACCGGGCTGGCGGCCGAGGAAATCAAGTCCTTCAGGAGTCACCGGCTATTCGCCATGCCCCAGATGTAAGCTCCTGGAGGCGGAAAACGGCCCGGGAACTGGCACCTAGGCCCCCATGGCCTCCATAAGGCGGTAACTCGGGGGCGTCTCAGCCACCCCGGTGCCACAGCGCCCCCCATTTGTGAGACTGGACTACTGCCCTGGCCCAACCCGGTTCACTATCCCTGGCTCCTCCCCCCCTTACATTTAACCCTCTCCTGGCTGGAGTGTGGCGGAAGCAGAGGAGAGAGGAGCGAGGCGGCAGGAGGTTAGTGCAGAGCGCGGAGGCCACTGTCGGCGGGCGCGGTCAGCGGGCGGCCGCCGGTGGCGAAGCGGCCGCCACCACTTTGCAGAAACGCACCCTCTGGAAGTCGGTGATCTCCGCCGTCTCCTGGCCCTCAGGGTCCGCCTCTGGAAAGAGAAGGGGTGGTCACTGGAGGGCAACAGTAACCCCTGCCCCCCTACCGCCGGACCGGGACGCTCTAGCCCCGCCCCTCTGCCCCACTGAGCCTGGCTGCCGCCCACCCCGCGTTAAGCGGTTTACGAGTCTCGGACTCCTTTAATCCTCGGAGTGGACCCACGCAGCAACACCCATCCCAGCAGTACCCTGTTTACAATCGAATACATAATCTGATATAACGAGATCGCAGTCACGTGACCCAAAGACAAAGCGCTTGGGCACCCCGGCCTCAGCCACCACCATAAACTCCGTCCTCTCCGATCGCGGCCCCAGCCCACCCCATCCCACGGGCCTAAGCCAACCTCTATCACGCCTGCCCTACAGGACCTACCCTTCACTTCCCTTGCCCACCTTCTGAGTCCTAACCAGACCTTCCTTGGCTCTGCCCCGAAATCCTAATCCCACTCCTGGGGGAGGTCCGTGGTTCACAACCCGGCTTCCACCTGCTGGAGGTGGAGACAGGGTTGGCCTCTTGCTCCAGGTCCGCTGGCCCCAACATTCTATTTTACCCCAATTTTTTTACCCCACTATTTTACGTATTTCTAATTTACCCCAATTTACTAATTTACACCTCGAAACTCTAATCCCGCCCACAGCTAAATCCATTACTCTGCCCCTCCCCATTCTTATTTTTGACCTAAATTTCTAATCCTGCCCTTAGCTCCTCCCCCTGAACCTAGCCCACCCCCTTATTTTTAGATTACTTTCCAGAACCCCTGGGATGGGCCTCTAAATCCTAATCCCATCCTGGCTCCACTTCCTCACCCCCAAACCCCATACACACTCTATTCCTAGCGGCTCGGCCCCGGGGGGAAGTCCTTCCTTTAGCCCCACCCCCTTCACGCCCACCCTTTCCCAGCAGCGTAACCCCACCCCCCGTCCAGCTGTTCGCCCACACCAATGGTGGAGACCCACTCCACCCCGTTCTGCTCCCCCGAAACCCTCTTCCCCTCAACCCAAGAGGAAGCAGAAGGAAGAAGGCCACCGCGCAGCCGCTCCCCCACCTGGAGCTGCCTCAGACCCCTCCTCTTCAGCTTTCTGGATTCTTGGGAGGCTGGGCCCACTCTTCAAGGAGGCAGGGGCTGGCTGGTCACCTCCTGGAGGAGGAGGAGGCCCAGTCAAGCCCCTTCCCCTCCAAGTATCCCCCCACCCAAGACAGAAGGCCCTGGAGGAGAGGGGGGTTCAAGGACACACGTGGGGAGGGTCACTGGAGAAAGTGAACTCTTTATTGGGGAGGACACTCTGAATGGCTCACAGCAGAGCAGGATCTGGGGGTGGGCATTCCGGAGACAGGCACGGCCCATCCTCCCTAGCCACCAGGGTGGTGGGACACACGGGGTCCTGGGGCTCAGGCTGAGGGTCCCCCATGCACCCCTCAAGCACACACACAAGCAGCCAGCTTCATGCATTTCCGAAAGGCCAGGCCTCACCCAGAGAGAGGGCGTCAGCCGGATGGGCGGTCCGGGGAGAATTCAGCTCCATCTCTTCTCCCCAGTCGGACACAGGCTGGTGGCCCCCGGTGGGCGAGAAGGGGCTGGAAGGCGTGGCAGGGGCCTGGGGGAGCGGCAGAGGCTCCTCCGGCCTAGCGGGCTCTTCGTCGCCACGTTCCCCGGTGGGGCTCCCGGTGGGGCTCCCGGTGGGGCTCCCGCTGGGCTCAGCCTCGTGGGGTCGGTGGTCTCGGGCAGGTTCTTCTCCCTCCTCGTCAGCCTCTTCTTCTTCCTCGATCTCTTCCTCCTCCGCATCCTCACTCATGTCTTCCCACTCCTCGCCCTCCCCATCCTCACCCTCGCCCTCCCCGCCCTCGCCCTCCTCACCCTCGTCCTCGGGAGGCCGATGGGCAGGGGCCGGGCTCTCGGGAGGCTGTGAGGAACACAAGGCAGGTCGGGGAAAGGGTGTGGGCCCTGGGCACCCTCACATCACCTGCCCAGAGATGACACGCCGCCCTACCTGCGTGGGCGCCTCCTCAGGGGTAGCGGGCTGTGTGGGCTCAGGGGCTGCGGACACTGCCTCCTGCGTCTCCCAGCGGTCATCGTGGTCACTGGAGGGAACAGAGGAACGGGGTGAAGCCCAGGTGGAAAGAGGAAGGGCTTCCCACCCCCAGCTCCCCCCAAGAGACAGAGCTGCAACATTCAGCTGGGTGGGGGGAGCAGGCTGCGGGACTTCCAGACCAGGAGCTGGCACGCTGGAGCACCCAGGAGGAGGAAATGGTGGGCACGTCCGTCAGGGACGGACAGATGGAGGAGGGCCAAGTGGCAGAAGAGGACCCAGATGGGAGGGGAGGAGGGGACAGATGAGGGCAAAGTGGAGAACCAGGCCCCAACACCCCCAAAACCAAGTTCCTGACCCACAGGGAGACGAGTGCCCGAGGCAGGCAGGGCCAAGACAGGACAGATAGATGTACCCTCCCACACACAAGCCAGAGAACGGCCAGGGGTAGAGCCACACAGCCCCGCTGGGGTTGTGCACGTGCCAGGGGAAGGGGTGCCCCCACCTGTAGGCACGGGGAGCTGCCTTGGCCTGGGGTCGGCCGCTCTTCCTCTTTCTGCGGCTGACCTCAGTTTTGTGCTGGGACAGGAACTCCCTGAAAGTGGGGGGCTTGGGAGGCCGGGCCCAGGCCTGGTCATCTGCAACAAAACCCAGGGTGAGTTGGGGGTGGAGGGCACGGCACAAACCACCCCCACCCCTCCCCCGGCCCCGGCCCAGCCAGCTGCCTCACCCCACCCAAGGACTCCCACTCACCGTAGCGGTGGGATGGTTCCAGGGCCACAGCTGGGCCATCCTTGAACCTGGGGAAAGAGAAAGGGGGTGAGCAGGCAGCTGGGGGCACAGGGAGAACAGGAGGGGGGAAGAGACTGGGGGGAGAGATGGGGGCCAGGGTCAGAAATCAAGATCATAGAAGGCAAGGTGGTCAACCAGAAGCGGGCAGAGGTGAGGAGTGTCACTGACTAAAAGGAGGACAGGATCAGGTGAAGGACAAGGGGCAAATTTGATATCATAGTGACAAATACAGAAGAAAAAATTCAGTATTTGACAGCCTGCCTGCCCGTGAACAAAAATTTGGAAAGTACATGATCCCCAGCTCCCTGTCCAGCCTCATTTCCTATCACTCTCACCTCCCCAGCTAAGCAAGTTCTCCTACCACATGGAGCTCCTGCCTCAGGGCCTTTGCTCTTCCTCAGATCTCTAAGTGACCCACTCCCTAACCTCCTTCAGCCCTCAGTTTGGAGGCTTTCCTAAACTTCCTAATCACATATTATTACATATATTATCTAAGTCCAAAACAGTAGCCTCCAACCTTCTCCATACTCTGCTTCATTATTCTTCAGCATCTGACATGAGCTCTATTCATTGCCCATCTTTCCCACTGGACTCTAAGTTCCATGAAGACAGAAGCATTTTCCTCACAGAAAAATATATCCCCATCACCTAGAACCTTCCATGACACATAGGAAGGACTCAATAAACGTTTGCTCATGAAATCACTGCACATGTGCAGTAGTGAGACTTGCTGCCGGCTGCTTTGAGGACATAAGAGAAAAACAATTACTTCCTCAGTCTTAACCCTGAGAACATCTCCCCAAAAGCCCCACCTGTCTACACCTTAGAAAGATCAGCTACAATATCTGTGCAAAACATTTCTCACGCTGGCACAGGCTTAGCTCACAATCCAAAAATAAATGCTCCGACCGCCAGGCACACAGACAAGATCCTCTTTCTTTAGCCAGCGCCATGGCAGAGGATAGAGGATGATGTAAAAACTACAGCTGTCGACCTTAAAACTGCCGCTGGGCAGCTCTTCCAGAACCTCTCTGTCTTCGCTATGGAAGTCAGTGCTCCTGTGGATGATGCCTTTGCTTTAAGTTTGACTAACGGGATGTTTCCTGGGACCCGAAAGGGGACAGAGTCAGACCTGAGGATAATAATGCCACCAGGATAAGGGGTTTGGGTTGGTGGCGGACAAGTCAGAGGGATGAAGGGAGGATGCAGAGGTGTTATCACTATAAGTAATTCTTCATGCCCTCCCTGCGTGAGAATTCACATCTGTGTCCTTGGCCATGTAGCCACAGCAGTACCACCCACTAGAGTGGGCAGAGTTTAAGTTCCTGCCACAGCAATGCAAGGTCTGCTGGCTAACAGAATAGGGAAGTGTGTCCACTCTCCCTCCTGCACATCTGCCAGTGCCATGGCCAGCACGTCCCCAGGGAGCCCGAAGGGAAGGCACACCCAGGTAGACCCACAGCTTCAAATCCAGCCTGGATCAGCCCAACCCAGGAGACCTGTGAACACGTGAGAAAGAAATGCTTTCATGTGTCCCTGAGATTTGGTGGTGGTTACGCAGCATCACCTAGCAACTGCTAACTGATACACAGGGTGAGAAACCAGAGACAGGCAAAGGAGTCAGAAGTCAGGGCCAAGGTCGAGGAGCCAAAGAGGGGCAGGCAGGGCGGAGACTCACATGCCATCAGTCTTCTCAGCATCCCACTCCCTCCGCCACTGGCCGGTGGGCTTGCGGTGCCGCTGCAGCCGCTCCTGGTCGATCTTCTCCCGCTCCTGCTTCCAGCGCAGGTACTCGGACCGCTCTCGGCCCGTCATGGAGAGCGTCATGTCCCCAGCACCACCCAGGCCGGCCCGGCGGCCCTGCCCCCAGCAGACAGGCAGTCAGGGCCCAGCGACAACCCTCCCCCGCCACACCCCTTACCCCAGGCCCTCTAAGCTAGCGGGGAGGGGGTAGAGCCACCGGCTCAAGGTCACACATGGAGAAGATCAAAGCCACATCTGCCCACGTGGCACCTCCTCAGAGAGGCCATCCCAGATCTCTGTCTCTTAGTAGCATCCCTCTCTCCTCTGTCCCCTGACCCGGCTGGGCTGGAGTTTTCTTCTCAACACTTGCCATTACCTGACATCTTATTACATGGTCACTGATTTAGCCCCAGCACCCAAAACAGTGCCTGGCCCCGGCAGGGGCCCAGTAAATATCACTAACGTTAGTAATGAGAAAACATCGCCAAAACACACCAGAAAGCTTCGGAAGGAAAGCAGTGTGGTGCTGGCTCAAGAACCGACAATCACTTGGGGGGCGAAGTCTGAGTGCAGGGCTGCCGCCTCTCCCTGCTCTGTGTCCCGTGCGGCCGCACCCGGCCCTCCACACACACCCCACCCCCGAACCCAGAGACTGACTGCCGGACGGAATGTCAATGTCGTGGCCCCGGGCGCCCCGGCTGCCGGCACTCACCTGCCGGTCCTGCTCGAGGCCACAACGCACCCGCTCGAAGTCGGGGCCCCCCCAGTTGCGCCCGTGCCGGCGGCTGCCTTCCCGACGGTCCCGCTCAGGCTCCTCCAGGGGCCCGCTGCGTCGCCGGGGGTCGTCCAGGAAGTTCCGCACTGGGTTGGGCTCCAGCACGCCTTCCTGCGGGTGCACGGAGGTGGGGGGTGTTGGCGGGCTCCCGGGGCCGGGCGGCTCCGCCCCACCGCCAGGGGGCGCCCGAGGCACTGACCCGCTGGTTGCGCTCGTACTCCGCAATCTTCTCCATCTCTTCGTTCATCTTCTCAATGTTCTGCTTGCGCCGCTCCTCCCACTCCTTGTTGGGGGGGGGGTGGGGGGGGTGGGGGGGGGTGGGGTGGGGACAAAGAGAGACACACGGCGTCAGAAAGAACCACTCAACCCGAGCGTCTGTCACCTTCTGAGGCTCTCAGGCCTGCGTGCGTGGCAGCCCCTGGCTGGCAGCTGGGCATTGGCTCTCAGTGTGTCCCCGCTCAACCGATAAGGGGGCTCAACGTACCTCGACTGTTTGTGCAAATACAACGTGTGCTGACCGCCTGGTTTCCTTCTGGGATCTGGAATTTGGGCGTGTACTAGGCAGAGAGCACCTACATGACCAGCCCCGGATAAAAAGCCTGGGCACTAGGTCCCTAATGAGTCCCCAGTAGATGACCTTTGACATGTATTGTCAATGCCGGAGGAATTAAGTGCAGCCCGTGTGGCTCCACTGGGCGAGGACTCTTGGAAGCTGGCACCTGGTATCCTCCAGACTTCAGCCCATGGGCCCTTCTTTCCCCTTGCTGATTTTGCTTTGTATTCTTTCCCTGTAGTAAATCTTAGCTGTGAATCTTTCTAGCAAAACTCCGAACCTGGGAGAGTGGTGGGAACCCCAGCACACTATGGCTGGCACGGTAACAATGCCACAGCAATAACTCGGCACATGGCCAGGTGACCCCCACAATCCATTCTCCTCTCCTTCCAAGGTAACAGAATTTTAGATGAGCACGTGGCATTTCCAGGACTCAGCATACAAGAAAGAAATGAACTTCCATTTGATTGAAGCCATGGCATTTTGGGGTCTTTCTGTTACAACAGCTTAGCACCTACATATAATAACCATCCTTAAATAACACTCACTGAGCGCTTACTCTGAGGGTTTCAATGTCTGATGTCACATGATGCTTACAATAACCTTTAAACCTGATTTTCATTCCCGTTTAAGAGTGATAACCAGGAAGTTCCCAGAGGGGAAGTGAGCTGCCCAAGGACAGGGAACTAACAGAAGAAGGCTGACCCCTAAGCCACCATGCCAGACAGCCTCCCACTCTGCTAACCTGCGTAGTGGGGCACTGGGAGCAGTTACAGTAAGAACATCACTGTTTCCCACCAACAACTCCGGGGAGTGACACAGAGAGAGCACGTGCGTACACACACATGCAAGAGAAAGCGTGCGCGCATGCGCTGCTGGACAGAGCCCGCCAGACGGCATCAGAAAGAGAAAAACGAGAGACGGGCAAGGGAAGGCAGGTGGGCAAGCACATAGCAGACAGAGAGCAAAACAGGAGAGATAGAAAGAGACGGGGAGAGTACCTACAAGCACTGGTCTGGAGGAGGGAAGGAGGGAGGGAGGGAGGGAGGGAAGAAATGAAAAAGAGCTGAAGAGAGAGGCCGAAAAAGAAACAGAGGAAGATGGATGAAGGAGACAATCCGTTTGAGAGCAGGACAGAGAGAGAAACGGGACCACGTGGAGCCTCGCCAGAGGACTCCAGCCCCTGCTCGGCTCCTACCTTGGATTTGCGGTTGGCAGTTGAGGCATCTCCATTTCCAGAGAGATGAGGGGACCCCCTGCCCCGACCCCTCCGGCCGCGGCCCCCAGCTCCTCCTCGAGGCTGCTCCCCGGGACTGTCTTCCCAGCTGCGGGATGCCCGGCCCATGCCTGCCCGGCCCATGCCTGCCCGGCCTCCATGCTGAGGGGGGATCCGGCCTCCCTTGCTGGCCCCTGGGGGCCGAGGGGTCCCAGGAGACCTCCGGGAGGGACCCAGGTTCTTCTCCTGGAAAGGGGGGAGGGGGGGAAAGTACAGTCACTGGGGCAGGGAGATGGGGACATCCCAGGCCCAGAGGGCAGCTGCCAGGATCAAGGCTCCCACAGGTCTGGGGCAGCTGGGAAGGCCTTTAGTTCTCAACCCTTGCCCCCGCCCTGTACTCACGAGTCCCCATCCCGGCGTGGAGCTCACCATTTCCATTGCCACATTCTCCTTCTCCACTGAGCGGCCCTTCCGGGGAGCTGTCACCGCTACTCCCTCGAGTTCAGCTTTTTTACGGTCCTCCTCGATCTCCTAGGAGCAAACAACAGAGACAGGGAGTGTCAGGGGTCCTCTGAACCAGCTGGATTCCCACAGCCCCCTGAACTCCTCCCACGTCTGCCCCAGCCCAGACCTCTCTCTGGAGCTCTAGACAAGAAAGCTGGTCACTTCAGCACCTTCCCTCAAACTCCGCCAGGCTGTTCCCCTGCTCAGAACCCTCCTGTGTGCCCGTCTCTGAGCCAGAGCCAAAGGCTTCCCCACAGCCGACGGGGCCCTACAGGGTCTGGTCTCGTTACCACCATGAACTCTCCCCCCACTCTCTCCCCTCACTCACTCTGACCTCACTGTTCCTGGAACCTACCAGGCTCAAACCTGCCTCAGGGCCTTTTTCACCCGCTGTTCCCTCCGACGGGAACACTCTTCCCCCAGAGATCCTCCAGTCCCTCACCTCCTTCAGGTCTCTGCTCAAAAGTCCCCTTCTCAGGAAGGCCTTCCCTGACCAGCTCCCCTGCCATTCTCTCACCCCTCCCCCTCCCCCCGTCACTACCCCGCATTATGTGTATTTTGCTAACCGCCTACCTCCTCCCCGAGACAGAATCTGCCCCACGACAGGGATATCTGTCTGTTTTGTTCACTGATGTATACCCCGAGCCTAGAACATTGCCTGGCACACAACAGAGGCTCAGTATGTTTTTGTTTTTGTTTTTGTTTTAAATGAACAAACGTATGAAGAATGAATAAATGAAACCCACTCTTCATCCCATCTCAGGGACAGCCCCACCACCTACTCTGTCACCTGTGATAGGGACCTGGGCCTTGTCCTGGACCCTCTCTCCTCTCTAACCCCACCACGGCCCGTCAGTCACTGAGTCCCTCCCAAGAGCCCTGTCCCAGGCCGGGCACCTCTTCTCCACATCCCCCACCGAAGTCCCTGCCCCAGCTTCCTCCCTGTCTCCAGTATCCCCTCCTCCCACCCACCACCACACAACAGCCAGAGGGGTCTTCCTAAAAAGCTATTCTGACCTGGCCCCACTCCCCCTCAAAGCCCTCCAGGGATCTGCAGTGTCCTTAGGAAAAAGTCCAAACTCTTAGCCTGGTGGTATTCTGGGCCCTGCATGGCCTGGCCCCAGCTGATCACTCCAGGTCAACATCCCCCAACTGACCCTCCAACTTTAAGCTCCAAGTTTTTGCACAAACTGTTCCCTCTGTGTTAAATGTGTTATGCTTTCCTTTTTGACTGGCTAACGATCTACTTACCTTTTAGGTCTCAGAATCCCCTCCTCCGGGAAGCCCCCTTAGTATCCCCTGGGCTGGGTGAAGAGCCCCCTCTGGGCTCCCACAGAACCCTGAACTCCTCCATCCCAGCCTTGCCCACTCTGGGTCATCACTGACTGAAGCCACAGCTGGATCCCTACTGGCCTGTGAGGCCCGGGGCCCAGGGCCATCTCCATCACTGCTGCTTCCCCAGCACCACTCAGCAGTGGGCCTGGTGCAGTGAAGACACTGGAGAATACTTGTGAACGAATGAATGAATGATGGAATGAAAGAAGGAATCTCAGGCTAAGGCCTTTGGCTTTTATCCCGAGAGTGATGAAAAGTCATGAAAAGGTTTTAAGGAAGGGAGAGGTGAGGGAAACTCACTGCGGGGAGGAGAGGGGATGGGGTCTCCCAGGGCGGGGCTAGGGCACCTGGTAGCGCCGGATGAGGGCCTCATTCTTCCGCCGAAGAGCCTCGATCCTCTTATCTAGCTCAGCATCCTTCTCCTCCTTCGATTTCAGATCCAGTGTGGCCGACTGAGAGGGGTAGACAGTTCAGAGACAGTAAGAAAAACCTACACCCACCCCAGTGCCATTCAATCTGGTGTCTGAGAGTCGGGAACCTGGGTCCCCTCCTCCCAAGGCCCCTGCCCCAAAGCTCAGATCCCAGAGACCCCACTTTCCTTCTCACCATTCCGCTGGCAGGGTGGGACCAGGGTCCCAGCAAACCTTCCCTGCAGAATCTGGACACAGCACTCGGGGTTCCTGAGGTCAGAGGGAACAGAAGGACTAAGGCCAGTGACTCTACCCAATCTGTCTCCTCCTCTCCCATAACGGGGGCTCCTCTAACGCACACACTGCACGCGCACCCACAAACACCTGCACTCCAGGGTAATGTTAGCCCTCACTCCCACACCTTCTTCTTGAAGTGCTAGCCCGCCCCTTACCTGGAAATGTTTAGACTCAATCCTCTCCGGAACGTTTTGGACTCACCCATTTCCCATAAAAACAATGTAATCACACCCACCTTGGGTGGGTTCTGGTCCCGCCCCACCACTTAGGAAAACATCCCATACTGCTCCCTTCAAAACGAAAATTCTAGGTCAGTCTCCACACCTCTGTGCTGGGAGTTTAAACCCGGGCCTCCATCCCAGGAGAGCTTTAGGTAGAGCCGCTCCCCCAACCTGCACAAGAAAGTTCTAGGCCCAACTCCCTGTGCCCATTCCGGTGCCGCCCACATCCCCGTTAACAATCTAGATCTGCCTCTTTCCCAGGAGTTTCACAAACGTCTTATAACCCCACAGTCAAAACAGTTCGAACCCCACTCCTATTTGCTGCCCCTACACTCAGGAATGTTCTAGCCCCACCCCCAGCATCCTAAGAAAGGTGCCGCTGCCTCCCCGCACTCCCACAAAGATTCCGCCAACAGGCCCGGTACCCACTGGAGAGACTTCCTGGGTCTGGCTTGACCTCCCAGCGGATAGTGTACCCGCCCGAGCGCGGACAGAACTTCCCCGCCCGCCCGCGGCTTTCTAGGTAAAAGCTCGTCTCCACCCGGTAGAGAACGCCCCGGGCCCGCCCCGGGCCAGGGCAAACTTTCTGGCCCCGCCTTTCCCGCCAAACCTATGGCCCCGCCCACATGCTCGCGTCATTAATCCCCCCACCCCCGGCTTCCGACTTTCCCAGCCAACCCTCTGGCCCCGCCCTCTAGATCCCCAGGCAACAGCCTAAACCCGCCCCCTCCTTCTCGCGTTATTACACCGGCCCCGCCCCCGGCTCGCCAGCCAACACCCTGGCCCCGCCTCCGATTTGTCCTTCCAACCTTCTGGTCACGCCCCCTGGCTCCGTCCCCGCCTAGTCGAGTCAAAATCTGGCCCCGCCCCCCGGCGCCCCTAGGTTCTGGCTCAGCGACTAGCTTCTCCACCGCACTCTGGCCGCGCCCCGGACTCCCACAAAACTTTCTGGCTCCACCCCCAGCATTCTCTGCCAGCACTCTGGCCCAGACCCCAGCTCCCCGGCATCTTTTTTGGCCCCGCCCCCACCCTCGGGTCAGCCCCTGACTTCAAGGGCCCACTTCCAGGGCAGGCAAAACTTTCTGGCCCCACCCCCAGACTTTTCGACCAGAGTCCCGGCCCCGCCCCTAGCTCTCAGGGTAACGGCCCCGCTCCTAGCCCGAGCACTACTTTTCGGCCCCGCCCCCAGCTGCCCACCCACGCTCCAGACTCACCCTCAGCCCGGCCTACCCCGGCCCTGCCCACCCACCGACGTCCCGCCCCTCCAGTACCCCTCCAACTTCCCATGTGGGCGTCCAGTCTCCGCCCCCCGCAGAGTACTCTGACCCCGCCCCCGCGGGCCGCTCGCTACCCCGCCCGTGCCCGCACCCGCCCCTGTACGTGGGGCGTCAGACCCCGCCCTCTCCGGGCGCGCTCCCGGCCCCCTCCCCCGGTCACCTGTCCCGGAGACCCCGCGGCGTCCGCGATTCCGACTCCGTCGGCCTCCGCGTCCGCAGCTCCCGGGCCGCGCGCGTCACTTCCCTCCCGCACCACGTGAAGAGGCGCACTAAAGCGGATCATTTCCGGTCCTGCTGGCCGTTTCCGGGAGCCTTAAAGGCGCCGCGCCCACTCTGGTGAAGGAGGGAGTGGGTTGAGGCGGTCCGCAAGGGTGTTCAAGGGTGTTCTGGAAGCTTGTGTTACTGCTTTATGCCTGAATTACCTTCTTCCACGGAAAGGAGACACCATCCTCTCTCTCTGGCCTCTATCTGCTTCTCCCTCTTTTCTGGTTCCAATAAATAGATGCCAGGCACTGGGCAATGACTCCTGGAAGCCTGACCTGCCAGCTTGTGCTGGGGGTGGATGGGGGGGGATCCCCCACCCTCCTGCCAGTGAAACCTTACAGTTAGTTGTGGGACCTTAAAATTTTCAACGGAAAGAATCGTTTCTTCATCCTCTAAATCAGCGTTGAGTGACAGGCTGTGTGCTGGGGTGGGGGGTGAAGCGTGTTAAGGTGACGAACAAGGCAGACCCTATCCCTGTCCTCATGAGGGAAGGCACAAGTACACGTGAAATAACAGAAAACAGAAATGTGGGCGATGTCTTGCAAGAAGGACTGGAGGAGAGGCTGAGGGTGAGAGGGGGTTACTGTCCAGGCAGAGGGCACACAGCCTGTGCAAAGGCCCTGTGGTGAGTGAGCTTGGTGCCTTCTAGGAACTGGAAGATGCTCAGAGAAGGACCTGCTGAATTTGGCTACAGAGTCCAGAGGGTTACGTGCATTAAACAAAACTTAGACATGATTAACCTATTTTTACAAGTGATGCTAAATGTTATGGAACACCCTTACAGGAGGTGATGACAGTTATAAGTGGGCGGACCAGATTCCCTGAGGTTGCTGATAATTTTATTTTGTGATTTAAAGCATGGAAAGGGGAAGTACCTTGCCCCTCATGTGGTTACGGTTAACAGCATTTCAGAGACCTTCTCTACACATACAACTTAATTCTCTTGAAATTCCCCAGGAATTCCCTGGCAGTCCAGTGGTTAGGACTTGGCACTTCCACTGCTGGGGCCCAGGTTCAATCCCTGGTCAGGGAACTAAGATCCCACAAGCCATGTGGTGCGGCCACAAAAATAAATAAATAAGTAAATAAGTAAATAAATAAATATAAAATTCCCCAAATACCTGCCAAATTCAGGACACCCTTGCTTCAGCTCTTTATTCAAATGTCACTTCCACTTCGGGGCCTTCCTTGAAACCACCCATTTGACAATTTCGAAATCTCTCATCCTTTCCTCTTCCAATTTTATTCCTCCATGTTACTGTTTACCCTCTAAACTACCATGTTTCACTCACTTCTCTTGTTCACTGTCTGTCTCCTCCACTATATTGTCTGTTTTATGTCCCCAGTGCCTCCAACTGTACCTTATACATAAGAAGCTCTCAAAACCTATTTGTTTCGTGAAACTTTTTTTTGGCCGCACTGCGTGGCCTGTGGGATTTTAGTTCCCCGACCAGGGATCGAGCCCAGGCCCTCGGCAGTGAGAACACAGAGCCCTAACCACTGGACCACCAGGGAATTCCCTGAGTGAATCTTTATTACTACTATTTTCTTCCTTTTTTATAAAACAAAAAGTATGTGTACTGCACTGAAATTCTATACCTTGAACTTAACAGTGGATGGTTGGCCACCTTTTAAACTGCCATGTGATGTTCTATCCCAGAGATGAGCTATAATTTGGCCCAACTGGTCTTGTGGACCTTCGAGTTGTTTCCAATTGGGGAGGTTGCTAACAATGCCGTATTGAATTTCTTTTCTAAAAAATATTTATTTATTTAGTTGCACCGGGTCTTAGTTGCAGCATGCAAGATCTTCATTGCCACGTGTGGGATCTTTAGTTATGGCATGCGGGCTCTTAGTTGTGGCATGCGAGATATAGTTCCCTGACCAGGGATTGAACTTGGGCCCCCTGCATTGGGAGCATGGAGTTTTAACCACTGGACAACCAGGGAAGTCCCCACATTGAATTTCTATAGGCACATATCTTTACAAGTATATGATCTGTCACAATGTCATGATTAACACTCTGAAGCCAGGAGACTTCCCTGGGGGTGCAGTGGTTAAGAATCCAGGGACACGGGTTCGATCCCTGGTCCGGGAAGATTTCACATGCCTCGGAGCAACTAAGCCTGTGTGCCACAACTACTGAGCCCACGTGCCACAATTACTGAGCCCACGTGCTGCAACTACTGAAACCCCTGCGCTCTAGAGCCCGTGCTCTGCAACAAGAGAAGCCACCACAATGAGAAGCCCACACACCGCAACGAAGAGTAGCCCCCGCTCACTGCAACTAGAGAAAGCCTGCGCGCAGCAATGAAGACCCAACGTGGCCAAAAAAAAAAAAAAAAAGACTCTGAAGCCAGAAGTTCTGGCTTTGAATCCTGGCTCTGTCATTTACCAACTGTGTGATCTTAGGGAATACGTATCTAAAACTTCTCTGGCCTTCATCTTCTCCATCTGTAAAATAGAGATCATAACACCTCCCTACTAGTTTGTTGTTCAGAATTCAATGGATTAATCGATTAATACACATCCAGTATATTAGGCCAGAAATATTGTACGTTCTCAATAAATGGAGACCAGTCTTATGGCTTCTAAGAAGGCAGATTGCTGGATCAGAGGTTAATTCACATTTTTACTTTCCAGCAAAAATGAACAGAGGCGGGCCCAGGATACATAGAGCCTGAAGTTTATACCAAGTTGGAAACCCCCTTGAAGAAAAAGAGTAGGGAATTCGCTGGCGGTCCAGTGGTTAGGGCTTGGCACTTTCACTGCTGGGCCTTGGTTCGATCCCTGGTCGGGGAACTAAGATTCCGCAAGCCGCGGGTGGTGCAGCCCAAAAAAAAAAAAAAAAAAGAGTACAAGATTGCAAGGGCACCTCGCAGGGTGTTGGACGAAGCCATGGAAATGAGGGGCCCAGAGGCTTACACTTCCTCGGTTTTGCAGGAAAGCCACCTCTGATGGCAGCTCAGGAAAGACGGTGTGCCCACTTCCACTTCCCCAGGCAGGACAGGAGTGCGTGCTCCCCCGCAGCCTCGCTGACATTGCGTTTCTCATTCTTTGATCTTTGCCAATATGATGGCCAAAGGGTGTGTCTCAAGTGTAGTTTGAGTTGCCGCTCTCTGATTAAAAAGTGAAACTGAACACTTTTCAGTGTGTCTATTGGGGATCAGAAGGTGAGATGAAGAGTGAGCTGGACCTTGAGAATCCCTCCTGGGGGCACTCAGCATTTTCACTGGAACTCTCTGAGCAACTCAGGGAGTTCCTTGTCATCTCCAGTTTACAAAGGATAATGCAGAGGCCCAGCAAGAAGAACCCAAAGGTCAGCTAAGCTACCACTGATGGGGCCCCTTCCTGCAGCTCAGGCTCTAGGTGGTCCTGATCCCCTTGCCCCTCCCAGCCAGTTGAGGAGGTGATCATTCTCACTCCCATTTTATTATTTAATTTTTAAAATTTTTTAAATGAAGTATAGTTGATTTACAATGTTGTGTTAGTTTCATGTGTACAGCAAAGTGATTCAGTTGTGTATATATATATTTTTTGGTTGTTTGTTTTTGTTTTTTAATATTTATTTATTTATTTAGGCTGCGCCGGGTCTTTAGTTGCGGTATGCAGGCTCTTAGTTGCGGCATGCATGCGGGATCTAGTTCCCTGACCAGGGATCGAACCCGGGCCCCCTGCATTGGGAGCACAGAGTCCTACCCACTGGACCACCAGGGAAGTCCCTGAAAAAGCAATTTGAAAAAGTTAGTAAACTGATTTTCCCCTCAAGCTGCCCAAGGGAGCGTGGTCCTGCCGCCACCTTGATTTTGGCCCCGTGAAATTGATTTTGCACCTCTGACTCCCAAAACAGTAAGAGAATAAACGTGTGTTGTTTGACAGCAGCAAGAGGCACTTAGAACAGTGCCAGGGACACAGGAGGTGCATTTAACTGCCACTATTATATTACTGTTACTTGAAAGACCCTTGACCACATAATACCAGCTGATCGCCTGTGAACATGACATGAATGTTTGCTAACTTATTGGTTAAAGGGACACTCTTTTTTCATTTGCATCACAGTCCTAAAAGGTAAGTGCCTTTGTTTATACTCAATTTACAGAGAGAGAAAACAGGCTCAGTGAGGCTTCTCTGTGCAAGGTGTCACAGCTGCTAAGTGGCTGGGTTGATGTCCGATAACAAATGACCACAAACTGTGTGACTCACAATAGCAGAAATGTATTCTTTCGCACTTCTGGAGGCCAGAAGTCTGAAATCAAGGTGTCAGCTGGGTTGGTTCCTTCAGGAGGCCCTGCCTCTCTCCCAGCTTCTGGAGGCTGCCGGCAATTCTTCGCATCCCCTGGCTTGTAGACGTATCACTCCAGCCTCTGCCTCAGCCTTCGCCAGGGCTTCCTCTCTGTGACTCTGTGTCTTCTCCTTTTCTGTCTCTTATAAGGACACCTGTCACTGGATTTGGGGCCCGCCCTAATCCAGAATGATCTCAACTCGAGATCCTTACTTTCACTACATCTGCAAAGACCCTTATTCCCAGTAAGGTCACATTTTGAGGTTCTGGGTGGACATATCTTGGGGGCCACAATTCAACCACTACAGTGGCAGGGTCACAGTTTGAACCCAGGGACTTCCCTGGTGGCGCAGTAGATGAGACTCCGTGCTCCCAAAGCAGGGGGCCCATGTTTGATCCCTGGTCAAGGAACTAGATCCCACATGCATGCCGCAACTAAGAGTTTGCATGCCACAACTAAGGAGCCCACCTGCCACAACTAAGAGCCAGTGCAACCAAATAAATAAATAAATATTTTAAAATAAATAAATAAAAAGTTAATTGTACTAAAAAAAATTTGAACCCAGTCCCCAGGCCTTGCCAGCCTCCACGTGGCCCAGCCCTCCATAGTGTCCCTCAGACAGAAAGTGTCCCTGACTTGCTGGTGCCCATCCCTCTAATGACCCTTCCAGCCACATCTTTCCCTTTCTCCCCTCCTCACACTGCACGTTCTCACCCCCTAGTTCTCAACAGGGATGATTTTGCCCCCCCAGGGGACATTTGGCAATGTCTGGAGACATTTTTTTTTAATATTTTTTAAAATTTATTTATATTTTATTTATTTATTTATTTATTGGCTGCGTTGGGTCTTCATTGCTGCATGCGGGCTCTCTCTAGTTGCGGCGAGCGGGGGCTACTCTTCGTTGAGATGCGCGGGCTTCTCATTGTGGTGGCTTCTCTTGTTGCGGAGCATGGGCTCTAGGTGCGCGGGCTTCAGTAGTTGTGGCACGTGGGCTCAGTAGTTGTGGCTCGCAGGCCCAGTAGTTGTGGCACACAGGCTTATTTGCTCTGCGGCATGTGAGATCTTCCTGGACCAGGGCTCGAACCCGTGTCCCCTGCATTGGCAGGCGGATTCTTAACCCCTGTGCCACCAGGGAAGTCCCTGAGCTAGAACCTCAAACTGTGACCTTGTTTGAACTGAGGGTCTTTGCCGATGTGGTTAAAGCAAGGATCTCGAGCTGAGATTATCTTGGATTAGGGTGGATTAGGGAAAGGGTCCTACTGGCATCTATTGGGTTGAGGCCAGGAATCTGCAGAACATCCTACAATGCCCAGAACAGCCCCCACTGCAAAGACTCATCCAGCCCCAAATGTCAACAGAGCTGACGGTGAGAAATCCTGCACTAGCCACACTGAACGATAGTTTCAGTTCCTTGAAAACAACATGCTCTCCCTCATCTGGGCCTTGGCATAAGTCGTTCCTCCTGCTTGGAACACCCTTCATAGCCTCTTCCTCTGGTTAAGTCTTCCTCATCCTTCCGGGCTCAGCTCAGATGTCACCTCCTCCAGGAAGCCCTCCTGGACCTCAGGCCAGGTCAGATGCCCCTCTAGGCTGTCTCTGGATCCCCACATCCCAGCTCTGCCCACTCAGGGTCCTCACTGTCCAGGGACAGTTCTGTATCCCCCACTGGCCTCCGAGCCCTGTGGGGGCAGGGCTGGAGTTGTCTCTGTCACTGCTGTGTCCCCAGCAGTGTCCAGCACAGGGCCACGCACACAGTAGGTCTCAATACATGTTGAATAACCAAAGCAACCTGGTTCTCATGGAGCCTTCTCAGTCTCCCAAACCAATTAGACCAACATGTCCCAATCCCAGGGGATCCCAAACGCCTTTTAGGACAAGCACTATTTTCATAACACGCCTTTTCCTCTCCTGAAATGAGATGCATAGATAGTGTGTCCTACCTACATAATCATTTTTTAAAATATTTATTTATTTATTTATTTATTTGGCTGCACTGGTCTTAGTTGCAGCATGCGGGATCTTTAGTTGCGGCATGCATGTGGGATCTAGTTCCCTGACCAGGGATCGAACCCGGGCCCCCTGTATTGGGAGTGTGGAGTCTTACCCACTGGACCACCAGGGAAGTCCCTACATAATCATTTTTTTTCAAATCAATTTAATAACCTAACTGCAATATAAAGGAGAAATTAAAGGAAAGTAATTTATGTTAAATCAGTACATATGTAAAGATGCATTAGTCCAACTACACTGGAAAACATAAAGAAATAGTCAAACGCTTTCACCTACTTATAATGAGTGGGTTTGAGTATAAAAGAATTTGAAAAATCACCAGTGGGTGGAATATTGTCAACAACCTTTCTATATTTGAGATTTTGAGAAATGGCTAAGTGTGTGTGTGTGTGTGTGTGTGTGTGTGTAAACTCAACTTGGATGCAGCAGCTGGGACAGCAGCCTGACACAAGATGCTGCGGTGAGACACTTTTGATGTGACTTTGATACCAGAAGTGGGATTGCAGTGGTGACATGAACCCTGGACAGATTTCTGAACAAAACAAGGTACAATTTTCCCTTGAAAGAAGTAGTTGCAACCCTGGGAAGTTCAGGCTATATTAAAACCATGCAAATATTACTTTACCATGCAAATAATACTTCGCGTTTACCAACAACAGAATGGCTCAGATTAAAGGGCCCGACAATGTCAAATGCTGACGAGGACTTGGAGCAACTGGAACTCCCAACCCCTCCTGGAGTGGAGCAGGTAAAATGCTCCGATCACTGTGAGGTACCGCTGGGCAAGTTCTACTATAACACAGCGTACACACATAACCTATGAGCCAGCAGATTCACTCCAAGGGATTTACCCAACAGCACTGCATACACGTGTTCCCAAAAGACATGCCATGTATAAGAACGTTCATAGCAGATTTATCATAATAGCCCCTCTTACGGGACTGGTTTGTGGCCCCCAAAAATGTATCGATATATGTTGAAGTCCTAAACACCCCCAGGACCCCAGAATGTGACCTCATTTAGACATAGGCCCTTTGGAACTTCCCTGGTGGTCCAGTGGTTAAGACTCCATGCTTCCACTGCAGAGGGCACGGGTTCGATCCCTGGTCGGGGAACTAAGATCCTGCATGCTGTGCAGTGCAGCAAAAAAAAAACAGAAACAAAAACATAAGCCCTTTGCAGAGGTAATTAAGTGACAATGAGGTCATTAGGATGGGCCCTAGTCCAGGATGACTGGTGTCCTTATAAGAAGAGATTAGGACACACACACACAGAGGCAAGACCATGGGAAGACACAGAGAGAAGGTGGCCATCTACAAGCCAATGAGAGAGGCCTCAGAAGAAACCAACCCCACCGATACCTTGATCTAAGACTTCTGGCCTCCAGAACTATGAGAAAATAAATATCTGTTGTTTAGGCCATCCAGTATGTGCTACTTTCTTATGACAGCCCTAAGCAAACTAATCCAACCCCAAACTGGAAACAAGTCAAATGCCTGTCAGCAGCAGAATAGATAGTCATACTGTGGTGTCTTCACACCAAGGAATACTATACAAAGATGAAAATGAACGACCGTCTCTAACCGTGCACAAAAACACGATGAAACTCACAAACATGAGGCTGAGTGACAAATGCCAAACAGACACAAAGGAGCACATACTGCATGTTTCCATTTGTATGAAGTTCTAGAAAAGGCAAAACTAACCTCTGCTGTTAGCAACCAGGATAGTGATTACCCAGGGGGATAGTGACTAGAAGGGGGTCTGAGGGAAGGTCCTAGGGAGCTTGTAAGGTCTGTTTCTTAGACCACCACCCCCCGCCCCACGCCCTCAGCCCAGGTAAGCAGTGATTACCTGGAGCTTTACATTTGGGATTTCTGGGTCTTACAAAAGTATGGAAGTTATGCCTCAGGTGAAACAACGTTTTAAAGTATTTTAAAAGTAAAATTTGAAAGTTCAAAAAATAATCGTAAACAATACTTTGTGTTTAATGTGAACTGGAGTTCAGTTCTAGCATTAGTACATAGGTAATATCGGGCTACCCGAAGATAATGTACGAAATTTGCTAGCCGTGCAGGCGACTTTCGCGGTGCGAGTTTCCCACTCGCCACCAGGGGGCGGTGTAGCGCACTCCCTGCCGCTTGAGACCCCAGACGCATTCATTCAACAAATAGTCCTTGAACCATGAAACCTGCTTTGCAGAGCCTTGGTCTGGTTTTTCACTGTGTGAAATGGGGATTAGAAGGTACCGCTATGCTGGAGGCATGTCCCTGCCGCCATGGAGCTCACTTTCAACAAAAGGAAACAGACAGTAAGTAGCTAAACAAATGAATATGTAAAAGGAGCGCTGTGGAGCAAAATTAGGCAGAGTGAGGGGACAGAGATGGTCCTAGAAGCCTTCTCTGAGGAGGTGACATTTCAGCAGAGACCGGAGTGAAACATGGGGGCAAGCTAGGTGAATACAGGCGTGTCCCAGGTGGAGAAAGGGAATATGGTGGCTCCATTCCCCAGCTGTCAGACAGAAAGGGAGGCTGAGGCAGGCCCAGCCAGGCCCAATAGGAGGCAAAGGGCGGCACATTCCCTGACACAAGCAGTGCAGGCTGAGGTGCAGACAAGATGAGCTCCTATGAGCCTGGGGAGGCAGGGAGGCAATCAGGGGATCCTGCCTGGAGGAGTCATCACAAGATTCAAACCTTGTAGGCCCTCTTAAGTGACTGACTGAATATTTGTTTTATCATGATTGTTTTCAGGTCCTGCCTATCTCAGTAGCCCCAGCCCTTAAAGAGAGTCTGTACTAACATTTAAAGAGCATCTTCTACTTCTGGGGTTCACTTTTTTTTTTTCATGGCTGTGTTGGGTCTTCGTTTCTGTGCAAGAGCTTTCTCCAGTTGCGGCGAGCGGGGGCCACTCTTCATCGCGGTGCGCGGGCCTCTCACTGTCGCGGCCTCTCCCTTAGCGGAGCACAGGCTCCAGACAAGCAGGCTCAGTAGTTGTGGCTCACGGGCTTAGTTGCTCCGCGGCATGTGGGATCTTCCCAGACCAGGGCTCGAACCCGTGTCCCCTACATTGGCAGGCAGATTCTTAACCACTGCGCCACCAGGGAAGCCCCCTGGGGTTCACTTTTGTTCTTCATGAACTCATCACAAAAGCCCAGTGTCAACAGTACTCCTGCAATCTCCATTTTACAAAGCGGGATACCAAAGCCCAGAGTCCCTGTAAGCTGTCCAAGGTCACATGTCCAGCCGGGATTTGAACCCAGAGAGATCCTTCTGACTCCTGGAGCCCACTCTACCACCTCTATAGTAAATTATTGTAATTATTAATTGCATTGTGCTTAGGCAAGGGACTTAATCTTTCTTGCCTCGGTTTCCCCGTGTAAAATTCTGCTAATCATGGCAGGCTGCGAGGATTAAATAAGATGATATAGTTAAAGCGCTGAGAACATGCCAGACACACACTCTATTTGTAGGTTATTATTGTTATTATCCATGAAAGCCACACATAGTTACTGAGCAAATCATGTAGACTCTACTTGCAAAATAAAATCTCAGTAAATCCAGAATCCTACATCACCCACCTCCAGCTCTGGCCTCTCGGGATGGTTGTAAGGATTTAACGTCAGGTGTGTAAAGCAGTGAGTTGGCACAGAGCTTGGCACATAGGTGCACAGAATGTGAGAATTGCCATTATTAGTACCATCATCATCGTCCTGGCCCTTTTATCTTTCCAGCTGCTCAGGCGGAAACCGGGAAACCCCTAAACTCCTCTCTTTCGCACACGTCCGCACCCAATGCCTCAGCCAATCCCATCGGCTCCACGTTCAACCTGACCCCACAGTATCCACTCTGGTCCAGTCTCCAGCACCTCAACCTATGTTATTAAAATCGCCTCCTCCCTGGGTTCACAGCTGTCTCTGCCCACGACCTGTTTCCCACTTGGCCGCCAGGGGGCGCCTTAAGAACTAGGTCAGCTCACGTCCCCTCTTCTGCTCAGAACTCTCCAGTGGCTCCCACCTGACTGAGAGTAAAAAGTAAAGTCCTCACCACGATCTAATCCTGTATCGGAGTTCACCTCCCCCACGCCTTGCTCACTCCCTTCCAGCCCTTCCAGCCTCCAAAGGGCTCCATTCATCAGCAATGAGACCTCAGACGGCCGACCTCAAGTCTCTGACCTCAGTTTCCCAGTTGTAAGTGGGATTTAAAATAATCTCTATCTCATGGGGTTGTCGTGAGGGTGAAATGGGTTCATATTTGCAGCGCTCGTGAGCTGGTGACATCGTGAACTGCAGAGGTGGGATTTTTACGCGGCGCCTGCGCTTCCTCCTTTCGCCGCTGGGCGGCAGCAGGCTCCCGGCGGATTCGTCCGCTCGGCCCGCGCGGGATGAGGAGCGGGGGCAACTCCGGCAGAGGAAGCTGATGAAATCCAAGCCAGCTTACAGTGAGCTCATCCCGCCAGGGCGCCTCCGGAAGCCACGGGGCCTCCGGGGCTCCGCCTGGCCCAAGCGATAAAACTCCGGTGCTGAACCAGGGCGGGAAGTCCTTCCTGAAGTCTGACCTGCGTGAGGCCTGCTGGCAGAAGCCTGGGCGTGCGGGGAGGGGCGAGGGTGAAGTAGCGAATGGTCCCCTGGCTGTCTCCGCAGAATGAAAAGTGAATTCTGAGCTTGGCTGTGGGAGTGAGAGAGAGAGAGGGGACGGGGAAGGGAGGGAGACAGAGCCAAGAAGCGGAAAGACACAAAGATGGGGAGACTGAGGCAGAGGAGGGGGAGACAGAGACAGAGCGACGGAGAGAAAGCCCGAGAAAGTCTCTAGAGGGACAGAGGTGGAGAGACAGAGAAAAGAAGAGAGAGATGGGTAGAGAGATCAAGGAGAGACAGAGATGGTGGAGAGACAGGGAGAGACAGAGCTGGGACGTGGGAGACAGAGACAAGAGAAAGAGAGAGGCAGGGACACAGAGATAGGGAGAGACAAACAGGGGTGACACAGAGGCGGAGAGAGAGTGCTAGCGAGTGCAGAGATGGGGAAGCAGAAGCCGAGAGGCAGAGGTGAGGGAGAAGGGAGTCAGGGCTGTAGAGACGGAGGTGAGGTTGGGGAGCCGGTGGGGTGAGGGGGATCCGGGAGGGTCACTCGGGGTTAGGGTCGCCTGCAGGGGCGGGCCCTGCGGGATATGGGCGGGGCCCCTCGGCTGGGCCCCTCCCAACCACCCCATCCCGGCGGCGGCGGCCGAGTTACCGAGTTACCAAGTTACCGCAGGATTCGGAAGCTTCTCACTGGCGAGGCCGCAGCCAATCAGAGAGCAGCGTCGCTGTTCTCGGGCAGGAGGCCTGGAGATGCACCTTCCCCCGACACCCAGTGAAGCACGCTGCCACACAGTCACAGTGGCTCACACACACTGTCCCAGGGACACGCAGCATCACCTCACACACACACAATCACAGTGACACACACAGTGTCATACACAGTCCCAGGGACACGCAGAGACACACAGCATCACACAGACACACAACATCTCGGGGCACAGACGTTGTTCCAGGACACACAGCACTGCCCAGACCCACAATCACAATGACACACAGCATTACCCTAACACACAACCACAATGACACCCAGTGTCGCCCAGACCCATGCAATCTCCATGCGTTAGTCCCTAAGACACACAATATTAGTGACACACACAGTCTCAGTGACACCTCATAATCCCACAGCCAGTTGGTCCTGACACACTATCACGGTGGCACACACAATCACAACAATGGCTCAATCACAGTGACACACAACATTGCACAAACACAATCTCATTAACATACAGTCCCATGGACACACAACATCACACTGACAAACACAATCACAGTGACACACAATTACAATGACACACACAATCACAAGGACACATAGCACTGCACAGACGCACATACCCTCAGTAACACAGTCCCACAGACACACAATATTTGAGATACAATGACAGTGTTACACACACAATCCCACTATATACAGCATTGTCCAGACACAATCATAGTGACACAACCACATTGACACAGTGTTACACTGATACATACAACCACACTAACCCAACAGTAAGACACAGCATGTCCACAAACATTTCTGCTAACACACAACATCATTCCAACCCTGTCACACAAACACAATCACATGGACACACATCATCTCACCCATGCACACAAGCACATTGCACAAAACAGCACATGGACACTAACACACAGATACACCATCACACTCACACACAGCATGCCCAACTATCATACATTAGCACACTGACACACAATCACATAGTCACAGCCATCCCATGGGACAAATGCTGACACACATCATCCCACTGACACAATCAACTGATACACAACAGTACACTGACACAACCACACATCGCACCCTGACACAACCACAACTCTCATAAGTCAACCCCCGACACACAGCACATTGGCCCAGCCGACTTAGAGAACTCTCCAGCACACACACAGTCACACAAACACCCACACACACATCCCTGCCCTTGCCCCAGTCAGATGTGTGTGATGTGGGGTGCTGCAGGGGGAAGGGGGGGATGCTGAGTGGGCTTGTGTGTGTGTGTGTGTGTGTGCTTATGCCTCCCTCTCCCGGCCCTTGGGGGGGGGGGCAGGGCCGTGCGGCAGCCGCTGTTACCGGGTAAACTTCCCCGCCCCCCCCAGCGCGGCCGTTAGTCAACCCCCCCCAAGGATGATGTCATCGTCTCATTCTGGAGGCTGAGTAATCCTCGACTCCGCCCCCCCACCCCCCCAGGTACCAGGGTAGGGGCGGGCCGCACCTGGATTCAACCAGGGTCTGGAGCCGGGGGCTCCGCTGCCTGGGTCTCCCGGGGGTGGGGACTGAGGAATCTGAGCCTCTCTGGAGTGGCCGGGGAGCTCACATCAGGGCCCCTTGAGGCTGGAGGCTCCCAGTCCTGGATCCCCGGTGGCCACCTGAAGGCACTGGGAGACTGGATCTACCAGATCTAGGGTCTTGGGCATCCCAGGGCCCCAGGACGGGGAAGGGGCCCCCTGCACACGGTGAGGGGCTGGGTCACCTCGCCAGGTGTCTGGATGGGGCGTCTGAGACACTTGGGGCTTAGACTCCTGGGTCTTTGGCATGTGTGTGGGCAGGGGGAGGGGTGTAGGTTGAGTACTAGGGAGGAGAGGGAGTGGCTGTGGGGTCAGATGCCTGTTTCCTGGGAGATCAACAAGCTAGACCCTGGGGGAAATGACTCAGAGGGGAGGGGAGCTGGAAGTCCACACCTTGGGGCTGGGCAGGTGGTCCTCTGGATGAACTGGACACCTGAGGGTCTGGTAACTGGTGTATGTGTGGGGTCTTCCAGTATCAATACGGTGAGGGACCAGGATGCCCAGAGGCTCTGAGGCATCTTATGCTTTGGGGCCCAAAGGCTTGAGCCCCTGTTTCCTGTGGGGGTGGAGTGCTTAGTTCTAACTTTCCCAAAATCAGACCTGCTTGGGTCCCCTTCTGGGGGCATCCTCAACCCTTCTTTCCAGGGACTGGGAAACTAGCATCCCCTTGGGGGGAGATGGTTCATAGCTCTGTTGTCACAAGACAGGGCACCCTGAGTCCTTTGGGGGGGGACCCCTATTTTTATGGGCTCAGGACACCTGAGTCCTTTTCTGGTGGGGGATCCTCAGCCCGTTTTTAAAAGTCACGATGCCTGAATCCTGTTTGGAGCGCGTGGTGGGGGGCATGTTGTGCGGACAACCAGCCCCTGTCTTCACGAGGTCAGGATGCCCAGGACTCCTTCTGGGAGGGGAACACTTGCTCCCTGTTTTCACAAGGCCATCTCTAGCGTACCTTGCTGGGGAGGGATGGGAGGCGCAGCCTCTCTTTCCAGCCCATCCCAAGTGCCCATCCTCGCCCGAGAGTGCGAGTATGGGGCGGGGTGGGGGGGGGGGTGGACAGTGCCCAGTCCGGGCCTCACCCCAGCCGGCCGCAGGCTTGCAGGCAGTGAGCCTGGCAGCTCCCCGGGGCCCGGCTCCCCGCCCCCCGCGCCGAGGGCTCCCCCAGATTCGGGCGGGCGGGCGCTGCGGCGGCCAATGAGCGCGCTCGCCGTCTCCGGGAGCCGGGCCGGCTCTGCCCGCCTGGCATTGGGCACGCGGTGGGCAGCGGCGGGCGGGGCCTGGGGGGTCCTCGCGCCTGGTTGGGCCAGGCTTGTTGCTGGGTAACGGGGCGGCGAGTTTCCCCTGGCAACGGCGGCGGGTACCGCTCACTGGCTGGCCGGGAAGGAGGGGGGGCGCGGGCGCAGGCAGGCCCCGCAGACCCCAGCAACAGCGCGCGGCCCCCGCCCCGCCAGGGAACGGTAACCTTCACACGCGCCGGCCGCTCGGACCCCGCGGACACCGGCGTCCCCGCCCAGCCCCCACCAGGCTCCCGTCCAGCCTCCGGGCCTGGGAGGCCGGCTGCACTGAGGGGACCCACGAGGCCCCCTCCCCACCGCGGAAAGCCAGGACTCAGAGCCTGCAGTGAAAAGTTAAGTCCTTCCCAACTCCCTCTCCCGTGCTGAGAAATCTACTTCCCCGGAACAGCATTCAAGATATTAGAGAAGGTTATGGGTCTACAGTAAACTAGCTGGGACATTTATTTTCTTTAAGCAGGACTTCACATGGAGCCAGTTGCTGCCGGGCACTCTTCTACGTGCGTTACAAATAGGAACTCATTTAATCTTCACGTTTCATTTGGGGGTCCTACAGTGATCCCCTTTGTACAAGTGTGGAAACTGAGGCTCAGAGAGAGGAAGCTACTTCCTCACGTTCATCATTTGAACCCAGGCGTCCTGGCTCCGAAGTCTGGAAGCTCTATCTCTTCACTGTGTTGAATGTCCCTTTGAGAGGCATTAATATTCAAAATGAGAAACTGTGCCGGCCCAGAGAAACACCTTAGTGGCTGGCCTGCGGGCCCGGTTTGAAACCCCTGCCCCAACCTGAGGGTCTTAGCTTGAAGACCTTGATTGTATTCTCAGAGAGTCAATAGCCCCCCACACTGGTAGTAGTAATGATGGGTAACATGTATTAAAGACCCACGAGGCCCCAGTGCTTTATTTTTACTGACTTTCTTACTCTGCAAAATCCTATGAGTTAGGGACCTGTGCTGTCCCAACTCACAGGTGAGGAAATTGAGGCACAGAGACGTGACCACTTGCCCAATGTCACACAGCCAGAAGGTGGCCGAGCTGGGGATTCTAGGTCAGGCCCTCAAGTCCCCAGAGCTCCGGCTCTTGGGTGAGCTTTTGTGTAGGCTTTGGGGGGGTTGAGACACAGTTATGGAGACCCTGACGGATTTCTTTTAGCCAATGGTTCTCAACCTGGGGTGATTTTGCGTCCCCCAGGGCACATCTGGCAGTGTTTGGAGACATTTTGGATTGTCACAGAGGGAGGGGGTGCTACTGGCATCTAGTGGATAGAGGTCAGGGTGACTGCTGAACATCCTACAAAGCACAAGACAACAGGGAATCATCCGGCCTCAAATGTCAGTAGAGAAGGGATTAAGAAACTGCCCTAGGGACTTCCCTGGTGGTCCAGTGGTTAGGACTTCGTGCTTCCACTGCAAGGGGCTCGGGTTCAATCCCTGGTCAGGGAACTAAGATCCTGCATGCCAGCCGCCCAAAACAACAACAACAAAACAACAGCAAAAACAGAAACAACCAAAAAAACAACCTCCGCTCTCTGCCAAGCCTGACTGCCAACTTCAGCCAAGCCATCCCTCCATCCCTGACCCCTCTCATTTTCTCTCCATCTGGTCTCTCCCTCTCTCTTTCTGACTCCCTCCGCTCCCCTCATCTGACTCCTCCTCTGTCTGTTTGTACCTCTATTCGCCTCTGTTTCTCACCCTCTATCAGAGGTATTGGTGCCCCCTCAGATCTTCAGAGCCTCTCGTCCCCTCTCCAGGGGAGCAGGGACCAGAGGCAGGGTTGGAGGGAGGCCCAGAGTGCTCCTCCAAGAACTTAGAGGAGGAAGTCCCTTGGTCCCTCAGGAGACCTGCTGGTGTAGGGGTGGAGGGGAATTTAGTCTGGAAGACAGAGGCTGGGGCTTCTCCTTCCTTGGGCGCCTAGGGTAGGGGGTCTCAAAAAGGCAGCCCTTCAGCCAGTCACAATATAGTTTTTAATTTTGACTTTGTATGCCTCTAGGAGGCACACACTTTCTCTACTTAGCCACAGTCCCCACCATGCCCTTTTGTCTTACACTGGACTCACTTCTCTCATTTATTTCATATTGGCTCTTGAGTTTGAGATCCCCGGTCTGGGGGTGAGAGGATGCCAGAATTTGGAACAGGATCTGGACTACATAGTGGGGAGGATCTTGACTGGTGCCAATGCTTATGGCCTGGTAGATTCTTGGCCCTCTCCTCTCCCACTCCTACCCACCAAGCCAGATTCCTTCACTCTCATTTTCTTCTCGGAAGAACATTCCAGCACATCTGGCCTCCTGGTGTCCAGTCCTAAACTAGGCAGCTTTAGGGCACCGATCAGTGAGTAAGGGGTACAGGCTGGTCCGTGAGCCTCTCTCCCACGGTGACCACTGCCAGGCACAGAGCAAACACTGACAATAATTAGCTATACTAGTGATAGTAGCCAACATTTATTAGGCACTTATACATGTAAGACACTGTATTCAGTGGCTTCCATGAATGATCTCATTTAATAAATGTCTAAAGCAGCATCCCTCAAGCGCCGTTAACTTCGATCTACAGTCAGCAATACATCCATTTTCTTTGTGGCTTGGTATGTATCCACTACACATAAAATTTTCAGGAAACAGTATTTCCTCTGACTACATAATTTTTTTAAATGATATTCTGTTTTGTTTTGTTTTGTTTTAAGTCGGGTCAGGAGCCGCTAAAGTTGCAGGTAGAAGGGACTGACTATAAAGAGGCACAAGGGAAGTTTTGGGGGATGATAGAAATGGTCCAAATCTCAATTGTGGTGGTGTACAGTAGCGTACATTTGTCCCAACTCACCAAACTATACACCTAAAAAGAGTGAATTTTATGGCAAGTAAATATATCTCAATAAACGTCAATAAAACAGAGTAAGATCCACACAAGTGATTTCACAGTCCATGGTTTGCTCGTGTGGGTCATGACCCATAGTTTGAAAAACACCAGACGGGGAATTCCCCAGTGGTCCAGTGGTTAGGACTCCGCGCTTTCACTGCTGAGAACTCAGGTTCAATCCCTTAGTCAGGGAACTAAGATCCTACAAGCTGGGAAGTGCAGCCAAAAAAGTTAAAATAAATATTTTAAAAGATTAAAAAAAAAAACACTGGAGGGAAGGAAGGAAGGGGAAATGAATGAATGAGGGAAGGAAAGGGAAGGAGAGAGGGAGGCTGAATTAGTCCCCAATATTTAAAGTAGGGAGATTACCCGTGAGATCTGCGTTTTCTGCTCTTGAGAAATCGAAGGGTCTGGCCCTGGAGGGAGCCAAATTTGAGAACCTGGACACGCCCACCTTTGCTGGGGTCTGGCACCCCTTCTCGGCTAGCCCAGAGCTGGGCACTCAGAGGCTACTTGCCCTGTGATGACACAGTTTGGTTTGCGGTGTGACATAGAGGAAATGGAAAGTGGAAGGTGCAGGGGAGACAGAACCCCAGAGTCTTTAGGGGAGGGCAGGACACCACCTAGTGACCGCATCAGAGTGGGGGAAGGAGTGACAATGGGAAACTGAGAAAGGAAAGGGAACTGAAAGGCAGAAAACCCGGGTGAGAGTCACTGCAGGGACTGCCCGGGCATGTCCCGTGCCAGGTGCCCGGGGCTTTCTTATAGCCCTCGTTCCCCCGCCAGACTCGTGGCGAGTGTGGTCAGATGTGCACGCTTCTGGAGTGTCCCATCAGTGGGCCAGTTAGCAGGAGCCTGTCACAGATGTGACTTTGTGACTGTCTGTTGGTGGGGGGAGTCGGTCTGTTTACATCTGACTTGATCTGTGTCTGTGAGGGTCAATTTCTGACAATTTTAATGTGTCAGCTGTGAGCTGGGGTGGGTGTGTTTGTGCGTGTGTGTCTCTGTAGGAGTTTCATCGAGATCAAGCTGTGTGTCCAAGTGTCCCTGTGACAGGTGTTGTGTGTGTGTTCAGCTGAGCCTATCAGGAAGTTTCTATTTCCTGAGAAGCTCTCAGCCTGTGTCTATGTGGGCCCGCGACTGTGTGTGTGTTGTGGGTACCTGCTCAGTGGGCATGCTTGTGAACCTGATAGGTTTGTGGGTCTACGTGTGCTCAGCAGTGTGGGTGTTTGTGCAACTGTGTGTGTCCCTGACGTTATGTCAGTCTGTGCGTCCCAGTGACCCTGTTAGCAAGTCAGGTTATGTATTTGTGTCTGGATGTGTGAGTGCTCCGTCAGCGTGTGAGTTTGTGCGTCCACGCCTCTGTCCAGGGTGTGCATTGGTGTGTCTGCGAGTCGGCTTGTCCCCGAGGCCCTGTCAGCACGTGACTTTGTGTACCCTGGAGCGCCAGACGGTCAGTCTGCGTACACGCCTCTGGGTGTGTGTGTCTGTGGCTCCCAGTCAGTGTGTCAATGTGTGTGTCCGGCTGTCCCGCTGTCTGGGCGGCCGATCAGCGCGCCTCCGAGCCCCGGGCCAGGCCCTGCCCCGCCCCCGGCTGCAGGGAAACCCCCCGCGCCGAGGTTGGGGGCGCGGCGCGCGCCAGCAAGTCCCGACTTGTCCGCGGCTGGCGGGCGGGGCAGTGGCGTCACGCGGGGGCGGGGCGTGGGACCCGCCAGGCGGGGGCGGGGCGGGGCGGGGCGGGGCTGCCGCCGAGCGGGCCCGGGATCTGCCGGGCGGCCTGAGACGCGGCGCGAGCCACATGCGAGCGGGTGCCTGGTGGCGGCGGCGGCAGCGAAACCAGCAGCAGCGGCGGCCAGGACGCGGACGCGCCTGCGGCCTGAGGAGCAGCCGAGGCAGCAACAGCAACGACAACAGCGGCAGCCACTGCAGTTAGAGCAGCAGCAGCAGCAGCCACAGCAGCAGCCGCAGCGAGCGGCGCTCGGCGGGCGCGCCCTCCTGAAGGAAGCCGCCCGCCCCCCATCACCGTCCCCTCCGGCGTGTTCATGCCCCCGGGGTGAGTGTGCGCGCCCCAAGTCCCAGCCAGCGGCGATTGGCCAGGCCGGGTGGGCTCCCTGGAGGAGGTGGCTGGAGTGCACTCGGAGAGCAGTGGGGGGGCGCTGAGTCCCTACACCGTGCCTCCCTCTCTCCCTGCCCTCCCCACCCCCCATGAGGCTGGTGTCGCTGGGCGGGAGGCACTGAGGGTCCGAGAGCGCAGGTGCCTCAGCGGTCTGACGGGTTTGTTTACAAACAATGGGGTGCGGGCTCGGCAGCGCCCCCTGGCTGCCAGTGCGGCCCCGGGGAAGTGAGTCGACCCCGACTGCCCCGGCCCCTGCAGTCCGGGAGGGGCGGGGGGTAGGGGGGGACGGCGTGGAGGGGCGGCCACACCCCGGGCGCGCGCGCCCGCCGGGGGCGGCGACAGGGGGCGGCTCGCGGGCCGTGAAGTCTGCGGCTCCTGCGGGCGGGGGCTGCGCCCCAGCAACAGCCTGTTATTGGCCCCGCGCTCGCCTGGCGGGCGGGGCGGGCGCACGTGGCGGCGGCGGGGTTGGGGGGGGGGGTTGTGACAGCGCAGGGGGGCTTCTGGGCCCGCCGTGGGAGCGCGCGTGTGCGGGGTTGTGGATCTGCAGGTGTCTCGCCTGGGTGTGTGCGTGTGTCTGGCTCCGAGTTTGTGCTGGGGTCTGCAGGGAGTGCTTGTGTCAGTCCCGGGGAATGGTGGGGCTGTGGCCCGTCGTGGTGTGCGCGCCGTCCCCATGCGTGTTTGTGTGGGGTTCTGGCTGTGTACGCCGCGCCTGAAGGCGGGTGCTCTGTTTATGTGTGGTGTACCTGTGTTGTGTCCTCTGTGAGAGTTGTCTGTGTGTGCTGTTTGGGGGTGATTCTATGGGTCTGTATTGCCTGCCTGTGTTATAGTGTGTGGTTGTAGTGTGTTGGTGTGTTGCTTGAGTGAGCTGTTTGTGTTTACATGTGTGTGTCTTGCCCGATGTGCTGTGTTTGTGTATGCTTGTGTGTCTTGCCTGTGTGTACTGTCTGTGACTGTCTGTGTATATCTCCAGGGCATGTGGCTCAGCTAAGCGTTTGTGATGGTGTGCCTGCCCAGTGCCGATGTCTGTTTTCTCTCCAGGTGTCTGTGTGAGTTCTGCGTGGTGTGTGTGTGTGTGCTGGGGGTTGTCTGGTCTGTGTTTGCCTTGTGTGTCTGGCATCGGCGTCTGGGAATTGAGGAGCTGGGCTCTGGGGGGTCTGAGCAGAGCAGTCAGTGGATGTTGCTGGCAGCCTCTTGTATGGGGCTGTGTCTGAGCCCGTGTGTGTGTGTGTGTGTGTGTGTGTGTGTGTGTGTGTGTTGGGTCTGAGGGGCTTGTCTCTGATCGGCTGGCTCATGTGTGTCATGTGGGCTGCGTGTGTGTAGTGTTTATGTCAGTCACGTGAGACCAGTGTTTTCTGTGGGTGCTTTAGGTGTGCGCGCTGCCAGGGCAGTGTAGGATCAGAGTTAGCTGTAGTGTGTGTGTGTGTGTGCGCGCGTGCACGCGTGCATTTGCGCGTGTGTCCGGGGCTGACAGTTGGTGATGGTGTTTGCAGGTTGGGGGAGGAGGGAGGGTTGATGTCTGCTGTTCTGTTGCGTCTCTGTGTTGTTGCCGGCATGTGGTGATGCATCTGGGTCTGATGACATGCGTCTGTGTGTGCCAGCTTTACATGTGTCCTGGGGTCTGAGAGTTGGTGACAAGTGGGTGTGTTGCGGTTGTGTCGGTCCATGTGTGTGTCCATGGAGGTCTGTTTTGTGTTGATATGTGTGTGAGTCCTGAGATGTGTAGGTCTTATCTATTGCGTGTGTGTTGTCGGGAGGGGCATGTGTGTTTGAGAAGTGTGGCAGTGCCTATTTGGTGTGTGTTTCTGTCTGTGCTTGTGATGGCTGCATAGTGTGTACGTGTGTGTCTGTGGGCCTATTAACAGTGGCTCAGCGGGTGAGATCCTGACAGTTTGTATATGTGTGTGTATGGGTTGGAGGGGATGGGTTGTGCCGGCCAGTATGCCTTGTGTGGATAGTTCTTCCTGTGGTCTGTGTGTATGTGTGTGTCCACGTTTTGGTCAGTGTTTGTATGAGTGTGTCCTGGGACATCTCAATGTTTTTGTGCAAATGGGAGACGAGGTGGGAGGTCTGGCTGGCCAGTCCTGCGTTAGCCTTTGTGTGTGTGTTGTGTACCCTCCACACACACCCCTTTGGGTCCTGTGTGAGTCCCCGTGTGTGTTGCGAGGCATCACAGTGCCTGGCTGCCCTCCCTGTGTGCCCATCACTGTGTTCCGGAAGTTAATCCCACCAGCCCAGGCCCTGTGTGAGTCCCACGTTGGGTGAGTTTGTGTTGCGGGGCTGTCAGCCCTCATACACACACACACGCCTGACAGACCCACAAGTCTGGGTCCTGCCTGAGCCCTTGTCCTTGCTGTGACAGCCATCCTGTGCCTCCTTGTCCCTCATGTGTGCCCATCACCATGTGCACGGGAGGCTATTCCGGCCAGCCCAGGCCTCGGGTCAGCCCCTGCGGAAGGGTGTGTCTTGAGGGGCCATCACGCACACCTACGGTCCCCTCCGTCTGGGCCCTGCGTGTGTTGTGGGCGCCAGCCCTGGGCTGCCTGGCCTGCCATGCGTACAGGAGTGGGGTGCCCTGTGTACCCCGGGTGGGGTGGGTACGTCGTGGGGCCCTAGCGCCCCCTGCACTTCCCGGCTGACCGCACCCCTCTGCCCTGTCCTGCAGGCCCCAGGGAGCGCCATGGCCCGAGCACGCCAGGAGGGCAGCTCTCCCGAGCCCGTAGAGGGCCTGGCCCGCGACGGCCCGCGTCCCTTCCCCCTCAGCCGCCTGGTGCCCTCGGCCGTATCCTGCGGCCTCTGCGAACCCGGCCTGCCTGCCGCCCCCGCCGCCCCCGCCCTGCTGCCCGCCGCCTACCTCTGCGCCCCCACCGCCCCGCCCGCCGTCACCGCCGCCCTGGGGGCCCCCCGCTGGCCTGGGGGTCCTCGCAGCCGGCCCCGAGGCCCGCGCCCCGACGGTGAGTGCCCGCCCCGCACCAGGGATGCTGGGAGCTGGGAAAGAGAGACACGGAGGAACCGGAGAAGTGGGAGCGAGTGGGGGGAGGTGGCGAGCCGGCCGGGCCACGGGGAGGGTGTGGCCAGTGTGGTCTTTGTGTTGCAAGAAGCAGGAAGACTGAGTGGGAGGCAGGGGGTGGGGGGAGGCCGAATGGGAAGTCCCTCCTGGAATCTGACTGCAGTCCCCGAGTTGCAGCCCACGGTCTTTTCCGGGCCTGGGGCAACAGCTGTTTCCAAGCCCCCTTCTCCCGGTCTGGGTCCCCTGAAGCCCCCTGAGGACTGTAGTTGGAGAGAGTGGGCAGAGATGACTGTCACTTCTGGACAGTGGGGAGGGGTCGAGGGTGGCCTTTTGCCTTTTATCTGCATCTCTTTGGCCAGGGCCCGCCCTCTCTGCAGTCCGGCCGGAGGAAGGAGAGGGGGAGGGGCAATGGTATGGGGAAAGGGTGGGAGACGGGTCTTGGGGAGGGAAGGGTTAAAGGTCCCCTGCCTGATGGGCTGTTAACTCCGTGGTGCCCGGCTAGCCCCATCCCAGCCGGCACACTCGGTGGCAATGGAAAGATTGTCCCGGTTTCCCTCCCCACCCCGTCCCCGGACCGCAGAGAGATCAGGAGAGAGAAAACTTCCCCGGCTCCGTTCCCTGGCAGCAGAGGCAAGAGGAGACCCGATTTCTAGACCAGAGTCACAGGTGTGGAAACTGAGGCCCTGATTTTAGGTCTCAGGGATCCCTCGTGCCAGGACCTGGCGTGACAGAAGGGAGGAAGAGACGCCAGGGGAGCTCAGAATGTGCGTGTGGGGAGGAGGCAGGAAGGCATCTCCCGCATCCCAGCCCCCAGGCCCCTGCTCAGAGGCAGCCACAGTCTGGCCTTCTGGTTTCCAGGCCTCGGCCACATCCGGGGGTGTGGCTTCACTGTGGTTGGATACTAGAGGGCAGGAGACCTGAGGCTTGTGACTCTGGGTGTAGTCAGTCACCGTAGCCCTGTGTGACCTTGGGCCACTTCTTAGGGTGAGCCTCAGTTTCCCCATCTGTTGAGTGGAGCAGTCAAAATTTGGCACCGTTTTGGAAGGGAAGTATTTAGGTAGGATAAGAGGAAGCACTTCCAGACTAACACGGGTAGTGAGGTGGTAGCTGGCTAGACAGGTGACCCCAGGAAGGCCTCCCCAGGACTTCTTTTTTGCCTGGGGAGTAGGAGCTGAGAAATCTGGCTCTTAAAGGGGAAAACAGAATCTCTAAAATGAGGTGGGGAGCAGGAGAGAAATCAGGCGGCTGGAAAAGGGAGAAGTAGGCCCTGGATAACTGGTCCCCCCGGGACACCTCAGGGCCTAGAGGGGTGGTGGGTGTGACCATGGCCCTCGGCTTTTCCCAGGTCCTCAGCCCTCACTCTCGCCCGCGGAGCAGCACCTGGAATCGCCAGTGCCCAGCGCCCCGGGGGCCCTGGCGGGCGGCCCCACCCAAGCGGCCCCGGGACCCCGGGGGGAGGAGGAGCAGTGGGCCCGAGAGATCGGGGCCCAGCTGCGGCGGATGGCGGACGATCTCAACGCGCTGTACGAGCGGCGGGTGAGTGCTGGGGGAGGGGTAGACGGCAGGTGGGACTTCCCGCCGGGGAGGGGGCTGCGGCGGCCCAGCCAGATGTGCGGCAGCTGCCGCCCTGCGCGGCGGGGTCGCGCTGGGGACAGGCAGGTGGGAGGGACGGCGTGTCCGCGGAGCCGCCGTAGGGCTAGGGCCCGCGCCGCGGCTGTCATGGCCCGGGGGAGGGCCGGGGCCGGGGTATCCGCGAGCCCTGCTGCGCGCCCGGGGTCCGCCGCCGCGGGGACTGAGGGCGGCGCTCGACTGAGCGGCTCATATATCCCGGGCTATTTATAGCCGGTGAGTCAGCAGCGGCGGCGCGGCCGCTCCCGCCCCTCCCACCCGCCCGCGCTGCTGCGGCGCGCCACCCCGCTTCCCGGGCGGGCCGGGGGCGGGCCCTGGAGCCCCGCCCCTCCGGAAGCCCCCGCCCCGTTGGAGGCCCCGCCCCCAAGGCCCACAGCCAGGCCTCTCATTAAAGCAAAATATTTGAAGCCTGCAGCAGTGAACAGAGAATAACAAACACCAGGGCGCCCACCACCCAGATCTGTCCAACCTGAACATTACACCCACACTGCTTGCTTATTCAAAGAAAAAACAAAAACCGGATGTTGTGAAGCTCCTTGTTTCCCTCCCTGACCCTCTTCCCCTCACCCCTTCCAAAGGAAATCTCTCAAACCTCTCAAATTGGCCTGTCCATTCCTCTGCAGGTGTTGATTCTTTTACTACATATTTACCAGGCCACAAACAATGCTTAGGATTGTGGGGCGTTTCAGACTTAATATACGTGATATAGTACGTGTTCCTCTCCAAACTCCCCGCTTCTCAGTGTTATGCTTGAGATTCATCCATATGGGCAAAGGAGCTTTAATTCATTCGTTTTCACGGCCATGTAGCATTTTATTGGATCGACATGTAGTATCCTTGTTCATTTTCTCATTGGTGGGTATTTAGGACTTTCCAGAAATGGCTCAAAATTTTATTTATTTATTTATTTATTTTTGTTTGTTGGTTGGTTTGGGTTTTTTTTTTTTTTTTTTTGGCTCTTCCAAAAAATACACATCTCCAGGTGCACACATGTGTCTCCAGAGCAGATACCTGGCTGGTCTGCCGGCCCTCAGCCTTAGTAAATGATAGCCTGCTCACCAAGGTGACTGTGCCAGGTGGCACTCCACAGCAGTGAAACAGCGGCAGGCTTTTAAATTTCTGCCAATCTGATGTGCCCCCTTGGCCACCTTCTCCTGGCTGCAAAGTTTAGTGGGGAGTGATAAGGAGGCAGGCTGGTACCAGGCAGCCCACCCCCAGCCACCCATTAGGATCATTAGGATGGTTTATCTGACCTTCTTGTTCACATCTATAAAATGGGTTTCTCCTTCCCACCTTGTGGGGATGAGATTAGGTGGGCCCTGCTAGTTAGCACCGGATTTAGCCCTGCATTCAGTACAGGGAGTGGAGAGTACTATAGATATTCATAAGTTTTTTAGTATTGTTAATTTTTATTGGTGGGAAGTCTTTTCTTGTATCTAGCTTCCTTCGTTTCTAACACTGTGGAACTGAGATGGTCCTATAGGCTACCCCCAGCCTTCATCCTGCCACTGAGGAAAGGTTAGCTTTACCTCGACATACTTCCGTGCAGCTTCAGTGCAGATGGTGAACCATTCCCAGTTCTTCCACAGATTGTTCTAGAATTGCTGAGACTATGGGCTCCCTGCTCCCTTCTGTGTGGCTCACCAGCCTTTTATAGGAGGGCAGATGGGCTGCAATCCAGCCCCACCCCTCAGCCCCGTGTGACTTTGGTTGGGTAACTTTCTCATCTGGAGACCAGGGACTAGGAGACCACAGCTAATATGTGCAGGCCCTGTGCTGAAGACGCTGTCTGCATCCCTTCCGTCCTAGTCTCATGTTCCAGAGGCCCTTGGCCCAAGGTGGGCAGAGAAATGTATCTGGACCCGATGAACAATAATAATAGTACCGACCTCAGAGGGTTGGTTGAGGGCGTAGCTCACTCTTAGAACCGTGCCTCGTTCCTCGCTGCCCTTCGACCCGACCACCTAGGCGCCCCAATCTCAAGCCCACTCTAACTTGGTCTTCGCTCTCTTTCCCTAGAGACAAGAGGAGCAGCAGCGACACCGCCCCTCCCCCTGGAGGGTCCTGTACAATCTCATCATGGGACTCCTGCCCTTACCCAGGGGCCGCGGAGCCCCGGAGATGGAGCCCAATTAGGTGCCTGCACCCGCCCGGTGGACGTCGGGGACGTGGGGGGCAGGACCCTCCCACCTCCTGACGCCCTGGCCAGTGCGGGGGACTTTTTCTGCACCATGTAGCATACTGGACTACCAGCCCTGCCTATCCCAGGGGCGGGCCAGGGCAGCCACTCCAGACCCAGCCCCGGCCTAGCCTGGGGGGCACTGACGGAGATGTGGACTCCTGGGTCCCTGGCTGAGGAGCCAGGGGAGAGAGGGCTGACGGACTCAGCGTCTGAAGGCGGCGGTGACCGAGGCGGTGGGGACTGAGCCGCCCGCCTCTGCCGCCCATCACCATCTCAGGAAAGGCTGCTGGTGCTGGCTGCCCGTTCCAGCTGCAGGGGTGACACTGGTGGGGGGGGGGGTCTCTCTCTCTCTCTCCCAGTGCTCCTTCACTTTGGGCCTGGCCTCAGGCCCCTGGTGCTTCCCCCCCTCCTCCCGGGGAGGGGGCCCGTGAAGAGCAAATGAGCCAAACGTGACCACTAGCCTCCTGGAGCCAGAGAGTGGGGTGCGTCTGACGGCCGCCCCAGCCCAGCGCCCAGCCATCTTCCCTGAGCCAGCCGGCGGGTGGTGGGCATGCCTGCCTCACCTTCATCTGGGGGTGGCCAGGAGGGGCCCAGACTGTGAATCCTGTGCTCTGCCCGAGACCACCCCCCGCCCCCCCATCAATCCCATTGCATAGGTTTAGAAGAGAGCACGTGTGACCACTGGCATTCATTTGGGGGGTGGGATATTTTGGCGGAAACCGCCCCAGCCTTAGTCCCCAGGGCGAAGCGCTGGGGGGAAACGGGGAGTCAGGGAGGGGGGGAATCTCAGAAGAGGGAGGAGTCTGGGAGCGGGGAGGGATGGCCCAGCCTGTAAGATACTGTATATGCGCTGCTGTAGATACCGGAATGAATTTTCTGTACATGTTTGGTTAATTTTTTTTGTACATGATTTTTGTATGTTTCCTTTTCAATAAAATCAGATTGGAACAGTGGATACTCTTCCTGCGCTCCTTCCCTGCAGAGGGGCCTGCGCAGAATCTGTGAGCCCTGTCTCGGAGGAGGTGCGGGGCAGTGCGCAGATCACCCTGAGGTGTCTGTCCTTGTGTTTAAAGGACGGCTCCGGGGGACTTCCCTGGTGGCGCAGGGGTTAAGAATCCGCCTGCCAATGCAGGGGACACGGGTTCAAGCCCTGGTCCAGGAAGATCCCACATGCCACGGAGCTACTAAGCCCGTGCGCCACAACTACTGAGCCCGAGTGCCACAATTACTGAAGCCCGCGCGCCTAGAGCCTGTGCTCCGCAACAAGAGAAGCCACCGCAGTGAGAAGCCCGCACACCACACGAAAAGAGTAGCTCCCGCTCACCGCAACTAGAGAAAGCCCACGCGCAGCAACGAAGCCCCAATGCAGCCAAAAATAAATAAATAAAAATTTAAAAAAAAGGACAGCCCCGGTGCCACTGTGTGCACCCAGCCTTCATGCACCCCTCGTCAGCTCCCACTAAAAGCTAAGCCCCTGAGGACAGGGCCTTTTTGGGTGTTTTCTCCTCACTTTATCCCCACTGGATAAAGTATGTCAGGGGGGCTTGATATTTACGGAATAAATGAATGACCTATAACTTACTCAGAAGTCCCACTGGGAGGAGTCCTGGGGAACTGTCGGTCATGAGACGGACCTGGTCCCTGCCCTCAGGGAGACAGAGGTGACATCTGGGATCAAGGTGAAACTTCACCCATGTAGCCACCCTAGCATACTCTTAACCGTAAGGCCTAGCATTAAAAACCTGTGTTGAATTAATACAAGAAGGGGAGGGAATTCCCTGGAGGTCCAGGGGTTAGGACTTAGTGCTTTCACTGTCAAGGGCCCAGTTTCAATCCCTGGTGGGGGAACTAAAATCCTACAAGCCACGCGGCGTGGCCAAAAAATGAGAAAACCAAACAAGAAGGGGAGCTTCTACCATGATCTTCGGGAAAATAGGGCAACCAGCCAAATGCTTCCCCTGTGTTGTCTTCCATACAGGACTGCCCCAGACAGAGGTTCAGACCCAGCTCTGCCCCTTCTCCTGGCTGTCCTCACTGGTAAAGGGGCAGTTCAGAGGCAATGGCCCTTCTAAAAGGCCAGGCCGAGGGAAACGGGAACCATCATTTTGGAGAGGAATTTGGCAAAACTTTGAGGATGTACATACCTATGGCAGCAAGTGCCTTCCTGGCTGTGTCTCCCTTAGAAGTGAACGTGCACAGGTGTCCAAGAGTTGGCAACGCGCAAAGCCACCACCCAAGTACCAACAGTGGTTGGAAGGGTAAATCAAGTCTGCTGTTGTACAACAGGACAATAGAGAGTAGTGAACTGGAATGAACTAGAACTTTATCCCTATGAATAAACAACAAATAATAGCAAGAACAGCAAGTAGCAAAATGATGGTGGGTACTGGGTGTATATCCTATGGTATTATTCCATATTTTCGTCATGCTTACATACTTGTGCATGGGGCCCAAGGCCCTGAGGTGGGGTGGGAGGTGGTGTGCCCACCCAACCGTCTGGCAGGGAAGCTCTACTTGGTCCTCACTACTCCCCTGGCAAAGAATGCACCCTCCTCCTGCCACCAACAGCCTCCCCTGTCCAGGAACAGTTTGCTGAACTAATTTTTTTTTTCTTTTGGCCGTGCCACACAGCTTGTGGGATCCCGATTCCCGGACCAGGGATTAAACCCAGGCCCCCTGCAGTGGAAGCCCTGAGTCCTAACTACTGAACTGCCAGGGAATTCCTGGCGCTGAATCATTGATCTGGTTGGATTAGGTCACGATTTTATTGTTTTCTCTTCGTCAGATTTTTGTTTCTGCCTCCTCTCTCCTGCCTTCTCTTGGATTATTTGAATACTTTTTAAGAATTCTTTTAAATGTATCTTTTGGTGTTTCAGCATTTTTTTAGGACTGCTCTAGGGATTACAAACTCATCTTTAACCTATCTGCTATGTGTCTATTGTACCACATCACTTAAAATACAGAAGCTCTGCCACTGCACATCCCTGCTGACCCTCTACTTCTCCATGAAATGATGGATTTCATGCTATAGTTGTCATACGGATCACATCTGCACACCTTAACTTCCACAAGACATGTATTAACTTTTGCTTTATTTATTTATGTATTTATTTTTGGCTGCTCTGTGCACGTGGGATCTTCCCAGACCAGGGCTCGCACCCGTGTCCCCTGCATTGGCAGGCGGATTCTTAACCACTGTGCCACAAGGGAAGCCCTGTATTTTCTTTTTAATAGAACCAAACCTACCATTTTTAAGGACCGAAAGTGGGGAATTCCACCCTATCATCCAGGTTGGAGGGAAAGAAGCAGAGACCCAGGGATAATCGAGGCCAAGAGAAGGCCACATTTTGTTAGCAAAGTCCAAAGGGCTCCCAGAAAAACAAAGGAGGGATCAGTCGTTCAGAGGGAAACACCTGAAGTCATCTGTGTGGCCTTCGCTCTCGGAACCCAGGTGCCGAGTGGTTCTGCAACGTAGCAGAGTCGAGGCTCAGAGGACCTGGCAATGAAGCCCTCAGCTAATACACTGCCACCTGCAAACCGTGCAGCCTCCAGCAAGGTAATCCCAGACTTGAACTGACAAGGCTTCCAAGACACAGTGAGGAAAAGCAAAATGCAGAAAAATCGTTATTTTGTGAATCTGCGTAATAGCAGCTAACACGGAGCGATTTCTACTCAAAAGAATATATTCAGTCATTTAATCCCAACATATCAGAGGAATGTTCTACTATTACCATCTTACAGATGGGGCGACTGAGGCACAAAAACGTCACTTGCCCAAGGTCATGTGGCTAGGTGGTAGAGTCCAGGTTTGAACCTGACAGTCTGGAAGGATTCACTCTCAGTGGCTGCCAGGGTGCCCTCTGGGAGGTAAATATGAAAAGGGATACAGCTAACATCTACAAAAAGCATCTCACGTTTCTCTCCAAAATCAAGTTTAGCTGTTAAGTCAGCTGCTCCTGCTATGTGGCCAACGCTGAGCTGACAGGCATGGGAAGAGGAATCTTTTGACTCTTAGACTTGTACAAATATTGCTTGAATGTTTATTACTAGAAGCTTAAAAACAAAAGCCACTCTCTTCTGGACTCAGCTGAAGGCTGAGCACCTGGGCCTGACTGATGGTTTTCAGGGGTGACTCCTAGGTCTCAGGACCTTGGGAAGGAAAAGCCAGAGTTTTCTTGTCTTCACCAAGATCACAAGAAGCTGAGCCACTAAATGAATGTTTACTAGGTGTCCTGTACAGAAGCCTTCCCCCTCTGCCCACATTCCACCCTTGATTTGTTGGGTGAGGCTCTTTCTTCACCTGCAATATGGGCACGACAGTATCTACCCTCATGGAGTTGCTGTGAGGATTCAAACCATTTAGCTAAAGTACAAGTATTTTGAAAGGTATCAGGCAAGCAGTGTGAGCATGTAAGCTATTATTTTAAACTCTTTTGCTTGCCAACTACAACCTAAACTTCCGTTTCCCCACCTGTAAAGGGGCAAATAGGTGATACCTCAATAGATATACATTTATACTTACCAAAAAGAAAAAAAAAAAAAAAAAAAAAGCAAGAAACTGACAAAAAGTGTCTGCACTGCAAAGGGAAATCATGGAACGTGGGGCTGCGATGGGACCAAGAGCGTTTTTTTTCGTTTTGAGTAGCACCTGTTCACTAGAACGTTCTGTCTGAAACTTCAACCATTGAGCACCTAATGAAGTTTGGCTGCTACACATACCAGAGACAAGAGAAGTGGGGTACAGAGTAGAGAAGGCTGGCAGCCCCAAAGAGAACCCATTTCCTTTCATTTAATAACTCCAGCACACCCAAAATATTTGCTACCTTCTCAGCTCAGATCCCCTTTCTCAAGTGGGCTACATTATCTCCTGAGGTGCTAGAAAGCACAGGATAATCACTGTGGACTTCCTGGAGACTTAGGGAAATCCATTCTTATGATAACACCAACATGTAATATGGGAAAATATGAAATTTGGAGCAAAGAGAATAAAGACATTTCCTGCCCAGGGCTGGCAGCTTCCAGCACCACCCCCCAGGTTCCCAAGGGGTCCTTTTGGGATCACTCAATCTCTGCCATTACAGGTACAGGGGTGGAAAAGTTTGAAAGAATCTTCAGAGAAGATTCAACAATTTTGTTTTTAATCCATGCAGACCCGCCTGCTCCCCCTTGTGACCAAGGCCCCACATTGCAAAGTAAAGGGTGTAATTAGCTCAAATTTTCTGAGACCCTGCAAGATTCATGCAAGGATTCCCTGACTCAACACTAATAGGGCCCAGAAAGGGGCAGCTCCAAAAATGCAGCCCTAGCTTCACCTAGGGTGGGAGCAGAGGTGACCAGGAGGGTTGGGGGAATTGAGTTCTTCCTCTCAGAGGAGATCAGTTTTTTTTTCACTGACTGCAACAGGGCTGAAATAGGAAAGGAGCTGATTTATTCATTCAAACCAGCCAGACGATTTACATCGTGGAAAAGCCAAGTGAGGGTTAGGAGACTTGGAACGTGCTGCTGAGTCAAGACAAACCTGGCGCTCCAACGACAGCTCTGACCCGTCCAGCTGTGGGACTTGGGGCATTTTACTTAAGTGTCACTTAACCGTTATGAGAACATCGCTCACTTTATTTTTTTAATTAAATTTATATTATTTATTTTTGGCTGCGTTGGGTCCTCGTTCCTGCGCTCGGGCTTTCTCCAGTCACGGTGAGCGGGAGCTACTCTTTGCCGCGGTCCGCGGGCTTCTCATTGTGGTGGATTCTCTTCTTGCAGAGCACGAGCTCTAGAGTGCGGGGGCTTCACTAGTTGCAGCACGTGGGCTCAGCAGTTGCGGCGCGTGGGCTCAGCAGTTGTGGCACACAGGCTTAGTTGCTCCAAAGCGCGTGGAATCTTACCGGTCCAGGGCTCGAACCCACGTCACCTGCACTGGCAGGCAGACTCTTAACTATCACTCACTTTTACTCCTTTTCCACTATTATTACAATTGCTATCCCTGAGAACAGCCACTACTTAACTGAATTATTCAACAGACAATAAGAATCAGAAGCTTCTGCACGCTAGAATATGAGCACTCTCTTGCTGCATTGCCCAGAAAAACGGTGGCAGGAATGGTGACGGAGGGGAGGATCTTTGTGTCATGTTAAAGCATCCAGGGACATTTCTTCAGGTTTAGGCAATTGTTGGATCGCTCCCTGTCAGAGGAAGAAGTTTCTAATGTGGAAGAAAAACAAACAAATCCTAAAGCAAATAACTTTATTTCAATCATTCCTTTTTAAAGAACCAAGGAAATATAGAAAATATTAAAAAAAAACACGAACAGCTGCAATTCAGGGGGGTAAATGAAGGGCCGATACAGCCCTTAACACGCGACAGCCTCCAGAGCGAGGGTCGGCACGGCATCGGCATGGGGCTCCGTGGGAAGGGCGGGCTCCTCTGTCCCAGCTCGAGGCCAAGGAGTCAGAATCCCCAGGGGGTGGGACCAGGGAATCTGCCTTTTTAAAACGAGCTTTCCCGCTAATATTCCATTTGCAAGGTCTCACCCTCATACCCAAGAGGACTTGGTCATAGTTCCTCTCGTCCAAAATCCAGGCTGGAACTCAACTAATCCTAAACTAAAACTCAAGAATAGCACACCAGATGCCACCTGTTGTTTTTCAGAGTCTCAAACTTTGGAGGAAATACATTCCGCCTGCCATGTTTTTCCCTCTCTAAGGGCACCTGTCGGCATCTGGAACTGTGGTTCCACTAGTGTTTCATCGGTCCTAGGCCTTATTCCCCACCTGAAGTCATGCTCCTCTCTGTGTGACATCAGGCGGAGACTAAGGCCAAGAAGGTGGCAAGAGGCTCCTAAGCAACAAGGCGTGCTGGCTCCTGGCCGGGGGGACTGGCGACGCCGTGACGAGGAGTCAGAGGGGGCTGTCAGGTGCTGGCCGCGCAGGCCTGGGACGGGAACGGCGACAGCCAGGACCTACGCCCCTTGCTTAGCAGCCCCGGGTGCTGAGAAGCAGCGCATCTGTACGACCTCACTGCTCACAGGAAACGGTTTGCATGGGTTCAGTGACTTCACTCTCCCTCGCCTGGAGAGGGCCGTCACGGGGGGAAGGGGACAAGGGTCACATGTGAGCAAGCCGCGGGCAGCATTGCCGCGGCTGCCAAGTCTTGGGTTCACTTGGGGCCGAGGCACTCCACAATCCCGTTCCCCTTCATGCCATCAAAGAAGAAGAAGTTGTTGTGAGGAGGGTCCCTTTGAGACAGGGCCTGGGGAGCGAAACAAGAAGAGGGTTCAGCTCAAGTGCTTTAAAAGGGATAAAATGGAGAAAAGAGAATAAACCCCCAAGCTGAAACCTTCTAAAAGCAACGTGGGCAGTGGGTCGCAAGAGACGTTGATTTTGCTCCCCAGGGGCTATTTGGCTATGTTGGGAGACACTTCTGATTGTAATTGTCATGTCCCTTTGCTCTGTCCCTTACCAGCTGTGTGTCCTTGAGCAGATCATTTAGCCTCTCTGACCTTTACTTTCCCCATGTAAAAGGAAAATAACAAATGTTTTATCCTAGGGATTAAAAAAGATGCTGTACCTCAAATATCTAAAACAATGCCTAACATGGAGAAGCACCGCTTGGCTAACGGCAGCAATAATTATTTATGACTATTCAACTGAGAAAGGCACTGATTCAGTCCAACACGTCTGAGGCCGCAGCCTCCGTCACCTGGAGGGACACTCACTGATGCAGAAGCGGCGCTTCCACGAGAAGGCGGTGCTGCCTGCCCTCCACGGGACACGCCAGGGCTGGGGTCCAGAGGGCCTGGGACGTGCCAGTCAGCCATGAAAATGATGATTATCTCGTGGGGTTAACAGAAGTTCACAGCACTGTTAGAGATGGAGTTAAGAGTCCCTGAAATTACACGCTGAATCATGTGTGTACCTGTGTGTACTGGGGAAAGGTCCATAGGCGATAGTGGACATTTTCAATGCAAGAAGGGTTACTGTTTAAAGAGGAAGACATCACACCCACGCAGACTGCTAGGCAGGGTGTCACGGTCTCCGGGAGCACCGGGCTGTCATCCCTAAGGCAGGACCTCTTTACAAGGTTGGGAGTGTGCTCTAAACATCCCGAACCTCTCCTCCTTGCACTGAGTGCCAATCCCAATCCACTTTCTCATCTGTAAAATGGAGACAATTATACCTATTCCGAGTGGTTATTCCCTAAATAACCATTCTTCTGAGGAAAATGTATTGAGCATCTACTCTGTGTCAGGTATTGTGCTAGATATTAAGGATTCTGAAGTCCCTCCCTGCCTGGGGCTTGGATCAGAGGTTTGCTTCTCTGGGCTGGCATATGAAATGGCAAATAAATGGCCCCTGCCTGCTAGGGCCCCTGGTGAGTATGAAACGCGATCAAGCTTGTAATGTGTCGGGCATGTAGTAAATTCTCAATAAACGGGAGCTGCTATGACCAACGGGGGCCAGAGGTCCTTTCCCAATATCTGAGGCCCCAAGCACTCAGCCAGGTGGAAGGGCCCAAGAGCCCACAGGTGGATCTTAGACCTGAGAACCCAAGTTCCAGGAGATGACACAAGGCGTTTTCACGTGGAGCTTGATAAGGCTGCTGCTGTCACTCTCACCTCTAGTACTCTAGGTGGGGAGACCGACCGCGGACAGTGGGGAGAGAAAAGAAGGATGATTAAACCCAAGGAAGCGGGACATGACAGAGGACATGGGTAGAACATGTGGTGTCTGCGATGATGCAAGGAAGGAGGGAAACAAAGATGATTCCAAGGGAACAGACTTATACATTTGCCCCCCTCGTCTCCCGATGTTTACTTTTTACGGGTGGTCAGATGGTCCCACCAGGGAAAAGGGGGAGGTCCACGGCCCTCGGATTGTAGGCCTTTACCGCCAGCTGGCCGAAGCGGGAACGGTGTTAAGTAAGGGGGAGTGGCGGGGACAAGACAGCAGGGCATGGGGTGAACATGGGGCAAAAGGTAAATGTGCTTCCCAAGCAAGATGGGGGTAGGAGGAGATTCCAAACACACCCAGCAACCACGAATGCAGAGTACTCTGGCTATCTGGGATAAACAGAAACAAGATGCTGGGCGACAGCTGTCCCCTGCAGGCAGGAAGGAGGGGGCTGCACTAGAGGTTAGGACTGGCATGCAGAGAAGCCCCTGCACACAGTGGGGTCAAGGCCACCTGCCCGACCCACAGTCTCCACCCCACATGAAAAACTCAGGGAGCAGCTTCTCAATGGGAGGCATGGAGGTGAGGCTAAGGGCACAAGGACGGTGGCCCCGGTCCACACAGAGCCCCGCCGGACGGGAGGGCCTTTAGGGAGGGCACCTGAGGCCTGATGGCAGAGCAAAGGCTCAGAAACCAGATGGCACGGGCTCGAGTCCTGGCTCTGCCGCTTCTCTGCACCTCAGTGCCCCCTTCATACAGCAGGGATCACCAGCTCCTACCTCTTGGGTTGTTGTAAGGATCAAATGAGCCTATCCACGTAGGGAACACGGTCTCTGTGCGGTAGGTACGCAATGAGCTTTCAAGAAATGTTATCTACTATTGTTGTCGTCACTGTAGGCCACAAAAAATATATTATGTTCCCATTCCCCCCCTGACTTTTCCATCACTGTACTCTTTCCTGCCTCAGAATCCTTCTCAACACAGTCCTCTGGGCAGCCAACTTCTCAGACTGGGGACATAGCTGAACTTTTTTATCAGTCTGGGTTAAGCAGAAGGCATGAGCAAGAAAGCAGGCACGGCATCCCATGCTTCTCCTCTTCTCCCACTGTACCTCCTCGGTGCTCACCCCTACTGCCTATGACATAGAAAGTTAGATTTAGGGAAAGAATTGATCCAGAGAGAAGGATCAGGAAAGAAGAGAGAAAAAAAAGGCCTCGAGAGGATGGTGGGACCATCAAATTGAGTCAAATGTTTCCAGAGCAGGACAAAGTAGTGAGAGCTGGTCTCCAAATCGTCCTCCTAAGCTCAAACCTGACGTGTAAATGGACATGGAGAATTATTTGACCAGGCACGACTCTGCTGCATGAAAGAAAAGGACACCCCATCACTGCAAGTCCACTAAAGCAGTTAAGAACCTGCAAAAGGCAAATTCAATATCTTTGGGCAAATATCAAAGTCCCCAAAGAAAGTAAAATACATCTGGGGGTATGCTATAGTTCTGGCAACTCAAATGTTCCAGAAGAGACTCAAAAGGCTGTGCTACTTACTTGGTTACCTCATGACCCTACATGAAATGCTTCTCTTCTGAGAGGGACAACGGCACCTGCCTAACATGGGCACAGGTCACCCTGGATAGAGCCTTGTGGGGCTCCTGGCACAGTGCACAGGCCCCACTGGCACTGATCTCCCCCTGCTCTATACACGCCCATGGCGTGTGTAGTAACGAGAGGGTGCTTTGACGCCATGGCCATGGGTGGAGAGAAACTGTGAAGCAGAGGTGGAGAAGCGCGGGTCGTGGAATCCCTTCTCTGGGCCTCGGTGTCCACCCTCTAAATGGGGGTCAGGACAGTGCCCATTTCATAAGAGCTGTAAGAGGCAGAATACCTGACAAATACCATAAGCACCAGATAACCGGCTGGTATAGTTAGGGGACGGTGCACAGCACCTCACAAGCTCTTTGTCCAGCTCTGAGTAGGCAGGCACTCAAAGATCATTTGCTGCAGGCCCACCTGGATGGGCTGGAGAGAAGAGGATGGGGTGGAAAAAGGAAGGCACAAAGGCAATGGGGAAGGCAGGAAACAGGGTGAGTGGAGTCAGAGAAGCCAGGCAGCTCTCTAAGACAGTCCCGGGTTCTCTCTGTTGGCACATCCAAGGTCATGGTGCGGAGGGTCAACGATTTTCTATGCCACAGTGACTTTTTACCTTCACAATTTCCTGGGCCAGGATCCCTCCAACCACTGCACACACTGGGGCCATCTCAGAGAAGCAGTATCTAAAAGAGAAGACAAATGAAATGGAGCACCGAGGAACAGGAAGGCTGGTAAGGACATCTGGAAAAGGTCAGTAGTGGGTTCACCTGAATGAAAACATCTCCTACCAGGAGGAGTCAATTCAGACAGCAACGCTAATGCTGGCAACTAGGCGTGAAAATTAAATCTGATCCAGGTTAGTAGGTGGCTGGGAATGACCTCTGAACCTTGGCAGGCAAGAATTGTTTCACAACTTTTTTTTTTTTTTTTTAAAGTTAAAGGAAAGGCTATATCTGTGCGTCCTAAAAATAAAGTCCTACAAATATCAGATGTTTCAGTGCCCTGGTCACATTCTCGCAATTCTCTCCTGACCCACAATGGGCAGTGGGCTCTATATGCTATTCCCAGACAAATGTCAGGAGTAGGCCTGTGTTAACATGCAGGAGGCATGGGAAAGTCGGGGCCTGAGATTAAAGCACGGGAGCAGAAAAAGCCTTCACTACCCACGTAGATACCAACCCTTCCGGGCCAGGATGGGCATCCAGAGGACAAATTTTAGCTAATATTGTCACCTGCCCCAATCACCCATCCTGGACAGCCAAACGCTTTCTCCCCCCCACCTCCCCAGAGGAACCATGCCTCGCCAGTTCCCATCCCTGAACACAAAAGGGTTTTTTAAATGAGCAAATTGAGGTGCAGGCAAGTTAAAAGGAAAGCTTCCCTACGGAACCCTACCACGAGGAGACCACCTCCCGTCTTCTTGGTTTGGTACATACCCTTCTAGACATTTTTAAAAGGGCACATATCTAAATATATATAATTTAAAACCCAAGTCATAGCAGCTATTATTCATTGTGCCCTGTAACCTACTGATGGATATTTAAACTGTTCAACATTGTGACCATACATCTTGGCAGTGGTGTCCAAACAATTCCTTATGGCAAATTCCCAAATATAGAATTGTTGAGTCCTGATACATTTTGCCAAAATGCCCTCCAGAAAGGTTATACCCATTCAGCTCCCATCAACTGTGCTTGGGGATGCCCATCTCCTCACCCCCTGGCCGGGCCCAGCACTCCCATCTGTCCATCCACAGAGGCTGCTCTTCCTCCCGCGTACCAAGGTCCACTGCAGAACTATAAAATACACAGAGAACTATACCAAAGAGAAACTAGTCACCATAATTCTACTACTCAAAGACAGTCAAATGTGGGAATATTTTTCCTTTAAAAAAAATTCACCTACATTCTATGTGATCGTACAATACAAATTTAACATTCTGCTTTTTTTTATCATCTCAACAAAATGCTAGCAAACCAAACCAGCAACATATAGACACATGATCACTTCAACAGACACAGAAAAAGCATGAGACAAAATCCAGCACCTCTTCAAGATAAAAACACTCAACAAACTGGGAAGAGAAGGAAATTTCTTTAAACTGATAAAGGGCATCTACGAAAAATCCACAGCTAACATCTTACTTAACGGCAAAAGACTGAAAGATCAGGAACAAAACAAGGATGTCTGCTATCACCACTTCTATTCAACATTGTACTGGAGGTTCTAGCCGGGGCATTTAAGGAAGGAAGGAAAAAGAAATAAGGGGCATCCAGACTGGAAAGAAGAAGTAATACATATATTCATAGATGACATGATCTGGTATATAGAAAATTCTAAGGAAACCACAGAAAAATTATTTGAACTATTAAATTCAGCAAGGCTGCAGAAGACAAGATTAACATACAAAAATCAATCTACTTCTATACATGAGCAATGAACATCCTTAAAATGAAATTAAGATTTTGACTTACAATAGCATCCAACAGAATAAAATATTTCAGAATAAATTTAACAATAAATGTGTAAAACTTATACTCTGAAGACTACAAAACATTGTTGAAAGAAATAAAAGACTTAAATAAATAGAAAGATATCCCCAAGTTCATGGATCAGAAGACTTAATATTGTTAAGATGGCAATACTCTCCAAATGTTACTCGGACAACTGGGTCTCTAAAGGCAAAAGAATTAATGTGGACCCCTACTTCACATCATGTACAAAAGTTAATTCAAAAATGGATCACAGACCTAAATGCAAAAGCTAAAACTGTAAAACTCTTCAGACGAGAACATACATGTAAAAACGGGGGAAAAAAAGATAAATTATATTTCATAAAAGTTAAACATTTCTACTTCAAAGGATACTATCAGGAAAGTGAAAAGACAACCCACAGAATGGGAGAAAATTTTTACAAATCATGTATCTGACAAAAGGACTTGTATCCAGGGACCTCTTACAATTTAACAATAAAAAGATAACCCAATTTAAGAATGGGCAAATGATCTAAATAGACATTTCTCTAAAAACATACACAAATGGCCAGTAGGCACATGAAAAGATGCTCTACATCATTAGTCATCAGGGAAATGCAAATCAAAACCACAGTGAGATGCAACTCATTACCCACTAACACTGAAACAGACAGACAATAACACTTGTCGGCAAGGATGTGGAGAAATTGGAACCTGGATAAAGTGCTGGTGGGATGGTAAAGTGGTGTGCCCACTGTGAAAGAGAGTTCAAATTGTTAAACAGAGTTACCATATGAGCCATCAATTCCACCCTTTGGTATACATATCCAAGAGAAATGAAAACTTATGTTCACACAAAAACACATGAATGTTTATACTGGCTTTAGTCACAATTGCCAAAAACTGGGAACAACCCAAATGTCCTTCATCTGGTGCATAAACTGTGGTACATCCATACAGTGGACTACTACTCGCGATAAGAAGAAATGAGCTATCGATTCACACAACATGGATGAATCTCAAAGGTATTAGGCTAAGGGAAAGAAGCCAGACTCGAAAAGACTACACATGCTGTATGATTCCATTTATATTACATTATTGAAAAAGGCAGAACTACAGGGACAGAGAACAGGTCAGTGGTTGCAGGTACGGAAGGGGCTGATTACTCCAAGGCAGCATGAGGGAGTTTGGGGGGTGGGGGGGTGTGTGACAAAACTTTTCCATATCTTGTTTGTGGTGGTAGTTTCACAACTCTGTGTCTTCGTAAAATTTTACGGAACTTTAAAACAAAACACACAAACAACTCACAGTACTGCATAACAAAAAAGAATAAATTTGACTGTATGTAAATTAAAAAAAAAAAACCATGAGGAAACAAGAACAAATTTCACTGTATAAGTCTAAGTAATAAAAACTAAACAAGACAAAAACAAGCATCATCTCAAGACATAATCAGACAAGTTCAGAATATGGGATATTCTACAATATAACTGGCCTGAACTCCTAAAAAAAAAAGGCAGTAAACTGTTCTAGATCAGGAGTTGGAAAACTTTCTTTGTAAAGAACCAGACATTAACATTCTGCTTTAAAGCCAAATAATTTTTTGGCTTTATAGGCCATATGGTCTCTGTTTAAACTCTTCGTAAAAACTCTACAAAAGCTGTCACAAATAATACACAAATGAGTAGGTGTGGAATAAAACTTTATTTACAAAAGCAGGTGGCAAGGAACAGTTTGCCAACTCCCAGATTAAAAGAAGCACAGAACCAAACGCAACAGATGAACTCTGATGCATTCTTAAGCATCATGTCATCATTCTGCCCCCCTCCCCAAAATAAAAAAGCAAAATATTAACAACTGAATCTAACTGAGTGGTATATAGATGTTTACTACTGTTCACTATTCTTTCCATTTTTCTGTATGCTTGACGTTTTTCATATCATTTTTTTTTTAATAAATTTATTAATTTTATTTTATTTATTTATTTTTGGCTGTGTTGGGTCTTCACTGCTGCGGGCGGGCTTTGTCTGGTTGCAGTGAGCCAGGGCTACTCTTTGTTGCAGTGCACGTGCTTCTCACTGCGGTGGCTTCTCTTGTTGCAGAGCACGGGCTCTAGGCACACGAGTTTCAGTAGTTGTGGCACGTGGGCTTCAGTAGTTGTGGCGCACAGGCTTAGTTGCTCCGCGGCATGTGGGATCTTCCCGGACCAGGGCTCGAACCTGTGCCCCCTGCATTGGCAGGTGGATTCTTAACCACTATGCCACCAGGGAAGTCCCTTTCATATCATTTTTAATCTGTGTATTTGCATTTGCTCTGTAATATTAACTCTCTAATGCCTTTCCAATTTCTCTTTCTTATAAATATGATAATGAATATCTTCTGTACATAAGTATTTGCTCACATTATTTCTTTCGGGTATATTCTCATTATCAAGGAGCAGAATTACTGGGCTAAAGAGGGAACACTTAAATGACTCTCGATACTTATTTCCAAACCGCCTCCTTAAAAGGTTGTACCTTTTCCCATCACGCTTACTAACAATGAATATTTTTTTTTTAATCTACAAAGGATTTTTGTTGATTTTACATAATCTCTGATAAAAAATATAATACCAAATGCAGTGATTTTCTCTGGTTTACGGAATTATGAGTAATTTTCATTTTCCTCTTTCTAAATTGTTTAAATTTTTTATACAATTTTTAAAAGTTACTTTCCATTCAGTTATTACAAAATATTAGCTATACATGGTGCAGCCTAAATAAATAAATAAATATTGGTTCTATTCCCTGTGTTGTACAATACATCCTTGAGCCTATCTTACACCCAATAGTCTGTGCCTCCCACTCCTCCTCATTTTCATCTTTGAATTTATTCCACACTATCTGATTTTTCCATAAGATATATATTATCTCTGAAACTTAAAAACCAGTAAGTTCACCAAAGGACAAATATTGTATAATTCCACTTATACAAGATACGTAGAACAATCAAATTCATAGAGACAGAAAGTAGAATAGAGGTTATCAGGGGCTGGGGCAACACAATGGGAAGTTAGTGTTTGACAGGGACAGAGTTTCAGTTTGGGATGATGAAAAAGTACTGGAGATGGATAATAGTGACAGGTGCACAACAATGTGAATGTACTTAATGCCACTGACCTGTCCATTTACGAATGGTTAAAATGGCATAATTTATGTTGTGTGTATTTCACCACAATAAAAAAATTTTTTTGAAACAGTAGAAGTTATATTACACATACAAATTACGAATGTTCATCACAAGTGTTTATAATAGTGAAAAACTATAAATAACTCACGTACCCACCAATAAGGTAATGGCTAAATAAATAACCATATGGCAGACAATGAAACATTACGCAGCACAAGTGAAGTTATGGATCTGTATTTGTGACACAAACAAGTCCATGATATGCTGGAAAAAGAAGGCTATCACATGAAAGGTACAATCTCATTTTGATATTTAAAAAGAGAAAAAACATGAGTAAATACACATACTGATGTCCGTGAGGCTAAACCCCCAAATTAAACCCCAAGTTAGCAGTGGCTACTTCTCACTGGGAGGACTATGGATGATCCTTTTCTTCCCTTTTATATTTGCTGGCAATGGGCATCTGTTACTTTCATAATCAGAAAAGCAATAAAGCTCTCTGAAAAGAGAATAAATAACATAACGTGAAGGGACAGGACAAGCAGATCACAGACAGATGAGGGAAATGGAGACTTGGGCACAGCTTTCCCTACTCAAGCAAGCACACCCTGCTCGGAAATGGCAGTGGGTAATTTGTGAGGGTAGCTCAGCTGCCAGACGGCGGCTCATTTCCTCGCCGCATCCCTATCCCATCTCCACCAGCCTCATCTCCACCAGCCACAGACGGACTTCGAGAGGCCGTCAACCACCTCTTACTTAAAAGGCAATAGAGAGGGAGCGCCTGAGCACATGAGGCGTAGTCATGGGAAAGCGGTTTCTGCAAAGGGGTAGGGGGGACACTTTGGAGAGGAAACTAGCCGGCAGCTCGTCCGGCTGTTAGCAGTTAGGCTGTGGCTTTCTCCTTCTGGGAAGCGGGGCCTCTGCCACTGGCTGGCGATGCAGAGGCAGGCCGTTCATCACTCTAAACACCCAAATCAGTCACTCGGCGGCTTCTCAGGCCCGGCACGCGGCACTGGGTGTGCTCGGCGGCCCTGCGGCCTGGCTACGTCCACTGAAGCTGGAGCCCTGCAGAGCCTGCCCGCCTCCTGCCATGAAGCGCAGAGCAGGCACCACTTGCTCCTCCACCAAGAGAAGTGTGCCCGCTGTTAGCCCGAAACAGGGACCCCATCCCAGCCTGCAGTGTCATCAGCCCCGACCTCCCAGTGCTAATTTACAAAAGCACCTTGTAGACAGCTGCCTCTTTCTGGCTGAGGGCCCGGCAGGGGATTCAAAGCCCACTGCTGGTCTTAAATCGGCTGAGGATTGCTGGTGTCTAAGCGAGGCTCCCAGCCACGAGTGAACAAGGAAAGGACTAGGGAATGAAGGGACTCCGATTTACTTTACTGCTGAAAAGGAACCAAGGTACTGTGCTGTTACCAGCGATTAGCAGTGTGGTGAGATCTTGGTTGGCTACTTACTAAAACCTTGGACAAGTGACTATCTTTCTGAGCCTCAGTTTCTTCATTTAACTCATGGGAAAATAATAATACACACTTTGAGGATCATTGTAACAATTAAACGTGGCTGTGTTGGTAAAGCACAGAAAGTCTTCAATACGTGGTGCTGTTGTTATTAGCTGTATAACCTCATACTAGTCACTGAACTTCTCTGAGCTCTAAATTAACTTTCCCTCTCCTATAAAATGGGCTGTTGTCAAGAGAGAGCATGTACAGAAAGCAACTACCACAATGCCTGGTATTATAACAGCTGCTCAGTAAATTCTAGCCATCATTATTACTGCTACAAGCTGGAGCACAGCAAAGCAGTTTAGGGAGCCCCCCAAATACAGCAAAAGAGAGTGAGAGTAATGAGATGACCCCAGAACTGCTTGGAAGGGGTTCCTGACCCAGTCTCCCTTTGGACCGATCCAATCAAATCCTAAACCTGATTGTGTATAAGAGCAAAAGACTGGTCGCCTAAGGTGAAAGCATCCCAGCGCCTAAGGGCGAGGACGCTGGGAACAGGGATGCCTTTGCTGCTGAGGGTATAAACTGATAGGTCATCAATGGGGGCAATGGGGCAATATCTACCAAATGATTAACCCATTCTCCTGACCCCGCCACTCCATTTATCGTGCAGTTATACCTGCACACATACAAGGTCACCTCGATTTTTCATATACTGCTGTTGTACCAACAGAAGGACAGAGGGCCACAGGAGGTGGCAGAAAGTGGCAAAGGAGGCTCTCCTCAGGGCTTTCGGTCTTAATAAAGCATCTCCCCAAATTAAGGCAAATACTGACAACAGACATTTATCAATCCAGGCTGAACTGTGATAAGTACTGAGACCAACCTGACAAAGTCTTCGGGAAGCAGGTCAGGATTAACACCCAGGGAGTCAAGCACATCGTTTCGAATCTGGAGCAACAACTCAGAATCTTCCCCAAAGGTATCACAACTAGGATCTCTTCCTTTATCTGTGCGGAACTTCAGGAGCACTGGGAAAGGAAGAAGACAGGTTAAAAAGCAAGTCTTTTCACAATCTACAGACTGGGAGAAAGTATTTGCAAGTAATGTGACCAAAAATGGCTTAATTTCCAAAATATACAAACAGCTCATACAACTCAACAACGAAAAAACAAACAACCCAATTGAAAAATGGGCAGAAGACCTAAATAGACATTTCTCCAGAGAAGACATAAAGATGGCCAACAGGCTCATGAAAAGAGGCTCAATATCGCTAATTATTAGAGAAATGCAAATCAAAACTACAATGAGGTACCACCTCACACGGGTCAGAATGGCCATCATAAAAAAAATCTACAAATAACAAATGCTGAAGAGGGTGTGGAGAAAAGGGAATCCTCCTACACTGTTGGTGGGAATGTAAACTGGTGCAGCCATTATGGAGAACAATATGAAGGTTCCTCAAAAAACTAAAAACAGAGTTGCCATATGATCCAGCAATCCCACTCCTAGGCATATATCCAGACAAAACTATAATTCAAAAAGATACACGCATCCCTATGTTCACAGCAGCACTATTCACAATAGCCAAGACATGGGAACAACCTAAATGTCCATCGACAGATGAATGGATAAAGAAGAGGTGGTATATATATACAATGGAATACTACTCAGCCATAAAAAGAATGAAATAGGTGGTGCAGTGGTTAAGAATCTGCCTGCTGATGTGGGGGACACAGGTTCGAGCCCTGGTGCAGGAAGATCCCACATGCTGTGGAGCAACTAAGCCTGTGCGCCACAACTACTGAGCACACGTGCCGCAACTACTGAAGCCTACGCACCTAGGGCCCGTGCTCCACAACAAGAGAAGCCACCACAATGAGAAGCCCGCGTACTGCAACCAAGAGTAGCCTCCGCTCGCTGCAACTAGAGAAAGCCTGCGCACAGCAACGAAGACCCAACGCAGCCATAAATAAATAAATAAGTAAATAAGTAAATAAATTTATTTTAAAAAAATGAAATAAAGCCATTTGCAGCAACACAGATCGACCTAGAGATTATCATACTGAGTGAAGTCAGAAAGAGAAAGACAAATACCATATGATATCACTTATATGTGGAATCTAAAATATGACACAAATGAACTTATCTATGAAATAGAAACAGACTCACAGACATAGAGAACAGACTTGTGGTTGCCAAGGTGTTTGGGGGAGGGAAGGATTGGGAGTTTGGGATTAATAGATGCCAACTATTATATATAGGATGGATAAACAACAAGGTCCTACTGTACAGCACAAGAGAACTATATTCAACACCCTGTGATAAACCATAATGGAAAAGAATATGAAAAAGAATGTCTATATATGTATAACTGAATCACTTTGCTGTACAGCAGAAATTAAGACCTTTTTTTTTTGGCATCACATCTCTCTTTATTGGTGAATTCTCTTTTAAAGACTAGAACTATCTGCAAACACAATATCAAGACAGCAACTAAACATAGACTAGTGGAAAGTATTAGAATTGAGGCTGACATAAATTAGCAATGATTATGGTACTATCATTTTATTTATTTATTTATTAAAAAAATTTTTTAACATCTTTATTGGAGTATAATTGCTTTACATTGTTGTGTTAGTTTCTGCTGTGTAACAAAGTGAATCAGCTATATGTATACATGTATCCCCATATCCCCTCCCTCTCACCCTCCCTATCCCACCCCTCTAGGTGGTCACAAAGCACAAAGCTGAGCTCCCTGTGGGATGCAGCCGCTTCCCACTAGCCATCTATTTTACATTTGGTAGTGTATATATGTCACTTCATCCCAGCTTACCCTTCCCCCTTCCCGTGTCCTCAAGTCCATTCTCTACGTCTGTGTCTTTATTCCTGCCCTGCTCCTCGGTTCATCAGAACCATTTCTTTTTTTTTAGATTCCATACATATGTAACACAACATTTTAAATCAACTATACTTCATTCAATAAAATAAATTTTTTAAAAAGCAAGCCTTTTCATAATAAATAAATCCTTATAGATGTTGATAATTAAACACATTTTTTTTTCATTCTACAGGAAGTAGTACATTAATTAAAATGTGGGGGCTTCCCTGGTGGCTCAGTGGTTAAGAATCTGCCTGCCAACGCAGGGGACACGGGTTCGAGCCCTGGTCCGGGAAGATCCCACATGCCGCGGAGCAACTAAGCCCATGCACGACAACTACTGAGCCTGTGCTCTAGAGCCCGCCTGCCACAACTACTGAGCCCACGTGACACAACTACTGAAGCCCGCGTGCCTAGAGCCTGTGCTCCGCAACAAGAGAAGCCACCGCAATGAGAAGCCCGCGCACCGCAACGAAGAGTAGCCCCCGCTTGCCGCAACTAGAGAAAGCCCGCGTGCAGCAACAAAGACCCAATGCAGCCAAAAATAAATACATAAATAAATAAATAAATATATATATATATATATATATACACATATAAATTAAAATGTGGGCCAAGTGAAAGGTAACACTTTTCATTTATTCAACAAATATAGTCAGAAAGGTAATCGAATATTGCAAAAATGACTAAAATTACTGTGATGAGTGCCATGACAGTACAACAGAGGATGTGACATCCTCTATAGGGTGCTGTCAAGTAAAGATTCCCTGAGGAAGCAACATGAGCGAAGTATGTGTGGGCTTGGGAAGAAGGGTGGGGGCAACTTCCAGCAGAGGGAAAAGAGAGGTCAGGTGGAGGAGGCATGCATTCCAGGCATCAGTTCAAAGGATGAACTGCTTCAGCCAGAAAGGCCAGCCAAGTGCTCAGACTCATCAGACAGGCAGATCATTACAAACAAAACCTCCCTTACTTACTACAACCACTATGTCAACCTCCAGAAACGGACGTTTTGTTCCGGATGTGAACCAGAGGAAAGGTTCAGATGATGGCAGCAAATCAGCACTACTGTATAACAAGACCCTAACAAGGTTTGAAATTGTAGCGCAAACGAAAAGACACAGGCAGGAGCAGAAGACTGATCAAAATACAAGCACCTTCTACCGCCACAATGCCTTGTCTGGGTGCCCACTGCAGGCTGGCTGGGTGGCATTCTTGTTCCCCACATGCCCCCCAAGGCAGGCGCACAGTCAGCCTGGAGCCTCGTCTCTAGGGCAGTCCTCCTCCCACACCACACAGGCTGTTCCGGAGCAGAGGTAGAGCGGGGTAGATCCCCGGGTGCCCTGGGAGAGCCCCTCACACTCACAGTTCACAAACTGCTTCCATTTAAGTCTCATCAGCATTTGCTGACTGAAAAAGTGAACTTATCCAGCAAGTTACACTCTCCCTCAGTACAAGGGGCTCTTCCCTAAAAGATAAGGTGGACTGAAAACTCAGGCAATTGTTGTGAGGCTCTTTAAAAACGCAAGTATTTGGAACTTGCCCCAGACTAAGGAATCATTGTCCTTCTCTTTGTTTTCTTAAGACTCACAGTTTTGGTGACGAGCAGTGCGGTGAGAACCGCCCTCCAAGAAGCAGTAGGAATTCATTCATTCACCTGCACAAGCGAGCACTCAGTGTGCGCGGCTGACCTATGTGCCGAAGGTCCGATGGTGAGCAAGGGAGTTTTGGTCTCTGCAGTCTGAAAGCGATGGCGGGGGAGGATGGGGAATTTAGGGGTCAAGACAGATGGCTCCACTGAAGCCTGAGAGAAGTTCATCAATGGGCTACACAGTGTTCTGAGAAGATCCCAAAACGTGGAGGCCCAGGTAAAAGAAGACGCAACCTGCTTCTGGGCTATGCTTTTCTCAGTGCCGGTGTCAGAGGAAGATCGCTTGTCATGTGCCCAGCATAGGGCTCTGCACATCAGAGGTTTTCTATTCTTTATTTTAAAAAGGTTCCAGAACACCTGTTTTGAATATTGTTTGCTGGCTGGGACTGTTACTCTCCTCTCGTTTTCAAGAACACAGCTTCTACAACCCTCAATTCTACCTGACCACTTGGCAGACAACTCAAAAGTCGATGACAATTTGGATGCTGGCTAACGCAGACCTGCCATCACCTAAGCTCAACTTCTAACTTTGCAGATGTGTCACTGGGATTCCAATTTGGAGTAAACAAATGCAATCAATCAAGCATTTGGGGACAGGGTGGAGAAAAGACTGCAGAGTGGCAGGTCATCGCTGTTTACACCAAGCCTCTTTCCCAACAATGTCCTGTGAAGACAAAGGAACCTGGAAATCTGCTAGTCCAGTCAAAAGAGGATACTCCGAGCGGACTGTATCGAATGTCAGCACTAATTCTGTCAATCACTCCTGAGAAGATGGACCCAGAATGTGCATCAGTGTTGCCTGAGCAGATGACGGAGGCAGTGCCAAGGGCAGGCCGTTTGTAATGCACAGTCCGAGGCCCAGTGGCAAGCACGTGGGAACGGAATGAGGCTGCTGGACAGCAGCAGGAGTCCCGCCCTAGCTGCCTCCTGTGCAGTCCTCTTATTTCCGTGTCACTGGGACAGAAGCACCAACTGTCACAAGGCACAGAGGAGAGAGGATCATTTTTTCAGCCCTCACCACAAAACTTTTCATCCTTTGGTTATGAAACACAGCTCCTGAAGCATACTCAAACAATTATAACAACTGCAAAACAAACAATGCCTACTCCATGCCAGGCACCATTCTAAACCTTTTACATCCACAATAACCCAGGGAGGTAGGTAGGTCTGAATGCTCTTCCTACTTTACAGGTGAACTTCAAACCGAAGTTCAGAGATTGAGCGGCTTGTTCAATGGGACGGCCAATGGGTAGTGGCGTAGAAATGCCAATGCTGGCATTCGGAATCTGTGCTTCTTGATCCAGGAGAAAGCCAGGACCATCAGGAATGCAGCCCAGGGATTCCAAGTGGTCTGGCTCTTTGCCCCCCACCTCAGGAAGGCTCCTATTCGACATTTCTGTGAGATGCATTTTCATGACGGGGCCCTGCCCTCTCTCAACTGGTCCTTTTTAAAAAAATAAAAAATAAATAAATAAATAAATAAATTTATTTATTTATTTATGGCTGAGTTGGGTCTTTGTTGCTGCGCACAGGCTTTCTCTAGTCGTGGCGAGCAGGCTTCTCATTGCGGTGGCTTCTCTTGTTGCGGAGCACGGGCTCTAAGCACATGGGCTCAGTAGTTGTGGCACATGGGCTTAGCTGCTCCGCGGCATGTGGGATCTTCCCGGACCAGGGCTCGAACCCGTGTCTCCTGCATTGGCAGGCGGATTCTTAACCACTGCGCCAGCAGAGAAGCCCCTGGTCCATTAATTTTAAGTTACTAGTTCAGTGGGTGAGAAGTGGAGGTGGAGGCCGTACGAAACCTTGCCCATCAATCTTCAGAGGGTAAGACCAGTTTCATCTCAGAAAGAAATAAGACGGCACTCAGAGGAGGAGCAGAGGCAGCCAGCAGCTGGCCCCGCTGTTTCTCTGGGTCCCTTGCCTGTTCCTGGTGCAGGCCGCCTGGACGTGGGCCGGCAGCCTGGCACCGTCCAGATACCTTGCTGACCACATCTGAAGTCTGCTCAGGGCCTCCGGGAAGGGGGCCAGTCAGTCCGGCCACTTATTTGCAGCAAAGCAAACAGAGGCTGTATTTTGCACTCTTTTTCTAATGTCAGCACTCCAGTTAGCAGGGGTGGAGGAGGGGTGGGAAGAAGCCCAGTGCTCTAGACGGGCAGCAGCCTCAGAACTGACCCTAGCCCTGAACGAGTTCTCGCTTATTAAATTCTCCTCTTTGTTCTGCTGTCCGCCCTCCCAAATAGCCAGACACACACATAGCACTGTTGACTGTGCATTTCTGAAGAGCACCTCCCCACCAGTTTCCAGATTATGAAACTATTCCATGAAGATCAAATACTGTCAGGGATGCCAAAAGATGACTCATTGAAACATATTAAAACACTGCACAAAATAAGAGTTCCAAACTTGATTAACTTCATCTGCACCTTTTAATTAACTCGGGTTGCAGAAGTCCAGGGGGGATGACATTCACCGCTACGGAGGATAGGCTGGGGTCTCTGCTATAGTTCAGGACTTGCCCATGTAACAGAGAAGACAAACTTTGAAAAGGGGAAACCAAGCACCTTTTCATGGATTAGAAGAAAAACTGCGTACGTGTGAATAAACTACTACTTTTGCAAAAAGAAATTAACTCAAATTCAATCTGAATCAGAATACCAGATTAGTGTTATAACAGGAATTTGGGAAGCAATGTTATTAATCACTCTATTTCTTTCTAAACATTTCTTATTGCATTTAAATGGCATGATTATATTTAGCATAATCACTAAGGCCATCGAAAGACTCCAGTATTTTTATAGGAAAAAAATGAAATCAATGTTGCAAACTAGCTCCAACCCAACTGCTGTTTCCCAAAACAGTTCAACTGAGACAAAGTCAAATCTATATAAAATTGCCTGGCTGATGCCTAAAGCTGTTCTGTGCCAGACACCCTCGCCCCATCTCTCTGGTGCTCCCCACCCATTCTCCCCAAAGTGGCTCACTTAATGGCGACTCATTATCTCTGGGAATGGCCTGGAAATCAGATCCACTCCTGGGTGACATAAACTTCCAAGAAAATGAAAAATAGAGTTATCCTCTTAGCTGGTAGCTTATCTGCTCAGGCAAGACGCTAGGTCTCACATTTAGTCAACTGTTCATTCAATGAATACGTAGCGAGCACGGACTCTGTGCTGGGCCTGAGCTGGGCAGGGGAGAGCAAGATGCATGCTCTGCCTCTCAGAGCATTTCGTGAGGGTGACAAACAAAAACTACCTATGAAATAACAAAAGGTGGGAACTGGAAAAGGAGCTCTGAGAGAGCGTGATGGGGTAGAAGGGAGTGGTCTCACCGAGCAGCCTGCCACGCTCCCTCCCCAGTGGGCGGAACCACCTCATCTTCACAGGCCCCCAGCCCCAAACGCTGAGCCTCCCCACCTCTCGCCCTCAGCACGCTCACATGCTGCTTGTCAGGGCCTGCTGCGCCTTCTCTCTGCAAAGCCCTGCCTAGGCCTGGGGAGCTTTGGAATCCACGGGCAGCAGAGTGCAGCAGCGAGGAGCACAGCTCTGGATCCCCTATTTTCCTACTTATTGTGACCCTGGACAAGTGACAACGACGCCGAGCCTCCTCTGTGAAAGGGGAATCGTAAGAACACTGACCTTATTAAGGGGCTTAAGGATTAAGGGAACTGATAAACGTAAAGCACCTCGGACGGTGCCAGGTAAGCATCAGGTAAATGGCGCTACTCCAGAACTGCCACTGCTTGTCCGCACCTCCATAAATCCAGCTTGCACGGATGGCCCTTAGAGGAGCTGACACGTTTGTTCATGCTGTGATTCCTCATGTGACTGTGTGACCACCACTAACTCAGCAGTGAGCTCCGGGGACTACAGCGCCTCGGCTCTGAACTATACTCTTTATTCTCCGCACCCTGTTCTTTCCCTCAGGGTTTTAATCTCAATTTGTGATTTCACAGTCATCTGTGTAAATTCACTTGTATAAGGACTGACTTGTCTCCTCCACCAGATTTTGGTGCTCCGTGGGGCAGAGACCATATCTGTTTTGTTCACTATTATCTACTTAATGCCTAGCACAGGGCTTGCCCCATAGTAGGCACTGAGAAAGTATCTGTTCCACGGGAAGCTTCAATGTTTGGAGAAGGAAGGAAAATCACCACACGGGTGGGGAGAAGGCTCACAACAAAGCGACACAAGGCCCTCACAGATTCTAACCAGGCCTGCTCTATTACTAATCGAATTGAATGGAGTCCTCAAGATACCGAGGATGGATCTGTTTCTCTTATCAACTATTTACAAACATGCTTAACATGGAATGTCCAGCAAGAAACAAAAAAAAGATACACAGTGTACCACATCTGCCCTCAAGAGGGAAACAAGATAGAAGCCTGGCTTTCAAGGCTGTATCCGAGGGCTAAAGGTACAGAACTGCCAGCCCACGGGGGTGAAGCTCAAAGGAGGGACACAGCTGGACTGAGGAAGGCGGGGCATTTCCAGGAAGCCACCATGAGTTCTGCTGGCTCTCAGCCTCTCACCTCTTGCGGCGTCTGGCCATCTGCTCAGCTCAGCTCCACACCACTCCCCCCTTCATCTACCTCACTCTTAGTTTTTCTCTTTAACCCAGAAACTTAAAAGTATGCATGTGCATATACTCATTCATTCACTTTTTCATCCACAAACATTTCCTGAGCACCTGCACTCCACCCCCACCGCCTGTGCTGAGCTGTGCTGGGGACCAGAAGGCAGAGCTCACGATCCATGGAGGGCACTCGCATAAGCCCCCGTCTGTCACCACGGCCACACAGTCCTTTGACTTCTTTCTCAGAGAACTTCACCTCCAGACTGGCCTCTCCTGAGGACTTTTTCTGAAACACCCCTTCTAAGCACCAAGTCCTGACCACCCTTTCACCCCTCGTATGAAGGCCAGTCTCTGATCTCATCACATATCAGCTCAAAACAGAGAAAGAAAGTTGCCTCTTGTTATTTACAGCTCACTCTCTTCTGAAAAGAACCTGAGGCAGCTGGATGAAAGTTGTTGATGGGAGAAAGGAGAGTCCTACTTCTCAGAAATGAGCTGCCAGTTTTTGCCTACCAAATGAAAGACCACGATTACTCAACCTGAGCGAGAGGCAGAGGCACTGGCTCTGTCACCCAGAGCTGGTGGGAGTGAGAATGCTCACCAAACCATGTGAAGATGTGGTATCGAGGATCTTTACAAAAGGTCATGCTCCTTAGCCAGTGATTTAATTATGTGTAAGCGGTCGCTGCCATGTTATTTATGCATATTTCAAAAAATCTGGAAATAATCTCATATCCAATAACACGATGATTACATGAAACATGATAGATTGACAGAATGGAATATTATTCGGCTATTAAAATTATGTTTAAGCAGTTTTTAGTCACATTTTTAAATTTTAATAGCATTTAGGTTTAAAAAAAGGGGGGGCATAAATAGGCTATATTCAGAATGAGCTCTCCTATGTAAAATAAAATAGAATGAATTAGGGCTTCCCTGATGGCGCAGTGGTTAAGAATCCGCCTGCCAATGCAGGGGACACGGGTTCGAGCCCTGGTCCGGGAAGATCCCACACGCCGCGGAGCAACTAAGCCCGTGCACCACAACTACTGAGCCTGAGCTCTAGAGCCCACGAGCCACAACTATTGAAGCCCACATGCCTAGATCCCGTGCTCCGCAGCAAGAGAAGCCACCACAGTGAGAAGCCCGTGCACCGCAACGAAGAGTAGCCCCCGCTCACCGCAACTAAAGAAAGCCCGCGCGGCAACAAAGACCCAACTCAGCCAAAAATCAATAAATAAATTTAAAAAAAAAAAAAAATGAAGTAGGTACAATTGTTACCATCCTCATTTTAGAGGTGGGAAACTGAGGCTCAGGATCACGATGGACTCCAAAGTCAGCACACTTCTAAGCAGAAAGAAGATAGAAGACAGGCTAGTTTAAAAAAAGAAAAGAAAAAAGAAAATCACTTCAAGTGACCTTAGTTTCCCACCTCAGAGTCCACCAGTTTGGAATAATGCAAACCACCCATTCAGGCTCTAGTCTGACCAAATATTCTAGTTCTCCTCTTAAAAAAAAAAAAAAAAAAAGTCTAATGATTCCCAAGCTTGACTCTCACCTTTAAAGTGGAACATTCGGGACTTCCCTGGTGGCAGAGTGGTTAAGAATTCGCCTGCCAATGCAGGGGACACAGTTCTATCCCTGGTCTGGGAAGATCCCACATGCCACAAAGCATCTAAGCCCGCAAGCCACAACTACTGAGCCCGCATGCCACAACCACTGAGCCCGCACACCTAGAGCCCATGCTCTGCAACAAGAGAAGCCGCTGCAATGAGAAGCACAGGCACCTCAACAAAGTGTAGTCCCCACTCGCCGCAACTAGAGAAAAGCCCGCGTGCAGCAACAAAGACCCAACGCAGCCAAAAATAAATAAATAAATAAATAAATTTATTTATTTAAATAAAAATAAAGTGGAACATCCTGAAAAGTCTGTAATTTACAAAGAGAACGGGACAAAAACATTCTAAAATGCAGAGGCAGACGATGTAGAGGCCAAGTATGGCCATCGCTGGTCCCCTACTGGAAGGGCCCCTATCTACCAGCTTTGCCAGCCGCACCCTCCGCTTACAGAGCTATTCTGACAAAGCCCTTTCCATTCACACTCACCCTGCCTGGTCACAAGCAGCAGAGAGACAGGGTCTTTTCTCCAGGCCAGCACTTGAGTGGCACATGACCTTGACTGTGGGCATCTGCTGCTCTCTGCCAACCGCTCTTACCCAGGGAAGATGGCACAGGACATTCCCGTGACTGTTGTCTGACAGTCAGAGAAAAGATGTGAGGCTTTAAACAAGAATTGCAGCTGGGCTTGGGGCCTGAGAACAGCTCAAACATAGGCTACTGCGGGGGCGGGGGAGATGTGGGCCTGCAAAGAAGAAAACAAGGCAGCTTGCTGACAGTGTTGCCCATTATTACAATCTGGTCTCGGTGGGCCTCAGTTTCCCATCTGCAAAAGTGGAATAAGAGAATGTCACAGGGCTCTTGTGAGGTTCAGACTTTAAAAATGGACATAATGCTATTAGTACTAGTAAGGCTAATAATTGAAGTCTGACTGAGCGCTTTGAGAGACGGGGTATTGGGCAACGCTTAAACACTTACTAGGTTTGGTGACAAATGACTTAGCTTCTCCAAGACTCAATTTCCTCCTGTGAAAATGACATGATCATAGTAGATCTGCTCTCGCGAGGGTGCTGTGAAGACGTAATGTGATCACGATGGATACAAAGCACTTAATCGACAATTACTAATGCACAAGATGTGCCCGGCCATCGTTTAATCCCTGTGACCCTACGTGGCGGACTTGGGGTCGTGCCTCTTTTTCAGGTTGAGGCGCGGAGCATGAGCCTCACCACAGCTGGTTCTCTGACCAAACTCTACACCTGCTGACGGCGGTAAAGCCCAGAACTGCACTTATGGGTCACCTCTGCCCTTCCCCTCACCTCTCTTCTCTGCACGGCAGTGCCTTCTTCCTTTCTGAATGACTGTGGTCTGCGTTTTGTACCTCTGATAAGGCAGTGGCACCAGAAAAAAAACAAACAAAAAAAGAAACACAACAAAACCCACTGCTTTTTTCTTCCTCCCACCCTACATATTATTTTTAAACATTTGTGGTTATGACAGTAGCAAATCAACAAGCACTCAGCTGATGCCCCATTATCGGAACCCATTTCCCTGTGGCTGTCTCTTCCTCAGCAGTTCTTGTCATTGCTGGACACCAAAACACCCGCTGGGGAACGCCAGGCCCAAGTGGCAATGGCTGGTTTGCAAAGGTTACAAGTTCTAAAATAAGAAGTTCCTTCTGAAGAGAACTGATCACCCAATCAAGCTGAGGTCTAGAGAGAAAGTCAATTAAAAAAATCATAAAATTTCCCTGCGGTGAGGGCAGGGAAAATTGAGGAAGGAGGAATCAAACTAAGTTTTCTAACAGTAAAAAAGTTATAAAGTGTCCACCATTAAGAAATCTTGAGAGAGAATCCTTGCAGTGATGAGGAAGAATGAGGTACAAAATACTAGAAAGTTCTGGAAGAATACACAAGAAATGGCAGTTTCCTCTGAGGTATCTGAATATTTTACTAAGAAGATGTCTTACTTTTACAATTAAAAGAAGGAGAAAATAGGGCTATTTCTAAGGCTCTCCTATACATGGTCATTGGGAGGAGATTATCAACATCTCCCTCATTTCTATAAAAGAAAACAGAAGCCACAAGGCAAAGAGGCTTGCTCAAGGCCTGGCAGTATATGACAGAGTGGGACCGAAATGCCTTTCTTTCAAATCCAAAGCTGGAGACATCAAGGTTCTAGTGGCAGGAGAAAGTAGACATGAACTCCAAACTTGTTTGGCTAGATATATGAACCAAGAACAATCAGCCATCTCAGAAAAGATTCGAATTCCTCCCTTGGAGGGCCCTAGGTCTGACTTTGCCAGCGCCTAGGAGAGATAGGAGCTTCCAGTCATTAATAAGCCCTTGTTCCCCGCACATGGGGAGTTAAAGGAAAGTGGAAGGGCTCCCCGATCCTTTGGATTTAGGCACAGTCCTACAGCCAGGTCTGGGGCTTTGAGGTACTGTGTGTCTTGTGGCACAGTAGGGAAAAGGCCAAAGGCCAACTATGCAAATTAGCACCACCTAGATGGCTTTACAGGGGCCTAAAATAAATGAATGAAGCCACAGGTTAAGAACAGGCAAGATTCTCCAAGCTTGGGACAGGTGGCCGCAGCAATCAATCAAATCCACATTTAGCAAGGCCCTGCTCTGCATCAGGCCCAGTCAAGAGATGGTGAGCTGTGGTCCTTGCCCTCAAGTGACTCTGTTGTCCAGGGGATGGTATGGGATCACAGAGGAAGGAAACCCAACTCACATCAGGGGAGCTACATTCCTGGAGGTCACATCAGAGTGAGCAGTGAGGATAAGTGGGAAGGGACGAAGCAGGATATTCCAGGCAGAAGGAATAAAAACGTGTAGAAGCGAGGGACTGACAGGTGTCTGGGGACAGCAATGTGAGCACAGGGTTCATGGACGGCGGAAGGGAGTGGAAAGGAGAAAAGGAGGTCAGTGGGCCCCAGGTCTGGGATGCCAATCCAGGAAGTCTAAATGGTATCCTGAAGGCAAAAGAGAATCATGGAAGGGTTTTAGTTTTTAGACAGATCAGACTAGTGACTGAAAATGGATTAGAAGGAAGATATCTGGGGACCTCCCTGGTGGGGCAGTGGTTAAGACTCTACGCTCCCAACGCAGGGGGCCCGGGTTCGATTCCCAATCAGAGAACTAGATCCCACATGCATGCCACAACTAAGGAGTCGGCGAGCCTCAACTAAGGAGCCCACCTGCCACAACTAAGACCTGGTGCAACCAAATAAATAAATACTAAAAAAAAAAAAAAAAAAAAAAAGAAGGAAGAGATCTGAAGGAGGAGGCTGGTAAAGGGCTAAGCCACCAATGAAGGCTGAGGGTGAGAGGCAGCCCCACGGGAGGACTCATGGTCATGTCTAGGCTGAACTCCAGTCCCAGCGAGCCCCATACAGAGTGCTTTCTGGATGAAAGGAGAGGCCAGTCAAGTTCTTGAACTTGATGAATGCAGTGCAGAAGAGAAAATGGCAAATGCGTTAGAAGAGCTCCGCTGGTTTCCAACACAGGCAGTATATTAAGAGCTCTGACAGCTCCTCTTTAATCCGCCCAACAACCAACCATGAGGCTCAGCAGGGGAAAGTGACTCGGAAGAGGCCACCCCTTCACCCTCCGTACCCCTAGTACCCGCCTCCAAGCCACCATTTGTATTTGTTCCTAGTAAGGTCCTGCTTGGCTCTACATGAAAGCTGAAGACGGGTTAAGTGTTTCTATGCAAATACACCCCCTACAGTCTGCCCAACACTACTGCCTGGAAGAGGAAATTCCTTTTGCAGAGCAAGGACCCTAAGTGGAGACCACCCCAGGCTGGCTCAGCAGGGAGGTGCTATTTACTATACTATCTCCTGCCTGAGCATGAAGGCTTTCTGTTCTCAGTCACAGAGGTGTGCTGTTCCTCCCACAGCAGAGGTCTCCAGGCGCCCTTGAACATCTGCGGGAACGCTATGGCTCCTTTGCAGAGGAACTGTGCATGTGGGGAGGTGATGAGGATGTGCTGTTACACGCGCCCTTCCTACGGGCCCAGCACTGACAGAGCCCTTTGCAGGTACTACTCACCAGCCGTCAATATCGGGATTTTTCCAGGGGCTGAGAACTGGGGTTTTTGGAGGTTGTTTTTGTTTTTCGTTATTTTAATTTTTATTTTGAAATAATTTTAGACTTAACAGAAAACCTGTATGCAGAATTCCTGCATAATTTCACCTAGTTCCCCAAATGCTAACATTCTACCACATTTGTCATTATTTCTTTATATCTATAAATACACATTTTTTTAAATGATTTGAAATTTGCCCCTGAATACTTCACTATGTATTTCCCCCAAACAAGAATATTCTCACAGGGGCTTCCCTGGCAGCGCAGTGGTTAAGAATCCGCCTGCCAATGCAGGGGACACGGGTTCGAGCCCTGGTCCAGGAAGATCCCACGTGCCGCGGAGCAACTAAGCCCGTGCGCCACAACTACTGAGCCTGAGCGCCTAGAGCCCGTGCTCCGCAACAAGAGGAGCCACGACAATGAGAAGCCCCCGCTCTCCACAACTAGAGAAAAGCCCGCGCGTAGCAATGAAGACCCAACGCAGCCAAAAATAAATAAATAAAATAAATAAATTTATTTAAAAAAAAAAAAAGAATATTCTCACAGAACCACAAAACAATGATCAAAACTGTGAAATTAACACGGATGGAGTATTACCATCTAATCTACAGACCTTTTTCAAATTTTACAAACTGTCCCACTGATGTCTTTGAGAGCAAAAGAAAAAAAAAAAAAAATCTCCTGCTCTCAGATCCAATCTGGGAGGTCTATGTTCCACTGAGCTATCATGTCTCTTCATTCTCCTTTAATCTGAAATGGAGTTCCTGGGTCCTTGAGGAGTACAGGCCATTTATTTTCTAGAGTCTTATTCAATCCAAGCGTGTCTGATGTTTCCTCATAATTAGGCTGAGATTACCCACTTTGGGCAGGGAACCAGAGCGGTGGCGTGTCTTGCTCAGTGCATCCTATCAGGACACATGAGACCTACTGTCCTATTCTTGGAATGTTAACTGTGATCTCTTGGTTGAGGAACAATCTGCCAGGGTTCTCTAGTCTTTCTTTGCAATTAATTAACACATATCTTGAGAAGACATCTACCCTGTTTCACAGCGAACTTTCCCATTAGTTTTAGCATCCATCAATAATTCTTAAAACAATTTTTACTACTATGATGATGGCCAAACACAGATTTTTGAAAATCTTCATCATTCCTGCTTTATTTATTGTTGTTATTCTGTAAAAAAAAAAAAAAGAACTTTCCCCTTTCCCTCATTCACTTATTCAATTATCAGTATAGACTCATGGGTTCTTGTTTTAGTTTATGGGTTACAATCTCTTACTATCATTTATCTGATCCTCAAACTGTCCCAGATTTGACCAATAGGAGCCCTTTCAAGTTGACTCCTGTGACCTTCTGACATGACCCATCTTTCTTTGAGCACTTCCTTACTTTCAGGCACAGCAGGATGTTCCAAACTCACCTGTAAATTTCCTACCCCAGCCCCGGAATCAGCCATTTCTCCAAGGACTCCTGGATCCTTGGCTATTAGCAATCATGATCTCGGCATGAAGTCTGTTCATTGCTACTAGAGTGTTTTTGTTCCTCAGCCCCCTCAACAGCCAGAGCTAGGAAATACATACGTATGAATGTAAATACACGGACATACACACATCTATTTCTGTACCTACATCTAAAAAACCATGAGTTCATCCAGATGACTGCAATACCAATCCAACCCCACAGGGCTCCTTCTAGCCTTTCCCACCTTCCGCATTTACAGAAACTAACTAACTCCCTTTTCTGGCAATAAAAAAGTCCGAGTCTCATCATCCACAATATATTTGCCTATTTGCTCAATCCTAGAATAAGTAGTAAATAGTTTCAGAATTGCTAACCCACACCACTGTAAAAAACAAACCAACTTACTAGACTTCATATTTGTTTACAGTTTTTTTTTTAATCTGAGGGTACACAGTCAAGATTCTGTATTCAAGAGCTACATGGGGACTTCCCTGGTGGCGCAGTGGTTAAGAATCTGCCTGCCAATGCAGGGGACATGAGTTCGAGCCCTGGTCCAGGAAAATCACACATGCCGCAGAGCAACTAAGCCCTTGTGCCACAACTACTGAGCCTGCGCTCTAGAGCCCGCAAGCCACAACTACTGAGCCCTCATGCCACAACTACTGAAGCCCGCACGCCTAGAGCCTGTGCTCCGCAACAAGAGAAGCCACCACAATTAGAAGCACGCACACCACAACAAAGAGTAGCCCCTGCTTGCCGCAACTAGAGAAAGCCTACACACAGCAACAAAGACCCAACACAGCCAAAAATAAATAAATAAAAATAAACTTATTAATTAAAAAAAACACATTCAGTAATTTAAAAAAAAAAAACAGCTACATGGGTTATCTCCTTCTTACCCCTGCATCAGTCATGCCCTCATCTGAAATACAGTACTTAACACATTTAAAAAAACCCCACACATGAGTGAATCACGGCTTTGACACAGGACATGGGTTCCTTTTCTCCTTATGGCAGTGGTTTCCCTCTAATTGGCTGATCCTTCAGAAACCTGGGAGGTTTACAAAAATGCAGATTCCAGCCACTCCTAATTATTTTGATTCAGTAAATCTGAGCTAGAACCAGGGAATCTGTATTTTTCAAATGTTCCACGAGTGAGCCTGACATCCTCTTAGTTGGGAAACCACTGGCTGTAAGAATAAAAACCTAAAAAAAGCAAGGCCCTGATCTCATCTCTGACTGGCACCCACCAAGCTCCAGCCTCGTTGTGCCATGGTCTCTGCACCGCTGGCCGCCTGCCAGCACTGCTTCTCTGCCGGCAACACCCTCACCTCCCTGTACCACCTGGCCAATACCTATTCTTTAAAATCCAGCTCAGATGTCTCCTCCTCTCTGAAGACTTCCCAACTCCCCAGACAGCCAGACCCTCAGTTCCCTGAGCTCCCATAACAGTTTGCTTTTGATGGTAGAATAATTCACACATATTGAAAAACAGACCAGCACAACACGACAGCTTTGTCAATAGCTCTCTGTTACAGCTCTCCTCACAAGGAGTAGAATTATTTGTGATTGAGTTTTGCATTGGCAAGGAGATGACTTCTTCTTCCCGTGATGATTCCCAGGCACGGGATCTGACACATATCAGGTGCTCCAAAAATGGTCTAAGATTATTTTCAGCTTTAATTCTGTGGCTCAAACATGGGACTAAGTACTTTTCCACGACTCGTCAGAACAGACTGAGAAAGTTAAGATTGCCAAGGATTCTCTGCTAAGTAGTTCACATCTTGAGATGAAGCCCATTTCTTCCTTGCTCTGGACTAAACCTGTGTGTTATTATTCATGCTGGTAAGTGAATGCTGTTTCCATACTAGACCCGATATTTTTAGCACTCCTGTTATGATAAACTCAGAGTAACCTCAAAAAGAACAAATCAAAGTCAACTTTTTGCCACAGGAAACCAGCTCACACTTAATGTTTTGCAACATGCCATGGGAGAATAATAAAAAGATGAGACCTTTGGCTCACAGATGGTGAGGCCGACTCTCAAGATGGTGGAAAAATGCAGCAGGAAGCGTTCGGTCTGGCCACCATCTTATTAAGTAAACTGGAAAAACACTCAACACCCAAACAAGGCACACACATGCACATGGACAACACACGCACATGGACGGCAGGGCAGCTGCTTCACAATTCAGTTGAATGGGGCAGAAAGAACCATCTACGTGCGAGGGGCAGTCCAGGACCAAGGTGACACTGGGATCAAAATCCTGACAAGTGCTCGGGGAAGCAGGCAGGAAAGAGGAGCCTGCAGGGACACGAGTGGGCAGGCTGCTCTCTCTCTAGGGTGAAGAAATGACCAGACAAGCAAACCAGTCACTCACGCAAAAGCTATTTATCGAGCACCCATTTATTTATCGAGCACCTACTAAGTGTTCCATTAGGCAATGGTGAAACAAAGGTATTCTCGTGTGTATCACAGCCAAGCACCCTGACTTCGTGAGGAATTCCTAAGGCGTCATCAGGTATATTAGTCACATTCCCAGAAAGTCTCTTGGGAACAAATTTCAAGGACTGAGAAAAACTGAAAACAACCTACATTTGATGAGACCGGTCACAAATGATAGTACACTCAAAGAAATACATTTTGCAGCCAACAAGACAAATGAGGTCACTCTATACATGCTCCAAGATCTTTTCCAAAGCAAACATGAAAACTAGAGTACTGCCTAAAAAAGGTGATCATTCAAGTTGGATATTCCCCAAGGCCATCCCACAGCCCGAAGTTATTGGGTTGGCCAAAAGGTTCGTTCGGTTTTTTTCTGTAAGATGGCTCTAGTAGCACTTAGTCGTCTTTAACTTCATTAGAAACAATTTTGTTAGGTTGTATGTGACAGCTGTCATATCAGCGTGCATTTTAAAAAAGACTTATCAAAATTGGTGAATTTTTGTGTAGCCATTTTAATACTGAAGATGGAAGAAAAAAGCAACATTTTTGGCATATTATGCTTTATTATTTCAAGAAAGGTAAAAACGGAACTGAAATGCAAAAAAAGATGTGTGCAGTGTATGGAGAAGGTGCTGTGACTGATCAAACGTGTCAAAAGTGTTTTGCGAAGTTTTGTGCTAGAGATTTTCTCACTGGACGTTGCTCCAGAGTCGGGTAGACTAGGTGAAGTGGATAGAGATCAAATTGAGACATTAATTGAGAACAATCAATGTTGTACCACACAGGAGACAGTTAACATACTCAAAATATCCAAATCAAGCGTTGAAAATCATCTGCACCAGCTTAGTTATGTTAATCGCTTTTATGTTTGAGTTCCACATTAAGTTAAGCGAAAATAACCTTCTTGACCGTATTTCCGCACGCGATTCTCTACTTAAATGTAATGAAAACGTTCCATTTTTAAAACAAATTGTGACGGGTGATAAAAAGTGGATACTGTACGGGCTTCCCTGGTGGCGCAGTGGTTAAGAATCTGCCTGCCAATGCAGGGGACACAGGTTCGAGCCCTGGTCCGGGAAGATCCCACATGCCGCGGAGCAGCTAAGCAAGCTCTTGCGCCACAACTACTGAGCCTGTGCTCTAGAGCCTGTTAGCCACAGCTGCTGAGGCCGTGTGCCACAACTACGGAAGCCCACATGCCTAGAGCCCACGTTCCGCAACAGCAGAAGCCACTGCATTGAGAAGCACATGCACTGCAACGAAGAGTAGCCCCCGCTCGCCGCAACTGGAGGAAGCCCACACGCAGCAACGAGGACCCAAAGCAGCCAAAAATAAATAAAATAAAATTAATTAATTAATAAAAAAAAAAGTGGATACTGTACAATAATGTGGAATGCAAGAGATCATGGGCCAGGCGAAATGAACCACCACCAACCACACCAAAGGTCTTCATCCAAAGAAGATGATGTTGTGTATATGCTGGGATCGGAAGGGAGTCCTCTATTATGAGCTCCTTCCGGAGAACCAAACGATTATTTCCAACAAGTACTGCTTCCAATTAGACCGATGAAAGCAGCACTCGACGAAAAGCGTCCAGAATTAGTCAACAGAAAACGCATAATCTTCCATCAGGATAACTAACACAAGACTGCATGTTTCTTTGATGGCCACGCAAAAACTGTTAACAGCTTGGCTGGGAAGCTCTAATTCATCCGCCGTATTCACCAGACATTGTGCCTTCGGATTTCCATTTATTTCGGTCTTTACAAAATTCTCTTAATGGAAAAAATTTCAATTCCCTGGAAGACTGTAAAAGGCACCTGGAACAGTTCTTTGCTCAAAAAGATAAAAAGTTTTGGGAAGATGGAATTACGAAGTTGCCTGAAAAATGGCAGAAGGTAGTGGAACAAAAGGGTGAATACATTGTTCAATAAAGTTCTTGGTGAAAATGAAAAATGTGTCTTTTATTTTTACTTAAAAACCAAAGGTACCTTTTGGCCAACCCAGTAGAATGTTACCAATGTTTGACTTGAATAACAAAATCAAGGCCACTTTTTAAATTATATCAATTTCAGGTAGGAGCTGGGACCTGCGCTCAACTCTGGTAGTCCCCAAAGCCCGTCTTTTTCCCTGACACAAGACTGCCCACTACTCTACTTGGACTACACTTCCACTGCTACGGCTGACCATCAAAACTGGCTGGGCAAAACTACAGTTAGACCTTAGGACAAACTGGAGGACATTTTGTTCAAATTCACGAAATAATTTCTAGAAATTTTAAAAAGAAACACACTTAAAATGAGTAAATTTTCTGGCATAAATCACACCTCAGTCAAGTTGTCAAAAGTGCAAAAATTAAAAATACGGAAACACAAGACACAAGGAGGAACTTTTATTCTATTAGAGTCACTGACTACCTAGAATGAGAAGAGATTTTAGAAACAGGCAGGCTAACTTAGTCCTAACACCTTACAGGTGAGGAAACAAAAGCCTAGCACCAAACTGACTTACCTAACCAAAGTCGCAAAGACAGTTGATGGCAAGTATATTTGGCAAAAGGCAACTTCACGCGTTGGAAGCTACTATGCTCTCCTAGATAACCAGTGAAGTCAAATTACAGGAGAATCTCACAGCTAGTTATATGAATGGCCCCCACAGCAAGTCAAAAGAAGTATTTCTGAATATAAGAATAAGGTGATACCATACACAAAAATAATCTCAAAATGGATTAGAGACCTAAATGTAAGACCGGACACTATAAAACTCTTAGAGGAAAACATAGGAAGAACACTCTTTGACATAAATCACAGCAAGATCTTTTTTGATCCACCTCCTAGAGTAATGGAAATAAAAACGAAAATAAACAAATGGGACCTCATGAAACTTAAAAGCTTTTGCACAGCAAAGGAAACCATAAACAAGACGAAAAGACAACCCTCAGAATGGGAGAAAATATTTGCAAACAAATCAACAGACAAAGGATTAATCTCCAAAATATATAAACAGCTCATGCAGCTCAATATTAAAGAGACAAACAACCCAATCCAAAAACGGGCAGAAGACCTAAATAGACATTTCTCCAAAGAAGACATACAGATGGCCAAGAAGCACATGAAAAGCTGCTCAACATCACTCCTTATTAGAGAAATGCAAATCAAAACTGCAATGAGGTCTGTCACCTCACACCGGTTAGAATGGGCATCCTCAGAAAATCTACAAACAATAAATGCTGCAGAGGGTGTGGAGAAAAGGGAACCCTCTTGCACTGTTGGTGGGAATGTAAATTGATATAGCCACTATGGAGAATAGTATGGAGGTTCCTTAAAAAACTAAAAATAGAATTACCATATGACCCAGCAATCCCACTACTGGGCATACACCCAGAGAAAACCGTAATTCAAAAAGACACATGCACCCGAATGTTCATTGCAGCACTATTTACCATAGCCAGGTCATGGAAGCAACCTAAATGCCCATCGACAGATTAATGGATAAAGAAGATGTGGTACATATATACAATGAAATATTACTCAGCCATAAAAAGGAATGAAATTGAGTCATTTGTTGAGACGTGGATGGATCTAGAGACTGTCCTGCAGAGTGAAGTAAGTCAGAAAGAGAAAAACAACTATCGTATATTAACTCATGTATGTGGAACCTAGAAAAATGCTACAGATGAACCGGTTTGCAGGGCAGAAGTTGAGACACAGATGTAGAGAACAAACGTATGGACACCAAGGAGGGAAAGCCGCGGGGGGGTGGGGATGGTGGTGTGATGAATTGGGCGTTTGGGATTGACATGTATACACTGATGTGTATAAAATTAATGTCTAATAAGAACCTGCTGTATAAAAAAATAAATAAAATAAAATTCAAACATTAAAAAAAAAAAAAGAAGAAGGTGGTATGCTCAGAAAGTCAGCTTAATACTTACAAGCTGAATTCTGGCAGAAGTCTAAGCTGCCGGCAGGACCCAGGGAAAGAGATCACGAGAGCCATTTCCCTCTACTTCCAGAAGCTTAGTCCAGTCCCTAGTCAAAGGAGTTAATCAAATATACACCAAGAGAAAAACTCCCAGACCGCAAAGCAGGCCCTCACGCTCATTGCATTTGGAACACTCCTTATACTTCCAGTTGCAGCACCTCTGGAAAGACACACAGAGCTCAGAACGACCCAAGAGGGCAAAAAGAATACCATCAGGAATATGCATATGACGCCACGCAAGAAAAGTTAGGACATGTCATCTGCTACAAACAGAAAAGCCCAGGAAAGGCTATGCTGGATATCCAAAAAACTCAGGAAGAACACTGGGGATGGTGTAAAAAGAACTAGATCCTGGAAGAATCAGGAGACTTGGGTTTTAGACCTAGGCCATGGGGAGTCACTTCCCTTCTAGGCCTCATTCTTATAAGGAGAGAGTTAGCTTGATTTGTATTTGTATGCCAAATCAGAGAGGGAACTGCAGGCAGTGCTGTTTAAAGGATCCCAAGGCTATGAGAAAAGTGGCCAGCCAATGATGAGGCCTTATTAGCCACGTCTGCCACAGGTGAGGGATGGAGGGGAGAGCGGGAAGCGCACAGCTGCCAGCCTTGGTCTAGACGGTATGATATGTGGGGCTGCCTCCTTTTAAAATTCTCTATTACAGGGACACTTCCCTGGTGGTGCAGTGGTTAAGAATTCACCTGTCAATGCAAGGGACACGGGTTCGATCCCTGGTCCGGGAAGATCCCACATGCCGCGGAGCAACTAAGCCCATGCACCACAACTACTGAGCCTGCGCACCTAGAGCCTGTGCTCTGCAACGAGAGAAGCCACTGCAATGAGAAGCCTGTGCACCACAACGAAGAGTAGCCCCCACTCGCCACAACTAGAGAAAGCCCGCGCGTAGCAATGAAGACCCAATGCAGCCAAAAATAAATAAAATAAATAAAGAAATTTATATATATATTAAAAAAAGTCTGCAAAAAAAAGAAAAAGAAAAAGAAAAGAAAATTCTCTATTACAAAACTATACACATAAAAATGGTTAAGATGGTAAACTTTATGGTATGTGGTTTTTACCATAACAAAGAAATAGTCATAATTAATGACTATTAATTATGAACAGTTTTTTTAAAATTAATTTTTATTGGAGTATAGTTGCTTTATGAACATAGTTTCAATCACCAAATCCAAAGCCCTGGAACTTGAAACTAAAAAGATAATTAGTACCATTTAGAAAGAGAAGTAAACCATTGTAAAGCAATTATACTCCAATAAAAACGTTAAAAAGAAAATTGAAAAATTAAAAAAAATAAATAAAAAAGAAAAGAGAAGTAAACATATGGAGTATATTATCCAACAAAGTGTCACAGGCAAAAAACTAAAATCCAATAGGGTTGCTGCTATGATAATACTCAAGTATGGAATTAAGGGTAAATTGAGGGACTTCCCTGGTGGCGCAGTGGTTAGGAATCCGCCTGCCAATGCAGGGAACACGGGTTTAAGCCCTCCTCTGAGACGATCCCACATGCCGCGGAGCAACTAAGCCCACGCGCCACAACTACCGATTCTGCGCTCTAGAACCCGCAAGCCACAACTACTGAGCCTGCGTGTTGCAACTACTGAAGCCCGTGTGCCTAGAGCCCGTGCTCCGCAACAAGAGAAGCCACTGCAATGAGAAGCCCGCGCACCGTAATGAAGAGCAGCCCCCATTCACCGCAACTAGAGAAAGCCCGCGTGCAGCAACGAAGACCCAACGCAGCCAAAAAAATTTTCTTAAATAAACAAATTTTTTTTAAAAAGGGTAAATTGAGTCAATCCTAAAATTCTACTACACAGTTGCGAAGTACCTCCCATCTCCAAGCACATAACTGGATTAGGTCTCTAGGACTTGCTGTGTGCTAAGCCCCTTGCGTGTGTGTCATGCAAGCCTCACAAAAGCCCTCTGAGGCAAGCGCTTATTAACACCCCCATGGTCAGAGGGGAATCTGAGGGAGCCTCAGGGAATTTAAGTCTGTGGCTCAACATCACTCACCTAAGAAAATGACAGAGCCAGGACTGAAAGGCAGGTCTGTTTTGATTCCAGAGCACTAGTTCTGAACTGTGTACCACTGCCTGCCATCTGGGTCACAATATTAAAGCTCCTGCTTCTGCCTCACGACCTGTCTACTCCCCAGCCCCTTGTAACTTCTGATAGCGATGGTCAGCAGAATCTATCTGGATTCAATAAACATTTTCCCCCACACTGTCTCCAGGCCATTAGTTTTGCCTCCCCATCTCAATGATGGGCTCCTGAGGGCAGGGGTGGCCACACGCCTGTGTCTTCATCAATCTATACCTTTTTTTTTTTTTTTTTTTAATCTATACCTTTTAAAACGCCTATAAGTGGGGGTACAGCAGCTACTTCATGTGAATGTGGTGAGGATCCGACGAGGTAATACCCACAGAGCACTGAGAATGGAGCCCAGATGCTTTCATTACCTGGTACCTCTCACAGTATTTAATTAATTAGACTTCAAAGACCTGGGCTGCTCTTTTGCCATCTGCATTCTGTGTCCTCAGGCAAAACATGAGCCTCTCTGGGACTCTGTCTCTTCATCCCAAGAAACCGAACTGGGGATAATTCCCACCTTGTCCACCTCATAAGGGAGCTGTGATGATGAGATGGACAAGAAAATACTCTGGAAACTGCAAAGGGTCAGATCAGGGTTTCTCAACCTCAGCGCTATCGACACTGGCAGCCAGATAACTCTTTGTCATGGGGGGGCTGTCCTGTGCCATGTGTCATAGGATATTAAACAACATCCCTGCCCTCTCCCCATCCCACCCCAGTCATAACAACCAAAAATGTCTCCAGATACTGCCAGTGTTCCCTGTAGGACAAGACTGCCCCTGGCTGAGAACCCCCAGGTTATGGTAAACTCAAATACTGGTTGACTCCTTTTATAAGCAGCAGTTAGAAATGCTCAGGCTATACCCCAAACCTTTCCAAATTAATAGCTGTTTACTGAGGGCTTTCTATGTGCCAACATGGGGGGGGGGGGGAAGCTGGGAAGCACATCCCCAAAAGTACAAAAATGTCGAGGTGACTTCTTTTGCTTTTTTTCTGGTATTTTCTATAACAAATATGGATTATTTTTACACTTATTAACAAACCGATGTTATTTATACACTTACTTGGCTTACTGTGAGAACACGAGCAACCTTAATCTCTCTGTGCCTCAGTTTCCTTGTCTGTGAGGTAGGGATAGTAATAGCATCAACTCCCAATGGCTCTTGCTAGTAAAGCACTCAATGTTTATGATTATTATAAAAATAATATTAAAAAATAAAAGTGCCAGGCACAAGAACACTGAGACGGCAACCAATACCTAGCTAATGCTTCCTGAACACCAGCAATGATGGTGAGAGTGGGGGAAAAGACTTCAGGAGAGGAAGACTGGTTTTAAGGCCCAGGAAGAACTCTGAAGAGGGAAAGCAGTGATGAAAAGAGCTTGATTTCTGGCACTGTTATCTCAGGCTCAACTTTAGAGGGCAGTTCACTTCAACAAATAATAAAAAAAGCAAAAATCATTACGAAACCAGAGCTTGGTGATAGGCCTCCTCTCCATTCACTCTGTTGTTCTAAGTGGCCACTGAGAACCAGCTAAGGGGGAACTCCACGCACGGCAAACCTCAAGAAACCTTCTGGCCTCGGCAGCCACATGTGCAGAAATCAAAGCACAGATGGCTCGCTGGGAAGCTCTGCTTCCAGCCCTCACCTTGAAGGAGAAAGTAATCCGGAGTCGTGCGCTTGAGAGCTGCCTTTGCTCTATCACTGCTCCAGTCCACTTCCAGCGCTTCTTTGATGGAGCAGAAGACCACCTTCTGTTGAAAAAAGACAAAACTGCTTAGGGATAAAATATGTTGGCTTTAAATCACAAGGCAGTAACTCTTCACCATTTCTAGGAGAAATGTCATTCTATAAGGTTTACTGTTCATTAAAAGAAGCTGAGGCCCACTCAAATCCAATAAATGTTTATTGGGCACTTACTGTGTGTTCCTCTGGGCACTGGGGACACAGAAATCAATGATATGTACTCCCTGCACTGAAGAAAGACAGAGCAAAGCTAAAGACCTAGTTCCATTCTGGCTCTTTCTTGAACTCTGGTGGTATTTACGCCACAGAAATACCTTCATAAGTGACCAAGAATGTGTGTCTAAAGATATTCAATAAATTTTCTTTGTATTAGTAAACAGAAACAAACAACAATATCCGTAAATCACAGCAAGAAAAACAAGCAAAGGGGATGGAATGAAATCTCCAGGCTGTGGAAATGGAAATGGCATTTGCAAAAGCTCTGTGGTAGGAGGAAATATGGTTGAAACCTATTAAGCTGAATCAAATTTTCTCAAAAAAATGCCATGAGACAGTTATATTTTTAAATATAAACAACTAAATATGAATGAGAAAATGGTTTTCCTTTCCCTTTCCTAAACAATTAAGTCCAAAAGCCATTTGCTGAGACTGAGGAAGGGCAGGGAAACAGTGTTGTGTGTGGAGGGGCTGGGTGGCCTGGCGGGAGGGGACAGAGCAGGGCAGGGTAAGAAGGGCATCCCCAAAGGGCAGCAACAGGAGGCTGATCACATCCGAGGACTTGATGCAACAAGAAATTACACTGAGAATCTGGGGAGCCAGGTCTCTCACTGTCAGAGAAGAAGAGAATTAGGAATATGGAAAAGGAGAAAAGTAGAATGAAGCCTGTGGTGAGAGTTATTGGCATGAACTCGTTTTCTATATATATAGGCAGATAAAGAAATAAATGTAGATGCAAGTGTGTGTATGTGTACACATACAAATATTTCCCTGCTGTGTCCACTGAGAAGGTCTAAAAGCAATGATACTCTGATAGCAATGAGCACATCTAACACCCAGATTTTGGTTTCTAATCACCACTACGAGAAACATTTCTCCTTGGAGATATGACTGATTTCAAAACCGGGGCAGCAGGAACACAAGAAGAGCCTGAAACAAGGAAAGTCCTCAAAGAATGATGGGCCATGTCAAGAGGTAATAGGAGCCAGCTTAAAGAAGCTTCCACTGGTCGAATTTGAGGATAAATATACTAAAACAATTTGAGGATAAAAATAGATTATATTACTTTAAGTAAACTATAATCCATTAGTCCACAGACCTAAAATTAACTAATTAATAAAGTTTGATAGGAATGGGGTATTTACATATTTTCAAAATACTCCTCCACAGAATACCTATTAGTCACACAGGGAAAAAAACTGTTTTCAAAGGAGCATTCTGGCAAACAATCTTACTCAAATGATCAAAGTTAACATTACCAGTAAAGGGGCATGTGAGAACTATGCACCAGACCACAGGATGCAATGAGAAGCATCCACGTCGTGATATTTTTGCCAAAGATGTGTAGCTAGAGTCTAATCACGAGGGAACATCAGATGAACCTAAACTAAGGGACATTTTACAAAATAACTGGCTTGCAACCTTCAGGTGTCATGAAAATCTAGATGCACACATGATTCTGAACTGGATCCTTTTGCTGTTAAGGACATGATTGGAACAACTAGTAAAACCTGAATGGGGTCTGAGGATTAGATGGCAGCGACGTACCCATGTGTATTTCCTGATTTTGAGGGTTGGTTTCTGATTAAGGAGAATGCCTTGTTTGAGAAAATACAGACTGAAATATTTGGGAGTAAGGTGGTGGCACCTTACTCTCAAATTTTTGTCAGTACTGGCTACTTTTACCAAGTTTAAGATGGTATATGTGTGTAAGTGTATAAATAATTTCAAACTTACAGAGCTGTGCGTCTTTCTTCCTGTCTTCTCTACACACACACACACACACACACACACACACACAAACAGATATTTTAAAAATAAAAGAGAAAAAAGACAACAAAGGTACAATTTAGCAGGCTAAGTGAACCAAGATCTATCAGCTACCAGGCAGCTTGGTGAAGACCATAACGGATTTGAAAGATGAAAGTTCAAATTGCTGGTGAAGATAAAACAGTCGTGGTTTTCAAGGTGGCTTTCTGCCTCCCCATAATCACTCCTTTGGGGTCTGGATCCATTGTAAAAGCTAGCATACAAGATGTTTGTATTGCCCTCAAACCTTCTGGTCAATGGGTCTGTTTGACCTTAACAGATAAGTCACGTAGTTAGCGGAGTGACATTTAGTGCCTGATACAGACTTGCCAGACCCTTCTTAGCAAGGCTTACAATGCAGATCAAGCCATCAGCAGTATGGTCTGGAAATGCCATCACAATAAGAAAACAGTCTTAACCAGGCTTCAGAAACTACCAAGACCTTAATTCAGAATTTTTGTAGTTTGTCTGGCAAAGACCAATGCTAAGCATCCACTGACTCGTTAGGCCATTATATGACAAATGAAGGGAAAAAAAGTTGTTTTTACAGTCTTAGTCCCAGGCAGGCCCACCTCTAACACTTTCAGGGCCTGAGGGTAAGAGTACAAATGAAAACCCATGTCTACATATTTAGTTATAAATCACACTAATAAGTTATTAAGTATATTATATTCTCCTGCATTGACAAATAAACCTTCTTCATAACCACCTGGAAGACCAGGTTCAAATTTGGAATTCTCACAATCCTTGGGAGTACTGTGCCAGAACGAGATACCCTGGGAAGGCCATACCCACACCCTTTCCTCGCTCTGGCTCTGACCCAAAATGCAAGGGGCTTTGCACTTAACTTGGCAAAAGGCTTTGCCCATCCTTCCCCCCCAGAACATCCACCCCTCAGGCCTAGGCATGCAGACATTGTGGCAAGGTCTGTACTCCAGAGGCAGATCAGGGAAGGAAGCCCACAAAAGCCCGGGAAGTAGCCTGGGGTTATCTGGGCAGGAGATTCCAGGGGTCCAGGTATCCAGAATGTGGTCTAGAACTGGAGGAAGGCTACAAGATCCAGGCAGATGCATCTCCTTCATCCCATGGGATCCTTACCCTGCGAGGGGAAGAGCTGGAGGAAGGCCAGAGTGGGACCTTCTATAGCACCAGGGCCAAGGACAGAGGCCCTTTTCCCTCCTCAACTCTAAGGGCAGAATTAGACTCAGTTCTGCCACTAACTTGTGACCTTAGGCAAATGAATTAACCTCTCTTGGGCCTGTCTGTGGCTGACAACTTTTAGAGAAGTTTCCTGGTATCTGAGGAGGAGGCCCCCTGTGGCCTTGTCTTTAATGTGTACCAGTCCTCCAGCCACAGGTGACAAAGCCAGGGGTGGACACATGACCCAAGCCAGACCCATCAGGTTGTTTCTCCTGGGAATCGAGAGTATGAAAGTTGGAAATGGAGACCCATTAATGTCAGAGCTCTAAAGAGAAAGGCCAAATTCCGGCTGCCTCCGAGGCTCCCCAGCTGCCCTGGTCTTTCCCCTTCTCAGATCACAGGAGCTACTCCATGCTTCTTGTGCTACTCCAGCCTGCCTTCAATTAACGCCCCCTTTTCTGGCTCAAGGTACCCAAAATCTACTATCATGGCTCATAACTATTAAAAATAAAACAAAACTTAACCAAGCTGCCTAATCTGTAGTAGCACAGATGCAAAAGGTGGTGCTTGCCTTACCGACCTCACTGGCATTGAGTTTATAAAGAGAAAAGCCCGCTCGACGGTGCTTTCAAGGAATGAAGAGCCTTTCAGACGAAGCAGCTGGCAGCGCCTGCCAGGCAGTAGCAACCACCACCCCCCTGGATGAAGGTAACTTTCACACCTCGCTCATCCCTCCCGCTCCTCCATGCCCTTGGCTCATGGATCCCTCTGCCTTGAATGCCTAACCCACTCCCCTCCACTGTCCATTTTCTCCCCTGACGATTCTGGGCCTTGAGGATTTCAATCTGAGAGTCTAGTTAAGACTAATAATGAGCTCCCTCACACCGTTAACGGATCCCCTCTCCTCAGATGGGTAGCAGCTTCCTGAGGCAGGGACCACAGTGAAAGGCACAGCATTGAATGGACTAGATTTTCAGTAAATACCCTTGAGCTGATAGGATCTACCTGCTTTTCATTTGCCGAAAAGCCCAACAATAAATATAAAGATGAATTCTCCACACAGTCTATCAGCTATCAAATTAAGGGGTTGTGCTGGGCCATTTAGAACAGTGGGAGACTGCAATGACCTCTATGCAGTAGGAAACTGGCTCAATAGATCATGGCAAGGCAAAAAGGGGAAGACCGACACATACAGCCATTTAAAATCATGTGCTCCAATTGTACACCAACTATATGTCAATAAAAAAATAAATAGAATAGAATAGAATCATGCTCTCCAAAGTAGACATAAAGATTTGAGGAGTGCTTATGAAAATATATGAAGTGAAGAAAGGAAAAGACAATACATATATATGTCACATATTACATTAGCTCATTATACATGTCTTGCATGTACTAATATATATTAATTAGTGCTCTAATTTATTATGTACATGCATAAAAGGAATACTGACATCACTGGGTAACAGGGTTCACATTTTCTCAACTTTTTCTGTAGTTTCCACACTTGGGACTTGTGAACCTACTTTACTTTTTATATCAGGCTGAACATCTATAACAAGTGATACAGATCTGGATGTAAAGCTGAATGTAAATCAGAATTGAAACAACTTTCAAACTACAGATTTCTAGGTCTAATTTCCACAACTACTCATGGGAGACTATTGTTTTCAAAAGCATTTTAACAACTGACAACCACAACCCGAGACAGTTTTCACACTCTGCAGAGTGGCAAAAGAGCCTGAAGTTACCAAATGTTACTGTTACATGCTGCTGGGTTTGGAATGTAAATTGAGGAAACTACTTGAGAGTTATTTTTCGGGGTCTGGTAAAGTTGAAGATGTGCACACCCTAAATCTCCTATATCCTAGAGAAATCACACACTTACCCAAGGAGATTATCTACCCACACACACACACAAACACACACACACACAATGACTGCAGCACAATTTGTAAGAGCAAAAACTTATATACCTAAATGCCCATTAATAGGAGAATAAATAAATAGTAATGTTTTCACACAACAAATACTCTATGGTCAAAACAAAAACAAAACAAACAAACAAAAAAAACTGCAGTGCTTGCTATCCAAGAGAACTTGCAACGATGACAAGAACATTCTGCATGTTGGTGCTTTGCAATATGGATGCCACCAGCCGCTTGTGGTTACTGAGCATGTGAAATGTGGCTGGTGAGACTGAAGAACTGAATTTTTAATTTAATTTAAATTTCATTAATTTTAATTTAAATAGCTACATGCGGACGGTGGCTACCATAATGGACAGCGAAGCCCCAGAACCACACACAAACACAGATGGCCTCACAAACATAAAGCTGCTCTTAAAAAGCACATGGCAGCATACATAAAATGCAAAACCAATTTTTAAGAAGTTAAAAAGCATACCAAACAATTCTATATTACTTGGAAAAACAAACATGTGCAGTAAGAAGAAATGCCCAGAATAAGAACCACAACTGAGGACAGTGGTTACTCATGCTGGCGAGCGATAACCAGGGGGCCTCGATCACATCAGTAAAGTCTTATGCTTTAAACTGGGTGGTGGGTACATGGTGGTTAGCTCTATCGTTCTTAATTTCATTTTTAATTTATACCTACAACACCACCTAATAAGCTTTATTCCATTGTTTAGATTTACAAACACATGACAAAACACCATGCCAAGCAGGGCTATATCCACCCCTTCTGGATACCTTATTAAATCCACACAAATGTACCAGCAGCCCTGAGAAGACAGAGAAAGAACACCCAGATTGGTACAACAGTACTGGGAACGTTTTGGTTTTTAGGTTGGATAGTATTTGTTTTACCGTTATGCTCCATAACTTGCATTGATGTCGCGTGATTTTTGTATATTGAATATCTCTCTCTCTCTCTCTCTCTCTCTCTCTCTCTCTCACGCACACACACATACACACAAGACTAGACTGTGCTGTGATGATGGGAGGGACTCCTTTTCCTCATCCGTAGAGCCAAGAAACTTCTCTGGGGTGAGACAAGGCACCACCAGCACCCACCCCGCACTCCACAACTGTCCTACCTGCAAAAGCTACTATCAGCAGTCCACCAAATTCTCTGCGATTTGCACCCTGCACCTCCCTGCCTGCTCCCCTCCCCCGAACCAAGTGATTCTCTGACAATTTAGTTTTGAACCTCTCTGGCATGCAGGTTCTGGTCTAGGCAACCCAATGACTTACTTCTACATATTCCTAGCCAAGAACCTTCTCTTCTTTAAAAGTCTGTTCTCTCAGCTCAGCTCAAATAACCTAAACTATGAGAACTAATGCACTACAACATTAATCCATTTATTTGATCACAAAGGAAGTTAACTGAATAAATCCTTTTTACAATGACAATAATCTCCTCCAGAGTTGGGTCACATTATGATGCTGGAACAGCCACAACTACACTGAACAAACACTTCCTGGGGACTTCCCTGGTGGCGCAGTGGTTAAGAATCCACCTGCCAATGCAGGGGACATGAGTTCGAGCCCTGGTCCGGGAAGATCCCACATGCCGCGGAGCAACTAAGCCCGTGCGCCACAGCTACTGAGCCTGCGCTCTAGAGCCCGCGAGCAACCCACAGCTACTGAGCCCGCGAGCCACAACTGAGCCTGCGTGCCACAACTACTGAAGCCCACGTGCCTAGAGCTCGTGCTCCGCAACAAGAGAAGCCACTGCAATGAGAAGCCCACGCACCGCAACAAAGAGCAGCCACCGCTCGCTGCAACAAGAGGAAACCCATGCGCAGCAATGAAGACCCAAGGCAGCCAAAAATAAGTAGATAAATTTATTAAACAAAAAAATCTCCTGAACACAAGTGTGCGGGGCACCGCACCAGGAACAGAGCAGCGAACAGAACTGCCCAGCCCGTATGGAGCTTCAACTCTAATGAGGGAGACCCTGACAAGTAATCTGAGGTGTAACCAGCGTTACAAATCAACGTGCCGCAGAAAAGAGGAGGAACTACACTAGTCAGTCATCAGGAATGCTGCTTTAAGGATGGGGGTGAGAGGAGGATGAGAGAGTTGTCAACAAATTGCTCAGAAAGGGGGAAATCGAAATAATGAATCACTCCTCAACTGTGGAATTTCACAACTAATTCATGAAAAAAGGATTACCAGTGCCCAAATTAGTCACCCGCTACATCAGAAGCAGTGGTAAAATTAAATCTGTAGTTTCTTAGCATGTCAGAAGCAAATCCTACTTCATGTTTAACCTTTAAAGAGCTATTATGGAGAGTACCCACCACCAGGCATCTATCCACTCCTATCTGGCAGCCTCCTAACGATAAAGAAATACGAGCAGCAGCATGGGAGCACACTGGTACCAGGCTTTTCATCCTCAAAGTTTTCTGGAGTGATCCCAATTTCCACGTATTTCATCCCACCATCCTCACAAAACTTCAAGTTATCCTAGAAACTCCAAGGGGATTCACCTTGTGGGTGGTAAGGTGCGCCTGCGCCCTTCGCCACTGCCTATGCTCTCTCCCCACCTACTCCTTCCTTCTTACACTGCTGTGTGATCTTGGGCAGGTTCCTTAACTTCTCTTGGCTTTAGTGTCAGCTGTAAACGGAGACAAGAGGGCTAATTTGCTTCCCTGCACCCAATACAGTGGTGCCTTGTCCACAGTGGGCATTTTGCAACTCGCAGATACAGAAAGGGCTCGTTGCTTGGAGTGAGGGAAGCCAGAGTCACTCTGTCTCGACAGCTGTGCTTGTTCTTGACCCTATTTCCTGTGACTGGATGCCGGTCCTGGCTTTGGTGCTTGGCAGACTGTCCTTCACATGCCAACTCTAACAATTCTTCCTCTGGGAAGCCTTTCCGGACACTTCCTCATCACAAAACCACTGCAATCTCCTTTATCTACTGCATACTAGAGCCCACATCAGGTCTATGTCCAAGACCTGTTTCTGACGAAATCTGTCTCATCACTTCTCCTGGGCACCAAAGGAAGCAAACAATCTACTACTGCACGCCTATCTCTGGGCTGGGCATTTTCCCACTGCCGTATTTATCATGATGGCACAGGTGCTAGAAAGGCCCAGCCAGTGTCTTCCTAGACGGTGTGAAAACCACAAGCTCTGTTTTTCCTCTTTGTTTTTTAACGTTTCTAATTTAGGAGCACAATGTGTACCTTGAAGCAAAAGTGGCTTTACAACACTGGGTTGAACCTAAGGAAAAGGGGGAGGGGAAGGGAACCCTAACCAGAAGCCTTTCACAGGAAACGGGAAGTGGTTGCTTCCCCACCCCCATCCTGCACGCTGAGCATAACCCAACCAGTTGAAAGGGCAGAATCTAAATCAAGGGATTTTTGAATTGGAGGGAAACTTCGAAATCGTGGAGCAGTCACTGCCAAAATGGAGTTGGCGTGTTATTGCAAGGTGGCAAAGCCAAGGCCCAGACCCTGCTCAGCCCGGTCCTTGTGAGGCCGCACAAAGACAAGGTTTGGAATCCCAGGGATTGTCATCAGGAATGCACTGAATGCCTCCGAACCTTAAGGACTCAGGGTTGGAATCCAAGCCTGAATTGTCCCAGTGAAACAGCTGACTAACAATGTCAGCTGGGGAATATTTCGATACCTTCAAATTGGGCCCCATGTAGGAAGAGGCCGCACAAAGAGCTGTGTGACTGAAGAGCCCTAGGAATGGTACGCGAAGGCCGCCGAGTGCCTGCCAGGGCTGCCCACATTCTCCTCATAGCTAGCTAAAGTGGCTCCCAAAAGAGGTTTCCAGATCTGCCCCAGTGGGCACCATCAGAATTGACTCCCAGGAAACTTCCAGCTGTGAAGGGCAAACAAAGCTAGGGCTCTCTCCATTTGAATGTGAAAGACCTGCCTCAATCAGAGAAGGCCCTTAAGCCATAAAACCCTTCACACCAAGGCCAAGTGTCACACTTGTAAGAGGGTGTGATTTATAAATTGACAGCACCCACAAAGCTGCTTTTGTACTCCTCCCTTAGTTAACAATTTATCTCCCCCCACCAAACTCACGGAGCTATTCAGATAAAGCTTGACTGGGCCTCAAAAAAAAAGAAAGAAAGAAAGGAAGAAAGAAAAAGACCCAAGTTTTGGCCAAAACACCAGTGTTCACTCTGGATAATTATGGTCCTGTGAATAGACACTAAAATTAGGGCTTAATAATTCCTCTGTATTACACTCACAGCATCAAACTATTCCAATACAAACATAAAGAGCAAGAAAAAGAAAATCTCCAACGCAGTCTTGCTGGAAACTCAAAAGAGTTCCACTTTTGTGGTTTTCTGCAGTCTCTTTTGTGGTTTCTGCACTCTTAGAATCCCCCCTTTAGAGCAGTTTTTAACTCGACGCCCTGACCAGCTGTTTTTCTTTCTCAACATTTAGATCTACAAAGCAAAGAGTAAATAAGGGCTTGGCCATGTCTTTCCTCTCGGTTCAACAAAACCAATTCTGGCCACTTCATCTTGTTTTTTTCCCCATCGCATGAATTCCCTTCTCAAATTCCAACGCTAGCTACAAAACCATCATCTGTCTACTGATTCCCTTCCCACTCCTCTTTGTATAAAATGAATTACAGCACCAATCCTAGTAGAGACTAAGCCCCTAATGTAAACTACACTAAAATATATATATATATGTGTGTGTCTATATATATATATTATATCTGTGTGTGTGTATATATATATATATATATATATATGTATATATATATATACACATCTGATAACACTTGTCAACATTGAGACCTTTCTTCTTAAAAGGTTATTTGGTGGGAAAAAACCAAAAACTTTATTTTAAAAAAGCAAAAAAGCAATTAAGCAATTCAAGTTTAAACTGTCTCCCTGCCCACTTAGGACCTTACTAAATTGTCTATCAATCTGAAAAAACAAAAAAAAATTTTGTATAAGAGTGGGAACTTCCCTGGTGGTCCAGGGGTTAAGAATCCGCCTTCCAATGCAGGGGACGTGGTTCCATCCCTGGTGGGGAAACTAAGATCCCACGTGCTGTGGGGCAACTAAGCCCGCGCGCCTCAACTACTGAGCCTGCGCTCTAGAGCCCACGTGCCACAACTAGAGAGAAGTCTGTGCGCCGCAACAAAAGATCCCGCATGCCACAACTAAGACCTGACTCAGCCAAATAAATAAAGTAATAATAAAAAAATAGATGTGGCAATAATGAAAGTGACCTACGTCAAAACAAAGAGTCAGGGCCTGTGCTCAAAAACAGTCTTTCTGATGCTGCTCATACACCAGAGGCGCAAATCTGTGGCCCACAGAGCAGGTGAGTCTTGCAGGCACGTCCCCTGTAGTCTCTACAGGGTGGATGGAAACAGCGTGCAAAAAGGTTGCCGGTATTAAAAAGGTTGGGACAGAGCATATTAAAAAAAATCTTTCTTTCTCATTCTCTTGAAAAATCACATCTGACATCACTAGGTCCACATTCCCTCACAGCAACAGCCAACTGGCACCAAGCACAGCTGCCCCTTTAAATGGGACAAGCGCTGGCCTAGTCTGTCCGGACTCCTCCCTTCAGGACTACATGCTTGCTTCCCTTGCTGGCAATGGTTATGGCCCGTAGCCTACAAGGCCCCAGGGCTTCTGACCCTTGACACCACCCCTCTCCTCCACATACCTTTTTGACCATGGTTGTCTCAGATGAATCAAGTTTGGCTCTCTTGGTATCAGGTCCATCTTCTACTCCTTGACTAACTTTGGCAACTTTGGTTTTCTCCCTAGAGGGTGACAAGGGGAGGGAATCGAGTTCTACCCTATGAATCATGCCATGAGAACAAAAAGAGCATCAGTGGCTCACTGAATAGGATGGTGGTTAAGAGCAAAAGCTCATACAGATCTGGCTCAAATCCCAGCCTGGCCACTGATTACCTGATGCCTCACTCACCTGCTGTGTGGGAATAATAATCCCTGAAGAATTATTAGAAGAGAAATAACAAATTGCTTAGCACACTGCCTAGCACATAGTATACTCTCAATAAACTTTGTAAATGTTCCACCTGAATCACGAAATAAAGAGCTGAACTCAATTCCTCCTCTCTGCCATGGGGAGCTCACATTAAAATAATTTGGCCTTCTTTTCTCTACTGTGACTTCTTTATCCATTTATAAGGTGCCCAAAGAACTAGATTTTCTTAAAGCCATAAAACATTAGAGATACAAGAGATTTTGAACATGTCTGTCCTTCCCCCATCTCGACTTTACAGGCAAGAAACTTGCAGACTGGACAAAGTTCAGTGACTTGCCTAAGAAGCTGAACAAAAGAAAGTAGTTCTTGACTCTTGGTAGGAGGCTTCACCTACCACACAGGGTCTCTCTTTACCTCTCATCGGCAAGGGTGGTGGTCAAAGTTACAGCCCCAAAACCAACTCTTGTAGTTTTACAGTACTGGTATCATCTGCCATCTTTCATCTAGAAGCTACAAGTTCAAAACACCGTAGGCAGGTCTCATTACGTGAGAATCACCATGGTCTGTAACCTCAATGTTCAAAATGAGAGGAGGTCTGTTTGTTCCACCAGAGCAGTCTCTAGACCTTGGAGCTTTTCCAAGGTAGACTCTGGCTGAGCGTGCCTACAGAGTTGCCCATCTAACTAGTACTCATTTTACCATCTCTCAACCTGAACACACGCAAGCCCCAGCTGGGGAACAAATGTTTACAATCCGAGCAGGTTCTCTCTGAATAGAAAGTGTGGCTTCACCACCTGAAGTCCAAACTGATCAGATACCCACGTGGTGTGTTTCGATCGCCTTAGAACTGCTTTCCTCATGCTCTAGAGGAGACCATCAATTTGGAAGGCAGGGGCCACATCTCCTATAATTCTGAGCACACAATCTATATATTTAGTAAGCTGTTAATGAATTGGTTTCCCAAAGTTCTAAGTATTATAGTTAAATACTTTCCTTAAATGGTTCATTTCCTACCAGTAAATAGGACTACATTTTGAAAAGGCTTTATGTTCTCTCCTCCTCTCCCCAGACTTACTCTACAAATTCATGCTCTCCGAGATTGGCAAACGTGTATCCGTGGTAGCCAAAAACATCTCCTGTAAAGAACTTGATGCTATTTTTGTGACAGATCTGGTCAACTTTAACTATGATATCCCTGGAGCAGCAAGTCAGACATACCTGCAGAAAGAAAGAAAGTGGCTGGATGTGAGTTGTGCAGACTGTGACTCACCGCCCTGATGTCTAAATACAGCTTAATGAACAGTCTCTCTGGGCATGGATAAAGCCAGTTTCAAACTGGTACAACAGGTTCTTTGGATGCTATGGTTAGAAGACAAAAGAAAAGTTGCAGGTTTCAGTGTGCAGAAAATGTAAATCATGAGACGGTCACTTCACCTTCTGCAACCAAAATAAAACGTGTTTAGCTATTAAGTAAAAGGCACTCGATGAATTTGTTTCCCCTAAACCATGAACATATATAAACTACACTTCACAGTTTTCAGGAAAAGGAAAAGACAGTAATATAACTTAGAGGAAGTTATTTCTAAATCATTAAACCTATTAATATCTGAATAAGCTACGGCAAGAAACAAAACCAATTTTTAAAATTTACCCGAAGGTCATGTTTAAATACAACGGCATTTTTCCCCCTTCTTTTGATTGATATATTAAGATAAAGAAAATAAACAAGTCCAGTTGAGATTATTTTTCCACAGTTTTCGATGTGAAACTTTATCTGAATTTAAGGACAAAAGAAAAGGTTACAGCCCAAGTGACCTCCCATTCAGACTTAGACAATGAGACGGTGATTCACTCAGTGGAATTATCAATGTTGCTCTGGGGCCTCTAAGTTGTGTTCCAGTAAGTTGAGGTATTAGACATGGCTAAGTTTTACTGCACAGAACACAGAACACCTTTTCGGGAGAAGCTTTGTGATCAGGGGCAAGAAGACAACTTCTAAATTGCACGTGTTTTCTTCTGAGCATAGAAAGTTGGAGAAGGATTTTCATTTGATAAACCTCTTGCTGTTGTCTGGCAGCCGGAATATTGAAATAACGCTCACAGAGCAACGTGTGTCTCTGCTGCCATTCAAAGGATGCAGTCACCCGAGGAAAAGTCAAATCTAAAAGATAAGACAGGTGCAGCTGAACATGCAATCAACTGACCGAATGGAGCCCTGCAGTCAAAACTGAGCGTTAAAACCTATGAAGACCAGTCAAACGTGACTCAAATATGAGGAAGTCACGCCTGCCCTGTGCACATGCGTTATACAAGCAACAGCCCCATGCTTCAGTTCTAACAAAGCTTCTAGTTGCTAGAAGTTCAAAGGACACCTAGAGTAAACCAAATGTGGTTACTACGGATAAAGAAATGAAGAGATGACTTATGTCCAAATGGAAAATGTTCCAATACCTGGACATACAAAAGAGAATAAAAAAAAATTTTTAAGGGACAAAATGCACAGATGATCCATCGTTCCAAGCCCACATTTGAACAGATGCACATATGAAATACAACAGTGTGAAAAACAAAACTACCAAACCCAATTTCTAACCTCTCACATAATGGGTCCTTCATTTAAAAAACAAGTAGATCATCTGTGACTATTGCACGGCTATCCAACATTTGTTAAGCTTTTCCAGGGTACAGGGAGCCATGTCTGAAAGGTCACAGACACTGAAACAGAATTTAACTTATCCTTTCACCTCTGCAAAGATTTGGCAGTGAAATCAAATGAGGCTGGATATGCCTCGTTTGGCTTAAGACTACAGTGATTTTGTCTAGTTATCCATGGCAACATGGTCAAAGTGGCTGTGTGCAAGAAAGAGACAGAGACAGACCAAGATCAGGTGTGCTCTTTTTAAAGACAAAACACAAGCTGTAGTTTGGTATTTCTAACAACAAAAAAAAGACTCTGCTACAGAAATTCACCAACTTGTTAAGTTTTCAGAAGAAAACATTTGCAATAAAATGTAATAGAAGCTCTGTGCAAAAATTCTGGAAGGAAGACAAAACACCAATGATAAAACCTGGTCTTGGGAAAAATATGCCCAAAGAAGAAACCAAAAGGCAGCAACTCACAAGCAGCTAGAGCAGATTCAACAGACTGGATCTGCCTACCAACACACTCAGCATACTAAGGCAATACACTAATAAGGCATATACACTAAGGCAATATAAGACTTCAATCTACTAGGGCAATATATTAAAAACTAAAGAATGGAACAGCTTAAAAACTTACTTGGGAAAAAGCTCAGATGTGAGATTCTAATGCTCCAGTGTACCTAGTATACATACAACTAGTGCTTTAATTTGCTGAATTCCTGAAGCAGATTTTACATTCTCTATGAAACTTACAGCATCAAACTGGGTGAAAAACGACTCAGGTTTCTTTTCTATATTCTCAGTGTCCACCTTCACATCCACCATGGGGTTGAGATTCTGTGCGCGCTCCAAAGAGGCTTCGGCCCTGTTTCGGCCAACAGACCCAGTACGGATCAGGAACTGGGCTCCGGGGTCTTCTGGAGATACCTAGGAATAATTTTTTTTTTTTAAATACTTGAATTTGGGGGGGAAAACAAATGAACTTTTCCATTTTAAAAAATAACTAAAATATCTACCATCTAATTGTAGTACTACTGTTCCTATAGGAATCTGCCCAATGCAGACTCCCTATACTCTTTCCTTCTGAGGCTTTAAAACAGACTTTTAACTTTTTTTTTTTTTTTTTAAACTGGGCAACTGATGGTTAAAGAGCACCCCCTTGTGTTTATAATGAAAATGCACTCTAAACAAAAGAAGTCCATGCTTTCTTAAGTAAATTCTTAACTGCTAACAAAATGACATAATCATCAGTGCTAAGAGCTGACCAAATCCCTACCATGTGCCCAACTCTAAGCAATCAGAGAGAGACATTAAGTAATTTAAAGGATGTAGTCCCTGCCTACAAGTGGTTTAAAATCAGACCAACACAAAAATTAGACACAATTAAGAATGTTTGAAACGAACTGTTAAATTCAATTAAAACTCAGAAAGGAGGACAGCTGAGCGGAGGTTGGAGCAGAGGGATAATTCCACCCGTAAGGCTGGACGTCAGCAGGAGAGAGCCTCAAAGACAGACAATATAATCACCTGACAGCCACCAGTAGGATTACAGATTCCACTGTTCAAAATGCATTTCTTCACACATCAGACATCTAATTTAATCATGAATCTCCATGTATGACCCCGCCACCTTCACCAAGACTGGGTTCAACAGAAGTAATCCTCCTCTCCTGCCAACTATCCACAGTATACACTCTCCCTCACTATCTTTCCTCCAAGCAAATGAGCTGGTCCTCCTCCTGTTCAAGGCCAGCCCTCTAACAGTATGCTTGACCCATCCCATCCCATCCCAGGGATCTCACCACACGCAGAGAGATAGTACATCATAGTGGTTAAAAGCCATGCTCTGGGATAATTCAGGTTGGATTCACAGCTGTGATTTGAATCCTGGCTCAACCACCTAAATGTGTGACCTTGAGTGAGTACGAGGGAATCACACGTAAAATGAGGACGTTACTAAAAGTGATGCACTACTAATCACTCCACAGGGGAGTCAGTACTACCTGTGCCCCACTCCTTGGCCTCACAGCTCCCGGCTCTCCTTCTCCCCCGCTGGACATTCCAGTTTCTGTATGGGCCCTCTTAGGTGCAGCTGTTCTCAGGATTCTACCTCGGAATCATTCATCTTTTCACTCTATATAGCTCCATAAACCAACTCCATGCCTTATAGTTTCTACCAAAATCCGCTGTTATTTCTCAAATTGCTCTTACTGGTACAGATTGCTTCCTAATCCATCTGAGTCTTATATTAAACTGCCCACCAGAAAGTTCCTCCTGGAGATCCCATGGGCCAATCATAATCCGATTCCTATGTTTGTTGTCTCTGTTGACAAACAGAGACATCTCTGACGCATCCAGTCACCAGAGCCAGAAACCTGGCCTTCCTATCCTCTGCATTTCCTTGATAGCAGCCACCAGGTGACGTGGCTAAGCGCACGGCCTCTGCCAGGAGTCGGACTGCCTGGGTCCTGGTGGTACCACTAACCGCTGTGACCTTGGGCGGGCCAATACTTCACTTCCTTTTCCTCCGTTTTCTTATGTGTAAAACAGGAATGATAATCCCTACATCTCAGAGTTATTTTGAGGCCTAAATGAGATACTACAACTACAGCTCCTAGAACAGCGTCCAGCACTTACAGTAAGTGTCAGCTGTTGTACTTCCTCCTTGCTTTCCCATATAGAATCCTACTGACTATACCACCGAAGCATCTCTCACCTCTCGGTGCTTCTCGCCATCTCTGTCCCCACTGTCATTCCGCAGACCCTTTTCATCTCTCACCTAAACTATTAAAGCAGCCTTCTAAGTAGTCTTCTGCCCCATATCTTGTGCCAACCACAGTCTACACAGTATTAGTGATCTACAGAAAGCCCAAAGCTGAAGTCACCCCTCGCCCATCTGAAACTCTTCAATGACTCCTCACCACCTAGAGAATTAAGTAAGTTTACAGCAGAGCTTACCAGCTGGCCCTTCGTGACTTGGACCTCACCTGCAATCTGCAACGTCCCCGCACCGCGGGCTTCACACTCTAAAAACACCAAACTGTTATATTCAATTTCTACCATGCTGTCTTGTGCTAATGTCCCCTGCCTAAAACACAGCTCCTCAAACCCTGAAAAAACTCTGCTTGTTTTTTAAGACTCAGCTCAGCACTCCAGGAAGTCTCTCTCAAGTCCCCATGCCACAACCTGAGTCAGGTAGCCTGCTCTGGTTTCTGGAAAAAAATTGAGGATGGGAAGCAAATCTTGTGCATTTTTCTATCACTAGTACCTAGACTACTTCAGGGTAGGCAGCAGGTGCTCTTGGATGCTTGCTGACATAAACGAAATGAAAAACTCTAAGGGGCAGGAATTATCATCTTCATTTTATAGATGAACAAGCTAAGTCTCTGTGAGGTTAATTCCCTTTCCCAGCTTCAGAAGGTGTGATCTGAGCCCAAGCCTTCATGATTCCAAAGCTTCTGCATAATGCAGCCCCATCTTCCTGGGACGTTCCTAGTCAGGGACAAAAGCACAAGCAAACTACAAAAGGCAGAACCACCAGAGAGTGTTCATGAACTATGAAATTTATGAGATGGGAGTCAGGCTGGGTAAGCTGACTGGGACCAGGTTATATGAAGCCAGTGGTTCTCAACCCTCCCTGACTTTTAGACTCACCTGGAGAACTTTTATTTTTAAATAACTCCCCAAATATTCTAAAGCACAGATGGGACTGAGAACCACTGTGTCAGGCTTTGAAAACCAGTCAGAGGAGTCAGGCCTTACAGCGGAAGGCAAGCAGAAGGCACTATCAGTCTTTAAACTGAAGAAGCAACAGTTGACTCCAACTCTGGGTGGCATTCGTCCCAGCGCTGAGGCAGTGAGGGAACCACATCACTCGCTCTCAGTGTTCTCTCATCCCCAGTCTCAGATTACCCAACCAAATGAGGAAGCTACCATCCCATTGTGGTTTCGTTTTTCCACACCAAGGGCCTCCAGGTTTTGGAACCATCCTTCCTTGGGTCTCCACTCTTACCCTCTCTACACAAGGCAAACAAATTCTTCCCCTGGATGGGGTGTTCCTGCCACTAGGGGGCACTGTGGCTGGTGGGCGGGGGGGGGGGGTGGGGTGGGGGGGGATGTCAAAGCTGGGTGGGTTCAGTTAATTATCTGGCAGCTTGCTTGCAGGGATTTTCTTTCCTTAGAAAGTTTTGAATTCAAGTCAAAAATCAGTTTGTGACTGTGATATTAAGTGAGCCAACCTATGTGTCTCTTTGTATTGCAGGAGAATTAAAACAACAAAAATTCTAGATATTATTTTCTCCTGAAACTCCAAACAAGGTGAGCTTTTAAAAATTTCATTAACATTTACTTTTGTCTACAGAGCCTATACCTCACACTGTGTGTGCTAGTTACTTAGCATGCGACAGGAACCCTGTTCATTGCCTAAAAGGAAAAAAAGACACAAATAATATCATGTGACAACACAATTTTTGAAATATTTTAACTAAAAAAATATATGATTTCTGGAATTTGCTTTTAAAAACTGTCCCAAAAAATACAGGGGAAAAGATAAATAAAAAGATCAACAAAACACTGGTATCTGTAGAAGCCAAGTAGGTGGGGTGTCAAATATTATTCTACTTCTGTATATATTTGAAATTTTCCATAAAAGAAAACCAAAACGTCATTGAGGCATGAGAATGTAGACAAAGCAGCAGTTATTTTCACTTTGGAGAAAAGACAGGTCAGAGAAAGCCTCATAGGAGTTGGGCACTATGGTTCTATTATCAATTAAATAACATTTTATCATGTAATTAACTATTGGAGGCTTATTACATGCAGGCACTACATTAAGTGGTCCATATACATTCTCTCTGATCCAACACTTCCCAAGGTAATACCTGTGAAGCATCTCCATCAAGATCTCCTGAGATACCTTTGTTTTTCTTCTGAGATACCTTTTAAATGTATATATTCCTGAGCCTTATCTCAGACTTTATAAAGTAGAATCATTAGGGGTGAAAGCTACACCAAAATGAAGCCCCGAGGCAATTCTGCATTTTAAATGAGTGATTCAGGTGATTTATGGGTACAAGTTGGAAAAGCACTCCTCTACTCCTCACAATCACCCTCCAAGGGAGATGCTAACTCCACTTTACAGACAGGCAAGACCAGCGAGGAGACGAGAGCCTCCACTGGTTGATCACGTAGGATATGGTGGAGCTGAATTCAAACCCGGTGCTGGCGCTGTCAGTCTCCAAGGGCTACAGTGCCACGGACGCCAGCCCTCCTCTTTCACAGCCCAGAAGGGGCAAGTAGGAAGGCACGAAATCTCCACGTGTTTATACTAAAGAGGGGAGATGGCGAAGGAGAGTGATAAGGCGGCAGAACATCTCACCTGCTCGTGATCCAGCATGGTCAGTCCTTTCACTCCGGCCAGGATGAGATTCTTGGCGATTTCAGCCCCGAGTCCCTTCATGCCAACAAGAAGCACCCGGGAGGCCCGCAGCCTACAAGGCAGATATTGTCAACGGATGAAAGAGGACAGTGGAAGCTCCCCGAATCATTGAAGAACAAAACAAGACAAAAACAGGGAAATGATCTTGGATTTCATTAACTGCACTTAAGCATCCAGGCCTCAAATCTTGAAAAAGAGACAGGCTCCAATCTATCCTGCTGAGAACAATTCGTTCAACAAATATTTATTGAACACCTATTATGCCAGGCCCCCCTCCAAGGTGAGGAAATACAGCAGTGAATAAACAGACACAATTCCTGCCCTCAGAGCTTGTATTTTGTAGAGACAGACAAACAAATAGAGATATGTAATATCTCAAAAAGTGAAGAAAATCAAGCATGATATGGATCAGGAATGATGGAGGATGTGACTTTAGTCAGACTGATCGTGAAGGCCTTTCCACGGAGGTGCTGAGCAAAAATCAAAATGAAATGAAGGACATACATACAGATACTTGGGAGAGGAACATTCCAGGTAGAGAAAAAAGCAAGTGCAAAAGTCCCGAAGCACAGGAGTGCTTGGCATATTCCAGGAGCAGGAAGGCAGAAAGAGCAGCTGAAGAGCAGTGAGCAAAGGGAAGAATGGGGGACTTCCCTGGCAGTCCAGTGGTTAAGACTTCACCTTCCAATGCAGGGGGTGCGGGGTTTGATCCCTGGTCAGGGAACTAAGATCCCACATGCCTCCCTGCCAAAACACCAAAACATAAAACAGAAGCAATAATGTAACAAATTCAATAAAGACTTTTAAAATGGTCCACATCAAAAAAATCTTAAAAAAGGGAAGAATGGTAGATGAGGCTTTAGACAGAGTCAGGGGCCACATCATGAAGGCTCTTACAGGCACCGTCAGGATTCTGGATTTTATTCTAAACATGACGGAAAGCCATGCGGTGGGGGCGGGGTTGCGGTTGGAAGGGGAAGAGTGTCACAGTTAAGGTGAGAGAGGATGACGGCTTGGACTAGTGTGACAGCAGAAGAGAAGGGGAGAAGGGGTACCATTTAAGCTATAACACACAAGGTGGCACGAAAGAGGGCGCATCTCGGAAGTGTTTAGCTCATTCTGAGCCTGTAGAGTGACAGAAGATGAGGCTTAAAAAAAAAAATGGTAGGGCTTCCCTGGTGGCGCAGTGGTTGGGAATCCGCCTGCCAATGCAGGGGACGCGGGTTCGAGCCCTGGTCCGAGAAGATGCCACATGCTGCGGAGCAACTAAGCCCATGCGCTGCAACTACTGAGCCTGCGCTCTAGAGCCCATGAGCCACAACTACCGGGCCCGCGCGCCACAACTACTAAAGCCTGCATGCCTAGAACCCATGCTCCTCAACAAGAGAAGCCACCGCAATGAGAAGCCCGCGCACCGCAATGAAGAGTAGCCCCCGCTCGCTGCAACTAGAGAAAGCCCGCGTGCAGCAACAAAGACCCAACGCAGCCAAAAATAAATAAATTAAATAAATAAATTAAAAAAAAAAAAAAAAAAAGGTAGTCAGAGAAGTCTGGACTTAACTCTGAGGTCAGCAGAAAGCAGTATAGGTCCACAATACCTTATTCGAAATCCCTTGAACCAGAAGTGTTTCAGAATCAGAATTTTTCATATTTGAAAAAGGAAATAAAGGGAATTCCCTTCGGGTCCAGTGGTTAGGACTCTGTGCTTTCACTGCTGAGGGCCCGGGTTCAATCCCTGGTTGGGGAACTAAGATCCCACAAGCCGCGCCGTAGGCCAAAAAAAGAAAAAAAAAAAAGGAAATAAAGAGTCTGCATCATATATCATGAAAAACCCCATCAGGATCTTAGGCAGCACCCTGTAATCAAACTCATTAATATTTTTGCAGCAAATGTATGATTATTCACACTGAAAAGCATTAGTAAGAACTAAGAATAGTCTCACCTAAATTCAAGTTCTGCTGACCAATGAGTTTGCTCCTAATTTATGAAATGAGTCCATTCTCATCAAGTACCACTACTAAGGAGAACATGCAGAAACTCTTTTCCAAAAATGGTTCTAATAATTATGGACACTTGCATGTCATCAGGCTAGAAGTCTTTAATGAGAATGATGGCTGGTAAAATCGAGTCCTGCACTGATCCTTTTTTTTTTTTTTTTTTTAATTTTTGACTGCATTGGGCCTTCATTGCTGCACGCGGGCTTTCTCTAGTTGCGGTGAGCAGGGGTTACTCTTCGTTGTGGTGCGTGGGCTTCTCATTGCGGTGGCTTCTCTTGTTCCTGCACTGATTCTTGATGCTAGCAGATTTGGGATTTCCTTCAGTGATATGACCAAAGGGTAAAATAGCGGGGGGTGGGGGGGAGGGAGAGAACATTGACACAGGCATATGTCTGGGGCTCAGCTTCTCCATTATTGCTTTTTTCTACACGGCCCTTCCACTGCCAACCATAGCCTAGCTGACAGGAGCCTTTCAAGTGACAATTCCACTTCACCAGAATAATTGGGCAGAGGGCTTACGGCATACAAGCAAGGTAAATAAAAGATGCTAGCAATGAGCAGGTCTCTTATCACAGATTGATAGCATTACACCAGCAGAGGGGAGGAGGAAGGAAGCCACGCAGCCTTCCAGAGTCGCTCCAATCCCTTGAGAATCAGCACATATAATAAATAAGCAATGTTTCCAAAGACAACATCGTGCACATACCAAACCTGTGGCATTAGAAAGGCTGAGCAGCCGTGCATTTAGCTGTACCTTCCAGGTCTCTGCTCTCACTGTTTGCCTGTGAGCCCTCCCTTCACCTGGTCCTAACACTGCTGCGCCTGGAACTCCAGGTTCCACGGTCCCTCTCAGTCTGAGTGACAGTCTTTTCCTGTTTGGCTGCTGTATCTACCTCAAGGATACAGCTAGACCGGCCCCACTCACTTCTGGGAAATCTGTACCCTCAAACGTTACCAATGGCCCCCTCATCTCCAAACCGACTAACTTCTCCTCGGGCTCTGTTTTCCTTGCTGCTCCTTCAGCAACGGGCATGGCCCATCACTAATGCCCTCCAGGTGTGAAGACTTGGGCTTGACTTCTGGCTCTGCCACTTCCTAACTGGGTGACCCGGGCAAACTGCACGACCTCTCTGACCTTCAGTCTATTCATCTGTAAAATGGAGATACCAATTCTGACTTCATGATTTAATCTCCTCGACGACCTGGTCAAACATGTATGCAAAACCACCTGGCATCCTCCCCATCACAGAACCGGTGCTCCATAAAAGTTACTTGAGGGGCTTCCCTGGTGGCGCAGTGGTTGAGAATCTGCCTGCCAATGCAGGGGACGTGGGTTCGAGCCCTGGTCCGGGAAGATCCCACATGCCGCGGAGCAACTTGGCCTGTGAGCCACAATTACTGAGCCTCCGCATCTGGAGCCTGTGCTCCGCAACGAGAGGCCGCGATAGTGAGAGGCCCGCGCAACGCGATGAAGAGTGGCCCCCACTCGCCACAACTAGAGAAAGCCCTCACACAGAAACGAAGACCCAACACAGCCAGAAATAAATAAATAATTAATTAATTTAAACAACAGACAAACAAAAAAAAAAAAAACCTCAAATGTGTATGCGTGTGTGTCTTTAAAAAAAAAAAAAGAATCAGTGCAGGAACAAGAGAAGCTATTTATTCATTCATTCATTCATTCAGTCATTCATTTATTTTTAGCTGCGTTGGGTCTTCGCTGCTGTGCACAGGCTTTCTCTAGTTGCAGCGAGCGGGGGCTACTCTTCATTGCGGTGCGCAGGCTTCTCACTGTGGTGGCTTCTCTTGTTGCGGAGCACGGGCTCTAGGCTTCAGTAGTTGTGGCACGCAGGCTCAGCAGTTGTGGTGCACGGGCTCAGTAGTTGTGGCTCGTGGGCTCTAGAGCGCAGGCTCAGTAGTTGTGGCGCACGGGCTTAGTGGCTCCGCGGCATGTGGGATCTTCCCGGACCTGGGCTCGAACCCCATGTCCCCTGCATTGGCAGGCAGATTCTTAACCCCTGCACCACCAGGGAAGCCCCTCAAGTAACATTTATGGAGCACCTGTTCTATGATGGGGAGGATGCCAGGTGGTTTTGCATACATGTTTGCCAGCTGCAAACTTTAAATCAGACTTTAAACCCTGCAGACTTTAAAACACAACGTTCCACACACCTGAAACGCACCCTGTCTTCCTCTCTCTGCCTAGTCAAGCCTTTCCTCCAGACTTCAAACCCCAACTCGAATGCCATTTCCTCAAAGTCCTTATCACGGCAGACTCAGGCGAGTACCCTCTAAACTCTTCAAGCAACTGCTCCACATAAATGCCTCTGACATAAATCACATGCAGCCCATGGCCTCTCTAGGATCCCTCCATCCTAGAGAGCTCCATAAACTCTGACTTGCTCGGGAGGGTTTTGGGGTTCTGTTTGTTTGTTTGTTTTGTTTTGTTTTTGTGGCCATGCCTCGTAGCATGCCAGATCTTAGTTCCCCGACCAGGTATCAAACCCATGCCCCCTGCAGTGGAAGCTTGGAGGCTTAACCACCGGACCGCCAGGGAAGTCCCTTGGGAGGTTTTTTAATTCAACTGCCAACAAACACTGAATATCATGTTTATGTTTTTAATCCTTAACCATTCTAGGGGCCCTGAGATTACTGCTTATTTATGGCTCAATTACATGAAAAGCACTTAAAATAGTACCTGGCACATAGTCAGCACTGAAGGATGTTGGCTATCATTACTCAGACTCTAATGCAGCAATTCCCTTCTTGGAATCAATCCTACAGAAATACTCACGTGGGCACAAAAATCACGTACAATGCTATTCACAGCAGCGTCGTCCACCACTTCCCTCCATCTTCACAGCCACACAGCCCTACTCTGAGCCACCATTTCTCACCTATAAAACCACAAGAGCCTGACACCTGGCTTCCCTGCTTCCATTCCTGCCCCCCAACAATCCACTGTCCCCATCTCAGGTAGAGAGCTTCTAAACCTGACCACGCCACTCTCCTGCTCAGACCTTTCAATGGTTCCCATGCAAGCTCCTTACGAACAGTCCTGTATACCACTCCTGCCTGTCTCATCCTACTCTCGCCCCTGGTAACTTGCCTACAGCTGGGCTGGCCTTCCTTGATCCCAGAAAGTGCCACATTTGCTCCCACCGTAGGACTCTAGCATTAGCTGTTCTCTCTGCTTCTTCCCCTAACTCTTCACATGACCCATTCTTTAGGTCTCAGCTCAACTGCCCCTCCTTAAAAACAGTCCACACTGGCCACCTAATCCAAATAGGTCTACATCTTTTCTATCTGGAATTTTGCTACTTGTTTATGTGTTCATTGCTCGTTCCTCCATTATAATGTCAGTAAGCTCCAGAAACCATGGTATCTCTAGCATCTGTGACTGTGCTCGGGACTTACCACACTGTTACTCCAATTGCTATTGAATTAATAGATACACCAGGACTTCCCTGGTGGTGCAGTGGTTAAGAATCCGCCTGCCAATGCAGGGGACACGGGTTTGAGACCTGGTCTGGGAAGATCCAACGTGCCGTGGAGCCACTAAGCCCAGGCGCCACAACTACTGAGCCTGTGTTCTAGAGCCCGTGAGCCGCAACTACTGAGCCCATGCGCCGCAACTACTGAGCCTGTGCACCTAGAGCCCATGCTCCGCAACAAGAGAAGCCACTGCGATGAGCAGCCCGTGCTGCAACGAAGAGTAGCCCCCGCTCGCCGCAACTAGAGAAAGCCCACACACAGCAATGAAGACCCAACGCAGCCACAAATAAATAAATAAATACAATTTATTTTAAAAAAAATACACCATGGGGCTTCCCTGGTGGCGTAGTGGTGGTTGAGTCTGCCTGCCAATGCAGGGGACACGGGTTCGAGCCCTGGTCTGGGCAGATCCCACATGCCGCGGAGCAACTGGGCCCGTGTGCCACAACTACTGAGCCTGCGCGTCTGGAGCCTGTGCTCCGCAGCAAGAGAGGCAGTGATAGTGAGAGGCCCGCGCACCGCGATGAAGAGCGGCCCCCGCTTGCCGCAACTGGAGAAAGCCCTCGCGCAGAAACGAAGGCCCAACACACCCAAAAATAAATAAATAGATAAATAAATGTATTAAAAAGTTACACTGTGACATACTGGCTATAGAGTCTATTGGCAACAACAGTGACAGTAATTACCAACCACGGAGGGCTAAGTTCCAGGCACTGAGCTAGGTACAGTACATACAGCGCCTCACTGAAACCTTGATTATGGTGCCTCACCGTTTTCCTCTCAGAAAAAAAGCACACATCCTAAATGTTGCACACAATTTCTCTCCCTAAAAGGCCAAGTGGCTCCACAGGCCCCCAAGTAGGCCATCACGTTTCCATAGGAAAGGATCCACGTCTGCCTTGAGAAAGGAAAAAAACTGAGGTTCAGAAAAGGTGTCTAAGCTCTCACAGCTAATGGGTGCCCAGAGCTGGGATCCCAAATTCAATTCTAACCAGGATCTGCGATTTTTTTTTTCCCCTCTCTCAACGTCTCCCCCATGCTGCCTTGCATTTAGTAGGTTCTAAATAAATACTTGCTGATTTACTCTCCTCTCTACTTCTGCTGCCATGGGAATACCTTTTCAATTTCTGGGAAGGAACCAGTCTTTACACCACAATCTGAATTCACAATACATACTGTAAGGTAAGTCAAGCCAATGAATTCCACTCATGATTAAAAATTCTGAAGACGACCAAATTCATATTCCAACCACATTGAGAGTCTAATGTGTGAGACTGAGTCATGCAGAAATCCTGTATAAGATGATTTCGAGTAGGGCGAGCACAACGTCCCCGAGGCCAGAGAGAGCTTTAGCATATTTGAGGAACAAAAAGATACAAGCAGCTTGAATGGAGTGAGCCAGGGAGATGCAGGCAAGGTCGGACAAGGCAGGGCAGGAAAGGCAACGGATTTTAAAAGATCTGAGTATACAGGAAATCACTGGAAAGCTTTAAGCAGGACTGCTGTGATCTGTTTTTTAAATTTAAATCAGTTTGGCTGCTGTGTGGAGGATGGATTATAAAGAGTCACACGTGGAACAGGGGAGACCAGGGAGGAACTGTTGAGGTGATCTGAGATGATGGGTGTAGCTTGGACTAAGAAAGGAGAATGAGACAGAGCTTGAAGCAGAGCCTAGAGGAATTCCCAATAGACTGGATGTGGACAGAAAGGACAGAGGCTCCTAGGTTTCTGGTCACTGTGACCAGAAAAATGATGGGGCCACTTGGAAGATCTGACCATTTTCTCCTTCTAAAAATACTCTCTTCTTCACTTAACTAACAGTACAGTACTTTTCACTTAAATCTACTATCCTGCTCCATCCAACTGCCCATTCATTTTACTTACTTAAATGTCCTGTCAGAATCCAAGACAGAACTTAAGACTTCCTCACCTCGACCTGCTTGGGCAAATCTGCTCCTCCTACAGTCTTCCTTGTCCTTTTGGAGTTTCCACTCACCCCACTGACGCCTACTTTATCTCATTTATCTCAACCTATTTCCTATTTAGTTTCCCTTATTTTGTGGCTGGTGATTTATACTTGTCAAATAATGTTAGCTATAACTTACTGAATGCTTTCTGTGCGTAGACTCTATGCATGCATAATCTCATTTCTTTCTCAATAATCTTATGATGTAGATTCTGTTATTCCCATTTGATAAGTGAGAAAACTGAAGCACAGAGAAGTTAAGAAATGTATCCAAGGTTAGATAACTATGAAGTTCTGGAGCTGAGATTCAAACTATTAACCACTAAAAAATTGATCCTTATATGAAACAACCAGGATTGGCCTCCAGTACATGCTCAGCCACTTTCATGGCAAGTAGGTGCCTATGGAACCAACTGAAGCACTGTCTGAACAGCAGCAGTGTAGGGTAATGAGTGCTTGAAAACAGGGAAGTTTTTGGAGCCCCTTTCCTGTAAAGTCAAAACTTCAGTTGAGTCCTTAAAGATTTAGTCACACTCACCCCTCCTTTTTTGCAGATGTGGAACATAAGGCCAAGAAACTGCTGTGACTCACCCAGGGTCAGAGAGCTAGTTAGCAGAGCTGGGAACTGAACCCAGGTTTCTGGACTTCCTAGGTCTTTGCAGTGTACAATCATTTCATCCACTCAACAAATACCTGAATGTCTACATACTTGCAGGCACTGGGAATTTAATAGAGACCAGTCAAACCCCACATCTTAATTACTGGACATTTATAAAGTGCTTGTCCTCATGGAGCTTATCCTCTACTTCTCTCTTCTCAGTCACCCTCCTTCCTCACTCTTAGATAGGGGATAAATGACCGCTGAGTGGAAGGAGAAAAATTAGACATGGCTTTGTCGTGAAAGTCGGTGCAAAAACTGCTGAAGCACGCAGTCTGAGAACATACAGGGCTGCCAGCTTCAACACTCTCCTTTATGTTCATTTGATTGAAAGAATGAGCCTCCCATTGTGGCAAATGAGCTATTGTGGAAATAGCAGTGAACCTGAAGTTAGTGGCTTAGATTCAAGTCCTCCTTCTTCTATGTACTTGGTGTGTGACCTTGGGACAGGTGGCTCCCTTCCCTGAACCTCATCCACAAAATGGGCTCGGCGCCACAGCAAGAGATGCAAACTCACGTGCTTACAGGGGCCAGGCAATTCTATCAATGAGTGAAGCAGAGCTGCGGGAGACAACGGCCAAGTAGAGAGCCCAGGCTCTGTGTAAAAGAGCCTCAGGACTTCCCTGGCGGTCCAGTGGTTAAGACTCTGCGTTTCCAGTGCAGGTGACGCAGGTTCGATCCCTGGTTGGGGAACTAAGATCCCGCATCCTCGCGGTGCGGCCAAAAAAAAGAGGCAGCCTCTGCTTAGCTCCAACCAATGTGGAGATGTCTGACCTTACTATTTTTCAAAAGACAGAAATCAGAAACTGTGAAATCTCCATATGTGGGGAGGGTGGGGGTTGGTTGGGAGGGAGACAGACACATCTTCCCAACTTCTCATTATAAAAAATTTCAAACATACAGAAAAATAGAAAGAACAGTTAACTTTTTGCCCTACTGGCTTTACCCATATGCCGACATCACAGCACCTCACACCTTTAGCACGCAGCTCCAAAAATATGACATTCTCCTTCATAACCACACTATTAGCACATCTAGAAAATAATTCCCAAATATCATCTAACAGGACTGAATACTCAAATTTCCCCTATTGCCTAAAAGATGTTTTTTAGGGAAGTTTTCTTTCTGAACCAGGATCCAGTCAGGGTTACACCTTGCACTTGGCTCCACCCTTTACTCTCTTAATCTAGAACAGTCCCTTTGCTTGTTTTTTCCATGACATTGACTTCTGGAAGAGAACCAGAGCAGTCGTCTTGTAAAACATCCCACATTCTGGACATCTCATCATTACCTCAATGGTGTCCTTTAATTTGTTCCTCTGTTCTGTGAAAACATGATATCTGGGAGGAAAACATCGAAGATGATGCACTGAGGTTCTTATTTCATTACATCAGAAGACACATTATTAAATATTTCTAAGTGAAGTCGATTTTATTCCTTCTGATGCTCAAACTGTCCCAAATTTGGCCAATTCTCTAGATTTTTAAATGCTGGCATCTAATTTCAAAAAAATTAAAACACTGTATGAGAGATACACACCAGTTTTTAACCTCCAGACTGTATGAGTTCCCTTGAAGACCCTTTTTATTATTATTTGTCTCCCTTCCAATTCTCTGACAACCTTGGTCCAACATTATAGAGTCAGAGGCAAAACTGTAGCCAGAATGCAGTCTGTTGATTCCCAGGCTGCTTTCTATTTCACAAGGAACCCCAGTCCCCAAAGTTCTCCTATCCCACCTGGAGTTCCCCTAGAGACAAGTCAATTTGCTTTGTGGAGCCTCCTTCCTTTCTGTACAGAGGAGGAAATCACTGCCTTTCCTTCTCCAAAGAGCTGCTATGAGACTCAGCTGAAAAAGGGACAACAGAGCGCTTTAATCAACTCTGTAAGACTGTATACAAATCTATAGATTCCAAATTATAGCTAACCCCTTCCTACCCTCCCAGGACCCTCAGCCAATCCTTTTTAGGTTCTCCGCTGAGTTCTAGACATCTTCACTTCCTCAGAATAACTCCCACCTCCCAAGAATTCCATACCCCGACTTTGACTTGCCCCTTGGGTCACCTCTCCCTCAGGAGCCCTCCATCCATTCTTTAATGCTCCTCAGATAAATCATTCATTCCTACCCCTCTGACAGCTCCCTCACTAATTCCAGTTTAATCCTCACCAACTTACCCTACCTCAAACAAAACCACCTGCTGCCCCCGACGCCTGGGATCAACCCTTCTAGTACACTTAGGATACCCTTCTCAACCCTTCAGGAACCCCTAACATTCCTTCAAACGGCAGTTCCTAGACTCATTCGACACTATGTCTTCAGGCCCATTCTCATCATTTAATCCCCAATCTTCTATTCCATTCAGGTGCCTTCAACCCTCAGACCAGTGCTTGCTAATGCCTCCTAATGCGCCCTCCTCCCCAGTCACAGAAGGCTCCATACACCTGAAATGAGCCTGAAGTAACCCCCACCTCACCCCACCCACCACACACGCTCTCTCACCAAAAAGTTCTAGAAGCTCCCGCCCCTCAAACCTCTTGACCTGCCTGCCTCCCCAACCCTTCGATCAATTAATTCTGCCGTCTGTACTCACGCACATCACATAACCACCCCCCATCACCCAGACCTCATCACTGAACTCAACCACTCACATATTTCTACTTACATGTATAGTAAACAGCTAAAACGTTAAGTCCAAAAGAGAACTGCTGATTCTTCCCCCACCTCAGTCAGTAAAGTCACTTCCATCTTTCCAATTGCTTCGGCCAAAAACCTTGGAGGCAACCTTGAGTTCTGCCTCTCCCACTCCACACATTTAATCCTTCAGCAAAGCCTGTCCCCTCTATCTTCAAATTATATCCAGAATCTACATCTGACCCCTTCCCTAGAGTTCCAAGCCACCATTACTTGCATCTCAAGGAGATTACCGCAGCAGCCTCCTAAGCGGAATCCTTATTTCCACTTCTGCCCACTTCCACCTGTTCTCCACGCAGCAAGAGCGATCCTTTTCAAACACAACGCAGATCGTGTTACTCCTCTGCTCAAAACTCTCCAACAGGTTTCCCAGCACACTTAGAATTCAAAAGCTACCTCCTGGGACTTCCCTGGTGGCGCAGTGGTTAAGAATCCACCTGCCAATGCAGGGGACACGGGTTCGAGCCCTGGTCCGGGAAGATCCCACGTGCCGTGGAGAAACTAAGCCCGCGCACCACAACTACTGAGCCCACGTGCCACAACTACTGAAACCTACACACCTAGAGCCTGTGCTCCGCAACAAGAGAAGCCACTGCAATGAGAATCCCACGCACCGCAATCAACAGTAGCCCCCGCTCGCCGCAACTAGAGAAGAGCCCGCGCGCAGCTAGGAAGACCCAACGCAGCCAAAAATAAATCAATTAATTAATTTAAAACAGAAAAAAAAAAAAAGCTACCCCTCATTTGGTTCCAGCCACCCTGTTGCTCTCATTTGCCAAGCATGCTCTGTCTGGCCTCTAGGATTTTACACTTGTCCCCGATGCTAGAAAGGTCTTCCCAGATGGCCACACGGCTTTTCCTTTCATACAGGTCCGAGGCTCAATGTTACCTCTTCAGAGGCCTCCCCTGGCCACCCTATCAAAATAGCTCTCCCACCTCACCATCCTTTATTGATCCTCTTTCCCTGCTTTATTTCTTCTCCCTAGCACTTGCATTGCCTAATATGTTATTATTTCTTTATGTGTATTGCCTCCCCCACCGGAACGTAAGCTCCAAGTGGGCAAGGAGTCTGCCTAGTTCATTAATACCCGCTCAGCGCCGGTGGCAGGTGCTCAATAAGTATCTGCTCATATCGACCACCTCTTTCAAAGACCTCATCCCCTCCTAAAATTACTCCCCCATGCCCAAGGTATCCCCAATCCTGTCCTCTCGGGACACACCCCCAGATCTAGACACAAGCAATCTCTTCGGGTACCTCCAGCCCCGCCAGACTCTCCGAGCCTCTCAGGAACCTCACTTGAAATTACTTGCTCCAAAACTCCTCGAAAAAAACCCTCACTCTTTCAGACTGGCCCACCCCTTAGAGGCCACAAGAATGAATGTAAGCTCGCATCTGTTGGGCTCGCCAGTCTCTCCAGCATCCAGCAGAGAACAGGTTTCCACTACCTATGAATGAATGAACTATGCCCCCCCACTTTCATCGTTTCCATGCATTCCTGGCCCCCCCTTTTCCCTAAGTCCCCAACCCCGATCCAAACGCCACCATCGCTCCCTTCGGGCGTCGAGTTCCTGAGTCTGCATCCTCCGGATCTCTCAGAACTCCCCCAGCTCCCCTTCTAGAGGTCGCCAATTCCTCGGAACGGCCCTCCCACCACCTAGGACGTTCCCTCTTCCCATACCTTCCGAGGAAACATCCCAAATCAACCCCTCCAGTCCTCTCATGAAGGCGACCACGGCCGGGTACACGATTCCCGCCTCCTCTCTTCAAATTAAACCCTCCGGCTCCCCAACGCCTCAGGCCAGACCACCCTCCAAACCCTCAGTCCCACAAGCCGCACCGGCCCTGACCGTTTCTGGGCCTCCAATCCCCAGAGACGGATCTGCCGGTCATACTGAGCCGCCTCCTCCTCGCTGATACCGCCGCCCGCCTCCTCCTTCTCCACCATGGCGCCGGCTCTCGCCGCCGGAGCTCTGGTCCTGCTCACGGCAACCGCCCGCCGGCCCCACAAGCCGCCAACCGCCGCGGGCCGCGCGCCCAGGCCGCATCTGCGCCTGCGCCAGGGATCGCGCCTGCGCAGTACCTTCTCCAAGCCCCGCCCGCTCCTGGATCCTGGAACCACGTGGACCTCCTTAGCCTCCGAGGTGGGCGGGCATCAGCCAGTCACGTGATGGAGTCTCCTGCCAATCCTGGCCAAAAATCCGCGCGGCTTCTGGCCCCACAAGGATACCCAAGTGGTCGTTTATGAGGCCTTCAATTCAGTAAGTAAAATGGAGCGTCTGCGGAAATCCCGGTAACGGGGATGTTGTGAAATAGGGTGGCGAGTAAAATAGATAAAATCCTGCCCTCATGGAACTTCCGTTCCCTTGAGGAGGGCCCAAAGGAAAAAATATATAAATCAGGCCCTCAATAAATGTTTTGGAGAAAATTAAAACAGGATATGGGACTACAGGGTGACAAGTGACTGTTGAGCAGAGATCTGAAGGAACCGTAGAAACAAGCTGGGTAGATAACTGGGAAATGTAGCATTCCTGGATGGAACAGCAGCTGCAAAGGCCCTGAGGCTGGCACATGCTAACGTAATTGAGGAGCTGTGGAGAGGGCAGGGTGGCTGGAGCAGAGTGAGAGGGTGGCAAGAGATTAAATCATAATATGAAGCAGGTGGGGAATCTTGTAGGTTAGTAATAGCTAATATGTATTTTCCCTAGACAAAATACCTTTTTATTATTCATTCAACAAATACTTATTAGGAACTTTTTTGGGAATTCTCTGGCAGTCCAGGGTTAGGACTCTGCGCTCCCACTACCGAGGGCCCTGGTTCAGTCCCTGGTCAGGGAACTAAGATCCCACAAGCCTCTTGGCACAGGCCTCTGCCCCCGAAAAAAAAAAAAGTGCTTGTCAACCATCAGTCTCTGTGCTAGGGATAGAGCAGTAAAAAAATTTTTAAAAAATTTTTAAATAAGAATTAAAAATAGCTGCCCTCTCATGGAGTTTAAATGGGTTTTACATGGATTATTTCTCTAACCCTTGCAAGAGTGGATAAATTCCTTAATATTCCCATTTCACAGCTAAAGAGTCTGAGGTCCAGCAAAGTTAAGTATCGATATTAGTGGCCTGAACAAAGTCTTATATCTTAGAAGTAGTGAAGCTAGGATTCAAATGCAGGCCCACGTGCTTCCTCAGGAGGTTATACTGCTGGTGGTACATTAAGCTCCTACTACGTGCTCTGACCTTGTCCAGTGAGGTACATACCCTATGAACCTCAGAGATAGATATTTCCTCCCCTTTTACAGTATGACTCTGAGAATCAGAAAAGGGTAGCAATTCATCAGAGGTCAAAATATCATTCAAGGGACTTCCCTGGTGGTCCAGTGGTTAAGACTCCACACTCCCAATGCAGGGGGCCTGGGTTCGATCCCTGGTCAGGGAACTAGATCCCACATGCTGCAGCCAAGAGATCACATGCCACACGTAAACATCCCTCATGCTACAACTGAAACCCGGCACAGCCAAATAAATAAATAAATATTTTTTAAAAATATATCATTCAAAAAAATATGGAGGGACTTCCCTGGTGGCGCAGTGGTTAAGAATCTACCTGCTTGGGCTTCCCTCATGGCGCAGTGGTTGAGAATCTGCCTGCCAATGCAGGGACACGGCTTCGAGCCCTGGTCTGGGAAGATCCCACATGCCACGGAGCAACTAGGCCCGTGTGCCACAACTACTGAGCCTGCGCGTCTGGAGCCTGTGCCCCGCAACAAGAGAGGCCGCGACAGTGAAAGGCCCGCGCACCGCGATGAAGAGTGGCCCCCGCTTGCCGCAACTAGAGAAAGCCCTCGCACAGAAACGAAGACCCAACACAGCCAAAAATAAAAATAAATAAATAAAAATTAAGACAGATAATGAAACTGAAGTAATTTACATAAAAAAAAAAAAGAATCCACCTGCCTGTGCAGGGGACACGGGTTCGAGCCCTGGTCCAGGAAGATCCCACATGCCGCGGAGCAACTAAGCCGGTGAGCCACAACTACTGAGCCCGCGTGCCACAGCTGCTGAAGCCCACGCGCCTAGAGGCCATGCTCCGCGACAAGAGAAGCCACCGCAATGAGAAGCCCGCACACTGCAACGAAGAGTAGCCCCCGCTCAGCACAACTAGAGAAAACCCGCGCGCAGCAACAAAGACCCAACACAGCCAAAATATATATATATATATATATATATATATATATATATATATATATATATATATATATGGATATGGAATAAATTATATAAACATTTAGGGACTGAAAACAACAATAAATATTTATAATCTCTTAGAGTTTCTGTGAATTGGGAATTCAGGAGCTGCTTGGCTGGGCAGTTCTGGCTCAGGGTTTCCCATAGGGATGCGGTCAGATGACACGTGGGACTACAGTGTTCTGATGGCATGGTCGCGGTGGTGGGGCAGCTCCCCTTCCAAAGCGACTCACTCACATGGCTGGCGAGTTGATATTGGCTGGTGGCTGGGGACCTCAATTCCTCTCCCTCTGGGCCTAACCACCAGGTTGCTGGAGTGTCCTCTTGACGTGGCGTTGGCATCCCCCAGAGCAAGTGATCCTCAGAGTAAGCTGAGAGCGGGAATGCTTTTTATACCTCAGCCTTGAAAGTCACACATTGTCACCAATATCCTATTGGCCACACACTGGCCAGCTCTGTTCATCATGGGAGGGGATGACAAGAAGGGTGTTACTACTAGAGGGCAAGGATCATTTGGGGACCATCTTGAAGGCAAGTTACCCCATCGACTATGCATCGTGCCCGGTGAAAATAAGGTGAACAAGGGAAACAGATCTGCCCTGAGTGGTGCTGACACTCTAGTAGCGGAGACAGACAGTTCTTCATCAGTCAAAGACTTATTCACAAACTCAGCTACTCAACAAATATTTACCAAATCCCGACTATGCATTGGACTTTGTGCCAGGCCCTGGGGATACAGTCATGATAAAAATGGACACTCTCCTGCTTGAGAGGCAGTCACAGCCCAGTAGGAGAGATAAATTAGTCGAATAAAAATGAAGGGGAAAAAAAAAAAAAATGAAGGGGGACTTCCCTGGTGGTCCAGTGGTTAAGACTCTGCACTTCCACTGCAGGGGGTGCGGGTTCCATCCCTGGGAACTAAGATCCCACATGCCACACAGCACAGCCAAAAAAAAAGTAAAGGGGGGATGGGGGAAGGGGAGGAAGGGATAAATTAGGAGTTTGGGGTTAACATATACACACTACTATATGTAAAGTAGATAAACAACAAGGACCTACTGAATAGCACAGGGAAATATATTCAGTATCTTGTAATAACCTATAATACAAAAGAATCTGAAAAAGAATATATATATGTGTGTGTATATATATATATATATATATATATATATATATATATATATATATAACTGAGTCACTTTGCTGTACATATGAAACTAACACAACATTGTAAATCAACTATACTTCAATTAAGAAAAAAAAGAAATAGAAACTTTGAGAAGTGTTGTCAGGAAAAAAAAGAGGGAGCTATGACAGTGTCTGGCTTAATGTAGGAGTCAGGAAAAGATATTCTGAGAATGTAAACTCTCAGCTGAGCTTTACAGAGTCAATAAAGGTTAAAACTACCAAAGCAGGGAAAGAACCCCAGGCAGAGAGCATGGGCTGCACCTGCCAAGACCCAGAGTTTAAGTTCGTCCTCTTTGTCTGACTCTGCCTCCCTGAGGGTCTCTTCTTGGCCCTCACCACCACCCCTCCCTCCCAGACTCTCTGTGGGAGGTTTAAAACGTCCTCAAATCCTTTGATAATCTTCATTTGTATGGGGGGGGGGTGGGAATCTATGTCCCCTGTCTTTGAATCTGTCCTCTATGACTCCTTGATCAATAGAATATGATAGGACTTCCCTGGTGGCGCAGTGGTTAAGAATCTGCCTGCCAGTGCAGGGGACACGGGTTTGAGCCCTGGTCCGGGAAGATCTCACATGCCGCAGAGCAACTAAGCCCGTGCACCACAACTACTGAGGCTGCGCTCTAGAGCCCATGAGCCACAACTACTGAGCCCACATGCCACAACTACTGAAGCCCGTGCGCCTAGAGCCTGTGCTCCGTGACAAGAGAAGCCACCGCAATGAGAAGCTGGCACCACAATGAAGAGTATTCCCTGCTCGCCACAACTAGAGGAAGCCCGCGCGCAGCAACAAGGACCCAACGTAGCCAAAAATAAATAAGTAAATAAAGAAATTTTTTTAAAAATAGAATATGATAGAAGTGAATGCTGGGCCAATTTCTGAGTCCAGCCCTTAAGAAATGGGCAGCCTCCCCTCAAAAAGCTAAACATCGAATTATCATAGGACCCAGCAATTCCACACTTAGGCATATACCCAAAGAATTGAAAGCAGAGACTCAAACAGATATTTGTATGCCAATCATCATGACAACATTATTCACGATAGCCAAATGTGAAACAACCAAATCCATCCATCAGGTGATGAATGGATAAATAAAATGTGGTAAATCAATACAATGGAATAATATTCACTCATAAAAAAGGATGAAGCACTGATACATGCCACAATTTGGATGAACCTTGAAAACATTATGCTAAGTGAAAGAACCCAGATACGAAAGGTGATGAAAAAAGAAGTAGGTAGTGGTGATGGTTGCATGACACTGTGAATGTACTTAATACCACTGAATTGTTCACTTAAAAATGGTTAAAATGGTGGATTGTATGTTATACATTTTTACCACAATTTTTAAAAAATTAATAATGTAATATACCCAAAATGACTGAATTGTACACTTTAAATGAGTGAATTGCATGGTCTGCGAATATCTCAGTGAAGCTGTTTTTAAAAAAAGGAAGTGGTCAGCTTCCACTTTCTGTTTCTTGGGACACTTGCTCTTAACCCCAGCCTCCATACTAGCACAAGACAAAGCACCTTATGGAGACGTCCACATGGAGAGGAACCAAAGCTTCTGACCCTCAGCCCGGCCAACAGCCCCAGCCAACAGCCAGCACCATCTTGCTGGCCACGTGAGTGAGCCGTCTTGGAAGGAGATCCTCTGGCAGACAGTCAAGTCACCCCAGAGGGAGGAGAGAGAAGCCATTCTTGCCAAGCCATGCCCAAAGTGCTGATCTGTAAGCAAAATAATTGTTTGCTGCGAATTCCCTGGTGGTCCAGTGGTTAGGACTTGGCCTCTTTCACTGCTGGGGCCCCAGTTCCCCTGGTTGGGGAACTAAGAACCAGCAAGCCCTGCGGCGCAAGGTTGCTGATCACTTGCTACAGAGCATTAGATAACCCGAATATTCTCCCCACCCAATTCTCTCTTCTATTCTCTCCGTTTTTGCCCAACCCCAATTCTCTTTCTCTCCCTGACTTTAGTTCCTTTCTCTGCTGAAAGTGGCAGAAAAATAAACAGAAACTTTGAGAAGTGCTGTCAAGGAAAAGAAGGAGCTATGACAGTGTCTGGCTTAGTGTAGGAGTCAGGAAATAATATTCTGAGAACGTGAACTCACTCTCCATTTTTCTGAATTTAGTCTCTCTGATAGTTTCATTCATTTACATTTCCCTGAGGACGTCCTCAATGCCCAGCCCTGTGCTAGGCAATATATAACCTCTAGGGGGAGTATTTTGTACTGTGGTTTCAGGGAACATCTCTCAGAGGAAGTAATGACCAAACAGACTCGGGAGGAACGAAAAGAAGTCAGGTGACTGTGCCATGGTGACCCCAGGGGACAAAGGGATCATTGAGAAACCAGATCATGAATTTTTTAAGAACTGAGATATAATTGACATATAACATTGGATTAGTTTTGTGTATGGTCTTTTTATTTTATTTTTTCATAAATTTATTTATGTATTTATTTATTTTTGGCTGCGTTGGGTCTTGCTGCACACGGGCTTTCTCTAATTGCAACGAGCAGGGGCTACTCTTCGTTGAGGTGTGTGGGCTTCTCACTGTGGTGGCTTCTCGTGTTATGGAGCACGGGCTCTAGGTGCACAGGCTTCAGTAGTTGTGGCACAGGGGCTCAGTAGTTGTGGCTCACGGGCTCTAGAGCGCAGGCTCAGTAGTTGTGGTGCACAGGCTTAGTAGCCCTGCGGCATGTGGGATCTTCCCGGACCAGGGCTCGAACCCATGTCCCCTGCACTGGCAGGCAGATTCTTAACCACTGCACCACTAGGGAAGTCCCTTTATTTTTTTTTAAGCCTGGAAATCTATTTGATAATTGCAATAGTGTGATCATTGTACTTTGAGGCAAATAGAGAATGTAAAAAATTCAGGATCCTAGGGAATTCCCTGGCAGTCCAGTGGTTAGGACTCTGTGCTTTCACTGCGGAGGGCCCAGGTTCAATCCGTGGTTGGGGAACTAAGATCCTGCAAGCCACTGGCTCAGCAAAAGAAAAAAAAAAAAAAAAATTCAGGATCCTGAGCACTAAAGATGCAAGTCAACTCTTCCAGAATGAGCACTGCTTTGCTTAGAATAATTTGACGCTGTCTTTGAAATGAGCAAGTTTGGGAAACACATGCCTCTTCAGATTTGTCATGTTTCTTCCAAATATTGCTGGGCCCCCTAGGAAAGGCCCTTTCCTAACTGCTTTCCTGACCCCCAATTCAGCCTCCAATCATGACCTTACCCCTTATCTTACTCTAGAGGATGAGATGCAGGTGCAGACGGTTTGAAGTTCAGGGACAGAATGAGAAGAGCCATTTGATCATTTTAATTTTATTTTATTCTGTCAAAAATTTTTATTTTATATTTGGGACTTTTAATGGGCCCTTTTTTGTCCTATGAGTTATAGTATACTGTATCTTCATAATTAGTTAAGTTATGGTTTATGATATTGATTTATATAACTGATATGTTTGTATCATTATAGTTAATTTTTAATTCTAATGAAGGAAAAAAGTGACACCAATAAATCAAAGATGAAGTTAACCAATTAAAAAAACTTGGATCTTCAAGCTTAAAAAAAAAAAAAATCTTCAAGCTTACAGAAAGTAGTCCAGGGCTTCCCTGGTGGCACAGTGGTTAAGAATCCGCCTGCCAACGCAGGGGACACGGGTCTGAGACCTGGTCCGGGAAGATATCACATGCCGCAGAGCAACTAAGCCCATGAGCCACAACTACTGAGTCTGCACTCTAGAGCCCGCGAGCCACAACTACCGAAGCCCACATGCCACAACTACTGAAGCCCGCATGCCTAGAGCCCATGCTCTGCAACAAGAAAAGCCACCACAATGAGAAGCCCACGCACTGCAATGAAGAGGAGCCCCCTCTCGCCGCAACTAGAGAAAACCCATGCGCAGCAACAAAGACCCAACGCAGCCAAAAATAAAAAAAAATAAAATAAATTTATAAAAAAAAGAAATAGTCCAATGAATATTTACATAACTTTATGTAGATTCATTAATTTTAAGTTTTGACACATTTATTCTCTCTCACATGCACACACACATTATATATATATTTATATATATATAATTTTTTTTTTGCTAAACCATTTTAGAGTTAGTCATCCCAGGTCTTTAAATAAATGCAGGGAAATGTTTTGAGAATTTTTTTTGAGAACTACAGATCTCACCAGGAAACTCTGAAAGGCCAGATTCTCTTAAAGATTTCTGGTACATAAAAAGCCAAATATGCACAAATTCCTTAAACCAAAAGATTCATTCCTGGGACTTCCCTGGTGGCGCAGTGGTTAAGAATCCGTCTCCCAATGCAGGGGACACAGGTTTGAGCCCTGGTCTGGGAAGATCCCACGTGCCACGGAGCAGCTAAGCCCATGTGCCACAACTATTGAGCCTGTGCTCTAGAGCCCACGAGCCACAACTACTGAGCCTGCATGCTGCAACTACTGAGCCCGCATGCCTTGAGCCCATGCTCCGCAAAAAGAGAAGCCACCACAATGAGAAGCCGGCGTACTGCAACAAAGAGTAGCCCCCCCTCAGCCACAACTAGAGAAAGCCCGTGCACAGCAACGAAGATCCAATGCAGCCAAAAATAAATAAATTAATTAATTTTAAAAAATTCATTCCTGAGGTCTGGATCACTTGAACATTTCTATATTTAACTCCAGATATTCCCCAGGGTTAAATGATTTCAACTAGGGAAAAAATTATGGCGACAAGGGGATTCACTAAGTTCTCTTTTTTTTTTAAATCAATATTTATTTATTTATTATTTTTGGCTGCATCTGGTCTTAGTTGCAGCATGCAGGCTTCTTTCTAATTGTGGCACACAGGCTCCAGAGCACGTGGGCTCTGTGGTTGAGGCACACCGGCTCTCTAGTTGTGGCACGCGGGCTCAGTAGTTGCGGTGCGCAGGCTTAGCTGCTCCGTGGCATGTGAGATCTTATTTTCCCAAGCAGGGATGGAACCCACATCCCCTAGATTACCAGGGAAGTCCCTCACTAAGTTGTCTTGATCATCACTGTGGCTGATGGCATTTTGCAAAGATGGGTACAATAATATCTCTCATCCTACATACTCTTCTCGCAACATCCCTTTGACACTACTTCCATTGAAGGGGTGGGAGGGCTATGTTTCCTTCCTTGAAACTGGACTGGATTTGGTGACTGTTTGACCAATAGAATGTGGCAAAAGGGACACTGCTTAACTTCCGAGCTAAGTCAGGAAAGAGGAGGCTACTTCCACCCTGTTCATGAGAACACTTGAGTTTGAGCCCTGAACTGCCAGATAAGCAGTCCTACTGCGCTGAGGCCACCATGTTGAGAGGAAGCCCAACCAGCCCATGAGGAGACACCGTGTGGAGAAACCCTGAAACTACACAAAGATGGAGAGGTCCCTGCCCAGCCCCTAGCTCTCCATTCATCCACTGTTCCAGTTCTAATCATATGATCTGCAGTCATATGAGAAGTCCCAGGCCAGAATCAGCCATCCTGAATTCCTGACTCACAAATACCGTAACAGATAATAAAATGAAATTGGTGCAGCCACTATGGAAAACATCATGGAGGTTCCTTAAAAAACTAAAAATAGAGTTACCATACGATCCAGCAATCCCACTCCTGGGCATATATGTGGAAAAGATGAAAACTCTAATTCGAAAAGATACATGCACCCCAATGTTCATAGCAGCACTATTTACAATAGCCAAGACATAGACGCAACCTAAATGTTCATCGACAGGAATGGGTAAAGAAGATGTGGTACAAATATACAATGGAATATTACTCAGCCATAAAAGAAGAATGATACAATGCCATTTGCTGCAACATGAATGGACCTAGAGATTATCATACTAAGTGAAGTAAGTCAGACAGAGAAAGACAAATATCATATGATATCACTTATATGTGGAATCTAAAAAAAGATACAAATGAACTTATTTGCAAAACAGAAATAGACTCACAGACATAGAAAACAAACTTATGGTTACCAAAGGGAGAAGGGGGGAAGGGATAAATTAGGAGTATGGGATTAAAATGTACACACTACTATATATAAAATAAACAAGATTCTACTGTGTAGCACAGGGAACTATATTCAATATTTTGTAGTAACCTATAATGGAAAAGAATCTGAGAAAGAATATATACGTATAACTGAATCACTTTGCTGTACAAGTGAAACTAATACCTCATTGTAAATCAACTATACTTCAATAAAAATTGTTTGTCTTGAAAAAAAAGAATAAATGTCAGCCACCTTAAAAAAAAAAAAAGATAATCAAATGATTGTTGCCACTTCAAGCCACTAAACTTCAGGGAAGTTTTTTTTTAATTGTGGTAAAATGCACATCACATAAAATGTACTAGCTCACCCATTTCTAAGTGTACAGTTTGGTATTGTTCAGTACGTTTACCTCATCGTGCTACCAATCTCCAGAAATTTTTCATCTTGCAAAACTGGAACTCTATACCCATTAAACAATTCTCCGTTTTCCCCTCCACCCAGCCCCTGGCAACCACCATTCTACTTTTAGTTTCTATGAATTTGACTATTCTAGATACCTCATATAAGTGAAATCATACAGTATTTATCATTTTGTGACTGACTTATTTCATTTAGCATAAGGTCCACAAGGTTCATGTGTAGCATGTGTCAGAATTTCCTTTTTTTTTTTTTTTTTTTAAATGGAGACATTCATTTGGATTTTCCTACAGGATGGTAGTTATTATTAGTAGCTCACACTTATTTTTTTTTTTAATTAATTCATTTATTTATTTATTTTTGGCTGTGTTGGGTCTTTGTTTCTGTGCGAGGGCTTTCTCTAGTTGCGGCCAGCGGGGGCCACTCTTCATCACGGTGCGTGGGCCTCTCACTGTCGCGGCCTCTCTTGCTGCAGAGCACAGGCTCCAGATGTGCAGGCTCAGTAGTTGTGGCTCACGGGCCTAGTTGCTCCGCGGCATGTGGGATCTTCCCAAACCAGGGCTCGAACCCATGTCCCCTGCATTAGCAGGCAGATTCTCCACCACTGCGCCACCAGGGAAGCCCAGAATTTCCTTCCTTTTTAAGGCTGAATATATTGCACTGTAAGTACATACCACATTTTGTTTATCCATTCATCCATCAATAGACATTTGGGTTGTTTCTACCTTTTCCACTAGGATGAATAGTGTTGCTGTGAACACGGGTGCACAAATATCTCTTTGAGACAGCTTTCACTTCTCTTGGATATACACCCATGGGCAGTTTGGTTTTTAGCAACAGCTAATCAGAACAGCTGCCCAAACTGAGACTGTGTAACTTAAAAGGGTTGGAGACCAGTGATTCAGTAGAGCAGGCTCCTGGGTTTAAGGATTACATAATTACTTCCACCCAGGTGACTGCTCACCGTTAACCAAGGCAGCGGTTCTCACCCATCTGCACATTAGCATCATCTGGAGAGCTTTTTAGCAAAGGCAGTGCCCAGGCCCCACCTTCAGAGACTGCTTAATTGGTCCGGGGTGGAGCTGAGACATTGCGATTTTTACAAAATGCTCCCCAGATGATTCTAAATTGCAGTCACTGTAGAGAACAGTGGAAGAAAGATCTGAGTCCTGCTTCATTCTAGCCTGAATTCTTTTCCTGTTCTTCCTGTTAGAACCATGTAACCCTTAGGGCTATTTAAAAGACACTGGGGGGACTTCCCCGGTGGCGCAGTGGTTAGGAATCCGCCTGGCAGTGCAGGGGGCACAGGTTGGAGCCCTGGTCCAGGAAGATTCCACGTGCCACAGAGCAACTAAGACTGTGAGCCACAACTACCGAGCCTGCGCTCTAGAGCCTGCGTGCCACAACTACTGAGCCCACGTGCCACAACTACTGAAGCCTGCGCACCTAGAGCCGGTGCTTTGCATCAAGAGAAGCCACTGCAATGAGAAGCCCGCACGCTGCAAGGAAGAGTAGCCCCCGCTCGCCGCAACTAGAGAAAGCCCACGAGCAGCAATGAAGACCCAATACAGCCAAAAATAAAAAAATAAGTAAATAAATTTATATAAATAAATAAATAAATAAATAAAAGACACTGGGGGGAATTCCCTGGCGGTCCAGTAGTTAGAACTCAGCACTTTCACTGCCGTGGGCCCAGGTTCGATCCCCGGTCAGGGAACTAAGATTCTGCAAGCCGCATGGCAAGGCCATAAAAAAAGAAAAATTAACTAAACAAAAAAAAAAAGACATTGGATTGGGGGCATAAATTAAGAGTTTGGGATTAACATATACACACTACTAAATAAAAACTAGATAACCAACAAGAACCTACTGTATAGCACAGGGAACTATACTCAATATCTTGTAATAATCTATAAGAGAAAACATCCTCCAAAAAAGTGTATAACTAAATCACTTTGCTGTGCACCTGAAACTAATACAACATTGTAAACCAACTATACTTTGATTAAAAAAAAAAAAAGACATTGGCTTAAGCTCTGGGTATCTCTCATGGGTCTGCTTTTTTAAAAAATTTTTTTAAAATTTATATTTATTTTGGTTCCACCAGGTCATAGTTGCAGCACATGGGACCTTTTAATTGCGGCATGCATGTGGGATTTAGTTCTCGGATCAGGGATCGAACCTGGGCCCCCTGCATTGGGAGTGCAGTGTCTTACCCACTGAACCACCAGGAAATTACAGGTCAATACACTTTCTGAGCCACTCTGTACACACGGTCTGCTGTTTAGAAGCTATGAGAGTCAAATAATACATGGAGATTTAGAAACTAATTTTTTAAAATAAATTTATTTTTTTTTCGGCTGCGTTGGGTCTTCATTGCTGCACGTGGGCTTTCTCTAGTTGCAGCGAGCGGGGGCTAATGTTCGTTGGGGTGCACGGGCTTCTCATTGTGGTGGCTTCTCTTGTTGCAGAGCAGGGCTTTGCGCATTGGGCTTCAGTAGTTGTGGCATGCAGACTCAGTAGTTGTGGCACGCGGGCTCTAGAGCGCAGGCTCAGTAATTGTGGCGCAGGGGCTTAGTTGCTCCGCGGCATGTGGGATCTTCCCAGACCTGGGCTCGAACCCGTGCCCCCCCACCCCCGCACTGGCAGGCGGACTCCCAACCACTGCGTCACCAGGGAAGTCCCAAAAAATAATATGTTTTAATAAAAGTATAATATGATAAAGTACATACATTTCATTATACAGATTGATGAATTCACATCTGTATGAAGTGTTATGGGTCAAAATGTGTCCCCTAAGAAGATATGTTCAAGTCCCAATCCCTGCTTCGTATGAATGTGACCTTACTTGGAAATAGGGTCTTTGCAGATGTAATCAAATTAAGATGAAATCATTAGGGTGGGCCCTAATCCAATAGGACTGGTGTCTTTCTTCCTTCCTTCCTTTCTTTCTTCCTTCCTTCCTTCCTTTCTTTCTTAATTGAAATATAGTTGATTTACAATGTTGTGTTAGTTTCTGGTGTACAGCGAAGTGATTCTGAATATATATATATATATTCTCTTTCAGATTCTTTTCCATTACAGTTTTCTATGTCTGTGAGTCTCTGTTTTGTAAATAAGTTCATTTGTATCATTTTTTACGTACATATATATCTATTTTTTTCAGATTCTGTTCCCTTATAAGTTATTACAAAATATTGAGTATAGTTCCTGTGCTCTACAGTAGGTCCTTGTTGGTTATCTGGCTATGAGTTTATAATTGTTGAAGTTGGATGATGGGGACATGAGGGTTCATTTTACTCTTCCCTTTATTTTTGTGTATCTTTGAATTTTTCCATAATAAAAAGGTTTTGGGTTTTTTTTTAACTTTTTTCAAAGTTCTGATCTAAAGCTATCGAACTATGCCGTGCTACTATTTCCAATCACAGGATCAAATGATCCAATGACAGGATCAAATGATCCAATGACAGGATCAAATAATCTCTGTGCAGGAAAGACTTTTAGAAGTCATGGAATGACTGGGCAGCAGAGGGCTATATCAAGTATCTTTTGCATAAACCTTTGGAAATAAACACTTTTGCTGAGTTGCCTTATATTATTAAAGAGAAATGTAAATGGATCATAGAAAGGAAAATAAAGGAGTCAAACTCTTTTGAAGAGCGAAAACAGATCCTTAGCGTTGAATGATTTGTTAATATGTTGACCTTGAAATTGACCTTAAAGATCCATGGCATGTACTCATTTGCATTTGGTTAGGGAGTGACCTGAGCCTTTACCTGTGAGTATTTAGTAACTCTTGTCAAATGATCACTTTGTTAAAAAGAGCCCTGAAAAGTAAAGCTAACTGCTCCATAAATTATTTTCTCTGCACTTCTAGACTCATTCAACATCTAAAAGTGTCCCCTTTCCCTCTTTCTCCTTATACTTTTCTAAAGCTTATAGAGAAATTTCAATGTAATGATATATTCTCAAATTTATATCTATTTAAACTTTTTTTTACAGAAGTGAAATTCACACAACATAAAATTAGCCATTTTATTTTATTTTTTGGCCGCCCCATGTCATGCAGGATCTTATTTTCCTAACCAGGGATTGAACCCGTGCCCCTTGCAGTGGAAGCCCAGAGTCTTAACCACTGGACTGGGAGGGAAGTCCCTAAAATTAACCATTTTAAAGTGACCAGTTCAGTGGCATTTAGTACAGCCACCATTGGCAACCACCATCTCTATCAAGTTCCAAAACATTTTATTACCCCAAACATAGTGGTATACATTTTGTAAATTTCCAGGAGTCTACCATGACTTTGCTATGCACACAATTCCAAAAGAACTGGAAAAGTTCAGCATGACAGCTTAATATACCTTAGTGTAAGCTGTTCTTTCCATTATTTATGAACTATCTTTAACTGCGTTCATTAGGTAATCATTCATTACCAATGTAATGTTGCAGGACATCCTATCATCCCCACTCCCTATCCTCTAGTGCCGGTAACAACCTCCTCATTATTGTGATGTCCCAAAAGTTCACGCAAATTTCCAAAACACCCCCAAGGGAGCAATATTGTCCCCTTGAGAATCAGTTGACGACCAAAAATAATTTCCCTCCATAATTTTCAAAATGTCCTCTAGGGGGCGACATCATCTCCTCAAGAACTAGGTAGACCAAGGATCACCTCCTAAACTGGACTTCTTTACCTCCGACCTCCCCAATAAATCCAAGGTTGGATTAGCAAGAAAGAAGGTGGAAATCGCTATTGGGTTGGCAATCAGTAGGATCCAACACACCGTAATGTCTCTCTTTGGCCAATGGTCTCCTTTTTTCCCCAGGGTTTCCAGAGGTTGGAGCCAGCTTCTGGTGCTGCTTCTACACTGTGTGATGTGTCTTCTCTCTAAAGGACTGCTCATCCGTGGCGCAAAGAACCCATCCTAGAGCCACCCCAGGAACTAGAAAAAACAAATCTTTTGCCAGAATTATGATGTTCCAAGAGTACAATGAAACAGGTGCCATGGAGGCATTGGTTAGACTTATGGGCATTACAGAAGGCTCTATCTCAGAAAAATACAGGAACCTGCCAGCTCAAAGATGTTTTGGAGATCCAAAAGAAGAGGTATGTTGGAATGCAATTTTTTTTCCAAAACAAAAGGCGAGTTGCTGAAACCTGTGTCTCCCCCGCCCACGCACTACAAAAAAGCCAAAATGTTTGGAGGCCCTCTTGGAGTTTTGGAGGCAATTTGCATCATGGTTGGGAGACTTGCTCTCGCTCATCAGCAAAGAAAACTCTAAAGCTTCTGAGCCCCATGCAAGAGGAGGTTCTCTAGCTGGTCCAAGATATAGTGTATGGGAGAGGGGAAATTTCCCTCTTCACCCCTCTTGAGTTCTTGTGGCTGGATTAGTAATAAAATTGACACAAAACAGATTAACAGGAGAAAAAGAGACACATTTTAATCCTTGCCCTTGGAGGTCTCATAGAAATGGAACCTAAGAAGTGGCCAAAACAGGCAACTTCTAGACAAAAATTGTTTCTTTTAGACAAAGAAACAGTAAATTGGAGAGAAATTGACAAAACAAAGAAACTTAGGTTTGGGTGCTTCATTACTAAGGAATTTAAGCAAAGTTTGGACTTGGGTAGTAAATTAGTAAAGAAGTAACTGTTTATATTGTTTATATAGCCTTCTTGGCCCTGAATTTCCTGTCTCTGGTGATAAGGGAGTCTTTCTACCTCTCAGTACAGGGAAGACACCTTTCACGTGGGAGGTATATTTCCTGTTTTCAGGGAGACAGAGAGGAAGGTCAAAGTGTCCCTCTTGTATCAGTCATTTTTTCAGTAACTTTCATTCGAAATAATCAATATGCTGTTGAGGTATATTTTGAGATGGCCTGCCCTAGGTCCCTACAAGTGCAAAGGACTCTGCCATTTGGGTCTTATAATACAGTGATCCAGGGGCTCTCAGAAGTGGTGACTACACTACAGTTTGTCTGGTTTACTATTGATGTGCCTTTAGGAAGTTTCCAGTTAGGGGCTCTTTCGAATAGTGCTGCTGTGAGCATTCTTCTTTGTACCTTTAAAAAAAAATTTGTTTTTAATTGAAGTATAGTTGATTTATAATGTTGTGTTAATTTCTGCTGTACAGCAAAGTGACTGTTTTATATATATGTTCTTTTTTAAAATAATTTATTTATTTATTTTAGTTTTGGCTGCTTTGGGTCTTTGCTGCGCACGGGCTTTCTTTAATTCCTGCGAGCGGGGGCTACTCTTCGTTGCAGTGTGTGGGCCTCTCATTGCAGTGGCTTCTCTTATTGCGGAGCACCGGCTCTAGGCGCAAAGGCTTCAGTAGTTGTGGAACGCGAGCTCAGTAGCTGTGGCTCACGGGCTCTAGAGCGCAGGCTCAGTAGCTGTGGTGCATGGGCTTAGTTGCTCCGCAGCATGTGAGATCTTCCCGGACCAGGTCTCAAACCTGTGTCCCCTGCATTGGCAGGCGGATTCTTAACCACTGCGCCACCAGAGAAGCCCTATATATTCTTTTTATATTCTCAGTTTTACATGTTTTTCATTATGGTTTATCGCACTGAATATAGTTCCCTGTGCTATACCGTAGGACCTTATTGTCCATCCATTCTATATGTAATAGTTTGCATCTACTAACCCTAATCTTGTTTGTGCCTTTTGTATGCACTTGTTGGATATATACTTTGGGGTTTGTCAATGAAAAAAATTAATCAGTTGATCTAGGAAAGAAATGGAAAATTTTATTTGAGCCAAATGGAAGATTATAACCTGGGAACAGCCTCTCAGAAAGCTCTGAGAACTGTTCCACCCATTACAGGTCAAAGCACAGTTATATAGGTTTTTGAGACAGAAGACTGTACATTAAATGACATAGATAGTTTGCACAATCCACATCTGTGAGTACAAAGTGGTGCGTCATGTGGCCCCTTACAAGATCCAGAAGGAATGTTATCTTTTAAGGAGTTGTCTTGTTGATGCCTGGAGAATGTTTCTCTTTATGGTAGAGCAGGTATTTCTGCCAATGGGGGAGGTTTGGTCGATGCCTAATGCAGATACACAGTGCGCTGCAGAGGGGAGAGAGGAGGCCAAAGGGCAGAGAAAAAAATTTTTATGTTTAAATTTTTCTTATCTTGCCATAAAACATGAATTTTATTTCACAGGTTGGAATTGCTGTATCTTGGTGTAGGTGTATGTTCAGCTGTAGTTGATAACTGCCAGCCTATTTTTCAAAGTGGCTCTAAGGAAACTCCTGTGTTTCTCCACTACTAGAATACTTCTGTATTTTGGTCACCAAATGCGTGGAGGTTTTCCCACACCAAGCAATTCTCCAACCGGCATGGGGTCCTACACTTCAATTCAGTTCTGACACTAGCTGGAGTTAGCATGAGATCCTGCAAGTTAAGGGCTCGTTGCAGGAAGGGGGACCCCTTCCAGGGCCCGAGAGAGGGCTCTTGTCTAACACTTGGAAATGAATTGTCCGAGGAGACACACGTGCTGACAAAAGCAAAAGACTTTATTGGGAAGGGGCACCTGGGTGGAGAGCAGCAGGGTAAGGGAACCCAGGAGAACTGCTCTGTCACATGGTTCACAGTCTCAAGTTTTACAGTGACGGGGTTAGTTTCCGATTGTCTCTGGCCAATTATTCTGACTCAGGGTCCTTCCTGGAGGCGCACGCATCTCTCAGCCAAGATGGATTCCAGCGTGAGGCTTTCTGGGAGGTTGGCAGGACATATCATCTCCTTCCTCCTCCTTTTGGCCCCTCCTGAATTCTTCTGGGTTAGTTTTACAAGACATACTATGGGCTGGCGTGTCCTCCCTCCTTTGGGCCCCTCCCGCATTCTCCCAGTTAGTTTCGGTGGCAGCACCCTGATCCTTACTGGGACCTCTTGCTGCGAAACAACTCATGCAAGTGGTTATCGTCATGTCTAGCCAAGGCGGGCCGTTTCGGTCAACGATTCCCTAACAGGCTTAGTTCCAGGAGACGGCCCACCTGCAACTTCAAGTGAAGTTGGCAAGTACCTACAGATTGGAGGTTCCCACAATCCCTTCTTCCAGTTCAATTAATTTGCTAGAGTGGCTCACGGAACTCAGGAAAACAGTTTACTTAGAAGATTACCAGTTTATTACAAAGGATATGAAAGAATGCTAACAGAACAGGTAGATGAAGGGATGCATAGGGCAAGGTCCAGAAGGATCCAGAGCACAGAACACAGAAGCTTCAGGAATTCCCTGGTGGTCCAGTGGTTAGGACTCCGCGCTTTCACTGCCGAGGGTGCGGGTTCAATCTTTAATCCCCGTTTGGGGAACTAAGATCCCTCAAGACATGTGGAGAGGCCAACAAACAAACAAACAAAAAAACCCACAACACAGAAGCTTCCTTCCCCTTGGAGTTTGGAGTGTACCACCTTCTTGCAACATGGATGTTTTCTTATTCACCAACCCAGAAGTTCTCCAAACCCCAGAGCTCAGGGATTTTTAGGGAGGTGTCACTATATAGGCACGATTGATTAGATTAGATCATTGGCCATTGGTGATTAAGCTAATCTCCAGCCCTTCTCCTTCTCCCTGGGGGTTGCGGAGTAGGACTACAAGTTTCAAGCCTCTAATCTCCTGATTGGTTCCCCTGGCAACCAGCTCTGTGGCTTTCCAAAAGTCACCTCATTAACATAAACTCAGGTGTGGTTGAAAGGGGCTTGTATGAATAAGAAAAGGCACCTTTATCTATAGCTCTTATCACTTAGGAAAGTCCTAGGGCTTTAGGAGCTCAGTGCAAGGTACAGGGACAAAGGCCAAATATGTATTTCTTAATATAAATCACAATACACACGGTTAGACCAATTCATAGTCCTCTCAGCAGTGTAGGAGAGTTCTAGTTGCTCCTCATTAGCACCAATACCAGGTTTAGTCACACTGTGCCATACTACACAGAAGTGAGAATGAATGAACTTCAACTAAATGTCACAAATCTAATGTTGAGTGAAGGAAGCCAGATACCAAAGAGTATAGGTTAGAAGTCAGAAGGGTTATTACCCTGGGAAGAGGTAGTGACTAGATGGGGACAGGAGGAGACTCTGGATTGGCTTATCATTTTCCGTTTTCTTTTTTCTTGTTTGTTTTTTCCACCCTACCCCCTTTTAAAAAAATAATTTTCCGTTTCTTGATTTAGGTGCTGATTACACGGCATGTTCACTTCATGTAAACCTATCAAGCTGTATAATGCTGAACTAAAACCAATAAAACACCGGGTTATTTTATCACCAAAATGGGTTTATCCAGGAACAGAAGAATTGCAATTCCGGGGTCATAATCTACGAGGAACTACAGGCAAGTCTAGAGAGCAAAGGAAGGGAGTCTGCTTTTATAGGGAAAAGGGGGGAGTTGGGAGGGGGTGTTCTACATGAAAATTCGTTGGAGGAAAGTAGGAGTTCAGGGGTGGCAATGACTTCTCATTGGCGGGGCTGTAACATTTCTCATTGGCTGGGCTGTTGCTAAGCGAGGAGAAATTCTTCCTTTGGTATAGTAAAGCAGTCGCCCCTCCTGTTTGGGAGTGCAAGGTAGTTTCTTTCCGTGGGGTACACAATTGGCATCAAGGAGCAGGGCATGAGAGCTCCCCCTTCTGGACTCTTGACTCCATCTTTTCTTTTTTTTTATAAATTTATTTATTTTTGGCTGCGCTGGGTCTTCGTTGCTGCCCTGGGCTTTCTCTGGTTGTGGCGAGCGGGGGCTGCTCTTCGTTGCGGTGCGCGGACTTATTGTGGCGACGTCTCTTGTTGCGGAGCACGGGCTCTAGGCACGTGGGCTTCAGTAGTTGTGGTACGCGGGCTCAGTAGTTGTGGTGTATGGGCTTAGTTGCTCCGCGGCACGTGGGATCTTCCCGGACCAGGGCTCGAACCCATGTCCCCTGCATTGCAGGCAGATTCTTTTTTTTTTTTTTTTTTTAAAGTTGAATTCATACTGTATTTTCAGGTTTTTTTTTTTAACTTTGGGTTTATTTATTTATTTATGGCTGTGTTGGGTCTTCGTTTCTGTGCGCGGGCTTTCTCTAGTTGCGGCAAGTGGGGGCCACTCTTCATCGCGATGCGCGGGCCTCTCATTATCGCGGCCTCTCTTGTTGCGGAGCACAGGCTCCAGACGCGCAGGCTCAGTAATTGTGGCACACGGGCTTAGTTGCTCCGCGGCATGTGGGATCCTCCCACACCAGGGCTCAAACCCGTGTCCCCCGCATTGGCAGGCAGATTCTCAACCACTGCGCCACCAGGGAAGTCCCTGACTCCATCTTAAATGAGGTTTCTGTTTATTAATTTTCACAACACTTGTGATTATATTTTTTCTGTATGTATGCTAGTCTTCAATAAAGTAATAAAAATAAAAATAAGGGTAGTCTGTGGACCTCTGGTAAGCCTCAAGGAGAAATAAACCTTGGGGTTTTATAAAAAGCCATGGTCTGTCTGGTGATTGATTCTTCTAGTACTAATAATCAGCTCTTGGCATATTCATGGGTTCTGTGAAGACCACTGACTGGCCACAGAATCCCAGGTGATGGTGCATTATCTGAGGCACCAAGAGATGAAGTGGGCAGGCCCAGCATCTAGTGAAAGTATTATATTGGGGACTGAACCCAAGCTGGTCCTCAAGGCACAAGTAGTTCTGTGAAAAGGTCTCACACTTACCAGCCACTGGTGGCAGATTGTTTACCTTGGATCCTTTCCAATTGGAAGGGTCATCAATTCCCCTTCATTGGAATAATGATTGTCATCACTGTTGGGAACTTTTTTTTTTTTTTTGCCTCTGCCCTATTTCTGCCAACATCACCATCCCTGAACTTTACTACCTGTTTTCACAGTATACATTTTTAAAAGTTAAAAACATCACCCTCACACAAAACCATGGTGAGCACGTATCAAAGATGTTAGTTAACTTAGCAATGGGGGAACTAGCAGAGAAATAAAGCTGGTTCAAGGGAGGACATGAGATACGAATATGTACAGACAGTGGGGAAAAAATGCCGGAATTAAGTTGGAAAGTTTGATACAAAACTGGTTAATGTCTTTCAGGGTTGTCTTTTCTGGCAGAAAAAAATCACTTTGAAACATGAGAATCTTCCATAACTTTACTGAGTCTGGACCCTAATCAACAATTAAATATTAAGTCCAAGTGTCATCTAGAATGTCAGAAGCTTGTGGTGGACAACGTTGTAGTATGACACTGAAAAAGCATGGAGAAATCTTGCTTCCTGGGATTCGCTGATATTTTCATTTTCCTCATTACCTAAAAGCAGATGGCCCTCAAAAGCAGATAGCCCTCTAGAATTGTTGCTTATTGAAGCTTCAGAAATGATGCCAACTGGAGACCACATCTTGAAAAGACGGTACCATCTTCCTAGACGTGGTCTGTGGTCTCACCTAGTATTGTTTTGTCTATAACTAGAATACACGGGGTTCAGAAATCAAGGCATAGAAGGGGAATGGCACCTTTCACAATTACACATAATGACCCACTTCTGTGCTTTTCCTTTCCATTCTCACAATCCTGCTCTACTAGCTCTCCGTGTGTTAAAAAAAAAAAAAACCTTGTTTGGACAATTTAGTTATGAGCATGTGCCAATGTTTTACTACAATCATGCATGCAAGGAAAAAAGGTCTCTTGTAGGCCAACTGAAACATTTTCTCTTGGTAAGGTCATTTTATAGAAGAGAATTGTTAAATAACCCTATTAGACTACAGATTAGATCCAGGAAGAAAAGATGATCCGGTTAAAGATAGCAGATTCTTGGCTGGCAGTCAGCTGACTGTGAACTGGGTGGGCCACTGATTTCCCAGAAGTTTCATTCCATCAAAATTCAATAGAAAATGGCTTAATCATTTCACTTTATCAGGAATGCCAACTTCTTCCCTGAAAGAGGTTGTAAATTACCCACACGAAGAGCTTGTGTCCCAGACCAGGTTTGGGACATTTTAAATTTTATAGTAAGATTAATATAGCGGGTGATCTGGCGCCTCTGTCTCCAGGGTTTTCTCTGTTCCTGGAAACTAAGTGGTCCTTGCCTTGTTTCAGGGCCTGAAATAAGCTATTTCTTCTGCCTGGAATTCTCTCTTCTTCATGTCTCAGCTTAAACAACCCTGTCCCCCAGTATAATAGGAGCCCCCGCTTACTCTTCAACTTAGAGTTTCTTTCCCCTGGGGCATTATCAGTTTTTAAGCTCCAAAAAGAAACTATGTTCCATTCGCCCATCACAGGACTTGGCACTGTACAAGGAGCTCACAAAAGCATCGAATGAAGATCCTCTCTTGTAAACAGTACTGAACAGAATTTTTGCAGGAGGCAATGGAATACTAGCTCTGATTAAAAATTTTGTTATGCTCCTTAAAGCTAATCCTATGATCTTGAGCCAATTACCTAGACACCGCGAGGTTCAGTCTGCACCCATTAAACGGCCAGCTTGGACTTCCCTGGTGGCACAGTGGTTAAGAATCTGCCTGCCGATGCAGGGAACACGGGTTCGAACCCTGGTCCGGGAAGATCTCACACACCTCGGAGCAACTAGGCCCGTGCGCCACAACTACTGAGCCCGCGTGCTGCAACTACTGAAGCCGGCGCGCCTAGAGCCCGCGCTCCGCAGCAAGAGAAGCCACCGCAATGAGAAGCCCGCGCACCACAACGAAGAGTAGCCCCGCTCGCCGCAACTAGAGAAAGCCCGCGTGCAGCAACGAAGACCCAAAGCAGCCAATAAATAAATAAAATAATTCTCACTTAAAAAAAAAAAATGGGCAGCCAATAGTAGCTTCCCTTAGTACAGTTGTGAGGATCAAAAGATTTTACGTTTTTATACTCGAACCCAGTCAGTGCTCCCATGTCCAGCATTTAAGATCTTCCACCTACTAAGCGAGCTCTAGGTTCTTAACTCCTCCAAAGCACTACCAAGGACCGCCCTCCCAGCCCACCCGCACCGCCCAAGGATAACATCATCGACCCAGGTCTCTTATGATGTCATCTCCGGGCCTGTTCAGCTTCATCCTCCGGAAACCTACAACTCCAGGCAACCGGTCTCCAGCCTTCGGTTATTTTTTTCTCTCCATAGCCCGAATTTCTTCTTTCCCATTCTTCCACTTAAAACTTTCGACTCTTCCCGCCTTCCCTCAAGGTAGCAATTTTCGGTTCTCCCCGCTTGCTCTCGAGCGAATTCCTCAAAGTATTTTACCCTCTTAATTAATCGCTTCACTAGCCCCACACTTCAGCTTTTTCCGTCTAAATCCTATTACCGCCGCCGGTTGTCAGTCGGCTGTTTCCGCCTCCTGTCACCCACCCTAGACACCGCCTTCGCTTCTTTCCGGATCACCTCAGTTCCTTGTTTTTTCCCAGTCCCGATTCACTTCGGCTATTTCCGGCTCCCCGGGGCCTCCCATTCTTTCTCTAGCCCCACCCCCGTTGACAACTTCGGCTCTTTCCGCCCCTCGCGATCTTCAGCTCAGCTCCTTCCGGCTTTTTCCGCCTTGCCTCGGCCTCTCTCTCTCCCTTCGGCTCTTTCCGCGGCCCTTCGGGAGAGCAGTCTGTGCCTCTCTCCTCCACGTGACGCCGCCTCCACCTCCCAGTTCCCCCTCCCACCTCGCCCTTCCTCCCGCCTCAGTCTCTTGGCACGTCCGGGCCCGAGCCGCCATTTTGTGTGAATTTCTGACTGCGGCGGGGGCCGGCAAGCCGGGGCACCAAAGGCGGGCAGACTGACAGACCGTCGGCCTGTCTCCGCGGCCCGTTTCCTTTTCCTAAATTCCTTTTTTTTTTTTTTTTAATCGCCCTCGCTCGCTCTCCTCTTTTCCCTTTCCCCCTCGCTTGCTCCATTGCGCGCGGCCCGCGCTAATTACACCGAACCACCCACCAGTGTCCGTGTCCCCCGGGTCTCCCATCCCCGGGCCCGCAGCGGTGTGTGTGTGGTGGGTTCTCTCGCCCCGATGAGGGCCCCGCGCCTGTGAGCGAGTGACCCCAGGGGCGGGCTGCAGAGAAAGGCGGCGAGCGGCCCGCTGAGGCCTAGGCCGTGCGGCCTACGCGGAGGTCGGCGCAGAGGTGATTCCGAAACTGAAAAAATATATACCCATTCCTATCAGGAGCCCTCAGAGCTGAAGTGTGCCCCTCCCGCCACGCCCAAGCAGTCCTTTTTCGTGCATTAACATCCCCTCCCCCCCCAAAGGAACGATGGAGGCCGCGCCCGGGACCCCCCCGCCACCGCCATCAGAGTCGCTGCCGCCGCCATCGCCGCCACCGCCATCAACGCCTTCGCCTCCTCCGTGTTCCCCCGACGCCTGCCTGGCCACCCCGCACCTCCTCCACCACCGCCTCCCGCTCCCTGACGACAGGTCAGGCCCCCGGCCCGGCCGGGGCGGCGTCCCCGGGGGGAGGTTGAGGAGGAGGAGGAAGGGGGCGGCCGCCATGTTGGGCCGGGCCGCGGAGGAGGAGGAGGAGGAGGAGGAAGGGCGGGGTCGGTGGGTGTCTCTCGCTCGCTCGCTCTTTCTCACTTGCTTTCTCTCCCGGCCTCATGCGTTTCCCCCCCCTCGCGGCGCTCGCCCGCTCTCCCTCGCTCTCGCTCTGTCTTTTTGGGCGCCATGCTGAGGGGAAGGTGAGGAGGCGCCCCCCGGACCCCCCGCGCCCGCCCTGGGGAGGGGGCGCCGGGGGCGGGGGGGCTTCGGAGGCCCACCGGGGTCCTGGCTGCCCCTGCTCCCGGAGCTGGCAGCCACGGGCCCGCCTGCCCGTCGCCTGGCTTCGGGGAAGGGAATGGGGGAGGGGCTCCCGGACCCTTTTGGGGGGGATCTCGAGCAACAGCCCCGCTCTTAGGGGTTTGGAGTCGGGGGGGGGGCTCCCAGACCCCGGCAGTATCCTTTCTCCTGGGGGAGGTGTGCCCTGCCCTACTTGGAGAGGTACCCTAGCTTTTGTAGGAGGCAGGAAGTGGGGGTTCGTTAATTTCTCCATCCTTACGGTGGGTCCTTTCGGTGGGGGCCTCTTGCACTTTTTTTTGGCGGGAGGTGTTTCCTAGCTATTCTCTAGGGGGCAAAATTGGGAGGATCTTTTGCCCCTTTGGAAGCCCCTGCCTCCTTTTGGGGAGAGGACCCTTCCCCATGCTTTCCTTAAAGGGAGGGGTCCTCCTGATTTTCGTAGGTAGGTGATGCGTTTATTGGTGAGGGTTGGGGGGGAAGCTGGTGAGGTTTGGTTTCCCTGCCTTGGAGAGGAGAGGAAGTTGGTCCCCTCTTTCTCGTGGGGTTCCCTCCTTTTTCGGGCTAAAATGGGGCGCCATCCCTTCCGGGAGAAAAAAAAACGAGGTTTCCTTGTGCTTTGGCAAGGGGTGAAAGGCAGGGCCCCCCTCCCCTTTATTAAGTACGAAATGGGCTCGCCCCATGTCCTTCTCTGGAGGGTGATAAAGGGGCCAGCCCGGCGCGTTTCAGCGAGAGGTTGGGGCCCCATTTACCCTGCGCTAGCAGAAGGTTGGGGTGCAGGGTTCGCCCACTCTTTTTTGGTGGGGCAGGGGAAGAGGTGGCTAGAGAGTGGATTTGGAAATCGTAGAAGGGTTTCAGCCGGCAGGAAAGTGAGTCTTGGAGGGAGTGGGGGTGGGGAGGGGAAGAGAAGGTGCTGGACAGATGGCTGGCCCGTCGCAGCCCGGGGCTGGGGAGTCGCAGAGGACCCTCCCTTAGACAGGGGTCTTAGCTAGGGCTTCCCATGCCAGGCACCACGGCCCCTTCTCCCCACTCCCACCTCCCCTTTTCCCTTTCTCCTTCACAGACCATACTTTGCCTTTTAAAAGAAATGCCACCCACATTCAGAGACACAAGTGCAGCAGTTTGGTGAGCTTTTACAAATTTTTTTTTTGTTTTGTTCTGTTTTGTTCTAATTAAATGTATCGTCCTGGGAATCGCAGCCCATCGCAGCCTGACTCCAGTTCAAGGAAATAAACAGATTAGCAAAGGTCTGTTCGCTAAGCCCACGTTGGGCTTCCGGGCCCCCTCTTGGGGGCAGGTGCATTACTCAAAGGTGCTTACACGCTTTATTCGACCTCTAAGGAGTTCTCTTATGTCAGAAGTGTATGTCTTACAATGGGTTGGGATGGTAAGTAGCCTCTTTTATTGAGTAATTCAATTATCTCCCTCTTTTTGTCCCTTTCCTGCCTGCCTTCCTCCTCGCCTTTAGACCAAAGTGATGCTTGAGAGCGTGAATTTATATGTTCAAATCAGGATTGTAACCCTGTTGAGCCCTTTTAGACTTGCACATCCTTTTCAATGTTTAATTTTTAAAATTTGATGTACACAGTTTTTTCAAAAAAGAAAGTGTATTACTGTAACATGACAAAAATCTCTGTAAAAGGCCCATATGTTTTCAAGCCCTTGGTACCCCTCTTGACATTTCAGTCCATTGCTTTGTCTCCAGCCTTCATCTTTGAAGAAAGTGGATACTTCAAGTCCATTTGTAGGAGACGAGGTTACTGAATTTGGTTTATGATGCTTGCGTGCAAGTTAATGTTCTCCCTCCCCTCTGCCCCAACCGCCCCAAAAAGATTGTGGTTCAAGTAGATCCAATTTTCTCATTTGACTCCGATGTCTCTTATGGTGATGGACGTTTAAATTAAGCAAGTCATTTGTAAAGTACTGTTTAAGCACCAAATCTGTAAAGTGTGTCAAGCCTCAGTCTCCTCTCCCCGTCTCCACTGTTCCTTTGTTCGAAAGCACATGCCTGACCGTGAAAAGTCGATGCAAACGTGTTACACGCCCAGCCATGGTGGAGAGAACACTTCCTCCGGCCCCCAGTCCCCCCTCTCCTACATGTACAAGGAAAAAAACAGCAACAGAAATGACTTGCAGAACCAAACACTACTTCTGATGTGTTTTACAAGCATAAGTTCTTCCGTTAAAAGACAAAACACGTTGAAGTTCCATTTTCCCTCTTGCCCACTTTTGGTCCCTGACATACTTTGTTAGAGAAAACTTTTTAACACACAGTCCTCTTCCCCTCCCAAGATCCTATTTCCTTTTTTCCATTCTTAGGAGAAAAAAAATTCACCGACATTTAGATGAGGAAACATGTAAACTGCAATTCAGTGGGTCACTTGTTTTGTTCTTCCTCTCGGTATGTTCACAACTTAACTGCCGTGATGATCTTAGGTATGTAAAATCATTTGTGGGAGGAAGACGTGTCCACACAGTCCAGTATTCCTGCAAAACAATGTCTGAAGCACAAACTGAACACACTATCCAGTGCGCAGGGTCAGCCGAAAGTGAATTGCATTTATTTGAAGTTTCCCATTCTTTGTAAAATTTCTCCTCCAGGAGCCAAGTGCAGAAACTGGATGCTAACAGATGAACCTTCCAAGTGACAAGGACTACTAAGTGTAGAAGGATGCTTTTTTAACTTTACTTTTAAAATGAAATGTTAAGGAAATTGCATTTCTTTTATAAGTGAAAATTTTAGCTGTCGTTAATGTTAAAATATTTCCTCAAGCACTTAAAAACGCTCAGGCATATCAACACATGGGTTTATTGTTTTTTCCTTCTCAAGGGAATCTCATCCATAAAATCCAAGAAGCCCCAGTAATTATGTCAAACTATTTCAGTAGTCTTTGTTTTTGAAATGTCACAGTACTACCTTTTCCCCCTCAAACTGATGTACCAGTATTAGTTAAATTTCAAATTAATGGATGTTGCAAAAAAAAAAAAAAAAAAGGGTGTCACTCAGAATCCCTGATTCAACAGCAGCTCTTGTACACTTGTAATCTTTAAAATTTTTATGTTCTCTGGGGAGAGCTTTAATCTGAAAGCAAATAAAAATCTCCCAGTAGAAACAGAATCACTTGTGACCATGAAACCATAGTTATTCTGGTCATAAACCCCTTTATATTTTTTATTCCCCTCAAATTTGCTCTTCAAAAGAAAAAAATGTGATTCCGCAAAAGGGCTTTCTAATTCATCATCTGTACTGTCTCCCAGATAGGGTTTCGATTTGCTCTGAAGGTTTAAATTTTTGATTATTAAGCCGGAGTTTTCTTAAAGTAGAGCTAGCTATTTTAGAAAACCACTAGTATGGCTTTGCCTCAGCCAGGAAGGCTGATCCCAAGGGAAAATTGTTTTGCACCTGTAGAAATGAAGGCTTTCCCAGCTGTTGACTGGCAAGTTAGAGATGAATGGTTGATTCTGAGTTTGTGATTTCCCTCCAGTTGAATGTAGACAATTTCATATCGGGCTGGTTCAGTAATTTGTTGTTGAATAATGCCTCTACCTCCGCTCCTTTCTCTTAGATCTTTTCCCTTCCCTGATGTGCGAAAAATGGATGTCTCAGGGTTGCCTTACTTGTTGTTTGCTTGTTACATTTTTGTGGTTATCAGGTTCCTAGAACCATCTTGTTGTGTAGGCCAGATCCAGTTACAGTAAATAACCTCTATGGTGAAAATCGCTAATGAAACTATTTCCAAGCCTCTGTGGGTAGCTTCAGGTCAAACCATATTCCAGAGAACCTAATGTTGGTCCCTGCAGACGATATTTTCTAGTACCAGTGACTGGTTCTGACCCAGATTAGGAGGTTAGAAGAAAATAATTCAGAGCAAATAGGAAGTGAAGTGGCTGAGTTTCTAAATGAGCAAGGTGCTCACCTGTACCTTGGTAACATAACTACTGACATAACAGGAGGAAAAAAAGGATTGTTTCTGAGATTTCTGGCAGTTGGTATTTAATAAGCTGATTCCAAGATCCGGAGGAGCAGTCTGCTCATTGGTGGAGGGAATACTGTTAAATGGTTTGAGGTCGGTTTCAGAGTTAGAACCCAGTGGAAAGAGTGGAAAAGCTGCCTGTTTGGGTGGCATATAAAGTTCATTTGAGTAAGTTAAGGTAAAACTGAGATTGTTGGGGCTTCCCTGGTGGTGCAGTGGTTAAGAATCCGCCTGCCAATGCAGGGGACACGGGTTCGAGCCCTGGTCCAGGAAGATCCCACATGCCGCGGAGCAACTAAGCCCATGCGCCGCAACTACTGAGCCTGTGCTCTAGACCCCACGAGCCACAACTACTGAAACCCGTGTGCCTAGAGCCCGTGCTCCACAACAAGAGAAGCCACCGCAGTGAGAAGCCCTCGCACCGCAACAAAGAGTAGCCCCCACTCGCCGCAACTAGAGAAAGCCCGCGTGCAGCAACGAAGACCCAACGCAGCCAAAAATAATAAATAAATAAAATAAATAAATTTAAAAAACAAAAACAAGAACTGAGATTGTTTGGTATCATGGATTTGGCTTTCCAAATTTATCGGCTGAGTCTTTGCTGCAGGCCTCTTTTGCTTTTGATAGTTCATGAAGATGCAGTCTTGAAGACATTGTGCAAAGTTTTTTGCCTGGATTTAGTAACAGTATGAGGTTATGAGAGCAGTTCTTCAAATTTTTTTTTTTTTTTTAGTTTATTTATTTTTGGCTGCCTTGGGTTTTCGTTGCTGCGCGTGGGCTTTCTTTAGTTGCGGTGAGCGGGGGCTACTCTTCGTTGCGGTACATGGGCTTCTTGTTGCGGAGCATGGGCTCTTGGCCTGCGGGCTTCAGTAGTTGTGGCTCACGGGCTCCAGCGCGCAGGCTCAGTGGTTGTGGTGCACGGGCTTAGTTGCTCCGCGGCATGTGGGATCTTACCGAACTAGGGCTTGAACCCATGTCCCGTGCGTTGGCAGGCAGATTCTTAACCACTGAGCGACCAGGGAAGCCCATGAGGGCAGTTCTTAAAGTACATTTCTGACCCTTAGTCAGTTGATGACCAAGATGAAGACATGGCCTGTCAGTTGGTGTAGACATAGTTGCATCCTGCTTCTGGAATAATTTTTTTAGTAGTACATAGGTTATTTGCTCAGAGCATAGTTTGCTTCTGTTGGCCAAATTGCTCTGGGTAGAGGATCTTTCTCTTGTTTTTTTTTTTGTTATTTTTCATCTGTGTGAGCTGGTGACTCAGCTCGCTATTTGTAAGGCAAGTGGTGACATCTTTTGAACGTTGGAGGTGGCAACAGGATACGAAGGAACAGCGTGGGTTTGGAGGCAGATAAGATTGTGTTCAGTGTGCAGTGGCCACCGAGGATAATGCCCTCCTCTCAGGGGCATTGCGGTCAAATGGGCATACGCAGAACACCCACACAATGCCTGGCATTCAGAGAATCTTGGTTTCTTTATCTTCCTGCTGTCCCTACTAGAGAAAAAACTCTAAATAGAATTTACAGTCTGGTGTATAAACAGAAGTAAGAATAACGTCTGTGTTTTTGAAGGAAGTCAATTTATCTTTCACTTCTTAGGTTTCTGGTCAGCAATTTAATTGCAAGGAGCTGATTGGGGTTTCAACTAAGTGGAAGCCATCTTAAGGCATTTCTTGCTGGCTCAGTGTCCTTATTATACGATGCTGCAACAGTCATGCTTTCTTGAGCTCGTGTTGGCTACCTTCCCCTGCGCATCTTTTGCAATTAAGAGTCTGAGTCAGGGCTACAGCCTCGGTAGGCCTCCTGAGACCAGGGAAGCCAGCGCTCTAGCACCTCACCCACTGCTAACCAGTCACGTCCCCTGAAGTAAGTCCTTTACCCTCACCAGAGTCCAAGAGAAATGAGCAAGGTCTGTCCCAGCTCCAAGATTCTCCCACCCCTTGGTGATTTGGCTGAGTCAGTTAAGGTTTTGTTCATTCAGCAGCCAGGCTTGTCTCGTGCTTTTCTTGGAGCCGAACAGTTTTCAAGGAGCCCTTCTCTCCTCGGGACTTTATTTAGAGTTGAGCAGAAGTTGGTACTGCCTTTACCAGGCCTCATGTTACCTTCCCGTATCTGCCCTGCCTTCTGCCGCTTCTGGCCACGGTGAGGCATGGCTGCTGCTACTGCAGCTCCTGATACCCAGCTGCAGGGTAGATGCCTTGAAAATGAATTGTAAGGGCCGGCTAAGTGGCTAGATCCCAGGAAGAGCCGGTAGAGAAACCTTGGCTCAGCAGCTTAGCTGAATTCCAGGCTGGATCCCTTGTCCCTGTTGAGTGATCCCAGAAAACCCTACACTTCAGAGCCATAAAGCTTAACAGAGCCTGCATGCCGCCTGCTCCCTCCCCACCAGGCAGGCCCAGTTCTGGTAGAGAGATGGTGGGGAGTGGTGGCTGGCTGTGGACGTGGGTGTCAGGCAGACGGGATGTGCCGCAAGAGTTACTCATCTCCTAGGTCAGTCTCCTGGCCTTCCCAAAGGTGTGACAGTACCTCTTGAACATTGTCATGTGAAGGTCAACAATTATCTGCCCGGGGCGTCTGAGTGCTTTTCATGCATTAGCTCACCTTAGCCCTACTGCTGAGAAACTGAAACAGAGGTGAAGTCACTTGTTGAAGGTCACAGAGCTGTTGGGTGTGGAGGCAGTTAGAACCCAGCCAACCTGTACCCAGCCCTGAGGTCTATACCCAGAGGCCGTCCTGGATCTGGCACAATATCTCTCAAACTGCAGCATGCAGGCATTAGTGGGATATAAGGTCCATTTATTGATTTGCCTCCTGTATGTGGAAAACAGATGGAAGAGGGTAGAAAAAGCAGAGTACCGCAGAGGTTAAATGTGGCTTTGTGAAAGTTTATAAGCTGAGTTTTATTGGAACATTCGTTTATCTTGTCTGCGGCTGCTTTTGCGCTGAACAGCAGAGTTGACTAGGTGGGACAGAGACTGTGCGGCCCGTACGGCCTAAAGTGTTTTTTTGCTGCCCTCTGCACTGGCCTTGTGGGCCTAGTGCCTGGAGGGCGTACACAGCAGCCACCGTCGTTTATCTTTGTTGTGGTGGTGGAGGTGTTGGGGGCAATGGGAGGGGACTTTAAAGTTGTCCCCAGAGAGAGGGGGGCTGTGCTACTGCCCCTCCCTGGCTTGTTGAGGGTTCCGTCATCCCTGTGTTCCACTCCTTCCAGTGGGTGTAGAGGCCCACACCCAGGCTTTGGAACCTTTAAATTGAAGGGATGTTCGTTCATTAGAAGGAACCGGAGACCTCTTGAAGCCCAGTGAGGAAATGGATGGCAGCTAACACATCCCTTCTATGGCCCGACCCAAGGGAGCTGGGCCCAGACGTGAGTGTCACTTGGCTAAACCTCCACTGCAGGTGGCTTGGATTATTGCCCTCCTCATTTTCCTAACAGACACCAGGGCTTAGGTTTCCTTGGGATTCCAGCCCCTGCCCTTGCACGGGGCACCAGAGCAGTCCCCGGAAGCACAGCCTTTCAGCGACAGAGGCAGCCCCTGGCTGCAGCCCTGAGGCGGCTGACCGGCAGCCACGTTCATCTGCTCGGTTGATGCACCAGTCACATAGGGGCTCTTGTCATTTGTCCTCTGGTCTATCAGGAAGCCCTCGATAAACACCTTGGGGAATGAGTTTGTGACCAAAGGCAACCCCTCAGTGACCTATTTAGAGTTTTAAGTGATCCAGGTTGCTGCCTGGGAAATGGTCCAATGTCTATGTTGATGAAATTGACAAAGAGGGTGTGGATGGCTGAGATTGATGCCTGTTTGTGTAGACCATATCCCAAGCACCCACCCAGTCTATACCTGGCCCTGTGCTGGGCCCTTGGAAACTCAGGGATGACTGCCAGCCTCTTTCTTCTCCGCCCTCCAGGAGCCCACCGTTGACTGGAAGTTAACAAATAATTGTATACAGATAATTGCGTATATGAACAAGAAATCTTTGCATCCTAGGCCAGGTCTCTTTTAAGAGGAAAATGTTAATACTTTGTCTTGGCTGAATGGAACCAAATTGATTCCCCTGAAAAAATTATAAACAAGAAGTCTTAGCTCACAAGTTTCATGGTTCGATTTTCCTTTCTGGAATAATAAAAATCGTCTCTCTTTGGACGAGAACCAGCATCTTTCCAGCTTTAAGCAATCCAAAGCGTGGTTGGCCTGAGAAGGTGGTTAGGAAATTCTTTGTTGCTGCGAAGCAGATTTCAGAGGTTCATCTGACAGGAAAAACTTGGATCAGAGAGATGCCTCTGTCAAGAACACGAGCTGTTTTCAGAGTGAGTGGGAGTAGGAGGATAGCTATTTGAGCAAAGAAAAGGACACTTTTGACTTAGAGATTCATCTAGCAAGCTGGGTTTTTCTTGGTCAGCTTGTTTTAAACTCTACAGAAATGTTCTCCCTAAGAGGTTTGTGTGCTTGGACGAACCCCAGTGTGGATGCCACACACTTGGGAGTGTAGCGATCCTTCTAGCATTAGAGGACTTTGGAATTTTCTTCCCTTGGATTCATGTTGCTTTCTGTCCCTCTTGGGATAAGTCCTATTTGTTTTTTTGCTAGGATTCCTTGGACCTTTGTGGGCACGTCTTTTTTTTTTTTTTTTTAAGACACTATTTATTTATTTACTTACTTATTTTGGCTGCGTTGGGTTTTCATTGCTGGGCGTGGGCTTTCTCTAGTTGCGGGGAGCGGGGTTACTCTTCGTTGCGGTGCGCAGGCTTCTCATTGTGGTGGCTTCTCTTGTTGCAGAGCATGGGCTCTAGGTGCACGGGCTTCAGTAGTTGTGGCACGCAGGCTCAGTAGTTGTGGCTCACGGGCTCTAGAGTGCAGGCTCAGTAGTTGTGACGCATGGGCTTAGTTGCTCCATGGCATGTGGGATCTTCCCGGACCAGGGCTCAAACCTGTGTCCCCTGCGTTGGCAGGCAGACTCTTAACCCCTGCACCACCAGGGAAGTCCCTTCTGGGCACCTCTTGTTCCCTAAACTATCCAGCTGTCTTTTGGTCATATTTTTGAATGTCCCAATTCCATTCATTTGATGTTGGATGGCCTGGATTGGCTTTGTGTCTTTGCATGTTGATAGTTTTTACTCCTAAGCAGTTATTCTGGGCCAGGTTGGTGCTAAACACTTGATTTACATGGTCTCAGGGAATTCTTCCTATGAGGATATATATCCATCCTGGAGGTTCCTTTACTGCCTTCACTTCACAATTGAAACAGGTCACAGAGTGTTTAAGGAGCTTGCCCAGTGTCTTAGTATCTTACTTTGGCATTTTTTGCAGTACTGTTTCATTTAATCTGTTTTCTGTACCTATGTCTTAACTTTTTTCCAACTCAAGTATAAAGTTCAGGGTGAGAGTTGTTTTGTTTGTTGGCCTGTTTAGTAAATTATTCTTTTTTGGATGATTTCTAATTGTCTCAAGGGTTGCGGTTAAGAGCTGGATCTGGAGTCAGAAAGTCCTGGACTCTGGTTCCAGTTCTGCTTCTTCCTACTGTGACCCTGTGGGCATATTTCTTCCCATCTTTGAGCCTCAGTTTATTTGTCTGTAAAATGGGAATACTAATGAATTGCTACTGCATACGTTTGTTAATGCGTTTCAGTGACAGATGTGCAGAAGTGGAGAGCACAGCAGTGTGGTGCCTGACATGGAAATTGCTGCTACAGGATGTTAGTAGTGAATATTTCGTATGGCTCTTGGATTTTATAAGACCCTGGGGTGCCCAGGAAGGTTTTGTAGTTGAGGAAACCACAGCAGAGAGGTGAGGGCTGGTGGAGGCCCCCACCTTGAACTCCAGCTCTTTGCTAGGGAAATTAACTTCTTGAGGACCTTGATGAGCTCTCTTCCCTTTACTGAGAGGTTGTCCCCACCCAGGGCATCTTTTTTATTTTTTAACTTTTTCCTAGGGAAATTTTCTAACATATTTAAGAGAAGAGAAAATAGTATCATAGATTGCCTTATACCCATCACCAGTTTCAACAGTTATACACATTTTGCCAATTTTGGTTCATCTCACTACCTCCCCCCATCCCCCTTGAGTATTTTAAAGCACATCCCAGACCTCATCTTACTTCACCCATACATTCTTCAGTATGAATCTTTTTTTTTTTTTTTTTAAAGTATTTGTTTGTTTATTTATTTAGGGCTGTGTTGGGTCCTCGTTTCTGCGTGAGGGCTTTCTCCAGTTGCGGCAAGTGGGGGCCACTCTTCATCGCAGTGCGCGGGCCCCTCACTGTCGCGGCCTCTCGTTGCGGAGCACAGGCTCCAGACGCGCAGGCTGAGCAATTGTGGCTCACGGGCCCAGCCGCTCCGCGGCACGTGGGATCCTCCCAGACCAGGGCCCGAACCCGTGTCCCCTGCATTGGCAGGCAGACTCTCAGCCACCGCGCCACCAGGGAAGCCCCTTCAGTATGAATCTTTAACTTAATTTTTTTTAACATAACCACAGAACCATAATCATGCCTAACAAAATTAACAATAATTACTTAGTATCTCAAATACCCAGTCCGGGTTCAGATTTCTCCAATTTCCCCCACGTTGACTTCTGGCAGTAGGTGTGTTCGTGTCAGGGTCCTGGCACTGGACAGGCTGTCTTGCTTCTGTTGAAGTGAGGGGTTCGGGCTGTGGCTTGGGCTTCTCCTGTGGTTGGTTTGTGCTTGCTGCTCAGGTGGTGTCTGTGATGTGGGCATGTTGCCATGGAAATGCTGTGATGTCACTGAGCCAGTTATGACCACACCTGAGAATGTTGAGGGGGAGGGAGACACAGTGCTTCTTTGCTCTTGATCTGTGGTTGGTGAACCTAGGTAGTAAGGATGCTGAAAAACATGTGCAAGACCCAGAGGTTTATTTCAAGAATTTTCTGCCTCTGAAAATCCCTCAGTGAGGTTCCCCCCGTGGCTGCTTCACCACGGCCTAAATCGAGGGAAGGTCTCGGGGGCCTTCCTCAGCCATGAGCCCGGAGCCAGTTTTGTAAAGGAAAGGCTCCTGCCTTCACTCCTAGTAAATGACTGTCCTGCAGGGTTGGATTTGGGGATCCTGGACTTCTGCATTTAGGCCTGTTGTTTAACATTTGAAGAGGCGGAGCCTCCTTGTAATTTTTGTAATCTTGTCCCTAGTTAATGGGTCATTCAGAGCCTACCCAGGCAATTTGTTGAGAGTTTGGGCAGTTAATGATCATAACCCTGACCTTCACATTAACCTAGCCGCCTCTTGTCAAGGGCTCTCATGATGATCTTCAGGTAACAGCCACTGCTCCCATGGGTTTTCATCTTTTTTGTTTCTTGCCTGTCTCTCCTCTTTCTCTCTCTTTTTTCTTTTGTAAATCAGGTAGATCCATAAACCCAGGCCCCTTTCAGCTTCCATCCAACTCTCGTCTAGAGGATTTCCGTGTTGCCAAACTTAATTTTTTTTTTTTAAAAAGAATTTTATTTATTTATTTATTTATTTAATTTTTGGCTGTGTTGGGTCTTTGTTTCTGTGCGAGGGCTCTCTCCAGTTGTGGCAAGCGGGGGCCACTCTTCATCGCGGTGCGCGGGCCTCTCACTATCGCGGCCTCTCTTGTTGCGGAGCACAGGCTCCAGATGCGCAGGCTCAGTAATTGTGGCTCACGGGCCCAGTTGCTCCGCAGCATGTGGGATCTTCCCAGACCAGGGCTCGAACCCGTGTCCCCTGCATTGGCAGGCAGATTCTCAACCACTGCGCCACCAGGGAAGCCCCAAACTTAATTTTTGTAAGGGACCTTTCTCTCTTTTTCCCGGGGCTCAGCTCTCTTTGTGCCTTTTCCTCCTGGTCAGCCACTTGGTTACTTTCTCATACCACCTAGGTGAGAGCTGAGGAAGGGGAGATGTCGATTTGTCAGTTTCGTCAGCAGGATTTATTGGCAGAGGACGGTGGCACAGACGGGCCAAGAAAAGTGAGAACTTGTTGGCCAGCAGTTAGCAGTGGTCCCCGAGGGGAGTTGGCTGTAGCTTCTCCATAGAAAAAAATGCTTCCCAGTAAGCACTGCAGCTGGTTTAGGATTATCCACGTGGAGGTGTGCTCATGCTAGCTGGTTCTTAATACAAATAACTATAATTTGTCTGGTACTTACTTTGTGCCTGCCCCCCATGTCAAGGGTTTTATCCATGTTATCTTGTTTAACCCTCACAACCCCTTGAGGTAGGTACTACACTTATCCCGTTCTGCAGATGAGAAAACAGAGGCTCAGGTTCCGTACCAAGAGCACACGCTAGGGAAGACGCAGAGCTGGTTGAGTTACTTGGTCTACAAAAGGAAGCAGGATGCCCAAATCTGTAGACTGGTGGGTGGGCCCAGCCTCCTTTGAAGCATGAGGTTTCTTTCCGGTACTGTTTTTGCCAAGCCCATGGTATGTGATGAACCTGAAACACTTCTGTGCCCTGTGGAGTTGGCCCAGTAGGCATTCCTTAGACTGGGCACCCTGATCTCTTCTTTGACCCAAAAGGAGGAGTTGGCCATCACCAGCTCTGCAAGTGGAAACTTAAATGCCCCGGATGCTTAGTCCAGGAGGCACAAGGCAGAACTGGGCCTCAGCAAGGCCTTGGCCTTTTCCCGTTTCCTCCCTGGCATCCATTCCAAGTTGGTCGCCCAGCGTGGTTGGTTTCTAGTTCCTGATGGCTCTGGCGGGCCAGCCCTGGTGCAGCCATCCCAGCGCGTTGCCGGTCCAGGCTCTGGGAATTAAGTGGTCTCTGCCCAGGCCGATGCTTCAGGGTTTCTCCTACATGCTTGTCTCAAGAAGGTTTGGCACGTCTAGATTGAAATGATTAGTGCAGTGGGGCTTCCCCCACTTTTCTTGGGGGATCATGTCACGGTCTATTCAGCGTGCTCCCTCGGTATTTAATCCCACTCTGACATGGATTTTGCTGGCGTTCTGTTCAGTGGCACCACTTAACCCCGGTTGCTGTTTTATGGAGGCAGCCTTTGTGTGGTTGTGTCAGTGGCCCACAGGATTCCTGCCTCTATCCCAGTTGGCTTGTTTTTCTTTCTTTCTTTTTTTTCTTCTGGTAAACAGAGTCTGAAGAAAATAGGCCCTGTATTCATGCAGGACGTTTAGCTTGGAATCTCCAGCGTTATCAAGGGAAACCCCCTCAGGTGACCAGAGGTGGGCCCAGGGCTTGGAAGAGTTGGAGAGCATGGTGGGCCAGATGGTAGTGAGAATGCGCAGTGGGCAGTGAAGTGTCACCATCCCCGCGTCCCCTCCAATATCCCATTCCCCTTCAGAAATCACCAGGGATTTTTTGATGCTATTTATTTTGCAGCTGCTCCCAACTCCAGGGGAACAAAGTTTCAAGTATTCACTACCCGGTTTGTAAAAAGTAAAAAGTCATAGATTCTCACTGAGCCCACATCTGCCTGGGGCTGTTAATATAGATAATGCAGAGAATTCCTCTTTGGCTAAAAGTCTTTGAAGGGTGGATTTGAATGCTGTACCTCCCTGCCTTTGGAATGAAAAGGCATTCTTCTGGAGCCATTCTTGAGGATGGTTGAAGCTCTTGGAGTTGCTTGGATGGTCTTTTGTTCCCCCCTCTCGCGAGTGTTAGCAGTGATGTGTAGCAGCAGGACAGGGATGGAGGCCTCAGCTGACCCTGGGCAAGCCCTTCACTGGCCGTGCCACGGCATCCTCGCCCGTGAACGTAGAGGTGGAGGAGTGTCTGCGGGTGCCAGCCTCTCTGGCTCAGCTGCCCCGGCCCTGTATCACAGACACTGCCCTGTGGCCTGGGTTTCTTGTAATCTGTATCCTTTCCTGCAAGGACAATGCAGAACAGGAGGTGGTCAAGGACCCGGCGCAGAGAAGATGCTCAGAAATGTTTGTGGCATCCAGTAGGCGGTCGATGAGTGGGCTCCCCCTTCCCTTTCTGTCCTCACCAACTGAGGAAGAACGGCGAGCCTAGAGCCAGTTTCTGGCTTTTTCGTGTCACCCCGTCTATCTGACCTCGACAGATCCTTTCACCTGCTGTCCCTTTAAGTTCCTCCTGTTTGAAAATGAGGGGGTTGATGGTGCCCTGCTGTCCCTTCCACTCTGACACGCCTCTTCTGGTTCCAGGAGGGTCTTTTGCCCTTTGCGATCTTGGGCTTTCTTCTCATCCGGGCTTCTGGGCCCCCAGGCAGTTTCTGTCTTCCTGGGTTCCCTCCATCCCTGCCCTGGGATTCTGGGTACTTTCAGCTTTTTCCTTTCCAGACTAAAGTGTGGAGCGTGATGCTTTTGTTTAGCTTTTCTTCATAGAATACCAACCCCTTCCTCTCCAGTCTGTCGCTGGGCCTTCCCTAGTTCCATAGCGTCTGTCTAGTCTGTCTGTCCCTGTATTTCTCCTGAGGTGTGGCGACCTGGCCTGCCCAGCAGTGTTCCCAGCAGGGACACGTAGCTCCAGGAACCACTCTCCCAGTGTCCTGTAGAACTCCAGGCGGCGGCGGCAGCAAGTTTGCCCTGCCCGTTAGTAACAGCTTCCCCCTCAGCTTGGCGAGCTTGCCAAAACCAGTTTCCCCAGTTAGGTGGCGCTTTTACTGCAGACAAGGCCATTCTGGCAGAGTTGCCTCATCCCACGAGAGCGGCTCCTGGTGTGGGCCGCACCCAAGCCAGAAGGTGCCTCACTTGTCAGGAATGCCGCCTCCTGCCTCCTCCACAGTTGACTCGGCGTCTTGCCTCGGGGCTGGCCCACGACAGCCTGGCGGTTCCAGGGGAACAGCACGAGGCACCCATCGGTCACCTCTCTGTATTGTTTCCTTTGAAACGTCGGGAGGAGTTTTTGGTCCTGCATTCTGTTTGAGAGCTGCCCTTGACCTCTGCCAGGGTAACCGTGGGGCTGTACCATTTGGGTTTGAAGCTGCCCCGACCCCTTTGAATTGGGAGTCAGAGTTAATGGAAGGGTCCCCTTGTTGGTGGGGAGCAGTGCGAGAGAAAGGGCCGTGGAGGATCTGCAGAGAGGTCGCCCGTTGTTTCTCCACAAAGCCTGTTAGAGCCTTCAGGGCTCCAGGGGCTGGGCTCGCCTGACGAGCTTGTTCCCACGCCGACCGGCTCCCCTCTGAGCGGCCGAGGCCTCTTCGGCCTAGATTAGTTCTCTCTGTGGTTCGCCTACTAGGTCCTGGGTTCGTTATGTGACTCTTTATCTTCTCCTCATTCTCTTTGTGGGTCTTAGTTAATGGAGAAGGAAGGAGTTTTTTATGCTCTCACACATACTTTGCCATCGTCATGCGTGAGGAACTTGAGGAGCTTTTGACATTTTTTTACATTTGTTTATTTTTTTAAAGCAACTCCTGCACTTGTGAGAACTGTGTCTGTGGGTTGGCTCAAAAACTGGATTCTTTTTCCAGCTGCTCCTTTCTTAACCCTATTTATCCCCCCCACACCCCCCCACCCTGTACGTATTTTGATGTTCAGAACGTCCTGTCAGCAGCATCTGTCACATGTGGAGAGTGCTTTTATTTTGTAAAGTAAGGGAGATTGGGGTGACATGTGGGGGATTTTGCAGAGTCAGGAAGTCGTAGGACAGGGAGCCAGAAGGGATACCGGGAAGTGAGGCAAGTCAGGTGGGAAACAAGGGGGTCAGCAGCAGGTGGGGGGTGAGCCCTCGTGTGGGCGCGTCAGGAGGGGCCTGGGACCCTTCCCCTCTCTCCACCTGCTCAGCTCCCCGCCTGTGGCCCAGAGCCGTGGAGCTGGCGGAGCGGGTCAGGCCTCGAAACCCGGGGACCGGAGCCTGTTGGCTCGTGGCAGCACCTCTGGCATCCACGGCCCCACCCCGCCCCACGCCAGGACAGATAGAGCCGATGCAGCCCTTTGGGGGAGATACGGGATGGGACGGGGAGCGGCCCCCTCCCCGTCTCCCCAGGCCTCTCGCCCTCAGCGCTGGGCCCCCCGTTCCCGTCGCCCTGGGCCAGACCACAGCCCCCGCGGCTCTCCCCTCAAACCCCGTGCTCACGTCGGCTTTGGGGTTGGTTCTTAGGGAAGATGGTGAGTTGGAAGAAGGCGAACTGGAGGATGACGGGGCCGAGGAGACCCAGGACGCCTCCGGAGGCCCCGAGAGGAGCCGGAAGGAGAAGGGGGAGAAGCACCACAGCGACTCAGATGAGGAGAAGTCTCACCGGAGGCTGAAGCGGAAACGCAAGAAAGAGCGGGAGAAGGAGAAGAGGAGATCCAAGAAGAGGAGGAAATCCAAGCACAAAGTAGGTCCTGGCGGATGTGCTGGGCCTCCTGGCGCTGGGCCCAGCCGAGCGCCCCAGGGGCCGAGCTCATCTTGTCCAGCTAGAGGGCACTCTTAATCGGGCTGTTTTTCCTTTCCCCAAATTGGATAAAGACCTTTTCTAAAAGAGTTGGTAGCTCATGCTCCATTGCTGTTAGATGCCCCTAGGTGAGGCGTTTCTCACGGAGCTCTTCCGGCACATTCCAGCAGTGGCTGTGCAGGTGGCCAGCCCTCCGCAGAAGCTCTAATCCTCTGCCCCTGTCCTTGCAGCGCCACGCTTCTTCCAGCGATGACTTCTCTGACTTCTCAGATGACTCGGATTTCAGCCCCAGCGAGAAGGGGCACCGCAAGTACAGAGAATACAGCCCCCCCTACGCGCCGGTGAGTGACTGCCGGTCAGGGGCCCCCATGGGGCTCGGAGCCGGGGGTGATGAAATCGCCCGTGTTTCCTGAGCACTGGCTGTGTGCTGGGCATTCTTACGTGGCACTTTACACGGATTTTAATTCTGTAAGATTAGGTATTGTTTTTATCCCCGCTTTATAGGTGAGGACACTGAGACTTGGAGAACTTCAGCCGGGTTGCACGGCTCTGAAGTACAGGAGCTGGGGGTGAGCCCAGTCAGTGGCTGATTGCCGTACTTCTCTCTGCCACCTTTTCCCATGGCCTTGGCAGGGCTCGTCATAACCCCTGTCCCCAAGAAAGATGAGGATTTGTCCCTGTGAGAGCTGACTTTTCCACTGTTCAGCAGTGTCTTTTTGTGGAAAATTGGCAAGAGAATGAAACGGTTACGGGAGTAAATCATCTCGGATGTTGTGGGGTCAGAAGTTATATACCACTGAGCTTAAGCATAAATTTAAATTATTTGTCTGGTTTGTATATTGTTTTATTTTCCTCAGGCAAAACCAGTAAGAAGTAAATCAACATAGATTTTCAAGTTTTGATAAAAAGTATTTTTCCAGTTAGTTCTTAAAGGTATCCTGTGACTCAGCGTCATCCATCATAACAGATAATTTATTGTAAGGAATAAGTTGACATTGATCTACTAACGTAGATTCAGACTTTAAACCTGAGGGCAGCAGGGAATGGAGAGAATACCACCAGCTTTGATTGGGAACTAGGGGTTGAGGCATTTTAAGATCTGCTAAAGTGGGACTTCCCTTGTGGTGCAGTGGTTAAGAATCCACCTTCCAATGCAGGGGACACGGGTTCGAGCCCTGGTCGGGGAACTAAGATCCCACGTGCCGTGGGGCAACTAAGCCTGCGCACCGCAACGAAAACCCAACGCAGCCAAAAAAAAGAAAAGAAAAAAGGATCTGCTAAAGTAGTTGTGTACATCTCCATGTTTTATATTTTCTTATAATATGTATGATATATATTATAATGAGTGTGGATTTTTTAAATGAATAAACTTTATCTTTAGGGCAGTTTTATTTTTTTTAATTTTATTGAATATAGTTGATTTACAGTGTTGTGTTAATTTCTTCTGTACAGCAAGGTGACTCAGTTATACGTACACATATTCTTTGTTCATATTCTTTTCCATTGTGGTTTGTCACAGGATATTGAATATAGTTCCCTGTGCTATGCAGTAGGACCTTGTTGTTTTTAGAGCAGTTTTAGGTTGGGAGAAAATGGAGCAGGTAGTCCAGTTCCCTACCCACCCCACCCCACCCAGTTCCCCAGTTTTTAATGTCTTGCATTAGTGTGGCACGTTTGTTGCAATTGTTTAGCCAGCGTTGGTATGTATTTGATGAGAGTCCATGGTTTACATTAGGGTTCCCCTTTGTGTTTTACAGTCCTTTGGGTTTTGACAAATGCGTCTTGTTATATATGCACCATACACTATCATATAAAATAGTTTCAATTCCCTAAAAGTCCTCTTTTCTTTACCTACTCATCAGTCCCTCCCCCCCAAGCCCCTCGCAACCACCAGTCTTTTTACTGTCTCTGTAGTTTTGCCTGTTCCAGAATGTCATTTAATTGGACTCATATGTAGCTTTTCCGGATTGACTTCTTTCACTTAACAATATTTGTTTATAGTCCCTCCATGTCTTTCTTATTTCTTTTAATTGTTGAATACTCCATTGTCTGAATGTACCAGTTTGTTTATACATTTACCTATTGAAGGATATCTTGGTGTCTTCCATTTGTGCATGTATGTGTATTTTTAAACTTCATCCAGTATCTCTTGGAACTAGCACACTTTGGAAAGCATCATTTTAAATGGTTTTCTAGTTTGGTTGCCCAATAGTCATTAATTGAATTCTAAGGCCCCAGGAAAATTTTGACTGAGGAGCACCCCTCTTGCCTATCAGGCCTCCTCCCCAAATGAGATTGTTCTGTATCCCTGGGAAATACACCCTTCTTTTCCCTCTCCAGTAATTCAGGGGTCATGGGGCCTGTGTTTCTCAATTGTCTTTAAAGCTGTGGCTCTTTCTGAAGAACAGAAACATCTGGGCCCACAGCCCAGATCTCATTCAGGTGGCTGGGGGCTAGCATCTCACCCCAGGGACAGCAGAGACACCCAGACAGCTGTGCCAGTTCAGGGAATAGTGGGGATCTTGGTCTGAATCCAAGGCCCCAGGGCCAGCTCACTGTCCTCTCCCCATCAGTCCCACCAGCAGTACCCCCCGTCGCACACCGCGCCCCTGCCCAAGAAGGCCTACTCCAAGATGGACAGCAAGGGCTACGGCCTGTACGAAGACTACGAGAACGAGCAGTACGGGGAGTACGAGGGCGAGGAGGAGGAGGACATGGGCAAGGACGACTACGACGACTTCGCCAAGGAGCTGAACCAGTACCGGCGGGCCAAGGAGGGCAGCAGCCGGGGCCGAGGTGAGAGCCGCAGTTTCTCCTCCAGGTTGTCGGAGCGGACCCGGGGCTGGGGGTTGGGCGCTCAGTGCAGAGCCAGACAGACCTCATGGGCCACGTGCTCATGGAGCGTCAAGTCCGGGAGAAGAGATGGGCAGTCATGCAGGGCTGAGATAAGCGTAGAAGGAGACAGGCAGGGAGCTCCATCCCAAGCACAGGGGACCGGAGTTCTGCCACATGAGAAGAGGGTCCAGTGCTGAAGCCGTGGTTGGGATGGAGCCAGACTGGCGTGAGGCAAGGAGAAGACTGCTGTGGCTCAAGGTGGTGGTGGTGGTGGTGGTGGTTGTTTTTGGCCACACCCCGCACCGAGTCCTAACCACTGGACCACCAGGGAAGTCCCTGAAGGGTTGTTTTTTAAATTCACTTCCTGGTCAGCTGTGAAGAGATAATAGAAGGGACAGCTCTCACCCCTGGGGACGGTAACTGACAGCTGGCGCCTCCTCCCCCAGCCTCCCGTCTCCCATCACCTGACAAAGTGTGACTGCAGCCACGGGACTGCCACACCTCTGAACCTTGAACCTGTGGCAGTTAGGAGGATGGTGGGGGAGGGCAGAGCACCAGCGACCCAGCCCGGCCTCTTAGAACCATCTCCTGCCAATGATATTTCCCAACCCCAGAGTGCTTCCAGAATTTTCCAGCCCAACAGTTCTTAGCCCTGCTTGAGGCCCAGCTTGTTGTTTGAGTGGCTGGTCATTCATTCTTTCTTTCGATGGTCTTTCTTAGACTCCTCCCTAGATAGGCCCTGCTCTTTGGGGAGATTCTGGACTAGCCTGTCCAATAGAAATATAATGCAAGCCACCATGCAATTATAAATTTTCTAGTGGTCACATTAGAAAAGTAAAAGGAAACAGATGAAATTAATTTTAACAACACATTTTATAAATACGTTCCAAATCTCATTTTGACATGTAATCAAAATAGATAGATGTGATATTTTATATTCTCTCTCTCTCTCTTTTTTAACTAAGTCTTTGAAATTCAGTTTACACTTTATTCTCACAGTATTTCTTAGTTTGGCCAGCCACATTTCAGGTACTCAAGTAGCCACACGTGACTGGTGCCTCTGTGTTGGACAGCGCCTCAGTCAGGGTAGTGTAGTGAGTGCTACAGCAGGCGTGTGTCCACAGTGCTCAGCTACCCCTGTCCAGGGGCCCAGGGACCATGAATCAGCCTAGAGCAGCCGGGAAGGCTTCTTAGAACAGGAGGAGGAGGAGGAAATGATTGACCTTGGGCAGACAGTAGGTTAACTTCTCTTCTGCTGGTGGGTCCTCCTTGTTCAGACTCTCACCGTCTGAATCACCATGCAGGCAACCGAGGCCGTGGCAGGGGCTACCGAGGCCGTGGAAGCCGTGGAGGGTCTCGAGGCCGAGGCATGGGCAGGGGCAGCCGAGGCAGAGGCAGAGGCTCCATGGGAGGAGACCACCCGGAGGACGAAGAGGACTTCTATGAAGAGGACATGGAAGTAAGGCTTTCTCCAGCTTGGGGGGTGGTGGTGGGAGTGGGGTCGGGTGGCTGGTGGGCTGCAAGACTAAGTCTGTAAGACTAAGGTGGAAAGGAAGCATCAGGTGGCAGGTTTATGTGTTTAAAAATGTTCATTTATTATTTGGAATAGAGAAAACCTTCCTATGGTTCAAAATTGAAAAAATACCAAAGGGTGAGCTGTCAGAAACATCTTCATCTCACCGCTCTCTCAGCGAGCGCCTTAGTTCCCATCCCTGAAGACAGGGTTCCCCAGGGTACTCGAAGCATTTAATGCCTTCGCAGTCAGGTGCCTGTTCAGTTCCCTCCTGCACACGCACAAACGCGTGTGCGCGCGAGGAGAGCTACCACACTCACTGTTCTGTCACTGCCGGAGACCTTGCCCCGCTGCCCCTTGTTCTAGCTGCACAGCTGCCCCTTGGGAACTGCCCAGTGGGCTGGGAGCCCTACGAGTGAAGGCTGCGCGGGGCAGGACTAGGACCAGCCACCGCGTAGGCTGTGGCGTGTGAAGAGGGGGCACAGGTGGGAGTCACTGGGTTGCTCGCTTGCTCTTCTGAGTTTGACGTTGTCCCGAGTGTACAAAAAGGCAGAAAGGGGTGGAGTATATAGTTCAGGACATTGTTCATTGTTCGCCAAATGACACTTTCCTGCTTCCCTTCCCTCCGGAATTCCAGTACGGAGAAAGTGAGGAGCCGATGGGAGACGACGACTATGACGACTACTCCAAGGAGCTGAACCAGTACCGCCGGTCCAAGGACGGCCGAGGACGAGGTGGGTGGGGGCCGCAAGGGGCGGGCGAGTCAGTGGGGCTCCTTCTGGCAGCTGCTGGCCTCGGGTGCTGGAGAGAGGCCTCAGGTGAACGCCGTTTCTCTCTTCTGCAGGGCTAAGTCGAGGCCGTGGCCGGGGTTCCCGAGGTCGAGGGAAAGGGATGGGCCGGGGCCGTGGTCGAGGTGGCAGCCGAGGAGGGATGAACAAGGGTGGAATGAATGATGACGAAGACTTCTACGACGAGGACATGGGCGTAAGTCGGCTCTTCATTCTGATCTGATGTTTTTACTCAAGGCTCCTTCTTGAAATTTTTTTTTTTCTTTAATGAGTTATTCTCCGAGGCTGGTCCTGTCCCCCTGTTCCCATCAGCCGTTCCCCGTAGGGCCTGTCAGCACTAATTATCTTTCATGGGGGTTGCGCTGCTGGTGAGACCCTCTGTTTTTAAAACCATATCTTTGTAGCACCTGCAGTCACCTGTTCTCTGAGTCCCTGAGTTAACCCTGGAGAGTTTTCCAGGAAGGCTCGTGCCGCCTCTTCTTGGAATGAATGTGTTCCCGCGCAGGTGTGTGGCGCGCGAGTCCTCCGCTGCCCACACTCCACGCTCCGGGGCTCAGACCCCACAGAGTTGGGTGCTGGATGGAAGCTGCTGGTCAGCACTCCTGTTACACGGGGGCGCGCTCATCCCTGCCAGCCAGCCTGTCTCACTTTCCCTCCCTCAGAGCCCGTCTCCACCTGGCCTGCACAGGCCCCTCCCTACCCTGCCTCTCCATTCCCCTTTATAGTCACGCTCTGTGTTCCTAACAGGATGGCGGCGGAAGCTACCGGAGGGGTGACCATGACAAGCCCCACCAACAGTCCGACAAGAAAGGCAAAGTCATCTGCAAATACTTCGTGGAAGGGCGGTGCACATGGGTAAGGGGCCAGTTCCAGTACCAGGGTGCCCAGAGCAGGGACACATGGGCCTCTGGGAATGTTCTGGAGGCCACACTCACTGGGGGCAGTATTCTGGTGGGCTTGGAGTGATTGTCTGAGAGATGCCTGGAAGGCCTGGAAGACTTAGTTCACTCCTCAGAGTGACTGAAGAGCCAGGACAAGATTGGTGACGCATCTGGGTTTTTTTGGTTTGGGAGGATTTTTTTGGCCAAAATTTTCACCCAGTCCATATGGCCTCAAACGTTTTGTTAGAACTGATGCTCATGCAAAGGTGTAATATATCGTGGTTGAGTTACTGAACTTCAGTGTGGGAGAGGGAATCATTAAGGCATCCAGATGGAAAAGGTGGTCAAGGTCAGCCTTGATCTTCACAGCAGAGTATAATGCCAGAAGATGGGCCAATGACCTGAAAGTTCTGAAGGAAACAAGTATAATCCAGTGTTAGTTCAACCAGGCAGCTTTTTATTCAGGTATACAGGCAGCAGGCAGATATTGGCAAGCAAGTACCCAGGGAGTACTGCACCTGTGTACCTGTCTTAGGAAAAAATATTATTGTGTTTCAGACAAAGGTGTGTTTGTGTAGTAAAATAGTCCTTATTATAGTTGCAATTCATACTATTTTTAGAAACTTGAAATATATATAAACAAAAAAGAGTAGCTATTCCTAAGAGAAAGGGGGAACGAGTATCGAACAGTTTCTCTTTTCAGTTTACCTGGATGTTGTTTTGTTTGGATTGTACAGTTTGACTACAGATAGCAGAAAACTCAACTCCACTGGCTTAAACACATAGACGTTTGTCTCTCAGAATAGTCTGGGAATTCCCTGGTGGTCCAGTGATTAGGACTCTGCACTTCCACTGCGGCTGGCATGGGTTTGATCCCTGGTTGGTGAACTAAGATCCTGCATGCCGCGTGGTGTGGCCAAAAAAAAAAAAAAGTCTGGGGCAGGGACGCGGGGGCATTACAGGGCTGGTACAGTTGTCAGTGGCACCATGGGGGACCCAAGTTCCTTCCTACTTTTTATTCTGGCATCTTTAAGTGTGTGGCTTTCGTCCTCATGGTTGGCTTAATGGCTGCTGTGCCTCCAGGCATCACATCCAAGGGCTAGGAAGAAGAAAACTGTGTGAAGGGATTTTTTAAAAAATCAGGGCAGTATTGTCTTCCCTGGGGAGTTTGGGGTTCTGTTAGAAATTGGGGTTCTGTTAGAAAGGAAGAAGCATGAAACTGGATACTGGCTGTTATGCAGCAAACAGTAAGTGGGTAAGAGAGGCGAAGGCAAGAAGAGGAAGAGTTAGATAGAAGCAGTGAAAGGCAGCAGAATGGAGCCGGGAGGACTGAGGACATGGGGGAGGGAGGCAGGGGCAAGACAAAGGGCGACACACTTTGGCAGAAGTTTCAGGTTGGTGGGAAACTGCATTTATGTGTCTGCCTTTCCTGGGCTTCCTGCCCTTTCTGGGGTCGGGGTGGGGGTTTGTTTCTGTCGTTGGTCCCTCTGTGCTTCAGCAGTGACAGAGCAGTACTTCCTTTTGCAAACAGCTTACCTTTTCACTGCTTCTCTTCCAGGGAGACCACTGTAATTTTAGCCACGACATCGAGCTACCAAAGAAGCGAGAACTGTGCAAGTTTTACATCACCGGATTTTGTGCCAGAGCCGAGAACTGCCCCTATATGCATGATATCCTTTGGTGCCCACATTTGATCTGATTGAGGGTGCAGAGCTCCTTTTCTCCTTATTGGTAATAACAGCTGATCTTCCCCACACTTTCGCTCTGTGTGCCAGTACTGTGCCAAGAGCTTTCTGCGCATCCATTTCTTAACCCTCACATCTGCCCTGTGATGGGTCTGCTCTTCCTAGTCTGCAGATGACTAAACGGAGGCACACATGTTATATGTTCCCTTTACATATACAGTTGACCCTTGAACAACATGGGTTTGAACTCTGCAGGTCCACTCAGAGATTGGATTGTTTTCAGTAGTAAATACTGCAGTACTTACACGATCTGTGGTTGGTTGGATCCACAGATGCAGAACTGAGGGTATGGAGGACGGATTATAAATTATACTCAGATTTTTGACTGAGTTGGCGCCCCTAACCCCCATGTTGTTCAAGGGTCAAGTGTACTCTCGAGACTGGCTTACACCATTGCCTGTTATCTTTCTGAGATTTTTCAAATGGCTGTGTAACCATGGGCAAATCGTTGAACTTTTCCCCTCTTCCTGTTGAGTGAGGATCTGAGGACACAGCCTCAAGGCCAGCACGGTGGGGCGGGAAGCACTCCAGAGTGGGGGTGTCGAGAACCGGGGTCTCATCTTGGGTCAGCTGCCAACCTGCTGTGCAGCTCTGAGCCAGTCACTTCGCCTCTCTGGGCCTCAGTTTCCTTGTCTCTAAAACAGAGGGGCTTGGATTCTGTCCTTGGGTGGGTTTCATGAGGTGAGGCATTTGCCTTAACTTGCTGTGAACGTGATTTTCCGTGTAAGTTGTACCACACGACCGGGAACTGCATCAACGGCGATGACTGCATGTTCTCTCACGACCCCCTGACCGAAGAGACCAGAGAGCTCTTGGACAAGGTAACGTCCAGGCTGACAGCAGCCGTAGCTAATGGGGACCAGGAGGTGCGCCTGCCACGGGCCTGGCACTGCAGCCCGCCTGTCTGGCCTCTGTGCAGGACCAGAATCCCCAGTTGCGTTGATTGGAGCTGGGCCATGTTCAGGAGGAAATGGGGACTGTATTCTCTGCAGGGAGAATTGAGGTGATCAGACGTGTGTCTTCTCTCCCGCCGGGACGGTTTTCCCTGGAGGGGCAGCTCCCTAAAAGGAATGTTGCGTGGTGTGTCTCCAAACATACCTTGTGATTTCTTAACTGCCCTTTAGAGAGAGCCCGTGGTATACAAAGAGGAGGTGAGACTTCGGATGGGTTCTGTTTTTTAATAATTTTTTAAGTTATTTATTTTTTTTATTTTTGGCTGTGCTGGGTCTTCATTGCTGCACGTGGGCTTTCTCTAGTCGCGGTGAGCAGGGGCTACTCTTAGTTGCAGTGCGCGGGCTTCTCATTGCAGTGGCTTCTCTTTTTGCAGAGCACGGGCTCTAGGCGTGCGGGCTTCAGTAGTTGTGGTGCCTGGGCTCTAGCGCGCAGGCTCAGTAGTTGTGGTGCACGGGCTTAGTTGCTCCACGGCATGTGGGATCTTCCCGGACCAGGGCTTGAACCCGTGTCCCCTGCATTGGCAGGCAGATTGTTAACCACTGTGCCTTCAGGGAAGTCCCTGGATGGGTTCTGTTTTGATGGAAGGGTCATATGTTTCTTTCCAAGTCTTAAGGATTCTTTTATGTAGTAGAAAAAGCATGGGGCAATTGGAGGCTCTCACGATGGGGAGACTTCCTCCAATGAGGTATCAGGGCTTCCTTACCAGCCAGATGACATTTGAAACTCATCCTCATGTCTGTTCTCCCTGAGGAGTCAGGCTGAGGACTTTGGGGCCCCCGGTTCCTGTCCTTGATTTTCTGACATCCATCACAGGGTGAATGGGTGCGAGAACACGTGTCCTTTCACATGACGGCTTTCTTGCCTTCTCTCTGGTTCCCAGAAAGTTTAAGGAGATTGGCTGTTTTTTTGGGAATGGAAAGAATCGGTAGGTACCTCAGCCAGGTTCAGGAATCCACCCATGCGGGCCGGGGCTGCCTGAGGGGTTGAGGGGAAGCCCTGCACAAGCAAAGCAAGAGAACGTCCACTCCTCATTGGGAGAGCATTCATGGAGAAAGTTCTCATCTTTGCCAGGCCCTTTGACCTATTATCCTAGGAACAGGGTTTTGTAACTGGTAGCTGTCTAGAATCTGTGAGTTATTCTCAGGGTAAGGAGTGGGAAAAGTCATGGCGGCTTCATTTCTCATTTGAAGAACTAAAGAATCTCTGACTGAGGACTGCCCCCTGCTGGTGGTTCAGAGTTTGCTCTCTAGACCAGTGCTGTCCAGTAGGAACACCACAGAGCCACAAATTTAAATTTTTAGTAGCCACATTAAAAAAGTAAAAAGAGATGAAATTAGTGTATCTTATTTAGCCCAGTATATCCATGTCCAAAGTACCATTTCAGCAGGTAATAAATAATGAAATAATTACGATATTTTGGGGTTTTTTTGGTTTTTTTTGTACTAAGTCTGAGGAATCTAGTGTTTATTTTCTACTTATAGCGCCATTTCAAGCACCCAATAGCCACACGTGGCCAGTGACCACTATATCGGACAGCACAGCTCTAGACACCCTAATAACTCAAAGCAAATCAAGGTGGCACATTTCCATTTCTGGCCACAAACATTTTGAGAGTATCAGTAACATCCCCTATCTAAAGTCAAGCCTCAGTAGGTTAAAAATGAGCGTTGAACCTGGAAAAACCATTCCAGAATCGAATTTGGGTGGTCAGAAAGTAAAACTTAAACCTTTACGATGGGCCCAGAGTAACCCTGATAAACATGTGGGGTCAGCCATTTCCTTCTCTCCTGGACAGAGTTGCAGCTTGATCAACTAGGGCTGGGGTCTGAGGCTCCTGGGCAGCCCTTGGGTCCAAGCTGTGAGGACAGGGCCTTCGTCATCCTCTCCTGAAATGTCTGTGCTCTCTCTTCCACCCTTTTCTTCAGCTTTATTTTCCTGCTTCTTGGTGACGTTTCTGTCTGTCCAGATACATCAGCTTCCAATCATCCACTCTAGGTTTGAGACGTGCTTGCCTTTGGGGCTGTCAGTGACTGTAACGTGAGAGCGAGTGGCAAGAATAATGCAAAGAATTCTGTCCACCTAGATTCCTCTGTCAGCATTATTTTGCCCCCTTTGCTTTATCACTTTGCTCTCATTTATTTTTTTTCCTTGAGCCATTTGAAAATAAGTTGCATACATTATGGTTCTTTACCATTAAATCCTTCAGTTACTGTTTTATACCTACACTGTTTTATAGTCAGGTTTGTCAAGGTATAGTTTGTATCCAGTCTAAAAAAAAAAAAAAGTGTCCCTGTTTAGTTCTGTGAATTTTTTTTTTTTTTTTTTTTGGCTGCTCTGGGCATCATGCAGGATCTTAGTTCCCCAACCAGGGATCGAAACCATGCTCCCTGCAGTGGAAGTGCAGAGCTCTAACCACTGGACCGCCAGGGAATTCCCTAGTTCTGTGAATTTTGACAAACGCAGAGAATCATGTGACCACCTCACAGTTTAGGTAGAGGAAATTCATTCTTTCACCCCCAAAACCCCTCCCCTTTTGTAATCAGTGCCTCTCCCATCTCCAGCCCCTGGAAACCACTGATCTGTTTTCTGTCCCTGTAGTTTGCCTTTTCAGGAAAGTCGTATAAATAGATATATGGTATGTAGCTTCTAAACATGTGTGCGGTTTATATAGCCTTTTGTTTTTTGTTTTTTTATAAATTTATATATTTTTTTAATTTATTTGTTCACTGTGTTGGGTCTTCGTTGCGGTGCGTGGGCTTCTCATTGCGGTGACTTCTCTTGTTGTGAACGCGGGCTTCAGTAGTTGTGGCATGTGAGCTTCAGTAGTTGTGGCTCGCGGGCTCTAGAGCGCAGGCTCAGTAGTTGTGGCGCACGGGTTTAGTTGCTCCACGGCATGTGGGATCTTCCCGGACCAGGTCTCGAACCTGTGTCCCCTGCATTGGCAGGCGGATTCTTAACTGCTGCGCCACCAGGAAAGCCCTGTAATAGCCTTTGAATCCGCCGTCTTTCATTCTGCATGAGGTGTTTGAAATTCATCCACATTGTTGCAAGTATTGGTAGTTCATCACTGTTTGTTCTTGAGTAGTACTCCACCGTGTGGATGATCTGAGATTGTTTATCTAGTCACCAGTTGAAGAACATTTGATTTGTTAGCAGTTTGGGGCAAAAGCTTAGTTTTTTTTTTTTTTTTTTGTCCGTGCCGTACAGGATCTTAGTTCGCCTGTAGGATCTTAGTTCCCCGACCAGGGATCGAACCCACGCCCCCTGCAGTGGACGCCCAGAGTCTTAACCACAGGACCACCAGGGAATTCCCAAAGCTTAGAATGTTTAACAAATGGACATGAGCTTATTTCCTTGGCCCAATGAACCTTGGCCCACATGTCTATGTGCATCCGCAGGTGTGGCCGTCCTTTTCCATTGAGAGGATGCCTTTGACTTTTGGAAACCCGGGAATCATTCAGAATCAGTCCTGGCGGGGGAGGTTGTGGGACCCAGCAAGGCCCTGGTTGTGTGGTGTGAGGGAGCTCCTTGCTGCAGAGAGGCCCAGGAAGGGGCGGGAGGGACTCTCTAGGGATAGATGTGCTGAAGGACTGCCTGGATGGTTTGGGTTCAGCTTTTCAGGGTGGGGGTGGGGTGTTGACATCTCCTATGTATCTTATGCATCAGTGTTCTGGGCTCTGATGCGATTCAGCCCCTGCTTTTGAGGCAGCACTTGCGGCCCAGTGGCGGTGGCGGGTAAAGAGATAAGTGCAGGGAGCTGGCTGTGTCCCGTGCTGGAGTCCTCGTCGGGGTGTCGTGGGGTCTGCGCGAGGGGTGAGGGGGGTGAAGTCCTGGAGCGGGAGCCCGCCGTGAGGTGAGACTTCTCCCCAGCGTGGAATGGGTGTGGAAGCCCCGATTGCAGGGCACAGTGGGGAAGCGGAAGTGACGGGACCCAGGGAGGTGAGTGTGAGAGAGAGGGGGCCCGCCTTGCCTGGGGACCGGCGATACACTCGTAGGGGCTGTCCTGTGGGCCAGTGCTTCAGTTCGTTTGGTCATTGAGTTCATTGCGTGGCCCCATGTGCTGAGCACCGTGCCAGGCCGGGGGTGGCAGTGGAAGGATCACCTCAGCCTCTGTCCCCCGCGCAGGGGCCATTGGCTGGGTGTTCCCGAGTGCGGAGCGGTACAGAGATGTGTGACCCTATCTCGGGGGCGAGGGGAGTGTGGCGCATTTGGTGGCTGGACCACTGGCATCCCCTCCCTGGGCGGGGAGGAAGTTGTGGTCAAGTTTGTTCCTGTTTAATGAGGTATAACCTCCTCCTTAGGTTTTGCCTACACCTGAGGGCATTTCGTTGCCATTGAGAGGATCTAGCAGTGCAGGGCTTTGGCTCTGTGACCGGAGGCTGCTCTGACCACACCTTGAGTAGCAGGGCTCTAAGGGACAGATGTTTTCCACTGATCAGACTTCCAAGTTTTCCATCCCCCTTGAAGCCAAATTCTTCTTGGACCCTGCGTCCCTGGGTCCACATACCGTTGCTGATGGTTAGGAGAGAGAAAAGCTGGGAACTGCCTGACACCCGCCAGGAAGTCCTGCCTCCGCCACCCACGCCGCCACCACCGTCCCTGGGCGGAGGAGCAGGAGGAGGAGTTGCCTTGAGCAGTGCTGAGGCTGAGGTGCCGGGGCATCTCAGAGCCCCGCGTTAGGATCCACTCAGGCGTGTGTGCCGAGGTCCCCAAGGCCACCTGGGCCCAGGTTGGACAATTTGCTGGGGACACTCCCAGGGCCGAGCTGCCTGAGATTTAACTCCAGCGAAAGCACACAAAGCAGAATGCACAAAGAGAAAAGGCAGGCGGTAAAGGCTGAAACCAGGTACCAGCTTCCAAGAGTCCTCGCCCCCTGGAGTCACATGGGACGTGTATAACTCCTCAGGTTGTGACAGAACGTGTAGAACGCTGTCCACCATGGGCGTGCAGTAGAGACTCAGTCAGTGCCCAGGGTTTTTATTGAGGGCAGCCTCTGCCTGGCACGTACCAAAATCCCAGACTCCCAGAAGGAAAAGGGATGTTCCGCAGAAAGCATGCTGTTTGTACGAACGGTTTAGACACAGTGAGCCCCTCTTAGCAGTCAGGGAATCCTGGGAACCCTCTCGAAATCCAGGTTCTCAGGCACCAGCCAAAGGCCAACATTGCAAGCTGGCCTTCCAAGAGAAGCAGGCAGGCCTGCAGTGTTAACTTCTGCCCAGGATCCTAATTGGTGAGACGTTCTGCTTGAATCCAGACTTTGGAATTGTCCACCTACCCTGTAACAGCCCTTATGGTGGGCCCTGCGGGTCTTGCCCTTGTGGAGTTGGTAGTCGTTGGGCCAGGAATAAACAAAGATACAACTAAATGTAAAATCTTACAAAGCTTAGCAGTGCTTTCAAGGGAGCTAATGCTGTTCCAGTAGTAAATACAGGAGACCTGGCCAGTCACTCTGAGTTGACCTTTAATAAGAGACCCCAGCAATTGGGGGATATGGAGCCATACATTAAGAATGGAGGGGAAAACAAATGCCTGGGGAGAGGCCTGGTCCAGGCCAGGACCCTGCTGGGGAAAGAGCTTAGCTGTCCGCAGAACTGAAACAGAGCTGGGTGCTTAGGGTGGAGGAGTCCGCACACCATAGAAGGAAATGAAGCTTCCAGGGTGCTGTGAAGTCCTCCCCAGACACCCAGCCCTGCTGTCAGGCCCTGTGGGTCCTCGTAAGTGATTGGGTTTTGATTGCAAGTGCGGTGAGGGGCCCTTAAAATTCAAACAGAACAATGAACTTTCTTTTTTTTATATAAATTTATTTTATTTTTATTTATTTTTGGCTGCGTTGGTTCTTTGTTGCTGCACGTGGGCTTTCTCTAGTTGTGGTGAGCGGGGGCTACTCTTTGTCGTAGTGCGCGGGCTTCTCATTGCGGTGGCTTCTCTTGTTGTGGAGCACAGGCTCTAGGCGTGAGGGCTTCAGTAGTTGTGGTGCGTGGGCTCAGTAGTTGTGGTGCGCGGGCTCTAGAGCACAGGCTCAGTAGTTCTGGCGTATGGGCTTATTAGTTGTTCCACGGCGTGTGGGATATTCCCAGACCAGGGCTTGAACCCGTGTCCCCTGCATTGGCAGGCAGATTCTCAACCACTGCACCATCAGGAAAGCCCAGAACAATGAACTATTAATCAGCCATGAAATAGATAAAATAGATGATACAGCTACAACATGGATGAACCTTGAAAATGTCATGCTAAGTGAAAGAAGCCAGTCACAAAAGGCCACAATATTTATAGGATTTCGTTTCTATGAAATGTCCAGAATAGACAAATCCATAGAGACAGAAAGTAGATTGGTGGTTGCCAGGGGCTGGGAGGGAGCAGGGCATGGGGAGTGACTGCTTAATGGGTATGGAGTCTTCTTCGGTGGTGTTAGAACTAGATAGAGATGGTGGTTATACAACATCGCGAATGTACTTAATGTCCTTGAATTGTCCACCTGAAAATGGTGAAATAGTACATAGTATGTTGCATGTATTTTGCTGCCAAATAAGAATGGCTCCCCTGTCAGCTGTTCACCGAGAAGGGATGTGGCAGTGGTATGGGGTGATGACTTTTGTGCCAGAGAGGCTTTGTGGTCGTTGGCCTGATGCTGTAAGGCAGCAGTCCCCAACCTTTTTGGCACCAGGGACCGGTGTTGTGGAAGACAATTTTTCCACGGACCCGGTTGGGGATGGGGGATGGTTTCAGGGTGATTCAAGCGCGTTGCATTTATTGTGCACTTTTGTTCTGTTATTATTACATTGTAATATATAATGAAATAATTATACAACTCACCATAATGCAGAATCAGTGGGAGCCCTGAGCTTGTTTTCCTGCAACTAGATGGTCCCATCTGGGGGTGATGGGAGACAGTGACACCCGAAGTGTGTTGCTTATGTCCAGTCTACTCCGTGAGATGCAGCTGAATTGTCACTTGCCACTCACTGATAGGGTTTTGATATGAGCCTGTAAACAACCGATTTATTATGGTCTCTGTGCAGTCAGACCTCTCTGCTAATGATAATCTGTATCTGCAACCGCTCCCCAGCCCAGCATCACCGCCTCACGTCCACCTCAGATCATCAGGCGTTAGAGTCTCATAAGGAGCGTGCAGCCTAGGCCCCTCGCATGCGCAGTTCACAGTAGGGTTCGAGCTCCTATGAGAATCTAACGCCCCCGCTGATCTGACAGGAGGCTGAGCTCTGGCAGGAATGCGAGCAACAGGACGAAGCTTTGCTTCCTTGTCTGCCGCTCACTTCCTGCCGTGCGGCCCGGTTCCTAACAGGCCACAGACCAGCACCAGTCCGTGGCCCGGGGGTTGGGGACCCCTGCTGTAAGGGCCTCAGGGTATTGAAGAGTTATCCTCTGCAAATTTGGCTCTCAGCCCTGGAGGAGTGCATTCCAACCCGCCTCCTCCCCTGTCCTGACTCTCACTGTTTTGTCCTTCTGGCCCGCAGATGTTGGCTGATGACGCAGAGGCAGGCGCCGAGGATGAGAAGGAAGTTGAGGAGCTGAAGAAGCAGGGCATCAACCCCCTGCCCAAACCACCCCCTGGCGTGGGCCTCCTGCCCACCCCGCCCCGCCCACCTGGCCCCCCGGCCCCGACCTCTCCGAATGGCCGGCCCATGCAGGGTGGCCCCCCGCCCCCGCCCCCACCCCCGCCTCCGCCCCCCGGCCCCCCTCAGCTGCCCATGCCCGTGCACGAGCCGCTGTCCCCACAGCAGCTGCAGCAGCAGCAGGACATGTACAACAAGAAGATCCCCTCCTTGTTTGAGATTGTGGTGCGGCCCACAGGACAGCTGGCTGAGAAACTGGGTGTGAGGTGAGTGCCTGGGGGCTTTTCTGGCCTCAGCCAGGCTCCTCTGTGCCAGGGCCCTGTGGCCTGGAACCTAAACCAGGCAGCATCCTGCCTCTCTCCAAAGCCCTCAGAGGCCTGGTCTGTAGCCCTCTGCTGCTCAACCATGAGCAGGCCTCTGTGTCTCCTCAGGGATGTGGCTGCCACCCTTCCTCTGCAGCCCCTCTCACGGGCACCATTTTCTCCTTCCAGGTTCCCTGGACCCGGAGGACCCCCAGGGCCGATGGGCCCCGGGCCCAATATGGGACCCCCGGGGCCAATGGGGGCCCCGATGCATCCTGACATGCATCCCGACATGCACCCGGACATGCACCCTGATATGCATCCGGACATGCACCCCGACATGCCAATGGGCCCTGGCATGAATCCTGGCCCGCCCATGGGACCTGGTGGCCCTCCAATGATGCCCTATGGTCCTGGAGACTCCCCACATTCTGGAATGATGCCCCCCATCCCACCAGCCCAGAACTTCTATGAAAACTTTTACCAGCAGCAAGAGGGCATGGAGATGGAACCAGGACTCATTGGGGACGCAGGTATGCAGGGCTCAGGGTGGGGGCCAGCTGGGGCTGCTGGGGTCTGCACAGTGGAATGTAGTCAGGAAGATCTGGTTTTTCTTCCTCGGTCTGAGTCTTTGAAAACATGAATCCAACTCCATCTCTGTCCCGTGAGTGGTTGAACGTTTTCAGTGACGTGGGATTCACTACCCTGTTGAGTCTAGGAGGAGTGTTATGATTGCCATCACTATAACTTATTTAATTTCTGTAAGTTTTGCTTGGTGTGTGTGGAGTGGGAGCTTGGGAAGTTAGAGGGACGGGTGTGGAATGGTGTTGAACTTCCAGGCTGAGGTGCCCCCAACCAAAGCGGCCTCCTTCTGGGGTGGTTCTTGGCTTGGAGCTGCCTTGCGACTCTGCTTGTTCTGTCCCCACAACTGACCATCTTCCTTCCTCCTTTCCTTCCTTTCTTACAAAACGAGAACACGTGTTGGTAACAAACTAAACGTCCGACACTCGGGTGCTTGGAAGACAGTAGGAGGTGGTGTGCAGCCCTCAGAAGGACGAGATGTGTCATTGTCGCCAGGGGCCAGGCGTGCTTCTAGGCGTGGGGTCAGAGCGAGCAAAGCACGTAGTCCTTGCCTTAACTTCATCTGAGTGGAGGGAGACCGACAGGAAATGTGTAAACAAGGGCGTCAGCTCATTTCGGCATTGGTCATTGCTGGCGGTGAAATGGGGCACCGTGTGAGGGTGACGGGTGGGGGCCGGACCGGCGGGGTGCGTCACAGCCAGCGGAGGCCTGTCTGAGAGGTGAAGGCGGGGAGGGAGTCGTGGGCTTGGCTTACGTGGCAGCTGCAGCAGGTGCGGAGGCCTCAGCCAGTCACCTTGTTTGTGGAAAACAAAGGTGTCCATGTGGCTTGGAAAGGGAGGACGGGGGAGAGAAGTCCCAGCACACAGGACCCTGCGGGCCATGGCGAGGTGGACTCGGCGGAAGAGTGACGGGGATAGTGGAGGAGCCCAAGGGCGATGGATGCGAGTAGGGGCCGGAGGGGAATCTTGGGAGCTTGTGGGCTGCTCTTGAGTCGCCCTGGGTAGAGGTGAGGTGGGTGGCAGCCGGGAGAGGACAGGGAGCCGCAGGGCTACGTGTGGAGGTGGAGCCATCGGGCCAGCGTGGCCAGGCGGCAGGGGCGGATGCCGGCAAGCCGCTCTGGGTGTCCAGGCCGAGCCAGGTTGGGGCAGGGCAGCACTTCTGCTTTGGCCACGTTAAGCATAAGGTGCCCGTTTGACAGCCATGCAGACGTCAGGGAGCTGACCAGGCTGGAGGTCAGTGTGGGAGGCTTTGGCATCTCAGTTGTGTTCAGAGGCATGAGAGCAGGTGTTTGGGGCAGGGAGCCAGGTGAGTGACATGTTCTCAAGTGAGAAAAGCAGGTGACCTGAGGGGGCTTCCTCCCCCTTTAAACAACGTGTATGAAATGTGCATGGAAAAGGTCTGGGTGGGGAAGAAAACCCGAAAGTCTGTCAAGCTGGTAACAGTTGATATCTCTGGAGTAATTCACTCTAATGCCCATATCATGAAATCTGCCTTTTTAGTACTATTCAGTTGTTTTTAATATATTGAAAAGAGCAGAACCATCAAGAAATTCACTCTTGAATTCCGTGCAGGGGGGACTGGGTGGGACCGTTGTTTAAGGAGTGTCCTCACCTCTGAGCCAGGGTGTGGCTCAGAGCAGACTCGCCCATCAGGTTCACATGTTATGAAGTTCAGGGGCTAGAAGAAAGTGACCTTTCACTTTATGCTTTATACATTTCGTGTATGACGTGTTTACAGATTTGATTACTTTAATCCTGAAAGTTTAGTTTAAGTTACAGATTCACTTTCTTGGTAGTGCTGGCCACATTTTGGCTGCTCAGTAGGGGAGCCACATCTCACGGTGCAGATAGGGGATATTTCATCGTTGCAGAACGTTCTATGGGACAGTGCTAACTGGACTTTGTCTCCGACCCACACACGCGCGCGCGCACACACGGGTCTCCAGGCGTGTCGTTGAAGGTCTGCCCACGGTGCTCCCCTCGTCTTTGGCTCTGACTTGGGTAGGGTAGCGTTTGTGAAGGGAGGTGGCTAGTGCCGGGTGCCTGCCTGCCCTTCGAGAATGAAGGCAAGCCCTTCCGCCGTGTGCTTCCTAGATGCTGTATGGGAGAAACACCCCCCCCGCCCCGTCCCTTTAAATGCAGCAGCACGCTCATAAACGTTTGTGGAGTTAGGAGCCCATAAAGGGAGGAGGAGGAGGAATCAGCCATCAGCCTCTGGGTTGACATGTAGCCATAGCAACATTGTGGTGTATTTTCTTCTCTTCCTTACTAGTCTTTGTTTACCATGGTTGAACTCATATTCTGAGCTCACTGAGAGATTAGGGTGTGTTTTTCTTTATTGATTATTTATTTAAAGAAATCATAAAATTAATGCTCATCAAGAGTAATGAAGACAGATCAGAAATATGTGGAGTAAAAAGTGAAAGAGCCCTCAGCCCCTCTCTCCTGTTCTCATCCCCAGAGGGACTGTTTTCTGTCTGTCTTTTCAAAGCCTTTTCTTTGTGTTTTACAAACATCCGTACGACGTTCCGTCCTGTTTTCACCTCATGAGCATTTGCCCATGTCACTAAACCTCACCGTGAACCCGATTCTCAGTGGCTGCATCCTAGGTGGGACCCTCCCCCCGCCCCCCATTGGCTGCTCCGTCCTCCGCTGCTGGGCTTTCCGTGGGGCCCCTCCTGGGGAGGGTAGGAAGGGACGGGCTACACATTCTCACCCATCGCCATCCGGGGGTGGTTTTCCAGTTGAGGGCACGGGTGGGTCGGAGTCGGTGCCGTGAGGCCCTTCCCGACATGAACCCTCGGTTCTCCCCTGCCACAGAGGACTACGGGCACTACGAAGAGCTGCCGGGGGAGCCTGGGGAGCGCCTCTTCCCCGAGCACCCTCTGGAGCCTGACAGCTTCCCTGAGGGAGGGCCCCCAGGCCGGCCGAAGCCGGGCGCCGGTGTCCCCGACTTCCTGCCCTCGGCCCAGAGGGCCCTGTACCTGAGGATCCAGCAGAAGCAGCAGGAGGAGGAGGAGAGAGCGAGGAGGCTGGCTGAGAGCAGCAAGCAGGACCGGGAGAATGAGGAAGGCATGTGTCCCCCCAAGGGACAGGGGCCTTCCCCGACGGGCGCAGGCCCCCCGGGCCGCCGTGCAGGGGAGAGGTGGGGAGCACCTAGTTCGGGTTTTGTGTCAGAAAGGGACCTGTGGCCGGGGAGGACCCCTGCCCAGGTCTGTGGAGCTGCTGGGGCTGCTGCATGTCCCTGAGAAAATTAGACGTCGGGGCTGCCCTTCTGTGTCGTGGGGTTCGGGAGAGACCCTGATCGCATCGAGGAGGGAGGTGGGCTGGTCCCTGGAGGAGACAGCAGGCAATAGGATTCACCCCCTGCACCCTTACAGAGGAGGCTGTAGGGAGATTCTCAGTCCCCCTTTCCCCAGACCATGAGAGCTAGTCATCGACATAAACCAGTAATAATCACAGGCACAGCTGCCAAGTCTCATGGTGCCGTGCAGTGACCTGATGGTATCCACCCCGGGGTGAAAGGGGGCGGACAAAAACGGTATCTAGAACCTGAAGCCAAAGGCCATGGGTGGCCCTGACCAGAGCCGAGGGGCAAGTGGGACAGTGAGAACAGGGGACAGCCCCCTCCCCTAGGGGCTCTGGTTGCACCTGCCTAGAAAGTTGGACGTGGGCTAGCTTCTGAGTCTGCCCACCTGGCCCCGCCTCTTGTCAGCTGGTGACTGCCCTGCCCTGGGTCGCGGGAACGTTTTGAGGGGCCTGGGAGGCACGTGTCTGTGAGCCCCAAGCGCAGTGAGAGCCAAGGCAGCAGTAGCTGTTCACAGGCACTCAGAGCCAGGCCTGCCATGTTGGGGCCTGAACCTGCCCAGGAGGTGAGGAGGTGGCGGCAGAGCCCTGGGCTCGGAGTCTGAGCTCAACCCTGGCTCCGCCCCCTATCTTATGGCACTGTCTGTGCCTCTGTTTTTCTCATCTGTCAAATGGGCATGATGATAACGCTATATCCTGGGTGTTTGTGACAAATAAGACAAAGCACTTAGAATGGTGCCAGTACGCGGGGAAAGGTCCATAAACGATAGCCAGAGACCTGCCAAGCTCGGTGCTTGGCCTGCCTGAGCTCACTGGCTCTTCGTGGCGTCCTGTGGTGGGGGTGGGGTGTTTTAAGAGAGGAGAAACAGGTTCTGAGAGGTAAGAGGCAGGGGAGTGGGCTGCCATGGGGTCCACGAGGGCTCGTGGCGGATGTGGTGGCCGCTCACCCTCTCCCTGCTCCTTTCTGCTTTTTCTCAGGTGACACTGGAAACTGGTACTCAAGTGATGAGGATGAGGGTGGAAGCAGCGTCACCTCCATCCTGAAGACCCTGAGGCAGCAGACGTCTAGCCGACCCCAGGCTTCCGTCGGGGAGCTGAGCAGCAGTGGGCTGGGGGACCCCCGCCTCCAGAAGGGACACCCCACAGGAGGGCGGCTGGCTGACCCCCGCCTCAGCCGGGACCCCAGACTTACCCGCCACGCCGAGGCTTCCAGCAGTTCAGGCCCAGGTGACACAGGACCCTCTGACCCTCGACTGGCTCGCTCCCTGTCCACCCCCAAGCCCGAAGGCGGCCTTCATTCCAGCCCCGCAGGCCCCAGTGGCTCCAAGGGGTCTGGGCCACCCCCTGCAGAAGAGGAGGAAGGGGAACGGGCCCTTCGGGAGAAGGCTGTGAACATTCCCCTGGATCCCCTCCCTGGGCACCCACTGCGGGACCCGCGGTCGCAGCTGCAGCAGTTCAGCCACATCAAGAAGGACGTGACCCTGAGCAAGCCGAGCTTTGCCCGCACTGTGCTCTGGAACCCTGAGGACCTGATCCCCCTGCCCATCCCCAAGCAGGATGCAGTGCCCCCCGTCCCTGCGGCCCTGCAGTCCATGCCTGCCCTGGATCCCAGGCTGCACCGCACCGCCACCTCGGGCCCCCCCAACCCCCGGCAGCGCCCAGGCACCTCTACAGATCCCAGCACATCTGGCTCCAACCTGCCTGACTTTGAGCTCCTCTCTCGCATCCTCAAGACTGTCAATGCCACTGGCCCCTCGGCAGCCCCTGGCCCCGGTGACAAGCCCAGTGACCCCCGAGTGCGGAAGACACCCACCGACCCCCGGCTGCAGAAACCAGCAGACTCTGCTGCCTCCTCCCGGGCGGCCAAGCCTGGCCCCACCGAAGCGCCCTCTCCAGCTGCCAGCCCCAGTGGGGAGTCCTCCCCGCCAGCCACCGCCCCCTATGACCCCCGCGTGCTGGCAGCCGGAGGCCTGGGCCAGGGCAGCGGGAGTGGGCAGAGCAGCGTGCTGAGCGGCATCAGCCTCTACGACCCCAGGACTCCCAATGCGGGTGGCAAAGCTGCAGAGCCGGCCGCTGATGCAGGCACCCAGCCCAAGGGCCCTGAGGGCAACGGCAAGAGCTCCGCCACCAAGGCCAAGGAGCCCCCATTTGTCCGCAAGTCCGCCCTGGAACAGCCTGAATCGGGGAAGTCCGGGGCAGATGGGGCCGCAGCCACGGCCACAGACAGGTACAACAGTTACAACCGGCCCCGGCCCAAGGCCGCTGCGGCCCCCGCCGCCACCACTGGCGCCCCGCCAGCAGAGGGCGCTCCGCCCCAGCCCGGCGTGCACAACCTCCCGGTGCCCACCCTCTTCGGGACCGTGAAACAGGCACCCAAGACGGGCTCCGGAAGCCCATTTGCTGGCAACAGCCCGGCCCAAGAGGGTGAGCAGGACGCTGGGTCCCTGAAAGATGTTTTTAAAGGCTTTGACCCCACTGCCTCCCCCTTTTGCCAGTAGTGTTAAGCCGGAGTCGAGTGCTCCCTGCACCCAACCCTTCCCAGGGCAATATTTAAGGGCAGCAACCAGAGTTGGGGACTTGGGGGGAGGGGGGAGGGGGTCTGGGTGTTCTTTCTTTTCTTTTTTCCTATTCTTTTTTCTTTTCTTCCCCCCCCCCCTTTTTTTTTTAAAGTAGTACTTTCTTTGAAACATATAAATTGTATATAACCATCTTTAACTTCTGGTCAGTGCTGCGGGGCTCCTAGGCTCCTGCCGAGAAAACCTACATGGGCATGTGTACAGTTGCGAGTCCCCTGGGCCTCAGCCCCAGCTGGCACTCCACCTGGCCTGGCCAGGCCTGATTTTCAGGCACTCCTTAAAGGCTGGGGCCCCAGTTTGGTGGCTGGGAGTCTGGTGGGTTTTCTGGGCAAAGCTTGGCCCTTCCCCCCCTATCCTACCCCCCCCCCCCGCCCCCAGGACAAAGGGAACAGCAGGCGTCGAGAAGGCACTGAGCGCTGCTCACCCTGTGGTGCATGAGCAAGAAGAGACGGAGCCGAGATGGTGGGCAGGACCCGCATGGAAGCAGGTCTAGGCATTTCTGCGTCTCCTCTGCAGTGTGCAGGCCATGATGACCCGCTTCAGGGGCCAGCGGAAGTGAGAAAGTGTCAAGACAGAAGGAAAAGAGAGCCTTTGGAAGCTGCCTGGGCGGGGAGAAACAAAGTCCTTTTCCACTGCTGTCTCATCTGGATTCACACACCGGCCTCCTTGCCATCCTCCGTCCAGAGTTCATCCCAGAGCAAACCAGCGCCCTCCAGCCTGCGACAGAAGACTCCGGGTGAGAAATGGACCTGGAGTCGGCAAGGCTGGTGTGGCCAGGAGCTGCCTGCGAGAGGCAGAGCGCGCGCTTTCCATCAGCTTAGCCCGTCCCGTCCTGTCTTGTCCCGGCCATGCCTTTCCCCCTTGTGCTGGGCTCTGTCCTGGGCTCAGAAGGCAAAGCTCCCAGTGAGCCGGCCCCGGCCCTCTGGGGACAGCTCAAGGATCCGTGGCATGGCCACGCCACCAGGCTCCTGATGGAGGGATCCCTGGGTGGTTCTCGGCAAAGTGTTTTGCTTTCTCCGCTTTCTTCACACCTCCTTGCACCATATTTTTAGGGCCCGTGGTTTTGGTGTGTTTGGTTTTCTTCCAAGCCAACAGGTGCATGGGTTCAAGGCGTGTACAGAGTTGGATTTGTGGCTACTTCCAGGAGGGGGCCTGAGGACACGGTGGGAGACTAGCCAGGGCAGGGTGTGGGCTGCTGGGCCCTCTCCAAGAGAGGGACTGGGACCCCCACTGTGGGCAGGGGCCATGGGACCCAAAGCCTGTATCCTACTCTCCTCATCCGGCTGAGCCGGGAAGGGAGCATAGATGCCTGCCCAGGCTCCCCCCACCTCCCCCAAGACCCTGGCTGAGGTCCCATCCTGTCCACAGAACCCCAGAGGAGGCCCACCCCGTGGACGTGGCCTGAGGGGAACTGGGCAAGGCCTGTGCGGCCAGGGCTCCTTCCCGCCTGTGTGTCAGTACTTGCCGGCTGTCTCCTGCCTTTTTCCTCCTCATCCCACCATCTCAACCACCTCGCTTAAGGGCCCTGACTCTTACTAATAATGAGGAAACATGGTGTCCCAGCCAAAGGGTTCCCCCTCCCATCTCCTTGGGGTAGGAGGTTAAAGAGGGTTCAATACCAAACGCCCTGCCCCAGAAGAGAAATAGCCATTGAGTTTGGGGCCAGAAGCAAGGGCGGGAGAGGCAGTGCGCCATGATCAGGTTGGTTTGGTTTGTCTTTGTGTCTTTTTGTTTTGTTTTAAACAATCATCAGTGAGATTTCTCTTCAGCCACCAGTGTTGGCCTTGAAGCAGAGGGCTGCAGCCCTTAGTGTTTGTAAAATAAGAAAGAATACACAGTGTGGCTGTGGTTGGGTTTTTTTTCCCCTCCTTTGAGAATTTTTTTTATAAAAGCAAAATTAAATACTTTTTTAAAACTGAAATCTGTGGATGAAATAGAAGCTGGAACCCTCCTGTTGGAATATTCAGCCTAAGAACCTCATGGGACTATGAATTCACCCGAAATTTTCATTTGCCATCAGGCCGAGCTTTTAAAGAAAAATTGTTCTCTAACCAGGATTGTAACAAAAGTGTAAATACTATTTCAGAGTTGAAAGTTGATGGTGCAAATATGTATATAACGTACTGTATTTTTACAATGATCGTCGCATGACTCTATTCCACCCCCTTTTTGTACTCCATATCTGTCTTCCAGAAATGTCACCTGCCCTTTCTCCTGTGGTCTCTTAATCCAATAATTGTATTACTGCCATTAAAGGATGCAGTTATTTTAAAAAGCCTGTGGGTCTTGTTTCTCCGTGCTGCCCCCACCATCCCTTGCCCCAGAAATGACGGGGTGGGGGTGAAACCTTGAAACCAGGGTCTCTTCTCGGTGGCCAGTCCCAGGGTGACATTCATGATGACACTGTGGGAATGGTGCCTCCCAACCGCCTCAGCTTCCCTTAGCGGCTGACGACTGCATTCCACAGTGCCTGAGCTCTGGCTCCGGGCCAGTCTCGGCCTTTAAGGACACAGATGGCCCACACAGGCATGGTCCTGCCCCCGCACAGATCACAGAAGAGGCCAGTGATGAACTCAGGACAACTGGGCTGGCTTCTAGGGATGAGAAACGGGAGCTCTCTAACTGCTGTAGACTGTTTGTGTCGCCTCAAAATTTATATGTTGAAACCTAGTTGCCCAATGCAGTGGCGTTTGGAGGTGGGGCCTTTGGGAAGTGATGAGGTCAGGAGGATGAAACCCTTACGAATGGGGTTAGTGCCCTTATAAAAGAGACCCCACAGAGTATCTTCGCCCCTTCCACCGTGTGAAGATGTGGCAAGAAGACAGCCATCTGGGAACCAGGAAGAGGCTCTTCACCAGACACAATCTGCTGGCACTTGATCTTGGACTTCCAGTCTCCAGAATTGTGGTATTTTGTTATAGCAGCCCCAGCGGACTCAGACATTACCCACTTGTTAACCAGGGGTCTTCTCGGGGGAAGCCGCACTCGGCGAGGGTGAGAAGGGGGCAGGACTTGGCCTGGAGAGTAGCCATGTCTTCTTTGGAATTGCTTTGGTTTCTGTGTTTCAATGGGCTTCTATTAATTTTCCATGGCTGCCATATAAATTATAGAAGCCAAGTGGTTTAGAACAGGAACTCGGGGAGGTGGGGGAACAAAAAACAAAAACAGGAACTTGTTACATTACAGTCCTGGAAGTCAGAAGCGTGACACGTCTCACTCGGCTAAAATGTAACGGTTGCCAGGGCTGCCTGCCTTTCTGGAAGAACAGGGAGATTCTGTTTACGTGCTTTTTTTCAGCTTCTGGAGGCCACCCACCCACCTTGCCTCGTGGCCCTCTTCTGTCTGCAAAGCCAGCAACACCACATGTCTCTGGCCCTTCTTCCATTGTCACATCTTTCTCTGACCACAGCTGGGAAAGGTTCTCTGCTTTTAAAGACCCATGTGATTAGATTGGGTAATCCAGATCATCTCCCCATCTCAAGATCCTTCATCACATATGCCGAGTCACTTTTGCCATGTAAATTACATATTCATGGGTTCTGGGATAAAAACATGGACATCTTTAGGGAGCCGTCCTGCCCTTTAATTGGGATCCTGGGTATTTCTCAAGAGAAGGGTTCTCACAGCCCTTACACTGATTGCTGGTCTAAGCAGGTAAGCTCTAGGTCTTGGTCAAAAATTCAGGGTTCAGCCTTTGAATTTCTTCTAATTCATCCACATCGAGTAAGGATGATTTCACCGGTAACTCAAAACTCCAATTTGGGGACTTCCCTGGTGGTTCAGTGGTTAAGAATCCGCCTTCCAATGCAGGGGACTCAGGTTTGATCCCTGGTTAGGGAACAAAGATCCCACATGCTGCGGGGCAACTAAGCCCCGCGCGCCACGAATACTGAGCCGGCACACTCTGGAGCCCACGTGCCACAACTAGAGAGAAGCCCACGTGCCGCAAAGAAAGTTCCCGTGTGCCGCAACTAAGACCCGACGCAGCCAAAAGTAAATATTTTTTTAAAAACCCAAAAAACTCCAACTCAGCTGCCTTAAACAGGCAGGAGTCCATCATCTTAGGTAAGAAGGTAGGGTGGTTTCAGGGTTGGTAAAGTCAGAGTTAACTCCAAATTCACTCAGGTTCAGCCCATCTTTCCACACTGCCGGTCTGGGGCAGCAGTACCCCTCGTGATGGCAAGATGGCTAGAGCATCTTCCAGCCTTCACCTCCTCACCCAGCCAAGTGCAGAAGCAGAAAAGAAACTTTCTATGTGTCTATGAACAAGGAAACGCTTCCTGGAAGTCCCTCAGTCTTCTTTTCAGGTCTCATTGGCTGGATTAGATGGTGTGCCCCTCCCTACGTTGGTCCATGGCAAGAGGGGAAATAGAGGTCTGACATCCGGTTCTTAGACTAAGCAAAGATCCAGCGTCCTGGGGCCCAGCACATGGCTGCTTGGAAGGTGAACATGCAAACACCCGTGGGGCTCGTGCAGGAAGAAGGCAGTGCAGGAGTTGGAAGCTGCAGCGGCGGTACAGGCATCATTCAAGTGTTTGGAGCATGGACCTTCTCTGCACCAGAGCCTGTGCTTGGCACCGGGCTCCAGCAGGAATGACCCACTATCTGGGGTGAGGTGTGCAAGGAGAAGGAAGGTGGCACCTGGGGCTTGGGAAGTTGGCAGGTCCTGGAGAGCCTTGAAGGCTGTGTTACAGACATGGGCAGGGAAGAGCTTGTATTCAAGTAACGACTGGAGTCAGAATGTTCCATCTGGCGGAGGTGTAGGACATGGGTTGGCCAGGGCAAGATGGGGTGGGGGTAGGGCGAGTGGGGAGCCTGGTGGGATGACAAAGCAGGAGGATCAAGGGGCTGGGCATCAGATGGATTTGAGACTCAGAGAGTAGCGCACATAGGAGTTGTATCTGGGTCAGATGTGGCAGGTGACAGAGATGAGGGGTCAGGACAGGATGTCTGAGGCAGCCCAGAGGAGGGCAGTTTCCTTACTGAGGTGGCACATGCGAGGAGGAGGTGGTCTCGGAAGGGGCTGAGTGCAGCTTTGGACCTGGAGCTCTGCGCTGCAGGCTGTGAGAGGCCCCTCCACAGAGCTGGTCATCAAAGCTGCGGGAACGGATGACGTCACTCGGGAAGCACGTGGCTCTCTGAGCAGCAACGCTGTTGGAGGAGGAAATGGAAACTGAAACGGGACAGGAGTGGCCATCAAGCATCGGCTGGTGAGTGGGGCTGAGAGCCTTCCAATGGATGGGACGTTGGGAACAGCAAAGAATGCCAGGTGTTCCTCGGGTGCCTGCCCTGCCCCACCACCTAGATTCTACAGATGTGAACATTTACTGTACTTGCTTCATCATACATTTAGCCAACTGTCCATCCCTCCATCCACCCATACATCATTTTTTTGTTTTCTTTGTTTTGTTTTGTTTGCTTTGCATGTGGGACCTTAGTTCCCTGACCAGGGATCGAACCCGTGCTCCCTGCAGTGGAAGCGCGGGGTCTTAATCACCGGACCTCCAGGCAAGTCCCATATTTTTGGATGCATTTCAAAATAAGTTCCAGACATCAGAACACCCTAAATCCTGCAGCATGTGTATCATTAACCAGAGTTCAATATTTATTTACGTTCCCTTTTTTTTTTAAGGTGGAATTTCCATATCGTGAAATGCACAAATCTTACATATACACTCGTGGAGTTTTGAGAAATGCATCCATCTAGGTACCCCAAACCCCTGTGAATCTAGAGAACAAAGTTCCCTCATGCCCCTTCCTGGTAATTCCCTGCTCTTACCCTCCCACGGACAACCACTCTTCTGGTTTCTTTCCTTCTTAGATTACTTCTGCATCCAAGTAATCTTGGATGGTCGGTGCCTATATCGGCAGCTCATTGCTTTCATAGCAGTGTAGTGCCCCCTTGGACGGTGGACCACAATCACTCCCTCACCTGCTGAGGGATATTTGGCCATTTCTACTTTGGGGCTGTTATAAATAAAGCTGCTGTAAACATTTGTGTACAGGTCTCTGTGTGACCATAGCTGTTCATTTCTCTTGGGTAAATACCTAGGACGGAGATTGCTGGGTCATAGAGCAGGTGAACACTGAGTTTTATGAGACTGCCAAACTGTCTTCCAAACTGGTCATACCATGTTACAATTCCCAGCACAGTGAATGAGACTTCCACTTGCTCTACATCTTTGCCAGCACTTTATTTTGTAATGTATTTAATATTACTATTTTTAATTGAGGTGAAATTCACATAAAATTAACCATTTTACAATGAACAATTCAGTAGCACTTAGTACATTCACAATGTTGTACAGCCATCACCATTTTTTTAGCTCCAAAATGTTTTCACCACCCCAAAAGAAAACTCATTATTAAGCATTACATCTGAAAAGATCCTTTTTCCAAAAAAAGGTCATATTCATAGTTTCAGAGGCTTAGGATGTGAACATATATTTGGGGGGGGCCACACTTTAACCCCCTACACTACTCTTTCAGCTGGTTCCAAGGATGCGGGCAGAGAAGGGTCTGATGGTCCTGCAGGACCTTACCAACTCCCTCTGACATCTGTCCTGGGATGCGTGTGCCATGCTTGCTGCTACTAGAGTATTTCTCACCTAGCAATAAAACCTTTTGGATGAGATATGATCATTCAATAAGATCCCTAGGAACACTTTACTGGGTATTTGCAAAAGACCCACCTAGGGGAAAATGAGCTAGCTGCTTTTTCTCCCAACAGCGTTGTCCATGGTGTGAGCCTGGTGAGCATTTCTTTTTTTTTTAAGTGCCAATTTTTTTAAAAAATTTATTTATTTATTTATTTATTTATGGCTGCATTGGGTCTTCGTTTCTGTGCGAGGGCCTTCTCTAGTTGCGGCAAGCGGGGGCCACTCTTCATCGCGGTGCGCGGGCCTCTCACTATCGCGGCCTCTCTTGTTGTGGAGCACAGGCTCCAGACGCGCAGGCTCAGTAGGTGTGGCTCACGGGCCTAGTTGCTCCGCAGCATGTGGGATCTTCCCAGACCAGGACTCGAACCCGTGTCGCCTGCACTGGCAGGCAGACTCTCAACCACTGCGCCACCAGGGAAGCCCTGGTGAGCATTTCTTAACGATACTCGGAAACAAATTTTTTTTTTTTAAATAAAGTTATTTATTTTATTTATTTATTTTTGTCTGCGTTGGGCCTTCGTTGCTGCGCGCGGGCTTTCTCTAGTTGCAGCGAGCGGGGGCTACTTATCGTTGCGGTGTGCAGGCTTCTCATTGCAGTGGCTTCTCTTGTCGCGGAGCACAGGCTCTAGGTGTGCGGGCTTCAGTAGTTGTGGCACGTGTGCTCAGTAGTTATGTCTCGTGGGCTCCAGAGCGCAGGCTCAGTAGTTGTGGTGCACGGGCTTAGTAGCTCCGTGGCATGTGGGATCTCCCCGGACCAGGGCTCAAACCCGTGTCCCCTGCTTTGGCAGGCGGATTCTTAACCACCACTGTGCCACCAGGGAAGCCCAACAATTTTTTTTTTTTTTTTTTTTTTAAGATTTGGAGCGTATCAGTTGTATTGGTAAGGACGGGCGAGTTTATGCTGCAGAAACACAGACTCCCAAACCTCAGTGGCTCATCCACAGGTCAGCAGGAGGCTCTGCTCATTGCAGTCACCGAGGCACCCAGGTTGGCTGAAGCACTACCCCTGGAACAACTTGGCAGCAGCGAGGGAGGTGGAGAAGAGGCCACCAGCTCTTAAATGCTTCCTCCCCAAAGCCAAGGACTTTGCTTTGGCTACGTTTCATTAGCTAAAGCGAATAAGGGGGCCAGCCTAACTTCAAGGGGATGGGGAGGTGCAATTCTACCAAGTGGCCAGGAGGCAGAGAGCTGGAAATATTTGGAGACCAGGACTAATGTTTTCCACATCAGCCCTCCCCATTTCTCTCCAGGCATCCCTCATTGTCTGCAGGTGCCATGCCACGGGCTACACTGCCAGCGGAGGAGGTGTGGTGGCTTGGATCTCTCACCGCAGGGAGCGTCATTACCTTAAGGCCTCGGTTGCTGCACCCAGAGATTCACCACCAGGTTTGTGTGGAGGCCACGCCCCTAAGCCTGTTCTAGCCAATGATTGAGCTGGGGGTGGGCTGGGGTGGGACCCAGGGATGAGGGTTTGTTGGGCCGGGAGAGGGAGAAAACTGGTGTCTCCTCTAAGGACCCTAATCCTATTGGATCAGGGCCCAAACCTATGACGTCATGTAACCTTAATTACCTCCTTAAAGGCCCCATCTCCAAATACAGTCACATTGAGGGTTAGAGCTTCAACATAGGAATTTTGGGAAGACACAGTTCAGTCCTTAGCGCCCACCCGGTCCATTCCACCATATCCCCAGTAGCCCACCTGAAAAGCAAAAGCTTTCACATTCTTTCTTATTTCTTCTGGTGGTTACTCTGTTTCTCTCGAAATATGTCAACTTTAGGTATTTCCTGCCAACTTCCTGCTCCCTTCCCTCCCCCCTTACTTTCAGGCTGCTCTTCTAAATACTATGACAGCTCATTCTCTGTGTCTGATTCTCTCAACCAGCAGTGCCCACTAGAATGTTCCACAATGATGAAAATGTTCTCTCTCCGGTGCTGTCCAATATGACAGCCACTGGGCACGTGTGGCCACTGAGCACTTGAAGTGTGGCCAGTGCAACTGAGACACTGACTTCTTGTTTTTAAGTTTAAATTTAAAGAGCCACATGTGCCCAGCGCCTGCCACGTTGGACGGCACAGCTCTAAACCCTAGCTGGGGCTCCTTGTTAGAATGATTACAATTACAAATCATGGGACTTCCCTGGTGGTCCAGTGGGTAAGTCTCCTGCTCTCCCAATGCTGGGGGCCTGGGTTCGATCCCTGGTCGAGGAACTAGATCCCACATGCACGCTGCAACTAAGTCTGCCCGCTGCGACTAAGAGTCCGCATGCCACAACTATAAAAAGCTCACGTGCCGCGATGAAGATGCTGTGTCCCGCAACTAAGAATCAGCGGAACTAAAATAAATAAATAAATAAATAAATAAATAAATATTTTTTAAAAATTACAAATCATTCCATTTACTTTCCTCTCCAGACCTCCCACTTTCTGGCAACTGTATTCATTGTCAAGCTTGATAACTGTATTTGTTCACTGTTGTAACTGTAACAAATTACGACAAACTCAGTGGCTTAAAAACAATGCAAATTTATTCTCTTATAGTTCTGAAGACCAGAAGTCTAAAATCAAGGCGTTGGGGGAATCCCCTGGTGGTCCAGTGGTTAGGACTCCGCACTTGCACTGCCAGGGCCCAGGTTCAATTGCTGGCCGGGGAACTAAGATCCCACAAGCCACGCGGCGTGACCAAAAAAATAAAATAAAATAAAATAAAAGTGTTGGCAGGGCTGTGTTCTTTCTGGAGCGCGCAGGGGAGAATTGAACTCTTGCTTCTGTTGTCACGTCTTCTTCTGTTAACTGATCCTCCTGCCTCCCTCTTATAAGAACACTTCCGTCCGCGTCCTAATTCCTGGAACCTGTGAATGCTACATTCCATGGCAAAGAAGCTTTGCTGATGTGACTGAGTTAAGGATCTTGAGATGGGGAGATGAGCCTGCATTATCTGGGCGGGCCCAGTGTAATCACAAGGGTCCTTATAAGAGAGAAGCAGGAGATCAGAGTAGTCGATGTAGCAATGGAAGCAGAGGTTGGAGTGATTCCAGGAAGGGGCCACGAGCCAAGGAGTGAAAGTAGCTTCCTGAAGCTGGAAAAGGCAAGGAAACAGATTCTCCCCTGAAGCCTTTAGAAGGAGAGCAGCCCTGCTGACACCTTGATTTTATTTTATTTATTTTTTAAATGTTTATTTATTTTATTTATTTATTTTTGGCTGCATTGGGTCTTCGTTGCTGCACGCGGGCTTTCTCTAGTTTCAGCGAACGGGGGCTACTCTTCGTTGCGGTGCACAGGCTTCCCATTGCGGTGGCTTCTCTTGTTGCGGAGCACGGGCTCTAGGCGCGCAGGGTTTAGTAGTTGCAGCACGCGGGCTCAGTAGTTGTGGCTCGCGGGTTCTAGAGCACAGGCTCAGTAGCTGTGGCACGTGGGCTGAGTTGCTCTGCGGCATGGGGGATCTTCCTGGACCAGGGCTTGAACCCGTGTCCCCTGCATTAGCAGGCGGATTCTTTTTTTTTTTTTTTTTTTTTATACTTTATTTTATTTGTTACATTTTATCTCTCTTTTCCGCTGGGCTGTGAGCTCCTTTATTTATTTATTTATTTATTTATTTATTTATTTATTTATTTATTTATTTATTTTTGGCTGTGTTGGGTCTTCGCCTCTGTGCGAGGGCCTTCCCCAGTTGCGGCAAGCGGGGGCCACTCCTCATCGCGGTGCGCGGGCCTCCCACTCTCGCGGCCCCTCTGGTTGCGGAGCACAGGCTCCAGACCCGCAGGCTCAGCAGCCGTGGCGCACGGGCCCAGCCGCTCCGCAGCATGCGGGATCCTCCCGGACCAGGGCCCGAACCCGTGTCCCATGCACCGGCAGGCAGATTCCCAACCACTGCGCCACCAGGGAAGCCCTAGCAGGCGGATTCTTAACCACTGCGCCACCAGGGAAGTCCCAACACCTTGATTTTAGATGTCTGATCTCTAGAATTGTTAACAAAGAAATTAATTTGCATTGCTTTCGGCCACTAACTTCGTGGTAATTTATAACATCAGCCATGGGAAACAAATACACAGACTAAACCAACCTGTGGTATTAAAGTCATTCAGGGGCTTACCCTTGGCAGTGGCTACAGTGACTAAGAAGGGGCTCGAGGGGTCCCCTGGGGGCACTGATCATGTTTATTTCTCAATCGGGGAGCTGGTGATATGGGGTGTGATTTTAAAAAAATTCATCGAGTTATGTGCCGTGATCTTTGTACTTTTCTGGATGTGTGTGATGCTTTAATAAAAAGTTAAATAAGAAATTCCAGGGCTTCCCTGGTGCTTCCACTGCAGGGAACACTAGGTTTACTCCCTGGTCAGGGAACTAAGATCCCGCAAGCTGGGCAGCCAACAAACAAACAAACAAAACAAAACAAAAGAAAAACGTAGCTCCTAAGAAGATTAGATTGTATACACAGAAAACTGCGTAACTCTGTTCTACCATTCCATGCTAAATCCTCACTTTACAGGGAATGGAAAAAAACAGACAGGGAACTAACTTACCTGGGGTCACCTGAGTCGGTATACAACAGACAGCCAGAACCATTTTAAGGCCTCATATGCTATCACATGTACTAAAACAATAACCGCTAACACATACACACACAGTACGTGAGATGGTGCTGGCCCTGGTCTGGGTGTTTGCATGTATTGAATAATTTTCAGAACTCCATGAAGTAGGTCTTATTATGTTCCCATTTCACAAATGAAGAAATTGAGGCCCAGAGAGACTAAGCAACTTGTCCTAGATCAACAGCTACTGAGTGGCAAAGTCAGTCTCCAAATACAGACAGTCTGGCTCCAGAGTCATCTTACTCTTGGGTAGAGAGAGCAGCTCCAAGGAAGAGATGCCATGCCCCAGGGCTTGCGGTTGTCAGAGGAATCCAGAGCGATGCCCTTCCTTCCCTCTTGATCAGTATCTGATCAGGAAAACTGAAACCACTCCAGGCATTTAAACCAAAGGGAATGTAATACAGGGAATTGGACACCAAGAGGCTGGAAGGGCTGGAGGAGTAAAAGAGGCATAATCGGGTTACCACCGATTAGTAGCTGCAGGAAGCTGCTAGGATCCCCAGGGTCAGTGTAACAAGAAAATGATGGTGTCACCCAGAGACTGTTATGTTGCTGAAGTAGGAACCAGGCTGCCTGAGCAGGGCTCCTGGAGCTTGAGCTTGGCAACCATCCCTCAGGGCGTCACCAGAAGCCAGGGGGAGAAAAAACTTCTTGCTTTTTATGCCTTCCAACCGCCAGAAACTAACAGGAAACCAGCTGGCAAAGGAGATGGAGAAATGTAGTTTGCAGGCTTCTGGCCCCTGTTGTAGAGAGGAAGGTATAGGAGGGCAGCGAGTGTGGATCTAACATACTGACTCTCTTTTTCGTGCCCCAGGCATCTGCTGTCTTTGAGGGGCATGTGAAACCTTCTGCTGCGTGAGCTGTTACTCTTGTAGGGGACCCAGCCGTCACCCTGTGGTGTCCTCAGAGTCACAGCACAACTATAGAGGAGGGTCTGCAGTGAGGAGGAGATGGGACAAGCTGGTGGAGGAAGAGGGGAGGGGGGAGATGACCCCTTCCCACTAAGCCCTGCTTTACCCTGGGCACCTCCCTTTCTCCCCAGTGTGTCCCAGAAATTGGAAGAGCAAGCTCTGCATCTTCCCTGACAGGGCTCAACTTCACCTTTCTCTTCCCCACACAGCTCACTTTATCCAGCCTTCTGTCTGTTGCTTCTGCTACACCTCATGGATGATCTGATGTGTCTTCATGAAGGACTTAGTTAAGACAAATAGCCAGTGCTCCAAGCCAGTGGTCATCTAAGAGCTAAACACACAGACCACATCTTGTGGGAGAGGAACTCAGGAAAGCCTGGAGAGGGAGTGGATGGATGCATGGGCGTCCAGGAAAGACCCAGCTCTCTGGGCATCTGCCAGGTGTATAGGACATATGATCGCCTTGTACAGTTGTGCAGGTTTAACACTGAGCAAGGACATCGCACCTGAAAGGACATCATTCACATGGAAATCATAGATTTGTAGACTGATGATGACAATTTACTAACATTTTGCAGAAAATTCTCTTGTTCTAACCAAACCAGTGTAGTAGGATAATTTTCAGGTAAGTGGAGACACTAAAGGAGAGTCTTGATCCTTGGATGGGCTGGGGGCCAAGGAAGTGGGAGGGAAGGGAAGGGACTGTGTGAGGGGACCCCCAAGAATCCCAGAGGGAGACACAAAGGTGGAGGGAGGGAAGGTCTGGCAGCCTGGGGGGCGAAGTCGTGAGATCAGAAAGGGGAGTTGCTTTTAGCAGAGAGATGGATGAGCAGTTCAGGGTTAGGTGGGATCTGAGGGGCAGGGAGAACAAGGCTCCCATCCAGAGCCTTCAAACCCCTCCGTTTCATCTCCTCATGTCTCTTCCTTACCACAAGTGGGCGGAAAGTCTGTGTCCACCAGAGGGATATCCAGGTCCAGAGATGGATAGGACCCTGAAGCCGAGGCAAACATCTAGGAAGCCATAGGGAATAGAACAGCTCAGGGGGCAATGGGAAGGGCCCCAGCCACTCCCTGCGGCTTGGCCTGCCCTGACATTTCTGCTTTCAGAATGACGTTTCTTGGGAAATAGGTGAAGGTGGGCAAAGGATACAAACTTCCGGTTAGAAGATGAGTGCATTGTGGGGATCTAATGAGTACAGGTAACAGTACTCTCTTGTATACTTGAAAGTTGCTAAGACAGTAGATCTTTTAATTTTTTTTCTTTACCGTGCCACGCGGCTGGCAGGACCTTAGTTCCCCCACCAGGGACTGAACACGCGCCCTCGGCAGTGAAAGCACAGAAAAACAGATCTTAAATGTTCTCAACACACACTGAAAAGAATGGTACCCGTGTGAAGTGAGGGAGGTGTTAGCTAACATTATATTGTGATACGCATTTCGCAATATATATGTATATCAAATCATCACACTGTACATCTTAAACCCAATCTTATACACCAATTATATCTCAATAAAGCTGGGGAAAAAACCCAAAATGACATTTCTCCTCTCTCCCACCCCCCACCCCAGGTTACAAAAGCAATCTTTTAAAAAAAATTTTATTTATTTATTGGGTCTTCATTGCTGCGCGCGGGCTTTCTCTAGTTGCGGCGAGTGGGAGCTACTCTTCGTGAGGTGCACGGGCTTCTCATTGCAGTGGCTTCTCTTGTTGTGGAGCACAGGCTCTAGGCGTGTAGGCTTCAGTAGTTGTGGCACGTGGGCTCAGTAGTTGTGGCTCGAAGACTCTAGAGCGCAGGCTCAGTAGGTGTGGCGCACAGGCTTAGTTGCTCCGCGGCATGTGGGATCTTCCCGGAGCAGGGCTCGAACTCGTGTGCCCTGAATTGGCAGGCGGATTCCTTTTTTTTTTTTTTTAAATTAATTTATTTATTTATGTATTGTTGGCTGCGTTGGGTCTTCGTTGCTGCGCGCGGGCTTTCTCTAGTTGTGGCGAGTGGGGGCTACTCTTTGTTGCGGTGTGCAGGCTTCTCATTGCAGTGGCTTCTCTTGTTGCTGAGCACAGGCTCTAGGCGCGCGGGCTTCAGTAGTTGTGGCATGCAGGCTCAGTAGTTGTTGCTCACAGGCTCTAGAGCGCAGGCTCAGTAGTTGTGGCACATGGGCTTTGTTGCTCTGTGACATATGGGATCTTCCCGGACCAGGGCTCGAACCCGTGTCCCCTGCATTGGCAGGCAGATTCTCAACCACTGCGCCACCAGGGAAGTCCCGGCAGGCGGATTCTTAACCACTGCACCACCAGGGAAGTCCCCAAAGCAATCTTAATGGTAAAAGTTTTTGGAAAACTCCCTCCTCCCCCCAAAAAAGTGGGAAGAAGAAAATAAGTATTACCCAGAATCTCATAAAGCAAGTTATTCAGATTGTTGTCACAGGGAGACCTTGTTCCCTCACATGTAAAACCCTCACAACCCATAGCCTCCTCTTCCCTGGATTCACATGTTCACTTTCTGGAGTACATCCTTGAAGTCATTTTTACAAGGAAGAGAATACCTGGGTGTGGGGAGGATAAAAAGTGGAGAGGTGTTATTTAGTCAAGAAAAATGCTATATACCAGCAATAACCAACCAGGAACTTAACAGAAAATCAGGTAACCTTCCCAAGAGCGATAAAAAACTAGAAGGTATCTCGGCAGTAACCTAATGAAGAACACACAAGGACTTTCTGGAGGTGTCAAATACTCCGGAGTGAGTTAATTTTATTCAAAAAGCCCACTGCAGTAGAGAGAATGCTCTGAGCTCCGAAATCTGCAAGCGGGAATTCCCTGGCTGTCCAGTGGTTAAGACTCCGCTCTTTCACTGCCAAGGGTCCAGGTTCAATCCCTGGTTGGGGAACTAAGATCCTACAAGCCGTGTGGTGCAGCCAAAAAATGAAAAAAAAAAAATCTGCAAGCATCTCAAAAATCAGACAGGAAAAGACATTGCTTATCTAGGGTAAGAGGGTTTCACAGTCAAGGGGAAGTTGCCTAGATGAGGAAAAGTAACCACAGTGGTTTGCAAGACACACAGGAAGTGTGTCTTCCTGGGGTCAGCGGGTTCTCAGGAGAAGCTGACGAGGGGGCATGTCCCACCTTTCAGTCCTTCGGAAGCGAGGGAAGCTACAGTTGAAGGCCCGGGGGGAGGAGACAAGCCAGACTTAAGTTTGCGTAGAGCAAAACAGAGGGTGAGAGATGGGCCGTGAACACCTGGTTGGACAAAATGTTGAAATCTTGTTCAAGGACAACCTGAATAAATGCCTTATTTGTGGTTTTCACAACTTGACATTGTAATTCCCCTCCACACTCTGAAATGTCCTGCCACCAAAGCTGATCGTTTATCTCCTTGGTTCATTGGGTTCATTGTTGCGTCCATGGGTGTTGGGACAGTCCCTGACATCTAGTCAGTTCCTTTATATATATATATATATATATATATATATATATATATATTTAGTTAGTTATTTAGTTAGTTATTTGGTTGTACCAGGCCTTAGTTGCGGCAGGCAGTCTCCTTAGTTGCAGCACGTGGGCTTGTTAGTTGCAGCAGGCAGTCTCCTTAGTTGTGGCATGTGAACTGTTAGTTGCAGCATGCATGTGGGATCTCATTCCCTGACCAGGGATCAAACCCAGGCCCCCTGCATTGGGAGCACGGAGTCTTATCCACTGCGCCACCAGGGAAGTCCCCATCTAGTCAGTTCTTTTTTTTTTTTTTAATAAATGTATTTATTTATTTTTGGCTACATTGGGTCTTCATTGCTGCAAGTGGGCTTTCTCTAGTTGCGGCAAGCAGGGGCTACTCTTCGTTGCGGTGCGCGAGCTTCTTATTGTGGTGGTTTTTGTTGTTGCGGAGCATGGGCTCTAGGCGGGTGGGCTTCAGTAGTTGTGGCACATGGGCTCAGTAGTTGTGGCTTGCAGGCCCTAGAGCGCAGGCTCAGTAGTTGTGAGCACAGGCTTAGTTGCTCCGTGGCATGTGGGATCTTCCCGGACCAGGGCTTGAACCTGTGTCCCCTGCATTGGCAGGCGGATTCTTAGCCACTGTGCCACCAAGGAAGTCCCTTTTTTTTTTTTTTTAGTCAGTTCTTGATAAAAATATATTCTTTAAAAAAATGTTTAGGGAATTCCCTGGTGGTCCAGTGGTTAGGACTCCACACTCTCACTGCCGAGGGCCTAAGTTCAATCCCTGGTCAGGGAACTAAAATCCCACAAGCTGCGTGGCGTGGCAAAAAAAAAAAAAAAAAAAAAATTAAAAATGGAGATATAATTGACCTATAACACTGTATAAGTTTGTATTGTAACTGTGATGATTTGATACACCTTGATCTATACATACAATTACATATTGCAGTATGATTACCACTGCAGTGTTGGAGCACCTCCATCGCATCGCATAATTATATTTTCTTTTCCTGTGATGAATAAAAATATATTCACTGTAAAAGGATACCAATGCCTGATCTCACCCTCCGATCCGCAGGTCCTGACTTTGTTACTCCAAGATGGGGCTGGAGCGTTAATGTTTTTCTTAAAGCTCCCGATTGATTCGTTTTAGAACCGCTGATGGAATCACAAGTGCAGAAGCAACTGGCCAGCTCTGTCTCTTTAAAGAGGATTTGTTTTCTCTGCAATGACCCTTTAATCTTTTTTTTTTTCTCTCCTTTCTCATCTGCCTAAAACCTTTCATCAGCCAAAAATGTGAAAAATGTGTTTCAAATATTTTCAGTTCCCATTTAAGCCCATTTAATGCTTAGCATTCATTGCTAGCAGGCAGACTATCTAGTACAGCCCATTTGAATTCCCTCCCCAAGTTTAACCCCCCAACCTGCCTCTCCCTCCGTAAAATCCAAGCTCTTCCCAGTAGGAGAGGAAGGAGCAGAGGTCGACAGGGGCCTGGCCTAGCCGGCCTTGCAGCCATGGTTCTGGCAGGTGATGGAAAGCTGTGGAAGATCTTCACCCTCATAGGAGGGTTTAAGCTGGGGAGAAACGTCACTTGATGCTCATTTAAAATCTCTTCCAGGGACTTCCCTGGTGGTCCAGTGGTTAAGACTCCGCGCTCCCAGTACAGGGGGCTGGGTTCAATCCCCGGTCCTGGAACTAGATCCGGCATGTCACAACTAAAAGATCCCGTATGCTGCAACTAAAAGATCCCACATGACGCAACAAAGATCCCAGATGTGGCAATGAAGATCCCGCGTGCCGCAACTAAGACCCGGTGCAGCCAAATTAATCAATTAATTAAAAAATCTTCCAGCTGCTAAGTCCGTTTTCCACTGAGCCCTCAGCACCACATTCAAAAGACATACATCAGATCATGCTACACCCCAGCTCAAAATCTCCCACTGGCTCCCATCACACACTATGGCCCACCAGACCCCAATAACCCATCCCTGCCCCCCATTCTCTCTCCGATGTCCTCTCCTCCCACTCTCCCCATTGCTTAGTTCTGCTCTAAACATACTGGCCTCCTGGCTATTTCCCCAGCGTGTCAAGCACGCTCCGGCCTCAGGGCCTTTGCACTTGCTATCCTCTCTGACTGGAGCACCCCTCCTCCTCATGACCTCATGGCTGACTCCTTCTTGTTACTCAGATTACTACTCACATGTCACATCCTCAAAACTTAACGATTTAAAACAATAAATGTATTATCACACATAGTTTCTGTGGGTCAGGAATCCTACAGGAGTGGCTTAGCTGGGTGGTTCTGGCTCGGGGTCTCCCATGACCTTGGGCTGGGGCTGTGGTCATCCAAAGACTTGACAGGGACTGGAGGGCCCACTTCCAAGGAGGTTCACCTGTGTGGCTGGCAAGCTGTTGCTGGCTGTTGGCTAGGGCCTCAGTTCCTCTCCATGTGGGCTTCTCCGCAAAGATGCTTGAGTGTCCTCACAATGTGGCAGCCAGTTTCCCACAGAAAAGGTGATTCAAGAGACCAAGGTGGAAGTCGTAATGTCTTTTGGGATCCAGCCTTGGAAGTCACATTCTGTCACTTCCACAGCATTCTATTGGTCACACAGAGCAGTCCTGATTGGATGTGGCAAGAGACTATACAGGGGACTTCCCTGGTGGTCCAGTGGTTAAGACTCTGCGCTCCCAATGCAGGGGGCCCGGGTTCGATCCCTGGTCAGGGAACTAGATCCTGCACGTGGCAACGAGGATCCCACGTGCTGCAGCTAAGATCCGGTGCAGCCAAATAAATTAAAAAACAAAACAAAACAAAACAAAACAGGGACTTCCCTGGTGGCACAGTGGTTAAGAATCCATCTTCCAATGTAGGGGACACAGGTTCAAGCCCTGGTCCAGGAAGATACCACATGCCACAGAGCAGCTAAGCCCATGCGCCACAACTACTGAGCCTGCGCTCTAGAGCCTGTGAGCCACAACTACTGAGCCCATATGCCACAACTACTGAAGCCCACATGCCTAGAGCCCATGCTCTGCAACAAGAGAAACCACCACAGTGAGAAGCCCGCTTACCGCAACAAAGAGTAGCCCCACTCGCCACAACTAGAGAAAGCCTGCACACAGCAACGAAGACCCAATGCAGCCAAAAATAAATAAATAAATAAATTAATTAATTAAAAACAAAACAAACAAAGAAGGACTATACAAAGTGTGAAGATCACTGGATCATCTTAGAGGCTGGCGGCCACACTCTCTCATTTTCTAGCTCATCACCTTGACTTATTTTCTTCATGGATTTGACACTACCTGAAATTACATTAATTATTCCTTTGTCTCCCTTCCCCAATAGTGTCATGTCCATAGGGGCTGGGACAGTTTTCTATTTTGTTCACTGCTATATCCTCAGTGTCTCAAACAGAGGTTGGTACATAGTAGGTAATCAGTAAATATTTGCTGAATTAATAAATGGAGAATCTACTTTAGGGGCGGTCTTTAGATCATTGAATGAGCTTTTTTTCAGGTGTCCAGGTGAAAGATAACAAGGGTTTGGACTAGGGAAGGATTGGAGAGAAATAGATAGGTATTGATATGGTAACCCGTCCTCTTGCAAGTTTCTGATCTCTCCCTGCTACAATCCATCCTCCAAAGAGAGACAGAGTGATTTTCTTAACAGATAAATTAAACATTGTCTGTTCCCTGCATACATCCTCCATAGCGCCATAGCTCCCTAGTGCACAGGATCAGGAATTAAAGGTGACCCAGGAGCTAAATGGGGTGATTTTGGAGGGTTAAGATTATCGATGCCTTGCTCTGGTTGGGGTTAGGGAGAGCAGAGAGCTGCTTTTCTGGATTCAAAAGATCTCTACACACTCTAGGTCATCTCAGACAATATAATTATCACAGCTGCCCACAAGAAACTAAGGAAACTCTCTCATGATGGTAAATAATCGGCATTTATTTTATTGTTACGTTCAGTTTCCTACACTCACAGGAATCTTTCCTGGGTCCCAGATTCTTTCTGCAAGTCTCTGATCATGCTTTACCTGGTCCATGCCTCCTCATAGTTCCAGTTTCAACTTAGGCACCCCCTGTTGACCCCACATCCAGGCAGGGTTAGGTGCCTTATCTGGACTCCTCTAGTGTCCCAGACTTTCCCTAGAATTTACTTATTTAGCATATTTATTGCTTATTTTCTGCCTTCTCCTCTAGAACAGGGGTCCGCAACCCCCAGGCTATGGACTGGTATCGGTCGGTGGCCTGTTAGGAACAGGCAGGCACAGCAGGAGGTGAGCAGCCAGCGAGCAAAGCTTCATCTGCCGCTCCTCATCGCTCGCATTACCACCTGAACCACCCTTCCACCCCCCCGTCTGTGGTAAACTGGTCTTCCATGAAACCTGTCCCTGGTGCCAAAAATGTTGGGGATCACTGATCTAGAATGTAAGCTCTGTGAAAGCAAGGAAATTTCCAATCCATGAACATGGTGTATACATGTCCATTTATTTAGATCTTCTTTAATGTGTCTCAACAGTATCTTGTAGTTTTCAGTATAGAAATCTTGCACATCTTTTGTTAAATTTATTCCTAAGTATTTTTTTAAAGATTTTTTTGATGTGGACCATTTTTTTTTAAAGTCTTTATTGCATTTGTTACAATATTGCTTCTGTTTTATGTTTTGGTTTTTGGCTGCGAGGCATGTGGGATCTTAGCTCCCCAACCAGGGATTAAACCTGCACCCTCTGCACTGGAAGGCGAAATCTTAACCACTGGACCACCAGGGAAGTCCCAGTATTTTTGTTTTTGATGCTAATTGTAAAGGGAATTATTTTAAATCTCACTTTACAATGGTTTCCTGCAAGTATATTAACATAAGACTGATTTTTGTATATTGATCATGTATCTTGCAGCCTTGCTAAATTCATTTATTAGTTTCAGTAGTTATTTCGATTCCTTAGAATTTTCTATATAAACAATCACATCACAGGAATTCTCTGGCAGTACAGTGGTTAGGACTCCATGCTTTCACTGCTGAGGGCCCAGGTTCAGTCCCTGGTCAGAGAACTAAGATCCCACAAGATGAGCATCCAAAAAAAAAAAAAAATTACATCACATGTAAATATTGACAGTTTTACTTCTTCCATCTGATCTTTATGCCCTTTATTGCTTTTTCTTGCCTTATTGCACTAGCTAGGATCTCCAATATAATTTTGATCAGAAGTGGTGGGAGTGGAAATCCTTGATTTATTTCCAATTTTAAGGGAAAAGTAGTAAATATTTTACAACTAAGAATGATGCTGGTTGTAGGTTTTTTTGTAGATGCCCTTTATCAGATTGAGGAAGTTCAGGGCAGAGAATTTTATCTGTTCACTGATTTATACCAAATGTGTAGCATAATGCTGTCAGAGAGCACTTTCTCAGTAAACACTTGTTAAATGAATGAATGCATATAAGATGCATGGCACAGTGGCTAGTAATTTGGCGTTGGACTTTAATTAACTGTGTGATTTAGGGCAACTAATTTAACCTCTCCTCTTCCTTCTCTGTAAAATGGGGATAATAATGGTACATATTACCTAGGGTTGAGGATTTAATGAGAGTATCCATGTAAAGGAAGAGCACAGTGTCTGACATGGTTAGTGCTCAACAAACATTAACTTTTTTTTTTTTTAAACATTAACTTTTATTACCTCACTTCTCTGAGCCTTATGTTTTTTTCCCTCTATAAAAGAGGGAATGTTCTAATCCTTAACTCCTAGGGTTATGATAGGGTTAAATGACATTATGCACATAATGTGCCTAGCACAATTCCTGGCACAGAGAAAGTCATTAATAAATGTTTGCTATTATTATTTACCAAGTCCCCTACCTATGTTGAATGGAGGGACATGGAGATCTGTTGATCAAGGACCCAGTCCACTGGAAGCTCACAGCCTGATGGCAGGGACACATAAGTATAGGAATCATTACAACACTGTAATAAGGGCATATATAAAGCCATCTGTGGACCCAGAGGCGGAAGCTGGCTGCTGAAATCTGACAGTTAAATCAGGTCCCTCTCAACTCAGACATTGGCTTAGACCTAAAAGGAAACAATTGTTTATAGCAGGAAAAATTGGAAACAATCTAGGGCTTGGAATAACTTGTGGTACGTCCTTATAATGCATCAGTGTGAAGCTTTAAACTTGCTGCGGAACAGGGGATGGGGACTGGCTGGGGGCACCGGATGTGAATTACTTTTCATTAGACCACTTTGTAACTTGCATCTTGTACCATGTTCAAAATAAATAAAAATTTTAAAATAAAAAAAAATTATGCTATGGAAAAATATCCAATGCCACCGGTCAATATTCACGATTGACTGCTACCATATGAAAAAAATTAATTTGTCAAACGGCAACCTTTTACACCCGCCTAGAAAAAAGGCGGAATAGGGGTACAACAAAATATTAGCAGTAACCGCCCATTGGTGGGATTAATGTTGAATTTTACTTTCTCCTCTGGGCTCTTCGAGATTTTGCAAAGGTTCTACATTAAGCACCACGAGTTTTGTTTTGTTTTTTGGCTATTAAAGGTATTAACAAAAACTACAAGTCCCGGTAGATTTCGCGCCTCCGACTTCTGAAGACCGGCCTTCCCCCTGCGCAATGAACGCTGGGATTCGAAGTCCAGCCCCAGAAGCAAGGTGGGACGCACAGTACCGGCACAGATGACAGAGGAGGGATCACCGCTATTTCAACCAGTGGACAATGCGCACCGGACCTGAGTGGCACACGCAAAACCAATAGATGAGCGGCTAAGCCTGAGTGACGTGCGCTTCAGCCTACGGGCGGCCCATGGGGCGGTGCGGTGCGCCGCGGCCGTAGTGCGAACCATGGGAGGTGGCTGGTGGTGGGCTCGGGCTGCCCGCCTTGCCCGACTCCGCTTCCGGGGGGCGCTGCTGCCGCCTCCGCGGCCCCGGAGCGGGGGCGCCCGGGGGTCCTTTGCTCCTGGCCATGGCCCCCGCGCTGGGGCTTCGCCGCCCCCAGTGTCCGAGCTGGACCGCGCAGACGCCTGGCTCCTCCGGAAGGCTCATGAGACAGGTCTGGGGCTGTGGCTGGGGTCGGCCCGGATGGGAGAGGGGGTTCCGCATAGCTGAGCTGTCCGCGCGCGCGAGTGGAGGATGGTGGTGGGATTTCTGCTGGAAACGGGGCCCGGGCTCAGGAGGGAGAAGGGCTTCCGTGTAAGCGCAGGGAAGCGCTGGCTGCAAGAGCGCAGTCTGTCCGCATAGGAGAAGGGCTTGTGGATGGGACCGTGGGTCCGGTTTATGGGGTGCAGTAGGGATTGGAGAGGTTGGTCGGGTCAGGACGGGCAGCCTTATCAAACTGCGCTGTCTGGGTGGGAGAGGCTTCCAAAGAGGGCTATGGGCGGGGGAGTTGCCTACAAGAGGGGGCCTCGTTGGAGTGGCCAGTTCAGATTAAAGAGGCGACCACTCTGCATAAAGCGGGAGCGTGGAGCCCCACAGAAGAGGGAGGAAGTTGCGGATTAGAAGAGGGAACAACCAATAGAAGAAAATCTCTGGGCTGATTGGAGGGCGTGCTGCTCCTGGCTGCAGGGGGCGGGGCCTCATGTGGGCGGTGGGGGTCCGGATTGGAGAGGACTGGTCTTGTAGGTACAGGATGGGGTAGGGGTGGGGGGATTGTGACCCGACTAGTCCCCGTTAGTGCCACACCAAGGACTTGAATGGATGTGAATGACACCAAGGAAGAGCATACCCAGCAGCAGATAGTGAGGTTTCAGAAAACTGAAGGGGGAGGCTGGAGAGAGGCCTGGGGGAGTGGGGGGGGGGTAAAAATTTGTCGGGAGGTCTGAGGAAGAAGTGAGGGGGCACCCCTTGGGGATACACATGTGGGGAGGACGTTGACCAAGATGACCTCTTGGGACCTTCCTCTCCTCAGATTTAGGTTCTGCAATTTTGATCTTAGATCCTCCGCCAGATTCTGCAGACTGTCTTGAATCTTTGGTGTTGCAGAGTTTGGGGTGGGTAGGGGCTCAGAGGTGGAGACGAGAGAGGGTTTTTGGGGGATAGGGTTTGGTAGGCGGACCGCCAGGACAAGGTGGGGATTTGGGGCCAGACTGGGTGGTGAGATGAAGAGGCGCCCCTCAGTTTGACTGTCTGGGCTGGGGGGCTGCAGAGCAGGGTTTGGGCTGATGCTGATTTCTCTGCCCCGCCCCACCCCCTCCAGCCTTCCTCTCCTGGTTCCGCAATGGCCTCCTGGCATCAGGCATCGGGGTCATCTCCTTCATGCAGAGTGATATGGGTCGGGAGGCCGCCTACGGTGAGTGCAGACCCCAGTGTCGCCCCCACCAGGGAGTGTGGGCGCTCCCTCCCCCACTGGGGAAGGTAGACTCCTGCCCCATCCCGTCACCCCCCCAGAGTAAACGTCGCTAGAACCCCTCATTCTTCCCCCACCGGAAGCGGCCTCACCTTCACTTGTGAGTGTCCACCTTCTACCCACCCCATCCCTACCTCCTGGGCACTGGACCCACCAGAGGGGGTGGCTCAGGGCAGGGCTGTGGGTCCTCATCCTTTCCAATCTGACTTCTCAACAAAGATGAGGGTCCCTGTCCCAGCCCCACCCCCAGCCTGGTCCTGCCCCTGCCCCTCCGACCTTATCTTTGCTCTCAGACCAGCCCCCCACCTCCAAGCCTAGCCACCCCTCCGATTCTTTCTCCTGTCCCCGACCTTGGCTCTGTACTGTCCCTGATCCCTACCCCGCTCTTGAGTGTGCCCCATCCCCTTTCTAACGGGCCACCTCAGTCCCGTGAACGGCCTGGGTCCCCAGGATCAGCCTCCCTGACGCCGGCCCACACTCTGTCCCACAGGCTTCTTCTTGTTGGGCGGCCTGTGTGTGGTGTGGGGCGGCGCCTCCTATGTGGTGGGCCTGGCGGCGCTGCGGGGGCCCATGCAGCTCTCGCTGGGGGGCGCGGCCGCAGGCGTGGGCGCCGTGCTGGCCGCCGGCCTGCTGTGGGCTTGTGCCGTCGGCCTCTACATGGGCCAGCTGGAGCTGGACGTGGAACTGGTGCCCGAAGACGACGGGACCGCCACGGCGGAAGGGCCGGACGAGGCGGGCCGGCCGCCACCGGAGTGAGCCGCAGGGCCGCGGGGAACGGCCGGGCACTGGACTGCCGGGGCCCGAGGACCGGGACATTAAAACCTGACCCTTCCCTCGCTCCCGATTCCGAGTGGTGGTTGCTTTTGCGGGGATGCCGAGCGAAGGAGGAGGGTAGGGGCGGAAGGCGCTGGGGGGCACGCGGAGATACCTAAGAAGGCAGAAAAGGAGAGAGGAGCTCCTTGACCCCAGAGAGGAGCCACAGAGCGGGAGCAGGCGTTTAATTCACCGGGGCGGAGAGCCCTGGTCCCCACCCATCCCCCAGGTCCGGCCACGTGGGGGGCTGTTCCAGTCCTCAGTCCCCCTTCCGCTGCACCCTGGTGCCCAGGGGCCCCGGGTAGGGCAGGCCCAGCGCGGGGTAGAAGGCCTCGGGGAGGGTGGGGCCCGGGCCCAGCCTCTGCAGGTGCGGGTACACGAGGCCCAGCTCGGCAGGGCCGTAGCGGATGGTGCCAGGCGCGCACAGGCCCCGCACCACGGGGGGCAGGAAGCCAGTGTGCAGGAGGGAAGGTGGCGGGTCCCCAGGAGGCGCCAGGCCCCACGGCCCCACCAGGTCCTGCTTCAGGGCCCCCGCCCGGATGACCGACGTGAACTCGGGCCTCGTTGGGGCCAGGTGGCTGGACGGCTCCTCATCCCCACTGTCCTCCGGGTCTTCTGTCTCCCCCGGGCCAGGCTCCACTTTGATGGGTTTGCCCCGGGGCTGGGGGGCCTTGTCCTCCTGCGGGGGGGCGGCCTGCTTTCCTTCCACTGGAGGCTCTGGCTCTGCAAGAGGAAGATTCTGAAGGGCTCCGTGTGTGCGCGTCCCCAGCCCTCAGCCTTCCCATCTGTGGAATAGAGCGGCGCCCGGTGGTCAAGACCCGAGACCCGTGGATCTCTGCTGGAGGGGTTTTGTCCCCTTAGGGGACATTTGGCAAAGTCTGGAGGCATTTCTGGTTGTCACAACTGGGGAGGAGGACACTCCTGGATTCTAGTGGGTAGAAGTCAGGGGTGCTGCTAAAAGCCCTACAATGCATGGCACGGCCACCACCACAAGGCGTGACCATGCCCCAGACGCCAGAGGCTCTGGTCTGGACCCAGGCTGTCCTTCGAGGACTTCCTTCGAGGATGGAAGGAAGTTCCATACCTGCACTGGCCACCTATGGCCACCAAGCTCTTCAAACGTGGCGAGTACAACTAAGGAAATGGAATTTTAATTTTAATCTTACTGTAAATAGCCACATGTGAAGCTAGTGGCTTCCGCACCAGACAGCACAGGTCCCAGAGGCCACTCGGAGCCTCCCAGGGGCTGGGGTGGGAGGTGGGCTCACCTGTGGGTGCTGGCTCCGGGCTGGACGTGTCTTCATGGGCCACGCTGGCCGGAAGCTGGAAGGCGTCCAGAGGTATCTGGCCCCCCTCGGCTTGACTGGGACAAGACAGATGGGATTGGGAGCTCGAGTCCCGGGCCACCCGGCCTCTGGTGAGGGGAGACTCCCTCCTGCCTGCCAGTCTTGTGAGTGTAGACTTCCCTTCCCCCTCTGAGTGTAGACGCTTCCCCCCGCCCCCCTGCAGTGACTGGAGAGCCCCCGCCCGAGGCACTTAGGACTCATCATTGGACCCCAAACTCCAAGTTGGCTTCTAGCCCAGCTTGGCCCAGTCTCCCGAGGCCAAACCTTTGCAGCCTGTGGCCGCCTGGTTGTCACCACCTAAGTGTCCCCCGGGTACCTCATGCTCATCTGACCTCAGCATCTTCCTTCCAAACCTGCTCCTCTCAGAGGCTCAGACCCAGGCCCCGCAAAGCCAGAGGTGGCCGGATGGCCGCCTCCCCTCCTCCGCCTGTGCTGCCTGGCATTTCCCAGGCCCTGCCCCTGGCCTCCCAGTCCCTGTCTTGTCCCACAGACCTCCCTCTACATGGCAGCCAGAGTGGTCTTTCCAAGAAGCAGATTTGACTGTGACTCTCTCCAGCCCTAAACCCTTCCATGGCTCCCCAGCGCCCCCACCATCATCCTCAGCTTCGTCTCTCGAGACTCTATACTCCAGCCCGGAGCACTCCCTTTAGCTCCTCAGATGGGTCCGGCTGTGACTCTGAGCCTTTGCCTATGCTGTGCCCTCGGCCTGGAACGTCCTTCCCACCTCCAGCTTCTTTCCATCATCTGCTCTGCTCTGTGGTGGCCCTCCCCTGGTAAGAGCCTGCCATGGCTCCCCAGTGCCCCAGAATCAACCTGGGCCTGAGGCCACTTCATATCCGCCTCTTCCTCCCTGGAAGCGATTGTCACTCCCCCACCCACCCCTGGCCTCCTGCAAGCTCATTCCTCCTCCAGGCCTTTACACTCACTGGACGCTATTCCCCTTCATGTTTTCACCACCACCGCCCACATCTGTCCTTTTCTAGAAGCCCTCCCTGCAGAGCCCCCACACTAAGGTGGGGAGAGCTGGCAGAATCTTCTGGAGGGAGTTCTGAGCTCCCCGTGGGAGAGGAGAGGGGCGCAACCCTCACCTGAGCACGTAGCTGACCCAGAGCACGTGGCGATCTCCAGGGCTCTTCCCGCTCACGGCCACGGTGGCCACGGACTGCAGCCACACGAAGCCCCCGGCGCGCTGCAGCCAACGGTAGTAACCAGTCATCACCTGGCCCTTGTCCAGCACTGGGCCCAGCCCAGGGACCGGAAACACCGGAAGGGATGGGGTAGGGGCGGGATGAGGTGAGAGGGGCAGAGAGAGGCAGTGGGAGAGAGGTGGACAGGGAGATGGGCAGAGAGAGGGCAACAGGGAAACGGGAAGGGTGAGACGGTGTGGAGAAGAGAAAGGCAAAGTACAGAGAGGGAGGCAGAGAGAGCCCGAGTCAGAAACACCGAGAGGTGACCCGGCGTCAAGGCCCCGGGATTTTGAAGGGTGGGTCAGAGCGACCCCACGGTTCCCCTTACTCCCCACGCCCCCATCCTGAGCCGTTGCTCAGTCTCCTTGCTGCTCTTCCTGTGCTGAGTGGAGCCCCCGGAGGTGGCAGCAGGAGGGACTGTGGTCAGCCCGGGAGAAGGACTTCCAGGGAGTGGGGCAGTGGGGGTGCTCAAGTCTGGGGTGAGGGGTCCTCACGGTCCAGGTGGCTTTGGCGGATCCTGGTTGCATCCTGCCCGTGGACAAACTGGTAGCAGCTGCGGCCCACTAGCTCCGAGGGCCCCAGGTCCATGTGGTCGCTGACTCTGAGGGCAGGGGGCAATAGACAGGAGGGGAGAAGGGGTCCCAGACCATGGGGTGGGGAGAAAGAGACAGGGTTGGCTCTGGAATCCCTCAGGGTCCAAACCCTGGCTCTGGAGTGCTCTGGGTCTCAGTTTTTCCCTCTGTAAAATGGGTGGGAGAATATTTAAAATAATAGTGTCCCTCCTCGGGCAGCTATGGACATTCAAGCAGACGGCACTCCTGGGTGTGGGGTGGCCCGGGCACTCCGGAGGCGCTCGGTGCGTGGAGACTATTTCGCTATTTAATTTCCCCCCACTGCGTGGTGCGGGAGAGTGGACGAGAGATGAGAGGCCGGAGAGGCAGAGAGAAATAGGAGCAGGGAAGGGCGGAGCTCTGCAGAAGGGAGGGCCTGGGCCTCTCAGAATCGAGCACAGCCCCGCCTCCATCCCAGAGGCCCCGCCCCAGGCCCCGCCCTAGCCTCCGCCTTCACTCCCTCTTCCAGTTCGCCCTCCGCTGCTTTCCCTCCTCCCGCGGCTCCCCAGGGCCCCAGCCGCCCCCACCCCCCGACCCCGAGCTCCTCTGACTTCCTGCCTACCCCGCTCTCCCGTGCGCTCCCATCTTCCCACCTCGGCCCCCAACCCCGGTACCTGCTCTCACAAGCAAGGATGGTGAGACCCAGGCTGAGTCGGAAGACGATCATGTGTCCGTGCAGCGGCAGCTCAGCCAGTGGGGCCGGGGGCAACGTGTGGCCAAGGGCCACAAGGCCCAGGGCGCGGGCCCGAAGGCGACCGGTCACATGGATGACCTGCAGGTGGCGGGCGCGATCGGAGGAGGGCAAGGCGGGGCCAGTGGGGTGGGAGGACCACATCCTGGCCACAGGGCCTGGCTCTGGCTGTCATCCCCAAGAACAGGGGCCCGTGGACAGAGCTGGCATGAATACAGGCGCTATCCTCGGGCCAGGGAGGGGACCCGGGAGTCAGAGGCTGGGGCGGAGAGCTCACACCTACCTTGTACCCTGAGGCCTTGACATGCAGCCCCCTCTTGGTGAGGGTGGATTTCATGCGGATGAAGAAGGACCGCTCCTGGACCCGGGAGGAGGGGGGCACCTCGGTGGGGCTGGCCTCTGGGGCGAAGAGTGAAGGAATGTTATGGGGTCCTGAAAAGGACACGCATGGGCCACCCCTGCCCTCTACAGAGCTATCCAGACACAGGGTCATGGCCACAGTCACACAGACGCACCTACTGGTTCTACAAGCCCACTGACATCCTACACCAACCTCCCCTCCCAGCAGCACCCAGCCTGGTCTTTCTAAAGCTCAGATCTGACCCCATCCCTCCTCTGCTCTGAACCTGCCATGGCTCCCTAGTACCCTTGGGGGAAAGCCCAGCTCCTCCTCACCATGGCTTAAAACTTTGGCAAGAACTGCCTCCTGCTGACATCATCTCTAGCCACAACCTCCAGGTCTCAGATCAGACATCTCCTCCAGGAAGTCCTCCCTGACCCCCAGGCTGGGTCAGCTGCCCCTCTGGGGTCTCCTACCCCAGCCCTGCCCACCCTGGGTCATCACTGTCTGGGGACAGGGTCAGTCTCCCCCACTGGACTGTGAGCCCCGGGAGGGTGGGGCTGGGGCTCTTGTCACCACTGTGTCCTCAGCCCTGCCCAACAGAGGGCTGAGCACAGAGTGGGGGCTTGGGCTATAGCAACAAATAAGCCACACAAGTACAGATTATTCTATAAACCCTGTGAAATTGTCTTATAAATATGCTCACACCCAGATGACCCTGTGCCTCAAACTGAGGTGTAAATATAATCACACTCCCTAACAGTCCCACACGTGTCACAAACATCTCCCCAAGCTTGCAAGCACTGCTGATAGCTCAGATGGTTTGGGTATTAAGCAAACCCCATATAAGAAAAGCTTATTTATGAGAAAGATAACCTCAGTCCCCCAATATCTCAGAGCTAAAAGGAACTTTCAGGGTAATCTCCAACACCCTCCCCAAAATGGAGTGGAATTTTCCACTGGAGAGAAGGGGTAGAAGCACAGACGCTGGAGTCAGACAAGCCTGGGCTGGAGTCCAGCTCAATCACTTACAGCTGACCTGGGACACTTAACCTCTCTATGCTGTGCCCCAGTTTCCTCCTCTATAAAATGGAGATAGTCATAGCTCCTGCTTTGTGGGCTTGTGGTTAGGATTTAATAAAATTATGTACTTAAAGGCAGGGCACGTGTAAATGCCCAATAAGCACACGTTGTTATTATTATTTACCAAAGCCTGGTTCCATCTGTCACCCACAGGCACCCACCTCCACTCTGCAGCCAGAGGGGGTCTTTCTAAAGTTCAAATCTTGGGGATCCAGGCAATCTTAGGGAGCCACGTCTCGCTACCTCAATTTAGACTCTGATTCATTTTACAAAAACTTGCTTGCAAAACTCTAACAAGAGTGTTTTTGTATAAAGGAGACATAGTTGGATACACTGTACCCAGCATCGCCTAAGCTACCCTCAGGCCTCTTTCTTTGGGGATCCTGAGAATTACCGATCTCAGGGGTATCCGCAAGCGAGGAGGACGATGAGGAGGAGGAGGAAGAGGAGGGGACGGAGGGCGGGGTGGGGGGCCCGGGGATCGGGGTCCGCAACCCCAGTTGCTCCAGCACCTCGGAGTGGTCCCCCGGATGAATGTAGTCGAAGAGGCTGCTGCCCGTCAGCTCCACCTGCCGGCGAAGGAGGGGGATGCAGGGGGCGGGTGAGGTGCGCGCGCAGTCACTCGCCCGCCTGTTCTGCCAGACTCACTCGCCTGCAAGCAGGTGTGTGTTTTTATTAGAAAAAAAAATATATATTTAAACGCTTTTAAAGGCGGATATAAACTTAGGCGCTTCCCGTGCCCTCCCACTTCAAACCCAGAGATTATGAAGGATTTTCTGCCCCTGCCTACAGTATAAAGAACCTGTGTGTGTGGTTGGGATGGGGGGTGTTGTAAGCCTTCATTTACGCAGCTCTTGCTTACTCACTCACCCCCATACAGCAAACAACTGCGCCCTGAAATGACTCACAGGATGGAAATCAGGACACAAGCAGTGGAATGGCTTTCAAACTCTTTAAAGAGTTAGAACCTTTTAATTAGACAGACTTCTACATTCAATTCATCCCTCAAATCTCTCACAGCAGTCCCCTTATCTCCACACCTTCCCAGTCCCGGCACCCATCTTCTCCCTGCTGTGTTTCTGTCCCAGCGTCCTCACTGGTCTTCTGGCCTTCAGTCCCCACGTACATACCCCTCCCTAAGTTACTCCCCTGACCATGGCCCTCCTCCTCTCAGAAACCTCCCATGGGACTTCCCTGGTGGTGCAGTGGTTAAGAATCCGCCTGCCAATGCAGGGGACACGGGTTCGAGCCCTGGTCCGGGAAGATCTCACATGCCACGGAGCAACTAAGCCCGTGCGCCACAACTACTGAGCCTGCGCTCTAGAGCCCGCGAGCCACAACTACTGAGCCCACAACTACAGAAGCCCGTGCGCCTACAGCCCGTGCTCCGCAACAAGAGAAGCCACCGCAATGAGAAGCCCGCGCACCGCAACGAAGAGTATCCCGCTCACCGCGACTAGAGAAAGCCCGTGCGCAGCAACGGAAAGCCAACGCAGCCAAAAATAAAAATAAATAAAATAAAATTTTAAAACAAGGAAAGAAACCTCCCATGGCTCCCACAGCCCCTGGGCTTGGGGTCACATGCTTCCCTCTATCCCTCATTAAACATCCCCCCCACACACACCAGCTTCGAGCCTTTCCCCCCACTCCCTTCCTCTTGTCCATATTCTCCCTTCAGGGTCTTCCTCCTCCAGGAACCTCCAACAACTCACTGAAGAGCTGCTCACGAAGGCCAAATACCAACGCACTGAATTTTCTAAATTTACCATTTGTTAAAATCTTTGTAAAAATGATAAAAGTTGACAGCAATTTGTACTGATTGGATTGGCAAGGCCTAAGATGCTGCAAGGAGCCAAGACTCCAGGGATGGGGGCTTTTGGCTTCTCTTTGCCCTCCTTTTACCTTTCAGCCACCAGCTGCAGGAGCTGGAAGAGAAACAGTGGGTTGAAATAAAGGCAAAATGCAAACTAGTCAACTAAAATGCCACAGAAAATCTTCCAAGCTGGAAAACCCAAGGCCTTCCGGTACGAATTGCTGTAATCCTTTAAAAGTGTTAAGAATAAACACGTTTTGGTAAATATGGTACAGTTGGCAACCACTCATAGGCAAATTTATCTTTCTGCTATTTTGCTTTCTCCAAATCGACCTCTTACTTTAATAACCCTCCTCTGCCTGGGAGGAGGAGCCATGTTAGGTGCCATGTGGGGTTCCAAGGAACACACTTTGGGAACCAAAGATCCAGTCCTTTTTTTTTTTCATGCTGGGATGGTGAGGCCAGGAGAGAGGAGAGCCAGCAAGGGAGATGGCAGCTGAGCCAGTCCAGGCAGGCTGCTGCGGGCCCCTTACCTGTGAGAGACCCAGATAAATGGAGACTGTCTCTGAGATGTAGAGAAACTTCCCTTCCTGGTTCAAGGCAAACACGAAGCCGTCCAGGGACTAGAGTGGGGAGAGACGGGGTCAGGGAGAGGAGGGCCTGGCATCTGTAAGAGGTTCTGAAATCTGGATCTCAGCCTGGGATGGATTATTCTGGGGGTAAAGCGCTTCAGTGGCCCTGGGGGGGAGCAGGAGGGGGAGCCTGAGCATTCTGCCTCCCAGTTCTGGGGCTCCCCCACAGGACCGATGCTGGAGAAAAGGGTGCGGTTCTTCCGAGACGGCCACCAGGTGGCAGCAAGGAGCAGCAGGCAGGGAAGGGGCCTCACCTGCAGGATGTGTCCTCCCAGGTGCTGCTCGAAGACTTCGGAGACCAGCGCCACGGGGCCCCTGCGGCCTGGGGCTGGGGGAAGAGGGAGGGGTGAGGCCAGGGCCTGTTGGTTTGACCCCTGACCTTCTGGGCAGACCCCCAGGGAGCCAGGCTACATATCTCCCTCTCTTCTCCCCAGTCCTGCAGCCATCTTGGGGGGTTGGGGGGACCTGGGCCCTGTCAGGGAGAGACCTGGGGTGTGGGGAGGGGTGGGTGGGGCAGGGGTGGGTGGGACAGACAAACTGAGACACACAGAGACACAGAGACACCAGGGGATGCAGAAAGGGATTCATTCATTCATTCACCCATTCATCCATTCAGTCATTCAGCAAACTCCCTGAGCATCAGCAGTGTGCCAGGCCCTGCGCTGGGTAGTGCTGGGGACACATAGGTGACCAGGACAACCCAGCCCTGCCCTCACAGGGTACCCAAGCCAGGGCAGTTATAAACAAGCAAGAAACTAACAAATATAGAACTATCATTTGTGGCCAGTGCTATGAAGAATCGAATAGGTGGTGTGAAATAAAGAAGCATGGGGGGTTTCCCTGGTGGCGCAGTGGTTAAGAATCCGCCTGCCAATGCAGGGGACACGGGTTCGAGCCCTGGTCCAGGAAGATCCCACATGCTGCGGAGCAACTAAGCCTGTGTGCCACAACTACTGAGCCTGCGCTCTAGAGCCTGCAAGCCACAACTATTGAGCCCACGTGCCACAACTACTGAAGCCTGCGCCCCTAGAGCCTGTGCTCCGCAACAAGAGAAGACACCGCAGTGAGAAGCCCGTGCACCGCAACGAAGACTAGCCCCCCGCTTGCCGCAACTGAAGAAAGCCCGCGTGCGGCAACAAAGACCCAACGCAGCCAAATATTTTATTTATTTATTTATTTAAAATAAATAAATAAATAAATAAATAAAAGAAGCAGCATGGGGTAAGGCCTGTTGAAGGAGGGGGTGTTTGAGCTCAGACCTGAAGGGTGATAGGAGACAGAAAAGGAGAGAGACAGAGAGACAGAGAAAGAGACATTGAGAGACAAAGACAAATAGATGGACAGAGAGATATAAGGAAATAGAGAAAGAAATAAGGATGTTACAACTCAACAACAAAAGGATGAACAACCCAATTCAAAAATGCGCAAAGGATTTGAACAGACATTCTTACAAAGAAGATGCACAAATGGCCGATAAGCACATGAAAAGATGTTCAACATCATTAGTCATTAGCAAAATGCAAATCAAAACCACAATGAGAGATCACTTCACACCCGCTAGGATGGTTCGAATTTTTTTAAAAAATAGAAAATAAGTGTTGGCGAGGATGTGGAGAAATTGGAACCCCCGTGCATTGCTGGTGAGAATGTGAAACGATGCGCCACTCTGGAAAATAGTTTGGCAATTCCTCAATAAGTCAAACATAGAATTACCATGTAACCCAGCAATTCCACTCCTAGGTATACACCCCAAAGAATTGAAAACAGGTGCTCTAACAAATACTTGTACATGAATGTTCATAGCAGCATTACTCCTAATAGCCAAAAGGTGGAAACAACCCAAATGTCCATTAACTGATGAATGGATAAATAAAATGTGCTATATTCATAGAATGGAAGATTATTCATCCATAAAAAGAAATGGAGTACCGATCCATGCTACGACGTGAATGAACTTTGAAAACATTATGCTAAGTGAAAGAAGCTGAACACAGGGGCTACACAGTGTAGGATTCAATTTATATGAAACGTTCAGAAGAGGCAAATCCAGAGATGGAAAGCAGATCAGTGATTGCCAGGGGCTGGGGGGAGGGGCAGGAGGAATGGGGAGGGACTGCTAATGGGACAGGGTTTTGGGAGGGTGATGAAAATGTTTTGGAACTAGACAGAAGTGCTGGTTGCACAACATTGTGAATGTGCTAAGTGCCACCGAACTGCACACTGTAAAATGGTGACTTTCATGTTATATAAATTTTACCCCAATAAAATTTTTTTAAAAAGAGAGAGGGGTAGAGACATATATAGACACAGAGAAACTGAGACAGAGATAGGTAAAGACAGAGAGACATAAAGAGATGGAGGGACAGAGGGAAAGAGATGCACAGAGACAGATACAGAGAAAGTGGCAGGAAGACAGAGATGGTGAAGTAGACAGAAGCAGAGACACAGGCCGACCCATCCCCCGCAGCGAGGAGCAAAGGGCTCCAGACATCCATGCTGGGCATGGGCAGAGGCCCTGTGTTCCTGGACCCTGTTCCCACCCAGGATGCCCTCCCTGACCCTGCAGAGAACGACCCCCGCAAGGGGTCCGTGCCCAGACTGGGGAGCCAGTGACCTCGAGGGTCCCCAAGCATCTGGCTCCTGCAGGGCTGAGGGTCCAGTTCTGGTGTTAAGCCCCAGGACTGTTCCTCCCTGGCTGTGTGCCCTGGGACCAGTGCCTTCACTTCTCTGTGCCTCAGTTTCCTCCTCTGTCAGGTGGGTTTGCTAAGCGAGCTTATCTCACAGGGGTGTTGAGCATTCAGTTGGCTTAGGGAGCTGAAAGGGCCTACCAGGCGCCCGCATGCAGCAGGTGCTCTGAAACAGAGCTGGGATCAGTATTAATAGCGTGATTACTATTGTTATTTCCAGACCATCAAAACACCAGGCGGCGAAACGCCGCCCCCTCCCCCCCAATCAGGACGCAGCTCCCAAGCCCCGCCCCCAGCCCCTTAATGTTTGGTCACGCCTCCTCTCCCAGGAGCACCCCCAACATCCCCACGGCTGTTCACACCCTTTTTCCACCCCCGCCTGGAGCTCCAGGAACAATAACTGGGGGGGGGGGGGTGATGGGGACCCCTCCCCCGAGATGCAGCGGGAACCAGCCGGGTGACAGGCGGGAACAATGCCGCCTGCTAATTGTCGCAATTTTCCCCTGTCATTTTTGCTAATTCCTTCATTTTCCCTCTCACAGGATCAGCCCAGGTCAGACTGAACTGCTGCAATTAACAGCCTTAATGGGCACGTCGGGAGGGGGGTGTGTATAGCGGGAGGGCTCAGCCACTTGCTGTTCCCCCATCCTTTCCCCGGCCTCTGTCCCCATCCCTGACTGATGTGTCTTATTACCCCTGGCCTCCCCCTGCCCCAAATCCACCAACTCCCTGACTCCTCTCTCTGTGTTCCCTCCTCTCTCCCACAAATACCTCAACTCCTGTGTCCCCCAAATTCAGCTGCGGGCTCTTCCCTACTCTCAGATCTGCCCCCTCCTCACATCCGGACCCCAACCATCATTTGCTCATTCAACAAACATTTGCTGAGTTTCTTATCAGAGCCTGCCTCTGCTGGAACAAAACTGTCCCAGTTGTCATCTTCCCTCACACACAGAGGGGGCGCTGAGGGGCCGAGGGGAGAAGCCAGGACTTCTCCCAGGGGTTCCCCTCCACCTCCCATTCTCAACTGCCCTGAGGGATTTGCTGCCCTGGGCTAGGGCAGCTAACGAAGGGCTGGGACTTCATTAGCTTTGGAAGTCTGGGAGAGGGAGCCCCCTGCCATAATCAGAGTGCCTTGCTCCCTGGGAGCAGGCCTGAGGACTGGAGTGGGTGCATGTCTGCCTGTACTTTCCTCAGCTGCATCTGTGAAATGGGTCTAGGGCTGGAGCTGAATGGGTTCATGCATGCAAATGGCACACAACCAGGTACCCAGTAGGTGAGTCCTGCACTATTCTTAGGATAAGCCCTACTTCGGGCACCTCTACCTTTTGGGGAGGCTTCCTTACCATCCACCTTGACCCTTGCTTTCTCCCACGCCTTCACCCATATTCTGCAAGTCCTGAGGCTGGCCCCTCACTGCATCACCTGAATCCAACCACCTCTCACCCCACTGCTCCCACCCTGGTCTAGCTGCCCCACCTCCCACCTGGACCACTGCACTTGCCTCCTCACTGGGCTCCCAGCTTCTGCCCTCACATCCACCACCTCTGTGACTCCCATCTCACTCGGGGTAACAGCCAAAGTCTTCACCACGGCCTGAGAGGCCCTGCAGGACCTGGCCCCTGACCCGCTGACCACTTCCTGCCTCACTTACTCCTCTCTGGAGCCCCTGACCTCACAACTGTGGCCTGCATCTAGCAAGCTGATTGCTGCCTGCCTCAGGGCCTTTGCACTTGCTGTTCCCTCTGCCTGGAAAACTCTCCTTCCAGCTTTTCTCCTAGCTTTTGCTCCCTCACCTCCTTCCAGTCTCAGCTCAAAGGTCACTTACTCAGAGAGGCAGTGACTGACCTGTGAGTTGTGATGTCCCCCCTCCTCCCCTCACACAGTTCTATAGTCACCCAAGGAATATTTAGTGACCCCTTACTGTGTCCCAGGCACTATTCTAGGCTCAGCACACAACGTGCTGTAGGGGAGAAACACAATAAACAAGAGAAATAAAAAATATATAGTATTAGATGATGATTAGTACTATGGAAAGAAATAAGGCAGGAAAGGACGATAGGACATGCTGGGAGCAGGGGGTTGTCTTTTTTTTTTTTTTTTTAAGCACCTACTATATGCCACGTACTATCCTCTCTCTCTTTTTTTTAAAGTCTTTATTGAATTTGCCACAATATTACTTCTGTTTTATGTTTTGTTTTTTTGGCCCCGGGCATGTGGGATCTTAGCTCCCTGACCAGGGATTGAACCTGCACCCCCTACATTGGAGGGCGAAGTCTTAACCACTGGACCACCAGGGAAGTCTCAGGGTTGTCATTTTTAATAGAGTGGTCAAGGAAGGCTTGACTGAAAAGCCCACATTCTAAGGGAAGGGAGTTCCTGGTGGAAGCCCAGCAAGTGCAAAGGCCCTGAGGTGGGAACAGGCTTCTCTGAACAGCAAGGTGGCCCATGTGTGGGGGGGTGTTGAAGAGGTCAGAGGGGTAGAAAGGTGATATCAGGGAGGTGGGGGGCAGGGGACCTACCATGTCAGGTGTGTAGGCCCACCTTTGAGGGCAGGGACTTTGTCCTGTTCCCTGCTGTGTCCCCAGCACCTCGAACAGTGCCTAGCACAGGAAAGGTATTCATTGGGCGTTTGTTGAATGAATGACAAACACTGATAGGAGATCAAGGCTGTCTCCTCCCCAGACTTAGAGCCCCCTGGCTAGACTTCAACATCTGTCATCCCATTTCACAGATGGTAGAAAGGCCCAGAGAGAGGCCGAGACCTGCAACATAGGACCCATCCCTGGAGACCCACAAACATGCCAAGGATGGTGGTTGAGAAGGTGGGCTCTGGAGCCAGGCCACTTGAGTCTGAATCTCAGCTGGGCCCCTTCTCGGCTATGTGACCTTGGGCAAAGAACTTCACCTCTCTGGGTCTCAGTTTTCCCCTTCTATAAAATGGGAACATAGCATTGCCTCCCTCCAAAGAGTTTTGAGAGGATTAGCAAGTGAATTTGGATGCAGCACTCAACACTGTGTCTGACTGGTATGTTATTGCTATTATCTTTGAGGAGAACACGGGAGCTCCCTCCTTTACAGAGAGCTTGAGGCACAATGCTTTGCTCTCTGACGGCAGCTAAGTCACTGTCCTCAGTTTTCCCATCTGAACTATTGAAGCAGGTGCTTGGCCTCTTGTTGGGGACCCAGGAGAGCAGGAGATGCTCCCAATTTCTTAATTTTGGGGGTACAGCGGGAGTCCACGCAGTTCCTCCCCTGCACACTGTCCTGCCCCTCCCCCTTCCCACGTACAGGCAGGGAGGTTGCTGAGGTCAGTGGTCTTGAATTACCCGTCGAATTACCCATCCCGGCAAGCACGGAGGGGGGAGGCCGGACGCCGGTGGGGCTCTCTCAGCGTCCCCCCCCCCCTTTCTCTCCCCGGGGCTTGGGGACAATAGACAAGATGTTTATCCCCCGCTGGCGCACATGTTGTTCGCGGTAATGACAGTAATCAGCGGCGCTAATGCCGCATTCTCTCCGCGCCAGTCAATTCGCCTAATTACCGCCTGGGAAGCCGGATTATTTAAATTTAAATGGTGATTTATTGCGAGTTTAATCAATGCTATTTTCTCTCCCCCCTCCCCCCTGAGACCAGGGCAGGAGGGGAATTGGAGCCCCTCCAACCCCACCTTAAGGACAATCCTTCTTGGGGGGGGGGAAGTAGCCTAGGGTGCCCTGTCCCTGTCACCTGCGACCTCAGATGAAGACGATTCGCTCTCTTCTCGTAATAAGAGTAAAGCAATAAAACATAAAATAGAAGTGATAACAATAACATAACACTTCTATATAATGAAGTCTGAATAATAATGAAAGTAGATATCTATCTCTATGTATATATCTGTTTTACATATTCTATATTTTAACATATTATTGATTGCATTTCGTTATTGTGTCTTGGCCAGTAGGGTGTCAGCCTGTCCAGGGCAGGCACTTTTATGCAGTTTGTTTCCTGCTGGATCTCGAGGGCTCAGAACCGTAGCAGGCACACAGTAGATGCTCAATAAACCTGCAGGTAACCATTGATAACAGTGCTTGCTAGACATTGATCGTTTACTCTGTGCCAGGTGTGTTTAGGGTCTTTACACATGTAAATATTACCTGGTAGATCTTCTTCTCTTCTCAGCCCTGCGGGTGGGGGAGGGGCTTCATCATGATTCCCATTTCACAAGTGAGGCACAGAGAGGTGAGGCGACCTGCCCAGGGTCACAACGGTGGGGACTGGCTGAGTGGGGACAGGGACCCCCGTCTTTCTGAAGCTCGCCATCTTACCTGCCATATAATCCTGTTTCCCTCCCGCATCCCAAACTGGGAATTCAGACTCTAGAGGTTCCCTCTGGGGTCCCTCAGGTCTGAGTGCGGGAGTTTCTTGCCCATTAGTGGATAGGAGGCCCAGGCTGGGTCCCCTCTGTCCCGTCCATGGAGCTGTGATAATCTCCTTTGTGATAATAATGATTCATTTTCCCTGATAACAATAATAGCATTAACTGGTGGTATGATCCAGTGTGGCCAGGCCCGTGATTAGGCCAGAATTCATGAAATCGTCCCTACCTGGTGAGCCCGTTTTAGAGATGAATAAACTGAGGCTTGGACAGTAGAAGCCGCCTGATAGGAACACACAAAAGGTCTGACTCCAAATCCTGTACTCCCTCCGGGTGCAGGAGCTGGGCGAGAGCTGGCGCGCACCCTCAGATACCGGGTGCCCTGCACTGGGGGAGCGCGCCTGGACCCCCGACCCCTGCGCATGCGCACTCACCTAGGCCAGTCTGCGGCCCCGCGGACCTCAACCCCCAGGGCGGCGCCCCGAGAGCGGCGAAGCGGCGCAGGCGGAGGTAGGTGACGCTGAGGCGCACGATGGACGCCTTGTCCAGCTGGCTGGAGATGGCTCCGGGCAGCGGGAGTAGCTTGGCCAGCTCGAAGAACTCCAGGTTCTCTTTTCCGCGCCGCGAGCGCGCCGCGTTACGGGACTTCTCCTTGCGCTGCGCCTGCAGGCTGGGCGGGCGGCGCGGAGGGAGCGTCAGCGGGGCCCGGGGACTCAGGGGTCTGGGGTTGGGGGGCGAGCCTCGCCTCTTGGGGCCTCGGGAACGGGACGGGATGTTGAAAGTGGATTCAACACTCCGGAGGTGGGGCAGAGCCTGAGTGTGACTTCTACACCCGGCCGTGGAGCAGAACCTGGGGTGTAAATTCTGGGGGAAGGAGGAGGAAGAGGAGAGAGATAAGAATGTTGGGTAGGAATTCCGAGGAAGGGGGCTAGGAACAGAACGTCAGGTGTGTGGGGTGGGTGTTACAGAACAACAGTGGAGCAACTCCGGGTAAGAAATTCTGGCCCGAGGGGGCGGGGCAGAAGGTGAGTGTGAATCCTCCCGGGACACCGCCTTGGGGGCGGGCCCACAGCCCGAGGGGCGGAGCTTTGCTCACCAGGGTCCGGGCGGGGTCTTGACGACGAACCCCGGCAGAAAGTCCCAAGGGACGCTGCCGCCGCGACCTCCGCCGCACCTGACCTCGCCTCCACCGCCACTGCTGGGGTAGGGGGCCGCCATCTCCGCGGAGACCCGCTCAGGCGGGCTCAGAGCAGCCTGCGGAACTCGAGAGCCGCGTCTCCTGCAGCGGGAAGGAGCGGGAGGCAGCGCTCAGCGCCCGAGGGGGCCGGTGGGGCACCTGCTAGGGAAACCGAGGTCCGCGTGGGGCGCAGGGTCCCAGCAAGGAGCTGCGGCTGGATGCTGCCTCAGTTTCCCCTCCCTGGGGGCCCCGCTACACAGTCCGCAGCTCTCACCGCGCCGGGCTCTGGGAGAAGCTCAGGGCGAGGACGTGCCCCGCCGCCGCCTCCCCCGCGCCGCCCGCTAGAGCGCCCGCCTCACGCCCGCGCCGGGCCGGCTCCCGCATACCAATAGGCGCACGCGGCGCGCATACGGATCCGACCGGCCCGCGCGCTGCGTGCCAAGCATGCCCAAGCCGGGCGGGGGGCGGGCGCCTCGCCGGGGCCCGGGCGCGCCCGGCTGCCGTCCCCAGAGCCCTCTGCCCCGGGGAATCCTCCCCCCAGAAGCCCATCCCAGGAGTCCGGTTCCTTGCATCTGCCGTGCGCCTATTTCCCGGGCTGGGCTAAGGAGGTAGGGGGGACAGAGGCCAGGGACCCCACCCTATGCTCTGCCCAAGGACCACCCCCAGCCCCTCGGGGTGATGCCACGTGTCCGGGCAGCCAAATCTCCGCAACCACAACTTCCTCCCTGAAGGCCCGGACGTGCGAGCCTCAACCCCAGATGCAGTGGCCAGAGCCTCAGCCCGAGGACGCCCCCAGGATGGACCAGACACTCGGGGCCCAAGTGTCCTGGTAACCAGATCCCCCAGAACAAGGAACGTGTTGAATTAGGTCTTCATTCCTCCAGGACTAGGCATTCAGGATCCACCCCCGCTCCCCATATCCACACCGCCCCCAAGCCTCCCCAACCAAGTGTCCCGATGCCCTAGACCTTGGCGTCCAGATCCGCCAGCCCCCTATTTCTCCAGGACCCAACATCTGTGCGCCCCCTCCCTCAGCCTCGGGATATAGGCGTTCCGATGCCCTAGCTCCCAGCACACTGGAGTTCCGGTCCCCTTCTCCTCCAGGACCCAGGAGTTCCCTGTCCTCTCATGCCAGCCCCCAGGCGTTCCCTACCCGCAGTACCCACAGCCTCGTTACCTGGCCACGGGTCAGGCTCCGGGCGCGGCGTGGGGCCGGCCGGGCGGCGCAGCAGAAGAGCGGCCCCATAGACCCTGGGGCGGGCCGGGCTCGGCGAGTCGCGCGGGCTGTGGCGCTAGGCTCTCAGCGCCCACCGAGGCCTCGCAGACTTCGAGACGCGGGGACAGCGCTGGCGGGCGGGGGCGGGGCCTGCTGGAGCCCCGCCCACAGACTCTCCGCCCTTGGGTCCAGCCCAGCTCCGGCCACTCTGGCCTTTTCCGTGATAGGGGGTTCCAAGCAAGGGAGTCCCGGGCTGCTCAGGTGTCCGAGTGCCCTCACCCCACCAGAACGAGAACGTCGAAGTCAGCTTCCCCACCCCGAGAGAAGAACACCGGAGTCCGGGCACCATCTCTATACCCCACTGGGAGGGACTATCATCCCATCTTCCCCAAGAGAACCCGGCACCCCAGCAGCCCCTCGGGATAAGACGGGCACCTTGCACCTGAGTCTCTTTTAAGGGTGGAGACCCAGACGTCGGTGCCCCCTCCAGGGGCGCAAATCCAGGTGTTAGAGACTCTTTTTCAGGAGAGAATTTAAGGGTGTCAGCAAGACCCCCTGGACAAGAAGGTGACCTTGCACCCAAGCTCTGCCCCCCTCCTTATAAGAGCAGGATTTGACATCTGGACCTCCCAGAGACTGGGACACAGGTATCCGAGGAACTTCAGAGACCAGGATCCTGGGGTCTTATATCCACCACTGCTCCCACGGGAACCCCGACATCAGAGCCTCCCATTAGACCATAAATGGGAACTAAGGAGTTATAGCACCTCCCACAGAGAAATGGGGACCCAGGTGACTGAGCCAGGCCTTTCCCACTCTTGTAGGAGATACTACACCTCTCTCTCCCAAACCCCTTCAGCAGCCTGGCATGGGGGTTTCCAGGCGCTTAAGTGCTCCTAGGAGACCACAATGCAACTAATGAAGGTGGGACAGGAGTCTTAGGAGAGGCAGGTGGGTGGAGGCTGGCAGAGAACAAGGGTTTCTCTGTCTGGTTGGACAGAGGAACCGAGGCACACACCTCTGAAGTCTCATGTGCACTGGCTGATGGGAACACTCTTCAAGTGGCTCTGGATAACCACACTGAACAACTTGGGAACTAATCTTTTATGTTCTGCTAATTTTTTTCCCCACAGCAAGGTTCTGAGCTGGGCTCTATTACTAAGCCCATTTTACAGCTAGGAAAACTGAGGCATAGAGACTAGATAGCCTGTTGATGATGGTCTGTCAGCGAATAATATTTTCCTGTTTTTTCCCAGAGAGACTTGTTAGGGTGTCAGGGTAAGGGATTCAAGCTCAGAGCACTGGCTCTTAACTCCTGATGCTACTTCCTGGCTGTGTGACCTGGGCAGGTGCCATGCCAGGCCTTGAGAAGTGCACTCATACTATACAATTTATTTATGATCACACACACACACACACACACACACACACACACACAGATCTTGTTGAGGTTAAGAGCCTAATTTCTGGGGTTCAGGCCGCAGTTCTACCCCTTACTGCTGTGTGACTTTGGACAAGTAACTTCACCACTCTGGGCCTTCTCCCTTGTAAAGTGGGGATAATTTCATTTTAGTACCCACCTCCTAGCATCATTGTGAGCATTAAATAAGTTCAGCCAGCAGGTCTCAAAGTGTGACCTGGGCACTGGTTCCTGAGACCATGTCAGGGGGTCCGCGAGGTCAGATTTTCATACTGAGACATTTTCTGCCTTTTTCACTTCATTCTCCCATGAGTGCCAGGTGGGGTTTTCCAGAAGCTGCATGGCATGTGATATCACATCAGACTGCATGCGTAAGCAGCCAGGAGGATCCAACTGTCTTCTGTTATGCTGGACTTTGAGGTCTCACTAAAATTTTTCATAAAATATTTATATTAGCCTGTTATGTGTTTATTATTGCTATTTAAAAATGAATTTTGAATCATCTTCAAGAATTTCCAGTTTTATTTTTATAAATTTATTTATTTATTTATTTATTTATGGCTGCGTTGGGTCTTCGTTGCTGTGCGTGGGCCTTCTCTAGTTGTGGCGAGCGGAGGGGCCGCTCTTCGTTGCAGTGCACATACTTATTGCAGTGGCTTCTCTTGTTGCAGAGCGCGGGCTCTAGACGCGGGCCTCAGTAGTTGTGGCACGCGGGCTCAGTAGTTGTGGCTCATGGGCTCTAGAGCACAGGCTCAGTAGTTGGGGCACACGGGCTTAGTTGCTCTGCAACATGTGGGACCTTCCCAGACCAGGGCTCAAACCCGTGTCCCTTGCATTGACAGGCGGATTCTTAACCACTGCGCCACCAGGGAAGTCCCAAGAACTTCCAGTTTTAATTTCTGATATGGCTTATGAAACAGAAATAAAAGCTCTTTGGTTTTCCCTAAGAATGTAAAGAGACCAAAAAATCTGAGAATCGCTGAGTTAAGCCATTTGAAGCTGAGAATAGATCCAGGCATTAAATATGCTAGATGTGATATGTACATCCAAAGACACATCACCCTCATATACCCAGACGCAAATCATGTTACCTCTACACCACTCAGGGAGTCACTGAAAAACACACACCATTTGGGGTCTCAGCTTCCCATCAGTGAAATGGGTGGGCTGCTCTGTGATGTCTGTGCCCTTCTGCAGCTCTGGTAATACAGTTGGGAAAAAATAGGACAGCTTCTGGGTCAGGGTGTGCATCAGGCGGGGCCCCAGGAGGAGACACCTGGGACCCTCCAGCTGGGAACCGAGGGGCGTTTCAAAAAGGACTCTTGACAAAGGTTTGGGGGAAATCTAGGAGGGCTGGTGTTACCATCTGGGGCCTGAAGGGGTAGGGAGGGGGTTGTTAAGGGACCCTGGGACTGTGGCAGTCGAGACCTTCATGGTCTCCTATCCGACACCTCCTGCCCTAGCCTGGTTCTCAGCTGCTCAGCTGCATTCAGCTCTCCTTGGCCTTCCTCAGCTTTGGAGACGTTTCCCATCAAAGCTCGGAGACCCCACCACTCCCAAAGCCACCTGGGTGGAAGAGATGGGGGAGGATGGTATATGTCCTTGAGAGGTGGTGAGCTCCCTGTAACCAGGGGGAATCAAGGAGAGGGACAAGGATTTTAGTAGGCAATAAGAACATGGATGTGTGTGTGTGTGTGTGTGTGTGTGTGTGTGTGTGTGTGTGTGTGTTTGGAGGGTTCCAATGACTTCTCCTTAAACAGTCTCACTTTTCCCTATTAAGAGAGTATACTTTTAGGGACTTCCCTGGTGGCGCAGTGGTTAAGAATCCGCCTGCCAATGCAGGGGACATGGTTCGAGCCTTGGTCCGGGAAGATCCCACATGCTGCGGAGCAACTAAGCCCGTGTGCCACAACTACTGAGCCCGCGTGCCACAACTACTGAAGCCCACGCGTGCCTAGAGCCCGTGCTCTGCAACAAGAGAAGCCACTGCAATGAGAAGCCTGCACACCGCAACGAAGAGTAGCCCCCACTCGCCGAAACTAAAGAAAGACCGCGCGCAGCAATGAAGACCCAACTCAGCCACAAATAAATAAATTTATTTTAAAAAACTATACTCTTTTTAAAAATTAATTAATTAATCTTAGTTTTGGCTGTGTTGGGTCTTCTTCGTTGCTGCGCATGGGCTTTCTCTCTAATTGTGTTGAGCGGGAGCTACTCTTTGTTGTGTTGCACGGGCTTCTCACTGCAGTGACTTCCTTATTGCGGAGCACGGGCTCTAGGCACGTGAGCTTCAGTGGTTGTGGCACGTGGGCTCAGTAGTTGTGGCTCGTGGGGTCTAGAGTGCAGGCTCAGTAGTTGTGGCGCACGGGCTTAGTTGCCCCGCGGCATGTGAGGTCTTCCTGGACCAGGGATCGAACCCATGTCCCCTGCATTGGCAGGCGGATTCTTAACCACTGGATCACCAGGGAAGTCCCAGAATTCTTTTAAACTAAATTTTTAAACCATGTATGCGTTTGACGAGAATGTATAAGTAAACATAATGCAATTCCTCAATCCTAAAAAAGGTATGAATACCTACTATGTGCCAGGGGCTGGGGAGACATCAGTGAACAAAACAGACAAGGTCCTTATGTGTGTATATGGGGGGGCAAACAAGTAAACAAGTAAATTAAAAAGATGATTTCTGCTCATACTGAGTGCTGTGAAGGAAATAAAACAGGGTGAGGCGAGAGAGTGACTGGAGGGTAGTTATGGTGGCAGGAAGCCTTCTCAAGGGTGGTGACATTTGCTGGGAAGCCTGAGATGAGATGAATCTATAGGAAAAGTGCTCCAGGCAGGAGGAATGGCAAGTGCAAAGGCCCTGAGGTGGAATGGAGGAACTAGGGAGAAAAAATTTAAAAAGCCTGCGTGTATCTGGGCCAGCTGCAGTGGGCAGGGACTTGCGGGGAGGGGTTTGGCTTTCACTGGGACTGGAGGTTGTTAGGTTGGGGAGGGGCCTGATCTAATTCCACTTATTTATTTATTTATCTATCTATCTATTTATCTATGTATCTATCTATTTATTTATTTATTTTGGCTGCTCTCTGTGCAGCGTGTGGGATCGTAGTTCCCCAACCAGGGATCGAACCCACACCCCCTGCATTGGAAATGCGGAGTCTTAACCACTGGACCGCCAGGGAAGTCCTGATTTTTTTTTTTTTTTTAAGTGTGATGAAGACATTTATTTTACCTCTAAGAAACTCATGTTACAAACTGATTTAGATACTATTCATTTAAATAGGGCACAACTTTAACGTAATAAAAATATGTCTGAATATATGAAAAAGACTGATTCCTATTTTTAAAAATTTTTATTTTATCATTTTCATTTTATTTATTTATTTATTTTTGGCTGCGTTGGGTCTTCGTTGCTGCACGCGGGCTTTGTCTAGTTGCGGCGAGCGGGGGCTCCTGTTCGTTGCGGTGCGCGGGCTTCTCATTGCAGTGGCTTCTCTTGCTGCGGAGCACGGGCTCTAGGCACGCGGGCTTCAGTAGTTGTGGCGCGTGGGTTCAGTAGTTGAGGCTCGTGGGCTCTACAGCGCAGGCTCAGTAGTTGTGGCGCAAGGGCTTAGTTGCTCCGCGGCACGTGGGATCTTCCCGGACCAGGGATCGAACCCGTGTCCCCTGCATTGGCAGGTGGATTCTTATCCCCTGCGCCACCACGGAAGCCCCCCTGATTCCTATTTTTGAAGACAATTTGGGCTGCTGGGTGGAGAAGGAAGTGTAAGGGGTGAGAGCAGAAGCTGGGAGCCCAGCTGAGGAGGCGACTGGAAGAATCCAGGAGGGAGGTGATGGTGGCCCCCAGGGAGGCAGTGGGGGTTGGGAGAGATGGTCGGATACTGGGGATATTTCAAAGGCAGGGCTGCCGGGATTGGCTGGCAACCAGATGTGGCGATGACAGATAGAGAGGAGGAGTCAAGGGGATGCGGTAGTTCTGGCTCCAGTGCCTGGAGCATGGAGCTGCCCTCGAATAGATGAAGCAGGAAGGGCTGGGGAAGCAGGTGTTGGGTCTGAGCTCCCAAGGGGGTTATAGCGAATGAAATCCCTCAAAGCTGAGTCTCATTGTTTCTGAGACCTCCTGGCACAGACCTCTAACTCCCTGAATCTCCAGCATACTCCAGGCTTTCACTTTCTGGAAAGTCCTACCACACATCTGATCTTCATCTTTCCTGCTTTCACTCCTGCACTTTGCAAGCTTATAGTGAGAGTTCCTGGAGCCAGACCTTGTTGGAGGCCAGGATTCTGAGAGTCAGGTTGTCAAGGAGCTGTCTCCCCTGACCACCAGGGGTGCTAATGGGGTACAGCACCCCAGGAGTGTATTCCTTGAGCGGAGAAGCTCGTGTTCAGGTCTGAGAGTAAAACTGTTTTCGGGGGCTTCCCTGGTGGCGCAGTGGTTGAGAATCTGCCTGCTAATGCAGGGGACACGGGTTCGAAGCCCTGGTCTGGGAAGATCCCACATGCCGCGGAGCAACTAAGAGCCCGCGAGCCACAACTACTGAGCCTGCGCGTCTGGAGCCTGTGCTCCGCAACAAGAGAGGCCACGATAGTGAGAGGCCCGCGCACCGTGATGAAGAGTGGCCCCCGCTTGCTGCAACTGGAGAAAGCCCTCGCACAGAAACAAAGACCCAACACAGCCAAAAATAAATAAATAAATTTTAACAAAAAACAAAAAACTGTTTTCGTTTAAAGCACATTAAATGGGCAATGAAGGGTCATTTGAGAACTGGGCAGCCCAATGTGGCCCCAGAGTTGCTCTGTTTTTGGTTTTGATCTGGCCAGCAAACATTTATTGAGTACCTACTGTGTGCCAGAAGCTCCAGGGATCCAGCAAGGAAGAAACAGGCAGAGATTCTTGTCACTGGACCTCGCATCCAGGTGGGGGTGTCGGACAACAGATAAAACAAGAAAATACCTGCATCAGATGGAGCTAAGTGCTAGAGAAAAAATGAAGCAGGGGAGTGTGTGTGCATATGTGCACGCGCGCGATTTTAGGTAGGCTAGTAAAGTACTGACGATTACTGGGAAGAATAAAGGAAGTGGGGAAATGAAAGAAAACACCACCCATCAACTCGATAAATAGCCCCACATCCAAGTGTCACCCATCCTGACACTTGGGTGTTGTCCCGGGCGCCTCCTATCTTCCAGCCCCATCTTGTCCTCCTCAGGCCACCCAAGGTGTCAGGGAAGAACTCTAACTTCACAGCAGACATCAAGGCCTACCTGTCACCTGTCCATAGGTGCCGAAAGAGGAGAGCAAGCCTCAGGGAACAGAGAGAGATGCTCGTTACAGCACAGCCCACAGCGGGAGCGTCGGCATTGTTGGGCTGGTCCCCTGCCCCCAAGGGACGCCAGGCAAGACCATGGACCCAGGTGGAGGCTACAGCACTACATGAGTAGCAAGCAGCAAACTAGCCAGTGTGATCCCCTGGGGAGGGGGCAGTGCCTGGTGGTCACTCTGTTGTCACCTTTACTCATTTGCTTAGGGGACCAGCTACAGAGACAGAGGTCTCAGGGTCTGGGCCAGTGGGCCAGTGGTCCTGCCTACCCAGCAGGGACCTGTGGGGATGCCCAGGGAGCTCAGCTGACTGCTCTCCCAGCCCAAGGGCTGCTCCTACCAGAGAGAAAGGGACTCTCTCCACTACTGACACTGCAGAGTCCCCTTGGAGAAGGGACAAGAGGCTGAGCCCCAGCTGGGGAGGCAGCAGGGTGAAGGTGGGGCAATGATGAGATACCTCTGCAATTATTAATAATTAATTAATTAATTAATTTTTGGCTGCACTGCTCAGCATGCGCCATCTTAGTTCCCTGACCAGGGATCGAACCCGCGCCTCCTGCAGTGGAAGTGCGGAGCTCTAACCACTGGACCGCCAGGGAAGTCCCTTCAATTATTAAATGTGCCTGCTTCTCACTGTCCCTGACTTCCCAACCGCCCACTTGGGCGTCTCCGACTTTATTCCAGCCCCGAGCTGCCCTTCAAGGTCATAAGCACAACACCGATGACAACAATAAGAATAATAGTATCATGGGGAAGAGTTGTAGGGGGTTGAGTAGTGCCCCCACCCCACCCCAAGCGATATGTCCATGTCCTAACCCTGGAGCTTGTGAACGTGACCTTATTTGGCAAAAGGGTCTTTTCAGATGTAATTAAGGATCTTGATATGAGATCATCCTGGATTATCTGGATGGGCCCTAACTCCAGTGACAAGTGTCCTTATAAGAGACAAAAGAGGAGGGAATCCCCTGGCGGTCCAGTGGTTGGGACTCCCTCGCTTTCACTGCCAAGGGCCCGGGTTCAATCCCTGGTTGGGGAACTAAGATCCCACAAGCTGCCATGCGGCCAAAATAAATAAATACATAAATAAAAAAGAAGAGGAGACGCCCAGGAAAAATACAAATACACAGGGAGAAAGAAGAGGAGGCCATGCGAAAACGGTGGCAGAGATTGGAGGGAGGCCAAGGAACATCTGGAGCCACCAAAGGCTGGAAGAGGCGAGGAACAGCTCTCCTCTAGAGACTTCGGAGAAGCACAGCCCTGATGACACATTGATCTGGGGCTTCTGGCTGGTAGAGCTGTGAGGGGAGGCATTTCTGTTGTTATGACCAGTCTGCGCTCATTTGTTACAGTAGCCACAGGAAGAGCCATGGGCTTTGGGGTTCAAATACTGGCTCCCACTTACTAGCTTGTGATGTTGGACAAATCACTTGGTCATTTTGTGCCTTAGTTTCCTCATCTGGAAAGTGGGGATAATGGTAATGCTTACTTCATAGAGTGTGTGTGAAAATCGATACATGAAAAATTATGAAAACAGGGCCTGATACCTTGTAAGTGTCCAAAAATTGTTATCTTTTTTTTTAAGATACTTTTTTTCTTCTTTAATCAATTTAAAAAAATTGAAGTGTGGTTGATTTACTGTTAGCTTTTATTTTTATTTTTAAAAATTAATTAATTAATTATTTTTACAGTAGGTCCTTATTGGTCACCCATTTTATTATTTATTTATGTATTTTAAAATTTATGTATTTATTTATTTATTTTTGGCTTCGTTGCTGCGCGCGGGCTTTCTGTAGTCGCGGCGAGCGGGGGCTACTCTTCGTTGCGGTGCACGGGCTTCTCACTGCTGTGGCTTCTCTTGTTGCGGGGCATGGGCTCCAGGCGCGCGGCCTTCGGTAGTTGTGGCTGGCGGGCTCTAGAGCGCAGGCTCAGTAGTTGTGGTGCACGGGCTTAGCTGCTCCGCAGCATGTAGGATCTTCCCGGACCAGGTCTCGAACCCGTGTCCCCTGCATTGGCAGGCGGATTCTTAACCACTGCGCCACCAAGGGAGCCCCGCTATTTTAAATATAGCAGTGTGTACATGTCAATCCCAAACTCCCTGTTAGCTTCTATTAATATGATTTGTCTTGCTAACATTTATGGCAACTGCATGCTCTTTAATCCCCACCTAGGAGACAGAGTTCCGGTGAGCAGTACCTGTCAAATCCCCACTTTCTTCTCCCTCCTCCTCAGCTCCTGCAAATCCAACGCAGTCTCTCCCATGCTCAAACTACCCCATGGCTCCCCAGGGCCCCCAGGACAAACTTTGAGCTTATTACCTCGCCCTGAATAAATGGATGGAGGGCTGGTTGGATGAGTAGCTCACCGCCTGCTTCTCAGCCTGCTCCTGGGACACTTCCAACCCCGTTCTCACCCTCCCTTAAAACGTCACCGACCCGGCTTCCAACACTTCCCAGGCCCGACCACTGCTGGACAGGGCGGCGCTCTGCTGACCCCTGGTGGCCGCATGGAGTAACACGCCGCGTTCTCCACTTCCGGGCAGTCGGCCTGGAGCTGGTGAGAGCCTAGTAGGTGCTCGGTGTTGGCTGCAACTCGGGGAACAGACGGTGATTAGATACACTTTGTGTCAACCCTGGAGTCGTCCCATCTCCTCTCTCTCACAGCCACGTGCAATCTTGAGCAGATTCTGTCGCCCTGACCTTTAAGATATCCGGACTCCCACCTCCTCTCTCCACGTCCACTGTCCTGGCTTTGGTCTCATCCACCATCACTTTCCTCCCCACTCCAGGCTGTCTTATCGATTTCTCCTTTTGCCTGGGGCTTCACAGCACTGTTACTGAATCTGTTTTTTACCTAAAATTTTGATCATGGATTTTGGGGAGCTGACTTTGATTTTTTAAAACATGAATTGAAATATATTTTATCTTGATCACTGAGTTTGTGTCCCTTTAAGTTTTGTATCAGAGGCAAGTCATCCTGGTCTCTGCCTGCTGCAATGATGTCACGTCCCCAGAGAGGTCTTCGTGACCACCCCAAATAACATCCCTGCTCCCCCTTAATACCTTGTCTACACCCGACATTATGGCATACATTCATTTCTTTGCCTGTTTACTGTGTCTGTTCCACTAGGGGTCAGCTCCCAGCTGTGTCCCAGGGGGCCTGGCACAGAGTAAACACTCAGGAAATGAGTTAAATGGGCGAATACAATCTGAACAAGTAACAGAAAAGTGCTGTTGAAGAAGAGAACATTTTTTTTTTTCTTTGAAAGCAAAGGAGTTCATCTTGGTATCGGCGGGAGGGGGTGACTTTCCCAAGGAAGAGTCCATGGAGCTGAAATCTAAAGGTTAGGGAGGGAGTTAGCAAGGAGGGGTGGGCAGTGTTCCAGGAGGGAACAGCATGTGCAAAAGGCCTGAGGTGGGCAGGCCCTTGAGGAGTCAGAGGGCTGGACCGAAGGGTGTAAGGTAAGACTCCCTGGGGAGTTGGTGGGGGCTTCACAGGACCTGCTGAAGAGTTTGCCTCTGAGGGCACTGGGGAACCCCAGAAGGTGTTAAGGGAGGGGTGGCAGGGCCAGATCTGTTTTGAAAAGCTTGCTCTGGCTGCCACAGGGAGATGGAAGGGAGGGGGTGAGACTGGAGGCTGGGAGACCTGGGAGGAGGCCAAGGAGGAAGCTGGTGAGATTCAATCAGGATGGTGGCAGGAAATGAGGAGGAAGAAAATGGTGGGATCTGAGAGCTACGTGGAAGGTAAAATGGAACTTGGAGGTGGGCCGGGTGGGCCCTGAGGAGGTCTCCAGAGTCTCTGGCTTTGGGGAAGCATGGGGGATGAACAGGTTTGGAGAAAGGGGTCGGGAGTGTGGCTGTGGGTATGTCACGGTCAGCAAGCGGAGTGTCACAGGCAGGTGAATAGGAATGTGGCCCTCGGAGTGGAGGTCTGTGCTGGAGTCACATGGGAGAGGTTGGCTTATAGACTCAAGTCAAGGGCAAGGTTGAGACCGACCATTGCGTTCTACAGACCGAGGACCTTGGTGGGCACCTTGTTCAAGGCACCTTGGTGGGCATTCTGAGAGGACATATGGGGGAGCCACAGGCCCTGCCCCCCCAAAGCTCTCCACTTGGGTGGATGGGGCTGAGAGGTATAAGTATACAAATACACGTGACTTGAGACAAAGGTTTATGTCAGCACACATATTGAGTGCCAACTTTATACTGTATAAATTGTTTTGAAAAAGAACAAATGCTGAAGCATTTATGGGAGTCACACGAATCCCCATAGCAGGCAAATGGTTGTTGGGTGAGTCAATGTGTAAAAGGGTTTGGGAAGAATTTCTACAGGAAGACTGGCTTTGAAGGACAAGCGAGGATCTGATGGGCAGAGCTGAGGTTTGGGGGTGTGTGGATAGAAGGAATTCCGGGCAGAGGGAACAGCACAAGCAAAGACTTGGAAGCCGGAAGGAGCCAAGTGCATTCAGAGAATATGATCTTGACAGATGCTGGGAGTCTGAATGGAGGAGTGGGAGAGAAGGGCAGGCTGGGTCCAGAGGGAGGGGCCCCTGGCTGGCCCGCGGTAGACCTGTGAGTGACTGCTGGCTCCTATCGATGGGCAGCGACTGCCTGGAGGGGCGTGTAGGGCCCGAGCTCCGGCGGGGGAGGGTTGTGACCAATGACTGCGCCTGCCATGGGCACGGGAGGGGAGAGAGGCATCTCGTTCGGTGACTAGTCCCCACTGCTGCTGCAGGTAACGCAAAGCCAGGTCTTCCTTCTGGAGTAACTTCGGGGTACGAAGACTGAGGACGGGGAGGCCACTGAAGGTGTGGGAGTGTCCATCAGAGTCCAGGTGAGCCAGAATTAGGACCTGGGCCAGAACGGAGTTGGTGGGAACAGAGAGGTCACGGCTGCAGGTGGCATCTGGGAGGTGACCTAGAGAGCCTAGAAGGAAGGAGGGGTGAGGAGGGAACAGGGATAGAGCGGACCGAGCCTGAGTGGCTGAGGTGTCTTCGAGGGGCAGTCAACCTCCATCCCTGGAGCTGCTGTCCTGAGAGGCTGACTCTCCTGGGTCACCCAGGGGTAAACCCTGGCATCTGACCCCAGAGCCACTGGCGTGGCCTCCGCTCAGACAACAGGGAGTGACAGGGAAGGACAGGAGCTACCGTTCAGTGTCTCCTTGGCCTGCTGGGTCCCTGTGGCCACAGGGGTCTCTGGGTGGTGCTTCGCACGATGACCTAAAGTAAACTGCAGGAGTGACTGTAGACTTGGGGGGGAAGCAGATCGCTCTGCGAGAGGAGAGGAGAGGAGAGGAGGCCAGCGCTGGCCCTGCGCAGGCGGGAGCTCCCGGCAGCAGTCCCGGGAACGGAGGCGGAAGGTGCCAGCAGCTCCCCACGGGGCCCAGCTCTGCTGGAGAATGCCTGCTCCCAGGGGCGCTGTGGGGCCCTCTCCCTCGACGGCCAGAGACCCACCGCGCTCCTCCTGAGGGTCTGAGGATGGAGCCAGCGTCCCCACGGGGCCCGAGGGGGCGGGGCCTGGCCTGCTGGCCTGCCCGGCGCGGGTGTGCTCAGGGCCCGGGGAGGAGGGGCCACCTTCATCTCTCTCAGGTTTGGTTTTTTACAAGATTGATTTATTAACTATGATACATATCACATAAGGCCTTTTCAGTTTTTTACACCATTCCCATTGAGACAAATACAATACTCTGTAGCAAATACATGATTTTAAAAAACAAAACCAAACAAAAACACCTCAGAGATGCCTCAGCCTTAGTTGATGGCTGACCATGCACTAATCAGGTTGGAGCCTCAAAAAACCCACGACGTGTTTAAAAAAAAAAGTTTGGAAATTAAGCAAACATTCCTAATACCAACTAGAGGATGTCCTGGTTAAAGCCCCTAAAATACAAAGAAATAATTGTTATACTTTCTTTACATACAGTTCACTTTTGCTGCAAAACAGAATTTTGGGCACACAGCCGGACTACTAACACATTTCAATACCATTAATGTTTTTTTTTTTTTCCCTCAGGAAACTCAAAATATTTGTTAATTCAACATATATAAAGATCATTTAACATGTGAAAATACAAGTACCAGAAAAATAAGCTGGCAGCAGCACTATTCCAAATTTTCAAACAAGTTTTATTCCCATACAATTCAGACTTCTTAAAAATTTTTAAAAATGTACACAGGGAACATGATTCTTTTTTTATGCAAACAATAACTTACGCCCTGTCTCGACTACATTGAAGTGTAACATCACTGCTGTTGGAGCTTGCCGAGGGGGGCTGCTGGGCCGGAGCGGCAGGCAGTCACCTCTGACCCTCGAGGAGTCTGCAGGCGGGCGGCCGGTTGAAAGATGGCTCTCAGAGGAAGAGGTGAGAAGAATCCCTCCCTTCTAAGACAGCAGCGGCAGGCCCAGCCCAGGACCTTAGATGAGAGTGGCCCTTCCCCTCATGCCAGGCCTTCTCTGGTGTGATCACCAGCAGTCACGGATGTGACTTAGGCTTCCAGCATACACGACTCAGTCGTCCTTTCACCTAAGCACGAAACGAGCGGCTTGAACCTGCCCAGCAACTGGAGTGAGGGCAACTCTTCCATCCACTGTCTGCGGAAACCAGCGGTGCCAAGGAACGAGTACCGTGACTGTCCCCAGCAAGCTGGGCCCGTTCCCAGGCCCCGCGGCACACCGTGCCCATCGCACACGAGGAAGGTGGAGTGAGGGAACTTGGTCCGCAGCAACCCACCCAAATCCCTGGAGCTTCCTTCTCTTGGAAAAGCAGAGCCCTCAGTGGCAGAGCCAACGCTTCCTCCAGCAAACATCCCCCCAGCAGTGTGGTTCTCGCAGGAGAGGACTGGGGAGGGCAAAGATGGAGATGACCTTGGATTACAAATGCAGCTGACTGGTTTCCGAGTTTCAGGGCTGAGGCTGGAACACACGTGGCCTAGGGGATGGCATCCCTCCAGGTCTCCCCCACCCCCGGCCCCCCGGAGGAGCCAAGGCGCAGGGACGAGGGAAGTCGTGCTCTCCCAGCCCCTTCTGGCCGGTGTGCTGCCCCTATGCTGTCACCCTCTGTCCACCCTGGCAAGGACAAACACATTCTGCTAGAAGAATCTCACCTGCAGCATGCATTCTGCTTTAAGCAGGAAGACCAAGATGGCAGTGGGATGTAGGAAAACCCAGGAAACAGTACTCAGTATTTCACATTCCTCCTCAAAATGTCAAGTGATGGGAAGAACTTGACAGAACGCAGGAATAAATGTGCTGTAATACCCACATGCAACACAACCAAGAACTGAGGGCAAATTCACAAGCCACGCCTCCTAACCTTGGACAACTTTCCTCTGTGGAAGCATCGGTGCTGCAGATCCAGAATCAGCCTTATACTTACAATCGAGGGCTGTTCATTTCCAGCTCTTGGTGCCTACACTCTCGTGGATGTAGAAAGAACACTGGACAGGGAAAGAGCTTCCGGACACACCGCTATTTTGCTGTGAGGCACGAAACCACCCCCATACCCCCACTAACATGCTTACCCATTTTGGTAAAAGATAATTAATGCCTGCCACTCCCTCAATTCCTAGAGCTGTGGTGCAGCTCACATGAGAATGACTTGTCAGAGAACTTTCCAGAGCTTAACACTACATGAACGGGAGGTGGGGGGTGGGAGGCATTCCAGTTACGGGTAGACTGCCCCAACACACCCCCACACTCGCCTTCGTGGGTCCCCTCCAAGTGCCCATTTGGTCCAAATGCTGACCCCCCCCACCCCCAGAGGCCAAAGCCCAGGGCCCAGCACTGCTACTGGTACCAATGCCAACCGGGAATGAATGTCCTCCAGCCCGAGAAGCAGAAAATGTAAGAGTTAGCAAAGCAAAGAGGAACCCCTGGAGCTTCCTGTCCAATTGTGGTTTTTGGGGCATGAGCCACCAGCCCGCACCTGCACAGGTAAAGCCCTGGCAGGACATTGGGGGCAGGCACGTGAAGGGGTCCCTGCAGCTGCCCAGAGTGTCTAGCCGGGGGCACTGTGGGACCGGAGGCTAACCTGTGGAAGCCTGGTCTCTTCTATTCCCACATGGGTAATGATGCAATGCACAGGTGTTTGCCCTCACTGTGGCCCTTCCCCATCCAGAAAAATCACCTACCATTTACAGGACTGTGCAGTGTCAGGGATGGGGGTGGCCTGGGAAGGCGGGACAGCTGGGGTCTTGTGAAGTTCCTGGTGCAGAGCCAAGGTTGCAGCTAGCCCAGTGTGCCAGCACAAAGGGGTGGCAGTATAGACTGGGCAGTGGGAGGGATCTGGGCCACTTCTGTTTTAGTTCACACATGGGACAGTGGCCCCAGGCCACCCCCCACCCCAAACTGGGACTGACTGGGAGTAGGTGAGCATGACCTAGAAAAGGCAGAGATTAATGGAGTAATTTCCTCACCTGCCTGGAGCTCAGAGCTGAGGGAGTTAGAGGGCCAGAGAAGCAAGAGTCTGCCAACCTCAGTCAAAACTGAACACAAACACTGCCTTCCAGCCAAGCCCCGACCTATAAAGCATGAAGCACAGATCCACCAGAAGAGAAGAAATCCGGCATCCAACATTTACGTAAGACATTCGTGTACCTTGGATTTGTTTTTTGACTTGTATCCCTAAGGAGGCGGTAAAACTTGCAGGGATAATTTAGTTTTTCCAAGCACCTTATTTTGTCAAACAAGAACTAGAAACAGTGAGATATCCAGCTTATCCAGAGGAAGAAGTCAGTGAGCAAAGGGCCTACCCTGCCCTCCAACGGCCAACGGGAAGCGTTTGGGGCTGGGAGTGGCTGAGATTGTTCCGAGGCATGTTTTACTCTGTCAGGTCACCCGGCTGAGGCAACCCAGGGCAGCCTCGAAAATACCACAGGTGCTGCTTCTTAAAGTGCAAAGAGACCCCAGAGGATTATGCAGCGTGTGGGCCTCCACCCCACGCCCAGGGTACCTTAGTGTCAGGCTTCTTCACTGCAGAGGCCATGGCCCAGCCACGGGGAATGGGGGGCAGCCAGGATCTGTAGCAGCCTTAGCAGGGTTGCTGTGTTCGGAGGGCAGAGGTGGGAATGAGAAGGGTTCTCAGGGGCCAGTGGAAAGGCCAGGAAGGGTGGGGGAAGGCCACGGGAAGAGGATGGTGTCAGGCATGCACGATGCCCTCCTCACGACTCTCACGGTCTCTGTACCTTTAGCTCCCCTGGGCTCTGACAGCCTGGGAGCATGAAGGATGGCCCTACATGGCACCAGCAGACCACCGTACTTCAGGGTTCCCCACACACGGCCCACTTCCCACAAATACCCCTGCTGGTGCAGTATGAAAATGATTCCACTTCAACACCAAACACACTGAACCAAACCCCAAGTGCACCCTGGCACCCTCCAGCTGTCCCCCCCGCCCCCAACCTTGCGCACGCGCACGCACGCACACAGCAGCAGCGTTTCTGTAGCATTGTAGTGTGTTCCAAGGCAGACCAGTATCTAGGTTGGTCTCCCTAGCTCTTCCCACCAACGGCTCAAACCGTCTTCTTGGGGTGGGGTGGGGGGCATCTAGTGACAGGACGTAAGTGGGACCCCAACAGGCTCTCGGGCAACCACCCCTGGGCAGGCACCCTCGTTCTGCTGTCACCAAGACGGGTCCGCGTCCACCTGTCTGCCTCTCGGCAGAGGTGGGGAGAGAGCTAAATCTCGACGTCTGTAGTTTTCTTCCTTTTCTTTTTAAAAATCATTGGAGGGGGTCTTCCCATTTTTCTTCCAGTGTTCCTTTGTTTTAAAGGGAACGTATCCCCAAAGCCTGTGAAGCGAGGAGGGGGTGCGTGGGGGGTGGAAGCAGCGACACCCTCTCTCGGTCCAGGCATGAAGCTACCCTCCCTCTGCTCTGATCTGATCTGAGGGCGAACGCCCTCAGCACTGTACCTCGGAGCGGCAGAGCCGTGGCCTGCATGTTCCCAAGGAGGCTGCTGGACAGGCTGCACGGGCAACGGGGGTGGGGTGCAGATACGGAAGGTGGAAGTGGCAACAGGCGGGAAGTGTTCTCTTTAGGGGCTGCCGGCCCTGCCCTGGGGCAGCCTGAAGCCCCAAATCTCCTCCCCTGGCCAAAGCCCATGCTCTGTCCAGTGGGCAGATGCCCTGGGGCTGGTGTGAGCAGACAGCTGAGGGAGGGGGTCCGGGGAGCAGTGAGCGTGTGGAGGGCCACAGGGCCGCTGCCTGGCTAGTTCAGTCCTCAAAAGGGTCCAAGTCAAAGGGCAGGGCCCCGGCTGTGGCCCGCAGCCAGCCCCAGGTCTGCAGTGCTGGGCTCAGGGCACTGGACGGCCCAGCCTCCGGCGGACTGTTGGCTGGTGGTGCTACCGCTGAGACCTCGAGAAGGTGAGAGGAGAGAGGGGACACCCTCCCCACCCCTGCCCCAGGAGACCCGGTTTTGTTCAAGGCCAAACGCCACCCCGTCAGAGAGAGAAGACCGTGTCTCCTTTCGCCCTGGGCCTCGGGGGCTCACAGCGTGTGTTCGGCTTGAAGCTGGGAGGGGAGCAGTGGCTGCATCGGGGACTGGGGGGTGGGCGGAGGCGACTGGGGTGGTGACGGCTGACTTGTGACAGGTGTGGAGGTGAGGAAGGGCACGGTGGAAGCCAGGGCAGAGGGGGAGCTGGGCGTGGCACCGGGAGGCTCGCTGATGGGCCGGTTGTGGAAGAAGAAGGGGCACTGCTGGATGAAGAGCTCAATGATTGTCTGGTAGGTCCGTGTGGCCGTGAGGGCGTCCATGGTGCTGAAGTCGGGTCTCATCAAGGTGGGCCAGAAGCAGATGGACAGGTTCTCACTGGTCATGAGATTCACCTTGTTGTTGTGGCTGACTCTGTAGGCGACACCAAACTCAAGGTCAGAACCCGCAGCAGGCCTGGTCGAGGATCTCGACCGCCTGTGCTCATGGTCACTGCCTCGCCGGCTGCTCTCCTGGCCCGCCCACCCGCAGCCCGAGAACAGAAAAGGCCCAGCACAGCTCTCCGGGGCCCCGGCCTGCAAGTTGAGGCCCGAGCCCCTCCACGCCCCATCCTCTGTTCCACTGTCTCCACGCGGCTCTGAGGCCCAGCTCACAGGAGGCACCCCGCCCCCCCCCCCCACCCAGCCCCGTGGGTGGGCAGGATGCCTCAGGGACTCTCCCCCAGGCCCCCAAAGCGGGGCAATGCTCTGGCTGTACAGAGAAGAAGCGTGTGTATCCCAAGCCAGGGTTCATAAAACACCCCTTCATCAGGAGAGGAATAGGTCTGGCTGGAAAGCAAACCTATTCTGTGTGTGAATAAATGTGGGAACCACGCGGCTAACTGGTTTCCTGACTGTGGCTCCGGGCACTGGCTTGACTGGAGTTCACTCTGTCACACTGCACACCCGTCTCGGCCCAGCGTTCTGTCACGCCAGTCAGGAAACACGAATCCTGGAGAAAGGACTCTGGGTGTGCGGGGGCCATGCAGGCCTCTCTCAGGCAGATCCAGGGCAAGAACCTGAGGCGGAGAAGCCAAGAGCCCAGGGTGCTCCTGGCGAGCCGGCACCCCAACAGGCTGAGGACGGAGCCTCGCTCGGCCTCGCTCTACAGCCAGCTGGCCCTGACTGGAGGTTTTCAAAGGAGGGAAGACCAAACGGCAAGCCCTGCAACGTACTTGTTCAGGTGAGAGATGACGTATTTGAAGACTTCATGGTTTTCCTTTGGGAATTTCTTGAGTACCTCCTTAAGGGCGTGTAACTTCTGCTCCCGGTCATTGATTTCTGAGGAAAGAGAAAACCAAGACCAAAGCTGGTAGGCCTGGGGCTCAAAGCAGATACTGGTCCTGGGCAGTTGGCCAAACTGGTGGGTTGGCGGCCAGGGAAGAGTACGCTGTATACTCTACCTTCTCTGAGGGAAGCCCAACCCCATCCTCTCCCTGCAAGCCAGTGCCCAAGGCTGGCACACCTGGCAGTGGCATGAGGCTAGGGGTCAGGCCTACCTCCGTGTCCCAGGCCCCTGCTGAAGGGGAGCGCTGTACGCCTGGGGCTTCCTGGCCCCCCCACCCGAGACTCCACGATCCAGAGAGAATCTACCATAAAGAACACCATTCTTTGCTCATCCGGTTGCCCCTGGAGACAGGCATCCCAATGCAGAAAGCCTGCCTGCTTCCTGACCAGACGGGTGAGCGCTGCCACCCACCCACGCCGACAGACGGTCTAGGAAGGGAGTTTGTCACAAGACCAGGGCTCTGTCCTTTTCCTGGGCTCACAGGGACCCTCCACACATCTCCCTATCGGAGGAGCTGATGGAAACAGTGGGGGAATTCTTATGTAGTTCATCAAAGGGACGACATACCCCCTTCCCCCACTACCGCCCAGAGTTTGCCCATCATGGGATCCTAATGTACTGAGAGAGGGAAAATAAGCTAACCCAAATGAAACGCGTAATCCACGCCAGGCCTGCTTCAGCGAGTCCTCACAATCCTACGAGGCTGGGGCTGTTATCACCCCACCTCAAGGATAAGGAATCTGAGGCCCAGAGAGGTTGCAGAAATCAGCCTCTTGGTCTGGGAACCAAACCCTCTCCAGATGGCTCCAGAGTCTGAGTGAGGACCACTGTGCTCCCTGGGGCCCTGGTTCCCCCTTCCTGAGGAGACCTGGCCTGCCTTGTCTGGGAGAGCCACCCTGGGCTAGTGAGACAAAAATGGTCCAGAGACCACTTGGAACCAGTTGGTCGAGAGATCTCTCTGAGCACGGAAGGATATCCCTATGGCCACTTGTCGGAACTGAAGGCTATCTCTAGGACTCCAGGGCTCATAAAAATCACAGGAGGATCCCATGAAGAGATGGCAGCTCTCCCACAACTGACGGCTGTGGGTGGGTGGACAGGGGGTTCGTTAAGAAATATGATGGTTCCTATCTGGTCTGGGGACACGGGCTCCTTTAGGATGGATGAAAGCTCTGGACCCTCTCCCACAGATAAACTGTGTATAGCCCTGTCTACGGTTCCTGGAGCTTCACAGACTCCCCAGACCCACGTATTCTTTAGGAAGCCTGCGGCCTCCTAGTTAAGAACTTCTCTAGGAGGTGACGTTCCTAGAGGGTCACAGTCTGGGAGCCTCAAGCTAGACGTAGAAGGACAGATGGAACATAAACGGCTGGTGGGGAGGTGTGGGGAGGCACAGGGAGGAAGGGTTGTGTGGTGGTCTAGATCTTGTCTCTGACACCACAGCTGTGTGATCTCGGGGAAGTGACACGTCTGAGCGGCATCTCCGTGTCCATAAAAGAGGCTCATGACAGCGCCTCCTTTACTTGGCAACACCACACCATGAAGTGAAGAGCTCACAGCCAGACACACAACAAGCACCTGGGAGCAAGTCTGAGTTTCAGGGGACCAGTGGAAGAGGCGGCTGCAAAGATGGCAGGCATGGAGCTATTGAGAGTGTTCGCTGGCAGGCTAACGAGCATGAAACCGGTGAATGTTTTGACTTGAGAGCGTGGCTTGATAAAAACAGTGTTTTGGTAACATTTGTCTGTTAGAAGATGATTACAAACCCCCCACAGGAACTAATTATGTGGCGCCATTATCAGTTTCATTTCTCTGAACCCAAGACTTCAACTTCAAGGGCACACTTTTTGTCTGGCCTTGAGTTTCAAAATCCTTTACTGTTACACCTCAATAAAAAGTTTACTTAAAAGAAGGAAACTGCTCAGGGTGGGGGCGGGGGTGGAGGGATGAACAACTATCCTGGAAAACACGAGAAGCACATGCATGCTGAGTCTCACTTAGAATAGCTGCGCCCTTCCAGACGGGGCTTGGCACAGGTCTCTCCGAGGCACCTGTATGACAAGAACACAGCTGTGTACGAACGGCAGCACCTTCACGTGAGAGCCCAGCCTCACCCGTCCTCCTGGCTGGACGCAGGAAATGGGGCTGCTACTGGCACCGCCGGCCCGGGACATCCCCTCTCCTTCCTATCCGCTGAGCAACAAGGGCGGCTGCTCCTTCTCTCTCTTCCGGGCGGTGGGCCGGGGGGATTACAGCACCTGCTCGGATAGTGATTCAAGGGCCACCCTCAGGAATGCCAGCCTCTCTCCCCGTCCCGGTGTAGCACATCAGCAAGGTGCCTAACAAGGACCTAGATGGCCAAGCTCCCCGGGCTTCGTCTCCCTCTCCCCGCTAGCTGCTCGGGGCAGGTGTTCGTGAGCGCCGGGGAGCACCAGAAGGCTGGCAGGAGGAGGGGGAGGACGGCAAAGGGAACAACGGGAAGCCTCCCAGTGCAAAGCCTGGCCCCGTGAAAAACAAGGTCCACCCACCTCGCGGACATCCTTCTGACCTGACCTGTCCTTCTGTCTTGATTTCCCTCCAGCAAGCAAACCACCACCAGTGTCGAGGGACCCACTCAAACTGGCAGTCTTTCCATGGTAGTCACGACACCAGTGACTTTTTACCTCTGGAGGGTGCAGGAATGTCGGCGGGGCAATTTCACAGTTGCTGTTTGTGCAGCCCTCCCACCACCTGAGGGAAGGTGGGGCTGGTTTATCCAATAGGCTGGCTGAGAAAACCCACTCAAGAGGCAACACCAAGGACACAAGGCTGGTGAGGGGAAGGAGGGGTGGGCACCAAGCTCTGTCTCCAAGTCCAGCACTCCTGCTCTGGATCACCTGCCTGCCACCATGCTCAGAGCCCTCGCCAGCTTCAATAATCCTCTTTGAAAGGAGTGAGGGGCTCTATAGGGCTCAGGCCTCCTCAGCTAAAAAACCATACTTTTGAAACCATGTGTCTGTCAACTGAGACATCAATACAGGTTCAGGAGAGGCATCTGAGGTCAGCTGAATCAAGATGAAGTCCGGGGACTTCCCTGGTGGTCCAGTGGGTAGGGCTCCGTGCTCCCAATACAGGGGGCCTGGGTTCGATCCCTGGTCGGGGAACTAGATCCCACATGCCGCAACTAAGAAGTCCGCTTGCTGCAACTAAGAGATCCTGCACGCCACAACAAAGATCCCGCGTGCTGCAGCACGAAGGCCTGGCACAGCCAAAATAACTAACTAGATAGATAAATAGATAGATAATTAAAAAAAAAAAGACGAAGTCTGGATACAGACCAGGGAACTTGGAACTGAGGTCCCAAGAACTTTGGAGCAAGAGGAGAGGACAGGACTTCCCTGGTGGCGCAGTGGTTAAGAATCCGCCTGCCAATGCAGGGAACACGGGTTTGAGCCCTGGTCCAGGAAGATCCCACACGCTGCGGAGCAACTAAGCCTGTGCGCCACAACTACTGAGCCTGCGCTCTAGAGCCCGCGAGCCACAACTGCTGAAGCCCGTGCGCCTAGAGCCCGGGCTCCACAACAAGAGAAGCCATTGCTGTGAAAAGCACACGCACTGCAACGAAGAGCAGCTCCCGCTCGCTGCAACTAGAGAAAGCCCATGTGCAGCAACGAAGACCCAACGCGGCCAAAAATAAATAAATAAATAAATTAAAAAAAAAAAGAAAGACAGGATAGCCAGAGGCCACTGGGGACCTCAGAGGCTAGCTTGCTACACCCCTCACAGTATACAGATAAACCAAGGCCCAAAGAAGTAAGAATGTTGGTCCAAGGTCACACAAATTGGTGTCAGGGGCCCTAATCCCAAACATTGTTCTTGCCCTGGCTGTGTCACTCTGCTGCCATCTCTGGTACCCAGGCTGTCAACCAGGCTCTAGGCTTGGATCTGCTACCGCTCAACTCTGCCTAGAGGAAAATCCCTGATGGATTCTGACCACCTTGCACACCTGCACCACCAAAAAAGGAGAACACCGGCTCAGGTCACGCCCGCTCAGTGACGCGTGCAGGCACACATGGCATGCAACCGCCACCTGTCCTTCTCGGGGGAAGTGACTCCAAGGCTGCACTCGCACTCTGTCGGGCCCAGAACGGAAGTTTCAGGGCGTCCTTCTCCTGGAGGTGTGACCTTGCAGTAACCTGTCTAATGTCTCCTACCCAGCAGATGAAGGCAGGGACGGCACACTTGCCTGTCTGCTGCCATCTGTCCCTGTCCCACACAGGGCCTGGCACACGCTAGGAGACGAGGAACAGCCCTGTGCTCTCAAGCAGCTAGCTGGACAGACAAGAGGAAGCAGGACTCCAGGATTAGCAACATCACACGGCAGCATGTGAACACGAGCCCAGGGAGCAGCCAGACTGGTCCGCCAGGTGACCTTGCCAGTCAGTCATCTATTAATCTCTAGCCCCAAGTTGTCTCATCTGTAGATGGAAAGGGTGAGACGATAAGCCAGCATCCTGAACCATCAGGGGTCATATATCCCTTTGATGATCCTTTTTTTTTTTTTTGGGGGGGGGGTGGGGCCACACTGTGTGGCTTGTGGAATCTTATTTCCCTGACCAGGGATCGAACCCGGGCCCTTGGCAGTGAAAGTGTGGAGTCCTAACCACTGGACCGCCAGGGAAGTCCCATCCCTTTGACAATCTGATGAAAGACAACGGTCTTCTCCGTAGACTTAAATGCGCACACAGAACTCACAAGCAGTTTATGGGGGCTAACGAGGCTCTGAGGCTAAAGGTCCTTAGGCTCAGAGCCTCTGGACCAAGACAGAGGCAGCTCTAGGGCCTTTTCTGGCCCAAAAGACATAGGACAGTGTGTGTGGGGACTGCTGGACCAGAGGGATTCCGGATAGGTGGTGGTGGGGTTTTGGGGGGGCTGTGAGAGGGAAAGAAGATGCGGGGCAAGAATAAATGATGCTGTTTCTTGAAGGCTGGGGTGAAACGTGAGGACGAGACAGAACAGGGAATTCAAGCCCCCTTTAGCTGCCTCCTGAAATCCTGGTCCTCTCTGAAGCCAAGCTCAGGTGCCATCTCTTCCACGAGGCCTTCTACCTTCCTCTCTCCTTACTGCGTTTCTGCACTTCCAGCTCAGGTTGCTTCACACTGTCTGGAAGAGAACTTAAATGAGCACCCGGGGAGGGCAGGAACAATGTCTCAGCACAGAAGGTCACGCCCAGCTTGCCACTCCCTAGCAGTACGGGCTGCGGCTGCTGCTATTCATTTCTCAATCTCCCACACATCACCTTGAATGTGGTAGGAAAATAACTGGTGAATAATCACAAAAATCTCAATTTGTAGGCACAATTTCAGCAATGTTCACTATTGTGAAATTTTGGAGCTTACAAAACAATTTGACAGTGACCTTGATATTTGTTGTGATGGGATCGGAAACCATTTCCAAGCCCTTAGCACACACAGACACAACAGCTCTTAGGTACTACGTGGAAAGAGCTGGTCAAGTTGACGTTGCCATGGAAACCCAGCCAGGCTGAGAAATAGCTACTTTTGGGCATGAGAACCTTTGTTCCATCATGTCCCTTAACACTAACTTTGGCACTGCCTGGTCGGTATTTCTGGCTCAGTTAAGCTCTGACACACACAGCCCCACTCTTCACTCAACTGTTGAGGCCGTGAGAGGTGCCATGTCAGTGAGACACACTTCTCTCTACCAGGTTCAAGACAACGGAGCTCCAGCTGACTAGCTTGGGGCACAGGAAACACACAATGGGAAGAGGAAGCGGAAAATCTCCACCCTTTTCCAGACTGCAGTAGCAGCAAGAAGCTCCTTTCCTTAGCAGGGGCAGGCGGCGGAAGCTGCTGTAGGAAGGCAGCTGATTCCCTATCAATAACACCTTCCTCTCCTGCCCCCCATGACCCTCCCAAAACAAAAAGACGCTATGTCAGCAATTCCCGCAGAAACAATGGGATTCTTTCTGCAGGGTGCCAGGGCTCTAAAAGCCTCTAGATGGCGCCAAGTCAAGACAACGCTGTCAGGAATTGCTGGGCTTCCAGCAAGCTGGGTACCAGCCCACACCTTCTCTTCCTAACTTCTGCCCAGAGACAAGCTTAGTTTGGATGGAAAGAAAGCTGGCTCTGGATGGAGATTTCCCATGTGTTTCACATCTGAGCCAGCCTGGAGCCTGCTAGAGAAGTGACTGCTGGGAGGACCTCTATCTTTGGATGGTAGGACCAGAGCAGAAGCTGGCACCTGTCCCCACCCCCTAACTCACCTGGAGAAACCCAGACTCCTGTCCTGAGAAGGCAGATGGGGAAGAAGGCCAGGGAACCCTGTGACAGTCCCAGAAGCTGCCAGTGCTTCTACCCCGTCCCTGGGGGCTTGGATAAGGCTGGGGGTGCGAACAATTTCAATCAGCTAAGACGGTGTGCGTAAAATATGGTGGTGAAGGTGGCACCTCGACTGTGGAAACAAACACCACAGGAAAGGCAGACCGTAGAACAGCGACTCTGGGGGCTTTGTAGCGCTGACAGCAGTCAGGTTCTGACAGGGACACCCCTCCCCTCCACAGTTGGGCTTCTGTCAGCACCTCTATTTCCCGAAGCCACTAAGAGTCTATGACCCACATCTTAAAGTCCTGCGAATTTGTGACAGCCCCCCGATTTTTGCCCACACCATCAGCTTTGTGAGTAAATCGTGTTTGCTTAAAACTCCCTCTTTTGAGTTGGGCAGTGGCAAGATAAGACTAATGTGCTGGGGTCCCAGGAACACAGCTCCCTTTCCACTTCCCCACCGCCTTGGTTGCTGGCAAAGACGCTCCCTTCTGTAGCTGCACAGCAGCAGTTGCTTCTGTCTTGGCCCACCAGAGGTACAAAGTAGAAGGCTGCCTTTGGCTAAAAAAGTTCAGAAGTGTCACCCCGTGGAAAGCTTGGAGAGGTCAGGCCCCCCCGCCCCAGAGCACTACATGAAGTCCAGGAAAGGCTGCCCAGTGGGAAGGTTCCCACATGGTGGACAAATGCCTCTGGAGAGAGGCGAGCCAGGGCAGAAACAGCTCTCGGGGCAGGCAGGATGGCGTGCAAGGTGACCATTAAAACCAGAGATGCTAACTTGCCGCAGCCTCAAGTGATCACGTGGTCAGGACCACTGGCGCTGCCCCTCCCTCAAGAGGATGGCTTCCTCAGAGGCTATCTGGCCCTGCACCACACGTTAATTTCCTTCTAGGAGAGCTGGGAGAAGAGGGGTGAGTGAGAGGAGGGCAAAGGAAAGTAATATACCTACCACTTAACAGGTCTGTGACATAGCCTTGCCTCCAGACCTCTCCTAACCTCATTTAATAAGTAGGAGAAGGAATGGTAACAGAGGAAACTAAGGGCCAGGGAAGATCACGCTGGCCATGCACACACCGTGAGCAAGCAACGGAGCAGAGATCTGTCCCAAGTCCGACATCAAAACCAGGCTCTCAACTCACGGAGTTCTGGGGCCACCCGCAATTTTCTTGACAGAACCCTCAGAGAAGCGCCTCTGGTCAACCAAGGCAGGGGCCTAATGTGTCGGCCCCTTCGGTGCCACCTTGCTAGCTCCCTTTCCTTATGTCCTTCACATCTCAGTTCCAAGAGTCAAAGTGTCAGCTCTCTGAGGGCAGGACCCATTCTTACGGTGCTGCACCCCCTCCCTCAATTTGCCCAACACAGAGTCCGCCTGGGGCGCTGCCAGGGGCCCACAGGCTACACACGGCTGCCGCTACTCACTGTGTGCCTCCACCAGATCAATCTGCATGTTGTATGGGACCAGGGGGTCTGGCAGTTCTGAGAAAAAGCTCTTCATGGCCCCTGCCACAGTGTTCACTGTGAAGTCCTTCTCTGCCAAATCCAGGTTGTGATCTGAAAGGAAGTTGGGAGAGTGAGGCCAGAGCAGTCTAAGCTGGGCAGAAGCAAGGAACACTCAGCGCTGGGGATAAGCAGAGAAACGAGGACCCAGGGATGCTGCCCAGGGCAGGCATGGAGCCTGGGCAGGGACTCGGGATCATCACAGACTGGACAGAAGGTGGCATCCCTGAGTGCTGCTAAAAAAAAAGAAAAGAAAGTTCTGAGATTCACGGACAGAGGCTGACACCCAACCTTCCAAGGTCAGCCTTTGAGTAGAGGAGCTGCACCCCCCATTCTGTGCCATCCAACTCCCCTTGTTTGGCCTGGATGTGCTGCTACCTTTTCCTTACACCCTCGCACTCAGGGAAAACAGGAGGAGGCTTTCCCAAAAGGCCAGCTCCCTTTTCCTGGAAGGTTACAAAAACGTTACCAACAACCTGGACTGCCATCTCCATCCCTGCTCCTTGTGGTGATCGGGCAACGAGGCTCATCTTCCCCTTGCTGGTCCCTTCCAGCTCATGATACCTCTGACCTCTGTCTCTAATTTTTCTTTACATACTTTATTGCATTTCTGATCGTAACAAATCATCTACTGATAGATATCAGCTGTTTCTATTTGGGGGTTGTATGTAACCCATGTTACAGATTCTGGCATATAATCAAGTGTATACCCAAGGGTGGCTTTACCCTCATTTTGACCTCCTGCTTCCTATCCTGCAAGACTAACGCACATTTTCCTTCTCCCCTGGGTCACCTCCTCCCGCTGCCAGCCAGCACAGACTGACTGTGGTGTTACGAAGCGCTGTGGGCCCCTGGGTGCTGGGGTGGGGTGCCTGCCCCCAGTGCACACTGGTTAGCTGCTTGGTCCTGCAGGCCCGCACAGCCTGCCTGGCTTGGTCTCCTGAGGCCCAGTCACATGCTCAGTTGGACCCTACTTTGATCCCCAGCCTACTTTCCTCTTTGGTCAGTGACATTTGTGAATTTTTACTGCTTTGGCTCATTTGCTTCTGGCATTGGTGGGTGTTCAGTTCTAAGAGTTAGAGTTTGGCTGTTGGGTTAGGGTGAAATAGATTTGGCCATCTGGCTGTAGGCCTCTCAGACCTGATCTAGCTTAGGAGACAGAAGTCCCTGCCAAGAGCCAGTCTAACTCATGAGAGTTCAGCTTTGGGAGTCTGGGGCCCAAGGCTCAGCTCATCACAAAATGCTCCCTTGCTTTGTTTCTCTCCTGCAGGGACTCTGTGAGGAGGGTACTCATGGTTGAGGGTGCTCCTGTGGCCCTGGCAAAAGAGGATTGTCATCTCAACCCAACCTTTACATCATGTGCCTGAGATTAACCCCTGCACAGCCCAGTCCCAGGGAAGCAAGGCCCTTTCCTGGTGAACGCGGCACGTGCCGGGGCGAGCTGGGACAGTGTCTGTGGATGGTGAGGTGCGGGAGCAGCCCGGCTGAAGCAGGTTTGGCGGGGATGACACTTCTGTTTGCTGACAGGGGCCAAACACTTTCTCCTTCTCAGTCACCCAGCCAAGCACCTCTTGGCTTTGGGGCTGTGTGGCAGGAGCACCCCCGAGGGGCTCCACTGGCAGTCTGGCTGTTGCGTCTGCCCTGACTGGCCTCCGGTGCTCGGCTGGGCTGTGGCCTTACCTTGATCAAACTGTCTTTGCAGACTCTCCATCTCTGACTTGTTCCCGCTGACCCGGTAGATGCCTTCAGTGCTCAATCCTGAGAAGAAACAAGCAGGTGTCTTAGGAGCAGGAAGTGGAGAGCAGAGAATGAGGAGGACTGCACTTGAAGAAAGAAGGGGAGAGTCCATGAGGCACCCACTGGGAGAGAGGAACAGGGCTAAAGCACTCTTGACTTGCCTAGGTGCTTCAACCCACTTTTGCCCATTTTCTTTTTCACTTAAAAATGTAAAAATATCTGTTTTTTGTAAAAATTAAAATGATACAGAAACACATCAGACAAAGATATCTTTTGTCCACATTTTGATGTATACTCTGGAATTTTAATTTTTTTTAACAAAATGGAGAGAATACTGTTTTAACCCACCCATTTCATTTACAAAGTATGTTGTGAACCTAAATCATTAAATGTTTTTTTACAACGTGATTTTAAAGACATCAAAATATACAGTAACTTAAAAACGATCTATTGTTAATCATTTAGGTTTTTCCAAGTTTTCACTGTTAGGAATAACCCACAATTATGTTTTTTGATAGCTAGTTAAGTTTAAAAGATTCTTGGCAGTGTGTATTTCTTACTTTGTGAATTTCCTATTCACGTTCTTGTTCATTTTCCTATAGGAGTGGTTCTTCTCATTTTGTACTTGAATATTAAGGAACTGACTACGTTAATGTTATATATCTTTACATTTTTTCCCTTTTGTTATGTCTTCTAATTTTGTGTACTGAATTTTTTGGAAGTACATAATTCAAAAATTTTAGGTTTTCAAGACCCATCAACTTCTTTCTGATGTCTTCATCTGTTTTTATGGTTAGAGAGGATTTTCCTGTTCCTAGATCAGATATTCTCTATTTCTTCATTCTTTTCTTTCTCTCTCTCTCTCTCTCTTTCTTTCTTCCTTTCTTTCTCCCTCCCTCTCTCTCTTTCTTTCCTTTCTCTCTTTCTTATTTATTTATTCATTCATTCATTCATTCATTTATTTATTGGCTCTGTTGGGTCTTTGTGCAAGGGCTTCCTCTAGTTGCGGCGAGCGGGGGCCACTCTTCATCGCGGTGTGCGGGCCTCTCACTGTCGCGGCCTCTCTTGTTGCGGGGCACAGGCTCCAGACACACAGGCTCAGTAGTTGTGGCTCACGGGCCCAGTTGCTCCGTGCATGTGGGATCTTCCCAGACCAGGGCTCGAACCCGTGTCCCCTGCATTGGCAGGCAGAGTCTCAACCACTGCGCCACCAGGGAAGCCCTCTTCTATTTCTTCCTTCTTGTTCTTTTAACAACTTTTTTTTTTTACGTTTAACTCTGCGATTCTTTTGGAACTTACTTGGTGTACAGTGTTAGGTAAGGAAAAAAGCAATGCTAAAATTCAACTAAATAATAACATGGGAGGATATAAAGTACCAAGTGAGAGAATGACTCCCTCCACCCTTCACTCCCCACCCCTCGGCACAGGAAGTACTGTGCAGCTAGCAGTGGACTCCAAGCACTGTCTCTCAGCTTGGTTCTCCTTCTCTCCAGGAAGGAAAGTCCACTGTTGCGCCCCTAAGACCATGGGTCTAAAGGACAATGACGTCACTGTGAAAACCAAGATGGGATCTCATGGCCAAACCAACCCTGGTTCCCTTCTGAAGATCATGGTTTTGAGCAACTCTGACCATGAAGGGGCACTGAGGAAGCACCCTGGAGCCACCACTGAACACCAGAAGGCAGTGCGGACAGTGGAGAGAGGACTAGGCCCCGAAGTCCATTAGGAGGCTCTTGAGAGCCAAGTGTCTCAACGTCAGTTATCACCGTAATTGATGCCTCTGGAGAGGCACCCATCAGGCGAGATAAAAGCAGTCAGCCTGTTTCTGGAGCCCCAGATTGGTGGCAGGTGAACTGTGAAGAACATCAAAGCAAAAGTCATCAATTCCCTAGCCTAAACGCTGTTAACTGCACGTGGGCCCTTTCACCCCAGAGAAAAGGGGGTTAACGCACCAGCCTCAAGGACACCCTACTGTGCAATGCCCAGCTACAAGGGAGCTGCGCCATCACTGTACTCGGCACAAGAAGTGCAGACACTATCCAAACTTGAGGCCCTGGACACACCCCAGCCCAGTGGTGGCCTTTCCCACTGCCCTCCCTTTTGGAGTTAATATTTCCTGCATGGTCACCATGTCGTGCGCTGGGCTACATGCTTTCCCACATCCACCACTCATTTGTTAGATGAATGATGATGCCATCGAATCCTCAACCCCTTATGGTGGGGCTACTGGATGGAGAGAGAATACAGATGAGAAAAGGGAGACTCAGAAAGGTGAAGTCCGCACCCTAAACTGCACAGCTGGTAAGAGGCAGAGTGGTCTAAGTCCAGGGCCCCTGCTACTCTTCTGCCTCCACACTGTTCCAGAAGATGCTTGACATTCATCCACCATCAGGCTGGGGTCCAGACCACAGTCTCCCCCCACCCCCGTCAATCCCCTCAAAGAAACATCACATTTGAGTGAAACCCACTGGCCCTCAGTATTCTGGGTAGCCAATTTTGAGATGGTCCATCCCCTCTATTGCTGTCAACCTCCAGAAGTTAGAGGTCAGGATGGCCCCTGTTCACCATCCCTAGTTCGTAATTTTACAATGGTCTCTTTCCTCAGTGACTTTTCTAAACTCTTCTCAGACATATTTAAACTTTCTACCTATTTCACATCTCGGGTAACACGTCACATGCTTACACATGAAATCACCCACGTTTTGACAAGCCCTGGGTATGTGTCAACAGATTCAAATCTTCACCCCCTAGGTTTAAAAAAATCACTACACTTTTCTCTTTACCTGAACGTCAGCCCTCTCTAATACAAAGAAAACAATGTTACAAACGGCAGGAGCTTAGAAAGTCCTCGATGAGGTAGCAATGTCCACAGTTCCTGAGCCCCCCTGTGGAGAGGCACTCTCTGAACCGGAGAAGATCCTGACAGCCTCAGGCCATTCATCATCTTCTGGCAACCCTGACCTTCAGCACGGACAGAGGAGTCCTCTGCGTTGTCTCCTAATGACCACCTGCCCCGGTATCACAGGGCAGAAAACAAACTGCAAGTTAGCTATCGGGAAATTATCGGAGGTGCGGGCCTGCTGAAACCTCACTAGATGGATGATCACAAAAATGGAGGCATCTGAGCGTGCAAGGCCAGCTCCATAGCATCAGTTAATCATCAACTTAGTATTTCCTGTAATCTGGACATGTGTTTATATTACAAAATCCCACTTTAAAATAGCAATTCTGCCACTGCTCTCCACAACAACATGCCATAATTTAGGAAAGGTATCATCTGCTTGGCCAGTACAATTTTTCACAACTATTAATTAGACATCAATTAAATAAAAACAAAACTCTTAGAGCAGACTGCAAACTGCAGGCTGCTCGTGAAACAGAGAGCTAGCAACACAGGTGAGAACTAGGATGCCTGACAGAGCAAGGGCAGCTTGCCAAGGAGCCCAAGACCGGAGCAGGGAAAGGGCTGGGGGCCTGGAGCAGGCCCCTAGGCAGAGACGCTGGATTCCAAGGGGTGTGCATCCTGGGACCCACAGACCCACACAGAAACACTCAGGGGCTGACTCTGGCTCATACCTGCCAGCAGAAAGCAGTACCCCCTAGCCACAAGATCTGTTCCATGGCTAGAGGTCCCACTGAGAAAGCTTCAATCTTAAGCTCTGAGGCATCTCTACATACCAGAAATCTCCAAAGACCCACTACCATAGCAGAATCTCGGCAATAGGTCTATTTTTTTTTTTTTTTTTTTTTTTTTACAGAGCCCTACTGATTTCTTTGGGAATCTTTTAATCTTTGGGAATAGAACAAGAGAAACAAGTTAACATGTGGGAATAGAACAAGAGACAGTTCAGAATAGCCAAGGCTGCTATCTTCAAAAATCTAAACAATTTCTGTGTAGAACAGTCTTGTTCCAATGGCTCTAGAAAACAGAGCTATCACTAGAATGGGAATGACAGGAAGGCAAATATTGTCTCAATATATAAAATAATAATAGCTACAGCTGTCACTCATTATAAAGGGCCAGAGCTTTTGAACTCCCTTCTCACTGGATAGCCATCTGTCTGGGATGCTGTTTAAAAAGATTAATACCTGGTCTAAGAAGACAGCTAGTAACACCAGTAATAAACCATTTATTGAACGCTTGCTGTGTGTGAGGCACATAATGCTAAGTCCTTACCGTGCATTTTTACATCAGTTCTCACAATAGCTCCTTCAGAGAGATTATTACTAATCTCATTTTACAGATGGGAATGCAGAGGCTAAGAGGCAAAGTAACATGCATGAGGTCAGAGAGCTAGTGAATTGCAATCTGAACCCCATCTGCTTCCAGAGCCTGTGTTCTTCTACTACTGCGTTTTAAGTCACCAGTTTTCAAACTTGAGCGTGCAGCAGAATCACCTGGAGGGCTGGTTATAATATAGGTTACAGGGCTGCACCTGTAGGGTTTCTGATTCTGTTGGTTGGGAGTGGGCCCCCAAAATCTGCATTTCCAACACATTCCCAGGTGACGCTGATGCTGCTGGCCCAGGAACCATACTGTGAGAACCGCCACCACCCTAGAAGACGGCCCAGGCCTCTAAGGTCCCTCTGACTCTCAAAATCTATGATTCAATAACATTGGGGGGCAATATACAAGGAAAAATAAGTACCAGATACTTCAGGGACAAAGCATCTCCAAAAAGTATTAAAACTGGTGCTTTTTATTTGTTAGCAAGCCTCTACACATTATTTAAACCACGGCCATGTGTGATTTTTCAAAAGGACATTAAAAAAGAGAAAAGCAAAGAGGCCTTATTTTTTCTTTCAATAAATATTTACTGGGCTTCCCTGGTGGCGCAGTGGTTAAGAATCCACCTGCCAATGCCAATGCGAGGGACACGGGTTCGAGCCCTGGTCTGGGAAGATCCCACACACCGCAGAGCAACTAAGCCCGTGCGCCACAACTGCTGAGCCTGTGCTCTAGAGCCCATGTGCCACAACTACTGAGCTTGCGCTCTAGAGCCCACGAGCCACAACTACTGAAGCCCACGCACCTAGAGCCCATGCTCCGCAACAAGAGAAGCCACCACAATGAGAAGCCCACGCACCGCAACGAAGAGTAGCCCCCACTCGCCGCAACTAGAGAAAGCCCGTGCGCAGCAACAAAGACCTAATGCAGCCAAAAATAAAAATAAATAAAATAAAATAAATAAATTAAAAAAAAAATTTACTGAGCACCCAACATGGCAGGTAAGATCCTTCACAGAGCTTTCAGCTGTGGTCTTCCTCAAAACTATTTTGCTGACAGAAGGCTAGATGACCCAGCAATGCCAGCCACGAGGCGTTCCCTATGGGCTAAGAACTGGCATATTTTACCCTTGACTTCCCCGTCACAGCGGCCGAGAGATGCCTGTGGCACCTGCCACACCAGGGGCACCAGGAGAATGGACAGGTGACCTGCAGGAGCTTGGAAACCGAGAGGAGAACCACCTTCTGCTCTGGTACGTGTCTGATTTTCTGAAACGTCCAAGAAAGTTTTTATTCCTGGATCCCAAGCACCACTTCTCGGCACCGGCATTCTTGGCCTGAAGTCTTTCCGTAGTCTGCCCCGGCCAGGCTTCGCCCCTGCTCGGTCACACCAGGACTCAGTTCCTCCTAAGTTTCCTTTCTAGCAACAAATCAATACCTCCTCCAAGACAAACTCTGACTTGTTTATTTTTCACTTTCTATATTTAGATATAAAACTCAGCACTTTAGTCCTTAAAAAATTTTTTTAATCGGTGCTGCCAGTGCTGCAAAACGCCCCACATCAGACAGGCTTTAACTACTAAACTACTTCTGTCAACTTTTAAGGAAATGCATCTAACAGACCATTCTCCTTTTCTTTCCTGTATCCCAGAGGTAAGTCTCAGGCAGGCTAAGTTTCAAGGCCAGAGGGGTGCTGAGAACTCTGGGAGAAAAGGAAACCCCGTCGAGCATAAAGTCCAAATTGTCTTGAAGGGGGCCGACCTCTCTGGGTCAAATGCCAACAGTGTCACTACAGTCTGTCTCCTCCTGAGGGTCACACTGCAGCACCCCCGCCGCGACGGAAGGTGAAAGGGCTGGGGTGTGGCTGACGCTTAGCGTGGAATCACAAGCCACTCACCGGCTGTAAGATCCTGGGCGATCGCGCTTCCTTTCCTCTTCTGCACAACAGAGAACAGTCCCCACCGTACACCCTGGTCGGGTGCACTGAACGAGGTCTTAGCACAGGGCTAAGGGAGCAGCTATTATCCTAACGATCTAAGTGGAAAGCAAGCTAGCAAGTGGAGGAGCACCTGAATTTTGCTGTCAGGGAGAGCCGGGTTCGGAATCTGACTCTTAACTTCTGCACATCTGACTCTACAGTGGATTAACCCCCACCTTCTTAGACTACTGCAAGGAACAAATGAGATAACCTACGTAAAGCCCACAGCAGAATGCCTTCCCCCTGCCCTTTCTCTACATTTTGACAAGCTTCAACAGCAGCGCCTCCCTGTAGGCATGGCCTGCTCTGAGGGCTCGGCCAAAACAGGCCAGTTGGCAGAAAAATATTAAAAACACACACGGGCTTTGACACCAAAGTAACCTCAGTTTTGATCCTGGCTCTGTCTTACAGCTGCTGGGTGACTGAGGACAAATCACTCCACCTCTCAAAGCCTTGGTTCCTCATCAAATGCAGGGTTGTTTATTAATGACTATCAAGGTGTTGTGAATACTGAGATTACACATATGAAAGCAAGTAATACAAATGGCTGGCACACTGAAATAATAATGATAATAATAAAACAATAATAATAACAGTTAACTTTTGCTGAGGGCTTAACTATGTGCCAGGCACTTTCCTAAGCTCTGCAATAGAATTATCATAGTGAATCCACCCAATAATTCCTTGAGGTAAATATTATTATTTTTATTCCCATTTTACAGAGAGCAAATAGAGGCTCAGAGAGGCTAAGCCCAAGGCCACAGAGCTGTGTGTACATGGTGGGGGGAGCAGGCTCTGAACTGGCTCACTCGAGTCTCTGTCTTGGATGACTGTCCGCTTATTTTTATTTACTTTTCCACATCTTTATTGGAGTACAATTGCTTTACAATGGTGTGTTAGTTTGTTTCTACTGTACAACAAAGTGAATCAGCTATATGCATACCTATATCCCCATATCCCCTCCCTCTTGAGCCTCCTTCCCACCTTGACTGTGCATTTAAACAGCATGCTACTCCCTCCAATGTTAATTCCCTGTTCCCTTATCCTTTAAATATTACATGTAGGCTTTATCCTATAAATGCCAGATTCATTACGGGTTAGAAGGATTTTCCATTCCTCCCTTGTTTACTCATACGCATTCATCTCTTCATTCACACCCCACTCAGTGTTCTCATCTGTCAGTTGGAGGATAAGCAGGGAGAGCCAGAGAAAAAATGCTGCCTCCTCTCTCGACAGACAGCAGCCAATGGACAGTGTCCGTGCTTTATTCCTATGATGAAGTTCTACTATTGATAACATTAAAGAATCCCCACTAGATCTCCCTGTTGCCTTCCTGTTTTGGATGTGCTTGGAATGATTTTCTGGCTCTTCTATTACTTGAACACTAGGGTCACTCTGGCCCCTCCAGTGCCCCTTTGTTAGCTGTCTTCCCTTCGTAATTCCCTCGCCAATCAAGATCTGTTTCTGGCAATGCCAGACCTCCTTTCTCCCCATGACAGAATGCCACTAGCACTCTATTATGACTGCCTGACCGGGTGTTAGCCCCACAACTAGGCATTGTGGCTTTATAAATTTCCAACACCATTGCATGTACACACGGCCACGTCATAAATCTCAAGGCTGAGGAGGAAGGGAGAAGAGATCTGAAAGGGAAGAGATGAAAATATCACACCAAGTCTGGGGCATCATATGGCTCTAGCATCTGGCTGATCCTTTATAAGCTACCCATGTATTTACTGTCATTAACTGTGAAAGAGGGCTTCTGGACCCTACTCTGAGCCAAATGAGGGGCTCTGTTTTTCTCCTGACTTTCAAGAAAACGCATAGCCCAATATATGTGTTTAAGAGAACTATGACAAAGTGAACCTTAGGCCAGCCCAGAGTTAATACTGCTCTTTCTGGGCAGCACGGGATGGAGGGGAGAGGAGTGTTACCTATAACTGAGGTGAGCAGACTGTACTCTGCAAAGCAGCAACGAGTGTTCGAAGCCAAGAGCAGCTGGGAGACCCTACTGCCAAGAATGCGAGCGTCCTTCGGGCTCCAAGTGTGACTTCGCTAGCACACTCAAGCCCAGTGGCACGGGGGTGATGGCAGTGTGACTCGGAGGCGAGCTAGTGCCACTGCAATGGGGGGGGGGTCCTCACTGACTAAACAGAGCCACCAACAAAGAAACAGTCAAACTAACACACAGGTACAATATACCCCCCCCATGCATACAATGCCAACTTCCCTTCCACAGCAGGCCCCCAAGTAAAGCCCCTTGAGGTCATAGGCAGATTCCTCTCAAGCATTAATGAGGGCAGAGGTTACCTTCTTTCTGGTTCCTCATTCCCAATGAATCACGAAAGGTTCTGTGATGTCACCAATCACAGCCCAGTGTCCCTCCTTTCCTGGCCTCTCTTTCCTCACTAAGAAAGTACACTTCATAGGTTAAAAGGCTGTTAACACTCTGGCATTAAATCTGATCGTGGTCCCCACCAGCCACCAGCCTACAATCTGTGCTCTGCATCTAGGATACAACACAAAGTTGTCCACATGTGGCCTGGGTGGCCTGCATCACCACCTGATCCTGCGGCCCGCCCCCAACCCACTTCACTCCAATCACGCTGGCCTTTCAGAGCCTCGAAGCGTGAGCCCCTCCTGCCTCCGAGCCTTCCTATAGGTTGTTCCTCCTACTTCTACCTCCACCTTTTTGGCTGGCTAAACATTGCTCCCTCAGAGGTCTCCACTGACCCCCAGATCTAAATTAAGTCAGTTATGATAATAAAAACTGCTTACATTTATGCAATCCTCATATTTTGGGCCAGGCACAGTGATAAGCGTTTTACATGCATTATCTCTGAAACCCTTACGACAGCCCCATGAGTTGTATACTACCATTATGACTATTCCCATACAGACGCCAAAGCCCGTGTCTAACCACCGCACTACACTACCCCCATACTTTCTCTATATAGCACTGGGCAAAACTTGAAAGTTACTGTACAGCTGTGTGATTATTCGCTGCATGCTGGTCCCCCAAGGAGAGAACAGGCATGTTTTCCGATTACCGTTCTATGTACTTGGACTTGGCACAGTAACTCGTGCCTGGAGAAGGCATTCAGTAACTATCCACAGAAAGGAGGGAAGGAGGAACACATGCCTGAAAATAAAAGTGCAGTTTCTCTGGCTGAAGAGAGGAAGGAAGCAGACTGAAGTAGTTTGTTCTCAACCACCCTCGTGCCTCAAGGCATACTGGCAGGCCTTCCAGCCCACAGACTATGGGAGAGAGAAAGCCTCAGGCCTGGCCAGCACAGAAAAGGTGCTTCATACACAGGCGCACCCAACTCCTCCCTTCCTTTACGGACTGGTTTCCCTGCCTCCGCTACTCCCTAGAGAAGTCATGGGGACTGAGTGAATTCCTGATCTCACCAGGGCAAGCCATCTGCTGTTCTACATGTGGTCTCTAGATCTGGCCTGCTCACTTTTCCAGAGCAGGGCAACGGCTTCGCTTTGCCTGGGATCCCCCCCAAGAGGGTTGCACCCTTTCCCAGAAGCTGGACAGAAACACGCACGCACGCGCACGCCCCCCATGAGAGGGAGAGCGCGAGGGCCCTCGGTGGAGAGCGGGTGCGGCTCCGCAGGGTGGCTGTGACAGGACAGCCTGCTGCGCTGCCTGTCGGGGCAAAAGCAGTCTCATCTCCTCTGCGCTGGCGAAGGGCGAGCGGTCTGTCCACCAAAGCTCACTGCTGTGGAGAGGGAGAGTGCAATGGGACAGCCGGGCAAGGCAGGCCTGTCGGAACTGTCTTGGGGATTTGGGCTTCCACCCAGATGATTTCTGTCTTGGATGGAAGGGCGGGATTACTCTGTGAAACAGGCTTCACTGGGCTTCAGCCAGCTTCGCTGGGCTCTCCAGGCAGCTTGCCAGGGCATGCTGTTCCGATCAGGGCACTGGGTCCCAAGGAAATCCGCTAGCACTGCCGAGTCACAAGCTACATGAACGCTGCTTATCTGAAAGAGCCCAAAGTGGAGCTGACTGCCTGCTTTTATGGCAAGAAGGCATTTCTGGAATGCAAATGACTTGCGTTTAACTTATAAGCAAGCAGAATACAGGAGGATGGTGAGAAATGGGCACATGGGAAGTAGTCCAAAAATGTGGAGAAAGCTTTGTTTTAAAACTATTTGGATAACGAGAAAGCAACTAGCTAACCTAGAATTATAGGGGGAGGGAGAGATTAAGTAACACAGAACCCCCATAAAATCATAGCATATGAAACCACATACCTCATATTTTAGCACTTTACCATCATCAATTCAAAGCAGCATAAATATGGCAGTTACTCACATAAAGCCCGTTGGTATATTCGAGCTGTAACTAACTGCACCTATTAAACTATTATAGCGATAGATGGGAGTTATCTCTACTGAAATTAGCTGCCTTTTCTGAAAGACAGAATTACAGAGATCTAGGCTGACTGCAGGGAAATAACTGACTAGATTTAACAGCTCTAGTCCCACCAATTCTCTTCCAGGATAACTGTAGAAAGTGGCTATGATAAATGTGGATGGAAATATGGAGGCTTTTTTTAGGGCAGTCCCAAGTGGGAAGGAACCTGGTAAAGTTCTGAATCGGTTCAGTCTGATGCTACAAAGCTCACAGCTTCGCCAGCCTGAAGCGCAGAAGAAAGGGCTGGAATGTGGGTCCTTTCCATTCTGATGGCTGTGAGTGGCCTCTGCCCAAAGAACTCCAGGATCTGTTCCCTCTCTTATAAAAAGGGATTAATGCTGCCCTCTAAGTCAAGGGAGAGCAGCTAAGAAGGCAGGTAGGTGCTCTAGGAAGAAAAAGCCCCGCCTGAGCACAGCCCTCCCGGCAGGGCAAGAGGCGCACTGGCCTGGGGTGGGGCTCTTCCCGCTGCTCCTTCCCAGCCTCAGGTCACGGGCCAATTCGGCCCTAGGTGTCCACAGAGGGGCCAAGGAAGCCCACTGGCAAGGTTTTAAACGCAGGAACCCTGTAGGGAGGGCAGGGACAGTGTGGTATAAAGGAAATATATATTTGGTCTTTGTCCCTACTTCCTGGTACAGAGCTCCTAAAACCCTCAGGAATTTCCTGAGTGATAGGAGTGTCTTTTGTTATTCATAACAAGCCCCTTGTTACCCGATACCTGAGTTTATGATAATGAGGTGGACTCTTGGTGGGGGGGCCCTAGATAGCTTCAGGATGGGGGCTAGTCACCAGAAAGACCCAGCCTTGATGAAAGAGTAGAACTTTCAGCCCCACCCCCACCTCCAGGGAGGGTAGAGGGGCTGGAGATTGAACTCAGTCACCAATGGTCAATGAATAATCAATCATGCCTATTTAATGGAACCTTTATATAAAAACCCTAAACAACAGGGTTCGGAGAGCTTCCACGTTGGTGAACACATCGAGGGTGGCGTGCCCAGAGTGGGCATGGAAGCTCTGTGTCCCTTACCCCATACTTTGCCCTAGGCATCTCTTCCATTTGGCTGTTCCGGAGTTGTATCCTTTATAGTAAACTGTAATAGTAAGACAGTTGAACCCTGAACACCGTGGGGGTTAGGGGTGCTGAATCTCGACACAGTTGAAAATCCGCCCATAACTTATAGTCGACGCTCCACATCTGCGGTTCTTCTGTATCGGTGGTCCAGCATCCACAGATTCAACCAAACGCAGACTGGGGAGTACGGCTGTACTTACTATTGAAAAAGATTTGAGTGTAAGTGGACCCACGCAGTTCAAACTGTGTTGTTCAAGGATCAACTGCATAGCATTTTCCTGAGTTCTGTGAGTTGTTCTAATAAATTATTGAACCTGGGGGGAGGTTGTGGGAACCCCCAACTTTCTGGCCAAGTCAGACAGAGTGTGCACAGCCCACGGACTTGCAACTGGCGTGGTGAAGTGAGGGTGGTTCTGTGGGATTGAGCCCTAAACCTGTAGAGCCTGACGATAACTCTGGGTGGTTAGTGCCAGAACTGGGTGGCAGGACACCTGGCTGGTGGCGGAGAACTGACGTGGTATTGGAAAAGACCCCACACAGTTGGTGTCAGGAGGGAAAAAAACCCTCCCGTGCAGTCAGAGGGAGGGGATACTGGTGCAGAAGACCAGAGTCCGACATCGGCTGCCCCATCCCACTGCTCCATTAGTTGGCAGGGCCCAACTGACCTGTCTTCTTTGGGCTTCAAATTACCCCAGTGAAGGGAGGCGATGTGGCCAAAAGGGTAACAAGGGCTCTGGGCTAGAGTCCCAGCTCCAATCTCCATCTTTCTGAATCCCCTTTTCCTTTTCAGAAAATTGGAAATTACATCCTTCTCAGAAGACTGCTATGAGAATGGGATGAGACTCACGGAAACACTCAGCACTGGGCCTGGCAACGTGAGGTCCTAATTGGCACTTGGCACGTGTTCTCTCTTAATATGCACAACTACCCTTGCAAGGAAGCCAAGGAAACACAGACTCAGAGAAGGTAAGGAACGTACTGAGGGTCACGCCAGCCTCGCTGCCCACAGGTGCCGCAGAAGGCTCTGTGCCGCACGCTAGGGCTAAATAAAGAGCATTTCCCAATTAGATTAAGCAGGCTGGGAGTTCACCAACAGCTGTAGGAAATCAGCTCGAGAAAGAGTCTGGCCTTTTGTCCTGCTGTCTCCCATCAGGGCAACACTGTAATTTGCTCTCAGTTCGTTATAAAGCTGAAATATATGCATATTACTTATTCCGAACACTCAGCAGCCATTTTCCATTTACTAGTTTGGTGGGGTTTTTTGGAAGGCAGTTCCAGGAAAGACTGGGTTGGTGTTTTCTGAGGAATGGTACACCACACATCAAAGTGCTCACTGACACTGGCGTCTGTTTCTCGCGGTCACTGAACACACAAGGGAGACAGATGTGTGCTGAGCCATCTCTCTGTGGGGAGGGATAAAACCGAGGCAGTTATTAAACTCCAGCACCCAGGAGGGTTGTCTATTTTCAATCTGTAATATGGAGGTGAGATACTGAAAATAAAGCCAGGAGCTAATGTTACCACATTAAAAGTTTTCTTAGCTGCTATTACTGCTGTTTGTCATGAGTATACGAGATCAGTGACTATTCTGGAAAGGATCCAATGGGAGGGGATGGGCACACAGTAAAACTGGAGGTGGGCTACAAGCAGTTTGGGCCACCAAGTCGCATGGAATCGCTGGGAAGCTATGAGGCCTCCTGTCTTGGAGAGCTGGGAAGAGAAAACTATTTGATCTAGTCTCAATCACTTCAATGCTACTCATCCTTCAAGTCCTAACAAATCTATCTCCCAGCCCTCACTGATCTCTCTTTTGCCAGCTCCAAGAGGTTTAGGGTCAAATCTTTTAATCTTTATTGGATCATAAACTCCTTGAGGACAAAGGTGTGCCATCATCCCCGCTTGCTCTGGATCATATGGAAGGTATTCCACCAACACTCACAGTACAGTAGCTGCACAGTAGTCTCTAACCTTTGGGGAGGAGGAGACTCCTCTTACTTTGATACCCTAATGAAGGCTGTAGATTCTGGTGCATCCCCATTGTGCGTGCACGCACACACACATATACAATCTCACCAACAGCTGTAGGAAATCAGGGGTTCACACGCCTCCAGAAGCCTATCCACAGTCCCTAGGTTATGCGCCCCTAAGTAAAAATAAACCCACACAGTTCTTCAAGTCACAGATTCCAGGGGTTTGAGAATCTGCTTTTCCCCAATTTCCCTGTTCTGACCGTACTAGGTCCCTTAAACAACAAATATTTATGTAAACTCCAAAGACAGCTCTTGTGGCAGCAGCACCCTACAGCATTCAAAGGGAAACAAAATTTTATGCAATCAGTTTAAGAGCCTGGGCAGGGAAAAAGAGAAGCAAGAGAAGCAAAAAAAGCAAAAGTGTAGACAGACTTGCCAAGAAGAGATCTTTAAGTGATCAATCCTCAAGAATTCATCTTGCATCTAGTGTCTATTTCCTTATCTGCCCTAATCTAACTAATTTAGCACATCGGACAAAAAAATCACTTATTCCTTCAATAAATACCCAAGTGCCTACTGCACGTCAGGTGCTGTGCCAGGTGATGGCAAAGAAGAGACAGTCTCTGCTCTTGAGTTCCTTAGTGTAGCAGCGTTGCAGGAAACAAAGCAGCAAAGTGACAAAGACAATGAATGCAGCGTGGTGACAACAGGGCTGCGTACCAGTAGTAGACAGCCTACCGGTTCTGCCAGTAGTGACACCTTCCCTTGCCTTGGGCAGGTGGGCGGGTGGGTATTCAGGGAAGGATTCCTGAAAATGGAGATAAACTCAGAAGCCAAATCCAACCCAAGAATACTTGTAGCAAAGAGCTCTAACAATGGCACAAGTAGATCTTTTTCAGAGGGCAAGGAGAGAAAATTGATTGCTTCTTTGAGGCTGACAACACCCCACAGACAACAGTTCATTCAACTGTTAGACAGTCAAGCTCTCTGTCTTTACATCCTTGAAGGAAGAGTGTTCTCGCTAACAGTCTGCCCATTGCTGCTCAGATTAGCCTGGATGTAAATGTTCACTTAGAGTCACGGAGACTCCAACGCTGTCTCCGCCCAGCCTCTGCTGGCTCCCGGTAGCTGAACAATAGCTCGAGCAGTCCCAGGGTGCATCAGGGAGAAGAGAAATCACCAGGTAATGAGGAATCTTTGTCAGAGCAGGTCTCTGCTCTAAGGACCTCTGAAATGATACAGGCTGCAGTGGACTGAAAAATTTAAAGTGCCAAATCCCCTGGGGTAAAACATCTATCCACCTATCTTCCATTTATTATTATCATCATAATTATTATAACAGCTTTTTTTCTTTTTTTTTGGCCGTGCTGCGTGGCTTGCAGGATCTTAGTTCCCCGACCAGGGATCGAAGCCGGGCCACAGCAGTGAAAGCGCCGAGTCTTAACCACTGGACCGCCAGGGAAGTCCCTTATTTTTGAACTCTAAACTCTAAAGTGATTTATAGACAATTCCCCCAACTCAGAAAAGGTGCACCTGAATCTTCATGGCCAGCCGCACCCTCGGGACACCAAGTCTCCCATTAGCCCTGGCAGCCTGATTCACTGGCTTTCTTTCCCCCTGCTCTGCTGACTTGCAGCTCCTTTCCTTCTGAGCCCCTCTATGTAAGTACCCTACCTCGAAAGTTTCACATTCCCTGGTCTGTTAGCAATACACCCTCTACCCCTCACACTAAGAACACAGGGAAATTAGTGCTCACTCAGATGTTGCAACCTTGCTCAAGACCTTAGTATTATATGCATCTTTTTACTTCTCCCTTTCTTTAGATACAATTCCACGTTTCCACTGAATGCCACTTTGAGGAAAGAGGTCTTCTGAATGTCTCTACACCATTCATTCGTTCATAATCATTTATTAGAGCCCTGTGTCTTGGTTTGGAGGATACAATGATGAAGACCCAGTCCCTTCCCTCGAGGAACTTAGGATCCACTGAGGAAGGAAGACAATCAGAGCCCAGAGTGTAAGGGTTCACAGAGCACTGCACAGAGCACCACAGAACACAGGGTGGTGGGCACTGGCTCAGAGGGGAGGCCAGAGAAGGACGCCAGGAGGGGACTCTTGAAAGGGAACAGCAGTAAAGGTACCGCGGGTGAGAAATATCACAAAAGCTTAAGAAGCGGCATGCCGCTCTAATCTGTGCGGCTGAAGTTTCTCATCGTGGATGAAAATGGCTTCCCTGGTGGCACAGTGGTTGAGAATCTGCCTGCCAATGCAGGGGACACTGGGAAGATCCCACATGTCGCGGAGCAACTGGGCCCACTCGCCGCAACTACTGAGCCTGTGCGTCTGGAGCCTGTGCTCCGCAACAAGAGAGGCCGCCACAGTGAGAGGCCCACTCGCCGCAACTAGAGAAAGCCCTTGCACAGAAACGAAGACCCAACACAGCCAAAAGTAAATAAATAAATACATAAATTTATTAAAAAAAAAAAAAGAAAATGGCAAGAGGTGAGGCTAGATGATGGACAGGGGCCAGTCTTGCTGGCAACAGCATTAAAACTTTATCCTGGAGGTAATGGAGAGCCACTGAAGAATTTTAAACGTGGGAAGGTGATGTGACCTCATTTATTTTACAAAGATATTTGCAGCAGTGTGGCTAAAGGACTGAACGGACATGAGACCAGAAGGAGAAAGACCAACTACCAAGAGGCTATGATCATAAACCAGGAAGAGAGTGAGATTAATTGCAGTGGCAGGGGCCAGATTCAAGACCCACTCAAGTGGTAAAAACAACAGCATCGATTGATTAGGTTGACTGATATGGGAAGGTAACAAGGGAGTGCCCTCCGAGAGCTTCGGCGAATTCTCTCACAGATAAAAACCTTCAAACCCTGCCTTCCCACTGATAACAAGGGTTGATAAGCTTTCTCAAGAGCACCAAAATCCTTTTTCCAAATAAAATCTTAAACTGAACTTTAAGGGTGAAGGACCCAGAATCCTAGTGGCCTGCGTTCCCCGTTTCCACACAGAAAACCTTCCTTAGAATCCTAGGGATCCGAGACAGACAATCTGAAAACCCCTGTCCAAGTCTAAATGCCAGAACCTGACATTCAAAGGATTCTAGGGCAACATAGCTATGTGGTCAACAGCACCTCTCACCTCTACACCTGAATCTTGTTCAGTCCACCTTCCCTACCTAGAAGATTCTTCTCCATCCTTTCTTTGTTACAGAATCCAACTTATCTTTCAGGCCAAGCCCCTGGCCCAGACAAGTACCAAGCCAGCTCAAGGGATTTCCTTCCTTCCCCGACTTCCCCCTAACGTTTCAGCCTCATGGACTTGAGGCAAACTCACTGCCGTGAACTATTAACTATTGATTTCCTCTTCCATGTAGCTCTCTTTCCAATGGGACCTGGCCTTAGGCTCAGGATCTCCTTAGCATTGAAAACGCCTGGTCCTCAATAGGCCCAGATATTTACAGACTGACAAACTACTTTATTACACTCACCCGACCTCATCAACCTTAGAAAGTAAACACAAACAACAGCAATGACTAATTATGAGAAAAATGAAGAGAAAAAAATACACAGAGATATCATGACCTTGAATTGAAAGACCATACACTACACAAAGATGTTGAACTGCATTTTAAACATAAACCAAATAAAAATCTCAATGGCATGAGGACTTCCCTGGTGGCGCAGTGGTTAAGACTCCACGCTCCCAACGCAGGGGGCCCGGGTTCGATCCCTGGTCAGGGAACTAGATCCCACATGCATGCCGCAACTAAGAGTTCGCATGCCACAACTAAGGAGCCTGCATGCCACAACTAAGACCCGGCACAACCAAATAAATAAATAAGTAAATATTTTTTTAAACATCTCAATGGAATGGTTAAATGCACTAAAGAAAATAATTCAAAAAGTCACATTAAGATACTTTGTAAAAAAGAAAAAAATAGCAAAACTATCTTTAAAAGATCCCATAAAAAATATCACACAGAGGCAGTCTGGAAGGTTACCCTGTAGACCGCGGTGGCTGCTGGGCGTATAAGCTAGGCAATGGGGCTGTAGAAAAATGGAAGCTTTGCCGCCAACTACTTCCTTTACTAACTTGGTCTTGACTATAATCTTCACTAGACTGAGAGCCCTGCTAGGGAAATATGAACTGTCTTATTCATCTTTGAACCTCCAGCACCTAAGGGGAGCTGGCATATAACAGGTTTTTAATTACTCGTTTAGGATAGTGTGAGGCTATAGAATATTCTGGTAAAGAGTTGAAAATGATTAATTCTACCAGTTATTAGAACACATTATAAAATAAGAATTCACGAACCATGATTTTGGTATAAAAACGAGAGTGAAATCTGTAAAACAAACATCTTAGAAAAGACCCAATTTTTAGGATCTAATGGTTGATAAAGTAATTGTCACAAGACACAGAGGATGATACAAAAGGTAGTACTATGATAACGGAATAAAAATTTAGATCCATGCTTCATATTTGGACAGGCTACCAAAGACTTATCAGGACTATGCATTTCTGCAAGTTTTTGAGACTTTTATAGTCTCACCCTGGGTTCATGTTGGCTTATGCCTATTCTACATTTTCAAAGAATTCACATATTGATCTTAAAAGCCAGGTAAAATCTTCTTCCACTAAGCTCCAACAAACCACATCAACTCTTCCGCTGAACTGAAACTGCCCTGACAAGCAAATACTACCCCCTAAATCCAGAGGGTCAGCTGAGTCAGTCAGAAATTGAAAATAATTTTGTCACACAGTTTTTCAATGGAGGGTGACCTATGGTGTAAAGGAAGACAAAGAAAGATGCCACCTGCTCAAGTTTGCAAAATAAATTAGCAATTGCATTTTCTATTTATAGTAATCGCATCTCTGATGATATGACACATGGTGGTATCTGGGCAACAGGGTATCACAGCAATAAATCATTACTGAAAGCATACTACCTGGGTGACACTACACTAGGGATATAAAAATCACCAACACTGTCATATCCTCTCAGGAGGTGACAATTTAGGCAGACAAGGTAAAGATGTGAAAAGTGTAATCAAATTAAAGATAATAAAAGATAAGCTATAAGGTAGAACATGTGACTGCTAAGCAGAGTACACAGACAACATTGGCACAGAAGTCCAGAAGAGGGAGGGCGAGGTCAGCAGAAGTAAGGATGGCCAATCAGTGAGAAGACATAATTCAAGCTGGATCTTTGATAACAAATTGATTTGCTGAGGCCAGAGTGGAGGAAGGAAGCAGAGGGTGAAGGGAAACAAAAGGGCAGAAAGTAGTGAGGTGGGGTAGGGACTTGGAGTGAAGTCCAACATGAGAATTTTCTACTGAGAGGGCCCACTTACAGAAGGCCCCGTCTGGTTCAAAATAAGGACTTATCGATTTGGTGTCTCTTCAATATCATATCTGGAATGTCTTCCCCCAGCATTGTATTTACCAATGCCCCTTTAGAATAGATCAGTAACTACCTTTAACATTTCCTCCATGTGTCAGGGATGTTTAAGATTTAAGAGGTGGCCATTCTGGACTTTACATACTTACCTAAATTTGCATAAATCAATCTCTTGGTATTGTCAGGACATGGGCTCGGCCATGATAATAAGACTGTATTATGTTAAGAGGGCTGGCTCTTGTAATTTAGCCATTATTTCTAACTCATGATCACAACGGGACATCCCACACAGATGTGCTACTAGCACTAGCAAAGTCAATAGGTATGTGCATGCCAGCAAGTGCTCAGAATACATCTTAATCTCCGATCAATTTTTTGACCACAAGGAAATTTCTGACCACAGGAAATGCTCAAACAACCCAACTATGCTTTGACTCACAGAAAGTTTCCAGATAGAATCTCCACAGCAAAATAAAGGAATCCTGGACGCTGAAAATCCTGGAATCACACACCACACAAAACAATTCCTTGGAATCCACCACTCCACCACCCTCCTAAAGCAGGCCAGGAAGGATAAAACAGAAATCTGTTTCTTTTTTACTTTAAACAAACAATTTTACTGAAAAAGATACAATTATCTAACATAGGGACTGGCCTGAAAACAATTAGAAATAAGCAGTGGAAAGTACAGATTAGGATGCAATGAGAAGGCGGCTCAAGGAAAAGAAATCATGAGCGAGAGGCCGGCTGGAATGACAGAGAACCGGACTTTTCCTCAGCTGTAAACCTTCTGAGCTTGTCTTATCGACTGGGTGTGTGAGGCCTGTGCTAGGGCATTCCCAAACACAGCAGCGTGTGCTATAAAACCAGAAACTCCATTTGACACAGCAGCTGGCTCTCAGACACACCATTATTCTTCAAGGGCCTCAAGGTGAGAGACACTGTCACACGTTCACAGCCTTTCCGAGTGCCAACAGCATCACTAGTCCAATACTGGCAAGACAGGTTGGGGCTCCAGAGCCAGCATGAGGCTCTCAGGAAACCTCAGCTGCATCTGGCAGGAGAGGGAGGAAAGCCTTCAACTCTCGGGGTCTTAATCTATAAAACCAAAGAGTTGGACTAGATGCTTTAAAAAACAAAAAACTCTCATTGAAGTATAATACACATTTATAAGTTTATAGAGAAGTGTACAATGATAAATTTTCACACACTGAACACACCATGTAAACAGCACCCAGACCAAGATACAGAACATTTCCAGCATTCCAGAAGCCCCCTTCTAGTCTCTATTCCTCACCAAGGATAACCACTGTCCTGATTTATAATAGCACAGGTAAGTTTTTCTGTTTTTCTTCTTTATATAAACAGAATCACACAGTATATATTCTTTTGTCTCTGGCTTCTTTTGTTCCACACGTTCGTGAGATTCACCCATATCGAAGAGTTGAATTAGATGATTTTTTGAAAATAAATTTATTTATTTCCTTATTTTTGGCTGCGTTGGGTCTTCGTTGCTGCGCGCGGGCTTTCTCTAGTTGCGGTGAGCGGGGACTACTCTGTAGTTGCGGTGCGCGGGCTTCTCATTGCGGTGGATTCTCTTATTGCGGAGCACGGGCTGTAGGCGTGCGGGCTTCAGTAGTTGTGGCTCGTGGGCTCTAGAGCTCAGGCTCAGTAGTTGTGGCGAACGGGCTTAGGTGCTCCGCGGCATGTGGGATCTTCCGGGACCAGGGCTCGAACCCATGTCCTCTGCGTTGGCAGGCGGATTCTTAACCACTGCGCCACCAGGGAAGTCCCTGAACTACATGATTTTTAAGGCATCTTGCAATTCTAACGCATGACCATTTTAAAAACATGTGCTACCCTTATACACTGAACAGTATTTTGGCAATATCCATCAAAACACAAAACGTACCCTTCGGTCCACTCTGGGGTATTTATCCTACAGATCTATTTGTACACCTGTGTTTGAGTGTGTATACACATGCCTATAGACAGATATCCACTGCAGTACTGTTTATAATAAAAGACTAGAAACAATGTCCCTCAACAGCAAATGAATTATGATATATCCAGACCAAGAAATACTATGCAGTGAAAGGGAGGAGGAGGAGGAGGAAGCAGAAGCAGAAGAGGAAAAAGAAGTAGTGGTGGTAGTAGTAATAAGTAGCTTATACCTACCAATATGGGAAAATGTACACAACATGTTTTTTAGGTGGAAATAAATAAGTCATAGGACAGTATGTTTAGTGCTGCTCCAACTGTGTATAAACACATTGTGCACGTGATGCTTATTATGTATATGTATATGCACAGAAAATAAATCTCTGCAAGGGAACCATTCAAACTCCTAACAGCAGATATCTACGAGGAATGAGAAAGCAACTTTACTTTTCCACTTCAAACAATTCTACACAGTTTAATTTTTTTTAAGTAATATACATTTATTGTTAAACTTCTTTTCATACGATATAGCAATTACGTATAAACAGTAAAAGCCCGATTTTCCAACACTACCCCTATCGAAAATCTCCCTCCCCTCCCAGAGCCACCTGGGAGGTACTCCTGAAACCCTTGCCATTTTCAGACATTTTTCACATCAAGTCATAAGCATATACCTTGACATAAGCACAGGTTTACTCCACCTTATAATGGGATCACACTACACACATAATTTTGCAACTTGCTCTTCCCACCTTACAATAAATCACGGACGTACAGTCCCACATTGGCTAGATAAACCTTATCTTTTTAACATCTGCTAGAACTCCACTGTACAGATGCACTATTCTATTAACAGACATCCTGTACATACCTTTGTGTGGACATATACAAACACTTCCATAGGACGATAAATTCCCAGAAGGGCCAGTGGCTGGGACTGAGAACGTAAGAGGTTTAAATTTTTAACAGATACTGCCAAATTATCTTTTTTAATGGCTACGTCTATTTATATTCCCACCAACAGTGCACGAGTGCACCAAATTCTAAGCATTCTGCCTTTGATTATTTTTAACAAGGAGTACCTATTTTACAACAAGAACAACAAACGCTTTAAAAAGGAGTAGAAACCTTTAGGTTTAGGACCTAGCGAAAAAAAGTCTTAAGTTTAACCTATTTTAAAAGCTGGTCTCCCAATTGCCGGATTTACTTAGAAGGCCAAAGAAAGCACCTGACTTACTGCTCTGCACATATCCCCACCCACGAAGAATGCTGGCCCTCGACATTTTGATCAGAAACTATCACGCCACCATGACTTGTGGCTGCCAAGGTCCATGCTACAATCAAGCAAGAGAAGTATAGTTTGTGTTGCCATGAATCGTGTTTCTCCCCCATATCAAGACGTCCATTGTAAAATTAATTATTTGGGCTTTGGTTCCTTGCTTCTAGGAAATGCCAAATGTTGTAAACAGGGCTAGCATTTCAAAGCACAGACAACCAGGGCTGTTATGCTAGTTTTAGGAAGGCAGGCAGTTTTTTAAGTCAGCAAGGCCGTTGTAGACAAGACAGTCTAATAAGCCTCCCATTTAAAAGTTGGGGACACTCAGGTCTTAAGATATAAAGATTAAGAGCTTGAGTTCTGGAATTCGATAGATCAACATTTGAGCTGAATCTGCTATTTATGAGTTAAGCCACTTTTGGGCAAATGACTTAATTTTTCTCAATACCAGCTCACCATTAATATAGGAAAATAATAGTCTCCGCCTCATAAGACTCTATGGGGATTAAGTAAGATCATGCAGAAGAGAGAAAAGCTCAGAACCTTTTTCCTCTGCAAAATCACTCAGGAAGTTCTATGCAGAGCTGGGCACAGACATTCCAATCCACTGGTACGCTAAAAGAAAAACGTACAAATTCAAACACCAGAAATTCTAAATGGAACACTTGCCAACTCTGCTGAAACAACTGACAGGTAGCCATGGTTGTCCTTAATTAGGACTTCTGTCAGTGTCCCACTCTCCTTTCCCGGGAACAAGGAAGAATAAACTCCTTTGCTCCCACTGTGGTTGGGCAAAGTCATGCGACCAGTTCTGACCAGTGACTTGTGAGCAGAAAGTGAGGTGAAGCTGAAACATTTAATTGCTGGAATGAGATCCTCCAGAAGTTTCTTTCCCTTCGCACCTAGCGTCGTTCAAGAGGGTGGCTGCTCCATCAGCTGGGTCCCTGAGTGAGGACAGTGCAGAGCAAAGCTGCCAGAACAAATATCATAAATGAGTGGGAAAAAAAATCTTTGCTCTTTTAAGCCATTGAAATTGTAAGCTGGCCTCATCTGACTGATATACTATGGCCAGCTGGAAAAGAATTTAGCTAAAGAAATGACAGTAATAATTAAGGCTGGGGTGAAAATTAAAATCTATTCTCTAAAAGGAATCTTTCTTTATGTAGACTAAAGAATGAAAACCTACGACATTCGCCATACTACAAGACCTAAGGAAGCCACAAGGGTCTGTGTGGGTCTGTTACCTACAAACTCACAGAGCTTCCTGTTTTGGTGACGGGACCGGCCTGCATTTACTCCTGCCGCACACACTGCCGGATCATAAAGGAGACATAGCTTTCTCAAGTTTCTCAGCAGAGTGATATATACACACAAGAAGATGGGTAACCGAGCACAGAGATCTAACTGAAATGCTCATAAAATCAGAGGGAGACAGAAATAGGCTAATGGAGAGAACACAGGAAAGGGTCTAAACACATCCCTCTCACTAACCCCTCAAGCTGCTCCCTCAACAAGATCAGATTACCCTTAAATGACACAAAAGCAGCGATTTCCCAACCAATGGTAGTGAGGAAGTTCTCATGAGTAGGCAAAAAATAAGGACTTTTTAAAAAATGAGTTTTTCAGAAAGCTAAATTTATTAAAGTCAGAAGACTGTACTTCGTCTTAAAATGGCAGAACAAAGACTTTACCCCTTCTCCACTAGAGAACCACAGAAAAGCAACCAGGAGAATGAGAAACAGAAACATCACGTCTTTGACAAAACTAGAGACATCTGTGACCCCAAACCCCAATATGTGAGTAAGAACCACCAAATGCTGTAAAGGTCAAACAAGGGTGTGGGAAAGCGATGAGAGAGAACGCCTGTTGTTACAGATGTCAGACAAAGCATGCAAGTCCACTTCTAAAAAGTAAATGCTTCATTCCAAGGGGGCAATACCAGCAACCCATTGTTTCTAACAGTGGGAACTGGCTCAGGGACTGGGGACTGAGGTTTCCTCAGACCCAGTCCGGCATGAAGAATCATATACTCAAGTCAAACCTACAGGAAGCAGCCTGTCAAGGAGGTAGGGTGACAGAGGGAGAATGCCTGGGGCATTTACAACTGCCATTTCCAGATGTCTGAGGGCAAGAAAGGCTAGTAGAATACTCAAGAAAAACCCCTGCTAGGCTAGCCCCTTCCCCAAAGAATTTTCTACAGACTGCTAGACTGGAAGGAATCACCTCATTCAAAGATGAATGACAATTTTATAAAAGGATCTAGCACATATTGAACTGTACATTTAAAAAATGATTGATGGTAAACTTTACGTTATGTATATTTTATCACAATTTTTTTTAAAAAAGGAACCAGCACAAAACAACCAGCAAAAACACAAAACAAACAAACAAAAAACCCTCAAAAAAACCCACAAGAAAAACCAATTGCAAATAACATTCATCCAAAAATGCTTCCATTAGGGACTTCCCTGGTGGCGCGGTGGTTAAGAATCCGCCTGCCAATGCAGGGGACACGGGTTCGAGCCCTGGTCTGGGAAGATCCCACATGCCGCAGAGCAACTAAGCCCACGCACCACAACTACTGAGCCTACGCTCTAGAGCCCGCGAGCCACAACTACTGAGCCCGCGAGCCACAACTACTGAGCCTGCAAGCCACAACTACTGAAGCCTCCGTGCCTAGAGCCCGTGCTCCGCAACAAGAGAAGCCACCGCAATGAGAAGCCTGTGCCCCGCAATGAAGAGTAGCCCCTGCTTGCTGCAACTAGAGAAAGCCTGTGTGCTGTAAGACCCAACACAGCCAAAAAATTAAAAACCAAAAAAACCCCCAAAATGCTGCCATTAGTAAATAAAAATATATTCCCATGAAATAAAAAACAAATGAACCACACAATCTCTTCTATGAAACAATGTGTAAAGCAGAGATACACTAAGAAAAGACAAGAGACAACAAAAGTAGATAAAACACTTAAGGGCAGAGCTAGGGAAGTAGAAGAGAAAAATAAATCTTTTTCCATTACAGAAACCAAAAACACATGGAAAAGAAATGACATTGCTGAAAACCCTGTAAGGGACATGTAGAACCGAAGCTAGGATGACTTCAATATACAGATTAAAAGGGCTCACTATGTTCCAGGAAAAACTGACTTAATTCAATTAACAAGGTATGTCCTGGTAAACTTATTAAACTTTAAAAAGAGAGAGGGAGGGAGGGAAGGGAATCTTCAAGGCATTTAGGCAAAACACAGGCTGGCCTCAGATTTCTCCCATGCACAGCCCACACTAGAAGATAGCAGAACTGTGTCCATAAAGTCCTTGAGGAAAGAAAGGCTAACCCAATTTTATATACAGCAATACTGCCATTTGAATATAAAGACAATTAACATTTTTGAACATTCAAGAGGAAAAAAAAATCTCTACAGAATGACCGCATTTACGAACACTGATGCAAAAACTATTAGCAAATAGCACTCAACAGCACGTTTAAAAATAATATTCTATAACCAAGGGACCTGTTTTTACTCACAACACTTCTGACACCAAATGTGTGTGGGCTTTTTCTCATACCAACCAATTCTCCAACTCTCTGCACACCAGCTAGATGTCCAACAATTCAATTCAATTCTGACACTAACTACACCTGAAGTCAGTGCAGACCTCCAGGTTAAGGGTTCAGTCCCAACGAGACTGGCCCCTACTTTGGGCACGAGTCACAAGTCCCAGGCCTCCTGTACTTCTGACCGACAGGCTATAAATCAGGAGTTCCCATGACCCCCTCCTCAGGTTTGATAATTTGCCAAAACAGCTCACAAACTCAAGAACACATTTTACTTAATATTACTAGTTTATTATGAAGGATAAAACTCAGGAACAGGCAAATGGAAGAGATGCATAGGGCAAGGTGTAGGGAAAGAGGCGTGGAGCTTCTATGCCCTCTCTGAGCACCCTCCCAGCACCTCAACCAGGAAACTCTTTGAACTCCATCATTTAGGGGTTTTTAATGGAGGCTTCATTACATAGGTATGACTGGTTAAACTTACTGGCCATTGGTGATTGAACTCACTCTCTAGACACTTGCCTCTCCCCAGAGGTTTGGGGGTGGGGCTAAAAATTCCAACCCTCTAGTTGTGCCTGGGTCTTTCTGGTGACCAGCCCCATCCTGAATCTATCTAGGGGCCCTAAGTCACCAGTCATCTCATTAGCCTACAAAAGACACTCACCTGTCCAGAGATTCCAAGGGTTTTAGGAGCTGTGTGCCAGAACCTGAGGACGGAGACCAAATAATCTATTTCCCAGTATATCACACCAAGTATGATTTATTCTACAGTATATCACACCAAGTATGATTTATTCTAGGACTCCTGGAGTGGGTCAACAGTAGAAAATTATTAATTTAATGTATTTCCAAATAGATCAAAAGAGAAAAATTATAATGACTGCATCTTTACAAAAGCTCAAAGGATATTTGATATAATTTAACTCCACTCTCGATAAACCAAAAAACTCTTAGTAAACAAGGATGGATGGATAAGTAAGTCCTTAAAAATGAAAAAAAATTTTTTTCCTGTCTCATCCCAAAGCCAACAAGGAACAAGGTAAGAATATCCACTATTACTAGCATTATATAATATTGTCCTGGAGGTACTACTGGCCAATATAATTAGTCCAAAGGCGGGTAAAAATCAGAGGAATAAACATGAGGAAAAGAAGTTAAATGATAAATATTTACAGGTGTCATGATTTACCTAAAAAAACCCAAGAAGCTCTGTATCTTGACTGTGGCGATGATTACAAAACTATACACATTTGTCAAAACTCATTGGGTGGGACTTCCCTAGTGGTCCAGTGGTTACGAATCTGCCTTCTAATGCAGGGGACACGGGTTTGATCCCCGGTCAGGGAACTAAGATCCCCCACTAAGCCTGCCTGCTGCAAGTAGAGAGCCCACGTGCCGCAACTACAGAGACTGTGCGCCACAACTAGAGAGAAGCCCGCACACCACAGCGAAAGATCCCGCATGCCACAACAAAGATCCTGCGTGCTGCTACTAAGACCCAACGCAGCCATAAATCAATCAGTCAATCAATCAATCAATATTTTTAAAAAACAAAACTCATTGGGTGTAAACTTAAAATTGGTGAGTTGTATTATATGTATATTACATTTCAATAAACCCAACTGAATCATTTGAAAAACTATTACAAGCAATAAAATATTCAAGTAAGGAGTCTGGATACGAAGTTAATATGCAGAAATCAAAAGTCTTCATCTATATAAACACACACCTATTAGTCCCTTTCATCGTGCAACCAAAAAAAAAAAAAAAAAAAGCCACAAAGAGCTACATGAAGAAAAGTTTAAAACACTACTGAGAGACAAAAAAGAAAATGTAACATCATAAAGATATCAACAGTTAATGTATGATTTAAGGGTTACAAAAGGCTTATTTTAAAAGTTAAACAGACTCTGAAGTGAATCATACGGAAAATTAAACAAGAAAAGCCAAGATAATTCCAAAGTGGCTACCTATAAAACTCAGTCTTTAAAACAGTGTAGTTCTGGCACATGGATGGATGGGTAGCTAGTTAGCTAGATCAAAGAGATGAGAGGGTTCAGAAAGACACTCCAATACATTCTGGAATTCAGTAGTGTATATTGCAATATATACAAGTGGCTTTCAAATCAGTAGAAGATGCAATAAATAATGCTGTCACATCTGAAATAATGTTGCATCTTCCACAAAATAAATTTCAGATAAAAATAAAACCATAAAACACTAGAAAAAAGCTATGGTAGACTTTCAAAAATAATCTTGGAGCGGGGTAACCCTTTCTAAGTGAGTATATCAAAAACCCAGAAGCCAAAAGAAACAATAGAAAATTCAACTGTAAAAACAAATGAATAAATGAATTCTATAAAAAACAAAGATTATAAATAAATCAAACAATTAGATATCTGCAACTTATACACAGACAAAGGGAGTCTGCTAGTTTAGGGGAACTGGGATAGAAGGCTAAGAGGGAGACTTACTTTTTCGCTGCATACTGTCCCGCATTTTACACCAAACACATGATAAAAAAAAAATTAATAGAAGGCTAGCTTATATTTTGAAATCTTCTTTCCTACTACTTGAAGGTTGATGAAGTATTCTCACTTTTATGAAATAACAGTCATAAAAGATATTTTAAAAAAATTTAATATCCTTGCTTGGCAGAACAAAAAGCTGGCAACCCTCTGCCACCCCCAAAATGCTGAGGGTAACAGCACTAGTCCACCAAATCAAAAAGTCTGGGAGCCGCTGTAGTTCCGGTCATGATTAAATTGACAACCTCTTAACAGGCAAGATATGCAAGATGTAAGACCAAAGTTGTGATCACCCTGCTCCCTACCTGGGAAGGCACAGCTACCAATCACCTCTAATCTTTTTTTTTTTTAACTCATTCATTCATTCATTCATTCATCCATTTATTTATTTATATATTTATGGCTGCAATGGGTCTTTGTTGCTCCACCTGGGCTTTCTCTAGTTGTGGGGAGCAGGGGCTACTCTTCGTTGTGGTGCGCAGGCTGCTCACTGCGGTGGCTTCTCTTGAAAGAAGAGCACGGGCTCTAGGCGCGCAGGTTTCAGTCGTTGCAGCACACGGGCTCAGTAGTTGTGGCTCACGGACTTAGCTGCTCTGTGGCATGTAGGATCTTCCTGGACCAGGGCTCGAACCCGTGTCCCCTGCATTGGCAGGTGGATTCTTACTTAACCACTGTGCCACCAGGGAAGTCCCCACCTCTAATCTTTATGGCATTATTAGATGGTCTACCTCACAAGGCTGCTGTAAAGATTAGATGAGATACAGCACCTAGCACATACCTATTCAAGAGTAACTGAAGGCCTTACTTCTACCTTTCAAATTATAAGACCAACACACCTCAAGACAAGAATAGCTGCAAAGTTTCATAATCTAAAAATACTTCTATGTGTCTCTTCTTTGATCTTCAATATCACACGCCATGTAGCACAGGTAAGGCAGATATTACATCCATCGTGCACTGAAGAAATTACGGATAAGAGCAACGAGGTGACTCCAGCTCCCCTGTTGGGTTCTCATAGTCTTGAGCACAAACGTATCCCTCCCCCATTCTCATTTCCTAACTCCTAACGGCAGGGGGCCATGTTCAAGTCACTGTCTTCTGGATTACTGAACATGCTCTATCGACATCCTCGTGGCCTGAACGAGCGAGCAACAGATCCAGAACTCAGAGTCACATGTTCTGAAGCCTGCCGTCTATCACCTGCCACCATACCAAAATGGTTATAGGCCCAGCTTCACAAATCTGAAGTAACTGAGAAAGCCTATTTGGATGAATAAAACATCTAAGCTAGTTTAAATCAGACTTTTGGGGAAAAAAAAAGATGAAGGATGGTACCATCTGAATAGCAGTGTTAGAAGGTCTGTTTTAAGAACTGCTAAAAGTCACTGGTGATTAGTATGTTGAGAGCTATAAATAAGTACTTCTCAAATGCTCAGAAATAGCTGGTTAAATCTAAGAGAATATTTGGATATGTCAAAATATTGTTTTTATCAGCACCCCCATTTAATAGATGAGGAAACTAAGGCTTAGATAGGGTAAGTAACCTGCTCCAGATCACAGAGCTAATGAGGTGGCAGGACTAAGCCTGGCATCCAAGCAGACTGACTCCAGGGGGTTGTTCTTTTCTTTCTTTTTTTTTTGGGCTGCGTTGGGTCTTCGTTGCCGCGCGCGGGCTTTCTCTAGTTGCGGCGAGCGGGGGCTACTCTTCATTGTGGTGAGCGGGCTTCTCATTGTGGTGGCTTCTCTTGTTGCAGAGCACGGGCTCTAGGCGCGTGGGCTTCAGTAGTTGTGGCACACGGGCTCAGTAGTTGTGGCGCACGGGCTTAGTTGCTCCGCGGCATGTGGGATCTCCCCGGACCAGGGCTCCAACCTGTGTCCCCCTGCATTGGCAGGTGGATTCTTAACCACTGTGCCACCAGGGAAGCCCTTGCTTGTATTATTTAAATGCTGTGTAAGTCCTTCCCTTCAAAGATCACTCTGAGGATAGAGCTTCCTTACCCCAAACACAGGAAATATGAAATAGTGATGTTCAGATTAGAAAGATATTGTCGGCCTTACATAATTGCTGCCAAGAAGGCTGTTGAAAGGCTAGCTGTGTGTGGGCAAGGGACAACTCCTCACCATGAGGATGAAATGAAATAATGCTTATAAAGAGCTTAGGGCCGGGCCTCCTTAATGTTAATTATCCTCATCACTATTGTTGTTAAAACAGCCATTACCACATTCCTTCCCTCTGATGATGTGCATCTCGGCCCATTATAAATGTTTTCCACACTAGGCTAACTTACTGTTAATACCTACACTTACTGTACTGCCCCACAATCCTTCCCCCAGTAGCTGTTATCACACGGATGGGGGCAGTTTAGAACCAAGGGGCTTCTTAGAATCAATAATTGTTACATTTAATTCAATTCAGATTGGGTATTTTCACCTTGTTTTTCTTCATTTGGTCTTAGTGATATTAAAACAACAACAACAACAACTACTACATAACCTACATTTTTCAAGGCTCAGAAGAATTCTGAATTTACCCAGATTTGGGGTCCTTCACTCCCTTCACGGGTTATAAAGGCATACATGCCCTTCACAGAGAGCCCAGGCCAGGAAGTGGAATACCTCATTACGGATTAAGTTTCCACAAAAACACTCTCTTGCTGCCACAACCCAAATGCTGGCTCCTGACAACCACAAAAGAAGAAAGAGTTTTCTGTTGTGGCTTTTGAAACACAAAAAAATAGATCACAAAACAGAAACACGGATTGTAGTTGCAGTTATCAGGAGCTACATGCTAGAAAGGTCTTGTTTCAACCAAACTGCAGCTTCCCCGAAAAGATAAATTGTGTGAGTTTGTTTTTAAACTGTTGGGAGGCCACCAAATTTAAATAGACAAAGGATTCCAGCCAAGGGCGAAAGAACGCAAACTGGGGTGAAATCACAAGGCCTTGCACCATCTCTGTTTGAAAAAGGGGGATTCAATTGTCTAATACCCAAGTCATCTTACATTTCAAACAAATAAACCACCTGAGAGCCAGGTACAACACAAAAGAGTGAGCTTATCTTTTTAGACCAGGATTCTCAAGTGATATTCTTCCACGTCTTCTTCCACCAGCTTCAGTCCTTCTGACTTTCTGTTGCCTCAATTCCCATTCCTACTGACCCAATTGTTCTGTCCTGGTCATGTGAACACAAAGATCCCTGACTGAGGTCTCTGGAGAGCTAGGCCCCATGGGGATGCATAAATGAAGGAAGGATCAGCCCATACCTTAAGGATCTCAGGAGTTTTGATGCCTGCATCAATCACCTTGCCATCTGTATTCTTCTGCTTGGGCTACCGTGACAAAATACCATAGACTGGGCAGTCCAAGATCGAGGTGCTGGCCAATTTGGTTTCTGGTGAGAGCTCTCTCATGCCTCCTCTTATAAGGACACTAATCCTTTTAGACAGGGCCCACCCTTATGACTTCATTTAACCCTAATACAAGGGAAAACCTGCTGTGACAAAGGCATGTTTAGAGAGGGAAGGTTTAGAGAGAGTGGGGATTTGTCAGGTGGGAGGGGAAACAACATATGAGTCAGTAAGAACAGTGATGAGCAAAGACATGGAGGCATGAAACTGCAAAGTGTGAAGAAAGATGAGCAACCCATCTGCTTACCATTTCTTGCATTCTTCCAGTTTTGGCTCTAATCCAGGCTGCCCTCCTATGCTGAGTTATATACCTCTACCCTTTCAGGTTTAAACTAAGGGTCTAGGTGAACCCATGCCAGCATAATGCAGGACTGGGTACATATGCAGAGAAAGGAAGGGCAGAATGGAGGAAGATCTGCAGAAAGGCAGCTAGATCAAGTGCATTTCAGTCCTCAAGGGTCAGAACTGTTCTCCACACAGTGGTCAGAGTTATTTTATTAAACAAAGGCCAATTACTGTCCCTTCACTCAAAACCTTCCAATGGCTTCTGACCTCACTCAGAGTAAAAGCCAAGGTCCTTACCAGGAATGTTCCAGTCTCAGGAATTTTACACTTGCTGTTCTGTCTGGAAGATTCTTCCCTGGGGAATCGCATGGCTCCCTCCCTCATTCACTTCAGGCTCGCATCAAAAGGCACTCTCCCCCAGCCCTCCGTATCTAAAATTTTAACACTCACCCCAGACATTTCACATACCACTCTCCTGCTTCATTTTTTTCCTCTCAAGCACTAATTACTAAGATTCTTTATATTTTGTTTGTTATTGTCTCCCCCACAAGACTGCAATGCACGGTGCATGAGGGCAAGGATTTTTATCTCTTTTTTCCAATACTGTATCATCAGCATCTTGACCAGTGCATGGCACACAGTATAGAAGGTGCTCAATTATCTATGGACCGAATGAATGAGAGAAGGACAGGATCCTCACAGTTCGACGCACTCCAGTCCTCTGGCACTCTGGAATCAGGCAGAGAAATAAATGCACAGAGTTATCTAAAGAGTGAGGTTATATGGAGGTGAGGATGGCTCTGTAGAAAAAAAGATTCCCAAGTATTTATCACAGGCCGAGTAGGCATGGAGAAGATCTAAAACATGTAACAAACATTCCTGAATGTAAGGGGTGAACATCTAAACAGGGACTCAAAAGCAACTCATGAAATAATCAGAGGACAAGCAAGAAGTTAATACTGAAGATTTCATCACAAAATGACAAGGTCTCCCCCCTTTCCTGAGTGTTTAGTATGTGCCAGGCCAAGTATCTTATACACGATCTCCTTCAACCCTCACAGGCCTAACAAGGTGGGTATTATCGTTAGCCGCATCTTGCAGAGGAAGCACGGAGCTCAGAGATGTGAAGCGGTGTAACTGAGAAGAGTAGCAGCAGAGCTGGGATTCTGAACGGGGTATGACCCGTTCCAAAGTCTATGCTTGACCCGCCTGGCTATCAAGCTCTTTGAAACTCAGAAAGGGGAGGGAGTCAATGGGCTTCTCTTCCTGGAGGGAGAAGCCTGGGCTGGACTTTGAAGGTGAGGGGCCTCTGCACAGGGGGAGGGGAACCAAGGCTAGCGGGACAGCAGGGCTTGGCAAATGAGGCTCCAGCAAGCTGAGAGGCCCAACTAGAGTGGAAGATGCACTTTAGTGTCAGTGCTAAAAGCAGCAGCAACAAATGCTAATTGATCATTTACAACCTGCCAGGTACTGTTATAAGGTTTTTAACATATTGAATCACCTCAACGATTCAAAGTACTATCATTATCCTCATCTTACAGTCAAGGAAACTGAGTCACAGAGAGGTTAAACATTTGTTCATAAGCAGCAGAACAGAGATTTGAATCCAGGCAGTTTGGCTCCAGGTTCACCCTGTACAGATTAGTCAGTAGCAAGAAAAAAGGGGAAAAAAGCCCATCAAAACATATGCAACACGTATGTGCATATGTGCACAGTCCCCACAGGCACATGGCAAAAGTTCTCACTTGGCTTCCCCGTGGACCGTCCCCCAGTTACTAATAACAGTTGCACTCTGTCCTCTCCCCATCTCCACCCCCTGCCTTAATCTGCCCTGATGTGCTTGTTGCCAGGCTGTCTCCCAAAAGGCCTCTGATCTAATGGCAAGCGCTTCTCCCCAAAGATGCTACCCTCAATTAGTGGTGAAATGTAAATCTGCCACGCAGAAAGCACTCTGCTCATTTCCCCGGGCAAACAAGCTCCATCAGGAAGAAGGTCACAGCTCTAAGTATTCTGTCAGAGAGCATTTTTACAGAGGGCTTCCATTTGCGCAGAGGAGCTGTGGGTCACCTCTGACCTGCGAACAAAGCAGACAAGCTGATCTCCAGCCACGGCTGCAGGGCTCCACACTCACACTCAGACACACTGGGGGAAGAGCTTCGCTTCCAGACTCTGCCTCACCCTTCCTCCCCTCACAAACTGCCCACAGGGTTGAACCTTTCATTTTAGAGTCTCACTGGTAGGTGTCAATAAGAACACCTATTTATCTGTGCTACAAATGGCCAAAACTGAATCAGGGAGCAATGCCCCATGATAGCCCATCAAGTAAACACCATAGGGTTATCAAGATCTGTGCTAACCACAGTCTCAACTCGGAACCACGAGGAGAGCCCCAGCAAAGAAAATGGCTACACCACAAGGTATTGGAAGAATTCAAGATTCTTCCAGCCAGGCACACTTTGCAAACGGGAATGATCTAGCTGCTAAAATAATGTATGACACAGCTCTGTGTACCCACATACACTCTTGCCAGAACGACCCCTTACCCCTTAAAAGATAGGAAACACAAAGCCATGAATAGGTAGCAGAGATCCTCTTACTGCTTTAGCTCACAGCCTCATAGACTTATTGCCCCTTCAGGAACTAATATGTGCTTCAAGACATCTTTTAAACCAACATGTTCAACATGTTAAAATTAATTATTAAAAACTACCTCCCTCCTGGGTATATACCTGAAGTAGATGAGTGCACATACATGCACCAATATTCATGTACAAGAATGTTCACAGCAGCACTATTCGTAACAGCCCCCAAACTGGAAAGTGCCCAAATATCCAGGAAGAGTAGAATGAATAAATAAATTGTGGACTGGTCACATGATGGAACAGTATACAGCAATGAGAATGAATGAATCACACAACCACGAGGGAGTTTACAGATCCACCTACAGATGAACGTCACAGACAATAATGCTGAGTGAAAGAAGCTAGACCACAACTATGCATTTGGTATGAGTCCATTATTAAAGTACAAAAGCAGGCAAAACTATTCTGTAACTGTCAGAAGCCAGGGGCAGAAGCCAGGGTAGTAAGTTTTGCAGGCAGCTGGTCATCTTCTGTTTCTTGGTCTGGGTACTGGTTATACAGGTGTATTCAGTTAGTGGCTATTCACTGAGCTGTACTTATGATGAGTGCACTTTTCTTAATGGATACTATATTTCAATGAGAAGTTTTTAAAAACTGCTTACAGGGAATTCCCTGGTGGTCCAGTGGTTAGGACTCCATGCTTTCGCTGCTGAGGGCGCGGGTTCAATCCCTGGTCGGGGAACTAAGATCCTGCAGGCCATGTGACCAAAAATAAATAAATTTTTTTTTTTTTTTATAAATTAAAAAAAAAATAAAACGCTTGATTCTGTTGCCGCCTCACCCGGTTAAAAACAAAAAACAAAAAAAAAAACCCTGCCTACAGACATTGTCTAATGTCATCCATTACTGTTCTGGGTAAGTGTCCTATTTGGATTTCCACAACTGCAGTAAATCAGTAACATGAGCCACCAAAATAATGGCCAACATGGACTGAGTGATTACTACGTATTAGGCATTATGCTAAGAACATTACAAACAGGAGTTCATTTAATTCTAAAAAATTCCCTTTGAAAGAGCTATTATTTTTATTCCCAATTTGAAGGAACAGGAAAATGAGGCTTAGACAGTTTAAGGCCAGCTACTGCGTGGGAAAGTCAGGACACTAGAGGTGACTCAAAAGCTCATGGACTTAACACCTGGCTACTTGAATGGGAAAGGGGTTCGGGTTATGAACACAGAAGTTGCACTAGGCCCCCAAACTTTTTTCTTTTTCAGGACACTGACCTTTTTATTGAGTCCAGGCCGGCTGTCTTGTAAAATGTATCCCATTCTGGATTTGTCTGATTATCTACTCATGATAAGATTCAGATTAAATATTTTTGGCAACAAGGCACATAATGTTAGGCTGAACAGCTACTGGGGGTGCCAGTCCTGATCACCTTTTGTTAAGGTGGTAACCCCCATATCTCTCCATTATAAAGGTACATTTCTCCTTTGTAATTAGTAATTAATGTGCTGGGTGGTATTCTGAGACCATGCAAATATCAAGTTCCCTCAACACCTTTCCTCAGTGATTTTTAAAAAATCAACCGTTGAAGCATAATTTATATACAATAAACTGTATCCATTAAAAGCATACAGTTTGGTAATTTTGAAGTATGAGTACATGAGTAAAATCATCACCACAATCAAGATATGGAATATTTCCATCACCCCCAAAAGTTTTCCCATGCCCCTCTGCAAGCAATTTTTCTTGCCACTCCCAGCTCCTAGGCAACCATAACCACTGACCTGCCTCCTGTCACTATAGATTAGTTTGCATTTTCCAGAGCCATGTATAAATGGAATCATAATTTGTAGTCTTCTGTGTCTGGCTTCTATCACTCTCAGCATATAATGATTCTGAGACCTGACAATGTTGCTGTGTGTAGCAGTAATTCATTCCTTTTGTCCCCTAAGTAGTATTCCAGGGGATGGATGGACCAGTTTGTTTATTCACCTGAACAGCAGCGGTGAGGGTTCTAACTGCTCCATATCGTCACTTGGTCCTGTCAGTCGTTTTATTCTCCGGTGATTTTTAAAATCCAATAATGTTCCTTGCCTGAATTAATTATTCATTCGTGTGATTATGTCTATTTCCCTCACCCCTGGTCATCACGAGGGCAACTTTAGTTCAACACAATGCCTAGCATTAATTAATATATTAATAAATTAATCCAATAAATATCTGCTGAATGAATGGAATCTGGCATCCATCCATCCCCCCCCCCACCAAAAGATGGTAAGCTAAATATTTTTAAACCTACTAACGACTTATCAGGACATTTCTTTCTTTCTACAACCACTCGGTGCTGTATCTGGATTTTCCCACTCCATCAGAGATGAGAGGTCAAGCTTGACCTGATTCTGCTGCCCATCAAGGAGTGCCCCTGGAAGGCAGACAGAAGAAGTCCCTCTCAGGACTTCCCTGGCAGTCCAGTGGTTAAGACTTCGCCTTCCAATGCAGGAGGTGTGGGTTTGATCCCTGGTTGGGGAGCTAAGATCCCACATGCCTCGTGGCCAAAAAACCAAAACATAAAACAGAAGCAGTACTGTAACAAATTCAATAAAAACTTTAAAAATGGTCCACATCAAAAAAAAAAATCTTAAAAAAAAAAAAGAAAGAAAGAAAGAAAGAAAGAAAAGAAAAAGTCCCTCTTGCAATACAAAGCCTGCTAAGTGCAGGCACTGAAACCCCAATGCAGGGTAGTGTGGTTCGATTCCAGGCCCTCCAGCAAAGGGCTTTTGAAAATAAATGTGAATCTCAGGGGCAAATGTTGTGCCCAGGTAGGCACTGCCTTGAAAGGCAGGGTCCTGCTTCTGTTACCAGACTGTGGGGTAGGATTCCTCCCAGAGAGCAGGGGAAGAGAAGATAAATGCTGCCACCTTCTCTCCAGCCAAGCCAACCCTGCACTTTATTGACACCGAGGTCCTCCCTACAGTGATAAAAGACCGTGATGTACCCTGACTGCCTCCCAAGGGCCACCTTGCCACATCTGGCTTCTTACAGCAACAAAACAATCTCTTGTGAAATGAGATCACAACATGCCAAGTGCCCAGTACAATGCTGGGATCATAGCAAGCACTCAATAAATGTGTCAGGAATAGAAAATGGGGAAAGTTAACGTGATGGCAGACCATCTTTGGCATTATTATTTTAAACAGCTGCAGGTCTCCTTGACTACAGGGAGTTTTTCACTCTACAGGGACCAACAGAAAGTAAGATGCACTAACAAAACCATGGCCTACCAATTATTTATATGGTATGGTCTGAATACACTGTAATTTAAGATGCAAAAGAGGGGCCTTCTGTCCAAATGAAACTACTTCTCCCTGGGAACAATTCCTATTCTCAGCCCTCTGTGGCACTTGCTAGAGGTGCTGGGGATTGGTCACCTCTCAGTAAGCAAAGCAATTAAGAAAAGGATGTCTGGATGTGAAATGATTTTTGCCACTGTCACCCTGCCCCCCTCTCACTGCCAAAAGAAACTGGTTAAAAATCACAGAAAGAGGGAGCAAGGAGGTTTGGTCTCACACATTATTCAAAGAAATCATTCCTAGAGAATGCTATTCTTAGTTAAATGGCTGACAAGTGAGGCTGCGGGCCTGGGGAATACATGCAGCAGAGCCCAGATGAGCAGGGCACTAGGCATTCAGCCTCCGGGATACTAGACCTTCTGGGATGGGGAGGAGTGACACTTGGAAGAAGCTCCTTCAGGGAGTTTCTATGCTGTAGGACGTGGATACTTCCCCCCAACTTCGGGAAGGAAGCGTTGACTCAAAATTGGCCCAGAGACTCGGGGTATAAAACCTTAGTTTTGTGACTCTAGTGAGGTGTAAAGATAGCGTACTTATCCTGAGAAATTATTCTCAGGAGGATTGTGAGTAGGCTCTAAAAGTAAGCCTCACCCCAACTCCAGTGAGATAAACTGTCCAGAATTGAATATTCCTACTTCCTGCCACACATCAGAGATCTCAGATTAGCCTGGCCAATGCTCTCCTTCACTGAGGAGTCACGCTGCTATCGAAGGGGAGCAGTGACTCTACTGCCCTGACCAATTTTCCACATGGATGAAAACTGGAAGAAAAAGCTTTCTAACCAGAAACACAAAGTCAAATCTGACCCCCAGTCAGTCCTCCCACCCCGCTGCCATGGTGACCCCAGAGCAGCTGCAGTAGTTACATGCCCTTTTCCAGCCTTCCCATGTAACCAGAGCTGAGAAAGTGAAAATCTAATATCCTATTAGCACAGAAAGCACAGAGTCTGTCCCTGGGCCTGGGCTGGGCTAAAAGCATCTGCAAATCAATCTGAAAGCTGTTCTACCTACTGGTCATTTCTTGAACATATTCCAATTTTAGAAAACATGGAAAAAAGATAAATGAACTGGTCAGAAAGCTCAGGAAAAAAAAAAGGTGCAGGGACTTCCCTGGTGGCACAGTGGTTATTTAAGAATCCGCCTGCCAATGCAGGGGACATGGGGTTCGAGCCCTGGTCCGGGAAGATCCCACATGCAACTAAGCCCGTGCGCCACAACTACTGAGCCTGCGCTCTAGCGCCCGCGAGCCACAACTACTGGGCCCACCGCGCCTAGAGCCCGTGCTCCACAACAAGAAAAGCCACCGCAATAAGAAGCCCGTGCACCACAACGAAGAGTAGTCCCCGCTCTCTGCAACTAGAGAAAGCTTGCGCGCAGCAATGAAGACGCATCACAGCCAAAAATAAATAATTTTTTAAAAAATTTTAAAAAAACAAACAAAAAACAGGTGCAAACTAGAACCAATCTCCTCCACCCACAATGTTATGAGCCAACCTAAGAATATGGGGGAGGAGCTCCAACAGAGTCCTGGTAATAGCAGGAGCAGCACATTTTGAGACAAGAAGGCAGCAATCCTTTCTTTGTGACTCGTGTTTAGGAGGAGTCAGCAATTTACTCACAAAACACGGGACAGGAACCTGCCACCCCTGGAAGGCAGAACGGGCTGCAAACAAAGCTTCTCCTCCCATACTCCCAGAGACCCCCTTTGAGCCCAACTCTTGCCACCCTCTTCTCAGGTCAAAGGTTAAAATGCAGTTGGCCTGGAGATGAAATTTTAAAAGATGATGCACAAGATACACAGTGTTAAATTAAAACAAACAAAAAACAAGCTGTGGAACAGTAGTACATGATCTCATGCTTTTAAACATTTTGGCGGACGGCATTAGCAGAAAACATAATCCAACTATTAACGCAGATTACTTCTGGAGACTTGGGATTATAAGGGACTTTCACTTTGCTACATACCTATATAACATCTACCTATGTTTATAATGATTAAATTTTTTACAGTGAACAAGTACATTACTCTTATAATAAGATTTTTTTTTTACATTTTTGGCTGCGCTGCGCGGCACACGGGATCTTAATTCCCTGACCAGGGACTGAACCGGTGCCCCCTGCATTGGAAGCACAGAGTCTTAACCACTGGACTGCCAGAGAAGTCCCAGAAAAAATATTTTTAAGGTGATGGGATGGTTTACGTCGTCCCAATTCATAACGGTCACACCATTTCCTCTCTACTGCAAGGTTTTGGTTCGGTTTCCACTGTGACACTGGCTGTGAAGCGGCAGGTGGGTAGCAACACAGGCCCTGAGGCATGGAAGGCCTAACCACGGCTGGCAGGACTATGAACTCCCAAGCACTGCCCTTGAAAGTGATGATGCAATATTTTATTTGCCAGGATGAGCACAGTGCCAAGGAGCATGAGAGGGACACAAAAACAGGGACACAATGACTTCTGACTTTGAACTGCGTGGGGCAGTCCTGACGAACAAGTTTTATTTGGAATATCACCTCTAATTGGTTAGAAGTGACTGCCTGGACTACCACATGGAAACTGGGTCATGTGGCAATTCTACCCTGAGTAAGAGAGGGAGAGATGGGATGGGGCAGTCAGGTGGCAGCACAGGCTTTCCCTAAGAAAAGCACAAGTTCAGTAGAAAGCAGCCAGAGCTGGGGAAAACACCTGACTGACTAATTCATTCAGCCAGTCACCAGAATCTCAAGAGAGTCCCGATGCCCAATTCACAGATGTGCTGTGTCCAGGGAGGGAGGCAGCAGTCCCGCTGCCCCGGGCACCGTGTCTGCAGCCCCAGCCCTCGGCTCAGACAGGAGCCACATGAGGAGGTGGCTACGGGTGGTGTCACAAGGGGGCTGAGGACACCGGAGAGGAACAGACAGCACGCCACACAAGGGTACAGTCTATACGACAACTGTCTAGACTCTTCAAAAAACGTCAACACTAAAATAAAAAGGCAGAGAGAACTGTTCTCGACTGAAAGGGACTAAGGAGGCAACAGCTAAATGCACTGTGAATACTGACTGGATCCTAGAACAAAAGACTCAGCTGTAAGAGACAGTTTTAAGTCAATTGCGTACATCTAAACACAGATCTACATGAAATGCTCTTGAATTATGCTAATATTCTTAAAAGTGATGATGTTATTGTAGTTACAGAGGAGAAAGTCCTTAAGCTTAGGGATATATGCTGAGATTTTTAGAAGTAAAGTGACAAGGTGTCCGCAGCTCACTTTCAAATGGTTTAACAACAATACAAATTGTGGGGAGAAAGAGCAAATGTGGCAAAATGTTAACCACTGGTGAACACTGGGTGATTCCTGTAGTACTCTTTCAATGGATTTGGCCACTTTCAAATTTAAAAGTTAGGGAGAAAAGAAAAAGGTCATAACTCGGTAAAGTCTGACCGGCAACAGGAAGGAAGACCAAATGTACCACGGGGGAAGCTGACCGCGACGACCAGCGCGCACTGAGCACTTCCGCGTGCCAGGCGCCACACTCGGCGCCCCACGCGCAAGTCCCCCTGAACCCTGGCAGCCCAAGCAGGCAGGTCCTGTCATCACCCTCAGTTTACAGATGAGCAAATGGCAGAACAAAGATTCTAAATGCGGTCTGATTGCAGACCTGAAGCTCTATATCACTCTTCCCAAATGCCTCTCCTAGTGAATCTCTTTTATTTTAAGTACATCAGGAGAAAAATGCTACAGGGGCCTAAGAACGGGGAATGGTTAAATAATCTGTGATACAGCCATTTAATGGAACATTGTACGGCAATTCAAAGTCATATTTTCACAGAGTATTTAATGACAGGGGAACATGGTCACAAAATAATGTCTGGTTTAAAAGGTAATGGTTCTCAAAAAATGGTCCTCCAACATAACTCTTAGTTACTGAGTTCTTTTTCCTGCAGGAAAACGGGAGTAAGTAAGCTGGTAAACTCAGGGCTCTTTAGCCTCATCTGAGTGATGCTAAGTTTTTTGAGAACTATAATACCACATATCCTGAATTACGTAAAACTAAAAACCTATACACGTGCAGAGAAATAAGACTGTAAGGAAATACATCAAAATATCAACAGTGGTTTTCATTAAGTGGAAGATAATGAATCTTTAAATTCTTTTTCAGTTTTTGCCTTTTGTTGAATTTCTACAATGAACATGCTTTAATTTTATGAAGAGGAAAACAAGTTCTTTTAGGAAACTGAGTACACAAAAGACAACTGCCCCCAACATACACATTAAACTCACAGATACCACATCTAATTATTTTCCTGAAATTCTATAAAAGTACAAACTAATGCCAATGAGGGGAAGCATATGACCAGAATGTAAAAGGAAAAGGAAAGAAAGAAGAAGAAAACAATGGAATTAAGGTATTCCAGGTTGAAAACCCATCATTCCATCAACAACTAATGTGTATTGTGTGCCAGGTTCTCCGAGACAAGGGGAACAGAGAATCCTGTTCTCAGGATTGAAATGTGCCGGGAAGAACTACCAGGAAGGTTACATTCAAAGTGCTGCTGGGGGTGGAAGAGTCCTGAAGAATGAGGACAAGTTCCAGAGGCAAGGAGGAACGTGGGACGCATTTCAAACCACACGAAGGGTATATGCAAAGCAGAGAAATACAAAGAAATTCTGCTCTGGCCATATCCTTCTAATACATGGTGTGTATTCTTGTAAAACAATTTTAAAATTAACGCCTGTGGTAGTATAAAACAGGAAGAATGGGGAGGGAGGGTCGGAGGGAGGGAGAGAAGGCAGGCAGACAACCACAGCGTAACAGTACTGCAGTAGTGCATGTAGGAGGGAGGAGTCGAGAGTGCGCAGGCATCTGGTAGGCAGTGAGGAAGCAAGAAGAGGTTTATAGTAGAGGAAACGCCACGTAATCAGGATGGACTGAGAAGGAGGGTGACAGTGGGGCAGTGGAAATGAAGTGGAGGAGACAGAGCCAAGAGATGACAAAGGACAGTGACACACTTGGGAACTGATTAGATGAGTCAGAGAGGACCCTGAAGTTCCAAGCTTTTGGGTGTCAGGGTGAGCAGTGGTTCAATCTAACAGAGCTTTAAGAGAAGCAGCAGCTCAGTAGTGGCTGGTGGTGAACTGGGGGCAGGGTTGAAGAGGTCTTCGCACCCGAAAGGATTCACAGGTAGAAGAACACCTGTAGAAGCACAGGTAGAAGACAGGCAGTGGACATAATAAAAAGCTAATCGCAGTCTAAGAGTCAGAGAAGCAAGGTGGGTATGGTAGATCAAGCCCACAGATGTGCTCAGCGAGAGGGCATGCGGGTAAAATTCAGGCATTTGGTGCTACCACAGGTGAGCCAGTCAAGGAGCCCACTGAAAAGGGAAGCTCACCCTGACAGGAGAATCCTAACTAATAAATGAAGAAGGAAGTAGGGTGATCATTGTCTCAGGGAAGAATCATCAATGGATGCTAAAACTAGTGGGTGAAAATATTAGGAGAAAACAGATACTTACACAGTCTGAAAGCATTTCCCTACAAAATACTTATTCATACAATGGGGGAAGAGTAGCTTTACAGTGGAGAAGCTTGGCAGACACCACTACCTTAATCAAGGGATCACAGAGAAAATCTCCAGTGATGGGACAAACTGACAACGCATGTCAATTGGTATGATGCACCGAGAAGGACACAGCCTCGCTTCCCTGCTGTTACTGCCACAAGTGCAAACATGAACCTAATCATGAAGAAACATAAAAAAAAAAAATCCAAGTTGAGGAACCTCCTACAAAATAACTGACCTGTATTTTGTAAAATTATCAAGACCATGAAAAACAGATAAACTGAACTGTTCTAATTAAAGGAGACTAAAGAGACTTGATAATTAAATGTACCATTTAATGTGGTCTGAGATTAGCTCCTGGACCAAAAAAAATTTTGTCTTTTGCTATTAAAGGATGTTAATGTGACCGATGATGAAATGAAAACGTCTACAGATTAGATAGGTTAGTATTGGGTCAATGTCAATGTCTTAATTTTGATAACTGCATGGTGCTTACATAAAGGGAATGTTTTTAGTAAATACCCACTGAAGTATTTAGAAGTAAAGGTGCATCATATCTGCAACTTCCAAACATTTCAGAAAAAAAGATACACACACACACACACACACACACACACACACACACACACGATACAGGGAATGTGGTAAAATGTTAACATTTAAGGAACCTGGGAATTATAACTTCCAATTTCTTACAACTTAAAATTTTGGTAACTTTCCTATAAATCTGAAATCACTTCAAAATAAAGTTAGGGACCCCTCAAATGATATAAACTATCTCTCTGAAGTGCTAGGTCAACAAGGAGAGGCTTGAATCACTCAAACTTGCTTCCTGAAGATTTCCTCCTTGCCCAAGGCAGAGGTGCCAGGAAGAAACTGATATAAAACCAATGTCAAGAAGATGGACACTGACAAAAGGCTTTGGGTACAGATGGTCTAAACAAACTACAGATCTGCTATGATTATGCCAAGCGCTTACTGTGATTCACTCCTGGTGTGCTACTGAGAAAACCCTGGAAATAACTACAGAGTCTTTAGAGAGCTTCAATTTGAAACCCATTTCCCCTGATTTGGCACATCCTGAGTAAATATGAACACCACCACTCAGCTTAACATGATGCTGCTGAAATTATTAGCAGAGTTTGGTAGGCTGTCCACAGCACACAATACTTAATATCATTGCAGGTAATACTGGAATTAGAAAGAACACATAGGGAGGTTATAATCCCTACCTTGGTTTCAAATTAGTAGCAGCCTATATCCTTGAGCTCACCTCTTAATGCTCAAGGGTCCACATAACCATGTGCCCACTATACCACCTCCTCAAAGCTCATCAGCTTTGAAGGTATCCAGGAGAAAATCAAGGGAAACAATGACATGAAACTGGAAGCTCCGGGGGTTACAAAAGAAATGCCAAGGATGGGAATTCCCTGGCAGTCCAGTGGTTAGGACTCTGAGCTTCCACTGCCGGGGCCTGGGTTCAATCCCTGGTCAGGGAACTAAGATCGCACAAGCCATGCGGCATGGCCAAAAAGGAAAAAAAAAAAAAAAAAGAAAAGAAAAAGAAATGCCAAGGAGACACATTATGGGACCTCTAAATGAACAAAATAAATGTTTTTAACACAGGTAAAATTTTAACATTTCAAGAGCAATACAGAAAATTTTAAGACAGTTGGCCTTTGTGATAACACCAAGTTGCCAATGGAACTGAAATGCAGCTGCCTGACTAGATGATATCTAAGCATCTTCGCTGGTTTTTTACTGAAGGAAAAAAATTCTATCAATATATGAATTTCAGGCACCTGATCGATGGCCATCTACACATTCCTTTTATTAAACCAAAATGTGTTACCATTTGGGTCCAGTACAGCGCTGAAGTCACTGATAAATAAAACCCTTTCCCTGCTGAGAGACCTGTAGGGGACAAACAGGCTGCATGCTATGACAGGGAGCTGCGGGAGCACAGAAAAGGTATTCGAACCAGCCACAATTGCAGTCCTGACAACAGGACTGCTCCCACACACTGAAAGGCCTAACATATCTTGCACGACAGCCTCAAAACTACATGAAGATGGAGGATCCACAAGTCTTGACAGCTGTCGGGATTACTCAGCTCCTTCCCAGAAAGCATCTCACGGAAACAAGAAATAATTCCAGAACCTCCAGATGGCTTAGCCTCTAGAAAGCGTCCTGTAAACAGTGAAAGCTGTAATCGGCTCTGAGGTAACACTTACCTGTGGCTTCAATGTACTCAATACATCGCTCGATAAATACAGGAATCGGTTTCTCTGGAGTCACCACGGTTGTTAAGGGCACCCCAAAATAATTACTCTCCCAGGTCGCCTTTGTGATGGATGGCCGGGGTTTGGGCTTTGGTTTCTGTCCAGGAAAGAGAAAAGAAAGCACAAAAACAAAGTGATTCTCAACATACAACTCAAACGTCAGTAAGGCTTCCAGAGGCGAACTCTCAGTGGTGTGGAAACTGTTACAAAGATTCCAAGCAGGATAAAGAGACCCACTTACTCATCTCATTCTTCCAAGTATCACACAAGATGCCGGCAAGTTGCCACATAGTCACACCTTGGGTGTGAAACTGCATTATCAGAACAAAGGTGTTTATAAGAAGCAGGCCATGTTTATTTAATAGCAACGAGATGACTGTCCAACATCCTTTATCAGGGGTACAATGGAGTAAACAGGAACATTTCCAAACATTCCATACAGATAATAGATATTATACACTCAAGGATGGCTAAAATCTTTTTAAAAGATTAAAAAAGTGGAATTGAAAACTAATAATTTCCTCCTTCGAGAAAAGAGAGCATGCATTCTGCTGAAAGCCCAAGAGAAGAATTCCCTTTGATACATCAGCCTGGGGTTAATTCCCAATGGCTTCTGCATTAAGAAAGGGTAAAACCAACTAATCAGACATGACAAATAAGATAATTCTTTGTCTTTTCCTTCCTAGCAGTCACCTTCCTCATGTAGTAGGAGTAGCAGCAGCAACAACTACTTGCGAGCTGCTACGTACCAAGCCAGCCCCAGATGTTATTTCTATTAAACCTTATGGCATTCCATTTTACCAAGGAAAAATGTCTCACATGACACAACTAACAAGTGACAGTGCTGGGATTCAAACCCAGGAGGGTCTGTCTCCAAAGCCCACGCTCATAAACATTATTGAGATATTTTGCTCCAAAATTATTCAATCCTTTTATTTTGAAGATCACATGAGGATGAAAAAAATGCTCTAAGCCGATGGTAAATTTCCTAAAGCTACAGAAATACACCTAAAATGTTGGGCTTTTGTTAAAATATCTACTAAAGAGGATAACCGAACAGAATCAAGGTAAATGGACCCAGGTGTGTCTCCAGCAATTCAGTTTCATTTGCAAGTTAATGAGACTAATTTAGAAGGGCAGGTTTATTTAAAAATATGCCCCACTTAGAACTTAAAAGTATTTAGGGATCTCTGCATAAAATCCACTAAAGAGGACAGCTAACTAGCTTCGAGGTCAGGGTCAACCGTTCCCTTTCCTTATCCTGCTCATCCTCATTCCTTTTGGTACCCCCTTTATATGAGAACAAATCACTTCCTGTTTAGTCTGAAATTCGCTGAGGACTTCCTGTGCAAACAAGAGGCAAAAAAAAAAAAAAAAAAAAAAAAACAAACCAGCTGAGAATAAACTGTACATGAAAGAAGGAACGAGACCGTGTCTGGACTGCTGGTTGACACTATCTGAAATGACAACCCAAAGGCAAAGATGATCCAGTCCTCACAAAGCCCGCTAACTGATCTGGTGTGGAGGACTGTAATGCAGTGTGAGTGGATCCGAGGGTCCCAGAGAAGAACATGCCCTCCACAAAGCCTGTCGCTGCGATATGCCTGCTCCTGGTAAAACCAGTGACACAGCCTCTCGGGCTGCAGGGAGTGGCTGCTTCTCTCTCCCCTGTGCAGACTGCCTGAGGCAAACAGGCTCTGATTTCACACTTTTTACCAAAGAAGTGCGGAAAAGCAAATTAATGATTTATCTTGACGTGAAATAATTTAACCAATCTAGACTCTCCCTAGCATCTTCTACTTACAAGAAATACAACATAAAGAATTTAAGCTTTCAAATCTAACAGACCTGGGTTTGAATCCTGACTGAGAAGTTCTGTGACTTTGGTCAAGTAATGTAGCACCTTGGGGACAGCACCCTCCTCACGAGGTGGTCCTGAGGGTGAAATGATACGATGTACTGCAAGTGGCTCAGTGCCTAGAGCGCAGTAGTTGCCCAACAAAGTGAGAAGGGCTGAGTGTTTTCCATTGTTACACACCGTAGCAACCCGTAACAATGTATCAAGTGAGGCTCTCCCTTAAAAATGCCATACCATTTAAACTGTCAGCTGAAGAATCTGAACACACAAGGAAGACCATCCGGATTTAAGCGACATTCTTTTGGCCAACCCCAACCAGGCAGCATTTGCCAGGCAAAACTAACATAACAATAGCATTGTTCTTCAATAAAACCTTGAAGCTTCCAAATAAACTGCTGTTATGGAATAAAAAAGAATGGAACTTAAAGAGAGCTACCAGGAAGCTACTTGCAATCACTGTAATGCCTTCTGACCATAGTTCTAGTAAACAGACAATAAATTTTAATCTCATGCTTCCTCCACCCTCTCAATACTAGAGCAAGATGATGAGGTGTGTTCTAACAGTCTAAGTGAGCTAGAAAATTCAGCCTCCATCAACTGAATACTTACTAAGCACCGGATCCTTGCTTAAGTTCTTTATATGTATTATTTCATTCCAGATTCACAACAGATCTGTAGATATGGGTGTTAAAACTCCATTTTACAGATGAAGAAGCTGAATCCCAGAAAAATTCAGTTACTTGCCCAAGTCAGTTCTGGCTACAAAACCTGCGTTCTTAACCACTATGGTTCATTACCTTCCTCTGAAAGTTCCTGGGATATGCAGAATAAATAAATGGATGATTAAATAAATGATTAAGGGGGTACAAAGACAATCTGAAGAACTTCTAAAGGTAATAAAGACCACATAAAATACCAGGGATCTTTAAGCTGGGCAAGGGAAGAATGGGGCACGATGACAGCTATTTCAAATAGCTACAGGACTATCTCATGAAAAGAGAGCAGATGATTTTGTATAGTCATGTTGGGAGAGATAAGAGGAAGACAAAGAGGCAATTTTGGCCGATTTTGTTTTTAAAAAACAAAAAACCCCCAGCTGTTTAAAAAGGAAAGGACTGCTCTGTAAGTATTCGAAGCAGAGGCTGCAACCTACCCGCCATACTCATTGTCAAGGAGATTCTGCTGTCAGATGGAAGGCTAAATTAGAGAGCTGCTCTTTTTTTTTAAAAGGTAATTTAAAAAAAAAAAATTATTTATTTATTTTTGGCTGCGTTGGGTCTTCGTCGCTGCACAAGGGCTTTCTCTAGTTGCGGCGAGCAGGGGCTGCTCTTCGTTGAGGTACGCGGGCTTCTCACTGTGGTGGCTTCTCTTGCTGCGGAGCACGGGCTCTAGGCGCGCGGGGGGCTTCAGTAGTTGTGGAGCACAGGCTTAGTTACTCCGCGGCATGTGGGATCTTCCCGGACCAGGGCTCGAACCCGTGTCCCCTGCATTGGCAGGCGGATTCTTAACCACTGCGCCACCAGAGAAGTCCCAGAGAGCTGCTCTTATCCCTCTCACCTCAAAGAGTCTAATAAGATCTAACCTAGTTCAGCACTTCAACTTACAAAACAGAGAGTAAGCTTTGGCAAGGGCATCAATTCCCGCTGTTGAATGACATGGATATTCATTCTCATTCTCCCTAAGATTTAAACAAACTCTGCTTTACAGAATGTCAAAATACCTCCTTGAAATAACTGAAGGCTCTCTAGGGTGTCACAAAATCAGGCAGGGATTCTTGCACAACTAATTCTAAACCTTCCTAGGAAGGAAATCAGACTTTGTGGCGCACGCCAAGAAGTGGACCAGACCGTTGACAAAGCAAGCAACACCTCAGGCATCTGAAGGGTTACTGGGCACACATCAAGGTGGAAATGCCATTCTTCTGAGTGGCCTGCCAGATGTCTCAGTCCCAGGTCAGATACGTGTCACTCATTAGGGAGTCAGTGGAGTACTCTCAACGGCAGGTCCCTGGAGAGAAGAAAACAACACCGTCCCAACATCTATCTTCTTTTGGGCTCACTCATTAGCAGGCTGAACTGAAAAAAGCATCTAGCCAGAGGAAACCAAGCCCTGAGAACAAACTACACATCTGCACGTCTAAGTTTAGAGTCTGACTGGGTCCAAAATGGAAAATAACAGTGATCAATCACGAGTGGCCATGTGCTAGACACACTGTGCTAGGTGCTCTGCAGTTATCTGAAACCTCACAACCACCCTTCGAGGTAAGGGTTACTAACCCCATTTTACAGATGAGAAAACGAAGGCTCACACAGATTCACACCCAGCACTGAGAGAGCCAGGATTCAGAGGCCAGTGATGTATGAATGTCAAAGCCCCATGTTCCTTCCCCTACATGAACTATCTCCATGGTGAAACACACCGCTGACATAAACAAAGGACTGGGTCAGCTCAAATCATCTTCACCTTGTCCTTTGGATAGATATTTTTTGAATAAATAACATAGTCCGTTGTTCTTTACTTCACAGTTTCCTTAAAAACATGCCTGATTCTTAGTCTTGATACTAATCAGGTGGCAAAGGAAACAAAGAAATAAACCAATAGCTTCTGCCAGTGTTGCACTGGGGAGAAATGGTGATTGGAATTTGCCTCTGGCCTCTCGGCCTTTCTGAAACAAGAAAAGAGCATAAAGGGGAAACTCCTGCTTATGGGACAGTACGCCCACTCCACAGCTCCTCCAAGTCCACGGGGCAAGAAAATGATTAGAATGCCAGCCAAAGAATAAGTAACAGCCAAGACAAGGACCCCTTCTATCAGCCTGTAAAATGACTGGGTTCCAGAGCCTGATGTGCAATTGACACTCAATAAATTTCTTGAACAAAAACAGTTTCCAATAATGCACAAGGCCAATGTTTCTTTATATTTTTTTCAAGTTTAGCTGAGATGATGACTATCTCTGTGGGTACCAGAGTATTTTTTTCGTCTTCTAACATTGTGCTGCTCTTACTAGGATGTGAGGTGAGGTTCAGAACGTCATGTTCATACTGAGAGTAGTACATCACAGACTCCGATTTAAAAAACAGATGACGTCATGAATTCCGTGTATCACTCTGCGAGCACTGAACAAGGGATAGTCATCTACATACACATATGACCATTTTCCTAATGGGCTAAGTTTCCAGTGTGCAGGAATCTAGGCATTTTTCCTTTTTAATGAATTATACCCAAGGTCACCTAACAGACTAGCAGCAGAGCTAATACTGAAGTCATCTCTCGCCCTCAATGAACTTACAATCTAATGGGTATTAGAGAAGATATATGTCTACAGCAAGCAAAGGTGATCTAGATATCAGATAAAAACCAACTGAGTCACAAAGAAAAAAAAAGTCTCCCACAGCCTCAATGGAGAGGTCAGCCACTCTTTCTGGATAAAGAATATTCTATCTTCTATGGAAACAGCAGGTACAGCTATTCAGTGATCCTAAACTGCCAACTTCAAATATTCTCTCCCCGTCTCCATAAATACCCTTATCCATGTCAAATTACTTATCCAGATTTTAGGGTCAGAAAACGTGGTCATTGGAGTTGTACCACCTAGCACAGCCTTTTAAATGCTTGGTAACATACCTAATAAAGCAAATAAAAAACAGACTCCAGTCTGCGTTTCTGTTTTTAAGGAGGAATGCCACGTACAGGACGTAGTCTGGAACAGGGACAGTGTCCTCTGAACGGGGCAATTCTCCCTCTTGAGAGTGAAACTGATAGCAGCAAAGCCCTAGAGGGTCACACACATGGGTTGCCAAGTTGTAGAGTGGCACACCCTGAACCAACTGTAACTGGTAGGAATCTTAGAAAAACCAGAAGATTCCATAAACTACATTACTCTAGCTTTCCCCCGAATTGTTTTCTTGCATTCTGTATTCAACATTACAGCTTTCTGATTGGTGATGATTCTCTCGTATTTCCAACACAGCTTCAAAAGGACCTTTTCAATTAAGTTACTCGCTCATGCCCCAAATGCATTCTTGGCTGACTGGTGCTCCCCCTTCTGGCTCTGAAAAAATCTAAGCCCAAGTTCAAGAGAAAACCTGGGGATGGATCTGTTCTGACTGGCAAAGTCTATTATGAAAGCACAAATGCTCAGCCTTGTCTCCTTCAAGCTGGCAGTACTATGACCTGGTCACTCTCCAACTTGGAGCATCTTTATTTAGGGATGAACCAGGAAGTAGCACAAAGTCTCCTAGCATCCCTAACCCTCCCTCTTGCATGGTGGGAAAAGAAAGGCATGTCATCCCCTCATAGGCACCAAATAAATTGAGACCATAGCTTTTTGCCCTATAAAGGCATGAATCTGGGTCAATCCCTGTTGCCTTCTCAGGCTGAATGGCCAATGCAGTAGGGGGCTAAGCAGGGAGGAGGGTCCACTAGTTCCAGGAAATGTTTATAAACATTCCTGCCTGGTTCGACACCCACTGAATCTGGACTTTCCAGAGCTGTGGGGGTCAGTTTTTACCTGTTAGCCTCCTCTCAAACACTGTATAAAAAGTATTCAGAAGGCCTTTCTCTATGGAAGTAGAGGTGATCCCTGACTCGAGCTGAAATAATCTGAGTTCCTACAAAGATATTTCAGTATCACTAGGTGGTAGAGGAGAACAAGTTGGCCCAGTGAAGATCGGAGCAATTCTCTGTTCTTTGAAAAATAGATTTGGGTTGCCTATTGTAATTTTTTTTTTTTTTTTTTTTTTTAAAAAACAGGTGTGCTCTAAGCTAAAGCAGATAGTTAAAGATAGCCTATTTTTGTCACCAAAAACAAACTACAGCAGTTCTTTGGGCTTAAAATAAACTGAGAACCAAGTGACACCAGTTCAAAACAATTTCTCAAAGTTCCAGTTGCTATTTCAGTGTCTCCATGCCTTTTTTGTCCTCTACTCAAGTAGACACTGAAGCTAGAAACAAACAGCACCACGCTGTTCTTAGGGGGCAGTGTGGGGAAATAGATGTTTTTAGATAATAACCAAAGTCCTTTGTCTAAAATGAACAAACTGACTGGATTGATTGAGTACTCCAACTGTGTGCCTGGCTATTGAATATTACCATCTTTCTTGGAGACGGGACTCTAAAAACCCACTGGAAGCAGACAGAAGTCAGAAGACTGGGGTTCCAAAATCTCAACTCCTCCACTCAGTAACTACACTAATTTGGGGGCACTGAGACTCAGTTTCCTCATCTCTAAAACCAGGACTTTAAAAAAAATCACTTCCTTAAGATTGTTAAGCGAAACAGATGAAAAATTGATGTGAAAATACCTGGTACTGTACCTGGCATACAGTAGGTATTCAATAAATGCAGGAAAGTACAAAATCTTTCACATGGGATCCGTAGCCCTCTGTTATTCTGCCCAGTTCTCCCTCACCCTCTACAGTAGCCACTCTAGGTCTCTTTCAAGTCTTAGCACATGCCACATTTTTTTCAGCTCCAAGTTCCACACTGTTTTCTCAAAAGCTCGACCCAGGAAGCCTCCATCTTCACTGACTTTGTCTGCTTCACCCTTTAAGTCTCAGCTTTACATATCATTTCCTCCAGGAGCTTTCCCGGATATCCTAGGTGAGGGTAAAACTCCTTGCTATACAATTCCTTAGCACCCTGTACCTCCGCTACGGCAACATTCAAAATGCACGTAAATACATGTATAAAATCTATCATTCTCTGTTATGGTAAACTAGATGAATGCAACTACCACACATATGATACTCAGCACAACACCAGGCATACAAGTGCTCAGGAAATGCCCGTGCGTGGAGTTGAATGTTTCCTTCCTAAAAGAATGAATGAACATGTGCTTCGGAGCAAGAGTACTTCTTTTAAAAGATAAAATTCTTTCGGGAATCAGAAAATCCAAGGTCCAGTCAGCGCCCCTACCCCACTTTTAAGACCAAGGTATTTATCTGGACTTAGAGCTCATGGGGCAGGGCTAGCCTTTTCTGAAGCACACACTGAGAGTCTTTCCCGAGCAGGTTACAAAGAGCTCATATTTCATACCATTCAGCTTGTCAAAATGCAACATCCCTCCCTGTGGAGCGAGCAGTCCAATTCCCCAGCTGGTTTTTATTCACACTAGAAACTTTAACTCCGTTCTAGGCCTCACAAAATGAGAGCTGTGTCCACACAAAGCCACAACAACCAGCCAATTCACTGAATCCAATGAAATAAGCCAATTCACTGGGGGGAGGGGGGCACACACAAACTGTCAAACTGGTTACTTGGTGCCTTATAGACCAAACAATGCGTGATTGAATTGGTTTGCTTTTCAATAGGTTGTCTTGTCATGTGGTAGCTAGAGTGAGTGAAAGATTTTCTTTATCATTCTGTTTTGTCTTTTTTTAAAAAAAAAAAAAAAACACAAAATAAGAGCACATCAGATAGAAGGGTAAAATAGCCAGTAATGTCTTCTCTAAATCTGTGGTCAAGCACAACGAATTCAGCAATTTGAGCTTGCCCAAACAGCACATTGTGTGGAGCAAGGCACCCCAGCCTGTTTTTCTGGCTTTAAAATAAGACCCTGCTGGTCCTGATCTCATCTTTGCAAACGCATGGCACTGGGAGACAGAGACCATGTGCAACGACAACTCTTTACGGACAAAGCATCTATTCATGGACCCCACTGAAGTGCAAGCGTAGATTTTCAATTTCATTCAGCTGAGTGCGGAAGGATCCCACTATGAGGGTGGGTTGCTAAATGGTTCAGCTGGGAAAAGGACCCAGAATGAGAGTCAGCTTTACAGTTTGCACTTTCATTAGTAGAAATGAAAGCCATTCCCTCACTCCAACTCCAATTTTACAGTAAGGAGCTAATCTAGCATATTAGCCAAGGGCACTGAGCAATTTCTCTTTCTCCACATCACACAGGTACCCAGAGCATAGCTTTTTTGGTTGTTGTTAGGGCTGTTGCTAGGGTAAGGGAGGAGAAAGCAGCTAAGTAACACACAGGGTTTAAAACTTATACAAAAGGGAGGGACAAAGTTGGTCCCTCAAGCTCTCAGCTAGACCAGACCAGTTTTCTCCTCTCCTTGAATACAACATGCATATTTTCACCTTCAAGCCTTTCCCTACCTCACACCACTTCTTCAATTCTACTCATTCTTCAAGGTCAAGTTAAATAATAATAACAAATGCTTATCCAGCATGCAGTATGCTCAGTGTTTTACAGGCACAATCTCATTCCCTCTCTCACACCGTATGAGAAAGGTGCTACTAAGTTCGTCCCTTTTGCAGAAGGGACGTGGAGACGTGAATCAAGTGCTCGAAGGCCCAGCAAGGAAGAGGAGGAATTGGGTTTTGACTTAGGCCCCCTGATTCCCAGAGCTCCTGATCACCACACACTGCACTACCTTAACCACCCCCAGCACAGGATATCTGCTCTGCCCCACACAGACCCCCTCCCCTCACCCTCTTAGGCAGACCACCTATTTTCAGAAGCTGTGTAGGTCTTGCTGCCTCAACTGGGTGCTAAGCTCTGGGCAAGAAGGGTCTGTGCCATTTCCCCAGTGGTGTGTGGCATGCAGGAGGAACTAAGTGTGTTTTCCATTACCAAATGGCTCTCCCCTCACTTCAAATAAATACTGTACTGCTTTGTCATGCCAATAAAAATCAAAGGCCAAATTCCCCATGTAGGGGCTGGCTTGGCATTCTCTGCCCCATGGTACCTTGCTTTTCCAGTAAACAAGTGTCAGTCTGATTTCTTAACGGCAGCAAATTTCAATAGGAGGTTTGCTCCAACCAGGAACAGAATGAAAACTTTGCTTATCTCTGCACTAGGATGACAAAGCAGCTATGCTCATTTTAAGGCACCATTTTCCAAGGCAGGAAAAGACAATTTCACCTTTTACTCACTCTTTCCAAAGGATACTCCTAAATGACTTCTGGCACGCTATTGCTCTTGGGCCAGAGGTATCATTTTTATTTGACTAGGAGAGGTGTGGCCCACATAACCCAGATAGACGGGAAGTGGATCACTTCTTGCACGCTGACCCAGCAATCCAGCGTGAGGCAGCTCTAGGTTAGGAGGCACTCATTACCAGCGTGGAGGCGGCCGTCTCAGAGGCTCACTGTGACCAGCTGTTCTCTGCTGAACCTGCTCTTTAAAGCACAGCTTGTTTGGGAATGTGTTTTAAAAGCTTTATTTTCAACAGTATTAAAAACGTAGCTTGAAGTCGGAAAACCCGTTATGATTCACAGTGTGATATTATGCCACCTTCCTAATTCCCAGGTGTGCAGACACCTCCACACTTCGAAGACTGTCAGCGTTTAGATACGCTGTGCTGGCAACAGTCTTCACCGGGAGTGGAGGAGGAAGAGAAGAAGGCCAAAATGTTCAAAATGTTTGGATTCCAGCATCATCAAACAGGAGAGCTCTGGGGAAATACTGGCAGGCTGGTCAGGCTACTTTCTGGCTTCCTAATAAGAACTGCTTTCCACTGGTCTGCCCGCTACTAACTTGGAGAACAAAATACTGCAGGCAGATAAAGGTACAGAAATGTAAAAGCAAACCATAGGGAGAGCAAACAGAAGAATGCCTATGATATTTATTGATATACAGCTCAGAATGGGAGGGGAACAGAACACACAATGATACTGCCCTGCCCTTTCTGAAATTCTATAGGTAAGAAAATTCTGGACGCTCTGGCCAGTGGTGATTGAGAAGCATGCTGTATGCTATCAGGGAACACAAAGTGAATAGGTTTTCCCTGTGAGGGCCATGGCACCATGTTCCTCCATCTCCAAGGACCCTCTTAACCAATATGAGCTGCAGAACTGGCCTCCAGATAGTATTTTACAACAGAATTGTCAGCTCTCAAAACAGCCTGGACTCAAGATCCTTCTGATTTGGTATCTCTTGTAATAACATAAGTTTTGGGGAATCTTTCTTCCAAAGTTCCCTAAAACGCTTTCAGACAAGTGACTTTGTCCTCTGCCATTTCATGGTAGGGAGAGGAGCAAAAGCTTTCAATGCAGAGAAACCATCCTGTATACACAATGCTGGGGGCGGGCCCGCATGTAACAGTCTGTTGACAGAGTTCTGTTGTGGTGTCTCACCAAGATGTCTTTCTCTGGAAAACAAAAGGTATTTCCCCTACTCTAAATGGGGAAAAAATAAAGTTGAGAAATACCTTTTCTATCTCAAAGCCTAAGCCCAAGAGGACAGGGCACACTGCCCTGCACAGCGCAATTCCACGCAAGATAGAGACTTCATTTGCTCCTACATTTGGGGCTGTTTCCTCTACATCTGACAGCAGGCCTGATATTCCTAACACACATGGTTTACTTTTTCTTTCTTTTCCCCTTCCTGCCCCACTTGTGGTCCCTAAATCAAATCTGAAGCTCTCACTGATAGCAGCAGCAACTCACTCAAGGAGCTGGAGGGCACTCCAATTTTACAAACACGGGACAGGTTTATAACTCACAGAGACAAGATTATTTTTCATTTAGGTACTTGAAGACCCTTCACTGATTTATGTGTGCAAATAAAATAACCATCTAATTTTTCCTAATCTAAAATGTAGCAACCTTTACAGATCAGCAAAGGGGAAAAGGAGCACTTAAGAGATGTATGGATGAAATGTTTGTTTCTCAGTCAAAGACTGAGGGCTGTGATTCTGGGTTCTGCTGTTTAAGTGAAGAAAGGCCAAGCACATTGTCACTGGCTTGGCTGTTTGTCAGGACACTGACAAGTTCTACATGATCTGCTCATTTTGGTAATTACCTAACTATTGTTTTGGACAAAGACAACTCGGGCTGTCTATCCAAAGTCCTTACCACTTGAGAGCTACCAGTAGCAGCTATCTGAGACACTGCTTATTTTTTAATGCTAAGTCAAAGAGTAAATAAAGACACACACCCACAGGGCAGTTTTTTTACCAGAGTAAGCTGTCCTTGAAAATCTTCATCATCATCAATGAACTCTTACCAAGACACTGTGCTGTGCAAGCCACTCCTATAACTCATTCCTAAACTCGTGTCTTACCTTAGTGTTCCTTCTTAGACTGCGAAGAATATTCCTCCTCCTTGGGTCTTCATCTGTCTCATACGGAATGACGGCACTGTCCCCTTTATAACCCTGGGATGCCTGATCCTCCTCTTTCTTTCGGATGGGCCCAAGCTCATCATCGCTCCCCACGGTGAAGCTGGTTCGGTAACTAGCAAACCTCCCCAGCCGGCTGCATCTCGTCCTGTACAGCACTGGCTTGCTCACGATGGATACCTTGCGTCCTCGCTCTAGAGAACTAGTGTCCATTTCGCTGTCGGAACCATTCCCACTGCCGTTGGACTGGGCTTTGTTGATATTCCGAATGGTGATGATTTTGCCTTGGGTGCTGTCGTGGGGCACTGAGTATATGTTTTCTTCTTCATTCCTTGGCTTGACCACAGCATCCATGGGTTCGGCATAATCAGAAGGATCGAACCCATCTGGAGGTAGCCAGGTGCTAGAAGACACAGACTTCCTCTGTCCATCTCTATGGCCTTGGTCTAAATAAGACAGATCCCCCTTTGTAATTTCAAAATGGACAGGAGGCTTTGGTTTGACTGGCGGAGGTACTTTGTTGTTCAGTTTACTCTCAAAATTGCTCATGATGAAAGACAGCCCATCATTTCCCTCCAGTTCCATAGAGAGCTTAGAATGGTCTTTGGACAGAGAGGGCAGTGATGTGTCTTCTCGAAACAGGCTATAAGAAGGGGGCTCGATATCTTCTTCAGAATCCTGCAGGTTCGAGTTGCAGAGCGGAGAGCCTGCCCGGGGGGAGTTAAACACCTCTTCTGTGGTGCTGCAGGCCTCGGCAGCATTGTCGTACATATGAGTAGCCTCGATTATGTTCTTTTTGTCCACCACATCTTTAAAGAATGGGTGGAAGAGCTCAAGTTTATGCTGGGGTTGGCTACAGGGGATACTTGTGAACTTTCCATCAATTTCTTGAGCGATCTCCTCCCCCTCGGTCAGCTGCTCCCGACTTACGTCATTATCCAGGACATCTACAGCGCCGTCAGTGAGTGCAACCAGCTGGATGGGGATAATATCCTGCACTTCACAAAGAAAGGCACGCAACATAGCCAAGGAGGCCTTACGTTTGGCTGAATAAAAAACAATGTACCCATGGACCAATCGGCTTTTTCTGATGCTAAATGAGGAATGGTATGAAAGAAGAGAGAGTTCAATGCGCTTCTTGTGTAGTCCGATTGGTAGTTCAAGTAAAACAGAGTTGCTGCTTCCGCAATGGGAAGACTTACAGGTTTGGGACTGAAGGACGGGAAAGAGTATGTCATCTGCACTAAACGGATCTCCACACATCAGACACATGACAATTCGCAGGTCAACATCAGCCAGATCTTTGATGCTAGCAGTAGAACTGACCAGGTTTAAGTTACGCTTGGAGTCCAGGAGTCCTTTCAAAACTTGACTGATTTGCTTTTCGTTAATGTTGCGTCCGTAACCAATGCCAGCGGAAGCAGGGTCGAGAAAGACACACTGAAGTTTGCTAGCAATCTGCTGACCTTGCTGTATTAAGCTATGCAGGGTCTCTCCACTGGTGTCTCCTCTTTTGTTAACCAAAATTAAGGTCAGGGGGAGATGCACTAAATGATTATCTCGCCTGCCAAGTGTGGACTCTCTGCTCTTCTCTATACTCTCCACCACATAGGATAGAGACTCCTTTGAATTGTAAAGGCAGAGACAACCATGGGGCTGAAACGTTGGTGTTTGGAAAGAGTTCACAGGAAGCCTGACATTCCCTTCTATTGGCCTCAGGGAGAGCTCATACATTTTACCATCTATTACATACTTATCATCATTTGTACAAAGAGCTCGAATCTCATTGGCCAACTCTCGTGCAAGGCCATCCTTGCCCAAGATCACCAAGTTGATTCTATCAATGTTGGGGTCAGAAAGTGAATTTTTCTGATTCCGGTCAGATGGTCGGATAAACCGAGAACTAATCAAGTGCTCGATCTTAGCATCCACACAGGCAGGGCAGCTAGGGCATGTTTCCTTTGTTGGGTGGTACACAAAATGAATGTGCTTCAGAATAAGGGCATCACGCTCTGCTTGGAGCTTCTGTAATGCCTTAAATCGCTGTTCCTCCCCCAGAACATCCTGAATGACACCCATCTTCTCCTTGCTGGGCTTAGCATCCAGCTCCAGCTCATAAAACAATTCCGAATATTCCAAAAGCAGCTCCTGAAACTCTTCTTTTGCTTTGTCTATAATTTGCTTTTGGTGTTTGCCATAAATATCCATGTATACAGATTCTTCTAGCCACTGATAGAAATCTTCATTCATAATAAAACTGCGGGCCTCTTCCCAAGGCTTTCCAGGAGTTATGAAGGGAGAGGTCTCCAGGTTTTCTTTGAATGCCCTTCTCATCTCAGCTCTTTTCCTCTCGTTCCGCAGCTTCTCTAAGTGGGCCTCGTACAGCTGCTCTGCAGGGACGGTATCCATTAAGTCAAAGGGAATCCGCTCGTTCTCGATGTTGTCAATGTGGCTGGTGGCATCCCATGGTGTCTCTTCAAGCACAACAAACCACTTTAAGAATTCTGGCTTGGTCTCCAAGAGCTTTTTGGCTTTTATGCAGCTTAGGTGGTCTATTTCATCTAGATTGGGTATAAGAGCTTCAAAAGCTAGTGGGAGGGCTGCCAGGTACAGCTTCCTCCTGCGCTCAATATGCTCATGCTTGAGGCGATGGATGTGCTGGAGAAACAGCTTCTTGGCTTTCTGAGTCCCTTCCAGGTAGACATAGTCCTGGTACTCAGGAGAGGCCTGCATCTTTCGGCTGACACTCAACCAATTCTCATTGTGGTTTTTCACAATGCGACTCACCAGCCACTCATACTTGTCTTTTGCTGTAGCTATCTGCTGACTCTGCTGCTTGAGAGCTTCAAAATAAGGAATGATTTTCGTCTTTCCCCGACTTTTATCAATGAGTTGCACTAAGGTGCTGAAAGCTAAGTCCACATTTACGTTGGATCTTGCTGAGGTCTCCACAACCTGGAGGTTCTTTTTGCTTAAGGCAAAAGTATGTGCATCTCTAATGTACCGCTCAACACCCTCATCGCACTTAGTCAGGACCACCACTATGGGCTTTTTTGTCTTTGCAAGCTGATTGTAGAGATTAGAGACAAACTTGAGCTGGTCATCAAAGTTCCTATTCATGCCCCTGCTAACATCAATACCAAGAAGAAAACCATCAATTAGCAGCTTTCCATCTGGCATTTGTTTCTGCTCAAAGTCCTGCTCCAGCCCCAGCTGGTCAGTGCAAAAGTACATGAGTTTTTCAGCTGATGCGAGCTTGGTTGCAGCAGCTCTCTTGATATAGGGCTGCAGGGCCGTGCTCCGGTGAGGCTGAAAAGTCTGATCATCAATGAATTCAGTCTGCTCCACAACGTGCATCTTACATTCCACACAGTCCTCCAGGGAACGGCTAACTTCCCCCCAGTAGAGAAAGTGGTCATTATTGACCACTCGCCCACCAAAGTCACTGGTGCTGAGGACAGAGGTATGGTCCAAGTGAAATTCGTCAGCACTCGGGCGCACAAAGCGGTTGCACAGACAAGACTTCCCAATGCCACACTGGCCCTTCTCCTTCTCCGTCCCAGACAATCCCACCACACTGATGTTGTAGGTGGGAATGCGGACATCTTGCTTTCTTGCCATCATCATCGTCGACACATCCTGCCACAATCAGCTACTTCCAAGATCAGATTAGTGTTTTCCAGTGGACCCAATGGCTTCCCCACATTATCAGTGGGGGCCGGCTGCCCACGAAGCAAAAGTGTCAGATCTCGTCGTGCTTGTATACCAGTACGAGGTTAGTTTTTGCCACTTCTCATCGCCAAATAGTCAACATTTCTTCCTAGGTGGGGGAGGAAAAAAGAAAACCAATCAGCATCATAATTTTGAAACCAATTTTAATCACCAAACAGTAGGAAAAATCAATTTTATTGTTCAACAAATAATTACAGTAAACATCAAATGTACGAGGCCTTAAGCTGGGTAAAGACATAAGAGCAAATAAGAGTGACATCTGGACTTCCCTGGTGGCGCAGTGGTTTAGAATCCGCTTGCCGATGCAGGGGACACAGGTTCAAGCCCTGGTCCGGGAAGATCCCACATGCCGCGGAGCAACTAAGCCCATGTGCCGCAACTACTAAGCCCAAGTGCCGCAACTACTAAGCCCACGTGCTGCAACTACTGAAGCCCACATGCCTAGAGCCCATGCTCCGCAACAAGAGAAGCCACCGCAATGAGAAGGCCACGCACCGCAACGAAGAGTAGCCCCTGCTCACCACAACTACAGAAAGCCTGCACACAGCAACGAAGACCCAATGCAGCCAAAAATAAAAAAATAAGTAAAAAAGAGAATCTGCCAACAGCAAAGAATGTAAGAAGTGGTGAAATAACCAAAGCATTTGCACTAAAGGCAATCTACAAAGCAAGGCAGTTTACAATTATTAAAAAAAAAAAAAAAAAAAAGACTGACATCTGTTGTACCCTCAGAGGTACAATGTCATCTAATGCAGGAAGACACATAAGCAAGCAGTGTGCTAAGGGCTAAAACAAGGGCTTGCAAGCTCCTTGGGAAAGTGGCTGATTCCAGGGCTAGGGCAGGGTTGGTACAATATGGGCCTGGAACATCTTATTGTACAAGAAAGGAAGGAAGTGCTTGAAAAAATGATAGGATACCTCACAAGGACACGGGAGCCAGTTTGAAGGGGCACCCACTGGTCAAATCTGGGACACTTTGAACATCAAAATAATTAAGTACAGTAACGAATTACAATCCACTGCAGAAGTAGGAACTTGAGTTCATAATACTGGATCAGACAAGAATCATCACTTGATGCTAATCTAGGGGGGGAAATTTTGATTAGGAGCAGGATTTTGCGCAGAAATGAGGTCTCCTGATAGACTACTTATTGCAAATGGAAGAAGAAAAACAAACACACACTAATTACACAGTGGAGATGTTGGGCAACACTTTGGGTAATGAAAATTATTACCACCAAAGAGCCAGAAGGGCATCATGGGCCTCCAGATGTGATACCCCAGGAGGATACAACATCACTATGCAGTATGATGGCCTAGAATGCACTACCTCAACCTAATCACAAGGAAACATCAGACAAACACAAAATGAGCAAGATTCTATTACGGCCGGGGGTGCGGGGTGGGGGGGCATTTCTGTACTTAAAAAAAAAAAAAATCAGTGTCATAATAGACAGAATGGCTTTGTAAATAAATATTTCAGATTAAAGGAGGCTACAGAGACATCCTAACTAAATGCAATTATCTGATCCTAGACTGAATTCTGTATGGGGCGGGCGTGGAGGGGCAGGAGGAGGAAGGCTATTCAGAACATCATTAGATCAATTAATAACATTGGACTATGAATGGAATTAGATAAAAGTATTCTATCAGTGTAAATTTATGAAGTTTACAACTATCATGTGAGAGAAAAGCCCTACTCTTAGGAAATACACACTGAAGTATTTAGAGGAAAAAGACCATAATGTATGTGGCTGGTCCAAAAAAAAAATCACACCTATTATTGAGAGAGACTAAGAATGCAAACAAGGTAAAATGTTAACAACAGGTGAATCTGGGTAAAATGTACAGGATATTCCTTTGTGCTATTTTAATTTTTGCAACTTCTCTAAGTTTGTAATTATTTCCAAATAAAAGGGTTTTTTTGTTTGTTTTTTAAAGGGTATGAATATGGGGTGGCTTCCCTGACAAGAACGTAAGCTCTGTGAGGGTAAGGCCCACCCCTGCCTTCTTCACTTCTGTATCCTCAAGCTACGAGAACATGTTTGACACAAATATTTACTGAAGGAATGAATAAATGAATGACTATTAGAGCTTATTAAAGGGTCCCCAAACCCAGCCTTTCAGATTTAGGAAAGCCTTGCTAGAGGAAGTTCCATCTCAGGTGAGACCAAAAGTAGAGGGGCCGAACTGTGCAGACTCCTCTCTCTCCAGAAAAGGGCACTGCCCGTGGGAGAACCAGCTGAACTTAAGTGTGTACGGGGAGGAGATGGGTGAGATGCATTGGCAAGTAAGCAGGGACCAGATTAAGCCACTTTCAAAGAGCTTTGATTCTTCCCCAAAGGCTATGGGGAGTCACAGACTGTGCCTGTGAAGTGGCACCTAAAAGGACCTATAGCTGAAGTCATAAAATGTTATGATGATGTCTTACAAAGTCTTTAGCAGCTTCCCAGCTGAAATAAGTAAAATATGTAGTCTTTGGCTGCCTCTACATAAAGGTTCTTCTGGTTGCTACAGTTTATACTGCACTGCAGTCTACTTACACATGTAAATATAACTGTGCAATTGCTGAACCTGTAGCCAAATGAACAGTCTCCTGAGACACTCCAAAGAGAAGAATTTAAAATAAACAGCAATTTTCTTTTGAATCTCATTTATGCTTGGTAGGAACCCAGCATTTCCCAACCTTAATATTTTTTTGTGAGCCTATCTCACAAGAAGTGCCACAGGAAGTCAGACCACCATACATTATTCTGACTGATACAAGGGGGCAACAAATGGGAGAGCACAATTGTCCCCTATGATGATAACCCTGAAAGGTCAAAGACATTTCCCAAAAATCCGTGTCTTCCTTTGATAACCCAGAAAGCCAAACCCTCTATGGAGACAAAATGTGGCTAGATGGTATGTAAAGATTGTCTGACCATTTCTCAAAAGAGAAATCTCAATGCCTGTAAGTAATCACCTCCAGATAACCTAGTGGCATGCTCCTATAGAAGCCAAGCTCCAGGTTTCAGGAGGAGCAAGCAGGATAGCTATGGGAAAGAGAAAAAAACCCAACCTTCCCCATCCCCCACTTCCCTAGGTGATTGCATACATAAGTAAAATTATAAGACGCTTATGAACATCTAAAGCATGTTTACATACAACCTCTGAAATACCTGAAAAGGAAAGATTTATATGAAGTCAAAGTGCTTTTTGCACATTATTCTGTAGTACACATATACAATTTTTTTTTAATTTATTAATTTGTTTATTATTTATTTTTGGTTGTGTTGGGTCTTCGTTGCTGCGCGCGGGCTTCCTTTAGTTGTGGCGAGCGGGGGCTACTCTTTGTTGTGGTGCACGGGCTTCTCATTGCGATGGCTTCTCTTGTTGCAGAGCACAGGCTCTAGGCACGCGGGCTTCAGTAGTTGTGGCATGCGGGCTTCAGTAGTTGTGGCACGCGGGCTTCAGTAGTTGTGGCTCGCGGGCTCTAGAGTGCAGACTCAGTAGTTGTGGCGCACGGGTTTAGTTGCTCCGCAGCATGTGGGATCTTCCCGGACCAGGGCTCGAACCCGTGTCCCCTGCATTGGCAGGCGGATTCTTAATCTCTGCACCACCAGGGAAGTCCCTACAATTTTGTTTTAATGAGGCTTTAACAGAGCCTCAGGTAGGAATGCTGACGAAGGTTTAAGGAAGTCAAGAGTGCTCACCTAACAGAGCCCTTCTCTATCATTCCTCATCCCAGGGTCTGGCAGGAGTCAAGGCCACCCACTTGACCAATCTTGAAATGCAACTTGGCAACACAGGTCCTACTTCAAGCAACTGCTGCATGCAGCTGGCAAATCATCCCACTTACCCTCTGTAAAGTGGGCCAAATAATCTACCTCTTCACAGAAATCTCAGGAAAACAAAACCACAACCTGCTCTTAAACCTCAAGAAATAAAGATATTGGTTTAATTTTGAACTAAACTAAAATGTATAGTCCATTCAACATCTTGTTACTTACAATTTTTTTTAGGCAGGATATTCTATTTAGTCCATTCAAGTCAAAGTCTCAGTTATCTGAAGGATGCTAAAGAAAAGAAAACACTCTCAACTCTCAAGAATGTAGCAACTGATATTTAAAACCCAGAATGCTGCTGGCTGAACTAAAAAAGCTACAAGAAATGAGAATTAGGTGGCATGGGAGTGGTTAATTTTTGGACACCTGGTAACTTTCCACTTGTTAGAAACCTAACAGTTTCCCTGGTATAAGTATACTCTTCTTACATGTCTGTCTTTGATGTCTGGATAATGCAGTTTTACTAGTTCCTCAATTGGACTGAATTACATGGTAAACAAAGACTGTTATTAATCTAAAAACGTCTCAAACACTTGGTTTAAAGGAAATAACCTTAAGTGCTTGGTCACAAACACGTTCGACTTTTCTAAGAGGTGGGTAAAAAAAATTAGCTGAGTCACTAAATTTAATGATCTGAAGGCCACAAAGAAAGAGAAAGTAGAAGACAGGGCATGTCCAAGACTTCGCAATGTCTTTAGAGTGTAAATCTGATGGGAACTGGTGTTCTTAGTGGGCAACTAAGCTACTCAAACTGCAAAATCTGAACACCCATTCTAATAATTTGCCAATACTAATCCTTTTAAAACTGAAGAATTACTGTAGAGGAGGAAAAAAGTATTCTTTAAAACAGTAACTCCGGGCTTCCCTGGTGGCACAGTGGTTGGGAGTCCGCCTGCCAATGCAGGGGACACGGGTTGGAGCCCTGGCCTGGGAGGATCCCACATGCCGCGGAGCAACTAAGCCCGTGCGCCACAGCTGCTGAGCCTGCGCTCTAGAGCTCGCGTGCCACAACTGCTGAGACCTCGTGTCACAACTACTGAAGCCCATGCTCCTGGAGCCCGTGCTCCGCAATGGGGGAGGCCACGGCAGTGAGAAGCCCGTGCACCGCAACGACGAGCGGCCCCCGGTCGCCGCAACCAGAGAAAGCCTGCGCACAGCAGCGAAGACCCAATGCAGCCAAAAAAATTAGAAATTAATTAATTAAAAAAAAAAAACAGTAACTCCTTTTATCTTTAAGCTTTACTGAGCTACTTGTATTAGAAAAATTAAAACACAGAACCTAACATTTAGCTTCACATTTGAAGCCATAAGTCCACTTCTTTAGGAAGGAAAATACTCCAGGAGTATTTTCAATTCTTTGTCACAAATATAGGCTGAACATAATGCAGGGACTTCCCTGGCGGTCTAGTGCTTGAGACTTCGTCTTCCCACGCAGGCAGTGCAGGTTCGATCCCTGGTCGGGGAGCTGGGATCCCACATGCCTTGCGGCCAGGAAACCAAGACATAGGACAGAGGCAATACTGTTAACAAGTTCAATAATTTTCAATTTTCAATTTCAATTTTCACTTTGAAAATGGTCCACCATCAAAAAAACCAACAAACAAAAAAACAAAACCATAATGCAAACATCTGAGAGCTTTTTTAGAACCTGTCACCAAGATTCCGGAGTTATTTGACTTGTTTAACCAAGACAGTAACTCCACAAAGAGCGCCTCAACTGGAAGGTAGGAGGAGGGGTGTCTTCTTTTTTAACACCTCTACAAAACACCCAGGACAAGAAGTGGTAACATTCCCAAGATAGTACACATTTCATAGGACACAGAAATGCCACTGTGATCCAGCATTACTATGACTGCTCAAGTTCATACCATCAGCAGCTCAGTGTGTGTTTCACCCTTCCATCCGCAACCTCACACCCCCTACCCCCACCCCCAAGAGGAAATGTTTCTGGGCTCTATAACCTAGAATGCCCTGTTAAGACACAGATCTATCTACCTACCACCACTATTCATAACCAAAACTACTGTCTCTGCCTATGAGACTAGCCAACAAATTCTGAAAATGCATTTTGTTTCAAACAACCATATACAGAACACCACCAAACTAATAATAATATAACACTGTATAATAATTATATATTATATAATATAAGGAAATAATTTCATAGTGAGCTACTAGCAAAGGAAGCAAAATCCTTGCTACCATAATTTTTCTTAATTCCAATAGGAGAAAGGAATGGAAATATGCATTTTAATTTAACAGAAAGCAGAGCATTTTCTAAATGCCCTTAATACCTCATACTTCTGAACACATTAAATTTCTGAATGGATTTTCAAAACTATGAATTACCATCAACAGCTGGTTAAAATGTCTGCATTAAGTAGATACATGATAAGACTCATTGCTCTACAGAGGGGAGGGGAAGAACAAAAGGAAAGGATCTAACCAGGAAGCATTTTCCCTGTAAGAAAGATTCCTTAAGAATTTTTCAGAGGAATTTACTTTCCAAACAGGCCAGAAAGGATGCGATATAAAAGCTCCAGTAAGAAGAGAATACGACTCTCTGGTCTACTTAAACAAAATAGTCTTTAAAAGCCCAATGTTTCTATTTTCACATTATTAAATGTTAAAGTAAAATTTCCTAAGGTTTTTGTTTGTTTTCCTTTACAAAAAGAAATTAAAGTTGGAAGTGGAATCCAAGGTCCTCGTTTATCCAGTTAATTCATCTGTGAAATCCAAATAAATTTACAGAACCTTCAGGTTAGCGATGTGCACAAATGATGTATCAGAGTATTTAGCTATAAATAGGAATTTTCATCCTTATAAATCTGACACCAAAATAAAGAGGGAGTCTTCACTTCCTCCGTGTGATTTCTATTGAAACGTGAAGAAATGCCCTTGTTCTGCTCATTTCTTTACCGCGTGAGAAGTATCTTTTGAAATGACTACATCTGAAATGACTACATCAAACTTAACAAGCACAACATAGCCCCTAACACTGAATAAAAGAGAAAGGTAAGCCATTTGATGGCCCCAGTTACAGAGTAGCTAAATTCTCTCCTTCCTTCATAATATTTCAGAGACGTTAACCATTTTTGCATCACTCTGGCCTCTAATCCTTAAAATTAAGAACTGAACTGTCCATCAACCAAATCAAATACATATTTATACCTAAGACAACGTCATGAAACAAAGAAGAAACAGGACCCTGTCCTTGCTGGTGAGAATCTAATAATTTACTAGAAATACAATATTTTAACTTAAAAAATAACTAGATCACAGACAATAAATGGCATAGACCATTTCCTGGGATCCAGAGAAAGGAAGAGGAGATCATTCAGGTCTGGGATAGACTGGGAATGGTGGGATAGACTGGGAATGGTGTCAGAGCAGAAGTAAAATCTGAATTGGTACATAAAAGACTGGCAGGGCTTGGAGAGATGGCCCAGGTATTCTAAAGACATAAAAGGGTATGAATGACGGTGACCAAAATGGAACAGCAGCAGATATGTTTTGGGACATACTGACTGGCACAGAGTTTTCGTGCATGGAAGGTAGAAGACAAGAAGGTCAGCAGGGCTCAGACTATGAACAGACTGTATTTTTACCTGTGAGAATCTAACGTGAAAATAATCTTTTATCCCACCAGTGTTATTTATTGTTGGTAACACTGCTACCTCAACTCCTCACCTAACAAATTAACACAGTCTAAGGAGATGATCATCTTACGTGAAAGAAAACACCATTTGAATATGGCAATTATATTTCTACCGTTCAGTCCAATGCAAATTCAAATAACATGGTAGGGAAGGGGAAGAAAGCCACGGATTTTACAAAGGAAGCAAACAGCAAATATTTGCCCAGAATAGTACTAGTGGTTGCTCCCACTAGCACAGGCTACATACACCTACTCCTGTTTAGCGTAGGAGGGAGGATTTCCTCAAAGCCACAGAATCTTACTACATCCCCAGGGCTCTGGGTACAGGAAATCTCTGAAATGGGTCATCTGGATCTTTGGAAAGACTGATTTAAGTGTTTAACCATCTGGTCTTGAAACATGTAATCTCATACAACAGATGGGCTATTCTTGGACAATGGGTATGTATGTGCACTCAGCTCTTACTATGCGCTATGCAATGGACAGCACGCTCCAGAGGGCCCAATGAAGAAAACACAAAGGGATCAAAAACAGTTTTCAAGGACTGATAACTCAGATGTCTGTTTTGAAAATAATTTGGCCCAAAGTTAATTTTTTAAAGGACAGCTATGAAAGATTCTCTGACATTACGTATGTAATTTTTACAAATGTCTCTTAATGCTCCTCTTTCTTTTTTTTTTTTAAGATTTATTATTTACTTATTTATTTTTGGCTGCATTGGGTTTTAGTTGCAGCATGCGGGGTCTTCACTGCGGCACGCGGGATCTTTCGTTGAGGCGCGCAGGCTCTTCGTTGTAGTGCGCAGGCTTCTCTCTAGTTGCGGCGTGTGGGTTTTCTCTTCTCTAGTTGTGGTGAGCAGGCTCCAGGGCACGTGGGCTCTGTAGTTTGCGGCACGTGGGCTCTAACTGAGGCGCAAGAGCTCAGTAGTTGTGGCGCGCAGGCGTAGTTGCCCCCGCGGCATGTGGGATCTTAGTTCCCTGACCAGGTATCAACCCGTGTCCCCTGCACTGTAAGGCGGACTCTTTACCACTGGACCACCGGGGAAGTCCCAACGCGCCTCTTGATTTATTTTCCCCCCAAACCGTGGTAAAGGTACCTCAAATTCCAGCGTAGAAAAACACAGCTACGTTATCTTACCATCATAGCCGGCCCACAAAGAATAAAGTAAATAGCCCATTTTTCACCATGACACAGTTCTCATGCAGAACTCTACAAGCCAGTCCCAAAGAAACAAAATTTCTAAGCCAAGTTATTCACAGGATGAAATCAAATTCCCCTGATGAATGAAGGGAGCTGCTTTCAGCAAAAGCACTTCCTTAAACTTTATCCTCAGCAGCTTTCTCTCAGGTAACTCTGGAGTTCTGATCAGGCTATCTGATCAAAGCAACTATAAACAAAGACAAAAGTGAAGGCTGAGAAATCTTTCTCACTGATGCAGCACAATTTCTCTGGGTTACCTATATTAAGAACGATAACAACAACACACAATTTCTGATAACCTGCAAAAATATTCCACGCCAAAGGAAATGCAACACCAAGGCCAACTGGAAACTGAAATTACTCGAATCCACCTTGGTATCACAGCCTATCTACCATTAATACAGTGAGCTAAGATTCTTACCAAACCAAGATACAAAAACACAGCCACATATATGTATAGCTGATTCACTTTGTTATAAAGCAGAAACTAACACACCATTGTAAAGCAATTATACTCCAATAAAGATTAAGATTTGCTTAAAAACAAAACAAAACAAAAAAACACAGCCACATCTTACCTCTGAATTTCCTGGTATTCGGGCCATTGATTTTTGAAATGGTAAAGAAAACCTATAAAATTATCCAGCAGTTGCTTCTGAGCACTTCTGATCTATTCAGTTTATTTTTAAAGTTCAGTAGAAAAAAAAAAGTTTTTTTCAAGAACATTCTCCAAAAAAATTTATCTGAATATACAAGAGTGGAGGTACAGCCAAATGTGTCTTGCAGAGGAGGAAACAGGCATTTCTGTCAATTGGGAAAAATAGGTCGGCTTGTTTTGAAGTCCAACAGTAAGCCTTACTATTCTGTTCCCCTGGTGGCAGTCTAAGATGACATGAGGATTTCAGCCCATTATCTCTAATTATTCCTCACTACTCATTTGCATTATTCTATAAATTGCCAGTCCTAAAGCAGACTACTGCTAGTAATAAAAATTATGCCACATGTATAAACTTTTTTAATAAGAACAGTTGGTTTTATTTTATCTAATTCACCTGTACTGAAGATAAGAACAATGGTCACAGAGAAACATAACAGAACAACCTCTAAATCCAGCAAATTTTAGTAGGGAACAATTTGAATTCACAGATTAAAGAACTTATTTAGGACTCACACTAGCAAACCAATACTTATATTTCTCCTTTCCATTTTCTAGCCTCCACACTTACTTATATACTTGCCTTGCTTCAAATAAAGTTAAAAGCAGAGGTCTGAGAGAAATGGAAAATGAACAGTTACAAGACAGAACATGGGAAGGAGCCTGGAATTAGCACAAAATCATGCCTTAGGCTCAATTCATCATATCTGAAAATCTGCTAAATTGAGGTGTTTATCCCTATCTTCTAGAGGTGATGGATTTATGAATTAATACATTTAACACAAAATGGATTTTCTGAATGAGAAGATGTTACATGTAGGCACTATTAACAAAAAGGTACTATGAAAAATATTTCTTACTCAAATATTTTTCACCTCACTATCTGAAAAGCATATTTCAGGTTCCTACTTTGAGGCTAGGAAAGAAGGTATGATAGAAAAAGGATACGAGCGGAGCTTCTGCTCTACTTCTTGACCTGGGTTGGTTACACGGGTAGGGTATTCACTTCATAATTGTTCAGACTGTACATGCTTTATACACTTTTCTCTACAGTTTTTAAAAAAGGATACAATTCAGAGGAATGAAGAAACACAGGTTCACATAGCTACGAAGTAGAGCTGGGATGTGAACACGCCCCTCTCTCAACCACGGGGACACATTCTCCCCCTTGTATACTAGGCCTCTGCCTGGGGTCCTGTCAAACAGGTGACTCTAATCCTCACGCACCAACAAGAAGAACAGTTGAGGAGCGTGCCCTGGAGGGCCCCGGATGTAACTGGCAGATCTTCAGGGCTATGGAGAAGGCTGAACAGGTGGAACACCAGACCTTCCGGCCTTAAAACAGAGCAACTCAATTTGATCTATTTTATATGTTGGGATTCCACATATAAAGAAAAAAATTTTTTCAACTTCTGTAGTTTTTTTAAAAAGCTCAAAAAACTTCATGGTTCAAAAACCAATTTAATAAGCAGACATTTGGTGGTTTAATTCCCAAGATGTTGCCAAGAGACAAGAGTCAAAAAGAGTCTCCTGTCTGTCCCCCAAAGGCCCCCTTCTCTTCTCATTCAGGAAACTTACGCAGATTAGTGACTACCGAGACAGAGAGAAAGGAAACAATGTGGCTAGTGAGGGATGGTGCCCCCTCTGACAGGCCCAGGTCTGACACCTCCCCACCCCACCCCCAGGCCTGTCCTGCTGCTCTAACACGCTGTCCTGGCCAGAGAACTGGAACGGCGAGCATAAGGTATGTATGGTGGGAGAGGTCGGGGGCAAACCTGTTTTGTGGTGGGCCCTGTCACAATAAGGAGAGTCTAGACTTCATCCTCTGAGGAGCCCCCAGGATTCTGAGCAAGAATGGCATGGTCAGTCTGGGCTGAAAGAGGGAATTCTGAAAGCAATCTTTGTACTCTCCCACTCCCTCCATATCTCTCTGCTATTTTACCCTCACCCTACTGGGTAAATGCTTTCCGTGTAAAGGCCACTTCAAACCTGGTCATAATAAGCACCATGAAAAACAACTGCTTACGATGGAAACGCTGACACAGTGGTGGTGTAAGATGTCCCTTTGAAAAGCCTTGTCAAGGCTCAGTCTTTGTAATTTAGTGGTGGCTCACAGGAAGTGCCTGAGAGCCAGATTCTTTCTGACTGTGCTCAAGGCCATAATTTCCTTCCCATACTTAAACCGATGACCCTGTGTCTCACTGTCAAGGGAGTCGGCCAAGGGGAAAGGGCAGATAAATAAGAAGCAAAATCTGAAGAAAACTGGCCAAAAAAAATTCCTAAGATTCTTCTTGGGATTAACAACTAAAAAGACTTCTAGATGAACCAATCTGTTGTCTCTCCAAATGAAAGCCCCTTGAATGCAGAGCTGTGGAGAGCTGTCAGCCAACTCCTTCAGGTAACAGATGAGGAAGCTGAAGAGGAAAAGGGAAGTCACAGAAGCTGCCATCAGACCTGTGCTAGGGTCTCTCCCGCCTCTCCCCACTCCACCCCACCCCAGGGCTGTTTCTACACACCACTCTCTGCCATGGGTGGGTGGCAGAGACGATAAGGTTAATGAAATCCGAGAATCAAAATGATCAGGAAGGGGACAAAAACAACCTCTGTCCCTCATCATATGTATACTTTCATGAGCTTCTGCTATATGTTCCATATAGCACCTATCTACTACCCATTACTTCAAGATAAATTTCAAACTATAAAAGTAACATGTCCTGTTGAGGAGTCCAAAAATAACTAAGAAAACACTTGTAGTCATATAAGGAATTTAATAAATGGCATTTTCTATAAAATGATTTTCCCTTAGATAACAGACCAGAATAGTAACTAGTTCCTCCTTATCAACCACCATTCCTTGAAAGTCCTTGGCCAGTAATTTTCATGAAAACTAATGAGTCATCTCTTACCACTACTTCAGCCCTCATACTTAAGAAGGAAAACAGGTTCAACCTACTCTTCCATGACAGCTGTCCTACCTACAAGAGGAAATCACCTTGACCTCATGTATTTGGCTGCTATTCAGAAAACAATGTCCCTGAGTTCAAATTATCAAAAATATACTTACATTAGGTGACAACATACCTTTCTCAGTTACCTGTGCACAGAATGCTCACACTGTTTCATCCCAACATAAACCCACTGACTGTTTCCCTCATTGACCTCACCTCCCACTCCCCAGGTTACACATGGCCCTGGGAACATATCACAGCCACTTTCTTTGGAAAAGTCTTAAAATCAGTGTACAAGAAATAGCTACTGATTTCTAACTCACACTAGAAAGAACGGAATAGAAAAATATACCACCATTTTAAAACCTTGTCAGCAGACTGACTTTAACTACCTACAGCATCAGCTATGCTTAAATGAAAACTTTTATAACACGGCTAATGTGACTAGTATAGTCTGCAGAAGGAAGAGAGGATTTGGTAACGAACAGAGGTGACTCAGCCAAGCTCCTTCACTTTCTGCACGTATCTTCCCAACTCCTCAGACCACTCACTTGCTCCTGCAATCCAACTGCTATTTCAACTTTCTGCTCAGAAAACCCACTGTGTTTAAGAGAGCCTGTCAGGGGCTTAATTTTGTTGTCCATAACAGGATGATCCCTCTGGCTATCAACTCCCCTAAACAGCACAGGTGTCAGCCTGTAAACTTATATAACGTGTCTATACCAAAATGCTCTGTCAAACACACCGGCCCTTCAGGTCTTCCTCATTAAGGACATCCCGAGTTACACTTGGATGAAGAGGTGATATACACTTTCCTGAGCCTTTTTGCCCAGTGAAGAATCTTACACAATACATACAGTATGGTGGGATTTCTCTCACTGTTTTTTTTTTTTTTTGGAGGGGGGGACGGGCGGGGGTGGTTGTAATAACTTGTCAGTCCTTGAATGTATATATTCCTCCACTGTCTTATTTAAAACATTAGAGCAGACCATTTCAAAGATGACGATTAAAATCTATGCAATCATGGCTTGTCAAGTCTTATAATTACATGAGTTAAAAAAACTTAAGCTACTGAACTCCATTTTCCATATTGACTATCTAACAAAAGCTCAACTCAACCAGTTGAATCATGAGAACTAAAAGCCTAGTCAGGAGCAATCAAAAGGCAATTGAGCTTGAAAGCTGTATGTCCACATTCCACACAGTTAAGGCTGCAGTAAGCCAATGGCCTGGACAGGGCTAGAATGTGTTCGATACGGCCTTTTCACACCCCTTCTTGATTCCTCCTCCAAAACCCATATTCCTACAGGCGCAAACCACATTCTACAATCTAATACAGTAAAACCAGTGTTGTCTGGAGTCACAAAGTTTTATGTGCTTGCTTCTAATTAAAGACCATTCGATTTTAAGAACTTAATAAAAAGGCCATAAACCTGTATCATTCCACAAGAATGCCAAGAATGCTAAGTACCTAAATAATATTCTTCCAAACTGACCTTTATTAAGGGCTGCCTCTACTACTTTGCCAACTAACACGTCAGGAGGCAGAAACATTCCTACCTATCACAGGCTACTCAACTCCGTTTTAAAAAGCAAAGTCAGGGGCTTCCCTGGTGGCGCAGTGGTTGAGAGTCTGCCTGCCAATGCAGGGGACGAGGGTTCGAGCCCTGGTCTGGGAGGATCCCACATGCCGCGGAGCAACTGGGCCCGTGAGCCACAATTACTGAGCCTGCGCTCCCCAGCAGGAGAGGCCGCGACGATGAGAGGCCCGCGCACCGCGATGAAGAGTGGTCCCCACTTGCCACAACTAGAGAAAGCCCTCGCACAGAAACGAAGACCCAACACAGCCATTAAAAAAAAAAAAAAAAAAAAAAAAAGCAAAGTCAGGCCTTCCCTGTTGGGGCAGTGGTTAAGAATCCGCCTACCAATGCAGGGGACACGGGTTCGAGCCCTGGTCCGGGAAGATCCCACATGCCGCGGAGCAGCTAAGTAAGCTCTTGCGCCACAACTACTGAGCCTGCGCTCTAGAACCCACAGGCCACCACTACTGAAGCCCATGCGCCTAGAGCCCATGCTCCGCAACAAGAGAAGCCACTGCAATGAGAAGCCACCGCAATGAGAAGCCCGTCCACCGCAACGAAGAGTAGCCCCCACTCGCCGCAACTAGAGAAAGCCCGCTCACAGCAACGCAGCCAAAAATAAAATAAATAAAATAAATAAATTCATATATATATATATTAAAAAAACCAGCAAAGGCAAGTAAAAAGGCCTTCTTCAAGTAACCAAAGCAACTCAAATTCCTACAGGGAAAAGTACTAGTACGAGCAGTCTTTAAAGTGGCAAAATCGAAGTTTAAAAAACCACTTACAGTGCCTGCAAATGATTCAGAAGAATTCTGAGAAAGGTAATATCAACATTTTAGTGGTAGAACACTTGGAAAGTAGCCAAGAGGCCTGGACTTTCTAACTAGGTCATTAAATCTCACAGAGGGGAGGGGAGGGGAGGCACACACAGACACAAACTAGTTAAATGGCATCTCACAGCCAAGCTGTCTTGACAGCTTTCATCCGTCAGCAGGATCCCTGGACAATGATGTTCTTCAAGGAGACAGGTAGGCCTCTTGGGGCTAATGATAACCTAAGTGCATGCAATTATAATCAGACTGATAACAATCAACCCCTACCCTTGGAACAGACACTCAAATTCAACAGCTGAGAAAGAAAACATATCTGCTTCCAGGGAAGCTAGATCCCTACAGCGTCAAGTGTTCCTTCCCACCCTACTCTTGCTCTCTGCAATCCATACTCTGTAGAGTAGCAAATTATCTTTTTAAAGTACAGATCTGTTCTTGCTGATCTCCTGCTTACAACCCCTCAGAGCTTCCCTCTGCCCTTCTAATAAAACCCCAAATTCTTATACATCCCTATGTGACCTCGTCTCCACCACTCTACTTCTTTCTCACTGGACTCTAAAACCACTGTGGCCTTTATCCAGTTCCCTGGGCGCCCCTATTCACTTACTCTCATTCAACCATTCAACAAACAAATACTGAGCCTTTGTAAATTACCTACTATTGTGCCAGGCACTACACTAGGCACTGGGGATATGGCAATGAACAAAAGAGACAAAGATCCTTGCCCTCCTGGAGTTCATATTCTAACAAAGGGTAACAGACAATTACAAAACAGAAAAGTGAGGGAGTTAATAATGTGGGAGGCTGAGAGGAGAGCGTTCCAGGTAAACAGCAACTACAAAGACTGTTAAGGCCGAGTAATATTTTTCCTTTAATGTGTTTCTTGTTAAATTGTTGACTCCAAGAAGATGGGGACCAGTGTCATATCTATTCCACTCCCCATTCAACCTCAGTACCGCACATAATACCTGGCTCAATAATTACTTGCTGAATGGGATACGTGAATTTGTATCTAAAGAAAAAGCCAAAAAGGTGTCCCGAAGTAATAAAAGTGTCACCTCAAGTTATTAAGGCCCCTGCAGAGGTTACACAGGTTTCAGATTTACTAATAAAGTTTATGATCAGAGTTAATTTAGTGCCACTTTGAGAGAGATCCACACAATATTATGATGAGACTTACTCATTAAGGTACCATCCCAGAGAGAGGTAAAAAGTAGAGAACAGAGACCTTCAAAGATCATAGTAATTAACACATTCAATTTATGTGGAAAAACTAACAGAAAATGAGAATTCATTATTTCTTCCAATGGCCTGCCCCAACCCACTGATATATACCAGTTAAAAGCTTATCTCGGATTGCATTTTCCTCTCCAACTCCACTACCGTGGCCTTGGTTGTGTCCTTTTTATTCCAAAACTTGGACTATCATGTGCATTTCCTCACTGGTCTCTCCCAGGCCAAATCATTGCTGTGTTACTTTTAGAACAGTTTTGTCGCAACACCTCCACCCCAATTTGACTCCAACCTACCTTTCCAACCTTATTTCCAACTATCCTTCAATAAGAATTCCAAGCTCCAGATAAACTGTTCCCTGAACCTGCCTTGTACATTCCTGCTTTCACACCTCTACCCAGGCTATACCCCTTAGCTGGAATGCCATTACACTTTTCCACCTATCTGAATGTTATCAGTTTAAAATAATGCCTTCTCCGCTCAGGTCCACTATGACAAATTCATCATTCCCAAGTAATGTTAGCATTCATTTGGCCATACCTACACTTTCTATACTCTTCTCTGTATCACCAGAACTGAAAGCCTGCAAACTACATTTCCCAGACTCCTTTGCTAGCTGGCTTCCAGTTAAGAATCTGCCAAAGGCTAGAGACTGGATGGCAGGAAGAGGGATACAACACTTTTCCTGCTTCTGGTTATGTCTGCAGCAGCAACGAGCAACTGTGGAGGACTGCAGGCAACTGCACACACACCACAGGTTCTAGCAGCATCAGCGGAGCACTGGTTTCTGGGTTCCTGCTGAACTGTGGCAATATGGCTCCAAGCTCATCTGTGAGTGCAGACTCCTGGGCTCCAGCCCAAAGGCAGCTTTCTGATCTTTGGCTAAGAACCCCCTTCTCCCCTGCGCTGCCCCCCACACACCTCCTTTCCTCCTTTTGCTCCTCCAGCCCTTCCACCACCTCTGTAACAAATCCCTCTCTGCTTGAAGTATCTAGAGTGGTTCCCACTTTCCTGATTGGACAATAACTGATCCAACAGCAGATAATGAAGAAATAAAAATAGTAATATCAACTAAATGAAAAATAAAACATAAAATGGCGAAAGAATGAAGACCACCAATTTTTTTTAATTTCATAAAATGAAATCCTAGAAAATGTCTCCCTAGATGTATTACAATGTCATTTTTGAGTTCTAAAGATTAAAATGCTAGTTTAGCTGTATATGTATTTAGGTGTACATTTTTTTTTAAAGGAAGTCAGTATCGCTTCTCTCTTTGACTCACTGAGTTTCTAGGGAATAGAGAGAATCCTTCTATGTGTTTCCTTCTATGTTTCCCCAGAACCTCACACACAAGAGGTACTTCTTAGGTGTCTGGTGTCTGACTGATGTCTGTTATACAGCTGTGGGATTCACAGAGATTGGGAGTGAAGGCCAAGCAAATAGCCTAGTTCTAAAAAGCAACTTGAATACAAATCTCATCCAAAACACTCAACAAAGGATTCCAAAGCTCTTTCAAGTCCTGAAATGCAGCCACTAGGGAAGGAAGGCGGAGGAGTTCAATTGGCACATGAGGCAGGGACTTTTGCGTCCTCTTTGCCGAAGCCACCCTCGAACCTCTACTTCTGATGAGGGTCTCTATTTTTTTGTTAAACATCTAGCCTGAAAACCCCATTACAAAAAACTGCCCAGAACACAGTTTACCTTTCTTAGAAGGATGAAGAACTGAATCAATCTAGAACAGATGCAAACCTCCAGCTCCTGAAAGTCTGTGTTTCCAACCTGCTCAGAGGTCATTTAGACATCTCTAAGTCTTATCTTAAATTCAATTTCAGGTATTATCTTAAACGTAGATAAGGGTAAGAAGTGCTAGAGAGTGTAAATTTTTTAAAAGGCGAAATAAAAACCCAGTAACTCCGGAGGTTAACAATTATTAAAACCACACCTATGGCCCTTCATCACATCATCTGCTGACCCAGTTTTCCATTAACAAAAAAATGTCTCATGAAATGGAAACCTTAGAGAAGATATAACCTCCAACCAGAGCACAAAGAAGCTTGATTCTCACTGATTTCCAGGCTGAATGATGAAACTGGGCCATCAGCTGTTGTCATTTTCATACTTCATCTGCCAACAAACCTAATAGATAAATGCTTTAACATTTTTAGCTAGTCCATTATTACTTCTAACAATCTTACCACAGGAAACCATGCCGTACAACCCAATATAAACATTTTCCAAGTGTTAGGCACAATAAATTCCTTTCAGAGACTGGAAAATGAAAAGGTCTGATAAAATGGGATTTACTAAATGCTTCATAGATAATCAACTCTCAACAAACTGGAATATACAAAAATGTATCTAGCAATTACCACAGGAAATCACATCTTTCTCTGATAATTAAGCCAGCACTTCACAATGAGGGGCTTCAGGTTCATCACTTATTTAACATTTACTGAAGGCCTTCTTGGGGCCAGATGAGAAATAAAAAGACAGAGCAGGAGTCCCATGCCAACATGAAGTCTTCCCACTGCACAGTATGTGGGGTAAATGATGGAACAGAAAATGCACTAGAATTGGCTTTAAATACACACACACGCCTACACTAGTTGTTTTCCCATTTAGTCATCTCTCTTTTATACAAGTAATAATAGCAAATATTCATAAGCCAGGCACCAAATAAACAATATACATATGTGATTTCATTTCATTTTTCACAATAACCCAAGTCAGGTACTATTATAATCCCCATTTTACAGATGAGAAAACAGCCTCAGAGAGGTCAAGTGACTCATTCTAGATCACCCAGCTTCGTGTGGCCCTAGCTGCCTGCTTCTGAAACCTATGCACATGGCTTAACCCCAACACTGCAGTGTTGCAAAGACTGAATGGACAAAAACAGCTGTGCAGCTTGAGCTTTCTGGAGAAAACAGAAGCTACTATCGCTATAATCCATTTGCTATTTCAGCAGAGCTCTCCACTATAAGAGGAACAGGCTTTCATCTACCTCGAGGCAAAACTTTAATAATACACTCCCCATAAAAATGTGTGTGCACCTGATGTTGCTCAAAGTACTATTACATACCTTGTCTTACGGCTTCTTAAACCCACTTGGGAAGGGAAAGTAGGTCAGGATTCAATATTCTGTCTCCTCAATGGGCACACTGATGTCACCCAAGACTCAGAAGAAACAGAATGTCTCTCATGGTTTTAACCACAAAGACCATTTCCAAAATGAGACTTGATGGAAAATGGTTGTCTTTAAACTTCAGTAATTTGCAATTAAGAATTAATATGACTTCAGTCATCTGAGCATTAAATTGTGAGAAAACACTAACTTGCACCTTTCTTCAGTTCTCAAACAATGTAAGGGAGAAGATGCTATACGTTTCTGCCCTTGAATTTAACCTCTTTTTTTTTTCTCAACATTGCAAAACTGTTGCAAAACTGTTGCAAAAACTGATTTCTACTCACACAGAAAGTACACCTGAAAAGTCACCAAAAAAAAAAGTAATTATGTGACTCCACTATTATAGAAATACTCTTTCAAGGCTCTGGAAGAAGCATCTTCCTTACTGATCAGACAGCTGTGTTCATATGAATCCTGAGGGGTTTGGCCCCCAATAAGGACAATCATAAAATTAAATTCTATGGAAAGAAAGTCAGTCTCAAATTTAAAGGAATTAAGATATCTACACTAAAAATCAGTGGGTAGGTAAAAATTCATCTTTTATCTCAATCCCAAGAACTCACAAACAGCAGAGTAAGACGTAACACAGGAGACAGCAGGAAAGGATGGAAGTCTTTCCTTTCACCAAAAGTGAAAAACACCAGAGTAGTGTGAACAAAGTCAATTCCATTTAAAGTTCCAAGGAAAAAAGAATAAAAACATCTCAAAGAATGAATCAGAAGTGACATTTTATTCATAAATCAGAGCTATCTTAGAAATTTCACAGCATTGCTTAGCATTGCTTAACACTCAAAAACTCTAACCTCAAGGTAAGAATCTCACCTTATCAGGTCATTTTTGACAAAATTCACCAGATATAAAAGGAATCTTGACTTTATCCATGAGCTTCCGAATTGTGTAGAAAATGATTTCCCTTGAAACCCACAGGCAATGGATTGCACCCTAATTGCATCATTTGCTCTCTGTTTTGAGGGTTCTGGGACAATTTTAAAGACAAGGGAGTTGTGCTTTAAAATTTTCATCCTAATCACAAAATGCAAGCACTTGAAGAAAAACTGTCTCCTGAATTTATGGTCAAAAAGCCCCATATCAGTAGAGAAGTTTGATTTTCCCCAACATGCAGCCTTCACCAGAATGAAATTACATTTAAGAATTTAAGAGACAAGGCTCCCCCGGTGGCGCAGTAGTTAAGAATCCACCTGCCAATGCAGGGGACACGAGTTCGAGCCCTGGTCCGGGAAGATCCCACATGCCGCGGAGCAACTAAGCCCGCGCGCCACAACTACTGAAGCCCGCACGCCTAGAGCTTGCACTCTGCAACAAGAGAAGCCACCACAATTAGAAGCCCACGCACAGCAACAAAGACCCAACACAGCCAAAAATAAATAAATAAAATAAAGAATTTAAGAGACAGCCTGAAATCTTCAGGGGGAAAAAAAACAGAACTCAATTAAAAGGCTGAAACAAACCCAATGTAGAAAAAATTCAGAAACATTCATAAGTAAATGTACTCTCCTCAAATACATTTTTAGTTGGGGAAGATGGTATTACAGATCTATATTCCAATCCTGTTAAGGGATTCACTTATAATGGAAAGAATTAAGTGCCTGACTCTACCTAAACCCTGGGATCATTAGTTCATACTCCTACTGGTGCAAAAAGCTTCTATCCAATCTTCCTATGCTAATGTGCTTACAATATGGCATGAAACCTCACTGGGGATTGGCTAATGTAAAAATGCTGGCAGTGACCTTCATACACATTTTAAACATTTTTAATCTGTTTAAGTTATAGGTCAAAGATGGGGGATGGAGGGTACTCAAAATATTGATAAATAAGAGAAGAGCACTTTATAATCTTCAAAGCACTTTCTCATTTAATCCTCACAACAATCCCAAGCAGAGATTGGTGTCCCATCCTCCAGATCACAGAATTTTAAAGCTGGTGAAGGGACTAACCCACCCAATACATTCTACTGGAACAGAAGCAGGGGGCCTTGTCTGGTTGTTCCCTATCATATTCTCATAGCACCTAGTACACAGCAGATGCTCATCAACACCATCACTATTACATATTCAAAAAGTCCAACCCACTTTCCAGAGAAGATAACCCCAGTCCAGAAGTGATATGACCTGGCCAAGGCCATAATGCTGGCTACCTATTCCCCACACTCCTGCTTCCTAATTCAGGGTGGGTTCTTCTCCCTACCCAGGCTGTCACCGAAGCTATAAAAGGGGTTCCCAAACTCCCTCCCAGAATTCAGAACTCACACTGGCATCTGATCATTTTTTCTGTTTTCAGTAATTTTAACCTGTATCTTTTTCCTCCCTTTAGCAGATATTCGGTTCCATCTTATGCATCATTCTTCACCTTAGTGCCTAACTCTATAACAAAGGACTGTGCCTCTGGAGGACAAAAGATGAATGAGAGTGAGTGCTTTCAAGGGATTTATAAGCTGATGACAATTAAGAAAGGCAGCATCAGGAAGGAGCTCTGAAGCACAGAGAACTGGACCTGCAAATTATGGGAGAAAGGAGAGTCTAGGCAGAGGGACCAACATGAGGTGATAAAACCTTAAAACATGTCTGGAAGAAAACAAGTGATTCAGCCTCATTGGAAGTTATAGTAGAGGGAAGAGGAGGCTGAGTGATGACCTAGAATCAGTCTGTGGAATATGTGGGCAAGAAGCTGGCATTTAATTCTTCAGGTAGATTCTTACTCCCTCTGATACCTCTCTTCCTTTCCTACTTGTCCCACTTCCTCCCAGCTTAAAGAATAAATAAATAGATAAGGGTAGCACACAAAAGCTTTTGAGTATTCACTCTATATCCTCATTACGTTCTTTTTATTTGGAAAAGTTCTCTCAGTAATATATTACTATAAGGGATAATTTCAGATCAAGGGTACCAATTGTGACTCTATACTGACCTAATAGGTCAATTAACCAATTCTTATTCATTTGGCAGTTAAGGATCCCTTTGACAATCTGATGAAAACATGGACCCTCTCTCTCAGAAAAATGCACTTACACAAAAAAATTCAGGAACCCAGATTAAGAACCTTTCCCTAGTAAAAATTATGGAACAAACAGGACTAACCAAAAAAAAAAGACATATCCGCAGTTTCTAATACTAACCAGGAGTACCCAATTCCCCCCATTCACATACGTAGAATCTCTCTTCTGAGTGACGTAGTAATTATCCTTAGTGAATAAATAAAATGAGAGACTTTCTCCAAGTTTTATAATCTCCATCAGCTAGTAACAAAACAGCTTCTACTTATTGGGCTTGACTACGTCGTGACAGGCCCTCCGCAAAGCAGCTGATATGCAGTATATAATACTGAAGTCCTATATAATAGTTATATTTCAGAGGAAACCGAAGCTCAGAGGGATCAACTGACCTGACTCAAGCCTATTCAGCTGGCAAATGGCAGAGCTGGGTTTAGAACTCTGGCATTTTGACTTCCAAAGGCCATCTATACTGCCTCCCAGCAAAAAGGACCTTGTCACTATATTGATTATGGGGATCGATCAAAAGATACTGCCATCTCCTAGTAAGTAAACAGTCCAGTCCAAGGTTCCAGTTCAGTATTACACACCCTACGTACAGGTGGCCAATAAATACGTGCTGAGTGACTATGGGCAAAGAGAACCTTGTCCACAGAAGGGGGGAAATGGTGTCAACAGTCTTTAAAAGAGTTCCACGTGAATGCGTGTGTCACAGCTTGGACCTCAGTCACTGTTGTATTTCCAACTGGGCCTCTCCAGCTTGTCAATGACCCTAAGCACCTCATCTATGTTACACCCTTGCACGCAAAGGTTTACAAAATACCAATGACGTAATGAGATAAATCAACAGTGAAATGTCTTTTTTTTATTATTTATTTATTTATTTATTTATGGCTGCCTTGGATCTTCGTTGCTGCGCGTGGGTTTTCTCTAGTTGTGGCGAGCGGGGGCTACTCATTGTTGTCGTGTGCGGGCTTCTCATTGCGGTGGCCTCTCCTGTTGCAGAGCACAGGCTCTAAGTGCACAGGCTTCAGTAGTTGTGGGTGGCGGGCTCTAGAGCACAGGCTCAGTAGTTGTGGCGCACGGGCTTAGCTGCTCCGCGGCATGTGGGATCTTCCTGGACCAGGGCTCGAACCCGTGTCCCCTGCATTGGCAGGCAGATTCGTAACCACTGCGTCACCAGGGAAACCCCAACGGTGAAATTTCAATAAAATAAAGTCTAGATAATTTTCCCCTCATGTTCCTATTCTACCCCGTACATCTTCCAAGACTATAGCCATGACACTACATGACAGTTGTTCCCATGAGACTATATTAGCTACCATTTCTGAGCACTTACGTTGTATATCACTGAAAGCCTATTTAAGGCCAGAACCTAGTCATTTTCATCTTTATATGACCACTGCTCAGCTACTTAGACGTAGGAAAGTAGTAATCATATTTCAAATACAAAGACATTTTTACTAAACAATGAGAGAATACATGAAGGCTTAAGAGCCATAAACCAAGCTTCCAAAAAGAAAACTTACACACTCCTCCCTCCCTTAGATGTTCAACAGTAGACACCTCCAAATAAATATCAGGGAAAGGGACTTCCCTGGTCGCGCAGAGCTTAAGAATCCACCTGCCAATGCAGGGGACACGGGTTCGAGCCCTGGTCCGGGAAGATCCCACATGCCGTGGAGAAACTAAGCCCGCGCACCACAACTACTGAGCCTGTGCTCTAGAGCCCTGGAGCCACAACTACTGAGCCCGCTCGCCTAGAGCCCGTGCTCTGCAACAAGAGAAGCCACCACAATGAGAAGCCCGCGCGCCACAACGAAGAGTAGCCCCCGCTCGCCACAACTAAAGAAAGCCCGCGCACAGCAACAAAGACCCAACACAGCCAAAAAAAATAAATTAAAAAAAAAAAGAATCAACTGACATGCTTGTTTAAAAATAAATAAATAAATAAACAAATATATATATATAAATATATATATATATATATATATATATATATATCAGGGAAAAACAAAACGCAGTGCCCAATCTAAAACGGTGAAATAAAAGGGAGACAAAATGAGGCCATGGGTGTCAGTGTTACTCTAAACCAGTGGTTCTAATCTTTTTTGGGTCATGGATCCCTTTGAGAATTAAAAGAAAGCTACAGATCCTCTCTTCACAGAAAATAAACAGAACCAAAATTCAGCACATACTCTTGACAGCATCATGGACATTCCCCCATCTCAATCCCTTAAGGGTCCACAGACCCTTGAGTTCGTAACTTTTCCTTAGAATCCGCATCTCTAAGCCCCGTCTAACTAGATGCAACCCAAATTCATCAACCTTTTTGTTTGTTAGAGGTCATACCCACATTCGGGAAATTGAAGACAGAGGTAATAGCTTTAGCACTGGCAATGTCTCACTGCCCACCACAACAAAGGGTCCCTGCTACTCTCACTACCTGATTCATGTTATTATGCCACAGTAAAAAACTGGGGGGTAAGCATGTTCATTCTCCCCCAAACAGAATGTAAGAAATTCAAAAGCAGGTGTCATATCTGACAATATTAATTATCTAGATAATGGTTTACTTAAAGAACAGATTTAAAACAACCTACACGTTATCTCTTATAGTAAAGTGAGATATAAATTAATGTAGTACAGGAAAAGATAGTCTGGTACATAACTAGCAGATTTTAAAACAAAATATTTTCCTGAATTGGACCCCTGGGAGCTTGAAATACAAGACTAAGTTCGTTAAAAATGTGCTTTCTCATCTCTATAGTCCTGATTTCTCTCTCTATGGCAGGGATTTGGCCATCTATCGTATATATGCCACTATACAGCAAACTACAGCCACCATTCCCTAAAGGAATGAGGGAAACTGCCAGTGGGGTCTGAGAGGGTGAGGGGGTGTGAGTAGGAGTCTTGCTTCTGGTTGTAAAGATATTTATTCAAGAAACATTTCCTGAACATCAATGATGCCTAGATCCCTGGTTATATGCTTAGAGATAAAATGGTGAAAAGCACAGCCCCTGTCTTCAAGGTGTTAAGACGTAGTTGGATAAAGAGAGAAGAAAGCAGACAATCAGAACACAGAGTAATAAGTACCACGTTAGGGATAAACTCAGGCAAGGGGCTCACCACTGCAGGTTAGGGGAGGCTTTCTGAGGGAAATAAAATCTAAGGCAGACCTAAAGAATTAGTTAAATTTTGTGTTTTTGTTTTTTTGGTTTGTCCGTTTGTGGGGGTTGTTTTTGGTTTTGTTTTGGTTTTGGTTTCGGTTTGGTTTGGTTGGGGGTAAGGGGTGGCAGGAAAATATACCATAAAAAAGAAAACAGTATATGAAAAGAGTCAGAAGCAAGGATCTCTGGAAGAGCTACAGTCATCCAACGTGGCTGGAACACTGAGTTTAATGAGGAAAGTGGACAGAGAGAGAGGCAGAGCTCCCAGAGGGCCCTTATATAATCTAAATTTATGTAAACCCCACCCCACTTAGTGAACTCACAGCCCTTAAATGCTCTTGCTCTTCCTGGCTTTTTCTTTTTTTTTTTCTTTAAACTTATTTTAGAATAATTTTAGACTTACACGTGTCAAAACAAAGAAATTATCTCCGGTACAAAAAACTAAACTGCAGACTGTATTTGGATTTCAGTTTTTCCATTAATTCTCTTTTCTGTTCCAGGATCCAATGCCACATTCCACTTAATTCAAAGACTTCAAAAAATTCCTTCCTTTACTCCTGAGCACCACAGTTTTATCATTTTTCATCACTCTATCCATGCCTCGCTAGGCCCCAACATCACCAGCCCACTTAGAATGTAAATACTACATCATTTCAGAACAGAATGGAAGTTCCCAAAAACAAATGATTTGGAGTAGGGAAAACCATTAGGGATTCAAGGAAATTTAATAAAAACTAAATCAGTGACATCTTTACATGGGAAAAGCGTATACACGTGAGCACGCACATACACACGCCCCTAGCCTCCCCCTTTACAAAAAGAACTTGGCCTATGGTGCTGCTTCCACTATGGAAGAGAAAAGAAATGACAGCAGATCCGCTTCTGCTTCTTTAGTCTTGCTAGCAAGGAATAAATCCTTTAATCTCTCTCTCTTCAAATACCCCAATCATCCCAAGAAGGAATCAAGCCAAAAACACCGGAACACCCGACTCATCCTCAAAACAAAATGCCAGCAAAATCATCTGGGATATGGAAGTGGAAAGAATGATTCATCCTCTTAGATTTTCACTAAGGACTCTAATCATTTGGACAGAATTCCACTTTGTCACAACAATCTTCATAAAGCTACCTGACCAACATTAGTCATACTTCTATTAAATTTATGACCCTTTCTATTATATTTATTCTAAGCCTCCATCTCTGAAAATTCCCAAACCTACAACAACCCTGGTGAATTTCAATTTGTAGAATCAAGGATGAATCCTTTGCAGAAATCACTGAAATGCCAATGAAAACTGGCAATTTTTTCTACAACTAAAACACAATTCTTAAAAATGGCTATTCCTAGGAAGTAGAATTTAAGGAATATTTTAACTTTCTTTACATATTTCAGCTATTTATCTGGGGGCTATTTATCAAACATTCATCAAATACATAAAAAGCATGGTCCTATGTCAGAGTTAGGAGAGGGAGGAAAAGAAGAATCTCTCCCTTGTGGAGGATACAGTCTACATCTGCACTCCCTAATGCTTTGCCCATTTAAAGTTTAATCAAAATTAAATAAAATTTAAAATTCTGTTTCTCAGTCACACTAGCTCCATTTCAAGTAGAAACACGCGGCTGATGGCCGTTGTAAAGGACAGAGGTGATTAGACAGGGCTGATCTAAAAGAAGCTCTGATGCTGATTCAGAGCTTGGAAATAGAGAAAGGATCTGGGCAAGGTTTCCGGGAAGACATGCATCTGACATGGTTATTAAAGTGAGCATTCCAGGCTGGCTGATGACACACAACACATGCCACCGGCTTTTCCCTTGAACATCATGCAATACCAAAATTCCCAGGGCTATTCCCCAAAAATCAAAAGCAAATTTTTCAAGGAGGCATAACAGAAAGAATTGGGTAACAGGCTTTGACTGTATTTTGCTAAGATAAGATTAGATGAAAAAACTAGATTATAAAGTCCAATTAGGACCTCACTAAAAAGGAGGGGCAGAAAATGGAACTGGAATTAACTGCTAGATCATTCTGGAAATCTTTAACAGGTAAGCTAAACTAGGGATCAAGGGGACAAACGAAAGAATGTACCATGTTCATCCAAATACCCTTCAGTGGGAGAAACATTTCCCAATAATCAAGGTCAATAATTAAGGTGAAACTGCAGAGACAGAGAGAGAAAAGAGAGCACACACACAAAACCAGCCTGGTAAAACTGTATAACAATTTGGTACTTTCTAAGGGGCAGGTGTTTTTTTCTTACTCTCTTTTCTCTGAATCTACCTACCTTACCTAAACACATGCTGCCCTCAGTTCCCTCATCTGTAAAATGGGCACAGGAATAGTACCAGTACCTATTTCTGAGGTCTGTTAACGTGGATTCCTTGAGTTAATACATGTAAAGTGCATAAAACAGTGCCTAGCACATAGAAAGGACTAAAGAAGTACTGGCTATTATTACTGCAGAAGTCTCTGAGGACCTAGTTTCACTTGGTGAGAGAGTAAAAGGATTTCCCTAGGGGAAGAGGGATATTGTATTGACTGTCATATTGGGAGGGGGGTTTTGAAAAGTCACATCTGTCCCAAGCTGAGCGAGCTACACAGACATCTTCCAACCATGTCCTATGCGCTATTGTAACACCCAAAGCCATGGGGGGACAGCTGCCAGAACTTCGGCAAGCTTTAGGATTTAGCTGCGGACCCTTGATATCAGGACTTAGGATATCAAAGTCCAGTTTTTTTCAAAAATCCATCTTGGCTTACCAGCTGGACTAGTCTATCCTTCATTCAGGCATTAATTAGGCACCAGTGACAAGTTAGGCACTTTATGAGGAAAAGTGAAAAACAAAAAAGAACAAATTCCTAGCTTTTTTTTTTTTTTAAACAAATTCCTAGCTTTAAGAAGCAGAAGATGGGAATTCCCTGGTGGTCCAGGGGTTAGTCTCAGCGCTTTCACTGCAGTGGCCGGGGTTCAATCCTTTGTCAGGGAACTAAGATCCCACAAGCCATGGCAGCCAAAAAAAAAAAGAAAAAAGAAAGAAGAAAAGAAGTAGTAGAAGATAACTATTCTACTTCTAGGAATTTCTCCTCCAGCTATAATCTCACACATGCAAATTGACATATATTCACATTTCCCCTACGGCACTGATTGCAAAAGCAAAGAACTGGAAACAAATCCAATATCCATCAATAGGAGACTGGCTAATTACAGTGTTATCTGTGTAGTGGAATACCACGAGGCTGTAAAAAAAGAACAAGGAAGCTTCCTTTGTGCTAACACTGAACATCTCCCAAAATATTAAGTAGAAAAAAGGAAGATGCAGAACAGTAATCATAGTATGCTACTATTCATGTAAAGGGGGTGGGGTGGAATGCATACATACTTCTATTTGCTTGTTCGCATAAAGTATCTCTGGAAGGAAAAAAATATCTCTGGTAGAACACTGATGTCTCCACAGGGGACAAGTGGGTGGCTGGGGGACAGGGATAAGGGAACAGTATGGGTGTTTTGTGACTGCTGATTCAGAACCATATAAACATATCACTACACACACAAAAAAGTGATATGTATAACATCACCAGCAAAGTGCTAATGGAACAGAGCTGAGGAAAAACCCCAGGAAGAAAGGTCTCAATAGTGGACACTTGAGAGGATGCTTAAGAATGAGCAGGAAATTCACCAATCAGAGGATAGGTAAGGGAACTCTCAAGAGGAACCAGCTTCATCAAAAACACAGAGGCAGAGCTTCTCTGGTGGTGCAGTGGTTAAAAATCCACCTGCCAATGCAGGGGACGTGGGTTCGAGCCCTGGTCCAGGAAGATCCCACATGCAGCAGAGCAACTAAGCCCAGGCGCCACAACTGAGCCTGCGCTCTAGAGCCCGTGAGCCAAAACTACTGAGCCCGCGCACCTAGAGCCTGTGCTCAGCAACAAGAGAAGCCACCGCAATGAGAAGCCTGCGCACCGCAACGAAGAGTAGCTCCCACTCCCTGCAACTAGAGAAAGCCCACACAGCAACGAAGACCCAACACAGCCAAAAATAAATTAATTAATTAATTAATTAATTTAAAAAACACACAGAGGCAGAAAAAGAACAGAGCGTGTTCTGGAGACTGGGAAGGCACGATGGGCCAAAGCGTATAAAGGATTCCATAGAACACACTAGTGATCTGGACTTAATCTTACAGACCATAGAAAAGCACCAAGGTTTTAAAGCAGGGGAGCAACAGTCAGGTTTTTGTTTAGTGCCTCCAGTGACTTGTTGAGAATAAACGAGAGAGGAAAGAATGAAGAGGACACCTTTGTAGGAAACTTCTGCAATCAAGCACAATACCATACTTCTCAGAATTCCCAGTGGCACAAAGCACAGGGGATTTTGCTTAACTGGCTTAATACTCAACTAATCATTTGAGAATAACAAGCTCTATCAACTGAACACTTACTATATGCCAAACGTTTTTCATACATTACCCCGGTTTCTCAAAACAACCCTGTGAGACAGCTATTAGTATCTTTACTTTACACATGAGAAAACTAAGGCTCAGAGAAGAGCTTAAGGTTACAATAAATGCAGGAACTGAGACAGGTATCTGTCTATTTAATACCTGTGCACATACTACTCGTGTTGGCCTGTGGCAGTTTTCCCCAGTCTATGTAAAAATGAGAATTAGAAACATACACCTACATATGTCCACGTAAAGCTGCCAACTTCCTTGAAAATGGCTATCTTTTGGGAATTTCCTGGCCGTCCAGTGGTTAAGACTCTGCGCTTCCACTGCAGGGGTCGCTGGTTGGGGAACTAAGATCCCGAAAGCCTCGCGGCCAAAAAAGAGAAAATGGCTGTCTTCTATTCTAATAGTGGGTCCTTTTTCTTCAACGAAATAACGGTGACTAGTTTCCCTTTCTTTTTTTTTAATGTCCTCCCTGGCGAAACTAAAAATTGGTAAATTAATATATTTTTTTCCCACCACCATATTGTCAACTGGTCTGTAAAAGCCAAGTCTGGAACTACTGCACCAATAATGACATTACAGAGCATTTACCGTGACGCAGGCATGATCTTAAGCTTCTTAAATACACTATCTGTTTTAATTTGCACAGTGACCCTATGAGTAGACGCTATTATATTCCCCTTTTTATAGATGAGGTGCCTGAAGGCACCAAAGTTTAAGTGTGTTGTCTGAGGGTGCAGAGCTGGCAAGAGGTGGGACTGGGGCTCGACCCGAGGCCATGCATCCCGATGGGAGGAGTAACTGAGGCCTCAGTGCTAACACTGTGAATACTAAACAGACCTCAACAACTGCTACTCGGCCTATGACCTACAACATTTAGATGTGTGAGACCCTGCTAAGACCCTAAAATTGGCTGCTACCTGGGGTGAGTTACAAGATTACAGATCAATAGCACATGCTGTTCTACTGATTCAAAACTTCATCAGGCTTCCTCTAACATGCTGGCCTACTTAAACAGTTTAATTAATCAAACTGTGCTTTTTCATCCTCCCAGAAAACTGAAAGACTGTCCAATGTTACAGAATTCCACATCCACTGTTGGCATTTAGTTCTCCAAAAAAAAACCGGACACAAAAAGCCTTTGTAGCAGGCAGAATAGGTATTTAGGCCCATTTTATAGACAAGAACTCAAGATAAATGACTTGTCCAAGGTCACAAAGTTGGTAAGAAGCAAAATGAAAACGGCAGAAAGGGTTTTTACATCACTTGAAGAAACCCAAGAATCTAAGGACTAAAGGATTCCAGAGACTTTATTTTTCCTGGTTTCTCTCAAAAAATCATATATTTAAGTCAACAAATACTATGCTTCTATTGACGTGTTCTAGGACAAATGTGATGGGTTCACAGAATAAACGGGGAAACAAAACAAAAAAACCCTGTGGAGCTTCCAAGCTACTTTGCAATTTCGTCCTCATGTCTAAATGTAAACCCCTCACACTGCAAATGAACATCAGGTCTTCGATGTTCTCCCTAGTGAAAGAAAGAATGACCAATAAATGAACAGGTATATGTGTGTGCAAATGTCCTGTTAGTAACAACAATAAAAACAAAGAAGGTAAAATTGTTAATTTCCAAATTATTCCGTATTCAAGATAAAACATGAACTTGGACCACTTTCTTTCTCATAATAAGATGATATCTGTCTTCCTAGTCAACGCATTCTTGTGTTGAAATGTTCAGTCGCACTTAATTCTTTAAGATAAGATCGGGGAAAAAAAAAAAATCAGGCCACTGGCCTTCTAAATTTTTTACTTTCTGGTACAGAAACAGGGTGTTCCTTGTGTCACCTGTAAGGGAAGAATTGTTTTTGTTTTATAAATGGCATATAAACTCTCAGAGAGGAGGAGGCATGTTTTGTACAACTGGTACTCTAAGCAGTGTAGACACCCAAACATTGGTTGAACAGGGAGGAAAAGGGAAAAATAAAACTTGTCTCCCGATACCTCTATCCTTTGGAGCTCAGAGAACCAGTTTGTTCCCTCTTCTGCTTAATAGTCCTTAATTATTTAAGTTATTTAAATATTTAAGTAAAATTAATCAACTATATTAAATAAATAAAATTATTTAAATCCGATTTAAAGAATTTTTTGGCCCTTAAAAGGGAAGATATAACTAGTTCCATGTCCATTCCTGATTTTGACCAAGAAAAGGAAAAAGTAATGTACTAATGGCTCCTTTAAAACAAGCATGGTTGGGGTGGGGGACACCTTGGTATAGCTACAGCTATCAGCCATGAAGTAGACTTTTATCTTCCTCATCTCTGGGGTAAAATCAGTTCTGTAAAGTGTACAGCACACCAGAGAAAGTGGCAGAAAGCAGGGGCTCCAAGCAAAGGCTCTGAACCAGACTGCCTCCGGGACCTATCAGCCCTGTGGCCTTGGGTAAGTTCCCTCAGGAAGCCTCAGCTCCCTCACTAGAAAATGAAATACCACGTACCTCAGAGCAGAGGATTACGGTAAGGAGAATATGAGGGAACACTCAGGAGTCTCCTGGTACTCAATAAGCATACTGTTGTTATTAACTGGTAATACTGCTATAATTAATTCAATTATTGTGCTAAAAAAGGGTAACTGCCTTACCTTCAAAGGTACTAGAGTCGGCCTCTCGCCTTCTGAGATGGCCCACACTCTGTCTGTGGAGTGTGTTTCTTCCTGAATAAACCTTCTAAAAAAAAAAAAAAAAAAAAAAAAAAAAAGGTACTGGAGTCCAACAGACCTCACTATTACTAATTTCTTGCTTTTCAGCTCAATTTTTCCTTCATATGTTTTCAAGAAAAACCAAATATAATACAACTGCTCTGCCAAAAAAAAAAAAAATTGTTTAACCTTTTATTCCTCTGAATCAAAAACAGTAAAATCATTATGGAAAATGGGAAAACTCAGAAAAAAAATTTAATCACTCAAAATTCTACAACATAGAGATAAATACTAACAGCACTTCGGCATATTTCTTCCACTTTTTCCCATATATATTTTAAAATAACTGGAACCACACTGTTTATAGTTCTATATCCTGCTTTTTTCTCATACTTAATTTTATTTTGTGTGCACTTTCCCATGTCAAGAATTCTCCAAAAACATCCCTTTTACATGACTCCAGACTTTTCCATAAAGTGACCATTCCCTTAAAGTTAAAACATTTAGATTGCTTCTCTTCTTTCCAATACACATCACTATAATTAACATCTTTGTATAAAATCTTGGTGGTCATCTCTAGTTTTGGGTCCATATAGATACCTATAACTAGATCAAGGATTGTGTCTCTTAAAACATTGCCAAACTGCTTTCCAGAAAGTTCACACCAGTTTGCGTGCCTGACAGTCCCATCATGATGTCACAGCAGTGACCATACCTATTTCCTTTTAATTCCAAGTAAACAGAGACCCAAAAACTCTGGAATTACAACACAAATAGGTAAGATCTGTTATTACAAGATGCTTTTGACACTTGTAATTTGTATGAGATCAGTATTATCCCATTCATTATCAGGTATATGACCTCGAACAAACTTGGAAAAGTTATAAATATGATCCTACACATTCACATTTGTATATTAAAGTCATGACTGAAGTGCCTTACAGACAGACTCTCAGTTTCCAACTTATGAAGAATTGTGTGGAAAGGAAATTATGTCCCATCATATGAAAAAGGGGTCTGTACAAGATGTAGAAAATTCAGAAATGTACACTTAAGATTTATGTACTTTTCTACATGTAAGTTGCTACTTAATTTAAAAAAAAAGTAAACAAAAAGAAAAAATGTTAAGGGAATCTGTACATAAGAAAATATGTATTCCTTGCATACACACATGTAACATCAAATCACAACTACTTTAGCTCAACTGACCATTTTTAAGCCTTCATGGCTGTTGACTAATACTAGGCATATGCCACAACCCACTCCCGCAGCAGTCAGGGTCCTTTTTCCTCATTTATCAAAGGTTTTATGTGCATTCCTCAACTGACTGACCAATCAGTGGAAGAAATTTCCTATAGGTCAGCAGCATTAAAATATTCAATGATATCAGTCCGTTAAAAATGATATAACAGGGCTTCCCTGGTGGCGCAGTGGTTGAGAATCTGCCTGCCAATGCAGGGGACACGGGTTCGAGCCCTGGTCTGGGGAGATCCCGCATGCCGCGGAGCAACTAAGCCCGTGTGCCACAACTACTGAGCCTGCGCGTCTGGAGCCTGTGCTCCGCAACAACAGAGGCCACGATAGTGAGAGGCCCACGCACCGCGATGAAGAGTGGCCCCCACTTGCCGCAACTAGAGAAAGCCCTCGCACAGAAATGAAGACCCAGCACAGCCAAAAATAAATAAATAAAAGTGAAATTCTTTAAAAAAAAATGATATTACAAAAGCAGCATCTACCAGCCTTCCACCTAAAAACTTAATAAGCATTTCTGAAATATAAAGACCTAGTGATACTTTTTTTCCCCCAATAAATTTATTTATTTATTTATTTTTGGCTGCGTTGGGTTTTCGTTGCTGCGTGCGGGCTTTCTCTAGTTGCGGAGAGCGGGGGCTACCCTTCGCTATGGTGCACGGGCTTCTCACTGTGGTGGTTTCTCTTGTTGCGGAGGACGGGCTCTAGGCACATGGGCTTCAGAAGTTGTGGCACGCGGGCTCAGTATTTGTGGCTCGTGGGCTCTGGAGCGCAGGCTCAGTATTTGTGGCACGTGGGCTTAGTTGCTCCGCGGCATATGGGATCCTACCGGACCAGGGCTCGAACCTGCATCCCCCGCACTGGCAGGCAGACTCTTAACCACTGCGCCACCAAGGAAGTCCAAGACCTAGTGACACTTTTAATCACCAAGCATTTAGGTACACTACTCCCAGTGACACAATTCCCTTGAAGTGAAAGCCACTCTAGCTGAAGATGCTGATTTCAAGAATCTAATAATCTTGTATTAATGCAGTGCTGACTTTCATTTGTACACAATTTGTTACTGAACAAAGAATCCTCTTTAATTGCCCGTGGCAATTAACAGTAATCATTTTCCTTGTCTTATTCCTAAGCAGTGCAGGCTGCAATAGATGAAGCCTCGGTTTTGACCTTTCTTTTCAATGGAGATGGGAAGAAGTACAATGCAACAATATTTTTTTTACAGTTCAGGAGGCTATTAGCTGTAGCTGGAAAACACTCTCTCACCCCAACATTATTTAATAACTTTCTGAATTGTAATTAAAAAAAAAAAGTATTATAGGGAGCTCCACACAAACAAGTCAAGGGGCAAAGTATATTTTTATCTATACATTTGTAGTTGTCTAGAGAGTTTTCTCAGAAGAAAATCAATTAGGAGCTATTCAGATACTTTTCTATTTGCCAAAGAAAATATAGATTTTTTTTTCCTTGGCTGCGCTGGGTCTTCGTTGCTGTGCGCGGGCTTTCTCTAGTTGCTTCGAGGGGGGGCTACTCTTTGATGCAGTGCGTGGGCTTCTCATTGTGGTGGCTTCTCTTGCTGCAGAGCAGCAAGTAGTTGTGGCTCGTGGGCTCTAGAGCGCAGGCTCAGCAGTTGCGGCACACGGGCTTTGCTGCTCCCCTGCATGTGGTATCTTCCTGGACCTGGGATCGAACCCATGTCCCCTGCATTGGCAGGCGGATTCTTAACCACTGTGCCACCAGGGAAGTCCCGAAATATAGATTTAAGGCCATTACATGACCAAACATTTCCATCCTATTTCTGTTAGACAAATTTACTTACACTTTTGTTATACCTGGGTGTGAATCCAGGTCAGAAATAAAATGCTCAACTTCTTCAATATGCTGACTAGAAAGACAAGCTGGTACTTGTGGCTGTGGATTCCTTTTAAAATACTGTGATATGGAACCTAATGTGTGTTCAGTCTCTGAATATGAAAATCTTTAAGATTAATATGGGACTGCCTCCAAAGGAGCTAGAAATTAGTAATAGTCTATTGAACATTCACTTCCCTCACCCTACCCCATATTATATATATAGTTAATTGTTTATAACTGACTATGAATTCCTCAAGAGATTAGAAATATAGCTTATTCTTACATCCCAGACAGGCAAGGCAGTCTAATAAAATAAACACAAATTTTAGAATCAGACAGACATGGATTTATAACATAGCCCTAGCATCTATTAGCTGTGTAGCCCTGGTCAAGACACTTAGGATATATGTGTGAATGTATGTATACGGATTAAATGCTGACCAAGAGGGCATGCCATCTAAGAGTTTCAAGCCTAAAAATAGCCATTATGGTCAGTGTACACATCTCCCCAACTCCCCCCCTCCCACCCCAAAAAAGAAAAAAGTCTTTGGCACCAGCTTGGCTTCAATCAGCATGTATGTAGTGGGGGCCTACTATGTACAAGATATTTTGCTAGGTATGATGGGAAACAATGGGAACCAACTGGTATAATCCCTTCATTTTTCTAATGAAGAAACTGTAGCCCAGAGAAGTGAAAATGATTTGGCCAAAGTCACTCAGCTAGTAAGCAGCAGAGCCGGGGCTAGAACCCAGGTTTCTTCTTTATCAATCCAACCTTGTTTATGCCATAGGAAGCTGCCTCTCAACTGTTCAAGTTTGATTACCAAATGCAAATATTACAATAGTGACTACTAGCAAGAGAACATTTTCCAAATAAGAAGGCAGACACTAGGAGAGCAAAAGAAGTATGAGGGTAGGAACTTCCCTGGTGGTGCAGTGGTTAAGACTCCGCGCTCGCAATGCAGGGGGCCCAGGTTCAATCGCTGGTCAGGGAACTATATCCCACATGCATGCCGCAACTAGAAGTTCGCAAGCCACAACTAAGGAGCCCACATGCCGCAACTAAGGAGCTGACAAGCCGCAACTAAGATCTGGTGCAACCAATAATTTAAAAAAAAAAAAAAAGTATGAGGGCTTCCCTGGCAGTCCAGTGATTAAGACTCTGCCCTTCCACTGCAGGGGCGCAGGTTCAATTCCTGGTCAGGGAACTAAGATTCCGCATGTCGTCCAGCATGGCAAAAATAAATAAATAAAATTTTTTTAAAGTATGAAATACCTATAGATGCATAATGCAACATCACAACTGCCACAAATTTCATAAAATGAAAATGTTCATTTCAAAAAGGATGAAGGAGATAGGCAAGTCTGGCTACTTTTGACTAAAATAAATATTACTTTCCTGTGAGGATGCTTCATGGCTGGTTCTCTGCTAATATATCAACTTAATGGTGTCTCTTAACATCAGCGAAGCAAATAAATGAAGATTAGACTGACAGATGCCAAGTATTATTTTCAAGAATTCTTCATAGATGAAGCCTGATAAAGCATAGTATCAAAAATTAAATTGAAATAAACTTTCAGGAAGATGAACATGAATGATTTGTTTGCATTTCTTAATACCAGCATTCAAGTGCTATTCAGACCACTGCTATTTGAGAGCCTGGGTCAACAATGACTCAGCTTGAAAAATTCCATACTGTTTTTAAGAGGTATATGGTTTTAGTTATGTAGTTAATACAATCTGGATGCCCCTTTCTCCCCAAATTATAAACTAATCTTCATGTGAATGCCTGAAAAAGAGGCAAGTGTTTATTTTATATTTGAAAAAGCATACAACAAAGGTAATCCAATTCATTTTACTGCATCCCCTGGGGAAAGAGCCCCCCCACTGCCTGGCCTGTTCTGGGTTACTGGATCTGATGGGGCGGGGCGGGGGGCGGTGGTTAAGAGTAGCACCAGGAATCCAGTCCCAGCCCCAGCTCTGACGTGGTATGTGATCCAGGGCGAGAATCTACAATCAGAGCTGAATGGCACACAAGACTTCAGGCTACGAATGTGAAGCCCAGAGAGGTAAAGCGTTCTGTCCAAGTGTCCCTCTAATTAGGTTAAGGCCTAGACCAGAAGGTCTCCTACCCGTATGCCCATTACTTTTTCAACTATGACAGGAAGCCTGTCAGCATGCCCTTTGCAAGCTTTCCATTTCCCCAACTGTAAATGAGGAGGCTAGACGAGGCACTGAGCTTCAAACTGTTGTTCCAAACCCAAGGGTATTCTGCTGGTCGCCTTCCCTCTTCAAGCAGACAATCTCCAAGTTTACCTATTTCATATAGTGTGGAAAAGAAATTTTAAACGACTGAACTAGATGATAAATAAAATGTCACAGTGACTGAGTATGTTAACACACTGTTTAGACTGCCAGTTGGTGAATGACAAGAGTCAAAGCAGATCACAGGAAGGCCCTACAAGAGACCTAACACCTCTCAGAAACACCACAGCACACGGAAGAGGGGAAAGCAGACAAGACTAGAGGGAAACAGACAACTAGTCTCATCTTTTCAGTCTCCAACTGTATTGACCTGATGTGTTTCCTCATCACATACAGACTGACCAAACACCTATGAGGCTGTAGTTTACAATCACCTATGCAACCCTCACTCTTCCCAGACTGTCCTTTGTCAAAAGTCACCATCAGGCCCATGGATCTGCACAAGGAGGACAACTTGCATGTGTCCAGTATCAAGAGGAATGACTATCTTCTGATCTTTTTATAGTCCTAAATCTTTGGCCTTCATCATAGCAAGAAAAAAAGGGGCAGAGGGTAAGGGAGGGGGGACATAGCCAAAAAGAAAGGCTAGTATAAAAAAAGACAGGAACTTTGATCAGGCCAGTAATACAAAGATTTTCTAGGCAGGGCAAGAGCCCTTGAAGACATATTACAAGGTCGAAAACAGTCGTCTACCGCCATCCCCCACTCCACACCCCACCCCCAACTGGCACATTAAATGTTCCAGAAGGCCAAGGCTACCACCTCAGATTTCTGTAGCACCCAATTCCTTCATGAAAGCAAATGTTGATACAGGGGTTGGAGCCTCTGCTACCATCAGAGAAATCTGACAAGCTCTGGAACATCAGTTACCAGTTTAGGAAGAAAAATCAGCTCTTTGTTCTTCTGTCTCCTCTCTTCCTATTATGTAAACGTAAGCTTTGGGCACGCAGAAACTTTCTATGCTGCCAGTGATGTTAAAACCCTGGAACACGAATTTAAGCAGTACTGCATACACAGTTGTTTTTATTCTTAATTAGCTGCCACTTCCACATTAAGAATAAAAAACAAAACAACTATTTATACCAACATGAGGAACATAAGCGCAAACAAATTCAGAGAATTAATCATGGTTCACAAGGCCAAAACTCAGAAATGAACAGAAACTAACAGAAATGAACCAAAATTCTTAAAGTCAATAATGGTGAAGACAAATGCCACAGATAATTAAAATTACCAGACTCTGCTTGTCACAAAACTTAAAGTCCTAAGAACTTAGAAACTAAAGGAGCCATATGGATCTGCTATCCAGCCCCCCTCACCGTCTCACATACAAATGCCCTAACATTTGATGAGTCAATGGTTCAATTCTGTAGATGACAGTGAATGTTTTTTATTTCACATGCATTCACACAGAACTATTCTAAATAAGTTCTGAAGTAAACAAAGTTTGATTATAGCTCAGTAAGAAATAAAGTCCTTCCAGTAAACGCTCCTTCACAGCTCGATGGCTGCTTTAATATGCAATTGCCCTAGGCCACGGGGGGGGGGGGGGGGGAAGAAAATCAGGCTTTTGATTTACTTAAGAAATAAAATAAATAAACCTAGAACATGCAAAAGCGTCCTTCTCCCAAGGTAAGGAAGGAAAACGCTTGTCTGGTTTTCTGTAAAAACCACCTCTTCCTCTGAATGAATTTCCTAAACCCTACCCCCAACATAAGATCACTGAAGCTCAAGGAAAAGGCAGCAAAGGTACATTTCGCAGGTAATAAACCAAAAACCCAATCATATCAGCCAGTTCCTGGCACCCATTTCTCACTCTACCAAATCAGGGCAGTCAAAAGGCTGGGGGAGTGTCAGGGTCCACCCACATACTCCTGGTACACCAATGAGCCCCCTCCCTTTCCCAAACATGGATCTACCTATAAGCACTCAGCTCCTGTGGCTGGGAGCGCCTGCAATACCAGAGGGCAGAAATCTAAGTGACACTTGGCACTCTGTTTCAACAAACAACTGCAAAGAGCTTTCCAAACCCAGGCCCTCACCATTTTGAAGACCAGGAAGCTGAATCCTTCCTGGGGCAGAGGTGAAAAAGAAATAAGCCCACTTTCCACCACCCCTCCCAAAGGTCACAAAGCAAACCAGAGGCCATTAGGGAAGGCAAGACTGGCAGCTTCTGCAGACCCACAGCAGTAAACACCAAGTGCGACCACAACCCCCGGTGGGACTGGGGAGAACTCGAGAACTGGCATTTCCCCAGCCGAAGGTAAAACAAATATATGACTTGTCAGCTGGACGAAAACCAAAAAAGCATACTCCTAAATTCTCCCAAAGGGTGCTGGCTTGGAGGTGAAAGGGGGAGAGGGTACAACTGTCTCTTTACAATAGCTCAGAGAAGGAGGGAGGGAAAGTGAGAAAGAGAAGACAGACCTGTGAGCAGCTGCACTCTCCTTTTCCGAAGGACACAAAACTGCAAAGCCCAGGGACCCGAAGGGGCTGGGGAGCAAAATGGCAGCGGGAAAGAAAGCGGGGCAGTGGAAAGGAGATATACTCCCACCACCACTAACCTTGGCAGAAATGGGGGAGATGGGGGAGACACTCCCAGACTCGAGAGCAGTAACCAATCAACCAACCCCCACCTAGTTCCTCAGATCTCACAGGATCCCTCGAGATAAAACCCTCAGGGTCAGAGCGCTGAGAGAATCTGCAGTCTAAACCTGAGCCTGCAGAAGCCTAGGCCCAACCCAGCCCCTTCCCCTCCAAAGCTGAGGGATGGAGACCAGAGAAAGGCATGCCTGAAGAAGGGAAGCACCCAGTGGGAATGGGCAGGTCAAGCGGGGAAGCTGGGAGAAGCAAATCTGATAGGAACTAAATGGGAAGAGAAGAAGCCTAGCAAGATACAAGGGGAAAGAAAAGATGAGGGAGAAAACAAGGCAATGAAGAACAGATCTGGGAGAGAGCTCACAAAAGGGAGGGAGACTCTAGCCCAGAACCGAGATAGCTCCAAGAGGAAGCTGGGGTGGGGGGAGTGACAAGTAGGAATGGTTGGAAAAACATCTCTATACTGGGCAGAGCAGGGGGAAGGAGACTCAGTAAGGGGGTAAGAGGTAGGGCAAAAAGGAAAAAACAAATACGAGCAAGGAGAAGAGTGGAGGTTGAGAGCTGAATCAAAATGGTGGGGGGAGAGAAGATCAGGTGGAAAACTTAGAATTGAGAGGCAACAGAGGTGCGAGGCAGTCACAAGATGACCAGAGTTAAAGAGGACCACACCGAGAGGGGACAGCAGTAAGAAAGTTAAAATGGGTCCAAAAAATAGGTGGACAAGTGGACAGCTCCAAAAGGGGCAGAGCTGTGAGGAAAGCATTAAATAGAGAGGATGGGGCAGAAGTGAACAAATGAAAGAGCAGGTGCAAAAAGGATTTGGGGCAAGTCTGAGGTGCAGAATGGGAAGGGAAGGGGGTGATGCGTCAGAAACAAGTTATCGACGGTTCAGTGAGGTAAAGGACAAATCTAAGAAGGGCCAAAATGAAGAGGACAGGACTTGGAGAAACAGGCTGGAAGCAGGTCTTACACAGAGAAGTACTGAAGGGGAGACAGGTCAAAGGAAGCCGGAGCAAATGAATGGAACCGCTCAAAAGAGGGCCAATAAGGAGGTGGGGAAGAGAGGAAACGGCAAGGAGAACACTGGGGCGGAACTGGGGACTGCAGGGCTTGAGGCTGCGGAGAGGCTGAGCTCGGGAGAAAGGTCAGAGAAGTGAAAGGCAGAAACGAGAGAGCTGCAGGGTCAGAGAAGGGGGAGGAGGCTGCCTCATGGAAGGCAAAGTCAGAAAGCAAGCAGGCTGGAGGGCACAGCAAGATCTGAGATTGGATGAAGAGCAGAGTGGGGAGGCAGAAAGGTCTAGAAGAGAGGGAAGGATCTGAACGGCGAACGGGAGCAAGGTCTGAGCAGGGGAGGAGGCAAGCATAGTGCATCGGAGTCCGAGAGGGGGCAGGGAACTGAACTGAGGCAGACGAGGGTCAGAGAGTCCAGGGGTATGGGGGGGGGCGGTGGAGCAGGTTTTGTCAGAGGGCAGTAGGGCCCAAGAGGGACGTGGAATTAAGGCCAAGGAGAAGACCTGGGAGCAGCAGTGCCAAGACGAACAGGGTCTTGGATGAATCACCAAGGAGGTGGAACCACAGGTCCTAGAGGGACAGCTCCTGGCGGTGAAACAGCGGAGGGTAACAGAAGATGGGTCAAAGAAGGGAACAGATCCAGGGTGGGGAGAGCGGAATCGAAGAAGGCAGAAGGATCACGAATCTCAAAGTACGGACCGAGAATTAAGGGATGCGGAAGGGTCACTGAGGAGGTGGATCCCATGAGCACTGCAGAATCTAGGAGGGGCGAAGGGCATCACTGAGGGGCGGAAGAGGGAAGGGGGAGGCGCAGAATTGGGAGCAGAGTTGGGGGGGGAGGCCGAGGCAGACACCGAGATCCCAGTGGGTTGGAGGGTGGGGGCAGACGCGGCGACAGCAGGGCTGGGCGGGCAGGGGCAAGTCCGAAGGGCAGACGGGCCCCGGCGGGCCGGGCCGCAGCGCGAATCGGCGGGGCCGGCGGGGCCCGGGGGGCTGGGGGGCCGCTCCCTCCCCTCCCCCTCCGGCTCCTCCATTGTTCGCGGGCTCCGGGCCCCGCCGTCCCCGCCTCCCCCTGGACCCCGCAGCGGGGCGGCGCCCGGCCTCGCTGCCGGGGCCAGCGAGCTCGCGCACTCACCAGCTGGGCGCCCTCAGCGCGGCCCTGGCCTCCGGGATCCCGGCAGCGGCGACGGCGGCCCCGGCGCCATGTTCTGCTGCTCCTCGTTCAGCGGCAGCTGAGACGGCGGCGGCAGCTCCGGCGGCGGGGGGCCGGGCAGACCCTCCCTCGCGGGCTCCCTCCTCCGCCTCCTCCTCCCGCCGCTCCGCGGCTCTCCCTCGGGGCGGGGGCCGGGGAGGGGAAGGGGGGAGGGGCGGGAACCAGGGGGAGGGCGGACCAGCCTTGCTCGCTCCTTCCCTCCCTCCTTCGCAATGGCGGCGGCGGCGCCTCCTTCCTGCGGTCGCCGCTCCCGCGCGCGCTCCCCCTCGCTGCTGCGCGTGCGTGGCGCGGGGACCGTTGCAGGGGGATAACGGCCCCTGAGGGCGCGCCGCGAGGGGATAACCGGCGCGTGGCACGGCAGAACCGAGAGCGCGTGCGCGCCCGACGGACTCACTGCCACCGCATCGGCCGCGTCCAGGGAACGGGTGCGGAAGGCGCAGTGCGCGTGCGCCCCCAAGAAATGCCGCTAGTGCGGTGGCTGCGGCTCGAGACAGAGCGCGAGGCGACCCGCGACCGGGCAGAGGAATGGGGTGGCCAAGTGCGCGTGCGCGGGAGGGGTTGCCAGCCGCCGCGGCTACTCGCGCGAGGCGGAGGGAGTGGTCCTCGAGAGGCGCGCGCACCCTTGCGCGCGCCAGAAGCAGCCGAAACCCTTGTCGCCCTGGCTCTTGGAGAAAACGGGAGGGGAGAGGCATGGCCCAGCTTTGGGGGCGGGAGCGAAGGGCGCGATCCCGCTCGCGCGGGACCTGACCAGCCAATGAGAGGCAAGGGGCGGTGGGTTTGCCGCGCGAGCGCAGCCCCGGGGAAAACGGAGGAGGAGAGAGGGAGCGACGTAACTTGGGGCGGTGGGGCGGGGCTGAGGAGGAGGGAGCGCACCCAGTGGAGGAGTTGATTGGGGAACACGGAGAGGCGTGGCCCGCCTTAGCCCAATAGGAGCCTAGCACTTCGTCGATCCGGAAGAAGGGGCGGGGCTGAGGAGCGCGTGCTCTTTTTCCGGGCAGAGAAGAAAATCTGCAGGTAACGAGTGCCTTATTACAACTTGCTTTGGGTTCTGTGATCGCCTGATCCCGTAAGAGGCGCGAGGGCCTGGTCCCGCATGCAGCCCTGGCCTCCAAGTCGGCATTGTGTAAATGACTGCAAATCAAATGTCAGTTCGGGAGCCCGGAGGGGAAAGAGTAGTGATGGGAAGGGGCACCGCTGTAACCCCTGAATTCCTCTGAACTGAAGAGGGGTTCCTCTGGGACCCCTCCGGAAGTACGGGTCTTGGAAGATGAGCGTTCTGGGAGCCCAGTCAATATTTAAGGAATGCATGAAGAAAAGCTATGCTTCTGATTGCATTTTTCATTTCTTTACTCAGTCTCCTCATCTAAAAAATGGAATGATAATCTTAGCTCTTTAGTAAGGTTTGCAGGGAGAATTAAATGAGTTCTATTTGTAAAGCGCTGAAAATCATGCCTTGCTTTATAAACGTTGATAAATAAAATTACATGCGCTCAAGTTTTGTTTTGTTTTTGAGGTCATATCTCAATGCTTTTTTAAAAAATTGAAGTGTGGGGCTTCCCTGGTGGCTCTGTGGTTAAGAATCCTCCTGCCAATACAGGGGACACGGGTTCGAGCCCTGGTCCGAGAAGATCCCACATGCCGCGGAGTAACTAAGCCCGTGCACCACAAGTACTGAGCTTGTGTGCCACAACTACTGAAGCCTGCGCGCCTAGAGCCTGTGCTCCGTAACAAGAGAAGCCACCGCAATGAGAAGCCCTCGCACTGCAACAAAGAGTAGCCCCCCGCTCGGGGCAACTAGAGAAAGCCCGCGCACAGCAACGAAGACTCAATGCAGCCAAAAAATACGTAAATAAATAAATTAAAGAAATCTATAAAAAAATAAAATAAAATAAAATTGAAGTGTGCTCAAGTTTTAAAGCATCCCATCAAATAAAGGTTTTCTGATTACTGATGACGGTCGTTTCCATTGACTCCCTTTTTTTTTTTTAATTTAACACTTTTAATGCATGAAATTTGATTTTTAGATGCTCATGACTTGTTTTTGGGGGGGCGCCTCACGTGGCATGCGGGATCCTAGTTCCCCCAGCAGGGATCCAACCCGTGCCCCCTGCAGTGGAAGCGGGAGTCTTAACCACTGGACCGCCAGAGAAGTCCCTGTTCATGACTTTTTTTAAAGTTTGTTTTTAGCACTGTGGCCTAAAAAAATGCAATGCGTGGGCCAGATTTTCTTTAGGTGTCACTGCAAGCCCTGGTTTGTAAGTGATTTTGAGATCTATCACTTGGGAACACCAGAAAAACGGGAGAAGGGATATCGGATTCCCCTACCTCAAATTAATACGTGTTTATAACTCCAGTGCCGTGTTCTAGGTCCTTCCAATCTTGGGAAATTTTTGAACTGGCAGCACCTAGAGAAGAGAGAAGCCTGGGCTCACTCTGGATCCAGATGCCCCTCTCCCCTTCTTTTGGAGCCCATCGACCCTGTCTTATCATTCAAGTCTCACTCGAAGTCACTTCCTCAGGGCGGCCTTGCAGATTTGGCCTAACCCTCATATTTTGATAAAAATGGGCACTTTATGCTAGGCAACATTCTAAAGCACTTTAAACATATTAACTCACTTAACCTTCAGAATACCTTACAAGTAGGTTAGAGTTGTTATTCTGCTAAACTAAGGCACAGAGAGGTTACACAGCTAGTGAGTGGCAGATGTGAGATTCAAACCCAGACAACTGGGGTCAGATAGCTGCACACCTAGTACTTCTTCACAGCACTCCATCAGGGGTTGAAGTTCTGTATTGTTATCCATTTTTTTTCTTTTTCTTTTTTTTTGGCTGTGTTGGGTCTTTGTTGCTGCACGCGGGCTTTCTCTAGTTGCGGAGAGCCGGGGCTACTCTTCATTGCGGTGCACGGGCTTCTCATTGCGGTGGCTTCTCTTGTTGTGGAGCACAGGCTCTAGGCGCGCAGGCTTCACTAGTTGTGGCACGCGGGCTCAGTAGTTGTGGCTCGCAGGCTCAGTAGTTGTGGCGCACGGGCTTAGTTGCTCCACAGCATAGGGGATCTTCCCGGACCAGGGCTCGAACCCGTGTCCCTTGCATTGGCAGGCGGATTCTTAACCACTGCGCCACCAGGGAAGTCCCTGGTATCACCATTTTATGTGTGAGCCCTTTGAAGGCAGGAATTCTGGCTAGTTCCTCAGTCTGGAAAATGGCCCACAATAAATACCTGCTAATGAATAAGTGAATGAATCTAATTCTAAACAAAGGGGATGATGGCTGGCACTGCAGGCATGGCAGCCAAGACACAGTCCTTGTTTAATGACTAACTCCTTTCCCTCTTTCAGATACTAGCTCAGATGTCCCCTCTTCCGGGAGGCCCTCCCTGAGGCCCTGCCAGTCTCCCTCTAGGTTTCCACAGCACCTTCGGGTCCTCCAGCCAAGCCCTGACCACCCCTGGGTTGTTCCCCTGTACTGATAGGTCTTTCTATCCCACTGGCCTGTGAGCCCCAGGAGGACAGGGTGGGGATGTCCCAATCAACGTTGATGTTCCTAGCACAGGTCCAGGCACAAGGCAGGGGCTCAGGCAGTGTTTCCCTGGATGAACGAAGGGAACCATCAAGGAGGGCCTTCCCAGCTCTGCATTTCTTTCCAGTGCACAAGAGGTCGGGTGTTGGTTGAGCAAGCCAACCACAGGAAGCAGGCTTCCCTGGGGGCAGCCGCCTCCGCGCACCCGGCTAACCTCCACTCCAGGATAAATAGACAAGCGAGTAAACAATTAGCTGACAGAGAGAGGTGCCGACTGCCGGCCTAGGCCACTGTCAAGATTTCCCAAGCATGGACCTAGAGGCCCGAATAGCTGGGACTGGAGGTCACACCAACCGTGGAGCTGGAGTAGGTGTGAGGCGGGACCTGGGGATCTGGATCCGCATCGGGGAGATGCACAGGCAGAAAAATCCACGAAAGAGTTATGCAAAGAGGGTGGAGGTGCTGGGGCATATTCTCTCTCCACTCCTCAGAGTCAGAAAGAATCAGAGGGTGGAGACCAGGTCTCAGCTTGACCAAGGAGTCGGTGAGCTCACAGCGCCGCCTACAAACCGAACTGAGGAAGCTGCAGCTAGCTGATGCTGCGGGTGTTATGTCAAAGAGAGGTGAACTCTTCCGCCATTGGCCGGAAGAGCAGCCAATCACGAGGAAGGAACGGGAGGCGGGGATGCCTAGGCTCAGCGCAAAATCCCAGCGCCTGGCCAGTGTTTGACACATAGTGGCACACGCTAAATGTCTGATGGAAGGATGGATGATGAGCCTCCCAATTTTTATAAACTTTAAAAATGGAGGGAATTCCCTGGTGGTCCAGGGGTTCGGACTCCGCGCTTCCACTGCAGGGGGCAAGGGTTTGATCCCTGACGGGGGAACTAAGTTCCCTCAGGCTGCGTGGCACGGCCAAAAAAAGAGAGAGAGAGAGAGAGAGAGAGAGAGATCCCATTTAAAAAAATAATTTAAAAAAATAAAATAAAACATGCACACCGAGAAGTACACAAATCACAAGTGTACAGCTCGATGAACATTCCAAGAGAACACGCCCTTGTAACCAGCACCCAGATAAAAAAACAGAATGTGACCAATCTCTGAGAAGCCCCCCCCACCCCGTCCCCTTCCAGTCACTCCTCTCCCCCCTACAAGGAGACCCCCTATCCTGATTTCTATGCTTATTTTAGTTTTAGTTTTGCCTGTTTTAATACTTTACATAAACGGAATTAAGTGGTCTCTTTTGATCAACATAGTTTGTTGGATTTATCCACGTTACTTTGTGTAAATGGAGATCGTTCATTCTCAGTGCTGTGTAGTATTCTACTGTGTGAAGAATCCACGATGTATTTATACATTCTACTGTTGGTGAGCATTTGGGTAGTTTCCACTTTTTGGTTATTATGAATAGCGCTGCTATGGACAGTCTAGAACATGTCTTTTGGTAAATATTTGTACTCATTCCTGCTAGGTATGTATGTGAGAGTGAAATTGCTGGTCACAGGGTGTGCATGTGTACTTCAACCAGTTTCCCAAAGTGGATGCACCTATTTACATCCCCAGAGACATGTAGAAGAATTTCAGCTGCTCCACGTTTCCCCAAACACTTGATATTGTCCATCTTTTTAATTTTGGCCATTCTAATGGCTGTGTAGTGGTATCCAGCTGTGGTCTTAATTTGTCTTATCCCATTGATTAATGAGGTTGAGCATCGTTTCATATATACATGAGCCATTTGAATAGCATCTTTTGTGAAATGCTGTTCAAATCTTTTGCCCACTTTCAATTGTGTTATATATTCTTTCAATTATTCTTAATTACCAATAATACATGAATTTCTTGTGCTTACAAAATTTTAAAATACACCAGATAAGATGCAGTCTCCTTGGACAACCCAATCCCATCCCCTCACCTTTCCAGAAATGTGTTTTCTTCCAGACTTCTCTATATATTTGCCTGAATGCACGTATTTTGTTATGTGACTGCATATGAACTAGCTGACTTTTCCCCTATCAATGAATATTTTGCCTCTTTCCAATTTTTCCCTATGGCAAGCATGTTGAAATGACACCTCAAAGGAAAGGGCCTTTCCATGTTCTGTAGTAAAGAGGAAGTGCTGGGACTAGTCCTTTCTGTCTATATCTATATTCCATAGATGAGATTCTTGAGAGCAGGCCATGAGATTCTTGAGAGCAGAGACAAGGTCTGTTCCCTGCTTGCACACTCTTCCTAACTCTGTCCCTAACTCCTCAGCTAGGCTAGGTGCCTCTGCTTTAAGCAATGTGGTAGCCAGGCCTCCAAGACGGACCCCGCTTATTCTCACCTGGTATTCAGGTCCCCTCTTACCTTGGATAGGGCAGTTCCGGGTACCAATAAGATAATGTGGAAATAACAGGGTGTGACTTTGAGGCCAGGTCATAAAACATATTGCAGCTTCTGGCCTTGCCCTTTCTTGGATCATTCACTCTGGGGGAGAACAGCTCATGTGTCCTTGTGGAGAGGGCCACCTGCGAGGAACTGAGGCCTTTTGCCAACAGCCAGCATTAATCAGCCAACCCCATGAGTGAGCCCCTGGGAGGGAGATCCTTCAGGGCCAGTCGACTGAGCCTTCAAATGACTGCATTCTCAGCTGACATCTTTTTTTTTTTTTTTTTAATATTTATTTATTTGGTTGCGCAGGGTCTTAGTTGTGGGAGGTGGGCTCCTTAGTTGTGGCATGTGAACTCTTAGTTGCGGCATGCATGTGGGATCTAGTTCTCTGACCAGGGGTCGAACCCGGGCCTCCTGCATTGGGAGCGCGGAGTCTTAACCACTGCACCACCAGGGAAGTCTCCCAGCTGACATCTTGACTGCAACCTCATGAGAGACACCAAACCAGAATCACCCAGGTAAGCTGCTCCCAAATTCCCGATCCACAGAAGCTGTGTGAGATAAGAAATATTTATTGTTATTTGCTCAGTAATTTGTTATTTATTTGCATATGTCATTTAAGTCTATTTCCCCTGCTAGACCATGAATGACGTCGGGGTGGGGACAGTGTCTGTTTTCTTTTATTATGGCAATTTCCAAACATAAAGTTTGAAAGTTTTACACAGTGAATGCCCATATACTCAGCATCTAGATTCTATAATTTTGTTTCTTTTCTTTTCACCTCTCTATCCTTTAATCAATCCACTAATCTAACTTACCTTTCTGATATATTTTAAAGTTAATTTTAGGGACTCCCCTGGTGGTCCAGTGGTTAAGAATCCGCGCTTCCACTGCAGGGGGCTCGGGTTTGAGCCCTGGTCGGGAAACTAAGATCCCGCATGCTGCATGGTGTGGCCAAAAGCAAACAAACAAAAAAAAAAAGACAAAAAAACAAAAAACAAACCAATATGCATATCATCAAATAGAGCTCAATATTTACTGACTATTTTTGTTCAGGTAAATTTTATGTAAGGTGAAATGCACAAATCTTGTGTATCATTTGTTGATTTTTGATGTATATCTACATCCATGTAACTAAAACCTCTTTCAAAGTATAGAATATTACTATGCCAAATCCAACATAATCCTCACCTCCTAGCCCCCTGCCCACAGAAACAATCACTGTTCCTGTTTTTACATCATAGATTAGTTTTACCAATTTTAGTCTTCATGGTCATTCAAACAAATCACATAGTAACTACTCATTCGTGTAAGACTTCTTTTACTTAGCATTACACATGTCTGTTTTCTTGATACCTATTAATTCATTCATTCAGCAGATGTTTATCAAACAAACACCAGACTTGTGCCAGGCACTGAGCTGGGCACTGGAGATCAGGGCTGGGACCAAGGGGAGGCAAGCCAGGTGCTCACTTTCAGGCTCTTGCAAGGGCTGGGTCAGCACCTTTTCAACTTTTTTTTTTTTTTTGGCTGCGCCCCGCGGCATATGGGATCTTAGTTCCCTGACCGGGGATCGAACCCACACCCCCTGCATTGGAAGCATGGAGTCTTAACCACTGGACCGCCAGGGAAGTCCCGAGTGAGTGCCTTTTTCACCCTGGGCACATTGCTTACCTTATCCTGGTCCCAACCCTGTTGGAGATAAAGCAGTGCAAGAGACGGATTGATCTCTGACCTCTTGTTGCCCCTGCAATTATTCAATAGCTATGTGTTGGTTCTTCTGCCAATACTACACTTTTAATTTACATTGTTCTAGGATATGGTTTGTTTTTATTAGGGCGTCTCCCCTCAGTATCAATACCTTTACTGAGTGCTTACTATGTGCCACCGTGTTCTAGGTGATGTAGATACAGTTAACAGACAGGGTCCCTGCTCTCAACAGGGACCTAAGGGGAGATCCAGACAACAGACCCACAGACCCCAAATAAATCATTAACAGTCGTAAAAAGGCTTAAAAAAATTAAACTAACTGCTGACCTAGAGAATTTGAGGGGTTGGAGAGGGGGACTTTTGTATGTTGGGTCCTCTATACAGTACTGTGGAGGTGCTGTTTAAGCTAGAGGAAGAAAAGAGGTCAGCCAGCAAATAAATGGGGGAAGGATTTCCAGGGAACAGCGCAAAGGAAAGGCACTGAGGTGGGAAAGCACTTGGCCTGTTTGGGTAACTGAAAGAAGGCAGGTCTGCCTCTGGATAGGAAGTAAGAAGACCCCTATTACCTGATGTATGTTAACAGTGAACATTCATGATTTTAATATTTATTGAGCACTTACCATGTGTTGAGCACTGTGCTAAGTACTTTGGAAACTTACCGAAGCTTTACAACAACCCTACTGAGGTGACCCCTTGATCACCCCTCTTTTACAGATGAAGAAATTGAGTTAAGAGGTGAAATTGCTGGCCCAAAGTGCTAGGAAATGCGATGGCAGGATTTGCACACAGTTCTGACTTCCAAATTCATGCTCTTAAACCACTGTCCGTCTCCCACAGAAAACACTCAACACATTTTAAACAAAGTACTGGGTGAACACGGAAAGACAGTTACATTTCTAGCTCCCCCAACGCAGTTTCTTATTTAAAACAACTATTCCCAGCTTGTCCTTTCCGCCTTGGCGGGGAGGTGGAGGGAGGCTGGAGGAAATACATTTCCCAGGACGCAGCGCTCGCCTCGCTGGCCGTCAAGCATGTCGGGAATTGTAGTCCTCCGAGACTACAATTCGCCCTCGGCTCCCAGCATGTATTTGGAGTCCGAACTGTGCGGTAGGAAAAGGACAGTCGCGCAGCACGCTGGGAAGCGAGACCGGCTCTTTTCCCAGGCTTGCCTCCCAGACAAGCGAACCCATTTTTTTTTTGGACTACAATTCCCAGCGGGCTGTGCGCGAGAGGGCGGGCGAGTTCGTCTCCCGGAAGTCCGCTCTAGCCCTCGGTCCCCCAACAGCTGCCAGAGCCGGAGCCGCCCAGAAGCCGCGGAACCAGGGCCGCTGGGGTCCGGACGGGGGTCGCCATGGTAACGGGGGCGCGCCCACGCTGGGGACGGGGGAAGGGTGGGTCCACGTGCAGGTACTGGAGACTCGTTGGGATACTGACAAGCCGCCCCTGCTGCGGTGCGATGGTCTGGGCCGGGCGCGGGCTCTCGGGATTGGGGCCGATCAAAGGCCGGGGAAGCGGGGAACTGGGAGGTGGTTCTGGGCGCTGGAGTGTACCAGGGTTCTCGAGGCCAGGGAGCTTTGGAGACCAGGTGGCAAGGGGAGAGGGCTGTGCGGGAGGGAGACACTGGAGATGGCTGGAGGGTTTTGAAACAGGGAGGCAAGAGATCAGGGAGGATCTCAGATGGGCAGAAGGAATTGGAGGTGGGGAGGGGACATCCTAAGAGGAGGACTCTCTGGGAGCGTGGCAGGAGAGTTGAAGAATGGAAGACATTGTGATAGGAGAGAGGGGGTCTCTAGAGGCAGGAAGCTGACATTGCAGGCGGAGGGGGGTGTTGGAACTGGGCCGGATACTGCTGATGAGAGAGGTATCTCAAGGGGAAGAGACTGGACCCTGGAAACGGGAAGTAGACAGCTGTAGGGAATGGGGCTTTAATGTCAGGGAAAGTGTGCAATAAAAGGGGGAAGACTTGGCGTAGGGAATGAATGCTAGAAATGAGTGGGGAGCAATGGAGTAGGTCTTTGCAAGAGGAGGGGTCTTGGAGAATAGATAGTAGGCATGGAAGTGGGAGAGGTGGGGATGGGGCTTTGGGAGCAAGGACTGGGCATTGGATTTGTCACCCTTCCCCGGGGATCGGGATGGGGCGACCTGACAGAGGGAACTGAAATGGAGAAAGCGGGAGTCAAAAGGGAGCAACTCCAGAGTAGGGGGCTTGGAGACAGAGAAGGTTGGGGAGCATCAAGAGGGGACATCAGAGGGGCGAGGATACAGGAGGGAAAGGACTTCTCATTGTGGATTCCCTGAGGTGGAGAGATTCTAACTGGGAGGAGAAACAGGAAGAGGTGTGTGAGGGAATTTAGGAGTAAGAGGCAGAACTCTCCCTCAGCTGTGTAGACTGGCTTCTGTGTCTCTCCTCCCTAGATACCCCATCTATCTCTGGCTCTGCCCCGAGGCTGTGGCTGCATGGCGTGGGTCCCCCCAAATCCCACCCCACGCCCTTTCCCTGCCTGCCAGGACCCCTGCCCTGCTAGGAAGTGGTTTTCCCTGGCTCAGTAGAAGGGGTTCTTGGAAGGAGAGTGTAATATCCTGTTTCTGTGCAGCCTGATTGGTTGGGGGAGGAGGGATGGAGTGTGTGGAGAGTGAGGCTTAGGAAAGAGAGCGGACTCTCGCCAGTGGGTGGAGGCTCCCACAAGTGAGGGTAAGGGGGTTCAGAGCAAAGCCTTTGAACTCCCCGCTCTGCTTTCTGGCTGTGAGACTTCCTTTCTCTGAGCCTCAGTTTCTTCATCTGTAAAATGGGCATAAGCATGCCCATCTCAAACAGAACTGAGCCTAAAGGCAGGCTTCCTAGCTACGTGAACGTGGGCCATGGTTTTCTCAAAGTCAAATGCCGATGAATTATAATATTACTAAGAACTAATATTTGTATAACACTTAGTATGTACTAGTCACTGTATTATACCTCTTATATTTAATAACTCATGCAACAGTCTCCTGAGGGATGTACTCTCGTTATATCCATTATACAGACGGAGAAACTGAGGTCTGGAGAGGTTAAGTAACTTGCCTGCAGACACACAGCCAGCAGTGCCAGGATTCATTCGGGCTCTGTAGTCTGTGTTCTTAGCCACTTGGTCAAATGCCTCAGTCATAATAGCTAATTTTATTGAGCACTCAGTATGTAGTAGGCACTATACATAGCACTTCCGGGATCAACTTGTTCAATGTTCATAGTAGCCCTATGAGAGTTGAGCTGGCTTTTCAGAATCATAAAAACACATTTCCTAGCCATCACTGATGATGATCGTAGCCGACACCGAGGGAACCTACTAGTGCCAGCTACTAGACTAAATTTATAAACTTATTTAACCTTCAGAACACCCTGACAAAGTGGGTTTTCTATGGAAACTTGTTTTGCCGCCGGGGGTGGGGGGTGGGGGGTGGGGGGTTGGGGGGGAGCTGAGGCTTAGAGGGGCGGATCTTTTGTCCAAGGTCAGGGAGACGAGAGTTGGTGGAGCCTGGGACTTAGTGCCCTAGAAATGACTGTAGAGTTGGCCAGAGAAATCACAGGGGTGTTGGAGGGACCTGGGACAGGAGTGTGTGGCCAGGCCAACCTGGCTGGGCTCTGGGGCGTGGCTGAGACCCTTGGAAGACAGGCCTCAGGGACACGTGGGCCCTGTCTCCGCTGTGGGGATGGGTGGGGCTGTTGGGCAGGGCCGCCCAGCCCTGGCCCACCCTCCTCACCCCTCTCCCTCCCTCCTCCTCCTGCTGCCCCCAGATCCGCTTCATCCTCATCCAGAACCGGGCAGGCAAGACCCGCCTGGCCAAGTGGTACATGCAGTTTGATGACGATGAGAAGCAGAAGCTGATCGAGGAGGTGCACGCCGTGGTCACTGTCCGAGATGCCAAACACACCAACTTTGTGGAGGTGACGGGAAACTCCCCCCCCCGCCCCAGGCCAAAATGCCCCCCCCACTCCCTTGCTTCCTTTTGACCCCTCCTTCCCAGCCTCCTGCCCAACCTCTAATGGCAATAACCCCTCACGCCCTCCTTCCTTCCCACATTCATTTATTCAACATGCTTGCCATCTTCCTTCCTTTGGGGGATACTTTTTAGTGTGAAAATTTTCCGGCGTACAGGTTAGTACAACAAGAGAGAAGTTGATTGGAAACTACCCAGATTTCATAGTATTAAGAGTTTGCTTTTGTTTTTATTTTTATAAATTTATTTATTTATTTATCTAATTTTGGTTGCGTTGGGTCTTCGTTGCTGCGCGGGCTTTCTCTAGTTGCGGCGAGCGGGGGCTACTCTTCCTTGCGGTGCGTGGGCTTCTCATTGCGGTGGCTTCTCTTGTTGCGGAGCACGGGCTCTAGGCGCGTGGGCTTCAGTAGTTGTGGCTCACAGGCTCTAGAGTGCAGGCTCAGTAGCTGTGGCACACGGGCTTAGTTGCTCCACAGCATGTGGGGTCTTCCTGGACGAGGGCTCGAACCCGTGTCCCCTGCATTGGCAGGCGAATTCTTAACCACTGCACCACCAGGGAAGTCCTGCATTTTTGCTTTACCTTTATTCTCTTTTTTCCGGCCGAACAACTTTTTTTTTCTGGTGCCTTTTAAAAACTTACTATAAAGATGCTCAAACACACAAGAGTAGGGAATGGTATAATGAACCATCCCTTGCTGTAGTGTTTTCCATTAAGTTACAGAGATCACGGGGGAATTCCCTGGCGATCCAGTGGTTAGGATTTCTCACTCTCACTGCCAAGGGCCCGGGTTCAATCCCTGGTTGGAGAACTAAGATCCCATAAACCATGCAGTGCAGCCAAAAAAAAAAAATATAAGTTACAGAGACCATGACGTTTCATCCCTAAATATTTCAGGATACATCTCAGAAAATAAAGACACTTCCTTCCATGACCAAAGTATCATCAGGCCTGATAAAATGAGTCATACTTCCTTACTATTATTACTCTAATACCCAATCAATACTTAAATTTCCCCCAAATCATCAAAACTGATTGTCCAAAGCCAGTCAAGGATCTTGGCATTGCTTTTGGTTTCCATGTCTCTTTGGTCTCCATGTCTCTTTGGTCTCTTTATTGAGATGCCGCCAGCTTTAATTCCCACGGGATTAGCCTGTTCAAGAGACCAGGCTGATTGTCCTGTAGAATTCAACAAATATTAATCGGGGGACTGCTGTGTGCCGGGCACTGTTCTAGGCACTGGTGATACAGCAGGGAACGAAACAGACCCAGTCCCTGTCCTTGGAGAGCTGACAGCTGACATTCTAGTGGGTGGGAGACTGTTAGTAAAGATATAGTGTATCAGGTGGTGATAGGTGTCAGGGAGAAAAAAGAAGCAGCTGTGGGGGATGGAATTGCTGGGGTGTGTACAGCAGGGGTTGGAACGCAGGTTAAAATGGTTTGGTCAGGAGGTCTTCATTGAAGAGGGGCCATTTGAGCCCAGACCTGAAGGAACTGAGTGGAAGGAGATGATATCTGAGAAAGGAACATTCCAAGCCCAGGGAACAGCAAGTGCAAAGGCCCTGAGGCAGCAGGAATGTACGGGGGCATTCCTAGAATAGCAAGAAGGCCAGTGTATCTGAGGTGGAGTAAGCCAGGGAGGACGGTGGGAGCAGATGAGATCACTGCAGAAGGCGCAGGGTGTTGTGGGCCGTGGTGAGGACTTGGGCTCTTGCTCTGAGTGAGACGGGAGCCACGGAAGGGTTTTGAGCTGAGGAGGGACATGGGTTGACTTAGGCTTTAGGGATCCCTCTCTAGGGGGCAAGAGCAGAAGCAGGGGGACCACTCAGGAGGTGACCTCTGAGGTCCAGGTGAGAGATGCTGGTGACTGGCACTGGCATGGAAGCAGTAGGGGTGCTGAGAAGCGTTTTGAAGGTATAGCCAACTGAAGGACCAAAGATTGGATGAGGTGTGTGAAAGAAAATGGAGCCACCAGTAGGGGGCGCTGTCACTTTCTCGGATGGGGCCGACTCAGGAAAGAGCAGGTTGAGGTGGAGATCAGCACTGAGGTGTCTGTTCTCATCCCAGCAGAGATGTCCAGGAGGGGATGAAGGGAGAGGAGCGGGGAGGTCAAGGGATGCCCGCTCTCCCGAGGCATCCTGCTGCCGGCGCAGGGTGGGTCCCACACTGAGTGCTAGAAACGGCAGCAACTGAGGGACCCAGAGAGGGGCAGGGAGGCCCGAATAAACAGGAGAAGCCAGAAAGGCTGGCTGGTCAGGTGAAACTGTCACAAGGGGGCCTGACCATCTTAGGTTCCTCCCAATCCAGGCCCACTCCAGCATGTAGCCCTGTGCAGGGCAGTGCTGGTGACACAGTGGTAACAGGAGGGAACCAGGAGGATGACAGCAGGAAAGGGTGAATTTCAAGTAGAGAAGAGTGCTGCTCAGGGTTAGACCTGCCAAGGCCACACCAGCTATGACACTCAGCTGGTAACTTCTCCAGATCAAGTTTTCCTGCCCTCTTGGCTTCCTGTCTTGAACCTTCCACTCCAGAGCAGGGGCCTTCAAACATGTGATCATGTATCTGTATCAGTTTTTTAAAAAAATAGAGTTAGCACCCTGATATATTCTTTTTTCTTTAATTTTTTTTATTACTATTTTTTAAATTGGGGTATAGTTGTTTTAGTTTCTACTGTTCAGCGAAGTGTAGTTCCCGTGCTATACAGCAGGTTCTCATTAGTTATCTATTTTATACATATTAGTGTGTATATATCAATCCCAATCTCCCAGTTCATCCCACCACCCCCCCTCTTTCCCCCGTTGGTGTCCGTATGTTTGTTCTCTATGTCTATGTCTCTATTTCTGCCTTGCAAACTGGTTCCTCTGTACCATTTTTCTAGATTCCACATATATGCGTTAATATACAATATTTGTTTTTCTCTTTCTTACTTCACTCTGTATGACAGTCTCTAGGTCCATCCACGTCTCTACAAATGACTCAATTTCGTTCCTTTTTATGGCTGAGTAATATTCCTTTGTATATGTGTACCACATCTTTATCCATTCATCTGTCGATGGGCATTTAGGTTGCTTCCATGACCTGGCTATTGTAAATAGTGCTGCAGTGAACATTGAGGTGCATGTGTCTTTTTTTTTTTTTGGCTGCATTGGGTCTTTGTTGCTGCACGTGGGCTTTCTCTAGTTGTGGCGAGCGGGGGCTACTCTTTGTTGCAATGCACGGGCTTCTCATTGAGGTGGCTTCTCTTGTTGTGGAGCATGGGCTCTAGGCATGCGGGCTTTAGTAGTTGTGGCACTCAGGCTCAGTAGTTGTGGCACACGGGCTTAGTTGCTCCGCAGCATGTGGGATCTTCCTGGACCAGGGCTCGAACCCATGTTCCCTGCATTGGCAGGTAGATTCTTAACCCCTGCGCCACCAGGGAAGTCCCCCGCATGTGTCTTTTTGAATTATGGTTTTCTCTGGGTATATGCCCAGTAGTGGGACTGCTGGGTCATATGGTAATTCTAGTTTTAGTTTTTTAGGGAACATCCATACTGTTCTCCATAGTGGCTGTATCAATTTACATTCCCATGAACAGTGCAAGAGGGTTCCCTTTTCTCCACACCCTCTCCAGCATTTATTGTTTGTAGATTTTTTGATGCTGGCATTCTGACTGGTGTGAGGTGATACCTCATTGTAGTTTTGATTTGCATTTCTGTGATAGTTAGTGATGTTGAGCATCTTTTCATGTGCCTCTTGGCCATCTGTAAGTCTTCTTTGGAGAAATGTCTACTTAGGTCTTCTGCCCATTTTTTGTTTGGGTTGGGTTTTTTTTTGATATTGAGCTGCATGAGCTGTTTCTATATTTTGGAGATTAATCCTTTGTCCGTTGATTCATTTGCAAATATTTTCTCCCACTCTGAGGGTTGTCTTTTCATCTTGTTTATGGTTTCCTTTGCTATGCAAAAGCTTTTAAGTTTCATTAGGTCCATTTGTTTATTTTTGTTTTCATTTCCATTATTCTAGGAGGTGGGTCAAAAAAGATCTTGCTGTGATTTATGTCAAAGAGTGTTCTTCCTATGATTTCCTCTAAGAGTTTTGTAGTGTCCGGTCTTACATTTAGGTCTTTAATCCAGTTTGAGTTTATTTTTGTTTATGGTGTTAGGGAGTGTTCTAATTTCATTCTTTTACATGTAACTGTCCAGTTTTCCCAGCACCACTTATTGAAGAGGCTGTCTTTTCTCCACTGTATATCCTTGCCTCCTTTGTCATAGATTAGTTGACCATAGATGCATGGGTTTATCTCTGGGCTTTCTACGCTGTTCCATTGATATATATTTTTGTTTTAGTGCCAGTACTATACTGTCTTTATTATTGTAGCTTTGTAGTATAGTCTGACGTCAGGGAGTCTGATTCCTCCAGCTCTGTTTTTTTTTCTTAAGATTGCTTTGGCTATTCGGTGTCTTTTGTGTCTCCATACAAACGTTAAGATTTTTTTGTTCTAGTTCTGTGAAAAATGCCACTGGTAATTTGATAGGGATTGCATTGAATCTGTAGATTGCTTTGGGTAGTACAGTCATTTTCACAGTATTGATTCTTCTAATCCAAGAACATGGTATATCTCTCCATCTGTTTGTGTCATCTTTGATTTCTTTCATCAATGTCTTATAGTTTTCTGACTACAGGTCTTTTACCTCCTTAGGTAGGTTTATTCTTGATATATTCTTACTATCCATGGATTATGTGCAGGAACTACTGTAATAATATTAGAAAACATACTGGGAATCCCCTGGCGGTCCAGTGGTTAGGACTCTGCACTTTCACTGCCAAGGGTGCAGGTTCAATCCCTGGTCAGGGAACTAAGATCCCACAAGCTGAGCAGCGTGGCCAAAAAAAAAAAAAAGTTAGAAAACATGCTCAAAGTATAGGAATTAACAAAAGGATACACTAGGAAAAAAATAAATAAAAATCAGGGGCTTGAGGACTTCCCTGGTGGTGCAGTGGTTAGAAATCTGCCTGCCAATGCAGGGGACACGGGTTTGAGCCCTCGTCCAGGAAGATCCCACATGCCATGGAGCAACTAAGCCCGTGAGCCACAACTACTGAGCCTGTGCTCTAGAGCCCTCGAGCTGCAACTACTGAGCCCATTTGCTGCAACTACTGAAGCCCATGCGCCTAGAGCCCATGCTGCGCAACAAGAGAAGCCAAGCGTAATGAGAAGCCCACGCACTGCAACAAAGAATAGCCCCCACTCACCGCAACTAGAGAAAGCCTGCGCGCAGCAGTGAAGACCCAACACAGTGAAAAATAAATAAATAAAAAAAAGAAAAAAAAAATCAGAGACTTGCGTTGGCTTTTGCAGTCGCCACCAGGTGGCGACACATGCACACACACCAGGCTGGATTTTTCAGAGTTTGGCCAAAGACATGGAGCTTTGCAAGCCAGTACTCATATCTCTATGTGTCTAGCGCTTTATCTACTTACACATGCGTATAAAATTAGAGTCTGTGTCCCTGGTTCATGCATATTTATTCGTGGATTGTGTGTATGTGATAAGGTAGTAATATTTGTATTTATATTATGGTTCAGTTAAGGGCAAGGCTGAGATTGTCTTGGTTACAGGTGGTGAGTGTGCACTGCCCAGCACAAAGCCTGCCACACAATAAGTACTCAGGCAGTGTTTGTGGAATGATTGAGTAGATTAGTTCCAGGCTGAGGAGTTTGACTCTCTCCAGAGGCAACAGGGAGCCACAGAAAGGGGGGAATGGACACCGTGGAACACCCCTGCCTCTCTCTCTGGGCTCTGGGCTTTTGCATAGCCTGTTCCCTCTGCCTAAAGCACTCCTGCCCGTTCACTTCTACTCATCCTCCAGATCTCAGTCCAGATGCCCCCTCCTCCAGGAAGCCCTCCCGGACCCCCATCCTGGGTCAGCTGCCTGCCCCCTTGGGGCTCCCACAGTCTAGCCCTGCCCACTCAGGGGATGACTGAGGATGAATCTGTCTCCACTGGACAGTGAGCCTTAGGCAGGGAGGGCCAGGACCACTGTGTCCCCAGCACAAGGCCAGACACAGAGCAGAGCCTGAGGGACCACACGTGGAACGCAGGACTGAATATGTTGGCTCCACCCTGCCCAGCACGTTGGGTCCTGGGCACGCCCTGTCGCTGACTACCTGCCTGTCTGCCCCGCAGTTCCGGAACTTCAAGATCATTTACCGACGCTACGCCGGCCTCTACTTCTGCATCTGTGTGGACGTCAACGACAACAACCTCGCCTACCTGGAGGCCATCCACAACTTTGTGGAGGTGCGCAGGCGGGCGGGCGCCGTCCCTCGTCCCCTCTGTTGGGATGCACGGGCCCTCCTTGCCCTCCCCTCAGAGGCCGGGGGCGGAGGGCCACTGTCTTTCTCTGCCCACCTCGATGTTTCCTCTGGTCTCTGTCTCTCCCCTTTCCTCAGCTTCTCTCTGCCTTTTTTTTTTTTGCCGTCTCATTCTGATGCCCTCTGTTCCTGTCTCTGTGTGTGTGTCTCTCTCTCCCTGCCCATCTCTCACCACCTCTGTCTTCCTCTCCCAGGTCTTAAACGAATATTTCCACAACGTCTGTGAACTGGACCTGGTGTTCAACTTCTACAAGGTGGGCTCCTGGTGAAGATGAGGAGGAGATGAGGAGGAGGGAGCCGGAGGAGGGGGAAGGGGGGTGGGCCGGACCCCCGCAGCCGCCCCGGTGCCTCCGCGAGGGTCTGTTTCCTGGCACTCGAGTATCAGAGCCCCCAGCTCCCAAGGTTTAGACCAGCATCCTGGGGGTCTCCCCACCTCTCACACCAGGGTCTCCCCTCACCCTCCCTTCACTCAGGTTTACACGGTCGTGGACGAGATGTTCCTGGCCGGCGAAATCCGAGAGACCAGCCAGACGAAGGTGCTCAAACAGCTGCTGATGCTGCAGTCGCTGGAGTGAGGGCGGGCCGGCCCCTCCTGCCCCCGGTCCCGCCCCCGGTCGAGCCTGCTCCCTTCCCCTTTCCAGGCCCGGGGCCCACCCCAGCGGCCCCCTCCCTCAGCTGCCCTGGAGGAAGGCACCCAGCCGGGTCTGGGCCACAAGGGAGGGGGCTGCCCCCCAGGGCCTCTGGGCCCCAGCTGTGGGCGGAGGCCACTCGCGTGTACCGAGTAACCATGCCGTTGTCGTGTGATGCCGTGAGTGCGTGCGTGGAGCCCCCAGTAAACCTGTGGTCCCCGCCTGGCCTCGTGTCTTTTGAGCCCTTGCCTATCTTCCCTGGGAACCAGGGGCAACTCCGGACGCCCTGCCATCAGTGCATCAGGCAGTCAGTCAACAAACACTCCTCGTGAGAATTCCCTGGTGGTCCAGTGGTTAGGACTCTGAGCTTTTGCGACAGGGGGCCTGGGTTCAATCCCTGGTCGGGGAACTATGATCCCACAAGCCGTGCAGGGCAGTCAAAAAAAAAAAAAAGCCCCAACAAACTGCTCGTGCTGAGGGTGGCGGAGGGGGAGTGTAGATGCTTTCCCACCCGTTTCTGCCCACAGAGGGCTGCTGGGGCTGGAAGCGGTGACGGATCTCGACACTGAGCACTTGCTACTAAAATAACGATGCTCAGGGCCGACACCAATGCCTCTCAGGCGCCATTCTAAGCCTTGACTCGTAGTACCTTACTTAATCCTCACAAGATGATGAGGAAGGGACTGTTAGTAGCCCCATTTTCCAGAGGATATCACTGAGCTCAGAGAAGGTTACAAGGCTCGTTCAAGGTCACGTGGCAAGTCTGCAGATGAACCAGGTTGCTTTTGAGCCCAGGCAGGTGGCTCCAGAATCCTTGTTCTTAACCACTAGGCCGGAGGTGCAGGCGCTGGGCCCAGTGTTCAGTGGTTCTCAGCAGTGGCACTGCTGGCACTTGGGGTAGGAAGATTCTTCACTGTGTAAGACTGTCCACCTCCATCTGCCAAGTGCCAGCACCGAGTGGCCCTCAGCACTTGTGACAACAGAAAACACTCCTGCATATTTCTTTTTTTTCTTTTCTTTTCTTTCTGGCTGCACCGTGTGGCTTCTGGGATGTTAGTTCCCCGACCAGGAACTGAACCCAGCACCACGGCAGTGAAAGCGCCGAGTCCTAACCACTAGACCACCAGGGAGCTCCCCCCATGTGTTTCTAGTGCCCTCTGGAGGGGCTGTGCCCCCTCCCCCCATGCCCACTGAGAGCAGAGTGATGGCCGCTGGCTGCAGCCATGACTGGCATCCTTGGCAGAGCTGAGAATACTAGGCACATCCCGTCCGCTTCCATTAATGTGACACAGCTTCGCGTCAGTCTCCCAACTGCAGGGGGTAGGTTGTGTCCCAGCTCAGCTACATACACACTATGCAACCTTGGGGTAAGTCACTTAACCTCTCTTGCCTCTGTTTCTTCATCTGGAAAGTGAGTCGACTATGGTTTTTAATCTCATGGTGTGTTCTTGAGGAGTATATGAGTTAATCCCGGGACAGTTTAGGGTAGTACCTCGCATCAGTAAGCATGCATTCACTGCACAGACATTAAGTGCCTGCTGTGTGCAAAGCCCTGTGAGAGAAAAGATGTTTATAGATGTGAACGGTGAGCACTGACTATAATCATTGTCATTTTACATGTGGGACACTGAGGCTTGGGGAGGTGAATTCCCTTCTAGATACAATCACTCCAACAGTGTAGTCGTTTCTTGTTGCTGCTGTAACAAGTTATCACAAACTTACTGGCTTAAACTAACAGGACTTTGAGACTGACCACCCTGGAGGGGTGAGGGTGTCGGGGGTGGGGGGCACCCAGGCTGAGGCCTGGATCTTCGGCTGGGTGACGGGGTGGGAGGTAAGGTCCTTCCTGAGATGGGGAAAGAGCAGGTTGGAGGAATATGCCAAGGTTATTAGAACATGGAGAGTGTTTTAACTTCCTAAGGCTGCTGTAACAAATGACTACAAGCTAGGTGGGTTAGAACAAGAGGAATTGATTCCGTCTCAGTTCTAGAGGCCAGAAATTTGAAATCCAGGTGTCAGCAGGGTCGTGTTCCCTCTGAAGGCTCTGGGGGAAGATGCTTCCTTATCTCTTCCAGCTTCTCATGGCCCCTGACATTCCTTGGCTTGTGGCTGCATCTCTCCAATCTCTGCCTGGTCTTTCCTCTATGTCTGCATCTTCTACTTTTCTATCCCTTATAGGGACACTTGTCATTGGATTTAGGGCCCACCCAGATAATCGAGGACGATCTCATCTCAAGGTCTTTAACTTAATTACATCTGCAAAGATGTAATTTTTTTCCAAATAAAGTCACACTCATAGGCTCCAGGATGTAGACATGTTTTGGGGGCTACCATCAACCCACTAGAGTGAGTGTGAGCTCTTGGGGGTCACCCAGGAAAGGACCAGGAGGCCTTTGGACACACAGACCTGAGGCTCACAGAAGGAAGGATGCAGAGAGCGTTTGCTTATTTGTGTATTCAACAAATGTTTCTCGGGCACCTACTATGTGCCAGTCACTGTTTTAGTACCAGGGGATACAGCAGTGAGCAGAACAAATCCCCTGCCCTCAGAGAGCTCAGTCCCCTGAGGGTGATGGGGCAATGCATAAAGAAGCAAGTCCATGTCTGGTATGTCAGAAAGTGAGGAGTGCTATAGAGGCAAATCAAACAATGAGGACAGAAGGAAGCCTGGCAGATGGCACTGCTATTCTAGATGGATGGTCAGGAGGGCCTGGCTGGAGGAGGTGACATTTGAGCTGAGACTGAAGGAGGTGAGGGAAGGAGCCATGGGAAATTTCAGGGGAAGAGTATTGTAGGCAGAGGAAACAGCAAGTGCAAAGGCCCTGGGGCAGAACATGCAAGGAGGCCAGTATAGCCGGAACAGAGTGAGCAAAAGGGACAGTGGAGGCGACGTGTTCATAAAATAGAAGGATTAGAGGTGGAAGACAGAACACACAAGGTCAGACCTGCTGTGGTGAGGACATTGGGTTTATTCTGTGTGAGATGAGAGCCATCCGGAAGGACTTTTTTTTGGAGGGTTTGGGAGAGGGTAGTAACAACCTTATTGAGATATAACTCACATACCATACATTGTATGGTATGTAATTCACCCATTTAAAATGTACAATTCAGTTGGTTTTTCTTTCTGTCTTTCTTTTTTTTGCCACGCAGCTTGCAGGATCTTAGTTCCCCAACCAGGGATCAAACCTGGGCCCTCGGCAGTGAAAGCGCCGAGTCCTAACCATTGGACCACCAGGGAATTCCCCAATTCAGTAGTTTTTTTTTTTTTTAAGAATATTCAGAGTTGTTTTACTGTCATCACAATCCACTTCAGAACATTTCATCACCCCCCAAAAAAACCAGTACCCTTAGCTATCAATCATCCCTCAATCCCTCCATCCCCTTTCCCCAGCCCTAGGTAATCTACTAATCCACAGTCTACTCTCTGTCTCTGTGGATTTGCCCATTCTGGACATTTCATAGAAATGGAATCATACAATATGTGGGGCACGGGAGTGTTCTGAGCCAAAGAGGGACGGCAGTCTGCCACATCTGACACAGGAAGTCAAGGGTGGGAGCCGGGAGCCAGTGAGGAGGTGACCGCAATGATCTAGGCGAGAGGTGATGCTGGCTTGGGACAAGGTGGGGGCAAGGCGATGGGAGTAGAGAGAAGTGATCGGATTCTGGACACATTTTAAAGGTGGAATCAGTAGGATTTGCTGACGATTTGATGTAGGGCGAGAGAGAAGTCAGGGATCACTCACAATTTTACAACCCGAGCATCTGGAAGACCGGAATCACCTTTTCCAGAAGCAAGAAGACAGTGGGGGGAATATGTCAAGTTTGAGCTCTTGGGCCTCCAAGGGGAGGTGCTGCGGAGGGAGTGATTGTGTGGGTCTGGGGTTCGGGAGAGAGATCCAGGGCGAAGATAGACATTTGAAAGCACCAGATGTTATTTACTGCCATGAGATCAGCTGAGATCACCAAGGGAACAGGTGTGAAGACAGAAGAGATCTGCAGAAAGAGATCAGGGAAAAGAGAAGAAATCAGAAAACGAAACAGAGAAGGAACAGCCAATGAGAAGGAAAACCATCTAGTGCAGCATCCTGGAATCCAGAGGAAAAAGCGTGCTCAGGAGGAGAGTATATTCACGCGTTAAATGCTGTGAGATCACCGCAGCTCCATGAGAATGGCTCGTTTAAAACTACCGAATGCGTGGGATTTCGCTGGCCATCCAGTGTTTAAGACTCCACGCTTCCAATGCAAGGGGCCTGGGTTCCATCCCTGCTTGGGGAACTAAGATCCCACATGCCTCCTGGTATGGCCAGGAAAAAAACAAAATAACCGAGTGCAGGCAAGCACCCAGGGCAGCCGGAACTCTCGTACATTGCTGGTGGGAACACAAAATGGGGCTGGTTCTCTGGAATGGTCTGGCAGGTTCTTATAAAGTTAAACATTACACTTACTTTATGGCTCAGCAATCCCTCTCCTATTTGTTTACCCAAGAGAAATAAAAACTGATGTGCAAAATTTCCACATGAACCTAAGTTAAATGAAGACCTATGTGCACGCAAAAACTTGTCCATGAATGCTCATAGCAGCATTATTCACAGTAGCCAAAAGGTGGAGACAACGCAGAGGCCCATCAACTGATGAAAGGATAAATAAGATATTCTGTGTCCACACAATCAATTCTTCTTCAGCCATAAAAAGAAAGAAGCATTGATATGTGCTAGAACATGGATGAACTCTGAAAACGTATGCTGACTGACAGAAGCCAGTCATAAAAGACCACGTTTTGTATGATTCTATTTATATGAAATTTCCAGAAGAGGCAAATCCCTGTTGACAGAAAGTAAATTAATGATTGGGAAGGGTTGCGGAGAATGGGCTTTGGAGGTTGATAGCCAGAGGGTACAGGGCTTCTTTTCGAGGTGATGAAAATGTTCTAAAATTGGTTGTGGTGATGGTTGCACAACTCCATGAACATATGAAAAATCATTGAATTGTACACTTTTTTTTTTGTCTTTTGTTCTATTTTTGTTTTTGTTTTTCTCGGGGTTTTTTAAAAAGATTTAATTTTATTTATTTTTTTGGCTGTGTTGGGTCTTCGTTGCTGCGCGCGGGCTTTCTCTAGTTGTGGCGAGCGGGGGCTACTCTTAGTTGTGGTGTGCGGGCTTCTCATTGCGGTGGCTTCTCTTGTTGTGGAGCACAGGCTCTAGGCCCGCGGGCTTCAGTAGTTGTGGTGCGCGCGGGCTCAGTAGTTGTGGCATGCGGGCTTCAGTATTTGTGGCTCGCGGGCTCTAGAGCGCAGGCTCAGTAGTTGTGGCGCACAAGGCTTAGTTGCTCCGCGGCATGTGGGATCTTCCGGGACCAGGGCTCGAACCCGTGTCCCCTGCATTGGCAGGTGGATTCTCATCCACTGCGCCACGGGGAAGTCCCTGTATTTTTGAATTGTATGCTTTAAATGGGCTTATTGAATGGTATGTGAGCTATAGCTTAATAATGCTTAATCACAATAATGAATGAATAAATGAATAAAATAAATAAATAAAATTTACCTTGCAGTTGCAAACAGAAAAACAAAACCCCAAACCCCAGCGTGTTTCTGTTTACAGTGGCTTTATTCATAAGCACCCCAAATCGGAAGCAATCCAAATGTCCTTCAACAAGTAAATGGATAAACAAACTGCGGTCCATCCAGGCAATGGACTATTTTTCAGCATGGGTAAGGAAAGCAGCTGATACACTCAACAGCGTGGATGAATCTCAAATCTCAAATCTTTATGCTGAGGGAGAAAAGCCAAACCTGGAAAGCTACATGCTGTATAATTCCATCATACGACATTGTTATAAAAGTGAAGTGACTGGGAATTCCCTGGCGGTCCAGTGGTTAGGACTCTGCACTTTCACTGCCAAGGGCCTGGGTTCAATCCCCAGTCAGGGAACTAAGATACTGTAAGATGTGTGGCGAGACCAAAAAAAAAAAAAAAAAAAGCCAAGTGACTGAGGACAGATCAGGTGTTTCCAGGGGCTGGGAGTGAGCTGGGGGCTCAGTCAAAGCGGAGCACGAGGGAACTTTTGAGGGGTGATGGAATTCTTCCATATCTCCATTGTGAGGGTGGTTATCTGACCTTCTGCCCTGTCAAAGCTAATGGAAGTGTCCACTAAAAAGGGTGAATTTTAGTATATGCACGTTATACCCCCATCATCTGACAAAAATGCTTCTGAAGCCCAAATGTTGATCAACTGATGAATGGATAAACAAAACCTGGTATAGCCATATAAGAGAGTATTATCCAGCCATTGAAAGGAATGAAGTTCTGGGAATTACCTGGCAGTCCAGTAGTTAGGACTCTGCGCTTCCACTGCAGGGGGCACTGGTTCAATTCCTGGTCCAGGAACTAAGATCCCACACGCCAGCACATCAGAAAAAAAAAAAAAAAAGAAAGAAAAAAGGAAGGAATGAAGTTCTGATGTGTTCTACGACATGGATGAACCTTAAAAACATTATGTCATGTGAAAGAAGCCAGACACAAGAGGCCACAGAATGTATGATTCCATGTAGTATAGAAAATATCTAGAATAGGCAGCTCCCTAGATACAGAAAGTACATTAGTGGTTGTCAGGGGCTGGGTTGATGGGGGAGGAATGGGGAGTCACTGTTTAACACACACAGGGTTTCCTTTTTCGGGTGATGAAAATGTTTTGGAGCTGGATAGTGATGATGGTTGCACAATCTAGTTACTATATGAAAAACGACTGAATCGCTCACTTTAAAAAGGTGAATTTGGGGGACTTCCCTGGCGGCACAGTGGTTAAGAATCTGCCTGCCAATGCAGGGGTCATGGGTTCGATCCCTGGTTCGGGAAGATCCCACACGCCACGGAGCAACTAAGCCCGTGAGCCACAACTACTGAGCCCATGTGCTGCAACTACTGAAGCCCATGCACCTAGAGCCCATGCTCCGCAACAAGAGAAGCCACAGCAATAAGAAGCCCATGCACTGCAACGAAGTGTAGCCCCCGCTCGCTGCAACTAGAGAAAGCCAGCGCACAGCAATGAAGACCCAACGCAGCCAAAAATCAATCAATCAATAAAATTTTTTTAAAAAAAAGTGAATTTGGGGAATTCGCTGGTGGTCCAATGGTTAGGACTCAGCACTTTCACTGCGGGGGCCCGGCTTCGATCCCCTGTTAAACAAAAATGGTGAATTTTATGTGGTATATATATACAATGGAATACTACTCAGCCATTACAAAGAATGAAGTAATGCCATTTGCAGCAACATGGATGGACCTAGAGATTATCATACTAAGCGAAGTAAGTCAGACAGGGAAAGACAAGTATCATATGTTATCACTTATATGTGGAATCTAAAATATGACGCAAATGAACATATCTACAAAGCAAAAGCTGACTCACAGACATAGAGAACAGACTTGTGGTTGCCAAGGGGGAGGGGGTGGGGGAGGGAAGGACTGGGAGTTTGGGGTTAGCGGATGTAAACTATTACAATGAGATGGAGGGGCAACAGGGTCCTGCTGTGTAGCTCAGGGAACTATATTCAATATCCTGTGATAGGGATTTCTCTGGTGGCGCAGTGGTTAAGACTCCATGCTCCCGATGCAGAGGGCCTGAGGTTCAATATTGCGTCAGGGAACTAGATCCCACATGCATGCCACAACTAAGAGTTCGCATGCCGCCACTAAGAGTTCCCATGCCACAACTAAGGAGTCCATGTGCCGCAACTAAGATCCGGTGCAACCAAATAAATAAATATTAAAAAATATATACCCTGTGATAAATCACGGTGGAGGAGAATATGAAAAAGTATATATATATGTGTGTAGCTGAGTCACTTTGCTGCGCAGCAGAAATTAAACACAGCATTGTAGATCAACTATACGTTAATAAAATTTTTTTTTAAAAGGTGAACTTTACAGTATGTATATTTCAAAAAACAAAACAAAACAAACAAAAAAGCTGAGCAGTCAAATAGGAGAAGTGCTGAGAACAAGCCACTGGATTTGGTAAGGTGCGGGTCAGAGGGGCTGGTGGAGTGAGGAGGATGAAACCCACAGGAGTGGCTTCCGGAGAGGCGGGGGTGGGGGTGGGGTGGGGGGTGGGGGGGGTGGGGGGTGGGGGTGGGGTGGGGGGTGGGGTGGGGGGTGGGGGGTGGGGCGGGGAGGAATGGGGCGCAAATCCCGATCAACCCCGTGGAGGAAGTTTTGCTATAAAAGACGGAAATAGCGCAGTGGCTGGAAGGGCATCATGCGGGGTCAAGGAGATGGGGATTGTGCTTTTTTTTTTTTTTTGAAATAGACAATATTGCAGCGTGTTTCATGCAGCTGGGAATGGTGCAACTGGCAAGGGGGACTTGAAAATGCAGGAAAGAGTCAGGGGTTGGGGAGGAAGAAAGGGGGGATCCAGGCAACGAGGGGACATGGGCTCATTCCTAGGATCAGTTGGGAAGGCAGGGTGGGCGGGCACCGAAGCAGGTGGAGGTGGTGTTGGAATTCACGACAGTTCTTTCTCTGATGGAGTCTATCTCCACGTTGACATGGGAAGCAAGGCCATGGGCTGAGAGGGAGAGGGGCGGCTGCCACCAGGGCCGTCCCCCTGAGACTGAATAGGGTGGTGGAACTTGTGGGGTGGAGCCCAACCTCCGCTTCCACTCCACTTAAGCTCGTTGTTGCCATGTGGAGAGGTGGGCCCAGTATGGCTGGATCTGATTTTTCAAGAGACATTGGTGGGACTTCCCTGGTGATCCAGTGGTTAAGACTCTGTGCTCCCAATGAAGTGGGCACAGGTTCAGTCCTTGGTCGGGGATCCCGCCTGCCGCACTGCCAAAAAAAAAAAAAAAAGACATTGACAATCTAGAGGGTTTTTTAATTATTATTTTTTTAACTAAAAATTTTTAATTGAAGTATGGTTGATTTACAACAACCTAGAGTTTTTTATTTTATTTTATTTTTTAAATAAATTTATTTATTTATTTATTTATTTTTGGCTGTGTTGGGTCTTCGTTTCTGTGCGAGGGCTTTCTCTAGTTGCGACGAGCGGGGGCCGCTCTTCATCGCGGTGCGCCGCTCTTCATCGCGGTGCGCGGGCCTCTCACTGTCACGGCCTCTCTTGTTGCGGACCACAGGCTCCAGACGCGCAGGCTCAGTAGTTGTGGCTCACGGGTCCATGTGGGATCTTCCCAGACCAGGGCTCAAACCCGTGTCCCCTGCATTGGCAGGCAGACAACCACTGCACCACCAGGGAAGCCCCAACCTAGAGTTTTTTAAATTTTTTTTAAAGAAAACACATCCAGTGGTTAGACTGAGCCATGTGTTTGCAGTTCCTGGTGCAAGTGGACTAAAGCAGAAGCCAGACTTAGCTCTGGGCTTTCAAGGAAGTCCAGTGTTTAATTGGGAGACACAGAGGAACTTGAGAAAAGCACCAAACGAGGAAGTTGCTGAAATGTTACTGGGCGGCCTGCTCCAGGCCCCGCAGGTTCTAAGTTTTTTTTTGTTTTTTTAAAAATCTATTTATTTTACTTATTTTATTTTTGGCTGTGTTGGGTCTTTGTTGCTGCACGCGGGCTTTCTCTAGTTGCGGCGAGTGGGGGCTACGCTTTGTTGTGGCGCACGGGCTTCTCACTGCAGTGCCTTCTCTTGTTGCAGAGCATGGGCTCTAGGCGCCCAGGCTTCAGTAGTTGTAGCACACGGGCTCAGTAGTTGTGGTGCACGGGCTTAGTTGCCCCGCAGCATGTGGGATCTTCCCGGACCAGGGCTCGAACCCATGACCCCTGCATTGGCAGGCGGATTCTTAACCACTGCGCCACCAGGGAAGCCCTGTTCTAAGGTTTTTAAAGGCATCATCCCACTTAATCTTCAGAACGGCACTGCCAAGTATAATAGCTATTGGCATTATCGTTGCCATCGCCAGGATGAGCTTCTCTTTGCAGATAAGGAAACTCTGGTTCCGAGAGGAAAGACCATTTGCCCAAAGACACGCAGTAGGATGAGACTGGAATGCTGGAGGCAGGTTGTTTCTGTTTTCTTTAAGGGGACAGATATTGGAGAGGGATCCCCCCAGAAGGTAAGAAAGAAAGTAGGAAAGAATTTCAGAGATGGAGTGAGATTTATCTTATAGTTAATGTAATTCCTCTCAGTAGCCACCCTCCCCCCTCTAAAAACAAACTTTCCATTCTTAAGAAACTGATTATCAAGTTTATGTCGTGTTATGGTTTGAATTGAGTCCCCCCTCCAAACAAGAGTCCACCCCTCCATCACCTCAGAATATAACCTCATTTGGAGATTGGGTCTGTTTTTTTGTTATGTTTTTTTTTGGCCGTACCACACGGCATGTAGGATCTTATTTCCCCAACCAGGGATGGAACCTGTGCCCCCTTGCAGTGGAAGCTCGGAGTCTTAACCACTGGACTGCCAGGGAAGTCCTGGACATTGCATCTTTACAGAGGTGATCAAGTTAAAATGAGGCCATTAGAGTGGGCCCTAATCCAATAGGACTGATGTCCTTTAAGAAGGGGAGATTTAGGGAATTCCCTGGTGGTCCAGTGGTTAGGAGCTGGTGCTTTCATTGCCATGGCCCGAGTCCGGGGAACTTAGATCCTGCAAGGCGAATGCGAGGCCTAAATAAATAAATAAATAATAAAAGAAAGGAAGATTTGGGCACAGAGACAGGCTCAGAGGAAAGACAAAGTGAAGAGACACAGGGAGAAGATGCCCTCTACAAACCAAGAAGAAAGGTCTGGAACAGATTCTCCCTTCCAGCCCTCAGAAGGAACCCACCCTGCTACACCTTGATCTTGGGCTTCTAGCCTCCAGAACCATGAGCCAGTAAGTTTCTGTTGTTTAGGCTCCCAGTCTGTGGGACTTTCTTCAAGCAGCCTTAGGAAACGAATTCATGTTGGAAAACAAAGGGACAAGGAGAGGCAAGATAATCTTTTTTTTTTTTTTTAATAAATTTATTTATTTTATTTATTTATTATTTTTGGCTGCGTTAGGTCTTCGTTGCTACTCTACGTTGTGCTGCCTGGGCTTCTCACTGCAGTGCCTTCTCTTGTTGCGGAGCATGGGCTCTAGGCACACGGGCTTCAGTAATTGTGGCACACTGGCTCAGTAGTTGTGGAGCCCAGGCTTAGTTGCTCCGCGACATGTGGGATCTTCCCGGACCACGGCTCGAACCCGTGTCCCCTGCATTGGCAGGCAGACTCTCAACCACTGCGCCACCAGGGAAGCCCCAACCTAGAGTTTTTTAAATTTTTTTTAAAGAAAACACGTCCAGTGGTTAGACTGAGCCATGTGTTTGCAGTTCCTGGTGCAAGTGGACTAAAGCAGAAGCCAGACTTAGCTCTGGGCTTTCAAGGAAGTCCAGTGTTTAATTGGGAGACACAGAGGAACTTGAGAAAAGCACCAAATGAGGAAGCTGCTGAAATGTTACTGGGCGGCCTGCTCCAGGCCCCGCAGGTTCTAAGTTTTTTTTTGTTTTTTAAAAAATCTATTTATTTTACTTATTTTATTTTTGGCTGTGTTGGGTCTTCGTTGCTGCACGCGGGCTTTCTCTAGTTGTGGCGAGCGGGGACTACACTTCATTGTGCACGGGCTTCTCATTGCGGTGGCTTCTCTTGTTGCAGAGCACGGGCTCTAGGCGCCCAGGCTTCAGTAGTTGTAGCACGCGGGCTCAGTAGTTGTAGCACACGGGCTCAGTAGTTGTGGTGCACGGGCTTAGTTGCCCCGCAGCATGTGGGATCTTCCCGGACCAGGGCTCGAACCCATGACCCCTGCATTGGCAGGCGGATTCTTAACCACTGCGCCACCAGGGAAGCCCTGTTCTAAGGTTTCTAAAGGCATCATCCCACTTAATCTTCAGAACGGCGCTGCCAAGTATAATAGCTATTGGCATTATCGTTGCCATCGCCAGGATGAGCTTCTCTGTGCAGATAAGGAAACTCTGGTTCCGAGAGGAAAGACCATTTGCCCAAAGACACGCAGTAGGATGAGACTGGAATGCTGGAGGCAGGTTGTTTCTGTTTTCTTTTTTTTTTTTTTTTTAATTAATTTATTTATTTACTTATTTATGGCTGTGTTGGGTCTTCCTTTCTGTGCGAGGGCTTCCTCTAGTTGTGGCAAGCGGGGGCCACTCTTCATCGCGGTGCGCGGGCCTCTCACTGTCGCGGCCTCTCTTGTTGCGGAGCACAGGCTCCAGACGCGCAGGCTCAGTAGTTGTGGCTCACAGGCCCAGTTGCTCCGCGGCATGTGGGATCTTCCCAGACCAGGGCTCGAACCCGTGTCCCCTGCATTGGCAGGCGGATTCTCAACCACTGCGCCACCAGGGAAGCCCGTTTCTGTTTTCTTTAAGGGGACAGATATTGGAGAGGGATCCCCCCAGAAGGTAAGAAAGAAAGTAGGAAAGAATTTCAGAGATGGAGTGAGATTTATCTTATAGTTAATGTAATTCCTCTCAGTAGCCACCCTCCCCCCTCTAAAAACAAACTTTCCATTCTTAAGAAACTGATTATCAAGTTTATGTCGTGTTATGGTTTGAATTGAGTCCCCCCTCCAAACAAGAGTCCACCCCTCCATCACCTCAGAATATAACCTCATTTGGAGATTGGGTCTGTTTTTTTGTTATGTTTTTTTTTGGCCGTACCACACGGCATGTAGGATCTTATTTCCCCAACCAGGGATGGAACCTGTGCCCCCTTGCAGTGGAAGCTCGGAGTCTTAACCACTGGACTGCCAGGGAAGTCCTGGACATTGCGTCTTTACAGAGGTGATCAAGTTAAAATGAGGCCATTAGAGTGGGCCCTAATCCAATAGGACTGATGTCCTTTAAGAAGGGGAGATTTAGGGAATTCCCTGGTGGTCCAGTGGTTAGGAGCCGGTGCTTTCATTGTCATGGCCCGAGTCCGGGAAACTTAGATCCTGCAAGGCGAATGCGAGGCCTAAATAAATAAATAAATAATAAAAGAAAGGGAGATTTGGGCACAGAGACAGGCTCAGAGGAAAGACGAAGTGAAGAGACACAGGGAGAAGATGGCCCTCTACAAACCAAGAAGAAAGGTCTGGAACAGATTCTCCCTTCCAGCCCTCAGAAGGAACCCACCCTGCTACACCTTGATCTTGGGCTTCTAGCCTCCAGAACCATGAGCCAGTAAATTTCTGTTGTTTAGGCTCCCAGTTTGTGGGACTTTCTTCAAGCAGCCTTAGGAAACGAATTCATGTTGGAAAACAAAGGGACAAGGAGAGGCAAGATAATCTTTTTTTTTTTTTTTTATAAATTTATTTATTTTATTTATTTATTATTTTTGGCTGCGTTAGGTCTTCGTTGCTACTCTACGTTGTGCTGCCTGGGCTTCTCACTGCAGTGCCTTCTCTTGTTGCGGAGCATGGGCTCTAGGCACAGGGGCTTCAGTAGTTGTGGCATGCTGGCTCAGTAGTTATGGAGCCCAGGCTTAGTTGCTCCGCGACATGTGGGATCTTCCCGGACCACGGCTCTAACCCGTGCCCCCTGCATTGGCAGGCAGATTCTTAACCACTGCGCCACGAGGGAAGCCCAAGGCAAGATAATCTTGAGGAAGAATATGAGAGGGCTTCCCTAAGCAGTCTTCCAGATCATTATTATTCAGCCTGAGCAACTAAGAGACCATGGTATTTGCATAATATTAGACGAGCAGGTTAACAAAAAAAAAACAGAGGGCCCAGAAACAGTCCCATGCATCCAAGGAGATCTGATACAAAACAGAGGTTGCCTTTCAGGTCATGGGGGCAGGGTGTGGGTTATCCATGTGGGGCAGGAGATCCGATCTCTACCTCACATCATACACAAAAGTCATCCTCGGTAGGTTGTAAGACAAAATGCTTAGAAGAAAACATGAGAGAATAGTTTTATGACCTTGAGGTTAAGAAGGACTGCTGCATTAAAAATAATTGTAATTATGGGACTTCCCTGGCGGTCCAGTGGTTAAGACTCCCCTGCTCCCAATGCAGGGGGCCCAGGTTCGATCCCTGATCAGGGAACTAGATCCCACACACAACGCAGCCAGTAATAATAATAATAATAATAATAATAATAATAAATTCAGTTTTGAAAGAATGCATTCCTATGTTCCAAATTCGATAGCTACAAAAATGGGTACAGTGAAAAAAATGTGCCCCTTAATCCTTATCCCCCAACCACCTTGTTCCCTTCCCTGGAGTCAACTGGTATAACCAATTTTTTGTTATCCTTCCAGATATACATTATGCCTAGAGAAGCAATATAAACACACACACTCGCACACACACACCCTCCCCCACTCTTTTAATGCAGACGATGGCATATTGATCACACAATTTCTTCACCTTGGAGATGATTCCAAAGGAATAGGTAAAGAACTTTGTTATTCTTTTAGCAGTGTGTGTGGTAGAGAAAGATTTCTTAGGATACAAAAAGTACTAACCATAAAATAAAAGACTGCATTAAAAGTAAAGCCTCTGGGCATCAGAAGATCCCCAAAACAAAATGAAAAGATGAGCCACAAGTTGTGAGAGGATATTTACAACACATGTAACTGACAGAGGGATTCATATCCACAATATATAAAGAACTCCTACAAATCAATAAGAAAAAGACAAAGAGCAGAATGGGAAAATGTGCAAAAGAGGGAGGGGAAAACAGCTTCAGAAGTCCTGGAAGATGGGGAAAGGGGGCAGGTTATGCACATGGGGTGGGAGATTGGATCTCTACCTCAAGCCACACACTCAAAATAGCTGAGATGTGGCCCATCAGTAGTAGTTATCAGTGACCTGGTGAAGGAGGGCCTGGCAGAAGGGTGTGGGAGCCTCAGTAACCCAGCTGAGAGTGAATTCAAGGTGGAGATGGGAGAGATTATTTCTTTCTGGCCTGGGGAAGGGAGAGGCCGGCCCAGCCCAGAGGGAAAATGTTAGGTGAAAGACTGGCTCCGTGCCTGACACCTGCCTGAGTCTTGTCGAGGTTGGGTCAGCCTTGCCTTTCCTTCCCTGTGATGCAATCCTGCCCTTGTCTGACAACATCCTCTTTATTTATTTATTTTTTGATATCTTTATTGGATTATAATGGTTTTACAATGTTGGTTAGTTTCTGCTGTACAACAAAGTGAATCAGCTATATGTATACATATATCCCCATAACCCCTTCTTCTTGAGCCTCCCTCCCACCCTCCCTATCCCACCCCTCTAGGTCGTCACAAAGCACCGAGCTGATCTCCCTGTGCTATGCGGCTGCTTCCCACTAGCCATCCATTTTACATTTGGTAGTGTATATATGTCAGTGCTACTCTCTCATTTTGTCCCAGCTTCCCCTCCTGCCCCCGACATGTCCTCAAGTCTGTTTTCTACATCTGTGTCTTTATTCCTGCCCTGCCACTAGGTTCATCAGTACTGTTTTTTTAGATTCCATATATATGTGTTAGCATATGGTATTTGTTTTTCTCTTGCTGACTTACTTCACTCTGTGTGACAGACTCTAGGTCCATCCACCTCATTACAAATAATTCAATTTCGTTCCTTTTTATGGCTGAGTAATATTCCATTGTATATATGCGCCACATCTTCTTTATCCATTCTTCTGTCAATGGACACTTAGGTTGCTTCCATGTCCTGGCTATTGTAAATAGTGCTGCAATGAACATTGTGGTGCATGACTCTTTTTGAATTATGGTTTTCTCAGGGTATATGCCCTGTAATGGGATTGCTGGGTCGTATGGTAGTTCTATTTTTAGTTTTTCAAGGAACCTCCATACTGTCCTCTGTAGTGGCTCTTATCAATTTACATTCCCACCAACAGTGCAAGAGGGTTCCCTTTTCTCCACACCCTCTCCAGCGTTTATGACAACATCCTCTTTAACTGACATAGTACAGGTCGGGCACTTTCTCATGTGTGTCTGGGGGCTGAGTGCTTTGAGTACCCTATTTCCTTCAGTGGCATGGAAACCACCGTCCTTCCAGGTGATTAGGCTGGAAACTTTGAAGGGATCCATGCGTCTTCTCTGCTTCTCACACCCCACGTCCCAGCCAGCAGGAAATCCCGTTGGCTTGGCCTTCAACATGTATCCAAAGTCTGACTCCCAAACTACCACCCTGGTCCAGCTGCCAGCATCTCCCACCTGGACTATGGCAGTCGCTTCCTTGCTGCTTCTGCCCTTGCCTGCAACAGAAAATCCCCTGCCTGCTAGCAGAATCCTTCTACGGGAAGTGAATGATGTCACTTCCCTCCTCAAATTCCTCCTGTGGCTTCCGCCTCAGTCAGCACGACCCATGAGGTCCCTGTCCCCTCTCTAACCTCCTCTCTCCACCTCCCCTTCGCTCACTCTATTCCAGGCACACTGGCCTCATTGCTCTGCTTTGACCTTACTCGACACAGTCCTGCCTCAGGGCCTTTGCACTTGCTGTTCCTCTGCCTGGGACCCCCTTCCCCCGGATTTTTGTGTGGCTCATTTGCTCACCTCCTTCAGGTCTCTGCTCAAACGTCACCTCCTCAGTTGGGCTTTCCTGACCTCACCAAAGAAAATAGTTATCCTTGTCTTCATACGTCGTATCACCATTTATCTCAGAACCTATTTTATTTCTTGATTTCTTCCCACTACACTTATTACCACTAGATGTGATCGATAGATAGATAGAAAGACAGTGTCATCACTAGAGTGTCAGCTCCACAGGGCAAGGATAGCTGTCTTGTTCACTGCTCTCTTTCATGCTGAAAAGGAGAGATATTCAATAATCACGCTTAATAGATACTCAATAAATAGTAAGTAAATGAATGAACAAATAGCCCTAAAATGTAGGTACTATGACTATCCCATTTTGCTGATGAGGAGGCTGAGGGTGAAGTCGCCCACCCAAGACCTTCCCACTTGTTGAGTTCTTATGGCAGGTCAGCCCTGGACATGCAGGCTCTCGAAGGAGGTCAGGATTGTCTCCCCCACTTGGCAGGTGAGGGGCCCGAGGATCAGAGATGTGAAGTCACTTAGCTGGAGCCACACAGCCAGGAAGTTCCGGGATTGAAGGAGGTCTGTCTGCAGCCAGGGCTATCCTCTCACCTTTACTGGCTGGAGAGTCTCCGTGCCAAAGCCTTCATCGAAAGATTGAGCATCCTCTTGTCATGTGTTGTCGTTTTGAGTGTTTTTGTTTGTTTGTTTGTTTTTCGTTATCAACTCATTGGCTCACCCTGGGCCCTCTCTACCCCATCCAGTGCCCACCCCTGCATTTATTTTTGAAGCAAATCCCAGGAGTCATATCATCCATGTGCACATTCCTTGGTGTCCAGGCAGCCTTAGAAGTGCTGACTCTTCACACACGAGAATCATGAAATGACAGATTGGTCAGCCTCTGGAAGTGATGTCGTGATCTCCACGATGCTGGTTGACTTTGTGGAATTGATTAGAGTTGTGACCAACAGTGAAGTCACCAAAGCCAGATGGCCTGGGTTCAAAGCCAGCTTCCCCACTCACTGGCTGGCTGCACAGCCTCAGGAGCGAGGCTCAGTTTTCTCATCTGTCAAATGGGGGCAATAATAGCAGTCCCTACTACACAGGGCTATTGCGAGCAGTTAAATGAACGAATATGCACCAAGCATTTAGAACAGAACCTGCACTTAGTGAGAGCAAATATTTGTCTTTGAGATTTCAAATCCTTGAGCTATAAAACTCCCAGCAGTCATCTAAAACAAACACCAGAGCACAATTTCCTGTGGCACGATCAGTGAAGATGACTAAACCAGTATTTTGGTACATATTTTGAAAAATGCCAAAATGCTATTAGTAACACAAATATTTCAGTTTGAAAAAAAAAAAGATGGTGTTTGAGCTCCATCTTCTCCACTTTGTTTCAGACCTTAAGAGTCAAGCCCGATCCATCAACTGATGAATGGATAAACAAAATGTGGTGGATCCATACAATGCAATATTATTCAGCCTTGAAAAGGAATGAAGTTCTGATCCATGCTACAACATGGATGAACCTTGCCAGACACAAAGACCACCTAGCACATAGCCTATGATTCCTTTTTATTTTGGCTGCACCTTGCGGTTTGCAGGATCTTATTTCCCGCGCCCAGGAATTGAACCCGTGCCCTCGGCAGGGAAAGCGCAGAGTTCTAACCACTGGACCTCCAGGGAATTCCCTATGATTCCATTATACGAAATCTCCAGTATAGGCAAATCCATAGAGACAGAAAATAGATTGGTGGTTGCCAAGGGCTGGGAAGGATGGAGAGAGAGGGAAGTGATGGCTAAGGGGTGTCAGGTTTCTTTTGGAGGTAAAGAAAATGTTCTAAAATGGATTCTGGTGATGATTGCACAACTCTGTGAGTATATTAAAAACCATTGAATTGTACACTTTTAAAAGGATTCCCCCAAAGATATATGCTATGTGAGTCCATTTATATAACATTCTTAACATGACCAAATTCTGGAAAAGGGGAAGAGATTAGCGGTCCCCAGGGGTTAAGGAGGGGGGTGGGACTAGAGAAAGTGGGCTTGGCTGTAAAAGGGCACCAGGCAGGATCCTTGGGATGGAAACGTCTGTCTCTTGACCGCTTCAGTGTCAACATCCTGGATGTGGTACTGAACAGCCAGTCCTCATTGTTTGCGGATTTCCTATTTGTGAAAGCAAATACAGAGAAATCCTAAAATCAATACTGGCGGCAATTTCGAGGTCATTTCCAGACATGCGCAGAGCGGCCAAAGAAATTATTGAGTCGCCCGACACACGCATTCCCAGCTGAGGTCGACCGAGGCGAGGCTCTGCCCGCTCAGTTCAGCTCCCACACTGTAAACAAATGTCCCTTTCACGGTCTATTTGTTGCCACGTTTTTCACATTTTTGTGCTTTTTGTTAGTGATTTTGCCGTTTAAAATGGCTCCCAAGCCCTCGTGCTGAAGTGCTGCTCAGTGTTCCGAAGAGCAAGCAGGCTGCGGTGTGCCTGGCGGAGAAAATGCATAAGATTTTTATATGTCATATAAGCTTCCTTCAGGCGCGAGTGTAGTGTTGTTCGCCTGAGTTCAGTGTGAGCGAATCAACAAAGTACATTACAGAAAGTATCTTTAAACAGAAAGACACACAAAACAAAGCTATATATTGACGGGTTCAGGAAATGTTGTCACCAGAATTTCGCGGGAACCTAACTCCGTATTCCCCTAGGAGCGGTGGTTCAGTATTCGCGAATTCAGCGTTTGCTGTAACTTTACAGAACACCACTGCCTCCAATAAGGAAAATCAACTGTAGTTTTTATAAGACGTTCCCATCAGGGGGAAACCGGGTAAAAGGCACACAAGATCTCTTTGTATTATTGCTTCAAAGTGCATGTGAATTTACAATTATCTCAGAAGAAAAAGCTCAATTAAAAAAAAAGACGGGGGGTGGGGGTGGGATGAATTGGGAGATTGAGATTGACATATATACATTAATATGTATAAAATAGATAACTGAAACTATACCCCAATTAAAAAAAAAAAAAAGGAAGCAATGCTTGGCTTCTCTGGTGAGCCAGGAAAAGTGACCCTTCACCAGTAAGATACTTGTAAGGCTTTTAGCAGCGAGGCATGGGGTCAGAAAACTTTCTGAATGAGTGAGCCCGGTTCCTCTAAATTATGAGGTAGTCTGCAACTCTCTGGGTGCAGCTCAAGGCCAATGATGCAAATGTCTGATTACCAAGAAATACTGAAGCACAAAATACCAGTATTTTGGTGATTAAAAATAGCATGCTATGGGACTTCCCTGGGGGTCCAGTGGTTAAGACTCTGCACTTCCACTGCAGGGGTTGAGGGTTGATCCCTGGTTGGGGAACTAAGATCCCACATGCAGCCCAGCACCGCTGAAAAAAAAAAAAAGCATGCTAGCCTGGAGTACTGAAAACAGCTTTTGTAATCACTACACCACACACATACACACATACCCTGATTTTGGAGATTTATCTATCTTTTCAACAAACACTCCCTGAGTACTTCCTGTGTGCCCACCCTGTGCTGGGCACTGCTGGGGACCCAGAGGTGGCCAAGATATTCCCAGTCCTGCCTTCATGGGGCTCATAGTCCAGTGGTGGAAACAGACCCATCACAAACCGGGCAGGACTGGAAGAGGGGAGCCCAGGATCCAATGAGGGATCCCAGAGTGGGTATTGCATCCAGGTTGGAAGGAGAGATCAGAGAGAGCTTCCTGGAGGAGGGGGCATTTGAGATGCGCTATCAAGGATGAGTAAACACAAGACAAAGGGAAGAAGGGTAAGGAAGGAGTTCCAGGAGAGGGGTGCAAATGTGCAAAGACCAGGAAGAAAAAGGCATGTGGCATAATCTGGAGGAAATGACTGTATTTCTTTGTGGCTGCAGTATTATGAGAATAATAATAGCAAAGACTTAAAAAGCACCTACTAGTTTCCAGACTTTGTTCTAAGCACTTTGCACGAGCTAGCGCATTCATTCCTCACCATCACCCTATGAGGAGGGCCAAATTTATAGATGAAACAACAGAGGCACAGGGAAGGGTAAGTGATCCCACCAAGGTCATAGCACTGGTAAGCAGCTGACCTAGGAATCACTTGCAGGCTATCTGACTTTGAGTCTGGCCTTTGATGTTGTACTTTAGAAAGTGCAAAAGGCATGGGGAGAAGGGGGCTAAAGTGGTGAATGAGGGGAGAGGTGGAGTCATAGGCCATGGTAGGCAGTTTGAGCTTTGACTCAAGGGTACTGGGGAGCCATGGAAGCTTTTTTTTTTTTTGGCTGTGCATTGCAGCTTGCTGGATCTTAGTTCCCCAACCAGGGATTGAACCCAGGCCCACAGCAGTGAAAATGCAGAGTCCTAACCACTGGACCACCAGGGAATTCCTGGAATAAACTTTTATCGAGGTATGTATTAGTTATCTGTTGCTGCATAACAAATTACCCCTATATTTAGCAACTTGAAGCAACAAATGTTTATTATCTCACACAGTTTCTGTGTGTAAGGAATCCAGGAGCAACTGAGCTGGGCAGTTGTGGCTTAGGGTCCCTTAAGAGGCTGTGGTCATGTTGTTTGCTGGGACCACCATCATTCGAAGACTCAAGTGGGGCTGGAGATTGGCTCTCAAGGTCACTCAGGTGACTAATGGCAGGAAACCTCAGTTCCTCATTGGCTGTGTCTGGACCTGTGGGCCTCTCCTGAGAGTCCTTATGACGTGTTAAATTAATTAAACAAGGAAGCCATTAGACTGGGGTAGCGCAAATACGTTAGCAGCCTACATAAGCAAACCCAAATATAAGTCCATAAATGCCTCAAGGTAATGTCGACTGAAGAAAAACACAACATAAAAGTTGCGAGTTATGTTTTATTCGGGGGCCTTACTGAAGACTGTAGCCCAGGAGACAGCCTCTCAGAGAGCTCTGAGGAACTTCTCCAAAGAGGTAAGGGAGGAGCCAGCATATATAGGAATTTTTGCTGAAAAAAAAAGACCAACATGTAGTCAAGCATCAAAAGATTACTGCTAATCACAAAAAACCAGACATTTCAAGTTAATGATTTTAGTGCTTTTCTAAGTATGGGAAGATGCAAGAGTCTGGTCTCATTGAAATTATTCCTTAGACATGCATCTTAACCATCTAGGGCCAGTATCTTGTTTTTCTCCATCCTGAATTCCCCTCAGGGCTCACCATGGGGGTGGCTGCAGTGGCTGATGCATTGATGATGGGCAATATTCAATGTTTACTGGAATGGCAGGCAACATTCTTTGTTTTTTTTTAAAATTAATTAATTTATTTTTTAATTTATTTATGGCTGTGTTAGGTCTTCGTTGCTGCACGCAGGCTTTCTCTAGTTGTGGCGAGTGGGGGCTACTCTTCGTTGCGGTGCGCGGGCTTCTCATTGCGGTGGCTTCTCTTGTTGTGGAGTACGGGCTCTAGGCATGCGGGCTTCAGTCGTTGTGGCACGTGGGCGCCAGAGCGCAGGCTCAGTAGTTGTGGCACACGGGCTTAGTTGCTCCGCGGCAAGTGGGATCTTCCCAGACCAGGGCTCGAACCAGTGTCCCCTGCATTGGCAGGTGGATTCTTAACCACTGCACCACTAAGGAAGTCCCAACATTCTTTGTTTACTAAAGTGGCAGGCAACATTTTTTGTCCGAAGTAAGAATCAAAATCCAAGGGCAACCAATCACAGCCAATGAGCCTTTCCCAAATAAGGCAAATGCTTAAGCTACAGCCAATCAAATAATTTCCTTGCTTTGTTTCCGGGTCTTCTCTACAAAAGTCTTTCCCCAGTTCCTATCGGTGGAGTGCTCCTAACCACTTCTAGTTTGGTATTGCCTGATTGGGATTGACTTTTGCTCAATTCAACTGTTAAAAATTTTTATATGCCTCAGTTTTTCTCTTAACACACGGCAGCTGGATTCCTCCAGGGCAGGTGATGAGAGACAGAGGACCCAATATGGAAACTGCAATCTTTTTATAACCCAATCCAGGAAGTGACATACCTTTGGTTTTGCTATATTCTATTCATTGCAAGTTGAGTTACTAAACTCAGCTCTCACTCAAAGAGAGGGGGATTCAGCTACTTGACTTGAGGGGAGGATATTGTGCTATGATAAGACATGTATTTGATCTTTGTCCCTGGTTCTGGCACAGAGCTCCTAAAACCCTTGGAATTTCCTGAGTGATAGAAGTGTCTTTTATTATCCATAAGGAGCCCCTTTTATCATCCCTAAGTTTATGCTAATGAGGTGACTTAGCATGGAGTCACCTCATAGCCTCAGGATGGAGCTGGTCACCAGAAAAATCAAGTGATCAGGGGCTTGGAACTTTCAGCCTCACTCACCCACCTCTGGGAAGTGGGGGGAGAGGGGACTGGAGATGAAAGCTTTATAAAAACTGCCCCCCCACCAGTTTACTTTCCATTTTAATTTAAGTGAATTTTCCATCAGTTCATTTATTTTTTTCCTTTTTAATCACAAATAATATAATTTAAAGTTTTATATTGAGGATTTGGAAAAAAGAAAGGCAACAGCCATCTCCTGGCTCACACTGTGAATCTATCTTCACTTTCACTGTCTAGGAGAAATGAGTAGTTTCAATATCAGTGGGGCATAATATGGAGTTTAAAACAGTAATGAAGTTCTCTGTGATTTCGTTTATTTGGTTCAATTTTAACTATTCTATCTTTATGTATCTGCAGATGTATCTTCTGAAAGATTTTACTTTGTTCGCATCATGACCAAAGACTGTACTTGAAAGTTAATTTTATTATAATTGTTAACTTCACGTCGGGGGATTTCTCTTTCCTGAGCAGAAAAATAGTTGCCATATTCCCTTTATTTCACAATGTTCTTTTTACAAGAACCATGTGATGAATGGCATCTTGAGTTTAGATTCTGAAAGTCTCAGCATGGATTTTTGCTTGTGAAAACAAAATTTTGTTGAACAGTAAAAGATGCGTAACCCAGTGTACGGCAATTTGTGGCTTTTCTGTCACAAACATTTACTAACTGTAGCAGTTTATTCACCTCAGGGACGTAGTGACATCTTACCGTAAAGCTCCTTTGAGACGTTCTATTTTCTTCATCTCAAATCAATCCTCTCTTCTATAAAAACTCTGGAATGACAAGATCTGATGAGCTTCTGGGTTGGTGAATACCTCCACATGCCTGGAGGTGGCATATTCCAGTTCTATGGGGACAGAAGTTCCTATGCTTGGGACCCTTCCGGACCTCGCCCTGTGCATCTCTTCACCTGGCTGTTCATCTGTATTCTTTATAATATTCTTTATAATAAGAACGCAAGTAAGTGTTTCCCTGAGCTTTGTGAGTCGTTTTAACAAATGATCCAACAGAGGAAGGGGTTGATTTATAGCGAGTTGGTCCAAAGCACTGGTGACCACCTGGATTTGGGATTGGGGATGGTCCTGTGGGACTGAGCCCTTAACCTGTGGGATCTGAGATTATCTCCAGGTAGTTAGTGTCAGAATTGAGCTGAATTTGTAGGACACCCTATAAAAGAATGAGACAGTAAGAGGGGAAGGCCTGGAAGCTTTCTAGTCCAAAGAGGGGAGCAGGCCCAGGGTGGGGAGCCTTGGGAGGGATTATATACATAATATATATAAATATTACTTAAGTAGAAGTATAGTATATAGGAATACAAAAGCATACTATATATATGGGATTATTCTATATAAGAATACTATGTATTGATATATATGAATATACATAGACATATACTATATATAGAAATATATATGGAAATATTTATATAGGAACATTATATAGAGAGACATATGAAGGAATATAAATGAATATATTATATTTATAAATGGTATATGGGAATATCATATATAAACAAATATAAATATTATATTTAAGAATATTTTATATACCATTACTTTATATAAGAATACATAGGTGTCTTACACCTCTAAGAATATACATAGGAATATTATATACAGGAAAACTATGTTATAGTAATATACACAAATATTATATATTTACTATTATATGTAAAAATATATGTATTACATATAAATACTACATATAGAAACATATGTAGGAGTATTATGTATATAGGAAGATTAGAGTTATAGAAATATACACATAAGAATATTACATATCTAGGAATATTACATATATAAAAATGTGAATATATGTGAATATATATTTGAATACATATATATGTATATAAAGTTTAGCAATTAAGAGCCCAGAACAGTTTTAGGAGCCAAGTGACCTCAGTTCAAATCCAACTTCTCCACTTAATAGCCCATGGCTTTGGGCAAGTGCCTGAACCATTCTGAGACTCAGTTTTCCCATCTGTAAAATGGGGATAATAACTGTCCCACATCATATAGCTGTTATGAGGATTAAACCCTTAGAGGAGTGCCTGGCACATAGCTTGATAAACCGATACACAGGGGACTTTTTTTTTTCTCTACTCACATCTCTGCAGCTTCCTTTTCCTACTTTATGCCACAGGAAATCCCTCTAAGTCCGTAGTTTTCACTCTGGCTGTCACTTGGGGGGAGCTTTTACAAAATACTGATGCCCTGGCCCCCAGGGACTCTGATTTGGCTGTTTTAGGGTTTGGCCTGAAGATCATGATTTTTAAACATCCCGCCCGAGGTGATGTTATTATGAGACTGAGGCTGTGGACCACTGAACCAAGCCCATCAGAATAGATTCTTTGGAATGGTTGCATAAGAGTTCACAGAGTGAGTGGACCATCATTTATTCAACCCAAAGATAGGTTTTCGTCTTCAATTCCCAGCTTTTTGCTCCTCTAGTCCTGCAGTGAGCACCCTTGCATATAAGCCCTTACCTCATTCCGGAGGTTTGATTTCTATGAGATGCCTTCCCAGCAGTGAGGTTGTTGAATCAAGGGTGAAATGCATTTCTGATAGATGCTGCCAAGCTTCCCTTTCAAAAAAAGGCTGTAACAATTCTCATTGCCATCAGTGATATATGAGCCTGCCCTCTTCCACATGTGTGCCATTTGGCAGGTGTAAAAGGAAACCTCCACGTTATCTGAATATGCTTCACCCTGCCTCCTGCAGAGAGGCTAAGTTTTCATATATGTATTAGCTGGTTCATTCTTCTGCTTAGAAAATTATCTATTCAAATCCTTAGTCCACGTTTCCTTTGGGGTGTTTGTCTTAATTGATTTACAAAAGCTCATTATTCATGTAAGACTCTTATGTTGTCATCTGCTTTGCCAGTATTTTCTCCCCATTTCTCATTTGCCTGTAGGCTTTGTTTAGGGTTTTTGGTTTGGTCTTTTGCCACACACATGTTTTTCTCTTTCTTTTTTAAAAAATATTTATTTATTTATTTATTTGGCTGTGCTGGTCTTAGTTGAGGCACGTGGGATCTTTAGTTGCGGCACGAAAGTGGGATCTAGTTCCTTGACCAGGCATCGAACCAGGGCCCCCTGCATTGGGAACATGGAGCCTTAGCCACTGGACCACCAGGGAAGTCCCATGTTTTTCTTTTTAATGTGGGCAAATATGTCTATCTTTTCTTTTAACTTCTGCTTAAATGCCATCTTCCCTAAATGCTTTTTTTAAAGCTCCAAACTCTTCCCCTTCCTACCTACCACCAGCACTTCCTAACCTTCTCCCCCCTGTTTATCACCATCTCACATTCCAGAGTTGTGCTGTCAGATACGGCAGCCAACAGCCATGTGCGGCTATTAAATAATTGAAGTGTGGCAAATCCAAACTTAAATCTGCGATAAGTGCAAAATACATACTGGGGTTTGAAGACGTAATAATATGAAAAAAAAGAATGCAAAGTAACTCCATCATTTTTATATTGATTACACGTTGAAATAATAATATGGATGTATGGGTATATTCATTTCTTATTGCTGCTGTAACAAATTACCACAAACTTAGTGGCTCAGTAGAAGACACTTTTTTTTTTTTTTTAAATTTTTTGGCCACACCATGCAGCATGTGGGATCTTAGTTCCCCAACCAGGCATCGAACCCACGCCCCCTGCAGTGGAAGCGCGGAGTCCTAACCACTGGACCGCCAGGGAAGCACCCTGAAGACACATTTCTAAAAAAAATTTTTTTATTGAAGTATAGTTGATTTACAATGTTGTGTTAATTTCTGCTGTGCAGCAAAGTGACTCAGTTATACATGTATATATATTCTTTTTCGTATTCTTTTCCATTGTGGTTTATCACAGGATATCGAGTAGAGTTTCCTGTGCTCTACAGTAGGACCTGTTGTTTATCCATCCTATATATAAGAGTTTGCATCTGCTAATCCCAAACTCCCAATCCATCCTTCCCCCCATCCCCCTCCTCCTTAGCAACCACAGGTAGGTCTGTACTCTATGGAAGACACATTTTTTATCATATAGTTCTGGAGGTCCAAAATGAGTCTTACAAGGCTAAAATCAAGGTGTGGGTAAAGCCGCGTTTCCTCTGGAGACTCTAGGGAGGATTTGTTCCCCTCCCTTTTCCAGCTTCTAGAAGCTGCCCACATTCCTTGGCTCTTTACCCCCTTGCCTCACTCCACCCTCTGCTTCCCTTATCACATCTCCCTCTCCCTCTGACTCTGCTGCCTTCCTCCTTCCCTTATAAGGACCTTTGATTACATGGGGCCCGCCCAGATGATCCAGAATAATCTCCCCATCTCAAGCATCTTAACTTAGTCACATCTGCAGGCCCTCTGCAGGTAACACATTCATAGGTCCATGGAATTAGGATGTGGACACATTTGGGGGTCGTTATCCTGCTTACCTTCATGGGGTGAAATAAAATATATTATTAAAATGAAATTCTCCTGGGATTTCCCTGGTGGTCCAGTGGTTGAGACTCCTTGCTTCCACTGCCAGGGTCGTGGGTTCGATCCCTGGTCGGGGAACTAAGATCCCACGTGTCGTGCAGCGCAGTCAAAAAAATAAAAGAAAAAAAATGAAATTCTCCTGTTTCTTTTTTTAAAATTGAAGTATAGTTGATTTACAATGTCATGTTAATTTCTGCTGTAGAGCAAAGTGATTCAGTTATACATACGTGTATATGTATATATATATATATATATATATATATATATATATATATATATACACATATATATATATATTCTTTTCCATATTCTTTTCCATTATGGTTTAGCACAGGATATTAAATATAGTTCTCTCTTTTTATTTTTTTTAATGTGGCTACAAGACTAGTAAAAATTACCCATGTGGCTTCCATTCTGTTTCTATTTGACGGTGCTGCTCTATATATTTTGCTAGTCTACTTATTATCTGTCTCTTTCTTACTAATAGAATGTCTGCTCCAAGAAGACTGGGATTTTGTTTTATTCACCGCTATGTCCCTGGTGCTAATGCAGTTCCCACTAGTGGGTCCTTAATTAATACTTGTTGAGTGTTAATGATGATGATCTCTCTTTCCCATGAACTCTCTGACACCCCTACTCCCACTTCACCCTCATGGCTTCCTCCTCCTCTTCCAAAATCAGGAATCCAAGGTAGAAGCCAGGTTGGGTGGAGAGGGGCTGGGGTTGGGGGGAGAGTTGGAAGAATCCTGGAGGGCTTCCTAGAGGAGGGAGTAAGGCTGGTAAGAGAAGGAATCCCAGGCCAGTAAAGGTCTTCCAGATAATGACACTCTCTCCAGGATGTGAGCCTGGCTGTTTCCATGGAGGTGGGTGCCAGGTCCCACCCCCTGGCGCAAAGGGATGGAGATAATGTTGCCATGACCGTGACCACCCCACATCCTCAGGATGGTGAGGTCTGTTCCAGCCAGATGCCCTTTGGGTGGAAGTAGAGTGATATGGGATAAAAAGAGCAGTCCAGGGAAGAGCTAAACCTTCCATTTTGAAGCTCACAAGTCACATTCTACTACCTGCTGTGCTGGCTGGTTACAACCAGTGGTGGACCCCCAGCTGTCTGGCCCTTGGTCCTCCAGCTTCTGTTACTCTTTCCTGTCCTAATTCTTGGGCATTTCAAAATGCACAAGATGACTGTTTCAGCGCGCTGGCTCCTCCGTGCCTTGACTTCTTCTCCCCTAAAGATCTTGCCTTCTGCCCTCCCTCAGCCCCTCCCTCCCTCCTGGGATCAGAGAAGACACCTTGTCACAACCAACAACCACACTCACTCCCTCCACAATCTCAACTTCGAGCATCCCACAGCAGCCCCACCATTTGGACCTTTCCAGCTCATCCATCTGGTGACCCAACTCCAAGACTCCTTCAACCACCCCAGGACCTCCATTCCATGAATCCGATCCTTTTCCACTGTCTCCACCCTACCCGCCGGCCCCGGCCCCCGGTGACTACTCTGCCCTCACCCAGCGTAGAGCCTGTGGCTGATCGTTGCAATTCTTTCCTTGCACCGCCCTCAACTCCCTTGGTCCCTCTTACTCATCAGTCTCAAGGAGAAGACCCCCAACTCTCTGCCTATGATGGGCTGCACCTGCTCCCAGCTGGATAACCACGTTGGCAGGTCTCACTTTTATTTCAGGATCAGGAACCTCCAGGGGGCGCTCTTGTTGTCTGGCAATTTGCTCTTAGGGCCCTAGACCATTCGCTCTTCCTGTACCCTTAGAAAAAAAAAATGTGTTGAAAAACGCATAAAATTTACCATTTTATGCTGGAGAGGGTGTGGAGAAAAGGGAGCCCTCCTATACTATTGGTGGGAATGTAAACTGGTGCAGCCACTATGGAAAACAGTATGGAGGTTCTAAAAATAGAGTTACCATACGATCCAGCAATCCCACTCTTGGGCATATATCTGGAAAAAAACGAAAGCTCTAATTTGAAAAGATACATGCACCCCAATGTTCATAGCACTATTTACAATAGCCAAGACATGGAAGCAACCTAAGTGTCCATCGACAGGTGAATGGATAAAGAAGATGTGGTGTATATACACAATGGAGTACTACTCAGCCATAAAAAAGAATGAAATAATGCCATTTGCAGCAACATGGATGGACCTAAGATTATCATACTAAGTAAGGTAAGTCAGACAGAGAAAGACAAATATTATGTGATATCACTTACATGTGGAGTCTAAAATATGATACAAATGAACTTATTTATAAAACAGAAATGGACTCACAGGCATAGAAAACAAGATTATGGTTACCAAAGGGGTAAGAAGGGGGAGAGATAAATTAGGAGTATTGAATTAACAGACACACACTACTATATAAAAAATAAACAAGTATTTACTGAGTAGCACAGGGAATTATATTCAATATCTTGTAATAGCCTATAATGGAAAAGAATTTTTAAAAAATCTATATGTATATCTAAGTCACTTTGCTGTACACCTGAAACTAACACAATATTGTAAATCAACTATACTTCATTTTTTAAAAAAAATAACCATTTTAACCATTTAAAAGTATAATTTGGTGTCATTAAGCATATTCACAATGTAACGTTACCATCACCACTATCCATTTCCAGAACTTTTTCATCATCCCCAACAGACACTCTGTACCCATTAAACAATAACTCCCCACTCCCTCCTCCTCCCAGCACCTGTAAACTTTATTCTACTTTCCATCTCTGTGACTGTGCCTATTCTAGGTACACTGTGTAAGTGGAATCATACAATATTTGTCCTTTTGTGTCTGGCTTATTTCACTTAGCATAAGGTTTTCAAGGTTCATCTATGTTGTAGCATGTGTCAGAATTTCACTTCATTTTTTTTTCCATTGAGGTATTGTATCTGTATGTTTGTATGTATTACATCTCTAGAAAAAGAACCTCAGGACTTTCCCTCCTGTGTGTGTTTCCTTTTTTAAAATTTTAATTAATTGATTTTATTTTTATTTTTGGCTGTGTTGGGTCTTCATTGCTGTGCGCGGGCTTTCTCTAGTTGCGGCGAGCGGGGGCTACTCTTCATTGCGGTGCACAGGCTTCATTGTGGTGGCTTCTTTTGTTGCAGAGCATGGGCTCTAGGCGTGCGGACTTCAGTAGCCGTGGCACACAGGCTCAGTAGTTGTGGCTCACAGGCTCTAGAGCGCAGGCTCGGTAGTTGTGGCTCACGGGCTTAGTTGCTCCGCGGCATGTGGGATCTTCCCGGACCAGGGCTCGAACCCGTGTCCCCTGCATTGTCAGGCGGATTCTTAACCACTGCACCACCAGGGAAGCCCTCCCTCCTGTGTGTTTTTGTCTTGCTTCCTCTTGGTCCATGATGCCAGCTGTGGTCGTCAGTATAATGAAACCAAACTAACGGGATGGTCTTGTGAGGTTTGCAACAATTTGCCCAGCTCTGTGATCATCAGTGATTTCAAGTTTACCAATGTAACCATGCTTCATCATCACACTTAGAAACTGGAAAATGACTTTGGAGCATAGCCTAACAAGAACTTGGCATGTGACTCTCGTTTTGGCATTGTTAATGCTCTTGAGAACATCGCCCCGGTCATTCATGCCAGCAAAATGGTGGCACAAAAAGAGCAGCTGAATAATATTCCATTGTGTGGATATAGTGCGTTTTGTTTATCCCTTTATTCTTTGATGGACACGGGTTGTTTCCTAGACTCTTTAATAACTTCTCTTCTCTCCTCAAACTCCTGCACCTTCTCCCTTCCTGCCCACTTTCAGTGGGGACTTTGCTTCCTACTTCACTGAGAAAGGAGAACCCATCAGAAGGAAACTTCCCCAGCTCCTCTACTCATCCACCCACCTTTTCTTCTATTACTTGGGGTACCAGTTACCTGCTGCTGCATAACAAACAGCCCCAGAACTTAGTGGTGTAAAACAATCCTTGTATTGTAGTCATGGATTCTATAGGTCAGGAATTTGAACAAGGCACAGCAAGGACAGCTTGTCTTTGCTCCCTGATGTCTGGAGCCTCAGCTGGCAAGACTTGCAGACTGGGGGTGACTTGATGGTTGGGAGCTAGAATCAGCTGGAGGAGTCTTCACTCATGTCTGGGCAGATGGTGGTGGCAGTTGCTGGCTGGGACCTCGGCTGAGCTGTCAGCTAGAGCATCTTCATGGGACCTCTCCATGTGGTCTCTCTGCATGGGCTAGCTGAGCTTCCTCACAGCATGGCAGATGGGTTCCAAGAATGAGTGCCCTAACAGCAAGTGGGAAGTGCCTGGCATTTGATGATGTAGCCTTGGAAGCCTCACCTCCACCATACTTTATAGGTCAAGGCAGTCACAAATTTCTGCCCAGGTTCAAAGGGAGAAAACATAATCCCACACAAAACACACACAATAGGAGGAATGTTGAGGTCACCCTGTAAGAGCATGTGGGACAGGAGAGATTGTCATGGCCATCTCTGGAAAACAGACATTCCCTACTAATGATGAACTACTCTGGAGCCCAGGGACACTTCCCCTCTTGCCAATTCAAGGACCACACTCTAGCCATTCTCCCCTCTTTCCTCTGCTTCTCCTCTCGAACTAGGAATCTAGATCATCCCCATCAAACTGTGATTTGATCTTCTCTGACCTTTCTATAAAAGAAAACAAAAAAAATTGATTTCCCAGTCCCTATCTCCCACCTGTTCTTTATTTTTCTCCACAGAATGTCTCACCTTTTGACACACTCCATAGTCTCCTTATCTGTGTGTCTGGCATCTGTCTCTTCCATTTAGAATATCAGCTCCATGAGCACTGGGACTTTAGCCTCTTTTGTTCACCATTATATCTTCAGCCCATAGAATAGTGCCTGGCACGTAGTAGGTGTTCAATAAATATTTTTTGAATAAACATTTTGGGTGAAACTGGTAATGATAGTTGCCTCCAGGAAGGGGAACTGGGTGGACAGCAGATCCACATTGTTTAAAAATTTGATTCGACGCCAAAAAAAAAAAAAAAAAATTGAGCTGCCCCCACTCAACGTGAGGAGTGCTTTTTTCCAGCCTTTTAAAATTGTGAAATAGAGATACTTTCTCCCACAGGCTTTTTGAGGCTTCTGAATTTTGCACCCTGACCAGATCTTATCCATTTAAATTAATAAATGACATTATTTTAAAAAATTAGCCCAGCACCTGTCACGAAATGAGTCAGAAACTGGAAGTGATGTGATTATAATGATGGGGAAACAACTGGGCCCCTTGGCTGGTTCCACATGCTGTCCAGCCCCCCCTTCCATTCTCCATCCTGGAACACTCAAATCTGGGAAGCTGAGTCTCCTCAGAGCCTCCCCGAGGCTGGCCCAGCCCAAAGCCAGCTCTAGAGGTGTTTGATCTGACCACTTCAGAGCCTTCATCTTGGGTCTGCAGCCCATCAGAGGTGGCTGGAGCTGGGAATCCTCCCCAGATGGGCCTTTGAGGATAAGATGAAAGAGGACGGGCATCCTCCCCAGATGAGCCTTTGAGGATGGGATGAAAGAGGCTGGGCTGGGTCAGGAAGAGGCATAGGCAGAGGGGAGGCAAGGAGGTAGAAAAGGCAAGCCTTCCTGGGGATGACCAGGGCATTTTCTGAGCACCTGCTGTGTACCCAGGCATGTGCTGTGCAGTGCTGGGGACACAGGGGTGACTGGCTCTGCCCTCACAGGGCAGTGGGGCAGACAGGCCTGTGACCAGACAGCTACAATTTAGAGTGAACAGAGTTAGGGTGGGTGTGCCTGATGCAGTCAAGGAGGGCTTCCTGGAGGAGGAGACGCCAAGCTCCTCACAGAGTCTCTGACATCCCTCATGGAAACCTACCTTTTCAGCTGCATCTGATGACACTTTCCCTCACTCCCTCGCATCTAGCCACACTGGCCTTTTTTTTTTTTTTTTTTTTAATTATTTATTTATTTTATTTGTGGCTGTGTTGGGTCTTCGGTTCTGTGCGAGGGCTTTCTCTAGTTGCGGCGAGCGGGGGCCACTCTTCATTGCGGTGCGCGGGCCTCTCACTATCGCGGCCTCTCTTGTTGCGGAGCACAGGCTCCAGCCGCGCAGGCTCAGTAGTTGTGGCTCACGGGCCCAGTTGCTCCGCAGGCATGTGGGATCTTCCCAGACCAGGGCTCGAACCCGTGTCCCCTGCATTGGCAGGCAGATTCTCAACCACTGTGCCACCAGGGAAGCCCCACACTGGCCTTTTTGATTCCTGAACTCTCCAAGCTCATTCCCATCCTCAACAGCCATTGCACTTGGCTGTTCCCTCCTCCTGATTCTCCCCAGTTCCTCAGCAGGCAGGCTCCTTCTCTTTCAGACTGCAGACAACTCATTCTTGCAGCATTTAGCTGTTTTTTAAGAATTCCCTTGTTTCTAGTTTCTGCTGACTACTCTCCTCCCTGCCCTTCCCAGCTAGGATGTGACCTCTCCTCAGCGCCTGCTCCCTCCCCCGTGGCAGGGCGCCCGACCTACTGTCGATGCCTGGTAAATCTTTGTGACGTGAAGGAAGGAAGCTAAGATCTCTGGGTTAAAGCAGGGGCCGGTGAAGAGGTAGAGGAAAGGAGTTCCCGGCAGAGGCAACAGCACGGGCAAAGGTGTGGACCAGAGAGAGCGCTGGTGTTTCAGAGGCGCTGGGGGAGGTGGTGCGTGGCTGCAGGGAGGAGCCGGCGGAGGGAGGGGGAGACAGAGGATGGAGGAGGAGGTGGAGAGAGGAGGGAGGGCGAGGGGAAGGGAGGGCGAGGGGAGGGGAGGGGGTCGGGAGATGAGCCGGAAGGAGGAGGGAGAGGAAAAGAGAGGAGCTTTTATCCACTGGCCAGTTGCAGAAGGTGGCATGTTATTGGGATCTTTTTATGTAGCGGTGGAGGGGGAAGCCAAGGTGCCTTTTTGGGAGACCCGCCTGTCTGGCTGGCAAAAGCCAGGCCTGAGGGACAGGCCTCCCCTCTCAGAGCCTTCTAAGGGCTTCGTGTAGAACATTCCACAGCTGGACCTTCTGGAACAGGCCGTGTAGTATTGGCAACCCCATCCGGTCCCCGCTCCCAGGTCACTGCCCTGGCCTCCTGGCCCAGGCTCGCCCTCTTCCAGGGCCCAGCTCCCCGCGGCAGCCTGAGGCGGTGCTTTTAATAGAACACTTGAAAAAAATATTAATAGGTAATTAAAGGCACATGGCACAGATTTTTAAAGGTGCACGAGAGGATACAGTGAAAGCTTTCTCTTCTCCCTTCCCCCCTGGGGCCCTTCCTGGGAGGCACTGGGGCCACCAGTTTCTTGGATTTTCTCCCAGAGATAGTCTATCATTTGTAAATACAGATAGGGGAATATTATTCAGGTTATTTACATGATTCGGCACCTTATTTATTTTATTTTACTTATTTATTTTTTAAATTGAAGTATAGTTGATTTACAGTGTTGTGTTAGTTTCTGGTGCACAACAAAGTGATTCAGATATATATATATATATACATATATGTGTGTATATATATATATATCTTTTCAGATTCTTTTCCATTATATATTATACAAGATATTGAATAGAGTTCCCTATGCTATACAGTAGGTCCTTGTTGTTTATCTATATTATATACAGTAGTGTGTATCTGTTAATCCCAAACTCCTGATTTGTCCCTCACCCCACCCCCATTCCCCTTTGGAAACCATAAATTTGCTTTCCATGTGTGAGTCTGTTTCTGTTTTGTAAATAAGTTCATTTGTATCTTTTTTTTTTTTTTTGGCCGCACCATGTGGCTTGTGGGATCGTAGTTCCACAACCAGGCATCGAACCCAGGCGCCAGCAGTGAAAGCGCTGAGTCCTAACCACTGGACCACGAGGGAATTCCCCATTTGTATCATTTTTTTTTTTAGATTCCACATATAAATGATATCATGTGATATTTGTCTTTCTCTGTCTGACTTACTTCACTAAGTATGATAATCTCTAGGTCCATCCACGTTGCTGCAAATGGCATTGTTTCATTCTTGTTTATGGCTGAGTAGTACTCCATTGTGTATATATACCACGTCTTCTTCATCCATTCATCCGTTGATGGACACTTAGGTTGCTTCCCTGTCTTGGCTATTGTAAATAGTCTGTGCTTTATTTTTTTCCTTAAGCGTATACTTGTTTAGTCAACAAATATTTATTGAGCACCTACTATATGCCAGGCACTTTTCTAGGCACTGGGGATACAGCAGAGAAGAAAACAGTCAAAACTCCCTGCCTTCATGGAGCTGACATTCTAGTGGGGGAGACAGACCGTCGATAAATAAAATGACAAGTACATTTTAACATTACATAGTAGGTCAGATGGCACAGTCAGTGCTGCTGATAAAACATAGAGCAGTCAAAGAAGCTGGAGTGTTGAGGAGGCAGGAGGGTTTCTATTTTTTTACAGGATGCTCAGAGAAAGCCTTGATAAAGGTGACATTTGAGCAAAGGCCTGGAGGAGGTAAGGAAGCGAGTCATGTGGTTATGTGAGGGGAAGAGTGGAACAGCAAGTGCAAAGGCCCTGAGGTGGGTGTGAGCCTGAAGTGTTCCAGATCCAGGCTGGAGAGGAGTAAGTAAGGCGGAGAGTTTGTGTGTGGGGGTGAGATACAGTCCTGTAGATCCTTGTCCATAAATTGGCTGTGCTGTCTCATCTTGGAGCGGTCTCAGTGGTGTGCGGGGGCTGGCTTGTAACAGTTTGTGAGGGCTGATTGCTAAACTTCCGGGAATTTTGCAAGCCTGTTGTTAAAAATAGCTTGTACTAAAACTTAAATTATACAAACTTACAACTGAATACATTGTATTACACAAAACGATGAGAAGTAGTCAATTAATCACTTCCTAATTATTCTACTACATTTTAATGCTATCTGTGTTCTAGAGGTTATGAATATCCCACATCATGGTGAGGTATTGAGGATATCTTCCAACTCTGCATTCAGCAAGGTCACATTGGTAGCTTAAAATTAGCCGTGATGGGAGTATTTTACACCACAGACGTTGGCAAACGCTACAAATCAGGACTGTTTTCTCCCCCAAAGAGCCGACGGTTAAACATTTACCAGCACACCACTGAAATGCATATAGATCTGGCTTACTCTTTTGTAAAGCTGCATAGTATTCCAATGCATGGATGGGTCATAACGTATTTTGCTGGTCCCTTCCTGATGGGTGCTTGGCTGGCATCCAGTCTCTTGCAAACACAAACAGCGCTGATTTCCCACGTGTGCGACTATAACTGTAGAATCAATCCCTTGAAGAAGAACTGCTGTGTCAGAGGGCATGGGACCGTCTAACGTGAATGCCTGTTGCCTAATGCCTTTCCATGGAGGCTGTACTAATTTCCACAGCCACCAGCAAATGGGTCAGAGTGCAGAGGCTTCTAATAAGGATGCAAATTTGATTGTATCACTCTGCTGCTTAAACCCTCTGATGACTCCTGCTACTCCTAGGACGAAGCCTGCAGGTTCTCCCAAGGCCTAGGCCCCTCATCGTCAGGGCTTGTCCCTTTCTTTTTGCAAGTGGAAGGTTGCACCATGACCCCACTGTGACCCCTCGTAAATTCCACATTGCAGCCACCTTGGTAATCTGCTGTCTGTCCCCTGAAATGGGCCATGTCCCCACCCACTCTTGTTTGTTCATGCCTGTCCCTTCTCTGGGAACTTATTGCCCAGCACCTTAATCACCAGGCTAGCTCCCACTCCACTGGTTCTGTCCCTGTTTTTTTTTTGGCCGGCGCCGCATGGCATGTGTAATCTTACTTCCCCGCCCAGAGGTTGAACCCATGCCCCCTGCAGTGGAAGCTCGAAGTCCTAACCACTGGACTGCCAGAGAAGTCCCAGTTATGTCCCTTTTTGTTTCAAGAGGCTGAAAACCCCAGTGTAACTGTCTTCGGCAAAATCAGGAATTGATTGGCTCATCTGAGTGAAAAAATCGTCGAGTTGGCTGGCTTCAGGCATAGCTGGTTTCAGGAGCTCGGACGATCCCATGAAGCCAGTCTTGGCCTGTCAGTTCTGTTCTCTTCCACATTGGGACCCTTTGGCAGCTCCTGCCTTTAGAAATCCCCCTCATGGTCACAGGAGGCAAAGAGCTGGGAGGTGGAAGGGAAGGTTCCAGGCAGAGAAAACAGTCCAGAACTGGTGCTAGTAAACCCAGATCCTGGCTGGGCATAGTGGACAACCCGATAGCCACACAGCATCCTGCAGGCTGAACTCCAAGGGGAAGATAAGTTCTCGCCCCCATGCTAAATTCTTCAACTGAGAGGCAGGGTAGGAATAGCTGCTTGGGCTCTGGAGGTAGAAAAAACCTGGGTTCAAATCCTGGGGTGATGAAAAAGTTTCAGAACTAGATAGTGGTGATGTTTGCACAACACTATGAATGTGCTCAAGGCCACTGAATTGTATGCTTCAAAATGTTTAAAAGTGTCAGCAACATGTTATGTATATTTTACCACAGTACAAAAATAATAAGGCTGGGACTTCCCTGGTGGTCCAGTGGTTAAGACTCCGTGCTTCCACTGCAGGGGCACGGGTTCAATCCCTGGTCGGGGAACTAAGATCCCACATGCTGTGCGGCTCGGCCAAAACAAACAAACAAAAAAAACAGGCTGACGGTGCTAAAAAAAATAATAAAAATAAAAAAGAGAGAGAAAAGCCTGACTCTACCACTTACCAGCTGTGTGAGTTCTCTGTACCTCTGTTTACTGGACTATAAAATGAGGACAATAAAAGAACCCCACACGCCTGCTTATTGAGAGGCTCAGGTAGGTTAATACATGCACAGCCCTTGGGGTAGTACCTGGGATATAGTTAAGTGTTCAATAAATGTTAGTTATTATTGTTAAATCAAAATATTGGGTGGATTGCCCAGTGAAATAAGCCAGATGCAAAAGGTGACTGCCTTAGCTTGTTCAGGCTGCTACTATAACAAAATACCACAGATGGGGTGGCTTATGAATAACACAAATGTATTTCTCACAGTTCTGGAAGCTGGAACTCCAAGATCAGGGTAAATGGTTGGGTGAGGGCGCTCTTCTGGGTTGTAGACTTCTCATTGTATCCTCACATGGGCAGAAGGGGTGAGGGATGTCTCGGGAGCCCCTTTTATAAGGGCACTAATCCCAATCTTGAGGGCTCCACCCTCATGACCTAACCACCTCCCAAAGGCCCCACTTCCTAATACCATCACCCTGGGGAGTTAGGTTTTTTTGCTTTTTTTTTTTTTTTTACATACATATATATCTTTTTTTTTTTTCAGATTCTTTTCCCTTATAGGTTATTACAAAATATTGAGTATAGTTCCCTGTGCTATACAGTAGGTCCTTGTTGGTTATCTATTTTGTATATAGTGGTGTGTATATGTTAATCCCAAACTCCTAATTTACCCCTACCCCTTTCCCCTTTGGTAACCATAAGTTTGTTTTCTATGTCTGTGGGTTCATTTCTTTTTTGTATGTAAGTTCACTTATATCATTTTTTTTTAAGATTCCACATATAAACGATATCATATGATATTTGTCTTTCTCTGTCTGGCTCACTTCACTTAGAATGATAATCTCTAAGTCCATCCATGTTGCTGCAAGTAGTATTAGTTCATTCTTTTTTATGGCTGAGTAATATCTCATTCTTCTTTATCCATTCATCTGTTGATGGACATTTAGGTTGCTTCCATGTCTTGGCTATTGTAAATAGTGCTGCAATGTAGGTTCCAACATACGAATTGGGGTGGAGGACCAAACACTCAGACTATCACAGTCCCATATTGTATGATTCTATTTGTATGAATGTCCAGAATAGGCAAATCCATAGAGACAGAAAGCAGATTAATGGCTGCCAGGATCTGTGGGGAAGGGATGGGGGGTGACTGCTGAATGGGTGTGGGGTTTCCTTTGGGAAAATGATGAGAATGATTTGGAACTACGCGGAGGGGATGATTGCACAATGTTGTGAATGTACTAAATGCCACTGAGTCATACACTTTAATATCGTTAATTTTTGTGTGAATTTCAACTCAAAAATTCTTTTACATTGGTACTTTAATTTTGTTTTTTAAATTAATAAATAAATTAATTAATTTTTGGCTATGTTGGGTCTTCGTTGCTGCACGTGGGCTTTCTCTAGTTGTGGCGAGCGGGGCTGCTCTTCATTGCAGTGCACGGGCTTCTCATTGCGGTAGCTTCTCTTGTTGTGGAGCACGGGCTCTAGGCATACAGGCTTCAGTAGTTGTGGCATGCACACTCAGTTGTTGTGGCCCGCAGTATCTAGAGCACAGGCTCGCAGGCTGTGGCACACAGGCTTAGCTGCTCCGTGGCATGTGGGATCTTCCCGGACCAGGGCTCGAACCCGTGTCCCCTGCATTGGCAGGCGGATTCTTAACCACTGCGCCACCAGGGAAGCCCTTCATTGGTACTTTGAAAAAAGAAAGTTGGATGGAATGTAGCCTGATGTCCTTCTCAGGCTGTGAGACCTTGAGGCTTTGTTATCCTGGATGGTTCGGGCCCTTCTCTCTTCCAGGCCTGATACCCGACCCCCCCCAGGGGCCTTAGCTGGCATGGCTCACAGCTCCTCCCCTGGCTCTTGCAACAATTTGCTGTGGGTCTTTGGAACTCAGTTTCCTTGTCTGTACCAAGAGGGGATTGGACCCCTTTTCTTTTTTCTCTGTTTTTTTGTTTGTTTGTTTTGGCCACGCCGCCAAGCTTGCGGGGGATCTCAGTTCCCCAACCAGGGATTGAACCCTGGGCCACGGCAGTGGAAGCGCTGAGTCCTAACCACTGGACCACCAGGGAATTCCCTGGACCCACAGGTTTCTAACATGTCCTCAGATTTCATGGGCCCAGGCCGCACTCTCCAGGTCTCGAGCCCCAGGCAGTCAGAGGTGGGAATTGTCTGCAGACTCACAACGTCCTAGTCCTTCAGGCCAGCCGCCCTCAGAGCCGGTGCCCACACAGTCCCAGGAACACTCTGTGTGACTATCTGCCCTCAGAACTGGCTCCTGCCCAGCCTCATCCTTCACACCCCCAGGGCAGGCCTGCGTCCCCTCGGCCTCCCCCTTGTACGGGGCCTGGCTCGCCTCTGACCAGGGCTCTCTAAAGGGAAACGCTAATGATCATAGGAATAAAAGCCTCCCCAATATACCGGCTCTTATTACATTGTCCAGACCCATGCTAAGGGCTTTTGTCATGTGGTTTCGTTTCATTCCCCTGCCACCTCTGGGGTAGAAACTACCTTCATCCTGTTTCAGACATGAGGACCTGAGGCTCAGAGGTGGAATCCTTTGTCCAAGGTCAGCTAAGAAGTGGGAGGGCTCACCTCTCTGGCCCTACCCCCATGCCCTTGCCCATTATCCTAGCCTGTCTCCCTGGAAGCATCAGATGTCTTTCTCTCCAGGTCACCCAAGCCCCTGGACACCTCTGGGGTCCCACGGCAGGACCTGGAGTGGTGACAGGGGCAACTGCCTTGGAAAACAGCTCTTATGGCCTTGGCTGGATCTGGGGGGAGGTGTGGAGGGCAGCGCCAGACACACCCACGCTGGGCCTCAAGAAACCCGAGTTACACGTTGTACCACAAACCACAGGGGCTGGACAGCCTGCAGCTGGGGGAGGCGGGGCAGAGCAGCCCAGACAAGCCAACTTTTAAATAAATAATTAGAAATGTAGGAAGGGAAGGTCTGGGCCAGTCTCTAGTCCCCCCAGGCTGCAGCTTCCCAGCCAGGCCAGAATGCATGAAGTTCCCATGATTCTTGGCCCTGATGGACCCAAGGGTTCCACTTCCTCCTTTCCTTCCTGTTTCTAAAAAACTCAACCCACATTCCCAGAGTCCCTACTGTGTGCCTAGCCCCATGCAGGGCAATGCTGGGGGGACTCAGCGGTGGTTGTGACGGTTCCCATCCCTGGCCCAAGGGAGGGCACAGACCCATCCCCAGATAGTGACCACCCAGAGTGGGCAGGGCTGGGATGGGGGCATCCAAGGGGCTGGAGGAGCCTAGAGGGACACCTGAGCCAGCCTCAGGGTCTTGAAAACTCAGGGGATTCCTGAGTGGAAATGCGAAGATCTTGGTTAAGTGAGCAGAAAGGCATATGAGAAAAAGAGGACTAAAAATTTAAGGAGGGGACAGATCACGCAGGGGTCCACAGACCACTGTTTTTCAAACTGTTTTGAATTTGAGACAGTTGATACACAATAGAAGGTATATTTTGCTTGCAACACAGTATGTGTATGAACAGGTGTGCACACACACACGTAAATTAAAATGTCACGATACAATAATTACTTGTACAATATGCTCTATTTGACATTTTAAAAAATTAACTGCTTAGGACTCACTACTTTATTTCATGCCCTACTAATCGGTTGACACCTGAGGTTGGAAAATATAGATGTCCAGGTTGTGCTAAGAACGCTCGGACTCCAATCAAAGGAGCAGAATTCTAGAATCAGCAGGTGCGATGTCTTCAGGGCTGTTCACTGATACTCCCCTCCTCCTCTCCTTCTGGGCACCTGGTGGGATTGTACTTGCCTCCCTTTGGAAGGTAGCCTTGGAGCCCAGGAATCTGCATTTTAACAGACAATGGGAGCTGTGAGACTTGGGAAATTTAAGAAACAGTGACATAGGTGATAAACTCCATGAGGACAGTGCAGAACCCACCTTGGCCACCGCAGAGACCCCGGCAGGACGCAGCACAGAGCCGGGCGCTTAGGTAAGATGTGTTAAATGAATGATTTTTTAAATTTCTATTTATTATTTATTTATTTATTTAAGCTGTGCCGGGTCTTCGTTGCGCCACGCGGGCTCCTCTAGCTGCGGCGCGCGGGCTTAGTTGCGGGTATATGGGATCTTAATTCCCTGACCAGGGATCAAACCCGGGCCCCCTGCATTGGGAGCGTGGAGTCTTAACCGCTGGACCTACAGGGAAGTCCCTAAATGAATGATTTTAACTTCAGTCTTTTTATTGCTGTCTACCCGATCTAGCTCACCGTTCCAACTTCATCTCACAGCAGTTTTCCCCAATTTCCACTGTGACCAAATGGAACTATTCTTCGTTTCATAAATTTCTCATCTGCAGGTCTTTGCAGTTGCTGTGTCCTCTGCCCATACCTTCCCTTTTCCTCCTCCCTTCACTGGCTGGCTCTGACATCCTTCCAAATTCAGCTCAGATGCGCCCTCCTCCAGGGAACCTTCCCTGACCCCACTTCCCAAGCTGCGTTTCCCCTCGGAGCTCCTCCATTCTAGCCCTACTCACTCTGCATCATCACTGTCTGTCTGTCCTGCTGACCTATGAACCTGGGAAGGTGGGAGCAAGGCTCGTCTCGGCCACTGCTGGGTCCCCAGTACCACTCAGCACAGGGCTGGGCACACAATAGGTACTCAGAAAAGGTTTGGTGAATGCATGAATGCAAATTTGAGAGGAGAGGCCTGTTTACAGGTCTGATGGAGAAGGCTGAAGCCCTGGAGTTTACTCAATCCCTCCTGCTGTCAGACACTCGGTCCTCTCAGGGAGGACACCATTCACAACAATACCCTTTTCACAGGCAGCAAACTGAGGCCAGGAAGGGCCTTCTTGCTCTGTGGGGTTCAGATTCCCACCGCTCAGCCCAGCCTGCTCCTGGACCCTCTTACCTCCTTCCTGGAGTCTTTTTTTTTTTTTTTTTTTTCTGATGATGAAATCTGAATCTGGGTAGGAGGTTTGGCTGATTGGGAAGAAAGCTGGCTGAGACCAGTTGGTCTAGTTCTCTCTGCAAGCCTGAGGAGGGCAGGGGGTGGGACATGCATGGCCAATCCTGAACCAAACCCTCAAACCTTGCTCTCTTGGCCCGGACCCACCCCGCACTTCCCGAAGGTTCTGGGATTCTAGGGTCCCCTGAGTCCTGGAGGCTTCTCCCTCCCTCTCCTCCCTGTCTGGCACCCCTGTAGGTGGGCAGTGACTAAACTAAGCCTGGCCCACACCCATGTCGCCCAACTGGCAACATGGCCACTTCCGCATCCCCGGGGGCCCTGATTACCAGGAGGGGTGCCAGGAGCTTGCTGGCCCCCCTCCTGGCCACCTGCTGCCGGGTCCCAACTGGGGCCTCTCAGGCTCCTTTGCTCAGTGGTCCCTGGGGCCTGAACATTCCTGGGGAGGAGCACCAGCCTGTGAGTCTGTGGGAACTCGAGGAAGAGGCCTTTTTTACTTTCACCCTTAGGTATAATGTTGATCTCATCACAGCTTAAAATACCATGAGGCTGTGATTTGCCAGGCACCAACCAAAGCGTTTTATACACATGAACTTGGTTCACCCTCCATGACCCCGGAGGCAGATGCTACCCTTTATCCCTATTTCACGGTCAAGCAAACTGAGGCTGGAGGATTGAGTGACTTGCCTGAGGTCATTCAGCTGCTAAGCCATGAGACAAGAAGACAGTTTCGGGGTGCCAGTGCTGAACTGAAAAACCACAGATTTCCCTCCTGAAAGCTCCCATTCTGAGCAGTTTCTGTGAATTCTTTTTTTTTTTTTTTTTTAATATTTAGTTATTTATTTTTGGCTGCAATGGGTCTTCGTTGCTGCGCACAGGCTTTCTCTAGTTGTGGGAATAGGGGGCTACTATTCACTGTGGTGCGCGGGCTTCTCATTGCGGTGGCTTCTCTTGTTGCGGAGCACGGGCTCTAGGCGCGCGGGCTTGAGTAGTTGTGGCACTCAGGCTTGGTATTTGTGGCTCACAGGCTCTAGAGCGCAAGCTCAGTAGTTGTGGCGCACGGGCTTAGTTGCTCCTCGGCATGTGGGATCTTCCCGGACCAGGGCTCGAACCCGTGTCCCCTGCATTGGCAGGCGGATTCTTAACCACTGCGCCACCAGGGAAGCCCAGTTTCTGTGAATTCTTGCAGAGATAATCAATGCATTTGAAACAGAGGTTGTTATATATATATGTATATATATATATATTATTTTTTTAATATTGTTTATTGTTTTTTCCCACAGGTGATAGGGTGCCCTGTCCTATATTCCCCCCCCGCCCCACTCCGCACCTTGCCTTTACCTCCTTAGCAATATTTCTTAATTAATTAATTAATTAATTTTTGGCTGCATTGGGTCTTCGTTGTTGCACTCAGGCTTTCTCCAGTTGCGGCGAGCTGGGGCCACTCTTCGCTGCGGTGCACTGGCTTCCCATTGCAATAGCCTCTCCCATTGCTGAGCATGGGCTCTAGGCGCGCGGACTTCAGCAGTTGTGGCTCGCAGGCTCTAGAGCGCAGGCCCAGTAGCTGTGGCGCACGGGCTCAGTTGCTCCACCGCATGTGGGACCCTCCCGGACCAGGGCTTCAACCCATGTCCCTTACATTGGCAGGTGGATTCTTAACCACTGTGCCACCAGGGAAGTCCCTTAGCAATATCTCCTGACCACCTGATTTGGTACTGAAACCTGCCCTCCACCCAGTTCCCCATCTGTCTCATTCTATTTGATGCCTCTCAGCATTCTGTTCACTAGACGTGGTCTGTTGAATGACTGAAGGAATGCAATACTGAATAGACAGATGCCTGGCTAAAGAGTTTGGACTTTATCCCCAGGGAAGTCACTGGGGTTACTAGATTAGATCTGTGCTTTCAAACATTCCAGGCCCTTCTCAACTCTGAGACTGTGCATGTACTTGTCCCTTTACCTGGAATAATACTCTTTCCCTGGGCTTGGTCCAAACCCTCCCTATCCCAACTGGGATACCTCCTCTTCCAGGAAGCCCTCCCAGTCCTGGTCAAGCATCCCTTCTGGGCTCCTTCATCCCAGCCCCCTCACTCTGTGTTGTCACTGTCTGAGGATGGGTCTGTCACCCCCTCTGGACTGTGCTTCCCTGGAGGATAGGGCCAGGACTGTCTTGATCATTGCTGGGTCCCTGCACCTCCCAACATAGGGCCCAACACTGATCAGAATAAACGATGGTCCCTTGAAGGAAATGTCCCTGCTTGGGGAGGAGCCAATTGCAGGGTAGCTGGGGTGTCAGGTAAGTGTTGAGGACGCAGAGACACCTGAGTTCAAATCCCTGCCCAGGTTGGGGTTAGGCCACAACAAACCTCATTATCTCGTCTGCTTCCAAGTCACTAAAACAGGATTGATCGCAAAGATTAGTGAAGATATGATAACTTTTGACATTACTTCAGACAGGGTCGGAAGCCTCTCCTGCTGCTTTAGAGCTTTGCACCTGATCTTCCCTTCACTAGAAAGTTCTTCCCAGATTGTCCCGGTGGGCTCCTTCTTGTCATTCTGGTCTCATCGCAAATGTCACCTCCTCAGAGTGGTCCACCCTGCCTGCTCCCTCTCTCTCTGCTGTGCAGCAGTTTCCTTTTCTCCAGCTCTTATTCCACCTGACAGCCCAAGTTCATTTCCTTGTCTCTCTTCACTAGAATGCTGGCAAGGAGTTTTGTCTGAGTTTTATTTTTTTTATTTTATTAAAAAATTTTTTGTATTGAAGTATAGTTGACTTAACAATGTCGTGTTAGTTTCCGGCGTACAACAAAGTGATTCAGATATATATATATATACACACACACACACATATATATATACACACACATTCTTTTTCATATTCTTTTCCATTATAGGTTATTATAAGATATTGAGGGGATTCCCTGGTGGTCCAGTGGTTAGGACTTGGCGCTTTCACTGCCAGGGCCCGTGTTCAACCCCTGGTCGGGGAACTAAGATCCTGCAAGCCACGGCGGCATGGCCAAAAAAAAAAAAAAGATAGTGACTATAGTTCCTGGGTTTTTATTTTTAATTTTTTTCTCACTGTGGAATCCCCAGAACCTTAAACAGCAGTTGACCCTTAGTAAGGGCCCGAGGAATATTTGTGGAGTGAATAGAGTGCTCAGGAATTGTCCGCTCGTGTTTTGATTGAGGGTCACCGTGTGCACCATCAAACTTACGCTCACACTGACTCTGGGACAAATGAAGAACCTGATGCTTAGCTGGTAAGTGGCGCAAGGATTCGAACCAATGTCTGTGTGGCTTTAGTGCCCATGTTCTCGGTGTCTAGCGCAGAGCCGAGCACGTGGGAGTTTAACGTGAGTTTGTTGAATGAATATGACTTCAGACTTGGAGGGTGGAATGGGGAATGGGGGCTTTCTGAAGTAGGTGGCATGGAAGCTGGGAGAATTTGGGAGGGGAGAGTGGCCGGGAGACACAGGAAGGAGGTCTGCAAGGCCACTTGTGCCTGGGTGGTAGGTCCATCAGATCCTGGGCAAATTCTCAGCTCGGCCTTGCCCCTCAGATCCTGCAGGATGTCATCACAAGCTCTCAAAGCTCCTTCCCAAGCAGGTCTAGGGCTAGGGCTGGCAGTGACCAAGTGACCAATGCCCAGCAGTGTCTGGAGCTGGTTGGGGCCCAAACCATGTTCTTCAATAATAATGACAATAACAACAACAGTAGTAGTAGTAGTTAACTTTATTAAGGGCTAACCTATACCCTGTCTAAATGCTTTGAACATGGGATCTCATTTGCTCTTCAGCACCCAAGGAGGTCTGAGCTACTATTATTCTTCCCATTTTACAGATGTGGAAACAGGCTCCTAGAGGCGGTGACTTGCCTAAGGCCCCACAGCTGCTTCAGAAGGAAGCCTCTGAGATGATCACTATCGATCTTCTTTGAGCAAGTGTGAACACCTGATATGTTAGCAGAGAACGGGCCAGGTGGGGAAGGAATTAGGATTTCAACATTGCCAGGAGGAGTAGCCAATCACAGCTGATTTCCTTTAAGGTTAGGGCCTTGAGAGGCAGGCTTGCAAGTCCCAGCCTCCCCAGGTGTGGCCTCAAGGTGAGTGACTTCCTCTTGCCATAAGCCCCACTTTTGCCCATCTGGAGAATGGGTAGAATAGTGGGCCCAACCTCACCAAGCAGTTATGGAGATTCCAGTGGAATCAGGCATGTGCATTTGTCAAAAATCAGCAGATGTCACTTACGGTTTGTGCATTTTGTGAAAAAGAGGACTGCAGACAGGGAATTCCCTGGCGGTCCAGTGGTTAGGAGTCCGTGCTTTCACTGCCCAGGGCGCGGGTTCAGTCCCTGGTCAGGGAACTAAGAGGACCACGTAGAAATATTGAACTCTGATTAATAAATGCATACATACTGAAGTGTTTAGAGGGAAGTGCGCTGGTATCTGCAACTTTGACATGCATCAAAAGGAGGTAAATGGGTGGATGGCTAGAGAGATAGATAAATGGATAGAAATTTTATATAGAAGTACCGTGAAATAATTGTAGACACTAGGTGGTGGGTCTATGGATGTTCACTCTAAAATCCTTTAAACTTTTTTGTAGGTTTGAAATTTTTAATTAATTTTTAATTTTTAATAATTAAAAAAAGGGGGAAATATCTGGTGAAAGCAAAAGCATTAGCACAGTCATTAAACTGAATTATAATTTTTAATGGATGAATTGCAAATTGTGTACCTAGGGGGAAGTGGATTACAATCCAATATAATAACTGCCATTAATTGATACGTGTGGGGCTCTGAACTGAGAACTTTTATTTTGAAAATTATTAACATTATTAAATAAATCACTCCATCTCATTTAACTCTTACACCAATCACGTGAGGGATCTGTATTTTACATTCGAGGAATTGACGAGAAGGGACAAAAGACCGGAATTTAGGGCGGAAGAGGAGTTTCAGGCTAAATTGACTTGCAGACCCGCGGATCACCTGGCACTTTCTAGAGACCCTCGCGCCAGGCACTTTTGTAGCTTATAGGCCCCCAACCCAATACCCTATCCTCCGGCAGGGAAAAGCCTCCTCCCAACGCCCCGCCCCCTTCGGACCCTCCACCCCCACCCCACCCGGACCCCGCCCCTGAATGTAACCATTGTTTTTCTGCCTTCTATCGGGGTGACTTGGCCCTACTCCAGCCAAAGCCCCGCCCTGGAGGGCCCTGAACCCGACCGAGCCAATCGGCACCGGCGGGTTTGTCCCCGTTCTCTCAAGCCTCGCCCCGGGTTCTTAATCCGGGCAGCTTCCGCCAAGCAGTCTCAGAGCCACGCGGCGCGCCCGGGAGGTCCGGCCGATCTCGGCTAACAGCTGATTCTTCCCGGGATCCCGGGCCGCCGCCTTCGGCACCCAGGGGCCCGAATCTTCCCGCCTGGACCCAAGAGCCTGCCCCCCCCCTTCCCGGAGCTCCGTCTTCCGGCCCCCAGACTCAGGCTCCCCAGCTCTCCGTTTCCAGGACCCAGGCACCCCAGGTCCCCGCCTCCCGGATCTGCGCCACCAGGACCTAGCCTCTTGAAGACCTCTGCCGCCTGGGCGCCTTCAGCCTTCCGGAGCCAAGGACCCTAGGTCCCAGCTTGAGAAACTCCCGTCTTCCTAACCCCCAGGGTAAAGAAACCCAGGTGCTCCCACCTCCCAGCTTTCAGCGCCGGGCACAAACGAAGAGCAGAGGAGCCCCAGCGCCCAGCCTAGGGAATCTCAAACACTCCAGCTTCTAAGAGACAAGGAACTTAAGCGCTGTGAACTCACAACTCCAGGGAACCCTCCAAAGTTCCAGCCTCCAGGCTCTGTTAACTCAACAAAGTTTTAAGGAACGAGAGCGTCCTGGGAAGGAGCCCCGAGCGCTCCCAGCTTCCAGGCGCTGAGGAACCCCGGGGCGTTCATCATGGTGGCCGATCCGCCTAAGGGAGACCCCAAGGGGTACGCGGCGGCGGAGCCCACCGCCAACGGTGTCTCGGCGTTGGTCTCCCTAGAGGACCCAGGCTCGGCGAAAGACGGCTGTTGCGGCTCCGGGGACCGGGTGCGCCGCTGCCTTCGCGCCAACCTGCTGGTGCTGCTGACAGTGGTGGCAGTGGTGGCGGGCGTGGCTCTGGGGCTGGGGGTCTCGGGGGCCGGCGGCGCGCTAGCGCTGGGCCCAGCGCGCCTGGAGGCCTTTGCCTTCCCGGGCGAGCTGCTGCTGCGCCTGCTAAAGATGATTATCTTGCCGCTGGTGGTGTGCAGCCTGATCGGCGGCGCGGCCAGCCTGGACCCGAGCGCGCTCGGCCGCCTGGGCGCCTGGGCGCTGCTCTTTTTCCTGGTTACTACAGTGCTAGCGTCGGCGCTCGGCGTGGGCTTGGCGCTCGCACTGCAGCCGGGCGCCGCCTTCGCCGCCATCAACGCCTCGGTCGGGGCCATGGGCTCCGTGGAAGAGGCCCCCAGCAAGGAGGTGCTCGATTCGTTCCTGGATCTTGTGAGGTCAGACCCCGCCCTCCCGGTGGAGGGGTTGGGGGAAGGGGGTGGGTGCTTCAGCCTCGTGGGGAGGGGACGCGTGTTAGGGTTGGCGGGAGTCGCCACGTGGACGGAAGGGGGGTTTTGGGTCCTCCGTGTCCGGGACATCCCCAGGGCCTCAAGGAAGACGGGATGGGATAGTTGGGGGGCGCTCTGGCCCCTTTAGAGTCAGGGTACAGAGGGTGAGAACAGACTCCTGGAGGAGATTTCTAAATATGGGGGCCTGCGTACATAAGCGGGACCCCACAGGAGGGTGATAGGGGCGTGGAAGTCTTATAGAGGGAGAAGTGATGCTTGGTGGGGTTGAGGGTCTCTGCTGTGAGGGGGGGAGGATCCCGAGGGGAACTTGGAAGAGGATCTTTGGGTGGCCAGGGGCCCCAGGATGGGGCTTCTGGGTAAAGGTTTAAGTCCAGTGTCTGGATAAAAGTTCTTGGAGCCCTGGGTAAGGGGCCCCTGCAGGACCTGAAGAGATCAGAATGACCCCCCACCAGGCCCTCTTCCCACGTGGTTCCCCACACCACGTGTCCCCCAGACAAAGCCAGGTCCTTTTTTCAGCCTCTTTTCCCCACCCAGTTCAGCTGGGCAGGACCCTGGCTTCCTCTTTATATGTTCCTGGTAGGTAAGTCCTGCCACCTCCACAAACTTTCCATCCCATTTCCTACTCTGTCTGGTACCCGGCTGCCCTCCCCTTGCACTAGGCTGCCCAGAAAAGGGGCGGATTCTTTTCCTTTGGGCCTCTGCACCCCTCCCCTCAAGAATGGCTCTCTCCCCCCTTTTAAGGAGGGCAGACTGCTGGATCCACATGGCCTTGCCTTTGAGGCCTGCTGATTCAGTGTCTCCAGGTTGGTTGGGGACTTCCTGGAAGTGGGGGAAGGAAATGATGAGTCACGGAACACGGTTCCCCTCAGTCTCTTGGGGCATCAGTGCAGGCCGATATTGGGGGGAGGCTTGGTGTCCAGAAGTTACAGCGGGTGGGCACCTCCTGGCTGGGGGAGATTAGCTGTGTCCTGACCCAGCCCTGGCTGGCCTGGGTGGGTACGGGCCGACCTGCAGACGGGCACACCCACTTGAAGTTTGTTTATGTGTGCAAGCTTCCCCGTTGTGCCCACATCCATGTAACTCATTTGGCCAGCCACTCGGGGACTTAGCTGAAGCATCTCAGAGCCACCCAACTTTATAAGCCACTGACACAACTGGACACGGGCACGCAGACGCTCACTGATGCCACTGACCACACCAACATGTGGAACACTGCCTAAACACAGCTCAAGAGCACATACACACTCACATACATGCCTACAGGGCCACACACCAACAGGGTCACACATGTCTGAACACTAACCTGCGCCCCCCAACCGGATACCAACACCTGATAAACTACCAACCACCACCAGCAGCTGTGCACCCACGTCTTTGGTGAGAGGGAGGATCCGAGGTTGCCGAGCGGTTCGGACTGTGGCACCAGCTGGCCGGTTTCAAATCCCAGTTTTGCCACTTCCTAATGGCAAGTTTCTTCACCTGTCAGTGCCTCAGCTTCCTTTTTTGTGAAATGGGGATAATAGTGCATGGCCCTGTAGGGCTGTCAGGAGAATTAAATGAGTTGATTTATATAAAGCACTTAGTACAGCGCCCGTAGTCACCGTGGCTGTTATTTTTGTCTTGCCCTGAGGCACACGGGGCCACTGTCCGACTCCCTCACATGCTCAGTGGCGTTTAATGCACGCTGCTGCACACTTAATCACACCCAGACACCCTCACACAAGAGTGACTGCATAAACACAAAGGCGCATTCACAACAACACAGTCAGTCCTTGTCACTTTCTCACCACCTCTTCCCTAACACACCCAGATCTTTCCCACAGCCTGCAACCCACCAGCCAGCCCCCAGGGCCAGCCCTTTCCTCAGCCCTCCCAGGCCTCCAGGAGGAAGTGGCTGATGCAAGATGGCCAGAGTATTGAGGGTGCTGAGTGTGGGGTGGAGCCAGGCCCCGTAACCCTGCCTCAGCCTGCCTTGGGAAGCTGGCATTCCTCACCTTCAATCCACATTCCCTTGGGGCTAGAACACCAGCCTCCTGGGCCCCAGGATTCCAGCTGAGACTCTGCACACCCTGGAAAGATGTGCAGGCCCAGGTCCATCTCTGCCTGGCTGAACCTGGCTGAGGCATGGGTGAGGACCACATTTGGGTACAGATGGGGCCTCCAAGGTTCCCCTCACCCCAAGAGGCCAACCCAGCCCCCCTGACCTCCTCCTGTGGTATCTAATACTCCCCCCACCATGTTTATCTCTGCAGAAATATCTTCCCCTCCAACCTGGTGTCCGCAGCCTTCCGCTCAGTGAGTCCTCTGGGGTGTCCCTCAGGGTTGGGGGGTGGGCAGGGAGGGAGACAGCCAGTTCCAGCCCCTTGGTGCCTGATTTTGGGTGGTGCCTGGGAAAATGCACGTGCCCACGTATTTACAGGCCATACTGCAGGGCTCCTGGGTGATTTCTGAATGAAACCCATCCACGCCCCTCATGAGAATATGGGTTCTGAGCCTCCTCTGGGTTCTAATTCTAGCTGTGTGACCCTGAGCAAGTGCCTTTACCTCTCTGAGCCTCAGTTTCCACCTCTGGAAAATGGGGGTATGAATAGTCCTACTGCAGCAGGGTTGCTGGTGGGATGGAATGAGATCACGTTTAAGGGAAGCTTAGGGTGGGCTTTGAGTATTGTCAGTGCCAGGACGGGGTGGGGGAGCCTCGATGACAATTGATGCTGACTCTTCCCAACCCCACCTGCAGTACGCTACCTCCTATAAGGAGAGATTGTTCAGCGGAACCCAGGTGAAGGTAAGAGCTGGGAAGGCGGTGGGGGGTCCTGCACCTTGGTTTTTCCATTGTGTTCTTACCCTGGTCTCGTCTGCCCTCTGGGTCTTCTTTTTTATTTATTATTTTTATTTTTGGCTGTGTTGGGTCTTCGTTGCTGTGCTCTCTAGTTGTGGCGAGCGGGGGCTACTCTTTGTTGCGGTGCGCGGGCTTCTCATTGCGGTGGCTTCTCTTCTTGCGGAGCACGGGCTCTAGGTGCGCGGACTTCAGTAGTTGTGGCACGTGGGCTCAGTAGTTGTGGCTCGCAGGCTCTAGAGCACAGGCTCAGTAGTTGTGGCGCACGGGCTTAGTTGCTCTGCAGCACGTGGGATCTTCCCGGACCAGGGCTCGAACCCGTGTCCCCTGCATTGGCAGGCGATTCTGAACCACTGCACCACCAGGGAAGTCGCCTGGGTCTTCTAACATTTGGGCGCAATCTGTTTTAAACTCTCCGAAGCCCCTCCCCAATTTCTGTCTTTTCTGCCTTTCTGGAATCTCCATTTTGCCCTCTCTTCTCCCTCCGCACAGCCACACTCAGGTCCAGGCTCCTCTTTTCCCCTCCCTTCCCACCCCCTCCCGCCCACCTTCAACCTGGCAGCTGGAGTAGTCTTTCCAAAGCACAAACCTGACCCAGCCTCTCTCCTGCCTAAAGCCCTGTCATATTCCCTAGTGCCCTCGGAAGAAAGCCTAGGCTCCTCGCCATAGTCCCCGGGGCCCCTGTGAGGTCCTGCCCCTGCCCATCTGCCCACCCAGCCTCATCCTGTGACTCTGCCTGGCCCATTCTGCTCCAGCCACAGTGAATTCCTTTCTGTTCTTTGAATGCCTAAGTTAGAGTCATTTCAAGGTTGTTGCATATTGTTACCTCTCTCTAGAAGAGGTAACAATACCCCTCCCCTCCCTTTACCTTGTTCGCTCCAGGTCTTAGCCCCTTCCTCCAGGAAGCCCTCCCTGATTCCCCTCCTCCAAGCTTGGCAGCACAACCTTCCTTGGTTCCCATACTCCCCTGGGTTCCCCCGTCCCAGCCCTGTCCACTCTGGATGGTCCCTGGACCCGGACTGTGAGCCTTGGGAGGATGGGGCCTGGGGAATGGTCTTGTCTCTGCTGGGTCCCAGCAGTGCGCAGGACAGGCCCTCAGTCACTGGGCAGGTTGACTGAATGGCCCCGCCCATCCCCATGTGTTCTTGCCCAAAGGTGCCCGTGGGGGGTGAGGTGGAGGGTATGAACATCCTGGGCCTGGTGGTGTTTGCCATCGTCTTTGGCGTCGCCCTGCGGAAGCTGGGGCCTGAGGGAGAGCTGCTCATCCGCTTCTTCAACTCCTTCAACGATGCCACCATGGTGCTGGTCTCCTGGATCATGTGGTAAGTGGTGGGAGAGGGGGCTGGTGCGGCGGGGTGGGGCAATCCTCTGTCTGCTCCTTCGAACCAGACGGCCTAGATTCAAATCCAGCATCGACTATTCCCTGGCTATGTGACTTCAGGCAAGTGACTTACTCTCTCTGTGCCTCAGTTTCCTCGTCTATAAGGTGAGGACAGTGCTGTATGCCGTGAGAGCTAAGACCGATCCTGGAACCTTCTTGATCCTATTGGAAGGTGATAAAAAGACCGCCGAGCTGTGGCCGCAGCCTGGCTAACGCATCTCAGTTTCCGAGATTTCAGTGTCATCAAATGTTTGCCTTTGGATCAATAATGGAAAATAGTGCCTGCTTTATAGGGTTATAATGAAGATGAAATGAGTGACTGAGGTGTAAGTAAAGCACTTAGAAAGTGTTTTAAACGTCTAGCACCTACTGAGCATTCAGTTAATGTCAGCTACGATTATCACCATTATGTATGAGCTTTTGTTAAATGGCCTCAGATAACGAGGGAAAAAAACACGTGCAGAGGCCTTCGGCTTCACCCTTGCCACCTCCCCTGTCTCATCTCCACATGGTATCACACTGATTCTCAGGACCCATCCTGGGTCAGAAGGTCAGAAATCAGGAGGTGGGTTAGGGCTGCTGCATTTTTACCAAATCTCCCCCCACCCCAACCCTGATTCCAGGGTAGCTGACATCTAAGAAGCTGCTGTGTGGAACTAATAGAAACACTTGGTGTGTGGGTAAGAGCAGGCTGTGCAGCTGGGCAGCCTGAGTTCCTATCCCGGCGCTACTACTACTTCCCAGCTGTGTGCCCTACGACAAGTTACTTATCCCGCCGTGCCTCAGTTTCCCCATCTGGAAAACGGCGTTGATAGTACCAGGCACGAGTGAGTTAATACATGTAAAGTTCTTGGGACAGTGCCTGACCTATAGCGTGCCTACAGTAAACAAGCTTAGCTAATATTTGTCAAGTACTTGTATAATTTCTGGGCACATCTCACTGGCTAGAACTTGGGCATTTGGCCAAACCTAGGTGCACAGGTGGCTGGGAAATGGTGCTTTTCTTCTGTAACTAAAGAGGAGAAGGGGTTTGGAGACAAGTAGCCATAGCGATCAGGCAATCAAGGAAGTGATGTTGGGAGCCCTCCTGGCTGGGAGACATATGCAACCCCTGGGATCTTCCCTCCAGGAGAGGGTGATAATAAATCCCAGTGGAAGTCTATAGACTTCACTTATTGTGTACAAACAGCTTTCAGCTAATTTCAACTGGCATCTCATTTCATCCTCCCAAGATTCCTATGAGGTTGGTAGCATTATGGCCCCCGTTTTACAGACCTATTTGATTTTAATTCAATGATAGCGGCAAGAGACTCAAAATAGGAGCTCCCTTGTGGGGTTGTGGTGAAGATTCAATCCCGTTCAAGGGCTCGGCACATCATAAATGCTTCATACCTGGGAGTTGTCATTAAGACATGAGCCACGGTTATTATTTTTCATGGTGAGAGAGTGTATTGGTTTATGTCATATTAGCTGCTGTAACAAACCAACCCAGAAAATGTAAATGATATGCATGGTGGGTGTTTCTTTCCTGGTCATGTGTTAAGTCCAAATCTGGTGGGTGACTCTACTCCAAGTGGTCGATGGAACCACCACCCAAACTCCTTTTATCTCCCAGTGGCACTATGTTCAAGGGGAGAGAATGGAGGATGGCAGGGGAGGTGCCCGAACATCAGCCCACATTGCTGTGGGCGCTTCCTGACTTTGAGGGAGGCTGAGAAATGTGGTCAGGCCATGTGCTCAGCACAATGCCTGGCCCTGGGTGGGCACATGGTCAGAGGTGGCAATCTGTCTCCTGGGTAATTAGGTATGCCCCTGTGGGCATCTTGTTCCTGGTGGCCGGCAAGATCGTGGAGATGGAGGACGTGGGGATGCTCTTCGCCAGTCTCGGCAAATACATCCTGTGCTGCCTGCTTGGCCACGCCATCCATGGGCTCCTGGTGCTGCCCCTCATCTACTTCTTCTTCACCCGCAAGAACCCCTACCGGTTCCTGTGGGGCATCATGACGCCGCTGGCCACTGCCTTCGGGACCTCCTCCAGGTGTGACCTTGGGGCAGACCAGGGCAGAGTTTTTAAGCTTAAGGGGCCTGGAGCAGGCATCAGATGTCTAAAGACCCCTGAAATTTTGTCTAGGGACATGGGATCTGGGTACAGGGAACCCCCCCACCCCAATTAGGAAACTACTGCCTTGGAGATTTATTCCTCCCCTCCTGAGAACCCCTCCCCACCCCAAGGCCTGGCCTTGGGGGACTCCAGTGCTTTACCCTGGATCCAACCTCTAAAAGCTCCTTCCACCTCTCCTGAGTAGTTTGTCCATCTCTGCTGGCCCTGTCCCCTCAGGATCCAACCCTCCCTATAACAGCATCCCCAAGAGTATAGTAATTCTTAGTCGAGGTCTGTTATTGGTAGAGATGGGGAAGGGGTGTGAGTCAGTGAGCGCTCAGACATTCTAGAATTTAGTTATGAATTTTTATGTGTATTTTAAGGAGTAGCCGTTGGTAATCTCCCAGGGGTCCAAGACTCCCTATATTTTGGAATGCTTCCATTCTGTGGGATCCCTAGTGCCTTGTGGCTCTGAGACGAGAAGGGCATGGCGAGCCGGGGAGGGCTAAGGGGTGTGGGTGGAGGCCCGGGGTCGTGGGAAGCAGAGGTCTAGGCTGGTGGGCAGAGCTTGCGCCTGAGATGAGGTGCTGTGTGGGCGGGGCCTGGTCCGGGGGATGGTCAGGGGAATGGTCAGGGGAGGTAGGGGGTGTGGCTTGGGCGGTGGGCGGGGCCGGGTCGGGCTGGCCGGGTGAGCTCGCGCTAACTCACATCTGCGGTCCCTCGCAGCTCCGCCACGCTGCCGCTGATGATGAAGTGCGTGGAGGAGAAGAACGGCGTGGCCAAGCACATCAGCCGCTTCATTCTGCCCATCGGTGCCACTGTCAACATGGACGGTGCCGCGCTCTTCCAGTGTGTGGCTGCAGTGTTTATTGCACAGCTCAATCAGCGATCCTTGGACTTCGTGAAGATTATCACTATCCTGTGAGTGCGGGGGGGGGCTGCGGCTAGGACCCTCAAGGCACCTGACCCCTCCCTTGAGAATGGACACGACCTGGGAGGAGCAGCCCCACCCCCACAGCTTCTCCCATTACCGAGCGGCCTCTCCCTGACCTCTCCTCTCCTCCCCCAGGGTCACCGCCACAGCATCCAGTGTGGGCGCCGCGGGCATCCCCGCTGGAGGTGTCCTCACTCTGGCCATCATCCTCGAGGCGGTCAGCCTGCCGGTTCACGACATCTCCTTGATCTTGGCTGTGGACTGGCTAGTGTGAGTGTGGTTCGGGGGTTCAGGGGGCTCAGGGGTACTCCTGAGAAAGGGGATGAGCAAGAGGGTCATTGAGAGCCTCTGAGCAGAAGAGAGGAAGGAAGGGGTTCTAGAAGAAAGGGGAGGGGACCTTACCTTGAGTATTCCAATCAGAGGGAAGAAAGGGATCTTTGGGGTTCCAAGAGGAACCCCAGAAAGGTAGCATGTCCCAGTGGTTAATAGAGCAGACTCTTAGACCAGGCTCCCAGAGCCACTGTTGCTAGCTATAATGACCTTGGGCAAGTACTTAATCTCCCTGTGTCTCAGTTTCTCCATCTGTAAAATGGAGAGAATAGTTTCTCCTGGAGGATTAGATGACTTAATACATGCAGCTTTCTTAGAACAGCTACTTAGAACAGTAAGTAGAAAATGCTACGTAATTGTTAGCTATCATGATTAAGCTGTTAAGAGCGTAAAAGATTAGAACACAGTCTGGCTTCAAAAGTTAAATAGTTACCATGTGTCTTAGCAATACCACTCCTAGGTTTAAACCCAAGAGAATTGAAAACATGTCCACAAAAACTTGTACATGAATGTTCACAGCAGCACTTTTTTTTTTTTAATTCAACACCTTTTTAAAAAAATTAATTAATTTACTTATTTGGCTGAGTCAGGTCTTAGTTGTGGCACGCGGGCTCTCTAATGGTGCATGGGTTCTAGAGCACAGGCTCAGTAGTTGCGGCACATGGGCTTAGTTGCCCCGAGGCATGTGGGATCTTAGTTCCCTGACCAGGCATCGAACCTGCGTCCCCTGCATTGGAAGGCAGAGTCTTAACCACTGGACCACCAGGGAAATCCCCATAGCAGCACTATTCATAATAGCGAACAGGTGGAAACAACCCAAATACCTATCAATTGATGAATGGATAAACAAAGTGTCATATGTCCACACAATGGAATATTATTCAGCAATAAAATGGAATACATACTACATACATACTACAACATATGACCCTTGAAAATATTATGCTACGTGAAAGAAGCCAGACAAAAAGGACCACATTGTATATGATTCCATTTATATGAACTGTTCAGAATAGGCAAATCTATAGACAGAAGGTAGATTAGTGGTTGCTAGGCCTGGGGGATGGGAGGAAATGGGGGATAACTGCTTAATGGGTACGAGGGTTTCTTTCTGGAGTGATGAAAATATTCCGGAATCAAATAGTGGTGATTGTTGCACAACTCTGAATAAACTAAAAAGCACTGGGTTGTATTCTTTTAAAGGGTGAATTTTATGGTATGTGAATTGTATCTCAATTTTTTTAAATGGCACACACACCCACACAAAAAGTATATAAAGAGGAAGGAAAAAGATCCTGAGGATTCTAGGGAGGAGAAGGGCCTGAGGGAGAACTTAGTATTTCAGAAGAAGAAAGAGGCATTGATGGGTCTTCTGGGGCCCCAAGGAAAGGGAGGCGTGATTTTTTGAGGTTCCAGAAGGAACAAATCTTGTATTTGATTGGAAGAAGGATCTTTGGGGATCCAGGGAGGATGGAGGAGATCTTTGGGGTTCTAAGGCAGAGAAAGCCGCCTGATGGGACACTTGGGATTCTAGGGGAAGGAAGGTGGGTAGGAGGCTTCTGGGGTTCTAGAGGAAGAGATCTTTAAGGTTCTAGAGGAAGGGATATTTGGGATCCTGGGAGGATGGAGGGATGAGCTCCTAAGAGGAGTAGAACAGGGTTCTGGGAAGGAGGGCATGATGGGGACTTGAAGGTAACCGGCAGGGAAAGGGGAGAGAGTTGGGCCCTGACCCTTCCCCTCCCACTCACTTCCCCCTCACTGTTCCCCCTTCAGGGACCGGTCCTGTACTGTCCTCAACGTGGAAGGTGACGCCTTTGGGGCAGGACTCCTCCAAAGTTACGTGGATCGCACAGAGTCCCACAGTTCAGTGCCCGAGCTGATCCAGGTGAAGAGTGAGGTGCCCTTGGCCGTGCAGCCGGTCCTCACCGAGGAAGGGAGCCCTCTCCTCAAACGCTGTCCAGGACCTGCTGGGGCCGCTGACACCTGTGAGAAGGAATCAGTCATGTAAATCCCAGTAGGGACCTTCCCTGCCCCAGTGCGGGGGATGCTTTGGACATTGGAATCATGCGGCATGGATGAACGGACACACAGGGCCTCTTGGAGAGTCCCGCCCACACGCTCGGGGAGCCACAGGCCTCAGCTTCCCTCCCAGCCATGAGATCTGGGAGGCCTCGCTGCTGGGGTATATGCGTTTGCTTGTGTGTGTGTGACTGTCTGTCCCCAAATCTCCCCAGTCCTCAACTCCTGTCCCCACCCAAGGCTAGGAAACAGCAAGATGGAGAAGTAGCGGCCTCCACACCCCATCCTGGGAGCCTGCATGGCCTCGTGTCTCAGGGCACAGGGCACCATGGGAAATTCTTCCCTCTTCGAACAGAAGGATGTTCTGACAGGTTGCTGGCTCCTTTGATGGTTATTTTGGTGGCTGTACCTCTAGCTGTGCGTGTGTGTGTGTGTGCGTGTGTGTGTGTGTGTGTTTTCTGTGACTCTCCACGGTACAATCCCACCCTGTCCCCAGGCCCTCTCTTCCCTTCACAGTAACAGAAACACTCCCGGGAACCCTGAGGGGAGACTGAGGACACACACTGCTGTTACTCCAGAGGATGTTTTTCAGCAATAAAATTGTCAAGTATATCTAATCAGATGTTTTCAAGAATTTGACTAAAAGTGCTAGCCACACAGAAAACAACAAACAACAACAACAAAATGATAAATTGGACTTCATTGAAATAAAATATCTGTTCATCAAAAAACACGCAGCCAAAAAATAAAAAAATATATATGCACACACAACACTGTTGGAAACCACAGTGAGATACCACTGCACACACTTATTGGCATGGCAACAAACAAAAGCAATACCAAGTGCTGATGAGAATGTGGAACTGGACAGAGCCCATGCATCGCTGGTGGGAATGCAAAATGGTCCGGTCACTTTGGAAAGTCACTGGGCAGTTGCTTATAAAAACTGGGCACTTTAATAGCAAAGTGTATTTTAAAATATCTACTTACCATGGGGCTCATGAGTCCCGCTCCTGGGTATTGACCCAAGAGAAATGAAAGCTCCTATTCACACAAAAGCTGGTACACAAGTGTTATAGCTACTCTCTGTAATTGCCAAAATTTAGAAACAAATCAATTGGATTAGCTGGTACAATCATCATTTGATGGAAGCCTGCTGGGCAAAAAAAGTATTGATATACTCAACACGATGCATCTCACAGATAACATTTTGAGTGAAAGGAACCAGAAATAGGACATGCCTTATAATTCCATTTATAAATGAAGGTCTAGAACAGGCTAAACTGGTCTATGGTGAGAGAAATCAGAACAATGGTGACCTACAAGGATCTATATATAGATCAGGAGAGGGCACAAGGGAGCTTTCTATGACACAGCAAACGTCCTATATCTTGATATGACTGATGCTTACACAGATGTAAACATTTGGAAAAATAAACTAACCAGTACACTTAAGATGTGTGCATTCTATACCCTAGGCATGTTAGCTTCCAGTTAAAAATTTTGTACTACCTGTGGTAAATTCATTTCCGACTATAACCACCTCCATAGGAATGCAGTTACCCCTTGATAACTCTCACTATCCTGATAGTCCCAATAATGACTCGCTCTTTTTTTTTATTTAAACCCCCAATTTGCTGTTCGAATCAAAAACCTGTTCTGCAACTGTTTTCAGTTCTATTTGAGTCCCGGACGCGGACGACACCAGTCAAGACTCACCTCTTCTAACAGGATCCTGTCTTGTGCATTGTTTTTTGTTTGTTTGTTTTTTTAAATAGAAATCCATTTTTAATTAATTTATTTTATTTATTTATTTTTAGCTGCGTTGGGTCTTCGTTGCTGCACGTGGGCTTTCTCTAGTTGTGTTGAGCGGGGGCTACTCTTCGTTGCGGTGCGCGGGCTTCTCACTGCAGTAGCTTCTCTTGTCGCGGAGCATGGCCTCTAGGCGCGTGGGCTTCAGCAGCTGTGGCACGCGGGCTCAGTAGTTGTGGCTTGCGGGCTCTAGAGCGCAGGCTCAGTCGTTGTGGCGCACGGGCTTAGTTGCTCCGCGCCATGTGGGATCTTCCCAGACCAGGGCTCGAACCCGTGTCCCCTGCATTGGCAGGCGGATTCTTAACCACTGCACCACCAGGGAAGCCCTTGTGCATTGTTGAAGCATGTTACTTGTGACTGATATTCTCTCCCCCTTCCTAGGTCCCTATGTAGACTTCTGCCAGGTGCCTGGAGGCACCACCAATTATAGATGTTACAGCTTTAGCACCTTTTTTGGGTTTATTTAGTTACTTCTCCTGATCATTGCTGTGTGGCAGGGAAATATCATTCATATCTGATTCTGTGCAAATTTGTGTATTGCACACAAACATAGCCACTAATGAGTTCATTAAGTGTTGAATAAATTAAGTAATTGTTTTCAATGATTTCTATTATGCCAGAAGCCTTAGTGGGTTGTTACAGAAGTGTTTAATAAGAGTGTTAAATGATATTTGGGGAAATCAGTTGGGGTTTTTGGATGGAGCTAGGAGTGCATTATTTTCCTCACTTGAAATAGCTGTTTACTGCCCAATTTTCTATTTCATGCTTTTGGGAGAATGGATGAGATTTAGATGTTGAGGGATGCCTGTTTAAAGAGATACACACCTACATATGTAATATTTTGCATGTACAATCTATGTAGAAAATCTATGTACATACAACTGGGCCATGTTCCACCAAACAGTACTTACCCATTTTTAAATTTTCTTAAAATTTTTTTTAATTAAAAAAAATTTTTTTTTATTTTGGCCACGCTGTGCGGCTTGCAGGATCTTAGTTCCTCGACCAGGGATTGAACCCGGGCCATGGCAGTGAAAGTGCAGAGTCCCAACCACTGGACCGCCAGGGAATTCCCACTTACCAAATTTTTTCTATTCCATTTTTTAAAATTGAAGTATAGTTGATTTACAATGTTGTGTTAATTTCTGATGTACAGCAGAGTGATTCATTTACACACACACACACATATATATATATATATATATATACACACATTCTTTTTCATATTCTTTTCTATTATGGTTTATCACAGGATATTGAACATAATTCCCCATGCTATACAGTAGGACCTTGTTTATCCATTCTATACATTACCAGTTTGCATCTGCTAATCCCAAACTCTCACCCATCTCTCCCACACCCCCTGCCCCCTTGGTAACCACAAGTCTGTTCTCTATGTTTGTGAGTGTGTTTCGTAGATAGGTTCATTTGTGTCATATTTTAGAAAAATATGGAACGCTTCACGAATTTGCGTGTCTTCCCTGTGCAGGGGCCAAGCTAATCTCTGTACCATTCCAATTTTAGTGTATGTGCTGCCAAAGCAAGCACTCTATTCCATTTTTTAAAACTGCTGAGCACATGCCATTAGTTTGCCTAAAATGCTGATCTAGGGGCTTCCCTGGTGGCGCAGTGGTTGAGAGTCTGCCTGCCAGTGCAGGGGACACGGGTTCGAGCCCTGGTCTGGGAAGATCCCACATGCCGCGGAGCAACTAGGCCCGTGAGCCACAACTACTGAGCCTGCGCGTCTGGAGCCTGTGCTCCGCAACAAGAGAGGCCGCGATAGTGAGAGGCCCACGCACCACGATGAAGAGTGGTCCCCGGTTGCCGCAACTAGAGAAAGCCCTCGCACAGAAGCGAAGACCCAACACAGCCATAAATAAAATAAATAAATATTAAAATATATATATATATATATATATTAAAAAATGCTGATCTAGGCCATATAGAAAGACTGGAACCATCTCAAGCCTCCTCGGTATTGACAGGGCCTCAAGTGACTCCCAGACCCTGTCCCCACTAGGATGTGCACTCCAGGAGGGAGCCACCTTTGTCCTGCTCACAGCTGTATGTCCAGAGCACAGCAGAGGTCCTGGCACATAGTAGGTCCTCAATATTTGCAGAAGGAATGAGTTGGGCTCCAGCTACAGAGCCTCCTCGCCATAAGAGGCTGTTACCCTGGTGCAGATCCCGCTTCTGCTACCTACCAGCTATGTGACTTCGGGCAAGCACTGCCAGGTGTCACCATCTGGTGACAATGGCTCTGTTACGCCTCACCCAAAGGCCGCTGATGAAGGTTACATAAGAGCAGAAGAAAAAAGCCCTGGAGGGCCACTCTCTGGAGCCTAGCCTCCATCTCTCTCCCCCTTTCTCCCCTGCCCCACCCACTCCTATTATTGGGACACCCCTCTTGCTTTTTCCCAAGGAGCCTGGCGTGGGAGGAAGGGCTCGGGCTGGCCTTGGATTGGGCTTGGGCCTGGGTTCAAGCTCAGAGTGACAGTCTGGCGGGCAGGCAGCGACATGACTCAGCTTTGTCTTCTAGTGACAGATCAATGTTTCTAGACCATTTGGCCCCTCTCCGCCATCTGCTTTTTGGGGGTCAACATTATTGAGGTATAATTTACATACTATAAATTGCATCCGTCAAAGCAGACAACAGGATGGGTTTTGACAGATACATACATGCTTGAAAAACCACCACCACAATCAAAACACACAGCATTCCTACCTGCCCCCAAACTTCCTTGTGCTCCTTTGTTGTCTTTCCCACCATCCCCTCCCAGGCCCAGGCCACCACTGATCTGCTTTTGGTCCCTAAGGATTCGTTTTGACGCTTCTAGAATTTCACATTAGTGGAATCATATGGTATATGGCTTTTTGCATTGGCTTCTTTGACTCCGCATAATGCTTTTGAGAGTTAGTCATATTTTTACATGTATCCGTAGTTCATTCCTCCCCTCTGTGGCCCCCCCAGCCCGTCTTAATCACTGAGTATTCCATTGTCTGGATGTACAGTTTGTCTCATGTGTTCACGGACATTGGGCAGTTTCCAGTTTGAGTTAACGTGCATAAAGGCGCATTTGTAAACATGTCTTTGAGTGCCATTCACTTATCAGAGCAAATATTTTGTAATGTCCAGGGGCGATACACGGAAGATTTGTTACTTGGTAAATGCGTTGGCTCATTCCACAGTCCCTGGGACCCTCTTTCCTCCCACTGTGCCTAGTGTTAACCCCTGGGCTGCTGGGTCAGGGGGAAACCCAGGGGGTCCCCAGGGAGAGCCAGGAGGGTAATAGTAGGGGACTCTTGGCAGTGACCATTTACCAATGGATTAATAACCCATAATTTAACGCTTTTGTGTTTAAACCACAGGCATGGCCATACCAATGCATGTGCTGGCTTGAATGTCAGCTCTGGGAAAGTCCTCTTGGCTCTCCTGAAATGAAGTTCACGGATGATATAACCCACGGGCACGTGATATTAAAAATGATTCCAATAAACAACAAGGTCCTACTGTACAGCACAGATAACTAGATTTAATATCCTATGATAAACCGTAATGGAAAAGAATATAAAAGAAAAGAGTGTATATATATATAACTGAATCACTTTGCTGTACAGCAGTAATTAACACATTTGTAAATCAACTATATTTCAATAAAAAATTAAAATAAATAAAAATAAAACAAAAGCAAATACTTCACACACACACACAAAATGATCCCATTGCCCGAACTGTAAGAAAAAGGAGAAATAAAAGGATAGGAATTTAAAATATGCATTTCAATATGCAGACGTGCGGGGCCACCTTCCTAGAACCCGAGGAGGGAGACAAACATTTACACCTGAAACATAGGCAGCTCCTAACGCGGCTGTAAACATGCGGTGTAGGTGTTGAATTACCAAGAACCAGGTGGAACGTGGTTTTCTGATATTGTTGACAATCCTTGGCCAAGTTTCGAACAAAACATGATACAAGCTTCCCTCATCTTACATGGTAGTTGCACTTCCTGGAAAAGTCAGAACCTATGAAAACCATCCAAAAAGGACTTCGTGTTTGCCTAAGGAGAGTTAGGTTCTAGGCTCAGATAATTCTTAACCAGGTTTTTCCAAGTAAGGCTAAAATTTCGATAGTTTGCACTAGTATGGATGGGCTGGTTGTTAAAATATTGAAATACTTCTGGCTGGTGACTAGTATAAGAGTAAGTGAGAAATCGTAAAATTCAATAATACGTATTGCAATAAATTAGTTCAAGTTAGTTGTTGTGATGGGTTTTCTGTCATCCCATTACTTAGTTGGTAATAAAGATATTGAATAGACAAAACTATTAGACAATATATATATATATTTTTTAATTAACTAATTAATTAATTTTTGGCTGTGTTGGGTCTTCGTTTCTGTGTGAGGGCTTTCTCCAGTTGCAGCGAGCGGGGGCCACTCTTCATCGCGGTGCGCAGGCCTCTCACTGTCGTGGCCTCTCCTGTTGCGGAGCACAGGCTCCAGACGCGCAGGCTCAGTAGTTGTGGCTCACGGGCCCAGTCGCTCCGTGGCATGTGGGATCTTCCCAGACCGGGGCTCGAACCCGTGTCCCCTGTGTTGGCAGGCGGATTCCCAACCACTGCGCCACCAGGGAAGCCCCAAGACAATATTTTAAGGGCTAGAAAAGTTTCAGATGTAATTGCTGTTAGTTCAGGAACAGCAAAGAGAGGAGAAAAACACCAAAACACTGCAGTTGCTGCTAAGAGAAATTCTTTATCTATTGAGATCTCAAGTCCTAATGATTCTCAATTTAATGGGAAGTTGCTAATAGCATTTGATGTGGTTCCCTTATCAAACCACAGCTAAGACAAGGTTATTTTAAATATCCATATGTACATATATAACATGTTATTTTATGTATATACAGCTGTGCCAATCAAGAAATCACACCAACAATTTCTAAATGAAACAAAGCCATTACAACAATTTAAGAGTGATTTGAGCTTCAACTTATGTTCTTGGCAACAACTTAAAGAAATATGTATATATAGATAGCTAATATTATTTTGAGAATTAAAAAAATATTTTAAGATGTGATGCAGATATTGATTTATGTATTTATATTACCACACCAGTTGCAAAATATTTTTAACATCACCGTCCTTCATGAATGCCCAATGGGACATTTTAAAATAGTATGTGACAAGGGACCCTGCTTCACTGGGTGGAGGTGCCCTGCATATATTATAAGACATCTCCATCCCTGGGCCGCGCCTTCCAAGAGCCAAGAGCACGGTCCAATCACAGCAATAATCCAAATCATCCCCATATGTTTCCAGAATGCTCCCTGGGAACCTAACAGACTGCGAGCCATTGGCAGGTTCAGTGGTTAAAAACAGAGGCTGCGTTATAAGTCAGGCTTCGGATGTCTGAGCCTCAGGAATCTGGGCCAAATTGGCATTTATCTTCTCTTGCTGGTCTGTGAAGCCTCCTCCTCCAAGGGCATCATGCTTCTGCAATATCACCAATCCCCGCCACCACTCAGTGAAGCAGTGACTTGCCTAAGGTCACAAAGAAAGTAAGTAGCCAAGCCAGGAGCCGCACCCAGCCCTGACTCCCGACCCCTTTACCACCCAAGTGCCTCACAGCACTCCTGTGGGGTGAGGGTCACCATTACCCCTGTTTCCCAGGTGCAAAGCCAAGGTGAAGAGAGGCAGAGTCACTGGTAGCCCAAGTTCACAGTGGGATTTGGATTTGAAGCACTTGGATTTGAACCCAGGCCTCTCCCACTTCAGAGCCTGTGGTCTCAAAGCCAGGTGCGTACACCCAAGGGGTGTGCAGGACAAGTCACTGGGATGAGGCTGGTAAACAAAACCCTCTCTATTTATTTTTAATTTTAAAATGGAATAATTTAAGCCTTATTACTAATATACAGAATGCTAGTAGTACCTGGATATAATTTATAAATAAATATACCTATTGGAGGTACATGCCCAAACAGTATCTCCTCTTAGGTGCACACAAGAGGAAGGCTGCTGTCGCTTTACCTGCTAAGCCGTGTGGCTTCCCAAAGCCCCCCTTGGGTACTATCACCAGAGAGGGGCATAGCAGGCAACGGCAACGCAGACTATAGATTGACAGCCTGGGTTCAAGTCCCCTCTCTGACACTTCCCAAGCTGTCTGACTTTGGACAAGTGGCTTTACCATTCTGGCCTCAGTTTCCTCATCTGTGAAATAAAAATAACAGCAGCTCTCACCTCAGAGGGTCAAGGTGAGGGATAAGTCAGTTACTCCGTGTGAAATACTGAGAACGATGCCTGATACACAGTAAGTGCTCAGTAAATGTGAGCTATGATTATTGTTTACCCCACCTTGCGAGTGGCTAACAGGTGCAGAGAGCTAAAATAATGAGGTAACAGTTAAATGGAGAAGGGCCGGGATCCAGAACCCGGTTCTTAACCACAGCCGCACCTCAGAGTCTGTTTTCTTCTCTGCAAGATGGGGTTAAGAGCAGCATGCACCTCACAGCGCTCTCCCAGGAGGGAAGGAGGTCGTTTTCTGAAAGAAGGGGATTTAATTATCCTGTCCCACCAGGCACAGGAGGCTAGAGGGAAGACCAAAAGCTCAAGAGACGTGAAAGCCATGGAACAGAGGTCCCGGGCTTACATTCGCCTTGGCCCCAAGGTAGGACAAGGGCGCCCTCTAGTGGCGGAAGCAACCCCACCGGCCAAGTGTCCTGGGGCTCTTTGTGTGCTAAACCCTGAGGGCACACACTGGAGGAAACCGAGGCGCAGAGAAATTGGGACACAGCAGTCTGGCCCCAGAAACTACACTCTTTCTCCCTCTCTTTCCAAAACTCTGCCCCAGCCCTGGAAATTTGGGGCAGGGCACACCTTTGATGTCCCAGGCTGTGCTGGGCCCAGCAGGGTGGCTTGGCATCCCTGGCCCGCCCACCAAATGCCAGCAGCACCAAGACAAAGGACAATGCCCTGTGCCCGAATGTGCTCCTGACTCCAAGATCAGATGCTGGAGCTTCAGCTGCTTTCTGCCAAACTCAGGAGTGCTGGGTTGGGGTATTCGGGGCTCTCGATGACCCCGGGGCCGAACTTGAGCTCCAGGAAGCGGCGGTAGTTGTTAGGTGCCTGCGCCACGAAGCCGGCAAAGGGCAGGGGCACGAGAGGCTGCAGGAAGTGTTCGGGGAACTCGACATCCTGCCGGTGGTCCAGCCACGTGTCCTTGGTCATGACGCCGTTTCGAGGGTAGAAGGGCCACAAGTCCACGTGCAGGTGGTTGCTCTCGCTGTACTGCACGCGGAAGAAGTCGCCCTCCACTGCCTTCTCCCACACGAAGCCGCGCTCATCCACCACCGAGCCCGCCTCGGCACCCCGCAGCTGCTCGCAGTTGCCCACGTCCTCCAGGTAGATGCCCAGGTCCACGTCGTAGTCCCACGGGATGATGTCCCCGTGGCGGGCCGCCCCCAGCAGCGAGCCACCCTCCAGCCAGTAGCGCACGCCGGCCGCCTCTAGCACGCCCACCACGTAGCGGGCCGTCTCGCGCAGCGCACGCAAGCAGCATGGGGGTGTCCAGCGCTCCTCGTACAGGTAGGCCGGCGTGTCGCCCACCACTGTCCCGAAGCAGCGCGGGGTCTCCTTGTTGCATCCGAACCACTCGAGCCGCCCGCCCTCCCAGCTCACCAGGCGGATGCCCAGCGCCCGCAGCAGCGCCGCCCGCCGCGCCCGCCCTTCGCGCTCCGCCTTCCAGCGCGCGTGGGCCGTGGTCAGCGGGGGCTGGCGCGCCCTGGCGAAGGGCAGGTCCAGCAGCTGCACCGTCCAGCCGCGGAGGGCGGTCTGCAGGAAGAGGCCGGTGCCCACGGGCCGGGCCAGGGGCGCCGAGAGGTTGAAGAGGTCGCGGGCGCGCAGGAGAACCACGGCGTCCCCGTCCAGGGCGTCGCAGCGGGGTGCGGAGGGTGCCGGGCCGTAGCGCGCCGTCCACTCCCGCAGGCTGATGTTCAGGGCCAGGCACCGGGCAGGGTTGGCCGAAGCAACGGGAGCGGCCACCAGGCGTGCGCCTCCCGCTCGCAGCACCTCGGCCATGCGCTCCAGCTGGCCCGGTGCCTCGGCCCTCGCCCCGTCGGGCACCAGGGCCACGTACTCGGTGGCCACGTAGGTCTCGGGGCGCGAGGCTGCAGCGGGCCGGTCCAGGGCGGGCTGGAGCAGCGCCAGGCGAACGCTGGGGATGCGGGGCAGGGCGAGAGGCGGGTAGGGGAGCGTGTCGGCTGCCACCACCACCGGCTGGGCTGGGTCCTGCTGCAGGAAGGAGTCCACCAGCTCTGGCACAGCGTTGTCAAAGGCCTCGAACTCCCGCACCAAGATGGTGACCCGGGGGCCGGAGGCAGATCCATGGCGGGAGCCCCTGGCCGGGGAGAACCTGGGCTGGTGCTGCAGCCACGAGACATAGAACAGGACCAAGAGGTTGAGGGTGATGGCGGCTGCCAGAGCAGCCTGGCAGCGGGTGAGCCGCATGGGGCTGAAGTCAGGCCCTTAGCTGGGCTTCCCGGGTATCCTGGGGAGCAGGAATGAAAGGGGAGACTGGAGCTGGTTGTCAGAAACCCCCCCACCCATCCTCAGCCTTGTCTTCCTCTCCCAGCCTTTTCCTTATTTGGTTTCACTTCCGACATTTCCTCCTCCAGGAAGCCCTCCCTGATCCCAGGCTGGGTCATGCAACCCCCTCTGGGCTCCTTCAGCCCCCTGGGTTCCCCGACTCTAGCCTACCACTCTAATTCATTAGTGAGTAGGGACCAGTCTGTGTGAGGGCAGGTCCTGAGCCTGTCTTGGTCACTGTTGGGTCCCCAAGGCTACTCAGCACAGAGCCAGGTACACATTAGATGCTCAGGAAGTTTTTATCCAATGAATCACCTTCCCTTCTTCCTCGTTCAGTCCCACCCTTTTATTCATTGTCAACTTCTCACTCAGATTCGGGTTCAGTTATAAATGCCCAGACCCCATTCATTCCCTGCTCTCACCCCTGATCTCTTCTTCCCTTCCCCCCCCCAAACCCTGGCCCCAGGGTCAGAGCCTTGGCCACCAAGCCCCTCCCTTGCTGCCTCCTTCTCACTTCCTCAAATCCTCTGCCATCTGGCCATCTCTTTCCTGATGGTCAGCCAGATGTTTTTGGTTTTGCAAGGAAAGCTAGAAATGTTTTCTTAAATCATAGAATTATTCCAGTTTGTAATGTTGGCCACTAATTAATTTTTTTTTAATGGAATGGGTCAAACTCATAGAAACAGGAAGTAGATGGTGGTTGCCAGGGGCTGTGAGGAGGCAGAAACGGGGAGTTGTTGTTTAATGGGTATAGAGTTTCAGTTTTGCAAGATGAAAAAGTTCTGGAGATTGTTTGCACAATAATATGAATATACTTAACACTACTGAACTATACACTTGAAAACTGTTAAGATGACAAATTTTGTTTTGTGTGTTTTATCACAATTAAAAAATCATTTTTTTTTTTTTTTTTTGAAGTAGAGTGGGCTGCATCCAAAGAGGCTGTGCTCCCTCCATAGGGCACCTCCACCTCTATTCACGGGCCACATTCCTAAGGAACCCCCAGGCGGCGCTGTCTCCATGTCCCCATCACAACTTGAAGATTTGGCTGGTCTCCAGCACAGAAGGAATAACTAACTCTCTCTTCTGAGCAGATACTAAAGTTTCCCCATGAAGGATCTTCATAGGTTCTGCCCCTCCCGGAGAAGGGGACGTCAGAGACCCCGCTAATCTGCCTACCTCCTAAATACTTCTGACCCCCTCCTCCCCATTCCCACAGCTCTCCCTTCAACCCTGGTTCACCCAGATCCCCACCCAGCCTCCCACGGTCTCCTAAGTCCCCTCCTCGTGGCAGCCAGAGGGGTCTGCATAAAGCACAAATCTGACCTCTCCCTTTCTTGCTCAGAATCTGCCATGGCTCCCTAGTGCCCTGGGGAGAAAGTCTAAGTTTCTTACAAAGTCCCACCAGGCCTCGTATGACCTGGCCCTTGCCTGCCACCATTCCAGCCCCATCTCCTGCCATGCATCCTCGAACTCTGTGCCTAAGCCATCTTGGACTTTTCTTCAAACAGATCTTATTTCTAAACCTTTGTGTATCCTGTTCCTCCTGCCTAGAAGAGTCTCCTCTCGAACACCCCTTCTCCTTGTGCCTCTTTTCTCCTGGAGAACTCACTTATGCTCAGGCTTTAGCTCAGATGGCCCCTCCTCCAGGAAGCCCTCCCTGAACCACAGGCTGAGTCAGAAGTCCCCTCTGGGCTCCCGGAACCCCTGGGCTGCCTGTTCTGGTTTGGCACTGTCTGGGGATGGCTCTGTCTGCCCCACTAGACTGTGAGCCCCAGAAGGGTACAGCCAGGACTGTCTCAATCACCACTGTGTTCCTCCCACATGACTGGGCACTGAAAATGCACTTGGTGAAAAGATGGTGACTGGGGCAGGGTTTTTGTGTGTCTGTAAAGCCCACTCAGGTCCCCAGGGCCAAATTGTGCACTGCGGCCATGCACCTGGGGCCCTGCCCTGGTCTCCCTGTCTCCTCTCTCTCTCTCCCTCCAGAAACGCCCTCTCATCCCTCTTCATCCATCCCAGGCCTGCTTGCCCTTCTCTGACCCAACTCAGATGGCACTTAAGAATCTGAGTTGCACTTTCAGAGCGACTTATTATTCTTCAGAACCTTGGAACTGCCTTCTGGACCTTCGATCAATCCCTCCTTCCTTCCATCCTTCCAGGTTGTGGAACTCCTACAACATACCACGCACTGTCCTAGGCCCCGGGGACACAGCCGTGGACACATAACACACAGAGACAGACAATACCACTGAGCTTGGGCAACTCACATTACTGTGGGGGGGAGGAACCGTTGGAACCACAGAATCTTCGGGGTCTTAAAAATCTTAGAATTTTAGCGCTCAGGTACACAGAAACAGAGAGGAGACCCTTAGATGGTTTCAGAATCTTCTAACAATTCTAAAGAGACCTTCCTCCTGCTTCGGCCTTGTTCCCTATGGTCTGTGCTCCACTCAGAGCCCAGAAGGATCCTGTTCAGTCTTCAATTAGATTCTGTCCTGCGTCTGCTCAAGCCTTCTGTGGCTCGAGACTCACTCAAAGGAAAAACCAAAGTCTTCGCTGGGACCCACAAGGCTCCACGTGATCCCCCACCCTCTCCCACGTGCCCGCTCAGCTGCAGCCATGTGGGCCACCAAACACCATTCTCCAAATACACCCAGGAGACCCCAGCTGTGGCACTGGCTGTTCCCTCTGCCTGGATGCTCTTCCACAGGTAGCAGCTGCATGCCTTCTCCCCTGGCTTTCAGGTCTTTGCTCAAATGTCACCTGTCCAGTGATCCCTTCCTTTGGCCACCCTACTTAAAAATGCCTCTCCCTATCACCCACATACTTCCTATGTCCCATCCCTGGGCTATTTTCCTCCCCTAGTAGTTCTCATGTAGATTTTACTTATCTTGTCTCTTGTTTTGTCTGTTTTGTTCCCTGCTGTACACCCAGAACACGGCTCAGTACCTGGCACACAGCAGGTGCTCAATAAATTTGTGTGGAATGAATGACTGACTCCTGTTATTCAGACGGGGAACCTGCGGCACAGAGAGAGGAAGGCCAGAGGGAGCAGAACCCAGGTCTCCGCCTCCGGAACCTGGTTCTCACCACACGCTATCTGGCTGAGTCTGGGCCAGGAGGTGCCCAAAAGGACAGAGGACAGAAGCCAGTTTCTCAGAGACCAGAGGTATGACAGCCAAATGAGGAGGTGAGGGAACCAGAGTAGTGAGAGAGAGGAATCATCTAGTACCCTGACAAGGTCAGTCTTGGCTTCTCCAACTGTAAGGACTCAAAACTCCTTCACTGGGGCAAAGTAGATGAAACGATGATTTTGAAGGATCATAATAATATCAACAATTCTAGCTGCTCTTGATGTGCCAGTCCCTGTTCTAAGCATTTTACCGATCTTAACTTGTTTAATCTTCACATTATGATTACACTGAAAGATGAGGAAACTGAGGCACAGACAGGTGAAGTCACTTGCCCAAGGTCACACAACTGGGAAGTGGTGGACCTGGGATTTGACCGGGAAGCTGGCTCCAGTGTTGTGATTTTAGCCAATAAACTCTGCTGTCTCTTTTGGGTCCACAAAGACAGTCCAACTTTCAGCCCATCTTCAGTGAGATAACCCCTTTCCCTTGCCCTCACTTGATGGGTGCTTTCAAAGCTGAATATGGCACATTAATTAATTAATTCAACTCATTAACTCATTTATTGAGTGCCCTCTGTGTTCTGAGGACACGGGGTGAACCAGGCAGTGGTTGGGCAGGCCCTCCAGAGGTAGGAAGACAAGACAAAATCCCTGCAAACAACTTACAGACAGAGCAGGAAACCAGCAGGGAGCATGAGAGAGAAAAGGTGGTCAGGGGAGGAGAGGACAGTTAAGCTGAGACTTTGTCTCTCCATTGCCCACAAAACAAGGTAAGTGGATGCACATTCACTTCAGGCTAGACTTCACCTGGCCTGAGCCTCAGTTGCTGCATCTGTAGAATGGGAATGTGATGGATAGAGAAAATGAGTGATGTGTGGAAAAACCTTTGGGGACAAGGGCAGTTCCCACGTGAGTGCAGGTGACACTGAGGGGCTTCTTACCTCCTAGGTTGCAGGCTGAGGGAGCTCCAGGGGGGCGGTTCCAGCCCAGCTCAGCTGCACTGCTGAGGGAAGGAGAAACCAGAAAACCCCAAATCAGCCAAATTCACACAATAGAGCACAATTTCATTTTACCTACAAAAGTGGCAACGAGAAGGTCAAGGAATCATTTCTCTTTAAATCTCATAAGCTCAGGGACCACCTGAAGCATCTGTGAAGGGAAGGAGTGAAGGGAAGGATGTCATAGCAACCTATAACCATCCCTTCTTTCATAAATGTGTCCAGAAAGGTAAGGCTAGAAGTGCCAGAAGGTGTTACCATGACAACCCCTTTCTTAGACACACTCCATCCTGAGAGACAATCCTAAAATGTCCTGTACCTTGGTGGGCCTGGTTCCTAGGGTCACTGGAAGGGGGACTGCCCCCATTACCATAGTAACCAGAACTTGGCTTTGCTTGTTTCTTACCTCCCTGGGGATGGTCCAGGCCTTGTAACCATAGCAACTACTCCTCAGCAGAGCATCTCCTCTAAATAAAAACACCTGGTTGGTTTGGTCCACAGACCTCCCCCTCCCCCACTGATGGGAAAGGGGGAGATAGATGGTTACCATGGTAATGCCAACTGGGTGGCTGGGCGGAGGGGTTGGGAAAGAGAAGTTTCCCTCAGCAGTGTCCTTGTGGCTGGGGTCCTTTCTACCTGAGTGCTAGGTGAGGTTGCCATAGTAACCAATGAGGGTAGGGGTATAAGGACCACCAGGGACTTGGGTTACCTTAGCAACCTCTTCCTGGTGCAGGGCCAGGACAGGTTTGGAGCTCCATAACCACAAAGGTGGAGGGGAGGGGAGGCTAAGGGTGTTCCCGACTGGGAAGAGTTACCATGACAACCGACCTGGGCCAGGAATCAGGATGGGGCCATTGCTGAAACCACCGTTGGTGGTCGCTCTGTCTCTGAAAGAGTGACAGTGATTGTCGAGAATGGTGTTTGGGTCTGGAGAGGACTAGAGTCTTTCTTTGGGGTGAAGCGTGAGGAGAGGGGCAGAAAGCGGCCCCTCCTTAAGTCCCGCGCTTCCCTAAGGCAACCCTCGCGCCGGGCCTGGGTCGCGTTTGCCCTCCTTCGGGCGCGCGCCCCGCCCCGCCCCGCCCCGCCCCGCCCCGCCCCGCCCCCTTCCCCCCCACCGCAACGCGCGCGCCTTCGGGGTCGACCGGGTGGGCGAGGCGCGCGTCCGACTTCGTTCCCGTCACCGGCCCCCCCGGCCCCCACCAAGCGCGCGCGCGACTGTTGGCGCGGCCGCGCAGGCGCGCGAGGCACAGCGGGCGCGCGGGCCGGCCCCGGGGCCTCCATGATGGAGGAGCGAGCGGCCGCCGCGGTCGCCGCCGCCGCCTCCTCCTGCCGCCCGCTCGGCTCCGGCGCGGGCCCCGGCCCGACGGCGGCGGCCCCGGTTTCTGCCCCCGCCCCCGGGCCCGGCCCGGCTGCTAAGGGAGGCGGCGGTGGAGGGAGCCCCGGCCCCACGGCGGGACCGGAGCCCCTGAGCCTGCCCGGGATCCTACACTTTATCCAGCACGAGTGGGCGCGCTTCGAAGCGGAGAAGGCCCGCTGGGAGGCCGAGCGCGCCGAGTTGCAGGTGAATACCACCCCGGGACCCCCGACCCCCCGCCCGGCCCGGCCCGGCCCGGCCCGGCCCGGCCCGGCCTCACCCGCCGCCGCCGCCGCCGCCATCTTGGAGCAATGGCCGCCGGGACGGCCGGGGGGGCGGGAGGGGACCGCGACCGGCCCCGAGACGGAGTGAGGGGCCGTCCGAGGGGGGTCCTAAGGGCACCCGGGCGGCTGGAGGCGGGAGGGGGGCCCAGGGCCGGGAGGGCCCGACCGCGGCCGCCGAGAGAAGGGGCGCAGGGGAGCAGAACCGGCTGGAAGTGGGAGTGGGAGTGAACGGACCGGCAGAAGGGTTCCTGAGAGAGTGGCCTCGGGGCCCCGAGGGGACCCCAAGAGAACTCAGCAAAGGGTGATGAGAGTGGATGGAGGAGTCTTGTATGCGAGTGAGCAAAAAGCTCCAAGGGTGCCGAGGGACTCCCACTCCTTCCCCGACCAGGTGCGCGTTGGAGGTGGAGCCCGCTGGGCCCCGGGTGGGAGAGAGGGGCGTCGGGGGAACTTGGGATCCGTTGGGGGCGAGAGCGGGTCGGGGCGGGTAACCCGGGTGAGTCGGAAGAGGAAGTCAGGGAGCTCGGGACGGGTGTGTTTCGGAGCGTTTGGACAGCAGCGACTGAAAGACGGCTGTGTTGAGGACTCGGGGGATGAGAGCAAGGTGTCGGGGGGTCCCCGATGAAGATGTGTGCCCTCCCCTCTGAGGAGGAAACTTTGGGGAGCCCTGGCAGGTGTGGCTTCGGAGGGCAGGGGAGGGGGTCCCTGGGTCGGAAGCACGGACGGGGCCAGGACGTGCCCCAAGAACCTGTGTTGGAAGAGCCTGAGAGCCGAAACTCTTTGGGGGTGTGGATGAGTGAGGACTCCCGCCCTGAGATGGGAAGTGTGTAGGAAGTCGGATGGAGAACCCCGAACTGGAGTGGGGGAGGGTCAAACATGTCCAGCTGTGGAGATGGGAGGCGGGATGGAGAATGTGAGGAGGAATCCGGGGGACCTGAGGGATGGCAGGGGGAGCATTTTGTAGAGCAGGAAGGCAGCCACAGGAAGCATCGCAGAAGGATCCTGGGGAGAGGTGTTTGTGGAAATTTCTGGGAAAGGACCCTATGGTTTGTGGAGTAGCTTGGGGGAGGGATGTGCCCTCGGATGGTGATTGGAAGAGGCTGAGGCTGGACTGGGTTTTGTGACCTTGAGAAGTGTGGGTCGATTGGCAGAGTGTCATGAGGAGCCTGGGTATCAGAGTTGTGAGGATTTGAAGGGTCCCTGGGCCGGGGCCTTATTAGCAGAAGTCAGTACCTGCTTCTAGCAGCTCGTCTTTCCCCTTCCGATTTGCTGTTTCCTATCTAGTTGAGGTGGGAACCCAAGTAAATACCGGATTAGAATTTTGTCCTTAGGGTGAATAAAGAGAGCATCCCACAATTCTGCCACCCCAGTAGGGATCTTAGCTGTGTGGTGGCTGAGGCTTGGGGTTGGGGTGGGAGAGAAATCCTTATGTAAGTACCCCTTGCTTTGGTGTCCCATCTCTACTTCCAGAACTCTTTCCCAGGGTACATCTTATTAGATCTTCTCAGTACCCCATTATGGAGGCAGGGCCAATGGCATTGCCCTCACTTAGCAATCATGATAGCAGCTGCTGTTTGTTGAGCACATATTATGTGCCAGGCACTGTATTAGGCACTCCAGATACATGGTATCATTTAATCCTTGCAACATTCTGGGAGGGTAAGTGATATTATTTCCCCTCCACCACCACCCCCTTTTTATTTAAATAATCAGAAGAGGAAATGGAGGCTTTGAGAAGGTCAGTGATTTATCTAGGGTCACAGCCTGTGGGTGGCAGGGGTGGTCTGTGGGCTTTCAAGCCCATGTATTATTACCTCTCTGACGCCCAGGACAGATGAGAAGCCTGTTCCAAGGAAACCCAGTGGCCTCCCCAGGATCATCCAGCGCTCGTAACAGACCAGTGTACCCTACAGCGCTCACCATCCCACTTCCTCATCTTCGAGACAAACAAGAGAAAAGATGTGTCTGTTCCCGCACTTAGTGGTCCTTCTTGGCGTTTGAGAGGAAGTTGTGGATAGCACCCAGTTAGGCTCTTCTTTGTCTAGGCTCCAGCATCTCTTACTTTGTACTTTTATTTTCTTTTGTTCCGTTACATTAGTAAAAATTCAAAGATCTCAGAAGCGTCTGCGTGTATAGATGTGTACACACACACACACGCTAGTGTAAAGGGAAAGTTCCCCCCCCAACTGCTATTGCTGTGAAAGTAATTCACCTCTATGTGTGTAATATATGAGATCATACTACATGCATCATTCGGTGACTTTTTTTTCCCACATACTCATGTGTCTTTGTGTTCCTTTCATATCAGCAGAGAGAGATCTTATTATTTTTGAAAACTCCATTCCACTGGTGTCTGTACCGCAGCTCATTTAGTCTGAGCCCTCTTGCTGAACTTTTAGGTTGTTTCCCGTTTCTGCCCGTCGGAAGTGGCTGCAGTGAATGTCCCTGGGTTCCCCGTGAGTATACAGCAGAATAGATGGGTGGAATGGTAGAATAGATGTGTTTATAAAGGAGTGATTAGTTGTGCCAAGTCGCCCCACGTTTACACTCCCAGCAGCAGCACCCCTTTTTATACGCTTCTACTCGAGCCCTTATCACTTAGGGAGGTGTGACTTCTCCTGTGAGACCCTTTAAGGCCTGGACTGCGTCAGATTTTTCTGATAAACTCTGAATACCTTTTCTCCAAGTAGCTGCGTGCAGCTGCTCCTGGCACAGGACCCACGTGCAGTCAGCGTGTGGGGAGCGGCAGAAAAGGCAGCCTCTCGTGAGGTCCTGCCAGGAGGCGCCCGAAGATGGGAGCAGGGAGGTGGCATCAACGTGGTCTGATAATAAGCAGGACTTTGCCAGGTAGGGGGATTCTCAGAAGGAGGTGATGCGGTTTCTGCCCTTCAGAAACTTCCAGGCTAATAGAGAAGGCTGGTTTGTGCAGGAGGTTACAGAGAACTGTACACACTGACGCAGTTGAGTCTTTGATTGCGTGGCTTTGCCCACGGTCTCTGGTACTTCTGCAAAGGGGAGCGAGCTCTTTGAGGACAAGAGGGACCTTGGGGGCGGGGCCTGAACTGGACATTCATGTAGGAGCAGCTGGTGGAGAAGGTCTGGAGCTGGCCCGTCTCCACTGCCAGCCTCACAAGGGGCTCTGGGGGATCCGTGGGGACTCAACCCTGCCAGGAGCCCCCAGACCCTGGGGAGGACGAGTGGAGTGCAGGAGATGCAGGGCCAGATGGGACTGAGTGGGGACGGGGAGCGGGCTGGGACAGAAAGGTTGGGGTGCAGAGAGTCATCAGCGGCCCCCGGGAGGACGGAGATGCTCAGGCCCCTCCGGAAGCTTTTTCCATGCCGCCTGGGTGGAGCGGCAACAGCCGGAGGAGAGGCGGCGGCCCTGTCTCCGAGTGGCAGTGGGTGGACGTGGTGGGTAGAAAACTTCCAGATCCCAGCCTTACCTGCCAACAGATCAGGCAGCCGCGGCTGCTGGTGTTTGCGGGGTGGGAGGGACTGGCCACCAGCACTTCCCCTCTCTGTGGTATTCCACCAACTCGGGACACTTCAGCCACATGTTTCTGGTTCTCTTTTTTCCCTTCTTTGCCAGAGGAACTGGGAAGAGGACCACAGAGCAAAGTGAGATTTTTTTTGCACCGCACGGCATGCAGAATCTTAGTTCCCCGATCGATCAGGGATCGAACCCGTGTCCCATGCAGTGGAAGCGCGGAGTCCTAACCACTGGACTGCCAGGGAAGTCCCCCAGAGTGAGATTCTTGCATCATCATTAGGAGAAGGGAAATCAGGGCTTGCTGTGGGGCAAGGGGGTGCGGGAGGCTGAGCAGGTGTGAGGTCTGAGCGTGATTCTGGACCCTGCTTTCTGCCCCTCGACTCCACTTTCTTCCCCCACAGGTGAGGGTCACCTCCTTAATACCTTAAATCCACTCATTGCCCCCCTGCCTGATCCTAGTCTGGGCCCCCCGTCGTTTCTCCCTGGGATTCCTGGGATTGCCTCCTTCTGTGATTGGTCTCTTGGCCTTTAGCTTTGCCCTCCCCTTGCCCCCTGCAGCTATCATTTCTCCACTTTATAGCTTGTGGAATTACCTTTGTAAGATGCAAATCTGATTATTATCTCTTCTCTGCTTGAAAAACCCTTCCATAGCTTCCCCTGTGCTCTTAGGATGAATTTCAGACTTGCTCACATGGTCTGCGATCCTTTGTCGGGCCTGCAAGCTTCTCTGATTTTCCTCACTAACCCTTTTACACATTCGGATGCAGCCATACTGGCCTTTATAGAGTTCCTTAAGCCGACCGTGCCACCCTTGTCTCTGGCCTCGGCCAGCTGCACTCTCCAGCCCCTGGCCGACTGCTAATCAGCCTTCAGGTCTTAGCTGAACTGTCACTTCTTCACTCCAGAAGTGGGTTGGGTGTCCCTCCCCTAACCTCTGCTCCCTCCCTGGGATCCTAGTCATGTCCTGTAGTTGTGGCTGCTCTTGTCTGTTGCCTGAGCCAGACTGAGGGCTCTGCGGGGACACTCGTCTTCTCCGTTCCTTCGCCAGCACCTCACATAGAACCTGGCCCGTCACAGGCGGTCACCAGTGTCAGATACTGAACGCGTGTGGGCTCAGCAGGTCACGCAGATCACTGGGAAACAGAAGCTCATGGACAGAAGCCCAGAAGGGTGAGGGCACAGGCAGGCCGTGATCCCGGACTTGTATTTGCTGATCGACCTTTTCTTCTCCACCACTCCCCCACCTTCTAACAACTCATGGACAGAGTAGACCTCAGGGTGACTGAGAAGGTACACAAAGGACAGAAATTCAAACTTCCGAGACGTTGATCATGTATGAGTCCGCCTGTCTGGCCTTAGGTGTGTATGTACGTATATGCTGATTAAAGTGTAGAAAGAAAAAAGTATTGGGGGGAGTCCCTTTCTCTCAATGGACAGATGAGGTTTCTTTTCCATAGCGTACCTGTGACGTGTATTTATTTGTTGTTTTTCCCACATCATCCTCTAAAATATAAACCTCATGTTGTTCAGTGCTGTATCCTCTGTCCACAGCTGTATCTGATACATAGTTGGGACTCAATAAATATTTGTGGAGTGAATGAATGAATGATACTTTTGTCATACATTAGTATACATATATGCCTTTTTATTTTTTCAGAAGGAAGCCTACCATTGCAATTATGCCTGTGGGGTAAATTCCTTAGAAGCGGAACTGCTAGGGCAAAAGGAATGTGCATTTAACATGTTTGTGGATATAGCCAGATTGCCCTCCCGGAAGGGTTTGTCAATTTATGGCGCCACCAGAGGTGTCTGAGTGTGCCTGTTTCCCTGGCCCCCGGCCCTAGCCAGTGCTTGGCAATACTTAGCACACATTTGGTTCTATGCTAACCTGCGGGAGAGGCCTGGTCCCTGGAGCAGGACAGGGGTGATAGGCAGCCTGTGGGCACAGGGCTGTGCTGTGCTGCAAGTGCTGGGGGCAGATAGGTCAGGGCCCTTTGAGCCCCAAGGCAAGGAAGAGGCGTGTTCATGGGCGTCTGAGAGGCCGCCAACGACGGACAGTCCTTGAGCGTGAGGCTTTGGGAATGTTCACCGCCTGGAAAAGGTGTCTGGGGCGACTGGGGGCTTCTGGGGGAGTTGTTGAAGTTCCTCAGTAAGCATTTGATGTGTGAGGATTGGCTCCAGGAAGGCGCAGCTGCCTGTGGGGCAAGAGGCCTATAAGCCACAGACAGCTCTGCTCGATGGGCCTCAGGTCTCAGAGGGATCCTAGCTCTCTTAAAGAACTGGGCCCATTTCAAGATTCTAGAAGAACGGACAGGGAGAATAAAAATAATAAGAGGTAGGAGCTGGCATTTGTTAGCCTTTCTTCTGTGCCAGGCTTTGGACTGAGAAGAACTTAACACGTGAGGGGAAATGGAGGCTCAGAGAGGGCCAATGACCTGCCTAAGATCATGCAGCGAGTAAGTGGCCGAGCCAAGCCTGGAGCAGAGGAGCCTTGGGGAGAAGCCAGGGAGGAGCCCTGCGCTCAGGGCTTTGGCACTGGGCTTCCGGAGCCTGGTCAAGGGCCAAGATCCTGCCTCAAAGGCCGTTGGCCCAGTGTCTCCAAAAGACTTGTTGACAGACCAGAGCAGACTGGGGCAGCCCATGCCAGCAGACAGTGTGAAGTGGTTGGCAGGGGCCCTGGGTCGTGGCTGTGGCACGTCTCCCTCACCCTGGGCAGACTCCAGTGGAAAGGTTGGTCCCCACCGTGGGGGTCGGGTGGGGAAGCTTTTGCGCTGCAGCAGGAGCTGAGCCGAGCCGCCCACTCTTATCCCTAAACGCCAGAAGTAGCTTCCCACGCCTCCCAGAGACAGATGCTCTGGTGGGAGTAGTGGCACGCCACCTCCACCAGCAGCCTTAGGGACAGCACCTGCCTGGGGAGGGGAGGAGGCGCCCAGGGCTGTTAATACCTCCCTGGCCCACCTCCTCCTCAGAGGTGGGGACCAAGTTAGGCCCAGGCTGTCCCTATTTAATTTCAGGGGTTAAGGGCTTCTCTTCAGTTGTTTCATTGTGGGTGACATGGAGACAGATCCAGCCACCCTTTCACCGCTCCGTGGAACCCTGGCTCAGGGTCTTCACGCCTGAAGAAGTGGCTGCTGGGTGTCGCTGTGGGGGCAGGGCTGGAGCTGATTGTCCCTGAGTGAGTGAGGGACACATGTCAGTGAGCCTGAGCCCTGCTGTCTTCCTGTCTCCTTCTCTCCCCGCCGCAGGCTCAGGTGGCCTTCCTCCAGGGAGAAAGGAAGGGGCAAGAGAATCTCAAGACAGACCTGGTGCGGCGGATCAAGATGTTAGAATATGCACTGAAGCAGGAAAGGTGAGCCCTGCTGTCCCCCGTCCTGCCTTCAGGGATCAAGCCATTGAGATCAAGCGTTCTCTTCCCCGTCACCCAGTCCTGCATGGTTCCAGGAGAGGGGGACAGAACAGGAAATAGTGGGTGGGACTCGGGGTAAACAGCTGATAACAGTATTCGTAATGGTGGTGGCGCACTGCGTGCCAAACGCCATGTATTCATTGTCTCATTTATCCCTTCCAGTGGCCTAATGGGTACAGGTGAGGCTTCCGGAGGGTGAGGACTTCTTCAAGGACTCTGGAGCTGGGATAGCAACCCAGTTTGCCTGACTCCAAAGAGTGGGCTCTTCACAGTGCCATCCGTGATGCCCCCTCCGCCTGGGCTGCTTCCTAGTCGGGCAGCTCAGCTTCAGAGGGAGGAGAGCTGATTAGAGACAACCTGGGATTTGGGATTCCTGAGGTGGGGGCTGGCCCCGTCTACTCTTCCGTGTCTCTCACTGGTTAATCGCTTGATCTTTTAGGGCCAAATATCATAAATTGAAATTCGGGACAGACCTGAACCAAGGGGAGAAGAAACCAGAACTGTCGGAACAAGGTACCCACCCCCGATCCTCCCCTCTTGCCCCCTCCCAACAAAGCCGAATGTGACAGAGGAAAGCTGAGATGGGCCACGTCTCTCTCACCGTGCTCCACAGAAAGCAGGCTTGGCCGGGGTGGGGAGCGGTTGGGTCTCACTCTCAGCGTCCCTCCCCCGTAGGCTGCTCTGCCAGGGCCTGTGCTGGGCGCTCGGGGGAGTGGGGGCAGGGGGTGAAGAAGGCTGGGAGTGCTGCCTGCTGTCCCTGTGTGAGATAGACAGACACACAAGGCCCGACAGTCTGCGCTCCTGGAAGGAGGCATCAGTTCATCATCAGGGAAGTAGGGAAGGCACTCCAGGTAGAGGGAAGAGTGTACTGGGGCACGGAGACGTGAAGGAGCGTGGTGTGTTCACGGGGTCAGGGCCTTCGAGGCCAGGCTGGCGGTGATCGTTCTTCATGTCAGACTCCTCCGGCCAGAGTGTGAGTTCCACCAGGGCAGGAGGTTTTGTCCACTGATGTAGTCCAGGCATCTAGCCAGGCACATAGTGGGTGCCCGATAAATATTCGATGAATAAAACAGATTGTCTCATTTAATCCTCACAACAATCCCAAGAGGTAGATGCTGAGATTATTTACTTTGTTTCTCAGAAGAGGAAACTGAGGCTCAGGTAAACTAACCTGCTCAAGGCCACACAGCCGGGAAGCGGCAGAGCCAGGCTGGGACGCGGTCGAGTCTGCCCGTTCGCTCAGAACTGAGCCCATTTCTCGTGTGGGAAAATAACATAAGTAGAGTCTGAGGGTAGTCTGGGAATGGTTGGGGAAGTGACCCAGAGACTAGAGAGGAGGAGCACAGGGGCAGAGGGAGGCTTCAGACGCTCTCAGGAAGGGGCTCCCCAGTGACCGGTTTGGGTGTGAGGGTGAGGACGGTGGAGGAGGTGATGGGTGCGTGGTGGTGCCCTGACCAAGACAGCCCGCCTCCCTTCTCTCCACCCTCCAGTCTCCAATGGCCCGCTGGAGTCGGTCACCCTGGAGAACAGCCCGCTGGTGTGGAAAGAGGGGCGGCAGCTTCTCCGACAGTGAGTGTGTGGAGGGCAGGGTGGGGACTGGGGGGCGAGGAGGCATGTTTGGCTTGAGAGATGAGCCCGAAGACTCCACAGTCCTTCCTATCCCCACTGGGGGACCCTGAGCTATCAGGATCCCTGCTGGCCACAGCTGAGCCGGCCCATCACCCTGTCGGGGAGAGCAAGGGGAGACTCCCTGCAGGAGGCAGGTGTGGGGGGATCCCCACTCTTGGAAAGCGACCCCAAGTGCCTCTGTGCCTTTTTTCCCCAGGGGTAATGTTAAATTGTTTTTTATTAAAGAGATGTGTGTGTTTTAGAAAACTTGGGAAACATAGGGAAACAGAAAGAAAAGAATAAAAATCACTCGTAATTCCACCACCCAAGGAATTTCATGCCCCTGTAAACATTTTGGCACATATGCTTTCTCTTCCGTGGATATGTATTTGTGCCTGTGTGTGTGTGTCTGTCTGTCTGTCTGTCTGTGTGTGTGTGTTTTATAAAAGTCGGGGCTCCCCCTTCGCAGTGTTTCATAATGCATTGCTTTTGCTAAGTGTTGTGAACATTTTCCCACATAAATTAGTTATGTTGCATCATTTCAAGACCTGTATAGTAATCTGTCACGTGGATAATCATAACTTCCTATGGCCAGTCTCTTCTTGTGTATTTCGTTGAAGGTGTTTTTTCAGTAGACAGTGTGACAAACACCAGGAAGTTATTTGTCCATATCCTTGATTTCCTTAAGCTGAATATCTGGGAGTGCAATTGCTAGCTTAAAGGGTGTGCAAACAGTGAGAACAGAAAGATCATCACAGGCGACGCTTGCCAGGTACCTGTTATGAGCCTGACACCGTGCTAAACGCTTTGCACACAAGGATTCCTCACATAAACCCCCGTGTGGTGTAACTGCTAGCATTCCCCTCGTTTTCACAGATGAAAAAACCAAGGGGCAGAGAGGGTATCTGTTTATGGAAGGTCACAGCTAATCAGCGGAGGGTCTGAGGTGTGATCTCGGGCAGCCTGTCCCCAGAGCCCAACTCCTTCCACACCACACTTTCCTGCCCCTCCACTGGTGGGGAGGGGAAGCGTTGGACACACACAGGCACCCGAGGTGAGATAGCAGGCCAGACAGCAGGCCAAGGCAGGCGCTGTCTGATGTTCCCAAAGGGGCAGGGGCAGGCTCAACAGAAGAGGCTCTGGAGGCGCCTCCTGAGGACCAGCATGGGACTCTCTGTCTCCAGTCTTTTGAAACCACAGATACTGATAGTTGATTTTTTTTCCCGTTTTTCAGCTTTTAGACCAGTCCCAGCTGGCTTCAGTTTTTGTAATTGCAGAAGTAATAAATGCTCATTCGTAGAAGTGAGTAGAGTAAATGCCAGAAGTTCCTATTAATATCCCCAATCTCGCTCTCCAGAGGTCACTGCTCTTAAGTTTAGTGTGTTTCTCTCTAGGCCTAGCGAGGGGCGTGATACAAATGTGTGTTTGTGTGTGGTCTATACTTAAATGCACGTTCTTTTTTTCCCACAAACACTTGAATTGTAAGGAACACCTAACTTACAGTTTTTGTTCCACTGTTCATCATGGTCCTCTTTCCTTGGCACTCTGCTCCGTTTATCTTGTGCGTAGTGTCCCAGCAGTCATTTGCTTCCACAGTCCTCAGCAGCGGACGTGCGGTTTGCCCCCTGCGTTTTGGCTCACCCGTATGTGCAGTGTCTCCGTGAGCATCTGTAACAGCACTGTGCCCGTGTAGAAAGGCTTCCACTGGAAATAGTCTCAAAGGGGAAACGGCGGGGTCAGGGGTATGCTTCTTTGAAATTTTGATGTATAGTCTGAAGTTGCTCCTCCAAAAAGCCTGGCCCAATTTGTATCGGCCCCCCGCAGCGTATGAAGAAGCCACAAGGTCCCTGACCCGCTCTGGTTCTGCCTCCCCGCAGGTACCTGGAAGAGGTGGGCTACACCGACACCATCCTGGACATGCGGTCCAAGCGCGTGCGCTCTTTACTGGGCCGCTCGTTGGAGCTCAACGGGGCCGTGGAGCCCAGCGAAGGCGGCCCCAGGGCCACGCTGGGCCCCGGGGGACTCAGCGGCGGCGAGTCGCTGCTGGTGAAACAGATCGAGGAGCAGATCAAGAGGTGAGCCCTTGGGTCTGGCGGGCGCATCCCTGTGTGCCTTCTCCGTCCTGAGGAAGTCAGCCGTGCTCTGGGGGCCGCTTCCTTCCTGGAGTGTATCGTGGGCTCCTCTGTCCCTTCCTTGTGGGGTGTCCAGGTTCTGTCTTGGGTTCCCCTGGGTTCCCCTTGGTTCCCCTCCCCTGGCGTTGCCTTGGTGCTGGTGTGCACCACAGCTCCCGCTGGCCCGGCCCCCCCTGAGGCTCAGGCCTGTGTGCTCCCCAGGAAACACCGAGCCCCTGCTGAAAGCAGACCCCGGGCCACATGCCAGGACCAGGGGGTGAGGGGGGCACAGCATGTGGTCTCCGCCCCCAGGGAGCTTTCATTTGTTCATTCTCTCATCAGTAATTGTAATTTGTCAAAATAAATAACTTAATGGGTGGTGACCTGAGGTGCTATATAAAACGCAGTGAGAAAGAATGATGGGAGAAGTAGTACTGCTTCAGATGGGGTGACATTTGGGCAGAGAACTGCATGGAGTGGAGGCTAAGCCACCCAAGCAGCTGGAAGGAGAATGTTCTAGGCGGAGGGAACAGCAAGTGCAGAAGTTCCGGGACGGGAAGGGCCTGGAACGTTCGGGAGCGGGCAGAGAGGCCGGTGTGGCTGCAGTGGCGTGAGCACATGGGGGCTGTGGTCTGCAGTGCGCTGAAATCTCAGGAGTCAGATCACACGGGCCCTCACGGGCCACGAGAAGGAGCTTGGAGTTGGGGGTTGTGGGAAGCCAGTGGTTTCGAGCAGGGGTGTGACATCATCTGATATACTTGGTCTGCTTGGAGAAGGAGAGGCTGACGGAGGGTCGGGGTGGGAGCCGGGAGGCCAGGTAAGAAATGATGGACATTAGCAGTGGAGGGGTGAGAAGGGGGCCGCTTCTCGGTGGGTTTTTAGGGTGAGCCGACACTATTTAAAGGACCGCCTGTGGGGGGAGAGGAAAAGAAACTAGGGGTGACTGAAGGGTGTGGTTTGAGCAGCTGGGAGCAGCGCTGACCCAGATGCAGGAGACGAAGGGTTGGGGGGCTTCAAGGGGCCCGTTGAGGATGAGTGGAGTTTGCGGTGCCTGTCTGGCCCCCAGCGCGAGGGGTGGGGGCGCTTGACTCCTAAATGCACCTCCAGTTCACCAGCACACGGGCGGGTTGGGAAGCCACGGGACGCGGCAGTCGCTGAGGCAGAGGGTGTCGATGGTGCCGAGAGGAGGTCCGAGGACCGAGCCCTGGGGCGGTCCAGCAGAGGAGGCCAGGCCGAGGCAGCTGGCGAGCGGGAGGAGAGCCTGGGCGCAGCGTCCCGGCGGAGTGGCAGCCGTCCACCCGGGCAGTTGACAAGAACTCTCTGGGGCATCAGCCCAGTGGCAGAAAAGGAGGATGTTGGCATTTATCTGAACGTCAAGTTCTACCCTCCTTTCTGCCCTGGAGTCAGGTTTGGAAAATAACCTCCGTCGCTAAAACTTGTCATCCCGATGGAGCCGTTAAACAGCGGGCCCGGGGTGGACAGGGGAGCGCCGTCTGTCAGTGGGGAGAGTGCGGGCGTGAGGGGCCCGAGTGGTCATGGAGTGACCGTGGAGTGACCGGGTCCTCTTTCTTGCTGGGCTTGTCCCCGCCGCTCGCCTGCTCCGTGCTCGTGGTTTGGGCGGGCCGTGGGAACGGGGGCTGCTGAGTCAGTGGCGCTTTGCTGTCCAGCTCTCCTTCTGGCTCAGCATGTGCCAGGGCCGTGCCGTCAGGCTTGGGGGCTAGTCTGGAACTCAGGGAGGGTCAGAGCTCAATGAGGGGTCGGGCCTGGTCTGTGGCCCCAGTGAGGGTTCCAGCTGGGGTGTGTCAGGCAGAGGCTGGGCTTGAAGCCCTGCGTGTGGTCAGATCAAGGCTCCTCTGGGGTCAGGGTGGGCTCGGTGCTCCTGGGAGCCGGGTCCAGGCTCTGGCCCCCGAGCCTCGGCGCTCCCCCATCTGAGCTTTGTCGCCTGGCAGGACTAATGCGCCCTCTGCCCCCCTGTCGTGGGCAGGAATGCGGCCGGCAAAGACGGCAAAGAGCGCTTGGGTGGCTCGGTGCTGGAGCAGATTCCCTTCCTGCAGAACTGCGAGGACGAGGACAGCGACGAGGACGATGAGCTGGACAGCGTGCAGCCCAAGAAGCAGCGCGTGAAGGTGAGCGCGTGAGCTCGGGGGCGCCCTCCCCCTTGCTGCGAGCGGACCCCTGCTGTGTGCAGAGCGGAGTGCCTCTGTGAGTGCTCTGGGGCTGCCTCTAAGGACTGGGCCGTGTCCGACCACGTCCCTTCCCTGGGTCCCCATCTCCCGTCCCGCCGTGCCATTGCCTCAGGTACTTGGGAGGCGCCTAGGTCTTTTCTATCAGGGCCGGCCCCTTCTCCACCTGCACCCCCGTCGTTCTCTCCATTCTCCCTCCTTGGGCCCAGATGTTCCCGAGAGGCCTTTCCGGAATCTCCAGGTTAGGCCAGCTCTGAGATGCCCTCTCACAGCGTGCTCTCCTTCCGGCTAGCCTGACCACAGTCGGACTTAGAAATGTTTTGGCGTGACTCTGCCTCTGTCTCCTGCAGTAGATTGTGAGCTCCACGAGGCGGGGACTGGGCGGGTCTTTTACTGTTCCCTCCCCCAGCACCCTGAGGGAATGTGGCCGGGCCCAGGGCTCAGCCTGGAGCCAGGTCGGGGGACTCCAGGGGGGACTTCGTAGGATGTGAGTGTCCAGTCTGCTGTTGGTGGCAGGACCCAGGCCCAGGGACACTACCCGCAAGGTAGAGCCCACATCTCCTCAGCTTGGCCTGGAGGTACGGCTCCCACCGCATTTCCCCCCACTCCTTAACCGCCAGAGCCCCGTGCTCCCGCCATCCTGATGGAGCCGTCCTTACGCGAGGCCGGGTCTCATCTGTCCAGTAAACGACCATGTGGGCCTCCATGGGCCCAGCCCTGTGCTGGCAGTGAGGACATGGAGACACCGAGGTCCAGTCCGGTCCCGGCCTGGAGGAGCTTGGGGCCAGTGCGGGCTTCCAGGTAGTCAGAGGCAGAGCGACGTGCCACAGTGGATGCAGGGAAACGTGCCCGGGAAGGGGAGCCTGTGGGAGACGGCCTCAGGGGCTTTCCTTGACCCGGCCTTCCCACCCGAACTCCAGCCCTCCCTCCTCAAACTCACCTCAGATACCCCCCTCCTCCAGGAAGCCTTGTCTGACTCGCCCTTGCTCCCCTTCCCCCAACAGGGTCAGGAGGCTCCTGTGGGATCCTGACCAGGACCATTCTGGGTCCTCCCTGTCTGGTGTCAGGTCTGTCCTGGCCTCAGCTCTGTGTCCAGTGTCCCCAGCGTGGCTCGGCGCAGGGTCCCGCGCAGGTCAGGCGCTCAGTGAACGCACTGAGGGGAATGGAACGCACAGAGCCGGCACACTGGCACTGGGGTTGCAGGAAAAGCAAGGTGTCACTGAGTCCGGGGTCTCTAAACTTCTTCCCTGGTCCAGAACGCCTGGTCCCTCCTGCCCCCTGTTGGGATTTTCACTCCTTTTGCAGGTCTCGCCTCAGCCTCCTCTGGGAAACCTTCCCACTCCTCTCCGCTCCTCCCATCAGAAATGATCGCGTACTCCCTTCGGCCTTTGCGTCAGTCACCGCGTCTGTCCCACATGCCCTGTCAGGTGGCTCGTTATGTAGGGGTCCCATGCTTCCCCAAGCCCTCTGTCTCCACACGCAGACCTTCAGTGACCAGACCCTGATTCAGAAGACCTGCCCATGACTCCCAGAGTGGCCGTGGCCTGGCTCTGTGACTGTGGGCACGTGATTCTCTTTGTCTTGGCTTCAGTCTCAGGGGCTAATAGTCCCTGTCTCTGGGTTGTTGAGGAATTAATTAAAATGAGTTCATGTGTACAAAGCCCTTGGCTGCACGGTGGCTGCCAGGCCAGGTGCTCGGCGGCAGCAGTATTAGCAGTGCTTGGCAGGAGCCTGGCACGAACAGTCCCAGGCAGTGATGGCAGGACGTGACCTCATAGGGCCCCTCTCGTGGACTGAGCCCTGCCGTTATCTCTCTGGGCAGGCTGTCTGAACCTTGACCCTGGGTCTTCTCCCAGGAAGGAAGAGGAAGGCACTCACGTCCCATCCCCCTCCTCCCACACAGGCCAGAGGCTGGCCCTCCACGATGCCTGAGCCTGAGCATAGCTGCTCCAAATTCCTACCCTCCAGACCCAGCTCAGGATGCTGAGCCTCTGGGAGGAGGGGCATCAGCCATGCCCTCGAGGAATTCACAGTCTGACTGAGGCTGGGCCCAGGCAGGGAACACTTAGGAGGGAGAAGCCTTCCTGGAAGAGGTGGTGTTTGGAACCAGTGGTCTCCGAAGCACTTAAAGCAGAACTCGGATTCAAAACTGTATTTGAAAATTCTGAAACTCCCTTAAGCCATTTAAGTGCAGCCTTTGAAGTGCCAAGTACACAGCTCCCGGATGGCACTTTATGTAAAACACAGTGATGATTACGCCACAAGAAGGTAAAGAATCATACGCAAGATGTCACTTCATGAGGCTGCATCTCAAAGGTGTCCGGGTGGGGAAACACAGGTGTGATGCTGTCGTAAACTCACAAGCCTGGGATTTGGTCCAAGCTTGTGAATTGAGGAAAACAGGATGATTTGGTTCTTGCTCCTGGTTAAGACCGACAGTGGGAAATAGCAAACTCAGTATTCACTCGCCCAGCATTCTGTTTCTCAAAATGGAGGAATTGGGGTGTTTTCTCTCATTCTAAAAGTAGCTCCTGCTCGTTACGTAAGAAAACAAAAATTCAGCCAGTGTAGAAAGTTATAAGGAAGACTTGGAGAACCTCAGGTAATCTCACACCCCAGAGCCGTCTTAGTGTATAAGGAACGGCTTGGACCTCTCAGTCTGTTTTCCTTATCTGTAATATGGGGATAATAATTACAATAATGGTAATTATTCATGGGGTTGTGAAATCATATATGTGAAGCTTACTCAGTGCACTGAATAACCCAGAGAGGCTGGCACAGTAAGTGTTCACTATTATTACTGTTGTACCCATGGATCTGTTCTCACTTTGATTGAGCACCTCCTTCCACTCACACCCGTAGACACACATATATCTTCCCTCGCCCCCGAAACAGGCTGTCATGTTATCCGACATTTTTTCATGAGAAGTACTGTGCTGGGGGGCGGGGCATGGGGGAGCAGGAACAGCCTGAGTGAAAGCCAGGAGGAGGGCCCTGTGCGGGGATCACTGCTGGAGGCAGCAGGAGCGCAAGGGGTCTCCAGAGCCAGGCTGGGGGAGCAGCTCGTCCAGTGAGGAGCAGCCCTGAACGCTCCCAGCAGGGGGAGCACGGCATCAAAGTGTGGGGCTGGGGCGGACCCTGCGGGCCGAGGCCAGGAGCCTTGGTTTCTCTGTTCCTGGAGACTGGGTGGGCTTGGGCCCACGCAAGAGCCCCTGACCCCTGGTTGTCTCCACGCCCCAGCTGCCATCCAAGGCCCTGGTTCCTGAAATGGAGGACGAAGACGAGGAGGACGACTCAGAGGACGCCATCAACGAATTTGATTTCCTGGGCTCAGGAGAGGACGGAGAGGGCTCTCCAGACCCCCGGCGATGCGCCGGAGAGGGGACCCACCATGAACTGGGTGAGTTGGGGGTTTTCTGGCCCACCTTCCTCACTGCGGGCACACACAGCCGCCTGCAGCTGCTTCCTGCCCCAGGGTCTCCACCGGACGGATACACTTCCTGAGAGGAGGGTGGCCAAGGAGAGCGGGAGGCCTGCACCACGATGGCCAGGCCTTCACTCCTTCCCTGGAAAACCCCAGTGGGGACACAGGCAGGCCCGGCTCTTCCTGAGGCAGGGCCTCCAGCCCTCCGCTCGAGCAGCCAGTTGTTGGCGACCTCGGAGGGGGCGGGGTGGACAGGATGCGGAGCCGGAGTTGGGGAGGCAGACGGGGCAGAGCCGCCGCGTCCTGTCCTGTGACTCCAAGCTGCGAGGCCCTCGGGGTCATGGAGGATGGCTGGGGACTGAGGCCCCAGCAAGGGTGGCCCGTGGAGGGTCCCATCTCAGTCTGTCTCTTCTGCCTGTCCGCCATCCGCACCCGGAGCCCAGGGCTTCCCGGCCTCCCCGCAGCTGCAGGAGAGCCCTCTGTGGTGGGGAAGGCATCGCTTGCACGTGGCTGAGTGAACCAGTCAGTGACTCCTGCCCGGTGCCTTGTCCCTGCAGAAAGCCGGCGGGTCAAACTCCAGGGAATTCTGGCCGACCTTCGGGATGTGGATGGGCTGCCACCCAAAGTGACCGGCCCACCTCCCGGCACCGCCCAGCCCCGGCCCCACGAAGGTAAGAGGCCCCTCCACCCTGGCCCAGTCCTGAGGGGCCCGCGGCAGAGGGAGGCTGCAGAGCTAAGCCCAGGGCTTCTGTGTCCTCAGGGTCGAGGCCCAGCCTCTAGTCTGCAGCCTCCCTGTCCCAAAAGTTCGTCTGTCTGTCTCTGTCTCCCTCTCTTTTTGTCTGTCCTGCCCTGTCTGTCTGTCTCTCCCTGTCTCTTTCTTTCCAGCTGTGATTCTTGATCTTGTCCTTTCCCTGTCTCTCTTTCTCACTCCTTACCTCTCTCTCTGCCTCTCTCTGTCTTTCTCTCTTTCTCCCTGCCCCTCTCTGCGCCCTCCCTCCCCTCCCCCTACCAGGTTCCTTTGGCTTCTCCTCAGACGTTTTCATCATGGACACTATCGGGGGCGGGGAGGTGAGCCTGGGGGACTTGGCAGATCTCACCGTCACCAACGACAACGACCTCAGCTGTGATGTAAGTTCTCAGGGTGCCCACCCCCCACAGGTCCCCATCAGGCGTCGGCGCAGTGCCGGGACTGGCTGAGCTCTGACCGTGTGCCCGGCCTGTGCCCAGCCCCTCACACACGAGGACGATGTGAGATCATTCGCCAGCTCACTGTTTCACAGAGGGTGCCGACACAGACAGGCGGTGGGTCTTGACTGCGGTCACCGAGGTGCCTGGCCTAAAATGCTCTGGCGCCTGTGTTTTAATCATGCTGCCAGGCTCCTTCTCCCGGCGGTGCTCCCTCCCACCCTGGGCTTCCATGCACCTCAAGTCCGGGACCCACCGCAGGCAGGAAGCAAGGGTGAAGGGGGTGCCGAGTCAAAATACAGCATCAGAGGAAGGGGGCTTTGGGCTGGTGGCAGTTCGGGTAAGAAAGTCTGCAGGAGGTGAGAATTGAGCTGACTTTGGAAGGGAAGGTGACTTTAAGCCACAAAACAAAAAATCAGGCCGATCTGGTATGTTGGGCTGGAATGAAGGGAGACCTTAGGGCCAGTGTCCTGAGATCCGTGGCCGGGCCTCTGGCTATCTGGGCATCTCTGAAACCGGCACGTGTGGGCATGTTCCTGTAGCAGGACATTTACCACAGCTTCTAGCAAGATTTCAAGTGATCCCAGCAAGGGTAGGACACTGCTGTGGGGTGTTGGGAAGCGAGACTGGAGCGGAGGGTTTGAGCAGGGAGCACGCTGCAGAGCTCTGCTCTCCCCGAGGTGAGACCCACCCCCACGGGGCAGCGTGCATGGGATGGGGTAGACCCTCCGGCCTAAACCTCTGTGGCAGAAGTGGTGACCTTGGGGGACAGAGCCCAGATGAAGGGGTGCATCAGGGGTACCCCTCATCTTGGGGCAGAGCACTGAGGCTTGACTGACAGTCTGCTCGTCTCCTTTCCCGAGCGGCCCTCCCCAGGTACCCCACCTGGAGAGCGACACCATCGTCCGCCAGGACCTGTGGAGTGTCTCTGGGACTCTCCCTCAGAGGCCTATTGATTCGGCTTCCCAGTCTCTCCCCACTGTGTGCTTGTCCCCATCTCCACTCCGCAGTGTCTGGTCTGCCTCACCTCTCCCTGGGAGACTTCCCTCAGGACCTCTTCACCTCTCTCTCTACAGGCACTCTTGTCTTCCCCAGTCAAGCCCCTCAACGGGGCGGCCAGAAGAAGCTGTGTCATTTCCTTGCTCTAAACCCTTCTGGGGCTCCCCTGTCGCTTGGGATGAGCTGCACATTCCTGAGCGTGGGCCACTATTGTGGCTCTGGCCAGCCCTCCTGGCCTCATCTCCTGCCGCTCTCTCCCTTGCTTTCTGCATCCCAGGCCTCCTCTCAGGCTCAGGATCCACCCTTGCTGCCTCTGCCTCAGGGACTTTGCACATGCACTTTCCATCCTCTGTCCCCTCCCCTTATCTGGTTACATCCTGGTGGCTTGTCAGTTCCTCAGGAAAGCCTTGTTGACCCCCCACGGTGGAGGACAGGCTGCCCCACACCTCCTCTCAGTGCATTTGTAATTCGTGGCACTGCTCGCAGGTCATAATCCTCTGCGCTGTGGAGACGATCTGATTGTCTCCCCCAGGCTCCCTCTGCACGGTGAGATCCCCAGGGTTTGGGCTCACCTTTGCCTCCCCAGTCCCTGCACACTGCAGGCACTTGCTGAGTGAGGGAGGGGACACTGCGGGCAAGGAGGAAGTGGGAGAGGGCCGGGCTGGAGGCCAGTCTGTGAGGTGCCCCACGTGGGGCTGGGAGTTGGTGTCTGCAGGACAGCTGGGGTGCACGAGCAGACACTGAGGCAGCTCCCCCACCCCAGCTGTCTGACAGCAAGGATGCCTTTAAGAAGACCTGGAACCCCAAATTCACCCTCCGCTCCCACTACGACGGCATCCGCTCCCTGGCTTTCCATCACAGCCAGTCGGCTTTACTCACTGCTTCCGAGGACGGCACGCTCAAGCTCTGGAACCTGCAGAAGGCAGTCACGGCCAAGAAGTGAGAGCAGCAGCCCCAGGGTGGGGGGTGGGGAGGGCATCTGGGCGCAGGGGACGGGGTGATGAGGGGCCCGCAGCGACATCCAGCTCCTCCGTCTCCCCCAGGAATGCCGCACTAGACGTGGAACCTATCCATGCCTTCCGGGCTCACAGGTAGGGAAGTGCCCCCAAAGGCAGCCTGCCCCTTGGCCCATTCACTGCCATCCTGGGGGCTGAGGCAGGGTGGCAGGAGGGCTCTGAATCCCTGTGACCCTCTCCACACACCCCACCTCGCTCCTGGCGCTCTGCAGACTTTCAGTGCCCCCGTAGCTGGTTCTCAGCACAGCCTTCGGAGGAGGAAACAGACGCGGGGAGTGGGACAGGCACCTTGCCTGGATGGCACCACCAGAGGTCCAGACGCTGGATTCCTTTTTGCCAGCCTTGAAAAATGCTAGTGGAGCACTTCAGGGTCCCGTGGGGGAGGGGGAGCCTGGAGTTTTTCGTCTCCCCGCTTCACCCAACTTGGTATCCTCCAGGGGCCCCGTGTTGGCAGTAGCCATGGGCAGCCACAGTGAATACTGTTACAGCGGTGGGGCAGATGCCCGCATCCATAGCTGGAAGATTCCAGACCTCAACATGGACCCCTACGACGGTTACGGTGAGGACAGCTCCCTCCCCTGCCTTCCTTTCCCCCACCCACCTGCCACCCGGGCCTCTTGGTTCCCGCAGCCCCCAGGCTTCACACTGGGTACTGGGGGTGGGCGTGCCAAGGGCTCCCGGTCTGGGGTCTGGTGAAGCACGGGCCAAGGCGATTCAGCACGTGCCCGAGGGTGGGACAAGGCGAGGCAGCAGGGGGGCGGTGGGGGAGCGTGTCGCAGAGGAGCTGATTGGGGTTGAGCTTTGGGGCCGGGGACCAACCCCGGGCGAAGGTGTGGTGGGCCTTGGCAGCTCTCCGCTCAGCTCTGCCCGCGTCTGCATGGTCAGGCGGAGGGAGCCGGCAGGGAGCAGGTAGAGCAGGTGAGACGGGGACTCTAGCTGGGCCAGGCTGTAGGGGGTTTGGCTGTATCCTTGGGCCACCTTTCAGATTAAGTGGAGAAGTGACCAGACTGTCACATCTGTTCAGCGTCCGTGTGCCTGCCCTCTGACGCCTCTTCTGATAACCCTTTTGATCACACACATGGCTCCGTACTACAGGCTGTCATGGCAGAGTTTAGAGGTCTGTGTCTCCTCTCAGAGAACGTATACTGTTTTCTGAAGAATAGTCTCACCCTTTCAAAGGTCAAGGGTCAGTCCCAGGCAGTATCTGCTCTAGACCAAGCAAGTTGTCACACGTCGGGTGTCAGCAGGACCCAGCCAGAGCACCTGTGTGGACTCGAGTGACCAGGGAGGCAATGGTGGGAACGACCAGAGGGCTTTGGAGAGACCGGGCAAGGCCGTGCTCTTGGGCAGAAAAGACCACAGGGACCGAGGGTGGGGCTGACCCACAGGGGCCAGGCTGCAAAGGGTCCCAGGGCCACAGAACCACCCTTGTCCCTCGTCCCCTTAACTAAGTCCTAAAAGGTATGTCTCGAGCAGCGGCTTTGTGCCAGGCACTATCCCGGGCCTCCGGGGACGGCAGGGAACAAGGAAATCCCTACCTTCTGGAGCTCCCACTCTGGGGCGCCTTCAGAGCCCTAAAACCTTCACAGAACAGCTAGTGGTCAGAGCGGGAGCAGCTCTGAGGGCGTGAGGATTCGGGTACGAAGCCAGGCGAAAGGGCAGCTGGAGCTCAGTGCCTGCGTCTCGGCAGAACTGGTGCTCCGGGGCTGTCCCGGCTGGGACCGGGGCTGGCGGCCCTGACGCAGCCCTTCTCTCCCTCCGGCGGGTCCAGACCCGAGTGTGTTGAGCCACGTCCTGGAGGGCCACGGGGACGCGGTGTGGGGCCTGGCCTTCAGTCCCACCTCCCAGCGCCTAGCCTCCTGCTCTGCTGACGGCACCGTCCGCATCTGGGACCCCAGCGGCAGCAGCCCAACCTGCCTCTGTACCTTCCCCACAGCCAGCGGTGAGTGGGGGGGACATGGGGGCGTGCGGGACCCTGACAGGTGGCACAGGAGCCGTACAGAGCCGGAGGCCCCCAGAGGAGGGGCGCCTCCTGTGCCCCCCCACACCCCCTGCACCCAGGGAGGAGCGGGGCCGTTAGGCAGCCTTCTCTCCCCTCCGCCTTCAGATCACGGGACCCCCACCTCAGTGGCCTTCACCAGCACCGAGCCTGCCCACATCGTGGCCTCCTTCCGCTCTGGCGACACCGTCCTGTACGACCTGGAGGCTGGCAGTGCCCTCCTCACACTGGACTCCCGGGGGAACAGCGGTAAGGAAGGGCCCCAGGAATGCCTCCAGGGCCCCAGTTTCTCCTGTGGCTTTGGTGACCTGCTGCCCAGTCAGCGGAAGGTGGCTGCCCTGCCCCCTTGGGGGTTCTGAGAGGGACAGAGATCAGGTCCCGGTCACTGCCATTATGGACGGCACAGGGTGCTCGGGAGGGCTGACTGGAGAGACATGACGAGGGACTCGCGCGTGGGCCACTTGGCGGAGCAGAAGGACCGTCTTCGTGTTTGTCATCCCTCCCGCTCGCCCCGGGGCCACGCAGCGTCCACTGCGCGGATGAAGCACTGGGCCCAGGAGGGAGCGGCCGGGGTGCCCAGCCCTGCTCGACGTCTAAGCAGAGGACGGGCATGGGGTGGTGGTTCTCCTCTTTTCTTTGTCCCGGTCTCCCTGATTCCCTCCCACCCGTGACCTCTTCCCCTCTCCCTCCTTTTCCTGTCAGGCCCAACCCAGATCAACCAGGTGGTGAGTCATCCAAGCCAGCCCCTCACCATCACCGCCCATGACGACAGAGGCATCCGCTTCCTGGACAACCGGACAGGTGAGGCCCAACCTTCCTGGCCGCCCCTTCACGTGTGCTCACGGGGAGCAGGGGTCAACCGGGCTCAGATGGCAGACCTCCTGGTGTCCACGTTGAAGGCTCAGTGTCCCTTCTAGCCCCTTCACCTTCCCAGGCAAGGCGCAGAGTGGAAAGTAACCTGCTGCCCACCCTCTCTCCCTTCAGGGAAATCCGTGCACTCCATGGTTGCCCACCTGGATGCGGTCACCTGCCTAGCCGTGGACCCCAATGGCGTATTCCTGATGTCAGGAAGTAAGTCAGGAGCCTCCTGGCTCCTAAGGAGTGAGGGCGTGTGCCTTTCCCGGCAGGCTGGGGAGAGGGAGAGGAAGAGAGCCAGGCTCTGGTCCCGAGGGAGTACTCCGGGGGCTCCCTGAGGGTGGGGAGCTGGTGGGAGTGCTGTCCGAGCAGGGGCCTGGAGCCCCTCTGTGGCTGGAATGGCAGTGGTCACGAGGGTGGGGACAGCAAAGCACTGTGCCCCGGAGCCCACTGTAGGCCCTCTCCCGCATCATCTCATTGGATTTGAGTGAGGTTGGTACTGTTATTCCACTGCACGGATGTGGTGACTGGGGCTAGAGAAGTCAGTTCACTTGGTCACAGCCCACACTGGGTTGCAGGAATTGAAGTTCAGGTTTATCTGACTCTCAGTCCCCACGAGAAATTTTAGCATTTGGTGCACCTGCTGTGTGTGGATAAAGGCACTGAGCCCCAGTGAGTGTGGGGCTGCGCCTCAACGGGATGGGCTGGGACTTGGGCGGATGGAGAGGGGGCTGAAGCTCGCCAGGGGGGGGAAGGGTGTGCGCTGGCGGTCACGGAGGCCTGACCAGACCGAGCCTGCCCCAGGGTGTGAGCGAGCGAGTGCACACACAGGCGTGAACAGTGGCAGTGGAGGGCGGGGGTGGCCCAGGACGGTGCTACAGCTGTCTCCAGGGAGGACGCCGGTTGAGGGAACAGTCAGTGAGACCAGGCCCAGGCAGAATTTCAGTACAGTGCCCAGGTCCCCCCACCGCAGCCCGCCGGATCCCGGTAACGCCTAAGTCCGGCGGTCTCCCTGCAGTGGCTCATGGCCCCAAGGCCCGGCGCAGTCTACTCCCCCCCACTACCCGCCTGCCTGCTCAGGCTGTCAGTCTTCAGGACCTGCCCCTGGCTGTCCCCGCTGCCGGGAAGGTTCTTCCCCCCCCTGCCCTACCCCCTGGGCCACACGGTCCTCACACTGACTGACTTGTGCTCACAGCACTTGTGACCACCTGGCCTCGTTTATCCTGTTCTCTTGTTTACTGTCTCTCGCACACTGGGACGCAGCACCACAGGGGTGGGGAGATTTGCCTGTTTTGTTCACCACGCCCCCAAGTGCAGGACACTGTAGGTGCTCAGTGAACACTCGGTGCCTAGATGGCTGGATGATAGGCTGGTCAGAAGGGCAGTCCTTCACACTGGGCATCTGGAGGCAACTGGGCAGAGGAGCGAGCCCCACCCAACTCCCAGGCCTTCAGACCAGGCCAGGTTCGGGGGGCGGGTCTGGGCAAGGAGGCGGGGGGACCCGGAGCTGCTGGGTGACGGCCCCTCCTGCTCCCACATCTGCACAGGCCACGACTGCTCCCTGCGTCTGTGGAGCCTGGACAATAAGACATGCGTTCAGGAGATCACGGCCCACCGCAAGAAGCACGAGGAGGCCATCCATGCTGTCGCCTGCCACCCCAGCAAGGCCCTCATCGCCAGCGCGGGCGCCGATGCCCTGGCCAAGGTCTTCGTATGATGCCCACCTGGCCCCGCCCAGGCCGCCACGCTGGCTGGGGAGCGGGGCTGGGCAGGTGGGACTGAGGTGAGGGGCCAGATGGGAGGTAGGCTTGGCTTGGGAGGGCAGAAGCCCCCTGCATCCTCACTCCCAGTGGGGCCCTCACAAACACCCCTTCGCCTGGCATTTCTAGAGGGTGCCAAGACCCGAAATCCTAGTAGGGATGCCCTGTGAGAATTGCCAAGGTAGCCCCTGGGCATTCAGAGGAGGGGCTGGGGCCTGGAGGGGCTGGAGCTGCCTGGCCTCTTGTACCCTGGAGGTCATGGTCCATTCTCCCCTCCCTTCTGTCCCCCATAGGTGACTCCCAGCCTTGGTCTGGAGGCCCCAAGGCCTGGCTTCTTCCTGCCTGCCTTGGAGCCTGGTGGTGCTAACTGGCCCTTTCCCCAGGAGGCCCTCCCCTCCGCCCGTCCTTCCCCGGGCATCCCGCCGGGGCGTGGTCTCCTTCAGGAATCGCCCTCCAGGATGGTCTCTGGGAATTTTCTCTTCACCCTGACACCCACTCCAGGTCTCTGAGCTGCCTTCTCAGGGGCCGTACAGCCAGGGCTGGGTGTCCTTAGGGATTAGCTTTTCCAAGACGCCAGAAGGTGCCAGGTTCTCTCTTTGAACCCCTGACCCCTCCTTTCCACCTCCCTGGACCCGGCTGGGAGCTGTGCCGGGAGGAGCCCCCGATGCCCTTGCTCTGGGTCTGCCGGGGCCCTGGAGCCAGCTGCAGGCTGGGCTGTCCTCCGGGGAGGTGCGGGCCTGGCCCACCCCGGGAGCGCGCCCAGTAAACCCCCTCCCCTCCAGTTCCCTCAGCACAGCTTTCCAGACACTACCCAACGCCGCCAGGGCCAGTAACTGCCTGGGGAGCTGGTGATGCCCTCGGGGGAGGTGCCCGCCCCTACCTCCCCCCAACACTCCTCCAAGGGCAGCCCCCCCGAACCCCCGTGGGGTCACCCATGGGGAGAGATGGCCTTCTCTTGCCCCTCTGTGGCGCATGGAGGGTGGAGTGGGGTCCCCCGGGTCCCCCATAACTCCCTGTATATCTGTATAAATAAATGGGATTTTAATGGAGCCCCACCCCCACCCATGTTGTTATCACTGTGTGATAGTCTGTCCGTCTCCTCTCCTGACCCTCCACTCTCTTCCTCTATTTATTTCACTCTCGTTTTTGGGTTCCACCCCGTGCCCTCGGGCCCCCTTCCAGGTTCCTGTTTATAAGCCCCATCCCCTCTGCCCTGGACTTGCCTGTGAACCTTGTCTCAATAAACCCTTTGGAGTAAGATGGGCGGCGGTGCTGACTATTGAGGGGACCGGGGGACTCTCGGGGAGGAGTAACTGACTCTGCCAGGGGTGGGTGGAGCTTGGCGAGGGGATGTGATGGGTTGGGGTTTCGTGGTAGGGTGGGGGTGCAGAGAGGGGCCCAGATCTTGGGTGGGGTGTGGGTGGAGGGACGGAAGTGGGGGCAAGGACCGAATCTCCCTGTGCCCCTCCTTTCTGTCCCTAAGCGCTCCCTCCCCAGGGGCTACAGCGGAGCCCTGACTAGCAGATGAAGCAATGTGACGGTTCAGCTCCTCATCCCCCCCGCCCCCCGTGTGATGGTTGGTAGTGAGGCCAAAGTGCTAACCCAGAGTACTGAACGCCCCCCTTCTCTCCCTGCCCCACGCCTGGGCCTACATGGAGTGGGAAGGAAGGGAGACCCTGGGACGTGCCCGCGCAGAACGCCTCTGCCCTGCTGGGAGCTGCCAGAGGAGGAGACGCAAGTCCCTGACCCCTCGCTGCAGGCGCCCTGAGGGGTCCATTCCCTTCTCCCTTCTCTGCGGTGGCTGAATCACAGTAGTCGGATGTGCCCTCAGAGCTCTTCACGTGCCATTTCACTAGGTCCCCACAACCTCAAAAAGTGGGGAGCGGAGCATTATGCACGCGATAACACAGGACGAGAGATGGAGGCAAGGGCTCGAGGAGCTTGCTCAGGGCCCAGCAGGATACAAATCAGAATTTGTATCCAGTCCCTTGTGACTCTCTCTGCTTGCTATGAGGCCTCTTTGCCTACCAGCCAGGGGTCCTTGGTCAAGTCCTGGCACCTCCCTGGGCCTCAGCCTCCCCTGTAAAGTGAGCCTGTCAGTAATGCCCACCTCCTGGCTTATCAAGGGCTGTTCCCCAGTGCCCGGAACAGGGCCTGGCTCCTGTCAGGGCCCCATGAACACTTGAGGAAGGATGAAGGCCTGAGAAGTGCACACTCATGTTAGGATTTCACTGTGGTGGTCGTCCGCCGGTCTGGACAAAGGGCACAGGTGGGCAGATGGCCACCAGGTGAGGCTGACAGGAGCCCAGCTATGGGTGCCATGCGGCCTCATTGCCCCCTCATCCCTCTGGGCTCTGTGCAGCTTCCCCAGGTGGTGGTTTAGGGTTTCGCTCCAGCCTCAGACTTCCTTCCCCAGCCCCAGCCAGCCCCCGGATGTGGTGACAGATTCGCTACTGTGCCAACCTCAGCTACCCCCAACAGCCCTTTACCAGGAATGGGGGCTCATCGTGAGTTCCTCATCCCCACCCAGCCCTGCTGGTCGGGAGCCTAGGCGGCGGTGGCCCATCTCTATTGGGATGCCTCTGGGGCTCAGCCAGGCCTTGGCCCCTCAGCGAAGCCAGTGGGTGGTAGCTGCTCGCATGGCAATCTTGGACAAGTCACGTTGCCTCTCTGAGGGTTCAGCTTCCTGTACGTAAACTAAATGGTAGCCACTCATTATTAGCTGGGGAGAAGAAATCAAGTCGGAATTGGTCCTGGAAGAGGTGTTTTATGACAGGCCTGGCACATAGTAGGGCCTCAATCCATACTTGCTGAATGACTAAATGAACAAACCCACCCACAAACACCTGAGTGCCTGAGATGCCCACCCCTTTATCTTAGCGCATTATAGCCACAGTCACCATTACTGAGCTTCTGCTGTGTTGTAGGCACCCTTAAACCATCTCATTAATCCCCACGAAGACCCTCTGGGGTCAGTCCTATTATTGTCCCATCTAAGAGACAGAGAAACAGGCTCAGAGGGGGGAGGTCACCAACCTAAAGTCACACAGAGACAGGCACGTGCACACTTCCCCAGGAGAACTATGTGCTCTCCATCTATGAAGTGGTGTGGATGTGTGGTCCCCCCTGGTCGCTATGGTCCTTCCAGGCACCCCCAGGCTTTTCTTTGGCTCTTCACCCTCCTGAACACTGGGGTGGAGTGGGGAGCTGATGGAAGGAAACTACACCCCTTCTCCACCTGCCCTGTGCCTGACTCTCTCCGTGCACGGGTAACCCAGCCCTGGCCCCTGCAGTTTGCTCCTGGCACTTTGGCCAAGGTCGCTGGAGACAGACCTGAGGCAAGGACCTCTGCCCATCTGGAGGTCTCGGTCTTCCCACCTGTGTAATGGGCTCGGGAGTGGGGGGAGGGGGCGGGCGTGGTGACGCCCTGGGAAGAGGCAGGCCCGGCCCGGAGAGCGGGCCAGACCTGACACCGCCTCCCACCCTTTCCCCAGAGGTGGGCGCCGGATGCAGGCCAGGCAGAACGGCCCCCTTCCTTAAAGGGCCAGACGCCTCCTCAGCCCCGGCCTCGCGACCTGTTGTGGGGGTGAGGGTGGCTTGCCCCTCCCTCTCCAGCTCAGGGAAAAGTCAGCTTTCCAGACTTGGGTGTGAGGTGGGAAGGAATCAGTCTCGCCTCCCTTCCCCGCATCTCCCACCCCCGGGTCCCCAGACCCGGGAGCGGGAGGTGCCACCCCCAACTCAGAGGCGCTAAGCCCGCCCTCCTCTTCCGCCCGCAGTCCCTCATCAGGCTCCGCCCCCTCGACGTCACCGAAGCCGGCGCCGATTGGCCGACTGAACTGTCACTCCGGACACTTCCTCCTGGGCCGCAGCCGCCGAATTAAACTTTGGAGTGGGAAAAAGAGCCATCGGCGCCCGGCGCCGGACGACCCTCCCTTCCCTCCCACCCCCCGCCACCCCACTGCCGCCGGTAACACCCCCTTCTCCGCGGCCCCCGACCGAATTTTTCTCCAACTTCCGAGACCCGTGAGATTCCCGCCTTAGCACCCCAGCCCTCGGAATCCCTCTGCCCATTCCCAGGCCCGCCGTCGGATCCCTGGGATCCATTCGATCACCGACTCAGAGACTCCTGCTCTCCACCCCAAGATCTGGTGAATCTCTCGAGCTCCCTTCTTATATGGATCCTCTTCTTAGAGCCACTGGATTCTTGGCTCCACCTGCTGCCTTTCCAATCCCTTCTTTCTCCAGGGAGCCTTTGGATCCTGGGCTCTTCTGATCCCTGTGACCCCGGCCTACTAGATTTTCTTTTTTGATTTCTTGGAATCTCCCAATCTCTGGGCCCCCCAAACCATTAGATTTCTCCTTTCTGATCGTCTGTGATCCCTTAATCCCCGGGCGGGCGTCTGATCCACTAGATTCCTTTTCTCTAACTTCCCAGGGTCCCACCATCCTCGAGTTCCCTCAACCTGCCAGGATTTTCTTCTCGGATCCCCGGGATCCCCGCGCTCCTACCACCAGCTAACAAGATACCTCGGATCCAGGGACCTGAGCCTCCCTGCTCAGGCTCCTGCAGCCGGATCCCGGGTGGGCGCCGGGCGGCGGGTCCCGGGCCTCGCCCTATGGCCGCCGCCCCCTCCCATCCCGCCGGGCTCCCGGGCTCTCCCGGGCCGGGGTCTCCTCCGCCCTCTGGCAGCTTGGAACTGCAGGCGCCGCCACCGCTGCTGCCCCATGTCCCGGCGCCGGGCTCGGGGGTGTCCTTCCACATCCAGATCGGGCTGACCCGCGAGTTCGTGCTGTTGCCCACCGCCTCCGAGCTGGCCCACGTGAAGCAGCTGGCTTGCTCCATCGTTGACCAGAAGGTGAGGGCACAGGGTTCCCCCCATCTAGCTTGAGGAGAGGTCTGGAAGAGGGTGGAGGCGCTGGCAGAGGCGATCTCCAGCCCGGTATAAGGAAGAGGGAGAGAAGGGGGATAAGCCTTGGGCGACTGAGGGGTGGGGGTGGGGCATTGGCCCCCAGTTGCCCCCTCACCCCACTTACTCCTTTGAGAGAGGCCTGGTCAGAGGCCCCAGAGGCCTCCCCAAATTGCATGTCCCTGCGTGTTGTTGTTTGCTGCAGACAGCATGGAGGAAGGGAGGGACCGGTGAGGTGTAGGAGCCGAGAGGAAGGGGCAGGTGGGAGCAACAGATGTCAGGGGACCTCCCTGTCCAGGCCTATCCCTGGCCTCCCATTTGGTGGAAACAGTAGAAATTGAAGCCAGGCTGGCCATGGCGATCAAGTGACATGTGTGGGTGCGGGTGCCTGCAGTAGCTGCCAGGGGCAAGTGAGGTCTCAGAGTCCAATCTCTGCCCTCCCCCAGGCTTGAGTGTGTGTGGAGGGGCAGGTGCGCCTCTTCACAATCCCCAGAGGCTCTGAGGTCTGTGTCCCCTCTCCTGATCAGTGTCTCCCCACCCCCCCAGTTCTGATGCTAGTCTGTTAAAACGAACCTTCCCCAATCCCACCCCACTCTTCACTTTGGACACCAGGGTCACTGGGGTTGGGGCCTGGGGGAGCACGGCAAGGGGAAATCAGGTGGGACGCAATGCTTGGATTCTAGAATGTTAAAAGTTAGAATTAAAAAAAAAATTGGAATAGTGGGCTACTCTATTGTTGGAATTTTGGACTGTAAAAGTGTTAAAATGTTAGAATTCTGAATTGTTGGAATATGCAACTGCTAGGTAACTGAACTCCTCTGATATTAAAGTGTTCAAACATTAGAACCCGAGGTTGTTGAAATACTAAAACATTAAAATGTTGGAATATTTGATTCCATCGTTGTTAGACTCCTAGAGCATAAAAATGTTAGAATTCTGGAATGCTGGGTCGTTGAAATCCTTTCACGCTAAGATATTCAAATATTAGAATCCTAGTTTGGCAGATTCCTAGAATTTTAAAATATTAGACTACTACTAATCTAGGTTATTAAAATCCTAAAACTTATCATGATAATTTGTTGGAATCTAGAATGTATAATCCTATAATGTGAGCATGCTGGAATCCCAAAATACCCAAATTGTAGAATCTTCTTAGATTCCTGGGAATGAATTCTTTGGGCTGCAGACAAAACGTTAGGAACTGGGCCAACTCCCCCATTTTACAGACAAGGAAACTGAAGCTTTGAGAAAGACCTCCAAGGCAGTCAGGACCCTGGCAGTCCTGGCCACCTGTGGACCCTCTCCCAGCAACAAGAACAGCTACAGCTTCCTTTGCCACCTACCCCAAACCCCAAAACTAGCAGGCCCAGCTCGCACTCTGCCTGCTCCTTGGGAAAACAGGCTGGGGAGAGGGCAGATTGTCCCCTGGGTGAAATTCTTTATCGGATGCTCAAGTCCTCAGCCTACCCCCTCAGGCCTCACCGCAGTTTTATTTTCTGCCCCCCCCAACCCAGTCCAGGTGTGGTAGGGCCCCTTTCCTTCCTTCCAGTGGCTCCACCTGGGCGGTTTCACTTTCTGTTCTACCAGGTTTCATTTCCTGCCCCGCCTCCCCAAGCTGGGGACCGGGACACCTGGGTCCTTGAGGCATTGGGTGGGGAACACCGTGCCAGTTTCCAGCTCCCTTGAGCCCTAGCCTTTCCGCACCCCCCTCCCCCCCCCCCAAACTAGGAGTCCTCAATCCCCTCCTTCCAGATCGCCCAGCCCCAGTGCTGGGCCTGGAGCCAGGTAACAGGGACAACAATAGATCCAGGAAGGAAGCTGGGGGTGAGGGGGAGCGGGAGGTGGTGGGGAGATAAGGGAAGGGGTGCTCACGCAGCCCTACCCCCCTCCATCTCCAGAAGATTCTAGGTGCCCACACTCCCAGAGCCACTCTCCCAAACTCTGGCCAGCGCTCTCTTCCAGCACACCTGGGGCCCTGGCACCCTGCCCAGCTCAGCTCGAGCTGGGCTTGGGAGGGAGCGGGCAGGAAGCGAGGGGCTGCGGGGTCTCTGAGTTTCCGGGGGAAACAGCCGGCCCTGCCCTGGGAGGGTTCCAGACCGCTGCTTTGAGCTTTTCCGTCACCACCTCCCTCTCCCGCCCCTCAGTTCCCCGAGTGTGGCTTCTATGGCCTTTACGACAAGATCCTGCTCTTCAAACATGACCCCACGTCGGCCAACCTCCTGCAGTTGGTGCGCTCCGCCGGAGACATCCAGGAGGGCGACCTGGTGGAGGTGGTACTGTCGGGTGAGAGGCCGAGGCAGGCCTAGGGGCGCAGCCTCGAGCGGGGGCGGGGCATCGGGAGGAGGGGGAGGGGAGGTGGGCCCAGAAACTTAGTTCTTAAAGTTAGGGACCAGCGGTTCTAAGCCTTGGCTGCAAATTAGAATCACCGCGGGAGCTTTTTACAAACTACCGCTATGGAATGGGTAGGTGTGGTGCCTGCACATTGTGGAATTCGCACAGCACTGAACATAAACCATCCACGGCAACGCGGATGAATCTCACACACCTAATGCTGAGGGACAGAAGCTAGACATCAGACTACATATTGTATCATTCCATTTACGAAGCACAAAGACAGTTACGCTATTTTGTTAGAAGCCAAGAGAGTGGGTACCTTTTTGGCAGCTGGAGTTGGGTGGGGGGGCACAATGGTTTAAACTTCCATTTATCCATCAGGATGCTGGTGACATGGGCATGTACAGTTTGACAATTCATTGAGCTGTGCATTTCTGATATGTCCTTTCCTAGACCTACGTTACACTTTGATGTAAAGTTAAAAATGTTTTGCTGCCTGTGCCTCCTCCCAGTGAAATGCTAAATTAAATCAGACTCTGCGGCGTGAGATGAAACCCGGGTACCTGTATTTTCAGCCAAAATCTAGTCCACCCACTGGCCATTCCCATTTGATGGATGGGCAAGCTCTCAGCACTTAGAGGACTCTTTAGCCCTTGGTTCCTTCAGGAGGGTGGGGTAGGGGGGTGGGAGGTACCTTACTCATGGCTGTATGTCCTCCCCTGCCCCCCACCCCCACCCGGAGTACTGCAATGCTCTGTAAAATTTGTTGGATGGATGGATGGATGACAATTAGAAGTTTGGATTAATGGGACTTCCCTGGTGGCGCAGTGGTTAAGAATCCTCCTGCCAATGCAGGGGACACCGGTTCGATCCCTGGTCCGGGAAGATCCCACATGCCGCAGTGTGTCACAACTGCTGAGCCTGCACTCTAGAGCCCGCGAGCCACAACAACTGAGCCCACGTGCCGCAACTACTGAAACCTGGGCGCCTAGAGCCCATGCTCCACAACAAGGAAGCCACCGCAATGAGAAGCCCGCGCACCGCAACAAAGAGTAGCCCCCTCTCGCCTCAACTAGAGGAAGCCCACGCGCAGCAACGAAGACCCAACGCAGCCAAAAAATAAATTAAAAATAAATAAATAAATAAAGAGCATAAATCGTTAACAAAAGAAGAAGAAGTTTGGATTTACGTCCCTCGTATAGGCTTGCCACCCTTGGATTTTTATCTTCATCCTGGTCTCTTCCCAAACCCAATTCTTGTTCGTGCAGCTGTCTCCCTGACGCTTTTACTCGGCAGCTCCAGGCCTCTCAGATACAGCCTGTCCAAGACAGAAATCTTGATTTCGCCCTTCTAAACCTGCTCTTCCCACAGTCTTCTCCAGCTTGGTGAAGGGTATCACCATTCACCCAGGTGCTCATGCCCCAAACTTTGGGCCATGCCTGGCTCCTCTTTTTCTCTCACCCCTTCACTTGGTCCATCCTCAAATCTACTGGTCTCACCCATCCTGAATCTATTTCTTTACTCCCTCCACTGATCCAAGCCGCCATCACCTCCTGCCTAGACTATTATTGCAGTAGCACCTAAGTCAGCTCATGACACTCCACTGCTCAGAATCCTCCCCTGACTCTGCATTACCCTCGGAACAAAATGCAAACTCCTCAACGTGGCCTCAAGGCTGTCCATGACCTGGGCCCTGCCAGTTCCCCAAATTCATCTCTTAACACTGTCCTTCTTACTTTCTTTGTTCCAACCATCTTGTCTGCCTTCTGTCCCTTAAAGAAATCAAGCTCCCTCCCACCTCAGGGCCTTTGCACTTGCTGTCCTTCTCCCCCACCCCCGACCCTGTCCTGTCTTCTCATAGCTAGCACCTTCTTGTTATTTGGATCTCAGCTTAAATGCCATTTCCTCCATTGTCAGAAATCTCCTTGTTTGTTTATTTGTTTTATGTATCTTTTCCTTCTCCTCAAAAGAATGTCAGATCTCTGAGAGTGGTGAAACTCTCTTGTTCAGAGCTTTATCCTGCGCGTGTAAACAGTGCTTGGCACATAGAACAGAGTCCCCTCTCCATTGCATAATACTAAGAAAAATAGCTTAATATTAGACAGAAATTGGGGGTGGGGGGGATGGGGGTGGGGAGAGGAACAAGATTTAGTCCAAAAAATGAAACTTTAAAATAATAGCTGGGCTTCCCTGGTGGCGCAGTGGTTGAGAATCTGCCTGCCAATGCAGGGGACACGGGTTCGAGCCCTGGTCTGGGAAGATCCCACATGCCGCGGAGCAACTAGGCCCGTGAGCCACAATTACTGAGCCTGCGCGTCTGGAGCCTGTGCTCCGCAACAAGGGAGGCCGCGATAGTGAGAGGCCCGCGCACCGTGATGAAGAGTGGCCCCCACTCGCCGCGACTAGAGAAAGCCCTCGCACAGAAACGAAGACCCAACACAGCCATAAATAAATAAATAAAAATTAAAAAAAAAATAGCTAACATGTATTGAGCATTTTCTCTGAGCCAGGTACTGTTTTAAGAGCTTTCCGGGAAGTCCCTGGCGGTTCAGTGGTTAAGACTCTGTGCTCTCACTAATGAGGGCCCGGTTTCGATCCCTGGTAGGGAAACTAAAATCCCATAAGCCGCGTGGCGCGGCCAAAAAAAAAGCTTTCCGTATATTCATTTAACCCATAAAAAAGAACCATAGGGACTTCCTTTGATGGTGCAGTGGTTAAGAATCCGCCTGCCAATGCAGGGGACACGGGTTCGAGCCCTGGTCCGGGAAGATCCCACATGCTGCAGAGCAACTGAGCCCTCGAGCCACAACTATTGAGCCCGCGGGCCTAAAGCCGGTGCTCCGCAAAAAGAGAAGTCACCGCAATGAGAAGCCCGCGCACTGCAACGAAGAGTAGCCCCCGCTCGCCGCAACTAGAGAAAGCCTGTGCGCAGCAATGAAGATCCAACGCAGCCAAAAATTAAAATAAATTAATTAATTTTAAAAAATAGAAATAAAAAAGTGTAAGCGGAACATTCATCAAAATAAATTTTTAAAAAAAGAACTATAAGGCGATACTATTATGATACTGGGCATGTTCTTCCCTAGATACCTGCATGGTCCAGACCCTTACCTTTTTCAGGTCTTTTGTCTTTTTTTTTGTTTTTTTTTTGGCAGGCGGATTCTTAACCACTGTGCCACCAGAGAAGCCCTATCTGTTTTTTTAATTAAGTTTTTAAAAATTGTGATGAAATATATGCAACATAAAATTACCATCTTAACCATATTCTAAGTCTAGTGTTCAGTAGTGTTAATTACATTCACAATGTTGTGTAACCAACCTCCAGAACTGTTTTCATCTTGCAAAACTAGAACTCTGTGCCCATTAAACAATTCCCCATTCCCCCTCCCCGGTCCCTGGCATAGGCACATAGGTGTTTTGGCCAATGGTGGAGCTGGGATTTGAACCCAGGTCGAATGAAATGTAGGATGCGAGTAAATGATTGAAGGAAAGATCAAACATTGCAGTTGAGAGGACTGTGTGAAACCTGGGAATGCGGAGGCTGAAATGGCCACCGCTGGTCCCGACTCAATCATCCGCCCCTCCCTGCTGCCTGCAGCTTCGGCCACCTTCGAGGACTTCCAGATCCGCCCGCACGCCCTCACGGTGCACTCCTACCGAGCGCCTGCCTTCTGCGACCACTGCGGAGAGATGCTCTTCGGCCTGGTGCGCCAGGGCCTCAAGTGTGACGGTGAGAGGCGGAGGGGCTGGAGGCGGGGCCAAGAGGTAGGGTGTGGGCGTGAGGGCGGGGCCGGGATGGAGCTCAGGGCCAGGAGGTGGGGCCTAAGAGGTGGGGTTCGGAGGGAGAGGTGAGCGCCCAGAGGCAGGGCTTGGGGGAGGAACTGGAGGTGGGAACAGGAGGCGGGGCTTGGGTGGAGGGAGGGGTCTGGGTGGGGCTCCGTTTGGGGGTGGGGACTGGGAGGTGGAGCTCCGAGGGAGTGGTAAGGGGCAGAGCTTTGGGGGAGAACAGGGGTGATGGGGAAGAGGGCGGAGCCTATATCAGTCAGGGATCAACAGGAGAAACGGAGCCTGTAGGGAGGCATATATTAAGGGATTTTTGGAAGGAATTGGCTTACAGGTTTGTGGGCGCTGGCCACTCTGAAATCCGCAGGGCGGGTCGTCAGGGAGAGCAGGCAGGAGATGAAGCTGCTCTCCAACTGGGAAATCTCAGCTCGGCTCTTTCAGCCTTTCAACTGATTGAAACAGGCCCACCCAGATTAACTAGGACGATCTCCGTCACTTAAAGTCAACTGATTGTGGACTTGAATCACATCTCCAGATACCTTCGCAGCAACACGCAGATTATCGTTTGAGTAACTGGGGATGTGACACATCAAGCTGACTCTCAGAGTCCACCTCTTGGCAACTTGGCACTTCCGTCTGCTAGGGCTGTCCTAACAAAAGATCACGGGCTGGGTGGTGTAAACAAGATCTGGGTTCTGACAAGATATGGTTCCTGGTGAGGGCTCTCTTCCTAGCTTGCAGATGGCCACCATCTCCTCCTGTGCTCACATAGCACGTGGAGAGAGAGCGATTTTTCATGTCTCTTCCGTTTATAAGGACCCCAATCCCACTGATCAGGGCCCCATCCTTATGGCCTCAGTTAACCTTAATTACCTCCTTAAAGGCCCCATCTCCAAATACAGTCACATTGAGGATTAGGGCTTCAACATATGAATTTGGGGAGAACACAAACATTCAGTCCATAACAGGCGCCCATACACGTCTCCCTAAATCACACTTGAAAAAAATAAAGGAACACAGTGTGTTCCTTTGAGACAAGATGTCTCAAGGTTAAGCCCAAGTGTCAGGATCCGCAGGTTCACTGTTCCCATCTTTGACGCTTCTGAGGGGGAATGCTGAGATCACGCCTCCCCTGCAGAGGAAGGCCGCACACCCGCCTTGGCTCTGCTCTTCACACAGCGGATGAAGACCATCCATTATATGATGACGACCTGCATCTCTATTGTTGCTCAGTGTGCCCCACTATTAGAGGCGTATTCTCAGATGTTCCATTGCCTAAGGATCTCCAGCTTTGTGGCTGTCATTCTCCTATAGAAATCCGGAGTCCCTGATACCTTGTGTTCCAGATGACCCACAGCATCGACTAGGGTTGTTATCATGCAGCCCTAAATATACTTGTGGAGGACTTCCCTGGTGGTCCAGCGGTTAAGACTTTGTGCTTCCACTGCAGGGGGCGCGGGTTCGATCCCTAGTCAGGGAACTAAGATCCCCACATGCCGCACGGCACGGAAAAAAAAAAGTTAAATACACTTGGGGCATTATTTAAGGACTCTAGGGATAATAGCTGTATCAGGCCTGCAAAAAACCAGTTTACTGCATTCAAAGCTGCTATCAATATTGCCATCGTCCACATGCCATATCCAACTCTTGAAGTCTTGGTTTATGTAACCATTGTCATGGAGCAACCCTGGTATCACCAAGTTCTAATGGCCATTTTCCGAATGGACTTCATCGGCCCAGCATCACAGATGATGGTCCAAGTTCATAGGGTTCCAAAAGAGGCCCAGATGCCTGTACTGTATGCCATTGACACCTTCCTACGGGAGTTTGGTTCTACCTTGATACTCATAACAGGACCCATAGATGAGATTCTGAAATTCTGTGAAGCATGTGAGTGATTAAAGGCCAAAACTGGGACGTGGTTCCTGTGCGCAATTTGCCATCCTGAAACTCTCCTCGTAGCACCAACAGCAATCCCCAGGCTTGCCTCTGCAGCGTGACATTGTGCATTTGAGACAGTGCCTATGATGAGGAATTACTGCGCAGGAAAGTCTATGACAGGCCGGCTGCCAGAAGACAGGCTTCATAAAATGTCCGAAGGAAGCTTCCGAAGGCTGGAGGAACATTCTTTACTCCAGGAAGAGATCCTGGAATCATTTGGAATCACCAGAGATGTATGGAGAAGCGTTCAGGAAGTCCAGTAGGAAATGACAAGCTGAGCCTGACTCTTTCATGGTCAAGGATTAAAAATAGAAAAGAAAAGAAAGAACAAAGTCACACTTCCACATGATATGATACAACCATCCCGAGTACAACTGAAAATGCTCTCTTTCCCCATAAGACGATGTCCTTGTGTGATATTCCCTCTTCTCCTTTGACATTCCGTAACAAACATCACGGTATAAAGTTAATTATTATTAATATCTTATGTTAGATGATAAGGGGGTAGAAGAGGGAAGAAAACAAAAATATTTGGTGTACGCACATATTCATAACAAAGTAAGGAAGAAATACTATGACTGTCCTCAAGGCTGCAACTGGTCACGTGGCTGTGGCTTCCTTCTCTTCCTTCTCCACTGCCTGGTCCATATTCCCTTTGCCCTCAGCCAGCACCTCACCTGCTCATGGTGTTTTGTCTGTTGGGGTGGCCCAAAACTTTATTCCTTTTTTTTTTTTTTTTTTTGGCTTCACCAAGTGGCTTGTGGGATCTCAGTTCCCCGACTGAACCCGCGCCCTAGGCAGTGAAAGCGCGGAGTCCTAACCACTGGACCGCCAGGGAGTTCCCCAAACCTTTATTCCTGAAGGCTCTCAGCCATTAGCAGTTCTGCCTGAACTGGGTTTTGTAGTTTTCCGCTGATGTTAATTACACTAGGAAGAGGCATCCTGAGGGACCTGCTGTGTTACAGATCTTCAGAAAAGGAGAAGGTGGCGGGGGTGGGGGTGGGGAGCTGAGCTTTAGTGCCCACGTCAGGTGGAGGCTATGTCTCTGACCGTCGAGCGCCCCACACAGGCTGCGGACTGAACTACCACAAACGCTGCGCCTTCAGCATCCCCAACAACTGCAGTGGGGCCCGCAAGCGACGCCTGTCGTCCACGTCTCTGGCCAGTGGCCATTCGGTGCGCCTCGGCACCTCTGAGTCCCTGCTCAGCATGGCTGATGAGCTGGTGAGCGGCTGGGGGAGTGGGGAGGGGTGGGGAGGGGTGGGGGTTGGGGGTTGATGAGGCCCAGGCGCAGGGGCGACGTGCTGAGGTGTCCCTTTCCACCTTGCCATCTGACAGAGCCGTAGCACCACCGAGCTCATCCCTCGCCGCCCCCCGTCCTCGTCCTCCTCATCTTCTGCCTCATCCTACACCGGTCGCCCGATCGAGCTGGACAAGATGCTGCTGTCCAAGGTCAAGGTGCCACACACCTTCCTCATCCACAGCTACACGCGGCCCACCGTCTGCCAGGCTTGCAAGAAACTGCTCAAGGGCCTCTTTCGCCAGGGCCTGCAGTGCAAAGGTCAGCGGGGGCCCCCCACGTTGGGGGGTGGCGAGGGACAGAGTCAGAACACCCCCCATCACACAGACACACTCAGAGGCTGGGCTTGTGGCAGGAAACAAAAATCTCTGTTCCGATCCTTAGAAGCACAGGGCCTTGGAAAGGGAGTGCCCTGAATCCTGAAGTTCTAGAACCTTTGGAATTCTGGAATCCTAGAACCTCAGTCATTAGAAACTTGGAATCCTAGCACCTAAGAAATCTAGAATCATATGATACTTAGCATGGAATTCTAAAACCGTAGACCTTGAGAATTCTTGAATCAGAGAACCTTAGAAACATAAGTTTCAAGAATTCTAGATCATAGGATTCAGCAAAAAGAATCATAGAACTTTAGACTCATAAATATTAGAACTGTCAAATTATAGATTCTCAGAATGTTAGAACTTTAAAACCATAAGAATTGAGAAGAAACTTGGACATCAAACTCTGCAGTCTTAGAAATCTAGAATCATAAGGACCTTAGCAAAATAAGTTTTCATACAATTCCAGGATCTTTGATGTATAGCAGCCCAGAACCTCAGAGTCTTCAAACTTCTCAACCACGCACTGGTTCTCAACCAAGGACAGTTTTGCCCAAGGGGGGATGTTTGGCAATGTCTGGAAACATTTTTGTTTGTCATATGGGGCTGGTGCTACTGGCATCAGGTGGGTAGAGGTCAGGGATGCTGCTAAAAATCCTATGATGTTCAGAACAGTCCGCCACAGCAAGGAATTTTCCAGCCCAAAATGTTCATAGTGCCAAAGGTTGAGAAACCCCGCCCTCAAAAGCCTGAAGTCTAGAATCATAGAGTGTTACATGCGATTACATTCTATAATTGTAGAAATCTAGGGTGATGGATAGTTACACTGTTAGAATTTTAGACCCTTACAGTACTAGGGCTATCAAGCCACAGACACTTCATCTGGCCCTCCTCGATTTAATCAAGCCCCTCCATAGTTGGGGACTGTGGCTTAAAGGAGGGATGACCAGGGAAGGGTCATTTAGCTTTCCTGCCCCAGAAAGCAATAGCAAATTCTTTTGAGACTGGGGGCTAGGGGTCAAGGGTCAACCCTTAGAGGTGACCTCTCTTCCCCCTCCCACCCGTCTCCATGTTCCCTGTCCTCCTACCAGATTGCAAGTTCAACTGTCACAAACGCTGCGCCACCCGAGTCCCTAATGACTGTTTGGGGGAGGCACTCATCAACGGAGGTAAGAGGCTGGGGGCTGAGCGGGAAAGGGCAGCAGGACTGGGTTCCGGAGGCCCCTCTGATGCCCCTGTCCTCCCAGATGTGCCGATGGAGGAGGCCACTGATTTCAGCGAGGCTGACAAGAGCTCCCTCATGGATGAGTCAGATGACTCGGGTTTCGTCCCGGGCTCCCACTCAGAAAATGCTCTCCATGCCAGCGAGGAGGAGGAAGGCGAGGGAGGCAAGGCCCAGAGGTACCCAGGGCCCTCTCCAGCGAAGGCCCTTCTCCGTCCCTACAATGGGTTGACATCACCCCGTTCTTATAAATTTCCCAGGTTCCTGAGGCGAACTTTCTCAAGCATCCAAACTTTATTTTTTTTAACCTAACCTTTTTTCCTGATTTACATTTTTAACAAGTTTTAATGGAAGCCTATTTTAACTTACATTGTTTTTCTTTTATTGAAACTGGTAATACAGTCACTCAAAACGTATATAGTCAACCCCTCCCACTTCCCTGCCTCTCAGCTGCCCAGCCCCTCTCCCCAGAGGATGACAGTGGGATTAGGTTCTGGTGGGTCCTTCCAGAAACAGTCCATATGGCAAAGTGACAGTACAAAGAGTGAGAATATGGACTCTGGAACCAGACTGCTGTATGGCCTTAGGCAAGAGATTAACCTCTCTGGGCCTCAGTTTTCTCATCAGTAAAATGGGGATAAAGTAGTACCTACCTACTGTATAGGGTTGTTGCGAGAATGAAATGAATTAATGTAAATAAAGTATGTGAAACAGTACCTGGTATACAGTAAGTGTTAGTTTAACTCTTATCCCAGAGCCCTAAATCTTAAAAAGGAAGGGATAATATCCATTTTCTTTCAACCATTTTGGCCTTGGATTGATTTGTATGGCCTTAAACAAGTTCCTTCTCCTTTTGGTGCCTCAGTGTTCCCGTCTGTAAAATGGGGAAAGGAAAATATTCCCAACGAACTGACAGGGAGTGGCTTTCTTCTGGCATGGAAGCTCTGAAAAATAATAACTTTTACTTAATTACACATTTTAAATTAGAAATGGAATTAATCTTCAGCTTCACTAGAATGTGAGTTCAAGTGCTCGAGGGCAAGGATATTTATCCGCCTCCCAAGTGTCTAGGACAAGGCCTGGCTTCCTCCATGGATGACTGTTTATCGAGGCGGCAGGAAAGCAGCAGGGCTAAAAGCACAGGGCACTGGAGGCTGAGAGATGGATCCCAGCTCCATCACTTAAACTGCTGGTCCTTTCTCTGCCTGCCTCGGTTTCCTCCTGGGGACTGAGGACATGCCTTACAGAGTGTGCAAATTCTATTTGATCATGCAGGGAAAGTGCTTGCCAGGTTGTAAGTGCTCAGAAAATGGAAAAGGAGTTCTCCCTAGTATTTGAATCTTGAATCTCAAAAGTGGGAAGGGTGAGAGGTGATCCATTTGGAGGTATGAGAAGAAAATATTTGCATTTCCATTTCTCTATTTTTAATCTCATCCTTTGAACCTTTTCACTTTTTTTCATATGTTTTAGAAAAAAATTTTTTAATTGAAGTATGGTTGATTTACAGTGTTGTGTTAGTTTCAAGTGCACAGCAAAGTGATTCAGTATATATATATATATAGAGAGAGAGAGAGAGAGAGAGAGAGAGAGAGGGAAGAATATATGTATTCTTTTTCAGATTCTTTTCCATTTTAGGTTATTATAAGATACTGATAACTGCTATCAAAAATAAAATTAGAAAGGAAATGAGAGGGGATAGAAAATGGGGACAGGCTATCTTACTTAGGGTCGTTAAAGGAGCCCTCTGTGAGGAAATATTGTAGCTTTAAAGAGATCTGAGGGAGGGGAGGGAAGGAGTGGTGTGGAAGGTATCTGGGGGAAGAGGCTACCAAGCAGAGGGAACAGCAAGTGCAAAGGCCCTGAGGTAGAACCAAGAATGTTGCAGGAGTAGCAAGGAACCTGGGATGGCTGAAGCAGGGAGAGTGATGGGAAGAGGATGGGAAGTGAGGCCAGAGGTGGGACGGGTATTCAGGTCACAGTGGTCACCGAGAGTTTCTTACTAGTGCCACCCGGCCCTAGCCACCTGGAACCTCAGAATCCCTTTCTCCCAGGTCTTTCCTGGGAGTGTTTAGTAACAGAATCATAGGCTATCAGAGTTGGACCTTGAAGGACTTGGGAGGGGAGGGCTGTTGGGAGAGGCAGCCTATTTCACAGATGAGGAAACCAAGTCTCAGAGAGGCAAAGAGAAGTGGCCAAGGCCTCTCAAGTCCAGGTCTAGCGCAGGGATCGAGAGGTTGTTGGTTCTGAAGTTGGGCAAGTCACTTAATTTCCCTCAGCCTTCATTTCCTCACTGTCCTAATAGCACGTGCACAGATGAGAGAAATGAGGCACAAGAGAGGTTGAGTCACTTGCCCAATGTCACACAGCTGGCTCCACAATCAATGGGCTCAGTACTAATTAGCACTTATTGGAGGCCCACTGTGTGCCAAGTACTGTGCTAAGCTCCTAAGAAAGGCTTCACTTCTCACAGCAACCCCTTTGGGTGGAGAAACTGAGGCACGAAGTGATTAGGTAATTTGCCAGGCAGCCTGGCTTCGGAACGCAGCCTCTTAATGTGGGCCTCTCAAGAGTCCCCTTCCTCATTATGGGAGGTCTGGAAACCACAAAGGAAAAAAGTGTGGCCAAAAATCCCCCTGGCTGCCCAGAGATGCACCCCATCCCCCCCACCCCCCCCAACCCTCCGCACCCGCACAGGCCCCTACCACCACCTGCCTGCCGCGGCCCCAGGCACTACGGCTATTTTCTGCTTATAACTTCTCACCCTTCCTCTCCCCCACCCTCAGCTCCCTGGGGTACATCCCCCTAATGAGGGTGGTGCAGTCAGTGCGACACACAACACGGAAATCCAGCACGACGCTTCGTGAGGGTTGGGTGGTTCATTACAGCAACAAGGACACGCTGGTGAGTGGGTGGGGCGGGGCCAGGTGGGTGGGGCTAGAGTTGGGGAGGGCGGGGTTTGAGGGGGCGGAGCTGGTTGGGGTTTGGAGTGGGCGGGGTCATGCTGAAGGCTGAGATAGAATTAGAGGGGTGGCTATAGGGATGAAGGGGGAGGGACAGGATCTAGGGGAGGGGCGGGACTAAGGGAAGGTCAGGGGCGGGGCGGGGGTTGGCTGGGATTAGAGTCAGAGCCCTAGCAGCATGGGGGGCAGACAACCTCAGTCTCTCAAGCACCTCTCCCAACAGAGGAAGCGACACTATTGGCGCCTGGATTGCAAGTGCATCACGCTCTTCCAGAACAACACGACCAACAGATACTACAAGGTGGGCCTTCTGGCTCCCAGATCCCCCAGACCTCTCCTCTTTGTCCGCTATCTTCTCCCCTCCTCTCCCAGTTGCTTCAGGCAAACACCTGCGAATCACACTCTCTGCCCACGCCCTGCTTGCCCGCTTCCATCCCATCAGCAAGTGTCGCCCACCTGGACGCCCTCCCCCGTGTTTGATCTCAGCTCCATCACTTTCCAGCTAGGGGATCCTGGCAAGTTACCTCACCTCTCTGCACCCCACGTGTCTCACCTGTAAAAGGCCTCAAGGAATAGTCCTCGCCTCAGGGCTGATGCCAGAATTCAGAGAGATAACCTACGTGGAGCAATTAGTTTAGGGCCAGGCGTACGTGAAGCTCCGTTAAACTCCCAGTAACTATAAGTGTGTTATCATTATAACTTTATAATTAATTTATTGAATTCTTTCTTTGTATTCATTCATCACCGCCTCCCATGCCAGCGCTGCATTCCAGCCAGTCTCCTCCGCGGTCCTTCTTCTGCCCTTGTCCTCAGTCTTCTCCCACGCAGCAGCCAGAGGAGTCCATTGAAAGCATCACAACCTTCCAGCGGCTCCCACTGCCCTTGGAATAAAACCCAGACACCTCGCTGTTTACCTGCTCTGGAGGATCTTCCTTACCCTTCCCATGGCTGCTTCCTTCTTATCCTTCCCGTCTTCCTCAAGCCACGCCATCTAAAATACCATCCCCACCACAACGTCTCTGTCTCCTGGTTTTATTGGCTACATAAGTCTGTCTCCCCTTCTCACCCTTTCCTTCTTTTCTTCCTCCCTTCCTTTGTCTTTCAACATTTTTCAAAGCACACTCTTTTTCCTCCCCATAGACCCTGCACCCTCTCTCCTCCCAGGGCCCCCTCTGCCTCCTTCCTGGTCTCCTATGTCAGTCCCATCCTCTCCGATCCACCCTCCACACACAGGCAGAGAGAACTGCTCCCCGCCTTGCCCTAAACCCTTCTGTGGCTCCCCAAGGCCCTGGAGACAAAGCTCAGGCTCCTCCCTGTGGCCCATGAGGCCCTGCAGGCCTGGCCCTAGCCCGATTTCATTTATTTATTTATTTATTTATTTATTTATTTATTTATTTATTTATATTTTTATCCTTTATTAATTCATCAAACGTGGCATGCCTACTGTGTGCCAGGCACCATCCATGTAATGGGGATATGGCATGTTCCTTGAACACAAGCCTTTTCTACCTCAGGGCCTTTGCACATGCTCCACCCCCTCCCCCACCCCATTTCGCCACCAGCTGGCCTCTTCTTACCTTTCCGATCTCTGCTTCAATGTAACTTCCACCAGGAGGCCTTTCCTGACCACTCCATGCAAACCAGCCCCTTCTGCAATGACACTGGGTTCTGTGTGCTCATCTGAGTAAGTGGAGAGCCCCAGGGTCAGCCTGGAGCCCTAACGGATGCTGGTTCTGTGTCCGGCCAGGAAATTCCACTGTCTGAAATCCTCGCCGTGGAGCCTGCCCAGAACTTCAGCCTTGTGCCGCCAGGCACCAACCCACACTGCTTCGAGATTGTCACTGCCAACACCACCTACTTTGTGGGCGAGACCCCTGGCGGGGCCCCAGGGGGGCCCAGCGGGCAGGGGGCCGAGACTGCCCGGGGCTGGGAAACAGCCATCCGCCAGGCCCTGATGCCTGTCATCCTCCAGGATGCACCCAGTGCCCCAGGCCATGCGCCCCACAGTAAGTCCCCCGCCCCGGGTCCCTGGGAGGATGGGTCTTGGAGGGCTTGGGTGGGATCCTGGAGAAGGGAAGAGCCAGGGAATGTCAGAGTGGAGAATGTGGCTTCTGGACTCAGCAGGCCTGGGTCTAAATCATTAAGGCCTGGACCTAACGTACAGTCTTGGGCATGTTACTTTCCCTTTCTGAGTCTTTTCCCAGGGGTGCCAACTCCTCCAAACTGTGAGTTCAGGCTTTTTAATTCATGCTCCTTTGTGCCTGGCCTGTGCTGGATAATGCTGGGGGCACCGCTATGGCCAAGACAGCCCAGGACCTGCCTTCCTGGAGCTCATAGTCCAGTAAGGAAGACAGACCTGTTCCCAGACAGTGGTGACTCAGAGTGGGCAGGGCTGGGATAGGGGAGCCAGAGGGCTGTGGGAGCTCAGAGGGGGTGACTAAGCCAGCCTGGGTGTCCCGGAGGGCTTCCTGAAGGAGGCAACATCTGAGCTAAGACCTGGAAGTTGAAGAGGGGTGAAATGAAGGGAAAGGAAGTGGGAGATCCTTTCACGCAGAGGCAAAGGATGATCAGGGAGTCCCAGGTTCCCGCCTTAGGGAGCTCATAGTCCGGGGTGAGTAACAGACATTCATCAGATCATCCTGGATGAAAGACAAGTGGGACGTAGAACATGTGCTAAAGGAACCTGCCACGGCCCCAGGAGTAACATTTGAGCTGAGACTGAGAGATGAGGAGGATTTAACTAAGTCCACAATGAGGGAAGGAGCATTCCTGGCAGAGGAAACAGCAAATGCAAAGGCCCAGAGATAGGAGAGAACTTGCTGTATCGGAGGCCCAGCAAGGAGGCCAGCATGTCGGGAATACACACAACAGGAAGGGAGGAGATGAAGTCAAAGAGGCAGAGGGACCAAACTCTGCTTGTTAGGCCATTTAAGGGCCTTGGCCTTCCTCTTCAGGGCACTGGGGGGGCCATGGCAGGGTTTTGAGCAGGGGAAGGACAGAGTCAGGTTTGTGCTTCAGCAAGATCCCTCTGGCTTCCTTATGGAGGGCAAATAGGAAAGGGCGGAACGGGGCAGGGAGACCAGGGAGGAGGCTGAGGGGCGAGGGCCAGATGTTCCTCAGGGAGGGGACAGATGTTCAAATGGCAGAAGGATCAAGACTTTGGAAATGTCTGACCTTGGTTGGATTAGTAGTGGGGCAAATGCAGGGGAAGATGCCGGAGTCAGTTTGGAGTTTCCCACTGAGCCTCAGTTGCCTCCTCTGTAAAATGGGATCATCACTTGGTGCTGAGATCACAGAGTGAAATGCTCCGTGAACTCATTCATGGCATCACTTTTTGAGCTCCTGTCTCATTTCCTCCTCTCACTGGCCCTAGGAGAGAGGTCTTTTTATTGTTTCCATTCTTCCAGAGGAGGAAACTGAGGTTCTTAGTGGACAAGTCAGTCAGTAGCCTGACTACTGGCTCCAGAGGGTAGAGTTATGGGTGAACGTGATCTTGAGCCTGGGGTCCCCTCACCTCCGCCTCCCCCTCTCCCCAGGACAAGCTTCTCTGAGCATCTCTGTGTCTAACAGCCAGATCCAAGAGAATGTGGTGAGACCCTGCCCACATCCCACAGCCCCAAGGATGTGTTCCCCCTCCCCCTCCCCCTCCCAAACAGCCTCCCAGTTCTCCCACCCTCCTAGTCTCCTTGACCTCCCCATCTCCATTTGCACCCCTCACCCTCCCTGTCCCCACCCTGCAGGACATTGCCACTGTCTACCAGATCTTCCCGGATGAGGTGTTGGGCTCGGGCCAGTTTGGAGTGGTCTATGGCGGTAAGGATGCTTCAAGAGCTGACCCAGAAAGGGGTCTTGAGCTCAGACCTTCCCTTTGATTGCCTGCATGCTCACCACTTTTTCTAGTTGATTAGAAAGCTAGATCCTGGGGGCAGATGGTTGCAGGCTCACCTTTTCTCACTGGGAAAGGCCAATGACTTTCTCCCGTTATTAATAGGGAAGGTAAATTCTACGCTGATTGGCCACAGAGCTAGATGCTAGATTCTGATTGGTTATAAGTCTAGTTTCCCATGTTATAGATTCCCCTCCTCGGAGTTCTGTCTTTACTTTCCATCTTTATTCCCAGGGCCCCCCACCCCTCGCATCTCTCCTGGGGACCCCTCAGAGCCCCCATGATGGCCTTTCATCCACCTCTGCCCAACTCCGGCTGGGTCTCTCTGGTGGGGGCTTCCTCTTGCCAGGACTGGAAGGTCCTGCTCCCCTCATCCCCCATCTCCCCTACCCCCTGCCCAGGAAAGCACCGGAAGACAGGCCGGGACGTGGCAGTAAAGGTCATCGACAAACTGCGTTTCCCCACCAAGCAGGAGAGCCAACTCCGGAACGAAGTGGCCATTCTGCAGGTGACCCCTGAGATCTATGGCCCAGCTCTGCCCCCCTCCCCACCCAGGAAGGGCCCTTCCCTTCCCACTTCCTCCTTTGTCCCCTTCCCACTTCCTCCTTTGCCCCCTTCCCACTTCCTCCAGTCTGGGGATAGTCAGGGAAGGCTTCCTAGCGGAGGCACCATGCATGTTGAGACTGAAGGGGTAGAGAAGGTATTCTGAGCAGAGGGACCAACCCGTGAAAAGGTCCAGAGGTGAGAGGGAACACGAAGCCTTCTAGGAACTTGAAGGAGTTCAAGGTTACTAGATGGTTTATGTGAAGAAAGGTGGTGGGTGGTGAGGTTAGTGGGGAGGCTGGGGGTCACACCCTATGGGCTTTCTCCCGAGGGTGCTGGGGAGCCATGGAAGGATTTTGAGCAAGGAAGGGACAGGGTCAGATGTGCACTTTCGAAAGATCCCTCTGGCTGCTATTGGAGGGTAGGGGGAAAGGGTGTGGGGCTGGAACCTGGACCCCAGGGAGGAGGCTGGGTGGGGACCTGGGTGGGAGAGATGGGGTTCAGCTAGGCAAGGGCTGGGGAAGGGAAGGAGGGCAGGGATTTAAAAAATACAGATGTACAAAGCTCCTTCCCATTTCTCCACGCTCCCCTTCTCTTGTTCCCGCAACCCTGGACCTTCACCAGAATTTCATGATGTAAAGATCCTTCTGGACACTTGGTGGCGCTGGAGGGGTGGTTCTGTCTGGGGCTGTGGAAGCCCTTTCCCCTCCCCCAGTGGCACCCCCAGGGAAGGAACAGCCGACCCTCCGGGGATATCTGTCTTGTTTGTCGTCTGCCTGCTCCTATGGCTTGCCCTCTGGGGTCCCAAGTTTGCGGGTGACCTGGGTTCTGACCCCCGCCCCGCCCCCCACCCCACCCACCCCAGAGTCTGCGGCACCCGGGGATTGTCAACCTGGAGTGTATGTTCGAGACCCCGGAGAAGGTATTTGTGGTGATGGAGAAGCTGCACGGGGACATGCTGGAGATGATCCTTTCCAGCGAGAAGGGCCGGCTGCCTGAGCGCCTCACCAAGTTCCTCATCACCCAGGTGCGCCTGCCCCGCCCACTGCCCCGCCCAACGCCAGCCTCCCCGCCCCGGCTCCCCACCTGCCCTGCAAGACGCACATGTGCCCTGTGCCCCCAAAGGGCAGGCAGACCTTGGGTGGGAGTCATAACAGCGAGTAATAGAAAATATAATAATAGAGTAATAATAACAATCATAGAAAAAGTATTAGAGTGATCATTTTAAAATTATAATAGATTATAATAGAACAGTTAATAGAATAATAATAATAGAGTAATAACAATAGAAACATAATAGGATAATAAGTAGAAAATAATAGAGTGGTAATAATAATAACTATTATTATAGAAAAGTAATAAATGATTATTATTTTATATTTTTTATTACTTTATATAATGAGTCAGGTTCACTGGGCCTGACTTTATTCATGAAGAAAAAAGGAAGGGGAGAGAGGCCTTTCTCTGAGGAGCTCATTCATTCATTCATTTATTAAGTGGTTCAACAAACACTGCCTGAACCCCTGTGCCTGGCCATACTGGGCGGTGTGAGGACACGGTGGTGACCAAAATAGCCCCAGCCCTGGAGAGTAATCACCCAGAGTGGGCAGGGCTGGGACGGGGGATGCTGATAATGAGGGTGATAAATAATGTGGTCACTAAACTTTATTGAGCACTTAATCTGTGCCAGGCACTGTTCTAGTTCATTTAATCTTCGTAGCAACCTATGTGGTAGTGGTTATTATTACTCCCATTTTACTGAGGCTCAGAGACTTTATAAGTAACTTGCCCAGGGTCACACAGCTGGTGGGATTTAAACCTAGGAGCTGTGCTTTTCCTGAGTAAAGTCAAACTAATCTGTGTTATTTGTGTGTGTGCGCACGTGCACAAGTGCATGCATTTTAATTGATTTCACATATATAACGCTACGTTGTTCTGCTTCTTACTTTCTTCACTTTAACAGTGCTTCTGGAAGACTGTTCTGTTTCAGTGTGTAGTTAGCAGAACTGCCTCTTTTTCTTAATTGCGTCCCATGACGGATATTACCAAATTCCCCAGTTACTGAGCATGTAGTTGGTTTCACTATTCCACTACTGCAAACAACATCCTGTGAACATTTGTCTACAGACATCGACAGGTTCTGGTGGCAGAATTTCAATAGAATACGTTTCGAAGAGTAGACTCCCGAGCCCAGGGAAATGTGCTTTAAATTTTTAAAAAAGATGTTGCCCTGTTATTCTCTAAAACCTCTTTCTTTTTTTTTTTTTTTTTTTAATAAATTTATTTATTTTTGGCTGCGTTGGGTCTTCATTGCTGCGTGCAGGCTTCTCATTGCGGTGGCTTCTCTTGCTGCAGAGCTCTAGGCTCTAGGCGCACGGGCTTCAGTAGTTGTGGTGCATGGGCTTAGTTGCACCGTGGCATGTAGGATCTTCCTGGACCAGGGATCAAACCCACGTCCCCTGCACTGGCAGGCAGATTCTGAACCACTGTGCCACCAGGGAAGTCCTCTAAAACCTCCTTCAATCTTTGTTCTCACCAACAAAGTTTGAGGGTGTCTATTTTCTCACTCCTTACTAACTGTGGGTAGTATAATCACCAGGTTTTTTCTTTGTTTGTTTGTTTGTTTGCCATGCTGCATGGCTTGCAGGATCTTAGTTCCCCAACCAGGGATTGAACCCAGGCCACAGCAGTAAAAACACCGAGTCCTAACCACTGGACAGCCAGGGAATTCCCAATATAATCACCAGTCTTTTTTTTTTTTTTAATTTTATTTATTTGTTTTTGGCTGCATTGGGTCTTCATTGCCGCGGGTGGGCTTTCTCTAGTTGTGGCGAGTGGGGGCTACTCTTCCTGGCGGTACGTGGGCTTATCATTGCAGTGGCTTCTCTTGTTGCTTAGCACGGGCTCTAGGTACGCAGGTATCAGTTGCTGTGGCACGTGAGCTCAGTAGTTGTGGCGAGTGGGCTCTAGAGTGCAGGCCCAGTAGTTGTGGTGCACTGGCTTAGTTGCTCTGCGGCATGTGGGATCTTCCTGGACCAGGGCTTGAACCCATGTCCCCTGCATTGGCAGGCAGGCTCATAACCACTGTGCCACCAGGGAAGCCCAATCACCAGTTTTAAAGGTGGAAAAATAATACTTCACGTGGCTTCATTTGCTGGTTTAAAAATTATGGGTGAAGTTGAGCATATTTTCACATGTTTATTGACCTGTGCTTTATGCACTCTTTGCCCATTTTTCAATTGGATTATTCTTATTGAATTGTAAGAGCTCTTTGTATATGAAGGACCCTGGATCTTTGCTGCTTGTGTTGTACCCGTCTCTAATCCCAGTATTTCTTTTCCTCTTTATTTTGTTCATGGTGTTTACTTTCATTTTCTGGGTTTCACAGCCTTCCTAGAAAGATCTTCCCACCTGGCTGGTTCCACACCTGATTCTGGGACATGTTCTCTGTTGGTTGCAAAGTCCCCTGTGCTGGCTTCCTTTCCCCAGGCCCAGCACTCTTGCTCTCCCAAGCTGTGTGCCTTTGTCAGGCTGGCTTGCAGGGTGGGGATAGAAACCCACTGAGGCAGGCTCATCCAGACTTCAGGTGGGGAGAGGAAACTGCCTGCCTTCAGCAACTGAGGCAGTTTCTCTTTCTGGTCTTTCATCTCTTCCTCTCTTTTTGCCTGTGCTCTTCTCTCTCTTTCTCTTTCCCTTTGCAGATTTCTGCTTTTTGCCTCTTGCCTGCCCCACCCCAAGTCCTGTGCTAAGCCCTATACCTCATGAACTTATAGGCTTCACAACCACCTTTGAGGTAGGTATTACTATAATCCACATCTTACAGATGAGGAAACTGAGGTGGAGGGAGGTTCCTAGGTCTTGCCCAGGGTCACACAGCTACAAGGTCACATCGCTAGGTAGCAATCTGGCCAAGGTTTGAACCTGGGTCTGTCTAGCTTCCAATCTGCCCTTTTTGTTCACCACATTTACTAGGGGTTGGAAAAATCAAAAAACTGAAGATCTGTAGAAGAGGATGTCCATATACATCTTTGGATCTCAGTCTCCCTGTCTGTAGAATGAGGAGCTCGGACCTCAGCAGTAGCTTTCAAATAGCATTTCCGTACTCGAAAATCATCCAGCAAAAACAATGAGAAAAATACAAATACTTCAGTTCTAAGATATAGATTACAACTTCATGCTTATATCACTCTGTACTTCCAGTGTATTTGGCATTTTGTTTGGGTTACCTAGAATCAAGGAAAATCATGGCTCCCATAGATTAGTGGTAACAAATGGTAACAGTTTTGTGTTTTTGTTTTTTTTTAAGTCAGCTCACCTTGCCATCATAGAATACTCTTGAATTAATAGATATAGCAGGAAAAGTTTTCTTTGAAACACTCACAGGAATATGTCTGCTAACAGACCACCACAAGAATAATAACTAAAAACAGCAACAATAATAATAGCTCACATGGAGTGCTTGCTCTGTGCCAGACACTGCCCTAAGCACTCTATATGCCTCAACTCACTTAAAGCTCACAGCAACCCATGAGGATGGGTACTGCTATTACCCCCATTTTACAGGTGAGAAAACTGAGACCCAGAGAGGTTAAGAGACTTGCCCTAGGCAACAGGCTAGTAAGTGTGGAGCCAGGTTTGCTACCTTAGTAGGCTGGCTCTACAATCCCCCCACCTCTTAAAGGTGTTACGTTTAATTTATAACATGTCATATTGGTATTGTTTGTATTGTTTCCATTTTTTTAATGGCTGAAAAATATCTTTTAAAAAATGGAATCACACAATAGTACCTCCTTGAAAACCACTGCTTTATTCATAGCACTTTTTCATCATGATCCACATGCCAAAGTGTCTCAGGAGCTTCCCAAATCTCTGCTCCAGTTCAGCCTTCCTAGAATTATATGTCGAACTCCTATCTCTGACGGAAATGGTTCTGGGGTTCTGAAATTCTTCGTTGGTGCTCCAGTGCCTCCCCTAGTCCTGGGGGGCATCTTTAGGGGTACAGAGTGGGGCATGGATGGGGTTTGGAGGGCTGGCTGCTGAGGGCAGAATCTTGGGGCAGGGACCTTTCTAACTTTCTTACTGGCTCCATTGCCTCCCCTCAGATCCTGGTGGCTTTGAGACACCTTCACTTCAAGAATATCGTCCACTGTGACTTGAAACCGGAAAATGTGTTGCTGGCGTCAGCGGACCCATTTCCTCAGGTCAGACATGTCTCCTGATTTGGGGAAGTCCATCCAATACTGGTGGTGGGTGGGGATTGTATTAATCAAGATAATTAATCAGACACAGAGACCCAAGATAATGGCCTAAATGAGATAGAGGCTTGTTTCTCACTCGTGTAGGGTCCAGCATAAGCATTTTGAGGGTGAAAAAGCAGTTCCATGGTGTTGGAACCACAGCTCCTGCTGTCTTGTTCTGGCCTCTCTATGGTGTTGCCTGGTCTTCATGGTCCATGATGTGCTGCTGCCGTGCCCCCAGCTGTAAAAAGATAATGGGGGTGGAGGAAGGGAGGAAAGAAACAGGGTAGAAGAAATACAAGGGGATACACCCCTTACCCTCCCTAAGGCAATACTTTGAAGTTGCATGGGGCACTTCTCACATCCCATTGACTGGAACTTTATCACGTGGTCGTGGCTGGCTGCAAAGGGAACTGGGAAATGTAGTTTTCATTCTCGGTGGCCATGTGGCTCATTAGAAATTCAGGATTTTTATTAAGGGGAGAAGCAGAGAACAGATATCAGAGGGGGGGCCACTGGTAATTTCTTCTGTGGGTCTCTTAGGAAAACAGGTTTTTTTTGTTTTTTGTTTTGGTTTTTTTGTTTTTTAAGGCCCAAGAAATGTATTTATTTTGAAACCCAAATATAGTAATGCCTAATTAACTTCTCAAGTTTAAAATCAGCTAAGCAAAGAAGATCTAGACAGATAAATGAGAAATATTTTAAAATTCTTACGTCCATTATTTGTATTCTTATAAATTCTGAGCTCCCCAAAACAGGTTCTTTTTTTTTTTTTTTTTTTTTTTAACATCTTTATTGGAGTGTAATTGCTTTACAATGGTGTGTTAGTTTCTGCTTTATAACAAAGTGAATCAATTATACGTATACATATGTTCCCATATCTCTTCCCTCTTGCGTCTCCCTCCCTCCCACCCTCCCTATCCCACCCCTCTAGGTGGTCACAAAGCACCGAGCTGATCTCCCTGTGCTATGCGGCTGCTTCCCACTAGCTATCTATTTTACGTTCGGTAGTGTATATATGTCCATGCCACTCTCTCACTTTGTCACAGCTTACCCTTCCCCCTCCCCAGGAAAACAGTTTTGATGAGCCTCTGACTAGTGGATGAGAACCCCCTTGGGGCAGAACCAGATTAAGCAGGAGTGATGATTATAACAGCTACAGTTGATTGTGTGCCTACTGTGTTTAAGGGCCTTTAGTTACAGGTTCTCATTTAGCCCTTCCATATCCCTGTGAAGCTTTTGCTTTATTATCTATGTTTTGTGATTATTTCATTTCATTTTAAAAGTTCATTTTGGTCACCAACTAAAAATTACTGTGTGCCTACTTTGTGCCAGGCTCCATGCTGGGGCATTAGGAACTGTGGTAAGTAGAGACAGCCCCATCTCTATGCGCACTGGTTTACAGCCGGGGGGCGGGGGGGGGGGTGATTTTGCCCCCCGGGGGACATTTGACAATGTTGGAGACATTTTTGGTTGTCACAGCTGTTTGGGGGGGGCAGTTGCTACTGGCATCTAAACACCCTACCGTGCCAGGACAACCTCATAACAAAGGATTATCTTTCCCTAATGTCAATAGTGCAGTGAATGAGAAACTCTGACTTCGAGCAGTAATATCCACTAGAAATATAATGTGAACCATATGTGTAATTTTACATTTTCCAGTAGCCACATTTTAAACAGTGAAAAGAAACTGGTGAAATTAACTTTAATAATTATTCTAGTATATCCAAATATGACAATTTCAACATGTAATCAGCATAAACATTATTGAGGTTTTTTTAATTAAAAAAAATTTTATTTATTTATTTATTTATTTATTTATTGGTTTGTTTGGCTGCGCCGGGTCTTAGTTGTGGCATGCGGGATCTTTAGTTGCAGCATGTGGGATCTAGTTCCCTGACCAGGGATCGAACCTATGTCCCCTGCACTGGGTGCATGGAGTCTTAGCCACTGGACCACCAGGGAAGTCCCAGCATAAACATTATTAATGAAATATTCTTTCTTTTTGTACTGTCTTCCAAATCCGGTGTGTATTTTACACTTACAGCACATCTCAATTCAGATATTAAATTTCTATCAGAAATACTCAGTTTTGTACTTAGATTTCATAAAATTAACTGTTGGGAAAGTAGATTGACACACCCAAGTTGTTCCAAGCATATTTAAAAGTTTTCCAATAACAAAATCTAGAATCCCTTTTTATTTTTATTTTATTTTTTATTTTATTTTTTATTTTTGGCCGTACCGCACGGCACGTGAGATCTTAGTTCCCCAGCCAGGGATCAGACCCATGCCCCCTGCAGTGGAAGTGCGGATTCTTAACCACTGGACTGCCAGGGAAGTCCCTAGGATCCCTTTTTAAATATAAATTAATTAAAATTAAATAGAAAGTAGTTCCTCAGTTGCACTTGCCACATTCAAGTGCTCAGCAGCCACGTGTGGCCAGTGGCCACCATATTGGACAGCAAAGATCATAGAGGGAAGAGCAAATGTTGATCAAATTGTCACAAAGATGTAATTATATCTGTGCTGAGTTCCGTGACACAGTTCTATGAGCTCACATAACTGTATAGCCCAGTGGAGAGTCAGAGAAAACCTATCTGAAGAAAGAGTAGTTTTCTGGGGGGGACAAGTGTTCTAGGCAGCTGGAACAGCCTGTGCAAAGGCCCTGTGGTGGAAAGATCTGTACTTTTGTTTTTTTAACAGCTTTATTGAGATATAATGCATATGCTATACAATTCACCAATTTAAAGTATACAATTCAGTGGCTTTTAATGTATTCAGAGTTGTGCAACCATCACCACAATCAATTTTGGAATATTTTCACCACCACAAAAGAAACCTCATACCTCTTAGCCAACATCCTTCAATCCCACCATCCCCCCAACCCACAACCACTAATCTGCTTTCCATGGATTTGTCTGTTCTGGGCATTGCATATAAATGGAATTAAATATATGGAATATACAATAATATAATATGTGGTCTTTGTGACTGGCTTCTTTCACTTAGTTAATGTTTTCAAGGTTCATTTATGTTGTAGCATGTGTCAGTACTTCACTTCTTTTTGTGGCCATATAATATTCCATTGTAAGATAGGTAGAAAAGGGTGGATCTGAGAAAAGGAGAAGATTATAAGGTCTGTCAAAAGGGCAAAGGATCTTAGGAAAGGGTGGTATGGCTGTCACATTGAGATTTGGGTCAGGGGTTGCGGTGTGGCTGTTTTTGAAGGCAGCAGAGGCTCAGGGCAATAGTCAGCCAGAGAAGGGTTTTGAGTAGGGGAGGGACAGTATGTGAATAGAGGTAGCAGCTGCCCATGCACTGGTAAGCAGCAGACAGGACCTTGAACCCAGATCTTGCTGGCTCTAAAGCCTGTCCATGACCCTAGACTGCCCCCAACAAGGGCAAGGTAAGTTCTCACCTGTTTACCGTCTGGATACCATCGTCAGCGATTTACATGTTCGGTCCCATTAAATCCCCAGGGAAGCCTGAGCGGTAGCTGCTGTTAACATTCTCAATCCAGAGGATAAAACCCGGGCTGGGAGAAGTTAGGTCCCTCCGCTGAGATCATCGAGGCTCGAGGCTCGCTCTATGCCTGCCGCTGCTCCTAACACTTTCCATATATTTCAATTCATACACCCTACCCTTTAAGTAGGAACTGTTAGCATCTCCACTGTGCAAAAGAGGAAACAGAGGCACGAGGAGGTTGAGACCTGCTCGATGTGACAGAGGTATAGTGGCAGGCAGCCTTTATGGACCCCCTCACTGCATGCCGGGCATTTATTGTCCTGTGAGCTTTAGATGGATGAACTCATGTAATCCTCACGACAGCCCTTTGATGTAGGCGTTGGTACGCTCCTCCTCCTCCTCCTCCTCCTCCTCCTCCTCCTCCTCCTCCTCCTCCTCCTCGTACAGATGAGGAAACTGAGGCACAGAGAGAGGAAGTCACTGGCCCAGCGTCACCCAGCCAGTGAACAGAGGAACCTGGATTCGAACCAGCGTTCGATTTTGTCTGGAATACCGTGGTGGGGTACACTTGCGGAGGGGCGGGAAGCGCCACCTCCACACACACTCAGACCCTCTACCCTTCGCCTCCGCAGGTGAAGCTGTGTGACTTCGGCTTCGCGCGCATCATCGGCGAGAAGTCGTTCCGGCGCTCGGTGGTGGGCACGCCGGCCTACCTGGCGCCCGAGGTGCTGCTCAACCAGGGCTACAACCGCTCGCTGGACATGTGGTCAGTGGGCGTGATCATGTACGTCAGCCTCAGTGGCACGTTTCCCTTCAACGAGGACGAGGACATCAAAGACCAGATTCAGAACGCTGCCTTCATGTACCCAGCCTGCCCTTGGAACTGCATCTCAGCAGGAGGTGTGGGGCTCACTTGACTCCTGGGCGGAGCCGAGGGGCGACGCCCCCTGGTGGGGGCATGGTGGGAAGAATGGGCGGGGCCGCAGGAGGGTTGGGCCCTAAAAGAGCCTGGTGTCATGAGGGAGGGGCCTAGTGATGGGGCAAGGGCATGGGGAGGGCCGTCTTTTAAACGGGGAGGCACCAGGACCTGGGACTTTGGGGTAGGGACTCAAGCGGGTGTATGGAACCGGGGTCCCTAGACTCAGGCCTAGACTAGGTCATGTGATTTGGAAAGGAAGTGCCCTAGCAGCGCTAAGACAGACACTTGCCGCCTTGGGGGCTAAGACTTGGCTTGTCTAGGGTGGGACCAGGAGAGGGACTAGACCTGAGAAAGCCAAAGGGCTGGGGTGGCCAAGAGAAGGAACAGATCCTCCCAAGGCATTGGCTGGGGCCTGGAGTCTTTGGGGTTATGACCCCAAAAGGGTTAGTCCTGCAGAAGCGGTGGGACCATGAGGCAGGGTTGAGGAACAAGGGCTTGGCTAATTTCCTGGGTATTGGGTCTGTGACTGGGATGGTGATGGGCCTGGGGCCATGGTGTTGGAGCCAGTGATGGAGGGAGCTGTTTTAGGGGCATGGCTGGAGGAGGGGCAGGGCCATGGAGGGTTTCTGAAGCTGTCCAGGAGAAGGACTGACCAGCCCTGAGACCAAAGTCACACCTGGAACCTAGGAGCAGGTGGAGGTCAGAGAAGCATGGGGCAGCAGGGGTTGGGGGCCAGGATGGAGGCAGATCTTGGGATCTCTGCATATAGGGACTGTGGCATTGTGGCCTGGTAGTGTGATGGGCCTTGTGATACTCCTGCCGACTTCAAGATGGGCCTGGGAAAATCAAGTCCTGAGGCCGTGGCTTTGGGGCAAAGCCAAGTATGAGGGTGAGCCAAGGGCAGGGCTAAGACACTGGGGTGCATCAAGAAGCCTTATATAAGTTAGAACAAGGGGCAGGTCCTGAAGCCAGAAGCTCAGGAAGACAGAGGAAGTGTGGGAGGGAGGTTAGTTAAGAAGACAGTCATTTGGGAGTTCCCTGGTGGTCTAGAGGTTAGGATTCCGTGCTTTCACTGCTGTGGCCCAGGCTCAATCCCTGGTCGGGGAACTGAGATCCTGCAAGCCACGGGGTGCGGCCAAAGAAAAAAAAAAAAGGTAATCATTTACCCATAACAGTTTCTTCAGCAAGTATGTGCTGAGTGCCTACTTTGTGCCTGGTACTGACTGTCCAAGGTTCTGGGAATACTGGGATGAGTTGGAGAGAAGGGATCGAGACGGTTGTTGAGTGGTCTGTGAAGAGGAGGGGGAAGGGCCCTAGAAGGGTGTGACCTCATGCAGCAGGCAGAGAGGGGTTATGCAGTGCAGGAACAGGTGCTGGTGGCCTGAGAGAGGTAAGCACTGTGCAGTGGGGATGTGGATTGACTTGAATCTTGGAGTAATGCTGGAGGTCCTCAGAGTGGTCTTTTGGGACCTGCATGGAAGTCCCCCAGTAAGTGTGTCATCGGCGTATGTGAGTGAATTTGAGGGTGGATGGGTGTGTGAGAGGGAGCCTGTGTAGACAAGGCCTGTACTCAGAGGGGTTTACACAGTGGTGTCTTCCAAGGTTTATGATCAAGGAGGGAGCCTCGGACGAGTGCTGGCTTGTCTTGAATGCCTGACACTCACTAATCCTCCTTTTCCTGAAGAGCAGGCCTCCGACTCTGGGCCTTCTGTAGGAAACCAGTGACTACCATCTTATAACACTGTTTTCTTTTCATTTTATTTTTGTGGACATGGCAAGAGATCTTAGGGTTTCCACTGACCAGGGTGATGTCAAGTTTCCATTTTATATAATTTATATATATATATATTTATACATTATATAAATATATAATATTTGTGTATTTGCACCTTAAAAAGTTGAAAAAAGTGAATTGATATAAAACAAAATTCTATCTATTTTTACATAGGTTATGTACATGGTTCAAATTTTTATATATACTAAAGGGTCTAAAGTGAAAATTCTCTCTTACTCTTTATCTTCCATTCTTCCCAAAGGCAATGGCTATTATGAGTCTCTTTATATATGTATATGCAAGCAGATATGTGGACATATATTCTTTTTTTCCCTTTTTTACACAGATGGCAGCATACTACACACAATGTTTTCCAACTTGCTTTGTCCACAACCCAGCAATCTTGGGTAAATGAGTTGGCTTAAAGAAAAATACTAAGTGAAGAATAGTACAGATGTACCTGTATGTACTTGTGTATGACAAAACTTATGAAGGTGACATAGGAATGGGGAAACTGAGGTAGAGACTTGGAGAAGAGATGTAGGATCTAGTGTGTGTGCCTCATGAGGGGTGGGGATAAATGTGTAATTTTTTTTTTTTTAATTTTATTTATTTATTTATTTATTTTAACATCTTTATTGAAGTATAATTGCCTTACAATGGTGTGTTAGCTTCTGCTTTATAACAAAGTGAATCAGTTATACATATACAATATGTTCCCATTTCTCTTCCCTCTTGCATCTCCCTCCCTCCCACCCTCCCCATCCCACCCCTCTAGGTGGTCACAAAGCACCGAGCTGATCTCCCTGTGCTATGCGGCTGCTTCCCACTAGTTATCTATTTTACATTTGGTAGTGTATATATGTCCATGACACTCTCTCACCCTGTCACATCTCACCCCACCCCCTCCCCATATCCTCAAGTCCATTCTCTAGTAGGTCTGTGTCTTTATTCCCGTCTTGCCACTAGGTTCTTCATGGCCTTTTTTTTTTTTTTTTTTCCCTTAGATTCCGTATATATGTGTTAGCATACTGTATTTGTTTTTCTCTTTCTGACTTACTTCACTCTGTATGACAGACTCTAACTCCATCCACCTCATTACAAATACCTCCATTTCATTTCTTTTTATGGCTGAGTAATATTCCATTGTATATATGTGCCACATCTTCTTTATCCATTCATCTGTCGATGGACATTTAGGTTGCTTCCACGTCCTGGCTATTGTAAATAGAGCTGCAATGAACATTTTGGTACATGACTCTTTTTGACCTATGGTTTTCTCAGGGTATATGCCCAGTATTGGGATTGCTGGGTCGTATGGTAGTTCTATTTGTAGTTTTTTAAGGAACCTCCATACTGTTCTCCATAGTGGCTGTATCAATTTACATTCCCACCAACAGTGCAAGAGTGTTCCCTTTCCTCCACACCCTCTCCAGCATTTATTGTTTCTAGATTTTTTGATGATGGCCATTCTGACCGGTGTGAGATGATATCTCATTGTAGTTTTGATTTGCATTTCTCTAATGATTAATGATGTTGAGCATTCTTTCAGATAAATGTGTAATTTAATGAGGAAATGGGTGGGTGAGTGATTAGTGCAGGTGAGGCTTCCATGCCGGTGCAGAAGGAAGGCCTGGATGGCAGGCGAGTAAGCTGGGATGCCTGTTGGAGGAGGGACGGCCCCTCACCCCGCAGGGCTTGAGCTGTCTCTCTCCTTCCGGTGCAGCCATCGACCTCATCAACAACCTGCTGCAGGTGAAGATGCGCAAGCGCTACAGCGTGGACAAGTCTCTCAGCCACCCCTGGTTACAGGTGATGCAGGGGCGGGTCTGAGAGCGAAGTGGGAGGGGCTGACCCATTGGCTGGGTTAGAGGAAGGGGTGGAGCCATATCTCTTATTGGCTGCTAAGGTAGTGAAGGAGGTAGGTACATTTTTCATGGACCTGGAACGTGGCTGAGCCTCCCATTGGCTGGGCTGTAGAAGGGGGTGGAGCTAATTGGCTGGGTAGGTTGTGAAGGGTGTGCCTTCACCTTCCCTCGTACCCGGCTTCTCACTGGCAGGGCAGATCATATGGGGGCGAAGCTCTGGCCGCTATTGCCTGCCCTTGGTGCAGCACCCAAACTAACCCCTGTTCTCCTCCGCCCAGGAGTACCAGACGTGGCTGGACCTCCGAGAGCTGGAGGGGAAGATGGGCGAACGGTACATCACGCACGAGAGTGACGATGCGCGCTGGGAGCAGTTCGTGGCAGAGCACCCACTGCCCGGGCCGGGGCTGCCAGCCGACGGGGAGCTCGGTGGGAGCCTCCCACCCCGGGACCACGAGATGCAGGGGCTGGCCGAGCGCATCAGTGTCCTCTGAGGCCTCGTGCTTCCGCCCTGGCTGCCTCGTGATGCTCTCCTCCTGTCTTCGGAGAGGGGCCCTCCACGCCTTCCCAGCGATGAACTGTTCTAGGGGGAAGCAGCTTCCAGCCCAAACTGGACACGCCCCGGGGGAGGGGCATGGCGGGGCTGGGGGCAGGGGCCGGGGTTACTTACAAAGCTAATTCCCCAGCAATTAAAACGGACTCATCCCTGGCCCAATGGCCTTGATCTTTGGCCACACCGCACTCTCCTATCATTAGTTTGTTGTTCACCCAGATGGAGTTCACCTGGAAAGAAGATGGGATGGAGGAGGGATGGGGGAGGAGCACTGAAGGGAGAGGAGTTTTGGAAGGAGGACTAACTGGGGTAAAAAATATACAAAGGGAGCACCGCCAGGAGGGAAGACTAGAAGGAGGAACAGTGTGGAGGAGCATAGAGAGGAGAGGGAAGAGTAACGGAGGAGAGATGGAAGGGATATGATCCGAGGGGGGAAGGATTTGTAGAAAAGCAAGTAATCTCATGGCTTAACGGTTTAATTTTTTATTTGGTGTTATTGCTACTAATCACAACTATTAATAACAATGCGGTTAGCACAAGTCTGGTCCATGGTAGAAAGCTGATACACAATAGTTGGTATTTTCTTTTAAACTGATGCAATGACTTGTCTACACACTGAATGTGCTCGTTCGTTGGTTCATCTGTTTGTCACACTGTGCTGGATGATGCTGGGGACACGGTGGTGACTGAGGCAGCCCAGGTCCTGCCTTCAGGGGGGTTCACCATCCAGTGGGGGAGACAGACCTGTTCCCTGTGAGTGATGACCCAGAGTGGGGAGGGCTCGAATGGGAGAGCCCAAGAGGGTGGGGCAGCCTAGAGGGAGCCTGGGGGTCTGTGGGGCAGCTCTTCAGAGCTGACTTTTTTTTTTTTTTAATATGTATTTATTTATTTTGGCTGCACCAGGTGTTGCGTTATGCGCTATCTTCGTTGCGGTATGCGGCTCTTTAGTTGTGGCATGCGGGATCTAGTTCCCTGACCAGGGATCGAACCTGTGCCCCCTGCATTGGGAGCGCGGAGTCTTAACCACTGGACCACCAGGGAAGTCCCTGAGCTGACTTCTTAAGTTTCACCTTGGCCCTGAGGTTGTAGACAGAGGGAACCTCTCTCCTCCTTTGACCCCTGCCCTTCAGCTCCCTAGCTCCCCATTGTCACTCAGATTTTTGGCCCTACAGCTGAAGGCAAGCGATCAGAGCATGCACTTAGAGAAGTTCTCTTTACACCTTGGTCACGCTTGGAGTTACATGACATAGTTAGAGATTTTCCTGAGCCGCATAAAAACAGGGTGGTATTTAGCAGCCAATTTAGGCTAGTACCCAGAGCTTACGCTCCAAGTCTTCCCAATTTATATCAATTAGTCCATCTGCTGGTCGGTTCCGGAGTTGCACCTCTTTAGTTTGAAAAAGCTAACTGAACTTCAGTCAATGAGGATCTCCAAATGAGCCAGAACACCTCTGAGGCATAATCCAAGCCAATACTATGGGGGAATGTCTCTTAGACTCCATCCTGAATGCTTCTCCTAAAACTGACTGGTCTAAAATCCAGGAGTGTAGACAACAGGGACCCAAATCCATCTGCAATGATAGAGCCAGTCCAGGAAATGTATGGAAAGGCCTGGTCCTTGACAATCACGCTGCTCCTATCGTGGCCACGAGTTTTGTCAACATTCTGAGACCAAAAATTAGAGACGTGATGAAAAACACCATGTTAGCTGGAGAAATGCCTTGATTCCAGAACTCCAAGAGAGCCCAACATGAGGATGCAGGGAAAAAAAAAATCCACACAATCCAGTTTAAGACCCTGCTACTTAAACAATGGGAGGAAAAAAAAAAAATTTCCATCCTTTCAGGGCCATCACAAAACACTAACCAAATCTTGATAGAGACAGCTATAGGTACTGTAAAGAAAAGGGACATTGGATTTGAGACTGTCCAGCTTTAAAATACAGAACGGAATTGGATTCAGTCTCCTCAGGGACTCCCAGCAGATTTTTTCCTCTGTGTCCATAAACACCCTTCAACCCACAGAGAGAAAAGACCATTCTTATTAATGGACGTGCTAGCCCCGGCTTTGTAGATACAGGGGCCACCCCACCCCCTTAAGTATCTCGTAGTCCCCCCCACCCCTTACCCTCCCTCGGTGCCCAGCAATGATTTTTAAATTTATTTATTTGATTTATTTATTCATGGCTGCGTTGGGTCTTCATTGCTTCTTAGTGGCTTGCTTCTTGGGGGCTACTCTTCGTTGCGGTGTGCGGGCTTCTCACTGCAGTGGCTTCTCTTGTTGCGGAGCACGGGCTCTAGGCACGCGGGCTTCAGTAGTTGTGGTGCACGGGCTTAACTGCTCCGCGGCATGTGGGATCTTCCCGGACCAGGGCTCGAACCCATGTCCCCTGCATTGGCAGGCAGATGCTTAACCACTGCGCCACCAGAGAAGCCCCCTGCCCAGCAATGATTGCCATGAGATGCCACAATTTGCCACACCGTTGTCTAAGCCACTCTCCATCCGTCTCGTTAGGCCCCTTACTACCCAGCACAGTTTCTTACTCAGATTATTCCAATAAGTCTTTCAGGAAGGGATATTTTATCAGTTGGGAACATTAACATTTCATGTTCACAAGAGAGCCTATTTTTCCCAGTCCCTGACTGCCACTGTCCATCTTAGATCACTAATCTCCCTCAACCCCCCAGAAAAAAACCCATCAACCTCTCCCTGAGGCCCACAGAGTCAAGATATGCTGACCCCAACCCGTGATTCTCTTTGGGTCTCCAACTCAGCAAACATAGGGTGCATCTCAGAGGCTGAGCTTCTTAAAGTGGAAATAGATTTTTTTCATGTCCCTCCTGAAACCACCTTCACACACTCTGACACACTCAACCCATCATTCAAGGCCTCCTCATACCCACCTCCAGCCCCTGCAACACTCCGATCTTGACTGTCAAGAACCCCAATGTTGGAAATTCCCTGGCGGCCCAGTGGTTAAGACTCTGTGCTTTTACTGCCGAGGGCCTGGGTTCGATCCCTGGTCGGGGAACCAAGAAGAACCCCAATGTTTCCATTGGGATACTGGCTAGTCCGAGACCTCCAGGCCATAAATAAAATAGTCAGACCTTGGTTCCCGAGAGCTCCCGATCCATACACCTTCCTGGCGAGCCTCTATTCCTTCCAACACCCCCCAGTTCACAGTCTTTGTTTTCACCTGGGAACGTCAACAATATACACGGACAGGTATGTCTCAAGGACTCACTGAAGCTCCTACTTACTTTTCTCAGACGCTGAGTGTAAATTTGAAGGATTTGGTTTTCCCTTGCAGTTCCTCTCTAATCCAAAACATGGCATCATCTTCTCGTCTGTTCTGTTCATTTCAACAACTCACTCACTGCCACTCAATATCTACCCCGTGCCCTTGCCCATAGGGACACAAGATATCTGGGGACAAATTACAACTTTGTAAGCCACAAGTACACTATTTAGTACATGACCTTGCACCTGAAGGTAAAACCTTATCCACAGAACGCATTTATCCCATCATTAATTTCATCTTCACCCAAGACTGAAATGCAACTCCAGTGGTTTCTGGGTCTGTTACGGGTTGAATTGTGTCCCCCAAAAGAAATGTGAAAGTCCTATCCCCCAGTATCGGAGAATGTGACCTGATTTGGAAAATAGGATCGTTGCAGATGGATTGAGCATTGTCCCACATACTCCCTTCCAAGACCCCTCCCAACTCAGTGCTCGATTGTTACAGGAAGTTCTCCCTGCCCCCACCATCTATGAATCAGGATTCATGTGCTCCTTTTATTCAACACAACATCCCTAATGGCCCCTTCATGGGACTCAGTTTCTGTAATCACTGAACTTTAAATGACGCCATAACAACCATAATGGCAGGAACCACCTCCTCATTGAACTCGCCTGGGTTTTCCAGCTATCACAATATTACTAATCCCGAGTCAACTGATGTCACTGACAATGTCTCTTGGTGTCAGCGGTATCGCGCCTCTTGTGACTCATCTTACGGTCCCAGTCCTGTCCCTGCATCTTCTCCTTGGTTTTCCACCTTTAATCAACATTTGTTTTCTGACCACTCAAATACATAAGGCAATTATTTCCACGAGTCTTGGATTGCCCCCCAATGATTCGTAATTTACACGTGGCGACTTCGCAGCCCTTATCAGCGTTTCAATTTCCCTTCATTCTATCAATACCTCAGAATTCACTCTTTCTCCTGTCAAACCCCCAACTCCTCACAAACGTGAGAGATCCACCAAATCCTGTGGAGGCTGAAAATCATGCAGACACAAGATCCAGGATGTCTGTAATCTCCTTTTTCATCAGGACCCAAAGAAACCTTGGGATAAGAAACCAAATGCTTGGGAGTAAACTCCAAGGATTTCATCTGGCCTCTGACCATGTTTGGACAACTCTTCAGGGGTTTCCAGGGAAGGGACTTGTGTGCTGCGGTTGGAAGTAACCCCAGGAACTTCCTGGAACCAGGAAGTTCCAGGTTCATCCCCAGGAACTCTGCAGACATCATCGTCATCAACATCAAAAGGCCAACAAGGAAATCCACAAAATTGCTACTGCTGTTCTGACTCCACCAACCAAGGATCTCTCTTCACCTCCTTCTGGGAACCCTCTCAAATGGCTGCCCTCTGGTCTCAAGTCTTGGTTTTACTCCCTTATTCAACCATGAATAATTCTCTTTTTATTTGTCTTCCTAGGAATACCCATCTTCAAATGGCCAGAACCCTAAGTCAGCTCCAGATCCAACATTTTACACAGCAAATGGTTCAAATGGTCTTGCACAAACAGCAGAGATGAAAACCAATCCTGACATCACCCCAGATACTTACTACTAAGAAAATCTTGTTTGAGAGAGAGTTTTCCATATCCCCTTTCATCAGCCTGTTCATCTCCCCATTGTTGGCAAATTACGGTAATGTAAGGACATCTGTCTTAAACAAGAGGCAGGGGGGACTTCCCTGGTGGTCCAGTGGGTAAGACTCCATGCTCCCAATGCAGGGGGCCCGGGTTCGATCCCTGGTCAGGGAACTAGATCCCTCATGCATGTCACGACTAAGATCCCGCGTGCGGCAACTAAGACCCGGCGCAGCCAAAATAAATAAGTAAATAATAATAATAATAATAATAATAATAATAATAATAAAACAAGAGGGGGATTAAATAAAGTTTATCTCTACTAAAACCCAGACTCATTTTTTTCTCCTTGGGACTCACTAGATTATTTTTAACTTATTTATCAGACCCTTCTGTGGCTCTTTATACATGGAAGGCACTGCTCCAAGTACTTGACAAACATCTCCCTTAATCCTCATAACAACTCTGTGAGGTAGACAGTATTACAACTCCGATTATACAGCTAAGGAAATTGAGGCACAGAGAGGTTAAGCACGTTTCCCAAGGTCACACAGCTAGAAAGTGGCAGAGCTAGGGCTCACCCCAGGCAGTCTGGTTCTGGAGTCTTTGCTCTCAGTCACCAACATTGTCTCTCCAGTTCAGGACCAGAAGGTAACCTGGGATCATAAAAGAGGGAGGGTCTTACATGATCTTCTGGGCCCTGGCTTTTAGGGAGTCAAAGTCTGTCTGAGAAATGGGTATGAATTTTGAAGCTAAATCTTGAAGGTTGTAGGGACGCACACTCGACGTAGTGACACTGGCTGGCCGCCTGAGGGGGCGCCAGCCCCGCTCGCGGAGCCAGGGGAGGGAGGAGGGAACCTTGGAAACGAACGTCAGGCACAGACTCTTATGAACCACAGAACGTTGAGAACAGAGCATCTTAGAAGGCTGAGAACAAAGCCTCTTAGAACGTAGAACAAAGGCCCCTGGAATCGTAGAATGGTGAGCGCAAAGCCTCACAGCATCTGGGAGACAAAAGACGCTTAGATTCTGTTCGGGTGGAATCATAGAATCTTACAGCCAGGGTCTTATAATTCCAGAATTTGGGACATGACCGATCTTAAACTCTTAGACGTAAGACTGGCTACCGAATTTGAAAGGCCCAGTGCAAAATGAAAATGCGGGCCCCTTTTCAAAAAAATAAGAATTTCAAGACAGTAACAGCAGAATATTAAACCAAGCTCGGGGCCCTTCTAAGCCGGTCGTATGCCCGTGAAGCCGGCCTCGCTTAGAAGCACAATTTTATGGGAGGATTACCAATTTTTAGTGGTCTGGCCCTCTAGTTTTACAGCTGAATGTCTGGGAAGGCTTCCTGGAAGAGCAGGCAAAATCAGCACTCGACTCTCAAACCCTTTCCGCCCCCCCCGCCCCCCCCGCCCCGCTCAGCCTCAGAAGCTGAAGGTTACGAGGGGTGGGGGGAGAGGAGCAGCTGCCAAAATGTCACGGGGACAGATTCTCTATTTATAGATCACCCCTGCCCCTCTCGCGGGACAGTCCAATGGTAGCCAGACCTCTCCTGCAAGGGGGCGGAACCAGCTGCGGGGGAGACAAGGACCAATGACATCGGGGCAAGGGCAGACTTGTTTCATTGTGACGCGTGGGGGCACGGCCAGGGCCCAAAGGGAGGTGAGAAGGGGGGCGTGGCGAAGAGGCCAGTAAGCAGAGCGAGTAGGCAGCTGCGAGCATGCGTCGCGTTGGGGGGCGCGGGTGCAGAGCCGAGCATCTTCGTAAGGAAGGGTACCAGCCAATAAGCGATGGTTGCTCTGTCGCCGGGGGCGTGGCCATGCAGATAAGGCGCGGGTGGGCGGCCCAATGGGCGGGCGCCTATGCAGATGAGACGGTGACAGCCGGGCCAGCGGGCGGGCGGGCAGGCGGGCTCTTGGGGCGGGGAGGTGGGACAGGGAGAGGGGTGGCCGCGGGGCCCGGCCGGGCTGGGGCGGGGGGCCGCAGCCATGATCCGGGCCTTCTCCTTCCCGGTGAGCCCCGAGAGGGGTCGGCTGCGGGGCTGGCTGGAGGGCAGCCTGGCCGGGCTCTGCGAGTTACACTGGCTCCGGGAGAGGCAGGAGTACCGCGTGCAGCAGGCGCTGCGGCTGGCCCAGCCCGGAATGGGGGGCGCCGAGGCCGAGGACGAGGAGGACGCCGACGAGGACGAAGATGCGGCGGCGGCGCGCCGGGCCGCAGCGGCTCTGGAAGAGCAGCTGGTGAGGGGCCGCCTGTCCGTCCGTCCCTCTGCCCCCGTCTGTGTCTGTCTGTCCGCCTGTCTCGGTTGGATGCTCAGACACCCGTCCGGGTGGGGGAGGGAGGAGGGGGAAAGGAGAGGGGGGTGGGGCTGGAGGGTCGGGGCGGCGGGCGGGATCAGGCCTCCCCGCCCCCAAACTGGGGAAGGGGGCTGCATTGCCTCGGCCGGACCCTCAGGCCCATTCCCTACACCCCTTCCCCAAAGAAAATCCATCTGGGCACCAAGTATGTGTCAAGCCCAGGCTGGGTATTTGGCAGGCGTTGTCTTCTTGCAGCTTGGGGGACAGGGGGTGATAGTTCCCACTTCACAGAGGAAAAAAAAACCTGAGTCTCAGAGAAGGCAAACGACTCACCCAAGGTCACACGGCAGGATCCAAACATGCCTCTCTCCCGGCCTCCATACCGGGGCCCCGACTTCCCTAAGTCCTGGTGTGCTTGGAGATCTCCGGAGGGGGCGGGGAGGGGGGAGGGGATCCTCGGGCCTCCTGAGGGAGGGATTGCTGCTGAGAGGAAGTTCACAGTCCCTTAGGATCCCACGGTGATCCTGACCCTCTGTGACACTCCCTCCTTTCCTACCTGGCCACAGCCCTGGTTAAGCCAAGAGGTGGCAGACTGAGGCAGCATGGGTGTCTGACTTCTAGACTCCCTGGGTGCTCTGATGGTGGAAGATGAGGCAGAGGTCTCCAGAATGACTTAAGGAGCATCGCTCCTCTTTCCCTCTCTATGCCACTTCTTAATTCTCCTGACCTCTTCCTGTGTTTCATTGCACTCTTTTCCCAACTGCCACATCTCTGTGACTTTGTGTCTATTTCTCCGTCTTTCTCAGTCCTCTGTCTCTCTCTCTCTGTCTCCCTGGCCTTCCCTTCTTGCATTTCTGCACCTCTCTCTCTTTCTGCCCCACATCCTTGTCCCTCTGTCTCTTCCCCTCCCCCCAGCCCGCCAGGCCCCAGACCCGGGCTTCACTTGCTGATCCCATCCCCAAGCCTGTGTGCGGTCAGAGCTTCCCGTTTGGGGAAACCTGAGCCGAGGTAGTGGGGGGAGGGGGCTCTCCCTGCTACTGACCTCGACTGCCCGCTCCCCAGATGGAGAATGGGGAGGAATTCTGAAGCCAGACTCTGGGGCTGCAAGCCCAGTCCCTCCCCCCCAGCCCCCCCACCCCCGGCGGGGAGAGGGACCCTGCACATTCTTCTCTGGAAACAGAAACAGCTGTGGGAGGCCTCACCCCCTCCCAGAGTTAGAGACGCATCGTAGGGGCCTTCACCAGCTCACCCCACCCCGAGCTGGCTGGGCTTGGGAAGGCACCTCCCACCCCTCCAAGGAGAGGGAGAAGGCATGCGGATGGGCCAGCTGTGTCCTGCCTCCCTGTCCCTCATCCTCTGCCTCTCTCTGCCTCAGTCTCCCCCTTCTCTGCCCCTCTGTCAACCCCCCAGCCCTCAGTATCTCCCCAACGAGGTGGTAGTGGAGGGGCCTCTTCCCCCCACAATCTCCAGGCAAAGCTCCGTCCCAGCGTCAGGGAGGAGGCGGTGGCAGGCAACGGGAAGGAGACAGCGCCACTGAGGGAGGAGCAGAGAAGCGCTAAATATAAACTCCTCTGGTGTTGGGGGTTCCTGGGTCCTTCCAAAGAGGGGGTGGGAGCCTCCTCTGATCCCTGAGTCTCTGTTGTGTGATGCTTACCCCTCCCCCTCCTCCACCCCCCTCCCAGGAATACACTCCCTTTGAAGCAAGAAAGACGGAAGCCAGAGTTGATTCGTTTCTAATAGGAATGATGGGGATGAAGGGAAAGATTAGGGGTATCTCAGAGAAAAGAGGCAAGAATCCTGACTGGGGGCAGGAGTCCTGTTCTCTCCCACCAAGGAAAATGGTCCCCTTCCAGCAAGAAGGATTAGAGTTAGACTTGCAGAAGGACTTCCTAACAGAGATAAAGGGACTTGGACACAGATTAGGGGCATGTGAGTGGGGGCAACCAAGGTCTGGGAAAGTTTGGGCAAAGGGGTCTCCAGGGGTCCGAACCACATTCGTGTTAAACCTGCGTGAGCTGGAGAGCCTCAGGCCCACTTGCTGAAGGGCTTGCAAAAAAAGGATAAGGGGCATTGTGGGTAGGCAGGGAGCCAGATTCAGGCCAAGGACCTTCTGGTCTTTTAAAGATTCATCCCTTTGCAGCTGGAAGAAATGAGGTCAGACTTACAAATGGGGGGGGGGTGTAGACTAGGGGGGTGCTTGGGGGGTCCAGGCACAGGGGAGGAGGAGGCCTCTGCTGTTTACCTTCCAAACTCCTACTCTTCCCTGCAGTGGAAGAACTGAAATTAGACCTGCAGAACTTACCGAAAAAAAAAAATCTTTTTTCACTTATTTCTAATTACACAAGTAAAACATGATTTTATATTTTCCTTGCTAGAAATTCGTAGCTTTCATGTAATAATAAAAGCCAGCATTTATTAAGTGCCTAAAAGGAACTGCTGTTTAAACTCATTTAATCCTCACAACAACCTCATAGGAGAGGGAGTCGAATGATGCCCATGTTACAGATGAGGAAACTAAGGCCCAGAGAGGTGAAGTAACCTGCTTAAGGTCACACAGCTGGAAAGTGGCAGAGCTGAATTTGAACCCTGGCAACTTGGCTCCCAGCCATGCCTCCATAAACACTTCATCCTACCATCCAGTCCCCTCATCCCTCCCTTGACCCCCTAAATGCACCCTCTCCCCTGTGATCACCACCATTGTCACCCTGGTGTGAGTTCTGCATCTATGCGCAGAAACAGCTTACATACCAAGAAACGTAGAGTTCGCTTTGCTTTTTTTCATGAGGTGTCAGAGACTATGGGCAGTGGTTCTCAAAGTGTGGCCCGCTGGACCACTAGCAGCATCACTGGGGAACTTGTTAGAAATGCAAATTCTCAGGCTTCTGCCTGGAATCAGAAGCTCTGGAGGTCGGACCCAGTAATTTAGGTTTTAACACGACCCCCAGGTAGTTCTGACTCACCCTTATACTATACATTCTGCATTTTTCTTTTTCCGCTCCATGATAGGTCTTGGAGATGGTTCTATATAGAAATTGCCTCATTCCATTTTAACAGCTGTATAGTATTCTGCAGTATTCATTCATTCCTTCCCCAAACATTTCCTGAGCACCTACTTTGTGCCAGGAGCTGTTCTAGGCACTGGGACGGGTTGGGGGTTGCGTGTGGAGGGGGCGGAAGGCACAGCAGTATACAAAACAGACAAAAATCTCTGCCCTCCTGGGGCTGGGGCTGACAATCTAGTGAGAAAGACAATAAACAAATAGCCTGATATGTCACTTTAGGTCAGGAGGTCATTACTGCTATGTTGGAAGAAAGGCAGGGCAACTCAGGTGCAGAATGGTCAGGAGCTATTTTGGAAAGAGTGGTCAGAGAAGGGAGCATGTAGCAATCTGAATGAAGCAAGGGAGAGAGCCAGGAGGGTATGCTGGGGAAACACATCCCACCGAGGTAGGAGCATGTGTGATATGTTCAGGGAACAGCGAGGAGGCCAGTGTGGCTCCAGCAGAGTGAGCAAGGGCATGATTAGTGGGGGACAGGTTATGGGGTATAGGGGCGGTCCTTGATGTTTTTTAGCCACCCCTGAGGCTGCACAATTCGGCTGCATTCCTGGCTTCTGCTCAAAGATGACACCACCCTGAGCATCTCTGTACACCCAGGGCAGGAGCCCAAAATGGAACGATTTGTTGACTTTCCTCCCATAAACAAGCCCAGATGGGGGCTTCTGTTTAGGGGGAAGGGGTGGGGACTGGGGCCCAGGAGAGCAGCCAAAGGAGTAGGAAGCTGCGGGGCGGGGGGCGGGGGTGGGGGGAGGGGGGGCGTTGTCTGCGGGGGAGCCGGCCAGTCTTTCTGCCCTAAATAGGCAAGGCTGGGCGTCTGCCCTCTCAGCCCCTCCTCCCTCCTTCCCTCCCTCCTGCCGCCTGCCGTCCAGACAAGCCGCTTTTGTCTGAGGGTCAACCGTCTGCCTGAGGCTGCCACCACCTCTGGCCTCACCCAGATCCGCGTGAGACTCTTCCTGGCTCTGGCCCTGTTTTCCAAAATGGGGTTAAGTCCTAGTGTCTTGGAGACCCCATCTGTGTTGCTTCAGCCCCTACCCCCACCGCGTCATAGTCGCTCCCCTTTTAAAGGGTTTTCACCTTCATTTATCCACATCTGATAGGAAATGGTCTTTTCCTGCAGCAAGGATCCAGGGTAGACTTCATCGAAATTTCCCATGGGGATGCAGAGCTGTGGCAGACAATGGGGGCTTCTGGGTGGGAATGGAGCAAGGGCAGGAGGAGGATGTGGTCCCTGCTGGGGGCAAAGGAACCCGCTGGGGTTCACCGCTGTAGTACAATACCACTAAGGCTAGATTCACAGAAGGACTTTCCAGTAGGCATGGGGGGGATTCTTCATGAGAGGAGGAGCAAAGATTTATGAGTCATGGTCAGCCTATGTCATCCAAATGAGGGAAAGAGTCAGTTTGCAGCAGGGGAAGGGGAATTCCCTGGTGGTGCAGTGGTTTAAGAATCCGCCTGCCAATGCTAGAGGACACGGGTTCGAGCCCTGGTCCAGGAAGATCCCACATGCCGCGGAGCAACTAAGCCCCTGCGCCACAACTACTGAGCCTACGCTCTAGAGCTCGCGTGCCACAACTGCTGAAGCCTGTGCGCCTAGAGCCCATGCTCTGCAATGAGAAGACCCCCACTTGCAACTAGAGAAAGCCCGTGCACAGCAACAAAGACCCAACTCAGCCAAAGATAAATAAATAAATTTATTTTTTAAAAAATCTGCAGCAGGAAGGACTTAAGGAAGACTTGCAGAAGGACCTTTCATTGGTGATAAGGAGCAGTGGGGGGAAGATAGGAGCATCTGAGAAAGGAGTCTGGAAGAAGGCAGACGAATGGATGGCTAAGAGATCTGCTAGGTCCTCAACACCAACTTTTAGCAGTGAACTGCCCTTACAGCAAGAAGACCTGAAGTTACACTCAAAGAGGGACATTCTAATAGGGGTTAGGGGGCCATGAGCACCAGATAGAGGGAAGAGCTGATAGGGAGGGGACAAGGGATGGGGACTTCTGAAGACTTATCACTCACACTTAAGAGGGAACGAGGTGACTGCAGCATGAGGGACTAGAGTTAGACAGCCAGAGAACTTTCTAATGGGATGAAGGGACAGAGATCTTGAGGGGGATCCTGGAACTTGGGTACTCTTTTACCTTTTCGAAATCACAGCCTCCCTGTCAAAGTGAAACTCTGCCCATGAGCTCCTAGAATAGGGGACCAGCTGGCAGAGGACTCGGGGGTACTTCTGACCATCTTGCTTTCCCCACCTCCTCAGGAGGCCTTGCCCGGGCTCATCTGGGACCTGGGCCAGCAGCTGGGAGACCTGAGCCTGGAGTCTGGGGGCCTGGAACAGGAGAGTGGGCGCAGCTCGGGTAAGCATGGCTAGAGGTAGTGGGGTCTGCCTGGGACACCCCACCCCGCTGTCTCCTGCTTCTCAGGCTCCCCACTCTATGCCTCTTGATCTCCTCCTTTCTTCCCCACCCCTGGTTTCCCTTTTCAGGCCCCCCTGATTGTCTCTCCCCTTCTTTTTGGAATCCAGGCTTCTATGAAGACCCCAGCTCCACAGGAGGTCCGGACTCACCACCCTCGACCTTCTGTGGGGACAGTGGCTTCTCCGGATCTGGCTCCTATGGACGCCTGGGTCCCTCTGAACCCCGGGGCATCTATGCCAGCGAGAGGCCCAAGTCCCTAGGTAAGGTGGGTGGGGTTGGGCCCCCCGAGAGCCAGGGAATGGACAATAAGAGGATGCTTTTAAGCACAAGCATCTGAGTCAGACCAACCTGGATTCGAATTCTGGCTGTGACAGTCCCTTTTTGTGTGATTTTGAGCATGTTGCTTCTTTCTGGCCCTCTGTTTCTCCATCTGTTAAAATGGGATTAATGACAGCACCTACTTCATAGGGAAGTTTTGACTATTCAGTGAGCCTCTGCCCTAAGACATTGAACTTGGCACATGGTAGCCATTAGGTAAACAAAAATTGCTGTTCATTTATTCAAGTAAGTTTCTGAGTCCCTACTATGTGCATTCCTAGCACATATCCTAGGGGTGAGGGATACAGCAGTAAAATCACTGTCTTCATGAAGCTGACATTCTAGTGGGAGAAGTAGATAATATACAAGATAAATAAGTAAAATATCTGGGATATTAGATATTGACATGTACCATGAAAAGAAAATTAGGGAAGGGGACGACGGCGTGTCCCTTGGAGTTGGGGAGGAACTCCAATTTTAGAAAATATGGCCGGAGAGGACGTCATTGAGACTGTGACATTTGAGTGGCACCCTAAAGTAAGTGAGGGAGTGGGCCAAGCAGATACCCTGAGGGAGGAATAGTTCAGGCAGCAGGAACAGCAAGTACAAAGGCCCTGAGGCTGGAGCGTGATTGGCCCGTTCATCCAGGCCAGTGTAGCTGAAAACCTATAAATGTAGAGGAGTTGGAGGTCAGAGACACAGATGCAGGACAGAACATTCAAGGTCTTATAGGCCACTGTGAAGATTTTGTTATCAACCTAGTGTGCGAGAAGGGGTGAGAGCAGGTTGTGTGTGTGTTTTTAATGGGGGTGGGAGAGTAGGAGAGGCAGTGGGCAATTTGCCCCTCCTAGGCTCACTGGGAAAGGGCTTTGAGAGCCTCTCTTCCTTTTTTGCCTCCCTCCCCTAGGAGACGCCAGTCCCAGTGCACACGAGGCGGTGGGCGCTCGGGCAGCCGTGCCCCGGTCCTTCTCGGCGCCCTACCCGACGGCTGCGGTCCCGGAGGCCTGCTCCTCCGCGGAGCGACGAGCCCGCGCGGGGCCCTTCCTGACGCCCAGCCCCCTGCACGCCGTGGCGCTGCGCAGCCCGCGGCCGTGCAGCCGTCCTCCCCCGGACTCGCCAGACGCCGCGGGCTCCGGGCGGCCCCTGGACGGCTACATCTCGGCGCTCTTGCGCAGGCGCCGCCGCCGGGGGGCGGGCCAGCCCCGGACCAGTCCCGGGGGCGCGGACGGGGGCCCGCGGCGCCAGAACAGCGTGCGCCAGCGGCCGCCCGACGCGTCCCCGCCCCCCGGGGGCGCGCGGTCCGCGCCGGAGCCCCCGGTGGAGCGCGCGGTGGGCCGTTCCGCCAGCCCGGCCCCCTTGGGCCGCGGCTGGGCTTCGCCGTGGGAGTCGGAGGCGGCCCCCGAGCCCGCCGCACCGCCCGCTGCCCCCTCGCCCCCCGACAGCCCGGCCGAGGGCCGCCTGGTGAAGGCACAGTACATCCCAGGCGCGCAGGCCGCCACCCGCGGCCTCCCCGGCCGCGCGGCGCGCCGCAAAGCGCCCCCACTGACCCGCGGCCGCAGCGTGGAGCAGTCCCCACCCCGGGAGCGTCCCCGGGCCGCGGGCCGCCGCGGACGCATGACCGAGGCTTCGGGCCGCCGGGGCTCGCCCAGGGCTCGCAAGGCCGCTCGCTCCCAGTCCGAGACCAGCCTTTTGGGCCGCGCCGCCGCGGTTCCTCCGGGTCCCCCCAAGTACCCTACAGCCGAAAGAGAAGAGCCTCGGCCGCCACGGCCCCGCCGTGGTCCAGCGCCCACTCTCGCGGCTCAGGCCGCGGGGTCCTGCCGCCGCTGGCGCTCCACGGCCGAGATCGACGCTGCCGATGGGCGCCGAGGCCGGCCCCGCGGTCCCGCTGCCCGAGGCCCGGGTCCTGGCCCATCCCCGTCAGCTCCTCAGCGCCGTTTGCTCTATGGCTGCGCGGGCAGCGACTCGGAGTGCTCGGCCGGGCGCCTGGGGCCCCTCGGACGCCGGGGCCCGACAGGCGGCGTCGGCGTCGGCTACGGGGAGAGTGAATCTAGCGCCAGCGAGGGGGAGTCGCCTGCCTTCAGCTCCGCATCCAGCGACTCCGATGGCAGCGGTGGCCTCGTGTGGCCGCAGCAGTTGGTGGCAGCCACCGCGGCCTCCGGGCCAGGGGCTGGTGCAGGTGGAGGGGCGCCCGCGGGCCCCGCCAAAGTCTTTGTGAAGATCAAGGCTTCCCACGCGCTCAAGAAGAAGATATTGCGTTTCCGTTCGGGTTCTCTCAAGGTCATGACTACAGTGTGAGTTTAGAGGTTTGCTTGGGCTCCCCCTTCATGGCCTCTGCACCACCACACCCCCAATCACTGACCCTTCTACACCTCCCTTCCAAAGACCACCATTTTCTCTGCTTCCAAAGACCCTTCCTCACTGCCCCATCCACTGCAGTCTCGGTTGAAAAGGCTCCCCCTCCACCACAGGGAGGAATGGGGGAGGAGCCCTGTTTGACCCAGTTCAGCTGCCGGCTCTGCAGCCCTTGGGCAAGAAAGTTCCCTTTCTGTGGGCCTCACTTTCTTCATCTGTACTATGGGTGTACTATGGTATGCAGCAGGGGTAATTCAGTTTGAATTTCCCCATTTTAGTTTAGACACTTAGTCCGTTTGTTCCCCTTCATTTCTCTCACTGAGCCGTCTTATTCCTCCTTTCCATGCCCAGATATGGCCCCCCCATTCACAAAGTGCCCCCCTCCATGTCCCTGGACCCTTAGGATACCCCCTTAGCACCCTGGTCAGAGACTCTGTGTCTGACCCAGACGGTGCCTGCAGAGTGCCCTGGGAAGGGAAGGAGCACTGACTTTGGGGTTTTGAGGGTCAAGTAGGAGTTGGTAACACCTGGAAAGAAAGACTCTTTCACCTCCCTCCCTGGACAGATATGGAGGATTGGGGGGTAGAAGAGGGGAAGGAAGATGGCTTCTATCTCGTGGCACCCTCTGTGAGAGGGAGTGGGGGGAGACCAGGATGACCCTCAGTTGTTCCGATCCAGTATTTTTTTTCTTTTTTTAAACTTACTGTATTTATTATGACGATGGTGACTCCCCAGTGCACAGGGGGGCCAGAATCTGTGTGTTTCTCTAACCTCTTTGTAAATAAATGCACAGTGTTACATACGTGGTGGTGGACTCTCCTTCTGTGGCTAAATGGGCTTTTCCTTTGGACTAATATTTATTGAGCAACTACTGTTTGCTTTGGGTATGGTAGTGTCCAGAACCAGATGGCAGATCCCAGGGTAGGTCTCAATAACATTTTCTTACCATTGAATATTTTACTTCAATGACTCTGACCTTTGGTTGAGTTTTGTTTGGTCGTAAATATGGTTTCATAAAAATGGAAATAATAAATAAAAACCAAAAATGTTTTAAATGGAAATAATATAGGTAAAGGGACAGCCCCAAATGCCTTCTTTCAGAAGTCATCATAATCAGTTTTTTTTAAAATTTTATTTATTTATTTATTTATGGCTGTGTTGGGTCTTCGTTTCTGTGCGAGGGCGTTTTCTCTAGTTGCGGCGAGCGGGGGGCCACTCTTCATTGCGGTGCGCGGCCTCACTCACTATCGCGGCCTCTCTTGTTGTGGCGCACAGGCTCCAGACGCGCAGGCTCAGTAGGTGTGGCTCACGGGCCCAGTTGTTCCGCGGCATGTGGGATCCTCCCGGTCCAGGGCTTGAACCCGTGTCCCCTGCATTGGCAGGCAGACTCTCAACCACTGCGCCATCAGGGAAGCCCCATAATCAGTTTGATGTGCATCCTTGTATGTTTTCCTTTATGTGTTTGCATACATATATGAATCTTGTAGCTATATAAATATATGTAACTATATATATGCATATACATATAGTTACACTCTATATAGGTAAAACTATATATTTACATAAATTGAGCCATATGTATGCCTTGTTTATCAATTTTTTTTGTTATCTGTGCCTGGAGATTTCTATATGCGAAAGATTTTAATTAACTGAATCTCTGAAGGTTTAGTACTATTTAGCTTTTCTATTTATTTTATTTTATTCGTTTACGCTTTTCTATTTCTTCTTATGTCAGTTTTACTAAGTTGTATTCTAAGGATTTGTTTATTTCATCTCAATTTAGATGACATATTTTCCTATCACTGTAGTAGCTGCATACGATTCCATGGGGTTGGGGGTACCCATAATCTAACCCTGTTGTCAGCTCCTCAGTTCCTTTGCTATTTTGGACCTTGCTGCAGTTATGTCCTTGTACATGCCTCTTTTTTACATATATGTATTTCTGTAGGATCCACTCCTAGAAATAGACTTGCTTGGTCATTACAGTACCATCATTTAAAAATTTTTAATTGACATGGTCACACTTCCTTCCCCTGAGACTGCCCTCAGTTGACATTTCCAACAGCAATTTCTGAGATGCCCATTTTTCCACTCCTTCACCAAACAAGAGATGCTGTTAATCATTTTCATTTTGCCAATCTGGGGGGGGTGGTGCGGAATGGTGTTCTGTTTTAATTAGCATGTCTCCCTACTTTCTTTTTTAAAAAATATTTATTTATTTATTTATTTGGGCTGTGCTGTGTCTCAGTTGTAGCATGCGGACTTCTTAGTTGTGGCACGCAGGCTTCTTAGCTGCGACATGGGGGCTTCTTAGTTGCAGCATGCGGCCTCTTAGTCGCGGCTTGCAGGATCTTAGTTCCCCGACCGGGGATTGAACCGGGGTCACCGCAGTGAAAGTGCTGTGTCCTAACCACTGGACTGCCAAGGAACTCCCAAAGTTATTTTTTAAAGTTTGTGGGAAAAGTCATTGCTTCTCAAGCCCTTGGGAATATTTGCCCCATCTCTGTTTCATAAAAGGGGCAACTAAAGCCAAAAGGGGAAGGGACTTGTCTAAGGATACACAGGCCACACAGTGGTCAAGCTGGTTGAAGTACAGATGGCTGACCTTTCTTCCTTTTTAAGATTTTAGTGCTTAATCGTAAAAAATAACAGCTGACACTCAATGAACACTTATTTTATATGCCAGACTCTAGTCTCAGTGACTCATTTAATCCTCACAATTTCATGGATGTAGATATGATTATTATGCCCGTTTTACAGATGGAGAAACCGAGGCACAGATCTCTTGAGTAACTCACCTGAAACCAATAAGTAGCAAAGCCAGAATTTAAGTTCAGACTGTCTAAGAGTCCATGCTGTTAGCCATTCCTACTTCTATGTGGGTCATCTCTAGACGGATACACAAGGAACTGCTCACAGGGATAGGGGCTGGGGGGGGGGCAGGAGGGGATGCTAACATAATAAATATATAAATTCTATAATTTTTAAAGGTGATAAGGACTGGGGGAGGGGGGGAAACTGAGCAGAGATATGACGGAATTGGGAGGGATGGGGGAGGAGAGGAGTTTGTGATTTTAAGTAGAGTGATGAGAGGTGGTCTAATTGAGAGGGTGACATTTGAACAGAGACCTGAAGGAGGTGGGGGAGTTAGGCTTGTGGATCTCTTGGGGAAGAACCTCCCAGGCAGAGGGGTCAGCCACTGCTGAAGCCAAAACAGTGCCTAGTATGTTGGCAAAATAGCCAGGAATCCAGCATGTCTGGAGCAGTGAGCGAGGGGGAGAAGAGGGGAAGGCGAGGGCAAAGAATGATTGGGACCACTGCATCCTGTGGGGCCTCGTGGGCCATGGTGAGGAATTTGGCTTTTACTTCTCCGGAGATGGGAGCCATGGGAGAACTCAGAGAAGAAGAGGGACTTAGGTGTTTGGAGGGGAAGAGGGGGTTAACAGTTCTATGGAAATATAATTCACTACCATAAAATTCACCCATGTAAAAATAGAGCTCAATGGCTTTTGTTTCTTTATTTTCCTTTCCTCGTGATGAGAGCCTTTAAGATTGACTCTTAGCAACTCTCAAATGTTCAATACAGGATTATCAACTATAGTCACCATGTTGTACATTACATCCCATGACATTTCTTTTATAACTGGAAATTTGCTTTTGATCCCCTTCACCCATTTTGCCCATCCCCCCCACCCCTCTGACAACTATCGGTCTGTTCTCTGTACCTATGAACTTGGTTTTGTTTTTGTTTTTATTTATTTATTTATTTAGCTGAAGGACTGTATTTTATTTAATTATTTTTAGTTTTAGTTTTTATTGAAGTATAGTTGATTTACAATGTTGTGCCTGTTTTTGTTTTTAGATTCCATATATAAGCGAGACCATGTGATATTTGTCTTTCTCTGTCTGACTTATGTCACTTGTCGTCCATCCATGTTGTTGCAAAAGGCATGATTTCCTTCTTTTTTATGCCTGAATAATATTGCATTATATTCAAATTTTCTTTATTCAGGCACCCATCGATGAACACTTAGGTCGCTTCTATAATCTTGGCTATTGTAAGAAATGCTGCAATGAACACAGGGGTGCATATATCCTTTCAAATTAGTGTTTTCATTTTCTTCAGATAAATACTCAGAAGTGGAATTGCTGGATCATACAGTAGTTCTATTTTTAATTTTTTGAGGAAACTCCATACTGACTTCCATAGTGGCTGCACCAATTTACATTCCTAACAATAGTGCAGGAGGGTTCCTTTTTCTCCACATCCTCGAAAACATTTGTTTTGGCTTGTCTTTTTGATGATGGCCGTTCTGATAGGGGTGAGGTGATATCTCATTGTGGCTTTGATTTGCATTTCCCTGGTGATTAGCGATGTTGAGCACTTTTCATGTACCTGTTGGCCATCTGTATGTCTTCTTTGGAAAAATGTTTATTCAGATCCTCTGCCCATTTTTAAATCAGATTTTTTTTTTCTTTTGCTATTGAGTTGTATGAGTTCTTTATATATTTTGGATATTAATCCCTTATCCTGTGCATGGTTTGCAAATATTTTCTCCCTTTCTGTAGGTTGCCCTTTCATTTTGTTGATAATTTCCTTTGCTGTGTAGAAGCTTTTAATTTGATGTAGTCCCACTTGTTTATTTTTGCTTTTGCTGCCTTTGCTTTTAGTGTCAAATCCAAAAAATCATCTCCAAGACTGATGTCAAGGAGCTTACCGCCTATGTTTTCTTCCAGGACTTTTGTGGTTTCAGGTCTTAGTTTCAAGTATTTAATCCATTTGAGTTACTTTTTGTATATTCTTCTACATGTAGCTGTTCAGTTTTCAGAACACCATTTATTGAAGAGACTATCTTTTCTCTATTGTATATTCTTGGCTCCTTTGTTGTAAATTAATTGCCCATGTATGCATGGGTTTATTTCTGGGCTCTCTATTCTGGTCTATTGATCTATGTGTCTGTTTTTGTACCAGTACCATATTGGTTTTTTTTTTTTTTTTAATTTGTATTGGCGTATAGTTGCTTTACAATGTTGTGTTAGTTTCTATTGTACAGCAAAGTGAATCAGCTATACATATACTTATACCCCCTCTTTTTTGGATTTTCTTCCCATTTAGGTCACCACAGAGCGTCAAGTAGAGTTCCCTGTGCTATACAGTAGGTTCTCATTAGTTATCTATTTTATACATGGTATCAATAGTGTATATATGTCAATCCCAATCTCCCAATTCATCCCATCCCCCCCTTTCCCCCTTGGTATCCATACATTTGTTCTCTACATCTGTGTCGCTAGTTCTGCTTTGTAAATAAGATCGTCTATACCAATTTTTTTTCAGATTCCACATATACGCGTTAATATACGGTATTTGTTTTTCTCTTTCTGACTTACTTCACTCTGTATGACAGTCTCTAGGTCCATCCACATCTCTACAAACGACCCGATTTCATTCCTTTTTATGGCTGAGTAATATTCCACTGTATATATGTACCACATCTTCTTTATCCATGCCTCTGTTGATGAACATTTAGGTTGTTTCCGTGTCCTGGCTATTGTAAATAGTGCTGCAATGAACATTGGGGTGCGTGAGTCTTTTTGAATTATGGTGTTCTCTGGGTATATGCCCAGTAGTGGGATTGCTGTGTCCATATTGTTTTAATTACTATACCTTTGTAATATAGTTTGAAACTAGGGTACATGATGCCTCCAGCTTTGTATTTCTTTCTCAAGATTGCTTTAGCTATTCAGGGTCTTTTGTGATTTCATACACATTTGAGAATTGTTTGTTCTATTTCTGTGAAAAATGCCATTGGAAATTTGATAAAGATTGCATTGAATCTGTAGATTGCTTTGGGTAGTATGGACATTTTAACAATATTAATTCTTCCAATCCATGAACACGGGATGTCTTTCCATTTATTTATGTCTTCTTCAATGTCTTTTTATCAATGTCTTACCAATGGCTTTTATTCTAGTCACAGAGTTGTGCTATGACTATACTATCACCACAGTAAATTTCAGAAAATTTCCATCATCCCAAGTAGAAACTCTGCACCCCTTACTTGTCATCCTCCAGTCTCCCCAGCCCCTGGCAACCACTAATCTACTTTTGTCTCTGTAGAGTTGCCTGTTCTGGACATATAAATGTAATCCTGCAATATGTGGTCTTTTGTAACTGCGTCTTTCACTTAGCATAATGTTTTCAAAGTTCATGCATGTTGTAGCATGTGTCAGTACTTCATTTCTTTTTGTTGTCAAATGATAGTCCACTGTTTGGATGTACCACATTTAGTTTATCCATTCATCATTTGATGGATATTTGGGTTGTTTCCACTTTGGGGCTATTGTGGATAATGCTGCTATGAACATTCATGTACAAGTTTGTGTGTGAGCATATGCTTTCATTTCTCTTAGGTAGATACCTAAGAATGGAATTGCTGGGTCATCTGGTAACTCTGTAATCTTTTGAGGAACTGCCAGACTGTTTTCTAAAATGGCAGCATCATTTTACATTCCCACCAGCAGTGTATGAGGGTTCCAGTTTCGCCATTCTCACTAACCCTTGCTATTATTATCTGGGGACTTTGTTAGGGTCCCTCTGGCTGCTCTGTGAGGAACAGGCTGAGGGAGACAGAGTTAGAAGCTGGAAACCCAGTGAGCAGCGACTATAATAGTCCAAGCTGGAGGGCATGGTGCCTGGACCAGAGTGGGGCAGCAGAGGAGGTGAGAAGTGACTGGATTGTGGATAGACTTTGAAGATGGAGTTAATTGGGTCTGTTGCTAGATCAGTTGTGCGGTGTGAGAAGAGGAGGGGAGTCAAGATTGACCCCAAAGATTTACTATCAACTGAGATGGGTAAGACTGTGGTAGGAGTTTGGCGGGTGGAATTAGGAGCTCAGTTTTGGACAACTGAATTTGAGATAGTCTAGACATCCGGGTGACAGTGTTCAATAGGGATTGGGTATTCGATACTAGAATTACTGTTGGCGTTCACTGCACGTTTCTTTCTTTTCTTTTCATTTTTTTAAATATTTTTTTTGGCAGTGCCAGGCAGCGTGCGGGATACTAGTTCCCCGACCAGGGATCGAACCCGTGCCCCTTGCGTTGGAAGCGCTGGGTCTTAACCACTGGACGGCCAGGGAAGTCCCACTGCATGTTTCTTGAATAATTAAAGTCAGAACTGAATCCGAATCCAGGGCCTCAGTTTCTCCCTCCAGAAAATGGGGCCAGTAATACCATTGTCATGAGGCTGGGAAATTCCTGTGCAACACAGGGCAGGATTGCACATCTGGAAACTAAGGTTATGCGTAGGGTGGAAAGGTCCGCAACTGGGAAGAGAAATGGAGGTTACGCTCCGTTCAGTCAGTGTCCCCCTGTCCGTCTCCCCCGCCCCCAGCCTCTGGCTGCCGTCAGAGAGAGGGAGGGGAGACTGGGTTGTCACCCTGTCTTTCCCCGCTCTAAGCTGCGCTGCGTTTCCTCCTCGGGGGCTGCCCGGGCCAAAACTGCTGATGGAAACCAGCTGCGGAAGGCGCCGAGGTTCGGCGTACGCCCAGGCCCCTCCCCGGCGCCGGCCGACCCCGCTAAGGGAGGGGGACGGGGGCGCCCTAACTCCCCTCCGCTCTTCCGCAGCCGGGCCCGGGGCCCTGGCACGTCCGGCGCGCCTGATGCTTTCCAGATGTGAGCCTGGTTCCCCTCCCCCACCTGGCCCCGCTGCTCCCGCGGGGTAGGAGGGAGGGGAGCTAGAGTCCGATACCCCCCTATCAAATCGCTACCAGGGACCCCGGCCCGTATCCCCTCCCGGCAGGTCTCGTTTCCCTGTTCAAGCGGTAAAAACCGAATTGGGGTGGGCTGAGTGCAGTAGAGACGAGGCTCTCCGCCACCTCCACCTCTTCCCCGGGCTCTGCCTCAGCCCCTCCCGCAGCCCACTCGGGGGACACGCCGCACCCAGGCCACGCCCCGACCGACCCGCCCCCCCCGAACACGCCCCTTATAAACCCCGCCCCGAACCACCACGCCCCTTTGGCTGCCCGGAGGTCTGGCCCCGAGGTCAGGTCCCTCGGACGCGCCTCCGCCTTCAGGTCCCCTGCGGAGGGCGCGGTCTGAGTTGTCTGTCTCTCTACCCCGCTCTGTTTTGTGTCTCTGGGTGTCTGTGTTTCTCGGTCACTATTTCTGTCTCTGTACTTTTCTGTGTGTCTCTCTTGTACCCTGTACGTCTCTATGTCTGTCTCTCTCTGCAACCCTCTGCCTGTCTCTGTCTCTCTTAGCCCCTAGGTCTCTATCTCTCCAAATTTCCGTCTCTGTGTCCCTATCTCTCTCTGCCTCTGTCTCTCCCTGCGTCTCTCTCTCCCTCTCTGAATTTCTGTGTCCCAGTCCATCTTCAATGATCTCCCTCTAGCTCGCTCCACCTTTCTGTGTCTCTTTCCCACGTCTGCATGCCTAGCCGGACAGCGGGGGCGCCTTGCCCTCAGGGTTTCCACAGCTTCCTACGGCTTTGGCGCCGGCAGGGTGGGCAGCTCGGCGGGCCGCGGGCGCCCCCGTGTGGCCCGCAGGGGGCTGTAAGGAGAGGACAGCAGCCCGCACGGGTGTGCCTGGTGCAGAACACTGTGGCCGCCCGTGGGTGACACCGGGAGGTAGTGTGTGACGCCAAGAGGCTCACTGTGTGAGTGTGTACTACTTGAGATCGCGCGTGACGCCAGAGGTTGTGTGTGGCTGTGTGACCTTGTGAGATTTTCTGTGACAACCAGAAACAGGGTGTGACTGTGTGAAATCGTGTTACACCGAGACGTTGTGTGTGACAGTGTATGTGAGGTAACCGAGATGACCTATAGGTGACTGCGTGTGACACCGTGAGGTTGAGTGTCCCTGAGACACTATTTGGGGGATGTTTGTGACATCGAAAAACCATATGTGAGCAAGAGATCGTATGTGACAGTGTGCAACATGGTGAGGACAGGAGAGTTGTGTGTGTCACACGGGCAGATGATGTGTGAGAGAGGGCGAGAATGAATGAGTGTGATCCACCAAGTAATGATGTGAGAAGCAGTGTGAGAGGCCCCGGGGGCGGGGGAGCTGGGTGTGAGTGACCATGTGAGTGTGAAACAGGATATGTCAGCCACACTGATGACGTATGAGAAGCTGGGTAGGACTGTGTGTAACACAGATCGTGTGGGACACTGAGACTGGCCCAGTGTCCTGACAGTGCATTAGAGAGTGTTCAACCGTCCTGGGCACTCAGATGGGTGTACGAGAGAAACCTCGTGTGTGTAAGTGTACGTGTACACCAGGAGATTGCGGTGTGAGGGCGACAGCTGTGTGTGACACGTTGTGTAAGGCTCGGCCTGACATCTTGAGAGATTGTGTGCGATCCTGTGCGGAGCTGTGTGTGTATACTTGACACTCGAGTTGTGTAACATGTCACCGGTGAGGATGGGCCAGACTCGGAGAGACTGTGGGGGACCGTGTGGCATTTTGAGAGGCTGTGCGACGGTGGCGCTCTGGGAGGTTGTGTGTTGAGCACAGCTGGTTCAGGAGACTGTGTGCAGCACCGTGTGACACAGCGAGATATTGTGCATCTCTCTGCCAGGGACTGAGTCTGCTTGCTGAGAGGGGTCGTCTGGGATGGGGTGACACTGAGGTGGGGGATGTGACAGGGTGGCAGAGCATATGTAATGGAGTGAGAGGCTGTGTGGGACCCACAGGAGAGATTTGTGTGACTGTGGAATAAATGCAGCAGAGCGTGGGGCACATCTTGAGAGACTGTCTTTACCTGTGAGTGTGTGTGTGTGTGTGTGTGAGAGAGAGGGAGAGACAGAAATAGAGACAGAGATTGAGAGGGGAGACTGCGAGAGAGATAGAGGGAGAGAGAGAGGCACAGAAACACAAAGACAAAGAGGGGGACGGACAGACATAACAAGAGGACCCAGAGAGACAGAGGCGAGGCAGCGAGGGCGAAGGGGATGGTGGTGGCAGTGGCAGGAGGAGGCGGGTCCTCAGGGACTGTGCCCCAGGAGAGGGGGCGGGGCGGGGCTGAGGGGGGACCCAGACGCTGCTTCCCAGCCTCTGCCACCCGCCCGCCATCCCAGCCCTGAGCAGCAACAGGTAGGAGGCTCTGGTCTTGGCCCCGACAGCTAGTTCCTCTGCCTGGGAATGAATGGATGCGTGAGTGAATGAATGACTTTATACTTCTGCATCTCCATCAGCCTGTCTCTCCCTCTGTCCCTCCATGTGCCCCTCTCTGTCCCCCTTCGTCACTCCATCTCTCCTCCTGCCCTTCCACTTCCTTCTCTCTGTCCCCCTGCCCCTTCTCTCCTCTGTCCCTTTAGCTCCTCTGTGCCTCTCTCTCCCCCTCCTCGCTGTCCCTCCCTCTACCGCTCCATTTGTCCCTCTCCGTCCTCTCCCACTCCATCACTCCATCCCTCCCCAACCCTTCCATCTCCCCTTCTCTATCCTCCCTCTGTCCCTTCGTCCCCTCTGTGCTTCCCTCCCCCTGTATCACTCTGTCCCTTTCTTTACCCCTCTATTTGTCTCCCTCTCTCTCTGCTCCCTCCATCACTCCGTCCCTCCCCATCTCTCCATCTTTCTATCCCTCCTCAGTCCCTTTATTCCCCCCTGTGCCTCAGTCTCTGCCTCTGTCATTTTGTCTCTTCCTCTGCCCCTCTGTTTGTCCCTCTTTCCATCCCCTCTGCCCCTCTCCCAGTCATGGCTGGATTGCCCCCCTCTCCAGCCCTCTCCCTGGCTGCTAATGAGCAAGAGGAGCCTTTGAGGTGGCCAGAGCTGGGGTTGGGGGGGGCTCCCCGAGGGGGGCGGAGGGGGCAGCTGCTGCGAAGGCCATAATGAGGCCCCCTCTGGGCCCCTCCCGCCGTGATCTTAATTCCTCCTTCTCCCTGGAGCCACCGCTAATTGGCCTGGGGAGGGCCCCCTCCTGGCTCATGCTCTATCCCCGGGAGGTGAAGACACCTGGATCCCTGGATCTTGATCCAACACCTGTGGCCCTGTCCTTCTGTCCCTCCCTCCACCTGCCTCGCAGCCTCCCATGTGTGCTTCCCTCCCGGCTTCCCTCTCCTCTCTCTGTTCCTCCCTCCACCTGACTCTAGGCACCCCATCCGTGCACCCCTCCATCCCTCCACTTGCCCCTCTCCTCTCTGTTCATCTGTCCCTCTTTCGGCCGGCTTCTTGGTCCCCCATCTGCGCAGATCTTCATCTCTCCCCTTTTCTTCTGTTTTCCTGTCCCTTCCTCCACCTTCCTCTGGGCACCCCTTTCGCGTGCGCCCTTCCACGCACGCCCCTGTTACTGGGTCCCATCACCACCGCCATCCCTATCTGGGGACCCAGCTTTGCCCTAGCCTGCCCCTCCGCCCCGACTCCCGCCGGCTTTTAACCCTGTCCCCGCCGCAGCCATGTCCAACAACATGGCCAAGATAGCGGAGGCCCGGAAGACGGTGGAACAGCTGAAGCTGGAGGTGAACATCGACCGTATGAAGGTGCTGGGTCGGGGTGGGGAGGAAGGCGGGGGCTCCGGGGCTGGGGTTTGGACCGGTCAGTGTTGGGAGTGGGGCCGGGAGCCGTGGAGAGATCCCCTTCGGAACCGGACAGAACCCGGGGAGGGGGCCTAGACAAGGGGGCGGAGCCCAATAAGGGACGTGGCCAGAGCTAAGGCGGGGCCCAAGGGCGGGCCCGGGTAATGGGAGCGGTCCGGACAAGGGGGCGGGGTCTGGTAAGGGGCGGGCCTGACCCGAGGAGGGGCCCAGGCAAAGGGCGGGGCGGGGCGTGAACATCACCCTGGTGCCCGCAGGTGTCACAGGCGGCGGCCGAGCTCCTGGCCTTCTGCGAGACTCACGCCAAAGACGACCCGTTGGTGACGCCGGTACCCGCCGCAGAGAACCCCTTCCGCGACAAGCGCCTCTTTTGCGTCCTGCTCTGAGCCCTCCCGACAGCTTACCCTCCCCTGTCAAAGTATGAATCCAATAAACGTGGTGACTGTGGTGGTGCCTGTGCTTTCGGGGAAACTGAGGCACGCGCAGAGCTTGGGGCCACCGTAGGGGAGCCGGTGTCCCGTCTCACCCCTTCTGAGTGTGTGTGGAGTGTCTGGCGGGGCGTGAGGTTATGCGGGGTTTGTGGATGCGGAGGGGGTAGGGGAGGAAATGAGCGCTCCTGGCTCTGGCCTCCACAGAGTGTTCCGCGATCCTGAATTTATTTAATCGACCCAGCAGCCTCAGAAAGCAGCTGGCTACTTGTATGACACCCATTTTGCAGATGAGGAAACTGAGCCAAAGGTGGCTAGGAGATAATGGGGTGAAAACTGGACTCCAGCACTCCCTGAACCTCTCAGCTGGCCTCTCTTCTCTCCTCCCTCCTGGGTTGGAGGTTCTTAGAATCCCCAGTGTCCACCTTTCACATCCCCTGAATGATTCCACCCCCTTTCCCCACATCTGGTTAGTCCCTGACACAGGCCCCCCTCTCCTTAAGCACTGAACTTTTCTCTGTTCATTTATTCATTCTTCCGAACACTCCTGGCCCTGTGCTGGTTGAAACTGGGGACACGGCCATGACTGAGACAGTCCTGGCCCTGGGCTCCTGGGGCTCAGAATCCAGTGGGAGAGACAGACCTGTCCCCAGATAGTGATGATTCAGAGTGGGCAAGGCTGGGATGGGGGAATTCAGAGGGAATGCCTGACTCAGCTTGAAGGTCCAGGAGGGCTTCCTGGAGGAGGGAACATCTGTGCTGGGACATGGTGATAATAAAACTTGGGGACCCAGGGGACTTCCCTGGCGGTCCTGTGGTTAAGACTCTGTGCTTCCACTGCAGGGGTAACGGGTTTGATCCCTCGTCGGGGGAAATAAGATCCTGCATGCCGCGGGATGTGGCCAAAAAAAACCCAAAAAAAACAAACACAAAAACTTGGGGACTCAGAGAAGAGAGGTGTGTGGCTACGGGAGACAAATTAGTGTATGCATTCCTCCCGATTTCCTTTGTTCTGGGGACACAGTTGACTGTAACAGCCCTGGTTCCTGTCCTGTGTTTCCCACGTCACACATTGGTGGTCTGCAGGACCTATATAGCCTGCAGTTAGATAGGAGTACTTCACATAAAAGTCCATATTTCTGGCTTCTTCCATTTGGAAGAGCTGGTGACCTCAGACCTGCACAACCCTGCAGGGTGACCAGAGGCTATGAGATGGACCCTGGGCCTTCTAGTTTGCCAAAGTCCCCACCATACCCTATTGTCTCCCAGTTAAGGAGGCTGAGAGTCAGTTACTATTTATCACAGAGCCTGTGCCGAGGGCTTCTTACAGAGGAATGAAGAGAAAGGTAAAATATCTTGAACCCATGTCTCTGTTGAAAATAAAGAAATGCAGACTGGACTTCCCTGGTGGCACAGTGGTTAAGAATCTGCCTGCCAATGCAGGGGACATGCATTCCAGCCCTGGTCCAGGAAGATCCCACGTGCCGCGGAGCAGCAACTAAGCCCATGCGCCACAACTACTGAGCCTGCGCTCTAGAGCCCGCGAGACACAACTACTGAGCCCGCAAGCCACAGCTACTGAATCCCGTGTGCCTAGAGCCTGTGCTCCACAACAAGAGGAGCCACTGCAATGAGAAGCCCGCACACCGCAGCGAAGAGTAGCCCCCACTCGCCACAACTAGAGAAAGCCCGCGCGCAGCAACGAAGACCCAACGCAGCCAACAATACATAAATAAATTAAAAAAAAAAAAAAAAGAAATGCAGACTGGGTGACCTGTGGGATTGGTTAATATTTTACCTGGTTGGTCCAAGGGCCACTGAGTTTGCAACCTCTCCCCTCTCCTCACTCTCTTGTCTTGAGACTGCACCCTGGATCTGGATGAAGATGGCTCACTGGGCCTCCCCTCCCCAGAGAGAGACTGTGCCTGCGTCTGGCAAGTGCTCCATTATTCACATTGGATTAGGGTCCCCTGGGTCCCAACTCTGAGCTTCCTGTTGAATTGAGGCAAGAGAAGCTGTAATTATATCTCCCTCCTGTCTCCTACCTCTCAGCTGGCTCCGGTCTGGTTGCATCATGTCTGTGGGAGCCCCGGGGGAGATGGGGGACAGAGAGAGCCAAGGATGAGCTCGGGGTGGGGAGTGGGGGGAGGACGGATGCTGGGAGGGAAGTTGCCAGAAGGATTCTGGAATTTCACAGACCCAGCATCCTTGTGTCTTAGAACCTGAACTGCAAAGGTATCTAGAATCCCAGGAACTTGGAGGGCTGGAATTCTGGAGTCTTTGAACAGTGCGGGGCCAGGATGCTGGGGTCCAGCCCCCTTGTCGGGCTAGGATTCCGGAGCTCGGCACTTCAGGGGTGTAAAGATTTCTTGAGCCTGGACTGTTGGGATTTAGATCCTTTGAGCCCTGGGATCTTGGAGCTGGTCTCGGGGAATGGAAGCTGGGGAGAAGCAAGTGGGGCTGGCTGACCTGGTTGGGGGCAGGGAGTGGGAGGAAATGTCTGCCTGGAGAAGGAGGGGGGCTGGGTGAGCCTGCACCCAGACTGAGGCTGGGAGGGAGGAGAAGCCAGAAGGGAGAAGCCAGAGCAGGTCCTGGGTGACCAGCCTGCAAACCAGATAACCTCATTAGCGGGTATGACTCCGTAGCACCCGCTTCTGGTTACCCGCTGCTCTTTCCTGCCACCCCCAGCTCTGAAGTCAGCTCTGGGGTCCCGCCCAGGCTGGAGTCAGAGCCAGGCCAAGAGGCAGAGAGGTGGACGCCTGGGGTAGTGCTTGCGCCCAGCAGTTCTCTCCCCCTTCACCCCAAACCCCAGGGCTGGGGGCTGCCCCACCCAGCTGTCCTCCCTCCACACCCCACCCATGTGCTTGGCACTGAGGGGCCGGGGGTAAGGGGTGGGGCAGCCCAGAGCCAGAAGGAGCCATAATCACGGCCATCACTTATTGGGAGTCCGGTTTCACAAGCCCCATCTCCTTTAATTCTCACGGTAGCCCCCAGAAGACTCTGTTTACCCCCATTTTACAGACATGGAAGACCGGCATGGAGAAGTGATGTCACCTGGTCAGCTGGGGCTTGAGGATGGAGTGGGAGGAGTCGATGGATGACTTCAGGAGGGGCTGGAGGGGTTCAAAGGGGGCCTTGAAGGACAGAAGTGAGGGGATCTCAGGTGAGGTGCATAGCCCAGGCAAAGGTGGGAAAGGAGCGACAGAGCAGGGACCCCAGGAGCCGGAGAGGGAACCAGCGGCCAGTAGGTAGGCAAGGGCCCATTGGTGGTAGAGAAAAGGGCGGTGGGCAGAGAAAACTGGCCCCTAGCTGGAGCGGCTGGGACCTGCTAAGGAAGGATGGGTCAGCATGGACCCACAGAGGCTCCTCACAGCAGTGAGTGGCACAGGCGACAGGCGGGCCTGGCAGGCGTGAGCAGCTGGTGGCGCGTGTGCGGGGTACGAGGTGAGGCCAGCTTCCTCCCAGGGCAGGGCCAGAAGGACGGAAACCAGGGAGCCAGGAGAGGGTCGGGCGCAGGGCGGGCTGGCATCTTAGGTCAGGCAGGCCTGGGCAGGCAGCAGGAGGTGCTGGCGGCAGGTGTGGAAGAGCCCATCCCGGTCCCATTTCCTGCCCTGGTTGGTGCTTGCCCTCTTGAGGACACCCACCCGGATGGAATGACTCAGCTGAGGGCCTGCCCAGCCTCCAGCTATGACCTTCCTCTCCCGTCACTTGTCGCTTGCCGCTTGGGACCGCGCCCCCATCGGATGGTGCCCTCTGAGCCCCTCTGCGCCCCCAGCCCTCGGCACACGGTGAGTGGGTTAGGGTTCGCTGGATGAATAACAACACCAACGGTAGCTGTTTGAGGACTTCCTAGAGGCAGGCAGGGTGAATTCCGTCTCTGACCTTCCAACAACATCCCAAGGGCATGGCAGCCATTTGATGAAGAACATCGAGGCTTAGAGACCCACGTGGGCCAACACAGCCATAAAGAAACAGGTGGGCCCCAATAAACAGACACGCATGGACGCACCAGTAGACACAGATGCACAAAGAGACCTTAGAGGAAAGAATGCCCTCCACTGACACACACACACACACACACACACACACACACACACCACACTCACTAGGCTGATACGATGCTCGCTTAGGTCACACAATCCCACACATGAAGTTCACACATCCACAGTCCCTAGCACACCCCCTCCCAGGTACCCGTTCTTCCCCCCCTCCCAGAGCTGTGTGTCCATTTCCAGTTGTCTCTGGGCTTCCTCTGTCTTCTGTGGCGCTGCCCCAGGGTCCCTCTGGGGAGGCCTGACTCGTGGCAGGGGGAGGGCGCTGACTCACCCATCCAGAGCAGTTCCTTCCCACAGCTCTTCCCGCCCCCGGAAGCCACCCCATCCCCAGCCCAGCCCAGCGGGGGTGACCTCTCACCCCAGGGCACCCGGGTGGAAAGGGAACGCTTTGTGCCCTTGTCGTGGGGTGAGCGTGTCCAACACTGGCACGGACCCCAGGGACCCTTAGTCCCCTCCTTAGGAATGAGTTACAGTTGCCACCTCTCCTGCCTGCTCTGGAGCCCAGAACTGATGCCAGGGTCGCCAGGGCTCCTGGCTCCCAGCGGCAAAGGTGGGGAAACTGAGGCCTGTGGGGGGGCCTGTCTGAGGCCCCGCTGGGCATGGGAGCAGCGTGGACTTTCTGAACGCTCAGCAGTGCCTGGTGGGGGCAGGAAGCCAGTGGGAGGGAAGTTCCAGGAACCAGAGCTCCACCCCCACCTCCTCCGGCACCCCTGCAACATCCCTGATGCAGAGACAGGACGCAAGCCTGCCAGGCATCACCCTTCATTAATGTGATAGAACTTCCTGAGCTCCCTCTGCTCTGCCTGGGATCGAAGAGAGTGAGGGCGGTACCACGTGGCCAGGAGGCCTGAGACACACACACACAGGCGCCCTCAGAGTGGGGCTGAGTGGTCTTTCTCGGAGCCCCTGGTGTGGCTGGAGCTGGGGCATCCATCCTGGCGGAAGCTGGGAGTGCCAGCTGGGCATGGGTGATAGGGAGATGGAGGAGGGGGAGGGGGGAGGGGATTGTGGTCACGGAGGCGGGGGTGGCATGGCGACGGAGAGGGGAAGTCTGTAGCTGCCCAACGTCCAGTCCTTGGGGTCGGGAGCACCCTTCCTGGCCTTGGATGGGATACAGTATGTACACAGGCTCTCTCCTTGTTACAAAGAGGGGTCTGGGATGGGCCACTGGCCATGGTCGGCCACCAGGCCCATGAAGCCCATTGTACAGATTAGGAAACTGAGGTCCACTGGCTTCCCATCCTGGCCTGGGACTATCCCATAGCAAGGAGGTGGTCGAATTGGGACAGAAACTCCAGTCAAATGGAGTGAGATCTTGAATTTGTCATCTCTGCACTTAAACTGACTCCCTGAAAAATAAGAGGTGTCTGAAAAGGTCTCTGAGGTCCCATCTGGCCCTTATGGGTTGGGAGGCTGCATGGGAAGCCATGGGCTCAGTGGCAACAGGGACTGGTGACCGCTGTGCTGGCGTCTGGGACACACAGGCTGATCACACTGGCTGGAGGGTGGCGGCTCTGCGGCTGGTGATGTGTTTGCGGAGGAGTGGGAGAAATTAAGGAACGGCAGTGTTGGAGCCCTGGACGGCTGTCTGTGGCTAAAATATTATTCCTTGAAGTCAAGGTCACCAGAACTTGGCCTGAGGCCTGGGAGTGCTAGGGTGAGAGGCAAGAGGGCGGGAGGGTGCTCCCCTTTGATACTGAGCAGTGGAAATCCTGGCGGGGTGGGGGGGCGCCGGTCCCCTACCAGCAGATGCCAAGTCTCTCCTCCCCCCACACCCCCTCCCCAGGGCTCATGGAAGGAGTGAACTGTGTCCAGGGAAAAGAAAGCTCAGTAGTGCCTGGAAAACACTACATCAGGCAGGAATTTCCTGGTCATTTCTCAATCCTTGGGCAATGTTCTAACCCCGCGGGGCCTGAGCCCAGAATAGATGCCAGAAGCCACCCCAGACAGCCTTGCAGACTGGTCAACTGTGCCCCTCAGGTCCCGCCCGGGTCCCTGCTGGCAAGCTCCCAACTCCAGGGTGATGATGACTCAGGTGATCCCCACCCGGGCCGACGCTGGGAAGGGAAGAAAGCTGGCAGAGTCCTGAGTGTGCGAGGTGGCAGGTGGCTCGGTGATGGGGACCGTGAGAGGACACAGGGAGGGGGAGGGGGAGGCGGGAGATGGATGTCTTGGGGAGAGGGGATGGAGGGAGCGTGCCAGGGAAGGCGGGGACGGAGGCCAGGGCCCTCTGGAGAAAGCAGGGGGCGGGAACGTGGGGCAGAGAGAGGAAATGAAAAAGCCGGGGTGAGCAGGCAAGATGAGTAGGAAGGGAGGGAGGAGGGAGGGAAGTAGGGAGAAGCTGACACTCGGAGAGCGAGCAAGACCCCGGAGAAGGAGCGAGGGGACAGAGGAGGAGCTGAGAGAGACCGCAGAGGTGCAGTGAGGAGGGGCTGGGAAAGCAGAAACGCAGAGAAGGGAATAGACGGCTGTCGGGAGAGAGAGAGGGAGGGAGGGAGGGAGGCAGAGGGGGTGGACCAGGGAGGGGACAGAGACAGAGACACAGCAAGAGACAGAGACAGAGAAGGAAAGAACTAGGGGCTTGAAGAGGAAAAGACTAGACAGAGAAACAGATGTAGGGAAGGAAAGAAATAAGGGAAAGAGAGAGAGAGAGAGAGAGAGTACGGGAGCCTGGGGAAGACAGAGGGGAGAGAAATAGAAATAGACGGACGGTCGCACAACAAGAATTGCGGTGGGTTGACTGCGACCCTCCCTCCCCCCCACCTCCAACTGCAGCGAGGACCCCGGGGAGGGGAGCGCGGTGGTGGGCGTCGCAGGGGCGGACCCGGCTACCCCTCCGTCACCACCTCCCACCGCGGGGACCCTTCCGGCCCGGGCGGCTGCGGGAGACCGGGGATGGCGGATTCGTGCCAGAACCTCACGTACGTGCGGGACTCGGTGGGCCCGGCCACCAGCGCCCTGATGTTCGTGGCGGGCGTGGTGGGCAACGGGCTGGCGCTGGGCATCTTGGGGGCGCGGCGACGGTCACGCCCCTCGGCCTTCGCGGTGCTGGTCACCGGGCTGGCGGTCACCGACCTGCTGGGCACGTGCTTCCTGAGTCCAGCGGTGTTCGCGGCCTACGCCCGCAACAGCTCGCTGCTGGGCCTGGCCCGGGGCCGCCCGGCGCTGTGCGATGCCTTCGCCTTCGCCATGACCTTCTTCGGCCTGGCCTCCACGCTCATCCTCTTCGCCATGGCCGTGGAGCGCTGCCTGGCGCTCAGTCACCCCTACCTCTACGCCCAGCTGGACGGGCCGCGCCGCGCCCGCCTGGCGCTGCCCGCCATCTACGCCTTCTGCACCGTCTTCTGCTCGCTGCCCCTGCTGGGCCTGGGCCAACACCAGCAGTACTGCCCGGGCAGCTGGTGCTTTATCCGTATGCGCTCGGCCGAGCTGGGCGGCTGCGCATTCTCGCTGGCCTACGCCAGCCTCGTGGCCCTGCTGGTGGCCGCCATCATCCTCTGCAACGGCTCGGTCACCCTCAGCCTCTGCCGCATGTACCGCCAGCAGAGGCGCCACCACGGCTCGCTGGTCCCCGGCCCCCGGGCGGGCGAAGATGAGGTTGACCACCTGATTCTGCTGGGCCTCATGACGGGCATCATGGCCGTGTGCTCCCTGCCTCTCACGGTGAGTCCCCTCGGCAGATCGGGGTGGGCGGTGGGGAGGAAGGCAGAGCCCAGCGCCATCCTCCATCATTTGTACCCATTTCACAGATGGGGAAACTGAGACCCAAAGGGGTGAGAGGCTTTGTCCAGGGTCAAACAACTCCCAACTTGCTGGAGAAGTCTCCCCATTTGCTTCGGCCCCATTTGACTCCTTCTGACCCTTGTCTCCCCCTTCCACATCTCTAGCCCCCCCAACCCTACCAATTCCACCCCCCACCAACCTTCTCCTACCCCTGCAATGATAATAAGATCCGCCATTCATTGCTCTCTGTCCACCCTGTGCTCAGTGGTTTAGAAATCCTTTCTCCGATAATCTCCAAAATGATCTTATGCATCTATTCCACAAGCATTTAGCAAGAAATGTGACGAAGTCTCTGCCCTGTCACCCTTTTTACAGATGAGGGGTGATGATGTCTTTTGCCCATGATCACGCAGAGGCAGGTCTGCACCCTGGGCTCCTCTGATGCCAGAGTCTGATCTCCCCGCCACCATGCTCCCCACTTCCCCAGCCCCACCCATGGGTCTGCCCTTGGCATCTCCTGGCCTCGCCCCTTTCCTGCAGGAACTCCTGCCCTGCCCCTCCCAAATTGCAGCAGGGCCAACCCTGGTCCTGTGGCACCCAGTCATCCTGTCTATACTCTGGGCCTCGGTTTCTCTTTCTGTAAAACGCAAGGGCTGGGCTAGATCTGAGGGTCGTCAAACCTTTGGGGGGTTACAGAGGACTCAGAAACTGGACACACACAGACATAGCCCTGGGACCCAGACCTACCGCCCCATCTCTCTCCTTCTAGGGCTTTGCTGGCTGTCTCCTGGGGCTTTCTCTCCCTCTGCTCCCCGGATGCATTTCTTTGTTAATTTTCATCTTATCTTATTTCCTTCCCCTTCCGACAGGCCACCCCTCCCTCATTTCTGCCAATGAGCAAGTGGGGGGAGGGGATCGAGGGTGGGGTGTGGGTGGGGGCAGAGGACTCGTGGGTGCTGCTTGACACCCTCACTCTGCCCTCAGATCCGCGGCTTCACCCAGGCCATCGCCCCGGACAGCAGTGAGATGGGGGACCTCCTCGCTTTTCGTTTCAATGCCTTCAACCCCATCCTGGACCCCTGGGTCTTCATCCTTTTCCGCAAGGCCGTCTTCCAGCGGCTCAAGCTCTGGTTCTGTTGCTTGTGCCCGAGGCCTGGCCCGGGCGACTTGCAGACGTCCCTCTCCCAGCCGGCCTCGGGGAGGAAGGGCTCAAGGGCCCCCACCGCTCTCGGGGGGAAGGAAGGGAGCTGGGTGCATTTGTCAGCCTGGGGCGAGGGGCAGGGGGCACCCTTGCCTGTCCCACAGCCATCCAGCAGCACCGTGGGAACACCGTCCAAAGTGGGGTCCGAGACAGCCTGCTCCCTCTGCTGACATCTGCCCCGTGATCTCCTGCCCTGTCTTCCGGGAGCAGGAGCCAGAAATTCAGGGACTTGACCGATGGCTGCGGGTGGACAAGCCCAGAGATGGATCCTGGAGCCCAGCTGGCCAGAATGTTGACCCCCTGGATTCAGGGGGTGATCAGCTGCTATTTCTCCTCCTTCAGCGTGGCCACGATGGGCTGTGGGAGGAGGGAGAGAGGGAGAGGAAACAATTATCCTGGAGCATAAAAAGAGCAGTTCTCTCAAAATATCCGGTGGCCTGGGTGGCCTGGTCTGGCCCTCGCTTTGCCCATCCATCTCACTGTCTAAATATTTAGAAGGCAGAAGAGTTCCCAGCAGCTTCTGTGCACTCAGGTCTCATCTGGTTAGGCTTCTGGCTCTGATCCTCATTCATTCAGGGTGCCCTGGATGCCCACCCCAAACCCCCGGCGGACAGCCCTGCCCTCTACCAGTCCACTCCAAGAGCCACCCTCTCTCTGCCTCATGGGAGCCCAGGATTCTCCGACAAGCTCCCTGCTTCCCTTTACTTCTGATTCCCCATCAGACTTGGGAGGCCTGGTCCCCGCAGGGGAGGTGAAGAAGGGGAGACTGTTGCATTGTGGGTGACACCACTGGACAGGTGCCTGGAAACTGCATGGCTTGGTGAGTTGCAAGATGTGGATGGTGGGGCCCTGGGCTGGGGGAGAAGCTGGAGAATGAAGCGGTGGGAGGTACGGACCCCAGGGACGGCCCAAGAACTCAGACCTAAGTCCTGTGCCTGTCCCTATGCCCCCTCGCAGAGCCTCACTTCATCGCCTTGTGTCCTGGGAACTGCCACAAAACTGTCATTCATTCATTCATTCATTCATTCAACAAATAGTGGGCGCTGACTCTACCAGGTGCTGGGGACACAGAGCAGTCTCGGCCCCACCCTGGACTCCTCTGGGGTGATTTCCAGTCTTCAGTTCCCCTTCTGATTGCTGGGGTGATGTCCAGCCATCCCCCCCTCCCCCCTTCTCGTTGCCATCCCCTGCCCTCAGGTACAGAATTCAAGGGTTTTCCAGGAGTGAACATGAAAGGAAGTGGTACTTCTGGTGGTGAGAGGAGGTAAATGGGAAAGCCCCCAGACTCACCCCCAGCCCTGGGTTCCCCTTTCTCACTTGGCTTCAGGGTTAAAACAATAAATCTGCCCCTGAGGAGGGCTGGAGGAGTAGATGAGGCATGAGCTTCCTATAAAGACAATAGCGGTGGCTAAAGTGAGTCCTCTGCCTCGTGAATTGCACCCTCCCGCTCCAGGCTGCTATTATTAGAGCCCTTCTACACAGGCTGGAATCAAGGTCCGGAGAGGGCCATCACCAGCCCCAGGAGAAAGCTCAGCCTGCAGGTGGAGCTGGGTTTGTGAGGGTTCCAAGGTTGTTTTTTTTTTGGCCGTGCCTCGCTGCTTGCGGGATCTTAGTTCCCTGACCAGCCATGGAAACCGCTCCCCCTGCAGTGGAAGCCCAGAGTCCTAACCACTGGACCACCAGGGAAGTCCCTGGTCTATCTTTTTATCTCCTTAGCTCAGATCACTGTTGGGCTGATGAGTTTGCTTTGGTTTCCTTTTGCGTAGAATGGTGATCATAATCTAATACTTAGCTTACAAGGCTGTGCTGAGGATTAAATGATTACCCCGAAAAGCGATTTAGCACAGGGCCTGGAGTAAAGCCCACAATACGTGTTACTGTTACTGCCATTGTTGTTGTTGTGGCTATTGTAGTGGTCTTTGGCATCTGGGCAAATGCGGTTTGAAAACACTTTTGTCCATTGTTTTGACTTCTTCCCACCAGACATTATGTTTCATTTGAAGAGGTGTCTGCGAGAGTTAAAAATAGGTCAAACGACTGCTTAATGGGTATGGGGTTTCCTTTCGGGGTGATGAAAATGTCCTGGAACTAGATAGCGACGGTGGTTGTACAACATCGTGAATGTACTAAATGTCACTGAATTGCACTTTTTAAGATGGTTAAAATGGTACATTTTGTGTTATGGGTATTTTACCACAATAAAAGAAAACTGTAATACTGAAAAAAAAATTGAGGAAGTTTAGAAACTTTTATAGCAGTCTTGCCAGAGTAATATTGTATCGCTTGAATTTATTTTTCATTTATTTTTAAAATATTTTATTTTATTTTATTTTATTTATTTTAGGCTGCGCAGGGTCTTCATTGCTGCACGTGGGCTTTCTCTAGTTGTGGCGAGCGGGGGCTACTCTCCGTTGCAGTGCGCGGGCTTCTCATTGCGGTGGCTTCTCTTGTTGCGGAGCACGGGCTCTAGGCACGCGGGCTTCAGTAGTTGCGGCTCACGGGCTTAGTTGCTCTGCAGCATGTGGGATCTTCCCAGACTAGGGATTGAACCAGTGTCCCCCGCATTGGCAGGCGGATTCTTAACCACTGCGCCACCAGGGAAGTCCTATTGCTTGAATTTAATAGTTAAAATTTGACTTGTACCAAAACAAACCAAAAAACAGTTCAAGAAACATCAGGTGGGGTCCGGCCTTTGTTACCAATCCTGGCCCGACCTCAGTGGGAACCAGCCCAGAGGTGCCCCTGGAGGACCGTGCAGAAGGGATGGGATGGAGGGGCTGCGTTTCAGGCAGGAGTCGAGGTGGGCCAGGGCTGCCTCTCCAGGCAAGACCCCGGGGGCGGGGGGCACGCTTGCCTCCTCTCTCTGCGCCGCCCCTGGAAGGTGGGTCAGTTCTGGCCTCAGCATTCGCTGAATGGCAGCGCAGGGCTGGGCTTTTGAACCCACAGCATCCTCACCCAAGGTGGGTGCCATTATCAGTCCTATTTTTCGGATGTGGATTAAGGGGAGGAGAGGAGTAAGTGTTGAAGCTGGTTTTCTGCTGGCTTTTACCCACCAGGCCTAACATCTCAGGAATCTGCCCCCTCCTCTGCATTCCACTGTTTATCTTAGACCCCCACCAGCTCTGGCCTGGATGTCTACACTGTCTGCCAGGGCGCGGGTTTTCAAACAACTCCCTCGGCCCCTCCAGGATGATTCGGAAGCTCCTCTCTTGGCTGGTTCCTGACCCCTGACTGCCCGGGGAAGCCTCTCCGCTGGCTGCCATGGTCCTGTCTGGAGGTCCTGTCTGAATGGTTCCTCCCCGGCCTGCCGAGCTCCAAGGACTCCCACTGCCCGGAGGCCAACTCCCATGCTCTCTGCTTGGCCACAGCAGACAACCGAGGTTTCCCCAAAGAGCCCATGACCTTTGGGACCTCCACCTCTTAGCTCACTGAGCTCACCCTTCCCGTGAGAGTGTTTCCCCTTCTGCATCCGTCAAAAGCTCCCTTGCCCTTCAAGTTCCTGCTTAGGCTATTCCTCCTCCTTCAAGACTTAATCACTCCTCTCAGGCGCTCTCAGCGCATCTGGGGTTCCATAATGGTCCTCACTGCAGCCTGTTGTGGCACAGACGTTTGTTCATTCATTCAGCAGGCTCTGATTGAAGGCTTACTGTATGTCAGGTTTTGTCCGTATGATGCTGGGGACATGGCAGGGACAGACAGCCTTGGCCCTGCTCTCCTGGAGCTCACGGTTCAGAGTGGGCAGGGCTGGATGTTGGGAAGGGTGGAGTCTTGGGGGACATCAGGGAGGGCTTCTTGGAGGAGGAGATGGCTGAGCCAGGACCTGAGGATTGGAAGAAAGTGAAGCAAGTAAAGAAGGGTGTTTCTGTTGTGCTCACAGTTCTGACTCTGGCCTCTGATGCCTCCTTTCTTTCGTCTCATTCATTCATTCAACACACATTCCCTTGAGCCAGCTCTGGACCCACGGCTGCTCTGTGCCTGCTGGGGAAATAGCAGTGACTGACACCGCCTTGGCCCTACCTTGCTCACAATTCAGTGGTGGTGAGAATTTAATAATCACAGAAATATGTATTACAATAAGCCACAAAAATACAAATTTACAAGCTGTGGAATGTACCGAGAACACAGTGAAAGGGAGGCACCCGCTCTGGTCTGGCGTTGGGGTCAAGAAGTGACACGCTGGGAACAGGTCTGTCTCCCTCAAGGAGACTTTATGCACTTTTAACTTCATTTCTTGATTCATTTCTGACTTTCGAGCACAGATGGAACTTAAGCATGCACACACGTATACACCCTGGCCAGTCCCCGGGAGTTGCTGCTCTTGGGCCTTCTGTGGTCACTGCCCCACCTGCTGGCCACACTGGGAATGACACTTAGAAGTGGTTCCAGAGCCACTGCATTGGAGCTCCCCTCTGGGAGGTGAGGGGAACCTGGATTTCCCTCCTGTGGGCCCCAGTTGGGCACCTCCTGATGTGTCCCCCTATGTAGTCACTTTCTCAGGACAGGTTTTGAGCTGGCCCAGAGGATCTGTGAGCCTGAGTTGGAAATGACTTCCACAGCAAGCATCAGCTGATGCTTGCCCCTCCCTGCCTGCCCATGTCATTAGCAGCGCAGAGTGCCATCTCTGTGTCTGTGATTAATAAAGAATGGGAAAGGGAAGTCATGACTTTTTAATAATGCAGGCCATATGGGAGTAAAAGTCAAAACACAGGGCCCAAGGGGGAAAATAAACGACGGGGCAGTAGAGCAGTGCAGGCAAAGCAATGCGGTGGTTAAAATCGTGGGCATTTGGGATGCGAATAATCTGGGGTTCAAGTCCCAGCTCACCCACTTCCAAGAAATGTGGTGCTAGAGGTTTTAGCTGCCCCCCTGACCCCCGCCTCCGTTCCTTTCAGCTCTTTTTTTTTTTTTCTGGCCACACTTCGCAGCGCAGAACTTCCCAACCAGGGATTGAACCCGCGCGCCTGCAGTGGAGGTGCAGAGTCTTAACCACTGGACCACCAGGGAAGCCCCCTCCTGTCAGCTCTTGATGATAACTTATCTTGTGCTCATATGCGCACTGGGGAGGATGCATGTCATAAATGCATACTAAATTTTATTAGGACTCAACCTGGCCTCGGTGAGAAGTAAATGAGACGATGTCTAAAAAGCGGCGCAATATTTTCTGATCCTCCTTTGAGAGACAATTACTATTCTCCATTTTGCAGACTGGTAAACTGAGGCTCAGAGAAGTGAAGTCACTGCTCCAAGGTTATCAGGTAGGAAGTGACAGAGGTGGGACCTGAGGCTTAGTGAGTATACAGACACTGCAGTGGTCACGCTGGGTTGGAGCCCAATTCTGTGAGTCACCAAAACCTATCTTCTTCACAGCTATAAGACCAGAATTTTCCACAGGTATTCTGGCTGCTAAGAAGGCAGCTCCCATCTCAGACTCCACCGTTGTGACCCCAGCCTCAGCCTAGCCTTCCCACTGGCTGTCTCTGGCCTACCTGAATTCATCTTAAAAAAAAAAAAAAAATGACCATTTACTCTAAAGCCAGGCAGCTGAGAGCATGGACTGCTCAGGTCACATCTGGTTCAGATTCCAGCTCTGTCACTTTCTGCTTAATCACCCTGGACTAGTTCCCTCACTTCTCTGGGCCTCAGTTTCCTAGTCTGCAAAATGGGGACTCACAGCACCCAGCCCAAATGGTTGCTTGAAGGATTCAACGAGATCACGGAGGCAGAGCTTAGAAGACAACCCGTGGAGTAGGAAGCACCCAACAGAGAGCAGCTCATGCCCCCTGGACACTCACTGTACCCCAGGCCCGGCTCCTGCAGGCTCACCAATCCTCGGCTGGCCCCAGTCAGTGGGTTTTTTTGGCCACATCACGTGGTATGCGGGATTTAGTTCCCTGACCAGGGATCGAACCCACGCCCCCTGCAGTGGAAGCATGGAGTCTGAACCACTGGACCGCCAGGGAAGCCCCAAGGTCAGTGTTATCACAGCCCCACTTTCCAGACAGGGGCAGAGAGCCATCTACCCAAGGCCATGCACGCAGTTAAGTGCCCCGGACCCCGAGCTCTTACCCACAACACTCTACCATCTTTACTGCACCAATTTCGAGCCACAACCAGATGGCAGAAAAAGGGGGCAGAGAAACTGGGGCTTTGGAAAAAGGTGTCTCCTTTCTGCCACAGGAAGGGCCCTGAGTTTGAACGCTGCCAGGCTTCTCCGTCCTCCCAGGGCCGGGTGAAGGTGAGCAGAAGTCTTTTCACTCCACTGAGGGTCTCTGCTCACCTACTGCCCAGCCCCTGGTCGAGCGTGAGCAGCTCGGATGTTAGATGATGTCTACCGACTGGTGTTTGGTAGTTGGGGGCGGTGCCTCCCCTCCTTTCTTTTTCATATCCCCACTTACCTCAGGGAAGCTGAGGAGCTTTCTATGGTTTGCAGTTGTTTGGGGCTTTTTCTTTCAAAGCTTAGTCGTGTGCCCTCTCCAGGAGCTGACTGAAGCTGTGAGCTCAGGACCACGCCTCTTTTCTCCCCACCGCGTGTTCGAACTGGGCACTTAGGCTGCCCGCTTGACACTGGTCACCTCTTGGCCGGAGCACCCTGTCGAGACTCCCCCCACCCCGGCCTAGGCCCCCAGGGCCTGACCCTGCCTTCTTGTTCTCTGGGATGATGCCCTTCCTTCCCCCCACACAGCCAGGTGACCACTCACCTTTCAGCTTGATGCTGCCCGCCGCCCTCACCCCCCAAACTGGGACGTTCTTGTGACGCGATGGACCTGCCTCAGGCCTTCTCAGGCCTCATCTTGCAGTCACTCGCGTGACTGATACAGGCCCCCACTAAGGCGGGCTCGGTCTGTCTCGCACACGCGTGCAGGTCCCAAGATGTCCAATGGCGAGCACTCAGAGCTGACGGGCCGCGCTGCCAGCACAGAATCCTGCCCTCAGCCAGCGGGCAGTGTGGTTGGGATCTGAACTCTGGCTGTGCAGTGCTGAGGCCAAGTCTTTTGAGCGAGCATGGAGGACAGGCTCTTCCGGGGAAGGGCTTCAGGCCCGTGCAGACAGCAGGCCCAGAAACCAAGACAAGAGTAGAAGAGCAGAGTCAGGTAGTCACTGTATTTTATTGGAAAACATTGGTATATATTTTTCTTCACAGCTTGAACTGAACACAATATTGCCCGGTTTTAAAAAAAACAAACCACAACACTCTGAAAGCATCCACAGCCTCACGCTTACCTGCCCTTACCCTCAGCTCTCGGCTGGGTCTCCCACTATGCCCCATCCCTCCCCGTCCCTCCCCCCGAGGTTGGGTGCCCGAGGGTGGGGATAAGAAGAGATTCTCAAAGCTGGGCAGGTCCCAGGAAAAGCCATTTGATCAACCTGGGGCTGGGGAGGGGGAGTGGAGGGCAGATGAAATGAACAGGGAAAAAAAAAAACCACCCAGATGACCAAACTGCCCACATTGACTGAATGGTCCCAGAGGCGAAAATCAGAAGCAAGGTCGCGGATCATGCTCTCCGCCGGGAGTGTGAGGGCAGGCAGGTGGGCGAGGGGAGAGGCGGGCACAGGGACAGCACAAAGGTCGGGGAGCCAGCCAAGTCACCACAGGGGAGCGGGAGGGGCCGGCGGAGCAGGAAGCGGAGCTGCCCGCGGCCGCTGGTCCTCCAGGGCGGCTGGCCGACGGGACTGTTTTATTGCAGGCATGTTCTCTTCAGAGTGTGGTGGGGCACATCTTCCCTCTCTCCACCCCTCAGCTAGCCCAGCATGGTGTTGGACAAAATTAAAGCTTTAAGGGGCATAAAGAAAAAAAAAAAGGCTAACCAGCATATTACAAAGCGGCCATCCCCACGGCCATTCCGACGAGGGGACCTCGATGCGGGTGGGCAGGGGCGTCACGAGGGAGCGGCATGGGATGTTAGCACCAGGTATTTACAGGACAGCTTGAGATCGCGTCAGCAGCACGGGCTGGACGACGTGCAGGAGGGCCCGGGGAGCAGCCCCACTCAGCCCCACCTCAGGAAGCCAATCAGATGGTTTCAGAAGAGCAGCCAATGGGATCTGGGCCTTGTCCACTCTCTCCGGCCCCTTCTATGAGCCGGCCTCCTCAAGTGGTAAAAGAATGCCGGCTTCCAAGCCTCCCTCGCCCCTTGACCCCCTCCTGGGCCACACCCCGTCAACACCACAACTCTGGAACCTCCCCCCACCCTCAGTCCTTCTGGAATGCCTCTCTCGGCACCCCTGCCCCAACAGGCTGCTGGGATGGCACAGGGAAATCACAGGGCTGGTCGCATGCAACAGCAAAAGGCGTGCTCTCCTGCCCGGCCCTCCGGAGGGCCTCGGCCCCTCCCCAGCAGGTCCCGGGACAGGGCTGGCAGCCACCGGCACCCAAAATGTAAGAGGACATGTGAAAAGAAACAAACCGAGACGGACGAGAGCCACCCGGGCTGGAGAAGGAGGGCAGAGGCCCCCCCTAAGGGGACCTGGGGGGCTCATCTTATGAATGCATCAGGCCTTGGAAGATGTGAATGGGAGGGGGAAGGGCAAAAGGAAGAGATGGCAGGGGCGTGGGAGGAGACTCAGGAGGAAGAGAAGGAGCAATCATGCAGCTTGGGACAAATCTTTTGTTGCTTTATCAGATTCTCAGTCAATCGATTGCTGTTTGCTAGAACCGGGATACGCAGGGGAGTGTTGAAGAGAGTGCGCGCGCGGGAAGAGAGAGATCGAGAGAGATCGAGAGAACGGGCATCACCAGCTGCCCGGGGGCCTTCACTTTGCAGTCATCATCTGTACAAACTCTGTGGAGGGAAACAGACAGGGAGGAGGTCAGCCAGCGAGCGGGGCTCAGCCCCAAGCCGCGCCCCGCCCTAACCTGGGGGCTTGTTCCAGAAGCTCCTGCCGGCCCAGAGACGGGGCCGGGTCGGCTCACCTTCGTAATTGACCTGGCCGTCTCCGTCGATGTCAGCCTCTCTGATCATCTCATCCACTTCCTCGTCGGTCAGCTTCTCACCCAGGTTCGTCATGACGTGGCGCAGCTCTGCGGCGCTGATGTAGCCATTGCCATCCTGGGTGTCGGGGGACAGACAAAAGCTTTGAGCTCGAGGCACTCGCCTGGCTCTTCCCTGGGGGCAGCGGGAGAGAGGCCACAGTGCAGCAACTGTCGAGTCACCCACACTCAGCAGGGGCAGGGGGGCTTCCTGAGGTGGCAGAGCAAGTTGGCAGCGGGGCTGGCACTGGGACCCGGGCCTCCTGGAAGTGCTGACTCCAGTTACACAGGGCGTCCTGGGATGCCACCTGTTCCACTCTCTGCCGGAGTCCCAGAGCCACTCCGGGAAAGGCCTGCTCACCTTGTCAAAGACACGGAAGGCCTCTCGGATCTCCTCCTCGCTGTCTGTATCCTTCATCTTTCTGGCCATCATGGTCAGGAACTCCGGGAAGTCAATCGTCCCGTTCCCTGCAAGGTGGGGAAGGGAGCAGGGATGCTGTGGGCCTGGGCCCTGGGAGACGAGCCCGGCTCATCCATCACCGGAGGAAGGCTCCCCGCGGTCGTGAGGGTGACCGGGAGTGGGGCTGCCCACCCGCTCCACGGGGCTCACCATCCGCGTCCACCTCGTTGATCATGTCCTGCAGCTCGGCTTCAGTGGGGTTCTGTCCCAGGGATCTCATCACTGTGCCCAACTCCTTGGTGGTGATGGTGCCATCTCCATCCTTGTCAAAGAGGGAGAAGGCCTCCTTGAATTCTGGGAGAAGAAAGACAATGAGTCAGAGGCCGAGGACACAGGGAAGTCCTGACCTTGGGAGACAGGCCGAAAGAGGCCCACCTAAAGAAACCAGAACAAGACTTCAATTCCAGCGCAAGCCTCTCGCCTCTGTACTCAGGGCCGGACCCTTCCTTCTTTCAGTCAACACTTACTGAGCACCTGGCCTGTGCCAGGTAAAGCTGCCTGTTCTGTCAACCTAGCTCAGTGGGGACAGAGGGGAAAATGGGTGATAGTGGCCTTAGATCTTTCTACATTTCTCCTTGGTCCCTGGCTTCAGCCTCTCCCTCAAATGATGAAATGGACCAATGTCATGGAGGGGATGAGAGCCCAGGGAAGTCTCTATCTGAAGTATGCCAGCCAAGGTCAACTGGCTGGGAAAGGAAGGGAAGGAGAGGTGCAGGACGCCTTTGGTCGGCACGGCATCCCTCCTGACTGGTACCGCCAGCCCAGTTCCCTGGTTTCCAGAGGAGCCGAGCGCAGTGTATGGTGGAGTATGGGGGTGGCCGGCAGCAGAGCACGGCTGACGGACGACGCGTGGGGTAGGCGGGGGGAGGGAAGGAGAGGGGACGGCTGCCAAGCCAGGAGGATGAGGTGCTGGTGGCACTGAGTGGGCAGGCCACAGCTGGGGACGCATCAGGAGCGGGGAGAGAAGCACGCGGCTCCTGCCCTCCCACTGGGCCCACTTCGGCACCTGGTGCTCCCTACCCCCAAACCCTCAGAGAACAGATGCCTGGCAGCCTATTCCCGCAGGGCGTGGGCTGGGGTGAGGTGGTGGACAGTTTGCTAATGGGGACGGGGGGCGGGGGCGGGGGGGCACGGAAACCTGCTCAACACACAGTACTTCCTGCAGCTGTGACTTTCTGGGCTTTGGGGGACAGTGGGGCTACAAAAATGAATTAGATAGGATTCAAGGATTTCTTTTAGCTTACTGGGAGACATGTGATCATTCCTTTGTTCATTCATTTTAGTTATTTAGCCAACAGAAATTTACAGAGCACCTACTATGTTTTAGGTACCAAAGATACAGCAGGGACTGACACAAAGTCCCCAAATAAGGAACTTATCTAGTGACAGGAAATACAGCAGGTAAAGACATCATAAAATAATTTCAGATAGAGGGAAAGGCTGTGAAGGGCTGCTGATGGAGAGTAAAGGAAAGTTGTCTATTTGAGAGGGGAGTCAGGGAAGTCCTTTCCAAGGTGACATTTGAGCCGAGACCTGAATGATGAGAAGGAGCTGCCCGTCAGTGCAAACAGCTGGGGGAAGGCACTTCTGGCCCAGGAAAAAGCAAGTGCAAGCCCGTGCAAAGGCGAGTGCGGAGGTGGGAGTGTCGAGCCATCTCCTGGGCGGCTCCTCAAGTGGGCCAGGAGCTCTGCAGCCCCACAGTGAGGCAGGGAGCTCACCTTCTGAGCCTAAACGGCAGGAGTCGGGCTCACCCTGCAGCCACTGATTAAAAGACCCCGATGACCCACGGCCAGGAGAGGAACCAGCCCTGCCGTCTGGTGAGGGTCGGGCTCAGGACTGTGAGGTTTGGTGCTACTGGGGCAGTGGTGTGCTCTTATACACAGTAAGTTTATCTGTCAGACGCTCCTCCTGGCCCCTCCCGGCCGGAGTAAGATTTGGCTGGGGATGCAGAGGACTTCCCGCGGCAGGGGGAGGGGAGGGAGGGAGGCAAGCTCACCTGCGATCTGCTCCTCAGTCAGCTGGTCAGCCTGGAAAAGCAGGAAGGAGAAAGTTAGTCACAGGCTGGCACATCTACCTTGCTCAGCCCGGCCCCCTCTGGTGAGGCTGGTTCCACACGGCATCCACGTACCTGGGCAAGGGAGGTCATGCCAGAGCCAGGGCCTGGGATAAAGTCTGGTGGTTCGGGAAGCTGGGGACTAAGGTGGGCTGGAAACCCAGGCCAGCCTGACGCAGGGCCTGATTACACCGCCCAGACTCCAGGGTCTCCAATCCAACCCAGTGCTCTGGAGCCACGGTGGGCGGGAAGAAGTGCTGCCCCAGACCCAACCCAGCTGCACCAGCACAGCATGGGAGCCCCAGAGGCTGAGTGAAGGGAGCAGTTGCCCTAGAGGCCTAATCAAGCAGCTCTAGAAGGCTCCAAACCAAAACAGGCCAGTCCTTGGGTAGGGCAGAGGGAAGATGTCTGGGGCTCTTTGCTAGTTTCTATGTCACCGATTTGGAGGCACTAGGTCCGAGCACAGTGGACCCAACTGGCAACAATTCTCCTAACTGGTGGCTCTGAGGCGCTCCAAGTGCCTAACATTCGAATCCTGCTCAGACGGGGGGCAGCCCCCCACTCTCTTGGGCACGGGGCACCATTCCGCTGTTTCTTTTGGGCAGGAAGGGTGAGTGTCGGGGAGGGGACTGCAGCAGGCAGTGGTGGCAGAGGCTGGCGGACTAAAGTCAGCTTCCCGCGCTGCGCTGCAGGTTTTTTTTTTTTTTTTTAATTTATTTATTTATTTATTTATTTATATTTATTTTTGGCTGCGTTGGGTCTTTGCTGCTGCACGCGGGCTTTCCCTAGTTTCAGCGAGTGGGGGCTACTCTTGGTTGCAGTGCGCGGGCTTCTCACTGCAGTGGCTTCTCTTGTTGTGGAGCACGGGCTCTAGGCGCGCGGGCTTCAGTAGTTGTGGCACATGGGCTCAGTAGTTGTGGCTCGCGGGCTCTAGAGCGCAGGCTCAGTAGTTGTGGCGCACGGGCTTAGTTGCTCCGCGGCATGTGGGATCTTCCCGGACCAGGGCTCGAACCCGTGTCCCCTGCATTGGCAGGCGGATTCTTAACCACTGAGCCACCAGGGAAGCCCTGCGCTGCAGTTTTTAACCCTCTCTGGCCCTGGCCACTCCGGTCGGTCTGTGGCAGGCAGCCCTTACTGCATGTGGGGATTGGGGGTGGGGCAGAGGAGAAGCAAAGGCTAGCTTGTCCCGCACTGGTGTGCTGGGAACTAGCCAGGCATAGGGATCCTCTGGGGGAGCAGCCACGAGGGGGTCAAAATCCCAACATTTAACATCAAAAAAAGGAATTTTCCTTGTTTTTTGCGAATGCTGCCAAGAAGGCACCGCTCTCCCCAGACCACCGTCCCCTTCATTTCCTTTCACAATTAGGGGAAAGGGGCTCCACGTCTACAGCAGGCTTCTAGCGTTGGCTCTGAGAGCCCCCTAACCAATGCATGCCATTGTGTGTATTTGCATTAATCTCCATAAAGGTTCCAGAGCTAGCAACAACCCCCCAACCCTGTCCCAAATATGAAGACCGATCACATTAGAACAGATCTCAAACGTCCTTTTTCTTTCTTTTTTCTTTCTTTTTTTTTAAATCTAAGGGAGGAGAAACTTAGGCCAAGCCCCAAATAGTCAGAATGGGAGGGGAAATCAAAGTGATGCTGACAGAGGGGAGATGGCTAAGGGAGGGGGAAGCAGGAAGGTAGAGAAGGAAAAACACCACACATGCACATTCTGGAAAAGTCCAAAGTCTAAAGGGAAGGTTAGGAGGCCAAATGGAGCTACTTCTGCATCGCTTTCAAAAAAGACCCAGGGCTGCCGGGCTCCTGAATGCCAGCCTGGCAGCCCCAGGCCCACAAGCCCCTTGCTCCTCCGCTTCCCCTGGCTTCTACGGGTAAAGAAGCCCGAGCCGATCCCCTAGGTCCTGACACCCGAGGAAGCTGCTGGGGGAAAGTGAGAACAGAGGATGGGCTTCTGGTTACCAAGGCCAGGTGATGCCAGGGGAGGGGAAGAGGCAGAGGGGAGAGCAGCGTCTGGGGAGCAGGGCCGCCGTTCCCTCTGCTTTCATCCTCTTCCCCTGGCCTGGATGGAAAAGGCTAGTGCAATCGGGGACCTCCGCGCCCCTACCACACCCCCTTCGGGCAGCACTGGCAGGGGCTGGGGGCAAGGCGGTTGGCACAGGCTGCAGGATGGCCCAGAGTGGCTCTGAAGGCCGGTGTCTGCCGCTCCCCACCGCCAAGCTGCAAGGCGCAGAGAGGCACGGCCACACTCTTACAGGGTCGCTGCAAATAGGCGTGGCTCTGACTGTAGGGCCCAACGCACACTCTCTCCCTCCCTGTTAGGAGACCCTCTCCCCTGCCTGGGGAAGGAAAGGTCCCAGCTCCGAGCTAGAGATCTCAACGCATGGCTGCTGCCCAGGAAACTGATCACCGCTGGGGAGTCCTTCTCAGGGCTTCTTCCCTTTCCAGAGCTGAAGATTTTCAGCTTTCACCAACAACTGTCTCCAAAATAACCCAGTTGGTCTCCTGCTTCCACGTCCCTCATCTTAGGCTCCAGCAAGGAGCTGGACAGGAAAAAAAAAATAATCCTGGGGTGGGGGAGGGAAGAGGGTATTATTTCTCTGCCTTGCCCCAGCCGCCAGCCAGTGCCAGAGAGCAGTGTTAGATGAGATCAGAAACCAAGGCCAGGGCCCCTCACCCGGGCCAAGGAGGAGCCACAGAGTTCAGGCCAAAGTCCAAGGCCAGTTAGCAGTGACCTGTCCCACCCATCCATACCTTGCCGATTACAAATGGAAAGAGAAACTAGTAGGGCCAAAGCTCGGGTCCTATTTGGGAGGCGGGGGGCCTCCTGGCACCTGCCAGTGATTCGACGCCCGTTTAGCAAGGTTCTGCTGGGGGGAAATGGGGTAGAGGCGAGAGGAGCCATCAGGCCTGTGTCAGCAAGTATGAGATCTGATACACAGCAGCGGCGGCCTGTTCTCCCCAGCCTTGCCAGGGAGATGGCCGCACACGGTTCCGAGGCTGAGCCTGGGGGGCTAGGGGTGTTGTGGGTAGCAGGGACCGGGAAAGAACTAGCCTGCTGGTTTTCTCTCAAAACCCCAGCTGTGTGAATTAACAGAAGCACTCAGTGAGGGCCCCGAACAGAATAAGCGGCCCTCGGGCTGATGAAGGGGTCCTCCTGGAGGTCTTCTCTAGTCAAGCTCTGCAGTCCCCACCCCGAGGCCACAGGAACAGGCGTCCGATTGTCACCGACGCCACACTGCACTGCACTGTCATTTGGCACAAGTGAGGAGATGCAGAGCGGTGCGTGGAGCTGGAGACCATGAGAAAACCAGCATTCCTGTTTGGAAAGAGCAGCTCTCTTGGTCTGAAAGGGACAGTGACCGGGTGAGGTTGAAGGCTGAAAAAGCTGGCTCGTTTGATGCATCCCAAACTTTCACCTCCCACCCCCATTTCCTACGGCTTCAGTGCGCCATAGGGGCCCGAGCAACTCCGCCCACCTGCTCCCACTGCCCCATACCTTCTGCCCAGCTCCATTCTTTCTGGGAAGGGGACCCGAGAGCCACTCCCTCCGGCCTCTGCAACCCACTCCCCATCCAGACTGAACAGTCTTTGTCCCAGCTTTGCCCTGGAAACTTCCAGGGAGCTACCCACATCCACCTCCAACCCGAGGTCCACCTCAGCTGCCATTCATTTTCTCCAACACGTCCCCAGATCTCCTTCCACCTCACCTCCCACCACCCAAGCCAAAGTCCTCTCCCACCCCTCACCTCAGAAAGCCACCTCCTCATGGACCCAAACGCAACACTCCGCACTTCCAAACCCAACCTCCCTTCCTGGTTCAACAGCCTTAACCCACCAGGAACCGCAGAACCTTCTCTGGCTGCCCCCCCACATCAACCACGAGGCCCCCTGTCCCCCCAGCACTGGCAAGCTCGCCATCCCCTTTTAACCACTTCCCCGACCCCAGTCGTCTTCAGTCCCTGCAGGTTTCCGGAGCACCTCCTAACCTCGGCTGCCACCCACCCCAGGCTCTTCTTCCCCAAGCTTGCACCTCACCCTCCTCCTCCTTCCTCTGCACTGTCGGTCTTTGGAGAACCCCCTTCCCTCCCCTCAAGGGTCTGATCTGTAGAAGGGACCCCCCCCGCCCCCCCCGGAGCACTCCCCCCGTCCAGGCCCAGCTACCCACGGCCCCCTCTCGGGGAGCTCCCCAGCAGCCCGGCTTCCCTCCGATCCCCCTTCCCTGCATCCTCTCAGGAACCAAAGCCTTTACCAGGGCACACATCACCCCCTTCCCTAGCCAATGTTTCTTACCTCGCCCCCCTGGAATCCAAACACCTCACCTTAGCGACCAAACGCCCCATCCTGGGTCCAAGAGCCCTTCCCCTCTGAAGGTCCAGAGGCTCCATCCTGGGTTCAAATACCCCCTTGGAGGGCTCAGGTGCCCGTTCTGGGGGCTAGAGAACCCATCTGGTGCTAAAAGTCGCTTTAGGAAGCCCCTAACCCCCTTTTGGGATCCAAACGTCCCGCTCTGGGTTCGAATGCCCTCGATAGGGGGGCAGAGAGGGGTCCAGAGGCGCTCTCCGGGGCCCAAACGCCCCCCATTCTGGGTCCACTCGCGCTCTCGGGGGTCCTGCCCCGCCGTGCCCGCCTCAGAGCCCCCAGCCTCGGCGGCCCTACAGCCTCACTCACCATGGCGAGGCCCGGGGTGTCCGGAGCGCGGGGATCAAGGTTCCTCCGGCGGCGGCAGCAGCTGCAGCAGCTTGAGCTCCGCCGCGCGTCCGCGCCTCTACACTCACTGCCCGCAGCGCGCGCCGCCGCCGCCGCCGCCGCCGCCGCCGCCCGCCCCAACGGTCCCTCAACGGCCGCCGCGCGCGCCCCGCCTCACCCGGCCCGGCCCCGCCCCGTCCCGTCCCGCCCCGCCCGGTCCGCGCGCCGCCGCACTGCGGCTCTCACGGATCCCTCCGCTCCTCTCCCCGCACTGCCGGGCCCGCGGATCTCTCGCTCCCACCCCGTTCGGGGCTGGGTTTGTGGCCGGCCGCGCGCGCGCGCGCACCCGCCGCGGGACTACTTTCCGTCGCCGCGCGCCCCGCCCCCTGGGCCCACTCTACTTTTCTCCTCGGCGGAGGGGCACTTCTCGGCGGCGCGTGACGCGTTCCTGTGTGAGCCGCGCCGCTATTGGGCCCGGGCGACGGCGGAAATGAGAGCGCGGTGCCGATTGGTCCGGCCTTCCCTGCAATGCGTCAAACTGGGGCGAGCCACTGCGTGGTGGTGGTGGGCAGCCTGAAATGTGTGGCTGTGTGAGCTGTGAGGCGTAATGAGGCGAAGGGGAAAATTGTGTGACTGTTAGAGAAGCAAATACATCATCTTCGCGGTCAGGGAGTGGTAAAGGGGTGGCGGAAGATGCAGAAGCACTTTCTCGGCTCTCCCCTCTAACGGATGGAAGATGGTGCAATCCAAAATGCTGGCCTGGAAGCCCCGCCCCCAACTGGGCCCTAAGATGTGGCGGGGTCTTCAAGGTTCCTTTCTTCCCCTAAAGGTACTGCCCGTTGGGACAGGTGCGTGCACCCTGAGACACCTTTTACAGGTGTCCGGAACCCCTATCCCCGCTTCACTCCTGATTGGCTCAGGGTCTGTGAAAGTGGGGCCGTCGCAGGACAGCCTCTGGGAACAGGGCGTTAATTCAGTCATGCATTAAAAAAGACTGAATTGGGTGCCTCGTGTAATGTAGGGACCCGTGATTGGCTGGGCTGGGGAGACCAAACTTCCCAACCATTGTCCTGTTGTCTTGCAGACCACTTGACTCTTGCACTGCTTGTTCTAAGGTTCCAGCCATAAGAGGAAAAAGAGTGCGAAGGTTAGCTGAGACTGTTTACTGGAGCTCAGAAACGCTCCCCTTCTCTTGTTTAGGATGGGAGCTGCTATTCGATTACATGTCCCGTACCCGTCTCGGTGATTGGCTGAGGAATGGCGAGTGAGCCATAATTATCATTATGTCCCACCTGGAACAGGATGTAGGCTAATGAGAGTCTTTCCCTGGGTTTTTGGATCTAGAGTTTGGGGACAGGAAGCCTTTTCCTTTTGCATGGTGAGGCTGTGAAGAAATAGGCTGGCACTGTCTGTGGCCATTTTCCCACCCTGGAGGGGAGAATTAAAGTGATACCAGGGAGAAGCAAAGAAGAGATGGAGTGAGAGAGTCCTGTTGCCATTCACTTCCCTGGTTCCAGTACTCTTGAGGCCAGCTGCACAACCATCATGCCAGGATTTTGAATTATATGAGCTATTAAAATTTCTCATTTATCCCAAACTGGTTTGAGTTGAATTTCTGTCACTTGCATCCAAAGATTTTCGGATGGATGTGAGCTGGGCTAAACCCTGTGTTGGTCATCAGCATTGGCCCTGAAACAGAGAAGGCCAAGGACCCAGTCAACATTTGCTGAACAAATAAGCAAAATGAAGTCAGGCTCATGCTCTCTCCCCCTTTCTCTCTCCTCCCTGTCTCTGAGTCTTGATTTCTGCCAGGCAGACCTTAACTTCTGAATTACTTAGGCCTATGAAATAATACTACTATTAACATGTTTGAGCACTTACTCTGTTCCATGCACCATTCCACTCGCTTTGCATCCATTAGTTTATTTAGTTCCTACAATATCCCTATGGGTTTGTTACTTCCATTTTCCACCTGATGAAACTGCTTTATTGCCACTGGAATTAGATGAGACAAGAGAGGTATGAAAGCTTGACCAAAAACAGAGAAGTGAAGTAGCTTGCCCATGGTCACACAGTAGGAGGTAGAGTCAGGATTTGATCCCCAGCAGTTTGCCTGAAAACCCCACACTCTTAAACACCATTACACTACCAGTGGGAGAGATCATATTTGTCTTCTATATCCATTTTCCCTGTCTTCCAGCATAATAGAAGTTTAGCTGGGCACATTGCCATCCTGAATAAAAACTACATTTCCCAACCTTCCTTGCAGTTATGAGTGGTCATTTGATTGAATTCTGGCCAAAAAGGATAGTGATATATGAAACTTCTGGGTATACCGTTAAAGGGGAGGACATGCCCTCCTTCTCCTCTTGCCTGCTAGTAGAGCAGCCCTTGTAGGCATTAGATGAGAGACCAATGGTGACCATACTCACCTGGGATCTTGATGATTGCCTGGAGCAGAGCCCACCCTTCCATCCCCAGTGCCAAACTTTTATTCAAGAGAGAAATAAATTTCTGTATTGCTTAAGCCACTGTTATTTTGGATCACTTTGTTATAACAGCCAAACATATACATGTCTCCTTTTTGGTTACTGCCCTTGCTTTGGTGGAAGCTCTTATGCCTACATTAGTGAGGGGTCATGTGGTTCAGGCGTAAACCAATCAGCATGTCCTACTTCCATACCTCTGAGTGGTTCAGAGCTAATATAGTATGACTCTTTATTTTTTTCCAGGCGTGGCATAATTTACATTCAATAAAATGCCACAGATCTTAAAGTGTTCAGTTCAATGAGTTTTGATCATTGTCTAAGCCATGTAACCACCACCCAAGACAAGCTGTAGAACATTTCCATCATCCCAGAAGTTAGCTCCCTTGTGGCTCTTCCCAGTCAATTCCTGTCCCCCTCAAGCAACCATTGTTCTGGCTTCTGTCATTATAGATTAATTTTGCCTGTTCTAGAGTTTTGTAGAAATGGAATCATGTAGCATGCATTTTTCTGGTCTTGGCTTCCTTTGCTCAATGTAATATTTTTGAGCAAAAGTTGCATGGGAAAAAAAAAAGTTGCATGGAGCATACTTACACTAAAATGTGTTTTTTGTTGTTGGTCTGGAATTTCAAGTTCAACTGGAGTCCTATTGCTAACTCTGATGATCCTAACCTCAAAGCACCTTCTTTCCATGGTTGGGAAATGACCTTAGTGACCTTACAGGGGACCACCTGAACTTCCAGGCCTCAGGTTGTCCTATGCTACAGCCAGGCAAGAATCTTGATAGTGGCTTCAAATCTTCTGAGCTTTAGGAATGATCAATAAACTAAGGCTCAACCCCATTATCATCAACATCCCAGTTCACATCCATCAGCTGGACAAACACCAAGTCCAATAGCACTATCTGTTGCTGGATCCACGCCACGATCTGGTGACCCTGTTATTTCTCTGACCTCACCTCCCTACACTCTTCTCTCACTCTCTTGGTTCCAGCCACACTGGCCTCTTTGCTGTTCTTTGAACACATTTGGCTGACTCCTGCCTCAGAGCCTTTGTATTATTTCCTCTTCTTCAAATGCTCTCCCCATGATAGTTATGTGGTTTGTCTCCTCCTTTGCTTTGTTCAAATGACACGTCCTCAATGATGGCCTACCTTGACCATCCCATTTAAAATTGTAAACCAACACTCCCAATTGCCTTTACCTGGCCTTATTTTTTTCATAGGTGGGACCACTTTCTCAAATATGATATACTTTTCTTATTTATTCTATTTAGAGTTTGATTCTCCCACTGAAATGTAAGTTCCATGAGGTCTGATCTTTCCATTTTGTTCACTGTTGTATCTGCAGTGCCAAAAGCAGAGCCAGGAATATAATAGGTGCTCAATAAATATTTTTTAAAAATAACTAGATAAATATGGGTAGATGGAAATTCTCCTACAGTGCTGGTGGGAGAATATATTGATACAAAGACTCTAGTGAGTGTCCCATTTAGGGTAGGCTAGGTTATAGTACAGTAACAGCTGCAAAAATCTCAGTTAACACAGTTAAAATTTCTTTCTCACTCACATAAAATCCACCAAGGGTCTTGGCCTCTCTGCAGGACAGATGTCCTCCATGTGGTGACTTGGTGTCCCAGGCTCTTTTATCTCTCCTGAAGGTCTCTGTGTTGCCACAGCAGGGGAAGAGAGATTGGAGAATGTCCCAGGGAGTTTTCATTGTCTTAGTAGAAGTGACATCTGTCACTTCAGCTCACATTTCATTGTCCAGAACCAGCCACATGGTCCCATGTCACTGCTAAGGGATGGAGAAGTGTATTTTCTCCTGTGCCCCAGAAGAGGAAACAGGAAACAGAATTTGGTGACCATACCATGGTCTTGGTCATGGAGAGACATTTGACCATATCTGTTAAGTTGAACATGTACCTTTGCTAAAATCTAGCAGTTCTACTCTTAACTATATCCTTGATAAGTGGCTTTCAAATTATTTTGAATGAGCTTCACAGCAAGAACCACATTTTACATCATAACCCAGCCATATTTCATATATATATATTTTTTTCAGAAACTATATATTTAGTCTGAAACAAAAATTTCAGAAGCAGAACTTAGTCTTACTATAGGCAAGGCACTCTGATATTTTCTTTCCTATTCCATTTCATGTTTCAGAAATGATGCTCATTGTGACCTACTGATTCCACCAGCCTCATCGTGTGTGTGTGTGTGTGTGCGTGCATGCGTGTGTGTGTGTGTGTGTTTTAGCACTTCCTTACTTTCTGGCTACTACTTTATATGATGTTCCAGACTCATCTTATATATTTCTTGCTCCAGTCCTACAATCAGCCATTTCTCTAAGGAGCCCTGGCTCCTTTTATTGGAGAATGAGGTTAGAAACTAAGATCTGGGCTCTGAGTGTCCTTGTTGCTATTGATGATTGCTTTTCTTAACTCTACCTCTTTGCATTTTTATAGTGATTGCTCCAAGTATCCTTATATTGGTCACCTATCTGTGATTTTTTACCTCATTAAGTTTTCTTTTAAAAAATTATCTTATGTAATAGTCTGGAGGCGGGGTCAGATCAGGACTGGTTCAGTGGCTCAATGATGCAACCAAGGACTCAGACTTTTTTTCTCCTTCTGCTCTGGTATCTTCAATATTTTCTGTCTTTAAGCTCATTGCTTTATGGTGGCAAGATGGCTGCCACAGCTCCAGACGTTACTTCCCAAGCCAGTAACAGAAATCAGGATGGAATGGAATAAGTTTCTTTTATTTTCCTTTATCAGAGAGAATAAACCTTTTCTCAAAACCCCTTCAAATTCTATTGGCACAAAATGAGTCACATGATCACTCCTAAATCAATCACTAGCAAACAGGAACAAGGTTTAGACCAAACGAGGTTCACCTTTTGGGGCAAGGCACACTTTCCTTGAGCACATTGTTACCTGGTACCTGGACAAAACTGGGGTCGGGTTAGCAAGAAGGGTGTGTGGTGGGAAAAAGTTCCACCACATAAAAATGTCTTGGATTTTTCTTGGGAAATTCCTGGAAAAAAATAGGAAAGTTAAGTTGTCTATGACATGGGGAAACATTCTTAATCCCCTTCTTTACTCATTTCTATTTTGTCTCCAAACCTTTTCTCCCAAAGCAGTTTCCTCAAACTCACTTTCTTCCTCCAAAAATCATCTCCTGCAGCTGATTCAGCCCCAGTATTACTACATGAGGTCATCCAGGGCTGGTGGGTTGGCCCTGCCATCATCCACATGTGGCTTCCACGAACGTACCTAAGGAGCTGCTACAGTTGCTGCCACTTCCCAATTAGCAGGAAGGTAAAAAACAGGCAAAGAAGGGCATTTCGTGTTGTCACTGAGAAGATGCAGTAGTTAGGGTAAGTAATCTGAGATGCTGTAACAAATAAGCTCCCAAGTCTCAGTGGCTTAACACAATAAAACTGTATATATCTCACTCACACAATGTCTAATGTGGGAGTTCCTTTTAGGCAGATGGTCTTCAGAGACCCAGTTCCTTTTCTTTTATGGTTCTGTTATCCACGGCATACTCAAAATTCTCTTCTGGATCCTCTGTCCAGCCAGAATTTGGGGAAAGAGAGAACACAGAGGATCATGTGGTGACTTGTTCTGGATGTAGCTCATGTATTTTGATTGCATTTCATTGGCCAGAACCCAGCCCCAGGCCAGACATAACTGCAAGAGAGACTGGGAAGCCTATATGGCTGTTTGCCCAAGAAGAGGAAACAGGATTTGGTGGACACTGGCTATTCTTTGCCACAGGAGATGACCCACACTTTGCAAATATCACTTCTGCTCACATCCCATTGACCTAAATAGTGTTCATGGCCACTTCTAGCTATAAGGGAGGCTGATATTGTGAAACTGATATTTTATGGATTTTTTAAACTATAATTGTCTTAACTTACTTTAAGGATTAATTTGGGGAAGAATTGGCACGTCCTCATTTAAATTTTCTTCATTTGATTCCTACTAACTTGGGGCAGGATTATTTCTAGATATTTTAAAGTTTTTGTTGACAATCTGAATGGGATCCAATTTTCCACAATTTTCTAGCAGCCTGGTGTGTATTGACGTTATGACTTTTTATAAGTGATCTTGAATCCAGCCTCCTATTGAAGTTCGTTCTAATATTATATCAGCTTGTTCTCTAGGATTATTTCTAGGTAAATACAGATTCACTTTTTGCTCAGGGTCATTGCTACTCAAGATATCATTCTTTGTGCCATCACGAGGCAGCATTTGTTAAAGGGTGCTGTTTTTGTCTCCAGGATTTTCTTCCAAGCCATTGTCACCCATGCACAAGGTTAGATGTATGCAGAGAGCCAATGACATCTGTACGTGGACTGTTGCCTGGCTGACATTTGTTGAAGAGGAAGCCTGCATTCAGACACGTTAAAATGAGCAACCGAGAATTGATTAAATATGGCATTATTATCCATCCATACGTTTATGTATATATTTTCTGAATCATTTGAGAATAAGTTGCAGACTTCATGCCACATTATCTCCAAATGCTCAAATGTGAATTTCCTAAGAACAAAGACATTTGCCTATGAAATTACAGTTACAATGATCGAAATCAGGAAATTCAGCAATGATACAATTATCTAATCTATGAAGCTTTATCAAAGTTTGTCAATTGTTCCAATTATGACCTTTATAGCAAAAAAAAAAAAAAAAAAAGGTTTTTTTTTTCCTTTACTTTACCCAGCCAGGATGACATATTCCATTAACTATCATACTGCTTTAGTTTGGAACAGTTCCTCAGTCTTTCCTTGTGTTTTATGGCATTGACAGTTTTGAAATTTCATGTCAGTTATTTTGTAGAATGTCTATTTGAGTTGGTCTGATGTTTTTTCACGACCAGATTCAGGTTATATAGTTTTTAAAAAGAAAGACTGTCATAGAAGTCATTCTGTGTCCTCAGTGCATCTTATCTGGAGGCAGACGATGCATTTTGTCCCATTACTGGCAATGGTGATGTTTCTAGCTGTGAAGTTACTCTTTTTCCTTTTGTAATCAATAAGTAATCTGCAGGGAGATACTCCAACGCTGCGTAAGTATCAGTGCTCATCGGACCTTCCCCTGCTTGCTTTAGATTACTTAATTTTTTCCACAGATTGCTACCCAAGAACCATCCAGTCTTGGACTTCCCTGGTGATGCAGTGGTTAAGAATCCGCCTGCCAATTCAGGGGACACGGGTTCGAGACCTGGTCTGGGAAGATCCCACATGCCGAGGGGCAACTGAGCCCGTGCACCATAACTACTGAGCCTGCACTCTAGAGCTCGCAAGCCACAACTACTGAGCCTGCGTGCCACAACTACTGAAGCCCATGCGCCTAGAGCCCATGCTCCATAACAAGAGAAGCCACCGCAATGAGAAGCCCACGCACGGCAGTGAAGAGTAGTCCCTGCTCGCCACAACTAGAGAAAACCTGCGTGCAGCAGCGAAGACCCAACGTAGCCAAAAAAAAAGAGCCATCAAGTCTAAACGATGGGGTCCCCAAATGATGTACAGAACTCTTCAAAAGCAGGACTATAATTAGTGCTTTTCCATCTTTATATAAATTGTAAACACTCATCATATCTCTTTTCACCCCAGATGTGTAGGACAGCCTAATCTCAATCCCTTCATTAACCCTCTCCCAGTACAGGAATGGCGAGGACCATATTCAGCAAAAATGCTCCCAGGGGTCCTCATTCACGTCTGTGACCATTAAATGGCAGTGCGTGGGACCATTTGCACAGATTTCTGCCACCCTCTTTTCTTCCCTGGCAAAAGTGTCACAGACATTAAATTTCTGGAGGGGATGACTTTGTACTCTGGAAGCTCATTGCATGTTTCACCTTGGGGCATCTGTCGTTGCGGGTTAAACTGATGTAGTTTATTCCATTCATACGGCGTACATCCCAGCTTGTGCGCAGTTCTGATGGGGATAGGGACTGTGAACCTGGATGACCCAGTTGCAGCAGCTTGTGCCCCTACAGGGGCAGGGAGCAGCTGTGGCACCGATGGAAATAGATGTTAGCCACGATGGGCCGGAAGCACCTGCCAGCAACACCAATACTGCGTCTTGCCCCAGATCCTGCTCTGATCCCTACACCTTGCACCTCAGTCTTCCTTGGACCCCCCCACTGGATATTCTTTTGATTAGGAAGTTAGGAAAGTGAGGTTGCAATGGACCAGAGATACACAGATAGTGGCAAAGCTGGGGTTTGGACACTGGCCTGCCTGGCCACAAAGACTGGGATCTTGACCTTGGTGTTTCCAGAATTACCCACTGAGTTATCTGGAGGTCTTTGGTAAGCCATTCAATAACAGGCAGGTCCAGCCCATGGATCCTTAAATATCCCCGCAAAGAGATACCTTCTCCCCAAACGACACCTTTTGTCCTCAAAACAAGTCTTGGATTCTTAGGGTTCCAAGGCCAAGGCTAGGCAGGGTCTTCAGCCTCCCATCTTCCCCCAGTAAAACACCCCCTCCTCCCAGAGAGTGGGCAAGGTGAGGTCAAGTGGGAGATTTCCCTCTACCTCATGCTGCCTTCTGGAGTGTGGCAGATTTTATTTTCTGGAGATGGCCACAAAAATGTCTCACGTCCCACATGCTCTTCTAGAACCTTGCCATTCCTGCATCAAGAGTGGAGTCTGTGTCTCCTTCCCTGGAATCCGAGTGGGCCTTGACCAATAAAGTGGAAGTGATGTTACGTATATCCAAAGCTAGCTTGTAAAAATGCTACACACTTCTGAGTTGTTCTCTTGGGACGCTTGCTCTTGGAATCCAGCTGCCATACTGTAAGGAAGCTCAAGCAGCCAGAGGAAGGAACCATGTGGAGAGGAAATGAGGCCTCAAGCCCTCAGTTCCAGCTGAGCTCCCAGAAGACAGCTCACATGAGTGTGCCATTTTGAAAGCAGATTCTGATGCTCTCCAGGTGATACCATGTGGAGCAGAGTACTGTCCCTGCCTTCTCCAAATTGCAGGTTTCTGAGCAAAATAAATAATTGTTTGGTTTTTTTTTTAAGTTTTAATTAATTTATTTATTTATGGTTGTATTGGGTCTTCGTTTCTGTGCGAGGGCTTTCTCTAGTTGCGGCAAGTGGGGGCCACTCTTCATCACGGTGCGCGGGCCTCTCACTATCGCGGCCTCTCTTGTTGCGGAGCACAGGCTCCAGACGCGCAGGCTCAGTAGTTGTGGCTCACGGGCCTAGTTGCTCCGCGGCATGTGGGATCTTCCCAGACCAGGGCTCGAACCCGTGTCCCCTGCATTGGCAGGCAGATTCCCAACCACTGCCCCACCAGGGAAGCCCAATAATTGTTGTTTTAAGCCACCAGATTTTGGGGGTGATTTGTTATACAACAATAGATAACCGAGACAAAAAAACTAAGCAACTACCAGTTGTCTCTCAGTCTCCACAGGGGATTGGTTCCAGGAACCCGCCCCCCCGCCCCCCAGCCACTGCCATGGGTACCAAAATCCTGAGATGCTCAAGTCCCTCACATAACATGGCATAGTGCATGCATATAACGTACGCACATCCTTGTGTGTACTTTAAACCATCTCTAGATTACTCATAATACCTAATACAGTGTATTTGCTACGTAAATAGTTGCTGGAGCATAACAAATTCAAGTTTTGCTTTTTGGAAATTTCTGGAATTTTTTTCAAATATTTGTGATCCGAGGTTAGTTGACTCCGTGGATGGGGAACCCCTGGATACAGAAAGACTATAATCAGAAAATGTCACAGTTGTCACCTAGGTCCAGAAAGCACTTTTTGCACTGAGTCAGGGCCACACTCAAATCCAAATCCTGTCTCTCTTCCTAAATAACGTAGTCCAGAAGAGCAGAACCCTTGGAGCCAGGCAGACATGAGTTCATAATCCTGGTTCCAGTACTTCCCAGTTGTGTAACCTTGGGCAATTTAATGGGCCTCTCTGAACCACAGTCTCCTCTTCTATGAAATAGGCACAATAATTTTTCTCCCTAAATCTATAAGGAGGATTTAGTGAGATTATGTATCTCAAGTGCTTAGCCAAGAACATAGCACATAACAAGTGCTCAATAACTGTTAGCCATGATTTACCAGGACAATTATATGGTTGGATGTTGAAAGCCCCTTGCTGGATAATCTCTCTTGAAGGTAGATTGGGAGCCTTCTGGATCCTACCACACTTCCTCTGTGCTGAATTTCTCTGCCTAGAGTCAGAGAGACCTGGGATTAAATAACTCATGGCTCCTCCAGTTTCTGGCTGTGTGACCTTGGTCAAGAGACTTAACCTCTCTGTTTTTGGAGTCCTCATCTGCAGAAAGCGGGAGGGTCATATTTCCTCCTTAAGGGGTTGCAATGAGGTTGGATAGTGTGGAAGGCATAACACAATGCCTGGCACACAGTAGGTGTCCATAGCGTGTGCTGAGAGAGGGAGAGGCTATTCCTTCATCCTCTGCAGAATCTGCAGGGATCTCTGTCCTCGCTCTGTCCTCCATCGCGAGCCTGACCAGGGGGCTGGTGGTGGTGAGCGCTCCAAAGAGGAAGCGAGGGGAGGGGGTGTCTCCTAGCAGGGCCAGACCTGTTGTTCTCTCATTTCCCACCAGCGGGCGCTCAGGTGAAGTTAGGATTGCAACTCACCGCCATCGCGGTGACCATAGCTACCGCCATTTGTGCACATAGGGGCTGAGCGCTTTGGTTCACTGAAATGAGTCAGGATTCTCAATGTTTTCCCTAAAAGTAAGAAATCTAGCAGAGTCACAGGCTTTTATTTCCATTATGTTTGTGGGAGAAAAGTGCCAACGATCCTCTTCAGATTGAGAGAGAGAGAAAACCGACATTTATTCCTTTTAACAATAGAGATGATGTTATCACTATGGCAACAAATGATCAAGGAAGACAACCAATCAGAATTGCAGATTTCTCTCAGAGGTTATTTTTCTCAAGATATGGCAACAATTTCAAGGAGACTCTCAAAGACTCTTTTGTTCAAATTATCCTTCAAGGACAGTCTTAAATGAACAGAACAGGTTGGTGACAGGAACTCAAGCCTCCAGATTGCACAGGAAAACCAGATGGGTGTTCTCAGTTTGTTTCCTTATGCGGCAGATTCTTTAGATGGGCTTTATTATGCAAAACAGTATCTCTGTGTGTAGCTGCAGGGAAGAGAGAACATCTTCACCTCTTTTAGTTTTTACTTTTTTTTTTTTTGGCCGCACGGCATGTGTGATCATAGTTCCTTGACCAGGGATTGAACCTGCGCCCCCTGCATTGAAAGCGCAGTCTTAACCACTGGACTGCCAGAGAAGTCCCTCTTTTTTTACATTTTAAACATTATTTTTATTAAAAATTTAAAATCACTTTATCAAACTGCATTGGCTAATAGTTGAGAACTTGCATTTTAAGGAGCTGATTCTGAATATCCTTGGTTGACATCACAGGCAAAAAGCAGCATCTTGATCTTGGACTTCTCAGCCTCCAGAACTGTGAGAAAATATATGTCTGTTGTTAAAGCCACCCAATTGAGGGTATTTGTTATCAAAGCGTGAGCAGACTAAGACATTGAGCTCCCTTCTTCCGCCCATAGCCTCAGGGACCCACAGAGTAACACACACCTTTCCTCCAACCCCATCCCCTACGCACCCCTGAACAAGGGTGTTTGTCCCAGATCAGCCTGAGTGGGTAGAGTTTGAAAAAAAGTTCTATTTTCCTAGAATTCTTCTTTAGTTGAGGCACTGTCATAATAACCACCCTTCATCTTGCTCCCTTTCCAGCTGTGCTCTGCCTGGAATAGAGATACGCTCACAGAAATTGAGCTCTGTAGAGTTGTGGCTTCTCAACAGAAGCTACTCCAGGTGTTTCAAGCAGAGGAAATTTAATGCAGGGCATTTATTACAAGGGTGTCCAAAGGGCCAGAAGAGCAAGAGCCAGAAGGGGATGGTGGGGGGGGGGGGGAAAGAAGTAGCGTGTATCAGTCCTTCATTCCTTTTTCATGACTGAGTAATATTCCATTGTACAGATACACTGTACTTTGTTTATTCATTTATCTGTTGATGGCCATTTGGGCTGTCACTACCTTTTGGCTGTCGTGAATAATGCTGCTGAGAACATTGATGTACAAGTTTTTGTTTGAACACTTCAGGATTTCTGTTGCTGGGTGATGACAATTTTCTAAAATTGATGTGGCTGATGGCTGCACAGCTCAGGGAATATGCCCCAAACCACTGACTAGTACACTTTAAAAGGGTGGATTTTTCTGGCATGTGAATTATATACCTATCAAGCTGTTACAAAAACCCTGAAACTGTTCGAACTTAATTTTACATTTACTCACATAAACTTGTGATAGGAGGCAAAGCACACAGATTCTTTTCATAACTCCAGGAGTTTCTCTGGCCTTTCTGCTTGAGGTGATTTAATTATAACTGGATTAGTGATGATGTCATGAAGGGTTAAATCTCAAACCTGAGGGATAAGTTCTATTTCCTGAACACACAATAATTAAACACACCTCCCAGTAGCAAATGTGTAAGCCAAGTTTGTGGTCATCTCAGCCTCAAGGTTAAAGATGAAATTCCAGAGATTTCCCTGGTGGTCCAGTGGTTAGGACTCCACTCTTTCACTGCTGTGGGCCCAGGTTCAGTCCCTGGTCTGGGAAGTAAGATCCCGCAAGCCATGCTGCGTGGCCAAAATTTAAAAAAAGAAAAAGAAATTCCAGAATGAATGAACACAGGTGATGATGCAGAAAGGCACCTCTCAGTAGCAATCTCTTGGCGAAGAAACCAGCCAGGAAACACTCTTTTGTCACAAAACGGAAATCACTTGTATAGATCCAACCTTCTTTTTTTAAAATATTTTTATTGGGCTTCCCTGGTGGTGCAGCGGTTGAGAATCCGCCTGCCAATGCAGGGGACACGGGTTCGAGCCCTGGTCTGGGAAGATCCCACATGCCACGGAGCAACTAAGCCCATGAGCCACAACTACTGAGCCTGCGCGTCTGGAGCCTGTGCTCCGCAACAAGAGAGGCCGCGGTAGTGAGAGGCCCGCGCACCGCGATGAAGAGTGGCCCCCGCTCGCCACGACTAGAGAAAGCCCTCGCACAGAAACGAAGACCCAACACAGCCAAAAATAAATAAATAAATTTATAAAAAAATAAAATAAAATATTTTATTTATTTATTTATTTATTTATTTTGGCTGCACTGGGTCTGAGATGCGGCATGAGGGCTTCTTAGTTGCAGCATGCGAACTCTTAGTGGCCGCATGCGTGCGGGATCTAGTTCCCTGACCAGGGATCAAACCCGGGCCGCCTGCATTGGGAACTCAGAGTCCTACCCACTGGACCACCAGGGAAGTCCCTAGATCTAACTTTCAATCATTCATTCCTTCGAGAAATATCTTTTGAGCAGCTACTGCATGCCAGATGCTGTTCAAGGCTAGACTCTCTTGACACCAAATCTATTGACATTTGGGGCCTGTATTGGTTTCCTATGGCTTCTGCGACAGATGATTGCAAATTTACTGGCTTGAAACAACACACATTTATTCTTTGACAGTTCTAACGGTCAGACATCCAAAATGGGTCTTAATGAGCTAAAATCAAGGTGTCAGAAGGGCTGTATTCCTTTTGTGGGGGTGGGGCGTTAGTAGAGAATCTGTTATCTCTTTCCTTGCCTTTTCCAGTTTCCAGAAACCATGTGCTTTCCATGGCTTGTGGCCCCTTCTTCTACCCTCAAAGCCAGGAACGTCAGGCCAGGTCCTTCTCATGCTGCCATCTCTCTGGTTCTCTCTTCTTATTTCCTCTTCCACTTTTAAGGATTCTTATGATTACCTTGGGTCCACCCAGATAATCCAGGATAATCTCCCCATTTTGTTTTATTTTTAATTCCTATGCAGTTGAATTTATTTATTTATTTATTTATTTATTTAGGCTGCACCGCGTGGCTTGTGGGGATCTTAGTTCCCCAACCAGGGCTCAAACCTAGGCCCTTGGCAGTGAGAGCTGGGAGTCCTAACTACTGGACCGCCAGGGAATTCCCAATCTCCCTAATTTAGGTTGATTTAGCAGCCTTAATTTCATCTGCCACCCTAATTCTTCTTGGCCATGTATTCTAACATGTTCCTCGGTTCTGGGGATTAGGACACAGAGAGCTTTGGGGGGTCATTATTCTGTCTGCCATGGGCAGGATCATTCTTGGGGGGGGGTGTATGTGTGTGTGTTGAGGCGGCTCTCTTGTACACTGATGGGCATTTAGAATCCCTGCCCCACCTCCACTTCTGACTCCAGTTGTGACAGACAAAAAGGTTTCACTGCCGGATGCCTCTTGAGGGGGCCCCCATCAAGAGCTGCTGTTCTAGGTCCTAGGAATCCAGAGGTGGACAAAACAGACAAGTTCTTGCTCTTTCGGATTTTGCATTTTTCCAGTGGAACCGGCGCATTAACCACAACTCACCGGGAAACACTGTGTCTCCAGTATCTCCATTCAAGGTTCCCATTTGTACCTTTGGAACTCATCACCCATGGTTTCCATGTAATTGCAGCCAAGGCCCAATGGGACCTGGTGCTCCGGCAGCAGGGCTGGGTGCGAGAGCCGTATGGGGAAGACATCAGTACAGAGATGACGTGGGGACCATCCCTGAGAAGTGGGAGCTCCTCCCCGCCCCCGTCTACATGGATGACAGGCGTCAGCCCTGGGCTTCTGTCCTTTGCACTCTGATCATCTCTCTGATGGCTTCTTACCAGCCTCCCTCACGGCCTCCCCTTCCCTGGTCTGTGCATGGTACATGGCTGACCCGTGCTCAGGCCCTCTCGGCATCTTCACCCTTTCACCCTGATCTTATTCGTCTCTATGCTTCTCTTTCTAATGACATTTCCTGCCTGCCTGCCTGCATCTTTGTCCTCAGCCCAGCCATATCAGTTTCCTGTTGCCGCTGTAACAAATCACCACAAATTTAGTGGCTTAAAATAACACGTACGAATTATCTTACAGTTCTGGAGCAGAGGTGATTGACGCGGGTTATATATGACTAAAATAAGGTGTCGGCAGGGCTGTGCCCCTTCTGGAAGCTCTGGAGAGAATGCATTTCCTAACCTTTTTCCAGCTTCTAGAAGCCACCTGCCTTCCTTGGCTTGTGGTCTTGAGACAGGCTGGGACCTGGGACCCTTTGCTGCAGTGCTGCCATGCTTGCACCTGGACACACCTCTCCTCCAGCAACAAAATACAAAGAAACTGTATGGGACTAAAAATAACTGCGTGCATGTGCACTTGGGGCAAATTCTGGACAAAAGATACAAAGAGACCAAAAAACCCAACTGCCACTTTTGAAGAGCCTGGAGCAAAAGCAGGGTACTGCGCATGCCCCCTGCACACAACACCACCTAAGGGGTGGGCAAAACACCTATGCCGCCCCTCCGGCCCGACCCCTGGACACACCCCATGTAAGGAACAAGCTCGCCCCCCCTTCCCCGCCCCAGGGAGCAAGCCAGCAAGGGAAACTGTTGTTTGTTCGCGCTCCCCTCTGCTGCAGCAGGGGCCCCAATAAAGCCTTGCCTGAATTTCTTGTCTGGTGTCTGATCAATTTCTATTGATTAAGGAGGCCAAGAACCCTGGTCAGTAACAGTCTCTTCTCCATCTGCAAAGCCAGCAGCAGAGAATCTTCCATTCTCTCCCTCTCTGACCTCTACCTCCATCATCACATCTTCTCTCTCTCTCTCTCTCTCTCTGGCATCCCTCTTTTCCTTACTGTATTAGTTTTCTGGAGCTACTGTAACAAAGTACCACAAATTGGGTGGCTTGAAACAACAGAAATTTATTATCTCATGGTTTTGGTCCAGTGGTTAAGAATCCACCTTCCAATGCAGGGGACGAAGTATCGATCCCTGGTCGGGAAAATTAGTTCCCACATGCCTCAGGGTAACTAAGCCCGCGCGATGTAACTACTGAGCCTGCGTGCTCTGGAGCCCCGGCTCCACAACTAGAGAGAAGCCCGTGCGTGGAAAAGAAAGATCCCGCATGCTGCAGCGAAGATCCCATGTGCCGTGACTAACACCCGATGCAGCCAAATAAATAAATAAATATATTTTTAAAAAAACAACAAAGAAAATCAAGGTGTTGGCAGGGCCAAGTTCCCTCTGAAACCGGTAAGGGAATCCTTCCTTGCCTCTTCCAGCTTCTGGGGGTGGCCGGGGCATTCCTTGGCTTGCAGCTGCATCACTGAACTGTCTGCTTCCATCTTTACATGGCATCCTTCCCTCGCATCCTCACCTTGTCTTCTTATAAAGACGCCAGTTATATTGGATTAAGAACCCACCCTACTCCAGTCTGACCTCTTTTTTTAAAAAAATTTATTAAATTTATTTATTTTTGGCTGCTTTGGGTCTTCGTTGCTGCGCATGGGCTTTCTCTAGTTGCGGCGAGCGGGGGCTACTCTTCATCGCGGTGCGCAGGCTTCTTATTGCGATGGCTTCTCTCGTTGCGGAGCACGGGCTCTAGAGCGCAGGCTCAGTAGTTGTGGCGCACGGGCTTAGTTGCTCCGCGGCATGTGGGATCTTCCCGGACCAGGGCTTGAACCCGTGTCCCCTGCATTGACAGGGGGATTCTTAACCACTGTGCCACCAGGGAAGCCCAGACCTCATTCATTCATTCATTCATTTACTTATGGCTGTGTTGGGTCTTCGTTTCTGTGCGAGGGCTTTCTCTAGTTGTGGCAAGCGGGGGCCACTCTTCATCGCGCTGCGCGGGCCTCTCACTATCGCGGCCTCTCTTGGTGCAGAGCACAGGCTCCAGACGCGCAGGCTCAGTAATTGTGGCTCACGGGCCTAGTTGCTCTGCGGCATGTGGGATCTTCCCAGACCAGGGCTCGAACCCGTGTCCCCTGCATTGGCAGGCAGATTCTCAACTACTGCGCCACCAGGGAAGCCCCCAGACCTCATTTTAATTTAACTAATTACATCTGCAACAACCCTATTTCCAAATAAGGTCACATTCTGAGGTCCTGGGGGAGAGGACTTCAATATATATTTGGGGGGAACATTCTGAGGTCCTGGGGGAGAGGACTTCAATATATCTTTTTGGGGAACACAATTCAACTCCTAACACTTATTAAGACCATGGTGTTTACAATGGGCCCACCCAGGGAACCAGGATAACTCTTGATCACAACAGCCTTTTTCTTTTTTTTTTTTGGCCACTCTGTGCAGCATGTGGAATCAGTTCCCCGACCAGGGATGGAACCCATCCCATGCCCTGCAGTGGAAGTGTGAAGTCTTAACCACTGGACCGCCAGGGAAGTTTCCCGATCTCAACAGCCTTAATTTAATCACAGTGAAACATTCCCTTTTGCTATGTAGCGTAATATTTTCACGGGTTCCGGGGATTCAGACGTGAACATCTTTGGGGGGCATTATTCTGCCGGCCACACCAGCCTTGTCTCTGAGTTCCGGGCTGGATAGCCACAGGCTCTGTGGATGCCCCTCCCTTGGTGTTCAATGAGTTATTTTTTAGAATAAGTATGTACGGATCGTTGCATGGGACATACTTACACTAAAAAAGGTATTTGATGTTTTTCTGAGATTTAAGTTTAACTGGGTGTCCTGTGTTTTCTGTGTTTCATGGAGTCAGAATTGTTAAAACTCCCCAGTTTGTCACATATTCTGTTGTTTACCAGCATTTCCCACCAGATGGAGCCGTGGTCATATTTATAATCACCTTAACTCATGTACTTGTGATAGGCAACCTCTAAGATGGTCTCCAACGATCCCGCCACCAGGCATTTACATCCTTCTGAGATTTATACCCCTTTGGGGGTAGGTCAGATGTAGTGACTGGCTTCTAACAAATACAATATGGCAAAAAAGATGGTATGTCGCTTCTGGGATTAGATCGCAAAGCCTCTGGAGGATGGAAGCTCAAGTAAGTGAGAAAAGAGAATCATCAGGACCAGGGGTAGCTGTGATGTAGAAGGACAGTGAGAGATACTAGAAGCCAAAGGAAAGTGGCTGTGGAGAAGAAGGAGGGTGTTTATACATTGAACGATCCAACAGACATTTATCAAGTACCTAGAAACTAGAGTTCACAATTTTGTGGGTCAGGAAGTCAGAAAGGCTTTGGTTGGATGTTCATCTCGGCTCTGCGTGGCATCAGCCGAGGCAGCTGGGGCTGGAGGATACATTTTCAAGATGGCTTCTTCACTCACAGGCCTGGAGCTTCGATTCTCCTGGGCCTTCTCACTGCAGAATGCTCTTAGGGTAGTTGCAATTCTTACACGGCAGGTCAGGGCTCCAGGAGGTCACAATGGAAGCTGCTTGTCCCCTAAAGGCTGGGTCCAGGACTGGCATAATGTCACTTCTGTCATATTTTGTTGGTCAAAGCAGTCAGGTGTTCTGGCCCAATCAGTCTAAGACCACCAGAAACAAACCTGTTGTATTATTTGTTAGGGCTGCCGTAACAGTACATATCGCAAACCGGGTACCTACTTGCGGTCAGTCCTGCTGTTCTCTCACCGACCACCAGATGGCGCGCTGGATTTGATATTAACACTTGCCATTAGCAGGAGAGTAGACGCTGTGCTAAACGCTTTTGTTAATTTAGTTGGGATGAGACTTTCGATTTCTTTGTTAAAAAGCAAGTCTAGAGAAGACTTGGGCCTTTATTTCATAATGTTCGTGGAAGGATAGAAATAATCTTTTCCTGATTTGATAGAGAAGACCTATGGTTATTTATTCTTTAAAAAATAGACTGGGCTTCCCTGGTGGCACAGTGGTTGAGAGTCTGCCTGCCAATGCGGGGGACACGGGTTCGAGCCCCGGTCTGGGAGGATCCCACAGGCCGCGGAGCAGCTGGGCCCGTGAGCCACAACTGCTGAGCCTGCGCGTCTGGAGCCTGTGCTCCGCAACAGGAGAGGCTGCACCGCGATGAAGAGTGGCCCCCACTCGCCGCGACTGGAGAGAGCCCTCGCGCAGAAACAAAGACCCAACACAGCCATAAATAAATAAATAAATAAATAGACTGTTTAATCTTGTTAACACCATGGCAACAAATATCAAGGAAGACAGCCAATCAGAAAAGTAGGCTTCTTTGGGAGGTTATTTTTCTTTGGAAATTGCAACAGTTTCTAAGAGAATCTCCCAGACTCTTATTCAAATTCTCTTTCCAAGGACAGGATTAAATTGAACAGAGAACGGAAGAGGCTGGTAACAGGAAAATTCACTCAAGCCTCCTGGCTGTACAGGAAAACAAGATGGATGTTTGGGGATTATTCTCAATCTGCCACTCTACGGAAGCTGATTTTTATTTTATTTTATTTTTTAATTTTAATTTTAATTTTTGTCTTTTGGCCACACCGTGCGCCTTACGGGGATCTTGGTTCCCCGACCAACGTCCTGGGCAGTGAAAGCGCAGAGTCCTAACCACTGGACGGCCAGGGAGTCCCCTCGAAGCTGATTCTTCAGAAGGATTTATGATACGAGGTAGTATCCCTCCCATGGAAGCTGCAGGAGAGAAGGGACAGCTTCATCTCTCTCTCTTTGTTTTAATGTTTAACAGTTATTTTTGTGGGCTTCCCTGGTGGCGCAGTGGTTAAGAATCTGCCTGCCAGTGCAGGGGACACAGGTTTGAGCCCTGGTCCAGGAAGATCTCACATGCCATGGAGCAACTAAGCCCATGCGCCACAACTACTGAGCCTGCACTCTAGAGCCCGTGAGCCATAACTACTGAGCCTGCGAGCCACGACTACTGAACCCTGCATGCCTAGAGCCTGTGCTCTGCAACAAGAGAAGCCACTGCAATGAGAAGCCCGCACCCCGCAATGAAGAGTAGCCCCCACTAGCTGCAACTAGAGAAAGCCCGTGTGCAGCAATGAAGACCCAATACAGCCAAAAATAAATAAATAAAATAAATAAGTTTATTTTTAAAAACTTATAAAAATTAATTTTTCGGTGGGCATGAGTTCACCTCAGTCGTTAATAATGTTGATTGGCTGATCTAACAATCACTTCCAACCCCTTTCCCACATACTACTATGATACTATAAAAGCTAAAAAAGCCAGCTCCCTTTTTTCCCAGACTCCCTTGCAGCTACTGGTATGCAGTGAGCCAGTTCTGGCCAATGAGTGTGCTGAGGGCTTTTGGGAAATATTTTTGCTGCTGGATAAAAGAGGAGGGGCATGAGAGGAAAGGACTCTCATCACCCCCACCTCCCTGCTTTTTGCTTGTTGTGTGAAAAGGTGATGCCTGGAGGTTGGCAGCCATTTTGTAACCATAAGGCAACAAGCTGGAAGGCAAAAGCTAATAAGTGGAGGAATAGAAAGATTCTAGGTTCTTGATAACATACTTGACTGATTAAATCCAGAAGCCTCCTTCCTCCAAAATTTTAGTTAAAAAGCTAAGAAATATCCTTTTTGCTTATGTCTGCTGTCAGTTTGGTTATCTGTAACTTGTAGCCAAAACACCCCTTGCTGATCCATGCTCCTTTCCAGATTGCACTAGAGCAGCGCTCCCAAACTCAGATATCCAGAGACCAGGTAGCTGATGTGAAAATGAAGCTGCTATAACTTTATTTTCCTTTTACTTACATAAACTTATAAAAGGAGAAAAAGCACACTGATCTGTTTCTTAACTCCAGGAGACCCTTCCCACTTTCTGGACAAGGTGAGTTAATTACAACAGGATTAGTGATGCTTTAGTCAGGGAGTTAAATATTTCCAGCTGGAGTGATGCATTCTATTTCCTATTTTTTTTTTTTTTTTTAGGTGTGGCTCTTTTATTTATTTATTTATTTTTGGCTGCGTTGGGTCTTCGTTGCTGCGCACGGGCTCTTCTCTAGTTGTGGTGAGCGGGGGCTACTCTTCGTTGCGGTGCGCGGGCTTCTCATTGCAGTGGCTTCTCTTGTTGCAGAGCATGGGCTCTAGGCACACGGGCTTCAGTAGTTGTGGCTCACGGGCTCTAGAGCGCAGGCTCAGTAGTTGTGGCGCATGGGCTTAGTTGCTCTGCGGCATGTGGGATCTTCCCGGACCAGGGTTCGAACCCGTGTCCCCTGCATTGGCAGGCGGACTCTTAACCACTGCACCACCAGGGAAGCCCTATTTCCTATTTTTTAAATGTGCAATGAATAAAGTTTCTCACCACAAATATTTTTTAAAATTAATTAATTAATTAATTTTTGGCTGCTTTGGGTCTTTGTTGCTGTGCGCAAGTGGAGGCTACTCTTCGTGGTAGTGCACGGGCTTCTTGTTGCAGTGGCTTCTCTTGTTGTGGATCATGGGCTCTAGGAGTGCAGGCTTCAATAGTTGTGGCATGTGGGCTCAGTAGTTTGTCTCGCAGGCTCTAGAGCACAGGCTCAGTAGTTGTGGCGCATGGACTTAGTTGCTCTGCGGCATGTGGGATGTGGGATCTTCCCGGACCAGGGCTTGAACCCATGTCCCTTGCATTGGCAAGCGGATTCTTAACCACTGCGCCACCAGGGAAGCCCCTCTCACCACAACCATTTGAAACACGCTTTGTAGGAACTATGGCCTCAGGGTGAAGAGTTACATTCCAGAAGGTATCAACACAAAACCAGTGGGGTTAAAATGGCCTCTTATAGGCAAGCTTCTCATTCATTCATACATTCATTCATTCATTCATCGGACGTTTATTTTCTCCTCTGTGCCACACACAGTGCAGGGCATTGGGGATTCAGCAGTGAACAATCAGGCACTGGTCCCTGTTTGTAAGGATCTTACATTCTTGAAACTTAACCAGAACCTTCCCCCATCTGCCTGGAAGATACTTGTGTCAACAGTCTCTCCAGGCCAGAGTTTCCTATTGTTATGGGCTGAATTGTGTCATTCTCCAAATTCATATGTTGAAGTCCTAACCCCCAGCACCTCCGAATGTGACTTTATTTGGAGATAAGATGCTTAGAGAGGCAATTAAGTTAAATTAGCTTAAATTGGATTAAAAGGTGCTAATCCAATAGGACTGGTGATATAAGAAGAGGAAATTAGGACACAGACACACACACAGGGCAGATCTTGTGAGGACACAGGGAGAAGACAGCCACCTGTAAGGCAAGGAGAGAGACCTCAGAAGAAACCAACCCTGCTGACACCTTGATCTCAGACTCCTGGCCTTCAGAATTGTGAGAAAATTAATTTCTGTTGTTTAAGCCACCAGGCTGTCGTGCTTTGTTATGGTAGCTCAAGCAAATACATACACCCATCAGCACCTTTGGAACTTGCAGCCAACAGCTTCAACCATAGTCCTAATCAATGCAGAATGTAAGTCCTTGAGAATTATTTTTTAAAATTTCCAAGAATTCCCTGGCGGTCCAGTGGTTAGGATTCTGTGCTTCCACTGCAGGGGGCACGGGTTTGATTCCTGGTCAGGGAACTGAGATCCCACATGCTGCGTGCAGCCAGAAAAAAAAAAAAAAGGATTAAAAAAAACTCCACCAGAAGATGAGTGATTCATCACCATGCATATATACCCAAGTTTCCTGTTGGAAAACAGGAAACTGTTCTACGAATCCAGTCCCAAAAGACTTCTGGATTTGCTCACTTTCCTGGGGGCATAGTAAGCCCAAATAGAAAATATGTAGTGTTTGATTCCCTCAGCCATTAGATCTAAATCTTCTGCTACAAAGGATCTGTTTTGGGTGGGGTTCTTTACCCTCCATCAAATGGTTTAGTGTAGTTTAGGGAACAAACTCTTAGTGCCTCAGCTGGAATTCTCAACTGCAGCGTCTACCCAGTCTACCCACAGCCTCTCCGTGTGGCTCGGCCTTCCCCAAACTTGACAGCTGGGTCTTCCGACAGAGTTTCCCGAGAGCAAGTGTTCCAAAAGTCAGCAAGCAGAAGCTGGCAGCCTCAATGTGACTACCACTTCATTCTAATAAGCTCCACCTCCAGATGGGGAGAAGGATAAAGAATTTGCACTTACCTTTAATTCATCACATTACTCTAGTAATCTTACACGCATTAACAGCATCATTCCTCAAGCAATCTCATGATGTTGGCATCATCGTTAGGTCATGGTTACAGATGAGGTTCTGAGATGCAGAGTGGTCCCCAGCCTGGGCAGCCCTGCTGTTACGTCTTCTTCCAGCAGAAGGCGCTCCAAACCCGATCATCATCCCAGCCTCCGGCTCCCGACACCCTCAGAGCCAAGGCTTAGGTTTATCTCGTGCCCCGGGCTGTACTAAATGCTTTTCATGAACGATCACAGCCCAACCTCACAAGAACAGCCGAGGCTGAATTTTACAGATGAGGACGTTGAGGCTCAGGGCAGCGAGGGGCTCAGTTAAGGACAGTCTGATCCCCAAACTTGACGAGTGCACAGCCTAGTGCGGGAGACAAGAGCTCAAAAGCCCCACGGAAAGAGGTTTTGCCTTTGCTGTGTGACGGTGGAGGGTTAGATTATTCTACCGTTCCATTCGTTCACTGATCCTCTAAGGAGGGTACGCATTCCTGATTGTCGCCAAGTAGCTGGTGGTGCCTCGTGTGGGGAAATTATGCGCCCCGACTCCAAAGAATCAAGGCGGCTTGTGATTTGCCTTGGTCCGGTTGTGAGGGGATGCGCTGAGTGCCCGATGCCAGCAGAAGCTGTGACAGACGCTGCAGGTTTGGCCATCGACCTGTCAGCCTCAGAAGAAGACACCCAAATGAGGGCTGCCCCTTAGGCTTCTAGAATGGGGAATATCCACAGCCCACTGCACTGATGTGTAACAACACGCCTGAGAAACAAACCTTTGCTGCCGCGAGCCGCTCAGCCACGTCCTGGGCATCCAGGAGCACCGCTAGCTCCAGGAGGCCACCCTCATCTTCCTCGTCCTCGCCCCAGCCCGCCAGCGGGCCACCGGGAGCCTTCTTACCCTTGGAGGGGGTCTGAGGCTTAGCCATGGTGGAGATGCATCCCAGCAGGTGACCGCCGTCTTTGGCCTTCCTCAGGACCACGGCGTCCACCTGGCGGCCTGCCTCCTCCACCTTCACGTGGGTTCCGGAAGTGTCCTTGGCCATGACGGACAAGATCTCGGGAAAGGCAGCTTTCTTGTCTTTCTTTTCGCTCCAGCCCAGCGACTCGATCACAGAAGCGATTTTCAACATCTCCCTGCGGGTTTTGATGTCTGATGAAACCCTGTAGGCCATGATGTCTAGAACTCGGGGCTCTCCATGCCCTTCTGGGTGACCTGGTTGCCTCATTCCTCAGACTCACCTCCTGAAACATCACTGCCCTTGAGCATCTCATCAGGTATGTCCCTCATGACCATGAGAGCCACCGTGTTGCAGATTCTGCTCCTGGCTTCTGTGATGCTCAAGCTGATCACATCGGGGGGCTCTGTCTTTGTCACTTTCTTCTTGGCTTTGTCCACAAAGGTCACCAGGGCCAAGAACTCCACGGGGGCCGTCTGCCTCATCCACGTCTCTCTGCAGGGCTTCCTTGCAGCCGTTTGGAGTGTTGCGTAGAGCGCACTGGCATTGTCATTTATCCCTGCCCAAGTCCTCCTCTTCCACCTCCGCGATCTCGATGCCCAGGCTCTGATGGAAGAATCCTTCAGCTCCTTTTTTGCAGAGGTAAATGGCGGTCCTCCTCGGCCCCTCTTTTTGTCTCTGGCTCTATTTCTGTGCCCGCCCCCCCACCCTTGCTAGCCTTGATGGCTGCACCAGGAAGGGGACCTGGGTCTCTGAATTGGCAGATGAGTCCCTGGGGGCCCTGGCCACTGCGGCCTGTGGGAGACTTTCATCCAGCAGCAAGCTGCCTCAGGACAGTTTCATCTGCCTCAGGACTCTCGTGTCCTTGCACAGAACCCTCCAGACGCCGTCCTTGCCCGGGATCTCCCTGGGGATGGCACCATGATTAATGTCCGCCACAAACTCCATGAAGGCGGCTTTGGCCTCCTCCTCCTTCACGTCCCTCATGTTCCTCAGCCTGAATGTGCCCTGGGGCAGGAAGGCTGGCTGCAGGGTGGCTTCGATGGCTGCCTGTCCCAGGTCCTCCGGGATGCCGGTGACCAGCAGGGCCCTGTGCATGTCCTCAGCCAGCCCCCTGCACGAGTATGGGCCTCCTGGGTGACGGATCACTACTCTCCCTCCCACTCCACCCAAGTGTGACACAGCCCCCCTCCCCCTTCGTCCTGCCAGTTTTTTCTCATCTACATCAGAGTGGGCAGGAGGCTTTGGCTGTGGGGCACTGGCACCTCTCCTTCCCCCACTGGCTACTGCCGGTTCCATGACAACCGCTTTTAGGCTGTTGCCAGGGTCTGAGCATTTGTTTTGAGGAACCCAGTGAAAATGAGAATATTCGCCTTGTGGTTTCACTGGGCAGGCCTCACACAGAGAACTCAGTCCCACTCACTCGTGGATCAAGTCTCAGGAGGACCAGGCCTTAATTGGGGGGTGATCAAGCCTCACTTGGGGTTACTCCGGGTCTGGGGTGAGTTTGATGGCTAGGGCCAGGAGGCGGGGTCTGGACTGAAGCTGAGGCTGGGGATGGGCGTGCAAGTGGCAGGTCTGTGTCCCGGTGGGGCTAAGGGCCCCGAGGTGGCTGGGTGAGATGGCGGCTGAGCCGGGCCCGAGCAGTGGGCCAGGCCTGGTTCAGGGGCACGGCTGCTGTCCGGGTTTCACAGCCCTCTGGGCAGCCACAGCTGCCAGGACCGCGGTGGGACCTTCTCTGTAGATCAGAGCAGGTGGGGTGCTCAGAGGGCAAGTCCTGCTCGTGGGATGGGCCTGCGGCCTCTGCAAATCATCATATCATAGTGACCCCCAGGGGGCCACTTGAATGATCTCTCAATAACTGCCCCATTAACACCCCAAGCGCTGCCCCATTGTGATCCAGGGCTGCAGCCCATGACACCTCCAGAACTGCCCCTTCAAGCCCTAGGGCCTGTCCCTCCCCTCCCCCTCCCCTCTCCCTCCCCTCCCCCTCCCCCCCTCCCCCTCCTACTCCCTCCCACTTGGGACCTGGACACACTGTGGTGGTGACCCAGGCCCCAGGCTGCTGGATGAGCCCCAGGTAATGACATTCGTTCATTCCCTCCTTCCATCTGGGCAAACTATTAGAGATAAAATCAGAGATTCCTTTCTCCTCAGCCCATCTGATGGCTGAGCTGCCAGTCTGCGCAAGCGTGGGCCCATCCAACAAACACTGACTGAGAACTTTCCTGCCATTGGGTCTTCTCCCAGGGCAGCAAGACCGCCTTTACTGGTTCCCTGTTGGCATGAGACCTGGGGCCCCAGGAATGAGGCAAAAAGCCTCAGGAACCTATGGCAGGTGACGGTGCCAGGTCTGAGAAGTCAGGAAGACCTTTTCCTTGTCCCCTCAAGTCCTGCTCCAGCACTTCGAGCCAGAGGTAATGTCTGGCAGGGTACTGAGAGGCCCCTGTACCCCTTCTTCTTGGGGGCTTGGAGAATGCTTTAGGGGGGGCAAATTACACAGGACACTTTGAGTTCCAAGTGCAGAAACCGAAGTTGTCCTGGATTAAGCAGAAAAGGGAATTCATTGGCTCATGTTACTATAAAGTCCAGATTGTATTAGCTTCAGGCATGGCTGGTTCCGGGGCCCTTTCATTCATTTATTCAGCCAAAGACTCTGGACCAGCTCCCATTGGATCAGCTGGGTCATGTGCCTGGCCCTGCACCAATCACAGTGACTGGAGAGGGAGTGAGTGCTTTGATTGGCCAGGCTTTGGGGAGTGGTGGGGGAGGGTTAGTGATTCCCACAGGAACCACCTGGCTCCCTCCAGGTGAGGGAGGGGATGCCACACGGAGAAATGGAGGCAAATCACTTAGGAGACGGGGGTGGGCGGGTGGGGGATGGATACTGGGCTGGAAAGCAGGAGATTCTGTCCCAGGGGATGAAGGGCAGTAGTGAGACTCACTGTACCTGGATAGCGGAGGGCCTGAAAGGGAGTATGGGGCCCTCTCCTTGTCTGGGGGTGTCTGTTGTCGAATCTCTGGAACACTGGTTGGGGAAGAGCATTCAGCCTTTCAGGTGCTCACTGAAGTCATTCCAGCCCAGAGACTTCATTCACTCATTCATTCAGTGTTTCTCTAGTGGCTGTCCTGGGACCCACCTGAGCAGGTCGCTGGGAGCAGTGATGACTGAGGCAGGCTCTGCCTCCTGGAGCTCAGAGCCTCGGTGGTCACATACGGAAGCGGAAGCGAGTGCTGGGAGGGAAACGCCTGCATTCTCAGGGGAGGTGGGTCGGAAGAGCTGGAGCTGATTCTGGATTGGGGCCAGCTTCCCGAAACAGGTGACACTGAGCTGAGTCTGAAGGGAGGAGGTGACCCTCTGTGAAGTAGGGAAAGGGAAGAAGTGTTTTCGAGGGGGTTGGTGTATGAAGACCCCAGTGGCTGGATGGAGGACGGGAGACCTGAAGAGCTGAGGGGAATGAGCTGTGGCCGAGTGGGGGAAGAGGCAAGGCCAGGTCCACGGGGAATTGTGAGTTGGTTACACCAGGGATGTGGCCAAGGAGCAAAAGGCGGTTGGGTCTCCAAGTCCAGAGAGGGAATCTTCTCTGCAGTTTAGGCGCTGTGTGACGCTGGGAGAGTTAAACAACATCTCTGAGGCTCACTTTCCTCCTTTGCAAGATGCTTTGAGTTGCTGTGTTGGCTTAGGCACGTGGAGGGTTTAGCACACGTCCTGGGGTGCAGTAGGGCTTTCAGTAGCGGTTATTGGTATTAATCCTTCTCAGTATCGTAATTCCTTTTTGTACGAAGAGCGGGCTGAGTCGCTGCTTTAGGGATTTGCTGGGTCAGAGCGTCCTCTGGTGGGCACAGGGAGACGTGGCTCAGAGAAGAAAGATGGACCAAAGGTTTAAATTTTAAAGATCTTTCTTCCCTCTCTCCCTCCGTTCCGTTCTCCCTGTCGTCTTTCCTTCCTCCCACACACATCCCCCCAGGACTTGCTTCCGCCTATCTGGAGACCCAGCGGTGACTGCGACAGCCCAGGCCCTGCCCTCCCGGGATTCACAGCCTAGTGTGTGTGTGGGCGGAGGGGTGCCGGTCATAGGACACTCCTGAGTAGAGCTTAACACGGAAGCCGGATACTTTAGGCTGGAAAAAGACCTGGGAGGAGGGCGGGACCGCAGTATGCAGGGCCTCATAGGCCGAGGCAAGGAGCCTGTGCTTTCTCCCGAGGGCACTGGGGAGCCATAGAGAGGTTTAGAGGAGAGGAGAGACAGGGTCAAGTTTGTGATGTCACGTGGAGGATGAATGGGAAGGGCGGGAGTGGGGCTGTATCAGACTCTCGCCCTCCCTCGGAGTCTCCCCCAGTCTGGCAGTCTGATGGCAGCTCCCCGACACGCACCCACGGACCTGGCCCAAGTCTCCAGGCCAGTGTCCACACACAGAGCTCTGGGTGGCGGTGGCGCCCCCTCAGCCCGCAGGTCCAAGCTCCCTGCGCCCCAGGGCAGGTTCGCTTGGCCTTGGTGAGCCTGAAGGAGAATCTGGTGGGTCCCTCCGGGCGGGGTCTGTCCCTTCATGGGCAGAAGCAACCTTCCCGGCTCCAATAGCGGGGCGAGAGTGGGCGAGGGGTGAGGCGTCGCCTGGTCCCTGCATGCTCTCTGGGGGTCTCCTTGTGGAGTTGGTGGTTTTGTTCACGTGTTATAGATGAGGATGTGGGCGTTTCTGTTTCGGGCTGAGGCATATGTAGTGTATCTGTGTGTTTCATTTGTTAGGGCTGTGTGTGTCTCTCTGTGGATGTAGGTGGGGCGAGGCTCGGGGTGTCAATGAATGGGTTTCTGTGTATGTCTCTGGGTGTGTGCAAATTGTGTGTGTGTGTGTGTGTGTGTGTGTATGTTTGTAGGAATAGAGTAGCTGAGTCCAAGTGTGTGTCAATGTCACTTTGTGTGAATGCAAATGAGTGTGTGTGAGCCAGTGTGTGTTTTATGTGTGTTAGTGTGATTGTGGTACGGACTGACACGAGCCTGATGCCACACCTTGAATCTAGCAAACCTCCAACACCAGCCCCTTCAGTTTGGGGGGGGGCGGGGCGGGGAGATAGATCTGATGCCCGGACCTGGGACCCCCTCCCTCAACACTCTCCCCCCTCTCAAGGATGTACCAGGTCCCAGAACCGCGGGGAGGGAATAGTGGGGGGCTCTGCGCGCAGTAGATGAAGTTCTGCGGCGCCCGCATTGACCACCAGGCGGCGCTCCAGGGCCGCTACTTAAAGACGCACCTGCGGAGGCGCTTCCCCAGCGCTCAAGTGCGCGGGCGAAATAATTTGCTTAAGTTGATTCAGCTCTGAAGTGGGGTGCTGGGGTTCAACACTAACAGCAAGAACAACAATCGCTATTATTTATATATCTCTTAATACATGCGCTTTGATGATTTAAACGCAAGTTTAGGTGCTCTTACTGTGCACATTTTACAGATTCAGAGAAGGCAGATGACTTGTCAGAGTCACACAGAGCTGGAATCTGAACCCAGGCGATCTGGCTTGACTCAAGTCACGTCCGTGTGACTCCAGAGTCTGTGAGCGGACCCCTTCCTTGCCGTCTCTGCAAACTCTGGGGGGAGGGGAAGGGAGGGGAAAACTGGGTGTGGAGGAGCGAGGGATGGGAAGAGGCCAGGGTGAGCTGGGGCAGACCATTAGGGACCCGAGGCACCGGGATGGGGACGGTACACGGTCTTGGGGCTCGCAGTGGTCTCTACGCAAGCTGCCCCCATTGCGGTCATGGTCAGCTGTGGGTGATCTGGAAGTGACCGGCCGCTGATTCATAACCTCAATAGGACTTGCTGAGTGCAGCGGGGGTTCGCTGGGCGCGAGCACGCCACAACATCTCCTATCTTCCTGACGACGCTAAGAGAAGGTGATCCCCATTTTCAGGGACGTAAATGGAGGCACGGAGAGGTTAGTTACCTGTCCAAAGCAGTAAGGATGGGATGGGTGTGTGCTGGTTATTTTTGCTGCATAACAAACCACCCTAAACTCACTGGCATAAAACAAAAATGTTTTATTATGTTCATGGAGTCTGTAGGTCAGCATAATGAAAGGGAGTAACGGGGAATGGCTTTTTTTCAGTTCCACAACGTCTGGTGCCTTAGCTGGGGTGACTCCAATGGCTAAGGTCTGGAATCATTTGGAAGCTCCATCAGTCATGTCTGGTGCCTGGTCTGGGATGACTTGAAAACTGGGCTTAGCTGGAGATGTTGACTTGAGCACCTCCATTGGTCTCTCCGTGTGAGTTGGGCTTCCTCACAGCATGGAGGTTAAGTTTCAAGCAGGAATGTCCTGGGAGGGAGGTCTCGAGAGCAAATATTCCAAGAGAAGTGGGCAAAAGGCTTTTATAACTGGCCTTGGGAGACACATAGCATCACTTCTGCCATACTTGTCGAGGCAGTCACAGCTTGTCCAGATTCAGATTCAAGAAAAGGGTATGTGGACGCCGCTTCCAGATGGCGGTCAAAGAACTTGTAGCCAGGACTTCCCTGGTGGTGCAGTGGTTAAGAATCTGCCTGCCAATGCAGGGGACACGGGTTTGATCCCTGGTCCGGGAAGATCCCACATACCGCAGAGCAACTAAGCCTGTGGCGCCGCAACTAGAGAAAGCCCGCACACAGCAACGAAGACCCAACACAGCCAAAAATAAATACACAAATTTACATAAAAAAGGAAATCTAGTCTTAAAATTCATGCCACCTGTTTTTTATTTATTGAAGGTGGACGTTAGCAAACTTAACGTTTTGCATGTGGCTTGCCTTGGGGTCTCGCATTATATTTCTGTCGGACAACGCTGCTCTAGAGAGAAGGATAACATCCATCTGGGGACCAGGAGGGCGAAAGGAAAAGAGGAAAGCAGGGAAAATAAGAGCTGCAGGGGCGTGGGTAGGAGAGTGAATAAGCGGTTTGGTTTGCCCGAGGCCCGGTTGCCATGGTAACCTTGCAATAAACTCTTTCTACGTTAAAAAAAAAAAAAAAGGAAGTGTTTGGGTTCCTTCTTTATTTATATACGTATTTATTTAACAATTAAGTTAACTTATATATTTATGTTAAATGATTATATCATGGTAAGTTCTCAAGAAAGGAAGTCCCTTCCTTCCTGGAGCCATCTTTCATGGGGCACCAACTCTGAGCCAAACTCTGTTCCAAGGGCTTTCATGGACCATCACGTTTAATCTCCGTTAGGATCCTATGAGGTAGGGTTAATGGTTATCGCCGTTTCACAGAGGAGCAAACCGAGGCGTAGAGCAGCCCAGGGACCTTCCCAGAGTCACTGCGTGGGCAGCGAGCAGCAGTAGGAACTCAATAGCTGGGCCACAGCGCCTGATTTACATAGAGTTGCGGGTGGGGGAGGTTTATAAAGGATGGTGATGCAGATGTGTCTTTAGAGTAGCTATGATATTCACCTGTCCCAGCCTGTGGACCCAGTCAGCGGAAATGCCTTCTTGAGGAATTCACGTCTGATCTCACTGAGGATCATACATGTACAGAAACTGTGTACAAAAACACACGGTGAATTGTACGTGCATCGTTATGGCTACAGAAACATCTGCAAGAGCGAGGCCTCATTGAACGAGGCCCGTACCCCATCAGTGAGGGCTGTGGACCCCAAATGATGCCCGCACCTCACAGCTGAGGCCTGTGTACCCTTATTGAAGCCCGTCCCCACTGAGTGAGGCCCGAAAACTCTGAGTGAGTCCTGGTTCCACCGTGGGAGGCCATAGGCTTTTTTTTTTTTTTTTTGCCCGCGCCGCGCCGCTTGCGGGATCTTAGTTCCCAGACCAGGGATCGAACCCGTGTCCCCTGCTGTGGAAGCGCGAAGTCCTAACCACCGCCAGGGAAGTCCCCACCACCGCTTTTTTCCCCCCATAGCCCTTGATTTACGTCTCTGTATCCTGAACTCCACCTACACTGTGGAGGGGAATTACAACCCTGCAGGAAGCCGGTCCTCTACCGAAAGGAGGCCTCTATCCCCTGAAGGAGCTCGGGTCCCCCTGACTGCTGTCTCATCCCCTGTGACTATGGCCTTTTGGGGCTCATCACTGATGGCGATCCCACCCCCTGAGTCTTCCATTCCTCAGGCTCGTCCAGAGCCGACTCCTCAGACCCCAGCAACTCCGACCCCTGCTCCAGCCCGCAGTGTTGCCATGGAGATGGGGTGCAGCTGGGAGGCGGGGCTAGCCCGTGTGCGCAGGCGCAGGGCGGAGCAGCCCCGTCGCCCGGAACTGCTGAGACTGAGCGGAGGGTGCAAGTCCAGACCCGGCCACAGGCAGGCGAGCGTGGCGCCCCTCCCCGTGCCGCTCCGGTTGCCCACTGCGCCACCCTCCCCAGCACCTGTCCCGGGCGCCGCGGTGTCACTTAGCCTCTGTCAGGAACAAAGGGCGGAGGGGCCGGGTCGGTGGCACCCCTGGGTTTGACTCGTAAGCTTCCCGCGGATGCTAGGATCCCTGTGGGGAGGGGCCTCGGGAATGGACGGCTGCGTCAGCCGCCCAGGGGCAGCTGGAGCCCGAGCCTTGCCGCATTCACCTGAACTTGAACTCCAAGCCCTGTGGCGCTGTTCCAGAGTGGCATTTGCACAGGGGACCGCAGCCCACGTCCGCCTCGGGCTCCCTCCTGCTCCGTGATCAGCGCCAGCGGCGGCACCGTGGCCATGAGCCTTTTGGGGGACCGGTGCAGGGGGCTGGCCGTGGACGTGCACAGGGCCCTGCTGGTCACCGGCATCCCAGAGGACCTGGAGCAGACAGCCATCGAAGCCGTCCTGAAGCCGGCCTTGCTGCCCCTGGGCAAGTTCAGGCTGCGGAACACGAGGGCCATGAGGGACGAGAAGGCCAAGGCCGCCCTGATGGAGTTTGTGAAGGGCATTAATCACGGTGCCGTCCCCAAGGAGATCCCGGGCAAGGACGGCGTCTGGAGGGTTCTGTGCAAGGACAGCGCGGAGGGCACGAGAGTCCTGAGGCAGATGAAACGCTTGCTGCTGGATAAAAGGCCCCCACAGGCCGCAGTGGCCAGGGCCCCCGGGGACACGCCCACCCCTCCCGCTTCGGAGACCCCGGCTCTGGGGTAGGGGCCGGGGGTAAGGGAGGCTGCCTCCCCTCTTGGTGCAGCCAAAGATGCTAGGAGGGGCCGTCGGGGTCGCAGAAACAGAACCAGAGGGAGCAGGTTGACCAGAAGAGCAAGAAGTGGGGCGTGGAGGGCGGCCATCCACGTCGGGGAGCGGGAGTCCCAAGACTCTTCCGACTAGAGCCTGGGTATCGTGATCGAGGAGATGGACAAGGAAGACTTGAGAGGGGATGGCGAACAGAGCGCACTGTACACCACCCTCCAGGCCGCAGCGAAGGAGCTCGTTAGGAAGTGGGCCCTCCAGAGGGAAGGAGATGATGGAACGGTCCCGGCGAGTTCTTGGCCCTGACAACGGTGACGGACAAAGCCAAGAAGAGGGAGATGGAGAAAGATCCCCCTGGGGCTGAGTCGATCAGCCTGAACATCAGAGAAGACCGGAGCAAAATACCAGACTTAGTGGCCCTACTCGCAGTGAGAGACGCGTCGGACGAGGAGACCATGGGCAGCGACGCCTCCCAAAGCGAGTCTCAGGAAAACGGGGATCAAGAAAGAGAGGGGGTGGACATTCCCGAGTTTGTGGCCATTGTGGCTTGTACAGACCCCGCGGACCACTCCGCCCGCGACGAGATGTTTGAAAATCGCTTCTGTGATCGAGTTGCTGGGCTGGAGCGACAAGGAAGCTGCCCTGCCCGAGGTCTTGTCCGTCATGGCCAAGGACACTTCCGGAACCCGAGTGAAGGTGGAGGAGGCAGGCCGCCAGGTGGACGCCGTGGTCCTGAGGAAGGCCAAAGACGGCGGTCACCTGCTGGGATGCATCTCCACCGTGGCTGAGCCTCAGACCCCCTCCAAAGGGAAGAAGACTCCCGGTGGCCCGCTGGCGGGCTGGGGCGAGGACGAGGAAGATGAGGGCGGCCTCCTGGATCTAGTGGCGCTCCTGGCGGTCCAGGACGTGGCTGAGGTGACGGAGGAAGAAAAGGAAAAGGCCTGGCAGAGCGGGAGGTTCAGTTGCGCTAAAGGCAACCTGGGGGAGGTCTTGGCGCTGCTGGCGGCCCGCAGGAACAGGGAGTCGGAGGAGACGTCGGAGGACGTGGAGAGCGAGGAGTCGGAGCCCGAGGACCGCGCGTCCAGGAAGCCCCGGGCCAAGCGGGCCCGCACGGCCTTTAGGGCCCTGGGTTGGGCGGGCTGGGCAGCGGCTCCTGCCCCGTCGGGGACCCGCGGGACCCGCAAAACCCGAGGGGGTGGCGGCGGCCCCGGCGGGCTGGGCATCCCTCTCGAGACGGAAGCCCAGGATGAGGCGGCAGGAAGCAAGAGCAGGAAGGGGCGCGCGGGCGCTGGGGCGCAGGCCAAGGGCGGCCAGCCCAGGGCTCGGCCGCCCGCCGGCTCCAAGTCCACTCGTGGGAAGAAGGCTGGTCGGGGCAAGAGGCTGCCGCCCAAATGCCGCTAAGGCCACGGCGAGGCTGCGGCTGCCGGTGAACCGTGCGCTCTGAGCTCTAAAGTGCGCGCCCGCCCACCGCTCGCTCCCCTGTCCTTTCAGTCCCTCCTTTGCAGGTGGCGCGAGCGAGCCCAATGGAAGAAGGAAGAGTGTAACGGGCGCCCGCGGAGGCAGCAGCCCTAGGTGATGGGACGGGGTCTCAGGGTCCCCCCAGCGGCATTGGCTTTGGGTTTCCCGCGTTAGCACAGGGGTGAGCGTGTCCGTGGACACTGGGCACCGGGGGAGGCCAGCAGTGCCAGTGGGTTCTTTCTGGCTGTTCGTGGAGCCCCGATCCCTTCCAGACTCATGCTTCTGGCCAGCGTCTCTGTGCCCCTGTCCTCCGCCCCAATCTGATGGGGGCAGGACTCTGTGATGGAGGCTCGGCCACCCAGCCGCGCAGGGGGTGTCAGGATGTAGCTGAGCCTTCAGTCAGGAAGGCTGAACCTCCCTGCTGGGGGAGGAGATGATTCCAGGAAGAGAAGCCTGAGAGGCAGAGGGGTTGCTCCTGGGGGAGGGGAAAAGAGGTGGGGGAGGGAAAGGGAGGGGCGGGGCTCTGGTGACCAGGACCAAGGGAGGAGGGGAAGGAAGAGAGAGAGAGACCCACACCTGCCCTGCCCATCTGAAGTGTAGCTGGTAGAAATACACCAGCTCCTCACGGCCAAAGCCACCTGCTGGTGCCCAGAAACTGAATCTGTCACTCAGCCTGCACGGTGTTTTCAAAAAGTGGGAATTATTTGCAACATTTTCAGTTTGGGACAATTCGTATACAGAGTGTTGGATTTTTTCTGCAGTACCAGGCAGTGCTCCTTCCACGGGCCTGTGGCTCCCCCTGGACGTCCCACCAGCTCTCCCCCACCCCACCTCCCATGGGCTGACTCCCCTCAGCACTGGAGGGGAGGGGTATGGCCGGCGGATACCCGAGGGAAGCGCTCTCAGGAGGCAGGAACAGCCCGTGCAAAAGCCCCGAGCCAGGGCTGTGGTGATTGGGGTTTATTCGTGTGTAACCCTTGACCGCTCAGGTGCCAGGATTCCCTGCTAAGCGTAGGGGAGACCGTGTCTCCAAAACAGGCCACCTGCCTTCACGGGGGTGGCTGTCTATTTGGATTCCACGTGACTGGAGTTTAGATTGTGAGCGTGCAGAGGTCCCTGGGGTCGGGGCGAGCAGACAGGCCGGGAGCGTGCCCCGCTCCCCTTCCTGGGACCTCTAGGAGGAAGCTGTCCCACCCCTCGGTCTGCTCAAACGGAGACAGGGGCCCCCTGAGACTCCCGGGGATGTGCCCTGGTCCTAGAACGGCCTGGAGGGAGAAGCCAGGGCTCCAGGAACAGAAGACGAGAAGCCTTTCCCTCTATTCGGTTCCTCAAGCCTGTTGCCCACGAGGCCCCGCCTTCCTTATTGCAGGTCCCGCCCCAAGAAAGGACGCTCCGCCCCGCTACAACTAGGCCTGAGGCGGTAGCGTCAACTCAGGCGAGTTGCCGTGGCCCACTTATCCACCAGGTGGCGCCCCAAGACCGATGGTTAAAATCGCGTCGTGGTGGCTCTCAGGGTGCGCCCACTGTCCCAACCAGGAGGCGCTCTGGCACCGATGGTTAAAATCAAGGGGACGATGGCCCTTCCTGAGCACTAAAGGTGCGTGGGGCACTGGTCCACTGCCTTGAAACTTCAAAGCTCCGCCTGTTTTTTGAATGCCAGGCTGCCGAAAGTTGACTTTCCTGTAAGCCAGCAGTTCTCAAAATAAGGTCCTGAAACCAGCTGCAACCACGTCTCCTGGGGACTTCTTAGGAATGCGTATTCTCGTCCCCCCGCCCCCACCAGCCCTACAGCCCTACTGAGTCAGGTCTAAGAAGCTCAGGCCAGGACTGCAGCCTCAGGAGGACCCAGGTGGCCTTCAGACCTTCCTCCAAGAATTCCCTTTTCTCCTGCCTGTATCGAGGTTGGGGCATGGTCATTTGCCGTGTTTTTCCCCCAGTGAGGTTGGGTGAGGGGACACAAAACAACACAGAGAAATGTCCCCCAGCTCCCATGGCACGTAGCAACCCGACGTCTCCCGATTATAAGGGCCAGTCACAGTACACTGCTCACTACCACACCGCAACCCACCTTTTGCCCTGTTCCTATCGCAATTAATTTTTTTCAATGTGTCCAGGAGCCAAGCTGCCCCAGGAGATGTTTGTGGGGCTTGATCAAAACAGATTCCTGGGCCGCACAGCCCGCACCAGCAATTCACAGCTCTGGCACGAAGGGCTCCAGAACCCGCGTTTTGGCCACGTCTCCCAGATGATTATTCTGTATTTGGTAGCCAAGATGTGACGAAGCATGTAAACTGCAGGCCCTGGACCCACCAAGCCTGCAGAACCCAGGAGTATGGGGATGGCAAGCAAAGTGACTTAAACACAAGTCGCCATCACGGAGGGCGGGAGGGGAGGGGACACAAGGGTGTGACAAAATCACCCTGGAGCATTCTTCAGTTGCCGAGTCCACAGCCGAGAAATAAGTTTGTAAACACTTTTATTTGCATGTTGACCTGCGCCCTCTTTTTAAGTTCCAGGAGGCAGTGAGTTTAAGTGTGCAGGCGAAAGGGCGAAGAAGAAGGAGAAGAGGAAGGAATTTCTCCCTCACCTCTCTCACTTTTTCAAGCTGAGCACCTAGAATTGCATATGAAGAGGTTAAAATCATGGGTGATGCGAACGTTGTATGGGTTTATTTACATTCCTTGGGTTACTATAAAGAGTCTATATTTTAAAAATCAATGCATGGGGAATTCCCTGGCGGTCCAGTAGTTAGGATTTGGCACTTTCACTGCCGGGCCCAGGTTCAATCCCTGGTCCGGGAATTAAAATCCCACAAGCCACGTGAAAAAAAATTAAATCAATGCATGAGAGATACAATTTTAAAAGAAAAAGGGGTGTTAGATGGAGATGTGCGGGGCACTGCCAGGCCCTTGCTGTACCTCCATTTTCAAGTGTGGAGATAGCATCTCTGTCCAAGTGTCGGAGTTAGGGACGCACCCTGAGTGGCCCATACTGTGGCAGGTGGCGAGGTCCTCCGTGGCCCCCCTGCCCTCACCTCACAGCTGGTCTTCCTGCTCTCCGTGCTCTGCCTCTGCTCTGGCCTCAGCCCTCAGGACCCTGAGGCTCCTAGCCCCGCCTGCCCTGGGGACTCTCTTGGGCAGGGTGGGCAACCGGGGAGTGTGCCAGAAGGCTCTCCGGCGCTTTCGAAACCATGAAAAGCGTCCAGGGGTCTGGAATCTTACTGTCTTGACCTGTTTCCGGGTCCTAGATCCTGGGGTGACTCCTGGGGCCCTCCCAGCAGCTGAGGATTCAACCCCCTGGACAGCTGGGGTCTCTGCCCTCTGATTATCCGCAGCTTCTGCCCTCTGGTCAGATATGGCTTCTGCCCCATCAGATACAGCCTCTGCTCCCTGGACATCTGGTGCCTCTGCCCTCTGATTATCTGCATCCTCTACCCTCTGGACAGCTGGGGCCTCTGCCCTCTGATTGTCCAGAGCCTCTGCCCCCTGGACAGCTATGGCCTCTGCCCCCTGGACAGCTATGGCCCCTGCTCTTTGATTATCTACAGCCTCCACCCTCTGATTATCTACAGCCTCCACTCTCTGCTCGTCTATAGCCTCTGCCCCCTGAACTCTGGCTGCTGCTTCCTCTCTCCTGCGACGCCGGAACGAGGCCCAGTTGATCTTAGGCCTCCACCGTCTTGGGGGGCTCTCAGGCACCTGCCCATCTCCTGCATTTCCCACATTATCCCCCAGGCTGGCGCTGCGTGGCACTGATGCACCATCCCTCTCCAACCTGGTAGAGGCCTGCCAGGCTTCGCCCACCCCTGGGCTGGACCTCGGTGCCCAGCCCTTCACCCTCCGCTTCAGCTTCCCCCAGGACACCTGGCTGACATACTCCCGCCACCTGTCCGCTTTGGACAGCTGGGGCACCGGGTTGTCCTCAAACATGGGCACTGGCAGGTTCACCCGGCGGCGGGCTGGCGGCACGCTGGGCTTCTTCTCCCCTCGCCGGAGGAAGGCCTCCACCAGTTCCTCATCATCCTCGCTCTCCAGGTCGCTCCCAAGGAATTTGCTGCCCAGGTAACTGACAGGCATTTTGCGCACCTTCCTGCCACGCCCCGTGCCTTTGTGGCCCTTGTCACCCTTGTCTCTGGAGGTCTCGAAGTCGCTGAACTCGCTGTCACTGGCGTTGCTGCTGTCATAAGTGCCCACGACCAGCCGGGGAGGTGGGGTCACCATCTGCTGGACTCTCCTCATCCGGGGCCCCTTGGGTTTTTTGGGGGGTTGGGGTGGATGCGGGGTGCTCTTCTCAATGATGCGGGCCACATCCTCCAGGGTGCGGCCTTCTTCCTCCAGAAACTGGATCAGCCGCTCCCGAAATTCCGCCTCCTTGGTGGCGGGCTTGGAGATGACCCTCCAGACGCCTCCCGCCAGCCGGACTTCGCGGGGGATGAGCAAATAGTCAACGTCCTCCCCGATCTGCAGCATTCCCACTGTGGAGTCCTCCTCCCGGCGAAACACCTTGCCGATCTTCTTAAAGGTCCCCACAGGCTTCAAGGCTTCCACGAGGACGTCCAAATCCACATCTTTGCAGACGTCGGGAACGCTCCAGAGGATGAGGCAGTCGGGGGATGGGAGGAAGCCCCAGGGGAACCAGCCCCCCACATGGCTTTTCTCGAGGGTCTTTAAAATCTCCAGGGTGAAATCTGGGGTGGGGGCAATGCGCCCAAACTACTCGTAGCCCCGAGTCTTGGCGGGTGAGGGTGGGGTCTCGGCAGCGCCGCCGGGAGAGTCTCACCTCCCAATTTCTCTGCCTGCAACGAGTCTGGTCTTGATCAAGTCCCGCTCCCCTCAAGGACTGGTGGGAATCAATTTCCAGGATGCTTACGTGAGCCGGGATGAGGTCAGTCCTGAGGCTCCAAGCCCACAGCAAGCTGCAAACGGGTGTCCCGCCTGCAGCTGCGATACAGGGGCTGCCCGGTGGCTCTTCCTGTTCCAGGGACGTGCCTGGAACTTGGGAGAGAACTTCGCAGACAAAGACGGCTCAGCCGTGGCTATTCAATATGGCCGAGGCGCTTGGAGGCCGCAGCCCAGCTCCCCAGGAGGGTCTCCCGCCCCTAGGCAGGCTGCCACCCCGGTCCAGGCTGACCTTGACGCACCTCCCGCCTCCCAGCCCGAGCGCTCAATGCCGAGGAGCGCGCGCGCGCAGGAAGCTCCTCCTCGCCTTCCCCCAGGATGAGGCCCACCTTCCCGCTTCTCATCTTACACTCCGGGACTCGGGAAGACTGACAAGGGGGCTGTCCACTCCCTTCGGGACACCCTCGCTCCCCTCCCCCACAGGGGCGTGGCCGCGCCCCGGGCCTCTCAGGGGCCCCGTCTTCCAAGCTGAACGCCCGCGCCGAAGCCCAAGCCCACGTCAGCACCTTTCCCCAAGAAAGGCAGCAGTTCCCAAACTAAACAGTTGCCATCCTAAACGTGCGGGTTCCAGCCAAGCCCTGAAGGTGGGCGTGCTAATGGGACAGTCCCTTTGAAAGACATTGGCACTGTATATTACCGTTTTAAAATCGCGTGACTTTTGGTACCAGCAGTTCCTACCTATATACCGAGATGTGTGGGTGGAGAACTTGGTACCAGGGTCTTTCTGCACCAACCGCAGTGTGGGGCTTGGCACACAGTAGGTGCCCAAGAAATATTTTTGAGTGAATGAATGTGTTACCGACCAGGGTTCTTGACCCCTTAATCAATAGAAATTGATCAGAGGCCAGACAAGAAATTCAGGCAAGGCTTTATTGGGGCCCCTGTGGCAGCGGGGCGCGGGGTGGGGGGGAGCGAGAACACACAACAGGTTCCCTTGCTGGCTCACTCCCTGGGGCCAGGGGGTTGGGGGACGAGCTTGTTCCTTATATGGGGTGAGGGTAAGGGTGTGTCCAGGGGTCCGGCTGGAGCGGTGGCTTAGATGGTTTGCCCACCCCTTAGGTGATGTTGCGTGCAGGGGGCATGCGCCAGTACCCTGCTTTTGCTCCCGACCCCCTGCTTTTGTTCTGGGCTCTTCCAAAGTGGCAGTTGGACTTTTCGGTATCTTTTGTCCAGCATTTGCCCTAACTGTGCATGCATGCAGTTACTTTTAGTCCCATACAGTTTCCTTGTATTCTGTTGCTGGAGGAGACGCGTGTCCAGGTGCAAGCATGGCAGCACTGCAGCAAAGGGTCCCAGGTCCCAGCCTGTCTCAAATGAACCTAATTGTTCATCAGTAGGAATTGACTAAACTGTACAGCTCTGTTCTTATAGTGATATACTAGGCAGCTATGAAAAAAAAGAAGTGACTGAGAATAGTCACCTTTTACGGAGCACTTCCTATGTACTAGGCATCATTCTAAGTGCTCTCTACGAATTAACTCATGAAATTAACTCACCAAAACATTATGAGACAGGTAATATGATGATCATTCCCATTTTATAGCTGAGGAAATAAAATCACTTGCTCAAGCTCACATGGCCAGAAAGTATTGGAACCTGGATTCGAATCTGAAACAGTCTGACGTGTGTGTGAGCGTGTGCGCATGCGAAGGCCAAAGGGTCTAGGTGCGTATGTTTACTCATCACATATATAAGTACCGCCCCAAATGGCTGTGTCTGGGGAGGGGGACTAGGGACCCCCAGAGGTGGCAGAGACATGTACTTTTCACTCTATATCCTTTGGGATTCCTTAGATTTTTAGCAACCGAAAATGTTCATTAAGGGAATTCCTTGGCTGTCCAGTGGTTGGGACTCCACTCTTTCACTGCCAAGGGCACGGGTTCAATCCCTGGTCGGGGAATTAAGATCCCACAAACCCTGCGGCGGGGCCAAAAAAGAAAAGAAATGTTCATTAAAGTAAGTTAAATTAAATCGAAGGTCCTCAGACCTGGCCACAGACATAGTGGGTCAGGATCCCTGGGACGTGTTGACCAGGATTTGCAAAGCTTCCCAGGTAACTCTGAGGCCCACGAAGCCCTATTAAATCTCCCCACTTCCCTCTCTCTTCCTCTCCTCCTCACTCCACTCCAGCCACACCTGCCTCCTTACTGTTCATCCAACACACAGGCTTACTGCCACCTCAGGGCCTTTGCACTTGCTGTTCCCAACACCCAAAATGTTCTGCTCCCACCTCCTCTTGGCAATCTCCTACAGCTCAAAGGTCATCATTTTAGAAAGGTCATACTGCCCGCCACCCCTAAACTACTGGTTGGCCTCTACCCTCTTCTGGGCGCTCCAGTCCAGGAATCCTTAACCCTTTCTGTGCAATAGACCCTTTTCAGGATAGTTTTTCAATGCATAGAATTGCATCCATGGGATTACAAAGGAGACCAATTATAACGAAATAGAACTGTTAAAAGAAAAATCGCAACAACAAAACCTGTAAACTAATGACTTTAATATAAAGTATAAAAATGAACACGTGTAACTTTAACTCACCACGTGTGATTTTATTTCACTCTTGAAGGAACCAGGCAGATGTTTAGGGAAGGAAGGAAGGGAGAGAAAAGGAAGGGGAGGGAGAGAGGGAAAGAAGGAAGGAAGAAAGATGCTTGAGGGGCGGAGGACGGTTAAGGTCTCGCTGAGACCTTTTCACAGTTATTGGCTCATTCGGGTTGTTTTTGCTTTTGCAGAGCCGGGTCGTTAGGCTTCGCTGGATTTTCTCCTCCTCCTTCTCATAAGCTCCTTCCCAGCCGCCGGGGTCAGCCCTTCACCGGGCCTCCTGCCACTGCGCCCCTCCCTTTTGCACAATTTCTCTCCCCGCCGCCCAGCGTTCTCCATGGCAACGAGGAGATGCACTCCTTCCCGAGGGTCCGCTCTGAGAGGGTGGGCGGAGGCGGAGGGTGGAGCAGGGCAGCCCCTCCTCTCAGCCTCTTATAACTTCCCTCGGCCTGATCCCACAAATCAGCTTCCCTGAGAAGCTGCTTTGTAGAGGTCCGAAACGAAAAATTTCTACGACACCTCTGGTTGAGGAATGTTGGCTTAAGAATCCAACTCTGAGATGTCAAGGCTTCCACGTGGGAATGGCCTCGCAGATGAGGCATTGGGTTTTGTAACTGGTAAAAATTGTGTTTGGGGGTGGGGGGGGGGAGGATTATCCTAGAAATAAAACCCTCAAATGTTAAACATTGTTACAAAAATTGCCAACCCCTGAGCAGTTCCGCTGTGGGTGATTTAAGTTACCCAGCTCTTTGGCAGGCGAGATTCTCCAGCCGCCCCAGAAGAAAACAATAATTATAGCTCCCACTTCTATACTTGTTTAAAAGAAATGAAAAATCCAAAAAGAATGGAGGAAGAAAACAAAACATGGCTCAACTCTCTCTACCCAGCTACACTTGGTTGCCACTTTAAAAAAAAATTAATAAAAGTGACACACACACTTAAGAACATGCTGAAGTTACAGAAAGGTTAAAATGAAAAACAAGTCTCCCTCCCCCAGTCCCAAGCCTGCAGCCTCTCCCCTCAAAGTAACCACAGTTAAATGCCTCTGCACTTTTTTTTCTAAAAAAAAATGCTTGCATGGGTAATTTTAGAATTTAACCCATGAGGATTTTTAACATCATCCTGAATTATTTTCATTACATCATTTACCACTTCCTGTATTTTCTTATTTATTTATTGTCTCACCCTATTAGAATACTAGCCCCATGAGAGCAGGGATATTTGTCTGGTTTGTTCGCTGCTGAATTTGCAGAATCTAGAACAGTGCTGATCGGAGCTCAAAATATTTGTTGAATGAGTAAATGAGGGGATTGGGCTAGATCTAGTGCTATAAAACTTGCTTTTTTCACTTAATAGCATGTCTTGAAGTCTTTCCATATCAGTACAAGCAGATCAATGTCAGTTTTCTTTTTTCTCAACAGCTTCCATCTTTGCGTAAGCCCTCAAGCCTGGAATGTATTAATACTGATAATAATTCATTTTTCTTGAGCACCTATTTTACCCCCAACCCTGTGCATTTTCGCTTTTAATCCCACAACCCCTCCTAAACAAGTATTATTCCCATTTTTCAGATGAGAAAAACTGAGGCCAAAGGCAGCCACACAGCTGAGACGTGGCAAAACTTTGAATCACTCAGGATTCTCAGATTCCAGCCTCCTACTTCTTTTTTTTTTTTTTTAAGTCTTTATTGAAATTGTTACAATATTGCTTCTGTTTTATGTTTTGGTTCCTTGGTTGCAGGCATGTGGGATCTCAGCTCCCCCACCAGGGATCGAATCCACACCCCCTGCATTGGAAGGGGAAGGCTTAACCACTGGACCACCAAGGAAGTCCCACCCCATAAACTTTTTAAATAATGTGGGATCTTAGTTCCCCAACCAAGGGTCGAACCTGTGCCCCCTGCAGTGGAAGTGCAGAATCTTAACCACTGGACCACTAGGTAAGTCCCTCCAGCCCCATACTCTTAAGCCTCCTTTATGTGCCCTGTTGCCTGTGGTGGTTGGGGGTAGGGAACAAGGTTGGCAGGCAATCCCCGAAGACTTGTCTCCCAGGTGACATTTGTAACTCTGGCACAGTCACCAGATTTGTCCTAAATGTCCCGAAATCAGATCCCTATCTAGAATGAACAGGATATAAATTATCCACACTTTTGAACCAGATATCACTGGGCTAAGTGACAGCACATAGTAGGTCTTCAACACATACAGCAGGAAGCAGCCTTGTGGCCCACACTCCGACCACATAATTGCGTTGCCCTCCCCTCCCACCCTCCCCAATCCCAAATCTGAAGGCTTTTGGTGAGTACGGAAGCAAAGCTGGCAGTTAGAGCAGCCATATATTTAAAGAATCATTCATTCATTCATTTCTTCATGTGGCACATTTCTCTAAAGTAGTGAATCTCAAGTCTGGTTGCACATTAGAATCACTGGGAAGAGTTTTAGAAATCCCAGTTTCCTGAGTCCAACCTACTGGATCAGAATGTCTTAGGGTGGGGGTGGGGTACTGCATTTAAAAATCTTCCTGAATGACTCTGACAGAGGTGATGGCTGGTAAGGTTGGACAGAAGTAGGTGAGGAACTGAATGTCCCCAGCGGAACTTGACCAACTGGAAGTACCACAATACCAGCGAAGAGCCAGATCGGAAATTACGGTTTGTCCAATTTTAGCAACATATTGGAGCCCTTTAAAGGGCACATGGGGGCTCTCAGGTTGAATAATATCTACCCAAAGATTTCAGGTCCTCATCCCTGGAATTGGAAAATGGTGCTTTATTTGGAAAAAGGGTCTTTGCAGATGTAAGTAAGGATTTGAGATGAGATTGCCATGGATTATCTGGGTGGACCCAAAAACTGCCATCAGGAATGTCCTATAATAAGAGAGAAGCAGAGGAAGCAGATGACAGAGACACAGAAAAGAGGTACAGAATCGGAGGAGGCCATGTGAAGATGGCGACAGAGACTGGAGTGATGGGGCCACAAGCCCAGGAACACCTGGAGTCATCGGAAGCTGGAAGAGGCAAGGAAGTCTTCGTCCCTAGAGCCTCTGGAGGGAGCTCAGCCTTGCCAACACCTTGATGTTGGACTTCTCTTTGGCAGGACTGAAGAAAACTCCAAATTAAAGCATTCGAGTTTTATTCCTTGACCTTGTCTCTCAAGAATAATTATTCCTGAAGTGAAAGAATTCTTGTGCAGTGTCCTGATCTCCAGGAGTCAGTTTTGGGTGATGGGATCCTTGGAAATGTTTTAAAATGCCCCCCGCCCCAGCCTGCAGAGCTTCTGTCTGCTGCCTGCCCCTCGTCGCCAGCCTCACACCAGGGCGATCCAATGGTTAGACCTCCCTTCTCTCAGGAGTCTATGAAACTTTTGGCATTCACATATCTCACACTGAACTTTCCTGTAAAATCGCCTCCCCCTTACCGAGCACTTGATCTTCAGACAGCATCTTTTTGAGTCTTCATGATCACCCTCAGCAATAGGTACGATTACTATCAACCCATTTCACAGATGAGGAAATTGAGGCATGAAAATGAAGGACTTTACCCAGGCAGCCCACCTCCAGACCGTCCCACTCTTTATTTCATTAAGTCAGTTTTATTGAAAGTATACTTTATATCTTATACAACGTACCCTTTTAAAATGTCCATTGTGGTAAGTTTTAGAGTCACCATCACCACCATCAAGATATAGAACCCTGGGCTTCCCTGGTGGCGCAGTGGTTGAGAGTCTGCCTGACAATGCAGGGGACGCGGGTTCAAGCCCTGGTTTGGGAAGATCCCACGTGCCGCGGAGCGACTAGGCCCGTGAGCCACAACTACTGAGCCTGCGCGACTGGAGCCTGTGCTCCGCAACAGGAGAGGCCACAATAGTGAGAGGCCCGCGCACCGCGATGAAGAGTGGCCCCCACTTGCCACAACTAGAGAAAGCCCTCGCACAGAAACGAAGACCCAACACAGCTATAAATAAATAAATAAATAAGCCTACACCTTTTAAAAAAAAAAAAAAAGATATAGGACCCTTCCATCAGCCCCAAAACTCCCCTTGTACCCTTTATGGCAGTCACCTCTGCCTACCCCCAACCACTGATCTGATTTCTGTCCTATAAGTGTTGCTTTTTTTAGAGTTTTATATCAAAAGAATCATACGATGTGTCCTTTTTGCTTGGCTTCTTTGACTCAACATCATGATTTGGGGATTCATCTGTGTTGCTGTATCTGTAGTTCACTCCTTTTAGTTGCTATGTAATCATTTATTGAGTGAATACTCCACAATTTATCCATTCACTTCTCAGTGGAAATCTGGGTTCTAGCAGCTTTATGACTAAAGCTCCTATGAATATTTCAGAGCCTATGTTTTTCACTGCAAGCTGTATACTCTCTCTGTTGCAAAGAATCTGCAGCATGGGTAGCAATAGCCCCACTTTACAGATAAAGAAACTAAGGCCCAGAGAGGTGAAGTCGGCTCCCTGAAGACACACAGCTAAACAGGTAGCAGAGTCAAGAATTGAACCCAGGCCTGTGTAGCTCCAAATCCTTTGACACTCCTTCCATTGTGTGCCCTGTTGATGCCAGGGAACAGTGGGTACTGTCTTCCAAAGGTCATGACCTTGGTGGATTCACCAGTCTGCCCTTCGGCATCCCATTCTGAAGCAGCCTTTTGTCAGCACACAGAGAACACATAGTCTGCTGTGGGAGCTGGGTACACTTTTATCAAGTTCAGGAATCTGAGCTCTAAAACCAGACTGATATGTTCTTTGTCAACGCAAAACGCAACTGTCACTGGATCCAGGATCCCAATGGCCAACACTTAACAGCTTCCCCCTCTCAGCCACTGTGCTAAGTCCTTTATATGTCTGAACAGATTTACTCCTCCCCCAAACCTGGTGAAATAGGTAGCCCCATTTTACAGATAAGCAACCCAAGGCACAGGGGTTTAAGAGGCTTGCCCAGGCTCACGCTCTGGGAAGTGGAGGAGCCCGGACTCGTACCCAGGCCATCCGTCCAGCACTACTCCTCACCTCCAACCTCCATACACCAGACAGACGCTTCTGCTGCCTTAACTGGCAGGTTGCCTTGTGAGCAAGCTGATTAGAGGAATTTAGTTCCACTATGAACTTACAGAGATAGTTATCCATGTTGTACGTTTATCACTGTATTAACCATGTCTTTTATTTTCTGTACTCTGATGCTTTGACATCTGGGGGCTTGCTGACCCTTGAGGGACTGCCCTTCCCAGGGTTAGGCAATTCCTAGAGAAAGGGAACAATGCTTGTCCTTGAACGTGTTCTTCAAATGCAAACCAACCAACCAATCCAGAGCCCATGCCCCCAACTACCTTCTTTATTAAGCCCTCACACTCTGGGCCACCATCCACCTGCCCTATTCACTCCAGGGCCAGGTCCCAGACACCTAGGGACAACCCCTTTACCCCAGAGCCTGCTGAAATTATTCAGACTAGCCAATCCTGACCCTGCCTTCCCTGCCTCACCCATTCCTTCCCTGAAGAAACCACAATAAAATTCTTGTACACAGTTCCCCCTCTCCCTCTCCCTCTGCCTCCTGACCAATCCTGGAGCTTCCTCGTGTGGCCCCCCCCCGTGGTGTGACATGTCCCATCTTCTTGGGATCTGTGTTGGGGCACAGACTGTAGTCAGAAAGACCTGGGCTTCAATTTCTTTTGAGCTTTCCTGTGTGGCCTTAGGCAAGTCACTTAACCTTTTTGAGCATGGCTTTCTTCAGCCATAGAATGAGAAGACGATCATAATAAAAGTAAAGTTCATAATCACTTAGCTCCTCTTCTGAAATCCAAAAGGCTCTGAAAGCTTTGCACCAAAAACTTTATCCAAAGAATGAAAAAAAATTGGAAGCAAAATCTGGACTGACATGAGGCTATTTACAGTTTTAATTTATTTCACTTAATGTCAATATTTCTCTACTCTTAGAATACTAATGGATATGATTATGGGAGCTGCCCAAATCCCCCGGAGGTGAATTACATAATATAAGATATAGTCTCTGTATCACTTTTCTAAAACCCAACACTCTGAATTCTGAACCACATCTGGCCCGAGGGTTTTGAATCGGGGTTGCGGACCTATAGTCCCATACCTCAAGGGATGGGAAGATACAATGAATTAATGAATATGAAGGACTCTTCACAGTGCCTGGAACACAAGATAGCTGTTATTGCTTTTATTCCAGATAAATTGTTTCATTTTTCCCATCAGCCACGGGAAGCCCGTGAGATAGAAGAAAGCTGTGTGTTTTGTGTTCTCTTGGCTATGAGATCTGATAACACCCCTTTTAAAAACAATGCAGCCCTGGAAAACTTCAGGCAACCCATGGAAGTGATTTTCAGAACATTTTTTTTAGCAACCAGATTGTTTTTCCAAATTAAATCTACCACGGATCCCCCAGCATATCAAAGAGCATGCAATGATGGCATTAGCATCTATTTATTTTATAAGTTCATATTTGTATGATATAGCACCAACCACAAAGAACAATGAAGAGTTTTAATTGAACCTACGTTTGAAAATGGGGATTTACCAAGGCCACCTCAGCCTTCCGTCAGCCAGCACATCCAATCTACTTGGAGTTTTCTGTGTGCCAGCCATGTCTTGACCCACACAGATAAGTAGCTTCAAATGGTAACCATTTTATGCAAGTTTGCATTACAATCTCAGGAAACTCTTCAACTGGTCCAGAAAAACTTGAAAGAGAAGTGGTAGGAGATTTGGGTTTTATGGGCAGCCTTGAACAACCACTCACGTTGTGTATACAAACGTGAATGTTGTATGGGAAACACCCCAAACCCACAAGAAGCATAAATGCCATCTTAATACTGAAATACGATGATAAGAAATGTCACAATGTCCTTTGTTGCTATACAATGATTGTGCCTTGATGGGAGAAAAGCATATGCCATAAGTGAATGTGCCTGAGGTTTTGTGTAGTCTTTATTTAAGCTCAGACTCTCAGGAAACAGAAACAAAATAGTACAATATTCTGTCAGTGAGTATGCCCAGGTTGGAAATTTGCAAGGAATACAAAGATCAGTAGAGAGCTACAAACTTCTAGACCATGGATGCATTTGCAAGAAGTTCACATACATGTGTGGGGATGGCAGGAAAAGCTTTATCCCTACCATTGCACAAGACAAATGCTGTCAAGGCTGATGGTAGAAAGCCAGCTTGGGGAATGGACAGAAATCAGAGTCTTCAAGGTCTTAGGTCATGTCAAAGCAAGTAAACTCTAAAAATTCCTCTGTCTTGACACCTGCTGCGAATGCAAGGACCTAACGGGAGTCTCTAACTGCCTGAGGGTGGGAGGCCTGCCTGCATCCTGGCTGCCAAGGTGGGGTGTAGGGAAAGAACTTCCACCCTTTGGCTCTGCAAGCGGGGCAAAATGGGGCAGCCTTGCAGAAATAAGAAAGGGGTTTGGATGCTGGAATTCACAGACATGACTGATGCCCACCATCGTAATACACTGGGGAGTCTCCACCACTACAGTTTGGTAGGTAAGAATCTGAGCCTGTCTCTCTGTGTGTAAATTGCATTTTTAAAAAGAAGCTCAGGGCTTCCCTGGTGGCACAGTGGTTAAGAATCTGCCTGCCAATGCAGGGGACACGGCTTCAAGCCCTGGTCCGGAAGATCCCACGTGCCGTGGAGCAACTAAGCCCGTGCGCCACAACTACTGAGCCTGCGAGCCATGAATCTGAGGCCCGTGCACCTGGAGCCCAGGCTCTGCAACGAGAAGCCACTGCAATGAGAAGCCCGCGCACCGCAACAAAGAGAAACCCCCACTCGCCGCAACTAGACAAAGCCCATGCACAGCAACAAAGACCCAATGCAGCCATAAATAAATAAATAAATAAATTTTTAAAATAAATAAATAAAAAAGAAGTTCAGCTCAAACCTTTGCAAATCCCTGAACTAATGGAAGTTTGCAAGCTCACAGATCAGTCATCCGGAGCAGGTGTTCTGTCTACCCACAGACACTTGGATTTTACTTAATTGTTTTTTTGTTGTGGTTTTTCCTCACCATTCTGGGGGACTCAGCTTATAGACTTGGGGACTATATGTTAAGTGTTGTAAATTGATCATTGTTGAAGGTGACCTCTTAATTATTACCTCCTTTTGACCATTCCCTGGAAGTCTTGCCTTTTGTTCTTTAGAGAGTTGAGCACAAGTTAGAGCTTCTGGGATTTAATTTGGGGAGACTCATACCCTCACCCCAGGCACCAATCAGAGCAGAAATGTCCCATGTCTGACCTTTCCTGTAAGGGAGACCCAGCATGTAGAGAACAGTGACAGCTTTTTTTCAGAGTCACACACAGAGCAGTGAGGTCCTCAGACGTGGCAAGGAGACAGCTCACTTTCTCAGTCATGGTTTCTGCTTGCCTCGTGCAAAAGAGTAGCCCACGCCGGACAAGTTTATGCCAGAGGCACATTCGAGGTACATCCTTATAAAAGACAAAAACAGGCCTAAACTTTGCGATGACAGGATTTCCAGCAGAGCCCAAAGCTGGAGGGGTCTGGGCCTCATCCCCGCAATACACACCCAGCAAGAGGGTTTGTCCCCAACATCAGGCCTCCGGGCACGGCGAAGGGGATAGTGGCCTTTCTCCCGAGCACAGAACAGATCTCCCTGACATGTTCTTCCTGCTTGGCTGTTCCTCAACTCTGGTAAGAGACCTTCTGCAAAACTTTGAAATTCCGAACCCTATTTCTCCTCTTCCATGTCCCGCAAACACGTGTTTACGCAGTCGCCGCAAGCGGCCCGCGGTCTCCATGGCAACAATCTGACTCGCTGCTCGGCTCCGACTGCGACTGCGCAGCTGGTCCCGCGGCGTTTCCGGGTTGTTAGGCTTTGTATGCGGATCTTTGAAACTCTTCCTCATTCAGAAGTAACCCTCACCCACTCAAATAATACCCACAAGCATACTCAGGTGTCACTCCCACACTCTTAAGTGTTGCGCACAGCTACTCAAATATTACCCACTTGAGCTTATATACTCAAGTGATGTGATGCTACCCACATATCAAATGGTACCCACGCTCACTCATATGTATTGAAGCATTCAAAAAACAACTGAGATGTTACCCGCACCTACTCAAATATTTAATATGAGTGCCGCGAGGGCAAGGTTTGGGTCCATTTTGTTCTCTGCTGTATTCCCAGTGCCTGGAATAGTGTCTGGTACACTGCAGGTGCCCAGGAAATATTTGTTGAATGAATGAATGATCCATACTCAACCACATATTATCCACTCTGCTCAAATGGTACCTACTCGCACTCAGATGTACCCAAGTAACTCAAAAGCTACCCACTCACTATGAGTGCCGTGAAGGCAGAAAGTTGCGTCGGATCTGCTCCGTTCTGTATCCCCAGCTCCTAGAACAGTGCCTGGGACATAGTAGGTGTGCAATGCACATCTATAGAATGAATGAGTGAATGGATGAGTGACTCACACTCAACTAAGTCTTAACCACACCCACTCAGATGTCACCCGCAAGTTAACTCAGATAAAAATACCCACCTTCGCTCACAGTAGTCAGATGTTACCCATTCTTACTGAAAAGTTACCCACTCCCTTGACTGGGTAACTCATCCTCACTCGCATTATTCACATTCACTCTCATCCCCCGAACTTACTCAGAGGGCACCCACCTTTCCAAGTCGCCACCCACGCCCACTCAGCTGACGCCCACCCTCATTCAGCCGCGCCCATGCCCACCCCAAGTCACCTCACAGCTTCTTGTCAGATGCCTGGTGTCGTCGACGGTTTTTCTTGGGCTTCCGCTTGCCTTTCTTGCCATCTCCCTCCTTGCTCTCCTTCGTGGAGTCCAGAGGTGGCACCCCGTCCACCGCAGCAGTGGCCCCAGGCCCCTGTTTCTCCCCTGGCCCGGGCTCATAGCAGTTTCTGGCAGGAAGCTCTCTGGGGCCCATCACTGTCGGGCACAGTTCCTGCCTTAGGACCTGGGCCACATCTTCCGCCGTCCTGCCCTGGCTCTGCAGGAAGAGGTTCAGCTTGTTCAGGAATTCAATATCCTGCTTCTGGGGCATGTAGACCACTCTCCACATGCCGCCCTTGCCCTTGATCTCCCTGGGGATCACGGCATAATTGATGTCCTCTGCCAGCCTAATGATGGCGGCCTTGGATCTCTCTTCTTCCACAAAGGCCTTCCCAGCCACTTCGAACTCACCCAGAGGTTTTAGGGAGGCCTGTATGATCTCTTCAAATTCCTCATGGTTGCAGTTTTCCGGGATACCCAGGATCATCAGAGACTTGTAACTGTCCACCTCAAGAGCCTTTGCACCCATGCTCCAACAATGCAATGTCCTTGACGCCGAAAAGCATCTTGCCCAGCTCTCTGAGGCCGCAGTATGCCCGACGGTGCACACCTGAGCTGCCTCGGGAATCCAAAAAGTTATCCAGGATGCCACGACCCCTTCCCAAGGCAAAGAGAGACGCCTCACGGGGCCTAGTTTGTCCACCTCAGCCAAAGATGCCCCAGGCCCTGCCCACAGGGCTGCACAGTGTCCAGCTTTCTGTAACCTTCCTTCCAGGGGGCTCTTGGGAATTCCTAGGGACTTACAGAGTGTGAAGCAGGGGTAGGTGTCTGCCGGCTAGCTCATGGATCCTGAGTCCTAGGCAAGGCCGCACCAGAGAGAGTATGAAGATGCTGGTCCCTCTTTCTGGCGGTGGTCCTCAAAGGTCTCAGAGGCCCTGTCAGTCTCAGCAGATCTGGGACGGCTGATCGCCCGGGGCTGCTGCCACCGGGGTGTCCTGCGAGGGTGCCCGGCAGGCAGGGCGGCTCATTCCTTGCCGCTGGCCCAGGGGCTACCCTCACTGCCCTGTGGCCTGGCTAAGACAAGGATGTGGCCGCTGCACTTGCTCCCACAATGACATCACCGCCTCCTTCTGCTCTGCAGCTCAGCGGTCTCCATGGCAACCGCTAGAGCGATGCCTGTGCCATTGGCCCGGCCCGGCCGCATTTAAATCAGAGTCTGAGGGGAGTCATTCAGGGGTGAGGGGTCAGCCACCCGCCTTCAGAAGTACCCTCTCTTCTCCCTTGAGAAAATGGCTGATTCTAGGGGTCGGGGGACAGGGAAGATACAAGATGAGCCTGGAACATTTTTGGGGTCAGAAAGTAAGGAAATGCTCAAAGAATGATGAGAACAGGTGGAAGGGCATAGAGCCAGCTTGAAGGGCTCCCACTGGCCAAATCTGGGGCATTTTGAGCATCAACATTAAAAATGAGCGCAACAGATCATAACCCCTTAAATAAAACAAGAATCCATGAATCTATGAGGATATAAGTAAACAGACAAATGGAAAGTTTGGTGGAGGAATGTGGGCTATTATGTTGTCTCATGTAAAATGTATGAATCAAAGGGAACAAAAGTATCTTTACTGTGGAATGTCCTTGTTTGTAGGACACACCCACTACAATATTCAGGGATGATAGGGGACCAGATTTGCAATTTACCCTCAAAACCGTTGGTGGGGGGGATGTTCTTTGTACCATACATGCAACTTTCCTATAAGTTTGTGACTGTTTCAAATATATTTTTTAAAAGGAAAAAGAAATGTCCTGCACACGTGTTCACCTTCACAATGGCCATTTCTCCTCTTACCACCCCAGTAATAAAAGCCATAAGTTTGAATCAGACTGACACCCTCCAAACTCCCAGCTCCAGGGATGGGCACTGAAGGGTTTGAACTAATCAGCATAATCCCACCCCCTTGCCACAGTGATTGGTTCAGAAGTGGTCACCCAGGTAACCCAGGCCTAAGCCAATCAGTGCATTCTATCTCCCTGGTCATGGAGATTGGTTAAGGGCTGGATACATGGACTCAGTCCAATTAGAAAGACGCTCAGGAGTTTTGTGACTAGTTGTGAGGAAGAATACCCTCTCTTTCCCCCTAGATGGGAAAGAATAAATATGGGAGCTGCAGGAAGCCATCTGGGAACCACAAGAGAAGGCATCTTGAGGATGAATTCTACATCCAGAGGAAGGCAGAGCAGAGAGAATCACAGAGACCTCTCAGGGCGACCCCCTTCATGCTGTGGTTCAGTGATGCAGGCTGCTTTTTTATTTCCAAGTCATCGTGTGCTCCCGTGACTACCACAGCAAGGGACTAGAGAGCAGAGCGACTCATGCACCAGCGTTTGAATACTTCCGCCAGGAAGCTACATGTGACTTTTGCTCATATTTCATTGGCCAAAGCAAGTCACATGACCACACCTAACTTCCGGGAGGTGGGGAAGTACAGTCACCCATGCACCTAGAAGTGCAGGGGAATTGGAAATAACAGTGTACACAGTCATGCCTGCCACAAGCTCTCATAATGTGCCCGGCACCATGCTAAACTCTACACACGCATTTCATTTTACAACAACCCTATGAAGGGGTATTACTAATGTCCCCAATTTTATAGGCAAGAGAACTGGGGATCAGAGAGGTTAATTCAGTTACCTAAGGCCACATAGCTAATGAATGACAAAGCTAGACTTCCTTCCTCGGGCACCCTGACGCCTGGGCCTAAACATTTAACCTCATATGACACTATGCTGTTCCCTGAGAAGAAAGTGCTCTATTGTGTCACCTGGCTTGGTTCCTGTTCCATCATACAGCTGCTGTGTGACCTTGGGTAGGCTGCTCTCCCCCTCTGGGCTGTGTGGCAATTTAGTTCTGTCTAACTTAGCTAAGTTGGGCCTATGTATCCTAGAACACCTTTCCCCTGGTGCCTCTGGGTTAGAGTTGTCTAAAAGGAAATTTGCATGAGATTTAGATAACAGAAGTGACGCAATAGCTATTGTGGTGGGAAGGTCTGCACAGGACCCAGGGGCCACAACGGGGCTCATGCCTCTTGTCACTGATCTGCTGGCTCACCTCGTGGGCTTGGGGCAGCATCGGACCTCAGCTCCACCTGCTCCCACCAGCTTTCCTTTTCCACCTTCTGTGAATTTGGGGCCAGGAGCCTGAGCAACTCAGCAGGGGAAAGGCACCAGCTTCTCCAGCAGGTCACACATGGAACTGAAGTTGGTAAGAGACGCTTGAGGCTTCCAGCTTATTCTCATGGGTTCCAGGTTCTAGTTTCCCAACCACGCAGCCAACTGACCTACAGGGACTTAAAACCCAGTACTAGTTACAGAGGCACCGACCTTACGTATACTTTTCCTCCAGCAACCCTCAGGCTCCCTAGTTATTAACATTTTTCGATGTTCCCACCACCCCTTCCTGGGTCTTCAGCTCCCCCAGCTTTGTCTACAATTGCTTAAGATTCTATCCCATAATAAGTTCCTTACCCCGTGTCCTCATAGTGGACCTGCTTCTCTCTCTCTCTCTTTTTTTTTTTTCTGGTCGCATGGCTTGTGGGATCTTAGTTCCCCGACCAGAGATCAAACCCGGGCCCTCAGCAGTGAAAGCGTGGAGTCGTACCTGCTGGACTACCAAGGAAGTCCTGTGGACCTGCTTCTTTATTGAGTACTAACTGGTCATAACCAACCAGGACTCTTCCTTTATAAAACGACAGGACTAACACATTACTTTTCAAGTTTACCAGCAGAGAGAAGAAAATTGTCCCCTCTCATCTAGGGGTTTTAGGAACCACCTCTTTGATACAGACTTCTCTGAAGTCTTATTTCGGCATTAAAAATTCATATCCCACTCCATAACATAGTGTTATCCATTTTAATACAAAGGTGAGTCTTTCCTTCAAAAGTTGAAGTGAAATTGGCCATCATAAATATTTGCCATGGGGAATGTAACGTGGTGCAGCTGCTACGAAAAACAGTGTGGAGGTTCCTCAGAAAATGAAAAACAGATCAACCGTATGATCCAACATTTCCACTTCTGGGTATTTATACGAAGGAAAGGAAAACACTAAAAGATATCTGCACACCCATGTTCACAGCAGCACTATATATAATAGCCAAGGTATGGAAACAACCTAAGTGCCCATCAATGAATGAATGGATAAAGAAAATGTCACACACACACACAGGAATACCGTTCAGCCACTAAAAAGAAGGAAACCCTGCTATTTATGACAACATGGATGGACCTTGAGGATATAATGCGAAGTGAAATAAGTCAGATACAGAAAGACAAATACCATATCATCTCAAATATATGTGGAATCTTTAAAAAAAAAACCCAGAAACCCAAACTCATATATACAGCAAACAGATTGGTGGTGGCCAGAGACAGGGGGTCAAGCGTGGAAAAAAATGGGTGAAGGTGGTCAAAAGGTACAAACTTTGAGTAATAAAATAAATAATAGGGATGTAATGTACAACATGAGGAATTTAGCTAACACTGCTGCACAAGATATGGGAAAGTTGTTAAAAGAATACCAAGAGGGGCTTCCCTGCTGGCGCAGTGGTTAAGAATCTGCCTGCCAATGCAGGGGACATGGGTTCAAGCCCTGGTCCGGGAAGATCCCACATGCTGCAGAGCAACTAAGCCCCTGCGTGCCACAACTACTGAAGCCCGCGCGCCTAGAGCCTGTGCTCCGCAACAAGAGAAGCCACCGCAATGAGAAGCCCGTGCACCACAGCAAAGAGTAGCCCCCGCTCACCTCAACTAGAGAAAGCCCACACCCAGCAATAAAAACCCAACGCAGCCTAAATAAATAAATTAATTAAAAAAAAAAAAAAGAATACCAAGAGTTCTTGGCAATGATGATTTTTAAACGTATTGTTCACCTGATAAATAAATATGAGAGTGTAAAAAAGAAAAAAAAAGAGTACTAAGAGTTCTCAACACAAGGAGAAAAAATTTTTCCTTTCCTTCTTTCTTTTCTTTTTATTGTATCTCTGTGAGAAGGTGGATATTGGCTGAACTTACTGTGGTAATCATTTCACAATATAGGTAAATCAAACCATGATGCCATATGCCTTAAACTTATACAGTGATGTATGTCAATTATTTTCCAATAAAACTAGGGAAAGAAGACTTGTAATAGAGATGTTTCTAACACGCTTCTTGCAAAAAAAAATTTGCCATGGATTTATGAATCCTCGGGGCACCATTGCATATCCCTGGGTTTATGCACATTCCATATTGAGAGGCAGGCGACAGAATGGTGCATTTATTGGATCCACCAAGATTGCTTGAGAAGTTTCCTTGTTCCAGGCTCTGCGTGACATGTTAGGCATACTTGAGTGAATGAAATAAGCTCTACTTTTAGGAGCTTAGAGTCCAGTGGTTATGACAGGCCAGGCCAGCCTGTTTACAGCCAGGGAGAAAAGCCCTATAATTATCACGAAAATGTGTTCTTATCCTTGGTGCGGGGCATAGAATACAGAGTATACTAATTGGGACATGTCTTGCTGACGTTTAAAGAGAAAACTACATAAAGTGCTTTGGGGACCCTGAGCAACTGATCCTGTCTGGTCTTATCCGGGAGGGCTTCCTGGAGGAGGTGACACTGGACGGGATCTTGAAGGATGCATATAATAACCACAACAATAATACTATTTTTAAAAGGAGTCATCACTATCACTTACATAGGGCATGCTGTGTGCCAGACAACATTCTAAGCCCTGCATCTGTACTAAGTCATTTAATTTTTTTAAACCATTTTTTAAAAAATTGAAGTATAGTTGATTTACAATGTTGTGTTAGTTAGGTGTACAGCAAAGCAATTCGATTATATACATATACATATATATATACACATATGTATTCTTTTTCTATATATATATATTCTTTTTCAGTAAGTCATTTAATTTTTACCACAGTTTATGAGTTATATATTGTTTTACTGATTTAGTTGCTCATTTATTCAACGAGTATTTATTGAGCAGCTCCTGTATTTTATAGTCAGGGGAAAGATCAGAGAGGGTAAATCACTTACCTAGGGCCACACAGCTAGTTAATTTTTTAATTTTTAATTTAATTTTTTCTCTAAATTTTCTGTTCATATCTTTACTCTTTTTTTAAAAATTTGAGGTTTTTTTTTTTTTTTTTTTTTTTTTTTTTTGCTGAGGAGTAGGAAAGCTTTACAAATAAAGGAAATTAGTATATCATCTGCACCAGGTATGAGTTGGATTCTAGGCAGTGGGGATAGAGCAGTGAACAAGACAGACAAAATTCCCTGCCCTTTGAGAGCTGGCACTCTGTTGGGCAGATAGAGCAGAGACAAAATAAATAAGAAAGATATAGAATACGTTACAGGGTGATAATGAGTGGTTTTGGGAAAAAATAAAGCAGGAAAGAGGGATAAAGAGAAAAAGTGTGTGCGAGTGTAACACACATGTATGGGGGGGTTGTAATTTTTACAGTGTGCTGAGGTGACGTTTGAGCCAAGACCTGAAGGAGATGAAGGAGTGACCATGTGAATATTTGAGAGGATAGTGTTCCAAGCAGAAAGAGCAGCCAGTGCAAAGGCCCTGAGGCTGGAGCCTGCCTGGTGTGTTTGCGAAATAGCAAAGACACCGGTGTGACTGGGGCAGAGGGAACAAGGGAGAGTTAAGGAGAAAATTGGAGAAAAAAGCAGGTGGCAGGAGAGGGGAGGTGATGGCAGGACTTTGAGGATGGGGACTTGGGACTTTTTCTCTGGCTGGCAGCTAGGGAAGGGGAATAGAGGAAATGGTGTGTCTTGAGCATTTGTGGGGCTGGGCCATGATTACACATGTTGGCCCATTTACTAAATAGATAAATGTATATTTTTATAGTTCCTTCTTTTTTGGCTTTTAAAAAATTTGTGGTAAAATATACATAACACAACATTTACTACTTTAACCATTTAAAAAGATACAATTCAGTGACATTAACTACATTCACAACATTATGTACCCATCACAACTATTTCCAGAACTTTCTCGTCATCCCAAACAAACTATACCTGTTGAACAAAAACTCCCCATTCTCTCCCTCCCCTAGCTCCTGGTAACCTTTATTCTACTTTCTGTTTCTATGCATTTGTCTCCTCATATAAGGGGAGTCACACGGTATTTGTCTGGCTTTTGTGTCTGGCTTTTTTCGTTTAGGATAATGTTTTCAAGGTTCATCCATGTTGTAACATGTGTCAGTGCTGTATTCCTTTTTATGACTGAGTAATATTCCAGGTATGGATATACCACATTTTGTTTGTCCATTCATCTGTTGATGGACACTTGGGTTGTTCTAACGTTTTGACTACTGTTAATAATGTTGGTATGAACATTGGTGTACATTGACTCTTTGAGTCTCTGCTTTCAATTATCTTGGGTATATACCTAAGAGTGGAATTGTTGGATCATATGGCAATTCTGCATTTAATTTTTCTGAGAAACTACCATACTGTTTTCCATAGCTGCTGCACCATTTTACATTCCCGCCAGCAATGCACAAGGGTTCCAGTTTCTCCACATCCTTGCCAACAGTGTCATGTTGTTTTTCTTTTTTAAATAATAACCATCCTCGTGGATATTAAGTGGTATCTCATTGTGGTTTTGATTTGCATTTCCCTAATGACTAATGATGTTCAGCATCTTTTTATATGCTTGTTGCCATTTGTATATCTTCTTTGGAGAAACGTCTATTCAAGTCCCTTTCCCCATTTTGAATTGCTTTGTGTTGTTTTTGTTGTTAAGTTGTATATAGTTAACTATTTAAATGTTATAAATCAAATTGATAAGCTGTTAAATAAAATATGTTGTAGCCTCCTACCTTGATCCATGTACCTTCATACAGTCCTGGATCCATCCATTGATGGATGGATGAGTGGATAAACGAAGTGTGGTATAGCCATACAATGGAATATATTCAGCCACAGAAAGGAATGAAATTCTGATACATGCTACAACATCGATGAGCCTTGAGAACATTATGTTAAGTCAAAGAAGTCAGACACAAAACACCACATACTGTATGACTTCACTTATATAAACTCTCCCAAATAGGTAAAGCCGTAGGGATATAAAATTGATTAGTGGTTGCCAGGTATTGAGGGAGGGGGGAATGGGGAGTGACTGCTTAATGAGTATTGGATTTCCTTTGGGGGTGATGAAAATTCTTGGACTAGATAGAGGTGATGGTTGCACAACATTGTGAAGGTACTAAATGCCACTTGTGTACACTTTAAAATGGTTAATTTTATATTACATGAATTGCACCTCAATGAAAACATTTTAATGACTCTACTTTTGGCTCAGATGTTTAGAATGATGGTGGGTCTATTCACCATGATGGGGAAACTTTAGGGAGAAATGAGCTGGGAGATCAGGAATTCCTTTTGGGGAGGTCTTAAATGTGATACGTCTATCAGACATCCAAACAGAGTTAGACATACAAGCCTGGAGTTCAGGGGAGAGACGGGGGTGGAGATATAAATATAGAAGTCATTGGCACATGGAGGTATTTTAAGCTGAGGGGCAGGATGAGATCATCTAGAGAGAGGGTGTGGAGAAAGGAGAGAAAATGGCCCTGGGGTGGATCAATGTCAGGCAGAAGAGGAGGAATCAAGATAAGGGATTGCGGGGCTTCCCTGGTGGCGCAGTGGTTGAGAATCTGCCTGCCAATGCAGGGAACACGGGTTCGAGCCCTGGTCTGGGAAGATCCCACATGCCACGGAGCAACTAAGCCCGTGAGCCACAGCTACTGAGCCTGCGCGTCTGGAGCCTGTGCTCCGCAACAAGAGAGGCCGTGATAGTGAGAGGCCCGCGCACGGCGATGAAGAGTGGGCCCCGCTCTCCACAACTGGAGAAAGCCCTCGCACAGCAACGAAGACCCAACACAGCCAAAAATAAATAAATAAATAATTTTTTTAAAAAAAGAAAAGGGATTGCGCAGGAGGGGAGGGGGCAGAAGAACCCCAAGAGTGTGTGCTTGAAGAGCAAAGAAGAATAGCAAAATATTGGAATTGGCCCAAGTATCCGTTTATAGAGGGCTGTTGAGCAAATCATGGTGCAACCATATAACGCACATGTAAAAGAAAAGCAGGAGGGAGTTCTCTCTGTGCAAGTATCAAAAGATTCCCTTTCTAGGAAACTGAAATCCTCAAGAGGTATTGCTTACAAAACGAAGGGAGGTGTGTGTGTGTGTGTGTGTGTGTGTGTGTTTAAAGCAAAGAGAGGAGTTACAAAGGGAAAGGTAGTGATTCATGCCAGAGCAGCCTGGCAGACGCCACTTTAATCAAGTGATCAAAGCAAACATCCCCCGTGGTGGGACATACTGAAATCAGGCGCCCCCGCTATAATATACCGAGGAGGACACAGCATCCTTTCTGGGGAATTCCCGCCAAAAGTGCATCCCTGAATCCAACCTCCAGGAGACACCAGACAAGCCCACATCAAGGGTCATTCCACAAAATAACTGGCCTGTACTCTTCAAAGTGTCAGGGTCACAAAAGTCAAGGAAGAATGGGAAACGGCTCCAGAGTGAAGGAGATGAGAAGGAGAAAACTGAATGCAACTTCTGATCTCACATTAAATTCTGGGCTGAAAAATACAGTTGCTGGAAAGGACATGATTGGGACGATTGATGAAATTGAATATGGACTTCGGGGTGAATAAATGTGTGGTGTTAGTGTTGAACTTCCTAATTTTGGTAACTACCGTGGTTGTGTGAGAGAAGATCCTTCTTATTTTTAGGAAGTGAACACTGACATATTTAGACGTAAAGAAGCATGATGTATGCAACTTACTCTCAAAAGGTTCAGAAAAAAAAATATGCACATAGAGAGAAAGAGTGGAGGATGGTGTGTATCAGTTTCCTAGGGCTGCCATATCAAAATGTCACAACCAGGGTGGCTTCAAACAACAGAAATTTATTCACTCACTGTTCTGAGGCTGGAAGTCTGAAATCAATAGGGTCATGCTTCCTCTGCAATGTCTAGGGGGATCCATCCTTGTCTCCTTGCCTCTTCCTAGCTTCCAGTGGTTTGCTGACAAGCCTTGGCTTTCCTTGGCTTACAGCTGCACAACTCCCATTTCTGCCTCTGTCACGTCTCTGTGCCTCTGTCTTCACTCACGTGGCTGTCTTCTTACTGGACACCAGTCACGTGGGATTCGGAGCCCATTCTACTCTAGTAGGACCTCATCTTTACTGATTACGTCTTCAACCACCCTCTTTCCAAATAAGGTCACATTCTGAGCTACTGGGGGTTAAGACTTCAACATATCATTTTGGGGGGAGGGACACAGCTCATAACAGAGGGGGAAAGGGGGAGGGCTGGGGAGAAACAGAGAGAGAGATGGAATGATGACACACACCTGCCAGAATGTTACAGGGATGCAGGAGTCCTTGGTCCTAGTTTGCAACTCAGCTGTTAAGTTTGAAATTATTCCAAAATAAGAATTTAACAGCACAGAGAGGAGAGGGTTTCAGGGAAGGGGTAGAGGTCCGATGAGGGCAGAGAAGCGGCTGTTTCGTTGGCTTTACAAAACGGAGGCCCCTGTACTTTTTGAGAGGTGGGAACAGAAATCAAAGCACAGGGGGTTGGAAGAGTGAGTGGAAGGTGTGTCTGTCGAAACCCAGGGGTAGCAGTTCTTTCAAGGTGTTTTGCTATAAAGAGGAAAGGGGGGAATGGGGTGGTAGCTGGAGATGGGGTCAAAGAGGGTTTCTAAACACCAAGAAATGAGGCAAGAGAGACTGTGAAACAGGTTAGAGAGAGACGGAGCCTTCCCCCCAGTAAGGAAGGTGGGACCCCAGTGCAGAGAAGGGACTGGCTTTTGGTGGGAGCATGGCCATTTCCTCCAAGGACGGAAGAGAAAAGCAAGAGTATGTTGGCAAAGGTGGATTTCACCGTGGGAAGCTAAAGAAGCAAATTTTAATTTTATTTTCTTTTTTAACAAAAACTTATATAGTGCTTACCTACCAGACCCTGTTCTGAGCACTTTGCAAATATAACTCATGGGATTTGCATAAAAATCCTCAGAGGTAGGTACTGTTACGATTTCATCCCCATCTTACAGATGAGAACACTGAGGCCCACAGAGGGGAAGGGCCTTCCCCAAGGTCACACAGCTGGTAAGAGGCAAGTCTTTCTGAAGTTGGGCAGTTGGGCTGCAGAATCCAGACTCAAATTCTATCCCATAATACCTCTGCCTGTCTCGTCTCTGTTCTTAATAAAGGAAGATGCGCGATCAGCAGTTGGGGATTCAGGCTGGGTGGGGGCACTTGGAGGTTTGAGGAGAGAGGAGAATCGCCAGCCACAGGCTTCGTGAGGAAAACTTACTAGAAAAACAGGAGGGTTATGCATTTGAGGTTTGTGGTTCTGGGTTTTCTGTGAAGTCCGGGAGGCTGGATGTTTGAGTCTTCCCTGCATCATGGCAGGGCATGGTTTTTGCACGAAAAGTGGGCCCCTTCCCCAGCCCATCTGCAAATCCTCCCTGTGCTCCGGGCCCAGAATCTGGCGCCGGCTGGCCCCTCGGTCCTTCCAACCCGCCTGAGCACATCCCGAGGCTGAGGGGGAGGGAAGGGCCTGGAAGGTTGTTCACAGGCCAAAGTCCAAAGGAAACAAGTTGCATTCCAGGAGCAGGAGCCCAGTGGCAGGGGGTGGGGAGCTGGGGGGACGGAGGGAACGCGGCGCCCAGAGTTTGGAGGGCCTCCGAGGCAGCACGGGAAGCTTCTCTTTGTACCCCAGAGAAAGGTGGGGGGCTGTGACGGGTCTCCTCCCGCAGTCATGGCGAGTAGGATAGACCGGGGGCTCTGCGGTCAGCCAGATGCGAGTTTGAACCTCAGAGCTGTGGATTATTTTCTGAACGTAACTATAGGAACTGTGATGGGCTGAATAATGTCCCCCAAGGACAGTTGCTGTGCTGACCCTGGGAACGTGTTGCCTCCTGCGGCAAAAGGGACTTCACAGATGTGATCAAGTTAAGGACCTTGAGATGGGGACGGTAACCTAGATCATCCAGGGGGGCCCAACGGAATCAAAAAGATCTTTATACAGGAAAGAGGGAAGCAGGAGGGTCAGAGTCAGAGAAGGAGGGAAGCAGAGTTCCGAGAGAGGCACGGAAGGGCCGTGAGCCAGGGAATGCAGGCAGCCTCTATACAATGGAAAAGGCAGGGAAAGGGATTCGTCCCTGGAGCCTCTAGAAGGAACACAGCCCTGCTGACCTGTTTAGATTTCTAATCTCCAGAATTTAAGGCAATAAATGTGTATTGTTTTAAGCCACTGAGTTTGTGGTAATTTATTACCGTAGCAGAAACTTGGTAGAGCAGCTTTCTTCATCTCCCTGGGCCTCAATTTCTCAATCTGTAAATTGGGGATAACTGAATCCTCACAGCATTGTAATGAAGGCTTGGTGCATGGATACATTGGAGGCGCTTAGGGTGGTCGCTGGCACACAGTAAGTGCACAATCAACAGTAGCTCTCTTTATCTTCAAAATGGAGATCAACCATTCCTTTATCCAACTAATATTTATTGAGCATCTTCTACGTTTCAGGCACTGTTCTAAGTGCTGGAGATGCAGCATGAATGAGACAGGCAAACCCCCCAGCCCTTGGGGAGCTTCCACTCTACAGAAGGAGAAAAACAAAAGAAATGAATAAACTCTATGGGCAGTCAGATGGTGGTAAGTGCTAGGTAGCAAACAAATCAAGAATGAGGAACTGGGGCTTCCCTGGTGACGCAGTGGTTGAGAATCTGCCTGTCAATGCAGGGGACACGGGTTCGAGGCCTGGTCTGGGGGGATCCCACATGCCGCGGAGCAACTAGGCCCGTAAGCCACAATTACTGATCCTGCGCGTCTGGAGCCTGTGCTCCGCAACAAGGGAGGCCGTGATAGTGAGAGGCCCGCGCACCGCGATGAAGAGTGGCCCCCGCTTGCCGCAACTAGAGAAAGCCCTCGCACAGAAACGAAGACCCAACGCAGCCCAAAATAAATAAATAAATAATTAAAAAAAAAAAAAAAAGAATGAGGAACTGACAGAGCTCGGGGACTGGGTCAGGGAGACCTTGGGGAGAAAGGGACATCTCAGTAGAGACCTGAAGGAGGCGAGGGAGCAAGTCCTGTGGAAATCGGGAAAGAACCTTAGCAGAAGGGTTTAGCAAGTGCAAAGGTCCTGGGGCAGAAGCATGCCTAGAGCTTGCAAGAAAAAAGCAAGGACGCTAGTGTGGCTGGCAGGGTGAGAAGTAGGGGGAAATGAGGTCAGAGAGATGACAGGTGGAGGGAGGGCAGATTGTCTGAGGCTTTTGGGGCCACGGCAAGGACTCTGGCTTTTACTGTGAGTGAGGGAGGAGCCATGGGAGGGCTCTGAGCTAAGGAGAGACATAATCTGACTTCAGTTTTAAAGGTTCCCTCTGGCTGCTGAGTGGGGAACACACCGTGGGGAATAAGAGTGAAGCTGTGAGCCCAGTGAGGATATAATCATAGGAGTAATCACAGGGTTTGTTGGAGCAATAAATGAGTCTGTGTTTGTAGAGCAGGTGCCTGGCCCATATGTTAGTTGCTAATTATTACTGTTGTATTATTATTGTTGTTTCCGTTACTTCTCCCTTGTCACAGAAGATTCCAGAGTCACAACTGACCATGGATTGTCCCCCAGCTGTAAATTACACCCCCCATGGAAAGGAATCATCCTCACCCCCCATAAGAACTTCCGTTTCCTCCTTGTCTCAGACTCTTCCTTATTCATCACATTCATGACACTGAACTCCAGTGGTTCCTATGGTAACCCAAAGATCATTCCCAGCCCCCTTCTTCACTACCCACCACTGTTTTCGAGGCTGAAAGCCAGGGACTCATTTTCCCAGCATCCTTGACTACTACTCACAGTCATGTGACACCATCATGGCCAAGGAGATGAAAGCAGAAGTCAGCTAGGAGGCTTCTGGTAAACCTTTGTGTCCCTGATAATAAGGGTCAGAAAGGGCTTTCCCCTTATTCCTACCTTGATTGTGGATGTGATGGTCAGAGTTGTAGCAGCCATCCTGTGGTCATGAAGCAACAGGCACAAACATGAAAGTCAACACTCTAAGGATGGTGAGGCAGAGAGACAAAGAACCTGGGACATCAGATGTCATTGAACCAATACCTTCAATACCATTGAACCAATACCAAACCACATTCTTCCGGATTTTTTATGTGAGAAAAATAAGTACATAATTTTTATATCATCGTTTTCTATTACTTTCAGTCAAACACATTCTTTACTGACTGACTTACAGAAGAGAAACTGGGCCCAGAGAGCCATGGGGTGATACTCAGCATTACACAGACAGTTGTTGGAGATGCCAGGACAGGATTGCAGGAGGGGACAGGTGGGCTTTCAGACCTTAAGACCAGAGACAGCCTCAATTCTTCTTTGGAAAAATGAGAATTTGGGGAATGTGAGCTTAGGATGTGCCAGGAGCTTCTCCTGAAAAAAAAAGGTGGTCTCAGATTCAAAAGATAAAGCCAACAGGCAGAGACATGCAGAGAGGGCAGACTCAGAGAGACAGCCATTTATATTCCCAATTGTTGTAAAGGTGTCCAAACAAACAAACAAACAATACAACCCACTCTGCTCTGCCCACACTGTATTTCCAAGAGCCAATTCAGCTTTTTTAAAACAGAAGCCTGAGCTTCTGTAGCTTAAAAGTAAAATAGCCTAATAAATACAGCCTCTTAAGTTGATGTGATCAATACATAGGGAAGATGGTTGCTATCAGTCCTCCCTGGAAAGACACTCCATGAATTTTACACCAGAACCTGCCTTTGACTACTAGGTCCAGAGCTGGGAAAGGAATACGTATCTCTCTATCAACTAGACTTCACCTGGGGAAACTATAAACTTCATTTCTCCTGTTGTCTTAGTCAGGGTAACATTAGCTGCTGTAACAAACACACCCCCCAAAAATGTCTAATGGCTCAAACAATGATAGGAGTTTATTCTTGCTCATGTAAAGTCATGGTTGTTCTTGATTGCAGATGCTTTTCCTCAAGGTGATCCAGGAACCCGAGTTCCTTCCACCTTATAGCTCCTCCATGTTCAACTTTTGGCTTCTGAGGTGGTTCCGGGAGTCTTCTCTGTTCCGGTTGGCTTCAACAAGTAATGAGTAGAGAGAATCATGGGCAGGAGGTTTAAATTCCCTTCCACTCAGGTTCTGTTGCTTAGAACTCAGTCACGTGGTCAAAGGAGGCTGGGAAGTGTCTTACAGAGGTGTGCACAGCAAAAGAAGGAAACAGGGGCTTCCCTGGCGGTGCAGTGGTTAAGAATCTGCCTGCCAATGCAGGGGACACGGGTTCGAGCCCTGGTCCGGGAAGATCCCATGCCGCGGAGCAACTAAGCCCGTGCACCACAACTACTGAGCCTGCACTCTAGAGCCTGTGAGCCACAACTACTGAGCCCACGTGCCACAACTACTGAAGCCCACGCGCCTAGAGCCCATGCTCCACAACAAGAGAAGCCACCGCAATGAGAAGCCCGCGCACCCTAACAAAGAGTAGCCCCCTCTCGCCACAACTAGAGAAAGCCCACGTGCAGCAACAAAAACCCAATGCAGCCAAAATTAAATGATAATAAATAAAATAAATATTTTTAAAAATCTTAAAAAGAAAAGAAGGAAACAGTTTTGTGGAACTACTAGCAGTCTGTGTTGTGCTGCACAATCCTGAAATAGTAACATAAAACACAATTACAGATAATAAATATAATAATAATGATGATGTGGTGAAATGTGGTGTTGGTCTAGCTAGCATCCCTTCTTGTAGAAACACTACCTTCACGTTCCTCAGGAAATCATGCCTCTCTCCATCTCCTCCATGTGATTCCCATGGCACGAACTCTATCTCTGGTCCCAGGGTCAGCACACGACCCACTCACAGTCAAGCACAGCTCAACCTGGGACTTTTCCTAGAATGACTGGGGGTGGGGGAAGCTCTCTTTCCTCTTTACACTGGATGAATCTGGGAGGACAGGAGCCCAGAGTTGCTGGAAGCCTGCCTGTGAATAGAGTTAACACACAAAAAAGTCTAGAGACAGAGGGAGAGCGATTCTCTGAGGACATTACTCAGTACAACTGGATTCAGCCATGCCTGAAGCCAAACCATTGCTGAATTATGTTAGCCAATAAAATCCCTTTTTAAGAAAATTTTATTTTATGTAAGCCAATTCGAACTGTGGTTCTATTATTTGCAACCGAATGATGCCCGATTAATAACACTGTTGGCATTCCCAATACTACTACTGATTATAATAATAAAAAATTATATAATGCTTACTATACACAAGCTACTAGACCTGCATTAATTCATTTAGTCTCCACAACAACTCTATGAGGGTCTTGCCATTATCCCCAATTTACAGCAGAGGATACTGAAGCTCAGAGAGATTAAGAAAAACTGGTCACACAGCTAGTAAGCAGAGAACTTGAATCTGAACCCAAGTAGTCTTGGCTCCATTTATTAATTACACACACACACACCCTCAAAATATTTATTGAACTTCATGCCAGGCACTGTTCTAGGTGCTTAGGATACTGCAGTAAACAAAACCAAACAAACAAACAAACAAAAGAGTGACTTCCCTGGTGGCGCAGTGGTTAAGAATCCGCCTGCCAGTGCAGGGAACATGGGTTTGAGCCCTGGTCCAGGAAGATCCCACATGACGCAGAGCAACTAAGCCCACGTACCACAACTACTGAGCCTGTGCTCTAGAGCCCGCGAGCCACAACTACTGAGCCCGCGCGCCTAGAGCCTGTGCTCCGCAACAAGAGAAGCCACTGCAATGAGAAGCCCACGCACCGCAAAGAAGAGTAGCCCCCGCTCGCCGCAACTAGAGAAAGCCCACACACAGCAACTAAGACCCAACGCAGCCAAAAAGAAAGAAAGAAAAAAAGAAAGTTCCTGCCCTCATGGAGCTTATATTCTAGTAGGAGGAGACAAATAATAGATAAATAAATAAATAAACAAACAAATAAATAAACAAAACAGTAAGTGAGGAAGTGATAAGTTCTAAAGATAGGAGAGGTGGGGAGGAGGGAGGCACTTTTTGGCAGAGTGGTCAGAGCGTGTGTCATTGAAAAGATGCCATTTGAACAAAGACTTAAAGGAAATGAGAGAGTAAGTCATGGAACTATCTGGAGCAACAGCAGTTCAGGCAGACGGAACAGCCAGTGCAAAGGCCCCGAGGCAGGACTATGCGTATTGTGATCAAGGAATAGCAGGGTAGCTGTGTTACCAACCAGGGTTCTTGGCCTCCTTAATCAATAGAAATTGATCAGAGGCCAGACAAGAAATTCAGGCAATGCTTTATTGGGGCCCCTGCGGCAGCAGGGGGGAGCAAGAACAAACAACAGGTTCCCTTGCTGGCTCGCTCCCTGGGGCCGGGGGGTTGAGGGGCGAGCTTGTTCCTTACATGGGGTGAGGGTAAGGGTGTGTCCCGGGGCCCGGCTGGAGCGGTGGCTTAGGTGGTTTGCCCACCCCTTAGGTGGTGTTGTGTGCAGGGGGCGAGCGCAGTACCGTGTTTTTTTGCTCCTGACCCACCCCTCTTTTGCTCCAGGGTCTTCAAAAGTGGCAGTTGAGTTTTTTGGTCTCTTTGTATCTTTTGTCCAGAATTTGCCCCAAGTGCACATGCAGGCAGTTATTTTTAGTCCCATACAGTTTCTTTGTATTCTGTTGCTGGAGGAGATGTGTGTCCAGGTGCAAGCATGGCAGCACTGCAGCAAAGGGTCCCAGGTCCTAGCCTGTCTCTCAGCTGGAGCAGAGTAAACAAGGGAGAGAGTGGAGGGAGATGAAGGCAAAGAAGTAAGTAGAAGGTCAAGTTAGTAGGGCCATGATGAGATCTTGGGCTTTGATTCTGAGGGATATAGGAGCCAGGGTTCTGAGCAGAGAGGGACATGAGCTGACTTAGGGGCTAACAGGAGCCCTCTGGCCGCATGTGGGGAATCTTCTATAGAGGGGCTAGAGGTTGCTGGATATAATAAATTAAAAGGTAGGTTGCCCAGTGAAATTTTAATTTCAGATAAACAATGAATATTATTTTAGTTATAAGCACATCCCATACAATATTTGGGACATACTTATACCAAACAAAATCATCTATCTGAAATCTAAATTTCATTGGGTTTATCTAGCAATCATGGGAGCAGGCAGGGAGGTGGGAGGAGATGGAGACCAATCCAGGGTAAAAAGTAGACATGATGATATTTCTTAATAGGTCTTAATAGATCCTGCGTGGGGCTTCCCTGGTGGCACATTGGTTTAAGAATCCGCCTGCCAATGCAGGAGACACGGGTTCGAGCCCTGGTCCGGGAAGATCCCACATGCTGCAGAGCAACTAAGCCCGTGTGCCACAACTACTGAGCCTGTGCTCTAGAGCCCGCAAGCCACAACTACTGAGCCCACGTGCCACAGGTACTGAAGCCCATGCACCTAAAGCCCATGCTCTGCAACAAGAGAAGTCACAGCAATAAGCCTACGAACCACAAAGAAGAGTAGCCCCCACTCGCTGCAACTAGAGAAAGGCCCGCGTGCAGTAACGAAGACCCAATGCAGTCAAAAATAAAAAATTTTAAAAATTAATTAATTAATTAATTAATAAAAAATATATCCTGTGTGATATATAAGCGACTACTTCTGCTGTTATTACAGACACATATACAAAAACACATACATACATACACACCAACATATATGCATACATTTATACACACACATGCACACATATACATGTGTACATATCCAACCATGTATACAGATATAAATACACATAAATACGTATGCGTCTATATACACATACATACACATACATTTACACACACGTACACAGGACATATAGACACAGACACATATACACACACAAATATATGCATACGCACACACATAGAGAGATGTGTGCCAGTATATACATAAACATTTTTTCTCTTTTAGAAGGAAAAATGTGAACGTGTTATGGCCATTGGCTTTAGGGGAGGCAGAGGAGAAGTGGGACGGGATGGTGCTTTCTATTTTCAATCCTGCACTGCCTCAGTGTCTAACACTGTGCATACCTTCTTTTTAAATGTCCACAGGGGCTATTTTGGCAGTAGGTTAATGGGTCACTTCTTGTTTTCTTCTTTATATGGATCCTTATTAAATAAAAACCAAGCCACCACAACCTAAAAATAAAATCTGTTGGAAGCCAAGACCACATTATTGGCAGCAACCACAGTGATTCTTTTTTCTTTCTTTCTTTTTTTTTCCCCTTCCTTTTTCTGCAGCTCTGATTGCTCTTGTAAATCTGTCACTGAATAAAACACTTATAGCCGTATCTGAATAGTCCGGCCCTGGCACGTCCTCGCCAGTGAGATTGTTTAAGCCAGCAGTTGCCACCTCTCACATTCCTCAGGCTCCAAAAAAATGACAAGAGCATCTGCTAAGGATTTATTCAGCCTTGTGACATAACAGCTTTTTAACAAATGACTGTGTAACAAGTTTGCACACAAGGGTTTGCTATTCTAGATGGCTTCATGCTGGCAAATTCAGGGTATTTCCCTTGTGACTTTCTCATTTGTGGTAAGAAATGACAAGAGTTTCACAATTCCATTCAGATATTAAAAAAAAAAAAATTCCCCCACTGCACCACTTTGAATCCTTCTGGACCTGCGTAACCAAGATTAGAAATGACAAGAGTTTCACAATTTGATCAAAAATTAAAAAAAAAAAACCCACAACTTCCTCATTGCACCACTTTGAATCCTTTTGGATTTGTGTAACCAAGATTAGAACTGACAGCTGTTTAAAAACTGTTACCAGAGCTGGGACATTGCTGAAAAGAAAGTTGAGAACAGCTCACTTAACAACCATTAAAATGTTAAAAAAAAAAAAAAAAAATACATCAATTAAAAGGTTTTGGAAATGGAGAAAAAAAAAAAAGAACACATCAATGGAATGATTTCAAATATAGGCATTCAGTTTGTCAGTTTCTTAGACTTTACAATTCTTTGATCGTATACAAGCTTTCAAATTCAAATGGATCAAGCTTGCTCCTCATAGCTCCTGAGTTCTGTTTTTCCACTTAGAAAAATATTTCCCCCACTTCTAAGTGCATATATTAATTCCCCAGTTTTTTTTTTGGAGTGCTTGATGGCTTCATGGTTTGCATTCGACTTTCGGACCCATCTGGATTTCAGTGAAAGGCACATAGAAATCCAGCTTTTATCCCCTCACTCTCCAAAGAAAGGTTTGGCTGCTTGGTCCTCACCTTGCCTGCTGAATAGCAGCACTGCCTTCATCAAAACCAAAAATCTCGTACCTGGGGGAACCAAACGGTTAGGACACATTTTGCTATCTGATAGGGCTTACTCTTGCCCCTACCTTCAAAGTTTCTCCATTATTCTCATACGGTAACAATTTTTCAGCAGCTTATCCTGCAAGCATATGTCAATTTCCAGGAGGTGGACAAAGAGGTAGCGGGGGAATTTTCATTCTGGAGTTAAGTTAATAAGAATCTCAGCTGTTGGCACTTCTCAGCCTGAACGTCAAAGTCACGGGGAGGCACCCAACCCGTGTCCCCCACAGCACGTGATCACGCCTCAGTTGTTACACATTCACTGGCTTTTATAGAACTATTACTCAGGGATTGGAACTTTCTCCGTTACAGCAGTGCCCAAGGTTTACTTGTCATTACGTTGAGTGTGACAAGGCATGTGCTTTGCAGAAATGGTGGAGTTTTTCAGGCACGGACCTGCCCAGACCAAAAATGTTTAAAACTAACCAGCGTCCAAAGGGATACACCTTCCAAGACAAAGATACTTTATAAGAAGTACATATTTGTACAGAAACGACATGAAACGCTGCCAAGAAGAGCAGAAAAATCTGGTTAACTTAGCAATATCTGTGAATGTGGTGTGCGGGTAATTTCATTTTTTTTTTTAAAGTACAGTGTCATTTTTTAATGCAAAGAGATACAGAGAAAATGAAAAACGTCTTACTATCTCGCCATGTTGGCATTCTAAAAGATAATGTGCTTTCAAATGTGAGAGTTACAGACAAGGATGGCAGTAAAGCCCTCCCACACCCACACCCACGCACCTTCCACTCATTTCCCTACCTCAGAAGAATCCGTTTTCAAAGTTTGTTGTTTTTCCTTCCAGGGGGAAAAAAAAAAAAAAAAAGAATTGATGCATATACTACCATTTGTAACCACATAACATTTTTCATTTATACCAAGGTGATCCCATGTGCCCTACTGCACCTTGGTATTTTAAAAATATTTACCGGAACTTCCCTCGTGGCGCAGTGGTTAAGAATCCGCCTGCCAATGCAGGGGACACGGGTTTGAGCCCTGGTCCAGGAAGATCCCACATGCCATGGAGCAACTAAGCCCGAGCTACACAACTACTGAGCCTGCGCTCTAGAGTCTGCGAGCCACAACTACTGAGCCCGCGCGCCTAGAGTCCATGCTCCGCAACAAGAGAAGCCACTGCAATGAGAAGCCTGCACCCCACAAGGAAGAGTAGCCCCCACTCGCCTCAACTAGAGAAAGCCGGCGCGCAGCAACAAAGACCCAATGCAGCCAAAAATAAATAAATTAAAAAAAAAAAAAAGAAATGCTTAGATGTCTATCACTGATGTATTATAGAACAACTTGGAAAATATATTTTTTAATTAATTTTATTTATTTATTTATGGCTGCATTGGGTCTTCGTGGCTTTCTCCAGTTGCACTGAGCGGGGGCTACTCTTCGTTGCGGTGCGCGGGCCTCTCATTGCGGTGGCTTCTCTTGTTGCAGAGCACAGGCTCTAGGCGCGGGCTTCAGTAGTTGTGGCACGTGGGCTCAGTAGTTGTGGCTCGCGGGCTCTAGAGTGCAAGCTCAGTAGTTGTGGCTCACGGGCTTAGTTGCTCCGCGGCACGTGGGATCTTCTGGGACCAGGGATCGAACCCGTGTCCCCTGCATTGGCAGGTGGATTCTTAACCACTGCGCCGCCAGGGAAGTCCTAAGCATTTCTTTTTAATGTCTGTAAAGTGTCCCATCCTCCCAGGGTTGTACCCCAGTTCATTTAATCAGTTCCATACTGATGGACCCTTGGATCACTTTCATTTTCCACTCTTACAAACCCTCCCCTTGAGAGCTATGGCATATATTTGAGACTATGTGGCGGGAGAAAACTGCTAGCAGCAGGTTCCCTGGGACCCCAAACAAAAGTCATTTTGAAAATTTGACAGCTATTGCCAAATGGCCTTTGGACCAGTTCACACTCCCAATAATAATGAGTGACACTGTTTCATCACATCCTGGTCAACACTGGCTATTACACAACTTTTAGAACTTTTGCCAATCACATACGTGGACAATGGTATCTCCTGGTTGTTTTCTAGGCTCTCGGCTCTATTCCCCTGATCTCTAAGTCCATCCTTATCTTGTGACTGTTTCTGCTCTGCTTTTCTTTTTTTTTTTTTTTTTTAATTTTTTTTAATAAGTATTTTTAATTAATTAATTAATTAATTTTATTTTTGGCTGTGTTGGGTCTTCGTTTCTGTGCGAGGGCTTTCTCTAGTTGTGGCTCACGGGCCTAGTTGCTCCGCGGCATGTGGGATCTTCCCAGACCAGGGCTCAAACCCGTGTCCCCTGCGTTGGCAGGCAGATTCTCAACCACTGCGCCACCAGGGAAGCCCTGCTCTGCTTTTCTTTAATTAAGTGTGACGCTGAGCATCTTTTTATGTGTTTACTAGCTGTGGACGCTTGTTTTTCGGTAAACTTCCAATCCGTGTCTCTTGCCCATTTTTCTCAGCTGTTCCTCTTTCTCTTGATCATTTACGTGAGTTTTTTGTAAAGGGAGGCACGAAACCTCTATTTTTCCCCAGTTTGTCACTACCTTTTGACTTTGTTATTTTTTTCTTGTATAAAAATTTTAACTTTTCTGTTAATCACAGCGGCTAAGAAGCCGGTTTTCTTTGATGGTTACATGAGACTGGAACCCCTCGCTGGGTCCCGGCTGTGCCTACATTTGTGATAAGATCTTTGAACTCTGCGAGTCCACTCAGCTTTGAAAAGCTTCCTCCCCTCCAGAGGATGTGGAGAAAAGGGAACCCTCCTACACGGTTGGTGGGAATGTAAACTGGTGAAGCCACTATGGAGAACAGCATGGAGGTTCCTCAGAAAACTAAAAATAGAATTACCGTATGATCCAGCAATCCCACTCCTGGGTATATATCCAGACAGAACTATAATTCAAAAAGATACATGCACCCCTATGTTCATAGCAGCACTATTCACAATAGCCAAGACATGGAAACAACCTACGTGTCCATTGACAGATGAATGGATAAAGATGTGGTACATATACATAATGAAATACTACTCAGGCATAAAAGAGAACAAAATAATGCCATTTGCAGCAACATGGATGCGACTAGAGATTAGCATACTAAATGAAGTAAGTCAGAAAGAGAAAGACGAATACCATATGATATCACTTATATGTGGAATCTAAAATATGACACAAAGGAGCCTATCTATGAAACAGAAACAAAATCAGGGACCTAGAGAATAGATTTGTGGTTGCCAAGGGGGAGGAGGCTGGGGGAGGGATGGAGTGGGAGTTTGGGGTTAGCAGATGCAAACTATTATACACGGAATGGATAAACAACAAGGTCCTACTGTATAGCACAGAGAACTATATTCAGTATCCTATGATTATCCATAATGGAAAAGAATATTTAGAAAAGAATGTATATATTTATATATATGTGCGTATACATATATATATAAAACTCAATCACTTTGCTGTACAGCAGAAATTAACACAACTTTGTAAATCAACTATACTTCAATTTAAAAGAATTAAAAATAAAAAAATAAAAAAGAGACAAGCTTCCTCCCCTCCAAGATGATCAACGATCCACCCATCTTTCCCTCTGCCACTCTTACAGTTTCATTTTATACATTTGGATCCGTCTGGAATTAATTTTGATGTAAGGAGTGGGCTGGTTTTCCCCAAACAGTTAGCTTGTTGTCCCAAGACCACTTTTTGAACAATTCACCTTTCCCGTGCCGATTTGAAACCCCACCTATATTTGTAAACACTCCTCGTAGATTTAGGTTGCTTTGCTTCTCCCTTTCTTCGGTCTGTACTGGACTGTTTTAATTACTGCAGGCTCATCGTACAGTTTCATGTTTATCCAAGCCAATCCCCTTGCGTGACTGACCTATCTCTCTGTTTTCTGATTGTTTATTTCGGATGTTTCCCTCCCTGTTCCTACATGTTGACAGCTTTAAAAACAGCTCAGCCTGCCCTCATAGGAAAGGCTTCATTCAGTTAAGTGCGTACAGGATCACGGAAAAGCAGTGGGAGGGAGTTTTCACTTCAGCGTTTTGCCCTTGAACATTCTGTAAATGCTCGCATTTCTTATCGAAGTGTGAAGGTCATAGGGGAAACACCCAGAACACGCCTGGAGCATGAAAGTGGGCTGTAATCGTTGACATTAGCTACACATTCACGCTTGTTCCAGAACGTTCCCACTGAGGCGGGGGCCCCACGGCTTTGCTTTACTTGAGCATGACCAGACTTGTACTCTCTGCAAGCCCTCTTGCTTTTCCAGTTTTGCAAGAATGGAAGAGCCCAGGCTGGAATTTTAAAAACTGACCCTTGGAAAGCTAAGAACTTTCCAACCGAAAACATGTTGATTAAAAAAACTCAAATACACATCTAAAGAGGACAGCCAAAGCTTTCTTCCGAGATCTGCAGCAGAGCTACTTTCCCCAGCAGCCAGAGGTAACACGGGCGTTTGGCTTTGTGGCTTTTTTTTTTTTTTTTTTTTAATTTATTTATTTTTGGCTGCGTTGATCTTTGTTGCTGCGCGTGGGCTTCCTCTAGTTGCGGCGAGCGGGGGCTACTCTTTGTTGCGGTGCGCGGGCTTCTCATTGCGGTGGCTTCTCTTGTTGTGAAGCATGGGCTCCAGGTGCGCAGGCTTCAGTAGTTGTGGCACGTGGGCTCAGTAGTTGTGGCTCGCGGGCTCTAGAGCGCAGGCTCAGTAGTTGTGGCGCACGGGCTTAGTTGCTCCGTGGCATGTGGGATCTTCCCAGACCAGGGATCGAACCCGTGTCCCCTGCATTGACAGGCGGATTCTTAACCACTGCGCCACCAGGAAGTCCATGTGGCTTTTTTAATTCAAGGTAAAGTATAAAGAAGAACCTCTACCGTACCCCCCTCAAGAAAGGTCCATGATCCAGATGCCAGATTTTTTTTGCTACTTAAAAACATTGCATTGAAATTCACATGACATAAAATTAGCCATTTTAAAGTGCACAATTCAGTGGCATTTACTAGATCACAATGTAGTGGAACCACCACCTCTATCTAGACCCAAGACCTTTTCATCACCCCAAAAAGAAACCTGTACTCATTAAGCAGTCAAACCCCATTCGCCCTCCCCCAGCCCCTGACAACCACTAATCCACTTTCTGTCTCTACAGATTTCCCTATTCTGGACATTTCATATATAGAGAATCGTACAGTATGTGGCCTTTTGTGCCTGGCTTCTTTCACTCAGCTTAATGTTTTCGAGGTTCAGCCACATGTAGCATGTATCAGCACTTCATGCCATTTTATGGCTGAATATTGACTACTGAAAAAAAACACCTAATACGCGACTTCCCTGGTGATCCAGTGGTTAAAGACCCCTGCGTTTCCACTGCAGGGGGCACAGGTTTGATCCCTGGTCAGGGAACTAAGATCCCGCATGCCACGGAGCAGCCAAAAAAGAAAGAAAGAAAAAAAAAAAGACACTCAATATGATTGTATGGTTAGAAATTGACAAAGCACAGGAAACCAAAATAAACCCTGAAGGTCCCCACCTTGCACCCCTTCCACCTGCCCTCTACCCCGTCCCTCACTCTAAGAGCAATCACTATTAAAAAAATACCTGTACCTTCCTGAAACAAATATATCTGTATGCATGTATTAACAATATCAATGTGGTATTATTCCTTCTTAAAATATTCAACAAAAGGGATCATAATGCATCTTTTTTGCAGCACCGTTTGTTCACTGAAAAGTGTGGCTTGGACAGAACTTACCTCTGCGAGTGAGGTTGGGGGGTGGGGGAAGGGTGGAGGATGGGCAGGGCTCTCAATAGACTTTGGTGGGGGGAGCCTTAGGCATTTTCTGGGGGCTGGTTGCACAGGTGTGTTCCATTTGTGAAAACGCATCCAGCTGAACACTTAGGACACATGTACTTTTCAATAAAAGGTTTTAAAAATATGGCCTGGCAATCAGCACTCAGAGATCCATTTCATTCTGACAACTGCACAGTGGTCCTTTCTATGGTGTCCCATAAATCATTTAACCATATTGTTTCCAGTTTCCTCCTCCCTTTTACAAAAATGCTATAACCAGCATCCCTGGCATACCTCAGCACAGTTTGATGAGCATATTTTAAATCTTGATGGCTAGAACCACATCGCCCTCAGAAGGAAGTACAAATGTCCATGCCTATTAAGAACACCTGGGTAGAATATCCTAAGTTGCAGGGTTTTCCCTTTCAGCACTTTGAATATATCAAAAAAAAAAAAAAAAAGAATAGCCGGGTGCCTGCCTCCCCAAGCCCTCGCCAGACTGGGCACCCCTAAACTTTTGCATTATTGTTACGTTGATATGTGAATGATGAGATCTCATGGCTGTTTGGCTTTGCACTTATTTTAATCATTCATGAGAGAGGAGGGGAAGCAGTGTGGCATCCTGGCTAAGAGCCTGTCTTGGAACCCCAGGGTCCAAATCTGGGCTCTACGATTTGCCAGCCGAGTGACCTTGGACTGGTTATTGACCTCTTCAGGTGATGAGTTTCCCCATCTATAAAAATGGGGAGGACCATAATAGCACTGCCCTCCCCATTTTTTTTTTTTTTTTTATCTTAAATAAGTAGATATTAGGAAAATGCTTATGAGTGCTTGGCACATTGTGTTATGTTACATAAACATTTGGTAGGAAAGTAAACCCTTTGTTGGCTTTTTTTTTTTCTTTTAAAACTTAAGCCCTAATACAAACAGGGCACTCACAAGTTTGCCTTTTTTTTATTTTTTATTTTTTTAATTTATTTACTTATGGCTGTGTTGGGTCTTCGTTTCTGTGCGAGGGCTTTCCCTAGTTGCAGCAAGCGGGGGCCACTCTTCATCGCGGTGCGCGGGCCTCTCACTATCGCGGCCTCTCTCGTTGCGGAGCACAGGCTCCAGACGCGCAGGCTCAGCAATTGTGGCTCACGGGCCTAGTTGCTCCGCGGCATGTGGGATCTTCCCAGACCAGGGCTCGAACCCGTATGCCCTGCATTGGCAGGCAGATTCTCAACCACTGCGCCACCAGGGAAGCCCGGCCTTTTATTTTTTTTTTCTGTGAATTTCCTATTGAGATCCTTGACAGATTGTTCTATGTTTGTCTTTTCTTTGATATGTACAAGCTCTTTGTAAATTGAGGAAATTCATCTTGAGTCCATCATGCTTACAGTAAATGTGTTCTCCAGTTTGCTGTCTTTTGACTTTGTGGATTTTTTTTTCTAAGGATTTAAGTGTTTAATATAATCAGGTTGATTTCATCTTTTCCTTCATGACCTCTGGGCTTTGAGTCCTTCTTGGAAATGCCTCCTGCTTCCAAAATGGTAAGTAAAGTTACTCCTGTTTTTATTTAAATATTTGTTGATTTCTTTTTTACGTGTACGTCTGTGATCCTTCTGGAAGGTATTTTGGCAGAAGGAAGCAGAGAACCCAACTTTAGTCTTTTTTTCCAAGTGGCTGCCCAGTTTTCTAAGCACTAGCTATGCCTAGAAAATCCCCTTTCTCCCCTGCTAACTTAAAATAAATAGCACCATAGTCAGAGTCTAACTTCTCAGATGTATGAATTTCTATTTCTGTACTCATTATTGTCTCACTGTTTTGTTGGTTTATTTCTTTTCTTTTTTTTTAATTAAAGTATGTTGATTTAAAATATTGTGTTAGTTTCAGGTATACAGCAAAGTGATTCAGATAAATATATATACACACACACACACACGTTTTCTTTTTTTTTTTTGATTCTTTTCCATTATAGTTTATTACAAGATATTGAATATAGTGCTTGGTCTATTTCTTCAGCATAAACAAACTAAGTGATATCTCAGCTTCATAATCCATTTCACTATCTACTAGGACTCGCTCGCCCACCTTAATTTTCATTTTCCTGAGTGTTCTGGCCATTCTCAGAGGGTAGCAGATTTTAAATAGTTTGCCTTTATTATGTCAGGACGTGGTTCGGTTAAATCAAATGCTTGTAAGTCAAGTATGGGGAATTTGGTTCATTTGAATCATTAACATCCTTTAATAACTGAGCACTTTCCCCTCAGAAATGTCAAGGTCACAGGATCCAACAGGAAAATCCATTCCAACAGCTTCTCCTCCGGGGTGGAGATTTGTTGCATCCTCACACTGGACCAAGCAGCCTCCACCCCTCTGTCTGAGCCCCCTGACCTTGAACTGAATGTGACTTCCGCACACTTGAGATGGGACTCACATGCATAGTTTTATGAGAACGGACGTGTCAGACCTGAATTTCAAACAGAGACCCATGCTGGGCTATAACAGTCTTCATCCACATCGCGTAGATGGGTAGCGTAAACAGGCTCACAAAGTGAGCTGGAGCTGGCTTACCACGAGATTTATAACCACACACAAAATGCGTTAAACCAGCCCCGTCACGGTGACGTGGCTTTTAGTGTACAACATAGTTACGGTTTTGGCTGTTAATCATTCAGTGCACAGAACTATAAGGATGAAAATAAAATCACCCCCTTTACTTTTTATTCTTTATTTTTAAATATTTATTTATTTATTTTAATTTTGGCTGCGCCAGGTCTTAGTTGCGGCACGCAGGATCTTCCTTGCAGCATGCGGAATCTTTCAGTTGTGGCATGCAGGATCTAGTTCCCCAACCAGGGCTCGAACCCAGGCCCCCTCCACTGGGAGTGTGTAGTCTTACCCACTGGACCATCAGGGAAGTCCCCTCTTTACTTTTTTTAAAAAATAAATTTATTTATTTAATTTATTTATTATTTGTTTTTGGCTGCGTTGGGTCTTTGTTGCTGCACGCGGGCTTTCTCTAGTTGCGGTGAGCGGGGGCTACTCTTCGTTGTGGTGCGCGGTCTTCTCACTGCGGTGGCTTCTCTTGTTGTGGAGCTCGGGCTGTAGGCGCGCGGGCTTCAGTAGTTGTGGCTCACGGGCTTAATTGCTCCGCGGCATGTGGGATCTTCCCAGACCAGGGCTTGAACCCGTGTCCCCTGCACTGGCAGGCGGATTCTTAACCACTGCGCCACCAGGGAAGCACTACCCCCTCTACTTTTTAAAAACTGTTTTTATTGAGGTGTCACTTACGCACAGTGAAATGCACACATTCTAAGTGTATAAATCGGTGAGTTTGGACAGACATGTGTACCTGTACAACCACCACCCCGGGCACAGAACATTCTACCAAACCCCCTCACAAAGACCTTCCCCCAACTGAAGCAAGCACGGTTCTGATTTTTTTCCACCACAGATTAGTTTTTCCTGTTCTGAAACTTCTTATAAATGGACTCATACAGTAATGCTACGGATTGAATGTTTGTGTCCCCCTAAAATTCATATGCTGAAATCCCAATCCTTGAGGTGATGTGTTAGGAGGTGGGGGGCCTTGGGGGTGATTAGATCATGAGGGTGGAGCCCTCCTGAATGGGATTAGTGCCGTTATAAAAGAGACCCCAGAGAGATCCCTAGCCACGTCAGGATTCAAAGAGAAGTCTGCCATCTGCAACCTGGAAGGAGGCCCTCCCCAGAACCATGCTGGCATCCTGATCTCGAATTTCCAGCCTGCAGAACTGTGAGAAATAAACTTCTGTTGTTTATAAGTCTCCGGTCTATGGTGCTCTGTTCAAGCAGCCTGAACTAAGACTAGTATGTGTATTTATTTTGTATCTGGGTTCTTCCCCTTAAAATAAAACCTTTGATAGATAAACAAGGACCTACTGTACAGCACAGGGAACTAGCTTTTAATAACCTCTAATGGAAAAGAATCTGAAAAAAAATTATATATATATATGTATAACTGAATCACTTTGCTGTACAGCTGAAACATTGTAAATCAACTATACTTCAATTTTTTTTTTTAAAAACCCTTGAAATCTGTCCATATTGTTGTGGGTATCAGTATTTCATTCCTTTTTGTTATTGAGTAATATTCCATTGAGTGGATGAACCACTTCCTAGGTAACCCAAGAGAAAAGAAAACATATGGCCACCCCAAAATTTGTTACGTGAATGTTCACAGCAGCATTATTCACAACAGCCAAACAGTGGAGACAGCCCAAATGTCCATCAACTCATGGATAACTAAAATTGGTATGACATTTGGGTTGTTTCCAGATGTGGGCTATAATCAGCAAGATGCTGCTGTGAATGTTCATGTACACGTTTTTGGTAGATATAGGTTTTCATTTCTCTTGGGCAAAAATACTTAGGAGTAGATTGCCTGAGTCATGTGGCAAGGGTGTGGCTAACCTTAAGAAGCTTCCAAATAGTTCCCCAGAGTGGTTGTACTATCTCTGGTTATTTTGTTTTCTTGTTTGTTTTATTTTTGGCAGCGTTGGGTCTTGGTTGCTGCCTGCGGCAAGCGGGGGCTACTCTTCGTCGCGGTGCGTGGGCTTCTCATTGCGGTGGCTTCCCTTGTTGCGGAGCACGGGCTCTAAGTGTGTGGGCTTCAGTAGTTGTGGCACGCAGGCTCAGTAGTTGTGGCGCACGGGCTTAGTTGCTCTGTGGCACGTGGGATCTTCCCGGACCAGGGATCGAACTCGTGTCCCCTGTATTGGCAGATGGATTCTTATCCACTGCGCCACCAGGGAAGTCCCCCTCTGCTTATTTTGAATGAATGAATGAATGAATTGTTCATTGTTGGAATATTCAGAGTACTTAAAAGACAAAATATGAAAAGTGAGACTCACCTTATTGCTACTCCTCCCCTAGTCTCTCTCCCCAAAAGGACAGCTTTCTTATTACTCTTTATTTACTTGTTACTGTCAGAAAAATAAATTATTCATAAACCAGCATTTATATACAAATCTTTTGTGTTTAAACAAAAATGATCTTAATATGCATTCTTCTGAATGCTTCCTTAAATTAATAAGATAGCTCAGAAATCCTTTTGCCTCAGCACATAAGAATGGCTGATAATTGATTTAACCAGTCCTGAAACCACAGGCATTGAGATCATTTCCAGATTGGACAAATTCACCTCCCTACAAACAGTGGAGGAGATTGCCCATTTCTCCACAACCTCACCATCAGTGGGTTGTTATCCAATTTTCAAATTTCTGATTGGTGAAAAACTATAATTCATTGCTTTTGATTTTAATTCTTAAAATAGGAATGGGGTCGAGCGTTGTTCTTTTCACACACTTAATAGTCATCTTGATTTCTTTTCTCCAAACTGCCGGTCCTGGCCTTTGTATACTTTTCTGCCATGTTGTCTTTTTCATATTATTATTCTGAATCAGCTTTTGGTAAATTAAAGAAATTAGCCCATGCGTGTTATACGTGCTGTTAATATTATTCCTAGTTTGCAGTTCACCTTTCTTTTCTTTCACTTCCTTTTCAGTGGCTAAAAGCACAGACACTATACTTCTAAATGAATTAAAATATACATGTTTACATTTTTATGTGTTACATACATTTTTTGAGATTATGTGGTAATCCCTACTCAGTACATTTTTTTCCCCAGAAATTTCCCTATCTTCTCATATGATAATAATTTTTCTATAGCTCGCTTTGCAAACCCAGGATACACTTCAATTAAATGGAGCCAGAAGCTTGAAAGTGAAGTCACAGGAAATGTGGCCTCATAGTGGACCCACTAAGTCTATCTAATAAGTCCTTCCTTTCCTCATCAAAACTGCAGAAGTCACAGGAGAAACGCCAAATCTTACACCGGGCACTAAGATGATCCCAGGACCATGCAGTCATGCTGAGACCTGCCATGCATCCTCTTGCTGTTCCATGGCCATCAGGGCTCGACAAGAGCCAGGACCCAAAGGACCTGTGACAGTCCCACCTGACGCTTAACTGAGAAGGACAGATGCGCTGTGTAGACCCAGGACTTCTGGGGCCACTTTTACAGGCCTGGACGTACCAGGTGGTGTTAGCACAGACCAGCACAGCTCTCTGATCTCAGTCACTCATTCTGTCGCAAAAAGTACAAATCTCTAAGCACAATGGGTAGAAAGAGTCACTGCATTATCTGTGGAGGAATGAGTTCATCCGACCACACTGGCTGATGTTTGGATTGAATCATGTCTCTGTTTGTGTGCTTTTAAATGTCTGTGGTGTTGTATTTTTTAATGTGAGGAAATATAAAAAGGTAAATTTTTAAAAGTATGTAGCATGCCACCACTCAAGTAGCACCACCAAATTAATTATTTTGTTAAAGTAACAGAGGTTCACTGGTGTTCTGTGAAAATATTAGTTGTAATGACCAAATATCGATAAAAACTCCAGAAAGTTGGCATCAGTTTAAACAAATACGCTCTATGAGGCTGCCTTTCCCTAATATGGTTGCCAGGAGGGAGTACGTACAATGTGTAAGAAGGTTTGCCCATCAGGTGAACAATGCTCTCTTGTTTCGATTTGCACTGATTGCAGCTTGAGTGCAGTAAGCTTACTTTTCACATAATTTATCAGTTGTTTGTAATATCTTCCCAGTGAATTGCCTGTTGATACGCTTTGCCCATTTTTCTATTAGGGTGTTCATCTTTTGCTCATTAACTTGAACCAGCTCTTACTAGAGTTAAAAAATTAGCTCTTTACTATGATATATATTAGAAACATTTTGCAAGTGTATCATCTGTCTTTTTTTTAACAGTAACATCTGTCACGGGGTGATTTTTAATTTTTATGTTGACAAATGAATTAATTTCTTCCTTGGTTTGGCCCTTAGGGTTTGTATCCTGCTTAGAAAGATCTTTCTCACGCCAGAACGATGGACAAATTCGCCTGTGTTTTCTTCTACAACTTTTATCATTTTAGTTTTTTGTGTTTCATTCTTTGACACATCTGGAATTTATATTTTATAAGAATAACTAGCCTCTCTTCCCACTGCTGCCACAACACCAGCTGTTCAGTCATCTCTCTTTTCCCACTGATTTGCAAAACCACCAAACAAAATTTCCCAAATCTATGTGTCTATTCCTGGATTTGCTGGTCTGTTCTACTGCACTATCTGTTACTGTGGATTCATAACATATTTTTATAATATCTTTAATAACCCGCAAGGCTCATCCTCTTTCCTGGTCTGTTTTAGAATTTTCTTGGCTACTCCGGCTGTGAGAATGTTAAGACTGTTCACCCTGCAATTACCGGAAATGCTCAAGTTTAACAGATCTTAAGGCCTGGAAGAAGAGTGGTATATTTTTGTTTCAGTGTTGAATTTTTAACACTATTTAACAAGTGCTCACATTCCTTCCCATAAACAGAGGGTATTAGGAGAACACCTCAAATTTACAATAAGCACAGCCATCATCTGTCATGCCAGATTATGCCGGCAAAATCTGTTCCAGGTTCACTCATCATTATCACAGTGAAAGTGGAGCATACTGGCGGCAGATGGGCTGGAGAAGTTTCCGCCATGTGGTTCCCTGCTTCTACAATTTTGCAGAAAGGGCTGGGATTTCAAAATCAAGGGAGCATGGGACTTCCCTGGTGGTTCAGTGGTTAGGAATCCGTCTTCCAAAGCAGGAGATGTGGGTTCGATCCCTGGCCGGAGAACTAAGATCCCACACGCCACGGGGCAACTAAGCCCACCTGCCACAACTACTCAGCACGTGAGCCACAACTAGAGAGCCCGCATTCCGCAACTACTGAGCCTGAGTGCTGCAGCGGAGGATCCCGCATGCCACAGTGAAGATCCCCTGTGCTGCAACTAAGACCGACGCAGCCAAAAACAAAACAAAACAAAAATGAAAACAAAAAAACAAAACAAAACAAAAAAATCAAGGGAGCATGATGGAAAACAGTATGGCAGTTCCTCAAAAAATTAAAAATAGAATTACTATATGATCCAGCAATTCCACTTCTGGGTACATACATGAGAGAATTGAAAGCAGGGAGCGAAAGAGATATTTATACGCCCATGTTGATAGCAGCACTATTTGCAACAGCCAAAAGGTGGAAGCAACCCAAGTGTCCATCAGTGGATGAACGGATAAACAAAATGTGATACACACATACAATGGGATATTATTCGGGAAGAACATTCTTCTTCTTTTTTAAAAGGAAGAAAATTCTGACACATGCTATGACAGAGATGAACTTTGAGGACATTATTCTAGTTGATACAAGCCAGTCATAAAAAGTGATTCCACTTATATGGTGGTTGTTGAACGTTGGAGGGAGGATGCAATGGAGAGTTATTGTTATTGGTTTGAGTTTCAGTTTTACAAGACGAAAAGATTCTATGGCTGGATGGGGGTGATGACTGCACAACCATGGGAATGTACTTAATGCCACCGGACTGTACACTTAAAACAAACGGTTCAACTGCTACATTTTATGCTATGTGTATTTTACCACAATTTTTAAAAAAGGCAGCACAAAGCTACCAGTTCACCTACCCATGGCACATTTAACACAATGTCAAATACATGTTCATATCTCAAAGGAATCTTTATTCCAAAACCTCTAGAAAAACGAGTTATCTTGGCAACCTTAGTCAATGCGCTTTAGGTTATAGAACACAAATACTGGGGAGGAAAAAAAATGGCCTGTCATCCCGCCTCTCAGAAAACAGCCCTACTGGTATTTCACAGAAGTACAAAGAATTCACGGGCAAGGCCAAAAACGCAAAAGGTACAAAAAAGGAACAAAGTGAAAAAGAAATTCTTCTCTTCCCCTCACCTTCTCATCCCTCTCCCCAAAGACACCCCCCGTTTAAAATATTTCTTAGTTATGGTGCTTATCATAAAGGACTTTAAAGACCCAACAGCCTTACCCATTACTGTGGAGTCTCCCACCTTGGGAGGACTCTGTGAAGTTGATGATAAGCCCCATTTTACAGATAAAGAAATGAAGGGGAAGGGACCTGCCCAAGGTCACACAGTCAGAGAGTGGAGCTGGGATTCAAACTCAAGCAGGTTGTCTCCCTTACCCACTCCCCTAGGCTGTGTCTCCCCCAGGCCCATCCTGTGGCCTGCCCTCTAGGGTCTCTCCAAGGCTTTACTCTGAGCTGGAGGACCAAAGATGTGTCCTGAACCTCTCTAGGAGTCACTCAGTGTCTATTTTGTCCTCTCTGCATCCTTCTTGAAAACCGGTCCCTCCCTTCTTCCACTGATATCTGGAGGGGCTGGCTGTCTATCAAAGGGCCTACACCCACTGTCACAGGGACATGTGACCCAGGCTGGCCCATCAGGGCACTATGTTCCCATAGCCACTCTGGTTTGGAGCTAGACATGTTATCCGGTGGGGGGTGGGGGGGGTGCCTATCAGAAGTCTTCCCTGGGACAGAAACTGGAACCATCGGAAAACACACCCATTTTTACTGGGAGCTTTCAGGATCAAATAGCTTTACACTGCTGGCAGCTACCTTTGTCGCCACGGAGAGGCTGGCCTGAGAAGGAAACCAACACACAGAAAAGAGCTTAGAGTGGCAGGGGAGCCAGATTCCTGAGACTTCCCTTTGAGCAGCTGGATACAAACGTACCTGAAGCCATTGACCCTGACACTAGGCAGCCAGATGATGAAAAATGGAACATTCTCTAAGATATATTAGGTGAAAAAACAAGGTCCAGAAAAATGTGCATAGTATTCTTACATTTGAGTGAAAAAGAGGATGAAAATATATCTGCATATAAATGCTGTAAATCTTTTATCTACATAGAGCACCTCTGGAAGGATACAAAAGAAACCACTAAACTCTGGAATCTAGGGTGGATGCGTGATTTAGTTTTCATTGTACTCCTTTTCGTAGTTTCATTAATCAGGAAAATGTCAGGCGTGAAATAAGCTAATTCAGATCGCTGGGGGAGGAGAGGATTGGCAAAGGCAAAAGAAAGAAAAGAAAAAGTAACGTATTTATTGATTCATGTAATCCAAAAGTCCAAGAGTCTGGCTTTCAGGCATGGCTGGAGCCAGGCTCTCACTTAATACAAACAATATTCTCTCTTTCTCTCTTCTGCGTCTGCTTTCCTCTATATTGCCTTGGGTTCAGAAAGTCTACCCCCTCTGACCTCACCTCCTATTTCCCCTCCTGCTCACTCCGCTCCAGCTGCACTGGCTTCCCCGACGCAAGAAATACTCCTGCCTCAGGGCCTTTGCACTTCCTGATACATGGTGGCAAGATGGCCTCCATCAGCATCTACTGGTCTTTTACATCTAGTAGTTTACATTCTACTAGTAGGGAACTCCAGAAGAGAGTGGAAGGACGTAAAAACAAATCAGCTCGGTGGGCTGAATTGCATGCTGTTTTCGCAACGGTGGTGGAAGAATTAAAGTGGTAAAATCCGTTTTGGTTTTTACTGACTCATGAGTGATGGTCAATGGCCTGGCCATTGGAAACCTGGCCTATTAAAGGGATGCCCAGGGACTTCCCTGGTGGCTCAGTGGTTGAGAATCTGCCTGCCAATGCAGGGGACACGGGTTTGAGCCCTGGTCTGGGAAGATCCCACGTGCCGCGGAGCAACTATGCCCGTGTGCCACAACTGCTGAACCTGCGCTCTGGAGCCCTCAAGCCACAACTACTGAGCCCATGTGCCACAGCTACTGAAGCCCGCACGCCTAGAGCCCGTGCTCCGCAACAAGAGAAGCCACCACAACAAGAAGCCCGCGCACCGCAACGAAGAGTAGCCCCCACTCAACGCAACTGGAGAAAGCCCGCGCCCAGCAACGAAGACCCAAAACAGCCATAAATAAATAAATAAATAGATAGATAGATAGATAGATAGATGGATGGATGGATGGATGGATGGATGGATGGATGGATGGATAGATGGATGGATGGATGGATGGATGGATGGATGGATGCCTGTATGGGGCACAGCCCTGTGGAAATCACTAGGGGAATTTAGGAGGTGCGTTAAAGTAGGACATGTCGGTGCCTTTCAGAACTCCCAGGTTTGGAAGGTGACTGGAATCTACAAGCAGATATCCCCATGTGGTCCCCTGAGTCGGTCACCTGGGGCCATGGAATGAGTGGCTATGGGGGCACTGCAGCAATACAGAGAGGGTCTGAAGCCAGACACAGTCCTCTTGCACCCTCTGAGGCACAAAATGCCAGCAAGAACTGCTGGATCTGCCAACGAGAGACAGAGACTGCACATGGCTATGTGGCAAACCCCGTGGTGGGAAGGCCTGATCGTACGTAGCTGGCCCGTGAGGCTGACGCCGCTAGCCCGGGGGGGGGCGGGGCTCCAAACGGAGGTTGACGGAAGTGGACGCTGATTCCAGACTGGGCTTTTCTCACTCAGTGGAAGATGCAAGTGCCCAGAGTCCTATAAAAGAGCCAGAAGATACTGGACCAGTTTGGACGGCAGAGCATCACTTCTTCAGATCAAGGATTACACACTTTACAGCCCATGTGTCCAACCACGAGCAGAGAAATCTCCTCCTCAGAGTAACAGCTGGATGGAGAACTGGAACGGGGAAGGGAGCCTGTGAGCATCTTAGCTGGATCACGACCCTCCCCTCTCCTGACTCACTCGGACTAAAGCCGAAGTCCATCCTTACTGAGTCGTCTCCTCGCTTCTTCCTTGCTTCCCTCCACTGCAGCCACGCCGGCCTCCTCACTTCTTCTCAGACCAGGCACCCTCGTGCCTCCTTTCACACCGACTTCCCTCTGCTTGGGATGCCGTTCCAACAGCCAGTGGTCTGTCTTACCCTTCACCTCCTTCAGGTCTGTTCAGGCGTCACCTCCTAAGAGAGGCGCTCCCTGACCACCGTGTAAAGCAGACAACTCTCTCTTCTCTCTCGCATACACTCACCTCGACCTACTTTATAGCCTGTCACAGTACTCAACGACCCTTACCCGCCGTCATATAGCTATGCATGGTCCACCTGCCTGCTGGAATGTCAGCTCCAGGAGGGTAGGGCTCTGTCTTGTTCCTGGCTGTCCCATGGTAGATGCTCGATAAATTCTGGCTAAACAGAAGCATGCATGGATGAGCAAACTTTACCTTCAGGCCCTCCTGGTGCTGTGCAAGCCTCTCCTCAGCACCGCGCGCCTTGCCCCGGAGGCCCCCCGTGGCCAGGCCTTGCTCTGAGGCCCACCCCTGAACAGAATGCTGCCCCGTCCAAGAGGTGGTCTGAGGGGTCTCCTTGGACAGCTGACTTCCCCTGTACCCCACGGAGCCCCATCCCTGGATCTCCTCCCACTTCCGGCCATGTTCCCCCACTTCCAGCCTTTCCTGACAGACTGGGTGCAACTGGAGGGGAGTGGCTGGTCGAGGGAGGTACATAAAGATCTTGGCCAAACATGGCTTTTCCCATAGAGGGGCAGAGAAAAGGACCCAATCAATTAACCTCTGACCTGGGTTTTTATGTGTACACACTCCAGTGCCTAATTAGCTCCCCCGTCCTCAAAGTCCAGCTTCCCCTTTGGTCTCTTGTGCATCAGGTGACTCTGATGCAGTGGCCACCCTGATTCAGGCGTCCCAGGCAGGGTAGGGGCTTGGGCAGGAGGAAACTTAACTCGATTTTTTGTTGAAAAACCTCAGCTTCTGTCTGAGGGGAAGCTGCTTTTAAAAATGAACTCGCCTTCTCAGGTTAATTCACAACACCAGGTACCTGTTCTAGAAACTTCTAAAAAACGCAGACTCTCTGGGGAAGGCTTTCACATTGGTGGCAGGCCATGTAGCAATGAGAGACATCTTGATGGCTTCCTCTCTCACAGGAAATTGACGACCCTTGCAGCTTGAACCCCAGGTCTGCAACAGCTGGGCTGTGTGTCTAGGACAGTGTGTATTGTTCAGCGGGGGGAACCCTTTTCTCAAATTAAACAGTCCACACCACTGGCACCTATAAGAGACTCAACAGATACTTAGTTTGCTAAACTTTATTTTATAGCATATACATTTACATTTACTAATCATAATGTCAATTTGTTAACACAATGAAGCCCTAATGGATCTGATTCTGAAATCAGGAGCTGGAGAGCTGGAGGCTTTCGTCACCTTGAAAGGCCAATTCGCTCCTCTGTTTTGTTTTGCTCAGACCCGAGGAAAACCGTGATGCACACAGGTGAAGAGCTACAAACGGAAACCATCTCCTTTCCTCCTGCCTCCTCAGACTCATCCAGGCTTTTGAAATGAACCGTCAACAAGAAATCTGTTTCCAAAGTCGAATCACCAACAACATCTAACAACTGTTCACATTCTTTATCACAAAAACTGAAGCCAGAAGAGAGACCCTAAAACTCTCTCTGATAGAATATGAATTACTGCGTGCCGTATTGATACATCTGCCATCACACAACTGAGTATCACAGCAGGACAGGAGTATGTGAATTACAAAGGGAAACTTCTTTCAGAGTGTTCTATGACAGGCCATGCGGAGGACCAATTTCTCCCACTTGGAACTTTTCCTGTCAGTCACATTTACAAGAAATTCAACTATATGCAAATAGGTGGTGGAATCAACGAATTGGATACCTGTACCAAAACAAGCTAACTGATGAACACAAGGTAATATTTTGATAGTCTCTGATGTGACTTGTTTGGCTTATGACACATTCAAGTAGTCATCTTTCAGTTGTTGTTTTTTTTTTTTAATACATGAAAAAATAGATTCGGATTACTTCTTTAAGCACAGCTTGGGCTTCCCCGGGATACAATCTGGAAACCACTGAGCTCAGGTAACCCGCCCCTCCCCCGACTCCTGCACACCCAGGAGACATGGCATTCTGGTCTATTCAGAGGGCAGAAATTAACAGCCAATTTTTAAAGCATATTTTTCTCTCTCTTCCTAGAATGTGAGATTTGGTCTTCAGCCTCAAAAAGAGTTTGGGGGTATTGGATGGAATTAGAGCCAGGGAGCCAGGAATGCCAGAGTCCTTTCCTATCCATTGCTCCTCTTGCCTACCCGCTTCCTGCAAGGGTTTCACCCCAAATGGGAATCCAAGTACCATTTTTATTAACAGGACCGAAAACCAAACACGTCAGGGCCTAAGTGGACAGTCTTTTTCCCCCAAACCGATGCTTGGGACCTTAACATCCTCTAGTTAGAGAACTGGAGGATGGATATTGCAGACCAGTAGCAGCAAGGAAGTCAGGTCTGCAGCAAAGATCTTGGCTTAACCTACCCGGTGGTCGAAGCAGAGAAAGGGAAGAAGGGAGCGAACGGCCGCCCCGCCCTTTACAATGCCAGGCCCTGCAGAGGTTGGCTGATCATCCAGAAAAGGAAGCAGGGGATGGGGGAGAAAGGCCGAACATGGATGAACATAACAGTGACCTTTCCCATGTGCCAAGGTGAACGTTCTAGAGTTTTCCCAATCTGCTTAGTGACTCTCCAACCTCTGAAGGTGAGTCTAGGAAGAGGTGAAAAAGCTGACCTGGCAGAGAAAAAGTATAGGGGTACGCCTCCTTACCCTAATTCCTCCCACCTAAACCTCACATACCATTTACCTCTGAGAGCTGGATCTCTACGAACTGGGTGGGTCCCTAAAACCGTCAAACGTCAACGACAAGAGAAACTTTGTTCCCCACTTGGAACTTCTTTCTTGGTCTTCTTTCGACTGCTCAGGTGCAGACGGAAATCAAAGTTTTCTGGGTTCTGTGGATAAATTAGAACAGCTCAAGAGGGGAAGCAGGGAGAGGTGTCACTGGAAAGTTTTTTCACTTCCTTGGAACTTCTAAGCCCTTGAACATTTCCAGCTCCCAAACAGGCCTCCAGAAAACTCCACCCTCAAAGCCACCTACTCTGACAAACAATATAACCCCAAATTATTCAGTTCTTACTGAGGGAGATGGATCAGATGAGTGTCAGATGACTGGAGAATACCACGGAGACACTCACCAACAAAAGACAGGTCAATGGGTTTGCTCTGCCAACTCCTGTCCCCACAGGTGTCCCCAGTGTTGGCCTTCAGGGGCTCCTAGGAGGGGGGTCAGGGCTCTCAGCCTCTAAAACCTCAACTGGTGTGTCACCCACTCCCTCCACTGCACTGGGGTCCTCCTCAGCGACCATTTGACCTTCTGTCCCCTCGGGTTCCTCTGTCCCCACCTGCCCCTGTTGCTCCTCCCCCTTCATCCACTTGTTGACACAACCCAAATGACTTCTGTTGTCATTCTCACCACTGGAGGCATGAGGAGAGCCTTGTGGCTTGGCCTTTGGACCCTGGGAGGTTGAGGCTGGTGACTCAGCGGGCTGTGGGCTCCGAAGGGCCTCCTGATACAATGCATCCCTTCTCGAGCCTTGCCCTCTCTTTGGAATCTCTGGCTTCTTCCTGGTGTCTTCCGAACCCACAAGGACATAAGAGACAGGGCCCAAGCTCACCTTCTTTTTCTTCCTCATGGGAGCAGGGCTCTTTGCCGAGGCCCAGCCCATGGCCTTCTTCTTTGGTGGGCCCTCTGGACCACCATCTTGGTCTGACTCAGAGGCGACTCCAGGGCTCGCAGCTTCTGCCTGGGCATCGTGGGGCGGGTTGCAGGGAGACTTCCAGGCACATTTCGCTAGGGCCTTCTTCAAAGCTGACCCTTCCTGCTTCACACAGGGCTTTTTGTTGCTCCTGATATATTCTGGTATCTCCGTATTTTCAGCATCATCAGCTTCAGGATCCTCCAAGAAGGCCGAGCTGTGGGAATGGTTGCCTCTGGATTTCTTCCAGGGCACTGGTTCCTGCTTGGGAGTTTTCTTCTGCTTCTTTCTCCTGGGGCGAGTCTTAGCTCCAGACTTTTGAACCAGAGGTTCAAGAGGGTCACCCTCATCTTCCACGTCATTCCAGCCGTCCAGGTTCTCCATCTTCAAGGCAGAGCCCACCTCTGCAGCCCACCCTGGCTCCTTCTTGACCTTCCTCGCTGTTGCCAAAGCCAAGGATGCCACTGCTTGGGCCTCAGCAACCCCTTGAGCCCTAGTTTCCTCCCGGCTGCGGATCTCGCCATCCATGTAGAAGATGATTTGCACCACCGCCCCCAGAAGCACCCCCAAAGCTTCTGCCCAGTTCTCTGGGGGCTGATTCTGGTTCTGGGGTGGTGGGCACTGGTTGAGCTGAAGCAGGCGGACCAAATCCTCCCAGGTGCGCCCCTCTGCATCCAGGAATTCACTCAGGTTTTTTAAAAACTCAGCATCCTGGGTGGGGTCCCTACAGACCACTCTCCAGATGCCCCCCCTTCCTGGGAATTCCCGGGGTATGGCCCTCAGATTCACACCCTCGCCCACCTCAATGAGGGCAGCTTTGGCATTCTCTTCCCTCAAAAATATCTTGTTGAGCACAGAGTACGGGCCCAGCGGGGAGAGGACCCCATTCAAGGTCTCCTCAATTTCCACTTGGCCACAGTCCTCCGGGATGCCTGTGACCAACAGGCACCTGTGGATGTCCACCTCCATCCCCCGGCACCAGTCCTCCAAAAGGTTCACCGTCATGGTCGTGGACACCTGGCAGCTCGATTCCCACGTGTACTGAAGAGTCTACGACGTGGACCGGGACTGCAGCGGTCCCTAAACAGCAATCCTGGAAGGTGACAGGAGAGGGAGGTCAAATTCCCGGGAACACGGCCAGGCTCAGAGTTCTCAGCTGCCCCCTCCAAGGCTGGCCTGCAGGAGGCCTCGCGCTTTCCCGAGGCCTTCCTCCCCAAACCGGGCCCCGGGTGCTCACGCGGTGTCCTGGAATCGCCGAAAACCGCGAGCGGCCCCTCCCCGGGGCCTGGCTCTCGGCCAGCCCGTCAGGGATGCGGCAGCCCCGCCTCTGACCGCCCAGACGGGCCAAGGAGAGGCCGCCGGGATGCAGCCGCTTACCAGGTGCCAGCTCGGGCCACGCCGGCACGGATGCTCTGGGCCAAGTGCCCGAGACGCCAGCGTCCGCCCCCGCTCGGCCAGGGCGCGTCAGGTGGCGTCTCGCCTGGGTCCTGGCAGCTGCGCTGAGCCGAGGCCGGCGTCCCAGAGTGCGCTTGCGCGCTTGCTCTCGCGTAGTGCCTGCGGTCTCCATGGCAACCGATGGTTGCAAGCTAGCGCGTGGGCTGTGCAGTTGGGCCTGGGCAATCGCGTGGGAGTGCGACTGTTCACCTATTCACCGAGCCCGAGGTCTGCATGTTCTCCGATTGCCCTCCCGGACCCGGTCTTTCCACCTTTCTCTACTCAACATGGGCCTCCGGGACGGGGGTAGGGGGTGCTGACTTCTATGGCTGCACCAACTACCCCTCTTACCCTCAGCCTTCCTGTTGGGTTGAGCCAACAAGACTCCTAGGAGACACCAGAAAGCAGAGGGCGAGAGGAAACAGCGGCTTCAATCCCCATGGGTTCCCCTAATAAAAGCCACAGCTCTTGTTGAGAGCTTTCTAGGTTAGCTACAGTGCCTTGTTCCAGAAATTTCCAGAAGTTTCTAGAAACTTCTCGATTTTCCACCCCCTTCAAGCCTGGGGATAGTGCCTCACCTTTCCTTGCTGGTTTCCTCAACTCACTGCCTACAGGTAACACCTTTGTTAATAGTTAATGAAACAGTCCTCAGTGACTCAGTTTGAGTTGCCATGTTTCCTGTCAGGCCCTCACTGATACATCTATCAATGTGGCTTCCTAACTGTGCTATCTTAAACAAGAAATTTGAGCTCTCTGAGCTCCTTCCTCTTCTTCACAATAGGAATACCAATAAAAACTTTCCTGATCTGGAAATTTTGAAGATTAGGGGAGATCACATATGAAAAATGCAGTGGGCCTGGGTATTCAACCAAAATCTGTTGTTTGGATTCCATTTTGGAATTGGCCTTTGCAAGACCTAATAGCCAGATATCCATTTCACTTTCCTCTCTGATATCCCTGAACTTGGGCATGATCAATATTTGTGTGATTGATTGCCCGAGTTGCCATCATATTTTAGACATCATTCAAATTGCTAAATCTGAATATTCACATTCCAATAAAGACAAACACTCTAGCTATAACTAAAGTTTTTTTTTTTAATTTATTTATTTTATTTTTGGCTGTGTTGGGTCTTTGTTGCGGTGCGCAGGCTTCTCATTGCGGTGGCTTCTCTTGTTGCGGAGCATGGGCTCTAGGTGCGTGGGCTTCAGTAGTTGTGGCATGCAGACTCAGTAGTTATGGCTCGAGGGCTCTAGAGTGCAGGCTCAGTAGTTGTGGCACACGGGCTTAGTTGCTTCACGGCATGTGGGATCTTCCCGGACCAGGGCTCGAACCCGTGTCTCCTGCATTGGCAGGCGGATTCTTAACCACTGCGCCACCAGGGAAGCCCATAACTAGGGTTTTAAAATCTCAAGTGTTTAACATGTTGAAATTCTATGAATCAGCTGAAGAATGAATGTATATCACTATGCAGTGGTTTTAAAATGTTGCCATAAATTCTTTGACACTCCTTCTATGGAGAGGTGGAGATCTATGTCCCCTCTTCTCGAATCTGAGCATACTTGTAACTGCATTAACCAATAGAAAGTGTGGTAGAAAGGAAATGATTGAACCAATAGTATCATGGAAGGGAAGCTACGTGACTCCTCAGGCTAGGAGGAGGCCATGCAACTTCTTCCTTGTTCATTGGGACAATCTCATTCTTGTATCTTTGAGCATCCAAGTAAAAAGTTCAACTATCCTCTGACTGCCATGCTGTGAGGAAGCCCAAGCCACACGGAGAAGTCACATGTGTGTGCTCCAGTCAACGATTCCCAGCTGAGCCCAGCCTTCAAGTGAGCCCACCAGACATGGGAGTAAAGAAACTTGTAGATGATTCTACCCCCCAACCACTTGAGTCACTCCCTAACCACTTACATCATCCCAGCTGAGGGCTAGACATGGCATAGCAAAAACAAACCGTCACTGCTTTACCCTGTGTAAATTCCTGACCCATAGAATCAGTGCGTATAACAAACAGTTCTATGCCGCTAAGTTTGGTGATGGCTTATTATGCAGCAAGTGATAACAGGAAGATATTGCAAAAGTAGAATGCGTCTAGGATTGGTGATGATTGACATTACTTCCAAAGACGCAGAGAGCAACGATCTTTGGTCCCTGAAAAGATTCCCCAAAGTAGCTTTTTCTGGCAGTGCACCAAGTTTCACCTCATGGGTTTGTTTCAATGATATACCATCGTTACTATCAACAAGATCCTCTGGTTCCTCAGATGATGAGACAATATATCTTCTACTTTAGTCAGTTACTTTTAGCAAGGAAGGAAAGGTTGATAGTTTGGTGAGTGTCACCATCAGCTGAGCTGGTCAAATATGTCTTGTTTCTTCTTCAGCCATTTAGTATCATAGAGCAGAGTAGCCAGAAGAGCAAGTTGTAGCTGACTTTGCTACAAGATTATACTGCCAAACTTAAAAAAAATTGGGTACTAAATTTAAAAAATTAAATTGTAATAAAAAGTTTTGAATTTGATAGGATTTCAGATTTGTTCTTATATTCCCTAAAGTTCATTCTATGATGGTGATTTTTGCCTGTGACCAAATACTCAGCATTCAATGTTTTATTTTAAAAAATGTGTATTTGGGGGTTTCCCTGGTGGCACAGTGGTTAAGAATCCACCTGCCAATGAGGGGAGGCGGGTTTCATCCCTGATCCGGGAAGATCCCACGTGCTGCAGAGCAACTAAGCCCGTGCGCCACAACTACTGAGCCTGTGCTCTAGAGCCCGCAAGCCACAACTACTGAAGCCTGAGCGCCTAGAGTCCGTGCTCTGCAACAAGAGAAGCCCGTTCAATGAGAAGCCCGCACACTGCAATGAAGAGTAGCCCCCGCTGGCCGCAACTAGAGAAAGCCCGTGAGCAGCAACGAAGACCCAACGCAGCCAAAAAATAAAATAAAATAAAAAATGTGTATTTGGGGGCTTCCCTGGGCGCTCAGTGGTTAAGAATCCTCCTGCCAATGTGGGAGACATGGGTTCCATCCCTGACCCAGGAAGCTCCCACGTGCCACGGAGCAACTAAGCCCATGCACCACAACTACTGAAGCCCGTGCACCTACAGACCGTACTCCACAGCAAGAGAAGCCACTGCAATGAGAAGCCTGCGCACCGCAACGAAGAGTAGCCCCTGCCCGCCACAACTAGAGAAAGCCCACACACAGCAACGAAGACCCAACGCAGCCAAAAATAAATAAATAAAATAAATAAATAAGTAAAACATGTGTATTTGGTCCTGACACATAGTAAACTGTTATTATCGTAAAGGCAAGAGTTCCAGGAGCCCTCCCACTGTTGAGTGGCATTCTTCTTATACCATCTTTCCATTGACCTGAAGTTTGTTCTGGGATGGTTAAACCATTGGGTCCAGGAAAGTAAGATTGGTAGCATAATGTCTACCAAATGGGATGTTCTTGTTAGAAGAGTGTAGCAAGTTGTACTAAAATCTAGTGGTAGCTGTCTGGAACTCTCATGCATGTAATACGTGTACACGTCTCGTGCATGTGTATTTTGGAAACGCTTTGGCTGTATCCACTAAAGGAAAGCAGACGCTAGCCCTACAACTTAGGAACTCCACGCCTAGCTATGTATGTACCCAACAGAAATGTGTTCCCTAAAACTATAAACAAGGATATTCATTGCAGCACAGTTCCTAGTAGCCAAAATCTAGAAGCTACGCAAACACCAATCAACAGAAGAGCGGATAAACTGTAGAATGTTCACACGATAAAATACTGAACAATTAGAATGAATGATCTACAATGACACGCAACAATATAAATGAATCCTGCAAAATCTTGAGCAAAAGAAACCAGATACACAAGAGCACATACTGTATCATACCATTTATATGCAGTACAAAAACAGGCAAAATTAACCTATGTTTTTAGAAGTCGGGAGAGTTGTTTCCTGTGGAATGTCTAATGACTTGAAATGTGTCTCCCTCCGAGCGGAGGGAGAGCTAGTCAAGATCTGTTTCTTGTTCTGGTTGTCGGTTATAGGTGTGTTCCAATTGTGAAAATTCAACGTGTTGTATGCCTATGATATGTGCACTTTTCTGTAAATATTTCATACTAGTCTTTGCTGTTTTGCTGATTGATTAGATGTGAGGTGCAAGGTAAACTAAGCAAATGTGACCCCAGGGTTTTGGAATGAGTAACTAGAAAGAGCATGATGGCACTTAGTTTTATATGGGGAAGGTTTGATGGAGAACAGACTTGGGAAAGAAGGGAGAGGGTGAATCAGAAGTTTAGTTTGGGCCGTGATGAATTTGAGATACTGTGTTGAGGGTCACAAGACCAACCTCAGTTTCAATGATTTGCTGGGAGTCTTCCTGGGACTCAGAAAAATTATTGTACTCACAATTATACTTTATTACAAGAAAAGGATACAGTTTGAAATCAGCAAAGGGAAAAGGTGCGTAGGGCAGAGTCTGGGAGAGACCAGGTGCGAGCTTCCAGTTACCCTCTCCCAGTGGAGTTACATGGACAGCACTTACTTTTCCCAGCAACAATGTGTGACAACACATACAGAGTATTGCCAACCAGGGAAGCTCACCTGAGCCTTAGTGTCCAGGATTTTTTTTTTCTGGGTCAATCACGTAGGCATGGAGCACACATGTGATTGACTTTACTCAGCCTTCAGCATCTCCAGAAGTCAAAGTGATGCTGCAGGGCACAAGGCCACCATCATAAATTGCATTATTAGTACAGGATCCTCTAAGGCTTAGAGGTTACCCAGGAGTCAGAGAAGGGCTAGTTGATTCTTTAAAAGGTTCGGGGTTTGGACAACCCAGACCTGTTGAGTTAACTCTTCACTACACGGATGCCTAAGAGTGTTTCAGTCAGGGTTCAATCAGAGAAGCAGATTCTGAGTTAATTAAGCATTCCAAAATATTAAAGAGATAAATTAATGCGTGAGAGAGAAAAACTTTAAATTTGTTATTTATATATGAACATACAAATATATATTTATAATTACATATACAATATACAATTATATGTATAGGTAATTATAAATATATATCTGTACATATGTATATATGCATGTGTATATGTATGTGTGTGAGTGTGTATGTGTGTGTGTAAGTGGAATCAGCTGCCTGCCCCTTCTCCCATCAGTGAACCACCGATGATTACCAGTGGATCTAAAAATAGTTTTGAAGCAACTTTGGTAGGAGTCCTGGCTGTGGTTTCCATGACAACACTTCCAACTGCAGTTTCCATGACAACGCGTCGATGCAGCCCCAACACTTTCACCCGTCTCGGCACTTTAGGGTAACCTTTGCATCCTCTTCCTCTCTGTTTCACCTTTAGGTTTTTATTTTGTCTTCTTGTGTATTTTAAATGAGAACACACAGAATTTCCATGAATACTAAGGTCCAGGGGCTCTGGGCTCCCACCCAGACTTCCCCTCCTGAGTAAGTTGTAATAACCCACCGTGGTGGTTCTGTGACTCATCTGGCTTGTTCTAACCGGTTTGTGCTATGAGAGCTCCTTCTTGCTCCAGAGTTTCTTCAGTTTGTACTTTCTAAAGGTCCCGTGACATGGCTTTCCCCGTCACCGCTAACCCCCAGACTGCTAACCTCAGCATCTGATGTGAGTCTGCATATACATTTCTCCATCTCATATAATCATTAAAAATACACAGACTATAGGGAATTCCCTGGTGGTCCACTGGTTAGGTCTCCACGCTTCCACTGCAGAGGGAATTAAGATCCCACAAGCTGTGCAGTGCGGCAAAAAAAAAAAAAAAAAAAAATACACAGGCTATTTCCAAATACCCATAATTTATTTATATTTTGAAAAAAAATATTGTTAAAATACTCCAGGAAAAACAAGAGGGTAGGGGGATAGAAGGAACAAGATTGGCTGTGAGTTGACCCTGAAAAAAAATTGTTATAGGTGGAGGTCATTATACTATTCTCACTACTGTCGTTTACATTTTTTAATTTCCATGAATTTTTTTTTTTAAGGAAAGAAAGAAAATGTCTTCTGTCTTTGGTATTTTATTTTTCGTTTTTCTTGCTAACATGGTTTACAGAGAGAGTAAAATGCATCCCCACAGGATTTTATGGTTTTAATCCTAACTGTTCTCATAATATCTGGTACTACAACTTTTAAAAGGTAAAATTCATATTGTTAACTGGTTAGAAAGAGTCATCCTATCTGTCCTTGTTTTGTTGAAATATTTAACCAAATAAACATATAACCTGTTCTCTATTTAAACAATTATTCTCATAATTTTAGAAAACTGTCATTATTAAATATTTATATATGAAAAAAGGTATACACAATAATATATATGAAAAAATATATGAAAAAAGGTATACACAATAATAGAATGAGTGCCTGCATGCCAGTTTACCCACCACCCCACCCCCAGCTTAAGAACTGAAGCATTTCCATGTTCATTTACGTCTTTTTCAGCCATGATCTTCCACTATTCTCACCTTAGGATGTTTGTACTTGCTGTTCCCTGTGTGGTTCCCTCCTTGTCATTCAAGCCTTGGTCCAAATGTCACCTCCTCTAAGAAGCCTTACCAGACTCTACCTAACTGCAGGAGTTTCTCCCTCACACACACTCACAAAAATCACTATCACATCACGTTGGCTTATTAGTGTATCAGCATCATTGCGTAACAAACAATTCCCAAAGTGGTTTAAAGATAGTACATACAGTATCTAAAGTTGTACTCCCCATGACAACAGAAGCCCCCAAGGGTAGGCACCTCCCCTGTCTTTTTCACCATCAGATTCCCAGAATCTAGACAGTGTTCGCCATAGAGGGACATTTGATCATTCTTTGTTGAATGAATAAATGACTGCATCCATTGACTGTCCTGGGTTGGAAATGGAGCCGGCCATTTGGACAACCACTGGAACTCTGAAGCCAGAGAGTGAGACACTCTCTTTAAAAATAAATAAATAAGACAAAACAAAGAGGGTTGCCTCTGTCTGCAGTGCTGGGAAGGGAGCCAGAACAAAGGAGTGCTTATTCATCAGTGTAGACAGGTAAATAGTAAACTCCACATGAGAGACGCCCGCCCTCCCCTGCCTTAGAGGGTGATTTTTTTTCTTGATGACAGTCAATGAGGCCAGTCACTCCAGGTGGCCATAAATCCTGTGGGTGGCCATTCCAGGGAAACTTTTGAACCTGTACTCTCTCTGCCTCTTCTCTCTAAGCTCAGGTCCCCCTAGTCAAATCAAGTTTGGAGTAGTCACAGCTCAAGTCCCCTTCTCACCACCACCCTCCATTACTCTTCACATGTACATTTTCAAAAACCTCCACTGCTTGCTAACAGGCCTTACCACAAAAATTTACTTTTTATCCTGGCAAGCTTTCCCAGTGGATTTCTTGAATTCCCTCTCCTTGTTGGTCCCGCTAAAAGAATCATCAGATGGTCAGAGCCAATGAGAGCCATCTTCTAGGACAACCTTTGTTGGCCTGGTTGTAGTGCATGCTGAAACCCAGAGAAAGTGAGGGCCAGAGGTAGGGGGGTTGTAATCAGGAAGAACAAATCTGACTCCATACTGGATCTGTTTCTTTTATTTTAACCTTTGTATTTTATTGCTTTTGCTATAAGTTATTCACTAAAGAGATGTTGCCTATAAGCTTAAAGTATACATTAATAGCCCATCTCCAGGAACTCTGTCTCCCATGCCTGAGTGTTAAGCTAAAGTACCTTTGTTTAGCTCACAGGAAACATCCTGACCAGACTTACCTGTGAATGGCTGCAGGAAGGAAGAAATTAACACATCCCCTCTGGAATCTGGCTGGAACCAGGAAATACAATAACTTATCACCTTTTTTACTTTATCTCCTTACCTCCCCCTCTTTGTTTTATAGAAGAAACTAACATCCACCCCAGGCAAGATGGTTCTTTGGGACACTAGTCCACCATCTTCTCGGTCTGCTGGCTTTCCAAATAAAGTTGCTATTCCTTGCTTCAACAATTCATCTCTCGACTTATTGACCTGTCATGCAGTAAGCAGTACAAGCCTAGACTTGGTAACAGGGTAACCTCAGGGATGGAGCTGAGCACGTGAATATGCCTAGGGGCTCTTGTAATAATGATGATCATCACTATTATCATTGTTATATTAATATAATATAATATAAAATTACTATTATTATTATTCAGCATGGTTCTAGTACTGCTTATACAGCAGTGAACAAAACAGATAAAATCCATGAGCCTTGCACATAGATGGAGTAGAGTCTTTCCAGACAAGGAAACAGCCAGTGCAAAAGCCCAGGGGATGGAGATCGTGAGATGTTTGAGGAGCAGCAAGGAGGCTAGTGTGACTGGTGCAGAGGGAGGGAGGGGGAGAAGGTGGGAGTTGTGATCAGAGAAGGACTGGGGTCTTGGGAGGACTTGGCTTTTTCTCAGAGGAACATGGGAGACACCATGGGGTTCTGAGCAGAGGTGTGATCTGATATGAATTTAACCCTCACAACAGGCACATGGACTAGAGATTATCAACCCATTATATAGATGAGGACACTCAGGCTCAGAAACCACACATCCAGCTTGTAGGGGAGCCAGGATTTGGTGAGGTTTTTTTTTTAACTTTTTGGCCGCACCATGTGGCATGTGGGATCTTAGTTCCCAGATCAGAGATCGAACCCGAGATCCCTGCAGTGGAAGCACAGAGTCTTAACCGCTGGACCACCAGAGAAGTCCCGGGAGCCAGGATTTGAACTTACATCTGTCTGGCTTGCTGTGTCCCTGACCGGGGACTTGGACCCCAAGCAAAGAGGATAAGGGCAGCCTGGTGACCCTGGCTCTGGAACTGAGCAGAGTAGATTTGGGAAAGCAAAGATCCACAGAGCTCCCTGAGTAGGGCTGGGCCTGACAGAGACTGCCAGCTGCTCTCATCAGAGGCCCTCCTCCTCTGTTCCATCACCTGCCAACCAGAGACCAAACCTCATGGCCAGTCCTAAGATATGTGATTATCCAAGACCAGTTCTGGGGAGGATCTGGAATTTACCTTCCTTGTTCAGGTTGGATTCCTCCACTCACTGTAAGTTTTTCTGGACTCTCACAGTGCCCTGGGCTTCTCTCTGCAAAGCCTTGGTCACACTTGACCTGGATCACACCTCCTTGTCCTTCAGGGCTCAGCTTCCTCCAGGAAGCCCTCCCTGACTGCCCAAGCTGGGTCCAGCGCCCCCTTGAGGCTCCTTCGTCCCAACTCTGCACACTCTGGGTCATCACTGCCTGGAGATGGGTCTGTCTCCCCCACTGGACTGCGAATCCTGGGGGGTCAGAGCTGGGGCTGTCATTGGTCACCTCTGTGTCCCCAGCACAGGCCGGACACAGAGGAAGGGCTTGGGGAATATTTTTATTGGATGGATTTGCCATAAATTCCCCAAAGACACTAATGCAAGAGGGGAGGACGTTTAAAGTGACGGTCATCTTGGGTCAGGCTCATGACCTCAGAGCTGGGAAACCTTGAGCACATCACTCCATCTTTCTGAGCCTCAGCTTCTCTGTTTGCAAAATGGGGTGTTGGGAGGATTCTGGGGCTGATACATATGGATCTCGGGGCCTGGCACATAGAACTCACTCAGCACATAGCTTTCATCACTATTATTATCCAAGATGGGGAAATGAATGATTTTCTGGACAAGCACTTATTTTATCTTTTCCGAATTTGTGTGAGGGGGGCAAGTATGAGCAAGTGTCTTAATCTGATTATAGAACACCAAAAAAGAGCAATATATAGCTATTATGAAAGAACATACTGAAAAGAGGACAATAAAAATCTCCCACAAATTCATGCTGCAGGGAAGACCTCGTGACCATCTTTTTAAAGGTAAAATCTCAACTCTCATACAACCATAAAATGGACACACGCCAAATGTTTTATTTAACTCATCAAATAACTCGGTAAGACAGTCCCAGTACCAGATAGTAACCGGCTCAAATGGAAAAAGCCACAGGGCAGACACACAGGTAAGCCATTAGGAAAGCTAAAATGAACTTCCTTTGTATATAGAAAACTGGCTTTTGCCCCAGCAGGAGAGGGAAATAATTTGTTCTCCAAGACAAAATTCACTTACTGTCTTTGGGCAACAATCATTTGCATTGCTTTGTTACCTGCAATTTACAGAGGAGTAAAGCGCTCAAAGATTCGGAGACCCCATGGAATCTAAAAACCCGAAAAGGGGTGCCAGACAACCCTGAATTTTCCGGCAAAGGCACCAGTCAGCTTTTTAATACATTTCAAGGTCTTGCACAATTTTTCCCAACAGAAACAACAGAATACAAAATATCTGAATTCATCTTGTGTAGCAATATGTTTTAGGAAGCTTTGTTTTCTATGGGGCATATGTGTGTGTGTGTGTGTGTGTGTGTGTGTGTGTGTGTGTGTGTGTGTGTGTTTTCTGGGTCACAGTAAAATGCATTTCTTACCATGGATCTTGGTCAGTGACGTGTGACAGCCACTGACATAGGTTAATTAGCTACTCCCCTATGGATGGATATGTAGGGTGTTTTTTTTGCTGATTTTTTTGCTATTTCAAATGGAGGGCTGAGCAGAGTCATTGGGTAGGTTTTGTTTCTACGCTGCTTGAAATCAGATGTGACTTTTCAACTTGTTTGAAACGATGATGCTTTTCCAAAGACACTGCGTCTGGTTTGTACATTTTCATTGCATGGAACAGGAATCTAAAATACAGCCTTAGGACTTCCCTGGTGGTCCAGTGGTTAAGACTTCGCCTTCCAATGCAGGGGATGAGGGTTCGATCCCTGGTTGGGGAGCTAAGATCCCACACGCCTCGGGGCCAAAAAACCAAAACATAAAACAGAAGCAATATTGTAACAAATTCAATAAAGGCTTTAAAAATGGTCCACATCAAAAAAAAAAAAAACCAAACTTTAAAAATAAAATAAAATACAGCCTCATGCTTCAGTACCACGGAACTGGCAACTCTATCCCCTCCCAGGGCCATTCTGAGTTCTCTCTCTCTTCCTCTCTGGAAATAATCGACAAAACCTTAGGATTATGTGTTGAGGGGAGAGAGGTGTTCTCATCTGAGCTGGGGCTCAGGTTACAGCCACCAGCTGCAGGCCCTGAACTTTCTCCTGACAAAAAAATACCCAGCAGCTGTCTCCATTCTCTAAAGGGAAGGAACAAGGTTCCAAGGGAGGAAACATGGCCAGGAAACTGGGAGGCCCCATGTTCTTTTTCTTTGCTTAATTTATTTTTCCTGAAAAACAGCCACATGGCAAAATAATCTATACAGTAAGATTGCATGAATATAACATTCAAAAATAGTCAAATCTATAGTGTTGAGAGATGCGTAGCTTGGTACTAAACATACATATCTATAGAAAAGCAAGGAAGTGTTTATCACAAAGCGGGGTATGATTTACCCTGGGGGGAGGGAGGAGTTTGTGATGAGTAGGACACGTGGGGCTTCTGAATTGACCGTTTCTTGATGGGTCAGAGTATCATGGAATTTGCCATGTTTTTTGTTAAACTGTGTTTGGGGCACATGTCTGTATGCATGATACATATTCCATGACTTTTAAAAATGTTTTTTACAAGCAGCTACTCATTCGGGTACAGCAATGGAATGAACGTTATGTCTATTTTCTAGAACGTTCCACGGATGAAAATCTGAACCCAGCGGTACAAGTGCGCATTTTAAAAAGAGCAAATGCACAAAACAGTCAGGTGAAGCTTCTCTCGTTTATGTTGTGGAGGCTGCTCATATTTCTTACTGGTGTCTGGAAAGTGTCACGTGGTGAGAATAGTCTTGGCTGGTGACTAATCCTGCTTTCTTGTCTGAAGTCCTTAACTAAAGGACAGAAGAGAATAAACTATCTTACTTATTTTTCTGAAAGAAGATGTGTATTGTTGTCTTCAAATTCTTTGAATACTAAATTATGTTTACGTTTGCCAAACATAAATATCTACTTGAAGATGGCAACACAGCAGAAAGACAACTGGTAAACCAAATTTAATAAACAACATGAAGAGAGGTAGATCATATTCCCTTGTGGGCTTGAAAGATATCACGTGGAGGGAAAAATCACACATCTTTGGGTGTGTCCTCCTACACTGTTGCTGGGAATGTAAATTGGTGCAGCCACTATAGATAACAGTATGGAAGTTCCTTAAAAAACAAAAAAATAGAGTTGCCATATGATCCAGCAATCCCACCCTTGGGCATATATCTGGAGAAAACTCTAATTCGAAAAAATACATGCACCCCAGTGTTCATAGCAGCACTATTTACAATAGCCAAGATGTGGAAGCAACCTAAATGTCCATCAACAGATGAATGGATAAAGAAGATATATATATACAATGTAATATTACTCAGCCATAAAAAGAATGCTATTTGCAGCAAAATGGATGGACCTAGAGATTATCATATCAAGTGAAGTATGTGAGACAGAGAAAGACAAATATCATAAGATATCATTTATATGTGGAATCTAAAAAAAAATGATATAAATAAACTTATTTACAAAATAGAAATAGACTTACAGACATAGAAAACAAACTTAGGGTTACCAGGGGGGATAGCGGGAGGTGGGAGGAGGAGATAAATTAAGAGTTTGGGATTAACATATACACACTACTATGTATAAAAGAGATAAACGACAAAGACCTACTGTACAGCACAGGGAACTATATCCAATGTCTTGCAATAACCTACAATGGAAAAAAAAAAAAAAATATATATATATATATATATATCTCTCTCTCTCTCTCTGAATCACTTTGCTGTACACCTGAAGCTAACACAACATTGTAAATTAGCTATACTTTAATTAAAAATGGTTTTTAAAAATGACATATATTTAAGCCCTAAATGCAAGGAATTGGGCTACGGAGGAGGACATTAGGAGAGGGGTCGTGGTAATGAGGAACATACATCTGACCGACGACTAGAGAGATTTTATTCCAACTGAAATAAGGTTTATGCAGGAATGAGGCCACCCTCCAGGGCCACCCACTCACACACCAAGAAGGTTTTGAGCTTAGAGGTTGAAGGGAAAAATGAATCATTTGTACATCCTTCTTTTTTTTTTTTTCCTGGCTAGAGCTGGCGTTTCCATTAAAATGCTCCGTGGCCGCCTCACCCTAGTTACTTGTTTTTGTTTTCTTACCCCCAGTGTCATTTATATAGACATTCTTTATCTAACGACGTAAGTAATATATGATTACTACAGAAAAACCTCGATAAACATGGAAAAATTAGCCATCGTTTTGCCACATACACACCATTTAAACATTTTGCTGTAGAACATTTTGCTTATTAAAGTTAGATTATTGGTTTTAATTCAAAGAATGTAGAAGCCTTTTGGGGACTTCCCTGGCAGTCCAGTGGTTAAGACTTTGCCTTCCAATGCAGGGGGTGTGGGTTCGAGCCCTGGTAGGGGAGCTAAGATCCCACATGCCTCAGGGCTGAAAAACCAAAACATAAAACAGAAGCAACATTGTAACAGATTCAATAAAGACTTTAAAAATTGTCCACATCAAAAATAAAATCTTAAAAAAAAAAAAAAAAAGAATGTAGAAGCCTTCAAAGTAAGCCATATCAGTCTTCCCGTGGCACGTAATAATAATTATTATCACTTTTAAAACAACACCACCACCGACAGGGCCCAGGGCCGCCATATAGAATGAAAGGAAGCTTTGAGCGGCAATCAGGACTCCTGCGTTCTGCCTCTGCTCTGTCACCAACTTGCCCTGTGACCTTAGCAAGATCCTTCCCTTATCTGGCTTCAGCTTTTTGCCTCTGAAATTGGAGGATTGCAGTAGAAACGGTTCGAAGCCCTGGTCCCACGTTAGAGTCACCTGGAGAGCTTTTCCAATTGTGACGCCTACGCCCCATCCCAGACCAACAGGTTCAAACTCTCTGGGGGTGTGGCCAGGGCATTCCAATTGTTAAAATGCTCCCCAGGGAATTCCAATGAGTAGCCAAGGTTAAGAATCACCATCCTGGGAGTTCTCTGGTGGCCTAGTGGTTAGGATTCCGGGCTTTCACTGCTGTGGCCCGGGTTCAGTCCCTGGTTGGGGAGATGAGATTCCCACAAGCCACACGGTGCAGCCAAAAATAAATAAATAAATAAAAAGAATCACCATCAACATCTTTAAATCATCCTTTATCTGGGGTTCTGAGTCTGTAGTTTCCAGGGAAGAGAGGACCCAGGCTGCTGCAGCTGCTCCAAGGAACACACCTTGAGAATCACTGCCATAGATGTTAGTTAACTCTCTCCCTGCTGTGACATCCTACGAGTTTATGAGTCTCTGGTCATTATAAACAAAACCGAGAAGGATTGGGAGTCTGGGATTAGCAGATACAAACTAGTTTATATAGGATGGACAAACAACAAGGTCCTGCTGTATAGCACAGGGAACTATATTCAGTATCTTGTGATAAAACATAATGGAAAAGAATATGAAATAGAATACATATATATGTATAACTGAGTCACTTTGCTGTACAGCAGAAATGAACATGACATTGTAAATCAAATATATGTCAATTAAAAAAAAATGATTCCTGGATGACAACACGTTTTTAATAGTGAAGTCCTTTTGTGGTTGCCCCATGAAAGGTGGTTTTGTGGTTGGGTGGATCAAACGCTCACCCCGAATCAGTTGGGATGTCGAGGCTTACGATACCACAAGCACCAAGAGGGTATGAAAAGGTTTCTTACTCTCGTGCTGGATCTTTCTGGAGAGTCCAGGGCAGGCACAAGGCAGTCTGGTGGCTTGAACAGAATTGGAGTGAGTGGGTTGGGTCTTTACGGTAGGTGGGGCTGGGGGTTGTAAGCCTTGACCCTCACACCATTGCCAAGGACAGGAGGGAGTGGGCTTTTCTATGAGCTTTCCCAGACATGGGGCGGGCGATCTAAACGCTGTGGATGGTCAAACCTCAAAAAGAAAGTCGGGGGACTTCCCTGGCGGTCCAGTGGTTAGGACTCCACACTTTCACTGCGGAGGGCCCGGGTGGACCCCTGGTTGGGGAGCTAAGATCCCTCACAAGGGCGTGGCCTGGCCAAGTGGGTGGTGGGGAGTTGGCCCCTTTATTACAGAGGTGTTACATTGTGAGTACATTTATACATGATTACAAAATGTAAGTGGCACAAGGAATGGGCAGACCTTGCTCTGGGCTGGCTACTATTCTGAGTCCTCTGTGCTGAGGACTAAAACTTCACAGCGACCAGCGGGGAAGGGGCTGCATCCAGCATCGCCCCATTTTCAGATGTGGAAGCTGAGGCCCACGGAGCTGAATGACTTGTCAAAGTTCACACAGCCTAGGAGTGGGGAGCTTAGCACTTGAACCCAGATCAGGCCTCCAGAGATTACACTCTTGGCCACTCGTGCTGTTCTCTCTCTCTTTTTTATTTAAAATTAATTAATTTATTTTTGGCTGTGTTGGGTCTTCATTGCTGTGCCCGGGCTTTCTCTAGTTGCGGTGAGCAGGGGCTACTCTTCGTTGCGGTGTGAGGGCTTCTCAGTGCGGTGGCTTCTCTTGTTGCGGAGCATGGGCTCTAGGTGCGTGGGCTTCAGTAGTTGTGGCACGCGGGCTCAGTAGTTGTGGCTCACGGGCTTAGTTGCTCCGCGGCATGTGGGATCTTCCCAGACCAGGGCTCGAACCCGTGTCCCCTGCATTGGAAGGCAGGTTCTTAACCACTGTGCCACTGGGGAAGTCCCATGTGCTGTTCTCTTTTTTTTTACAGGAACACAATGAAAACAAAATCCTTTGTTCATCCATACACATATTTTCTCTTTTTTTGGTAATTCAGATGGTAATGCACAAATGGTAACGTGCATCCAGATCGCCTCGGTGCCTGGTTAAAACGCAGATCCTGAGGCAGTAGTTCTAGGCTGGCGCCTGGGTGTCTGCTGTTTAACCGGCTCCCAGATGATGCCAAGGGAGATGGCAAGCACTGTTCTACACTTGCTATTTTCAGTAAACAATACTTTTGTTCTATCATCTATCCATGTATCCATCCCAATTTTTTAAGGCAGTAGAACATAGTAATTAGGAGTACCATCTCTGAAGTTAGATTCTCTGAGTGTCAATACTTCCTGGATGGGTGATTTTGGATGAGCAACTAACTTCTCTGTGCCTCAGTTTCCTCATCTATAAAATAAGAATTATAAGACTAGTACCCAACAAGGAAATGAGAATTAGAGGAGTTAATTCAAGTAAAACTCTGAGAATGGCCCATCATAAATGCTCAATAAGCATGTGCTATAATTAACAATGTAAGGCTGTTGTTAGCAATGCAATGAGTTAATTCATATAAACAGATTCGTATAAAAGTCTCCTATAACTCGGGACACTTCATTGGCTCTCTGTAAAATTTAGCTATTTTCATTGTTAAGGAAAAGGTTTTGATTTGGGGATGTAAGAGTCTCATATCTTTTTCTTTATTTTTTTATAATTACAAACTAAGACGAGATGTAAAATATAGCTATTCATCCAAAGCACATGAAAAGATCCTCAACACCATTCCATGTCAGGGACATGAATATTAAAACCATGATGAGGGACTTCCCTGGTGATCCAGTGGTTAAGACTCTGTGCTTCTACTGCAGGGGGCATGGGTTCGATCCCTGGTCAGAGAACTAGGACCCCGCACACCACGCAGCCAAAATAATAACAATCACATAATAATAATAATTAATAAATAAATTCAGAGTGGTGTCCTGATAAGAGGAGAGACACACAGATACACAAGGAAGAAGGCCACGTGATGACAGAGGCGGAGATGGGAGTGACTCAGCTATAATATAAACTAAGTAAAGCCCAGGATTACCTGCAAACACCGGCAGTTGGAAGAGGCGAGGAAGGACCCCTCCCTAGAACCTTTGGATGGAGCGTGGCCCTGACAACATCTTGATTTCAGACTTCCAGCCTCCAGAACTGTAAGAGAATACATTTCTGTTGTCTTAAGCCCCCCAGTTTATGGCAGGTGGCCAGAGCCCGTTGTTTCTCTGATTGGCTGTGATCGGCACACCTGCTTCTGGTGGCCCCAGGTGGTCCTGGGCTTGTGGCGGCATCACCCCATCTCTGCCTCTGTCTTCACGTGGCTGTCTCCTCTGTGTCTCACTGTGCCCAAATTCCCGTCTCCTCCCTTTATAAAGACAGCAGTCACATTGGATTTGGAGCCCATCTAGAGATCCTTAAAGAATTACATCCTCAGGGCTTCCCTAGTGGCACAGTGGTTAAGAATCCGCCTGCCAATGCAGGGTTCACAGGTTCAAGCCCTGGTCCGGGAAGATCCCACTTGCCGCGGAGCAACTAGGCCAGTGTGCCACGACTACTGATCCTGTGCTCTAGAGCCCACGAGCCACAACTACTGAGCCTATGTGCCACAACTACTGAAGCCCGTGCACCTAGAGCGCATGCTCCACAACAAGAGAAGCCACCGCAATAAGAAGCCCGCGCACCGCAACAAAGAGTAGCCCCCGCTCGCTGCAGCTAGAGAAAGCCCGCACGCAGCAACGAAGACCCAACGCAGCCATAAATAAATAAATGAAAAAAAAAGAATTACATCCACAAACACCCTATTTCCAAATAACATTGCGCTCCAAGGTACTGGGTGACCCTGAATTTTTTTTTCCTTGGCCGCGCTGCGTGGCTTGCAGGATCTTAGTTTCCCGACCAGGGATCGAACCCTCAGCAGTGAAACCTCAGAGCCCTAACCACTGGACCGCCAGGGAACTCCCTGGACCTGAATTTTTAAAAGACACTCTTCAATCCAATACACCGCCTTAAGCAGAAAAGGCTTTTTTGGAAGTTTCAGAAGTGGGCTCAGAGAGACTCTGACAGCTTGAAAAGAAGAGGATCATCTTACAATTTTTCTTTTAAAAAGTAGTTCTGCTTAATTTCCTTCTGCACACACATCACTTTACATGACTGGATAAACGTGATCGCATAGGTGGTGATCCTTTGTGCCCTTTGTGGTTTAGATCCACCCCCCACCCCACCCCATTCCCCTATAAATGCCCCCTTTTCCCTGCATAAGCAGGTTAACTAGTAACTTCTGTACTTATTGAGCACTTACTGTGGGCCAGGAGCTACTAGAAGCCCTTTACATGTCTCCCAGTCGCCCTGCAAGGCAGATACTATTATCTCCATTTTACAGATGAGGAAACTGAGGCCCAGAGAGGTCATCTGAGGTCACACAAGTCACAGAGCCGAGATTTGGCTACGCTGTAACCCTCACCTCTATAGCCTGACACAGTCGTTCACATTTCCTCATTGTTCATGGACTCATAGAGATACAGAGGTTATTTGGAGTATTTTATTTTTGACAAAAAAAAAAAAAAAAAAAGGAGATCCTATGACATACAACTTTTCTTGCCTCTTTCTGCGCTTACTCCAAAGGACCCCAGTCCATACATTCCGGGTGCATAAGACACCCAGCGTGGTGTTGCACCATCATTTTCAGCCACTCTCCCAGCAATGGCATTTCCGGTGTTTCTGATGTTCTGCCCACGCAGGTAAGCCACCCTGAGGCTTGAAACCCAAGCCCCAGGCCAGCCTGCATTGCACTAGAAATCCTCACTTTTTTCTGAGCCCGCTAATTGTCTTGTGCACAGCAGTGGTTGTCTTTATTTGTAGTGTGTACTCAAGTCTTCCTTCCTTAAATGCAACTGGTCAAATTAGACCACTGTTTAGTGGTGTGCTCAGAATGTTTTCACACATCTTCTTCTTTTTTTTTTTTTGGCCGCACAATTTGTGGGATCTCAGTTCCCCCACCAGGGACTGAACCTTGGCCATGGCAGTGAAAGTGCCGAATCCTAACCACTAGGCCACCAGGGAACTCCCCGACACATCTTCATTTTTTAATGAACTAGGGGACTTTTTAAAAACTGGGACGTGATTCTGACTTTTCTAGGGGGTTAGAGGTATCCTGAAGAGTTTGCCTGAGCCTTGGTGTCTATGGTTTTTATTAGGGGTTGGTCACGTAAGCCTGGTTACTCAGTCTCCAGCCCCTCCAGAGATCAAACTCACCAGTCTGGCCCAAGACCCCCCCATGAACAAAAACAGGCATTCAGCATAAATCGAATTGTTAGCATAGACTCTCTGCCCCAAGGCCCCGGGGAAACAAAGACATTCTTATCAGGCAGTACATTCCAAGGGCTTAGAGGTTCCCTCCCAGGAGGCCAGTTCTTTTTTTTGAATGTGCAGGGGCCAAGCCCACTGAGTTAACCCCTTACGGCACAGGGACCATCTCTGGAGCCCACAGAGAGGAGGCTTGAGTGCTAGGATTGGAGGGAGGGGAGGTGCTGGCCACAGACTCAGGAGGCCTCACCTATTTGGGAATCTGCAAGGTAGGAGGGTGTGGGAGAAGTAGAGATGGGGAGAGACCCTGGGAGGAATTCAGAGAGCTGGGAGGGGGGACCGCCGCCCCAGGGAGCTCAGAGAGGAACTCATGCTATGGCAGTTTCCTGGTAAGCCCTGCTCAAAGCCAGCTGAGTGTCCTTCTGTGCCTTGGTCACATGAACAGAACCACCCTTGTTAATCTTGAAACTGTTCTCCCTGAGGAGACTGTGCACTCCCTCCCTCACACCCACACACCCACAATCACACACACATACCCACAATCACACACACACACACAGGCATTCACACAGCCACAGACATGCGGACACACACCGAGGCACCAAGACTCATTTACAAACACACAAACCATTACCCACCTTTTAAAACACCATGCAGGGGCTTCCCTGGTGGCGCAGTGGTTGAGAATCTGCCTGCCAATGCAGGGGACACGGGTTCGGGCCCTGATCCGGGAAGATCCCACATGCCGCAGAGCAACTGGGCCCGTGAGCCACAACTACTGAGCCTGCACATCTGGAACCTGTGCTCCGCAACAAGAGAGGCCGCGATAGTGAGAGGCCCGCGCACTGCGATGAAGAGTGGCCCCCGCTTGCCGCAACTAGAGAAAGCCCTCGCACAGAAACGAAGACCCAACACAGCCAAAAATAAATAAATCAATTAATTTAAAATAAAACAAAACACCATGCACCTGCTAGGACTTTCAATACAATGTTAAATAGATATGGGAAGATTGGGCATCCTCGCCTTGTTCACAATCCTAGGAGGAAACACTTCAATCAAGTATGATGAAGTTTATGATGTAGTATTTTTTAATCAGATGCCCTTTATCAGGTTGAAGAATAATAAAATGGAATAGAATAAAATAAAATAAAATAAAAAATGAAATGAAATGAAATGAAATAATATACCATGCACCAACACCCGTCAGCCCAGATACACACACACACACACACACACACACACGAGCCTACAATCAACACAGATCTATACATACACCCACACAATTCTGTGGGTAGAGATACACGCCCACTCATACACACACTCACAAACACACATTCACATGGACACATGCACCCACATACACCTAATGGTTGAGACACAAACACACGCTGGCATCCACACTGGGGCACTGATGTATGCGCATGCAGTTTCACCCACCACTGACATGTGCAAACACACACACACACTCAGAGACACACTTGTCAACTCACACACAAGGTTCTCATCTTCACACCCCCTCTGAGTGGCCCTGAGACTCTGGACAAATTTGTCCCTTACTGAATCTCTGTCCCTCTTTTGAGTGGACACGGGCTTCTCTGTCTTGCCATCCTCAGGGTCCCCAGCATGAGGATCCAGTGAGGCCCCCAAGGTGGGAGGTCCCTTGAGTAACCTGAGACAGGGCTTTCACTATTACTTTTAATCCAAGGGGGCTTCAAATGGCACCAGCAGGGCCCAGTCCCCACATGCAGCCTGTTGGTGCCTTCCAGGCTGTGGTTTCAAATGTGCCAAGATTTTCAGGGCAGAAGTCCCAGAACTGGAGTTTTGACTCCAAACCAGCGCTTATCTGGACTGGCCTAGCCACCATTCAACCATCACCACGGAGAAGAGCAGCGAGTCACAGACGTGGAGGGGATAGATACCACCCTGTGACAGGTGAAGACCTCCTGAGTCCCCCACCCCAGGGCCCATGGTGGTGTGACAGAAAAAGAGGAAATCGTTGGGGGGATAAGATGAAGAGGGACTTCTGAAGAGGGATTTGAAGCCTGGCTCACCCCTGGCACTGCCACTTATAAGCTGCGTGACCCTGGGCTGCTTACTTAACCTCTCTGGGCCTCCACTTTCTCATCTGAAAGGGGGATCATAATAGAGCTTTCCTTTCAGTTCGGATGTAAGGATTGAAGAAGATAATGTGTCAGTGTACCAGGGGCTGAGAACCGCTACCCTAGGACTCCAGGGGAGATTCAGACCCCACAGCAGGCATTCTCAAACAGGTCGTGCATCAGAATCACCTGGAGAGCCTTTTAAAACACAGACTGTCCGGCACCTCCTTCAGAGTTTCTGATTCTGTACGTTGGAGTGGGCCCAAGAATATGCATTTCTAAGTTGATGTAGCTGATCTCAGGATCTTACTTTGAGAACCACTGCCCTAGAGGAAAGTCCACTTTCTGCAGCTTGGCGTTCAAAACACAGGCGGAGGGACTTCCATGGGGTGCAGTGGTTAAGAATCTGCCTGCCAACGAAGGGGACACGGGTTTGAGCCGGGAAGATCCCACATGCCCCAGAGCAACTAAGCCCATGTGCCACAACTACTGAGCCTGCGCTCTAGAGCCTGCAAGCCACAACTACTGAGCTGCATGCCACAACTACTGCATCCCCCCCGTGCCTAGAGCCTGTGGTCCGCAACAAGGAGTAGCCCCCGCCCGCGCACAGCAACGAAGACCCAACACAGCCAACAAATAAATAAATAAATAAATTTATTAACAAAACAAAACACAGGCGGAGCTTTGGAGCTTAAGACGGCGGGCCAGTGCTCTGCACACCTTGAGCGCTCAGGAAACGCCATCAACCTCATGATTTTAACCGTCAGTCCTAGAGCGCCTCCTGGTGGGGACCGTGGGCGCACCCTGAGAGCCACCGCGGGCGCGATTTTAACCATCGGTCTTGGAGCGCCACCTGGTGGATAAATGGGCCACGGCAACTTGCCTGAGTTGACACCATCTCTGCAGGCTTAGACGAAGGAGGGGCGGGGCGTCCTGTGTGAGGGGCGGGGCCAGCAATGAGGAAGGCGGGGCCTTGTGGGCATAAGGCTTTGGGGAACCTGATGGCGGGAAAGGGGGGTTCTTTTCTGTTCCTGGAGTCCTGGCTTCTCACTCCGGCTCTTCTAGGACCAAGTCACATCCCTGGGAGTCTCAGGGCGCCCCCGTCTGTTTGATCCGGTCAAGGGTCGGGACAGTGCCTCCTCGAGGTCCGAGCCTGGGGCACGCTCCCGGCCTATCTGCACGCCGCGAACTGCCCCCTACCCCAGGGACCTCTGCAAGCAAGGAATCCGGGCACCAGAGGGGTCAGGGGTTACATGCGAACAAACCCCGATCACCACAGCCCCGGCTCGGGCCTTTTGCACCAGCTGTTCCTGCCTCCTGAGTGCGATTCCCTCCTGCATCCTCCGGCCTCACCCCTCCCCTCCTTCGGGTCTTTGCTCAGAAGCCACCTACATTTTCAGTGAGGGCTTCTCTGAGCATCCTTAACCAGGTGATGACCGCGAACCCTCTCCCGCCCCGGCCTCCTCAGGCCCCTGCCCTCCTGAATTTTCTGCTCTGCAGTCACCACAGCACAGGGGAGAAGCTTGTACTTGTCTAGGAAGCTTATGATCTGTCCCCCGATGATGCTTCCCGAGGGTCTGCGCTTGTCCGTCCCGCTTCCTGCCGCAGCCCCCGCGGGGCCTGGATCCGCGGCTCCCTCGGGCCTTTCCCGGGACGCCGCCCTCTTTTCCCGCCGGAGGCCGCCGCGTCTCCTCCGTCCCCCTCGGGGCCCGCGGCAGCTCCGGGGCTTCCCTCTCGTGGCCCAACCCGCTGCTGCAGGGCCTCTGCGGGCTCCGCGCGCCGCGCTGTCCAGGCGGGATCGTAGGACTTTGACGCGCGGAGACGGCGGGAGACGCTCCTCCCCGCGCCCCCTCGGCTGGCTCCCACCCCCGCGTAGCGTTCTACCACCCTCCTCGCCCGGCGCATCTGGGCTCGGGTTGCCAAGTCCGCGCGGTTCACTCCGTCCGTCGGTCACTCAACAACTAGAATCTGCGCGGCCACGTGGGCGGGCACTGTGACGGCGCTGGAGACGCGGCAGGGGCCGAGGGGGGGGACCCGACGGACCTCAGAGCCGCCCTGCCCGCCGCGCGGAGCCTGAGCGGCTCTGCTGCCCTTCCCCCCTCGCAGAGGCCCCTCGGCCTCAGCCACCGTCCCGAGTCCTCTGCCCGCTGCGCCGCCGCTGCTGGCCCATGAACACTGGTGGCACTTGGGAGCGGGAGGAGGGGGACTCAGGCTGTGGTAGCAGCAGCAGTGACGTGGGACAGGGCCTCCGGGAGCAGCGGCTGCGCTTCTTTGGGCAACCTGACCTTCCCCTTTTTGCTCTTTGCCTCCAATACCCGTGTCCCCAATGCCCTCTATTAACCCACCAGACAAACACAGTCAGTGCACTGTTTAGAAACAAATAAGTGTGCCAAGTGGCAATCAGAGGTCTGAAATAAAGTGGGGATGTGCGGGGAGGGTTACATTTTTAACAGGGTGGTCAGGGAAGCCCTCCTAGAAATGTGACATTCGAAGAAAGACCCACACAAAGTGAAGGACAGAGCCCTGCAAATATCCTGGGGAAGGGCACTCCAGGCAGCGGGGAGAGCAAGTGCAAAGGCTCTGAGGCAGGAATATGCCTGGCGTGTCCCCTGAACAGCATGGATACCTGGGTGGCTGAAGTCACGTGCGAGTGGTGGACAATGAAGCAGAGAGGGTACATAGGGACAGAGTGAGTAGACCAGTGCTGTCCAAGAGAACTTTCTATACTTGCCTGGTATGGTAGCCATGGCCACGAGTGTGGCTCTTGAGCACGTGTAATGTGGCTGGTATGGCTGAGGAAATGGACGTTCAATCTTCTTTAATTTTAATTACATTTAAATTGCACCTTGTGGCCATTGGTTACACTATTGGACAGAGCAGGTCTAGAGCACCATAAGGTCTGTGGCTTTGACCTTAATTGACATTGGAAGCCATTAAAGGGTTTGGGGAAGGGAGTGATTGACTGGACTTGACTTGTTAGTCAAACCAGGACATAAGGCCAGATTCAAGCGGAGGGGAAACAGACTCCACCTCTCGATGGGAGAAATACCAGGCATAGACAGGGAGGCAAAGAATTGACACTGGCCATTTTGGAGACAATTCTCCGCAGTGCGCCCTCTGGCGGCGGCTGGCAGAGAAGAAGCCGGAGTCTGTTTGCCCCGCTCCAGAGTGGACACGACTAACTCCACCTTCCTGACCCCAGTGTGAGCATCTGTCAGGGGCAGGTAATAAATTGTGGGAAGATGTTGGCTTGAATAAGAATCTGTAGAGAGAAGAGTTCTGACTACAGGCCACAGCCGTAAGGTCATTTTTTTTTTTTTTTTTTTTTTGTCGCACTGCGTGGCATACGGGATCTTAGTTCCCTGACCAGGGATGGAACCCGCGCTCGCTGCAGTGGAAGCGCGGAGTCTTGACCACTGGACCGCCAGGGAAGTCCCTGTAAGGAAAATTTGGAACAGAATCTTCTGGGAACCATGGTCACTTCAACAACTTTTTTTTCATAGACAGCTGGTAACCAAAGGATATCATGGAGCAAAAAGATGGACCGTAAAAGGTGGATTTGTTTAAAAGGAGTCCTCTGTTGATTCCATTCACCTAGAAGTCCATGATCTGTCATTCCTGTGACACTCTCTAATCAAATTGTTTCATTTGATGACTCCCAAGGCATTCATTTTAAGTTTTGTGTAGAGAACATAAGAAAGTACTTGCTGTCTGAAGCCAGAGCAAAAAGATCTGAATTTTTTCAGGGTTGGCAGACTGATGTTACAAAGTGTATTCCACAACAGAAAAATGGCAATGACTGTGGAATCTTTTGCTCCACACACAGAAAAATGCACTGCAAGTGCCTCTCCAGAGGGCAGCCTTTCCAGTGTTCACCAGAAGACATGCTTGAGTGTGGAAGAGGATTTACAAGTTGCTGTGTGAGTGCTGGCTCCTGGGCTGAGACTCAGCAGGAACTCTGGGAAGTCTGACCAAGTCAGAGCAGATGATTTTCTTGCTTGAATCTCCAAACACTTATTTGAGTTTTTACAGGTATTTCAGATCAATGATGTTGGGCCACTCTTGCTACCTCAGGTTTATCTTTTTGTCCTTATTCATTTCTCCAGTTACCATGTACTATTTTTTAATGCTCGGGTTGGTTTCATTTTTAATTTGATGAATTCCATGCATCCCCTCTCCCTCATATTTAATATTTATATCCAAATGCATGCATACAGACAGAGCATGCGGTACAGAGGGTGTTTTTAAGTCTAAAAATGAAATAAGCTATTTAGATATATAAGACTCAAATTCTTCAATTTAGGTTTAATCGGGGTGAGGGCTTTGTGGCAAAGTGAGGCCAGACTGTCCTGGTCCTTGTGGGCTCTGCTAGGGGTTTTATCCTGGGAACACTGGGGGCTATGGAATTGCTTAGAACGGGGAAGGGCATCATCAACGCTCCGTCTTGGCAAGAAACCTCGGCCAGGGTGACAGGTGCTGAGCCCCAAATGGGGCAAACGTGGGGAAGATGGGAGGGTCACTGCCTAGAGCTGTGTGGGAGGGGCTGAGGGGAGGGGAGGGGCCAGGACAAGGCCAGGATCATGCCCTGGATGACAGAGAGGGTGGGGCAGCCACCCCTGAGATGGGGCAGAAGAGGAGGAGGAGGAGGAGGCTTGGGATGAGAGGATAATTGGGTCAGTTTTAGACATAGTGAAGGTTTACCTGTCTTCCTCAATATGGTAACAGATTTGTTTTTTATTACAAAAGTAATATAGGCTAATGGAAAGAATTTGGATAAATATAAAATCACACACACACACACACACACACACACACAATGAGCTAGGATTCTTCAACCAAAAAATAATTCCTATTGTTATTTGGTTGTATACTTATAACCTCTGTTACATAGATATAGATAATGATATAGATATAAATGTAAATGAGGATATACATATGGATATAGATGTAGATAAGGATGCAGCTATAGATACGGATATAGATAAGGATATGGTTATAGGTATGGATATAGACTTAGATACAGACATAGACAGATATATATTATAGTGAGTTGAATGGTAACCCCCCCAAAAAATATATGTCCACATCCTAACCCAACCCCTGTAATCTGCGATTGTGACTTCATTTGGAAAAAAGGTCTTTGCAAATGTAATTAAAGATCTCAAGATGAGATCATCCTGAGATAAACAACAAGGATCTACTGCATAGCACAGGGAACTATATTCAATAACTTGTAATAACCTATAATGGAAAAGAATCTGAAAAAGAATATATGTATAACTGAATCACTTTGCTGTACACCTGAAACTAACACATTGTAAATCAACTATACTTCAATAAAAAAATAAAACCATATTCCATATTAAAAAAAAAGAGATGAGATCATCCTGAATTATCCAAGTGGGCCCTAAATCCAATGACAAGTGTTATTATGAGAGAAAGAAGAGAAGCCCATGTAAAGATGGAGGCAGAGATTGGAGCCAAGAAATGCCACGAGAGAGAAGCTGGAAGAGGCGAGGATGAAGTCTCCCCTAGAGCCCTGCTGACATCTTGATTTCAAACTTCCGGCCTCCAGAATTGTGAGAGAATACATTTCTGTTGTTTTAAGCCACCCAGTTAGTGGGGATTTGTTACGGCAGCCTTAGGAAACTTAACACAAATCTGGACATAGATTGGATCTGGATATCATTGTAGATATACATACAGATAAGGACGCAGCTGTAGATACGGCTGTAGCTCTAGATAAGGATACAGCTGTCAGTGTAGATATGGATGCAGATGTACTTAGACGGAAACCTACAGACAGAGATAACACAGATCTTGAGGAAACCCTGATACAGGAATGGAGCCAACCTGGGCTAACCATGGGGCACTGCCAGAGGGAGGCCGCCGCAGATGTCACAGACACAGCCTCCCACAAATGCTCCACAGCCAAACTCTCAAGGTTTTCTGGAGAATCCCAAGTATCTGAAATGGCTTTCTTTAATGGCCTCAGAAAGCCTGCTCTTTTCTAGTTGCTAGATAATCATTTTGCCCCCCACCACCAAAGTGGAAAAACAAAACTCGTCCCCAAACCGTCTGAAGCTTTCTCTTATCTTTCTTGTATAAATCCTGTTTTGCCTTCACGCACTGACAGCAGTCCAAGGCCGTCTGCCTCCCCTTCCCATGCTGATAACTGTCTTCAAGTTAGACACGGGGGTTTGGAGCCCAGGAAAGAGGCGGGAGCTAGAAAGGGCTGAGAGAGGGGGCGCTGGGCCACTAGGGAAAGTCAGGAGGGGAGTGCCCACCAAGCCGCTTGGGGATCCAGCAGCCAGGGCCTTTAACCCAGCTCCGAATGAGTCATGGGGCAGCTCTGGGAAAGAGGTCCCAAGAAAACTCCTTTAAACATCCCTGTCTTAGGGACAGGAAAACAGGCCCAGATAGGAGGGGACATAGAAAAGGGTAAATGCCAAATACTTCGATTCGGGATCAGTTAAAATTGGTAGTTGAAACCAAGTGATGCAAATTAGAAATATGTGTGTCATACAAGTGATTAGGGAAAAAAAATGCAGAATAGAGAAAAGGTACTCCCTTTACCCCGGTACTTTACTGCCATCTGCTGGAACGGTGTTGTAATGAATATAGAACACCACGACGTTAACAGCGCCCCCTAGAGCTGTAGAATAGACAGTCACAAAAGTACCTAATGAGAAATCTTGAAAGGACAGATGGTTAACAAAAATGCTTTGAGAATTGCAAAGCTCTGAGGGATTTATAAGCCTTTATTATCCGCGGTAAGACTGCAAACCATCTGTCCTAAAAGGAAAGAAAGAGATCATCCAGGTGGGATGAATTCTTATTTAACTTAAATCTTTACGTATTCTGTGTCTCATCATCGTGAAAATTTAGTTTGTCTGTTTTGTTTGCTGAAAGGGGTCAAAAGCTTTCCCCCAAATGTTCTGCTTTTAGCATTAGCGTCAAAGGTCTCATTATCTCCCATTCAAGAAGCTCTGCCCCTTCCTAGTTGTGTCCTCAGGTAAACTGCTGCCTGACTCTGTGCCTCAGTCTCCTCATCTGTAAAATGGTGATTCTTGTTATGAGGAGCCAATGTGTTCATGCCTGCAATGCGCCTGACACAGGGAGTGCTCAATATTACTGCAGACTGGTTAAAGGCACAGACTTGAGCCCAGCTCTGTGTTCAAATTCCAGCTCTGCTGCTTGCTGGCTGTGTGACCTGGGACACATAACTTAACCTCTCTGTCCTTCACTTTGCTTATCTGTAAAATGGGCATCAGAAAGCGTGCCTATTCACACAAATGAACTTATCTATGAAACAGAAACAGACTCATAAACATAGAGAACAGACTTGTGGTTGCCAAGGGTGGGGAGAGGGAAGGATTTGGGATTGGGATTAGCAGATGCAAACTAGTATATATAGGATGGATAAACAAGGTCCTTCTGCATAGCACAGGGAACTATATTCAATACCCTGTGATAAATCATGATGGAAAAGAATATGAAAAAGAATGTTTATGTATAACTGAATTACTTTGCTGTACAGCAGAAATTAACATTGTAAATCAACTACACTTCAATAAATTTTTTAAAAAAGTGCGTCTATTCATAGCGTTGGCATAAGAATTAAATGTTCATGCATGTAAAGTCCTTAGAGCCGGCCATGTAGCAATTACTTTATGAGTTGCCTGAAAAGGTGTCCATTTTATAGGTGAGGAAACTGAAGCTTGCACAGATGCAAGGGTTTCCTTGAAGGTCTTCTCTCGAGACCTAACTCAATGTTGGTGGGAGAGAGCCCACAGGTCTGGGCAGATTGCTATCCTGCCCAGGGTCTCTGCGAGGCCAGGGTGGGTGGTGTCCCCCCCACCCCTGCCCTGCCTGACTTCTTTCCCCCCACATTTGCATCCCACATCCCTGTTTTTAAAGTGAATGCGTTTATTTTTTATTGTGGAAAAAATACATAGCATACAATTTACCATTTAAACCATTTTAAAGTGCACAATTCAAGTGCATTTAGTACATTCACTGTGTTGTGCAACTTCCACGTCTATCTAGTTCCAAAATATTTCCACCCTTAAAAAACCCTCGTATCTGTTATGCAGTCACTCCCCTTTCTCCCTGCCCTCCAGCCCCTGGCAACCACTAATCTTCTTTCTGTCTCTATGGATTTGCCTCTTCTGGACATTTCAGATCAATGGAATCGTACAGTGTGTGGCCTTTTGCGTCCCGCTTCTTCAGTTAGCATCATGTTTTCAAGGGTTCTGTTGTAACATGGATCAGAACTTCCTTTTTAAGGCTGAGTTGATATTCCATTGTATGAATAGACCACATTTTTTAATCCATTCATCTGTTGGTGGGCATTTGGGTAATTTCTGCCTTTTGGCTATAGTGAATAATGCTGCTATGAACATTCGTGTACTAGTTTTTGTTTGAACACCTGTTTTCACTTCCTTTAGGCATATACCTAGGGGTGGAATTGCTGTGCGTCAGGACTGTACCTAGGAATGGTATTTCTGTTTAATCTCTTGAGGAACTACTAAACGGTGTGCCACAGCAGCAGTGGAAGTTTCCATTCCCACCATGAACATGGGAGGGTTCCAATGTCCCCGTGACTGCTGGATTCTAAAGTACAAGCTGCAAAGCATGAGGCCCCCTGAGGCTGCCCCTTTAGTCATCCCGAGACGGACGCTCACGCCAGCCTTCCCGACACTCTCAGGCTTCAGCTGCTTCTGCCCATGTTCATTCTCCAATTCCTCAAGCTGGCTCCCTCATTCTTTGGGCCTCTAGCCCTGTGGTCATATTAACTCTGGATGTAGGCAGACCTGGGGGTCCAAATCCTGACTCCTTGCTTATTCTGTGTGCTCCGGGCAAGTGGCCTCAGTTTCCTCACCCTCATCGTGCAAACACCAGAAGGAAACCTGAGGGAATTTCCCTGAAATCTGGGTGGAGGGAAAGGCGTTCTAACTCTGACTCACAAGCCAGAAGCAATAAAAGAAAAACCAATACATTTGATTTCTTAAAAATAGGGAATTCCCTGGTGGTCCAGTGGATAGGGCTTGTCACTTTTACTGCCGGGGGCCAGGGTTCAATCCCTGGTTGGGGAACTAAGATCCCACAAGCTGCGCGGTGAAAAATAAAAAAATAAATAAGTAAACTCTTACATGGCAAAAACACCACAAGCAAAGCCTAAAGATAAAAGACAGGTTGGGATACAGTAAATTTTATGTGATGTGTTTTTTTTTTTTTTTTTTTTTACCACAATACTAGTATTAAAAAAAAAAAATGGGAGAAAATTATTTGCAACATACATGACAAATACAGGGCCTTTTAGTACCTCACTATGTACTGTTCTGGCTGGAGATCCACTACCAGAGTCTGATCAGGAAGAAACATCAGACAAACATCAGACAGACCCCAAATAAACGTTCTTTAAACAAAGAGGATGGGGAGAGTTGTCTTCTTCACAAATGTCAATACCATAAAAGATAAAGAGGCTGAGGAAATGTTTCCGATTAGAGACCAAAGAGACAGGAGAACTAAATGTAACCCAGGGCATTATTGATCGGGTCAACAGATGCAACTGGAATACAGTCAGTAGGATAAATACAAATAGCACAGCAATGTTAAATTTACTAGCGGATAACTGTAGTGTGATTATGTGAAAGCATCCTTAATCTTAGGAAAAACACACTGAGGTGCATAAGGATAAAGGATCATGAGGTATGCCATGCAATTTACTCTCAAATGACTCAGGAAAAAAGTGTGTGTGTGATATATACAGAGACACACACACACACCAGTGCAAGCAAATGGAACAAAATGTTTTGTAATAGGTGAATCCAGGCAAATGGTACACAGGGGTGTTCTTCGGACCTTTCTTGCCACTTTTTACGTTTAAAGTTGTTTCCAAATACAGAGTTAAAAAAGAAAAAAAGAAACCGTCGCTATTTTAAGAGGACTGCCAGCAGTATGCAGTCTGGAATCGAGTCATCCTTAAAATAAAAAGCCAAACCGAACAGCTGACAAATTAAATGCTAGCTACGCGCCTCTTTCTATAGGAATAATTGCATCTCTGGGCTTAAAGTGAATTCTAAGCAACTTGAGACCAACCAATAAATTTACTTTTAAACAGAAATTTAAGTAAATTATTAAAAAACTTCCTCTGAAAGTGCAGTCAACATGGGTCTTGGTGAGGCCTCGCGTGGCAGGCAGTATTCTGCGGAGGGGACTGGTATAGTGTCTCCCATCTATTTCCCCAGCCCCTTGAATCTGGGTCGGTCTACATGACTTGGTCGATGGACACCATGTGGGGGAGGGGATGCATCGGGACTTCCGAGACCAGGTCGTGAGGTCCTGCGGCTTCTGTCTGGGCATCCAGGATGCTCCCTGGTGGGTCCCGGCTGCCACGCTGTGAGAAGCCCGGGCCATAGGGAAGGCCAGTGTGGGCACTCCAGCCACAGTTCCCAGCCAGCAGCCCGCCCCGGCCGCCAGGCGTGGGAGTGAGCCATCCTGGACGTCCAGCCAGGCCAGTCTTCAGGTGAGTCCAGGCCCAGAGGCCACCTGACCACAAATGCCTGAGACTTCAAGTGAGAACTGCACGGCCACCCTGTCAACCCATGAAACAGAGAAAGATGGGGGTGGGGGGAGGGTGTGTGTGTGTGTGTGTGTGTGTGTGTGTTTTTAAAGTGAGTCTTAGGGTTTGCTGTGCAGTAAAGGATTCACCTCGCCCAAAGAAAGGTCTGGCCAAGGGGGGGCTCTAAGCCCTGGGAACATCCTCCCAGATAAGGGTCTTTCTTTACTCTGGGTAGCCTGTACGTACCCGAGATTTATGCTGGGGACCCTGGGCCACATGGCATCAGCTAGTCTCTCTGGAGACTAAGGTCAGCCATGTGGGATGGGTGGCCAACGTGACCAAGCCCAGTAAAGACCCTGAAAACCAAGGCCCAGGTGACCTTCCCTGTGCATGTTGTCACATGGTTGCTGGGAGAAACCAGCGCCATCCGTGTGACTTCACTGGCAGAGACAACTGGAGCCCGTGGCTGGTCTCTCCTGGGCTCCGCCCTGTGTGCCTCTTCTCTTTGCTGATTTTTTTTTTTCCTTGCTGTGATAAACTGTAACCGTGCGTATAACAGCTTTTCTGGCTTCCGTGAGTTCTTCTAGCAAATGACTGAACATGAGGGTGGGCCTGGGGACTCCTGAACTCCTGGGTTACCAGCAGGAGGAACCACAACACCCAGGATGCCGGGCGTCTCACCTGCCAGAATTCCCCCTGTAGGTCTGAAGGACTCCTCAGAACACTTGTTTCCCATGGGAAGTAAATGCAATTGGCACATTGGGATTCGTGCCTGTTTTCCTCAGGACAGCCCAGTGCAGACCCCCTGGAAGGCGGTTCATTCACACCCACTGCAATGCCGACTTGCCGTGGAGAAGAGGACCTACCCGCAGGGCCTCTCTGAATGCCCAAACAGAATCAGGACTGAGATAGCCTCATTTCTGTCCCCGGCGGTGGGTGGGCGGTGGGGGGCGGGGGGGGAACCTGAGGGGTCAAGGTACTCACCGGACTCCACCCTCCATCTGCTGTCATCTGGAAAAGGTGGATCCAAAAGAGCTCACACTTAAAAACAGACATCTCTCCAGTGGCCCAAGCCAGGGAGAGCAGCCTGAAGGGGATGCAACAGTAACCTCTGACGGAGAATAAAAGGGGAAGTGGTAGAAGATACCTCCAGGCTTCCATGGCGGGTGGAGACGTCTGCTTCGCTGTGTGATGCAAGGACCGAGGCCGGCCTGCCCAAGAGGGGTCTGCCCCGCTGGGCCGTGAGCAGCCTCAGTGAACACTTGCCGACGGGGATCGGCAGAGGCAAGGAGCAGCTTTTGCTCTGCCCTGGTCTCCCCCGCTGCACGTGAGCCGTCGATGGGCGCTCTCTGTCCCAGGCGGCAGCTCTCCCTCAGGAGCCCTCTATGATGGGCAAAGGGGCTGCTGGGCTGGCTGGCCCCAAGACCGGCCTGTCCAGCTCCAGGGTGCCCCAGGGAGATGCGAGATGAGGGGATGGGACTTTATGAGGCGGTCACCCCCATCCCAGCAGCTCCCAAGGCTCCACCATCGGAGACAAGCTGACTTACAATAATGACTTTATTTTAACATATTTAATTACAGACATAAAAGAGCCAGGAAGGGGGTGAGCCCCAGCCTAGCCCCGCCCTGCGGCTTCCAGGAGCGGGTGAGGTGCAGGTGAGGCCTCCCTGATGACCCTCCTTCCAGGGGTCTTCCTATGGCGGGGACCTATTGCTTTAGCAGGGGAGGGGCCACGCAAGCAAGGGGGCGGGGAAGCCTCTGGGCCCCGCCCCCCCAGCAGTGCTGGCCTCCCTCCAGAATGCCCGCTCGGTGCCCCACCCTCCGCCTCTCCACCTCCTTCTTCTTTGTCCAGGGAGCAGACCATCTGGCCAGCCTCCCACCCCCTCTGCAAACCTAAAGGGGAATAAATACAAACTTTACAAAGTAAAAGGGGGGTCCAACGTTGCCCTGGGCCGGGCCTGGGGTCGGATGGGGAGCAGGGGCCCTGCCACGTGGGCCTCACATCATCCCTAACTGCAGCAGCGTGCTTGCGTAGGCCATGGGCTTGACGTCGGGATGAGGCTGAGAAACCAGAGGCACACAGGTTAGACACGGACAGAAATGGGCCGGCGCGTGGAGGAGGGTCTTCTGAGCACCAGATGCAGAAACCAGCCCTACCCCTGAGAGCCGTTATGCACTCATAAGAGCCTCTTCCCTCCGGGGCCCAGGCCAGGGAGAGCAGGGGACCCAAGGGGGTGACTCACCACTGCTGTGAACTGGTGGAACTGGGGCCGCAGGTCAGAGCCCCGGAGGTGGATGTAGGCAGCTTTGTTCCCCATCTGGTCGCTGCGGGGACAAGGGCAGAGGGGCCGGTGTGGTCCATCAGAGGCTGGGTGGGCCTGGGGCATCAAGGAGGAGGAGGAGCAGGGAGAGGGAGGGAGAAGAGCCCTGGACAGAGTCAAGGACACAGACGGACAGAGAGGCTGACCAGGCAAGAGAGAGGAATCCAGGTGAAGAGGGGCCCAGGGGGCCCAGGCAGAAGGAGTGGGGATGAGGGGGAGAGAGGGCCACGTGGGAGCCGGGGGCGGGGAGAAGAGGGCCCAGGGAGCAGGGCCGGCAGAGGGCCTTCCTGACAGGTGGGCAGAGGGCACAGGCAGCCCCACAGAGGCAGGACTCTTGCCAAAACCTGGTCTCCAGGCTGACCATGCCCTGGCTCTAGTCAACAGGAAACACAGGGGACAGAGGAACGTGGTGTCTGGCCGCCTGGGGATGGAACGGCCAGAGCACAAGAGACTCTGGTTTCTTCAACCAAAAACCAGCAAGGGGGAGGACAAGAAGAACAGGCAACTCGAAGATCAGGAGACTGAAAACGTGGCCCTTGTTTGGGTCCTGCTTGGAAGAAATCGACTAAAATGAGACATTGATGAGAGACGTGGGGAAATGGAACGCTGGCTGGGTTCAGGTGACCTCTTTTGAAGGTGTGACAGTGGTATCACAGTTACATACAGAAAAGAAGAGTTCCTTCTTTCAGAAATACACTAGGGCAACAACGGGTAGAAGAGAGAATGCCTGGGGTTTGCTTTACAATAGCCCACGGCAGGGGTAGGGGTGGTGAGAGCTGGTAACTGCTGAACCTGGGTGACAGGTACGTGGGCGTTCATCACACTATTTTATCTACTCGTATGTATCCTTGGAATTTTCTATCACACAAAGTTAAAAAAAGAAAACCACCAGTGGGCGGAGAAGACAGGCCCAGATGGGTGGGGCAGGCGGGGACGTACCAGTAGTTGGGGGCAGAGAAGACGGTGACGCAGCGGCCGCCGTGCGCCACCTCATAGCCCTCGGCCTTGACCTCGTGGCTACGGATGATGTAGTCCAGGTTGTTCTCCTCCAGGAAGGCCTTGGTGACGTCGGGCCCGAACTGGCAACTCACACCCCGCTTGCTGACCGAGCGCCCGTTCTGGGGAGACAGGGAGCTCAGGGTGCCCGCTGCCCCTCCAGCCCGCCCGCTCTGCCCACAGCCCGCACCTGCTGGCCACGGCCCCGGGCAGACTGACCTGCGGCTGCGGGTCCGACCAGAGCAGGTCGCACATGGGACCTGGAAGGGAGCAGAGGGGAGCGTCGGGGCCTGACGGAGGGCAGGGGAGGGGCCATCCACCGCGGAAGCGGGCGTGGGGCACGTGGGACAGGACCCTGAGCCGCTGCCCGCCTCCCCGCTGACCTCCCCCCGGGAACAGACCCCATTCAACCCGTTAGGGCCCCAATGCTGGAGGGAGCGTTTTTTTTGTTTGTTTGGTTTTTTTAGCCGCACCACACAGCATGCAGGATCATAGCTCCCCAACCAGGGATGGAACCCGAGCCCCCTACAGAGGAGCGGCGGAGTCCCAACCACTGGAGCGCCCTGGGGCCAGGGAAGTCCCTGGAGGGAGCTTTAAACACTGCAGTTCTGACCAGGTCCCTCTGCTGCTCAAGCCTCTGTGGCTCCCACTGCCCTAGGAACAAAGACCAAGCTCTCCACCCGGCCCTGAGGCCGGACAGGCTCTGGCCTCACCAGCCCCTCCGCGCCCCGCGCTTGCCCCGCGCTTGCCCGGCCGCACTCCTGCGAGAAGGCACCTCCTCCTCCCACCCCGTCGGCGTTCGCGTGGTGCCCCCAGGAGGCCCCCCCATGGCCCGCTACCTCCCCACTCCACCCACACCCTCTCCCCACAGCTGTGTGCGGTTAACACTCCGCTGTCTGTCCCCATCACGTCACTCCAGGGGCAGCCGGTGAACTCACAAATAAATAAATAAATGACCGCTGTGTGCTGCAAGCACTCATGCTCCCCGGCCAGCACTGCCTCACGAGGGAGGTGCACTGACCCAAGTTACAGGTCAGGAAACTGAGGCTCAGCCTTGCTGTCTCTTGCCGAGGGCGCAAAGCCCATCCGGGGCAGGGCTGGAGCCCCCGAGCCCCAGGAGGGAGGCGCTGTCCCCAGCCTTCCCCAGGCACCTGAATCTGGGGGCTGCCGACTCCGCTCGATCTTCCTGATGTCGTCCAGGGTGACGCCGTCTTCACTGAACAAGCCCCCGTGCATGATCTGGGGTTCAGGAGGGAACAGCAGCGTGAGGGCAGCGGCCAGCCACACCCCAACCCTCTGGCTCGCTGCATCGCATGGCGGCGGCGGCGGCGGCGGGGGCGGGCCTGCCTCACCAGCACTTTGCCGTTGATACACTGGGCCAGCGGGAGCCACTCGAACACCTCGCTGAAGAGCTCGTACATCTGGGCTGTGTACTTGGCCTTCACCTCACCCTCAAAGCCGTAGATCTGGTTCATGTTGTCCGTCTCATGGTTGCCTGGCCGACAGCAGGACAAAGAGAAACCTCAGCACCGCTGGGCGCCCTCTGGCTCAGACCCCGGCCAAGGCCGAGGAGGACAGGCCGGTGGCCGCAAGCCAATGGCACCCAGACAGCAGCTCACTGGTCCCTCCCAGAAACCCGGCAGGGTGGAGACACAGTTTTCAGTCCCCTTTCTAGAAGGGCAAACGGGCCGAGAAGGCACATGGCCACAAGGCCCAGGCCTGCACTGATCATCACGGAGTGGGTGAGGCCTGGGTTCAGCCCTGGCCCTGACCCCAAGTGACCAGAAGCGTGTCCCTTGCCCCGGTGAGCCTTGGGCTCCTTCTTGAAGGACTTGCCGTACGTTTCCGGCTGGAAGTACCAAGGAGGGGGAGGTATTGACAAAAAAGAGGCCCCCTGCAGAATGCCTGCTGTGGGCCAGCCCCACGCCGTGCTCTCTTATCTTCCCACCCGCAACCTCATTCCTCCCTCCTGGGGCTTGGGGGAGACAAGGAAGCTGCGAGGCCCCCACTGAGCATCTGCCACATGCCAGGTCCTGCTGCAAGAACTCCCCGAACCTGGCTGTGAACCTGCCCGGTGTCAGCACTCATGCCCCCAGGAGCCCCCAACCCAGCCCGCTGCCCTCACTTCCTCCTGGTTCTCGTCCTCTCCTGGCTGCATCTCCCGCTCAGCGCCCCACCTCTCAGCAGGCAGGTCCTCCGCCGGCGGCCCTCACTCCCTGGTGAGCTCATTCTGCCCAATACCACATGTACGCTGAGGAACCCACACTTTACAGCCCCCCGGGTGCCCCCAGACATCTCCTCTCAGCCTCACAGCCACGTCCAGAGCCAAGCTGCCCATCTTCCAGCCCACACCCTGCTCTTCCTATCCCCCCGTCCGTCAGTGGCAGCCACAGGCCTCCAGATGCTCCAGTCAAAACCTTGGAGTTCCTCCTTTGACCCCTTCTTTCTCTCACACCCTCATCCAGCCCACTGGCAAACACTCTGGGTTCTTTGAAAAGTGAGCCCCAATCCAACCACTGTTCCCACCCGGGTCCAGCCACCACCAGTCTCCCTGCTCCCACTCTCAGCCCTTGGCTTGTTCCCCACACGGAGGCCCAAGGGATCCTCTTAACACCAGAGAGAGCTCCTGACCCTCCTCTGATCAGAGCCTTCCCATGACCAAGTCCTCACCGGGGCCCACAGAGCTCCATTAACGTGATGCCGCTGCACAGTGCACAACCTGCCCGACCTTACAGGGCAGGCCCGAGCATGATCTCAGTGAAGACACAAAACAAACACAACTGCAACTGGTATCCCCACTTCTTAGATAAGAAATGGGAGGCTCACAGAGGAAAAAGCGAGGGCTCTGCCCAGGTCCCCACACTGACCCCAGACCCTGCTGCCTTCCAGCTCACCTCGAAGTAGGTGAAAGTGATCAGGGTACAGGAGCTTAAAGCCGAAAAGGGTGAGGATCACTTCTACAGAGAAGGAGCCACGGTCCACGAAGTCGCCATTAAATATCTGCCCTGCTAAGGAAAACAAGGGTGGGGGGGAGTGCTCCCTCCTTAGCCCCTCCACACCCCGGCTCCTCTCGGCACTGCCCTGGGGTCGAGAATGCCAGCAGGGCTTGGGGCATCTGGGCTTTAGTCTCTCCTCACTGTGTGGGTCTGGCCCAGCAGCTTGGCCTCTCTGAGCCTCGGGGTGGTAGTAAGGTCTCCAATCTCGTCTGCTCCTCAGGGAAACTGATGGCAGAGGGGGAGACCCCAGGTGGTCAGCCGGCTTCAGCTCTCCTCCCAATACAGGCCCAAAGCCACAGGGCAAATGGGACACAGGCCCTCCCACCCAACACTGCACAGGCCTGGTAGCCCCACCCAGTGGCCATTCATCAGGCAATTATAACATCAGCAAATACTTATTCAGCATGGACCGCGGGCCACTGAGCACGTCACAGGTATTAACACACTATTCCTCTCAGTAGCCCGATGAGGGAAGCCCACTTTACCACTATCTCTTCTCCCCATTTTACAAACAAGGAACCCGAGGAACTGCGAGGTGAAGTGACCTGCCACAGCCATAGCTGGAAAACGGCACAGCCAAGAGGGAAGCCAGGTGTGGGCAGGGCCAGGCGCCCCACGTATATGCTCCTGTACCACACACATCCAGCCCTGTTTCAAGCCGGGGAGAAGCTGGGGCTCGGACACCCTGGCCACCTGCCCAGGTCACACAGCAGGCGGGGACTGGCCCTGGCCTGCCTTGCCCCAGAGCCCGGAGCGCAAGGCCGCCAGCCGCTCCACCCCAGCTCAGTACCAGAGCAAGCACTCAGGCCTCTCCCTTCTCAGGCTCACGCCTGCCTCCCAGAAAGGGGTTCCTCTCCCTCCTGCACCCCACACCCGGGAGGCGGGGCAGGGGAGGGGCCCGCCCTTCCGAGGAAGGATACATAGGGGTTGGTGTCCGAGGGTAAACCGTTGAGCTCAAATATGTTGAGGAGGTCATAGAACTGGCCGTGGGTGTCCCCGCACACTGTAATCTTCTCTGTCTGGAAGAAAAGAGGCCACCGGAGAGGGAGGGGCCCAGAGAGAGATGTGGGGAGGGGGCAGGGGGGAGGGAAGGGGTGAGAGGTCACAGCAGACCGAGAAGAACCATGCAAAACACACAGGCAGAAGGCACAGAAGTGAAGAGGGGAGGAGAGAGACAGCCAGGAGGAGAGAGACAGGGTAGGGGAGGAGGGCAGACATCAGGGAGAGAGAAGGCAGACCAAGCCCGGTGGGTCTGTGAGTTTCTGAGCTCCGTGGCCCCTCCCCAGCCAGGGAGCCGCCCGCCCCGGCCCGCCCGCCCGCACACTGCCCCCAGCGCGCACCTCTTTGAGCGTGGTCTCCACGAGTGTGCTCAGCTTGGAGAGGACCTCTTTGACCTGTACCAGAATCTGGAAGGCAGGGCAGGCTGTGAGTGGGGCCAGCTGGAGGGCCTGCCGCCCACCCCAGCCCCAGAGAGACTGTACTGGCCAGGAGACGCTGCTGGGCTGAGGGTGAGGGAGAGGCAGGGAGAGGAGAGGAAGGGGCAGGGGAGGTCTGGCTGCGCGGGTGCTGGCCGGGAACAGAGGCGGCCCCCAAGCTGTGACCCGAGTGTCCTATGCGGCATTTAAACATCAGGATTATTTCATGGGAAAACCTAGATTCTTGGTTTCTCTTAAAACAGTCAGCATGGATGGACCTAGAGACTGTCATACAGAGTCAAGTAAGTCAGAAAGAGAAAAATAAATACTGTATGTTAACACATATATATGGAATCTAAAAAAAAAAAAATTGGTTCTGAAGAACCAATGGGCAGGACAGGAATAAAGATGCAGACATAGACAATGGACCTGAGGACACAGGGAGGGGGAAGGGTAAGCTGGGACGAAGTGAGAGAGTGGCATGGACTTATATATACTACCAAATGTAAAATAGATAGCTAGTAGGAAGCAGCTGCATAGCACAGGGAGATCAGCTCCGTGCTTTGTGACCACCTTAGAGGGGTGGGATGGGGAGGGTGGGAGGGAGATGCAAGAGGGAGGAGATATAGGGATATATGTATAGCTGATTCATTTTGTTATAAAGCAGACACTAACACACCACTGTAAAGCAATTATACTCCAATAAAGATGTTAAAAAAAAAACAAAAACAATCAGCATCATGAAGAAACACACAGGATGAAGCCAGATGTGGAACACTTTATAAAACAACTGGCTTGGAAATGTCTAAATGTCAATGTCACGAAAATCTCCCAAAAAGGCTTGAGACTGCTCTAGATGAAAAAAAGGTTAAAAAGGCAGGTCATATGCAGTAATTGATCCTTCAATGGATTCTGGATTTCATTTTTTTATTATTATTATTTTTGGCCACGCCGCACAGCTTGTGGGATTCTTAGCTCCCCAACCAGGGATTGAACACAGGTCCTCGGCAGTGAAAGCACAGAGTCCTAACCACTGGACTGCCAGGGAATTTCCCAGATTTTGGATTTTTTTTTTTTTTTTTTTTTTTTAAAAACAGCTAAAAAGAATGTCTGGGGGTAAAAACTGGGGAAAATTAAAATATTTGTCTAGAAACACAGAGTATTAGTTCTTTCAGATTGAAGATGACCTTGACAATGTCATGTACATCTGACAATGTCTGCAGATCTTATGGACAGCCTGTGGACTGTTTGCATTAGTCAGTATTATTGTATTGGTACTAAATTACTAAGGTGGGATGACTAAATCATAGTCACGTAGGAGAACGTGCTGTTTTTAGGGGATACAGATTATGATGCAACTCACTCTCAAATGGTTCAGGAAAAAGAAAAAAGTGTATGTGTATATACACACCCATATACATAGAAAGATGACGTGAACGTGTCAAAATGTTAACGGTGAACCTAGGTGAAAGGGGTATGATGTTAACCGCACTGTTCTTTTGACTTTTCTGTAGGCTTGACAATGTTCTAAATACAAAGCTGGGAAAACAGAGTGTTAAAGAAAAGAGGAGGGAATTCCTTGGTGGTCCAGTGGTTAGGACTTGGCACTTTCACTGCCAGGGCCTGGGTTCAATCCCTGGTCGGGGAATTAAGAATCCCACAAGCTGCACAGGGCCTGAAAAAAAAAAAAAAAAAGTAGGAGATGTCCACTTCAGGTCAGAATGTAAAGAGTTTGTAAAAGACTGTCATTCTTGCCCTAATGACGAGAACAAGCCAAAAAACAAAAACAAAAACAAACAAACAAAAAAAACCCTGAAACATCTGAGAGCAAGGACACAAAGAAACCTAAATTAATCAACCCTTCCCTGGGAGAAAGGGACCGTGAGTGCATTCCTCCTGGCAGCGCGCCAGGAGGGCAAGACCCTTCAAGGCTGAGAAGAGGGGAAGCCGGCAGAACCCTTGTGCCTGCATGGGCTGGCATTACAGAGCCCCGAGGGGCCCCGCCGCAGAAGGCCTCCGCCCTCACCCTCGGATTCTCTCCCACGGCCACCCAGAAGGCGAGGCGCAAGGCGGCGTGGTAGAGAGAGGCCATCTGAGGCACAAAAGCGGGGGTGAGACTAAGGGCGGAGAACTCCCCAGCCACCCCATCTTGGCAGCGGGGCTGAAAATCAGAGCGCTTTCCTCCAGTTCCAAAAGCTGGAGACTTTACAGCATAAAGACATCCCTGGGATTTTGCCAGGACTAAGATCCCAAGCCCTGCTGATGGGAGAGTCCTGATTCCACTCCGAAAACATCTGAAACCGGCGGTGAACTAAGTCCAATAAGACCTGCCCCTAAACTGCAGATGAGGTGGACACAGACCCTCACAATAGCAGCCCGACAGAAATCAGGTCCTGCCGTTACCTGAAGGAAAGTTTTGTCTCGGTCGCTACTACTCTTTTACACAAAATGTCTGGCATACGAAAAAAATTATAAGACGCAGAGAGCACACAACAGAAGCAGACCCAGAGATGGTGGACTATCCAGACAGAGACTTTAAAATAACTATGAAAAAAATGTGTTACAGGATCTAGCAGAAAAGGTAAATGACATGCATGAACATATGGGGAAGAGAGATGAAAGCTATTGAAAAAAATAACCCAATGGAAACGCTAGAAATAAAGAATTCATTTGCAGGGTGCCCGGCACACCACGGGCTCAGCAAGTGTTCGCTGCCGGTACCACCCTTCTCCTCTCGCGCCCTGTGATGGGGTTCAGGCCCGGCTGTGATGCTATCCTGGGGTCACAAGCGCGTTCAGCCCTCGACAGGGGCGTTACCTGGTAGGCGCATTTCCGGTGCAGTTTCTTCTGGTCCTTGTACCACTGCATGAGCTCTTTCATGAAAGTGATTGTCACTTTGCCGTCCTCAAGCTTGGGTCCGCTGTACTCATCCTCGATGGCTGGTGTGTGAATGGGGGGATGAGAGTCAGAGGCCATGGCCACTGTGAGGGTGGGAAGTGGGGCCTGGCTCCCAGGCACGGGGCAGACACGGCACTGGACACACAGGTTGAGAGGGGGATGGAGTGAGAGAAGATGCCACTCCCCGGCCGGGTCCTCTCATGGCCCGCTCCTTCCGTTCAGGTCAGCTCAAAGGCCCTCTAGAGCCCCGACTTGACTTGACGGCACTTAACACTGTTAACTGACTAGTCAATCCTCTCTCCCCACTAGGACACCAGCTCCAGGAGGGCAGGGACTGTTTTGTTCTCAGCTGTATCCCCAGTGCCTAGAACAGTGGCACCTACTAGGTGCCCAATAACCATCTGTGGAATGAATGACAGACTCAGCTGAGCGCCCAGAGGACCTACGGACAAACCAGACACAGGAGGCCCGTGATGGGTGAGTGCAACTGCGGAGGGCAGGGTGGGTGGTACAGCAGGGAAGCTCGCCCGAACCCGGGACCTCCAGCCCCAGCTCTGGACTGTGGAGTCCCCAGAAGCGCAGGCGAAGGAGCAACAGGCAGCGTGTGCGGACAGGCACCAGAGGCACCAGAGCCCCATCCCCCCGGCGCCCCAGCATGCACTGGGAATGGAGGGCTCAGGCAAAGACGAGGAACGCTCTGGGCCGGGCACAGCGGGGCACCCCGGCCTGACTCACTCATGCTCTCGATGTCGAGCGAGTCCACGACGGAGCGCCTGTGCTCGTCGCCTGCGATGGCCCGCTCGAAGGCCTTCTGCTTCACGATCTTGTTGCACTCCTGGTATTTCATCTTGGCATCCTTGTCGTGGGGCTTCACCTTCACCACCTGGGTGCGTGGGTGGGTGAGAGGGGAGGGAAGGAAAGAGGCATCAACAGCCAGGCCGGGGTCGGGGCAGAGGAGCCATAGGGAGACGGGGACGCCGCGGCTGCCCTCGGCCTGCCTGGCCCGGGGCTTCACGACTGCTGAGCAGAGCAGCCGCGCCGGGTGCACTAGGGGTGCAAGCCTGGGCTCGCCTCACTTCTAGGCCTCGGCCTCTGCATCCCCAAACTGGGCCTGACAGAGCTGCCCCCCACACAGGGCTGCCGGGTGGGTAAACGTGCTAACCCACGCAGATGCTCTTAATAAATCTTAGCTCTGACCATCATCAAAATAAAACTGGCCCCGCTTCAGCTTCCTCATTGGAATCAGAGCGGGCTGAGGTGCACTTTACTGATACCGTTACAGTCAATGCCAAGGGGGGTGGGACTGACAGGAAAGGGTGGGCCGGATCCAAAGTCCTAATTTACAGCCCAGACTCATCTGAAGAGGCAATGACTTGCTGGATAACCCGGCCTCGCTGAGCCTAAGTTTTCTCATCTGCAAGATGGGGGAGATGACAGGCTCCACCTGCCAGGGCTATTGGGGGTGATACACAGGGCCTGGCATGCAGCCTGGGCTCTGCGGGCAGCAGCGGGCACCTAGTGGTGACGTGGCCCTTGTTCAACCTTGGGCGCTGGGGAGACCCAGGACAAGTGAGTTCCCTCAGTTTCCTCCTGTGTAAGGTAGAGGTGACAGTGCATCTACCCTAGGGGGCTGGGAGGACTAAACAAGTGAACACTTGTGAAGTGTGTGCAGCGGTGCCAGGCGGGAGTCAAGTCCACATTAGCGCAGGCTGCTCTTCACGGCCCCCTTTCGTGGGCTGCTGCATTCATTAAACGAGATCGTATGGAGGAAGCAGCAGGCACACGGCTTTGGGACACACTTAGTTCTCAGGAAAAGGAGCCTGTCCTCTCCGCTCTCCCTACCTTCTATCCCGCTTCCTACAAACTCTGATCCTCCAAGCTGAGAGGCAGGCAGGGCTGCATTCAGATCCCAGCTCTGCTACTTACTTGCTGGGTGACCCTGGGCAAGTGAATTCACCCCTCTGAGCCTCAGTTTAGTTATCTGTAACTGTTCCTGTAATTATTAGTGGACCCTGCCTGACCTGCGCACTCTGTTGGCCTCCCCAGGAGCGGACTCCCACAGCTCCTGTGCCAGGGGGCAGAAAGGGGGGTGCCAGGGCTGGCCCTCAAGGGCAGGGATGCCTCCCGGTGGAAAGCCTGGCAGAGTGAGTCAGAAGCCTGGGAAAAGGCATCTGCTAATAACCCCTGAGGGTCGGTGTGGCTCACGCCCCTGAGAATGGGTGTGCAGGCCAGGCGGTGGGGCAGGAAGCTGGTTCGGGGCAGGCTCAGGCTAAGGCACCCTGCCAGGCAGCTCCACCCGGGGTAGGGGTGCGGTGCCAGGCTTGGGAGAAAGGCAGCACCAGACCTTCCCTGGAGTCCTCCCCACCAAGGAGACCTTACGAGTCCACACCCCAGGATGAAGTCCAAACCACCACTGGGCCTGGCCCACAGAGGCCCGCCCACCCCTCCACGTTCCCTGTTTGCCCAGCACTACCAGCCAGACCAAACTCCCAAGTCCCCAAGTGCGCCAGCTCCTTCTCACCTCCAGGCCTTGTACAGGCTGCCCCCGGCCCAGAACACCTCATTTCTACCTCCAGCGACTTTCTAGCCCCTCCTCCTCCTCCAGGTCTCAGCTCCCCTTTCCCCTCTCCCCCAGGCTGGGTCAGGCACCCCCTCTGGGCTCACACAGGGCCCTGGGCTCCCCCCGCCCGCCCCAGCCCTGAGCACTGCTGGAGACGGGTCTGCCTCCCCACTGGAAGGCTGCCATGGCCATGAGGGCAGGGCTGAGGCCGTGTCCCAGCTGTGAACGAATGCCCGGAGTGGACGGATGCCCCACTAAGCATCCCCTCTGAGCCACCACCCTGCTCTCAGAGAGCTCACAGGCTGGGGTGCGGGATGCAGGCAGACACCGACGACCCCGGGAATAAAGGGGCGGCAGCAGTGACAGCACACAGCTAAGTGTTCCAACACTCACCATGTGCCTGACGCTGTAAGCGATTACCTTGCTCACTGTATCCTTAGAGCAGCTCTATGTGATGTTATCACATCTCCATTTGACAGATTAGGAAACTGAGGCCCAGAGAGGTGAGGGCACTGACCCGAGAAGACAGGATTCGGTTCTCTCCCTGCTTAAGGTCCTGCTCCCCCAGGCACGCTGGGATGTGCTCCCCCCCCACCGCTGCCACCGTCCCCACAGTGCCCCGCACGCGCTCCAGGGACACACCGTCGTGGTCACGAGTGCAGGCTCTGGGGCCAGGCCTCCAGGGTCTGCATCCAGGCCTTCCAGGGCAGGCAGCCCTACCTCTCCAGCCTCCCTCAGCTTCTAGAAAGCGAGGGAGGTTGGAGAGGTGGAGGGTGGCTGTGAGAATTTAACATCAGGCCCATCGCAGGGCCCAGCAGCGAGCGAGTGCCTGTTCCAGGGCCTGGGGCTGCTGCGACTGCTCCTATAACTGGCTGCCTGGCTGGGAAAGGGAAGTGACCCTGCCAGGCTCCCGCTCCTGGGGAAGGTCGTTTGCTCCAGGTTGGAGGGGCCTAGTGGGTCCCAAGGCCTGTTGGGTCAGAACTGAATGCTGGACTTTTCTTTAACAAGTGGGATCTGGGTTGTATCCGTGTCAGTATCCAGATTCTGATAGTGATGCCAGATATGTCACTGGGAAAACTGGGAGAGTGGGATCTCTGTATTACCTCTTACGGCTGCGTGTGAAGCTACAACGCTCTCAAAATAAAAAGCTGCTTTTAAAAAGTGGTATTTTCAGCTGGGGGTATTCACAGGCAGTAACAATGACTCGAATCAATGAAATGATAACATAGGCTTGTGATCCCCACGTGAAGCCCTGGGGGCTGCGCGTGTTTGGGAATTGGGAACTCTTCGGATTTGAGAAAGGTGACACAGTGCACCCGCGTGCTGTATGTTACAGGACACCTCCAGCAAGTCCGGGTGGCACCTGGTAACCACACACACTCCCGTTTCTGCAGTGAAACTTCTAGTCGCACTACATGGGGGCAAACAAGACCATCAACGGCCTATTAGTTCAGGTCAGATTTTGCCACCAAATGAGTTGCCCAAACTTACCAGACTATTTTTCACAACGGCTCGGGTTTAGAACTGAGGTGAAGGACTGTAGTCTGGGAGCAAAAGCTGACTTCAGGGGACCCACATGACAAATGACAATGTGTGGCGGGCCATTATGATTATTTCCAATGCAGAGGTGATGGGATGCAGCCCAGAGAGAGGCCGTGCCTGCCCGTGGCACACGGGCAACCAAAGAAGCCAGGGGTCTGGGGGAGGCAGTGGGAAGCAGGACACTAGCGTTTTCACCCCACGGGTCGAGACCCTCCAGTGAACTCATCTAGGAGGTCACACCAACATTCCTTCCATAACAAATCAGAGTGAGACCATCGGAGTACGCTGCCTGAGCTAAGGGCGATGATTATGTCAACAAGTCTGGGACCAGGCTGTCCCTTCCTGGCTGCGGGACCTTGGGGCAGTGACTACTCTCTGGGCCTCGGTCTTCTCACCTGTAAATCAGGGATAGTAAGAGTCCCCACTGCGTAGGGTTGTCATGAAGATCACATGAGTTACCACAGCACGAAGGTCACCAGTGCACCCGGCCCCTGAGAGTGCCGTGTCAGGTGTCAGCTGTGACCGTTCCTGTTACTATCATACGTCCATACCTTAGCGGGACGGGCGTTCGTACAGGCTAGCGAGGCAAAACGCATTGCTAACTGACTGTGTTGGGCTATGCTGTAAGAAGAAACCCAAACGCAAACCATATCACAAACCAAACCCCAAAAATCCCAGGAGAGGGTGAGGAGTGCAGAAGGAGTCCCCCAGATCCGGCCCGGGCCCGTGTGACTCACCACCTGAGTTCCAGCCACAGACGGGAAAGAACACAGGTGGAGTCTTCTGAGAAGAGGACCCAATAAGGGGGCAGGGAATCCTGGAGCCAGAGTCCCCCGGAAAGGATGAGCTTGGAGATGAGGGGCGTTGGTGGGGGGGATTCAACATGGACCCATGGAAAGGGGAGATCAGGTCCTGCCCTGGAGGGAGAGCAGAAGAGAGATGCCCCCACCCCCCCGCCCCCTAACAAGGCCCTGTGCCTGCACACAGCCCTTCCTGGGGGCCGCAGGCTTTTCCCCAGACAACCCCAGGAGAAAGCGCACCCAGTACTGAGCAGGGGCAGGCCCTACTCTGAACGTACTACTCTTGCCGAATCCTCACAAGGCCACTGAGGCAGGCTCTGCTGTTCTCTTCCGTTTACAGATGAGGACACTGAGGCCGAAGATCCAAAGCTCTCAGAGATACACAGCTCATAGCCGGGCGTCCTGACCGTGGAGCCGGTGCCTCCAGCCCCTGCATGAGTGACCTTCAGAACTTGAGACTATGACTCACAGTAAGAAATAGATATTTTATCAAATCTAATACACATCCGTATTCACATCAATGAAAAATACTCTTTCACAAATATATACGTACTTCCTCCAAACAATGAACTGCTGTCTTCTTCTCTATTCTACTTGATGAAGACAAAAGTGCTGGTCTCCAACTGTTACACTGACTTCGCGGCCCACTAACCATTACAAGCATGGACTATGGGTTCAAGTCTCAGCCCTGCCACTTCGCTGCTGGGTGACCTTGGAGGAGGGACTTCCTCTCTCTAGACCTCTTTTTCCTTCTTGTAAAGTGGATTGAATGCATTTTCCTTCTTGTAAAAAGCACGTCAAGAGCTCACAGCAGAGCTAGGCCCACAGTGAGTAGGCAGGTGAGGAAACTGAGGCTGAGAAAAGAAAGGTCCTTCACCTGAGGGCCCAGGCTGCTGTGAGACAGAGCCTCAGGCTCTTTGTTTAACCAAGGTCACATCTTGGTTCCGCCTCCAAGAATGCCATGATTTAAGAGGGGGCCTGGGCACATCCTCCATGAAACTCCAGCATGTCACAAGATAGCCCTGGAGGTAGAGACTCTGGATGGGGAGTCACCCCAGGGCCCAGCCCCTCTGCCCTGCACCCAGAGTCTGATGAAACATGTCAGAAAGGACGGCCTGCAGGCAGGCAGCTGGCCCAGGCGGGCAAGGATCTCAGGCTCGTGCAGGGGCTCCCCAGGGCTGCTGGCAGAGCCCTCACAGGGAAATGGGCCGTGACCCAGCCCCCAGGGCATCCTCAAGGCCCGGGAGAAAACTCAGAAGCAGTATGTCCACAAGACGGCTGCAAGTGACCTCTCAGCCTCATGGAATATGCGGGGCGAGGCCCCAGTCTGGGCCAGAGCTGTGCCGCAGACCCGTGCTTGGGGTTCCTCTCATCTCCTGCCCCCTCCCATCTCCTCCAGGCCCCTCCCCCCATTTGGGGACCTGCAGGAAAGCCCTGCCCCCATCCAACCCCACCTGTCTTCCGAGTTACTCATTACTGAGCCCTCCAGCCCTATGATCTTTACGCACACCACTTCACCAGAGCCCAACAGCCGCCCAGGAGGTGGCCACTCCTCTTGTCACCATTCTCCAAATGAGGACGCCAAGGGACAAGGGAGAGGCTTGGCTGGGGAACGGCCTGGGAGCCCACGCTTGTAAGGGCTCTGTTCCGCTGCTCCTTCCTCCCTCCTCCTCCCGGGGGGTCACCCCAGCCCCCTCCTCCATTCCGCCCCTCAGTCTCTGAATTGTCTCCTCCTCCAGGCCTCTGCCCCACCCTGACACAGGTGCCCCCGGCCCAGCGCCTGGCTCGAGCCTGCACTTGGCCTGACAGCCGCCCTCCTCTCGGGGCCAGCAGCCAGCCCCAACCGTCTGACCTGGCTCCCTCCAACTGCAGCCTGTGGCTCTCAGCCTCCCCTGTCGCCTCTCCCGACACAACAGAAGCCACTCAGTGCGTGACGAATGACATGAAAGGAGGGAGTGCCGGGTGCGTTGCGGGGAGGGGGGCAGAATGATCATTCATTCAACGAACACTAAGCCCCTGTTGGATGCCAAGCACCAAGCCAATGACCAGAATAAACAAAACCCCTACTCTCGAGGAGCGACTCTCTCGAGTGGGAAAGACGCAGGCCGGAGGGCTGGGCTGCCTGCGTTCAGACCCCAGCTCTGCCGCTCGCCTGCTGCGTGCTGGTGGCAGGGGACTTGAGCCATCTGGGCCTCAGTCACCCCATCTGTACGATGGGAGTAATCACAGTTCCCACCTCGCAGGGCTGCCGCGCAAGTCACTCGGCCAGCTGACGAGAAGCGTATAGAGCATGCCTGGCACGAAGGCGTGTGCTCTGGGGGTCCTTACCACTAGCGCTATCATCAGAGCACTTACAGTGATGGGGTGGCAGATGAGCGAGTGAACTGGTGAATTCTTGCCGTCCTCTGGGTCCCCTCCCTTGTCACCTCGTTAAAACACACCCCCCGTTTGCTGTCCCTCTACAGCATATCACCCTAGTCTATTTTCTCCCAGGCCCATATCCTCACCTGCAACGATTCTGTGTACCCTCACAACGACGGGTTTGTTTTTTGCCCTCCTCCGAATTATAAGCTCCACCAGAAGAGCTGTGCGCCTCTTGTTCACCAACAATAACAGCAACAATTATCATAATACTTAATTATTACAGAACAGCCCTTAGCATGACTACATGCTAGGGGCTGTTCTAAACACTTGGAAAGCAGAGGCTCATTTATTCTTCACAGCAACCCTGAGAGGTAGGTCTTACTGTCCTCCCATTTCACAGATGTGGGAGAGAAGGCACAGAGAGGCCAGGCAACTTGTCCCAGGTCACCAGGCAACGATGGCAGAGCTGGGCTACAAGCCCGGCTGGCATCTGTTGGATGAGCAAGCGGTGAGTAAACGTGTGAATGGCCTCCGCAGACCTTCCCCATCTAGTCCAGCCGCACACCCAGAGGCCGTCCTCCCCCAGCCCGCCCCGCCCGGCTCAGAAGCTGCAAGCTGGCTCGCCCCCCAAGGCCCGGCTCACCGTCTCGTAGTCGCGCAGGGCGGCCCGGAACTTGCCCAGTGCCATGTTGCTGGCGGCTCGGCGGTAGTAGCCCTTGATGTACCTCTTGTCCATCTCGATGGCCCGCGTGGCGTCGGCCAGCGCGTAGCCATAGCACTCAGTGCGCAGGTAGGCCAGGCTGCGGTTGCCATAGTAGATGGCATTGCTGGGGCTCAGCTCGATGGCCTGGCTGTAGAACTTGATCGCGTTCTCGTAGTCCTTGGCTGTGAAGATGGAGGAGGAGACGCATGAGGCAAGGCTGCCACCGCCCAGCCAGAAGAGGCCCCTAGGCTGGGTACTCGCCCAGTCCCCCAATTTACAGATGGGGAAACTGAGGTCCACAGCTGAGCTCAGAAACGTCTCTTCAGCCCACCCCCCTTCCCTGTCCTGACTTGTCCCACCCTAGCACAGGCCTCGTCTCCTCAAGCCCAAATCCCTAAGACCCCAAATCACTTCCACACACCCATCCACCCAACCATCACCCCCCACAAGGCCCCAGGTGGACAATACTTCTTCCAGGACTTCAGGAGGGTCTTACTGAACGTTCCCCATGGCCTGGAGAGGATATGTTACTGAGTGCCAGACCTGAGCTGTGAACCAGCAAATGTGAGTCTGCCCTGAGGCCCTTGGTTGTCCAGCCCCCCAAAGCAAGTAAACAAGCCCGAAGAGGGGTTCTAGTAGGAGAATAGGAAGTGGGAAAGGAAAAGGAACCTACTTAGGTCTCAGGAAGGGGACATTTCAGCAGAGACCCAAAGGAAGTGACAAACCAGACCAGAGGAAGAGCTTTCCCAACAGAAGGAACAGCAGGTGCAAAGGCCCTGGAGGCGGGGGGGGAAGGGGTGACAGAGTATTATTTCCAGGACCAGCAAGGGGGTGGTGTGGCTGGGGTGGAGTGAGCTGGGGGAGGGCAGGAGATGAGGGCAGGGAGGCTGGCAGGACAGATCCCAAAGACCACAGCCAGAGCTGGGTGTGGACATCAATGTTCTAAGTGTGGAGTGACAGGAGGTGACATCTGGCCAAGGGGAAAGGTCAATTTTATTTGAAATGAGCTACGGCCATGCCTTGCACGTTACATCTCGGCCCGTGGAATCCTCACATCCCCACGGCATAAGCACCGCCTGGTGCTCACTTTACAGCAAGCCACAGAGGTCTTGTTCAAGGTCAAACACTCAGTTTGTATCTGCAGAGCTGTCTTGGGCCCCGCCCGTGTGGCCATTCACCAGGCAGGAGACCAAAGCTAGGAGGTGTGCCCGAACTGCGGGGGCCACGATGTGCCAGGTGCCACGTGGGGCTCTTGGTACCTGAGTCGCCTCAATGAACCCTCACGGCAACCCTGAGGACAGCTGCATTAGCCCCATTCTCCAGACGAGGCTCTAAGAGGGAAACCCCATCACACAAAGTGGCAGGCAGGAATTCTGAGCCAGGCCAAGACCCAAATGCTCCCACTCTCATCCTCCGTACCAGGTGGCCTCTCAGTGGGAGCCTGGCATAGAGACAGGCACAGACACAGGGGCAGGTAGCCTGGGCCCAATCCCTGGCTCCACTCCTTACTAGCTGTGTGTCCTTGGGCAACTTACGTGCCCACTCTGGTCTAAAGTTTCAGAGAGTCCTCCAGACACTGAGCCTAAAATGAAAATTCCTGCCCTAACTCCCACTATTCTTTTCTCCAGAGCCATCTGATAAACCATGGCTTTCCTTTGTTTTGTTTGCTTATAATCCATCGTCGCAGTTTGAACCTAAGCCCCATAAGGGCAGGGGCCCTGTTTGTCTTACTTCTTTGAACCCTCGCCCTGTCTGAGGACACAGCAGCCCCCAGCCCTGCCCTCCTGGGGCGCACAGTCCAACTGGGGGGTGGGAATGACACAGCACACACAGATCCACCCCCAGAGTGTTTACAGCTGGGGCAACCCAGAGGGGATGCTGGAGCTGAGACCTGGAGGAGGAGGAAGAGTGAGTCAGGTGAAAAGAATGGAAGAAGAGGATTCCAGGCTCCATGAATGGTTCCTGAATGAAGGAAGGAAGGAATGAAAGAAAGAGAAAGACAGGACACACCTACACTAGAGAAAGAAGCCAGGTGCTGGGAGATGCCAGGAACAATATAACAGCGATTCCTTCTGCAGGCTAATGTCTGGCAATCTTTCAAATGGCCTGGATGTCACCTCCTTTGGGAAGCCTTCCTTGACACCCAGGCTGGGTCAGGCACCTCTCCGGCTGCCTCGGCCCCTGGGCTCCCCTATCCCAGCCCTGCCCCCTCTGGGTAGTCACCGTTAGGCGATGGGTGTGTCCCCCAGGATGGTGAGCGCTGGAGGGCAGGCCCAGGACTTCCCAGAAACACGCAAGGGCAAAACCAGGCAGCCCGAGTCTGACTGACCCCCCCTGGAACACCAACACCTTCGAGGGCTCCTTCCAGCCTCCCGGCTGGGCTCCAGAGGCCGACTAGCCAGCGCTCTTGCCGGGCCGTTCGGCATGGGGTGGGGAGCCTGGTGTCTCGGAGCCTGACATCTGGCTCTGAGGATCCCGACCACGAGACCTTGGGCAGACAGCCTCCCCTCTCTCAGCCTCAGCTTGCTCATCTGAACTGCGGGAACCACAGTCGGCCCTGCCTCATGGGTTGCTTGTGAGGGTTAAAGGAACTCCTGGATGAAATGTGGCCACAGCAGAGAAAGAGGTCAGCAGAGGCTTGTAAAAGAAGTGAATAAATGACTAAATGAAAGGAAGAGACTAGAGCAGAGGAAACAGGAGGGGCCTGTGCTTCACACAGCTACCCAGTGGCACCAGATCCCAGCCCTGCTCTATGTGCTCGACAAATGTGAGCGCATTTAATCCTCAAGAGAGGCCCCATTTTAGAGGAGGAAACTGAGGCACAGAGAAGTTAAGGTTTGCCCAGGGGTCACACAGCAGGTAAGAGGAAGAAACAAGATTTGAACCCAGGCAGCCGGAGCTCTTAAGCCTGTCTACAAACTCTTAGACTCAGAGGCCTCCTGGGGGGTCAAATAGAACCCCTCTCTTTTTACAGAAGGGGGTGGGGGTCAATGAGGCCCAGAAAGAGGGGAAGAGAGCTGAACGACATTGGGGATCAGGCTCTGCCCCACCAGGGCCTCTGGAATGGGCCTGAGTTCACAGAAGTGATCCAGCCATGCTGGCGGGGGCGGGGGGCCTGGGGCCCCTCTTCTCCCACCACGTTGAGCCCCTGGGGCCCCTCTTCTCCCACTGGGGCCAGGACGGCTCCAGGTGAGGCTGTGGGTAAGGACTCTGAACGTGGGCGCCAAGCACGTGGTGAGGAAGGGGGATATCCGGGCTGTGCTGCTCACACACTCTGACCTTGGGCAAGCGGTTTCACTTCTCAGAGCCTCAGCTTCCTCTATAAAACAAACAGGCCCGCTCCCACCTAGTGCTCGGGGGAGGATTAAACAAGGTGGTGTACCTGGCCACCACGGGGGCTCAGTTAAGGCGAGCTGTAATTATTCTTTTTATTGTTATTCCCCCAGCCCTGGAGACTGGCGCTCTGTGCCTGCAGCTGCCTGCCAAACAGCAAGGGACCTGGACCAGAAGGGGCATTCCCCTCCGTTCCAGCTCAATGCCAGGACCGCTGGCTACCTGCCCAGTCTCAGGCCTCCTAAGAGCTCAGATCCCAAGTCCTGGAGGGCAAGGAGCCCTTCCCGATGGCCCACTGTCTCCCAGAATTCTTCCCTCGCCACAGCATCACCCCCATACTTGCTGCCCCTCTTGATCCCCATTGCAGGAACAGCCCCACCTTCCACACCTCCCCCAGCTGGAGACTGGACCCTGTCCTGAACACCTGATCCCTCAAGCCCCAAAGCCAGGCAGTCACCCTGTCCTGTCAAGTCAGCCTCCAGAACATCTCTCAAATCTATTCTCTCACTTCCAAGCCGAGAACCCCTCTCTGCCCTGGTCTGGCCTTCATCCTCTCCTGCCCAGCCTCCTCCCAGCTCTCCCAGCGTATGCCCCCTCCTGCCCCTCCAGAGGGGTCTTCCTGAAGCACAAACCCAATCCAGTCCTTCCCCACTCAGAACCATCCACGGCTCCTCGAGTCCTCAAGTGGAAAGCTCAGGCTCCTGCCTGCAGCCTCACAGTAAACTCCTCTGGCCTCTTACACTCCAGCCCCACTCACTTCCTTGGTGCCAGGCTCACCTCTGGGCCTTTGTCATCCAGCTCTTCCTGCCTGGGGCTCCCTCCTCCCTCTCTCCAGGCGGCCGCTGTCATTCTCCCTCTGAAACATTTCTTGAGTCGATTTCCGTCTCTCCAGCCTAGTGGGCAGCACCCCCCTCCCCACTCACCTGTCCACCATTCTATTCTAGTCTCCTTCCTGGTCTCCAGCCTTGCCCTCGGATCCAGTCTCTGCAAGGCCGCTGAGGGATCGCCTTCAAACGCGCTAATCAGACTGTGTCGCTCCTCTCTTCAAACCTTCCTTGGCTTCCTACCACCCTCGGGATCATGTCCCTGACCTGCCTCCAGGGCTCTACCTTCCAGCCTCACCTCTCACCAGTCCCACCTCCTTCTCGCTGCTCCGGCCTGACCTGACTTTCCCACTCTTAAAATCTGTTCGTGCTCCCACCAGAGGACAGCTCTCCACTAATGCTCTGGATTCCTCCCATGCCCCACCCCTCCTCCAGGGCTCTGCTGCTGTAGCTCTCCTCTCTCTCCTGCAGGATCAACTCTCTCTCTATAGGACCATACTCTTAGTCTCTTCTATTCTTAAAAAAAGGCACCCTCCCCCCCCATTTCTCCACTCCCTCTCAGAACCAAAAGTCTCAAAACCCTTGTCAACACTTGCTGTCTCCACTTCCTCCTTTCCCATTCACTCTTCAGCACCCTTCCCTCTGGCTACCATCGCCATCATCCCCTAGAAACCGCTCTGGTCAAGGCTCCCACCAACATGGTATGGAGGCAAATCCAACGGTCAATGCTCGGTGCTCGCTTTGGCAGCATCCGACCTCAGGTACAGCCCCTCCTTCTAGAAGCACTCTCTTCTCTCAGTTTTCCTGATTTTCCTTCCACCTCACTGACCACTCCTACTCAGCCTCTTCTGTTCTAAACCTTAGAATCCCTTGAGGTTCCGTACTAGGCCCCTTCTCTTCTGAGGAGACCTCACCCATTTCCAGGGTGTTCCAGTCCGCACATAGTCTGATCATGCCCGAATTCCTTTCCAAAGAGTTCCAGACTGGCCCGTCTACCTACTCAATGTCTCCTCTTGGATAGCAGAGTCAAATCCACACTAGTCTATGCAGTGACTTGTGACACCCTACGTGATCTGGCCCCTGTCCTAAGCCTACCTTGTACCTGTTTCCCTATTAACTCGTTAAAGTTCCAGCCAAGCCAGCCAGTCTCTTTTCATTCCCGACCTCAGGGCCTTTGCACAGGCAGCTCCACCCACCTGGGCCACTCCTTCCCAATTCTCCTTCTCAACTTAAATGCCTTCTCCTCAGTACGATCTTCCTTAACCGCCCTCTCTAAAGTACTAGCCTCTAATCCTTATTCTCTACTTCACACTCCGTTGGGGTTTTTCCAAAGGACTCATCACAGCTTCTAAATATTTTATTATTTATGTGTGTTTACTCAATGTCTGATTCTTCTGCTAAATTACAAGCTATATAAGGGCAGGGCTACATCTGTCTCATCTGCTGCTACATCCCTAAAGTCGAGCATGGTCCTTAGCACATAGCAGATGCTCAATAAACGTAATGAATTAATGAATGAATGGGTGCCCCCACATCTTTCTTTCCCAAGATCCCAAGTCATACTATTCTTGGGATTGCCTCACCTCTACTCCCAGAACCTCCCTTCTCCTGGTGTAACCCCAAATCTCCTACTTCCTTGTCTTCCCATCTAATGATCTATTCTTCACTCCCATGATTTCCTGCTCTATTGGGACAGTTCCCCCCTCCCCCCCACTTGGTGTCTCTCCACTTGGTAGCGCCATCACTGCTCCGCCCCATGTCACTACTTGGTAGCGCCCTCTTCAGGTCTCACCATAAGCTGGCACCTCTGGGGTCTCTCACATTTGGTAGTGCCCTCATTCCCGTCCCCCTCCCGTTTCACACTTGGAAGCGCCTTCCTCAGTCTCCCCACTTAGCACCCGCTCCGTACGCCACTTCTAGGTGTCATCCCTTCTCTCAGAAGGCCCCTCTGTCGCCCCTTGGTAGCGCCATCCTCGGCCTCCCCACGCCCAGTCACTTGGTAGCGCCTGCCCCGCGCCCTGGCTGCCGCTCCTCGTTGCCATGGTTCCGCGCGGGCCCGGCACCCCATGACCTGGGCCGCTCTCCACCCTCCTTCGCTCCCTCCAGGGCGGGCGCACCTTTGAAGTAGTCGTTGGCCTGTGTCTTGAGCTCCTCTGCCCGCTTCAGAGCGCCATCAGCCGGGGGCTCATCCCGGGGGGGCTCAGCACACTCAGTCCGCTCGCCCTCCGCCATCGCCATGCCGCAAAGCGACCCCCCACCCTGGCAACCGCGGCCAGCGGCACCCGGCCGAATCGTCGCGAAGGAGTGCCGAGTTGCCGCTGCCGCTGCTGCACAAGTGTCGTAAAGCGCGGGCCCTGAAGGCTCCCTTCGCGCGCCTGCGCAGGGCGCTTTAGCCGTAGAGCGCGCGGAGAAGGTGACCAGAGGGCCCCCTGACGGCGCCCTTCCTCCATGAGCCAATGGGGAAGGCGAAAAGGGGCGCGCGGGCAAAAAAGGCCCGGCGTGGCCCCGGCTCCCAAAGTTCCGTGTTCCGAGCTGCAGAAGTTTCTCGGGGTCTTAAAGTGGGATTTCCCTGCCGTCTTCTCCCGTTGGTAGGTGGGTTGCGAATGCTGCTGGTGGGTGTGGCTTTTCTGCTAGGCAGCACCATGCCCAACGCGGAACCGGAGCCGGGGGTCCAGCCCTTCTGTCACTTTACCTGCGTGACCTTAAACAAAGAAATCTTCCCTTCCTCTCTAGGGCCTCACTTACCCCTCTCTGAAAAATGGGCGGTTTCTCAAACCAACACCAGAAAGAGCCAGTGTTTCTAAGTTATTAATTAAAGGTGCCCTGGATCCCCTAGCCCTGAGCTAGGGTTAGAAGTTTGTTGCACCATTTCCTTTCTCCTTCCTCACCCCCCAGTCACCAGCCTTCCATGGCTCCTCAGTGCCCTTAGGAGAAAACCCAGACTTTTTCTGATGACCTAAGAGACCCTGAATAGTTTAGCTTCAGGCAACATCTCCAGATGCCACTCCTATCCCCAATCTTCATTCACTGTACACCGTTCCAGACTATCCTTCCTAAACCCACAGCCGCTACTCAATACCGAACTGTAGCACTAAATCCTTTAAGGCTCCGCTCTGGCTCCCCTCCTGGGGATAGCACGAGCTATCCCACCCCCAAAACTTCTTGTCCTGGCAATCTGACCCTACCACATCCAACAATCACCCGAGAAGGTAAATACGAGTATCATCTCCATTTTTCAGATAAGGACACTGAGATTTGCAGAGGTCAACGTATTTGCCCAAGGTCATACAATAAGATAGTGGCAGAGCCAGAACTTGAACCTGTCCCACCTAATTCCTGTGCTCTTAATTCCTACTCTACTGTTCCTGTATGCTCCAGAGCCTACGCTGTGGGTTAGATTTTTGAGATTTTTTTTTTTTTTTTTGGTGTGTATGGGAAGAATGCCATAATGGATTTGAATCCTGGATTCCAGTCCAGCACAGCCCTTCCCTGCTGTGTGACCTCGGGCAAGTGATCGTCCTCTTTGAACTTCAGTTTCATTCTCTGCAAAATGGGGATAATAACTGTCTATTGTATAGGATGAGAGGAGAGTTTGATAAGATCACGTAAGTAAAGTGACAGAGGACCTGACACAGTGTAAGTACTTTTTATATCCACTCCGTTATAAGTACTCAAAGTGGGACAGAGTACCTAGAGCTGATGGGGTGGGGGCGGGGGGGCGGGCAGCTCTCAGGAGGTTGTGGGAGGACCTCACCCAGCTGAGGTAGGCAGGGAAGACTTCTTGGAGGAGGGGATGTCTGAACCAAGATCTAACGTATGAGTAGGAGATAATCAGGTGAAGAGAGGGGAGAAGAGAAAAAGGCATTTAAGGCAGAAGGAACAGCAAGTGCGAAGGCTTAAGAGTGGCTTTCTTTTCTTTTTTTAAATTTTTATTTATTTATTTATTTTTTGCCACACCGTGTGGCTTGCGGGATCCTAGTTCACCCCAAGCAGGGATTGGACCCGGGCAATGGCAGTGAAAGTGCCAAGTCCTAACCACTGGACCACCAGGGAGTTCCTAAAAGTGGTTTTCTTCCTCTGAAAAGATTACTTTGTGGAACATAGGAGAGGGGTTATGAGGGTGACATGACAGAACAGCACACCCATCCACACATGAATCTGTAGACACAAAATCTCTCTTTTGCACGTGCGCGTGCGCACACACACACACTCAAGTACAGAGAATCATGTCACACAGACAGACATCAGTACACAGAATTATACTGTCAAACAGCCCCATACGTGCATCCAGAATCACACCACCACACAGACAACACACAGGTACCAAAAAAAAAAAGAAAAATCGCAATGCCTCCTACACTCAGGAACACAGAAATCCAAAGTAATGAGAAACACACATAAGGCTGAATCATTTCACCCAGACACGAACACATGTAGGAGGAATTACAACCCTCCCCATACACAGGTTCACAGAATTATGTCACAATGACCCACACAGAACGAAAACATCACCAGACACACAACGTTACATAGACCTGTATCACAAAGTGACGTGGACACCCAGTCATCCGGTGCACCCACACCCCATGAAGCGACCCCACAGATGAGTCAACACACAGAGCTCTGGTGCCTACCAAGGTGAGATCTTTATGGGGGTTTAGAGATCAGTGGGTTTCAGAGCCAGCATGGCTGGTCCAGTCCCCTCCCCTCCCCCAGCCCACACAGTTCCCTCCATAGAGGGCCTAGGTCACCCCCTGAGGGAGGGAGGGGTCAGACCCTTCCCCTCATAGCACCGATCTGGACAGGCCATCCCTTTACAAAACAGTGAGAAGTGCCTTCCATAAAGGGGGTGAATTGGGTTGAGAGAGGGAGGCCTTTTCCTGTGGGAGACCAAGAATAGCACCATCGTCGAAAGAAGGTTGGGGGAAGGGGACGGGGACACATAGGTGGTGGTGGAGTACTGAGGAGTCCTGGCCTCTCTCCCCACCCCATGATATGCAGATAGGGCTGTGCGTGTGCCTGTGCGGCTGGGGAAGTCACCTGGATTGTGAGGGAGCCCCAGGTTCCCCAGATACCTGGGGTTAAGTAAAAGTAAGTACATATCTGGAGGGCTGAGGTGGGGAGGGAGGGGGTTCTAGGACAGAGAACTTTTAGGGATATGAGACTGAGAATGGAGAGGCTTGAGCATGAAGTCCATTAGCTCAAGGACCTGGAGGGTAGGGATCTGGACTGGGAAGACTTAAGGCAGAGAGTAGTAATTAGAGCAAGTTGAGTTGGGCGGGAAGCCCAGAATAGAGTTAGGAGGGCGGGGTCTGGAGTGAGGGAGTCAGAGGTCTTAAGATTCAGACCTAGAGGAATCTACAAGGCAAGGTCCAGATTCTAAAATCAGAAGCCTTTGGAGGCTGAGTTCTAGAGCCAGAAGAATTTGGATCTGAAATCAGAGGTACTTGGACGCTGTGAGGTATAGAACCAGAGATACAGAGTAAGGACTAGAATTTGAAAAAGTCTGAAGACCAAGTTCTAGCACCAGAGGGATTTGGGAGTTGTAAGGTCTAGAATCAGGAATTTAAAGCTGTAAGGTCTAGAACCAGAAAAATTTATAAGGCAAAGTCTGTAATCAGAAGATGTTTGAAGGCTGAGTTCTAGATGCACGGTAGTTTGGAGTCATAAGATGTGGAATAAGGGGGAATTGGAGATTGTGAGGTCTAGAACCAAGGAAGTTTATAGGACGAGGTCTGGAATCAGAAGACATTTGAAGCCCATTACTAGAACCAGAAGAAAGGGAGATCATCAGATCTGGAATCAGAGGGTCCCGGAAATTGCAAAGTGTAAAGGTTGTATAGTCCAGGACCAGTCAGTGGTAGCGATGATGAGGTCGAGAGCAAAAGAGAACTGGAACATTGTGTCTGGTTCTGAAAGTACTGGTTATAAGGTCAAGACATGAAACCCATTTTACTTCTTTTTGATGGGAGAAGCAAGTCTCAAGTGTAGAGTTGAAAAGGGATGAGCTGGGCATCATGAATCAAAATGATTGAGACATTACGAAGTCTAGATTTGGAACAAAATGCATTACAGATCAGGAAGACTAGAACCAATTCCAAGCTTGGGGATGTGGGGTTCCAACATCAGAAGAAATCTGGTTGTAAGAGCTGGAAACAGCAGGAGTGGGAGTGTGCGCCATTGAGAACAAGGGAGATCTGTGGGGAGAGCTCTAGAACCAGAGGAAGGCAGAGAGTGAGTTCTAGAGCCAGAGGATTCTGGTGGTCCTAGGCCTGAGGGAGTTGGAGGTTGTGAGGCCTAGAACCAGACAACTTTGGAGAGCGTGAAGTAGAAAGATAGAGTTGGAGATTGTGAGGTCCAGAACGAGAAAAAGCTGAAGACGGTGAGATCTGGAATCACAGCGGTTTGGAGGATGCAAGGTCTAAACCAGACCACGTTGGGGGTTTTGCAGCCTAGAACCAGAGAAGGCCGGGAGTGGCACAGTCTAGAACCAGAGTAGGTCGAAAGCTGTGTGGTCTAGAACCAGAAAGGGTTGGAGGTGGTATGGTCTGGAAGCTACACCTGGGATAGGAAGACCACCTATGGAGTCGGGGTCCAGGTCAGGCAGGAGCGAGCAGAAGTCCAGAGCGGAGGGGTGGGCAGAGCTGGGTGGCCGGTTGGGAGGCTAAGCAATCAGGAGTCGGGATTGAGCAATCAGGAGTCGCCGGGGGTGAGGACTGGCCCAGAGGCCTCCCGTCCCCATTGACACCTGAGTTGGTGGGGAGATCAGAGTCCCACATTCTTATGGACCCCAGGCAGTTTGTAGCGATGAAAAACGTTATCATGAAAGCAACAAAAATAAAATTAAGAATGAAAGAAAGATGGATAGAAAGCAAGGTGCTTATGGTTATCAATACTCCCCCAAGCCCAGAAATGCAGATCTGAGCCCCAAACTCCCCCACCCCTAATTACCGAAAATAAAGCCAAGAGAATTGGAGAAAAGGATGAGGTAACCGGTACTGAGAACCCCAAGGGAAGTCCTGAGAGAAGCAGGAGAGGGCCAGGGACCCCCTCCCAGAGGTCACTGAGCTGAGACCACCCCGGAGCACCCCCAGACAGTGGGGGTGGGGCAGAGGGGTGGGGACTGAGGTAGGCCTGAGGCGGGCAGGGGTCACCGAGAGGAGAGAGGGAACCCCTCTCCCGGCACCTCCATCCTGTGCATTGGCTGCCGGCTTGGAGTATGATTGACGTCCTTTCTTGGCCGGGGGGGTAGAAGGGAGATGGGAAGAGGACCTGGCTCAGTTGGCCTGGGCCAAGCCTGCCGCTGGCTGAAAGTGGCTCCTGGGCTGGGTGGTGTCCTCGTCCGGGTAGAGAGAGAGCAGGGAGGGGCCCAGGCCTGTGGGGGAAGATGGAAGGTAAACCAGTGGGGAGTTATCACCCCAACCCGTCTTCAGACAGTTAAAAGCATGGCTGGTGAGGCAGGCGTGCCCGGATTCAAATAGGAATGAAATCTTGGGCAAGTGCTGCTCTCTGAATCTCGGGTGTCCAGATGTTAAGAAGCCTGGAGCCAGATGCCACCTGAGTTTGAATCCAGGCTCTGCTATTTACTTGCTGTATGAACTGGGACAGGTGACTTTACCTCTCTGTGCCTCAGTAACCTCACCTGTAAAATGGGCTAACAACAATACCTCCCCTGCCACCCACAGGGCTGTCAGTGAGGAGTAAATGAGTGAATCCACGTAAAGTGCTTTGAACAGCGCCCAGTGAGCTGTGGTCATCTGGGAAACAGGGATACTTAGACCTACTTCATTCATGAGAATTCACTCATTCAAAAAATATTTGTTGAGCACCTACTGGGTGCCAGGCACTGGGGACACAGTAGTGAACAGGGCAAATGAAACTTCCTGCCCTCGTGGGGCTGACATTCCAGTGAGGGGCGTCAGTTGGATCATGTACATAACAGATTTAGCACAAAGCTTGGCACGGAATGAGCTCTAGATAAATGTTAGCTCTTCATTTACAAATATGTACTGAGGCCCTGCTCTGTGCCCAGCCACTGCCCAGCCTTGCACACACGGTGAAGCACAATGACCAAGACAGGCCAGGCCCCTGCCCTGTGAGGAGTAGACAGACAGTAATCAAATAATGTTACAAACTCCTGTGTGAATGTGGATTGTGATGAGTGTTTCAAACCATAGCTTGGGAAATGAGGGACGGCTCTGTGGAGGGAGTCATATTTGATCTGAGATCTAAAGGATGTGGTAATTAGACAAAGAATGGAGGGAAAAGCATTCCAGGCAGAGGGATCAGCATATGCAAAGGCCCTGAGGCAGCCTCCTCAAGCAAGATGACTTCAAAGTCCTCACAATGCCCCACAGTGGCCCTGTGGAATCTGCTTCTCTCCTCTCTTCTCTGTGCTTTAGCCACACTGGCCCGATTTTTCCCCATAGAAGACAGATACACTCCCACCTCAGGACCTTTGCATTCGCTGTTCCCTCTGCCTGGGATGCTCTTCCCCCAGAAATTGTCACAACTCACTCCCTCACCTCCTTCAGGTCTTTGTTCAAATGGCACCTTCTCCATGAGACCACCCCTAATCATACTGTTTAAAATGGAAATCCCCCCACCGCAGAACTCCTTTTTCCTCTGCACACATTATTTTCCCAAGTAGCACTATTTTTCATCACGTGTACTCGTTATTGCATTTGTTTCTTTGTTCTGGACTGTCTCCCTCACTAGCATGTCAGCTCTGTGAGGGCAGGGGTATCCGTGTGTTTTGTTCCCAGTTTTGTCTTCAGCTCTTAGGACAGTGCCTGGCACTTACTGTGTGTTTAGTGAATATTTGCTACACACATGAAGGAAAGAATGAATTAAAGGCTAGTGACTGTGGCTGAAACGGAGGATGTGAAGCGGAGTGCAGTGTGAGACGAGGCAACAGTCAGACCCCGCAGAGACTGGAGTCCAAGATGAGGGGCTTGATCTTTCTCTGAAGGGCGCTAGGGAGGCATAGAAGAGCTCTGAGCAGAGGGAGGCCAGGGTCAGATTCGTGCTTTGGAAAGCTCCCTCATGGCCAATGCCTGCAGGTTTCAGGTGGAGCTATGGCTGTTCATAGTTGTGCTGGAAGGTGATGACAGCAGCAGAGACAAAGCAGCTTGTCTCATACTCTGCAGGGTTGCGGGGCGGGGGGCGGTATTCTGGGACCAGCATCACCTCAAGGGCGACACTTCTTGAGCGTTTATTGTGAAGCAGGTCTCGTGCTAAGCTCTTCCTGGGTGGCATCTCCACAAGTCCTCAAAACATCTCCTTAAAGTATGAACTCTTATATTGGGTGGGCCAAAAAGTTCACTGGGGTTTTTCCTTACAGAAAATAGGCGCCCCACTGACAAGAAGGGGGAAACCGAGACTCCAGAAGCAGAAACTATCTCCCAAAGCCACACAGCTGGGAGTGACCAAGGGACAATCAGACACAGGCTTGGGGAGACCTAGACTCGGGCCCGGGCTCGGCTTCCACCTCAAGGGACAGCTTTGGCCAGCCCCTGCCTCCCTCAGGGCCTCTCTTTCCTCCCACGGTGTCCCTGAGAAGAGGGAGGGGCTGCCTGTTTCCACTAAGGTCATGTCCAGGCACGGACAGCCCCCCACCAGCCTCAGAATCACCCCACCCTCTCTCAGCCATCTAAGGCACCTCCCACAGGAGATGGGGACCCAGAGCCTCTCTGTCTACCCAGGTTGCTACTCACCCAGGGGCTCATTCAGTTCTAGGAGGTGGGTGCTGGGATCCTGCTGGCTCCCTGGGGCTGGTCCTCCTGTCAGAAGGAAACTCTAGGGGACACAGACAAAGCCGCCATCATCATCATAATCATCACCATCATCACCATCATCATCATCACCACCATATCCAAGGAGGCAGGATGGGACAGTGGTTACGGGCACTGTGGTGTTCAGTGGCCGCTTATTGGCTGTGAATTTGGGTGAGTCACTGTCGCAGACGTCCTCCGTGGGTCCCTCCAGAGCCTTGTTCTCCCCTTCTTCGGTGCCCCAGCGGGCTGACCTGTGCGTGTCACATGTTGACTCCATCAACATGCAACCTTGCTCTGTGTGTTCCTTTGAGGTTCACATGATGGGAGATACCAGCAGGTGGGAGGAGGAAGACAAGGGGTATTTGATCTTCTAGCTGCTTCCCTGCTGGGTCATCTTGGGTTGGCTGTGTCCCTCCATGGAAGGTTTCAGCTCTTACAAGGTGGACCCTACTCTCTCCAGGATCCAGTGAGCAGCCCCCTGCCCTGTGCCTTCAGGCTAGGGATGGTGTTGCTAGCCCCAGGGTGATGCCTACACCTTTGCCAACAGTCCTGTTACTAAATTCTCCTCAACACCCCATTGAACATGTTCTCTGTTTCCTGTCCAGTCTCTGACTGATACAGTTGCTTAACCTCTTGTGTGTAAATGTGAATAATAATAATAATGATAATATTTCAAGAGTGGCTGTAGGGATTGAATAATCATGCAAGGCACTTTGTGCAGTCAGCGTCTGGCACGTGGTAGGCACTCAATAAATAAGAGCTGTTGATATTAACAACCATACTCTCATGTTCAAACAGCCCTGTTCAGAGTGAGGAGCCCGAGGTGCTCTCTTGTTTGGTTGGCTTTTATACGCCCATTTATCAATAGCCCACTAAGGAGCAGCTAAGGGCCTGATTTCATTACGTCTCAGGCCAGTCCTATGAAATGTAACTATCTGCTACTTCCCAGATGAGGAGACTGAGGCTGAGAGTGGTGACGTCACCAACCCAAGGTCTCACAGTTACTGAGTGACGGACCTGGGACTCGAACCCAAGTCAGTCTGACTCTAGTGTCTGTACTCTTAAAGCTACACTAATAATCCAAGGCCAAGACCTGTGCTAGGTTTGGGAGGGAGTGTTCCATGGGAGCAGAGAAGATTCCCAGAGATATTCACCCTTGTCATTTCTCCCCTTACCCTGCTTATTTTTTCTTCTTAGCACTTACCACCAACTTACGTCTATTTGCAAAGCCCTTCGATACCTGTTGCCTGAACCAGCAGATCAAGGTCCTAGCCCTAGCTGGATGGCTGACCGTCCATTTGACCTTCAGCCAGGCCCTGCCTCTCTTGTTTTTCCATCTATAAAAACTAGGTTTAAGCCTGCTGGGTTCTGAGGGCCAGAGAATCCCACGAATCCCCACACATACCAGGCTGAGGGGAGGCAGCAGGAAGTTTCCGGGTTCTGGGCTGGGGGACCGTTTGGGGGGTCTCACTCCCAGCAGCTCCACCCCCTCTGCCTCGTCCTCTGAGCTCTGGGCCAGGGCCCTGGAGGAAGACAGGCAAGAATCTCAGAACCCAGCAAACCTGGGCAGGTGTGGGCACCAGTGTGAGCAGGTGATGAGCGTTCATTCACTCCCCCAAGCACCTATTTATTCCTTTACTCATACAGCCACGAATCCATCCATTCATCCATCTGCAAATCCATCTTCCCATTCATCTACCCAGTGATCCATCACCCAGCAACCCACCCACCTATACAACCACCATCCGTCTATCCTTCCATTCGTCCACCTATCTATCCATCCACTCAGCCACCCACTCCCCCATCCATCCATCCATCCATCCATCCAACTACTATATTCACTAATTTCCTCCCTCTCTCACTTCACAAATCTTTATTAGGCACCCACTGTATATCCAGCTCCATACTGAAAGCCTTGGAAAATAATGAGATGTATCCATGAAAGTCTTATAAGGATAGTAACGAGACCACCCTGGAGACTAAATGGGCACATGCCTACAATTTGGAGAGCAAAAACTTGAGTATTAGTAGTGTAACATCTTTGGAAGGGGGACATGCATCCTCTGAAATTATATGCGAAATCATGTGTCTATATGTGTGTGTAAATCTTCTGGGGAAGGGTCCATGGCTTTCAACAGATATTCAAAGGTGTTAGGGAACTTAGTTCTAGGCAGTTTCTCTGACACCGTGGCGATGTCCTCTTCACTATGACAAAAATTGTTACTAGGCCAGATAGAAATATATTCTAAAGGAGAGGGCCGTGGTTGACTGGTGGGATTTGGATAAACAATGAGAACAGTGGAGGGCACTCCAGAAGGAAGGCACAGCCTAGGCAAAGACATAAAGTTTGAAACAAACATGACATGTGCTGGGGACACTGAGGGCCTGGCTGGAGCAGACGTCAGAGTAGAAGGAATAATAAGGGATGAGGCTGAAGTAGGAGGCAGGAGAGAGATGGGTTCAGGGACCTTCTCTACACTTTTTTTTTTTTTTTTTGCCACGCCACTGCTCACAGGATCTTAGTGCCCCGACCAGGGATTGAACCCACACCCTCAGCAGTCAAAGCACGGAGTCCTAACCACTGGACCGCCAGGGAATTCCCTCTACGCTTCTTTACATCCCACCTCTACTGTGGCTCACCTCTTCCGAGCCCCAGCCATGGGGGAGGATGCTGAGGGGTCCCCTCTGGAGGGGCTGGAACAGCTCAGCCGGGGGTCACTCCCCCAGCGGGGCAGCAGGGAGGGCTCAGGGGTTGGGGGCGACATGCCGTGGAAGCTCCGTGCACGGGGCCGGGGAACAGCCCCTGGAGGTCTGTGGTAGGCCCTGGGTAGCTGCTCACTGGAGTTGAGCTGGAAGTCATCATCCATGGAGATGTAGGGGGCCAGCATCTCCAAGTCCAGAGCATCGACGTCCTGCGGAGGGCAGGAGGGAGTTAAGAGCATGAGCCTTGGCCTTGGGTGGGCCCGGGCTAGAGTCCCAGCTCCACCACTTCTGAGTTGTGTGCCTGAGGTCAAGAGTCTGAGCCTCAGTTTCCTCATCTGTAAAATGGGTAGAAGGACTCTGTGGTAGCCAGTTGCCAAGATGGCCCCCAAGGATCCTCACCTCTTGGTTTTCACACCCTAGTTTAGTCCCCTACTATGGTGACTAGGGCTGACCTGGTAACAATAGGTTATTGAGGAGATGATGGTGTGTGACTTCCAACATTAGGTTGTAACGATACTGTGGCTTCCGTTGTTGCTGTGCTCTCTCTTTCTCAGGTCACTGGCTCTTGAGGGGAGCCCTCTGGAGAGGCCCACAAGGCAAGAAACAGACCTCTTGCCAACAGCCAAGAGAGGGATCTCGGAAGTGGATCTTCTAGTCCCAGTCAAGCCTTCAGATGACTGCAACCCTGCGTGACATCTTGACTGCAACCTCATGAGAGACCCTGAGCAAAAGCCACCCAGCTAAGTGGCTCCCAAACCCCTGACCCTCAGAAGGTATATGAAGTAATACACGCTTGTATTAACCTTCGAAGTTTTACAGTAATTTGTTATCCAGAAATAGATAGCAAATAAGATTTTGATAAGGAGTTTGGGGTGTGGCTGTAACAAAAACCTAAAATGGGAGAGTGGCTTTTGCACTGGGCAGTGAGCAAGGGCTGGAAGGACTTTGAAGGGCCTGTTAGAGGAGGCCTAGATTGCCTTGAACAAGGCATTGGTCAAAATTTGAACCATGAGGAGCCTGCCACGGAGGGCTTGAAGGCAAGTGAGGAACACGTTAACCGAAGCTGGCGGAAAGGTTTTTGCTGGGAAGTGGCTGAAAGTTTAGCAACACTGTCACCTGCACTTTCGTGGAAAGTAGAAAATGTAACTAGTAAGCTGGGTGATCCAGCTAAGGAGATTTCCAGCCAAAGTGTTGAAGGGGCTGCCTGATTTCTTCTTGCTTACTTGGAGTAAAAGGCAAAGGGAGAGAAAAGATAAAGGAAGAAATGTTAAACAGGAAGGAGCTGGGGCTTGAAGGGCTTGAAAATTCTCAACCTCCCTGTGTACTGAAGAATTTTACCCAAAAAGAGGTTCGGCCTTTGTCCTGGCTCCTGGGAGGTGACATCTAAACCCTTGGAATTTCCCAAGTGATAGGTGGGTGTGTCTTGGCTACTCGTGATGGACCCCTTGGACCACACCTGATAGTTTATTCTGACAAGACAACTCAGGACGGGGACTATCCATGCCAGAAAGGCCAACCATGGGATTTGAGGTCTGGGGCTTTGGGCCACGTGAAATCAGCCTGACCTCCAAGGAAAATGTGTGAGTGTGCTGGGGAAAGTGGAGATGGAGGTGGAATTCAACTACATTGGCAATAACTCAGTTGATCATGCCTACACAATGAAACCTCAATAAAAACTCTGGAGACCAAAGCTGGGGTGAGCTTCTAGGACTGGCAGTATTCCATAGACATGTTTCCACACATCAATGCCAGGAGGGTAATACCATCCCTGGGGACATGAAAGCTTTGAACTTGGGACTTTCCCAGTCCCAGATTCCACCCTATGAATTTCTTCCTTTGGCTATAATATTCTTTTGCTATAATAAGACTGTAATCATAAATACAGTGCTTTCCTTAGTTTTATGACTAGTTCTAGTAAATTATAAAACCTGAGGGAGCCCATGAGAATCTCTGAATTTGTAGGCAGCTGCTCTGAAGTGAGGGTAGCCCTGGGGACCCCCAAACTTGTGGCTGACGTCAGAAGTCTTGGGCAGACTTGACAGTCTGGAGGACTGTGCCCCTCCCCTTGGGTTTGGCTGACTCTGGGAATTCCCCAGATGGCAAGTGATGCTAAAATTAAGAAATAGTTTCTGAGCAAAGAAGGGCACTCTCGGGAAAGCATGGTCTAAAGATTAAGCCCAGGGTGCGTTTATAAAATTCCTTGTTAAGACCTCAGAAAGACAAAAGGTGGTGCCTAGAATATCCTCAGTCAGACAAAAGGTACTCTAGGGTTTAAGGATGTGCCTCATAGGTCTTCTCAATCAAACAATAGGGCTTCTATTAAACCTCAGGGCACTGTCACTCAGCCATCTCAACAGAAGCCCGAGGTAGGGAAGGGTTTATCTCAGAGATTTGTGGGTATGGCTTTTGTCTAATGGAGTGAACTCCAAAGAGATTCATTTAAGACATACAAAGTTTTTTGTTTTTTGTTTTTTTAAGAGACTTATATGCACAGAAGCATTGCCAGCTTGGCCTGAAAGCGACAAAGATGGTACAAAATGAAAAGAGACCTTTGGGCCATCAAAGTTCTAAAAGCAGGAAGCAGGTTATGAAAACCACTCAGCTGCAAATACATGTTACCTTTTTATGAAAAAGGAAGGATGACTCAGAGTGAATTGCCAAGAGCCCAGAGGGTGGAGCTAAGAACCATGGAGAAAAACTCCTGGGATGTTTTTGAGTCAGAATGGGTTCTGACCAAGGAACTTTTGATATTTGCCCAACTGGATTTCAAAACTGCTGTGGACCAGTGATACCTGTGTGCTCTCCTTTCCCCCTTTTTTTTGAATAGGAGTGTTTTTGACAGTTATTCTCTGCCTGTTCCATCACCGGATGTTGGGTATGTGGGTGGCAGACAACTTGTCTCTTTAGTTCACAGACCAACAGATTGAGAGGAACTGTATTTGAGGTGCTTTGCCACACCTAGACCTGATTGAGGTGACGAGATTCTGGACTTAAAGTTGATGGTGTAGTGGGAAGAGACTTTGGGGGACTTGGGAGGGGGTGAGTGAGTTTTGTGTGAAGGAGAGACATAAATCCCAATGGTCCTTGCCTTTTGGTGTTCCCACTTGTTTGTGGCTGCCTTCCACATTGTACCAGGGTTGGTCTGTAGGACCAATACAATACAGCAAAAGTGATGGTATGTCACTTCTGAGATTAGGTTATAAAAGACTGCATCTTCTGTCTTAGGTTCACTCTCTGTCTCTTGGATTACTTGCCTTGGGGGAAGCCAGCTGCCATGTTGTGAGAATGCTTAGGCAGCCTCTATGCAGGCCTGCATGGTGAGGAACTGAGGCCTCCAGCCAAAGCCAGTGCGGGACTGAGGCCTGCCAACAACCATGTGTGTGAGTTTGGAATTGAATCCTCTAGCCCCAGATGACTATGGCCCTGCCTGAGAGCTTGACTTCAACCTCATGAGAGACTCAGAAAAAACCATCCAGCTAAGCTGCTCCCAGATTCCTGATTCTCAGAAATTGTGTGACACAATAAATGTTTGGGTTTCTTTTTTAAGTTTTTTTTTTTTTTGATGTGGACCATTTTTAAAGTCTTTATTGAATATGTAGCAATATTGCATCTGTTTTATGTTTTGGTTTTTTGGCCCTGAGGCATGTGGGATCTTAGCTCCCTGACCAGGGATTGAACCTGCACCCCCTGCATTGGAAGGCGAAGTCTCAACTACTGGACTGCCAGGGAAGTCCCATAAATGTTTGTTTGAAGGTACTGAGTTTTGGGGTAATTTGTTACACAGTGATATATAGCTAATGCATCCATGCCACTGTCATTTATCTCTCCAGACCATCAATCATCCAAACATTATCCATCTATCATCCATACAACGGTCTATCTATCCAGCTACCCATCCAAACATACATCATCCATCCATCCATCCATCCAAATACCTAAGCATTATCCATCCATCTCTCTACCATCATCCACCTAGTGAATTCAATGACCCATCTATCCATCCATCCACTCATCCCCTTAACCATTCCACCATCCTTCTCTAAAACTTAGATATGTCACCCAGAACCCAGAGGTAAAGACTGTTCCTTCCATGCCAGCCCTTACCTGAGCTATATCTAGATCTGTCTCCACTGCCTCAAGGTCTTTCCCAGAGGCAAAGAGTTTGTGTGCATTCTCCACATCCACAAGTAGTTCATCAGGGAGATCAGCCTGTGGGGAGAGAGAATAGAGACTTAAGGAAATCTTGAGCCTGGGAGATGTTAAGCAGTAAGGCAGTTTAAACATTTGAGCTCAGGAGTAGAAGTGAGGGTCAAATGTCAGACAGCTGGGACACCAAAGGGGTCAAATAGCAAATGTGAGTTTCTGCACCTGGGTGTTCAAAAGTCTGAGTGCCTGGGCATAAATTTTTTTTATATATAAATTTATTTATCTTATTTTATTTATTTTTGGCTATGTTGGGTCTTCGTTGCTGCATGCGGGCTTTCTCTAGTTGCGGCGAGCGGGGGCTACACTTCATTGCGGTGCGCGGGCTTCTCATTGTGGTGGCTTCTCTTGTTGTGGAGCACGGGCTCTAGGCGCAGGGGCTTCAGTAGTTGCGGCACGCGGGCTCAGTAGTTGTGGTGCAGGGGCTCTAGAGCACAGGCTCAGTAGTTGTGGCACACAGGCTTAGCTGCTCTGTGGCATGTGGGATCTTCCTGGACCAGGGCTTGAACCAGTGTCCCCTGCATTGGCAGGTGGATTCTTAACCACTGCGCTACCAGGGAAGTCCCTCTGGGTGTAGATTGACAGAGCAAACATCAAAGGTTCGAAAGACCAAAGCCTGAGGCCAAGATATTCTGGCCCTCTGGGGTTAAATGTCTTGGAGTCTGGAGGAAAACAATGCCCAGTCCAGCTTCCCAAGGGTAAAGGGTGAGGTCAAATGTCACAGTCTATTTCTCCGGTGGAGAGAAGATATTTTGGGGGGGGGTCACAAAGGTGGGAATAAGGAAAGTCAAGACCAGATAATATGGACCCCTGAGTCAAAGGTCAGGCTATCTGGACCCTTAAGTAAAAACAGTAACCGTTATGGTCTCTTGAAGCCTTTACTAAGTGCTTCTCATGAATGATTTCGTTGAACCCTCACAATAACCAATGAGGTGGCTACTTGCTGTTATCTGAATTTTGCAGGTTAAGAAACCGAGGCCCCACGTGTCCAGGGTAACACAGCTATAAATGGCAGAGTCAGGATTTGAATCCAGGTTTGTGCAGTTTAAGACATTAGACATTCTGGACTCTCTGAATTCAAACTTCAGAAAACCTGGATGCTTGGTCACAAGCAATGAGGGGGTCACCCATGCCAGTCCCAAACATCCTAGGTTTTGGTCCAGATAACAGCTGAAGAATCTGGAGTCTAGGTCTTGAAGGAACCCCAGACTCATCTCATCCCAGCCTTTCCACTACATAGATGGAGAAACTGAGGCCCAGAGAATAGCAAGGTTCAAGCCAAAGGCCAAAACAGCCTAGATCCTGAGGGCTGAAGTGGAGGGGACTGCTTACCGGAAGAGGACTTCGGGGGCGTCGTGGGGCTGGGGGTGCGCTGGGGGTAGCGGCTACTGAAGTCCCATCCAGGATCGGTGCCAGGAGGCGACGGAGGTCAGGGCTACAGAAACGACGGGGGTCAGCGGCCAGGGCGGCCTCACTCAGGGCAGGGGGGTGCAGGAAGGCTAGGATCCGGGGACCAGAGGTGTCTGCTGGACACATCAAGATGGGGAGGACACAGGATGGTCACCCAGGGCTGAGAGGCAGAGCCCTCTGTCAACCCCCGGGAGCATAGCTGACTAGGTCATCAGCGTAGACCCCGTTCACAGTGCTGCTGAGTCCTGGAGAACTCCTGCTGTCCCTTCAGTTGCCCTGGAGGGGCTGACATGGGGTGAGGGCACACAGTAGGCTGGAGACTGTAGCAGTTGCCCAATGGTGGGGAAATGTTCTAATATTTAAAATTGACATGGCTGGACCATGGCACGTGACTGACCCGGTTCTCCGGTGGCACAGAGTAACATTCAGCCTGGGGGGCTGTCATGTTAGGAGAAAAGACTGGCCCATGATCCTCAAGGAGATTCTAAGGTCCCTGGAGGTCAAGATGTGGCCCCGAGCCAGTTCGAAGCCAGAAAAGGAAAGGATACGGGGGACCTCATTACCACACCCAGGAGCACGGGTTGCCAGCACCAGTTTGGAGACGGCGAGGCCCTGAAGAACAAACAGGGAGGGAAACTCATCCATCCAGGATTGGAGGGGGTGGGGTGTTAAGCAGAGGAGAAGGAAGAGGTAGCAAGGAGCCAGACGTGGAAGGGTCAAGATTACCGGAAGCCAAAGAACAGTGAAGTGGGAGCACGGAACAAATGGAAAGTGGGGGTGATTGGAAGCCACAGCAGGATTCAGAGCAGAGAGCAACAAGACTGAAGCAATCATCCTGGGGACAGAGGAGAAGAGGGAGGGGGGAAGAGAGAAGGGCGTTCTGGGCGGAGGAAACTACATGTGCAAAGGCCCTGAGGCATGAAAGAGTTTGGTTTGTTCCCAGAGCACTAAGGAAGCTGGTGTGGCTCAGAGAGTAAGAAGGGGAGGGAAGCAGGTCACACAGGGCCAAGCAAGTGGCATTAAGGCACTTGGGCTTTCTTCCAAGCATCCTGGGGACACAACCCCTCCCAGCCCCAGCCCTGCCCCATACCAAGGCTGTCACCAGGACTAGGGGCATCCTTCTGAGAGGGGGTGTCCCGCTGAACGTGTCTGCGAGAGTGTCGCTCCGTTTGCTCCAGGGACAGCACCACTTCGGTCTCTTCCACCCGGCTGGGGTACAGGGCAGAAAGGGGAGTGGGAGTCAGGGAGCAGCCCCCACATATGATGTCCCGTTAGAGGAGGGCAGTCTCATCCGGGGGCTGGTGGGCATTGTGCAGAAAATACTTTGCCACATTGACTTGTTTTAAAGATTTAAATTTTGTTGAATGCTTTTTATTATAATAGCATTGAAAAGAAAATGAAGTGTGTCTTCCCAAGCTCCCTCTGTGGAAGGAAAGGCAGAAAAAAAGAGTTGGCATTTAGCACAGCCTGGGGAGAGAGAGAGAGAGGAGAGACTGAGGGGCCATGAGGGGCAGAGAGCAGGGAGAGTGAAAGGCATGAGAACTAAATATTCTCTTTATAGATATTTACTTATAAATACATTCTTATAAATGTATTGATGAGGAATATGTACTTACTATATTCTTATGTTGCCAAATATGAAGAATTTATGGGGATATATTTTTATGAATAAGAGATTTTATTTATGAAGGTTCTATTCATAGGCATTTGTCACATTCAAGGGAACGAATTTATAAATACATCCTTATGTCCCTCGCGCCTTCCTGCCGCCCCCTCCCTCCGCAGTCTGTAGCTGCAGAAGCAACTCAAATGTTCTCTCTGCAAATTGGCTTCTGGAGAATGGGTCTGGGGTGGAGGACCAGACCTTCATTTGCATCTCATTTGCAGAACAATATCCAGGTCAGAATGTGGGTGGTCCTTCTACCAGCTCTTTGAGAAGCTGAGACCCTTCCCCATCCTCACCCACCCCTTCTGAGCTGGAAACATTCCAATTTAGGCTGGATCCAAAGCCACCCCACCCCTCTTGAAAAACATAAGGTCGCACAGTCACACGTGTATGCACCCTCGGCACTTACAGGCACAAACAGGAACTCCCATATACGCCCAAGTATATACATCAGATATGCACACATGCTCTATACACTTGGGCTCGCATATATGCATACATGCCATATGAAATGCACGCGTTCATTCATTCCACAGACATTTCCTACACAACCAGTAATACTTAGTGGTTAAGAGCAAGGGCTCTGCAGCCAGCAGCCTGGGTTCAAATTCCAGCTCTGCCACTTATGAGCTGTGTGACCTTGAGCATATGGCTGAACCTCTCTGGGCCTCATTTTCCTCTTCTGTAAAGAGGAAATAATAATAGTACCTCCTCCCCAGGTTGTTGTGAGGCCTAAATGAGTTAGTGTATGTCAAATGCATAGAACCGTGCCTGGCACGGGGTGAGCTCTATGTAAGTATTTGCCATTATTGTTTATTGAGCAACTACTGTGTGCCAGACACTGTTCTAGGCGCTGGAGATTCAGCAGCGCACAAGACAGACAAAACTTCCTGCTCTCATGGGGCTTAAATGCTATTGGGAAAAGACAGACCTTCAATAAAAGATATTATTTGTTGGTAAATGTATCTATCTAGTTACAAAATATATATTTCCACTAATGAAGCACTTGAAACATGGCTGGTTGGAATTGAGATGTACTGTCAGTATAAAATACACCCCAGACTGAAAAAATTGAGTATGAAAAAGAATCTAAAATATCTCATTAATAATTTTTAATATTGATTACATGTTGAAATGACATTTTTGGATGTATTAGAATACACGCACATATACCTATATTACAATGTATAATATACTGAATAGTGTATTATTAATTACATTAATTAATAATGTATTACTGATTTAACAATGTATTATTGATGTGATATATTATTGTATTTAATAAAGTATTATTGAAACTAATTTCACCTGTTTCTTTTTACTTTTTTTGGGGGGGCGGGTATAGTTGTTTTACAATGTTGTGTTAGTTTCTACTGCACAGCGAAGTGACGTAGAGTTCCCTGTGCTATACAGCAGGTTCTTATTAGTTATCTATTTTATACATATTAGTGTATAGATGTCAATCCCAATCTCCCAATTCATCCCATCCCCCACCCCTCACCCCCCACTTTCCCCCTTTTTACTTTTTTAATGGCTATTAGAAAATTCAAAATAACATATGTGGCTCATGTCACACTTTTTTTTTTTTTTTTTTTCTGTGGGGCTGGCTTGAGGGATTTTACTTTCCTGATCTGGGATCAAACCCAGGCCCTCAGCAGTGAAAGTGCGGAGTCCTAACCACTGGAGTCCTAACCACTGGACCACCAGGGAATTCCCATGTCACCCTTTTATAGGACAGTAAGTATTAGGGGAAAAAAAGGCGGAGAAGGAGATATGCAATTTTGAAAAGGGCAATCAAGGAAGAAGGCCTGGTTAAACACACAAATAAATAATTACAAATGGTTTTAACTGCTCTGAAGCAAAAGGACAGGACCAGGAGGGAAAATGGGGAGATATGACCTCCTGTAGGGGTTCAGGAAAGGGTCTCTCAGTAAGTAATGTCTGAGCTGAAACCAGAAGGATGAGGGGGCGTCATTCAGGAGAAAGAGGAGGAGGGAAGGGGGAGGAGCATCCTGGCAGAGGAAACCGCATGTGCAAAGGTCCTGAAGTTTGGAGTGATAAGGGGAGGCATGCAGGAGTCAGGTCACACGGGGCCAGATGAGCCATGTTAAGGTTCTTGGGCTTTCTCTCCTGGATACTGGAGAACCACAGAAGGGCTTTGAGCAGGGGAGAGACATGAACCAATTTGTATTTCAGAACCTGCCCCCTGACCTCGGCAGTCGTGTGATCAGTGGAATCCAAACCAGCTTTAGATCTCAGTTAGGAGGTTAATGCTATAAATAAGGTGTGAGATGGTGGTGGCCATGGAGACAGAGAGAAGGGAAACAAACTCAAGATCTATCCCAGAGGCGGATAGAGTGGATGGGGATAGGAGGGGATGAGAAAAAGGATGCAGGAGAGACTTCTAGGTTTCTGGCTTGAGCAAATAAGGTTGTGTGGTTTGGTAGTTATCAGCGTAGCCTCCTGACCAACCTTGGGTCAAAACCCAGCTCTGACATTTACTAGCTGTGTGACATCAGGCGAATGACTTCCCCTCTCTGGTCCTCAGTTTTCTCTCCTCAGAAATGGGGATCGAAATAATTGCTGTACCTCATGGGGTGGTTGTGAGCACAAAGCCCAGGGCCTGGAATATTGTACGTGCCCCGTGCAAGTGAGTTGTATTTTGATGGAGCAGGTGCTCACTGCAACGGAAGGAGGCTTAGGTGTGGAAGAGGAGGGGTGGATTCTACAAAGTGTCAGCACCTGGGCACGCACAAAGAGCCACGCAGCTGCACGCCACACAGTATGTACACAGCACTAAGCATGATTCATACCGTATGCTTCTTATCTCACTGTTACTAAGTAAACACCTATTCTTTCTTCACCCATTTTCTGCCAGTAAAACTGAACTCGCCAGATTGAAATTCCAGGGCCTGGCCATCAAAAGGCAAATCTTCATAATGAGTAAAAGGAGCTTGCCGGAAGAGATGGGGGTGGGTCCCCTCTCCTTAGCTCTGACAGTGAGGAGACTTCTTCCCAAGGCAACAAGTTATTCAAAGATTCTGATTTGAAAGGGTGTTAAGGAGAGAACATTCCAAAGATGATCAGCCTTGTTTTCTTGTGTATGAAAACTTATACGAATATTCCTGTTCCCAACCTCTCTTTTCTAATAGAATCTGTTCTTGATCAAAAACACCCAGGGGAACGCCTATGGCTTTAGAAATGAATGCCATGTCCTGGAAGATAATCTTCAAAGAATAGCTGTAAGTCTCGGTCTTAGGTGATAATTTGCTGCCCTCGTCACAATGTTGTCATGGTGAAAAACTTCTAAGATGCATGATGGAAGCGGGGGAAAGACTATGATTCACCACTACACACCCATTAGAATGTCACCCAATGAAGACAAAACAAGACAAAAACAGACAGTACAAATGCTGGCAAAGATGTGGAGGAACTGGAACCCTCACGCATTGCTGATGGGAATGCAAGAGGGCACAGCCACTCTGGAAAGCAGTTTGGCAGTTTCTTAGGAAGTTAAACATACACTGACCATATGACCCATCCGTTTCATTCTTAGGTGTTTGCCCAAGAGAAACAAAAACATATGATCTCACAAAATCCTGGATGAGAATGTTTACAGTAGCTTTTTTCATAATTGCCCAAAATAGGCAACAGTCCAAATATCCTCCAACTGGCGAATGGATAAACTGTGGTCCATACATATTCATACCATAGAAGATTACCTAGCATCAGAAAGGAACGTATTGACACACACCTCAACATAGATAAATTTAAAATATATTAGGCTAAGTGAAAGAAGCCAGGCTCAAAGGCTACATACTATAGAATTTCGTGTACATGACATTCTGGAAAAGGCAAAATTCTAGAGTCAGAGAACAGATCAGTGGTTGACAGAGATGACTGGGGGTGTGGAGTGGGGTTCACTGTGAAAGAATTTTTTTGGGTGATGAAACTACTCTATAGCTTTTTTGGGGGGCCACACTGCGTGGCTTGTAGGATCTTAGTTCCCTGACCAGGGATTGAACCCAGGCCCCTGGCAGTGAGGGTACGGAGTCATAACCACTGGATCGCCAGGGAATTCCCTACTCTATAGCTTGATTATGGTCGGGGTTACACGATTCCATGCATTTGTCGAAACTCAGAGAAGCGTATACCAAAAAGAATGAAACTTCTCTATGTAAATTACACATCAATTTTTAAAAAGCAAAAAAAGCCCCCAAGATTCAGCTAGATTTCTTACTTTAACTTGAATATAGAATCCTTTTAGTTTAAATTACACGCTCACACACATTTGTGTCTACATGCAGATACGTGTGTGGCCAGTCACACGTGTTCGACATACGTGTACCTGTGCACATTCCCTCTCACACACGTGTGCACCATACACATGCACACCTGTGCATATACACACACACACCCCTGTTCACACATATGCAGACCAGACGAGAACCACACACATAGTCACCCCACCTCCTTCCCGCTTACCTGATCAGGAAATGGACGCAGACGATACTCTCAGACTGGGGGCCCCGGCCCCCCGACACCACTGTGGCCTGGGTCTGGGTCCACAGGTAGCCACCACTCCGGGCCAGGAAGCGGTACTGCCCCGTTACTGCCTGGCCCTTGCTCAGCACTGGGGAGGGGCATGGTGAGGGGTTAGGGCAACTGGGGAGAGAAGGCCGTGGGAGCAGGGTGCTGGGTATGAAGGGGCCAGGGAAGAGAAGGTTCCTTGGGACTTGGGGAAGCAGGCAGCTGGTGTTGGCTGGGGCCATGCAGCACTGGAAACGGAACCTGAACACGTACAGGTATGGATGCTCTGGCCGACTGCATCTGAGTCCAGCGCATGGATGTACTCATAGGCAGAACAGCCAATCAGGTCATCGGGGCTGTAGCCAGCAACCTCCGCAATCCTGAAGTGGGTGCAGTGGACCCCGGTCAGTTCAACTGGCGAAAGTGGAGGGTGGGTGAAAGGAAGGAGAGGGGGACACGGGGATGAAGCCAGCAAGACAGAGAGAGACAGGGTTGTAACAGAGAGAAAGGGAGAGTAAGAAATAGAAAAAGGGGTGTGGCCGGTTGAATAATGGCCCCTGAAGATGTCTCCGTCCTACTTCCCGGAACCTGTGAATATGCTACCTTACATGGCAAAAGGGACTTTGCAGGTGTGATGAAGTTAAGCATCTTGAGATGTCGAGATGATCCTGGATTATCTGGTTGGGCCCAGTGTAATCACAGGAGTCCTTATAGGAGGGGAGTAGGTGATCAGAGTGAGACTAGATGTGATGATGGAGGCAGAGGCTGAAGTGATGCGCTGTGAAGGTAGAGAGAGGGGCCACGAGCCAAGGAATGTAGGAGGTCTCCAGAAGTTCTCGTGGCAAGGAAACAGATTCTTCCCTGGAGCCTCCAGAAGGAACATAGCCCTTGATTTCAGCCTCATAAGACTCATTTCAGACTTCTCACCTCCAGAACACTGAGATAGAGAATTTGTATTGTTTTGAGCCACTACGTTTGTGGTAACATGATACAGCAGCCATAGGAAGCTAATAGGGGAGGAGAGAGAAGGTAAAAATGGGAAGAGTGATGAAAAGAAAGACCAAAAAGGGGACTTCCCTGGTGGTCCAGTGGTTAAGAATCCTCCTTCCAATGCAGGGGACGCAGGTTCGATCCCTGGTCGGGGAACTAGGATCCCACATGCGTGGAACAACTAAGCCTGTGTGCCACAGCTAAAGAGCCTGCATGCCGCAACTACAGAGCCCACGCACTCTGGAGCCCGCGTGCCACAACTAGAGAGAAGCCCACGCACCGCAATGAAAGATCCCGCGTGCCACAACTAGGACCTGAGGCAGCCCAAAGATAAATAAATAAATATTACAAAAAAAAAAAAAAAAAAGAAAGACAAAAGAGAACGTGAAAGAAATAGGAGGCGGGAAGAGAAAGAAAGAAAGTCACAAAAAGAAAGATAAAAAAGAATGAATAGAAATAAAAAGTAATCACGATGATAATGATTTAAAAAAATAGGCACTTCTAGAGTGCTTTGTACCAGGCAACTCACTGAATGCTCAGAACAACTGTTCAAAGTAGGTTCTGCTATCACCCCATAAGACGGATGAGGAAAGTGTGGCACAGAGAGGTGAAGTCATTTGGCCAAGGGTGCACAGCCAGCATTTGAACCCAAGCAGTCTGAACCCAGATACGAAGACCCACAGACAATTCAGAGACAGAGAGATACACAAAGACAGAGATAGATGGAGTCAGAGAGATAGAAACAGAGGAGAGAGAGAAGCTGGGGGGTAGGAGAGGAGACGTAAATGAACTTGGGCAGAAAGGAAGAGGAGGAGCCAGGCTGGCAGGTGGTGGGTGGGCCCCTGGCTCCTGCCCACCTCTCGTCACAGTAGGTGAACTTCATGTCCAGGCTGTGGCGGCTGAGGAAGGCCCCCCGGCCCAACGGGGGCTCCAAGCTGCCAGGGTGGGGGATGGCTTCACAGATTAGCACCAGGCATTGCAGGGGGGGCTCCAAGTTGGGGCTCCCGGCCGGGGAAGACTGTGCAGGGGGTTTGTAGGCCCTCATGTGTCCAGAACAGTGCAGTACCTGGTGGGCAGGGAGCGAGGCAATGATACACCTGGGCCTAGGGCTACCCAAGGGGCTGGGAGGTATATCCCTGCGGGCCCCTCCCCTCAGGGAGCTGAGAAGTAGAAACCCCTGAGGATTCTAGAGACCCAGCTCAGGGAGCTCTGAGGACCCCCAGACCCCAACCCCACAGAGACCCAACCTAAGAAGCTTCTGACAATCTCTAGATTCTTAAGACTCAGGGAGCTCTGAGGACCCCAGATTCCAACCCCATGGAGACTCCAGGCCCAGGACGCTGAGGACCCCCAGCCCCAGACCCACAGAGACCCAGACTAAGAAAGGATACAAGGACCCCCAGATCCCCAACCTCCTAGGTACCCAAAGGATGCACTAGACCCAGCCTGAGAATGCCCCACTGGATCCCTGGCCCAGGAGACTCCCGGACTCCAAGCCACTGTGAGAACTTTAGCGCTCAGGTCCAGCCCCGGAAGTTCCCTCGCCCTCCTCCAGGCCAGGCCCTGCCCACCTTCCAGGTGGCCGCCTTGAGGTTGAGGGTGCGCCCGCGGCTGGTGAGGGTGCTCTTCATGCGCAAGGAGAAGCACCGCTCGGTGGGGGCCTCCGGCTTCTTTTTGGACAGGCCTGAGGAGGGCCATGGGAGCGGGGAGGGGGAGGGGAGAAGCAGGTCACCGGGCAGCTTGGGACAGGGCCCAGTCCCTCCAGCACCCTGGTTACTAAACTCTCCCCAGCCTCATCCCCCAAATTGAGACTTCCGACCCACAGAGGGTCTCCACGGGGTATGCTATGCTCCTTTAGACCCCCAGGGTGGAGCCATGTCCCTGTATTCCCCTGGGGCAGGGCCACGTCCTCTTCATCCCATTTTTTTCAGTCCAGTATTTCAGAGGGGGAGGAGATATGTTGAAGGAAGGATGGAGCCTCAGTTTCTGTTAATTTGGGGGCAGAGATCTCCAAGGACTCACTCTGCCGGGGGGTCAGGGCGTCCTGAAGCTCCTCTTGGTCACAGGGATGGATAAAATCAAAGATACTGTGTCCGATCAGCTCAAGCTGGGAGGGAGGGAAGCAGGGGGTGTCTTAGAGGAAAAGCATTTTTACCAGGGCCTCTGACCCATCTCCTCCCTCCCATCCTCATCATCCTGTCTTAATTCATGAGTCTGGATTATTTCCCCGGTCTCCTTATTCATTCATTCATTCATTCATTCATTCCTTTCTTCGGCATATAATTTGCTGGGCACCCTTCTACATGGTACGGGCACAGCAGTGGCTATGAAGACAAAATCCCTGCCTCTCAGAGCTTACTGGCTAGTGGCGGGAGACAGCCAATGAACAAACAAAACAACACACATGCATAAAACAATATACTAAGTGATATGAAGAAAACTAAAGCAAGGTAAGATGATGAAATGATGGGATGCTATCTTAGAGGCAGTAGTCAGGGACACTTTCTTGAAGAAGTGACATTTACACAAATTGCTGAACAAAGCCAGTGAGGTGGCTCTCTGGAGTAGAGTGTTCTGGAAAGAGGGAACAGCAAGTGCAAAGGCCCTGAGGTGAGACCCTATTCCAATTCCATTTGTTGTGCAAGCCGAAGACCCAACTCCTTATTTCAATTCAGGAAATGAGCCTGGTGCTGGGAGGAGGTGACACAGATGAAAGGGGACCCACAGAGCTCACAGTCCAGAGCTAATGCTGAATCGGGGAGGAGTGAGACCTTGTAGTTGGATTTGAATCTGAACTCTGCCACTTCCTAGCTTTGGGATCTTGAGACATTCACCTGTCTGAGCCCAAGAGCTCAAACTAACGGAGAAATTGGTACCAAGAGTGGGATAACAAGGCAGGGGAAAGGAATGGATGCCAACTGTGGAGCCCATTTATGTGAGCTAAGAAGAAGAATGGTATTGCTGTAAGGATCAGCTGAAATTAGTTCTACTCTCTAAGTGTCTCTTGTTTGTCTTCCCATCCCCAGGTCCCTAATTCTACTTCTTTTCTCCCACTTGGGGCCCTGCATCCACTTCCTTATGGATTTTCCAGTCGCTAGTCTTGCTCCCTCTAATTCTATCTCTGTGAAGTACCTAGAGGGATCTTTCTAAATAAAATAAAATTCTGATTCCACCTTTCTGACACAACCGCTCCCCTGCTTAAAATCTTTCCATGGCTCCCCAGTGCCCTAGAGATAAACCTTCTCTTTTGGTCCTAAATTATGTCCTCTCTAGCCTTTTCTCTCTCACTTTCTCCCATTGCACTCTGCACCTAGCTTGGATCAACGTCTTTATTTCCCCCAAATGCTCTGTTTTATCTCACATCTGTGTCTTTGCATATTCTGTTCCCTTGGCCATGTACATTGCCAGTCTTCTCTGGTCCCAACCATTCGCCATACCCTTTGACTGGCTAAGCCCTTCAGGTTTTAGCTCAGATGTCTTCTCCAGGAAGCCCTCAATTCCCACCCAGGCTGGGTCAGGTACCACCCTCCACCCCCGGCTTGTACAGCCCCCTAGGCTGCCGCACCCCAGCCCTGACCATTCTGAATCTTCCTGTCTGGTGACATATTTGTCTCCCCTCTGCACTGTGGCCTTGTAAAAATAGGGCTAAGGTGGTTCTGGTCACCTCTGTATCCCAGCATCACCTGCCCAAAGCAGGCAGCTCCTCTTACCTGACTGAGGCCCAGGTGTTTGCTGACATTCTCTGACAAGTAAGCCATGTCTCCCTCGGCGGTGAGCACCATAACGAAGCCCTCCAGGGCCTTCAGGTAGCAGGCATCCAGTGGCTCGCCCCCTGCTCCCACCTGGTTCCACTCCCCTGGTGTCCGGACCAGGATGGATGGGGCGTCTCTAGTCAGCGGTAAGCCCACCCTGGCTAGCCTCCCTCTGCTTTCCTTCACTCAGAGGAACTTATAGGTACCTCCAGGTGAGTGGGGCACATCCCAGTGGCTTGGAGTCCAAGGAAGAGGGCAGGACCACCAAGGACTGGAATTCTAAGGGAGCAGAGCCTCCCAGGGGTACAGAATTCTAAGGAGATAGGGGTTTCCTAAGGGAATAGAACTCTAAGGAGGGCAGAATCTTAAGGGGATGAAATTTCCAGGGGTCAAAATTCTAAGAAGCCGGGGCCTAGGAGGAGTCAGAATTCCAAGGGGGCCAACCTTCCCAGGGGTTCAGAATTCTTGGGGCAGGACCTTCCAGATCGGCGGGATTCTAAAGAAGCAGGGACTCCCAAGCAACAGAATTCTAAGGAGGCAGAATTCTAATCTAATGGGCAGAGCCTGCCAGAGGATGAGTCCACTTTCCCCATAATAAAAGCTTTTCAGGGTCCTGGGATTCCAAGGGTGTGTGTGTGTGTGTGTGTGTGTGTGTGTGTGTGTGTGTGTGTGTGTGTGTGTGTGTGTGAAGGCGTCCTACAGAGAATTCTAACAGGGAGGGAATTCAAGGGGATGGCTACTAAGGGGACAAGCAATAGAACTAGGGACCTGAGGAGGTGAAGCGGGACTCTCTCAAGTAATTAAATATTGGGCAGTGAAGCCTCCTGGGTATATTGATTATAAGGGAAGGAAGCCTAGCCCAGAAGATCTCCCAGGAGATCAAATCCTAAGGGTCCAGACGCCTTAGGGAGTTAGCCGGCCTCCTATTCCCTAGGGTTCTAACTCTAAGGAGAGGGAGCTTCCCAAGGGCGCATTCCAACGGGCGGGGCCTCACAAATGATAGACTTTTAAGGGGGCGGGGATTCCTAAGAAACTGGGTTCCGATTGGCCCAGAACTTGAAGGGGGCGGGGCCTCTCCCACTAAGTGGATTCCAGAGGGGTGGGGCTTCGCCGGGAAGACATCGGGGGGCGGGGCCTTGTGGAGATGAGGCTTCCCGGAGGAGGGGCCTCCCTGGGATGTACCTTTCCGAGAGCGGGGTCTTGCTGAGGTGGGAATTCCCGGGGGCGGGCCTCACCTGCGGCGCAGAGTTGGTGCATGCGCAGGTAGCTGATGGTGAGGCGCATGATGGAGGCCTTGTCCAGGTGGGCGCTCACCCCGCGCGCGAAGGGCAGCGTGTGCGCCAGCTGGTACAGCACCTCGGTCTCCTGGCTGCGCCGGCTGCGGGCCGCATCCCGGGACTTCTCCTTGCGCAGCTCCGTGCTCGACCTGCGGGCATGGGCAGCGTTCACTGGCGGCGCCCCGGGAAGGGAAAGAGTTGGATGGGACAAGCACGTGGGTTGCTGCCACATGGGGCTCGGGTTCAGAAAGGGAGGGCAGAGCCGCGACTGTGCTGGCCTCGCAGTGTGGCCCGGGCGAGTTGCCGGAGCTCTCTGGGCCTGGGTGGATTATGCTGCGGAGTCGCTCCTTGCCTCAGGTTTTATCTGTCCCCGCGTCAGCCCATGCCGCCCTCCGGTGCTTCACTCCTCTCCGAGGCGTGCCCAGGGCCGCTCTGTCCCCTCCCTGACTTATCTGCTGTTTATTCTCGGGGCTTGGGAAGCCTGGGGAACAGGGAGGCCTCTGGCTGGGAGGGGGCTGGCAGAGCTGGCCAGGAGCCAGGGAAGGGAGGGCGCAAGAAGATGCCTGCAGCCCCCCAGGCCCCCTGCCCTACAGCCTCCCAGAACCCCCTCTTCTGCCCTTTCCCCTCCTCAGCTGAGCTGAGTCCTCAGAATCTTGGAGTACAGATCTCAAAGTCCAACGACCCACCAACAGGGGCCCTGCCAGGGTGACACAGCAAACCAACCCCAGGGCCAATGGCTAACCACTCATCCCTGCCCTTTAATCCACTTCAAATGCCTGAATTCTGCATGTGGGGTTGGGAGGAGAAGGATGAGTGTCATTTTTTTTCAGAAATATCTGCCACTTATCCAGCTTTTACTATTAGGTCAGACCCTGTGCCAAGTGTGTAACTTACATTAACCCGTTTAGCTCAGACATCCCTAGAAGGAAGGTAGTAACATTTTCCCCATTGAACAGATGAAGCCCAGGCACAGAGAGGTGCAGTGCTTGCCCACAAGGAGTGAAGCCAGGGTTTGAACGCTGGTCTTCCTGAACTCTTCAGTTTCCTCTGTTGTATGGCCCTGGGTTTATCTCCAGATTTTAGTACTTCTCCCTGTTTCTGCCACTGTCTTAAAAGTCAGACTCCAGGGACTTCCCTGGTGGCGCAGTGGTTAGGAATCTGCCTGCCAGTGCCGGGGACACGGGTTCGAGCCCTGGCCTGGGAGGATCCCACATGCTGTGGAGCGGCTGAGCCCCTGCGCCACAACTGCTGAGCAGCCCCCGCTTGCCACAACTAGGGAAAGCCCGCGCACAGCCACAAAGACCCGATGCAGCCAAAAATAAATAAATAAAAATAAACTAAAAAAAAAAAAAAAATTAAAAAAGTCAAACTCCAGGTCTGTCTGAATCCAAATTATAGTTTTGGGGAAAAAAATTATAGAGTATGTTACATATAGTATAGTATATGTAATCTTATCTATATTGATACTATCGATAAAACCATTAATAAGCAGCTCTAAGTTGCTAAGCATTTATGGGTCTGGCATTGCACTAAGTAAGGACTCAGCCTATGTGTACTCATTCAATCCTAAGAAAGCCCTAGGCAGAGAGCACTTTAAACCTCCATTTCACAAAGAGGAAACTGAGGCTCTGAAAAGTGAAGTCCTTTGCCCCAAAAGTCACAAAGCCATTCAGTGGTGGAGCTGGGATTTGAAGTCAGGCAGTGAAGTTCCAAAGCCTTTATTCTTCTGATTCCTTTCTTGTGACGTCCCCGCCAACCTCCATGGATGCAAAACTCTAGGAGGGGAAGCTGCCCTTTCCTAAAAGCCAGAGGCCACTTCTGGGGCACCAACCTCACCCCCAAGCAGGAGACCTGCAGCCCCACCCACAGGCATGATGGAGGGAGGGGAGCGGACTCTCCTGACTCTCCAGATGGGAAAGAACTCCTCAGTGCAAGTGGGTGGGAGGCACAGAAGGGGGCAGCTGGGTGGAGGGAGCCAGCAGTTGCCCTCATCCCCTCCCTCCTGGCTGATGGGGGGCAGGGGCCTCCAGTCCTGCTCTGCCCAGGGGACATTCCGTCCTCCTGTCCCGTTCTGTTCCAGCCCTGTTTGTCTTCCTGCCCAGAGGGTGAGGGTGGGCGGGCCTCACTGAGCTGGGGGCCCAGACAGAGGGAACAGGGAGCAGGGACAGGAACGGGGCTGGAGGGTGGGGTTGGCCCCCCACCTCCCGGGCAGCTGGGCTCTATAATCCTCTCTGTGGCCAAATGACTCCTCCCTCCATAGAAGAAGCTAGCTGGTGGCTACAGCGGGACCCTCCTTCTAGCTCCCAGCCTGTTCTCCGGATGTTCTGACAGGAAGTATGGCCTCTCACTTGCTCCACAGATGCCTGGTCTCTGGCCTTTCCCTTTAAACAGAGTCAGGGCTAGTTCCTCTGGTGCAGGGTTCCAATCTCAACTCCATTACTTATTAGCTGTGTGACTCTGGACAAGTTGCACAGCCTCCCTGAGCCTAAGAACAACACAAACTCATGGGGCTGTTGTGAAGATTAAATGAGTTAATATATGTCAAGGGCTTAGAACCGGGCCTGGCAATTGGTCGGCACTATATAAAGGTTCAACTTTTATTATTCCCCCTTTGTCCACATCAGGGATGGAAGGCTTAGGAGCGTCGTAGGCACTGGAGAAACCCTCGGGCTTCAGTGGTAACGCCATGGTGCGGTGTGTGTATGTGTGCAAGTACACACGTGACTTACACAACACCTTGGGAAGAAGACTAAATCATAGTGATACTAATAATGATGATAGCTTTGGTGGGTCAAACACTCATGAGCTTAGAGACCCCATTAAATCCTTTCAACAAACCCTAAGAACCTGGAAAAGTGATCTCCCTTTTACAGAGTCAGAAACCAAGGCTCTGAGCAATTGCATCACCCACCCAAGGAACCGAGCTGGTAATCCCAGGGCCCTCCACCAATGCACAACCATGCTCAATGCTTCTGTTAGTCTGACCACGTATCTGCTTCTACCCAGAACCCTGTCTGACTTGAACACAGTTTATTGCTCACCTATCGGGTATCCTGCCCCGAAGATCTGTCCCCTCACCGCTTCTCATCTTGAGCGGGTGCAGGGGAGGGGAGGGATAACCCTCATTTTCCAGGCTACAAAACTAAGGCTCAGAGAGCAGTTGCTGGCACAAAGCCACACAGCCAGGAAGCGGGTGAGCTGCAATTTGAACCCTGATTTGGGGGCCTGTGCTCTTAAATGCCATGCCTTGGTGGGCGTGCCACCCAACGGACCCCTGTCCTGCCCCTCTTCTGTCCATTGGCCCCAGTCCCTTCCCCTTGTCCCACCACTGCTGCCTCCGGATTTCCCCAGCTGGCCAGTCTCCCCAGCTGGCCCCAGGCCCAGCCCTGGTCCGTCCCCTTGGCACTGTGCCCAGGTTGGGACGTGCAGCTGGAACCCTGCCACCCTTCCTCTGTGTTCCAGTAGAGAACGGGGGTGGAGCCAGGCTGGGAGGCCCCAGGGTAAGGCCTGGGAATGGGGACTAGGGCTTGGTGCACCCCCCCAACCAGGAGAGGGAGAAGCCCACCTCTTCCCTGCCCTGAAGAACTTGCCACCCGAGAGCAAAGGCATGGAGAAGTGGGGACACCCTTCCCCACATTCAGGCTGCTCCTGGGCCTCTCTCTCCTGATATTCAGCTGGGTACTGGGGGTCTTGCAAAAAGTGTGGAGGATTTGGGCAGGGGCTTAGGTTGAATCCATGCAGGGACTCCTCTTGGCATTGCCCCAAGGTGGCCTAAGAGGGTTTGGGTTTGAGAAGGGACTTGGGGTGGGGGTCGGTGGGAGTCTCTCTACCCCTGACTCTGCTCATTCCTAAGGACATGATAATCCAGTGGGGTGCCTGTACCCAAAGCCCTATGTTCTCTGGGAACCCTCTGACTGGAGGGGCACCCTGGGCCGAGTGCCCATCAGGGACTTCCCAAGAATCATCCTTGCCTGGGGTGGGATGGCAAGGATGGAAGAAGGGAAGGGGGTAAGGGAGTATGGGGGGCCCACTCACCATCACCCTGACCCTCTTTGGCCCTAGCGCCATCCTAGGGGTGCAGGAGGGGATGGAGCGTGGCCGGGATCTGGGTGCGAGTTATGAGTGGGTGGTGCGTGGGCTCGGATGACACCACAGGAGAGGGCTGGCCTTGGATGGGGAGGGGGGAGCGCCCCAGCTCAGCCAAGAGGGGCCCCCACCTAGCCAGGAAGGGGTGCTGGGAGGGGCTAGGCCAGGGCTGGCCTAGAAGGGGTGGGATAGAGTTCCCTGGCAGGCCCAGAGCCAGAGACTAGAATAGAATTGGGGGGGGGGTGTATAAGTGGGGGGGGGTGAAAACATGGGGGTGTGGAAGGATCCAATCAGACCTGCGAAGCCAGGGAGGAGGGAAGGGGGTGAGGCTTCCTGGACGCCTCAGATTGGACAGGAGAAACCAAGGGCGTGGGATATTTTCCGGGGTCCCATGAAAACATGGGCAGATAGGACCCCCTGGCAGTGGACCCAGAGCACGAGTTCCCTGTGCTGCCCCAGCAGATCTGCACCTGCTGGGAAGGGAACACAGAAACCCACCACCTGTCCAGGATGACCCCAGCTGGGCACTGCAGCAGGGGGCGCTTCCCACAGCTTGCACTGAACCAGGCACAGCACCCTCTCTGGAGTCTTCCCCAAATAAGGCTTGGGTGCCCCTTCCCACTGTCACAGGGAGTGGGTGGGAGTGGAGGAGTCAGATAAGAGGCTAGACTTTGGGAAGTGGGTCAGGCTGTTTTCTTGTTCTTAAAGAGGGTGACCCTACCTTCCAGAAGGCCCCTGGGAAGGGTCCCAGGGTGGTTTCTGAAAGGTGACCATCTCTGCCTATTTCTAGGCAACTCAAGGTTTGGGAGACTGTCAGGGAGGGTCCAGTTAAAGAGGGTCTCTCTTCTCTTGAACTCAGAAGCTGACTCCCCATTCCAAGGGACTCCCTATATCTGGGAAGGCTCAATGTGGGGGTACCCCAGATCCCCTAGGACCCTAGGGGTCTGGTGTCAAAGAACAACCTCAATTCTGGGGGCTCGGAGGCCAGAAGGGTCAGTATGTGGAGGGAGAATGCCTCCCGCAGAAGCCTGGGAACTGCTCAAACGCAACCACCCCCAATTCCGTGGGGACCCCGAGTTTCACCCCCAGTCAGGAGGGGAAGCGAACCCGGAACAGCAGGAAATCTGGGATCACGACCCCGATGTCGCTCCTGGCTAGAGGGGCGTGGCAGCCTGGACTTGGGGAAATGCCCCCACCCCTGCAGTCCCCTAGGGTGGAGGGTGCGGCGGGGATGTGTCTCCAACTGCGAGTCCGAGGGGCCCTAGGCTTGCACCCGCGCCTTCCTCACCCGGCTCAGGGGTCGCTGGAAGAGGAGCCCCCCCAATTCTTATCATTCCTGCCCCCAAAGCCCAGTACCTTACGCGCTGTAGCCCCAGCGCCATGACTCGCCAGTCGCCGCTCCGGAGCCCTTCGAGGCCCCTAGCCCCCTCCCCTGCCCTGCGAGCCCCCTCCCCAGCTCCTCCCCCCGCCGAGCGGTTGGCTGCGCAGCGCCCGGCCCGCGACTCTGGTTGGTTGACCGGTCTGTCACTTCCATGAAAGAGGCGGGACAAGAGACGAAGACTTGGAATGCCGGGGGGGCGGGGGGGGGGCAGAGAGAGAGAGGTGTGTGTGTGTGTGTGTGTGTGTGTGTGTGTGTGTGTGTGTGTGTGTGTGTGTGTGTGTGTGTGTGTGTGTGTGTGTGTGTGTGTGTGTGTGTGTGTGTGTGTGTGTGTGTAGAGGGGGCGGGTGCCGTGGAATACACCACCCCCCCCCAGCCATACTCCTTGCCGCGGACTTCTCAGCAGTGTCGCCAGCACGGTGCAAGCAAGGTCGGCTGGCCGCGCCTTCTGGCCCAGTATCTCCCGCCAAGTTCCGACACCAGTACTCTTCTGAACCCACCTAGTTCACTCCAGCCTCCGCCCTCTAACTCGCACCCCCGGCTCACTCCTCCATTTCCTACCCCCGGGTGGGCCCCTCCGACCTCCAATCCCACCCCCTCCAGTGGCCCAGCCCTGCCTCCTGAGTCGCCCAGCTCCGCCTCCTCTCTTTCCCTATCCACTGAGTCCTCCGCTTTTCCTCTCCGCCCCCAACTCCCGACCCCACCCCAGTTCTACAATCCCTCCCCGCTCTGTACCCCATCGTTCCCTCTCAGTCCCCAGCCCCTTCCTTCCACCTTCACCCCTCCATCCCGTGCCCAATCCCTCAGCTCCCCACTCCTCCGGTCTGGCACCCTCTGTACCCCAGCCCCACCTCCTTGCCTCTCTAACTCCCTTTTCAGGTTCTCACTGGTGAGTGATCAAGTTTATGTCAAGTAAATATGTAAAACTCAATCACACCCACTTTTCAAAAGAGCGGAGAAATGATCTTTCTACCAGTGAAGTAAGAAGGGAGAGGCGCAAGGTCACCAAGGAGTGGTGAAAGTGTTACAATTGGATAAGGAACAGGGTGTGTGTGTGTGTGTGTGTGTGTGTGTGTGTGTTGGTGGTGGTTGGGTTCTAATCCACAGCAGACCAATGTTCAGGATGCAGCTTTGGGCAGGGAAGAGGACACTATAGCAGAAGTCTGTGGTTTTTGCCCACCCTAGTGTCCCACTCAGTTTTCTTTTGGGGAACCACTTCTCTCCCCTCTCAGTCTATTTAATTTGAATAGGGCTGGCCATAACCCTCCCCTCACCAGCTCCAGGGACTAGACCTAGCCAGTTTATTCTGTTTTCCTGATCACAGTGATTGGTTCAGGGAAGGTATGTGACCTAATCTAGTCCAGTGAGAACCAACCCTGAGACATTTGCTGCAACTATCACAAAAGAGGTTCTCTTTCTACTGGAGTTGCCAAGCTGGTGGGATGTGAGCCTGGAGCTCATGGGACTCCGTTACCATGAAAGAAGAGGCTTTATGCTGAATGTCAATGCAGAGGAAAGCAGAAATGAAAGTTTGTGAAAGACAGTCCTAACGCTAGCACTTAGGTGCCTGGATCCAGCCATACCTGAAGTCCGTTTTAATCTTAGAACCATTATGGGTTTTTTGGTTGTTGCTGTTGTTGATAAATATTGTTTTATTCATTTACTTTGTGCTTAGATTAGTTGAGTTGATTTCAGCTGCTTACCCCTAAAAGAATCTTGATAAACTGAGAGAATATCTCCTGAGCCTCAGTACAGAGACATGTGAATGAGAGGGCAAAATTAGGAAGGGCTGCAGGAGAAGCAGGTCCTATCCGAGGAAGCAGAGGCTATCTGAGTCATAGCATATAGCCAATCTGAGGATTTATGGTGCCCAAGGAAAACTGGCATTTGTTAAACAAACATTAAAACAGGACTAAAACTTATATACACAGATGTGCCAGGCGTCTATGATCTAGGTTAGTGTTAAACTTCACTTGATGGTTCCTGGCAACAAAGGTGATATGGGAAATGTGTTTTTCGAAACGGTTTCCAATTTTTGCTAAAAGGATATGTTCTTGTTTGGGGCTTCCCTGGTGGTGCAGTGGTTAAGAATCCTCCTGCCAATGCAGGGGACACGGGTACAAGCCCTGGTCCAGGAAGATCCCACATGCCGCGGAGCAACTAAGTCCAGTGCGCCACAACTACTGAGCCTGCGCTCTACAGCCCACGAGCCACAACTCCTGAGCCCGCACACCTAGAGCCTGTGCTCTGCAACAAGAGAAGCCACCGCAATGAGAAGCCCGCGCACCGCAACGAAGAGTAGTCCCCGCTCGCTGCAACTAGAGAAAGCCCGCGCACAGTAACGAAGACCCAACACAGCCAAAACTAAATAAATTAATTAATTTTTTTAAAAAAGGATATGTTCTTGTTTGTCTGGAGAGACAAGTTTTGTTTCTGAGCTGAAGCTTAGGGGAGAGTTTTTCATTATTAAAATGCAGAGTGATCCGAGCCACCAGGAACTATGGGAGCTCGGTGGAGACACCTCACCCAGCCTGGGGGGATTGTCAAGAAGGTTTCCTAAGGAGGAGACCTCTGAACAGAGACTTGAAGGATGAATAAGAGTGAAGAAGGTAAAGAGAGGGGGAGAGAGGGCTTCCCTGGTGGCGCAGTGGTTACGAATCCGCCTGCCAATGCAGGGGACACAGGTTTAAGCCCTCATCTGAGAAGATCCCACATGCCGTGGAACAACTAAGCCCGTGCGCCACAACTACTGAGCCTGAGTGCCACAACTACTGAAGCCTGTACGCCTAGAGCTCGTGCTCTGCAACAAGAGAAGCCGCCGCAATGAGAAGCCCGCGCAGTGCAAGGAAGAGTAGCCCCCGCTGGCGGCAACTAGAGAAAGCCCGCACAACGAAGACCCAACACAGCCAAAAATAAATAAATAAAATAAAAATTTATAAAAAAAGAGAGAGAAAGGGAGAGAGAAAAGTATTCTGGGCAGAGGGAAGAGAATGCAACGGCTTGGAGGCAAAAAAAGAGCTTGGGACCTTGAGATATTTGAAAGGTACCTGTGGCTACAATGTGGAGTGTAAAGAGAGGAGGTGGGCAGTGATGGTGGAATGGTGCATGCAGGTGAGATCAAACCAGATCTGAAAGCCATGAAAGAAGTTTGGGCAATATCCTGGTAGCACTGGGGAGCCATGGCAGAGTTTTGAGCAGGACAGGAACACAATGTGTGCCTTATAAAGATTCCTCTGGTTGCTATGTGGAGAGTGGATAACAGGAGTGAGACTGAAGGTCAGAAAACAGGAAGGAGGCTGGGGTGCAGATCTGGGTGTAAAGAAGAGACGCCTGGGCCAGAGAAGGGGCAATGGAAGTAAAGGAGAGGAGACAGATTGAAAAGATATTGAGGTTCACCCATACATCAACATATTAATATACTGATATGGATAAACAAACTATGGTACACCCATACAATGAATACTACTCAGTAAGAAAAAAGAATGAACTATTGATACACATACAACACAGATGATTCTCAAAATCATTATGCAGAATGAAAGAAGACAGACACAAAAGAGAATTACTATGTGATTTCAATTCCATGAAGTTCCAGAATGGGCAAGGCTAATCTACGGTGGAAAAAAAAAAGTGTAAATGTGCTGAGGTGGGATTTGCCTGGTAAGTTCAGGGATCAACAAGGAGACCAGTGTGGCTAGAGCACAGGGATGGATGGGAAGATTGGGAGATGAGATCAGAGAGGTGATGTGGGGGAGGAAGTGGACAGTGGTGTGGAAAGATCATGTAGGGTGAATTTTTTTAGGTTATGTGTTGGCTTTCACTCTGAGGGAGATAGAAACATAGAAGGCTTTTGAGCAGGAAAGTGACATCTGAGTTAGGTCTGAATGAAGTCCTCTTTCCCCACAAGTTGGAAAGAACTGGAAGCTCTCTTGTTTACAAAACAAACCACCCAAACGAGATTTATTTTGCTCATGAATCTGCAATCTGGGCAGGGCTCAGTGGGGACAACTCATCTCTGCTCCACTTGGCATCAGCTGGGGCAGCTTAAAGACTGTCGGCAGGAATGATCTGATGCTTCCTCACTCACATGCCAGGTGGTTGATGCTGCCTGTCAGCTGAGACCTCACCTGGGCGCTGTGGCTGGAACATCTACATGTGACCTTTCCATGTAGCTGCTTGGGCTTCCTCACATCATGGCAGCCAAGCCCCAAGGGAGAGGGAGAGTGAGTGAGGAGACAGGCAGAAGTTGTGTCTCCTTTACGACCTAGCCTTGGGAGTCATGCAGTGTCAATTCTTTTCATCAAGGCAATCACAAAGTCCTGCCCAGTGGAGGGAAATAGACTCTACTTCATTTTTTTAAAAATTAATTAATTAATTAGGTTGCACCGGGTCTTAGTTGTGGCACACGGGATCTTCGTTGTAGCATGCAGGATCTTTAGTTGCGGCATGCAGGATCTAATTCCCTGACCAGGGATCAAACCCGGGCCCCCTGCATTGGAAGCATGGGGTCTTAACCACTGGAACGCCAGGGAAGTCCCCAGACTCTACTTCTTGATGGGAAAGGTCAAGCTTCCACAGGAAGAGCATGTGGAACTGGAAATATTACTGTGGCCATTTTGGAGAAATATCTGCCACATTCTTTATAGAACATTATCTTGGAGCTCTGCCTATGAGCAGCACCATGGAGGTAGAGTCTTAGGCTTTGGGATATTGGAGAAAAAAATGCTTGATTTATTGACAGGGAAATAGGGTTCAGCAACAAAACCCCAGAACCAGGCACACACCCAATCTGACAAGTCAGCATCTCTGGCTACTGTTTTCTGTACATCTGCTCAGATATTTCACTTGCTGATGTTCACCTCTGTAAGACTCACTCTCCCTACTGCCCAAGACTGGGGGGAATTGCTCCTAACCTCTCTACGGCTGCCTCTTGTGATCTGATTTTCTCTCTGCTCTCCCTTCCCCTGGCTCTGACTCCTCATAGTATGGGTTTATAAAGGTCAGCTGGCATTCCTGGAACACTGCCAGGGGCAGAAAATCCCTCCAAACTCAAGCCAAGGCCAACCTGGAATCAGATGATGGATGTAAGTAGGGCGAGGGTTCTGTGCCCAGTGCTGTTCTGCTTTGACTGGAACATCACGACAGCCCCATTAAGTGGGCTCCATTATTTTCCTATAGTTTAGTGGTTTCAGTATATGGTTCTAGAGACAGGCTTTTGGCTCCATCACTTGCCAGCTGTGTGACCTTGACCATGTTATTTAACTTCTCTGTGACTCAGAGAGTCATTTCTTTTTTCTTTTCTTTTTTTTTAAAAGTTTTATTATTTATTTATTGGTTGAGTTGGGTCTCTGTTGCTGCGCGCGGGCTTTCTCTAGTTGCGGTGAGCGGGGGCTACTCTTCGTTGCGGTGCGCGGGCTTCTCATTGCGGTGGCTTCTCTTGTTGCGGAGTACGGGCTCTAGGTGCGCGGGCTTCAGTAGTTGTGGCACGCAGGCTCAGTAGTTGTGGTGCACGGGCTTAGTTGCTCCGCATCATGTGGGATCTTCCCGGACCAGGGCTTGAACCCATGTCCTCTGCATTGGCAGGTGGATTCTTTTTTTTAATTTTTTTTAAAATTTTTATTTATTTATTTATTTATTTATGGCTGTGTTGGGTCTTCGTTTCTGTGCGAGGGCTTCCCCCAGCTGCAGCAAGCGGGGGCCACTCTTCATCGCGGTGCGCGGGCCTCTCACTATCGCGGCCTCTCTTGTTGCGGAGCACAGGCTCCAGACGCGCAGGCTCAGCAATTGTGGCTCACGGGCCCAGTCGCTCCGCGGCATGTGGGATCCTCCCAGACCAGGGCTCGAACCCGTGTCCCCCGCACCGGCAGGCAGACTCTCAACCACTGCGCCACCGGGGAAGCCCCTGGCAGGTGGATTCTTAACCACTGTGCCACCAGGGAAGCCCGAGAGTCATTTCTGAAAAATGCATTTAATAAAAAAATAATATACCCTGTGGTAGATTGGATTATTGTTTCCAAATCTCCACTCCCCTGCCAGCCAAGGGGCTCCATCCTGGAGGGTGGACAGACAAGGCTCAGACAGGCACGGTCACTACCCACATGTCCACAGGCATACATGTCCATGTGCATTTTGATGTCACACACATAGGTCTCATGTAACAGGCTGCCAGTAACACACAAGTCAGTAGCAACACGTGGATTCTGACAAGTAGACGTGTCAGTACATACCATGGTCAAGATATATGTCTTGGGGCTTCCCTGGTAGCACAGTGGTTAAGAATCCGCCTGCCAATGCAGGGGACACAGGTTCGAGCCCTGGGAAGATCCCACATGGCGCGGAGCAACTAAGCCCGTGCACCACAACTACTGAGCCTGCGCCCTAGAGCCCATGAGCCACAGCTACTGAAGCCTGCGCACCTAGAGCCCGTGCTCTGCAACAAGAGAAGCCACCGCAATGAGAAGCTCGCCCACCGCAGCGAAGAGTAGCCCCTCTCGCCGCAACTAGAGAAAGCCCTCGCGCAGCAACGAAGACCCAACGCAGCCAAAAATAAACAAATTTATAAAAATAAAAAAAAAAAAAGATATATGTCTTGGCCTTAGGCATGCCTTGATGTGAGCCTGCTTGTCGATGTTAGCATGTGGATGCTTGTTGTTGCACACACAGATAGTGACACATATCTGGGTTCTGTAAATAAGGGCACCTGTCATCAATAAAACATGTGAAACACGCACGACTATAATCACACACATGTAAAATCTTGCATGTCATGGTTCCCTATGCAGACGCTGATGTGTATGTTGGTGTAGATGCAGGTAACTGCCCCGCATCTGCACTGTGGCCGGAGTCCCCTGCTCGCGTGCTCAGCGCTTTGGCGCCCCCTGCAGGACAATCTCTCACTCGACTCTGGGAGGCCAGGAGGCCCCTCCCAGTGCCCTGAGTCCCCCACCTCACTGGCACATCCCTCCTTCAGGGTTCAGTGAGCAAGCCTCAGTAGCTGGGGCAGTCCCGGGAGATGTATGTCAATCTGTAGGGCTTCTGGTATTTGGTGGCCAGGGCCAGGGAACCCAGATTCTTGCAATGCACTGTGCAGTCCAGACCAGGAGGGGTTTCCTGGGTTCCTGCCCGAGTTCGTAGGTGCAGGAAGAATCTGTTAAGGATCATCTTAGGCTACAGCGGCTCCCATTTTACATATAAACAGCAAAAACTTTACACTATTTTAATATACTCTGAATTTTCCAGGAAAGCAACTACCTGTGAATCAAGGGAAGATCATACCCTGTTTGGGGCAAAAGTTGGTATTAGGAGTGCTCACCATGTCAGAGAATCATATCACTGACATTCTCCGTCTTTAGGGTATTTGAATCCCAGACAATCTAGCTGGTCACTCTGTTTTGGTTTCTCTCTTAATAGACATATGACTGTTTTTTGTTTAGCCCTTATTTCAAAATGTCAAATATAAAGATAAAAATTTGACTGAATCTTGTCTTCTTCACCTTAAATCTAAACTTATAATTCATCAAAAGCAGGAACATCGGGCCCTGTAATGTCTGAGAACATTGACCTAATGGAACACTTCTTATTTAATCATAGATTACAGGCTCACCATCAGTCATCCACAATTCCAAGACCAAATAGCTCTGAAAAGGAGAGATTGTTGTCTAGTGTACTTGACAGCAAAACCTGACCCGACCCGGGCCATTTTGGTAATCTATATTTATCCCACTGTGGTGGGATAAACAGCCCACATTTCACTGTGGAAATATTGATCTGTTTGATTCCAGGAGCCACCCTGAACCTAGCTGGGCTGACCTCATATATGCCATAAACACAAGCCACCTTTCTAAAAACCAAACACATGCTTCATTCCTAAACACACATGTCTAGTAAAGGATTGTAGAGTGTATTTTTCTTTTGTTTCTTTTCTAAACTACAGATAACGTATTGCAATAATTTTAAGTTAGAGATTATATGTACAAATAAGTTATGCTGTACATGAAATTTGTTTCCTGGTAATAAAAGGAATACTATAAAAATCTATTATTTTTAAAGGGGGTACTGGATTGAATAGATTTAAGATTATTATATTATATTACTAAGCCAGTGATTCCCAAGTATGGTCTGCAGACCCCTGGGAGTCTCTGAGATCCTTTTACGAGCTCCACAAGGTCAAAACTATTCTCATAAGACTACTAAGATGTTATTGACTTTCTTCTTCTTCCTACTATAAGGTAAAGTTTTCCAGAAGCTATGTGATGTCTGATGATATCATTGCTCTGATATTAACATGTAATGGATTTATCATTGCTACTTTTCAATGAATAAATAAATATTTTAAAATTATCAGTTTAAATTTATATAAGGTAAATATGAATAACTACCCGGTGGTGTGCTGGTGCCAGCCCTTACTGGCTTGGGAGAGTGAATTGTTAAATTTAGGATCATGTGTACCAGTTGTTAAAACTTTGATAGCATGAAATGGGCCATGGTGAGGTATTTACACCATAGAAACATTATATCATGGATTTTTTTCAGAAGGCTGGTTGAACAGTACACCATATTGTGTATTACCCACACAAGCAAAGACTCTCTGGGGGTCCTCAACATTTTTTAAGAGTATAAAGACGTTCTGAGACCAAAGCATATGAGAACAAGTGGTCTACCTAAACTGAAAAACAACGAAGCCGTAACCTAAGCCTGACGCGCCCCCTGGTGGATGTGATGATATACACACTCAAACATACAGACCTAAAAAGTGTGTGCGTGTGTGTTTGTGAAGAAATAGCTACAGGTAAAGGTCACATTGATTACATATTTTTAGTGTCTTGATTTTACATAATAAGAACACCTTCAATTTCTTGAAATATTATGTGCCAAGGAATGTTACAAGATTTCACATCATGTCATTTAATCCTCACACCTATCCTATAAGATAAATATTATTACCTCGCTTTGGTTTCCAGAGCCACTGAGAGTAAGTGGCCGACATAATGCCTCATCACCTCACCTTTGAATATTTTGTGTGTAATTATTGCAAACAAGGGCCGCTTTTCCTACATAACTACCTTCAATATCAGGAAATTCACATGATACGTCACTACCTTTTAAGCCTCAGACTGCATTCAGGTTTTACAAATTGTCCCCCTTTATAACAACAGGGCCCAAGTCAGAACCACCCACTACATTTAATTGTCATGTCTTATTTGACTTTCATGACCTTCACCCTTTTGAAGCTTGCAGGCCAATTATTATTTATTTTATTATTATTATTCTATTTTTTGGCTGTACCGCGCAGGATGTGGGATCTTAGTTCCCCGACCAGGAATCGATCCCACGTCCCCTGAAGTGGATGCACGGAGTCCTAACCACTGGACCACCAGGGAAGTCCCAGGCCAGTTATTTTGTAGAACATCCCTCGATTTGGGTTTGTCTGATGTTTTTTCATCATTCACGACAGGATGTACACCTCTGGTAGGAATGCCGCAGAAGGGATTCAGTCTTCTTATTGCATCCTTTCCGGTGACATGTGATTATGATTTGTCTCATTATCCATGAAATTAACTTTGATCACTTTTAATAATTTGAGCCTATTAATACCTCTCACTTGACTTCAAAGTGATATTATTGGGGAAAGGTGGGGAGGAGGGATAAATTAGGAGTTTGGTATTAACATATGCACACTACTAAATATAAAATAAATAACCAACAAGGACCTACTGTATACTATAGGTAACTCTACTCAATATTCCTTTTTTTAAAAGATTTTTTTTGATGTGGACCATTTTTAAAGTCTTTATTGAATTTGTTACTATTTTATATTTGTTTCTATTTTATGTTCTGGTTTTTTGGCCTCGAGGCATGTGGGATCTCAGCTCCTCAACCAGGGATCGAACCCTCACCCTCTGCACTGGAAGACAAGGTCTTAACCACTGGACCAGGGAAGTCCCTCAATATTCTGTAATAACCTATATGGGAAAAGAATCTGGGGACTTCCCAGATAAGAAGATAAGACTCCACGCTCCCAGTTCAGGGGGCCCAGGTTCCATCCCTGGTCAGGGAACTAGATCCCACATGCATGCCGCAATTAAGAGTTCGCATGCCACAACTAAGGAGCCCGCCTGCCACAACTAAGGAGCCTTGGAGCTGCAACTAAGGAGCCCACCGCAACTAAGATCCAGTGCAACCAAATAAATAAATAAATTTTTTAAAAAAAGAAAGAAAAGAATCTGAAAAAGAATGGATATAAGTATATGTATAACTGAATCACTTTGCCATACACCTGAAACAAACATAATATTCTAAATAAGCCATAGTCCAATATAAAATAAAATTTAAATTAAAAAAATACAAAGATTAAAAAATGATATTACTTTCATACATTGGTGTGGAATGTCTATGCAAATTAAGTTCTTTCTTAAAAAGTCCTCTGTGTAAATCCAGAAGTAAAGACAGACAACTGTTACTTTATCTTCCATAGACAATACCACATAATACTCCCCTGAGGAAGATACTTACCAAATATTGTAAAATAGATTATACTCCTGGATGGGAAGAATTTCTTTTTAAAGTGCTGCACTAGATGTAGAGAACGGACTTGAGGACACAGGGAGGGGGAAGGATAAGCTGGGACGAAGTGAGAGAGTAGCATGGACATATATACACTACCAAATGTAAAATAGATAGCTAGTGGGAAGCAACTGCATAGCACAGGGAGATCAGCTCGGTGTTTTGTGACCACCTAGAGGGGTGAGATAGGGAGGGTGGGAGGGAGGGGATATGGGGATACATGTATACATATAGCTGATTCACTTTGTTATACAGCAGAAGCTAAGAGAATATTGTAAAGTAATTATACTCCAATAAAGATGTTTTAAAAAATAAAAATAAAAAAATAAAATATCACTTCCTTGTTAACATAAAAATAAAAAAATAAAATGCTGCAACATATAAAAACATATCTAGTGCCATTCTAACCAGTTTTTCATACAATTTGAAAATCAAACTGTGAATTTTTGGGGAAAAAAGTATTCTCAAAGATAGGCAGAGAAAGTAGGATTGGGAAAATAGGCAAGAATGACTTGCAATGCTAATATCAAATCAAAGCATGGTGTAAATCTATGTTAATTAAAAGCAGGGTGATGATTTCACAGGTAAACAGATGCATATGAGGTGAGCTGAAGCCAAGTAAAAAGCTGGTTAATTTATATTGTGCATTTATTATGTGGTGAAGATAAAATTCAAATCAATGGAGATAAATGGAGTATTTTAAAATAGCATCTGACACGCCTATTAATTTGAAAAAAATTAGTTAGATGCCAACTTCACAGCCCTCATAAAATCATAAAGTGATAGGGGAAAGAATGGTATATAACAAAGAAAAGCCACAACATTATTAGAAAAAAATATAGACAAATAAGCTTAAACAGGTTGATAAGTAATGCCTTATGAAGGTATATATGAGAAAGATTTACGAATCAGATTCTATCCAAAGTAAGTATCTTCCTATTTTGTGTGTAGAACTGAAAACATTATGAGGTCAATTGATGTGTTATGAAGTACTGTGGTTTTCTCTGTGAAAGAATAAAGTCAGAAATATGGATGGTTGAGGAAAGAATGCTGGGGCAGTGGATGAGAACTGGAGATCTCTACTGGTTTCAAAAGACCATCCCTCACATGAGGATCCCAGGCTCCTTGGAGAAATGGCTGATTCCAGGTCTAGGTAAGTAAAGTACCAAGTGAGTCTGGCATATCTTGTTAATGCAAAGAATAGAGATGTTCTCAAAAATCAATGGGACATTTTTAGAAGACAAAATAGCCAGCGTGAATAGGATCCTTGTGTATAATTTTGGGATTTGTGTGTGTGTGTGTGTGTGTGTGTGTGTGTGTGTGTGTGTGTTCTGTGCTTCCACCAGGAGCACATAACATCCAGTTCTCTCCCAAGTTACCCTGTTGGCAGCCATTCATTGATGGTTACTGCTTAGACACATTCATTCATTTGAGTCACAAAATGGTAATAATGTAATTCTGCCCTTTTTTCCTACCTTTTTAATTTGGATTACTTCTATAAAGAAAAAATTCTTTCTCAATTAACTATACGCCCTGAGGTCCAGATCTTATGTGAAAGGCAAGATAAATGTTTGATTCTTCTTCTTCTTCTTTTTTTTTGGGGTGGGGGGACCAATTTTCATAATAGTGACCTGGTTCCCTGATCCTGTAACAGAAAGAGGGCTTGTATTTTCCTTTCCTGTCCCTGGAGGGAAGAAGTGTTAAAAAACAAAATTCAACTGAGTACATTTTAAAGACCTTATTGGCTTTATTCAAATATTCATGAATTCGGTAGTATCCAATCTAGCAGACAGAGGGGGTACCAGGTGCTGTCATAAATCCTGTCTGTTCCCATAACATACCAAAGTCCTTTAATACCCCAAAGGCATAGAGACTGTCAGTATAGATGTTAACCTCCATTCCTCTGCCCTTATGAGAGAGTGATTCATTCACCCACCTGAGCTCATTTAGCATATGGGAGGGCTTGATATTCAAGAGGTTGTGTTGATTAGGGGCGGTGTATCCCACCTGGAAAATTCCAACTCTTCTTGGAGGTAAGAGCCTTGGACATAAAGACTAAGATCAACTTGGAGAAGAGGGATTTCTGATAAATCTAATCTAGGACCAGATAATAATCTGATGTTGGGAGCACCATCTTGGGATATCCGATCAGTGGGTAAAGGAAGCAGGGCAGCAGGGTGAAGGTTTTGACAGGGTATAAGGTGATGTGAGAGGGGGAGAGTAGAGTCTGTTGAGACACACAGAGATGCTGTGTATTCTCATTAAGCAATCGGTCTTTACAGCATGAGGGACATGTATATTCCATGGACGACTCAATACCAAATCAGAGGTGACTTAGACAAGTTTGGAAGTTGAACACACAGCACTTGAGGGGCATCCCCTCAAGGACAGAAATCCCTCCCTCACAGAATCACTAGTTCTGCTTGTAAAAGATGAACTGATCAACATCACTAATTATTAGAGAAATGCAAATCAAAACTACAATGAGGTGCCACCTCCCACTTGTCAGAATGGCCATCATTAAAAAGTCTACAAATAACAAATGCTGGAGAGGGTGTGGAGAAGAGGGAACCCTCCTACACTGTTGGTGGGAATGTAAACTGGGGCAGCCACTGTGGAAAACAGTATGGAGGGTCCTCAAAGAAACTAAAAATAGAGTTGCCATATGATCCAGCAATCCCACTCTTGGGCATATATCCAGACAAAACTATAATTCAAAAAGATACATGCACCCCTGTGTTCATAGCAGCATTATTCACAATAGCCAAGACATGGAAACAACCTAAAGGTCCATCAACAGATGAATGGATAAAGAAGATGTGGTACATATATACAATGGAGTACTACTCAGCCATACAAAAGAACAAAATAACGCCATTTGCAGCAACATGGATGCAACTAGAGATTATCATACTAAGTGAAGTAAGTCAGAAAGAGAAAAACATACCATATGATATCACTTATATGTGGAATCTAAAATATGACACAAATGAACCTATCTATGAAACAGAAACAGAATCAAGGACATAGAGAACAGACCTGTGGTTGCCAAGCAGGAGGAGGGTGGGAGAGGGATGGATTGGGAGTTTGTGATTAGCAGATGCAAACTGGTATATATAGAATGGATAAACAACAAGGTCCTACTGTATAGCACAGGGAACTATATTCAGTATCCTGTGATAGGGACTTCCCTGGTGGAGCAGTGGTTAAGAATCCACCTGCCAATGCAGGGGACACAGGTTCGAGCCCTGGTCTGAGAAGATCCCACATGCCGTGGAGCAACTAAGCCCATGTGCCACAACTACTGAGCCTGCATGCCACAACTACTGAAGCCCGCATGCCTAGAGCCCGTGCTCCGCAACAAGAGAAGCCACCACAATGAGAAGCCTGCGCACCGCAACGAAGAGTAGCCCCCATTCGCCGCAACTAGAGAAAGCCTGTGCGCAGCAACAAAGACCCAACGCAGCCAAAAATAAATAAATAGATAAATAAATTTATTTTTTAAAAAATCCTGTGATAAACCATAATGGAAAAGAATAAGGAAAAAATATATATATATATATAACTGAGTCACTTTGCTGTACAGCAGTAATTAATAACATTGTAAACCAACTACACCTCAATTAAAAATAAATAAATAAATAAATAAATAAATAAGTAAACAAACACACACAGAAAAGAAACTGAATTGGAAAAGGACGAAAGAGCTATTACATGTCGACCAAGTTTAAAGGAATGTCGGGCGTTTATTGGTTGTGTCTGGTGGGGCTGAGAGCGCGAGTCTGTCTGAACAAATGTCAGGATGAGGCACAATTGCTGAGGTGACCCTGCCCCTCAGTCACCCCATCTCCTCCCAGGGATCATCTTCATCTTCACAGAAGCTCTGGGTGATTGGAGTGAATCACATCAGACAGCGAAGGAGGCTGAAGCCCAGGGTCCTTCATGCATTTGCTGCCCTCGTCCAGGACCCACACCTGAGCTCCTGGCTGGGGAAAGTCGTTGTCTCCTCCTTGGCCATCTGGGGGCTGGACAGGCATCTAAAGGGGGTGAATGATCGTGGCTCAGAACATTAGTGGGAATGGGAATGGGGGTGTGAATCAACGAACAAGATTGAGTCTCAGCATTGTTTAAAATAACTGAAGCACAATAGGATACTAAGAGCGATAAGCCCTGCCCAGCTGGTGTAGTAATGATAAGAATTATTTTAAGAAACTTCTGTGTTCAAATGAACATATCTAGGAAACAGAAACAGACTCACAGACATAGAGAACAGACGTGTGGAGGAGGGGTGGGGGAGGGAAGGACTGGGAGTTTGGGGTTAGCAGATGCAAACTATCATAGATAGGATGGATAAAAAACAAGGTCCTGTTGTATAGCGCAGGGAATTATCTTCAGTATCCTGTAATAAACCATAATGGAAAAAAATATGAAAAAGAATATATATGTGTATAACTGAGTCACTTTGCTGAACAGCAGAAATTAACACAACATTGTAAATCAACTATACTTCAAGAAATTTTTTTTAAAATAGGAAGTATACAGCAAAAAGAAAGAAAGAAAATTCTGTGTCTGGTATTGACACACAAACAAAAGCACTCAAAGGGGGACTTCCCTGGTGGTGCAGTGGTTAAGAATCCGCCTGCCAATGCAGGGGACATGGACTCGAGCCCTGGTCCGGGAAGATCCCACATGCCGTGGAGCAACTAGGCCCATCTACAAGGAAGAGTAGCCCCTGCTGGCCGCAACTAGAGAAAGCCCAGGCGCAGAGACGAAGACCCAACGCGACCATAAATAGACAAAAGCATTCAAAGCCCTTTGTAAGTCCTAGAAAACAAGTGCCTTTCTCTAGGTCATTTTCCTACCCCCAGCCCCTCCTCCTGCATACCTGACATTCTCTCTGTACTCCTGAAAATCCACCTCTTTCCTGCCTGTTTCCTGGGAGAGGTTCCCCGTGGCCAGATAAAAATAACACCTAGATGCTGTCAGGAGGAAGATTCAGTAAATTTATTCCTGGGGCAAAGGGGAATCCAGCGAAGAAGCAGGTGAAGACAGGAACTGGTGGGGACTTCTCTGCTGGTTCAGTGGTTAAGACTGCGCTCCCAACGCAAGGGACGCAGGTTTGATCCCTGGTCAGGGGACTAGATCCTGCATGCCGCAACTAAGACCTGGCGCAGATAGATAGATAGATAAATAAATATCTTTTTTTAAAAAAACAGGAACTGACAGCATCTTCCTGGGTTTCACATCCAGGAGCCCAGCTCCACCATCCTTGACTAAGAGCTGTGGGAAGGACAAGCCAGGTCTTGTTCAGGGGTGTCTGACCAGGTCCAGCCTGTCCTTCCTAGGGGGTTTGGAGGCTCTTGGACTGGGATTCAGGAGATCTGAGAGCTATTCCAGCCTGTATCACTGACCAGCATGGGACCTCAGGTCACTGTCTTGCTTGAATCCAGGGAGCAGGTTGAGAGAATTCAATAAATGGCCAATTGATCTCACCCTTACTGTCCAGAAACCCAGAATCCTTTAGACATGGTGGAGGCAGAGAGTCCCAACACCTGAGACAGCTTCCACTCTGCAGCCTCGGCCCTGCCTCACAAAGCCAGGCTCAGGAGCAGAAGACAGAGCCACTCCCACACAGAGAGGACCCAGGTGGGCAGAATGGGATGGGGCCTCTGAGGGAGCTGGTGGTGAGATCGGATAGTGCTGTGTGTAATGGCTTTTATGACACTGGAGAAGGGATAGAAGCAGGTTGCCAGCACAAAGCCTCATCACTGTCAAATCAGGGGCTCTCAGTGTCCATCGAGACCTGGCCTGGTCCCCGCTGCCCTCCTAACAGCACAGCCTCTGAGTCTCCCCTGCAGTGTCAGGATCTCTCTCCACTTTCCTACCCCAGGGCCTGACTCAGCTGCCCTGAGACATCAGACTCCAGGCCAGGGAGGGTGGGTTGGACTCCTCCCTCCACAGAGATGCTAAACCCGACCCTGGCCTGGGGACTGAGCTTCTCTCTCACCCTGGCTGGGATCCAGTCCTGGCCTAACTTCTCTTTTTGGTCGAGACAACCAGGTTTGCATTCCTCCAGGAAAATCCTGACACTGAGTACCAAAGAGATGAACCCCTTTATTTATTGATTGATTGATTTAGGCCATGCAGCGTAGCATGCAGGATCCTAGTTCCCTGACCGGGGATGGAACCTGCGCCCCCTGCAGTAGAAACCACGGAGACCTAAACACTGGACCCCCAGGGAATTCCCGAACCCCTTTATTAGATGGGGCAGGTAAGTTAGTGATTCTTTTTTTTTTCTTTTTTTAAAGTTTATTTATTTATTTAATTTTATTTTGGCTGCGTTGGGTCTTCGTTGCGGTGCGTGGGCTTCTCACTGTGGTGGCTTCTTTTGTTGCAGAGCACGGGCTCTAGGCACGTGGGCTTCAGTAGTTGTGGCTCGTGGGTTCTAGAGCGCAGGCTCAGTAGTTGTGGCGCACGGGCTTAGTTGCTTCGCGGCATGTGAGATCTTCCCGGACCAGGGCTTGAACCCGTGTCCCCTGCACTAGCAGGCGGATTCTTAACCACTGCACCACCAGGGAAGTCCATTAGTGATTCTTAGGAAAAGAGGAGGTGATCCCCAAACCTTCTCTGTTCTCAAGTGTTCTAACCACTTGTCTGTGACTCACTGGGGAAAATAGATATTACATCATTATATGGTTTATACGCAGTCACAGGAGAAAGTGCATTAAACAGTATAGCACAGCATTCTGTTCAGAGCACACTCTCCCGTATTCTAGTCTATTCTTATTCAAGTAAAACGTACTATTGTTTATGCCCAAGTGAATTGGTTTTACATCCTACCAGGATCCCCCAGTCTTTTCCTTGGGAAATATTGTTCTACCTGCTGCTGTAAGGGATGGGGCCAGAAGAGCAGATGGGGAAATGGTCCTGCAAGAGGATGTGGAATTACCGCATCTTCTGTCAGGAGAAAGGGGGTGGTCAGTTCTTTGCTATAGGGTGGTGATTTCTGCTTCAGAAGCCTTCTCCCTGGTCTCCTGCTTCTACTAACTCTCCTGTCCACCTTCCTCACAGCAGACAGACACAGGGAAGTTCCACAGACACAGATTTGACCACCTTCATCCCCTGCTTATGATCCCTCCACAGTGCCCCGTGAGCTCAGGATCAAACCCAGAGTATCTGAAAGCCTCACGAGATGACCAGCCCTGCCACCTCCAGCCCCTCTCCTGGCCCCACCCTCTGCTCTTAGAGGCTCCAGATTCACTGAATCAGCCACAATTCTAGCTCATCCTTGAAATCTCAGGGAAGATGCCACTTCTCCAGTATCATCATCGCAGACTTTCTCCAGGTAGGACTTGGTCTTCCCCACTTATGGCTTCCCAACCAGCCCTGACCTCCCTGAGTCAGAGGCTGGATCTGTGTCCCCAGTGATGGCACAGGATCTGCTACTGAGTTGGCACTGTGTCCTCACATCACCTAGTGTTACAGAACCAAACTTGGGCCTGCTCGCCTGTGTGCAGTAAAGCCAATCTACTGACACCAGGTTGTGATGAAGGAAAGTGCAGAATTTACTGCAGGGCGCCAAGCAAGGAGAATGGGCAGCTAGTGCTTAAAAGACCCAAACTCCCCAATGGCTTTCAGGGGAAGATTTTTAAAGACAGGGTGAGGAAGGGGGGTTGTAGGGTGCATGATCAGCTCGTGGGCATTCTTCTGATTGGTAGGTGGTGAGGTAATCAGGAGTCAACATCATCAACCTTCTGGTTCCAACTGGTCTGGGATCTATGTGCTTCTGGTCAGCAAACAGTTAACTTCTTCCACGTGGTGGGGCTTTCAGTACCTGCAAAACAGCTCAGGAACTTCCCTGGTGGTCCAGTGGTAAAGAAGCCACCTTCCAACGCAGGGGACACGGGTTTGATCCCTGGTCAGGGAACTAAGATCCCACACGCCACGGGGAAACTAAGCCCACGAGCCACAACTACTGAGCCTAGGCACCTCAGCTGGAGCGCTCACGTGCCACAAACTACAGAGTCCACCTGCTCTGGAGCCGGTGTGCCACAACTAGAGAGGAGCCCACGCGCCACAGCGAAAGATCCTACATGCCTCAATGAAGATCCCGCATGCCACAGCTAAGACCCGAAGCAGCCAAAAAAAAAAAAAAAAAAAAACTGTCAGAGTCAAATATGAGAAAGCAAGTCCTCCTCTTATACAAGGACATGAATAGTGTTACCTGTAAATGGCCTATTCGGCCGTTTGAGAAAGTATAGCAATTCAAACCCAAGGCTCTCTGACCCTGAAGCCTCATGACTGTTGAGTCTGGTGTTCTCAGTGTCCATAGAGCCCTGGCCTGGCCCTCAATGTCCTCCCACCAGTACAGCCTCTGAGACCCACCCTCTAGCCCTGCCCTGATCTCCTCTCACTTTTCCACCCAGGTCCTGACTCAGCCCCCTGGAGAGATCAGGCTCCAGATGGGGTGAGGGGAGGGGGCTGGGTTCCTCTCAAGGGATGCCCACCCCAAGCCTGCCCTGGGCAACCAGCTTCTCTCTGGAACTGGCAGGTATTCAGACCTACCTCGCCCCTCTTTTTGGTAGAGACGCCAGGCTGGGTGCCAAGCCTACCTTCAGCCACCCCAGGAAGCACCTGGGATAGAGGATGTGAGAGCTGAACCCATTATTGGGGAAGACGTGATGGGACAGCTAAGTCACTGGCTCTTAGGAAAGCAGAAGACAAGCCTGCGCCTGGAGTCTTTGCAATCGTGTGTGTTTGTTAACCATTGTATGTGACTCACTGGGAAAGATAGATATTACATCCTCATGTGAGTTAAGATTCTCTGCAGTGCACACTATTCTATCTTCCATCAATTCTCTTTTCATTTTAAAAGAACTCATTAAGATAAACTCATTGGTTTTACAACCTGAAAGAGCATCACGACCCACAGTTTGGAGAACACTTTTCTACCCTGCAGCTGTAAGAGGAGGGGAGGCCTGAAGAACAGGGGAAGAAATGGTTCTGGGAAACGAGTGTGCTATATATCCCACCCCCTTGAGAGAGGGCAGACATTTAGAACTCTGGTAACTGCATGATTATTTCTGCTCCAGAAGCATCCTCTCTGGTTTCCTGCTTCCTGTCTGTCCACCCTTCTGTCCACCCCCCTCACAGGAGACAGACACTAGGATTTCCCACAGACCCAAATCTCACCACTTTCATTCCTTGTTTAGGATGTGTTCTTGGCACACAGTGCACTCAGATGAAGCCAGAATCCTCACCAAGGCCCACAGGGTGACTGGCCCTGTCCTGCCCTCTGCCCTCCCAGGGCTGAGCCCCCTCTGAAATAGTCACAATTCTTGCTCATTCTTAAAATCACAGCTCAGATGTGCCCTCCTCCGGGAAGCCCTCCCTATCACCCTTGGCCCTTCTTCCCAGACCTGCTCACTCTGGTTCATTATTGTCTGTGCCCCAACTGGACATGGGAGTCAGAAGGAAAGGGTCTGGGACTAAGTCACCACTGTGTCCCCATCATCAGATAGCACAAGGCTGGTGGCAGAGCAGGTGCTCAGGGAATATTGAAAGAATGCATGAATGAATGAATGAAATCATAAATGGATGAAGGAATAAAATGTGTTCAGAGTGTATCTAACTCAACACGTCTTTGTGACATACTGACATACTGAGAACTGGCGCCTGAAGTTCAAACCTCTCCCTCTCTCCAGACATCTCTCTTGTCCTCCCTGTAATACTGTTCCTCAGCAAGGCCCGGTGGGATCTCATACACTGGGGAAGGCCTCAGGGTCCCTTTTTGCAGAAGGACCTCCCTCCCAGCCATCTCTCCCCTGCTTCCCCACCCCACAAACATAGGACTCAACCCTGTGTTGGGGGCTGGAAACCCAGGCTACCAACAGCATCAGGGCCCTGCCAGGAGTGAGCAAGTTGGGATGGGGCTCAGAATCTTCTCTATTCTTGAGTTTACTGATTGCCTGGCTGCATCTATTAGGAAAAATAGACATTATATCATAATGCATCTTTGAGATACATGCATCATGCGTCTCAAAAAAAGCGAAAAGAAGTATAGGCAAGTGGCTTCCCTAGTGGCGCAGTGGTTAAGAATCCACCTGCCAATGCAGGGGACGGGGGTTCGAGTCCTGGTCTGGGAAGATCCCACATGCCGCAGAGCAACTAAGCCCGTGCGCCACAACTACTGAGCCTGTGCTCGAGACCCCGCGAGCCACAACTACTGAAGCCAGTGCACCTAGAGCCTGTGCTCCACAACAAGAAAAGCCACCACAATGAGCAGCCCGCGCGCAGCAATGAAGACCCAATGCAGCCAAAAATAAATAAATTTTTTAAAAAAAGAAGTATAGGCAAAAATGTGCACTGTCAGCCTCCCTCAGGGGAGCAGCTCTTTCATCTTCTGATCCCAACTGGCTTCTCTCAGAGGAAAAACTACTCCCCTCTCCCTCAGATCTACTTAAAATCTGGGGTGGATTTTTTGTCCAGAATGGCAACAAAACAAATAAAAGTATGGTAACTATCTTGGTCACACCAATCACCTCTAAAGTCATCTATTGCTTACCAAGTACCCAGCACAATTTCTCCCATTCTCTCATTCATATTCTTCACATCTCCCAAATCAGTTATCATTTATATTGTTTAGATTATTCCCAAAGCAATCAACAGATTCAATGCAATCCCTTGCAAAACCCCAATGACATTTTTCCTTCTTCCAGTAATGTGAAAGCGCATTCTCAAATTCATATGGAATTGCAAGGGACTCTGAATACCTCAAAGAATCCTTAAAAGAACACTCTTGGTAGACACACAAGTCCCAATTTTAAACTTACTATAAAGCTACAGTAATCAAAACAGTGTGGTACCGGCATAATGATAGACATATAGATCAATGGAATGGAATTGAGTTTCCAGAAATAAACTCATGCATTTATGGCCAATTGATTTTTTTGTTAATTCTTTATTTATCCAGAGAAGCTATTCCTTAGCCCAGATATTCATAGTTCATAGTTTCATAGTTCAGAAACACAGGTAAGTGACAAACTTCCACAGAACTCAACCCAAAGAAATTCTTTGCATTCCAAAATCACTTTGCACTCTGAAAGATACCAGCCTTCCTCATCTCCTCAAAATCTTTTATAGAATCATAATTTCTGTAGACAGACTTCCCTGGTGGTCCAGTGGTTAAGAATCCACCTCCCAATGCGGGGGACGCGAGCTCAACCCCTGGTTGGGGAACTAAGATCCCACATGCCGTGGGGCAACTAAGCCCACGCACTGCAACTGTTGAGCCCGTGCACTCTAGAGCCTGCGTGCCACAACTAGAGAGAAGCCCGAGCACTGCAACAAAGAGCCCACATGCCGCAACTAAGACCTGACACAGCCAAATAAATAAATTAATTAATTTTTAAAAAAAGAGTCTCTTTTTAAAAAATAATTTCTGTAGAAATCTGCATTTGCAACTCTCAGGGAGACAATGAATGCTCCAACAATATGAAATCACAGATTCTTGGCCAGAACGTCACACATCTGAGGGTTTTGTCAAAGAACTGGAAGCCATGGCAGTTTTTTGCCTTGACAGTTCAACAACAATGTCCTTCCAGACTGATGGAGAAATGGACTTTGGCCAATTGATTTTTTTTATATATATAAATTTATATATTTACATTTATTTTTGGCTGCGCTGGGTCTTCGTTGCGGCGAGCGGGGCTACTCTTCGCTGCGGTGCGTGGGCTTCTCATTGCGGTGGCTTGTCTTCTTGCGGAGCATGGGCTCTAGGTGTGCGGGCTTCAGTAGTTGTGGCACGTGGGCTCAGTAGTTGTGGCTCACGGGCTCTAGGCGCATGGGCTTCAGTAGTTGTGGCACACGGGGTTAGTTGCTCCGTAGCATGTGGGATCTTCCCAGACCAGGGCTCGAACCCGTGTCCCCTGCATTGGCAGGTGGATTCTAAACCACTGCGCCACCAGGGAAGTCCTGGACAATTGATTTTTAATGAGGGTCCCAAGACCATGCAAAGTGGGAGGAAGTTTTCAACATGTGGCAGACTGGGTCAAATGCATATCCACAGGCAAAAGGATGAAGTTGGACCTCTACCTCACACCATAAACAAAACTAAATCAAAGTTGATGAAAGGCCTAAATGTAAGAGTTAAAACTAGAAAAGTCCTAGGAGAAAACATAGGAGTAAGCCTTCATGACCTTGGATTTCAGAACAGTTTCTTAGATATGACACCAAAAGCATAGAGGCAAAGGGAAAAAAAAACCCAGCATATATTGGACTTTAAAATTTTTTTAAAGTTTTGGGTATCAAAGGATACTGTCAAGAAAGTGAAAATACAACTCACAGAATAAAAGAAAATATTGAAAATCATATAGCTAATAACGATCTGGAATATAGTCTTCAGAATATATAAAAGAACTCCAACTGAATAACAAAAAGATAAATAATACAATTTTAAAATTGGCAAAGGACTTAATAGATATTTCTCCAAAAAGATATCCAAATATCCAATAAGCACGTGATAACATGATCAAAGTCATGTTTTAAGGGAAATTCAAATCAAAATTACTAGGAATTACCACTTTATAGCCACTAGAATGGTGGTACTCTTTAAAAGATAAAAAAAAAAGTGTGTTCACAAGGGTATGGAGAAATTGCAAACTGCACACTTTGCTCATGAAAATGCAAAATGGTGCAACTACTGTGGAAAACTGTTCGTTCCTCACTAAATTAAACATGTGAACAAACAAATCTACTCCTGGATTATAACCAAAAGAATTGAAACAGATGTTCAAACAATCACTTGTACATAAATGTTCATAGTAGCATTTTTCACAAGAGTCAAAAGGTGGAAACATCACAAATGTCCACCAAATGATGAATGGGTAAAAAGATGTGGTATGCCCATACAATGAAATATTATTTCTCTTAAGAAATGACGTGCCGATACATGCTGTAACATGGATGAACGTTGAAAACATTGTGATGAGTGAACAAAGCCAGACACAAACCACCACATCTTTCATCATTTATATGAAAACTTCAAAGTAGGTGAATACACTGAGACAGAAAGCAGATCAGTGGTTTATAGGGGCTGGGAGGACAGTGGAATGGGCAGTGATTGCTTAATGAGTATGAGATTTTCCTTTTGGGGGGATGAAAATATTCTGGTGATGGTTATACAACATCTTGAATATACAAAATGTCACTGAACTGTACAATTTACAAGGGTTAAAATAGTAAATTTTATGTTAGGTGTATTTTTCCACACACCTAAAAAAGAAAAGTAAAAACATTTGAATGGGGGGTGTGTGTCCAAAGAACAGAAGGAACTGTCCACACCTCTAGTGCTGACCAATTCGATCTGTTTCTGGAATGATACTTTCTCTGAGTATCTTCCCTTTATAGGGTGATTTTGATTCCCAACTGCTCGTGCAGAGCAAAGGTTGGTGTGGTTCCCCTTAATCTGAAACCCTTGATCTGTTCGGTCCCAGAAACAACTTATTCCCTTCTCACTGAGGATCAGAAGTACAGCTGGCCCTAATTCCCAAGTGTCTTCCTTGACAGCAAAGCCACAAAAAAAATAAAAGCTGTGAAAAGTGCTCAAGAGAAGACGTCCAAGGTGCTATCAGGATGTAATGAGGTTACAGACCTCATCCTCAGAGTTCAGGGACATTTCATGAGGGCAACATTTCAACTGAAAGCTGGTGCGGGGCAGGGGCGGGGGCAGTGAATAGAATGCAAATGAAGAGAGTGGGGAGAGGGTCAGACAGAAACCATCATGCATGAACCCTGGAACCTGTGGATGTGGGGGGCACAGACACTGATGCTGAGGCCCAGGAAGAGGGAAGAGAGTGGTGAGGCATACAGCTGAGGACTTGGCGGTTGAGCCATGGGAGACATCTTGGGTTGTAATAAGCAGTTATAATAAGTTGGGGGCAAGGGGGAACCATGAGGAATGGGCAAGACAATTGGCATCATTGCCCTCCACTGAGGGCCCCCTTGTCTGCAGAGGCTGGGAAGCTTCAGACTGCCTTTCCCACATGGCCTTGCAGCTGGGATTCTGGATGTATTTGAAGCTCTGGGTATCACAGCCATGGAGTCACCAGGTGTTTCCCCAGCAGCAACCGTGAGTTTAGGCAATAGCTTTGAGGTGCTGAAAAGCCGTTGAGCAGAAACAAGGGCATCAAGATCCTGGATCACAGCTCAAGAGTGCTGTCCTGGGTATCATTCATGGAGACACAGCCTAGAGCCTGTTACTCCAGCACTCCTATGACATGTAGGCTCTTAATTCACTATATCATGTGGAGGATCCAACCAGGGCTGGGTCAAGCCAGATCATCCATTCTTTCATCACTTGAAGTCACTTTGCAGGGAGCAGGGGTCTGTTTCTGTAATCCCAGGGATATGGTTGGTGCAAAGGGTTGACGCAGCCTCCCCATCAGCCAGCAGAGGAGCAACCTCCTGGCTCTGGGGAGCCCCAGCCCCTTCTCCTGCATACCTGACCTTCTCTCCATACACCTGAAAGTCTACCTCATTCCTGCTTGTTTCCTGGGAGGGGCTCCCTAAGGCCAGATGGAAATAACACCCAGATACTGCCAGGAGGAAGGTCAAGTCTATTTATTCCTGGGGCAACAAAGAAGCCAGTGGGAAATCCAGGGAGAGCAGGAACTGACAGCATCACCCTGGGTTTCACATCCAGGAGCCCAGCTCTGCCAGCCCCAAGAAGGGACACATGGGAACGTTAACCTGGGTCTTCCCCAGGGTTGTCTATGAGCAGAGGCTGTCCTTCCTAGATGGGCTGGGCCAGGGATGTTCGGAGGCCCCCGGACTGGGATTCAGGAGACCTGGGATCTAGTCCAGCCTGAGTCACTGACCAGCAGTAAGACCTCAGGTCAGTGTCTTCCTTGGATTCAGGGAACAGAATGAGAGAATAAAAGAAGTGGCTGTTTGAAGTCAGGGTCTTAACACTCACTGCCAAGAGAAGTAGAACTTTCTCTAGCCATAAGTAGAGGCAGGTCCCGACACCAAATGATGGCTCAACCAACACAGGTCAGGTCCCTCCCAGATCTGGGCTCTCTTGCAGAAATCAGAGCTGTCCCCAGACAGGGAGGTCCCATGGTGGGCACAGTAGGATGGGAGTCTCCGAGGGGGCTGGTGGTAGGATTGGACAGGACTTTGTGCAAAGGCTTTTTTGATACCTTGAGAAAGGGGCCGAGGCAGGATGTGAACCCAGGGCTACCTCATCCCAAAGTCTCAACGCTTTTGAGTTAGTGGCTCTTGGTATCTACAGATCTCAGAACCGGCACTGCTCTCCCATCAGCACCCAGGCCCCCCTACCCTGTCCTGATCTCCTTTCACTCTCCTGCCCGTTAGTGACTCAGCTCCCCTGAGACACAAGGCTCCAGGCCCTGGAGTGCAGTCCCTCTTCAGAGACGGAACCCTAACCCTGCCCTAGAAAACATCCTTTCTCCCTCACCCTGGTTGCCGTCCAGGCATCTACTGCACTCCAGATTTAAGCAGAGGCAACCAGACCTGACTCCTGTCCTGCCTGGAGCCATCACAGGAAGTGAATGGAATCAAGGTCATGAGCAATGTGCCCCAACCTGTAAAACATGACGGGGCAGCACTCATCAAAGGAGGAATCTGCCCTTGCCTCGAGCCTCCTCCATTCAAGACTTTATTAACCAATAGGCTGCAACTCTGGGAAAAAATAAATATTATATCATTATGTGGCTTCCAACATCCTTGAGGGCAAGTTTCAGGACACAATGTTTAATTGTTGAAATCCATTCCCTAATCTACATATTTTCAATTCAAAAATAATATAGCTTATGACCAACTCGAGTGGTTATCTAACCTACTAAAATATTGCAATCTGCTGTTTGGAGCTACTCAGCGGCTGCAGGAGAATGGACGCCAGAGACCAGAGGGTGATGTGGGGTTGGGAGGGGAGCATGCTGTACCCCTGCCCCCATGGGTGAAAGAAAACATTTAGGACTCTGGTAATTGCACAAATATTTCTGCTACAGCAGGATCTTCCCTGGACTCCTAACTCTAGTCTCAACCTTCCTGCCCACCCTCCTCCCAGCACAGACACAAATCTGAATACTTTCCTTCCGTGCTCGGGACCTGGCCATGGTGCCCAGTGTCCTGAGGATAAAGTCCTGAGTCCTGGGACTTCCCTGGTGGTGCAGTGGTTAAGAATCCGCCTGCCAATGCAGGGGACATGGGTTCGAGCCCTGGTCCAGGAAGATCCCACATGCCGCAGAGCAACTCAGCCCGTGTGCCACAACTACTGAAGCCCACACGCCTAGAGCCCGTGCTCCGCAACAAGAGAAGCCACCGCAATGAGAAGCCTGTGCACCGCAGTGAAGAGTAGCCCCCACTCGCTGCAACTAGAGAAAGCCCGTGCGCAGCAACAAAGACCCAAATCAGCCAAAAATAAACAAATAAATAAATAAATAAAATATTTGACTGTGCGGTATTTGTAAAAAAAAAAAAAAAAAAAAAGTCCTGAGTCCTCCTCTAGGCTCACAAGGGACCGACCCTGTCCCCCACTCCCTCCATCTCCCTCCGCCTCGCCTGCCCTCCACCCTCTCTGGGCTCAGCCTTCCTGAAATACAGTTCTGGCTCATGCTTGAAATCTTAGCTCACATATTCCCTCTTCCAGGAAGCCCTCCCTGAACTCCCAAGGCACGTGATGACCTCCCCCCAGATCTGGGCTTCCACAGCCACTAGGTTTCCCCTTCCCAAACCTGACCTCTCTGAGCCATCGTGGTCTAAGGATGGTCTGTAGCCCCCTACGATGGGACAGGACCTTCTACTGAGTCATCACTGCATCCCCAGCGACCTCTAACACAGGGCTCGGCACACAGCTCGCCCTCAGCGAATCTTTATTGCCAGGCTCTTAAATGTGTCTGTGATCTCTTTCAGACCAAAAAACAATGGGTCAACTGGGGCTGATCATCTCCATTTTACAGGGAAGGAAAACTGAGGATCAGAGAGGAAAAGTCAATTTCCAAACAGGAAACCTGACGTGTGAGCACTAGTGTCCACCCCACATCCACCCTCTAGCGCTGGGCTGAAGAGGACACCTCTACCTTCACCTGAGAGACACCAGAACTTGCCCGGGGACAAGCTTTGAGGCTGACCCGGATATTTCCCTCTCCTCTGCTTCTGCTGGGTCTGGACACTGATGCAGTTCCCGGCTCATCATGCAGGAAACGCTCTATTCCTGCTTCACCAGGTCACTCACATGGCTTTTGTCTGGAATGGGAGCATTTCAAGGAGGAACCTGAGTCTGGGCCTGAGCTCCAGGTGGAAGGGAGTCTGGAAGAACCAGCGTTGGTGGCTCCATCGGGGAAGCAGAGACACAGAAGGCAGGGATGGTCCACATGCAGGAAGGGGGTCTAGAGGGGCACAGCTGCCTACAAATGTGACAGATCACCCTTCCAAGCTCTGGAGAGAAACTTGTCCTTGCTGGGGTGAAGTCTGGGGTCCCCCCAAGAGGTGGATTCCTGCAGGATCTGGGAGAGAGACCTCCCAGTCCTCACTGCTCAGGGTGACCTGGATCCACAGAACCGACCCCACAGTGTGCCGCAGATAAATGGGTGCTTCACCTTCTGTCTTCACATGCTGACCCCAAGACAGCTCTTCTCAGATGAAATCACACATCCATCTCCCACTAAACATGCCCACTAAGCCAAAGCCTTTGAGAATCTATTGATGGTGGTGAAATTTCTCCTGCAGACAAGAAATAGTGAGAGTGACATTGATTACAACAACACAAACTATGATTCTTTGCTTTCTCATTGTCTTTCTCTCCCTCTTTCTCAGGAACACCATGAAAATTATGACTTTGGAATGTCTTACTCACCACTCCGTCATCTGTGCCTGAACAAAGCTGGGACACCTAAGGCACTAAGTGGATTATTCAGATGCACCTGAATAAATGACCATTAATGAAGAGACAGAGAAGACAGAAGAGTGTGAGTCCCAGGGGTCCTCCACGGCCTTTTCCACGTTTCTGTTTCATGAGCTTCTCCAGCATCCTTCTGAGGAATTTCCTCCTCTGCCCAACCTAGTTCAATCTGGAATTTCCAAATGTGCAAAAACTAGTCTCTTTCACCTGAATACCCTGAGCTGTGGTTTAGTGAGCGGTTCCTACATTGGGGGTCCTAGCCTGAAGCTGTGAGGTCAGGGAGCAGACAGGCCCCCCTGTTGGGATGTAAAAGGTAAGCAATGAGCAAAAGAAAAGTGCAGAAAGTAGAAGACTCGTAGGATCTGATGGAAAGGCTGTTGGGTGGATTCATTCTGGGAGAGTGGGAAGGACCCCAAGAAGCATCCTGTGCTTTCCTGTTTGCTAAAGAGGTTGTACTGTGGGGGGGTGAGAGGGAGGCTTTTGGGGGAGAGGATTATGGTGTATCATTGGTCTTCTCCTGGCTCTCAAAGGATTGACATCATGTTCGACAGTGACGTGACTGACTCCACATCTGAAACCTGTTCCTGCCCCAAGGACCCAGCACGTCTCTGCAGGCCAGGCAGGAAGGCAGGAGAGCTGATGACATCACAAGCTTATTTCTGGAGCCGGGGGGGAGGATAAAAGCACCTGCCAGGATTTTCCAGACTTCCTTCGACTCCACTGCAACCAACACAGAGCCATGAGTCCATAATGCTGCATCCTCGGTAAGGAGGACCCAACCCCGATTCTCTTGGAGCGCATCTCCAATCTCAGCCACAATCCCATCTTTACTTAACTCACCCTACTCCTCCTCCCCATCCCCGAGCCAGGCAAGTGGCTCAATCATAGCGATACCCTCTCCATATCCCCCAGGGCGGCCCCATCCACATCCGTGATCAATTTCCAAACTCATGCCGAATGACATATATATCCCAGCTTCCCACTCCAAGCCCCATCTTCTAAATTTTAATATCAGTCATGTACGTAACACGGCACCAGTATCAGCCCAGGCTTCTTTGGACCCTGACCCTAGCTGAGCCTCCTGCTCTAAACTCTTCCCTCCCAGGGAAACACCCACATTCCTCAGAACCCTAAACCCATTTCTTCTAAGAGTGCTGCCTGCATCCCTTCAACTTCCACAGACCCATAACCCCCAGACACCTAACCCAGGTCTGCCCCAACCTTTCTCTGAGCCTCGGTCAGGACAGACGCCCCCTCAGACCTTCTCCTCTTCCCGGCTGGGCTCCCTGGGGCGGACCAGTGGTTGCCCATCAGCCTCCCTTCATCCCTTTTTTCTCCCACAGCTGTTTTTTGGTTTTGTTTTGGTTTTGGGGGGTTTTTTTTGGCTGTGGTGGGTCTTTGTTGCTGCGTGTGGGCTTCCTCTAGTTGCGTTGAGCAGACTTCTCATTGCAGTGGCTTCTCTTCTTGCGTAGCATGGGTTCTAGGCACATGGGCTTCAATAGTTGTGGCACATGGGCTCAGTAGTTTTGGCTCGAGGGCTCTAGGGCGCAGGCTCAGTAGTCGTGGCGCACGGGCTTAGTTGCTCTGCGGCATGTGGGATCTTCCCGGACCAGGGCTCAAACCCGTGTCCCCTCCATTGGCAGGCGGATTCTTTTTTTTTTTTTAACATCTTTATTGGGGTATAATTGCTTTACAATGGTGTGTTAGTTCCTGCTTTATAACAAAGTGAATCAGCTATACATATACATATGTTCCCATATCTCTTCCCTCTTGCATCTCCCTCTCTCCCACCCTCCCCATCCCACCCCTCTAGGTGGTCACAAAGCACCGAGCTGATCTCCCTGTGCTATGCAGCTGCTTCCCACTAGCTATCTATTTTACACTTGGTAGTATATATGTCCATGACACTCTCTCACCCTGTCACATCTCACCCCTCCCCCTCCCCATATCCTCAAGTCCATTCTCTAGTAGGTCTGTGTCTTTATTCCCGTCTTACCACTAGGTTCTTCATGGCCTTTTTTCTTTTTTCCTTAGATTCCATATATATGTGTTAGCATACTGTATTTGTTTTTCTCTTTCTGACTTACTTCACTCTGTATGACAGACTCTAACTCCATCCACCTCATTACAAGTACCTCCATTTCATTTCTTTTTATGGCTGAGTAATATTCCATTGTATATATGTGCCACATCTTCTTTATCCATTCATCCGATGATGGACACTTAGGTTGCTTCCATGTCCTGGCTATTGTAAATAGAGCTGCAATCAACATTTTGGTACATGACTCTTTTTGAATTATGGTTTTCTCAGGGTATATGCCCAGTAGTGGGATTGCTGGGTCGTATGGTATTTCTATTTGTAGTTTTTTAAGGAACCTCCATTCTGTTCTCCATAGTGGCTGTATCAATTTACATTCCCACCAAGAGTGCAGGAGGGTTCCCTCTTCTCCACACCCTCTCCAGCGTTTATTGTTTGTAGAGCAGGCAAATTCTTAACCACTGCGCCACCAGGGAAGCCCTCGCACCGCTGTCTTGGCCGCTCTCTGCATCCTTTTGCTCCTCTGCTCACACGGAGCCCCAGGTGAGCCCAGGAGGGATGTGGACACTTGGGGGTGGGGTGCAGCTCACAGAAGACCCCAGCCTAGGACTTGCCCACCCTGCTGCCTGGGCCACATCATCTCGGTTTCCTCCAGTGTCCCCCACAGGCACTCACCTGATGCTGTGCCAGCCACACGGGAGATGTGGAGACAAGTTCTATGACCCCCTGCAGTACTGTTGCTATGACGATGCCGTGGTGCCCTTGGGCAGCACCCGGAAGTGTGGAAACTGCACCTTCAGGGTCTGCTTCGAGCAGTGCTGCCCGTGGTTGGTCAAGAGGCCCCAGGAGTCCTCCATGGTGAAGGTGAAAGGTCAAAATTGTCACTTGGACCCGTCCTCGGACGACAGGGTTTGTCACAGGTGAGGTTCTGTCCTTTCCAAGGGAGGAGGGGGTGCAGGGGAGTGGGGAGGGTCTGGATGCCTGTTCTGTGATTCAACAACCGCCCCACTCCCGGCCCAGGGCTCTTCTCAGTGTCCTTCTGTCCACATCTACCTGCTGTATTCCATCCACCTCTCCCTTCTCTGCTCGCTTCTTTCTCCATTTGTTTTTATTTCTCTCTCGTCCTCTTTGTTGCCTTTCTGTGTCTTTCTTTCCACCCCTCTGCCCACGATCTGTTCATCCCTCCATCTCTGTCCATCTCTCTCTTGCTCTCTCTCTCTCTCTCTGTCTCTCTCTTCAGTGTCAGCTGACAAGGGCTCAGGGGACCAGAAGACAGTTGGGTGCTGCTTCCTGAATGAGCCTGGAGAGGTGTGGTGTCACCTTAGATCTGGGACGTGGAGTGGGTATTTGGGGACAAGAGATGCTCAGACTCAATCCTCCCTCCTCATTCTTTCTCCTCCTTAACATTCAGCCTGAATCTGTCCTGAGTAGGGTGACCGGTCCCCTTTCTATGACCCTGGACAATCATGAGAGATTATTTTGCTGTTGGAGGTGCCGAGGGCCCTGACCTCTCGCAATTACCCCTGTGACCAACACCATGAGGCACAATCCCCAGGCTGCCACTGGGGACCCTTCATGAGATCTGTCATTCCTTTCCGCATTTTCGCCACTCCACTAGATGCCAAACACAAGGCACTTTATAAATTTTTCAACTTTACATACACTGTCATGGTGGGAGCTTGAAGCGTTAGGAATGGTCCTAAACAGTGGACATAAGTCCTTTTTCTGGCTTCCAGAGGTTGCAAGGTACACCCATTTTTTCCGTATACGAACAAATACCAAGATACCATGACCGCCTGGTTTCACTGAATAAAAGACCCGTCTCAGTCACAAGGCTCAGCTTTCTTGCCTTGACCTCGACAGGGTGTGGCACAGGGTGGAGGGCGCGACCCACAGGGAGGGAAGGGCCTTCCGCGCTGATCCTGAGTCCGGACCTGTCTCCCCCGAAAGACGGAGGTTGGGTCGGTGCGCCCCCTGGCGGGCAATGGACTCAGGGAGGGGCCGGGCGGCTCTGAGCGTGGACCAGCCCCCAGGCGCCAGCGCCGCAGAGAGAAAAGTCGCCTCTCCCGAAAATCCAAGCCCAGGGCTAGGACTTTCCACCAGCCAGTAAATTGTGGTGTGGGAGTTTGGGACTCTCACGCAGGAAGAATTTACTTGTCTCCAAAAGGATTTCTTTGGAATAAATCAAAATTTGCAGCATTATAAGATTCTGGAAACGGACAGATCTGAACTTGGTAAAACACAAAATAGAGGGAAAGGTCAGAGTGCACAATCTGTAAGACCTTCTTCCTCTTGAGTCAGCTCTGGTCAATGAGGGGCCTGGAAACATCCGGAGTGTTTGAACCTTCAACCGAACGTCATTTCAGCCCAGGTCCCTCTGAGGGCCACACCCATGACACCAGCACTTCCCAAGCGTCTAGAACAGCAAGTGGGGAAGGGGGCCCATGATTGTCTGAGGCCCGTTTTGGGACACCCCCAATTCAGTGACGCAGAGTATCACCCTACTGTGTGCAATTTTGATATAAAATTGTTTTAAAATAAAATTAATACATAGAAAATAATTTTCATTTCTTTCACAATACAAAAAGTACCCTATATAAGTCTGGACCCAGGAAGGGAAGGGACTGGCCCATGAAGTAAGTGTAAGGAGAGAGGAAGGAGTTTGGTTCCAGGGTGAGGAGGTGGATTTGGACACCGTTTCAAGTCATTCTTCATTAGATGGTTCCAGAAGGGGGTTGGATGCAGGTGCGGCTTGGCTCAGAACTGAGCTAAAGAGAAGATGAGGGGACTTCCCTGAAGGTCCAGTGGTTAAGACTCTGAGTTTCCATTGCAGGGGGCATGGGTTCGATCCCTGGTCGGGGAAATAAGACACCGCACGCCACAAATAAATAAATCAAGTAAAATAAAAATAAAGAGAAGATCGGGAGGTGGGGTTGCACATGAGGGGTAGTTATGTGGGACCAGGGCCAAGCGGGGGTGTGGCACTCAGAGTATAGCCCTGTGGGCGGGCCCCAGACTCCATTCAAATATGGGAGCCAGATCTCAGTCTAGACGATCAAGGGCCGAGCAGCACAAGTGAGTAGGTGAGAGGCTGTGGGAACTGCAGAGTCGAAATCTATTGATTCTTATCTTGCCTCGAAGTGTCCCTCGACTTTTCCTTCTTCTTCTGCCCTGTCTGTGTTCTTCGCAGTTGCCTCTCTTTTTTTAGTCTATGTCCTCTGGGGATCAGATCCACCCATATTTCTCCTCACAATCAGATTCCAATTTCACTTACTATAATGTTGACACAGTCCCTTCTGGGTCAGATTCCAGAAGAGCAAGTTGGGATGCAGGACTGGCATTCGGTTCTCTTGCTCCTTTCCTGGACGGGGCAGTTGGTAGTGGAGGGACTTTGAAAATCCACTCAGGTGGGGGTAGGAGAGCTACCCATCATTTCTGAGGTGCAGTGGGACCCTCTCCACAGCCACCACCAACTCAGCATAGCGACACATGGCCCAGAATAAATGTTCTGGTGTCTGTGTGACCTCCAGGCCTGGCATGGGACTTGAAGTGGCCTTGGTTTGTTCATTTCTGGGTCCACGGGGCCTTGACTAAGATTATGGCAGACTCACCCTTGGAGAGCTTGTGAAACGATTCATTCATTGGGTTGGAGAGAGGATTCCCATTTCTAGGAGATGGAGGTGACCGTGGGGGAGACGGTACAGGGGAAAACTATTCTGACCCTCCATTCTCTACCCAATTCCCACGATTGGGTTAGTTCACGAGTTCCGAACTCCTCTCACTAAACCTCTCAATGAAAAATGTCCATTGGTGCAGAAAGTGCTTTCAAATATACTAAGTGCTTTATTAAAAATTCCACACCTGTATATACAAAGAGAAAAAGATTTTAAATTCACTTTTCTCTGTATAAAATAGCACACAACATTCCCCAGTTACAATGACATGAAACTCTTAACAAAATTTTAAAGTATATTATGTTCCTGGTTGGAAAACTTAATTATTTTAAAAATGTTGTCTGTGTGTGTGTGTTTGTGTATCCCATGACATTCCAGTTCCTGAATTTTAGGAAGTTTCTGAATGAGATTCAGAATTTTGTCTGAAAAAAGTATTCTCAGAGATAGGCAGAAAAATGAAGAATTAAGAACAAACGAGGACTTCCCTGGTGGCACTGTGGTTGGGAGTCCGCCTGCCAATGCGGGGCATACGGGTTCGAGCCCTGGTCCGGCAGGATCCCACATGCCGCGGAGCAACTAAGCCCGTGCGCCGCAACTACTGAAGCCCGCACGCCTAGAGCCTGTGCTCCACAACAAAGAGAAGCCACTGCAATGAGAAGCCCTCGCACCTCAACTAAGAGTGGCCCCTGCTCACCGCAACTAGAGAAAGCCCCTGCACAGTTAGGAAGACCCAACGCAGCCAAAAATAAATAAATAAAAATAAATAAATTTATTTTTAAAAAAAAGAATGGAACTGTCAGCTTACTACCAATGGTAGATTTGAGGTCAAGTCCCAGTGATGCTTTTTTTTTTTTTTTAATTTACTTATTTTATTTTTGGCTACGTTGAGTCTTTGTTGCTGCGTGCGGGCTTTCTCTAGTTGTGGCGAGCAGGGGTTACTCTTCGTTGTGGTGTGTGGGCTTCTCATTGCGGTCACTTCTCTTGTTGCGGAGCATGGGCTCTAGGCGCACAGGCTTCAGTAGTTGTGACACTAGGGCTCAGTAGTTGTGGTTTGTGGGCTCTAGAGCTCAGGCTCAGTGGTTGTGGCGCACGGGCTTAGCTGCTCCACGGCATATGGGATCTTCCCGGACCAGGGCTCGAACCCATGTCCCCTGCATTGGCAGGCAGATTCTCAACCACTGCGCCACCAGGGAACCCCCACCCCCACCCCAGTGATGCTTATGTGGCACTATGAGTCAGACATCTTCTAAGGGATCGACCCATGAGTTAGATACGTTATAGTATCAGCCCCATTTCGCAGGTGGGGAAAACTGAAACACAGAAAGGTTGTCACTTGCCCAAGCTCACACACTGGAATGTCACCAGAATTCAAACTCAGGCAGCCTGGCTCTGAATAAGGGCTCTGGACCACCAGGCTCTACTATCTCCCATGTGGCAGCAAGGTGATTAGCCCTCTTCCGGCCTCAGTTTACTCAACTGTGAAATGGGCTTCCCACCAGTCACCTCTTCAGTTTGCTGCAAGGGTTAAATGACATCGGGCTTAGGTCCAGGAGAAGTGTTTTTAAATTGGGCGCCTTTGTTTCTTCAGTTCCTTGCAGGAGGATGGGAGAAGAGGCCTGGCCGCCTGCCTCCCATGTTAAGTCCTGGTGAGTTGTCCAATGCTCTACTGAGAGGAGAGACAAAACAGGGCAGAGATCCAGACCCTGGGTCTTCCAGAAACCACGGGGCGAAGTGCCCAGGGGCCTGTGTGCCTCTCCCCACACCCCACTCTCGGCTGGGTGAGGGGCCCCTTGGCTTTACCACGGTCTCCCCCCTCCGGACCGGACCACACCGCATCCTGTTGCGGCCCCGCCAGAGAAGGAAGCGGAGTCTGGGGTCCCACTGGGAAGTCCCGCGGGGTGTGATGCAAGGCCTTCCCTGCCCCCCACGCAGATAAAGGCGCAGAGCCAGCCTGGAGCTGCTAGCCATCTCCGCGCGCCCTGCCTGCCATGACCCGCCGCTGCGTGCTGCTGCCTGGGCCCTCCTCGGCCGTCCTCGGCCTCGGAGCGGCTCAGGAAGCCTCGGTAAGCTGCATCCCCATCGTGCCCCGCAGAGGGTGGAAGGCCCTGACGTCCGAGCGCAACCAGCGCCTAAGACGGCCCGTGCGCTACGCGGTGGTGTCGCACGCAGCAGGCAGCGCCTGCGACACCCCGGCCTCTTGCCTGAAGCAGGTCCAGAACGTGCAGCACTACCACGTGCGGACGCTGGGCGGGTGCGACGTGGGCTACAAGTGAGTGAGGAGGAGCGGCAAAAGCTGGAGACGGGACTGCAGGAGAGAGAGGCGCGCGGGCCCGGGAGACCGCAGGGAAGCTGTTCTAGAGCCGCCTGGCCGACACCCCGGGCACCTTAATCAACCGCGCAGCATCTTCGTTTGTCCCCAGGGTCGCTGCTTAGGGCTGGGCGTGTGCAGGCAGCGCAAAGATGCTAGGAGGAGGGGAAGCGGCTGCAGTCCAAGCTCTGACCCCAGAGGAAGGGACAGACTTTGCCAATACACAGGAAGATGTCCTGTGCACTGGATTCCCTTGGTAAAGTCCGGTGCCTCGTTAAGCACCGGGCCGGGTTGCTGTCCCAGCTCCATTTACTGCTGGCTGAGCCCTGGGGCAGGCATTCACCCTCTTTCAGCTTCAGTTTCACCTTCCTCCTCTGCAAAGTCAGTGGGGTCGTGGCCCACTCCATCACTAAGCCAGCCAATACCACTTAGGACACCGCCTGGTGTGCAGTGGGAGCCCCCAAATCCATGGACTGTTGGCGCCTATTACTATGTGCCAGGCTGTGCGCCAGATGCTGGGATGGGGGCACAGCCATGAACAGTGTGAATCTAGCCCAAAGGGATTTAAAGACCAGCAGGCAGCAACAGGTGAGAAACAAGCAAAGTCAACAAGATGAATTCAGATGGTGAGAGAAGCGATGGAGAAAAGGAACAGAGTGACTGATGCGGCTCTGGCATATGGGAGCTGAGAGAAGAGTGTAGTAAGCTGGGGGTACAGCAGAGGTAGAGGCCAGGAGGCTGAGTGAGTGGGTCATTCCTGAGGGACAAAGGTCAGGGTGACTGGAGGTAGCCGGGAAGGGTGATATGAAATGAGGAAGGAGTTGGCAGGGGCCAGATGGCACAGGGTCTTGTGGGCCATGGGGAGGACCTCCGTTCTACTCTAAGACAGGAGCCATGAGAGGGATGTGAGCCTGCTTGGGTATGAGAAGCTCCCTCTGGCTGCAGTGTGGAGAACAGACTGTAGGGGGGTGAGGGCAGAAACAGGGGCAGGGATTGGTTAGATCGGCCTCTGGGGCCCATGCCCACCAGCTCCCTTTCCAGGGTAATAGGCTGGGGTCCCGCACAGGGGCTTCTATAACAAGAGACTCTACTGGTTCTCAAGCCTCGGTAAACACCAGAATCACCTTACTGGAAATGCAGGTTCCCAGGCCCCACGCTTAGAGACTGCTTCAGTAGGGCTGGGGTGAAGCCAGAAAACCTGAGGACCTCGCTTGGAAAAATCTGGAAGCCTTCAAGGGTATCCCCAGCTCTTCTGGCTCAAGATTTTACAATTCAAAGGCTCCAACTTCAAATTTTTTTCCCAAGAGTCAGGCGCTCCAATTCTAAGCGTTTCCCTGAAGGAATGAAGAGCAGAGCTTGGCTCCACAGCCTCTGGTCTAAGTCACTTTACAGAAAAGCAAACTGAAGTTTGTTCCTCAGATTTTAGGATTTGGAGTCTGATCCAAATGTTTTGAATCCCCCTTCCTTGTCGCATCTTGTTTGGAGCCTCAGCTTCTTCACCTGTAAAATGGGGCTCCTGACTACCCACCAGGTGGTGGGGTTTGAAGTTTAAATTAGATGCATCCATTTAGCTAATATACAGAGAGTACCAACTGCTTGTGCCAGATGCTGGGGCTGTGGCAGGACCATAACCGGCCCAGTCCTGGGGGTCAATATCACTATGGTATTTCTAGTCTCTTCAATCCAGATTCTGAGAGTCTGGCTTCCCAAGTGGCAGATTCAGGACCCAGTATTAGAGTTCCCACATTCTGTGCATCCTTGCTGACCTTGTGAGCCAGAGGACTGAGGTGACAGATATCGCATCTCCAAAACGCCGATCTTCTGGTTAACTCTAGTGTGCCAACTCAAACTCGCTCAATCAGGACGTGTTGAATGAGTGAACCTGACAGATCTGCTGCCAGGATTGGAAACCTCAAAGAGGCAGATGCTGGGGCTCCAGGGTTTGTGTCTGGTTGCGGCGCCAACCCTCGAGTCCCTGATCCTGTCACTCAAGTGTACCCCAGCAGGGAAGAGGAAGCAGGAAGCAGGCTGGGGAGAGGGCAGAAGAGCTTCTCAGTGGAGAGTTCTGAGAAGCATTAGTGTCCAGGACGTGACCTTGGGTAAATAATCTAAGTCTGCTTCCTCAGCTTAAAGTGGGGATGACAACAGTGCCTGCCTCCGAGGACTGCATGTGAGAATTCAGCAAATCAAGAGCTCAGCCAATCCTCCAGGGAGGCAGGAGAGAGCCAGACCATGTGGGTGGGAGTCACGGAGACCTGGGTGAAAATCCTGACTCCTCACGGCGTTGAGGATGCAAAAGGTACATGTAGAGCTGTGCCTGACAAATGGCAATGGCCATGGTCATTGTTCTTACTGTGGAAGATTAGAGGATAGGAGGAGGGTGTTGGGGAAATTGTGTGTGAGTGACAGGGACAGGGGCAGGGCGAGCAGAGGACAGGGAGGGAGTTCTCCCCCACCCAGAAGCCCTCCGTCACTCATCCAGACCACCCTCCCACCCCCATAGCTTCCTGATGGGAGAAGACAGGCTCCAGTATGAGGGCCGGGGCTGGAACACCTTGGGCGCCCACTCAGGTCCCACCTGGAACCCCATATCCCTCGGCATCTCCTTCATGGGTAACTACATGGGTAAGTGACTGTCCAGCCATCAGCTAGGGGACTGACATGGAGCCTGGGGGATGGCACTGCGTGGTGAGTAGTTGCTGGGAGGCTCTGCCACCTACAAGCTCTGTGACCTCGGGCAAGTGACTCTGCTTCTCTGAGCCTTGTTTCCTCTTTTGGATAAAGACCATTTTCAACCACATGGTTTCAGTGAGGATTAGTTCATCTCTATAAAAGTTCTTAGACCAGTCAATGGCACCTAAGAAGTGCTTGATAAATGGCAGCTATTGCTGTGGCTTGGCTGGGGAGGTCTGGGGGCAGATGAGGGCAAATAAGCCGTTATCTTGACAGCTGACACTTGCTGACGGCTTACTCTGTGCATAAAATAACTCTTTTGATCATCCCACAGCCCTGTGGGCAGGTGCTTTCATTCTCCCCTTTCACAGATGAGGAAACTGAGGCACAGAGAGGTTAAGTCACTGCTTGGTGGCGGCAGGCTGGGTTCTGGGCCCTAGTGGGCCAGCTCAGAGTACAAAATCAGAAGCACTACCCACACTCCCTCTGCCCTTCGAGAAAGCCCCAGCCTAACTCCTGCCTCTACCTCCCACAGATCGGGTGCCCCCGCCCCGCGCCATCAGGGCAGCCCAGAGTCTGCTGGCTTGCGGCGTGGCTCAGGGATTCTTGACTCCTAGCTACGAGGTCAAAGGACACCGGGATGTGTAACAGATGCTCTCTCCAGGCAACCAGCTCTACGAAATCATCCAGCAATGGTCACACTACCACCGCGTGTGAGGCCCTGTCCGTCTTCTCACACCGCCCCCCCCACCCCATCAGAAACCCCACTGCCTCCCCCTCCCCCAATAAAGGCGAAACTCAAACTGTATTTCCGTGTCCCACCATCCCCCTCCCTACCCTCTCTCCCCCCCATAAGATCCCAGCCATCCCCCCCCAATCTCCCAGAACTCTGATCTTGCTCAGAACCCAGAGGCCCCGACCCTGAACCAAGACCCCAGAGATCCCAGCTTGGAAGCCACATCACAGCTCAGAACCCAGAGGCCTCAGGTCAGAGCACAGGAATAGCACCAAATCAGTGGAGATGTCACCACCGGAAGCTCAGGGGTCCTCACCTCCTGGGCAGGGAGCCATGCGGCAAGACACACCCTCTCTACCACACCGCCAAAGACATCCTGGGCAGCATCTCTGCTTGAACTCCTCTGGGGACAAGCTGCTCACTCCCACCCCTCAGGTCCCCCCCTCATTGCTTTAGAGAGTGCGGGAGTTTCTTCTGAGCCTGTACTCCAACCTGCCACCCAGTCACAGGCATGGCCAGAAATACACGCAGGTCCCAGTTACACCCCCTCCCCACCCGATCTTCATTCCTCCTCACTCCACCCTGACCCTTCAGTCATAGGCTGAGGGATCCCAAGGGCACATATGTTTATTTACAAAACACACTTACCCTCCCTCCCAGAATGCAATGGCTTCGGGAGACGTAGGGATTAGGGCCTCACACACCTGAGACCCCAAGAGCACCAGGAGGAGCGGGGGGCCTGGGCGGGGCCAGCACACACCGGCCCCGCCCCTCACGCCGAATCCATCCGAATCCATCGGAGGGGCAGTAGTCTCTCTCCGAGGTCACGAGCGCGTGTCCAGTCTGTTCATGTATTCCTGCAAGGCCTTCAGGCGGGCGTCGATTTCGGCCATGTCAGCTGCCTGGTGGTCCGAGCTGTACTCTGTGAGAGCAGGCGTGGCTGTGGGGGTCCGTGAGGGGCCCAATATCCTGCCCGCAGTAGCATCCCAGCGGGCTCTGGGGCAGGTGAGGGGGAGATGTGGAGTCCCAGGCTCACCTTTGATGGGGACCCAGCCCCCCGAATCGGCCAGGTGTCTCTGATGGCGGCCGCGTTCCAGGGGGCTAGGCTTCTGCTGCTGGGGGTGGCAGGAAAGGGGGTCAGGCACCCTCTATGCCTGCCCCCCAAATCCCACCGGCAATTCTGAACCAAAGGACCTCATAAAAATTAAGGGTTGACACCTACTGAGCACTTATATGCAAAATAAACTCCTTGTAGCTTCACCAGAACCCTCAGATGTGAATGCTGTTACCATCCCCACTTAACTGATAAAGAAACTGAGCTACAGAAGCTAAGTAACTACCGTGAGTCACACAGGTTCTAGGAAGGGGAGGCAGGTTTCAAGACCTGGGAATTTGAGGCCAGAGCCGGTGCTCCTAACCAGAGTCTCCTGCCCCCACCTCATCCCCAACCTCCTCTCCGATCCAAAGGTCTCAAAACACTGCCTCCAGAGGCATTTCGGAGCCGCCTTTACAACCTGATCCCCTAGAATGGAATCATGGGAGAAAGGGCCAGCGAGCTTCCGGTGGTTTAAAGCTGCCCCTGCCTCCTCCAAAGCCTGAGGAAAGACACTCACCGTATTGGACCCACTCCAGGTGGTGGGGCTGGGCGGCTTCCCCCGGCGACGAACGCTGAGAGGACGGAGTAATCAAGGACCAATGGGAGGGGTCTGTGGCACCTCCCACCTCGCCCTCTTCCATGGTTTCAAGGCTCCAGCCTCCATCACCCAAGCTCCCCGCAAAAGACAGTTTCGAGTCTCCCCAGACACCCGTTTGGAGGCGGTCCTTTCCCCCAGCCCAAGTTTTACCCTCTAGGGAGGGATTCAGAGAAATCCTCGAACTCGCTGCAGGAGCTGGCGGACGAGTAGCGGCTGCGGAAACTGTCCACTAGAGGGAGAAAGAGAGCGTGAGCCTCTTGCACTGGCCACAGCCCCGCCCAGCCCGCCTGTCAATCCCGCGCGCTCCAGCCCAGTTACCCGAGGAGCTGCGGTTTCGGGAGCGGTTAGCCGCGTCTCCTCGACCGGTCACGGCTGCGGGGGGCCGAGTCTGGCGAGACCAGGAGACGGATGGACCGTCCCCGCTTCCTCCGCTGCCCAATCGGCTTCGCTGCTGCTGCTGCCTGGAGAACGAGAAAGGAGACGCCCACCTGTGCGCCCAACTAATTCGGGAAAGGGCGTCGCTGCGCCCCGTGGGTCACACCTAAATGGGGAAAAATCATGCGGAGACACAGACCAGGTAGGGGTGGGAGAGACAAATAAGCAGGGCGGGGGAATGGGGGAGGCTGGCGATCAGGAGAGGGGATGGAGGTCAGGCGCGAAGCAGGAGCAGGTAGGGGGAAGGGGAAAGATGGAGCAGATGACAGGTGATGGAGATGGGAGTTGGGGATGGATGGTCAGAGGGTCAGGTAAAGGGGCAGGGATACGGGCAGGTGAGGAGAAAATGGGTGCTAACTTCATCTTGATCGCTCTCTGCTTCTTCTCCTTGGCTTTCACAAAGGCTGTTGGGTCGAAACGGGGCACGCGACCACCTAGGACCGGGTGGGGGTGGGGTGTGGAGAGAAGAGGAGGCTGGAGTCATAGGATCACGCCTCCACAGTTCTAGTCCCATCCACCTCCTCCCACGGGCAGGGCAGGGTCGTCACAGACCTGTGGGCGAGGGCGAGGGGCGGGCAGGGCGGCCTTGACCCCGGCCCCCGCGGTCGCTCTCCCGGGATGAGGAGCGGGCAGCGCCACGGCCACGCGACGTGGAGCGCTCCCGAGACGTCGAAGCCCGATCTTCCCGGGCCGAGGGCGGCACCACCGGTGTAGTCCGTCTCCTGGGAGCACAGAGCCCACTGTCAGTTTCCCACCGGCGACAACTCCTATCCCAAGCCTCTTCCCGGACTGCACCATCTCCGAAACTTCAGGCCCATCCCCCATCAACTCCTAAACATTCACGTACTTACACGATCCTCACAGATACCTTCTCCCAGGGTCCACCCCTATCGGAGCCCCACAAACCACGCCCCCCCAAAACCCATCTGTCACTTCCCTACATCCTAACACATCCTTTCACCAGACCCTTCTCCCAGAGGTCTCCCACAGCTCCCTGGAAACCCTTCCCAATTTTTCAACACCCACCCCAATACATGCCAGCAAACATCACTCGGATACCCACCTGCTTAGCCACGCCCTTTCGCCCAACTAGACCTCAGACCCCGCCCCTTTTCGGTCCCTATCTCCAGGTTCAACCTCCTGAATGCCGCCTCAGGCCTGCCCATCTCTCTACAGACCCTGCCCATCGTTTTCAACTACTGTGTGTCCTTCCCTATGCCCCATGCAGTCCATTAGGCCCCACCCATCCCTCCGTTCCCGCCCACTCTCAGGCTCTACCCGCCCTCTCCACCCTACCTGGGCCCCGCCCCGTCACTCAGGCCCCGCCCAACCACGCCCGGAGCCCACCTGCAGGCGGGGTCCACAGCTCCAAGGCCCCACCCACCCCGGGCCGCGCCCCTCACCCCCTCTTGTACATGGCCAGCTCGGTGTTCAGCGTCTTCAGCCGGGCACGCAGGCTCCGCTCCGACGCCTTCACCTCCTCTAGCTGCCGGGAAGGAAGAGGGGCGTAGAGGTCCAGACTGAAGCCAAAGTCCGGGACCCGCCGGCGCCCAGCCGGCCGCCCCGCCCCCTCACCTCCTTGGCCAGGCGGCGGCAATCCTGGCTTCGGCGGCCGGACCCGCGGTGCCCGAGGCCGCGCTCCTGCCGCAGCTCCAGCTCCAGGCCGCGCACGAGCCCGCGCAGCGCCTCGACCTCCTGGCGCGCCGCCCGCCCGGCCAGCGCCTCCTCGCGCGATCTGCCCAGCTGGGCCTCCAGCTCGCGCTTCTCAGCCGCCAAGCGCGACACCCTGGGAGGAGGAGGTAGAAAGCGAATGCTGGGGCGGGGTGAGGGGCATGGTGCCATAGTCCTCACTCCTCCACTGTGGTGGGCACGCACCATTTCTTGATCGGTAATTAGAGAAATGCAAATGAAAGCCATCAAGAGATGCTGAGCTGACAGGAACTTTATAAGACAGGGATCCAGCTCTCAACATCCAAACCCATCAGTCCCAACACCACCTGACAGTAGCAAATACACAGCCCCGCCGAGGAAGGCACTCTCAGAAACCTGAATCTGATTAGCCTATAGGTTTAACAACCACTTCGCGGGAAATAAACAGAACAGGGGACTACGTGAACCATGGAGATAAAATCAACAAAATCCAGGGACTTCCCTGGCGGTCCAGTGGTTAAGACTCCGCGCTTCCACTGCAGAGGGCACGGGTTCTATCCCTGGTCTGGAAACTAAGATTCCGCAAGCTGGGTGGCCAAAAAAAAAAAAAAAATCAACAAAATCCAGACTGTGGGAAACTGTACAAATAACCAGGCTTCTTCCACAAAGAAGTAGCATGAGAAAGGGGGGGAAGGGGGACTGTAATAAATTAAAAGAGATATGTAGATACTTATTCACACAAGCCAATTACAAAAAGACTTTCGTGAGATGATCAGAGAAGTGTCAGCACATACACCCTGGGTATCAGATGACATTAAGGAATTTTTGTTAATTTTGTTGGATGTGATAACAGTGCTTATGTGGTTTTTTTTCAAAAATGTCCTTATATGTTAAAGATACATATTGAAGTGTTTACAGAGGAGATTCGGTGTCTGGGCTTTGCTTCTCAGGAGAGAGGAAAGGGCATAGATCAAACAAGATGGGCAAAATGTAGATAACCGTTGAAGCTGGGGCACAAGTACACGTGCATTATACTACTGTCTACTGTCCGTGCTTGGAATTTTTCCCAATAAAACATTTTTTAAAATCCGTGGCTCCCCCGCACTCTCCAAGGAGCTTCCCCATTCGGTCCCTTCCAGCTGACTTCCCCCCTCCCCTCCTCTCCTCCCACCTCCCTCTCCCATGGTGCTCTATGCAAACGCAATTCCCTCCTCCTGAACCCTCTCTCTCTCCTCCTTCTCCTGGCAGGAACCACTCCACTCATCCTCCAAACATCACATCCCCCCCGGGGAAGCCTGCCTGCCCTCCCAGCCAGGCTGTCATGTCCCTCTATTCTCTCCTCTCCTGGCTCTCTGTACGTTTCCTTCCCAGCACCAATGATGGTGGAGCTGACATTGATCAGTGTGATCATCTGTTTTCTGTCTGCATCCTCACTCCAGCTGTCTGGTCACTGTGTAGGAACTCGGGCTCTGTGGCCTGGCTGATGGCATCCAACTCTATTCCACTTCTTACAAGCTGTGTGACCTGGGGCAGTTTCACTTCACATCTCTGTGAAGTGGGACGATAATAATAACACCTGCTGATAAGGTTGTAGGAATCTGTAAAGAGCGCTTAGACTGTGTCTGGCACTGAGTGATGGCTCGGTAAACATTGGTAGGGCCAGGCAGTGTGCCTGGCACACCGTAGGAACTCAGTAAATGTTGGATGACTGAATGAATGAATCTTGGAGTCTTCCCAAACTCCCTAACTCCAAGCTGGGAAGAGAAAGGTAAGAACCAACAGTCCCGTTGTGGATCTCACGGCAGATGACGCCACCTTGTGGCCATCCTGGGAAACACATGCACACCCACCAGGAAGACTCACAAGGTTCTCCAAGCCCCATGAGCTTGCACTTCTGGGAGGGGAGAGGTCTGGTCCTCCCAGTCAGCACTGAGCGCTCAGTCCTGGGCTAGCAGCTGCCAGCAGTGCACAGTGGCTGAGGAACCAAAGGTGGCTTGGGCTGATTGCCTGGATTCAAGGTCTAGCCAGGCCATATTACTTCACTGTGTAACCTGGGGCAAATTCTCTAACCTCTCTGGGACTCAGTTTCCTCCTCTATAAAATGGGGATGATAGTAGTGCCTACTTCGGGAGGATTAAATCAGTTAAATCATACAGCACTGAACAGAGTCCCTGGCACACAATTAAATGCTCGATAAACAATAGCTACTGGTATTATTATTATTACTACTACTAAAAATAGTATTAGCCCTCCCCAATGAGTGAGGCCCCCACAAGATGGAGACCAAGTCCCAGTCAGCCCCTCCACAGCCCTCAGCACACAGCAGGCACTCAGTAAACATGCCCATCAGGTTCCTGTCACAGCCCCCCATAACACAGGCTCCCTTTCCTGCCTAACCCCATCTCCATTTGCAATATACTCGGGTGGGTATGTGATCAATGCCTCTCTGCCCCCTGCGCTGGCACTACACCATGGGCAGGGAAGGGGCCAGCACAAGAGAGGCGCTTGGTGAAGGTGGATTCAACTGAATAGAGCCCTGCCTCGCACCCTGTCTTTGCACATGCTGTTCCCTTTGCCTGGAATACCCCTCCCTTCCTAGGCAGGGTCAGGTCTCCCTCTGGACTTCCTCAGCCCCATCCATGGTGAATCTTCACTGTCTGCAGACACATCTGTCTCCCGCCCTGGACTGGGAGCCCCAGGAGAGGACAGGGCCAGAATTATCTCGGTCATTGCTGTGTCCCCAGCACCATTAACACATGGTGGGCACAGAGGAGGGGCTCAGAATAAGTATTTGGGGAATGAGGGATGGCTGTCCTTCCAACAGTGCTAAGCATTGGGTCCCGCAGTGCATGATGGGATGTGTCCCCCCCAGCCCCAGCCGCCCACCCCCACCCCCAGACTTACTGCTCCCGCAGATGCCAGATCTCAGTTTCCCGGCTGTCCCGAGTGTCCTGGCCATCCAGCCCTCGAAGGCGGCTCAGCTCCTCCTTTAGTGAGCGAATGATGCCCTGCAGGACCACAGGGTCTGGTTTGCCCTGGTACGGGAGGGGCAGCGGGTAGTGAATCCTGAGAAGGAGGATTAGAATCATGGCATCTCAGAGGCCAAGAATCCACCCAGGAAAGGACATGTGACCATTTCTGGCCAAATACTACAGGAAATTGGTTGGGAATCTTCTGGGAACACTTCTGGTTTCCTGATAAAAACAGCTGATGCAATTAACAAGCACAGCCCTGTTCCATTTCCTCCTGCTTTGATATAGATGCAATGCCTGGAGAACCAGCAGCCATTTTGTGACCATGAAGAGATAAGGATGCAGTCAAAAAGCCAACACATTAAGGACGAGGAAAAGAAGAACAAAAACAAAAACAGAAGGAGCCTGAGTCCCTAACAAAACTGTTAAGTAGCAGCCATCTACCTAGACATCTCGTTATGTGATAAACTATTGTTTAAGGCACTGATAATGGTTATCCTGATACTTGTAGCCAAACACAATAATAAATGATATAACCCTCAACACTGAAGATTCCAAAGGCTAGGCTTAAGCAACATCCCCACCTAGCCCTGGGTACCAGGGGTCCCTAAGTTCTATCCACATCCCCTCCCACCTGACCACCAGCTACCAGCCTGATGGGTATACTTGTACTCACCTGTCAAACTCCACAGAGTAGATGAGGATCAGGTAGCGCTTGGAGTTGAGCTGGGCCGATCTCGAGGCCAAGGGGCCTGGGCGGCCCCCCATCTTTCGGTTCCGCAGGGACTCCAGATCTGTGTAGGTCAGCAGGTCAAGGGTAACCGACTCACTGCTCTGTTGGAGAGAATGGGAGGAGCTGCCAAAAGACCCAACGTGGCCATACCCAGAGCACACAACCCACACACCTGGGCCACGCCCCATTCATTCTTTGGGCTAGCTGGGCTTTTCCACACTGAGGCTGGTGATCAAGACGGCCCTGCCCCATGAGGGGCTGCCACAGGACATCATCAGAGGGAGAAACTGAAAAGAACCTAAATGCTTAGCCATAGGAGACAGCTTAGTGCTGTGGCTTCCAAGTACTGTCCACAGACCCCTGGGGGTCCCCAAGACCCTTTCAGGGGAATCCATGGGGTCAAAACACCTTGCATAATAATACTAAGATGTCATCTGCCTTTTTTGCTGTGTTGACATTTGCACTGATGGTGCAAAAGTCATGGTGGGTAAAACTGCTGGTGCCCATTAGCAGAAAGCAAGCCAGGGGCATCAAATGCACTAGTAACCGTTGTATATTCCACTGCCACGCAGTCTCCGCAGGGGGATGGGAAGGAGGGAGAAACACACAAATAAATAAATAGATAGATAAAAACACAGAAAATGAAACCTAGGAATGTCCTTGATAAACCTGTAAAAATTATTAATTTTTTGGGGGCCGCACTGCGCAGCTTGCAGGATCTTAGTTCCCTGACCAGGGATCGAACCCGCACCCCCTGCGGTGGAAGCGCGGAGTCTTAACCACTGGACCGCCAGGGAGCCCCAAATTATTAATTTTTTTGACTCTTGACCCTTGAGTGCACAGATTTTTACTACTGTGTGTGACAAAATGGAAAGTTCACATTCGGCTGCGTATCAAGGTACGACATTTTCTAGGAAAAGCACTTGTGTGATTGAATTTTGAGCTAAATTAGCCACTTTTTCATGGAACACTATTTTTACTTGAAAAGGTACTGACAGACAAAAACTACGGTTATTCAGTCTTCGATGTTTGGCAAGCATTTTCTCAAAAATGAACAAAGCGAGCCTGTCACTTCAAAAAAATACAGCTAACAGTATTTGTTGCCAACAATAAAATTCAAACTTTAAAGTGAAAATTAGAATTTTGGAAAACTTGTATCTGCCACTGTGTGCTTGACAGCTTCTCAGTGTGGAAAGGCTTTCCTGGACAGATCAGTGAGGATATTAACAAATATGACTTCCTGATACTGTATAATGAAATGTGTCAACATCTGGAAGATTTGCACAACTCCTTGAGCCAATATTTTCCAAATGACCAATGCATGATGTTACAAATGATGCTACAAATGCATGATGTTAGAAAATGGGTAAAAGATCCCTGCAAAGTAAAGATACACCAATAGATTTTAATGTCACAGAATAGGAAAAGTTCACTGGTATGGTCTCAGATTCCACACTGCGATAAACCTTTAAGAAACTACCACATGTCCAGTTTTAATGCGCTGGCAAAAGAGGATATGCACAATTATCTGAAAAAGCTATTAAAGGACTCCCTTTTTCAGCTATATATCTTCCTGAGGCATATTTTTCTGCATGTACGTCAATCAGGACATATCACAACAGACTGCAGAAGCACATGAGAATCTAGCAGTTTTCTATTAAGCCGGACATTAAAGAGATTTGCAAAAAATGTTAAAAAAAACCACACACACTATATTTCTTACTACATGATTTTGGTTTTGAAAATATTTTTCATAAAAAGGTTATTTAGGTCAGTAACAGGTTTGTTATTGTTATTTTTAAATGAATTTGTAAATATCTTTATATTTTTCTCAGTTTTAATTTACAATATGGCAAACAAATATTGATAGATAAAACCTGCATGAACAAAAGCTCTTTGGTGTCCTTAGTAATTTTTAAGAGTATAAAGGGGTCCTGAGACCAAAAAGTTGGGTTTTTTTTAATTAATTTTTATTGGAGTATGGTTGCTTTACAATGTTGTGTTACCCTCCACGGCACAACAAAATGAATCAGCCATATACATACCGGTATCCCCTCCCTTTTGGACTTCCCTCCCATTTAGGTTACCACAGTGCATTAGGTAGAGGTCCCTGTGCTATACAGTATGTCCCCATCAGTTGTCTATTTTGTACATAGTATCAATAATGTGTATGTGTCAATCCCAGTCTCCCAATTCCTCCTACCCCCCCCCCCTTTCCCCCTTGGTATCCATACATTTGTTCTCTACGTCTGTGTCTCTATTTCTGCTTTGCAAATAAGAACACCTATACCATTTTTCTAGATTCCACATATATGCCTTATTATACGATATTTGCTTTTCTCTTTCTGACTTACTTCACTCTGTATGACACTCTCTAGGTCCATCCACGCTGGGACCAAAAAGCTGGGTTAAATAAATCATGATGCATGGGTACACTGGCACACTAAGCAACCACTAACAAGGATGACAAACTCAAAAGTTGTAATAATAATAAAAATAGACAATACCTGTATAGCACTTATTATGAGCCAGGCACTATTCTAAGCTTTTTACATGTAATTCATTTAATCTTCGTAACATTATGAAATGGGGACTACTATCATCCCCACATTACAGATAAGGAAACTAAGACATGGAGTAACTGGCCCACGGCTCCCAAGTAGTAAGTGGTAGTGATGACTGATTTCAGAGTCCATGATCTTGGCCATTATGCTATACTGCCTATAGATACCAAAATGTTAACAGTCTGAGGTGGGGGATAGAAACGGAATTTAGACTCTTACTTTCTAAGTCACACATTACTTTAATATCATCACAATTTTATGAGTGCATATTTTACCTGTAATCAGAGAAATAATGTAGTTCACAGTTTTTTAAATGATGTCTAAATAGCATCTATGTCACTCTAAGCCCCAACCTGCTTCCTTCTTTCCTATTAATATTTTTAACTATTTGACATTATATATTTTTTTCAATTGTCTGTCTCTCCCACTAGACTGTCAGGTTCGTGAGGGCAGGAATTTTGTCTCTTTTGTTTACTGCTGTATTCCAGTGCCTGGCACACAACAGATGCTCAGTAAATGAAATGAATGATTATCTATATCCACTGACATGACTAAATTTTTATGAATTATTGTTGAATCTTTTAAAAGGCTACAGAATACCTTGGGAAATATATCAACTATATAAAATTATAGATCTGCAAATACATACACGTTCACAAGTGAATACAGAAATGGAGAAATGGCTGGAGTAATTTTCATCAAAATATTAATAAAAGGGACTTCCCCAGGGGTCCAGTGGTTAAGTCTCCACCTTCCAGTGCAGGGGGTGTGGGTTTGATCCCTGGTTGGGGAACTAAGATCCCACATGCCATGCAGTGCGGCCAAAAAAATATATATATTAACAATATATTACTAGGAGTGAGTATTGGGAATGGAGTGACTTTTACTTTCTTCTTTACATTTCTCTGTGACTTGAATTTTCTCCATGATAATCACTATCATTAGAATTACAATCAGAATAAGCCATTTACATTTGGGAAAGAAGAAAAGAAAACGATAGCCCTGTTCCTTCAATGAAAGAGAAGGTAGAGGGTCTTGCATACATCAGGTGGGCATCTACCCTCCCAGAGACCCAGGGAACAGACAGCTCTCCCAGCCCCCAACCCTGGCCCCTACCTGGGTGAGGGCCGACTCCAGCATGTTACAGAAGATGTTGAACTGTTTGAAGTTCCCTGTCTTGTGAGTCAAATCTTCGATGACTAGGTAGGGAGAAAAGTCCTTCCTGAGGTCTGACCACTTGCCCAGCCCAAGGGCAATGCACCCAAGCTTTCCACCTTTCGCCAACACCAGTGCCTCTGGCCCAAGGGATGAGCCCTACACCCCCTCCCCAGCTTAAAGAGCTTCTAGTCAGGTAGAAGAGGCAGGTGGACAGGATCCTGATTGGCCTCATCTTCTGGGAGAAGCTGATCCCAGGGAAGGACAAGTGAGCCCACCCAGGCAGGCACACTCACAGCTGGCATCGAACTCGGCCCGCCACTGGTCGGCCGTCATCCGGTCCTCCACCTCCAGCTCTAGCACCTGCCCAGACACCATCACCCGCACGGCATGCTCCACACCCCGGAAGACGTAGTCCACCTGCAGGCCAGCTGGCTGGTCCATGGCCAGTGTCGCTGGAGAGGGGAATGAGACAGAGACCCAGAGGGGCTGAGAGCCCAGACTCAGGAGCTGGAAGGCCAGAATCCTGTGCCTCAATTTCCTGTGCCTCTCTGTGCCTCAATTTCCTCATCTGGAAAATGGGTACAGTAATGGCACCTACCTCATAGAGCTGTCATGAGAATTAGATTGGACAATACACATAAAAGCACTTGGAACTGTGTCCTGCACGTTACTATGCCCAATACACTCTGGTTAATAGAATATATGATTTCCAATAAGAGGATCAAGATTAATATATTGATTACTAATTTATTAATCCTTATACTCATTATATATTTATTATTTGTTCATTTATTTAAACATTTGTGGAGAAAAGTCAAGCTGTAAAGGGAGACAGAGTATTGAGATCAGGCTGGGCAGAGATTTTAAATAGAGGGTCAAGGGCAGGCCTCCCTGGGGAGGTGACATTTGGGCAGAGAACTGAAGAAGGTCAGGGAACGAGCCAAGTGGCTATCCCTAAGGAAAGTGGTCCAAGTCGAGAGAACAGCCAGTGCATGGATAACAGATTATCCATGATAAACTTAAATCATTTACATTGAATTAACAATTGAACTTCTTCATTAGTCCGCTGTAAGCATAAATACTTTCTCTCAGCCAACAGGACTACTACTCACGTTAGTTCCATGAGGAGCTGGAGGAGAGGGTAGGCCTCCACCCTCAGCATGAACTCTAGGGACTGGTTCAGAATGGGAGCCCCAGGCTGCTTGGGTTCGTGTCCAAGTTCAGCTATGTGCACTTAGATGGGCAAGTAACTTAACCTCTCTTGGAGCCAGATTCCTTATCGTTAAAGCATAAGCCATCCTGGGTGCTGGGGATATGATGAGAAACCAGATTCTGTCCCTACCCTCGAGAGGGTGGCAACAGTTAAAGACATAAAAATGTCAACTAGTGGGGAAAGGGAATGCTAGGGAGTAGGGGTTGCTCTTTTAGCTCAGGTGGTCAGGGAAGGGCCACCCCCTCCCTGCTGAGCAGAGGCCTGGAAGGAGGGATCGGGGGAAGACAGGTGAATATCTGGGGATTAGGATCCAGGTAGAGGGAACAGCCAGGCAAAGATTCCAAGGCAGGATGTACCTAGTTTGTTCTGAAAACACCAAGGAGGTCAGCGTGAGGGAAGGAGAGGGGGAAAGTGAGGAGATCAGAGAGGTAACGGGCCAGATGATGTTCCTGCAGGCCTTTGTAAGCCCACAGAAGGATAACAGCGTTCATCTCCTTAGACTGGTGTAAGGATTAAATGAATTAATCATGTTAAACTCCTTGGTGAAATTGAGCCATGCCTGACCCAAGCAAGCACTCAATACATATCGGCATCATCATCATTTTTTTTAATTGAAATATAGTTGATGGACAACATTATGTTAGTTTCAGGTGTACTACACAGTGACTTGACATCTGCATACATTATGAAATGATCACCACGACAGACCTAGTAACCATCTATCCCCATACAAAGTTATTCCAATATTATTGATCATATTATGTGGCTTATTTTATAGCTGGAGGTTTGTACCTCTTAATCCCCTTCACCTATTTCATCCCCACTCCCAGTCATCGCTATTCTTGTTATTATTACTTTGTTGTTGTTTCTGAGCTTGAAAAGGACTAGAGAGACAAGGCCAGCCCATTCCCTTCCCAGTGTACAGATGGGGAAACTGTGGCTCTGTGAGAAAAAGAGCCCTGTGCAGAGTCCCACGGGTGCTGCAAAGACAGAGCCACCCAGGGATCCCCCAACCCAGATCATGGGGACTCCTCCAGTGCCTGACCTCCTTCTCTCCCCACTGTCTCCTTTAGTCCTCACACTTTCCCCAATTTAGTCCTTCCTAAAGTCTGATGTTGGAAAATTTAATATTTTGAGCCTTGAATCTCTAGGTCAGTGATTTTTTTTTTTTTTTTTTTTTTTTGACCGTGCCACTGCACGGCATGCAGGATCCTAGTTCCCCGACCAGGGATCGAACCCGCACCCCCTGCAGCAGAAGCACCGAGTCTTGACCCCTGGACTGCCAGGGAAGTCCCTCTAGGTCAGTGATTTTTAATCTTTTTAGAGTGCTCAAGCTTTTGAGAATCTAATGAGATCTCTGAACCCTCCCCAGATAAATGAATAGATCCATAACCTCTGCAAGTAATTTCAGGGTCTCCCAGAATACCACCCGCCCAGGCTCATCCACAGATCCCCTTTCTCAAATGCCCAAGGACAATCGCCAGAGCCCCAGCCATCCTAAGAGGCACGTCTCTGCCTCTAGACCCAAGCTCTTAACTTTATCTGGGGGAGGCGGTCTCTGGAGCTTTGGACGGACTGATGAAATCTGGAGAACATTTTCCCACTCACACTCTCATAACTGTACTTTCATTCTCTGGGGTTTCAGAAGCGGGGGCGGAGGTTAATAATTCCTGACCTACGGGCAAACAAACAGCCACACATTTCAACATATCCCTCACCCCCTGGCCCCCAGTGCGGGTGCCAGGCAGCGCTGGCCCCGCCCCACCGGGTGTCCTAAACCCCGCCCAGCCACCCCGCCCCTCAAACCCCGCAAGCCAATCAGCGGTCGCGCTGTCCCGGTTACCACGGCGCCAAAGGCAGCAGCGGAACACTTGACGAGCCACGCAGCCTAACCGCCCCATTCACCACCCCACTCTTGGTACCCAACTCTCCCGAGGAGGCAGAGGAAGAAGGGGACCCGCCCCACCTCATCCCCGCTGCCAACCCGGCCCTGCCCTCCTCCTTCCCCACTCCCCCACATAAGCCCCCCATTCATAGCCCTTCACTAGATAACAGGGCCTTTCTGCATCCCACTGCCCTGATGACACAGCCGCCACCTCAGTCTCCAGATAGTAAGCCCCTGAATATTCTGCCCGAATTCAACTCTCCCCTTACGCCTACCTGCCTCCTCACCTGCACAAACTGCGCCCGCTCCCCTCCCTCCATCCTCTCTTCTAGACAGAATAAATCCCACACTCCCCAGCCAGCTCGACTCTCCCTTCCTGACCCCAGCTCCCCATCACTCATTCCCTAGATGGCCTCGAGATTCTGGCCACTCCCCTTCTCCCAGTCCCCCATGTTCTACTGGGGTTCCCCCCATATTCTACTTGAATTTTGTCCCGTCCCCCCCAACACACACACACTATTCCGCCTGGATTCTGTCTGCATATTTGCCCAAGGTTCTACTCCACACACACCCCATTTTCAGCCTGTATTCTGTAACCCTGATATTTCATCTGGATTCTGTTCCCTCTCAAATTCTATGTAAACTCCCTGCACCTCCCCTCCACCATTTTCCACTTCTCTTCCCTTCGGAGAGCCCTCCTTGAACCCCCCCTCACCCCCCCCCCCCCAGTTCTGGGATTCTCCAGGCACCGAGTCACTCCCTTCCTCCTTCATGCCCCACCCTGCCCCCACTGCCGACCCTGTCCTTCTACCTGCATCCTCCATCCTTGCTCTGTGACTCCAACCAGTGGTCTGTGACCGCCGCCCAGTGGCCCATCCTGGTCGCTGGTTTTGTTCCAGTCGCACGTCTCTCCCAGCTCCTCTTCGCCTCAGCTTAGGGACCTCCGCAACCCAGCCGGGGTGCTGTGCCCTTGAGGCCCCGCCCCTGCCAACCCGCGACGTCAGCACTTCCACCTAGTGCGCTCCGGGTGGACTCCCCAGCGCCCCACTCTGGCCCACACACCTGACACCATTTCTCCGGCCTTATGACATCATGGCTTCAGTGCACACGCGCGTGCACACACACTCAGTTTTCCAACCCGCAGCCCTCTCATCTTTCACTAAGGTGACCCCCCTCCATTTCCAGTGTGACATCACCGCCCCTGGCTCCTCCTCCCAAATTATGCTCCCCGGATATTTCAGATTTCACAGCCCTCACCCCAGGACCGGAGTTGACAGTCCTCCACGCTGCGCTCCCCCCAAACAAGTCCACATCACCATGTCCCACACCAGACATGGGTAAATCACTGGCCCTGGCAGCCCCTACCCGATGGTTGTTTTCCCACCATCCGCTACCACCACGCCCCACACCAAATATTCCCGCCAGCCATGACCTAGCTGGAGTCTCCAATACAGCGTACCCCCCACCTCACATTCATACACGTGGCTTGGCCTCAGTGACTCTTCCGAGCCCCCAGCTCACTGCCCCGCCCCCCACCATGTGGGTGAATTGGGGCTGGATGGAACCCTCTTCCCCTTAGCCCTGCACTCCAGATCAAAACCTTCCACATTATCCCCCTGGAATGTATGGACCCCAAAGCCCTTTAGGACACCCCACAATCCAGACCCCCACAGTGCCCACCGCAGCCCATCACCACACCCTGGGATATCAGACACCCTCCCCCACTGTCCCTCAAATGCTTTTTGCCTTAGATAAGGACTATGCACACCTACCAACCAGTGACTCACCCTTAATTCTGCTCTCTGGTAGGTATTGTAACCATCCCCCATTTTACAGAGGATGAAGCATCTTGCCTCGAATCCTGCAGTGAGGGACTGGCACATTCATCCCCCTACTCCTTACTCAGCTGCCTTTCCCTGTCTACCTTCCTTTTCCTGCCATAACTCTCTGCTCCTTTCCCTTCCAGAGCACAAATCCAAATGTGGCCTCACACCTTAAGCACGGTACACGCTGCAGGCTGGGAACTCCTGGGTTCAGATCCTAACCCACAATGTGACCCCCTGCAAGGCATTTACCCTCTCTGGGCCTTTCCCCATCAGTAAAGCGGGGATAATAAGAGTTCCCACCTCACACAGGATTATTGTGGGGATTGAATTAGTCAGTACATACAAGGTGCTTCAAACAGTGCCTGGCACTTGGTCAGCTGTTACCATCTGTGCAACTAGCTGATGATTAGTTGCCAGACCAGAAGTTCATGAGGGCACAGCCATTTTGATCATTCTTGTATCTTCAGCACCCTGGGCCTGGCACAGATTGGGGGCTGCTTGTGAATTAATGGTCGATGCCAGGAGGCGGGGTTCAAGGCACGGGAGATACAAACAAGGTCTTCTCCTCTCAGCTCACTCCTTGTCATCCTCCAGGTCTCAGCTCCAATGTCTCCTCCTGCAGGAAGCCCTCCCTGACTCCCAGGCTGGGTAAAGGGCTGCCTCGATCACTGCAGAGTCCCCAACATGGCCTAGCACTGGGCCAGCCACAGAAAAGGAGTTGAATGATGAGAGCTCCAGTCCAAGCTCTGAACCGACCTGTTTTTCAAAGTGAGGGCCGCAGACCTTCAGCATCAACACGGGAGCTTGATGACAATGCAGCATCCTGGGCCTGGTCCCAAACCTACAGAAGCAGAATTTCTGGAGGTGTGCCCAGGAATCTGCATTTCCTACAAGCTCCCCCAGCACGAACTAGAGCTGAGATCTTCTGCCCTTGGCCACCACAATCTGTCCAGTTTATGATCCCATCTAGACCCCAACACCCTCCCAGCTCAACAACCCTGCCCTATATCACAGGGAGACCCCCCAAGAAATGGTGGTAATGGTGGAACAGTACAACTAACACCTTTTTAAGCACTATGTGCATTTCTAGGTGCTGAGTTCTAGATCCACTTGGAGCCAACACTCTAGTGAGGGGCGTCTAAGAAGCCCAGTGGATATAAACAAACACTAACATATGTCAGGTAGTGGTAAACCTTATGAAGAAAAGTAAAGCCAGGTGGTGAAGGGCCAGAGGGTGGCAGGAGCTATTTTAGTTTGGGTGGTCAGCGAGGGCCTGTCTGTGGAGTTGACATTTGAACAGAGACCTGAAGGAGATGCCACGAAGGCATGTGGGGGAACTCAATGCAGACAGAAGGGACAGCAAGTACACTCCCCACGCGGGGATGTCTTTGCTATGTTTGAGGGACAGCAAGGGGGCCAGGGTGGCTGAAGCAGAGTGAACAAGTGGGATTGGTGGGATCTGAGAGCCGGGAGGAGGGGGTGCTGGATCAGGTGGGGCCTTGTAGGCTTGGCAAAGACTTTTACTGCGTGAGATGGGAGCCATGGGAGGGTCTGAACAGGGGAGCAACATGATCTGACTTTTGTATTAACTTGACCATGGGGTCAAGGGCAGAGGCAGGGGACCCAGTGAGGAGCCCACTGCAAAAGATCAGGTAAGACAGGTGATGGCTTAGGCCAGAGCAGTAGCAAGGGAGGTGGTGAGACACGGTTGGATTCTGGATGTGTTTTGAAGGTAGGCCTGTGAGATTTGCTGATTGACAGACAGTACGTGGGTGAAAGAACAGGGAGGAGTGAACGACAACTCCAAGATTTCTGTCCTGAGTACCTGGAAGGATGGGACTGCCATCAACTGGGTTTGGAGGTTGAAGGGGGAAAACGCCAAGTTTAGTTTGGGGCAAGTTTTTAAAGTCTGTATGTCAGCTGGACTTCCAAGTAGAGAAGAGCCAGCCATTGGACATATGAGTCTTGAGTTCAGAGTAGAGATCCCGACTGGAGATAGACACTTGGAAATATCATTACATAAAGAGCATATGAAGCCAAGAGACTGGGTGAGGCCACAAGGTGAATGGTACATACTGAGAAGAGAGGAGGTCATTCTACTGATGATGAAGCTGAGGCACAGAGGCTTAAACAACTCACCCAGTGGCAGGGCCAGTGGCAAAGCCAGCATTCACACTCAGGCAACCCAACGCCAGAGCCCACACTCTTAGCCACCGGTAGGGTTAAGAAGTTTAAGAGTTAATTCACATAAAACACTTGGTAGGTGCCTGGCACATAGTAAGCCCTCAGTAAACGCTACGTGTATCATAAGCTTTCACACCTCGTCAAAGCACACCCTCATCCTTGGAGTTCTCACTCAATATTGTTCTTCACCTGCCCTCCACCCAAATCAAAGCTTTAACTGATGGCAGGGACTTCCACCACCCCACAATGCTCTATAACTCTCTGCCTTAAAACCTCCCATTAAATCGCAAGGCTATCTTACAAGGACATTTCTATATTTTACCATCTCCTGTCTCCTACTTTACACACTTCCCCCTTTAAAGAGCCTCCTGCGAAACAGAAAACACCCCCCGACTCACATACCGCCCTCTGCCTCACAACTCTACCCGTGTTAAAGGGCAACCCCTCCCGATTCTCACACTGCCAGTTCTGCTGCCTGCCCAGCCCACTCTCCCCCCAGAGCATCCCCTCCCCCCAGGATCGCTACCCCAGCCCGCGCACCAACTACTCTCGCCGCCTCTCACCTTCTCCACGGACACCCCTCCTCGCGAGCGGTTCAACTGCCGAAGCTCCAGCCCCGCCCCAGGATCCGGCCTTCTCGCTTCTGATTGGTACTGGCTTACTCGCAGCCAAGTTCCCATTAGTCAAAACAGACGCCCGTCACTATAGCCCGCCCCAGAGAAGAACCCGCCCTCCAACGCTTGTAATTGGCCAATTCTGAAGAGAGGTCCCGAAATGGGTCGGGTCGTCAGTCTCCTCTCCAATCACTACTGGCCGGTACTACTGCCAGTCACACAAAGAAGGTTGTTCCTCTGAGAGCGGAGGAAATCCCGGAAGTAGCTCTTTGACTCCGCCCATAACCCCCTGCGGCAGAGCAGGCCACGCCCACGCGGAGGGGCTGGCTGGAGAGGACTGTCCGACGCGCCTGCGCAGAGAAAGGTCTTGGCCGCGGGTACAGAAGCTGCGGAAACGTTCCTAAAGACTGGTTGAGATTTATCATCGTTCAGTGCGTTCCAAGCCTGCACTTAGCAGTTTGCAGGCCTTGGCTTATTGATAGTTAGCAGTAACCATGCAATGTAGGGGCTATTATGATCCTCATTTTGCCACTAAGGAAACAGGCTCAGAGAGGTACCGCCACTGGCCCGGGATCACACAGCTTGAAAACTATCCCTATTTTGGCTTATGAGTCATCAATAAGGACAATACAGCTTACAGGATTTGATGGGGGAGTAGGGGAGGGGAGCGTTCTTTAAGAAAAGGAATATAAAATCACTAACACAAAACTGGGTATGAACATGAAAATTTACTTAAATATGAAATAATTGTTATTGTACTTTTAATATTGTTATTGTTACTTTTAAATGGTACATATTTAAAAGAGCTGACAAATACCACAAACATTGCAAAATCCCCAAAGATAAGGTAGTGTTTTTATTAACTTACTACCTGACACACCTGTGTGGTATGTTTCCTACTTTTTTGGCTGCTTATACTTATTTCATAATATCCTGATCTGCAGAGAGAAGAGAAAAGTAAATTATCTTTCCTCTAGCATACTTGATGGAACTTTTTTTAGTCATTATCATTTAGAAAAAGTTCAGCTTCACAAGTCAGTATTGGTGATGTCATCTAAGTTTTTTGGAAATTTGTGAAAACTTTCATAAAGTTTAACTCATGTAAGCTACATGTTTTGGAAAATGTTTCCACAGACTAGCTTCTAGCTCAGTCCTTTTAATTCTTGACTCCCTTTCATTATGCAGGTGCTTCTGGAGTAGACCACTAGAGGACCATTCATACCACAACAGACTGGCCTTGTAACTAGTGAGTTAGCACCTTGGACAATAAGATTATTCTGGAAGCCATTCCAGACACCAGGACAACTAGTTGGGTAATGTAAGTACAGCTGAAAGTGTCTATGAACCACATCAAAACATCCCATGAAACCCAACCTGAATGTATCCTCAACTCACCTTCCCCTCACCTAGATCCCACCAGTAACCAAGGTGACTCCAGCCCCACCCGTGGTAGAGAGAAATGCAACAGGGGGACATAGAACTGGGAAAAACCAGTGGTCTTAACCAGCTGTATTTTAAATACCTTCCTTTTGTGAATTTTAAAAAAACATCAGCCCATAGGAACACCTTGCTAGGGCCGTGGAAGGGCCTATGCAAATCAGGGGCCCTGAAGCTTATGTGAGCTTTACTATAAATCCACTCTGAATACCTGTCATCATGCATCTATTGAATTGAATGTCCACTGTGTACCAGAGGCTAATGCCAGAAATCCTGCCCTGAAGCATAATAGCTAGTCCTGACACTGCCACCAATTGGCTGTGGGGACCCCCTCCCTCTCTGGGTGTGAGTTTTCCCACCTATAGATTGAGTATTGCTAAAAGACTAACATTTTTGGTTATTAGAAGGCCCAGACATAAAGTCCACTAAAGAGTCCTATTAAGAATTTGGGGGCTTTGCAATCAGAGAGACCTGGATTAGAATCCCAAAGCGTATGGAAAAAAAATAATCTCTCAAGGCTTCCTCTTACCAGCTTGGGACTGTCCATAAGCCACATGTCTTCTGTGAGCTTCGCTTTCTTCATCTGTAAATGGAGTTCAGTGCATTCATTCATTCATCAACTGTTTACTGAACACCTGCTATGTTTCAGGCACTTTTTTATATTCCAGACACTATGTGCTGAGAGTAGGTACCTCAGTGAACAGGCAGAAAAAGCCCATGCTCTAGTGAACGGGAGACAATAAAATGCAAATAAATAAATGTCAGGTGGTGATAAGTGCTGTGAAGAAAATAAAGCAGAGTAAAGGGGACAGGATAGCCAAAGAAGTGTCTCAGCGAAGCTGGCTTAGAGCAGAGACCTGAAGTAAGTGAAGGAGCCAGCCTTGTGGTCCAGGGGTAGAGCATGCCAGGAAAAGGAAACAGTGAGTGCAAAGGCCCTGAGGTTGGGAGCATGCCTGATGCATTTAAAGAACAGTGAGGGGACTCCCCTGGTGGTTCAGTGGTGAAGACTTGGCACTTCCGCTGCAGGGGACACGGGTTCGATCTCTGGTTGGGGAACTAAGATCCCACATGCGGTGCAGCCAAAAAATAAAAATAAATAAACGTCTTTAAAAAAAAAGGACAGTGAGGAGGTCAATATTGAGTGACTGGGAATGTGGTAGAAGAAGTCTGGGAGGGATCCAGAAGCCAAGTTGTGTAGGGTCTTAAAAGCCATTGTGAGGTCTTTGCTCTGAGTGAGAAGGGACCCATTGACGGTGGAGGGCAGCAGGGGCATAATTTTACTCATGTCTTGAGCAGTCATACTCTGTTAAGAATAGGCTGTTAGAATAATTCCAATGAGATAAAATGGTACAACCTGGGAAAAACATTTTGGCAGTTCCTCATAAAGTTAAACATAGCATTATCTAATGACCCAGCAATTTCACTCCTAGGTATATACCCGAGAGAACTGAAAACTCGTGTTCAAACAAATACTTTCCATGAATCTTCATAGCAGTACCATTCATGATAACCAAAAGGTGGCAACAACCCAAGTGTCTATCAATAGATGAAAGGATAAACAAAATGTGATCTATCCATACAAGGGAGTATTATTCAGCTATAAAAAGGAATGGAGTACCGATCCATGCTACAACATGGATGAACCCTGAAACACTGTGTTAAGTGAAAGAAGCCAGACACAAAAGGTCACATATTGTATGATTCTGTTTGTGTGAAATGTCCAGAATAGGCAAATCATAGAGACAGAAAGCAGATTAGCAGTGCCAGGCACTGGAGTCGGGGGGGGTGGAAAGGAGGGGAATGGGGAATCATTTAATGGGTGTGGGGTCTCCTTTGGGGATGATGAAAATGTTTTGGAACTAAATAGAAATGATGTTTTCACCACATTGTGAATGAATGAAATGCCTTTGGTCTGTGCCCTTTAAAATGGTTAATTTTATGGTGTGTGGCTTTCACCTCAATAAAACAATTTTTTAAGCAAAAGATAACCAAAAAAATCATTCACATGAGAGATGATGGTGGCTTTTCTGAGGGTGGTAGCAGTGGAGGTGGAAAGACGTGGTTAGAATCTGCATCTCTTCTAAAGGTAGAGCTGACAGAATTTGCTGATGGATTGGGTGTTGGGAGGGAGAGAAAGAGGAGTCAAAAATGATTGCAAGGTTTTTGAGCTGAGAAGCTGCCAAGATGAAGTTTCCATTTATTGAGATTAGATGAATAGCAGGTGCGGGAGGCAGGGGAAGAGTGGGGATCGGGAGTTTGGTTTTGGATGCATTGAGGTACCTAATAGATTTCCAAGTGGAAGTGTTGAGAGGGTAGCTGAATAGATGAGTCTGAATTCAAGGGTGAGGTCCAACCTAGATAGATAGGTAAGTAGATAGATAGATAGGTAGATAGATAGATAGATAGATAGATAGATGAATGAATTTGGGAGGCCATCCCCAAAGGAGTGAGTGGAGAGAAAAAAAGAGAAGAGGACCAAAGACTGAGCCCCAAGACCCTCCAATGTTTAAAGACCCCAAAGATGAGGAAGAAACAACAAAGGAGTCTGAGAAGGAACAGCCACTGAGATAGGAGGGAATTCATGAGAGTGGGATGTCTTAGAAGTCAAGGGATGAGAATAAACCTAGGAAGAGGGTGTGACTGTCTGAGAGAAGGCTCAAGTAATGTGTGGGCAGGGCACTGAACTATTAAATCGAGCCATAGGGAGGTTCCTGATAACCTCAAGGGGTGATTTGGCCAAGGGGCGGAGCCAAACCCTAACTGGAGTGATTCAAGAAGGACTGAAGGAAAGGAATTGGAGATATTAGTACAGATAACTTTTTTGGAGGGTTTTGTTGTTGTAAAAAGCAGCACATCATTGGAGCTGCAGCTAGACGGGGTTCATAAAGCTTGTTAGTATTACACCGTGTCTTTACACCAATGGGAATGATCCAGAAGAGAGGGGAGAATTGATGATACAGGAGAGGAGAGAATTGCTTGATTTACATCCCTGAGTAGGCGAGAGGGGATGGGATGTAGTGCACACGTGAAGGAGTGGCCTTGGCTAGGAGTGGTTTCCATCATTAGCAGGAGGGAAGGCTGAGAATAGGGTCTCTGGTAGAGGTAGCTGGGATAAATATGTTGGGAATCTGCGGAAATTCTCTTCTGATGGATTTAAAACAGGAGCAGGGTGAAGGGTGAGAGTGAGGGCACAGAGGAGGTGGTAGAGGTTGAAGGAGGGAGGAGAAGGTGTGAAACATGCTTCCAGGAATGTGGGAGAGTGAATGGGCATGAGCGGGGCTTCCAGGCATGAAGTTACGGTAAACTCAGGCTCACTGCAGTGTGTGTTTTTGTCTAGCCACGTTCAGCAGGTGCAGGCACATGGCAGATGAGAAGGAGAGTTAGGTGAGAATTGCCTGCAATCGCATTCACATAAAAGCTAGCAACAGGACCTGGTACCTGGTGAGTGCTGGAAAGGAAGGCAACTGTAATAGCAATAAGTGCTTTGATTTGGGAAGACAGAGAGTCTGTGAAAAGAATAGGGATCAGGATTATGTCCAACCTTATCCCTTATCCCTTATCCCTTATCCCTTTACAGGATGGGGGAACAGAGGTCCAGGTGAGTCCCTTCCGGGTTTCACACACTCTAACATGATTTTTTTAATGTGACATGCTGTTATTACTATATTTGTAAAATTTTACGAATTTTACAAATTTTTACAAATTTGTAAAATTTTTATAGCTGTGATAATTCAGAGGCTTCATTAAGCCGCAGGTATTTTTCCTGCATCGTCTCATTCAGAGGTAGTGAGGTGGTGAATGAGCGTGTCTGCCTGGGTCTGAATCCCAGCTCTGCTCCGTCTAGTCAGTTTCTCTGTGTGTCAGTTTTCTCATCTGTAAAATGGGCGTGATACCAGGAGCATGTGCCTCATAGTGTTTTTGTGAAGAATAAATGAGTTAATACAGATAAAGTCCTTAGCGCAGTGCCTGCCATGTAGTAAACATATAATAAACAGTGGCAATTATCACGATATAGGAAGGAGGTACTATTATGTTCCCTTGTTTACTGTGACAGTGGCTAAAGTATTAAACTGTTAGCATTCAAAGCCCCCCCGCCCCCCCCCCCCCCACACAGGTAAGTTTGTAGTAATTCTGAGCGGAGATGCAAACTAAAGCAACCCAGAGAAGCTTAATTGATCTACATAAGAAAGTACACAAAACAATGCTTTCTTTTTTTAAAATAAATTTATTTATTTTATTTATTTATTTTTGGCTGCATTGGGTCTTCGTTGCTGCACACGGGCTTCTCACTGCGGTGGCTTCTCTTGTTGCTGAGCACGGGCTCTAGGTGCGCGGGCTTCAGTAGTTGTAGCACGCGGGCTCTAGAGCGCAGGTTCAGTAGTTGTGGCGCACGGGCTTTGTTGCTCTGTGGCATGTGGGATCTTCCCGGACCAGGGCTTGAACCCGTGTCCCCTGCATTGGCAGGCGGCTTCTTCACCACTGCGCCACCAGGGAAGCCCAGCAATACTTTCAAATCCATTAGATTGGCCAAAATTAGACAGTCTAAGAACACCAAGTTCTGGAGAAGTATGTGGAAGAACAGGTCATTGGGCACTGAAGTATTAATAGGTGTATCCTTTCCAGAGAACAATCTGACAATACTTTGAGAAATTAAATCTGAGGATGCCGGCCAACCTCATTTCCCCACTGTCCAAATGAGGTGTGTATGAGGATGAGCCTTGAGTGGAGTTTAGGTAGCAAAGAGTTGGAAAGAATTTGATGTCCATCATTAAGTCTCAAAAAATGGAATGTAAATCAACAATACTTCAATAAAATAAATTTTTAAATAAGTGGAATGGAAAATATATCCTGGAACATCCCACAGCAGTATAAGAGGTAGAAGCTGACATTCATGCCATGCTTAATAATGCTGCCTAAATGCTTTAAGATGTCAGCTTGCAACGATCCTGTGAGAAAGGTACCATGATTTAACAACCCCCATTTTACAGATAGAGAAACCAAAGCCCAGAGAAGTTCAGTAACTTGCCCGAGGTCATTCAGCTCGTGGGCAGCCGGGCTGGGACTTGAACCCAGGCAGCCTCTCCAGAGTCTATAAGACTCACTCCTCAGGAGCTAGAAATAAGCACAGCCACATCGAGAGCTCTCAAAACAAACAAACAAAAATAACACACACACACACACACAAAGAAAGATAATGAGTTTCTTCGCTCAGTGACATTTTTGCAAATTTAAAACACAGACAACAAAACTGACCTTAAGGATACATAGGGATCTTTGTAAAAGAATAGAAGGACTGGGGGCCCCAAATTAAGCACGCTAGCGTGGGTGCCTATGGGAGGGGGCAGATGAAGGGGGGAAATTACTAAAATTAAATTCCACCAAAGCTGGTTGTGTAGAATCAGCTTCAGCCTATGCACTGGTAGTTCTAAGCTCGAGTAGCATGGAAGTTCCCAGGGAGGGGGGGAGGTTATAGAGGGGGTAAGGGTGTACCTAGAAATTCAACTGAAAAGAGAAGAACTACTGAGGAAGAGAGTCAGTGTGATAAAGTTAAGGGGGCGGCTTCATCAGCCAGGCTGCCAGAGTTCAGTTCCAAGCTCTGCTGCAAGTGACTTAACCTCTTGATGCCTTGGTTTCCCCATCCACACGCAGTGGAAAGATGCAAAGAAAGCTCCTTCTCCCTCCACCAGACCTAAGGCAAGAAATCTATATCGTTCCTCAGTGTTCTTACAGATACCCCATTTTTGTTTCTCTTGCATACAGCACAGTGTCTGATCTGACTTGCCTTTTTAAAGGATGGCTCAGCTTCTGTCAAAAGGATAGGCAAGGGCAGAAGCCAGGATCCCAGGAAAGGGGCCCCTGTGGGAGTCCAGATGGGAGCCGATGGGGGCCTGGACCTTGGTGATGTTGATAGAGGTGGCGAGACGGGGTCAGACTTGGAATTTAAAGGTGCCGCAGCAAAAGTTTGCTGATGGATTGGATGTGGGTGTGAGGGAAAGAGGGGGTGTCAAGGGCGAATGCAAGGTTTTTGGCCCGAGCGACTGGGAGAGTTTGGAATTTATCCCAGAGGCAGTAGGAAGTCATAGGAAGATGTTGAGGCTTGGCGGGGGTGAGGGGAGGAGGGTATGTGGTCAGATGCCATGATCACCAAGGAGGCAGCCAGGATCGGGAACACAGGCTTGAGAGACAGGAGAGGGGGATGGAGTCTAGCGCTGGCTCAGCCCCCAACTCACTATGGGCTCCTGGGCAAGATACAACTGTTCTCCAGATCTTCATTTCCCCATCCTACAAAAAAGGCTATTAGGAATAAAAGACCCTCAAGTCCCCCTCAGCACAAGAATTTTTGCTCCAAGATTCTCTGACTCAAATATACCCAGAATCAGGTAAATATAAGATCATCACTCAAGATCAGACCTCCTCCCTTCATCCTCCTTCCCAAAGCCCATCCTTGCCCCACTGGACAGGACACAGAACCTCCCTGCTCTGGGAGCCTGGAGGATGATATCAGTGACAATGGCAGGCAATGTTTGTTGAGTACACATTCTGTGTCAAGGGCTATTCATGCTCTGCCACACAGAGACCAGACAGGAGCCCTGAGAGGTGGGTGCTTTATTATCACTCCCATTTGTAAATGGGGAAACTGAGGCTCTGGAGAGGTGAAATGGTTTGCCCAAAGTCACGTGGGAGACCTAGGACTCCAGTGATGTCTCCCCAGCTGCACTGCTATCTACCGCCCTGGTCCAGCCACCAGCACTTCTCACCTCCTCATTGGGCTCCTTACTTCCACCCCAGCCCCCCACATAGTGTTCTTCACGTGCAGCCAGAAGGATCTTGTGATAAAACCTAAGTCAACTGAGATCTTTCCTCAAAACCCTCCCAAGCTGCCCATCTCACTCAGAGTCAAAGCTAAGTCTTTACAGTGGCCCTCAAGGCAGATACAGTGTGTTCCCTGCCTAACTCTCTGGCCCCATCCCTCCTGCTCTCCCCTCCCCACTCTTCTCTAGCTTCCCTGGGCTCCTCCTTCTTCCTCCAACAGACCAGGTGCACTCCAGCCTCAGGGCCTTTGCACCTGCTCTTCCCCCAGAGACCCACATGGCCCACTCCCTCACCTCCTTCATATTCTGCTCAAATGTCACCCCCTCAAGCGAAGCCTTCCTTGTCACTCTGTTTAAAACTGCAGGGAATTCCCTGGTGGTCCAGTGGTTAGGACTCCACACTCTCACTGCTGAGGGCCCAGGTTCGGTCCCTGGCCGGGGAACTAAGATCCCACAAGCTACGCTGCTTGGCCAAAACAAACAAACAAAACCAAACAAACTGCAGCCTCCCTCCATTCCCCTGCACCCCAATCCCCCATCCCCCTTCCTTAATGTATTTTTCTTCATGGCATTTACCATCATCAAACAGACTGTTTTACTTCTTTTGCTTGTTTATTGTCTACCTCCAGAATGTGAGCTCATGAGGTCAGGAATTTGTGTCTGTTTTGTTTACTGCCATATGTCCAGTGCCTAGAACAATGCCCAACATATAGTAAGTGCTCAAAAATTTTTTTGTTAGGTGGATGAGTGAGGATCTGCCTTTAGGGTTGACACTTGTAGCTACTATACGTTGTGTGCGATACCCTGCGTTAACTGCTCTGTATGTTGGGTTCTTTTTTTTTTTTTTTTAATTTTATTTATTTATTTATTTATTTTTGGCTGCATTGGGTTTTCGTTGCTGCGCACGGGCTTTCTCTAGTTGCGGCAAGCGGGGGCTACTCTTCGTTGTGGTGCACGGGCTTCTTATTGTGGTGGCTTCTCTTGTGGAGCACGGGCTCTGGGTGCGCGGGCTTCGGTAGTTGTGGCTCACTGGCTTCAGTAGTTGTGGCTTGCAGGCTCTAGAGCGCCGGCTCAGTAGTTGTGGCGCACGGGCTTAGTTGCTCCGCGGCACGTGGGATCTTCCCAGACCAGGGCTCGAACCTGTGTCCCCTGCATTGGCAGGCAGATTCTTAACCACTGCGCCACCAGGGAAGCCCTGTATGTTGGGTTCTGATCACACCCGTCCATCTCTCCTGGCCCTACTGGGGTCCAGGCAAAGAACCCCTCCTCCCTGGAGTCTGTTCTGGCTCAGTCCCAGCCCCCAGGCTGGCTCCTTCCCCTCCATTGCCCCTTTGATGCCCATGTCACTCCCCTGCTTAAAATCCTCCAACGATTCCAGGATTCCACCTCGTAACCTCCACTCCAGGGTTTTCCATACTGTGTGTCACAACTGGTTAGTGGACTGTGAAATCAACCAGCATTTTTCAGTAGCCTAGACTAGATCAGAGTCTGTGCACATAGTATAGACATAGTATAGACTAAGGTATAGGTGAAGTATGATTTCAAGAAACTTTTGGGGACTTCCCTGGTGGCGCAGTAGTTGAGAATCTGCCTGCCAATGCAGGGGACACGGGTTTGATCCCCGGTCCGGGAAGATCCCACATGCTGCGGAGCAACTGAGCCCTTGCACCACAACTACTGAGCCTGTGTGCCTAGAGCCCGTGCTCCTCAAGAAGAGAAGCCACGGCAATGAGAAGCCCGCACACCACACCGAAGAGTAACTCCCACTCGCCGCAACTAAAGAAAGCCCTCGCGCAACAAGGAAGACCCAACGCAGCCAAAATACAAATAAAATTTAAAAAAAAAAGAAACTTTTGTTTCAGTGTCATATGCCTTGGAATCATGATGTAAATGTATTTCTTACTGTGGGTCGAAACATTTTGCCAAACCCTGCACTACACAGAACTGCCTCTCCTAAATCCCATGTACAGACTGGATGGATGATGTTAATATCAGCTTAGATTTCTCTCTTTGCTGGGACCCATGCCAAGTGATTTTATCTGCTTTGGTCTTGGACTCCCGGCCACACCCCAAGCACTGTTAATGATTCCCAGTTGACAGATGGTGAGACTGAGGCTCATACTGAAGAAAGCCCATGCCTGAGGTCACCAGGCTGTGAAAGAGGAGAGCAGGGCCTGAGTCCCAGCCAACCTCCCTCCCTGAGCCTGCCCACTCGGCCACTGGCCCTGCCCCTCCTAGTCTGCTCCCCACCTACACAAAGAACTCAGCTGTGCCAGCTCATCCCCAGAGCCTCCAGGTGCAAGCTGCCTCAGAGATCCCTCAACATCCCAGCCAGCAGTACTGGTTGAACCCCCATTTTGCAGGCTAGAAAATCGAGGCCAGAAAGCATTTCCAAGAATCCACCATTCTATCACTCTTCTCCAAACTCCCCTCTTTGAGAGGTAAGAGAGAGAAATGGCTAAGGACGCATCTTTGACTGTCTGGGTTCAAATCTCATGCTTCAAAACTTTGTAGCTGTGTGATCTGAGGCAAGCTCGCTGAACCTCAGTTTCCTTTACTGCAAAATAGGAATAATAATAGTACCTACCCATAAAGCCATGCTCAAGACTTAAATAAGTTGGGATAAGTGTAAAGTTCTTAGATCAGTGGCCACACCCCTTGGCTGGGAATCTTCCCAACATCTCTATGTAATTAGACTACTATTTGCCCCCCAAGTTTGTCGCAGAGAAAGGGAGGCCCTTGCCTAAGTTCGCACAGCTAGGAAGCAGGAGAGTCAGAATTTAGATGCAGATCTGCCTGGGCTTTTAACCACCTAGTCACAATAGTCCTTCGGGATGTTAGTATCAGCAGCAACGACATTTTCCGAATTAAGGAACAGGAGACTCAGAGAGGGTAAGGACATGCCCAAGTCACACAGCCTGTAAATGGCAGAGCCAGGTTTCAAAGCCAGGCTTGTGTGTGTCCAGTACAGGCTGACTTTTGTCCCATGAGCCCCTCCATAAAGCTCTGGTGGGGCAGGAGGAGAAAGCAAGTTGAGAGCTGCCCTTGCCTCCAGCCTAGTCTGGGGGTCTTGTATCCCTGGTTCCAGCCCCTGCCCAGCCTAGGGTGACTGCTTCCCTAAAGTCTCTAGGGTGGGGGTACTGGGGTGGCACAGATGATGGCAGAGGGTGCAGCCTCCCCCTGCACCGGCCTCTGATTGGGGCCCTGCAATCCCCCAGGATTTGGTGCTTGGAAGGCTGACGTTGTGTTGCTATGGCAATGGGTTTGGGGCGGTTGCCATAGCAGCAGAACTAGCCTGGGTTTAAAAATATCTAGGAGGAGGTTTGTGTTTGTGTGTGAGTGTGAGTGCGTGACCGACCGTGCTGTTGTGTGTGTCCAAATGGGAGGGCTTGGGGGGTGTGTGTGGAACTGGGGCTGCAGGCATGACTTGAGGGTGGGGGCTGAGCAACACCCGGACTCCATGTGTGCCGTGTGTGTTGCTGAGTGGCCTGCGAGGTCCCATGCATTTTGTGCATTAGTCTACGTGGGCCATGCATCTAAATGTCTGTGATTCCCCAATTAGTGTGGAAGACACAATTGAGTCTGTCAGTCTATATATCATGTCACTAACATGTATGCCTTATGTAACATAGGTTGTGTATGTCTTGTAGCTTTGATCCTGTACGTGTAACTTCTCATCATGTGTGTGGCCAAGTGTGGATTTGTTCTGACTCTGAATAGGTGCACCTGGGACATACTCAGATATTAGATTATGTATCCATTTGTGCATAAGAACCTGTGGCGTGGCTTTGTGAATGTGCATAATGCATAATGCACATTCACATGAGTGAATGTGCATTATGCATTATGGGTATGTGTGTATGTGTGTGTATGCCTATTCCCTGTGAGTCTTCTTCATACATCAGAGTGTGCCTGTGTAAAATTGTTGAGTGTGCACCTGTGTGTCTGCAGGGGGGCCTGTGTGACTCTGTGTGTGTTGGGGGGAATTTCACACCTTACTCCACGGATGTTGGGATATATATACCTGTGTGGTGTGACTACATGTGACTCAAAGGTCTAAGGTGTGGATCTCTGCCTGACCCCAGTATCTCCCTGCATCCCTCTGCCTCTTCTCTGTCTCCATGGCAACCAGCTCCTCAGCTCCTTCCAAGAAGATGGAGGGGGAGGATCCAGACTGCAGTGGACCACAACCCCCTCCCATCCCCCTTGACTCTGGGGACAATGGGGGGGAGGGGACAGATGGGCGGCCACCCCATCCACCCCAGGCCATCTGCTACCCTCCCCATCCTGGGGACCTGAGAGCGTGGCAAGGGAGGGACAGTAGTGGGATGGAGCAGAGGGAGGGGCCCCCCAGCTGCCACAATTACCCCCATCCAGGCCCCCTCTGAGCCTAATCTTGCCTCTGGCTGACCTAGGAAGGAAAAAGAATCCTTGGAGACCAGAAATCCAGGGAGAAGAAAATTCATGTATCAGACAAAATTAAATATTAGCAATAATCCATTCTAAGGAAGGGGCCCCTACTTCCAGTGACTTTGGGCTCTGAAATTAAGCTTGGCCTATGTTTGAAACCCAGTTTTCCCTCTGTCTACCTATACAACCTTGGACAAGCCACACTGCATATCCTGGGCCTCCATCTGTCATCTGAAAATCAGGTTTTCTTAATGACATGAATAGTAATACTTACTCTTTAAGGGCCAAGGCTGTTTTGTCCCCCGTTGTATCCCAGTGTTTGGGACAGTGCCTGGCACTTTGTAGGTTCATAAGTGCCATTGACTGAATTGAGTGTCAGTTGGGTGCTAGGCTCAAGCACTACATTTTGTAAGTCAGGTGTTCATTGAACTCAATCCCCTAAGCCCTTGCAGTAACTCTGTGTCGATTCTTCAAGGGATAGATGAAAGATTTGAGGAGCAATTTCCCAGCTGTCGGGGGTGGGAGACATGTGAAGTGGGATTTCTTTTAGCAACCCAGTGATGTCAAGTGGCTGAGGCTCAGTTTCCTCATCTGTAAAACGGGGGTAACGGGAGTACCTCACAGAGTCGGTTGCTCTAGGAATTAAATGTGATAATGTTTGTGAAGTGCTTACTTAGAAGCGGACCTGGCACATGGTAAGTACTTGTTCAATAAACGCTCATTACAGGCGAGGGGTGGGGAAGGTGTGGAGGAGCCCAGGGTCCTTACTGCAGCCTGGGGTAGCCTGGTCCCTCTCGTAGCTGCGGGGAGGGGCGTGGTCAACTCAGGGGGCGTGGTCCAGGATTCAAGGACAGGCCAATGGGGCGTCGAAGGGCGTGGCCCTGACCTGCATGGGCGTGACCTTGCGCGGGTGGGAGGGGCCAGGCCGCTGTGGGAGCCTCCGGGAAGAAGATGCTCGGGCCAGCAGCCACCGCCAGCCCAGCCACCGCTGCCGCCCGCGCTCGCCGCCCCCCGGGTCCCCACTAGCGGCCGCCTCCGCCTCCCATCTCCGGCCCCGTTCCTCCGGCCCCCCGCCCCGGGCAGGGTCTGGGGGGCTAGGCCCTCTGCCCCGGGGAGCAAAGAAGGGGGTCCCGTCCCCCCAAGTGGCGCGGCCAGTCCCCGGCCTCCGTAATCTTGAGAGAGACCCCACCCCTCAGTTCTCTCTGGGCCCTATCCGAGACCCCCTTTTCCTTCCCGTCCCGCTCACATCCGCTCTCCAGGCTCTGTCAGCCCCCCAGAAGCAGCTCCCTCCCTCCTCCCCTCTCCGGGGTTCCCCCTCCCCCATCCCTCCGCCACCGCCCCTCCCCCTCCCACATCCCCTTCCCTCCCCCTCCCTCTCCCCCGTCCCCCGCCCCCCCCACCATGAGGATGATGGCCGCCGGCGCGGTGCACGGCCTCTTCACGGCCTCCGCGGCCCCGCAGCCGCCGCCGCCCCCGCCGCCGCCGCCGCCGCAACCCCAGCCTCCCCAGCAGCCGTCGCCGCCGCCACAGCAGCCGCCGCCGCCGCCGCCGCAGCCGCCGCAGCAGCAGCAGCCGCCGCCCCAGGCCCCCCCCATGGAGCCCGAGGCCCCGGATTCCCGCAAGAGGCCCCTCGAAACGCCCCCCGAGGTGGTCTGCACCAAGCGCAGCAACACGGGAGGTGAGAAAGGGCTGCGGCTCCGGGGGGGGGGGGGGCAGCGGGCAGGGGGCCGCGCCTTTCTCTAGCCTCCTCCCCCCCCAGATGGCAGGTGCAAGGGCTCTGGGGAGGGGACGGGCGCCCCTCCCTAGACTGGGGAACGGAGAGGGGAGTTGGGGAGGGAACAGGACCCCTTCTCCCTCTCGCCGCGGCCCTGGGCTGGGAGCTTTGTCTGCGTTGAGAGGGCTTTGGGGGGAGGGGGTGGTAAGTGTCCTTGGGGGCGCGCAAAGGATGGGGGGCGTGGGTGCCTCCGAGCGGGTGTCTCTGTGTCCTTGAGGGGTGTGTGATGTGACCCTTTCGGGGCAGGGGTGTTCCCGGGCTGGCGTGTCCTGGCGGGGGGAGGGGAAGGAGCTGAGGAGGCCTGTGGACCCGGAGCTTCCCAGCCTCCCTCCCTGGGGATGTCCTGAGCAAGGGTTGTCCCGGAGGGAGGCATGTGTGGGCCATGGGCGGGATTTTGCGTGGGGACAAGCTAGGTGGGTGTGTTGGGTGACATGGAGGAAAGGGTGGGTGTGTAAAGCTCAGAGAATGTGTGGCTGGGACAGGTGTGTGTGTGTGTTCGTGTGTGCGTGTGAGCCCTGTAAGGCCTGGATGTGTGACATTAGGGATCATGGATATGACAGAAAGGAGGGTGTGTGTGTGTGTGTGTGTGTGTGTGTAAGAGATGAGAGGGGCTGGGCTCCGTGTTTGAGACCCTCATAGGGGTATATGTGACAAGTGCATGCATGTCACTCCAGAGGGGACTGTGGCAGAGTGTGACACATGAGTGAGAGGGTGTGTGTGACATGCAAGGGGGTGTGTGTGGGCTGCCGAATGGGCCGGCTCTGGGTGTGAGCCATGAGAGGCTGTGTGGATCACAGGATGGCAGTTCAGTGTGTGTGACACAGGCGTGTCCCGGGTGGGGTGGGACCAGGAGAAGCTGGTGAGGGTATATGACAAGAAAAGAGTGTGGGCGTGACTCCAGAGAGGCTGTGGCTGGGTGTGACACACGGAGGTGTGCAACGGTGACATCAGAGGGGGTGTGTGCAACAAGGGAAGGTGGGTGTATGACAGGGGAGAGACTGGGGCTCTGTGGTGAAATTCACGAGGGTGTGTAACAAGGAAAGGGAAGGATGGGGGCCCATGTGACAGGGAGCAGGAACGTGTGCATGTGACACCCAAGGGGTGGGAAAAGGGAAGGTGTGTGTGTGACATCCAAGTGTGTGTATATGTGTAACAGGGGGCTGTGTGTGAAATGGTTAGTGTGGGGATGATTCTGTGTGTGTATGACAAGGGAGTGTGTGTGTGTGTTTGTGTGATGGCTGCATGTTTGACAACACAGAAGGGGTGTGTGTGTAAGACAAGAGGGACCCTCACTGTGTGTGTGTGAAGAGGTATGTGTACCAGAGAATAAAAGCCAAGCTGGGAACTCTAGGTGTCTGTCTACCCGTGAGGTAGGGTTTGTCAGGGGACTCAGAGCCCAGCCCGTTAGCTCCCTGGAAGGAGGGAGACCCCAGAGCAGACAAGCCCCTCCCAGCGGTCACCTTGGCCAAAATCTCCGCTTCCTCTGGCCTTTTCCTCCGGATGGGAAAGGGATGGCCTCGGCCAGAGCACACTCTTCCCACTCTATCAGGCATTGTAGTGGGTGGGGTGGGGACCTCCCACCTCCTCTCCTTGGATGAACAGGAGCCGAGTCTCTTCCTCCCATCCCAGCCCCCTGCCACCCCTGGCCAGGTGCGATAGGAAATGGGGGAACCCCTGGCTGCCTGTGAGGGTGTCCAGCAGAAATTGGAGGAAAGGGAAGTTGGGGGAGGGGTGGGAGGGAGTTTCCTGTCCTTCTTCCTGCTCCCCCGCCCCCAGCACACACATGAATGTGTCCCTGCCACATCCTTGCCTCCTTCCTGCCTCACTGCCATTCCCAGTCCCAGGAAGGGTCGGGTACCCAGGCGGTCCCTGAACCCAGCCTGGAGGTCCAGCCCCACCCCTGCTGGGGGGGAGGGGAGGAGGTCTCATCCTTCTCTTAAAGGGGCTGAGATGCTCAAAATCTGAACACTCAGAGCAGAGCAGCACCACCTAACTGTGACGCTGCCAGGACGGTCAGGTCCAGGTGTTTGGCACCTACTATGAGTCAGGCTCTGAGATACGGGTTAATGTCCCAGTACAACCCTCCGGGGAGATGATTTGAGCTGCTTTTTCAGATGAGGAAAACTGAGGCTTAGAAAAATGAAGCCACTAGCCCGAACTCACACAGCTCATAAGTGGGGAAGCTGGGATCTCTCCAACCCTGGGCTGCCTGGCTCCAGAGCTCATGTGCTCGGCCACTGTGCATCCTGCCTCCTTCAGCTGTGGGGAAACTAGGGTGAGCCCTTAGGGACCCTCTCCTCCAGACTCTTCCCAGGGGAAACTGAGGCCCAGAGATGCGAAAGGACAGTCCTCCATTTGCAGAAACCCTCAGGGGCAGAGCTGGGCAACCGTCCAGGACTTTCGTCTCAAAATTGACGGCTCCTTCCAATAATATTTTCATGTCTGTGGGACACTGGGTCAACCTCACGCCTTTTCTGGGCTTCAGCGTCACCATCTGCCAAATGGGGAAATAACAATAGTTACAGATGATAGCAGCTACCAGTATTCTTGCTTACTGCCTTACATGCAATATTTCATTTAATTCTCCCAACTTTCTATGATGTGATACTACTAATAATAAATAAATAATAATAATAAATTATAACAATGGCTGACAGTTATGGTGCCACAGTGCACCAAAAGTACTAGGGAAAACACTGGGCACGGACCAATCATTTCATAATCCTTACAGTCTGATTATGTTACCCATCTTACAGGTGACACACTGAGGCACAGAGAGCTTAATTAACTTGCCCAAGGTCAGTCAGCTAATAAGAGGCAGAGCCAGGATTTGAACTCAGGAGGCTGGCTCCATTGGATGGGTAGACTCTATAGTGAACCCCAGTTTCAGGCAAGCAAACCAAGGCTCAGAGGGGTAAGGGACTTTCTAGGGTGTCACAGCAAGTCGTGCCAGCCTGGGCAGATTGAACTCCTACCCATGGTGCCAGCCTAGGGGCTGATAGAGGAGACGGTGGCTGTTGAAATTGGCTTCTGGGCATTGTGACTGGCAGGCAGACACCGTTGGGAAGGAGACGAGGCGCTAAGGACAGGAGGGCTTGAATGAAGGGGTTGGATGGAAACTCCAGTTGGGAACTCACTGGAGAAACAAATAATCCCAGTCTGGTGGCACGGTAACAAAGAGTGTCTCCCTTGAGTACAGATGATAACTCTTTTTTCTTTCTTTGGCCACGCCGTGTGGCTTGCGGGATCTCAGCTCCCTGACCAGTGAAAGCGTCCAGTCCTAACCACTGGACCGCCAGGGAATCCCCACAGACGATAACTCTTCAGGTGCTACTAGAATGGCCCCCATACTCCTGACTGTATTCCCACCTCTGTCAGCCCCATGCACACAGAAACAGCAACTCCCCACCGCACACACACACCGCACACCCCAAATGTAGCTTACACCAGCCAGACCTTGCTCCCAAGATCCTCGATCGTTAACACAAAGTCAGTATCACCCAGGTTAAGAGCCCTAGAATGAGAGCTTCCAGGGTTCATCTCATCGCCGTCATGTGCTTGGGGTGGGACCCTCGGGTGAGTTCTTTCACTGCTCTGAGCCCCAGTGTCCTCATCTGGAAAATGGGAACTGTTAAGATGCACCTCCACCTCTCCAGGCTGTTGTGTGGGTTCAGTGAGATTGTATGTGAAGCACACGGCATCAGGCCTGGCAGATAGTAAGCACTCAATAAACAATAGCTATTATTATTACTATTATTATCATCATCATTATTATTGCTACGGAGAATGTCACATTCCTGATTTACCATCCAGTGGTGATTCGCCCCAAGGAAATCATACCCCATCCACCTGTCTCTCACTTGGAGGCAATGTCACAACTCAAAGACAGTTGTATTACATTTCTCACACAGACAGGCAACACCGTCATTCACAGGAAGATGTCACCCACCCAACATCCCATCCCTCCTCAGGGGTCCCACTCCCAACCACACCCCTGCCATCTTGTCTTCCGCCAGCGACATCCTCACGCACTCCCAACGACAATATCAACATCCCACCCCAGCCTCCTCAGACCTCCACAGGACACACCGATGCTTCCACCCCCCGACCCCCAGACAAGAGCAGGTACCATGAGTGCAACACCCCAACTTTGGTTCCCCCCGAAATATACTGTCACCAAAACAACACCTCTGCCGCATCCAATTCTGCCCCCTCTCCCGGATCCAAGCCACCTTTCGGGATCAACTCTCGGTATAAAGTGCCACTCTTCCCATAGCACCCCAAATCTTCTGGGTAGGTTAACATTATTTGTGGAGGTAGGAGAGTATTGGTTACTTTTTGGAAACCTTTATACGCATTCCTGAGGAGGTTGGACACAAAAGGGAAGGGAAGACCAGAGACTCAGAATGACTAGAAAGTGGGAAGGCAGCTTGATCCCAAGGTGGAAATATTGAAATCGCAGCAGAGGGGAACCAGGAGCGCTGAAGTTGGCATCTTCATTTGCTGTCCTGTGTAGAGGGAGCTGCCTGGACCCCAAAGGAAAAGCGAAGGGAAGGGTGGGTGGGTGGAAAGTTCTGGCATCTAGATTTTGCTTTGGTAGAAGAAAGTACTTTTTCACAGGCAGAGCCTTGGTTTTTCAAACAGGGTGGGATGTGTGAGGTCTGGGGACTCCGGGTTTAGCTGAGGTCACGTGTCTGCCCTTTGCTGCAAGGCAGGCTGGCAGATAAAGGCCTGGCTTCTTCCTGGAGGAGGTGGGCTTCCCACGGTGGGAGATGCAGAAGATTCTGAAGAAGAGCAGAGCAGACTGTGGGCTGCCATGGGGACTCCTGGGGCTTAGAGTTCTGAGCTTCTACAGGCGAGAGGTCTCAGCTGGTCACTCTCTGTAGGACCCTGGCCTCTGAGGAGGGGCCTCCAAACTTCCACTAGTCTGATATAAGGACTGCCAAGCGCCCACAAGTTTGTCCACGGACGAACTTTTTGGAGGATCATTTTTAGTTTATATCAGTGTGCTTTGGGAGGAAAAAATATAACCAGCCCTTCAAACTCGGACTATTAGCAATGATTTTTTAAATGTCCTCTTTAAATAGATGCATTTACATTTTAAGAGGGAGTGGACTTAAAGGGCATGGACTGTCTGTCTTGTTCCCTGCTATGTCCCCAGGATCTAAAACAAGGCCTGGCACGTAGCAGATGCTCAGGAAGGATTTGTTGGAACGAGGGAGGGAAGAGGGAGAGAAGAAGCAAAGAAATAATAGTACAGGGGGATACAACAAGGGCCAAATTCAGGAAGAGAGTTACAGAGATGCTGGGAGGGTGAGTGGAAGCAGAGCCTCGTTTCTATCAGTGAGAAGACATTCCTCCTCCAAAAAGCAGGGAGAAGCCTGGAGAAAGGTGATGAAGGAAGTGGGGTCTCCCCTCCTCCTATTTCCTAACAAAACCCCAAACCTTGGAGGCTCATTTCCCCATTTACCAGTAAGTCTCTCTGACATAGAGCACTTACTGTGTACCAGACACTGTGATAAGAACTTTACCTGTGTTCATGAAATAGGTAATATTAATAACGATGATGATGATATCTGACATTTCTCAAGTGGTCTGTGTGCCTGAGACCCTCCTAAGTACTTTACAGTTTAGCATTTCATTAATGATAATAACTCCAGGAACTAGCTCTCTCCTGTCCCCATTTTACAGATGAGAAGACAGAGGCCCAAAGAGGTGAGGAGACTCGCCCAAGGCCACACAACCCATCAGTGGCAAAAGTTGTACTCAGTCTAGGGCTGTTTCTGCCATTTCATTCGGAGATTCTCAGACAAAACCTGAGGAAGTGTGAAGGAGGGGAGTGGGGGGCGTCCCCAGTTTTCTTCCGAGCAGACGATTACCTTCCATCTTCAAGAGGGAAGCTGGGGAAGTGGCTCTGGCTGGAGAAAAGATGGGGAATGAAATCAAAGAAGGAAAGAGGACGGAGTTCTAGTGAGAACACCTTCCCATCTTTCTGAACCTTCCAAAGATGGAGAACTGGCCCCCCATCTCTGTGTCAGGTTGAGGGGCAGGGCTGGCAAGGGGCCACCTCTGTGAGTCCAGGGAAGGAAGTAATTTGGGGGGGGGGGGGAGGGTGTCAGGATGATTGATGGAAAGGCACCCTGGGGGGCTAATTACCTAATAGGCTTAGTGGTCTGATTAGGCAAGTTTAAGAGGATTGCCTTGGGCTAAAGGAAACCCCTTAATTCTGGACCCCTCCCCATGCCTGCAAAGCCACATCCAGCCCTCATACCTCCATCTTCACACATCAGGGAACCCAGAACTTTCAATCTTAAGGGACCAGGTGGAGATGGGCATGACTCCCAGACCCCCAGTCCTGCCCCCACTTTTATTTTAAATTTTTTGGCCGCACGGGGCGGCATGCGGGATCTTAGTTCCCCCACCAGGGATCAAACCCGCAGCCCCTGCAGTGGAAGCGCAGAGTCTTAACCACTGGACCGCCAGGGAAGTCCCACCCTGCCCCCACTTTCAACAGAGCAGTTTCTCTTTTATCTGCTCTGGATGTTGGAGTTTCACGGGAGACATTGAAAATAGCTTTCCTTTGCTTAAAAGAAAAAGTTGAAAAACCAGTGGGGGATGATGGCCTAAGACCTTAAGCTTTGGAAGCAAAATGGCCTGGCTCGTCCCTTCCTTTTCCCAGTGTTTATTGCATGCCTACCAAGCGCTGGGCGCTGCATGAGTCCATGGACACAAGGGCAAGCTTCAGTGACGTGGCCCACACTGGATGACTGTGGTACATCGTTCCGAAGGCATGAGACAGAGGGATCCTTCCCCTCCTCAGGGTTCCAGGAAAGCTTCCAAGAAGGGACATTTGAGGGGGCACCTGAAGGACAAGAGTAATTCACTGAGGGAGGGGAGTTCCAGGCAAAGAGAATGTGCAAAGGCCCTGAGGTAGGAGGGAGGAGGGAAGTTTGAGGAACAAAAAGGAAAATGTGTCTAGTGCACCTGGAGGAAGATGAGGGTGTGCGGCTGGAAATGTGGACGGGGCCAAATCACAAAGTAACTTAGACTCAGAAAGTTCCCGAATGTCTACCCTGGGGGCGACAGTTTGGTTAGAAGGTGGGAAAGGTTAGGCACTTGCCTTGAGACTGCATTAACAAAGGGCTTTACACGTGACCAAGAAAACTGGTCCATAACAAAGAATGACCAAAGCCCCATAAAGGGTCCCTGGTGCCACTTCACCACCTCTAGGTCTTTGAGTCTGTCCTGAAGCACATTGGTCTTTAGCCACCAGCAGGGGAAAGTGTTAAGCATGGGTGGGCGAAAAATGAATCAGAGTTGCATTTGAATCTCAACCTAGCAACTGTCTTGGTGCCCTTGGGCCGGTACCTTCACAGCTCTGTGCCGCTCTGTGCCTAAGTTTCTCGTTATGTAAAAATGGAGCTCATTCTACCCACCTCAGTGGGCGGTTGTGAGGAATGGATGAGATCAAGCTGGCAAAGCACTCAGCAGAGCACCGGGTCAGCAGTGAGTGTTAGAACCTCTCCGGAGTCCAGCCCTCCTCTCCCCTCCCCCTTCGCTGCTTCCACCAGTCAGACCACCATCACTTCCTGCCTGGACCATTGCAGTTGCCTCTTGCTCTTCCACCCATGCTTGTCACAGTCTGCTCACCTCATGGGCATCAGAGGGATCTTCTTAAAATCTAAGACAGATCACATCCCTCCTCTGCTCAGAGCCTTCCCGTAGCTCTCATCTCACTTGGAATAAAAACCACCTTGGTCCACAAGCCTGAACACTCCACCACTATCTCCAACCCTCTCAGCCCTCATTTCCTCTGACTCTCCTCCTCCCTCACTCAGCCCCAGCAACACTGGCCACCTCTCTCTCACTCAAACAACGCAGGCATAACCCCATCCCAGGGCCTTTGCACTTGCTCTTCTTCCACATAGCCCCATAGTTCTGTTCCCTCCTCCACAGCCTGGAAACAGTGTATCATAATGGTTCAGAGTATGGACTCTGGAGCCAGGTGGGGTTCAGATCTCAGCCCTGCCACCTACTAGCTACGTGAACGGGAGCAATTTCTTCACCTTTGTTTACTTATCTGTAGAATGGGTTTTTTTAAAGTACCTCCCTCATAGCATCAGTGTGAAAATGAAAAAAACTCGTATTTGTAAATTACTTGGAACAGAGTCTAGCGCATATTAGGTGCTATAGAAATGTTTGATGAACAAAGAATGCCGCATTCTTGGGGAAGGCTTTCCTGGCCATCGGATCTGACAATGCAGCACCTACACTCCCCTTCCTCTTTCCTGCCTCTTTTTGTTTTCTTAGTACTTACCACCATCCGACAACGTAAAACACACTGTCTGTCTCCCCCCTCTAGAAAAGTGTAGCTCTGTGAGCTCTTGGCTGAATCACCAAAACTCTTTTGGCCTTATTTGCCTTATTTGCGAAATCAGGGAGCTTTGTCTGTTTTCTTCATGGCTGTTTCACTAGAACGGTGCCAAGCACGTAGCAGGTGCTCAGGAATTATTTGTGGAATGAATGAATAAATGAGCGAATGAAGATCATGACGTGTTTTATTTTCCTACTGCTATTCTCTTGGTCATTGCTCCTCTGTGTTACTACTGTGATCCCAGTGGTTTCCTAGCCCAGCCCATGCCAGTGCCTCCCTGGAGGTACCGTCCAAACGTGAAGACCCCTCTCCCCTGACTCCCCTCCCCTCTGTGTGCCCCTGCAGAGGAAGGCGAATACTTCCTGAAGGTGCTGATCCCCAGCTACGCGGCGGGCTCCATCATTGGCAAGGGCGGGCAGACCATCGTGCAGCTGCAGAAGGAGACGGGAGCTACCATCAAGCTCTCCAAGTCCAAAGACTTCTATCCGGGTGAGCCCCAGCCCAGCCCTCTTCCTCTGGCCTCCCATCCCTCCCACCTGGGCCCTCTAGGAGGGGGAAGGGCTGCCCTAGGGGCAGTGAGAGTGGTAGGGGGCCTCCCCTCCCCCTAAGGGGACAGAGCTGCCCTCGGCCCCAGGGGCCAGGCCTGAGCAGATGGGGGTGGGGGCAGGGCAAGACAATAGGGCTGCTGCATATTCATGAGCTCATTTGCATGATGTGCTGGCAGATGTGCCCCTTCCCACACACCTGCCCCTTTGGGTCAGTTGGAGGAGCTGGGGTGGGGGGCCAAGGAGGCAGGTGTTAGGGTGTTCCTCAGGGCTTGGGGGGCCAGCCATGCATGTTACATAGACCCTCACTCTTTCCCTTTGGATTCCTCTGTCACCCCATCTTGCCCCAATCTGAGTCGCACTGGTTTTCCATCTGTGTCATTCTTTATGTGTCTCTCATTCTGTTTCTGACTTTCCCATCTCTTGTTCCCTTAGGCTCCATTCCCATCGGCTTCTCTCTGTCTCCTCCTGCTCTGCTTTCTGCTCTGTCTCTCTGGTTCCGTCTGGACATCCCCCATCTCTGTTCTCTTAGCTTCCCAGCCAGTCTGTGTGTCTTGGCTTTTTCCTCTTCCTCCCCTCCTCTTCCCTTCCCTTTCTGTCTTCCCATCTCTCTCCCCATCTTTTCCTTTTCCCCCACCTCTCTTATTCTCACATATTTCTCTCTCTTCCTCTCCCAACTCTCTCTGTTCAGTCACCCATTCAACCAGTAGTTGGTAGCGCCCCTCAATGGGGTCATTCTTTGCCGGCGTTGCCCCTCATTTCTTTCTGCCCCTGCTTGCCCATCTCTCCCTTTACATTTCTCTTTTTCTCCTAAGTCTCAGCTCCCTCGTGTTTTTTTTCTTCCCCTCTCTCCAAAATCAGCCCCTTTTCTGCCTCTCCTCCAGCTCTATCGCCCTTCCTTCAATCATAAATTTTTCCAGGCCCCTCCACTCTCTGTAATCTCCCTCAATATCTCTCACCCCTTCATATATCCCTCCCAAGACCTATGCCTGAGTTTTGACATCTAGGAATCCAGGGAAGGCCCCCTGAACTGCATCTCTGGTCCAGTGCTGGTTCTAGTTCATCCTTAATCCCCTTGGATTTTTTAGGTCAAACACCAGAGCTGGAGCCGAGGGTCAGGACAAATTCATATTCTCTCTCTCTCTCTCTTTCTCTGTGTGTGTCTCTTTCTCTCTCTCTCTCCTCCCTCCACCCCCCTGCCTCCCATCTCACTAAGCAGCTTTGGCAAGAGGTTTAGAGAACAGTCCAGGGAACCTGGCACAACCCCCTTTTCTCTTCCTCCCTGGCCCAGTTTCCCCCTCACTCCTCTAGCCCACAAGATACGGATGAGACCTCTGCTTGGGACTTTCATCCAAGGACACTTGGTTCCTTGCCCCTGGATCACATTCTGTGACATAACACATGTCATTCCCTCTCAACTCAGTGACACATCCCACTGGCCAGGCAGCCTAGAACCCCAGAGGATGGGACAGTCATTGCCTCTCTCCTGGGCCAAACACTGTTCAAACAAGCGGCGTGAGCCAGCGTCTCTCCCCAGCCCCTGGATGTGCAGCCAGCCCCGCTCCCCACCCCTGAATTGGAACTTCCAGATCATACATCATGTGCTGGCTCCTGGCTCAGAGATGCAGGGCACAGCTCCCTACATCCTGGTCTTGTTCCTAGGACTTCCCAAGACCCACAGGAACATAAGAAATGGAGATGCTACTGCTCAAGCATGTGTTCCTCTGCTCCTGGCTGATACCTTTCATTCATTCATTCAACATATATTCTCTGAGCATCTTCTCTATGCCAGCACCGTACCGGACCGGGATGGGGACATAAGCACTGACTGTGACACCCCAGCCTAGCCCTCCCGGATCTCACATCCCAGTAAGGGGGATAAACCGAACACCATTGATGACCTAGAGTGGTCAGGGCTGGGACAGGGAAACCCAGAGGATGGAGGGAGCCCCAGACAGGGCACCCGACCCAGCCTGAGGAGATCAGGAAGGGCTTCCTGGAGGAGGAGGCCAGAATAATAAGAGTGAGCTAGGTAAGGAGCAGTGAAGGGTGCTTCAGGGAGATGAAAGAGCATGTTCAAAGCCTGGGGGTAGGGGTTAGTTTGTTCAGTGTGGCTGGTGAAAGGACAGGTGAAAACTGATAATAGAGAAATTTGAAAGGGTCCTCTGGGCCTAGTTGGTTCTGTCTCACACACACACACACACACACACACACACACACACACACATACACACATACACACTGATGTGTCTACTCCATGAAACAAAAACCTACCTGGCCTTTACCCAAAGGGAGGGGTAGAACACCCAAAGGGTGTCCCCTCCTTGATACAGAAACCCCAAGCCCCAGATTCAATCCCTCCAGGTCATACATGGAGAAACTTAGACCCAGAGGAGGCAGGTACCTGCCCAAAGCCACACAGTCTTCCGTGTAGCTCACCAGACATTCTAGTGATTCTAAAACTCCTCCTGATTTTGAGGAGCTGCCTGAAGCCCTGGACCCTAGCCCCAGAAGAAAAACGGACACATACACTTTTTAAATTTTTTTAGTGATTATAACATCTCTGCAGCCAAGTGCAAAATCTTAAGTGACTACTTAATAAATTCATACATATTCTTTTTTACCATCAAAAATACAAAAGCAGAATTGCAGTCATTGTATGCCTCTCCCCACCACACACACACACTCTCCACCCACCCCAAATTTAGCCCAGGGTGGCTCAGTGGTTAAAAGCCCAGACTCTGAAGCCAGACACCTGGGTTCAAAACCCTGATCTTTCACTACTGGCTGAGTGAACTTGGACAAATCCCAGACCTCTGTGCCTTAGTGTCCTTAGCAAATCAAGAATAATAATATTGCCTGCCTCATGTATTAAAGTGAACAAATACATATAAAGTGCTTAGAATGATGCCTGGTGATTGGTGTTATGTAAGCACCAGCTGTTATTATTAGATATTCTTTCAGGGTTTAACTGAGTCTCCCAAAGCCCCTGCGGACCCTGGTGAAGAACTACAAGTCTGTGAGATCACAGACTCCCTGAGCTGGAAGGAAGCCTCCCAGAGATGGAGAGCTGGGCCACTTCAGTCAGGCTCTCCCTGGGGCCACCCCACCCCCCAGTTCCCACCCTGACCCACACCCTTTCCTATTTACACCCAGACGGAGGCAGCCTGCACGCTGACTCACGCTTGGCTCAGACCAAGCCATTGTTCTGGGGTGGAGGGGAGTAAGAGGAGGAACAGCGGCCCAAAGGAGATGGGGGATGTCGTCTACACCAGTGACCCAAGACAGTGACACTCAGACACATGGCGAGACTCGCTTGCCAGGCTGAGGGATGGCAAGCAAGGGGTCAGGGTGGTAACACTAGCGTGCCACACTGGAATGCCCACAGGACGCCGGACACTCACCCCCACGTGTCCCAGACACACAGGCACACGGAGCCTGGCGCACACTCAGGACCTTTTCCAGACCCAGGGAGTTTACTGGCCCTGCAGACAGAGTCCCACCCAGGAAGAGACACACACACACACCCCACACACCTAATATGTCCAAATCAGCCGGGCACTCACAGCTTCACCCCGGCCAGGCTTGGTGGAGTCTTCTTTGTCTGGCTGTAATTCAGACACTCAGACACACACACAAATACATCAGTCCTCCAAACAGTCTTACATACTGACCCCTGGGGCTGCCTGTTGGTCTCTTTCTCTTCCTCATGTTCACACACATCAGTCACAGAGTCTTGCCTGTTTCCTATACACACATCCTTACACATATACGTGCATTCCACGTACCACTCATCCAAGTAGTCTTTTGAACACCTAGGGGTGTCTGGATATCTCTTTCCTTTACACACACACACACACACACACACACACACACACACACAGAGTCATACAATCTCCAAGTGCTATACATTCATCATACAGCCTCAATGCCACTTCCTGGGATTCTTTGTTTCTTATTCTCAAACCCTCGGGCACACCCAGCTCAGTCTCACAAATAGTGTACATAACCTTGAATGGCACAGCGACACCCAAAGTCTTTCCCCCCACACAAGAGTACACACAAACATCTTTACTGGAATCACTATGTCACACAGTCTGTTTATATCTGTGTCTCTCCTGCTCTTTCTTTTACACACACACACACACACACAAAGATAATTGAGCCAGTCTTGCCCAAGTATACACATGCACACACACACCACTCACCCAGACAGCCTCACAGATGTACTCACACTGGTCAGTCAGTGTTACCCAGAGTCTCTCTCCCATATACATGTATCCCAGCATCACCCAGAATTAGTGTCTCTTCTCCCTGCTGCCCACCCCCAATACACACATACAAATAGTAAGGATGCCCAGGTCAGAACCACAGCCAATATCTGGAGAATCGCCAGCAAAGGCACCCACCTCACCCTGCTTTCTCCATCCCCCTGTCTCCACTCTTCCATGAGTTGCCTTTGCCCCACTCTGCTCTCCCCTCTCCACAGCCTTGCCCTCCCCCACCCCTCAGCCCTCCATCTGGTGGGTCCAGGCAGGCACTCAGGCCTCTCTGCTGTCTCCCCCATCCCCCAGCCCTTCCCCATCCTCTCCAAAAGCCCAGAGGCCGTCGCTGCAGGCTTTCAGGGGTTGCCATGGCAACGGGGCCTCATCCCTAGTCCCCCTGGGGGTGGGCTGAGGACCCGGCCAGCCACACCGATAAGGGGGTTCCAGTTACTGTGGCAACCATTGCAGGCCTGAGCTCTCGGCTTCTAGAAGGTGGGGAGGGGGGAGTGAGTGAATGGTTGCCAAAGCAACCGAGAGAGCCAGCAAGGACTGGGAAGAGGCAGCTGAGCCCTGTCTCCCTTGCCCAGGGCTGCTGTGGGCATAGCAAAGTACTTAAGCATCATTCTTCCATCCTCTGGGGTTGTTTTAAGGGAGGGAGAGGAAGTGCAGATAACAAAACAGGGATTCCACTCATTCTCCCAGCTACCCATCATGGTCTGGGAGCCCATGCCAGCTTGCCCAGGCTTATCAAGTGACCTGGGGCCAGTGAGGTCCACTCTCTGGACCTCAGTCTTCTCCTTGCATTAAGTGGGGCCTGTTTCTCAAGAATGCTCCCCTTCCTGTCTGATGAGTGTGCCCTCTCTCTTCTTTGCTCAACAGGAACCACAGAGCGAGTATGCCTGGTACAGGGCACAGCAGAGGCCTTGAATGCTGTGCACAGCTTTATTGCCGAGAAGGTCCGAGAAATCCCACAAGCGATGACCAAGCCCGAGGTGGTCAATATCCTTCAACCCCAAACCACAATGAATCCTGACAGAGCCAAGCAGGTTAGCAGGGGCAGAGGCTGAGTTTCTGTAAAGCTGGTGGGGTTTGAGAGAAAACACTTCTGCCACGTCACTGGATTGCGATGGGGGCTCAATGGGATAATGGCTATAAAACATTTACCAGTCAGACACATGGTAGTGGTTAGTATTATTGTTAGAGAGTCAGCCTAAGGACTCCAGACCTCTTAGAGTGATTTGATTCAGAAAGAGAGTGAAGGTCTGGGAGAATCTGGCCCAGACCCCCTTACTTATTCCTCCTTCCTAGGATTCTCCAGATCCTCTTCTCTCTTCCACATCTTCCCATTGTCTCTCAAAACCACCTGCTTCCCACTTCCTGTTCTCACCGGAAGTAACCTCAGTGACACCCCCATCCATAGGCAGAAAATTTTAGAAACAGCCTCAGGTACTCCCTCTCTCCATTAATTACTGAATAGGACTAGCCACCATTTTGGGGAAAAGGTGTTTCATTGGGCGGGGGCGGGTCCCTCTCCTACACAGCCCTCTCAAGGAGGGATGGAAGGAGGAGGGCAGAGCCTCTCTGTTGCCTCAGTTACCGGGAAGCCGTGGTGTAGGGGAGTGGCAAGGAGCTGACCAATCGCTTCCTGGGCCTCTCCCGTTGCCAAGACCACCATGCACACCGGGCAGGTGGGCTTGCTGCAAAGCCCCTGGCAGCACGGTCCTGACTGCGTAGAGGGCCAAGGAGGAAGAGAGCACGGGGTTGGCTGCAGTAAACTCCCCGTTTTCTCTCCCCTTCTCCGCTCCCGTATACATGTGCACACGGTGCACAGGGGCGAGATGACCCGGGCAGGCGGACAGGCCACTTGTGAGGGTTCCTTAACGTCTGCCTAAAAGCAAAGACAAGAGAGAGGGCCTCGGTAAAAGGAAGCTGGAATTCCCTGGAATTCTTTTTGCCCTGAGGTGGGGGAGACCACGGGTCTGAGTTTCTCTGAGCTCGTGGGGAAACAGTGGGCAGAAAGCTCTGGAAGAATGCTTCGGAGCGGAGCGTTCCCCCCAAAGACTGCGGGCTTGGGGCTTGGAGCGCGGCTGCTGTCCTTGGTGCTGAAGCAGCTCTGCTCCTCGCGCCCTGCCAGGCCTCTCCCAAATCCCTTTCCACCAGCAGGCCACAGCTTACCCACAGTTTACAGGGAGGCGAGGATATTGCCTCTTCCCTCCGCCTTGGTCGTGGCCACTAGGGGCTCAGGGTTCATCAAGAGTTTGTACATGTTGCAGGGAAAATGGGGTCAGCACCATCTGTGCCCGAGCCTGCCTCTCCACCACCTAAGGCACAGGAACTGTGAAATAGCGGAGTCGAAAGGTTACAGAACCAGGACTTTTTCCTCTGCCTTATTACTCCGGGGCTCCAAAGAATGAGAGAGAAAATGGCTGAAGGCTCAGGCTCTGGAATCAGATGTTGAGTTGAATTTTCCTCTGATACTTCTTACCTGTGTGACCTTAAGCAGGTGACTTGATTTCTCCACGTAAAATGAGATTTATTATGGTACCTACTTAAGGGTGGTGGCTAGTGGTCATTAACGTTTGAAAAGCACTTATCATGTATGCCTAATGCATAGAAAGTTCTCAAACAATGTTCGCCGTTGTCGTTACTATGGGATTTTTGAGTCAGGAGGCAGGTCTATTCCCTTTCTGCCTTGGACTTGCTGTGTTGCTCTGTGTCTTTTTCCCTTCTGTATGCCTCAGTTTCCCTTTCTTTTCAGTGGGGAACCTGGGCCAAACCAGGGCTTATAAATTGAAATGCCTCCAGGATTCAGAAAGGGAACAGAAAGGATTGAGGACTGCGGACTCAACATAGAGATATCATGCCATCCCTAAAGGGGGCAGCTGCTATTCAGCTTCACTTGATTCTTGCCATTTGGGAATGGGGACAGAGTGTTACCGCATCTTCCCCATTTTTCCAGAGAAGTCAAAAATATTTTAAATCAACTGATTTTTCAATTTTGGCTCAGTTTTTAAAACACTGTGTGGCTGTGGGCTGGCTATGGGCTGACCATCACCAGTTTGCCACCTCTGGGCTAGACCGGTGATTCTCAGCCCTGACTGGTATCTGAGTCATCTGGGTAGCTTAAAAACACAGATCCCTGAGTTGTGGCCTGGAGCCACTGAATCAGAGTTTCCGGGGAGAAGGCATGGGAATCTGAACGTGGACTCTGGCCTGGGATCAGATCCTGGCTCTACTGGTCACTATCTGTGTGACCTTAAGCAAGTTACTTAACCTCTCTGTGCCTCCGTTTTCCAATCTATAAAGTGTGATAATAACAGTACCTACCTTGTAGGGTTGTTGCTAAACTTACGTAAGTTACTATATGAAAGTATTTAGAAAAGTGCCTGGCACATGGTAAGCACTGTTAACGGCTGCTGCTGTTAATTGTTGTTGTTGTTATTATTATTTTTAAATCTCCAGACTTGCAAACCTCTGAGGCAGATGGTCTCTGAGGTCTTTCTGGCTCTAAGACACCTACAATTCTATGGCTCTGAGATTCCAAGATTCTAGACATGTATTATTCTAACAGTCTACTGTTCTAACATCTAAGATTCTGTAGAACTGCATGTGCAGATGTAAGCTGCTGTGGTCTTGCAATCTGGGCCTATCACGAAGGCAGCTACTGTTTTCTGAGGGCTTCCCATGTGCCAGGCACTAAGGGATCATTTTAGTCATTGAATATTCTCCATAATTGTATACAGTAGCTGTGGTTATGTCAATGTCAGAGATGAGGAAACGGAAGCACAGAGAGGTGAAGTCATTTGCTTTCACCATTTCTTGGCGAACACAGTTCCTTGGATGAAAAGGTTCCATCCTTCCCCCATTGCTCTGAAATGCTGTATCACATACTAAATACCTCTTTACCCTTAGGCCTGGTTTTGTACATTTTTCTGTTCTATCCCCTTGACTTGTCAGACTTCTTTTTTTCCAATGATTTCTTTAAAATAACAGCTGTATTGAGATATAATTCACATACCGTAAAGTTCACCATTTTAAAGTGTGTAATTCAGTGGTTTCAGTATATTCACAAAGTTGTGCATTGATCACCACTATCTAATTCTAAAACATTTTCACCACCCCAAAAAAAGCCCCATAGCCATTAACAGTAATTTTCCATTCCCCCAGTGCCTCTGCCCCAGCCCCTTCCCACCATTAATCTACTTTTAGTGTCTATGGATTTCCCTATTCTGAATAGTTTATATAGATTGAATGATATTTCTGTGGCATTTTGAGTCTGGCTTCTTTCCCTTAGCATAATGTCTTCAAGATTCATCCATACTGGGAATTCCCTGGCAGTCCAGTGGTTAGGACTCCACGCTTTCACTGCTGAGGGCACAGGCTCAGTCCCTGGTCAGGGAACTAAGATCCCCACAAGCCGCGTGATGCGGCCAAAAAAAAAATTTTTTAAAAGATTCATCCATACTGTAGCGTATAACAAAACTTCATTCCTTTTTATGGCCAAATAATATTTCACTGTATGGATATACCACATTTTGTCTATTCATCAATTGATAGAAATTTGGGGTGTTTCTACTTTTTAGCTATTATGAATAATGCTGCTAATGAACATATGTGTGGATGTATGTTTTCAGTTCTCTTGGGTATATACCTAGGGTGGCATTTGTAGGTCATATGATAAATCTACATTTAACTTTTTGAAGAACCGCCAGACTGTTTTCCAAAGTGGCTGTACCACAGATGTGGGATTTAAATCCAGGTCCGCCCATGGGGATAACAATGACAACCACCATTTCATGTGTACCCACTATGGGCACATATTAATTGCCTGCTCTCATGGCATCCAATGCTTGGCACATAGTAGGTGCTCAGCAAATGTTGCTTGTTTGAATGAATGGGTGATGACGTGCCCATGGGGACCAAGCAGAAACATGACTGAGGGGAGGTAGTCTGGTATAACCTGGCAGAGGTAGGCACTACGTGTCATCTGAAGGGCAGCCATACTCAGTTCTGGCTCATTGTGGCCATGCTTGAATTTCAAGCTCATCATTTCATGCGTGATCTCTATTAGACCTCACAGTAATCCTATGGAAGAGGTATGAATATCCCCATTTTATGGAAGAGAAAACTGAGTTTCCAAAAGATTAGGTCCCTTGCCCAGAACCAGCGGCGGAGCCAGGATCTGAACCTGAGCAGGTGCCTCCAGAGTCCAGGGCAGCTTGTCAGGGATTTGTGTGCAACGGACTGCAAACTGGTAGTCTGGCTGCTACACAGTGGTTCCTAGACGTTTTGAAGTGGTTGCCAACATTTAAAAACTAGGATGCTTCACATTTTACAAGTCAGAATTGCCAGTTAATCTATAAAACTCATATCAGGCTGAATTTGAATATCACACACACACAGAGACCACCACCACCACCAGGTGAGATGCACCTGGCTGCCTCCACCCAGCCCCATTCCTGCTTGGTCCTTTGGGCATTTCATCATCCATTCTTTCATCCATCCATTCATTCACCCACTCTTGGCTAGGTATGTGCCAGGCATTCCTCTAGGCACTGAGAACCCAGCAGTAAACAATACAGACACAAATCTCTACCCTTGCGGATCTTAAATTCTTCCCTGGAGAATCAGAAAATAAGTAAATAAATAAAATGTATGGGATGTCAGAGAGTGAAAAGTATTATGAAGACAGAGAAAAAGGAAAGGAAGTATTGGGGCCTTTTTTTCTCTTAACTTTTTATTTGGAAAATGTTTAAAGAACGTTACAGTGAACTCCCTATACACTGCACTTAGATTCACCAATTGTTAACACATGTTTTATCTGTACACACACACACACACACACACACACACACGTTGGTTTTTTGTTTGTTTTTTTGTTGATCTATTTGAAAGTAAGTTGTAGATCTCATGACTCTTCACCTCTAAATACTTCAGTGTGTACCTCCCAAGAACAAGGAGAGTCTCCTATGTTATTATATTACTATTATCACACCTATAAAAATTAACACTGAATTCATAATATTATTTAATAAAAAGTCCATATTCAGATTACCCCAAAATATCTTTTATATCTATAAAGTATTTTTATTAAAGATTCAGTCAATGTTCATGCATTGCATTTGGTTGTTATACCTCCTTAATCTCTTTTAATCTAGCATAGTCTAGGATATATTTTTGAAGGTAGAGCCAACAGAATTGCTGATTGGATGTTGAGTGTAAAGGAAAGAAAGGACTCCTAAGGGTTGGGACTGAGTAGTGGAAGGATGCATTTCCATATGCTGAAATGAGGAACACCATGGCAGAAACACATTTGAGGAGGAAGATGAGGAGTTCCATTTTGGATTTTAAGTTTGAGGTGTCCACTCAACATCATACTAGAGATGTGAGGTCAGCAGTTGTGAGTCTGGAGGTATCCATGCTGGAGATGTAAAATAAACACAGACAAGCTTTGATAATCAGGTGGTCAGGGAAGGCCTTTCTGGGGAGGTGCATTTGTGCAGTGAATGAAGAGAGGGACGAGCCGTCTTTTCTGGGGAAAAGCATTCCAGGTGAGGGAACAGCAGGTGCAAGGTCCCTGAGTCTGGGCAGAGCTTGGCAAGTTGGAGGAACAGCAGGGAGTCTGGTGTGTCTGCAGTGGAGTCAGCAAGAGGGAGGGAAGAGTGAAGTCAGGGAGATCAACAGGGAACAGAGCATGTCAGAGCAGTGGTTCTCAGCCCTGTTTGCTTGTTTGAAGGGAACCAATGTCCCCTTTCTCCTACAAATATTTTCCTATGCCCACTTTACTCTCTGAAATTATATATATAATATGTCTGTTTGTATAAATAAAAAACATATCTGGGGCTTCCCTGGTGGCACAGTGGTTAAGAATCCGCCTGCCAATGCAGGGGACACGGGTTTGATCCCTGGTCCGGGAAGATCCCACATGCCGCGGAGCAACTAAGCCTGTGTGCCACAACTACTGAGCCTACGCTCTAGAGCTCGTGAGCCACAACTACTGAGCCCGCGTGCTACAACTACTGAAGCCCACGCGCCTAGAGCCTGTGCTCCACAACAAGAGAAGCCACCACAATGAGAAGCCCGCGCCCCTCAAGGAAGAGTAGCCCCGGCTCGCCGCAACTAGAGAAAGCCCGCGCAGCAACGAAGACCCAACGCAGCCAAAAATAAATAAATAAATAAATTTATTTTTTAAAAAATCTACATCTATAAGATTTCTTAAAATTTATTTATTTTATTTATTTATTTTTGGCTGCGTTGGGTCTTCGTTGCTGCGCGGGCTTTCTCTAGTTGCGGCGAGCTGGGGCTTCTCATTGGGGAGCACAGGCTCTAGGCGCGTGAGCTTCAGTAGTTGTGGCTCGCGGGCTCTAGAGCTTAGGCTCAGTAGTTGTGGCGCACGGGCTTAGTTGCTCCGTGGCATGTGGGATCTTCCCGGACCAGGGCTCGAACCTGTTGTCCCCTGCATTGGCAGGCGGATTCCTAACCACTGCGCCACCAGGGAAGCCCTATATTTTAACAATTTTATTGAGATATAATTCACATAAATACATTTGACCCATTTAAAGTGTGCAGTTCAATGGCTTTATTATATTCAGAGTCCGGCATCCATCACCGCAATCAATTTTAGAATATTTCATTTCCTCAAAAGGAAACCTTGATCCCCTTAGCTAGCACCCCTCAATCCTCCCAGCTCTCCCCACCCCAGCCCTAAGCCACCACTAATCTACTTTGTCTCTATAGATTTGCCTATTCTGAACATTCATATAAATGGAATTATACAATATGTGGTCTGTTGTGCCTTACTTCGTTCACGCAGCATAATATTTTCTAGGCTCATCCGTGTTGCAGCATGCATCAATCCTTCATTCATTTAAATTGACTGCCAAATAATATTCCATTGTATGGATGTATATTTTCTATATCCCATAAGACTTTCAAATAAAGGAGAGATGAAAGGAAGGTTATTTGTTATAAAATAAGGTGAATTTTAATATGTAAATACTCAGCCAGGGCCACAGTAGAATAAATAATGAAATAGTCAGCTGCTCACACCTAATGTGGCCTGAGTGAGACAGAGCGTAGTATTGGAGACTTAAATGATACAGGTGGCATTACTACGGAGGTCATGGTTTTCTTTTTTTTAATTGAAGTATAGTTGATTTACAGTGTTGTGTTAATTTCTGCTGTACAGCAAAGTGATTCAGTTATACATATATATATATACATTCCCTTTTATAGTCTTTTCCATTATGGTTTATGACAGGATATTGAATATAGTTCCCTGTGCTATACAGTAGGACCTTTTTGTTTATCCATTCTATATATAATAGCTTGCATGATGTCATGGTTTTCTAAAATGATGAACAACTCTTGGTAAAATTCAGAACAAAATAAAGTACAATCTTCCCTTGATTTACCAATAGTTACATCCCTGGAAATTTCAGTAGATCTTAAAACCGTGCAAAAGAAAAAAATACTTGGTACTTACACGTATCATGGGGCTCAGTTCTGGCTGCGAGACTTATAAGCAGACTTCTCGCCAACATGAACGTCCAGGGGGACATTCAAAAGTTGTACAGGACCTGGGACTGTTCTTCATTGTGAGGAACTGACTCACATTACGGGGTGCAAACATCCCTGACCCTGCCCACTGAATGCCCGCATCTGCCCCCAGTCATTGCAGACAACCAAAACCACTCCCACAATTTTCCTAACACCCCCAGGGTCTGGCTTGGGGGTGGAAAGGAGAGGCAGAGATGAAAGCTTCAGAGGGTAGAATCCACAGGTCTGAGGGGACGTGAGAAGGATTGAGAAGGAGGAATTTGTGTGTAAAAATGCTCTTGGAGATGTGAAAGGAGACATTTGGTTTTGAAATATACCCACTGGAATCAGGATTGATACGGGGGCTTCCCTGGTGGCGCAGTGGTTAAGAATCCGCCTGCCAATGCAGGGGACATGGGTCCGGGAAGATCCCACATGCCACGGAACAGCTAAGCCCGTGCACCACAACTACTGAGCCTGCGCTCTACAGTCTGCATGCCACAACTACTGCGCCCACGTGCCACAACCACTGAAGCCCGCGCACCTAGAGCCTGTGCTCCGCAACAAGAGAAGTCACGGCAATGAGAAGCCCACGCACCGCAACGAAGAGTAGCCCCCGCTCGCCGCAACTAAAAGAAAGCCCGCGCACAGCAACGAGGACCCAAAGCAGCCAAAACTAAAAAATAAATAAATTTATTAAAAAAAGATCCGATTTGTAGCTGCAAAGGATGGGCTGCTCTACAACTGAGAAGGGGGACCCTCATATGTAAGTGACCAATTTTCTCCATCTTCTCTGATGTAAGCTTTTTTTAATCATCATTTTTTGCAGATAAGACAACTATATTAGATTGCTAGAGCTGTTATAACAAAGTACCACGAACTGGGTGGCTTAAACAACAGAAACTCATTTTCTCACAATTCTGGAGGCTAGAAATCTGAACTCAAGGCATCGGCAGTGCTGGTTTCTTCTCAGGCCTCTGTCCTTGGCTTGTAGATAGCCACTGTCTCTCTGTCTTTTTTTTGCGGGGTGGGGGGCCCGTGCCGCACAGCTTGCGAGATCTCAGTTCCCTGACCAGCGATTGAACCTGGGCCACGGCAGTGAAAGCCTGGAATCCTAACCACTAGGCCACCAGGGAGCTCCCCGCCTCTGTCTTCACATGGTCCTCCCCCTGTGTGTGTCTGTGTCCTAATCTCCTCTTCTTATAAGGACACCAACCATATTGGATTAGGGTCCACCCTAATGACCTCACTTAACCTTAAATGCCTCTTTAAAGACTCTGTCTCCATATACAATCATATTCTGAGGTATTAGGGGTTATGAGTTCACCATGTGAATTGGGGTGGGAGGGGACAGCAATTCAGCTCATAACAACAATGAAGAGCTTAAGCGAGGTGACCATGTCATAAGGTGGAAAGCACAATGGAGCAGGAATCCACGAGGCTGGATTTCAGTTCCTTCGCTGTCTGGGTGACCTTGGGGCAAGTCCCTTCACCTCTTAGGCCTCAAGTGGCTCATCTGCAAAGTGAGACTAATGATGCCTTTTCTGGGGCTGAGAGTCGGAGTACTTAATGATATAGAAGGACATGGGCACCAATGCAAGATCGGAGAGGGGTCCTGGAGGGCTCCCACTGGGTTAGTCATTCAGCTTCTAGGTGCCGGATGGAAGGGAGGTCCCAGATGGAGGGGAGGTCCCAGGGGTCCCAGGAACCGGGTGGCTGAGAGGCTACTAAGGAGAGATGGAGTACCAGCTCCTTTTTTTTTTAACCAATGAATATGGAAATATTTCAATATTTCTAACCAGTAGAATCATACTGGTGCATATCAAGGGGGCGTGCTGGGCTTGATTTTGGACATTTGAGAGCCGGGGTGGGAAATGACTTGAGATGGCAAGTCTTAGACTAATGTTGCCCTTCAGTCTCCGATTGCCCCCCTAAAGACCCTCCCTCTGGCTCCCCACGCAGGCCAAGCTGATCGTCCCCAACAGCACGGCGGGCCTGATCATCGGCAAGGGGGGCGCAACAGTGAAAGCCGTGATGGAACAGTCGGGTGCTTGGGTGCAGCTGTCCCAGAAGCCGGAGGGCATCAACCTGCAGGAGCGCGTGGTGACGGTCAGTGGCGAACCGGAGCAGGTGCACAAGGCCGTGAGCGCCATCGTGCAGAAGGTACAGGAAGATCCCCAGAGCAGCAGCTGCCTGAATATCAGCTACGCCAACGTGGCTGGCCCTGTGGCCAACTCCAACCCCACTGGCTCGCCATACGCCAGCCCCGCTGATGTGCTGCCCGCCGCTGCCGCTGCCTCGGCCGCTGCCGCCTCTGGCCTGCTGGGCCCGGCGGGGTTGGCGGGCGTGGGAGCCTTTCCTGCCGCCCTGCCCGCCTTCTCGGGCACCGACCTGCTGGCCATCAGCACGGCGCTTAACACGCTGGCCAGTTACGGCTACAACACCAACTCCCTCGGCCTGGGCCTCAACTCGGCCGCAGCCTCTGGGGTCCTGGCCGCCGTGGCCGCCGGTGCCAACCCTGCCGCCGCCGCCGCTGCCAATCTCCTGGCATCCTACGCCGGTGAAGCAGGGGCCGGGCCAGCCGGCGGAGCTGCTCCACCTCCACCCCCGCCGCCTGGAGCCCTGGGGTCCTTCGCCTTGGCCGCTGCCGCCAACGGCTACCTCGGGGCCGGGGCGGGCGGCGGGGCGGGCGGAGGGGGTGGCCCGCTGGTGGCCGCTGCGGCCGCAGCGGGGGCGGCTGGGGGCTTCCTGACGGCGGAGAAGTTGGCGGCTGAGAGTGCCAAGGAGCTGGTGGAGATTGCGGTGCCTGAGAACCTGGTGGGAGCCATCCTGGGCAAGGGGGGCAAGACGTTGGTGGAGTACCAGGAGCTGACAGGCGCCCGCATCCAGATCTCCAAGAAGGGAGAGTTCCTGCCAGGCACGCGGAACCGGCGGGTCACTATCACGGGCAGCCCCGCGGCCACGCAAGCCGCTCAATACCTCATCAGCCAGCGGGTCACCTACGAGCAGGGAGTGAGGGCCTCAAACCCCCAGAAAGTGGGATGAGGCCTGTGGTGTGTGCTCCCACCCGGCTCCTGTCCCTCCTTTTCCTCCTCCTCCTCCTCCCCCTCCCCCTCCCCCTCCCCTGCCCCCCAACTCCTGACCTCAGCTCGGTAGAGTCCTGCTCCTCTTGGGATGGGGCTGGGGTAGGCCTGACTGCACCCCCCCTTTCTGGTAGTCATAGGCAGGATTGAGTGATGGCTGGGGATGGGGCCCAGAAGCTCCCTCCCCAGCCCTGAACTGACCCCTTCTTCCTTCCTCCCTATGCTTGACTGGGCCTGACCCTCCTCTCCCAGGGCCCAGGTCTGTGTGATATCTGTATATATTGCATTTTGTTGATTTTAATAGAAAACAAAGCGTTATTTTCTCTTTCTTTCCCTCCTTTTTTTCCCTTCCTTTGATAAGGATTTCCCCCCCCCCCTTTATAAGTTTTTGTTTCCATATGGGAGGAGGGGAGGGAGCCTCTGGGTCACCTAGAAAGAGGGGCCGCCCCAAAACAACACCCCGCCTCTCCTGCTTTCAGCTCCGGATCTGAGGGACCTGATGGGAGCAGAGGTAGCAGAGGAGTCTGAGTTGAAGTGGGGCATTTGGAGCAGGGACCCCGGAGTTCCCAGATTTTCTCAGCTACTCTCCCCTCACTGAAGTTGCCCCTCCTAGGTGGGACTTTTCACTTTTTTGTTGTCAGGTTGTATGGGGGGAGGGGTGCGGTGCTGCTGGGACTGAGGCCGGCTCTGGGATTGGGCCAGTCCGGTGGGCAAGACTCTGGCACAAGGCTGGAACAACTTCCTGTGGCATCTCCTATGGTTTTTCCTAGAGTAATGGGCATGAAGGTCCCTGTTGTGCTGTCACTGAGTCAAGTACTTTCTGGGGTGCTTCTGGCACTCCCTATGATGTCACAGGAAGTAGTTCCCTGGAGGTCACTTCCTGTGATGATAGGAGAGACAGGTACTTCCTATGATGTCTCAATGAGCCTTCCTGGAAGGTTACTTCATGGTATCATGGGGGCGTGTACTTCCTGTGGTGTCTCCAGGTTACTTCCAATGATGTCATCGGGGTGAAGCATGCACTTCCCGTATCAGGCCATGGCCAGTCACTGATCCTCCTTCTCTACCCACACCCCTCTTTGGTGGGTCTTGGCCTGGGGGTCTTCCTAGGAGGAGAATAAGGGGTGGGAGTTGGATCTAATCTGGAGGACTCTAAGAAAGAAGACCCACTATTGTCAGGGTCATCTCCATCCAAACGCACCAAGTCTGAACTCACCTGGCAGGGAGGGGGTGGGAGATGGAGCTGGTGAAAACTGTTAAAGACCCTCATTCCCACCCCTGCCTTTTGTGTGCATGCTTGTGTCTGTGTGGCTTTGTTTCATTAAGTCTGGTGAGCCAAATGTATGGTGGCTCTGTCAGGCCATGGTGGCCCAGGTGTATTCAGTGAGCCATGGTAGGGTCCCTTGAGCCGGAATGCTTCGTGTAGTCTAATGCATTAGATTGACTTGTGGTTTCCAGCAAGCTGGAGTACTTTGGTGGTATCTGATGGGTCGGAATGCTTTGGTGCTCTCACCAGGCTCTGAGGATACTAGAATGTTCTAATGGAGTTTGCCAAGCCAGGCAGCCCTGAGAGTTGGTTTGAGAGTGGCTCCCTGGGCACTGCGGCTGTGATCAGTTCTAAGGCCTTGTTGGTAGGCTGAAATTTCGGGGCCTGACAACCCCATGGACTTAGGATAGCTGAGACCCACTTCTACCCCCATCCATCTCCCCCTCCCCCATGGAGACCACCTCCACTTCCTCCAACCCAAGGCAGGGCCTCCCAGTGCCCTGGTTCCATCATCAGCATCTCTGGGGGAGGGGCACCCCATGCCCACCCTCTCCCCCAATTGTCCCCCCTCCTAGGTCTTCCAGACCCTTCTCTCCTCCATGGCTTTGGGGATATCCAGCCTCCTCGTCTCTCTTCCAACAAAGGAGGGGAGAAAAGCCAGAAACAATTCCCACCCCTAAAGCCTGGGAGACCCCTGCCCCTTGCGAGAGAGCCACCCCCAAATCAAAATGTGAAAATCCCTAGAAAGCAATAGCCTTCAAGGTACCTTGCACTGAATTTCCCACCCCAGCCCTTCCACCTGATGGGAGGCTGTAGCTTGGGCACTAGGGTGACTTTTTCCCTGCCCTCTTCATCTCCAGGGTGGGGGGCAGGCCCCATTTCCCCATCCCTCACCTCCCATCGCTGCTGCCCTCACCCCTAATCTCCAGACTGAACCCAGATGGAGATTTGAGTGCCAAAACAATTCTTGATGTAACTTTGTACATATCTTCTGCAGTTGGGGGCTCTTGGGGTCGGAGGTGGAGGTGGCCCTATGGGCCACTGCTCCCCTCCACCTCTCAAAAGACCTTACAGTATTTCACAACATCTCCACCCACATATGGGTATTGCAGTATCTAGCTGGACTATCCCCACCTACAATTCCCCGAGCCGCCATAAGGAGGGGAAGGAGCCAGGGAGAGGTGAAGTAAGGTCTGGGAGTGGGGAGGTGGGATTTGAAAGCACTCATTTGCATATCATTTGCATCCTCAGCTGCCCTCCGGCTTGTCAGATGCTTTCTGTAGACCTATTTCTGGGTCCCAATCAGCGGGATCCAGTACTCCTCTCACACAGACACGTCTCTGGAGGCTGGGCCTCCTGAAAAGTGTTCCCTTGGGGTATCTGTGTGACAGCCCCCTCCCTATTCACATTTTTCGGGGACCCCCTACCCCGCCAGCCAGGGCTATCTGGAAGGTAGTTTGCTAGCTCAGTGAGCTGGTTCACTCACTGTGTTGGTGAGTGGAGAGCCACACACCTTTCCCCATTTTACCTTAGGAAACTCACTCTATGGTCTTCCCCATCCCTTGAAAGTCCCTTCTGCAATCTGACCTCAATCTTTTGTGCTGCAGTTTGTCCAGAGGGGACGCAGATGTGGGGTCAGGGATGGGGATCATTGAAAAATCCATCACCTCTTTCTTCCCCCCCCCCTTCCCTGTTAGCCAGTCAGATCTCAGAGACTCTGAGTGGCCTCCCTGCACCCCCTACTCTTCAGCACCCAGTAGGTGCTTAATAAGTGTTTGCTGCAATGAATTGTCTCCTTGTTCTTTCCCATTTGCCCTCCAACTCCCAACTCCCCCCCACCCGCCCCCAGCATTTTCCTCTCTCTCTGGCTCCCTATGACTTTCACTTTCTCTCCCTGTGGCTTCCGTTGTTACCTGTCCTGTCTCTATCTTCGTCTATGTCTGTCTTTTCCCTTTCCTCAACTCTCAATCCTCTCCCTTCTTCTATTGCCCCATTAATTTTAAAAAAAAGTGCCAAACTTCCTTGGAACTGAGCCGCTCTGGGGGGAGGGAACCTCAGACAGAGGGGAGGAAATGGGACCATCTTCCTTTGAAGAGGCCCCTAAGAGGCATTGAAAACGTCTGTGGACACTTAGCTCAATTGCGTCCCCCTTCCTCACCCCTCTCGCCCCCGAGTTTTTCTTAGAATCTTTGTAAGAAAAAAAAAAAGAGAAAAAAACTCTCCTTCAGCTAACCCCTAATCTTTTGGATTCCCCCCAATTTCCACCAGCCGGGGAGAACCCCACTTGCCTCCTTCAGGCAAATCTGTAGAAATTGAGGAGGGGGAGACAAGCTCAACCCCTCTTCTGCTGTCCTGAGGGACAGTGCCAACTGGATTCGAGAGAAGGACCTCAAAGCACTTATGAGAAGAAGGGGTTCAATGTGCCAAATTCACCTCCTTCATCCCCTGTCCCGGGGGGCTCTGAGCCAACCTGCCCCAGCCACCTTCTTCCGCCCTGTCCCAGCCATCTCTACGTGGGCAAGGAGGCTTCACTGCAATAATTATTAAGGGATCAGAAGGCAAAGATCGTGCCATCTTTATCTGCCCTAATGCCTGCCCTGGACTTGTAGGTGGGAAGTATGGGTATCCCAAATGGAGTTTGGTTAAGAGTCGACTTAATAGATTGTTGCGGACCTATACTTGGAAGAATACGGTACCACTCTTCTCTGAGTGGTATACCTTCTCCCCTTCTTAACCCGCAAATCACTCAATATCCCCTTGTTCTGTTTCTCCTGCCTATTCCTCCATCCCCCACCCTCTTTATTTTGTTTCTGATTGGTGGCCTACTGTTTGGAAAGTGAGAGGATTCCCCTGCGTTGAGTATTGCTCTGTCAAGACCAGGATTAGAGGTTGTGATAGACCGAGAGGTGGAAAAAGTATTGAGTATAAGAGTGGCGATGAGGATGGCATTTGGGGCTTCCAGGCTGCTGATTGGGTGCACACCTATCACCACAGCCAGGCAGGCCTTCGCTGTTGGCCACGCACCTGCCCCCCTGCCGTCTGGAACCCCAAGGCCGGCTGTCGCGAAAGCCTGAACTGGATGTCACGATGGGGAGAACGGGATCGCGATGCCCACGTTGGGGCACTGCGGGCCGGGGGCGCTGGTTTTACGGCTCTCGTGGAGTCGCGACACCCAGCCCGGCTATCGCGATCCCTCCCCACTGCAGTCAGCCGCCTGGACGCCGTAGTGGAGGAGGTTTCTTTCCGTGGCTCCGCTGCAGGTGTGTGTATGGTCTCTGTGCCCTCCGCCCGTTGCGTGGGGGATTGCTGGGTGGCAGGGAGGGAGATGGGGAAAGTCTCGTTGGTGGCGATGGGGGTGGTGAAGGCTGCTGCTTTTTAAACCCTTCTCAGCCAGTCCAGGACGCTCTTGTCTCCCAGAGATAATTGGGGGGGACCGCCTAATCCCCCTCCCCTTCCCCCTTCTCCACTCCTCCCCCACCCCCAAAACCACCAACCTCTCATCTTCTAAGTGACTCCATCACCACCGGCCACCGGGACCTGCGGCTTCATTGCTCCAGCCCGCCCCACTCGACCGTCAGACTCGCTCATCGAACTCTTTCTGATTAACCCTTTCTGTGTTCATCCCACGGAAAACTGTGTGTCCGGCGTGGGGGAGGGGGGAGGCGAGGGGCAATAGCTACCTTTCCTCCATCGCCTCCCACCGCCCATGCCTCCCCACCCGCACCCCATCCCATGCCCCACCCCCATCCCTCACCCCAAGGGTCCTCCCCAGCCTGGGGATAGAGACCCTTTATAAATATCTATGCTGTTTGGCTTTGTCCCTTTCAAAGGCAGGGTCAGGGGTGTGGCCTCCTCCGAGTGGAGAGCTCACTCTGGCCCCACTCCTTTCTGTGCCCCCCCCCACTCCCCACCCCTTCATTGTAAATAGTCACTTTTGTACTGGTTTGAGCCAGGGGACGTGGGGAGTCATTTTTTTTTTTCTTTGTGTTGGCATCTCAGGCCACTGGAGGCATGGCCCACATCCCAGCTTGATTTGGGAGAATTCCAAGATGTGTCCCCTCACCTGCCCCCAATGCTGAGGATTTCAAGATATCAGTATTACTCCTAAAGGGATGGGGTGCACAGATCCCCTGGCAGGGAGGTGGGAGAGGTGTGAAAAGGTGTAGCCTGAAAGGATGACTCAGTTTTTCCCATCTGTGAAATGGGTTCGTCCTCCAAGTTCCCTCAGGAGCCTCAGTGAGATAATGGTGGAGTCAGAGGAGTTAGAATCTCTTTCCGCTTTCTCTGTTTGGGACAGATAGGGTAGGAGAAGAATGGGGGTGGGGGGTAGGACTGTCTTTGGAGAGCTGATTGCTAAATCCTTATTAGGACCTCAAGCTAGCTTCTCCCAGGCTTGTTCTCTCGGAAAATGGAGGGAACTGGAGGACCTCTAAGGCTCCTTTGGTACCCCCAGTCCTTAGATTCAAAGCCTGAAGCCCAGGGCTGGCCCCCTGCCTGCTGCCCCTCTCCAACATTCCACTTCTTGGCCCCAGACCATCTGCCATGTGGCCATGCCTCCAGTGCCTCCATTCAACCCCCTCTAACTGATTCCTTCCATCCTCTGCGACCAGAGACGCCGCCCACCTCCCCCCCCCCACCACCTCCAGAAGCTCCTGGCTGGGGCCCACTGCCCTCTCCTCTCCCCTCCCCCCATTGCCATGCCTGGGCCATGCCCACCCCCCACCTCCCCACCCCACCCCCAGTGTCCGTCGTGTGACCTAGTGCACCATGTATTAGCTTCCATGGCCCCCCCCCGGCCCCCACCACACCCCTTCCCCCACCCCTTCTCCCTCGGCGACTTCACCTTTTTTTGCCGCGATAAACGCCATCTCAGCATCTGTGTCTAATGTTGTCTTTTTTGCTTGACATCACACACTCCTTCTTAACCCATCCCCTTCCCTCTCCCTCCTCCCCCCACCTCCACCCTCATCCTGAATTCTTTCCCCCTTTCCCCCAGGGCTCTGGGCATCTAGGGGAGGAGGGTGGGGGGACCCCGAGGATGGGCCCCGGAGGGGGGAGGGGGAGGGGCAGATTGTTGTCTCTGGACTGGGTGAGCATCCAGAGCAAGTGTGTCTGAGGGGAGCCAGGGATCCAGGTTGAGCTCCCAGGGCCTCGGTGTCCAATCAGGAGGATTGACAGCCACCACCACCGCCACACACACGCGACACCACAATCCCGGGACGCACATCCCCACACAGCATTGCAAATGCACAGCCCCAAGTAGAGTCAGGAGAGCCCAGGGTTAAGGTTTTGGAGTCTGCTGCTAGGTAACCGTGGGACTTTGAGCCTCTGAGCCTCCATTGAACATTTTTGTTTAACGTTATTTCTGTAGTTTATGCTAGGATTCAACGTATCATTAGCTTTAAAAAAAAATTATTGAGCACCTACTACGAGTAAGGCACTGTTCTAGGTGCTGGAGAGAAGGCAATTAGCAAAACAGACTCAAATGTCTGTGCCTTCATGGAGCAGAGATTCTACTGGAATCTGGAGACTCTTCTTTAGCACAGAACCTGGCACATGGGACTAAAAACAATTCAGAGGTTGCAAACCATTGGCCAGCAGACAGGTCTGCTGCACACATCACCTCGTTTGGCCTGAAGAGCATTTCCTGTGAATTTGGTGCCAGCCTTTAAACCTTGGGAGACTTCGCCTACACATGTGCCCCTTTGGAGAAATCAGATGTGGCCTCTCTGAGTGGCGATTGTCACCTGGCCATAATGGGCTGGAGCAGAGCAGTCACTCCATCATCCAGGGAAGGCAGCCTCAGTCCCTCCCTGACCTGCACTGCTCATTTGTGTCCCGTGCCTGGCCCCTGGATGCATTTGTGTTTGCAGCCCCTGTGGTAAATGTTTAATGCTAACATCCTTATATCTTGGAGGTGTCAGAGATGCAGCTGGGCAGGCGATGATGTGCCACGCAGGAGGAAGGATGAAGTTTGAGGTGGAGAGACAAAAAGAGACGGCTTTGGGGGGGGTGGCCAGAGGCTGTGGTTCCGGTGTGACCAGGGCACCTCGCTTCCTCTCTCTGGGTCTCAGTCTCCACATCTGGAAAACGCCCGACCAAGCTATACTTACCTTCTGGAATATTCCAGAAGGATTCCAAAAGCAAATCGCTCCATCAGTACCTGACACGGGGGAGACACTCAGCACATGGTGGCCACTGGAGCGTCCCCTCCAGCCGAAAAATAACGATAAAAATGATTCTAAAGAAGGACAGAAACCAAGAGAGGGGATGGGAGGAAAAAGGAGATTGAGGCTAGGACAAAGTAAGAGACAGCGATGGGGACGAAGAGAAGGGAAGACATGGAGAGGAGTCCTCAACTGCTTGGGGTGTGTTTTTTCACTCATTCACTCATTCATTCATTCATTCAACAGACATCTGTTGAGCACCTACTATGTTCTCAGGCCTGGGGACATGGCAACGACCGTGACAAGTCACCGCTCTCAGGCGTACAGCCTGAGCACCGTATCGCCAACTCTTAGCACATAGTAGATGCTCAAAAGTCTCCCATCCCTTATGCCACAGGTACCTCTGGTCCTGGCCTGTGACCTTCCGGGATTACCTGATATTCAGAAATATCACCAAGCCAGGCCCATTTTCAGGAAAAGTAAACGAATTTTCCACCAGGAACCTGGGAACTTTGAAGGGTTTGGGGGATCGGAGTCGAGGAGGTGGAGTTAGGTCTCAATTCTGCTGTGTGACTTGGAGAAACTCTCATGACCTCTCCGATCCAGGAGATGGAAAGGAAAGGAGATGAAGTCAGGATGCAGGTGAGTAATGGGGCACTCCTAACTCCCCCAAGGCTTCAGATCTTCTCGTCCGGTAAGGGAAGGGGAGAAAGGAAGGAAGGGGTGGGGGGCCTCGATGAGAAGAGAGATGAAGAAAGAAGACGGGGGAGTTGCCTGGAGGAGAGAGATGGCCCTAGAGACAGGGCTGGGGTGGGAGGATGGAGGGAGGAGGGGACCTGAGTGGGGATATGGGGGGGGGGGTGTCAGGGGTGGCTCTGAGAGGCCATGGCGAGGTCATTAAGAGTGAACAGAGAAGGCAGAGGTAGACTGGCAGAGGGGGAAAACAAGCACAAACCGGAAACGGAAATGAGGCAGAAACAGGACAGAGATGGAGATAGGGTTGTCAGATTCAGCAAATAAAAATACGTGTATGTCCAGTGAGATTTAAATTTCAAATTTTAAAAAAGATTAGTTTTCTTAAGCCTAAGTATACCTCATGCCATATTGGGGCCATCCTTCTCCTAAAATATTAGTCGTTGCTTATCTAAAGTTCAAGTGTCACTGGGCATCCTGTATTTTATCTGGCAACCCTAGAGGGCGAAGAACAAAGAGAGATCTGAGTGGCCACAACGAAGCCAGAGCTAGTCAGAGGAGCCAGGTCATCCAGGTCTACTATCTGGAATCCAAAATCCGGCATGCCTAGCTCACTGCCTCTCTCTGCCCCTGGGTCTCCCCCTCTCTCTGCCTCACTCTCCCCAGCTCTCTGCCTCTAAGGCCCCCTCTCTGTTTCACGAAGCCTCCCTCTCTTCAAACCCTCTCTCTGATCCCTCCCCTCCTCTTAGTTCCTCAGCCTTCCACTACCCTCAGGAATCTGCCTCAGATATCAAAAGTGGTTAAGTCACCATCGTCACCACTTCCCAAGTCATCAAGGGGGCTGGTCTTTGGCGGTAAGGCCTGAGGGACAAGTGACAAGAGAGGTGGGGGCTGCATTCGGGGCCACTACTCCTTCCTCGGGCAGGGCTGTTGAAGTTGGGGCTGCGTCTAGGCTTTGGGAAAAGAGAGATTCTGCCAGAAGAATGCTCCAGCAGTGGGCGGGGCCTTGGGGATTCTGGCAAGTCAGGGACCTCCCTCTCCAGCATCCCTTCCATCCTCCTGCCTCCAACTGCCGTGCCTTCCGGAGAAGTTTAGTCGCTAAAGGGTCCTCTCTACCACCACCCCCACTCCAGCATTCTGGGGACGTCTCTGTGTCACTTTCTGGCCCCCTGTCCTTGCCTCTGCTTACGCTCCTCTCTGCCTCAGTTTACCTTCAGTATTTCTCTGGGTGTCTGTCTCACTCAGCATATCTTCCTCCTTTCCATCGTTTTTTTATTTTGTTTTGTTTTTTGTTTTTTAATCTCATCCCATCTTATCCCTGCAAGGCCTGTCTCTCTCCTAGTTTCTGCTAGAGGGTGAGGTCTCTGTGTGCCTCTCTGACTTTCCCTGTTTCTGCCCGCGTCTGAATCTCTTTCCCCCTGTCTCTGTACCCATTATTATTGCTCAGCAGTAGCAAAAAGAATCCACTCTGGGGACTTCCCTGGCGGTCCAGTGGTTAGGACTCTGCGCTTCCACTGCAGGAGGCACGGGTTCTATTCCTGGTCGGGGAGCTAAGATCCCGCGAGCTGCACAACGCGGCCAACCAAAACAACAACAACGAAAAGAATCCGCTCGGGCCAGTGTAAGCAGAAAGGGACCTTTTAAGGGACCCTGAGCCTGGTAGAAGAAACAGCTTCCAGGGCACTTCCAAATCCAGAAAGGGCCACGCAGGACCTACTGCTCCCCTCCGCGATCAGGAAGCCGGCCACTGGCCCCACAACCGTACCAGCTCGCTGAGATCTGCACTGGCGGGGCCTCGGCCTCGCGGCTGCCTCTCTCCCCATTTACTTTGGTTGGAAATTCAAGCTTCCCGCGGAGGCATCTGATTGGTGGAACCTAAACCTCCGTCCGGAACCCCCACCACATGGCATTCTGGGAAATGTAGTTTTTAGCTTGCCAGCCTCTTCAGTCCCAGGAAAGTGCGGTAGGAGAGTGGAATAGAGAGACACTAAGTGGAAAAGATGTTGAGGGGGCCCATTGACTCCCCATTATTGCACACACTCCGTCTGTCCATCTCTGTTCCTATGTGCATGTGTTTCTCACATTCAGTCTTTCTGTTTGTCTCTGTCTCTGTTTGTTGTTGTTTTTTTGCCTCTTTTTCACCGTCTGGTTTTATTTCAGCCTTTTCTCTGTCTCTTTCTTCATCGCTGGTTTCCCTGCCTCACCCTCACCTCTTTCCCCAGTTCCAGCTCCAGTATTTAAGGGAGCCTCTCTCTTGACCCACATCCCACTGTAAGCTGAAATGGAGGCTCAGAGCCATAGGGAGGGAAGATATGGGTGCCCCTCGGTTCAGCTGTTCAACGGACAAGCCAGGAAGACGACCCAAGCTATGGAATTTCTCAACTGCTTTCCCTGCAGGTGGGAACATCCAGCCCCAACAGGTGGCAATGTGAACTGAAAAAGTTTGGTGAGTTCCCAGCCAGAGCTAGAGTGGCCACAGGGTTTTAGGAACAGAGCCCAGCCATCATTCGGCCGGATGTAACTGACAACTCAACCTGCTCTCCCGGGAACTGCGGCGACCTCCACCCTCTCCCCTCTTCACTGTTCTTCTTCTTACCCAATGATCTTAGAACTGCGGGGAAATGGAGGTGCATCCTTCTCAGGAGGTACACAGTCACTTCAAAAACATTTATTAAGCACCTACTATGTTCCAGGCATTGTTCTAGACATTGGGCAACAAAAGACACAACAAATTTCTCTATCCTGAGGGGCTTACACCCTACTGGGGGAAATTGACAATAAGCAGGATAAATAAATTATACAGTACACTAGATGATAATACATGTCATGAAGAAAAATGAGAGCGAGACAGGAAATAGACAGTGCTGGAAGGGAGGGACACTGCAATTTTCAATACGGTGAATGTAAAGGCTTTATGGAAAACGTGACATGTGAGTAAAGACCTGAAGGAGAGGTGGGAGTGGGCATGTAGATATCTGGGGAAAGAGCATCCCAGGCAGAGGGAACGGCAAGTGCAAAGGCCCTGGGGTGGGATGTATCAATACCTGGAATTATGTGTGGGATAGCAGGGAGGCAAGGGTGGCTGGGACAGAGTGAGCAAGCGGAGGGTGGGAGGAAATGAGGTCAGAGGGGAGACAAAGGGGGCCATATTATTTAAGGTCTTGGGGGCCACTGTGAGACTTTGACTCCTAGTGAGAAGGAAGCCACAGGAATGTTCTGACCAGAGGGATGTGAGCTGACTCAGGTTTTAACAGCATCCCTCTGGCCATCATGTGGGAAACAGTCTGTAGGGGATGGGGGCTAGGAGAGTGAAATAAACAGGAGGAGCCCAGTGAGAAGGTGACTGCAGTAGTCCAAGTAGAAGATGATGGTGGCTGGACCAGATGGTGGCTCTGGAGATGGAGAGGAATAGTTGGATACTGATAGAATTTGAAAGCAGCACTGACAACATTTGCTGGTAGCCTGGATGTGAGAAGTGAGAGAAAAAGAAGTCAGGGATGACTCTAAGTCACATAAAGCTCTTAGGACTGGAGTTTGGTTCCAATTAGGATTAGAAATTAAGAATCAGGCTAAGGCTAAGATTAAGGATCAGTAGCAATCGTTATCGGTGGAGTTTGGTTTGAGGTTGAAAACGGGGTTAAGATTCTGGCAAAGATGACAACCAGCCCTGGTGTATGGGTTATGACCATGGTTGGGGTTAGGATTAAGTATGTAGGATAAGGGTAAAGATGAAGTATAGAGTTAAGACACTGGTTATAGCAAGAATCACAGTCAAAGCTAGGATTATGGCTAAGATTAGGGCTGGGTTTGGATCTAGGACTGAACTGGGGTTAAAGAGAAACTCAGAGACTGTGAGAAGTGATCAGAGAGCAGAGAGAATTGGGGGGAGAACTCAGAGAGACTAGGGGACAGAGACCTAGAGAGAGTAGGGTTCAAAGATCCAGGGAGAGGGAGGACAGAAACAAAGACGGGGAAATGGAGACCTAGAGAGATGGGAGACAGAGACCAAGACGGAAGCCTAGAGACTAGAGAGGAGTGGACAGAGAACCAGAGAGAAGGGGACAGAGACCTTGAGAGGGAGTGAGTAGAGAACCAGAGACAGGAGGAGACTGAGATCCAGAGAAAGAAGAGAACAATGATGGGGGGAGGGGCCAGAGAATCAGAGGGAGGGGGAGATGGGGGAGAAAATAGATACCCAGAAGGGTAGAGGATAGAGACCCAGAGAGAAAGAACCAAAAACAGAGAAATTCAGGGAGGAGTGGCGAGAGGTGGAGCCCAGAAGTCCCCTCCTCACCCTCACCTAAGCCAGCTTCTCCTCCCTTTTTACTTACTGAGGTGTGACCCTCCCCCGCAACACACACACACACACACACACACACACACACACACACACACACACACTGAGTGGTTCTGAGTAACAGCTATATGTAGTTCATTTGTTGATTTTAATAGATGAATTGTCATTTTTTCTTTCTTTTCCTTTTTTTCTTTTTAAGTTTTGTATCTTAGCGGCAAGGAAAGGGAGCCTCTCCAATCCTGACCACTCCTCTTTAAAAACAAACAAACAAAAAAACCTTAACCATTTCCTCTCTTGCTGTGGATCTCAGAGATTGGGTAGAACTTTGAGGATGAATGTAGCAGACAAGTGCCCTTTGGTGATGGGTATCCGCAGATCCCCAGACGCCTGCAGCTCTTTTCTCCCCACCGGAAGGTCGATCCCCGAGATGTTTTTGAAAGATCACTTACGGACAAGGGGGTGGAGGTGGGCAGATGCCTGTGAGTCGCATGACCTTCAAGGCCTCTGCCTACACCCCTCCAAGGCCCCGAGATTCATGTGGCTCTAGGAAAGGATGTACCTCGCCCACTCCCCAGGGCAGCGCCTTTCCAGGGGCAAATAAAGTCTCCAGGACCCACACTCATCCAAAATAGTGATTACTCAAGGCCTAGGGCATTGAGAGGGCTGCGGGGGGCTTCGGGCACCTAGAACCTAGTGGGCAGGGGACGGTGATAGACCGGGCGGGGAGGAGGCGTGGTGTTCTGTGGGCGGACTTGGGCTGACCCAGACCTGGAATTGACAGGGAAGCATGGCTTAAGGACTTTATGTCTGGGATTGGAGGAGCGATTGGGGGCGTGGTCCAAGGGCTGTGGGCGTGGTTAGGGAACGCGGGACTTCGGGACAAGGGAGGTAGCTGACTTCTTTAGCCCTGGGACTGGAGGGTTGGGGAGGGGGCGTGATTCCGGACCAGTGCCCGGTTCGTACTAGGGTCGAGAGCGGATGCGGAGAATTAATCTTGTAACTAGTCCTGGAGTGGAAGATCCAGAAAGTATCGATGTGGCACTTCCAACCGCTCAGGAATACACAGGATGGCAAACATAGTAACATCCAATGGACAGGAAATGAAGCTTAGGGAGTATCACCCAGCACACACTGCAGAATGACACACTGAATCAAATAGGCTGCCCTTGATGAACCACAGGCTGGGCCCTATGCCTGACACCTGACAAGCACCATCTCCTTGAATAATCACGAGGCCATGTGAAGCAGAAATTGGGATTATCTCCATTTTACAGAAAAGGAGGCACAGAGACGCTAAGTAACTTGCCCAAAGTCGCCCAGCTAGTGAGACATGAGGTTGGAGTTGAAGCCATGCAACCTCCTTCCCAAGCCAAGGCTTTGATTGACTAAGACTCAAATACTCCCACGGACCCCAGGAGCAGAGTCAAGGTAACGAGCAACAGATGCACACGATGCACGTCCTGACTGCATGATCCTCCCTCCGCGCCCACGTTGCCAACTGTGAGACCCCAACCAAGCCACCCCCGCCCCAAGCCTGGGGTCCTCACCTAACCCAACAGTGACAGCCTCTGCTTTGCCCAGCTTTCCTGGCAGAGCTGGAGTCAAATAACTGACCAGAGTTTTTGACTGGGCTTGAGACCCCTGGGAAGACCCTGGTTGGATTTTAGGCCGTCCTTGACCCCTGAGATTGAGTTAACTTGGAGGGAATCCTGGCCCAATGGCTAAAACCGGAGACTCCAGGTTTGTCACCCTTCCTTTGTCACTGACTACCTGTGTGATCATGGGAAAGGCGGTTATCCTCTCTGGTTCTCATTTTCCCATCTGGATAATGAGGATCACCAAGCACCTTCCCAAGACCTTCCTCCCTGGGTTGTTGTGAACCCTGAGTTACCTGCTTATAAAGCACTCAGAACAAAGCGTGGCACACACTAAATGCTCTGTAGATGCTAGTTATTATAACTAGCTGTGAGTCTCCGTTTACCTGTGTGAGGCGGACGGCGTAGACCAAACCACACAGTCTGCACCTGAGTGTTCCGTGAACCCCCTGAAATCGCACACAAAATCACACGTGTTTCCATACAGCTTTTCTCAGATACCCCAATGGTGAGAGAAGCACAGAGAAAGACGGAGACAAACACACGCCCCTTTCTAAGCAAGGGTGAAAGGGACCTCGGATCACATCACTCTCTGCTTACAACCCACATCCCCACCCCAGTGGCTTCCCATGTGAAGTCCTTGCTACCCACGTGGTCTGCAAAGTCCCACCCCACCGGCCAGCCCACCAGCCTGATCTAGAGGGGACCCGGCCTCAGCCTCACTTGCCCTCCTTGACCCCCCCGTCCCACCCCCAGCCCTCTCTCTGCTCATCAAATACACCATATTTTGTCTAGTCTCAGGGACCTATTATATTTGCTTTTCCCCTTTTTTCTGACTCCAAAGCACAGGCATGTTGACACTCTTAACATCTTACCTAAAATAGCCGCACACCGCACCTCACCCCACCCCAGAGTCTCTTTAACAAATACTCTGTTTTAGTCTTTATAGCACTTAATGTTATTCATTCATTCATTCATTTCAACATGTTTTTATTGAGCGTATGTGCCAGGTGCTGTTCTAAGCACAGATGCAGCAGTAAACAAGACAAATTCCCTGCCTTCATCCAGTTCACATTCGGAACCTCCTAACGATTGGTTTATTTGCTGGTCTGTTTTCCTCCCTCCCTCCGCCTCACCCCCAGCTAAAAGGTTGTTTGGTGAGAAGAAGGAGTATTTCTGTCTCCTCTCTAATGGTAGGCACTTTTTAAAATGTTAAAATGTATCCTAAGCAGGATCTCCACATAGTCTCAAAGTGTTATCACGGCAATCACTTGGTAATTACAAAGGGGTGAGGGAGCGTACACAGCGGCGAGGTCTGGTACACACCACCTAAACCAAGGGAGAGAACTCAGTATCGCCCATGACAGGCATTCTGATGTTCTGTGCCCTCCATGTGACATCCATCCTAGCACAGAAGGACGGGAAAGCACCTATGCACTATTATTGCCCCAAATGCCTGCATCTAATCATGAGGAAATATCAGACAAACCCAAATTGAAGGGCATTCTACCAAACACCTGGTTTTCTTGAAAAAAAAAAAAAAATCAGTATCACGAAAGAAAAAAAGGTAGGGGATTGTTGTCGATTAAAAGAGACTGAAGAGGGGCTTCCCTGGTGGCGCAGTGGTTAAGAATCCGCCTGCCAACGCAGGCGACACAGGTTCGAGCCCTGGTCCGGGAGGATCCCACATGGCCGCGGAGCAACTAAGCCCGTGCACCACAACTACTGAAGCCTCCGCACCTAGAGCCCGGGCTCCCCAGCAAGAAAAGCCACCGCAATGAGTAGCCCCCGCTCGCCGCAGCTAGAGAAAGCCCACAAGAAGCAACGAAGACCCCAACGCAGCCAAAAATAGATAAATAATTAATTAATTAAAATTTTTAAAAAAAGACTGAAGAGATATAGCTAAATGCAGTACGGATCCTACACTAGATCCTGGATTTAAAGGGGGAAAAAAACACTGCTATAAGATATTATTGGAAGGTTGGAATGATTAGGAAATTTTGAACATGTATGTTTGATGATAGTAGTCCGTCTGTGTGAAGTTCCCTGAACTGGATCATTGTGCTGTGGTTGTTTAAGAGAATGCACCTCTTGTTACGGGGTGTGCACATGCTGAAGCGTGTAAAGGAGTGTCATGATGTCTGGAACTCACTCTCAAAAAAAAAAAAAATCAACCAAAAAAATATATATATAATTACATTATATTATATATAATATTATATGTAAAACTTATTACATGTAAAATTTACACACACACACTTGTGAGAGAGAGGAAGCAAATGCGGCAAGTGTTAAAAACTGATGCCTTGAGGAATTCCCTGGCGGTCCAGTGGTTAGGACTCCGCGCTCTCACTGCCGAGGGCCTGGGTTCAGTCCCTGGTCCCGGAATTAAGATCCCACAAGCCGCGCGGTGCGGCCAAAAAAAAAAAAAAAAAAAAAGTTAAAAAAAAAATTGATGCCTCAGTTTATACTGTATGGGGTTTCATTTCATTTTACTAGGTTGCAACTCTTCTGTGAGTTTGAAAATTTTCAAATTAAAAAGCTGAGGGAGGGAGAATGAATCAAGGACGCTTACTCCATAAAGGTAAGCTATGGTTGTGCTCAGGGAATCTGTATGCAAAGTTGTAGGTGGGGGGGTGGATTTTCCTGGGAGAGTGGGGTGGCCATAGCTTTCAGCAGATTCTCGGTGAAGCCTAAGACCCAGGAAGGTACCACAGAAAGCAGACAGGAGACTCTCCGTATATGGAGGGTATCTCACTGGGGAGCACAGACTTTTGACAATGGTGGTCAAAAGGATCCCCTGAGGGTGTCCACAAATATCTTGGGTGTCCATGAATACTTCAGGGAAGCAGATCCACAGATTGCAAGAAAATTCTGCACTTCCAAATCATATACCAACTCCTGGTCAGTACAAGTACTGTCCCAAGTGCGGGCGTGCAAGATGGCCCAGCAGGAGGCCAGAAGGAAATATTAGAACCTGTTTCTACTGTTCATTTTTATCTGGTTCTTTTTCATTTTAATTGGATTTTTCAGGTGGTGTAAATTTATAATGTACATTAAAACATCAGCACAGGAAGAAATATATATTATATATATATATATATATATATATATATATATATATATATAAAGTTTGTAAATAAACCTACGTAGTGGTACATTCATGAAAAAAATTTCACTGAATAATTTCACTATTTGCAGCCAAAAATTAACAAAATAAAAAATGAATAAAAGAATGGCCATGTGTCAACAAGAGTGGAAGCTGTGTGATGGGTAGGTGAGGGTGGCCATAACAAAATACCATAGACTGGGTGGCTTAAAAAACAGAAATATATTTTCTCACAGTTCTGGAGGCTAGAAGTCCAAGATCAAGGTTCCAGCTGATTCAGTTTCTTTCACACGGCCTTTCCTCTGTGCTGGTGGAGAGAGAGGTCGGTTTAGTGTCTCTTCCTCTTATGTGGACATCGAATCCATCACATGAGGCCCCACTCTAATGAGCTCATTTAACCCTAATCATCTCTCCAAAGGCCCCATCTCCAAATACCACCCCACTGGCGGGCGTAGGGGTGGGAGGGGTGGAGCTGGGGTGGACACAATTCAGTCTATAACAGTGTGTGTTTGAAATTTTCCATAAGAAAAAGTTCTTAAGGAGAGCTCTCAATGTGCATCAGAATCACCCAGAGTGCTGGTTAAAAATGCAGATTTTTTTTTTATAATTCATCTGATGGCCTTTTATTTTTCTATTATTAGAAAAGTGCTATGAGTTCACTGTACACATTTCAATCAAACCGAAATATAGAATGTGGAACATACAAGTTCACTAAGAATTCTATTTGTAGACTACCACCATTTGCAGTTACATTAAAAATGGGAATATTTTAAGACTCATCCTCAGAAACATCTGCTTCTCTGGTGTGGGACACAGAAGGCTGTATTTTTAACAAGGTCCCAAGCTCCTTCTTATGGTCCGTGGACCACCATCACCGTACTCCACTGCCAGTCTTGGAGAAACAGTGCCAAGGATTGAGGTCCAGGAATTAGGATGCAACCCGGTCCCGCTGAGAGCAGGAGGTTGGCAGACTCTGGGGGAGGGGGTCTCAGCCTTGCTTCATGGAAACCTCCACTCTGTTAAACCAAACACATCTCAGGCCTCCTAACATTTCATCCACAAATATTCTGGGATGTGTCTTTTAAAAATAAGAGTTTTTTGTTTTTTTGGGTTTTTTTGGCTGCACCATGTGGGCTGTGAGATCTTAGTTCCCCAACCAGGGATCAACCAGGGAGCCACCAGGGATCGAACCCGAGTCCCCTGCATTGGAAGCGCGGAGTCTTAACCACTGGACTGCCAGGGAAGTCCCATAAAATAATGTTTTTTAAAAACAACAAGGTCCTCCTGTAGAGCACAGGGAACTATATTCAATGTCCTGTGATAAACCTAATGGAAAAGAAGATGAGAAAGAATGTATATATATGTATAACTGAATCACTTTGCTGTACAGTAGAAGTTAACACAACGTTGTAAATCAACTATACTTCAATAAAATAAATTTTTTTTTAATTTAAAAATAAAAATAAGGGCTTTTAAAAACATTGCTATAATACAATTATCACACCTGAAATTTTTTTTAGAATAATTTCTACTCTCACTTGATAAAACTAATATGATACCTGGTGTGTCTGAACATAGGAGAGGTCTTTTTACTCTTATAGTGAAGAGTTTGGGGTTGAATCCATGGTGGAAAACTAAAACAACAACATAAATGGCAATTATTCAATCTCATGAAAACAAAATGTTATGTCAGAAAAGAAATATAAGCATAGCATATGCTAAGGTTCAGCTGAGGACAGGATTTTACTTAGTCATCATAATATAGACATGAATATTGATCTCATGATCAATTGGGAGGTGATTCTGCAGTGAGGAAGGGGAGAGGAAGTGTGTTTGTGAAGTGGTGTGTATGAAGAAACCTCAATCTTTACCTTCCTTAGTGGAAGTCAATTGATAATGTGAAATAGAAAAATAAGAAGTAGCAATTTATTTATTTTTATTTCATATTGGAATATAGATGATTTACAGTGTTGTGTTTGTTTCAGGTGTAAAGCAAAGTGATTTAGTTATACATATTCATATGTCTATTCCTTTTCAGATTCTTTTCCCATATAGGTTATTACAGAATATTGAGTATAGTTCCTTGTGCTATAGAGTAGGTCCTTGTTGATTATCTATTTTATATACAGTAGTGTGTTTATGTTAATCCCAACCTCCTAATTTATCCCTCCCCCCGACCTTTTCCCTTTGGTAACCATAAATTTGTTTTCTTAGTCTGTGAGTCAGTTTCTGTTTTGTAAATAAGTTCATTTCTTTAGATTCCACGTATAAGTGATATCATATGACATTTGTCTTTCTCTGTCTTATTTCACTTAGTATGATAATCTCTAGGTTCATCCATGTTGCTGCAAATGGCATTATTTCATTTTTTATGGCTGAGTAATATTCCATTGTATATATGTACCACATCTTCTTTATCCATTCATCTGTCGATGGACATTTAGGCTGCTTCCATGTCTTGACTATTGTAAATAGTGCTGCAATGGGCTTCAGGGTGCATGTATCTTTTCGAATTATGGTTTTCTCCAGATATAGGCCCAGGAGTGGGATTGCTGAATCATACGGTAGTTTTTTTTAGTTTTTTAAGGAACCTCCATACTGTTCTCCATAGAAGTAGCAGTTTTAACATGTTACCTAGGATCCTGAGGGTAAAATACCCAGAGAAACACCTACAAGAGTTCAAAGTGATTTGATAAAAATTAAAATTAAATTAAACAAATAATTGACACAAAATATATTAGGGGTCCTTAAGGTGGAGTGTCCATAGGACCTCTCAGAAGGCTGGGGGTCCTTGAGCCATGGCCTCGTGTTTGTGTAGGTTTTGTTCAAAGAAGAAGGGTGCTGGACTCCAGAAAGTGAAGGGCCCTCTGAGATGAGACAATGGGAGAGGGGTTGGGCAGGGTCATTAGGATTTATAAAGTGCCTGGCATGTGTGCAGGGGGCTGTCATCCCCACAAGAAAGCTCAGGATGCCTCCACCTGCCACATGGGAGGCCAGAGACTGGTATTCCGGCAGAAACAGGGCACATTCAAATTGGGTCATTTGAGGAGTTTGAGAAAGGAGCTATTTACAAAGGTGTGGGAAAGGTATAGGGACATCCCAAAGCATGGTGCAGTGCCCTGGGCCAGGTAAAAGTGGGTACCCCAGGCTGACGGCTGTGAGGAGAGGGAAGGGGACCCAGATCTGGACATAGAGAAGGTTTTGGGAAGGGCATGAACTCTGTGATGTAGTGATGCCTTGACCTCTCTCTCCTCTCAGTTCCTCCCATCTCTTGGGATGGGGTGGGGGTCGAGCGCTGGCTGAATCCTGTTGATGTAATCTGTACAGGTCAGCATCCCGGCCAGAAACAGCTGGGAAGAGATGGGCAAAAGTGGATCTGGAGGGACAAACGGGAGCTTCCTACAGCAGGGAACTGAGGGACAGAAACTTATCAGTATGTCAAATTTCCATACGTGATTAAAAGGGAAAACAGTGATACCTAGGCTGTTGGCTCCTCGGAACCTCTTCCCAGCTGACCCCCCATCTCCTCCCAGCCCCTCCTCAGGTGTTCCTCCCCACCATCCCTACTCCACCTTCTAAAATGCTTCCCTCAGGGATGCCTGGAAATAGCAAAGGACCAGAGAGTACAAATGACTCATCAACAGAAAAAAAGATAGCTCAGAACACCAGTAGAATCTCTAGGAAAGCTTTTAACCTGGAGAAGTTACGGCCTGGCCATCTTTTCTTTTTTTTAATTTATTTATTTTATTTATTTTATTTTTTGGCTGCATTGGGTCTTCGTTGCTGCGCACGGGCTCTCTCCAGCTGCAGCGAGCGGGGGCTACTCCCCACTAAGGTGCGCGGGCCTCTCACTGCAGTGGCCTCTCCCGCTGCCGAGCACGGGCTCCAGGCACGCGGGCTCAGTAGTTGTGGCACATGGGCTCAGTAGCCGTGGCCGGCGGGCTCTGGAGCGCAGGCTCGGTAGCCGTGGCGCACGGGCTTAGTTGCTCCGCGGCATGTGGGATCCTCCCAGACAAGGGCTTGAACCCATGTCCCCTGCACTGGCAGGCGGATTCCCAACCACTGCACCACCAGGGAAGCCCCATCTTTTTTTTAAATTGAAATATAGTTGACATACAGTATTATGTTAGTTTCAGGTGTACTACATCATGATTTGACATTTGCATACATTATGAAATGATCACCATGTAAGTCTAGTAACCATTGGTCCCCATGTAAAGTTATTAAAATATTATTGACCACGTTCCTTATGCTGTATATTACATCCCCGTGACTTATTTATTATTACAACTGGAAGTTTGTACCTCTTAATCTCCTTCACCTGTTTTGCCGCCACTCACCCCCTGGGCTAGCCATCTTCTTAAAGGGAATATGTTCGGATAATTGGAAAGTTTAACGTAGCTTTTTCTGCATTGGGTAATGGCAGGCTGAAGTATTCACAGCAACCTTCCCACTGAACACAATGGAAATGCTGGAAATTTTTTTTTTAATCTCAAAAACACTATGGAGAAACAGTTTTGACAGTTTCTTATAACACTAAACAGGCCATTACCATATGACCTGGCAATTGCACTATGGGAATTACCCAAAGAAATGAAAATAAATGTTCACACATAAAATTGGTACATGAATATTCACAAGAGCTTTATTCAAAGAGCCAAAAACTGAAAACAATCCAGATGTTTTTCAATAAGTGAATGGTTAAATTGACTATGGTACACCCAAACCATGGACCACAACTCAGCAATAAAAAGAATGAGGTGTTGGCATGTACAACAACTTGGGTGAATTTCCAGAGAATTCTGCTGCATGAAAGAAAGCCAATCCCAAAAGGTTAAGTGCGGTATTATTCTATTTCTGTAACATTCTTGAAATGACAAAAATCATAGAAATGAATAGAATATGTTGCCAGGGTATAAGGAGAGCGTAGGAGCCAGGAAGGAAGTGAGTGTGTCTATAAAAGGGTAACACAAGTGATGCTTGGGGTGATGGAAATGTTCTGTGTCTTGACTGTGGTGGTACGTAAACAAACCTACATGTTACAAAATTGCATAAAAGTAAACACATACACACACGAGTTCACAGAGCAAAAGCTAAATAAGATCAGTGGATTGTATAAACGTCTACATCCTGGTTGTGGTATTGTATTATTATTTTGTACGATATTATCATTTAGGGAAACTGCGTTAAGAGTACACAGGATCGGGGCTTCCTTGGTGGCGCAGTGGTTAAGAATCCGCCTGCCAATGCAGGGGACACAGGTTCAAGCTCTGGTCCAGGAAGATCCCACATGCTGCAGAGCAACTAAGCCTGCGTGCCACAACTACTGAACCCACGCACCTAGAGCCCGTGTTCCACAACAAGAGAAGCCACCGCAATGAGAAGCCCGCGGGCACCCCAACGAAGAGTAGCCCCTGCTCGCGGAAACTAGAGAAAGCCCGTGCGCAACAACAAAGACCCAATGCAGCCAAAAATAAACAAATAAATTTATTTTTTTTAAAAAAAGAGTATACAGGATCTCTATTCTTTCTTATGACTGGATGTGACTCTACAGTGGTCTCAAAATGAAAAATTTAATTTTCAAAAAAACGTTGATGAGATGAAAACACAGAGGGGATAAAAGCCTGCAGAGTTTCCAATATAAACGGAGAGGCAAGCATATGATCCAGCAATCCCACTCCTGGGCATATATCCAGAGAAAACCATAATTCAAAAAGATACATGCACCCCAATGTTCATAGCAGCGCTATTTACAATAGCCAAGACATGGAAACAACCTAAATGTCCATCAACAGATGAATGGATAAAGAAGATGTGGTACATATATACAATGGAATAGTACTCAGCCATAAAAAAGAATGAAATAATGCCATTTGCAGCAACATGGATGGACCTACAGATTATCATACTAAGTGAAGTAAGTCAGACAGAGGAAGACAAATATCAAATAATACCACTTATATGTGGAATCTAAAATATGACACAAATGAACTTATCTACGAAACAGAAACAGACTCACAGACATAGAAAACAGACTTGTGGTTGCCAAGGGGGAGGGGAGGGCAGGGGAGGGAAGGTTTGGGAGTTTGGGGTTAGCAGATGCAAACTATTGCATGGCTAACAACAAGGTCCTACTGTATATCACAGGGAACTATATTCAATATCTATAATAAACCATAATGGAAAAGAATATGAAAAAATATATATATACACACATACACACACACACACACACACACACACATATAACTGAATCACTTTGCTGTATACCAGAAACTAACACAACATTGTAAATCAACTATACTTCAATAAAATAAAATAGAGAGGCAATAAGAATATGCAGAAGGTGTTTTTACCCTAAGAGTGTTTGCTGGGAATACACGGTTGGGTTTCATGTTATGACCTCCAGGGTCAAGGCCCAGGACCTGGGCAAGGTAGAAAGTGGAAAGGAAGACCTTCCCCATACTAAGCTTCCCCCTCTGAGTGAGGGTAAGCCAGATTACACATGCTCCTGAATGTGCCCTGCATAGGACAAATACAAGGTATAGAAATAAATAAATTAAATTAACGGTAGATTTAACACCAATAATATTAGTAATCACATTAAACACAAGTGGATAAATACTTTAAGTAAAAGACAAAGACTGTCAGGCTGGAAATTTTACGAGAAGGCTCACTGGATGCATCTCAATAAATAAAGGATTGAGATTTTCTTTTTTTAAAAACCCTGGATTTTGAAATAATTGTAGGTATGCAGAAAAGTTGAAAAGATAGTGCAGAGAATTCCTATGTATGCTCACCCAGCTTCCCCTAATTTTAACATGTTATATAACTGTGTTAGGTGTATCAAAACTCAGAGATTAACACTGGCACAATACTACTAATGAAATTATAAACTTTATTCAGATTTCACCAGTTTTGCCACTAATGTCCTTTTTCTGTCGCACAGTTCAATCCAGGACACAACATCCTATTTTGTCTTCATCTCTCCTTTGACTCCTCTACCTGTGACAGTTTCTTGGTCTTTCCTTATTTTTCATGACCTTGAACTTTTGAACATTACTGGTCAGGTATTTTGTAGAATGCCCCCCAATGTAGGTTTGTCTGATGTTTTCTCATGATTAGACTGAAGTTATGGTTTGGGATGGGGGAAATATCACAGAGGCAAGGTGCCATTCTCATCTACCATATCATGGGTATGCAATATCAATATAACATCATGGGACATGTTAACCTTGATCACCTGATTAAGGTGATGTCTGCCAAGTCACCCCACTCTAAAGTCACTATTTTGGGGGACTTCCCTAGTGGCACAGTGGTTAAGACTCCACGCTCCCAATACAGGGGGCCCAGGTTCGATCCCTGGTCAGGGAACTAGATCCCACATGCATGCTGCAAATAAGAGTTTGCATGCCACAACTAAGAGTTCGCATGCCACAGCTAAGGAGCCTGCCTGCCGCAACTAAGACCCAGTGCAACCAAATAAATAAATAAAATAAATATTTTAAAAATAATAAAAAATAAAGTTACTATTTTTCCTCTTTCCACACTCTATTCTTGGAAGTAAGTCTTTTAAAAAAAGAACTGAAATAATAGTCTGACTTAACAAAAATATATATATATCTTAATATAAAGCTTTACCAAAAATCTGGAATGCTGAAAAGCTGTGTTGCAATCACCACTAGAGTTCCCATATACCTCCTCTCCTCCAGTTTCCCCCATTTCCATCCTGGTCTATTTAATTTTGCTCTGTCTGGAAGTTCTGGGTGGTTGCAGTGAATGAGAAAGTGGTTCAAGACAAGGCTGGAGAAAAACTGGGCATTTACTCCTCAGAGTAAGACACTGTTGTATAAGAGACAGAGCCCTTGGCTGGGGCAGGCCCCCACCCCTGCCCTCCCCAATTCTGCTCTAGTTTTGGTCTCATTCATTTATCCCCCAAAATCTCCCTTTGTGCCCAGCCCCTGTATAGGACAGTGCTGGGGACACAGCTGTGATCAAGACACTCCTGGCCCTGCCCTCATGGGGCTTCCAGTCCCGTGGAGAAGGCAGACCTGTCCCCAGACAGACACGACTCAGAGTGGGCAGAGCTGGGATGGGGGAAGTACTGGGGGCTGCAGGAGCCCAGAGGGGTCATCTGACCCAGCAGGGGGTCTGGGAGGGCTTCTTGGGAGAGGGAATGTTGGAGCTGAGATTTGAAGGAGCAGTAGGTGTTATCAGGTAGAAATGTTTCAAGCAGAGAGAGTAGTATATGCAATGGCCCAGAATGGAGAGGAAGCCTAGAGTGTTTTCTAAAGCTCACGGGACTTCCCTGGCGGTCCAGTGGTTGACTCCTTGCTTCCACTGCAGAGGGCGCCCTTCGATCCCTCGTCGGGGAACTAAGATCCTGCAGTGCGGCCAAAACAAAAAGAGCTCAGATATAACCATGGCGTATGAACCTTCCTTGGCTCACAGTGGCCTTATTAGCACAAAGTCCAAAGTCCCCATGTTAGTATTCATGCATTCATTCAACAAACATTTGCCTACTCTGTGCTCTCGGATGGTTGAGTGGGAGTTACCAGGCCTTATACTTGGGGACACATCGCTGACTACTGAGAAAGCCCAGCCCTTGGTACATCAGAATCACAGGTGTGTGTGTGTGTGTGTGTGTGTGGGTGTGTGTGTGTGGTGGGTGTGTGTGTGTGGTGTGTGTGTGTATGTGTGCATCCTCCAGGAGGGGATATGTGGGACTGTTCCAGAGCAGCGATGATAGAGTCAGACAGACAGACTTGGGCTCTCCTTGGACTCTGCCATCCTGGACACATTGATCTTCCATCTCTGAGCCTCAGTTTTTTCCGCTGCAAAATGGGCTTAATAGTAGAACCACTGCACAGAGTTTTATTCAAACGCACACATAATCCTAGAGCCCAAGCTTCCTCAGAAGCCACTGTTAGATCTTGAATCAAATCATGTCACTCCTGTGCTCAGAACCCTCCCATGGCTCCCACCTCACTCAGAGCACAAGCCCAAGTCCTTGCAGTAGCCCACGGGGTCCTGTATTACCTCTCACCTCCATTATCTCTCACCTACTCCCACTCTCCCTCTCAATCTACCCAAGCCACGATGTTCATTGAACACAGCAGTCACGCTCTGACCTCAGGGTCTTTGCACTGGCTGTTCCTTCAGTCTGGGACACTCTTCCCCCGTATATCTACAAGGGCTCCCTCTCTTACCACCTTTAAGACTCTTCTCAAATGTCACCTTCTCCAAGAGGGTTTCCCTGACCACTTTTTTTTTTTTTTTAATTTTTGGCTGCACCACGCAGCATGCAATATCTTAGTTCCCCAGCCAAGGATGCAATCTGCACCCCCTGCAGTGGAAGCGCCGAGTCTTAACCACTGGACTGCCAGGGAAGTCCCCCCTGATCACTTTTATCTCCCTACCCCCTTTATTTTTTCTCTATAGCACACAGCCTAACCTGAGATATGATATTTCACTTTTCTCTCTTATTCGTTATCTATATAAAATTTCAGCTCTGTAAAGGCAGGGATTTTTGTATTTTTTGTTCATTGCTGTATCTTTGGCACCTAGAACAGGGCCAGACACATGTTAGGTATTGCGTAAATATTTGCTGAATGAATGAGCAAATATTCCTTTCCTGGGGCCTGCATAGTCTCCTACCCCCTGCCTAGTACTCGTCAATGAATCTTTAGCGAGGGAATAAAACTAAAAATAGTGGCTAAAGCTCACTGTGTACCTGTTCTAATGCCTTCACCTGTGTTCTCAGTGGCCATCTTCAAAACAGCCCCAGAGCAGGGGGTCTTCAATTATCTCCCTTTTTGTGAAATGGAGGAAACAGAAGCCCAGAGAGGTGACATCACTTGCTAAAAGCCACACCTCTGTAAGTGGCAGTGCCAAGATTTGACCCAGGCCCTCTGGCCACAGCAGCCACAAACCCAACCACGTTATTTTCATTTTCTGCCCCTTGCTTCCATCTCTCTCTGCTGGAACCTGTCCCTTTCCATCCCTGGGAGTGTGAGTGTGCCCCTCTTCTCTCTCTGCAGACCTGGATTTGAGTCTAGGCTAACGGGATAACATCGATGAGAGATGTCACCTCCCTGGGCCTCAAGTTTCCTGCTCTGTAAAATGGGGATATTATAACACTACTTGACAGGGTTGTTGCAAGGGTTTCATGAGATCTCACAGGCCAGCACCCAATAAATAGAGACCATGAGGACGATGACCATGACCTCCTTGGTCTCCGGGTGTCTCACTTTCCCCTGGTCTTCATCTCCCCTGTCTTGGGCTCTGCACCAGTGTGTTCCTCGGTCCCTTTGGGAGTCTCTGCCGTCTCTCTATGTGTCTCTCCCCCTCTTTCTCAGGGTTTCTCTCCTCCTGACTCCCCCTAGCTCCTCCCCACCCCTCTCTGGAACCCCCATGAGTCGTTTCTGGAAGACGTGAGGCTGAGAGGAAATTCACAAGTAAACAGGGCAGCTGTGGAGTCTGGGCAGCAGGGAGTGGCGTGGCCTTGCCGTGTGGGTGGAGGTTATGATCAAGTAAACACCAGGTTGATGAATTTCTCATCAATATCATCTTTGATTTTTCCCTCAGTACACAGCAGCAACCCTGCGGAAGAAGGCTTGTCTGAGAAGGAATGCCCTTCAGTTACTGATCCAATAAAACACCACAGGGTGGGGGGTGAGCGTGGGGGTGGGTGGAGGGTAGTCATGGCCCCAGTAACAGAGTCCTAGAAGAAAACAATTGGGGAAAAAATAAATAATAAAGAAAAAATACTGGGAATTCCCTGGCCGTCCAGTGGTTAGGACTCCGTGCTTCCACCGCAGGGGGCACGGGTTCGATCCCTGGTTGGGGAGCTAAGATCCTGCATGCCCCGAGGTGCAGCCAAAACAAAAAACAAAAAAAAAACTCACAAGTGAGAGAATCTGAGAGTCTCCAAACAATAGGTGCGATTGTTAAGGGGATTCTCACACTTCCAGCAGATGCCACAGCTGCAGCGACCAGCACTGACTGGGTCCCCTGGTCCCGCCCTGCTGCACACAGGAGATGCATGCATGGAAAGCACTTAGTGCAGAGGCCTCCCACACCCATCCTGGTTCCTCCCTCCGGGAGCCTTGTTCTTCCACATGGGAGAGAGTCCAGTCTCTTCTGCCTTGGAGTATGTCCATCAGTGACCGACAGGTCCTCCCTGTGAAAACTGTCACTCCAATCCCCCCCATCCTTCCTGGCTTCCCACCTCATTCTGTCCCTACACCTAGGAAGTCCCTGGCTCCCTTGCTTTCCGAGCCCTGGGTTCGAGCTCCAGCCTACCACTCACTGTCTGTACGACCTCGGACAAGACCTTTGGCCTTTCTGAGCCTCCCGTTGCTCATCTGTAAAATGGGGCTATTGCTAAACCCTACTTCACAGGGTCTGGGGAGGAAGCAAGGACAGCCCCTGAGCATGGTGCCTGCCCAAAGGAGATGCTCAGTAAATAAGTGCCCTTAAGATTATTGCCTTGTGTCTCAATTTTCATGACTAACATTGAATAATCATACCCCACAGCCAAAATGTGCTATTTGCAAACACAATTGCAGTCCGTGCCCTGGGGCATGCACCGGTGTCATCCCCTCTTGACAGATGAAAAAACTGGGGTTAGGAGAGGTTAAATAATAAGCCCACAGCCACTCGGTGAGCGGGTGGTAGAGCCTGGCTTGAACTCGGAGCTTATCACTGAACGTTTACCCACGATGCTGCCCACCCCCTAAACTGTGGGGGGGAGCTGTGCTCAAGTCACCCCACTGCCCGACCCGATGATCCCAACATAATAACACAAAGGTCTGACTTGCCTCTTCAGGGAGATGAACAAGCTGAAAACCTCACAGCCTACCCTATGACCACTGGTGTGTTTTCATTAATAGGTTTCCAGAAGGTACTCAGTGTGCCTGTGAATCCGGGGACCTTGGCAAGGAACCATGACTTTAAGAGACTGAAACTTGGATCCTTCCCATCTTGAGGCCTCATTTCCACATCTGTAAAATAAAGTGAGGTGAGCTGGACCAGGTGATCCGGAAGATGCTGTGTATGCATTCATTTATTAGTTCATTCTCTTGATGAGTGTTTATTGAACAGTGTAGGGCAATGGTTAAAGGCAAAGACTGAACTCAGGTAGACCCAGATTGGAATCCCAGTTCTGCTGCCTGCCAGCTGTGTGACCATAGACAAGTCACCTAACCTCTCTGAACATCAGTTGCTGCCTTTGCAAATCAGGAATAATACTGGTACTTAACTCGAGAAAGCGATGAGGGGAATTCCCTGGTGGTCCAATGGTTAGGACTCTGCACTTTTACTGCAGGGACCAGGGTTCGATCCTTTTTTGGGGAACTAAGATTCCCACAAGCCGTGCAGCGCGGCCATAAATAAATAAATAAATAAAAGCAATGAGGGTTAAATGACAGGAGGCACGTAAACGTGGGAACAGCCTTAGCCCTGCCCTTACAGTCCAGAGGGAGAAACAGACCCACCCCCAGTCAGTGACGACCCAGAGTGGGCAGGGCTGGGATGGGGTCACTGAGAGAAGGCTGACCCAGCCTGAGGGTCGGGAGGGCTTCCTGGAGGAGGAGACGTTAGAGCTGAGCAGTGAAGAACATTGTAAGCACTCACGACACAGGAATCACCCATGTGAATGATGTATTAATAGTCTGTGGACGCTCTTCCTGCTAACATCTCCTGTTCTGCTCGCCTGGCCCTGTGCTGGGTGGTGCTGGGGACACATCAGTGACCGAGACAGCCCTGGCCCTGACCTCCTTGGGCTCACAGATTACCAGTGAGGACAGACATCAAACAAGTCATTATCCAAATCATTACTTCAAAAGGAAATTACAGAAAGCTAGCAGGTCACACCGCAAGAAGACCTTTCCTCTGACATTCACAAATTCCTCCCTTTGTCATCTCCCAACCTTGAGCCCATCCACAGAGAGAATACATTCACTCTACAAGCATGTATTAAGCTCTTTCTGAAGGCAAGACACAGTGTCCGCCAAAAGGGAGCCCTCAACAGACTTTGTTCAGACTTTGCTCCCTGACTAGATGGAAACAATGCGAGCTGATGGGCACAGCCTCACTGCCTCTATTCAATCAACAGCAACCAGAGGAGCATCCTAAAACACATTTCTCATCTGTCCCTCCCCTGCTTATACCCTTCAGTGGCTTCCTATTGCTCTGAAGGCAAAGACCAATGGGCTGATCTTGGCCTGTATCACGGGTTCTTAACCGGGTGCGACCTGACACCCACTTTATCTAACACTTTAAGATGCCCCTTTAGTATTCTGAAGTTAAACTCAGAGGTAATAGAGCCCACCAACACACAAATTTTATTTTCTGAAATTAATATCATGTCCTAACTGAACTACAAAGGAAAAATAAAAAGGCAACAACTTATAATCAACTAATCATCTATTTTGGTGTAGAAATGCTCAGGCATGGCTGCTCTAAAAAGCATCTCATCAGGCAGATACTAGCATCTCCGTGTAGACTGACCATGAATGAGATAGGAATAAACTGTGTTGTTTAGACAATCACCACAATCAGCATTGCCTGGGGTGATGTGGCTTCTAGAAAGAGTGAGCAACTCCGGATCAAGTTCCCAACAAAATCAAGAATAGGCAGGCTGTGATGGACACAGTCTTTGCATTTCAGGAAAGGTCAGTGTATCTTAAAATATTGCAAAAGCACTTAGTGTTTATACGTAAAACATAGCTGAGCTCTAGACTCAGACCATCATAAGTGGGTTTTTCTACCCACATGGTGTCCAGCGGGACATTGGAAAGTTAAGTGTGTCCGGGACAGATCTTGGTCATATGGATGGTTGAGACATCTGGCGTCCCTGGTCCCTGTCTGTTACATCTCATCACACGTCATCACACCTCCAATCACTGTGGCAAACCCAAAACACCCCCCTCATTTCCAAAACATCTCCTGAGGGAGGTCACAGTCTGATGGCATACACCTCCTGCACACTGGGCTGGCCTCATCTTGGGACCCTCACTCCGTTCTGGCTACCCCTGCCCCCTAGCTGTTCCCAGACTTCAGGCTTCCATAGCTTGTGTTCCTTTTCCTGGAAGATTGTCCTGTGTGGTCTCAGCTTCCAGGCCACCTCTCCCAGACCAGCCTACGTAATCGGGTCTTTATGATCTATTGTTTTCTCATTTGCTGGCTGGTTGTTCATGAAACAGGTACAAGATAGCTGTGGTCACTGCTGAGTTTCCAGAGCCCAATGCAAGGGGCCTCAATGATTATGTTGAGTGGTCATGGGACCAACTGGGGACCACAGGTGGAGGAAGAAATCCTGGAGGTGGCATGGGCAGGAGGCAGGGCTTTTACTGGGTCCGGAGGGTCAGGAAGGATCTGGGACAATGTACCAGGCCAAGGGGGAAGGGTGGGCATTCCAAGGGATTCTTTGCCATGCCCAGGTCCTCTGCTGCTTCTAAGATCAATCCCCAGTGTCTCTGGGGCCAGACCCGGGTGCAAATCCCAATTCTGCCATTTCCCTGCTGTGTGACCTTGAGTACTTTCCTTAACCTCTCTGAGCATAATATCCTTCTTTATAAGATGAAAATGATGGTGCCCACCTCCTTGAGTGATTATGGGGTTCAAAGAGATCATTTTTATAAAACATTGAACACCATAGTGTGCACTCAGTAGATATTTGGTGAATAAGTGGCTCCTAGTTCCAGATGTGATGAAAAATGAGGTTTTAATCCAAAAGAGGTAGGAAAGCATTTGCTTTGGAGTCGTATGGCCCTGGGTTAGAGCCTCAGCTCTGCCACTTGCGTGTTATATGACCCTGGGCCATTGAGTTTTCCTCTCTGAGCTTTAGTGACTTGTCTATAAAATGAGATCAGAACTGTGTTACCCACATGGAGTTGTTGTGAAAATTCGATCAGATCATGAAGGTAACTGTGCAGCACAACGTCTGGCTCATAGTAAGGGGCTGTTGTTATGATTAGGAATGGCTCTGGAGTACATGGAGGCAGCAGACTCCCAGCCTTGGAGTAAAGGAGGATGGGGGTTGGGGGAATTTTCAGACATGCAGCTTTATTGAATGGATAGGGAAACTGAGGCCCAGGGAGAAGGGTCTTTCCAGAGGTCACGGAGCACCTTGGAGGCCCAGCAAGGACCAGCAACAAGGGAAATGACCCCCTTCTAGATCTCCATGGGGAATTAAAGTCAGAAGGGATCAAGGGTAAGGAGTGGGCCCTTTAAATGCTAAGCTCCACCTTTGCTTAGAAGGGTCTTTGGGGAGTATAAACGGGGGTGTAGTTCCTCTCTGCTCCAGAAAAACACCTGCTACTCCTGTCCCCGGGCCCCCAGCCCACCTCTCTCCAGCTGCCCACCACCTCCACCTCCACCTGGATGCCATGCAGCTGCCACCCTTCGACATGTGGAAGGACTACTTCAACCTGAGCCGGGTGGTGTTGGCACTGATCCAGAGTCGGGGGCAAGGGCCGGAGGCCCAAGGGACCGGGGAGCCGAGACCTGGGCCCCAGCTGGAGCTGGATCAGGGGCAGGGAGGGCGGGGGGCCAGCGGGGGGCTGGTCACCCTGTGTAACTTTTGCAAACACAACGGGGAGTCTCGCCACGTGTACTCCTCGCACCAGCTGAAGACACCAGAGGGCGTGGTGGTGTGTCCCATCCTGCGGCACTACGTGTGTCCCCTGTGCGGGGCCACGGGGGACCAGGCCCACACACTCAAGTACTGCCCGCTAAACGGAGGTCAGCAGTCTCTCTACCGCCGCAGTGGGCGCAATTCGGCCGGCCGCAAGGTCAAGCGCTGAGGACCATCAGGTGCCCACCCCCTGTACCCCCCAGCCCTCCTGGTTCAATCCTCCCAAGTCCCTGGACTCCCCCACTTCCCCGGACTCATCCAGCCCTCTGGAATGTCTGACCCCCAGAACTCCATCCCTGCTGAATCCTGAAACAACGGAGGCTATGGGGAGCTAGGCCAGCCCTGCCCTTTGGAACTCTCAGCCCTTGGGGTTCTGTCCTGGGGGTGTCTGTGGATTCTTGGTGCAGCAGGACCCCTGCCCCTTGGACCATACAGCCCTGTGGCTCCTTCTGGGTCACGGTTCATGGATCTTTAACTCTTCTGGGACACTAGCCCTGCCCCTTTGACTTCTCAGCCCTCAGGGTCCCATTCCTTGTGGAATTCTTGGACTCTTGGACCTACAGGAGCCCACTGTGCTCTCTCAGGCCAACCTTCAGAATTTGGAGAGCTGTAATCAGGCTGGCTTGGACCTTCCAGCCCAAGAACTTCAAGATGGGATTCTGACTTAAACCAGCCTTCTCCGTCTCCTTCAGCCGCCGGCAGACCCACCGTTTCATCATGGACGGCGCCGGATGGGTCCTTCCCTGCTCTCAGCAGCCCATCCATCAGGAGCTGGGGGAAGGACGGGGCACGCCTGAGGGGCACCATGTCTTCGCAGGCTTATCTGGGGCTGGAGAGCTTTCGGGTAAGCCGATACCCTTGAACTCCCCCTGGTTGTTCTTCCCATTTTCATTCTGTTTCACGGCACTGGTGCCCACCACGGCAAATCACCGATGGGTCCTTTCCCCAGCGAGAGGGCGTCTCTCCGCCATCTCCCAACTGCCCCCAAATCACCATAGTTTGTAAAGTTCCTTTTTTTTTTCCTCCCATTTTTTCATTCTCCAACAGTTAAGTCAACGAAGCTCCCACAGGAAAGGGGTGTGGATGCCCGGATGGGAATGGCAACTGCCTAGATTTTATTTTAGGGGCAAAGAGAAGCCCCAGTCAGATTTTAAGTTGTTCGGTTTTTGGCTCAGGGCTGGGCCCGGGTGTTGAGCTCTAGTAAATAAAAAGCGTTTCTGGTTGTCTTTGAAATCGCTATGTCTGTTTCCTGCGAGGCTGGGGGAGGGAGGGTGGGAGGATCCGAATTGGCCCAAAACGTGGGAAGCAGGAGGCAGAGCAGGAAGGAGACCTGGGTCCCTCCCACGAATGTGACCCCCTTACATCCTCTGACACAGGTCACCTATGGACTGGTCCCCAAGTCCCAGCCTCCACCTTGACTCCAGATTCCCTTTCCCTGTCCTTCCCAGGGCTCTGTCCAGGGTCCCCTCCCAGCCTGCTAGAGCCCAGGTCTTCCAGGACAGACTTCATGGTTGTCCTTAAACTTTAGGCTCCCAGACTCCATTGGAGAGGTGACAAAAAGTATGGTCCCCACCTCGGGGAAACGCACATATGCACAAAATGTTGCATGTAAAATCAGGGCTTCGGGGCTTCCCTGGTGGCGCAGTGGTTGAGAATCCGCCTGCCAACGCAGGGGACACGGGTTCGAGCCCTGGTCTGGGAAGATCCCACATGCCGCGGAGCAACTGGGCCCGTGAGCCACAACTACTGAGCCTGCGCGTCTGGAGCCTGTGCTCCGCAACAAGAGAGGCCGCGATAGTGAGAGGCCCGCGCACCGTGATGAGGAGTGGCCCCCGCTCGCCACAACTAGAGAAAGCCCTCGCACAGAAACAAAGACCCAACACAGCCAAAAATAAATAAATTAATTAATTAATTTAAAAAAAAATCAGGGCTTCTTTTATTCCATTGTTCCACACGTATTTACTGAGCTCCTACTTTGTGCCAGGCACTGTTCTGGGTATTGGCAGGTACAGCGATGAGCAAAACAGACAAGACTCCTGCCCTCGTGGAGCTGACATTCTAGTGGGGATGGGGGTGCAGTGACAATCAAGCGATAAATATATAATGTGTCAGGTGGGTGATAAGTGCTGTGAAGGAAAAGGAGTCAGAGTAAAGGGATGGAGAGTGAAGGAGAGGCTGTTTTACGTGGGGGTGTGGTCAGGGGAGGCCTTTCTGTGGAGGTGACACTTGAGCAGAGTCCAAATAAATTGAGGAAACCAGGAGAAGGGCATTCCAGGCAGAGATGACAGTGAGTTCAAAGGCCCTAAGGTGGGATCGAATCTGGTGTGTTTGCAGAACAAGCAGGAGGCCGGCTTGTTCAGAGAGGCGAAAAGCGTAGGCAGAGAGTTCAGAATCTTGCAGACCTTGGTGAGAGTTTGACCTTCATTGTGCATTTTCAGACTCTGCAATCTGTAAAGGTGAGTGGGCTCCACTCTCACATAGTCACAGAGAAAAAAACAGAGACTCCCATTAAGGACCTCTGCTCACAGGTCCTTTTCCAAAAACGCAGCTCTGCCCTTAACAGAGATCCCCAAGGCCCCCAAACAATAGCCAAAAGGGACGCCCTAAGCCCGGAGCTGTGGCGTGCACGTGCGGCAGGTTGAACCCTGGAGAAAGTGGGGGCTTCATTGGGCAGGAAGCTGACGGCCTCTCACGTGTGATGACGGAGAAGAGCTTAATAGTTTAATAAAGGGACGGACTCTGGTAAAGCGTGTGCAGCAGTTATGGAAAGCAACAAGGGGTGGTATACTCAGGCCTGGGGTGGGAGGGAGAATTACGACGGGTGACGGGGTGCATTTTACACTGGAGAAGTGAGGGGGAAGATGCTGAGGTCAGTCTGGGATAGAGGATATGAAGTGCCTGGGGATGTCCAAGGTGAAAGCGTCCAGGAGGCTGCCGGACACCTGATCTGGGGCTCCGAGGAGAAGACAGAGAATTAGTGATCAAGTTTTGTTTTTGTTTTTTAATGAATTAACTTTTTAGTGAATTTTCATTTACTTAGCAGATAATTAAGTGGCAGCGTAGCTCTGACGAGAGCTGAGGACACTTAAGGAGCTGCAGTAATAATGTATCCTGACCTTGATCTCCTCCGGCACCTGCAGAGCTCCACACACCTCTGCCGATGGCTCCCTACTTGCAGCCTCCTGCAGAGCTCCAGGCCAGATTTAGACCCAACTTCCCCCTCAGCCCAGACTCTCACGGAGCCCTGGATGCCCAGTGTATTCATTTCCAAGGGCCTCCGTGACAAAGGACCATAAACTGGGTGGCTTAAACACCAGAAATGCATTCTCTCACTATTCTGGAGGCTAGAAATCTGAAATCAAGCTGTTGGCAGTGCCACACTCTCTCCAAAGGCTCTAGGGGAGGATCCTTGCCTCTTCCAGCTTCTGGTGGCCCCGGGTGGTCCTTGGCTTGTGGCAGCATGACTCCCATCTCTGCCTCTGTCTTCACAGAGCTGTCCTTTTCCCTCTGTGTGTCTCTCTCCTCTTCTTATAAGGACACCAGTCATGTCAGCTGAAGGACCTACCCTACTCCAGTATGACCTCATCTTAAGTAATTACATCTGCAATGACCCTATTTCCAAATAAGGTCACATTCTGAAGTAGTAGGGGTTAGGACTTCAATATTATTTATTTTGGGGGAGTTGGGGACACAGTTCAACCCATAACACCCACTGAGAACCTTACACTCACCATGTCCGTCCTAACTGACCCCATCTCCCCAACCGGGACCTGAGCTGGAGAACTGGGTGTCACCTCCCTTTCCCTCCCCAACCTGACAGTCACTGCACTCTGTACATTCTGCCTCTCAAACGTCTTCCAATTCATTTTCACCCTTCCCACCGTCCCTGCCCTGGTCCAGTCTCTCCCACCCTGTCCTTGCTCGGCCCCTGACTTCTCCCTTGACTCTGGCTCATAGTCTTGCCCCCTCCCATCCACCCTTCACACAACAGCGGGGGTTCTTTCTAAAGCACACATCACACCCTGCCCATCCTCACTCATTCAAGCTCCTTAACGTTGCCCATAAGGCCCAGCACGGGCTGCCTCTGCTTCCTGGACCCTGACCCTTCATGGAGCACATGGTGGGAGATCATCTAAACCCAGCCCTGGTGGAAGTCAGCTTGCCACCCACTCTGCACCTGCTCCCACTCAGAAAAATACGAACAGAGAAAAACACACAATCAGGGGGACTCATCACTCTTTTATATCCAATTACCTCAAGTTCTATTTGTCTACAATTCCCTGGCCATTCATTCACTGTTTCATGCTTTCTCCTCTCTCTCCCCTATCCTCAGCACCTCCTTCTCACCCTGACCTTGCTTCCTACTCTACTGAGACAACAGAAGGAACCAGGAGACAACATTCACATGCTCCTGAGACTACATCACCACCTGCCTGCCTCCATGCCCTCCCCGTTTACTGTGGCTGAACAGCCCATGCCCCTTAGACCACTTGTGCCTTGAGTCCCACCCACCGTGCCCACTCAAGGACATGGCTCCAGCAATTCTCCCCTCTCTCTTCTGCAGCATCAATCTCCCCCCTTCTGGATCGTCCCTTTGGACACACAAACATACTGTGACATCTCCCACCTTAAATAAACCTCTGGAGATCCCGTGGGGAGATACCACCCCATTTCTGTGCTAGAAAGGATCATCTACACTGGCAATCTCTAAACCCTCTCCTGAACCCACCCAATCAAGCTACTGCCCCCACCACACCACCAAAATTACCCCTTCCAGGATTACTGATGAATTATCACTAGCCCCAGTGGTCAGCTCTCAGTCCTCATCGGACTTGACTTCTAGGCAGAGTTTGGCATCATTAACCCTTCCCTCCTCCTTGATTTGCACTTCTCACTGGGCCTCCAGCACAGCAGACAGCGCTGGTTCTCCTTTCACTCTCTGACTGCTCCTCCTCTGTCTCTGCATTGGAGTGTCTAGCCTCAAGGCCATGGACTTCTTTTTTTTTTTAATGTGGACAATGTTTAAAGTCTTTATTGAATTTGTTACAATATTGCTTCTGTTTTTTTGTTGTTGTTTCTTTTTTTTGTTTGTTTTTTTGGCTGCTTTGGGTCTTCGTTGATGCACGCAGGCTTTCTCTAGTCGTGGCGAGCGGGGGCTACTCCTCGCTGCGGTGTGCGCGCTTCTCATTGTGGTGGCTTCTCTTTGTTGCGGAGCACGGGCTCTAGGTGCACGGGCTTCAGTAGTTGCGGCACGCAGGCTCAGTAGTTGTGGTGCACGGGCTTAGTTGCTCCGTGGCATGTGGGATCTTCCCGGACCAGGGCTCGGACCCGTGTCCTCTGTATTGGCAGGTGGATTCTTAACCACTGCGCCAACAGGGAAATCCACTTCTTTTCTATCTACACTTGCTCCCCTGCCAACCTCTCTTAAGTGTCATTAAGTGTCATTAAGTCTTAAGTGTCATTATTCACTGACAATTACTAAATTCATATCTTAAGACTGAAACCTCTCCCCTGAAGCCCAAACTCAAATATCCAGCTGCCTACCTGATCTTTGTACTTGGGCAAACTTGAACTCCTGATCCTCTTACAGCCCTTTGCTCGTCTTGGCTTCTGGCAGCTCCATTCTTCTGTTACTCAGGCCAAAGTCACTGGAGTCATCTTCAACTCCTCTTTCTCTCACTTCCTCTACCCAATTCCACTTCACCTCACCTCAGCAGCTACCACCCTAGCTGAAGCCACCACCATGACCTCTCACCTGAGCCACTGTAGTCACCTCCTCACTGGGCCCCCGATTCCACTCTCGCTCCCTAAAGTCAGTTTCTGCTACCGTTAACACCGGAGTCAGGGACTTCCCTGGTGGCGCAGCAGTTAAGAATCCGCCTGCCAACGCAGGGGACATGGGTTTGAGCCCTGGTACCGGGAAGATCCCACATGCTGCGGAGCAACTAAGCCCGTGTGCCACAACTACTGAGCCCGCGTACCTAGAGCCCGCGCACCTAGAGCCCGTGCTCCGCAACAAGAGAAGCCACTGCACCTCAACAAAGAGTAGCCCCCGCTCACCACAACTAGAGAAAGCCCGCATGCAGCAACGAAGACCCAACGCAGACAAAAATGAATAAATATACTTTAAAAAATAATAAAAAAATAAAATTACACACACACTCACACCCCATACTCCCCAACCCTTTTGCCTACTTCCATTTATTTCACGGTACTTATCACCTTTTCACTTATATATCTTACTAATTTTGCTAAATGTCTCACTCTCCCAACTACAAAGTGAGCTCCATGAGGGTACAGATTTTTGTCTTCTATATTCACTGCACCTAGAATTGCGTAGGCGCTCAATAAATATTTGTTTGAATGATGAATGAAGCACTGTTTGTGGAATGACCTTGAGAACTCCAGCAGGATGCTAAGCTACAAATTTCTCACTGTAGACTTAACTCCATCATCCTGCCTTCCAGCTAGAACCGTGTTCTAAGGTTCGTTCCTGCCTCCATGCATTTGCTTAAAGTCATGCCTGTGCTAGGATCACCCCTTACCAGCCAAGAAGCTCTCCCTCTGATCTCCCTCCCCGCGTGCCAGCCGTGACGTGTGTGGACACGGGCCCCGCCAGGTAGGGTTGGAAGGTAGATGAGTTGCTATGGTTTCTGCACCCGCCTGGGGAAGAATATCCCCAGGGTGCCCCGCCCCTACGGGTAGTGGTTAGCAGACCCCGAGCAGCCCCGCGCAGGGGCGGGTATAAGGGGCTGCAAACCCAGTTTTGTTACGCTCCCCACCCCACCCACGCAGTTGTCACGGAAACGAACCGCTTCCCTCCAGCACCGTCTCCCTCCCCTTCCTCTAAGAGAGACACAGGCATAGTTAGAGAGCTGGGTGGGCTGGAAGACGGTCCGAAAGGCTAGGAAGCCATTCGGTCCCATCACTCTCCAAGGGCTCTCCCTCATCCTCCAAGGATTGCTACGCCTGCGCAGAGACGGAGTCTGAGTACCAAAGCTAGCGGGGAGAGAAAGGCGCGCATGCGTGCGAGGGTTTTGAGCGTGCGCTCTTGTGGCATCAGGGAGCTAGGGAAAAGAGCGCTGCGCTAACCTTGCGCCTGCGCAACTGCGGCCCGCTTACGGAGGCCGGTGGAGGGCAATTCTGCGCTTGCGCTCTGGCGGGAGGAGTGAAACCCAAGAGGTTCGGGCGTTGGGGGACCGTCTGGCGCTAGGTGCGCCTGCGCCTTGGCTCGTGGGGTGGCCGGGGGCGGGGCCCAGAAGGGGAGGGAGAAAGCCGGCAGGGGGAGGGAAGAGGCCGCAGAAGCCCGAGTCTTGACCGACGGGCAGGCGGGGGCTGCGGCGGCGCCGGTGAGTGACCCGCGGCCCAACTCGGTCCCCACCCTCCGCGACCCTCACTCTTCCCGGAGTCTCCCGTAGCCCCCGTTGGCCCCTCCTAATCCCGGACCCTCATAACCCTCAGGGCTCCCCTTGATTCGTGGCAATCCCCAAAGCCCCCACGATCCCCGCAGACCCTAATGCCTAGTATTTTATTCTCCCAGTTTCTCCACTGTCCTAGGAGCCCCCAATTCACCATTATTTCTGGACTGCTCCTCTAAGGACCACTTCTCTTATTGGTCTTACAGACGTCCCATTGCCCCGGAACCCCCAGAGCGCTCCTCTGCTCCAGATCCCCCCCTTCCTGCTGCATCTTCTCTTCAACATCTCCTTATCCCCATCACCCTCGTGCTTCTTTGACCCCCGAGATACCCCCATTCTCCTTCCATTTCTCATCCTCCTATGCCCCCAATTCTCCTCTAACGCCCGCAGACACCCCCTCTTCCGCTTTTCCTCATTTCCCTCCACTCCTCCATACCCTTACCCAATTAACATCAACTCCATGGCCTGGCACTTTGCGCCGCGCCGGGCACAAGATGAGCGCTCAGCCGGTGTCATCTATTATTAGGCACTCTGACGGACCCCCGCTGCCCGTCGCCTCCGTCCGCCCTCCGCCCCCACCCCTATCCCCGGGGACATAGGAGACGGTATCGGGGCGGCCGGGGTGGGGCGGGCGGCGCGGGGCCGCTGAACCCCTGCCAGCGCCGTGCGCCCTGTGCCCGCAGCGCCGGCGCCCCCCATGCGCCAGGCGGCCGGACGGCGGCGTCGGGGGGCGCCATGGCCTCGGCGGCGGCGGGCGAAGCGGAAGAGACCACCCGGCTGCGCAAGCCGCGCTTCTCGTTCGAAGAGAACCAGATCCTAATCCGTGAGGTGCGCGCCCACTACTCGCAGCTCTACGGCGCTCAGAGCCGTCGGGTGAGCGTGGCCGAGCGGCGGCGTGTGTGGGACGGCATCGCCGCCAAGATCAACGGCATCACCAGCTGGAAGCGCACTGGCCAGGAGGTGCAGAAGCGCTGGAACGACTTCAAGCGCCGCACCAAGGAGAAGCTGGCGCGCGTGCCGCACTCCACACAGGGCACCGGGCCTGCCGCCGAGGACGCCTTCTCCGCCGAGGAGGAGACCATTTTTGCCATCCTGGGGCCGGGTGTGGCGGGGCCAGGAGCTGGTGCAGGGGCAGAGCAGCCCTCCGCGGCCGCCTCTTCACAGCCACCGGCTCCAAGCGCCTGCGCCCAACGCTGTGTATTGTCTGAGGACCGCAGGGAGGACCGACGGGCAGGTGAGTTCCTTCAGCATCACCTTAGCAAAAGCAAAAAGAAATTTTACTTTGTGCCTGGCGCCGTTCCAAGCCCTTTATATGGTTCATCAGATCCTCACTATAGCTGTGGGAAGGGGGGTACTGTAATAATCCCCATTTTACACCTGTGGAGACTGAGGCTTAGAAAAGTGTAGTAATGGTCAGAGTCGGGAATGGAACCCAGACCTAGGAGGCTTGGCTCCAGAGTCCACACATGGGATCATCAGCTCACCCATGATTTCATTAAACTGTAGTGTAGGGGGAGTGGCTCTGAAGGCAGATAGTCTGGGCTCCAGTTACAACTTTGCCACTCAGCTGTGTCATTTGGGATAAGTTATTGCACATCAGTTTCTGCATCTGTAAAATGGGGATAAAAAATAGTCCCCACCTCAAAGGGTTGCTGAGAAGATTAAATGAGTTAATATGTATAATTTGCTTGGTACATTACCTCCTTGCTAGCTATTGATATAATTACCAGTGCTGTGAAGCACGAACTGTTTCACCATTTTATAAATCAAAGACTCAGGGAGGTTTGGAAATTTTCCCAAGGTCATGCCCTGAGTAGAAGAGCTGGGGAGAGTGGAGTACAAAACTTCCCACTCAGCCTTGACTCTGGATGATTATTTCTTCTACAGCTATTCCCCAGGCAACTGCCCTGAGCTGGACAGTGTTGGGGACAGAGATGTGACTGAGACATCCTCAGACCTGCCCTTCTGGGGCTCACAGACCACTGGGGGAGACAGACCCATGCATAGACAGTGATGACTCAAAGCAGGCAGGGCTGGGCTGTGAGAGTCCCTAGGGGACATCTGATACAGACTGGGAAGTCAAGGAGGGCTTCCTGGAGGAGGAGCCATCAGAGCCGAGATGCAAAGAGTGAGGATGAAGAAGAGATGTGAAAGTGTTCCTGGAGAACAGCATGTACAGTGGCTTGGAGACAAGAAAGCTTGGCCAGTTTAGGAAACTGAGAGATGCTGCCCAGTTAGAGGAGGGGAGGAAGGGAGAGTGGAAAGATTAAAGAAAGGACATGTTTTGAGATGAGATCAGAGAGGTCAGCAAAGGCCAAACCTTGCAGGGCCTTTAGGCTGAGGTAAGGAGTTCAATTTTATCCTAAGTACTATGGGGAGCCATACAAGGGTTTAGAGAAAGAGGGGGCACATGATCCAACAAGGCAGCTCAGGATCATGTAATTTCCGAGAGCTTCATTCACCCACCCAAGGTCACACAGCAAGTAAGTAAGTAGAAGGGTTGGAACTTGAATATAGGTTGTGTCCAACTCACCATCCATGCACTTAACCACTGGCTAGATGGCCTGATATATACCATATATATACATACATATATATGTAAATATGTAAGTAGTTTACACATATATAAACAATTAATACTGACTACGAGTTAATGAGTGTGCCAGAATTGGATCACACGTGGTTTAAAATAAAGGTCAGGACTTTGGATTTTATCTTGAGGGCATTTGGGAGGCATGAAAGTGTCTTAAGCCAGAGAAAGACACAATCACTCGGGACCCTTATACTCAATATGAATCAAACCTCAGTGTTTCTACCTGTGAAATGGCCCCATTGAACCAGCACAGAGATGGCAAACTTATTACTTCAAAAGCTGTACAACCCTTTATTCATTCATTCAACAGATATTTATTGAGCGCGTATGCTGAGGCAGACACCATGGTAGGTGCTGGGAATACTCTGAAGAAAGACAGTTTTCCTTCCCTTATGGAGCTGACATTCTAGTTACGGGAGACAGACCACAAACAAGTAATCCCCCAAAGCAGATTATACAAAGAGGTAATAAGAACTAAAAGAAGTAAAACAAAGCATGTTAAGACGATAGTGAGTGATGGAAAGGGGGGCCTCTGTAGAGAGGGGAAATTTGAGCAGAGGACCTGAATAGAGAGACTGAGCCAAGTAGCTATCTGGGGAAGAGTACTGCAGCTGGAGGAAACAGCAGGTGCAAAGGCCCTGAGGCAGGTATGTGCTTAAAGTGTCTTTGATTAGAATCTCACACAGAGATTACCCACTGTGTAAAACTCTTAAAAGAGGAACTGCTCTGATTGAAGGACAGGAACAGGGCCTGGGGCAGCCTGAGGCATCTTTGTTGACACTGGAAGGAGAGATAAGAACCATTTACCTTGTGACCTAATATTTGAATGAAAGAACAATAACAACCACATTGAGACTTTATTATGTGCCAGGTACTGGCCTATGCCCTGTGCCCATGGTAATTCAATTAATGCCTGTAACGGCCCTCAGGGAGATATTCCATTACAGGGTTACTTGGTCCTATGTTCACACACATCCATTTACAGGTAGGGAAACTGAGGCCCAAAGGTTGCGAATAACTATGATTTTAACTCTCACAGTGGTCCTTACATGACGCCTGTGAGCCCTGTGGGCATAAAGGCTGGGCCCCTTTTCTGTTCTTTTTACTCGGTAGACTAGAAAAGTCATATATATTTCCAAGTGGCTGGAATTCTCATGCCCTTTATGAAGAAGACTCGCCACCGTCAAGCCCACAGCCCCAGCCCAAGGAATGGTTAAAAGCATAGGCTGCAGAACCTGCCTGGGTTCAAAGTCCTCTTCTCCCATTCACCAGCTCTGTGACACCTCTTTAGGCCTCAAGTCACCTCATCTGTAAAATGGGCTAATACTGATAGCACCTACCCCAAAGACTGGCTCGGAGGACTGGGTGAAATAACATAGGAGCACTTAGCCACTGCTCCCAGGGTCGGCCAGGAAAGTGTCCAACCACCACCGTTCGCTCTGGTTATTGTCTCTCTGCCAGCCTCTCCTACTTGCCCAGGCCGGCTGGCCCAAAGAGTCTGGAGCCCCAGCCTTCGAGCCTGGGGGTGTGGGGGGGTAGTGATCCTGGTAGAGGGAACAAGGTGCACTGAGGCAAGGAAGAAGAATAGAAAGGGGCAAAAGCTGAGGCCTTGTAGCCCTAGAGAGAGGCCTGGACTGTCCCCCGTGGGTGCTGGGGAGCTGCGGGAGGGTTGTTGCCAGGACCTGGGGCCTGGGGCCCGATCAGTACTGACTCCCAGGAAGCCACAGTTCTTTTCTCATTAAAGACAAAATTTTGTGCTGGACATTGTTCTAGGCGCTGGGTAAACAGCAGTGAACAAAACAAAGCCCTGCCTGATGGAGCTGACATAAGGAGGAGGAGACAGACCACAAACACAGAGCGATCCCATGCCAGGTGGAGATAAGTGCTATAAAAGAAATCAGGTAGGGCTAGGAGAGAGAAAAGGACAGAGCTGCTTCAGAAGGAGGGTCAAGGAAAATCTCTCCAAGGAGGCCGTGTTTGAGCAGAAGCCCAAGGAGGTGAGGGAGGGAGCCAAGCAGGTGTCTGGGGAAAGATCTTTCCAGGCTGAAGGAACAGAAAGTGCAAAGGCCCTGAGGCAAGAGCGGGCCTAAAGTGTATGAGGACCCAGGACTTCCCTGGTGGTCCAGTGGTTAAGACTCTGTGCTTCCAATGCAGGGGGCTCAGGTTTGATCCCTGATCGGGGAACTAAGATCCCACATCCCACCCGGCGTGGCCAAAATTAAAAAAAAAAAAAAAAGTGTATGAGGACCTGCAGGGAGGCCGGTTTGGCTGGAGTCAAGTGAACGAAAGAGAGAGTGAGAGAAGGAGTGGGAGACGAGGTTAGGGAGGCAATGGAGGCACATCGTGGGGACCTTGAAAACTTTGCTTTTACTGTGGGTGAGATAATAGCCACAGGAGGCTTTTGAGCAGAGAAAGACATCTCACTTGTATTTTTTTAACACCTTTATTAAGGTAGAATTCTCATACCATACAACCCACCCATTTAAAGCGTACAATTCAGTGGCTTTTAGTATATGCATAGAGCTGCGCAACCATCACTACAGTCAATTTTAGAACATTTTCATCACTCCGAAAAGAAACCCTGTACCTCTTAGCCATCAACCCCCCGCCTCGTTCCCCCATCTCTGCCCAGCCCTAGGCAACCACTAATCTACTTTCTGTCTCTGTAAGATTTGCCTATTTTGGACATTTCATGTAAATGGATCATATGACATGTGGTCCTTTGTGAGTAGCTACTTTCCTGTAGCATAACTGTTATGTATTTTAGTTGGACCCCTGAGGCTGCTGGTGGAGAACAGACTCTGAGGGGCGGGGGTGTGGGCTGGGAGCCCAGTGAATAGTCCGAATAGTCCAGGTTGGGAGATGGTGGTGGTTGGACCAGGGTGGGGGCCGTGGAGGAGGACAGATGTTGGGTTAGTTTGAAGGCAGAGCCAACGGTATCTGTACACGAGTGGTGTCTTGGGAGAGAAGAAGAGTGTGTTTCTGTCCCGAGCAGCTAGAAGGATGGAGCTGCCATCATCTGAGATGGGGTGGCTGAGGGAGGACCAGGAGCTCAGCTCCGGGCACGGGGGTTGGAGGCATCATAGGACGGGATTATTGGAGGGGATATGCCGAGTACAAAGCCGGAGGGAGAGGTTCAGGCTGGGCCCGGAAATCTGGGCGCCTCTGCACGCAGACTCTTCAAGTCCGTGAGCACGAATGAGATCCCAGGTGAGAGGAGGCAGAGGAAGCCCCGCAGGCTTGGGGTTAAACTGGCACAGACCAGAGTTGAGACTGAAATCCTGCCATCCTGATTGGAGAGAGCCCCCTGCTCCCCGCCTCCAGAAGTTCCCCCCTCTCCTACTCCAGCCACCCCACCTCTTTTCCAGGCCCTCCTCCCCTGGGGCCTCCCCAGGATCCAGCAGTGCTGCCTGACGGGGGGCGGGGGGCGGGTCTGGATGGTTCAGAGCCTTCTAGCCTGTTGGCTTTTACACTGAATGAGATAAGAGCTGCTTGGCTCGGCAGGGGACCTCCAGGACCCTGTTCCATTAAGGCTGGTATCGGCCACCAGATCATTGTTAAATATATTGTCTCTCTCCCCTGGGTCATGGGGCTTCTGCTCCAAGGCATGACCTGACTTAGGTTTGAAAAGGATGCCTCTGGGTCCAGGGTGCGTGGGAGGTGGGAAAGGGAAATCGTGACAGTGTTAGGGGTCCCCCACATCTTACCTACATCTCTCTCTCCACAGATACACCAGCCCACAGCAAGGGGGGCTCTAGCAGCCCGGAGCCTTGGGCCAGAGCCTCCTGCAATCCTCAGGAAGGGGGCTGCCAGGCACCCAAGGAGCGTGAGTCCCCGCCCCCTCCGGCCCTGCAGACCATCCAGCTGCCCCGCCTGGCCTTGTCTCCACCCCCCCCAGCCCCTCCGCTGCCACCACCCCCCGAGCCACCGCAGCAGGTCCAAGTGGCACCCTCGCCCTCCAGCTCTCCCTCCCCTCCACTGCCTCCACCCTCGGCCCCAGACCCCTCCCTGGACTTCCTGCGGGCCCAGCAGGAGACTGCCAACGCCATCCGGGAGCTGGCCGGCACCCTCCGCCAGGGACTGGCCCAACTGAGCGAGGCCCTCAGCGCCCTGCTGCCCCTTCTGCCCGGAAGCCCCGCTGACCCACTGCCCCCGCCCCCTCCCCCACCTCCACCGCCCAGGCCTGTCTTGTCCCCCCCCTCCCCCAAGGTGGAGGTCACCCCAGAGCCTGTGTCCGTGGTGGCTGCTGTCGTGGACGGGGCTGTGGTGGCAGCCAGGGGGGTGATCATTGCCCCTAGGAGCGAGGAGGGGGCCCCCCGGCCGCCCCCCGCCCCACTCCCTCCGCATGACTCCCCGCCACACAAAAGGAGGAAAAGTTTCCCTACACGGAAGAGGCGGGGGCGGTGGAAATCTCCGTGACATCTGCTGTGGGGTTCAAGCTTGTCTCCCCCCAGCTTAGCCCAGTGGAGGAGGGCAACGCACTTTCCCCATCCCAGCTGCACCCCGGCTCCCTGCTGCGGGGCACGAGCACCCCACTCCCTGTACTAGTTAGTGCCTGATTCTGGGGGGCCTCCTTGCCCCAGGCCCCCCAGCCCTTTCCAGTACAGTGCTGTCTGCCTGGCTGCTTTCCTTAACCCTGACTTCTAAGCCATGGATTTTATGTTATTTATTATTGCCCTTCGTGGGTTGCGGAGGGAACCTGCACATCCCCCCTCCCCTAACAAAACTCCTGGCCTTGACTTGAAGACCACTGACCCACTTCCCCTACCCAGACTTTGGAGGGGGTGGGAGTTTCCAGACAAGTCAGAATATGGATGAAGAGGCTACCGCGGTCTGTACCCTAGGGGCGGGTGGAGTTCTCACTGGTGTAGGTTGAGCCTTCTGCCTCCGGTTGCAGTCTCTGACCTCCAGAGCTCAACCCCCTCCGTGCTCCCCAGTGGTGACAAGATATCAATAAACTTATTTTTAATATAATTACTTGGGGCTCTGTCTGAGACAGGCCTGGAGTTCCAACACCTACACCTGCCTCATCCCTCCATGGGCAGGTGACACCCCCTTGAAGTTTTAGAGGCTGGTGGTTTTCCAGACTTTTTTTTTTTTTTTTCTTAAAGCCATCAAGTCCTGTTTTCAAATCTTATTCCTACTTTTTCATCCTTCAGATACCACCCTAAATGTCATCTCTGGGAGGACATCCTGTATTCCTTCCCCCGGGCTAGGGTGGGTCTGCTTCTTAGATTCTCTCTCAGCACCCTGTGGTCACTAAATGAACACATGCCTTTATCTATTTAAAGCCTACTTCCCGTATAATTTCATGAAGGGAGGAGCTGGTTCTCTTTTTTACTCCCAAACTGGCTGCAGAGCCTGGTAGCAAAGTAGCTAATAGCCATCACCCTGGACTCAGACCTGGCTCAACCCCTGGTGCTGCCCTGGCCAGCTGTGTAACTATGGGCCTCCACTGTCCTCATCTGTAATATGGGCATAAAGATTTAGGTGTCTTTGCTGCCTACAACTACATACGCTTCATCCTTCAGGTCACAGCTCAAATATCACCTCCTCAGGAAAGCCTTTCCTGACACCCCCTTTCCCCCAGCAGTTATGAAAGAAAGGCAGTTAAGTAATCATTTGAGTAAGTTTAAATCGAATGTGCCTCCATAACCAGGATGAGCCTTGTCAGGGCAAGGCCTGAGCCTATCTTAGTCACTGCTGTGTCCTCAGCATTGCCCAACACAGGAGAAAGGTTGAATCTTCGAAGTAATGGGAGCTTAAAAACAACTTTCATTTATGGTGCGCCTTTTCTGGGCCAGGCGCCATGCTAAGCACTTATTTGCATGTTTGCATTTTAACCTGAAGGTACCCAATGAAAAGCAGATTTTAGGGGGTCTCCATTTTTTCCTGAGCAGTTTAGGGACTTGCCCTGAATTTGTCAGGGGCCAATCCAGTCCACCTGAAGCCAGCCTCTGGCCAGAACTCCTGACTCCTACTAGTGTTTACTAAAGAATGGCCCAAAGACAATTTTAGGTGATATATGGATGGCCTTTTTAACAGTTCTATGGTTATATGTGTATGTAGTTTTATTTTGTAAAAATGTACCTAGTACATAAAACCCATGATCATGCACATAATCCTGCGAAAGTAAATAGCATTTTATTCACAGGAGTCAACTTCAAGAAAAATGTTAATAATACAGGTGGTAAACAAAATGGTGAAGCTGAGACTGAAATTTGGGTCACATAAAATCAGACCTGCTATGGTTGCAGTGGGATGAGGGACAGTGGGAGCAGGCATTCCCTGATTAGTTTGAAAACTACTAATGAATGCAACCCTGGCAAGTCATTCAAATATTTTTGAGCGCTTAACACAGACCCAGGCCTAGAGAGAGGAAGAGGCTGATGTGGGTTAGAATCTGGAGACCTGTCTCTCCTCCACATGACGCCTCTCCAAGCCTGCCCTGCAGTGTTCCATCGCCAGGAAGAAAAAAACATGGGGGTCCCCAAAGCCTGCTTGGGCCTATCAGGTAGTAAGCACCCAAGGTTGGAGAAAGGTGGTCTGGCTCTCGCTCTCCCCAGAAACTATGCTCCCCCAACTGTTGCCATCACTGGCCTCCTTTCCGCCCCCCAAACTGGTCAGCCCTAGAGGGTGAGGACCCTCTCACCCGGTGCTCGGAAAGATCCCCCAGAAATTGAGGCGGGGGGTGGGTATGGACAGCCAGCGGGAATCGGGAAGGCCGCCCCCAACCTCCTAGACAGCGGAAGTGCGTCAGTTTGTTCGCCCCGCAGAGCATTTTGGGAATTGTAGTGAAGTTGGGGTGGGGGGGCGGAGAAACTGACAGTGTAACCCCTTGGAGACCAGAGCGCGCCCGCAGAGCTGGAACAGAGGGGCGCTCGACCACTCCCTTTAGCAGATAAAGCAACTGAGGCTGAGACTGTCAGTCCTCTCTTTTCTCCGGCTTTTGTTGGCCCCAGTCAGAGGCTTATATCCAAGATTCTGGGCAAGACGAAGTGCCAAGTGGACAGTCCTGCCCAATACTAAATTGCCAGCTTCCCGTGCCCCCCCCCCCACCGATAACGTCCAATTAAGGCCCCTCCGCCCCGCCCCAGGAGCTGCTGTCTTCGTAACCTGTCATTGGCCCACCTTTGAAGGGCGGGGAACTGAGCCTCAGAGAAGGCAAGACTTGTCTAAAGCTGCAAAGCAAGCCAGAGCAGAAACTGGCCGCCCGGAAGCCTGTCTACCCCCTACACTTTCTGAATCCGTGGTGGCTCTCACCATTCGTATCACATCCCCTCCCCCAACCCTTGTGCTCGAGCTGCTTGGAGCCAGTCAAACTCCCTGCCCCCGGGCGAGGAGGGGTAAAGGTTGCGCAGCGGAGAGGCGGTGAACCCCTACCCTCCCCGGCAGCCGGCGGTCCCCTTTAAGAAACGGCCCCGGCGGGACTACATTTCCCAGAAGGCTTTGCCGGCGCGTTATGTAACTTTCCCTGCGTAGCGGCCTCTGGGGCAGAAGGAGGTGGAGGCGGTGGCGGCGGCGGCGGCGGCGGCTGCGGCGGCAGTTGCAGCGGCGGTGGCGGGAGCGGCGGGAGCCCGAGGCGGCGGCGCCCGCGGCCTATCGCGGGGCCCGAGCTGTGTGCCGCGGCCCGGAGTTCGGACCCGGCAGGAGCGCCGACGTGCCTGTGCCTGCCTTTGAGGAGGCGGGAGTGAGGAAAAAGGCTTAGGGCCCAGGGGGCGGGGAAGGGGGGCCGGGCCTGGATCCGCGGGGAGGCCGAGCCAGAGGCCCGACCGTGGCTCGCGCGGTCCCGGGGACACGAATCGAACGTCGGCGGCGCGGATCGAACGTCGGCGGCGGGTGGAACGCGGGGGCCCGGAGGCGCGCGTGCGGGGGCTATGGCGTCCGTGCAGGCTTCCCGCCGCCAGTGGTGCTACCTGTGCGACCTGCCCAAGATGCCGTGGGCCATGGTGTGGGACTTCAGTGAGGCCGTGTGCCGCGGCTGCGTGAACTTCGAGGGCGCGGATCGCATCGAGCTGCTCATCGATGCCGCCCGGCAGCTCAAGCGAAGCCACGTGCTCCCCGAGGGCCGCTCGCCGGGGCCCCCGGCCCTCAAGCACCCGGCCACTAAGGACCTGGCAGCCGCCGCTGCACAGGGCCCTCAGTTGCCGCCTCCACAGGCCCAGCCCCAGCCGTCGGGGACAGGCGGCGCTGTCTCAGGCCAGGACCGCTATGACAGGGCCACATCGTCGGGCCGCCTCCCCTTGCCCTCGCCCGCCCTGGAGTACACCCTGGGGTCCCGCCTGGCCAATGGGCTGGGCCGCGAGGAGGCTGTGGCGGAGGGGGCGCGAAGGGCCCTGCTTGGCTCCATGCCCGGCTTGGTGCCCCCCGGGCTGCTGGCAGCTGCGGTGTCTGGCCTGGGAAGCCGAGGTCTGACGCTGGCACCCGGCTTGAGTCCTGCCCGTCCAGCCTTCGGCTCCGATTTCGAGAAGGAGAAGCAGCAGAGGAATGCGGACTGTCTGGCAGAACTGAACGAGGCCATGAGGGGCCGGGCAGAGGAATGGCATGGGCGCCCCAAAGCCGTGCGGGAACAGCTGCTGGCGCTGTCTGCCTGCGCCCCTTTCAATGTCCGCTTCAAGAAGGATCACGGGCTGGTGGGACGGGTGTTCGCCTTCGATGCTACTGCCCGCCCGCCAGGCTACGAGTTCGAGCTGAAGCTCTTCACCGAATACCCCTGTGGTTCTGGCAACGTGTATGCTGGAGTCCTGGCCGTGGCTCGCCAGATGTTTCATGATGCTCTGCGGGAGCCGGGCAAGGCACTGGCCTCATCAGGCTTCAAGTACCTCGAATATGAACGCCGACACGGCTCAGGGGAATGGCGTCAGCTGGGGGAGCTGCTAACCGACGGTGTCCGCACCTTCCGCGAGCCAGCTCCCGCCGAGGCCCTGCCCCAGCAGTATCCAGAGCCAGCCCCTGCAGCTCTTTGCGGCCCACCCCCACGAGCCCCGTCCCGGAATCTGGCGCCCACGCCACGCCGTCGCAAGGCGTCCCCTGAGCCCGAGGGCGAGGCATCCGGGAAGATGACCACTGAGGAGCAGCAGCAGCGGCACTGGGTGGCACCCGGGGGCCCGTTCTCCGCTGACACCCCTGGCGTGCCCTCACCCATCGCCGCCCTGAAGAACGTGGCCGAGGCCCTCGGCCACTCCCCCAAGGACCCTGCTGGGGGTGGGGGCCCTGTGCGTGCAGGGGGCGCCAGCCCCGCAGCCTCCTCCGCGGCCCAGCCTCCAGCCCAGCATCGTCTAGTGGCCCGAAACGGTGAGGCAGAAGTTAGCCCCACAGCAGGGGCGGAAGCTGTTAGCGGGGGTGGTAGCGGCACCGGGGCGACCCCTGGGGCCCCCCTGTGCTGCACCCTATGCCGGGAGCGGCTGGAAGACACCCACTTCGTCCAGTGCCCCTCAGTGCCCGGACACAAGTTTTGCTTTCCCTGCTCACGGGAGTTCATCAAGGCGCAGGGTCCTGCTGGGGAGGTGTACTGCCCCAGTGGAGACAAGTGCCCGCTAGTGGGCTCCTCTGTCCCCTGGGCCTTCATGCAAGGCGAGATCGCCACCATCCTTGCTGGAGACATCAAGGTTAAGAAAGAACGGGACCCCTAGGCCACCACTGCCACCAGTCTACTGCCCATCCGCCCCCCCCCTTGCCACCCACCGCTGCTGCGGATAAATTATTCCCACCCGGCCCAGAGCCTCCCCCGCCTGTGTACATACCCCCTTCCTTATCCCAGATGGGTCCCCTCCTTATCCCAGATGGGTCCCCTGGGGTAGATGCATTGAGGGTGGGGGGAGAAAACTTGTGGCTTCTGTCCGAGGGGGTGTTTGGGGTCCCTTGACCCCTCCGGTTTCCCTCTCCCCTCCTTGGCTTGGCTTTGCTGCTGCTTGTAGTTGGAGGAGAGGTGTCCCCGCCCCTCCTTGAGAAGGGGCCTCCTGAAATCTCGCTCTTTATAAACGAAGCAAAAGCATTTTATTGCCCCCCTCCCCTACTCCCTCTCCCTCCTTCAATAAACCGAAAGATGGGTTTTTTCCTTCTTGGTCCCTTAGTTGCGTGAGATGCTGCGCCCCCTTTGGGACCGAAGTGATCCTGCAGGGGAGAGGACGTTGCCTTGTAGCCTCCAGGTGGCGCCCTTCACTCAGGTGGGCCCCACGGCTGTTTTTATAAATGCTGGCCAACTAGTCAAGCGTTCTAGCCATCAGCCCGTTTTCCAGATGACAGAACTAAGGCTCGGAGAGGGGATGGCTCTTGCGAGGGAGCCACAGCCAAGTTCGGGAATTAGCCTTCCCTTCTGGCCCATCCCCTGTATCTCCCCCGAAGGTGGAGGACTCAGTACCACCGAGGGGGAGGGTCAAGGGGCATCCGGAGGCTTCCCAGAAGGGACGGGCCGCGAGTTCTTGCTGGGCAGGGAGAGAATTAGGCCAGATTGCTAGAGGGACTGCCTGAGGAAAGAGGAAATTTACCTCATGAGGTACACTAACAGGTTCCCTGGAAACAAGGTGACTGCTTCTCGCCTCTGGTGGTGCCCTGAACTGCGCGCCCATCTCTGGAGACCAGCCTCAACGGCGGCCGCCCTAAGACACCGTGACTGGCCGGGTAAAAGGCGCTCCCCCCGCGGTCGCCTCTGATGTGCGCGGCCTTGTCCCGCACCTGTCCCGGCGGGCTGATTATTAACCAGGACTTCCTGCTCGCTGGCGTCAGGGGGCGGGGTCTGAGCGGGCCGCGGCAAAGCAGGGGTTAAGGGGAGGGGGAGGCCCCAAGAGCCAGCCCCCACCCCAGCGGCCTCCCCCGCGACCCTGAGGTGGAGATTTCGTGGAGGGGGCAAAGCCGGGCGCAAAGGCCAGGGGATGGACAGAGAGATGGGGAATGACAGTGTGTCCTGCCACCGCACAGCCCTGTCACATGGCTGTGAGACCCTAGGTTGCCCCAGGTCTCAGGAACCCAGATGTTATATCACCTAAATCTGGGAGGCCTTAATGTCCTGACCCAGCTTGGTTATCCAGGTGTCCCTCCCACACATCTCGCAGACCCCCATGCCCCAACTCGCATATATTAGGGACTCTGGGGCTTGGTCCTCCACATCTGGAGGACCCCCAGTTCTTGGACTGAGAAGTCCCTTCCCCCAGCCACCGGGTCTCAGGTGTTCTGTCACCCCTGGCACTGCCAGCCTGGGCTCTGGGCAGGGCTGGGAAAACCACCCCTGATTAAATATACCAGGCGATAAGCCAGGAGCAAGGGAGACGCTGGATGGAGCTCCATGCCTGGGCACCCCTCCTGGGCAATCTTGTGGCCTCTCCTGACCCAGCTCTGCAGACCCAAGTACTGGGTAGCTCCCCCTCCCCCATCCTCAGAGCTAGAGGCCTCCAGACACGGGGGCACTGTGCCCCAGTGGGGGCTAAAGAGCTGTGGAGGACACCTGGTCCTTTAAGAACAGCTGGTGGGTGGGTAGGGGCCAGGGGAGTCACCCCCAGCCTGGCTGGTGTGTATTCTAGATAGAGGTTGGGTTAACTATTAACAGAGCAGGCGGCCTGAACTGTGTGGGTGTAGGGGCCTGGATCAGCCCCTCTTCATTCAGTGCCAGGCTGGGGCCAGAGTGGAGGGGTTCTGGATTGATCTGGGGGATCAGCGAGTAGGTGAAGAGGCTTCATGAAAGGAGAGACAGAGACACAGAGAGAGACCCAGGGAAAGATGGAGACGACAGAGGTGGGGAGGGAGATGCAAAGAGACCAGCTCACTGAGAGAGAGAAGACAGAGACCCAGAGAGAGAAAAGGAGCTCGCTCGGAGATGAGGGAGATGAGGTAGAAACAGAGAGAGACAAACGTTCAGAAAAGAAAATTAGAGAAATATCCAGATGGGTTAAGAGAGGCTGAGATACACTGAGGAAATGCCAACAATAGAGACAGAAGGAGAGAGAAGAGCGACTGAGATGCGGAGAGAGGGAGGGAAGGAGGGAGGCTGTGAAATCAGGAAAAGGTACAGGTTTGAACTAGAGAGTTAAGACATCTTCAGACTCAAAAGTTCTATGAGACCAAGGGGGAGAACAGAGCTCTGTGAAGAAGGGCAGGGCTGGGTCTGTCTTAGTCACTTGGTCCCCATGACCAGACCTGGCTCACTGCTCACCCTCCAGTTCTCAGCTCAGCTGACCTCTCCTCCAGGAAGCCCTCCTTGAACCCTCAGTCCGTGTCAGGTGCCACTTCTGGGCTCCCACTCCCCTATCCCAGCCCTGAGCATTCGAAATCATGATTGTCTGGGGACTGGACCGTGAGCCCCATAAGGGCAGGGCCAAGGCTGTCGCAGTCACCACTGTGTCCCCAGCATTGCCCCGCACTGGCAAGTTTAAAGGATGGATAAATTAATGGACTCCTTTCTTTCAACAAATGTTTATTCATCATCCACTGTGTGACAAGCCCTGCAGTAGGTGCTGTGGATACAGCAGGGAACAGAATGCAGCCCCTGTTCTCATGGAGCTGACATTCAGGTGGGAGATACAGACCCATAAAATGTGACAGCCATGGCGGTAAATCCGAAGAAAAAATAAACCAGGGAAAGGAGATAGAGAATGGTGGAGATTGGTATTTTAAAGAGGGAGGTAGGGGGAATTCCCTGGCGGTCCAGAGGTCAGCACTCCATGCTCTCACTGCCGGGGGCGTGGGTTCAATCCCTGGTCAGGGAACTAAGATCCCATGAGCCACGTGGCCCGGACCAAAAAAAAAAAGAGGGAGGTAAAACTGAGATGAAACTAAAAACTAAGGGAGGTGAGTGAGCGAGCCACGGGCAATCTAGGGGGATAGCAGCACATGCAAAGGCCCTGAGGTGGGAGCCAGCTTGGTTCATTCCAGAAGCGAGGTGACCAGTGCAGCTATGGCATGAGAGAGAGTCATAAGATTGAGGTCAGAGGGATAGTAGGGTAGGGAGTGTTGGGGGCCCTGTCTGCCATGGTAAGGACTTTGGATTTAGTTTTAATGGGAACAAGTAGAGGGTTTCAAGCACTGAGGGAAGGGATGAAGCAAATGAGACAGAAAAAGCAAGGAATCAGCTAGGATAGACAGCATCCCGTTCATCTCTGTGTCCAGGGCTCAACAGAGGGCCTTAGTACAGATGCCCAGTGACAGTGTGCGCACGAGTGAATAAGACCCAAATTGACAGAGAAAGAGTCAGAACGACATTAGATGGATGGACAAACTCCCAGGGAGAAGCCAGGTAAGGACCCGGGGGACGCCCAGGGACAGCAGACACAGACAGACAGACAGCAGCCCAGCTGAGAAGTCCTATTCCTTCCAGAACCCTCCCCACCCGGAAACCTTCCCTGGAGCTGGAAAAATTCCCCAGGCCCCCCTGCCCGCCTTGCCCTGTGGCGTGCCCACTCACACCTCAGGCAGAGGAAGCTGGCAGGCCTCACAGGAACCTTTCTGTGAGGGGGGAGTAGAGGCGGGCGGGCGGGTGGCAGGGACGAAGGGAGAGGAGTGGCGGGCAGGCAGGCAGCGGGCAGCAGCTACACAAAGGCCCCAGTGTCTGCCCCTCCTGCCCCCGGGTACAGATATAAATAATATGTACATATACCTTTAAATATACACACACACACACACACACACACACACACACACACACACCAGTGGGCTGGGGTGGGAGGCTGGGGGCCACACACTTCCCTAAGGACCCTGATATGGGAGAGGTCTGCTCCTGTGGGGCTTGGGGGCTCAGAGACCCACAGAGATAGTGACCAAGACTGAGCGGCTCGAGCTGAGAGGGGCACAAGGATAGAAGGGCGAGAGAGAAACTTACAAAGTGCGAGAGACAAACAGAAAGAGACTGGCCGACTGCGACGCAGTGTTAGAAACCAAGACTGGCTCAAATGGAGACAGATCAGGAAAGCAGAGAAATCAAACTTCACTGAGAAAAGACAGAAAAAGTCAGAGGTAGAGGGGCAGTGACAGAAGGAAGACACGGATCATTCCCGAGAAAGGCAGAGACACAGAGAAACCCAGTTGAGAGGAAGTAGGGACAGAAAGAAGCAGAGAGGCCAGCAGACGTCCAGAGAGGGACAGAGAGAGAGGGAGAGAGAGAGAGAGAAGCCGGCAGGCAGGCAGGGCCAAGGCTGGGGGCTTGGGAAGGCTGGTGACCGTGGAGGGGGAGGGTCAGGGCACGTCTCCAGTTTAGGGGCACCGCCTGTGCAGCTCTGGTCCAGCCCAGTCCAGGGCAGGCTAAGGAGCAGGGAGTGGAGGTGAGGGAGGTGGCCCTTGGGTTCCGGATCTTGGTGTTTACCTGGGGCAGTCATTGCAAACAGGCGCTCAGCCTGGCCCATGGCAGAGTGAGGGTGGGATGGGCTGGGCCCCAGCTCTGGGCACCAGTGGGCCCGACACGCCCACCTGTGGCCTGGGTGGTGAGTAACACACACGGTGACACCTGGGTAGATGGTGACACATAGGGGGACAGACACGGTGACACACAGGGACAGATATAGGCAGACCCAGAGTGTCTGAGACATAAACAGGCCCATAGAAGCCAGTGACAGAGACACACTGTAATAGACACAGTGACAGAGACCAGGACACAATGATGGGCAAACATAGTGTTAGGCTTAGAGACACAGCAACAAAACACAAGGACAGAGGACACAGTGACAGACACAGAGAAGACAATGATAGAACAGTGACATACATGCATACCCAGTGACACAGCACTGCAACACCTACAGAAACCCAGTGAGAAGACACTGACACAGAGACGTACAGGCACACACAACACACACTCACACACTGATCAGACAAATCATGGAGTAACACAGAAGCCTGCAAACACCTTGACATTGACACAGACTCATAAACCTCCCTGGCTGCTGGCTTCTGGGGTGCCCCCTCGGCCTCCAGGAGCAGGGTGTGAGTGGCAGTGACCGTGAGGGAGGGCTTGGGACCCCAGGGCCCTTCTGTGCAGCTGTTGCCCCTCCTATGCTCTAGAATAGCGTCCTGGTTAAGGGCACTGGCTCTGGACCTGGGTTCAAGTCCTAGCTCCCCACTCACTACCTGTGTGACCTTGGGCAAGTCACTTCATTTCTTCATGCCTCACTTTCCCCAGTAATAAAATGGGTGGTGGGAAGGATTGAGTCTATCGATTCTGTAAGGTGCTTACATAATGCCAGACACATGGTAAGCCCTCGTAGCTGTTGTTATTATTATTATTATTAATTATTATTATTATTTTCATCATCATCATCTCATGTCTTATGCCCACAGGGGGGACCCTGCCTTGGCCTCTGTTTCCCCACTCACGGTCCCTCCCTTGGACTATGTCACCTAAAGCCCACAAGCCGTGCCCAGGTCCATCTGTCCCAGCCCAGGCTTCTCTGTGTCCCCATGGCTATCCCTCCATCCCTGATCCCTAGCGTCCTCATGTCTGTCCATGCGTCCCATGTCTGACTGCGGTACTTTTCCATTGCTGGCCACCAGCCGGCTGTCCCTGGGGTAGGGGTCACACCTGCCCACGCCAGCCGAGCCGGTGGCCACCAGACACCCTGACGGATGGCCCCACCCTCCCCCCCAGGACCCTACAACAACACCCACCCCTCCGGCCACCTGAGGTCCCCACTGGGGCGGCCTGAGGCCTGAGCCTGGGGACAGGAAGCCCCAGGCCTGGCTGCCCTGAAAGCCTCTTTCAGCCTGGGCCTCCTCCCGCTGCCACCGACTCCTCCTGCGGAATAATATTTGGGCTGTTGGCCGGGGGGCGGGGGCCAGATCCGGAGGCCGCCTGGGAGAAGCCAGAAACCGCAGGGCTTCCTGCCTCGGGCCGGCCTGACTCTGGGAGAGACCCCCAGGCCCGAGGGAGGGGGGTGGGCACCCAGGGAGACTGAGGGCCTTTCTCTCGACACCAGTTGTTTTTTCCAGGAACCAGGAGGAATTCCCCAGCCTGCCCAGGACAGCGAGGCTGGTGGGACGGCTGACTGGGAGCCAGCACGGCAGGGGGCGGGGGAGGGGGTGACACGCAGCCGGCAGGGCGGGCACGGTGACAGAAATAGAGGGCCTGGCCTGCGAGGTGGCAGGTAGAGGCGGAAACTCAGGGAGCTGGGAGAGAGAGACCAGAGGAGGAGGAGAGAGGCCAGAGAGCCAAAGGAGTGGGGGGAGGCGGACCCCAAGAGAGGAAGACCCAGAGCCCCCAAGGGAAGGAGGGAGCGATCCAGAGGCCCGGAGAGAGGGAGGACGGAGTCGAAGCAACGGAGAGGATGAAGAGAGAGAGCAAGGCAGAGAATATGAGAGACAGAGGCACAGAGAATGAGCGAGCATTTTCCCATAAACCAAGGGACAGAGATAAAGGCACAGAGAGAGAGGTAGGGACATAGATGACACTAAGAAACAGAGAAAGATGGACACACAGGGACTGGGAGAAACATCTCTCCCCCTCCCCCGCTCCCTCTCTCTGTCTCTGTCTGTCTGTCTGTCTGTCTGTCTGTCTGTCTCTCACACACACACACACACACACACACACACACACACACACACACACATGCACGCGCGCATAAAGAGACAGCCTTTGGTCTTTGAATGACTGACTGACTAAATGAATGAGTGGCTAGAGAGCCAACAACCAAGTAAGACAAACGCAAACTAAGGAAAACACACCTGCTTCAGCCTGGCGGAATGACCTTGGCCCAGTCCCTTCCCATTCTGGGTCTCTGTTTCCACTCTGTGAAATGACGGGCGTGAGGAACACAGTTGTGTTTCACAGAGCCATCCCTCGGAACCTCTGAGCCACAGATATCAGACTCAGAGCCCAGGCAGAGACCTGGAGGAATAGAAACACCCAGACCCCAAACCCAGAGGCTCCCAGAAGCCCCCAGCACCCGAAGGGGGACCCAGCTCCTTTCCCACACACCTGCACTTGAAAGAGACAGACACACCAGGGCCAGTCAACACACGCACACACACAGCCACAGCAGTCACAGGCACACAGCAAAGACAGGCATAATACACAAACACAGACATACTTCTTAAAAAAAAATACAGACACATGCTGATTCCCAGACATACACATGAAACACAAAATGACCCACAACGCCGATGTAGTCACACGTAGACTCCTTAAGGCAGCAGGTATGTAGACAAATGGACATACAGAGACACACATCCAACAGAGTGAGACCCAGAGGGTCCCAGGGATAGGTGTATAAGAGAACCACACACACAAAACAATAAAGGAAACACGCACACGAGTCTGATATCCCGAGACACCGACAGTAAGCACATACCCAGGGGAGGAACAGACATACAAACTCACACAGTTGAGGGATACAAACAATAGAGAACACCCTGCAGCAGACCACAGGGACCTCAATGGCCGAAGTGATATCCTATGACCCACAGAGGCACAGGCGCACGCACGCGCACACATCCAAACAGATAAACTAACACACACCCTGTCTCCTTCAGTTAGCACCCTGTTCCTCCCTTCTCCTCCTCCCTAGCTTAACCAAAAATCGAGCAGCCCCTGGGCTCCCTGAACCCTGGCGCTAGAGGCATGTGTCTGGAGAGTGGGGGTAGGGAGATGGCCTTGGTCACTGCAGAGCCACCTCCGCCTGCTGCCCTGGCCCCACTGCTGCAGGGGCTGCTATCTGTGAGCAAACTGTCCTTGGGGTCAGGGACAGCAAAGAGCCAAAGGTCAGGTCGATGCCTCCCCCAGCCCTTCCCCCAGAGGCAGCCAGCTCTTGGGGGCAGGAAGGAGAGGGGGACAGGGGACAGCAATTCAGGTGTTTAAGCCTCACAGGGCCCACTCGCCAAGGAAAAGAGACATGCAATGAGAGGCAGAAATGGTGCCTTTAATGGTCATACACAGCCAGTATCCCGCTTCCCAGGCAAGAACCAGACTTCAGTAGAAATTCCCCACACCCTAACCAGTCCTTTCTGGTTTCTCCTGGACCGGAGCGGGGGATGGGCTCCAGGAAAAAACCGAGGAGTATCCTCATCGCCGTCCCTCACTCAACTCACACCGGAGACAGTGGTGACATGGCCAGCGCAGGGGCTGTTGGTGGCCACCATGATGCACAGTGGTACACTGGTTATGGCAGCCGGCCAAGATGGTGGCGATCACAGCGCCCAGTGGGCCAGCGTCACCCTCACGTCCAAAGGCTCAGCCAAGGGGACGTGCATCACGGCGCCCAAAGGGCCAACCAAGATGTCATCCCAGATGGTGGCCATCAGGACACCCACTAGATCAACCAGTAACATCAATCAACATGGCAGTCTTCACAGTACTCAACGGGCCCACCAAGATGTCAATGGCAGTCATCACAGTAGCCAGTGGATCAACAACAATGCCCACAGAGATGGCAGTCACCGCAGTGAGTAACAGACCGGCCAGGATGTGAACTGACAGGACAAGCAAGGTGTCCCCAGGAGGATCAGGCCCCGAGAGCCTGACGGTGTGAGCTACCGCCATACCCCACCCACCACGCCCCCACCCCCCTGCTAGGACGCGTTAAGCAGAGAGCGGGAATAGAGGCCCTGGTAGTAGATCCCAGGCTCCCCACCCTCCGCCCCGTAGCCCCCAAATCCCACGTCCAGTTTGGGAGGTGCTGGTGGTGTCTGTTCCGACATCAGGTTGTTGATGGAGAAAGGGTGGTTGAAGTTGTAGGGTGCATCCAGCTTCAGCTCCCCCGGGAGCTCCAGGCCAGTGAAGTAGGGTGTGGAGGAAGGGGGTGAGCCACAGTCCAGAGTCCCCACATCTTCCCCACCCTGGGCCTCAGGTTCGGGGGCTGGAGGCTGGGCCTGCGGCGGAGAGGTGACTGTGGCAGCGGGGGTGGTGGTCGACGAGGCTGACCCCGCACTGTTCCTGGAGGCGGAGGTCCCGCCGCCCCCTTTCTTCACCTTCTCCTCCAGCTTGAAGCGCTTCTGGCGGCGCAGGTAGCAGCCATTCTCAAACATGTTACCTGAGCTGGGGTGCAGGGCCCAGTAGGAACCCTTGCCCGGCTTGTCTGGAGAGCGCGCCACCTTGACGAAGCAGTCGTTGAAAGACAGCGAGTGGCGGATGGAGTTCTGCCAGCGCTGCTGGTTCTCCCGGTAGTAGGGGAAGAGGTCCATGATCCACTGGTAGATCTCGCTCAGGGTCAGCATCTTGCCCGGCGCCTGCTGGATGGCCATGGTGATGAGCGAGATGTAGGAATATGGCGGCTTGGCATGTGCCAAGGGCCGCCGGTACCCTTTCGGCATCTCCTTCCCATGCACCAGCCCCGGTCCCGGGCCCCCATACCCTGAGCTGCTGCCGCCACCACCGCTGGCACCCAGGCCTGGGAAGGTGGGCCCCAGGGGTGCTGTGGGCGCTGGGGGCGCCAGGGGTCCAGTGGGCAGTGGGGAGGCAGGGAGCCCCCCCGGCGGGTAGGGAGAGCTCAGAGGGTTCAGGGTCATGTAGGAGTTGAGGGGGGCCATGGTGGGTACTGGGGTCACCGGAGAGTAGACCTATCGGGAAAGAAAGAGAAACGGCGAGTGGTGAGTCTCTACTCTGTTGGTAAGCAAAGGGTCACTGGACCCATTGTGTGTCCATCTGTCTGTCTGTCTTGCCTCCTCTGTAAACAGCTGTCTGTTGAAGTCTCTCCCTTTCCCCCCTCCTCATGCACCTCCCTCCCTGACCCCATCCCCCCACGCTCCCATATACTGAAGCTCACGCTTTAAGTGGTTCTCAAAGTGTGATCCAGGACACCCTGGGGAGTCTCCAAGACTTTTTTAGGGTATCCATGAGGTCAAAACTATTTTCATATACTGAAAGTTATAAGATATGACTAGCCTTTTTCACTCTCTTTCCCTCATGAGCGTAGAGTTTTCTAGAGGCCACATGACAGGTGATATTGCAATAGACCAAATGTAGAAGCAGCTAGGAAAATGCAGCTGTCTTCTACTGAACCAGACACTAAAGAGATCTGCAAAAATGTAACTGTGCCACCCCTCTCACTAAATGTTTTGAAATGGTTATTTTAATAAAAATATATTGCTTATACTAACACATTGTTGCTATTTTAAAATGAATTAATGCCTATTTTTAAAACGCCTCAGTTTTAATTTTGAATGCTGTTAACAATCACTATAACCCCAATCAATAAAAACTGTTTGGGGTCCTCAATAATTTTAAGAGTGTGGACTTCCCTGGTGGTGCAGTGGTTAAGAATCTGCCTGCCAATGCAGGGGACACGGGTTCGAGCCCTGGTCTGGGAAGATCCCACGTTCCACAGAGCAGCTAAGCTCATGTGCCACAACTACTGAGCCTGCGCTCTAGAGGCCGCGAGCCACAACTACTGAGCCAGCGAGCCACAACTACTGAAGCCCGTGCGCAACTACTGAAGCCCGTGCTCTGCAACAAAAGAAGCCACCGCAATGAGAAGCCCACGCGCCGCAACGAAGAGTAGCCCCCGCTCGCCGCAACTAGAGAAAGCCCGCGCGCAGCAAGGAAGACCCAACGCAGGCAAAATAATAACTTTAAGAGTGTAAAGAGGTCCTGAGACAAAAAAAAAAAAAAATCAAGAACTGCTGATTTATCTAATAATGGAACCTATATGTGTACTTTTTTTTTTGATGTGGACCATTTTTAAAGTCTTTATTGAATTTCTTACAATATTGTTTCTGTTTTATGTTTTGGTTTTTTGGTTGCGAGGCACGTGGGATCTCAGCTCCCCCACCAGGGATCAAACCTGCACCCCCTGCATTGGAAGGCGAAGTCTTAACCACTGGACTGCCAGGGAAGTCCCTATATGTGCACTCTTGTCCATCTAGCCATCATCTTTTAGGTTATACAATTACAGTTTTTATAGGTCAAAAGCATTTGAAAATCAGAACTCACATATTTCTACCTAATATATGTCATCTATTATATATCATCAAATCTAAGACATCACTTCGTAAGCTGCAGTATTATTTTAAGTATCAATAAGAATGGAAAAAAACACTGTCAATTATAATCCCTAGACACCATTGACTGTAAAACCCATTCCATTTTCAGATATGTTCAAATGGGGGGAAAATGTGCCTCTTAGCTCAGTGAAATACAGTAGACATTGCTATGTCCTTGTAAGTAACTATATAATCTCTCAGTTATTCAATATTTCTTGGCCTACTCTGTGCCGGCACTGCTCCAGGCACTTCACAGCAAAGGTCCGCTTTCATCTTTACAACCACACTATGGGGGAGGCACTATCATGACACCCATTTTACAGCTGAGCAAGCTGAGGATCAGGGAGGTTGTCCAGGGGTCGCACAACAAGGAAGGAAAAGAACGGGGATTCTGAATCCAGGCAGTCTGGCTCCAGATCGGTGTTCTGGATCAAGCTATAAAAGCAGTGACCAAGACAGACTGAAATGCCTGCCCTCAGGGAGCTGTCAGTCTAGCAGGAAGTGAACAAGATAAGCAAGGAAAATAGGAAGCATGGTGGATGGTTATTTCTCTTTCTGTGTGCATTTACCCCTTTCATCCCCTGTCTTCCATCCTTTCTCTGTCAATCTTCCATCTGCCTGTCTGCCCCGCTCCCTCCCCATGAGGGAGGGTGGTCTCATGGCACTGGGGGCGGTGCTATAGCTCTGGTGGGAGCCACCTCTGCTATGAATCAGTGTGTCCCATCTCATTCCCTTGTCACTTAAGTGTCTGCACGTCCAAAGGTCCAGAAAGAAAAGGGAAATGCCAGGGTCACTCAGGGAGTCAGGGGCAGGTGGTAACCAACCCAGGTCTGCGTTCTAGTAGAGAAACTCTCCCCTCTCTCTTTCACATGACTGTCCAGGTAGTTCTTTTCTCCTATGACGCTGAATCTCCCTGTGGCTCTGTGTGTATCTGTCCATCTCCTTCCCTGTCTCAGTACCTCTATACTCCTTCCCTCACCCCCTCCCCACGTCTGTCTCTCTCCCCTCCCCACGCTCTCTCCCTTTATCTCTCCCTGTCTCTCTCTCTCCTCATCTTTCTCTCCCTCATGTCCCCTGCCTCTGCCTTTCTTTCCTTGCGACTCTCCCATACCCCATCTCTCTCTCCCTCTGTCCCCCCCCCCCACCCCGCATCTCTCGCATCTCTTTCTCCCTGCCTTGGCACTCTCTCTTTCTGTCTCTCTCTACCCCACTCCTCTCCCACCCTGTTCTTTCTTTCCCCTTCAGCACGTCTTTGCATCTCTCTGCCCCTTGCTTCAGCACCACCATCTCCCCAGAAGTCTCACATTGAAATTGGAGCCACAGCTACTCCCCTCCCCCACGCACTGGTCTCCCCCCACCCCCCCACCCCGCCCCGGGTTGGCTGGTTCTCGCCCCTCCCTAAGAGTAAGGGAAGAGGGTCCTTCAGAGAGAGGGGAGAAGGCGATGGACTCAGGGGGATCCACAGAGAGGTCCTAAATCCCTCTACAACCCCCTACATTTCTCCAACTCAGTCAGACTCTCCTGTATCACAGAGGAAGACAGACTGGGACCCCAGAGCCCTCCTCTTCTGGCTCCCCATCCACCCGGAAGTCCTCCTTGAGGTCTGACCTCAAGCACTCCAGCTGCCCTAATCCACCCTAGGCTTTCACATGCCTGGGGCTGGGATGAACCCCCAGTGTCCGGGTCTGAACCGGATCTCCCCAGCGAGGGCGGGGCTGAGATTGGGGGGAAGCCCTCAGGGGACCTGCACGCCCACCCCAGGAGGCTGGAATTTCTCCCCTTTCATTTCCTTATTGTCTCTGGAGGAGGGTGTGACAGGGAGAAGAAGGAGGCAGTGTGAAGCTACAAGCTACTTTCTAACTCTGGTCCCAGCCTAGGACCTCAAGCGGCTCCCCCCACACGCCAAGAGGCTTTAGGTTTTCCACCTCTAAAATTGGGGGGCAGTTGGACCAGCTGATCTGTGAGAACGAGAGGCCAGTGGCGATGCCTTAGGGCAATAACTTTCCAGTTTCCTTCCAGACAGGGAGCCAGCCTGGGGAGGTCAACATCACCCCAGCAGGAGGGGGTGGTGGGCAAGAAGTAGTTTGGGGGCCCCTTCAGTTCTCAGTTGCTGAGTGAGTGCAGATGTTTCTCCCCACATTGTTCTGACCCAGGGGGAGGAGGTCGTTCAGTTGATGGGAAAGCTGAGGAGACCCTCAGACAGTATGTCCACTTCCAGCCCCCTATATGTCAACTCTTCCAAAATATGCCCCCAAATGCTATCTCTAGACTGTCCCTCAATTTCAGAGACAATTTCCACACAAATTGTCCCCTACTAAACGTCAGGTTTTGCCCCGAATAATGACTCCTTCAGCCTAGACCCCCGCAATTTACTTCTTAAGATATGCCTCCAAAACACTGATTTGTAGTTGGTACCCTTAAATCAGGTCCCCAGACTCTGAACTATGTGGGGGGTTCAGCCAGGATCCCCCAATACCTGGGAGTCTCCACCTCCAACCTGGTCTCTGCCTTCCCCCCCATATAACTGACATCTCCAGCTGCCCAGGCTCCACCTCTCAACACTCCCAATCCCTTCCCTGCACCACCCCACGTGCACCTCACACCTCCACAGCCCCAGGACTGGCCCCTCCTGGGCACCTTGCCAAGCCCTGTAGGCCTGGGTATCCAGGAGTCTCACCCTACAGCTTCAAACCCCAGACCCAGGACTCAGGCACTCTGGGGCCCCTGTAAACCCCAGACCTTGGTCTCTTTGGAGAACTCAACCATTCCAGTCCCATACCCCACCTCAAGCCCACAGTCCCCTTCCATCAGAAACCCAGGTATCCAGACCCCCATAACCCTCTGACTAGGACCCCTCCACTTCACAATGTTGACTAGGGAGAGAGCACGCTCAGGAGAAGGAGTCCTTGCAGCAAGAGGAATGGGAGTTAGACCTGGGGAGGGACTTCCCGGCGGCTAGGGTGAGCGAATTAAGATACATCCCTGCCCCCTACTCCAGGGAAATCTTGTCCGAGATGGGACTGGTGAGGACATTAGCAATTAGTGGAGATTGCTGGAAGGTGGAGTGGGGGCGGGGATGGGGGGGTGTGAAATCTGAAACCCTCCAGACTCCAACAAGGAGAATCCCTGCCGAGGGTCTCTGATAACAATTAAACCACTGAAGTTCAGCTGGGAGGGGTGAGGGTCATTAGTAGGGATGGGGGGCTGGGGTGGAGACCGACCCCTCCACTGCCAATGCTGTTGCCGACATGCCCTAATCTCAGGATCCCGACTCTGACCCCTATCTATCCGAGACCCAACTCTTAAATCACCTGTTATTTCACACTCCCCAGACCAAGCTTCATCTCTGATCACCTTCATCTCTTATACCCGAGCACCAGCCCCCATTTCTGACTTTGACGTAGTCGCAGCCCCAATCCTTATCCCGGAACCCCAATTCTTATTTCTACAGACCCCCATCTTTAACACTAATTTCTAGTCATGAGCTCCCAGCTCAGATTTCCCTCAATGGTGACCTCCCTCTCCCATCTCTTAGTCCCTTATATTTTCCCCAGTTTCGAACCCCATTTCCTAATCCCCCAGCTCTGTCCGTATCCCGGAGTTCTGAGTCTTATCTTTGGTCTGTTAATTTTAATTCCTTGTACTTTGGGTCCCTGACACTCAGCCCTCACATTTAAGCTATGACTTGACCCTTGCCTAAATCTTCCTGACTCCCGTTTAAGCCCTCACTCTGACTAGCCTGCCTAAACCGCGCTCCCATGCATTGTCCCCCGTCCCTGACTCCTACACCTGGTCACCGTGTCTCTAGTTCCTCCGCTCCCCAATTCTATTTGGAGCCCCCACTTGAGTCCACACCCCGGTCCTTGCCCCCATTTAGGCCCGCACCCTGATTCCTGCCCCCCCGCCCCCATTTCCCGCTCCGCCATCCCCGAGGACACACCTCGCCCGCCTCCGGGTAGTAGCTCCACTCGGCCAGGTCATGGGCCTCCATCTTCACCGAGCCCAGCATCCCCCGGGCCTGCGCCCCCACCCGCCCCCGCTCCGGCCCGGGGGGGAACCAAGCGCTTCGGATCTCTCAGCCGGCACGGCCTGAGTTCCGACCGGCGCCCGTCTGTCCGACCGCCCAGGGTCCCAGCCTTCCCGGGCGCCACGGGAGGCGGCCACGCTTTATAGCCGGGACACCCCCCCCCGCCCCCCCGCCCTCGCCCTCGCCCTCGCCCGCCCTGGGCTCCCCTCCCGCCTCCCCGAGGGCGGTGCGCCCGGACTGGGGCGCCCCCTGCGGGATTGCGAGGAGACAGACCTCAGGCGCCGGGAGCCGCAGCCCGGGGACGCGAGAGCTGGAGATGGCTGACGAGTGAGGAGCTACAGGTGGGAGACACTGCTGATACTAAAAGCCTCGAGGGCAGAACTCTAGGGCCCTTCTATCCAGGGGGTTTCATCATCTCGACAGGAGCAGGCGAACAGAGCCCAGCAAGACTGCCGCGGAGGAAAGGAGGCTCAGAGCCGAGTGGTCTCCAGGGGTCCCGATGTGTTACTACAAGAACCTGTAGGAGCTCCTCGAAACCACATTTCCCATTGGACGGACTGGAAGACTGAAGCTTCTGATAGCTGGAAATGCTCCATACTGTGTAAATGGTCAGGATCAAGGGTTGAGGGGATCGAGGCCTCTGCTCAGACCCCGCTGAGGAAACAGACCACCTTCCAGACCTAGGAGCTTCGCCTCCCGGACTCTCCACTCTCTCTAACACCTGCCGTCCAGGGACCCAGAACTACTGTGAACTCCATTTCCCAGAAGCCTCTATCCCCCTTTCCTTCCGGACCCCGTCAAAGGACTACATTTCCCAGGAGGCATGGCTCCCGAAAGCCGGAAATGAAGGGCTGTCCCGGCGTCGTAGGGGGCGGAGAGCGGAAGGCCGGTCGCGCGGCAGAAGGTAGGGGCGGGGTACTGCCGCAGAGTGGACTCCATTTCCCAGCGACCCTCCGTGCACGGCGCGTGCGCAGTGTCACGGCGGCGAGCGGAAGATGGCGGTGGCGTCTGTGAAGAGGCGCTGCTGAGGGGGCGCGAGGGGGACGGAGGCCTGAGCCGCGGTGAGAGGGGGGGGCGGCGTGGGGGCCCGGGGACGAAGGGAGGAAGGACCCTGAAAGGGCAGGGGCGCTGCCGGGGGGAGTGGGGATGCTGAGAGGGGAAGGGAGCAGTGACGCTCGGGACCCCAGTTTCTTCCCCAGTTCTGGACCCTCCCGTGGCTCCCCAGTGCCCTCAGGGCAAAGTTCCAACGTGGCCCCCAAGGCGCGTCCGCCCCGCCGGCCTCAGCTCTGCCTCTTTGCTCGTTCCTCACGTCGCACAGCTGCACTGGCCTTTCGGTTCCTGAGACTCGCCATACGCCTTCCCGCCTCAGGCTTTTTGCACATGCCGTCCCCCTATGTCTGCAACATCCTTTTACTCATTCCGCCTGGCTGACTCCCATTCATTTTTCGGGTCTCGGCACCAACGTCACTTCCTCTGCGAAGCCCTCCTTTCCCGCTCTCCGTCCCGAAGTCCGCCTCTTAAACGCTCTTATAGGTTCCTGTGCCTTTCCTTCATGTCACTTGGCGGGGGGTCTCATTTGTTATTGGACCTTTATTTGTGTGGCTCTTTAGTTATGTCTGTGACCATGAGCTCCATGGAGGCAGGGAGGTGTGTGTTGGTCACCGACGTGTTTCCCAGCACAGCGCGGTCGCGCCGAAAACTCCCAGTTAATGCTCGTTGAATGATGAAAGATTTTCGTGGGGCCACTCTATGTATATGCGGGGAGTCGTCATATTCCCAGGTGGGAGTGGGGCGGTGGGACCGGGAGGGAAGGGGAACCAATGATTGTTGGTAATAGCAAAAGACTACAAACACCCCAAATGTTCTTTAGTAGGGAGACTGGCAGAGGAGAAACACAGATAACAGCCACATAATAAAATATCATGCAGCTGTAAAAAGGAATGAGGGAAGGGGGGCAAAAAAGGAATGAAATATAGAGAGTGGGCTCCAGCATATATTAAGTGAAAAGCGAAATGAAAGACAGTGTTTATCATACGCTCCTTTTTTACAGAAGAAAAGGAAATATGTATATACGTTTAAACAAGAAAGAAAGAAACCAAAAAGTGGAAGAGGAAGAACATGGTAAAAAGTTTGGGTGGATCACTGTGAAAGGTTCATCGTGAAAAAGTTCACTGTGTTCTGATGGGAAACAGCAGTATACTGGATTGTTGGGAACGGACCTAGCAGGGGGAAGCAGTTCCTTTAGAGAGGCAGTCCAGCACAGCAGTGAGAAGGCTGGATTCTGCAGCCATACTGCTAGGTCTGCATCTTACAGGTTGTGAGCCTTTGATCAAGTGATTTTACCTCCTTGGACTTAAAATTTCCTCATCTGTAAAATGGAAATTAAAAATAGTACTTAGCTTGGAATCTAGAAAAATGGTACAGATGAACCTGTTTGCAAGGCAGAAATAGAGACACAGATGCAGAGAACAAACGTATGGACACCAAGTGGGGGGGACGGGGGGGTGGGATGAACTGGGAGATTGGGATTGACATATACACAGTAATATGTATAAAATAGATAACTAATGAGAACCTGCTGTAGAGCACAGGGAACTCCACTTCACTTCGCTGTACAGTAGAAACTGATGCAACACTGTAAAACAACTATACCCCCATTAAAAAAAAAAAACAGTACTTCAAAGAGTTGGTGTTGTGAGGTTTAAATAAGTTACTGTGTGTGTTAGAATTGTGCCCAGCACATATTAAATGTTCAATAAATATTAGCTGTTATTTTTCAAGGATTCTAGAGCCAAAGGGTAGGGATACTAAGCCCAGTGATTGTAGAAGCCCTTCGGCATTCACGCAGGAGATTTTTATTGAATACTTACGAGGTGCCAGCTCTGTTCCGTGCTGGGGATAGAGAAAGTGAACACACACACACACACACACACACACACACACACACACACACATCTCTGCCCTCATGGAGCTTATAAATATGTAGTGTGTTGATGATAATAAATGCCACGGAGAAAAATAAAGCAACACAGATGGGGACGGAGAGGAAATGGAAATTTGAAATGGGATGCTCAGAGAAGACCTCATGCTGGGATATTTGAGTTGAGACCTGAAGGAAATAAGGAGGGAGGGAGTTGTGCCAGTCTCTGAGGGGAGGGGTATCCCAGGCAGAAAGAAGAGAAGCCCTTGGAGGAGAAGGCTTGGAGGAAGGGGTATGATTGGCATGATGACAAGGAGGCCGGTGTTGCTGGAGCAGGGAGAGCCGAGAGGGAAATGAGGGCAGAAGTAGAAGGGACCAGATCACATAAGGTCTTCTAGGCCTTGGTGAGGAGTTGGCTCCGACTCTGAGCAGGATGTGGGGATGACAGGCAGCAGGGAGACTAGGAAGGAGGTTGTTGGATAGTCATTCATTCAGCAGATACCTGTTGAATAAACTACTGTGTACAGTAAATCTCTTTTAAAAGATGCACCTTTTTCACCCTCCTCAAATTATTGTTAACAGTTTATGCAGTAGCCTTCTGAAACTAATCTACTCCTCAAAATCGTCCTGAGAGGGAAACACTGCTACCATCCCTGTTTGACAGAAGAGGCAGCTGAGACCCAGCTGTTGCTTGCCTCCGGTCATTCTGTGTATACATACACAAACTTGACAAAAGTCAGTTGAATTGTATACATTCTTCTGTGATGCAACAGGCTGTCACTGTCATCTTTTCATGATGATAATACATTGAGATCCAACCTTTTTTTTTTTTAACTATATTCTCCCTTTTCTACTTTCTGGTTTCTCCTTTCAGTTTTTTTTTTTTCTTTTTTTAACATATACACATGTTTTCCTTTCTTTTGTAAAACGGGAGCATACAGTAAACATTGTCTTCACGTTACTTGCTTTTACTTAAAATGTGCTAGAGCCCACTGTTTATCAGTGTATAGAGAGATTTTCCTCATTCCTTTTTTTTTTTCCTTCCCTCATTCCTTTTTATAGTTACATAGTGTTTTATTATGTGGATGTATCATAGTTTTTCGGCCAGTCTCCCTATTTGAGAACATTTGTGTTGATAATAGTCTTTTTTTTTTTTTTTTAAATAAATTTATTTATTCATTTTTGGCTGCGTTGGGTCTTCGTTGCTGCACGCGGGCTTTCTCTAGTTGTGGCGAGCCGGGGGTACTCTTTGTTGCGGTGCGAGGGCTTCTCATTGCGGTGGCTTCTTTTGTTGTGGAGCACAGGCTCTAGGCACATGGGCTTCAGTAGTTGTGGCTCGCGGGTTCTAGAGCGCAGGCTCAGTAGTTGTGACGCTCGGGCTTAGTTGCTCCGCAGCATGTGGGATCTTCCCGGACCAGGGCTCGAACCCATGTACCCTGCATTGGCAGACGGATTCTTAACCACTGCACCATCAGGGAAGCCCGATAATAGTCTTCTGCTATTAGGAATAGTGCTGTAATTCATACCCTTCTTATTTGTTAATTTTGCCAGTGTGACTTCAGGACAGATGCCCAATAGTCCCCCACCTCCGGCCTTTTAAAGCACAACTCCATAGTAATCCAGAAAATGGCAGAAATATAATTTAATTAGGCCTTCTCTGATGCATTGAGTACTTAACTACGTACAGGACTCTGACTGGCGCTCCTCAGAGCTATGTTTTAGGAAGCTTGCTCTGGTGTCCAGTCCAGAGTACAGCCCTGATGGAGAGACAGGAGGCACTGAGACCAGTGAGGTGGCTGCTCTGTGTTCCTTTGTTCAGTCATTCAGCAGGTGTTTGCGGTCAGCCCATTATATGTAAAGTACTGGAGGTGAGGCTCAGTACTCCATGAGGTACTGCCTCTGAGCTGGGAGACATCAGTCTCCCCCAAGTTGCAATCTCATGGACACGTACAGTCTGATCCAGACTCTGGAAGCGGGAGGGGCTTCAAAAGACCCAACAGAGACCCAACAGGCTAGAAAGGAGGGTTGAGCCCTTTGCAGCTAGTGAGGTAAGGTGCAGAGCTTGATCTATCCTCTTCTCCAGGGGGTACCAGGCAGCAGCCATGGCAGGCAGCAGCGGGGACAGCGTCACTCGCCGGAGCGTGGCATCACAGTTTTTCACACAAGAGGAGGGGCCGGGCATTGATGGCATGACCACATCAGAGAGAGTGAGTATGGAGAGAGGGGTTTGGAGTGGGGAGGCACAGGCCCTGTCTTTGGGCCATGCACCTCTAGGTGGCAGAACCCAGGGAGCGCCGTCAGGGCTGGGCTGGCAAGGTGAGTACTGTCACATGCCTTTCACCTTCCTTCCAGGTGGTGGATCTCCTCAACCAGGCAGCACTGATCACCAATGATTCAAAGATCACAGTGCTCAAACAGGTGAGGGGAAGGGGGTGATGCTGGGCTAAGCAGGACAAGGGGAGCCAGGATGGGAACCTCTGGAAAAGAAGACACTGGTAATAACACTAGTGTCCACAGTTAAGCACTTGGGATATGCCTGCCATGGTGCTCAGTGCTATTCGGCCACGCTGTCATTTAATTCTCACAAAAACTCTATGAGGCAGGGTAATTTCTTCCCTGTTTTATAGAGAAAGAAGCAGAGTTTCAGAGCTTAAGTTAGCCCAAGCTCACTCTGCTAGCAGCTGGCTGAACTAGGACTTGAATGCTGGATTCAGACTCCAAATTCTAGGCTCTTGATCCTCGTATTTGCTCTCTGCCAGGGTCCTATCCAGTGGGGAAGACGTGCAGGTCACCAGACAGTGAGGACCCGGAGTGGGCAGGGATGGGATGGAGGAGCCCAGAGGGGTGTGGAACCCAGAGGGAGCTTCTGACCCAGCCTAGCGGTGGGGAGTCAGGGAGAGCTTTTTAGAAGAGGGGCGTCTGAGCTGAGACCTGGATGATAAGGAGAGAACCAGGCCAAGTGAGAGAGGGAGAGTGTCTTGACCGGAGGGCATAATAGCTTGTACAGAGGCAAAAGAGGGCATGCGGAATTGGGGAGGCAGGTGGAGTTCAGAGGTTGGGAGGTCAGGGTGAGGACCCCAGTTCTACTTGTTCAGCATGTGGCCTTGGGTAGTCGATTCCACCTCAGCAGTAGAGTGGGGTCCTGACGGGGCCTCCCTCGTGGAGTGGTTGTCAGGGCTGTTCAGCAGTGCCTTGGGTCATAGGCAGTGAGCTTCTGTGAGAATGTTTTTGGGAAGGGCTTATTCCAAAGAGCCTGGCAGGTACAAGGGCCTCAGAAAATGTGTTCTCATTGTCATAAAATGCCTGATGAATTGTGACAGTTGAGTGGGGAGTAGAAACAGAAGGAGAGTGGAGAGAATTGCTGGATGAGCCTCAGGAAGGTAGGAGTCCTGCAGCACTTCCCTCTTTTCTTTAGCCTCCATCTGTAACACGTACTCACTATCCACCAGGACCTGCGCCCTGTAGCATCTTATTATTGAAGCCTCACAACAGCCCTATAAGTTGTTGTTTACGATTCCCATTTTACAGAAGAGCAAACTGAGACTCAGGGGAAGCCACTTGCCCAGGCCATGGTAGGAGTGGCAGAGCCAGGATTTGAACTGAGCTTATCTGCTGCCTACCCCTGTGCTGTTTTCTCCTACATGTTCCTGTCTGCACTGATTGGACCCTGGTTTTATATGTGTGTTCCTCCTTCCCATCCCCAATCTCCTTCCAGGTCCAGGAACTGATCATCAACAAAGATCCCACACTACTGGACAACTTCCTGGATGTGAGTGACCGACAGGAGAGAAAGGGTGTGGGTGTAGGGATAAGGGAATGGATCCTGGTGCAACTCTGACCTACCTTCTTCCTGACCTTGGCAGGAGATCATCGCTTTCCAAGCAGACAAGTCCATTGAAGTGCGCAAGTTTGTCATCGGCTTCATCGAGGAGGCATGGTATGGGGCGGTGCAGGGAGCCCCTGGGAGCACCCCTGCTGGAGTCAGCCTCCTTGGCGCCTGGCCCTGCCCTGAGAGTCTTGCCCTCTGCTTCTCAGACCCATTCTCCCTCCCATGCACAGTGATTCCCCAGCAAATATTTAATAAGGTCGAAATCTTGGACTCATTCACAATTCCTCTACTTCTCCCACACTTCACATCTGCATCATCAGTAAGGACTATCGGCTCTACCTTCAAATTGTAAACAGCATCTGACAATTTTTCAGCTACTTCCCTTGCTGTACTAAATACTTTACCTACTTTGTTATTCGATCCTCAAAATAACACTGGATTATTTGTTTGGCACATTTAACTGAAGACAGAACTGTGACTCAGAGAGGTGAATGAGTTTCCTAAGGTCACACAGCCAGTATGTGGCCGTGCTGGGATTTTAACCCGTGTCCATAACACCATTGCCCAAATTCTCAGTCTCCACCTTTTACTGGGAGAATTTTTTTTCAGTTGAGGTATAGTTGATTTATAATATTACATTAGTTTCAGGTATACAACATAGTGATTCAAATTTTTTATACATTATATTCTACTTAAAGTTATTGTAAAATATTGGCTATATTCCCTGTGGTGTACAATATATCCTTGTAGTTTATTTATTTTATACATAGTAGTTTGTACCTCTTAATCCCCCTACCCCTATCTTGCCCCTCCTCCCTTCCCTCTCCCCGTTGGTAACCACTAGTTTTGTCCTTTTTTTTTTTAAGGTATAGTTGATTTACAATATTATATTAATTTCAGGTATACAACATAGTGATTCAGAATTTTTATAGATTATTACTGGGACAATTTGTGGTAAGTTTTCTGAGTTTGCCAAAAAACTTTTTGTTCGACAGATACGTATCACATAACTGCTGTGTGCCAGGCATTTGTGTCAGACTGTAGGACTGTAACAGTGAATAAAAACAGGTATCGTTCCTGCCTTCATGTAGCTGACAGCTGAGTTTCATATTTTTGACTGATTAGCTTAATAATTAAATTCAGATTGTAACGTGTTATGAAAATACACATTCTGAGCTCTAGGTGTAGCATTGAATTTATTCATTCACTGAATAAATATTTATTGAAGGCCTTTCATTTTTTCCTTCAACAAAAAATGAGACTCTGCTAGTACTCAGACTAGAAAGGGTCCCCCACTTTCAGAGCCCTCAGACTTAGGTAAACAAGTTAGTAAACAAAACCAGTGATTACATAAAGCAGAGTGCTTTAAAGTAACAATGGCTAGTATCTATTGAATGCTTTCTATGCTGTTCTAAGAACTTTACGTGTGGTGTTGCAGTTTTCACAGCAAGCCTTGAGGTAGGAACTATTCTAAATGAGACACAGTTGCTTATCCAGATTTACAGTTGTCTGGCTCTGCTGCCCCTTATGTGAACAGCAGGGCCCTAATGATAAAGAACAGTGGGGGTTACAGGACCAACCTAGACAGCGTTCGCGGGCAGCTCTGTCTGAAGGTGCCAGGCATTGTTCTCAGCTTCCAGCTGTGCTGGCAAACAAGACAGGTGCCCACCTCCGTTCCAGTCTCCTGACACACTGACCCTGATTTACCTTTCCTTGTGGACCCCAGGCTCCCATCACCTGCCCAAAGACCACCTTGACCGTGCCCTTTTTCCTCCATCCCCTAGCAAGCGAGACATTGAGTTACTGCTGAAACTGATCGCAAATCTCAACATGCTCTTGAGAGATGAGAATGTGAATGTGGTGAAGAAGGCCATCCTCACCATGACTCAGCTCTACAAGGTGGCCCTGCAGGTAAGAGCCCCCTCCCCACCTGGGGCTGTCCCCGCCTGACAGGTCTCATTTACAGACTCATCTGTTATAGTTCAAAACCAGCGTCAGATCAGATTCATTATGAGCAAGACGTGCTGTTGATCTTTAGGAAAAGACAACAAAGGGGTTCTAATGTCTAATGGTCAGGGAGTTGCCATTAACCCATCCTTCCATCCATCTGTGCATTCATTTGTGCATTCAACAAACATTCCCTGAGTACCTCCTTTGTGACCAAGATGGGCCAGCCAGGTCCACACTGTGGTGTGATGTACATTAACATTAATGAAAGGAATGAATCCATTTAATCTCTGCCACCACCTTGTGAGGTTGGCACTGTTGTTCCTTTGGCTTCCTTAAGATCTGAGTCTTCATCACTCTGGGTTGTCGCTATCTGTGAACCTCGTGAGGGCAGGACCAGACCTGGCTTGTTCACCACTGGGTCCTGTCCCCAGCATCACCTAGCGTGGGGCCAGAGACAGAGTTGTAACTCAGTGAACATTTCTCCAGTGAATGTATTCATCATCATTTATGGATCTCTGGGAGTTGGTGGAGTTGGTGATTGATGTCTTTTCCCCATCTGTCTGTCTGTCTGTCCATCCCTCCCTGGCCCACTCGCAGTGGATGGTGAAGTCACGGGTGATCAGCGAGCTCCAGGAAGCCTGCTGGGATATGGTGTCTGCCATGGCTGGGGACATCATCCTGCTGTTGGACTCTGACAATGACGGCATCCGTACCCACGCCATCAAGTTTGTGGAGAGCCTCATTGTCACCCTGTCGCCCCGCATGGCTGACTCGGAGGTGCCCCGACGCCAGGAGCACGACATCAGCCTGGACCGCATCCCTCGTGACCATCCCTATATCCAATACAGTGAGTGCCACCTATCAGCTGGTGCCATTTGTCAGTCACTGCACTGGCTCCCTTCCTCTCCTTCTCCCCCTCACCCCCTTTTTTCTTGGTTTTTCATTTCTGGAGTCAGTTTAAAACAGTGCTTAAGAGCCCTGATGCTAGGTTCAAATCTCAGTGTTACCACTTACTCACGTGAGCTTGGGCAAGTTACTCCTCTCTGAACTTTATCTTCTTTTTGTAAAATGGAGGTGATAGTAGTACCCCTTTCACAGGTTTGTTGGGAGGTTCCATGAAGTCGTGAGCACTTAGTAGTAAATACTAGCTAGTTTTACAGTTTTTCTAATTGCAAATTATAGAAGTAGTACATGCACATTACTGAAATGTCAAGCAATAAATATAGAGGGGTATAAAGGGAAAATACCCCCTCCCCAAGTCCTGCTTACCAGAGATGAATACTGCTAAGAGTATTGTTTTCTTTCAGACCTTGTCTATGCAAAGATATTTATATGTATATATTCATAGTTTCTGTGTCTGTCTGTTGGCCCTGTTTTTACAGAAAACAGGGCCATGCTTTATACTTTCAACTGAGAGGCATTAGAATGTAGTGGCTTGTATTTGAATCTCTGCTCTACCATTGAGCAACTGACCTATTCTCTCTGATCCTGTTTCTTCATTGGTAAATTGGGGGTCATTATTATGGCATCTACTTTAGGGTGTAGGTATGAGCATTTGGTGAGTTAATGTGGCTGGCATAGTAAGCATTCCACAAATATTAGCTCTTCTTATATGTTGTTTGACAACTTTTTTTTTTTAAATTAATTAATTAATTTGTTATTTTTGGCTGCGTTGGGCCTTCATTGCTGCATGTGGGCTTTCTCTAGTTGCGTCGAGTTGGGGCTACTCTTCGTTGCAGTGTGCGGGCTTCTCGTTGCGGCAGCTTCCCTTGTTGCGGAGCACGGGCTCTAGGTGCACAGGCTTCAGTAGTTGTGGCACGCGGGCTCAGTAGTTGTGGCTTGCGGGCTCTAGAGCACAGGCTCAGTAGTTGTGGCACACGGGCTTAGTTGCTCCACGACATGTGGGATCTTCCCAGACCAGGGCGCGAACCCGTGTCCCCTGCATTGGCAGGCGGATTCTTAACCACTGTGCCACCGGGGAAGTCCCTTGACAACCTTTTGAACTCAACAAAATTATCTTGTTACATCTTTTCCTAACAATATCATGTTCAGATGCTACAAAATATTCCATAGTATGGTTACATCACATTCTATTTTTTTTTCACTATTTCAGATAACGTGGCATCCAGTATGTTTTTGCATAAGAAATGTCAAGATATCTTTCACAGTTGTTAAGAGTTAACTTTTGGTGACTGGATCAAGGAGCATGGTGATAAAAAGAACTTTGAGTTCTTTGTCTGTGTGTGTACAGACATATACATGTTCAAAGTTTTACATCAGTGTAGTTCAGACAGTCAGATTCCTTATAGTTGGATATTTTAAATTATTTCTACTTCTTCACTATTGCAAGCTCATGCTTTGAGCATCAGCTCTAAATTTTTATACTCATTAATAGTCTTATAGTCAGACTCATCAACCACTAAATTTTCTGTGTTTTTTCAGCCATTCACAGCCATCCGTGTATGAGGATCTTTCTCCTTTTGGTCCCAAAGGCTGCTCTCTCTGGAGGCCAGGGAGAAAGGGCCCTACTAACTGGTTCTCTTCTCTCCCTCATTAGATGTGCTGTGGGAAGAAGGCAAGGCAGCCTTAGAGCAGTTGCTCAAGTTCATGGTGCACCCCGCTATCTCCTCCATCAACCTGACCACAGCCCTGGGCTCCCTTGCCAATATTGCCCGCCAGCGGCCCATGTTCATGTCTGAGGTGATTCAGGCCTATGAAACCCTGCACGGTAAGTTGGTCCCCTCCTTCTCCCCTTCCCCTGTCCACAGACCAGGCTCCTCTATTCTGAGGAAATGTGAGCTAGGTAGTGGGCCCATAAGGGATTCATCAGCAATCTAGTAGGTTGTGGACACAGGGAAGGATTCTCTAGGCTAGACATGTATATTTCGGTGGTTGCATGTGACAGAAACTTGGTTCAAAGCTGATATTAATATTGAGGTATGTGTGGGTGAAATGACCTGGTTGGTGTCTGTGAAGTACTTTAAAATACTCCAGCTCTGCCCTTCTCTCCCCCAAAAAGCAGGGAGGATCGATGTGCCAAGATCAGCAAAATGTTGATGGGTACATGGTGATTCATTATACTGTTTTCTCTACTTTTGTGCATGTGTGAAGACTGAAAAGTCTGGGGTTGAGGCATGAGTGTGTGCAGATCATGAATCCCTCTCCATCTCCTGGCTCTTGTGTGTCTCATTCCTTGGGGTAGCAAAGATGGCCCCCAGTTGTTACAGGCTTCCATTCCATCTCCTTGGCAACCCCATGGGAAAGAGAATGTCTCTTCCCAATCATTCCAGCAAAGGTCCAAGGGCTCATTGTTTCTGATTGGCCAAGAAGATATTGTGAGCCTATCTCTGAACCAGTCACAATGGCCAAGAGATTGCAGTGTTCTTACTGGCCCTGAGTCTCTTGCCCACTTGGACTGAGAATGGAGCCGAGGTGGTTCCCTCAAAGGAAAATGGGAGTGTTGTTGGCTGAGGAAGTGGGAAGGGATGCTGGGCAGGAAAGATTGCAGGCATCCTCTTTCTCTCTGGAACAGGGGAGGCTTACTTGTCAAGGTGATTGTTAGACATTAGAAAGTCATTCTGGTGTCAGGGACCAACGATGAACTGTTGTGGCAGTTCGGTTGGGACATTCTGGAGGTGATTATAGCCTTCCCCAGGGCAAGCATGTTGGAATTTCCAGACCAGAGATGGAGGGAGATGAGACTATGTTTAATGAAAGGGAGGGTGAGTTTTCTCTTTGTTTTAAGGTTGACTAATACTGAAGGAGACCTCTCAAGGATTTTGAGTATCAGCTTGTACAGGGGGAAGGCCATACATTAGATCTGAGAGCGAAGGAACTTTTCTAGGAGATGTCCGCCACCACTGCCCAAGCTGGGGCCTGGGAAGTGAGGGTGGCAGGTCCCCATGAGCTCTGTCCACAGCGCGAAATTCTTGCTACTTTCCTCACAGCCAACCTGCCCCCAACGCTGGCCAAATCTCAGGTGAGCAGCGTGCGTAAGAACCTCAAGTTGCACCTGTTGAGTGTGCTGAAGCACCAAGCCTCCTTGGAGTTCCAGGCTCAGATCACCACCCTGCTGGTAGACCTGGGCACACCTCAGGCTGAGATCGCCCGCAACATGCCCAGCGGCAAGGATGCCCGCAAGCGGCCCCGAGATGACTCAGATTCCACGCTCAAGAAGATGAAGCTTGGTGAGCTGAGGAGCCGAGTCAGGCCTGGCAGGAGGTGGTGGCGGGGACTGACCACGTTCGAAATGTCTAATTATTTACGGGAAACTGTAAGCTAAATTTACGTTATAAATTATGTTGTATAAATATGGTGACATATAATAAGTGATATCAAAGTAAAATTACTGAAGAATGTAATACACTTACAAGTAATTATGAGTTACTTAAGTTATACAGGAAGGAATAAAATGAAAATAGTCTCTCTTTCATCCCTCACCCCAAAAGTAACCACTCCACGAGTATTAACACTTAGATTTTCTTTCAGAAATGCCTTATATGTGTTATATGTGTAGAGTTCTCCTTCCCTGTGTCTCGTTTATAAATCGAGTCTCTTTTTGAAGTTTTTTTTTTTTTTTTTTTTGGCTGTGCCATGTGGCATGTAGGATCTTAGTTCCGAAACCAGGGATCGAACCCACACCCCCTGCAGTGAAATTGTGGAGTCTTAACCACTGGACCACCAGGGAAGTCCCTGAAGTAATTTTTTAATGGTTGTATTATTTATCAATAGTGTTGACCATGGCAACCTTCCTTACTGTAAAAAAAAAATTTTTTTAAGTGCTCGTTTGTTTCTAGAACATTTATGAAAGAATCGAGTTTTGGATTTCCCTGGCGGTCCAGTGGTTGAGACTCTGCACTTCCACTGCAGGGGGCGTAGGTTCGATCCCTGGTCAGGGAATTGGGATCCCATGGCGCAGCCAAAAAAAAAAAAAAAGAAAGAATCAAGTTTTGTTTTCGTTTTTTTTTTCACTTTGAAAAATAACTTATTTTGATATAAGGAGTGAGGTAAGGATCTATTTTTCTCCCCCTAATTAAGCACACAAAGCAAAACGTTCTGTACCTTATTTGTTTAGGAATTATCTTGGAGTTTTTCTATATGTGCACATGGAAATCTGCTGCATCCTTGTAATGGTGGCATAATAGTCTATAGGGTACATGGACCACTTTAACCAGTCCCCCTGTTGGTGGACATTTCATTTGTGTCCATTTTTATAAAGTAATGAAGATTGCTGTAGTGTACAGTCTTGCATGCGTGTCAAGTCATGAGACAAGTTCCCAGTAGTGGGATTGATGGGGCAAAGAGCTTATACATTTATTTTTTGCCAACCAATTTTATTTTTCTATTACTTTCAACTTTTCATTTTGAAATAATTTCGAACTTGCAGATAAGTTACAAGAATAATACCAAACACTCCTGTGTACCCTTCACAAGGTGGGGATCACACATTCCATTTAGTTGTCACATCCCTCGAGTCTCCCAAATCATTTCCTCAGCCTTCTTCTGTTTCATGACCTTGACGTTGTGAAGAGTGCAGGGCAGCTGTTTGGTAGAATGTCCCTCCTCTTGGGTTTGTCTGCTCTTGCCTCCTGATTGGATTCAGGTTCTACACTTTTTGCACGAACACTGCAGAAGTGATGCCCCGACTTCCTCTGTGTGTTGTGAGGAGGCACATGATGTCAGTTTGTCTCATCATTGGTGATGGGAATTTGATCTCTTGGTCGAAGTGATGACCGCTGGGTTTCTCTAGTGTAAAGTACCCTTTTTCCCTTTGTAAATAATAAGCTGAGAAGAGATACTTAAAACTATGTAAAATACTAGTTCTGCTTCAAACTTTGTGTGGTTTTGGCATCCGTTAATGATTGTTGCCTGCATCTACTATTACTGTCATGGTTATAAAAAGGTTTCTTTCTGCATTTATTACTTGGCATTTTGCTGTAAGGAAGAGCTTTCTTTTCTTCTCCCTACTTTATTGTTAGTGTAGACTTCTGGATTCTTATTTATTCTCTGGGTTATAATCCATTATTGTTGTTTTTCATTTTGTTACTCAAATTGCCTTATATTTAGTAGCAGGAACCTTTGAGTTGGCTCCTATGTCCCTTTAATGTGTCCTGTAAGTTTTTTTGAGCATTTCTTATTTTCTGGCATAACAAGGTGTTCTAGACTCATCGTGTACTTTCCTTACCCCAGCCTTCAACCAGCCATTTCTCTAAGGAGCCCTGGTTTCTTTCCTTCTTTTTTTTTTTTTTTTTTTCTGGTTTCTTTTAAGTAGGGAATAGTTTCAGAAACCAAGATCTGAGCCATGGATATCTCCATTACTGCTGGGTGCATTTAAATTCTTTTTTTTTGGCCGCACTGTGAGGCATGCGGGATCCCAGCTGCCCGACCAGGGATCGAACCCATGTCCCCTGCGGTGGAAGCTCAGAGTCCTAACCACTGGCCTGCCAGGGAAGTCCCTAAATTCTTGATAGCAGTTTTCCAAAAAATCGCACCAGCGTATACAACCCCAGCAGTGTGTGAGTGCCAGTTACCCCATTCTTACCAGCCCTGGACATTTGTAAACTCTCTGGGTATAAATGGTATCCTAGGTCTCAGCTTGCTTTTTTGCATGTGTTGGAGTCAGGCTGCATGTTGTTTTACATTTATTAGCTACTTTAATTTCTGTGAAGTGCCCGTTCTATTGTGTTGGTCAGCCTTTTGTAACTGAATTGTATGTGCCCTTGGTTAATGCAGGGTATCAGTTCTTTGTTACATGTGTTACAAACTTGAAGAGACTGCATAACATTTCATCATATTTTTGCCTTAATCTACTTAAATCATTATGAACATTCTAGCTTTTCCACTCTTATAAATACAGCTTTGAGGAACGTCTTTGCACACAAAGCCTTTTCTCTAAGGTTCACGTTAATTAGTTTTTTCCCTTGAGCTAGAACCGCTGTGCTTGTAGTCACCCAGCCTGTTATTGATAGAAGTTGTGTGCCGTATCTCTGTACAGTCAGTGTTGCAGTGAATTCTCTGTACATCTTACCTTAGCTATATCTGTAAGTTTGTTTTTTTTTTTAAGGTATATTTATTTATTTATGGCTGTGTTGGGTCTTCGTTTCTGTGCGAGGGCTTTCTCTAGTTGCGGCAAGCGGGGGCCACTCACTATCGCGGCCTCTCTTGTTGCGGAGCACGGGCTCCAGACGCGCGGGCTCAGTAATTGTGGCTCACGGGCCCAGTCGCTCCGCGGCATGTGGGATCTTCCCAGACCAGGGCTCGAACCCGTGTCCCCTGCATTGGCAGGCAGATTCTCAACCACTGCGCCACCAGGGAAGCCCCTGTAAGTTTTTAGGGTAGATATTTAAAAGTGGAAATCCTGTGTTGAAGAGGTGTGCACATTTAAAATATTGACCTGCTATCAAACTGCCCTTCCAAAAGGCAATACCAGTTTACATTTCCGCAGTTCACACCCCTATTAACAACTGTCACTACTAACCTTTTTTTTTATTATTATTTTAAATTAATTAGTTTATTTATTTTTGGTTGTGTTGGGTCTTCGTTTCTGTGCGAGGGCTTTCTCTAGTTGCGGCAAGCGGGGGCCACTCTTCATCGCGGTGTGCGGGCCTCTCACTATCGCGGCCTCTCTTGTTGCGGAGCACGGGCTCCAGACGCGCAGGCTCAGTAGTTGTGGCTCACGGGCCTAGTTGCTCTGCAGCATGAGGGATCTTCCCAGACCAGGGCTCGAACCCGTGTCCCCTGCATTGGCAGTCAGATTCTCAACCACTGCGCCACCAGGGAAGCCCACTACTAACCTTTTTATTTTTTGTCAATCATATAGGCAAATTCGCTGTCTTATTAGGATGTTTTTACATTTTCCTGATTCCTGGTGAGGTTGAGCACTGTTTCAAACGTAGGTGTTTTTAAACAATAAAGCTCTGTGAACTTATTACTTAACCTTTTTGTCTTTTGGAGCTTAGTGTGATCAGCCAGGCTGGTATGGCTTATTCCCATTTCCCAGATGAAGAGAACTGAGGTCTAGAGAGAGGCAGGTAGTTCCCCAGGGTCATATGGCACAAAGGTCTTCATCTGCTGCACTGTTCCTATTTGCTGAGGCTGTCTGGGGGCTGGGACCACTGGGGGTGCCTGGGAGGAGGGGAGGGCTGCTGCCCTCTCTAGAGCCATCATCTTGTCTCCTTCCGTATCCCAGAGCCCAACCTGGGGGAAGACGACGAGGACAAGGACTTGGAGCCAGGCCCCTCAGCGACCTCGAAGGCCTCAGCCCAGATCTCAGGCCAGTCAGACACAGATATCACAGCCGAGTTCCTACAGCCTCTGCTGACACCTGACAATGTGGCCAATCTGGTGAGGATGGGTGGGGGCCATTTCCCACCAGGCAGGGAGGAAGGGTCTCTAGTCTTTTCTCTACCCCTCCGCTCCACGCTGCCCACCTTTTCCAGATGACATCAGACCTGAATCACTTTTCTGTTTTCAGTGTTGGGAGGGTGCGGTCCAGTGGGCCTTCCTCACTTTGGATGGACCTCTTCTTGCATGATCTTTACTCCTTCAGGAGGCTACTTGTCACTGCCCCCCCCCATAATCCCCCTTTGGGTTTTCTGAGTCTCCATCTACACGCACGCATTCGCACTCTGTCCTCTCCTTTGCAGGGAGGGTCTCTTAACTGCAGAGTGAACCCCATGACTTGTTTGCTAAGTGGTGTAGGATCGGCATCGGTGGGGTGGGATGACCAGTGTTTTCTTTGGATTTTCAAAGATGACCTGCTTCAAAGTGAAAGAACCACTGGTTTGAGTTGATGAGGGGAGCTGGAGTGGTGGGGTGTCTCACATCAGTCCTCCGGCTGTAGCAGCACCGAGACCTTTCTGTTGGATGCTCATGGAGAATAAATACCTCTTCCCATGCTCAACAGCAGTCACCATCAGCTTTCCCTTCTCTCTGCCTAGAGCCTCCAAGGGGCTTAGCTGTTGGGTGATTGGGGTGGCGAGGAGTTTTCTCTCCAGCTCAGATCTCTTTGGTGAGCTCCGGGCCTGGGTATGCGGCCACCTCCTGCATCTTTCTCTCCCTGGGTGTTTCACAGGCACCTCAGACTTAACATTTCAAAACTAAACTTGTGAGTTTTCTCCCCCGACTCTTCTACAGGCCCGTGGCTCCTCCTGTGTTCTCGGCACACGTGCCTCTCGTCCCCACGCCAGAAACTTGGGAGTTAGACTCTTTACCTCCCCCTCAGCCTGAGTCCTTCCCCTCTTCTCCATTCCCCATGGCCCATGCCCTGTCCAGGCCCCGCCCTTTTCACACAGAGAACTACCTGCTTGTTCCCTGGCTCTGCCTTCCACCCTCCCTGTGGCAGGCAGAGGCATCTTTGTAAAGTACAAGTCATGATGCTCCCCTGCTCAGATCCCTGCCAGGGGTCTTTGTTTCCTTCCAGATAAAACTTAAATTCAGCTTGCCTTAGACCCTGTCTGATCTGGCTTCCATTAACTTGTTGTACCTTATCTATCCCTGTCACACTCCGGGAAATTGTCTTTTTCAAATTATCAGCATGAAGTTGTTCATAAGATTCTTTTATTTTTATAATACCTGCTGTCTCTGTAGTAATGTGCCACTTTTTTGTCCCTAATACTGTGTCCTTCCTCTTTTTTTGTTTATTCTTGCTGTAGATTTGGTTGGTTTCAGTCATTTCAAAGGACTGGCTGTTAAGTTTTGTTGATAATCTTTTGTAACCTTTTCTGTTTTATTTCTGCTGTCTTTATTTCTTTCATGTTACTTTCTGTGAATGTTTTTCCCCAAGGTTAAATGCTTAGCTTATTAGTTTTCAGTTTTCTTTTCCAGTGTAAGCATTTAAGGATCTGATTTTCCATTTAAGTACCGTTGTAGCTGCATCTTACACATTTTGATTTGTAGTTATTTCATTACCTTTCTGTTCTATTATTTTATTATTTAAGAGCATGCATTTAAACTTCCAAGCCTGTAGGGAGTTTGAGATTATCTTTTGTGACCAATTCCTGACAGACATGGATGTGCTCTATTAGGATACTGATTTTTTTTTTTTTTTTAAGTCAATTTCTGGTTCATATTATACTGTGTCACTGAACCTTCTTCCACTCACTGGGCAGGGTACCAGCTCTGCTGCCTCTTAGCCTTCCTATACTTGGAATATATTACCCCCCAACCCCTCGCTTGCAAGACTTCATTCTGTGTTAATCTGATTCTGGCCCTTCTCTCAGTTCTCAGCCTATGTGCCACTGCCCCGGGGAGCCAAAGCCATCCCTGGCACCCTTTACTGTGTCCCGTGGCACCCTTTACTTCTTCTCTCCTACGCCACACTGCATCAGTACTCGTTTTCTCTGTGACTTGCGCAAGAATCTGTGCTCCATGAGAGCAGGCCCAGGTCTGTCCTAGTCACTGCCATTTCGCTAGCATTGGCCTGGGTGTGGAACGAATGTTTGTTGAGTCAATAAGTAAGGGAAGACTCCTTTTCCTGGGCATCTCGCAGGTCCTTATCAGTATGGTGTACCTGCCCGAGGCCATGCCCGCCTCCTTCCAAGCCATCTACACCCCAGTGGAGTCAGCAGGCACTGAAGCCCAGATCAAGCACCTGGCTCGGCTCATGGCCACACAGATGACGGCCGCAGGACTGGGGCCAGGTGAGTGTCACATGGAGCTGACCAGGGCTAGGGGTTGGCACTATGGCCACTGGGTCCTCCTTAGTGGAAGAGCACCTCTTTGTAATGCTGCAAATGGAAAATCATGCGATCTTAGGTGTAAATAGTTACAGGTCCCATAGATACAGTGACTACTCTATAGTTTCAGGCCCTGGGCTTTGAAATCCAGCAGACCTGAGTTTGAGGTCTGAGTTAAACTAGACTACCTCAGCCACTTAATAGCTGTGTGTCTTTGGTCAAGTTACTTAACCTCTCTGAGCGCCAGGTGGTTTCCCATTCTAACAGTACTATTGAGGTATGAATTATGTACAGTGAAACACACAGCTCTTAAGTATACACCTTAGTGAATTTTCACAAAGTGAACACACCGGTGTAGCCGCCACCCAGATGGAGAAGGACTGTTACCAGCACTCTGGAAAATTCTTTCTTGCTCCTTTCCAGTCGGCACTCAAAGTATCCCCTGTCCAGAGACAACCACTGTTCTGACTTCTGTCTCCACAGATTAGTTTTTTCTAGTTTTGAACTTCTTATAAATGGAATCATAGAGTCTGGCTTATTTTGCTCAGCATAAGGTTTTGTTTTGTTTATAAATGTATTTATTTATTTATTTATGGCTGTGTTGGGTCTTCGTTGCTGTGCGGTGGCTTCTCTTGTTACAGAGCACGGGCTCTAGGCTCACGGGCTTCAGTAGTTGTGGCACGCAGGCTTCAGTAGTTGTGGCTCGCGGGCTCTAGAGCGCAGGCTCAGTAGTTGTGGCGCACTGGCTTAGCTGCTCCGCGGCATGTAGGATCTTCCCAGAAGAGGGATCGAACCCGTGTCCCCTGCATTGGCAGGCGGATTCTTTTTTTTTTTGCAGGCAGATTCTTAACCACTGCGCCACCAGCGAAGTCCCATCAGCATAAGTTTTTGAGGTTCATCCATGTTGCTGTGTGAACCAAGAGTTTACTTTTTATTGCTCAGTAGTCTTCCATTATGTGACTAGGCCACCGTTTGTTTATCCACACTCCTCTGTTGATGGACCTGTGGAGTGTTTACAGTTTTTGTCCATTGTGAATAAAGCTGCTGCGAACATTTGTGTACAGGTGTTTTGATGCACATGTGCCCTCATTTATCTTGAGTTGATACCAAGGAGTGGAATTGTTGAGTCGTGAGTTTGGGTATGTTCAGTGCTATTCGAAACTGCCCATCAGCTTTCCAAAGTGGCAATACCATTTACTACTCCCACCGGCAGTGAGTGGGCATTTCTAGTTTGAGTCTCCGTTGTATTGCAAAATGGGGATGAAAAAGGTACCTGCTCCAGAAAGGCATTTTGCAGATTTAAATGAGTTTTGTGTGTACAAGGCTTAGAGTAGAGCCTGTCTCACAGGAGGTCCTTGGGTGGGAGCGGGTGGGTCTGACGTGCCAAGAGCCCGTTTGCTGCCTCCCCCTCAGGCGTGGAGCAGACCAAACAGTGCAAGGAGGAGCCCAAGGAGGAGAAGGTGGTGAAGCCAGAGAGTGTCCTGATCAAGCGGCGCCTGTCAGCTCAGGGTCAGGCCATCTCGGTAGTGGGCTCCCTGAGCTCCATGTCCACTCTGGAGGAGGAAGCGCCCCAGGCCAAGAGGAGGCCAGAGCCCATCATCCCCGTCACGCAGCCCCGGTGAGTCCCCTTGCAGGTGCTGGTGCAGGACTAGAGGCCTGGTTCTTGGTGTGTGTGTGACAGACAAAGACAGATAAACAGAGATCGGTCTGGACGAGGGTCTGTCTGATTCTGGCGTCAATGCCCTAACCACTAAGGCTTAGCTGTTGTTTTCTTTTAGAAAAAACACCCCTTACTTATATCTAAAATTGGGATGGAATGATAGTATCTCTCTCTAAGGATGAGGGAGAATTAAATGAGTTCACAATGATGGTTAGATGATTAAATCAGATAACGCTTGGGGTGGGCAGTGATCATGATGTAAAAGCACTGAGCGTGATTCCTAGCGCGTAGGAGGGTGCTACTGGTTGTTGCCATCGTCGTCCTCATCATTACCTGCCTTAGAGACCACAGAATGCTGCCAGTCCCTGCCCTGTCCCCAAGCAAGGCTTGCTCACAAGGCCCTGCCTGATCTGCTGCCCCTCCAAGCTCTCCATTCCCCTTCCTGCCTCCTCCAGTCACACCAACCTCTTGGTGTTTCTTGAACAGCCAAGCAGGTTCCCACTTGAAGGCCTTTGTACCTCCTGTTCCCTCTGCCTGGAAAGCTCATCCTCCAGATATTTGTGGATCTTATTCACTCGTTTCATTCAGATCTCCAGTCACACGTTGCTTGCTCCTTACAGAGGCCTTCCCTGAGATACTGTTTACAAAACCAAAAGAGCGTCCTCTTCCTTCCCATTACCCTGCGCCCTGCCGTGCTTCAGAGTCACAGGGGAGTTGGAGAGACAGTGTGGGGGGTGTCTCTGTATGTATGGCCTGGGGTGGGCCTGGGCTCCAGAAAGGATGTTCCGAGTCACCGTGTCCCTGTCCCTACTCTCCCATGTAGGCTGGCAGGCGCCGGCGGGCGCAAGAAAATCTTCCGTCTGAGTGATGTGCTGAAGCCCCTGACCGACGCCCAGGTTGAGGCCATGAAGCTGGGCGCTGTGAAGCGGATCCTGCGGGCTGAGAAGGCCGTGGCCTGCAGCGGGGCAGCCCAGGTGTGCCTCTGTACCCCCCAGCCCGTCCTTGCAGTCCCGCTCCCCAAGAGTCTGCCTCACATCCCAGCAGAGAGACAGGCCCCGGGGTCAACCCCCCTGGCTCCAGATTCCACCTCTGCCGTTCACTGGCCACTTCTCCAAACCTTACTCTGTTGTCCCATAAAACGAAGAGATGGCAGCTCCACACAGGTGACAAGGAGGAAGAAATGTGTGGACACGCATGCGCTCGCACTCAGCACAGGGCGGCTGCGAGGAAGAGCCCTGCGAGTGCGGGCTGCCATGATGCTCTTTCTTCCTTGTGGTTAACAGTATCCTTGTTCTTTAGCTTCAGAAACACTCACACACCTGCTTTAAATCCTGATTCTGCCACTTCCTGGGATTGTAACCTCAGTCAAGCGACTTTTTCCCTATTTTTTTGAAGTTTATTTTTAATTACCCAAATAGTATATGAATGTATTCTCTCTGTCAAAAAATATTTCCAGGCCACAGAGGGCCTGTAAGTCTCCTTTGGCCCCCACTGCATGCCATCCCCTCCACAGAGGCGACCGATGTACAAATGAAGGGAATCCTTCAGGATCTTTTTCTGTGTACCTAAGTATGTAGATATTACCCCTAGAAATTTAGATATTTATATTTTAGATACACTTTAGATATTTAGATATATTTTAGATATTTGTAATTTCATATATTTATAATTTAGATATTACTCTTAGAAATTTTAGCTATTACTCCTAGTTTTATTCTGTGATGATTAATTTTTTTCTCCCTTTTCATTTTTTTTCTTCCATACAAATGAGACCTACCGAGAATAAGGTTCTTCAGCTTTCCTTCCTCACTTAACACTGGGTCTGTGCTGGGGGTCCCTGAGGCTGGGCAGGAGTAGTTGCAGGGCACCATCGTGGGGTGCCTAGGATTGCCCACTCCCACGCCAACACAGACCCTTGCTCGTGTCAGGTGCGCATAAAGATCCTGGCCAGCCTGGTGACTCAGTTCGACTCGGGCCTGAAGGCCGAGGTCCTGTCCTTCATCCTGGAAGACGTGCGGGCCCGCCTGGACCTGGCCTTTGCCTGGCTCTACCAGGAGTACAACGCCTACCTAGCAGCTGGTGCCGCGGGCACCCTGGACAAGTATGAGGACTGCCTCATCCGCCTGCTCTCCGGCATTCAGGAGAAGCCAGACCAGAAGGATGGGTGAGGGGGATGGCCCTGCACCCTCCTGTCCCCAAGAGTCCCCCCACCTGTGTCCTGCCTTTTCTCTCTAGTTTCTGACCACCTCTGTCTTCATCGTCACCCGAGTCAGTCCTCCATGTGCCCATCCCAAGTCCCCCTTCTCTCCCCACGCGCAGACGATGTCACCTCACTGTAGGCTCTGGGTCACGCGCCCTGGGCTTGTTTCCCAGCTCTGCTGCTTGCTCTCTGACTGACCTGTGTCACTCACTTCTGGGCCTCCGTTTTCTCATATAATATATAATAAATAAGAGTGCCTGCTTCAGAGGCTTGTTCTGGAGGTTGACTTCTCGCCATCCCCATCTCTTGCCTGAATCAGTTCTGTGGCTTCCTCCTTGTCTTTGACCTCCAGTTTATCCATTCTCCACACAGCAGCGCAGGTGACATTTTATAATGTAAATACTGTCTTGTTATTCCCCCCTAAAAACCTTCGGTTGTCCTCGAGATAGAACGCAACTTTCTTACTATGTTTTATGAGACCTTGTGTAATCCAATCCCCACCAACTTCTTTAGCCTCCTTTCTTACCTCTCTGCTTTTCCCTGCCCCCAAACTTTAGCCGTACTGGCCTTCAGTCTTCTGTTCCTCAAACATGATGAGTTCAGGGCTTGGCACTTACTGTTCTCTCTACCTGGAATGCTGTCCCCCTACTTGCATGGCTGGCTCTTTCTCATCTGCCAGCATTGACTAAAGTATCATCTCAAAGCAGCCTTTCGTGGTCACCATGTCTAAAATAGCAATACCCTTTCCCAGCCCCCATCATTCCCTCCCATTGCTGTATTAAGCTAGGAATCCCCATTTGACAAAGGGGAGAAACTGAGTTTCAGAGAGGCAGTCTCTGCCCAAGTCACCCACCTGGCAGCGTTTGAACCGTGCTCTGTTGCCTCCAAAGCTCTATACCCAGGGGGTTGAGCGAGCTCTCTGTGAGGGGGGGCCCTGCCAGCTGTGAGCTGCGATCAGCAGGACGGAGAAGCCAGGGGGCCCCTTGTCTGCAGCCGTTCACTGTCCCTCCCTCTCTGGAAGGATCTTCACCAAGGTTGTACTGGAGGCGCCGCTGATCACTGAGAGTGCCCTGGAGGTGATTCGCAAGTACTGTGAGGATGAGGTGAGGACGGGCGGCAGATCTCCCTGCATCCCCAACACTGTGGTGCGGGCAGGAGCTCTGCTTGTTGCAGCCTGTGGCGGGGGGTCTTGTGAGGGACCAGTAGCTTTTGTCTAGGACCAGATCCGATTGAAGCAAGGGAGACACCCCAGAGGCACACCGCGGGTGCCTTGAGCTCTGGTTCCCTTCCTTTCTGCCGCAGAGTCGCACCTACCTGGGCATGTCCACTCTTCGAGACCTGATCTTCAAGCGCCCGTCCCGCCAGTTCCAGTACCTGCATGTTCTGCTAGACCTCAGCTCCCATGAGAAGGACAAGGTGAGCCCCCGTCGCCCTTTGCTGGGTTACACTCAGTCCTTCTTCTGTCCCAAGTAACCAGCCCAGTCTTTTCCACATTCCCCTGAAAGTTTCTGGGCCTAATGTCCTTCTTGCAACAATTTTTTGGTGGTGGTGGTGGTGGTGGTTTTTCCATTTGCGATGGCACGAGGCTGCTTAGAATATACACACATATATACACTCACCGCCTCCCAGGAAAGGCAGTCCCATTTTCGCTCTTATTCCACCCGTGTTGGTGCGCCCCTCTTAAGGCCTGGTGGTGTGCTGTGACCTGGGGGAGCGCTGACCAGGAGGGGAGCCGTTGTGACCCACACAGTGTGTTCAGTGGCAGGAGTGGAGCAGTGTGTGCGGTGGCAGAACCCTGGAGGCTGAGGAAGGGAGGTGGTCTAAGGAAGGCTTCTGGAGGAGGGGTCGTGTGAGCCAAGACCTGAAATATGAGTAGACGGGTGTGCCCTGGACGGAGGGAACAGCGTGTGATTGAGAGAGCCCTTGGTCCATCCCTGCTCCAGCCTCCTGCCAGCTCCTTTGTGACGTCTTGTGTCCATTCATTCAGCAGACCCTCACTGCACACCCTGGCTCAGCCCTGTGGTGCTTTTGGGGACAAAGCAGTGCCCCAGACCAGGCCCTGTCCTCATGGCTCCCAGCAGGGGATGTCTGAGTGAAACAGGATACAGCCAGTGACAGGCATGCCAGGCAGTGGGAACCTTTTTGTGCCAGGTCTCAAAGCCAGGGAGAACGCTGTTACTTTTGAGGAACTGAGGAAAACTCCTTCTGGTTGGAGTGTAGCAAGCAAGGCAAGAACGATGAGAGATGGGGCTGGGCAGGTAGATGGTGAGGTGGTGCAGGGCCCTCAGGTGGGCCAGAAAACCTCTCTCCCAGGCCGGTGACCAGTCTTGGGCACAGGTAACTCAGCCTAGCTGGGCCTCTCTCAGACTTCGGCTTTTCACACTGGTGCTGCCAAGCTCAGAACAACTGTCTTCCCCTCCACCATCTTCCCCCACTCTCTCCTCAGGTGCGCTCCCAGGCCTTGCTATTCATCAAGCGCATGTACGAGAAGGAACAGCTACGAGAGTATGTGGAGAAGTTTGCCCTCAACTACCTACAGCTCTTGGTCCACCCCAACCCTCCATCTGTGCTCTTTGGAGCTGACAAGGACACAGGTTTGGTGCAGGTTCTTCAGAGGTGTATTGAGCACCCGCTGCGTCTCAGGCTCTGGGCTGGGTCCTGGGGACGGAGCTGGATCTAAGCTGAGCCCTGCCCAGCCTGCTAGAGAAGACAGCCAGACAGTAGTAACCAGAACGAGCAGGCCTCAGGTGGCGAAACCAGGAGTCTGTGGAAGCCCAGAGGGGGCGCCTGACCCAGCCTGAGGGGTCAGGGAGAGCATCCTGAAGGAGGGGACAGCTGGGCTGAAAGCCGAGGACAAGGAGAGCTAGACAGTGATGGGGCTCCAGGAAAGGCCAGGCAGGATCATCGCAGGCCAATTTCCTCAGCAAAGCTCTGGGTCCTCCGGAATTGCAGTCAGGGAGACCCGGGCCCCAGGGGAAGGGACCATTCAATTGGAAGGTGCAGGCTGTGGCAGGAAGCGCAGGGCCTTCGAGGAGCACAGGAGCCCTGGTGCAGCCTGGGTGCCAGGAAGGCTTCCCAGGAGAGGTACTGGCTATGTGAGACCCAGAGGAGTAGGTACAGAAAGAGGAGTTGGGCAGCCGTGTTCTAGGCATCAGAGCAGCACGTGCAAAGGCTCCAAAGTGGGGGCCCTGGGGGACTGTCAAAAGTAGGGTGTAACCAGAGCACACAACCCCAGAGGCAAGGCCACCCTGAACAGGACCTGGCAGGTAGAGCAAGGTGAGAAGCTGGGGGTTTATCCTGAGGGCATAGGACAGTCGTGGGAGCACTGAGCTGGGGAGGGGCAGGGTCAGAACTTGGAAAGATCTCTCTCACCGCCTTGTGGATTGGTGGTCAGAGGAGACCAGATGGGAATTTAGTGCAGAGACTTCTGAAAGGGGAGCAGTCCTGGTTCCACCCCATTTCCCAGATGATTGGCTTCCTGCCCAAACAATTTGCTTCCCAGGCCCAGCTCCCTTATGTGCCTGTCCCCCAAGAAGAGCCAGATGCTGGGGGTGGGAGGGGAGTGGGGCCGGCCTGATCTTCACCCCCTGCCCTATTAGAGGTGGCAGCGCCCTGGACTGAGGAGACAGTAAAGCAGTGTTTGTACCTCTACCTGGCCCTCCTGCCTCAGAACCACAAGCTGATCCACGAGCTGGCAGCCGTGTATACTGAGGCCATCGCTGACATCAAGAGGACGGTGCTGAGGGTCATCGAACAGCCGGTGAGGCCCCTGAGCCCACCAGGCTCTGCCCACCCATGGGCGGGGCTCAATCCCCAACTCCAGCCCTTCCCCTGGTATATTCTCCTCGTGTGTGCTAAGCACTAAGGGTTATCACCCCAGGCTGAGCAGCTGTGTCACTTGCGGGTGGTCCACACTTCCATCTGCTCCTGAGAAGACAGCAGGGTAGCACCGTAGTTAAGAGCCTAGAGTTGGATGGACCTAGGTTCACATTCCGCGTCTCACTTTCTCACCGCGTAAACTTGCACGCTTCGGTAAAAATGGGGAAGGTAATTCAGTCCCCCAAGCTTGTTGGAGGGATTCCGTGACCTCATGCATGTAAACATCTGTGTCACTGTTATCATTTATGAGCTGTCCCTCCCCTGCCTTGCTGACAGGAATCTTTAGTTGTCATTGCCTAAGTCCCTCCTGCTCCTCTTTGGAACCACAGGGTCACTCACAAGAGAAGCATCTCAGTTACAGACTGGCCCCTAAAATTCAGAATGTCTGCCCTTCCGATTTGTAGCTGGCTTTGAAACTACTTTTTCATATCTCTGTCCCTGACATTTTATTACTGAGAATTTCCAACATAAACAAAAGGAGAAAGTGTGGTACATTAATTCCCACATACCCGCCTCCCAGATTCAATAGTGTCTTTACCTGTAATGTGGGGGTAATAGGCTCGGTGTAAGGAAGAAGCAGATTCTTCTCCCCATTCTCAGGGTGAGCCCACCAGACTCTGAGCTCTTCGAGGGCAAAGACTGGCAGTTCCACTTGTGATTGTAAAGATTTATGGGGCAGAGGAAGGCATGAACCCTTGAAGCCTGGCCCTCCGCTGCCTGTGTTTGGCGTTTGTGGTGGGTTGAGGGGAAGCCTGCAGAAGCAGCAGCAGGTCGAGCCCTGATCTGAGCACGCAGCCAAGCCAGGGCCCTGGCAGTCACAGAGGTGGGTGGGCAGGGGCGCCTACAGAAGCCAGAAAAGTCTTCACCAAGGAACTGAAGGACAGGTTGGGCATTAAAGCTCAGGTTAAGTCAGAGATGGCAGGGAGAAGGCATGGTCTGCCTAGAAGGGCAGCATGGGTGAAGGCTCAGGAGCTGCAGGAAGCCTGTGTCTGTGTGAGATTGGGTGGAAGAGACGGAGATGCTTCTGCCCAACCCTCCCCCCCACTTCGCCCCACTTCGGTGAACCCTGTCACCAATTCTTTTTCCCCCTGTTTTACTGAGATATAATTGGCATATAACATTATCTTAGTTTAAGGTATACAACATAGTGATTTGATATATGTATATATGGTGAAATGATTATTACAGTAAGTTTCATTAACATCCATCACCTCACAGAATTAACGATTTTTTTCTAATGAGAACTTTTAAGATCTACTCTCTCCGTCACCACTTCTTACTCCCGAGTCCCAGCATCCACCCTGCCCCCGACACCTGGGCCTCCCCGAGCTCTCACCCTGGGCCCCTCATCGTCCTCACATCGCCTAGCCCCTTCCCCGGGCCTTCCCTGTCATCCCTCTCTCTACATCTAGATCCGAGGAATGGGCATGAACTCGCCCGAGCTGCTCCTGCTGGTGGAAAACTGTCCCAAGGGGGCAGAGACACTGGTCACACGTTGTCTGCACAGCCTCACGGACAAAGGTGCCCCCTGGGACCCCACCTTTCATCCTTTTCTTCCATTGCCCAGGTCTTCCCCACTTCCCCTTCCCCGGACCTGGGGATCAGAGCTGCTGGGTCCCCAGATGCTTGGCCCTCTTGTGAGTCTCTCCCCATCCTTGGGCCTCAGTTTCCCCATGTGGAAGAGTGTATTGCTAAATGCACTTGAGAAACCAAGGGGCCAAGGATTTCTGCTCTGAAATGGAGTTGCCCTTCCCTGCCCTTCCCACACACCCACCACCGTTTCTCCTCCTCCACGGAGCTCACCTTCACCCCCCCGCCCCCGACACCTGTGCCTCCTGCTGCTTCTGCCTGCAGTCCCGCCCTCCCCAGAGCTGGTGAAGCGGGTCCGGGATCTCTACCACAAGCGACTGCCCGACGTCCGCTTCCTCATCCCTGTGCTCAATGGGCTGGAAAAGGTATGGAGCTGGATGCCTCGACGCCCCCCACTGACGAGGACGTGGCAGGGCAGGGCCGGGGAGGAGGTCGGCACCCAGGTGCCCATGTCAGATGCCTGTAAACACATTCTGGGGCTTGTTTGGGTCAGTCTCAACTTTGCAAGCCGCTCCCCTCTCTGAGCCTCAGTTTCTTCCTCTGTCAAGTGAGTATCACAGTGATCCACCACCACCCCACCCTCCTCGCCCGCCCCCCCATACACACAAGATTGTCCTGAGGCCTAAATGTAGCCACAGAAGCAGCACTCCTCCTAGCGTAAGAAGCACCTCCCCTTGAGGATGTGCGTCCCCTGCCCATGCTCAGTCTTGTTCCTAACAGGCTGTGGGACCTTGGGTGAGCCTCCATCTCCTCCACTTGCAGGAGGAATCACTGAGCTGGCCCAGGGGCCTCAGATGGGGGTTGATGAGGCTGGGGCTGAGTCAGGCCCAGTGAGCTGGGAAAGCTCAGCCTGGAGGGACCAGAGGAAGTGAGAGGAGAAAAGCACTGAAGGGGCTTGGTGAGGCCAGAGCTTGCCCCCCACCTCCCCAGGGTGAGCAGTGGGGAGGCTTGTCTGGAGGGGGTGGGCGGGCGTATCTGACCTGCCTCCCCTGCCTTGCCCTTGTAGAAGGAAGTGATCCAGGCCCTGCCAAAGCTCATCAAACTCAACCCCATAGTGGTGAAAGAGGTCTTCAACCGCCTGCTGGGCACCCAGCACGGTAGGTGATGTGCTCTCCCCCCCCACCAGGGGCCAGCTCAGCCCTGGCCCTCATATCCCTCACCCGTGGCTCCCTGTGCCCCAGCTCCCCCAGGAGCCCCCACCTCAGGTGGCAGGAGGAAGGCGTCCGGAGGTGAGATGCGGAATGCTGGGGGAGGGATGCCGTCTTTAGAGAGGAAGGGGTGGGGGCTCATCGTGCTCTCTGGGGCTACCATCCAGACTTGGCGACATCTCAACGTCTGTCCCAGAGCTCCCAGGTCACCCTCCTGTGACACATGGATGATGGTTTCATTCACAATGGGGACAAAATTGTGGAATTGAGGTCTGACTCTCTATAAGCGTCTTCCCTTCTAGGACCCAACTGCTCTTCCTCAAACATGGGCTCCACTCCTGCCCTTCCTTAGCTCTTGCCTGAACCCCTCCAGCTGTGGGTGAGGGGTCTTTGTTTGACCTGGTCAAAAAGAAAGAAAACTTCCAACCTAGAAAGACTACCAAGTGGCATAGGGTAGACTCCTCACCCCTCACCCAGTGGCTGGAGCTAAGGAGGGTGGAGGCTGTCTGTTCCACATGTAATCCGGTGATTTAAAACATACACACAAGAGTGACTGGGACCCTCAAAACCCCACCAGAAGACTGCCGTCTCCCCCAGCCTCCTCCGCCGTGGCATTCACTTCAAGCACTGTTTGCAAGTCTGTTGCCTGCCCCAGCCTGTCCTGTCTAGCAAATTCCCCCAGTATCTGTGCTGTGCTGGGCACCTGGCATGAGCTCGTCCTAGCTCTGCCCTCATGGGTGCCCAGCCTGGGGCAAGTGTGGGGGAGAGCAGCCGAATCACACTAGATGTTGCCCTAACGAGGGTAGGAGCCCAGTGCTGGGGAGGAGGAGAGCACAGTGAAGGCCTCTGATGATGCCCTCCGGTTGTGAAGGATGGCTTTCCAGCTGCTGTCTCATTCAGGCCCCTCCTTTTGCGTTCTCAGTCTCTTTCTTCCGCTACTCTAGCCCTTTGTACCCCTAATCCCGGAGGGCGCCTGTCTTCATTCGCCGCTCCCACCAATTTGGGGGACTTGGACCTGTCTCTTAGGCCTCCATACTGTCTCCTCCACCTCCCCGCTACTCCCACCTGCTGCAGGTGAAGGGAACTCAGCCTTGTCCCCCCTGAACCCTGGAGAGCTTCTCATCGCATTACACAACATCGACTCCTCGAAGTGTGACATGAAGTCCATCATCAAAGGTGAGGCGTTCCCCCCAAACCCCCTTGAGTGGTCTGGCCACTTCGGACCTGGGGAGGAACCCAGTCGCCCACGTGCCCCTGCTGGAATCTGCCAAGTCGGAGATCGTGCCGCCTGCAGCCCCATCTCAGAGCTCCAGACACCCACCCTCGTTCCTTTCCCTCCCTCCCCGCTTCTGTCCTTCCTTTCTCCCTCCCCCCCCACCTAAGGAACTGATGCACGCACTGTGCACTGACACAGAGTAGTCCTCAGGAGGGGTGGGGAGCCCCTCCCTCCCAGCACCAGCCTGAGGAACTAAGTAAGCAGAGCCCTTGGCCAAGCTGGGCAGATGCACAGCCGGCAGAGCAGACAGAGTGCACCAGGGCAGTCGTTGGACCAGGAGTCTAGTCTGGGCTCCAGTTGAGACCGGAGAGTGTGCCTCCAGGGCAGGGGAGTTGGTGGCAACCTGGAGGGCTCACCACAATTAGCAGTTTCATAATAGCTGCTGTCACTGTTTACCTGGCACTTACTCTGAGCCAGGCTTTCCTCAGCACCTTACAGGCCTGCCTGCCAATCCGCGCCACTCTTTACCTGGTAAGTATGCTGACTTCCGTTTTGTAGACGAAGTGGAAGTTCCAGAGAGGTTAAGTAACTTGCTCAGGGCCACATACAAGCTAAGTGGTATAGTGCAAAAAAACAGAATCTGAAGTTGGGTGGATCTGAGTTGGAAACCCGGTCCTGCTGGTTCCTCCTGCAGATGGCATCCTGGGTCCCAGGGCTGCCTCCTGTGGGACAATCTCTCTCCCTCAGCTCTCCCCAGCGCTCCCCTCCACTTCCTCCCTGAAAGAGGTTTCTGGTCCAGAAGCCATGCTTTCCCCCAGAGGTGGAAGCCCTTACCGTCCCCTGCTCTTCTCGGAAGACAACTGTCCTTCACTTCCTCCTCTCTCCTTTAAAAGCGGGGAGGGGGTTTTCCCTCCTTGCCACTTAGTTTCATGTCTAGCCTGAAGTAGCTTCTTCAGTGACTTATTTCCTAGTCTTCGTCAGCAAATTCTCTCAGAAACTTTTAGGTCAAGAGAGGAGCTTTTGAAAATTTTAAACACACGCTACAACTGAGAAGGAACTAAGGCCTCTAGTGGAAGCAGTAAAGTGAAGTGTCTCAAAGCTGCGACTCCAGGAGTGGTCTTTTTACACGCCCTGGCCCCTTAGATGATCTCTGGAAAGTTACGAGCCCATTCCCAAGGACGGTACCCTCACATGATTTTGTGTACAATTTGAGGGGTTCAGATTATGCTAGTATGGCATGATTCTGGAACTGCAGAGCTGACCCTGGCTGGATCTGGTGGTTTGGGGGAGGGGGCCTGGTCAAGAGATGCGGTCAGGTGGTAACCGTGTAGGCCCCGCCCACCCCTGCCACCTCGCTAAAGCCCATTCATGGACCCAGATTTAGTCCCTGATCTTATACATGGGAACCAAGGCCCAGGGAGAAAAAGGGCTTTAGCACAGGTCACACACGAAGCCAGCGACCAGGCCCTGGAGATGTCAGCAAGGCCTGGCCTTTAGAACCCCACGTGTTTCTTCCTACAAACCCAGGCCCACACGGAGCCTCTATATTGCTGAGCTCTTGGCAACCCTTCAACTGGTCACCCTACCGGCTGTTCATCCCCAGCATGCAATCCAGTCAGTTCCCAGAGCACGCTTCTCTGCTCAGGCACCAGTGCTTTTCTCAGTTGCACTAGTAACCCTACTTGACTGTAAGCTCCAGATCCAAAGTCCAGATACAAGGTCTGGTCCTGTTTTGGGCCCCAGTGGAATCCCCAGTGCCTAACAGTATAAGCAGTCATTCCTGGCATTCACTCTCCCCTTAAACCACCCATTTTCTCTGGTGAGTTTTTCTACAACTGGACCTGTCCAGTGGACTGGTCCAGCGATTGAGAAAACTCACTGAGCACTTCTGCTCAGTCCTTTGCTGGGCAGTGCTGAGGATACAACAGGGATGGGGACAGTCCTGGCCTTGCCCTGCCGGGGCTCACAGGCCATCCCCAGAGTAACAGTCTAGAATGAGCAGGAGTGGGACAGGGGGCCCAGAGGGGCTACTGACTCTCCCATGTATGGGACGTTAGGGAGTGCTTCCTGGAGGAGGGGACACCTGAGCTGAGGCCACAGAAGGATGAATAGGGGTGAGATAACAGGAGAGAAGATGATCCCAGAGAAAGGAAGAACGTTCGCAGAGGCCAAGAGAGATGCTAGCGTGGCCTGGTTCTGGAACTGCAGAGCGCACCCTGGCTGGATCTGGCGGTTTGGGGGAGGGGGCTTCGTCAAGAGATGAGGTTAGGCTATAACCGTGTAGGCCCCGCCCACACAGGGTCTCTCATAGGCCACAATTCAAGTTTGGACTTGCTCACTTGAGGGCCTGTGGGAGGTACAGGGTCAGGTTTAGCTTTTGAAAGACCCCTCAGGCTGCTGTATGGAGGGTGGATTAGAAGGTGGGTGGGAGGCCCAGGAGGAGGCTGGGGTGGAGCTGAGGGGGAGGAGAGGGAAGAGGGTTGATTTTGGAGGCTTTTAGGCAGAGCAGGCAGAAGCCAGCAACTACCTAGAAGGGAGGAGGAGGAGGAACAGCCTCGGTTTCTGACAGGTCAGGTCCTCTTGCACTTTGTTCACCTTTTACTCTCCCTTCTGCTCCTTCAGCCTAGATATCCTCACTACCCCGCCTCCAACCTCCTCCCTGCCTGTCTACCTGTAATGCCTCCATCCTCCCCTTTTTCCTTATAGGAGCCCCCCACCCCCCATTCTTCATAGGCATCCACCCCTGTTCTCCATTAGCCTCTCAAGGATTGGGTGTCTCTTCTAGCTCAATAAAAACTTCCTGGTTGACAGACTCACATGGCAAGTGGTGTTTGGGGAAGAAGGGGTTCAGAGGCAGTTCCTGGAGTCTCCCCATTAACACAATGGATCTGAGCACCACTGATTTTTGTGGTACCACAACCCACTCCTGAGGAAACAGACCCCAGGGCCTGCCCTGGTCTGCCTGCCTTTGTGGGTGCTTGTGTTGTACCAGCCCTCCTTGGGCCCTTCCTGGCACTGGGTGCTGAGCTGGGGAGCTCATCGTATGCCCAGACTTCCTCCTCTCACCCCTCTCTCATTACTCTGTGGACCGTGCCCTCCACGTAATCCTGAACCTGGTAACACCGAGCACCAGCGTAAGCCCTTACGCACTGGGTTGAGAGTGGGCAATCTCTTGACCAGCCTGCTGGTGGAGACCATCTCTTTTGTCTCCTATGGGATTACTGATGGAAGTTAAAGCTGTTTCCCTCTCCATTAGGGGTGGAGGTGCCATGCTACACCAGTCAAGCCAGAATAGGTCCCCAGGGGTTGGCAATACACCTTTCTCACCTCACCCTTTCTGGGGGTTGTCCCCAAAGAGAGAGGGCCAAAGTCTTCCCACTCTGCCCAGTGGGGCTTCTAGGAGATGGACGTGTCTTTTCCCTTAGACCCAGCTCCCAGGCTTTCCAAGGACCAGGCCACAGTGTCCCCTTAGAAGGAGACCTTCTGCTGGGTGGGGCAAGTCTTCTGTCTTGCCTGGAGCTTCAGGAAGTCAGGGCTGGGTCTCCCCTCACACGGGCAGATAATGGGGCTGAGGTTCTCTAAGGGGTGGGGCTCCCACTTCCCAGGGGGCAGCTGGGCAAAGGGGACAGGCCCACTCTCCGCCTCCTCGCAGCCACCAACCTGTGCTTTGCGGAGCGGAACGTGTACACATCGGAGGTGCTGGCCGTGGTGATGCAGCAGCTGATGGACCAGAGTCCCCTGCCCATGCTGCTCATGAGGACCGTCATCCAGTCCCTGACCATGTACCCCCGCCTGGGGGGCTTCGTCATGAACATCCTTTCCCGCCTCATCATGAAGCAGGTAACCCACCCCTGACTACCCCAGTCTCCCAAGCAGGGGACTGCAGCAGGACACACTACAGACGGACTTGAGGCAAAACCCCAGGCTTTTCCAGCCTGCTTGGCCCCTACCCCAAGGGAGCCATGATGCAGAGAATAAGCTCTACCAAGACAGCCAGCTCCTTTGCCCTGCCCTCTGCTGAGACGATACAACCCTTTAGGGGTCACTGAGTCAGACAGGTATAGGGTGGCAACGTGATGAGTGAGGGCTGTTGGGTGGTAGGAGCAAGCAGAAGGCCTCAGGGGGTGCACGTCCCAGGAGAGGTATGGCCGCCCCTTGCCCCCCACCATTGTGCACCCAGCCAGGATGCATACTAGACCTGAAAGATGGTCCCGTTTTTCAGGAGAAGCTAGAAATTGTTTTTAGAAATACCATGATGAAACAAAAAACAAACCCCATGCACAAGCCTTCAGACTGGATTTAGGCCACAGGTTGCTACTTTGCAACATCTGGCTTAGAGGTTAAGTGCAGATTCAGACAGACCTGGGTTCAGATGTTGGTTCTGCCCCTTGGTACCGTACCTGTGTGACCCTGGACAAGTCCCCACACCCGGGCCTCGTGGGTTTTGCAGGGCTAATGTCGCCCTCTAGAGGCTGCTGTGAGAATGAAATGAGGCGGTGCCATCTTGGCAAGGTCTTTCTCCCAGTTTCTGGGGTGGCTGGCTGCCTGCGGGCCCCCTGATGACTGCCTCCCTCCCTGCCTGGTCCAGGTGTGGAAGTATCCCAAGGTGTGGGAGGGCTTCATCAAGTGCTGTCAACGCACCAAGCCCCAGAGCTTCCAGGTCATCCTGCAGCTCCCACCCCAGCAGCTGGGTGCCGTCTTTGACAAGTGCCCGGAGCTCCGGGAGCCCCTGCTGGCCCACGTCCGTTCCTTCACCCCCCACCAGGTACCTCAGGGTGTGGGGTGGGTGGCCCCATGGGTCCAGCCCTGGGGGACTGGGTGGGATGGGCAGAGGGGAGCCCTGCACTGCCATGAAGGTCTGGGCCTCTGGAGGGTCAAGGACACCAAGGATCTGGGTGAGGTGGGGTGTCTCTGGGTCAGAGCTGTCCGCAACGCCCCCATCCTGCTCTTCCCCTAGCAAGCACACATCCCCAACTCCATCATGACCATCCTGGAGGCCAGCGGCAAGCAAGAGCAAGAGACTAAGGAAGCACCTGCCGGGCCCCTGGAAGAGGTGAGGGCCTGCAGCCCCCTCCCCAAGCCAGAAAGGCCCCGTCCCCTCCTCCTACCCACTCTAGCCATCTCTCTGCTGAGGCTCTACTGAAAGGAACTCGGGGTGGGGAGACAGCTGCCCCTTACTCCCTGTGCCCACCCAGTCTGCTGTCTGCCTCAGGATGGTTTCTGTCTTCTTTCCCACCAACCTCTTGAGAGCAGCCTAGGTCCTAGGTCCCACCCGTCCCTGAGCCTTTGTGTATCCCTCCCCACCCCCAGGATGACTTAGAGCCCCTGGCCCTGGCGCCGCCCCCTGCCCCCCGCCCCCCTCAAGACCTCATCGGCCTGCGGCTGGCCCAGGAGAAGGCCTTGAAGCGGCAGCTGGAGGAGGAACAGAAGCTGAAGCCTGGGGGAGTGGGAGCCCCCTCCTCGTCCTCCTCGTCGTTGTCCTCTTCCTCGGCCCGGCCAGGCCCTCCCCAGCTGGAGGAAGCCATTGATTTCCGGGAGGAGGGGACTGAGTGTGAGACCCCGGCCATCTTCATCAGCATGGACGATGACTCGGGGCTGGCTGAGGCGGCACTGCTGGACTCTAGCCTTGAGGGACCCCTGCCTAAGGTAGGGACGACGACCTCAGAGCGACAGAGGACGAGAAAGATCAGGGGCCTGGGGTTAAGTGTGTGTGCCGAGCGCCCAAGGCGGGAGGGGGCAGAAAGGGTACGGCCTGAAGAAACACTGGAGGTGGGACCACGCTGTTTTTGACCGCTCCCCATTCTCCTGTCACCAGGAAGCTGCAGCGGGCGGATTGATTTCCAAGGAAGAGCGGAGCCCCCAGACCCTCACCCCTGCCAGTGAAGACACCGTGAAGACTCCCAGCCCCACTGCTGAGGAAGCCGGGGAACCCGAGACCAAGGGGAACAGCTGACGGGGCTTGGTGGGGAAGGGGAGTGGGACTGGGAGCTCAGGGAGGCCTGGGAGGGGCTTGGCCGGCGGTGCTTTGCCTTTAAAAATTAAAAAGATCGCTGGTCTGGGGCAAGGGTGCAGTCTCTTCTCTGCCTCCGTGTCAGCTGTGGAACTGTGCAGAAGCTAGTGGGCGTGCCCAGGAGCTCCCTGGGAAACGGGGAGCCCTTCTGGCGTGCAGTTGCGCCTGCGCGGAAACCAGCTCCTTGGCCCCAGCGTCTCCGCGCGCCCTCTCCTGGTAACGGGCCGCCCCCTCCCTCCTTAGAAACCGGCGCCGCTGGCCTAGCGGCTGCCGAATACACACAAGCCAGGCGACTGGTCTGGCCTGCCTATCTGCAAGCCTTCCTCCTAGAAGTCTGCGATCCCTTTGAACTATGGGAGACCTACCACCCGACCCTGAGTCCCCTCCTCAGCCGACCTCCAGCCGTAGGAATTCCCAGGTCTCCGAGCGGCGGCGCAGTCGGGAACACTCTAGGCCCCAGCCCACAGTCCCTGAAGAGGTGCAGCCGGTACCGCTTGACGCTCAGATCCTGCGCAGCAGTCGGGAGATGGTGTCGAACCAGATCAACCGGGGCTGGTCACAAGGGGCCAGTCTGACCCCAAATGAGAACTTCATTTTTCAGGCCGAGGAAGCCCAGCGGGGGGGCATTGAATACCCTTCCCTGAATAGGGGCTTTCCCTCAGAGGTACAGCCCGAAACTTACCCGAGTGAAGGCAGGCTCCAGGCCAGCCACAACGCCAGCCTAATGCTGCAGCAGCTACAGCAGGGCAAAGGCAACCTATTCCAGCAACTGGAGTCTGCCTACCAGGAGCCCCGGGCTGACCTCTTGGGCCAGTACACCAGGTACCAGAGAGAAGACCTGCAGTTCAGCCAGGGCACCCAGCATGGGCCCTACCTACGGGATGACCCTGCGCTCCAGTTCTCGCCCTCTGAGCTGGGCTTCATGCCCTTCAATGTGGAGGTGCGTGCGCCAGACCCTCGAGAGCTGGCCGTGCAGAACGCCAAGGCCTACCTGCTGCAGACCAGCGTCAATTGCGACCTCAGCCTGTGAGAAGGGGGCCCCGGAGTGGGGAGAGGGAGGGGCCCAGGCAGGGAGAAGCCCCAGGCAAGGCCCTGCCTCAGGCCTGGGGTCTCAGACGAGATTGCTCCTCATTGAGAACCAGCGACCACTCTGGGGGCCTCTAACTCAGCTTAGGAGTCGGGGAATAAATACTAACAATAGCTAGCATTTACTTACCAGACACTGTGCCAGCACTTCACACAGAAACATCTGGTTCTCATGGCTGAGATTAGTACATCTTCTGTTCCTATTTTGCAGGAGAGGAAACAGACACAGAGGAATTAGGTCCCATATCCAAAATAACACAGCTAAGATGTGGCAGAGCCAGGATTTCAACACAAGTGATTTGGCTCCTGAGGCCCTTTTATCCACTAAAATTTCCTGCCTGAGAAAGGCACTTGCCAAGGCCACTTAGCTGCAGTCATAACACACCTCTCAGCCCCCTATCACATCCTCATGAAGCTGACACTCTAGTGGGAGAGTAGACAATAAATACAATAAGGTATAAGGTGATGATAAGAGCTAAGGTGAGCAATAAGGCAGAGTAAGGGGGATAGGGAGGGGATATTAAATAGTGTGAGGTCAGGGAAGGCCTCTCTGAGGAAGTGACACTTGATCAGGGACCTGAAGGAGGTAAGGGAGAGCATCTTGCAGGTAATTGGAGGGAGAGTTGTCCAGATACGGAACACAGTGAGCTTCAAGGCTTTGAAGCTTGCCGTGTTTGAGGAACGGCAAGGAGGCTGGTGTGACTGGAACCAAGGGAGGAAGAGAGGAAGTGAGAGAAGAAGAGTTTGAAGTAACAGGTCTTTCTAAAGCACAAAGCTGACTCCCATTCCTCCTATGCTCAGAGCCTGCTGTGGCTCACCAGTGCCCTCAGGAGAAGGTTCAGGCTCCTCATAACAGCCTTCAAGGCCCTGTATGATTCAGCCCCTTCTCCCTCTCCAAACTTCATCTTTAGTCAGCTCCTACCTCAGATCCTAGAATTTAGCCAAAATTAACCTCCAGCTCTTCCCCAATAGTACCCAGCCCTCAGGAGCTTCAAGGTCTCTTATTGTAAAGCCCTGGCCAAAGTCTCACTCCTCTTTACCCTTCCCAATTCAATGATGGCCCTCCACCACACCCAGGACTGCTGCCAAAGGGTTTGCACACTGAAGAGGGCTAGACATACATGTTTTGAAATCAGGCTAACCTGGTTTTAAATCCTGGCTGTGTTACCACTGTGTGACCTCATGACCTCAACTTTTCTAAGCCTCAGTTTCCTCATCTGGAGGGTGGGGATCGTAATTGTTCCTCAGATGTATGATTGTGGTGAGAATTCAACGTTGCTCTCAAGTGCCCAGCACAGTGCCTGACTCAGGTGAATGGAAGCCATGATGATACTGTTATCACTCCAGCCTCCTTTCCTGCCACAACCCCTCTTCCTCACTCTACTCCAGACCTCCTCTGTGTTCCTCCAACATGCCAGGCACACCGTCAGCTCAAGGCCTTTGCGCTCCATTCTCAACCATATCATCTGCAAACCATGACAGTTTTGCTTCTTCCTTTCTAACTCTTACCTTTTCTTTTTTATGTTGGATTGCATTGGCTGGGACCTCCAGTGCAGTATTATATAGAAGTGGTGAAAGAAGGCATCTTCATTTCCAACCTCATAGGAGAAATATTCAGCCTTTTACCATTACGTTTGGTGTGTGCTGCAGGTTACTTGTGGCTCCCCTTTATAAGATTATAAAACATTACATTCTATTCCTAGTTTGCTAGGTTTTTAAAAATCATGAATGGGTGTTGAATGTTATCAGTTTCTCTGCACCTATTGAGGTGATCTTACATATCTCCTTTAACATGTTAATGTGCTGAATTATATTTTTTTTCCTCTTTTTCTAATATCAGTTCAGTCTTGCATTCCTGTTATTAGCCAAATTTAATCACGGTGTGTCATCCTTTTGAGAATGCTGGATACCACTTGCTAATATTTTGCTTAGGATTTCAGCATCTATATTTCTTTTCTTTTTTTTTTTTTTTTTCAGCATCTATATTTCTAAATGAGAATGACATGGAATTTCCCTTTCTCCTAGTTTCCTTGAGTTTTGGTATCAAGATTATGTTAGACTCATAAAATGTCTCAGGGCCTATGCATATGCTGTTCCCTCTGAATGAAATACTCTTCCTTCCAGTATTCGCATAGTATGCCCCCTCCCTGGCCTCTCTATTTAAAATTGTAAACCATGTCCTATCCCTGGCATTCCCAGTCCCCATTCCCTGCTTTGTCTCCGTATAAATTACCACCCCCAACACACTATATATTTTGCACATTTGGTTACTATGTCTCCATCACCAGACCATCAGCTCCACCAGGGCAGGGAGCTTTTCTCTTCCCTGTGTCCCCAGAGCCAGGCACAGGGCCAGAAACACAGCAGCAAGCTCAGTAAGCTGAGTGAGCGATGTCCCCCACCTCCCATTCCCCTCTCCCGGAGGCAGGTATGAGCACCTGGTGAACCTGCTGACCAAGATCCTGAACCAGCGGCCCGAGGACCCCTTGTTCCTCCTGGAGTCGCTGAACCGCACCACTCAGTGGGAGTGGTTCCACCCCAAGTTGGACACGCTTCGGGACGACCCGGAGATGCAGACCACCTATGAGGTGGCCGAGAGGCACAAGGCGCTGTTCAGCCAGAGCGGCGGCGGCGAGGGCGAACAGGAGATGGAGGAGGAGGTGGTGAGTGAAGCGGTGGGGAGGGGCGCGCGGCGGAAGAGCGGTGGTGGCCCGGGTTTAGGCACAGCTCCTGCTAATGCCTGGAGGGGAGGGAGCGCACAGCACCACCCAGAAACACACACGATTTCAGTCCAGAGTGTGGGTCGGGGACCAGGTCACAGAGGTCCTTGAACGCCAGGCTAAGGGGCTTGGGCTTTCTCCTGAGACCACTGGGGCGCCATGGGAGGGTCTGAAGCAGAGGAAAGGTTGGCCAGCTCTGCATTGTAGAAAGCTGACTCCAGCGCCACATGGAGGTGGAGGCTGATTTCTCCTACCATCCCTTACTCCTTTCTGCAAATAACTGCTCTGTGGACGTTTTCTGTGAAACCCACTGACTCCTGGAGTCTCTCAACACTGAATTTGCCTCCTATCCCCTAGACTCAGTTTCCCCTTTTGCAAGTTGAGACCCGCTGAGAACTCTTCCACCCATGATTGATTAACATTCTACTATCCTCAGAATATTTAATTCTACGATTCTGTTTCCAGCATTGGACGACGGCTTAAAATTTGGCTGAAATGTTCTTTCACTTGTTTAAGAAACATTTGTTGAGAACTCTTTATCATAATTCTGACACCTCCTAGGCGCCCGCCTCCCCCCCCACCCCCAGCTAAGAGCTTTAGGAGTGTGGGCTCGTTTCCTCCCTGAAACAACCTTGTAAGGCAAGTGCCGTTTATTATTCCTATTTGTGGAGGAAGGACTTAGCGGGCTCGAAACTAGAAAAGACAGAACTAGGAAGGCAGGACCATGTCCTCCAAAGCCCGGGCTATCACCTCTGCCATCTCTGCTGATGCTGTTGGTCTGTGCTCACGTTTTATGCTTCTGAAATTCTAGGATTCTGGAGACAGTGGGGTGGGATGGTGAGAGAACTGGAAACGACAATCTGACCAAGGCATGAGCCCTTGGGTGAGCAGAGCGCAGGTCGGAATCCAAGTCTTAGACATGAGGAACAGTCTTACCTGAGAATATGGTTTTAAATTTCAGATCAGCAGTCTCTCCTTGGGAGGCCGCACCCCCTTAGAACTGCACCCTTCCTCCCCCACACCTCCAGGTCGCACCCTTACCTAACGCAAGTCCCTGTCGGCCCCGCCTCCTTAGAACGCGGTGCCTCTAGAGGCTCCACCCGCTTAGAATTCCACAGCCCTGAGGCTCCGCCCCCTTAAAATTCAATCCTGAGGGAGGCCCCGCCCTCTTCAAACGCTTGGTCCCTAGAGGTCCCACCCCTTTAGAACTTGGAGCCGGAGGTTTTTGGGTTTTGGTTTTGGTTTGGTTTCGTTTTTTTTTTTTTTTTGGTTCTTTTTTTTGAGCTGGAGTTTTTAATCTGAGGAGGTCTGTAGAAGGGCAAAATTGTGGGCGTTTGTGGCCTGTGCATGTTTCTAGGAAGAGACTCAAATCCATGATTCAGCATTTTGTATTTGTTTTTCTGTCTGAGGGGAGGAAGGGCTCTCATTTCTCTCATTTTCTATTTCTTCCAAATGCAAAGAATTTCTGTTTCTTCCATGATCCCCAACAGCATTTATGGAAAAATCCATCCTTTCTCCTGCTTTGAAAATGCCACCTCTACCATTTATTTACACCGGTACGGACTCCAGTCTGTTTCTGGAGTCTCTATTTTGTGCCTTGCTCTGTAGATGGCGTTCTGCTCTGGGACTCTCCTGCTTGTTGTGTACAACCGCTGCATAGCAGGTTTGGCTGTTTGGTAGCATAAGGCTCCCCATCACTGCACCTCTGTTTTGAAAAGTTCCTGACTATCCTCACATTTATAGTTTTAAACTAACTTTAGTATTATTCTTGTACTTGTTTGACAACACAGATCACTTTAAGACAGGAAATAGTTGTCGCAGAAATGAAGACGAGTGGCTTAGAGAGATAGTTGTTCTCACACCTAATAGGTGCAAGCAGTCTAGGGCTGGTAAGGTGGCTCCCCAGTGAAGGGGCACTGAGGGCTTTCTTCCCTCATCCCTCCCCTCCACTCCACCCAAACCAAGAAAGCCGTTTTCTGCATCACAGAAGCCTGGGTATAAATCCTATTTCTGGGGAATTCCCTGGCAGTCCAGTGGTTAAGACTCCGTTTCCACTGCAGGGGGCTCAGGTTAGATCCCTGGTCAGGGAACTAAGATCCCACATGCCGCGCGGCATGAGCAGAACATAAGAAAAATAAATAAATTAAATCCTATCTCTGGCCAAGGCAGTCAGTAAGGCTTACTTTGGGCTACAAGTGCTTGATTAAAATGGCGCAAGCAGTTCAGCAAAACATTTCATTACTTCACTTTGCCAAGAGTGAGTAGAGTTGGGGCAGTGTCTCTGTGAGATCGTGAAGACTCCCAGCTCTTTCCTCCCCTCTGTTCTGCCTTCATCACGTTCATGTTTGGTCCTTGAGTTTGTCATTTTATGTTGGAAAAATGACTGCTACAGCCTCGGACATCATATCTCCACACCAGTGCCCCCAAAAGAGAGGGGACGCTCTTCACCGTATGTCTCCCCCTTTTTTCCCTTTCCTTTCTTTCTTTCTTCCTTCCTTCCTTCCCTCCCTCCTTCCTTCCTTCCTTCCTTCCTTCCTTTCTTTCTTTCTTTCTCTCTCTCTCTCTTTCTTTCTTTCTTTCCTTCTTTCTTTCTTTTCTTTCTTTTTTTTGGCTGAGCCATGTGGCTTGCGGGATTGTGGGATATTAGTTCCCCGATCAGGGATTGAGCCCAGGCCACAGCAGTGGAAGTGCTGAGTCCTAACCACTGGACTACCAGGGAATTCCCTCCCCCTTTATTTTTTTAAACAAGGGGAGCAAGGGAATTCCCTGGTGGTCCAGTGGTTAAGACTCTGCCCTTTCACTGCTGAAGGTACAGGTTCAATCCCTGGTTGGGGAACTAAGATCCCTCAAGCCATGCAGTGTGACCCCCCCAAATAAATAAATAAATAAATAAATAAATAAATAAATAAATCCATCCATCCATCCATCCATCAATCAATCAATCAGGGAAGCAAAAGTTTCCCAGGAGCCCCTCAGAAAACCTCTGCTTGCGTCTTATTGGCCAGATTGGGTCACATAACCATCCCTTGACTGCAAGGGGCGCTGGGAAGGTGACTGTGGAGAAGGCAAGCAGTGGAGAAGGGGGTTGAGGATGGTGCCATCCGCCGTCGAACCCAAGGGCAGGAATGTAGCTGGGCCCCAGGCCAAGCTGGTATTCAGGGATCTCAGTGCCCATATCTCACCTCTGCTCCTCTCTCTCCCCACCTCCTCACACGGCAGCATACAGCTGCCCCACAGTTCCTGAATTTTTTTTTTTTTTTTAATTCATCTAGTTGCCACTAGGAAATCTTTTCTCCCAGATCATAGATAGGATCTTCCTGGAAACTGGGAGAAAGAAAGAGGAAGGAAGATTCTGACCACAGTTAATAGAGGAATTAAGGAGTAGGGACTAAGAATATGACCTCTGGAGCCAGACCAACCCGGGTTTAAACCCAGCCATCCCAAAGAAGTAATTTCTAGGCAGGGAATCGCCAGATGTACTTTCTCTCCACCCAGCTGCAATTGCAGAGGTAGAGAAGGAGAGCCTAATCTGCCATTTTTGAGCAGTTGTCCTCACTTGCTCCAATCACCAGTGGCCAGAAGGCAGGGTGATATCATTTAATCACGGTTGGTGAGGCCACTCCATTGCCAAGTGGGTGGAAGACATTACCGGAAAGAGGGTGATGGCCATTGGCTCATGGGCCAGGCACACACCCCAAAGAGAGTTTTCTATGCTCATTCCCTTATCTTCCCTGCTGGCAGCACAGTGAGTCTTGGGATTAAGTTTTGACCCTGTCCCCGAGTTGCTGGTGTCAATATCAATTAGGCAGACAAGCTTTATTTATTTATTTGGTTGCGTGGGGTCTCAGTTGTGGCAGGCAGGCTCCTTAGTTGCAGCTCCAGGAATCCTTAGTTGCAGCTCGCCGGCTCCTTTAGTTGTGGCATGTGGGCTCCTTAGTTGTGGCATGCGAACCCTTGGTCGTGGCATGCATGTGGGATCTAGTTCCCTGACCAGGGATCAAACCCGGGCACCCTGCATTGGGAGCGTGGAGTCTTATCCACTGTGCCACCAGGAAAGTCCCCTAGGCAGACAAGCTTTTGCACTGTGTTTAAGATTGAGGGCAGGGAATTCCCTGGTGGTCCAGTGGTTAGGGCTTCACACTTCCACTGCAGGGGGAGTGGGTTCAATCCCTGGTCAGGGACCTAAGATCCCACAAGCTGGACTGCATGGCAAAAAGAAAAATAAAAGATTGAGGGCAACTGCCAGAATCACTTTCAAAATAACAATTCTCCTCCTATAGAGTATGAGTCAGGGTGTGCCGTTTCAAGCTGAGATAACAAACAGCCTGGGCTTCCCTGGTGGTGCAGTTGTTAAGAATCTGCCTGCCAATGCAGGGGACACGGGTTTGAACCCTGGTCTGGGAAGAGCCCACATCCCGCGAAGCAACTAAGCCCGTGCGCCACAACTACGGAGCCTGCTCTCTAGATCCCGCAAGCCACAGCTACTGAAGCCCATGATCCTCAACAAGAGAAGCCACCGCAATGAGAAGCCCACGCACCACAAGGACAAGTAGCCCCCGCTCGCTGCAACCAGAGAAAAGCCCGCATGCAGCAACGAAGACCCAATGCAGCCAAAAAATAAAATAAAATAAATAAACATTTAAAAAACAAACAAACAAACAGCCAAACAATCTCAGTGACTTAACACCACACAGTTTATTTCTCACTCACACTACCTGCCCATCCAGGCTTGGCAAGGGGGCTTGGCTTATCAGACACTTGAGCTGGAGGGTGATGGAAGTGCCACTGTAACACAGGCTTCCACAGTTGCAGAGCAGGAAAAAGAAAGCAGAGCAAAACCCACATTGTTTCTTACAGCTCCTGCCTGGGTATGACCCGTGTCCCTTTCACTGCCATTTCAAGTGGTCAGAACAAGTGACATGGCCACTCCTGAATGCAGTGGGGTGGGGGTGGGAACGTATAATCCTCCTGTGGACAGGGACTTCAGGCATTTGTGAACAACGGAGCAGTCTGGCAGGCATGGGAAGAGGATGCAATAATTGTTCCTTTTAACACTGTGTTGTTCATAAATGGAGCTTGTAAGAAAATGGGAATGCAGTATATACCTTTAGGAAAAGCCTCAGTATGCTCGTCCCCAAATCTTTTACATCAACTGCACGATTTAGGCATCATCGTTCCTTGGCGCACTTACCCCTGCATCTCAGTGGCCAAAAACGGTGGCATGAGCAGCTGGGTTACAGAGCCGTTTGACTCTGTAGACTCTAGAAAAGTCAGGTTGGGGAGCAGCGCTTCAGCCTGGTTCCCTCTGCCTTCCGCCCCACCCTCTGCAGGCGGAGACGGCCGTGCCCAACATCATGGAGAAGGCCTTCTACTTCGAACAGGCCGGCGTGGGCCTGAGCTCAGACGAGAGTTTCCGCATCTTCCTGGCCCTGAAGCAGCTAGTGGAGCAGTGGCCCATCCACAGCTGCCGCTTCTGGGGCAAGATCCTGGGGCTCCGTCGCAGCTACCTGGTGGCTGAGGTGGAATTCCGGGAGGGCGAGGAGGAGGTGGAGGAGGAGGAGGAGGTGGAGGAGGTGATGGAGGGCGGCGAGGTCATGGAGGCGCACGGCGAGGAGGAGGAGGGCGAGGAGGGCGAGGAGGAGGGCGAGGAGAAGGTCACCGACGTCATCCCCAAGCCCACGTGGAAGCCGCCGCCCGTCGTCCCCAAGGAAGAGAGCCGAAACGGCGCCAACAAGTACCTGTATTTCGTGTGCAACGAGCCGGGCCGGCCGTGGGCGAGGCTGCCCCACGTCACGCCGATCCAGATCGTGCAGGCGCGCAAGATCAAGAAGTTCTTCACTGGCTTCCTGGATGCGCCGGTCATCAGCTACCCGCCCTTCCCGGGCAACGAGGCCAACTACCTGCGGGCCCAGATCGCCCGCATCTCGGCCGCCACACACATCAGCCCCCTCGGCTTCTACCAGTTCGGCGAGGAGGAGGGCGACGAGGAGGAGGAGGGCGGTGCCGGGCGCGACTCTCACGAGGAGAACCCCGACTTCGAGGGCCTCCCGGTCCTCGAGCTGGTGGACTCCACGGCCAACTGGGTGCATCATACGCAGCACATCCTGCCACAGGTGAGGGCCGGACTCCAGCCTCCCCGCGGGTCGTAGCCCCAGGTGTGACTCCAAAATAAGGCAGCAAGCACCTGCTCGGCAGCTAGGCATCGTGCTCAGTGATATTCATTCATCCATTCCTTCATTCATTCGACAGATACTGGCTGACAGTCCCCTGTCAGAAACCTTTGGGGCCAGATGCACCTTGGAATTCTGCATTTTTCAGATTTTAAAAAGGTGACAGGAATTCCCTGGTGGTCCAGTGGTTAGGACTCAGTGCTTTCACTTCCGGGGGTGGGGGTGGGGGGCCTGGGTTTGATCCCTGGTCGGGGAACTGAGATCCCACAAGACTCCTGGTGCGGCCAAAAAAACAGTACTTACAAAAATAAGAGTACTCTAAAAAAACAAATAAAAATAAAGGTGACACACACACTAAAAAAGTGACACAGTGCACATACTGTATATTACGCAACATCTCAAGCAGGGGCTGGGGCTGCAGCCTGTATTCAAAGGCATCATTATTTCTGCAGCAAAACTGAAGAGCTTCCGATCACTCAGGTCAGGGTTTCTGCCAGATGACTTATGAAAAATCTTTTGGTTTTCAAAGCTTTTCAGATTTTGGAATTGTGGATAAGGGATGGTGGACCTGCATTTATTGAATGCCTAGTGTGTCTGAACTTTACATACGTTTATTCATTCACTCAAGGCAGCGCCTGCTGTGTGCTAGGAACTTTTTATTCATTCATTTCTTCAATAAACATTGATTGACTCCACAATGTTTTATTGAATCCAAATAACTGCTTCTGAGATTGGTACAATGGTCATTCGCATTTTATGGTTGCTGAAACTGAAGTCTGCTACATGCTCTGCACTTAGGTTCACTCATTCATTCAACAAACATTTATTGCTCTTCAGTACCTCCTGCAACCCAGCAACAATCCAATGAGAGAGGCACCCATGACACCCCCATTTCGCAGATGAGCAAACAGAGGATCATATGGGCTGCCAAATGTCAACTCCACAAGGGCAGACATGGGGGGGTTTCTTTTCTCAAGGGCACATATCCAGCACCGAGAGCAGTGCCTGTATATGGTAGGTGCTCCTTAAATATACAGTAAATGAATGGATGAATGGATTCACAGATGGAGGCCACAGAGCCTGAGAGAGGCAGGAGTCCGCATCTCACTGCTGCAGCTCTCAGCCCATTCTCCCCTCACCTCCTACCTGTGCGACTAACCTTGTCCTTCTACCCACTTCTGGGTCCCTGAGAACAGGACCCGTCCCCAGTATCCTGCCTGGTCCTTCACCTCCTCCCAGAGTACAGGCCAGGCTCTGTGCCCTGGGGGTACCACCTGACCTCCTCCCCACCTCCAGGGCCGCTGCACTTGGGTGAACCCTTTGCAGAAGACGGAGGAGGAGGAGGAGCTGGGGGAGGAGGAAGAGAAGGCAGATGAGGGGATAGAGGAGGTGGAGCAGGAGGTCGGGCCCCCGCTGCTGACGCCACTCTCAGAAGATGCAGGTAACAGCCCCCACTTCACACACAGTTCTGGTGGAGACTGGGAGAAAGGGAGGGGCAGCGAGACTGATGGCGGGGGGCACCTCTGTGAGCTTTGGTTGTGTTCTCATCTATAAAATGGGCATCCCATGGGGTTATAGGAATGTGTCCATCTTGTGAACCTTGTCTGGCACATGGCAATGGTCCAGATGGTGAGATATGGTCTTTCGAGTCCCATATGGGTTTGGGGAGGGGGAGAGATAGCTAGGGAGGCCTCCCCAGAGGAGGCAAGACTTGAGCTGGATTTTGGAAGACTGGACAAGAATTTCCTGAGGTGGGGATCTCAGGCATCTGAAGGAAGAAAGGAGAGGCTGAGAGTGGGTGAGCGAACAGAGTCTGGATGTGGACCCCAGTTTCCGTGAGCCTGGAGCCTGTGCCCTGTCCTCTGATCCCTGGTCCAAACTGATGGCCAACCTCGAAGGAGAATCACAGTAGCTCCCCTGTCGGGGCCTCAGGGCTCACTGCCACCCTACAAAGGAGATGAGATAAGTGTCTCCTTTCCCGGGTGCAGTCACTGAGGCTCAGACAGGTGAAGTGGCTTCCTAGGGCCACACAGCGAGAGAGTGGTCAGAGCCAGGGCTCAAACACTGAAGCCAGTGCTGTCAGCCCCACATGCCCTTCCTTGTCCTCCCTCTTTACTCCCTCTCTTCCTCCTCTCTACCTTCCCTCCAGGGGGCTGTGCAGGGCAGGGGGAGCTGCAGCCTAGCCTCTGACCTCCCTGGTGCTCTCTGCTCCCCCACAGAAATCATGCACATGTCACCCTGGACCGCCCGCCTGTCCTGCAGCCTCAGCCCGCAGTACTCCGTGGCTGTCGTGCGCTCCAATCTCTGGCCAGGGGCCTATGCCTACGCCAGTGGCAAGTAGGTCTTCTCCTAGTGCCTCCCAGCAGAGGGCGCCGCTACAACTTCATCAGAGCCAGGCCGGGTGGGGCAACTCACCAGGGTGGGCAGACATTGGGACAGCTCCCTTCAGGAAGCCCCCAGGGGCTAACCTCCCTCACTCAGCTCCCAGGGGTCCCACTAGGGCTAAAACGAGAAATCCCATACCGAGTGTGTGGGCCCCTGGGATGAAACAATGGAAGGTCAGGAAGGGGGAGGAACTAACTCAGGGATCGCACTGCCTGTGCAGTATTCAAACCTGGATACCTTGGCCCCTTGGCCCAGGCTTTCCTGCTGTCTGAGGCATGGAGCCAGACAGGACTCAGATGTCCCCTTTGGGGTGGCCTTGATGGGCAGAGTCTCATCTCTGGGGAAGCTAACTCCTTCCCTGGGCCTCCTCCACAGTTCTTCCAATCTGAAGGATCTTCTCTCTAAGGGCACAAATCTTCCCCACCAGGATCCCCCACCAGCTGTTCCCAAAAGATTGGCAGGTGGAAGTCACTCCCACATCCTCCCACCTCGGCTACGCACTCGCACTCGAGACAAGTCCCTCAGCCTCTCACCAGGCACATCCCAGCTTTTCTGCTCAGCCACTAGAGAGCGCAGCCTGCAGCCACGGGGCATGCACTTACCGGCTCTGTCCACCAGATGGCATGACGGTTTTTCAAAGCTTTTCCTTTTCCGTATCAGTGAACAGCCTGCGCTGTATTCGATACTATGCTTCACAGTCAAGGTGGGATTTTACATCTTCTTGATAATTTAACCACATTCTTGACAATTTCTTTTTCTCCTCCAGAAGCATGGAAGAGGTATGCTTGCTTTTGCCAGCGCCCTTCTTCTGGCCACACCCTAACTTGCCAGCATCCCTCTGAAAGCAAAGGATCCAAACTTGGAGCTCCACTCACCCACCCATCCTCCAACCCCCACTTACCCAACCACCCATCCACCCTCCCATCCACCACCCAACCATGCATCCATCTCGCCACTTTTTTTCTTTATAAAAGATTCTTGAATGTCACCGTTTACCAGCTGTACGCTGGGCCCCAAGTACTTTGTTGAAAAAGCAGATATGGATCCTACTCTGGGAGCAGGCAGAGGAAGCATAGGTGTTAGATGTACATCAAGCCTCACCCTCACTCACCCCCTTACCCCCATGAAATATCCTGTTACAAACTAAGAGAAGTACCACTGGGGAGAGTGGAGGGACCAATGGCAGCTCATACCTGTCATGTCTTGAGGGGATCAAGGAAGGATTCCTGGGAAAAGCAGCCTTGATCGGAAGTCTCTGGGGGAAAAAAAGAAGTAACTGGGGGAAAAGCAGGCAGAAGGACATTCTAGACCAGAGCTTCCCAAACTGTGAATGGGTAGGACTCACCAGGGGCTCTGGTTAAAGCTCAGGTTCTGGTCGCCTGGGTCTGGGTTGGAGCACAAGACTCTGCCTTCCTAGCAAGCACAACCTCCTGGGTGAGGCTGCTGGTTCCTGGACCCCAGGAACCAGGGCTGGCAGAGGTCAGGGGCTTCCAAGGAAGCAGTGTATTTGAAGGCTCCGAGGAAGACCCGGAGGAAAATGATTCTCGAGGGAAAAACAAGGCTATGAAAATAAGGTCAAATCCAAACTGCTCCCCGTGGCAAACTCTCTGCCTCTCTCCCTGTCTCTTAGTCCGCTCCCTTTCCCCCCATCTACTCCTCTTTCCTTCTCCCATTAAAATTCTGGGGAGAGGTGAATTGGTGGGCCTGGGATGCAACCAATTATGCCCTTGTTTATTATCAGTCTCCTCTCTCTAGAATGTAGGCACCACAGCAGGAGTTCTTGTCTAATTTGTTCACTGCTAGGTTCCCATATCTAGACCAGTGCTGGTCAATATAAACAAAATATGAGCCACATATGTCATTTTAAATTTTCTTGCAGCCACATTCAAGAAATTAAAAAAATAAACAGGCAAAAATTCATTTTAATAATGTATTTAACCCCAAATATCCTAAACATTCTCATTACAACATGAAATCAATAATGTAAAAATTATTAACGAGCTAGTTTACACTCTTTTTTTCATACTAAGTCTTCAGAACCTGGGGTGGTTTACACTCACAGTACCTCTCAATTCGGGTACTAAATTTTCATCAGAAATACTTGACCTGTATTCAGATTTCACAACACCTACAGTTGAAAAAGTAGATTCGTGTACCCAGGTTGTCCCAGACATACTTAGATGTCTTCCAATAAATGAAGTATCAGTTTTATTGTTTAAATTTAATTAAAATTAAATAAAATCCACTCCAACAACAGTAGAACACACATTCTTTTCAGGTGCACATGGAACATTCCCCAGGATAGACCAAATGCTAAGCCATAAAACAAGTCTCAATAAATGTAAAAGGATTGATCATATAAAATTTCTTCTCTTACCACACTGGAATGAAATTAGAAATCAGTAAAAGAAGGAAATGTGGGAAATTCACAGGTATGTAGAAATTAAACCACAGAGTCCTAAATAATCAATGGGTCAAAGAAGAATCCACAAGTGAAATTTGAAAATTAAATAAAATTAGAAATTCAGTTCTTCAGTCTCACCACATTTCAGGTGCTCAACAGCTACATGTGCTGTTAGACAGTGCAACTCTAGACATGACCTGGCACTTAGTAGGTGCTAAGTGAATACTGAAAGAACAAATGAACAGAGAAACCTGGTGGGCACATTCCACTCTACCACACATAACTTTGCAGGCATGCCATGCCTAGGCTGGGTCCCACCTTTAACAAAAGTCCAGGCCGGGGTCTTTGAGGGAGGATTTCCCAGCATCTCTCTGCCCCTCCAGGAAGTTTGAGAACATCTACATCGGCTGGGGCCACAAGTACAGTCCTGAGAATTTCAACCCGTCCCTGCCAGCCCCTGTTCAGCAAGAGTACCCCAGCAGCCTGGAGATCATGGAGATGAGCGACCCCACGGTGGAGGAGGAGCAGGCCCTCAAGGCTGCCCAGGAGCAGGCACTGGCAGCCGCGGAGGAAGAGGAAGAGGATGAGGAGGAAGATGAGGATGAGGACCAGGATGACTGAGGCCCCGTAGTCCCCTTCCTCAAGCAGGTAGAGAGCAGCCTTTCCCTTATACATAGTTTTAGCTTGTTGTTTTTCACTGTTGGTTTGCTTTCTGCCCCTAGAGAGCAGGGGTAGAAGAGGAAGGCAGCTGCTCTAAATAAAATGTCCTCAGGGCATTCCAGCAGAGTCACTCATTCATTTGTTCACCACATTTGTTGACATGGCCTCCAAGTCAGGACGGTGGCACTTTGCTAGGAACACAGACATTGCCCGGCATAGTCTCTCCCATCTGTTCATTTATTCATTCATCTGGCCATCAAACAACTATTGAAGTGCCCCGGGTCAACCCAGCCCTGTGCTGGGAACACAGCGTCGACCCAGTGGCCCCAGATCTGCTTTCCAGGGGCTCACACTCTACAGGAGAGACAGACACATTCCCTAGGCAATGACAACCCAGATAGGGGAGCCCAGAGGACTGACAGAGCTCCTGAGCTGGCTCATAAATGGGCAAAAACAGAGTGGTAGGGCATTCCAAGCAGAGGGAACAGGGCATTCAAAGACCCAAGGGCAAGAGAGAGTGTGTTGTGTTGGGGTAGATTCTCAAACCTCATTTTTGGGACATGGTGTGAGGAGTCAGTGGTGAGAAATGAGGCTGGAAAGAGAGGTTGGCAGGAACAGATTACCCAGGGCTGAACTTTGTCCTGAGAGCCTAGGGAGGCCACAGATGGGCTTTGAACAGGGCAGGGTCCTGATCATATTCATGCTTTAGAAAGACCTCTCTAGATGCCAAGTGGAGGGCAGATAGAGGGGTGAGACAGGAGTCTGGGAGAGCAGAGACAAGGCTGATACAGGGAGGGCCCAAGCAGGAGAGGAGGAGTTTAGACCAGGGCTGCACAGAGGAATGGACTGGAACAGGGGAATTCAGGTGACAGAATGCAAAAGACTTGGGGACTGGAATCAGGGAGTGAAGGGAAATGGCAGAAGTCTAGGGAGACACTGAGTTCTGCAGCCTGGTGACTGGAGGGGATGTCAGTGCCAGCCCTAAAATGGGGACACAGGATAGGAGCAGGATTTGGAGTAAGATGTCAATTTCATTGCAGGACTTGTTGAGTGTGAGATGCTTCTGGGACATTCCAGTGAGAAATCTGGGAGGCGATTGAATAAGTGGGTCTAGGAAGATCTGTGACGGGGGCAGGGTGGTGTCAGAAGAAGTGAGGGGCACTGGCTATCAGGGGGCTGATGGGATCAGGAAGAGATTTGGGGTTACTAGTGGATTATTGGGACACTGGGGGCATTGCAGGGATTAATAAAATTTTGGTTGGTGTCGGAGGACTGAGTGAGATTGTTGAAGATTGTGGAGTTATGGAGATACATAGGAGGTTGGTGGGAAATGTGGAGATGTTTGGTGTTAGTATTAATCAGTAGTGGGTTAGATGAAGTCCTTGGAGTTTTATGGAGGCAATGGAGATCACTGGGATTTGCGGGATCATCAGGGGTGGGGAGGAATGGTTGGAGATGCTGTAGCCAGTCGGGGACTTTAAGATGTAAGTGGGAAACACCGGAGGGTGTATGTTAGGAGTCTTCGGGAGACTCCAGGGTCACCTGGAGTGACCAGGTGACGTCATGGGAAGGACAAGGTTTGGATGAGGCCTTCTCTTGAGGGTACTCCAGTTGCTAGGCAAACGGTTCCCAGAGCGCCGTTGCTAGGGACCTGTGCTCTTTTGATGGCCACGCCCCTTTCCATACGAGCCCCGCCCCCACAGCCAACCACGTCGGCCGCAGGCACGAAGGCCGCGCCCACCTTGTAGCCCCGCCTTCAGCCCTGAACCGTTACCGGAGCGACGGCTGGAGCTCGTCCCGCCTCCCTACCCTGTTGCCAATCGAAGAGGCGTTGCCCGGGCGACGACACCGCCTCTTCCGGTGCGGATCCCCGGCTTCCGGCAGGGGGCCCGGCGGCAGGCGGCTGTCCGGCAGCAGCGGGGCCCTGGGCTGGGGTGGGGGTCGCCCAAGATGGCGGCGGGCGGCGCGGAGGGCGGCTCGGGCCCCGGCGCTGCCATGGGGGATTGTGCGGAGATCAAGTCGCAGTTCCGCACCCGCGAAGGCTTCTACAAGCTGCTCCCCGGCGAGGGCACCGCTCGCAGGTCGGGTCCGGCTTCCTCCCAGACCCCGGCGCCGCCCCAGCCGCCGCAGCAGCCCCTGCCCGGCCCTGCCTCCACCTCCGGCCCCGGTGCTGCGGGCCCCGCGCCGTCCCCTCCGCCCGCAGGCCCAGGGCCCGGGCCCGCGCTGCCTGCGGTGCGCCTCAGCCTCGTGCGCCTGGGGGAGCCCGACGGCGCCGGGGCCGGGGAGCCTCCCGCCACGCCCGCAGCGCTGGGCGCTGGGGGAGACCGCGTCTGCTTCAACTTGGGCCGCGAGCTCTATTTCTACCCGGGCTGCTGTCGCCGCGGGAGCCAACGGGTGAGCGGCCCGCATCGTGGGGCCCTGGGTGCTGGCTTAGAGGATGGGTATCCCTGAGGTGATTCACAAGTGACAGGAGAGTCCCTGAATGATAGGGGACCCTGAGACAGGCATCCTACATGTGACGGACATCTTAAGGGGAAAGGATTCTTGGAGGCAATACAGGATTCTAAAAGGTGATGGGAGGCTCCCTGGGTGCTGGCCATCCTGGAGGTGATGGGAAACCTCGAGATCATGTGAGATGCCGAGGTTATGCGTGAGGGTCCTGGGATGGTGACTATTCTGGAGGTGATGGGGAATCCAAGATGGTATGGGGTGCTCCAAGGTGCTGGCTGGCAGGCATTTTGCAGGTGATGGGAAATGCAGGCTCAGAAGTGATGGGGAGCCCAGGGGTATTGCTGTCTGGGGGTGTTAGGGGGACTTGGGGAGCCCAGATAGGTGAGGAGGATTCTGGAAGTGATGGGGGCTTAGAGGTAATAGGGATCCTGAAGGTGAATGGGATCCTAGAGAAACTTGGGGTCCTGGAGGTAATGAGGGTGCTGGAGGAAATGAGAATCTCGGAGCTGATGGGAGATCTGGAGATAATGACATCCCAGAGGGAACATCCTCAGGTGTGATGGGTGTCTCTAAAGGGATGTCAGTCCCAGAGGACATGAGACCCTTGGAGTTTATGGTGGTCCCCAGAAGTGATGGGGATCCTGAGAGCCCAGAGATGATGAAGGCACCTAAAATTTGGGGGACCATGAGGTTTAATGGGTCCCTGAACTGTGATGGGGATTCTGAGATTTAAGGACTCCAAAGTGAGGAGAATCCTGGGACATTGGACTTTAGAATTCTGGGGATTGGATGATCCTGAGTTTTGAGGGTCTTGGAATATAGTGGTGCTAAGACCCAGGGGAGTTGCTGAAATTATAGAAAGGAATTGGAGCTCAGGGACTACAGAGACCCTGAAACTGACACCGTGGCCAAGGGTGTCCCAGAAGTTGGGGGTGTCCAACTGTGGGGAGGACGCACTGTGGTCTCATGTGGTGGCAGGGGGCGAACCTTCCTGCCTGGTTTTTTCCTCTGTTTGTGATTTGGGTCCTCCTTCCTGTCTGTGGTTGCCCCTTCCCTCCCCGCTCACCCATCCACCTACCCACTCCCCTCAGGGATTTAACCCTGCTTCCTCTTTGTGGTTTTCCCCCAACCTCAACACCCTCTTCCTTCCTCTCAGTGGTAGAAGCCATTAACTCGTTTTCTCCCACCACCCAAGTCCATTGACCTCAACAAGCCAATTGACAAGCGGATCTATAAGGGCACCCAGCCCACTTGCCACGACTTCAACCAGTTCACTGCTGCCACAGAGACCATCTCCCTGCTGGTGGGATTCTCAGCCGGTCAAGTGCAGTACCTGGATCTCATCAAGAAGGACACCAGCAAGCTATTCAATGAGGAGGTGATTGTGGGCCCCCAGGGCCCAGAACTGCTCCCATTCCCACCCACCCACCCATACAATGTTTGCCATGAGACTGCAGCTGTCTGGGAAGCAGTGTAGGCCTGAGGGGGGCAGGATGAGGGAGAGATGGGGGATGGACTGACAGATATGGAGGATGGGGTGACAGCAGCTGCTGTGATGATAGCTAATAATGACGGTTGCACCCCCTGTGCCCAGGCCCTATGCTGTGTTAGCCCTATGCTGAACACATTACTCCTGGAGTTTTCATCAACCAATGGGTTAGGATTGTGACACCCATTTTGCAGATTAGAGAACTGAAGTTACTTACTGGTTGGGATTTGTTTGAAGCCACAGCCCTTGCTTTTCAAATTCTGGGCCCTGTGGGCTTTGGATTCAAATCTTTGCTGCACCATCTACTCACTGTGTGGCTTTGGGAAGGTGACTGTTCCTCCCTTAGCCTCAGTTTTCCTCCTCTGCAAAATGGGATTCCCATCCCTACCTCACAGGACTGTTGTAAAATCATACGTGGAGGTTGCTCAGTCCTGGGTGGACCTGGCAGAAGGGGAAATGCCAGTGAAAGACCTTATCTGTGTCTAGAACTACTCTTGTCCTCTATCTCTGTCTCTCTGTTCTGAGAAGGTGTTTCAAATGTACAGAGTGCATGAATGGCAGAGGGGAGTGAGTGGAACAGGGAATGGATTAAAGTGGACTAGGTCATCCATTCACAAAATATTCACTGAGCATTTGTTCTTTGCCAGGCATTGTTCTAAGCACTGGGACTACTACATCTCGGTGAACAAAACAGAGGGCCCTGCCTTTGTGGAGCTTTTATCTAGCTGGAGGAGACAAATAGTTATCAAATAACTAAGTAGGCTGTGTGTCAGAGTGTCTTGGAGAAAAATCCAGCAGGGAAGGCGAATGGGGAGTGCTCGGTGAGGTTGGGAAAGGTCTCACTGGAAGGTGACATGGAAATAAAGTCCTGAAGGAGGCAAGACAAATTATTGGAGAAAAGGACATTCTGAGTAGAGGGAACAGCTAGGACAAATGCCGGAGGCAGGACAGCAAAAAGGCTGTGTGGCCAGAGCAGTGTTGAGGGGGAGGGTAGTAGATGAGCTCCGAGAAACAACTCGGAGGGGCTAGGAGATGTAGGGTCTGGCAGGTCATGGAAAAGACCTTGGCTTTTTAGAGCCTCTTGCCACTGGGGTTCATCTGAGCCATAGAACACAGAAACAATTTGATTTAATTTCGAAATTCTCCAGAGAATGGAGAATGGGAAGCAACTTGGGTACCTGGGAAAGAAGTTAATTTGTTACAGACAGTGGATGCCAAAGGGCTTTAGGGCTTGGTTCTCCCCGGAGTCCTGCTTGAGAAAGGCTGCCATGGTGTTCAGAGTGGGAGAGACAGTGCCGGGTGCTGACTTAGGTTTTAATAGCATCTCTTTGGCAACTGTGCAGAGAAGACACCCGGGTGGTGGAGGCCAGTCAGTTAGGCCGTTGCAGGCCTGATGGCAGCTGAGACCAGGGTGGTTGGAGTTGGGGGTGGTGAGAAGAGATCAGGTTCTGGGCACATTTTGCAGATCAAGCCCACAGGATTCCTTGCAGGTTTGGAGGTGAGTTGTGAGGACAAAAAGGATCAAAGATGCGCGGCTGACAGGATGGGGTTGTCATTCAGGTGTCCAGGAACTACTTTCCAGGCGCCTCCTGCGGGCACAGCTCTGTGCTCTGGGGCTAGAACAATGAACCAAATAAACAAAGATACCTTCCTTGGGGGAGCTGATACTCCGTGACTCAATATCTTGCCTTAAGCATGACATGGTAAAGATGGCGGAGGGGGTTAGACAGAGGAGAGTTCTCTGGAAGGCAGCACTGCCCTCCTGCCGAAGAAGGGACATCGAGGCTCCACGGAGCTCCCCTCACGCAGCCCTTCTCCCCGTGCTTTCCCCTAACCTGGTGTCTGTCCGTTTCCCTCAGTCCCTCCTCTCCAAGTAGGCCCGGGCCACTTATGATGACCTTCTCCGGGGAACCAGGCTGGGGAGGAGGTGGGCCCCCGGGAGGATGGCCTTCTCCCAACCCCCGCTCTCTCCCCCGGCAGCGGCTTATCGACAAGACCAAGGTGACATATCTGAAGTGGCTGCCTGAGTCAGAGAGCCTGTTCCTGGCATCACACGCCAGCGGCCACCTGTACCTGTACAACGTCAGCCACCCGTGCGCCTCGGCCCCGCCGCAGTACAGTCTGCTGAAGCAGGGCGAGGGCTTCGCCGTCTACGCCGCCAAGAGCAAGGCGCCCCGCAACCCGCTGGCCAAGTGGGCGGTGGGCGAGGGGCCCCTCAACGAGTTCGCCTTCTCGCCCGACGGCCGGCACCTGGCCTGCGTCAGCCAGGACGGCTGCCTGCGCGTCTTCCACTTCGACTCCATGCTGCTGCGGGGGCTCATGAAGAGCTACTTTGGGGGCCTGCTCTGTGTGTGCTGGAGCCCCGACGGGCGCTACGTCGTGACGGGTGGTGAAGATGACCTGGTCACCGTGTGGTCCTTCACCGAGGGCCGCGTGGTGGCCCGAGGCCACGGCCACAAGTCCTGGGTCAACGCCGTGGCCTTCGACCCCTACACCACAAGGGCCGAGGAGGCGGCGGCTGCCGGTGGCGATGGGGAGCGGAGTGGCGAGGAGGAGGAGGAGCCGGAGGCCGCAGGCACAGGCTCGGGCGGGGGCGCCCCCCTCTCCCCGCTGCCCAAGGCCGGCTCCATCACCTACCGCTTCGGCTCGGCCGGCCAGGACACGCAGTTCTGCCTGTGGGACCTCACCGAAGACGTGCTCTACCCTCACCCTCCCCTGGCCCGCACCCGCACCCTCCCCGGCACGCCTGGCACCACGCCGCCTGCCACCGGCAGCTCGCGAGGTGGTGAGCCAGGCCCCGGGCCCCTGCCCCGCTCGCTGTCCCGGTCCAACAGCCTCCCACACCCAGCGGGCAGCGGCAAGGCGGGCGGCCCGGGTGCGGCAGCGGAGCCGGGGACGCCCTTCAGCATCGGCCGCTTTGCCACGCTCACGCTGCAGGAGCGGCGGGACCGGGGGGCCGAGAAGGAGCACAAGCGCTACCACAGCCTGGGCAACATCAGCCGGGGTGGCAGCGGGGGCGGGGGCGGCGGGGACAAGCCCAGCGGCCCCGCCCCCCGAAGCCGGCTGGACCCCGCCAAGGTGCTGGGCACCGCGCTGTGCCCGCGCATCCACGAGGTGCCGCTGCTCGAGCCGCTCGTGTGCAAGAAGATCGCCCAGGAGCGGCTCACGGTCCTCCTCTTCCTGGAGGACTGTATCATCACCGCCTGCCAGGAGGGCCTCATCTGCACCTGGGCCCGGCCGGGCAAGGTGGTGAGTCACCCCACACCAGCCCACCTGGGACCCAGGCAGAGGCGGGCATTGGCAGAGAGGTTTGGTAGCATCAGCCTCCAGCCGTGTGGGATGAGGGGAAGCCATGGAAATCTGTGTCCCAGAACAAGCCTTCTCAGATCTTACAGTGACTTCTAGAACGCTTGGCAAGCAGCGGTAAGCAGAGAGAGGGTCAGGCATAAGAGACATCTGGGAGTGGTGGAGAACATGGCCAGTTATCAGAAGGGCAGCCGGTGGGCCCAGCATGGCTAGGTCTTATGGAATGGTGAAATTTTATTAATACTGCAGCTCGAGCTCTATGGGCAAGATTGAGCCTGTGCACCCAGCTTCCAGCCTGAGTGTCAGACTCTTGGGATCCGATCCCACTGCTGGAGGCGTGGGCTGTGGAATCCCAGGCTCAGGGTCCAGTCCGGCACTTCTGCTCCCTGTGTGACCTCGAGCAAGTCACTGCCTCTTTATGACCTTTCTCACCTCTTAGGACAGGGAAGCTTGAAGATGGGTTGGCCATGGGGTTCAGAAAGGTCCTAGTAAGGTGAAGTGCGGGCCTGGTGCCTTATAACTTGGGACCTGTGTTCTCAGATGTCTCCTAAGGGTTTGGGCTCGGGGGCCCAGGATGCCAGATCTGAGGGCTGTGCCTGGTTCCCTGGACGAGCAGTTTTGGAATTGTAGGGTCCTGAATCCCTAGAACTTAAAGTACAGTCTCAGAGGCAGGGGCATTGGGATTTGGGGAATCTGGTAAGTCCTGAAAGAGATCCCTCTATCTCCCTAGTTCACAGACGAGGAGACCGAGACCCAGACAGGGGAAGGAAGTTGGCCCAGGTCACCCAGCAAGTCAGTGGTAGAGGTAGGACTGTCCCTAAGTTCTTCCCTCTCAGAATCTTAGGACCCCCTCCCCAGTCAGAAGGGGACCCCAGTTTCCCCCTCTGCTCCCTACCTCCACCCCTACCCCATCCTCTTTGCTCAGGATCACCCGAGGACTTTAATTATTGTATAAAAGTACCACCTGCTGGGACAGGGAAGCTAGCCGAGATGTAAGTTCCTGAGCCTAGAGCAGCGGCCTCTGTCTGGGTGGTCTGGGGTGGATTGAAGGGCAAGGCCAGGGTGGCAGCAGCCTGGGGGACTCCAGGCTGGCCTTCCCCCCCCCCCCCCCCCCCGCCCCATGGGACTGGTGAGAGCCCCAGGCGGTCTCTAACCCCCTCCTGTCTCCGCTCTCATCTTCCCCAGGGCATCTCCTCCCAACCAGGCAACTCCCCAAGCGGCACAGTGGTGTGAAGCCATGGATGTCGGGGTCCCCCACCCCCAGCTCCTAGCATAACCGTCCCCGCTGACCTCATGGATCAACGTATTAACAAGACTAACCATGATGGATGGACTGCTCTGGTCCCTCTCCCTGCACAAATTTGGGGCAGAGGGTCCCTCAGACTGACCCAGACACTGGGGGGATGTAGTGGCCCGTGTGGCCACAGCCTTGTCCCCACCACTGCCAAGTACAATGACCCCTTCCTCTGAAACATCAGTGTTAGCCTCATCCCTGTCCCCAGCATGTGACTGGTCACTCCTGGGGGAGAAACTCCCCGCCCACAAGAGCCCCAGCTCTGCAGTGCGCCTCTCGGTCCTGTGTGCAGGGCAGGGGGTGGCCCACCCCTCCCCTGGCCCCCGCCCTGCCCTTGCTGTTACTTGTGCTTTTGAAGAATGTTAAATTATGGAAGCCCCTGGGGTCCTCTCTGTCCCCCAGGACCTCTTATTTATACTAAAGTTCCCTGTTTTCACGGCGTCTCTCTTCCCTTCCGCGGAGGTATGGAGGAAGTGTGTGGGTGCTTTCATGCAGCCCTAGAATCCACTTTATCCAGAGGAAGAGCTAGGCCCTGCCTCCCCCCGACCCCCTTTTGAGGGCAGGAAGAACTGAAAACCAGAGGAGGGATGTGCCCGAGGGACACAGCTGGTGGATCTGCCGCTGGCCAGCCCCGGGCAGGGCCCTTCAGACAGAGGAGAGTATCCCTCGCCCCACTCCAAACGCTCGGAGGGAAGAGAGCCACCAGGCCAGAGTCTTCAGTGGGAGTTTTAAAAGTTGTTTCAAAGTGTCCAGATATTACAGGGGCCCCCCAGGCAGCTCCCGAGATGCCCAGAGTGAGCTTCCACAGCATAGGCCCTGGCCTTCTGCTGCCTCAGGCCTGGCTTGGCCGGGCCCAGGCATCCAGGGCCAATTAGAGACCATGGTTTCCTCTGGGAGAACTGTCCACCCTGGAAAGAACAGCGAAAATCCCTCCTGGCTGGCTCTCTGGAGCCACAGGGAGTGGTGTCTTGCCGCTCCACCCTCCACCCCCCGAAATGTTTCTGTTTCTAATCCTAGCCTGGGCAGGAATGTGGCTGCGCTGCCAGGGTCCAAGGAGCTATTTTGGGGGCTCCTTTGCCTCCCCCAGGCTTTGGCCAGTGGGTCACCCCTGTTCCTGGCTCCTGAGGGCCTCCCTTCCCGATTCTCTCACCACCCCTTCCCCATCTCCTGCCAAAAAATAGTCAGTGTAAAGCAGAGGGCCTGAGGGCTAAATTTAAACCATCCCAAAGTCTGAATCCTTGGCTGAGTCACCCGCAAAGCTGCCCTGGCCTCCCTCCCCCCTTCCCAGGCCTCACCCCTTTTTCCCCTGCTCCCAACTCGAGAGCTTGGGAGGGGTGTTACCAAATCACTCTGAGCCTCAATTGGTCCCCTCTGGGGAATGGGAGGGCTCATCTTTGGCATCTGTCATACCTGTAGCATTCCTCTGTGCTTTGCCTCTTCAGTGGGGGGGGGGTAGTTTGAGGGTAGAGATTCTCCACCACCCCTCATCTCACACTGAAGCGTTCCGAGGGGCCCTGGAAGGAGCAAGTTGGGGGGCCTGGCTTGTGAGGGGTTAAGGCTGGGAGGCTGGAGGGGGCCGGACCGAAGGGTGGGGAGAAGGGGAGGAGGCCTTAGCAGCCAGCAGAGAGAAGTGGCCAGAGAGGCCCAGGGGACAGCCAGGGACAGGCAGACATGCAACCAGGGCCCCAGGGCATGGACAGGGCCCTCCAGGCCCCGTGACGGGAGGACCCCGAGCCCCTGGCCCGGGGAGGGGGCCATGGTGCTGCCTGTCCGACATGTCAGCCGAGGTGCGGCTGAGGCGGCTTCAGCAGCTGGTGCTGGACCCCAGCTTCCTGGGGCTGGAGCCCCTGCTCGACCTTCTCCTGGGCGTCCACCAGGAGCTGGGCGCCTCCGACCTGGCCCAGGACAAGTATGTGGCCGACTTCTTGGAGTGGGGTGAGTGCCTACCTACCTGCATGGCACCCCCCAGATTTGGGGGTGGGGGCAGGGCAGAGGGAGGAGGTGGGTCTGGGCTGGGTGTTGGGGGCAGGACGGACATGGGGAAAACCTCCCATTCAGGGGCCCAGAACTTGGGGCTGGGTCTTGGGGCGACATATTCCTACCCCTGTGCCACCCTGGCAGGGCAGAGTGAGATGAGCAGAGGCCAGGGCAGCCATGACTCAGAATCATGACTTGGGAGCCATGGTAAGCTGGGTTGGGCACAGCCTCTCATGGTCCCCCTGCACCGCCTTCCCGAGTCTAGGCCTAGGGACATGCTGGGGAGCCCTGTCTCCTAGGACCCCTCCCCACCAAAATGGGCCCCGTGGCCCTCCACCTTGGTTCCCCAGAGCGCAGGGGCAAGCGGAAGGGACAACACAGGGCAGCTGCCAGGGGCGCGGCCGACAGGCAGGTGTTCGGCGCCAGCCTCTCCAGCTGCTGCAACAGGTGCCCAGGCACTGGGAGGGCGTGGTGACTCAGGCAGGCCCGGGGAGAACCAGCTCTGCACACAGGCCCCACCGAGCACCCCCTCCACCCCCTGGTTGGAGGAGGAAGAATTAGGATTCTTCTGCGTGGGCCCACTTTCTCTGTAGGTTCCTCCTCCACCCAAAGTCCCTTTTGGCCAAGTCTTCCCCTGGAGACAGGTCCAGAGGGAAGATGCTTCTTCTTCAGCCTCAGCCTCCTGCCTTGTCTGCCCCACTCCCTCCTGGCCCAGGCTCAGGCTCACTTGGGTTTCTGTCTCTCTAACATCTGCCATTCTGTCCCTCCACTTGTCTGTCCTTCAGTGGCTTGCTCTTGGTCCTTAGGCTCTGTGTGTCCCTGTCCCCGTCCCTGTTTCCTGTCTCTCTTCCTTCTCCCGCTCCCTCTTTTCTTGTGTCCATCTCTTTCTGACCCAGGCCCTGCTTCTCTCTCCCCATTTTGCAGATGTGAAGGTGGAGGCCAAGGGCTAGACCACTTGGCCTCTGGGAGAACCTTCTCCCCACATCCCCCCAGCCCTTAGTAACTCTCTCAGCCCCTCTTTTGCAGAGGATGAACTGAGACCTGAGGTGGGGGCAGCTCTCCTGTAAGGAGCACTCCTTTTGTGGCCCGAGCAGCATCCTGCGGCCCCTCCCCTGCCAGGCCGCTGGGGCGGGGGAGGGGGCCTGGGTTCCCGCTGCCTTAAAAGGGCTCAGTGTCTTGGCTCTCTCCTCCCTCCCCCATCCTGGGCCCTGGCTGCTGCTTCCCTGCTGGCCCACTCTTCCTGAACCCCGAACCCTCTCCATAACCCACTGTATCTTCCCTCATTCCTAGTTGCACCCATTGCTCTCTCCCTGCTGCCTCAGAAGCTCCCAGCTTCTTCCACCTCCGGGAGTCCAGGCTTCCCTCTCCGCCTGCCTCCACTCTCTGCCTTCCCCCTCCCAAACTGCTGTCTGTAACATTGCTAGCTGTAGGACCTTGGGCAGAGGACTTCACCTGTCTGAGCCTTGGTTCTTCATCTGTAGATAAGGGGTAATAGTAAAACCTCCTCCCGGAGTTGAGAGCGTAGAGATAACACACTTGGCTGTGCCTGCAGCACTGGAGCCAGGATGCAGACCCACGCCGGCTTTGTCTCCCTCTCCCGTTCCTTCTCCCGTTCCTTCTCCTGGCCCCAGCCCTGAACTCAGGGTTTCCCGGAGTGTGGTCCAAGAGCCACCAGTATCTGAGCCTAGGATTAAACTGCAGGCTCTGGGCCATGACCCAAAACAGACTGAATGAGAGCCCTGGGGGTGGGCGGGGTCACCGGGAGTAGGGGCCCGGAAGCCCAGGGAGCTCTAAGAACTGGGCCTATTTCTTCTTCCTCTGTTCTTCAGGGCCTCCCTTCGGCAGACTTGTTACCTCACCCTGTCCATCCTGCGCCCCCTAGAGCCCTCTGGCTCAGTGTCCTGTCCCAGAAAGGGGTTCCCAGGCATCCCACTTTTCTCTGTACAAGAGCAGTTTTGGGTCCCCAAAGCCTCACATAATGTTTATGTGAAGTCTTTAAGGAGGCAAGACTAGTGCTAAGGGGAGGGGCAGGGGCAGGGGAGACTCAGTGACAGAGGGTGGGACTCTCTCTCCTCGTCTCCAGTGTCAGTCCCTGTGATTCTCGGTTCTCATCCCCCCCCCCCTTCGCCCCCTCCCCCCCAGTGGAGCCCATCGCGGAGAGGCTTAAGGAGGCCCGACTGCAGAGGGATGACTTCGAGATTCTGAAGGTGATCGGACGTGGGGCGTTCAGCGAGGTGAGCCTGGAGCAGCGGAGGCAGTTCAGTGGGGTTAGAGACCTGACTTTTCCTGCAGTGGGCGGGATGTTGGAGTTCCGGATGCGGGGCCTTAGAAATTGATGAATGACTGAGTTTAGAACCTAAGGCGGGGCTTGAGGCCAATGGGCGTGGCTTGCCGAGTGGGGGCGGAGCCAAGTCTGGCCCAGGTTAAGGGTGGAATCCAATCTGGGGGAGCCCTGGTGTTTCCCCGCCACCTCCGCTTCATTACCCTGTTTGGGCTTTCAGGTGGCGGTGGTGAAGATGAAGCAGACGGGCCAGGTGTACGCCATGAAGATCATGAATAAGTGGGACATGCTGAAGAGAGGCGAGGTGACGGCCGGGCTGGGTGTGCGGGGTGCTGAGGATCCCCCCCTTCCGTCCTCCCACCCCCGTCCGCTTCAGCTCCTCCGGGTGCCCCGCAGGTGTCGTGCTTCCGCGAAGAGAGGGATGTGTTGGTGAACGGGGACCAGCGCTGGATCACGCAGCTGCACTTCGCCTTCCAGGACGAGAACTACCTGGTGAGCCCCAGGCCGGGCGACTAGAGGGGCGGACCCCCACCCCTGAGGCTGTCAATTATCGAGGTGCGGGCAGGCAGAGGAAGTTCTAGGATTGGAGAGGTGCCTCGAAATGCATGCGGCAGTCCCTGCCTGTGGTAGGAGCTGGCCTTCCTTTCCCGGGATGGGAGATGTCCCTTACCGCCTTTTTCCCCAGGTTGATTCCGGGGGCACTACCTGGAATGAGAGTCTCTAGAGTCTATGTGAGAGCCACTGGGCAGGGGGTATCTGGGCTCCATACCCTGGACAATCGGGAGGTCTCCGGGTTCTCTTTTTCCTGACTCTCTTGGTCGGGGGTGGGGGAAGTGAATCTCTGTCCAGTGACATCGTAGGGGAACGAGGATTGGGGGTGGGCGTGTCTTTGACTTGTCCTGGAAGGTCTCTTGGGGCTGGGGCTGCGGAGTCTCTGCCCAGGGATGGGGCGTCTCTGGGAGTCTTTGTCCCGGGCTATCGGCCGTGGGCGCCCAGGCGGGGTACCGACCCCCCGTGACACGCCCCCTCCCAGTACCTGGTCATGGAGTACTACGTGGGCGGGGACCTGCTAACGCTGCTGAGCAAGTTTGGGGAGCGGATCCCGGCCGAGATGGCGCGCTTCTACCTGGCCGAGATTGTCATGGCCATAGACTCGGTGCACCGGCTGGGCTACGTGCACAGGTGGGCGCTGCAGGGGCTGAGGGCCGCGGGAATCGGAGAGCGTGGTCCTTAAGAGGGTGGGGCCCAGGCGGTGCTGCCTAGTGGGGTGGAGCCTGGTGAGATGGCAGGAGAGAGGCTCACTTATCCCTCTCCCTTCCCTTCTTCCCTCCGCGCAGGGACATCAAACCGGACAACATCTTGCTGGACCGCTGCGGCCACATCCGCTTGGCAGACTTCGGCTCCTGCCTCAAGTTGCGGGCGGATGGAACGGTGAGCGGTGCACCGCTCTTGGGCAACTCGGACTACCAATGACGGGTCGGGAGCAGGAACCGGAGGTGCAGCGTGGGGGTGGGGCTGGGGCGTGCGGGCAGAGCCAGGGTGAGGGCAGGACTAGATTTGAAGGGGAAAGAAGGAGGCGACCCAGGCCCTAGCCTGCCTGTGGCTCAGGCTTAGAACAGGCAAAAGGAGGGACTAAGCTCTAGGGTAGTGGTTAAGAGGGGGCGGAGCCAGAGCTAGGAGGGGCGGGGTCAAGCCTAGCTCGGATCCTGTTGGCTCAGGTGCGGTCACTGGTGGCCGTGGGCACCCCGGACTACTTGTCTCCCGAGATCCTGCAGGCCGTGGGCGGTGGGCCCGGGACTGGCAGCTACGGGCCCGAGTGTGACTGGTGGGCGCTGGGCGTGTTCGCCTATGAAATGTTCTACGGGCAGACGCCCTTCTACGCCGACTCCACAGCTGAGACCTACGGCAAGATCGTGCACTACAAGGTGAGCACAGCCCGGGGAGCCCCTGACCTCTCCGCACATGCTCCCAGGTAACATCTCCTCTTTCCCCCTCCTTCCGAGCAGGAGCACCTGTCTCTACCGCTGGCAGACGCAGGAGTCCCTGATGAGGCTCGCGATCTCATCCAGCAGCTGCTGTGTCCCCCTGAGATGCGCCTGGGCCGGAATGGAGCAGGCGATTTCCAGAAGCATCCTTTCTTCTTTGGCCTTGACTGGGACAGCCTCCGAGACAGCGTGCCCCCCTTTACGCCGGATTTCGAGGGTGCCACGGACACGTGCAACTTCGATGTGGTGGAAGACGGGCTCACTGCCATGGTGAGCGGGGGCGGGGTAGGTACCTGCGATCCCTGGTCTGCAGAGGGTACCCCCGCATCCGACCGCCGTTAACACTGAGGTTAGGAGAGTACCCTCCTCCTGGGGTCCTGAAATCATTCCTTCCCCAGAACACCTGCTCTGTGTGGCCTCAGGGCTGGGAACCCAGCAGTGACCTAGACTCACAGTCCAGTGGAGGACACTGACTTGTCCCCAGACAGTGATGCCCCAGAGAGATCAGGGCTGAGATGGGGCTGGGGGGTGCAGGGGGGCGGGCCTCCTGACCCAGCATGAAAGGTCCTGGAGGGCTTCCTGGAGGAGGGGGCTATCTGAGCTGAGACCTGGAAGGATGAGAGGTGAGAAAGCACCATAGAGGAATCTCCCTTGCTTAGGCCATCTCTCTCTCAGCTGTTGTATGAGCTATCCCGTGCTTGTTCAGCCTGACTGCCTTTGTGCTGGGCACAGCGGGGGACACACATGGACCAAGTCAGCCCTGGTCCCTGCCCTCATCTACTTACAGTCTGGAGAAATGTATAATTATACTGTGGCAAGTGCCCTGAGGGAAGCAGCAGGATGTAATAAAAGAAAATGACGCAGGGTCCACTTTAGATAGACCCCAGGCTGGGGTGGGGGGGTGCGAGGGCACTTAAAGCCAAGACTGGGAAGGGGTGAGTGAGGGGCCATCCCTGACAGCCGCTGGTCACCTCACATCTGTGTTTCTCTCCTATAGGAGACGCTGTCGGATATGCAGGAAGGCATGCCACTGGGGGTCCACCTGCCTTTCGTGGGCTACTCCTCCTATTCCTGCATGGCCCTTGGGTAAGTGCTGCCCCTGTGCAGCTTGAGAGGAGTGGACGGGGGTGGGGTGGGGGTGGGGGTTCCTGCCTCCAGAGGCCCCAGGAGGCTGCTCGGGGTTATCACATCCTGGCCCGTTGGTGCCCAGGAGAATTGCAGGGTCAGTCTCGGAACCTTATTGTCTTGGGACCAAGGACTTTTAGGAGCCCAGAATTGTAGGACGTTAAATTCTCAGACTATAAGTACTTTGAAATTTAGATTCAAATGTAAAACCTCAGAGTCACAGGCTCGGCCTTCCGGAATCTTCCGACCTTCCACTTTTAGATTTCTAGTATACAGTCATGGGACCTCAAAATCTTAGAGAATAAGAAGTTTACAGTTGTTAAGTCAATCTTAAAAGAACACGGACTCACTGAATTACATAACCACAAAGCCTTCTTAAAACATTGATTCTGAAAATAATACATTGCTTATCACAAGTATATTAGAAAATAGGGATGAGAAAAAGGAAGGCCGCCAGCAGCAACGGTCCCTGGCTCACAGCACACGTACCTAACAGCTGTGAGAACGTGCTGTATTCTAATCTGTTTTGTTAGTGGACAATGTACCGCAAGTGCCATTTCTTGAACAAACTGTAACACAATCCTGACCCGCTGGGGAGTGTTCTCCTTACTGGGCGGGTCAGGACTCAGCTAACCCGCCTCTCTGTCATGACCGAGGCTGGATGAACAGCCGCAGGTTGGTCTTGGCGCTTGTCGAGCATCATTGGGTCCTTGAGACATATTTCTACAAGAGGGACTGCTGGGTTGGAGGGGACATCACTTTTATTGCAATTTCATATTCCTTGGGATGGTCTGTCTTCCTCCCAGCACCTGGGTCTGGGGGTGGGGGGGGGTGGCTGCTGTCTAGAGTCAGTCTTGGGGTCCAACACCCAGTGTGAAGACCACCTCTTTGGAGGTGGCCAGAGCCGGGAGTGTCTCCCTCACTTCCTGAGGCCCTTAGGAGAGGGGCCTGTAAAGGGCACATGGAGACGGAGATGGGCAGATCCTAGAACATGGGTGTCCTGAACCCAGGTTCCTGAGGAAGCTGCAGAGAGGCCAGCTTCCAGGGGCCTGAGGCCATGCCAGGGGCAGGCCTTTTCCTAAGGAGAGGAGGACCTGTCCCACCAGCCTGGCAATTTGCTGCCTTCACTCTGCCCCTCCCCCTCCTCAAGCCTGGAGCCTTCAGGTCTGGCTGCCCCAGGGCACGGGCTAGGGAGTCCTGGCTGTAAACGCAGGGGATCGGCAGCCTCTGGGGTGAGGCCGGCTCTTCCTCCCCTCGCCCTCTTCCTCTTCCCAGGGATGATGAGATCCCGGGCTCCACGCCCATGGAACTGGAGGCCGAGGCGTTGCCTGAGCCACTGCAAGAGCCCAGCCTGGAACCCATGGTGCCCCCAGCAGAGGAAACGGTGAGTCTTTAGGAGTCTTTAGAGGAGAGGGTCAGTGAGGGACGAATCGAGAGAAAAGGGGAGGCCTTCAGGGATAGTGTGCGCCATGGAGTGCTAGGCCCTCTGGGAGCTTCCTCGACAGAAAGAGATGGAAAACAAAGTAGAGACAAGGTTACTTCAGTCAGAAATGATCCCCACAGAGAAATTAAAACAGGTCAGTGAGTGTGCATGGAGGGGAACTCTCTGGGGAGGGGAAGCCCTGGAGAAGGAGGAGGACCACCCATTGGTCAGCAAAGAGAAGAGTAAGGGCTCTGAGGTGAGAACCAGCTGGTTTGCTCTGAAACATGAAAGGAGGGTAGTAAGGCTGCGTTGTTCCAGGAGGAAGGAGGGTGAGGAGTGAGGAGAGGGGAGGCTGAAGAGGCCAGCAGACGCACACCAGACAGGGCCTTTAGTTTTCATGTGGTGGGCCTCCTCCTGAGGGCACTGAGGGGCTGGAGAGATTCTCCAGGGGAGGGACATGGTCAAGCTGCGTAGTGTTATAGGAACAGCCCTTTGGTGTGGAAGGTGGTTGGGAGGAGACCAGATTAAAGGCTGGAGATGAGGGCTGGTCTGGGTTAGGGAAGGAGGGGAAGGAGCTGTGGGGATTCCAGAAAGATCTCGGGGGTGCAGGAATAGAGGTCAAAGGAGGATCCCAGGCCTGGAACCTATGCCTAAGTCTCGAATGCTCCAGGAGCCACAGGCAGCCCTAAGCCCGGTTCCCATACCCAGGCTGAAGCGGCAGTTCCAGAGGCCATTCCGGAGGCCATTCCGGAGGCGGTGGCAGAGGCCGAGGTGACGCTGCGGGAACTCCAGGAGGCCCTGGAGGAGGAGGTGCTTACCCGACAGAGCCTGAGCCAGGAGCTGGAGGCCATCCGAACGGCCAACCAGAACTTCGCCAGGTCGGGGTCGGGAGTCGGGGACAGTCACTACCTTTAGCAGCCTCTCTAGCCGAAATCCCGAAGGGCTCACCGTCCTTACCTCCCCTGCAGCCAACTCCGCGAGGCCCAGGCCCGTAACCGAGACCTGGAGGCGCACGTCCGGCAGCTGCAGGAACGGATGGAGTTGCTTCAGGCCGGGGGAGCCGCAGGCGAGTCCCTCATCCACCACCTTTCCTGAGGCGCCGGCGTGGGGGCGGGCGGGGGGGGCGGGCGGGGAGGTGGGCCCGCGGCGTGTGTATACACCTGGGGGAGGGTGAGGGGCCCAGGCTGGGGCACGCCGCGCCACCGCCCTTCTCCGTTCCTCCACGCGCCCTACGCCTCTCTCTTCTCCTTCCAGCTGTCACGGGGGTCCCCAGTCCCCGGGCCACGGATCCACCTTCCCATGTAAGACCCCTCTTTTTCCCCTGCGTCAAGCCTGCTGCCCCCTTTGCAGACTCTGTCCCCATCTCCCCGTACCCCTGTCCAGACTTAGAGGCTCACCCCTACCTCTTTGAGGTTCCAGTCAGCAGACACCCTCCATTCATGCCCAAATCTACCAGATCTCCCTCGGTTCAGGCCTCTCACCAAATCCCATCCAGGATCTCCCTAGATGACTTCCCCGACCTCGACTCCCCTCTCTGTCTCTTGCACCCCGCCGAGGGCGGCCGTGCCGAGCTGGGCTCGGATCGGGTCACCTGTCCCTTCTCTCTCCAGCTAGATGGCCCCCCGGCCGTGGCTCTGGGCCAGTGCCCGCTGGTGGGGCCAGGCCCCATGCACCGCCGCCACCTGCTGCTCCCTGCCAGGGTACGTCCGGCTGCTCACGCCCGCCCGCCGCGCGACCCCGCCCAGCTCCACGTACCCCGAGCCGCCTCTGCTTAGCTGCGCCTCTGCGGGGTGGGGCCCGCGGCGGGGAGGGAGGATGCTCGGGCAGCCAATCAACACAGGCCCCTAGGAGGCAGCCAATGAGGAGTTGGGACAAGACTTAGGCTTCCGAGCCGACCAATCACAGCTACCCGCGCTGTGAGGGGGCGGGGCGGGTGCAGGGAGTGTGTGGACCCTCTTATGGGCGTAGGCGGGGCTGGTCCCAGGAGCCAATCGGAGGCCCACGTCGCCAATGCTGACCCCCCCCCCCCCCCCCGCCCTCTCCCCGCAGGTCCCTAGGCCTGGCCTATCGGAGGCGCGTTCCTTGCTCCTGTTCGCCTCTGCTCTGGCTGGTGCCGCCGCCCTGGGCTGCATTGGGTTGGTGGCCTGCGCCGGCTATCTTGCCGCAGTCTGATCCCGCCCAGGAGCCGCCTTCGCCGCCTGAACCCTAGAACCCGAGCCTGTCCTACACTCGGGCTCCGCTGGAGGGTTTGGTGACCCAGGCACGGCCCAGAAGCCGCTCCCACCGTCCCCCAGTTCACAGCACTCCGAGCGTGGGTTCCCGCCCCAGCTCCAGCCCTGTGATCCGGGCCCGCCCCCTGGCGGCTGGGGAGGGAGGAGCCGGGGCCGCGGCTCAAGGGAGGCTTGTAGCCGGGAATGCTGCTGCTGCTGCTGCTGGGGGGATCGCGGACCTCTTCCTTTCTCCGGCCTAGCTGAGGCTCCCGACGTGGATGGGCAAGCTGCGACCTAGAGAATGCAGCAGGGCCAGGGCTCGGCGTCTGTTTTTCACCCTCCAGGCACCCCCACCCACATCGGCTTGCAAACCACAAATCCTCCTTGTGCATGAGGCCCTGCCCTCCCGGGAAGACTCTCTTTCCGCGGTGAACGTCTAGCGCGAGCTCCGCCTTTGCCTTTTGACAGCCCCGCTTTTTTCGGGGACTCTCGCGCCCTCCTCACGTGCGCTGCTCTCGGAGCCACAGCCGGCTCCGCCCGCCTCGGCAGTTTGGGTATTTATTGACCTTTCCTCCGACCCGCTGACAGGCTCCAGGACCCCAGCACCCTAATCCACGTTTTGGATGCACTGAGACCCCGACATTCCTCGGTATTTATTGTCTTTCCCCACCTAGGACCCCACCCCCGATCCTCGCGAATAAAAGGCCCTCTCGTCTGCCCAAAATTCTGAAATTCCTTCGTGTCCGCTGTTTGCTTTGAGGGCAGGAGGCTTTTCAGTGGGCCAATAGGAAGGCGAGTGGAGGTGGCCAATGGCCTGGCAGCAAGCTAGCGGGAGGCGAAGCGGACGTATCAGGGGTGGGGGTGGGCTGCGGGGCGTGGCTTCGACATCTGGCCAATAGGAGAAGAAGAGCGGGCCACCAGGAGGCACCGCCTCTTGTCCAGCTGTGGCCCAGCTGTGCCGTCAGACCGCGGTGAAGGGGGTTGCTGGGCTGGCAGCTAGCGCAGCCATCCTCCTACCACTGCGCCTGCGCGGGCCACGCGCATCCGTTCCAGGGACTGACTTACGTTCAAGAAAAGTTGCTGCAAACTTTCTAACCCGTTTCCCCCGCCCCTTCTCCCAGCCAGACCCGCCCCCCTGCGGAGCCGGGAATTCCGAGGGGCGGAGCGCGGGCCGAGATGGGGAGTGAGGGGGGCCTTCGGAGGACCCTGGAGACGGAGGCGTGCAGAAGCTCAGTCTCGGGGCGGAGGCGGCTTCGCGCCCTTAGCCCTCCCGGACGGCCTGTTGCCTTCTCCGTTGTCCCGATGGGGAAACTGAGGCCCTGAGCCAGAGGCACACGCGGGGGGGAGGCAAAAAGCGCGGCCTGAGGCGGAGGGAAAACAAAGGGAGAATCACGAACAGACGGGGAGGGGGACGGGCACACACACAGACACTGGGACAGAGACCCTAATAGAGAACTGGGCCTGGCATCGGTGGTGAGGGGGGAGACGCGGGGTCGGCGGGAGAAGATCGGGAAGCGCGAAGTTGCTGGGGGGGTGCGGGGAGAGGAGACGGGCGGGGGAGGGGGCTGGGGAAAGCCCGAGGGAGGAGGAGAAGGAGGGAGGAACTTCCCAAAGTTGCAAAACATGGCTACCTTGCCTGCGGAGCCGAGCGCGGGGCCGGCGGCTGGGGGGGAGGCGGTGGCGGCGGCGGCGACCGAAGAGGAGGAGGAGGAAGCGCGCCAGCTTCTGCAGACTTTGCAGGCGGCCGAGGGTGAGGCAGCGGCGGCGGCCGGGGCCGGGGCGGGCGAAGCGGCGGTGAAAGTGGAGGGCCCGGGATCCCCGGGCGTCCCCGGGTCGCCCCCCGAGGCCGCTGCCGAGCCGCCCACGGGCCTCCGCTTCTCGCCGGAGCAGGTGGCGTGCGTGTGCGAGGCGCTGCTACAGGCGGGCCACGCCGGCCGCTTGAGCCGTTTCCTGGGCGCACTGCCCCCGGCCGAGCGCCTACGTGGCAGCGATCCGGTGCTGCGCGCTCGGGCCCTGGTGGCCTTCCAGCGGGGCGAGTACGCCGAGCTCTACCGGCTGCTCGAGAGCCGCCCCTTCCCCGCCGCCCACCACGCGTTTCTGCAGGACCTCTACCTGCGCGCGCGCTACCACGAGGCCGAACGGGCCCGCGGCCGCGCGCTGGGCGCGGTGGACAAGTACCGTCTGCGCAAGAAGTTCCCGCTGCCCAAGACCATCTGGGACGGCGAAGAGACCGTCTACTGCTTCAAGGAGCGGTCCCGCGCCGCGCTCAAGGCCTGCTATCGCGGCAACCGCTACCCCACGCCGGACGAGAAGCGCCGCCTGGCCACGCTCACCGGCCTCTCGCTCACGCAGGTTAGCAACTGGTTCAAGAACCGACGACAGCGCGACCGGACCGGGGGCGGCGGCGGCGCGCCCTGCAAGAGGTGAGGGAACCCGGGCGGCGCCAGTCCCGCTTTCCCGGGGACGTGCCATCCACCAGACCCCCCGTCCCCACCAATGCCCGTTGTCCTCGGACACCCCTCGCTCACACCCTCAGGCGCCAGCCGAGCGCGGGGAATCCGTGTGCATGGAACGGGCACGCGCCCCGGCCCTCTCCCAGACACCCGGACACCAATGCTCCTCTCGCGGAGGCCGAGAGACCGCCTCTCTCTGCTCCATTCAAGGCTCCGTCCCAGATCCCATCCGTGTCCGCGGCTAGACTCGGGGCGGCAGTGAGAAAATGAGGGACTGCGAGAAAGGAGGAGGGGCCTTTGTCCTCCCCACCGGTCGTAGGGGCTTGTTCAGGCCCCTTCGCGGCCAGGCCCTCCCTGACCGTTGCTCGGTCTCACCTCCCCGCTTCCCGCCCCCCCCTCAGGGCCCAAACAGCGTGGTCCGTCTTCTGTCTTTGTTGTGAAACGTGAACCTTCCCCAGCTCCGGTTTCCCTGTAACCCAAGCCCTTCTCCTCCCACCCTGCGCGTCGGCCTCCTACTCCTCCGACGCCCGGGGAGGAGGGGGGTCGGGGGAGGGCACTGGGAACTGAGCGGGCGACTACCTCCTTACTCTCTCCAAAGCCATTCGGCTGCTTTCAGGCCGACTCAGGAGACTTCAGGCAGCCTGGTTGCTCAGCCTCCGGGGCCCTGAGGCCGAGGGGTTGGGAGAGGAGGGCCTCCTTCCCGCCCCCCAAAGCGGCCAGCTTGAGCCTTTAGTCAGCGGTATTGCAGAGGCTCCTCCCTGGGGCCCTTGGGTGGTCTCAGAGATGAGGTTTCATAACCCCCTGAAATGGTGCACATGAACTTGGGCTGGGGAAAGGTGGAGAGGCAGTGGGCGGCTTGTGCTTCCTCCGAGCACTTTGCAGCCGGCTCCGTGCAGGAATCGGGCTGGCCAGCGGGGAAACACAGCATTCGGGATCACAACTCACAATCCTTTCTCCGGCCAGTGAATCTGATGGGAACCCCACTACGGAGGACGAGTCCAGCCGCAGCCCTGAGGACCTGGAGAGGGGGGCGGCTCCGGTGGCGGCCGAGGCCCCCGCCCAGGGCTCCATATTCCTGGCCGGGGCCGCCCCTCCCGCGCCGTGCCCCGCCTCCTCCTCCATCCTGGTGAACGGGAGCTTCCTGGCCGCCGGCAGCTCTCCAGCGGTGCTCCTCAATGGGAGCCCCGTCATCATCAACAGCCTGGCCCTGGGCGAGGCCTCCAGCCTGGGCCCCCTGCTGCTCGGCGGGGGCGGGGGCGCCCCTGCACCGCAGCCCAGCCCCCAGGGGGCCAGCGAGGGCAAGACCTCCCTGGTCCTGGACCCTCAGACTGGGGAGGTTCGCCTGGAGGAGGCTCAGCCTGAAGCCCCTGAGACCAAGGGGGCCCAGGTGGCTGCTTCAGGGCCGCCTGGAGAGGAGGTCCCAGGGCCGCTGCCCCAAGTGGTGCCTGGCCCCCCGCCGGCTGCCACCTTTCCTCTGCCCCCAGGACCAGTGACTTCCGTGGCTGCTCCACAAGTGGTGCCACTTTCCCCACCCCCTGGCTACCCTGCCGGCCTGGGCCCCACCTCCCCACTGTTGAACCTGCCCCAGGTGGTGCCCACCTCCCAGGTGGTGACCTTGCCTCAGGCTGTGGGGCCACTGCAGCTGTTGGCAGCTGGGCCAGGCAGCCCCGTGAAGGTGGCAGCTGCCCCGGGCCCTGCCAACGTGCACCTGATAAACTCTGGGGTGGGCGTGACTGCCCTTCAGCTGCCTTCGGCCACTGCCCCAGGTACCCCTTTCTGGTGGCTGGGCGGGGGGTACAGTTACCTCAGGGAGGGATGGCGCTGTCAGTGGGCTTCCTGGGGCAACGGTGGGGAGTGGGGAGCTCATCCCCGGCGGGTCCCAGACCCTCCCGTGCCAGGCAGTACCCTGAGGCTCGAGCCACGCAGACTTGGCCTCACCCTGACCCTGAAGGGGCTCCTTTTGCCTCCGGCTGATCTCCCTGCCTGCCCTCCAGCGGCGTACTCTTCACCTCTGCGCCTGGCCCCTCTCCTCTCCCCACAGGAAACTTCCTGCTGGCCAACCCCGTGTCTGGCAGCCCCATCGTGACAGGTGTGGCCGTGCAGCAGGGCAAGATCATCCTCACCGCCACCTTCCCCACCAGCATGCTGGTCTCCCAGGTCCTGTCGCCGGCCCCCAGCCTGGCCCTGCCCCTGAAGCCAGATGCGGCCATCTCAGTCCCCGAAGGAGCCCTCCCGGTGGCCCCCAGCCCCGCTCTGCCGGAGGCCCACGCCTTAGGCGCACTGTCTGCGCAGCCGCCCCCCGCCCCGGCCGCCGCCAGCCTGCCCTTCTCCCCAGACTCCTCCGGCCTCCTGCCCGGCTTCCAGGCGCCCCCGCCCGAGGGGCTCCTGCTGTCGCCCGCGGCCGTGCCGATCTGGCCAGCCGGGCTGGAACTGAGCGCCGGCACCGAGGGGCTGCTGGAGGCGGAGAAGGGGCTGGGGACACAGGCCCCCCACACGGTGCTGAGGCTGCCGGACCCCGACCCCGAGGGGCTGCTCCTGGGGGCCACGGCGGGGGGCGAGGTTGACGAGGGGCTGGAAGCGGAGACCAAGGTCCTGACCCAGTTACAGTCGGTGCCTGTGGAAGAGCCCTTGGAACTGTGACCCGCCGGGCCCCGTGGCCTCCCCTGACAATGGTGCTCGAGGACGGCGGGGAGGAGGGAGCCTCTCAAACACGAAGACGGCTGCCATCCACACACACTACACCCTCCCCGCGGCCGCTCAACCTCTCCACGCCCTGGAGGCCCACTCCTGTCCGGGGCACCGTCCTCTGACGGGACGCCTCCTCTGTTACAGCCCTCTCCTTGCTCTGCCTCCTGATCTACATGGGGAGATTTGGGGCTCCTGACTCAGGGGCTCTGCCCCCCTCGACCTGGTACTAGCTGTGAGCTGAAAGCCCTGCCGAATGGCTGGGTTTCCAACCCCCTTGAGCCCTCTCCCTATCACTCCCTGAAACACTATTAATAGCTCCACTGACATCCAGTGTTCCCAGAACTGCTTGGAATCCGAGGGTGGAGGACGGGCAGTCCTGTGCCCGGAGACTGACGGACCCTCCCCGCCGGGCCCTTCCTGCCCACGAGGGATGCGGGTGTGCGGTCTGTGGGCCAGGGTCCTCCGTTAGCTCCCCCTGGACTAGAGCCCTCGGGAGCACGTCCAGCCCCAGACCAAAGATCCCTTGACCCTCGGGCCAACCCTGACCCCTGTGTCTAGTTTGTATCCTAAATCTTTATTTTTCTAGGACATGTTATGCCTTCAGTTCAATTAAAATAAAGTTAACAGACAACTAGAACCTCGGGGGGTGTGGGTTATCTTCCAACGATTTGCCCAAGGAAAAGCTGAACCACAAAAAGCTCACCCTGAGATTCTGGCTTTCTGACCAGATGTTCTCTGAGGGGCAACAGGGGTGGAGGTCAGATTTGTGGTGCTGCTTGGGAAGGTGCCTGCCGTGAGCAGAGCTGAGAAAGCAGGGGACCAGGGGCCCGCCCGGGTCTGTCTCTTGCTGGTAGCAGTTTCCACTTTATTTAGTTGAAAACAATAAATAATCTATAAATAGAACAGGGCCGGAGGCGTAGAGTGAGGTACGACTGAACAGGGGTGAAAGCATTTGATTCTGGACTGGGCAAAGGACAGGCAGAGGGCAACTTCACCTCCTCGCATTTCATTGTGTGTCGGAGGGCGGGGTGGGGGTGGGGGGGTGGGGGTGGGGTCCTTCCTCCCCACCTGCGGCTCCTCTGATAGGCCAGGCCAGGCTCGAAAGGGGCTGTGAGACGCCTGCAGAACCTGGGCAGGAGAAGTTCAGGCTGCCCTGTACAAGGCAAACGCACAAAGCACCGGGGTCAATAAATAGCCGCCTCCCAACCTGGGGGTGCCTGACCGAGGGGATCTGCACTAGCGGCGGTGACGCCCAGGACGAGACAACCTCTTCACCACCGGCGCCTGGTTTCAGATCACGGCTGCAGGAGCCGCGAGGCGGTGGCGGAGGGGGCGAGGCTGCCCTCACGCGCGGTGAGGGGGCGGCGGAGAGGCGGCGTCTGCGGAGCAGCGGGCCTTCTCAGCCAGCAGCTGGTAGAAGGGCTTGGGGGGCTCCCAGTCCTCGTCTTCGCTGCTGGAGCTGCCCTTCTTCACGATCCGGTTGTGCCGGCGGCTGAACCTGCGCGCTTTGGTGCTGGGGGAGAGGTGGCAGGATGGGCGGGGTTCCTCGGTCGCCTCCCGGCCATCTCTGTCCCACCCCTAGTGCTCTGGCCCCAGCAGTGACCAGGGCCTGGGCTGAGGGGGCGGCCAGGGCTTTATTTGGTCCCAGCGGGGGAGCCACTGGCTCCCGTGAGACCTGTCACCATCTGCACACGCGCCCGTGTGTTTCCGGGGCCAGTTGCAAGCTGGGCAGGTGGAGAGGAGAGGGTTTCAGGAGGGAGCGGGCATCAAGAGGGGAAGAGAAGGAGAAGACCAAGCGACAGGGAAGTTAAGACCCAGTTTTCTGCTCTGAGCAACTCCCTGTGGCAGAGAGGGCAAAGGAAATTTAGGGCAGTGGGGTCCAAATCCAGAATTAAGCTGTTTGCCCTTCTAAGTTACAGGCAGGGGTAGAGCGCCGCTCAGCTTCTGTCACCCCAACTCTTTCATAAGAGCTCGTGACACCCAAATCTCCTGCCCGAGGAAACTCCCAACCTGTTTCCAACATCACAGAGCTCAAGGCTCTGAAAATCAGAGCAGGATGAGGAGCGGGGGGCCCCCGCCTCCACCACCCACACCTTCTGGGCAGGGGCTGCTCACCAATATGGTCTCCGCTCCTTCAGGGTCATCATCCGCCAGAGTTGGGCCAGCTCCTTGGTGGCAGACGTGGATGCGGTCCCAGGGCAGGCTCTGGGGCAGGAGGGAGGAGGAGGTGAGGAGAGGCCTGCAGCCTCGCCTGGCTTAGGCAAAGGCCAACGGTGTGACCGTACAAGGGTCCCTGGCCCTCTCAGAGCCGCAGCTTTCCAAATCTGAGAACTCAGATCTTTCCGTGTTGCCCTGAAAGATGCCCCCTTTCGCGCCCCCTGGAGCAGATGTGGCAAAGAAGGGAGCTGGACTAAATGGTGGTTGGAAAGGGGCCACCCGGTGTCCTGGGACCTGCATCCGCCGCTCCGATACCAGCACCACCTCTTCTCCATGGAGGCTGCAGGCTGGCAAGATCGGTTCAGGGCTAGGCGCCTGATAGATCATATCAAGTCGGCCCCAAGAACTTTTGCGTGAAATCTTAGAAACGAGGAGCCCTCCCCCCACAGGGTTGCTGGGGCGGGAGACAGGACACGAGCCTGAAGCTCCTGCGGGTGAGCCTGCCCCCAGCCCAGCCCAGCCCAGCGTGATGGAGCACAAAGGCAACCCAGAGCGCGGAGTGGAGGGGGACAAGGATCCCGGGCAGCGTCCTTTGAGCCCAAGGACCAACCACGTCCGAAGGTGGCTCCTCTTTTTTCAGGTTATATACATTTAATTAATTATATTAATTAGTTCATTATATTAATTAATTCAAGCCAGTTAGTTTCCTTGTTTTCCTAAGTCTGAGCTGAGTTTCACTGCTTGCAGTGCTCAGGCCTGACCAGTGCCACGGGGCCAGGGGGAGGCCGGGAGAGCGTGGCTGAGGAATGCGTCGGCAGCAGGGGGTGGCACGCTCTGCAGGTGGATGGACAGTGAGGTAGCGCCCCAGTCAGGGCCCAAGAGGACGCCCTCCCACCTGATGTACTGCTTCCGGTTCATCCTGCAGAACATGATGAAGCCATTGATACACTTCTTCTTCATCTGGGTGGGGCAGGGGGCTTGCTTGCTCTCCTTGGGCTTCACGAGGCCCCTGCCCGCCCTGCCCTTCCTGGCCTTCCTCCCGGCGGCGCGCAGGGCTGAGGCCCGCTGGGCGGGGGTCCACGTGTAGTCCTCATCCTCATCGCTGGAGGACTGCAGGCCCTCGAGGTTGGCCTGAGTGTCCTGGGTGGGAGACAGAGAGGTGAGGGCGGGCAGGAGACGCGGACTGACCAGGCGGATGGCTTTCTGTCTCCCTCACCTCCTGCTGCCTCCGCGCCGAGTCTGTGTCCGTGTCCTCCGAGCTGGGGCTGGACGACACCTTGCTGTTCTCACTCAGCGACAGATAGCAGTGGTCCAGCGAGACCAAGGACCGGCACTGGCTGTGGGAGTCAGGAAGGTCTTTGGGGGCCTCAGGGGGTGTGTCCTGGGGGGTGAAGGAGAAAGGTGGGAGGAGACGGAGGGGGGCAGTGCCGTCCCTTCACGGCCCCCACTCACTGCTTTTCTAGGAGGTCACACGAGCATCACCACAAACAGCTCAGGCTCAAAACGGCCTCGTCCAGACACCTCCTCAGAAATTCCAGCAACGGTTCCCCAGTTCCCACAGCGGGTCAGAGAGGAGGGGGCTGGGGGTCTTCTGCCTCCTATTCTGGGGCACTCTCTCTCAATCCCATCAGTTTACCACCTTGCGAAGTAGCCGTGACGCCCCGGACAAGTCTTAACTCCTCGGAGCCTCAGTTTTACGCACGGATGGTGTCACTACACATCCTCTGCAAGGCCGAGAGGCACTTGGTGCAGTGGCTGCGCTTCCAAGAGCTCCGCTAAAGGTGTCTATTTTTGTTTCTACAGCAGATTCAGCTATTCATTGAGGCAAGGGGGCCACCTTCCCACACACTGGAGGGAGAATCATTTGGGGATCGGAGCTGGGGCTGCCCCTCTGGCAGTCAGACGTTGAGCTGCTGGAGCAGACGGTGCTACGGAAATCAGCCCGGGGGCCTGGGAAGGAGGCTCTTTCCAACTGAGGATCCTGGGGGTCACCTGCTGTTTTCAATTTCCTCATCTGTCAAATGGGGTCACAAGAGAGCCTGACTCATAGAGCAGTCGTAAAATTATGTGGAGTCTTTTCTGGGCACCTGGCAGCTTTTAGCTTTTATCCTTTGTGTCTGGTTCATTCTAAGGGCCCAGCACAGAGCAGGGCGCCTGGTGGCCAGCAGGCAGTGTTCAAAGGACGGGCAGGCAGGTGAGGGCACAGATGGTGGATGAGTCTCTGGAAGGATGAGGAGAAGCATGATGGATGGACAGGTGAGTGGGGGAGGAGCTGAAAGGTCGAGGGGACGGATGAGTGGATCAAGCAGGTGGAAGGAAGGATGGACGTGTGTGTGGACAGATGCGTGGGCAGACGCCTACCTTCTTCTGTGGTCCCTCAAGCGTGCAGGCAGAAGGTGAAGATGCAGGATCTAAGAATACTTCTTCAGAGAGAGCTGTCGGGGGCGGGGAGGGAGACCAGAGGGGTGGCTGGGACAGAAACACCTCTCTCAGGGCACTGTGCCTCTGTCCCGCCATCCCTGCTAGCCGGAGTGCCCTTCTCTGGCTTTTGGCTTTGGGATCTTCTGCCCCAAGTCCAAATCCAGCTCACAGGCCAGCTCCCGTGGGGAACCACCAACCTGGGCAGAGCAAGTGGGTCCCTATTACAGGCTCCTGGAGCCTTCCACGCACCACGCTGGCCTGGGGCTGCTCCCCACCAGGCTGTGGACTCCTCGAGGGCTGGGATGGGATTCATCCTGGGTGGGATTCATCCCTGGTTATCCAGCACTGCCAGCACAGGGCTGCACACTTGGTGGGCGTCACTGTAGGTGTTTTTTTTTGAATGAACCAAGCATCAGGTCCAGCCCTGGGTGCTCACCTTGGGTCAGGTACTCGGTGCCATCCTCCAGGATCTGTTCTGGCTGCAGTTTCCCCGGGGAGCTGAAGAGGGAGGGGCTGAGCCCTAGGATCTCGCTCGGGTGGCCTGTCGCCTTCCAGTTGTCAATCTGGGGAGGCCCCAAGGTGAGTGGGCTCCCTGAAAAGGAAATATCAGGCTTGAGGGTATGTCAGAGGTTGCCCTCTCCCCCAGCACAGCAGCTGGCTTTGAGCAGATGGTGCCAGACACTGGGGAAAGGTGACTGTGTCAATTCCTTGTTGTGGGTGCTTGGAAGAGGAAATTAAGAGGCACGATGCCTGGCATCTTGTTAGGGATGCCCAGGAAAAAAATCAATATCATGATGTGCCAGATGCAATAGACTGATTTTTAGCTATCTGGAGCTCTGTGTTAAGAAAGATTCTGAGGCAGTGTCTGGGATCAACAGAAAGAGTAATGATTGATCAGCAACGTCTGCCATGGCAACCGATGGCTCAGGGACAGTGGGCAGGCTGTGTGTTGCCATCCCTGTGCTTAGCGGACATCCATCCCTTTCCCGCTCTCCCCCCTTCCACAGACATCCTCAGAAGGAAGGTACCAAGAAGACCCCACACCAGGCTACAAGGAGGAAAGACAGAGCTTCAGTCACCATGGTTGCTGCCCTTTGGGGTCCAGGCAGGAAGCCAAGGGTCAGCATCTGGGGACTCCTTGTCCACCTCCTCGCTGTAATCGTACACCAGCTTCTGCCTGCAAGAGGTGGAATTGAAGAGGCAGACCTGGAGCCCCGGGCTGGAAACACCGTGGGCCCTGGGGCGAGCCCTTTCCCCTTTGGGTGTCTCAGTGTCGCCCACTGTGGACTCAGACAGGGATCTCTCCGTGCCGGCCGCTGGGGGGCGCCCGCCCTCGAGGAGCTTCAGGGCTTATAAGGAGAGGCCAGCTGTAATCAGAGCTGACTAAACTGGGGCAGAGCTGTGATGGGGCTTTGAGGAGGACACAGACGGCGGGCAGGGCAGGAGGGAGGACGGAGCTGAGCTAAGCTTGAAGGATGGGTAGTTTTCCAGGTGGACGAAGGGATCAAGCTTCCAGGAAGAGGGAACAGAGGGTGAGAAGCCCAGAGGGGACACGGGCGTGGCTCCCGCAGGGAGTGGCGAATATTTGGTGGTGTTAAGGGTAAGGTTCGCAGTTGAGGAGCAGGAAAGGGGGCTGGCAAGGTGAGCTGGGACCAGAGAGGGTCTCAAATGCCAATTAAGATATCTGGGCTCTACCCAACAGGAGGGAGTAGCTTAAAGCTGAAAACTGACATGATCAAGGTCTTGTGTGTTAGAAAAGCCATGCAGGTGACTAGTGGGGACAGGCTAGAGGGCGGGACGGGAGGCAGGGAGGGGCTGCGGCCCTGGTCAGCACCTAGGAAGCAAGGCTTTCCCTCGAGCTCACGATGCCTGACACAAAGCTAGGCCCTCGGAGGTGCTCACTCCACAGACACCAGTCGAGGATGGTGATTGACCCCATTTCTCACCAAGCCTTAGCCAATCCCACCAAACGCCTCAACCTCCTCCACTCACATCCCCGGGCTTCCCTTACCTGGGACGGGGCTGGGTCCTGTTGAGAAAATAGATCCTCTCAACCCCTTGCTGGGCCTCGAAGGCAGGGTAAGGCCCCGCATCCTGGGCACTGTTTTTGCAACAGCAGCCTACGGGGGGTGGAGCAAGTCAGGATGGTCACTCCTGTGACGGGCCCAAATCCCGGGACTCACAGAGGCAGGGACGGAGAGGTGCTGGGGTATGCCACAGCCTCTCCCTCCCCCCATCCCAGCCAAAACCTCAGGCTCTGGGGCCTCTGCGTGAGGTTTGGGGGCTCCCTGAATCACCCGCAGGTTTCTGGAATCCCACGTCCCTATCAGAAGCTCTAAGGAAGATAAAATCCTTAAGCAGAATGATGATGATGAAGATGACGAGAGCAAACAAGTATATAGTGCTTACCAAGGCAGCACGGTTTTAATCGTTTTACATACTACTCGGTAGCCCTTTACCAAAGGGTATGGTTTTTATAATACCCATTTACAGTTAAGTAAACTGAGGCATTGAGATATCAAGTAACTGGCCCAAGGTCACAAGATTAGCGCAAGATCTGGGACACCCTCCCTCCCCAGGTGGGTCAGGCGCCTCCTTGGGGCTCCCACAGCCTCCTGGGCGACCCCAGGAAGTGAGAGCGTGGGATTCCGTCACTGGACTGTCACCGGCACCGCGCACGTGGCCTGGCCCAGAGGAGATGCTCTGGGAGGAAAGGCTGAAGGAACAGACAGAGGAATAGGATGACCTGAGGCCTCGCCTTCCGGTCGCGCCCGTATCTCCTGGGGGTGTCACACGTTTGCAAGCTGGCAAAGGGATGGGGACTCACAAGAGCGTTTGTCTGGCTGCTTCAAGTGAAGGAAGGCTCACGAGGCGGCCCTGCTCTTGCCCCCAGTCCTGTGACCCTGTCCCCTGCTTACGCCCCCAACAGAGCCTGAAGGGAAAAGGAAACTTGGCAAGAGGCTGCGAGACAGCGTCTCTCTTGTCCATTGTAGAATCCCTGGCGACTAGGACTGTGCCTGGGACGTCGAGGGTGCCTGACAAGTGGTATATAAACGAGTGGCTAAGTTAGTGGAGAGGAAAAGACACCAACTTGAGACGTCACAGTGGACGCTGTTCTCAGCCACATGCAGCAGTGTCAGCCAGGATCTTCCTCCCTTTCTGTCACCTTGAGACGGGGATGACACAGCCTTGGGGTGACTGCAGGAGTCGAGGCATCTTGGAGGGGTGATGGTCCCCACCATGTTTCCTCCTCTCTTGTCTGGGGATGGGGTCACCTGCTTCTCAGGCTTGTCCAGGGCCAGAGAGCGACGAGGGTTCTGGGCCCGGGTCTGGCGTTCTAGGAGAGCAGAGAGATGGCGTCAGACAGGGCTGGGGGCCTGACTGTCACCAGAAGGTGGCTGAGGTGGGGGTCTTTGCTCTGGGCCCAGTAACCTGCTTCAAAGCTCTGCCTGGCCTGGTCACTCAGTCCTTCCCGGAGAGGCCCAGATCCTCAGTTAAAGATCACCTAGTCGGATACCCCCTTCCCCTGCCCACACGTTAGAATCACCTTGTGAGCTCTGAAAATACTGGTGCCCAGGTTCCACCCAGATCACTGAAGCCCGACTTTCTGGGTGTGAGGCACAGGCAATAGGCATTTTTAAAAGCACCCCAGTGATTCAGAGGTGCAGCCAGAGCTGGAAATCATTGATTAGGTCCAACTCCCTTTTTAAGGACATGGGAACGGGAGGCTCGAAAAGGGGAAGGGACAGGTAGTGTTAGTAGCAAGGCTGAGGTGGGACCTGGGACACTTGCCTCCCGCACTGGGGTGCTTCCGTCACCCCACACTCCCTGCTGCCCTGGCCCAGGGATGGATGACTGGTCAGAGAGATGATAAATGCTGACAGCAGCTTCCATTCCTGGGCACTGGCCACGTGCCCCATCACTTAAGCACTGCTTGAGCGGGGTGCGCCTGGCTCCTAATCTGAGGACCACCCTGTGGCAGGCCCTCCAATTTCCAGACCAGGAAGCTGAGGCTCACAGGAGAAGAGTGACCCACCCCCAGGCCTCGGAGCTAGGAAGAGAAGGCACCACAGCTGAACCCAGGCGCATCTGAATCCAGAGCCTCGTCAAGGGCTCAGGATTGCCGACTGGGCCTCCCGGGAGTGGGGACGGTCCTGGAGAAGGAGCCCCGCTCCCATCTGACCCCTGCACCCTCTTCTATCTCCACGGACGGCTTGTACCTGATGCCTGGGCCAGCTTCTTCTTCCGAGGTTTCCGGCAGCCTCCCCAAAGATGGGATTTATGAGAGTGTGGGGTGCTGGACGGGGTGGAGTGTCTCCACTTCGCTGGGCCCGCGGCCAGCTTCCAACCCAGCCCTGCACAGGACGGAGAATGAGGCAGGTCAGATGCCCTCACCCTCATCCATCCCGAATGCTGCCTCTGGACAGCACTTCATGATGGACAGGGAGCAGGGAGGCTGCCACGGTCCCCAGACCGACTTTACAAATGGGGAAACTGAGGTCCCGGGAGGAGATGGGACCTGGCTGAGGTTGCGCAGCCAGGCGGCAGAAGTACAGGCGAGAACTCAGGTGTCCTCAGGGCCATTCCGGGCCTCGGCTGAGAGGGAAGACAGACCCAACACTTCCCAGATGCTTCCCCGTCTTCCACCTCCCAAATCAGTTCTTCCTGCAGCCTCCTCAAGATGGTAGGGGCTCCAGCATCCACCCTGGGTGGCCCGGGGCCTCTCCCCCAGGCCTCTCAACTCTTCCTCATTAACGTCTCCCAAGGACTTCCCTGGTGGTCCAGTGGTTAAGACTCTGCGCTCCCAAGGCAGGAGGTATGGGTTCGACCCCTGGTCGGGGAACTAAGATCCCGCATGCTGTGCGGCATGGCCAAAAAAAAACCTCCCAAATTTACCTACTTCTGTCTACGCCCTCAGCTATGGTGCTACACTGGCCTCATCGCCTCCCATCCAGATCACCCCTAAAAGTATCTTCACTCATCTCCCCCACTCCAGCTTCTTACTTAATAGCAAGTCCCCACACTAGATGTCAGGCACCTCTTCCTCAAAGAAACTCTGATCATGGCTTTCCTCTGGCTTAAAGGCCTTCAGTCATTCTCATCTTTTTCATCTCCCTCCTCTGCCAGGCACTCGAGGCCCTTCAGAATCTCGTCCCTGCCTCATCTCCTACCCTTCTTGCCCGTGTATTCCTCACACCAGTAACCATAGCAGCCGGCACACACAGCATGGGATGACTGGCTTGTTCCAGGAGCCATGTTACAGCACTCTTTACATGTATTAACTCATTCAATCCTCACAACAAACACAGAAAGGGGGTATGGGTCCATTTTGCAGATGAGGAAACTGAGGCACAGAGAGGTGTAGGTCACAGGACGTGTGCCTGAGTTGGGACCTGGCTCAGGAGTCTGCGCACATCATCTGGGTGCTACACGGCCCCTCCAGTCATACCCAACTGCTTGCCTGTCCCCAGACGTCCCACATGTGTCTTCTCGTGCCTTCAGACTCTTGTTCACCTTGTTTCTTCTGCCTGGCATGGTTCCCCCTTCCCTGTCCTCGAAGGCCCAGCTCCAAGGCCCCTCCCACCACAGTCTTCCCAGACGCCCTCCTCTGGGGTCACAGCACTCTGGACATCCCTCTGACTTGTCCCGTGAGACAGGCTGTGAGATCCAGGAAGGACTGGACCCGTCTAAGTCACTCAGCGTCCCTGACGGCCAGGACGATGCTTGGCACGTAGCAGGCGCTGCGAAACGTCGGCTGAACTTACTTACCCCCCAGTCCACCGTTCCCATCGGCGGTATGGAATTCGAGCAAGGCCCTGGCCGCATCGATGCTTCTCTGGAGGTAGTGAATGTAGTGCAGGACGTGCAGCAGAATCTCCTTCTGCCCCCAAAAGAAAGACAGGGTTGAGCGGGGGCCTGAGATGACGTGAGGCTGCTGGGGACCGGGGACCCTGCCCCAGCAATCCCCCCATTGGCAGAGAGGTTCCTATTCTGCCCTTTAGTCCTCACTGCGGCCCAGTGAGCCGGCGGTTACAGCTAAGGAAACGGAGGCTCAGAGCGCTAAAGGGACTTGCTGGGCTACAGAGAGGAAGTGGCAGAGCTGGGATCTGAACCCAGGCCTGCCTGCCTCCTGGTCCAGTTTTGGGGGCTCACACTGCTCAGCTTCCCACCCCTGGCCCTTGGCACACGCAAAGCCCTCCTCTTCTCCCCACAGACTCCCTCCCTGGCTTCTCGTCCTTTGAGCCTCAGCACAGTGTTCTCCCCTTCTGGAAGCTTTCCTGCCCTCCTGACCCCTCACCCAGGCTGGGTCAGATGTCCCTCCTCCGCACTCTTGTAACACCCTGGGCCTGTTTCCACCAAGGCACTTGCCACAGTGTTCTATAATTATCTGTTTATGTATCAGTCTCTCCCATTGACCTTGAACTAACTGAGGGTAGAGACTGTAGCTAATTGATTTCTGGATCCCAAGCACACAGAATCGAGAGGTGACTTAGTCAGTTATCACTGAAGGAATGACTCTTCCCCACAGCATCAGCGGGCATCCCCCAACCAGCCACCAAATACCGGCTGAGCCGATATTGGAGACACTAAGCTAAAAAAGATACTACCCACTAAGAGCCATGTGGAGGGGTGAACTAGACATACTTTTTTTTTTTTTTTTTAATTTATTTATTTTTGGCTGTGTTGGGTCTTCGTTTCTGTGCGAGGGCTTTCTCTAGTTGCGGCAAGTGGGGGTCACTCTTCATCACGGTGCGCGGGTCTCTCACTATCGCGGCCTCTCTTGTTGCGGAGCACAGGCTCCAGACGCACAGGCTCAGCAATTGTGGCTCACGGGCCCAGTTGCTCCGCGGCATGTGGGATCCTCCCAGACCAGGGCTCGACCCGTGTCCCCTGCATTGGCAGGCAGACTCTCGACCACTGCGCCACCAGGGAAGCCCTAGACATACTTTTGTTTGCCTTCATGGAACTTACAACCCAGGGAGGGCAGCGGACCTTAATAAACTCATAATTCATACAAAATTATCAAGTGTGTGATAAGCATTATGAATAGAAGAGCATAACAGGTGACCCTGAAATTAGACTTGGGTGTCCAGAAAGGCCTCTCTGAAGTGGCAGCATTTAAACTGAAGACTGAAAGGAGTTAGCCTGGTGAAGGAAGAACACCCATAAGTATTTTCTGGATTGAACTGGATCCCCAGAATAACAACAAAACCGTTAGCAGGAATCTTCCAACCCCAAATCAGGAAACATGGTCTGTGGGGTGGGGGATACATTGGGAGACTGGGACTGACACATACACACTACTATATATAAAGTAGATAACTAATAAGGACCAGCTGTATAGCACAAGGGACTCTACTCAATACTCTGTAATGGCCTTTATGGGAAAAGAATCTAAAAAAGAGTGGATATATGTATATGTATAACTGATTCACTTTGCTGTACAGCAGAAACTAACACAACATTGTAAATCAACTATACTCCAATAAAAATTAATTTTAAAAAAGGATGGTCTCATGAGGTGACTTATGTGAAATTGTTCCATAAAATATAATACAGTCACTGAACTCATTTAACCTGATCCAGGGAAGGAAGCTATAATCTAACTAAGGAATAACGTGACACAGCCAAGAGATTATTGGTTTGGGGCCTGGCTCTAACCTGCCACTTACTGGCTGTGCACTGGGAGCGGGTCATTTTACTTCTCTGGGCCTCGGTTTTCTCATCTGTGCAATGGGAATGAGAATATTCATTCAGCCTCGGAGGATTATCATTAGGACGAAATAAATTAGTGTGTGTGAAATCGCCCAGCACAGAGCCTGATAAATCAGTTGTCCAATAAATGCTTAGTTGATATCTGGATGAGAACACCTTCATCGGCTTCTCAAGGGATTAAATAGAAACCTTTGGGGGCTTCCCTGGCGGCGCAGTGGTTGAGAATCCGCCTGCCAATGCAGGGGACACGGGTTCAATCCCTGGTCTGGGAAGATCCCACATGCCGCGGAGCAGCTAAGCCCGTGCGCCACAACTACTGAGCCTGTGCTCTAGCGCCCGCGCGCCACAACTACTGAAGCTCACGTGCCTAGAGCCCATGCTCCGCAACAAGAGAAGCCACTGCAATGAGAAGCCTGTGCACCGCAACGAAGAGTAGCCCCCGCTCGCCGCAACTAGAGAAAGCCCACGCGCAGCAACAAAGACCCAACGCAGCCAAAAATAAAATTTAAAAAAATAAAATAAGATAAAGGGAATCAGAGAAATGGAAACAATCACAGTAACGTGCAGAGGGCTGTGATGGTCAGAGGGATGGGAAGCCACGGACCACATGGGGCAGGGGCACTTAATCAGCCAGGATGGTGAGGAAGGATACCACGGACCTAAGCTGCAGCCTAAATCTAAAACACGGGCAAAACAACGCATAATAGCTCCCACAGTTTATTCAGCAGTGGACTGAGCACGTCACACAGCCCTGGGACGAGCTGTGATGAGGCATGTCAGGCAGACTGGTCTGGTGGGAGGCTGGGGACTGACTGGGACACTGGTTGTACGTGGAGCAGGGGGCCCAGGACTGAATTTAAGGGAGGACGAAGATGGGGAAGAAATGGGATTATTAAGACAGCAGAGAATCAATGGTAAAGAAAGTGGGCTGAGGCCTGGGGAGGATTCCACGAAGAGATGTGGTCATCTGGTCAGTGACGAAATGCTGCCTGTGCCCTGACTCAACTGTCATTCCTCCAGGGCAGGGGCTGTGTCCCAGTCATCTCTGCCTTCCCCGACACGAACTTACAGTGCCTATGCACACCAAACACTCAAATGTGGGAGGACAGAGGGCAAAATCCCTCAGATATGTTTTGAGCACTGTGGTGCTCTGTGTAATGCCTCCCCCAAAGGCGTCCATGTCCTAGTCCCCGGGACCTGGGAATATGTTGCCATGTATGACAAAGGGGTCTTTGCAGATGTGATGAAGTTAAGGATCTTGAGATGGGGAGATTATTCTGGATTATCTGAGTGGGCTCAGTGTAATCACAAGCGTCCTTACGAGCAGGAGGCTGGAAGGTCAAAGGCAGAGAAGGCGAAATGACGACAAAAGCAGAGGTAGAGGAGAGACTAGAAGATGCTACGCTGCGGGCCTGGAAGGGGCTGTGAGCCAAGGACCATAGGCGGCCTCTAGAAGTTGGCAAAGGGAGAGGAAACGGATGCTCCCCTGGAGCCTCCGGCTGACCCCGTGACTTTAGTCCAGTGGGACTGATTTTGGATTTCTGACCTCCAGCGCTCTGAGAGAACAAAGTTGTGTTGTTTTAAACCACTAAGTTTGTGGTAATCTATTACAGCAGCCACAGGAAACTGATACAAGCACCTACAATTGAGAGGGATTTAGGAGAGACAACCAGCGTGATCTGGTGATTGATGGGCTGTGGTTGGCAGGGAGAAGAATAGGGTTAGGGTCAGGCAAATCTCTCCCAAACACCCACTCCTCTGAACCTCTCTGAAGGCAAGTAGAACATTCTAGATTGGATCAGTTATTGTGCATTCAAATCTTCCTCTTTTTTTTTCTTTCTGGCCGTGCCACACAGCTTGCAGGGTCCCAGTTCTCTGAACCAGGGATTGAACCCGGGCCCCAGCAGTGGAAGCACCGAGAACTAACCACTGGACCACCAGGGAAGTCCCTAAATCTTTATCTTCTTGACCAGATTCTAAGTTCTCAGAGGAGGAGGGCTGGGTTTCAAATTCCTTTGCTTCCCCTTGTTGCCGGCAGAACAGCTTCTGACATCTGACAATCTTTCCATAAATGGCTGATGAATGAATGAATGAGGGACTGAATGAGAGAAACTATAGCAAGAAAACATCACACCAAACCTTCCAGATCTCTGAATCTCATATTAAGTTGTTCGTCCTGGGAGCAAGTGTTAGCTCAGCACTATAAACATTTATTGAGTAGCCACTGGGGAGGCACCGAGAAGCTTTATCCCTACCTCATGGAGATGATCTCCACAAAGTCACAAAAGAAGGCACCCGGAAAGGGAACCGACATTTATTCAGGCCCTGTCACAGCTATCATGTCACTTTGGTCTCACAATATCTCTGAGTAGGAGGAGTTATTTTTTTCTTGTTTTATAGCTGGGAAACCTGAGGCTTGAGAGGCAGATAACCTGAGCGAGCTGCCCAGAGTTCTGCAGGTGTGGGGCTGGGGGGCTCAGATGCAGGCTGTGTGACTCCCAGAGGGATGACCTCGACCCAGCACCTTGCCTATTTTTCCCCTCCCAATTCCCCCTGCCTCCTTTGCAGGAAAGAATCCCCCAGGCTTCTAGTCATGGGATCACAGACTCCCAGAAATTCCCAGTCAGGACCATTGCCGTGTCAGTGCTGTCACTGGGTGGGTCTGTCTAGGTTTCCTAGGACAAGGGAGGTCAACCCGATTGCTGATATGTTCAGATCTGCCTCCCAAATCCACCTCCTCTCCTTCAGCCCCCTTACCTTGGTGAGCTTCTTGGCACCGGTCCTCAGGGCCACGGGTAGCAGCAATGCCAGCTCTTGCAGTCTGTTGGTGTGGTTTTTCCTCTGCCTCCTGTTTTGGGGCAAGAGCTGGTTTGGGTTAGGACATCCGAAATGAAATTTGGCATCTGACCCCCCAGACCGCTTGTCTCAGTGTTCCCCATCTCAGAGAAGCTCCCTGCCCCAGGCACCCAAGACAGAATCCTGGGCATCGTCTGGACTCCTCACTCTCCCCCATCCCCTGGTCCAATCAGTCACCAAATCTTGCCCATTCCTCCTCCAATCCCTTCTCTCCGTCCCCTCGCTCCTGCCCTACTCCATGTGCTGACATAGTTCTCCCAGCCTTCCATCTGGCTTCCTCCAAGCCATACTCTCTACGAGAGTCACGGTGATCTTTCTGAAACACAAACCTGCCTATGGTTTTCTCATCTGTGCAAAAGGAATGAGGATATTCTTTCAGAGGCAGAGGGCTACCAATAGGACTGAGTACATTAGTTACTTAATAAGCGCTTCAAACCTCTCAATGCCATCCCATTATTAAGGATCAAGTTTAAACCCTTACTTAACATGGCTTATAATGCCCCCCATGGCCTGGCCCGCCTGACCCTTCTGGTCTCATCTCTTACTTCCTTTCATTCTCTCCCATCAATGGACTTCAGCTCCACAGGACAGGTGAGGTATCTCTGCTCAGGTCCCCCTGCCCCTGTGCTCATGCATTTCTCTGGTCCCTGCAGTTGGGTGAGAGCTGAGTGGGGGGCACCGCTGTACTCTAGCACCTAGAACAGGGTCTGGCACACTGCAGGAAGTCATCACCTATCGGCTAAATGACTGGATAAATAAGGGCATGAAAGAAGTTGACTCCTGAGCAGATGCAGAACTTCCAGGATCTAATCCCTGAATTCATAATTCATACTATATCCATGTACACACACCTGTACCCCTCTCTCCTGACAGATGGAGACAGGAAGACGTTGGAGTCTCTCTCCCAAATTACACACCGCTGCCACTACTCCCGCTACTCCTTTGGGAAGGCCCAAACACCTCGTCTCCACCAATCCCTATCTCACCTTCCTTCAGGGCCTGATTCAATTGCCACCCGAGGAAGCCTCCCCCACCTCCCTTGTTTTTCTCCCCGACTCTGAATGTCCACAACACTTTGTGTCACCTGCAGCACGGCCCAGCCAAAAACACTTCCTTTATTACAGATGTATCTTTGGTTCCTACTCAGACCCACGAACTGACACCCCCTCTTTGCCAGGCCCTGTGCTGGACACTGTGGAAAGGGAGAGGAATCACTGTCCTGCCCTCGAGGACATGGGGGAGCAGTGTGGGAGACACTTATCTCCCTAACCAAACTCTGAAGTCCTGAAAGAATCGTTCTCACTCATTCATTCAGCAATTACTTATTGAGCCCCTACTATGTGCCAGGAAGTGTGATCGGTGACAGGGACAAAAGGCTATAAAACAACTACAGCCCCTTCTAGAGCCTACAATGCAGTCTGGGATAAAGTCATTCATCAAACTGTCACACAAATAAACATAAAATGGCAACTAGGACCAGAACCAGCTGTATAATTTGCTGGGGGTGGGGGCATTGCAAATGAAACTGTGGGTCCCCTTGTTCAGAAATTAAGAATTCTGGGAATTCCCTGGTGGTCCAGTGGTTAGGACGCCGCACTTTCACTGCTGAGAACCCGGCTTCAATCCCTGGTCCGGGAACTAAAATCCCGCAAGCCGCACAGCCTGGCCAAAAAAAAAAGTTAAGAATTTCAAGATGGTGAGAGCAGAGCATTAAACCAAGCATTGGGCTCTTCTAAGCTCAGGGCTCTGTGACTGCATGAATCATGTGTCCCTCCTGGGGACAAAGGAGAGGTGCTGCTCGGTGTTATGGAAACTTGTGATAGGTGGTTTTGATCTAACCTATGAGGTTTTTCCAGAGGAAGTAAACCTGGCCAGAAGCTGTTCTGAAGGATGGGTGGAGCTACATCAGTGGAGGGGGAGAGGGAAGGTTTCAGATAGAGGGAGCATGGAGAAGTCAGAGGAAATAAAGCTGAAGTGTCTGGAGCACAGAAAGCAAGGAGTCCTGTGGGGTGAGATGAGGCTGGAGGACGAGGCAGGGGCCAGATGACGCAGGGTCTTATGGGTCTTACAGGCTCACAGTATGAAGTTTTGCCTTTATCTGAAGCCCAATGAGAAGCATTAACGTGTTTTCTGCAGGGGATGGCATTTCTAGTGCACCCTCCCAGAACCACCACGAGTACAGGAGACTATACGTATTAGTCAGCTGAATGAAGGAATGAAAGAAAAACAAAACCACCAATTGGTCTCTAGTTCTTTCCTGATAGAAACCATAATTTCGAGGGGCAAGGGTGGGTGCTGGGTTTCTATCCGTGGAGAAACACTGGGTAGGTTGACCTCTAACGTCTTGCCTGGCCCTGATATTTATTTTCTGCATGCGACTTTCCTGCTGTTCTAGAGGACTCCCTAGAAGCTCCAAAGAGAAACAGCACAGAAAGCCAGGAAGAAAAAGTATCCAGGTCTATTTAAGTTCAAGGTGCTATTTGACCACGTCTGAGAAAAAGGGTTTCATATCACCTAGTCCCTGGGTGTTTCCTCTGGGTTTTGCAAAGCACTGAGAGAGCCTTCTGCACAAACACAGGAGTTCCAGGGGAAAAGAAAAAAATTGGAGGGAGAAAAAGGGTGACTAGGAAATGCAAAATCTTGGCCGCTCTTGGGCAGCGGTCCTGAAGAGGTGTGACCTGGGGCTCTGCTCACAGGGGCCTCCGGGAACTGGGCACTAGCTCTCAAGGCTGCTCCTTTCCTGGCTGGATGGTTTTGGTTTCAGCCAAGTTCTTTCCTCAGAGTCTGTTTGATTTTCACCCACTAATCCCAGCTCTGCCCTCTGATTCTGTGCGTGCGGAACAGGTCAGCTCCAGCCACATGGGTCTTTTTCTGCTTCTCTCAACTGCCAAGTTTATTCCTGCCTTAGGGCCTTTACCATCGCCTCCACCTGGAATGTTCTTTTGTCCCGATTTTTACATGGCTGATTTCTTGCCATTCGGTGCTTAGCTTAAATGTAATCTCCCTAGAGGCCTTTCCTGACTACCTGATCTAAATAAGCACATTCTTTGTCACATCCCCATATCCTTTATCAGCATCTGAAATCTTTCTCTTTCTTTCTTCCTTCCCTTCCTTCTTTCCTTCCTTCCTTCCTTCCTCCCTCCCTTCCTTCCTCTCCTTCTCTCTCTCTCTCTTTCTTTCTTATAAATATAAACATAAGGAGAGGGATTTTTGTCTCTTTTATTTATTGCTATATCCCGGACTGACTTATCCATCAGGCAGGGTAAGCACAGTGCCTAGGGCTGGTGCTACTTTTAGGGGCTTATGAGAATGTTTTAATTTCTTTTAAAACCAGAAGAGAAATAAATGAATATAATTAAACTTGGATTATATTCATATTTATACCAGTGCTGTCATAAACTATAATTTTTAATGTGTTTTAAAAAATATTTTATTTATTTAGTTGCTCTGGGTCTTTTGCAGCACGTGGGCTCCTTAGTTGCGGCTTGCCAGCTCCTTAGTTGTGGCATGCAAACTCTTAGTTGCGGCCTGTGGGATCTAGTTCCCTGACCAGGGATCGAACCCAGGCCGACTGCATTGGGAGCAAGGAGTCTTAACCACTGCGCCACCAGGGAAGTCCCTTAATGTGTTTTTAATGCAGGAGCTGGAAGGAGCCTTAATCAAGAGCCAGTCCAAATTTCTCACATTAGCTATGGGAAAACCAAGGCCCAGACCCTAATTTGCTTTAACATGTGCAGGAACTTAAGAGTAAGAGCTGTCCCAAAGTGGGACGAAGCAGGGGGCAGTCCCAAGAAGCAGCATAATAGTTGGTTACAAGGTTCAGCTTTTGAAGCAAACAGATCTGGTTGAAATCCCAGCTCTGCCACTTGCTGTGTGACTTTGGGCAAGTGCTTCATCTCTCTGAGCCTGTTTATAATTCATTTACAAAATGGAGGTGGCTGGAAAGTGTGATCTTGTCCAGAAGGTGTTTAGCACATAGGGAGTGCTCACGAAATGTTAGTTCAAGATAGAAGGTAGACAGTCATTTGTTGGGACGATTTAGGGATAAGGGATGTTGGAGAATGGGGTGGGGGTATTGTACTGGATGACTACTGTTGATAAAACTGTTGTTTTTGGTTGACCGACATCCAATTCCTCCCTTTTCTGGTAATAGTTTCCTTTGGGGAACGATCCCTCCCCGACTCTCAGTCCATATCGTTCAGAGAAGCTGACCCCAACCTCCCCTTCCACTAGGGAGCACTGAAGCAAGGTCTAGCCAAGAAGTCAAGTGATTGGTTCAGGATTGCAGCTGTAACCCAGGCTTGGCCAATCAGAGTCAACGGATCCTGGAAAGAGACTCTCTGCTAGGCTTGTCAAGTTGGCAGGATATGGACCTGGAGTGGCTGGGAGCCATCTTGCCCTCACAAATGGAGAGCCAACACAGACAAGAGCAGAGCAAAGAGAGGCAGATTCCTGGCCATATCATTTAACTCCTCAGCTAGAACCAGCCAAGCCTGATGCCCCGGAATTTTTTGTTTAAAGGATCCAATAAATCCCCTTTTACGTGTAAGCCAGTTTTAGCTAGGTTTCTGTTAATTGCAACTAAGAGTCTTTATTAATACAAATACCCCACATCTAGAAAGGGGGCAAAGAGAATGCATTGTTGGGGACCTCTGGAATTCCAGGAGGAAAAGGCAAGCGAGAGAGGCATTCTTCATTTTCTTCATTTGCTCCTTCTGAGCACAGTACCTAAGTAGAGAACCTGAACAAAGCAGACACTTATTTTTGGAGGTAATAAATGAAGACATAGGTGGGCGGAAAGTCACTGGGGAAGACAGTGGGGAATAAGATGAACTCTGGCTCTCTTCTTTATCCAGACTTTGGAGGAAGGGAGAAATCTGATCCAACCCTCAATCTGCTAGGAAAATCCCCTCTATAAGATTCCTGACACTTGGTAGGTGCTTGATGGCAAAATGAATAGGTGAATAAAAGAAAGGAAGGAAGGGCATTTAAGAAAATCAGAATGTCAAAACCTGCAAGGGCTTAGAGATGATCTTTGCCAACTACTTCAGAGTTCTCTCATCTTGAAATGGCGGTGATATTCGCACCCACTTCCTCGTGGAGTTGTTGTAAGGATTAAAGGATTTTATACAAGCAAAAGGCTTAGCAAAAAGTCTGGCAAACTAGTAAATGCTCAGTAAACACTACTGTTACTATTATTTAACCAGAGTGGCTGGAGCTGTAAGGGAGGTGGGCCGGGGGAACACTTACCTGTCCCTGGGACCCAGGGAGTTGGTCCTGGGCTGTTCAGGGGAACACAAGTGCTTGCTGGAATCCCACATCTGCAAAGAGGGGAAAAGAAAGAATTATTAGTGACCTCTGGGATTCCAGGAGGAATGCACAGCTTGACAGGCAGCCTCATTTCCCCCATCATACTCCTTTGAGCACTCAGAGATCCCAAAATAAGTCTCCAGTCCCCATAAACACAGGTCAAGAGACCAAATTAAAATGCCCAAACTCTAAACGGAAGTCCATGAATCTCAAATTGCAGATTGGGGCCCGTAAATCATGATCCAGACCTAAAACTAAAAGGAGCAGATTCCCAAACTTTGACTTCAGAACTTCAGTCTTAACAGTGAAGTGTCAGAGCCTGCAATGGGAACCAGATCTGAAAACTGTGGCTTGAGATCTCTAAACTGTGATATTAAGACACTAAAACTATGACTTTAAACTCCCACAGTGAGGACCTAGAACATAAAAAGGAGCCCTTCCCAAACCTAAACGCCCTAAACTCTAATACTGAGATGCTCTAGACCCCCAAACTGTTAATTTCTCATCTCCAAATATGAATCCAATCCTAGTATTAAGAACACAGACCGGGGCTTCCCTGGTGGCTCAGTGGTTAAGAATCCGCCTGCCAATGCAGGGGACACGGGTTCGAGCCCTGCTCCGGGAAGATCCCACATGCCGCGGAGCAACTAAGCTGAGCCTGCGCTCTAGAGCCCGCGAGCCACAACTACTGAGCCCGAGTGCCACAACTACTGAAGCCCGCGCGCCTAGAGCCCGTGCTCCGCAACAAGAGAAGCCACCGCAATGAGAAGCCCGCGCACCGCGACGAAGGGTAGCCCCCCGCTCGCCGCAACTAGAGAAAAGCCCGCGCGCAGCAACAAAGACCCAACGCAGCCAAAAATAAAAGTAATTTAATTAATTAAAAAAAGAAAAATACACAGGCCACAAACCTTAATATTGAGAACCCAAACCCTAAAGTAAGAAATCCAATCTCCCCAAAGCAAACCTCAGCCCCCCAAATTGACCTCAGATCCTAAAACAAAGACCTCTAGATCCCCAAACTGTCACTTCAGACCCTCAAGTTGTGACCCCCAACCCTAAACTGAGATCCCACCTGTGAGTTCCACTCTGAAACCCAAACTCTAGAATTGAAGCCTCATACTCAACGTGGGGTACTGCAGGCCCTAACAATTCTCAAAGTTCCAAACTGTGACTCCAGACTCTAAATCTCATACCTCATACTCTACATTGAGACTCTAGACCCTAAATCTACATTGAAGCTTCAATCCTCCCAAATTAGACCCCGGACCCCCAAAATGCTATTCTAGACTTCCAGATCCCCAGACTAGGATCTCTGATTCCAACAGGAAAGCTTCCAGCCACAAAACCCAAGACCTAAAAAAAAAACAAAAAAAAAACCCCAAGACCTTCAGATTTCCAAAACGAGTTCTCTCCGGACACAAATCCCGGGACCCCAGATCCTAATCTGTGACCCCCAAATCCCCAACCCTATTCAGAGACTTCGTATCTGAAACTTGAGCGTGGATCCCCAAAACCTAGGCCCAGCCTCAAACCCAAACTCCGGCTCTGCTGCTCGGGTCCTGCCTCCCCCAGGGCCCGGGCACCCAAGGCACACCCGCCCTCCCGTCTGCCTGAAACTCCCAGAGGGAGGCCACGACCACGAAGTGGACCCCAGGCTCCCCTCTGGCCGGCTAGTCACCCGCCCCGTTCCCCTTGGCCTCCAGCACCCGCCTCAGGACGTGCACAATGGCGTGAGCACCCCCCTTCTGGTTTTGCGCCAGCCCCACACTTGGGAGCCCTGTCAGACAGCGTCTCGTGCTGGTCCCGGTAGGCTGGCCGCGTGCGCGAACCTCAGGCCGGCCTCAGCCACCACGTTCCCAGCCCAGGCGTGAGGTGGACGCGAATCCCCTTTGGCGCGAGGCCCCCGCGCGAGGCCTGAGGAGAGCAAGAGCGAACTCTTGAGGCCAGGCCACGCCCTCACCACTTCCCGCCAAAATGTGTTGGGTGCGAGACTGGAGAGGGGAAACGGCAGGGTTCGAGTGGCCGTGCGCACGCGCGCCTGGGGAAGGCCCTGTCTTCCAGCACAGCGCTAGCCTGGCCTCGCGCCTCCCGACACACTCTTTGCCGGTGCGCGCCAAAGTGCCGACCAATCAGCGCTCGCTCAGCTGCCCGCCTTTTCGGCAGGTGCCGCCCCCTCAGGCCCCGCCCCCAGGCCACTTCTGAGGTCCCGAGCCAGTGGAGCCTAATGAGGAGGCGGGGTCTCCCTAACTGCCAATTCTCCGGACGCAAGGGAGATGTGACCAGTCTCCCTTCCCAACCTCTGGTGTCCCGTTGCCAACTTTTCCCTTTAGCGCATGTTTAATGAGGGCCTACTGTGTGACAAGCGCTACGCTAGAAGTTGGGAATTTAGCCAAAGTCTTCCCAGTGCAGTTGGGAAGGCTCACAGACCGTGAGAATCCAGTATGCTAGAGGCTGCCTTAAAGAGAGAGAAATTGAGAAAAGATTCAGAGGAGGGCCATTGGAATCGAGCCTTAATAGCAGTTCCCCTCATGAAGTTGTTATGTTCCTTAATATAGCAAACTTTCCATTTTAGAAAGTTCACTCTCATGGCCCGTGAGGAGAATGGACAGGAAAATATAGCTTAAGGGGAGACGATCTAGCAACCTAGTGGAGAGCAGAGGCCCTGGGATCCAACACGTTTCAGTTCAAATCCCTTTCTTGCTGTGTTGCCCTGGAGAAGAATCTCAATTCTTTCTGCCTTAGTTTTTATAAACTTGGGATAATTCTTGGGTTCTGTGCAGAGTGTCTGGCATATAATTAACATACAATAGATATTTACTCAACATTTATTTACACTCTTCTGTGTGCTTGAACAGGATAGAAAAAGGTGCCTGTCTTCGTGAATCTTCTATGATATGTACAAATTTCTAGCGCATGGAGCTATCCTCCCTCCTAAAGCTTAAGGCTAATTTCCTTATTTGTAAATTAGGAGGTGGTGGTAAGAAAACCAGGGGGAAAAATGGATGGGAAAGTGTTTGAGAAAGTACAAGGCACTGTTAATTATTATGTTAATCAGTTTAAGTACATCGGTAAACTTGCTCTTCCCACCTCTCCACCCCTCACAAAAACTGCCCCTTTGCAGATTTCTCAATCCCTTTTCCAAGGGCTCCGGGCCAAAATGGAGGAGGCTGCACTCCAACTCCCAGTGCGCCTGGCGGGGGCGCTCTGTGCGCCTGCGCTGTCAGGCCCCCTCTCTACCTCCTGGGAGTTAAGAGTCGTTCTTTTCCTCAGCCCGCCCAGTTTGCTTCCTTCCCCACCTCCAAGCTTGACCGTGCTGCCTTCTGGGAGTTGGAGTCCGTGGCCGCCCGGACTCCAATTCCCAGCGGGCTTCGGGGCGGGAACCCGGAAGGGGAGGCTGGAGAGGAGCGAGTGGGGGAAACCCGCGTAGCCGGGGGAGCTGCAGCGCGGGGAGATGGTGAGAACCCCGAGAGGGGGCCGGGGGCGCTTGAGAACCCGGGCGGGGGTTCGGGACCCTGCGGCGAGAGAGAAGAGGCAGGGGCTAAAGAAGGGGCTGGGTGAGGGGAGATCGCTTGGGGGAGGGGATTGGGAGAAATGGGAGCCGGAGGGAATAGTAGAAGAATGGGGGCTGGGGATGGGTCTTGAAGGTGGGGAGAGAGTCGAGCTTTGGGATTGATTGTGAGGGAGCTCAGAGCTGGGGAAAGGAGTCCCGAGTTGGAGAAGGGGCTGGGCGTCCTGGCAGAGGCCCTGAAGGGGGCAATTTCGAGGGGTTTAGCGTAGGGGATGTGGAAAGGCATGGGAGTCAGTGCTAGATGAATGAGGGGGTCTGGAGGCTCCGAAGGAAAGGCCAGCTGTGGATGCGGTGGGTTGGAGCCTCTGGATCGGATTGGGGGCAGGAGGGCAAGCTGAGATGGTGGAAGAGAGAAATCAGTGGTAGAGTGGTGTGTAGGTTAGGATACAGAACTGTGGGTGGAGTGCGGAGCATGAGATGAGGGGCCTGCCTGTAGCGATAGTTTGCTTAGTCCAGCCAGAGACTCCCGATAAACTGGACAGTCACAGAACTGTAGGATAATATGGCCAGCAGGGGCCATAAAGGCGACCTTTTGCACTCTCGTTTCTCCAATGGGATTAGAAAAGTGTAGCGGATTATGTGTATGGACATTCCAGCATTCAGATCTTTTCTTCTGCTACTCCTTTGTGACCTGGGCAAGTGTCCCCTCTTTGAAACTCAGTGCCCTTATCTATTGTGGGAACAACATGCCACTGAGAAGAGAGGAGGCTTCATAAGATCGTCATCCCGGCTCGGGGTAAGTCCTTAGTGTAAGAGCTGTTGGTGGGAAGTTCCCCACCCCAGGAATGTGACTGGGTCACAGGTGCTAATGGATTCCCTCCTCTTTAGTCCAGCCTCAGAGGCGTTTTCTCAAAACCTGGCACTGAGCTGGGCACACCCCAGCTCAGATACATGCGGGGGCGGGAGGGGGCGGGTTCCCCACAGTCGATTCCAGCTAACACTTATTGTTTAGGAAGTGCCTGGCCCTGTTCTTAGCTACTTGTATGTATTAAGTCCTTTAATTCTGACAACACCCCTGAGTTGTAGGTGCTGTTATTTTCTCCATTCTACAGAAAGGAAGCAGAGGCACAGAGAGGTTCAGCAACTTTCCCAAGGTCATCCAGCATTAAACGATAGACTCAGGATTCCAACCTAGACATCCTGGCTCAGAATCTGTGCTCTCCCCACTGTAATTTACTCTCCTCTCCTTGTACTGAAGTACAGTGTCATGAGTAGGGCAGAGACTTGAGAACTGAAGCAGTCCTCAGTTTGAATTTTAGCTCTGCCATTTACTTGCTGTGTGACCTCGGGCAAGTCTTTTGGCCTCTCCTCAATTATAAAATGGGATCAGAACCCCTAGGAAGGTTAGAGGGTTCGGGCAGGTAAGCATGTGAAGTGCTTGGAGTAAGTGCTTTATACACCTGAGTTGTCGGTTTTTTTGAATGGGAATGGGAAACGCAGACCTGAGAGAGGGCAGTAGAGAAGGACCAGCGAGGGAGACATCAGCCAGGCTGCCTTTCCTTTCTCTCCCAGGTTCCTCCCATATCCTGACTCTTGTAGTTCCCCACCCTCTACCCCTGGGCACCCAAGCCCAAGGGTGACTCCCCGAGGGGGTGCTCAGAAACTCAATCTGTCCCCATTCCCATTCCTAGCCCCAGCCAAATATAAATATTTCACTTGCCAATGCCCAGCCTGGCCCAACTCCAGGTATTTCTGTGAATATGAAATATTTCTAACAACTGTGTGCTTTTTTCTCCCAACTTTTTGGTCATTAGGACCTCACTGGGCAGTTTGGCAACTTTGTCAATCATTTTGAAACAGTTTGGTTCATTTGTCTTGAGGCTTCCGGAGTTTATCCCATAAACTGTCTGACCCTGATAGGAAAGCTTATGGTTAATAGCATCAGCGTCAGATAGGACCACATTCCTGTCCCCCATCTCTGCTGCTGTGTGTCCTTGGCCAAGTTGCTTTCCCCCTCTGGGCCTCAGTTTTCTCATATGTAAAATGGGGCCACATTCCAACCGTGAGGCTCTTGTAAGCAGTTGATGAGGTCACATGTATAAAACGCCTAGTGCATATTAAGCTCTTAGTAAGTGTGAAGTATTTTGATTAATTTTATTCTTTCAAGAAAAATGTATTGAACATGTGCTCCGGAACCAGAACACCCAGATTTGAATCCTGGCTCCATCACCCACCAGCTATGTGACTTTGGACAAGTCACTTAACCCCTCTGGACCTCAGTTTCCTCTTCTGGAAAATGGGGGTTCATCCCTTAAGTAGTCCACCATGTTGATAGAGCACCTACTCTGTGCCAGGGCCTGTACCAGGTACATTTTTTTTTTTTTTTAATTTATTTATTTTTGACTGCGTTGGGTCTTCATTGCTGCACACAGGCTTTCTATAGTTGCGGCGAGCGCAGGCTACTCTATGTTGCAGTGTGCAGGCTTCTCGCTGCAGTGGCTTCTCTTGTTGCAGAGCACGGGCTCTAGGCGCGCGGGCTCAGTAGTTGTGGCTCGCGGGCTCTAGAGCGCAGGCTCAGTAGTTGTGGCACACGGGCTTAGTTGCGCCGTGGCATGTGGGATCTTCCCGGACCAGGGCTCGAACCCGTGTCCCCTGCATTGGCAGGCGGATTCTTAACCACTGCGCCACCAGGGAAGCCCTGTACCAGGTACATTTTTATCTCCAGGTCTCCTGTTAGTTTGGGGAAAAGTTGCCAACCTCTTACTCTTCCCTGTACCAATTTGTCACATCTGAATGCCCCAGGGTGATGTGACACCTTTTCCCCCCTTTGTTTCTCTTAGAAAATGTGTCTCCTTTCCAAATTATTTTGCCTTTTCTTCAAATCTTAAGTGTGTTTTCAGCCTGTGCTTATCTGAAGCTTACTCATACAAAATGATGTTTTTTTTATCATTGTGAATGGTATATTTCTAGCGGCTCTGGTAAAGCTGTGTTATTCCTAAAAGCACAGGTTTTCTCAAAGACTTGGCTTGTCACCTGCTCCTGACCCCTCAATTAAGATCATAACCCCCGCTTTACACTCCTCATCCCTCTCACTTGGTATGTTTGTTTCCCTGTAGCACCTTGAAAATCACTATCTATTTCTTGTCCCCTCTCTCCAATCCATGAGGACAAGGATTTCTGTCTCCTGTGCCCTGCATGTCCCCGATGCCTGGAACAGTGTCTGGCACCCAGTAGCTGCTCTGTAAATTCTGTTTAATTACTAGGTGAGACCCAATACCCAACAGTAACAAAGGCATGGCCATATTTTGATTATTGTGGGGGAGTAGGATCGGTTTCATTTCAGAATGTGAAATAAAGAGAGATGTCTTTGGCTCCATCAGTGATAACTCTTCAGCAGTCTCACTTTTTTTTTTGGCCGCACTGCGCAGCTTGTGGGATCTTAGTTCCCCGACCAGGGATCGAACCTGTGCCCCGTGCAGTGGAAGCGGGGAGTCCTAACCACTGGACTGCCAGGGAATTCTCTGTCTCACCTTTTCTTAATAATCCTGGTGCCTTCGTATTGAACCCCTCCTTGGTGCCTCGCTGGCAGTGAGCGCTCTACTGGGTTGATCTCAGTGAATCAGCAGCCAACCCATGGGTGGGTACTGTGATTATCTGTATTTTTCAATGGGGGAAACCAAGGCACAGAGGGATTAAAAACCCTGCCTACGGTCACACCCCTAGAAGTGGGAAAGCTGGGGTGCTCGGAGGCCCTGTCTGGATTCTGTCTGCACCCTGGATCTCTAGATCCTGAGGATTTGGATGATTCGTACCATCAGCTGTCAGTCAGAAAGGGAAACTTGAGAGGGGGAGAGAGACCAGCAGACCCTGAGTCCAAAAAGCCAGTAAAGGGACATGGATGGATCAGGATTGCGGACAAAGTAGTAGTGGGGGTGACGGGGTAGAGACAGTGGAGGATAGAAGGAGGAGGACCAGGAGCAGAGCCCCGGGGTCCTGCCACTGATGCCTGTTTGGCAGTGGGCAAGTGCGTTCCCTGGGCACCACTCTGTGCCCAGCCCTGTGCTGGCACGACCCTAACCTCCCGGACCATGGGATGGAGGTACCCCAAGGTTGGGGGAGGGCGGTATCCCCTGACTCATCGTGGGGGAGTCAGGCATCTGCTTTTTATCCTTTCCTTCCTTCTTTGGCTTATTCTGTGGTTGCTACTGTTTCCAGCTTCTCAAGTGGCAGGCTCAGCTTGTTAATTGTCAGCCTTTCTCCTTTCTCTGTGCATTGATAGAAGCAGGTTCTCCCTCCACCTGCTGCACAGCTGTCCTCCTTGGAGCTCCCTTTACCTTCATCTGGGGATTCCTTCCTTTTGCCTGTTTCTGGGCTAGATCTTATTTGTTTGATCTGATAGCTTCCTTTTTCTTGGTTTATTCCTTCCTGTGGTGAAGCAAATCCTCCAGTAGCTTTCTGAGAAACGGTTCCTGGGCATGTTTTGTTTGTTTGTTCGTTCATTTTGTTTTGCCAACTTGCACCTCTCATGGAAGAATTTTCAACAGGGGAGTGCTGTGGTCTGATTTGTGTTTGGAAAGCTCTCTCTGGCTACCATGGAAAGGATGGAGCCGGAAGAGCTAAACCAGGCCAGGGAGCCACGTGCGGAGGCTGGAGCAGCTGTACCTTTGAGGAGAGGTCCCAGCCTTCCAGAAACCCAGAGGATGAAGGGGAGAGAGGCCCTCACCCAGGTCATTGTCTTTGAGCAAGGGCAGGTGACAGGTGCTGCCACAGGAGGCCTGAGGAGGAAGAGATCCTGTGTAGCTTAGGAGGGCACCAGCACAGCTCCTGGAGGAGGTGGCATCCTACCCTGGTCCTGGGAGCAGGACTTCCACCAGTGGACTCGGCTGGACCAGCTAGTTTTTCACAAGAGGTCCCCAGTAGCAACTGTGCAGAAGGCAGACAGTATGGCAGTGTTAGGGGTTTGTTCAAACAAATGTGCACTGCACACCTGTGATGTGCTCGGGCGTTGCTTCTCACACTTAATTGCGCTCGCAGTCCCCCAGAGAGCTTGTTGAAGTGCACATTCTGATTCAGCGGGTGTAGGGCAGAGCCCAAGATTGCATTTCTAACACACTCCCAGCGGCTGCTGCTCTGGGGACCACACTAATAGTAGCCAACCGCTCGGCGCTGTTCTAAAAGCTGGTGACACAGCTGTGAAAAAAAAACTAGGCAAAAATATCAGCCTTGGGGGAGCTTTCATTTTAGTGAGGGGAGCGGACAGTAAACTTTGTAAAGTTTATAGTGTATTAGATAGTAACACGTGCTAAGGAGAAAAGTAAATCAGGGAAGGAGAGTGTGTATGTCTGTCTGTGGCAGGGGCTGCAGTTTTCAATCAAGGAAGGTCTTGTGAACAGTAAGGTCCTGCTGTATAGCACAGGGAACTCTATTCAATATCCTGTGATCAACCATAACGGAAAAGAATATGAAAAAAGAATATGTATATATGTATAACTGGATCACTTTGCTGTACAGTAGAAATTAACACAACATTGTAAATCAACTATACTTCAATAAAATAAGTTGAAAAAAAAAAAAAAAAAAGGAAGGTCCCATGAAGGTGATCTGAGGAGGGGGTGAGCCCTGTGAATACCTGGGGAAGAGTATTCTAGGCATAGGGAACAGAGAGTGCAAAGGCCTTGCGGATTGAACAAGATGATCGAGGAACAAGATGATCCAGGAAAAGTGCTCCGTATACGCAATGAATGAGCTGCTTGCACTCTGGAGTCAGCCAGACTCTTGGAGTCAAAGCTCAGCCACAGAGCTGCGTCCGACAGCAATTACTTAGCCCTTCTATGCCTCCACTTCCTAATCCCTGAAACGAGATGCAAAATAGTAAGATGATGTGAGAATTAAATGAGTTAATATTTGTAAAGTACTCACAGCAAAGCCTGGCTCACGGTGAGTGCTCCAATGTTAACTGCTGTTGTGATCATCATTTGCTCTGTAATATATTCATGTTGGCCATGATGGTTTATTTGGATGTCTGCCCCCTTTCCCATGAGCTCCTTCTGGTGAACTCAGTGTCATCTCTGTATCCCCAGCATCCAACCCAGGGCCAGCACACAGGAGGACCTCAGAATGTCAGATGAGGGATATAAAACTGGATTCTCTAATTGTCGGGGGCATTCCAGCGAGGGTGCTGGTTGTGCGGTTCAGGTCCTTACTGATTTTATCTTTTCAACCAATGTCTTATGGAGAGATGTATTAAGGTGTCCCATTACATTTGTGGATTTGCCAAACTGTTTGTCATTCTGTTGTTTTTTGCTTTGTATATTTTGAGGCCATAGTATTAGGAGCACGTATGTTGAGAACTTTTGTGTCTAATGGGTCGGTTTGTTTTGTCACCATCTTTGTCCCTCATAATACCTTTTGCTTTTGTCAGTTGTTACTATTTTTTTAAACAGCAATGTCACTCCTCTCCTTGACTCTTGGTTCATATTTGCCTGGTCAGTCTTTTCCCATCTTTTTATTTTCAGTCTTTCTGGCTTCTGATGTTTTACAATAAATGGATCTTCACGGAGCGTTCTCTAAAAGCTGTCTTAGCGTAGGGCTTTGTGCTGGGCTCAGTGTGTGGAAGTTAGAAAATTCTGCCCCAGTGACCTCGGACACAGATAGAATACTTGGGTGTGAAACAGAATTTACACTGTCAGGCTTCATGGAGTTTACGACATGGAGCCTCTGGAAAAGGAGCTTTGATCCATTCAGTCCCATGCTGGGCAGTGTTGCTGGGGTCACCATGATGAGCATGATACCTCTGACCCTTCCTCCCTCCTCTCCTCCCGGGGGTTCACTCTCCAGTGGAGGAGACAGATCCATCTCTAGACAGTGATGACTCAAGAGTGGGCAGGGCTGGGACTTGGGAACCCGGAGGTCCCCCTCTGGGCAGTTGGGAGGTTTCCAGGAAGGGAGCTCAGGGAAGGCCTCTCTGTTAAAGATACAGGCCCATTAAAGTTACATTTGAGCAAAGACCCAAATGATAGAAGGGATTGAACCATGTGGAGATCTGGGGGGAAAGCATTCCAGTCAGAGGAAACAGAAGATGCGAAGACTATGGAAGGAAAGAGCTTGGTGACTCTGAGAAATAGACAGCAGGGAGGCCAGTGTGGGAGCCCAGAGGTGGAGCCTGACCCAGCCTGGGAGGTTAGCTTCCTGGAGCAGGGGATGGCTGAGCTGAGACCCCAGAGAATATATAATTAAACAATAGAGCGCAGCAATCTAGAATCAGATTCCCTGGGTTCATATCCCTACTCGAAGTCACACCAGGTATGTGTGACCTTGGGCTAGTTAGGCAACCTGTCCTGCCTCAATTTCTTCATCTATACAATGGAGATAACAGCTCCTATCGAGGATCAGACAGGGCCCCAGTATCCTAACTACTCTGTATGCCAGATCAGGTGCTTACCTGGGTCCACTGGGGGTGTGGAAGAGTGGGGAAGGACGAGGCTGGACCGGTGGGGTATCTGGGCTTTTTCCCAAGGGCACTGGGGAGTTATGGTAGGTTCTGAGAAGGGTAGGGACAAGGTCAGGTTTATACTTTTAGAAGACCCTTCTGGCTCTGATGTGTGGGATGGTTGGTAGCAGGCAGGGTGGTGGGGATGGGACAGATGCCTGCAGTGGGGCCACCTTCGGGTGTCTCTTGAGTCTGCCTGGCACTGAAAGGTTCTAGGCCAGTGCTGTTCAAGAGAAATATAAAGTGAGCCTTACGTGCAATTTAAAGTCTTCTAGTAGCCACATTTAAAAAGTCAAAAGAAGGAGATGAAGTTAATTTTAAGTATTTTAACTCATTATATCCTAAATAGTACCATTTTAACAGGTAATCAATATTAAAAAAACATTATTGAGGTATTTCATAGTCTTTTATTGTACCAACTCAAGAGTCAGATTTGCGGCGCCTGGTTGGAAGGGCTGGCCGGAGAGGTCCTTTTGGCCACACGGCCTGAGCCTTGAATGCCAGGCCCAGAGGCTTAGACTCTGTGCCGCGGGAGCCATCGCAGGGTTCTGCGCATTTGTTTTTCAGGGTTAGGTGATCCCGCTGCCCAGTTTCCCCCGCAGGAAATCTCGCCCCCTAGGGCTCCCTACCAAAGCTAGGCACTTTTAGATCTTTCTGCCCCCTTCCTTCCGCCCTGGAGTCTCAATCCCTAAACTGCTTGGCCCTTTAAATCTCAACTGTCAATCAAGGCTCCTGTTTAGAGGAAACGTCGTAATAAACCTCTCCTTGAATGCCGTGGCCTCGGTCCTGGCCTTGTCCCTCCGTTTAGCAGGAAGTTGGGAGTTGTTCCACGCTCTCTTGCACTCGGCTGTTTCCACATCCCACTTCGTCACCTCTCGCCTACTCCTCCCTCCGAAGTTGGGCCCCGTCGCCAAGGCCTTCCTTATATGGGCATGGCCCCGAACGGCCGCCGCTCATTGGCTGGGGGCCTCACGCGCGCGTCTGTCAACAAAGGGGCGGAGGGAAATTAGTCGGGTGCCCGCCAGCGCGACAGCCGGAGGGAAGGAGCGAGGGGGCGGGCCCTCTTCCCACTCGTGCGCACGCGTGTGTGTGCAGCTACTTTCTCCCGCCGCGGGGGGGCGGGGCTCGCCCGTGGGGGTGCTTTGGGGGCGTGTTTCGGTTTCGAGGGTAGCCCCAGGGGTTGGCGGATTCCGGGGAGGCCAAATTTGGGGGCTTGGGGACATTCTTGCGTGCGTGTGGGGATACTTTGGGGTTCCCTTGAGTTTAGGGGGCACCTTGGGATTTCGGTTTCCGTTCTGTTGTAGTGTGGAAGGTTCGGTTGTGTTGTAGGGGATCTCCCGTGTGGAATGGGGTGTTTGGTGGGTATAGGATTTGGGGAGCCACGGAGAGACTGAGAAGCAAAGAAAAGAGTCCAAGAGTACCAATTCTGGACCCAGAATGCGTGGGCTTTCGGCTCTCCCGACTTTCTACCTGATTGTCTCCGGACATGGGATTTAACCTTTCTGTGCCTCATCTGGAAACGGACTGATAACACTACCTGCTTCCTAGGGACGGGGGAGGATTAGCAGGAGTTGTTAGAACAGTACCCAGTAAGCTGCCAGCGAGCATGCCATAAGCTCATGTCTGCTTATTAACATTTTGTAAGGTTTCTTTGGGAGTATTTTGGAGGTTCTTTTGGCTTTTGAGAAATATCTGGTTTGGGATTAGTTTTATGTGTTAACGGAGCTTTTATGCTTTAGTGAGTTGTTTTGCGGTTGGGGGGCTTCTGTGGAATTAGGGAATACATGTGGAGGTTTAGAAAGAGTTTGAGGTGAGTATAGGATTTCAGGAAACTGGTCTTTTGGGTCATCTGTGAGGTTGGGAAATTGCTGTGTGTGTTTGAGTTCTTGGTTAGGCATGGGATCTGTGAGGGGTTCGTTGAGATTGAGGCTTTCTGTGCTGGAGGGGATATTTTTAGAAGTTTAGAGCAGGATTTGAGAGCGTCTGGATATTTTACGTCAGGATACATTTGCATCTATAGAGAATGAATGGCCTTTGATGTGGTAGCTTCTATTCCTGGACGTTTTAGATGTGTTGGTGGTTGGTAAACTTAGCCTTCTATAGGTTTTAGGGGCTGTGCGGCATTTTTGTTGTTGTTGTTTTTTTAAGCAAGAAACTGGCATTTCAGCAGGGGCTGTAAGTATTGGGGTAGGTGGGATTGGGGATTACGGGGGGCAAGGATATTTAGGATTAGGACTTTCTGTTTCTGGGGTCTGTGGATGTTTGGAGGCTGTCTAGATCTTGAATGGTGTCTACAGGGCTATGAAGTAAATGGTGATTTAGTGGTGTCTGTGGTATTGCCTGAATTTAGAGGGACCATATATACTGCAGAGGTCAGCAAACTTTTTCCATAAAGTGCCAGATAATGAGTATTTTAGGCTTTGCAGGCCATATGTTCTCTGTTGCCACTACTGAACTCTGCCATGATAGCATGAAAGCAGTCATAAACGAATGAACATGTTTCAATAAAACTTTATTTGCAGAGGCAGGCAGTGGGCCAGATTTGGCCCGTGGCTCAAAATAGTCTGACCAGGAGTCAGCAAACTACTTTTACCAGTCTGTAAGCATGTGGAAGTTTCGATGTTTGAAGGGTATTGTGTTGGGGGTTTTTTGTTTTGTTTTTTTAATTTATTTTTATTTTTGGCTGCGTTGGGTCTTCATTGCTGCACGCAGGCTTTCTCTAGTTGTGGCGAGCGGGGGCTACTCTTCGTTGCAGTGTGCGGGCTTCTCATTGTGGCTTCTCTTGTTGCGGAGCACAGGCTCTAGGCGCGCGGGCTCAGTAGTTGTGGCACGCAGGCTCAGTAGTTGTGGCACACGGGCTTAGTTGCTCCGCGGCATGTGGGATCTTCCCGGACCAGGGGTCGAACCCGTGTCCCCTACATTGGCAGGCGGATTCTTAACCACTGGGCCACCAGGGAAGCCCTGAAGGGTATTTTGGTTTCAAGATGTCTGGAGGGAAATGGGCCAGGGAAGGACTGAGACTGAGGGATTGAGACTGTTGGTCCTGCAGTAGAACTTGGTCGTGTCAGAGTCATTAGCAAAATTGCTTCCAGATTAGGTCACGCACACAAAGTCATTGCAAAATAAAACGGTCACTATTATAAGCCCTAAATTGAAAAGTCTGGAAAACAAGTTTGAGGGCCTGGTGTTACACTATGTAAGCCTTCCCCACTCTGAGCCTCAAACTCAGCAAGTTGTGAGCAACTTGAGGAAACTGGACTAGAAAGGCCTTCTCATCCCAGGGGTCTGCGTTCGTGCTTAAGGGAATTACCTGCCCAGTCTTGGTGCAAGTGTGTGCATCTTTCTGGGTGAGGATACACAGCTTTAAGGGATCCTTCAAGAGCCTCACGACCCAAGCAAAGTGAGGAGCTGAATTCTTAAGGACCTCTCTGTCTCCCACCTCTGATTTTCTTCCCCTGCCCAGCCTACCTTGTTGCTGCATCCTCTGGGCTCAAGCCGCAGTAGCCGTGGGTAGGGCTGGGAATTCTTGTCTTTTCAGGAACTTGTTTACTAGGTGAGCAAATAGAAAAAGGAGGAGCTGTCAGTTGGTACTTTCATTTCTGTTTAAAAAGTTACGGCAGCAGGAGGCCTCTGGATCGTGAGTGAACCCAGTCAGGCTGTGAGACGGCGGAGGGTTGGAGCAAACTGCCAGCTCCGGTCACACTCTGAGTTTTACAGGAGCAGGTCCTATCCCCTCTGCAGCCTTCCATTTGCTCACCTGTGCCAGGGGGGCGGGAACAGGATCTCAGTGGTCTAGTTTGGTCTGTCCCCTCAGGTCAGGAGACGTTGAGGTCAGTGGGGTACTGGGAGGGCAGGCCGTTCCCCAGCTCCCCAACCTCCTCTTCCCTGTCTCCAGGTGGCCTGTGGAGCCCCCCACCGCCATTCAGGTCCTGAGATGTGGTGAACCCCCGCCTGTCTGCCACCATTCCCCAGAATGGACCGAGGGGGCCTCCTTCCCTTCCAGCTGTGGTGCCCCCGGCCCTTTGGCACCTATTCCCAGAACCAGCCGCGCCCGCCTTCCGCAGCCCTCAAGCCATCGGCCTGCCCTGAGCCAGGCGGGGGGGCAGAGCCAGACCATGGCCCTGCCCACTCAGAAAACACACCCCCAGCCTTGGCCACGGAGGCTCCTGCCTCCCAGCCTGCCCCGCTCCTTTCAGCAGCCGCTGCCGGCGACGAGGGTCGAGTCCTGCTGGACACGTGGTATGTTATCAAGCCCGGGAATACAAAGGAGAAGGTGGCCTTCTTTGTGGCCCACCAGTGTGGTGGAGGCAGCCGGGCCAGCTCCATGAAGGTCAAGGGGCACTGGGGTAGTGACAGCTCCAAGGCCAAGCGGAGGAGGCGCTGTCTTGAGCCTACGAAGGCTCCTCCGGACCCAGGGGGACAAGACGGGCCCCCTGCTGCTGAGGGGGCCCCAGCCTCAGCCAGTGAGGATGTGGACCTGCTCTCTGTGGCCGAGATGGTGGCCCTGGTGGAACAGCGGGCCGCCCTGGCCCTGCAGAGCTACCCGCGCCCGAGCACCCCAGCGCCTGTGGTCTACGTGTCGGCCGAGCAGGGTGGGCCTGCCAAGGGGCTGGGGTCCGAACGGCGGTCTGGTGGCGGGGACTGCAGCCGTGTGGCGGAGGCTGTGGCCCACTTCGAGGCTCAGCGGGACAACCCTCCAGCCAAAGGCCTCCGCAAGGAGGAGCGGCCCGGGCCAGGACCCGGGGAGGTGCGCATCGCCTTCCGGATCTCCAACGGCCGAGAGCCCCGTGCACCGGATGGCAGCTTGCCCAACGGGAGTGGGGGCCGGCCGGGTTGTGCCTACCCTGGCAGCCCGGGTCCTGGGGCCCGGGCCAAGGACAAGATCACCTGCGACCTGTACCAGCTCATCAGCCCCTCTCGGGATGCCCTCCCCAGCAATGTGGAGTTTCTGCTGGCTAGGGCGGATGAAGCCAGCGAGGGTGAGACCCCAGCCCCTGCCAGGCCCGAGGACACTCCCCCGGCCCCCCCTCCACCCCCTGCCCGGGACTGTGGCGCGTCAGGCTTCCATGTGGATGTGGTGGTGACGGGGGTGGTGGATGAGTGCATCTTCTTCGGCAAGGATGGTACCAAAAACGTGAAGGAGGAGACGGTGTGCCTGACCGTCAGCCCCGAGGAGCCACCCCCACCTGGCCAGCTCTTCTTCCTCCAGACCCGGGGACCGGATGGGCCCCCCGAGCCACCGCCAGCCGACTCACCCGCCACTGCACCCGGCCCAGACGATGCTGAGGGGACGGTGGACACCTCCCTGTGCCGCCTGTACCGGCACGTGTCGCACGACTTCCTGGAAATCCGCTTCAAGATCCAGCGGTTGCTGGAGCCGCGACAGTACATGCTGCTGCTGCCCGAGCACGTGCTGGTCAAGATCTTCAGCTTCCTGCCCACGCGGGCCCTGGCGGCCCTCAAGTGCACCTGCCACCACTTCAAGGGCATCATTGAGGCGTTCGGCGTGCGGGCCACAGACTCGCGCTGGAGCCGCGACCCGCTCTACCGCGATGACCCTTGCAAGCAGTGCCGCAAGAGATACGAGAAGGGCGATGTGTCGCTCTGCCGCTGGCACCCCAAGCCCTACCACCACGACCTGCCTTATGGACGTTCCTACTGGATGTGCTGCCGCCGAGCCGATCGCGAGACGCCCGGCTGCCGCCTGGGTCTGCACGATAACAACTGGGTGTTGCCCTGCAATGGGCCAGGCGGTGGGGGCGGCCGGGCTGGCCGGGAGGAGGGGAGGTGAAGCCGGGGGAGGGGGGGGAAGAGCCCACCATGCCCACCCACACCCCCTCCCCCTGGGAGCCGAGGGTCAGAACTGGGTCACCAGCCCATACCCTCAGCCCAGGCAGCGTTGATCCCCCTCCAGAACTGCGATGGTGTTCAGGGGGGTGACCCAAGAAAGCACTCTGATTGACCCCTACTGGTTTTCTACTCTTCAGACCCTCAAGTAGGGTGTTTTTTTATCAGCATCTCAATTTCTTCTCCATTCAGCCCCAGCGCCCTCCCTGCCACTCTTCATACCCCAGGGACCTACAAGCAGGGAGCAGACGGCAGCTAATTTTGGTACTAGTTAAGGGTTCCCCCATTCTGGCCCCCTTCCGTTCCCTCCCCCCAATTCTTTCTCTCTGGAGCTGTTTTTTTTTTCCCAAGAGGCTGCAGCACCCAGGGTTGGTACCCTTCCTAACCTACTACACCAGGGTTCACCTCCTCTTTAGGAATTGGGGCCATCAGATCACAGATCACATTTGGCAGTTTTCATGGCCGCCTGCCATTTCTAGACGTTTTCCCCATTAAAACAATAAAAATCAGTTTTCTCCTTAACCTCAAGCTACCAGTCTCTCTACTTCCCCTAAAGAGGAAGAGGAGAAAAAAGTTGAAGTGTAAAAATTCTCCTCCTCCCAATATTTAAGCTATTGCCATGACTCTCCCCCCTCCCCCCTGCAAAAAAGCTGTGAAGCCCTTTGCCTCGCTCTGGACAGCGTGGGGGGCCGGTGGGCAGGGACTGTGGGTTTGAATTTCTGGGTTGTTTTTCCTTCCACTCTGGGTACTTGTTCAGGTGTTGGGGGGTCTCTCCACCCCCCCCATCCACATGTGTTTCTTTAGAAGCCTTTGGTCAACCAAGACCTTGACCTTCAGGCAGTTTGATCTGGGGTATTTTTGTTTGTTCTGAGATGTGTTTTTGTTGTTTTTTTGTTTGGTTTTGGTTTTGGTTTTTCATCCTTGTGGTTCTGGAAAGCTTCTAATGTGTGGCATCTGACCAATTTTGAATTGGTCCTTTCTATAAAATCAGTATTTATAAGGCTGGGCCCAGACTGGTTTGTGTGTTGTTCAGGGAAGGGATTTGGGAGAGAAGGGAGTCATGGGCCAGTGCATGGTGAAGTGGAAAAAGTTGAGAGAAGAATCCTTAGCCGAGTCCCTTAGCCTGAGATTATTTTTGACTCTTCGTCATGTGTCGTTTCGGATTTGAAAATCTCAAAATAGTAGATGCTCAAACAAGGTAGTTTTTATTTCTTTAGAAACCCAGCGTTTGGCAGGTATGGTGGACCTGAAGTCATCGGGAACCCAGGCTCCCTCTAGCCCACTATTCCATTATTCTTTGGTTGTGGCCCTCATCCTCATGGTCCAAGATGGCTGCTGGAACTCCACCCATCACCATTTTGCAGGAAAGGAAGTCCCTTGCCTCCCAGAAGTACCACAGTGTACTTCTGTGCACATCTTACTGGTCAGAACTTTAGCCACGTGGAAGGGCTGCAGAGGAGACTGGGAAATGCAATCTTTTAGTTGGGTGCATTATGTCCAACAAAAAACTCTTAACTAAAGATCCCTGTAATTAAAGCTTTAAAATATTCAGATAATTACTTACTAAAAGAAGAAGGAAAAATGGATATTGAGCGGTGGCTAACAGTCTCTGACATTCTTATCAAGGAATCAAAGTTTCCAGAGACTAGGCTATCTCATAGCAGTTATTTAATACTTAGATTTTAGAATCAAAGAAACCTGGGTTTGAATCTTGGCTTGGTTTTGTGGGATTTTTGGTTTCCTATAGCAGGAAGGCCAGATTATTTGGACTCTCCTGCTGAAAACCAGAAGTAAAAAAAAATCTGAAAAGCATCAAATATCCAATAAAATACAGTTCAGGATATACTCAGCCAAAAATTTAAGGGAAAGGCCCATGGGGCCCTGAAGCCACTTTTGCTCTGAGGGTATTTGCTGATGTGGACAAACTTGGATTTCCTATTTGTAGCCTTATTGGGACAAGCAGGCAGAAGTCAAGGTCAAAGCCTGTCCAAGGTGAAGAATCTAATAGGAGGTGGGATCCCACCAAACTACAAGCTCAGGTAAGGCTGACCCAGAACACTGCAGAGAAGATGTTTTAAATGCTGAGGGAGGGACTTTCCTGGTGGTGCAGTGGTTAAGAATTCTTTGCCTGCCAATGCAGGGGACATGGGTTCAAGCCCTGATCCGGGAAGATCCCACATGCCGCGGAGCAACTAAGCCTGTGCCAGCTACTGAGCCTGCGCTCTAGAGCCTGCGAGCCACGATTACTGAGCCCGCACGCCACAACTACTGAAGCCTGCGCGCCTAGAGCCCGTGCTCTGCGACGAGAGAAGCCACCGCAATGAGAAGCCCGCGCACCGCAACGAAGAGTAGCCCTCGCTTGCTGCAACCAGAGAAAGCCTGCACGCAGCGACGAAGACCCAACGCAGCCAAAAATAAAATAAATCAAATAAACAAGTTTTAAAAAAGATTTATTGAACTAAAGCTAGGTCTGAAGTAGCAGAGAGACCAAAAAAAGAAAGAAAATAGGAAGGAAGGTTATGGAGGATAGAGTGAGGAAGTCTGACACATTAAACTGGCGTTCTAGAATCAGAAGAGAGAATGGTGCAATGATAATATTTAAGGACACGATGATTGCAAATTCCAGACTGGTAAAAAGACCGGTATGCCCAGTGAGTCATAGGCAGGATAAATAAAAAGAAATGAATACCTAGACACATGCAGTGAAAGTGTCCAGCTGTGATCTTCAGCAATTGATTTCTCTGAAGCTCAGTTTCTTAATCTGAAAAATGAGAATACTGACAGTTCCTCAGAAGACTGACATGTGAGCTGTTGCATCCAGAATGTTCAACAGTTGTGCTTACCAAAGACACCTCGTGGCCTCTTCACAGTGTGAAGCTGGGGGAGCCTAAGTTTGGGGGACAGATGGGAGCTGGGGGAAACATCACCTTGCCAAGCATCAGCAGCCTCATCTGAAAAATGGGGCTCATGATCCTTACCCTGGATTCAAGTGGAAAATGTGCCCAGGTCCCTTGCCCAGAACCTGGCGTGTAGCACACTCAGCAAGATGACCTGCAGGGAGGCAAGGGGCCAAGGACGTCACTGAACACACTGCTTCCCCTAACATGGAGGTGATGGTTTCACCTACTTCTGGGATGGCTGTGAGGCTAAGGGGACCTGCTGCACTTTTAAGTGCTTGGCACCATGCCTGCCACTCAAGAAATGAACAAACAGGAACTAACTTTGTGATTTGACACCCTCCTGCCACCCTGGCTGTTGATATCTGTCAGTTTCCTTTCTGAACTCAACTTCTGCCAATTCCACCTCTAAGAGGCCGTTAGTCCCCACCCCCCAAACCTCACTCTGACTTGCAGCCAATTAAAAGCCTCCGGGGGAGCTACTTTTGACCAACAGTCTGTTGGTCCAGCACAGGTGATTTTTGGAAGGGAGGTAGGACATGGGGATAGGAGCACAGCTGTGGGTGAGAATCTGGGCTCTGTTCATAACTGGTTCGTAATTCTCAGCCCTGGCCACCTCATTCGCAAAATGAGAACCGAAATCATCCCTCAGCCCGTGAGTTCTCTCGAGTCCTCGCCAGCCTTAAGTTGGCTTGCAAGGCTGATGTTCACCTTCACTCTTTAACCCTGCATCCTGGCCTGGCACCCCTGTGGCCTACCAGGTCTCTATCGGAGTCAGGAAATCAGCAGGTACAGAGCCCAACACGGGACTTCCTGTCTCGGTGCCCTTTAGGTTTGCTAAGGAGCTGTGAATGAACCAAACTTGTATCCTTAAGGACAGCATGTCCCAAAGTTTGCTGATCATGAGACTTCCTCAGGTGCTTGTTACAGAGTCCCAGCCCCTCCCTGAAGTTCTGATTCAGTAGGTGGGACCTGGGAGTCTGCATTTTATTTATTTATTTTGCCTCACTGCGCGGCTTGTGGGATCTTAGTTCCCTGACCAGGGGTTGAACCCGGGCCCCGGCAGTGAGAGTGCCGAGGCCTAACCACTGGGCTGCCAGGGAATTCCCCGCATTTTTAAATAAGCGTCCCAGTTGAGTCTGAAAATTAGGGCTGGGAAATAATTTCTTGGGCCATCACTAGAGTTTGCAGTTACACACACCATCTCCCACTCCTGTACCCACAGCCAAAAGGGAAAGGATGGTTTGGTGCAACTAGTTTACAGTGAGTCTAGATCTTTCTGACCCATTTCTACCATAAGTACACTCAAACTATCAAAACCCAGTGTTTCCCAAAGTATCTTCTCAGGTACCATAGTTCTGTGAGGTGTTTCCCAATAAAGGGGTTCCGTGGTGAAATACTTTGGGGAAATATTGCATTCTCTTTCTTGAAAATTCACATTGCGCAAATGAAGAAACTCATTTAATGTTGTCTCACCCCACTTTGGTCCCCCTTTTCATGCAACACCTATGTATGCTGGTTCTACAGGATATATTTTGCAGAAACACTGGTTTATTGGCCATTGGATCTGGCAGAATCTGGAGTTCCCAAGTATTGGCTTCCATCTCCTCTGTTCCCTGCTTACGAGCACATCTTCTGTGGGTCCAACATGGCACATCCATGTGGGAGTTGGGTTTGGACTGATACAGTAGCAAGGCTGCCATTCTGGAGAACGAACTGCCACAAAAAACATAAGCCACAGAGAATTCATTTGGTCAGGCGTATTGCTGGTCCAGATGCCATTTGCTGACTAAAATGGAGAACGGCATTTGGCCCCTGCAGACCTGCAGCCCAAGTGTTTCCCTCAGGGCAGCGGCCAAGCTCTTATTCCTTTGGCTCTCACACCACAGTGGTCTGTCTCTTCCATGCCTTTGAAGAGTGGCAGCTTGAGATAAAGAAAGAGGGTCTTCCAGTCAGAGCACAAGCAGAGCCAAAGGTGTTAAAAAAAGGACAAGCCAGCACACCGCAAGCAGGCCTGGCCTGAGCTCCTCGGCTCCAGGTGCCCTCGTCACGTCTGCTGCTGGGTGCTTCTCCCTCAGAGTCCGCCAGGCAGGCTAGAGCCCCAGGTATTCAGCCAGGAACACGGCCAGGATGCGGCTCAGGTTGTGTACCGTGGGTGGGTGCAGGTTGGCCTCAGAGTCATCGGACGTGTGCCAGACAGAGGGAAAGGGTGTGGAGATGAGGTGGAGCACAGGGACCCCTGCAGGACAGAGAGGAGCCTCAGGCTTGTGCGTGGCCCCCAACTGACCCAGGAGCCCAGGCCCCCGTCTGGGGAGCCTTGCCTTGTCCCCCCCACAGCAGAAGATACTCTGTTGTGGCACTTGAAGAATTCTGAACAATGATTTTCAGTGTGTGAGGGTACATGTTCGTTTTAAAAATACATCCAGTATATTTTTTCATAACGCAAATTAGAAAAACTCAAAACTTAACAGATTATGGAAAGACAGGAGAAGGGAACGAGCTCTTTGACCTTCCTTGCCGGGTATACATTATTAGGCTCTTTTTCTCTTCTTTACTGATAGTTAACGTTTATGTTCTATTCCAGGCCCGAGTCTAAGGCCATAAACACACACAATTTTATCCTTACAATAATCCTGGAAGGTGTACTATAATACCCGTTTTACAGATGGGGACACTGAGGCACAGAGGCAGGCCGAGTGATGTGCCTAAGGTCTCGCCTCTAGTAAAGAGCACAGTCAGAATTTGAACCCAGGCCACGTGTCTCCAGAGTGTGTGCTCCTAACCCTTGCACTGCACTGGGTTCCTGTCCTCAGAGTGTTTCACTCTTTGTTTGTCCAGATTTGGTAAGTATCTGTCCCCCTGCTAGACAGGAGCCAGGTGGATTATGGCCCGTCACTGTATCCCTGACAGCTAGCTCAGTATCTGCCTTGGGAAGTATTCAGTGAATGAATCAATAAAGGCATTGTAAGAAACGCATATTTGTTGAATGAGTAAATTATAGAATAAAAATTTAAAAAGCAGTTTTTAGCACTTACTGTATATGCCAAGCACCGTGTAAGAAGGCATTTTACATATCTAATCTCATCTAATCCTCCCAACTCTGAGACTAAGAATACATAACATAAATTTGGTGTAGCCACTATGGAAAACAGTATGAAGGTTCCTCAAAAAATTAAAAATAAAACTGCCATATGAAAAAAAAAAAAAAAGAATACATACATACGTATGTGTTTGTATGTATCTCTTCCTTTTCCAGAAGAAACGGGGCCACAGAGAGGCTCAGTAATTTGCCTTAGGTCAACCAACGGTAAGTTGCAGATCCTAGAACCCAGACCTATCCAATTCTAAAACCTATGTTTTGAACCCCTCTACCAGATGTCGTCAACCCTGGCTGTGCATCAGAATCACCTGGGAGTTTTGTAAAAATAATGCAGAGGCCCCAGATTGTGGTTCAGTAGGCCTGAAATGTGACTGGGCATTTTTCGAAGCTCTGGTGATTATGCTGGGTGGCCAAGGGCTTGAGAGGCAAGAACTAGAAGAAACTGCAATCACTGAGGCACAACCAGTAATAGCTAACATTTCTTGAACACTCGCTAGTGCCAGGCACTGGTCCAAGGGCTTTACATTCAATCCCCTCAACAACTCTGAGATGGGGGCTGTTATCATCCCCATCCTTACAGATGAGGAAATCAAGGCACAAAGAAGTTAAGCAGTTTGCCACCAGTCCCCTAATCTGGGAAGGGGCCAGGGCCAGGTCTCATCTGTGGCTCGCTGAGACCCCTGCCCACCACGCCTCCCCACAGCAAGTACCTCGGCGGAGGAAGGGGATGTGGTCGTCTTCCACAGAGCCAGGGGGCTCCCCGGGCTGGAAGTACATCACTTCCCAAGGATGAGACTGCAGTAGGTTCAGACGGTGCAGGCGCTTCTCTGGAGGCGGTGGGGATAGAGAGCAAGGGTCAGCCCCTCAACGGTCAAAGGTTCCCCTGATCACAAATCAGAGGAGGGCAGGGGTTCTGGGGGTGAAGCACTGGTCATCCCAACAAGGATGAATGTTAGTTACCCCTTACTGCAGGCCGACTATGTTCCCAGTCTCAATTAATCCCTCTGAGTCTAAGGAGGTAGATACCCCTATTATTACCATCATGCCCATTTTACAGATAGGAAATTGAGGCTCAGAGAGAGGAAGCCACTTGCCCAAGCTCACACAGCTGGTAAGAAAGAGAGCCAGAATTTGAACCCAGGGCTATCTGACCCCAGAGCCCCCGTTTGTAATCACTTCATTTGACTGCTGTGGGCTCTTTCTGTGTTTCTGCCCTAGTGCTTTAGAGAGAGACTAGGGAGGTAGAGGGAAGGCTAGATGACCCCTTAGAGGACAGGTGCCTGGCCTCCCTCCAGCATCCCAGGTGGGTGCCTGCCTCCTTACCGACGCTCCTCAGCCGATGGAACCAGCGGGCCGTGCGAGGAAAGTGACTGTAGAAGGTCGGGTTGGGGGCTCCCAGGAGATCAAGAAGCATAAAGAGATCCTAGGGAGAGAGGCCAGGACTGGAGAGGCCAGGCGGGATGCTGCCAGCCTCGTGTCACCCGCTTCCCACCTCACCGGAACCCGGTGGGGCCTGGTCTTACAATAGCCTGGATCCTGGTGAAGCCAGGGCCGTGGGGTGCAGACTCCATGAGCTGGGCCAGGTGCCGGGAGCCGTAAAGCGAGTCCTTGGGTCCCCACTCCTTCAGTGCCTCTTCACCGTCCAAGAAGAGCAGCTGCAAGGTCACTGGGGCCGCCTGTGAGGGCCAGTGGTCAGGGCCGGCTCAGTGCCAGCCCTCAGCCTCAATGCACACACATTTCCTGCCTGCTTGCACAGCTGACTAGGGCAAACTAAGTCTCCGCACTCGAAGAGCACGGTGGCCAAGAGTACAGACTCGGAGCCAGACTGCCTGCGTTCAAATCCTGGCTGGGCTGCTCAGTAGCCAAGCAGTCGTGGGTAAGTTACTAAGTTCTCAAAGCACCGGCTTCCTTATGTAGAAATGGGGTTAATACCAGTTCTCATCATAGGGTAGGATTCGAACCCAGGTCCTAGGACAGCGCCTGGCACATAGTAACTAAATAAGGGTTAGCTCTGATTGTAATTGTTATTCCTCAAGTTCATGTAGCAAAAGAGACAGACCCACAAATAAATAATTATACAAACGATGAAATGCAGTCGGGCAAATGCTTCCAAGAACAACAGCGTCCTGACCTGGCCTAGGGAACATGTCAGGTCTGTTGGAAAGGGATGTTTGCACTGAGGCTGAGTAGGAGCTGGCCTGGCAAAACGGAGCAGAGGGAAGAGTGTTCCCCGGTGAGGAAGCAACATGAATCAGGACTGGGGCCAAAGAAGGGGCCAAAGAGGTTCGAGTAGAGGCCCAAGCGGTCAGCAAGGGCCAGGGAGCTTGGGCTTTGCTACAGGGGCACTGGGGTTTGAGCCATGGAAGGGATCTGAGCAGGGGAGGAGCGTGAGGAGATCTGTGTTTCCGTTCATTCATTCCATACAGTTTAAAAAAAATTTTTTCCCACAGGGTTGATGTTTTTATCTTTTGGTTGTTGTTGTTTTGGCATGTGGGCTCTTAGTTCTCCGGCCAGGGATCGAACCCATGCCCCTGCATTGGAAGCGCAGAGTCCTAACCACTGGACCACCAGGGAAGCCCCTCCATACATTTTGATTGACATCCTACTTTATGCCAGGCAATATTCTCAGCCCAGAGGATACAGCAGGAAATAAGCGCAGCCAAGGGCCTGCCTATCTGGAGCTTATTCTAGTTGGGGAGACATAAACAAATCAACATAAAGCACCATGAGGCATGGGAGAGTGACAGGGAGCTATTTTAGGGTGGCTGGGAAGGTCTCTTTGAGGAGGTGACATCAAAGTGGACATCTGAATGAAGGATGGCAGCCAGCCAGGAATATATCTGAGAAAATCACATTCTAGGCAGAGCAAAGAGCAAGTGCAAATGCCTGGGGTGGGAGTGAATTGTGTGGCTTGAGGTACACGGAGGAGGTGGGAGGCTAGAGTGGAGTGAGTGAGGGGTGAGAGGTGGGAGGGGAGACCAGAGAGGTGAGAGGGCACACCTCATGGGCTAAGAGAAGGGCTCTGGCTTATTTGTGGAACAAGGTGAGAGCTGTGGGAGGATTTTAGGCAGAGAAGGGACAGGATCTGACATTCAGGAAATGGAAAGACCCTGTGGCTGTGTTGTGGAGTGGAGGAAGACAAGACCAAGCACGGGATGGTGTTGGTATGGACCAAGGTAGAGGCAGTCCCCACCCACCCTACCCCGGCTCCTCACCTGCTCCTTGGCTCTGGCCAGCTCCAGGTCCAGGGCCTGGGCCAGCTCCAGTAGGAGGGCACAAGGCACAGCTGAATCCGTGGCCCCAATAAAGGGGGCTGACCCAGATGGGAAGAGCTTCGAGTCGTAATGGCAGGCAAGGGTGAGGTGACGGGCAGCCCTTGGGTCCAGCGTGGCCACCACGTTGCTGAAGTGCAGTGGCCCCAGGGGTGTCGAGGCTGTGAAGGGGTCCAGTTCTATATGCCAGCCTGCCGTCAGGGTCCGCAGTGTGGCCTCCAGGAACTAGTGGCAAGAGATAGATGGGAGAGTGGGTGGGGACTGGGGAGAAGGTCGGAAGAAGGGCCATGTGACCTGAACCAGGCCGAGCAGTCGGGTTGACTCATAAATCTCACTTTGGTTTAATCGTTCCCTTGATACACTTCTGCTGAGTACCTACTAAGTGCCAGGCGTGGAGTGACCCTGTCTCTTGATGCCAAGACTAATCACAGCTCATCCTTCCATAGCACTCACTCTGTGCCAAGCCCTTGTTCTAGGAACCCTGTGGAGTGGGGACTGTCATTGGTTCCATTTTGCAGATGAGGAAACTGAGGCACAGAGAAGTTAAGAAACTAGTTCAAGGTTACACTCCAAGTGGCAGATGTGGATTTGAACTCAGGCAGTGTTCAAATGACTCTCAATACTTTCTGGGAGGCAATGTAGTGATGTTACCGCACCGGCTCTGGAGCCAACCCATTTGGGTTGAAACCCTAGGTATATCATTCATTAGCTGTGGGATTTGGGCAAAATGCCTAACTGTTCTGCGCCTCAGTTTCCCCATCTACACAATGAAGATCAGATTGGTGCCCACCTTATCCGGCTGTTGCTGATGCTTAGCATATAGTAAGATTTTGGTGGGGGCAGTAAAGAGGGCAGTGGTCTGGTGGTTAGCAGGATAGGACTCTAGAGTCATATTACGCCCAGCCAGAGCCCTAGCTCTGCCACTTGGGCAGAATACCCATTTCCTTGGTGGGCTGCGGGGTCAGGGGTTGGAGGTGGGGCCCCTTACCTTTCTGACTTGGAGATTGCCGGGGCTGCCGGGGGTCCGCACAACCAGCAGGGGGCGCAGATAATTGTTCCAGAGACGGTGAGGGTCCAGTTGCCCCACCACCCTCCGCACCCCGGCTTCGGGGAGACTTCCGATCGATGGGCCCTTGGGAAGGGGGTGGGGAAGAGAAGAGCAGAGCGTGAAAGCAACCCTCATTCCAACTCTACCCTGGGGGCTGTCGTCCTCTAAGAAGCCCCAGTTCCTCTTCTTAATCGCAGCTTCCAGCATCGGAGGTTTCTAGGATAAATCCTACACTCGGGAAAGTCCCCCCAAGCCCATCCGGCCCAGCCCACCCCAATCTTGATGGGGGAAATCGAGGCCCAGCGAGAGTAAGGGACTCTTCCAAATAAATGACTTTAGGAATAGAACCCAGAACTCCCAGTCTTACTCCTCCAGACCCTTCCTCTTACGGGGTAACCGCTATTACAGAACAAGCCCGAAGCCTCATTCCGTTGGAAAGAGGCATGCGCTCTAAAGACGGAGACGGCGGCACCTGCGGCTAGGGCAATACGATAAAGATAAAGCCACGTCAACCTGAAACCTTGGAGAAGGCGAGGCGGGGAATAAGGGCTCCCGCAGTGTCCGCGTCCCCTCCCGGCCTCACCCGCAGCTCCCGGCCTAGCGGCAGCTCCTCATTCTGCTGGTACCAGCCGCTCCAAATGGTGTATAACACCGAGGCCACCGCCAGCGCCAGCAGCAGCAGAGGCAACAGCTGCGCCCGAGGTAGCAGGCGGCGCTTGGGCGGTGAGGGTGGCTCTAAAAGGCCGCGTTCCCCGAGCCGTAGCCGGGGCCGCCCGCGGCCCCCGGAACGCATGGCAGCTTTGCCCTGAAACCGGTCTGGGACAGCGGATAGAGTTTAGGCCCAGCCAAGTCCCGCCCCGTGGAATCACCGGACCAATGAGCAACAAGAGCGGCTGCACGATCCCACCCTTCCGCGGGCAGTAAAGCCAATGGGACTTTCGTTCTGAGGACACGCCTCCCTGTCTCCCCGGAGCTTTGGGGGTTGGTTCCCCTGAGGGTTGCACAGCCCAACAGGGAGCGCGAAAGAGGTAGGCACCGCCTCAGCGGAGAAGGGGAAGCCAATGAGAAGCGTTTGATCATGGAAAACATTCGACCTGCCGGGCGCAGGTCCACGCCCCTCCCGGATGTAGGCAAAGGATTGGTTACCCCTAGTCAAAAGATCAATAGACACGTAAATGAACGGTCCCCGAAGGAAAAGGGGCGGTGTCCATCCCGGAAGCGAGGAGCGGATTGGCTTCGCGGAGGCCGCTCCCCCAAAGGCAGGGCGGGCGGGCATGTGGAAATAGCTTGTCTTTTCCTTCCTTCAACTTGTGCGGTTCTACAACAAAATGGTTTGAATCAACTGGACTGAATGTCAATATTATGACATAGTATGAGTGTGTTTCGTGTTTGGTAATTGCAATCATTGTTGCTTTTGTTGTGGTCATCCATTTACAATGTTTGGTGTCAGTTTATTTATCTCTTGTAAAAATAAAATACAGTGTGTGTGTGTGTGTGTGAGTTGTGGGGAAAAAAAAAGGAAACTTAAAAAAAAAAGACAAAAACAAAAAAACAAACAAACAAAAAATGGTTTGAATCAGTCCCGCTTTCTTTTCCTCTCCATTGTCGTGAACATCCGCCCCGTACTGTCCTGAATGGCCTGGAATCACCACGTGAAGCTTTTATCCCACAGCCGCGAAGGGCTGGCAGAAATCGCTATGGCAACCGGCCACGCCCCCATCCGCTGGTTGGGTTTGCGCAGGCGCCCACGGAAATGGGCCTCAGGAAGCGGAAGTCCCGCCTCTGTGTCGCTCTCTCTGAGGAAGGCAGAAGCAACGCGGAGGAAACGGTAGTGACTTGAGAGTGCGGCCACCACCCTCGCCAACATGTGAGGCCCGGCTAGGCTTAGGTGGCGGGAGTGGGGTTGAGGGTGTAAATTTGGCCACTTACCGGTGGAAGGGGATGGGCAGAGCGGGGGGCGGAGGCAAACATTTTAGGGGTAAAGTGGCGTAATTTTCTACTGATGCGTTTGAGAACGGACGTGGGGCCTTTGACGGATTCTGACTTCGGGAGGAGGGACAGCTTTATCTGATAACGGGCTGGGCTTTCCCAAATAATGAATCTTACTGAAATGAATTTTAAGGGGAAGCGCTTTTACGAATGAAGAACCTGGAAGAGGGGAGTACGGACTTGTAGGAAAAACGATCTTAGATAAGGGGCTTATACGGATAATTTGAGCTGGAGACGGTTGGCTTTCCAACTTCATTCTCGATTTTTACGGATAACGAGTTACGGGAATGGTTTTCCTTACGTATTCATTCAACAGTTATTTATTGAGTGCTCCTATATCAGGCTGCTTTAGACACATAGGCTCTATCAGTGAATTACCCCACTCCCCCAAGGAAGAAAATCCCCTTCTGCATCTTATGGGCTGGGAAGAGGCAGGCAGTAAACGTACTGGTAACAAACAGGTAAAGGCAGGCAGTAAACGTACTGGTAATAAACAGGTAAAGTATGTGGTGTGTTAGGTGACCGGGACTATAAATAAAGAAACAGTAGAGCAGGGTGAAACAATGTGGAACGCCACTTTTGAGAGACAGGACACATAAAGGAGGCAACACTTGAGCAAAAACCTGAAGAAAGTGAGAGGGCGAACCACAGAGATATCTGGGGAGGTATCCAGGCAGAGGGAAAAGCAAATGCAGAGACCCAAGAAGAAAGTTCGCCTAATATCTGTTTTTTTATATAAATTTATTTATTTTTATTTATTTATTTTTGGCTGCGTTGGGTCTTCGTTGCTGTGCGGAGGCTTTTCTCTAGTTATGGCGAGCGAGGGCTACTCTTCGTTGTGGTGCGCAGGCTTCTCACTGCGGTGGCTTCTCTTGTTGCGGAGCACGGGCTCCAGGCGCGCGGGCTCAGTAGTTGTGGCGCACGGGCTTAGTTTCGCTGCATGTGGGATCTTCCCAGACCAGGGCTCGAACCCGTGTCCCCTGCATTGGCAGGCGATTCTTAACCACTGCGCCACCAGGGAAGCCCATGAGAGGGTTTTGAAGAGTGAGATGATATATGGCTTGAGTCTTGGCACCATCCCCGAGACTGCTCTGTGGAGAGCAAACTGTTGGGGAGCGTGGGTGGAGGCAGGGAGACCAGTAGGAGAGAGATGATGGAGGTTTAAGCCATGGTAAGAAATGGACAGATTCCGATATATTTTAGCGGCAGATGACAGGATTTGCTGACAGATTGAATGTAGGATGTGAGAGAAGGAAAGAAGAGTCAAGTTGACATTAAGAGTTTTTGCTCAAAGAACTAGAAGGATGGAGTTGCCATTGATGGAGATGAGGAAGGCTGTGGATAGTGTAGTATAAGTTGGGGGTATTGGGGGATCTGGAGTTCAGCCTAGGACGTGAAGGGTGGAAATGTCTATTAGGCATCCAAGTGGTGATGCCGAGAGAGGACCGAGCAGGAGGGTGGGTGTGTGAGGGGGACACCGAGCCAGAGGCCATGACCACCCAGGCTCCGGCCCTGGGCCCTCTCACCTATGGGTTCCATACTTGCCCACTTAGGAGCCTCCTCAACAAGCCCAAGAGTGAGATGACCCCGGAGGAGCTGCAGAAGCGGGAGGAGGAGGAGTTTAACACAGGGCCACTCTCCGTGCTCACCCAGTCGGTCAAGAACAACACCCAAGTGCTCATCAACTGCCGCAACAACAAGAAGCTCCTGGGCCGTGTGAAGGCCTTCGACAGGTAAACGCCTGGGTCTGGGGAGGTGTTCTTTCCAGGCCTGGAGAAGCAGTCCCAGCTCCAGTCCAAAGCCCAGGGCAGAAGCATCTCAGGACCTCAAGATGTGGTGGTCCATCGTTGTCCCTCCAGCTGTGAAGCACAGTGGTTATGGTCATGTACTTGGGAGCCAGTCTTCCTGGATTCATGTCCCAGCTCTGCCTCTTAACAGCCATGTGACCTTTGGCAAGTGACTTTATCTCGTCCGTACAGTGGCAGGCAGTAATCATGGTGGTTGCAAAGATTCAATCACTTAATACATGTGAAGCGTAGTAAGTCATTAGAAGTCGAGCATCCGTCACACAGAGCTCTTAATCAGTTTTTTTGCAGTTATTGCATAATGAGAGCATCCACCTGGGTCAGGTACTGTTTTAGGCTCCAGAGATACAGCAATGATGGAAATAAACATGGTTCCTATACTCAGGGAGCTTATGCTGTAGGCAGGGAAGCCGACAGCAAACACATAAATAATGTCATAAAGACAAGTGATGATAAATTCTATGCAGAAAAGTAAAGCCAGGTAAGAGTTTGAAGTACCGGGAAGGGGGTGCTGCCTTAGGTAGATAATATGGGAGGCCTCAAAGGAAGAGGCAACAGTAGACAGATATGAATAAAATGAAGGTGCAAGCTAGGGTCTGAGTGTTTCAGCCATAGGGAGCAGCAAATGATTTTTCCTCTCTGGGCCTCAGTGTCCTTATCTGTGAAATATGCATCATAATAATACCCCTCAGAACAGTTGTGAGGCTTAAATGATATTATGTATGAAGAGCACTTGGCTCAGTACCTAACAGATAATAAATGCTCAGTAAACATATGACCTGCAGCCTTTAGTTAGCATTTGGGAAGTGCTTTCCTCACAGTGGTGTGATGAAACTTACTTCTGGAATGCTTTTGCCACTAGCTTTTATGTGACCATGAACAAGTCTTTCACTCAGCCTTAGTTTCCCCTTGAGTAAAATGAGAATGAGAACAACAGGAAGTGCCAGGTACAGGAGGCAGATAGGTCTGGATTCGAACACAGGCTGTGCCACTTCCAGACTCCGTGACCTTGGGTGAGTCACTTCATCCCACTGTGCTCAGTTTCCTGCTCTAGAAGCTGGAGAGAACTAGTAAACCAGTGTTTACCTCCTGGGGGTGAGATGCAGGGAGGATTGATGGGTTAATGCTTAGAAAGTGCTTTAAGGGGCCTGGTGAGTGCCTATATGGTAAGTGCTCAATAGGTGGTGGATATACATATATATATATAAATAATTTTTTTCAGTTGACTCTTTCCTTTTCCCCTAGCTTCCTCCTCTGCCCCCATATCATCCTCTCATCCCTCTCCCCACCCAGCCTACCACCCTAGTATGTGTCCTGCCATGTTTGATTCACCCAGAGACTCCTTTGTGGTGGTAGTTAACAGCTTTATTGAGGCATAATTGATTTGTCATAATATCGTAAAATTGTTTTTACGATAGAATCTTCCGTGTGCTCTGTTGCATCTTGTTTTTTCACACAAATCAGTGGTCTGAGGACATCACTGCAAGTTAGCTAAGGCATTCTTAACCACTTTATTTGCTTAATTATGTTACTTTCTTGAGTGGGCGATGGATGCAAAATTTGAAAAATACAAAAGGCACCCAATGAAGAGCAAGTCTTTCCTCTCCATGCCCCAGTTGCCCTCCCCAGGGACCCCATCATGGCTGATTTCTCAGGTCTCCTCCAGGAGGATTACTTGCACAGAACATCATACATGTAGATACAGGAGGATACTTTTTATTTATTTTTAAGTCACTACTAATGGCATGTCACGCCGTTTTAGACCTTAGTTTTTTCACTTAACAATATACCTTGGAAATGTTCCCATATTGGTATGCTACTTCCTTTTTTTAACTTATTTTCTCTGAATTGGTAATATAGTCACATGATTTCCAAAACAGTAATAACAGTCCAATGAAAAGTTTCCATCTGGTTTGTCTCCAGTCTACCTAGGTCACCCCACTGCCACCAGTCTTTAGGTGCATTTCAAGGATTTAGTATTGCACAACCAGGTGGTGGAATGTATGTTTTTCCTACCCACTTTTTTCCTACGGAAGATTGCTTTCCATGCATCCTGTTCCCTCCCTTGCCTTTTTCACTCAGCAGTGTCTCCTGGAGGCTACTGCATAGCAAGGCACAGAGCTTCCTCACGTGCTCCTCACGAGCTCCCTCGTCTTTCTTTTTTTTTTATAAATTTATTTATTTTACTTATTTATTATTTTTGGCTGCGTTGGGTCTTCGTTGCTACTTTATGTTGCGCTGCATGGGCTTCTCACTGCAGTGCCTTCTCTTGTTGCGGAGCACGGGCTCTAGGCACTCGGGCTTCAGTAGTTGTGACTCGCTGACTCAGTAGTTGTGGAGCCCAGGCTTAGTTGCTCCGCGGCATGTGGGATCTTCCCGGACCATGGCTCGAACCCGTGTCCCCTGCATTGGCAGGCGGATTCTTAACCACTGCGCCACCAGGGAAGCCCCCTCGTCTTTCTTATGCTTGGTAATATTTCCCTGTATCCTCCTATCCCTTTACCTTGCTTTAATTTTTCTTCATAGCACTTGCTACCACCTGACAGTATATTACAGGTGTCTTTGTTTACTTGTTTAGTGTTCTTCTCCCCTCACTAGACTGCAGACCCCTGAGGGCAGGGATATTATCCCTTTTATTCATTGCTGTATTCATTGTAAGCGTTTGTTGACTGAGCTAATCCGTACTGTCGTCACACGTGCCCCCCCAGCACCCTGAGGACAGGGGCAAAAAGCAGGACTGGAGTGGAGGCGTCACGTACCGGCCTCAGGCCCCAGGGCCCTCGGGTTCTCCAGAGAGAAGCTGTACCTTGCTTATGCCACCAGAAGTACTCGGAGTTAAAAAGCACAAGCAGCACCATTTCATTTGCCTTTATCCTGTGCCAGGCCCTGTTCTAAGTACTTAACAAGAATACTGTATTGATTCGTTTAATCTTCACAACAGCCCTAGGAGGTAGGCACCATGAATGTCTCCGTTATAGAGAGGAGGAAACTGAGGCACAGAGGGGTGAAGTCCTTTGCCCAAGCTTCAAGCTGAGGACTTGCAGAGGTGGCCTTGGAGCCCCGGCCATCCTGGTCCCGGGCCTGCGCCTTCCCCCACGCCACGCTGATGGAGGAAGAGGCAGTACTGCACAGAGTGGGGGGGTGTCAGGAGGCTCCCTCTCATTCCTGATGCCTCCCTCTGCCCACCAGGCACTGCAACATGGTGCTGGAGAACGTGAAGGAGATGTGGACCGAAGTCCCCAAGAGCGGCAAGGGCAAGAAGAAGTCCAAGCCAGTCAACAAGGACCGCTACATCTCAAAAATGTTCCTGCGCGGGGACTCGGTCATTGTGGTCCTGCGGAACCCGCTCATTGCCGGCAAGTAGGGGCCTCCTCCCCGCCGTCAGAACTTGCCCCCTCGTTTTGCGAAGACCTGCCCTTTGTGCTGGGAACAATAAAGTTGTGTGTTTTTTCTAGTGGCCTCTGTCTGTTCACAGGGCCTAGAGAGTGGGGCAGACCCAGGAGGGGGGCAGCCGGGCATGGGGCCAAGCACGGGGATTGGGACCTCTCTGAGCAGGTGAAGAGGCCTGGTCTCTGCCCCTTCCAGGCCTGACTTTCCCCTTCTGTGAAGTGAATTGGTTGGGCAGAGGGAGCTTTTGCTGCCTTTTGTGTTTTAATTTGTTCTAGCTTCTCATCACTTTCTCTTTCTCTTCCTTCTCCCCACCTCTCAGTAAGTCGGTCTCACTCAGAATTTCTTTCAGTCTTTATTTTTTTTTCCATTTTGTTCAGTCAGACAATCCCCCAAGTGCCTCCTCTGTGCCCAGCCCTGTGTTGCAATGCTGGGGACACAGCAGTGCCCAAAAGAGCCCCCAACCTGCCCTCACTGACAGGAGGAGGAGCTGCAGTTAAAGCAGTTAGTACTCGATACCAACAGCACTTGTAGCTGACGCCTGACCTGTGAGGTTGCCAGGCCCTACGCTCCGCGCTGTTCAGACTTCCTAACAACTCTGAGCAGGCACTGCGATTTATTACTTCCAATTCCGGAGGCGGGGACTGCGGCGCAAAGAGGTGATAGCGCCTCCCCAGGGGTATCCAGCCAGGAAGTGGTGATGTGGTGATTCAAACCCACCCTGCTCCTGAGCCTGTGGCTTAACCCCTGAACTCTGCTGCCCTCAAATCACAGCTTAATTACCCTTGAGAGAAATTCTCTGACAAATGTAGGGAGATAGAGGTGGGAAAGGGGGACCTTACTTATTGTGGGTGGATTAAGGAAAATCCCTGTCTTGCTCTGACGCACACACATCATGCTGCTACCCGCCCCCCCCCACCGCCCCCCAGCGCTCTCTGTGTTCTGCCTCTGCATCTCTATCTGTGTTCTCCAGATAGGGCCAAGTGCCAGGCTGGTGCAGTTCGCAAGTCTGAGGTCAGGGTCGAATGAGTTGTCTGACACACTGAGCTGTGGAAGGCGCAGCCATGATCCCATTAGCGACAGAGCTGCGGACCCTGCAGCAGGAGAAGGCCTGACACATGCAGGGCAATGGCTGTGAGGTTATAAAGGCTCATGTTTACTGAGTGGTTCACATCTAATTTGAACAACCATCTGGGGGGTAGATGCTAGAGGCACCCATCTAATTTACAGATGAGACAGCCGAGGCCCAGAGGAGGTAAGCGACTTGCCCAGGATTGCTCAGGAAACAATGGAGCCAAGTTCAGACCCAGGGAGCCAGGCCCTCATGACTGTCGGGGAGCAGGATGGAGCCATAACAGTGTGGGGAACGATGCTGCCGCAGGAAACTTACCCCCAGGATTTGGTTCTTGTGCAGGAGCTGGGACAGCACAAGCCCTGGGGTCACAGTTTGAATCCCTGCCCCACATCCCTCCTGTTCTCCCCGGGAAATAGGAGTTCCTTTCCCTGCCTTGCAGGCTGGCAGCAAAGATTCTAGCCTAGGACACCCCTGCCTGGCATCAATCTGAATTTCCTCATCTCTTTACCCAACCCACTGCCCAAATGGTCTCTAATCCCCTCTTCCGTTACGGTGAGTGAGAGTGAAAACAGAGGTTGCAGGAAAAGCACAAGGCAAACTGGCCAAGTGTGCTCCATGCACCAGGCAGTATCCTAAGAGTAACTCATTGGAATCTCAGGCAACCCTAGGATGTTGGTACCATCATTATTCCCATTTTCCAGAAGTGAAACTGAGGCACAGAGAGGTTAGGAATTTTCCCCAAGTCACACAGCTAATCAGTAGCCAAAAACTAAGGTTTGAACTAGGCTGTTTCCTGCAGCTTTATTATTCCTACACTACCTTTCTAGAGAAGCAGCTCTCAGAAAATGTTTGGCACACACAATTTTTAATTGTACACATTATAAATAGTTTAAATAACAGGAGATCACATGAACGTTCTCAGCTGGGAACGTTCTCTTAGGTGTGGAGGACGGTGGCAGCATGGTGTCCATGATCTCTTGGCAACACGTGGCTGAAGTTGAGCAGTACTGCTCTCCAGAGGGTGCAAGGCCACCACCGGCATCCGGCCACACAGCCCGCCTCTGTCATTTCACTTATGGCCTGGCCAAGAAGATTTTCCCGCCCCCCCATCCCCACAAAAAACAACTTTCTCATGATTTACAAGGGCCCAGCCCTAGAGCCCCCACCTTCCCAGAACCCACAAGAGGGGCCCAGCAGGACGACATGCTTGAAAGGACTCTAAGTTCAGCGACCATGGGCCATATCTGTCCAGGGAGCTGGGGACCCCAAGGAAAAGAATCGACAACACCCAGGTACTAACTGAATCTAAGTGTGTGTCTATGTGGGGGAGGGATTTAGGAGTGAGGGTCTTGCATGTGTACAGGTGGTCCAGCCACAGTGAGACTACTGGCTTTCCTTCTAATTCTAGTTCCCAGGAGCCACCAAGAAGGGTATGTATGTGTGTCCACACTCTCCAGCTAGCAGTGGTCTTGGCCTCCCTGGATGTAGGTTCCAGCTCTGACACCTGCCCTGAATTGCCCATGTTGATATCTACACACAGAATCCTCCTCTCTCGACCCCAGTGCCACTCACATTTCTATCTCTAACTCTGACGTCTCCTGTGAGCTCCAGACCCTTATTCCCAGCTTAACATGTCCAAAGAGCACTCTTGGTTCTCCCCACCCTGAACCCCATCTCCCTCTTTCCTCTCTCCAGCCCAAAACGAGAAGTCTTCCCTGGCTTCTCTCCTTCCTCGGCAAATCCTCTCAGTTCTACTTCTAAAATAGCTCTGGAATCTCACTTTCACACCCTATGTGGCCACCACCCTGGTCCAGCCAACGTCACCTCCCACCTGCATCAGCCTCCTCCCTGGGCTCCCAGCTGCCACCCTTGCCCCTGATAATCTGTTGCCCCAGAGGGCAGACAGAGAGATCTGTTTAAAAAACTCAGCCCACTCCATTAGGAGCTGCTCCAAAGAATCTTCAGTGCACCTGAAATAAAATTCCCACTCTTCTGCCCCCGCCCACTTCTCTCTCCATCTGTTGGCTCTGACTCGTCCCACTCCAGACACGCAGGCCTCCTCTCTGCTCCTCAGACACCGCCAAGCTCCTTCCCGCCCCAGGGCCTTCGCAGATGCTCTTCCTTCTGCCTAGAATCTCGCCGCCAATTCTTTCCAAAGGTGTCTCCTTCACCTCTTTCAGGCATGGCTTAAATGTCACTTCCTCAGAGATGCCCCACCCCCTTCTAACTTTTCTTTATAAGCCGTTCCACAACGTATATGTAACTTGGTTTATCCTCACAGTCTGTTTCCCCCACTCAGTTGTGATCTCTAGGAGAACAGGGACCTTGTCTTCTGTTTCCTTCCCCTCCGCCCCACGCCCCCGCGCCGCCCCATTTCCCCAGCGCTCTCCACACCAGGCCTGGTACACAGCAAGCGCTCAATAAATACGTGCTAACTGAATGGACCCAAGAATCCCGCTGCCTAGCAGTAACTTTCTAAGACATGGCTGGCCTCACCCCCAGGACCTGGGAGTGTCCTCGAGCACAGAGCGCGGCCGGCGGCGACCTGGCCGGGGCCGGAACCCGAGGGCAGGGTCCGGAAGGCGCGCTCGGGGGGTTGGCACGGCTCTTCGCCGAGTCTGTGGCGCAGGCGGCAGCGGTGCCAGCCCCGCCGGATCTCCGACTGCACCTGCAACGGAACAGCGCTCAGAGGCGGCGCGGGGCGCGCCATTCCCTGCGCGGCCGGCAGAGGGCGCGGCCGGCTGAGGGCGCGGGCGGCGGGCCGGGGCTCTCCCTACCTCCTTGTTGATGAAGCAGTAGAGGACGCTGACCAGAAAGCCCTGCCAGAGGAGGTGCGGGGTTAAATTGGGGGCAGGGGCAGGGTTATAAACACCTCTTAATGAGCTCTGACCCCTTCCAGGCCCCAAACCACCTCGCCTGCCGCCACCCTGGTCCTACACTATTGCAGTCACCTTCTCCCTGGCTCCCAAATCCCCCCTTGCCCTCGCCAGTTTGCTGAGCAATCAGGGCTGGAGGTTAAGAACAGGTGACCCCGGAGGTAGCCTGCTTGGATGTGATCACCGCTTCCCCACTTTCTTCTCCACTTGGGTAAGCTGCTTAACCCCTCTGTGACTCAGTTTCTTCATCTGGAAAATGGAGTAATACAGTGGTGGTCGTGAGATTTGAGGTATTATTAATATGCAAGAAGCTCTAGTGCATGGCACATAGTTAAACCTTTTTCTGAATTTTATCATAACTTACTACATGATTTTATTTATTTATTTATTTATTTGGCCACACTGTGCGGCTTGCGGGATCTTAGTTCCCCAACCAGGGATTGAACCCAGGCCCTCGTCAGTGAAGGCACGGAGTCCTAACCACTGGACCGCCAGGGAATTCCCTATTTATAAACTTTAATAAAGAATTAGTTTTATATTTATATAAACTTATACATATTTTACATATAAATTTAAATAAATATATATTTATAATTAAGAAAGTAATTGATATATTAATGCAAGACAATTATTTTATGTGTAATTATTAAGGTATTTCTTATCACTTTCCACGATCCTTTTAATATCTAACTCTGATCACGTCCCTCTGCTCTCCTGGCTCCCACCTCACTCAGAGGAAAAGCCGAAGTCCTCGCTTGGCTCAAGGATCTGCCCAGGTATCTCACCTCTGTCCTATCCTCCCCTTGCTCTCGCTGGCTCCCCCTGCCGAGGCATGCTGACCTTCTTCCATCATGACGGGTACTCTCTCCCACCTCAGGGATCCTGCACTTTGCATTTCTCTTTCTGGAACATTTTCTCCAAATATCTTCCTGGCTTGTTCCCTCATCTTTGGGTCTCTGCTCCAGTGTCTTTTCAGCGAGGCCTTCCCTGACCCCCTGTCTATAACCCCATCCTTCTTTGTTGGCTCCTCATCTCTGTTTTCTTGCTTTCTTTCCCCCCTCCTTTAGGCATGTCTCACCATCTGACATTCTGTATATTTTACTTATATAGCATCTTTAGCATCTGTCTCTCCCACTAGAGGGCAGGCACCATTTGGTTCTTGGCTGTATCCCCATAGTAAGCCTGGAAGAGTGCTTGGTACATAGTAAGTGTTCAATAAAGTTTTGCTGAATGTAATGAATGAATAGCCTTATGAAGTGAGACAAGTATTGTCCCCACTTTAGAGATGAGAAAACTGAGGCCCAACAAAGTAAAAAGCAGGGTGGAGGCTAGGGTAGGGCAAGCACGGGCAGGGTGGGCCTTCAACTTCAGGGAGCACTTCCTTAAAATTTGCGCTTTAGGTACTTCAGATGCCTCACCCTTGCCCTGGCCCTGAGGTGAAGGCCACAGAGCTGGGAGTGACAACCCAAATTTGGCCCCCGTCCTGGCTGGCCTCAAAGCCCTCTATCTTAACCAGGGGGCAGTACTGCTGGGGCTGCCTGGTCTCCTGTCTCCTCTCTGCTGCTTCCCCAGCCCGGGGACGGCGCTAGCTCAGTATTATGTGTAGAATGAATGAACAAAATCCCATCTTCACACCCCATTCTGTGGCTGCGCCAGAGAATGATTGTAACCCTCGTGCCCCTCTGAGTAGGAGGACCCCAAGTCAAAGGGTGTAGCTCCTGCACCCTGCTTAGGCACCTGGAAAGAACTGAGGAAGATCTCAAAGCTGAGCTTGGCCAAGCGCAGGGCACCCCGGGCCTGTTCCTCAGTCACGGGAGCAAACACCACCTCGTGGACGCCCAGCAGGGGCACCAGCGTCAGCGTGGAGCGAGCCAGCCTGGGGGTAGAGGGTGGCAGTGGTCCCGCGGCCCCGCGTCCCCCATCTTGCACCCAGCCACCTTCCCCTCCGTCCCCACCGCCCTCCTTCACCTCAGTCGGTAGTCCGGGCAGCGCATCTGTTGCGTCCTCAGCTTTGACGCGAGGATGCCAAGGATGCGGATAAAGATGAGAAAATTAATCTGCGGAGGGAGAGAGAGAGAGACTGAGCCAGTTCTCCCCTCTCAGCCCTACCCCGCACCGCCCCGGCTTCCCACGATAGGAAATCCCTGAGACCAGCCTGAAAGAGGTGGGGCCGGCCGTACCAAGATGGTTAGCAGGATAGGGGTCCTTATGATCCACCAAATGCCCTTGATATCGTTCCGCTCCCAGCACCTGGAGGAGGGGGAGTAGAGCTAAGGGACAGAAAACCTTAGGCTCGCCGAATTAAGCACTTAAACTCCCCAGGCCCCGCCCACCTTCCTTAACGCCACACCCACATTTCCTTAAAGTCCCGCCCGCTACTATTTAGGCCCAGCCCTCATCCCTCCCCTTCCCGTAGTCCTGGAACCCAACTGTCTAAGCGACCTGTTCCTTTAGACCCCACCCAGGTCCCTAGGTGCAATTAGAACCTCCCCACGTTTCCATCGCACCCCTCCCACGTCCCTCAAAGCTCCGCCCACCTCCCAAGCCCCGCCCCAGACCCGCGACTCACTGCGTGTTCTCGTACAGGTACCTGACGATCACCCAAGGAATGACGAAAAGCGCGGGGGCCCCTGTGCAGACCCAACCCCCGCCCCCCACCCCGCCGCAGCTGTCAGAGCGCGCACGGGCCCCGCCAGGCCCAAGACCCGAGGAATTCCCCCGCCGGGAAGGGGAGGCAGAAGCCTAGAGAGGAGAGGAGACCCCCTGAGGTAGACCAGAAGGGTAGCTGGGGGGAGGGGAGGCGCGCTGGGCTGGGCAGGGGACAGGGTCGGGGCTCACCCCAGCCGAGGAGCATGTAGCAGCGGAAGTGGCCCTCCTCGGAGCCTCCCACAAGCACCAGGAGGCTGTGCAGGTAGATGCCCTCCACCAGCAGCCACGTGTAGTTGGCACCCACGCAGTACTGGGTCAAGATCTGGGCCGTGCGACAGGCAGCTAGGGCCTAGGGGGTGGCCAGACAAGAGGAGGGGGCAGTCAGGGCCCCCTCCACCCTCATCTCTTGTCGTCTCTTGACATCAAATATTCTCCTCTCATTCTATATCACCAAAGGATGATATAGAGTTGGTTTCTCTCGCCCTATTCTCTTTCCCTGTATGAACTCTCCCACTCTAACCTCTTTAACAATTGGTATCTTACATCTTGCTATCAGAGTTCCCCCCAGATCCCCCCAAATACGGCCTCTCCCACCCCATCTCCTTCTAAGAATTCCACTCAACTACTCCACCTCTCAAAAGGTTGCTCTCATGTCCCACCAGCACAGGGACTCTCCCACCCCTTGGCTTTTTAACGATTGGTATGGCCCAACTTAATAGGTTTTCTCCCCGCTGTCCCTAGACTTTAGTCTCTCCCACCTTGTCCCCCAGGAACAAATTGGTATCCACCAAATCCCCCCACTAGTTAGTTTCTCCCATCCTGCCACCGTCTCACCTCTAGCAGGGGATTCTCTCATCGGTGCGAAAGTCCAAGGATGGGTTAAATACTGAGAGAACGGGAATGGAAAATTCCAATAGAGGAGGTGATGGGGTGGGAGAGTTCAAGGATGGGGGAGGCCGAGTTGGGAGGATCCCTCTCCAATTGTGTTGGAAGGGTCAAGAGAGATTAACTGTCGATAGGGTAGGAGGTAGTAAATGGAATGGGAACCCTCTGGCCTCACCAGAGGAGACAGAATCCCAATTTGAGAAAGAGGGAGATGGTGCTCACCTGGTCCCACAGGATAGGAGCCTGATCCCCAGGGTGGGGGCCAGGCGGAGGAAGCAGACGGTCTCGGGTGAGGATGGCTGCTGCCCGCAGCATGAAAGACGTGAACAGGTTGATGTGGATGTAGTTGCGAGTGCAGCGCAGCCGCCTGGGGGATTTGGAAGGCAGTGTGGGGACCTGTCCTTGGCCACACAGAGTCCCTTAAACTACCCCCCAGCCCTTCCCACAGAACCACCATTGAATGCTTGTTGCCGGTGGAGACTGACTACCCCATCTTACTGGGAACACTGAAGCCCAGCCTCTGCTGCCTCCGCTCAGGGCTGGGGGTCCCACCTGAAGAAACTCAAGATGAGCAAGGCGAGCAGCAGTGTGGCAAGGGACAGGGAGTAGCCCACGGTGTACACAACCTGCAGCCGCTCCAAGCTCAGCCTTTGGTCCTGGGGGTGGGGCAAGAGGACACAGAAATAGAGCTCAGTTCTTCCCCTAGGGCCATAAAGGTGCTGGAGAGATACCTGCTCTTTGTTCCTACCCCACACCCCAGTGTTCTTTTGGGGATCCACCTACCATTGTCTGAGTGGGGCACTCCGCCCCTCAACTCCAAGGCTGGGCATGTGACCAGCCAATCAAAGCATTCTATCTAACACTACACTACACACACACACACACACACACACACACACACACACACACACACACACACACACACCGATAAGTCGAGGGCAGTTATATGACCCAAATCAGGCCAATGACAGTCAGTCCTGGGACATAAAGTTAGAGCCATTGAGAAAAAGCTCAGTCTTCCTACATTGTAGCTTGGTAGGTGGAATGTGAGCCTGGTACCAGTGGGAGCCACCTTTTCCACCCCACAGAAAAGAGGACACCATCATACAGAAAAACAGAGGAACAATATGGTGAGATTCCCAACCACATCACTTTAGCACCCAGATCCAGCTGTGCCTGAAGCTGTAGGCTTATACTTTTCAATCACAGAAGCCAATATATTTCTTTTTTTTCTCCTTCAAACAAGGAGCTGAATTTCTGTCACTTGGGACCCAGAGTCCTGAACGGTACAAGGGGTTTGAGGCTCTGTCTGAGGCTGCTTTCTGCCTCTGTTTGGACATCCTACCCTGAATCCCTCACCTCTTCTTACCTGAAAAACCCCATTCTTCTCTGGGTTCTCGCACTGAGAATGGTCTCTCCAAGGTCCCCATTGACCATCACTGCCACAATGGCGGAGGACAAAGCCTGCAGCCACTGTGGGGAAACGAGGGAGGGGATCAGAGGCACAGAGATGGAGGCAGAAAGACAAATTGTGAGACGAAGGCAGAGAGAGATCCAGTGATGATGATGATGATAAACCATTATGTAGCATTTTACACGTATCAATTAATTTAATATTCATAACAAGCCTGTGAACTTGGTACTATCATAAACATCATTTTACAAGCGAGGAAAGTGAGGCGTAAAGAAATTAAATAAACTACCCTAGGTCACACAGCTAGTTAGGCAAGGAAGACCAAGATGTGCAGAAACAGACTCATGAAAAGGAGAGAAAATAAGAACCTGGTGGTCCTCAGAGAGATACAGAGACAGAGAAGGGGCATTATGTGGTGACCCAGCCAGGGGTGGACAGACAGAAGGAGACACCCAGCCAGACAAAGAGGAGCAGGAGAGCTGCGGGGGAGTGGTGTCTGGGGCCAGGGTTAGAAGAGAGCTGTTTGTGTCAGGGGAGGGCCCGGGGTCCACGAGGCAGCTCACCGTGGCGGTTCCAGGGCAGGTACCAGGGGCAGGACGCACGGGCAGTGGCATTGGGTGCAGTGTGGTCCCAGCAGACGTACATATCAAAGGACCCGTTACAGGCGAGGCCTGGGGTGGGCGTGGGGGCCAGATGTCGGGTGGACCTTCTGTACCTCTCGCCCAATGCTTCTCCGCCTTCCACACACAAGCCCTGCCCCAGCCCCGCCCACCTGGAGTGGTCGGGCCCCTGCTCCGTCACAGCTCCTCCCACCAGACCCCAAGGCCCCGCCCACCTTGCGAGCCCTACTCTGGGCTCCTCCCACCAAGCAAGTTCCCGCCGCAGATGCTTCCCACTCGGCAAGGCCCTTGCTAGGCTCCACCCCAAACTCCCTCTTCGAGGTCCACTTTAGGTCCCACCCACCTAGTGTAGGCCCCGCCCAAGACCCCTCCCCTTTCAAGGTTCATCTCAGGCCTCTCCCACGCAGCCCGCATTTAACACAGACTTCTCTCTCAGGCCCCGCGGGTCAGTCCTAGGCCGGCCTCAAGCCCACCCCTCTCAGCCCCAGCCCTTCTCTTGCCCCCAGATCTCCACCCCTGTCACACCTGCTGGGGGCGCCGCGGCCTCCAGTGTCGCCTGGCACTCCCTGCGGTACCGTTCCCAACGCTGGTACAGCTCTCCCGCCGTCTGCCCCTCGGAGCCTGCCTACAAAAAGAGAGAAGGGAGGACCCCCCAACCCCGCCCCGCGCTGACCCCTGCTCCCAGGCAGCGTGGTTCCTGAGGGCCAGAAACACCCTAGAGGGACTTGGAGGGGCTGTCCTGCTTTGCTCAGGAGTCTTGGGTGGCTTAGAAACCTCTTCTAAGTCTTGAGGGGTGCCTAGAAACCACCAGGGGAGTTGCTGTGGGGAACTGAAAACCTTCAGGAAATTTACGGGAAGGAGGCGGGGCGGTATTAAAACAATCTTCCCAGTGGGATAAGACTTAAAAGCCGGCCCCAGACATCCCTCCAAGCCTTGAACTCCTTGGCTCCTCGGGTTCTCACCTCCGCCCTCCGGAGCAGCGGCTCCCACAGCGAGAGCAGCAGTAGCGGCCACCAGGGCGGACAGTTCGGCATCGTGTGGGAGGCAGGGCATGGGGGGCGAAGGGTCCGGTCACGCAAGGGCAGCCGGCTCTGGGGGTCCGAGGGCAGAATCAGGAGCCGCCGCCCTCCTCCCCCAGCCCCAGCGCCACCCCGCAGAGGGATTCAGGTACCCGGAGGCAGCGCCCCCCCTCCCCCAAGAGTGGTGATTCTGGGCGGGGTGGGGGGGGAGTGGTGAGGAGTGGGGGGAGACCGAGATCCAACACCTGATTCCCGGGCCCGCTCCCGGCTGTTTCTGGGGCAGCGGCGGTAGAAGGGGGCTGTTTGCTGGGAGTGCGGTTGCCTTAGAGCCGTGCTGGGCAAAAGTGCCAGTGTCACCCGGAGTATAGACCTAGAGACTCCGGGGAACCTGGGGACCGCCTTGGAGAGGAGGGCACGGAGCTTGAAATGACTCTTGAAGTTCCCACTCTCCCAAAGGGTTTTCAAACGCGGATAGGAACTCGACCGTATCAAACTTTCCCTACTGTGGATAAAACCCAGAGTCAGTGGGACAATCCTCTCCTTAGGGGCCAGAGAGGCATCAGACCCTCTTAGGTCTGCAGGGGTCCAGATGTCTGGAAATCGGTCTAACCCCCAACACCCCACACCCGGCACCATGTAGGGAAAGGGGAAAGCAAGGAGGATCTCGGTTGGAGCCCCAGAAAGACACAGAGTCACAGAGGCATGAGACAAATATAGAGACTGAGAGACACAGAGACAGACAGGATGAGACACACAGCAAGAGGCCAGAGACCAAAAGGCAGAGGAAGACAGAGACAAAAAGGTAGGCTAGGAGACAAAGAGGAGATAGAGACACGGAGAGAGATACAGAGAATGGGAGAAAGAGGCAGAGATACAGAGCTATCTAGAGGCTAAACAGAGATTGTGAGATGTGGAGACAGAGATGCTGAGAGACAGACAGAAGGAGGATATAGACTGTGGGCACAGAGAGGCGGAGGGACAAAGGCACAGGTTAAGAAATGGAGAAAGAGGGGCCCAGAGACTTGAGGGAGACGTGGGGCAGGGGGAACGGACTGGGATGGGGGGAGCCCTCACCTGTTCCCAGCCCTCCTCTCGATCACTTGCTTCTGACGCTGCTGCTTCCACTGCCTCGCCTGGGCTCTGGAAGAGGTGACAGCCTGGGGTGGTGGGAGGGGGCGGGGCCAGGGCGGGCCAAGGAACAGGAAGGGGGAGCTCCGGGGCAGAGACCCAGCACAGGGGGCCAGTTGCGTGTGAGTGTCACAGCCACTCAGGGTCACGTGGGAGAGCAGTCACTGTCATCATCCTGAGGACCCCCCCCCCCCAGGGTGCACAGCCTCTCACATTGTCCCACCCGTCCCACCCAGCCACTGCACACGGAGTTGCAGTCACACACAGTGTCACGCACAATCCCATACACCCAGGCGCAGGGAGGCATGACACAGAATCTCACACACTGTTCCTCACAGAACATGTTCTCCATGTTCATTCACAGTCCTATAATCCAGCGTCACACCCAGAGACCCAAAGTCTCTCCCCCACAGGCTGACAGTCATTCGCAGTGACACAGCCACATACCTGGGCGTGGACTCCTCCGCTCACACGGAAACACAATCACAGCTTCCCACAGTCCCAATGATACAGTGTCCATCACAGACACATTCACACCATCACTAGGTCACATCACAAACACTGTCTGTCTCCCCCACTGGCCTGTGTGCCCCATGAGGACAGGGCCAGGGCATCTCAGTCACCACAGGGTCCCCAGCATCACTCAGCACAGGTTGGGGGATAGAGCAGAGGCTCAAAGAATGATGGTCGACGAAATAAAGGCACACAGTTCTAGGGTTTCTCACACAGTCATACAATCCCTTAATGACGCGATCTGAAGGTAACACACAATGTTACACAACTCTACCCATTAACACGCTCACACATCGAGTCACGCACTTCACATAATCACCTACAGAGTCCACAGTCATATTCCAACAACACACATTCCCCAAGTGTCACTAAGGCACACTCTCATGAGCTCCCGGTGTCACACTGTCACACTGTCATCCTCAGTCACACCCGGTGCTAAGGTCATACAAACATGCAACTCTCCATCACAGCCTCACCTGCACTCACAAGTCACATACAGTCACACACTGTCACACAGTTTTCCACAGGATCACACATCATCATCCCATGATCACACACGAACCCATAGCCTCACGCGATCTCCTGGTCACAGTCACCACTGAATCACATGCCTCCTTGCAATCTCCACTTTCAGTCTCTTCCTTTGCTATGAAATGCGGAGAATATTTGGCTTAGAAACTGCGTCCCGGCTCTCAGCACTCTCTTCCCCCTTTAATACAAATCACCAATTCCTGCACGTTAATCATACTAGTAACATTCATGAGCATACGCTCCCTGGGGAGCTGTGAGATAAATGGGACAGAGGTGAGTCTGCCCATTTTGCAGAGGAGAAACTGAGGCCCAGAGGCCCCGGGAGGGGCAGGGAGTAAGGGTGGTGTGAGATCCAGCACCAGAGGCTAAAAGGAGACCAGTCTGGGGGAGGGGGGTTGACATGGGGTGGGTCCTGGCTTCCTGACCTCCAGCTGGCCTCCCTGCTCCCTGCCCCACATTCCTGGCGCCCTCTGGGTCCTGGGAAAGGCTCGGTTCTTGAAGTGGAGAGGGGAGGGGTCTGAGATTGCCCGGCACCTCGGGAAGAGGCTGGGGTTGGGAGGGAGTCTCTTCTTGGCCTCAAGAGCGCCTGGGGGTCACTTGCTAGGGATGGGAAGGTGGGGGGAGGCTGGAAAGTGGGAGGAGAGAGGCTGGGGGCGGGAGGGGGAAGCAGGGGAGAGGAACTGAGGTGGTGAGAGAGACAGGAAAAGAAACCAAGGACCAAGAAAAACCAGAGTCAGGCAGAGAAAGGCAGAGACAGGAAGAGGCAGAGACGACAGAGACCAAGAGAGACAGATAGTGAGAAAGAAATAGAAAAGGACAGAAAAGTAGAGAGAAATACCGAGAGAGAGAGTGAGAGAGAACAAAACAAAACAGGGGAGAGAAAACAGGGACCAAGAGAGGGAGAAAGACAGAGAGAGAATAGGTACAAATTGGAAGATGGAGATGGGGAGGGGTGGAGGGAGAGAGAGCCTGAAAGACGGGGGCCCTGAGGAGAGATAACCAAGGCAGGAGCCGGGAGATGAGTAGCCTGCTGGAGCTCAGAGCCCCTCACCCCTCCCTCATCAAGTCCCTCTGGGAAAACACAGGGCAGAACAGAGCACTGGGTGGGGGATGGGCGTGAAGGACAGGAGGGGTGATGCCTGGGTCCCCGACTGGACCCCTGCCCATCTCAGCCCTCCTGGGGGCTTTTACAGTCTCCCAGGGTCTGGGGAGGAGGAACCAGGGCCACAGGGTGGCCACAGGGGTGGCTAGAGGGGCCCTCCCCCATCCCCATGCTCAGCGCTTCTGGAAACTGCAGTCAGAGAAGCAGCCCTGCCCTCTCCCCCTGTTCTTCTCTCTCTGTCATCCATCTCTCTCCACGCCATCTTCTCTCTCCTCGGTCTGAATCTCTCCTTTCTCCTTTCCTCCAAGCCCGCATTCAGTTCGTCTGTCTTCCGTTCTTGTTGGCTAGACTGTCTTTTCTCTTCCCTCCAGGTTTCCTTTTGCCCCCTCCTCATTTCTCTTGCTCACTCCATTCTCCAGGTCAGTCTCTTCTTGCCTGTCTTGAAGCTTTCTCCTTTCTCATCCCTCTTTTCCCATCTCCTCTCAGGGTGTCTGTCTGTTTTTCTCTCTCCATGTCCTCTGGTCCCGGGCCTCCAGGCTGTTGTTCCCTCCACCCCAGGCCTGACCAGGCAGTGCTCCCCCCAACTCAGGATGCAGTGGTGGGGAGGAAGCTGGGGGACCTGTGCCTCCCCCCATGGGGCTGCCCGGCCAAGAAGAGCCTGCGGGGAGCAGGCAGGGGCCTGCAGTGCCGGCAGATGGTGCAGGAGAAATGAGGCAGAGAGAGATGGGGAGAGGGGGGCCCCATAGGGACTGAGGCCAGAAATGGGAGGCCAAGATGGCCCCCTGGGGACTGCGGAGAGACAAGGCCTGAAGCACAGAAACCCAGAGACACACACACACACACACACACACACACACACACACACACACAGGATCCAGAGAAAGACAGGAACCCAGAGACAGAGATGCAGAGATGGGGGCCTAGAGAGACCAACACAAAAAAACATGGGACTCAAGAGAGAGACAGAGACAAAGAAGGACATGAGACCCAGAGAGACAGAGACAAGACCCGAAGAGAGACCGAGACATAAAGACATAATACCAAGAGAGACACAGAGACGTGGAGAAACCTAGGGATGGGAACCCAAAGAGAGAGAGAGAGAGAGTAAAAGGACAGAGAAAGAGACTCAGAGAGAGGAGACCTGAGAGACAGAGACCCAGAGACAGGTATCAGAGAGATAATCAGAGACAGAGATGAAGAAATGGTCCAGAGAGACAGAGAGACTTGGAACACAGATAAATGAGGATGGGGATAAACTCTCAAAGACACAATCAGACAAAGATGAGACAGAGATGAGGCCTGGCTCCCCTCACCCTCTTCCAGGAGCGGGGGTGCTTCCCCTGACCCTGCCTCTCCCCCCTCACTGCCCCCCACCCTCCTGCAGCACGTCCCCAGTCTCCATAGCAACCTTCCCAGATCCTGAGGGCAAACATTGTCCTGGGCAGAAGCAGCGGGGCTGTGTTGACATAATCTCTCGCTGGTGGGCTGAGGGCTCCAGGGAACCAAGAGGCCAGGATGGGAGGGCAGGAGAGCAGCGGGGCTCTCTGCTGGGGCCCCAAAGACAGCTCCCACCTGCCACCACCTCCAGATCAAGGTGCAATGCTCCCTGCCCTGGGAGGAGCCTCTGAGACACTCAAACCTGGAGCCCTGGCTGCCCCCTGGTGGTGGTGGGCCATCCCTCAAGCCCATTTTCTAGCATCACGGAGAGCAGGCTGGCATTTTCCTCCTGGTTTGTACTTACTTTATTTTGTTTTATGTTATATTTATTTTTTAATTTCATTTTTTGGCTGCACCACGCGACTTGTGGGATCTTAGCTCTCCGACCAGGGATCGAACCCGTGCCCTCGGCAGCGAAAGCGTGGAGTCCTAACCACTGGACCACCAGGGAAGTCCCCTTTCCTGGTTTTTAGAATCTGGCTCCTCCTCCCTCTCCTCCCAGCCCCTACTCTGATCCAGGACCCTTCTCTCCCTGTTCTGCTGCCCCAGTCGTGTCCCTCTCCTTTCCATCCATCCCCCAACCTCCCCAGAGCAGTCAGGCAGTGAGAGCGGTCCTGCTAAGGCACAAACCTGTCCCTGTCCCTTTCCTGCTCAGAACCTGCCATGGCTCCCCAGTGCCTTCAAGAGAAAGCGCAGGCTCCTCTCACAGCCTTCCAGGCCTTTGCTGAGCTCTCCAGCCTTCTCTCCATCACTTCCCGACTCTTCAAACCCTTTCCAGCCCCCCAACCTCGGTTCCAGCAGTTTTTTCTGCCTCAAATACCTCCACACAATTTTGGTCAAGTCTTCCAAGCCCACCTCAAAATTAGCTCAGTCACTCAACAAATAATGATTTCCTCTCCTGGACCATGAGCTCTGCGAGGGCAGGGCTGGGGCTGTCTCAGTCACTACTGGGTCCCCAGCATTACCCAACACGGGTTCGGCACAGAGGTGGATTCAATTTACTTTATTGGGTACTTGTTATGTATCAGGCCCCGGGCTTGGTGACGCTGGGGGCCTGGATGGCCAAGATAGCCCTTGCCCTGCCCTCATGGAGCTCCCAGCCCAGGTATAGACTTAGGGAGACAGACTAATGGAAGGAGAGGTAGAAAGAGAAACACAAAGAAAGAAAGAGTCAGGAAGACAGAGGGAAGGGACTTCCCTGGCAGTCCAGTGGTTAAGATTCCATACTTCCACTGCAGGGGCTATGGGTTCCATCCCTGTTCGGGGAACTAAGATCCTGCATGCCACATGGCATGGTCAAAAAAAAAAAAAAAAAGAGGCTGAGAAAAAAAACAGAGTCCAAAATCAGGCTAATTAATAATAATGATTGTACCATATATTGGGCATTTTACATATATGTATCTCACTTGATCCTCATAACAGACCTGTGGCAGAGGCATTTTCATTTCCATTTTCCAGAAGAAGAAACTGAGGCTCAGAGAGGGGCAGTAACTTGCTCAAGGTGACATAGCTCATAAGTGATGCATCAAGGACCCAATTTCCAGACGGAGACATAAAGAGAGACAGAGACAGAGTTGAGAGAGAAAAGCAGCTGGAAACCTAGAAGAGAGAGAAGGAAACCTAGAGGCAGAGAGAAAAGGCAAAGCATGACGGTGAGCCCTGCTCCCACCCCCCTGGCAAAGCTGCCTCCTCCCCCCTCCTGTCACCGGGGCCTTTAACATCTCCCTGAGAAAGCACTTGTAATAAAACTAGCTCCATTAGCCGTACCGAAAAGCCACTGTGCCGAGCAGCACTTGACAGGCATGAGCTCACTGAACCTGCTATTCTCCCCTGGGAAGTGGGTGGTGGGATGACTCCCGTTTGGCAGAGAAGGAAAAGCCAAGCTATTGGGCCAAGGTCACTGTGCGCACACAGGGCAAGGACTGACTCATCTTTGTGTGTCACCTGCCCCAACAACCCACCAGCCTAAACTCCTCCCCCTGTGGTTCCTTCATTCACAACCTGGTTGCACTTCCCACCCCCAACACACAGAGCCTTCAGGATCTGAACTCCCTTGGGCTCCCACAGGCCTCTGGGGACACTCCGGTAACAGCCCTTAGCACATTGCAGCCTGCTGCACACCGTTCTGTATGTAGGAGTCTGATTTCCCCTCTCCTAGAATCGGAGCTCAGGGAGGTGGAGGGTGGGAGAAATGGGAGTTTGGGAAGCAGGAAATCTGAGTTCCTGCATTGTTTCTGTCAGTAACACAGTTAGCTGTGATTGTAGAAGGATAATGGCCCACGTCTATTTTGGTCATCACTTGGAACCCGTTATTGGTCTTATATAGTAGGTTTCACTGAGAAATGAATAGGGGTTGCTGTCATTTATGTGTGCCTACTGTGTGCCAGGCACTGTTCTCATGTGTGATTTACATAGGTGGCCTCACTAGGGCTTATGGAGGATACAGTGACAAACTGCCAACATCTGCCCACAATCTTCGAGGTCCTGCAAGATCTGCAGGCCCATTACCTCCTTCACCTCATCTACCGCCTGCTCTCCTCTTCCTCCACAGCTCCATCCTCACCAGTCTTCTTGTTGCCCCAGAAATATGCCAAACTCATACTTACCTCTGGACCTTTGCACTTACTCTTCCCTCTGCGTGGAAAGCTACTTCCTGCCCCCCCTTGTGTGACTGCTTCCTTCTTGTCATTTACATCTCAGCTTAAATGTCATTTCCTCAGAAAGGCTTTCGCTGGCCCCACTCTCTCTAAATTAGCCTCACCCTTCCATCCCTGACCATATCACTCTGTCTTATCTCTGTAATGCCAGGAGCTGAAATTATCTTACGAGCTCTGTGTCTGGTTCTTTATCTGTAAAATGGTGATGGAAATAGGACTTGCGATGAAGATAACTGAGTGCTTGGCACACAGTAAGTGCTCAATAAGTGTTAGCTATTACTATTTACTTGTTTTCTGTATTGTAGTTTACTTCCTCCACAAACTGCACAGTCCACGAGGGCAAACTCTGGGGCTGACTTGCTTATCACTGAAACTCCAGCACTTAGAACAGAGCTTGGCACATAATAGGCACTCAGTAAACATTTTTATTTATTTATTTATTTATTTATTTATATTTATTTTGTCTGCGTTGGGTCTTCGTTGCTGCGCGCGGGCTTTCTCTAGCTGCGGAGAGTGGGGGCTACTCTTCGATGCGGTGCGAGGGCTTCTCGTGGCGGTGGCTTCTTTTGTTGCGAGGCTCTAGGTGCGTGGGCTTCAGTAGTTGTGGCATGCAGGCTCAGTAGTTGTGGCTCGCAGTCTCTAGAGCACAGGCTCAGTAGTTGTGGCGCGCTGGCTTATTTGCTCCATGGCATGTGGGATCTTCCCGGACCAGGGATCGAACACGTGACCCTGCATTGGCAGGCGGATTCTCAAACACTGCGCCACCAGGGAAGTCCCAAAATTTTCAAATGAATGAAAGAAGTAGGCACGATATGACCCCCCACTTTCCAGATGTGGAAACTGAGGCTCAAGGTCACAATCAGAAACTGGTGGAGTCAGGATTCAAACCCAGACCAATTTGGTTCCAAAGCCCTGGGCTTCCAAGGCTGCTTGTGTCCAGAGGCAAATCTCTTCTGCTTTGGGCTCACTTCCCACCGCTATAAAGCATGTTCTGGGTCATTTCTAGGTGCTGACCCTCAATGGAGACTTGGAGAAGGTGGTCCAGTATTGTTTAAGTCCATTGTCAGCTTTTCTACCCTCCCCTTTCCCCCCAACTTCGGAGGCGGCTCCGACTGACACCGCCAGCCATCCAGGCATCACAGCTGGGCCTTTGTCAAAACCCGGACTGGATAATAAGGTTGTGGGAGATGAACGCTGTAGGGGAGGAGCTAAGGGCCTGGGGCGGCCAATAGGAAAGTGGAAGGAAAGGTTAGGGAGGGACTAACAGACTTGGGGGTAGGGGTATAAACTTAAGGGGCGGAGCCAATCCTATCAGGAGGCTGAGTCAAGGGCTCTGGGCCAAGAACCATCGCCCTGAGATGCTTAGGGGGCGGTGCCAAAAGCTCTGGGGGCGGGAATAGAACTTTAACTCCCCCCTCAGGAGTCTGGGGGTGGAGCTAAGAGCCCTGGGGGCGGGCGTAGATAGAATAAACAACAGTTCTAAGAAATGAGCTAGAATAAGAGTTCCAGGGCGGAGCTAGTGGATATCTGGGCGGATTTGAGACTCTGGGGTCAGGCTCTAGTCTTGCAAGGTGGCTTCTCGAAAATCCAGTAAAAGATTAGGGAGGTTTGCGGGGTGTGTGGTGTCTTCTTCCACCCTATCTTCCTCTAAGAGCCCGGGGCTATGCTTCGGGCTGAAAAGCAGAGAAGGCCCTGCCCCTTCCAAACCTTCTGCATCCCTATTGGCGGAGGGGGCCTGCGAGACAGGCTCTCATTGGTCCTGAACAGGCGAGGGTGTCTAGAGAGAATACGCGCCTGTTGTGGGCGGGACCAGACAGTACCGAGGGGGATCTCGGGTCAGCCAATCCCGGCCCGAAGATTGTGTTGGGGGGCCTGGCAGGGGGTGTCCCGACACCCCCCCTTTCTGGGCATCCTGGGGGATGACCCCGGTGCCAGGCCCGGCGTCGGCCGCCTGATGCCGGGCGGGCCGAGCCGGGGATGCTGGAACGAAGGGCGTTGCTATGGCAACGGGAGGCAGGGCCTGGGGGGGGGGAGCCCAGGCCCGAGCTGGGGCCGGAGGGGCTGGCGGTGGCTGTGGCGGGGCGATGGCGGAGCGCGGCCCGGCCTTCTGCGGCCTCTACGACACGTCCTCCCTGCTTCAATACTGCAACGGTGAGACCCCTCCTCAGTTCCGACCCTGGCCCCGCCCAGGGCTGGACCTATCTCCTCCTGCCCCAACCTCCTCCCTCCAAGTCCCCATCCTCGCCCCTTGCTGAAGATTCCCCTTTCTCCCCTAGCAGGACCCTGACCCCAGAGCAAGCTCCCTGATCCCCAAAGCCCTGATCCCAATCCTCCACCCTCTTCAACCCTCCCCTTTTTCAGAGGTGGCTGAACTGAGAGAAAGGAGCAGAACCTCAGGAGCTTGGGGCAGAAGGGGGGGAGGCCTGGAGGTCTGGAACTCTGCCTTCCCTATCCCCTCTCAATCCTCTGGGACCCTCCCCCTTCTCCCTAGCAGAGGGACAGATTAGGGGGAGAGTGGGATTTGGTGTTGGCTTGTGGGCTGGATGTGGGACTGGGTAGGATGACCAGAGGACTTTGCTTCGACTATACCCACCAAATCCTCAGGCCCCGCCCCTCCCACCCATTAGGACTCATCCCTTCTCCCTAGACAAATGGGTTCGATACAAGAAGGGTCACTGTGGGTGTCAGGCCCAGATGAGGGAAGCTGGAGGCAGAGGGGAGGAGGGAGGGATGGGAGAAGTGGGAAGTGGGGGCTGATTTCCGGGCAAAAGTGCTGAAGGTGGGGGAATGGTCAGGAGGGAGCAGAGGACGTGAGTCATGGTGGGTCGGGGGTGGGCAGGCCAAGGCCTCAGAATGCAGCTGGCTCTTTGGATGGTGGTTGAGGGCCAAGGTGAAAGCTCCCCCATTTCACTCAGCGGCCCTGAGAAGGAACTATCTTCCATTTGGAGGCTCACTCCCCTGGGCACACACCCCAGTGTCAGGGACCACTGGAGTTGGCAGAGCTCCAGAATGCTTATTTTGTCTCCTCTGTCCTTCTAAGAGGCAGGCTGACAGGGTGCCTAAGCCAGGGGTCAAGTACCTGTTCTGCTGCTGAAAGGCTGTGTGTCCATGCACAAGCAACTTCATCTCTCTAGGTCTCAGTCCCCTTCCACCTTCTTGCCTCCTAAAATGGGTATAATACTACAGCTGCTAGAGTTGCTGGGAGCACTGGGTACCATAATAACAGTTAATTATGTTCTGGATTTACTGAGCACATAACCAGAGCCAGGTGAGGTGCTAAGCGTTTTGCATGAAGAGTGCCTGCCACGTGTAAGCTCCCTATAGCAGATCTCATTTGGGTGGGGGTAGTATTATTAATGGTAGGTAAGAGGGGTCTTGGCACAAGGAGGTGAGCAGGTCCTCCTGCACCTCACCTATTGGCTGTTTGACCTTTGGTGATCTCTGCACACTCCCCAACCTCCGTCCTTAGTTTCCTCTTTTGCAAAACGCTTTGCCAACGGGACCCTGAGATTCCTCCTCTTCTGAGTTCCAAGTCCTGACAGCTCTCTCCCTCAGACCTCGGGAGGCCCCCACCTTCCAATGCAGGTCCAGGCACCCGACCAGAGAGGCGCTGGGTGGGGGGCAGGGCGGGCAAGGCCAGGCAGGCGGTTGGGCTGCGGGGGTGGCGGGGGAGGGAGGGAAGGGATAGACGGCTGCACTGCGGAGCCCAGCGGACGGGCGGGGCGGCCTCCGACAGGGGATGGCAGGTGCTACTTCCACGCCCGGTTCCTGTTAATGATACCACCCTTACTTCTACCCGACTGGGAGCCAGGGCTTTCTTGGTTGTTGCCAGCAGTGAGTCTGGGTATGAGTGGTCTGGGAGGGAGGGGGGAGGGGGGACCACCTTGGTCCTCTGCCCCTCCCACTTCGGGAAAAATGGGCGGGGTGGGGGGGCGGCGCCCGCGGGAGATGGAGGAGTTATTTGGTTGCACCCATGGCCTAGAGGGGAGAGGGAGAACCGAATCAGGGGCATGGGGTACATAAGCCAAATAAAGGAGGGGAATAGAGGGGAGAAGCTCGGGTCGGGGAAGAGAGCTTGGGTGTCAGATCCCCGCGGGTATCTCCCTTCCGTGGGTCTCGGGTCTCGGATGCGCTGCCTGCAACTCCCATATCTGCCGTCAGGGGCCGCAGAAACTCTGTCCTTGCAGCAGGCTCGGGTGTCGAACCCCTTGGTGAGGAGAGAATGCGAAGGCGAGGGACCAGGCACGACCTTTTTGGCTTGGAAAGTCTTAGAAACAGAGAGGGAATGTTAGTACACGCGATAAAATCTTGATATTCGTCAGAGAATATCGGGAATCAATTCTACAATGTTGGTGTCACTAAGGAAGTTGGTGTCATCCTTAAAATGTTGATATGACTCATATGTATTTACCATCTTAGTCATAGAATCTTAAAACCAGAGTCGAGAGGCTCTTGATTCATAGACTGTTAGACGGTTAGAGAGGAAGGGACTTCCCTAAGGTCACGCCTCCAGGGCGCTGCAACAAAGAGGAGTGTGCGGACAAGGGCTGAGAGCTGTGGGGATTTCCTTCCCCTTTTCTTGGCCCACATCCAAGCGTCCCAGCCCCAGGTTACTGGGGAGGAAGGGGGCGTGGCTGGCCCCAGGCTTAGGCCGGGGAAGGCTGGAGGGACATCTCACCTCGGGCGTTGTAGCTCCTGGGTGGGCCCCCCGCAGCCAGCGCTCCCTTGCCTTCCAGATGACAATTTGTCGGGCACGAGCGGGATGGAGGTGGACGACCGCGTGTCGGCGCTGGAGCAGCGGCTGCAGCTGCAGGAAGACGAGCTGGCGGTCCTAAAGGCCGCGCTGGCTGACGCGCTGCGTCGCCTGCGGGCATGCGAGGAGCAAGGCGTTGCTCTGCGAGCGCGGGGCACCCCCAAGGGCCGGGCGCCTCCGCGCCTAGGCACCACAGCCTCGGGTATCTTCGCTAAACTGGAGGGGTGAGATGGGAGGGACTGGGGCCAGGACCTCACACTCACCCCCTTCTGTCCTCTAACCCCATTCCTCTAGTGTGTCAGCTCTTGAAAGGCCTTCCCACCAGGACGCCCCTCAATGGCTCGGGACCCCCGCGGCGCGTGGGCGGCTATGCCACGTCCCCATCCTCCCCCAAAAAGGAGGCGACCTCCGGGCGCAGGTAAGGCACGGAAGCCAGGATCCCCAGTTTCCTCCGAGACCGCGGAGGCTGTTTATATGGAAACGGATGGACTCATGTGTCCGAACACCAGCAGTGGAAGGTCCGGGGGAGTTCTTGCCCGCCTCCGGCACTCGCCTGCTGGCCTCGCGAGCTCTGCCCCTACCTATGTGCTCCCTATTCGCAGTGCCCGCCGCTACTTGTCACCAGAGCGCCTCGCCTCAGTGCGCCGCGAGGACCCCCGCAGCCGCACCACATCCTCTAGCAGCAATTGTAGCGCCAAAAAGGAAGGGTAGGTGTCCGAAGCGGGGTCGTGCCACAACGGGTGGGGCCAGGATCCCAGTTAGGCTTGGAAAAGCATGGGGAATTTAGGGTGATGCCCCAGGCCACGAGGTGATAACCTAAAGCGCGGTCATCTAGTTCAGAATGCGGAAACAGTGCCGGAGGCTCGGAGAGACCAATCTTGTGAAAGCGTGGTTGAACTGGAAGGCATGGAAACGCGGAGCCAACATGGAGGGGCGTGGTCAAAGCATTAAGGGGCTGGACTAGAACATAGGAGACGTGGATGATTAGAGTAAGTTGGATGAGCCGGAGTAGAAGTTAGGGAGGAGCCAGGTTTGTGGGCGTGGCTATTAAGGTAAGTGGGAGAGTCCCCATTGAGTCTCAGAGATGCAGTCAGGACCCTCAGAGGAGTTTCTGCAGGAAATGGGGTAATCAGAGGGAGGGAAGTGATTGGAATTTGAGGGTGTGGCCAGAGGGTTAGCCAGGGCAGAATCAGAACCTGGGGTGGGGGTAATGGGCTAAGACCAGGTGCCGTAGTGTCCGATGCAAGAAGCTGGGCGGAGGGGAGCCTGGGGCGCTGCCAGGTGGAAATGGGCGTGGTTTGAAGGTTGGGCGTGGTCATAGGTGGGCGTGGGCAGATATCAGTAGGCTTGAAGGGACTCTAGGTGAAAGTGGTCATGGTCTGAAGTTTGACCGGACCTGAGGAGGGTAGGCGGTTCCGTGGGGAGCTGTCAGTTCAGGGGCAGGATCGGAAGGAGAGGTGTGTATGATCAGAATGTTGGGCGTGGTCAAGTTCCCAGAGCCCGGGCCACACTGAAGGTCTGGGCGGTGTAAAAACCTGAGTGTGGAGTCCTGATGCAGTGGGCGTGGTCAGGGCTTGGCGGGGCCGGACTAAGGCAAGACCAGAGTCAAAACCCACACATTTCAACCTCATTGAAATAATGGCAAACACGTACATAAGCTATGTGACAGGCACCACGCAAGGCATGTTACATGAATTAACTAATTTAAGCTTCGCAATGTATTTTTATTATCCCCAATTTAAAAGTGAAGAAACCGAGGCGAGAGGTTTGGCAACTTGTCCACACTGTTAGGAACTGGCAGAGCTGGGGTTTGAACTCAGGCAGACACGTCCCCGAGTCCATGTTCTCAAAAAACACTCTCCCTCCCCCCAAAAAAGAGCCTGGTATCACGACCCCACCGCCAGGGACCTGAGACCCAGTGTGACCCTCCGGCTACGGGGTTAGCAGTGGAGGGCGGGGCAGGGCGCGGCGGCGTGGGCGCCTCCCAGGGCCGGAAGCGGCGGAGCCGGTCCCGGCTCCACCCCCGGCCCCGAAGCTCCGCCAGCCGCCGCCATGAGTAGCTTTGGAGTTGGGTGAGACCCTCTCGCACACCCCCCTCCTCCTCGCGCTACCGGGATCTGGATCCCAGGTTTCCCCGTTCTCCGGGGACCCAGACCCACGGGCATCACCTCCTTCCGTCAGCAAGGGGAGTTGGAGACACGCCCCTTCCCTTAAACCCTCACCTCTTCCCTTTCTGCTTGAAGTTTGGGGCTCTGTGGGACTGGGGGTGGGGAGCGTTGGGAGAACCGTGCTGATTAGGTGGGAGGGGTACCTTGTGACGCTCCTCTTCCAGGATCGCGTCCCTGCCACTTCGTGCTGTTTGATCTTTGGCGATCACTGCCTCTCTGGGCCTGTGTCTTAGGCTCTGCAAGGTCAACCGAGCAAAGCACACGGCCTGCAGAGAGGCAGCGCTCCGCTCCTTACTCGGCCCCCATTTTTCATCAAAGACCTCCGGGGAGCGCTGGGGTGGGGAAGTGGTTTCTCCTAATTTCTGACTTGCCTGCTAATTAGGGCTTTCTTTCTTCCTTTCTTTTCTTTTCTTTTTTTTTTTCCTTTCCTGACAGCAAAACCAAAGAAGTTATCTTCAGCATGGGTAAGTAGGGAGAATGGGAGGGGCTTCCTGGGGTGAGAAGCCAGAGCTGGAGGTCAGGAAGCCTGGCTACTGGCTGGGCCTTTGCCTCTTTGACCTCATTTTCCCCACCTCTTTTAATTAAAAAAGTAAAAAAGTGAAGTCGGAAGGGGAAAGGAAATAGGATTGGGGGCTGGTGTCAGCACCTGACCCCTGGGGATGTTCTGGCAGAGGAGGGCTCCGTGAAAATGTTCCTGAGGGGCCGCCCCGTGCCCATGCTGATCCCTGACGAGCTGGCACCCAGCTACAGCCTGGATACACGCTCCGAGCTGCCTTCCCACCGTCTCAAGCTGGACTGGGTGTATCCTTTTGCTTTAATCTCTTCCTCCCACTCCTCCCAACCCACCCGCCGCCCCCCACCCCCGCCCCCAGCCTGGAGGGGACCAGAGCCTTTCTGGTGTGGGACTTCAGCTGGAGGGAGGGTCTTTGTACTGAAGGTGGGACTTTCCAGGCCTCTGTGGCTTTAGGGGTCAGGAAGAACCTGGAGTCTGGAGGGAGCAGAGGAAGGCAGGTTAGCTGACATGACCTTTTATGATTCATTCAAGGAGCAAATGTTTGCTGAGTGCCCTCCATCTGTCAGATCCTCTTCTACATGTGGGCTGTGTTCCCTGAGCTCACCTTCTAAAGTGGGGGAGACCGAAGACAGTGATTCAATAAATAAGATAATTTCAGTTAAGTAATAAATGCTGGGAATACAGTAAACTAAGCTCAAGTGAGAGGAGTAACTGGGTTTCTCTGAGGAGAGGGCATTTGAGCTGAGAATCGAACATTCAGGGGCCAGCCTAGGAAGAACAGAGGGCACGGCAGGTCTAAGGGCTCTGCGGCCAGAGTGAGCTGGGTGTATTTGAGGAATGGAAGAAGTTGATAATGGTTAAGAACCCTGTCTTTGGAGCCTGGCAGAAATGGGTTGAAACCCCAGCCCAGCCTCTGGCTGGCTCCGTGACCCTGGACAAGTCATCTTGCCATTCTGTGCCTCAGTTGCCTCCTCTGAAAAATGGGTGTCATGATCTCAGATTCATAAGGCTTTGAAACAATGTGCTCATCATATGGGCCCCATAAACAGAGATTGATTAAAATAATAACTAATCATTATTGAGCACTTATTATATGCCAGGCACTGTTCAAAGCTCTTTCAAGTATAAATACGTTGAATAATATGATCCTTCTCTTTTGTAGGATTGAGAATATATTTTTACAACAAGTGGCCTCCGAGACCTCTCTGAGGCTTGCAGGTTGGGAACTATTACCCTTTCTTTCCAGATGAGGAAACTGAGGTCAAGAGAGGGGACCAAGCAGAAAGAGAAAAACAAATATATTAACGTATATATGTGGAACCTAGAAAAATGACACAGATGAACTGGTTTGCAGGGCAGAAATAGAGACACAGACGTAGAGAACAAACATACGGACACCAAGGGGGGAAAGGGGGGAGGATGAATTGGGAGATTGGGATTGACATATATAGACTAATATGTATAAAATAGATAACTAATAAGAACTTGCCGTATAAAAAAATAAATAAAATAAAAATCAAAAAAAAAAAAAAAAAGAGAGGGGATATCAAGCCCTGTTCTAGGGAGTCAGAGCAGATCTGAGGCAAGAACTCTGATTCTGAGCCCCAGGCTTTTTCCAAAATGCAGACTGGGGCTTGGGATCAGCATCCTAGGGACGCAGTCCCTGACCTCCTCCCTTGGCCTTGGTTTCTGCTCTGGAGGAGGGAGGAATGTGGGAGCCCAGAGCCTCTTTAAGGTAGCTGGAAATATTCGCAGGAATCAAAGAATACCATGCTGTCATGTCAAGCTGGGCTTGATAAGTGAGCATCAAAAGAAAAGCAGTTGAGGACTTCCCTGGTGGCGCAGTGGTTGAGAATCTGCCTGCCAATGCAGGGGACACGGGTTTGAGCCCTGGTCTGGGAAGATCCCACATGCCGCGGAGCAACTAGGCCCGTGAGCCACAACTACTGAGTCTGCGCGTCTGGAGCCTGTGCTCCGCAACAAGAGAGGCCGCGATAGTGAGAGACCCGCGCACCGTGATGAGGAGTGGCCCCCACTTGCCGCAACTAGAGAAAGCCCTCGCACAGAAACGAAGACCCAACACAGCCATAAGTAAATAAATAAATACACCCAAATAAAGTCATAGTTTAAAAAAAAAAAAAAGAAAAGCAGTTGACACAGCAACAGTCAGTATGGGCCTCATTCCCCAGCCCAAAATGGCTGCAGGGTGAAGCAGTTTCTGTGGGGTCGGGATACACATATCGACATTCATTCAAATGTTTCCTGAACATTCTGGGGCTAAGAGCTGGGTTCCAACAGTCCCCAAATCACAGTCCAGTGTGGGACAGAATCCGTGACAATGACAACTCAGGCTGGGATGGGAGAACCAAGAGAGGGCAGCTGACTCAGCCTGGGCATCAGGGAAGGCTTCTCAGAGGAGGAGTTGTAGAAGAGAACAAAACAGCCCAGTCTTGGCCACTGTGGAACCAATAGTCTCATTAAGGAATAGGTGACGTTAACAAATTGATCAGATAAGTGGGATGAGTCTAGCGGAGGAAGTGAGCCTGAGGCTTGATCTGAGGACAGGGCAGCTGAGAAGGGTGGCAGGTAGCGTGTACTAGGCAAAGGGAAAGGTTAGTGCCAAGACCTGGGTGACAGTAGTGATCTTGGCGTTTTGAGAAATTCCAAGGTCGGAGAACAAAGGAGGGCAGAAGCCCTGCTAAGGCCAGGGAGGGGCAAACCAGGCCAGTGGAGGAGCTTGGGCTTTCTCTTAGGGGAACTGGGGAGCCACAGAAAGTTCTGAACAGAGGAGGGTCACATTCCTTCAACAAATGTTGAACTCATATGTCTGCTGTGTACCAGGCCCTGATCTGGGCACAAGGGGTACATCAGTAAACAAAATGGACAGAGGTCCCTGCCCTCCTGGAGCAGACACTGTAGTTTGGGAGACACAAAATAAATTAAACAGATAACGTGTGGGATGCCGATGAATGTACTGCAGGAATATGAAGAGGGAAGGGGGATGGGGGCAGTTGAGGGGGTGTGAGTTTGCAGTTTTTTTGTGTTTGGCTGTGGCACGACTTGTGGGATCTTAGTTCCCCAACCAAGTATTGAGCCCGGGTCCTGGAAGTGAAAGCGCTGAGTCCTAACCACTGGACTGCCAGGGAATTCCAGTTTGCAGTTTTAAGTAGCTGGGAACTATTTGGGAGAGGCTTGGGAAGGCCTCTCCAAGGAGCTGACAGTTGAGTAGAGACCTGAAGGAGGTGCGGGAGCCATGGAGAGATGAGGAGGAGGAGTATTCAGGTGGCGGGAAAAGCAAAGGCCCTGAGGTGACTGGAGCTGAACAGGTGTGAGGGGAGTGAGGAATCAGGGTCCAGATCAGGCCAAGCCTCTTGCCTGGGCTTTCATAAGGATTTTTTTAAAATTATTTATTTATTTATTTGGGCGCGACGGGTCTTAGTTGCAACATGCGGGCTTCTCTCTAGTTGTGGCGCATGGGCTCAGTAGTTGCAGTGCATGGGCTTAGTTGCCCCGTGGCATGTGGGATCTTAGTTCCCCGACCAGGAATCGAACCCGCGTCCCCTGCATTAGATGGCGGATTCTTAACCACTGGACCACCAGGGAAGCCCCCAAGATTTTGACTTTTGCTCTGAGATGGGAAGGTTCTGAGCAGAGGCTGGATGTGAATTGACTTAGTGTTAACAGATTTTAACAGGATCCCTCTGTGGGGAGGAGGGTAGACAGAAGGTTATATTAGTTTCCTGTGCTGTTAAAACAAATTACCACAAACTTGGTGGCTTAAAACAACAGAAAATCTCACAGTTTCTGGAGTCCAGAAATCCCCAGTCAAGGTGTCAGCAGGACCGTGGTCCCTCCAGAGGCTCTGGGGGGAGAATTTGTCCCCTGTCTGTCTCCTAGCTTTTGGTGGCTACTGGCAACCCTTGGGGTTCTTTGGCCTATAGTTGCTTTACTCCAATCTCTGTCTTCACACCGCCTTCTCCCACCCTGTGTCTGAGTCTTTTCTTCTCTGTCCCTTATAAGGACACTTGTCGCTGGAATTAGGGCCCATCCAGATAATCCAGGATGATCTCGTCTTGAGATCCTTAATTACATCTGCAAAGACTCCTTTTCCAAGGAAAGTCACATTCACACTTCCCAGGGGTTAATATTTTGGTGGCCATATTTTTGGGGGGATACCATCATTCAACCTCCCACAGGGGTAAGAGTGGAAACAGGAAAACCTAGCTCTGATGACCTTCATCTGGGAGTCAGTCAGCAGATGCAATGCAAAACAGGCTCTTTAACCGGCCCCTGGGCACCTCCAGCTATGGCTACCGCGGCCGAGACTGCCGGGCCAACCTTTACCTGCTGCCCACAGGGGAGATAGTGTACTTCGTGGCCTCTGTGGCCGTGCTATACAATGTGGAGGAGCAGAGGCAGCGGCACTACCTGGGACACAATGATGACATCAAGTGGTGAGGCCTGGGAGGAGGACGCCAAATATTTCCTGCTCGGGACACTCTTAGGGGAGGTGGGCGGGGCCAGGCCTTCCTTGGCCTGCAGGCTGAATTCAGGGGGAAAAAAATGTGGATTGATGATCAATACTTCAAATGTCGGTGAATTCACTCAGATGCCTGAATTTTTCACTTCCTTTGAAAACTTCAAGTGGGCACCCCAGACAATCCCACAGTGTGTTGGAGCCCCGTGGTGACAGCCCCTTTATTTTTTATTTTTTTATATTTGGCCTCACCGCACAGCATGTGGGATCTTAGTTCCCCGACCAGGGATCGAACCCGTGCCCCCTGCAGTGGAAGCGTTGAGTCTTAACCACTGGACCGCCAAGGAAGTCCCTTTTATTTTATTTATTTTTGACAGCCCTTTTAAATGGGTGTGTTCTCCTGGCCATTTGTGGTACAGGCTTGAGCCCTCTGGGCACTTGAGTTAGAGACCGCAGGCCTGAGTCTTGCTTCTGAGTCAGGGTACCCAGGGAGTATCCCCTTATTGCTACTGAAGAGCTGAATCAGTGTTTATTGACTAACTCATTCAGCCAAACTGTGGAATGAATAATCAGGCATCGCGACTGTGGCCTGCTGTGGAAGGGGTCCCGGCCTGTTGCGAGCCACCCCCCCTACTGAGCTCTGTCCGTCTGCCCTCTCTCTCCTCAGCCTGGCTGTCCACCCTGATATGGTCACCGTCGCCACTGGACAGGTGGCAGGCACCACTAAGGAGGGGAAGGTAACAGGGTGGAGGGGGCAGGACCTGGAGACTGGGATGGAGTCGTGGGAGGGTCAGGAAGCTGGGCCCCCCAGGTAACCGGCCTCTCTCTTTCCTGCAGCCACTGCCGCCCCACGTGCGCGTCTGGGACTCTGTTTCCCTCTCCACCTTACACGTGCTGGGCCTGGGGGTGTTTGACAGAGCTGTGTGCTGTGTGGGCTTTTCCAAATCTGTAAGTCCTGTGCCATCCCTCGCCTGCCCCCGGTGCCTCTTGGGGCTGGAGGCCACGCCTTCATCATGGCGTCACAGGTGCTGGCCACGCCCCCTGGCCCTCCAGGCTGTGTGCCCACATTTGTGGCCTCACAGGCCTGGTCTATTAGCCCTTATGAGGGGACCATATGTCTTGATTGCTCCGCAGAGAAACTCCTCAGTGATCCTTTGTAGATCAGTTAACGCTTTCTGCATTATTTTTTCACACCACCTTTCATTCTGGAAGGGTCCTTATCCCTTAGGCATTTTAATCCCTGTGTCTAGGGCAGCCCTGCTCCTAGTACCACCACAAATGGGTGTTGGCAGGTATGGAGGAGATAAGCACAGAAATCGAGAGTTAGCCTTTAGGAACTTGTACAGCAATTTGACATTCACACAACATCCAAGTGTGTGATTGGTGGGCTTTTTTTTTTTTTTAAATCATATTTTACATTTTTACTGTATTTTACCAGAGTATTGGCTGCAATGGATCGGGGAATAAAAAACAACCTGTCATCCCATAGACAGTTTAAGAACCTCACAGGTTTTCTGAGACCTGAGGAGACACTTGAGAACTTTGGGGAAATAAAGCTATTTTGTTGCCAAAGTGTGGGGGAAAGGAAAACTTTGCAAAATCAAAACTAACCTGCGCTTAACTACAGGTATAAAAAAGCAACATCGTCCCGACTTTATTAACTGTTCAACTTCACAGCCCTAAAAGTCATTCCATAGGAAAATGCAGATTAGAGGCTCTCAGTAAGAATTCCTGACCTCGGACTACTTGCAGAGAAATTGTAGCTGAGGGGAAATTAGAGGAAGTTCCTAGGGACGAGTCATTTCAAAAGGAAAATTATAAACAGCCTTTAAAATGTGTGTGGCCCTGGATGGGGAGTATATTTTCATGTGTTTCACATGACTTGGGTCAGGGCCTTTGAAACAGGCCTGAGTAGCTAATGCCCCAGTGGGCAAGGTGTTGGAGGGAGGGGGTGGATCCTGCCCCTCCCCCATTCTCTCTCCTCTTCCTAGAATGGGGGCAACCTCCTCTGTGCAGTAGATGAGTCCAACGATCACATGCTTTCTGTGTGGGACTGGGCCAAGGAGACCAAGGTGGTAGATATCAAGGTGAGGTAACCCTTCTTATCCCCTCTCCTTGGGGTCTCCCTGTGGGATTGGCCAGATCTCAGTGTTCACAAGTCTGGAATCAGACTCATGTTGAAGTCCTGCCTTTGCCATTTGCTGGCTGTGTGACTTCGGGCAAGTGGCTTGCCCTCTCGGAGCTTCAGTTGCCTCATCTATAAGATGGGGATAATGGTAGCATCTTCCTTGTAGGGAAAATTTGGCTTTGATGTTGGCATATGGGGTGGGCAAACCAGGCCCAACAGGAGGATCGGTACAAGGTGGCTGCTGGTTCTGCTGTCCTGCGATGTCCAAGACAGACCTTGACTTACATCTCCGGGCGATAACCTGCTTTACAGATGAGGAACCTGAGGCATGGTAGAGGGGAGAGCTGCTTGCCCAAGGTCACGTGCTCATTCTGGGCTGGGGGCAAGAGACCTAGGATTGGGGCCCATGGTTTGGGAAAAGAGAAGTAGTTGAGAGGCTGGGCTCTCAGTGAGTTGATTCTGGACACAACCTGGCTGTGTGTCCTTAGGCAAGTGAATTCCCCTCTCTGAGCCTCACTTCATCATCTGTAATGGGAGGTGCTAATGAGCCTTACCTTACAGGGTGCTGTGGGGTTAAATGAGTTGATGGATGTTAAGTGCTTGGCACAGAGGTTGGTGCAAAGGAAGGGCTCTCCTCGTGCCTGCCATTATGTTGATGAAGAAAACAATAATGCTTCACTGGCTGGCCCTGCTTCCTGTACTTTAGTTTGCCCGTAAAGGAGAGGTATAGGCAAGTTGGGTGTGCAAGCGCACAACCCACACAGCTGTAGAGGGCAGTCCTTCCTGGGTTGGGTATGCTGGTCCTGATGGCTTTGAGGTCCTCATTCAGAATCTCCCCCACCCCCTAAAGTGCTCCAATGAGGCCGTGCTGGTGGCCACCTTCCACCCCACAGACCCCACCGTGCTCATCACCTGCGGGAAATCCCACATCTACTTCTGGAACCTAGAAGGGGGCGGCCTGAGCAAGCGGCAGGGCCTCTTTGAGGTGAGTGCCAGGGGTACTGGGGCAGGCTGGCCCTGAAGGAGGCTGGCAGGGACACCCAGGCAGACAAGAAGATACCCCAGGGGCTGGAGGTTGTAGGGATGCTGAGATATTGCCTGCTGGGGCCTCCGTTCCCTTATCCGTACCAGTGGGGTGGTCCTCCTTAACTCTTTGAAGTTGTGAGGATTCAGTGGGATGAAGGGTATAGTGACTCCTAGCAGATAGTGGGTGCTCAATAAATGGGTTGCTGCGGTTGTCAATATTCTGGACGAACAGAGGTCAGAGGCTGACTGGCCGAGAGAGACAGAGGGAGAAACAGCAGGAAGCACAGGGCCTGGGAGAGAGGATGCAGGCACACCTCTGACAGGGCTCCTTTGCCTTTGGTGAGAGTTGGGGCTTCTACCCCAAAAGGGGAGGCCCTGAGAACACCAGGCTCAGATGGAGATGAAGACGGAGATATTGAGATGAGAAGAGGGTGGGGCGGGGCAGGGTGAGGGACCTAGAGACAGACAGAAGAGGGGGCGGGAGGGAAGGAGAGGAGAGGGGTAGGGGCAGAGAGAGAGGGATCCAAGCAGAAGACAGCAGGGGAACCAAGGACAGAGACTGGGACAGAAGTCAGGGAGGAGAGAGAGGAGGGAGGAAGGGGGTCTGGGGTGGGAAAGGGAGACAGTGTGGTCAGAAAGTGGTCTGTAGGCGATGTGACACTCCATGGAGGTGGATTGGAGATGAGGATGGTCCACACAGGGCCACTCCCCAGAGCATGGAGGGCATCCTGGACCACTGTCCTGGGTGACGGGTGAGCTCTGGGAGGCCTCCCGGCTTCAGCGACCCTCTGACACCTTCCCCTTCTCCCCCACCTTAGAAACACGACAAACCGAAGTACGTGCTGTGTGTGACCTTTCTGGAGGGTGGCGATGTGGTCACCGGGGACTCTGGGGGGAACCTCTATGTCTGGGGCAAAGGTCAGTGTCAGCCCCACCTGTTTGGTTCCCCAACCGAGTCCTCCCTGACTCCCTTTGGCTGTGCGTCCCTTTCTCGGAGCCTGCTGATGTGGAATGTACGATACAACAATACAAATCATTACTTGTCCAGTTCTAACACCTCCATCAAGGCTCAGCTCCAGTATCCCCACCTGCATGAAATCTTCACTTATTCCCTCCCCTTGTCCTCTGCAAATCCCACGGCAGCGATCAAGTTTGAACTGTAAATGAATGGGTTAACCCGGTGTGGATGGAGGGATGGATGGAGAGGTGGTTTGTTCCAGAGCAATGAATGAATGAATAAGTCAATGAATGAATGAAGCGTTTGTCCTACCCAGTGAATAGAAGAATGAGTAGATGAATATGCTGTCCTTCTTAATGGGTGGGTGATTAGGTGAGTGAACAGTTAAATATATGAATGGTTGTCCCCAGAACGGATGACTGTGTTAATAAATGACTAGGTCTTTTCCCAGGCAGTGGATTACTGTAAAGTTACGAATGAATGAATGAATGAGTTTATTCAGTCATCAAACCACTTCCTGGAACAAGCAATTCTTCATAACATGTTAATCCATTGGCTGAGGTAACCATTCATCTTGGGGTAGTGGGAGAGGAGTGGGTTTGGGAGTTGGGCAGGCTTTGGGTTCAGGTCTCAGCAGTGCTGTGTGCTCTCTATGTGGCCTTGGGAGAGTCATCTCCCTTCTGAGACTCAGTTGCAACATCTGTAAAATGGGTATAATACTCTCTCCCTCATACGGTTGTTTTGAGCTTTTCTTGAGATTAGACAGCTGAGAATAAGCTCTGACTAACTGGCAGTGTGTCTTTCCCAGCAGACCCTAAGCTCTCTGAGGGCAGAGACTTGGTCTGATTGGTTCCTATATCTCCCACCACTGGGTCCAGCCCTCAGGGCTACAGGATGTTGGGTGGGGGGGTGGTTAGAAAGATAGGTGGACAAAAGGACGTATGTACACGTGGCACCACTTCTGAGCCTCGAGGGATGGAATTGAAGAGAGTTGCTTTTTCTTCCTCTCCACTTAGTCCCTGCCCCAGCCTCTTCCCTGGTTCCCGGGCCTTCAGTCTTGTCCCCTCCAATTCAGTTTGTTCTTAGAACCAAATGTAAATCTGACCCTATCCTTCCCCTGCTGAACCCTTCCATTACTACCCAGTTCAGATCCCTCAGAACAAGGTCCGGATTCCTCACTGAGGTCTGCAAGGTCCGATTCCTCAATGAGGCCATGCATGGTCTGGCCCTGCTTTCTCTTGTCCCTTGCATGTTATACTTGGTCACACCAGATTTCTTTAGTTTCCTAAATAGTCCATGTTCTCTCTGCCTTTTGCACATGTTGTTCCTTCTGCCTGGAACACTTTTCTACCCTCTGTTGTCCTAGCCAACTCCCACTCAACCTTCAGATCCTTGCTCAGCTGTCCCCTCCTCCAGGAAGCCCTCCCTGACCCACCAGGCTAGATGCCCACTCTGGGATCCCACAGACTCCTGGGTTTCCCCATCCCAGCCCCAACCATGTTGGGTCGTCACTGACTGGTAGTAGGTCTGTCTCTGAAACTTGACCGTGATCCCTGTGAGGGTAAGATCCGAGGTTGCCTTCATCAATACCCAGCATCACCCAGCATGAGGCTGGGCCCAGAGTAAATGCTAGTTTAATAATTGTTGACTGAATGGATGAATGAACAGATGGTTAGGTTGACAGATGAGTGGATAGATGGGTGAATGGGTAGATGGATAGGAAAAATAGATGGAAAATGGGTGGATGTTTGGATAGAAGGATGCATTGACTGGTGAGTGGGTAGTCAGATGAAAGAGAGGGTGAATGAATGGATGAGAGGCGGATTGATGGATGGATAGACGGAAGGAAGTGTTGATGGCTGGATGGACCGGTAGATGGGTGATTGGATGGGTGAGTAGATAGATGGATGGACAGACCGGTAGATAGGTGAGTGGATGAATGGGTGGGTAAGTGGGTTAGGGTTGGGGTTAGGATCAAAGGGTGGATGGGTAGATGTTACTTCAGATGGTTTATTAGATGGATGATAGGGTATTTGAATAGATGGGTGGTTGAGTAGATGGGTGGGTGGAAGGCTGGCTAGAAGAAAAGGTGAGTGAATGGCTGGATGTAGGATTGAGAGTTTGAGGTGTTTTCTGGGGTCAGTATGGGGGAGCTTCCCCATGCTGACCTCTGCCCCTGGCCACCCTGCAGGTGGGAACCGTATCACACAGGCTGTGCTGGGTGCCCACGATGGCGGCGTGTTTGGGCTCTGCGCCCTGCGGGACGGGACGCTGGTGTCAGGAGGGGGCCGCGATCGGCGGGTGATCCTCTGGGGTTCCGACTACAGCAAGTTGCAGGAGGCGGAGGTGAGGGGGAGAGGCTCATATGAAGGTGAGGAGACCTCCTCCCGCCCCACTAATACTAGACCCTGCTCTCCCAGCCTGTCTCCCCCACCCCCCAACCCCACCTCTGCGTGTGCCCTACACTCATCTGCCTGCCCCCCACCCCCCTTTGCCTACCCAGGTCCCCGAGGACTTCGGCCCCGTGCGCACCGTGGCGGAGGGCCGGGGTGACACGCTGTACGTGGGGACCACCCGCAACTCCATCCTGCAGGGCTCTGTCCACACCGGCTTCTCGCTGCTCATCCAGGTGAGCTTCTCTTCTGCACCTGCCCTGCTCCCTCCCCACCCGCCTCTCTTCTCTCCTCTGCACCATTCATTCCTCCTCTCTTCCCACTCCCATTTCACCTCACCTCCCTGCCCCATCCCTTATCCTCTGGCCTGGTAAACACCACTCACCTTCCCTTTAACTGCTCCTGACACATAACCCCACCCCAGAACACCCCATGGTCCAGCAATGGGTTAGCTGGTAGCACAGCAGAGGGGTTCCAGAACCCTGCTCCAGCTGTGCTGCCCCCTGCTGGTCAGGGTGGTGTCCATTTCTGTAAGTGCCCTGGCAGGTTGTCACACAGGCCTTGAGCCACACACCTCCCAGGTCTCTGGCTACAAGGATCTAGGAAGACCCTCTGGAGTCTTCTCAGATGCCCATTCCTTCATCCTCATGGGCCAGAACCCTACCACACATCCAAGTAAAAAACCCAGCCTGTGGGGGAATTCCCTGGCCATCCAGTGGTTAGGACTTTGCACTTCCACTGCCGGGGGCCTGGGTTCGATCCCTGGTAGTCAGGGAAGATCCTGCAAGCCACATGGTGCGGCCAAAAAATAAAAAAACAAAAGCCTGGGATCGAAGCACAGCCCTGTCACTCACTCGCTGTGTGATATGAGGCAAGTGAATAACCTCTCTGTGCCTCTATGAACCAGGAGAATAATAGAACTGACTCATGGGGTTTTGTAAGGATTCAATGAGTCAGTTCATGCACAGCATTTAGAATGGTGCCTGGCACAGAGTAAGTGCTCAAAGAGTCTTGGTCAAAATTACTCCTTGTTCAGTGCCCCCCCCACCCCTTCCTTCCTTCCTGACATGCATTTTACCTCTTACACGGTAGCTGAGATCTGTACAGCAGCTGCATTTAGATTCCCCCCTCTGGCTCTTGTTTCCATGGAAGAAGATGAGGAAAAACAAGGGCTAGAGGGATTTCCTAGGCGTCCCAAGACCAGAATGGACCTTAAAGACCTCTAATAATAGTATCAATATTATTTAGTATTAATTATATTATTAATATATTACTAGATTTATATTATTTATTAACATTAATCATTATACTAATGTCAGTAATTATAATTCTGTTGATTATCATTGTTAATTACTTTAGTTATATATTAATAGTGTATATTGTTACTACCGATAATAGTCAGCCACTTCCATTTGGTGAGCACTTTGTACCAGCCTCATACACTTTCCATCTATTCACACTTTCCATCCATAATTTGAGTGAGCAGAACAATGCCATGAGACACATACAGTGATTGGCCCCATTTTACAGAAGATGAAACTGAGGCTCCAAGGAGAAGTCATCTGCCCAGGTGACTGCCACAGTCAATAAGAGAGAGCTGCAGTCAGACTCACCAGGCTGAGTACCCTCCATGGGTTCCTACAGCCTGCTGGGCACCATCTGACTCCCCAGGTCAAGCTCCTACTCATCATGTCTCTTGCCTCCCATTGTGCACACTGGAAAGCAGAGACCTGGGGGGAGGGGCAACATTTGCCTCGAGCCCCACACTGGGGCAGGGGTCTGCCCAATCACAGCCTCCCTCAGATACACTGGGGAAAGGGTCTTCCCTGGGTCACCTGTGGGGAGAGTGTGTTGCTGGGGCTAGTCCAGCACTTCTTTCTGGCATCAGACTTTGGGGAGGTGGGGGGTGCAGAGGAAAGGCCTGGGTTGGCAGTTCCATGCTATCATCTCTCCTTTCCGCCAGGGCCACGTGGAAGAGCTGTGGGGCCTGGCCACACACCCCAGCCGGGGACAATTTGTGACATGTGGTCAGGATAAGTTGGTGCATCTGTGGAGTGTGGAGTCCCACCAGCCCCTGTGGAGTAGGGTCATTGAGGTAAGAGGATGGGGGACTTGACACACCATTCTAACAGAACGACTTGTCTCAATGTGTCAGGGTTCAGTGCATCAAATGGAAGCCACACTTGGTGTCTTTAAGCAGAAGGGGATTTAATGCGGGGAACTGGGTGCTTACAAACTCACTTGGAAGGGCTCGAGGAGTGGGTTCTCGACTGGAAGGAAGCCCAGAACAACACCACAGAACTGACCTGCCAGAGGAGCTGCTGCCTCTGCCACAGTCAGGAAGGTGACACTTGGAAGGGCTCGAGGAGTGGGTTCTCGACTGGAAGGAAGCCCAGAACAACACCACAGAACTGACCTGCCAGAGGAGCTGCTGCCTCTGCCACAGTCAGGAAGGTGAGGAGTCAGGAGCCACTGAGTTCAAGAAAATGCTGTCATCGTAACTGCAATCCAGGAACCAGGGTGCTGTGGTCGCTCAAATGTTGGCTCTAGAGCTACGCTGTCCAATACATGTGGCTATTCAAACTTAAGTTAACTTTACATGTAAGTAGAATTAAAAATTCAGTTTCTCCTTTGCACTAGCTACATTCCAAACGTGTGGCTAGTGGCTACCGTATTGGAAAGTGCAGATAGAGAACATCTCCATTATCGCAGAAGGTTCAGTTGGACTGTCTTGCTCTAGAGTGACCCAATGCTGGCTACATTTACAATGGCCAAAAACAGATACTCTGTGCCCTTGCCTTTCAAGGCTAGTGACTGCTCACCAGCATAGCAAATGCTATTGCTTTCACAACCCAACTGATCAGTGGAAGTGGCAGAGCTGGGCCTCCACCTTGTACCTTCCAGAGCCCACAATAGTGCAACTGATTGTCAGGCCCAAATCACAGCCGACCCTAGCTACAAGGGATTCTGGGCAATGTAGTTTTTAAGCTCTCCTGCCTGTGTGGTACGGGACAGTAGAAGGTCAGTCATCATACTCCCCACACCACCCTTTGAGGTTTTGCTCCAGGAATCCAGGGTTACCTATGATCCTGGAACACTTGATGGCCTTTGAGCTTCTAGGAGTCAGGGATGGTGTGCCCTGGAAATTATTAGGGCCGTGTATAATAATCCTCACTCTGGCTGCCTAATTGAGCACCTACTATATGCTAGTCCCTGTGCTCAGCACAGCAGTTCTCTAGCCAGGGCATAATAACCACCTGAGTTGTTAGAAACACAGAATCCTGAGCCCCAACCATGGGAAGTCTGATTCAGGAGTTCTGAGTTTAGTCCCAGAAATCTGCAGTTTATAACAAGAACAAGCTCCCTCGGGTTATTCTGATTCGGGCAGTCTGCCCACCATGCCTGACATTGGCTTAGCACTTTACCCACATTGTCTTTTTAACTCGCCCCCCACCGCAACCTCCACAAGGCAGTAGAGATGATGGATCGCCCAGAAACAGGAAGGTAAAATCAGGAAACAGGCCCAGAAAGGTAAAATCACTTGCCCTTCGTAATTACAATCATAGCTGACCTTTATTCAGTGCTTCCTGTAGGCCATCTTACTCACCAGCTTACCATTCTAAGGACTTTACACCTTGCTTATAACAGTCCTGGGGAGTGTGTATTGATGTTCTCCGTTTGGGGCAACCAAGGCCACGATGGGGAAAGTTATTTGATGTCACATAACGAGGAAGTGTCAGGGCCACAGTTTCAAACCACGTCTGATTCCATGGTGCTCTGCTGCCTGCAAATCAGCCAAATGCCCCCGAAATTTAAAAAGTTTGTGCTAGGAGTTAGATAAAGATATGGGGAAACAGGCACTCAGACAAGCCTAGTGATAAGTCAATATAATTTTATAATGGAAAGCAAATTGGCATGATATATCAAAAGTCTTGAAAATATGGATAGCCTTTGTCCGAACAATCTCACTAGTAGAAAAGTCCCTAAGGAAATCATCTTGGGTTTATAAAGCTGTGGGAGGTTAAAACAGGACTGAAAAAGGATCCAGAGTCAACAGTGAAAGGAGGAATATTTTCTGTTCGAGCTGACATGTTAAAGGAAAGGAGAGTGGTTTCCAGAGCATCTGCAGCAGCAGGTTACTGGAGGGCAGCAGAGGGAGGTGAGAGCCCTCATGCCAGGCTGAGAGTTGGCTCTGAGGCTGGGGAAGTGTGGGCCAGATGGAAGGGGGACCCCAGCTCCCAGCCCTTCCTCTTCTCTCCCTCCTCAGGACCCTGCCCACTCTGCTGGCTTCCACCCCAGTGGCTCTGTCCTGGCCATTGGCACGGTGACTGGCAGGTAAAGCTGATGGGCATTTGGGGAGGGCTTCTCTGCTTCCCCCAGGAACTATCCCTTGATCACCTCCCCCCGCCTTCCCTACTGCCCCAAAGCTTACAGAGAATGATAATTAGGTACCAACTGTTTACCAGGCCTTGATCTCCCAACATTCCTCTGGAGTCAGCCTCTCTCCCTAATCTTTTCTGGGGTCCTTCCCTCAGGCCCCACAGATTGCCACCCTTCTCTACCAGATCAGCTCACCCCTCCTCTCCCACCATGCCTTCTCCTTAAAGATGGCTGCTGCTGGACACAGAGACCCATGACCTGGTGGCCATCCATACAGATGGGAATGAACAGATCTCAGTGGTCAGCTTCTCTCCAGGTAAGGGGATGGGGCCGGGGAGGGGACCTTGGAGAGGCCAGGCCTGGGAACTGAAGCTCAGAGTTACTGGCAGGGGGAAGGGGTGGAGTCTGTGTGGCACAGCCTAAGGGCGGGGCCAGGCCTGTGGCAGGGATGGAACTTGGGACTACTGAGGAGTCTGGGATAGTGGGGGGCTGAATCTGAGAGAGGAGGGGTAGAGCCTGGGTGCCTCCTCATAGCCCCCTCCCCCTCCCCCAGACGGGGCGTACCTGGCCGTGGGCTCCCACGACAACTTGGTGTACCTGTACACGGTGGACCAGGGCGGCCGCAAGGTCAGCCGCCTGGGCAAGTGCTCGGTGAGTGGGCAGTGGCCCCCAGCCCGCGCCGCCACCCCATCCAGGGGGTGCAGAATTAACCAGTTTTCTACCTCAAGGGAGCACAGCTTCAACACTCAACTGACTGCCCTGATCACATCAAGGAGTTTTAGCCCCGCCCACACATTTACCCTCTCCTGTGTTTCAAGCCCGTCCCTTTGTGTAGCCCCACCCCTCACGTTCTAAGCACACCCTCTGTGTAGCCCAGCCCCTTGCATTCGAAGCCCGCCCCTCTGTGTCTAGCTCTGCCCACTTGTTCTAAACTCCCCCTTGTGTTCTAAGCCCTATTTGTCTAGCCCCGCTCATCGCAGTCTGGCCCCGCCCATGATAGTGTGGCCCCGCCCCCACACCCCAAAGGCTTGTGTATCTTTCCTCGAGACCCCCTGTGTTTTCACCCTACCTTTGTATTTTGCCTTCCACCCATCCTGGTCTGATCCTACCCGCTCCAGCTCTAACTCCACCCCTTCCCTCCCCTGCAGGGCCATTCCAGTTTTATCACCCACCTGGATTGGGCCCAGGACAGCAGCTGCTTCGTCACCAACTCTGGGGACTACGAGATTCTGTACTGTGAGTTCTCTGAAACCCAAAGGCATTCCTCCTTCAGCCTCTCTATTGCGTGTGCGATTTGCATAGCCTTCCCTGGGTGCTGGAAGGGGAAGCAGGGGCTTCAAGTCCCTTCTCCTCTGGCTGTTTTATTCAGGGGTTGATCTGATTGGCTGGTCTCCTGGCTTCTGGTTTCCTCCCTGGTGGACCCAGCTTTTAACCAGTTCCTCCCCCTCCGGGTTGGATGGCTGGGGTACAGGTTTCTAAGCAGATACCCCTGCTCTCGTCTTGAGATGTCACCACCCAGGATCTAGCGCCAGTCTGGAGAGGTAGAATAAGCCCTGGGACCTTAGCCTCCTGTGTCGGACCTCAGTGCCCATTGTCTGTGAAATGGATGAATTAAGTCAGTAGTTCTTTCCGTTTGGTTTTTGGTTTCTGGTTTTCTTGGCCGCGCCGCGCAGCTTGCCGGATCTTAGTTCCCCGACCAGGGATCGAACCCGTGCCCCCTGCAATGGAACCGTGGAGTCCTAACCACTGGACCACCAGGGAATTCCCAGTAGTTCTTTCTGCTCTGAACACCTCCTCCCATTTTCTGCCCCAGGGGACCCAGCTACCTGTAAGCAGATCACTACTGCAGATGCTGTGAGGAACGTGGAATGGGCCACGGCTACTTGTGTCCTGGGTTTTGGCGTGTTTGGTAAGTTCTGGAATGGGGAAAGTCGTGCTGAGGACAGGAGTTCCAAGAAACATCCCTGACTGGTGGTTTTCACAGTCTCTTATTACCTCTAAGGTAGGAAACTCATTCCTTTAGACATGTGAGCAGCAGTATTTTTATAAGAGGAAAGGTTAGGGTGAGGTGACTACTCAGGTCCCTTGGAACTGTAATGAAATGAGACCAATTGGGGGTGTCACCTGGCCCAGGGAGATTCACACAGCCTGTGTCCCAGTCACCCATTCATTCAGGCATTAATGCACTCAACACATACCCCCTGAGCACCTCTGTGCCCAGCTGGGCAGTGCTGAGACCCAGTGGTGACCACGACAGCCCTGACCCTGCCATCATGGGTCTCACAGTCCAGTGGAAGAGAGAGACCTGTCCCCAGACCACCCAGAGTAGACTGGGCTGGGACAAGGAAGTCCAGAGAGGACATGTGGCCCCAGCCTAGGAGGGAGTCAGGGAGGGCTTCCTGGAGGAAGGGACATCCAAACTGGATCTGCAGGATGAGGAGTTAGGTTCTAGGGTGGTGAAGAGGGAAAGCAGTGGCTAGTCGAAGGGAATAATAGCCATGTATAAAAACCTGGAGGTGACAGAGCTTGGTATTTGGAGAAATGCAAGAAGGCAGGATGGCTAAATCATTGCAGAGTTCAAGGGAAGCACTGGTAAGGGCAAGGCTGGAGCAGTGTGGGGGACAAGGCAGAGCTTGGGGGTCATGGTGAGAAGCCTGGGCCATGGGAGCTTTTTTTTTTTTTTTTTTTTTTTTTGTGGGATCTTAGTTCTCTGACCAGGGATTGAGCCCAGGCCCTCGGCAGTGAGAGCGTGGAGTCCTAACCATTGAACCGCCAGGGAATTCCCCATGGGAGGGCTTTGAGCTATAGAGGGATAGGGTCAGATAAGCATTTCCAAAAGATTATTCCAATTCTCATCCCCGGCTAGAGACAGGCTAGGTGAGAGAAAGGCCGGGAGGCTGGGGCTGGGGCCTACTCGCCTTGGGGGTCCCTGGCCCCAGCTACCATCTTACCACCAGCCACCCCCAATCTTGCCCGCAGGGATCTGGTCTGAGGGAGCAGATGGTACTGACATCAATGCCGTGGCCCGTTCCCATGATGGGAAGTTGCTGGCTTCAGCTGATGACTTTGGCAAAGTCCACCTGTTTAGCTACCCCTGCTGTCAGCCTCGAGTGAGTCCCTGTGGGGGGCTGGCAGGGTGGAGGTACCAAGCAGCACTGCAGGCAGGATTAAGGCAGCCCTTTCCGGATCCCAGTTTCACCATCTGTACAAGGAGGGCAGTGGCTTGATCCCAGGGGCCTTTCTTAACTTGAAAGTCGATAAATTACCAAGTCTGTAGTGCTAAAGCTCTGAGCATCTGCATTGTGAGATCTTTGGTTCTTTTTCCTATTAACTCAAGAAATATTTATTGAGCACTTACCAAATGCCTGGGCCCAGGGAATACAGCAGTGAACAAGACAGATGACCTCCTTTCACTTCCTTCTTTCCGTATCACAGGCTCTCAGCCACAAATACGGCGGACACAGCAGCCATGTGACAAATGTGGCCTTCTTGTGGGATGACAGTGTGGCCCTGACCACAGGGGGCAAGGACACCAGCGTGCTGCAGTGGCGGGTGGTCTGACCTGGCGGGTGGGGGGGTTTCCCAGGAACATGGGGCTCAGGTAGAGTCAGGTGGCAGGGTTGGAATTCTATTTTCGGGAGATGTCTATTGCCGAGTAGAGTAATATATACCCAGAGTATGTCTATAGCAAAGGGGGTTACGGGGGTGGGAGGGTGGACTGACAGACAGAAGTCTCTATTTATTGGGGTGGGAAAAGGGGTCACATTGCTTTGGGGGAGGCATTAGGGTGTTTGGTTTGGGGTGTTTTTTAAGTTTATTATTTTATATCATCTGGAAATAAAAACACGTGCACTGAGGTGGAGTGTCAGGGTCTGTATATATGGTGTGTCCATAGATTGAGTGTGTCTATAAGTGTATGTGTACGAGGTGTGTGTGTGTGTGCATATTTTACAGCGTTTGTGATGAGACACCATTATCAGGTCTTTATTCGTCTTTAAGCTTGACAGAAACCAAGCTTGCTCTAACTTAGGCCAGAGGAGGACTCAGTTGATCGACATTGCCAAACAAGGAAGGGCAGTTGTCCCCTCTGGCCTTCAGGGCCATCAAACCAAGGATTTGAGGGCAACCAAGGTACTCCGTACCTTCTCTCACCTTCTGCAAGTCAGCATGTTTCTCTGGGACCAGCATTCTCCACACCACGGAAGGATGGCACCCAGCAGCTTGAGCCCCAAGTCCAAAAATCCCAGGGAAGGGCTATGATTGGCCCATCTGCAGATCTATCAACGTGGCCTGTTGTTTGGCCTGCTGTGATTGGTTCCACTTGGGTGAAGGCCAACCCTGGACCAATGACTGTGGCCAGGAAGATGGAATCATGTAAAAACACGGAAACCTCCACTTGAACCACGAGGTTGAAACAAGGCAAGGAAAGTTTTCAGAGAAGTGCGCTGATGACACTATAGACGGCTAGGAGATGGGGTATGAGGATTCTGGGTAGCAAGAGACAGAAACCTAACTTCATCCAGCAGAAACAATAAGAAGCAATTGCCAGGTCATGGAACTGCGTCATCCGGGAGGGACCCAGCTAGATTCAGGGGGCTCAGATGTGATTGGGGTTTTCCTTTTGGGGATTTCTCAGTGTAGTATCTGTAACTTTGAGCAAATTTTTAACTTTAACTTTGTATCGATGTATGTTACGTGCAGAGAAGTACGCTCATCATAAATGTGTAATCACAAACTGATCCCATCCATGCAGCCAGCTCCCAGATGAAGAAGTAGAACATCCCCAGGCCCCAGAAAGCGTCCTTGTGCCCCTTCCTAGTCATTGCGCACCACCGCCCGGCCCCCGCCAGTAATTGCTATCCTACTTCTCACACCATAAAACAGTTTTACCCATTTTTGTACTTTAAATCAGAGGTCAGCAGACTGTTTCCGGAAAGGGCCATATAGTAAATATTTTAGATTTTATGAACCACTCAGTCTCTGTTCCAGCTAACTCTGACATTGTCGTGTGAAAGCAGTCACAGACAATGCAGGCATGAATGAGCTTGGCTGTGTTCAAATAAAACTATGGATACTGAAACTTGAGTTTCTCAACATTTTTGCGTGTCATGAAATACTATTGTTTTGATTTTTTTGGAACCACTTAAAAATGTGAAAACCATCTTAGCTCACGAGCCATGCAAAGACAGGCGGTAGACAGGGTTCGGTCCACAGTGGTAGTTTGCTCACCTTTGCTTTAAATAGATGGAATCAGAGAGTATGAACTCTTGGATCTGGCTTCTCCCCTTGAGCGGGTTTCTTAAGCCTCTCAAGGCCTCAGTTTCCCAATGTATAAAATAGAAGTTAATAATAGCACCTGCCCCATAGGGGTGCTGTGAAAATGAGTTAAATAGACGGCAAAAGCTTAGGACAGTGCCTGGCACATAGCAAGCTCTCTACAAATGTTAGCTGATTATTTTTACACTGTTGAGAACACAGACGCTGTGGCTGCAGGCATTCTGCCAGGCCACATGGTAACAAAGCCAGAGGAAGTCTTTCTCTCATACCACTCAACCGTCTCCAGGAGTAATCTGATTGGCTCACCTTGGATCATGTGGCCAATCTCCATGGCCTAGGGAATGGGGTCATCTGATTGGCCAGGCCTGGGTCACGTGCTCATCTTTTTGCTTAGGAAGGGGTTAGTGTACCTGGGACTGACAGCGCCACCTAAACCTCACAGAATGGGTGGGGGAGTTCTCCCAAAGGAAGGGGGATGGTGAAACGCTCGAGCAGGAGACGGAAGCTACCAGCAACCTCAGCATATTTATGTCAAGGTGGGCGACACCCTGGAGGGCAGGGTCAATAATGTTTCTGGGAGTTTGAAGACCCCTATTCCCAGTATCTATTGCTTCAGAACAAAGCATTCCAAAACTTAATGGCTTAAAACAACAACCATTTTGTTATCACTCATAGTTTGGTGTTAGCCATTCACCCATGATGGAAGTTTGGGTTGTGTCCATCGTTTGCTATTGCGAATAAGGCTGTGATAAACATTTATATACAAGTTTCTATTTGGACATATGTTTTCATTTCTCTTGGGTATATACCTAGGAGTAGAATTGCTGAGCCATATGGTAATTCCGTATTTAACTTTTTGAGGAACATGTGTGTGTGTGGTTTTAATTAAACAATTTTGAAATAATTATAGACTCAGGGGAAGTTGCCAACATAGTACAGAGAGGTCCTCTATACCCTTCATCCAGTTTCCCCCAAAGGTAACATCCTGTATAACTACAGCACAATACCAAACTTGGAAACTGACACTGGTGAATCTACAGACCTTATTCAGATTTCACCATTTTTACATGCCCTCCTGTTTGTGTGCATGCGTGTGTGTGTGTGTGTGTGTGTGTGTGTGTGTGTGTGTATGCAGTTTTATGACATGTATAGATTTTTTCCAAGGGGATTCCAGCAAAGGTTAGAAACTCCCTTTTGTTTCCAAAGTATTCCCAAAGTATACCTGCTGTCTGTATATATGTATGTTTGCTCTCTAGTCTTTAGCTAGTTAACAAACCCTAATAAGTTCAATGAGTTCTGCCATCTGGGCTGATCGTACCTCAGGTACGGGACTGTATTCTAAGGGAGACCTTAAATTAGTGATAGGATACCTCTAGTTTCAGTTTTGAAGTATTGTATTAGAGAAAACGCCAGAGAAACAGAACCAGTGGGATGTATATATTATAAGGAATTGGCTCACTCAATTATGGAAACTGACAAGTCCTAAGATCTGCTGGGTGAGTTGGCAAGCTGGAGATCCAGGAGAGGCAGAGGTGCAGTTCTAGTCTGAAGACCGGCAGACTCGAGACACGGAAAGCACCAATGTTTCAGTTTGAATCTAGAAGGTAGGAAAAAGCCAGTGTTCCCGTTCCAAGGCAGTTGAGCAGAAGACAGTCTCTCTTACTCGGGGAAAGGTCAGCCTTTTTTGTTCCATGCAGGCCTTCAACTGATTGAGTGAGGCCCACCCACATTGGGGAGGGCAATCTGCTTTACTCAGTTTCCTGATTTAAATGTTCAGCTCATCCAGAGCACCCAGAATGTTTGACCAAATATCTGGGCACTTCATGGCCCAGTCAAGTTGGTGCATAAAATTAATCATTACAGGAATGATCATCAATTAAAACATAATAGGTCAGGGTTCTCATTGGGAGTCTCTAATAAACCTGCAAGAGGTACAGAAAGTTCCCCGATCGAGGTAAGACAATTGAGGTTTCCTTTCTTCTGTTGGGGCCAGGGAAGTGGCAGGATTCAGAGTGCTGCAGAAAGTGAATAGAAGTAGGAGAGAGAGAGGGTAACAACCTCAGAAGAGGTTGACCGGCTGGCTGAAATCATTGTGTGCTTTTAGTCAGTAATGATGTGCTGGATGAGGAATCATAAAGTCAAGTGGGGTGCCTAGAACTAGCCCAGCAGAAGCGTCAAGTTTTGCAGCCCCAACTATTGCCTTAGGACAAGGAGGAGAAGTCTGCTCTTGTTAATGACTCTTCACTGCCTGGTATGAAAGCATTTCAGTATTTTAACAACTGATAACAGCCCTATCAGTGTGAACCAGCTGAATATCAACTGTGACTGTCCAGAAGGAGTAGGGATTGAATTGTTCTGATTCCTTCATCTTTGGTAGGCAAGATAATTTATGGTGATGCTATCTAATTACCTCTCTCTCTCTCTCTCCTCTCTTCTCTCTCTCTCTTTCTTTTATGTTTGAAGCACTGACATTTCACCCCACTATTCTCAAGTTCAGTAGTTCTTACACTTGAAGGAGCAGTAGTAGAATCATCTGTAGGGTTTGTTATAATGAAAATGCACCTCCTCCCAATTCCTCATCCAGGGTTTCTAATTCCATCAGTCTGGGTGGGGCCCAAGAATTTCCATTTCCAAAGAGTTCCCAGATGCTCCAAGGACCACACTTGGAGAACCACTGCACTAATAGAACTGTAATAAGGTAACAAATCTATAGGCTTTCTCTAGACAGAGCAATACATAAGAATTTTGTAGAACATTACACACTTGTGTTTCCTTTCCTCGTCTGAACTGTACAGATGATCTCTTGGGATGGAAGGCTCAGAGCCTTGCAGTTTCAGAGTGACAGTTTATCAAGGCCATCAATTCCTAAGGGAAGGAAAAATTACTGCAGGAGAAACCTGCAAATCCCTCTTTGACCAGCAAAGAGGATTGTCCATGTGTCTCCAGGAACAGCTGCCTAAGCTATAACTCTCCAAATGTCAATATCTTTCAGAAGTGACAGCCCCCAGAGCCAAACATGAAATTCTAGGAAGGGGAGGGTGTTCAATCATATCAAAGGGTTTCATCCCCTCCACCTTTCTGGCCAAAGATCTCAATTAATATAACCAGAAGTCAATCATTCACTAATCTGTTGCCCACGAGGATGAGGATTTTGGCTTTTAAGACTGTATTCTCAGGGCCTAGCACAGTGTTTGGCATGCAGTAAATGCTCAACAAACACAAATGTTGATTAATCAATGAATGAATTCATTCAATATATGTAAGAAACATTTTACTCTAGGGCAGAGCCTGAGCTGGGCAGTGCTGGGCAGAGTGGTGACTGAGACAGCCCCATCTCTGCCCTCAAGGGACTCAGTCTGGTGGGGAAGGCAGACCCATCCTTAGACAATGATGACCATGAGGGGGCAAAGGAAGGCCAAGTGGGTATCAGGGAGGGCTTCCTGGAGGGGACAACAGACCTGCCTATTGAAGGATGAGTAAGGAATGAACCAGGTAAAGTGAGGGGAGTGTTCCAAGTGGCAGTTCTGACAGCTCCCTCCTTCCTCCTATTCCCCCAACAAACTGTGACAAGGCCCCCTCTAGGCTCCAGCAGCCCCCTGGACCCCTGTTCCAACCTTGACCACTCTAAGGTATGACTGTCAGGGACAGATCTGTCTCCCCCTCACTGACTGCCAGCCCTGGGAGAGAAGGGCCAGGGCTGTTGCAGTCACTGCTGTGTCCCCAACACTGCCTAGCCCAGGGCCAGGTACAGAAGCAAGGGCGCAGGGAGTGTTTACTGAATGAATATGAGAGTGGTGTGTGTGGGTATGTGTGTGTGAAACAGTTGAAAGTGTGTTATATGAAGAGGATCAAAGTTCAAACTCCTCAACCCTAATTTCCCACCCCCAGGAAGTGGCATAACAGCAGTTAAAGACTAGAGTTCCACTTACCCATCTAGGCCCCATCTGTAAAATGGTGCCTCTATGTATGGTTATTTTGAGGATTAAATGAGTTATTCACATGAAGTGCTTAGAATGGTACTTGGAATGTAGTAAGTGGTCATTAAATGCTAGCTGTCCTTATTTTTCAATCATTTCTGATCCTTCCTTTTTTTTTTTTAATTTATTTTTGGCTGTGTTGGGTCTTTGTTGCTGCGCACAGGCTTTCTCTAGTTGCAGTGAGCAGGGGCTACTCTTCGTTGCAGTGCACGGGCTTCTCATTGCAGTGGCTTCTCTTGTTGCACAGCACAGGCTCTAGGCATGTGGGCTTCAGTAGTTGTGGCACGTGGCTCAGTAGTTGTGGCTCATGGGCTCTAGAACGCTGGGTCAGTAGCTGTGGCACACGGGCTTAGTTGCTCCGCGGCATGTGGGATCTTCCCGGACCAGGGCTCGAACCCGTGTCCCCTGCATTGGCAGGCGGATTCTTAACCACTGTGCTACCAGGGAAGTCCCTGATCCTTCCTTTTCAAGCCAACATCCTCTCCTGTCCCCATCTCTTATATCCAGCCACTTGAATCACCAATACTTGCCCTTCCTTGTGACATTTCATGCCTCTGAGCCTCTGCACATGCTGTTCCCTCCCCGCTGGCACACCCTTTCTGAACTTGTCCATCCAGGGAACTCCTATTCAGCCGGCACAGTCCAGCAATCATATCACCCCTCCAGACCTCCAGGTTTCAGACCTATGGGATCAAAGTCTCCTTTCCTGTCCTCCAGCTTTTGACCCTTCCCTAAAGTCCAAGTTCTGGCGAAGTAAGTGGTCCAGCGCTAAGCATCCCTTTCACTGGGTCTCTTGGTGCTCTGTCACCCCCTTGTGCCCAGGCTCAGACCTGCATGGAAAAATGTGCCTAGAAAGTTCTGGGAGAAGTGCTGGTGATTCTCCACCGTGTACCCCAGGGTCACTCTCAGCCTTTCTCCTCCTGCTCTGGGCCCTGGGAGACTGCCCTGTGTGGACTCCATCCACGGGAGTCCCTTGCCCTTGCCTTCTGGTTGGGTTCTCCCCGTTACAGGCACTGACAGGAAATCTGAAGGTAAGTAGTGGGGGAGAGGTTGGAGTATTTATTTTCTGGGCCCCTCCCTGCATCCCTGCAGTTCTGGCGGTGGCTGTGTTCCTCTACCTAGAGCTACAGCTCCTGTGGGCTCCGCTCCAAACTTTAGCTTTCTGCCTGAAGGGTGGTAATGGCTTGGTTCTGGCTCCAGCTGGTTCTCTGGCGTCGCCCCATATTTTGTGGGTTCTTTCACCCTGCCAACCGCTCTAAACTTTCCCTTCATAAATGTTCTCACTTAAACTCTTTTTTTTATTTTTTGACCGCACCACGTGGCTTGTGGGGATCTTAGTTCCCTGACCAGGGACTGAACCTGGGCCCTCGGCAGTGAAAGCGCTGAGTCCTAACCACTGGACCGCCAGGGAATTTCCCCCCACTTAAACTCTTTGAATGTCTACCTGTTTCCTGCCAGGACCCTAACTGAATCACATTATAAACTTAGGGTGAGCCCAGGAGAGAAGGGGACCCTCGCCCACCAGTGTGCCCCAGAATTTCTCTTTAGGATGAGCTTGGGATGGCCAAGGGGCTCACAGGAGGGCTTGTCTTGAAGCTGATAAGATTTATATGGGGTTATTTGTGGGGAGGGGGCTAAAGCCTTCGTGACACTTCCATTGGAGTGTCTCTGTCTGTACCCTTGAAGGAGGGTGGAAGGAAAAAACTTTTATTCTTGTGTGTATTGCAGGTCACTTGGGTCCTTGGTTAACTCTCTCACTTTCTGTTTCCCTCAAGAGCCCTGAGAGGAAGGCGGTAATATGGTTCAGAGAGGTGAAGTCATTTGTCCAAGGCCACATGGTGAATGATTATAATAGCTACCTTAAACAAAACAGAACTGTTTCATTACATTTCTGTGAAGTTCTGGAACAGGCAACACTAATTTCCAGTAAAAAAAAAAAAAAAAAAGAAAAAGAAAAACAGAAAGGCATGGAGTTGCCTCTGGGGGTGAAGTAGGGTGTGAGTATGCCCTGGAAAGAGGCAAAAAAACAATGTTCTCAGGTGATGGAAATGTTTATGTCTTAATTTGGGTGCTTAGTCACATGGGCGTATCTGTTTGTCACAACTCGTTGTACTGCTCTCTTAAGGTCCAAGCATTTTAATTTTTATTTTCAAAATAAATAAAAAAGAATTTGCAAGCCCATTTTTGAGTGCTACATCCCAGGTCGGTCCAAAGTGCTTTGCCCAAGAATGAATTCTCACGACCAATTTATGAAGGACATGATGATAATAATCAGCAAATATTTCTGAAGCACTTACCATTCGTGTATTTACTCTCTGAAAATAACGTGTATGGAACGTCTGTCTTGTAGTAAACTAACCAAACACAAAAATGACACTCCTCCTAGTGGGGAGGCAGATAATTAGAAAAAAAATAAATAAGTGAAATACATAGAATGTTGGATGGTGACAAGTTCTATGGGGAAAAGCAAATAAGGCAGCAGGTAGGGGATCATGGCGTGGGGGTGTGTGTGGGTGGGTCATGTTTTATAGACTTGATGGTATGACATCCCCATGACAAAGGGACTGTGAGAGACCACGTTATCAGAAGAGGAAACTGAGGCACAGAGAGGTCACCAGCCTCAGTCTCGCCAAGAGGCAGGGCTGGAGCTGGAAACCCCAGGATTCCTTCCAGGGCTGGCCGTGACCATGGGCATGGGGAACCATGGGCAGACCTCTCGTTCTCTCCCTTGGGGAAGGGGGCATGCAATGATCAGAAAGTTAATGACTTGGGACTGGGGTCTCTGAAAGGAGGAAATAGTTCAGCTCAATGAGGGACCCCCCCCCCTTCCCCCTCCCCACCCCCAGCCGAGGGCTTGATCTAGTTGGAGCGCCGGACTGGAGGCACGGTAACCAAAGGGGTTAATGAGGTGGGGGTCTCCAGGATGGGGATGTTGAAGGACTGGGGGGGCGGGGGTATTCCAGCGGCAGGTGAATTTCCCCAGGGCTGGAAGCCTTTAGCGGGGTGAAGGCTTAAAGGGGTTAAGGGGGAGCGACAAAGGAGGGGTTAATGGGGGCGGGCCCGGCCGGGCCGGGGCGGGGCTTCGGCTGGCGGCTCTGGCCCGGGGGCCAGTAGAAGTCGCCGCCGGGTTCCTGCGCCGCCGTGGAGCCCGGCTCCCCTAGCCGCGGAGAGAGGCGCCACCTGCCCCGTCCAGCCGTCACGCGCAGGTAGCCACCGGTCCCTCCCCTGCCCGCGCCGGTCCTGCGGCCGCCGGGGACTGCTCCTCCCCGCGCCCCTCGGGGGCTCTGCGTCCCCGCGTCCGTCCGCTGCCTCAGTCTCCCGCGCCGTCTCCGTCCCCGCCCCTCTCTGGGGCTGGCTCTTCCCGGCGTCTCTGCGGCTGACTTTGTCTCTGGGTCTGTCTCCATCTCTCCGTCTGTCTCTGATGTCTCTCTGGACCTACGGTCCCTCTCCCTCTGGGTGTGTCTCTCCTTCTCCATCTCCGGATGTCTCTGTCGATTCCTTTATCTCTGCCTCTCCGTCCCTCTCTCACTCTGTTTGCCTCCGTCCCTGTGTCTTGATGAACTCTCAGTTTCTGTGGATGTCTCTGCTTCCAGCTCCCCGTCTCCCCGTCTCTGGGCATCTCTTTGCCGTTTCCCTTCCTGTCTCTGTCTCTCGGTATTCCTCTGTCTCTGTCTCTCTGTATCTTAGATCCGGTTCTGGCAACTTGACCCCGTCATCATCTCATTCCAAATCCTCGCAAATTCCAACTTTCCCCTGGGCTGAGGAGCTGCTTGGGAGCGGGGTAGGGGGCAGTAGTGTAGCCACCTGGGGCAGGTGGACTCTGAGTGCCCCTGTGACCCCGCCTCCCCCTTAACAGTCACCCCACTGCTCTGGAGGTCGCACCCACCCCACCCTCCGATTTCAGGAATTCCTGGCTGGGGGGTAAACTTCCTCCCCCACTTCCTCCCTTCCAGGATTTGGCTGGGTCACCCGTTAACTCCTTCCTGCCTTGGCTTCATTCCCCCCTCCTTGAGCTGGACACCCCCCACCTCCAAGCACGCTGAAGGACAGCTCTGGAATTTCGGTTGTGGGACGTGTGTTGTGTACTCAGGCGGGACGTGCGCTGGGGGATTTTCTTGCGGGCACAGATGGAGATGATGGGGGCCACATCTCCACCGCCCCACACCAGGGCCCATCACCAGCCCCACTCTTTCTGAACTCACCAAGGACCCCTCACAACTCTGTCTCTGTGGTTGAGCTTGACTTCAGGTTTGGGGTGAGGATGGGGAGGTTTTCCTTTCTGGTGGTGGGGCATCCAGTAGTAGAAAATGAGAGAGACTGATGGGGGGAGGGGCTCCAGAACTCTGGGAATCATAGAATCAAGAAGTCTTGCATGTGAAGTCTTTGAATGAAAGGACCCAAGTAAGTGAGAATGATCAGAGAGGAGGACCAGGAATGCTCAAACCTTCAAATTAAAGGTCCTTAGTATATTTGAATCCTTCAATCCAAAAAGCTTGGTGTTGGAATCTTGGCAGTTTTCAGTGTTCGCACACAGCCGAGAGCTTGAAAGTGCTTGCAGAGCCAGCTAGACCAAGCCCCCCATTTTACAGATGGGGAAACTGAGGCCCAAGAGCAGAAGTCCCCACAGTGAGTCAGTTTCAGGCTAAGGTTGGGACTCCAGTTCCACTGAAGCCCCAATCCAAAGATCTGGCTTCTTTTGCTGCCACTGAGTCGGATTCCTGTGGGGCAGGAGGTCTTCATAGGGAGGAGGGAAGAATGCCAAGGTGAGTGTGAATGGCTGGAACCCAGGAGGGAGCCTTTTAGAGGCAGAGGAGAGAAAATATTTCTAAAACCATGGTGTTGGAGAAGGAGAGGGGACAAGAGTTGGTTTGGGTGGAAGGGGTGGAGTTTCAGAGAAGGAGGGAAGAGAGGGGAAGGGGGGGTAGTGCAGAGATTAACTCCCGCCTGACTGTCTCCTGACCCTCCGCATGAAGCCCACTGCTCCCGCAGGACAGGGCCTATAATTTGGTTTGTGTCTAGACAAATAACTCAGCCGGTGTGAGCGAGCAGGGAGGGATGTGGCAAGGCTCCCTGGGAGGCAGCCTGGGCTCCTAATGTCCCCCCCAGGGGGGTGAGAACTTAGGGACCAGGTGAATGTGGTGACTACCCCTCCCCCATTGAATCCTTAGTATCTTAGAATTCTGCATAACCGTAGAACTTTAGGCTGCTAGAATGTTAAAAAAAAAAAAACAAACAGATTAGATAGGGAGGAAAAAGGAAGTGAGATTTACGGTATGTAGAGTATGTTCCCATTTCTGTAAAAAAGAAAAGGGAAATACATATTCGTGTTTGCTGGGCAAAGATAGTAATCACTGAGAGTTTAATAATAGATTGTGAAAGTTATAGAATGTTAAAAAAAATCATAGAGCGTTCTAACAATAGAACTTGAGAATCTTGGAATGTGAGACGCTGGGATATTGGAAACTTAGAAGGAGAAGGGCATGGAAAACCACCATGATAATAATAATAGAATGGAAGAAAGGTAAAGCTCTAGAATGTTATAATAATAGAACAGTAAACCAGGAACTGGACTAACGATAGAACCTGAGGATTTGAGAAGCTTGCAATCTAGATCAGAGGAGTAGAGTCAAGGACTCTGGTGTCCCTTTTAGGCGGTGTTGGGGGGTGGGGTGGGGGGGGATGGGGACCCCTTCGGTAGAAATGGGGAAACTGAGGCCCAGCGGAGCGGTCACGGTGGCCGGACTGTCCCCCGGTTTCCGCCGGCCAGCCGCCAGGACACCAGGTGGGGAGCGAGGCTTGGTGATCACATTTCGTCCCCTAATGAGCAGACCGGAGCTGGCTGGTCCCCCGGGGCTGTCAGGGGAGCAGGAGCCCTCAGAGGAGGGAAGTAGTGGGGGGTGAGAGAGGCGACCTGGAGCCTTCTAGTACAAGACTGGTGAGTGAGGGGGTGTGGGGCTCTATTACCTCTCCCTCTTGTCCTTTCACCGCCCCCCGCCCGCAGTCCTTCGGCCTTGCTGGACTTAGAGGTGGCTGCCGGGGCCCAGGGACTTATCTGGCTTGAGGAGCTGAGGTGCAAAGTGGGGGCAGTGGTCTGACAGTCCTTCCTGTCTCCCCACTATCGCTCCACATTCTCAGCTTATCTCTCTTCCCTGCGCCTCTGGGAGGGGCCAGCAGGGACCACGAGGGAGGCCTGTGGGACTGGGGAGCTTCTTGTGGGCACTGTGAGATTTGGGGGTTGACCTCCCACACACAAAGCCTGAGTAAGGGAGGCAACTTAGATCCCAGACGAACAGGGTCTTGGCTCCAGGGGGCTGGGCAAGGGAGTCAGGTGATGGAGGGGCACCCAAGACGCCGAGGTCACTTGCTTTCTTGTGGTGAGAGTCCGTGGATCTTTCAGCAGATTCTTAACGGGGGCCGAGAACCCCGGAAAGACTTGAGAAAGATTACGGGAATGCAGGGGGTGAAGAGAGAAAACATTCAGGTAAGGGGAAGCTTTTTAGTTAAGAATGACAGATCTATGCAGTCTTGACACATCATGTGACTTAGACAACTGCTTTGTGGCTCTAGGCCTCAGTTTCCCCATCTGTATCAGGCAGGGGTCAGAAATAGCCTCGCGCCCCCCAGTTGTGGCATATGGGCCTGTTGCATTGTGGAGTTCTAAGAGTCTGCCATTCCGCGCTGTCTTTTGGGGGTTTGGTGGTGGGCAGATCTCAGGTGGGGGAGAAGAGAGGGTTGAATGCCCCTCCCCCATGCCCACCATCCCCTCAAGAAGCAGATGGGTTGAGGAGGGATGGGAGGAGGGAGGGGTAGGCGGCCAACTGGTTCCCCCTCGAGGAAATTAGCAATAGGAAGTGTATTTCCTTTGGCTGCAGGAAATCAGTCTCATGCCTGTGTACCCACCCCAGCCTCAGCTGAACCCAGGGGTTCTTGAGAGGGTGGGGCAAAGGGAACTCCCAGCTCTCAGTGTCTCCTCCCATTATGAACTGGTTCATTCTTGTGTCAGTTCCCCAGTGCCTGTGGAATAGTAATAATTGTTCAAATACTGCACAATTTATAGACGATATCACCTCTACCAAGGATTTTCTTTTTTTTAATTAATTTTGTTTTTTATTGAAGTATAGTTGATTTACAATATTGTGCCAATCTCTGCTGTACAGCAAAGTGACTCAGTTATACACATATAGATAATCTTTTTTTTAAAATATTGTTTTCCATTATGGTTTATCACAGGATATTGAATATATCAATAGTTCCCTGTGAATAAATTCGGAGATGTTTCATCCTCTTCAGTTTTCTGGAAGAGTTTGTATAGAATTGATATTTTCCTTTTTTCTTCTTTTTTCTTTTGGCCGAGCCACGCAGCATGCAGGGTCCTAGGCACAGGGTCAAACCTGTGCCCCCTGCAGTGGAAGCACGGAGTCTTAAGCACTGGACTGCCAGGGAAGTCCCAAGGATTTTCACATGTGGAATGTGACTAGTATAAAAGTTGTGCCCCACCCCCCCCTTCCTATAGAAGGGGAAACTGAGGCTCCTGAAGAAGTAATTCCCTCAGTGTTACAGGCGGAAGGAGAGACCCAGGGCAGACAGAGGGGAGAGAGGTGTTTGGGTTTTTGTTTTGTTTTGTTTTTTAATATACATTTATTTATTTATTTATTTTTGGCTGTGTTGGGTCTTCGTTGCTGGGCGCGGGCTTTCTCTAGTTGCGTTGAGCGGGGCCTACTCTCTGTTGCGGTGCACGGGCTTCTCATTGTGGTGGCTTCTCTTGTTGCGGAGCATGGGCTCTAGGCGCGCGGGCTTCAGTAGTTGTGGCTCGTGGGCTCAGTAGTTGTGGCTCGCGGGCTCAGTAGTTGTGGCTCGCGGGCTCTAGAGTGCAGGCTCAGTAGTTGTGGCGCACGGGCTTAGTTGCTCTGCGGCATGTGGGATCTTCCCGGACTAGGGCTCGAAACAGTGTCCCCCGCGTTGGCAGGCGGATTCTTAACCACTGCACCACCAGGGAAGCCTGAGAGAGCTGTTTTGAGTGATTTGCTCTGGGCAGGTGGTTTCAGTTCAAAGGTAGGGACCGGATTGCACTGTTCCAGCCAGGAGCAAACCCCCTCTGTGCCATCTCCACAGGATCCAGGAGTCTCTGTGAGTCTGAGGTGAGGGCAGCTCTTCAGTCATGGAGGACCCGACAGCGGGGAGGACTTACTAAGTGGGACTCAGCCCTGATCTTTCAAAGTCAATTGTGCAGCAGATAGATCCTGCCCTTTTCACTTTTTCCCTCCCCGCCTCTTCCTCTGGGTCCCTGCAGGGACTCGCTTGAGCTTGAAGTGGGGGGTGGTGCCGCCTCAAGGTGAGCGGGAGCCTGTGTTGGAGGAGGGGCTGACCAATGCCTGTTCCCTCAGTCCAAAGTCATTTCTTGAGTGCCTACTGTATGCCGGGCCTGTCCTGGGTGCTGGCGAAACAGCAGTCAACACAAGGTCCCTGCCCTCCTGGAATGTCCGTTCTAGACAGACAGACAGACACAAACAAGATGCAAAGTGATGTGAGGAGAGAGCCCTGGGAATGGGTGGGCAGGACTCTGGGTACAGAGGGCCTCCCTGAGGAAGTGAAGGAGGTGAGGGAGCTAGTCGTAAGTAAGCCTGAAGGAAGAACAAAGGTTTTGTTTTGTTTTGGCTGCGTTGGGTCTTCGTTGCTGCGCGTGGGCTTTCTCTCGTTGCGGTGCGCGGGCTTCTCATTGCGGTGCCTTCTCTTGTTGTGGAGCGCGGGCTCTCGGTGCACGGGCTTTAGTAGTTGTGGCACGCGGGCTCAGTAGTTGTGGCTCGCAGGCTCTAGGGTGCAGGCTCAGTAGTTGTGGTGCACGGGCTTCGTTGCTCCGTGGCATGTGGGATCCTCCCGAACCAGGGATTGAACCTGTGTCCCCTGCATTGGCAGGCGGATTCCTAACCACTGTGGCACCAGGGAAGTCCAGAACAAAGGTTTTGACGCTGGAAAGAAGGTCCAGCCTTGAGGCTGCTGAGGTGGGGGAGGGGAGGTGGGCAAGAAAGTCAGCTAGGCTGCCCAGGCTGGTCAGGCAGTGCCTTGTCACCTGGGGTGAGGATTTGGGATTTTACCCCAAGTCCACTGGGAAGCTATTGGAGAGTTTCAAGCAGAGAAGTAACAAGAGCTGATTTACATGTTAGAGAGACCTTTCTGGCTGCCACGTGGGAAGTGAGTGGAGGGAAGTCAGAGTGGCAGCCAGGAAAGCCGTGAGGAGTCTACTCCAAAGTCCAAGCCAGTGGTGATGGCTGAGCAGAGCGGGCGGCAGCAGGGGTTTTAGAGACATGCATGGATTCAGGATTTAGTGTGGAGGTAGGGAGAGCCAAGTGGCCTTTCCCATGAGAATATGCTCAGGCATCTGGGAGGTTCCCATGTACCTGCTGTGTACCTTTGGGCTCATCCCTTCCCCTCTCTGGGCCTTGGTTTCCTCATCTGTCCAATCGACTCAACCAGTGCTTTTCAAAGTGTGTCCTGGGGATTCTTCAGAGGTGGCCTTCCTCCCGCCACCTCATTTTCTCTCCAGCACAGAGCAGCTTCCTCTGTCACTGTCTTAGATGGGGTTTCCAGCTGAGACGTCTCTTTTTTTTTTTTTTTTTAAGTGGTTTCACAGCCTAAAAACTAAGCTGATGCAAACCCTTGGATGGAGTGGCTTCTGAAGGTGCCTCTAATTCAGGACTTCGCTCCCCACCTCTCTGGGGGCTGACAGTGGTCCGGGGCTTGGTCCAAGATTGTCCTTTGCCCTGTCCTTAAAGGTCTCCGCAGGACCAGGAGGGTGAGACCCAAGACTCTCACTCGGGAAAGTCGGAGGGGATTGGGAAGAGACAATGAAGGGGGCAGTCTCTGAGGGAGGGGACTGCTGGCACTGCCCCCAGGGCTCCACCTTGTTCCCGACCTCAACCGAGTCCAGCAGCTGCTCCTCTCAGCCCTTCCCCGCCTCGCCCCCACCCCAGCCCCCTGCAGCTATGCTTCCCTGGGCTGTCAGCCCAGGGCCCTTTTCTGTCCAGTTATTCCTGGGTGAAAACTGAACTGCAGGCTGGAGAAAGGCGTTGCAGGCTGGAGAAAGCCGAGATTTCCCCTCTCCCGCTATCAGGACCTTGGACAGGTCTCTGGACTTCTCTGTGCCTCAGTTTGTCGAACAGGGGTAATAACGCTATTCCTCATAGGAGTCTTGAAATTCTAAAATTCATACCCGTAAAAGTGCTTAAGACAGGGTCTGCTATGTAGTAGGACTTAATAAACTTTAGCTGTTATTATCACCACCGTCATCATTATAGTCAAAAATGAGGTGCCCTGGGTTAGGAGCAGGAGGGCTGGTTCTAGCCCGGTTCCGTCACTGCCTTGCTGTGCATCCTTGAGGGGAGTGACGCAGCCTCTCTGGGCCCAGTCTCCCTGTCTATAACATGAGAGTTGAGACTAGTTCTCCATTTCCCACAGCATGATATGATACTTGTGCAAGTTTTACATGGTTTCTGGAAGAAAGTTTTAAAATCTGAGTTGGATCTTTATTTTAACGTCTGTTAGGGAAAAAATATATCTGGCATCTCAAATCTGTGTTTTCAGAGATCCGTTGCTTAGAGTGGGGCTCAATTTGGCATCGTTAGGGTCCCCACCCTCTGCAGCCCACTGGAGTCAGGGCAAAAGGGGTGTGGGGAGAAGGGGGTGGTCCATGACTCCTCTCACTGCAGTCTTCTCTCCCCACAGGTGCTGCAAAATCAACTCTGAGCTGTGAGGCGGGGCCACCTCATCTCAACTGCTCAGCTCCCACCAGGACCAAGCTGGAGCCCCGTCCTTGTCCCCTTTAAATTCCCTGTATTAGTAACCCTGCTCTGATCTAGCCCTTACTCACCTCCTTCCTGTTTCTTAAAAACCCTTCCCACATTCCTCAGACCGAGCCCTTCCTCTCTTTCATCCCCCACAGGACACCTCCTTTTCCGTAATCTTCTCCTCACTGTTTACCTTACTTATTTCCTTATTTCTTACTGGGGTCCTAGGAAATGCTAGCACCCCCATCCATCTTGCCTGGTCTTTTCAACACTCCCTAACTGTAGACTATCCTATCTCAACACTATCCCATACATTTCCACCCCACCATTACTTCAGCATGGCCACGCTTACTTTCTACATCCTTCGCAAATCTCTCTCTCTCACCACTGCCCACTGATGCCTTCATCTCCTCTATAAACACCCCCCTTAGTCAATTTTGTGTGACCCCAGTACTCCTCCATTTATGCTCTGATTGGGTTCATAAAACCTCCTTGACAAAGACCTTTGTTAATCCTGCCATCCCCCAAACCTCCCTCTTGTCGTAATTCTATCCCTCCTCCAACTTTTCCCTCTCAAGCTCTATCCTTCCCTGCCCAGCCTGGCCCACGATTCGTGGTCAGCCTCATCTCTTCGCTGTGGACTGCCTCCCACCATGTTCCCCTGAGCCTCCAAGGAGGGGGCTCAGGGGGCCTGATGGCCTCCCGCCACCCATGGCCCCACAGCCCCCGTGGGCCAGGGGAAGCATCTCAAAAGCCTCAGTGCCGAGGATGGGCAACCGCACGTGGGAGGGCTGCCACGTGGACTCCCTCGTGGACCACCTCTTCCCGCCCTCCCTCTACATCTTTGTCATTGGCGTGGGACTGCCCACCAACTGCCTGGCCCTGTGGGCCGCCTACCGCCAGGTGCGGCAACACAACGAGTTGGGCGTGTACCTGATGAACCTCAGCATCGCCGACCTGCTGTACATCTGCACGCTGCCGCTGTGGGTGGACTACTTCCTGCACCACGACAACTGGATCCACGGCCCCAGCTCCTGCAAGCTCTTCGGGTTCATCTTTTATACCAACATCTACATCAGCATCGCCTTCCTCTGCTGCATCTCCGTGGACCGCTACCTGGCCGTGGCCCACCCACTGCGGTTCACCCGCCTGCGCCGCGTCAAGACGGCCGTGGCCGTGAGCTCCGTGGTCTGGGCCACGGAGCTGGGAGCCAACTCGGCACCCCTGTTCCATGATGAGCTCTTCCGCGACCGTTACAACCACACTTTCTGCTTCGAGAAGTTCCCCATGGAGGGCTGGGTGGCCTGGATGAACCTCTACCGGGTCTTCGTGGGCTTCCTCTTCCCGTGGGCCCTCATGCTGCTCTCCTACCGCGGCATCCTGCGGGCTGTGCGGGGCAGCGTGTCCACCGAGCGCCAGGAGAAGGCCAAGATCAAGAGGCTGGCCCTCAGCCTCATTGCCATCGTGCTGGTCTGCTTTGCGCCCTACCATGTGCTCCTGCTGTCCCGCAGCGCTGTCTACCTGCGCCACCCCTGGGACTGTGGCTTCGAGGAACGTGTCTTCTCGGCCTACCACAGCTCACTGGCCTTCACCAGCCTCAACTGTGTGGCTGACCCCATCCTCTACTGCCTCATCAACGAGGGCGCCCGCAGTCACGTGGCCAAGGCCCTGCACAACCTGCTCCGCTTTCTGGCCAGCGACAAACCCCAGGAGATGGCCAACGTCTCGCTCACCCTGGAGACCCCGCTCGCTTCCAAGAGCAACAGCATGGCCAAGGCCATGGCAGCCAGCTGGGTGGCCGCTCAGCCCTCCCAGAGGGACCAGGTGCAGCTGAAGATGCTGTTGCCGGCACAGTGAACCTCGTGTCGTGCAGAGCCCCCACTCCTCCATACGAGTCCCACCCTCCCTTCCCTCCTGGTCCGGTGTATGCAAATTGTATGTAAATAAGACTACATTAATATCCATAAGCATGTAAGAAAATAGGAAAATAGTGAGGTTGATGTGTCACTGGTCAACCATCGTCCTCCACCATGACCCCCTAACAGTTCAGTAGAACTGTGCCTAGCGCTGTGCTGGGTGGTGCTAGTGACCCAGCGGTGACAAATGACAGCGCTGGCCCTGCCCTCATGGCTCCCACTCCACTGGGGGAGACAGATCTGTCCCTGGATAGTGATGACCCAGAGTGGGCAGGGCTCAGACGGGGAGCCCTGGGGCTGGGGGGACCCAAGAAGGCATCAGACCCAGTCTGGGGGTCAGAAAGGGCTTCCTAGAGGAGGGGACCAGTAGATTAACTTTCCAGAAGGTAAAGACAAAAAAGTTAGGATTACTTTCAACAAGGGGGTAAAAGTCTGTGACTCACGGGGATGGTGGAAGAAGAAATTCACCGAGTGCTGAGTGGTCACTTTTGCCTTTGGGAAACCCCCGGTCATATAGGGGAGAGAGAGAGAGCAGGACAGAGCATTTCAGAGTTTCAAGATAAACAGCATTCTTCAGGTCAGGATTGAGGAGGAGGAGGAGGGAGCAGAATCAAATGAAGGGCAATCAGCAAACTGGCTGGTGGAGCAGGGAGCAGGGCAGGCTTGGGAAGGGGGCTGGGGACAAGAGAAGGGTATTTATTCATTCATTCAAGGGAGATTTGTTTATACCTACTCTTTGCCCAGCCCTGTGCTGGCCGGCAGCTGGGGACAAAACGGTGACCAAGACAGCCCAGGCCCTGCCCTCACGGAGCTCACAGTAAATGAATAAAGATAAACATAACATTTGGAATCGATAAGGGTAATGGGGAAAAATAAAGCTGACTGAGGGGACAGAGAGTGATGCGGAGTCTGATCTAGATAAGGAGGTCGGGGAGGGCTCACGGAGAAGGGGGCATTTGAGAAAAGACCTGAAGGAGGAAAGGGGTCAGATGGAAGAGCATTGCAGGTCGAGGGAACAGCAAGTGCAAAACGTGGAGTAAGAGACTGCCTGCATTTGAGGGCCAGCAAGTACACACAGTGGTGTCGTGGGAACCAGGGCGGGAGGATGTAAGGAATGGAATTGAGACAGGCCAGGGACAGGGGCTGATATTATAGAGCTTTGTGAAGCTCTTTGCCTTTTATTCCAAGAGAAATGGGAGCTACAGAGGGGCTCTTAGCAGAGGATTGGGATTTGGCTTAAATGTTAACAGGATTCCCTGGCTGCTGAGTAGGGAACAGAATATGGGAAGTAAGGGCAGAAGCCAGGAGCCCAGGCTGATGGCTGGACCGGGGTCGGGAGGTGGGTGGTGGTGGAGTGGGGAAGGATCGGTGTCAGCTTTGGGATTTATCTTGAAGGAATTCGATGATGGAAGAAGCACAAGGGCCTGTGGGATTGTGTAACTCAAGCCCCTTGCCCATCCTGGGAAAAGGGTGACCAGGGGACCTGAACTGGAAAGACTTCTGGGAATGATCCCAGGCCCTACTCAAAGGCCGTCACCGAAGAGGCCAAGTGATTAGCCCAGGGTCACGCGGCCGGTGAGTCAATGCTGGGGCCATCCTGGGCTTCCTCTCCCCTCCCTGTCTCTGCTTCTGTTCCCATGCCCCAGAGTGGCCAAGGCTGCTGTCCTGGCTGATGGTGTTCCCCTCCCTCCCCTGGCCCTCAGGGGTCAACCAGGAATGGCTGTCCTTCTAGAACTAGGCTGGAGAGCAGGAGGAAACACACAGCTCTGGACAGGCCTCGCCCCTTCTGATAGGCCATCTCCCTCCCTTCCTCCCCACGGGTGTGTAACAGGCTCCAGGCTCCTGATGAGATGTGAAGGTCTCCCTACACACACACACACACACACACGCACACACACACACACACACACACACACACACACACACACGGGCACAAACACACCATTGCCCCAGAAGTTCCCAGAAGAGGTTCCTGGAAACCCTTCTCAGAGAAAGAAAGAGGAGGGAGGAGGGGAGTGAGAAAAAAAATGAACTTAATGAGGAAAATGGTTTTGCAGGAGGAGGGGTGGGTCACTGAGATGCAGGAAGTTGGGTCTTTGGTGTTGTGGGGAAGAGAAAAGAGGGAGGCCTGGGATCTGGGCGGGGAGGCGGGGGCTGGTAGCTTTCCCACCCTGTCTCACTGCTATAAAGCTACTGGGATGGAGATGTAGGGGAACAGAAGCTTTCTGAACACAGTCCCCTCAGGGAATCAGATGAAAGCCTGCACACTACCCCTCCACCAAATGCTCATTCCCATTCATTCAATAAATATTTATTGAGCACCTACTATGTGCCAAACATTGTTCTAGGAGCTGAGGAAACAATAGTGAATTATACACAAAAAAGTCATGTACAAGTTTGGAAGCTTCCTAAACCCATCATGGGGAACCTCAGCACCCCACCCCCACCCCAAGTAGGTCCTTGGGCCCCAGGCTAACACCCCCAGGGATCCAGAGAAGACTCTGGGCTGGGACTCAGGAAACCCCAGCCTCAGTTCCATCCTGATTACCTCTGGAACTCTGGATAAATCCTTGTCATCCTCTGGCTCCAGTTGGTCAGTCAGTAAAATGGGGGGGGGGGTCCCTAGTGGATGATGGACCTTGATGGTCCCAAGCTCCTTCACATCTTTAGCCCAGAAAGGATCCTGGGGAGAAGTTGTTTTTATGGAGTCTTGGCATTCTTAGTAATTTAGAATATCGAGGTTCACACATGTCAGTATCATCATTATTACAGATGGAGAAATGGAAGTCCATCAGGGCCAGGGAAGTGACAAAGGACACTCAGGGAGTCCCAGAGGATGCCAAGTAAAGCCCTGGGTCCCCCAACTCTGTGTCCTGAATGTTTGTTTCCTCCTGTACACAGCTTCTCTGTTCCTTGCACTTCCCCTCTCCCTCTGCCTCTTCGAGGATCTCTCAATTACCCATCAGCACCCCACCATCCAGGAATTTCTCTCAACCTCTTCTTGACCTTGTTTATATGATTTTGCTCCCTGCTGGGTAAGGGATGACAGTCTGGGACACGTCCTTAAACTCCTTCCTGAGCCAGCTCCCTAGGGACCCTCGCCCCCCAATGGAGGAAGTGGGGCTGCTTGAGAACGGTATAGTTTATTAGCCAAGATGCTGGGCTATAAACCTCTGCTGGCTGAGGGAACTTGTGCCACTCTCCTGGCCCCTCTATGGGCCTCAGTTTGTCAGTTACTTGGGAAATGGTTGGATTAGCTGCTTCTGGAGATGAAATGCACCCTCATGCTGGAGTTAGCAATAATAATGCTAATACCTGTACGGTAATAAGGGCTGTTTATTGGGTGATTGGCACCATTCTAAGCTCTTAACATAGTTCACTATGTTTTTATATTCAAAATTTGCATGCAAGGCTTACAACAACCCAAGGAGGTAAGTGTTCTTTTTCTTTAGTAAATTTATTTATTTATTTACTTATTTTTGGTTTGTGTTGGGTCTTCGTTGCTGCGCAGGGGCTTTCTCTACTTGCGGTGAGCAGGGCTACTCTTCCGTGCGGCGCGCGGGTTTCTTACTGTGGTGCCTTCTCTTGTGGAGCATGGGCCCTAGAGTGCGCGGGCTTTAGTAATTGTGGCACTCGGGCTCAGTAGTTGTGGCTCGCAGGGTCCAGAGCGCAGGCTCAGTAGTTGTGGCGCACCGGCTTAGCTGCTCCGCGGCATGTGGGATCTTCCCAGACCAGGGCTTGAACCCGTATCCCCTGCATTGGCAAGCAGATTCTTAACCACTGCACCACCAGGAAAGTCCCAAGGTGTAAGTGTTCTTATGATTCCCATTTTGTAGATGGGAATATGATGCCCAGAGAGGTTAAGTCACTCGCCACACACAGCAAGTAAACAGTGGAGCTGGGATCCCAATCCAGGTCTGTATGACTACCTGGACAGTTTCTTACGCCCAGTGAGCGCTCTAAACTGCGGGGGGAAGGTGCATTTGGGACTCGTTAGCCCTAATTAGGACTAATTAAGACTCCGCCTTTGGAGACGCCACCCAGGTATGTGACGTCACGGAGGAGGGCGGTGACGTCAGCCGAAGCGGGCGTGGGGACCCACGCACGCTCCGCGAGCTGCCGTTTAACGGCACCACCCTCTGACAGACTTACTTTCGCCGTATATTTGCATATTCATCGGAACGGACGCCGGAGCGTCAGCGTTGACGTGGTGTCGTCACAGAGCGCCCCTGCAGTTCCCAACGGGGCGTACGCACGTACGTAGGCACGCACAGCGACGAGCGGGCGGGGGAGGAGAGAGAGATCGGAGGCGCCCCTCCCAGTAAGCAAGGTTGCGCCTGCCCCTTGCAACCGCCAAGATGGTGGTGGGCGCGTTCCCTATGGCGAAGCTGCTATACCTGGGCATCCGGCAGGTCAGCAAGCCGCTTGCCAACCGCATTAAGGAGGCCGCCCGCCGAAGCGAGTTCTTCAAGACCTATATCTGCCTCCCGCCAGCTCAGCGTGAGTCTGACCCCACGTCCCTCCAACCTTCCCATTCTCTAACCCCTTTCAGGTGGTTGCTCAGGGGATGGACTTCTGTTCACGACCAATCACAGCCCGAACCGGCAAAGTCTTGCAGCCAGTAGGGAGGGTCCCTGGGAGAGGGGCATGCGGGTAGCCCAATAGTAAGAAAGGGCATGGGGTTAAGGGCGGGGCAGGGCGACCGCGCTTGAGTTGGGAATACTAGCCAATAGAGGAAAAGAGCGCGTGGAGACTGACGTCTAGACGGACCAATAATGTGGGGAATGGGAGTGATTTGGGCGGGGCATTCCAGGGCTGAGAGGAGCCGGGGTAGACCGGAGCTCTGGTCATTTGACCAAATGGGGTCATTTGCTAGGCCGTCCTTGGGAGGGTTCGCTCTGAAGACTCCACCTCGTGCCTCAGTTTCCCTCCCGTCCTGGGAGTTGAGAGGTGCTTATATATCATCCGTTTAGGACATTGGTTTGCCCCAGTTGTACTCCGGGAAATAGGCCTGGATAGAGGCGTGGCTCGGGGCAAAGTCTGGGGTCTGGGTGCGTGACCTGGGAATCTGGCTAAAGGAGTAATTTTAACTAGAGTGAACATTTGTCCATCTATTCATTAATCCACTCATACTCTGTATTTGTTCGTCCATTCATTCAGTAGACAGACCGTGCTGTCTTTTTCTGGGCTGGGAGACACATTTATGATCCATCATTGTCACCCCAGAGTGGTCAGGACGGTGTGAACTCCGGAGCTCAGAAAGACCTCCTGACCCGGGGGCGTGGGGTCAGGAAGGCTGTCTAGACGAGGGCTGCCTGAGCTGAGATCTGAAGGGCATAGTAAACGTTCAAAATATGAGCTACTGTCAAAAGACGATCTATGTGCTCTGGGCCTGTGGGAGCACAAAGTATGGAAATTTAACGTAATTTGCTGGGTCAGGGAGCCACCAGTAATCCATCTGTTACTTCATTTAGTTCGTGTTTACTGAGCGTCTGCTTTGTACCTGGCCTTGTGCTGGGCAGTGATGGTGAAACAGCAGGAATCAAGCTAGCCCCAGTCTCTGCCCGCAAGGAACTCTCAGTCGGGTGGGGACAGACCCATCCTTCAAGGTGACGACCCAGAGTGGGCAGAGCTTGCATGGGGGAGCCCACTGGATGCCTGACCTGACATGGGGTTCAGGGAGGGCTTCCTGGCAGAGGAGACCTCAGGGCTGGGAACTGAAGGGTGAGGAGAGTCTCACCAGACAACACGGGGACGGGGATGACGTTGAGGGAGAGGAAGGAGCATGCGCAAAGGCCAGATGGTCACAGGGACCACACTTTTTTTCCTTATAAGTTTGGATGCTTAACATTTGCTTTCCAGGGCTTGGAATTCTTGGTCTTTTGGTGTTTGGTTGGTCCTCTGCCAGAGTTGCAGATCTTAGAACGGAGAAGTGTTGGATTGCAGTTACTGAAGTGCTTTCATATAAGCTCTCTCATTTGACCCTCACGCTCTTTTTTGTCCCCATGTCAGGGAGGGGAAATGACGTCCCCCAGTTGATAGAAGGGAAAACTGAAGCCTTGAGAGCAGAGGGGAATTGCTGAGGTCACATGTGGAGTTAGTGCCAGAGGCAGGACTTGAATCCTGCATTCTGGATTCCCAGAGCTGGTTCCTGTTTCCTGCCACTGTCTTTCTCCCAAGCACTGTGATGTGTCTTAGCGTTGTGGTTTAGAAAGTGGCTGCTTGAGTCAGACTGACATGGGTTCCAATCTGGCACACACACACACACACACACCCTGCCCCCTTCTCAGCCAGGTGATTTTGGGCAGGTCACTAACCCCTCTGAGCTTCAGTTTCCTCCTCTGTACAGTGAGTATTATATAATAGTGGCATTTAATGGGCACTCACTTTGTGCCTTGCAGTCTGCTGAGAACTTCACAGCATTAAATCCTCACCAATTATTATGACGTAGACACTGTTATTACTCCTGTTTTGTGTATATGCTATATATGCATTTATGCTATAAATAATACTTACCTCATCATGTTGTTGTGAGGAGTAATGGATGTAAAGTGTTAGGTCAGTGCACGGCACTGGGTTGTGGCTATTGTGTAGATGTGATGGATACAACTGAGAAGAAAAAGCAAAAAATTTTGTCTTCAGGGGACCTTGCGTTCTCGGCGTGGGGGGAAGCCAGACAATAAAGAAAACAGTTAAAATGTAAAGTATATTAGATAGCACTAATTGCTTTGGAGCAAACATCAGGGATGCAGAAGGAGGAGTATTTGGGGGACGGTTGTGAAGTTTAGATAGGATTACCAGGGAGACCTCACTGGAAATATGAGGAGAGGAGGGAGCAAGCAGTGCGGGCATCTGGGGGAGGAGCTTTCTAGCCCAAAGTTTCCACAGGTACGAAGACCCTGAGGTGAGTGTGCGCCTGGCATGTTTGATGAACATCGAGGAAGCCAGTGTGGCTGAACAGTGAGACTGAGTGGAGACTGAGGGCCGAGAAGGTGGTGGGAAGGGGGCAGATCGTGCAGGGCCTGTGGGCCACCACAAATGCTTTGGCTTTACTCTGAGTGGATGGGACTCACTGGAGGGTCTGAGCAGAGGAGGGATGGGATCTGAGTTCGATTTTAATAGGATCCTTTTAGCAATCATAGGGTGAGCGTGGATGCAGGGAAGACATGACTACAGTAGTCCAGGTGGAAGGTGAGTGGGGAGGAGGGGTCAGATCCCGGAGAAAAATTTTTCCCCAACTACTTCTTTTTAAAATTTCAAACCCTGAGAAAAGTTGAAAGAAAGAATGGTATGGTCATCAGGTATATGCCCTTCAACACCTAGTTCGTCTCTTATTAGTCTTCAGCAGATTTGCTTTGTCTTCACCACCATATATGTATGTGTGTATGAATGTATACACACGATCTTTTTTTTTTTCTGAACAATTTGAAAATAAGTTTTGGACATGCTTCTAAACTCCTAAATACTTCAGCCTGTATCTTCTAAGAACGAAGGCATTCTATATGACACAGAACCAATGTCACACCTGAGAAATTTAACATTGATAACAATAATATTGATGACAATATTGTTTAATATACTGCTTATATTTAATATATAGCTCATATTCTGGTCCCCAAAATGTCCTTTTAGCTGTTTATTATTATTATTTTTAACCTAGGGTCAGCTCAAGGATCATGCACTGCATTTGATAATCGTGCCTCTTTAGTGTCCTGTAATCTGCAGCAGGCTGGGAAATCTGGCTCACTGCCTGTCTTTGTAAATAAAGTTTTATTGGAACACAGCCCTGCCCATTTGTTGTACATTGTCTGTGGATGCAGAGTTGGGTTTCTATGGCCCACAAATCTAAAATATTTGCTCTGTAGCCCGTAACAGAAAAAGTTTGCTGGCCCTCCTCTATAACAGTATCCTTGTCCTTTCTTGTGACATTGACATTGGAAAGGGTCCAAGCCAGTTGTCCCATAGTGTCCCGCAATCTGGGGTTTTCTGATTGCTTCCTCTGATTTGATTCACGTTGAGCATGTTTGTCAGGAACACCACAGAACACCTAAGGACATCACCTCAGGGGGCTCCTGATGTATGTTTGTTCCGTCATTTGTGGCGGTAACTTGGATCCCTTGGTTAAGGTGGTGACTGCTAAAAGAACCTTTCCTTTTCCCCTTAGTAGTGAATAAGCAGTAGATTTGTTTGAAAGGTAGTGGCGGCAGGATTTCCTGTGGATTGGGTGTGACAGGCAGACTGGAGGAGGGGCAGGCTGGACAGAAAGTACCAGGAGCTCAGTGGGGGACAGGTCTGGCTGGAGATGCTTTTCGACGTTGGTATGCCCTGACTTCTCATATTCACACTTTTTATTTTTAATTAATTTATTTATTTTAAAATTTTTATTTTATTTTTGGCGGCGTTGGGTCTTTGTTGCTGTGCGCGGGCTTTTTCTAGTTGCGGTGAGCGAGGGGTGGGGGCGGGCTACTCTTCGTTGTGGTGCACGGGCTTCTCATTGCGGTGGCTTCTCTTGTTGCGGAGCATGGGCTCTAGGCGCACGGGCTTCAGTAGTTGTGGCACGTGGGATCAGTAGTTGTGGCTCATGGGCTCTAGAGCGCAGGCTCAGTAGTTGTGTTCCTCCGCAGCATGTGGGATCTTCCTGGACCAAGGCTCGAACCCATGTCCCTTGCATTGGCAGGCAGATTCTTAACCACTGTGCCACCAGGGAAGTCCCTGGCTAAGGTTCTTTTGACACAGTAGGGTAGGCCTAGCTGTCGGTCTCCTCACAATAGGGGCCGGAGGGGTAGGTGTTTCTGCCTGAGAAAGAACAGTAAATGCAAGAAGCATAAATCATCGATGATGCGCTGTGTTGGGGAGACAAAGATCTTTTTCAACAAAGATTTCTGGGGGAGAGAAAATAAAAGAGGTTGGTGATGCCAGGAAGGTTGGGGCCACTCATGCAAAGTGCACCGCGGATGCTGCCAGGGGAACTGTGGGAGGTCTCTGGGCAGTGGGAAAATTCCAGTTGGTTTCCACTTATTCCTTTGGAGAACACTGGTCATTTTTCCAGTTTGCTACTCTGGTAGGCAGAATAATGGCCCCCCAAAGATGCCCACATCTTAATCCCAGGAACCTGTTGAATGCATTGCCTTACACAACAAAGGGGACGTTACAGATGTGATTGACTCAGGTATTTGGTGATTGGGAGAGTAGCCTGGATTATGCAGCTGGGCCCAGTGTAATCACAAGGGTCCTTACAGGTGAAAGAGGGCGACAGGAAAGGGACCGATTTGAAGATGCTACCCTGCTGGCCTTGAAGATAGAGAAGGGACCGTGATCTCAGGAATGCAGGCGGCCTCTAGAAGCTGGAAAAGGCAAGGAAACAAATTCTCCCCTAGAGCCTAGAGCCTGCAGAAAGGAACTCTCACCTGCTGACACCTAGAGTTTAGCCTAGTGAGAACCGTTTTGGACTCCTGACCTCTGGAACTGTAGAGAATAACTGTGTGTTGTTTTAAGCCAGTGCATTTGTGGTCATTTATTACAGAGGCAATAGGAAACTAACATGCCACACAATTCATTCAGGCTGCTGGGATAATTTTTTCAGAAGAGTTTAGCTCTGTGGTCATTCTTACAAGTTTTGGCTTTGGAGTTGGTTTCAGTTTTCTTTTGCTACAAAGCAATCTGACCTACAGTTTAAGGACTTTACACAGTGACCGTTTTATTTTTCTCTCACAGTTTCGTGGCTTGACTGGGCTAGCTGGGCAGTTCCTCTGCCAATCTTGCTTGGTAGTCTCTCAGGGGGTTTCAGTCAGAGGGCGGCTGGGCCTGGAGTCATCAGGAGGCTCTACTGGGATCTTGGAATGGCCAGTTCCTTCTCTCCGTCTCAGTGTTGTCTCAGGACCTCTGTTCTCCACGTGGTCTCGCCTCTCATGGTCACTCAGGGCCCCCAGGAGCTAGATTTCCATGAGGGAAGAAGCAGAAGCTGCAGGCCATTTCAGGGCAGGGCCTGGATCCACACAGCGTCACTTCCAGCACACGCTATCGGTCCAAGCAGCTCTGGCACAGACCAGATTGAGTGTGAGAGGGGACCGCACAGGGCGTGATGCGGACAGTCACCAAAGGCAGTTTGCCACAGAGTAGACACTCTTGGCTTGGCATCTTGGAGCCACTAATGAGCTGTGTGACTTTGGGCAAGCAGCTTGACCTCTCTGAGACTCCAAGTCCATGTTTATCAAATGAGGGTGATGATAGAACTCACCTCCCAGGATTCCTGTGGGGATCCAAGAGCCAGTGGATATCAAGGTCTGGCCCAGAGCATGTGTATCTGGTCGTTAGTGTTGGCTGTGATAATCTGTTCTTAGCATATGTGGGCATTACTGTCCAGAGGCTGAAAACCCTGCTTCCAGATAAAGGCTTCCTGCACTCAGCTTTCTGCTTTGCCATTTGCTGTGCGTCCCACGCAAGTCACCCCGCCTTTCTGTACCTCGGTTTCCTCTTCTGCACAGTATAGCACTCACCTCATAGGTCTGATGGGAGGATCTGTTGCGTGCGTGAATACCCTCAGCGCAGGCCTGGCACGTTCCAAGTTCAGTGACTTAAAGTGAACTCAGTAACTTAGTGGGGCGGAGTGGTCAAGAACCCGGCCTCTGGAGCTGAGCTGCCTACATGTGAATCCCAGTTCTGCCATTTTCTATGTGGCCCCGGGGCAGTGTTTTTTTTTTAAAATTAATTAATTAATTTTTGGCTGCATTGGGTCTTTGTTGCTGTGTGCAGGCTTTCTCTAGTTGCGGCGAGCGAGGGCTACTCTTCGTTGTGGTGCGCAGGCTTCTCGCTGCGGTGGCTTCTGTTGTTGCGGAGCACGGACTCTAGGCGCACGGGCCTCAGTAGCTGTGGCACGTGGGCTCCAGTAGTTGTGGCTCGTGGGCCGTAGAGCACAGGCTCAGTAGTTGCAGTGGTTGTGGTGCACAGGCTTAGTTGCTCCGCGGCATGTGGGATCTTCCTGGACCAGGGCTCGAACCCGTGTCCCCTGCATTGGCAGGAGGATTCTTAACCACTGCGCCACCAGGGAAGTCCCTTCTGGGGCAAGTTATTTAACTTCTCTGGTTAAATTGTATCTGTAAATTATATCACTATAACTCATATTCCATGAGTTAATATATCCATAAAGCATTAAACAGTGCCTGGCTCTTAAGTGCTGCATAATTGTTTGTTGAATGTATAGAGATGTCAGGCACCATTATTATTTTGATCATCATCGTCATCTTAACACTAAACTTTCTAGTGCATTCCTCCTCTGGTGGCCTGTTGCAACCAAGCAGTCAGTACTTCAGGCCTCTAGGTGGCGTTGGTCCCTCTTCCTCAGTCAGACCTCACAGGCTTGCCCCTAGCAGAAGGGTCTGGGCTCTCCCATGAACACTTCTAACTAGCACGGGGCAATTATTATGTTTGTCTGGTCAGAAGCTGGGATTGGAGTAAAGAAAAGTGAGAAAGTCAAACAGAGAGAGGGCAGTGTGGCTGAGTAGAGAGCCTCCTGTGACCTAATGCTTCCTAAAATATTTAAAGCATCCTTTGAAATGAATGGTTGTACCTGCAATGAAGAAAAGGGACTTCTCCCAGAGCAAGGAGAAAGCAAGAGCAAAGAGCCGCGGAGGGGAGGGAGCACGGAAGCCTCCTGATTGTCTGGGGACACTGACAGATTCACATGGCCTCGGGGACAGAGGCTGTGCTTTGGGAAAGTTGGACAGAGGACCGCCTTGTGAACAGCCAGGTCCTGGGGAAGGTACCCCTCAGGGGAAGTGTGAACTAAAACAAATCCCATCCTGCAAAGGCACACAGCCTTACATCTAGGTAGAGCTTGAAAAAGTTTTCCTCTGAGAACTGACTGTCCCTCATGTGGGTTTGAGGCTTAAATTATACTCTTTGAAAGGTCCTGGAAACAGTAGGCTGAGAATGAACCCGGATCTCTGTGCCCCTAAGTACCTGGCCAGGACAAACATAAACCCTCCCGGGAGGAGCCCCACCCTCTGCCTGGGCCTTGGAGAATTCCTTCAAGTAGAGTTCTGGCACGCATGAGCTCATGATAAAAAAATTATGTGCCGTACAGAGAAGCAGGCACCATGATCGAGAGTCAGCAGACACAAAATACGGCAGGTCAAGACCCGCAAACATTGTGGATGTGGGAATGATCAGATATGGATATAAAATAGCTCTGTTTATATATGAAAAGGATAAAATAGGACAGATATAAAAACACGAATGAGTACAATCAAAAATCACCAGGAAGTTGGAAAAAGAGCTAAATAGAACTTCGAGAAGTGACAGATACAACAACTGAAGTTCAGAGCTCAACAGAACTAAAGAAACACCAGACTAAATATAGCTGCTAAGAGGATTGGTGAGCTGAAAGGTAGATGCCCTGAAGGGAAAAATGTGAGCTTTGTGGCCTGCTCCCCTCAGCTGCCCAGGATCCTGATTGGATCCACCTGGGGAAGGAAGGGCTGGACACTTTATTTTTTTATCTATTTTTTATTTTTTTGGCTATGCCGCGCAACATGAAGGATCTTCCCAAACCAGGGATCAAACCCCTGCCCCCTGCGTTGGGAGCATGGAGTCTTAACAACTGGACCGCCAGGGAAGTCAGGGACTTTTTTTTTTTTTTTTTAATTTATTCGGCTGCGTTGGGTCTTAGTTGTGGCCCGCGGGCTCTTCATTGGGGCGCATGGGCTTCTCTCTAGTTGTGCTTTGCGGGCTCCAGAGTGCACGGGCTTAGTTGTCCCGCGGCATGTGGGATCTTAGTTCCCTGACCAGGAATAGAACCCGTGTCCCCTGCATTGGAAGGCGGATTCTGAACCACTGGACCACCCGGGAAGTCCCCATTTTTATTTTCAGTATTCTCCAGACAGGATCCGCGTGTGCATGAGCGCTTGAAAACCACTTCCCTGGAGTCTATTTATAATCTCCAGAGCACCACATCAGTTATGTTACATGACAGCGGGCTGCTGTTGGTGACCTCCAAACAGTTTTATTATGCTCTCCTATTAAGGAAACATTCTGACAGTTCTCCCCTAGTATGAATGTATGTGTGTGTGTAATATGAATGTGTATACATAGTTATTTAGGAGTCATGAATAGTACTGACATATATTACTGTGAATATATTATGTGCATTTAAAAACATTCAAAAATTGGAAGGGGTGAAATTAATATTTTATTTTTTATTTTTCGAAATTAATGTTTTAATAATAAAATTTTTATTTTATGTATTCATAGCCCTCCAAATATTTTTGCTCTCACTAAAAATATTTTCTTATACAGGCATTGTTAATGCATTTGGAAACTCTCAGTGTAACCATCTTTGAGAGTCGTTTTGACATTCTTTGTGCACGGCTGTCACAGCTGGCAAAGTCCTAACTGAGCTACAGACCAAATGAGAGAAGTGTGCCGTCAGCTGAATTTAATCCCCCTGCTCAGCTTTCATTCCCACCCTTCATACGCAGAGGCGTTTGTTGGAATTTTCTCGTGCTGGCCTTGTTAAATCTTCAGTCCTTGGTTTCTGAGCAGGACTCTTTAAGACGCCCTGTGAGAGGACTTGATTTGCAACCTGAGAATGTCCCCGGGAATCAATTTGCCCAGGCTGCAATGCGCTGCATGGACAGGAGAGGGCGCCCGTGTCAGTCCTTTAGCCTTTAGGTCCAGCGCCTGAGGATGCTGGCACCTGCGGCTGAGGGGCGCTAGAGGGCTTCTCTGTAGTCCATCTGGGTGTGTCTCTGTATGCCTAGTAAAGCTTAATTTCTTCTCCTTCTTTTCCTCCTCTCCTTCTTTTCTCCTCTTCCTCTTCTTTCCCTTCTCTTCTCTTTCTTCAAACCATACATAACCGGAAGTTGATATTTTCTTCCTATGCTCCAGAGAAACACCTAGTTCACCCCTCTTTGTTCACCTGTCCTTGAGACTCCTTGGTCTACCCCAGTGTTCTCGGCCTCCCAGGAAGTGCTTCTGTCTCTAGGGTCTTACCCCTTGTTTCTAACTTCTTGGTTCCTCCTTTGTTCCTGCTGCCCTGGCTCCAGCTGACCCCACCTCAGACCCCTAAGCCTCCACATAGCTGGTGATTTCTTCAGAGCCCCCCACTCCCCCTCTTTCCTCAGTGATCTTCCGGCTTCCAGACCCACCTCGGTCCTGCCTTTGATGAGCACACAGCCACAGCAGCTACCTTCTACTGAAGGCCTAGTGTGTGCTGAATTCTGTGCTGCGTGTGTTGCCATTTTTATCTCTTTTCTTTTTAAAATTGAATCAAATTTTTATTTTATTTGGGGGTTTTAGGGGTTTTTTCCTCTGAAGTTTTTTGGGGGGACTTAACTAAATTTACAAAAGTAATATATGCTTATCGTGAAAGAAAGAACAAGACACAAATCAGTTTGTGCTCATCTGTGATTAATCGAAAACCCAGCCAATAAATCTTAACCAAATCTTAAGTCTAAGGGGTGTTTATTGTTGGTGGAGGAAGGTGGCTTTGTGGTTGTTTGGTGGCTTGGTGATGTTATTAGGGACCTGAGGACTCTTTCCTTCTCTACCATCTTGGTGTTCAGGCAGTAACTCCCCTCAAGGCCTCAAAGAGGCTACTGGAGCTCCAGGCATCGTACCTTTATACTGCACTGTCCAAAGGGAGAAAGTGTGTGTGTGTGTGTGTGTGTGTGTGTGTGTGTGTGTGTGTGCGCGCGCGCGCACGCGTTTATATGTGGGACGGGGGTTCTAGGGAAATGAGAGAAAGCTCTTCAAGGAGAAATATATTCTCCCAGAAGCCCCCAGGGGACTCCCCTCACTGCTAATTGGCCAGAATTTAGTTGCATACCATCCCTTGCTATATGGGAGGGCAGGGTGGTGAATGAATATAGCTTCTAGACTAATGGCAGGAGAGGATGGAGTTAATAAGACAGTACAGAATGCTATAAAGTAGTATTAATAGTAATGAGCACTAAGGTTGTTGTAGTCTTTCTGTATATTAATTTATTCTCCCCACACCCCGTGAGGTAGATTGCCATCACTAACATACTTAAACAGATGAAGAAATGCAGCAGAGCTGTTAAGTAACCTGCCTGAGGGCACACAGGTGCTGAGTGGTAGAGCTAGGACCAGATTGTCTAGTTTCAGTTTGCACTCACCGTGCATGACCCCATTCCCAGTCTCTGCAGGCAGCCATGCTGAATCTCCCACTAGACAGTTAATTCACGTACAAGCCTTGAATGCACCAACATCCCTGCCAGCCAGGGATTATGATCCCCATTTTGAACAAGAGGAAGTGGAGGTGCAGAGAGGTTGAGAAGCTTCCCCGAGCTCACACAGCATGTAAGTAGCAGGGCCAGAACTTGAATCCAGGAACACCCGACTCTAGAGCGCACTAAGCTCTTAGCCTCGTTAGCTGCTTCCCTTGTGCCTCTTTTTTTTTTTTTTTTTTTTTAATTTATACTGGATGTTTATTTATTTATTTATTGGAGTATAGTCGCTTTACAATGTTGTGTTTGTTTCTACTCTACAGCAAAGTGAATCAGCTATACGTATACATATATCCCCTCTTTTTTGGATTTCCTTCCCATTTAGGTCACCGCAGAGCATTGAGTAGAGTTCCCTGTGCTATACAGTAGGTTCTCATGAGTTATCTATTTTATACATAATATCAATAGTGTATATATGTCAATTCCCATCTCCCAATTCATCCCACCCCCCTTTCCCCTTTGGTATCCATATGTTTGTTCTCTACATCTGTGTCTCTATTTCCACTTTGCCTCGGAGCAACTAAGCCCATGCACCACAGCTGCTGAGCCTGTGCTCTAGAGCCCACGAGCCACAACTACTGAGCCCACGAGCCACAACTACTGAAGCTCGCACGCCTAGAGCCCATGCTCCTCAACAAGAGAAGCCACTGCAACGAGAAGCCCGCGCACTGCAACGAAGAGTAGCCCCTGTTCACCACAACTAGAGAAAGCCCACACACAGCAATGAAGACCCAACACAGCCAAAAAGAAATAAATAAATTATTTAAAAAAAGAAAAAAGAAAGTAAATACGTTAGGTGGTACTAAGGGAAAAATGAAACAGGGAAGAAGAAGGATTAGGTGTAATGGGAGAAGGTATTTGCTCTATTAGAGTGGGTTTAGGAAGCCCTCCCTGAGGAGGTGATTACAGAGACTTGAGTAAAATGAGGAAGTATGGATGTTTGGAGAGTAGTGTTTCAGGCATAAGGTACAGTAAGTGCAAAGGCCCTGAGGCTAGAGCATGCCTGCTGGGTTCCAGGAACAGTGAGGAGGCCTGTGTGGCTGGGGCAGAGGGTGATGGGAAGAGTAGGAGGTCAGAGGTTAGAAAGGAGGCCACCAAAGGTCACTCCCCAGATACCCTCCAGAGGTGTTCTGTGCATAATTAGGTGTACTGTATGCATATGTGTAACTCACATAAAAGGTTGTGTACTGTTCACCTCGTTTTGTGCCCTATTTTTTTCCTCTTTAACTACATAACCTTGAAAATTCATCCCACATTCTTTTTTATAGCACTTGGTACTTAGTGTGGTCGTACCAGGCCCCTGTTGGTGGACATTTAGGTTATTTCTGGGTTATGCTCTCCCAAAGAATGCTGCCTTCAGTATTCCAGTCTATGTGGCACTTGGCAGGCAGCCTTCATGCTGTTGTATGTGAATTCACCCCAACTCCCCGCACTCCTGCAAGGAGAGTTTTAAGGGAATCCTTTCTAGAGCTCTAGCTTCACCTGACTTGCCTGAGGAATCTGCTGGGTTTCCTCCCTCCCTCCCTCCGTCCCTCCCTTCTTTCCTTCCTTCCTTCCTTCCCTCCCTTTCCGATGGCTCTGCTCCCAAGAAAAGAAATTATGGGAGAAGTATGAAAAGAAAGGCAAATCGCCTCTACCTTCTTGCTGATGCATTGCCCCAGGTATAAAAACAACCAGCATAACAAAGGAACAATTTGAAATATTGATGGCAGGAATGCTTTCCCCAGTCCACCTTATTAAGGCACGTATCTGTGGTCAAAATTTACTTTTTATGCTTAATAGTTATATATTAAATTGTGTAATATATGCTGTTTTGATCAGTGATATACTAATAGTAATTGTAAGAGTGACTCAATCTTAGAGAAAAATTTAAGAGCACAAGGAGTGAAAATTTTGATTTTAATTTATAGGCACATTTTTTGTTTCAGAGAAATATAATAGGACGTTTGAGCATAAAAATGTTAGGATAAAATTTTGTAGAGGGCTTCCCTGGTGGCGCAGTGGTTGAGAATCTGCCTGCCAATGCAGGGGACACGGGTTCGAGCCCTGGTCTGGGAAGATCCCACATGCCACGGAGCAACTGGGCCCGTGAGCCACAATTACTGAGCCTGCGCGTCTGGAGCCTGTGCTCCGCAACAAGAGAGGCCACGACAGTGAGAGGCCTGCGCACCGCGATGAAGAGTGGTCCCCACTTGCCGCAACTAGAGAAAGCCCTCGCACAGAAACGAAGACTCAACACAGTCATAAATAAATAAATAAATAAATAAAAGAACGTGAATTTCTTAAAAAAAAAAAAAATTTTTTGTAGAGAAAGTAGAATGTAGATTGAACATCAAGAGAGTAAGGAACAATGCAAACACTGTTAAAGAAGAGCTGCTTGGTGTATCTTTAAAACGAACCGTGGTAGGTATAACATTTGTCTGGCTCTTTAGTCCTTTGCATATGCTTAAAAAAGTGATGCAATGGATTTCTTTTAAAATTCATTATCTGTCATATGCCAAAAGTCAAGTTCTTTGCAATAATTTAAACTTAGGATGAAAAAATGGATATGAAGACTTCAAAGTGTATAAAGAGGGTGCATAGTTTTTCCAAGATTTGTTGAGAGTACACAGAAGCAATAAGATGCTAATTTGGCTCCCACACAAGGGTGTCTCCCTGTAATTATTCCTGAGTATGTGTCTGTGGGTCCTGGGTATGGGTCTGTGGGAGTGTGAGCTGTGGTTTGGGGACACCGTCCAGCTGCCTCCACCTTCTCCCTCCAGCAGCAAGGTCCCCTCCCTCTGCCCATGCACAGGGCTATTATTGTTGTTGATCTTTGCTAATCTGAGAAGTGGAAATCAATTTCTCATTTTAGTTTTAAATTGCATTTCTTTGTGAACAAAGTTGTATGTCTCTTCATCTGTTTAGGAGTCATTTGAATTTTTCAGTGATCAGTCTGGAGCCTTGGCCCATTTTTCTAGCAAGTTGTTGGGGGTCTTTGTCTAATTAATTTATAGAAGCTCTTTTGATAAGAAAATTAGCAAATTTTTTTCCAGTATCGTCATTTGACTTTGTTTATTGTGAGATTTGTTTGGGGTTTTTTTTGCCATGTAAAAACTTTTCCTTTTTTTTTTTTCGTTTAGTCAAATCTATTCATCTTTTCTTTTATGACCTTTAGGTTTTGTGGCATCCTTAGAAAGACTATCCCTTTCTAGATTACAAATGATTTCTCTCACGTTTTCTTCTAGTAATTTTATTTTTTTATTTTTTGTTTTTCATCACCTTTATTGAATAGTGAAAGGAAAATTATCTAAGGACTCTGAGGACAAAAGGGCTTCCATTATTGTCAAGGAAACACAGAGATGTTACTATAACATCATTTGTCCATTGAAGGTCTCAGCAGAAATCTTGGGGCTCCTTGGCAGCCCAGGTTCTTACAGGCCACTGAGCGTCAGATCTTCTGCCACCAGAAACTCAAAGAAAGAATGAGATAATCTTCTAGCAATTTTATAGTCTTATTTGTGTGTGTGTTTCAGTCTTTGATGGATCAGGAATTTATTTTGGGTGTTCGGTGTGAGGTAGGAATCCATCTTCCCCCAGCTGCCCAAAGGCCACTGACCTTATTGACTTAAAAAACTTTACAAGGACAGTAACCGTTCTGCCAAAAAGAGCTGACTCAAAACTTGGCAGGGAAAGGAGAAGGGAGATGCATGCAAGGCTGAGAATTCCAAAAAAGTTGAGATGATGAGGGGAGAGAGCTCCCAAAAGACCCTGGAGTATACGGGAGGTCTGCACGACCACAGCAGTCTTTTCCCTTGGAGAGGATGGGGGAGGAGTCCTCACTTGGCTGCAAACTCTGGAGACTCAGTGCTGGGGCTCGGGATCAGGGCTCCCCAGAGAGCATCACAGGAAGGCGTCGCACCACTCTCACAGGCCCCCGAAGCAGTCCCGGGACTGCTTGGCTTTGGCGCCGCACGTGTCCTTCAGCCATTCCCGGAAGAGGTCTTCATCTTTCTTTAGCACCAGAAACTAGCCAAGAACCACATAGGCCTTGTCAAAGCCCCTTTTCCTCCAGCTTCTTGCCCAGGACTTTGCCAGTGCCGGCTAGGCTTCCCACTGGCTTTTTCCCCATGGGCTCTGCCATGAAATCTCAGTGCTTTTGGGAGGTTGTCATCTTTCAAATATTCTTTTTTTTTTAAATTTTATTTTATTTGGCCATACCACAAAGCATGCAGGAATCTTAGTTCCCTGACCAAGGATCGAACCCGTGTGCCCTGCCTTGGGAGCGTGGAGTCTTAACCACTGGACCACCAGGGAAGTCCCGGGAAGTTGTCATCTTGTTCAGGCTTAATCCGCAGCTCCAGTCCCCGTAAGGGCTTCTTCCGCCACCCGACTCTCCCGCCGATACCTCAGCCCACTCGGGATCCATCTTATTTTCTTTCCTAGTTGTCTGTCCAGTTGTCCCAACAGCATTGATTGAATAAAGCATCTTTTTATCACCAAGCTGATATGTTTTTATACCTCAGACTTTTCACTTTTGGTCTCATTCTTTCAACATATCTCCCATGAGCATCTTCTCTATACCTGTGCTGAGTGCTGGGGACACAGGGGTGAAACAAACCCTGTCCCTGCCTTGTTTCATTCATCCCTATCTCACCCATGCATCCAGCACTCCCCAGAATCTTCTCTGTGCTGGGTCCTTTGCTGAGCAGTGGTGGGGACACAGCCCTGCCCTCATGGGTCTCACAGTTCAGAGGGGAGACAGGCCCTTCTCCAGACCATCCAGAGTGGTCAGTGGGTCAGTGCTGGGCTGGGGAAGCCTGGAGGGGACCTTAGCCAGTCTGTGGGTTTGGGGAGGGCTTTTGGGAGAAGGGGGTATAGCAGAGCTCAAGGAGCAGTGAGCCAAAGTGGAAAGATAGAGGCACAGGTAACAGCATGTGCAAGGGTCAAGGTGTGAACGAGGGGAATCAGACGAGGCTGCTGGGGCTGAAATGTAGACGGTGGGGCTGAAAGTGGCAAGAGCAGAGACTGGATGGCCATCCGAGGACAGATCACACAGGGCCACGTTAATACATTTGGACTTGATCCTGAAGGCAGCAGGGACAATATGTCCTGGTGACAAAAGAAATCAAGGACAGCAAGGAATTAATTTGCTGTATTATTTTTCAAAGAAAGTTGATTTCTGCTTACAAAAGTAACACCTGGGGGCTTCCCTGGTGGCGCAGTGGTTAAGAATCCGCCTGCCAGTGCAGGGAACACGGGTTCGAGCCCTGGTCCGGGAAGATCCCACATGCTGCGGAGCAACTAAGCCCGTGCGCCACAACTACTGAGCCTGTGCTCTAGAACCCACGAGCCACAACTACTGAGCCCGCGAGCCACAACTACTGAGGCCGCGTGCCACAACTACTGAAGCCCACGCACCTAGAGCCCATGCTCCGCAACAAGAGAAGCCACCGCAACGAGAAGCCCGCGCACCGCAACAAAGAACAGCTCCCGCTCGCCACAACTAAAGGCCGTGCACAGCAACAAAGACCCAATGCAACCAAAAATAAATAATAAATTAATAAATAAATTTTAAAAATTAAAAAAAAAAAAAGTAACACCTGTTCAGTGCAGAAGACCTATCTAGCCTCTTTTCTGTGATGTTGGCGTCCTGTTGTATATACACATTCATGGGTACACACTTCTTCTAGGAATTTCCCCCTCAGTGCTCTTTGAAACTCCTGTCTCTCAGTATTTGTCAAGAAGGGGTGATGACCTCACTCTGAACTCCTCCCTCAACTCTTTACAAGTGACAGAATTCTAAGCTAATGGTCAGATGCATAAAAGCTCCGGAAGTATATAGCTTCAGACTCAGCTAGATTCAGGAACTCAGACAATTCCTGGAAGGCACAGTCCGAGCCCTGGGCCCTGTGTTTCTCTGTGCGGTCTTCTTTCTCAGGCAGTCTCTCCCTTTGGGGATCAGATGGCCTCAGTAGCTCCGGGTTCACAGCCCACTCACTAAGCAACACCAGAAGAAGGAGAGGGCCTCGTTCCTGAAATTCCAGGAGAAATCCCAGGGCTGAATGCCAGCATCTAAACATGAGGGTAGGATCGGTTTTACCTGAACAACATGGGGGAACATTGAGGGGAGGGCCTTCCTCAAAGGAGAGTCAGGGGAAGTTTCCAGAAAAAGAGAAGTGGCTGCTGGGCAGATACCCACTTCACCAGGGCTTTAGAGGGAGAGAGAGGAGGGGTCTCTGTGTTCCTGAAGAGAGGAGAGGGGGCCTGGGAGCCACCGGGATGTCCTTGGCCTAGATCTTTCCCATCTCCCTGGATTACCAAGGTCACAGCTGAGCAGAGCCCCTTTCTGTACCTCAGTGGAAGGTGTGACCTCACTCTCATCAACTCCAGCTGGGGCCACTGCGGTTTACTCTTGACCTCTGTGCATTGGCCACCAGCCCCAGGCGAGAGGGTCAGACGTGTTTTCAGCATGGCGCCCGCCCCCTTGGCTGTTCCTGGAGTCCCCCTGCTTCACCCTCTGCGGCTTCCTGTCAGGTTGGGGAGGAGTTCTGGATGTCCTCAGCTTATCCCCACTCTCAGAGGGACTGGTGCATGCCATCCTAGTCTCTCCTAGTTCAGCTGCCTGCACCCTGGCCCCCCCCCAGACATGCCCACCCATGGGTGCCTAGGTCTCCTTCCTGCTGGCTCTGTCAGTTGCCTCTCAACCATCTGCTTCCGGCCTCTGGGCCTGCCCTGACTTGCTCCCCTCCAGGCCGCTCCTCCCTCTTCCCTCTGTTCTTGTGGCTTCTGGCTTCTTTCCGCCTGATTGCCATCTTAGTGGGGCTTGAGGGAAGAGCAGAGTATTTCGTCTAAACAGGTTTGACCACAAATCCTGGGTCCAGGATTATTTGTTGAATTTTTGGAAAAAATTTTAATTATCTGTTTCATTTTTGGTTTTTGTTTTTAAGTTCACATGGTTTAAGGTTCACAAGAGTATGTAGGAGAAATTCTCCCTCTACTTCTGTTGCCCAGGCACGCTGTTCTCCTCCACAGAGGCAACCACTGTTATCTTGAGCATTTTCCAGAAAAAACAAAAAACAACTATGCATTTCCAAGCAGATGCTGATATGCAACGCCCCCCTGCCCTTTTTTTTTCCACGAATATAGCAAACAGTATACACTGTGCTGGTCCTCACTGCTTTTCACTGACCATGTTATATGTTATCCTGGAGAGAATTATCTATCAGCACATAAAAAACTTCCCTACTCTCTATTTCAGCTGCCGACAGAATTATTGTAATTTATGAGACCGTAGATAGTCCTGTAGGGTCTTTACTGGCTTTTTATTGTTGTCATAAACGATGCTGCAGGACTAACGTGCCAGGCAAGCCTTTCACACCTGCGTGACTGAAATCTGTCATCCATCCCCAAAAGCAGAATTGCTGACTCAAGGGTGTGCAAAAGATTTCCACTGGCAGCCACGAATGTTCGCGAGGGTCCATTTCTTCCCAGTCTTGCCACCTGTAGGCTATTTCTTTTTTTATCTTTTTACTTTTAGCTCAGTGTAGATTTACAGAAAAGTTGTAAAAATGGTACAGAGTTCCTGCAGACCTTTCCATCAGCTTCCTTCCACGATAGCATCTTATATAAACACAATACAGGGAGCAAACCCAGGGAATGAACATGAGTGCAGTGCTGGTAACGTAACCACGCACGTCATTCACATTTCACCAGTTCTTCCACCCAAGTCCTTATTCTGTCCCAGGATCTCATCCAGTATCCTGAATTACTTGTCATGTCTCTGTAGTCTCCTTTAATCTGTGATAGTTTCTCGGTCTGTCTTTGTCTTTCATGACCTTGACCCTTTGGAAGAATACTGGTTAGTTAATTTTGTAGGCTGTCCTTTGATCTGAGTTTGTCTGATGCTTTCTCATGATTGGAAAGAAGTTCCACATTTTTGGCAAACATACCGCAGAACCAATGTTGTGTGCTTCTCCGTGCACCACATCAGGGGGTTCATGATATCAGCCTGTCTGATTTCTGGTCATATTGACCTTGGTCACGTGGTCGAGGTGGTGTCTGCTAGGTTTTTCCAGTATAAAGTTAGTATCTTTCCCTTTGCAGTTAATCTAATTTTGAAATGTATACGAATACCAAATCATTAGGTTGTACACCTGAAGCTAATGTAATACTGTATGTCAATTATACCTCAATAAAACATAAAATGAAATAAATCTCTTGGGGAAGACATATTGAGACTATACAGATAGGCTGTTTCTCCTCAAACTTCTGCCCACTAATTTTAGCATCATCTGTGGATCTTATCTGCAACAGTTATTATTGTGGTATTTGTCCAGTGTTGATTTTCTCTTTCCCTCTTTCCTTCTCCATTTATTTTATTTTATTTTATTTATTTATTTTTTAAATTTATTTTTTTTAATTTTTGGCTGCGTTGGGTCTTTGTTGCGGTGCGCTGGCTTCTCATTGCGGTGGCTTCTCTTGTTAGGGAGCACAGGCTCTAGGCACGCGGGCTCAGTAGTTGTGGCTTGCGGGCTCTAGAGCGCAGGCTCAGTAGTTGTGGCGCACTGGCTTAGTTGCTCCGCGGCATGTGGGATCTTCCCGGACCAGGGCTCAAACCCGTGTCCCCTGCAGTGGCAGGCGGATTCTTAACCACTGAGCCACCGAGGAAGTCCCCCCTTCTCCATTTATTAATTGGAAATCTACTGTAGGAAGAGCTCTCCCTTCTTCTTGGGGGCTGTTTTTACCAGTCATTCTGCAGTGAGGGAAAAGGGAGTTCACGGAGGATGTGGAGATTGGATCCAGGCCTGGCCTGTCTCCAATCCTGTGGTCTTGGCATTCGCAGGAGGAAAGAGGACCCGCTGGGTATTGCTGACGGTGACCTCATCTCCCAGGCCTGGAGGAGCACACCCCACTGTATCTTCTGTCAGCTCCCCTGTACCACACCGGGTGAAAGCTTTTCAATTTTGAGATTCAGCAGCCCCAGCCCAGGGCTAATTATAACAACGACAATGGACGCCCTGTATGGAAACCTTCTTGATGGATGTCACACACCCTATGGGTAAGGGTTATTATTAAACCCTTTTTATAAAGGAGGAAACTGAGGCTTGTACAGGGAGCGTCGCTGGGCCTCCAGCCTTGGAACCCCTGAATCCCAGCACTAACTCTTTTTAAAAAAATAAATAAATAAATTTATTTATAAATAAATTTATTTATTTATTTATTTATTTATTTATTTATTTATTTATTTTTGGCTGCGTTGGGTCTTTGTTGCTGCGCGTGGGCCTTCTCTAGTTGCGGTGAGCAGGGGCTACTCTTCGTTGCAGTGCACGGGCTTCTCATTGCGGTGGCTTCTCTTGTTGCGGAGCACGGGCTCTAGGCCCGCGGGCTTCAGTAGTTGTGGCACGCAGGCTCAGTAGTTGTGGCTTGCGGGCTCTAGAGTGCAGGCTCAGTAGTTGTGGTGCACGGGCTTAGTTGCTCTGTGGCATGTGGGATCTTCCGGTACCAGGGCTCGAACCCCTGTCCCCTGCATTGGCAGGCGGATTCTTCACGGCTGCGCCACCAGGGAAGCCCCACCAGCACTAACTCTTAAAACATCAGGTTATCTTGCATGAGGGAGCCAGAGGGAGTATGTCCCACCTTCATCTCAGGCCAGCAGAGGGAGTTGGAGACCCCGTGGCCCTTGAGAGCGCCCTGTTCCTGGAGAGAAGATTTCTCCCCTGTGCTGGGCATCCAGCTAAGAACCAGACAGCTACTCAGTTCACCTGTTATATTCAGGGCCCATTTCCACATCAGCCATAGAGAGCTTTCATCATTTCTGAGAGCCACTGCATCATCAGGGTTCACCTACAGGAAAGATAAAACCCTCCAGCTCTTTTAGAAGAAAGGATGTTTCTCAACATTTTATGATAAACATTTCCAAACATACAGCAACATTAAAAGAGGTTTACATTTGAACACCCACATATCCACCACAAAGATTCTCCCAGTAACACTTTACTGTACTTTCTTTACCACATTTTGATCCATTAGTCCATCCCTCTATCCATCCATCAGTCTATCTTATTTTTGACGCATTTCAAAATAAATTAGGCAGAAAGCAATTTAGTACAAAGAATGAGGCTTGCACAGTCATCAGAAGGGCTATAGGAAATGCCTCTTGGCTAGGCTTCCAGGAACAACACTACACAACTGACCCACCAGAGGAGCTGCTGCCTCTGAGGCTGCCTACTTGATTTTTCTGTTGAAAAACGCATCAATTTAATGCCATCAGGCGCCAAGAAGCCATGACACCCATGAAGTTGGTGATAGGACACTGGAAGTTCACCTTGGGAAATCCTGATGTCCCTAACCTACCTTTGCCAGCAGAACCCGTGCAAAGCTGCAGCTGGGGGGCCTGTCTCACTCATGTCTCCTTGCAGATCCTGGGTGATGTGTCTCATTGGCCAACTCTAACTCACATCCTGGGCCCACTGGGCTGGGCAGTCGGGGAAGTACCCTTTAGAGCTCTGCAGCGTCTCGGTATAGGAAAGCCCAGTCACAGGGGACTGTTACATGCACAAACTGGGAATCATCTGCTTCTGGCAGTTGAGTTGTTTCCCACTTATTACCACTCTCAACCTCACTGCCAAGAACATCCTTGAATGCCCAGCTTTCCCCTCTTGGATCTGTTGCCTCTCTGGTGTTAGGAGGATGACCAGGGGACAGGCCTGCAGCTCAGAATTGCGAGGAAGGAGAAGGTACAGAGAGGCGCTTCTGCACCACCTTTGGGGTGAACTCAGCAAACTGGGGCCTTCAGCTCAGTGTGTTCACTTGCTAACAGAAAGAAATCTCCCCTGCCACAAGGAGAGTTCTGGGTAAGGGCTTCCAGAACTGCATGCTTCATCTTCCCTGGCCATTGGGCCATCACCCTTTCTCCCCAGCTAGAGCTGGAGGCTTCTCGGATTAGGTCTGTTTTGCAGACAAGGAGCCCAAGGCCCAGAAATAGGAAATGTCTTACTCAAGATCACACCGCAGGAACCTGTGGCCCATAACTTAGATTCTTGGAAAGAAGAGGCCACTGGGTGACTCCAGGCCGTGTCCTCAAAGTGAAGGTTCAGGAAGGAAGAGGAGGGAGTCAGGGGTAGGGGACGATGCCTTCCCAGAGTCTAGACATTCCTCCTGTTGCGTTTGCTGCAGTTGTCCTATTCTGCCTTGGATTTGTCCTCGGGGATGACCAGGAACTCCTTCGTCTCAACTGAGCAGTTCCGATGGAAGGAGTAGTAGCGCCCACAGCAGCTCCACGTGCTGTCCTTGAGGTCCGGGGCCATGCTGTCTCCACTTGGGTCACCTGCACATCGCCTGGGGACCAGAAACAGCTCAGCCTGGGCAGAGCTGGGTGGCGGGGCTTCCTGCCTGGGGGTGCCTTGGCCCCCTCCCCTCCTCACTCTAGTTCAGCTCTTATCCCCCTTCTGGGGACTGCCGCTCACCTCCCGTGGTGTTTGTCCCTTCAACCGGCTAACGCCTGCTCCTCTTCCTTCCTGCCTGGCTTTGTCTATCCTGTTCTGTTTTATTCTCTTCTGTTTGCTTCAGTTTTTAATGGCTTTATTGAGGTAGACTTGATACACAATAAACTGCACATATTTAAAGTATACAATTTGATAAGTTTTGATAGACATGTACACCCGTGAAACCATCACCACAATCTAGAGAGTGAACATCTCCATCACCTCCAAAGTATCCCCATGCCCCTTGTAATCCCAGCCCCTGCCCTTGACTCCCCGATCCCCAGGCAACCACTGATCTGCTAGAGAGTAGCTTTCATTTTCTAGAATTTTATATAATTGGGATTATACAATGGGAATTTAAATTTGTTTTCTTTAAAGAGATGCTGGTCATCATACGCCACGTTGATTTTGCAGCTTATGATCATAGCTCTGCAGATGAAAACTCCCGCTTGGAAGGCTGTCATACCCACAACCCACCTCACTTGTTTGCCTCCCCTCAGAAGATCCCAGCCTTCACACCTCCTCACCCCTACATTCACCCTGGGGTTCTTGGCTCAGGGAGGACAACCCATTAAGAGAATGACCACAGCAGGAGACAGAGGAGAGAAGAGTGGGGACTGGGTGCAGGGGGCCCCGGGTGAGGTCGTTACCAGAGAAAGTGAGGAGCAGGGTCCTGCAGCTGAAGCGGGCCCTTGGCCCTATTACACTGGCTGCTGGCAGGGCCCACTGCCCTGCAGGGTTCTCCTGGCTGGCACACAGCCACCCTGCAGCAGTGAAGCTTCCCAAGAAAGATCCAAAGGCTCCTCAGATGCCATCTGAGATACTTCCTGATTAATTTCCCAAGAGCCTGTCTTCCCCAGGAGGATTATTCAGGTGACCTTGTCACATGGCCATAAACCTTTGGGTCACCAAATGGTGTCATGTACCACTCACGTGCCTCTCACCCTAGAAGTCACCCGTAAACTCCCCTCGTGAGTCCTGGTGGTCTTGAGGGTCAGCCCCTCAGGGGTGGCTGGTGCTCAGGGTGCACCCCTGGATGGCTGAATGCAGAGCAGGTCCCTGGCCTGGCAGTTGAAGGAAGCTTTCCCCTAAATGGACCAGGCATGTGGGGCCAGGATGCATTGCTTTGGTATCCAAATCTTTCTATAAATCCATACTTCGTTTCTTGGAGAAGAAGGTGAGAGTTACTGTTTTCGTTTTCTTCAGATAAATACCCAGAAGTGGAATTGCTGGATCATATGGTAGTTCTATTTTTAAGTTTTTGAGGAACCTTCATACTGTTCTTCATAGTGGCTGCACCAGTTTACAGTCCCACCAACAATGTACGTGGGTTCCCTTTTCTCCATATCCTCACCATCACTTGTTATTTCTTGTCTTTTTGATAATAGCCATTCTCATAGGTGTGAGATGATAGCTCATTGTGGGTTTGATTTGCATTTCCCTGATGATTAGTGATGTTGAACATCTTTTCATGTACCTGTTAGCCATCTGTATGTCTTCTTTGAAAAAATGTCTGTTCAGATCCTCTGCCCATTAAATTGAATTGTTTGGTTTTTCTGCTGTTGAGTTATATGAGTTCTTTATATATTTCAGATATTAACCCTTTATCAGATGTATGATTTGCAAATATTTTCTCCCATTCAATATGTTGCCTTTTCATTTTGTTTATGGTTTTCTTTACTGTGCAGAAGCTTTTTAGTTTGACTTGTTTATTTTTGCTTTTGTTGCCTTTGCTTTTGGTGTCAAATCCAAAAAATCATTGCCAAGACCAGTTGTAAATGGTATTTTTTTTCTTAACTTCTCTTTCTGCTAGTTTGTTACTAGTGTACAGAAACACAACAGATTTCTGTATATTGATTTTGTATCTTGCAACTTTACTGAATTCATTTATTAGTTCTAACAGTTTTTTGGTGGAATCTTTAGGGTTTTCTAGATACATCATGTCATCTGCAAATAGTGACAGTTTTACTTCTTTTATTCCGGTTTGGATGGCTTTTATTTCTTTTTCTTGCCTAATTGCTCTGGCTAGGACTCCCAATACTATGTTGAATTAAAGTGGTGAGAGTGGGCATCCTTGTCTCGTTCCTGATCTCAGAGGAAAAGTTTTCAGCTTTTTATCATTGAGTATGATGTTAGCTGTAGGCTTGTCATATATGTCATTTATTGTGTTGAGTTACTTTCCCTCTATACCCACTTTGTTGAGAGTTTTTATCATAAGTGGATGCTGAATTTTGTCAGATACTTTCTCTACTTCTATTGAGGTGATCATATACATGATTTTTATCCTTCATTTTGTTAATATGTTGTATCACGTTGATTGATTTGTCATCCTTGCATCCCTGGAATAAACCCCATTTGATCATGGTGTATGATCCTTTTAATGTATTATTGAATTTGGTTTGCTAATATTTTGTTGAGGATTTTTCTGTCTATGTTCATCAGGGATATTGGCCTGTAATTTTCTCTTCTTGTGGTGTCCTTGTTTGGTTTTGGTATTAGGGTAATGCTGGCCTCATAAAATGAGTTTGGAAGTGTTCCATCCTCTTCTGTTTTTTGGAAGAGTTTGGGAAGGATTGGTATTAATTCTTCTTTGAATGTTTGGTAGAATTCACCAGTGAAGCTGTCTGGTCCCAGACTTTTGTTTTTTGGGAGGTGTTTGATTACTGATTCAGTTTTCTTAGTGGTCATTGGTCTGTTCAGATTTTCTATTTCTTCATGATCCAATCTTGGAAGGTTGTATTTCTAGGGATTTATTCATTTCTTCTAGGTGGTCCAATTTATTGGCATGTAATTGTTCATATAGTCTCTTATGATCCTTTGTATTTCCGTAGAATCAGTTGTAACTTCTTCATTTCTTTTTTTTTTAAATTTATTTATTTATTCTTGGCTGCACTGGGTCTTCATTGCTGCGCATAGGCTTTCTCTAGTTGCAGTGAGCGGTGGGCTACTCTTTATTGCGGTACACGTGCTTCTCATTGCGGTGGCTTCTCTTGTTGTGGAACATGGGCTCTAGGCGCGTGGGCTTCAGTAGTTGTGGCATGTGGGCTCAGTAGTTGTGACTTGCGGGCTCTAGAGTGCAGGCTCAGTAGTTGTGGCGCAAGAGTTTAGTTGCTCCACAGCATGTTGTATCTTCCTGGACCAGGGATTGAACCTGTGTCCCCTGCACTGGCAGGTGGATTCTTTTTTTTTTTTTTTTTTTAATTTATTTATTTTTGGTTGCATTGGGTCTTCATTGCTGCACATGGGCTTTGTCTAGTTGTGGTGAGCAGGGGCTACTCTTTGTTGCGGTGCATGGGCTTCTCATTGCGGTGGCTCCTCTTATTGCAGAGCATGGGCTCTAGGCACACGGTCTTCAGTAGTTGTGGCTCGTGAGCTCTAGAGCACAGGCTCAGTAGTTGTGGCACACGGGCCTAGTTGCTCTGCGGCATGTGGGATCTTCCTGGACCAGGGCTCGAACCTGTGTCCCCTGCATTGTCAGGTGGATTCTTAACTACTGTGCCACCAGGGAAGCCCCTCCTCCTTCATTTCTGATTTTGATTCCTCTCTCTTTTTTTTTGGTTGGTGAGTCTAGCTAAAGGTTCATCAATTTTGTTTATATTTTCAAAGAACCAGCTCTTGGTTTCATTGACCTTTTATATTGTCTTTTTAGTTTCTATTTCATTTATTTCTACTCTGATCTTTGTTATTTCCTTCCTTCTACTAACTTCGGGCTTCATTTGTCCTTTTTCTGGAAGTCAGGTGGTTTATTTGAGATTTTTTTTGTTTCTTGAGGTAGGTGTTTATCATGATGAACTTCCCTCTTAGAACTGCTTTTGCTGCATCCCATGAGGTTTGGTATGTTGTTATTTCATTTTCATTCATCTCATACTATTTTTTAAAATTTCTCTTCTGATTTCTTCATTGACCCATTGGTTGTACAATACATGGTGTTTAATCTCCACATATTTGTGAATTTTCCAGTTTTCTTATAACTGATTTCTAGCTTCATATCAGTGTGGTCAGAAAAGATGCTTGATATGATTTCAGTCTTCTTAAATTTGTTAAGGCTTGTTTTGTGGCCTAACTTATAATCTATACTGGAGAACATTCCATGTACACTTGAGAAGAATGTGTATTCTGTGGCTTTTGGGTGGAATATTTGGCTGGGACAAGTCTTCTAAATATATTTGTGTTTTAAAAATTACATTAATTACTAACGTTGTCAAAGGAGTATGAGCACTTAGTTTAAAGAGTCAAATATATCTATGATTTATGATGAAAAGAAGAAAACTGAACCTTTTCCACCTCAATTCCTGTTCCCCACAGTAAACAGTTTAAATGTTTTAGCTGTTTTTTGGTATTTACCACCATATTTCTAAAAATTATTTCCCCATTTTTAAACTTTATTTTATTTTTTTGGCCACGCTGCACGGCATGCAGGATCTTAGTTCCCTGACCAGGGCTCAAACCCTCGACCCCTGCAGTGGAAGCGTGGAGTCTTAACCACTGGACCGCCAGGGAAGTCCCTGTTTCCCTGTCCCATTTTTTATTACCTGTTGACTTCTTATTATGGAAGGTAAGGATTTAGTGCTTTTATTCTCCCCCTCCCACGTTTTAGAAAGCACTCGCCTCTCCATAGCTAACGTATTTAGCAGTTCAGTATTTAACATCTCTGTCACAGCCCTTTCATCATCCCAGGCTACATAAGTAATAGGTAGATAATAGGTAGTGTAGTTATGATGACTCACTGCTCACATTTGAATGATGGCCCATATTAGGAACACGTTCCCGTTCCTTTACAAGGAAGCAGCCATTGTGTGCATGAAGGTGTGTTTCCAATGTTGGGGGAGAGGCCCTTGGTCCTGTCTCATGTCCTTAAACGCCCGAGGCGCCTGGCCTCTCTCCCCCCGCAACCCCCGCCGGCCCTGTCCTTGTCTTAGCAGCACAGTTTAGCACACAGGAAACAGATACATTCCAGCCAAATGCAGTCTCTCATGTGCAGGAAAACACTTTCACAGTATACACAGACCTCAGAAATATTGCCAGTCCTATTCCAAGGCCACCACATAAAGCAAACCCCACAGTAAAGTGAACATCACAATAAGGCAGATGACGAATTTTGGAGTGTGGTGATGAGTAGAGCCAGGTGAGAGGCAGCCATGCCAGGGGTCCATGGCTACCTCCCAGGGGCTTCCACAGATCAGCCCTCTCACTGAGTACCTGTTCTCTGCCCCATCCAGGGCTGGGGACACTGCAGCAACCAATTCAGCTCCAAATCCTACCTTCATGGGGCACATAGTCCAGTTGGGGAGATAGACTTGTCACCACACAGTGATGGCCCAGAGTGGTCAAAGCTAGGGCGGGGATCAGGGAGGAGAGGATATCTGAGTTGGGATACTCTGTGGTATGGAGGATGGATCAAAGGGAATGAGACTGGAGATACAGAGAGGAGGCTGAAAACTATTCTTTGTAGCCCTAGGGCATAGAGCTCAGACCACTGGGTAGGACATATTTCCAGGAATAAAATTCCACACAGGAGTCAGGAAGAGGATGCTAAATTAACATTTATTAAATTGAGCAGTTTCTCTTTTAGTCTTTCATTGCCATTTTCCCAATCCTGCCGGTTGGGTATCCCCAGTTTACTGATGGGGAAACTGAGGTACAGCTTGCATATCCAGGAAGTGACAGAGCCAAGATTTGAGTCCAGGTCTGTATGACTCCACAGGCCTTGCTGCCGTTTATTAAGCCTGGCCCTGAGTGAAAAGTTTTTGCGTGAACTCATTTAGTCTTTTCAGCAGTACTATCCTGTAGGAGGGAGGGTCCTTATTGTGAAGATGAATGAAGGCTTAGAGAAGAATACTCCCTTGCCCGCAGCCAAATGGCCCAACTTGGACTCAGTGTCTCCTCCTCAAGGGCACAGGCAGAAGTGAAGGTAGCAGACCCACGCACCTACCGTCAATTCATCTAAGACAAAGGAGGCAAGAATATACAGTGGAGAACAAAACAGTCTCTTCAACAAGTGGTGCTGGGAAAACTGGACAGCCACATGTAGAACAGTCAGATTAGAACATTTCCTCACACCATATACAAAAATTCAAAGTGGTTTAAAGACCTAAATGTAACACCTGAAACCATAAAACTCCTAGAAGAAACACTCTTTGACATAAATCTTAACAACATTTTCTTGGACCAGTCTCCTAAGGCAAAAGAAATAAAAGCAAAAGTAGGACTTCCCTGGTGGCGCAGTGGTGAAGAATCCGCCTGCCAATGCAGGGGACACGGGTTCAATCCCTGGCCCGGGAAGATCCCACAAGCTGCGGAGCAACTAAGCCCATGTGCCACAACTACTGAGCCTGTGCTCTAGAGCCCATGAGCCACAACTACTGAGCCCGCATGCCACAGCTACTGAAGCCTGCACTCCTAGAGCCCATGCTCTGCAACAAGAGAGGCCACCGCAATGAGAAGCCCACGCACCGCAACGAAGAGTAGCCCCTGCTCGCCACAACTAGAGAAAGCCCACGCACAGCAATGAAGACCCAACACAGCCATAAATAAATAAATAAATAAAACAAAGAAATTTTTAAAAAATAAAATAAAAGCAAAAGTGAATAAATGGGGTCTAATTAAACTTAAAAGTTTTTGCTCAGCAAAGGAAACCACTGACAAAACCAAAAGACAACCTATGGAATGGGAGAAGGTATTTGCAAACAATGCAACCGACAAGGGGTTAATATCCAAAATATATAAATGGCTCATACAACTCTATATTTTTTTTAAAAATCAAAAATCAAAAAATGGGCAGAAGACTTGAATAGACATTTTTCCAAAGAAGACATACAAATGGTTAACAAGCATATGAAAAGATGCCCAACATCACTAATTATTAGAGAAATGCAAATCAAAACCACAATGAAGTATCACCTCACACCTGTCAGAATGGCTACCATTTTTTTATATATAAATTTATTTTATTTATTTATTTTTGGCTGCACTGGTCTATCATTGCTGTGCACGGGCTTTCTCTAGTTGCAGCGAGCAAGGGCTGCTCTCTGTTGTGGTGCGTGGTCTTCTCATTGCGGTGGCTTCTCTTGTTGCAAAGCACGAGCTCTAGGCAAGTGGGCTTCAGTAGTTGTAGCACACGGGCTCAGTAGTTGTGGCTCGCGGGATCTAGAGTGCAGGCTTCAGTAGTTGTGGCGCACGGGCTTAGTTGCTCCACAGCAGGTGGGATCTTCACAGACCAGGGATCGAACCCGTGTCCCCTGCATTGGCAGGTGGATTCTTAACCACTGCGCCACCAGGGAAGTCCCCAGAATGGCTATCATTAAAAAATCTATAAATAGCAAGTATTGGAGATGATGTGGAGAAAAGGGAACCCTTTTACACTGTTGTGGGAATAAAATAGTATGAAAGTTCCTTAAAAAATTAAAAATAGAGCTATAGATGATCCAGCAGTTCTACTCCTAGGCACATATCTGGAAAAAATGAAAACACTAATTTGGAAAGATACATGCACTCCAGTGTTCATAGCAGCACTATTTTACAATAGCCAAGACATGGAAGCAACCCAAGTGCCCATCAACAGACGGTTGTGATTCTTCTGGGAAGAAGAGGGACCTCAGTCCTTGTCTTCTTTGAAGAAGGAATTCAGCAAAGAGACCAAGATTGTGAAACAGATAAAGCATTTAATACAAGCAAAGTACGTGTGGAAGAACACACGGGAGAACTTGGAGTGAGTTGCGTGCCAATAGGAAGGATTTAAGTTGCTTGTATCGGGGCAGTCTTCCGGGTTGCCTCTGGCCAATCATCTCGCCTGTGTCCATATTTGGTCTGACTCAGGGTCCTTCCTGGTGTGCACGCGCATCTCTCAGTGAAGGTGGATTCCAGGGTGAAGGTTTCTGGGAGGTTGGCAGGACAAATCCTGAGCTGGTGCCTCCTCCCTCCCTTTTTCCCTCCCCTAGACTGAGGACCTTCCCTGTGCATGTGTCAGGCCGGGAAATCCCCTTTACCACAAGCATGAGAAGAATGTAGTCGCTTTGGCTTTTACCCAGGCAAGGCCCAATACTCCTGATGGTATCTGATCTCAAAGTATCAGCAGGAGACCTCTTGGAGCTGTTCAGCCTGGGGCCTCATCTATCTTCTACCTCAGCTGGATTAAAAAGTTGTGAGATATATATGTATGTGTGTGCGTGTGTGTATGTATAATGGAATATTACCTGGCCATAAAAAATAATGAAGTAGTGCCATTTGCAGCTCCATGGATGAACCTAGAGAATATTATGCTTACTGAAATAAGTCGGAAAGATAAATACAATATGATATCACCTATATGTAGAATCTAAAAAATAATACAAATGAATGTATATGCAAAACAGAAACAGACACACAGATATAGAAAACAAACTGTGGTTACCAAAGGGGAGAGGGAAGTGGGAAGGGACAAATTAGGGGTATGGAATTAACAGATACAAACTATATGTAAAATAGGTAAGCAACAAGGATGTACTGTATAGCACAGGGAATTATACACATTATCGTGTAATAAACTATAATGGAGTATAATCTATCACTATGCTGTTCACCTGAAACTAACACAAAATTGTAAATCAACATACTTCAATTCAAAAAAAAGTAGAAGTGAAGGTAGCAGTATGCCATGTGGTATGATGTTGTAAGTTTCAGCAGGGTGGCTAAGGGCAGATAAACAGGTTAGGTGAGTCCTGCCTTTTCCTTGGCTAAAGCAACCTGTTAAATTCTCTCCCCCTTGGGAAGAGCAGCATTCTCAACTCCTCAGAGATAGAGTAAACATCAAACTTTAGTTAAGATATAAACTTCGAAACAGACAACGTTTTGACAAAATTTGGATGCTTATCGTGACTAAATACGGTTAATCTGAGGAAACCTGAAAGAAAGCTGAGCCGTGCATCCACTCATTAAACTTTCCCCGAGTGCCTTCTCGATGCCCAGTGCTGGGCTGGGCATTTCTGGGAACCTGCCCTTAAGGAGCTACAGTCTAGCCTCCAGGCAGTGATAGAAGAGTTGCCTTGAAGCAGGGAGAGGCCAGAGGCCTCAAGGATCTTAAAAACAGTGAAACCAAAAAAAAAAAAAAACAGTGAAACCAGCCTTTTTGGTGAAAGGTCAAACAAGGCTGGGTGAAACATATTTCTATACCCATTTTAGAAGCAAGGAGTTCTGCATCCATATTCTTTTTTTTAAATTCAACCTAGAATAAACAGCATCATGATGAGGGAAGCCCAGGGAGCTTTGGGAACCTAGAGGACGTGTCTGACGCAGCCTAGGTATCAGAGAGGGCTTCCTAGAGGAAGGGACACTCCAGGTGAGACCTAAAAGATGAATTGGGGCACAGTGGGAAAAGAGGAGTGGGGGAATGGTATCCCAGGCAGAGGTGAATTTAGGTGTGAGATGGAAGGGAGAGCAGAACGGGCCTGGGCCCAGCCCTTGCAGAGCGCATGATCCAGTGGGGGAGACAGATCTGTCACCAGTGACACCCAAGATTGATCAGGGTTGGGATGTTGGAGCCCAGGGAGCTAAGGATGCCCAGAGTGGGCATCTGACCTAGTCCTGAAGAAGGAAATACCTGAGACGCACCTTGAAGAACAACTAGGAGTTAGCAGGCATTTAGTAGAGGAAATCAACAAAATCAAAAGATGGTTCTTTGAAAAGATTAATACTACTCAAGGGGAAAAACACAAATTTCCATTAAAAGGGATGAAAAATGACACATTAATTCAGATCCTAATTCTAGGATGACAAGAGGATATTATGATCAACTTTAGCCAAAAAATTTGGCTATGTAGAGGAAATGGACAATTTCCTTGAAAAACACAATTAACAATATTGACACAAGAAAAAATAGAGAATCTGAATAGCCCTATATCTGTTAGAGACATTGAATCTATAGTTTAAAACCTTCCCATAAAGAAAACCACAGGCTCAGACGGCTTCACTGGTAAATTCTTCCAAACATTTAAGCAAGAAAAATGTCATTACCCAAATTCCTCTAAATAATAGAGGAAGTGGAACACTTCCTTATTCATTTTATGAGTCCAGTAGAATACTGATACAACAACCTAACAAAGTCATTACAAGAAAGGAAAATTTTAGGCCCAGATCTCTTCTGAACATGGATTCAGATATCCTAAACAAAAATATTAGCAAATAGAATCCAGCATTAAATAAGAAAGATAATAAATTATGACCTAGTGGGATTTATTCCAAGAGTACAAGGTTGGTCTAGCATTTGAAAAGCAATCAGATATGTGTGGGTCTAGTTTTGGACAGTCTGTTCTTTCCCAGTCTTCTATTTGTCCATCCTGGTACCAATACTATCTTGTCTTAATTACTTTAGCTTTGTAGTTAGTCTTGAAATCTGATAGTGTAAATCTTCAAACTTTGCTCTTCTTTAAATTTTTCTATTCTTAGGACCTCTGCATTTCCTGTAAATTTTAGGATCAACTTGTTCCCAACAACAGAAAAACTCGTTAATATGTTTATTGCGATAGTCTGGGTGATGCAATGACCTGTGATTCAGCAGTTTCACTCCTGGGAAACCTTTCTACTCTAGGCTCCCTAAATGTCCCTCAGTGGGGTATGGATGAATGAACCACATGGCAACACAGTGGATCTCACAGACATACTGCTGAGCAAAAGAAGTCAGACCAGAAAGAGTACAAATGATCTATCACGAAGAAGACAGAGTAGGATTTAAAGAGAACATATCATCTATCATAAGAGGTCAGAATAGTGACATTAGGGGTACTGACTGGAAGAGGGCTTGAAAGTGGGAACCGTTTGGAGTGTGGGGATGTTCTAGATCTTGATCTAGGTGATGCCTACATATTAAAAAATTATCCAGCTCTACACTTAACATTTGTGTACTTTGTATAAGTTATATTTCACTAAAAAGGAAAAAAAAGAATGGATTTAGGGAGGTCACTGGAAAGAAAGTCATTTACATAACTCAATTGTATTTCTATATACCAGCCCCAACCAAATTGAAAATGAAATTTAAAATACCATGACAGGGAATTCCCTGGTGGTCCAGTGGTTAGGACTCTGCACTTTGCAGGGGGCACGGGTTCGATCCCTGGTGGGGGAACTAAAATCCTGCAAGCCAGCGGCGCAGCCAAAAAAAAAAAAAAAAAAAAAAATACCATGAAGAATAACGGCAAAAAATATCATTACCTAGTAATAAGTAAAACCAAAGAGGTGCAAGACTTGCAGAGAAAATGAGAGGCTAAGTGGGGAGAGAGACCACATTCGTGGATTGAAAGACTCAGTGTTGGGAAGATGTCACTGTCCTGAAAATGATCTGTAGACTCAGCGGAATTCCAACCAAAACTTAGGACAGTGGCTTTCAACCTTTTGACCATGTTCCAGTCACACATATATTCGTACAGTCGCACACAAAACAAGACCAAAAGTTTTGTGAAACAGTACTTTCCTTGAGTACTTAAGATTGGCTTTGATGTTTTATTTTCTTTTTGTTGTTGTTGTTGTATCTGTGAGCTTGGCTTGTTATTGTTGTTTTTATAAATTTATTTATTTACTTATTTATTTTTGGCTGCGTTGGGTCTTCGTTGCTGCGCGTGGGCTTTCTCTAGTTGCGGCGAGCAGGGGCTACTCTTTGTTGCAGTGCGCAGGCTTCTCGTTGCGGTGGCTTCTCTTGTTGCGGAGCACGGGCTCTAGACACGGGGGCTTCAGTAGTTGTGGCTCACAGCCTCAGTAGTTGTGGCGCACGGGCTTAGTTGCTCTGCGGCATGTGGAATCTTCCTGGACCAGGGCTTGAACCCGTGTCCCCTGCATTGGCAGGCGGATTCTTAACCACTGAGCCACCAGGGAAGTCCCTGTTGTTGTTTTTTAAATTCCACAGGTAAGTGAGATCATATGGTATTTGTCTTTCTCTGACTTAACTTCACTTAGCGTAATGCCCTCAAAGTCCATCGAATATTTTCTGTTACGTTGCAGGAAGGGGGACCCCTTCCAGGGCCTGAGAGTGGGCTCTTGTCTAACATTTGGAAATGAATTGTCCGAGGAGACACACGTGCTGACAAAGCAAAAGACTTTATTGGGAGGGGGCGCCTGGGCAGAGAGCAGCAGGGTAAGGGAACCCAGGAGAACTGCTCCGCCACGTGGCTCGCAGTCTCAGGTTATATGGTGATGGGGTTAGTTTCCGGGTTGTCTCTGGCCAATGACTCTGACTCAGGGTCCTTCCTGGTGGCGCGCATCTCTCAGCCAAGATGGATTTCAGTGAGGAGGATTCTGGGAGGTTGGCAGGACATATTTTGTCCTCCCTCTTCCTTTTGACCCCTCCTGGGTTAGTTGTAGAAGACATACTGTGGGCTGGCGTGTCCTCCCTCCTTTCAGCCCCTCCTGAATTCTCCCAGTTAGTTTTCGGTGGCAGCACCTCATTCTTTATCAGAACCTCCTGTTGCGAGACAGCTCATGCAAGTGGTTATCGTCGTGCCCGGCCGGGGCTGGCGGTTTCAGTCAACGATTCCCTAACAATTATATTCTTGATTATATTTTTAATGCTGGTTTGTGCAACCACATTGATCTCATGACCCACTCATGGGACAAGATCTGCCGTTTGAGAACTGTCATGCGAGGGAAGATCAAGTCATCCTAGAAAATCATTGTTCAGCTGCGAGCAAACTGACATGTGCTCTGTGGAGTAAGGGTAGAGAAGCTGTCTGACCTTGATCCTGAGGACGCAGCAAGGCGTCCAGGTGCTTCCTCCAGGCGGCCCCTGCCTAACACAGCCCATCACAGGGACTCCTTTCTAGCTTAGTCACATCACACTGAACAGTGTTTCCACGATTGTCACCTTGTATGTGCCATTTGTTTTCATGTTTCTGACTTGGCTGATGCACAGAGTACAAGGGGCCGTATTATAGCCACCGAACAGCCTGTATGTTAAATCCTGATCATGTGAAAGGATGGTCTGGCCTAGGGAGACGTGGAGGGTGGAGAGGGGAAGCGGGGCTGCTTGTTTCCTCCCTGGCCATGTTGGGAGCTGAGGGAGATGGTGAAAAGAGTGTAAATACAAGAATAAGAAATATACAAATGTACAAATCACTTGTAGGAATGGGGAGCGGAGGGTCCAGGGAAAGACAGGCTGCATGGGGAGGAACTGGTGGGGCCGAGGGACCAACAGGAGATAATTGTATAAATACAAGCAAATGTCCAGTTGGAAAACTCAGAAATAGAGATGAGCAACGTATGCTTATTATCAGAAGTCAAGGAGAGGATGCTGGGAGACGAAAAGGCCTATTAGGGCGAGATTTAGAGGTAAGTTTGAGGGATCAGGACTAGGTGGGGGGACTGCTTTGGCTATTTTCTTTTTTGTTCCAACTTCTTTTTTTTTTTTTTTTTTGGCCGTGTTGCTCGGCATGTGGGATCTTAGCTCCCCAACCAGGGATAGAACCCACGCCCTCAGCAGTGAAATTGCGGAGTCCTAACCACCGGACCGCCAGGGAATTCCTGGCTTTTAATTTTATAGTTTGAGTACTTGATTTTCATGCAGTGCGTTACTTTTATTAGTGAAAAGAATGGTAGTCTTTTGGGGTTTTGTTGTCTTTTAACCAGCTCCTGATTACTGCATGGAGAACAGTTGCAGGAGGTGAGGCCGGGGCCGGCAGATGGGGAGGAAGCTGGGGCAGGGACCCATTGACGCAGTCAGCGAGATGTACTGAGCACCATCTGTGTGCCTGGCCTGGCTCTGGACAGTGCTAGGGACACAGCCATGACTGTGACAGCCCTGGGCCCACCTCGTGGGGCTCACAATCCAGCGCGGAGACGGAGTGCAAACAACTGGCTGGATGACAGGATCATTCCCAGTTGTGATAGGCGCTTTGAAAGGAATGCACAGACTGATGGGAGGGCTGGAGGGCCCCTGAATAGGGAGGTCAGGAAGGGGACATTGGTCAGAGCCGGGACAGAGCCTGGACCAGAGCAGTGGAAGGGGGTGTGGCGTTAAGAGGCAGCAGGGCTGGTGTTTGGTCATCATCTCCCTTTACGGAGGAGCCTCAAAGTGGACCGCCATCACCCACACAGTAGGTGGCAGAGCCCCACGCGGACCTCAGGATGACCTGACGCTGGGACCTCAGTGTGGGAGGGTTCTTCGCAGCCTGGACCCCAGGAACCCCACAGCACCAGGGCCTACGTAACAATTAGTAGTAATGGTGACCGCGGCAGCTGGCATACTGAGAGGGCCCTGGATACACTCCTCGGATCTTACCACCGGCTCCAGGCAGAGCTTCTCAACCATTTTTCTACTTAAAAAAACTTTTTTTTTTTCATGAAAACACACACACAAAATTTTTTAATTTTACTCCTTTAAAAATTTGAAAAGTTATATACCCTCTAGTGCATTTTCAAGTTGACAGCTAAAACTTCTGTTCATAAGTTCAGGTACCTGCAAAGGATATATTGGGTTGGCCAAAAAGTTCTGTAACATCTTATGGGAGGGCTTCCCTGGTGGCTCAGTGGTTAAGAATCCGCCTGTCAGTACAGAGGACACGGGTTCGAGCCCTGGTCCGGGAAGATCCCACGTGCCGCGGAGCAACTAAGCCCGTGCGCCACAACTACTGAGCCCGCGAGCCACAACTACTGAGCCCGCGGGCCACAACTACTGAAGCCCGCACGCCTAGAGCCCGCGCTCCGCAGCAAGAGAAGCCACCGCAATGAGAAGCCCGCGCACCACAACTAAGAGTAGCCCCCGCTCGCCGCAACTAGAGAAAGCCTGCACACAGCAACAAAGACCCAACGCAGCCAAAAATTAATTAATTACAGTTCCACTTCCCACAGAATTCTATCTAATAAATGATGTGTCAGCAATCAAAATACGTACAGAAATTCAATTTTTAATTTGTTTAATTTCCTGAGACCGTAAGATTCTAAATGTTAAAATATTTTCTCCTGGATTGAATTACCTTTAAAATGATTAGTCCACAATTAATGTAAAACATTGTATATTTTATGCACTTTCATGGATAATTATGAAACGTGAAAAGTAAAATGATAGGTAGGAAATGAATCTCCAGATGAGCTAGAAAACAGGGCATCCCCAGTAATCCCATGTATCCTTGGATGAATGTTAACTATTACAGGAGTGAGTCAGGGTTCAGCATCAATTCGGCCTTGGTTTCTAAGACTCAAATGCTGAGAATCTCCCTTCACAAAGGAACAGCTGGGCAAGCAAGTTTTTGTTCCAGCAGCATCCGTCACCTCTGAGCTTCTTCCAAGGCATGTGCCCAAAACCTCACCGTGAAAAGCTCACAATTCTTACTAGCTCCATCTTCAGGGCCGGTGAAGATCTAGGATGGGAGGCACCGGACTTGCAAAGAGGGTTGGTCACCCTGTGCTCACAGTCGCTTAGCATCGATTCCTACATTTCTGTTGCCCTTTCTTTGGATCCAGGAGGTCCCTCTCCGTTGCAGCCCTGATTCTGCATTTGGGGAAGATCTGGAAAGAAAGCGGGTCTGCCTTCTTGGCAGTGGATGGGGCGACGGTGCCGGGGGAGGTGGCTCGAGGGACAAGCAGAACCAGCTAAGCTTCCAGCAGTTGACCCTTTCTTTACACCTTCCTGGGAGTTTGCAGCCTGCGAGCGCCTAGTGACCTTCCGGGGGCTTGGTCCCCAGTCTCAGGACCTCCCCTCTGGGGCAGAGTTTCTCATTCCTGGCTCCTTGCCAGAATTTTCTGGGAGATTTAAAAAGATGCTGTGAAGTTCACCCCAGGTGGGGTGACTGGCATTCCTGGGACCAAGCCAGGTGCAGGGGTCTTATTTAAAGTGCGCCCTGGTGATTTTGGCTGCTGTGTCCCCATTTCTCCCACCTGGACACCAAGGCGTGGAGGGGCGGGGTTGGCAGGGGGCTCCCAGTGCATGACCTGACCCCTCTCTTCCCCCGCAGTGTACCACTGGGTGGAGATGCGGACCAAGATGCGCATCATGGGCTTCCGGGGCACGCTCATCAAGCCGCTGAACGAGGAGGCGGCCGCCGAGCTGGGCGCCGAGCTGCTGGGCGAGGCCACCATCTTCATCGTGGGCGGCGGCTGCCTGGTGCTGGAGTACTGGCGCCACCAGACGCACCAGCGTCACAAGGAAGAGGAGCAGCGCGCCGCCTGGGACGCGATGCAGGATGAGGTGGGCCGCCTGGCGCTGGCGCTGGAGGCCCTGCAGGCGCAGGTGCAGGCGGCGCCGCCGCGGGGCGCCCTGGAGGAGCTGCAGGCGCAGATGCAAGAGGTGCGCGCCCAGCTCTGCGCCCCGGACCCGCCGCCCGCGCCCCAGGCAGAGCCCACGTCCCGGGAAGTGTCCTCATCCAAGGAAAAGGAGCCTGCCGAAGCCTGAACTTAGACGTGGCCCTGTGTGCCCTGATGTGGCCTTCTCCCTGCGTTACCCTACCTGTGCTGGCCCAGTGGGAACCACCGGGATGTGGATGGAACTTGGATTAGGTCACCCCATACTGACCCGTGGTACCTTCCACTGCGACCAGCCCCCAGCAGGTGAAGCGTTCCAACATAGCCCCCTCCAGCCTCTAGCTCATTTGGTACAGTCCGCAGTGCTGTCTCTCCAGCCCACTCCAAACCACACAGACCTGTGGGGTCCCAGCCAGCAGGACACCATGCTCACTCCTCTGGCAGAAGAAAACATGGAACCGGACTTGAGCCAAATCAACCTATCAGCCCTCCATTTACTCATCAGTGTTACTTTTCCCTGGGACTCTCAGCCTTCACATCGGAATACCTCCTTCCCTTTGTCAGTTGGTACAGGCTGTCGTAAGGAAACGCAGTGTCTTTCAGTGAGCTGCTGCCTCTCCCACCTTCTAAGGTGGGCTTTCTCTGGGCATCACTCCTCTTATGAGGGAAAAAAAAAAGGGATCTTGGCTTGCAGTTGATCCATCAAATATTACACCTTTCACCTTAACCTGATCCGTGGTACCTTCCCCTGAGACACTCAAATGGAATATTCCAACAGAACCCCCCTCATCCTTCAGTCTACGGCACAACCCACTGGAATGGCTATGCGGGGTCTTCTGGTAATGCCCTACCAACCCTGCTTCTGGTGGAAAATTTGATCCTGTCTGTGGCTAGTCCGACCTGTCTTTCAGCCTCAGCCCCCTGTTAACCTGTCCTCAGTGTCCCTGGGCCTTTCCTGACGTGTCCTTTCCTACCGTCCCCACTGTCTTCTTCAGTGGCCTCTCTCAGGGGACTGCCGGCCGTGGTCACAGCCCCCATGTTCCATCAAATCTATAGATCTCTGTGCTATTGCCTTCCTTCCCTGCGGCTCTGGACTGGTCCAACTGTCCCCCTCCTGCCTCCATAACCCCCTCTATCCCACTGGGCTAGGCCACCAGTTGGTCTTACCTTTGTTATTTAGTTTCCAGGGCTGCCATAACAAATGACCACAAACTCGGTGGCTTAAAACAACAGTTTATTCTTTCACAGTTCTGCAGGCCAGAGATCTGAAATCAAGGTGTTCGCAGGGTCACGCTTCCTCCACAGGCTCTAGGGGAGGATCCTTCCTTGCCTCTTCAGCTTCTGTTGGCCTCAGGCATTCCTTGGCTTGTGGCCCCCTATCTCCAGTCTCTGCCTCCATCTTCACCTGGCCTTCTTTTGCTCTCTGTCTCTTGTAAAGACTCCTGTCATTGGATTTAGGGCTTACCCTAAATCTAGGATGATTTCACTTCGAAATCCTTAACTGAATTACATCTACAAAGACCCTTTTTCCACATAAGCTCCCATAACTTTCCCTGGGTTAGGATGTGGACACATCTTTTGGTGGGCCACCATTCAACCCACTACACCTCCCCACCCCAGGAGTACGCTGGGACTCCTGCCAACCCCGTGGGACATTCAGGGAACCACAAGGGTGAGAGGAACAGTCCAGGAACCACCATTCATTACCTGGAGTCTCTTCCAGGACCCACCTCCGAAGCAGGAGGGGTCTGGGCCCCACCAGTCTGCATTCTTTCTTTCAGACTGTAGATGTTTCCCAATTAAAAGAGCCTTGGAGAGAGGAAGTCATCTGAAGGATGTGTCAGAGAATCATGATCCGATCTCCAAAATGAGTACAAGCCTATTAAAATTAGGAGAGAAGCTGAGAGAGTTCTGATGGGGGTGAGTGGTAGAGCATTATCCAAGATGGGGAAACTGAGGCCCAGCGGAAGCGAAGGGACTTGCCCAGGGCCAACAAGCCAGTGAGGTGATGAAGCGGTAAGAGCAGAGGCAGGGAGGGAGATGGAGAAGGGATGCAGGGTGCTTGAGGGCACTGGTACAGGGCGAGGAGGAAGATGAGAGGGAGGTGGATTACTGGGAGAGGGGCAGAGACCTCTACACAGAGGCCAAAGGCACCCCAGGGGCAGCACTGAGAGTGGCGGGACACAGTCCTCTGTCAGAACAGCCCCAGATTACACCCAAGATCTTAGCATTTAATGAATGAGGTTAGATCCATTCCACCTGGGCCCGTTTCCCAGCAGCTGTAGGTGAAGTGGGAGGGGCCAGCTTTCTCTCCCTGCCTCCCTCACCTCACTTCCCCAGCGGAGTGAAAATACTCTGGACCCAAGACCTACCCAGATGGACAACCAAGAAACCGGGGTTCTGAAACAACATCTTAATTCCTTCTAGAAGAGCCCCCTCTGATGTAGAGGGAGCTGAGGGAGGTGGGCCCGAGGCAGGGGTGTCTTTACAATTGGAAGTGACTTGAGTGGGTTAAATGACGAGGGGAAGAAGGCAAGAGACAGAGCTACCACTGGATGATGGGGTGATTGATGGAGCCAGGTGGGCAGGCTTAGTGCCTGTTGCCATGGTTACCCCAGGGAAGTCCACCCTGGCACTGACACATCTCTGGAGCACGGGTTGCAGGAGGCCAGGCACTGTTTTACTGCCCTCCCCACATCATGTCAGTGTCGATGGCCCATCTCGTCAGTAAGGTGTGGTCATTATCAAAATAGGTGGAGTTCATTGAGCTCTGGTTAGGTGCGGGGCACTGTTCTAAGTGCTTTACATAGTCCCCATAACATTTTCTTTGTTGCCTTGATGAGGAAACCGAGGCACAGAGAGGGAAAATCACCCACCCAAGGTCACGCAGGCGGGGAAGAAGCAGAGGTGGGGTGTGAAGACGGGCAGTCTGGGTCAGAACCCGTAACCCCTGCGCCATCCTGACCCTGACGTCGTGCTGCTCTCACATCTCCGAGACTCAAAACTCAGCCCTGACGTGTGCTTACGTGTGGCGAGACCTCGTGGGATGCGTCCGCTTCACCCACTGGGTGGGGGTGGGATCAGCCTGTGTGGAAGTGGAAAGAGTCCCCTCTCAAGATGCACAAGGCCAGAGGATGCTTAATCGCTCTGGTTTCCTGCTAGCTAAAATTTTGTATGCGTTTGTGACTTGGGGAGAGGGGTTAGAATAAATCTGTAATCCAAATTGGTTGTGTTCAAGTTGATGCATTTTTTTCCCCATATTTAAAAAAAAAGCCCCGTTAACCTGAGAAAAAATATCCTTCGTTTATTCTTTCATTCAAGAAACTGTCACCGGTGGGACTTCCCTGGTGGCGCAGTGGTTAGGACTCCACGCTCCCAATGCAGGGGGCCCGGGTTTGATCCCTGGTTGGGGAACTAGATCCCACATGCATGCCACAATTATGGAGCCGGCGAGCCTCAACTAAGGAGCCCACCTGCTGCAACTAAGACCTGGCGCGACCAAATAAATAAATAAATATTTTTTTTTAAAAAACCAAAAAACTGTCCGAGGTGCCCACCATGTTCTGTGCAGTGCTGGGGTCCCAGCCGTGACCGAGACCGCCCCAACCCTACCCTCGTGGGGGCTCACAGTTCAGTGGGGGGACGGATGCACATACAGACATTTCTTTTCCAGTGTTACCTGCCCTGTGGTTATTTGGGAAGAAGGGACCAGGCTGAATCCCAACTCTTCCCCTCCTGAGGGACTCAGGGCTTTAGGGCATTAACAAACAGAAACTCTTCAACACTGGCTCTCAAAAGCCTCATAGGATGTCCCAAGGGCTCTGCTTCTCCTATCCCCTGGCAGGCCCCGTTGTCCCCTGTGCTGCTTTCCCTGTTGGGAAGGCCCTTGCCTGGGGAGAGCCACCCCAGGAGAAGATGGACTTCGTAAAGCCTCCGTATGAGCCATTGGCCCATATGGTCATCTCTGAGCTGGCCACTGGTGCTGTGACTCCAGGCCGGGGTCCCCCAGCCCCAGTAGACGGAGGGAGAGAAGCACGTCCAGAGGAGAATCCAGAGGGCATCTTCCACCCGCTCGCTAGACAAATGTTGACCGAGCACCTGCTGTGTGCCTGGCCCCATTCTAGTAGCTGGGAGGAACAAGACAAGGTCACCGCCACCACGAAGCCAACATCTAGTGCGGGGAAGCAGACAATAAAGAAAAAAAGAAAAGTGATCCAGTGTCGGGGTGATGAGGGCTGAGAAGAAAGAGTTCGGGAGTGATAGGGATGGCTGATTTCGATCAGGTGCTCAGGGAGCAGGTGACACTGGAGAGGAGCTGCCAGAGAGTGTTGTTAGTATCTACAGAGGCCCCGAGGCAGGTGTGGGGATCAGCCTTTCCCTGGAACGGCGGGAGGATCTGCTATCAGAATTGAGCCGGGGTTAGCGGACCAAGGGCCTGGCGCTGCCTGTCTTTGGGAACAAAGATTTATTGGGACATAGCCACACCCATGTGCTTATGTATATTTTTTATGGCTGCTTTTGCACGGCAATGACAGATTTGAGTCATTTGCGGTAAGTACCACATGGCCTTCAAAGATGCAAATATTTACTGTCAAGGCCCTTCCGTAAAGAGTTTACGGACCCTAGAACAGAGTAAGCAAGGGGAGAAGGATGGGCGAGGGGCTCAGGAGCACAAAGGCTGGCCCCCCCTTTTGCCTCAGTTGGCACAGCTCTGGAGGGTCTTACCAGCTCCGATGCCCCATCGGGTGGCCTCTTGGGCCTCCCTGCCCGCTCCCGCTTCGGTCACTCCCCACACACAGGAGCTACTCCCTGGAGACGCTGCTATAACCCTGCTGTTCGAAGATCTCAGAGTCTCCCCCTCAGTCTACGGCAGCAAGGCACCATGAGACGCCTAGTTTATATAGTCTACCATATTCATATTTATATAATAATTCACAATTCACCCTATATACGTAGGATAAACGCTGTGTAATTCATGCATTATGTGACATAATGGAATATAATGCCGCATATAATGGAATATAAAAATATTTTTTGTGTAATATGTCACATGACATTATATATTCCATGTTGTGTGTATTGTGTGTGTATACATTTACCACTGGAATGAAAATTTCGCTAAATAACTACCTTTAATATGTGCAGTGCAGTTTGATGTTTCCTGTTGTATTGCATTTCATGAAGAAAAACTACAGCTGTATGTATATGTATCATATATACCTAATATGTATCATAACCGTATAAAATCTATTGTGTGTATTATATAGCACATAATATATATTAGCATCATATATTTTATATATTAACATCGTATATTACATATCTTGTTAGAACAAAAGTTTCGCTAAACAATAACTGCCCTTACCGTGTGCAACGCACTCTGTTACTCTCTATTCACTTTTATTCTATTGCGTAAAGAAAAGCATACACATATGTATGGATTATACAAACCTACATAAAGCGAGCTGCCTTGGGCCACGGCGAAGACTTTGGCTTTTACTGTGGGGTGAGCGGGAGCCACGGGAGGTGCTCTGAGCAGAAGAGAGATGTGAGCTGGCTTAGTTTTAACAGGATCCCCAGACGCACTATGGGGGGGGGCAAAGGTGGAAGCCGCCAGCCCAGTGAAGAGGCAGCTGTGGTTGTCCAAGTGGGAGGCGATGGTGGCTGGACCAGGCGGAGACAGTGGAGGTAGACAGAAGTGGGATTCTGGGCATATTAATATATCAAAGATGGAGCAGACAGGATTTACTGAGTGATGGGAGGTGGGGAGTCATTGATGGCTTCAAGGTTTTTGCTCTGTGTATGGACAAGCGACATACTGGTGCTGAGATGGTGAGGCTGCAGGAGAACCAGTGTGAGGAGATATGGACAGCCTTGCCCTTCCCTAGCCCCTGGTCGCCTCAGATTTGGGAGCCCTCTGGCAGGCTTTGGTTATTTGTTCTGAATTGCAGCCGGCGGGGGCTGGAAAGACCGTCCTGGCCTCTCTCCTCGCGCTGTGAAACTGACATTCTTTATCTCGCCGGCGCCTCCATCAGGGCACGCTACTGGAGTCCATCTGGGACGTCCTGGAGGAAAGAGGCAACTGGAGGTGGTGGGCTCGGACTTGGGACTCTGGTCTTAGGGCTCCCCTCACCCCCTGGAATGTCAGCGCCCAGGCCAGGCTTCCCAGGGGCGCCTCCACCAAGTAAGGGCTGATATGGACCTGGGGGCTGGGGTACCGCGGGCTCTGTCACGTCCAAGATGCCTGCCTCACTCGGAGGCCACATCCTTGTGCCTTGATACGTATTATTTTTTGATAGTCTCTTCCTAGAGTTCAGCCATTCCAGAGAAACCAGAGTCCCTCCCTGAAAGGAATCCTGTCTCTGGTTTGGGGGCAATGTTGGCAGAACCCTTTTGGGAGTGATCTGGCCATGCCACCTTTGTGGGCACGGACACTGTCCCCCTCTTCCCTCTTGCGACAGTGAGCGATCTGCACACACCTCTCTGGCCAGCATGAGCGTTTCCTCAGGGAGATGCCAAGTGCTGAAAGAACCCCATACGTTACAAACATTTATAGTTAATATAATAATGCCCCCTAAAAGCTCTGCGAAGTGTCAGAGGAACTGTCAACACTTGCAATTATCAAACTTAAAAATTTTTCAACCCAAACAAGTGCACAGTGGAATTTCATTATTCTTTTAATTTGCATTTTCTTGTTTTACCTTTAGGCTGAGCGTCTTTTTGGCCATTTATTGGACGTTTGTTCTGCTTTTGAAAAATGCCTGTTTTCATTGTCTGAAATTAATGTTCGTTTCTGGTGTGTTTTGTCCTACTGAAGTTTCTTTCATTTTTAAGTAACTGAATCTATGAGTCTTTTTTTCTTTCAGGCACTTGTTTATTCTGTCTTTATTTGAGAAGGGCTCCTCAACCCCAAGAATTTATATCTCCAACTCTCCCTTCTTCTAATATTTGTACTGACGTTTTCTTTGTGCTTGTCGTTCACTGAGCTTGTGTTGCATTGTGTTTTGGTTCCTAATGAGTATAAGGTTGGGATCTGCGTTCTTCAGTTTGCAAACGTATGGCTGGCTGACATCTTGAAGTGCATGGAGTGGGCCCATCCTTTCCCTCCTCACCTGAGACTGTACAGCAGCGTTCACTATGTTCCCCGGACACAAGTACCTTTTTCTCAATCCTGTTCTGTCAACCGTTTGTCCGTCCTGCACCAACACCAGGTCTTTTGAATGCCAAGAGCTTGAAAATATTTTTTGGTCTCTTCAAGGCAACCTGCCAGTCTCGTTCTTATTTTCAAACTTATCTGAGTTATTCCTGTGCCTTTGCTCCTTGATATGCATTTTTGAAGATTAATAGACTTTACTTTTTGAGCAGTTTTAGGCTTATAGAAAAATGGAGCAGAAAATACAGAGAATCCCCACATATCCCCTCCCCCTATGGGCGCACATAGTTGCCCCTATTACTAACATCTTGCGTTAGTGTGTACATTTGTTACAATTGAGGAGCAAATATTGATATGTTACTAAAGTCAGTAGTTTACATTAAGGTTCACTCTTGGTGTTGTATATTCCTCGGGTTTGGACAAATGTATAATAACATGTATCCACCATTATTATTATTATTTTTTAATTTATTTATTTATTTTTGGCTGTGTTGGGTCTTTGTTGCTGTGCGCAGGCTTTCTCTAGTTGCGGCGAGTGGGGTCTACTCTTCGTTACAGTGCACGGGCTTCTCATTGCGGTGGCTTCTCTTGTTGCGGAGCACGGGCTCTAGGTGCGCGGGCTTCAGGGGTTGTGGCACGCGGGCTCAGTAGTTGTGGCTCGCGGGCTCTAGAGCGCAGGCTCGGTAGTTGTGGCGCACGGGCTTAGTTGCCCCGTGGCATGTGGGATCTTCCCGGACCAGGGCTCGAACCCGTGTCCCCTGCATTGGCAGGCGGATTCTTAACCACTGTGCCACCAGGGAAGTCCACCTGTCCCCTCCTCTCTTGAGGGCACTGCCCAAAGTCGTGCCCACCAGAAACAGAGGATAGGCACTCAGCTTCCTGAGAGCAGAGAAGGGCAGGCAAGAGTAGAGAGGGGGTCTGGGAGCAGAGGGAAGTATCACAGCCCCAGCGTTCCCCAGCTTTCCAGGGGAGCATGAGACCAGGACACCCAACACCAACCAATCACGTGCAGTTACCTCATGTGATCTTGCAGTTTGGGAGCTAAGGTCCTGGGCTTGGTGAGTCACACTCAAAGCATCGGGTTGGTTCCAAGGCTTCTGTCTCCCTTCCCAAGTGTGACTCAGATGGCAACAACCCCCGGGACGGCAGGTGGATGGGCTGCCCTGCAACGTGGAATACTGCATGTGACTGCAAGTTAGTGCACGATTCCCACAGGGCGGGTGGGACGCATGCTCCTGGGAGAAGTTCACTTTTGGATCCATAGAGGTTCCAATTCCTAGGAAGGAGATTGCTCTTGTTCTTTCCTGTTCTGTAACATCTGTTCATAAAATGTAATCAACCAGTAGGAAAAGAAGAAAGTCCCACATTTCTAACCAGTTAATAGTACGGGTTGCTTTTCATCAAAACCGGATCAGAGTGTGTGCCCATCAATATCAGGCTTGTTCCATCAAGCGCGTCTTTGCATGAGAACACACCCAAATCTAATCACCAGTCTTCATTTTATTCTGTAAAATACAGAGAAGAGAAAACTTGACACCCAGGTCACCACCAGCCCAGGTTCAGAGACAGGGCTTCCCCTGATCTTGGAAGTGTCTGTGGGACCCTTGAGGGGGGCAGCAGGCCTCAGTGCGGTGCAGTGGCCCTCCGGTGATTTCCACCTGGTTGTGACTTCCAGCAACCAGGAGCTGAGCCTCTTTTCCACCCCCATGCCTGCCTGCGTTTGGAGTCGGCCACTCTCGTGAGACACGCCGGAGACCTCCCATCACACGCATGTGGGCATCTGGGACCTGGAGCGGGGGAGGGGCTCAGAGGAGGGCAGAACACAGGAGGGGCTGCCCCTGACGTCACTTCTGGAACGGTGGGAAGGGACTTTGAAGGCCCCAGCCCCTCTCTGTGTGGATGAGAAGTTCTTGTGCATACCCTTCACCTGGTGACAGGGAGACTGGGCCCAGAGAGGGCAGGACCCTTGTTTGAGGTCACACAGTGGGAAGCTGGAACGCAGCTAAGTTAATGGCACAGACGCCCTGTCCGGTAGCAGACAAGCCCCTCCACGGAGGGCAGAGCTCCCGGGAAAGAAGGAGAGAGAAAAGGGTCTCTGTGACCCCCAGAGCAGAAAGGGAAGCCGCCGGCGGGGCCAGGACCTACCTAGAGTTTTCTAGGTGTATGTTCTGCAGTCTTCAGCCTCTGACTTTTCCGGGTTCATGGGGATGACCATGAACTTCCCCCGGGTTTGGCAGCACCTCTGCGTGAGGCGGTGGAAAGGGTAGAAGTCTCTGCAGCAGCTCCACTTCCGGTGCTTGGGGTCCAGCGCCACAGTGCCACAGAGCCGCCACGGCTCCTTTCTCACCACCAGCACCTCACCTGGGGGCCAGACACGGCTCAGCGGGAGGGCCTGGGCAGAGGGCCTCTGCCTGAACCCTGCTCCCGTCCCTTATCCCCCTCGCATCCGTTCATTTTGTTTTTTTTTTCAGCTTGCAGGATCTTAGTTCCCCGACCGGGGATTGAACCCGGGACCTTGGCAGTGAAAGCTTGGAGTCCTAACCACCGGACTGCCAAGGAATTCCCTTTTCCCTTGTCTTTTGGGTTTTTTTTTTCTTAAATACCTTTATGAAGATAGAATTCACATATCATATAATTCACCCATTTAAAGCATATAATTCCGTGGGTTTTAGTATATTTACAGGGTTGTGCAATCAGCACCACAATCAATTTTAGAACATGTCCATCACCCTAAAAGGAAACCCCGTGTCCATTAGCACTTGCTCCCCATTTCCTCCGACCTCCCCACACCCCTCAGCCCTGGGCAACCACCAGTCTACTTACTGTCTCTGTAGATTTGCCTATTCCGGACACTGACCTCCCCATTTTCCATTTCCACCAGCAGTGTATAAGAGTTCTCATTTCCCCACATCCTTGCCAACTCGTGTTATCTGACTCTCTGATTATCCCATTCCCTAGTGAGTGGGAAGTCGTATCTCCTTGTGGTTCTGATTTGCATTTCCCTGCATCCATTCATCCTTTACCCAGCGCTGATGTCCAACGTCCCATTCGCCTCTGTCCCCAGAGCAGTCGTGACCCCTCTCCTCTGGCTGCCTCCTTCTCATCCGCATTCTTCCTGGCCCAGGGCCGTGGGTTGGGTGCTGAGCTCTCCAGCCCTCAGTGGTCTCCTGCCCTTGGGCGCAGGGTTACCAGTCGCTCACCTTGGGCGCCCCAGTCACAACCAAAGAAGTACACTTACCTGGTTCTAGGGCTGCAACTAATGTCGCTGAAGTTGCTTAGGCAAGTAGAGAAGAGAAGAGGCACCCGGTCAGGGTTTCAGCCCCGTTCTCCCCCTCAGGCAGTTAACTTCACCCCCTGAGCCATACTTTTCCCACCTCTAAAATGGGATTGTCTGCTTCATGGGGGTGTCACCCAGAGTGAAAGTGGCTGTCAGGTAGTGGGGTTGAAATAAGGGATAATAGAAATGCTTCGCCAGGTGGGCCTGTGGTAGGATGGGACTCTTTATTTATTTATGGCCGCGCCGCGTGGCTTGCGGGATCTTAATTCCCCAACCAGGGATCGAACCCGGACCCTCAGCAGTGAAAGCACCGAGTCCTAACCTCCAGGGACCTCCAGGGGATTGCTGGGACCGGACTCTTGACTTTGGCTCTCGTCTCAGCCGATCACTCCCCTTCTCCCTCCCAGCCCAGCAGATGCCCCATTTCTCCTCCCTCCCGGGAAGCCCTCCCTACCCCCCTGTACCCATATTCAGCGCAAGGGGCTGGCATGGGAGATCCACACAGATGACCCCAGAACCCGGGGGTGGGAAGTGGGTCAGAATTCCACACTCAGGTTGGCGTTTCAGCTGAGCAGGAGCACGGAGGTGGAAGTTGAGCCCCTCGCTGCTGCCCAGCCACCCCAGAGGGGTCAGACCTGTGCTCACCTTTAGAGGGGTGGGGCCATCCGTGCAGGAATGGGAACCGCAGGAGGAAGAGAGCCGCAGGGGAGACAGACGTGAGGGTTGGGGAGCTGGGCTGGAGGAGGAGGATGGTGGGGAGAGGCCTGTACCTGAGAAGATAAGGAGCCCAGATCCCCCGCTGACCCTGGTCCTGGGCCCTGGCCTGCGTCTGGAGGCCCCTGGTTGGCACATGTTACGGAGGCCAACAGCACCTGGGGAAGACAGCTTCTGTCTTCTGCCCTCTGCCCTGCAAAGTCAATCACCAATGAGCTCCAGATGCAAGTAACTCCCTTGGTAATAAAGAATATATGTAGACGTTACTACAATTCCTAACACAACCCTTCAAAGTCATTCATAAATTCCTAAAGGATGGGTGTATGTTTGTGATGCTGATGGGATGACTCAGACCGAGCCAGTCACCAGAAAGACCTAGATGTAAGGTATAGATATAGAGGGTTGTGATTTTGTTTTTATTTTATTGAAGTATAGCTGATATACAGTGTTGTGTGTGTTTCAGGTGTACAGCAAAGTGATTCAGTTATATATATATATTTTTTTTTTTTTTCAGATTCTTTTCCATTATAGGTTATTACAAGATATTGAGTTTAGTTCCCTGTGCTACACAGTAGGTCCTTGTTGTTTACCTATTTTATATATATTAGTGTGTATGTGTGAATCCCAAACTCCTAATTAATCTCTGCCCCCTGCCCCCAGAGGGTTGTGATTTTATTTTATTTTATTTAAATAAATAAATTTATTAGTTGCGGTGTGTGGGGTTTTTGGTTGCAGCATGTGGACTTCTTAGTTGCAGCATACATGCGGGATCTAGTTCCCCGACCAGCGATCGAACCCGGGCCACCCTGTATTGGGAGTGCAGAGCCCTAGCCACTGGACCACCAGGGAAGTCCCAGGTTGTGATTTTAAACTAGCTATGTTGGGAGCTCTGGAGATTGAGTTCAGTCACTTGGCCAAAGATTTCATCACTCTTGATGAAACTGAGTGCTTCCTGGGTGGCAGCCTGAGTCCTGTTCTGATTGCTGTTCTGATACAGAGAGAGAGCAAAGGAAGCTCTGTGTTCCCTCCTAGACCTCACCCTCTGTACATCTTTTATAATAAAACTGTAATTGTTAAGTATAATGTTTTCAGGGGGTTCTGTGAGTCATTCTAGCCAGTTATTGAATCTGAGAGAATTGTGAGAGCCCTGAATTTGCAGCCAGTGAGTCAGAAGTGAACATGGCCTGGGAAGCCCACTTGTGGCTGATGTCTGGAGTGTGGGCAGTCTCGTGGGACTGAGCCCTTACCTTGTGGGGTGTGCACTAACTCTGGGTGATTACCATCAGGACCGTATTGCAGTACACCCAGTAGGTGTTGACCAGTTGGGGGTGAAATAGAGCAGTACCTAAACCAATTGCTCATTACCAAGTTACCTTTTCTTTTTAAACTGTGGCAAGACATACATAACATAAAATTCATCATTTTAACCATTTTTAAGTGTACAGTTCAGTGGCATTAAGTCCATTAAGTGTATTCACAATGTTGTGCAACCATCACCATCTATTTCCAGAACTCTTTCATCATTCCAGACAGAAACTCTTTGGCTCTTAAATAACCAAATTATCTGCAAATAGGGGCCTTAGTCCCCTCTTCAGAAAGTAATTACAGGGATAATAAATTACTGCTATTCTTTAACTCTTTGAAGGGGAGGAACAAGGGGTTCTTCCGGAGGGAAGTGAGACAGAAAAGGAAGGAAGTCTTTACAGGGTATGTTAGTGAACATGTTACTTCTGTAAGTACCTGGGGCTCAGTCTTGCAGGGACCCTCCAAGAGACAGTGAATAAGGTACCCCAGAGTTTGCCCCCTCACCCCTCCAGGTTTCCCATGAGTTTTGAGTTTTAAGCTTAGAAGATGGACACATCACACACCAAACAGTGGCCCCACTTCTACTTGACCTGGAAGGCAGCATCAGGACGCCTTGGTGATTGGATGGAAAGGACCTTCCCAAACAGCCATGCTAGGCAGAGGGGTGTCCTCAGGGACCATGGGCTAAATCTTTGTGCATTCCATCCTTAGCTTCTTAAGAATAATTCCTGGAAATGACGCCGCTGGATCTGATCATGCATATGTTTTGAATTTTCCTCTTTGATTTAACAAACAAGTCATCAGTGTTCATAGGAGAAAACTTAAAAATCATAGACCACCACCAAACCCGTCTCGCAGAAATAATCGGCTCCTACGTTTTGGAGTATTTTCCACACATACTATGTATTTGTTTGTTTGTTTGTTATTTATATTTCAGTTTTCCCCAATATTTTATTTGGAAAAATTCTCAAACCTACAGAACAATGGAAAGAAATACACAATCAACACCCAAGTGCCCTTACTGGATCCATCCCTTGTTCACACTGTGTCCTGTTTATGTCCTTCAAATATCTAGGTCTACATCTATACCCATGTTTATGTCTTCTATCATGCTGCTATAACCAAATACCATAGACTGGGTGGCTTAGACGACAGATATATATTTTCTCACATTCTGGAGGCTGGGAAGTCCAAGATCAAGGTGCTGGCAGATTCAATTCCTGACGAGGACCCTTTTCCTGGCTTGCAGACGACCGCCTTCTCACTGTGTCCTCACAAGGCAAAAAGAGAGAGAGAGCCCTGGTGTCTCTTCCTCTTCTTATAAGAACACTAATCCCATCATGGGGTCCCTGCCCCCAAGACCTCATCTAAACCTAATTACCTCCCAAAGACCCCACTTTCAAACACCATCACATTAGGGGTAAGGGCTTTAACATGTGGATTTGGGGGGCACACAAACATTTTAGTCCATAACAGTTTACATCTATATCTTTGTCTCTATATATACACAGATTTTCTTGCTGAATCATTTGAAAGTAATTTGCAGATGCCATGGCACTTTGTCCTTAAATTTTTTTTTTTTTTTTTTTTTTTGGCCATGCTGTGTGGCTTGCGGGATCTTAGTTCCCGGACCAGGGATCGAACCTGAGCCCTCGGCAGTGAAAACGCCAAGTCCTAACCACTGGACTGCCAGGGAATTCCCCATCCTTAAAAACTGAAGCAAGTGTCTTCTAAGAATAAGGACCTTCTCCCACGTAATCCACAAACCACTATACACTAAGAAAATGATTAATAATTTCATAATGTCATTTAAGAAACTGCTTCTTTTCAAATTTCTCCAACAATGTCAAAATGTCTTTTGTAGATTTTTTTTTTCCCCTCCAATCCAGGATCCAATCATGATCCACAAATTATATTTTATAGTCACATCTCTTTAATCTTTAAAAATCTAAGACAGTTCCTTAGCTCTTTTGGATTTTTATGACTTTGGGTTTTTGGAACTTCCAGCTCAGTTGCCCTGTAGCAAATGACCCACACTCTGGACCATAATTAGATTGAGAGTGAACATTTTCAGCAGGAAAACGATGTGTGTGGTGCTGTGTCTTTCCCTTGGCAACTCCATGAGGACACGATGTCGGTGTGTCCCGTTTCTGATGATGCTGAGTTTGATCACTTGGTTCAGGTGATGACCACCAGGTCTGCCACTGGAAAAGTGCCCTTTGCCCTTTTGTAATTGGTCAGTAGTTTATTTATTCATTGATTGATTGATTCATTCATTCATTTATGTTTTTAGCAAATATTCCATGAATATCATCTCTGTGCCCAGTCCTGTGCTAGGCAGGGCTGTGCTGGGGACACAGTGGTGACCAAGACACTCTGGATCCTGCCTTCTCGGGACTCCCAGGTCATGAGGGAGACAGTCCATCCACAGGTAGTGAGGACCCAGAGTGCGTGGACCTGGGATGGGGGAACCTGCATAAATCGTGATGGACCCAGCCTGGGGGGTCACGAAGGACTCCCAACAGGAGGAGGCATCTGAAAATTCAGGGTGGGTGTGGAGAGGAGTGAGTGCTGCAGGCAGAGGGAATAGCATATGCAAAGGCCCAGGGGTGGGAGAGAGCAGAGGGGTCTGGGCACTGAATGAACAGGTGGAAACTGCCAGAGCATCAGCCATGGGGTAGATCCCATTGGGCCTTGTGGCCATTTTAAGGAGTCAGGACTTTTTCTGTGAGCAAGTAGAGACCACTGCAGTAGGGTTTTCGTAAGGAGAGGGCTGTGGCTTCGGTGCATTTTTATTTTCTGGGACCATCACTCCGTGGGGAGCGTGGATTGAGAGGACGAGGCTGAACAAGTGCAGGCTGGGGAGCTGCAGGGGGCGCCGAGGAGCAGAGACTGGGATTCATCAGATCCGGTGACTAATCAGGTGAGGGGGCAAGGATCCAAGATAACAGTGCTCAGGTCCCACGGGTATTGTGTCTGTGCGTGTGCACGTGTGTAATTACACTAAATGTTTATTTTTATTCTCAGTGTAAAGAACAAAACATTCTCTAAGGCTTATCATCAAAAGCAGCAATTCCCAGCCCCACGCTACCCACTCTGTACCCTTTCTCCTGCCACAAACTCTTTCAGTCCTTTTTCTCTGTTTCTAAGTAGGTGCTTATCCTGCCTTATCTCGGATTTTTTTGTCAAAGCAGCTTTAAGTGAGGTATAAGCTTTAAGTGAGAGGTATAAGTGACACACAATACAATGCACGTATATAAAATGTATCATTTGATGGTTTAAATTTTTTTTAAATTTTATTCAAGTGCAGTTGATTTACAATATTTAAATATATTTTTTCTATATATAAAATACCTCTTTTATGTACAGTAGTGTGTGTTATTTGATGTTTTGACATACGTATGCACCCGTGAAACCACCACCACATTGAAGATAGTAGACACATCTCGTCACTCCCCAGTCTCCTCAAGCCCCTCCCTCTGCCCCCTCCCCTCTCCCCTCCCCCTGCCCCCCTCCCCTCTCCCCTCCCCCTGCCCCCCTCCCCTCTCCCCTCCCCCAAGCAACCACTGAGCAGCCTCCTCTGGCTGCAGATCACAAACGTCAGGTTGCACTCATAGAAAACAAACTATGGTTACCAAAGGGGAAAGGGGGGGAGGGATAAATTTGGAGTTTGGGATTAACAGATACCCACTACTATATATAAAATAGATAAACAGCAAGGTCCTACTGTATAGCACAGGGAACTGTATTCAGTGTCTTGTAATAACCTATAATGGAAAAGAATCTGAAAAAGATACGTATGTATAACTGAATCACTTTGCTGTACACCTGAAACTATCACAACATTGTAAATCAACTATACTTCAATTAAAAAAATTAAAAATTTCAAGTTACAGGGCCCATGGAGGAAGCAGGATCCTTCCTCCACAGTTGTTTTTCTTTGGCTTCTTGCAGTGAGGGTAGCTCAGGGGGTGGCAGGAGACGAGGCTGCGGCTGAGGGTGCCCCTTGTGTGGAGTTCCGCAGTTTTGTTTTTTGTTTTTTGTTTTTTAATTGGTGTAAAATTCACATAACATAGAATTAACCATTTTATAGTGAATAATTAAGTGGCATTTGTACATTCACCACATTGTACAACCATCACCTCTATCTAATTCCAAAACATTTTCATGACCCCCAAAATAAGAGTTGGTACTCATTAAGTGGCTACTCCCCATCCCCTCCCCCTCCAACACCTGGCCACCAGCAATCTGATTTCTATCTCTATGGATTTGCCTGCTCTGGACATTTCTTATCAATGGAATCATACAATATGTGAACTTTTGTGTCTGGCTTCTTTCAACTTAGCCTCATGTTTTCGAGGTTCATCCATGTTGCAGCAGGTATTAGTACTCCATTTCTTTTTATGGCTGGATAATATCCATTGTACGGATAGACCACAGTTTGTTTATCTGTACATCTGTCAATGAATATTTGGGTTGTTTCTCCTTTTGGCTGTTGTGAATAGTGCTGTGTGAAAATGGATGTAACTGGCAGTCATTTCTAGGCTTAGAGAATCTGTCTGGAGGGCAGTGGAACATCTTGGAGGAGGGTGTGGGCTCTGACACTGAAATTCCTGGACTCAAGCCCTAGATCCACCTCATACTATTTGGATGAGCTGGAGTTCACCGTATGTCTTTGTGCTTGACAACAGAACTTCCTTTGTGGGATTAGTACGACATCGAAACAGTTAATACATGTAAAACACTTAGGGAGGTGCCTAGCGCAGAGGAAATACTAGCAAAGCATTGAATTTTGTCATCATCAGTGAACACTCTGCAATGCCAGCAACAGAAACCATCCTGGGCCAACGGAAGCAGAAAAAGAATATATTGGAAGGATATATTGGAGACCAAGGCTAGGAAAATCAGCAGGAATCTTGGAGGTCTATAGTTCAGGACCCCAATGTTGTCACTAAGAGACCTAAAATGTGTAATGGCACCTAGAACAGGGGTTTATTTCTTGCTTGTATAGCAGTTCTTGCAGGGGAGTCATGTGGCAGGACAGCCCTCTTCCTCTGCTCAGTCATTCAAGGACCCAGGCTGATGCAGTCCCACCATCTTCAGCTTGTGCCTTTCAAGGTCACCCTGGGGGTCATGTCCACTCCAGCCAGAGGTCAGTAAAGAGCATGAAGGAGGAGAGCACAGGTTTTATGGACCAGGACTGGAAGTGGCACTCTATTCACTCCACCTCAATTCCCCTTGCCAGGACTTAATGCCCTGGCCACACCTAACCCCAAGGGGCACTGGGAAATGTAGTCCCTGGCTGGGCCAACACTTGGCAGCAAGGCGTCTACCCCAGGTTGCCATGAGCACGAGACACTGGTGGACTCCTGAGGTCAGAGGACTGCTAGCACCGTGGGTACCACCCCACATCCGCTCTTCACCTGCCATCCTGCCTCCTGCATGACTCCTGGGCACTCCTGGCATCCTTGATACCTTGCTCAAGATTTCAGGTCCAGGGACTTCCCTGGTGGCACAGTGGTTAAGAAGCCACCTGCCAATGCAGGGGACACGGGTTCGAGCCCTGGTCCAGGAAGATCCCGCAGGCCGTGGAGCAACTAAGCCCTTGTGCCACAACTACTGAGCCTGTGCTCTAGAGCCCATGTGCCACAACTACTGAAGCCCACGCGCCTAGAGCCTGTGCTCCGCAACAAGAGAAGCCACCACAATGAGAAGCTTGCGCACTTGCACAGCAGCATTTGCCAATTTCAGCGGGAGAGACTCTACTTTTTTCTTGTTTGTTTGTTTAAACGGCTTTATTGAGGTATAATCTACATGCCATAGAATTCACCTGTCTTGAGTGGACAGTTTATTTTTAGTAAATTTACGTAGTCGTGCAACTGTTACCACAGTCATTTTAGAACATTTCCATCACTGAAAAGATCCCTCAAGTCCATTAGCAGTCACTCCCCACTCTCCCCTCCCCCAGCCCCTGGCAAACACTAATCTGCTTTCCGTCTCTATGAATTTACCTATTCTGGACATTTCATATAAAAGAATCATACACTACATGGCCTTCTGTGTCTGGCTTCCTTCACTGCGCATAATGTTTTCAAGATTCATCCCTGTCGTAACATGTATCAGTACTTTATTCCTTTTAATGTATTAATAATACTCCACCGTATAAATATACCAGGTTTTGTTATCCATTCACAAATTGATGGACTTTGGGGTTGTTTCCACTTTTTGGCTGTTGTGAATAACGCTGATGTGGACATGTGTGCAACTGGCCGTTGTTTTGAATACAGTTATTCTAGTGGGTGTGAAATGGAATCTCACTGTGGTTTTGATTGGTATTTCTCTGCTGACTTTTTTTTTTTTTTTGGCTGCGCCATGTGGCTTGTGGGGATCTTAGTTCCCCGACCAAGGATTGAACCGGGGCCCCCTGCAGTGGAAGCACCGAGTGCTAACTACTGGACCGCCAGGGAATTCCCAGCTATTGTTGAGTTTTAAGAGCTCTTTATATGTTCTGGAACAAGTCCTTTATCAGATATACGATTTGCAAATATTTTCTCCTAGTCTGTGGCTTGCCTTCTCACTTTCTTAATCTTATAAAATTCCTTTTTATTTAACAACTTTTTTTGAGGTATGACTTACATGCAATAAACTGTACTTATTTTAAGGGTTCACTTTGATGGGTTTTATCACAGGTATTTGCCATGAAACCACCACCATAGTTAAAAATATTTCCTTCACCCCCCAAATTTCCTTGTGTTCCTTTGCAGTCCATCTCTCCATCTATACCTGACCTCAGGGAAGCACTGACCTGATTTCTATCACTGTGCATTCATCAAAATCCTTTTTTTTCCAAATGGCCAAAAAATATAATTGTTATTCTTTTTGAACTAATTTGTTACTTTTAATTGTGAAATATTGCAGACATAGAGAAAATCCTATAACACCCATGTACCTACCACTTAGAACTAATAGATATTAACATTTTGCCCTATTTGCTTTGAGTTTTTTTCCCTTTTCTAGGGACTAAAGCTAAAAAGCCTCACCCCGTTCTCACTCGTTCCTCCTTCATCTGTCCTGAAGTTGCTGAGTATTATTCCATGTGAGACTTTATACTTTTCCTGAATATATATGTGTGTCCATAATGCACGTTCTTGTTTTTATCACGCTGTTTGTATCTTTTGGACCTTGTATTTCTTCTCGTTATATTTGAGAGATTTTTCTGTGTTGAAATACATAAAGCTTATTCGTTCTTTTAATTTTTTTCCGTTGCAAATCATGAGATTTATTAGTAGTGAAATATTTCAGAAGTGTTGGGGGGGCTTCCCTGGTGGCGCAGTGGTTGGGAGTCTGCCTGCCGGTGTAGGGGATGCGGGTTCGAGCCCTGGTCTGGGAGGATCCCACATGCCACGGAGCAACAGGGCCCGTGAGCCACAATTACTGAGCCTGCGCGTCTGGAGCCCGTGCTCCGCAGCAAGAGAGGCCGCGGTGGTGAGAGGCCCGCGCACCGCGATGAAGAGTGGTCCCCACTTGCCTCAGCTGGAGAGAGCCCTCGCACAGAAACGAAGACTCAACACAGTCATAAAATAAATAAATAAAAGAACGTGAATTTCTAAAAAAAAAAAAAAAAAAGAAGTGTTGGTAAGTTGGCAAAAGCATGCCTGGGGATATAAGACACTGCTGGGGAAGCAAACATGAGTAATTTCACCATTTTTGCTTTGTTTTGTTTTAACTACTGTGCTTGGCAAGCATAGCTTCATTTATAGATTGTGACATAAAATCCTCCTCAATTTCAGGCTGAGATTCCCTTTTGAGCCTTTACCTTTAAGAAACTGTCTAGATTTATGGAGGTAATTAACATATGGAATTTGAATATTTTTTAAAATTGTGGTTAAAATCATATAATAAAATTATATTATAAAAGACTCTCTTAACTGCTCATCAAATTTTGTTTTTTAAACAAAAAGGAATGTGGGGAATTCCCTGGCCGTCCATTGGTTTAGACTCCGCGCTTCCACTGCAGGGGGCATGGGTTCGATCCCTGGTTGGGGAACTAAGATCCCGCAGGCCCTGCAGTGCAGCCAAAAAATATATATACATTTTAAAAAATTTAAAAATTAAAAAAAAAAGAATGTTCTATCATCGTGTCTTTGAGTCCCTTTAACACAGGCCATAGTCGTGCCCGTCCCCCTCCCATTTTGAGTGGGGACTTGGACTTTCTCAGTCCTGGATTCTGAATCCATTTTACCTGCTAACAGACCCTCAAGGAGAATAGAGAGTTCAAGGTTCCATCACGACCCTGCTTCCTGCACCCAGGCAGGAGCCTGGGGGACATCATAAGACTGGGGTTCCTTTTGGGAGGGGCCAGTGTAGTTTCCCAACAGGAAGAGGGTTAAATAGGCAGTCAAGACACCTTGAAGTTAGATGTCTCAGGCTCATCTGACAGGTGGCCAAGGCCAAGTCTGGCTGCCCATGGGCAACAGGGAGGAAACAGACTGACCAAGGGCATGGCACCGGACAGTGGCATTTCTCTGGGCCTCACCAGATGCTGCAAGTGAAACTCACTTGGAAGAGATCAGGAAGGTGGCTGGACAACTCTCGTTCATTTGGGTCATGAAAACTTTTTTTTTTTTTGGCGGCGTTGGGTCTTTGTTGCTGCGTGCGGGCTTTCTCTAGTTGCGGCGAGCAGGGGGTATTCTTTGTTGCAGTGCGTATTCTTTGTTGCAGTGCGTGGGCTTCTCGTGGTGGCTTCTTTTGTTGCAGAGCATGGGCTCTAGGGTGCAGGCTCAGTAGTTGTGGCGCTCGGGCTTAGTTCCTGCACGGCATGTGGGATCTTCCCGGACCAGGGCTCGAACCCATGTGCCCTGCGTTGGCAGGCGGATGCTTAACCACTGCGCCACCAGGAAAGCCCTGGGTTATGAAAACTTTTAACTGGATTACAATGTACCTAAAGCAAAGTGTACACATCCTAAGTGTATAGTTTGATAAACTCACAGAAAGAACAGGAAACAGAATATAACCAGGCCCCCAGAAACCCTACCATGCCCCCCTTCCAGTCACTATGCCCCCCAAGGGTAACCACCATCCTGACTTGTAACCCCGTGGATTGAGTTTGCCTCTTTGGGGACTTTATATAAATGGAATCACACAGCATGTATGCTTATGTGGCCTCTTTCACTCAACATTGTCTGTGAGATTTATTCAGCTTTTTGTATGTCGTTGTGGTTCATTTGTTCTCATTGCTGTTGAGTGTTTCACTGTGTGCATTCTTTTTTACCAATCCTTCTATGGGTGGGCATTTGGGTGGTCTAGAGTCTTTTATTCATAGCACTGAGGTGAACATGCAGAGACGTCTTTCAGAGAACATGTGACAGGTTTCTGTGGGTGTCCACCCAGGAGCGGAATTGCTGGCTCATAGAGCACTGAATGCTAAATTTAGGAGTCGCTGCCAACCAGCTGCCAGAGTGGGTGTCCTCAATTACCTCCTCCGAGTCTGAGTGTGATACATCTTTGGCAGCACTTAGGATGTGTGGGTTTTTCATTTCAGCCATTCTGGTGTGTGTGTAGTGCTTTCTCTTTGTGATTTTAATTAATATTTTCCTGACATGTAATGGAGGTCAGCATCTTTTCACATGCCTAGTGGCCATTTAGATTTTATCCTCTTAGGTGATTCAAGTCCTTCTCTATTGGCTGGTCTGCCAATAGAAGTGGTTAACCTCTTAGTGGTTAGGATTCCAGGCTTTTGATGCTGTGGCTGGGGTTCAATCCCTGGTGTGGGAATTGAGATCCCACAAGCTGCGCTGTGCAGCCCCCCAAAAAAATAGTCCTCCTATTCCTTTGAGGAATAGGAGAACTAAAGCTGGAGGTGGAAAGATGGACTTCTGTCTTGCAATTTACCCTCTTCTATGTAGTCTAAATGATCCCCCCCATGTGCATGTTATTCTTCTAACTTAAAGGAAGAAAACCTAATTAGGTCAGCCTGGTTGTTGTGGAGGATGGTTGGAAGGGGTCAAGTATAAATGTTTTCAGAAATTCATCCCTTAATGAGCCCAAGGAACCTTATTTTTCCCATCAATTCGTGTATCAGTGGATGAATATTAATTATTACTGCAGTGAATCAGGTTTCAACATCAACTCTAGGCTTCTGTTGCATTTACAAGTGATCACAATGCTGATAATCCTTGTTCACATGAGTAAGTGATTAGATAAGGAAGGAGTTGGCGTTAGAGCAGGCGCTCCAGCCCTGAGCTCCGTCCAAAGCCCCAAACCCCACAGTGAACACACGTCAGGACAGAGCGCAGCACCGTCGGCTCCACCTTCGGGGGCAGGGAAGGAGCCTGCCAGGTGGGTTGTGGGAGGGGCAGAAGGAGCAAGCTTTACACCCCGCCCTGGACTTTTGACCGCTCCCACCCCTTCCTAGAGATTGCGGCCCCCACTCTGGACCTCCCCTCCAGGGCAGCAATTCTCATCCCCAGCCGATCACCAGAATCTTCTGGACGTTTTCAAAAGATGCCCTCAGGGCCACCCCTGGCCAGATAACTAACTGGGCATTCCGCGTGCGAGGCCCGACGTGGGTCTTGGTTAAGGGGCCTATTCCCCGCTGGCGCCCGCTATTCTGGCTGCCGTGTCGCCATTGCTCCGACCCGGACACCGAGGCGTCGAGGGGCGGGGCTTGCATTCCCCAGCAAAGATGCCTGACCCCTGTCTTCCCCCGCAGTGTACCACTGGGCCGAGATGCGAGCCAAGATGCGCCTCATGGGCTTCAATGCTGAAGCCGTCAAGCCGCTGAACGAGGAGGCGGCCGCCGAGCTGGGCGCCGAGCTGCTGGGCGAGGCCACCGTCTTCGTCGTGACCTGTAGCTGTCTGGTGCTGGAGTACTGGCGCCACCAGGCGTATCAGCGTCGCAAGGAGGGGGAGCAGCGCGCCGCCTGGGTCACGATGCGGGACGAGGTGGACCGCCTGGCGCTGGCGCTGGAGGCCCTGCAGGCGCAGGTGCAGGCGGCGCCGCCGCGGGGCGCCCTGGAGGAGCTGCAGGCGCAGATGCAAGAGGTGCGCGCCCAGCTCTGCGCCCCGGACCCGCCGCCCGCGCCCCAGGCAGAGCCCACGCCCGAGGAGTAGGAGGCCGCAGGGCCCTGGTCTCAGACGTGACTGATGCTTGGGCTGCCATGTCTGTGCCCACTGTCCCTTCCTGAACCGGCCCAGCTAATACCACCAGGTCCCTTTAGGGGCAGAAGGGATCCTGGACTGGGGCTGATCCAACCAGGCTTCTGGTCACCTCCCTACTCACCTGTCCAGTGAGGGGTACCTTCCACTGGGACACCCCCATCCACCGGTGGAACGTTCCAGCCCGACCCCCACCCCCGCTCTCCCCCCCCCCCACCCCACCGCATCCACTGGTTTAGCACTTTGGAATGGAAAAGCAGTGTCTTCCACTGGACCCCGCCCACCCACCAATAGGAGGGCCAGCAGGGCACATGGACCATCTAATTTTGTCACTCACACCTCCAACTTACCTGAGGAGTGGTCCTTTCCCTGGGACCCTCATCCATTACACCAGGACACCTCTTCCCACTTCTTCACTGGTACCGACATTGTAGTGAAAATATAGAAACGTCTGATGGACTTCCCCACCCCTTGACCTTCCATCTACCTCACTCTTTCGGGGGGGCAGGGATTAGGATGGATCTTGGTGTGCATTAGCTCCAGTGAGTCACCCTGTGGCTCCTCTCGTCCACCACTGGTGCCTTGACTGGGGTCCTCCCCTCTTTAAGTGGATCATTCCAACAGATCCTCTCTCCACCCTTTCCTCCATCCAGATCTCCTCTTCAGAGTACTCAGGGATTCCCCCTTACTTCTTGCCTTTGAACTGGACACCCAGTGTCCACCCCAGTCCTTCACGCAAAGGCTTCCTCCAGTGGGACCACCTGCCCCCTCAGCCCTGAAGTTCACCACCTCCAACCAAATGGAATAATTTCACCAGGTAGTGTTAAGTGTTACCTACCTCGCCTACCCGCTGCCAACCCATTGAACCATTAAAGGGGATGTGTTATGAGCTCTGTTATTTCTGAATTCTATTTTTTTTAGACTGTAAATGTATAATTTAAGGAGCTCTGGGGGAACGTCATTTTGAGAATGTGTCTGAGAACCAGGATGTACATCTGCAAAATGGGTGGCAGGCTCACTAAAATTAGAAGCTGGGAGGGTTCTGGTGGGAAGGGGCCAGTGTCATCCTTTGAGCCCTTTCCCAGATGGGGAAACGGAGGCCCAGGGGAAGCAAAGGGTCTTGTCCAAGGGCACACGGTCAATGAGGGACTGCCCCTGGCTTTCTCTAGGGTGGTGAAGTGGTTGGGGCAGGGTGGAAAGGAGTGAGGAAGCTGCCTGGTGAGGGGCACAGAGAGGAAGGGAGGCAGGAAGGCCGAGAGGGGCCAGAGGCCACCCTAGCTGCAGGAGTCTGAGGGCAGGTTCGGGTGGGAAGAAGGAAGGTGAGGGGAAGGCAGATTACTGGCGGAGGGAGGGACACGCCCCCATCCTCGTGAGAGCAGCCCTTCAAATCACTCCAGAAATCTTAGCATTTATAAAAACTGGCAGATTTATTCCACAGGGGCCCATTTTCAAGAAGCTAAAGGTGAAGGTGGGAGAGGGGAGGTTTCCTCCCCTTTTCCTTTCCCCCTCATCTTTTTTTCCCCAGGGGGTAAAAATGGCCTGGACCCCAAAACCTACCGAAATAAAAAACCAAAAAACTGAGGTTCCAAAAAGTTACAGCATCTTAATTCCTCATAGAAAAGGGGAAGGAGCCAGAGGGAAGGGAGGTCCCTGGGGTGGGGGGAGGTGCCCCCAGCCTGATGGGACAACCCCCCTTAAATAGCTGTCCCAAGTGGGACAAGCCAGGGGCACAGCATTTAAAAACTCCCCACATCCCATTTTATCAAAACCAAAGAGAAAAAACATTTCCTCCCCCCAAAACCTAAATATATATATATATACTTTTTTTTTCTTAAAAAACAAAACTTCAAAGGCATTAAGCGTTAAAGTGAATCTAGAACAAGGGAATGTGAAATTCCCTCCTTCCTTCCCCCTTACTGTGGGGTTAATTGGTACATCCCCAGCAGAGGAACCAGCCCCAAGGGGATGGCATAGGGGAAGGACCAAAGGGAGCAAAGGGTGGGGGCCTCCCCAGCCAATCAGCAGCCAGTATGGGTGTGGGCATGGTGCCAGGGAAGCCACACCCCCTTGGAATTTTCCAAGTGAGATAGGGAGTGGGGAAGACGCATTCCTGTGTAGTCTTCAGCCAATTCCAAGTCAAGTCGAGGCAGGGAAAGCAGGGTGACAGGCGGAGGGCGTGTGCGGAAAGGAGAAACTGGATCTTCTGGGGCCCTGTGGTCAGGGGGAACCCCGCTTCCTCAGCTCCTGGACAAAGGCTGGAAGGAAACTGGGCAGAGGTCAGGGGCAGAGCTTCTTCCCCCTTCCCTTCCAAAACAGGGCTTTCCAAGGGACATGATACCTCCAAAATAAATAAATGTTTAAAATAAAAAACAACCTCACCTTCAATTATTTCCTCTTTCACTTTCTGCAGTTCCTTCCTCACCTCTTCCAGAAGCTCCTGAAAATAATGGGGTACCAATCAGGAAGGGTACTTGGACTTGCAAAAGTGAATCCCCCCTTTCTTAATGACTGAGGGGCCAGAGGAAGGAGGTTCAAGACCCCTATTACACACACATCATGACATCACTGGCAAGGCCACAAAGTGAGAATTCTAGGGGAGAATTCTGGATCCTTGGAGCCAGAAGGAAAGTACTGGAGAACATCCAGTACCAAGGCTGGCAAATACATTCCAGTCTCCTGCCACCTCCAATTGGTGATAAATGTCTGGGGTCAGTGTACTGAAAAGGATTCTGGGTACTCAACAGGAGTGAGTCCAGTGATAAGATTAGTAAGGTCTGTCATGGGCATTGGATAAGGTGGTTATGGTGTCTGTGTCATCCCTGACATGATCCACTCTCTCCATTTCTCAGACTGGAAAACTGAGGTTCCCAAGGCCTTTTCTAGAATCACATGGCAGGTCAGTGGCAGAGTCTGGACCCAGATCTCCTTTCTATCCCCCGGACCTCACTCCCAGTCCTTTCCCCAAGCTACCTGTTTCACCCTCTCCAGGTCTGACTCATCACTGGAGCTGGGCGTAGAGGGTTGGGCCTCGGAAGTGGTCACTGAAGAAGATGACTTCATCCTGGGAGAGTTGGTGTGGTTTGGGGCGGAAATGAGGTTAGAGAGAGGGTCTGCCTCCCCTGCCTCCCATTCCAGGGGTCACACTGTGTTCCTCCCTACAAATTTGGCAAATTCAACTATTTTGGGGGGTGGGGCCCCAGTATTGATGGCCCACCTTGGCAAGGTTGTGCTGTTCTTCTCCCAGGGTCTCCGCACAGATTCTGGGGGACAGGCAATAAATCAAAAAGATCAGGGACAAGGAACGCCCTGCCTCAACCTTTCTCCCCGAGCCTCATCAGCCCCTGTTCAAAGAACCATCTCAGGAGACTACAATCCCCAGCACTGTTTGTACAGACTCTCCCATCAAGGTGTGTTATATGTGAGAAGCGGGCATCCTGGGACTTGTAGTTCCTGTGACTAGACTGGGCTCTCACTCACCACTGTGGGCTGGGACTCTGGCCTCTGGCTCCTCCTGCTGGTGGGAAATAAAACTGTCATGAGCCAGGGGCTTCCCTGGTGGCGCAGTGGTTAAGAATCCACCTGCCAATGCAGGGGACACGGGGTTTGAGCCCTGGTCTGGGAAGATCCCACGTGCCACGGAGCAACTAAGCCCGTGTGCCACAACTACTGAGCCTGCGCTCTAGAGCCCGCGAGCCACAGCTACTGAGCCCATGAGCCACAACTACTGAAGCCCGCGCGCCTAGAGCCCATGCTCCGCAACAAGAGAAGCCACGGCAATGAGAAGCCCGCGCACCGCAACCAAGAGTAGCCCCCGCTCAGCACAACTAGAGAAAGCCCGCGCGCATCAACGAAGACCCAACGCAGCCACAAATAAATAAATTTAAAAAAAAAAGAAACTGTCATGAGCCAGCCCCCCCCCCCACCCGGCGCCGCACCTCTGCTCATTTTCCTCCTCCACCTTCAAACCTAGCCCATCCCTATCACAGCCCCCTCCCCAATATTCCTACCCAAACGGTACATCCTAAGGGGTATATGGCAGGAAGAGCCCCTGACTCACACTGGCAGATTCATCCTTGGCGGTTTTCTCCCCAACTTGTGTGGCTTTCCTTCTGTAAGAGAGAAACGCAAAAAAACAGATGGCTTCAGCCCTCCCTCAGCCACTCAACAATTCCCTTCCCCAGAGCTCTCGAAAGGTGGATTCTAGCGTGCAGACTTCTGGAATTTGTCAAGGCTAAGAAAATTTTAGTTTTAGAAGTTAAAGAGAGTGCCGCTCCCGAACTGGGGGTGGGGCTTTCCGATTCCCACGTTTGGGAGTCACAAAATTCCAAGGGCGGAGTTCCCAGGTTCTGAGGCAGGATCTCCTAAGGTCCTAGAATTCTGGGGTTTAGAACATTCCAGAGGCTACCTGGGTGGTTGCAAACCTCAGCCATCTCAGGAGAATGCAATCCCCATCATTATATCCCAAACCTGGCTATCAAAGGGCGAACTTTCACCCAAAGAAATCAACTAACTGGGAATCTGAGCCCTCCCCCCACCCGGCCCTACTGAACAGGAATCTCCAGGTGATAACTGCTGGTCTGAGGGGGTGTGCTCCAAGGGCTTTCTGCGGCTGTTGAGGGCTCCAGGCTCAGGCTCACCTCCGGGCCAGCATGGCATTCATCTCTTCCATGAGCCCCCCGCCCGTGCTTCGACTGCTCTCAACTTTGGGGGCCAAGGGCCCCCCAGATGCCTCCTCCTGCTGGAGAAATTACAAAGAGGTGGGGGCTTTATGGGCGGGCCTCCTGGCCTTCCAGCCCTCCTGTGAGGCTCCCGGGCAACTCTGGCCTCATCCCATTATAATATCAGGCCCCGTCACCCCTCACCCCACACCCGCCACGCCTGCCCCCTCACCTTGCTGACTTTCCTGAGTTTGGCTCCGGCAATGGCTGCGGCCAGGCCGGGGGCCCCGGTCCCTCCACCACTGGGGCCTTGTGCTGTGGGGAGAGGGGGCGCAGGGGGTGGGCCTCCCCCTGCTCCATGCCCTGCAGCCGAGATCCCCGAGGAGAGACCAGGGGGTGGGGGGGGACCCGGAGGAGGGGGAGGTCCTGGAGGCGGGGGTGGTCCCCCAGCCGGGGGAGCAGGTGGGCCTCCTGTAAGAAACACGAAAAAGGAGGAGTGCTGAGAGAGAAGCCTTATTCTCTGTTGTCCGGCTGGCCCACCCCCTCCTCTGGGGTGTTCACCCGACCCCCGAGGCCATTCGAGCAATCACCTGCGTTGGAGGCCCTGCGCTCCCACTCCATGAGCTCCGACTGCTGCTGCCTGGGGAGGGAAGGCGAGCTGCCATCACTCAGAGCCCCAGGATGGCCAGCAACTTCCCGGATCGCCCCTCAGAGGTCTCCGGCAAGGCTGGCTCCTAAGCCCCACTCATGTCCTCCATTCCCCAGGGGCCAGGAAAGGGTTGCAGGGGGAGGACAGGGACAGAGCGAGAGCAAGAGGCGAGCAATCTAGTCATCAGACTGTCAAGAACACCAGAATTACAAAACACCCAAGAGCCTTTAGACAACGAAATTCTGGACTCTGGGAATCTGGGGGACCAGGAATTGAAGGGTCAGAAGGTTCTGCAGCTCTGAGTGTCAGGAGTTTTTCAAACTCCAGGAGGTGGGGGCGGGGGGGGGGGGTTTCCTGAAAGATGTCAATTTCTAGTCCCCTGGGAGTTGGAACATGCTGAAAACTGCAAGTTGGAGAGGTCTGAACGCTAGGAGTCAGGGGTTCTGGAACAACCTAGAACTCCGGCAGCAGTAAGGTTCCCCACGCAGGGACTGGCCCCACCTTTTCTGTTGCTCCATCTCCTCTGGGGAGGGGCCGTTCTGGACAGACCAAGTGGGAGGTGCTGTAGGCGGAGGCGGCGGCGGGGGCGGAGGCCCGCCTCCTGGAAGGTGAGAGTAAAGGCTGCTGAGTCACCCCGGAAGCCAGCGCCACCCCTCAGCGCGTTCCCTGGGCTCTCCCGGGCCTCCCAGGGACTCTGCTGCGATGAGGGTCGGCACGAGCTTCCCCTGACTGAGCTGATGTGAGGTGGGTGCTGGGAGGATGCCCAGGTCACAGGCGGGACAGCAAAGGCCCAGAGAGGGGAGCCGCTTGCCCCAAGTCCTGCAGACCCGAATTTGCAGGAACAAGACTTGAATTCAGGCCCACTCCAGCATCCAGGCCCTTAACGCACCTGTCACAGCCGCTCAGACTGCCGCACCTGAAAACCCAGGAAAGGCTGAGAGCCGCCTCCTCACCCCCCTCAGGCCTCTGGCTCCCATGTATTTTTCTGTGCCTCGGACAAGCGAGCCCCTCCCCAGTGGCACTGAAGCCGTTCCAGGAAGCAAACACCTCCGCCATTTGGTGATTTGTGACCCCAGATGCATAGCCGTCACCTAGAGCCTTGCTCCTCAAAGTGTACTGTTTATGGACCGGTAGCCTTGGCGTCACCAGGGAGCTTGTTAGAAGTACAGAGACTCGGGCCCCGGCCAACCCAACTGAATCGGAATCTGCGTTTTTCCTAGATGATTCGTGGGTACATTCCAGTTTAAAAAATACCAACTGAAGGTTTTTTTCTTAATATTGTTGCCTGAAAACTAACCGATGATGACATAAGTCAGTATAATGGTTACCTGGGGAAAGGGCACAAGGAACTTTCTGGAGGCTGGAAATATCTATATCTTGATCTGGGAGGTCACACAGGAGTGTGCATGTGTAAAAATTCCTGGAGCAAAATGTACTCTTAGGAACCGTGCGTTTTATATGTGGGTGCACTCGGGGCACACAGGAACCCACAAAATCCTCATAATAATTCTCCACAGTAGTAGTGAATTGGCCCCATTTTCAGATGAGTAAACTGAGGCCAAGTGGTAAAGTGGCAGCCCCAGGCCACACGGCAGGGCTCAGTGGTCCCCTCTGCCCACTCTCTCTAACCTTCCAATGCCTCTAGGGCGCTGGCCATGCCGGCGGCAAACTGTGTTGCATCCTCCTTGCTGCCGAAGTTGAGGCCCCAGACCTGGCGGGCGTCACGCCACTGGTGGAAGTTGGCGGTGGCCTGGTTATACTTGACACCCCGGACGATGGCACAGTTGATGACCACCTGGCAGGGGGGGAAAAGTGGGTGAGGAGTGGTGGGGCGCAGCGGGCAGAGGGGGCAGGGAGGGAAGCCTCACCTGCTGGTCTGGCTGCATCTTCCGGCCGACCACCCGGAAGGAGTTGGCAGTGGGGTTGTGATAGATCTGGACGCGGCTGAAGGCCTGGGGGCCCGTGCCGGCAGGCAGCCATCGCTTGTTGCTGTCATCATAGAGCATCACAGTGGCCCGGCTGGAGCAGACAACCGTCTCACTGCCCGGAGGGAGGAAAGGGGAGAGAGGCCAGTTAGCTGAGGGGAGCCTGGCACCCCTCCTCCAGGGGCCAGTCACCTTCTCCATCTGGGCGCCCCTGGGAGATTTGAAGACACAAAGACAGTGTGAGAGGAAGAGGGACCCATGGAGGGGCAGAGGAAGACAGGCAGACGGGGAGAGAGGGCTGGGGACAGACCCTCAAAGAGACCCAGACAGGGAGACTGGGAGAGAAAAGACAGACGGGACAGAGAGACAGACAGACTGGGAGAGTCAGACAAAGACAAACAGGGGATGTGAGACAGACAAGGAAAGAGACAGACAGTCAGATGGGGAGAAAGAAGACAGGAAGAGGAAGAGTCAGACAGACTGGAAGAGACAAACATACAGACTGATGCAGAGAGAGCTGAGAAAGGAATCAGACTGACATAGCGGAGACAGTGAAAGACAGACAGACAGAGGAGTAGTGGGGGGAAACAGATGGAAAGGCAGGGAGCAGAGAAAGATACAGAAATGGAGATACAGGCAGATGGAGAAAGACAAAGAGATGGACAGAGAGACTGAGACAGTCAGAGAGACGCAGAGTGAGAGCTGGAGGAGGGGGCCCGGGAGAAGCGGATGGAAGGGGCGGGGCAGGAGCTCTGGGCAGTGCTGGGAACCAGCCCCTGCCTGGTGCCCTTGGAGCCTCAGTTTCCCCATCTCTGCTGGAGTGCTTGGAGCCCCCCCTTCCCCCAACCACGTCTCCCCACTCAGGAGGCGGAAGCTGAGGCTCAGGGAGGGGAAGGGTGAGGCTTGCAGCAAGTTGGGGCCCAATGCTAGATCCCAGGCTCTTCCACTTCCTGCTGCCCACCCCATCCATCCGGCCCCCCTGGTGCCAACGGCCATCAGTGGACACTCCCTGCTCCATGTCAGGCAGGGACCCAGACAGCCCCGGCCCCACCCTCCAGGGCAGGAGAGCATCACAGTGGTCTGTCCTGTCCGCAGATAGTGATAATCCAAGACCAGGCCTGGGGTGCCCAGAAGGAGTGCCTGCCCCAGCCTGGGGATCAGAGACTTCCTGGAGGAGGTGACATCTGACTTAGCCTTGGGGAGAGGGGGTCAGTAAACTGGTTCAGGGTTCAGGATCTGATATCCACAGATGTAGGTTCAAATCCCCGTTGGGCCACCTACTCCATATGACTCAGGCAAGCAGCCTTCCCACATGAGAGAAGGCATCTTCCTTGCCTGCAGACTGGGGAAATGACAGACCCCACCTCCCCCAGGGCAGTGGGAGAAGTAGATGAGTCTGGACATGTAAAGTGCTTGGCATGGTGCCTGGCATGTACTGAGTGCTGAGTAACTGCCAGCATCCTTTCCACGGGCACCCTGAACAGGTACCACTGGGTCCCCGAGCCACATCCCTCCCACCCCCTACCAGTCCTTCTGGGGAGGTTCAATGCCCTCCTCCCCCAGTGGGGAAACTCAAGCTCCCAGACAGGAAGTGACTTGCCCAAGGTCACACACAAACCAGGGGGAAGCACTGGTCCCCACCCCCACCGGACTTTATCCTGAAAAGAGGAAGTTGGTGGTCAGAGGTTTCCGGGGAGAGAAATTATACCCCACAATGGCTCTGTCTCTACCAGGGCTGGGGGCTGGCGCATGACACTGACGCTGTAAAAGACAAGGCAGGGAAAGCCCCTCAGCAGACCCAGATCCGGGTTCCGAGGCCAGGAAGCTGAGCCCCCAGACCCTCCCCCCAGGTTTACATAATTGGGGTACCTCCCTCTTATCAGGCACTTCAGCTGCTCAGATGCCCTAAGCCCTTTCCTCAGAGTCTCTCATTTTATTCTCACTGCAGCCCTTCTAGATGGGCTATTTCACCCTCATTCTGCAAGGACTGCAAACAGAGGCCCAGAAAGGTTGCGTGACTCGCCCGTGGTCACACAGCTAGTAAGTAAGCACAGCGAGGGTTTGAACCCAAGCCACCTGGCTCCCAAGTCCACAATCTTAACCACCGGGGACTGTGTGGGCCCTACCCAAACACCAGGTGCTGTTTCCAGACAAGTGCAGCCTCAGGGGCTCTTTCTGGCTTCCACTGCCCCTGGCAGGGCAGGGTTAAGGCCTCGCCCACACCTGCCACCCACACCCAGGGCAGACTCTGCCCAGGTGCCCGGGGCCTTCGTTGCTACCCAACCCTGGCTGCACTTTGCTCTCCCAAGCGACCCTGCCCTGCTGAGTCTCTGGACTGGCCAGAGAGCTGGATGTCTGCAGAATGACCCCAGACTGGTCTTGTCCCTCTCCAGGCTGTGGTGTCCCCATTACAGCAAAAGGATCCTGTTAAAACACAAGTCAGATCGTGCCCCTCCTCTTCTTGGAAGCTCCCGTGGCAGCTCCCACAGAATTTTTATTCTGGCCAAGTTCTCTCCAGGGCCTTCGTGATCTGTGTGATCTCTGATCTCATCCCTTCCTTCCCCCCAGCTTGCTGTTCCAGCCCCACTGGCCTCCGTGCTGCTCCTTCAACGTGCCAGACACATTCCCACCGCAGGCTGGTGCTCTTGTTCTCCCTCATCCTGGATTTTCACCTCCTTCAGGTCGCCACTTAGTCGACACCTCTTCCAAGAAGCCCTCCCTGACTACACTATCTGGAAAAGCTCCTCTCCCTCTCATTGCATGTCCCACGTTTCATAGCACCTGATCCCTGCCTGACAGATCCCTGTCTCCCCTACCAAAAGGTCAGGACCATGAGGGCAGGGATTTTTGTCCTTTCTGTTTTGTCCTTTCTGCTGTGTCCTCAGAACCTAGAATCATGCCTAGGACATAGTAGGTATCCAAGAGTTGTTAAATTAGCCATCTGTAAAAAAGGAAAAGTTTTTAACAATGGCAGCTGACATTTATTGGTTAGCCTGTGTACCGGACACTGTTCTAGGTACTGAGCTGCAATTTCCACAGTGAACCTTGCAATGACCTCATGAGATGGACTCTGGTGCTCACCCTTTTTACAGATGAGGAACTGTGGCCACAGAAAGGTGAAGGCAGTTATCCCAGGTCACACAGCAAACAAGCAGAGGGGCTCATATTTGAACGCAAGTTCCCCCCCACCCCACCCCCAATGTTCTTAACCTCATTTAAAGATGAGAAAACAGCTAAGCTGATTTTTCTGTTTTTAAGGCAAGGTATAAAGTGGTGTGTATCAGAAGTTTTTTTTTTTTTAAAAAAAGGTGGGGAGGATATAAATACCTCTGCACACAGAGTGGTGATATATGCAGAGGCTGCTTCTCAGGCGACTAACCATGGCTGCCTCTGAGGCACTGGGGACCTGGGGGCCTGAGGAGGCAGGCAGGAAGTGGACATTTTGTACCGTTTACCTTCTTGAATTGCTTGATTATGACTTTCTGTTTTGTTTTAACATGGGCTGGTATTACCTATAAAAAACTAATTCATTACTTAAGTTCACAGAATAAAACTATAAACCAGGCAAAAAGCTAGAACGGAAAAATCCCACAGCCAGGAAGCAGGGAGTGAGATGGAAATGGGGTCTGCCTAATTCCAGTGGTCTCTGGGGTCTCATACCCTCAATTTGACATGAGAGCCTTAATCCCCAACCAGCCCAGAACTCTCCCACAAGTCCTCCCATTCTGGAAAACTCTAGCATGTGGTAGATAAAAGAAGGTTCAAGTCACCCCCTCGCTGTGTGGCTTCCCGTCTCTGAACCTCAGTTTCCAGCCCTGGAAACCATAACTCACTGGGGTTTGGTAAGGATTGAAAGAGATAAGAAAAGCCCTAAGCGCAGGACTTGGAATTTGGCAGAGGATCCATATGAGGGAGCTGAGAGGCGATATAGGAGAGAGAGAGCTTCTCATCACGGGAGGCAATCAAACATAGTCACTCTGGTTTACTCGAACCTTCCATATTAGAGGCTTGCCCTTCCTTTCACCCCTTCATCCTATAGCCCCTTAAACTGCAAAACTTGTGATCCACCCCCCAAAGCCTCAGGTACACACAACCTTTCCAAACTACAAATCTTCTTTGAAGAAACCCTGGATAGAAACTCAGATGTGGGGTCTGCAGGGCTTGTATGGGTTCACTCTAGTCCTTCCTCCCTGACAGGCCTCAGTTCCCCATAAGTGATTAGGAAGGTAACTGGATTCCTTTTTGTTTATCAGCATTATCTTAAGTGTTTGTACAGTGAAAGCACGTTACTTGTATTATTATTTTTTTTTTTAAAGACCACTAAAGGTTTGATTTTCCTTTTTCTCTAATAGTATAATAGTCTGGAAAGAGGCCTGGGTTCAAATGCAGGCTTGCCCACTTCCAATCTGACTTTCATAGGCAATTTGCTTAATTTCTCTGTGCCTCAGTTTTCCCATCTGGGGAAGGGGGATGGTCCTAATAGTATCAATCTCTTAGAATTGCTGTGAGGATTAAATTGAATCAGGCACCTAGTACAGTGCCTGGCACAAAGTAGATGCTTGATCAAATGGTCTCTCATTATTTAAAAAAAAAATAAAAACAACAATAATAATTACAATTATTGGAAGAGGAAAGAAATGAACCAAGTACTTCTTGAGTCCCTTCTGCCCTGAGATTCTCAGACCTCTGCCCCACTTCCCAGAATTCCAGCTCAGAGTCCCGGACACAGCAGACACTCAACAAATATTTGTCAAACTGGGAGAAAAGGAACTGTATCTTGTAATTTTCCATCTTAACATCCTCTCTTCCAACTGCCCCCAAGACTGTCCCCAGCCAAATCAGCCAGAAATCAGAGGATCCCAGCCCCCTCCCCTCCCTCAATACTGCTTAGGAATTTCTGAGGGATCTTGGGCCAGGCCTTTCTCTCTTTGAGCCTCAGTTTCCCCAGTTGCCCCCAGACAAGGCCATGGGTCTTTCTGAATCCTTCCTAGCTGTCCTGGGAGAAGGGGCACAGCCCAGTAAGTCGGGTGTGGCCATCAGAAGGGAAGACCCCTCGGGAGGTGGGAGTAACCCTCTGGTGGGACAGGCATCAGCTCAACTTCTGCCCACCTCCCAGGAGGTGGGAGGTTTGGTCGTGGCCAGCAGTAGGGGGGCCTTGTGGGAGGGCCAGGGCCTCGGGGACTGGGGGCGGGGAGGCTGGCCCAGACGTTGCTCCTGCCCTTTTACGGTCTCAGTGAGTGAGGCAGCACTAACTCGGACATCCGCCATCCGCCTTCCACCGTGCCTGGGACCGGAAACGCGGCGGGGGGGGGGGGGGTGGGGAGGCAAGGGGCGGGGCTGGGGGGCAGTGGGAGAGGAGAGCCCCCCCAGGAAGAAGGTGAAGGAAGAGAGCCTGACTCCCGAAAACTGCCCCCTCTCCCGGTCAGACCCTGAAGGAATGTTGCTATAATGGGGGAAAGGATAGGTAGGAAGTCTTGTGGGTGTCTGTGGGTGCCCCCTTGCTCCAAATTTTCCAGCAATCCCTTTACAGCAGAAGGAACAAATGTGCGAGGGGGATTCTCTACTGACCGTAAAAAGGAATGCCACCCTGTGTCAGAGGGCAGGGGTATGGGGAATGTGGGAAGATGTGGGCGCCAGGGGGTTAATCCCCAGCCGCCCCCAGGGGCCTCCCCCTCGAGCTGGGGGCTTTGGGGCAGGAAGTCCCTGAGAGAGTAGAGGAAGGGAGATAGTATTGTCAGGCTCAGGCCTCAAGGGAGAGATTATGGGGGGCCAGGGGAAAGGGAGAATAAGGGGGCGGGGGGCTAGTCGGGTCCCCCAGCCGCACGGGCCCCGCCCTCAGGTGAGCCCAGGAGTTTTGAGGGAGGCCCGGGAAAGACAAAATCCCTGGGTCCCTTCGACCCCCACCCCCCAGGATTAAATTCCTGGGAAGATAGCTGGAACTCTCTGGGAAGCCTGGGTCCCTGGGGGAGAAGGCTATGACCTTGAAGCTTTGCAACGCCCCCTCCTCCAACCGCACAACTCGGGACTGCTGGGGAAGGGGGGGGTGGTGTTGAGAGAAGGGGGAGGCGCCGTGGTGGGGAAAGCAGCCGGCCCACGGCGCTCTTTGCCGGCCCCTCCCCACACCAGCTGTCTCGACAGGTGAGTCAGGAAGACAAAGGCCCCCCTTCCCCCAGCTGCCGCGCCCCCTCCCTCCCCAGGGCCGCGCAGGTTGGGGAGAGGGGCCGCCCTTCTGGCCCGGGGCCGGGGAGCCGCCCTCAGCCCAGAGGGCTCGCTCGGTCCTAGGCACAGCCTGTTTTAAGCAAATTGTGGGTGGGGAGCGGCGGGGGAGGGGAGTCCCAGCCAGACCCTGGAGGCTGCGTCTGGGTCCGTGGATCCGTCCACACCAACCTCCTCCACAGGAGGATGAGCCCCCCCGAATTTAGGGGGTTAAGTACCCCCGAAGTTAAGGAGCAAGGTCGCTCTTGGGAAGACTTTTTCCAGCGCCACGTAAAAGGGGACCCCGAAAACCAAAGTCTACGTCTCAATCTCTCTTCCAGGTCCCAGGGACCCCCAAACCGGCCCCCCACAATCCCTCTAGGGGCCGGGTTGAGATTTGGGGGGAGTCTGAGCCCTGCCTAAATCCTGGCCTCCCTGCGGGGAGTATTTGCCAACTTGAAGGTCCTCTGAAAAAGTCTTTTAAAAATTCGGGAGTCCTTGGAGCGCCCCCAAATCTAAGGGCTCCCGGGAGAACCTCACCGGCACTACGCGGAGCCTTGAGAGTCAAGGGGAAGTGGTCAATATTTGGAGCTCGTCCAAGGGGGCTCGGCCTCAAATGCGAGGCTCCCAGTGCCCGGTCCCCAAATACCAGCCCGGAGCAAGCTGGGGGGAGGGGGACAAAGGCGGGGCGGGAGCTCGCGCCGGGCGGGGAAGGGTCTGAAGGCAGTTCGAGGCTCACCTCATGGCTGCTCGGCGGGCGGGCGGAGCGCCCACGGGGTAGGTGCTCCCGGGGCGCCCCTGGCTTGAGGTTCAGGGGTTCAGGGCTGGCTCCAGGTTCTGCTCAGTCTCCCCCAGGGTCCCGCCCCATAGAGTCCGGCTTCCTGGGGGGAACGTGGACAGGGCCGGGGCGGGTCCTCGGGCGCCTCGTCTCTCGGGGGCTCTGATCGGGGGTCCCGGCAGCAGAAAGGGGGTGCGGCGTCCCCTCCCCGGCGCGCCCCCTCGGCCGGCGGCGGCTACAATGTTACTCTTACTACTGTACTTCTCTTCGCTACATTTCGTTCCAAAATTCCACTCCCCGCACCCATAATGCCCTGCGCCTTAAAGGGGCCGCGGACACCTCAAGGCGGTGAGGTTGGGGGGGATGGAGGGCGCTTAAAAGGGCAACGCGGAACCTTAGACTTCCGCTATTTCCCTCTTCCCCAACGTTACTGCATAGCGATGCACTCTGGGGGTCACCCCCCCAAATTAGAAGGGAAGCTTGATGGAGGGGAAGGGATCCTTCCTTGATCCTTCGTTCTCTCCCACGATGGAAATTCTTAGGGGAATAGCAATGGGGGCACAATTTCTTCTCACCCTCCCCACTGACTTCTCCATTTCTTTACATTCTACTCAGTTTGAGGGGCGAAGAGGACCTTCTGGTCAAGCATAGATTCTCTCAAATTTTGTCCCTTAAATCCTGCCTTCGGAGCCCTCAACGTCTCTCTCCACCAATTTATGAGGGATTCCTAAGGGGCGAACCCCCTCCCCCGCCGAAGAGCGGAATGGGTGGGGAGGGGGGGCCCACCCCTTTCACTGCCCCCCCCCCCCGCCCGCCCTGGGAAGGTGAGGAGGAAGTGGGCCGAGGGGGCGCGGCTGGCCGCTGACTCACAGCCGCAGGGTGTGTGTGGGGCGAGGCGGGGGTGGGGGGGGGATATGGGGGGGGTGTGCGGCGCTGGACCTCGGTGGGAATGGGACTCCCGGTCCCTGTGTGAATAAGGCCCCTGGTCCCCTCTCCACGCACGCCCCGCCGTGACTCAGTTTCATCTGCGGAGGATGGTGGGATCATGCAGATATCCGAGGGAACGGAGGTGGGGGACCCTCCCTATGCCGGCTCCCGGCAGCCTCCTCCCACCACGCGCCAGATTCGGGCTGAGTCCCTACACCCTCCCAGACTTCCGCCACTGGTCCTGCAGACTCCGCCCTACGTGACGTAACCAATATGATCACGCCCCTCTCGTAGAGCGCCACCTGGCCTGGGTAAGGTGCCTTAGGCTGGGGCAGGAACCTGGGAAATCAGTTCGACGTTGAGAAATGGATAAATTGAAGCCTGGAGGCAGGAAATAAATCTGGGCTATAGACCTCTTGCCTGAGCCACCAGGACTCCAGTGGTGCAAGGTATGAGAGTAAAACAACTCTTGGGGCCCAGCTGACTAGGTGCGGGAATCAAGATTCCCAGCCTTTTTTTCTCCAAGAGGCATCCGCTGCCGGGTGCCGTCCTGATCTCCTTCACCTCATTCTTCTAGGCCATGCTCTGACATTAATTCTTCTCTGAAGAATGGAGTAATCCTCTCCCCTTCTCCACCCCACCCTGGGAGACCCTGAACCCTTATCTATGGTAGGTTATAATTGTTTCTCTGTGTGTCTCCTCAGACTGAGTTCTTTGGGGACAGAGGTAGACTTGATCAATTTCTGGGCCTTACTAACCCAGCCAGGCCCAGGACAGCAGCTCAACACACATTTACATTTATCCAACTGTATGAAAACCCCAGTTCTGTGTGACCATGGGCAAGTCCTTTCTCCTCTCTGGGTCTCAGCTTTCCCATCTGTGAAATGGGAGGGGTGGTGCTTCTGTGTGCCACCTGCACTATAGTCAGCAAACTTATTCTATAAATGTCCAAATAGTAAATATTTTAGGCATATTTAACATAGGGCCTCTTTTGCATATTTTTTTACAACCCTTTAAAAATGTAAAAACCCTTCTTAGCTCAAGTGCTGTACAGAACAGGTAGCAAGACCCCTGAACTAGAGAAACTCTTGCATATATGTACCCAGCAGCCTGATCAAGGATCTTTACGGCAGCAGTGACGTAAGGGCAAGAAATTGGAAACAACCTAAATACCCATCAAGAGGATGACGGATGGTGAAACCATTGCACATCTCTTGTCTGAAGTGCTGAGTAGCAGCTAAAGAGAGTGAGGTGTGTAAGTGGCATGAAAGAAGTTTCCAACACATTATTGAGTAAAAGGAAACAAATTGCCAGATGATACATAGGGTATGAAAAAAATCAAGGAGACACCTAAGGTACCATATACATGTGTGTACATGCCCAATAAAAGGTCTTGAAAAATCCACTCCAAACTCACTGCAGGGGTTACCAGTAGGACACAGAATGGGATCGTGGAGAGTCTGATGGTCATAATCTCAAGCCTCATCTTGAAAATGCCGAGTTCAGTCCTGCCTCTAGCCTTTCACACTGGCTGTTCCTTCTGCCTTGGGACCCTCTTCCCTGGGGTTTTTGCATGGCTGGCGAGTTCTCTGTTAGGTTCCTGCTCAGTTGTCCCCTCCTCAGAGGTCTTCACTGACCCCCATCTAAAGCAACCATCCCCAGGTGGCAAATGGAGTGGCAGTGGGTGAGGGATGGAGAGAGACTTCATTGTATACCGTTTTGTGCCCTTTGAATTTCAAACCAAGTGAACTTATCGCCCATTCAAAAAATAAATAACTATGTAAAAAAACCAGCATAGCTCCCCTAAGACATTTTCTTATCACATCCCCCAGTTTCATTTCCCTTGAGACACTTGTCAGTGTCTGAGATGACCTTATTTATGGGTTCCCTTGTTTGCTGTCCCCGCCCAACTCCACCCCACACACTAGGAGGTTCCGGGGGCAGGAACCTCAATGGGTCTTCCAGGTTGATGGCCTGAGCAGGGCCTTGCACATAGCAGGTGCCCCATACGTATTTGCCAAATGACTGGGCAAATAATGCGTGTGGGGTTTTTTCCACAAGAAAAATGTATTTTGAATTATGTAATTAAAATTTAATTATAAAAACTTTCCCCTACCTCCCCGCCAAACATATGAAAAATAGGAAGGGAAGAGAAGGTTATTGAACTGGGTGATTTTCAGGGTCCATTCAGCTCTAAATATTTCAAAGACATTTGGTTTTGGGGTTTTGAGGTTTGGGTTATTTTTGGTTTCTTTTTTTTTGGGTCTAGCTGGTGGGTGGAATTTCCCCTCTCTCATAAGACTTTCTGTCTTATGAGAGGGAAGTAGGAGAAAGGGAAATAAACATTCTGGGGTTCCTCCATTGGTTTCTCTTCCTTCCGCTAGTCCGCATAGCTGGGGAAGGGGAGTTTTCTTCCTTAATTCCATTGAGGCCCCGGCTGGGCAGAGGCTCCCTAAAGGATGACAGCTGTCAGGCCTCCAAGTCCAAGGCAGAGCTTGAACGGGTGCCAGTGGGCTTCTCAGCCCCATTCTGCCCCATCTGTAACACAAAACGTGGAAGATGGTGAATAGGAACCCCTTCTTGCCCCTCAGCATTTACTCCCCTGTATTCTGGAAGCACTGCTCCTATTTTTCCTTTGAGGAACCAGCATTCCCTATCTCTCATTTCCTCAGTTTTGGGTGGAGTGGACCCCAAGGCCAAGCGCTAGGGGGTGGGCCTGTGACCCCAGCCTGGCCAATCAGAGACACAGAGACTGGTCAGGCACATGACCCAGTGTGGCCAAGGAGAACCAGCTCTGGAAGCACGGCTGCAACTACTGGGCAACTGGCATGCTCTCCCCACTGGGGATGTTAGGCAGAGATGTCCTGGTGGTCTCTGCAGTGCAGTCAGCCCTTGGTATTGGTCATCAACATTCCTTGAATTTTTCTGCCTTATTTCTGGATGGAGGGGGTGGTGCTTGGGATGGTGGGGCTTCACAGAGCAATGTAGAGGGCACATTTCTTGGAGGAGAAGCACAATCTCTTCTCCCCTGCTTCTGCATCACCGCCCACCCCACCCCACCAACAATCATGCCTAGCACAATTCTTCAGGACCAGGTGTGAGAGCTTATTACTATATCAGGTAAGTCCCTGTCCCCTCTGGCCTCAATTTCCCCATCACTTAAAGAGGTGGCATGGGGGAGGTGCTGAATTACATGCTTCTAAGAGAAGCATTCAAGAACACAGGGTCCTTACCATCCAGCGCTCTCCTGAGGCCTGGCAGAACTGAGAGTAAGCGTCAGCGATGACTGTGGCCCTGGAGAGCAAAGGAAGGCCCTCAGGAGGGGACCCTCCTCCTACCACCCATCCTCCCATTCCACCCCACCCCACCCCAACTCACTTGCAGTGGAGCCCTCCCCCAGGAGGTAAATCCGGGATGTCCTCAGAGGCCAGAGTCCTGAAAACTGTGTTCAAGCTGGGGGGCTCCTGGCCAAAGGCACACAGCTCTGAGAAGGAGGCAAGGATTGTGGGAGTTACCCTGCTTGCTGACCACCCCTTCCGCCGGGCTCCTGGCGCCTGCTCACCTGCAACCCTGCGTCCCAGGGCTGCGTCCAGCACTAGCTCCTTCCTGATGGCCTCCTCACAAGGCCTGGGGGCCCCCGGGAAGCAGACCAGGATGCAGGTCATGTTGTCCAGGCTGCCCTGGAGAAGGCAGAGAAAAGAGAGCCTGGTGGAACACGGCTGAATGCCCCAGCACAGGGCTCCATGCCCTAGGAAACAGAGTTTCCCAACACTCCCCTTGCTCTAGTGCCCCCTTCCCAATCTGGTTATGCCCATATCTCTAAAGTCCCACCCTTCTGCCAGTCTAAACCAGGCCTCTCACAAGGACCAATTCCTTAGACCACGCTCTCTCACTGTCCTAGCACCACCCTATTAAACAGAGCCACTTCCCTTTTCCAAAGCTCCTCCCACTCTGCTGTTTAACTGTTCTTCTTTCTGCCACTAGTCACACCTCAGGACCCATCTCTTAAGTCTGAGGGCTGTCCCATTCCAAAAGACCACGCCCTTTCTCGTAAATCCCTCCCACTTATCTATCTAGAACTACAACTCTTCCGTCTTGTCTCAAGGTTTCCCTCAGTCTCCGCTCCCTGCACATTTTGGCCCTGCCCCGTTCCAGCAGGCCCCGTCCCCTATTGGAGTCCCACCTCTCCTTTTCTAGTTTTACTCTCGCCTCTGCATCAAAGCTCCTCCCCCCTAAATCCCTTAGGTTCTTCCCTCAAAGATCTCAAGCCCCGCCCCCAGGACCTTGCAAAGACAAGTATCCAACAGCTGCGCGCAGAGAAGCTCTGGGGCCAAGCCCAAGCAGAGGCGAGATGCCACCAGTCCCGCCAGGGCAGAGCCAGACATCGCGTCCCACACGCCATCAGAGGCCAGGAGCATGAATTCGTCCTCTGCTCGGCGTGCCAGGGCGGTCACTTCAGGCTCCGCGGAAACGAGCTGCAGTTCAGGGGGCCGTCCCGGAGCCTCTTTGTAGGCAAAGTCTCCCAGTGCTCGGGACACTGCCAGAGAGCCCTCGAGGCGCCGGCGGCTGATGGTGCCGCCCGCGTCATGGATGCGCTCGCGTTCCCGGGGACGGAGGGGCCGATGGTCTTCGGTGGTGAAGGCCACGGCGCCGGCGCGACTCAGCACCGCGCGGGAGTCACCGCAGTGCGCCAGGTACAGAAAGTGCGGGGAAACCAGCAACGCCAAGGCGGTGGAGCCTCCCGGCTCGCCGCGGGGCCAGAGAGCGCGCAGGCGTGCGTCTGCGCTCAGAAAGGCTCGGCGCAGTGCTTCGCACACGCCCTGGGGCTCGCCGGGCGCTGGGCCCAGCGCCTCGAGCACGTAGCCCGGCAGGTGGCGCGCACCGAAGAGGGCGGCTCTCGTCCCACCGTGGCCGTCGAGGACCGCGAAGAAAGCCCAGCCCGGGCCCAGCCCGGGTAGCTCAAGCCAAGCGCAATGCGCGTCCTCCATGTGTGCGCGCCACCCTTGCACTGCGCTCGCCCCGAAGCGCAAGCCCCAAGACGCCGCCGCACCCCCGTGCGGCCGCTGGGCGCATCGCGGCGCGTCCAGGAGGGACTGAGGCCCGTCGGGAGAGCTGCGCCTCTTCTCTGCCTCCTCCACCCACTCTTGCTTGCGAGCTGGCCAGAGGAGACATTCCAGCAGGCGGGCGAGGACCGCCATCCTTCAGCCTGGGGATCAGGAAAGCTCCACCCTCTGCACCTGCTAACAGCCCCGCCACCCCGCCCCCGTCACCTCCACTAATCCTCTGCACTGTGAAATTTTAAACCACCTAAATCTCCTTCCTATGCCCTTGACTTGCACTCGAGTCGAGTCACTAGAAGGGAATGAACTATTCGTTCTCCTCTCTTCCGCACCTTCCAAGTGAGGTTTGTGGTTTTGGTCAGGGAAAAAAGATAATAGTACCAAACTAGCATTTACCATGAGCTACACACTGTTTTACATCACCATCTCCAATTTACCGAAGAGGAAACTGAGTCACAGAAGTAAACAGTGTTACACAATCTCTAGAATCCGTATTCTCAACACAACACTCGGCTTCGGCTCCCCAGCCCGACTCTGTTCAATCTCTGCCCACATCAGTGGTCCCATCCGGGTTTCAAAAGCTTTAAATGCTTAATTTTTTTACTTCACCCCTCCCCTCTCCGTCTCGCCCCCGGGTTTCAGTCGCTTCTCTTCCAGGTCCCTCCCATCCATTCACACACACAGCCTCAGATGCTTCTAATATTCGCAGTCCCGACCGGCCTCTAGCTCCGCGCCCAGCCCCCTCACTCCAGGTTCAGCTCACCTTCTGGGCAGCACCACCACCCTTGATTGTTCTGCCCTATTCCCTCTAGGCCACGCCTCTAGCTCCTCAGTCTCGGACTGACCCCACCCAACTCTGAACAATTCTAAATTGGCTTAAACCTCCCCAAGTCTGAGCTCCTCCCCCTTGTCTCAAAACTTTCCGAGTAGTTTCTTCCCGCCCCCTTTCCCACTCCCATTGAGAATCTAGGCTTATACCTCTACCTCTCAGCGGCAGAATCTTTATACCCTCCCCTCAGTGCCACCTCTAGCTCCACCCCAACCCACTCTGAGATCCACGCCCCCATCCTCTCCGCCTAGGTTCCTTCATCATCATTTCCCGGAGCCCCTCACCCTACCCTCGGTCCCGCTTCTCTCCCCCTAAAGGCCCCGCCCTCTTCTGTCTAGACCCCGCCCTTCAGACCGCCTTCCAGGCCTTCTCGGCAGGTAGCCTACGGTCCTAGCTCTGCCCCTCTATTAGGAAGGCCACGCCCCACCTCCATCCTCCCGGGTGTTTCCCCTCCCCCTCGCCCTCCCTCAGGTTCCGCCCCCCGTTCTCTGGCCCCGCCCCCGGCCCCCGCGCTGCAGTCGCCCCACAGCGGCCCCGCCCGCCCCCGCTGAGCCGAACCGAGGGCGGCGGCGGCGGCGGCGGCGGCGGCGGCGGCGGCGGCTGCTGCTGGAGCGGCCCGGGAGGAGGAGGCAGCGAGGATGGCGGCGGCGGCGTCCTGGGCGCGGCGGAGATGAGCGCTCGCGGCCCCAGGCCCAGGGCGGCGTGGCCGGAGTGGGCGGGGGTCCCGATGCAGGCCCGAGGGGGGCCATGGGGCAGGTCCTGCCGGTCTTCGCCCACTGCAGTGAGTAGGGGGAGGCTCAGGCCTGGTGTGGGGCCCAGAGGCCCGGGTGGGCTCCTGCCCGGTTTCCCCTCCGACCTGGGCCGCGGGAGAGCCAAGACGGGGAGGAAGCGAAGGAGACAAAGGAAGCTCTCCCTTCCTCCCGTGTTCCAGCGGCGATGGGGGCGACTTGACCCGGACAACCTGACTGAGACTGGGCAGAGGCTGGGGGCACTGAGATAGCCGACGGGGGGCGCTCTGGGCCCTTGAATGTGCCGCGGGGCTCCGCCCGGGGATGAGGAAGCTTTCCGGGAGCTGTCCCCTCGCCCTGGTGCTGGCCATAGCCAGCGGTGAGGGGATTTGAATGGAGGGGTAGAGCCACGATGGAGAAGAGGGGTCTGACTCCCCCCTTCCCCCGCATCACCCATCTTCGCATCCCACCTCCGTTTTCTCCCCAGACTCAGAGGCAGCCCCGACCTCGCCCGAATTGTACAATCCCCTGTCCCCGGGATACAGCCATCCCTGGGTTGGGGCTAGGACTCCTGGGTCCTTAGGTTTTACCACTCCGGGTCTCTGATTCCTGGCCTCCTATGCCCTAGCTGAAGAAACGAGGTGGGGGCGGGGGGGCATCTGATTTCAATCTCCAAACGGTATTGAGCATCTCCTGTAGGCAAAGCCCCAAGCTAACTCTGAGAGGCTGAATTCCATAATTGAAAACGCCTTGTCTGAGCCTTATGATTTCTGAGGCCAGGGCTCTAACAGTCCTTGTCTAACATTCTCTGTCTCACACCCCTATGGTTCTGACAGCTGGGGATTGCAACGCCGACGTAGCCACTTGCATGTCTTGGGAGTCAACATGCCAAAATTCTAAGAATTTGTTATTTCAACATTTTAGAGTATCATCCCAACATTCTAAGATCTTGTCCTTACCTGGGCTTACAAAGGAAGGCCCTACGTGATCTCCCCACCCCCACCCCACCCCGCCTTTCCTCTCTGCCCTCATCTCCCTTCCATCTCCCCATCAGTCACCCTGTTCCAGTCACATCTGCACACTTCTCAGTTCCTCAGATATGCAAAGCTTACTGCTTGCCTCAGGGCCTTTGCACTGGCTTTTCCCTCTGCCTGGAAGACTCTTCCCTAGATACCCGCATGGTTTCCTCACATCATTCAGGTTTCTGTTCAAATGTCATCCGGGAAGTCTTCCTCACCAACCTGTCTGAAATAGCATCCCCTTACTTTCTCTTCCCTTACCTTCATTTTTCTCCACACACTTAGCACCCAACATCATAAGTTTAACTGTTACTGTCTATCTCCCCTATAGAGTGTAAGCTCTATGAGACTAGGGATTTTGTCTGTTTTGTTCACATTTGTATCCTCAGGATCTAAAACAGTGCCTGGCATGTATTAAACACTCAATTAATGGTTGTTGAAAGAATTAAGGAATTGAGCCTCCTAAAATCCCTAATTTAAAGGCACTAAGATCGAGATTCCTGGATTTGAACTTCTAAGACTGAGCTTCAGACAGCAGGGATACTAAGGTTTTACAGCCTGTATACAGAATGTTCTAGAGGTCCTGTAATTAAAACTCTAAGATTCCTTAATTCAGACAGGTTTCCAGGACTAGCACACTACTTCTGTAACTCGGGCAATCTAAGCTTCTAAGAGTCTTTGATTCTTTCCCTGTTGCAGAAGAAGCTCCGTCTACAGCTTCCTCTACCCCTGACTCCACAGAAGGTAAGCAGAGAGGGAGGATGTGAGAGTGGGACTTGAAGGGGGCTCACAGCTGGGTAAAGGGGTTAAGGGGAGTGGGCTAGGGTCTTGGTCAGAGGAGTTCATGCCCTCCTTTGCTCATGGCAGGAGGGAACGACGACTCGGATTTTCGGGAGCTGCATACAGCCCGGGAATTCTCAGAGGAAGACGAGGAGGAGACCACATCGCAGGACTGGGGCACTCCCCGGGAGCTGACCTTCTCCTACATCGCCTTCGATGGCGTGCTGGGCTCTGGGGCCCGCAGGGATTCAGCTGCTCGCCGCCCACGGCCCCAGGGCCGCTCAGTCTCGGAGCCGCGAGAGCCGCCCCCGCAACCTGGCCTGGGCGACAGCTTGGAGAGCATCCCCAGCCTGAGCCAATCCCCGGAGCCCGGGCGCCGTGGTCACCCCGATTCTGCCCCTCCAGCTGAGCGCCCCCTGGAGGACCTGGGGCTCCAACTGGACCAACTGGGCTGGGCGGCCCGGGGAGCAGGGTCCGGGGAGGACTCTGCCACCAGTAGCTCCACCCCGCTGGATGACGAAGAGCCCGACGGATCAGAGGTTGGAGAGGCTGGGAAAGGTGAGATGTCCGAGGTGCTGGGACCAAAGCCACCAGGGGTGGGTGGTCTCTCCTTAGGGCACCTCCATGGTGAAAGCTCACAGCCTTCTCTCTCTAATGCACCAGACCTGGACCTACAACTCGGACTCGCTCAGTCCTCGCCGCCCGAAGTCTTGACTCCACAGCCCAGCCCTGGCTCTGGGATCCCTCAGGCCCGTACCCCATCTCCACTTCGATCTCGGGATTCGAACTCTTGGCCAGATGAGCCCTCGCTGGACGAGAGGGAGGAGGAAGAGCCGTGGGGGCGGCTGGAGCGGGAGCCAATCACGGGGCAGTGCCTCGATAGCACGGACCAATCAGAATTCACATTGGAACCACACTTTCTAGGTAAAGTGCATGAGGGAACGTGCTCCTTTGGACTACAGCGAGGGTGGAGGATTGATTTTTAAAGGGACCGTCCTCGGGAAGGAACGGAGGAGAATGGAGAAGGGAGGAGGTATTGCTACTGGCAAGACATTGTAAACTCCACCCTTTAAAAAAATTTTCCCGTTACCTGAGATTGCTATTGGCTCTTTTTAAATGGTTCCCCCTCCCACTTGAGAAGTTAGCCCTCCCACCTGAGAAGTTGGAGGAAGCATTAGGATTGGCTAATTGCTAAAAAATAATCCCTCTCTTGGAGTGCTCCCCCTAGAGGCTGATTTTGGACAGGCCAAATCCCTGAAAAAATAATGCTCTTTTCTGAATGTGGCCACTGGGCAAGTAAAAGTAAACTCTGTGCGTTTTAAAAACTCTCCTCTTCCCTGACCGCATGAATTGGCCAATTGTAAATAGACCCCGCCTTACTTCAAAGTATGCTCAGCCTCCACGAACGGTTCCTATAGGTAGGTTATAGACATCACTGCTTTTGGCTGTTTACAAAGAGAGCCACCCCGTTTTGGAATTGTTCCCACCGCAATGGAGAGTCATTGGCTGGGTACAAAGGGGCCCCGCCCCCTTACTCCCTCTCTCCGGGTTCCACTGAAGTGGGCAAAATCCCTGAGAAGCAGCAGTGTCTGTAGCCTCTCACTCGGAGCCGAGATGGGGAGTAAAGGTGGGCTTTCGGGGCGGGCTGGGACGCGGGCGCTGGGGGACCGTGGAAAGGGACCCAGATTCACTTTTATCGCCCTCAAGTCTGGGGGATGTTTCGTCTTGGTCCCAGATTCCCCAGAGAGGCAGGCTGGGGCTGAGGGGCTGCGGGGGTGTCTAGGGAGGGCGTGGAGGGAGTATGGGGTCCCCTCTCTCTCGAGCCGGAGCTTTGGGGCCCAAGAGCAGCGAGGCCCCCTCCCCCAGCCTCAGGTCCAGGCGGTGCTGTCACTCAGTAGCTGGACAGGCCGGCACAGCTGCCTGAGAGGCACCCTCCCCCCAGCGTGCCTAAACTTAGCCCCGCCTCAGGTGACCCGGCCCCTCCCCCACCACTGGCTCAGGCTTTGGGGAGCCTGCAAGGGAGGGGTTGAAGGGAGGTCTACCCTAGTTAGAGGTAGATGGGAGGATGTGCGTAGGGAAGATACAGAAGTGAGGAGAGTCAGACTCTGAGGGGGACTGGTTGGGATGGGTCAGTTTGATCGGAGTAAGGGTGGGAGGATGGAGACTGTCTGGAAATAGATGGCAGGGTACTGGGCTCTCAGTTCAGGGTTCAAGGCAGAGCCGATTATAGGGACGGCTGTTAAAAGTTAAGATGAGTGAGATGAAACGTTGGGGTCCAAAGTTCACTGATCAGGACATAGGCTGGGCTTGGGAGGTGAGTTTAGGATCTCTGAAAGGGGTCAGAAGTTTGAGTTAGGGCCTAGGAAGGAGGATGATGTTATGAATACATTTAGGACTTAGATGTATGTGTTGGTAGGGGTATCAAGGAGATATGACTTTACACCTGTCAGGGTGCAAAAAATAAAAAGAACAATGACACCCATTGCTGGGCAGGATGCTGGGAAAAGATCACTTGCATGTTGCTCATAGAAATAAGGATTGTTACAGTCTTGCTAGTAAGCAATCTGATAATATTTATGACATTCGAAAATACATAATTAGTCCACCCAGCGATTCGACCCCTGGGATTCTATCTCAGAAATAGAACCTCCCGGAGGTAAGAATATCTGCAGGAGGCTGGTGCTTGTAGTACTGTCAGGGAAGAGGATGGGGGGGGCGGGGAGGAAACAAAGTAAACGACCCAGCAATAGCTGCATGGTTGAAGATGGTGTAGCCACACCATGGAATATCATGTAGCCCTTAAAAAGAATGAATTAATAAGAGCTATTCCCGTTGACTAGGAGGGAATTCTAGGAAGAAAAGTAGAGTGAGATATGCATGATGCAGAAGATTGATTTTTCACCCAAAATTGTGTTCACACGTTATCTATGGGCAGGAGTAAGCTTGAGGGGACTTGCTAGACAGTTAACTTGGGTTTTCCAGGAGGCAAGCATGGAATAAAAGAAGATAAGTAAAAATCTGGAAATTGGGTTAAGGCTCTGACAGGTGTGTCAAGAGGTCATGTTTCAGCCCCGAGACAGGAAATAGGAGGTCAAGAGGTCAGCCAGGCCAGCTCCAAACCCCAGCCTGATTGCCGCCCCCTCCCTCCACAGTGGCAGACCTGCTGTACTGGAAGAACACGAGGACGTCAGGAGTGGTCTTCACAGGCCTCATGGTCTCCCTGCTCAGCCTCCTGCGTTTCAGCATCGTGTCCGTGGCCGCCCATGTGGCCCTGTTGCTGCTCTGCGGCACCATCTCTCTCAGGGTTTACCGAAAAGTGCTGCAGGCCGTGCACCGGGGGGACGGCGCCAACCCCTTCCAGTGAGAGCCCGCAGCCTGGCCCCCAACCCTGACCTCTGTCCAGACCTCAGCGCTGACCCTAAGTCATGACCCATGACCTCAGATCAGGCACTGACTTCTCACCCTGGCCCTGACCCATCCTGTTCCTGTTCCTGTTCCTGACTCCAACCTGACCCTGACATTAAACCAGACTCTGACCCTTGACTTCCAGTCGTAACCTCAGACCCTAACCTCTTACCCTTAATCCTTGATCCCGTCTCCTGACCCTGACCTCCACCCTAGCACGCTACACCTGGCCTTACTCCCCAACCCTCACTTCTTGCCCTTGTCTCAGCCACGCCCCTCAGCCTGGGTCCCATCCACCCACTGAGTGGCCTCACACACCTCTGTTCTCTCAGGGCCTACCTGGATGTGGACCTGACCCTGACTCGGGAGCAGACAGAACATATGTCCCAACAGATTGCCTCCTGCGTGGTCTCTGCGGCCACGCAGCTGCGGCATTTCTTTCTGGTAGAAGACTTCGTGGATTCCCTCAAGGTGCCCTGAAGCCCCCCAATCCCTCCTGGGTCCCAACATTCAACTCCCTGCCCCTGGGGGGAGGAGGGGAGGAGGGCCATTGCTGGGGAAGTTCCCAGCCCAGGGTGCACCCCGTAGACTCTGCTGACCCCGACCCTCACCCTCAGCTGGTCCTTCTCTTCTACATCTTGACCTTCGTGGGTGCCATCTTCAATGGTTTGACTCTTCTCATTCTGGGTGAGCTGGGAACGCTGTGAGGGGCGGGGCGGGGAGGTGGGTTCCTGGGCTCTGAATGGAGCTGGTAATCTCCCTGGAGAGCCCTGACCCCCATCTCTGTGCCCGCAGGAGTGATCGGTTTATTCACAGTCCCTCTGCTGTACCGGCAGCACCAGGTAAGTGCGACAGGCCCTCAGTTGGCAGTACCCCGGCCAAACAACCACACACACACACACACACACACACACACACACACACACAGCCAGGGTCCATGACAGATGTCCCAGCCAGAGACAGGAGGACAAGCCGGTGTTCCCACCCCTGACAGAATCAGGCTCTCTCTGACACATGTTAGGCACAGGTGGTCTGCCTGCTGCCCCTCCTCCATGCAGCTAGAGTCTACCTAATATGTTTCAACAGCCAGAGACAGGCATTTCGATAGGTGGCCCGTGACAGAGCCAGGATCTGACTGACACATTCCAACCCAAGGCAGGTAGACTAACTGAGGCTCCTCCCCAACAGTGATCCAAGGTCTGCCTTGACACGTCCTACCTCCAGAGAGGCAGCCTGACTGGTGTCTTCTCTCCCTGACATAGCATGAGGCTGAACAACACTCTTTCTAGCCAGAAACAGGCAGACAGATGAATGCCTTCTCCTGATACCCCGATAACCCGTCTCCCCTGATACCACCAGAGACTGACAAACACATATTCCATTTGCAGACAGACAGACAGACAGACAGACTGACGCCATCTATCCCTACACATAGTCTGGGTCTGACTGACACCCATCCCAGCCCAGAACACTGACAGAACCAGGGCCAACTGACATATATCCTATCCAGAGACAGGCAGATGGACCAACATTCCATTTTTGACATTTTCCGGCACAGCTGAGAGCCAAACAATACATGTTCCTGCCAGGGAGATAGTCCTAACTCCCTCACATGCCGGAATCACCAAGGCTCACAAAGTCAATTCACACTGAATTAAACTAGTATTTAAATCAATCCACTCAGGGACTCGACAACCAACACTAACGCCCTCTATTCTTACGCTGCCCCTAAACACACACACACACACAAAACTCACTCAAAGATTAACAGTAGTTCCCAGGACGCAAAGCCACTGGCAAATTCTTGTGTGTCTACCTGACATCACTTCCCACACAGAGTGTGGTCCAATTGACTTGACACTTCACCTTGGACTTCTGACTTCCAAGGGTATTTTATTAGGTTTAGAGTTGATGGTGGAGTGGTGGGCCACTCCTCCCAACTCCTGATCTGGGGGTGGGGGAGGAAGCAGCTTTTTTAATGAATTAGGGAGAAGAACCCCCTCCAATCTCTCCTTTCACCCCTTCTTGTCTCCCCAGGCCCAGATTGACCAGTATGTGGGATTGGTGACCAATCAGTTGAGCCACATCAAAGCTAAGTAAGGGCATGTGGTAGAGACGGATGGGATGGGGAATGAGAAAAGTTGGGAATGCTTCTCCTCCCCCCCACCCCCAATATTCCCTGTCCATAAATCTCCTGGGGCTGGGTGCCTGCTTTTCTTAAAAGGTGAGAGACAGTTCCATCGCAGGCCAGTAGGTGGAGGGTAGGGGCTGGCTTGGGCACTCGCTTCCTCCATCCAGTTTTTAGTTCTCAGATACTACTTATCCTGTCGCTTGCCCCACCCCTTGACTCCACCTGTTTCTCCCTCAGGATCCGAGCTAAGATCCCAGGGACCGGAGCCCTTGCCTCGGCAGCAGCCGCAGTCTCCGGATCCAAAGCCAAAGCCGAGTGAAAGGGGTGTCTCTGCCTGCGGGACGCCTGCCCCCACCCCCTGTAGCCCTCTGCCCTCTTCCATTTCCCTTCCATCCCCACCCTCTCCCTGCCTCATCCCAAGCCATTTCCCAGTGGGTGTCAGGATCGCTCACACCAGGGAGTTTGCGCAAATTGCCTGAGTGGCCAGGACTACATTTCCCAAGAGGCTCTGCTCTAGGGGTCTTGGAAAGGCGAGGCACCTTGGCCGCGGGGCCTGCTGGGACTTGTAGTTGCCTAGATAGGGCACACGCCCTGCACTTCCGGGACCCCACCGCTGGAGGCGCCGCGAGGGGGTGGTGTCTCCTGGATGCCACTGGCCCCAACGCTGGGGCTTTGCATGGGGCCCAGGGGAGGCCTGAGCTTGGATTTACACTGTAATAAAGACTTATGTGGAAAACCCAAGGCCTCCTGTGCTTCCAGCCCACTCCAGTTTTCACCTTCCTGTACTGAAAAGCAGGTAAGTGATACTCAAGGAGGAACCTTCCCCATCTCTGCGGAGGAAGAACCTTCCCCTCTGCCGTCTGCGAGTTGGCTGATCCCAGAGCTAGCCAAGCATTGACAGCCACTTTCCATGCCTGTGCTCAAGGCAGACATCACGAGTCGATCCCCACACTCTCCCTGCTGTGCCACCATTTCACCTGAGTCCCAGACCCATGTATCCAACTGCCTAATGGAAGACTCCCCCGTCAAACATATGTAAACCTCTTCCTTGTCCTACCTGATTTCCCACTCAGGGACATCCCCTCCTGCCCACATTGTCGCCCAGCCAGAGACCCAGGTATGGCCCTGGACTCCTATTCCCTCACCCCCCACATCTAGTCAGTCAGCAAGCCATGTCTTTTCTCTCTCTCCAACCTCTCCACCCGCTTGTCTCCATTCCAACTGCCTTGGGAATGAGCACAGGGCCTCGTGACCTCTTTGGGCCTCAGTTTCCAAAACTAAACTGGGGGAGGAGGAGGCAGGAGACTGGAGTCTAAAGACCCACAGACCTGGATTTGAATCATCTTCACTTTTTGGCTGCGTAAACCTGAGCAAGTGACCTCACCTCTTGAAGGTTCATTTCCTCAGATAGAAAACTGTCGCCATAAGCTACCTACATGTAAAGCCCTTGTTACAGGGCCTGGCATAGAATAAATGTCCAGTAAACAGAAGCTGCATTGTTAGCTATGACATCGTTTCCCAAACCTCAGTCAGCCCTCAGGACCTTGATGATCTTTATATCACCTGTTCTGCTATTTGCCTAATTTTTTCTTTAAATTGGTTTATTAAAAATATAAAACAAATGTCTTTTAAAAGGAAATGTTACTCCACCACCAAGGAATTCAGTATCGCTTGCCAGAAATAGAAGATAACAGTTAAACATGAAACTCTTACCATTCAAAATGTTTGTTTGTGCATCACCTAAAATCTTGCCTCTTGTGATGCATGTCCCATTTTAGGAGATAGATAATGATGTTACAGGAGTAGTAGTTACAGCCTCAGGTTTTGTATACAGGGGTTGCCTAGCAGCAGCTAGCTAACTGAAAGAAAGAGGACTTAGGGGGGCTTCTCTTGAATCTGAATTTGCCAAGCAGGGGCAGTGTTTTAAACTTCCAAATAAAAGAGCAACATTTCCTAAAGATACTTTTATTCATACTCTCCATAAGACAAAGTGTCCATTTGTCCATCTCAAAGAAAGGAGGAAGATGGACCGGTTGCGATTATGGGTTCAGGAATGGCTAAAGCCCCCAAGCCCATCCTTGGTACCCCCACTGGAGGCAGGAAACAGGTTGGAGATGGAAACAGCCTTTATTGAGTGACTCCCAGTTGCCTGGTGCCGTGTCAGGCTTCTATATCCAGCTGCTCGTTATGATTCCCCCTAGTTGCACTAGTCTTGTTTTCCAGATGAGGAAACTGAGGCTCAGAGAAGGATAGTGATAATATTCTTGCATTCATCCTACAAACATTTAGTGAGCATCTGGCAAGTGCTCAAGCACTCTTTGGGTACCAGGGACATAGAAATGAACCAAAGTGGTTAGGACTCCGTGCTCTCACTGCCTAGGGCCTGGGTTCAGTTCCTGGCCAGGGAACTAGGATCACATCAGCTTCGCGGCGCGGCCAAATAAACAAACAAACAAACAAAATCCACCAAAACAAAGTCCACGGTTTCATGGAGCTGATATTCTAGCGGGAGCAGCCAGACAATAAGCAAATAGAAGTAGAATATGGCAGGTGGTGATCAGGGTGATGGAGAAAAGTCCAGCAGGGGAAGGGGATAGAGTGACAGGGCTTGCTATTTTAGACTGGGTGCTCAGGGAAGGCTTCATTAAGTGGTGATATTTAAGCAGAGGCCAGAGTGAAAAGAGGCAGTGAGTCATGGGAACATGCGGAGGAAAGGAGATTCAGGCAGGGGGATCAACAAACTCAAGGGCCCTGAGAAGGGAGCGTGCCTGATGTGTGCAGCGAGATCTGTGAGCCAGAAACCAAGTATATGAGGAAAGAGGAGTAGGAGATCGGGTCCGAGGAGTGCGAAGGTCTAATCATCGGGATTGTAAGGCTGTGATGAGAGCTTTGACTTTTACTCTGAGACGGGAGCCACTGGGAAGGTTTCATGTCGGGGAATGATATTGTCAAAGGATCACTGACTTGGATTTTAAAAGGATCACTTTTTTTGTAATAATATAATTACAATGGCACAAGTTCTGTTCTCCCAAGCGGATGGGCTGTGTGGATAGGGTAGGGTACTATCCGTTTCTACGCCTCACTTTCCTCGGCCATAAAATGCAGATGCAAAAACTGATGCTCTCTAGTGCCTAAGCTCAATGGGGACAAATTCTGTCATCCCCAGAACCTAGGACTGCGTCTGGGACTCTGTAGGTGCCCACTGAACATGTGAAAGAACGTAGGGCTCTGTAGATCGCTGAAGTTCCACAAAAGAACAGCAGGTGTCGCCCCAGCCCTGTAGCCGCCAGCTCGGAGCCTCCGGGGCTGGGCTAAATCAGACTCTAGCAGGAACCCACCCACTCGAATTCGGATTTTTCAGGAAAGGGGCCTCTGAATGCCGAATTATGGATCTTTTCTCTTAAAAAATGGACTTCTTACTTGGAAAAAAGGGGCTTCTGGCCCTTTAACAGCCAGAAGGGAGGGCGCCGGGTTCCCTGGCGCCGTTTCCCAGAATGCGCGGCGCTATGCAAATGAGACAGTTTCTAAAGCGACAATGATTCAACTCATATCAGGCAAACTCAACATTTTGGAAGGATATGCACCGTAATAAGTAGATTGGGAGAATTTATAGATATTGAAGTCAACAGTCTCACACGCTCCAAACTACATCACCATAGGTTAAAAAAACAGAAATTTGTGGGTTTTATATAGATGTGTGGGAAGACAGAACATTCGCCCGGATGATCCTCAGTGGTCTGGGGTGCAGGCTTCAAACCTGTAGCTGTCTAGCGACAGAGTGGTTCAATTCCACCTTTCGGGCGTGATACTTCTCTCCCTTCTCCGAACTCCACTATGTAGTGTATAAAGAACCACCAATTCCAGAGCACGTCGTTGCGCTTCTGTGCTTGGCAGTTCCTCTTTTCCCACCTGTGCCTCTCCCTGTGGATACGTTTCTCTTTTCCCGCGAATAACAAAGAACTCCAAAAGATTAAGAAAAATTCGTCTACACGCTCTGTTCTAGGATATTTACAGTTTGAGAGTGATCCTGGATTCCTCCCCTTCACTTGCTTACTCATTCATTTACTCACTCATGTATTTAATCACGCATGCACTTACTAAGCAAATATTTATTCATTTGATCATGCATTCATTCATTCACTCATTCAACAAGTATCTGCTGGGTGGTTGCTCTATGCCCGGCCCTGCACTGAGCGGTCCTGGGGACACACTGGTGACGACAAAACCCTGACCCTGACTTCATGGTGCTCCCAGTCCAGTGGAGGAGACAAACTTTAAACACCAATCAATTACCCATTTAATTAACAACTACAAAAGTGATAACTACTGGGAAGGCAGGCACAGAACCTATGAGGACATCTTACAAGGAGACCTGAGTTCAGGTAGGGTGTCAGGGTAATATCTGAATATACACCTGAAGGATGAGAGTGGATTAGCCAGCAGAGAGGGGGAATATTCCAGGCGGGGAAACAGGGTGGCCCCAATAACAGCGATGAAGATGGCGATAACTGCATTTTACTCTGCTCTCAGCGCTGGTGTGTACTAGCTCACCGATTCCCCTCAGCCCCATTCTGCAGCTGAGGAAACTGAGGTTCAGAAAGATGAAGCCTCTTGTCCAAGGTCACCCAGCTATGGGAAGCCTCCAGACCCAGGGCTCTCAGACCTCTGGCCCATGCTATTTACCACTGCCCTGTGCTGTCTTTCCCAAATCAGCTACTCACCAAGTCCTGTCTGTTCTGCCTCCTAAAAGTCTTTTGAATCCTCCCCCTCCTCTCTATCCCACAGCCCTAGTCCTATTCCAGGCTCCGCCTCACACCTCAGTGTGCTCACCCTAGCCTCGTCTCTGATCTTCTGCCTTATCCTTGCCCCCTTCCTCTCCCAGCTACCCTCAACCTGGCAGCTAGAGGAGTCTTCCTAAAGCACACACCTGTCCCTGATCTTCTTATGCTCAAAACCTGCCAGAGCTCCCCAGTACCCTCAAGAGAAGATCTAAACTCTTAGTCTGGAATTTCAGCCTGCAGAATCTGCTCCCTGGTAACCTCTCTCTTCACACCTTTTGTTCTAGCACCTGTGAACCTCTAGCTCCCTCAATGTATCAAGCCCTCTCCCCACTCACAGCTGTTTGCACTCACTATTTCATTAGACTCAGCCTTTTTCTTTTCCCTTCTATGCTGTCTATTTATCCTCTAAGACTCAGCTTAGCTACCCTCTCCTCCAGGAAGTCTTTCCTGACTTCCAGGTCAGGTTAGGTGCCTCCACTGGGTCCCTCAAGTCCCATGGACTCCCCCAACCCTGTCCAATTTAGATCATCCCTGACTATGAACAGGTCTGTGTCCCCCACTGGACTGTGAACCTTAGGAGGGGGGAGCCTGGGGCTGTCTCAGTCTCTGCAGTATCCCCAACCCTGCCCAGCACAGGGCTGGGCACACGATAAATGCTTAGCAAATTTTGTGAATTAACTAAGAAATTAAGTAATTCCATCCTGACAAATTCCCCTGCTTAGTCATTTACTAAGACGTCTGACCTCTGGACCAGTACTTCCATTCCCAGAGTGCTTGCTGCTATGCAAATGAGAGTGGGCTTGGATCTTGCAATGGGGATGGCTCAGCTGTATCTTTGGACAAAGTGGCAATGGTTTTGGTTTAGTCAATCTTGGTTTGTCCCCAATATGTTCCAAACCCAGAAGAAGTGATCATGTGAAAAAGCAAAAGGCAACTGATCTTCACTGTAAAAGTGATCCAAGTTTTGTGACTTATATAACCCTGAGGACTTACCGTATACCTGAGTGGTCTTCAGCAGCATGAACTTTTTCTACCTCTAACTTTTGCTCAGACAATTCCCAGAACATTACAGGGTCAAGTACAATAAGTTCCCTACATATGAACCTTCAAGTTGTGAGTTTTCAAAGATGTGAACATTCATTTGCATGTCTAATCATGTAAGTTAGTTCATGTGCAATGATACATGAAGGTTGCAGCAGCCGTTCAGAATGCAATCCAGTGCTACCATGTCATCTATGACGAGAAAAAAAGAGCTACTACCTAGACATCACTGGATGACTAGCAAAAAAGAGCTACTACCCAGACGTCACTGGATCGTTTTTTCAAGAGGGTAGATAGAATTGAAACCAGCAAGAAACCAGAACCTGTGCCATCAACGTCAGGCGTGAGTGAAATTGCAGCTTGCCCTCCGTCTCTTATTGTTGACGATCTTTCAGCTCTACCATCTCCCACCTCCTCTCCCTCCTCCAGTCAGTAACTCTTCTTGCCTGTTCATTCGGTGCCAGCCCCTGTATGCCAGCCGTTGTACTGTACTACTGTACTTTTCAAGGTACTGTACTGTAAAATTAAAAATGTTTTCTTTATTTTTTGTTTGTTTTTTATGTATTATTTGTGTGAAAAGTATTATAAACCTATTACAGTGCAGTACTATGTAGCCGATTGTGTTAGCTGTGTACCTAGGCTAACTTTGTTTGGCTTATGAACAAATTGGGCTTAACGAACGTCCCCTCGGAACAGAACTTGTTTGTATGTAGGGGACTCACTGTATAAATTCTTCCCTCACCAGGAAACCTCCCTGACCTTTAGCATTTTGGTATCAGACACCTCATGGCTTATATTCTGCCTCATTACTTCTTCAAGGAGGAGGTACAGCCTGTGTGTGTGGGAAGTCCTCCTGACTGTCTAGCCTCCCTCCATCCTGCTGTTGGCTGATTCACTAGTAAGAGTTCCAGCGTGTGTGTGTGTGCGTGTGTAGTCCATTAGCAATCTAACCTCACGCCTTCACGCTGAAAGGAAGGCAGGTGATGGGTGTCAGGAGCAAACAGACCCTGAAGCTTGGTGGATGCACTTTTAAGAGCTTTTTATTGGCGACAGTGCAGAACCACGAAGGGGAGGGCAGCGGCCCAGTGCCAGCCAGCCCCAGCCCCCCAGGGGTCAGGTGCAAAATACAAAAAGAGAATCACAAATACAGCATAGGGTGGGGGTAGTTGGATATTCAATAAATTGTGGTCTGCAGGGGCAGGCCCTGCTCACAGCTTCACACTCACACCCAGAATCCTCAAAGATACAGATTACAAAAATCTATAATCCCCCAGGCTTACTCACAAAAATAAAATCTCAGGTCCCCAACGAACCCGGAGTCGGAAGACCGCTGGAGGATCAGGGACAGTCAGATGGAAACGGTCAGGTAAACACAGGCAGAGAAAAGACAGAGGGGAAGGGACACTCGGGAAAGAGACAGCCAGAGACGGCCAGAAAACAACCAGAGGGGCCGAGACAATCAGAAAAGAGACAGCTAGAGACAGAGGCAGCCCAAGACAGGCTGCCCCGAAGTTTCCAGAAGCAGTGTTTCCAATTCAATGGCATGGCTTTGAGGGCCAACATGACCTAGAACAAGGTTGCGGAAGCGCTCACACACTCACGCGCACACACACACCCATATATAATATATTTATTTATACATAATAGATATAAGTGCCTTTCGGAAATCAGGAAAGGGATAAATAGCCACGGGAGGTGGAGGGGGGGGTGGGTCTGGGTTCAGGGCGGGAGCTGCGGGACGGGGCAGTGGAATGTTCTCCATGCAGCACGGAGGGCGGCGTGACCCACCCGATATTAAAAAATATCAATTGGCCTCATGATAAAATTCTCATGAGGTGAAACACAGGGAAAGGCGGGGGGCGGGGGGCGGGGGGAGCCGAAACCAAGAATTGGGGCTGGGGCTGGGGGAGGGGAAGCTGGGACGGCGGGAGCCCAGCCCCTTCGGGTTCAAAGCCTCAGCCTTTAAATCTTCTCCGGAAAAACGTCGGGCCCCCTGGCAATCTCCCCTTGCTCCCTTTCTAGAAAGGATGTGGGGTGCCGAGGGGAGGGAGAAATTGGCGTCCTAGGCTGGGATAGGGTACAGGCCTTAAAGGAAAAGGCCAGGGCTTGGTCTGGGGGTGGGAGGGGGGGTCCTGAGGAGAGAGGCCACGCGAATGGGTAAGTGTCAGCCCCTCTCGATTCTGTCACCCCCTTGAGTCAAACTCATTTTGAGGGGAGGAAGGAGGCAGGTGGGGGAGGGGAGACCACGGAAGGGCTTTGGGGAGTGGGCGGCACAGTCCCTCCAGAGGGGTTCTGTCCTACCGGGCTACTCTCCCCGCCCAATCCGGCCAACTCATTTCACAGTATAAAACACTCCCGCGGGACAGGCATCACAGCGCCCCCTGCTGCCTGAATCAGAGAGGCCCAACAAGGAAGGCCCGGAGGGGAGGCTGACGGGCGGTGGGGGAGGGTAGACTAACACTGTAATCCGAAAAGAGGGCTGGGGGCTGAATGTGCGGGGGATCCTTAGGGTTCAGGAAATTCAAATCAGAGCCAGTCTCGCTGGGAGGGAGCAGCTGGACGGTCAGGGAGGGAGGTTCACATTTCAGACTAAGTCTGGGTGGGGGGGAAGGGGATTATCATAGGGGGGCATCAACTTCCCTTTAAAGGGGGGCTCAATTCAGAGGAGGATCTACCCACATGGAAATGTTGGATAAATAAGCTAAGGTCGTGGTGGGGGGTGAGCAGGGAGAACCAGCCTGGTCACCCCTTGAAGGGTGGGCGTGGGAGACTCTTTGGGGGTCCTGTGGCATTTCCTTGTTGGGCCTCTCTGCAGAGGACTACAGCTCACCCCAAAGCCCATCGCCAGCACCCCTTTCCCTCCAGCCCAAAGGTGGGCATCACCCCCGCCCCCACTCCCCCATCCCCAGAGGTTGGGTTGAAGCGAGACAGCCGACAGGCAGCCGGGGGGGCGGTGTCCATCCCCTCCCCACCCCCTGTCCCCAAAGTCACCAGCTCTCTGGTCTCGCCGGGCCACAGAAACAAGAGGCGGCACAAAACACAAGGAAGTCCTCCTGTCCGATGGCAGTGGCAGCGGAGGGTCAGACAGGAGAGGCAGGGAGGCCACACGCCCGCTTTGTCTCTTCCCCTCTCCTCCTCCTCCTCCTCCTCCTCCTCCTCCTCCTCCTCCTCCTCCTCCTCCTCCAAATCTCTCTCTCCCTTGTGTGTTTGTTTGTTTTGTGTCTAAAGAGTTCACAGAGCGAGAAGGGAGGGCGAGTTCAGGGGGTCGGAAGGCTGGTCACTGCCGCTGGTGCGTTGGGCGCCGGCGAACGCGGAGACCTCCGGGCAGGTGAGGACAAACGAGGAAGTGTACGAAGGGTTAACAACGGGGAAGGGGTCGCCGAGGACTTGAACTTCACTGTGTGTAAAGAGAGAAGCTGTCAGGTTGGGGGGTGCGTCTTGGCTGGTCTGGAAGGGCAGGGGCGGTGGTGGCGGGGGCGGAAGCAGCCAGCTGAAACCATCTTCCTTAGTGGATGCTGACCCCGGCAAATCTCTCACCTCCGCCAGCGGGCCCGGCCCGGGCCCCTCTTCGTAGGGGATCTTGCAGCCCGGTTTGTGGGCCACCAGCACAAACTCCAGACGTTCCTTCTCCTTTTGGAGCTCGGCGATCTCCGACTCCAGCTCCGCCTTTTCTTCCTCCAGCTGGTCTGTCTCCTGAGGCCCGGGTGGCCAGGTCGCGGAGAAGAGCGAGGAAGGAGAAAAAGGCCGTGAGCGACTAGAGAAGGTGAGTCATGGCTGAAGCCATCTCTCCTAGACTGACTGCTGAGGCCCAGGGTTGGAAGGCAGCTCTGGACTGAAAGACCCCCTGAGATGGAGGCCTGGTGTGCTATGGGACTTGGGGCAAGGGTCTTGCTTTCTAGGAGCCTCAGTTTCCCCAACTGTCCAGTGGATGGTTAGGAAAGGGCCAGGTACACATAGGAAGTCTCTGATTGCAAGAGGCACTCAGAGGTTTGTTGAGTGAATGAACGATCGTTATATGTTTCTAAGGCCACCTATTCCCCTCTGTTACCTTTCCCCCTCTGCTACGCTTCCCCCTCTGCCTCCCAGGGAAGAGACCAGGTAGCTCAGGGAAGTAAAGGATTTCCCTGATTTCCTCTAGGGTTAGCAGGTCACCCCCTGCAAGCATAAAGTAGAAAACTCTCAGACTGAGGTAGGGCATGAAAATAGAGGGGCATCATGGCAGAGGCCACCAGTCCAAGCTCTGAGAACTACGGGTGGCTGGGGCAGGTGGTGGGGGAATTGACATAGAATCAAAGAATTTCGTTTCACAGACTCTCCAGAATGTTAAATCTAGCAGGAACCTGGGAGATTCACTGAGGGGTTGAAGAGATGGAGAAACCGAGGCAAAAATGGGCTATCGCTTGCTCAAGACCAAAAAGGGGAAATGACTGGAGCGCCCCTCTATTAAAGTTCGCTCATATGTCCCCTCAGGATGAAGGGAAGGCCAGGCAAGTGGTGTGGGGTGGGGGGGAGCCGGGGTCATAAACCAGGACAGGGCGCAGCCAGGAGTATGTGAGGGCCTGCGTGTATGAGCTGGGTGACCCTGTCTGTATCTAGTTCCACATGTGGAACCTCTGGTTCTCAGTCCAGGATAAGGGCACAGGTGGTGGTGGGTAACAGAAGATGGGGAGAGAGCCCCCCTTCAGCATACCCTCACCCCACCCCAGGGACCATCCTCACCGCCTGGAGTCGGTCAGTTAGCTCCCTTCGCCGGTTCCTACACTTTGCCGCTGCCAGTTTGTTTCGTTCTCGGCGAACCCTTCTCTTCTCCTCCTCCTCTGGAGTGAGCTGAGTAGGGGAGACAGAGGTAGTGAGATTTGAGGACACGTGTTCCTCCCCATCCACCCCGAACCTCCTCTTCTTCAAGAACCCCCAGGAGTCAGAAAAGAATCTTCTAGACCTCACTGACTGTGGGGAGGATGATAGGGTTTCTGCAGCATTGAGGCTGCAGATGGTCCCTCACCCCAACAGTGGGAAAGTTCCTGCCTCTCTTGCTTCCTCCCCCGCCCCCGCCCCCACGCCCAGAGCAAGCTCTGATGCCCTTTACTCACCGTCTCCTCTCGGGGTCTCCTAGGCCGGGCTCGGGCTGCGCGGGGCCCAGGTCCAGTCCCAGGTCCACTGGTGGTTCCGCTGGTGGAAGGCCCACCACTGCCACTAGCTCCGCCACTGCTGTAGCCACTCATGCCCGGCGTGGAGTAACTGGTTCCTGGCATGTCATAGGGGTCAACGGCTGTGGGCTGGGAGGCCAGTGGCTGCCCCTGGGACTGGGCCATGGAAGAGATGAGGGTAGGTTGCACGAGCCACTGGAGGTCCTGGCTGGTTGTGATCGCGGTGACCGTGGGCACGAAGGAACCGGGCATTTCCCCAAGACCGGCGCACTCCTACGGGGTGACACATACACACACAGGCGTAGACACACAAACAGAGACACCGACACACACACACCCAACACACATACACACACCGACCCTGTGAGTGAGCACAGGGCCAGCGGGTGTGGATGTGTGTGTCACAGGCAAAAAGCCACAACACCCACCCTTCCACTACACCGTGACGCAGTGGTTAATGAGAGGATTTCTGTGCAACTGGCTTCTACCTCCTCCTTCTTCCTCGGGGAAAGGTTGCACGGTTCCAGCGGGTGGTGAATCACACCCCGGGTTGGTGACTCTTAGGTGTGGGGGGTGGGGAGGAGGCTGGACACAGCCGGGTGACAGAACCCCCGGGATGGAGTCACAGCCACACACACAGCCACAACACCCCACCCCCACCCCAGAGGCAAGGGGAGGGAGAGGGAGAGGCCTTAGGCTAAGCCTCCCTCTACACTCACACACATATACACACCCCTCTGAGCGAGGGGATGAGAGACGGGAGGGTCCATGAGACCCCCGTGCAGGGGCGGGGGTCCCAGTTAAAAGGGTGTTGGGGGACGGGCCTAGGAGTTTAGAACAACGTTTCAAGTAATTGTCTCTCCCCAGAGTGAGACTGACAAGCGACAGGTTACGGTGGGCAGACAAGGAGAGAAAGTGAGCAGCCAGGCTCCCTCAGACTGTCGCGGAGGTGGAGTGGTGTAGGTCCTGAGACCCCAAGCCCAAGCACCGTTCATCTCCCCCACCCCCCACCCCCAAAATGTAATCCTAGAACTGCTCGGAAGGCTTAACTACTCTCCCAGGGGGCGTGGTGAGGGACGGGCTGGCTCGCTGGCCAATCAGCGTCCTGGAAACCCAGAGGGGGCGGGGCTCCTGGAGACCACCTGGCTGGTTCCCCTAGGGCTAGCGGTTCTAGTCCTGTCTTCGGGCAAACCGGAGACACCCGGCGTCTGGAGCAGAGGGAGTGGGAATGTGTCTGTGTGTGCCTGGAGAAGTGGGTGACGGTCACTATGTCTCCCAAAGAAATTCCGGCACACAGACACCCTCGGACCCTGAGAGCGGAGGGACAGGATCCCGGCAAGGTCCTTGCGGACTCATTGGGTCGCAGAAGATCGCTCCTGTGGCGACAGGAATCCCCTCGCTCTGCCTCTAGAGGCCCGTAAAAGAGACCCTAGCGCCGAAGAACCACGGGTTCCGGGGACGAACTGGGGGCAGGAAACTGCACCCTACAAATAGGAAGGGAAAGTTGATTGGCCAAAGCTTGCGCCGCGGCGGCCAATCGGAACGCCGGGCTGCCCCCTCCCTTAGCAACGTGGCCCCGGCGTTCCAAAATAGAACGCTCCCGGGACGTCAGGGGCGGGGCGGACGAAGGGGGCGCCACGCGCCGTGCGTGCCCCGCGTCAGACGGAGGATTCCAGCGCGTCAGCCGTTACGCACGGGTTCCCCGTTACGTCTCCGCGCAGGAGGCGGAGGCAGCGCCACCGAGGGTTCGAGGCCCGCTTTCCCACTGGTTCGAGGGTGACCCGGCGCCGGAGTAGGCGCTCGGATGGAGAAGGAAAAAGGGAGGAGGCTACTGGAAGCTTCCCCGGGATTTCCCCCACCTGCCTAACCGCGCTAGCTTCAGGTTGGTGACCTGAGTGGGGGGCAGTCCCCGAGCCGGCTAAAAGTTCTTAGCCCTGCTACCTCATACACGTTGCACTGAACGGCGCACTCACCCCACCCCCAAAGCTCACCCCTCTGTGCTCCCTCCCTGCGCTCCACGCACACAACCAATTGCAAGCACGTCCGGACTCTGCAGTTTGCAGAGTGCGCCGTGAGCCTATCCCCTCTCAGATCCTGGATTTTGACGCGTCTTTATTTGGGGTGGGGGGATTGCTCGCTCCACCCTTGACTTTAAAAAAATTATAAACCACAAAGCATCACCCCAACCCTCTAGAACTTACCTGGGAGGCGGCGGCGGTGGGTGGACTGCCGAAGGAGTCCACCGAAGACAGATATTGAGACTCGGCGGAGGGTGAGGAGCTGCACCGGGAGCCGGAGTCGTAGTCTCCGGGGAAAGCTTGAAACATTTCCCTGGGCACAGGGGGGCCCCTGTGACCACGCTGAGGTCGCCGGGAAGCCAAGGCTATGGCCGGGTGGGGGAAAGAAAGGTGAGAGTCCGGGGAAACTCGGGATGGGGGCAGCGTCCCGCTCCAACAAAGGCAAAGTTTCTGTGTAATTCTTTTGCGGTGCCCAGGCCCCCACAAGATGCCGCTGTGCCTCCTGAAAGTCCAGGCTCCGTAGGACCCGGGGGCGAGGGGGGATCGCTCCCCCAGAGGCGGAAAGCTCTGTCCTGCTGTACAGAATCTGCTTCGGGTGCGGTCCCCTCCACGCGTCCGGCGGGTCCCACAGGGGGAGGGGAGTAATAAGGAAGACGAAAAAAAGTAAGTCGATCCTCCAAAATAAAATGTAGAATTATCTAGAAGAATCCTTCCAAAAACTTTCCGGAAAAAAAATAAACTGAATTTCACAGCCCCCAAGACGAAGAACCACAACAATCAAGTCCCAGCTCCGCGTGTCCCAGCCTTGGCCGTAGCTCTCAGTCTTATGAATGAAGCCCAGAGCCGCTGTATTTATATGCCCGGGGCCCGGCCCCCTGCTTACGTCACCCTTCCCGCGCTCCGCGAACTTCTCAATATCTCCGGCCCTGGTGAACCCAGCCCCGCACCGTCCGGCAAGAGGCCTGCCCTAGCCTCGATCTTATCACCTGCATCACCCTCGCGGCCCTGAGGGTCTTGGGGGCTGCGTTCTGCAGCACTCGGCGGGAGGGGATCCCGGCCTGGTCTCCCCGGAGTTCCTGTGACGCAATTAGCCATATAAGGAGCTTGGCCGGCGCCGCTGAGTGTTTGTTTGGTATCCTAGCAATTACGTCAGAGGGAATCCCTCGCTCGCTCGTGCGCTCACCCCGCACTCCTGCGGAACCCGCCCGCGCCTGCGCAGTGCAGCGCCGCCCCGGGGGCTGATATTAATAGGCTATTAGACTGACCCAGCGGAGGATCCCCGCAGGGAAGACCCCAGATGGGGGTCCCCCTCACCTCTGGCCGCCCCTCCCATTTCCCCTGGTGGTGCAGCGCCCTCTCTCAAGAATAAGGTCAATCTCCAAAAGCAGACTCTGGCTCTGTGGTGTAGTCACATAGGCGGGGAAACTGAGTCCCGAGCCGGGTGGGAGGGGCAGTGATGCTCCAGGTGAAAGTGGAAGTGGGGGTGGAGTCCCGAGGCTCATACCAGCTTCTGCCCTGACTGGCTGTGCGACCTTGAAAAATGTCTTTTCTCTCTGGGCTTCAGCTTCACTTTTCCCGGATGGACAAAGGATGTGTGTCTTGGACCCTGCTGCCCCCAGAGATCCGGCGGCGTTTGGGAGGTACGCGGGTTTGGAGGGGATGGGGAATAAAACAGGGTGAAGTGTCCCTCCTGCTGATGGTGTTGTTAACCTCTCCTTTCTGCTTTATAATTCTATCCGTAGTCAGAAATAATGTATGTGTGTGGGGGCATAATAAATAATAATAGTAATAATAATGATGAAATAATAATAATAATAATAGATGCCATGTATTTAGCACTTACCAAATACTGGCTCTTGTACTAAGCCTTTCAATACAAGATTTACAATCCTTAAAACAGCTCTGGAAGGTTAAGGGAGGAAAAATCTTCATTTTATAAAAGAGGAAAATGATAGAGAGTTTGTGACTTGCCCAAGATCCCATCTCATCCCATCCCATCAAGAAATTCAAACCCAGGATTCCTATTCTCTTCCTGACTTCTGAGAGCTGCCTGGTTCAGTGAAACTCCCTGAAAAACCTGGGTGTTGGGATTGTTTAAATGACAGTTCCATTGGTGGGGAGTTATAAGCCTTGCAGACCTATCCTGTCTGCTCACAGCATACACTATTGTAACCCAGGCTCAGAGGATCAAGCTGCTTACCTAGCCACCCAGTTAGGAAATGTAGTTCAAGAGTCTAATTAGGGTATGTCGGACACCACAGCCTCCAACTCTTAGGCATCCACTGGTAAGGATCTCACTAGCTGCTTCAGAAACCTGACTTCCTGGCACTTCCCTCCCAGGGCAGAGCCTGGCCCAGCCAGGGCACAGAGGGCGAAGCACTTTAAAATTGTTGAATCCCACAGGCCCAGAGAGGGGGAGGGCCTGGCTCATGGTCACACAGCAGGTATGAAGCCAAGCTGGAGGGGTTGGGTGGTTCCTAATTCCCAGGAGAGTCTTGATTCTCTGTCCCAATAGTGGGGAAGTGGTAGGGAGACGTGGAAGGCTGAGGGGACAGGGGGACAATACAGGGAGACTGAGGTTTCCAGACAAAAGCCCGGCCTCAAACACCTCTTCCCCCACGCCCCCTCTGTCTGCAACCAGTCTGGGAGGAGGGACGGGGACTAGGAGATGACAGGGCAACCACCAGCAGGCAGTGACTCGGCCCCAGCATCAGACAGGGAGTGACCCCTCAATCCTGTCCTGTCCAAGCCCCTCATCTCCTCTCCCACGGAATAAAGGAGACACACAAATACCTACCCTAGCTGCCCAAAGACCTTCACACCCCGCCCCAGGTGGCCCATACATCCACACATATACTCACAGGGGCACACAGGCATTCAGACATCCACCCACAAGCAGCAACACACACCGCCACACGGAGAAACAGCTTCACGCACAGACACACCTGCAGATAGAAATACACACCTTCACATGGTTACCAACACACATGACACACACATCCTCACTATAGATGCACGTGGTGCTCCTCACACACAATAACAAGAGTAATTCTTCTGAGCACTCATATTAACTTATTTAATTCTCACAACACTCCTATGAGGTAGGAACTATCATTTTACAGGCAAGGAAATGGAGGCCCAGAGAGGTGAAGTCACTTGCCTAGAGTCACACAGCAAATTAGTGGCAGAGCTGGGATAAGAATGTAGCCTGCGGGGCTTCAGAGCCTTTGCTTTTAATTATTATTAAATGAGTTATGTATGTCGATATATTCACACGCAGATGGTCACACTCATGCAGACATTGGACATTCAACCCCTGACAGGCAGACCCAGAATCTAGGTGGCCTGGGCTTGCATTCTGGCCCCACCACTTAGTAGTTGGGTGAACTTGAGCTAGTGATGTCTGGAGCCTCAGTTTCCTCGCTGGGGAAAGGAGGGCAGGAATGGTGCCCAGCTCATGGGGCTGGTGAGGGGATTATGTGAAGTGAATATCAGTAAAGCTTCTGGAACATGCCTGGAACATTGTAGGCGCTTGTTTTGTTTTTTCTTTAAATTTTTTTAAAAAAATTATTTATTTTGTTTTTGGCTGCATTGGGTCTTTGTTGCTGCATGCAGGCTTTCTCTAGTTACAGAGAGCGGGGGCTACTCTTCCTTGCAGTGTACGGGCTTCTCATTGTGGTGGCTTCTCTTGTTGCGGAGCACGGGCTCTAGGCGCGCCGGCTTCAGTAGTTGTGGCTTAAGGGCTTTGTTGCTCTGCCGCATGTGGGATCTTCTGGGACCAGGGCTCGAACCTGTGTCCCCTGCACTGGCAGGCGGATTCTTAACCACTGCGCCACCAGGAAAGGCCTTGTTTTGTTTTTGAAACAAATCTATGCAGACCTTTGCAGACCCCCATAGAGCCATGATCTTTGCAGACCCTCATAGAGACGTGACCAGAAGCAGAGACACACAAGATCCCATTACAGCTTTCACGGGTCCAGGCACTTTTGCCTTTGTGGGCCTCTTTCTCCATAAAGACATCTTTAAAATTATTTATCATGACTACGTTGGTATAAAGACAAATATTAAATATTAAAACATTTCATTTGACCTAGAAGTTCAGTTCTTCCTTGATTTTAAAAGAAATTAAACACTTTCATGGGCCTCTAAAATTATCATGGGCCCTAGGGCCTAAGGTAAAAATTGGCCCTGGAGACACACATACACACACACACACACACACTCACACTCTCTCACACACACACAGAGTCTTACTCAAACATACACATGGACGTGAACACCTTGCCCCCAGAGCATGGCATGGGCAAGGCAAGTCTGCCATGAGGCTGAATCCCAGGGAACTTCCAGGAGGAGGAGGACTTGAGTGTAGGGGAGAAGGCAGGACCCCTACTCTGGCTCCCGTGGGCTTGGATCTGTGTGGGGAGGAGCAGGCAGAGCCCTCAGCCTTCTGCCCCTGTTGGGGGTGGGGTGGCAATGCCAGCTCTGCTTGCTCAGAGCATCCTGTAAATAGCCCTGGGGACCCAACTCTGCCAAAGGGAGCCCTCAGCACATTCTTCCATTCTTCTCTTGGCAAAACCCTTGCTACTCTGTTCCTCAGTTTCCCCATCCATAGAGCAAGAAGGTTGGATGACCATGGGCTCTGAAAGTCCTTTCCAGTTCTGAAATTTAATAATAAAAATGAGGAGGAAGATACGGAAAGTAAACACTTAGCTCTGCTCACATGCATTATCTCAGTTAATCCTCACACCACGTCAGCCCCATAAGTAAATTATTGTCCCCATTGTACAGAGAAGGAAACCGAGGCACAGGGAGGTTAAACCTGAGAACAGGGCTTCTCAGCTGTTATGTGAAATCAAGTAAGCTGGGGAATCTGGTTACAACTCACATCTGGTATAGTCTTTTGTGTTTCCATGCAGCCCCTGGGTGATGCCAAGGCTCTGGCTCCAAAAGAAATGTCTGTGAGAGTTTCTGAAGCACGAGAGGAGGGGGGTGGGCATGTGTGGGTGTGTGTCCTGCTGTGACCTACGTGAGGGTAGAACCCAGGTGGTTAGTAACTGCTGGCTTCTCCATGTCCAGCATTGAGTAGTGAGTGTTACTGGCTGGCTGGGCCCGCTCCCCACTGAGCAATCCTGGATGCCTCCTGGAGGGGGTGTCTGTGGTATTTCAGGGAAGCAGAGTGGTCCAGATTGGAAACTCTTAGCTTGACCCTCCCAACACCCCTGCATCCTGCATTCAAACTCCTCCCTCACCACAGCCCACAAGGTCCGGCATGACCTGGCCTAGGCCAACCACTGCAGTCTCACCTCCCCCCTCCTCTTCACCATGTTCTAGACGCCGTGGTCTCTCTCCCTAGCCTTCAGGGACCTTGTATGTGCTCTTCCCTCTGCCTGGAGCATGCCCCTTTTTCCTCCCTCTAGCTCATACTCTCTTCCTCCAGGTCTCAGCTCCTGTATCCCCTCCTCCAGGAAGCCCTCCCTGGGTCAGTACCCCTCCCCCCGAGAGCCTCCCTCCCCTCTCTGCCTGTCTGGGTTCATCACTGTCTGGGGACAGTCTGGTCTTCTTCACTGGTCTGTATTATTATTCAGGCCCGGGCCAAGGCTGTCCGGGTCACGGCCAAGTCCCCAGCACAGTGCCAGGCACTCAGCAGGTGCTCAATAAATATTTGTTGATTAAATGAATCTTCACCATCCACTCATTTATTCATTCATAAACTCTGACAGACTGCCTTGGAGAGAAACATATCTGTCTTGCTCAGAGCTGCATAAATGCCTACAGAACAAGGCACACAGATACACAGCATCACACACTCAGATCCCATTATTGTGTACACTCTTTCCCATGTATGCTCACAATTATACACACGCACAGTTTCACATGTGCGGGCATGCAGACACAGCTAAGTAGAGGCCACCCTCAGATGCTGGCTTGTCTCAGGCCCTGGTCCAGGTGCGCTGTGGACCCCCTCACTGTAGGGGCCAACCTCTCACACACCCCAACCCAGACCCTCACAGTGTGGTGGTGTATCACTGGCTATAACCACTCCAGGCATTGGGTGGCAGGAGTGCTCAGGGAGGCCTGAGCAAATCAGGAGGACTTCCTGGTGGAGGCGAGTTTGGACAACTACTGTCAAGTCCTGAAAAGATTCAGATAAGGAGGGAGTCCCGGAAAGCACTCTCTCCCTACTGTAGACATGTAAGACCAAAGAAGAGGAAGCAGGAGACTCTGGGAAGCTAAAAGGAAGAACTGGACCAAGGTGGTGCGGATAACGGTTTTGGAGACCTTTCCAGCTGCACTTTGAATGAAAATAATATGAGTAGAATTAATAATATAGCTGGCAGTCACTTAAGAAAACTAACCAGGTGCCAGGTGCTACATACAGATCCACTGTATTTTCTTGTTTAACTCTTCCAATACCATTATAAGGAGGGCACTAGCTGTGTGACACCAGGCAAGTAACTTAAGTTCTCTGGACCTCAATTTCCTCATCTGTAAAACAGGGTTAATAACAGCACCTCCCTCCCAGCATTTTGAGGAGTAAATGAGTTTGTATGTAAAAATGCCTAGAACAGTGCCTGGCAGAAAGTATGTTCCCCGTAAGTATAAGCTACAATGGCAATTATTATTATCCCCACTCAACAGATGAGTAAACTGAGGCCAGGAGCCTCAGGAACTTGCCTGACCTGCGGGTTTCTGTGGCGTGAGGGCCGGTTACAACCCAGGTGGTGAGGCTCCACAGTTGTGGGTGGACGGAGGCAGGGACTCCCCGCTCTGAGGTGTTTGCATGCGTGAGCGCACGTACGGTGATTCCACTGTTCTCTGCGCAAACACCCAGACCCCATCCCACCCCCAGCAGGTCAACCAGCTGCTGGCCACAACCCACAGCCTCCCAGTCATACCCGAGCGGGCTTCCTTTTCACCACCCAGGGGCCTCCCCACCAGCTCTCCCCCACCTCCCCTTCCTGCACCTTGAGGACGCCTGCGGCTGGACTGGGTGGTCTCAGGCTGGAGCTGCCCCGTCCCTGACTCAGGCCCCGCGCCCCCTCACTGACCCGAATGCGGCCTGCCCGGCCCCCGCAGCCAGACGGACACGGGGGGGGGGTGGTGTCATGGCGGGGGGGGGGGCTCACAGCGGGCCACGTGCCCGCGCCCGGGGTGGCTGAATTCCACCTGTGATTCAGTCGGCATGTCTGGGCCACTGGGGGGTGCCCTGGCCGGTGATGTCAGCGGCCAGGTATGCGGCCGGGGTTTCTCCGAGGTGACTCAGGCGCCTGAGCTACCCTCTCCCTCCTGCAGACACTCTGGGCAGCTCTCCAGGGCCGGCAGCCGGCAGCCTGACCCGCCCTTCCCGGCCTCCTCCACGCCCTCCACACCCTCCACACCCCTGAGCTGTGGGAACAGCGGGCTTGGGGGACAGGCACGAGGCAGATCTCAGAGGCTAGGGCCCCAGGTCAGTCCTGGCAGCCCACCAGGACCTCCTCACCTCCCCTGGAGGCCAGAACTCACAGGTTATTGTAGGATGAAATTCATTCATTCATTTATTCATTCAATCAGCCATTCAAACACATGTTCTCAGCACCTCCCCTGTGTCAGGCTCTCTAGGCACCGGAGACAGAGCTGAGAACAAGACAGAAATTCCTCACAAAGCCCCATCAGAGCCTGAACACTGTACAACATTATTATTGCTATTGTTACCCCCTCCCGAAATTCCACCAGCCTGCAAGACTCAGGCTGGTTTCTGTTCCTCCAGGCAGCTCTCCGAACAGTTCCAGTTACTTTTAATCCTTAGCCCCCAAACCGTCCCTTGAGGGAAGTCCTTTCAGGACTCTGACCTTCAGCCAGCCTGCTGCAGCCTTTTCTTCCCTCTTGGACTTTACTCATTCCCAGTCCCATTGAATGATTTGAACCTCTACTTTCTCCACCCCCAAACTCCGCCCCTCCACTGCCTTCCCCAGAACCTGAGCTTCACAGTGATGATCATGATTGGCCTTGCAGACACTGAGTGCTCCCTAGGTCCTTACACCAGGGTCAAGACTTAGAGACACAGCTTCATTTGGTCACAGCCACCCCTGGAGGAGGCCTGTTATCATGCCCATTTTGTAGGAAGGAAACTGACACACAGAAGTATTTTGGTACCCACTAGCTCAGAACCACGCCTGAGTCTGTAGCTCAGATTCTGGACACATGCATACAGGGGCACACAGAGAGGAAGTAGTAGTACTGCTGACAATCAAGTGTGGTATTTTGTAAACATTTATTCTGTGCCGAGCACTTTCCAAATGTTCTCTACATGAACTCATTTACTCCCCACAACAGTCCCATGAGTGAGTACAATTATTATTCCCATTTTACAGATGAGAAACCTGAGGTACATAGAGGTCTAATGCTAATACAGTTCAAGTACACAAATATTGACTGAAGCTCTGCTATATTTCACACAGTGTGGTGGGTGCTGAAAATTAGAGCTACACAGCTAGATGCAGGTACCAAGACCCACAAAGCTGGAAGGCACACACAGGAGACTGCCACCCAGAAGCACAGAACCATTCACACAGTTACACAGACGTGTGCACTTGACATGGACACACATGAATCACTGATTCATTTACTCAACAAATAATTACTGAGCACCTACTGTGTGCAGGGCAGTGCTGGGGACCCAGCGGTGACCACAACAGCCCTGGGCCCTGTCCCCATGGGGCACGCAGCCCAGTTGGGGAGACAGTAAACAAACAAATATATAATGAAAAATTGTGATAAACACTGTGGAAAGAACTGTGAGAGACAACTGGCTGACAAACAGTTACCTGCATAGTTACACACAGATGACCATACATTGAGATCCAGAACTACACACATACACACACAGCCAGAAATGCAAGCTAGAGGCAAAACCGTACACATCCATAGGTACCTACACACACATTGTTTCACGTATGACCACACAAAAAGACTCACAAGTACACACACGCGAACACATACATGAACACAAGTCAGCAGGGTTCAAATACCCATACATCCAGATACACAAATGCAAACTGGGGAAACCACTCGCTCAGTCCAGCAGTTGTTCTCACACACGAAGGAAGCCTTCCTGAGCATGCTCTCACACAGGAAATCCCAGGTAGACACATTGTCACCGACAGAATCACTCACCAACAGTCACAGCCATTCGGTCACACACCCAATTTCTTCTCTCTCCTTGGACATTCGCCCCAGCCCTGGTCACATGAAGCTACTGGATGGGGGTGTCGGGGGTGTGTGTTGGGGATGAGCTATTAAAACCTTCCCGCTGTGGACAGCTTCCCGGACACAGGATGGAAGGACCTCGGGCTGCTTGTCTGATGAAAGAGCCTCCAGAAAGACAGGCAAGAAAAGAAAACCCGAGGGGAGCGGGGAAAGGAACGGGAGGGAGCTCTCGCGCTGTGGCTCCGAGTGTGTATGGGCGCGCACAGGTTGTTCACTGTGCCTGTCTCCACTGGTTGGGACCCCCAAACGGAACAGTGCACCCAGAAACCCGAGAGTCGGAGGCAAAAGCAGCAGGCCAGAGAAGAGTGCTTGGATCTATTTCAGTTGTTATTGTTTGGGGGAATATGAGACAGCCACGGCGCAGGAGATGCTGGACAGACAGACATGCCTGGGACGAGGGGGCGCAGACGGACAGATACCCAGCGGAGGCGGTCCCAGGTCAGACAGGAGGAGCGGGTGACAAGCAGACGGCGGCTGTCTAAAGGGAAACCGGCAATTTGGGGACCTGGTTCTCCCCCGCTCCCATCACCGCAGCGCCCCCCCCTACACCAGGCTCCCGGCCGGCCAGTCTGTCCGCCCTGGCTGGTCCTGGTTGCGCCCTGTGCGGCCGCGCGGCCAGGCCCGGGACAAACAGCCTTCACGTTGCTAAGCGACGGCGTTCCACAGCCCGTCGCGTCACCGCGTCTGCGCGGGCGGGGGGAGGGGGGTGTGCGGAGACGGCGGCCGTGTCGTTTGTTGACGTTGCCTGGCAACCGCCGTGGCGCTGCCGGGCAACGGCGGCCGACTGTTCGTTCTCTTAAAGGGCCAGGAACACTTTACTGGATCCAGCTCGGACCGCGCCGCGGGACTGAGGCGCTGCTGGGAGAGGAGAGGGTTGCTCCCCAGGCGTCGGGAGGTTTAGGGGATTGGAGACTGGGTTATGCCCTCTTGGAGTAGAGGAAGAATACGAGGCAGGAGCTGTTGATATTTGAACTAAAGTTTTTGAGATGTTAGTGTAAGATGTTAGGTAGATTGCACATGTGCACAGGCTCACTTGTGGGCACGCACGTCCACGGGGGAGTGGGTGGCAGAGATAAACCGTTAGGGAGACCTGGGTTCAAATACCCACTCTGTGACCTTGACCTGTAACTTCCTTTTTCTGAGCCTCTTTCCTTCCTGAATTGGGAGTGAAAACATCACCCGCCTCCAGAATTGTGACTGTATGTTATTTATGTTATTTAACAACTGGGTTCTGTCCCTTCTTCACTGGGATTTGGAATAAATGAGATGGTGTTTGTAAAGTACTTATTGCAGCACAGCGTGCTTAATACACGGGGGCTGTCATATTATTACTAATGTTTTCATTATTTCCTCCAGTCTGTAAAGGAACACATCACAGGGCATTGGCAGTCATTGCCTTTCTTGGTGTCTTGGGGTGCAAAGGCAATGGAATCAGGCAGATGAGGTTGGAATTCTTGTCCTTCTGGACCCTGGCTGTGTGACCCCAGAGCAAGTGCCTTGCCCTCTCTGACCCTCTGCTTCCTCCTCAGTGAAACCTATGATCTCTCACTTCTCACAGAGTCACTTCCAGGTAACAGTCCTGGGTGAGGGGTCCCCTCTCATTGGGCGTGTCAGGTCACTGCCCCACGTCTGCAGCATGACTCATGGGGCTATGTTATGTAAAGCTCCTAGATTCTGCACAGAGGGCAGGTTATATAAACGTGTTTAATGTGCATCCTACATGTAAGGCCTAGGGAGGGAACCTGGCTTGGTAAGCCTGCAATTGCCAAACTATGGCACTGGTTGCTTCTAGGAAGTAGAGCCTATAAAATGTGGGCCACATGTATACTGTTGAAAATGTGCCCCTCTTGGGGTCTCTCTATCCCCCTAAATGACTGTCTCTCAGTCTCTGTCTCTTAATATGCCTCCAATTTCTCTCTGCATCTTTCTGACCCCTGTCTCTCTGTCTCTGTTGCACCATCTCTGTGCATTTCTGTCACTCTGTGTCTCTGTTCCCCTGAGTCCCTTTCTGGGTTTCTGCCCCCCTCCCATTCCCCTTTCTCTGAGTCTTTATCCATTTCTGGGTCTGCCTCTGTGGTGATTCTCTTTTATTATTTAATTTAACTCCCAAACTTGTTCCCAAAGGGATTCCATCGATTCTGGACAGCTCCAAGCCCCTCACAGCTGAGTGCTGTGGGGTGTTGGGATGGTTCCTCTGCTCTCTGGACCTCTGCTCTTCCCTTTGTGCAAAATTAGATGGAGTAGCTAGTGCAAGTCCCCATCACCTGGGGAGCTTGATAAAAGTGGATTGCCCCAGTCCCACACCCAAAAGCTGTGGGTCGGAATCTCAGAGGAAGAAGTGGCAGAGATTATGACATGTGAGATCCTGCCTGAGTCATTCTGAGCAGCTGACCTGAGGCCTCCACACATGTGTCCCGATGCCAGGTTTTTTTTTTTAATGTTTTTTTTAATTGAAGTATAGTTGATTTACAAGGTTGTGTTAGTTTCAGGTGTACAGCAAAGTGATTCAGTTATATACATATATTCTTTTTCAGATTCTTTTCTCTTACAGATTATTACAAAATATTGAATATAGTTTTCTCTGCTATACAGTAGGTCCTTGTTGGCTGATGCCAGGTTCTGATGTCACATAATAGGTGAGGTTCTGCGGAGACACGTGGCCAGGGACAAGAGTGATTTCCCCTGCAGGTAGAGGGTCTTGAGTGTGAGGAGTCAGAGAGACAGATCTGGGGGTCAGGGTGGGGACAGAGAAAGACAAAGATAGCAAGACAGAGAGACAGAGAGAGAGAGAGAGAGAGAGAGAGACAGAGAGATATGGAAACACAAAGAGATAAAGCCAGAAATTGCATTTGCTGCACATCACCTGAAAAGGTACCTCCACGGTGGAGGGCCACGTACCTATCTGCGAGTGTGTGACTGTATTAAACAGGTCACTGCAGGCAGCACTGGGGTGTGCCTGGGTCCAGTGCTGGGACTGAGTGTGGGAAGCGGATGCTGGGCTGGGAGGTTCTGGGTGTACCCTCTCTACATGTACCTGCATGCCTTTAAGCAAGTGTTCCGGGCCAGCATGGGTGACTACCTGACAACCGGAACACCAGTCAGGCAGCATTCTCCATCAGTCCACCACTTTCTACGCCCACTGGGTGCGGTTGATGAGGATATAGCTCCAGGGGTCCTGGGGCCCACATGGATAAGTTTAGGTATAGTTCCAGACTCTGAGGGTGTTTCAGATTTGGGAATAGCCAACCTAATAGAGGGGTACCATCTTTGGAGTCAGACTGAGCTGAGTCCTTGGGCAAGTTGAGTGACCTCCTGGGGTCTCAGTTTCTGCATCTGTAAAATGGGAATGATAAGGACTTCTATGAAGATTTTGTGAGCACCCCCTAACATAATGGTAACTAATGCCATCTATTGAGGGCTTGCCATGAATGTGCCTGTTAGCAAATTCTACAGCTCTATGTTCAAACACCTCCAGAATCTGATCCCTGCTGCACCTTCCAAGTCACCATCACCTCTTGCCTGGACCATTGCCTGGGGCTCCTCACTGGTCTCCCTGCCGCCACTCTGGCCTCCCAAGGTCTATTCCCCACATACAGCCAGAGGGATGCTATTTAAATCAAAATCAGTCCATGTCCCTCTTTTGCTCAAAACCTTCCCATGGCTCCTAACTCACTCAGAATAAAAATCAAAGCCCTCACCATGGCCCACAGGCCCCGTGTCTCTGCCACTCCCTCTCTCCTTGCTTTCTCTGCTCCAGCCACACGGGCCTCCGGCTGTTCATCCAACACACCAGGCATGTTCCCACCTTAAGGTCTTTGCACCTGCTTCTCCCTCTGACTGGCATGCTCTTGGCCCAGATATCTGCAGGCTCCTCTCTCACCAACTTCCAGTCTTTGCTCAAGCATCACCTTCTCATGTCGGCCTTCTCTGACCACCCTATTTAAAACGGCTACCCCAACCCTCCCTCCCTCTCCACGTCCCCAGCAATGACCACTTTCCAGTGTGTTACAGAATGTGCTAATTTGTGCTTCTATATCGTCCATCACCTCCTTCCCCACTCCCAAAGTGTAAGCTCCCACGAGGACAGGGATCTTTGTTTTGCTCACTGTTGAATTCCCAGCACTTACCACAGTGCCTGGCACATAATGGGTTCTCGATAAATATCTGTTGAACGAATGAATGACGGATGGGATGTGCCAGGAGTGTGCCACGAGCTCCAGGTCGGTGAATTCACTGAATCCTTACGACAGCCCTATTGTCACGACAGCCCTCTGTGCTGGGCGCTACCCATTTTACAAATACGGAAACTGAGGGTCAGAGAGGGAGGCCCCTGAGACAGAAGCGCAATGGCCCAGACGATCTGAGGTAGATTATCCTGCCTTCAGGGGCGTCCCTGCGGACCCGTGGGTTGTCTGTGTTTAGCCTCGCTATCCCCGTGTTTATTTCGGGGCCCGGTCCTTGTTTGCTTTGTCGAGCGGTCTCTCTTTATCACTGCGCCCCAGACATCTCCCTGTGGCTTCAGCCTCCACGAATTTCTCGGGGTTTTCTGGCTCCGGGGCCCTGAAACTCTACTTCCGCGTTGCCGTCTTCCCGGGTTCCTGCGCCCTGCGCGCCTCCGGAGGCGAAGGGCCCTGCCCTGTGAGCCCGCCCCGCCTCCGCGCGCAGTCTCGGCCTCGGCGCGGCTGGGCTCGCAGCGGGCCGCCCTGGGGCGGGCGGGGCCTGTTGCCCGGAGACCAATGTTTTGCCGCCGCAAACTGGGTCTCTAGGCCACCGCGGGAGGGCGGCCTGGGAACCCGAGCCGGGCGTGGGAGCGGGCCGGCGAAGGGCGCGAGCGGCCGGGGGCCTGGAGCCGGGGAGGGGCCGGGGGACCCGGCGGCTGTCTGGAGCCGGGAGGGTATGGGGGACCCGATTTGGGGGGAATGAAGTAGGGATACTGGGGCAGTTTCGGGGAAACAAGAGAGGGCTGGGATTAGGGACGAGAAAGAGTATTCGGGGTCAGTTTGAGGGAGGTGTGGAGGGATTTGGGGAAGACAGATGATGGGGTAAGTTTGGGGGAGCCAAGGGAGGAGATTGGGAAGGCGGGGGCGGGGTAGGAAGGTGGGGGCTAGTTTGAGGGACCCGGGAGAGGGGCCCGCGGATGGGTGAGTGAAGGAGGGCGTGGGAAACTGGATGTTTAGGGGGTTCAGAAATCACAGGGGACTGGTGTGAGGGCAGGGAGTTTGGGTAGAGGACATATTTGCAGGCTCGGGGAAAGAGGTGAAATCTAGGTAGGACAAGAAGTGAGGGTAGAGAGTTTGGGGGAGATAAGGATTCTTGAGGAGAAGGAGGAGGCTTAAACGGGCCGGAAACAAGGGTGAATCAGAGGAGAGGGTGCCCTTGCCACTTCCAGGCTCCTGGCGGGAGGGCCTCTCCCCGCCCATTGTCCCCGGCCTGGCCAGGACGTCCGGCGACATCCCTGGGGACGCGACGTCGGGGGTTATGTAACACTGCCAGGCCCCGGGGAGCGGCGGAAGTTAGGACTCCCGAGTTCCTCTCCACGCCCCATCCCAAGGGAGGGACACGGGTCGGGATCCCCGAGCGGCTTGTGACATCACACTTGGGCGGAGTCCATCAGAGGCACGAACTCCTTTTCTTGTTCACTCCCACCCCACTCGGGAGCGAGGACTGAGATCTGAGACCCTAGGTGGGGAGGGGTATCCCTAGCAACGCCATTGGCTGAGGTGGCCTGATGGCCAGGGCTGTTAGGCAAAAAGGTAAACTGAGTCCCAGAGAGGGCTGACCCCTTTCATTTGATTCAGTCATTCAACAAAGATGTATTGAGCCCCTACTGTGTGCCAGTTATGTCCTAGGTGATGGGGACCCAGCAGCAAACAAAACAGATGTCCCTGATCTCAGCAGCCTCTGGGCTGACCCCTGATTCTGAGCCCAGACCTACTCCATCCCAGCCAAACGTTGTTGAAACTAGACCTTATTCACTAAACAGAACACCAAAACGTGGATCCTCTCACCCAACTTTCCCTAGTGCAGGGGGCAGAACACATCTCTCAGCTGCTGAGTCCCTGGTCTCTAAATGACTGCATCCCTGTCACCCCCACCCCCCGTGGCCTGTCACTTCCTCTCATCCTCATCCCCCCCCCCACGGGGCATGACTAGAGATGCTGGTCATAACAGGCAGTTGGCGAATCACTCAGACGTCATAACAGCCGGCTGTGCTATCACCGTGTCCCTGAGATGTCATCAAGCAGCCTCAGTCTCTTCCTATGAACACCTCTGGGGCCTGAGGAGGGGGTGCTGCCCTGCTGCCAGGGGTACCTCAGCCTCCCAAACGGAGTGACTTACTTCCAGCTAAGCCCTTCATCAGAAGGCTCTGGAAGGTACCTTCCTAGCTTTCCTCACTCCTCCTCCAGGCAGCCCCCTTGAACTCCCTGCCACTCCCCTCCAGTTCCCTGGGCTCTGGCCCTTTGGACTTTTTCCTCTCTGATCTCACCTGCTCCCATACCTTCAGTTTTGAAAAACCTTCAAAGCCAGGCCCTTGATAGGACACATCCTTGCATTTCTCCAAGCCTCAGGCTTCACTTCTCTAAAATGGGTACAGCAATGGTGCCTGGCCAACACACACAGTGGGTGGTGAGTGATTTGAGCAAGGTCACTTCTGTGACGGGCTTAGCACAGGCTGGGGACATCGTGAGAGCTCAATGAATCCTATTGGCCAAGGTACACAAGAAATAGTTAACAGTGAGAAGTGGGGATCAGAGGGAGGAGGAGAATTTACTTTTTCAAGGTGTATTCTTGTATTTGCCAACACACGTTCCCCCAATTTTTAAAAAAGTTAATTAATTTTTGGCTGTCTTGGGTCTTCATTGCTGCGCACCAGCTCTCTCTAGTTGAGATGAGCGGGGGTTACTCCCCATTCCAGTGCACGGGCTTCTCATTGCACTGGCTTCTCTTGTTGCGGAGCACAGACTCCAGGTGCCCAGGCTTCAGTAGTTGTGGCACACAAGCTTACTTGTTCCGCGGCATGTGGGATCTTCCCAGACCAGGGCTCGAACCCGAGTCCCCTGCATTGTCAGGCAGATTCTTAACCACTGCACCACCAGGGGAACCCTTCACTGACTTTCAAATCTGCTCTCTCCTCCTCTTCCCCCTCCTCCCACTCCTACCTAGGTCCAGGCCCCTCCTTTCCCCCTCCCTTCCTCAGTCTACCTCAAGGAAGCAGTCAGAAAGGTCTTAAAACCTTCCTCTGTCCCTCCCCTGCTCAGAACCTGCCATGGCTCCCCAGTGCCCTTGGGGGAGCTCCTCACCGTGTGTCCAGGCTCCTCACCATGGCCCAGGGAGCCCATTTCTGTCTGGTCCTTGCTGACTTTTCCAGCCTCCTAATTCTTTGATCCAACTACATGATTCTTCTTGCCTTAAAGGATCCTCCAGCTCAGTCCCTTTGCCTGGCAGTTGAGTCCCATCCAGACAACATAACAGTTGGACACCTGGCTAAAGCTTGGTGTCCACTAGGGACAGGGACACCACTTGAGGCTGCCTTGCATCCACAGCCAAAGAGTTCTGCCCGAATTTTCACCGAAGCAACATCTGTCTACTACACTGCGCTCCCTGGGTTCACACAGGACAGGGCAGTTTCTGTCTTGTGATATTTCAGAGACTAGGAGGATGCAGACTTTGAACCTCAGGTAAATGCGGTATAAGATCCTTGAGGCTGATTCTTGGAGTGGGCACTGAAAGAGTCACAGGATATCAGAGTGTGAAGGTGCCCTAGAAGATCCAAGTGCAAGGGGGAGACCTAGGCCCCGAGGGAGCAGGGTTCCTGGCTGTTCCCACTGCCTGGAACTGTCGTGTCCCATCACTGACTTGCAAGGGAGGGAAGAATCATAGTAGAATTGAGTTTGTTGAACTAAACAGTGGGTGCCAGGCTGAGCCCTGACTCTGGTGACCCCAACCTTGGTGACAGCAGACCTGCGTCTGACCCCAGTCTGAGCCCCAACCCTGGCCCAGGCCTGAATCCCTGACCCTGGGCACAGTATGAGCCCTGAAACTGGCTAAGACCCAGAACTAAGCCCACTCAATCCACTGTAGAAACTAAGCAAGAAGTCAGAGCCTCATCCCCAGCCCTCTGCTTGCTGGTCTGGTGTGACTTCCTGTGACCTCCCCATCTTCCCCCCCATAGAAGTGGAGCTGAGAACTGGAAGCGGGGGGCGGATTCAGAGAGGCGCAAGATTCGTGCTGTGGCTGGGGAAGGAGAATAGGGACAGGGCTTCGGGAAGAGTAGGTTGAGGACTTGGGGAGGGGGCGGCAGGGCTAGGAGTGAAGATTAGGATAGGGAAGGGGGAGGTAGATAATGGTCAGGGATGAAGAATGGAGGGGAAGCAGAGGATGCGGGGGACCAGGAGACAGGGGATCGGGGGGATGGAGGATTGGGGGTGCTGATTCGAGGCTGGTGACAGGTTGGGGGCAATGCGGCGACGGCGGGGGCCGATCGTCCAGCCGGGGCTGCGCGGCGAGGCCCAGTTGAGCCCAGGCCCACCCCCAGCCCCCCCCCGCCCCGCGCTGCCTCCCCTTTCCGCTCCCCGGAAGCGCTGAGTCGTACTGCCTTATCTGGAGGCCGCTATTTCGGGCTCAGCTCCTAGCGCGAGGACTATTTTTAGCGGCGCTCGGGTAAAAATGGACGCGGCGGCGCCGCGCGAGTTCCAGAGGCCGTGCGCGCTCCCTCGCGAGAACTGGGGGCCGGGGCCGCGCGCCTGAGTCACCTCCCACCCAACCGCCCCCCCCGCAATCCGCACGAACTCTTGGGTTCCTGGACGCCTGGAAGCCAGCGCGGCTCAGAATATTCCAGGACTATCGGCACGCATCCACCCGGGCTCAAGCGGCTGAGGGCCGACTTTTGGGCAGAGGCGCCGCGCCCCCTGGTGGCTCCTGCGGGGATAGCAGGCAGGGGCTGGGCCAAGAGTTCACATCCCCCCAGACCCCCAACCTCCGCCACACACCCATTTTATAAATGAGGAAACTGAGGCCTGGAGAGGAACTGGATTGCATCATGAATTGCAAGGTACGCGCTTTAAGTTTCAGCTTGGACACTTCCCTTAATGGAGAACCCAGTACCTATCAGAAAACTAGGCACCCTTTATTTTTATAAGCAGTATTTAGTCATTCAACAAGTGTTTATCAAGGGCTTGCTGGGTGCTGGGAACACAGCAGTGAACAAGGCAGAAGAGAGATCCTTGCCCTCGTGGGGCTGACGTTCTAATGGGGGAGACAAACAGTAAATAAATAAGGTGATTTCAGATTGTGGTAAGCACTGTAAGGGAAATAAAATGGGAGGATATATTATAATAAAGGGGATATTTTGGTAAGAGTAGTCAGGGAAGGCCTTTTTCTGAGGAGGTGACATTCTAAAATGACCTTCTGGTTTCATGCAGTCCCCTCACTCATCCCATTTCATAGACCTGGAGACAGAAGCCTGGAGAAGAACCAGTTGGGGACTGAGCTTGTACAGTGTAGATTGCATGAGCTTTCACTGCGTAATTGTTCAGTTCCAGTTTGGTCTCCTCCTGAGCCTGGGAGCTTATTTCCTCCCAGCATAGCCACTCATCATCAGTACAAGTAATACTGATTACTAGTTTTTAAATAATAGTTACCTTTTATCCAGCACCTGCTCTTTGCCTAGCAGTCTACTAAATGTCTCACCTGCGTTAATTCATGGAATCCTCACCGTAACCCTTAGAGGTGAGGTAATATTCCCACGCCCCATTACCGTATGAGAAAATCTGTTTTCCAACCTTCCTTTCCTCCCAGCCACATGGGCATCTACAGTTTTGCCGGCCTTCTGCTTGTTCTTTGGGAAACCACCCCTTTCTCAATTTCAGTTCACCTGGTTGTCTTGGAGCTCACCCCATCCTCCGTTTCCAGGGAATGGCACGTGTCCTAGGCCCAGCCAATCAGAGTATTCTAGTTGGGCTGTCCGTTGACGACAGTGATTGGTTCAGAGGTGAGCATGTGACCCATTTAGGACAACGAATGATGGGACCATTGGCTAGGAGCACTTTCTTCCCTTTGGGGTGGCTAAGAGGGTGAGATGTGAGCCTAAAGGTGCTAGGCCTATCTTTGCTACCTCAAGGAAAGTCTTTCTGAGGAAAAAATCAGAGAAATATGAAACCCAGAGATGGGACAGTGACTTCATATCATCATTTGAGCTCCTGGATCAAGCTGTAACTGAAGCTGGTTTTACTCAACCTTCTGAACATGTGAGCCAATACATTTCCCTAAACCAGTTTGCATTTGAAACTGAGAGACTCCCGATTAATTCGCTTTCCCTCTCTATGCTCCCGCCAACCAGGAACTGGTCCTGACACTTTCCACTGCCCGTAGTCCTTGGGAATGGATCAATGTACCCCCTGAAGTACCCATTCATTACACACTGCCCCCATGGAGGCATGTACTGCTTGTATACATCTGTGCCCTCTACCCTCCACTGGGCAGGCACTCCTGTGGGGACTTTGGGTCTGCTCATCTTCCTGTCCCCAGGGACAGACCAGGATGAGAACCTGATACCAAGGCTACTGTCCTGGGCAGGACCACTTTCTGCTGTCATCACTGGCTGATGGTGAAGTTACCCTACTGCACCTTCCACTTTCTCCCCCTGTCAGGATTTCAGCCCTGTCTGAGCTCTGTCAGCCTCCCAGCCTCTTCTTCACCGTCTCTCCCGTGCTCCAGACCCATGTGTCTAGAAGCCTCTTGGATGCCTTCCTCCGGTTGTCCCACAGACTTTCACCCTGACCTCAACAGCTTCCTCCTACACCTGTGCCTCCTTCTCCCAGGTCCCCAGCTCAGGCGTAGTCCCACATAGACCCTGTCTCCTGGACCAGAGTTCTGGGCCTCCTCCTGGTACCTTCCTCCCCTTACCTCCCATAACCCATTACTCATCTCCATTCTATCTTTTAAAGATTTTATATATTCTCCTTCCTCCCCCTCCTTACTCTGGTCCAGTTGCCTATTTGGTCCCTTTTCCCCACTTCATCCTTCATCTCTACACTCATTCCTGGTTTCCTGCCCCAGTTCTGCCCCTTCCCATCTAGAAGGATTTTCCTAAACCGCAAACCTGCTCCTGTCAGGTCTCTCCCCTGCTCAGAGCCTGCTATGATTCCCCGGTGCTCTAGTGCTGTGACCTACAAGGCCTTCCGTGGCCTGCTGCCTTCTTCAACCCCATGTCTTGCCCCCCACCCCTTTCCCCAGGACACATTCACTCTGCCCTCTAACAATACTCAAACAGCTTGCCTTTCCCCAAATGCATTGTTCATGCTTCCCGACTTGAACATTCGGCTCCCTCTGCCCAAATACCTTTCCCATCCTTCTCCACCTAGTGACTGTTTTTCCATGCTTTGAGGTACAGCACACCATCCCCTCTGCTGAGAAACCTAGCGTGACTCCCTCCGACCTAAGCAGGGCCCCCGCCTCTCAAGAAACCTGGTCGCTGCTGTAGCTCATTCTCTGCCTGACCACACGTCGGGCCTTTGCACGCAGGGTCTCACTGAGTTCCCCCAACAGCCCTCAGGGCACAGGGACAAACACTTCCAGTTTCTGGATGAAGAAACTGGGACTCATGGAAGGAATCACAGCTAGGGAGGGGACAGAGTCAGGATTTGAACTTGTGATCTCACGCAGCCTGGCTCATCCATGAGTACTTTATCTCTGTTTTGTAAGTTTTTATCTTATAACACTCTCGGTAGAGGCACACATGTATATAATTTATGAATAAAAAATATACTCCATATACCAAGTGGCCACAAAGTACTGCCTGGCACTGTGGCCTCTCTCGGTTAAGTAGCTTCTTCACCTGGGTCTGGTGGAGGCAGGGATTTGAGAGTGTCCTTTAAGGCCATATTTTTGACATGAGCATCAGTTGCTCTGTTTGAATATGCTTCTGACATGGATTGTTCCAGAATATCCCAAGAAATCCTGAGGCTCAGCAGCCTCGGAACAAATGGCGCTCCAGCATCTGATGTCCTCCCAGATGGAGAGACAGCAAATTCCATGGACCAGCACTGTCCACAAGAAATAGGACACTAGCCACATATTCAAGCTTAAATGCCCTAGTAGCCACACTAAAAAAAAAAAAAGCCAAAAGAAACAGGTGAAAATAATTTGTTCCTGTATTTTATTTAACCAGATAGATGCAAAATATTATTTCATACGTACTCAATGTCAGCAGTTTTTTTTTTTTTAATAAATTTATTTATTTATGGCTGCGTTGGGTCTTCGTTGTGGTGCGCGGGCTTCTCATTGCGGTGGCTTCTCTTGTTGCGAAGTACGGGCTCTTGGCACGCGGGCTTCAGTAGTTGTGGCTCGTGGGCTCTAGAGCGCAGGCTCAGTAGTTGTGGCACACGGGCTTATGCTGCACGGCATGTGAGATCTTCCCGGACCAGGGCTCGAACCTATGTCCCCTGCGTTGGCAGGCAGATTCTTAACCACTGCGCCACCAGGGAAGTCCCTCAGGAGTTTTTAAAATGAGATAGTTACATTCTTTTTAATCACGCTAAGTTTATGAAATCTGGTGTGGACTTTACACTCATGACACATCTCATTTTGGACCAGCCATGTTTCAAGTGCTTAAAAGCCACGTGTAGCCAAGTGGCTGCCATATTGGACATCACAGCAGTAGACGGTGCCTGACCACGGATCTGGGAGTATGGCTTCCTCAAAGTCCAGCTTTAACATGGGACAGTGTGCCTCCAGGTGACAGCATGGCTTAAGGTCAGGATCCTAGATTCTGAGGCCAGACTGTGGGGTTCAAGCTCTGGAACTTCCAAACTGCCACTCCAGCCTCTCTGCACCTCAGTTTATTCTGCTATGAAAGGAGAATCACCAGCAAGACATCAGAGGGGTTTTTGTGAGGATTAAATGAGTTAATAGATATTTAAACACTTAGAACAGGGCACATATTAAGTGCTGTATGGGTGCTGATTTTTATTATTATTTGGCATTTTGTGAAAGAGAAAATCTCTTGACTCCACATTAACAGTTGAAGAATGAAAAACTCCCTTAAAGACTTCCCATCCTTGTGGAAGATGTCCAGAACATGGGGGACACACGGGACTTTTTTTTTTTTTTTATTAAATAATGAAGCTACTAAATCTAACATTCTTGGATTGATATAAGAACTGCATATAGGTGTGTGTGTATGTGTGTGTGACACACGGGACTTCTAACCACCACATGTAGGACGCACAGACCACTCTGGGCTCTCAAGGGCAAATGCTTCAGCATTCTCCACTGGAACGGGTGTGTGCAATCACAGAGCTTTGGACACCTCCCATTCTAAACTCTGCCACGTATTGTCCTGTTCTCATTTTTCTGTTTTGATCTGTGTAGTGGGTTGAATGGTGTGCCCCTCCCCCTACTCAAGATAAGTCCACCTGAGACCTGTCAATGGGAACTTATTTGGAAAAAGAGTCTCTGCGGATATAATTAAGGTTAGGATCTCGAGATGATATCACCCTGGATTATCCAAGTGGGCCCTAAACCCAATGGCAAGTGTCCTTACAAGAGAAAGGCAGAGGGAGATTGGACACAGATAGGAGAAGAGATGGCCATGTGAAGATGGAGGGAGAGATGAGAGTGATGGGGCCACCCAGGAACACGTGGGGCCACCGGAAGCTGGAAGAGGCAAGGAAGAATCTTCCCCGAGAAAATTCAGAGGGAGCGTGGCCCTGCTGATACCTTGCTTTAGGATTTCTGGCCTCCAGAATTGTGAGGGAATAAATTTCTGTTGTTTTAAGCCACGAAGTTTGCGGTAATTTGTTAGGCAGCCACAGGAAACAAATACAGTCTGTTTAGGGGCCTGTCTCCTTCCACCCTGAAGACAGAGTTTCTGTGGCTTTCAGCTGCCGTCTCACAGCAGGAAACAGGCTCAGAAAGAAGGCAGAGCCAGAACCAGAACTCAGGTCTCCAGAACCTCATTCCAGATCCAGGGGGTCACTGTGGAAACTCATAGGGTATTTTGCCTGTTAAAGAAATACAGAGTGACTATTGAATTTTCTTTTAAGGCAGTGGTTGAAGACACAAGCTTTTGTTGGAGTCCTGGTTTGTTTGCTTACTTGCTTTGTGGCCTTGGTCAAGAGACTAACCTCTCTGTGCCTCAGTTTCTCCTTCTATAAAATAGGGATAACAAGATAAGTCATCTCAGAAGGCTGTGATATGGAGTATATGAGAATTGATCAACTTTGCCATTTGACGTTGTCCTGGAAGTCTTTGCAAATGCTATAAGACAAGAAAAATGAGATGTAAAGATGGGAAGGCAAGACATAAAACTAACATTTGGATCATTTCAAAGGAAAACTAAGAGAATCAACAAACTTTTTGTATGTTTTTGGCCACGCTGCCCGGCATGTGGGATCTTAGTTCCCTGACCAGGGATCGAACTCATGCCCCCTGCAGTGGAAGTGCAGAGTCCTAACCACTGGACTGCCGGGGAAGTCCCCCAACAGAATATTTTATTTTATTTTTATTATTTACTTTTTAAAAAGATTTTATTTAATTTTTTTAAACTTTAGCCATCTTAATGGATGTGAAGTAGTATCTCATTATAGGTTTTTTTAAAAAATTAATTTATTTTTTGGCTGCATTGGATCTTCGTTGCTGTGCGTGAGCTTTCTCTAGTTGCAGTGAGTGGGGGCTACTCTTCGTTGTGGTGCGCAGGCTTCTCATTGCAGTGGCTTCTTGTTGTGGAGCACGGGCTCTAGGTGCGCGGGCTTCAGTAGTTGTGGCATGTGGGCTCAGTAGTTGTGGCGCACGGGCTTAGTTGCTGCCTGGCATGTGGGATCTTCCTGGACCAGGGCTCGAATCTGTGTCCCCTGCATTGGCAGGCGGATTCTTAACCACTGCGCCACCAGGGAAGTCCCCCACTTTAATGTTTGGCTCAACAGAAGATAACTGGGTCTTCACCTCTGCTTGGGTGCTCAGTCTGTTGTGATATTTTGCAGGTTGCATTGAACACTCAGGAGAGAGTGAGAGTGAAAAAGGGAGGTAAGTGTCTTAGTATTATTATGATAATCATTTTGACCTCGGGGACCTCTTGAAAGAGTGCTGGGGAACCTCCCAAGGTTCTGTGGACTGCACTTTGAGAATCACTCCTTACCTTTGGGTTTTGTAGGGCCTATAGACAGTATCCTGGGAACTGAACACCTCTGGGGCCATGGGACCTGGTTCAAGAGACAGCTCTGACTACAAGCAAGGTATTCTCTGAGCCTCAATTTCTTCATCCCTAACATGGGGTTGGTGATGATGAAAATAATAAAAGTACCTCCCTCCTAAGGTTGTAGTGAGACCCATAGGAGATAACGCTCTGACTCACACCTGGCATGTAGCATACAATAAACATTTGCTATTATAGTTTGGGAAACATTTTATTTTATTACCAACACTTCTTATTCATGCAATTAACTTCTCCAGAGGCCTATCTTGTGCTGGGCAGTGCTGGGGACATGGTGATGAATGAGAAGGGCCTGGCCCTGCCCTCATGGGGTTCCCAGTCCAATGGGTCACAGAGTTTTCATTTGTGAGGGATTGCCCTTAGCACCAGGTCCCTGAGGAGCGTGAGTTCTTAAGACTGGGGAGGCAGGGAAAGGCATTCTAGGGAGTGGGAACAGCATGCAAGGAGCCATGGCAAGTGGAGAGGGGGACAGCTGTGGCCTGATGGTTGGCCGGTTGTGTCCATTTCTCTGCCCCCAAGATGCCTCAGTCCTGTTGCTGGTGAGAAATACGTGTGTATGTCTGGTTCATCTTTTAAATATTTATTTATTTATTTGGCTGCACCGGGTCTTAGTTGCGACACGCTGGAATCTTCTTTGCAGCATGAGAACTCTTAGTTGTGGCATGTGGGATCTAGTTCCCTGACCAGGGATCAAACCCGGGGCCCCTGCATTGGGAGCGCGGGGTCTTAGCCACTGGACAACCAGGGAAGTCCCCCAACCCCTCTTCTTGTGTAAAGTTAGTTCCTCAATTCTGGGCTCTTTTTTAGGGAAGTCCCACCTCTGATCTAACCTCAGTCTCTTGTGCTGCAGATCCTCCTTTTGCTGCATATCCATCCACAGTGCCCCGTGGAAACTTGGGACGTCCCAGCAGAAGAGGTGCCCGGGATGGGGCGTGGTCGGGTCCAGCGCCTCCACTGTCCCCCATCCGGAGGCCGCCGCTCGGGGCCGGGTGAGTCAGACCCCGGCGGCTCCCGCGTCATCCTGGCCGCTAGGCTCCGCGCTATTTCGGGCTCCGGGCGCTATAAATAGAGGCTCGTGGAGCAGAGCCGTTCCCCCTCCGCTCGGGCGCCCCTGCGTCCCTGGACCCGCCGCGATCGCCGGGCCGCGCGTCACCGCGGCTAAGTTTAGAGGCTGGTGGGGACGTCGGCCGGGTCACTGCGCCCCTCGGCCGCGCCCCGGCTTACAGAGCCTTCGGTCTGGCGGCAATCTGCCCCCCGCCCAGAGTCCCTCGGGTGGAATTAGGGGCGAAGTGTCCCCATATTCTCTATCCCCACCCCAATCCTTCGGAGGCGCAGAGGAAACTCGAAGTTGGGATTAGGGGAAGGTTTGGGAGTGGAGGAAGGTCTGGACTCGAGGAGTCGCCCGGGAACTTCGGTTGGGACTGGAATTTGAACTTGGAGCGTTTGGAAGAAGGACGGGGCAATAAGAGTACGGACAGCTGTTAGACTCGAACTCGCAACTCTGAGAGCCGGAAAGATGCGAATTCGGAATCCGAAGGTTAAATTTGGGAAGAGTGTAGGAATCAAACTTGGAAATATAATATATTACAGAGCCGAGGACAGCTTTTCTCCCCCTTAACTAACGTAAATAGGCTCAGAGTCACCTGAACCGCGCTCAGCGGGCCCTTTGCCGCACTTCTGCGATAGTGAAACGGGTCGGGAGAAACGAAAGGGCAGCCCGCCGCCTTCTCACGGGTCTTGCCCCGGGGTGGGTTCTGGCGCAGCAGTCCCCGGCGCCTCTACACCCCAAATCCTCTTGTGGGGCGCCATCGCCCCCTGGCGGAAAAGGCACGCTTTGCAGGTTTATTTGGTAATTCCCATTCCCCAACGGGAGAAACTGAGTCCCACCCAGGCTGGCTTCCTTCTAGAAGCTCTCTCTGCCCTTGGATTCAGAGACACGTTTTCATAGTCCTTCTCTATGTCACTGGGGCCTCAGTTCCTTCATCTGTCAAATGAACTATTGATACCTAAGGGGAGGGTTACTGTGAGGATTTAGCTCATAGTAAGCGATCTATCTGCTTTGATGGGTATATAGTTGACGGTAATATATGTATTTTTTATTTATAGAGCCCCTCTTCCTGTGACCGTGTGGCCCCCTCCCCCATCATCTACCACACGTCATTGTTTTTTATCATCTCCAGAGCATGTATGACTGTCTGGAACTCTTCTTTGTGGGTTTCTTTCTTATGGTCTGCCTCCCATGAGACCATCAGCACCACAGGGCAGGGACCTGGTCTGATTTGCTGCCAGCTGTGTCCCCAGTGCCTGCCACACCGTAGGTGCTCAATATGTAGTTATTCAAGGAATGAGTGAACCATGGATTTCAAGACGGGGCTCCGTGGTCCTATGGAATTCTCACCAGCTCAGCAGTTACAGATGGGAAAACTGAGGCTCGCAGTGGTGAAGTCGCTTTCTGGAGGATTCTGCTTCTGTTCTTTGTTCATTCATACAACATATGGTTCCGTAGCCCCTTCTTCTTTCTGGGCACTGTGCTACAGCAATGGCCACAACAGCTTCAGTCTCTGCTTGCCCAGGACTTGGTCAAGGGCTATTTTATTTTTATGACAAACCTGAATATTTCACCTACTGCATGCCAAGTAAAGATGTAGGGACTTTACACATAACTCATTTCATCTTCCTAATAGTTATGCTATTGTTTTCCCATTTTAGAGATGAGCAAACTGACGCACACAGAGAAACTGAGTTGCTGGCACCAGGTCACACTGCTAGTAAGTGATCCTGGGGAAAAATTACACCCAGCGATGAGACTGCTTATGAAGGAAGGAGAATCAGGGAGATGGTAGACTTCCCATTAGTGACCCAGATGGAGGGCCAGTGTCTTCTAACTTTGCAAGAAAAATAACTAGGAACCCAGAATTTGAGATTCCATTTGTGAGGGTCAAATAAAGACATTTTCAGATGAGCAAGACTCAGAAATTTTCTATCCAGAATGTCCTCTGTATAAGTTAGAAGAGAATGTACTCTAGCAAGAAGTAAAAATGAATTCAGAAGGAAGAAGTTTATAAAAAGTAACAGAAAATTGTTAAGGGTTGACTCGTGTCCCCCCAAAAGATATGTTGAGTCCTAACCCCCATTACTTCAGAATGTGACTTTATTTTGAAATAAGGTCTTTACAGAGACAAGTTAAAATGAGGTCATTATGGTGGTCCCTTATCCAATATAACTGGCGTCCTTGTAAAATGGGGAAATTTGGACACAGAGACGGACATGCACAGAGGAAAGACAGTGTGAAGACAGACAGGGAGAAGATGGCCATCCACAAGCCAAGGAATGCCTGAGGCTACCAGAAGCTAAGAGAGAGGGCTGGAACAGATCCTTCCCTAGTGCATTCAGAGGGCGCATTGCTCTGTCAATACCTTGATTTTGGACTTCTAGCCTCCAGAACTGTGAGAATAGCTTTCTGTGGTTTAAGCCACTCAATTTTTGGTACTTCTTTACAGCAGCCCTAGGAAACTAATACCATGAACCAATTATATAAATAAAAATTAATTAGAAAAAATCTTTTACAGTAGGTCCCTAACAAAAGCCAAAATCAATGGAGAGATAGAGACAGTATGTTCATGGGTATGAAAAAATGTCAGTCTTCTTGTAATTAATCCATCAATTCAGTGCAATTCCAATCTCAATCTCAATAGGATTTTTCAGGGAACTAGAAAAGCAGCTGCTAAAATCCATCTAGAAGAGAAAATGGACAAGAATGGTAAAGACAGATTTGAAACTGAACAGAGGTGGGGGACTTGCCTCATGTGATATCAAAACATATCTAAATGAAATAATTAAACTGGCATGGAGGCAAGGGACAGATACAGAGATCAATGAAACATAATAGAAATGTCAGAGATATACCTGTGTATACATGGGAATTTGGCACATGATAAAGGTGGAATATCAAAACCAGGGAAAGGACTGGCTTTTTTTTTTTTTTTTGCTGCATGACTTGAGGGGTCTTAGTTCCCTGATCAGGGATGGAACCCGGGCCCCGGCAGTGAAAACACTGAGTTCTAACCACTGGACCTCCAGGGAGTTCCCAGGACTGGCTTTTAAAATAAATGGTATCTGGACAATTAGCTATATCCACCATAAATTCCTACCTTAGTACATTTTCAAAAATAAGTCTCATATGGATGAACGACAGAAACAAAATCAAAACTAGAAAAAGTATTAAAAGAAATGATAAACTATATTTATGACCTCGGGGTATGGCAAGCCTCTTAAACACACCAAAAGTCAGGATAGATTGATAAATAGGTGCAAATAAACACTAAGAACTTCTCTGTGAGAAAAATAAACAAAGTTAAAATATAAAGTGCAAACTATCAGGAAATATTTGGAATATGTGTAACTGACTAACAATTAGAATTGGAATCCATAAAGTACTCTGACACATTAACAGTTATAAAAAAGGCATACAACCCCATTGAAAACAAGGGCAAAGGATATGGGCAAGCAACTCACAGAAAACAAACTATTAAAGACCAATAAACTCACAGAAAGACGTTCTCTCCTTAGTAATCAGAGAGTTGCAAGTTAGAACAGTGTGATACTATCCTTTCAGGAAATGACTAATACTTACTCATCAACCAGGTCTCTGCTCCGATGTCCCTTCCTCTAGGAAGCTCTTTCCTGGCCCTCGGGCTGGATTAGGTGTCCCCTGCCCCACCCCCCTCCCGGGCTCTCTGGGGTCTCCTAGCCAGTCCTGTCCACTCTGGATCGTCACTGTTTGGGAAAGGGTTTGTCTCTCCCAATGCGATGTGAGCTCCAGAAGGGCGGAGCGGGGCTATCGTTATCCTTGGTCATCGCTGTGTCACTAGCAGTGCCTGGCACAGAGCCGGGAACAGAGGAGGCGCTGGGGGAATGTATGTGGAATAAGAGAATGAGTGAATGGGGAAACTGAGGCCAAGTCAATGGCAGAGCTGGAATTCAAACTCAAGTCTGTACTGAGAGAAGGAACCTAGTTTGATTACCCGCCATCTCTTCTCCACTAAGCCCTGCCCAGAGCCCAGGCACACAAGAGGCGCTCAATAAGGGCACTGAAATCAAACTGCTTGGCAACCGGAGACGCTCAGGGCCAGAGGCGGACAGCTGTCTCCAAACCCAAACCTCCGCAGTCCTCCAGAACCATAGAGAGCTGCGTGAGGAACCGCCCCTCTCGATGCTCTACGCCTTTGGGGAAAGTCGGGAGCGGGCTGGAGGGCTAGAGAGGCCGGAAGTGCGACCAGCCTGGGGCTCCGCTGGCCGCGCCGGCGGTGGGACGCCTCGATCTCTCTCCTGTCTTTCCTTCGCGGCCCGGGGGCGAGGAGGTGAGTTCTCGGGGCTGGGTTGAGAGGGGCGTGGGGTTGAGACCGCCGGTGGCGACTGGCAGATGCAGAAGCCAATCAATCGTTACAATGTCTGAGCGTTTGAGAAGGTGGAGCGAGGGGAAGGCATACAGGTGCGAGCCTTGGGGGCGGGGTGGACGGAGGGTTGGGGACAGTGGTCTGGCCTGGCAAACGGAAGGCGGGGAACAGTGAGGGCGGGGAGAATAGAAAGTTGGGACCCTGAAGGGCGTGGCGAATGGAAAGTGTGTCCCGGTAAGGGGCGGGGCGCGCCGCAGGTGGAGGCTCGATGGGGCGGGGCCTTACAGAACCTGGGGCCATGGGTGTCTGGACCTGGACGCGATGGAGCCCTGGAATTTTTTGGGGGGTACGGCTGTGTCTGGGGGTTCCTTCTGGGGAATGTCGATGCTTCGCTCGCTCCCGACGCCACGGCTTCATTTTCAGGCCCCAGAAGGACCTTGCGATGGACGAAGAGGGAGTGCAGAAGCCCGCTGGCCCACCCACAAGGAAGAAATTCCTCATTCCAGTGGACGAGGATGAGGTCCCTCCTCCCGCGGTAGGACTAAGAGATGGGGGGACTGCTGGGAGGCTTGGGGGGTGGTTGGGAGGAAGGGGGACAAGAAGGGGCCTGTGGGACCACAGTGTGGGTTAGGAAATGTTGGGGCCTGGGTCACTTTGAGAAGACAGCCTTTTGCCTTCTGCAAGTCTCAGTTTCCTGTAAAAAGTAAAATGTCATGGGCAGGAGGGCTAAGGCAGAGGCTGCAAACTGGCAGCCAGGAAGTAGTCCTGAGATACGTTTTATGTGGCCAGAACCCTGGTTCTGCAAGGAATGAATTTATTGCTGATAGTTGAGAATTGGAAGGTTTGGCAATTTTTTAAAAATCTGCACTTTTGACATCTTTTGGTAAATAAAGGACCTGACAACACAGAGATCTCAATCCTACAGGAACATAATTGCCTGGTGCTAAGTAGTGGCTGCCACCTGTGTGCTATGAAGAAAAAGAAAGTAGGCTAAGGATAGAGGGTGTGATGGGGGAGAAGAGCTACCTTAGATAGAACAGTCAAGGGAGGGCCTCTTGGAGGAGATGATGCCTTTGCCAAAATGTGAAAGAAGTGAGTGAGCGAGCTGTGCAACATCAGGGGGGAAGGGAACAGCCAGTGCAAAGGCCCTGAGGTCAGAGAGAATCTGATAAGTTTTAGGGCAGCAGGAAGGCCAGTGGGGCTGGAGTAGAGAAAGCCAGGCGGAAGATGTAGAAGGTGAGGTCCTTGAGGCTAGGGGGCAGGGGCAGATCTTTATGAGGCTCGAGGACTGAGGTGACAGCTTTGGCTTTTACTCTGAGTAGGAACTACCTAAGGGCTCTGAGCAGAAGAGGAACATGATATGACTCAGTGTGGGGAGCAGACTGTGGAAGGTAAGGGCAGAGGCAGGGAACTGGTGAGGAGGTGACTGCAGTGGCCCAAGGGAGAGAAGATGGTGGTTGGGACCAGGGTAGAGGCCGAGGAGGTGGGGAGAAGTGGCTAGATTCAGATTTTGTATGCCCTCTCACATCTGTCCCCACAGGCCAAGCCCTTATTCAAATCCACACGGAGCCTGCCCACTGTGGAGACCTCACCCCAGCCGGCTCCTCAGACCTATGGCGAGTACGCCATCTCAGGACCTCCAGGAGGGTCTGGAGCCACACGCCCCATAGGGCCAGAACCCCTGGCAGGAGAGACCCCCAACCAGGCCCCCAAACCAGGAGCAAAATCCAACAGCATCATTGTGAGCCCCCGGCAGGTGAGGAGGGGGCTGGAGAAGTGGGGCTTTGGGGTTTCTGGTGGGAAACGTGGTTACAGGGAGGGCTTTCTAGTGGACAAGGAAGGAGGTCTGAGTTCTAGCCATTATGCCCTCAACAGCACCATTCATCCATTCAACTAGCGTGTGTGGGTTGAGTATGCCCCATGTCTTAGTCTGTTCAGGCTTCTATAACAAAAATACCGTAGACTGGTGGTCTGAACAACAAACATTTATTTCTCACAGTTCTGGAGGCTGAGAAGTCCAAGATCAAGGCGCTGGCAGATTCGGTGTCTAGTGAGGACCTGCTTCCTGATTCATAGACAGCCATCTTCTCACTGTGTCCTCACAGCGTAGGAAAGGGTGAGGGAGCTCTCTGGGGTCTCTTTTATAAGAGCGCTAATCCCATTCATGAGGGTTCCACCTTCATGACCTAATCACCTCCCTTCACCTCCTAATATCATCACATTGGGGGGTAGTATTTCAACCTATGAGTTTTGGGGAGACACAGACATTCAGTCCATAGCACCCCAACTCTTATGGTTGGGGGCATGATTGTGTTCGTGAAGCTACGTTTCCTGTGCCCAGGTTTGTCCATTTATTCAAAAACAGTTGAACACAGGCCCAAGTTTGAATCCCGCTCTGCCACACAGTAGCTTTGTCATCTTGGGTATCATCTTGGGTGACTTAACCCCTCTGAGCCTTTAAAATGGGGGTTCACCCACTTACAATCCATAAATATCTTCAGAGGTTACCTGGTGCAGTTCTAAGCTCTGGAGATAGCAGATAAAGTCTCTGCCATTGACGGGGGGCTGGCATTCTGGAAGGAGAGAGCAGCAGTATACAAAGATAATAATGGGACTCAAGAACATGAAATATGCTCAAAATTGTTAGGCATCAGGGAAATGCAAACCAAAACCACAATGAGATACCACCTCATACCCTAGAATCAAAAGGATAGACAATAACAAGAGTGGGGAGAGTGTGGAGGAGTTGGAACCCTCATACACTGCTAGTGGGAATGTAAAATGGTGCAGCCACTTTGGAAGACCTCCTGGCAGTTCCTCAGACATTTAAACATAGAGTTATCATATGACCTTGCAGTTCCACCTCTAGGTATATATGCAAGAGAAATGAAAATACCTTCTGCAACCATGGATACAAAACCCGCAGACACGGAGGGCCAACTGTACTATGTCATCTGTGGATTTTGATATCCAGGGGGTCCTGGGACCAATCCTCTGTGGATACTGAGGGACCACAGTCTTCTGTCCACACAAAAATCTAGTACACAAATGTTCACAACAGCGTTATTCACAATAGCCAAAAAGTGGAAACAACCCAAATATCTAGCAAATGATGACTAGTTTTTTTCCCTTAGCATAATGCTCTCAGGGTTCATCCATGTTGTAGCATGAATTACTACTTCATTCCTTTTTGTTGCTAAATAGTATTCCATTGTATGGATATGCCACTTTTTGTTTGTCCATCGATCATCCATTGATGGCCATTTGGGTTGTTCATATTTTTCAATTATTATGAAAATGCTGCTGTGAACATTTGTGTACTGCTGTTAACATATGTTTCCAGTTCTCTTGGGTATTTATCTAGGAGTGGATTTGCTGGGTCGTATGGTAACTGTATGTTTAACTTTCTCGGGCACCTCCAAACTGTCTTCTAAAAGGCTGCATCATTTTACATTCCCACCAGCAGTAGATGAAGGTTCCATTCTCACCATATCCTCACCACTTGTCATTGTCTGTCTTTTGGATTTCGGCCATTCTAATGGGTGTGAAGTGGACAAAATACTTCTTTAAAAATTAAAATTGGGATAAACAACAAGGTCCTACTGTATAGCACAGGAAATTATATACAATATCCTGTGATAAACCGTGATGAAAAAGAATATTTAAAAATGTATAAATATATAGTATAACTGAATCACTTTGCTGTACAGCAGAAATTAACATGACATTGTAAATCAACTGTGCTTCAATTTAAAAAAATAAATTAAATAAAATTGGATCCTGCCCCTCCCTTGCCCAAAGCCCTTCCATGGCTCCCAGTGCCTCAGGTCCAGATGGCCCAGAGCCTGTGGGACTTGGGACCCCTGCAGACCCTTCCCACCCCAGCTGCTCTGACCACTCCACAGTCCACCCGGAGAGCAGATACCACACCCTTATTAGAGCTGAATTCCACCTCACTTGGTAATTACATGTTCGTCCCTGAGATGCTTTTGTTTTAATGTCTGTGTCCCCCACGAGAGCAGGGATCTATGTCCTCTTGGTCACGGCTGTATCCCCAGCACTTAGACACACAGTAGGCACTCAGATACCTGAATAGATTAGAGCTTGACTTGCTCAAAGTATTTTGGTCTTGGGCTACAGGGTAGAGCATGAGGCGGGGGTTTATTTATTTCTTTTGGCTGTGTTGGGTCTTCATTGCTGCGCGTGGGCTTTTCTCTGGTTGTGGCAAGCGGGGGTTACTCTTCGTCACGGTGTGCGGGCTTCTCATTGCGGTGGCATCTCTTGTTGCAGAGCACGGTCTCTAGGCGCGTGGGCTTCAGTAGTTGTGGCACATGGGCTCAGTAGTTGAGGCTCGCGGGCTTAGTTGCACCGCGGCTTGTGGGATCTTCCCGGACCAGGGATCCAGCCCGTGTCCCCTGTATTGGTAGGCGGATTCTTAACCACCGCGCCACCAGGAAAGTCTGTGAGGGGTGTTTAGAGAGAGGAGTCTGCTGGGCACATGCCAGGCTTTCGGGGCTCTGACCCTGTGGAGGGTCACAGGCCACGGTGAGGAGCTTCCTCCTGAGGGCACTGGGAAGCCGTGGCAGGGCTTAGAGCTGGAGAGGGGCAGCTTTGTGCTTTAGGAAGCGCTGTCTGGCTCCTGTTTGGAGGGTGACCAGGAGGGGGCAGCACTGGGGCAGGAGACCAGGAGGAGGTGGGGTGGGGGCATGGCAGTGGAGGGGGAGGAATTCATGGGGAATGCTTAGAAGGTAGATGTCCCACCTAGTGGATGAGGGGGAGAGGGAAGCGTGTAGGACAAGGCCTGGGTTTCTGGATGGTGGGGCCGTCCCTGAGTTGGGGCTGGGAGGGGGAGCAGGTGTGGAGGCCAGTGCTGAGTGCAGTGAGGTAGATACCCGGGGACACGTGTCCTGTGGACCACAGGACACACGAGCTGGGGCTGGGGGGAGGGCTGGGCTGAGAGAGACCCGGGGACCCTTTAGTTAAGGCCTAGGGCCAGGGAGGAGGGGCCTAGGTCAGAGCCCCAGTACCAAGAACATTCCAGGCTGAGGAGGAGGAAGAGTCTGGGGAGAGGAGGAGAGCAGAGCTGGAGAAGCCCCAGGTGCAAAGCAGGAGGTGGGGGGAGGGGCCCTGGGGTGGCGGTGGTCCCAGGGTCACTCTGCTAATGGCTTCGGTTCTCCCTCCCCCCAGAGGGGCAACCCTGTGCTGAGGTTTGTGCGCAACGTGCCCTGGGAGTTTGGCGATGTGCTTCCCGATTACGTGCTGGGCCAGAGCACCTGTGCCCTCTTCCTCAGGTGAGCTCTGGGGGCCACCCACCCTCAAGGTGGCCTGGGAGGGGTGTGCTCTGGGTGTTCTGGGCCGTTGTATGGGAGACCTCTGGGCACGGCCCGGGCCTAGGTGTGACCCTGGGTGGGAGGCAGAGATCTTGGCTTAGAGGTGTCCGAAGCAAGAGCTGGGCCCCGGACTCTGGGTCTGAGGGACGAGGGGCCGGGGGCCTGGATCCTGGGTCTGAGGGGGGAGGGGCTGGGGGCCTGGATCCTGGGTCTGAGGGGGGAGGGGCCGGGGGCCTGGATCCTGGGTCTCAGGGAGGAGGGGCCGGGGGCCTGGACTCTGGGGTGAGGGAAGAGGGGGCCTCATGTCCTGGACACCAGGACTGGAGCCAGGATTTCTGTAACCGTCACCACAGTTAAATAAGTTTCCCTCCACTCCTGGGGGCCCCTCCCTCCCTGCAGGGTATGAGAGCTAGTGGCTGCTGAGCAGAGATGTCCCTTTGTTCCTGGGTGGCAAAGCCACCCCACCCCATCCGTGCCAGCGCCCTCTGAGGTCAAAGCAGGCGGTCCCGGGGATGGGCCCTGCTTCCCAAGACCAGCTGTACAGCACCACCCCCTGACCCCGGTACACACTCTCTAGGGTTTCCTGGTCTCCGCCTGAAACCTAAAGTCCTTCTCTTCCTCGGTGAAGAATCCGGGGGTCCACCCTTCCAGGGAGTCAGAGCCGGGCACCCCTCACTGCCAGTCCCCCCGTGCCCCTTTCTTGAAGGGTGACCTTGGGCAAGTCACTTAACCTCTCTGAGCCTCAGATCTGCCTGTGCTCCCCAAGCCCTCTGCCTTCCAGCAAGAGGGGAGAAGGGCTTCTGGGGTCTCTTAGCCGGAGACCTCCCAACCCCTCCCTCTCCCGCCCCCCCAGCCTCCGTTACCACAGCCTCCACCCAGACTACATCCATCAGCGGCTGCAGAGCCTGGGGAAGAGCTTCGCCCTGCGGGTCCTGCTCGTCCAGGTGGATGTGGTAAGCAGGGGTCACTCCTCCATGGGCCTCACTGTCCCCATCTGTGTAATGGGGAGCCTTGGGCCTCCCGGTTGCCTGGTGGACTGTTGAATCTCTTCCAAGGAGAAATGCAAGTTGGAACCCCAGTGGGGAGTTTCTCACATCTGAGATGGACAGCCGTGTTGGCGAGGAGGTGGAGGGTCAGATTGCCCGTCTCCTCCTTCCCCACACCCCCTTCAGCCAGGCCCTGCCCTCTGCCACTTCAATACTTCTTGAACCTGTTTCATTCTATCCTCACAGCCGGGCCCTGATCCAGGCCCTTTCCTCTCTCGCCTGGGTCCCTGCCCCAGCCTCTTCTCTTGTCTTGTGGCCTCCAGCTTCGACCCTGAAGTAGTCAGAGGGGTCTTCTGACACACAGATCTGATGTCCCAACCCCTCTGTGGTCCCCCAGTGCCCTCCATGGCCCGTGAGGCGCAGTGTCACCCGATCCCTGCCCAGCTCTCCCAGTTCATCTCTAAGTTTCCACGTGATCACCCTTTCATTTCACAGCCTCCGTCCCATAGTGGTGAATTGTATTTCCTCAAGCCTTCCTTCCCCTCCCTTCCTTTGCACACGCTGTTCCCTATGCCTGGAATTCCCTTTTCTGCTCTCTGTTGCCCTCACTCCTCATCCTCCTTCAGGTCCCAGCTCAGATATCCCCTCCTCTAGGAAGCTCTCTCCCTAATCCCCCAGGTAGGACAGACGCTCCTCTGGCTCTCCCACCCCAGCCCTGGCCACTCTTGAGTCATCACTGACTGGGGACTGTCTGTCCCCCTCATCAGACTGTGAGTCCCGGGAAGGCACAGCCAGGGCTGTCCCGGTCACTGCTGGGTCCTGCACAGGCTGGGCACCCAGTTGGAGATTAGGGAGTGTCAGTTGAGTGAAAGGCTCTTGGCATCCTAAGCTGCTCTGCTTCCAAGACTATAATTCTTTGCTTTCTGCCAGATCCCTCATTCTAATTTCCTTCTCCACTCAGAAAGATCCTCAGCAGGCCCTCAAGGAACTGGCTAAGATGTGCATCCTGGCCGACTGCACCCTGATCCTTGCCTGGAGGTGAGATGGAGGCTCCCCTCCCAGGTCAGGCTCTATCCTGAGAGTTATTGCCCCTTCTGCCCCCAGATCTTCCCAGCCCTTCTTCCTCCCATGAACTCCCTGTGTGAGTCTGGTCCAGGCACTGCCTCTCTGGGCTTCAATTTCTTTATCTGTAAAGTAAGGTCTTAATATCTTTCTTATAGGGTTGTAGGCACAAAAGCGGGTGACGTACATCAAATCCCAGGACCACACTAGGCGCTTATGAGTTAGACATAAAATCTGGCTGAATAATTAATTTCAAGTCTAGGTTTCTAAAGACCATTTTGATTGGCTCTCCATAGGGAAAAGAAGACTTCCCTTCCTCACACCATAATCAGAACAAAATCTTGTTAATTATAGACACAAAAAGCAAAACTACAGTAAAAGTATTCAAAGAAATCTTATAAAATATATATATATTTATTATGATCCTGTGGTAGGGAAAGTCTTCCAAAACAAGACCCAAAACCTAGACACCATAAAGGAAAAGGTTACCCAATTTGAGTAAATTAAAATTTAAAAACTTCCAGATGGTAAGAGATACTGTAAACAAAGGTAAAAGACAAGTGACAAACTAAGAGAAAATACTTGTTATATATAAAACAAACACTTACAATCCCTAATTTATATATGTATATATAAATTTTATATTTATACAGTTCACATGTATATAAATGTTTATATTCATAGGAATGTATTTAAACATTATATATTTATGTGTTATGTGTGTATATATATACATGTATATATATGTGTGTGTATATATATATATATATATACACACATATATATATATAAAGAGCCTCTTGCAATTCAGTAAGAAAAAGATAGCCCGATTTTTAAAAGTCTAACACAGGTTGCCAAGAACACATGAAAAAACTATCAACCACACAGCTTATCAGGAAAAGTAAATTTTCAAAAAATGAGGTGTTATTTTTCACCCATTAATTTGGTGAAAACGTCAGGTGGATAACATGAAAGGGGCACCTGCATGTTTGGTTGGCAGGAGACTTGATTGGCTATTAAAACAGAAAATAGACATACTCTTCAACGCAGAAATTCCCCCACTAGGAATATCTCCCCTTCGATCATCCCTCCTTGGGTGTGCAAATCCACAGTGGCGTGGGCCTTCCTGGCACCATCCGTGCAGTAAGCTGCAGGACCAAACAGCATGATATTTTAATTTACTTATAAAAGGAAGGAAAATGAGCCATGCTTATGAACAGATACAGATGTGAATAAACTGAAGGGGCTCCAAGGGGTCCAAGCTATGAACAGTGTTGAACCTTGGGAATGGCACAAGGGGAGGTCCTGAGGGGAGGGAGACTTCTATCCTCTGCCCTTCTCTTTTCTTCTGAATATGTAATGGTTAGTTTCTTTTGTTAAAGAATAGGTAGCATATTCATGTAGTTCAAAACTCAGAGGTGATTATATATATACTATATATATAAGTATGTGTAAGTATTGTAAAATGTAAGTATATAAATATTATAAGTGTATATAAGTATATATGAGCATATAAGTAATATATAAGTATAATATATACATTTATATAAGTATATATAATATATTTTATAAGTATATATAATATATACCTATATCATATGTGTATATATTAAGATATACAATCACTTGATTTTTGAACTACATATGTAATATATATATATATACCGTTTTTATATTGTTTTCAGATACTGTATATGTGTGTACAGTATATATATAAATGGTAGTATATGCCCTTAAAAGTCTCTCTCTTCTGCCCCTTCCCTCCCACTCTACTCCCCTCACCCTTACAGGTCACCATTATTGTTGGTTTCTTTATTTCCTTCCAACGTTTCTATAAAACGCAAACAGGTGTGAAAACATCTTAATTTTCTTTCTTAGACAGAAGTAAGCCTAGTACATATACGGTTCTGTGCCCTGTGTGGTCATGTGATTATCTGGAGGTCTTTTCTATATCAGCGTAGAGAGCAGCCTCATTATTTTTTACAGCCGTGTAGTATTCTAATATAGTGTCCACATAAAAAAATTAATAGACTTTTTTTAGAGAAATTTTAAGTTTATAGAAAAATTGATTGGAAAGTACAGAGAGTTCCCACATACCCCCTCTCCCCCTGCACACAGTTTCTGCAATTATTTATATCTTGTATTAATTAGTGTGGTACATTTGTTACAACTGATGAACTAATATTGAGATACCATTATTATTAACTGAAGGTCCACAGTTTACATTAGGGTTCTCTCTTTGTGTTTACATGCTGTGGGTCTTGACACAGGTGTGATGTGTCCATAATTACTGTATTTTACAGAATAATTTCACTGCCCTGAAAGGTCCTCTGTGCTCCCCCTTTTCATCCCTTTCTTCCCCCAGCCCCTGGCAACCTCTGACCTTTTTACTGTCTCCGTAGTTTTACCTTTTCTAGAATGTCATATAGTTGGAATCATACTGTATGTAGCTGAAATAGAAAAATCCACAGTTCTCCTCGTGTGTTTGGAAAACCCATTTCTTCATCCTGTGCGTCTCCTTTACTCCTCACGCAAAGCCCTTCACTGCTGGCCACCAAATATGTGGAGGATTTCCCCCACACCAAGCAGTTCTCTGCCAGCTGGGTGTCCTACAGTTTAGCTCAGTTCTGACACTGTCTACCTGGAGATAACGTCAGATCCCACAGGTTAAGGGCTCGCAGCGCTGCCCCATCACACACACACTGCAGGCGCCAGCCGCAAGCCCAGGTAATCCCCTGTGCTCTGACCAGCCGGCTATAGGTCAGGACCTCCAATGACCCCTTCCTCAGGTTTGATTATTTTGCTAGCGCAGCTCACAGAACTCAGGGAAACACTTACTTCTGCTTACCAGTTCATCAAAGGATATGATAAAGGACACGGATGAAGAGGTACATAGGGCGAGGTCTGGGAGGGTCCCGAGCGCAGGAGCTTCTGTCCCTGTGGAGCCGGGGTGCGTCACCCTCCCGGCGTGGATGTGTTCGCCAGCCTGGAAGCTCCCCAAACCCCGGTACTAGTGTTGGGATTTTATGGAGGCTTCTCACGTAGGCATGATCACTTATTAACTCCACTTCCAGCCCCTCTCCCCTCTGGAGGATCGGGGGTGGGGCTGAAAATTCCAAGCTTCTAATCCTGGCTTGGACTTTCTGGCTACCAGCCCCCGTCCAGGAGCCACCCAGGGTCACCTCGGTGGAACAAAAGATGCTCGTGGTGCTCTTATCACTTAGGAATTTACAAGGGTTCGGAGCTCTGTGCCAGGAACAGAGGCCAACATACATTTTCTGTTAGCTCACAGTAGCCTTTTCAGATCGGCTTCTTTCACTTAGCAACAGCCTTTTTTTTTTTCTGGCTTCGTTGGATCTTCGTTGCTGTGCGCGGGCTTTTCTCTAGTTGCGGCGAGTGGGGGCTACTCTTTGTTGCGGTGCGTGGGCTTCTCGTTGCAGTGGCTTCTCTTGTTGCAGAGCATGGGCTTCAGTAGTGGTGGCACGTGGGCTCAGTAGTTGTGGCTCGTGGGCTCTAGAGCGCAGGCTCAGTAGTTGTGGCGCACGGGCTTAGTTGCTCCGAGGCACGTGGGATCTTCCCGGACCAGGGATCAAACCCGCGTCCCCTGCATTGGCAGGCGGATTCTTAACCACTGTGCCACCAGGGAAGTCCTAGCAATAGGCTTTTAAGGTTCCTCCGTGTCTTTTCATATCTTGGTAATTCATTTGCTGTTTCACCTATATAGTATTTTCATTTTCAGCTGTATAGTATTCTACCGTGTAGATGGACCAGCTCTGTAGCCCCCTAATGGTGGACGCTTGGGTGGATTTCCAAGCTTTTGCTGGTACCAGCAACACTCCCACTACTGCCCTGAACCCCAGGAATGGGTATTTAGGCCAAAGGGTAAATGGATTTGTAATTCTGTGCCCTCCCTGGGGGTGTGTTACCTCTATACTGTTTGACTATTTGGAAAAATGTATTTATGTATTAATTGTATATTAAAACAAAAGCAAGTATAAAAATTGTTCTTTTTGCTGTGGGAAGTAGCACAGTGGAGTATAGAGAGCCCAGCCAGGTGAGACAGACCCACTGAAGGAGCTGTCTCTCCTCCTTGCCAGCCGTGTGATCTTGGGCAACGCTGGTCTCAGTTTCCTGCTCCGTGTAATGGATTGAAAATAACTGCCTTACAGGATCTCTCAGGAGAGCTTCTGAACATAAAGGGCTTTGGACAGTGCCTGGAATGCAGCTGGGACCCCACACAGGGAATATTTCCCATGTCTTTACATCCAAACTGGGGAATGTTTTGGACCCATTAAAGTAAACGAGATCGGCTCCGTCTGTGGATGTGGAAGGACGTCCTGATTGTACTGTGGAGCAAAAGTGAAAGCAAGGAAGCGGATACAGCATGCTAACTTGTGTGTCCTGAACAAATGACTAATAACAATAACAATAATAATCCCCGCTGCAGTGAGAGGAAAGCAACAAAGCCCATGGAAAAAACACAGAATTAGAAAAATGAGTTTCTCTCAAAAATATAAATCAACGTTTAATCAACAAACATTGCTCACTAGCTAGACTTTGAAGGCTAAGAAAATGCCTCAAGACAAATACTTTATTTCCACTCAACTCAATATCCTCAAGTTCCAAAGAGAAAAAAGACTAGCTTTTTCCTGTTCCTTTATTCCACACACAGTCCCTTTTAGTGATTTAGTTGTTTCAACTACCTTTGAAACAGTTAATTACGTGTCAAAAAAACCCCAGTGCCTAATAGGAAAATGAATGGCGATTGTGAAGTCGGGTTAGTTGTGGTAAAAGATTCAGCAGTCAGGGTCCGGAGCTTTTTCCTTTTGAAGGTGCGCTACATGAAAAACCTTCAAAGCTCCATTTTTCTTGGTAGTGGGAGCTGACTGCTTCATGAGGTTGTCTTCCTGTGGTTGGGAAAAGAAATGGTATTTTTGGTTTTTCTCTCTCTCAAACCTGGCCAAACTCTCTGTGTCCCGACCTCCCTCCCAGAAGAGCTAACATTTCTTAAATAGACTTCTAAGCGCCAGGCATGGCACTTAGCGTGGACTTGTTTGTCAGCTTAATTGTCAATTGTCCCCCACTTTACAGATGAGGAAACCGAGGCCCAGAGAGATGAAAACCATTGGCCCAGGGTAACTCAGGTGGGAGGTGGGGCCTGAACCTAACTGGTCAGGCTCCCAACCTCTGGCCCTTAGCCGGAAAAGATGTGTTAAGATGTACCCACCAAGCAAGGGTTACCGCCAGGGGACATTTTGGGGGAGGTTGAGAACATTCATTTCTCTATACATTAGAGTTTGGAATTCTTGGAGTCAGCAAATGAAATTAATCTAAAACATGACCCCCCCTTCCCCTGACCCGAATGTCTCTCACCCCAGCCCCGAGGAGGCCGGGCGGTACCTGGAGACATACAAGGCTTACGAGCAGAAGCCGGCGGACCTCCTGATGGAAAAGCTGGAGCAGGACTTCGTCTCCCGGGTGAGGCCACCTCACCTCCCTGCCTGGGCCTCCCCCCAGCTCCTCCTTGGGGGTCTGAGCTGCAGTTCTGATCTCGAGTCGTACCTCTCCCTCCCCGACCCCACCCTCAGCTTCCAGTCCCTTCTCCTGCCCAGACAGCAGCTAGAGGGGTCTTCCTAAGCACAAACCTGATCCTGCCCTCTCCTGCTCAAAACACCCCCGTGGCTCCCCAGTGCCCTCACCATGCTCTCCAAGGCCTTGCCTGTTTGACCCGGCAGCCCTGTCTGCCCCCGCATTCTGTCGCTTCTCTGTGCCTGTTCCCTCTGCCTTGATTAGCTGCCTAATCCCATCTTTGCCCCATCTCAGCTCCAATGCTTCCTTCTCCAGGAAGTCCTCCCGGATCCCCAGGCCAGGTCAAGGGCCCCCCGCTGGGCTCCCTCAGTCCCAGCCCTATCTGGGTCACCATGTCTGGAACTGATTTGTCTCCCGAACTGGACTGGGAGCCCCAGGAGGGCAGGGCTGGGGTGTCTCGATCCCTGCTGTGTCCCCAGCACCACTGAACACTCAGTGCTCAGGGAATATTTGCTGAATGAATTGTTGAATCTGGGCTCCAATGATAGAGTAATGGAGGATGTCCACAGCCACCCCTGAGGTGGGTACTATGAGGACCCCCATTTGCCTGCAAACAAGAGGCCCAGAGAGGTCAGTTCCCTTGCCCAGGGTGTCACAGGGAGTAAGCAGCGGGGCCTGGTTTTGAACTCGGGTCCAACTTCAGAGCCTACGGTCTGCCCCCGGGGCAGAACCAACTCAAGATAAATGGCGTTTATCTTCGAATCACATGGCCAACACCCTCTCAGCTAGTTGGGAATCACTCTGAGATGACCTTTATTTTTTTTTAAAAAAAATTAATTATTTATTTATTTTTGGCTTTGTTGAGTCTTTGTTGCTGCGCACGGGCTTTCTCTAGTTGCGGGCTTTCTCTAGTTGCGGCGAGCAGGGGCTACTCTTTGTTGTGGTGCGCGGGCTTCTCATTGCGGTGGCTTCTCTTATTGCAGAGCACGGGATCTAGGTGAGCAGGCTTAGTAGTTGTGGTTCGCAGGCTCTAGAGCGCAGGCTCAGTAGTTGTGGCGCACGCTCAGTAGTTGTGGCGCACGGGCTTAGTTGCTCCATGGCATGTGGGATCTTCCCGGACCAGGGCTCGAACCCATGTCCTCTGCCTTGGCAGGCAGATTCTTAACCTCTGTGCCACCAGGGAAGTCCCTGAGATGACCTTTTAATCATCAGAACACATAATCAAAAAACATGCCCCAGAAGCATTTACTGAGCTCCTCCCGCATGCAGGGCAGTCTGGGGACACAGCAGTGACCCAGTGCCGCCCTCACAGACTCAGTCTTGTTCTCCTTTCTTCCAATCCACCTCTGCCCCCTCCTTCCCTTCCAGGTGACTGAATGTCTGACCACCGTGAAGTCAGTCAACAAAACGGACAGTCAGACCCTCCTGACTACTTTTGGGGTAAGGAACAATTCCCTTGTGCCGACTGGCATTTCTACCCCCTTTGCTTTCTGAGGAAGCCCCCTGCGTACTCCCTTCTACCACCCTGTCCCCTCCCCCATCCTTCCTGCCTCCCCTGCCCTCCTGCAGGATATCAGTTCCTTCCAGGAATATTTTACACCTCTGATCAGCTGGGGCAGGGGAGAGTTTTGTGTTCACCTCCCCTGATCATTCGCTCCTACCTTCCTCAGTCTCTGGAACAGCTTATAGCTGCATCGCGGGAAGATCTGGCCTTGTGCCCAGGCCTGGGGCCCCAGAAGGTAAGAGCCCTGGGAATGGGCTTGAGGGGTTGGGGGCAGGAGGGAGCCCCAAATAAATGGGACCTCAGACCCCAAAGTTCTGAGGTTTCAGAAGGCCCATAGTGCCTCTCCTACAGATGGGGAAAACCGAGGCCCAGAGAGGGTGTGGACGAGCCCAACCTCACACAGCCAGTCTGCGATAGAATCCAGATCAGGCTACTTCTCTCCTAGCCCCCCGAGTCCCCTTCAAGCTAGGAGAAAAAGAACCAAAATCCCACTCTGATGTATCAAACAAATGGCTCATTTAATGACCGCTTCCTTTTCTTTCTCCCTCCCCTTCAGGCTCGAAGGTTGTTTGATGTCTTACACGAGCCCTTCTTGAAAGTGCCCCGATGACCTCTGCTGCCAAGGAGGCCCTTGGTGTAACAATAAAGCACTTTCCTGGTCCAGGCTCAGGCTGGTGTGGTCAGTGGGAGTGGGGGTCTTCTCTGCTCTCGCCTTCTGATGGCCCAGGTGGCCACCTTCAGCTTGTCTGAGTTGCAGTCATCAGTTTCCCTGGCGGAGACTTACACGGGATCCTGCTGAGGCTTCTTCTTCCTCTTCCTCTCCTGTCCCGTGGGAGCCACCTCCCCAGACTCAGGATTCAGCAGCAGCTCTGGCATCTCCTCCTGGGATGCTGTCTCTGGCACCTGGCTTTCCTGGCCCCGCTTTTTCTTCTTCTTGGTGGATGCCGGATCGGCCCCGGCCTCAGACTGCCCCTCATCTGGCAGCTCGGGCTCCATCATCTCACCTTGTGGGTTAATCATCTCAGTCCCAGGCTCTGTCGCTTTGTGCCCTCTTTCTTTCTTCTTCTTCTTCTTCTTGGTGGATGCTAGAGCTGCCTGAGGCTCGGGCTCCATCACCTCTTCCTGTGGCTCCACCACCTCTGTCCCTGGCTCCATCATCGCATTTTGTCGTTTTTCTTTCTTCCTTCTCTTTTTGGGGGATGCCAGAACTGCCTCAGCCTGCGGCTCCACTTCATGTGGTAGCTCAGGCTCCATCATCTCCCCTGGGAGCTCCAGAGGTTTCATCTCTGGCTCTATAACCTCAGTCCCTGGCTCCGTCATCACTTTGTACCCCTTTTCTTTTTTCTTCTTCTTCGAGGACAGCAGTGGGATGGCTTCCTCCTGTGGCTCCATCTTCACCTGCAGCTGAGGCTCAACTATCGTCCCCTCTACCAGCTCCATCCCATCTGTCCCCTTCTGCTTCTTCCTCTTCTTGCTGGGGGATAGGACTGTCTCTTCCAGAGGCTCACTTTTAACCATGAGTTCCAGCTCCACTGTCTTTTCTTCTGACTCCAGCACCCCCATTTCTGGCTTGACCATTTCTACCTCTTTGGGCTTCTTTTTCCTCTTCTTGGTGGTGGCTGGGGACAGCGCTCCCAGAGGCTCCAACATCTCAGCAGCAGGCTCTGTTGCCAGTGGCTCTGTCACCTCCAGGTCTTTCAGCTGCTGCTTTTTTTTCTTCTTCCCCACATCCACCTCTGAGGACCCCAAAGCTGTGCCCACCTCCGGGGCCCCAGGCTCATTCACTGCCTCCTGAGGAACTGAGGCCTCTGGCACATGCCTCTTCTTTTTCCTCTTCCCGGAGGCCAGTGACTTCAACGCCAAGACTGACCCAGGCCCTGTGACTGGTGGGCTGCCTCCAAAGGCACAGAACCGAGGCTTCAGGCCAGGGGGGATCTGTGGCGGGGGATTTGCTGGAATGGGCTGCAGCAGGGTCCCTGTTAGGGATTCTTGGGGACCCTCCAAGATCCTCAGGCTACCCTGTAGCGCCGGGGCACAGGTGAGTCCCCCTCCCGCCTCCGCTGAGGGGGCCAGCAGGGTTGCTCCTCCTCCAGCCTGAGGGCCACTGCTGCTGAGGACCCGGTAGCGGTGCCGCTTGCCTGCCAACTTGCCCTTCAAGATCTGGGAGCCAGAAAGAGGCACGAGTCGCCCATTGAGGCTGAAGGGAGAAAGGGGGAGGGCAGAAACTTGGTCAGATTCTTTTGGTGAGACGGGACAGCAGCTGAGAAGCAGCATTTCTGGGTTCCCCAGGAAAGCCCCTCTAAATTTCCCCCAGGTTCAGCCACGGGGGTGAGGAGTATTCCTGCTAGGTGGCATGGGACCACTCACCAGTCTGGGGCGAAGTCTACAGGGGCCTGGATAAGCCACAGTTCTGTGTCTGGGCCGGTCAACGCCTCCAAAGAGAAACGAGTGTGCTCTGAGGCTGGGGGAGTCGCAGTAAAGTTGGGGGGACAAGAAAACCGAGCAGCACCTGCAGAAGGGGAAACGGGAGCCTGCTGACACTTAACTGCTGGTCCAATCCTCCAGGGAGCCTATTGGTCCATTGGTCCCAACTTCCTGAGGGTCCCAATCCTCTTACCGCGACTTTCCTCTCTCCCGTCTGTCCACCAGAGGCGCACCTATATCCGCCGACCCAACCCTTGTTCTCTCCACGGCTGTTCCCGCCACCCCCCACCAAGATATCCTCTCTCTATCTTAATTCCCCGCCCCCCCCGCCCGCCATCCCCCGGGGGATACACTCTAGGCTGATCCTGCCTCCGAGGATGTCCCTTTTTCCGTCCGAACGCTCCAGGGTACCCCTTTTTCTCCTCCCGCCAGACAACTCTCTGCACCCTGTCGGCCCGCCGTGAAGCAACTCACCGCCGGACTGGGTCCCCGCCATCCCGGGACCCATGCCTCAGACCTAGCAGCCAGAGCCACTCAGGCCCCGCCGCCGACCACGTGGAACCAAAGGGGTGGGGCCTCATCTGGGAGCGTCCATGTGGCACCAGGGCGCGGGAGGTGTCGCTCGGAGCCACCTCGCTGTGTGAGCACAAGTGGGGGAAATTTCCACTTGTGCACAGCAGACAACCGAGAAAGCCATCTTTTACGCAAAGTCTACTCCCAAAAGAAGCCGACTCGCCTGTTTGGCGGGAGTTAGAGCCCCACCAGGTTCCGGCGGGTATCCCCACAGTCTCAGACATGATTTGCTCCAACGTTGCCTTAAAGGGGCAGCCACATTCACAGGACCGACCCTTAAAGAGACAGGAAGATCGATTGGACTGAAATTCTTAAAGAGGCAGGTAAGAGTCTAGGTCGGCAGGACTGTGCTTTCAGTGTTACAATCCCTTCTAGGGAGGCCCAGATGCCTCAGAAGTTCAGAACTTGAGTGAGAGAGGTGGGAAAATGGAGGAATGGGGGTAATTCCTCCCGAGGGCGTTAACTACCAGCCAGGGGCGGGGCTCTGGGCTCCAGGGGAGCGGGAAATATAGGGGGAGGAGCCTGTGGATCCCGAGGCGGAGCCTCTGGACTCCCGAGCTGGACACGCGTGGGACGGTGCGGACTAAGGGGCGGGGCTGTGGCCCAAAAGACGGGTAGATGCCCTCGAGGATTTAGTCTCGTGCGTTAGGGGGACATTTCCAAAGGCTCTGAGGAAAGGAGAGAGAGTAGAAGTCCTGACCAGCGCCCCTTCCCTGCCCCGGGGTGCGTGTAAGCAGCGGCACGTGAACGCAGATTTGGGGGACACGCCCACGCCCCTTCGCACGGGGACCGCACAGCGTAGGGCGACGGGCGGAGCCGCGGGACGGTGGCTAGACAGGGTGATCCGACTGCATTCCTGACCGGTGTGTCAGCGCTGATTCCCGCCCCCTTGCCGAGATTTCGGATCCTACTTTAGAACTGGGGCGCCCACCTTCTCAGTGAGCCAGCGGCTGCTCAGAGAGGAGGAGGGTCAGGGGAAGAGGACGTGTTGCCTCCTCCGGGGATCGCCAGACAGTTCCCGCGCGTGGGCGAGACACCCGGGCCCTGCCCCTGCGGGCTCCGGGACTACAATTCCCAGAGGACGCGAGGCTGGGAGGTGCCCGACGTCGGTCGTGGAAGCTGCTGGGAATCGTAGTCCCAGCCTCCAACTTTGGGAGCCGTTGGTGGGAAATTCTGTAAAGATCCCAACCACCCTTTTTACCGACGGAGAGATTGAGGCTCAGAGACCCGAGGGGATACTGATTTTAGCGAGGTCCTCTTCTCGCCTTGGGGGCGGGATTTGTGAGTCTCCCCCAGCCTCTATATCCTTCTACCTCTTTGGTGGCGTCCAAATCTTCTTTCAAGAAGGGGGAAACTGAGCCTGGAGGAGTGGGGCAGGGACCCAGGGGTTCGTCTCCTGCACCCACAGCGAGGTAAGAGTCTGGATTCTATTTACGATTTACGTAGCCAGGTCACCCTTGGCCTTTCGACCTCGCCCTTCCTGTCTGTGAAATGGACTTTGGGTCAATCCAAATGGGAACATACCCGTCTACGTCCTGCCCCTCCGGGACTACAAGTCCCAAGGTGCTCGAGGCGACCCCGGCTCCCCCTCCCCTCCGGGACCCGCCTCCCTCCGGTACGAGTCACGTCGTCTAACCTGTTCCCGGCGCCTGCCCCGCCCCGTCCTCCGCTCCCCGCAGCCGGAGCCGGAGCCGGAGGAGGACCCCCGGTGCCAAGATCTGCCCCGGATCCGTGAGTTACAACCCCCGCCCCGGGGTTCAGCGGCCCCGGTGGAGCCCGACACTCGCGTTCCTGGGAGGGTCGGGAGGAGACTCGGACGCCAGGTCCCAGGGTGGAATTGGGGGACTCCAGGAACGTTAGAAAGCTAGAACTTGGATGCCTGATTTACTGGGCAGAAGGAAAAGGGGCTCGGATGCCTGAGTTCTTGGAATGGAGGGCTCGGACGCCTTGGTCCTGGGGAGACGTTCGGAAACGTCGGGACGTTTCAGTCACTAGAAATGGGGGCTCTCGGAAGCCTGAGTCCTTGAGTAGAACTGGGGTATTGGATCTCTTGGGGAGAAATGGGAGACTCGGACTGCTGGGGCTCTGGAATGGGCGGCCATCCCTACCACCCTTCAACTGCCTTCTCGACCGAGCCTTTAGGTCTCCGAGCAGAATTAGGGGTGGGGTGGGGATAGTGGAACCCGGGTTCCTGAAATGAAGCAGAACAAACACCCAGGGTCCCTCTGGAGGCTGTGTCCCGCCGTTCCCCCCACTTTCTGGCTCTGGGGTGGGGGCCAACGTGGCAGGAGGGAAGTAGGACAGGTCTCCAACCTCCCCTGTGCCGCTGCGCGATCCCCAACATGTCATTAACCGGGGCGTCAGACCTGCCTAAGCAGAGGAGGGACCTCCGCCCCAGGGCGCCCCCTGGCGGGGGCGGGGTACCTCCTATTGTCCCATAAAGGTGGGAGATAGCTGGGATTTGCAAAGGGCATTCTAGAATCCAGGGCAGAATTCCAGAAGGTGTGGTTGGATTCTGGGGGGCTTGCATGGCGGGCACAATACAGCCATTACACAGAGAGGACGGAGGTAAACTGAGGCTTAGAGGTCACACTGGCAGCAGAGTTGGGGGTCAGGATTTGCCCTCCCCCTTCCTCAGCCGCTCTCTGGGCGTCGGGATACCATCCACTCCCACCGGATTTTCTGACTCACTTCTCTCCTAGGGCTCCTGGCCCTGATCCTGAGGTGAAAAATGTCACCTCCACTCCCATCTGTCTGACCTGAGGTAGTGTGGGAGATAAGGGAGGATAGAGACTAATTCTGGAGGTGTGTGTCTGCCCTTGAAGCTGGGGGAGGGCAGGGCTTGGCACCTCCCTCCGCCCGACTCCCCCTTCTCTCCATCCCCATGAGTCACGTGAAGGGATTAAACAAGGGGTGGGGCAGAGGGTTCTGATGAAAGAGGGAAGAACTTCCTAATGTCTGGACTTGACGGGCATTTGGTGATAGCCTGAGATGAAATAAAAAATAATAACCGTGGCTGCCAAGACAGAGCTCACAGAGTGCCAGGCTCAGGGCTGGCAGGTAATGGATGGTTCCCATTGTCTACAGAAGTCTCCGGCAACTGCCCAAAGGTCTCACTTCCATTGAGGTTTGCTGAGCCCAGTCCAGGGAATGACTTCTTTCTAGTCCAATGGGGAAACTGAGGCTGGAGTGCGGGCACAACGCACACCCTAGGCTTTTGCCACCTTCTGTCTGGAATCTTCCAGGGATTCCTATGCCCTGGAATGGACCAGAACTGGAGATGGCTAGAACTCAGGAAAGCAGGGGAGAATTTAGCATTCTGAGATCCAAGGGCTGAAGTCAAGATTCCAGGGGTTAAAGCTCGGGGCTTTTAGAATCTCAGAAAGATTTGAAAGGGCTGTTTTGGAGGAAAAAAATTACTTTGGTTTTGAGCCCTCAGTCTGTTCCAGGCCTGGGAATTAGGAATCTTATACTTGTGAACTTTATTTTGTACCCTTCCCTGTTCTAAACTCTATACATAAATTATGTCGTTCAAACCTCACACTTCTTTGAGGTGAAGGTATTAATTCCCCCATTATACACACAAGGAAACTGAGGCACAGAGACGCTAAATAGCTAGCCGAAGGTAGAGATTTAAAGAGGGGGAAGGCCCTAGCTCATTCCACAGACGTCCACAGAGGGGGGAAACCAAGTCCCAGACAGGGTGGGGCCTCTCCCAACGTCTATCTATGCGGACGGAGCTGGAGGATTCCAATCTGGGTATTCCCAAACCAGCCTGGCGCTCTGACCCGGTTCCTACTCAGGATGATTCCTCCAGGAACCCCCCACCCCTGATTTTTAACCCCAAAGAACCGGGCTGGGGTGCAGAAGATGCCGGGGAAGGAGACCTAAGGGCGGAGGAGAGGGGAGCACGGCGGAGAGGACGTGGGGGTGGAGGACAGGGGCCTGGAGGAGAGGCGCGGCCCTCGCCACCCTTGCCCCCCGCCGGGCCCCCGCTCCCCTGCCGCGGGAGATGCGGCACCTGCCCGGGCCCGCCGCGCATTCCCCTGCTCTGAGCTCAGGAGCTGTCTGTCCGCCCCGCTGCGGTCGGGCCGTGACCTGGAGCGTCCCCTGGCGGCCCTGACGCCCGTTTCGCCCGCCTCAGACCCGGGACGGGCCCACGCCCAGCCTTGGCATTTCCTTAGACCCAGAGGTTGTAAGGGTCTTAGAATTTGGGGATCATGAAATCCCCCAAAGAACCATTCGCTACCAGAATGCTGGCCCTGGAGGTAGCATAGATTGTTCATTTTTATATTTTAATGAACACAGAGGGTTTCCTGTGTATCTCTGAGATTCTAAAAGGCGCAAGTTTTGATTCCTATAGTCTCTCCTTCCCCTGCCCCGCGCCCGGCATGCGGGGTCTTACCTGGACCAGGGATCGAACCCTGTGCCCCCTGCAGTGAGAGCTCAGAGTCTTAACCACTGCACCGCCAGGGAAGTCCCCTATAGTCTCTACTTTTTGAGGCCTCAATTCTCAGAGCCTTAATTCCTCTTGCACCTTCTGGCCAGTTGGATCCTCACAACTGTCCTCTGAAGTAGACTGCTATTTATCCTCATTTTACAGATCAGGAAACTGAGGCAGTCTTGTCAGGTGGGACAATGGTGCCACCAGATTTGAACCCTCCTTAATTGTGCTTTTAGCAACTCCGCTATACCAGACATTCACCTAGACTTTTAGGACTTTGGAATCCTGGGATAGATAGAACTCAGTGCAGGAAGACAGAGAAATCTAGGCTAACCAAAGTGGAGAATTCTAGAATGTTCCAAAGATAGAATCTTGGACTGAGAACTTTCAAACAATAGACTCTCAAGCTGAGGGTTTTAGCCTCTATAGAAATTTAATTACAACCTCAAGGTCCTTATAATTTCAGAATCTAGGCCTCTGAGAGATTGAGGAGGCCTCTCAGAATAGCTGATTTGCCTCCTCCTTGCACAGTTGGGGAAACTGAGGCTCAAGGAGTGGAGGGGACTCTTAGCCCACACAATCCTAACACACCCAAATGAGCCACCAGCCCCAACAGGTTCTGTTCCGAGGCTTCCCAGACTGAGGCCAGAATCAGCATGCCCCAGCCTGCCCTGCTGCCCACGCCTGCACCCCAAGTCAAAGCTAAGTGGTCGGTTGGTGTAGTGGGGAGGTGGCAGAGCTGGCGGGCATGGCGGCTACCATGGAGATGGGGATGGTGCTGGCCTGACTAGTTCCTGGTGGCCTGGCTCCTTCCCACTGGGTTGGCGACCACAGTGGCCCAGCCACCCCTGGCCAACTCCCTGTTCTTCCTGTTGACGCTGGGTCCGTGTGAACATGCTGAGTCTCCTCTGGGTGGGGACTCTGGGGAGAGAGAGCTGAGTGGTCCCCGTCCTCTGGAGCCCCTCCAGACTGACGGAGATGCCCCAGAATAACAAGTTAGGTCCAGGTGTGAAATCTAGTATGCTGACTTCTTGCAGGGTGACCTGGAACAAATGTTTCTGAGCCCCACTTTCTTTTTTGCTATGGAGGTTTTGATCATGGGATAAGGTATTAGCTGTAAAGCACTTGGCACAATTCTAGGGGGCAGTGTTCTCTCAATAAATGGTTGTTTTATTTCATTATACCCTCGAGTAACTAGCAAAGGTCCTGGCACATAGTAGGCAGCACCATCATTATTTTTAAAAAGATCCCCAGCATCTAGCACAGTGTCTCTTGGTTCCTAGTAGGCATTCAGTAATTGATAGTTATTATTATTGCATCCTCTGTTCACTATAATGTCTGTCACATAGTAGGTGGTTAATGGATAATTGTTGAAGGAATGATCACGTCTTATTAGGGCTGAGGTAGAGAGATGGACCAGGAGCCACGGAAAGAGAGTGAATTGTCCTGAGCCTTCCTGGAGGGCTTCGCAGGAGTTGGCATTTCCCAGCAGGGAAAGTGGTGGGTCATAGCGCTTCCAGTGGAAGGAAGTAGGAGAGTAAAGGCACCGTCCCGCTCCTCAAGGCCCCAGGTTCCCTGTGGGTGGGCTCTGAGCAGGCTCTCCCCCGCCCCGCCTCCCCAAACGCAGGCGCCCCGTTGCGGCCAGCCGGCACCATGGACAGCGAGGCGTTCCAGAGCTCGCGGAACCTTGAGGACCTGAACTTACAGTGTGAGCTGGGGTAGGGGGCGGGGCGGGCCCTCGGGGCGGGGCGGGGATAAGGCGGGGCCCTGCCCAGAAATCCGGGTCCTCACTACTACTCCCGGCCGCCCAGCTCTAGCCACGAAACACATGGACCTGAAGCAGGTGGAGCTGGACATGGCGGCGGCCAAGGTGGACGAACTGACCAAGCAGTTGGAGTCGCTGTGGTCAGACTCGCCGGCGGCGCCTCTTGGTTCGCAGGCCAGAGCGCCGGCTAGGGTGAGCCTGCTTGCCCTGGTCCCCACCCGGGCCCCCAAAGTCAGGTTCTTTCCTCCAGTAGTTCAGGCAAGCCTGTCCCATGGGGCTGTGCAGGCTGTGGGCTATTTAAAGGCACTTGTGGGATTAGTGGAAGTGGGGATCAGTGAAAGTGGACGTGACCTACCAACCCTCTACTATTGTCTCCTTTGACCCCTCAATGTCCCGACCTCCCTACAGCTGTCCCGGTACAGCCTCAGCCCTGTCCCCGAGCCCTTGGGCAGCCGCGGGTCCCCCTGGAAGGCAACCACCGACGGCGCAGACACCTCGTTCAGACGCTCCGAGAGCGCCCCGGCTCAGCTCCCCTACAGCTCGCTGTCCCCTAAGGGCCGGCCGTCGTCACCGCGCACCCAGCTCTACCTGCAGCCGGATGCCTACGGCAGCCCGGACCGCGCGCCCTCGCCCCGGCCCCGCGCCTTCGATGGAGCAGGCAGCCCCCTCGGCCGTGCGCCTTCCCCTCGCCCCGGCCCGCTCCGACAGCAGGGTCCCCCCACGCCCTTTGACTTCGTGGGCCGTGTCCGCTCTCCCCGTGTCAGCCCCCTGGCCGAAGGGCCCCAGGCCTTCTTTCCCGAGCGCGGGCCCTCGCCTCGCGCCCCGACCGCAGCCTACGATGCGCCGACTGCCTTTGGGAGCCCCCTGCTGGGCCCTGGCGTCAGCGCCTTCGCCCCATCTCTGCGCGCGCAAGGTGAACCAGGGGGCCGAACTTGGCGGGTGGGAGTGGCGCAAGGTCCGGGACCAGCTTCGGCCCCCCCCGCCCCCCCGCCACATCCTCATGGGCAACCTCTCTCCAGAAGACCTAACGCTTCGGCGGCGGTCCCCCAAAGCCTGGAACGAGTCTGACCTGGACGTGGCGTACGAGAAGAAGTCCTCGCAGACAGCGAGCTATGAACGTGAGTGGTGCGGGGCCAAAGGAGTGGGGGACCCGGAGAGGCCTCCCCAGACCCTAATGATTCCCGCCTCACAGGACCCGATGTCTTCGCGCGGCCTGCTTCACCAGGCCTGCAGCTGTTACCCTGGAGAGAGAGCAGCCTGGATGGGCTGGGGGACACCAGGAAGGTGAGGGGCCGGAGGGGGCTGGTGGGCAAAGGTGGAGTCAGGGCTAGTCTTCCCCGCCTGGCTGCTCCCGCAGTTTCCGTACCCTTCCCCAGGGTCTTCCTTTATCCTGGATTTCCATCCCCTCCCTGACCCTCTTTCCTTTCCCTTCCTCTGTCTTCCCTCCCCTCCTTCTCTCCCTTCTCACCTTTTGCCTTTACCTCCCTCCTCCTTTCCTCCACTCCCTTATCATTCACTCCCTTATGCCTATCTTCCTCCCACCTGAGCCCCTTCTATCTTCCTTCCTTCCCTCTTTCTCCCCCAGGACAACTTCACCAGCGCCACTCTGCCCCGCAATTACAAGGTCTTCCCTCTGGCCAACGACAGGCGTTCTGATGTGGACAGCTACCGCCGATCGCTGGGCTCCGCGGGGTCATCAGGCACTTTGCCCCGAAGCTGGCAGCCTGTCAGCCGCATCCCCATGCCTCCTTCCAGCCCCCAGCCCCGAAGTGCCCCCCGCCAGCGCCCCATCCCCCTCAGCATGATATTCAAGCTGCAGAATGCCTTTTGGGAGCACGGAGCCAGCAGGGCCATGCTCCCTGGCTCCCCCATCTTCTCTCGAGCTCCCCCGCCTAAGCTGCTTCTCCAGCCCCAGCTGCCTCCACAGTCCCAGCCACAACTACAGCTTCAAGCCCTTGCCCCAGTCCCCCAACCCCCTCAAGAGACTTGGTCCCCTGTGAGTGAAGGTGAGTCAGCAATGGGGGTTCTGGAGGGATGGGTGAAGGGAGGACAGATGGCTGGGGACCAAACCAGCTTGGGGTCCCATCACAACCAAACACCTGTTTCCAGACATTGTCCCTGCAGAGAGCAAGGCCAGATGAGCTTGGGGATTTGCTCAGGAACTAGGGATAGCACAGTGCTTAAGCATGGACCCTGGAGTCAGACTGGCTGGCTCCACGCTGTGTGACCTTTGGCAAGTCAGTTAACCTCTCTGGACCTCAGTTTCCTTGAGTGTAAAAGGTGAATAGTGATAGAACCTACCTTATTGGGGTATGGTACTAGATTATTTAATCCATATAAAGTCCTTAAAATAGGGCCTGATGTATAGTAAGCCCTCAGTAGCTATCATATTAATCTTATAATTATTAGTAGTTTTTGGTGTGAGACCAGCACAGGGCCTGGATTTAAGCAGAGTGGGTTTTGATCCCCTCTCTACCATTGACATGCTGTGTAACTGAGGATAAATTAATTAACCCATCTGAGCTTACATTTTCTCATCTGTGAAGAGAGATTAATAACATTTACTTCATAGATTACGATGGACAGTCAATGAAATCATGTATAAAATGATCATTGTATATTTCTACCTGCTTTAGAAGCTCTGATAGAGAGCCAAGAAACAGAGAGAAGAGACCAACAAGTACCAAGATTCTAGTCCCAGCAATTTTCTTTCTTTCTTTCTATATTTATTTTTGGCTGCCTCGGGTCTTCCTTGCTGCACGCGGGCTTTCTCTAATGACAGCAAGCAGGGGCGATGTGCGGGCTTCTCATTGCGGTGGCTTCTCTTATTCTGAGCCCGGGCTCCAGTAGTTGTGGCGCATGGGCTCAGTAGTTGCGGCGGACAGGCTTAGTTGCTCCGCGGCATGTGGGATCTTCTCGGACCAGGGATTGAACCCGTGTCCCCTGCATTGGCAGGCATATTCTTAACCACTGTGCCACCAGGGACGTCCTCAGCAACTTTCTGCCTGAGATGTTAGGAGAGGAAATTCTTACAATCTTAGAAAGTCAAGTTTATCATAATGGTAGGAGCAGAGATTCTGGAGTCAGATAGGACTGAGTTCAAATCCCAGCTGTGTGGCTTTAGGCAACTGACTTGCCTTCTCTGAGACTCAGTTTCCCTTTCTGTAATAATGAGATGTTAGCCATATCAACGTCACAGGGTAGTGGTGAGAATTCAATGATAGGCATGTAAAGCACGAGGCACATGCTAAGTGCTTGTTAAATGGGGGATGTCATAATTGTCTATTATTCACAACCCAGGGAAAGTGTAGTCCAGAGAAAGCAAGGAACTGCCCTGAGGTCACACAGCAAATCAGGCATTTGTTGCAAGTCCTGGAAGTTGTGGGGAGGGAGTCTCTCGGGTCTCTTGGGACCACTCCTTTGATGGGGCTCTTGCTCCTTGTAGGCCTCCCCAAACCTCCCACTGAGCTGGAGCCTGAGCCGGAGCTGGAGGGGCTGCTGACGTCAGGGCTGGAGGCTGGTGATGCAGATGAAGACGCTGTAACTCGGCCCCTTAGTCCCACACGGCTGCAGCCAGCGCTGCCACCCGAGGCACAGTCAGTGCCCGAGCTGGAGGAGGTGGCACGGGTGCTGGCAGAAATTCCACGGCCCCTCAAACGCAGGGGCTCCATGGAGCAGAGCCCTATTGTAGCCCTGCCCCCCACCCACAAGAAGCAGTACCAGCAGATCATCAACCGCCTCTTCCATCGTCACGGTGGGCCTGGGGAGCCCGAGCCTGAGCTGTGTCCCATCACTGAGGGACCTGAGGCCAGGGCAGGGCCCCCTGCTCCAGCCCCACCAGCTCCCATACCACCCCTAGCCCTTCTCCAGAGCAGCCCACCAGAGCAGCCACAGAGCATGGTAAGTAATATAGGAGAAAACTGGGGTATATTACTTAGCATATGGAAGCATCCCTTCCCTTTTAGGACAGAACCTGGAAATTGTACACATCACATCTGGCACATTCCACTGGGCAGGAATCCAGCTGCAAGGGAAGCTGGGAAATGTAGTTTTAAATCTAAGTGTACCTGTGCTCAGAAGAAAGGGAGAACATATATGGAGGGGCATTCAGAAGTCTTGGCCACATAGAGATTTTCTCTGCTCTTCTCCAGTAACCTGTCCCCCCAGGGCTTCCCTTCAGGAATCTTAGAGTCTTCCAACCTGGAACTGACTTCGTCTTGGCATGACAGAGGGTTTATTCTGGGGTCTGAAAAGCCTGCCTGAATCAAGGCAGTCACCATTTCTCTCCCTAGTTGCCACAGCCTCTCATGTCCGCCTTCTCTGGGGAGCTGCTCTCTCCTCTTACACCTCAGCAAGCCTGTGCCATGGCTAGAAATGGCCCACCCAGCCCTGACTCAAAATGACCTCTCAGTTCAAGTCTATGGTGTCCTCTGACTCTAGTCAGAGCTTCTTCCATTCAGATTTTCAAGAACAAGTCTCCGATCTCTGAGGCTGTGGGTGTCGTGGTTAAGTGCACCAGCGGCAGAGCTAGGCTGCCTGGGTTCAAATCCCAGCTCCACAGCACTTATCGGCTGTGCAACCTTGGGCCAGACACATAGTCTCTCTGTGCCTCAGTTTCCTCATCTGTAGAATGGGGATGAAAATAAGCATAGGGTTGCTGTGAGGATTTAATACATTAATATAGTGCTTAGAATAGTGCCTGGCACTTAACTATTATTATTGTTATCATTTGACCAGGGGCTGGTCTCCTGCTGATCTTGGTCTGGTTTCTGCATCGTGGCTTGGAGGGGGCGGGGTGTAGTCACATGGAACAATCCTGATTGCTCAATGTGGGTAGACAGATGGAGGAGAACAATTCCCAGAGAAGACGTGGGGGCCAGGTGGACCCCAAATGCCTATTCCCAGGCCCTTCTGAGGGTGGAGCCAAGAAATGTTGAGGCTCAGGATCTTGAAATCAAGAATGGAAGAATGACAATGTCTTGAAATGGTCAAGTTGCCTCATTGTAGAATCACAAAGTTCTGGCCACAGAGAAACCTGAACACTCACAGAATTCAATAGTTAAATCCTGGCATCACAAACTCAGAAGAGTGAAATTTCAGAATTCCAGAACACTGAAGGTTTGCACAGGATCTTAGAATTAAAAAGTTAGTAACACAAACCCTGGTTATTACTGATTCTTGAAGTCCCCAGAACTGAAAATTAAAGACTCGTCCTTTGAATCTTAAATCATAGATTAGTGCACTAATATGTTATAATACAGAATTTTTTTTAAGTGAACATTTTCCACTAGAAAGAAACACACAAACATAGTAACTAGGAAGAAATAGATAAAAGTAGAATAAAGAGGCCCAAATAACAGCATTCAGAGAGAACCACGATTAACATTTTGAGTATTTCCTTCCAATCTTTTGGAATGAAATTCTCACCATGAAATATTCAAGTTCTCAATCATAGAATCTTGGGAATGCAACGTCCTGGGTCCTCAGCAATTTGAAATGGCACAACTTAGCATTTCTGGACTCACACATATTGGAAACTTAGCATCAGAGAATTTTTAAATGAGTGGCTTGTGGGATCTTCAAATTCCAGAATCTTGAAATCATTGACATCAAAGACCAGAATCACAAATGCTATATGCAGAATAAATGAATTTTGTAGGATACTTGAGAATCAAAAATAAGAAGGCACAAGGAATAATATGATAAATATTCTAATTCCAAACATCTGAAATTAACACTTGGTAACATCTTGTCATGTGTGCTTCCTAGCATTTTTTTTTTTTTTAATATATAAAAGAGAGGAAACTATGGATTGAACATCTGGCTTCCACAATCATCAACCTCATGGTCTCCCAGCTTCCTCTCAGGTCTCAGGGCCCAAGATTCCAAAATCACCAGATTCCCTGAATGTTGCAGGCAACCAGAGGCTGTAGAACTGAGGGACCCTCCTTCCCATGGCCCTCTGGACTCAGGCTATGTACGTTCCTGGGTTCCAGTCTCAGCCCTGTCTAGTTGGATGAACTGGAGTGGCCGCCTGGTCCCTGAGCCTCTGTTTCCCCGCTCTGAGGAATGGGTATATTAGCAATCCCCGCCAAGCCGCTGAAGCCCCGGTCCTGTCCCTCAGGAGATGCGCTCCGTGCTGCGGAAGGCCGGCTCCCCGCGCAAGGTCCGTCGCGCGCGCCTCAGCCCGCTCGTGCTGCTGCTGGACGCCGCGCTGACCGGGGAGCTGGACGTGGTGCAGCAGGCGGTGAAGGAGGTGAGTGCTGCCGGACAGAAGGGCGGGTGGGGTGGGGGCGGCAGACGCTGGATAGCAGCCGCGGGACTGAGCCTCCCCGTCCCCCGGCCCGTCCAGATGAACGACCCGAGCCAGCCCAACGAGGAGGGCATCACCGCCCTGCATAACGCCATCTGCGGCGCCAACTACCCCATCGTGGACTTCCTCATCGCGGCGGGTGCCAACGTCAACTCCCCCGACAGCCACGGCTGGTGAGTCCTGACCTCGCGCGGCCGGCGTGGGGCGGGGAAGGCGCTGCGGGCCCCAGCGCGGCCTCTCACGCCTGCATCCCACGCCTAGGACACCGTTGCACTGCGCGGCGTCGTGCAACGACACGGCCATCTGCATGGCGCTGGTGCAGCACGGTGCGGCAATCTTCGCCACCACGCTCAGTGACGGCGCCACCGCCATCGAGAAGTGCGACCCCTACCGCGAGGGTTACACCGACTGTGCCACTTACCTGGCAGGTGCGAGGCAGGGCTGGGGCCCCTCGGTGGGCGGGCTGGGCCACCTCTGGGGGAGGGCGTCGCGGGGACTGGGACGCCCAGCTGGTAGATGTTGGGCGGGGGAAGGCGGCAGACTGCGGCTCCTGAGAGAGGACGCGGGGGGCTGTACCAGCCTTGTGGCAACATCACCGAGGAGGGGCCGGCGGGATGGACCACCTGCAGGGGTGGGGCACTGGGCCTCCCACCTGGCAGGTGCAAGAAGGGTGTGTGGGCGCAGCAGACTGTGCCACCTTCGAGGGAGAGGGGGACAGGGGAACTGTGCCACGCAAGCTGGACACCTGTAGGGAGAAGAGAAGGTGTGGAGACTGCGCCGCTTTATCTGCTTTCTCGTCCACGGGGGTGGGGAGTTGGACGTTCCAACTATACCATCTACCTGGCCTAGGGCTGGGCACGTGGGCTGTGCTACCTGTGGGAAATACAGCACCACACAGGTGAGAGGTGAGCAGGCCATGGCTTCTGGGGAGGAGCTTGGGGACTCTTCCACTCCTAGTGAGACACGAGGCTGTACCATATATCTCCGGGGCGGGGGGGGGGGGCACATCACTTAAACAGGTGATGGGAGCAACTAGGTAGGCCATATCCTGGGGATAGTGCCTAGGGTCTGTAGCGCTCACCTGGAGGGGCCAACTCTATCATAAGGCGGGGTTGGGGACCTCAGAGAGTTGGGGTAAGGCAGGCTGTAGGTCCTGGGGGTGGGACAATGTATTTGAGAGGTGAGCCTGGAGGGACTACACGACAGCCTGCTGTGCTGTGGCGGGAAGTGGGTGGGAGCCATGGGGCTGTAACACCTGCCTTAGTGGTGAGCAGCGGCAGGCCAGGACTGGACCGCTGGGGCGGGAAGTAGACCGTCCACTGAAGCTTTGGGAAGGGGGATTGTGACCACCTTTGTCACAGGTAGATGAAGCCTATGAGATAAGAAGATTGTACCTCCTACCTGCCTGGACTTGGAGAGTTCTGTGAGGATGAAGTAGAGATTGAACAGCACACTTGCGGGCGGAGGGGTGGTGGAGAGGAGGGGAAACTGGAACACGGTGGACTGAACCATTAAAGAGGGGGGAGCATGGTGGACTGTACCATCTGGAAAGGGGGCTAAATCCTTGATGGGATTAAAGGGGGGTTCGGGTGGCCTATACTATCTGGAAAATTATTACATCCTCTTTGAGACTTTATCTTTTGGGGAGGGGCGCAGTGTGCACTGCACCATCTGGAAAGGGGGAGTTGGGACCACTTTGTGGGGAGGAGTAGGGCTGAACCATCTGAAGGAGGGGTTGAGTCATCTATGGAGACTGTACCACTTAAGGGGGGTGGGGTGCAGACGACTGTACTTCTAGGAGTGATACAGGGATCACTTAACCAGATATAAGTGGAAATGGGGACCATTGACCCTGCCTCGGGGGTTGGTGGCCCGGCTTGATGCACGCCAGTGTTTTAGAGACTGTCAGTCCTGGCAGCTGACTCCAGCTCAGGCCCCCCTCTCCAGACAGGGGTACACAACTTTTCAAGTGGCTCATTCCCCAAGGTGAGGCTGGCGCCAAATCTCAGGGTCTGTCCCTGTCCCCAGCGTGTCGTATCCCTGAGTGTTCCCGGCCCCCCTGAACCGGGCGCTGACGATCCCTGCGGTTTCATGTTTCAGACGTGGAGCAGAGCATGGGGCTGATGTACAACGGGGTGGTGTACGCTCTCTGGGATTACAGCGCTGAGTTTGGAGACGAGCTGTCCTTCCGCGATGGCGAGTCGGTCACCGTGCTGCGGAGGGATGGGCCAGAGGAGACGGACTGGTGGTGGGCCGCGCTGCACGGCCAGGAGGGCTACGTGCCCCGTAACTACTTCGGGGTGAGCGCAGAAGCGATATTGTGAGGAAAGGGGTGATCCCACGGGAAAAAGGGCAAGAGAGACAGTGCATGACATTGGGGAGGAGGGGAGGTCAGAAGAGTCCATTATCGGTTGTGGGGAGGTGAGGATGAGCCCATTATAATAACGGGGGAGGTAAGGAAGAGCCCCTTTTAGTTAGGGGAGGAAGAGCCGCTTACTGGTGGTACTTCGTGGGGTACTCACCAGTACTGCCTTCCTAGTTATTTGATTGGTTCGTGCTCAATCAAATATTTTTATTATTCCTAATTATATTCATGGGGAGGTAAAGAAGAATGTATTCTAGCCAAGGGGAGTCATGAAGAATCCCATCTTGGTGATGGGGGCAGTTAAAGAATTGGGTATTACAGGCATGGAAGCTTTTGTTACACTGCATTGGGCAGGGTGAGGAAGAATCCATTAATAAAATCGCGGTAGAACTGAGGGAGATACTACTAGGTTAGCGGAGGAGACCAGGAAAATCCCATTATATTCCTGGGAGAGAAGACGATTCCTTTAATTGGGGAATAGGAGGTGGGTCCCAACCAGACAGCCATGGTGGTAGGGAGAGGCGGGCGTCTTTTTTATGGCCGTATGGGAGACTCGGAAATACTCCATTTCATCAAGCCTGCTGCTGATCGGAAGGCTCCAGCTGGTGCTTGCAGCTGACAGGGGATTCTGGAGTGGTTTGGGAGATACTGAGAGAGTCGATTAGGAAGGGATGGGAGGATGGAGACAGTCCACGTGTTTGGGGGTGGATCAGGTGACTGTATTAAGTTTGGGGTGGAATGAAGGGGTGGGAGCTCCTGGTGTCTGAAGAGCCTGTCTTCCCCCAGCTCTTCCCCAGGGTGAAGCCTCAGAAGAATAAGGTCTAGCTGGAGAGAAGGACTTTTCGAAGGGATACAGGAGAAAGCAGCAGCTGCCTTCATTCCAGAACTCCTCCTCCCTTACTGCTGCATCTCTCTGTGCCCCCAAATCCTTGCAGGGGCGAGGTCCTTGCCAACACCTCTCTGCTTCCCTGGAAGCCCTGGGGAGAAGGAGAACCCCAGCTTTAAATTTAGAAAACTGCCTTAGCTGTGGGAGGTCGTGGTGGGGCTGGGAATCATTGGGAGCGAGAGACCCCCCCAATTGCCAAGTCACATCCTGTCCAAAGTGCCTCGTGCTCCTACTGCCCACCCCCCCCCGCCCCCCAAAAGCAAAGCAACCCACCATCCCAGCGGAGCCTGGAGTGGGTCACCGCCACTGGATTTTCCCAGGAGTCACCTCTGCCACTATCTCTACCAACAGCCTTCAGGGGCCAGGTGAGGCATATTAGTCTCTATCAGCATCCCTGCCCCCTCTCTCCCCAGTCAAGTGCCTTTACACAGTGCCAGTTTTATAACAAAATGGGGACGTTCTTCATTATGAATAAAGGTAGTTTGCACAGAAATTGACTTCCTTCTCTTTGAACTCCGTTCTGACTTAATAATTCTCCTCATTGTTACTATTTTTGGTAAACCAGTCTTAAAGTAGCCCTTTTGGATGGGATTTCCCTCATGTGAATCCAATCCTTCCTCTTTCAATTATGCCTGCTTTTTTTTTTTTTTTTTTTGTAGCGTCTTGACCTTTTTTTCATGTTTTGGATTCTTCTTTTTAAGTGTCCTTAAGCTTAAAGACATAAAATGTTATAATTCTGTCATCTGAAGTTTGGTGCCATCTCCTCCTGTAATTTGGTGTGTCTGCTGGTTCTCACTCATGGTGGCTTGTTTCCTCATGTGTATTGAAATTATGGATTGTGAGATCATCTTCAACAGGGCTTTATCTGCTGGAAATCCATGTGGACTTTTTGAGAGTCTGACCCTGAAGAGTGATTTTGGAAGAGTGATTTTGGAAGAGTGATTTTCCCCACTTTTTTATTTCATAAACTGCCCCTTGAAGATTTTTGACAAATCAGAAGCCTTTCTCTCTTCTGATTTGTATTTCTTTACAAATCATAAAACTTCAACATTGTCATTGTCTGCAATGTCCAAAACAACTCACGTGGGAATTTTAATTATTTTTAGTTAATTTAAATTAAATAAAAATTAAGGATTCAATTCCTCAGTCACACTAGCCACTTTTCAAGTGCTCAGTAGCCACATGTGGCTAGTGGCTACCATTTTGGACAGTGCAGATAGAGAACATTTTCATCATCCCAGAAAGTTCTATTGAGTAAAGCTGATATACATTTCCATCATCCAGAAGTTCCATCGTGCCTCTTCCCAGTCAATATATGCATGCCTCCTCCCCATAAGGGGTAGCCGCTTCTATCACTGCCGATTAATTTTCATGAATATACTTTAAAAATCAAATGGTACTGGTACTAAGATATTTGTAACGAAGAAAAACAGTCCTCCTGCTACCTCTCCCTACTCCCATCTGCTTTCCAGAGGCTACTACTTTCAACTGCTATAGCTGTTTCCTCTGGTATTTTCTTGTATGTTTCTAAACATGCTGGCATTGCTATTTCTTGATTTGTCAATTTTAGACATTCTCTACTGATTTCCTGGTATAGTAGATGAGGTTTGAGGTCTATTAATCTGACTCTACTTTCCTTCTCCTCAATGAAATCATAATTTTTATATCAATCAATAGTTTTTTAAATGTTGTGATATGTAAATATGTTTTCACTAGAGCCATGCAGTATATTAGAATTTTCTCTTCACAAACTTCTAAATTTTTGAGAATTAAATTTACCTCTGTCACTTGCTTAATTTTATTTGCACCTATACTTAATATTTTTCAAATGTTCCATGGAATCTTCCATATTACTAACAGCTCACTCAAGTTTTTTTTCCTCCCTCCTAAAGTCCTCTCTCCTACTTGAATGTGGGCTTGATGCTTTCTAGGCCTACACTAAGCTATCCTGGACTTCCCTGTGTTGGATATTGTTTCCTGGATTCCATGTCTATCTTTCTTTGTTGACTCTTCATTTTGCTGGAGCACATGCTCCAGTCGTTCCCTTAAAAGGGAGAGGAAGAGATAAAGATTTTTGAGTTCTTGCATGGCTTAATATATCTTCACTTTATCCTCCAACTTTATTATGGTTTGTCTGGGTATAAAATTCTAGGTTGGAAATATATGTATCCCTTGAAACTCAAATCTGTTTTCTTCCTAAGTTGGAATGCAAGTTTAGATAACAAAGGAAACCTGTTTGGTTTTTTGTTTTCCCCTCAGATTTGTTTTCATTCTCCCTCTGCTTTGAACTTGTATTTGACTTGCTTTATTCTGGAAGCTTTTGGGATCTTCTCTCTTCCTCTTGTTCTGAAATTTCATGAGGATATGCCTCACTGTCGCTTTTATTCATTAATCATTCTGACCCTAAGTCTGTCCTTTCAATCTGGAGACTTTGGTTCTGGGAAATTTTCTTGTATATTTATGTGTTGGTTTCTTTGTGTGTGTGTGTGTGTGTGTGTGTGTGTGTGTGTGTGTGTGTTGGTTTCTTCTTCGTTTTCTTGCTCTCTTTTTCTGGAATTTTTATTATTTGGATGTTGAAGCTTCTGGTTTGAGCTTTCAGTTTTCTTATCTTTTCACCACTATTTTCCATCTCTTTGTTAATTTTCCCCTTACTTTCTAGGAAATCTCCTTGACTTTATCTTCTAATCCTTTTATTAAAATTTATGTTTCATCTATTATTTTGAACTCCCAAGAACTCTTTCTTGTTATTTAATTATTCATTTTTCATAGCCTCCAGTTCCTATTTTATAAATGTGATATCATCTATTATCTTGCTAGGTATTTTTTACAGTATTTTAGTTACAGGTGTTTTTGTGTTTGTTTTGTAGCTTTCTTTTTTTTCCTGTGTAATCTTTGTTTCTTCTGGGCTTCTTTATTTTGTATGTGTTTACACTAGTCTGATCTCTCTTTTGCATAACAGAGATATGTTAGTTTCCCATTACTGCTATAACAAATTATCACAAACTTAGTAGGTTAAATAACACAAATTTATTGTCTTTTAATTCTGGAAGTCAGAAGTCTGAAACAGGTCTCAGTGGGCTAAAATCAAGGTGTTGCCAGGGCCATGTTCTTCTGGGGGGAATCTGTTTCCTTGCCTTTTCCAGTTTCTAGAGGTTGCCTATGTTTCTACCAACAGTCTGTTTATGATGATTTAGTGTTCTCTAAGATTATAGAGATTTACTCTACCTTACTCCTCACTTCCTTCTGAGTCCTCACTAGCAGAATAGCTAACACCCATATTTCTACAAATGGTCTGCAAGGCTATCTAGGCTTTTCCCATCATCTTCTCAACATTCTTCCAGCCTCTGCCCATTGTCCAATTCCAAATCCACTTCCACATTTTTAGGTATTTGTTACAGCAGCACCCCACTTCCAGTACCAAAATCTGCACTAGCTTCCCATCGCTGCTTGTAACGAATTGTCACAAACTTGGAGGCTTAAACAATACAAATTTATTATCTTACCATCTGGAGGTCAGACATCTGAAATGGGTCTCACTGAACTAAAATCCAGGTGTCAGCAGGGCTGAGTTCCTTTCTGGAGACTATGGGAAAGAAGCCCTTGCCTTGCCTTTTCTAGTTTCTAGAAGCTGGCTGTATTCCTTGGTTCATGGCCCCCTTCTGTCTTCAAAGCCAGCTCTTGCATCTCTTCCATCTCATACTTCCACTGTCACATCTCTGTCTCTTGACTCTGACCCTCCTGGCTCCCTCTTTCACTTATGGCTACACTGGACCCATCCAGATAATCCAGGATAATCTCCCCATCTCAGAATCTTTAACTTAGTCACATTTGCAAAGTCCTTTTTGCCACATAAGGTAGCAAAGGAGAACAAGTAAACAAGGAGACAGGACTTCCCTGGTGGCGCAGTAGTAAAGAATCCACCTACCAACGCAGGGCACACGGTTTCGATCCCTAGTCCGGGAAGATCCCACATGCTGCGGAGCAACTAAACGCGTGCACCACAACTACTGAGCCTGCGCTCTAGAGCCCGCGAGCCACAACTACTGAAGCCTGCGCGCCTAGAGCCCATGCTCCACAACAAGAGAAGCCACCGCAATGAGAAGCCCATGCACTGCAACAAAGAGTAGCTCCTGCTCGCCGCAACTAGAGAAAGCCCACGTGCAGCAACGAAGACCCAAAGCAGCCAAATAAATAAAATTTAAAAACAAAACAAACAAACAAACAACAAAAAAAAACCCCAAGCAGACAAAAGTCCCTGCTCTCAAATTGAAACAGTATCTGGAACTTTGATTATATTTAGCAATTATTACTCCTTTTTTTTGAGATGTACTATGATATTATGGTTATGTTTTTACAAAGAGTCTTTACTTTTAGAGCTACATTCTGAAATACTGATGGATGAAATGATATGATGTCTGGGATTTGCTTCAAAATAATCAACTGGTGGGAGGGGAAGTGGTTGGGGTGTAGATGAAGCAAGATCAGCCCTGAGTTGAAGATTGATAAAGCTTCATGTATGTGGGGCTTCGTTAGACTATTCTCTCAACTTTTGTATCCATTTGAAATTGTCCTTAATAACCGGTGATAAAATGCCCCTGGTTTTGCAGAGCTGACATTCTAATGGAAGAGACAGACAACAAACAAAATGATAAGCAAAAAATATATTCTATCAGATGCCGATCGCTGCTATGGAAAAAACTAAAGCAGAAGTGGATATATTGTGCCTGATTGGAGGTGTATTCATTCATTTCCTGTGGCTACTGTCACAAATGACCCCAAACTCAGTGGCTTAAAACAACACACATTTATTTTCTTACAATTCATAAAATCAGAAGTCTGAAGTTAGTTTCACTGGGCTGAAACCAAGGTACTGGCAGGGCTGCACTCCCTGCAGAGGCTGTAGAGAAGAATCAATTTCCTTGTCTTTTCCAGCTTCTAGAGCTGCATTCTTGACATTCCTCGGCTCTGCCCTCTTCCTCCAACTTCAAAGCCCACAGCAGGGCATCCGGCTTCAGGGTAGCAGTGCCTCTGTTTCTGTCCTGCTGTCAAATCTCCCTCTTATGAGGACACGTGATTACATTTAGGACGCACCTGGATATCTCTCAAGATCCTTAACCATCACACCTGCAAATTCCCTTCTGCCATATGCGGAAGGAAAATAAAAATGGAGTCAGTATCGCTAAGAGAACTCTCTAAAGTGGAGCTGAGAGGCCATCGACGAAGTGTGACTTACGCACATCCCAGCCTGGATGGAATCTGACCTTTTGATCACTTATTGTCTTAACATAGGCATCAAGAACATCTGCCAAGGGACTTCCCTGGTGGCACAGTGGTTAAGAATCCGCCTGCCAATGCAGGGGACACGGGTTCGAGCCCTGGTCCGGGAAGATCAAGCGACTAAGCCCGTGTGCCACAACTACTGAGCCTGCGCTCTAGAGCCCTCAAGCCACAACTACTGAAGCCTGCACGCCTAGAGCCCGTGCTCCGCAACACGAGACGGCACCGCAATGAGAAGCTCGTGCACCTGCTCGCTGCAACTAGAGAAAGCCTGCATGCGGCAACGGAGACCTAACGCAGCCAAAAATAAATAAATAAATAAATAAATTTTATAAAATTAAAAAAAAAAAGAACATCTGCCAAAAATGCAAGATACTTATCGGACCCTAACCCTAAAATAACTCATGACAGCCTATCTACTTGTGGGACCCTTACCCTAAAATAACTCATGACAGCCTATCTACTTGTGGGACCCTTACCCTAAAATAACTCTTGATTCCTTAAGGACAAGTATTCCCTGGCTTGTGTCAGAGCCAATCACGATTCTCACCAGACAACTTTAACAACCTTGTGGCTTTTGTTTTATAAGCCCCTGATGCTTTCTCTTCCTCAGAACACTCCTTCAGTTTTACCCAAATCTGTGTCTCCTGAATTGCAATTCTTTTTTTTTCTTTTTTAATTTTTATCAGAGTATAGTTGATTTACAATGTTGTGTTAGTTTCAGGTGTACAGCCTGAATTGCAATTCTTAAGACCCCATATAAACTCTTGTTTGCAACCTTCTGTGTTTTGTTTTGTTTTGTTTTTGGTTGACCCATGTAACCTATGAACATTCATAGGTTCCAGGGCCTGGAGATCTTTGGGGACCATTATTCAGCCTATCCAGGGTGTATTGCAATTTAAACAGGGTAGTCAGGGAAGGCCTCGCTGGGGAAAGGACGCTTGAGGAAGACTCTAGGAAGGCTTGAGGGAGGTGAGGAAAGAAGCCATGCAGAGATCTCAGAGAAGAGCCTTTCAGACACAGAGAATAATGACTACAAAGGCCAGGAGGAGGCAGGAGGCAGTCATTCTAATTGACTGCTGTCAACCACCCCTGCTTCCAGGTATTCATGCCCTTCAGTAGCCCCTCCCCCTGACTGTGGGCTTGTTGTAGTGATGTATCCTAAGGAATGCAATACACTAGGTCCTCACTATCCATGGGTTCCGCTCAACCAACAGCAGATTGAAAATACAGTCGTCCCTTGGTATAAGCGGGGGGGATTGGTTCCAGACCCCCACGGATACCAAAAATCTGTGAATACTGAAGCCTGTCATATAAAATGTCCTAGTACGGTTCGTCTTCTGTTTCTGCGAGTTCTGAATTCGTGGATACGGAGGGCAGACTGTAAGGAACTTGAGCATATATTCACTGAGCCCCTGCTCTGTGCATGTCCTGTACTGGGTGGCAAAAGGCACACACAGTGGTGACCAAGACACTCTCAGCCCTACCCTCCTGAGGCTCACAGTCCGGTGGGGGAGACAGAAACGTCCCCAGGGAGTGACGACCCAGAGTGGGCAGGGCTGGGATGAAGGTGGGATGGGGAACAGCACCTGGCCTAGCTGTAAAGCCTTGGGCAAGTTTTTCTCTGAGACTCAGCTTCCTCGCCTCTAAAGTGGCGATGATGACCCTTACATCAACAAATGACATTAATCACAGTCATACAAATGAGAATATACTTCCAAAGTTAGGCAAAGGCTCTGACAATAGGTCCTAGGGAGCTAGTAGAACTCATGATCGTGGTGGCGGTAGGGGCGGGTGTTGAGCCAGTTAGTGAGGTTGCTGACATGACCTTGAGCCTTAAGAGATACCACAGAGATGCTCCTTGCAGTACCATGTACGAGGAGAACAAACTGGGAAGAGCAAACACACGTGACATCAGATAGTTGGGAATAAATGATGGTGATATCTTCCACTTCAGAGAAGTTTGTGCTCCTCAAGCCACATTCCAGCCCCATCTTGCTGCTTAGTTCCCTGCTTTCCACTTTCCTTTTTGCCTGCAGTGTCGTCTGCCCCACATTACCCTGCCTCATCCCTACTCCTCACCTTAGTTCTCAGAGATGACTCCTCCGGGAAGCCCTCTCTGATCCCCCAGGCTGGGTCAGGAACCTTGTCTGGGTTCCCCCATTCCAGCCCTGGTTACTTTGTTAAAGTGTGGGGAAAGGAGGGAGGACATCTTAAAACCAAGAATATAATAGAATGAAACTGAGTATATATTCGCTACTCAGATGATCTGGACAGATGCCGGTAGACCGAAACCCAGTGAATGGGATCGATTCTCTCGGTCCTCTTCCTTCCATGTTTTGTTCTTGGTACTCGGCGATCCTCAGCGATGCCTCCGGCACCGCCGCTCCCGGAGCCCGCCCCCGCATTGCCGTGCGCACGCGCATTACCCCGATTGACTTCGCCCTAGTGCAGTGACGGGCGGGATCAGCCAATAGAGTCGTGACGAAGGTGGAGCAGCACCTCGAGGACGCCCTGCGGATCCTGCCTCTACTGAATATTCATGAGGGAGGCGGGCCGACGCCGCTTCAAGCCGCGACCTGCGCCATGAAGTGAGAGGGGGGTCTGGGTTCGCGGCTCGCGAGCGGGCGTGGGGGGTCTGGAAGATGCAGGGGCCAGTGGGCAGGCCTCGGGTCCCGGCGGGGCGAGGGGAGGCTGAAGGGGAGGGGTAGGGATAGCCGCGGGGACCCACGGGGCGGTAACGGGGATGGTCAGAGACGAGATGCCGAAGGGACCCGGAGACTTCTGGAGAACTGGGGGATATCCGGGGGGGAGGCAGCGGGCCCGTAACCCCTCTCGGTTCGACGGCAGGGGAGTGTGGAGGCTGGAGAGGGGCCGAGGGGACGGGGGACTGACCCGGCAGCTCCCGCCGCCAGGCTCAACGTGGACGGGCTGCTGGTCTACTTCCCATACGACTACATCTACCCGGAGCAGTTCTCCTACATGCTGGAGCTCAAACGCACGCTGGATGCCAAGGTGGGTGGGCCGGCCCCCCTGCTGCCCATCTGACAGCGGGGGCTGCCGCATGTGCGTCTAAGACTGAGATTGCAGGACGTCTGGAGTTTAGAAATCTGAGGTCCTTGGGAAGCCAGCGCTGCCAAACTTCCTGTTACCTCAAATAATAATAGTTAATAATAGCAGCAGCTGACACTTGTCAAAGGCTAAGCTGCTCAGTGGTTGGCTTAGGAATATAGAGACTTTGGAATCGACTACCCACAGCTGTGTGTCCTCGGGTAAATCACTTAATCTCCCAGTTCCACAGTTTTCACCTTTGTAAAATGGGCATAGTAGTAGTACCTACCTCAGCTTAATATGAGGGCAGTAGGGGTTAATTCACTAAGTAAGGCAGAGGTTCTCAACTGGGGACCATTTTGACCCCCAGAAGACATTCGGCAATGTCTGGAGACATTCCTCATTGTCAGTACTAGTGGAGTGGTGGTGCTACTGGCATCTAGTACGTAGAGGCCACAGATGTTGCTAAATATCATACAGTGCACAGGACAGCCCCCTCACAAATATTATCCGGCCGCAAAATGTCAAGAGAGTCGAGGTTGAGAAACCCTGATGTAAGACACTTCGTAATAGTTCCAGGCACAGAGTAAGTGCTGTGGAGGTGCTTGCCAAATTAAAACAAAAAAGGCTCACTACGTATCAGACACTGTACTAAATATTTAACCCCCAGTTTCTCACTAATCCTCATAGTCATGCTATGAAGAAGAGCTTTTTAGGCCCATTTTTAGAGATGAGGATCCTGAGGCCCCAGAGAGGTTGAGAGGTCTTGCCTAAGACCACTCAACAAAAGTGGCAGAAGTGGGGTTCAAATCCACTGCCCCTAGGGCCCAGACTCTTAACTGCTGTGTTGTCCTGCTATTCCAAGATGGTGGCATTTCGGGGCGGGGGTGGTTTCCCAGAGTTTGTGTCCCTGAAGTTCTGAGAGCCTGTGTCTTGTCCCTCCTGCCCGGATCACGCAGGGTCATGGAGTCCTGGAGATGCCCTCAGGCACTGGGAAGACAGTGTCCCTGTTGGCCCTGATCATGGCGTACCAGCGGGTAAGTGACCCCCTGGGCCCGTGGAGGGGGGAAGAGGGAGGAGGCTGGACAGGGGCCGAGGCTGAACCCATTGTCGTCGGCAGGCGTATCCACTGGAGGTGACTAAACTCATCTACTGCTCGAGGACTGTGCCTGAGATTGAGAAGGTGAGCCTGGGACCAGTCCCAGTGCCCCTCACCGTCCCCTAACCCAGCGGTCCCCCTGGCGGTTGCCGTCATAGCTTTGGGGGCCTGTGGGAAGCTGGGGAAGGGGCTGGGGCTTTCAGTGAGGCCAAGTCCCCCCCCACCCCCTTATCAACTGGAACAGGTGATTGAAGAGCTTCGAAAGTTACTCAACTTCTATGAGAAACAGGAGGGCGAGAAGCTGTCGTTTTTGGGGCTGGCTCTGAGCTCCCGAAAGAACCTGTGCATTCATCCCGAGGTGAGTGCCCAATCCTCCCCTCGCCCTAAGCCTCAGGGTGGAGGAAACTCTTCCATCCAACCAGGAGTCCTAGATCCCCACCCAGACCAGACATCTCAGGAAGATGTGCAGGTGCCATGCACAGAATTCTCTTCTCATCCAGTGCCGACTCATCGTTCATGGCCCAGGCACACCTCCTCTGGGGAGCCTTCCCACTTTCCCCAGCCTGAGAGAAGTTAAAAAGACAGCTCCTGGAGGCTGGCAGGCCTGGTTTCCTGATTCTGAAATGTACTAGCTATATACTCTTGCATAGGTGGTTTCTGCACTCTGGGCCTCAATCCTCCTTTCTGTAAAATGGGGATAATTAATCACCTGCTTCATACAGTTGTTGATAAGATTGGGCAAGGGGGTGGGGTTGGGCGAAATGGGTGAAGGGGTCAAAAAGTACAGACTTCTAGTTATAAGATAAGTAAGTTACATAACGTACAGTTGACCCTTCGTATCTGTGGATGCAGAACCTGCAGATAGGGAGGGCCAACTGTGCTACGCCACTTTATATAAGGGACTTGAGCATCTGTTAATTTTGGTATCCACGGGGCGGACCTGGAACCAATTCCCCCTTGGATATTGAGGGACAGCTGTACAGCATGGTGACTGTAAGTCATATACTGTATTGTATATTTGAAAGTTTCTAAAAGAGTAGATCTTAAAAGTTCTCATCATAAGAAAAAAAATTGTAACTATGTATGGTGATGGATGTTAACTAGACTTATGGTGGTAGTCGTTTCCCTACATATACAAGTATCGAATCATGTTGTTTACCTGAAACTGATCTATAATGTCATATATCAATTATATTTCAATAATAAAAAAAAGATTGGGCAAGATAATGCATGTATAGCCCTTCACATGTATGAAGAGCTAAAAGAATGTTAGGAATTATGGGGAATTCCCTGGCGGTCCAGTGGTTAGGATTCTGCGCTTCCACTGAAGGGGACACGGGTTCGATCCCTGGTCAGGGAACTAAGTAAGATCCCACAAGCCACACGGCACAGCCAAAAAAAAAAAAAATTAGAAATTATAGTGCTATTAATAAATATTAATATATGCTACATAGAAAAATAGTTGTTATCATTAAGTTACAAAACCATTGGGGTCACTGAGCTCCAGGCACGGTTTTAAGTGCTTTAGTATGGTAATTCTTTTTTTTTTTTTTTTTTTTTAATAAATCTGATTCTTTTTTTTTTTAAATTAGTTTATTTATGGCTGTATTGGGTCTTCGCTTCTGTGCGAGGGCTTTCTCCAGTTGCGGCAAGCGGGGGCCACTCTTCATCGTGGTGCGCGGGCCTCTCACTGTTGCGGCCTCTCCCGTTGCGGAGCACAGGCTCCAGACGCGCAGGCTCAGCAGTTGTGGCTCACGGGCTTTGTTGCTCCGCGGCATGTGGGATCTTCCTAGACCAGGGCTCGAACCCGTGTCCCCTGCATTGGCAGGCAGATTCTCAGCCACTGCGCCACCAGGGAAGCCCAAGTATGGTAATTCTTTAGTGTGGTATAATGTATTCCAAGAATGTATTTTTTATTTTTATATATATATATATGTGTGTGTGTATGTGTGTGTATGGGTATATATATCTATATTTATTTATTTATTTATTTATTTATTTTTTGGTTACATAATTTATTTGATTGTGCCAGGTCTTGGTTGTGGCATGTGGGTTCCTTACTTGTGGCTCACCAGCTCTTTAGTTGTGGCATGTGGGCTCCCCAGTTGTGGCTCGTGGGCTCCTTAGTTGTGGCATGTGAACTCTCAGCTGCGGCATGCATGTGGGATCCAGTTCCCTGACCCGGGATCGAATCCGGGCCCCCTGCATTGGGAGTGTGGAGTCTTAACCACTGCGCCGCCAGGGAAGTCCTGGAATATACATTATGTAATGCTATTTGTAAGAATGTATGAGAAATAATACAGATGGTGGATGATGGCTGAAGAGCAGTGGCACCCCAGCACTGTGTTTAAACCTGTGGATGGGAATCTTTCCCATTCTTGGTGATGCTGTAGTGCAAAAATATCCCTGCCTCTTTCTTTTTGGACAGCCGACTTTGTGCCATCCTGCTGTTGCTACGTGGAATTAAGGAATGTAACTCTATTCAGCCTTTGTTACCTGATAGCAAGGAGGATTGGGGTATATGAAAGCTTCCACAGACTCTGGAGCAAAATTTCAGGATGCTTTCTTTTAAACAAAAGTTTAAATTATGATTTTAAGTTTAGAGGCATAAATGAAGAGGAACCATGTAGTAAATGGATGTATGCGTGTGCCCAGAACACGCTCAGGTGGTGGTTCTGTCCCCCTTAGGAAGTGAGAAGTTGAGAATTAATTAACTGGATTAGATTTTCTGGAAATGTGATACGTGTATAAGTAGTATTCAGCTGTATGTCAGGATGGTATCTTAGTTGTCTCCAGAGATATATAGCGACCTGGATAATGCTAAAGATTGTGACAGATAATTCCATCTTGGTTTTGTCGCTCCACATGCCTGCTGCCTTGGAAGGATTTAAAAGCATAGCTGAAGTTTTCATTTGGATTGAATTTAGTTCTTCAAAATAGATTTGCCATTGGGTCTCTGCTTCAATCCTAGATAAAGTTTTCATAGTTTTAAAATACTTTTCTGTGGGAGCATATATGACACTTAACATTGTATACCTTGTACAATGTATTTTTTCTTAATAAATTTATTTATTATTTATTTTTGGCTGAGTTGGGTCTTTGTTGCTGGACGCAGGCTTTCTCTAGTTGCGGCGAGTGGGAGCTACTCTCCGTTGCAGTGCACGGGCTTCTCATTGCGGTGGCTTCCCTTGTTGTGGAGCACGGACTCTAGGCGCGCGGGCTTCAGTAGTTGTGGCTCATGGGCTCTAGAGCGCAGGCTCAGTAGTTGTGGCTCACGGACTTAGTTGCTCTGTGGCATGTGGGATCTTCCCGGACCAGGGCTCGAACCTGTGTCCCCTGCATTGACAGGCGGATTCTTAACCACTGCGCCACCAGGGAAGCCCAATGTATTTGTTTTTTTATGTGATTTGTTTTTGGTATTTATTGTTTATTTATTTGTTTGTTTATTTTTGGCTGCGCCGGGTCTTAGTTGCAGCACGTGGGATCTTCGTTGCGGCATGTGGGATCTTTAGTCACGGCATGTGGGATCTTTGTTGCGGCATGTGGGATCTTTAGTCGCGGCATGCCAACTTCTTAGTTGAGGCATGCGAACTCTTAGTTGTAGCATGAGGACTTACTAGTTGCGGCGTGCGGAATCTTAGTTGTGGCGTGTGGGCTTCTTAGTTGAGGTATGTGGACTCTTAGGGCTTGCCGGCTCCTTAGTTGTGGCATGCAAACTCTTAGTGTGGCATGCGGGATCTTGTTCCTGGACCCGGATTAGAACCCCGGGCTCCCTGCATTGGGAGCACGGAGTCTTACCCACTGGACCACCAGGGAAGTCCCATATGATGTATTTGTATTACCTAATTAAAAAAAAATAAAATGTAAAGGCATTTAAGAAAGAGAAAGAAGTAGTATAAGCCTTGGCAACTAGGGACTTCCCTGGTGGTCCAGTGGTTGAGACTTCGCCTTCCAGTGCAGGGGTACGGGTTCGATCCCTGGTCGGGGGGCTAAGATCCCACATGCCTGGCAGACAAAAAACCAAAAAACATAAAAGAGAAGCAATATTGTAACAAATTCAGTAAAGACTTTAAAAAAAAAAAAAAAGCCTTGGCAACTGATGGAAAGGGAGAGGGAGGGGTCAGCAGCCTCAGAGCCTTCCCTTTGGTGAGGGAAAGGTTTTGTTCTGAGGAGAGGGAGCCCTGGGCTGTGACGGTGCCACCAATGGAGCCTCAGAGGGTTCGGAGCAGGGCAAACGTAAGGCAGGTTCTCAAACTGCAATCACAGCCTCCTCTGATTCTTGGACCTTGCCAAAGTTCTGGCTGTTTTAGCATTTTAAAAGATATAGCAGGACTCCCCTCCCAATGCAGGTCGATCCCTAGTTGGAGAATTAAGATCCCACATGCCGTGCGGCACGGCCACAAAAAAAAGATAAAGCAGTTATCCTTCATCTACATGCTAAAGAATCTTCAAGCCTTAATATTTTGAAAAATTGAGATGTAATTGGCATTATATAGGGGTTAACATTTTAAAAAGAATAAGAGCCTAACAACTGTACCACTCTTGCATCCCTGCAGTAAGTTCTCAGGTGTCTTAACTGTATAATAACAAAGCAGATCGAGGTTCAAGTTTTCCACAAATGCCCGAGTCTCACCCCGGTTGGAACAGGATGGCCTCCTATCCCGCCTAGCCGTTAGGTGTTGTTGAGCCCCGGATTCGAGGAGTGGTTGGGCCGCTCAGCCTGTCTCGGTGCTAAGATGCTCCCTGGCCCCTCAGGTGACGCCCCTGCGCTTTGGGAAGGACGTCGACGGAAAATGCCACAGCCTCACGGCCTCCTACATAAGGGCACAGTACCAGCGGGACCCCAGCCTGCCCCACTGCCGCTTCTACGAGGTGCCTGCGGGGCAGCGGTGAGAGAGGGAGGGCGGGACTGCTAGCAACGGCCAACCTCCCTGACCCCTAGGTACCCTCTCACCCATAGGAATTTGATGTCCATGGGCGCCAGGTGCCCCTCCCCGCTGGCATCTACAACCTGGACGACCTGAAGGCCGTGGGGCAGCGCCAGGGCTGGTGCCCATACTTCCTTGCCCGATACTCAGTGAGGAGGCCAGCAGGAGTCGGGCAGAGGGGCGTGTGTGAGGGTTACAGGCTGCCTGCCCATCTGTCTGTCTGCCTGCCCGCCTAGATCTCCCTACTGGTCTGTGCCTGTATCTGTTTGTCAGTCTCTATCCGTTTGCTTATATGTATTTGTGCCTTGCCTGTGTCTGTCTTGCCTCGCCTCTGCCTGCCCATCTGTGTCTGTCTGTCCATCTGCCTGTGCCTCTTGCCTCACCTCGCCTCTGTGGGCCTGCGGGGCAGTGATGTGGCATCGTGCTGTGGACGGCGGTGGCAGGCCCCCAGGGCTGGGTGCTGGCAGATGGCCCCGGGTGACCCTGCCCGCCTTGGCCCCCAGATCCTGCACGCCAACGTGGTGGTCTACAGCTACCACTACCTCCTGGACCCCAAGATTGCCGACCTGGTGTCCAAGGAGCTGGCCCGCAAGGCCGTCGTCGTCTTCGACGAGGCCCACAACATTGGTGAGGAGGGGGCCAGGGCAGGGAGGCGATGCCAGCCCCTCAGGCGGCCGCTCCGTCCACCTGCCTGAGCCCAGCCCGCTGCCCACTCTCCTCCAGACAATGTCTGCATCGACTCCATGAGTGTCAACCTCACCCGCCGGACCCTGGATCGGTGCCAGGGCAACCTGGAGACCCTGCAGAAGACGGTGCTCAGGTGGGGATGCTGCGGCTGGTAGGCCCTGGCGCCTGACCTGCCCCGCAAGTGTCCCCAGCTCTGCCCACACCTGGTCTCCCCGCAGGATCAAGGAGACGGACGAGCAGCGTCTCCGGGACGAGTACCGGCGCCTGGTGGAGGGGCTGCGGGAGGCCAGCGCCGCCCGGGAGACCGACGCCCACCTGGCCAACCCCGTGCTGCCCGACGAGGTGCTGCAGGGTGAGCTGCTGCCCGCCCCCGCGCCCCCCGCACCCCTGCCGCTTGGACCCGCAGCGGCGCCTGGCTGAGCCCCTCTTCCCGCAGAGGCGGTGCCAGGCTCCATCCGCACGGCCGAGCACTTCCTGGGCTTCCTGCGGCGGCTGCTGGAGTACGTCAAGTGGCGGCTGCGCGTGCAGCACGTGGTGCAGGAGAGCCCACCCGCCTTCCTGAGCGGCCTGGCCCAGCGCGTGTGCATCCAGCGCAAGCCCCTCAGGTGCGGCCCCCGAGGCTGGGTGGGTGGGTCCCTGCGAGGGGCAGAGGGGGGGGTGAGGCCAGCCCTGGGCACTCGCTGAGCCTTGTCCTCCCAGCCTGTGGCCTGGGGTCACCGTGTCACCAGTATCAGGAGTAAGGGAAGAGTGTGGGGGGGTGCATGTGTACACTCGTGGGTCAGAGCGGGCAGGTCCGTGAGCTGGTCCTGGGACCCTGGTGGGACAGGGGCCCGGCAGGCGACACATGGCTCGATCAGAGAATTTACCTGAGGAGAGTTGGATGGAGGGGCTGTGTACAGGGGGGCGGGCAGGGTGGAGGAGCTGATGGGTGGGGAGGCCCCTGGGCCCTTGCTAGAGGTCAGAGGTATTCCCGCCCCAGGCCATAGGGGAAGGGGAGGGAGCAGCCCTGGAGAGGGGCTCCTGATGAGGCTCAGCGGAGTGGGAGCTGGGAGAAAATGGGACCCTCCGCCCAGACCCCTGTCTCCTCCCTTCAGTGCCTCTCATTGTCCCCCCCGCAACCCCGGCCCCCAGCCTGTGGGCCGGAGCAGCCCCTCAGTGCGATCTGGGGGGCAGGGTCAGTCTCCCCATAACAGGGCAGGCAGTGAATGGACCTGGGAGTGGGGATGGAGTTTCCTGTGCTTTTCCTTTGCTGTTTTGCATAAGTCATTGGTTTTCTCTGAACCTCAGTTTCTTCCTTTTTGGAGGAGTGGGGGCTACTCTTCGTTGTGGTGCACGGGCTTCTCATTGCAGTGGCTTCTCTTGTTGCGGAGCACGGGCTCTAGGCCCACGGGCTTCAGTAGTTGTGGCACACGGGCTCAGTAGTTGTGGCTTGTGGGCTCTAGAGCGCAGGCTCAGTAGTTGTGGCGCACGGACTTAGTTGCTCTGCAGCATATGGGATCTTCCTGGCCCAGGGCTTGAACCCGTGTCCCCTGCATTGGCAGGCGGATTCTTAAGCACTGCACCACCAGGGAGGTCCCTCCGGTGGTGGTTAAATGACAGAGCAGTGACGCCAGGAACCTACCCGGTCTAGAGCACTGATGATGAGCTAAGTGCTTTACGGTCCACATCCCGTGGAATCTCAGTACAGTGTCCTCCTTCCCTCGCGGTCCAGTGCAGTGGTTAAGACTCTGCCCTTCCACTGCAGGGGGCACAGGTTTGATCCCTGGTTGGGGAACTAAGATCCCACATGCCACGCGGGCAAAAAAAAAAAAAAACTGTCAATACAGTGTCCTTGCCTTGTGCTGCAGATGAGGACGCTGTGTCCCGCAGAGGAGAAGCCATTGCCCAGGGCCCCACAGCACTGCATATGGCAGTTGTGACTCGAAGCCTGGCCTGTAGGGCTCCAAAGCTCCTGGCTGCTCTGCCTCTGAGGGGGTGGGGAGCCCTCGGTGTGGCTTCAACTTTCTCCCCCAGCTGAGAGGCTTGTGAGGACAGAGGGGATCTTAGTTAGCCACATGGTACACGTTCTGAGTGCCTGCACTGTGCTGGGGACACAGTGATGACTGAGACAGCCCTGGCCCTGCCCTCCTGGGGCTCACAGTTCAGTTGGGGAGACAGACCCGTCCCAGATAGGGCCAACCCAGGGCTGGTACGGGGGAGTCCTGGGGGCTGAGGGAACACAGAGGGGGGCACCTGATCGAGCCTGGGGGTAGAGAAGACAGGCTTGAAGGAGGGAGGCTCAGGAGGCCGGTTTTCAACGTGACCGCCTGCCTGGCTCCAAAGCCAGGTTCTGCTGCTCCGCCGCCCGTCCCCGAGGGGTGGGAGCCTCCAGCTGGGTGGCCTTGCGTGTACGGCTCTGTGAGGGGGTGTCAGGTTGTCCTCTGTGAGCGTGTGGGACTCCGACGCTGTGAGTGTCACCGAGGGTGGCGAGTGTGACTGAGACGTTGCGAGAGGTTCTGGGCGTGAGGGTATGACGGTGTGGTCGTGCGGGATTTGCGTTGTGACCGTGGGATGCTGGGTCGCCCCTTTTGACCGAGAACCTGCGTGTGAGAGTGTGACCTCACGTGACATGACCGCGCGACTCTGTGGGCTGTGGCCCCGTGGGACATGCAGTTGTACAAGGTGGGGACACAGAGGTGACTGACACAGACCCAGGCCCTGCCCTCACGGAACTGCCAGGCGGCTGGGGAGACGGTGCGTGACCACGTCCTCTGAGGGCGAGGAGGGGACTCTGGGGCCCGCTGCCTTCCCTCAGCCCATCCTGCCACCCCGCCAGGTTCTGCGCCGAGCGCCTGCGCTCCCTCCTGCACACCTTGGAGATCGCGGACCTCGCTGACTTCTCCCCTCTCACCCTCCTGGCTAACTTCGCCACGCTCGTCAGCACCTACGCCAAGGGTGAGCTCACCTCTCCCTGCCTCTGCCGGCCCCCGGCAGCTGGAATCGGGATCTGGCAGAACCTAGAGGGTTGCCCCTGGGACTTGGACAGGCGGGACCTCGTAGGGTTGGGCTCGGGAGTTTGGGCTTTAGTTTGAGGGCAGCGGGGAGCCACGAAGAGCTCTCGAGTGAGCGAGCCTCGCGCTCAGATTTGCGTGTTCAAAGGTTCCCTCTGGCTGCAGAGTGGAGAAGTATGGGGGTGGGCAGTGGCATGAGATGAGGCCGGAGAAGTTCTGTGGGGTCTGCTCACACTGGGGGGTGGGGTAAGGGGTTGGTCATGCTGCTCCCAGTGGCACTGGGGAGCCATGGCAGGTTCTGGGCAAGGGAGAGGCAGGGTCAGATTTGTGCTTTAGAATGATTCTTCTGGCAGAGGCTGGGCCAGTGCGGGAGGAGAGAAAAGGAGGGGCTGGAGAGAGACGTGGAGCTAAAGAGGCCGGGACTTGGTGCCTGGCCGTGCGGGGCCTGGGGGAGAGGAGTCGAGGAGGATGGTCAGATTTCCAGCCTGCCGGGGAGAGGGGAGCATTCCCTCCGCTTCCTCAGCTTTAAGCTGGCCAAGGGCTCGTCTGATCCCCGGGGATTACTCCTCTATCCAGGAAACTAGGTCAGGCCTGCCTGATGTCCTGCGGCCTGGTGTGGCCTTGGCAGGAGGATAGAGAGTCCGTCTCCCCCACCCCAGGGCCGATCAGCAGCAAGTCTCACTGGAAGCTTCCTTCTGCATCCATCCCTCCGTCCACCCCGTCTTGCCTCTCGGTCTTTCTCCTCTGTTCCCCACTTCGCCGTCTCCCAGCACCTGACATTCTTTACTTGGAACGTCCTTCCCCACCTTCCTCAGCCCCCAGCTGTCTCCCCCTCATCCTTCAGTTCTCGGCTCGGGAGAAATGCCGCCGCCTCCTCCAGGAAGCCACTTCTGGCTCCCAGGCTGGCCCCTCCTCTAGGCTCCCCTGTCCCAGCCTTGCCCACTCAGAGTGGTCGCTCTGTGGGGACAGGTCCGTGTCCCCATCACTGGACTGTGAGTCCTGAGAAGGCAGGACCAGGGCTGTCTCAGTCACTGCTGCATTCCCAGCACAGGGCTAGGCACAGAGGACTTGATTTTTTCAAAAATTTTTACTAAGTGAAAATGAATACGTGGATTCATTCATTCATTTATTGGTTCAACAAATGGGCCAGGCCCAGCACTGGGGAAGTGGCAGGAACCAAGAAAGACCTCATTCCTGACCTCTCAGAACTTATGTTCTAGCTGGGAAGACAGGGAGCCTAGATGCAGACACAGGTAAGGAAGATGATTCCAGAAAGTGATAGTTTTCATGAGAAACAAACATGTCACCATGTTGGAGAACATCTACATGGCCGGCGTGGCTTTTCTGAGGAGCTGACATTTGAGCTGAGTTCCGAATGACCAAATGGAGCCAGCTGCCTTGGGAAGCTTTCCAGGCAGTGGGGCAAGTGCAAAGGCCCCGGGGTGGAATGAACCTGGTGGTTTTGAAAGTGAGGCAGGAGGCCCGTGAGCAAGGAGGAAAGGGGGTCATCGTGGCAGGATCCCACAGACAATTCTGGACCCTGGGAGGAGTGGGGGGGGCTTCTGAGCAGGGGAGAGTTGTGAACTGACTCAGGATTTCACAGAGTCCCTCTGGCTGCTGTGAAGGGAGCAGGGGTGGGGGCGGGGAGCCCAGTGAGGAGGCGACTGCAGTGGTCCAGGTGGGAGGTGATGGCGGCTGGACTGGGCCGGGGTTGGGGGAAGTGGGCAGCTAGACTTTGGAGGCAGAGCTGACCAGCCTCCTGATGGCTTAGACAGGTGGTAGGAGAAGGTTCGAGACTTTGGCTTGAGTTGGTGGGTGGGCCCCTGCAGCCCCGGGAGAGTGAGGGGTGAGCCTTCGGTACTCTTGGCTCAGGGTCCTCTGAACGTTTGCACGGGTGTCGGCCCTGGGGAGAGGTGGGCAGGTTGGGGTATATTTTGGACTCAGATGCCTGGGTTTTAGGTTTGGACTGCTGGTGGCTGGTCCCATTCACTGAGGAAGGTGAGGGGAGGAGGACTGGGGTGGAGGGAGAAAGTGGGGGGCAGGGGTAGGGGGTGGCCTAGTGGGCATGGTCATGACTGGCGCCCAGGGAATCTCACCGGCCCCCTGTAGGTTTCACCATCATCATTGAGCCCTTTGACGACAGGACCCCAACCATCGCCAACCCCATCCTGCACTTCAGGTGAGACCTGACCCCAGAGTGGGTGTGAATGGACCACAGGGGCCTGGGCCCCCCAGCCTGGCACTCACCACCCTTGTCCGCTCCTCACAGCTGCATGGACGCCTCGCTGGCCATCAAACCCGTGTTCGAGCGCTTCCAGTCCGTCATCATCACATCTGGGGTGAGGGCCCTTCTGGCCCCCAGCCCTCCACTGGGGGACTCCTGATTCCTGCCCAGTCCTGCTAAGATCCCTCCTGCTGTCCCTGGTACAGACGCTGTCCCCGCTGGACATCTACCCCAAGATCCTGGACTTCCACCCCGTCACCATGGCAACCTTCACCATGACATTGGCTCGGGTCTGCCTCTGCCCCATGGTGCGTGGGAGAGGGTGAGGTGATGGGGGAGGGGAGATGGGAATGAGGGCTGCCTTTCCTCCCTCCGCTCCCCGCCACTTCTCAGGCAGCTGAGGGATTCTGGATTCAGACAGACCTGGGCTTGAGTTCGACGCCCCAAGCCTTAGTTTTCTCATGTGTGAAATGGGAACACCCCCTCCGTGATCTCCCAGGGTGGTTGAGGGGACTGAGTGAGATAGCGGGTGTGAAAGGCTTTTGTGGCCCAGGGCCTGGTACTTGGTTAGCTTGGCTTTGCCCGGTTCATCGTCTGGCTGTGACCTTGCTAAGTGACCCTTCCACTCTGCCTTGGTCCCCTTCTTTGTAAAATGAACATCGTAACACGGGCCCTCAGTTCCATATCTGAAGTTCCTGGGCCAGATGTGGGTTTTTTTGTTTGTTTTTTGTTTTGCCGCGCCACGCGGCTTGTGGCCTCTTAGTTCCCTGATCGCGGATTGAACCCGGGCTCTCGGCAGTGAAAGCATGGAGTCCTAACTACTGGACCACCAGGGAATTCCCCAGATGTGTTTTAGAATTGAGAATTTTCCAGACTGGAAACACCGCCAGTGGGGTCTGGGCAAGTCCCTCCAGTGAGAGTCATATTTCAGCAAACGTTTCGAAGAGTCAGACTAAGGGAGATATGTCAGGACTCGGAATAGGCTCGGGGCAGGTTTTGCTGCTGTAGGAGTTCGTGCCAAACTTAAACATCTGGAGTTTCCAGAGCGTTTTTGCTTTTGGAATTGCCCTTCAGGGGTTGTGGACTGGTGCTGACCATGGGCCATGTACCGCCTCGTGCTTCTATGAGGTTGCTGGCGGCGTTGCACAGTGGCTGTCGAGCTGGGGGTGAGAGGCAACTTCCTGAACCGACTGGCGGGAGGCCGGTGCGGGCTAAGAGGGTACTTGCTGCTGAGACACATGGGTAGACTTCGGTTCAGTTCCCTCTCTGCCGTTTATTTGCTGTGTGACCTTGGGCGGGCGACACGCCTTCTGTGAGCCTTAGGTTACTCATCTGCGCCATGCAGATAACAGCATGGCTGAGGGTTCATTCAATGACACTGTGTCTATAAAAAGCTTAGAACAGTGCTAGCAGGCCACCTGCACTCACACGTTGGAGCGGTTGCTGCTGTTTCCCTTATCATGACCTCTCTTGCTCTCTCCAGATCATTGGCCGTGGCAACGACCAGGTGGCCATCAGCTCCAAATTTGAGACCCGGGAAGATATTGGTATGGTACCCACAGGGGATGGTTTATATGGGTCCCAGGAGGGGAGGTGGAGCAGTCAGCGTGGGCTGGGTCATGATGCAGTAACAAATACCCCCAAATCGAAGTGGCTTTAGGCAGAGGTACTTCTTGCCCACAGTACATGCCATCATGGGTTGGTGGGGGCCTGCCCCATGTCTCCTCATGCTGGGAACTTCCACCATTGGACACATCACTGTGGTGGTGAGCTGTGACAGGAGGGATCATGGTGAATTGTGAACTGGCTCGTAAAGGTTCTCACCTGGAAGTGACACGTGGCCCTTTCTGTATTCGGCTATGGCAAGTCACATGGCCACGCCTAGCTTCAGGGCTTTGGGGGTGCCATCCTCCCAAGGAAAAGCGGAATGTTTGAACAGTCCTACAGAGGCCTCAGTGGGGTTTTTAGGAACCCAAGTTCAAGACAAGCCATTAGACAGGAACGCTCTGATAGGGAGTGGGGAGGAGGAACCAAGCCGGGAGAGAGTCCAACCTCTGACCCCTCACAGCGGTGATCCGGAACTACGGAAACCTCCTGCTGGAGATGTCCGCTGTGGTGCCCGATGGCATCGTGGCCTTCTTTACCAGCTACCAGTACATGGAGAGCACCGTGGCCTCCTGGTACGAGCAGGTACGCCCAGCCACTCACTCCACAGAAGGCCCCTGTCTCAGCTCTTGGCTCTGTTCCCCTGTGTGTTGGCTTCGTTCCTCTTGTGTTTTAAATGGTGACATGTATCATAGGTGATAGGACAACGTATAAAACACAGATGGACAGTTTAAAGAATAAATAGCGTTCACTCTTCTCCCAACATCCAGGTTAAGAACTAAGACATGAGCAGCCTCGCTGGGCCCCTTCCTCAGAGGCGTGGCCCTCAGGAGAGGTGACAACACCCCACCTTATGGGTTTTTGGGGTTACTTCATGACTGTCTCTCCAGCACACATGGCTTGGTTTGGAGACACTGGGTAGCAGGTGTGACTCTAGCTGGGTGCTGTGCCGCTAGAGGAAGGTTCTGGAGAATTAAGGCTGGATACAGGCTCGGGGCAAAGAACCTGCAGGAGCCCCTTCTGGGGAGCATTTGGGTGAGGTCATGGGGCAATGGGGCTCACCACAGCTGGGCACTGGCAACCCAACAGGATGTGGATGGGGGAAGGGCACCCTGTCCTTCCTGATTCTGAATGCACCACGGGCCCAGCTCTCGGGTAAGTTAGGGCAAGCGCTTTGGGCTGAGACGAGTGAACTTGTCTAATGTGAGCACCAGGCAATGTGTGGGAACCTCATTTCACGCACAGCCAAGACCTTGGTCTTGTCCTCAGGCTCTTTCCACACAGTGGGAAAGGTGGCTGTCAGCCACCTGAGCACCACATCCTGTGTGCCTTTCGTGTCTTATTTAAGAAAACTTTGCCTACCCCAGGGTCACGAAGATGGTCTCCTGTGTGTCCGTCTAGACGCTTTGTAGTTTTAGCTTTCATATCCAAGGGCTGTGAGGTACCTCAGATTTATCTTTGTGTATGATGTAAGGCAGGGGTCAAGATTCATTTTTTTCCCATATGGAAATCTAGTTGCTCCAGCCCCACTTACTGAAAAGAGCTCCCCGCACTGAGTGGCACAAGTGACCATCTGTGCAGGGGGGGGCGGTGTGTGTGTGTGTTTCTGGACCCTCTGTTTTGTCTCACTGGTCCATCTGTGTATCTGTCCTTGATTAGTACCGCACATCTATTTCAGTGTCAAATATGAAATCTCAAGGCAGCCTCTGATTGGCTCTGCCTGGCCTCTCCACCTATCACCTGCATCCCGATGGGCCATCTTGAGCCACATGCCTGTTCCATTTGTCCAAAGGATGAGGATTGGTTCCCTCCCCGGGTCACAGGGTTTTCCAAAGAAGTGACAGTACCACCACCCTCCCCAAGTCTCCAGTGGGCAAGCTGAGGCCTGGGGAGAGAGGTGGTCTGTTGCATGGGAATCTGGCAGAGTTGAGTTTAACCAGGACTCCCCTGTCCTTTAATCCTTCTGCCAACCCACAGCCTGACCTCCCTGCTGTCTTTCCCTAAGGGCATCCTCGAGAACATCCAGAGGAACAAGCTGCTCTTTATTGAGACCCAAGATGGGGCTGAGACCAGTGTGGCCCTGGAGAAGTACCAGGAGGTGGGTATTACCGGGGGAAGAGGAAAGTCCAGGGTGGAGAGGGGCCAGAGGAGGCAGCTCCGAGGTGACGCATCTCGTGTCCTGGCCTCCCCTCCCCAGGCCTGCGAGAACGGCCGTGGGGCCATCCTGCTCTCGGTGGCCCGAGGCAAAGTGTCTGAGGGAATTGACTTTGGTGAGTGGACTAGGCTCTCCCCTCCCCAAGCGCCTGCGTGGATGTCTGGCCATTTCTGCTCCCCCAGGGGACCGGCGGCCCATAGCCTGGGCACGCACGGGGCCTCCCCTTCCTTCCATCCCTGGGTGCTCTGCAGGGCCCTTGGGGCGCAGCCACTCAAAACAGCATGAGCTCCCGGGCCACGCGAGGTCAGCCCTCTCACTCCCCCTCCTCTGCCCCGCAGTTCACCACTATGGCCGGGCCGTCATCATGTTCGGGGTGCCCTATGTCTACACCCAGAGCCGCATTCTCAAGGTGAGCAGCGCCTGGGGGCGGTAGGACGTGAAGGCCTCTGTCGGGCCCTCTCCTTAGGACTTGTGTGAGGAAGGGACGTTGCCTCCCCATCTCCGCACCCGCAGGCGCGGCTGGAATATCTTCGGGACCAGTTCCAGATTCGAGAGAACGACTTTCTGACCTTCGATGCCATGCGCCACGCGGCCCAGTGTGTGGGTCGGGCCATCAGGGGCAAGACTGACTATGGCCTCATGGTCTTCGCCGACAAGGTGCGGGTTCTGGGGCCCCCGCCAACCAGGCTGTTCCCCCAGTCATTTCCCAGATGGGGTGGGCCAGGCCGAGGGTGCCCGGGCTCCCCCTGCCAGGGTCCTGACATCCCCCCTCTCGCCCACTCACAGCGGTTTGCCCGGGCCGACAAGCGGGGGAAACTGCCCCGCTGGATCCAGGAGCACCTCACCGACGCCAACCTCAACCTGACCGTTGACGAGGGGGTCCAGGTCGCCAAGTACTTCCTGAGGCAGATGGCACAGCCATTCCACCGGGTGAGCCCACGGTGCCTAAGCTCCTCTTCCAGGAAGGGCCCTTGGCTTTCTCCCTGAGCCCCAAGCCCAGCCGGCTCCCTGCCCCCGACAGAGAGGGGTTTGTGTGCACCCGCGTGCCAGGCCTGGGAGCTGGAACTGCGGGGAGAGTTGAGGGCTACAGATGGAGCGTGTGTCTCCAGTGGGAGCCCCGAGCAGGCTGTGGGCCTCTGGAAAGCCAGTCCTTCTCTAGCTTGGACACAGCTCTCTGGCTGCCGCCTCCCTCCCTCGGCCCATCTTCTGGTTCCAGGGACGGGATGCCCTGGGTTATACGGGTGTTTTGAAATTCAAGCATCCTGTCCTGTAGCCCCCTGGGCAGGCCACCTGTCCCTACTGAGTCGTGGACCCCTGTGTTAGGAAGCGCAGCAGCTGACACCCCCCCCCCTGCCCCCCACCAGGAGGATCAGCTGGGCCTGTCCCTGCTCAGCCTGGAGCAGCTGGAGTCGGAGGAGACGCTGCGGAGGATAGAGCAGATCGCTCAGCAGCTGTAGCGGGGTGGGGGCGGGGCCGTAAAAGGAGTTGGCCGTGACTCCTGAGCCTTACCTGGCCCTGGGTCCCAGCAGCTTGGAGGGCGCCTCCGGGGGAGGCGCTTAAAGGTCCCTGCAGGACACCTCAGGCAGACGTTCTGGCTGCCAAGTCTACAGCCTTTAATCACAGGAGGAGAGGACAGCGGGGAAGCCCAAGACACTGGGTGCCCCCGAGGGGTGGGAGCGAGTCAGGGAGATGAAAGGACTCCCGTCCCCTCCTCCCATCCCACTCCCGCTCCTCCTGAGAAGCCGCAGCCACGTGGTTCTGTCGCCTTCAGCGGGGGCCCAGGTCCTGGGTGCTGGCGCTGAGGGTCCGAGAGGCCTCGCTCAGGTGCCGGCTGGGGAACTGGGGACAGGCACGGGGTGGGTGAGGGGCAGGACACAGCTCTGCTGCAGCTGCCCCTAGGGCTCCTCCCCAGCAGCCTGGCTGCCAGCTTGTCTGTCCTGATGGCCGTGTTGCTCATCCTCCTGTCCCCACGTCCACCCTGACTCCATCCATCCGTTCCCCCGCCTCTACCCAAGTAAAAGCCATCCGTGCTCCCTATCCTGGTGTCCACTCCACCGCCAGCCTGACCACTCCCACCCTTCCCTTGCCTCTGGGCCTGTCAGTGTGTCCCCTCACTCCACCCTCGACCCGGCTGTCCCCCTCACCTGGTTCCCAGCAGCCCTGGTACCATCCATGTTCAGCATGTTGAGTGACACGGCTCTCTTCATCCTACAGAGGAAAGTCGGGGGGTGGGGCACAAGTGAGCCCGGGAGTGTCTGGCTCCCACCCTGGAAGGGACCTCTCCAGCGCCAGGTTTGATTGTATGTGTGGCAGGGGAGGTGGGAGCCATGGAAGGTTCTTGAGCAGGGCAGGGAGAGGGGTGGGCTACAGATTCGGCCACCAACCTGACCCAACACTCACTCAGCTGCCCCCACCGCCCCCTCGCCTCGGAGCCGGGAGACCAGCTTCTCGCTTCCCCGCCGGATGGACTCTCGGAGCTTGGAGAATGAGCTGCTCCGACGAAGGGTCTGGGGAGGGCGCCAGGGACACGGGTCAGTCCCCCCCATTCCATCCAGTCCCCACCTCCACCCTGGGAGCTGAGGCAAAGCCTGTTCTCACCTGCTGTTCTGCGTCACCAGCTGTGCCTGTGTTGGGGGCTCCTGGGGAACAGATGGGGCCATTGTTCTGGGGGTGCTGAGCCCCCTGGGGGAGAGGGGAGGGGCTGGGGGCTCACCGAGAGGGGCGGGCAGGGCCTCCCTGCTGAGGATTTCTTTGTACAGTTCCTCCGCCTGCTGGTACTTGTTCTGTTTCAGGTAGGCTGAGGCCTGCAGGGAGGGCATAGCCTGGGTGACCTTGCCTCAAATCTGGTAGCTTCCCAGGCCCCAGCATTGCACCCAGGCACATCCTTCCAGCCCCCGCAGGAAGAAGCCCAGGTATACCCCCCACTCCAGGCCTCGGCCGACAGCAGGGTGGGCTTGGAGCCCAACCCCACCACTTCCCATAGCGTAGGTGACTTCCTGACTCAGAGCAGGAACCTGTTCCCCACTCTACCTTGAGCCAGTGACACACCTCTCTGTGCCTCAGTTTCCTCATCTGCAAAATGGGGCAACGGGAGCACCTACCTCATAGGGCCCTTGAAGAAACGGACAGTACAGGCAAAGTCCTAAGAAGGGGGTTTAGCTCAATAAATGCTCTCATCTGCTCCCGGCCCGTCTCTCTGGCTTCCTCTCTGACTGGAGCTGTTCTCGGGCTGCCACCAACTTGCCTGTTTCCTGATGCTTCCGTGTCCTCTGTGCTGAGCAACCTCACCTGTCAGGGCCCAGCTTGGAAGACGCGTCTCATGGGACAGCTCGAGGGCTGGGCAGAGGTGGGGCCCCTGGCCTCCGTGGTATCCCACCCTTGAGCCGATGGGTGCTCCCCAGTGCTGCGGCCCCAGGACCAGGACACCCGTGCCCCAAGGCGCCCTCACCAGGTTGTTCTTGGTCTTGGCCACGTTGGGGTCGTGAGGCCCACCGAGGGCCGTGTAAATGCTCAGGGCCCGGGCGTAGTGCCGCTCCACCTCCTCGAACTTGCCCTGGTTCTGGCACAGCAGGGCCAGGTTGTTGAGCTGCTTGGCCACGTCCGGGTGGCTAGCGCCCAGGACCTAGGAGTCAAGTCATGGGATCACAAGTCACTGGGGTCAGCCGGGGTGGGCGGGCCACATGATGCCAACAGCCGTAATGAGGGTCATGGGTTGGTTATAGGATTGAAGTGGATGGAGAATTACAGGAGGTTGGGGGTGGAGGGCAGGAACTGCACGGTCAAACTGGGGAGTAGCTGGGTCAGAGGTCATAGTGTTGCAAAACCTTGTGATTATGGGTCAAGCAGGTAGATCAAGGATGGGGTTGTACTGGTCACGTGGGGCTGGAAGGTCAGGACCGGGTGGGGGCATGAGCTGACCTATGAGAGAAGTGAAGACCAAACGGAAGTCATTGGTATGTCAAGGGTGGTGGGTCATGGGATTGGGTGCTCTAGGTTCAAATTGGAGGCACACGATGTCAAATGGGAGGGGCACAGAAGGTCAGAGGCCGCAGGAGCAAATCAGGGTTATGCAAGGGCCACAGAATTGAGCGCTGAATTCAGGATCAAAGGGTGAGAGCCACTCAGGACGGGCTCCGTGGGAGCCGGGTAGGGGCGGGACCTTCTCACGGATCTCCAGGGCGCGCTGGCACAGGGGCTCCGCCTCCTGGTAACGCCCACGCTTCCCGTAGAGGACGGCCAGGTTGTTGAGGGTGGCGGCCACCTGCAGGGCGCGAGTGGCGGGTCAGGGGTGGGAAGGCACAGCCTGCAGCCCTCCCTCCTGGGCCCCCGCTCACCGCGGGGTGCTCCCGGCCCAGCGTCTGCTCCCGGATCTGCAGGGCGTCATGGAGAAGGTCTGTGGCCTCTTTGTACTTGTTCTGGTCCCTGTGGGGCGGCCCAAGGGTGTAGGGCGTTTGGCCAGGCTGGGGTAGCAGGGGCCATCGGCTGGGCTGAATCCCGCAGGCCCAGGGACTTGACGACCAAGCATGGGTGGCACCCTCTGGGGGTCCCTTCTGGGGGTCCCCATACCTCCCAAGTCTAGCACAGGGTCCCCACACTCCCAGATGGCTGCCAAGCCTCTGCCACCCCAGGTCTCTTCCCCACTCCGCTGTGGTCTCTCTTGCCCATGCTAACTCCTCTTTGCCTGGGTCTCAGTGAGTGGCCTCCCCAGATCTCTGTCCCTTCCCTCCACCACCACCCCTGGTGCCCTATGCTGGCAGAGCAGGACACCAGGGTCCCCACCTCTTCTGCCCAAAGACAGGTCCCCGCCCTTCCTGCCCCCTCCAGCCGTGGCGGCTGCAGCCCTCACCGGTACACCAGCGCCAGGATGTTGAGCATGGTGGCCACGTCAGGGTGGCAGTGGCCCGAGCTCCGCTCCAGATCCTCCAAGGCCTGGCGGCACAGGGGTGCCGCCACCTCGTAGCGGCCCTGCCCCGCGTACTGGAGCACGAGGTTGTGCAGGGTCCGAAGGCGGGCCGGGATCTCGTAGCCACCCTGCTGAGCAGAGATGGCCCCCGCTGCCTCGGGACCTGGGGGTGCCGGGCGCCCAGTCACTGCAGGCCGCCTACTTCTGCGGCCCCGCACGAGGGGACACATGCACCCCAAAGCTGCAGCTGCCTCGCTGGCCCCTGGGACCACGGGCCCCTGTTCTGACGTCTGAGATTGGAATCACAGGCATCTTACTGGCCCGTGGGATGTGTCCTAGCCTGCGGGACAGAAACATGGGAGCCACCTGGCTCCTGGGGCCGTGGCAGGCCTGCTTTTGCAGCTTCCAGCGTCACCTGCCCGCTGTGACCCCCACAGCCCCCTGCTTCATCCTCCTGACACCCCGCCCTGACCTTCCCCATCCTCCCTCAGAGGCCTTGGGGGTCCAGCAAATCAGAGATCCCCCCCCCAGCCTGGGCCATTCATCCTCCTGGCTGAGCTCCCCACACCCACCTTTCCTCTCCTCCTCCTCACTGGGGAACAGGGAGGCCAGGCTGTCCTGCCGATGGGGGGACTCGGGCTGCTGCGGAGAGGACAGGAAAGTGGGTGTCATGAGGCTTGGGAGTTTGAGTCAGAGACTGGGGTCCTGGATCCCAGGGTTTGAGGGAGGTGGTGGTCAGGGGTCTCCTGAGGGCTTGGGGAGGATCCTCGGGCTTTGTGGAGCAGCTGGGGGGCTTCTGTGGAAGTTCTAGTGGGTCTGGGATTTGTGGGGCTCTGCAGAGGGTCGGGGGATTCTTCGGAGGGTCTGGGGCACTGGGGGGCACCACGGAGGGATGGGGGCTGTGGGGTAGCTAAGGAGTGCGGGGTCCCCAGCACATCACGGCCCCCGCCTCGCTGGGTCCCGCAGCACCTGGCTCTCCGCAGGCGGGTCGTACTGCCGCAGCTGCCCCAGGAACTCCAGGTGGCTCTTCTCCTCCTCCAGCTGGGCCACAGCCTCCTCGCTGGCCCGCAGCCGCTGCTGCGTCTCCCCCAGCTCTTCCCGCAGCCACGCGTTCTCCTGGGCCAGCCGCCGGGCCTGCGCTCGCAGCCGCTGCTTCTCAGCCTCGAGCGCGCCCACGTGTGCCGACAGGGCCAGCAGCACCTGCCGGGGAGGCGGGGGTGGCGAGTCAGAGGCCTGGTCCCTCCCGCCCCCGACCCGGCCCAGGGCCTCGGATCAAGCCAGAGCACCCCATTCTCTCCAGGGTACCCCGGATTATACAGAGACCCCTCCATTGTGGCTCCAGGGATGCTCAGAGGCTCTCGGGGACATACCCCAATCCTGCCCCGGGACCCCTCTGATTTCACCCAGGCACACAAATTACCCTCAGGATACTTCACATTCCACCCGTGCAACCCCAAAGTCTCCCCGGGACCCACAGTTCCACGGAAGGACCCCACCTGGTTCAGGGGTCCCTGTCGCACATAAGGACCCCCATCCCCAATGCAGCCCAGGGATCCCATCTCAGGACTGGAGCCTCCCCCTCCCGGGCCTGGCTCCCCTAGTCCTCCCTCTACCCAGGCTGCCCCCTCATCCCTGGGCAACCCCCAGGCCTGAGCCACATCCCCCATAGTTGAGTTGGCCCCCTCATACCTGGGCCTCACCCAGCCCCAGCTCGATGGCCTCCAGTGAGTGGCTCACCACCTCCTGCTTTTCTTCCAGCAGTTCCAGGCCAGCCACCGGGCCCTGTCCTGCCACGGCCTCCGCCAGGTGCCCAGCCAGGCCCCGGTGCTCCGCCCGCAGGGCCTCCAGCCCCTGTACCACTTGTCGCGTCTGTCGCACCAGCTCCTCAGGGCTCAGGTGCTCCGGGCCCAGCCCCATGTTTCCCGGGGCCGCCACCTTCACGGACATTGCTGCTCCTGGGGGTGACCGGGATCAGGGGATCACTGCCAGGGCCGGGCAAGTCAGCCCCTCTGCCTCCGCGCCATCTGCGCCACAGGTCCCCTCAGCCCTCTCCCTGTCCGCCCATCCCGGCCAGCCCTCTGCCTCCGTGCTCTCCTCACTCCGGCCAGCACCCTGTCCCACGCCCATCCTGGCCAGCGGGCAACTGGAAACCTAGTCTCCTTCCCTGTCCTCGGCCCAGGGCCCTGCCCTGAGGGCAACTCCAAAACCTCGTTATGTCTGATTAACCAGAGGAGGGCAAACAGCCATCTCGAGGCCTCCCACCCACCTCAGCTCACCCGGCCAGCCCAGCCCACCCCAAGGAGCCTGGGTACCCTGGCCCAGCACTCCTGGCTGTGTGACCTTGGGACCAGAGGTGCCCTCTCCCGCTGGGCGTGTGGGGCAGGACGTGTGGAGGCGGCAGCCTCTCTGTGAGCTCATTCTTAGGGTGTTTTTGTTGGGAACCAGTCAGACCACTGGGGGCGGGTGGGGCAGGAGGAGAGGGCCAAGGGGCTGGGGTGCTGGAAGCAGAGGCCTCTAGACTGGGGAGGTCAGGAAGGGGGGCCCCAGGTGGTGGCTCCCGGAGCCCGAGGACCCGACAGACCCAGAGGAAACGGGCTCCACCCCACCACTGCAGACATGCTCAGCCAGCCCAAGGTGTGTTGGGACACACGTGTGGCAGGCGTGGCCCATGGATGTCACATTGGCCATGTGACAGCTGAGGGTCTGAGGCCCAGATGGTAATGGATGGGGGGGTTCACATGTGGGACTTCATGGGGTTGTATATGGGTGACAAGGTCAATGACACATCTGGTGACAATGCCTCTGGGGCCCTCACATACATACATACATACATACACACACACCTCTCAGAAATACAGCGTAATACACATTGTCCTCTCAGAAATGACACACACACACACTTTCGTTTAAAAATACAACTCAGCACACCCTCACACACATCCACATTTTCCTTTCAAAATATTGATACAACCTAATGCAACACACTAAGGCACGCACACAAATATGTTCTTCTTTCAGAAATAACATATACACACTCCCCTCTGAGAAATACAACTCAACACACAGGTATATATTCCTTTCAGAAATAAAAGCCAGACATAGAAAACAAATTTATGGTTACCAAAGGGGAAAAGGGGTGGGGAGGGATAAATTAGGGGTTTGGGATTAACATATACGTATATAAAATCGATAACCAACAAGGACCTACTGTGTAGTTCAGGGAACTATACTCAATACACTGTAATAACTTATAATGGAAAAGATTGTGAAAATATATATATATATAATACTTACAACTGAATCACTTTGCTGTATACCTGAAACTAACACAACATTGTAAACCAACTATACTTCAATAAAAATTTAAAAACAAAATAAAAGCCAACACACAAAGAAACTGTCTCCTCCCTCAGCCCCCCTCACCTGCAAAAAAGATAACCAAATCCCGAATCACTTCCACTGGGACTGTCTCCTTGAACTTTTATGCCCATGACACTCCCACAGTCCTGCCAGCACCTAGCGCTCCATCCTATGCCCAGCGCCTCCTCCATGCTCCCAGGATTCACGGTGGACCCGTCACCATCCTCCCCATTTCCTTCCTTCCTCCCCACCTGGCCAGCCAGGGATTCGCACACACAGACACACTATAGAGCTTCACACGCGGACGTGCGAATGACCCCTGAGGCCAGGCTCTTACACCGTCACAAGCGGGTGCCCATGACACAGACAGCTGTAGAGACACGGGTAGTTCCATGCGTTCCGCACACAGTCTCTCAGGCTTACTTCACTCAAGCCACTGTGTTCTCCGGAACAGCCCAGCGCTTTTAGCACCTGTGCACATGCTCCCAATCACATCCACTCAGACACAGAGTAAGGGCAGGTGTGTAATCCTGCGGATTTTATATACTGCAGTCTCTCCATCGCCATCAATCTCTCTATGTATATACGTATTCATGCATATATCAATCTCTCTGTGTACGTAGTATATAAGTGTGTGTAGGTATATCACACCATACGTAGTCTCACACTCCACACGCAAGTCACACTCACAACCACACCCGTTCTTTGAGTCATCCCGACAACCATGACTATCATTCACGAAAGTTTGCGGACGCATACAACCTCCCACAACATCACGCACAATCTCAGACAGCTGAGCCGAATGTTCCAGACGCAACCTCTGCACAGTAACAGAGCGACACGCACAGCCACACATCACTCGGGCTGTTTCCTTGACACACACTGGCTCCCACACTCATGCCGGCCTCCAAACAGCAAACTCCCCTTCACCAGCTGAGCCCCGTGCGCACAACCACGCAACTGACAACGATAATCACAGTGACACCCCACACGTATCCATCCTGAACCCACAGTGCCCACCTCCTTGTCACCCCCCCAGTCTTACAGGCAGAGAGACAACCACGGTCACACAATTTCTTGGTGACACACCTAACCCTATAAACAGTTAAACTCCCTGCCAAACACACACACACACACACACACACACAGCATTACAGACACACAATCAGAGGTCGCCCACATTTTCACATCACTGAAACAGTTTCACATCATTCAAGCAGTCCCTCTGTGCCCTCGCAGGCTTACACGGACAGGCCATCTCCTGTACCCACCTGTACCCACAGCCTGACACCATCACACACACCTGAGCTTCGTACACCATCTCTCATGCACATGCACACACCATCTCCACACACACATACACTCGCAGGCGGGAGGCCCCCATCATGGCCAGCCCCCCAAACCACACAACTTACCCCTGGCCGGCCGGCCCAGCCCCGCTCACCCCGGTTTCACCGCCCGCCGCCAGGCCGTCACAAGGGCCCCCTCCCGCCCCCAGGCCCCGCCCCGTCCTCGCTTCTGTTTACCTGAGCCCGGGGGAGGGGGCGCGGCCCCAGCTGGGCCTCCAGACCCCGGGGAGCCCCAGGGGGGGACAGGGGGCGTCCAGGGGCCCCAAAACCCGTCCCCGTCTCCGGGCCAGAGGGCCCAGGGGTGCGCCAGGCCCAGCCCACACCCTCCGCCCTCGCCTCCATCCTCGCAGCTCCTGGGACTCCCACCCCGCATTCCCGGCGCCCACCTGACCGCAGACAGCTCCCGGTCCTGCTTCGCCGCGCTGCGCCCACCCGCCGCGCACGCCCCGCCGCTTCCAGCTGCGCAGCGAGTCTCGGGCCGCGGGCGGGTCCTCCGGGGGGCGGGGTGGCCGGGAGCCCCGCCCCCGCAGGTGAGACCGGCCCCGCCCACCGCCCGGGGAAAGTTAAGACCTGCGGCCCCGGCCCTGCGGCAACCGCAGAACTTCGCGCGCGCGTAGTCCGTAGCCTCTAGGGCACGTCGAATCTGAGATGATTCCAGTGCGCAGGAGGCCTGGAAAGCAGAGTCTCAGCGAAACTAGAATCTTGGAAACTTTGGATCCCAGACGGATGGCCTTCTTGCAGTGCCAGCCGCCGGCTCTTTGCTTTGGCTGTGCGCCCTGCTTGGACATCTCTCCACACAGATCTCGACGTTTGTCTGGTCCCTTTTCAAAGGCCGCTTCCTCCGAGAGGCCTCCCTTGCCTGTCTCTTCTAAATTACACCTTCCCGCCAAAAGACAACCTCATTTCTCTGCTTGATTTTGTTCACAAAAGTTTTCAGGACCTAAAATTATTTCATGTAACATTATAATTACTATGTTGTGTTACATCACATTATTGGTGAGGCTAAAAATTGAGCTCTGAGTTCACATCCGATTTCAGCACTTACTAGCTGCGCAGGCCTTGGACAAGTAACTTAACCTCTCTGTCTCCGTTTCCCTAATCTGTAAAATGGGAGTAGTCAAAGGCTGTGAGAATTTTTTTTCTGGCTGTGTTGCGTCTTCGTTGCTGCACGCGGGCTTTCCCTAGTTGCGGCGAGCGGGGTCTACCGGCGCGCGGGCTTCTCATTGCAGTGGCTTCTCTTGTTGCGGAGCACGGGCTCTAGGCGCGCGGGCTTCAGTAGTTGTGGCGCAAGGGCTTAGTTGCTCCGCGGCTTGTGGGATCTTTGCGGAACAGGGCTCGAACCGGTGTCCCCTGCATTGGCAGGCGGATTTTTAACCACTGCGCCACCAGGGAAGCCGAGCCTGTTAGCATTGAATGCATTAATATATGGATCGGAAGCATTTAGCAACTATTAGCTACTGGTTTTATGGTGTTACATTATTGGTTCTCCCCCACTAGAATGCCAGTTCCCTGAGGGCAGGGCTCTGTACTGTCAGCACGGTATCTTTAGCATTAAAACAACCTGGCGCAAATTAGGTGCTCAAGAAATATTTGTTGAGTGACTGACTCAATGAATCAAGTCCTAGAAATATAAATTGGCCAAAGCTGGGCGCACAGGATTCTAGCATCATCGAATTTGGTTCAAGGCGAGCTTTGCCAAACCCTGGCAGTACACCGGTCGCTGCACTACAGGATACTTCCAGCAGAGGGCGCTGTTGGTCCGTAGACCAGGCACCAGATTCCCGCGCGGCTCTCTACTCCCGAGTTCTCCGAGCCTCAGTGCAGATGCTCCCTCCTGCCGGAAGCTCTCTCTGACCACCCCAAGGCTGGAGGAAACGCCCTTCCTGGGCTCCTGCAACCTCCTGGGCTCCCATGTTCCAGCCATGCCCATCCTGGGTCATCACTTGTCTGTCTCCCATGCAGGACTGTAAGACCCAGGAAGGAAGACAGAGCCAAGGCAGTCTCAGTCCCTGCTGTGTGCCCAGTGCTACCCAGCACAGCCCGAACACAGAGAAGACACTCGGGGCAATGGTTGTTGACTGACTGATGGAAAATAAAACTCAAACTCATGCTCTAACTTCTCCAGGTATTTCTAGGGAACAGGGTAGAAGGGGGCAGCTGAGTCCTTGTCTCCCATTGTTCTGGCCTCAGGACACTGGACATTGGTTCTGGAACTGCCACACGCTTACCACGAAGCAGTGCAGGGACTGGAGCCAGATGACCTAGGTGCAAATCCCTGCTCTGTCATTTGTTGGCTGTGTGACCCCTGAGCCAGGAACTAACCTCTCTGGTCCTCACGTTCCTGATCTGTAGAAATGGACTCACATGTGTAACCTACTTTGTGAGGCTGATGTGGGGATTAATGGGTAATCCCTGTAAAAGGCTTAGAACAGAGTGGCACATGGTAAACACTGTGTGTGTATGTGGGGTGGGGGGAGGGAGGGAATTGGAGCCAGGTAGATCTGCATTCAAATCCTGGTCTTGACATTTCCTTTCCATGTCACCTGGGGCAAGCCATGATTTTCTGAGCACCTATTTCCTCATCTATAAAACAGGGATGGGGACTTCCCTCGTGGTGCAGTGGTTAAGAATCCGCCTGCCAATGCACGGGACACGGGTTCGAGCCCTGGTCCGGGAAGATCCCACATGCCATGGAGCAACTAACCCGTGCGCCACAACTACCGAGCCTGCGCTCTAGAGTCCGCGAGCCACAACTACTGAGCCCACGTGCCACAACTACTGAAGCCCGCGCGCCTAGAACCCGTGCTCCGCAACAAGAGAAGCCACCGCAATAAGCCCGGGCACCGCAATGAAGTTAGCCCCCGCTCGCTGCAACTAGAGAAAACCCACGCGCATCAACGAAGACCCAAGGCAGCCAATAAATAAATAAATAAACAAATAAATAAATATAAAACAGGGATGATTGCACTCATCACATAGCATAGTGGTGAGGATTAAATGAGATAAAGGCTGAAAGAAGGTGTTAACCAAGGTGACCATTTGGGCTGGCCCTGTGCCAAGCACTTTTGCACAGCGTCAGCTGGGGCTGGCATTCCTGAGTTCTTACCCAAGACAGGCCCTATGTCAGGTCTTGTCTTGTAGATTAATTCTGTTCACCTTCACACCAACCTGCTATGATTGTCCTCATTCCACAGGTGAAGAAGATGAGGCACAGAGAGGTTAAGCGACTTGTCCAAGATCACACAGCCAAGGAGTAGCAGAGCCCCTGAATCCATACAGCCACCCTCTGAGATAGGCACTCTTACTTGCCATACCTAAAAAGGAGGAAACTGGGCCAGGCTGCACTTCAGAGGACGTGGGGCTAGCCGGTGGAATTGGTGGGGTCTCTGGACTGGCTCTGCCATGTCAAAGGTTTTCTTTAAGATCACTCTGACGTCAGACTCTCAGCTGCCCCACAAAGTACTCTGTGTTCCCAAAAGTACACCTTTCACAGCAGTCTTAAAGTTTGCAACAGAAGAATTTAAAGTTCCTGCAACATCTAATAACTGCAATTATTACCCATAATGGAATAGGCGTAAATCCTGCACAGACTGCTGGAAATGTTTTTCCAAAGCATAGTTCAGAACTGCAAATTAGGGACTTCCCTGGCAGGCCAGTGGTTATGACTCTGTGCTTCCATTGCAGGGGGCACGGGTTCGATCCCTGGTTGGGGAAATAATATCTTGCAAGCTGTGTGGCCAAAAAAAAAAAAAAAAAAAAGAACTGCAAATTGTTCCTAGAGATCATGTTGGAAGTTGTAAATATCTGCTACTTGGAACATAAGATTACCTTTCAGAATGAATATTGGTATTGTTGTTGTAAAATTGAAATCAGGCATTTAAAATCCTATGAAAACACCAATAGTTGAGGAAATAATGAGGGTGACTCTGTCCCTTCCTGTTAGTCACACGCTTCATGTGAAGAGGGAAGGCTTCCGCATTGAAGGCATCACTACCGCAGAGGATCATAGTCTTTCACTGCTACCTTACAACACACACAGGTAGTTCCTGTGGGGTAAATGGATTTACCCAACTGTGTTTGAAAACTGGAGGGTGCTTCAGATGTAGAGAACAAACGTATGGACGCCAGCGGGGGAAAGTGGCAGGGGGTGGCGGGGGGGGTGGGATGAATTGGGAGATTGGGCTTGACATATATACACTAATATGTATAAAATGGATAACTACTAAGAAACTGCTGTATAAAAAATAAATAAAATAAAATTCAAAAAAAAAAAAACAACTGGAGGATGCTTCTGATCATTCTTTCTGAGAACATTTGGGAAATTAAAATGTACTGAATCTTCCTATTTGTCTTTGAGTTAAAAATGTAAGAGGATTATGGATGGTACAAGGCAGTTGGCTTGATAGCATCTGACTTGCAGATGTAAAAATAGTTGAATTCTTACTCATGTATCATTTATGATAGAGAATATAAATGTATTGATGAGTTCTTGTTATCATTTAGGTTGTTTTTGAGTTTCAAATTCATGTATTCATATAAAATTTAATTTAATATCAGAGCCCAAAATTGGCTTTTTGGATCCAGCCGTTATGTGTAAAATTGATATCCTACACCAAAGTGTTTTAACTATGATCTTGCAGAATCCAACACTTGTAATGGTGAGAATTGAAAATAAAGTAGAAGCATCTTTGGCTGAAAAAAAAAATTAAGAAAGAGGAAGAAACTGAAGCTCACAGAGGAGAAATCCCTCACCCAAGACCACAGTCAACAAGGCAGTCAGCATTTGAACTTGATTCTAGCTGGCGGAAGGCAGCTCTAGTTCAGTCAAAGCATAACCAATTCCCTGGTCGCCTTCTCTGTTGGACTCAATTTTTAGCATTTCCACCTTTTTCCTCCACTTGCAAGAACGCTGTGGAAATTATTCCTAATGGTCCATGAAAAGATCAAGGACCAACCAAACTCAGATGTCTTCAGTTGCCATGTTCTAATTTATTGGCAATAGGGTGAGTAATGCTTTCCTGGTTTCCTAACCAGGAATATTTCCTAACCAGGAATATTTCCTAACCAGGAATATTTCCTGGTTAGGTTGCTTTACCAGATGAAAAATGGCCAAGACATTTATTAATTAAATAAAAATGCAGCAACCAAATGTGAAGATCTCAAACTGTTTCATTTTGAAGTATCCATTAAGAAACACTGGGTGGGGACCTCCCTGGTGGCGCAGTGGTTAAGAATCTGCCTGCCAGTGCAGGGGGCACAGGTTCGAGCCCTGGTCGGGGAAGATCCCACATGCTGCGCAGCAGCTAAGCCCGCGTGCCTAGAGCCTGTGCTCCACAACAAGAGAATCCACCGCACTGAGAAGGCCCGTGCACAGCAACGAAGACCGAACACAGGCAATAATAAATAAAATAAATTTATTTTAAAAAAGATAAAGCACAGCTAATTAAAAAAAAAAAGAGCCTATGTCAAAAAAAAAAAAGAAAACAAAAAAATGAAACACTGGGTGGAATAGATTGGGAGTTTGGGATTAGCAGATGCAAACTATTATATATAGGATGGATAAACAACAAGGTCTTACTGTATAGCACAGGGATATATTCAATATCCTATGATAAACCATAATGGAAAAGAATATGAAAAAGAATGTATACATCGATATATATGTATAACTGAATCACTGTGCTGTATAGCGGAAATTAACACGACATTGTAAATCAACTATACTTCAATAAAATAAATTAGAAAACAAAACAAAAGAGACACTGGGTAGAAGAGAAATTTGTCATACATTTTAGCTTATAAATGTATTTTCAACATCCATCCATATACAACTAACTCCTGGTTTCATTTTCTATGAAACGATTCTTTGAACTTGTCTTCCTTCTAAAATCAAAATCATTCCAAATGAACTCATATTAACTAGTGACAAAAAAAAAAAAAAAGAAGAAGGCACTCAACAAAATCCCCATCCAATCACTTAAGACCTCAGTTTGCCATGTCAGGAAAATGGGTGGATGTGATGGGGGCTTTTCTATTTTCATCTCTTGGCCATAGTTTTTAAAAAGCCTCCCCCCTTTTAAATTTTTATTTATTTATTTATTTTTACTCCCTTAACTTTCATGTAACATACAGCAGTGTGAATTATATTTACCCCCTTTTTTAATTTAAGAAGTAAAGTGCTGTCAGAAAGGATGTTCACAGAGAACAAAAGACTATAGAGTGAGAAGTAGGTCTTTGTCACTCCGTGATCCCCACTCTTCCCAGAAGCAAACATGATTACCAGTTTCTAGTATCCTTCCTGAGATATTCCAGGGATATGAATTGTGTGTGGATGTCTGAGCATGAGTGACCATTTAAGAAAAACACAAATGAGAAAAACCTTACCCATGGAGGTAGACTGAACAATGGCCTTGACTTTGAGTGTGGTCACGTGACTTACTTTAGTCAATAGCAGAGTGGCACAAGTGCCAGTCATGCCAGTTCTGAGCTTCGACCTAAGGGGCCTTGAACGTTGCCTTTTGCGCCCAGGCACAGGCATGAGAAAAGCTTCCCCTGCGTGACTGCTCCCCCTTTGGCCCACACACCACAACGTCTCTGTAGTGTTAAAAGATAAACTGAGGTATATTAAAATTGTATTGAGTTTGAGCAAAAATCGATTCGAATCAGGCAGCATCCAATCTAGCAGATAGAAAGGAGCTTCGAGGAACTAAACAAAATGAAAGACTTTTATAGGTGGAAGGGAGCAGAAACAAGAAAGTTGTACCAGGCAAAAAAAAGCAGGCTGGTTATTGCAAGGTCACTTTCCTTTAGGGACGGCAGGGGTCTATCAGGCAGATTACCTAACTAGTGCTGATCTGAGTGGGTGGTTTAAGATTCCATCTCTGGGAGAGCCGAAACTGTCATTAAGTCTTGATTTGGTGACATGGGGCTTAGCATTTTGAGCCTGTTGTCTTGTTTTTGACATAAGAGTACGGAGCAAAGCTTCCCAGTTGTGCCCATCCCAAATCAGCCAACTCTCAGTCAACCCCACATCCATTTCAAAGCTCCTGCATTTTGGGATGGTATGTTTCACAGCATTTTTGTGGCAACAGGAATATATATATTTTTTTCTTTTTCTCCCCCCCCCCCCACTTAGCAATATATCTTGGTGCTATGATCTAAATGTTTGTGTTTTCCCAAAATTCATATGTTGAAATCCTAACCTTCCAAGGTGATAGCATTAATAGCTGGGGCCTTTGGTATTAGTAGGAGGAGAAGGCCTCATGAATGGGATCGGTGTTCTTATAAGAGAGATCCCACAAAGCTCTCTTGTACCTTCTGCCACCTGAGGATACCAGAAATCTGCGATTTGCCCTTTTCCAGCCTCAGCATCCATCCGCTGTAAAATGAGGCTTTAGCATGAACAGGTGGAATCAGGAAGGGAATGACTACCCGGTCCAGTCTGGTTCTGCTACTTCCCAGCTGTGTGATTTTGGGAAAGTGACTCAACTTCTCTGGGCTTCACTTTCTTGACTTGTAAAATTTGCATATCTACCTCATAGGACTGTTGGAGAATTAAATTGGTTAATACACATACAGTGACTGAATCCTGAAACCAGACTGCTAGGGTGATGAAGGGGGCAAGGGGATGTGGGTACAAATTGTCAGGGCCTAAAGACCCAGAAAGAGACTCTGGGCTGACAATATTGTCTGACCTTGCTGAGAGGCCTGAAAATTATCTTTACCAAAGCCTAAACCCACTCTCAGCAGCCCTGTGCCAGTTTGATTCCCAGCTCTGCCCCTTCCCAGCTGTGTGACCTTGAGCAAGTCACTTAACCTCTCTGACCCTTATTGTTGGGAATGTTAAATGAGCTAATATATGTAAAGCAGTTAGCCTGGTACTTGACATATAGGAGTGCTCCATGAGAGTTAACTGTTAGGGTGGAGACTGTGGAGTGGCCACTCAATATCCATGCTAACTTCCTTCTAGCACGTCCAGTTTTTCAGAGGAAGCATGATTCTGGGGGCAAGAGGTGTTCCTGGAGGCCCAGCCTAGAGCCTGCTCCTTCAGCCCTTCCAACAATTTTGTGAGCACCTAATATCTGGTAGGAAAGCCCTTTCTACTTAAGCTGGGTGAAGGGGTTTCCAAATGACTGATAAAGCTACTATTATTTAGTCAACAAATACTCATTTATCCTGAGGGCACTGGGGAGCCATGGCAGGTTCTGAGCAGGAGAGGTCAGCAAGTAGGGAGTAGGTGGGACAGGGCAACACTGGGGCAGGAGACCAGCGAGGCTGCTAGGGCAGGAGTGAATGTGGAGGTCTTGAGCTAGGGTAGGAGGGATGGACAGGCCTTGGAGACTGATGGGCTCAGGGGCTGGGAGTGGGAGGAAGATATATGATGGGGATTACAGTGCTCCCCAAGGCCAACTGTTTCTGTGAGACTCAAAGAAGATAAAGGAGGTAGAGCTTATGATACAAGGTCTGCTGGAGTGTTTAACTGGCTCAGCCCTGGTCACATGACTGAACCATTGCTGCAAAGGATTATGGGAAACCGAGTTTCTGACATTTTTGGCTTCTCCAAAGGAGGTGGTCAGAGGGTGGGGGGCTCCCCAGACACAGAAAGGGCTTCGGATGCTGTGTGGCCAAAAGGAATGTCAAATGTCCACACAAGGGGTTATTAGGGATCCAGGGGGCTGAGCTGTGTGTGATGTGGCTGGATCCTGTCTCTCCCTTGCTCATAGCTCTCAGGGGCTCCTATCCCACTCACAGTGGGATGGAGACTCCTCCACGGCCCCTAGGACCCTACAGGTCTGCTCCTGTCTTCTCTCCAACCTCATCTTCTCCCTCCCACTCTCCCCTCTGCCCCATCTGCTCCAGCCCTCCAGCCGTCTCCCTGTCTCTCAGATATGCCAAGCCACTCCCACCTCAGGGCCTTTGCACCTGCTGTCCCTCTTCCAGATCCCCACATGGCTGGCTCCCTCCAGTCTCTGCTCGGATGTCACCTCCCTAGAGAGGTCTGACCTGATCTCCTCTGCTGTGCCATCACTCTCATCCCTTACCCTCTGTCACTTTCCTTCAAAGCCCCATCGTCCCTGACATTAGAGCATATATTGACTTGTTTACTCTCACTAAAATGTCACCTCCGCGAGGGCAGGGGTTTTGCTTATTTTCTGCTGTGTTCCCATTAAGTGCTTAATAAATAATTGTTGAAATGATAAATGCATAATAATTCTAGACCAGTTCCTTTTAGTTCTCTGAGCCTCAGTTTCCCTAACTGTGAAGGAGAACTTTGCCACTCTGACCTTACTGGGAAGGGGAAGTTGGTGGAGAGATCAGGGGCTGGGCCCCAAGGAAAAGTTTTCTAAGCAGCTCCCCCTCCCAATAGTAACCTAGGGAGAGGTAGAGAGGGTCCCCTTTCCCTAGATCAGTGCCCCCATGCCTGGGAAGAAGTGGGGAAGATCGGGCAGGAGGGAGGAACCTCAGAGGGAAAGGAACGTTCTCTTCTTTGTTTCAATCCGGGCGCTCCCTGAACTCCTCCTGCTCCCTGGACTTGCCCCCGCTTGCCCAAGTCTTGGCGCCTTCCAGGCGGAGGAAGCAATTTCCTCTGTGCCGTCCCATTTCCGAAGAATCTCATCCTCGGCCCTTGAGGTTCCCCGTCACGGTCGAGGTGCTGAAAGCCCGGATCCCAGCGAGTCCTGCGCTCTGACCTGAGCCGCCACCCAGCCCCCTTCCCCTGCGGGTGGGGCTGGCCTCCCGGGCTCCGCGGCTGCCCTTGTAAGGAGGCGAGGCCTGGGGACACCCGAGAAGCCTGGTTATAATTAACCCGGACACGTGGCGACCCCACCTCCTCACACCTGCCCCCCCAACCCCCCATCCCCAGCACCTCGGGTCTCCCAGAGGACACAGAGAGCTAGCTCTAAAAATAACCTCCCTTCCCGGCAGGACACGTCCCTCCCTATCCCCTCCACAGCGGAAATCTCCCAGTGTCACCAGGCGGGCGGACTGGAGTGGGAAAGGTGACCACCGCCTCCAACCTGGCTTTGAGTTAGAACAGCCCCGACTCAGCCCAGCCTGTTTCCCTCCCACCCGCTCCCAAGGAGGAAAGTACATCCAAGCACAGGCTTCTGGAGTCAGGCCACCCCTGTTCCCACCTCGGCTTTGGTCAGATGCTCCCTGTAGCTGGGTGACAGCAGGCAAATCACACAGCCTCTCTCGATCTCTGTTTCCTCTGCTGGAAAACCAGACACCTGACCTTCAGGGGCCATTGCAAGGTTTCCCCAGGGCTAGGGCTCAGGACCTGCTGTTTGCTGGGGTCAAGGCCGCTGGGGGCTGAGGAGAGGCTGGTGGCCCAGCGGAGGGCCAGGGGAGGGTGGCTTCTACGTGCCTGGGACATTCCCTGACACTATCCCGTGGCCCCGGCGGGGGGCCAGCTGTCCCCGCCAGCCCGACTCAGCACTTGGTCAGGGGACCAGCTTGGTCGGGTGTGGGGGGGGTCTGGGCCCAGACCCTGGGGCGGCCCATACAAGGCCATGGGGATGGGCGTGAGGCATGCCTGGGTTCAGGGTGGGCACGATGCCTGGGCGGTGAGGTGAGAGGCTCAGCTGCCTTCCAGCCCCCTCCCGGGGGGCAGCCCCTCCCAGCCAATAGCACAGCTTGGGCTCCCCCCTATATAAGGCCAGGGCTGCGGGCCTTTCCCTCGGGTCAGTGTTGCCTCCGGGATACAGACAGCCCCTTCCAGCACAGCCCAGCCAGGTACTGCCTGGGGTGGGATTTGGGGTGGGGTCCAGAGTGGGGTCCTCCTCTGGAATCAGAGGACGAGCTGGCTCTGGAAGGGGTCTTACGTGTCCTCCCCCGCGTCCTCCTGCACACAGGTGGGTCAGTGTGTGGCAAGGTGGACCTCGTGTCAGAGAGTCCCCTCTACCTGTGAGCCCCTGACTCCCGATTGTGACTTGTGATCTCTGCGGCACAGGGTCCTGGGGAGGGTTCCCAGAACGGGAAGGAGTCTTGACAGATGCCAGCTGTCACCCCCTGCAAGGGGCTTCGGGCCAGGCCTTGTTCATGATGCTTTGCCACCAGAACTGGGTGCCATAAACTGTGGGAGGGGTCTGTGTGTCACCTGTCAGGGTCTCTGCGAGGGCAGGGACTGCGGGGTCTTTGCGTTGGTGACCTTGTGGGTCCCTATGGTGTTCCACACACTGTGCCCTTGTGGCTAACTTTCCGTGGCTCCTGCATGAGTACCTGTATCCTGGGTGTGTCTCTGAGCTTGGAGGTGTGCGAGTGTGGGTCCGTTTACGGTGTGATCTGGGGGTCCATGGTGACGTGTGTGCGTGGGGCTCTGGGGCTATGATTCCTGGTGTCTCTTGGGCTCACCAACCTTGCTTCCGTGCCTTCTCCTGGCCTCTCCCCAGCAGGGATGGGGGTGGGGACATGCTCTGAAGGGGGCTTTCTGGGTTGAAAGCCCTTGAGCCCCACGGCCTGAATGCATATCCTCCCGGCCACCCTGGTCCACCTGTCTCTGGCCTGCTGACTTGGTGCAAGCCGAGACCCTGGAATGTGGGGGGTGGCGGCGGGGGAGGAGGAGTTTGCCAGACTCTAAAAATAAATCCCCAACCCTGGACATCAACTCCAAAGGCTTTCGTGGGTTTTCATCCCCCTTGGCCTGATGCCTCGGCCTTCCTCTCACCCTGGTCCCCATCTCCTTCCCACCATCCTACCTGCTTCCCATTCCTGGAGCTGGGAATGAGTATCCCATCCCTACCACCACCACTAAGGGGTCCCTTCTCCTGGGTCTTGTGGATAAAAGTAATAATAACAATAATAGCAGCCACCCCTCTAGGTATCAGGCCCCAACCCATGATGGGGCCTGTCCTCAACCGGCCACATGCTTGAGCTCAAAGAATCCTCCCGGCAACCCCATGGGGAACGTTCAGTTCACAGAGGACAGAGGCTCAGAGAGGCTGAGTAACTGGCCTGGGGTCACACAGCCCGGAAATGGCATAGATGGGATTTGAACCCAGTTCTGTCAAACTCAGAGGCTGAGCTGTTCTTCTGTGCCCTGCAGGAGAGGTGTCAGCAAACAGAGGTGGGGGCAGGGACCCAGCCATCACTCCCACCCTGCCCCTCATCCCTCGACTGAGCACCCAAGAACGTTTATGGAGAGAATGTCCCTTTTCTGCTCACACACTCATTGCCAGAAACACCCTCCATCTTCTCACCAGCTCCTCACAGTTTAAAATAACAACAACAATAATAATAATAGCTGAGCAAAATAATGATCATTGTGTTCCAGGCACTATTCCAAGTGCTTTACATAATTAACTCACTTCATCCTTCCAACACCTCCATGAGGTGAATGCTATTATACCCGCATTTTACAGGTGAGTACTTTGAGGCACAGAGAGGTTAAGCAACTCACCCAAGGTCACACAGCTTGTTGTAAGTGGCAGGGCTGGCATTCAAAGCCAGGCTGTCTGATTCTAGAACCTACACTCTTACCCATGCCATGATTACTACTCTGGCTTGAGGGGTTCCCCCCTCCATTTTCCAGCTGGAGAAACGGAGTCTCTAGCAAGGTTACTAGTCTAGGGTCACCTGCCAGGATGCGGTGGAGCTAAGATCCTAACACAAAACTCTTGATACATCCTGTCGAGATGCAGGGGCTCAGAGAGGGGATCCCTCTGGCTCCAAGTCACACAGCACAGGAGTCAGGACTGACCCTCAGGCCTGCCTGACCCCAGAGACTGGCTCTGTTCTTTGGCTGGTCTCTACTGGATGTGAACTAATCTTCCCCTCCACCCCTGTCCACCAGGCCCCCCACGCCGCCACCATGCCGTTCAGTAACACCCACAACAAGTACAAGCTGAACTTCAAGGCTGAGGAGGAATACCCAGACCTCAGCAAGCACAACAACTACATGGCCAAGGCACTGACCCCTGAGATCTACAAGAAGCTGCGGGACAAGGAGACGCCATCTGGTTTCACTGTGGACGATGTCATCCAGACAGGTGTGGACAACCCAGGTAAGCCTCCTTGGTGGAGCATCACAGGGACCAGAAGGCTGGGGGGGCTCTGGAGGCTGCCTGCCAGGCCTCGATCCCACCTCCCTGGGTCTCAGTTTTCCCATCTGTAAAATGGAGACCATACCCATGGGGCTGTTGTGAGAAACAGATGAGTTGAGATGGGTGAAGTGCTTGGGACAGGGTCCGGCACGTGGTAAACCACACGCTAAATGTGCAGGAGTATAATGTGAGACTCCCCTGAGGAAGCTAATGCATCTCCCAGGCCTCAGTTTCCTCACCTGCAAAATGGGCACCCATGTTGGGAAAACATAGGCATCAGTACACATGGAGCGGCGCCTGGCACAAAGTGAGCGCTCAGACTCTGACAGGGGGGTATCGTGAGTGCTGCGCTTCTTTCTCCAAGGACACCCCGCCAGGGCGAGTGGAACTGGGCAGGAGCCCAGCTTCTAGCCTTAGCCCCCAACTCATGGTGTGATTGAGGGGAGAGGCCCTTTCTCTCCAGGCCTCTGTTTCCCCACTTGGGAAATAAGAGGGTCTTTCAAGTCTCTTATTATCTGTGGGGGCTGATAGTCTAAGGTTCTGAAATTTTTTAGGGGAAGATTCCATGATTTGGGGACTCTGACATGGTAATATTTTTAGTAACTGGCCCCCCAGACTCCTTCTCCTCTGTCCTGCCCGCAGCCTTCCTCCCACCCCCCCCAGATGCCACCTTGACCTTTCCCAGCCTTCCCTCCCCATTCTTACCAAGCCTCAGCCTTCTCAGTTCTGACCCAGAGGTGTCGAGTGAACTCCCTTGCATGCGCACGCACATACACACACTGTCTACACTGGACCCAGGAGCCCAGGCCTTTCTTGCTGGGGACGAGCGCCTCTGACCTCCCCCCCCGACCCCCCCAGGTCACCCCTTCATCATGACCGTGGGCTGTGTGGCTGGTGACGAGGAGTCCTACACGGTTTTCAAGGACCTCTTTGACCCCATCATCCAGAACCGGCACGGGGGCTACAAACCCACCGACAAGCACAAGACCGACCTCAACCACGAGAACCTCAAGGTCGGCTGCCCCCAGGGGAGGGGAGGGGAGGGGTGGGAGAGAGAGGGTAGAGGGATGAGGAGAAGAGGAGGAGAAGGGAGGAGGTGGGGGAGACACCCAGAGAGACAGGGAGACGAACAGAGATGGAGAGAAACACAGAGGGAGATGGGAAGAGAGAGGGACAGAGAAACACGAAGTCAGGCAAGGAGATGGGGCTGGGGGCAGTGGGGGTGGGGAGGGAGAGAGAGAGAGAGAGAGAGAGGGAGGCAGGGAGGAAGGCAGGTACAAAACAGACATGTAGAAGAGGGAGAAACAGAGACACAGAGATGGAGAGAGAAAAATGGAGAGAGAGAGAGAGAGAGAGAGAAGGGGGGGTGGTGGTGAGGGAGGCCAGTGGGGAGGGAGGAGCCAAAGGAAGCAGCAGAGAGGCTGAGAGAGCTGGGAGGGCCTGGCGGGAGACTTGACCTCGCTGGGGAGGGGGGGGCAGGGCTCACAGGATGGCCCGCCCTGCCCTGACCCCCCCACCTATTCTCTAGGGTGGAGACGACCTGGACCCCAACTACGTGCTCAGCAGCCGCGTCCGCACGGGCCGCAGCATCAAGGGCTTCTCGCTGCCCCCCCACTGCTCCCGCGGTGAGCGCCGGGCCGTGGAGAAACTCGCCGTGGAAGGTGAGAGCTCCCACCCCGCACACTGCCGGGGTCCCCCAGCTGTGGCTCTGCTCCTCCGTGGGCAGGTCTCTGGACTCCCCTGGGCCCCCATTTTCCAAAACACTGAAAGAACTTGGTAAGTCATGAGTACTTGGTGAGTGACAGCTGGCAGCATTACCCCTGGTGGAAGCCTGGGGGTGCTGTCGAGACTTGACACCCAATTGCGCCAGGGTCCTGACCTTCGTCCATCTATTCATCCATCCACCCATCCATTAAGCAAACATTTACGGTTGTTCTCGCTCTGTGTGGGGAGCTGGGGCTCCCGTGATGAATAAGATGGACAAGGTCACTGCTCTCACAGAGCTGTCAGCCTGGTGGGGAGATAAGAGGAAACACAGAAACCAACAAAAGAACAAGATAATTCCAAAATGCCATGAAGCCAAGAAACAAGGGTTGTGGCACAGAATGACAGGCGAGAGCTACGTTAGAAAGGAGTTGAGACCTGACTGACAAGAAGAAGCCAAGCTTGGGAAGAATTCCAGGCAGGTGGAACAGCAAGTGCAAAGGCCCTGGGATGGGAAGGTGTGTTGGAGGCATAGCAAGGAGACCAGTGTGCCTGGAGCCGAGTGGCTGATGGCGGGAGGGGAGGAGATGAGGTCAGAGGGGTGTGCGTGGCCAGGTCGTGCAGAGCCTTGTGGGCTGTTGCGAGGACTATGGCTTTGACCCTGTGGGAGAAGGAAAGCACGGGAGGGTGGTGAGCAGAGGAGAGACAGGTTCAGACTAATATGGATCCCTCTGGCTGCTGTGCAGGGAGCAGACTGTGGGCAAAGGTAGGAGAGAGGCTGAGAGGGGGCAACTGCAGCTGTCCGGGTTGGGGGTGAGGGGTAGCAATGGAATGGGGAGAAAGAGTGGGTATGTTTGGGAGGTAGAACTATTAGGGCTGGCAGGCAGTGTTGTTCTGCTAAATGTTTTAACAATTGGCTCTCAAAAACAAAAAACAAAAAACCCAAACAAACAAAAAAACAAGCCCTGATTTGCAGCCAGCAACTACCAATTTCTCTGGTGTAAACTCTCCTACTGTGGCCAATTTTAAGCTGATCACGTGACATCATACAGAGCTGGGCAATGGGAGGAAACGTGCAGTAGCACATCGTCATGTAGCATTTCCACCATACAGATACAATAGATGAAAATAACTTCAAGAACATAGAAAATAGTAAGTGTAGTAAAATAATTAGAAAGTGATAGTTCTGAGTATTTATTCCCTATGTTTTAAATATAATGTATTTAATTGTAAGGGTTTTTAAAAAAATTATTTAATTTATTTATTTTTGGCTGCGTTGGCTCTTCCTTGCTGCGTGCGTGCTTTCTCTAGTTGCGGCGAGCGGGGGCCAGTCTTCGTTGCGGTGCGCGGGCTTCTCATTGCGGTGGCCTCTCCCGCTGCGGAGCACGGGCTCTAGGCACGTGGGCTTCCGTAGTTGTGGCTCGCGGGCTCCAGAGCGCAGGCTCAGTAGTTGTGGCGTATGGGCTTAGTTGCTCCGCGGCACGTGGGATCTTCCCGGACCAGGGCTTGAACCCTTGTCCCCTGCTTTGGCAGGCGGATTCCTAACCACTGCGCCACCAGGGAAGCCCTAATTGTAAGTTTTTATAATTTACTTTTAACAACATAATATAGTATATAGTATATGATATATACTATATTATGTGGTATATTATACAAATAATGTATAAAATATATAAAAATACGTATATGTATTATATAAATAAATTTATTATACACATAATACATATTTATTATGTATTATGAATACATATGAATATATACAAATACTATAAATACTATAATATAATAATGTTTACTGATGGCTCCCGGATTCCTGAGACTTTGACTCTCTGTCCTGGCAGCCAGCAGGAGCAGGCACCAGCACACCACGGCTCGCAGGTGAATTGGATGTGAGGCTTGGTGGCGGGAAGGGGAGAATCCACGTTTTTTGTCTTGAGCACTTGGTGTGGGTTTTCCCAGGGCAGACAGGGGAGGAGCACGCTTTGGGGAGGGGTCATGAATCTGGGTTTAGACACAGTGTTTAGGCGCCTTTGGGACCTCCACAGGGCCAAGGTCCAGGCCCGTTAGGGGTAGCAGTGTGGGGTCCCCAGGGCCCCTGCGCCCCACTCGAGGTGGGGCAGGCTGCTGACCACTCCCTCCTGCGGCCCCTCAGCCCTCAACAGCCTGACGGGAGAGTTCAAGGGGAAATACTATCCTCTGAAGAGCATGACAGAGAAGGAACAGCAGCAACTCATCGATGACCACTTCCTGTTTGACAAACCCGTGTCCCCGCTGCTGCTGGCTTCAGGCATGGCCCGAGACTGGCCCGATGCCCGTGGCATCTGGTGAGGCCCCCCTGCCCTATGGCCCCCTTCGCCCCTGCCTCCTCCAGCCTTCCCGTGACTTTCCACCAAAGCCAAGACCATAACAGTAATTATCCAGAATCATCTTGCCCTCCACCCCTGCCCACCCTGTGATCTGCATGTCACATTTTGGGAAACTTGAAACTTAGACTTGAACCAGACTCCCTGGATTCAAATCCCAGCGCAGCCACTTACTAGCTGTGTGACCTTTGGCACATGATTTAACATGTCTCTGCCCCCAGTTTCCCCATCTATAAAATGGCGATCATGATAATTCATAGCTTTTGGGGTTCTTGTGAGGATTAATTGAGTTAATTTATGTAAAGTATTGGAAAAAGTGCCTGGTATATAGTAAGTGCTCATATTGGCCATTAGTATGATTTTTATTACCAGCTGTTGTTGCTAGCTGGGCTTTCCATGAATCTTTGAATCCCTGATTCTGATAGTCAAAGATTTTAAAAGGTTTTGAGGACCTAGGTTTCAAAAGATTTGGAGAGTGTAGGTTGTAAGATTTCAAGACTTTAAATATTTTTAGATTCCACTAATTTCCGATTCTGTGATTCAGTGGTTTCAAACATTTCCAGATCCTGGAGTTTTACAGTTCTAAAACTCTTTCTGAGATGCTACAATGTGATGGGAAGATTTATCAATTCTGAATCCTGGCTTCCGTTTTTCAAAGATTCTGAGATTCTAAGAGTCTATAATGTTCAAAGAATTAAGACCCTAAAAGTCACTGATCCCAGGATTCGAGATTCCACAGGTCCAGTGACATTAGAGTCTACAGGTGTTAGCTTCTGAGACTTTGAGGTGCTCCCACCTCTTGCCCTTCAGGCCCGCTGCCCCCTAGCGGTGGGTAAGTGTTTGCAAGACGCAGGGGAATGGGGTTCCCGCGGAAATGATTCCTCGGCCTTTTGCCGCGCCCGACCTAGGCACAATGACAACAAGAGCTTCCTGGTGTGGGTGAACGAGGAGGACCACCTCCGAGTCATCTCCATGGAGAAGGGGGGCAACATGAAGGAGGTTTTCCGCCGCTTCTGCGTGGGGTTGCACAAGGTAGGTGCCTGCCTCTCGCGTGACTCCACGTGACCACCCCAGCTGCTTTCCGAGGCCCCTCCCCTCGGAACCCGGCTCCTCCCTATACCCAAGCCACGCCCCTCAGCACCCGCCCCACTCGCTTTCCAAGGCCCCGCCCTTTGAGAAACCGGCCCCACCCCTATGTTCAAGCCCCGCCCCTACGAACCGGCCTTCCCGGCGTCCTCAAGCCCAGCCCCCTTTAGAATCCTGCCACCACCTGTGCGGTCGGGCCCCTCCCCTCAGAATCTCGTGCCTCCAGGTCTTCCAGACCCGCCCCCTCGGAATCCTACCCCTACTGACATTCTCACACCCTGTCCCTCCGAACCCTGTCCGGGTTGTGGGTGTATTTGGGGGCGCCCGCCGGCGCTGATCCCAGGTCCTCTCCCTCTACCTCAGATTGAGGAGATCTTCAAGAAAGCCGGCCACCCCTTCATGTGGAATGAGCACCTGGGCTACGTGCTCACCTGCCCATCAAACCTGGGCACCGGGCTGCGTGGAGGCGTGCATGTGAAACTAGAGCACCTGAGCAAGCATCCCAAATTCGAGGAAATCCTCACTCGTCTGCGCCTGCAGAAGCGGGGCACAGGTGCGGCCCACATCCCCTCCTGTGGCCTCTGCGGCTGGCCCTTTGCGGCGGCTGAAGGGGAGGTGGGGCATCCCCACGAGTTCTGGGGGTCGGCAAGGGCTGCCCTTCTGTGAGCTTCAGTTCCTTCCTCTGCAAATAGGCATCAGCACGCCTTATCTCAGATGAGTCAATATACCATCATGGTTATATAATTAATATACACTGTGTATGTCCCTGGCCGCCTAGGGACCTCACTTTCCCATCTGTAAAGGGGAGGATGGTCAGGATTCGACCCCAGGCAGCCCGGCTCCAGAGCTCAACTCTGTTACCCACCATGTTGGATGGTCGAGGGGTGAGGTACCTAAAGCCGGAGATGTGGGCCCGTGAATAGACAGACGCTTAGGAAACTGCGTGCACTTAACCTTTACACAGTAGGCACTCACTCAGTACGTGCGGCAGTCGCCGTTGGCACGGGGGTTGCGTCCCGGGCCCCGCTCCTGCATCTCTGCTCGCTCCTTAGCCCCTGCCTCCTATTCCCACAGGTGGCGTGGACACGGCCGCCGTGGGCTCAGTGTTCGACGTGTCCAACGCCGATAGGCTGGGCTCGTCGGAGGTAGAACAGGTGCAGCTGGTGGTGGATGGTGTGAAGCTCATAGTGGAGATGGAAAAGAAGCTGGAAAAGGGCCAATCCATCGACAACATGATCCCCGCCCAGAAGTAGGCGCACTGCCCGCCCGCCGCCGACTGCTGGAGCCCCAGCCAAAGGGAGGACCCGGCCCACCGGAGGCCCGCCCTTCAGCCTTTGACCCGCCCCTTTATCCCGGAGTCCCGCCGATAAAGGTTTAGTCTACCCGGGGCTCTAGCCACCCTCTTTCGAGTTCCAGTTCCAACCAGAGTTCCAACCAATGGGCTCCATTCTCTGGGTTCTGGCCAATGAATAACCTCCCTTATGCTCTCCTCTCCTTTTCCCTGAGCTCCGCCCACCATCAGGAGCTCTGGCTAATGGAGAGCACCCTAGCTCACCTGGGGCTCATGCTTTTTCTCCGTTCAAAGCAACAAATAAAAGCAATGGTGGCCTTAGCGTTGTGCGCCATAGTTATTGGGGGGGGGGGGAGGGAGGAGGAAAAGGAGGAGGAAAGACTTTTGTAATTGGCTACTGTGTGACCTCGAAGTGGTTTGCCGTCTCTAGACATGTCCTAGGGCTAGACATGCTTTATCTCATCTCTAAAATGAGGCAAAGTTAGGGTACAGAGTCTAATACAAACATTACAAAGCTCTATGGGGAATCTGAGACCCGGAGAGGTGTGGTCCAGTGTCACACCGCCGAGCTTGGGCCCTTCCCAACCTCGGCTCCCAATCACTCACGCTCAGATCTCAAACACAGGGTCCTCGCGAGGGAGAAACAGAGGCCAAAGAAAATGTCTGAGACTTGAATTTGGCCCCCCGGCCTCCGGTTTGAGACCTCCCATGCATCTCATCACTGTCTACTTCATTATGCTTTTCACTGGCCTCCTTCTGTGCGATCTGACTTCAGCCCTCTACAGCTGCTAGCAGTCTTTCCAACTTTCCTTACTTTGCTCGAGAACCTGCCATGGCTCCCCACATCGCCTAGAACGCTCTCGTATTAAGTGCGATTCTTCAAGGCCAAACAAATTCATACCATTTGCTGAAGGCTCATCCTTCTAGTTCTTTTCCCATGATTCCTCTATATACTCTTTTGTTCCTTACACCCTGCAATTCCCACCTTAATGTCTGCCCAAGCTGTTTCCTCCTCCAGACTGGGGCTTGGGTCAGAGCATACCTGTGAAGTCTTTAAGGATAGGACTTTCGGAGAGCTTGGTCCCAGGAAAGAGCAGGAAGGGGCCTTGGGGTCGCGTGTGGGAGAAGCTGGTAATAGACGTCAAGAAACATCTGAACATGTATTGGGTGTTGGCCACGTCAATCACTTCTACTTGACCCAATAGGCTGAGGCCTCCATTTGCTAGGGCATAGCACGTGGGCCCCTAAAGAGACAAAGGCCTCAGAAGAAAAGGTGAGGCAGTTAAGAAGACAGAGCCCCCAGGGACCTGGAGGAGGCACTTTTTCAAACCTTGTCACATAGGTAAAGGGCCCTTAGAGATCAAGAACTCTCTCCATTTTCCAGAGGGGAAACTGAGGCCCGGGGATGTCAGAGTTCCCAGAGAGATTACCAAAACAGAAAGGTTAGAAGAGACCCCAAAGGTCAAAGCACGCAGGGCCTGTTAGACATGGGGATGCCCTTTACAATACGGTCCCCAAATGAAGATCCCATCACTAGTCCCAGCTCCACCCCTGAGGCCACACAGACCACACACACTCCAGCCAGTAAGGTCTGAGCCAGCCGAATCCAGAGTCCAGGCACTTGTCAGCTACCATGCCTGTCCCGCCCATTTTGCCTCATAAGGCTGAAGTCCACCCCTTCTCTCCTCACCTTCTGTCCGGTCCTGACCTCCTCGCTACTATTCTGACCTGATTCCTTCCCTCCATTCACAGCACAAACCTGCCCCTGCCTCTCCCTTACTCACAACCTTGCCATGGCTCCCCAGTACCCTTGGTACAAAGCCCAGGTGCCTCTCCGCAACCATCAAGGCCCTGCCAGCATCTCCAGCCTCATCTCTCACAGTGACTCTATACTCACTCAAGTCATGTGTCATTTGCTGAAGGACCTGTACGCTCTCTGGCTTCCCAGCCATTGTACACGCTGTTCCCTCTGCCTAGAACACGTGACCCACACCCCGCCATGTCTGGTTAGCTGCTCATCGTTCTCTCCATCACAGCCAAGCTGTTCCTCCCAGGAAGCCCTCCCTGGCTAGGGCAGTCTCCCCCTTTGCACTCCTGCGGGCTCTGGACTCCCCCATACCAGCCCTGCCCACTCTGGATCACTGAGGACACGGCTGTCTCCTCCACTGGACCGTGAGCCCCACGAGGGCAGGGCTGGGGCTATTTTGGTCACCACTGTGTCCCCAGCACAGGGCTGGGCACAAAGGAAGCCCTCCGGGATTGAGGTTTCGTGACAGGGTTGGTTCCCCCGACACACACCTCATTTTTCTACCCTCTCAACCGTAAACACTTCTCTTTCAGCAGAGTCCTATTCTGGCCTCACTCATGACAGGAGTTTGGCTCTGCCCCAGACCCTGAATTTTTCAACACTGGCCACTCTTTAATCTTTACCACCCTTCATTTCTCATTTGACTTTCCTGTCAGCTCCGTGAAGAATACAACAGTTGACCCTACTATGCTCTAATTGGGCAATTGAGGCAGTTTGACTAAGTCTCTTCCCTGCATGCAACCCTCCATGGCTCCCCAGTGTCCTCGGATGAAAGCCCAGCCTGCTCACTTTGGCCCACAAGGCCCTGGGTGAAGCAGCCCCGCCCTCTTGCACTGGACAGCCCTCTACTGCTTAAGTCTATCATGCTTCCACTTCCCTTCTCCTGCTCCTGACACCTTGACTTTCCTTTGGGGAGCCCCTTCTAAGTCCAGTTGTAGGCACAGGCCACTCCAGAGTCACAGCGACTGGTCCAGGGACGATCACATGACTTTAAGCTCAGCAGACTTTCTGCTGCAGCAACTAAGCTGGAAGGATGAAAGCTTGGAACTGCTGGCATCATCATTGCCATCAGGGAGTGCCTACTGGATGAAACTACTAGAATGAAACTCACACTGAAAAAAGCAGAGGTGAGCTGGCCTGCTGCCTAGATCCAGATGTACCTGAAGTCAGGCACCCCTGGCCTATGAAATGAGCAAACAAATACCTTTTTGCTTAAGTGTAGATGGATTCTGAGTCCTAATACAGCATTTCTCTTGCTAATTCTCCACCCACCCCCAACACAGCAGCCACCCTGAAATTACCCACAGTTCTCTGAGCTATACCATGCACTTCCACTTCCAGGCTTGTGCCCAGGGCATACCTAATACCTGGTCAACTCCTATTCATCCTTCAAAGCCCAACTCTGGCACCAGTTCCTCTGGAGTGCCTTCCCCAAACCCCCTCACCTTCTCTTCTGTGGCCCCCAAAGCAATGGTTTCTCTAGTGTCTATCAGAACCCCCCCACAATAGACAGGGGCTCCCTGTGTCTCCGTGTCCACACTGGGCCTGGCATGGAGTAGGCACCGGTCAATGACTGTTTATTGAATAAATGTACTGCTGGAGTAAGAAGTGGCTTAGAGTCCAGTATAACATGTGGGTGGGTATGTGAATGGATGAATGGGGGTCCGATATAGGAACTGGGGCCTCGTGGATGAGGCCGAGTCCTGTCCTGCCCTCTTCCACAATCATCCTTGACCCTCACACCCCCACTACTCCCATTCTGCAGATGAGAAAACCGAGGCTCAGAAAGGAGAAACCACTGGCCCAGTCACACACCTCCTCTTCATCTCACTTGCAGGTGAGGGCAGGGAAGGAAGACCCCAGGGTCAGCGTGGGAGAGGGGGGACTTCCTAAGTTTATTGGGCAACAGGCTGCAGGTGAGGGGCTGACAGGAGGAGGGTGGGGCTGTAATAACTTAAAAACCGGAGGTGAGAGCGGCAGCTCCTCGGGAGACCTCTGCAGAGGGGAGGGTCCGGGGGTATTTACAAGGATTTGTACAAAGTGCCCCGCGCCAGCCTGGGGCAGGAAGGGGGGGTTCGAGCAGGAGGGGATGGGGAGGGGAAGGAATCTGCCTCTCTGACCCCCACTCCCGACCCCACCCACCCCAGTTCTCCAGCCTTTAGGCTCAGCAACTCTTCTTGCCCCTGCCCAAGGCCTAATTCTTGAGCTGTTGGGGGGGAATGGAAGTTTCCTGTTTCCCTTTCTGCCCCCGCCCTGCCCCCAAAGTTTCCTCAGGTGCCCCGAGGCAGGGTGAGGGGGGACAGGACAAGCTGGAGGCTCCAGGAATGTGCCAGCTTTCCCTGCTAAGCCCCTTTGCTCTTCTCTCCTGCCCAGCGGCCCCAGAGAACAGCAGAGGGGACAATCTCTGCCCCCAGATCGATTTCAGGGAAACTGAAGTGATGACAAAGGGAGAATCCCCTCCTTGATCCCCTTTCTCTCCTGCCGAAGCGAAGTAGGAGAGGAAAAGAGGAGGGGACCCAGGGCCGTGACGGCTCAGAGCTCGAGGTCATTGGAGATGCGGGTGACGAGGGTGCGGAAGGCCAGGGCAGTGCCCGCCACGCGGCGGAAGAGAACTCCTCGCAGGCCCGGCCGGGGCAGCTGGCAGACCTCCACTTCAAAGTGGGACAGGGGCTCGGGCCCGCCCGCACCCCCGTGCAGGCAGGCCAGCAGGAACGGCTGGGGCTGGCGGCAGCGGCAGCGGGCGGCCGCCGTGGCCTGGCGCAGAGCTGCCATCAGGGCCTCGGGCGGGCGCGAGCTGGTCAGCTTCACACTCCAGGGGAATCGGAGCAGCCGGGGGGCGGTTTCCGTTTGATCCCAAGGTAGATGGCAACTGAGGTGGGAAGATATTAGGGGTTAAAGATGGGGGAGAAGAGGAAGGTAACCCACTGTTCCCACTTTGGGACAGACTCCAAGGACAGACTCCCTGCCTAACAAAGAAATGTCTCGCCTAAAATACCAAGAGTGTTCCCCTTGAGAAGCACTGCAGATCTAGTCTTTCTGGTTTAGGTGGGGCATGAACACAAGGGTGAACACATGACTCACTTCCGGTCAATGAGAGCATGCAACCAATCAGTGATTGGTTCAAAGATGAGCATACCACTAAGTCTGACCAATCAGAATACTCCACCCTTCTGGTCCCAGGCATTGGTTTAGGGATGGACATGTGACCCATTTCCAGCCAATGAGATTCGGTCCTGGGACTGTTGGAACTGCCGGGGAGGCTCTTTATTTCCACTTGGGTTTCTACAATGGCCCAGAGCTGTTGGCAACCCTTGTGCCTCATTGGATGAGAGGGGAAAGGAGGTGTGGTGTCAACAGGGGGAGGAGTGGGTTAGAGATGGGAGAGGCTGAAGTTAAAGATGGTCAAGGAATAATGCTCAGAGATGGAGGTGGAAATGAGAGGAAATCAAGGGGGCGGGGGTGGGTAAGAGGAGCCAGCAGAGAAGGGAGGGTCATAGGGACATTTCAGGAAGTTGGCCTTGGAGGATGAGGATGAGGCTTGGGCCCCATCTAAGGGTCTGGTGGGGGGGTGAGGAGAGGTACTTACACAAGTGGGGTCTGAGACAGGCAAAAGGGGAGGGGCTGGTGTGGCACTCAGGGGAGGCACATGCACTCACCTTGTGACCTCAGGTCCCCCGATTCTCTCAGGTTCGTCTGTGACCCTAGGGGAGGGGAGGGGGGAAGAGTGACTAATCTGGACATAGGGGCCTCTCCCTCAACCCACTGGCTCCAGGACTCTGGGCAGGCCCTGCCTCAGCCCTGGTCCCTCCCTGCTGTATGGAGCTGGGCTGGGGAGGGCTGGGAGTCAGGATTTGATCTCCCTCTCCATGCCCAGAAGTGGAACCCTGTTTGAAATGGTTAGTGCAGGCTGGAGGAAAGATACTGAAGGATTTGGAAGACAAAAGAGGGGGGTGGGGGTGGGCAGAGACACATACCTACATATAGAAGGACACACACACACACACACACACACACACACACACACACACACACACACACACACACACACACCCCTCCTTCAGGCTGTACTCAAATGAAACCTCCTTAGTGAGGCCTGCCCCATTTAAAACTGCACTCTCCCTTCTCCACACCCCTGACCCCCCCTTCCTTGCTTCCTTTTTCTCCTTAGTACTTGTCACTACCTGACAGTATATATATTTTACTTATTTATTGTTTACTGTCTGGGTCCCCTAGTAGAATGTCCTGGGCAGGGATTTTATCCCTTTTGTTCACTTTACTCTGGGCCCACGATGGTGCCAGGCACACAGTAGACACTCACAGAATAGTAATAGTAAATATTTATAAAGCATTTTCCAAGGCAAGATTTTAAGCTCAGTCCATGCATCACCTCACTTAGTGATATACCTCACCGCACAACAACCCTATGAGGAAGGTACGGTTATCACTATCCCCATTTTAGGGAAGGGGAAAGTAAGGCCCAGAGAAGTTGAGTCATTTGCTTAAGGGCACTCAGAAGAGCTCGGGTCTGAACCCCAAGAGTCTGGCTCCAGAGGCCAGACTATCGTTTATTAACTGAGTGAGGAAATGAACAACCGGAGCCCCTACCCGACTCACAGCGCCCCCTCCCGCCAGGCCCGCACACAGGTCAGACATGCAGATAAGAGAGGCAGAGCCAGTGAAAGCAGAGGGTGGAGGGGACTTACTGATCTTGGATCCCTGGGGCAGAGAGGCGCCCGAAACGCAGCGGTTAGAGTTCTGCCGTTTAGAGGGATCGAGGGTAACCCTGCAGCGTGAGGAGGGAGGTGAAGGGTGATGGAGGAAGAGGAGGAGACGTGGGGATACAGAGGCAGAGTAGAGCAGAAGACAGGTTAGGCCCCGTCAGCCCCCCCATCCCGCTCCCCAGACCCCACATCCCGTGGGGCTCACCTTCGGGTCAGTTTGGAGGTCAGCTTGGTGAAGAGGTTGGTGGTGGGGCGGGGCCGCCCAGGGGGCAGGGGTGTGGCCTCATGGGCCAGTGTGGGAGAGGCGGGGGGCCCATTCTGCACGCCCCCACCTGCCCCGCCCCCTGCCCGCCTGTCCCGGACCTGGCCACCGTGGAACGTGCTGCGGATGGTGGAGCCGCGTGCCAGGCGGCTCCGCTCCCCTGACGGGGGAGCCAGGCTGTGACTGGAGGGGGAGGCGGGGGGCACCCGTGGGGTCCCCGAGCTGTGGGCAGAGAGGTACAAGTCAGGGTGGGGCCTTGAGGCAGGCCAAGTCCCCAGCCCCCTGCTTCTCCACTGGTCGTTCCTGAGATCAGAAACCTCTAGCAACCTGGGGCTCAGAGACAGGGCTGCTGTGTACGTCGTGCAGGCGGTGCACTGTGCAGCCCTAGTATTGTCTTACCTCCCCGTCTCAACTCCTAAGTTGTCCCTCCTTCAAACTACCCTTTCTTTAAACTCTGCCCCCTCCAATCTGTCCCCTATCCCAATTCTCCTCTCTCCAAACTCGGCAATTGAATAGATTCAGATACATTTTTGGATGAATCCCTTGCTATTTGCCATCCAAACCTCAGGAACCAAACCAAGTGTGCAAACACTTTGCTATTATTCAATCGTGGGAAAGGAATAGATGTGAACATCAAGGGGACCTACATTCATTATGAAAACGTTTCAACAGGTGAACAGAAAGAGGAAGGCACCCTCTCCCTAACTCTCTCAAGATGCTGTGTGGGCAGAGGTGGCTCCACTAGCCCAGGACCCTCCTCTAGGCCCTCTGAGGCTCCCAGTCCTGACAGCAGGAGCCAGACCTCCAATTTCTATCCTAGGGAGCCGGGACCAGCCTGGATCTCAAAGAGGGAGCCCTGATTGGCAGATACCACTACCTCTCTCCCAGAATCCATACACCTTGTTTTACTCTTAGTGACCAAACCCCTTAGAGTATGAACATTGCACATGGCTGCCCAGCCAGATACTACATTTCCCAGCCTCCCTTGCAGCTAGGGGTGGTCATGTGACCATGCTCTGGCCAACAGAATATAAAGAGAAGTGCTCTGTACCATTTCTGGGTCACGCCTCTAAAAAGAAAGCAGTTTGCACTCCACTTTCTTTCCACCCTACTTGCTGGTTGGGAAATAGTGGCAATTGGTGCAGTGGCCTCAGATCCAGAGCTGGAGCTTCATGTTGAGACTGGTCCTGAATCCTTGGAGGACCCTGCCTCCTACCTCTGGATGGTTGCATCACAGAGGACTAAACCTCCATCTCATCCACTGCACTCTGGGGTCTTTTCATTCCTGAATCTATAATCTAACTATACACTTATCTCTCGGCCAGAACTGGGAGGCTATATATTATAGTGGTTACAAGTACAGATTCTGGAATCAGTCTGGAATCTCTTTGCTCCTTGACTTACCAGCTGTGTGGCCTTGGACAAGTTACTTAACCCATCTATGCCTCATTTCCTCAGCTGTAAAATGGAGATAGCAGGATCGACCTCATAGAATTGTTAGGGGCATTCAACTAGCTAATGTACAGAGGCCTGGCACATGGTTACTGCTTGAAAAATGTTGGCTGTTATTATTTTTATTTAACAACCACAAAAAAGCTCGTATTCATCAAATGCCTTCTGTGTCTCAGGCCCTGTGCCAGGTACGAGGACACACCTGATCTCCACTGGATCCCTCTAATAGGGTCTGGAGGCAGAGAACAGCAGCCCCATCTTACACAGGAGGAAATGGAGGCTCAGATACCTGCCAAAGGGCTAAGAGGCAAGATTCCAACTCGGAGCTGAGTAGCCACAGAATCAATGCCCTCAGCCACTCCATTACCTCGCCCCCACCAAAGAGTAACATCTGTTTATCAGGTGCTTCCCAGAGTGCACCTCGGCGTCATGCCTGCCAGTCCCGGTGGGCGGCAGTGTCATTATCCTGAAGTCTGCCCCACTCCCAGACTTGAACTGGGATGTGAACCAATTCATTCCCTTTTTATGCTCCAGCCAGTCTGTACTGGTTTCCCTCACATGCTAGCTGAAAGAGACCGAACAGACTCAGGCAAAGAAGTTTGAAACCCAGCCAACCAGAGGATGTTGAAGCTGTGACAATCTGGGGCTTCTCTCCAGCTCTAAAAATGGATCATTCAAAAAAAAAAAAAGAATCAACTCAGGTTCCCAAGGCTCGTAGGCAGAGAATGGGTCAGACTGCTTTCCTGGTGCTGACGGCTAATTAATTAAGGGTGGAGGATTTTCAGGGGAGTCTGGGAGAGGGAGGACGTGGGTAGATTCTGCCAAGGGAAGGGCAGACACAGACTCCCCAGTCCCCATGGCACCCCTTCCCCGCATCTATCATCTGAGATCAAGGGGGGCCCTGCTCACCTACACCCCACTGCCCCCTCCCTGTTGCTGCCCTCCCTCCATACCTGTTTTCTTTGCCATTTGGCAACAGGGATGGGCGCTCAGCCCCTGGGCGTTCTGTGCAAACGTAGGTGTTTCTGCGGGTCATCATGCTGGGGGGGAGGTTATTCTGCAGGAGACAAGGCCAGGAGGAGAGTGAGGGAGCAAAGGGATACCCCTTAATCCCCCCTTTTACCCTCTCTGGCCTCCCTCATTAGGAACGGGGCGGGGAGGACTTCCCTGGCGGTCCAGTGGTTAAGACTCCGTGCTCCCAATGCAGGGGGCCCGGGTTCGATCCCTGGTCGGGGAACTAAGATCGCGCATGCTGCAAGGCGCAGCCAAAAAATAATAATAATAAAAAAATAAATAAAAATAAAAGGAACGAGGCAGGGGCCTGTGTGTGAACTGAAAGTGAGTAGGTGGTTTATTGTACTTTGGCTAAAGACATGAAGGGTTAGTGGGCCATCCCAGAATGTAGGCTGAGAGTCATAGAAGGCCTTGGAGCTGGGAGGAGAGAAGGTCAGGGAAGGTTCCCAGGGGGCAGCCTGGCCCCTCTCTCCTCTCCCAGCTCTCCCCCACCTCCAGCCACATCAAACTTTGAAAAACATACTTATTCATGCCATGCTGTCTCTCCTCATAAAGGCCTTTGCACATGCTGTCTTATCTGCTTGGATATTCCTCCTACCTTTCCCTCTGACTCACTCTTAGCTATCTTTCAGGTGTCAGTTCATAATATATCCGCGCCCTGGCCCCAGGCTGAGTCAGCTACCTTCTTTGCACTCCCTGCTACAGCCTTGATCACTCTGAGTGACCACATCTGTTCACACATACATCCCCACCCGCTACTGCACGGAGCTCTCCGAGGACAGGAATGGCAAATCAGGATTCTGTTGCCTCACAAAATGTGTTGGAAAGCGATCCCTCTTTCTTTCCTCTGGAAGTCTGCCTAAGTTGGGTATTATTCCTTCTTTCAGTGTGTGGAAGACTTCCACCAGCTTAAAGCCATCTGGGTCTGGAGTTTGCTTTATGGGAAGATGTTGATACTGTTCAGGTTTTCTATTTCTTCTCGTGTCAGTTTTGGTTAACTGTGTTTTTAAAGACATTTGTCAATTTTGTCTAAGTTGTCAAATTTATTGGCATAGAGTAGTTCCTAATACCATCTTACTACCTTTTTATGTTAGAACAAAGTTCTCTTTTTCACTTCTGATCGTGGTAATTTTGTGTTTGCTGTAGTTTTTCTTTCTTTTTTTTTTTTAATTGAAGTATAGTTGATTTACAATGTTACGTACTGTCTTTTTTATTAATTAGTCTTTCTAGGGGTCCATTGATTTTATTAATCTTTTCAAAGAATCAGACTTTGGCTTGTTGATTTTCTCTAGGGTACATCTGTTTTCTCCTTTATTGATTTCCTTTCGTCTCTTTATTATTTCCTTCATTCTACTGCTTTTCTGGGCGGGGGGTGGGGTGGTGGTGTAGTTTGCTGTTCCTTTTCTACTTTCTTAAAGTGTGGGTTTATTTCAACAATTACAACAGCTCTCATTCATTGAGTGCTTACTGAGCCAGACACTGTGTGAAGACTGTACAAGATCCTCCCAACAACCCAAGTTCTTTGATGAGCTCATTTTCACAGGGTGGAATAATGAAGCTCAGAGAGGGGAAGTTACTTGCTCAGGGTCACACAGCTCATCAGTGAAATTCAAACTCCGGTCTATGTAGCTTCAGCATCCTGACCACCTTCCTGTAACTTGTCTCCACCCTTGTCTCTGATGATGAGGATATTTTGGTTCCCTTAGCTTGTATTATATTATTCTAAGGAGCTGTAGAAGCAAGAAAGCCAAATGCTACATTCCCCAGAAACTCCTCTGCAGCCCAGGTTCTGGATATGAATGGGTTCTGCCAATCTTTGCACTCATGAAGATCTGGAAGGTGGAAAAGGGGTGGCAGCCACTTTCCTGCCCCCTTTGACTGGGGCTCACACAGGCAAATCCGTGAGATGAGGGTCTTTGCTTCAGCAGGGCACCAGTGCCGGTTCTCCAGACTTCTGGGCAGCAGAGGCTCTTCTTCTGGAGAATGAAGTTTCTGAGTCTTGCACTGCAGCCATGACCGTATGTTCTTGAATTCAACAGAGCTAGAGGTGGCCTCAGAGGTGGCAGCTCCCTTGGTGGGTCAATTCTGCTGTGGCAATATGTCATTCTTGTAGGTCTTGTCTATTGCCTGCCCCTCCAGCCCTTCCTACAATTGTGTAAACACCACACCTAATTCCCCGTATTAAATCCTTCCCGTCGAAAGCACAGAGTACTTCTTTCTGACACTGAATCCTAATTTATACACTAGAATCAAGCACAAGCTTAGGCAGAGAGAGCACTCAATAAATGTCTGTTGAGTGAATGACTGAATGGATAAAACAAAGAGTCCCGTGTGGTGGTCTGGGGAACAGGATAGGAAACGGCAGAGTCTGAAAAATGTGACCCAGGTGGCATCGATAGGCTGGGCCACAGGTGGTGGCACCCCTGGTCCCATCCCCCAGCCCCTCCACTCACAGGGGTGCTCGTACTGTCCTTCCGCCGCTCTGGGATCTCTGCCTTGTTGGGGTTGTGGGCGCTGCTGACCATGGGGCTGGAGGGGGGCAGCCCTCGGCTCCCGCTCCCCGCGGCACTGCAGCTCGCCTTCCGGCCTGGCAGTCGCTCCTCCTTCAGCTCCGCCTCCCCTGTGCTGGTTGGGCTGCGCTTGGGGTGCAGGGGTGCAGGGGATGGGCCACCTGGTAGAGGGAGGGGACAGTTTAGGGTTGGCGTCACCTGGAAAAGCCAGAACCGACTCCAGATGATCCTTAGGACCTTAGAATTCCTCACATAGGTTACAACCTTTGCATGGGCTATTCTGATAACATCTAAGTGACAACATATATACTGACCCAGAAGCTCCACATAAATGACATGACACACATACAGGTTATTCACTGCATCCTTTTTTTTTTTTTCAGGCCAAAAGATTGGGAACAGGCTAAATGCCCCTTAATATGGGAATAACTAAGTAAGTCAAGATATTGTCACACAATGGAGTACTATGCAACTATAAAAAACGTTCCAATACAGAAAGATTTTCAAGATAGACTGTGAAGTAGAAAAGGCAAGGCAAGGTATGAGGTCTACAGTGGGCTATCATGTGTATAAAAAGGGGGAAGGACTTCCCTGGTGGCGCAGTGGTTAAGAATCCGCCTGCCAATGCAGGGGACACGGGTTCAAGCCCTGGTCCAGGAAGATCCCACATGCCGCGGAGCAACTAAGCCCGTGCGCCACAGCTACTGACCCAGCGTTCTAGAGCCCATGAGCCACAACTACTGACCCTGCGCTCCACAACTACTGAAGCCTGTGTGCCTAGAGCCCGTGCTCCGCAACAAGAGAAGCCACCGCAATGAGAAGCCCGCGCACCGCAGTGAAGAGTAGCCCCTGCTCGCCACAACTAGAGAAAAGCCCGCGCGCAGCAGCGAAGACCCAACGCAGCCAAATAAATAAATAATAAAATATAAAAAAAAAAAAAGGGGAAAAGTGTTTAACTGTATCTATTTATCTATACTTGTTTATAAATGAACATTGCCCAAAGGCTATCATTTCTATTAAAAGGAGAGAATATATTTTTATAGTATATTAATATATTAATATTGCATTTATCCATCTTTATGCATTTAAAAATTTTTCTTTTTCTCCTTCTTTTCACATCTGTCTCTTTATATATTTATATATGAATGAAACTTCTCCGAAAGAATTGATATAAAACCGGTAACAGCGGCTGCCTCCAAGGAAGACTGGGGGCTGCGAGATACGTGTAGGACAAAGACTTTTTTACCACCTACCCTTCCTGCGCTATCAAGTTTTGAAGGATGTGAGTGTGATAGTTTCAAAAACAAAACAAAACAAATTTTGTTCTTTAGAACATCTTGGGAATTTACAGTTTTAGAACCTGGGGGTTAAACGTGTTCTAGAACTTCAGAGAGTCAGAACTTCTGCATGTTAAATCCTCAGGAAACTTAATGCGCAAAAGTCCCAGAACCATAACAAGCTCTACAATGACGGACACAGGGCACTCATAAACCATCTTTTATCCCGAGAACCCCAGAACCCTGAAGGTCTCCGTGTGGGTTATTTTTAAAGGCTACCGTGTTCTAACCATAGGATGTTGGCGTCACAAGCTTCTTACGGACTCTCTGGGCCAATCTCGCTATTTTATAGGTGGGGAAAAGGAGATCCAGGGGAGGGGAATGGCTTGACCATCCAGAACAAAGCAGGTTCTGCTCAGGACTGATGCTAAGCTTCCCTGACTCCCCTCTTCCTGTACTAGTGCCCGTCCCAGAGTAAAGAATTTCACCCCTAGAGAGAAGTAGGGCTGCAAAAATAACGGAAAGTTGGAAATCACCTTGGCAGTTCCTTAACTGTTAAATGTAGAGTTACCATATGACCCAGCAATTCCACTCCTAGGTACATGCCCAAGAGAAATGAAAACACAGATCTACACAAAAACTTGTACATGAATGTACACAGCAATGCTATTCACAGTAACTAGAGGCGGAAACAACCCAAGTGACCCTCAGCTGATGAATGGATAAACAAAATATGGCATATCCATGCAATGGAATATTATTCGGCCATAAAAAGAAATGAAACACTGATACTGCTACGATACGGATGAGCCTTGAAAACATGATGCTAAGTGAAAGAATCCAGTCACAAAAGGTCACATACTGTATGATTCCATTTATATGAAATGTCCAGACTAGGAAAATCTACAGAGATAGTAAATAGATTAGTAGTTGTCAGGGGCTGGAGGTTGGGGTGGATGGGAGATTTGAAGTAGATGACTAAGGGTTATGGAGTTTCTTTATGGGGTATTGACAATGTTCTAAAGTTGACTGTGGTGAAGGATACACAAATCTGTGACTATGCTAACGCCACTGAACTGCACACTTTAAAGGTATGTGAATTATATCTCAATAAAGCTGTTAAAAAATAGTGGGGATGATTAACATTTGTTGAGGGTATAGGTAAGAGACCTCCTGGAAGTTCCCATGTCTCATTTGTGGTGGTAGTGGTGGTGGGTCTATTTTCTGCAGGGGATGAGATATCTGTTAGTTGCAGAATGTGGGATACAATCAGGTGTCTGCCCACTCCCTTCCCACTAGTAAGTAAGGAGGAGAGGCCAGAGGGCAGGCTCTCAGCAGCCATTTTGTACAATGTGTCATCCTGTGTCCTAGTCAAGTGGATTAATCCCAACTGGACCCTGATATCAAGTGGACCAAAGAGATTCCAGCTATTATTTGAGCTGGCCTCTAAAACCGAGTTGTAAGGAGTTAAGAGACTGGGAAAAAGATAAGGCAGGATATGTAAGAAAGAAAGAAAAACCCAGACGAGCAGAGAAGAAGCAAGACACAGAGTGTCTGCTCTGGGTCTGGCTGCTTTTCCAGCTTCTAATCCCTTACTGAGTCTGGCTGCCTCCAAATTTCATGCAATGTCCCTGCACCTTTATAAGACATTCCCCCCTTCGTTGCAGTTGGCTCGAGCAGGTTTCTGCTGCTTGCCAGCCAGAGAGCCCTGATGTAATGCAGGTCCGAGGCCCTGGGACCAGGGATGGCATGTGAGGGTGCGGGGCCGATACTTACAGAAGTCGCTATGCCTGCGCTGGCGGTGGTAGGTGGAGGAGGAACTCCGCTGCCCTTTGCTGTGGCTGGTGCCTTTGCTGGAGCTTGTTCCATTGGTGGTGTCGCTGGGCGCCCGCACCCGTGCCAGGGCCAGCCCCGGGGTGCCCCGGTCCCCACCCTCCTGCAGGAAGATGACAGACGAGGAACCTCAGACCCTGTCCCCTGTGCCCCAGAAGTCCCACCACCCCGGGTATCGCGCATCCCAAACGTCCCTGACGCCTTCTGACCTCAGTCTTCCTGCCCAGCAGGAGGTAGGTGGCAGTCACTTCGTTGTACTTCTGGCTGGTCAAGGCCTCTTTGATTTCTTCCCGCGTGTAGCCCATACCCACCATCACCTCTGGGAGAGGGGGATGGAGAGGAGGTTCAGTCTCCCCAGATCCTTCCCTTCCACTCGTTTCTGCATCACATAATGCCTGCTCTTTGGCTTGTCCAGTATCCATTCCTCCTTCTGCCAGCAGCACCCTGATTTTCCTTGGAACAACATTTCTTCCCAGCTCAGATCACCTGGCTGACTCCTGCCTGCTCCAAGCCCCAAGGGCAGGCATATAACTCAGGTCTGGACCATCAGAGTGTTCCATCCCCAAGGCCATACTGATTGGTTCAGGGTGGACAGATGACCCAGGTATGGCCAATCAGAATGCTCCATACCCAAAGCCACAGTGACTGGTTAGGGTGGACATATGACCCAGTTCTGGCCAATAAAAGTGTTCCATCCCCAAGGTCAAATTGACTGGTTCAGGAGTAGTCAATGGGCACCGCCCTAGGGCTTCTATTGGAACATTAGGAAAGTGGCTTCTCTTCCTGATGGGGTGTCCAGGCCACTAGGATATGCTGTTGTCAGCTTGCTCCTGGCAGGGAGAGCTGCCTGGGAAAGAAGCCACCACTGAGAAGATCCCTAACAACTGTCTCTGAGTACCTGGATCCAGCTGTGCCTGAAGGCTGATATACCCTGGCCTTTTCAGTTATGTGAATGAATAACATCACTTTTAGGTTAAAACACATGAAATTGCTGGTATTAAAATTTTTTGAGCTATTACAATGGCAATTACACATGGTTCAACCTATTATTATTATCTGGTTTAAGCCAGAATGGCTTGGGTTTTCTGTTACTTGCAACCAGGAAGTCCTGATTAATACAGTCAGATCTGATGGTGGCCTTGGTTTCCTCAGCTGTAGAATGAAGGTTACTGGATAGTTCCTAAGGGGCTCTTCCAGGGCTAATGCTTTTGGGGTCAAATGTCCAAGGGCTCCAGGCTGAAGGGACTGGGACCAAACGGGTGGAGGGTGAGGCATGTGCCAAGGTGGGAGTTTTTCTCAAACATGCAGATTACTGATGGCTTTGACCAAACTCTTCTGGAAGTGACTGTGATTTCTTGTGTCTTAATAGTCAAAGTTAACACAAAAGCACTTATTACATGCCTGATATAAGTGCTTTATATAAATCCATTCACTGACTATTCATAACAAACTTATGAGATAGGTTCTCTGATTATCCTGTTTTACAGATGAGGAAACAGAAGCACAGAGAGGGGAAGCCACTGGCCCTGGGTCACACAGCTAGAAAGTAGCGGCGCAGGGACTGGAGGCCAGACTTCTCTGCTCTCTCCAATTGCCTTGCAAACTTCTGTGATGCACTAACCAAAGGGGTAGGTGCTGGGAAGCTCCCACCCCTGGCTCTGCGGCCTATGGCTCTGCTCCCCCTGACCCTCACCGATTCGCTTGGTGTCCCCGAAGTCCTCCTCGGGCTCTGTGTATGGCTTCAGCTCCTCACCCTCATAGCCGATGTTGATCCATTTGTCTTTCATGATTTGCTACAGGAATCGGGAGCAGGACAGGGAAGGGGAAAGAGAGATGTCAGAAGGAACTGGGAAAAATATAGCTTCCCACCTCCCACGTAGGCCCCCAGATGGGGTTCCTGCCCTGCCCCGCCCCCACCTCCAAGGCCTAGCACCCCAGAATCAAGAGCTTCCTGAGAGCTAGCACCTCCTCGCCCCATCCCTCACCCACCCAGCTGAAGCCTCCTGATGCCACCCTCCCTCCTCCGCATCATCTGGGTCCCTGGCACCCTGTAATCACTCTAGGAGCTCATTAGCTAATTACTGGCATGTCGGGGAGTGGGCGAGGCTGTTTGGGGGGCAGTGTCAGGACGGGCCTGGGAGCCTTTTCCTGGGCTGCCTGTCTCCCCTCACCTTCCAGCAGCAGGTCGGGCACGGGAGAGGAATAGTGCCAGCCAAGAAGGCTTCAGTGGGAGGGGTGTGGGGCTGGAGGCTTAGCTTACCTCGAGGGTACAGCGTTTCGCTGGGTTCAGCACCAAAAATCTCCGCAGGATGCTCTCACAGTCTGTTGACATGTAGAAAGGGACCCGGTACTTCCCTCTGAGGACTCGCTCTCGCAGCTCCTGGGGGGACGGGGTTACTGGGGGAGGGGGCCCGCCCCGCCTCCCCACCCGTTTTCATTACACACACACACACACACATCTTTCTCCCAATCCCCCGACAAAAGTGATAGGAGCTCCAAGTCCCAGCCCTGATGCAGTGGGAAAAACCCCACCACTTTTTCTCGACCTCGGTTCCCATCTGTAAAATGGGAACGTTGTCATAGATGCAGCAGTTTTCAAAAAAGTTTTTTTAAAAAGCGATATAACTTTTCACTCTGAGTTAATCTTACAGAAAGGGTGAGTTCTATAAGCCAGATAAGAGGGGAGGTGGGTCGATGAGTCAGCCTCTGGGGCCTTAGTTTCCGTATCTGTAAACAGGGATCACAGCACTCATTTCCCAGGCTAGGGTAGGAGTGAGTTTGTAGAAGTAAATGCCTAGCACGAGTCATGCCCAGAGCAAGTACCTTTTTTTTTTTGACCGTGCCATGTGGATTGTGGGATCTTAAGTTCCAGGACCAGGGATCGAACCTGGGCCCTCGGCAGTGAAAGCGCGGAGTCCTAACCACTGGACCGTCACGGATTCCATAAGTGTTATTTTAAAAATTAATTAATTAATTAAGTTTTGGCTGCATTGGGTCTTCGTTGCTGCGGGCGGACTTTCTCTGGTTGCGGCGAGCGGGGGCTACTCTTCGTTGCAGTGCATGGGCTTCTCATTGCGGTGGCCTCCCTTTCTTGCCGAGCACGGGCTCTAGGCGCGCGGGCCTCAGCAGTTGTGGCACGTGGGCTCAGTAGTTGTGGCTCACAGGCTCTAGAGCGCAGGCTCAGTAGTTGTGGCGCACGGGCTTAGTTGCTCCGTGGCATGTGGGATCCTCCCGGACCAGGGCATGAACCTGCGTCCCCTGCACTGGCAGGCGGAGTCCCAACCACAGCACCATCAGGGAAGTCCCCGCAAGTGCTTTTTTAATGCTAGGTTTACAAGAGGGGAGGCGAGAGGGGCATCCTGCCCCCCATCCCCCATTTGTCTTTCCAAAAAGCTATGAGGCCCTGGCAGTTTCAAAGAATGAGCACTGATTTATATGCTGACTTTTTTTTTTTTTTTAAGGGCCTTTTAGGAGGGCCCTGCCAAGGTTATGAAAGAAAAAATAAATTCCACGCTCCATGGCATGGCAGACTAGGGAGAGACCCTTCCATCCTGAAATAAGAACCGAGGTAGACAGAAAATGGAGGGCAGGGTGAATGGGGGAAGGGGTCTCTTGGGGAGGAGCCCTCTGCCAGGGCCTGGGCTGGGAGCTCCCTCCGGGGGCTTCTCCTGAAAGGGCTGGATGAGGCCTGTGCCTGGGGAGCCTGCAGATCATCACAGCCTGAAGGGTCGTGAATATTTCATAGCAATGAGGATCGCTTTCAGAGCGCTCACCCGGTGCTGGGCCGCGTTCTCAGTGCTTTACACACATGACATCTGTGTTCACAAGGATGCTGTGAAGCACGGTTATGACGCCCCGTTTTCCAGACGAGGAAACTGAGGCCCAGAGAGGTTAAGTCACTTGCTCTGGGACTGTGCAGCCACAAAGTGGCAGGGCCAGGGTTCAAAGCCAGGCAGTCAAGCCCCGGAGCCTGTGCTGTGTAACCACCACTCCACGCCGCCTCTGTCACGTGATGGTGAGAAGTAGCCATCAGGCCACTGACACCACCACCAGGGCAGCTCCCGAGCGTGACACCCTGGGCAGATGCCAGGTCCCTGTGAAGGGCTTCACACACCCAGTCTGGCTGTAAGTGTCCCCATCTTACAGGTGGGGAAACGGAGGTTCAGGAAGGGACTTGTTCAATGTCACTCAGCAAGTAAATGATAGAGCAGGGATCTGCCCCCAGCTGCATGTCTCCTTCACCCAGCAAGGCTTGGAGTGCCTGGTGGGGAAACTGGGACAACAGGAGGTGACAAGGGCCTGGGGCAGGTGAGAGGCTGGTCTGGCCCTTTGGAAAGTTCTCTTGGCTTCATGCTTGGGGCTCAGAAAGATTATTCTGTGATCTCAGCAAGTCCTCAAATCGCTGCTGTGAGGTTGGTACCTTAGGGTCCTCACTGAACACAGGTGGAGACTGAGGCTCGGCGGAGTCGGCTGCTTGGCCGATGCCACTGTGACACAGGGGTCCCCTTCCTCATCACTCAGGGCTCTGCTGGCCTGTCCTCGGCAGTGACCTCCCTGAGCCCCTGATGGCTCCTCACGGCCACATCAAGCAGGCCTGAGCACTCCTGCTGAGGAATTCCCACCCGAAATGCACCACCTGGATCCAAGCGTGAGGACACACTGTGCAGCCCAGGCTGAGGGAGGTTCTTTCTGCAAGATGACTGGCCTGAACTCATCACTGCCGTACCATGGAAGACAAAGAACGGCGGAGGGACTGTTCCAGATGAAAGGAGACTAGAGACAGGACAACAGAACGCCATGAGGGCGCCTGAGCGGATGTTGGAGCAGAAGACACGGCTGCCAAGGATATTCTCGGGATGACTGATGCAACCCGAGCATGGGCCATGGGTTAGAGGCCGGGAACACGTCAGCGCTGGATTTCCTGAGCGTGATCGTGGATGGGGAAAGGCCGCGTCTCATGAGATCCCTGCTGTATGCAGCCTTTAGGGATGAAGGGACATTGTGTCTGCAACTGACTCCCATGTGTTCCATCAGTAACGGTGATGACAGCGGTACCACAAGAATATACAGACACTCACATGGCACACGTGGCCACAGGCAATCGGAGCATCTCCTGAAAGGTACACACCTGTCCCCTGTTCTAGGCTGACAACTTCTCTGTTGACCAGCAGTGTTTCAGAACAAAAAGTTCAAAGGAAAAAAAAAATCCACCCCAACACTACAACTCACCCCACGCTTCCCACCCCCTTCCACAGAACTGGCCAGCATCTAGCGTGCTACATATTTTGCTTATTACTTTTATTTTCTGCCTGGCTCTGCTGCAAGAATGTCGGTCCATGAGAGCAGGATTTTTTGTTTGTTTGTTTAAGTGCACCATTCAACGGCTTTCAGTATATTCACCGAGTTGTTGCAACCATCACCAGAATCCGTTTTAGAACATGGCCATCACCCCCAGAAGAAACCCTGTAGCCCAACCCCCACCTCCTCCCTAGTCTTAGGCAACCACTGATCTGCCTTCCGTCTCTGTGGATTTGCCTATTCTGGACATTTCACAGAGAGGGAGCCCACAGCGGGTGGTCTTTTGTGACCAGCTCTTCCCACTTAGAGTGTTTTCAAGGATCGCCTGGGGAGCAGCATGTATGATGGCAGGGATTTCTGTCTCTTTTGTTCACCCTGTGTCAGCAAAGCTTCAAACGGAGCCTGACCCGTGGACGGTAAGCAATAACTATGTCCTGAATGAATGAGTGAGTGAGCGGGATTTGAACCCAAGCCTGCTGGCGGCCAAGCCCACACCCTGAACCCCGACACAGCCTGGTCCACTTGCGCTGGCCGTGTGGCTGGGGGGACCTGGGTCCTACCTGACCCCCGTCATGCCCTGTGAGCTCGGCCCCACCCCTCCAGCCCTCTGCAGAAGAGGTGTTTGGGGGCCCGACTGTGAGGGCCAGAGAGACCCTCCCCGGGGGGGAGTCACAGCCCCCCGTGCCAGCCCCGCCCAGCACCTTGAGGTTGTGCCCGTCGAAGGGCAGGGAGCCGCTGACGAGGGTGTACAAGATGACGCCAAGGCTCCAGATGTCCACCTCTGGCCCGTCGTACTTCTTGCCCTGGAACAGCTCCGGGGCGGCGTACGGGGGGCTCCCGCAGAACGTGTCCAGCTTCGAGCCCAGCGTGAACTCATTGCTGAAGCCAAAGTCGGCGATCTTGATGTTGGCCTCGGCGTCCAGCAAGAGGTTCTCGGCCTGCGAGGCAAGGAGAGGGCAGAGGGTGGACGTGTGCGGCGCCAGAGCCAGCTGACCTGGTCCGACTGTGGCCCTGTCCCTTATTCCCTGTGTGACCTTGGGCAGTGACTTTACCTCTCTGGGCCTAGTTTCCTCATCCATAAGATGGGGATCATCATAGCCCCCACCTCACGGGGACGTTTGAGAATTAAGTGAATTATTCCGTGCAAAGTCCTCGAACAATATTTCATGCCCAGTAAGTGCTATATAACGTTAGCTCTATTATCCCGTGTGGTCTGCAGAGCTGGAAGTCCTCAGGCAACCTCCTGCCCTTCGCAGAGCCTCAATTCACCCAGCAGAAAAAAAATGAGGACGGATCGCTCAAGACTTACAAAAATGAAAACAATCATTTTATATAATATTTATTGTGCACCTACTATGCGCCGGGCTTTTAGACTATCATTTATAAGAGTGGCTACATACAGTGGGGTTAAAGTACAGATTCTGGAAGAATCCTAGCTTCAAATCCCAGCTCCACCACTCACTCACTGCGTGACTTTGGGTGGATTACCGGCTCTCTCTGTGCCTCAGTTTCCGATGTGTAAACTGAAGGGTCATTATAGCACCTGCCTCATGGGCGGATGCAGGGTTAAGTGGAAAGTGCTTACCACAGCACATGGGACAGAGTCAGCACTCAAGAAATACTTTGTACTGTTATGAGGTTTTGTCTGTTTTTGGTGGCACGTGTTTGTTATTTGCCATTTCGTGGGGGGAGGGAACTGAGGCTCAGGGAGGCCACCTCATGCCCACAGCATGAAAGTGGCAGAGCTGGAATCCAAAAGAGGCCTGCCATCTCCACAGCCCGAGCGTGGAAGGAGCCTCCGGCATCCCGCCTCTTCCAGCTTGTTGACTACAAATTCATGCATGAATCCACCCTTCAGACTGCTGCCCGTGCCTTGCCCCGCCCAACCACCGCCCTTCCCTAGCCCAGCATCTCTGGCTTCCTCCCGGTCTCCCTACTTCCTGCTGCATTTCAGTACCACCCTTCCCCACCTCTGGCCCAACGAAGGGATAGAACCCACACAGACACACACTTCAGAGGGATCTCCCCCAAACCTCAATCTACTGGCATCTCCGTCTTGCTCAGTGGTGACACTCCCCCTCGTGGCATTTGAGGCTCCGCAGTTCAGCCCCAACCTCACTTCCGGGTTGGTCCCCGTGGTTGGTCCCCCTGGAGACTGTATCCCCAAATCCCCTTTCAGCCACTTCCAGGACCTTCCACCAGGGGGGGTGCCTCCTCCAGGTTGTTCACCATGGATGGCTCCCCGCTGGCAGGGCAAACTCAGAAGCCTCCAAGGTGCCTCCTCAGGGGGTTGTGTGGGGACATCAGGGCAGTACAGAGAGAGGGAGTGCTTCAAAACGTCTACAGCAATTTGACAGTGGAATTTTATGTTTTTTGAATCTATGAATAATCATCTTAAAAATCGGGCTTGTATTTTGCACGTCTTTCTTTTCCTTTCATTTTTACTATACTTTACCAAAGTACCTGTCCACAGTGGATTGGGCATTGAAAATACTCAAACAAACCTGGTCCTTTGCTACAGAAACCTTGAGAAGCACTTCCTTAAGTACTTAGACCAGGGCCTGGGACACAGTAGATGCTCAAGAAATCACGGTGAAGACAACAGACAACTTGATGCGCACCAGACAAATGTTTCTCTCGCTGGTCTAGGACGAGAAGTCCTGAGACAGGAGGTTCTCTCTGGGTGGGGCTGTGGAGCGGGGGCCCTGGGACAAGGAGTTGCCCCTGCTCAGCTCGGCCAGGCAGTGGGGGGAGGGTGGGGGGAGGCCCTGCTCAGTCCCTTCCCCGAGGGGCACTAGCCCTCCCAAAGGTCCTTCTCAAGTTCAAAGATGCCTGTGAATCTAAGACCCTGGAGGCTGTGTGACTCTGGGGCTCTAAGATCTCAATTCTTGAAGTTTCCTGAATGTTCTGAAGTCTCCAGAGGCTCCGGGAGTGACTAAGTTTTTATTGCATTCCAGTGACCTTGTCCGGGAGGCACATAACCGTCTGAGGCTGGTCGGGGGACACTTTGTTTCTTTTCCCTTTGTTCACTCCTCCTGCCCCCACCCCCCACCTGCTCCCCCATCAGCTGGCCTTGTTTTTGCCACAAAAGCTTGGGAAACAGTCAAGGGGCTCTGGATGCTGAGGGAGGAGCACGAAGACAAAAGGGAGGGGAATATGGTGGAGGGTACAGGGCACCCCAGGGGATGGGGGGGGGGGCGGTGCTGGGGACAAGCAGGGGTCTGTGGGCTGAGCTGGGAGGCTCACCTTCAGGTCCCTGTGTACAATGTTTTTCTGGTGACAGTAGTGCACAGCCGATACAATCTGGAGGGGAGGGGAGAGGAGGGGAGGTCAGTTACTTATGGCTCCCAAACCCCTCAGCCTCCCTCAGAGACCCCATGAACCCGCCCCTCAACTGAGCTCTGGACTCCAGGCCTCCCCAAGCACAGGTTGTGAGGCTGGTGCCCTTCCCCACCCCCCAATTCGGCCACAGCAGGAAATGATGTGGGACCTGCACAGACACACACCTCCACCCGGACACCTGGACATCCTTGCACCCAGACATTGGGACACCCTCCCAGCAAGGACATCAGCACCAAGACAACAGGGCTGGCCCCTCCTGACCTTCATGTCAAGAAACACGCATGAGAACATCGCACAGCTATAGACAGACACGCGGCCCAACATACCAGGGCTTAAGCCCCGCGCACCCAGTACAGCTGCGTGCAGCAGCTGGACAGTCCCGGACCAACACCCTCGCTCAGATCTCGTCACCCACCAAACCCTCACACCTGAACGCCCTCTTACCCATCTGGGCACCCTCACTGCCACACACTTGGACATTCACACACCTTCTTATCCACCTGGACATCCTCGCACCGTACACTCTCCTGCTCACCAACCTCTGTGCCCAGACCTGGGCATCCTCTCTGCCACACATCTGAAACCACAGGCCCTCTTACCCACACACCTGGGCACCCACATATCTGTGTGCCCTCTTACCCACAAACTTAAGATACCCACACTTGGGCCCCCCTCTCCCATACACCCCGGCTGCCACATGCACTTTTACCCACACAGCTACACACCTCTATACCTGGGCACTCACACACCTCAGCACCCTGGCACCTGTGTGCCCTCTTAGGCACACTCTTATATACGGGGCACACCTTCAAACCCACACATCTGACACTGGCACACCTGGGCACTTTCATGCCTGACCCTCTTGCCCATCCACCTGGGTACCTGCATCCCTCCATCTAGGTATCCTCACACCTGGGCATCTGCACGCCCACAGCCACCCAGCTCTCCACCTTCACCCCCACCCTGCCTTAAGCCATGCCCCCAGGTCCTTGGACAGCCCAGACCCACACCCAGCAATCAGACCCTCATCCCCAGAGACTGGGGCTCCCCTCCCAGCCCCACCGGCAGCCGTGACCCCAACCTGTCGGAACTTGGCTCGAGCTTCCTTCTCCTTCATGCGGCCGTGTGACACGAGGTAGTCAAACACTTCTCCTGCAGGGCAGAGGTCAAGCGGGGTCAGGGCGGGGAATGGGGGGGCGCAGAGAGCAGGGCGGGGAGGGGAGGAGCCTCACCAGCACTTGCATATTCCATCACCAGGTACAGCGTCTTCTCTGTCTCGATCACCTCGAAGAGCTTCACTGCAATGGCCGGGGGATGGGGGTGGGGAGTTACAAGAGAAGAGACCCCTCACCCTCCACCAGCACTTGGTACCTGCGCATGTGCTGACCATAACACCCCTTACTCAAGAACACTCGATGGCTCCCTACTGGTGGCAAGATTTTCCAAACTCCCTGGCCCCACTTTACCACCTTCTCCACTTCCGCACAAGAATGTCAGCTCTATGAGGCCAGGGGTTTGTACCTGTTTTCTTTACCGCTGTGCCCCACAGTCTGGCACATAAGCAGCCACTCAATAAATATTCACTGAGTATATATAAACAAATGGATGTATAAATGCTACGGCCGCATTCAGGCCAGGCTAAATCCTGCTTCTTTTGTAAAGACCCCACTTTCTCCACTCTGCCTAATGATAATGGCAATGACAATGGATGCTGCCGATAACAATAATCAGACCAGCTCCCACAGCTTAGCTCCGAACTAAGTGTTCTGCATGCATGACCTTACCCAGTCCTCGCAATGACCTTGAAGTAAGCCCTCTTATCACCCCCCCAGGAGGAAACTGAGGCTCAGAGAGGTTGAGTGACTCACCCAAGGTCACACAGCCAGGAAGCAGGGATACTGCTACAAAAAAACAGGTCTTTCTAATTACTATAACAGCCAGTTCTCTCCTCCCCCGACTCTCTTTTCCCAAGTGTCCTGGTTGGTATCCACCGAGCCCACTCCCTTCCCCTCCTCACCGATGTTGGGGTGGTTTAGGCCCTTCATGATACGGACTTCTCGGAACAGCTGGAAGAAAGGAAGAAAGAGAAAGATGAGGGTGGGCCGTTTCGAGGACCCTCTTCCCAACCTTGCCCCTGCCCTGTTCCCTCGCCCTGGCCCTCACCTTCTGCAGGCTGCTGGGGTTCAGCTGGGTTTTATCGATGATCTTGATGGCGACCTAGAGACGGAAGAAAGGGGGGAAAGGTCAAGGTACCACAGGCCCTCGAGCTGGGAAAGGTTCCCCCAACCCAGATCAGCCTAGGATATCCCTCCTTTGTCCCTTTTCAGAGACAGCTCTCAACCTGGGCCATTCTTAGTGGATGTGGGCTCTGAGCCTCATGACCTTTGCACATGCTGTTCTTACCATGTCCAGTGCTACCCTTACTTCTGCAGGGAAGTATATCCCCTATACCACCATGGGGCCTGGGTGGGGCGGCTCCAAGGGCCTGTGTGAGTGAGTGTGAGGGTGACTGAGACCTTGAAGGGGCCCCTCTGGGAGGGCATCTCAGACCATTCACCCATCACATCTTTGTTTTGAAGGCACAAACTGTGGAACAAGAAATAATAACCAGAGCTCACATCTACCGAGCAGTCACATGGGCCAGGCCTTGGTCTATGCGCTTTACAAATGAGAACTCTTTTAATCCTCACAACAACCCTATGAGATTATCCTCATTTTACAAATGGGGAAACCGAGGCACAGAGCTGTTCAGTCACTTGGCCAAGGTTACTTGGCTGGTAAGTTTGTGGGCTGGGATTTGAACTTATGCAGCCTGACAGAGTCAACCTCCTAAACACTTAAAATCTATAGATAGCTTTGAAAGAGCTTTGAGGTAGTCATCATGGGGGAAAAATCAGAACGTTACTGAATCCTCTTTGTACTTATCCTGAAGTTTAGTTAAGTTTTTATTTTGAATTTCACACTGGGGTACAGCACTTCAAAAGCCGTAATCCAGCTTAGGTCTTTAGTTTTCCCAAAGGGTTTTGGGGTCACCCCCCCCAATCACCCCAGATCCATTGGATTACAGAACTCTTCCCTCGGGAGGCTCTGTTCCCTTAGAAAACCCTGGAATCACGTTCAAGACCACATGAGAGGAACAATGTGCTCTTTGTGGGGGAAGAGGGTCCCTTAGCTTTCTTCATATTTTCACAAACGAGTTTTTAATCTTGTCAAGCACTTTTTATGCCAGTATTGAGATGATCATATGGTTTCTGCCCTTGAATCTGTGAATGTGGTGAAGTACATGAATAAATTGTCAATTTGAAAAGAACTGTGCATCCCTCGGATAAACCCAGCTTTGCCACCACACAGCTTTCTTTAATTGATCTGTCAGATTCTTTTCGCTAACATTTTGTTTAAGATTTTTGTACCTACATTCACATGTAAGACGGGCCCACAATTTTATGCCTTATCTGGTTTTATTGTCACCAAAGAGCACATAAAATCTGTCTGGCAGTGGAACCTCTTTTTTTAGTCTCTGGAGGTATTAGCATAAAAATGAAATGTTTGATACAATTTGCCCATAAAACCACTGGGGCCTGGTGACTTTTGTATGTATGGCACAGATAGTGTGAAGGCAGGATGAATTGCTCCAGTTACTTTCTCTAAAATTGAAAGAGGTGCAGAGGGGTCATAAACCCACCCACCATCTTTTTTTTCCCATTAAGTGTGAGTTAGATGCGTCCTCTCCCTTTCTGCAATAATGTTGCCATACTCAGTACATATACCCAGCCTGGAAGGCGAAGTGGGGAGAGTGAGACTGTGTAGATATGAATAAGCCTCTTGTGTTCTCAATCAAGATCACTGTAAGATTTGGTGGAACCAAAGTCCACCATTAAAACAGGGAGGTGGCCTAGGTTTAGATACAAAAACCATACGACTTCTTAGAAACACTACACATGGCTTGTCTGTGATCTGAGACAGCCCAACAATTTCAGGGATGCCTGAAATTGGCTCCCTTTTCCTACTTGAGCTGTTCTGGGAAAATGCGAAATGTTCTATTGTGAGAGTGAGGGAGTTATATGTGGTCACAAAGCAAAGTGAGGGCCAAGCCTGACCTCTCCCTACCTCCCACCAAGTGCGAGGGCTGCAGGATTCTGCCCCGAGCCCCGCCCTCTCCCCTCACTCACCTCCCGGCCGGTAAGGATGTGCCGGGCCAGCTTGACTTTGGCAAAGTTGCCCTTCCCGATGGTCCTCAGCAGGCGGTAGTTGCCTACATGGGGCTGCTCCTCGGGACAGGAGGCGATGGAGTTCCGGCAGCGGGCACCCAGGGAGCGGCTGGACCAGGACGGTCCCTTGTCCGAGGAGCGGCCAATGCCCAGGGTGCCATGCTGGGCGGGGGAGACGGAGCATGAGAGGTGGGCAGCGCCCATCCAATCCACCTGTGTGCTGGGGCGATTAAGTCCAGCCACAGCCACTGGTCCCCTCGTGGCACTTTTCAAACCCACGCCAGAGAGAAGGCTTTGGGTCCCCCATCTTTCTCTGCGAAAAGACACCTCCAAGAACAAAGATGCTGGGGCTCCCCCAACTCTGCAGCACCTGGGACCCCAGATATCAGGTCCCTTCTTCAGCCCTCCCTGCAATCAGTCTACCCACTCCCCCAGCTTCCTTTTCTAATTACTAGGCCCTCCATCAGCTCCAAGATATCGCATCCTAATGCTGCAGCCCTCAACCCCCAATCAACGCCGGCTCAGTGTGGACTCAACCCTCTACCCCAACCCTCACTGCCTCCAACATTCCATTTCATCCATCACCGTCCCCATCCAGCCCTCCAATTCTATGGCAAGCCCATATTTCAACACCTGACTTCCAGTTTACTGCCTGCAATGCTTTCTTCTGATCCTTACCGCCCCAAATTCTACTCCAAGCACTGTAACCAACCGTCTTTCATTTCGCCCTGACATTGTAGCCGCACATTGTTAACCTTCCTTCTGTGGGAAACTTTGTTGCTTCCTCACTGCGGTGGGCGTGCCTGTGAACCGCTCCTGCTCCCTCGACGCCCTCACCCGCTGACTCCCACGCTACACCGCGATCTGTCCCCGACGTTGTGTTCCTGCCATCCTGTCCCCCCTGGGCCTCTCTCCCCCGCAGGTCACCTGCCTGCTCCTGGCTATCCTATCCTGATTGTGAGCCCCAGGGACTGTGCCTCCCTTTTAGCGCTGGGGCCCAAGGTGTGGGTGACAGGGGCCCCAGCCAAGACGGCTCTGCTCAGACCCTGGGCTATCCCTGCGCCCTTCCCAAAGCTGGGGGTGGGACGCAGGAGGACACAGGGAGCTGAGGAAGACAGAAGGCCATGTAGGCAACGAAGAGGAGGACCCGGGCTGCTCCTTGCAGGGATCTGCCGGGCCACTTAACGGTGATGAGGATCACCATTTAATGAGCGCTGGCCATTAAGGCACCATCGTTCCCATTTTACAGGTAGGGAAACTGAGGCTCAGAGATGGGACCTGAACCCGGACAGTTTACCCCCAAGTTGATGTCTTCACCGCTGCCGTGCCACACCGTCTCACACTCCTGTCATTTTTATTAAATAGGCTTTACTATTGGCCAAATCCTGGGCATTAAAGCACCTCATCTGCATTTAATTCCTACAGTAGCCCAATGAGGGCGGCACCTGTATCCCCATATTCCAGAGGTGAAACTGAGGCTTGCAGTGAGACGGTGCCTTGTCAAGGTCACACAGTTCATTCATAAGAAGCAGAAAGGTAATGCTCCCCACAAGGGGCAGAAAGACAGCCGCCACTGCCGGAGCCCTAACCACATGCCTGCTGCCTACTGTGCCTTCACCTGACTTCCAAGGTGGGTCCAATTATGACCCGCACTCTCCACATGGGGACCCTAAGGCTGAGGGCAGGGTTAAGTACCTTGCCCAAGGTCACAGGGCAGATGGAGCAGAGTGCCTAGGATTCGAACCCGGGTCTGCTGACTCCTGAGCTCCCAGCTCTTTCCCACATCCCCCACCGGGCTGCTCACAACCCCAGGCCTCCTTCCCGGGGAGGGCAGGAAGGGAGTTGGAGATCCTGGCAGATAAGACCTCTGATTCTCACCCAGATAAGGGCTTGGAGAAGAATCCCCAGCAGGTGGTACGAGGGGAGCCAACTGGGGCTGGGCTGGCACCCCACTGAAGGCAGCCTGGCTGAGGGACCCCTGCAAGGGGCAGCTGGGGCAGTGGGTGACAAGGCCCTCAGGGGCCGGGGGCGGGAGCTAAAACTGGCTGGCACCACCAGCTGGCCTGACTCCCTCCCGCCGGCTGGTGCCCCAACACCGGGTCTGTTGCTAGGGAACCTCCAGAGAGGCTGGGTGGTGGGGGGCCTGGAACTTGGGGTCGGGGAGCATGACCCCACATGGCTGTCATCATGGTAACCAAGTGGCAGAGGAGGGGGCTATGACCTCAGATTCCAGACGGAGAGAGGTGACCCTCTGCCAGGACTGACAAGCAGGTCTTACAGACTGGAGCTGGGAGGAGAGGGGAGAATTAGCCATCCCCAAGTCCCCATGATGCACAAATCTGAACAATAAGAGGAGGAGGAAGTGCTCATACAAGCCCTGTTTTACGGATGAGGAAACTGAGGCTCAGAGAGGTGAGGTCACCTGCCTGAGGTCACACAGCTAGGGAGGGACAGACACTAGATTTGAACTTACGCGTCTTTGAAAAATCAAAGTCATAACAACAACAACAATAATAATAGCAGCTACAATAGGCCTGGCCCTGTGCATCTCACTCGCATAGTCTCTTTGGCTCCTTATAACGTCCCTAACAGGGAGGTGCTACCATCAATCCCATTCAGAGGTGAAGAAACTGAGGCTCCGAGCAGGGAGTGGGTCTGTAAGCTCAAATAACAACTAATGACAGCCCTGGGTTGAGGATCCATGGCCGTCTGACTCACATCCACAGTCACAATAGCAGCGAACATGTGTGGAGTGCATCCTATGTGTCAGGCTTTGCCCCTATCATCTCAACTAACCCTCTGAGGGACTCAAGCCATCACCCCATTTTGCAGGGCAGGAAACAGGCTCAGAAGGCGAGAGCCAGTTGCCTGAGGTCACAGTGCAAAGTGGCTGGCAGAAGCAGCACTTGAACCCAGGCCTGTGGGCTCCTTGTCACTTTCTGGAGTGACTGGGGTGGGGTGGGGGAGAGGTGGGTTTCTCATCGAAGACTCCAAATCAGAGTCTGGCCTACAGCATGATGGGTCGTGACGGCAGTGGTGGTGGTGATGGGGGATCTCTATGAGGCAGGGTCCTACAAAGTGAAGGGACAGAGACAAATCTCTCTGGTGGGGATCTGGGGTGAGGGTGGCTGAGGATTGGCAGGGACCTGGCAGAAGGCCTGGGGGAAAGGGGCAAAGACCCCAGCTGGGGAGGAGTCTGGCAATGGTTGGTGGGAGGGTCTTTTGAAGCAGTGAGAGTAACCAGAAATCAGGGAAATGGGGGGGGGGGTGTCTCTCTGGGATTGTTCCTGGCTGTGGTGTAGGGACAGGGGGGCCTGGGAATAGTGGGAAGGGTCCAAGCCATGGGACAATGGAAGTCAGGAGCCAAGGATACCTGAGCCAGGGGCCTGGGTCTTGAGGAAACTCCTAGAAGTCAAAGAAAGGGGTTTCTAGGAGCACTCCTTGGAACCAGAGAAAAGTCCAGGGGCCTGAAATCCTGAGGAAGGGGCTTCCCAGGCAAGGGGCAGATCCAAGGAATAAAGGCTGAGCCTGGTGGGGGTCAAGAGGCCTAGGAACTTGGGGAGAAAGCTCCCAGCGGACAGACCCCAAGAGAAGAGGGCTTAGAGCCAGGGCAAGACCAGAGGCTTCAAATCCAGGAGTTTTCTGTAAGAAGAATCTGGGGCCAGGCCTTGTGAGCTGGGGAAGGACTCTGAAGCTGAGGAGGGGGTTTCCCTGGGAGGCCAGACCCCTGGCAAGGAAGGGGGAGGCCCTGGGGCAGCGGAAGGGATGCGGGCCTGGAGAGCTAAGGGATGAGGTAGTATCCTGTGAGAAGGGGCCTGGCCTAGGAGTGGGGTCAAGGGGCTGGGGGCTTGGGGAGGGGGCTTGCCTGAAGTGGAGAAGTTGATACAGGGAGGATGAGGCCTGGAGTCAGACTGGTTCAGGGCCTAGAAATCCGAGACTGAGCTGGGGGCCTGGAAGCTGGAGGCCAAGGCTTCCTGGGAGAGGAAGAGACCAGAGAGGGTCTGGGGGGATCTGGGGGGACTGGAGATGCTGGGAATCCAGGGACAGCGCTGCTTGGAAGATGGGGACCAGGCCTAGAAGTGGAGAGACCTTGAACAAGCTAGAAAGGACCCTCGGCCCAGGAAAGGTGGAACCGGCTTCCTGTGAGGGGGTGCCCACAGGAGCCGGGAGGATCCCGGAGGGCCAGAAAGCTGGGAATGAGAGGACGGGGGGGATCCTGGGGAGCCCGGCACCCAGATCCAGACAGGGAAGGCCAGAGGCAGGACTGGGCCAGGCCTTCCTGGGAGAGGGCTGGGGCTGGGCCTTAGGGTCAAGAGCCCGGCAAATCCGGAAGGGGGCCCGTTGTCGGATGCGGGAGGCCTGGAGGGGAAGGGGCTTAAGAACCCGCTGGAGAAGGGAGGGGCTCCTGCAAGGCAGGGGAGGGGGCTTCCTGGAGGGAAGAGACCCGAGCGGAAGCGGTCTGCAGAGGGACAAGACAGGGGTCCCGCGAGAGGGGCGCCCCCAGGGGTCGGGCTGGGCTGAGGAGTGGGGGAGGGTCGAGAGGCCTGGAAGTCCAGGCGAGGGTCGGTGGGTGGCGAGCCAGGCCGGGCCGGGGAAATGAGGGTAGGGGCTCGCGCGGCGAGGGACACAGCAGGGCGAGGGGTCCGGCGGCCGGACCCAGCCGGGGCTCCCCAAGGGGCCGGCCCCCACTCACCGTGTCCGAGTTCCGATCGTTGCCCGGGGCCAGAGCCGTCCGCGAAGACATTTTCTCCGGGTCTCGGGGGACTGGGCGGCCGGGTCGGGGGGGGGGGGCGGGGGTCCCGGGGTCCCCTCTCTTCCCCTCCCCCCCCGCCGGCCTGGGGACGCGAGCTCAAAAGCTGGGCGCCGTGGACACCCGGGTTCGCGCCGTGGGAGAGGGGGCAGGGCGGGGCAGGGAAGGGGATGCTGAGGGTCCTAGTGGTCCCGCACAGCGGGGGCCCGGGGCGCCATGGGGGCGGCGGGCAGGCGGGGGCCGGGGAGGGGGCGCGGAGCCGGCCCGGGCGGCGGCGGAGGGAGGCGGTGGAGGGGCCGGGGAGGAAGGGACGTCAGGGGGAGGGGCGGGCAGGGCGGGGCCGCCAAGACCCCGCCCCCTGCCGCCGGCACTTAAAGGCGCAGGCCAGGGCCGGCCGGGGGCTCAGGGGGCAGAGGCAGGTCTGGGCGCGCTGAGGGGGAGCGTGTTCTCACTGGAGAGTAGAGACTCACCGGAAGAGAAGAGGGAGAAACGCCAAGGCACAGCACCAGCGACGCAGAGAAAGATACTGAGAGACGCAGAGATAGAGAAGCTCAAAAAGAGAGAGACAAAGAGACACAGAGATAGAGAGACAGAGGTGGGGAGAAACACAGAGACACAGAGATGAAAAGACAGCCAAAGGACGGAGAGACCAAAAGACAGAGAAAGGCAGAAAGAGGGAGAAACGTAGGGAAAGAGAGACACATACAAAGAGAGTGAGAGACACAGAGACACAGAGAGCGACAGAGACTGACAGACCCACGCACGGAGACAGAGGCAGAGACAGAGATGCAGAGACCCGTGAAGAGAATGGAGACAGGACTGACAGAGAAGCCCTCAGAGGCAAGAACCACGCAGGCAGCGCTGTCCACATTCTCTCTCCCAGCCCCCCTCTCCCCAGTCCAGGAAGCTCTGGGGACCGAGGGCTAAGGATGCTGGGGGGATGGTGTATGGGCGGAGCCACTGAGGAAGGGTGACTTACCTCTCTAGCAATGCTGCCTCCCACCTCCCAGAAAACTCCAGACCCCAAGGTTGTAGGTTGCAGTCTCCTCTCTTCTGCACCCCAGCTGGGGTCCCAGGACTCACTCTGTCCAGCTCTGTGACTCAGGGCAGGCACTTGCTCTTTCTGGGCCTCAGTTTCACAGTCCATAAAGTGAGGGGGAGGATCTGCATGTTGCTTTCGTAGCGGGGCTGAAGTAGGTCCAAAGGAACTCGGTGCAGGTATTCTCCTGATGGGCAAACTGAGACCAGAGAGGTCAAGGGCGTTGCTGAGATCACACAGTGCCCTGGGAACCACGCATTCCCTCTAGATCAGGGTGGGATGAAAGAAAGAGGGGCATTGTCCTGGCCTTGGAGTCACACAGCCCTTGCATGGGACCTATGCCCTGCCCCTGTCTGTTTGAACATCTTCCTGAGCCTCAGTTTCCCTTTCTAAAAAATGGGTGTGAAAATAACAGCAGTGTGCTGGAGCCAGCTCAAGCAAGCTGACTTTTGAAGTCTCAGAGATTTTGGAACTGGTTTTTAAACAGCCATTATTAAAAATTAAATTATGCAAACATACAATTAAATTATATTTAAAACAAAGATAATAAATACTCATCACATCCTCATTATTTTACATTTTACTCCTATGTGTGATCCTGTGGCTATTTACATCTATTGTATTCACATAGTGAAACTGCTGTGTAAGGGGTGACTGCACATCTCTTCCTCCCAAAACGCTTTCAGTGATGTCACCCTGGTAGCTTGAAATTAGCCATGGTGGAATATTTACACCATGGAAATTGGCAAGTGCTACAAAGCAAGACTTTCCACCCTCATTCCCCAGAGAGCTGGTCGTTACACATTTACCAGTATATCACTGGTTGATACTATCAGCTACATCGACTCACAGAGGCTTCCTCTGTGCCAGGCTCTGAGCACTTTATCCTTTCTGCCACACCATGAGATTGGACCATCATTATCACCCCCACTTACAGAGGAAAAACAGCACGCTGAAGGTCACACAGCTGGTGAGCAGCAGGGCTGAGATTTGAACAAAAGTGTCGCCAAACTCCAGAACTTGGGCTCTTAACCACTACGGTCCCCTATCCCTGGATGGTAATAGCAGCAAAGTCTGTCTGCAACAAATTAATGAGACTATGTAAGTAAAGTGCTTCACGTGGGAACAGATTAGAATTTCTTAAATGGGTGATATTATTTTTCAGCAAATGGAGCCTGAGGAGTCTCAGGGAGGGTGGGAGGCAGAGAGGGAGGAGTTCAGGATGTTGTTCTAGAAGCTCTGGGATCTCAAGGGTTCTGCGGGATGAGGGGTGGGGTCTTGGGGTTAGGGGGCTGAATCAGCCCAATCCCATCCCAGCTCTAGCGCTGAGAGCTGCAGTTCTCCTACACACCACACGGGGGCAGAAGATCACCTCCTTATACACGTTTGCCCACCACACTGCGGGGTGCACACTGGCTCCCCAGTTCCCAGTACTATCCCCACCCTATTTCCCAGATAGGGAGACTGAGGCTTAAAGAGGGGAGGCTATGACACGGATGAGCCTTAAAAAATTATGCTTAGGGAAAGAAGCATACAAAACACCACTTATTGTATGATTCCGTTTATATGAAATACCCAGAATACGTAAATCCTTAGTGACAGAAAGTAGATTCAGGGTTGCCAAGGGCTGCGGGAGAGAGAGGAGTGGGGAACGACTGCTAACGGGTTACATGGATTTCTTTTTGGTGACAATGTTCTGGAATTAGATACTGGTGATGGTTGTCACAACCTTGTGAATGTACTAAAAACCACTGACGGGCTTCCCTGGTGGCGCAGTGGTTGAGAATCTGCCTGCCAATGCAGGGGACACGGGTTCGAGCCCTGGTCTGGGAAGATCCCACATGCCGCGGAGCAACTAGGCCCATGAGCCACAATTACTGAGCCTGCGCGTCTGGAGCCTGTGCTCCGCAACAAGAGAGGCCGCGATAGTGAGAGGCCCGTGCACCGCGATGAAGAGTGGCCCCCGCTTGCCACAACTGGAGAAAGCCCTCGCACAGAAACGAAGACCCAACACAGCCATAAATAAATAAATTAAAAACAAACAAACAAACAAACCATCACTGCCAAAAAAAAACAAAAAACAAAAACCACTGACTTACACACTTTAACAGGGTGAATTCTATGGCATGTGAATTCTATCTCAATAAAAAAATTAAGTTTAAAAAAAGAGGGAGAGATCCAACAGTGGCCACGGCCCATAACAGGCCACTTTGGTTCCAGCTCGGGCTGCCTTCCGATTACCACAGGTCCACACTGATTCGGGGAGGACATAACCTGTTTCTCCCCGTCCCCCAGGCCAGCAAACCAGCCCCTTCCCCAGGGCCCATTGTCCGGCAAATCCAGTCCTTGAACTGAAGCCTTCAGACCTTGGAATCTTAACCCTTGATCCACTTATCCCAACCTAATGTCTACAGAGCCCTCGCTGGGGCTGGGGGATAGCAGTGATCCCTGAGTCCAGCCCCTGACCCCGATGTCAACCCTACCTCATCCCAACCCCAGTTTTGCTGAGGCAAGTGATCATTCTCTCAGGCCAAACACCTGGGATGCTACGCCTGAGCCCCCAAAGGGCCACCTACACCTAAAACCCAGCCTTCAAAGTCACCCTAATCCTTCATCTCACCCCATCCAACCCCCAACCCATTCCCAGTCCCAACAGACCTGCCATCTCTATCCCCAACTTCCAATCCTTAGCTCTGATCTATCCCCATTGGTGCAATCAGTTCACAGATCTTTACTGAGCACCTACTATGTGCCTGGCACGCATCTAGGGATAGCAGATGAACATGGTAAGCAAAATCTGCTTTGAATTTATATTCAATTGGGACAGTCAGAAAATCTACCAGGGAGACAGAGGAATTTGATCATTTCAGATTGTAGAAGGTGCTATAAAGGAACTGGCAAATCAGAGCAATGTCCCCTGGGGAGAGAGAGTACAGGGCTGGCAGAAGTACTTTTGCTGGTCAGGGAATGTCTCCTTTGAGGAAAGGACTCTGGAGCTGAGACCTGGATGATAACGAGGAGGGGTGGGGCGTATGGAGACCTGGGGACGGGGGCTTTTAGGCAGAGAGAACCACTGTTCCAAAGTCATGCCCAGGGTCACCCCCTTAGGGCTCCAGTCCCAGCCCCTGGGCCCAGCAGAACCTCCCTTCATGTCTTTACCCCAGAGCAGGGAACGCAAGAGAGAGCTTCGGGCTCACATCCAGCATGGGGTGTCTCCGGCGGTACCCAGGATGGTGTTGCCACCTTGGGAGGTGTGAAGAGCAGGCGGGGGGGGGGGGGGGGAGGGCGGTGCCAATTCCGGCCTGGGGTTGGGGGCTGAGGGTGGGGACCTGACTGCGGCCTTGTCCTTCTTCCCAGCCCAACCACAGCCTGGCCTAAAAGGGCAGACAGATAACAAGTCCTTCCCGCCCCTGGCCCCAGAGAGGGAGGGGTTTCCTGACAGGAAATTGACCTCCTCTAACCCCCCCCTCCTCAGATCCAAGCTCTCAGCAGTCCTGGCTGAAGTAGCCTCAGGACAGGACAGCAGCACGGACAGAGGGGCACTGACAAGGAGGTGAGTCTGTGGGAGGAGGGGGCAGGATTCACACGCCCCTGGGGCCCTCTGAATTGGGGGCTGGACCAGAATTTGGGAGAACGTGTGCCCTGAAGCCAGGAGAGGCTGGGGGCAAAGAGAAACTCTAGAGCCTGACCTCGGGAGGGTGCCAACCAGCAAGAGGGTGGCGGGAGGAGATGGGGGAGCAGGAGGAGGGTGCAGGGAAGACTTTGGGGACTCGGACGATCTAGGTTGCCAGGGAGCCATGGAGAGCTTGGAACCACCAAGGGAGAAGAGAGACAAGATGTCATTGGGTCGGAAGCTCTCTGAGTTCAGGTGGGAAGGCTGAGGCCAGAGAGGGATGGGCATTCTGCTCCATCCCCAGGAGATGGGGTCTTGCAGATGCAGCTGGAACAAGGGTTGGGATGCAGATGGAGCAGGAGATGGGATGAGGTTGGGAATGAAGATGTGGATGAGCCTGAAACAGGCTGGGCTGGTGACAGAATTGTTTGGGGGCAAGGTCTGGACTGCGGTTGTACTGGACACAATTTGTAAGGGCAGTTCCCTGATGCAGACACAGGACTGGAGGTGCTGACTTCTGCAAACAGGTCGGCTGGCCGGCAGAGGGTTTGGGACTTTGGGGAAAGGCTGGCAGTGAGGAAGAGGAGGAGGAGCCCAAAGAGGGAAGCTCTGGTGGCCAAGACATCCTGCAGGAGCTGGGAGGCTGGGGGCTTGAGGGATGCCTCGGAAGTGAGTCAGGGGCCGGGCACTGGGAGGCAGACGAGGGGGCTGGAGGGGGCAGGATGTCAGTTTGCAGAGGTGGGTGTTGGAGCCAGGAAGGGGAAAGACATCGGGGCCAGTTTTGGGAAAATGTTGCAGCCAGGTCTGAGGATGTTGGAAATGGTTTGAGGGGGGATCCAGTTTAGGGGTGGATATGGGAGCCAGCGTGGGAATGTCAAATCTAGCGTGGGTGAAAACAAATCCAGTTTGGGTGATGTTGAATTCAATTGGAGGGAAACTGGAGGCCCCTGTTTTGAGGGGGAGGTAGACTTTTTTTGGGGGGGATGATGGAGCCATTCTGGGGATTAGGCATGTGGAGGCCAGTTTGGAAGATGAAAGACAGAGAAATCGGTGTGTGAATAGCGTGTGTATGGGGAGGGGGGCTGGTATCGATTGCCCACAGCCATGGGGGTTCCAGGCAAGGGTTGCCATGGTGACTGCCTCCCTGGGGGATCGGGGACCATGGAGACTGGAGAGAGGCTGGGACAGTGTTTCTAGAAACAGGAGGCTTGAGAAACAATGGCTAAGGTGTAGAGGGTGAAGTCAGGGAGGAAAGAAGGGGCATCCCCACCAGGAAAGGAGATGCTCTTGCCCATGGCTCAGCCAACTCAGGGCCCCTGCAGCATCAGCCTTCCTCCCAGGCCCCCCGTGCACTCCCACACCCACTGCCCCATCTTGACCCTGTCCCTAACCTGCTCAGAACCTGTCCCGGTTCAAAACAACCTATGTGTCCAGTCATAGGAGGATGTGTGAACAGCTGATACTTAACACAGATTGGTCATAGCCATACGGTGGAATAGTGTGCAGCACTTGATTAGTGCCACAGACACAGGCATGGAAAATCTCACATGTAAAATGTGAGGGAAAAAAAGCAAGATGCAGGGGATACATGTAGTATGACAGTATTTATGGAGAGTTCGCAACCACGTAAAACAGTACATTATTTCTGGATACCAGTCTGGGTAGGCAGGCACGGGGTCAAAGTCCGCTTGGACGGCTCTCCTTGGGAGAGGGCTAGAGTGGGTGGGATCAGGGAGGGGCTTGGGGGGCTTCAGTGCATTTGCAATGCTTGATTCTTAGTTCCCAGACCAGGGATTGAACCCGCACCCTTGGCAGTGAAAGCGCAGAGTCCTAACTACTGGACCGCCAGGGAATTCCTGCAATGCTTGATTCTTAAAAGAAAACAAAACAAAAAAAAAGAACCCAAAAGAGCAAACGCTTGCATTAGATGCAGCTAGGATCGTAAGCACAGGGGTGTTTATTAAATTTATTTTCTATACTTTTCTGAACATTTGGAATATTTCATCATTTTCAAAAGCGCCCTTCTATGGCTCCCAGTGCCCTCAGGAGAAAGCCCAAGCCCTTCCTTATGGTTTTCAAGGCCCTGCGTGGCCTGCTCCTTGCTCACCTCTCCGTTTTGACTTATCATTCCTCCTCTCCCACGAGGAATGAAGACCTTGTCTCCTTCGTTTCCTGTTTAGCACCCACTCATTCCCAGAGTGCCTGCCCTGGGAGCTGGGGACACAGTGGTGGACACAGTGGACACAGGGGCAGCCCCGCCCCTGCCCTCTTGGGGCTCACAGCCCAGTGGGGGACACAGACCCACTCCCAGACAGTGATGACCCAGAGTGGGAGTTTCAAGGGGGGTGCGCCTGACTCAGCCTGGGCATCTGGGAAGAGGCAACATTGGGGCTGGGTCCTGAAGCCTGAATGGAACATGGAGAACAGGCCTCCATGTATAAACAGATGCTGAAACCCAGAGGAGCCTGAGGTGAGGAGGAGGAGAAGGTGGGATAGTGCTGAAGAGGTGTACAGCTGGCAAGCAGGGGGGCCTGAATTTTATCTCGAGGGCACTGGGGAGCCATGGAGGGTTAAGAGCAGGAGGAGGGGCAGGTCTAGGCCTTAACAAGGTCCTCCAAGGTAGACAGGAGAACTAGAGGCTGGAGATCAGGGAGAAGGCTGCAGCAGGGAAGCAGGAGGGGGCTTGGACTGGGGCAGGGGCCATGAAGAGGTAGGAGACAGGGATTTAGGAGAAGGAATGGGCAGGACTCGGGAAGCTTCGAGCTCCATGAGGGCAGGGACTGGGTCTGCCTTGGCCACGGCTGTGTCCTCAGTGCCTGCTCAGGGCTGGGCCCATGCAAATACCTAATCAGTTTGTGTGTGTGTGTGTGTGTGCACGAGTGTGTGTGTGTGTGTGTGTGTGTGTGTGTGCATGGGGATGTGTGTAAGGGGATGTGTGTGGTAAAATCTACAGAACATTTACCATACTAACCATTTTAAGGTGTACAATTCAGTGGCATCTAGTACATTCACAATGTTGTCAACCATCGCCACTAATTCCAGAACATCTTCATCCCTCTAAAAGGAAACCCCGTACCAGTTAAGTGGTCACAGCCCAGTCCCCCTCTCCCAGTCACTGGAAACAACTAATCTTTCTGTCTCTATGGATTTGTCTGTTCTGGATATTTCCCGGTAAAATGTTTGCTGGAGGAATGAATGCGGTAGGGTAGAGGAAACAGGGGTACTGACTGGACAGGGGAGACGAAGCAGATGCCCAACTGTGTGAACAGGACACATGGGTAGACGGTGGGGTGGGGCCTGGGTCCCCATGCAGTCTCTGCCCTTCGCTGGCTGTGCCACCGTGGGAAAGACCCTTCCCCTCTCTGAGCCTGTTTCCTCATGGAGTAGGAGGGTGCACTAAGATGATGAACACCCTTGGGCAGGACTAAGGTAGGGGAAGGGTCTGGACGCCGATGCTCAGGGGAGAGAACCCGGGGTCTGGAATCTGACAGGCCTGGGTTTGAAACCCGACTTTGTCCCCGAATCACTGTGGGACCTTAGGCAAACACTTGTGCTCTTCTGAGCCTCAGTTTCCTCATCTGCAAAATGGGCATAGTGACATTACTCTCTTCATGAGATTGTGCAGACTCAAGGGGTAAGTAAGTGCTCGGACCAGTGCTCGGCACACATGCCCCAAAGTGCTGGGTACACAAAGGCACTGTCATCAATGCCACCCGTCATCAACACCACCGATGGTCCCTTATTTTTTCCCCAGGTCCCCGCCTGTCAAAATGCCCATCCTGAAGGGTCTAGGGGTGGCAGACTCTAAGATGTCCCGGGCGGGGACACTGCCCCTGAGGTCCTCTCGGAACCCCTTTGAGGAAGCTTCAGGGCTGGAAGAAGAGGAGGCTGGGGAACGGGAGACCCTGCCCAACGGAACATCATGTCGCCGCCGTGCCACCCTGGAGAAGCTGGCAGGCCTGGCCCCCTTCCGGCTGGGCAGAACCCCTGGCCGGCGGGCGGGCAGCCCTGGGGACGGGCAGCCTCGCTCTTTCCTGGGCCGTGTGCTGACACCGGGGATCCGCAGGAGCTCAGCAGATTTTGGCCTCCTGGCCAGGCTCCAGGGGGCCCGAGCCCACGGCGACGAGGAGGCGGCTGGGGAGGCTGCGCGGAGACTGGCCTTCCTGAGACTGGGGCGCGGGCCCAAGCCCCGGCGCGCGTCACTGGCTGAGAGGGTGGTGCCCGCAGGCGAGGCGGCTCCCGAGCCCCCGCCCAAGGTCCCGGAGCCCCCAAAGATGAAGGAGCCGTTGTCAGGTGAGTCGCGAGCCCTGGCCCAGACCCGGGAGAATCACAGTGTCTCCACCCGTGACCCCATCGCCATTCGCATCTCCAGCTTCCATCTGCCCACCTCCATGGACACGGCCAGCCCGTCCCCGCTGCGGTCCTAATCTCCATCACCAAGCTCCAGCCTCAGCCCCGTGTCCACCCCCAGCCCAATCTGTCCCTCTCTCCATCTGCCTTCAACCTCGTCCCCTTGTCCAACGACAACCAAATGACCAACTTTGGTCTCATCTCCTCCAATCCCCTCCCTGTCCCCAGTTTCAACCCTCTTTCCGTTACTATCCTCAAATTCAACCTCAATCCCATCTCCTTTCAAACCTGCCTCTTCCAGCTTCTGGTGCTTTGCTGGCAATCTTTGGCGCTCCTTGCCTTGTAACTGCATCCCTCCCACCTTCCATCCACACATGGCCTTCTCTCTGTCTTCACATCATCTTCTCCTCTGTGCATGTCTATCTTGGTGTCCAAGTTTCCCTTCTTAGAAGGACACCAGTCATAATGGATCAGGGCCCACCCTATGACCTCATTTTAACTTGCTTACCTCTGTAAATTACCTATTTCCAAATAAGATCCCATTCTGAGGTACTGGGGGTTAGGACTTCACATATCTCTTCTTCTTGGGGTGGGGGACAAACACAGTTCAACTCACTGAACCCTGTTGTATCCTCAACCCCAATACTACCCCAAACCCCAGTGTCTTCCTCAATGCCTTTTTGGTTTCCATCCATACTTATTCCAACCCCATCAGCCATCGCCACCTGAGGCACATCCGCATGCTTATTCCCAATCCATCCCTTTCGCCAAATGCCATCTTTAACCTCACTGCTATGCCCAACACCATGACAACCGCCAAATGGTCCAGTCCCATGCCATAGCTCGTTCCTCTACTCCCATCCCATCCTCAATCCCATCCCTGTGTGCAGCTTCAACCCTTTCCCCTCTTCAGTCTCACTCCCGACCCCCAACCCCAGGTCCATCTCAGCGTCCCCCTGCAACCCCATGCACCTCCCCAACTTCCTCATTCAGTCCTAGTCGCACTCCCAGCCCCCACTTTCAACCTTAACCCCAAACTCAACCTCTTAACCCCATCTCCACACCCATCCCGAGTCTCAATCCTAACCCCCCCATTTCCAACCTCCAACTTCAACTGTCCACATTCCTAACCCCAACTCACATCCAGACTTCTTCAAACTCACCTCCATCTCTACCTTCTTTCTATCCTCAACTTTCACCTAAACTCATCTCCAAGCCCATCCCTACCCCAAACTCCAGATGACATTCTCAATTCCTTTCCCATCTCCCTCTTCAGATTTCAGCCCCAACCTCACCCTAATCCTAAACGCCCTCATCCCAGCCTCCACCTTCATCCCCATCCTCTTCTCCAGCCCCAGCCCTGCCCAATCCCCGCCTTCCTTCAACCCTATCCCCTACCCTGTCTCTATCCCCCCACCCCCATCCCCACTCCTACCCTCCCCCCATGGACAGCTCTTGCTGCCCCATCATTGGAGAGCCCTTCCTTCAACCTGATGCCCTCCACATCCTGCGCCAGAAGCTATTTCAGCCCCTGCTCCCTAGGGACTGGGAGGGCACCACAGGGAGGTGAGAAGGGAGTGATTCAAGCCCCCGCCTTCTGGAAACGGATGGGCAGAAATAGCACTGGCCAGGAAATAGTTTCTCTGCCAGGGAGGAAGTGGAGGGGGCTGGAGGTGTTGGGGGTAACCCTGGGCCACTGGGACCCTCTGCCTTCACTCAGAGGCCTCCCGAGCCCATGACTCCCCTCTCCTGGGGGAGGGTGAAACCATCAGAGAGCCAGGTCACCCCTATAGTTGTCCCCACCCCCGAAAGACCCATCTCTGGTCTTCATACCCTCTTCCCACCTCCATGCCCCCACCTTGCCCCCCAGTCCACTGGCTCTCTCCATCCCTCACCCCCTTACCTGGCTCCCACTGTCCTCCCTTGGCCGCCCCACTTCCTCTGATGCCTTTTTTTGACCCTGATGCCCTTTTTCTATCCTATCCGCCCTCAACTCCCCTAACTCCTCCCCACATCCTCACCTACGCCCTGATACTCTCTTCCTAGCCCTGAGCCCTTACCCCAAGCCCTAACCCTTTCCTTCTTCCTCATTCCCTTAACCCCACTTTCTCTGACTCCTCCTCTCATCTTATCCTCTTCCTAATCGGACACCCTTTAATCTTTTGACCTCCTCCTTATATCCAGACTCCTTCTCCCGTCGCCAAACCCCCTCTTCCCTTCCCCAACCCCCTCCTGTTCCCTCCCCCTTGTCCTGGCTCTCCCCCTTGCTCCCTCCTCCATCTCCTCCCCCTCCCTTCTCCTAGGCCCCTCACCTGACACCCTTCTCTCTTCCCCTTCTCCTGAAATGCCCCCACATCCCTCTCTGCCCCCCACCTCTCCCCCTTCCCGACCCCCTTCCCCTCGCCTCCTACCCGTTTCCTTTCTTCGCCCCCTCCGCCCGGTTTTCCAGCCCCTGATCTCCCGCTTTGCGCCCACAGTGCTGGAGATCCTGAGCTTGATCCAGCAGCGCGAGCTCGCGCGGGCCGACGAGCACATCTTGGAGCTGGAGGCCGAAGAGCTGGCGTCGTCGGGGGGCGGCGCGCCCGGCCCGCCCAAGGCCGAGGGCGCGGGCGGGGGCCGCCGGGCCCGGGACGTGGCTCTGCTGTACGAGGCCCTGCAGCGCGAGATGTGGGCGCTGGTGCGCGAGACGCTGGCGGGCCCCGGGCCGGGCGCAGGCGCCGGGGCGGGCGCCGTGGCGCAGCTGGGCCAGGTGCTGGTGCAGGAGGAGGCGGCCGACGGGCGCCGGGGACCCGAGGCGGCCCGCAAGCTGCGCGCCCGCTGGGCGGAGGCGGTGGCGCGTGCGGCCCGGGAGCGCCTGGAGGCGGCGGCGCCAGGGGCGCCCGGGGGCCTGGCCGGGCAGCTGGAGGCGCTGCGGGGGCGGCTGCTGGAGGATATGGGCGTGGTGCGGGGCCGCCTGGCGCCCTCCTACCCCGCCGGCCTGGGCGCCTTCGGCGTCTACCTGCGCGGCTACCACGGCGCGCTGGCCGAGTGGATCGCGGCCGCCGCCCGCCGGAGGCTGCAGTTGGCCGACCGCTACGCGCTGCTGCACTGGCACAACCAGGTGTACCCCAGGTGAGCGAGGGCCTAGGGATCGGCTGCCCCAAGGTCGCGTAGAACCCTCGCTCCCCACCACTCCCTCCAGCCCCGGCCCCTTCAGAACCTAAGGACGCTCGCTCCTGGACCTTCATTCCTAGAACCTTAATATCGTTGACCCTTCCAGCTCAGCACTGGTGACATTTACAATCCGAGAATCTTAGCGCTCTCCACGCTCCCCGCGCTAGAACCTCAGCAACAGGGACACTTCTGATCCTAGAACCTTACCACCCGCCATCCTTCCGGTCCTAGAATCTTAGCATTGTTGACCCTTCCGGTCCAAGAATCTTTAGAATCATCAACATTCTCAGAATCTTAGCACTGCCCACCCTTCCAGTCCTAGAAACTTAACACCAATGACCCTTCTCATCCTAAAATCTTGGCACTGTTGGCCCTTGGAATTCTAGAACCCTTACACTGCTTTCGCCTTAGACCCTAGGGCACCAGCGCCGATGACTCTTCCAATCTTAGAACTTCAGAACTGATGACAATTTCAATCCTGGAACGTTAGCGCCAATGAGCCTTCGAATCCTAAATCTTAGCTTCATCCCCCCTTTGGATCCTAGAACTCTGACACAGTCGGTCCTTCCAGTTTTAGGATGGTAGCGCTTTTGGTCCCTTGAAGTCTATAACCTTAGCATCTAGAACCTGAGTACCATTGACCCCCCCAGTCCTAGAATCCGATAACCATCGAGCCTTTGGATCTTAAAACATTTCCATTCTTGTGGCTGGGGGATGGAGTACGGTGATCAAGGATGCCATGAGCAAAGGCCTGGTGTGTGCAGGGGTGGTGGGGAGGTGTGCGGAGAGTGATGGCACGGCACAGGCCGGGGCATGCAAGAGGGTAGAGGCAGGGAGTGAGGGCTGGAGTGGCGAGGCTTCCAAGGCTAGGTGGGGACGTAGGGACTAGGGGCGGAGGTGGAAGGGAGCTTCTGTCTGGTGAAGCTCTTGCGTGCCAGGTCATAGAGCCTGGACTTGACCCCTACGAGTCTTGCCCGGACACCATCCATCAGGGAGCTGACTCAGGGAACTGGAGCCAGGGGAGCAACAATTCCAGAGACTTCCTTTGAGGGATGAGCAAAGCTGGCCCCGAGAGAGGAAGGGAGAGGCCCAGGTCACAAACACACAGGCTGTGAAGGGATGGGGGTGGGGAGGGGTTCATCTGCCCAGCCCCACCTCTCACAGACCCCCCCCTGTTTCTTACCCCCACCCCCAGAGAGGTCCTAGGTCTGGTGGACATGGTCGCCCTGGAAAATGGGGAGCTGGGGCCCCTTCTGTCCCCCGGCACCCTTCGTGGCTTGGAGGATGAATGTGTCACAGACGTTAAGGTACCTGGAACTTGGCTTTGCTGATTAGGGAGCGGGAGGCACTCTGCAGAGAGGGAGGGGTCACACTGAGCTTGGGGGCCTCTCCCCGCCCCCCTTCCCTATTTCCATCTCCCCTTGCCCTTTATGGACTTCCGAGTTCTGTCCAAAGGACATAGAAATGTAAGTCCATACTGATCACTTCTGTCTTATGTTCAGTGTACCCAAAGCACCCAGCCGGGCGTGGAGACACTCAGTAAAGGTTCAATACATTCAGACACTTCAAATCTTACAGCAAGAGAGAGTCAGTCACAGAACCTCAGCTCGCAGACTCAAAAACTCACAGAAGGAGGGCATCAAAGCATCTCTGCATATAAGCAGGGCTGATAGTAAACACGGTTAATAACTGGCCGGGCACAGGCACCGCTGAGCAGAATGGCCCAAGCTGTAAACAGCCATCCCAGCCACAGGAGTGTTTCTGGTCTAAAAGCCAGTCCTGCCCCAGCCACAGAAATTAGTATCTTTGCAACTTGAGAGCTCTGAATCTCAGGACCAAACAAGTCTACATTCTCAGACTCACTGAATTGAAGACAACATAGGACCAGAGAATCAAGAGATGTATAAACCTTAGAATCCTAGACACTTGGAATTCTTGAATCACAGAATTTGGAAATCGGAAAGAATTGTCTTGCAGACCTGAGAGCAGAGTCTTAGAATCATCAGATAATGAGAGAATAAGCCCTTAAACCCTCTGGCTATTAGATGGAGGAGGCTTAAAACCACAGACTCAATATCAAGTGCCAAATTGTAGACTTAGGAATGGAAGGGGCTGGGGAAGTTTTCTGGTCCAGGCTCTCTCCCCAGCGTTACCTTGATGAGCTCACAGGCAGAATCCAGACCTGCTGGGGGCTAAGGGGCGGGATGGGGGGGCGTGGGGGGGGAGCGGGGAAGAGGGGGGAATCGCGGTGTGAGAAAGGGAGGGAGAGGCTCTCAGGGACTCTGACTCCTGCCTCTCCCCCCACTTCCCCACTCCAGGCTCAGACACGGGCGGCCCTGCTTCGAGTGCTGCAGGAGGACGAGGAGCACTGGGGAAGTGCGGAGGACCGGTCCAGCAGCCTGGCACAGGATGTGTGTGAGGTAGGGGGCGGGGAAGAGGACGGAGAATCCGCTGGATGGCGACCAGTGGGAAGGTGGGACCTCACCTCCTCATCACTTCTCATCCCCCCGGACCACGCAGCTGCTGGAAGAGCACACAGAGCGAGCGCCCCGCATCAGCCAGGAGTTTGGGGAGCGGATGGCCCACTGCTGCTTGGGGGGGCTGGCAGAATTCCTGCAGAGGTATGGAGGGCTGGGGGGGAAGGGCGCAGGGCTGGGGTGGCGGTGGGGCATCTGGACCCAGGAGCCAGCAGAGAGAGGAGAGATGAAAGTGAATCAAGTCAGAATGGGCAGGGGCGCCTCTGTGGGGATCACAGGCTCTGCTGGGCTGAGTGCCCAGCCAGGGACCCTTATCCAGCGGTGCTCCATCTGTCTACCATCCTCCCTTTCTCCTCCCACCAGCTTCCAGCAGCGCGTAGAACGATTCCATGAGAACCCAGGAGTCCGGGAGCTGCTACCCGACACCTATATCAGCAGGACCATCTCCCTGGTCAACTGTGGGCCCCCCCTGAGGTGAGAGCACCCCCAGTGTGTGGGCGAGAAGGCCAGTCCTGGGTGACAAGCTGAACTGGGGTGCCTGGATCCTGGGTGGGGATCGCAGAGCTAGCCCCGAGCGGCATATACAGGGGACCTTAGAAGCATAAAACCTGGGACTCCTAGAAAGAACCGTAGCATCACAGAGCACTAGAATTATAGAGTAATCAGAACCTGGGAGTGTTACAATTACAGGAACCTAGAAGCCAGACTCTAGGGATTACATATTTTTCAACATTTTTATCTTATAATACTTTCCTTGTATAGTTGATTTAGCATGCTGTGTTGATTTCTGCTGTACAGCAAAGTGATTCAAGTTATATTACTTTACCTTTTTATTAACTTATTTTTAATTGAATTTTTAAAATTGGGAATGCATTCAAGATACAATAAGGCACACAGTGAAAAGCCTCCCTCCCCCACTCCTTCCCTCCGGTTATTGCTAATGTCTCACATATCTTTCCAGGGGTATTTGATACATTTACCAGTAAATATGTGTAAATAAGTGTATATATGCATAGACACACTTCATGCATATGCATAGGTACCATGCATATGCATATTTCATAATACACAAGTAAATCTATTACTATGTGCATACATATTATTTCTTTTCCTTTAAAAAAAAATACAAATGGTAGAATATTGAACACACTCTGTCCTTTTCCACTTAACACCTTGGAGATCTTTCTGTTAGCGCCTGAAGAGTTCCCACCAGCTTCTTTTTTATCTTTTATAGCTGAACTGTCTTCCACTGTTTGGATGTGCCATCGTTCATTTAATCTGTCCCCAGTGGATGGACAGTTGCCTCCACTCTTTTGTAGAGAAAAACCTGGCACATCTGTCAACTCCCACAAGTGTGGGGACCAGGGATACATTCTCAGAAGGGGATCTGCTGGGATTTGGGCAGGAAGTGCCCAGTTGCCCTCCAAACCAAGTTATTCTCCTTTCAGTGATGGAGAGGGTCATCAACTGTCACAATGACAGAAAATGAGAAGGGTCGAATTTTAGAATTACAGTCCTTTAGAAGCACAAACTTTTAGGATGGAAGCATCCCCACTCTCACCCAGAGAGCAGCAAAACAGACCCCTTCCTCCCCACTCCATCCCCCAGACTCCCAGCCACTCCACAGAGCCCCCCAACCCCCAACCCTCCAGACATCCCCTGATATTTCCCAGCCCCCAGGCCCCCCCACCCAGAGCCCCTGACTTCCCCCAGCTCCCCATCTGACCTGTCGCCCCTGTGCCCCACAAAATAGGGTCCGTCTAATGGGAGACAGGTCCAGGCAGTTGGGCTGAGATGTTGAGGCTCCTTGACTTTCGGCTCCACTGATCCCCACAGGGCTCTGGCGGAGCGCCTGGCCCGGGTGGGACCCCCTGAGAGTGAGCCGGCCCGGGAAGCAGCAGCCAGCGCTCTGGACCGAGTGACCCGACTCTGCCACCGCATCCTGACCGACCTGCTGTTCCAGGAGCTGCAGGTGAGAGAGGCAGTGGGCTGGGTGGGGCCGGGGCCAGGACAGGGGAGTGCCCCCGCCCCATCCTGCAGTTCCTTTCAGCCCATGACTCAGTGTTCGGGAAGCAGAGGGGGTGTGGGGGGGTGATGGCCATGTCTGGGCCGTTTAGGGGGACGGGGGGGCACAGGAAGGAAGAGGTGGGAGGATATGGTCAGGGGGAGGACAGAGAGCCATCAGCACGAAGGGGCCTAGGGGACTGGGTGTAGCCCCTCCTCACTGAGGTCCTCCAAATCCCTGCCCAGCCTCTCCTAGACCCTAGGGCCTCATTCACTCATCCCCGGGGTCCTGCACATGCCCAGAGGGGACTAGGTTCAGAGGTGGGTGAGAGCGGGGTGAGGAGCTGGTGGGAGTACCCGGGAATGGAACTGAGAGGTGTGCATGTCCCTGGCTGTAATTCATGCTCAATCCACATTGTTCGTCGGGTTGTGTCCCACCTCCGCTTAGAACCGTCCATGGCTCCCAGCTCACTTAGGGCAAAAGCCGAAGTCCTCCCTGTGGCCCCCAAGGCCCACATGGTCTGCCCTTTCCCTCTCTGACCTCATCTCCTCCCACTTCCCTCCTTGCCCCTTGCTGCTCCTTAAGGTGTCAGACACATGCCAACCTCAGTACCTTTGCACCTGTTCCCTCTGCCTGGACTACTCTTCCCTCAATAGCCACAAAGCTCCCTCTCTCACCTCTTTCAAGTTTTGACTCAAATGTCACCTTCTCAGAAGGACCTCCCCTGACTGCCCTATTTAAAATAGAAGCCCCTGAGATTCCCACATGCCCACCCCCCCGCCCCGCCACTCTATTTGTCTCCAAAGCACTTATCACCACCTGCCAGGCTATATCCTTTGCTTTTTTTTTTTTTTTTTTTCCAATCTGTCTCCTCCCATTGGAATGTCAGCTTCTCAAGGGCAAGGATTTGTTGGAATGTTTCTAAAATAACTTTTCTATTATGGAAAATTTCAAACATACACAAAAGTAGGCAGAATGACAGAATGACCTCTTGTGGACTGGCTCCAGCAAGTATCAACTCCACCTCTCGCCCCACCTCTCCTGCCCACTGGATTCTTTTCAAGCACATCTTTGGCATCCTGTCATCATCCGTCAACACTTTAGCCTGTATCTCCAAAAGATAAGGAACCCAGCCTTTTTAAACAAATGTAAACGCAATGCCATTTTCCTACCTAACAAATGGAACAATCATTCCTTAATATCATCAAATATCAGATCAGAATTCAGAGGCCCCCAAGTGCTTATAATTATCAAGCGCTTGGAGTTTTATCTCCTTTTGTGCTGTGTCCCCAAGCGTTCTCTAACGTGTCCCCAAGCGTTCTCTAACGTATCCCCAAGCGTTCTCTAACGTATCCCCAGTGATCCACCCAGGGCTGGGCCACAGGAAGGGTTCAGAGAGTGTTTGTTGAATGACTAAATGGACAAGCATGGGAATGAAAGTAAGCGAGTGTTGGGGGGAAGGGGGTACAGTCTTTGTTCCAGGCCTGGCTGTACTGCTTCCAGGTAGGGGGACTTAGGCAAATGGCTTTCCTTTTGGGGGTCTATGTTTGCTCATCTGGGAAATGGGCCCAGGAATTCCAGGCTTCTCAGATGGCTGTGAGGAAGCAATGGGCTTGTGGCCATAAAGTACTTAGCTTGGGTCCTGGCCCTCGGGTATTGGCCATTAGGGAACTTCATAAATGTACAGAGTTTACAGCAACAGCAACACGTCCTGAGCTGAGTGCTGTACCAAGAGCGGCAGCTCATTTGATTCACACCTGCTTTCCAACAAAAGCCCACAGGCCTCATTTTTGGAGGTTCAGAAAACTGGTCTACTATGGGATGAGAAAGCAGGAAGGGAGTGCTGGGCTGAGTGGGATAGGAACCTGCTTCAGACCCCCATGGACACCAACCCCAGAGGTGTCCGGGCACCTCGTGCTCCCAGTGTCCATCCGACGGCAGCATCTCCCCCTCGCTCCTCCCAGCCTCCATCTGAGGGACAGACCCACTGCCCATCCCACCTCCAGGATCCAGCTGCCTCCCTCCCCTCCCCCCACTGGTGGCCACTTACTACATCCTATGAATCTGCCACCTGCGTTCTCCTTCCCCCTCCTCATCCCTTCTCACCCCTTCCCCTCCTTCCAGACCCCCCATTTCTGCCTCAGTCTTGCCCCCTCCCAGCCATCTCGGTGGAGCACAAAGCTGACCCTCTCCCTCTTCTGCTTAGAACCTGCCATGGATCCCCGGTGCCCTCAAGAGAAATCTGGGGCTCCTCCCAAGCCCAGGAGGCCTGTGTGCTCTCCTAGGTTCACCTGACCAGCCCCATCTCTTCACTGGGCAGTCATACAGCGCCCCCCCCCATCCCCCTGATTAGACGGGTCCTAGCTTGGTTTAAAGCTCTGCTCTCTCTGTCTTGAAGTTCTTAATACTTTTTGAACAAACGGTCTCCCATTTTCATTTTTGCATTGGGCCCGTGAGTTATATAGATGGTCTTGCCAGCCACACTGACCTTCTTTCTGGTCCTCTGACCCGCAAGCCCATCTGAAATCTGAACCTTCTTCACACTGGCTTTCCCCTGGGATTGAGCCACTCCCTCTCCCACCGCTCACTTGGCTAACAGTGACCATCTTCCTGGCCTCAGCTCTGGTGCCCCCTCCTCCGGGAAGCCCTCCTTGACTCTCTATGCTGACTCAGGCTGGGCTTCCTAAACCCCTGGGCTCCCTCTTTCCAGCCGTGGCCACTCTGAGTGGTCACTGTCTGGGGAACGGGTCTGTCTCCTCTTCTGGAGGAGAGCCCCAGGAGGGTAGGGCTGGACTGTCTCCTCACTGCTGTGTCCCCAGCACTGCGCAGCCCTGGTTCAGCTCGGAGCAGCGTTTTGGGAACAAATGTTGAATTGATCTGTGAAGAAAGAGGGCGGAAGGGAGGCGAACTGTGACCCTCTGCCCACTCTGTCCCACCCAGCCGCACTTCAGCAAGCTGATGCGCAGGAAGTGGCTGAGCAGCTCGGAGGCCCTGGATGGCATCGTGGGCACGCTGGGCGCTAAGGCCCTGGCACTGCGCAGGATGCAAGATGAGCCTTACCAGGTGCGTCTGCTTGTGCGGGGGAGGGACGCAGGGTGGAACCCGGCGCCGGTGGGGGGAGAGTGGGAGAGCGGAGCTAGAGCGCTCAGAGGGGAGAGACCGGTCCTAGGTGGGGAGAAGCTCTCTCAGGGCGAGATAGGTGGCGCTCTACCTGGGGTCTGCGCGGAGGGTGCCCGCGGATACCGGGGTGTAGCGCGGGATGCTGGCGGGATTGCGGCCTCTGGATGGTGGAGCTCCGGAGAAAGCGGAGAGGGCTGGGATGGGGCACCCTTTGGGGGCCGGTGGGGGAGGGTCCGCGAGCTGATTTGGGGGGGCAGGACAGGGGTCACCCACTGGGAGCCGGGAGGGCCGACGGCGGCTGGGGGTGGGCAGGAATTCCCGTTGGGTGTCCGGAGCAGGAGCGGGCGGGTGGGAAGCGGGGGGGGGGGGGGGGTCACCGGCGGCTCACATCCCCTCGCGTCTTACCGGGTCCCCAGGAGCTGGTGGCCGAGCTGCACCGGCGGGCGCTGGTCGAGTACGTGCGGCCCCTGTTCCGCGGGCGCCTGCGCTGCGGCTCCGCGCGGACCCGCAGCCGCGTGGCCGGCAGGCTCCGGGAGGACGCGGCGCAGCTACAGAGGCTGTTCCGACGGCTGGTCAGTGCGGCCCGGGGGCGGGGGGCTCCGAAACTACGGAAAACCCTGGCTTCCGGAATCCCCAGACTCGATAGCCGGGGGCGGGGGCTTAGGATAAGACCCTCACCCAATTTGCAGCCAATAGTAACACTCTGATCTTCGCCCTCTGAGGGTAAAAATTGGCTTTCTAACTGAAAGAGAGAGCGCTCTGGGCGCAAATGAAGAGAAAAATGGTCCCTATGCCTTGTTGTGGGGATTAGATAAATCCCATTAAAAGGGCTTAGGACCTAAACATTAGCTATTATTATGAGCACAGACAGTCGCTAAATGCAAGAGAAACTCGGAACCTTAGCGTTCCCAAATCCAAGCATTTAAAAATCAGCAAATCTTATTTGTACCCAGTTGTAATGAGCTGGACGGGAAGGGTCTCACTCAGCCGCTATTCCAGGAGTTTCTAACCTAGAGTCCTTGGAATTTTCTTTTTAATTTTGGGGGAGATAATTGTAGAGTCACATGCAGTTATACGAAAGAATGCAGAGAGATCGCTGGCATACCTTATGAAGTTTCCCCCAATGGTAACATTTTGCAAATTTAGAATAGGTTTTGAGGGGTGCCCCCGAGCCCCAAATTATCTGCAAAACTGGGAGTAGGTTATATTATGGATTTTTCTTCAAATTTCCAAAGGTTCCAGATAACCTCTGACTGCAGTCTGCCCTCTGCCCGGTTTTACGGACGAGAAAACTGCCAGGCGAGGCGAGGCGAGGCCTTGGGAGGCTGTGGGTTTCGAGGGGGTGGGTGTTGAGTGTGAGCCCGGGGTCTTCCCCTGCAGGAATCCCAGGCCTCGTGGCTGGACGCCGTGGTGCCCCGTTTGGCCGAAGTTCTGCATCTGGAAGACACGCCCAGCATCCAGATGGAGGTGGGGATGCTGGTGCGGGACTACCCAGACATCAGGTGAGATCCCCGCCCCCACGCCGCCTTGGTTCCTTTTTGCCCGCGCTGCCGCCAGGCCGAGGTCTCCCGGCGAGCCTTGGCATCCGTCCCCGCGTTTCCTGCCCCTTGGGCGAGGGAGGGAGGCGGCGAGCGTGTCTGACGGCCGTTTCCTGCTGGAACCAGGGCATTATTAATACGATTTCCCTCCTTCTCCTGCCGCCGCCGCCGTCGCCGCCGCCACCAGGGCTCGCAAACAAACAAGCAGTCACAGGAAGCCCAGGGCAGGGGGGCGCGGGGCCGCCCGGCGGCAGGAAGGGCCGGCCCAGCTGGGGAGCCGCGGGGGACACGGGGACACGCACGGGCACACGGGCGCACACGCACTGGGACAGTGGCAGGCGCCGTTCAGATCCTGATGGACCATTTCCTTTCTCTGTGATCCTCTCTGAGCCCCCGTTTCCTCTTCTGATCTATGGGGACAATAATACTCTTTTCATAGGATTATTGGGGGCTGATTAATCATCACCCGTGGTGACAGCAGTAACAATACCAATTCTTGCTTATTGAGTTCTTATGTCAGACCTAAGAAAGCATCTTACATACCCACTCTGTAAGTAAGTTATTTAATTAATTAATTAATTTATTATTATTATTATTTTCTGTAGGCAGTATTTGAGCATTTTATTTTTTATTTTTTGGCTGCAAGGCTGCAGCAAGTAAGAGTTATTTTAGAATATAAGCTATTTGAGAAAATCTTTGCACGTCAAAGGCAGCACTGTTCTGAGTGCTTAGCACCATCCGAGGCAGGCGGAAATTAAGTAGCTGAGCCCAATGTCACAGCTAGCCAGCGGCGAAGTTGGGACTTGAGCCCAGGCAGCAGGCTCTACAGCTGGTACACCTGACCACCACACAACACTGCCACTTGCATAAGGTGGTGGCAGTCCTGCGCTGCTAGTGGGGCAGACAGACATTCTGTATCCAGAGAGACGACCCCCCAGGACCCAGGAGTAAGGCATCAGCTGGGTTGAGGTTGAGGACATGGGGCTGAAGGTGAGGATTCTGGAACTGATTCAGGACGGACGGTTCTGCTTCTGAGGTGTGGGGCTTATGTCCTTGGGAAAGCACAGAGCCCTGGAGTCGCATGGGGGCCAGGGTCCCGGCACTCCTGCTGGATTGGGGTTTCTGAACTTGACTCTGAACTTGGATATGCAGCTGAGTTTGAAAGGTCTCAAGCTGGGCTGGGAGGAGGGGTTCCAAAGCTGAGTTTGGGGGCTGTGTTTTGCACCTCTGTTGAGCTGGAAGGTTCCTGAGCCCCATTTTTGATGAGTGTTTTGGAGCTGTGGGGATTCAAAACTTGGGATGCGGGAGGGTGAAGAGACGGAGCTGGGTTGAAGGGGGTGGTGAAGACCCCAGAACTCTGTTTGAAATGAAAGTTCTGGAAATGAATGTTGGGTTCAGGATCTTGAGTTGAAATATGATGGTGGTTCTGGAGTTGAGTTCTGGATCCCGGATCTGGAGCTGAGATTGGGGTGAAGGGAAGGTTCCATTGTGTTGGATTTAGGGGCGAGGGTTGTGGAACAGAGTCAGTTTTGAGCACAAAGCTTCTGGTTGGAGTGAGGGTCCCCAAGGTGAATTTTAAGTTCTGGAGGAGAATTATAGTTGAGAACAATTCCAGGAATGGGTTAGAGGTGAAGTGAGTGTTCCAAGGCCGAATTTGGATGAGGGTTCTGGAACAGCAGTGGTGAAGACTCCAGACCTGGCGTTGGGGGAGGTGAGGGTTAGGATAGGGATGTGGGTGAGCACTTCCGGGCTGGATTTGAGTGATGCTGTGGGGCTGTTTGAGATGAAAGTGAAGATGAAGTTAAGGGTTGCTATAGAGTCCAGAGCTTAAACAGGTGCAGGGGTACCAGAATGGAAATTCAGGAGCTGTCTGAGCTAAGCTGGGGGTGAAGATGGAAGGTTATTTTAATCAGGAGCTGAGATGGGGCAAAAAGGAATATTCTTGTGCTGGGTTGGGAGGTGACAGTTCTGGAATCCATTGTGAGTAGGAGGATTTGGAAATGTTTGGAAGGGAAGCTCTGGAGGGGGGCTGGTATGAAGGGGGGGATCTAGGGGTGCTGGTGGGAGGGCGGGATCTGGGGGGGACTGGTATGGAGGAGGAATCCAGAGGGAGCGAAGGGGCTCCAGAGCTAAGGCAGGTTCTGGAACAGACGGCCGGGTGGGGCCCACAGGTGGGCTGGGAGTGTACCTGGAGGACCCCGTGCACCTGTCCCCTCCTCTACCCCCAGGCGGAAGCACGTGGCAGCCCTCCTGGACATCCGTGGCCTGCACCACACAGTCGCCCGCCACGAGATCCTGGCAGTGGCCCGGGACTTGGAACTCTCTGAGGGGGGAACCTTGTCGCCCCCCCGGGACCGTGCCTTCTTTGCAGACATCCCTGTGCCCCGGCCGCCTTTCTGCCTCAGCCTCCCTCTCTTCCTGGGCCGCCTCTCCCTCTCCCGGCTGGCCTGCCTGCCCTGGCCTCGGCCTCCATCTCCGTCTCCATCACGGCCCCGGGCCCAACACTGAGACTCTCCCGGCTCCGCCTCAGTGCCCCCCATCTCTGCTGCTGACAGACCATCCTCCCGCCTCCCTGTCTGGGGCCACAGACCCCTGGGCTGGAAAGCTCCTTAGAGGTCTCCTCACCTACCCCCAAACTCCCTGTACAGAAGAGAAACCGGCCAGAAGGAGCAAGGACTTTCCCAAGGCCATGAAGCCCGTTCCCAGCACCACCTCCCCAGCCCAGTGAGTGGTGGGTGGTGTTTTGGAAGGCTCTACAGAAATATCCCAGGCCCCCCCTTTCCCCTCACCTCAAGGTCTGGCCTCAATCCAATGTATTAAGGAACGTACGATACTTAGAATAAAGAGGTTTCTATTTAACACAAGGAAGGGCTGAGTCCCCAGTGTGTGGGGGGGAGGAAGGACCCGGGGCAGGGCCCAGGGCCAAGGGCTTCTCACACGCCCAAGGCCGGGCTAGGGTCCAACTCTTGGGCAGGGCAGTGGAGGCTGAGGCAGGCCCTGCAGTGCAGGAGCAGCCGGGCCGCCCTGTTTACACCAAGTCTCCGAGGCTGCGTGACTCCACAGCAGGCCCTTGGCCTCTCTGAGCCAGCGTCCCTCATTTTGTCAACCCCAAAGTGCCTTCTTTCCTGGGCCTAGTGGTTCCACCTTGGCAAGCCCCCCCCTCCCCCATCCGTAGCCGGGAAACTGTATCAAGAGAGGAAGGAGGTTGGGGGCAGGGCTGGCGGCATCCAGGGCGCCCTCCTGGGTTGACGCAGGAAAATGTCAGGGTGGGAAAAATTCCAGGCTCTCACCCCCAGCCCTGCCGGATCCTGGTCCCCACGGAGACCTTGAGGTCACCTCCCTGCTGACCCCTGCCCCTCCGGCCCAGTTGGACAGCCTCTGATGGATGCTTCCTGGCATGGCTTTTTTTTTTTTTCCCTGCGAAGTCGGAAGGAGGAGGCAGCCAGGGGTCAGCGTGGAAGCTGGGGTTAGAACCTCACGCACATTTGAACTCACGTTTGAAGGTGGGGGCTCGGGACTCTTGGAGCCCCAGGGCTGTGTGCCTCCGGACAGGAAGCTGACCCTCTCTGGGCTGTGGTTCCTGTCCCTCCCTGAGGAACTGCTTAACCTCTCTTTGCCCAAGACAAGGTGAGATGCCCAGAGGATATATGCACCTCACTTGACATCCTAAAATGACACTTTCAATGTCATTGATATACAAGAGAGGAGTTGAGGAATGAACATTTTGTACGTATTTAATTAAAGATGTATTCACCTTGGTTTGGCCGGATTCTTTTCAGATTTTGGTGCCCCGCTTAAAAACGGCTGTATTGAAATATAATTTACACAGCAGACAATTCATCCTTTTAAAGTGCACAATTCGGTTCAATCACCCCTGCAGTCAATTTTAGAAAATTTTCATCACCCCCGCAAAGAAACCCTGCACCCCTTAACCATCAACCCAACCCCTCTATCCCTCTCAGGCCCTGGTAACCACTGGCCTACTTTTTCTCTCCATAGATTTGCCTGTTCTGGACATTTCGTATAAATGGGATCATAGAATATGTGGTCTTGTGTGTGTCTGTGTTAAGAGCACAACGTGAGATCTACCCTCTTAACACATTTCTAAGTGCACAACACAGGAGCGTTAACTACTGGCACGATGTTGAACAGCAGATCTTTGAACTTTAACTTTACGCTCATTAAACAACTCCCCCTCCCCCTTCCCCCCATCCCATCTGTTCTCTACTTTGACGAATCCGAGTATTTTAATTTTTTATTATTTTTTTATTGAAGTATATAGTTGATTTACAATGTTGTGTTCGTTTCTGCTGCACAGCAAAACATATGTAGACATTCTTTTTCATATTCTTTTCCATTATGGTTGATCACAGGATATTGACTGGAGTTCCCTGTGCTACACGGGAGGACCTTGTTGTTTACCTGTTTTATATAGTAGTTTGTATCTGCTAACCCCAAACTCCCAATCCATCCCTCCCCGACCCCCCGAGTCTGAGTATTCTGAATACCTCACGTGAGTGGAATCACGCAGAATTTGTCCTTCTGTGACAGGCTCATTTCACTTCACATAATGGCTTCCAGGTTCAATCATATTGTCACAAATGGAAGGATTTCCTTCTTTGTAAAGGCTGAATTATATTCTGCTCTATGGGCTATACAACATTTTCTTTATCCATTCATCTGCTGCTGGACATTTGGGTTGTTTCTGTATCTTGGCTATTGTGAATAAATAAGTGATCTTTTGGGTCTGTCTTCTTTCACTTCGCATAATATTTTCAAGGTTCATCATGTTGTAGCATGTGTCAGTATGTCATTTCTTTTTATTGTCAGGTAACATTCCACTGTATGGAAACACCACATTTTATTTCCCCGTGTATCAGCGGACGGACATTTAGGCTTTTTTTACTTTTTGGTTATGAACATTGTGCTCCACTTTTTTTCTAGATTACAAACATTTTCTTGGTCCCCTGAGAAGCTCTGACCTTACCCTGAGCCTCAGTTTCCACTTTTTTTTCTTCTTTTTTTTTGGCCTCGCTGCACGGCTTGCGGGATCTCAGTTCCCCGAGCAGGGACTGAACCAAGGCCACGGCAGTGAAAGCCTGGAATCCTAACCACTAGGCCACCAGGGAACTCCCTCAGTTTCCAGTTTTGTAAAATGGGGGAAAGATTCCTAACAGTTGCATTAATTTAGCACCTACTGCGTGCCAAGTGCCATGCTCCCGAGGATTCACTCAACAAACTTGCAGATTTGGAAACAGAGGCCCAGATGGGGGCAGGGGTGCAGCTAAAGTCACCATCCAACGCGTGCCAGGGGCAGGACCCCTCCTGCTCACCCCAGGCTCTGACAACAGCCCCACTGCCAAGCGAGCGGGCTGGGAGCGCTCAGCGAGGAGGCTGTGTGAGGCGTTTGGCTCAGATCCTAACCCAGAGAGAGCGCTTGTAAAACACTAACTGTTTGGATTCAGACGGAGCTGATTTCTGGCTGTGGGATTGGGGCAGGGTGGCAACTGTTTATTGGGTACCTGTTCTGTGCAAGGGGTTCCCTGAGTGTATCTTAAATGCAGAGCATCTCATGGCACCATCCCCCTGGCCCTGGGAGAAGGGACTGTTTCTGTCAGGCAGGAAGTAGGCTCAGAAGGTTAGGACAGTATGTTAGAGGCAGTGGCCGGAGTTTGAACCCCAATCAGATAGACTCCAAGAGCTCTTGGCCACTGTCTGCCAGCCCCGCTGTGTGCCAGGACAAGCATGCACCTAACTCACTGTACCCTGTGCCTCACTGCCGGGTCCTATCCCTGTCAACCCTTGTGAGGTGGATGGCGTTACTTTTCCTGGTGCACCGATGAGGTCCCCAAGGCTCTGACGGTCACCCTGGTCACACAACCAGGAAGTGGCTGAGCAGCCCCACCACTGGGGAGAAAGATGAAGCCAGATGGGGAGGGGGCTATCCACGGCCACGGTCCAGATGAGAGAAAGGGAGGCAGGGAGCCTCCAGGTGGCCATGCCCTCTCCTCAGACTGGGCTTGAGTCAACTGGGATCAGGATAATTCAACTCCATCTAAACGTGACATTGCAGCCAGGACCAAAAAGTCACCTGGGCAGGAAATTCTGGGAAAGGAGAGGCACCAGGGGTCAGGATCCACACTGCCCTGGGGCTTCCCGCCCCCTCCCCTCCATCCCTGCCCAGAGAGGGTGGGGACCCTCCTTTTCAGCCCAGTGCCTTTCTGATGAACAGTGTGGAAGAGGCCCCTGAGGTGTAGGGGAGAGGTCAACGGTGTCCAGTGCTGACCCAGCAAAGCCCCTGGGCCCCTCCCCAGCCCTCCAGATCTGAGCAGGTGTCAAGCTTGAGGAGACAAGCCTGGGTCTCGCTGTCTGCAAAAGGAGGAGGACAAAGGAGGGACCTTACCGAACCCGCACCCTGCCTTGGAGCCTCAGCTCCCAGGCGTTCTGCAACTTGCACCCCCTATCGGAGCATCCGTGGTCGCCAGCTTTAACTCCTCTCTCTAAACCCCAGTCACCTCTCTGAGTCCCCATGCCTATCCCTGAGATGCCACCCCTCTCTGAGTCTCTCTCTCCTTGAGACCCTGTCCCCTTCTGGAAGCCCCCTCCCAATCCTCAAGTCTCTACTCCCCTCTCTGAGCCCCTGGGAGCTGAGTCCTGTCTGCTCTGAGTCTCCATTCTCTCTAGTCCTATAAATTCCATCCATTCATCCATCCGAGTTCATCCTCTGTGCCCAACCTTGTGCAGGGTGGTGCTGGGGACACTGTGGTGACCTCAACAGCTTTGGCCCTGTGCTTATGGAACTGACAGTTGGGGGGTGGGGGTGGGGAGACACATCTATCATCCAGAGTGGTCAGGGCTAGAGGTCGGGAGCTCAGGCAGTTGGGGAAGCCCAAGAATTCTCTGACCCTGTCTGGAAATCAGGGAGGGCTTCCTGGAGGAAGAAGCATCTGCTCTGAAATTCAACCTTCACCTGGAACACAGATATCATCTTGCAGTTCACAATATCCCAGAGGCCCTGAGGCGGAAAATGGTATCAATAGATCTCCCACATTTTCTTACAGTCTCGCCTAAAGCACTTTGTTATACATGGAGCGGTTTTCAAATGGAAATTTAAAATGCTCAAATCCTTGAACGCAGAAACCCCACTTCTAGGAATGCATCCCTTTGCAATACTCACACAGGTGCAAAATGGACACTGCTACACTGCTCAAAGTGGCTAATATGGAAAACAGTCAACAGGTGACTGGTTATACTGGGTCTGGTAGGTATCGCCCCCAATGGAACACAACGCAACTAATAAAAGACTGGAGGCAGCTCTTTACAGTTCTGATATGGCACATCCTCCAAGATACACTGTTACGTGAAAAATGCAAAGTGAGGGACAGTGGAGACAGCTCAGTAAATATATTTATAACTGGATACAGACACTACCCAATTTGTATCCATAGCTACCTCTGGGGAATAGGATTGGAGGAAGAAAGGCTACCACTTTCTGATTCATAAAACTATTCTCTTTGGATTTTACGGAAAGGCACACTGATCATTAGTGCAAAGCTCAATGAATATCCAGAGTGAATCTATGTAATCAAAACGGGTCAAGGCATAGACCTTTCCCCCTTAAACCCTCTCCCAACCACTTCTGCCCCCCAAAGGTAACCACTATCCTGGTTCCAACACCATTGATTACTTTTGCCAGTTTATGAACTTTATATCGTTGGAATCATACATTCCAGCGACTCTGGCTTCTATCTTCTTTCACTCAGCACTGTATTTGAGAGATTCAACCTCGTTGTTGTGCAAAGTAGTACTTTGCTCATTCTCATTACTCTATGGGATTTCATGGCAGTAACTTGTCAGACTTTATTTATCCATTCTATTGTGGATGAACGTTTGGGCTCTTTCCTGTGTAGTACCAGGCAGGTAGGTATTCTTTGTCCTTGCCAACACTTGATACTGAGAGTCTTTTAAAATTTTAACTATTCTAGTAGGTGTGTAGTGGCATTTCATTGTGGTTTTAATTTGAATTTTCATAATGTTTAAAAATATTGAACACCTTTTCATGAGCCTACTGGCTATTCATATATCTTCTTTTGTTAAGTGTCCAAGGCTTTTGCCTATTTTTTGTTGTGGTGTTTTGTCTTTTAATTAATTATTGAGTTCTTCATACATTCTGGAGACAAGTTTTTCATTAAATATATGTGTTGCAAACATTTTCTTCAGTTTTGGGCATGACTTTTTTTTAAAATTTTATTTATTTATTTTTGGTTGCGTTGGGTCTTCGTTGCCGTGCGTGGGCTTTCTCTAGTTGAGGCAAACGGGGGCTACTCCTTGTTGCGGTGCGTGGGCTTCTCATCGCGGTGGCTTCTCTTGCTGCGGAGCACAGGCTCTAGGCGCGTGGGCTTCAGCAGTTGCAGCACGAGGGCTCAGTAGTTGTGGCACACGGGCTTAGTTGCTTCGCGGCATGTGGGATCTTCCCAGACCAGGGCTCGAACCCGGGTCCCCTGCATTGGCAGGCGGATTCTTCACCACTGCGCCATCAGGTAAGCCCAAGAATATATATTTATAACATTGTAAATCAACTATACTTCAATAAAATGTTTTTTTAAGCTACAGTAATCAAGACAGTGTGGTACTGGTGTAAGGATATATATCATACAAACAGAATAGAGAGTGCAAAACTAAACCCAAAGTTGATTTTCTATAAATATGTAGTGTAATTCAAGGGGAGGGAAAGATAGTCTTTTCAATACACGGTGCTGAAACAACTGGACATTTGCATGAACAAAACTGAAGCTAACTCACAATGCACACAAAAATTGCCTCAAATGAATCACAGACCTAAATATAAATGCTAAAACTATAAAACTTCTAGAAAAAAATGGAGAAAATCTTCACAAACTTGGCGGAAGCAAAGGTTTTTTAGACAGGACACTAAAAGCACTAACCCTAAAAGGAAAAAAAAGAAGATAAATGGGACTTCATCAAAATGGAAAACTTCTGCCCTTCAAAAGACAAAGTTAAGAAAATGAAACCGTAAGCCAAAACCTGGGAGAAAATATGTGTTAAGTATGGTTTCTACCAAAGTAGTTGAAGTCAGAATATATAAAGTATCTTTACAACTTAATAATGAAAAGATGTTTTAAAATCCAACTCTAAAATGGACAAAAGACTTGAATACTTCCCCAAATAAGATATGTTAATGGCCAACAAACATATAAAGACATTCAACATCTACAATTACCAGGGAAATTCAAATTAATGCCACAAAGAGATATCACTACACATCTTCTAGAAAGGCTAAAATTTTAAAAGACTGACAATACCAAACACTGGAAAAATATAGAGCAGCTACAACTGTCATAGTATTGAACTCACAGGACTCTCACATAGTATTGAAGGGAGTCTAAAATAGTACCCGCACTTTGAAAAACAGATTGGCAGTTTCTTGTCGAGCTGACTATACATTTACCCTATGATTCAGAATTCTCCTGGGTATTTATCCAAAAGAATATAAATATATATCTTTAAAAAGACTTTACACAAATGTTCATAGAAGCTTTGTTCATAAAATCAAAAAACTGGAAGTAACTCAAATGTTCATTAATAGGTGAATAGAAACAAACTGCGGTATATTCATACAAAGGAATACCACTCATTAGTAAAAAGGAATATGACACATCCACGCAACATCATGGGTGAATCCAAAACCATTATGCTGAAAGAAAGAAGCCAGCCCTAAAAGTGTACAGGTGCTGTTATTTCATTTATATGAAATTCTAGTATAGGCAAAGCTAATCAATCATAACCTGAATCAGAGTTTTGATTGCCTGGAGGAGTTAAGGGAGATTGGCTGGAAAGAGGATAATAAAAACACTCTATACCTTGATTTGTATGGTGATTATGGAAGTGTAGATATTTTTCAGAACTCAGTGAACCCTACAAGGGTAGTGTGAGCATTTTTATCATACGTGTATTACACTTCTATAATGTTAATTTTAAAAGAACTCATTTGATGGATTTAACAGCAGACTACTGCTAACAGAAGGAAAGAACAGTAAACTTGAAGACAGGTCAACAGGAATTATTCATAATGAAGCTCCAAGACAAAAGAACGGAAGTAAAAAACAAAGGAGGTGCGTGAGGTATGTGGGTCACTGTTAAATGATCTGTTATGGGTATAATTGGAGTAGCATAAGGAGACAAGAGAGAACATGAATCCAGAAGCAATTTTTAAAGAAGCCTTTTTGAAGGGAACCCTCACACACTGCTGGTGGGAATGTAAATTGATGCAGCCACTGTGGAAAACCGTATGCAGTTGCCTCAAAAAACTAAAAATAGAACTACCATATGACCCAGCAATTCTACTCCTGGATATATATCCAAAAAAAAAAAAAAACTAAAAGCACTAATTTGAAAAGATACATGCACCCCAATGTTCACAGTAGCATTATTTACAATTGCCAAGATACGGAAGCAACCTAAGTGGCCATCAATAGATGAATGGATAAAGATGTGGTATTATATACATATAAAATGGAATACTACTCAGCCGTAAAAAGAATGAAAGTTTGCCATTTGCAGCAACATGGATGGACCTAGAGATTATCATACTAGGTAAAGTAAGTCAGAAAGAGAAAGACACATGCCATATATCACTTATATGTGGAATCTAAAATATGACACAAATGAACTTATCTACAGAACAGAAACAGACTCACAGACATAGAGAACAGACTTGTGGTTGCCAAGGGGTGGGGGAAGGGATGGATTGGGAGTTTGGGATTACCAGATGCAAACTATTATATATAGAATGAATAAACTACAAGGTCCTACTGTAAAGCACAGGGAACTATATTCAATATCCTGTGATAAACCATAATGGAAAATCATACAAAAAAGAATATATACATATAAAACTGAATCACTTTGCTGTACAGCAGTAACTAACACAACATTGTTAATCAACTATACTTCAATAAATTTTTTAAAGACATCCATTTCTGAGTGTGTCTGACTATTCAATAGAAACTATGTAGCTGTATTAGTTTTCTAGGGTTGCCACAAGTACCACAAATTAGGTGGTTTAAAACAAGAATGTATTGTCTCATCATTCTGAAGGCTAGAAGTCCAAAATCAAAGTGTCAGCAGCATCCTGCCCTCTAGGGGAATCCTTCCTTTCTAGCTTCTGACAGCCCTGGACACTCCTTGGCTTGCAGCTGCATAACTCCCATCTCTGCCTTCCTTTTCACACGGCACTCTCCGTGTCTCTGTCTTTGCATGGCCATCTTCTTATAAGGACACCAGTCATACTGGATTAGAGGTCCACCTTATTCCATTATGACCTCACCTTAACTAATTACATTGGCAACACACTATTTCCAAATAAGGTTGCATTCTAGGGATTAGGATGTCCACATATCTTTTCTGGGGGGACTCAATTCAACCCATAACAGATGCCAAAAGACAAGAGAATGACATGTTTAAAGCACTGAAAGAAAACAAATTGTTAACCTAGAAGTCTATACCAGTGGTAACAACCTTTTAAAAGCAAGGTGAACAAAAGGAAAAATAGACAAGTTAGACTTCTTTAAAACTGAAAGTGAAAAGACAACTCACAGAATGAAAGAAAATATTTGCAAATCATAGATCTGATAAGGGACTTGTATCTAGAATATATAATTAACTCTTTCAATTCAATACTAAAAAGACAACCCAATTTTAAAATGGGCAAAGGATCTGAGTAGACATTTCTCAAGTGTCCAATTACCGGTGTCCAATAAGCCCGTGAAAAGATACTCAAGATCATTAGTCATAAGGAGAATGCAAATCAAAACCACAATGAGATACCACTTCAACCCATTAGGATGGCAACAATAAAAAAGACAGATAACAACCAGTGTTGGCAGGGCTTCCCTGGTGGCTCAGTGGTTAAGAATCCGCCTGCCAATGCAGGGGACACGGGTTCGAGCCCTGGTCCGCGAAGATCCCACATGCCGCGGAGCAACTCAGCCAGTGCGCCACAACTACTGAGCCTGCGCTCTAGAGCCCGCGAGCCACAACTACTGAAGCCTGAGTGCCTAGAGCCCGTGCTCCTCAACAAGAGAAGCCACCGCAATGAGAAGCCTGTGCACCGCAACAAAGAGTAGCCCCCGCTCTCAGCAACTAGAGAAAACGCGCGTGCAGCAGCAAAGACCCAATGCAGCCAAGAGTTAAATAAATGAATAAATAAATAAATTAAAAATAAATAAATAAATAAAAATAAAGAGGGTTAAAGAAACATGACAGTTAAACGCAATGTATGACCCTGGACTGGAACTCAGGAAAAATCATTACTAAAAAGACATTATTGTGATAACTGGAAAATTTTGAATATGGACTGTGTATTAAAGATAGTATATGTCGGGCTTCCCTGGTGGCGCAGTGGTTGAGAATCTGCCTGCCAATGCAGGGGACACGGGTTCGAGCCCTGGTCTGGGAAGATCCCACATGCCGTGGAGCAACTAGGCCCGTGAGCCACAATTGCTGAGCCTGCGCGTCTGGAGCCTGTGCTCCACAACAAGAGAGGCCGCGACAGTGAGAGGCCCGCGCACTGCGACGAAGAGTGGCCCCCACTTGCCGCAACTAGAGAAAGCCCTCGCACAGAAACGAAGACCCAACACAGCCATAAATAAATAAATTAATTAAATAAATAAAATTACAAAAAAAAAAAAAAAGGAAAGCTATCTTTAAAAAAAAAAAAATAGTATATGTCAATGATAAATTTCCTAAATTCAATCACTGCATTGTTGTTATGAGGATAATGTCTTTGTTCTTAGGAATTACCTGTGTCATGATGTCTCTATTCACATCCTTTTTTTGTCTCTTCGGCCACACCGTGAGGTATGCAGGATCTTAGTTCCCTGACCAGGGATCGAACCCATGCCCCCTGCAGTGGAAGCGCGGAGTCTTAACCACTAGACCACCAGGGAAGTCCCCTCAATTCACCTTCAAGTGGTCCATTCATCAACACCACCACCACCACCATCATCATCATCATCACATATATGTGGAGAGAGATAAAAGCAAATTAAGCAAAAATTAATGAGCAGTGAATCTAGACAAAGAGTATATGGATACTAGTCTTGTAACTTACACAGGTTTAAAAATCTTCAAAATAGAAACTTAAAAATAGCCCCACTTGTTACAGAGATATGTCCTCCTTTATGTTCTTCAAAGGTTATCAAGCTTGACCCCAAGGTGAGGGTTTGCTCTTTCTGTGGAGATGGGTCTGCAGGGTATATTCCTGGAAGTGGCATTGCTGGGTATGAGAGTAAACGCGTATGTTGTTTAGTTAGTTAGCTATCATCAAATTTCTCCCCATGCAGGTTGTATCATTTTGCATGCCCACCAGCAAGGCATGAGAGTGTGTTTCCCAGCTTAGGAATTTTTGCCAACTTCATAGGTGAAAACGCCACTTCGGAGTAGTTTTAATTAGAATTGCTCTTATTATGCGTGAACTTGAGCATCTTTTCATATAGTTAAGGACGACTCATATTTGTTTCTCTGTGAACTGTCCATTTCTTTTGCACATTTTAAACCATTGGGCTTTTAGTCTTTTACATATTAAGAAGATAAACATTTTGTCTGTGATGCAAATTGTAAATATTTTCTCTGAGATTGTCACGGTTTTATTTTGCTTACGGTATCTTCTTTTTTTTTCAATAATCTCGAAAACTCCAATATTTTATTAACCATTTTATGTACATTGAGATCCAGTCTTAAAAACTGATTAAAAAAACATGTCCAGAGTTTCTTGTAAAGGCAATGTACAAATGCTCATTTACATTCTGCACATTAATAACGACGATGAAAATAAGACAATAGTTACAGCTACATAAAAATATATACAAGGATTTGAGCATTCCCTGGCAGTCCAGTGGTTAGGACTTGGTACTTTCACTGCCACGGACCCGGGGTTCAATCCCTAGTCGGAGAACTAAGATCCTGCAAGCCGTGAGGTGTGGCCAAAATATATATATATATATATATATATATATATATATACACACACACACACACACACACACAAGGATTCAAGATAGTCTTGATGTTATTTGGCTTATAACATGTGTAGATACTACACAAAAAATGAGGATGTAATTTTCAGAAAAGTAAAATGTGACCAAGATCACTTTTCTTCTTAAAATTTAAAAATAAAATTCCTAACTATCATAATTACTAATTCATAGCCAAATCTTAGACTAATTCAAATTAGCCAGGGTTAGACATAAGTTAAATATTTTGCATTAAAAAAATAAGGTTTGCAGTTTAATAAACATACATTTGATAACATTTTCTCAAAATTAATTAAGAATGGCTTATCCACATCCTTCTAGATTCTGGAAACATACTAGAAAAAGTGAATATTGAACAGCCTGATTCTTTGGAAAGCTGCACCCCTAGCCCTGGAAAACATCCTTAAGGGGCCCAGTGATCAAACCCTAATGCGAAACTTACAATGCACCAATGATGCTGAGAACAGAGGGGGAAGGAATAAGCAGCTGTTTCACTAATATATAGTATAATTATAAGGCATGAGGTGATATTAATGGGATTTTGGGAAAGGTTTCAACTGTTCTTAGGGAATCAATTAGAAATTGAGAATGACCAATCTTATGATGATCTCAAAAAGAGTATTTCACCTATTATCATGGTGCTACCTCACTAACAGGAAATTTAGTCTCTAATGACTCTTTTTTGTATTTTACTCTACTAGCTTGGGAAGCAGCGTCCTATTTTGAGAAATGTATGACATAAAATAATCATATATAATTAATGGTTTAGAAAACAAAACGATAGTAGTTTTAGAAAGGAGCAAGTATCTCTTTTACTAGGTTGTGACACCAGGCTAAGAGGGCTTAAGGTTGGAAAGCAAGGAGTGGGGGTAGTGCAGGGGTTCAAGTACAAATCTACTTCCGTTCAAGGAGAGGAAGGACGTGAGAAGGGTCTGGACAACCCAGAATGGCAGTGACACCGGCACCTGGATGTAGAGTTACCACACTGGGTCAGAGACAGGCTGGCACATCATCCTCTGGCCTAGATGCCACGGAACCCAACCCCTACGCAATATTAAATTGGGAACGCAAACATCTCAAAGCACACTTACCAAAAATAGATTATTCACCCTCATATTACACTGCCCAGAAGGAAAAAGACATTTGACTATTTTGAAAAGTGAGCTATAAAATGATGAAGTTTCTCCTTACTTCATCTGAAAAACCCAAGGAACAAATATTTTAAAAATTCTGGGACTTCCCTGACAGTCCAGTGGTTAAGACTCCGCACTTCCACTGCAGGGAGCACGGGGTTCCATCCCTGGTTGGGGAACTAAGATCCCACATGCCCCGAGGAGCGGCCAAAAAATAAATAAATAAAAGAGAAATTTAAAAGCTCCTTAACACTGTAAGGAATCCTCCGCTGCTTCCTGGTAACTGTGGGGGATCTTCATATGGATTTGGGAAAATATCTTTAAAAACTGGCTCAACTGGGCTTCACTGCTGGCGCAGTGGTTAAGAATTCGCCTGCCAGTGCAGCGGACACGGGTTCAAGTCCTGGTCCGGGAAGATCCCACATGCCGTGGAGCAACTAAGCCCGTGCGCCACAACTACTGAGCCTTCTCTCTAGAGCCCGCGAGCCACAACTACTGAGCCCTCGTGCCACAACTACTGAAGCCCGCGCACCTAGAGCCCGTGCTCCACAAGAGAAGCCACCGCAATGAGAAGCCTGCGCACCACAACGAAGAGTAGCCCCTGCTCCCTGCAACTAGAGAAGGCCCGCGCGCAGCAACGAAGACCCAACGCGACCAAAAAAAATAATAAATAAAATAAATATTAAAAAAAAACCTGGCTCCACGTTTTTGAAAATTACAGGAGACACCTCAAAATTTCTTTCTAGCCTTTCCATACGTTCACGAAATTCGTGACAGGTCCATCCACTTCTTCATTTTACTAAAAACCTGTATTAAACTTAATTTAGCTGAAGGTAGTATTCTGGTAAGTGAAACACAATTTCCTTCCATGATACCCTTTCCAACCGTGGGAATAATGCTTTTGAGGCAGGCAAGATATAATGAACAAGCCAACCTGTGTATAACTTCTCCCTCTAGGCTGTAGTTGCCCTGGACGGTTGCGAACTCCTCCTGGGCTTAGGCTGCGCTCCCCTCGTCCACGTTCAGCTCCCGGCACAGGGCCTGCAGCTCCTGCCAGGGTCGCGACGACCAGCACCGCCCCTTCGCCTTGCGGGACGTCCCTCGTTCATCCTCCCTCTTGGGCGCGCTACCCACAACCACCCGCGCCAAAGCTCAAAATCAGGGCCGCTTTATGATGTCTCTTCGATGGTCTGCATCCGCGTTTCTCCGCAAAAAAGTCCGTTTCTTCTCCAGGGCTCGAGCCGTCCTTCTCCGGCAATGTAATAAGAAGCGTATCATCTTTTCTTAAGTAATTTCTAAATCTGCTTAAGACGTTTTATTTATAAATTTAATTTTATTGCTCCTGGATTTTCCCCAGCATTTTTATTATTATTTTTCTTAAATTTTTTGCCTGTGTCGGGTCCTAGCTGTGGCATGCAGGATCTTCGCTGAGGTATGAGGGATATTTTCGTTGCGGCACGAGGGGCTCTTCGTTGTGGCGTGCGGGCTTCTCTCTAGTTGTTGGGAGCAGGCTCCAGGGCGAGTGGGCTCTGTAGTTTGCAGCACGCGGGCTCAATTGCCCCACGGTATGTGGGATCCTAGTTCCCCGACCAGGGATCGAACCGGCGTCCCCTGTATTGGAAGGTGGATTCTTTACCGCTGGACCACCAGGGAAGTCCCTCCCCCAGCATTTTATTATGAAAAACTTCAAATATACAGGAAAGTTGAAAGAGGTGTATGTACATGTGTCTACCGCTTAGATTCTACTAACATTTTACCATACTTGTCTAACCATATTTCTACTCCCTCTATCCATCTAACTTTTCAATGCATTTCAAAGTAAGTTGCAAACATCAGTGCATTTTTCCTAAATAATTCAGCCTGCATATCATTAACTACAGTTCAATACTTGTTAGTGGTTTTTTGTTTGGTTTTGGCTTTTTTTGCTGCTTTTAATTTTCAGTATTAATAAGAAAGATTCTCCCGCTCCCAAGATGGAAAGAAATTCATTCATGGATTCTTCTAGTTGTTGTGTTTCTATTTTTACACAGGGATTTAGGGATTTCTGATTCATCTGCAGTTTATGCCGGTACATGGTGTGAGGACTGGATCCAATTTTATACATATATGTATACACACAGACACACAGACACACACACACACACACACACACAGGGAGTCTCTATTTTAAAAAATATTTTTATTGAGATTTAATTCACATACCATAAAATTAACCCTTTTAATGTGTATAATTTAGTGGGTTTTAGTATTTCACAAAGTTGTGCAGCCATCATCGCTACAATCTATATATGTACGTATCTATGTGTGTATATATCTGTTTGCTTGTTTTTCTCCAAATGTCTATCTAGTCTCAGCGCCACATATTAAAAACTCCAACTTTCTGCCAGAGATTTGAGATGCTGCAGTTGTTACTAAATTTCTGGGTGTTCGGTGGTCCACTTACGTTCCATTGGTCTGCTTGTCCGTCTGTTTCGATATGTGGGAAGTCTTTGCTAACAACAGCCCTGGCCTAGGATTCTGGAGGGGGCGGGGGTGGGGGTGGGGAACGATGGACATGTGGCCACGCCTCTTCAAGGCCTTTAGTCAAGTTCTGTTACGAAGAAACCGTGCCCGATTCCAGCTCACCAACAGAGATAAAAGCTTTAATCCCCAGCGACTGAGAAAAAACCAGCTGGGCAGGAAGATGGTCAGCAGGAAACCCTGCGAAGGAGAGGTACCAAGGATCAAGACACCCCCCCATTCTTGAGTACCCCATCTCCTCTCCTGGCTCCCCAGCCTGGGGTGGGGACCCGCCCCTTCTCTGGAGGTCTCCCCCTTTCTGAGGGCTAGTGGACCCGGGCCAGGGACTGTCGCATCCAGCCCTCTGACAAGGATTGCCCCAGGAAAGCACCTGCACAGCGTGGCGGAGGCACTCAGGGGTTTGGGAGGTGAGGCCAAGTGTGTCCAACGCCTGCCAAGCGAAGTCGTCGGGACTCACCACGAGCAGCCCGCTTTTCAAGGGATTTGTTTCAACCAAAAAGGGGCTCACTGTTTGCAGGCAGGAAGGGGGTCAAGAAAAAGAACTTCCCTCCCCCTAAGCCTAAGCTCCCAGGCCCTCTCCGAGAATCCCTGAGTCCCACTCCTCTTGCCGACCACGTCCCAGACACGCCCCGGCCATGCCTTCGAGGCCACGCCCCCTCGAGAACCCACCGCTTCCGATCGTGGCTCCAAGGTAGCTCATCTTATTCTTTTTTTTTTTTTTTCAGGTTTTTCTTTCCTTCCTTCATTCCTCCCTTCTTTCCTTCCTTCCTCTCTTCCTTCCTCCCTTCCCTCCTTCCGTTCTATTTTATTGAAGTACAGTTGATTTATATCCACTGAAGCTCTTCTGAGTCTCGGTCCTCTCTCAGACGCACCCCCCACCCCATCCCCACCCCGCCCCTGCTCCTAAGACCTTCAGCTGTCTCTCAGCTCCTCCCCCCTCAGAGTCCTCCCCTTCTGAGCTGCCACTGTTGTCCCTTTTGAGCTCAGTCCCCGTGGAGTCAGGCACCTGCACAATGACCCCCTCGGAGTGGTACTCTGCGCCCACTGCCACGGAGAAGCTTCGCGCAAAGGCCTGCGGAGAAGGAGAGGGAGGGTCCCAGGACCAAGAGCTTTCCCCGTGCAAACTCCTCCAGCCCGCCCTTGCCCCAGCGCCGTCCCTGATCCTAGAACACTCTACCGCCAGGAGGGGCCCCACCCTCAAGGCCCAAGTCCTCACCGTAACGCCTGAAATCTTCCTTGCTCTAAGCCCTCCCTCTGTTCCCATACACTCACTCTCCATTCCAGCCGGGCCAGTCTCTGAATTCCCTTTCTCCCACCTCATGGGTTCTCTTGACCCCTAGCCTCTGTTTCTCTTAAAAAACGAACAAAAAACCTGGCCTGTCCACTGGACTGTGCCCCAGATGTCTGTCTGAAATATTATTAGCCTCAGACTCAGGTGGCACATCACACACATGCATGCAAGCCTTTTCCACCATAACCTTCAGTGCCAGAATTAAGGGCTACTGCAGGAATTCCAGCATGGCAGCCAGCCCTTGCCTGGTCTGTGGGTCTGGGTACCGTGGTGTCTGCATACACTGCTGCAAATGGATAGGGGCTCCTGTCAGTTATTGAAGATATGTTGATGATGATACCTTTGCCCCTGGAGGAGGAAGCACCATTTGGAAGGTAGTCATTGCCAGGGAACAGAGGGTCCCAGTGATTTCCCCACCTCCACCCCTTAGTCGCTGTCCTAATTTGAGAAAGATCAGAGAGACAGGGAAGAACTGGAAATGTGGAGGGGACAGCTGGGGAATGGAAAAAGCCTGGAGGTTGGATGGGGGAAGATCCAGAGTGAAAGACAAAGAGACTGTGGCTTACCTGGTGACCATTTGGGGCAGGACGATTCTAGTCATCTGCAGGAGGAATGGAGAGGACCCTGTCTTTCCCTTTCCACTGCTTTCACCTGCCCAGACTCCTGCCCCCTCCTCAAGTTCACTCCTATCCCCCTACCTTCCCTCAGGGAATATTCCCCTAGCACTTCCTCTATGCCAGGCCCAGTTCTGGGGGATGATGGGGACCACCCAGAGTGATCAGAGCTCGCTGACCTTGGACCCAGTCCCTCCTAGCCCCGACTCACCTGGACCACAGACGTCATGTTGCAGTTTATAACATCCAAGAATTTCTGGGGGAAGAAAATGGAACCAATCAGTCCTTCCCTTCACCAGCCCTGCCACAACTCCGATATTTTCTAGTTTACTTTTCTTTTAATGTGGAACACATTTTTAAAACGTAGCATCTACTAGAATTTAAAATGCACATAGACTTTGACACATCAACTCCACTCTGGAAATTTATTCCTCTCTAAGATACTCACACATGTGGGAACTGCATATGTCCAAAGATATTCATTGCAACACAATTTGTAGTCACATACACTAGGAAACATCCTGAATGCCCATCAATACTGGGATGACTAAATAAACACAGGGTAGCCAATGGATGGATCACTGAGCACCAGGTAAAAAGAATGGGTCAGCTAATTATTCTGATTAGAATAATCCCCAAGATACATGCCTACCTGTGAAAGGTAAAGTGCAGAACAATAGGCTGCCACCATCTGGATAAAAGATACATATACATACTTCTCTATGCACAGAGAAAAAAAACTACCACATTTTAATTGGGGGTCACTTTTGGGGGATAGGATTGGAGGGAGAAGGGAAATTTTCACTTTCATTTCATAAACTTCTCTCTTTGGATTTTTTGATCAGTAAAGTTTTTTTATAAATGTATACCATACACATACCAAAGTGCATAAATCTTTAGTGTAAAAAATGAACACAAATCTTTAGCCTCTACCCACATAAAGAAAGTATTGACAGTTTCCCAGATTCTTCATCTCCTGCAGTCACTACGCTTGCCTCTTCCCCAGTTAACCACTGTCTTGACCTCTAACACACTCTAGAATAGTTTTGTTCAGTTCTGAACTTCATTTAAGTGGAATCATTGAGTATGTATCCCTTTATCTCTGGCTTTGTCTGCTAAACATTATGTTTATAAGATTCTTCCGTGTTATGTGTAGCAGAAGTTCATTCATGTTCACTGCTATAATTTTCCATCGTATGAAGGCGGCATGCTTTATTTCTCTAATCAACCCACTCCTGGGCATATATCTGGAGAAAACCATAATTCGAAAAGATACACGCACCCCAATGTTCATAGTAGCACTCTTCACAATAGACAAGACATGGAAACAACCTAAATGTCCATTGACAGAGGAATGGATAAAGAAGATGTGGTACATGTGTACAGTGGAAGACCACTCAACCATAAAAAAGAATGAAATAATGCCATTTGCAGCAACATGGATGGGCCTAGAGATTATCATACTAAGTGAAATAAGTCAGACAGAGAAAAACAAATATCATATGATATCACTTGTATGTGGAATATAGATGATACAAATGAACTTATTTATGAACCAGAAACAGCCTTGCAGACTTTGAAAACAAGCTTATGGTTACCAAAAGGGAAAGGAAGGGGGTAAGGATAAATTAGGAGGCTGGGATTAACATATACACACTACTACATATAAAATAGATAAACAACAAGGTCCTACTGTATAGCACAGGGAACTCTACTAAATATTCTGTAATAACCTAAATGGGAAAATACTCTGAAAAAGAATGAATATATGTATATGTGTAACTGAACCACTTTGCTGTACACCTGAAACTAACACAATATTGTAAATCAACTATGCCCCAGTATAAAATAAAAATTAAATTAAAAAATATTTAAATTCCAAAAAAAAAAGAAAGAATTCCAGTTGTTCCACATCCCCAACAACACTTGGCACTGACAATATTTTTAGCGTTAACCATTTTAGTGGCTGTGTAGTTGTAGCTCACTCTGGTTTTAATCTGCAGTACCCTAATAAGAATGAGGTTTATTTTTTAAAAGTTCAGTGCAGGGCTTCCCTGGTGGTGCAGTGGTTAAGAATCCACCTGCCAATGCAGGGGACATGGATTGCAGCCCTGGTCTGGGAAGATCCCACATGCCGCGGAGCAACTAAGCCCGTGCGCCACAACTACTGAGCCTGCGCTCTAGAGCCCACGTGCCACAACTGCTGAAGCCTCTGCACCTAGACCCCGTGCTCTGCAACAAGAGAAGCCACCGCAATGAGAGCCCGCACACTGCAACGAAGAGTAGCCCCCGCTCACGGCAACTAGAGAAAGCCTGCGTGCAGCAACGAAAACCCCCCAATGCAGCCAGAAATAAATAAATAAAATAAATAAATTTATTTTTTAAAAAAAGGCTAAAAAAAAAAGTTCAATGCAGCAAGAAGATATAACAATTATAAAGATATACAGATCTAACAACAGAGCCCCAAAATATGTGAAGCAAAACACCATATACAAAAAACTCTAAATGGATCAAAGTCCTAAACGTAAGAGCTAAAATTACAAAACTCTTGAAAGAAAACAGAGGAAAAGCTTTATGACATTGGGTTCGGCAGTGATTTCTTGGATGATACCAAAAGCACAAGCAGCAAAAGAAAAATAGATAAACTGTACTTCATTAAAATTAAAACCTTTTGTACATTAAAAGATACTATCAACAGAGTGAAAAGGCAACTTGCAAGATGGCAGAAAATTTACAAATCATTCATTTGATAAGGGATTGATAACCATAATATATAAAGAGCTTCTACAACTCAAACACCAATGGGTCAAAGAAGAAATCACAAAGGAAATTTAAAAATACTTCAAGACAAATGAAAATAGAAATTAAAACACAACATACCAAATTTACATTTATCTAGATTGGCTAAGAAAAAAATACTGAAATTACTAAAATCAGAAGTGAAAGTGGGACATTACTACTGATTCCACAGAAATAAAAAGGATTATAAGAGAGTACTATGAACAACTGTATACCTATAAATTGGATAATCTAGATGAAATAGATAAGTTCCTAGAAACACAAAACCTACTGTGACTCAATCAGGAAGAAATAGAAAATCTGAACAGACCCATAACTAGTAAGGAGATTGGACCAATAATCAAAAATTTCCCAAGAAAGAAAATTCCTGGATAGATGACTTTGCTGATGAATTCTACCAAACATTTAAAGAAGAACTAATGCCAATTCTTCTCAAACTCTTCCAAGACATTGAAGAGGAGAGAACACTTCTTAACTTATTCTATGAAGCCAGCATTGCCCTGATACCAAAGTCAAAGACACTACAAGAAGGGAAATCTACAGACCAATATCCCTCATGAACACTGACACAAAAATCCTCAACAAAACGCTAGCAAATTGAATTCAACAGCATATTAAAAGGATTATACACCATGACCAAGTGGGATTTGTTCCTAGAATGCAAGGATGGTTCAATATACAAAAATTGACTAATGTAACACAACACATTAACAGAATAAAGAAAAAAATCACATGCTCACCTCAATTGATGCAGAAAAGTATTTGACAAAATTCAACACCTTTCATGATTAAAACATTCAATAAACTAGGAATGGAAGGAAACTATCTCAACATAATAAAGATATGAATAATGCACATAAAATAATACATATAATAATATGAAAAGCCCACAGCTAACATCACACTCAGTGGCGAAATACTGAAAGCATTTCCTGCTTTTGCCATTTCTATTCAACACAGTACTGGAAATCCTAGCCAGAGCAACTAAGCAAGAAAAGAAGTCAAAGGTATTCAAACTGAAAAGGAAGAAGTAGAATTATCTGTTTGCAGATGATATGATCTTACATGTAGAAAATCTTAAAGATTCCACAGAAAAGTGAAAACTAATAAGCAAACTCACAAAGAAGTGGGATACAAAATCAACACCAAAAACTCAGTTGCATTTCTATACAGGAACAATGAACAACCCAAAAGTGAAGTTATGAAAACAATTCCATTGGCAATAGCATTAAAAAGAATAAAAGAATAAATACTTAGGAATTAACTTAACCAAGGAAGAAAGACATATACTGAAAACTATAAAACATTACTGAAAGATATTAGAGAAGAGATACAAATTGGAAAGACATCCCATATATATGGGTTGGAAGACAATGTTGCTAAGATGTCAGTACTACCCAAAGTGATCTACAGATTCAATGCAATCACTATCAAAATCCTAACAGCATTTTTGCATAAATAGAAAAACCCAGCCCAAAATTGATATGGAATCTCAAGGGACCTTGAAATTAGCCAGGCTAATCTTGCATCATCATTTCCACTTCTGGGTATATGCCCCAAAGAATTAAAAGCAGGTACCCAAACAGATATTTGTACACCAACAGTTCACAGCAGCATTATTCACAACAGCCAAAAGGTGGAAACAACCCAAGTGTCTATCAACAGATGAAGAGGTAAACAAAATGTGGTATATACATATGATAGAATATTATTCAGCCTTAAAAAGGAAGAAAATTGGGACACATGCTACAACATGGATGAACCCTGAAAACATTATGCTAAATGAAATAAACCAGGCACAAAAGGACAGATACTGTATGATTCCACTTATATGAGGCACCTAGAAGAGACAAATTCATAGAGACAGAAAGTAGAATGGTGGTTTCCAGGACCTGTGGGTAGGGAGGAATGGAGGGGGGGCATTACTGTTTAATAGGTAAAGAGTTGAAAAAATCCTGGAGATGGCTGGTGGTGATTGTTTCACAAAAATCTGAATGTACATAATACCCCTGAACTGTACACTTCAATATAGACAAAATTTAAGTTATGTATATTTGCCATAACTTAAAAATAAAGAAAATAAAAAGAATGAAGTTCTGATACTTGCTAACAACATGGATGAAATTGAAAACATTATGCTAAGTGAAATAAGCCAGACACAAAAGGAAAACTATTCTATGATGTCACTTGTATGAGGTATCTAGAATTAGCAAGTTCACAGAGACAGAAAGTAGAGATAGATGCTACCAGGGGTAGGTAATAGGGAAGAATGTGGAGATACTGCTTAACAGGACCAGAGTTTCTGTTTGGGATGATGAAAAAGTTCTGGAAACAGACAGTGGTGACAGCTGTACAACACTGTGAATGTATTTAATGCCACTGAGTTGCACACTTTAAAATGGTTAAAATGGCAAGTTTTATGTTACATATGTTACAATTCTTTAAAAAAAAATCTATGCTATTTCCATTATCTTGGTTACATGTGGACCTCATTACATTATCTATTATTTCTCTTGCTTTCAATCACGATTTTTCTTCTAATATTCCTGGTTATATTTTGCTGAGTGCTGGATATTTAATATTTTAAAAATCGTATTGCTAATTCGAGTCCCTGGACTACATCGTTTTTCTCTAAAAATGGTTTGGTTTGGTTTCGCTTCTCCCCGGCAGCTAAACTAGGGGGCGCTAAAATACCGGATCAACTTAATCCCGACGGGAATCGAGATCATTTAAAACCTGGCTTCAGTTCCTATGAAACCTACTTTACCCTAACTCCTGGATTATAGTTTTCAGGATCTCAGCCTAAAGCCTGGGATATTTTCCAAAGCTTTGCACTACATAATTTGTTGCAGCTCGCACACTATGTTGAAAGCTCTGCTTTGCCTCTTAAACGCTCATCCACTTTGAAAGGAAATGTTGCTTCAAATGTCAGATTCACCCCTCTTGGATTCTTTCTTCTCTCAAATCCTGGTGAGACAATTCCTCATTGCCTTAGTAGTTTGATGCCTTCAAGCAGTTATTTTAAAAATATTTTATCCAGCTCTCCTAATCGTTCTCATTTGCAGGGTTAGTCTTAAACCACAACTTCCTCTAACACCAGAGGCAGAATACACAGACTGCCTCTCTTTACATTTTCTAAAATGAGCCTATGCATTACTTTTGAAATAATAAGAAGTAAAATCTAAAAGCCATCCTGATCTCCTATTTTGTCTATGTCTAATAATAATGGCCCACATTTGTGGAGCACACAACTTAGGTTTATGTGCATTATTTTACTCCATTGTCATGTCAGCCCTATGAGGTCAGCAAAAATATGGATTCCCATTTTATAGATATGAAACTGAGGCACTGACTTTCCCACGTGGCTCATTTCCCCTTAAAGTTAGCAGAACCAGACTCAACTTGAACAGCTGTCCCCGTTGGGCACCGCAGAAGGGCGCCCCATGGATGGAGAGACCTCCTTCACGTCCTAGACATCGTAGGTTTGCAGCTCTCAAAACAATGAACAAAGCTAGTGTACTGAGCCGGGTTTTCCAACAGAGGGAGCAGTGTGAGGCAGAGGTACCCGCGGACTAGTACTCGGTTTTACTCACTTTGGCGATGTCCTCACAGTCGAGCAGTTTCCTCAAGCCAGGTGCATATTGCTTGCCCACATTGTTTACTGAGTCAGAGGGGGCAAATTGTTTGTTTCACTCCAACGGCCCCAGGGAGACGGGGTAGGGGCAAAAGAGAGGGCGACCACAGAGAGTTCCGGGTCAGGGTGAGCACGGGGGCAAGTTGAGGGCAGCGCTCCTCCCAACAGGCACAGGGACGTACTCAGTACTCCGATCTCCAGGTCCTTCAGTTCTGCCTCAATGGCCTCGTAGGTCTCCAAGCCTCCGGTGAAATCCACCTGGATGACTCGTGTGCTTTTGCCATGAAGCCTCTCTGGGAAGGGCAGTGGGAGCCAGGCCCCTAGCTGGAATCGAGTCCGACCTCTGCCCCCGTCCCTGTTCAGCCCCAGCCCCTACATGATGGCCCCAGATGCATAGATGGCTAGCTCCCCGCACGCGCCTCGGCCACCTTCAGACCTCGTCCGGGATCACGCCCCAGGCCACGCCCCCCGGCCACGCCCCCGTCTAGCCCCAGCCCTTGACCCAGAACTTTACCCGCTCCCCTCTTCCCCTCCTCACCTATCGCCTTTGCCTCGTGCTCCAACGTGCTCAGGTCTCGACGGATGAGGACGATGTTCAGACCTCTCCCGGCGAGCTGCAGGGGATGCATTCATTCATTTATTCACGAAAGCCACAAATATTTACTGTGTGCTGACAGGGTGCTACAGTCTTATAGGCGCTGTGGGTGCAGAGGTGAACAAAAGAGAAATACGAAAGTCTGCCCTCCTGGAGCATGCATTCTGGGGAAAGACTTTTCCAGACAGACAGAACAGCAAGTGCAAAGGCCCTTGCACAAAGGCTGGCAGCTTCGAGGACGCCGTACAGTCCAGTGTGCACTGAATGAAGTGGCCGGTTGTACAGGAGCCCAGATCATGGAGCCTCGAATGCCCCAGTAAAGACTCTGGCTTTTATTCTCAGTGACATAAGAATCCAATAATTTTTATACCTTCCTTCCTTCATGCATTTATTCAAAATGTGTCTATTGAGCCCTCGCTCTTTGCTGGGTGGTGCTGGGGACACAGCATGCCCAAGATAGACCCAGTCTCACTCAGCAGCCAGAGGGTTCTCTCTGAAATACAAACCTGTTCCTGCCTTCCCCTGCTCAGAACCTGCCTTGACTCCCCAGTGTCTCTGAGATAAAACTACACTCCTCACCGTGGCCTCAAGTGGCCTGGCTCCGGCCTGAGTCTTCAGCTGTCTCTCCTGCCGGTGGCCGTCTATGGGAATCCAGGCACAGCAGACAGTTCATTTAGTCCCAAGAGCACCCCCTGAATTTTCCTGCCTCTGGGCCTTTGCACATGCTGCTCCTTTTGCCTTGAATGCCCTTCTGCTTGAAACAAAGTCAGCCAATATTTCTGGAATGGGTGCTCAGCAGCATTTTGGTGCATGTCTGACCCTCTCAACCTGCCTGTCTGAGGGTGACATGTTATGTGGGACTGAGTGTCCATCAGCTTTGGAGGGGGGCTGGGCACAGACATCTCAACAGCTCCAGCGTCTGAGAGGTTGATGCTGTGAAGGGCATTTATTCATTCAGCAAACATTTGCCCAGAATCTGCTTGTGCCTGGCCTTGTGCTAGGTGGTGCTGACCAGCACAGCCACAGCCCTGTCCTCTTGGGGCTCACAGTGCAGTGCTGGGACAGACCAGTCCCCAGATGGCAATGACTCAGAGTGGCCATCACTACCAGCTGACTTGCATCCAGACACAAATTCTCTCCCTTTCCGCCAGGGTTGCCTTTCTATTCATGCACTAGCCTCCCCTCCCTTCTTGTCCACTCAAGGACATCACTCCAGCTTTCTCCCATCTTCCCCCTTCATCAAAACCTCTCCCTCTTCTGGATGATTCCCATCAGCATGAAATCCTACCAGAATCTCTCTCATTTTCTCTGTTCAGGCATTGGCCCATTTCTCATCACACCACCGCAGTTTACTCAACATTCTAAGAGAGGATTGTTTATCCTGGCTCTCTTACCACATCCTCTCGTACCCAATCCAGTCGGTCTCCCACCCCCACCATGCCACCCAAACCACTCTGGTCACCAATAACTTCCATGATGGTAAACCGAGTGCTGCATTCTCAGCACCTCCCAATAGCAACTGACACATTCATCACCCCCTCCTCCTGGAAACATTCTTTCCCTGGCTTCCAAGACCTCTCTTCCAACCCTGGTTTCCCCCCCATTCTCAGTTTTTGTGCCTTCTCATCTTCTGTACCTCTTAACTTTGGGTGCTCCAGGGAGCACTCTGGGGTGACTCAGACTGTGCTCCCCTTCTCCATCAACACCCACTACCACAGGCACCTCATCTAGTCTCATGACTTTAAATGGGATCGTTATGTTGATGATGCTTCCACTTATATCTCCACCCAAACCTCCCCTCAGAATGGCATTTCCAACTTCTGGAACTTCTCAACTTGGATACCCAATTGGTATCTCAAACTTGGAATGTCCAAAACGAGACTCCTTCCTGTTTCCCCCAAACTTGGTCCTCCCCTCAGTTCAACTCCATCTCAGTAATGGCAGCTGCATTTTTTGAGGTATTCTGGTCAAAAATTTTATAGTAATTTATTTTATGAGGCCAGCATTACCCTAACACCAAAAACCAAACAAAGATATTACAAGAAAAGAAAACTATAAACTAATACCACATCTTATAAACTTAGACACAAAAATTCTCAACAAAATAGTAGTAAATCAAATCTAGCAATATAGAAGAAGGATAATCAATAATCACCAAGTGGGGTTTATTGCAGGAATGCAGGGTTGGTTCAACATTTGAAAAATCAATTGATGTAATATACTATATAAACAGAGTAAAGAAGAAAAACCACATGATCACCTCAACAATCACCGAAAAGTTACCTGACAAAAGTCAACCTCCATCCATGATAAAAACTCTCAGCAACCTAGGTATAGAAAGGAACGTCCTTAACCTTATAAAGGTTACATAAATACATACACACTTACACACATTTTAAAAGCCTACAGCTAACATTATACTTAATGGTTGAAAACTGAATGCTTTTCCTCTAAGATCAGGAGCAAGGGAGGATGATATTCACTCTTAACCACTCCTCTGAACATCATATTTAATTTGCTGGGCAATACAATAAAGCAAGAAAAAGAAATAAAAGGTACACAGATTGGAAAGTCAGAAATTAAATTGTCTCTTACACAGATGACATGACTGTCTACATAGAAAATCCCAAGAAATCCACAAAAAAGCTACAAGAACTAAGAGCTGAGCTTAGCAAGGTTTCGGGTTACAGGGTCAGAAGTTTGGAGTCGTACTCCACATCCAATCTTTTTAATAAATCTTGTCAGCACTACCTTCAAAATCAATCCAAAATCCAAGTACTTCTTATGCCTCTATGCTATCACCCTGGTGTAAGTCATCAAGATCTCCTGCTTGGATTTTGCAAGAGCTTTTTAGCTGATCTCCCTGCTTCCATCCTCACCCCCCTACAGTATCGCATCCCTCTTCAGAACCCATGTCACTCAGTAAATGTTAAGGTCTCCACCATAACCTACCAGGTTCCCCATGATCTGCCCTGAAATTGCATCTTTGCCCTCATCTCCTACTGTTCCCCTCTCCCTTTCATTCTGATACAAACACAGTGGCCCCTTTCCTGCTTCTCCAACAAGCAATGCTTCCTACCTCAGGGCCTTTGCACTGGCAGTTTCTTCTCCCTGGAAGTTCCTTCTCCCAGTTATTCACAAGACTCCCTCCCTCACCTCCTTCTGTTCTTTGCTCAGTGCTGCCTTCTCAGTGACACTTCTGATTATCCAATATAAAAATTGGAACGTGCACATCCCCAGGGCTCCCTGTTCTCCTTTCCTGATTTATTTTTCTCCTTAACTCTTATAACCATTTGATGCACTATACATTTCATTTGTTTATCTTATTTACACCTGTCTCCCCTCACTTCAACATAAGCTTCACGATGGCAAGGTCTTTTGATTTTTTTTAATCTATTTTGTTCACTGCTGTACCCCTGGCACCTAGAAGATGCCTGGCACGTGGAGGTGGTATATAAATATGTTTTGAATGAATAACTCAGGGCAATGATGGGAGAACATCAAGGGTCTGTAGAAGCCCAGTGTAAACACCCACCCCCACCCTGGGGAGCAGAGGGGAGGCTTCCTGGAGGAGAGGACGTCTGAGGGAACCAGATAAAGCACACAATTCTCAGTCTAATAGGGTTAGCTGACAACAGACAAACAGACAGGAGAAGCTCTCCCACCACACACGCCAAGCCCTGGCTCACCTCATGTGCATAAGCCTTGCTGATGCCACTGGTGGCTCCTGTCACCACTAGAACGGAGAGAAGGAGCAGAGGGCAGGAGGGGAGCACCCCCAGATCCAACCCCCCTATCATCCCCTCCACTGTCCCTCTTGTCCCTTTTTGCACCTTTTCTGGGACCCTCCTTCACTGAAGCCCAACCCCTCCTGGTTCCAGAACTTCATGCATTCCATGCCTCCCTTGCCCTGGTTGCTCCAGCCTTCACCTCTCTTTCTTCCAGGAGTCCCTGACCTCTGCCCTGATTAGGGACCCTCACCTGTCATCTGTCCTCGTTCCTGCTGTCCCCACCCCTAACTGCCTGGCTCAGAGCCCTCCTTCCTCACCTGCCCAGGCTCTGTGCGCCCGGAGCCAGGGCTTGCCCCGGCGTGCCTGGGCAGCAGGTAAACATAGACTGTGTAGCCCGCCCCCCAAGTCGCCCACAGCAGCAGGCACGTGGCGGTAACCGCTCCCCCCCACTCTCAGCACATCCCAATCCGACTCCATCACAACCCCAGCCAACAAGTCATCCAACCTAGGGCCAACGAGGCTTTCTTTGGGAGCAGCTATTTCAAGCCTGGCCTGCCTACTCCGCCTTAGCCCCGCCCACACTACTAGTCAAGAATTCCGCCCCGCCCCTCACTCTAGCCACGCCCAGTGGGGGTTTATTCTAACCAGTAGCCTCGCCCATCGGTCCTAGCACCGCCCCTATCTAATTGGGCCACACTTGGGCTTAATGTCGGTCTTGAATCCCTGCAGAGCAGGTGTACATCCAGCCTCCCCTCAGCCCACAGAGCTGGGCAAAGGGTGCCCACAGATGACCACCGTTTGGGTCACTGAATTCAACCTAGATGCTGGTGGGGGCCAGAACTGATAATAGCGATCAGTCACTAGAGGGTTTTGTCAATGCACAGTTTGTCTGAAGAACCTGACCTACAGATTATCTGCTTGGGCAGTGTAAAAGCCAAAGCCCTTACAGCAGCTTTACGTGACTTTGCTCCTCATTCCTCTTTTGCAAATTCTATTTTTTTTCACTTGTTCTTAGTGTTTATTATTTAATAATAAACTATAATTATTATTTAATAATTACGGATATTATTTAATAATAATTATTATAATTATAGTTATTATTATATGATTAAATTATTATTATTTAATAATAAATTATTGTGGTAAAATATACGTAACATAAATTTTACAATTTTAACCCTTTTAAAGTGTATATATAATTCAGTGACATTAGGCATATTCACAATTTTGTGCAACTGTCACCACTATCCATTTCTAGAAATATTTCATCATCCCTGATAAAAAGAAGACAACAGGTCCCAAATGGAGTCAGTTGTGCTAACCCCCAGGTCAGCAAAACGAGATTTAATAACAAACCTAATTGTAGTTTCAACCCCACCAGAATGTAACCTTTAACTATTCAACCTAGAATCACCGGGTCAGCACTAGTGAGGTAATTCACCCAATAAGACCTTCCATCCCCTTAGGAGGATGAATTCAAACAATGAATTCTTCCATAAAAAGGTCCTTTTTTCCACCCCCTTTCTGCCTTTAACACCCTTTTCTTTTCTACAGCTCAGTGGAGCTCCTTTCTATTGCTAGATGGGACGCAGCCCGATTCATGAATCATTGAATAAAGCCAATTTGATCTTTAAATTTACTCAGTTGAATTCTTGTTATTTAACAGATTTGGTGGCAGCAGCCGGACCAAAGGAGACTTCCGATGGCTTTGGGGACAGCAAGAAACACAGGTGTAGTACCCCGTGAATCGTTTGAGCTCACTGTGTTTCTCACCATTTCCGAGGGCCTTGGGTGAGCTTCTCTCGGTTCTGAGGTCTGTTCTGTTTGCGTCAAGCTCCTGATCTACTTGGCTTTCCAGTTAGTTTCCCATTTGTCTGGAATCACTAGTTCCATGTCGGGAACTGCTGGTGACAGCTACAGTTTCCCATTTTGTCTGGAAGATGCCTGCAGTTCCCATTCCTTGGGGTCTGCTGGTTCAATCCTTTCCCCAGTCCCCAGTTCCATGTTGGGAATTGCTCATGGTATGCACAGGACCTTTTCTTGGCCAGGATGCAGTAACATCTCTGGGCTATTGCCAATATATTAAAGGGCATGTGTTTGTTTGTCTTGTTTTGTATCAGTGAGAGTTGTTGTTGACTGGGACCTCAGAGGTCAAAAAGCCGCAAAAATTGGTGGGTGTGGATCGAGCACTTAAGACCTGTTAAGAGTGCTCACCACCAAACCCAAAGACATCGTGTTAGGATAAGTTGGTCAAGGAATGGGTTAGATTGACAGTAAGTCACCTACCAATCTCAAGGAAATTTCCATGCAATGAGCTACACTGTAAAATGCAACACAATCCCCAATCCAGTGGCACATCCCTTCTAGGTGTTGATTCAGCTCTGAGAAACCCAAAGGCTTAGCTAATGGGATCCTTAAATTCTAACGAGTTAAGCACCCCACCTTCCAGCACACCTGCTTATTTTATGTCTAAAAACTATGGTTCCGGAAGCTATAAATATCTATAAAAATAGCCAAATCTGACTGAAAACAATCTAGAGTTACAATGAGGGAATGTTCCAGTTAGACAAGATCCTTCACTTAAGAACTGCACTTGAAAGTAAGGGTTCATGAATTAAATGAATAGAATGGGATGCCTATTTCAACTGGTACACGTGAACTTCCAAAAGGCTTCAAGATTCCAAAATAGCTTCATTAAAAGACTTGTTACTGAAGGCTGATGACAAGTGAAAGACAACAGAGGTATCTAAAACAACAGATGATAGGACTGACAGGACTCTGCTCCCCTCTATCCTTCTTTGCCAGAGCGTTCACATTTTACTCATTCCCTGTCTGGACTGCCTTTCTACTCTGGAGACTATTAAATAGTTACCTTTTAAAATAAAAAGGCCTGAGGTTGCAGGTGATCCTCCTCGGACAGCTTTCACTCCTTGGTCAAAGACTAAACCAAGGGACTTCCCTGGTGGTCCAGTGCTTAAGAATCCGCCTTCCAATACAGGGGACATGGGTTCAATCCCTGGTGGGGGACTAAGATCTCATCTGCCGTGGGGCAACTAAGCCCGTGAACCACAACTGGGAGAGCCCGCGTGCGGCAACTACAACCTCCACGAGCTCTGGAGCCCACATGTTGCAACAAAGAGCCCACACACCACAACGCAAGATCCCGCATGCCGCAATGAAGATCCCGTGTGCTGCAACTAAGACCCGATGCAGTCAAATAAATAAATAAATTTTTTTTTAAATTAAAAAAAAAAAAGACTGAACTAAGAGCTATAGTTAAAGAATTTTCTAATCCCCAAAAGTTTTGTTGAAACGTTTAGAATCCTATGACCCTGGGTTGCCAGATCTTTACCAGCTTGTGTAGGTGTTGGTAGGACCTGGTGAAGCCCAAAAACAGATGTGGGAAGCAGAATGGCATCATCCTGAGGATGATATTCAAGATCCTCAGTCTCAGGACTTCCTGGCTGTCCGGTGGTTAAGACTCCACGCTTCCTATGCAGGGAGTGCAGGTTAGATCCCTGGTCAGGGAACTAAGATCCCACAGGCCACAGGGGTGCGGCCAAAAAAACCCAAAACCACATGTTAAGATCCTCGGTCTCTAACATGATCCTCTGATAGACCAGAAAAATCTCCCAATGTGGCAACTGAGCCTAGGGTGTTCCCTGCCTACATTGATTGGTCTATTATTCAAATATGCAAACAAAGAAAGAGGAATCTGTGGCAGATTTTAAAGCCCGTTTGGAAGCTCTCTTCTGATGGCATTCTGGATTCCATTCAGTAAATGAGGTCACTCAATCTGCTCTTGCTGCCCTATTAGTAAACAGATTATTTCCTGAGATTAGCAGGCTAATAAAAAGACAGAAAATAGGATGGGAGGCCACTGGTCTTGTTACTAAGCCAGTTCCGTTTGCCCTACATGCAGCAAGCCAAACGTTGATACGTCAAGGTTTGCAGCAGAACAACAGTTTATTCACAAAGCAGCCAAATGGGGAGATGGGAGAATGAATCTCAAATCCGCCTACCCAAAGGTGAGGGGCTTGAGATATTTATGAGATAAAAAAGGTCTTAGGTTTGGGGGAAGGTGGTTGTAGGTAGGGAAGAGATGAGGTAATCAGTGCTTTGCATAGGCGTATCTGGGTTACATGCTTCTTCATGGGATGCATGTTCAAAAATAGAGGTGCTTAGCACAATCTGAGGGTGGAGGCTTTGGCTCTCTGATGTCAAATTGTCATTCATCAGACACCTGTGCAGGCCCAGTTTTAGGGTCAGTGGTCCCAACCAGTCTTAGCTGGCTCGAACTGGACGAGAGCTGACGCCAGTTTCCTAAAAAACAACTCAAGCCCCCATTATTATAGCATTCCACATGTCAGAGGTGTTATATATAGGGGTGGTTAAGGAGTCTTGTGATATATTACCTAGGGTACATGAAGCTTGCAATTAAGGAGAGGAAAAAAGAAAAGAAAAAAATAACTAAAGCCAGCTTACTTAGTGAAGGCATTTTACAAGCAGAGGGTTTTAATCAAGTTCATTTATCTCGTGTTCTGTAAAACAAGCTCAAGAATTTCTGTTAGTCACCAGCCTCTATTAACCCTGTGGAGCATGGTTTCAGTCTCCCCTATCTTTTTAAAAAATATCTATGTATTTATTTGGTTGTGCTGGGTCTTAGTTGTGGCAGGCAGGCTCCTTAGTTGTGGCTCGTGGGCTCCTTAGTTGTGGCTCGTGGGCTCCTTAGTTGTGGCATGCAAATTCTTAGTGGTGGCATGCATGTGGGATCTAGTTCCCTGACCAGGGATCAAACCCAGGCCCCCTGCATTGGTAGCACGGAGTCTTAACCACTGCGCCACCAGGGAAGTCCCCTCCCCTACCTTTTGATCATTCCTCAGTCTTGAGGAAAGAGGGGCCGAGACCATGCTGGCTACTTCCTGCTGATAACGGGTGTAGGCCTACCAAGGGTTTGAGAAATGAAACTATTATGCATTTGATTGCAAATATGCACAAATCCCAAGATGAGGACAAGGCTTTGGGCTTAAGGATACAAGACAAACAGCAAGAACAGAGTTATAACAAGAAGGAATATAAATCCTAGCAAGCACAGAACAATAATACCGAGTTTAAGCAATCCCTCCAATATAGACCTTATTCCCTACGGGATCCATGAGAAGGTACTTCCTAAGAGACTGAATCCATGTTCTTGTGATGACACCTGTGGGAGCCAAGTTGTCTAATTTTGTCTAAGAAGGTTTTTTACTTCCATGTGGTATTAAAATATACATAACAGGAGCTACTGGCCGCTACATATTCTCCTCTTTTTTCTGCTAAAATATAATCTAAAAAATCTTATTGTCTAATACTATTCTGGCTAATGAATCTAGGGCCTTTTGCAGGCTATGGCTTGAACCTGATCTTTTATGTCCGTTATAATCTGTCCTTGATATAGATGAGGAAGAATTACAACAAAAATCCTCTAGCGTAACAGAGGTGCCCCCAAATCTATGGGTACTTCTAGTCCTGACACTGGGAGAACAAAAAGCACAGAACTGTAAAAATTCTGACATATGTGGTTAAACCTCTTCCTCAATTGCCTCAATATTCATTAAAGCCTGAATCTATACAGGTCTCACACCAACAATCAAGATCTAATCAACCAGGGGTTAGTCATTTCCTGTACAAGCCCCTTTAACACAAAAAAAACCTAATGGGTGGGAAGCTGTTTACAAGATCGTTATCCCCCATTTCCCAGTTGTTCCAAACACACACACTCTTTTGTCACTAATTCCACCAGACTCAAAAGGGTTCACTGCTGTAGACCTTTGTTTAGCTTATTTTTTTTAGCATCCCTGTGCTAATCTATTTGCCAATATCTATTTGCCTTTACTTTGAACAATCAACAATATACTCGGACACTCATGTCTCAAGGGTCCACGGAGGCCCCTTCTAATTTCTCTCAAGTGCTCCACCAAGATCTAAGCACCCTCCAATTCCCCAGGAAATCAACTCTTACCATATGTAGATCAACTCTTGCTGTGCTTAGTTCTCCAAGAGGCGCCCATAAACGATTCTGTCTATTTGCTACAACAGTTAGCTGAAAAGAGACATAAAGTCTCTAATGAAAGATAACAACTGTCTCTAGACACACTGTTCATTACCTAGGTCATAACTGAAGTACTGAAGGAATACAATTATCTCCCAAACAGATTAAGCTAACCCAAGAATTTCCTTGACCCACAAATAGGCAACAGCTTGGTGAATTTCTAGGCCTGGCTGGCTACTGCAGACCCTAAGTTTTCTCTATTGGCTTCCCCACTCTATAAACTTAACTAAAGTAAAGAGTCCCTGATTCCCTTTGGTGAGAAGATAAATACCGGCAGGTCTTTTCACCGACTGCCCTAGGGCTACCTAACGATTCAAACCCTTTCACCTTATTTGTGCTTGAAAGAGATGAGCCAGTCCTGGGAAGGCTCGCACAGACCATGGTAATAAGTACAGGCCTGTTATTAATAATAATAATAAAAAAGTGCAGGCCTATTGCCTATTAATAGCACACAAGTGGATTCAGTGGCTTGTGCCTACCCAGCTATAAGACTATAACTAAAACTGTGCCCCAGGGGGTTAACAGAAATTGGTGACTAACAGAAATTCTTGAATTTGGCTTACAGAACAGCAGCTAAGGAAACAGCTTGTTTAAGAAAACAAACAGGGACTTCCCTTGTGGTCCAGTGGGTAAGACTCCACACTCCCAATGCAGGAGGCCCGGGTTTGATCCCTGGTCGGGGAACTAGATCCCGCATGCATGCCACAACTAAGAGTCCACATGCCACAACTAAGAAGTCTGCATACCGCAACTAAGAAGTCCACGTGCCGCAACTAAAAATCCTCCGTGCCGCAACGAATATCCCGTGTGCTGCATATAAGACCCGGGACAGCCTAAATAAATAAATATTTAAAAACAAACAAACAAACCTCTGCTTGTAACTTGCCTTCACTGACCAAGTTTGCCTTATTTTTTTGATGCCTTATCACCCCTACAGGTAACACATCTGACATATGGGTCACTATAGTAACAGGGGCTTAAGTTGTTTTCCAGGAACCTGGAGTCTGCTCTTGTCCAGTTCGAGCCAGCTAAGACTGGTTGGGACCACCGACCCTAAAACTGGGCCTGTGCAGTTGTCTGATGAATGACAATTTGACATCAGAGAGCCAAAGGCTCCACCCTCAGATTGTGCTAACCACCTCCATTTTTGAACATGCATCTCATGAAGAAGCATGTAACTCAGATACAACTGTGCAGAATGCCAATTACCTCATCTTTTTCCCTACTTCCAATCTCCTTTCCCCATGCTTATGACCACCCTGTTTTGTGGCCTATCAAACATACCTTGTACATCCGCTTTAACCATGAAGGAAAAGAATGCATTTAAAAATAAAAATAGAGTAATTGTGGTTCAGGCATGCAAAATAGAGCTGGGTGGTCATTGTGGATGCATTTTCAGACACATTTCTGTATTACTGAGAACTTGAGTTTTCTGAACTTCATGAGCTTCAAGGATACCACCAAAACAATATCTGCTTGGAGGTGCCAACTGCAAGGTCTCCTCTTGTAACTATAAAGTCTTTCTCTTACATTAGGAATAGTAGCAAACAAGACAGCTCAAGCCATAGCCTGCCAGCAAAAGGCCCTAGACTCATTAGCCAGAATAGTACTAGACAATAAGATTGCTTTGGATTATATTCTGGCAGAAAAAGGAGGAGTATATGTAGTGGCCAATAGCTCCTGTTATGTATATTTTAATACCACATTGAAGTAAAAAACCTTCTTAGACAAAATTAGAGAACTTGGCTCCCACAAGTGTCATCACAAGAACCTGGATTTAATCTCTTAGGAAATATCTTCTCATGGATTCTGTCGGGAATAAGGTCTATATTGGAGGGATTGCTTACCTGGGCATTATTATTTTGTGCTTGCTAGGATAACTCTGTTCTTGCTGTTTGTCTTGTATCCTTAAGCCCAAAGTCTTGTTCTCATCTTGGAATTTGTGAGTATTTGCGATCAGATGCATAACAGCTTCATTCCTCAAATCCCTTACTAGTCCTACACCCCTTATCAGCAGGAAGTAGCCACAGCAGTCACTGTCCCTCTTTCCTCAAGGTTGAGGGATGATCAAAAGATAGGGGAGACTGAAACCATGTCCCATAGGGTTAACAGAGGCTGGTGACTAGCAGAAATTCTTGAGCTTGTCTTACAGAACAACAGCTAAGGGAGGGCTTGTAAAAAACAAACAAACAAACAAATAAGAAAAAAATACCTCTGCTTGTAACCTGTCCTCAGTGACCAAGTGCTCTTTAATTATTTTTTGACTCCTTAACCACCCCTATAGATAACATTACTGATGTATGGGTTGCTAGAGCAATGGGGGCTTAAATTGTTTTCCAGGAACTTGGAGTCTGGTCTTGTCCAGTTCAAGCCAGCTAAGACTTGTTGGGACCACTGACCCTAAAACTGGGCCTGTGCAGGTATCTGCTGAGTGAGTTTTTGACATCAGAGGGCCAAAAATTCCACTCTCAGATCATGCTAAGTGCCTCCTTTTTTGAACATGCACCCCACAAAGAAGCACGTAACCCAGATATACCTGCACAGAACACCAATTACTCACCTTTTCCCTACCTCCAATCACCTTTCCCCATGCCTAAGACCACCCTTCTTCTTTATCTCATAAATATCTCAGGCCCTTCACTTCTGGGGAGGCAGATTTAGGATCTCTTCTCCAGTCTCCTTGCTTGGTTGCCTCATGGATAAACTTTCTCTGCTGCAAACCTTGGCGTCTCAGCGTTTGGCTTGCTGCACCTCAGGCAAATGAACTTGGCTCAGTAACGTAGCTGCAGCTGCAAACTTTGTAGAAGGCTCAGCATATTTAACTTTTGGAAATGACATTTATTTACAAACTCCATACACTGTCCAAAGTCTTCTTAATTCTGAACTGACCCAACATTTCTCAGTAACCAGACTAGCCTCCTATGAGATCCTTTTTCTCTCACTACCTCATTCACACCTGAAACCTTGTGACATTCTTGATCCTGACACATTACTGCCCCTGCCTGACGAAGGTGAGCCCCATGACTGCAAGGTAATAATGTCTCATTGCAACACACTGCACCCTGATTTAGGAGACACTTTGGACTAATCCTTACGTAGTTTTTTTTTTGATGATGAATCATGTTGTAAAAATGAGAAAGGGAATTATCAAGCTGGTCATGTTGTTCTTAACTAATATGAACTACTTGAGAGGGGAAATCTCCCACAGGCTAAATCAGTCCAACAAGCAGAGCTCCGTTCCCTTACCAGAGCATGCCAGTTATTGAAAGGACAAGTTGTTAATAGTTATACTGATAGTCGGTATGCATCTGAGGGCACGAATGAATTTGGGATGTTATGGAAACGAAGGGGGTTTTCTTACGTCCACTGGGACCCAATCAAGCATGAGCAACAAACAGGTAAACAAAGTTCTTAGTGCCATTCTTTTACCTTCCGAAATTGCTGTCCTCCACACTGAGGTTCACATTACGAGACTAAACCTGAGTATCAGGGAAATGCCCTGGCTGACTTTCATACAAAGGCGGCAGCAGCATAATCTGTAAAGTTTGTGGTAGTCTGTAAACTCAATAAACAGTCGAGACTATGGGAAAATCAAGATGGCCACTTGGTTCTTCCTGTCTCTCTGGCAAACCCCATTTTTCAGTTTTGTTATCCCTTCAACCATCATGGTGCATTTAAGAGGACTCAAATTGTACATAAACATTGGTGAGAAATTTTGATAACACTCTGAAAATAGTTAACCATCAACGTTTGACCTGACAGATCTGTAATCCTGGAAAAACTAATTTTCCCTCCAGAGGCCACAAACTCCTCCCTCTGGACCCTTTGAACATCTGCAACTGGATTTCATTCAGTTATCACCTAGGAGGGGTCATCAATATGTTCTTGTTACTGTATGTATGTTTTTCCCATGGGTTGAAGCCGTTCCCTGCTGCAAGGCTGATGCCCTCATAGTGGCAAAGAAACTGTCAGAAAATGTGTTTCCCACTTGGAGTACACCTTCCACAATCTCAGTAATCGAGGCAACCACTTCACTGGAAAAATCATACAAGCCTTAATGAAAGACTTGGAAACCTCTTGGAATTACCACTGTCCCCATCATTCTCCACCATCAAGCAAGGTTGAAGGAACTAATGGGATCCTCAAACTTAAAATCTCTAAACTTGCTGAAACTCTGGTCTTCCTTGCCTCTAGGCTTGCTCACTGTTCTGCAGTTCCCCCTTTGGAAAACATAAACTCACTCCACATGAGATAGTCAACGGTAGACCAGTGTCCATCAGTACACAAACTTTCTGCTCATCCCTTGTTATCCCATGTTAGTATAACCAGCTACTGAAAATCCTTCATGTCTTATGCTAAAGCCTATCACCGACAGGTTAAAGAAGTTTTCCCAGATGCCAATTCAAAGGATCTTCTTGGTCACAGACTGGAGCCTGGTGATTGGGTATTCTAGAAACGTCATCAGAGGAAAACATCTCTCAAACCCCATTGGAAAGGACCTTACCAAGTGCCCCTGACCACTGACACTGATGTGAAACTAGAAGTTATTGAGCCTTGGGTATACATCCCAAAGCTCAAAATGTCTTACATTTAGGTCTTTAATCCATTTGGAGTTTATTTTTGTGTATGGTGTTAGGTAGTGTTCTAATTTCATTCTTTTACATGTAGCTTTCCAGTTTTCCCAGCACCACTTACTGAAGAGGCTGTCCTTTCTCCACTGTATGTTCCTGCCTCCTCTGTTGTAAGTTAGGTGACCATACGTGCGTGGGTTTATCTCTGGGCTTTCTATCCTGTATCATTGATCTATATTTCTGTTTTTGTGCCAGTACCATACTGTCTTGATTACTGTAGCTTTGTAGTATAGTTTGAAGTCGGGGAGGAGCCTGATTCCTCCAGCTCTGTTTTTCTTTCTCAGGAATTCTTTGGCTATTCAGGGTCTTTTGTGTTTCCATACGAATTCTAAAATTTTTTGTTCTAATTCTGTGAAGAATGCCATTGGTCGTTTGATAGGGATTGCGTTGAATCTGTAGATTGTTTTGGGTAGTATACTCATTTTCACAATATTGATTCTTCCAATCCAAGAACATGGTCTATTTCTCCATCTGTTTATGTCATCTTTGATTTCTTTCATCAGTGTTTTATAGTTTTCTGAGTACAAGTCTTTCACCTCCTTAGGTAGGTTTATTCCTAGGTATTTTATTCTTTTTGTTGCGATGGTAAATGGGATTGTTTCCTTAATTTCTCTTTCCGATTTTTTGTTGTTAGTGTATAGGAATGCCAGAGATGTCTGTGCATTAATTTTGTATCCTGCAACCTTAGCAAATTCACTGATTAGGTCTCGTAGTTTTCTGGAGGCATCTTTAGGATTTTCTATGTATAGTATCATGTCATCTGCACACAGTGACAGTCTTATTTCTTCTTTTCCAATTTGTATTCCTTTTATTTCTTTTTCTTCTCTGATTGCTATGGCTAGGACTTCCAAAACTATGTTGAATAAGAGTGGCAAGAGTGGACATCCTTGTCTTGTTCCTGATCTTAGTGGAAATGCTTTCAGTTTTTCACCATTGAGTATGATGTTTGCTGTGGGTTTGTCATATATGGCCTTTATTATGTTGAGGTAGGTTCCCTCTATGCCCATTTTCTGGAGAGGTTTTTTTTTTATCATAAATGGGTGTTGAATTTTGTCAAAAGCTTTTTCTGCATCTATTGAGATGATCATATGGTTGTTATTCCTTAATTTGTTAATACAGTGTATCACATTGATTGATTTGCATATATTGAAGAATCCTTGCATCCCTGGGATAAATCCCACTTGATCATGGTGTATGATCCTTTTAATATGTTGTTGGATTCTGTTTGCTAGTATTTTGTTCAGGATTTTTGCATCTATGTTTTGATATTATAGACCAATATCAATGATATTGGTCTATAACTTTCTTTCTCGTGATATATTTTTCTGGTTTTGTTATCAGGGTGATGGTGGCTTTGTAGAATGAATTTGGGAGTGTTCCTCCCTTTGCAATTTTTTGGAAGATTTTGAAAAGGATCTGTGTTAGCTCTTCTCTAAATGTTTGATAGAATTCACCTGTGAAGCCATCTGGTCCTGGACTTTTGTTTGTTGGAAGATTTTTAATTACAGTTTCAATTTCATTACTTGTGATAGGTCTGTTTATATTTTCTAATTCTTCCTGGTTCAATCTTGGAACATTGTACCTTTCCAAGAATTTGTCCATTTCTTCGTGGTTGTCCATTTTATTGGCATATAGTTGTTTGTAGTAGTCTCTTAAAACCCTTTGTATTTCTGCGGTGTCAGTTGTGATTTCTCCTTTTTCATTTCTAATTTTAGTGATTTGCGTCCTCTCCCTTTTTTTCTTGATGAGTCTGGTTAAGGGTTTATCAATTTTGTTTATCTTCTCAAAGAACCAGCTTTTAGTTTTATTGATCTTTGCTATTGTTTTCTTCATTTCTATTTCATTTATTTCTGCTCTGATCTTTATGGTTTCTTCCCTTCTACTGACTTTGGGTTTTCTTTATTCTTCTTTCTCTGGTTGCTTTAGGTGTAGGGTTAGATTGTTTATTTGAGATTTTTCTTGTTTCTTGAGGTGAGATTGAATTGCTATAAACTTCCCTCTTAGAACTGCTTTTGCTGTGTCCCATAGGTTTTGGGTCATTGTGTTTTCGTTGTCATTTGTTTCCATGTATTTTTTAAATTTCTTCTTTGATTTCTTCAGTGATCTCTTGGTTATTTATATATATTTTTTAAAATTTTTATTTATTTTATTTATTTTTTTTTGGCTGCCTTGGGTCTTCGTTGCTGCGCGCAGGCTTTCTTTAGTTGTGGTGAGTGGGGGCTACTCTTTGTTGCAGTGTGAGGGCTTCTCATTGCAGTGGCTTCTCTTGTTGCGGAGCACGGGCTCTAGGCGTGCGGGCTTCAGTAGTTGTGGTTCACGGGCTCTAGAGCGCAGGCTCAGTAGTTGTGGTGCACAGGCTTAGTTGCTCCGTGGCATGTGGGATCTTCCCGGACCAGGGCTCGAACCCGTGTCCCCTGCATTGGCAGGCGGATTCTTAACCACTGCACCACCAGGGAAGCCCCCTCTTGGTTATTTAATAGTGCACTGTTTAGCCTCCATGTATTTGTGGTTTTCACAGTTTTTTTTCTGTAATTGAGTTCCAATCTCATAGCATTGTGGTCAGAAAAAATGCTTGATAAGATTTCAATTTTCTTAAATTTTCCGAGGCTTGATTTGTGACCCAAGATGTGATCTATCCTGGAGAATGTTCCATGTGCACTTGAGAAGAAAGTGTATTCTGCCACTTTTGGGTGGAATGCTCTATAAATATCAATTAAATCTATCTGGTCTATTGTGTCTTTTTTTTTTTTTTTTAAGAAGTTCCTCCTTAGTTATACTTTTTTTTTTTTTTTTTTTTTTTTTTTTTGGCTGTGCTGGGTCTTCGCCTCTGTGCGAGGGCCCTCCCTAGTTGCAGCGAGCGGGGGCCACTCCTCATCGCGGTGCGCAGGACTCTCACTGTCGCAGCCTCTCCTGTTGCGGAGCACAGGCTCCAGACGCGCAGGCTCAGTAGTTGTGGCTCACGGGCCCAGCTGCTCCGCGGCATGTGGGATCTTCCCAGACCAGGGCTCGAACCCGTGTCTCCTGCACTAGCAGGCAGACTCCCAACCACTGCGCCACCAGGGAAGCCCCTATTGTGTCTTTTAAAGCTTGTGTTTCCTTATTAATTTTCTGTTTGGATGATCTGTCCATTGGTGTAAGTGGGGTGTTAAAGTCCCCTACTATAATTGTGTTACTGTCGATTTCCCCTTTCATGGTTGTTAGCATTTGCCTTATGTATTGAGGTGCTCCTATGTTGGGTGCATAAACATTTATAATTGTTATATCTTCTTCTTGGATTGATCCCTTGATCATTACGTAGTGTCCTTCCTTATCTCTTGTAACAGTCTTTATTTTAAAGTCTATTTTATCTGATATGAGTACTGCTACTCCAGCTTTCTTTTGATTTCCATTTGCATGGAATATCTTTTTCCTTCTCTTCACTTTCAGTCTGTATGTGTCACTAGGTCTGAAGTGGGTCTCTTGTAGACAGCATATATATGGGTCTTGTTTTTGTATCCATTCAGCAAGCCTGTGTCTTTTGGCTGGAGCATTTAATCCATTCCCGTTTAAGGTAATTATCAATATGTATGTTCCTATGGCAATTTTCTTAATTGTTTTGGGTTTGTTTTTGTAGGTCCTTTTCTTCTCTTGTGTTTCCTACTTAGAGAAGTTCCTTTCGCATTTGTTGTAGAGCTGGTTTGGTGGCGCTGAATTCTCTTAGCTTTTGCTTGTCTGTAAAGCTTTTGATTTCTCCATCGAATCTGAATGAGATCCTTGCCGGGTAGAGTAATCTTGGTTGTAGGTTCTTCCCTTTCATCACTTTAAGTATATCATGCCACTCCCTTCTGGCTTGTAGAGTTTCTGCTGAGAAATCAGATGTTAATCTTATGGGAGTTCCCTTGTATGCTCTTTGTCATTTTTCCTTTGCTGCTTTCAATAATTTTTCTTTGTCTTTAATTTTTGCCAATTTGATTATTATGTGTCTCGGCATGTTTCTCCTTGGGTTTATCCTGTATGGGACTCTCTGTGCTTCCTGGACTTGGGTGACTATTTCCTTTCCCATGTTAGGGAAGTTTTCCACTATAATCTCTTCAAATATTTTCTCAGACCCTTTCTTTTTCTCTTCTTCTTCTGGGACCCCTATAATTCGAATGTTGGTGCGTTTAGTGTTGTCCCAGAGGTCTCTGAGACTGTCTTCAATTCTTTTCATTCTTTTTTCTTTATTCTGCTCCTTGGCAGTTATTTCCACCATTTTGTCTTCCAGCTCACTTATTCGTTCTTCTGCCTCAGTTATTCTGTTATTGATTCCTTCTAGTGTATTTTTCATTTCAGTTATTGTGTTGTTCATCTCTGTTTGTTTGTTCTTTAGTTCTTCTAGATCTTTGTTAAACATTTCTTGTACTTTCTCAATCCGTGCCTCCATTCTATTTCCGAGATTCTGGATCATCTTTACTATCATTACTCTGAATTGTTTTCAGGTAGATTGCCTATTTCCTCTTCATGTATTTGGTCTTGTGGGTCTTTACCTTGCTCCTTCATGTGTGACATATTTTTTTGCCATCTCATTTTTTTTGTTTTCCTTTTTTTAATGAGTGGGATTGTGTTCCTGCCTTACTGGTTGTTTGGTCTGAGGCTTCCAACACTGGAGTTTGTAGGCTGTTGGGGAGAGCTGGGTCTTGGTGCTGAGATGAGGAGCTCCGGGAGACCTCACTCAGATGAATATTCCCTGGGGTCTGAGGTTCTCGTTAGTCCAGTGGTTCGGACTCGGAGCTCCCACCGCAGGAGCTTCGGCCTGACCCCCAGCTCGTGAACCAAGATCCTGCAAGCCACACAGGGCAGCAAAAAAAAAAGAGAGAACAATAACAAAGTAAAAAATAAAATTAGACTAGGAAACTAACAGACATGTTAGAAAAAAATAATAATAAAAATATAGATGAAACAATAACCGGAAGGTAAAACAGAACCACAATAGTAAAAGAGAGAAGGAGGAAAAAAAAGAAAAAAAGGTGGAAAAGGCCTTGCCTGTGGAAGGCAGGGCCTAAGGATAGGCGAGGTTTGGGCGGTGGCTGGGGCCTATGCTTAGGACCCATAGGGCTGGAAAAGGCCCTGGGGGGGTGGGGGTGGGGCTTAGGCTCAACAGAACAGAAGGAGTACAGCTGTGTCTCCCCCTCTGGTCTCAGAGGGTGGTGGACCCCAGCTGGGGGCCCAGCAGGCTTCCTGGGCTCGAGTTGGCCGGGCAAATGCCCTCTGCTCCTCTTCGGCTCCTCCCATCCAGGAGGGCCCCTCCCGCCTGCCTCTCCTGTTCTCTCCTGGCCTCCCTACTATGCCCCAGGACCAACCCGGCCCAGAGGGGACCTCTGAGGGCATAGGACCCAGCCAGAGAGCTGGGCAGACTTCCTTGGCCGACTGGGCAGAGGAAACGCTGGGCCCACTCGCCCCTGATCCGAGCCCCGGAGGGTCCCTCCAGGCGTGGGAACCCCTCCCCCCTCTCAGCCACCCCTCAGGGGTGCCGGTCCTGTTCAGTCTCCACTTCTCCTCCCCCCTCAGTCCCCCCACGTCCTACCGGTTCACCTGGGGGTTCTTCCTGTTTCCTTGGGCATTGGGGTCCCCCACCAGCGTCCAGCAGGTGCCCTCCCAAATTGATTTTTTAATTTACTCAACTTGAATTTTTATTTAACATCCCAAATAGAAACTCTGTACCCATTAAACAATCATTCCCTATCCCCAGGTCCATGTAACCTCTATTCTACTTTCTGTCTTGATGAATCTGTGTATTCTAGATGCCATACATAAGATAAGTCATACATATTTGTCTTTTAGTGTCTGGTTTTATTTCACTTGGCATAATGTTTTCAACGTTTGTGCATGTTGCAGCATGTATCAGAATTTTGATCACTTTTCAGGCTGAATATTATTCCATTGTATGTATATATCACATTTTGTTTATTCATCCATCTGTTGATGGACATTTGGGTTGCTTCCACCTCTTGGCTATTGTGACTAATGCTACTATGAACATTCGTGTGCAAGTATCTGTTTGATTCCCTTCTTTTGATTCTTTTGGGTTATACCTAGAAGTAGAATTTCTGGATCATATAGTAATTCTATATTTAACTTTTTGAGAAAACTCCATACTGTTCTCCACAGTGGCCATCCTATTTACATTCTGACCAGTAATGCACAATTGCAATTTCTCCACATCCTTGCTAATTCTTGTTATTTTCAGGTTTTTTTTAATAATTATCATTCTAATTGGAGTGAAGTGGTATACGTTGTGCTCTTGATTTGCATTTCCCTAATAAGCATATTTTAATGGGTTTATTGGTCATTTGCATATCTTCTTTGGAGACATGTCTATTCAAGTCTTTTACCCATATTTGAATTGGGTTGTTTGTTTTGTTGTTGTTTAGTTGTGGGTGTTCTTTATATAGTCTAGATATGAATTCCCTGTTTTATATATAATTTGTGAATATTTTCTTCTATTCTGTGGGTCACCTTTTCACTTGTTGACAGTGTCATATGAATGATACACAAAATTTTGAATTTTAATAAAGTCCAATTTATCTATTTTTGTTGTTGTCACCTGTGCTTTTGATGTCATATCTGTGAAATCCTTGCAAAACTGTAGCTTTGTGTCAAGTCTTGAAATCAGAAATTGTGAGTCCTCCAGCTTTATTCTTCTTTTTCAAGATCGTTTTGGCTATTCAGGGTCCGTTAAGATTCTATATGAATTTTAGGATGTATTTTTCTGCAAAATAACTCTGTTGGGATTTTGACAGAGATTGCGTTGAATCTGTAGATCACTTTGGGTAATACTGATTGGTATCTTAACAATATATTAAGACTTCCAATCCATGAAAACAGGATGTCTTTCTATTTATTTATTTGTGTCTTCTTTAATTTCTTTCAGTGATGTTTTATGGTTTTCAGTGTACAAGTTTTTCTGCCTCCTTGGTTAAGTTTATTCCTATTTTTAAATTATTTTTGATGCTATTGTAGATGGAATGTTTTCTTAATATCTTTTTTGGTTTGTTCATTCTTAGTGTATAGAAAACAACTGATTTGTGTGTGCCTGTTTTGAATCTGCAACTTTATGAATTCGTTTATTGTTTTAACAAGTTTTTTGTGGAATCTTTAGGGTTTTCTATGTATAAGATCATGTTGTCTGCAAACCCAGTTAATTTTTCTTCTTCTTTTCCAATTTGGATACCTTCCACTACACTTTCTTGCCTAATTGTTCTGTCTAGGACTTCCAGTCCTTCATTAAATAGAAGTGGTAAAGCTGGCATTTTTGTCTTGTTCCTGATCTTAGAGGAAAAGCTTTTGGTCTTTCACCATTGAGTATGATGTCAACTGTGGGCTTTTCATAAAAGGCCTGATTATGTTAAGGTAATTTCCTTCTATTCCTAGTTTGTTGGATATTTTCATGATGAAAAATTTTGAATTTTGTCAAATGCTTTTTCTGCCTCAATTGAGATAATCATGTGTTTTTTTCTTCTTTCTGTTACTGTTATTGCATTACATTAATAATTTATCATCTATAAGTAATTAAGTAATTAATATATGCATTTGTCTTTTAAATTCTATAGAAAATTAAAAGTGGGGAATTCCCTGGTGGTCCAGTGGTTAGGGCTCAGCGCTTTCACTGCCATAGCCCGGGTTCAATCCCTGGTCAGGGAACTAAGATCCTGCAAGCCGCGTGGCATGGACAAAAAAAAAAAAAAATTAATTAAAAAAAAAGTGGAGTTACAATTCAAGATTAAAATAATACTGGCTTTTATATTTGCCAGGGTATTACCTTTATGGGAGGACTTTGTATCTTCATATGGCTTCGAGTTACTGTTTAACTTATTTTCATTTCAACCTGAAGGACCCCCTTTAATGTTTCTTGCAGGGCAGGTCTAGTGGTAATGAACTCCTTCAACTTTTGTTTATCTGGGTAAATAGTGATTCCTCTGCTTTGGGGGAGAAAAAGCACAGTGCTTGGAGAGTGGGTGCTGGCATAAAGACTATTTTGAGGTGAAGACATTTGAGAATCAATAAACGTAGGAGAGGCTTTCTCTGAACTCCCCTTATCTACCTAAAAAACGATCCTTAAAAAAAAATAAAAAGAACTCACTTGTCAGAAATTGCTTCCCTAGGAGAGTAGACCAGAAGTCGACACCACAACCCAGACAGATATTGTCACAAACTGTCCAATTGCATATCTGTTCTCCTTAAGGCCCGTTTATCTTCCATAAAAATCATTTGCTCTCCCATAAGTGGCCTCTCTCCCCCTCCCTTTCCCCGTGAAGATGGTATATAAGCTTTCAACTCTCACTGCTTTTGAGGGGTAGTCTTCTTTTCTGATACAACCATGCACGTGAAATTAAAAATTAATATATTTGGGGAGGGATAATTTGGGAATTTGGGATTAACAGATACACACTATTATATATAAAATGGATAAACAACAAGGACCTACTATTATATATAACACAGGGAACTATATTCAATATCTTGTAATAAACCATAATGGAAAAGAATCTGAAAAAGAATACATACATATATGTCAACTGAATCACTTTGCTGTATACCTGAAACACTATAAACCAACTATACTTAAATTCCTAAAAGTTAATAAGTTTGTCTGCCTTTTCTCCTGTTAATCTGCCTGTCATCAGGTTAGTTCGCAGACCCAGCCATTGGAGACCCAGGAGAGCAGAAGGAAAGTCTTCCCTCCCCTCTGGTTTCCGGCAACGGGGATGAGATCTCATTGGCTGGAATGTTCTGCCCACTCTGGAGGCAGCAAAAGGTAAGACTTCTTTTCTCTGCGTGGGGTCTGATCAAACCCAGCAGTACAAGACTCTACAGTATTTCTCCCTTCTAAACTTACCTTAGCTGGAGAAAACATTAGTATGAACTAGTTTTGGGGGTGTATAGTGATTCTTGTGTTTTTTTTCTTGAGTACTCTGGGTTTTAATTCATCCTTTCCCTTCCAGAGATGGTCATTGTGTTCCTTTGCCTGTATGTGTGTGTGTATATACATATATATTTTTTCAGATTCTTTTTTGTTAGAGGTTATTACAAGATATTGAATGTAGTTCCTTGTGCTAAAAGTAGGTCCTTGTTGTTTATCTATTTTATATATAGTAATTTGTATCTGTTAATCCCAAACTCCTAATTTATCCCTCCCCCACCATTTCCCCTTTGGTAACCATAAGTCTGTTTTCTATGTCTATAAGTCTGTTTCTGTTTTGTAAATAAGTTCATTTGTATCATTTTTTTAGATTCCACATATAGGTGATATCACATGGTATTTGTCTTTCTCTTTCTGATGTACTTCGCTTAGTATGATAATCTCTAGGTCCATCCATGTTGCTGCAAATGGCATTATTTCTTTTTTTTTATGGCTGAGTAATATTCCATTATATATATGTACCACATCTTCTTTATCCATTCATCTGTCGATGGACACTTAGGTTGCTTCCAGGTCTTGGCTATTGTAAATAGTGCTGCTATGAACACTGGGGTGCACGTGTCTTTTCAAATTAGAGTTTTCTCTGGATATATGCCCAGGAGTGGGACTGCTGGATCATATAGTAGCTCTATGTATTTTTTGAGGAACCGCCATACTGTTCTCCATAGTGGCTACACCAATTTACATTCCCACCAACAGTATAGGAGGGATCCCTTTTCTCCACATCCTCTCCATCATTTATTATTTGTAGACTTTTTGATGATGGTTGTCTCTTGTGTTGATTGTCATTAGGAGAATCATAAGGTAGAAGAAAGGCTAAGGCTCTACAAGCCTGGGGTTTCAGCTGGCCTCACAGCTTGGTGAGTTTACAGTTCCCAGACTGGCATCTATCTAGACAAACTTTGCTGTGGGTCACCCATAAAAAAAACAAACCAGATGAAACTCTCTTTTCATCTCCTCTGGTGTCCTGAGAGCTTGGCTTTGTAACCAGTGAGAACACTCTCTCTGGTTTGCCCAGCTTGGGGGGGCGCGGCTTGCATCAAGTGGCTGGCCAGCAGGGTGTAGGAACCCCAGATGCGAAGTGACAAGCAGCACTTTCTTTCTCTGATGGTGCCAGCTCTCAGGGGAGTTCGTTTTAATTAGGAGTCCATGTCCATCAGGGGCTGTGTTGCTCTAACCTTGTTGCCTTGTCGGTGCTGGGAAAATCCCATCCCAGTCTTGACTGCTTGTAATCACAGATTACCAGGTCTGTGACTGGAAGTGTCTCGTTTCTGTGGGAATCTGGAGACATGAGTTTTCATAAGTATTTTTTACCACCTGTGGCAATAAGGATCTTTGCCTCCTTAAGGTCTATCTTTGGGAGTGGCCTTTTGGACCATGGGAGCTATGTCTTCTGCAACCAATTTGTGTGATGCCTCTTGGATCCACGGTGAACATTTATTCTAAGCCAGGAAAATTACCTCTGGGTCTTGCCATAAAAAGGCTTACTGGATTGAGTCACTACTAGAATGGATACACCTTTGAAGATCCTACCCATCAATGGTGAGATAAGGGATCCTTTGATTTGGAAAAACATTTACATTTTTAAAAGATTTTAGAGGGGACTTCCCTGGTGGTCCAGTGGTAAAGAATCTGCCTTCCAATGCAGGGGACGTGGGTTCGATCCCTGGTCGGGGAACTAAGATCCTGCATGCCCCAGGGCAACTAAGGCCGGGTACCACAACTACTGAGCCTGCACACCTCAGTGAGAGAGCCAGCGTGCTGCAAACTACAGAGCCCACGTGCCCTGGAGCCCATGCGCCACAACTAGAGAAGAGAAAACCCGCAGGCCACAACTAGAGAGAAGCCCGCGCGCAACAAAGAGCCCACGTGCCGCAACTAAGACCCGAAGCAGCCAAAAAAAATAAGATTTTAGAGACCTCTCATCCTAAATAAGTGTCCTGTTGTTACCAAGATCAAATTGATAGAAGGACGCAAAAGAGCATTCTGGCTAACCTTAGGGACTCCTTTAACAAGAGTAAAAAAGAGAAATCAGACTTAGAACAAAAATGAAAATCCACAGCCCCCATAAATTCCCCTTTTCCACCCTCCTATATGCCGCTTTACAACCAACTCCCTGTCCCTGACCCTCCAGAAGATCTTTGGATCTCTGGGTCCCTGCCCCAAATCCCCCTCCCCAAATCTAATCTCACCTCCTCAGCAAATTCCTAAAACTCCTCCAACCTCCCCAGAAAATCTCTCAAACACCCAGCTGCAAGCATTAAGTTCCCTTTCCCTGCAAGAATTCCAGAAAGCACTCTGGCAGGATCCTCCAGGCCTGGGGGATATAGATTATTTATGTAAATACTGATGTTGAGGAAGAAAACTGGCAGAGGCTTCAGGACCTGTCTTGCCATCTCTGGCAATTAGGAGTACTTCCCAGGGCTCTGTAATCAAAACCCATCAGCTTCAGGCTTTCCCAGGCAAAGGGCTTGGTGAATGTATCCTGGACCCCCAACACAAAGAGTTCACGTGCCCTGGACACCAGCAGATCTTTTAAACTACAAAGTCCTTTTACTCCCACTTTCAGAAGATCCTGCCAAATGTCGAGAGGAGCTAGAAAGATTAGTGGCCATTTATAACCCTGCTCATAGGGGCAGCTTGTAAGGGGTGTTCTTTCCACCCGTGATTATACTATAGTTATACGCCAAGACCTCCTGGAGAAAACTCCCCACACTGGGGAAACTGGTGGCCAATCCTTCCCAGGCCCTCCTGCAAATGACCAGGAAATGATGCAGGTAGAGGCTGATAGGGATGATGCTGAAGGCCTTTCCTCCAAAGGTGAACTGGTTCCAGGTTGAATTGTGCGCTCAGAAAGAAGACGAACATCCCCAGATCTCTGTGGAAGGATCTCTGTGCAGACTTTTCAAAGACACACCGCATCAAACCCAAAAGCCCCAGAACACAGAAATCTTTTGATTTCTGCTTTAGCCGGAAATCTTCTCCCTGATATAAAGAGGCAAATCCAAAATCGTGCAGTTGGGATGGACAATCTCTCAATGTTATTACAGAGACTGCTTCTCAATTCTTTTAAAATAGCCTGCAGACAGGGAGATCAGCTCAGTGCTTTGTGACCACCTAGAGGGGTGGGATAGGGAGGGTGGGAGGGAGGGAGACGCAAGAGGGAAGAGATATGGGAACATATGTATATGTATAACTGATTCACTTTGTTATAAAGCAGAAACCAACACACCATTGTAAAGCAAATATATTCCAGTAAAGATGTTAAATAAATAAATGAATAATATAATATAATAAAATAGCCTGCAGGAAAGCAGGAGAAAAAAGCAATTAAAATCAACAGTCCTTGCCTTTGTCCCAAGACAACTGCACATTCTGTAAAAAGCGAGGCATTGGGAAAACAGTTGTCCTGAATTTCAAATAAAGGAAAGCTTAAAAAGCAATCATCCAGGGGACTTCCCTGGTGGCGCAGTGGTTAAGAATCTGCCTGCCAATGCAGGGGACACGGGTTCGGGCCCTGGTCCGGGAAGATCCCACATGCCGCGGAGCGGCTAAGCCCATGGGCCACAACTACTGAGCCTGTGCTCTAAAGCCCGCGAGCCACAACTACTGAAGCCCGCACGCCTAGAGCCCGTGCTCCACAACAAGAGAAGCCACCACAGTGAGAAGCCTGCACACCATGACAAAGAGTAGCCCCCGCTTGCCGCAACTAGAGAAAGCCTGCACACAGCAACGAAGACCCAACACAGCCAAAAAAAAAAAAAAAAAGCAATCATCCTAGAACACCGAGCCCTCAGAGGGTCCCGTTCTCCCCCTTCTGGGGGCAATTCCCCATCAAGGACAAGGTCAGTCTATCCTCAGTCACACCCCAGCACCCAACATTTAACTTAAGATAGAGAATCGGGGGACTTCTCTGGTGGTCCAGTGGATGAGACTCCGTGCTCCCAATGCAAGGGGCCCGGGTTCGATCCCTGATTGGGGAACTAGATCCTGCATGCATGCCACAACTATGAAGCCTGCATGCCGTAACTAAAGATCCAGTGTGCTGCAACTAAAACCCAGCGCAGCCTAAATAAATAAATGAATATTTTTTTAAAAAAGGATCTGGAATTGGATTTCTCTTTTTAAAAATTTATTTATGTGCTCACTTCGGCAGCACATATACTAAAATTAGAACGATACAGAGATTAGCATGGCCCCTGCACAAGGATGACACACAAATTTGTGAAGTGTTCCATATTTTTTCACTTTGTTATAAAGCAGAAACTAATCCAGCCGCTATCCTCACATCAACCCCCGCTGACGCAGCCTGGTTTACAGTGATTGACCTCTGCTCAGCTTTCTTTCCCCCGCTGTTGATTCCTCACTCACAATTTCTCTCTGCAATTGCGTTTAGAGGGAGACGATTAACACGGACTCGTGTACCTCAGGGATGTTGTGAGTCTTCCTCTATTATCTTCCCAAGTCCTTACAGTTGACTTTGCTTTGTAGCCTTTACCCCAGGCCCCACCCTTGCTCAATACATGGGGGATCTCTTACTCTGTAACTAGACGAGCAGGGTGATAGACAGACCCTCTCGTTCTCCTTAGGGCACTCACTGTCTTTTGTATATAAGTTCATTTGTATTATTTTTTTAGATTCCACATATAAGTGATATCATATATTTGTCTTCCTCTGACATACTTCACTCAGTGTGACGATCTCTAGGTCCATCCATGTTGCTGCAAATGGCATTATTTCGTTCTTTTTTATGGCTGAGTAATATTCCATTGCATATATATATACCACATCTTCTTTATCCATTCCTCTGTTGATGGACATTTAGGTTGCTTCCATATCTTGGCTATTGTAAACAATGCTGCAATGAACCTCCGTCCCCTGAAACTTTAAAATCATCATTGTCCACACCCCCAGCTCTTGGCTGACCTCATTCTGACAAAGCTTTTCACCTCTATTGCCACGAAGATGGTGGAATTGCTGTAGGTATTTTAGGACAACTTTTGGCTTCTCAGATAAGTCCTGTAGCATATTTCCCAGGTCAGTTAGACCCTGTGGCATCAGGCACGGCCCCCTGAGCCACCACCCTCACACGGGGCTCCCCGGTCCCCTCTGCTCCCCCTGCTGTTCCTGTGACGCGGCCCCTCTCTACACAGTGGCCCTGGGAACCCACCCCACCATCATCTTCCCCGTCGCTGTAACACGTTAAACCCATTTGCGTTACTGTCCCTCCCTGGTGATGGAGAGCCCCACCCTATCCACCGGATTGCCCTGCAACTAGAGAAATGGTCTCAAAGCCATGAGAGCACCTCTTAGACACCCCCTCAGACAACCCGGACTTCTATTTTGCAATGGCTCCTGTAGATGAAATTCCCGGGGATACCTAATCACCAGTCATGCCCAAATTTCCCCACATGAAATACTGGAGGTATATGCTTTGCCCACTATAAAATCAGCCCAAGCAGCCCAGCTCATAGCTCTTCCTAGAGCTTGCAAACAGGCAGTACATACACCGACTCCAGATATGCTTTTGGAGTCTGCTGCACTGCTGGCACATGTGGAAATCCCACGGATTCTTATTAACCTCTGCTGGTACCCCGACTGCCAACAGGGATATCATTGCTGCCCTATTACGGTCTAATTGACCTCCCTGCTAAAATCACTGCTGTTCTCCGTGGAGCCCACACCGTGGAGACTGACACTCCACCTCCAGGGAAGGACAGAGGCCATAAGTCTGCTAAACGCCCTACCCACCGCACCCCTTCTCCACCCAATGTCTAAACCTGCTTTTATCCCTGACCGACATTACCAGTTAGTCAGGTAAGTGCCCCACAAACTGAAAAAGACAAATGGCTACAAAAGGGTGCCGAACAGTATGTCCTGAGGATGTAACGTAGGGCATGGTGACTGTAGTTCATAACACTGCATCGCATATTTGAAAATGGCTGAGAGAGTAGATCTTACAACTCTTTATCATGAGGAAGAAAAATTGTTTTTTTAACTATGTATGGTGACGAATGTTAACTAGACTTATTGTGATCATTTCACAATATATACAAATATCAAATCACTATGTGTGTACCCGAAACTAATATAATGTTGTATGTCGGGACTTCCCTGGCGGTCCAGTGGTTAAGACTCCACGCTTCCCCTGCAGGGGGCCCGGGTTCGATCCCTGGTTGGGGAACTAAGATCCCACAGGCCAAGATGCAGCCCAAAAAAAAAGCCAATTACACCTAAATTTTTAAAAAAAGGAACCAAGCATTCACTAGTGGATTATACATTGGGCCAAATGGACTTCCAGCGGCCCCCTCCCTTTCTTTTTTTTTTTTATCGAGCTATAATTTGACCCGCTGGCTGCCTTATCTCCCATTAGGTGGGACCTGAGTGCAGATGGGCCGGCAGCAAAGCAACTAAAGGACAATGGGTTCTGCCCCAGCATCCATAAAATTTCTAATCAAAGTATTTCCTGATGTGCTGTTTGGGACTCTCAGCAGGTCTCTGGAGAACAGCTTATCTCAGGAAATCCTCCAAGGTCCACACTGACCCTTGCACTGTCCCACACGGGTTCCATACATTGACCTCCGGCTTCAGGCTATTTCCGCTGTTTGCTGATTGCATGTTTACTGGAGGGGCTGGAGGTTATCCAACTAGAAGTGCTGACGCTATGACGGTGGAAAAGAAGTGAATAACTTGAGATTATCCCTCAGTTTGGTATTCCTCTGTGGCTGGAATCAGACCAAGGAACGGCGGAAATAAATACATAAATACATAAATAAATTTACAGCAGAAACAAGCTGCTTGCTTTGCACAGACTCTGGGATGCTCCTTGTCATACCTTGTAACATCCTCAATCATCAGGGCAAGTGGAACGTAAAAATCTTGACCTAAAAAGGACTTCAGGGAAAAAACCTGGCAAGAAATTAACTGGAAGCATTACCCCTGGCCCTTATAAAAATACAAAATACACCAAATACAATAGGAGACATGGTTAACTCCTTTTGAAACAGTTTTGGGGCACCCTAGGCCGACTGGCATTTCTCTTGTTTGTTTCTTTGTTTGTTTTTCTACTGGCATTTCTAAAACGTCCATTCCTCCACGGAGTGAACATTATGGGGACCTGAGTAAGCAATTTGACGCTGTGACTCGCTATGTACAAGAACTAACTGGTACAGGCAGACCTCGGAGATATTTCGAGTTCGGTTCCAGATCACCGTGATAAAGTGAATATTGCAATAAAGCGAGTCACAAGAATGTTTTGGTTTCCCAGTGCATATAAAAGTTATGTTCACACTATAGTCTATTAAGTGTGCAGTAGCATGATGTCTAAAAAAATAATGTGCCTACCTGAATTTAAAAATACTTTCTTGCTAAAAACATACTAACCATCATCTGAGCCTTCAACAAGTCATACTCTTGTTGCTGCTGGAGGGTCCTGCCTCACTGCTGGTGGCTGCTGACTGATCAGGGGGGTGGGCGCTGAAGGGTTGGGGAGCTGTGGCAATTTCTTAAAATAAGACAACAATGAAGTTTGCCGCATCGATTGACTCTTTCTTTCACAATTTCTCTATAGCCTGCAGTGTTGTTTGAGAGCATTTACCCGCAGAAGAACTTTCAAAATTGGAGTCAATTCTCTCAAACCCTACTGCTGCTGCTTTATCAACTACGTTTATGTCATATTCTAAATCCTTTGTTGTCGTTTCAACAATCTTCACCAGGAATAGATGCCAACTCAAAAAACCACTTTCTTTGCTCACCCATTAGAAACGACTCCTGGACTTCCCTGGTGGCGCAGTGGTTAAGAATCTGCCTGCCAATGCAGGGGACACGGGTTCGAACCCTGGTCCAGGAAGATCTCACATGCCGCGGAGCAACTAAGCCCATGTGCCACAACTACTAAGCCTGCGTTCTAGAGCCCACGAGCCACAACTACTGAGCCCGCGAGCCACAACTGCTGAGGCCCGCGCGCCTAGAGCCTGTGCTGTGCAAAAAGAGAAGCCACCACAATGGGAAGCCCGTGCACCACAACGAAGAGTAGCCCCCGCTCACCGCAACTAGAGAAAGCCTGCACACAGAACAAAGACCTAACGCAGCCAAAAAAAAACAAAGAAGAAAAGAAAGAAACAACTCCTCATTCATTAAAGTTTTTCCATGAGATTGCAGCAATTCAATCACATCTTCAGACTCCACTTCTAATTCTAGTTCTCTTGCTATTTCCACCCCATCTGTGGTTACTTCCTCCACCAAAGTCTTGAACTCCTCAAAGTCATCCATGAGGGTTAGAATCAGCTTCATCCAAACTCTTATTAATGTTGGTATTTTGACCTCTTCCCATGAATCACAAATCTTCTTAATGGCATCTAGAATGGTGAGTCCTTTCCAGAAGGTTTCAAAATTTACTTTGCTGGGACTTCCCTGGTGGCACAGTGGTTAAGAATCTGCCTGCCAATGCAGGGGACATGGGTTCAATTCCTGGTCCGAGAAGATCCCACATGCCACGGAGCAACTAAGCCCATGCACCACAACTACTGAGCCTGCGCTCTAGGGCCTGCGTGCCTCAACTACTGAGCCCGTGTGCTGCAACTACTGAAGCTCGCGTGCCTAGAGCCCGTGCTCCGCAACAAGAGAAGCCACCACAATGAGAAGCCCGTGCACCACAACGAAGAGTAGCCCCTGCTCGCCACAACTAGAGAAAGCCTGCGTGCAGCGACAAAGACCCAACGCAGCCAAAAATAAATAAAAATATATATTAAAAAATGTACTTTGCCCAGATCTATCAGAGGAATCACTATCTATGGCAGCTATAGCTTTAGGAACTGTATGTACATTGAAAATTTCTTTCAATTCAAAGTGTAGCCTCCTTTATTAATTACTTAGCTAGATCTTCTGGGTAACTTGCTGCATCTTCTCCATCAGCACTTGCTGCTTCACTTTGCACTTTTATGTTACGGAGGCGGCTTCTTTCCTTAAACCTCAGGAGCCAACCTCTGCTCGCTTCAAACTTTTCTTCTGCAGCTTCCTCACGTCTCTCAGCCTTCACAGAATTCAAGAGAGTCAGAGCCTTGCTCTGGAGGAGGCTTTGGCTGAAGGGAATGTTGTGGCTGGTTTGAACTTCTCTCCAGACCACTCACACTTTCTCCGTATCAGCAATAAGGCTGTTTGGCTTTCTTATCATTCGCGTGTTCACTGGAGTAGGACTTTTCATTTCCTTCAAGAACTTTTCCTTTGCAATCACAACTTGGCTAAACTGTTCGGCAAGAGAAGCCAAGCTTTTGGTCTACCTTGGCTTTCAACATGCCTTCATTAAGCTTAATCCTTTCTAGTTTTGTTTTTTTTCTCTTTTTTTTTTTGGCCTCACCACGTGGCTTGTGGGATCTTAGGTCCCCGACCAGGGATTGAACCCCTGCCCGCTGCAGAGGAAGCGCAGAGTTCTAACCACTGGACCGCTGGGGAAGTCCCCTCTAGCTTCGGATTTTAAGTGAGAGACACGTGACTCTTCCTTTCGTTTGAACACTTAGAGGTTCCTGTAGGGTTATTAATTGGCCTAATTTCGATATTGTTGTGTCTCAGGGAACAGGGAGGCCCGAGGAGAGGGAGAGAGACAGAGGGAGGGCCGGTCGGTGGAGCAGTCAGAACACACACAGTATTTATCAATTAAGTTCGCCGTCTTGTATACGGGTGCTGCTCCTGGCACCCCAAAAACAATTACAACAGTGACATCAAGGGTCACTGAGCACAGATCATCCTAGCAAATAGAGCATTAATGAAAAAGCTTGAAATATTGCAAGAATTACTGACCCAGGGACACGAAGCAAGCAAATGCTGTTGGAAAAACTGGCGCCAACAGACTTGCTCCACGCAGGGTTGCCACAAACCTTCGGTTTGTAAAAATGCAACCTCTGTGAAGTGCAGTAGAGCAAAGTGCAATAAAAGAGGTCTACCTGTGTACTTGGAGCATGTTGTTGACAGGCCGCCACCGATCAGCATGCCCTGTCCTCCTTCTGACCGGGAGATCCAGTGTATGTCGAGGGTTTAGAAGAAAGCACTACTATCACCTCGCTGGGAAGGATCTCGCGAGTATTGCTGACCACCTGCACTGCCATCACAATAAAAGAGAGATCCTGCTGGACTCACAGGGAACATGCCAAACTAGACCCAGGTCAGTACTTGCAGGACACTCGCAAGCCCACCCCTACAGATGCTGACCTCCAGCGAAAAACTTCCGGAGCCAATTCCCCGGCTCCTGCAGCTGACGATGCCGAAAAGGAGACAGCTACTTGCCAAGATCACAGATCAAGAGCTACATCTTCACTTTTTTGGTTTTTCTTTCCTCTTCCTTTGAACCCCCCCTCGCAGGACAGCAGGAAAACAAAACAAAACTCCTTTGACTTTTTTATTTATTTATTTTATTTTTTATTTTTTGGCTGTGTTGGGTCTTCGTTTCTGTGCGAGGGCTTTCTCCAGTTGCGGCAAGCGGGGGCCACTCTTCATCGCGGTGCGCGGGCCTCTCACTGTCGCGGCCTCTCTTGTTGCGGAGCACGGGCTCCAGACGCGCAGGCTCAGTAGTTGTGGCTCACGGGCCTAGCTCCTCCGCGGCATGTGGGATCTTCCCAGACCAGGGCTCGAACCCGTGTCCCCTGCATTGGCAGGCGGATTCTCAATCGCTGCGCCAACAGGGAAGCCCTCCTTTGACTTTTTTAAACGGAAGTTTCTCCTTTTCTCCCATTTATTGAAAGGCTGATGGGAAGTGGCTTGCCTCGATCGGTCCTATTCTGTCTCTGTTCATGCATCATGGGCTCTTTCAAACTGTATCTTACTGCTATCCACTCCGACTGTTTTTTCCATAGGTCAAGGACAAACTAGCAGCCCCGTGCACCCATCTTCCAAATCATGGCCATGTTAATGAATCAATCTGATTGCTGGTTATGTCATAATCTAGTCAAGAGGGACTTTCCTGGTGGTCCAGTGGTTAAGACTTTGTGCTTCCACTGCAGGGGGCATGGGTTGGATCCTGGTCAGGGAACTAAGATTCCGCATGCCGCGCAGTGTGGCCAAAAAAAAAAAAAAAAAAAAATCTAGTCGAGAAAAGGAACCTGACCCAGTTTCCATTCTGCCAATATGAGCACCTGATGAACTAACTATGGAAGATGGATGAACGAAAGGATATGGTATCCATGACCCCAAAAAACCCCACCTCCATCTCCCTCTCTGGTGAGTTCGTTGGGCTCGGAAATCCCTCTATGGCAGCTCAAGGTCTATCTCTTGCTCGGGTAAAAACATTGGAAAAGGGACTTCCCTGGTGGTGTGGTGGTTGAGAATTCACCTGCCAATGCAGGGGACGCGGGTTCGATCACTGGTCTGGGAAGATCCCACATGCCGCGGAGCAACTAAGCCCGTGTGCCGCAACTACTGAGCCTGCACTCTAGAGCCCGCGAGCCACAGCTGCTGAGTCTGTGTGCCACAACTACTGAAGCCCACGTGCCTAGAGCCCATGCTCTGCAACAAGAGAAGCCACCGCAATGAGAAGCCCACGCACCACAACAAAGAATAGCCCCTGCTCGCTGCAACTAGAGAAAAGCCCACGTGCAGCAATGAAAACCCAATGCAACCAAAAATAAATTAAAAAAATTTTAAAAATCATTGGAAATGAACTTGTCCCTTTGCTGTGTAAACAGGCATGATGCTGGACCAGAGGTGTCCTATCAGGGTAATATGGCAACCAAACCCTGTGGTTTGATTCTAGAGGCAACGTCCTCAAACCACTCACAGAGGGCGTACGTGTTTCTAGCACTAACCCTAGTGACAAAAACTGTGAGATCACCAAAAGTGTCCGCTGGTTCACAGGCCACCCATGAACGACCCGGAGGAGCTCAGCTGTTCCCACAATCAGGCTGCCTGACACCACCAGTTATCTATGGGGAAACCCCAAATCTGCACTGACTAACTTGGTCAGGTGACAAAGCCAAGCCTTACAGCTGCCAAAGCTGGACCGCTGGCCTCCCAGATCGGATATTTTGCAACCTGTCCTGCTCTTAAAACCATGAAGCATAGGGTTTAAAAGCCCATAACAGAAACTGGTGACTAACAGAAAGTCTAGAGCTTGTCTAACAGAACAGTAGCTAAGGGAATAGCTTGTTATAAACCCCTCTGCTTGTAATACAACAAAACTGGCTGAAGCCGGATGCAACCAACACGGCTGATGGGAGTCTGCACAGAACAGCCTTGCTTGTTGGATGGGTGACCTTCTGACATCACAGCCCCAAATTCCCCCCAATTTGCTCTTGCATCCCATGAAGAAGAACGTAACTTAGAAACGCCTGCGCAGAACACCGATTACCTCACCTTCTCCCTCCCTCCCATCACCTTTCCCCCGCCTAAGACCGCCCTGCTTCTTTGGCGCATAAATATCCCGAGCCCCTCGCCTTTGGGGAGGCGGATTTGAGATCTGCTCTCCCCATCTGCTCGCTTGGCTGCCTTGGGAGGAGAATAACCCCTTCTGTGCTGCAAACCTTGGCACCTCCGCGTTTGGCTTGCTGTGTGTTGGGCAGATGAACCTGGTCTGGTAACAATCTTGCAAGTGGACAGAAGCACGTGGAGAATGGAGGTGTCCAGGTGGTGATATGACCAAAGGACAAAGGTTGTGAACCTCCCCGATTCTAGGAAACTGTAGGTTTTACTCTGACCCTGTTGGTGAACCACACCGACCTTTTTCTCTCCTGTGGTGATAAGGTATCTTCGTAACTAAATGGTCAGGACAGTGTGACTTGGATACCGGGTTCCCTCTGTCACCAGGCTGTCCACCTTAAATGCCAGCAAATTACAGATGTGTGTTCCTTCGTTCATAAAGACGACAAGACATAGAAAATCCACCTGTGTATGGCTGGGATAGTTTCAGTGGTGAGAGTCTTATTTCCAACTTTGGGGACTTACGAGTTGGAAAAGGCAATCCTAAATCTTCCGTGGTCCTAGAACAGGAGTTCCATAGCATATGCAGACATTGCAAGTGCTCCAATCAGAAGGTAATAGTTTAGCCTCTGTTGTATCCCCAAATTGTCCCACCCTGGGTACACTGACTGCAAGCAAGGAGGAGCTTGCGAAATCATTGGCAGAAAATGCTGCCTTTATGTGAATCCGACAGGACAAACAGTGTCTAGTTTACACCTTTTAAAAGAGAAGATAAGGGACTTCCCTGGCGGCCCAATGGTTAAGACTCCGCGCTTCCATTGCAGGGGGCAGGGGTTTGATCCCTGTTGGGGGAACTAAGATCCCACATGCTGCGGGGCATCTAAGCCCGCGCGCCACAACTACTGAGCCGGCACACCTCAACTAGAGAGCCCCACGTGCCGCAAACTACAGAGCCCGTGCACCACAACTAGAGAGAGAAAACCCGCACGCCACAACTAGAGAGAAGCCCGCATGCCGCAAAAGATCCCACATGCAGCAATGAAGATTCCGCGTGCCACAACTAAAGACCTGACGCAGCCAATTATAATAATAATAATAATAATAATAATAATAATAATAAAATTTTTTTTAAAAAAGAGAGAAAATATAGCGGACTTACTTGGCGGTCCAGTGGTTAAGACTCCGGGCTTCCACTGCAGGGGGCGCGGGTTTGATCTCTGGTTGGGAAACTAAGATCCCGCATGTTGCACTGCGTGGCCAAAAAATAAAAAAGAAAGAGAGAAAGAAGATAAACACTCTCCATCAATTAAATGAGCCTCAGCCATTTTATCGGACTGACCTATTCCCCAGATTGGGAGGCTGGTTTACTGGGATGTGGGGAAACATTCCTAGATTTCTTCTCTGCTGTTTGTTTATTCTCATTCTAATCTATGTTTGTATCTCACTTTGCAGACCTCTTGCCACTCAACTGCTAACCTGAATCTTCTCTCCACAGCCAACCACTCAACTTTTAACATGTGACTCTTCGGACAAAGCTTCAGATGAGGGAAATTTAGGAGATCAAAATATGCCATATTTGCATAAGAACTGTTTTGAGGTGAAGACATTTGAGAATCAACAAATGCAGAGGCTTTCTCTGAACTTCCTATACCTAAAATTAGATCCTCTTCAAAAAAAATGGAGTTGTCATAAATTGCCTCTCTGGGAATTTCATCAACCAGGGAAGATTGACTCTTATCCCAGGGGAGGAGACTAGAAGTTGGCACCAAATCTAGACAAACATTGACACAAACTCTCATTTCTCCCATCTGTTCTCCTAAGGGCCCATTTATCTTCTGTAAAAATCACTTTCTCTCCCATATGTGACGTCTCTTCCCCTCCCTTTCCCCTATTAAGATGGTATGTAAACTCTCAGATTTCACTGTCTTGGGGGAGGGTACTCACTTCTTTTTTTGTATGATACCCCTGTGCACATAAAATTGAAAATTAATAAATCTGTATGACTTTTCTCTTGTTAATCTGCCTGTTGTCAGTTTAGTTCACAGACCCGGCCACTGAACCTAAGAGGGTAGAAGGAAGTCCCTCCTCCGCTACAGTAGTGTCAGATTCCCCAACCTCCCCAACACACACATAATTTATGCCACACAAAAAAAAAAGAGATTTAAAAGACTGCCTGATCAAAATTGTTGCAGGCAAGAGCTACTGATGGATGCTAAAATTAGTGGGCAAAAGTTTGAGGAGAAACAGGATATTTGCATAGTCTCAAAGTATCTCCCCCAAGACATTTGTCAATTACAATGGAAAAATAGTAATCTCAAACTGAAGAAACCCAGCAGACACCACCTTAACCAAGTAATCGAGATTAATATCACCAGGCTTCCCTGGTGGCGCAGTGGTTAAGAATCTGCCTGCCAATGCAGGGGACACGGGTTCTGAGCCCTGGTCTGGGAAGATCCCACATGCCGCGGAGCAACTGGGCCCGTGAGTCACAATTACTGAGCCTGCGTGTCTGGAGCCTGCGCTCCGCAACAAGAGAGGCCCCGACAGTGAGAGGCCCGCGCACCGCGATGAAGAGTGGCCCCCACTTGCCACAACTAGAGAAAGCCCTCGCACAGAAACTAAGACCCAACACAGCCATAAAAAATAATAATAATAATAATAATTTTTAAAAAAAGATTAATAACACCTATAATAAGACATAGCTACATCATGCACCCTCAATATAACACACCAAGGAGCAAAACATCACTTTTGGGTTATTCTTGACAAAAATGCACATTGTCAATATAATCATGAAGGAACCTCAGACAAACCCAAACTGAGGGATGTTCCACAAAATAACTGATCGATATCCTTTAAAAGTGCCAAGGTTGGGACTTCCCTGGTGGTCCAGTGGTTAAGACTTTGCCTTCCAATGCAGGGGGTGTGGGTTCAATCCCTGGTTGGGGAGCTAAGATCCCACATGCCTCGCTGCCAAAAAAACCGAAACATAAAGCAGAAGCAATATTGTAACAAATTCAATCAAGACTTTAAAAATGGTCCACGTCAAAAAAAAAAAAGTGCCAAGGCCATGGAAAGATAAGGAGTGATTGGGGGACACTCAGGAGGAAGAACCACTAAATGCAATGTTGGATCCTGGATTGGTTTCTGGAACAGAAAAAAGGACATTAAAGGGAAAACTGCTAAAATTCAAATAAGGTCCGTCATTGAGTTACTGGTTTTGTACCAATGTTAATTTCCTGCTTTTGATAATTGGACTCTAGTTATGTGAGATGCTAACATTAGGGGAAGCTGGGTAAAGGGTTCTATGGGTATCTCAGTACAACTTTTGCAATTTTCCCATAATAATTTCCCCAAAAAAAGTTTAAAGACTGCCTCATGAAATAAGCGCTAATTTCCTTCACCTAAAAAGGCACCTTCTAGAATGAGGAGTGGGAGAGGAAAATATTAAGTTGTGGGGCACCTGAGAAAAGCTCCCGGAACCCTGCCTGCTTCCACGGGATAGCAGGAGCACCCCTGGCAGCCCGACTTTTTTTTTTTTTTTAGCAGCGAAAGCACCAAATCCTAACCACTAGACCACCAGGGAACTCACAGCCCAACTTTCAGTCAAAAAGCCCTGAGCTAGAATGTGATGTGAGGCAACGATCTTTATTGGTGTGGCAGCCACTTTCCACAGAAAGCCGTCAATGAACCCTTCCCCGGGACTCAGCCCCTGTGGAGGCCTTCCCATTAGAATCTGGCCTTGGCTGTGATTTGACCACTAGCACGAGATGGAAATGACTGTAATTTCCTAGGCTGGCCTTAAACTATCTACATCATCTGCTTTCCATACACTTGGAAACCTGAAACCCAGGTGCCACCTGGAGGAGCCCCAAGGAGGAGACTGAGGTGGGCCCCAGCTGAACTTCCAGCCGAGAGCCATGTGAGTGAGCCGTTTTGGGCATTTAAAGGCTAGTTAAGGGACTTCCTTGATGGCACAGTGGTTAAGAATCTGCCTGCCAATGCAGGGGACACGGGTTCGAGCCCTGGTCCAGGAAGATCCCACATGCCGCAGAGCAACTAAGCCCGTGCACCACAACTACTGAGCCTGTGTTCTAGAGCCTGTGAGCCACAACTACTGAGCCCGCGTGCCACAACTACGGGAGCCTGTGCGCCTAGAGCCCGTGCTCCACAACAAGAGAAGCCACCGCAGTGAGAAGCCCGGGCACCACAACGAAGAGTAGCCCCCGCTTGCCGCAACTAGAGAAAACCCACGTGCAGCAACAAGGACCCAACACAGCCAAAAATAAAATAAATAAAGTCTAGTTAAGCATCCAGATGACTGCAGCCCCAGCTGTCACCACATGGAGCAGAACCACCCAGCTGAGCCCAGTAAACCCAGGACAGCTCATAAGTGAGTGCTGTTGTATTAAGCCACTAAGTTTCAGGGTGCTATGTCGTGTAGCAATAGACGATCCAAACAGTCTTCCTTATTCACTGCTGCTCTCCCAACATCTAGCACGTTGAACACAATAAATGACAGCCCTATCTGTAAGCTCAGGACCTGACACATTTATAACAACCCTAGGAGATGGATAATGGTCTTATCCTGACTTAATAGATGTATTAGTTTTCTAGGGCTGCCATAACAAAATTCTACCAACTGGGTTGCTTAGGCATGAGAAATTTGTTTTCTCACAATTCCAGAGGCTGGAAGTCCAAGATCAAGGTGTCAGCAGGTTTGGTTTCCTCTGAGGCCTCTCTTCCTGGCTTGCAGACAGCCACCTTCTCGAGGTGACCTCACATGGTCTCTCCTCTGCGTGTGCCTGGTGTTTCTCCTTGTTCTGTGTCCAAATTTCCTCTTCTTAGTGGACATCAGCTGGATTGGATTAGGACCCACCCTAATGGCCTCATTTAACCTAATCACCTCTTTAAAAGCTCTATCTCCAAATACGGTCACGTTCTGAGGTACTGGGGATTAGGGTTTCAATACATGAATTTTGAGAAGACACAAGTCAGTCCATAATACTAATAAGAAAATGCACAGGGAAATTAAGCACTTTTTCCAAAGTCACACAGCTCAGAGGTGGCAAAGCTCAGACATGAATCCAGGCAGGCTGGCTCTAGAGGCCACACTTTTCACCACTGAGCTCCACCACCTCATGAAGCAGGAAGTGAATTGGCTCAGCCAGCCCTCATTCTTCCCTCGGGCTAGAACAGGGGAAGGACTTAGCCAGAGCAAGAGCAAAGCAGAGATCTGGGGCCAGTTCAGATGCCCTGAGGCCTTCTGACAAGGACAGGGCACTCACCCCCCCAGCATGGCTTGTGCCCTTGACTGAGCTCCTTGGTTCAGGGGGGTATGGTAGGCTGAATAATGCCCTCCAGTGATCTCCAGGTCTTGAGCCCTGGAACCTGTGAGAGTTACCTTCCATGGCAAAAGGGACTTTTGAAGCTGTGATTAAATTAAGGATCTTGAGGTGGGGATTATCCTGATTATCCAGATGGGCTCAAAATATAATCACAAGTATCCTTATAAGAGGGAGGCAAAGGGAGATTTGACTGAAGAGAGAGGGCAATGTGACAACCTCAGCAGAGAGAGAGAGAGAGATCTGAAGATGCTGTGGTTCTTTGAAGGTGGAGGAAGTGGCCACGAGCCAAGGAAAGCAGGCAGCCCCCTGAAGCTGGAAAAGGCAAGGGGATGGATTCTCCCCTAGAGCTCCAGGAGGAATGAAGTCCTCTTGATACGCTGATTTTAGTACTTCTGACCTCCAGGACTGTAAGATAATAAATCTACATCGGGTTGTTAAAATTTTATTTATTTATTTATTTTGGCTGCGCCCGGTCTTAGTTGCGGCAGGCGCGTGGGATCTAGTTCCTGGACCGGGGATCGAACCTTGGCCCCCTGCTTTGGGAGCACAGAGTCTTACCCACTGGACCACCAGGGAAGTCCCCAAATCTATGTTGTTTTTTGTTTTAAAGCTTTTTAAAATTTTTTATTTTTTAAATTTTTGGCTGCGTTGGGTCTTCGTTGCTGCTCACGGTCTTTCTCTAGTTGCGGCGAGCGGGGGCTACTCTTCGTTGTGGTGCGCGGGCTTCCCATTGCGGTGGCTTCTCTTGTTGCACAGCACGGGCTCTAGGTGCGTGGGCTTCAGTAGTTGTGGCTTGGGCTCAGTAGTTGTGGCTCGCGAGCCCTAGAGCACAGGCTCAGTAGTTGTGGCACACGGGTTTAGTTGCTCCGCGGCGTGTGGGATCTTCCTGGACCAGGGCTCGAACCCGTGTCCCCTGCATTGGCAGGCAGACTCCCAACCACTGCGCCACCAGGGAAGCCTTCTATGTTGTTTTAAGCCACTAAATTTGTGGTAATTTGATACGGTGACAATAGGAAACCATATTTTCTATACCTCCATCCATTCAGGGGCTCAAGCCAGAAAGCTAGGAGTCATCCTTGGCCTCCTCCTCCCCTCCATCACCCTTAAGCAGGTCTGTTGATTTCACCTCCTAGACAGTTCTTGACTCCAACCACTTGTCTCCAGATCCCTTGTACTTGGAGGTTTGGAAGGTGATCTAAGCCAGCATTGTGCCTCACCTGGATCCTTACACCAACCTCCTGTTAGTCAAAATTTCAGAAACAAAGACCTGATTGAAATAAAAAGATGTTTATTGGGGGTTTGTCTGGACTGCAGCCCAGGAGACACAGATTCAAGAAGCACTTGAATTGTTTTCCGCTGGATTACAAAATAGGGGAGGCTTATAAAAGCAAACTTGCCAAGTTACAGTTAGTTACACGAGTTGTTTCTCAAGAATTATAATTGGAGCTGGCAAGCAGTAAGGGTGCTTGTTAAGTAAGGATTGGTTGGGGTCCAAAATGGTTGCATGGTTACAAGGAGAGAACTTGAGAGGAAAAGGCTACAGCTGGTGGTGTCCTCGGATCTGGCACAGTTCAAAGAAAGTTCAAGTTCTCAGTGGTGCAGAGAGGTGTCTGAGACCAGATGCTCAACGGCCGCTTGACTCCGTTTTTGAACACCTGAACTGGGGTCACTCTGTTATAATTTCAATTTGTCACCACTCCTGACTGGGCTTACCGCTCCCACTCTTGCTTCCCTCTGCTTTTCATCCAGTAGCTGATACAGTCATTTCAAAGTGCAAATCTGATCGTGTAACTTACATGCTTAAATTCTTTCCATGATTCCCTGTTGTTCTCAGGAGACAGGAACACAGTTCTTAAGGGGGCCCCAGCCTGGTCTGGCCCCTGCTGACTGTTCCGTCACATTTCACTCCCTGTGCACCTGGCTTTTTGCTCTTAGCATCCCAGCCTCCTGCCTCAGGACCTTCATCTCTGCTGTTCCCTCTGCCTGGGACACCTACCCTCATTTCTCATTTGCCTTATGAAATATTTACAACGTGCTAATGTTACAAGGAACGATGAACACCCCTGTCTTGACCATCCAGTTCAAGGGCAAAATGTCATCAATTTAGGTGAAACCTGCTAATTACTCCTTCTGGATAACAGCCTTCTTCTTGCCCACCAGAAGCAACCAATATCGCAATTGGGGCATCTTTTATTGCTCCCACATTCCTTTAAACTTATAGGGCACGTGTTTACAAACCCAGCAATCCATACCAGTCATTTGCTTATTTTTTAACTTTAGATGAAGGATAACATCCTGAACGTATTCTTCTGCAGCTTGCTGTGGTCTGCTGATGTTATGTTGGGGGGATTCATCCATGTTTATACTTATATCTTTAGTTAATTCAGTTTCATTGCTGTATAGCTTTCCACTCTATCAATATACCAAAACTTATACCTTCATTCTCCTGCTAATGGGCACTTAGTTACCAGTGTTTCTGTCAACAAAGAGCACGCACCGGGGTGTGCAGTGGGTACATCAGCAGCTATCGGATAAGCTGTCTCCCCAGGCGGTCATGTCAACGTCCGTTCTCACCCACAGGGTGTGAATGTTCTGTTGTTTCACCTCCACACCAACAATCGGTATTGTTAGACTTTTAAAACGTTGCCAATCTGATAGGCATGAAAATGCCTGTCTCACTATGGTTTTAATTTCATTTCCTGCCATTTAAAACTACCCTGAGTACCATTTTTCACCTATCAGATTGGCAAAGATAAAATCCGTTGCTGACGCTATTTGCCATTGGAAGGAAGCGGGCACTTCCACAGGCAAGTTTGGCGGGGGGAGGTGTGTAAATTGGCCCAGCTCAAGGCAGGGCATCGGCCAACTCTAATAGGAAGCTTACATGTCTATATCTTAGTTTTTCTGTTTTACGTCAGGTAGAGAAAGAGTGTACATTCATTCTCTCAGTCTGCCTGTTTTCAGAATGGACTGATCTCCCCCATACCCCACTCCAGGCCAAATATCCTCTTACTTCCCCTCCAGCCGGCGCCCGCGCAGGATGAATCCCCAGGCTTTTTCCAGAACACAGGAGGTGTGGCTGCCTCATCTGCAGTTAGGAGAGGCTAACAGGCATCTGGCCGCTTCTTAAACAGACTTTGAATCAACTCGTCTTACTTTTGCCTTCCCACTTACACTGTAGCTGTTTCAAACAACTCCTACAATTTGAGGGAATTTTGCTGCTTAAGGTTGGTTCTCAGCTGTTGTTCTCTTCTAGGTTATTTTTCTCAGGACTGCTAAGATCTTTTCACTCATCTGGGTGCTTTTCATCTTTCCAAGCATTCTTGCTGTTGCATCTTCTTCCGTTCTTTCAAAATCTGTAGGATTTTGCCCTCTAAAAGTCCCTCTTAGAGAAAACTAGAACAAACCAGCGATGTTGGATTGGAATAGAAAGAAAGATAAAAAGTGTGTGCCAACAATCATGCTTCTTGGTATTTATCCAAAGGAGCTGAAAACGTGTATCGACACAAAAACCTGCACACAAATGTTTAGAGCAGCTTTAAATTCATAATGGCCAAAACTTGGAGGCAGCCAAGATGTCCTTCAGCAGGCGAATGGATAAATAAACTGCGGTACATCCAGACAATGGGTTATTATTCAGTGCTAAAAATATATGAGCTATTAAGCCGTGAAAAGATATGGAGGAAACGTAAATGCATATTGCTAAGCAAAAGAAGCCAACCTGAAAAGGCTACATACTGTATGATTCCAACTATATGATATTCCGGAAAAGGCAAAATTGTAGAGACATTAAAAAAATCATTGGCTGCCAGGGGTTGGGGGAAGGGAGGGATGAATAGGCAGAGTGCAGAGGATTTTTAGGGCGGGGAAGCTATTCTGTATAGACACTCTACTGGTAGATACATGTCATTTATACATTTGTCCAAACCTAAAGAATGTACAAGAGTGAACTCTAATATAATCTACAGACTTTGGGTGGTAATGATGCTGATGTAGGTTTATCGATTGTAACAAATGTACAATAGATGTGTGGGATACTGATAGCAGGGGAGGCTGTGAGGGTTAGGGTTGGGGGCATATGGGACTTCTCCGTACTTTCTACTCACTTTTGCTGTGAACTACTATAAAAATAAAGTCTATTTTAAAATGTGTGTATGGTATAGGAATTAGATAGTTATTTTGTTTTTTGCCTTGTGTTTTTCTTCTAGGTCTGTGCATTGAGAGGGCCTGGGAGTAGCAACACCTCATTAGCAATGAGCACACCCAGCACCCACATCTTGGCTTCTAAACACCATTTCCCACTAAAAAGGAACCAGGGACCCTTGCAGAGATGGATGGTTTCAAGGCTGAGGCAGAGAAAAAAACAAGATGTGCCTAGATCATTTGGTGCCTGAGAGCAAGAAAGTATTCAAAGAATGGTGAAGAAATGTCAATAGGACACAGAAGCCAGCTCGAAAGGGGTCCTGCTGGCCAAACTGGACACAATTTGAGCATCAAAATAATGAGAGTAATATGTTATAACCCATTAAATAAAATAGGAATCTGGAGCACCCCTGATGTGACCTCACCCTCCCCAGAGGGTCTGAGTGGCTGATGGTCTTATGTCTCAGGCAATCATTTACCCAAGGCAACATTGAAAGAGAGGGACCAAAAAAGTCAACGACTCTTCCACAACCCACTGCCCCATCTAACTGTACTGGTTTCAAAATAGATCCACAAATTCTGATACTCTCGTTCATCAAAGGTCTATGTCTCCTTCCCCTCCACCCCCTCCTTTGAAGCTTGGCTGGACCTAGTGACTTGCTAATAACTGATAGAACACAGCAGAAGTGATCATGCATGACACCCAAGGGCTTCTACTTTGTCTACTGAAATATATTTGGAGTGCTGAGCTACCATGTAAGGAATCTGATTACTTTGGGGCTGCCATGTTAGAAGGAAGCTCAAGGCCACATAGAGACACTCCAGGCAGCAATCCTAATCTCTGAGTCATTGTAGTCAGCCACCTGGGTGAAGTCACTGGGACCCTCTGTGCCAACCCACTTGCCAGCTGAATACCTGAGTGACCTCAGTCATTACTACAAGGAACCAAAGAATCTTCCAGCTGAGGCTTGCTGGAATTCCTGATCCACAGAATCTGTGGGCATAATAAAACAACTGTTGCAAGCCACTAAATTTTTGGTCATTTGTTACAAAGAAATAAGAAGCAGAATACTATGTCAGATCACCTCTTTGTCCCTGAGGACTTCTCAACATTTTGTTATTCCTCGGATCCAGATTTCTTTCTTTTTTCCAGTTTCTCCAAGGTTAAATTTGGGGAAGGGAACCAGCAGCCCATACTGGTTCATCACTTTATCATCTGGTATGTTTTGCAGTTTTCTTTTTTTTTTGATTAATTATTTTATTTTGGCTGTGTTGGGTCTTTGTTGCCGCAATGTGGGCTTTCTCTAGTTGTGGCGAGCGGGGGCTACACTTCATTGCAGTGCAAGGGCTTCTCATTACAGTGGCTTCTCTTGTTGCTGGGCCCGGGCTCTAGGCACGTGGGCTTCAGTAGTTGCAACATGCGGGCTTAGTAGTTGCGGCACGTGGGCCCTAGAGTGCACAGGCTTCAGTAGTTGCGGCGCATGGGCTCAGTAGTTGTGGCTCACAGGCTCTAGGAAAGCAGGCTCAGTAGTTGTGGCGCACGGGTTAGTTGCTCCGCAGCATGTGGGATCTTCCCGGACCAGGGCTCAAACCAGTGTCCCTTGCATTGGCAGGCGGATTCTTAACCACTGCACCACCAGGGAAGTCCCACTTTGCAGTTTTCAACTAGGAACTTAGGTTTGGTCTATATTAGTCTGCTGTAATTCTCCGTGAGGCTGGTTGAGGGTGTTTTCCCTGGCTTTGGCCAGAGCCTACTTTCAGTTTATTTCTGTGCTTGGGGTTTCCTGAACTGCTCCGTAAGGGTATACCCAAACCCCAATCAGGCCTGAAGAAAAGCCTGTGGTTATGAATTCCCTGAGGAAAAATTCCCTCCACCCAGAGCCTAAGCCAAAAGGGACAAGTTTCCTAGGTATGCCTCAATGGCATCAATCAGATTTTTTTCTACCACATTCTTTCATTCAAGATATAGCCCTTCAAGGGACTAAGTTTTATGCTAGGGCCTCTGCTTCCCTAATAAGGGCTTGGCCCAAGGTCCAGCAGCTGTTAAAATCCAAGGCTTTATATGATCCAGCAATCCCACTCCTGGGCATATATTCAGACAAAACTATAATTCGAAAAGATACATGCACCCCTATGTTCATAGCAGCACTATTTGCAATAGCCAAGACATGGAAGCAACCTAAATATCCATCAACAGATGAATGGATAAAGAAGATGTGGTATACACACACAATGGAATATTACTCAGCCATAAAAAAGAATGAAATAATGCCATTTGCAGCAACATGGATGGACCTAGAGACTAGCATACTAAGTGAAGTAACTCAGAGAAAGACAAAATCATATGATATCACTTATATGTGGAATCTAAAATATGACACAAATGAACTTATTTACAGAACAGAAATAGACTCACAGACATAGAGAACAGACTTGTGGTTGCCAAGGAGGAGGGGAAGGAAGGATTGGGAGTTTGGGATTAGCAGATGCAAACTATTATATACAGAATGTATAAGCAACAAGGTCTTACTGGATAGCACAGGGAACTATATTCAATAGCCTGTAACAAACCATAATGAAGAAGAATATGAAAGAGACTATATATATATATATATACATATATACATATATATATATATATATATGTATATATGTATATATATACACGTGAGTAGAACTAAATCCCTTTGCTGTGCAGCAGAAATGAACTTGGGCCCAGGAGATTTCTCATGTTCTCTCTGAGCTCAGCTGTACCTTTAAAAGGAAGTTTGATTTTTTAAACCAGTATTTCTGGGTATTTTTCAGAGGCAACCACACTGCAGAAGCACCAGTCTCAGAGTCTCCTTCACAAAACACATTCATCAGATGGCATCATTCTCTGTTTACTGGCTGTTCAATAAAGACCAAGAATCTTTACCTGGTTTAAAAGCTCAGCTTCGTCTGGCCCCTGCTAGCACAGCATTCACCACCCTCACCACCCCCATCTCCCCTGCTCTCTCCACTCGAGGTGGAGAATAGAAGATATCACCCTCTTCTGTTATTAAATAGGCTCTGCCCCCTTCTGACTCAGGGCCTTTGCATATGCTATTCCCGCTGATTGCAACTCTTTTCTGCCCGACCTGTTTCACCTTTTTTACACCTTCAGGGCTTGGCTCAAACTCACTCATCACTTCCTCAGGGAAGCTATCTGACCTCCCCGCAAACAAGGTCAGACAGACCTCAGTTATACCCTCACAAAGCTCCTATATTTCTTTACGGCATTAATCACAATGCCAGAAAAATTATAGTTGGAGTATCAATTACAATTATTAAAATTATGCACTTATTTGCGAGAATATTTTAATGGCTGTCTCCCCCATTGGACTGTGAGCTCTGCAAGGGCCCAGCCTGTGGGGCACCCCCAGTGCCCAGCTCAGGACAGGCAAAGAACAGGAGCTCAGTAAACGTGTGGTGGATTAACGAAATACAAATAAGTGCAGAACCAGGGCAAAAAACTAGGAGCCCTGATTGCCCGGCCACAGGCTCACCTTCAATAGGCCAGGCGTGAAGGTTCCCTTTCTTGGGACCCACATTCTCAGCAAAATCACCAACCTACCCGCCCCCAGCTTAGATGGGGAGATAAGAGGAACTGACCATATCAATAAATGTCTTGAGTTTTAATGAGTCTGCCATAGAGCGTTCTTCCCCACTTCTCCATCCTGGGGGCCCAGATCTCAGCTCAGGTTGAGGGGGTAAGAGCAGGAGAGGGGAATAAATGTGAATGGGACTGAGGGACTGGGGCTGGGAGAAAAGGGACCAGGTGAGGCGCAGAAAGAAGGAGCTAAGCCCAGGCCCTGAGACAAGCCAGACAGCCAAGCCCTTTTAGCATCCAGGGAACAACACGGTGACCAAACAAAACACATGTGGTCCTTATCGGCAAAGTGGTGTCATATTGTGCCCAAAGTTCCAGGGCAAGTCTGTATTGGGCCCTAAGTGCCTGCTGGGGGCACTCTCAGCCTGGAGAGTCAGGAGGAGGCCCATCCTGTACCTGGAACTTGGGCAGAAGGCGTGATCTTGGCCTGGAAGGTGGGAAGGACACACCAACTTGGGCCTGGAGGAGATGCCACCTCGGGCCTGGGGAGCTGGGAGGGGGACCTCCTCGGGTCAGGAGGGGGTCTCATCTTGGACCTGATGAAGAAAACCATAGGGGGTCCCTGGAGCCCATAATTAAGTAGGTAGTTTAAACAAGATGGGAGAAGCAAAAAGAAGCAGAACCAAACCTAAGGGTACAGCTGGACCCAGGAAACAAGATCAGGCCAAGGGGGTGGAGCTAAGCCCAAGGAGAAGGAGCCAGGAGGTGGAAGAGCAAGGCCTAGAAGGAGGAGATGGAATCAGAGCCAAGCCTGGGGAGCAGAAAAAGGGTCCAGATTAGAGGGCAAAATTCCAGAAGTGGGACTAGGACCAGAGACATCAGGGAATCTGCGCCAGAAGCAGGACCAGCCCCTGTGAACAGAAAACAAACTGAGGAAGGCAGGCAGACAGGAAAGGTGAGGCTCTGTGAACCGCTAAGATGGAGACAGGTTAAGGAGTAGCTAGTTACCCAGGAGTTTGAGCCAAGCTTCAGACACACACAAGCTCTGAACCAGGAAGCAAGGGCCAGGACCAGGGGGAGGAACCAGATGCTAGGGCCTGGCAGGGCTGCACAGCATTAACCCCCCCACCCTCCCCCCCTCCACACACACACACACACACACACACACACACACACACACACACAGAGCATTATACAGGGGGCGGAGTTATCCCTGGGGGTGACAGCAAGATGGGTGGGTGGCTAAACAGGGCACAGAGCCAGGTCCCAGAGGCCGCAAGGCCTACCCCCAGGGCTCAGTCAGGCGGGAGAGGGGGTCACGGCTAGGCTCGCGGTCCCGGGTCTTGTTCGGGCTCGGTGCCCGGCACGCCGCGGATGTCGGGCAGCAGGCGGCAGCCGGCCACGATGTCCAGGCGCTCGGCCAGCGCGCAGAGGTCCCCCCGCGCCAGGCGCACGCTGTGGGCCGCTGCCAATCCCGCCGCCTGGGCAGCCGCCAGCCTACCGGCCAGGGCGGCCACGTCACGGCCCGCGCGGCGGTACACGCCGCTCACCGCGGCCGCTACGTCGTGGTCCAGCCGCGCCTGGCTCTCAGCCAGCCGGAGCTGCAGCAGCGAACGCGCGGGGGCGGGCGCCGGGGCCTCCTCCTCTCCCCAGGCCTCCCCGGCAGTCTCCCGCTGCACCACGAGCGGAGGCAGATCCCTCGGAGCGGCCTTCGGCTCCGGCTCCGAGTCCGAGTCGGTCTCCGCGGCCTCCCCGGCCACCCGCAGTCCCGTGGGGCGGCCGCGCGTCGGGCCCGACGGGCCCAGGTACAGCTCCTCCTCCTCCGACGAGGACGCAGAGAGCTCCGAGTCCGTCTCGGCCGCCTCCCCCGGCACCACCGTCTCAGGCCTCCGCAGCGGCCTCCGCCGACGACTCTGGGACGCCATGGCGCGAGCTAGGGAGAAGACGCGCGAAGGGATGCTATGAGAGGCGGGCGCCCTGCCGTGGTTAAAAGGCGCAAGTTCTGGATTCTCAGCCCCTCCACTGACTACCTTAGCAATTTGGGGCCATCTGCTTCCCCTGCCTGGGCCTCAGTTTCCTTTTCTGCATCATCATCCCTGATGATGATGATGACGGGGGCTACTGGACCCCAGCCTCCTCAGTGTACTGAGGGGAAAACTGAGGACCACCAGCTCGATCAAGGCTGAGGCACGAGTACCCGGAGTCCCAAACTAAGCTCTTTCCGATTTTGCCTCCTAGCAGAGGCCACACCCCCCACCGTCCTCCAAGGCTTGTCAGATTCGGAAGCACACGGGCTCCTGAGCCGTTCAGGTACCAGTGCCTGGGTCACAGAAAGGGTAACAGCCCAACTGGACTCTGGGAAGGGTGCACTAAGGGCGGGGTAGGGAGCGCTATCACCGCAGACCGTACCGAGTCACCGGAGCGCCCAGCCGACGGGATCCGCTACCTAGCCGAAGTGCAGAATCTTTACCGAGAGAGGAGAAGGCGGCAGCCCCAACCAACAGGGGAGCAGGTTGGGAGGGTGTCGGCCAATCACCTGGACCGCTCGCCTACCAACCAGGAAGCAAGCCCTCAGGACCAGCTTTTGGGGGGGGTGGGGGGTGGGGTGTGAAGAGCCACGTGAATATGGGCACGGCCAATAGGAAAGCTGTTGGGCTGGCGCTTCCGGGTTGTGCTGCGAGGCGTGCAGACAAACGGGGACTCTAAGTCACGTGTAACAGCGACTCGGCCAATGGAAATGCTCGAGGACCCGGAAACGGGGAAGAAGCAGAGGGAAGGGCGGAGATACTTGTCACGTGCTGCCAATATAGACAAAGCAGGCCCTCCCCCTAATCTCCCAGGTTCAGGCGCGTGCCACGAGAGCCCAGAAAAGGAAGGCGGGGCTAGCCCGAAACACCAATGGAAGCGAGAGTGGGCGGGCTCGCACTTAGGTGCAGGAGGCGGGGCTTGCCCAGCCGGGCCAATGAGAACACTAGGCGCTGAACGGTTGTTAGGCACGGGAGGCCGGCGCATGGCTGACGCGGTACTGTTCGAGTTTCTGCACACGGAAATGGTAGCGGAGCTGTGGGCGCAAGATCCGGACCCCGGTCCCGGGGTGAGCGCCGGGCCCCGGGGGGAAGGAGGCACGGGCCGCGGCGGGAAGGCCGGGTCGAGGCCCCGGGAGGAGCAGAGGGCGCGGCAGCGGCCCGGGTCGAACCCCCGCCCTTGCCTCTCTGGGCGACCTCAGGCGCCAGCTTCCGCCTCTGCAAAGTGGGGTCGCAGCAGGGCCGGCCTCGAGGGTCGCAGCTAGAACTGAGCGAGAGAGTTCGGGGTCAGGCTCTTAGCTCAAAGCCTGGCACAGAGTAAGCGGGTAGCAATTACAGTAATTACGATTACTGGGTATATATTGAGAAGTTATATATTGAGCCTGGGTTGAATCCCGCCTGCACCACTCATACAGGGTGTGAGAGCCAGTGATCCGATCTCTGCGTGCCTCAGTTTCCTCCCTTGTAAAATGAGATCATAACAGCACCTAAGACTCCGAGCGAGACATTGATTCATTCAACAAACTTACTGAGCGCCTACTGTATTCAGGGCACTGTTTCCCTGTCCTCGTGAAGCTTACGTTTTAGTAGGGGAGTCAAAACAAACAATAAATAAAAATAGAATGTGCCACCAGCTAGTGAGAAGTTTTATAAAGACAACTTCAGGAGAGTTGGGGAAAGAAGAGAGGTAGAGTGGTGGATGGTGGAGGAAAGCCTTTCTGAGGAAGAGAAGGGAGGAAGCAAGCCCCGGGGATAAGTGGGGGGAAGAGCATTCCAGGGAGGGGGAAGCCTTCTGTGAAGCCCTGCGGAAGGAGCGTGCTTGGCATCTTGGAAGTTGGCCCTTATGAAAAATAAATGCTCAGACTTTAAAGCACTTAGTACGATGTCTAGCACCTAATCAGCCCTCAAAACACGGAGCTCTTGTTTTAAAGTCTGTTACCAAGAAGAAAGGGTGACGGAGAGAGTAGGTGCTTAATAAGTGGGGCTGTGCGCACTTTTTTCATTATTATTCTTTCTATGATCATCATCAATATGCAAGACATTTTTATTGGTCTGTGTTTTCTTCCCAATTCAGGAGGACAAGGGTGTTGCTTGTTAACATCTCAACATACTTTTTTCAAGTTCATTCATTCAACAGACTGTCACTAAAACCTGAAAGGTGCCAAGCCCTGCTGTAGGCTCTGGGGATTATTCAGCGAGCCATGCCAAAACCCTTGCCCTCCTGGAGCTTACGTCATAGTGGGGTAGACGGACAAATAAGATAAACGAGTATATATTGTACCCTGGGAAAAGGCTATGAGAACGTTAGCACATGGGAGAGGGAGTGTGCATTGGCCTGTGTTTTGGGGAGGGGGCTGCAGTGTCTCAGCACCCCATCCATCCTGGCTTTCAAGCCAGAAACCCGGGAGTCCCTGACATCTGCCTTTACTCCCTCACCTCCAGCCATCAGCCAGGCCCTTCCTGTTGTGCTGTCTAAATATGGTTCCCATCTGGCCCCTCCCTGCTTTAGTCTGGCTTCCCTCCTCTCTGCCCTGTACCAGCCTCCTCCCTCATCTTCCAGCTCATTTCACCTGTCACATCGTCACTGCCTTGACACCTATTAATCCTTCAGATCTTGGCTCAAATGTCCCTTCCTTGGGGAAGCCCTCCCTGAGGCCCCAGTGGAAGTGGGGTATCCTTGTATCACGATAAGCATGTATCTGAATTATGTATCCATATGATCCTTTGATTCACAGCCTCTCCTCTGCCAGGCTGCCTGCTGTGTGGTGTGGGTGGGCACCGGGTCTGTGTTGATCACCCCATAGTAGGTCCTCAGCATGGATTTGTTGAAGTGAGTGCAGCCCCTGTGCCATGGAGGGTGTGGGCGGGGACTGGCATTCACTTAGTATCGTGGCCAATAATAGCACCCATCATGTGCCCGGGTGGGCTTCACATTCCTGATTTCATTTGATCCACCTAACAACCCACAAAGGTCAGCATGATCCTCCCCACTTTGTAGATGAGGAAACAGAGGCTTTTATAGATGGAGTCTTCACTGTCAAGTGGCAGAGTCAGGAATGTAACTAGGCCTCCCACTTCCAAAGCCTGTGCTATAAACTCTCGCCTGTCTTTCTCAGTGTCTTCTCTGACACTCTGGGAGGATTTTAATGGGTTCCTGTGGCCAAGCAAGTGGGGGGGGGGACACGCGGTTACTCAGCTTTGCTCAGCACAGGGCTTTTACAGCACGAATGCGCCTGTGACCCTTGGGCGTGGCTCTCTGCCCAGCTGTCTCTGCAGTTCTGATGCTGGGGTCCCACACCAGAGATTCCGGTGGAGCTGGGCCAGGAAGTGGCCTGGGCGTCAGGCCTCAGAGCTTCTGGGTGGTTCCTGTGTGCAGCCAGGGGAAGGACTGCCGTCTCCCCATATTCTTTCAAGCTGGGGAGCCCCGTTTCTTAGCACATCGTGGGCAGCTGCCCTGTTTCGCGCAGTCTTTTCTCTTTCGCTCTCGGCCCCTCCCCTCTCTGCTCCTTCTCTTTGGTCCAGCAAGTGTCCTGTCTGAACGACACGCAGGCCTTCTGTTTCTTGGGTACTTATCGTGTCTCCAGCACAGGATTTTATCTGATTTCGTCCTCAGAACAGCACTCTGAGGTTGACGGCATCATCCCATTTTACAGGGGAGGGACTGAGGCACCAGAGAGGGAGGGCTTCCCCGACGCTGCACAGCCAGGATCAAAGGCAAAATCAGGACTCGGGCATCCGTGCCAGAGCTTGTCTGTGGCATTAGGCCTGCCCTGCCCACCTGCCCCAGAGCCCCTTGAGGAAAGCGATGGTGGCTGGTTCATCTCTGTCCCCACAGCACAGGCGCCCAGGAGCCACAGTCATTGTTTAGGGCTTTTTGATCTCCACGTCCTGCCTGGTTATTTGTGGCTGTTGAATGGATTCTCCTGGACGGTTACGGGTTGAATGGAAGACTGGCCAGAGGAACTGGGAGGTCGAAGGGCCTTTGTTATCAAAGCAGGAAAAGTTCCAGGAGTCGGAGGAAGAGGCTGTGGTTTGTCCACCTCAGGAGCTTTGAAGATAAGGGGAGCCTGTGGGCAAAGGAGTGAACCCCTCTGTGTGTAATGAGCTGTCATCCACTGGCCTCTGGCCTGGGAACGGCCCTGCTGGGCAGGCCCTGGCCCACCGAGGCCCAGTGAGTGCCCAGGCCAGCCCCTTCTCTCAGGAGGGCCTGTGGTGGGCGTAGCAGCCATCAGATACGGTCCTTGTCCTCAGGCAAGAGCCTGGAAAACCAACCAGTTCCTGGCACAGTGATAGCAGGGGGCAGAGCCCTGGAGGGGGCGCAGTGCATCCGAGGCCACAGAGCCAGCAGTGGGGTCTCCGTGCGGGAACTGGGGCTCTGTCCTGAGGGCGGTGGGGGCCATAGAAGGTTTAAACTGAGGTGTGCCAGGCTCAGATTTACTTTTCCGGAAGTCCTCCCTGGCCACGTGGATGAGACTGGATGGAGATTGGGTGGGGAAGGGCGCTGCTGCAGGAGCCCGAGCAGAGGTGAGGGGTAGACGGAGGGCAGGCGGAGGGGGGCTGGGTGAGCTCGGAGAGTGTCAGGGGAGAAGGTGGGATTCGGGGTTGTCTGGGCACCACCTGGGTGCATGAGGACAGGGCGACAGGGTGGGAGGTGTGCTCTCACCCTGTCACTCACCTGGTCACTCAGCATAGTTCTTTTGGGTCTTCTGGGGCCATTCACCTTGGGGAAGCCGGAAGTCATCCCTTCTCCCTGTGCTTTTAATATATATAAATTTATTTATTTTTGGCTGCAATGGGTCTTCGTTGCTGCACACGGGCTTTCTCTAGTTGCGGCGAGCGGGGGCTACACTTTGTTGCGGTGCGCGGGCTTCTCATTGCGGTGGCTTGTTGCGGAGCGCGGGCTCTAGGCACGCGGTCTTCAGTAGTTGTGGCACGTAGGCTCAGCAGTTGTGGCTCGCGGGCTCCAGAGCGCAGGCGCAGTAGTTGTGGCTCGCAGGCTCTAGAGCGCAGGCTCAGTAGTTGTGGCGCTCGGGCTTAGTTGCTCTGCGGCATGTGGGATCTTTCCGGACCAGGGCTCGAACCTGTGTCCCCTGTATTGGCAGGCGGATTCTTAACCACTGCGCCACCAGGGAAGTCCTCCCTGTGCTTTTCTTAAGGCAGGAACCAGCGCTGCTCCTTCCTGGGATGCCCTGCCCTGGGCCAGCACAGAGTGGCTCCGCGGGTGGGGCTTGAACCTCACAAATAACTAATAACCAAGGGGCAAGGCAGGCCAGGCACGCAGCCCCCCACCCAGCTCCATCGAGTTTCAGTCCAGGACGGGACCCGGGGGGACGCAGTTTGGTTTACTTGTTTTCCATTCATCCTACTCGGAGCTCTGTGGCCCTTTTCGGTCTGGACGCTTGAATCTGCCTTTAGCAGAGCACATGTTCCTCTTACGCGCCTTTCATTATTTCTTCTCCCGCATCGTTCCATCTCTCGCAGTCAGAGGAATCCTAGACTTCCCAGATCTCTTTCCGCATGTCAACTTTTCTCTCATTTTTTTTCCTACCTCGTGGTTTTCTTTTTTTCTTAACAATCTGTGAGGTTTTACCTTCCTTCCAGATTTGTCTCTTTTTCAGCTCCCTTGTGAACAAACGTTTCTTCTGGCTACCATTTCATTTCTAAGAGGGTTACCTTGTCCGACTGTCCCTTCCTCCAAGTGCCCGAGCTGCTGCATGGACGCCCCTCGTGCCCACACCGACACGCCTCCTCCGAGGGGCCCCCCCCCCGTTTCTCCCATTATCTTGGTTCCTCTCCGTGGGCTGTTGTGTCAACCCGGCTGAGGCAGGCGTGGGGAGCCCAGAAATGCACTGGCTCTGGGCTGGGCTCCGGAGGCTTCCAGTGGGATGGGAGTGTCCCGCCTTGCCCTCCCTCCTCAGGAATGATGAACCCCTAGTGCCTGGAGAGCTTTAGTAGGGATTGGGGCTTGAACACCGCTGAGTCCTGGGAGGCGGCTGCCAGAGAGCAGGTGGGGTTCTGCCGCCCTCCTCCACCCTCTCTCCCGAGTCACCCGCTCACCCTCCGCCCTTCCCTCCCTCCTGCCTCTCCTCCTCCCTGCTCGCATTATTCCCCGCTCCCCACCACCCCCAGTCTCTTCAGTGCAGCAGATATTTAACTGGCCCCTTTCAAGGGCTGGGGACCGTGGAGCCAATAGCAACAGCTGCTGTAGAGCGAGCTGCCGGTCACACCACGCCTGTGAGGTCGGGCCCCCCTCCGCCCTCTCACCAGCTTGTCATCCCCTGGGTGCCCGTCATCCCCACTAGGCTTGCCAGGCGAGCTCCTGGAGGCCAGTCAGGAAATGTCTGTGGGATGAACAAGGGAGTCCTGGGGTCTTCCCTGTCCCTCGGGGAGTCCTCGGGACACAGATGCACTTAGAGCGGAGCCCAGCCAGGCCCCCTCGGGGAGCTCACCTCTAGGAGGGAGGTGACGCAGGGGTGGCAGAGAAGGCTTATCGAGGGCGGGGCGGTGATCCAGGTGCTGAGATCCGTCAGCCCACAGAACAGACCCTCCTTCGTGGGGCTTTCCTTCCCTTTCCCCATCAGCTCGTCGTCATGCGGGCTGACAGATGCAGAGGCCGCAAGTGACAATGATAGCAACGCTTCCTGAGCCTGACTCAGAGCACTTGGCTTGCACTTACCCACTCCCTTAATCCTCATGAGGACCTTGGGAAGGTCCTCATCTTACACGTGAGGAAACTGAAGCATGGGGCAGCTGGTAGGGGTCAGGGGCTGATCTGGCCCCAGACCCCGGAACCAGCCACCAGGCACACGTCCCCCTCTCTGCCTCTCATGCCCCAAGCTCAGATCCCGCACATCATGAGTCTTCAAGCCCTCCCCGCAAGGCTGGCCCTGCTGTGCTGGAAGAAACCAGAGAGCGCGTGCCAGTGCCACCAGCAGGAAGCTGTGTCCTTCCCCAGGCCCGGTTCCCGCAGGAAGAGCACAGAGTGGCGGGACAGGGCCTGCCTATCATGTAGCCCAGCAGAGCAGAGGGCCAGCACACAGGCCACCTCTGCTCCGACCTCCCTACGCCTGGCGCATCCCCCCAGCGGGCCTCAGCCCTTGCCACTTCCCTGGGGCAGGGACAGCTGGGGGTGTTGCCCTGGCCGCCCACCCATCTGCCACCTACCTGCAGGAGTCAGACCTGCTCAGGTCCGAAGGACAGCCCCGTGGCTGAGGGTGCCTCTGGGAGGTGTGACCTAACCCCTCTGTGCCTGGTCTCCAGGTATGAAATACAACCTACCTTATGGGGTTGTTAAAATTAAACAAGGGGGTCTGTACAGGGCACCCGGCACAGTGTGTGCTCGAGTCCCCGTTCTTCACTTTGTTCATTCAGCATCTGTTTCTAACGCACCTCCTCCGGTGTGCCCGGCCCCGTGTTGGTCACCACAGGCCGTCCTGGTATTTCTGACGCCCCCAGTCTGGGCCAGCCTCCCTCACGTGCTCAGCTCTCTCCAGGTCACACAGATCAAAAACACCACACAGGTCAGCTCTCCTCCAGCCACGCCGTCCGCCCTCCCGGGCACGTGGACAGACACGAGGTGCAGCCCTCCTGCCACCCCCATCCCCGTGCCTCAGCCCCTCCACCGTGGGACCCTGGCCTGCCCTCCAGAAGGCCGCGTTGCCACCACTGCCTTCACCGGGCACCCGAGGGAACAGTTCCCTCCCCCGTGCCCCTGTGCGTCCCTCCCAGGATTCTCGGCTAATACGTTAAGGCCTAATGATCACAGTTGACTTTTCAGCCCCCCTGCTGGCCAGGGGCCAGGGCCCATGCCTTGTGGCCCCCTTACTCGCCACATGAGCCGCAGGGCAGGTCACCTTGAGTTTCGGGGGTAACGGGAGTGCTACTGCACAGGGTGGTGTAAGGACAGACGCTGAAAGTGCATATAGGAAGTGATGGGTGTTATCAGGAAAGACTTGACCAGCAGGGTGAAGCTGAGCCTGGGGAAAACCCGTTTTTCCTGGAATGAAGGGGAGCGGGTCCTGAGGGCTGATGGGGTTTCTGGAGGCGTGTGACGGGGTGGAGGGACAAAGCCGGCCTGGCCTGCCAGCCTGTGTAGCAAGGCCCTCCCCTCTGGGCCTCCTCGCCCTGCACGGGCAGGGACGGGCAAGTCCCCTCGCAGCGGCCACACCCGGCGGCCCCCGGCTCCCTCAGGTGACCCAGGGCCCCTGCGCCTCTCTTCCCTGGCCTTCTAGGGACAGAAGGTGAGCCTGTCGGTCCTGGAGGGCATGGGCTTCCGCGTGGGCCAGGCCCTGGGCGAGAGGTGAGAGGTGGGCAGGAGCTGAGGTGGGGTCCCTTCCTGGGCACAGCCGGGCGCAGAGGGTACCTTGCTCCACTCCTCCCTCTTCCTCATCCCGGGGCTGCCCCACCCCCGCCCCCGGCCTGGCCTGGCCCCACAGTGTCTGCCGCTGGCCCCCCACCCCAGGCTGCCCCGGGAGACGCTAGCCTTCAGGGAGGAGCTGGACGTCCTCAAGTTCCTATGCAAAGACGTGTGGGCGGCCGTGTTCCAGAAGCAGATGGACAGCCTGCGCACCAATCACCAGGTGTGTGCCCACGCCCGGTGCCCGAAAGAGCCGGGGAAGGGAATCCCCGCCTGGGGCGGCTGCAGCACGCCCAGCCCGGCCGTGGGGACCTGCCCAAGCTGGGAGGCAGGCACGGGCCCCCTCGGGGCCTCTGTGCCATGCTCCAGGGGAAGCCAGGAGGCTGCTGTGGGGCGTGGCAGCTGCTTCCAGCCTCCCTGCAGGCCTCGCCGCCTGGGCCCCGGAGCCGGCAGAAGGCCCCTTGCGGCGGGCGGCACCTCGCCTCGGCCTGATGCTGCTTGTCCGGACCCGGTCCTAGTTCCCATTAGGAGCCTGTGCTGTGCTGGGGCCCCGCGGGCCGCTCCACGGGCCTGGGCTGCAGCTTCTCACCACCACCCTGGAAGGTCATGCACCCAGCGGGGCAGGACACCAGGCCCGGGGCGGAAGGCCCGTGGGTCCTCGTGCAGCTCTGAAGGACGGGCCCGTGACCGGCCACCGCGGTTTTGAGGGAAGGGTCCTTCCAGACCTCAGCCCAGTGGGGCTGGGCCCTGGGTCCTTGCTTCCCCTCCCCCCCAACAAAGGTACAGGCGCCACCCCAGCCCCCGTGGGCCCCTCCTCTGTCCCCAGGGGACCTACGTCCTGCAGGACAACAGCTTTCCCCTTCTCATCCGGATGGCCTCGGGTCTGCAGTACCTGGAGGAAGCGCCCAAGGTATGGGGGGTGGTGCTGGGACTCCAGCCCCAGGCAGGCCTCTCCCCGAGCCCAGGACCCCGGGAGAGGGAGGGTCCCAGCGTGGCCCCCCTGGTCCTGGGTGTTGGCCTCCCCCCTCTGCCCACAGTGACCTGTGTCCCCCGCCCCCAGTTCCTGGCCTTCACCTGCGGCCTCCTACGTGGCACCCTCAGCACCCTGGGCATCAAGAGCCTGGTCACCGCCTCCGTGGCAGCCCTGCCCGCCTGTGAGTTGGGGTGGGGGGCTCCCGTCCCCCGAGTGAGGCAGGGGTCCCCCTGCTCCCGGGGGGCCGAGGAGGTGGGGCCGGGCCACCCCAGCCCCATTTCACAGATGGGGAGTCTTGGGCCCAGAGTGTTTAAGTTACAGGCCCGGGCCACACAGCTGGTGCAGCGCATCCATGCCCCTGCCCCTGGATGTCCCCCGCAGCCTGCTTCCCCTGGGGCATGCCAGCCTGGAGGAGACAACCCTTGACGATGAGCTGGTCTAGTGGTTTCGAACACTCTTCCCGGCGCGGGAACCCAGGTGGACATAATGGAAGCCACCCGGGTTGGTGCTGTGCTGAGGGGCTCCACAGGCAGCCAGGCCCCGTGGAACTTGCAGCTGGCGTGATGGGCTGTCCTCCTGACCCCCGGGTCCCCGCTGGCCCACAGTGCCCTCCATCAGACAGGCCGAGGCCCCACCCTTACCTGGGGGCAGCCTGCAGCCAACACTCCAGTCCCCTTCCCTCCAGGTGTCTTCCCCTCTGCCAGTGCCCAGGCCCACTCATCACCGGGGACCTGGGACCCGAGTAGGCAGGATCTGAGCAATACATGCCCCAGAAGCCTGTGCCAGCCCCTTCCCCAGCAACCGACATGCTTGGCCTTCATGCCCCCAGTCACCCACACAGCCCTGGGATGCAGGCCAGGTGGGCAGGAAGCATCACCACCCTAGACCGGTGAGGAAACTTGAGGCCCAGCTGAGGCCACCCAGGCTGTTGGCGCAGGGCAGGGATGAACATCTCTGAGCTACTGGGGTGCTGCCTCTCCTCTCCGGTCCCAGCCTCAGGCTAAAGCCAGCCCTTCTCTTCCAGGTAAGTTCCAGGTGGTGATCCAGAGATCCTGAGGGAGCCCCAGGCCCCACCCCCAGCCGAGCCGCACGCCACCCCATCCCGAGGACCCGGCTGCTGCCCGTGCTGGTGGCTGGTGCTGGGGAGACGGGGTCCCACCGCTTCAGGGCCTCACAAGCGCTCAACAAATGGGTGTCATAGGGAGGTGGGGGTGTCCCAGGGGCAAGGTGGGCCCCGCCCCAGTCGGGGCTGGCGTGGAGGGAGCCCGCATCGGACACGTCCCTCCGCACGGCAGGTGCTCAATAAAGGTTCTGTACGCGGGACCAGATTCCAAGTGGAAGGCGGGGGTCACGCAGAGTGCTGGGGGCAGGGTCATCTGCAAAGGGACGGTTCGTGTCACAGGTCCTGCGGGGGAAGCAGGCTACCCTGTGTGGCTCCCCATCCCGCATTTCCTCCTCTCCTGGGCCCCCTCCTCCCCAGCCTCAGCCCTGGAGCTTGCCGCCTCCTGCCCTGCACACCTGGCAGGGGAGGGTGGCCCCTGGCACTGGCACCCTTGCCAGCATCAAGTCTGGGGCTGCTGTCTTCCCAGCCGGGCCCACAGAATGGACCTCTCCCTAGGAGCAGGGCCAAGGGCCCCCAGGGTGCTGGCAGGGGTGGGCTGGGCTGGGGCTGCCAGGACCAAGGATGGATGCAGGTGAGGTGGGCCAGACACCCTCGGCTCCCCCAAAACACACACACACACACACACAGAGGAATACACAGTTCATGTGCCTGGAGGATGCGAGTCATACCAAGAAAAGAACAATGGCCCGGCTGACCAGCCCCTGGGCAGCTCGGCCTCCATGCCTGCACCCCACCCCCTGCCGCCACCTCCAATGTTTACATTCATAGCATCCGGGGGCATCACCCATCTGGACTCTGCCAGGCTCTGCCACTTGCTGCCTGATGTGGGTAAGTACCTCCACCTCAGAGCTGTACGCCGAGGCTGCGACAGACCCAAATGGGAGGAGGAAGGGTCTCCTCAGTGGGTGGGGCTCCTCTGCAGACACCCCATCCAGCCCCTCCCCAGCACACACAGCTGAGCACCACGGTCCCTGGCCTGCCTCCGTGCCTTTGCACGTGCCATTCCCTGCCTGGCCCACTCCCCAAACTCCTGCTCCCTCTCCGGTGTCCAGCAGCCACCAGCCTCGGCTGCCCACCACATCCCTCGGAGCAGTTGCTCACTCGCCCGGCGCCTGCAGCCCTGGGGGGGCTCCTAGACAGCCTTGTCCTGCCCTGCCGCCGCGTTTACTTGTTTATGTCCCACCGCGCTTCCCCTTGGGTCCCTCTGGGTCCCTCAGCTGGGTGCTGGCACTGTCCAGCACAGAGCCTGCAGATGTTTCCCAAATGAATCGCCGTCATTCAGCTAAACTGTGTGTGCGCGGACAGGCGGGGGGAGTGGGGGATCGGCCCAGCCCTGCGCTCAAGAAGCTCAGGGCTGTCCTGGAGGTTCCCCCCCAGACTCACCACGCCCCCACTCAGACACACCAGCCTGGCCTCCCTGATGGGGCAGGGGTGCTGGGAGGGGGGCAGAGTCCTAAATTGGCAGAGGACAGGGAGGAGGAAGTTGCTTGAAAGCCTGGTGAGGGGAGAGAAGTAGCCCAGGGGAGGGAAGGGGCATAGCTGGGCTACAGGGGGCAGTGTCTGGTCACTGGGCACTGCTCTGTGGTTGCCTCCCCCATCTCCCGGGGGAACCTGTGTTCGACCCATCACGCCAGCAGCAGGCACAGGGAGACAGGACCCTGGAGAGCAGAGGGGCCCCCCACACACGCTGTGCCTAAGGCACCTCCTGCCCAGCCATCCCCACCCCCAACCCCGCTCTCACCTCTCGAAGAACGTCTGCAAGGCGCCTCCACCTACCCAGCACAAACCACTGCCTGCAAAGCCTGGCTCTGCCTCCAAGACCCGGGGCTAGGGACTCCATCAGTCCGGGCCTCTGTTTCCTCATCTGTGAAGGGGGCATCACCCCCACCCCACTGGAGCGTGGCAAGGAGGAAAGAGGTTACTGTAGATAAAAAAGCATGTTGGGACTTCCCTGGCAGTCCAGTGGTTAGGACTCCGCCTGTTCGCTGCCGGGGCTGGGTTTAATCCCTGGCTGGGGAACTAAGATCCCGCAATCCGCGTGTTGGAGCCAAAAAAAGAAAAGCATGTACGCTGAGCGCGGCTCCTGGTGAGCCTGGAACGCGCGTGTCGTCGTCATTTTATGTGAAGCGTCTGGAGCAGCTGGCAAATGGGCCAGTTGGCGCCATTGTTGCCGAGCACCAGGCTCTGGGCTCAGGGGACTCCTCCTGACAACCGCGAGAGGCAGGCACGGACGCCGGCCCGCTCAGCAATGAGGAGGCCGAGGCTCAGAGTGGTGAAGTCACCTGCCCAAGCTCACACAGCTGGACCCTGGAGGAGCTGGCACCTGAACCTGGGACTGCATCTTCTCTGGGCCTGGACTCCCAATCCGTGTCCCAGCTTCCTTCCCTCCCACAGCATAATAAGTGCCCAGACCAGCAGACCCTCTGGCGGGTCCCGCCCCGGGCAGCAGCGTGGCCTGCCATCTCCATCCCTTACTGGGGTACCGCGGGGCGGGGCGGGGGGGGGGGCGGCGGCAGCCCCCAGTCCTTGAGAGCTGAGTGCACCAGACAGGGACTGGGTAGGCTTGCTGGGAAGGGGCGGGGACAAGGTGGGCAAACCGGTCGGGCCACTGGGCTCCTGGCTCCCAGCTCCCGGGCCTGTCACCAGTCGGGGCTGCGCTGATGCTGCCAGACGGTGGGGCTGGCACAGCAGCTCGGCTGGCGGCGGCGGCGGAGCAGGGAGCTGGGGCTGCGAGGCTGCCATCAGGTACAGGGGACCCCAGGCCGGGGGGATGAGGTGGGCAGGGGCCACGCGCCGGGCCCCCAACCCTCACCAACTCCAGCTCTCATCCCCGTTGCCTCTGCCCCTCGGGTTCTCCCGTGCCTGCCTCTAAACAGCCTCCTTGCCTCGCTTCCGCTTTGGGCGCCCCACCTCAACCCCAGCTTGCTCAGCCTCTCCGCAGACTGGACCACGCCGACTTCATCTGCTCCCCTAGAGTCCCCCTCCCTCAACCCCTCATCAGGTCCCAAATGTCCCAGCCCTGACATTTCAGCCGCTCGCGGGCTCGGTGGCTCACTGCTCCCCGCCTCTCACCGCACTGCTTTCAAGTCCCTTCAAAGGGTGCCAGCCTCCACCGCCCACAGCACACGCCCCAGTACCTAGCTCCCCCCTAATCTTACTCAGCCATCCCCTGGCTCCCAGCCCACGTCGGCTCAGCACACTGTCCCAGCCTCTTGGAGACTCCCAGCAGCTCCCGAACACCCAGGCCTTGGAAATCTCACCCACCCCAAATTACCCCCCAACACCCCCCAAGCGTTCTCATCCTCCCGCGCCTGGCTGTCCCGTGCCCCCATCCTGACCTCTCCCTGTTACTCTGAAGAGCACCCCCATGCCACCTGGGTAGCCCAGGACCCCAACATCAGGGATGAGGTCTCATCTACCGCAGGTCTCAGGGCTGTCCCGCGGGTGGGTACTTGCTGCTGGCGCCCGAGGGGGCTGGGTACTGAGCCCGGCCTCTCCTCGCCCCCCCTGCCCCCAGCAGGCACCCCGGCCGCCATGAGCCAGCACTGCACCATCCACTTCGCCAAGGGTGCCCTGCCACCCCGGAACCCCGCCAAGCACTACTTCTTGGACAGGGAATTGGGGCACCAAAAAGGTAGGGGTTAAGTCTGGGCAGTCCTGGTCACAAGAGAGACCTGTGAGTGGGGGGCTGCTGAGCGGATGGCCAAGCAGAAGAACCTCAGGCCCCCGGAGGGAAGAGCCACCGGCACTCACCATGGAGGCATCTGCACAGGGGGCCGTGGGGACCCTAGGCCCTGGGAGGCCGGAGGTGGGAGCCTGGGCTGGGGATGCCAGCAGGGGGGGCCCGCCTGGCCTGCCCCTCCCCCCAGCGTGGACAGAATTCCCTCCCCAAATCGCCAGGCCTGTGGGGACTGCCCCACAACCTGGGGGGAGCAGTGCGGTGGGCGGGAGGGGTCGGAGGGCAAGCCCCCAGCCCCCACTGAGTGCGTATGAACGAGGCGGGGGTCCAGCCGCCCACGGTGACCGCAGGTGCCGCTGCTCAGGGCGAGGAGGGGGCAGTCACTCCCATCAGGGCTGATTCAGCCTCCCTGGGGCCTCCCAGGGCAGCCCCCTTCCCGCCGGCCTGGTCTGAGCCCAGCTGTGAGGCCCACCCCCCTTCCCAGTCCCCACCCTGTTCCCCCTCCACAGTCACCTCTCATCACTCTGGCCTCCTGTGGACCAGCCAGGCCAGCTCCCAGTGGAGTCCTCTCCGTTCCCCAACTGGGGGACACCCCAGGGACCGAGGAACTTGGGGTAGCAGAAACTCTGGGACATCATCCCCCCTCTAGCCCCTCACCTGGCTAAAGCCCAGGCCCCTGCACCTCTTCCCACCCCCCACCCCCCGCCCCAGCCGTGGGAGAGCGCAGGGCATGGCCCCTCCTCGGCCCACAGCCCCTCCTCGTCTTCTCTCTGACTTCTCCTGGGCCTCAGCTGAGTGCTGAGCCCCAGCCTCCGCCCGAAGACCTGACCTGGTTCCCGCCAGTGCCCCTCAGGGGTCAGGGACCCAGGCCCAGTCGCCCCCCACTTCCTCCCTTCCGGGAGGCTGTCACCAGTGGTACCATGACCCAGCGGCACCTCAAGCCTACAGGCCCTGTCGGCCACCCCCCAGGCATGCCAGGCCACCATGGGGTGGCGATGGCTGTCGCCGGGGCCTCCAGCCCCCCGTTCTGCAGCGGTGGTCCCAGCCCGCACTTCCTAGCCCCCCGTGGCAGCGGCTCCGCCCCGCTCACGGCGCCCAGAAGGGGCCGCCTGCAACCACTACCGCCCCCATGCAACTGGCCAGCAACCCCCAGCCGGCCCCTGCACGCACCCCCTCACCCGCCGCGGCACACACCACAGCCAGCAGCGGCCCAGCCCTGCCCTCTGCAGCCAGCACCCTCCTGGAGCCCAGGAGGCCCACGGACACCTGGCCCCTGCCTGCCCCCGTATAACCCGTAGCTCCTTCACCTCCTACAGGTCCGGAGCTCACCCAGCCTTCCCTTCCCGGGGCTCTGTCCCTGCCACTTCGCCTCCCACCTAGGCCTGGGGCCTGCCCTCCTCACCCCTCACTCTGGTTCCTGTCTGGGAGGGCGCTCGTCCCTGACACTGGGCCTCCGGGCAGCCGCTGCTCCTTCACCTGTTGGGATCCAAGGCTTCCAGGCCAGGCCTGTCCATGGTGCCTCCATCCCGGGCTGGCCAGGGGCCCAGGCCCCAGCTTTTGACACCCTTGCTCTGCTTCCTCTCTTCCCAGCCCTCCTGACTTGGGGCAGCGGGGGATGAGCACCAGCTTGCTCTGGTGTTGGGGAGTGCAGCTGCAGCAAGAGGCAGGGGGTGGCCTGAGGGATGGAGAGAGCAACGCAGCCAGGGGAGGGATCCACCCACCCACCCACTCATTCATTCATTCACTCACTCTGTGACCAGGTACTGGTCGCCTACAGGGGGTGCCAGGCTCTGTTCTGGGGGTGTCACAGGAAGCAGGGCAGACAGAGATCTCTGCCCTCATGGAGCTCACGTTCTATAGGCGGTGGGGGGAGGCGGGTACAGGAAACAAGATAAATAGGAAAGTTCAAAAGTGTGTCACCGGGTGATAACCATGTTGGGGGAAGAATAAAGCAGGGAGAGGAAATGGGGTTTGCAAATTAAACAAGGTCATCAGGCGAGGCCCCATCAAGTCTGCATTTAAGCAAAGATGGGGCAGTTCTCTCGAGTAAATAGCAGCAGCAGCAGCAAATGCAGACTCTGAGGTGGCCTGTTCAAGGGACAACAAGGAGGTACATGTGGCTAGATCAGGGGAGGTGAGGAGGAGGGTCAGACGGGGTCGAGAGGGTGGAAGGTGGCCTCGTGGACGCGGTGAGGGCTCAGCCTTCTCCCCCTGGGGAGGTGGGAGCCACGCGGGCCCAGAGCTGACTTGGCATGTGACCTGAGAGTTGACTGTAGGAGGTAGGGTGGGAAGCAGGAGTCCAGGCGAGAGGTGCCGGCAACCTGACCAGGGAGGTGGCAGTTTCCAGGTCTGGTTTGAAAGGAGAGCGCAGCTGAGCGGGGACCCAGAAGGGCACATCTGGTCCTGAAGGAGGGGGCTGCCTGCGGCCACAGAAACCCTCTGTCGGAGGGTTTGACCTGAGTCATGGCTGGGAGTCAGGGAGCGGGGTGCCGGTGCTGGGAGGGGCTGAGGGCGAGCACTACGGAGGGTAGACGGGGAGCAGGGTGGTGCCTGGCCAGCGTCATTGACTCAGTTTCCCCACCTCCACCCCCTCCCCACCCCCGGGCCCCAGATATCCTGACAGAGGATGACGTCTACTGCAGCTGCCTGGCCAAGACTCTCTGCCACGTGCCTGTCCCTGTGACCGTGGGTTTCTATGCCCCCTTTGGCTGCCGTTTGCACATGATGCTGGACAAGATCATGGGTGAGGATCTGCGTGTGCTGGGGAAGGAGGGATTAAGGGAAACGGAACCTTTGCTCCCTGCCCAGCCCCAGGCTTCCCTAAGACCTGCTCACCCCTGAGGCCAGTCTGCCAGACGCCCAGAAATCAGCATTAACCAGGTCCCTCCCTATGCCTTTGCCCCCCTCCCCGCCAAATCCACTGCAAGGAGTCTTTCTAAAATACACATCTAGCCCTGTCCTTCCCCTGCTCAAAAGCCTTCCATGGCTCCCCAGCGCCCTAGGGAGAAAGCCCAGGTTCCTCGCTTGGCTCCTGCCAAGTCCCTCCAGGCCTCTGTGCTCCTCGGACCTATCTCTTCTCCTCAGCCCTGGCCGAGGGCCTGGCGCCCACAAGACCCCTGACAGATAATATTAATTGAAAACATGAGCTGAAACTTAGCCTGGTTCAAACGCTGCTGGAGCCCAGACCCCAGCCCCAATCATGGCCAGAGAAGCCGGAGGTGACTCACCTCCGTGTGCCCAGCCCTGGTGAGCACCTATCAAACAAGCCCACGTCCTGCTCCTATATTGTCACAGAGCAACAAACAGGGTCCTGGAAGGAGAAAAGATTCGGCTCTAAGGTAAAAGGAAACAGAACTTCTATTCTGTGCCGAGAGACTCCGATTCATTCCCACTGGCTCACTTACTACCCTCACAGCATGCAGATCGTGCCCCCAATCTCTCATGATCCATCCTCCAGACTCTCCCCCCAGCACTTCCTCAGCACCCAAGGGACACAGGGTGGCCAAAACAACCAGGGCCCTGCCCTTCCTGGGCTCACAGACCAGCGCGAGAGACAGACCTGTCCCCAGACAGGGATGACCCAAAGTGGGCAGGACTGCAGTGGGGGAGCCCAGGGCCACCTGACCCAGCTTGGGGATCAGGGAAGGCTTCCTGGAAGAAGTGATAGCTGAGCTGAGAGCTGGAGGAGAGGCAGTAAGCCAGGAAAACTGGACCAAGGGTGTACACTTGCTGCCCAGCATTTCTCTTCCTCAGCACCTGGCATGCATTCTTTGATTTCTTAGAGCCCTCCCTGCCCCCACCGGTCCTCTCTCCTCTGGGGGCTCTACTTCTGCCCTCCCCTGACCCCCCAATTCCCCCTCAGACCCTTTCCTGTTCAAGCCTGGCTCCAGGCCTCTCCTTCCGCACTTCTGCACCTGCCCAGCACTTGGGGACGGGCCCTGGCTCCCAGTCTAACATCCAGGCCCTATCCTAGCCTGAGCCGGGTCTAGACGCTCACACCTTCCCCTGCGCCCTTGGTCCCAGACGCTCACACCTTCCCCTGCGCCCTCGGTCCCGGCAGTGCTGATGCAGCAGGAGGCGACCCAGTGTGAGGCCAAGGAGCTGCAGCGCATGCAGTGGCAGCCGCGGCCCGTGCAGGGCTGGGGCTTCTCGAAGCTGCTGTGGTACCTGGTGTTCCTGCAGCCCATCATCACCGAGGTGCATCTGCGGCGCAAGAACGTCAAGTTCCTCTTCATCCGCTTCAGCGCCTGGCAGTACGCGGGCACTGACAAGCTGTGGGCCGGCCTGGTGACCACGCTGTGCGAGGGCATCCGCCAACAATACGGCGCACTGCCCTTCAGCTTGTACTCGGTGCTGGGCAAGAAGGCGGCCACGAGGCCGGGCTGCCGCCAGCGCGAGTGGCACTGCCGGCGCCAACTGTGCCTGACAGTGCTGGCACTGCTGGCGGCGCTCAGCCTGGGCATGAGCCTGCTCTACCTGTCGATGGGCTCCCACACGCTAAGCCACGGCAACCTGTTCCGGGCATTCGGCGGCGCGGCCACCACACTTTCGAGCTCCGGGCTGCTCATGGCCGTGTACTCGGTGGGCAAGCGCCTGTTCGTGAGCCAGCGCAAGAGAATTGAGCGGCTGGTGTTGCGCGAGAAGTTCGGCAGCCATCTGGGCTTCATGTGCGAGGTGAAGAAGGAGGTGAGGCTGCTCACCGACTTCCTGTGCTTCCTGGAGATCTACCAGCGGCGCCGGCTGCGCGTCGTGCTCGAGATCACAGGGCTGGACACGTGCTACCCGGAGCGCGTGGTGGGCGTGCTGAACGCCATCAACACGCTGCTGTCCGACAGCCACGCGCCCTTCATTTTCATCCTGGTGGTGGACCCCAGCATCCTGGCCTCGTGCCTCGAGAACGCCTGCTCCATGAAGGGCACGGCCGACAACGGTTACCTCTTCCTCAACCGCACCATCACGCTACCCTTCTCCGTGCCCATCATGGGCCATCGCACCAAACTGCAGTTCCTGCACGATGCGGTGCGAAGCCGCGACGACCTGCTCTATCGCGAGATGACAAGCAACGTGAGGTCGCTGGGCGAGGGCGGGGTCGGGGGCGGGGGCGGGGACGTCGAGCCTCTCCTGGAGATGGAGGAGCAGGCCCGGGCCGAGAGAGCGCAAAGCGTCCTGGAAGTCCAGGCGGCTCGCAGCATCCAGGAGGCGCTCTGCTGCCTGCACGACGAGGGCGACTGCCTCTTCGAGTACGTGCCCGACAACGTGGTGTCCATGCGGCGCATCGTCAACACCGTGCCCATCACCGTGCGCCTGCTGCAACAGCAGCAGGGGGACTTCGGGGGCCTCTCGCCGCGCCAGGCCGTGGCTTGGGTCGTGCTCGCCAACCAGTGGCCGTGCCGTCTCAGCTGGGTTCTGCAGTGCCTGGAGGACCGGCAGCAGGCCGGGGGCGCGTCTGAAGCCTGCGCGCGCCTCTGGGACGTGTTTTGCGACCACAGCCTCGAGCTGCACACCATGACCGAGACCCTGCAGAAGGTGCTCGACCTGGACGGCGACCCCGAGCTTTTCCATCGCTTCCTGGGCGCTGACTTCCCCTTCACCGTGGCCGAGGCGCAGAGGCTCCTGCGCTGCACCGTCAACCTGGACCACTCCATCCGCCGCCGCATGGGCCTCATCCGGGCCGTCAGCACGCTCAAGTCGCCCCGCCCGCCCGAGTCCCCTGCCCGCAAAGCCCCGCACACCGCCAGCGGAGCCAACCACGCCCCCGCCCCCGGGGCGGCCTGGGCAGGCCAGGCTCCTGCGCATGCATGCGAAGCCCACCAACCCCCCGGGACGGGGGCAAGTCCAGACCCATGGCCTGAGTGCCCTTCACTTGGGGTCAGTCTAGCCCAGGTGGGCCTTGAATGGAAGACCTTGGGCGCAGCAGAGGGCAACACTTCCTTTTGCCCAGATGAGAGCATAGCGGGCCTAACCAGGCCCAAGGCCCAGGGTCCAGTGTCCGGAATGAGGCCTGTGGTGGCCACATTCCCCAGGTGAATCTGTGAGCCAGAGAGAGCTGTTGGCAGTAGCTACCAGGAGTGGGGCAGTGTATCAGTGACAGCATCTGAGAGCCCAGGCAGAAGGACCCATGAGGAACTCGGGGTTCAAGTGCAATAAATGAAGATGTGAAAACCCCAGACTGGTCTTCGTGCCCCAGTCTCCCCAGCTCAGTGAGGACAGGCCACCAGGCCTGCCCTGTTCTGCCAAGCCCACTTCATCCCCAGGGAGTCGGGCAGCCTCAGCTGGCAGCCTGCTCCCTGGCACCCCAGAGGCGGGAGCGGCTGCGGGGGCAGGGGAGATGAAGGACAGAGGCATGCGCCCAGCTGACTCAGTGGGGCGCACCCAGGCCTCAGGGGATCCAGGTCCTTGTCCCCACACCCGAGCTTGTCCCTCTGTGGGCGGGGCAGGAGCTGGCATTTCCGAGGGTGGTGTCCCCAGTGACCTCAGCAGGCTGCTCCACTCTTGGGGTGGCTCCTTCCCTAGCATTAATGGGTTAATTAGGCCTCGACAGCACCCCGGTCAGCTGGGGCCGGCAGCGCCGCCTCCACCAGACGAGTGATTGTCCGGGGGGTACCTGCCTTATGGGTCACTCCAGGGCCACCCAAGGAGCCCCTCGATGAGGACAGGGAAGTTGAGGAGCACAGATGGGGCACAGGTCGGCCGGGGTGGACTAGGGCAGACCCCACCACCACCGTGGCTCACCGCCTTTCTTCCCACTGGGCGGACAGAGACCTAGGACGGGGGCGCCACTCCTCAGGGAAGCTTCCCAGTCCTCACTAGTCGGACAGCCACACGCTCAGGCCTGTGGTGTGCCTGGCCCAATCCAGTAGGGGAGAGGGTGTGACTTCTGAGCCAGGGCCCTGAGAGCCAAGGGGACAGTCCCAAGAGCTCTGCAAAGACGCCCAACCTCAGGCCCTGCAGCCTAGTGGGGTACTGACCTCACACGCCTTAGCTCCAAGGCTGGCCACAGCACTCCAACGTCCCTTGCCAATTACCGCTTCAGAGTGGACCTGGGGCAGAGTACCAGCCTGTGACTTACAGGAGCTTCCAGGACTGAAGCACTGGCAGTCCTGGCATGGCTGAGCTAGTGGCACCACCCTGGACGTGCTGAGAGATGTTTTCCAACAGCAGAGGGAGAGCCTGCCCAAGAATGAAGCCACCACAGAGAGAGATGCACGGGTCCTCGTGACGCTGTTAAGACAGACGTCTCTGTAGACGTGCTACTGGAGACAACGTACATCCCTTCCCGCAGCTCCCTCGGCCAACTTGACTTGGGCTTCTGTTCCTTACCACCCAGAGTCCAGGCTGGAAACAAACTGGCCCCAGCAGTGTGGGCTGCTGGGGAGGCAGGACTAACCCTTAGATTTGGCTGGAGGTCGGGAGCAGGACTGAGGACAGCCCCGGGCCCCAGGAGGAAGGTGCTCCCCGTTACATGATGTCGAGCAGTGGTCAAACTGGTGCCCAGTTTACCTTAGATTCTGACCGTGTGCCTGCCAAAGCTAGAGCTTTGGGAGACAAAGAAACAAAAACACAAAACCAAGACAGTGTGTCAGAGGGGCTGGGTGTGGCCAAGATGGCTCCCTGTTCCCCGGCATTCACGGGCCTCTACAGTGTGGGGCTTTTGCTGGGGACTTGGACCTAGAAGGGAGTGCAAGTGACGTGTGTCCCTTTCCCATCGCAGCAACGAGTTAAGAGGCAGGTTTGCCTTCGCCACTCTCCTCCCCCACCTGCCTGCTGGATGCAGGGTCTCCCGAGGCCCTAAGGGGTGGCAGAGCCACCAGAGGGCGCGGGGGCCTGGCTTCAGGAGTCACTTCGTGGAGAGAAACTGCCTGTCACCCCGAACACCCACATGCAGGAAAACACACATCTCCCATGTTAGGGCATCGAGATCTAAGATGTGGTACAGCATCTAGCTTGGGCGATACTTGCACGGCTGAAGGCAAAGGAAAGAAAATACTCGGCCAAAGGGACCTAACTCCATGATCCAAGACCCCTAAACAGTCAGAAAATCAGAGCATTGCAGAATTGGTCTATTAGTCTCCTGGGGCTGCTGTAACAAAGTTCCACAAACTGCGTAGCTTGGAACAACAGAAAATTATTTTCTCACAGGTCTGGAAGTCCAAAATCAAGGAGTTGCCAGGGCCGCACGCCCGCGGAAACCTATAAGGGAACCCCTTCTTGCCTCTTCCAGCTGCTGGTGCTTTGCTGGCGTCTTTGGCGTCCTTGGCTTGGGGTTGCATCGTAAGACCTCCATCCTCACAAGGTCTTCTGTGTCCTCACATCTTTCCTTTGAGCATGTCTGTTCTGTCACTGTCTCCAAATTTCCCCTTTTCATATTGGATTGGGGCCCACTCTATAACCTCATCTTTAACTGGATTACCTCGATAAAGACACTATTTCCAAAGAAAGTCCCATTCTGCGGTACTGGGGATTAGGGCTTCACGTATCTTTGGGGGGTGGGGAGGTGGGCACAATTCAACCCTGAAGGAACAGTTGAAAAGGCCCAATTCCTCACCACAAGCTAAACTGAAGGGCAGGGACAAGGCTGGGAACAGGACCCCAGCCCCTCCCAGGCACCACAGGATGGGGAGGCACCCTCCCCGCCCCCCCCCCCTTCAGCCATCTGTTGATCACCTGGCCTGCAGGTGGAGGCAGAGAGCAAAGGGGATGGGCGAGCACCCAACACCGCTGTAAGGGCCAAAAGCCCCCACTGGGGTTGATTCCTGAGCAATGGCTAAATGCGACCAAAGGCCTACTGAGATTTTTAGGGGGCCGTACTGACAGACCCCAACCTGGCAAAGGACTGCGGTTTCTCAGCATCTTGAAGCAAACCTCGCATTCCCAGTCTCCCCAAGAAGACTTGGGCAGGAGGCAGGGCACCCCGGAGGGGCTCATTCCACACCCACCTCACACCCGGGCACAGCTGCGCCAGCCGGAGGATGACACTTTGCGGGTGTCTCCCGGGCTGCCAGCGGGGTGGGTGCCACTGGCTGACGTGCATGGCTCCCCCCAGCCCCTAGCCCAGATGAGAGGGAGCCCCAAATGTGGCTGCCTTTAAGGAGCACTCAGGACACCGGAGCTGTCGGTGACTGAAGAGCAAACAGACAGTGGCCGAAACAGGAAAGGTGTTCATCCCAGACACCCAGGCAGCTGCGGCAGAAGACTCCTGGGTTTGTGCTGGAACCGAACGGGCTCCCAATCAGCAGCGCTGTGATTCTCATAACCTTTCCACCGCATCTCTACCCACCCTGGGCCGGCCTCCCATGCAGGAGAGGAGTGGGCACAAAGGCCTTCCCCTTAAGTGGTTCTTGCCTCTTCTGAAGGGTGAAACTCAGATTTCCCAGAAATGCCCAAGAGCCCTCTGGCCGCACCTCGGCGCCTGCAGGCGACCGGCCAGGTTCCGGGGCAGAGCGCCCTGCCGCCTGAACATCTAGGGCTGCCGGCGACGGGCTCGTGTCTGTTCTCCTCGGGCCACAGGCGACCGGGCAGAGGAATGACCTCTGGACCCGTGTGCCAGGTCCACCACCCTGAGAAGCTGGACCTGAAGCTGGAAGGTATTTGGGGGCTGCTTCCTCTGAAGAGAGGAAAGGGGAAGTGGGATCATACACGAGATGGCCAGCTGTGGCAGACACAGGAGCACGGGCGCGCGCGCGCCAAGAAGGGGCCTGCCTGTCCCGCCCCTCCTCTGGGGCCCATCCACACATGCCCCAGCAGATGTTCCGCAGCCAGGACCCGCCTGGGCCCTGCCCTCCCCGTCTCTGTGCCAGAACTCCCGCAGGGGGAGCTCAGGATCAGCACAAGCAGAGAGCAGGCCAGTGGGGAACCCAGCTCTGGTTTATTAGAAAAGGTGTGAGCAGACTTGCACCGACAGGAGCAGCCCTCCCCACCCCTGCCCGCCCCCCGCCCACCCTCACCCCACACCCGCGCCTCCCCCACCCTGGGCTGTAGTGCCTCTCAGGGCGCCGGACAGCAGGGTCTCCAAGCCCTGGCTGCTCCCCACCCCAGCTCCCTGATAGATTTATTGCACTTAAGAAAAAGAAAGCTCTGATCCTCTGATCTCCCCCACCCACCCCAGCCCAGGCCCTCACCCTGCCTGGGGCTGCTCTACAAATTCCAACCACCACCATCACTCACCGCCCCTCCCAAGCCATGCCTCCTGCCTGGTCCTGTGCCCGGGGCCACCAGGGGACCATCCCGCCACCACCTAGGACTCCTGCCCTTGAGGGGGCAAGCCTGGCCAAATGGAGCCCTGGGGAAAGGTGCCCGGCCCTGTGGCCGGGATCAACTCCTCCGCCCCGTCCTCCTCCCATCCACCCCCAGCCCAGTCTTCGAGTGTCGACACATAAATAGAAGTGCTTAAGTCAGGGCGGGGAGGGCCACTCCCTGTAGCTCCTGCACCCCGTGTAGTGTTGCTGTGGGGGGCAGGGGTCCCCAGGAAGGCCCCCCACCCCCTGGGGTCCCAGGCCTCAGGAAGGCTGGGGGTGAGGGTGAGCAGATTCTCATGGCTCTGGCCTCAGCTCTTCAAAGACGGACGGGAAGAAGGGAACTTAGGGAGAAGAGATCGCAGGGGGGCACCTGTCAGAGCCAGGAGCTCCATCGCCAGCTCCCCAGCTCCCTGGGCCCCAGGCCCTCACCGCACCTAAAGTGTCACAGTGTCTCCTGCCCAGATTCCTGACTGGCTTCCAGAAGCAGCTCCTCGAGCTCCTTCTCGTTCTTAGGGCAGCTCAGCTCTGCGCGGGAAGAAGGGTGGGCGGCCTCCAGTCAGGCGGGTGGGTCGGGGGGTACCAGCCCTGCCTGAGCTAGACCCGCAGGGTAGCACAGGCCCAGGTACCGATGAGACCATCAGACTCAAGAGTCAACAGATCTTGCGTGCCCCGCCCCCAAGGAGCTCCCAGGGATGCAAGGGAAGTAAGGCGGGGAAGGGCCATTTTAAAGAGGGGGAAACTGAGGCACACCAACAAGCAGGTGCTTGGCCGGGGTCACACGCAGCACACAGGGGCCCTAGTCACCTGGCCCCAGAGGTCCTCTCACCGTGTTCCAGGCCACAGCTGCCCACCTTGGCCTCGGGCCCTGGGGGCGGCTCCGGGGGCAGTGCGAGAGCGAACTCGGGCTTCAGGCCGTTGGGCAGCGGTAGCCCTGACTGGGGCGGCTCCGGCTGTGGCTGAGGCTCAGACGATCCTGGGTCCCGAGTGTTGACGGCCTCGGCTGGCGTCCGGGCAGGTGAGGTGGGCAGGAAGGACGAGGCAGGTGGCGATGGAGGACAAGGAGGGGCAGGTGGGGAAGGAGAGGCGGGTGGCACGGGAGGCTCTGCCCTCTCGGGTGGACTCTCCACCCGGGTCACCACAAACACTTTGTGGCCCCGGCCCGGGCTGGACACGGAAATGCGCTGCTCAGTGGGGGAGGAGGGGCAGCCTGGGGGGCTCCTGTCCCCAGGGGCCAGGGAGTCCGTGGGGGGCACCAGGGCGGGGCAGGGGGCCTCAGCCCTCTCCCCATCCTCCTCCTCCCCCTCGTCCCCCTCGGAGTCTGAGTCTGAGTCTGAGTCCGGCCCGGCGCCGGGGCCGGGGGCCCCGTTCTCCTGCGCCCCGCTGGCGGGCCCCTCCCCGGGCCCGGGGTCGTCTGGCTGGGGCTCGGTGACGGTGATCTCGGGCATGGAGGCCGACAGCTGCAGGCGCTGCTCCTTCTCCTCCCGCTCCCGTGCCAGCACGAAGTTGCGCTTGCAGCCGTTCTGGATCTCAGCAAGCAGCGCCTTCTGCGTCTCGATGAAGCTCTTCACCTGCGGGCAGAGTGGGCCTGGCTCGGGCTCTGGGTGGCCCGCCCCCAGCGGGTCCTGGGGCCGCCCCGGGCCAGCCAGCCGCCCCCCACCACCACCACCTGCCCGCAGGGAAGAGCGCACTCACCGCCTCCTTCTTGGGCTCGCGGTCAAGGTCCAGGCGCAGCAGAGAGTGGTTCACCTTGAGGGCCAACGACAGTGCCATGAGCCCGCCCGTCTTGATCTCGTTCTCCCGAAGGTCCAGTCTCAGGAGGCGGGGGCTCTCGGCGATGAACTCCGCCACCGCCACCGCGCCTGGGAGGGGGACCGCAGGGGCTGGCCACGGGCCCACACCCGGCTGGCCGCCCCCCGGCCTGGCCGCCCTGCCTCCCGCACCCGGCCCCGCGCCCTACCCTCGCACGTGAGCTTGGTGGAGGCCAGGCCGAGGCGCAGCACGCTGCGGTTGCCGATGAGGCCGTTCTTGAGGTTCCGCACGCCCTCGTTCCCGATGGGGTTGTGGCCCAGGTTCAGCGTCTCCAGGCTGTGTGTGTGCGGCTGGAGGGAGCGGCGCACGAGAGCCAGGAAAGGCCCAGGAGGCCAGTCAGGAACGAGGCAAACACACACGCCCTCTCCTCGGCAGCACCCCCCAGTCCGAACGCCGGCATGTTCCTGCTTCGGGCCGAATCCCTCCTGTACTCAGAAGTCTCCCAAGAGCCAGCTGCCCTGTCCACTCCTCAGCCCTCCGAGCGTCCAGCCAGGCCCCTGTCCCCACAGCCCCGGGCCCAGCCTCCGCCCTCGCCGGCATCCCGAGTTCTCTGGGCACAGGCCTGACCGTGGATAATTCTTAACCTGGGTCTGAGTCTTTGTACCCTGTGGGCTGGCTTTAAATACCGCATAATGAAAAGATTTAAGACTTACTGATGGCTTCCAGAAATGCTAACTTTCTATGCAAAACATTTTCACCTCGTACAAAGCGTTGTACTGGGCTATGGTGCTGGATGCAGAGAGACAATGAAAGAAGGGCTACTTTCCTCAAGGGAAAGAGGGTGCAGAAGCTGAAGCAAAGACCAAACGGGGCTGGAGGAAGAGAGCAGGTTCCTGAACTGGCAGGGTGAGCGACACTGGGAGCCGCGACAGCCGGAAGGTGATGAGAGCCGGGGGTGGGAGAGGTGCGGGACCGGACCGCGCTGCCCACCCCGCCCCTCTCCAGCCGACTCACCAGCGTCATGCCCAGAAAGGCCATGCCCGTGTGCGTGAGCTGGTTGTTCCACAGCACCAGCGTCGCCAGCCCCTTCCTCTGCTCCTTGAGGCCCTCGCAGATGTAGGCCAGACCTGGGGAGGCCCGTGGGCAAGTCCTGTCTGTGGTCGGGGGATCTCCCCGGGGGACACTGGCCCGGGAGCCACCCCGCCAAGCGCTCAGAAGCCCCTGCCCCAGCCTGCCCGGCCCCACAGGCTCTGGCCCTGACACCTCCTGCTACTGCCCCCCTGCCTTGGGCCTGGCACACACGGCTCCCCGACCCCTGGGCCGGGAACGTTCCTCCTCTGGACACCCTGATGAAGGCCTCCGCCATCTGTTTCAGATCTCTGCTCAAATCTCCCCCTCTCATGGGACAATCCCGGCCAGCCGAACCTCAGCAGACAGCTCAGCCCGCCATCACTGCTTTATTTTTCTCCAGAGCACATTTCACCATCCGACAGACTCAGCATTCCATTAACGTGTCTTGGCTTTGTCTCTCCTGAGGGCAGAGACCCCTGCCGCACTCACGGCTGTGAACCCAGAGCCGACAGGCCCCAAGCGTGGGAGGTGCTCAGTACACGTGGGTCCGGGCCCAGCTGCCCCGGAGGAGGGCACTGGCCCCACTGTCCCACTCTGCACCCCCTCCCGCAACCCTGTCTTCACACTGAGGCCAGGGGACGCTGCTCGACGGTGAACAGGGATGAAATCAAATTCCTCCTGCTGACGAGGCCTTGCTGATTAACTCCCTCTTCGCTTCTCACTCACCTCCTGGCTCACCAGGGCTCTTCCCCCCAGATATCTAATATCTAAGCTCTTTCCCACCTCAGGGCCTTTGCACTTGCTATTCCCTCTGCCTGGATTCTCTGCCTAGGCTTTTAAAACGGCTGGTTCCACCCCAGCCTCCTCATTACTGCCCAGAGGCCCCTTCCTGCACACCTTAAACAGCTTGACCCTTTATCCCGACATCCTTGTTTCCTCCAGGGCACTTTCCCCAGATTGAATTATTTCAATTATCTGCTCAATACCCCACCTCATCCTGAAGGCAGAGCTGAGCTGTTCCCTCCTCCAGGATTCCTCCCTGATCCCCAGACCGGGTCAGACACCTGCCCTGGGCTCCCACAGCCCAGCCCGGTCTGAGGCGTCACCACGAGGGCAGGGCCGGGACTGCCTCGGCCACTACTGTGCTTCTAGCACCACGAGCACCCGGCTGGGCACACAGTGGGTGCTGGGCAACTGGAGTTGGGTGGGGGCGCGCGGACCTCGCACACACCTGAGTCCAGTACGTGGTTGTTACGGAGGTCCAGGATCTGCAGGGAGCAGTTGAACTTGAGCAGGTTGCCCAGCTGGGCCGAGTCCTGCAGGCCGTTGAGCTTGTTGTCGGCCAGGTACAGCTCCCGCAGAGTCATGTTCATCTTCAAGGCCGTGGCTGGGGGAAAAGGGGAGGGTGCTGTGACTGGCCAGGCCCAGGGGACCCGGCCAACAGCCCGAGCCCACCAGCACACCGCCCTGGGGCTCACCGAGCAGCATGAGGGGCCGCCCTGACAGGCTGGCATTCTCCAGGTGTAGCACCGCCAGGCTGCTGCGGATGCGCAGGGCGCGCGCCACGAAGGGCGCCGCGTGGTCCAGCAGGGGCGTGTTGCGGGCGTCCAGGTACTGCAGGCAGCTTGTCTGCATGGCAGGTGCGGGGCTGGGTCAGGCTGGCCCCGGCCCTCCCCGCTCCGAGGGACCTCCCGCCCCACGTCCCAGTATCCCCGTGGGCAGCAGGGCCAGCTGGTTTTATGGCTGGGGACACTGGCTGGTGAGGGAAGGCCCAGCCCGGGGCCGCGGGGGTGAGCGAGGCAGTGCTGGTGACAGCTGAGCTCGCTGACTCCTGTGTGGCAGAGACGCCCCGTATGTGAGTGAAACGGGAATGGTGACCACAGCCGCCTCCAAGGGACACGTTACGGGCAAGTGGAGGAGGAGGGGAAATGCCAGAAGGGAGAGAAGGGGTCGGGGTAGGCCTGCAGCAGGGTGCCTCTTGGCACTGCTTTCTCACTGGCCTGGAAGCTGGGGCCCAGCACCCTCTGACGGCTCGTGGACCCAGGCCCTACAGGTTGGGGGCCCTGGAGAGGGAATGGGTGGGGGGCACCCACCTTGCGCATCATGTGGGCAGCGGCCTGCCAGCCCCGGGTGCCGATGTGCTTGTTGAAGGAGATGTTGAGGTGGGTGGCCGACTCATAGTACTCGATCATGTCGAAGAGGGCTGAGGCACCCTGGGCAGAGACAGCGGGGCTCAGCCTCAGGGTGCAGCTGCCCGGGGAAGCCAGGAGGTAGGGGCTGAGCGACTGGGGACGGGAGAGCCCTGATGCTGCTCTGGCACCTCTGGGTTCCGGCAACCAACCCTTCCCCTGTCCTGCTGCAGCCGGTCTGCTTCCTCTTACTCGCCCCCCAGAGCGGTCTAAGTGATGTGCTCCGTGACCAGGACAGGCCTCTGCCGTCCCTGGGCCTCAGGTCTCCAGGAGCCCTCCCCCGGGCTCCTGGTGGCCTCCGGACCTGGGGAGGTGAGGACACCTGGGCATAAACAGGGAGGCTGCTTTCAGAATGTTTCTTAAACTCCCCTGCAGGCACTGTGATTCTCAGCGGGCGGGGAGGGGTGGGGGGCACGCGTTCCTGGAAAGGCTCCTTCCTGGTGGTCACACACCTCCCTCCGGCTTGGCTCCCCAAGTCTCTCCCTTGCTTACAAAGCCCCTGCCTTTGGGGTGGGTCTGTGAAACCCTTCTCTGGGCCTCACACACAGTCCAACATCCCCCGCTCACTCTGGCCACAGTGGACATCTCCCCAGTCTTGTCCCTCAAGAGGCCCCGCCCAGCCTTGGTCCAAGGGGGTTCCCTCCCGCTGCCATGCCCTCCCCCCAAACCTCTAAGAGACAGGGAGCTCAGGGAGTGGCTATGGGCAGTGGCAGGCTGCTCACATCTTCGTCCAGGTTCGTCTGCTCCAGATCCAAGACCTTGAACTGCAGCCTCTTGAAGACCTCTTCCAGGGCCTCGCAGGTCTTGTAGTCGAGCTTCTCACCTGGGACGATACGGAGCGCCGTGTGCGTGCACATCTACGTGTCCCCTTGTGCGCGCACACTTGCGTGTGGGGTGAAGGGCTGGGTGGAAACACGGGCTCCGGGCCAAGCAGGGGAGGAAAGGTCCTCTGCCCCTCCTCCCGCACCTCCCCACGGCTCGCAGCACCTGCCTCACCTCAGGAAGGGCGCCCACACCTCCCTGCCCGCTAGCCAAGGGCCCCCCGGCCCCATCCAGACACACACCTTTCAGGTCCAGACAGTCAATACGGTGCCCGAGGTCCGTGAACTCCTGGGAAAGCAGAGTGGACGGTGGTTAAGGCAGGAGGACACCTGCAGGCGCCAGGCTGGACCTCCCTGAGAGTGGGGCAGCCGGGGCTCTGAAACAAGCAACCTTGGAACATTCTGGAATGACCCATCCAGAGGCAAGGCACTGAGGCAGTGCTTGACCAGCACGACCAGGCTGGACAGGTGGCAGGAAAGGCACCTGTGAGACGGCTGGGGGCGAGCAGGCCAGACGTACAGTAACACCCTAGTCATATAAAAACGGAAACTGCCCTTGCGTCTGTGTACCTCTAGATAGTGACTCGTTCTCTATTTATAAAAGCACAGAAAGTCCAGGGGACGAAAACCCCAAGCTGTCACCAGCGGGGACTCCTGGGGAATGGGACTTGGGCAAGAAGTGAGAAACAGGTTTTGCTTTTTGTATCTGTAGTATTTTAACTTTTTTTAAAGTCAGAGAATATACATTACTTTTGTCATTCAGACTTTTAAATTTTGTATACGTGGCTTTTCCCCTGGGGAAGAGAACTGCTTTGGGGAGTGAAAGATTCTTGACAAGTAATTTCCTACTTCACAGAATTCTGTACTGCTTAAATATTCAGGAAGAGCCCGATTACTTTTACAGTTGGAAAGAGGATTTCCAGAGACATATTTACAGTCCCCTGGCTGGCCGGCCAGGCTGGGGAGGGGGAGTGCTCTGTACACCCTCTCTTGCTCAGGGTGGACACCACAGGCCCAGAGGGTGCTGGGGGGCGGGGTGAGGGCAGCTTCACCCCAGGGACTGCCCCCCAGTACCCCACACGCCCCCAGCACGCGGCATACCTGGAGCTGCCTGAGGAGCTTGGGGATCTGCCTGCAGTTTAGCTTCTGGCAGGCCTGCTTGTAGGCACCAAGGACCTCATCCACGGTCACATTCTGGGCTGCAGGCAGAGAGGACCCGGGCCTGTGACTTTCCACACCCTGGGCCTCTTTCCCCCACTCCCGCCCACTGGCCTGTGCCATCGCCCCTTCCCCCTCAACCTCCATGATAAACCTTCCTTCCAACAACCCACCGAGCTCAGTCCTGCCGCTGAGGTGCCTCGCTGTGACTGCTGCTCTGGGGAGGTGTCCCCGGACGCCCCCAAACCAAGTCAGCGCCACCCTCCCCACCTCCCCAACACCTTCACGTGAACATTACACAACTACTATCACGCCATGTTTCTACTTGTCAGCTGTCTCCCCCTCTAGACTGCGAGTCCCAGAAGGGCAGGGCTGGGGCTGTCTTGGTCACCACTGTGTCCCCAACACCATCCAGCAGAGGGCCAGGCCCAGAGCAGGTGTTTTGATTTGTGGTTTTTTTTTTTTTGAACGAGAGAATGAATCCACACTTTGACCTTATAAGGAAGTGGAGGTCAGAAAAGCGAAGCACCTTGCCCAAGGCCACACAGCTGCTAAGTGGTGGAGCCGGAACTCAGCTCTTAACTGAGATGCCACGTGGCTTCTCAAACTCCCCGCTCCCTCAACAGCGAAATATTCCTGGACGGTACTCAGGACGGGGCTTCCTGTCCCAGGGATACGGCAGCGGTCAGAGTCCCTGACACGGCCCTGGTGCCCCATGGTTACAGGCAGTGGCTCCCAAAATGAACACGGGGATGCAGCCCAAACCCAACAACTGCACAGCCCTGTCCTCGGGAAGCTCAGGGCCTGCCGCCACGTGGAAGGTAAGGCTGGCCTTTGTCTGCACAGGTTTGCCTTTTCTGGGCATTTCACAAAAATGGTGGTAAACAGTATGTGACCTTTGGTGGCCAGCTTCTTTCTGGAACATAACAATTTTGAGTTTCGGTCCCTTTGTAGTGCTATGTAGTAACCGTCGGATGTATGCATTTTGTTTATCCATTCGCCAGGTGAAAAGATATTTGTATTCTTTTCAGTTTTTGGCTATCAGAGCTTGGATTTTGTGCTGGGGCAACCAGGAGAGCAGGAAGAAAAGGCTCTGAGCAGGGAAGGGACAGGGTAAGGCCTGGGAATAGAAAGCTCTCAGGGCCAGCAGAATGGAGAGGGCACAGGAGTGGCAGGGCGGGCAGGGGATGGGCCAGCGGGAGCCCCTCCTGAGCTTCTGGGCAAGCATCTCTGAGGGAATGCTCCCTCCGGCCACTGCTCTGGCCGGGGGCCGTATGCCCCGACCTCATCAAGCAGCACCCTGTCTTCTCGGCGAGGAAACCAAGGTCCAGGGAAGGAAAGCTGCCTCCCTGGGGTCAGGCAGCTGGTAAAAGGCAGAGTCAAACATTTGCTCCAGAACTCTCTCCACTGTGTTGGGTGGGGTTGCTGGAAGAAAGAAGCCGACAGCGGCCCCAGGCTTCCCAGAGGTCACTCAGGCCCGGTCCTCTGCCCCTCTCTTCCTCCTTGGGTGGAAGCAGGCGGGGTGGAGCCTGGGTGAAGCTAGAGGTGATCAGCAGCCTTCCCCGGTGTCAGCTGCCCCCCTGCAGGCCTAGCAAGGGAGCTCTCTGACGTGCAATCACGTGCCTGGTGGCTCCCAGCTCTTGGGGGCGGGGGGGGTGGGGTGGGGTGGGGTGGGGGTGGGGTGGGGAACAGGAGCTGGCCTGCAGCTGCCTCAGGGAATCCAGCCAAGCAGGGGCCACTGACCCCCAGGGGGTCCATGAACTTGAGTGGGGAAAAACTGCCTTTTTATTTGCACTAACTGAACTGAAATGAAATTCAGCATTTCCTTCTTAGTAACATAGCACAAAAAAGAGAGAAAAAAGAAATATTGTTTAGCAGACCCTAAGACTCTGTCCTCAATAGAAATGGCAGATGTTTTCACATCACATAACAGTTATTGCAGATTCTGAATGCTCATCACTACTTCGTTCGTCATTCGAGCTGCTGCTATACCCTGTTATTTCATGTGTGTCAACGAGGAAGGGCGTAATTACTAGATCATGATTTTTTAAATATTTAATAAACTGTATTTTAACTGGTATCCTTTGTAATCCTACTTTTTGCCTTTAAAAATCATTACTCCAAGAAAGGGTACACTGGTTTTATCAGATGGCCAAAGGGCAAAAACTGCTCCCCTAGACACGCTCCCTTCAATAAAGGCCCCCAGGCCAAGGTGGGGTTGGCCTGCTCATGTCAGATGGGGATGAAGTAGGGACTGGCTACACGTGGGGTCATCACTAGGAGTTCTCGGTGTCCCAGACCAGGGGTCCCCAACTCCCGGGCCGCGGAACGGTACCGTTCCGCGGCCTGTTTAGGAACTGGGCCGCATAACAGGAGGTGAGTGGCGGGCGAGCGAGTGAAGCTTCATCTGCTGCTCCCCATCACCCGCGTTACTGCCTGAACCATAACCCCCACCCTCTCCACCTCCGGTTCGCGGAAAAACTGTCTTCCATGAAACCAGTCCCTGGTACCAAAAAGGCTGGGGACTGCTGTCCTAGACAGTCTACAGGGAATAAGAGCCCTAAGCAATCTCTCAAACTGCAGTTGGTCCTTTAGATGTTTAGCTCTGACATCCCTTCCTCCAGGAAGCCCTCCCTGACCGCCTAGGACTTTCAGCTCCTGAAGTCCCCTGGGATCCTGCTCAGTGGGTCGGTCTTTGTTCTGATGAGCCTCCTGCTGAGTTCAAGGCCCAGGGTCTCTGACCTTGCCACCTCCACACCAGCCACAGGTACCATCCAGCCACCCCTTCAGCCAGGCGCCCATGGGGTTTGGATGCAGGCACAGCCTCACACAAGGTCACAGCCAGGGCTCGGGGAGGCTGCATCTGTCCACTCACGTACAGCAGGGGAAGCTGAGAGCAGGGGGTAGGAAAGATGGACATACTCAGAGACGTGGGGGTCCAAGGCCCAGAGCACCTGGAGACAAGAATGACAAGTGCATCTTGTCACTTTCCTCTGATGCTGAGACACATGTTCAAGCTGGGGACAGCACTGGGGAAAGACACTGAAGAAACAGAAGCGGGGGTTCAGTCCGTGCACTGTGGCGTGGGCTCGGCAGCCTGCAGGCACCCCAACCCTGTCTCGATTTCCCCAACAGCATCACGAGCACGTCCCCAGGCCTGGCCCGTCACCAGTGGGCACACGCGAGTGTCAGGTGGGTCGGGAAGAACCTCATAGTAATCATTACGTATGTGTGTTTCATTCATATACTACGAAAAAAGAACTATCACATCAAAACCAGCAATTTGCATACACTGTCACTTGAAAATGAATGAGATGAAACATATTCAAATTTTTTAAACGAACCAATTAAAAAAAAAAATAGTAAGGAGACGGCAGTACAGGTGGTTCGGGGAAATAACATGGAGCATTGAGACAGCACTTCCGCTGTGCCAGGTGCCACCCAAGCACTTTATAAGCTGGCAGGGCTGGCCCAGGCCGGCTGGCTCAGCCCCGGCCGCCACACACTTGTTCATTTGTGATGTTGTGACGAAATCATCAAGACCTCTACCTCGGGTCATCCGCCCTCGACTTGTCCAGCCTTAAGCAAACCACACAGGCTGCGGCGAGTCAACGGGCCGCTCTCCCAGGCCGCGGCAGCTCCGAAGCATGGGGCCCGGGCCTCCAGGCTGCAGCTCGGCACCCACAGACATGCATGTGTGCCCGGTCTACCCCGAGGACTCAGCGGGCGGGCAGTGAGCTGGGGAGGAGGAGGGCCGCTCATGCGGTGCGCTGGCTGGACACTAGGGGTGGGCCGGGCTGAGAGGCCCGAGTCGGAGCTCTGGGGCCAGGTTCCGGAGGGCGGGGTTGCAAAGTGGTGAGGGCCCCGCTCCAGCCCGAAGTCAGGGGGCTTGGGTCCTGGCTCCTCCCTCCCGTACTCCGCGAGCTCGACCTCGGGAAGGCCCTCCCCGGGCAGCATCTCACGCTGCCCACCGGAGACGGGGCATCTCGCAGCATGGTTGAGAGCACGGGCTCCGGAGCCAGAGCGCCTGGGGCCGAATCCTGGCTCCCAACTTAAACTCTGTGACTCCGAGCAAAGCGATTTGACCTCTGTGCCTCAATCACCTCACCCCGAAAACGGGGCTGAGTGTGAGTCCTCCCAGGGTAAGTGTGGTGACTGAGTTAGCACAAGTCCATCCCTCAGACCAGGGCTTAGCACACGCCCATAAGTGCTCACCGAAGGCCGGCCATCACTGTCGTGCTGTGTCCCCCACTGGAAGGCAGGGACCCAGAACAGACTTGCCAAAGCACCTGTCCAGAGACGGAATGGTTGGCGAGACCAGGAGGACACGTGGGTGTGCGAGGCGGACACGTACGTGAGTGTGTGTTCCCTCAGCTCCCAAGGCCACGGCTCCGAAGGTCCGACTTACGCAGGGGCTGGTTTAAGCGGCTGTCAGAGAGGAGGGGCGGTGACGTGAGGGGCGCGCAGCCCCGTGTGCCGGGGATGGGATGTGCAGAGGTCACGGCTTTGAATAAGAGGACCTGCGTTCCAATCCTTGTCCTGGTGAGGCTGTGATAAACGTTCTCAACAACCTCTTTCCCTCTCTGAAAGGGACATCGGTAGGGTCTCAGGAGATAAGGGACGTGAGGGCACCCGCCAAGTAGCTGCCCAGTGCAGGGCCTGACTCAACAGGAGACAGAGCGGGAGAAAAAGATGACGATGGTGGTGGCCGTGGTCACCACTTCCAGGTATCGGGCACTTACCCTGTGTTAAGACACCACTCTGAGCACTTTCTGTGCACAGTTTCATTCAGCCAGCTGCGCGATCCTGTGAAACTGGCAGTTATATCTCCATTTCGTAATAAGGGGAAGCAAGCTCAGAGAGGGCAAGCCGTCTGTCCAAGGTCACGGAGCCAGCAGCGGCAGCACTGGAACGCACACCCAGACCTGCCTTGCTCTGTAACTGGAACACAGCTTCATTCTCACATTACCTTGGCAGGCCTGAGCGGGAGGCAGGGGCCGGGGCCAAGACGAAGGTTTGAGCCCTGGGGAGGGACGCTGCTGTGTGCAGCGGGCGCCGGTCTCCCAGGAAGAGGCTGTGGGGCAAGCAGAGACTGCTCCCCCTCCCACCCGCCCTCACAGAGGGACAGACAGAAGGAAACCCAAGGCCAGGCATCAGGTGACAGGGAGAAAAGTCTGTCTCTCCTTTGCACACAGGTGCAACGGCACCCACAAGATGCAAGGACAGTCTGGGCACCAGAGGGCGATGGCTCAGGCCACCCCTGCCAGGCTGGAGCTGGTACTCATCCAAGTGGGAGTCAAAAACCAGGAAGCAACAGTGGGGGGTGGGGACGGACTGGGGACAAGGGGGTAGGGGGCCAACTCTCACTGCTGGGGCTTCAACAGCTAGTCGGAGACACGCATGAGACAGATAACAAATACAGCGGTGGGCAGTGGCCCCTGGGAGGGGAGGTGTGACAGGGTGGGAACAGGCTTGGCAGGATCCCAGGCACCAGGAGGCCAGCGCGCAGGAGGCGGAGGCGGGAGGCGACGGGGACACGGCCTCAGGAAGGACTTTGCTCTCAGCGCGAGACAGGGGCCACCGGGGCTGGTGCAGAGCGGCGTCAGGAAGCACGTGAGGTCTAGGGAGGATTGAATCTGTAGGAGACCAGGCTTGGGGAGGGGGGAGCCCACTGGGTCCCCTAACAGGGAGGCTGCCAGGACTGGGCACACCAGAGGTGACCAGCGAGGCCAAAGCTACTGGGCGGCCCAGAGCCAGGCCTGGGTTCTAACCCCCTCCATTAGCTAACCGCAAGTGGCCTTCGCTCCCCAGGGCCTGGCCACTGCATCAGCAGAGCCTACCCTGGGAGGCTACCCGTCACGCCCTTCCTACCCCAAGACGGAAGGGCACCATCACCGTCACCCCACCTGACAGAGTGGAAACTGAGAGTCCCGTGGCAAGCGGGTGACCAGGCCCTTGCGGGCCCCAGGACCCCGGCTCTCGAGGCTCTTTCCTGCAGGACCCCACAGGCTCTTGTGCTCCCACGACTCGACGTCTGTGGAACACCATCCTCCGCTACCCAGGCCGCTTGGGCTCACACCTTCAGAGGGGACCAGGCCGGTGCCGAAAGGGCACATGGAAGCTGGGAGCTAAAGCCTACACCCCCAGCAGTCCCCCAGTGCCCCTGTGGTGAGGCTGCCTTGGCCTGTGAAAGCACCAAGCGGCCCGCTTCCCTGGGTAGGTGGGCACTGGTCCCACCACCACCCTCCTGACGCCATCCCAGGACCCCAGGGGGGACGTCCATGCTACCTCCACTCCCCACTGTCCTCCCAAAGCCCCTGTCACAGTGACTGGTCAAGGACAGGAGGCTGACCCGTGTAGGACCAGCCATAGCCCGTCCCAGGGCCTGTGCTGGAACTATCAGGAAATAAGAGCTCTCTTCCCGCAGGGGTCGCTGAGGTTGCCTCCCATTTCTGGAGCTGCTGGCAGCCACCCTGGCATCCACCAAGAGGAGAGAACCTCCTGAGAACAAAGCCGACTCACAGGAAAGGTGACCTCAGAGGTGAAGAGAGACAAGAGTCCCGACGACGTTGTCTGAGACCCTGGATTCAGCGAGGCCTGAAGTCAAACTATTCAAGGCTCCTCAGATCCGTAAGCCAATAAATTCCCCCTTTCGGCTTCAGCCCCTTGGAGTTAGGCTTCTAATCCAGGATGCCAACTTAGATACCATCTTGCTATTCATCAGTAAATATCGCCCGAGGCCGACTGCATGCCAAGCTCTGTGCTGGCGCTAGGAGGACAGGGAGGGCTCTGACCGGGTGCCCTGCCCGTCAGGGCTTCTCATCTGGGGAGAGGGGTATGCAGACGATCCAGAGAGGCCCTCGGAGGGCGCCGTGAGTGCTCTGGACCGAGCTAGGACAAGGCCGGCAGGAGGCAGCCAGGCCTCAGAGGCCCCTTTTAAGCCTTGCCCATGAACGGGACCCTCCCCCCGCCACCGGGCACTGTGCTCTAGCCTCACCCCAAACTCTTCCCTTTCCTCCCAGTGCAGGCCCAGTGCTTCATCACACCTCACTCTCTCCCTCCTCTTATGCATTACACTCTCCTTTCAGCCCTCAGCTCCAGGGTCCCCTTCTCTAGGGAGCCCTCCGTGACCCCCCCAGCTGGCCAGGCGCCCTCCTCTGGGCTCCCCCATCTCAGCCCTGCCCACACGGAACTGTCACTGTCTAAGGGGCCAGTCTGTCTCCCCGCACTGGACTGGGAGCCCCAGGGCTGTGGTCCATGCATATCCCCAACATTGCCCGGAACAGGGCCAGGCACAGGGAGGGCACCAAAATAGGGCGAAGGAGTGACAGACCGACGGAGGAGCTCACGTCGGGCCAGTGTCCTAGGCCTTGAAGGCAGACTGAGCCCTCCTGACATTGCAGGGCGGGGGGTGGGCGTGGGGGCCTGCTCCACGTGTAGAAGACCAAGGAAGCCTGGAGAAAGGCGAGAGGCACGCCAAGGCCCAGACCCGGCCAGAAACTACTCACGTTGTGAGGCATGCTCTCAAATTCAGAGTGCTCCCTGCATAGAAAGGTGCAAGGTGCTCTTTATTTCACCCCGATTCCCCACCGGGCATCCTGCCAGGCACCCTGTGGCTGAATCTTTAATCCTCATCACAGACCCGCAGAGCAGAGAAACCCCGAGCCCACGACCTATCACACTGCACAGAGGAGGAAACCTCTGGGGACGCTCACTGGTCCCCTAGGGTCATGCAGCTGGGACGGGGAGGGGTGTCAAAGCCAGGACTGCTCCCGTCTGCCGCTGCTGCCCTGCGGTCCTCAGGCCCCTCAGCTTCAGGCTGGACACAGGGGTCTGGCGGGCGGCAGAAACGCAGCCTTCTCTAAGAGCAGGACAGGGAGGTTGCCAGAGGGATCAGTCTTTCCCTTTGTGGTTTCTGGGGCCTGGAGAGCCAGCCCTGCCCTGAGCAGGGCCGCCCTCCGGGGTTTCCTCACAGCGCCTGCTGAGACCGGGTCTCCACAGGACATCCACAGGTACCGGCGGCTGCGGGTGAGAAGTGCAGGTGTGGGACAGCCTTGTCCCCTCCCCCCCAGTCCCCTAGTAAGCAGTCACCACTCCCCCCATATGCTGGCCCTACCCCGGAGCCCCCGCGTGGACGAGGAGACAAACCCAGAAGCAGTCTCAAGGCAGCATCACCCGCCGTGAGAGAGAGTGAGGGGGCATCACGGAGGCGTGGAGGACAGGCCGGCTGGGATCTGCTGGGAAGAGAGCATCTGGAAAAGCCTCCCAGAGAAGGTCTTGAAGAGTGAGACAGCAAAGGGGGAACGGCATCCTGGGCAGAGGGAACTTTGTGGACAAAGTACAGAAGTAGAGACTGCACTGTGCGTCTGGGCGGTGAGCTGCAGCACTGGGAGGGTCCAGGGTATGTGAGAGGAGGGGTCGGCAAGGAGGCTGGGGGAGGCCACCCATGGAGGCCTCAGCCGCTGAGCATGGACTGGGGGTGTCTTCCTGGAGGTGCTGCTGGCAGAGCCTGCACGCAGGTGAGGTGCGAAGGCAGACCTGGCTCAGGGGCTACGGTAGTCAAGGTCCCCACCCGATCTTCATCAGTGACAGAGCCACCTGGATATAAGGCCTCAGGGCCTTTGCACCTGCTGCGCCTCTGCTCAGAGCACTCTTCTACCTTATATCCTCATGGTTTCCTCTCTCCCTCCCTGCCTGCAGGTCTCTGCTCCAACATCACCTCCTCGGAGGCCTTCCCCGACCACCCTATAGGAAACAGCCCCCTTTGTCCTTGTCCATCCCTGTACCCGGCTTCATTCTCTGTGTGGCACTTCTCACGACCCAACATAAAGCTTTAGGATCTATGCGTGTGCTTATGCTGCAAGGAGGGCAAGGATTTTACTGCTTTTGTTCACTGAAGCATCCCCAGAAGGGTACATACTGGGTGCACAGCAGGTGCTTAATATTTGTTGACAGAGCAAATGAATGAAGAGGCTGGGGCAGGCAGTGGGCCCCTGAAGTCAGAAGGACAGGCAGCTGAGTCCCCAGCTCTGCCCAGGCCACCTGGGTGAACTCAGGGAAGATTCCTTCTCTCTCGGCACCCCCTACTCAGGCAGTGAGGGTGGGCGCGTGATGAGGTCACGGATGGGCGTGCTTAGCCCAGAGCAGGCACTTCCAGACATCCCCTTCAGGGGCCCAGATGCTTCCTGAACTCCCGCAATGTCACACACATCTCTCCCACGGTCTGGGCCGCCCCAAAGGTGGGGCGGGGGCAGGAGAGAGGCAGAGCAACGCAAGGGTTCCTGGGGCCCGAAGTAGGGAGGAGGCAGGGAGCACCCACGTAGCTTTCGGCGGGGGTCCCACCACCGCTGCAGACATGAGGCTCTGCGGCCCCTGTCTCTGCAGAGCCACGTGTCTTATGCTGCCCACATGCGGCTCTTCCTCATTCCCTGACCCGTGCTGCCCTGGGCACAGAATCAGAGTGCGCGGGGCCCTCAGAGGCTTCTCAAGACCGGGCATTTCTCACGGGAGTACATCCCTCGGCCAGGCCACGGGTACTCGAGGACTGGTGGGCAGCCACAGAAGGATGCCACGGAGCAGCCAGCATCCAACTGTGAACATCCAGAGACCCCAGGAGACCAGGCATCACACCACCTGTTCACCTCTGCCCGTGGCCGCCTCCAAGGTCCTTGCCGTGAGAACCCTGGGATGCGGCTGTCAGTCTTCACTGTGGCACTGCTCATTTTTCCAGGGTGCGGGAGGCACTCCCAGCCCCTTCCCTGTATTTGAGGAACTCCCTGCCTCAGGTGTCCAGCTGCCCACTCCCACCCCTCCTAGGCCTGGTTCTCCACCTGCCTGGTGGCATCCTCCCCCCATACACCCCTCTGCTATGAGTCCTTCAGGGATCCGTTTCTGGGCCTGCAACCGAGAACACATGCCTGACACACGGGGAGACAGAGGCCCCGAGGAGGAAAGTTCCTCAGCCCGGTGGGGGGGGGGGGGGGCATTTAAATCCAGGTCCGTGCTTCTGACCCCATCCCTCCAGCCAATGCCCTGCATTTCCAAACGCCGCTCCTCCCCACCCCCCTCCACGCCCAGAATCCTCTGCGGCGCACAGCAGAGAAGGAGGGGAGGGAACACGCCATGTGCAGGGGCCTCTCTGGTGCTTGGCAGAGCCATCGTTTTGCACCTACCCCCAGACAGACTAAGGGATTTACAAACCTGATCTCATTTACGCCTCCTAACAGCCCTGAGAAGTAGGGCTTATCCCCCGCTGCCTTCCAGATGAGGCCTGCAAATGGCAAGTGACCTGCCCAAGGACACTTTTCCGGCTGGAAGCGGAGGCAGGAGCTGGTCCCATCTGCCGTCCTCCTGCATTCCCTACCGCTGGGCTGGCTCCTTGACTGGGGAGGGGCCCTTCGCTGTGGGAGCTCATTGAATTCCCCACTCTGCCCCTCCAAGAAGGCCTCTCCCAGTCCATTCCCCAAAGATGGAAACTGAGGTGCAGGATTCTTGCCCAGTCAGGGATTCTCAGAATAAAGAGAAATTCAAATGAAACGTAAGTATGCTGACAGATTTTTCACCTACCAGAGAGGCCAACACCCACGAGCTGGACAGCACACGCTGGGGACCGTGGGAAGCAGGCGCGCCCTCGAGCAGCGGTGTCCCCAGCAACCAGCACAACCCCTTTCGAAAGCAATTTGGCTACACCAGTCAAAACTCCAAAATACAAATGCGTGTACCCTTTGCTTCAGCCACTCCACTCCTGGAGAGTCAGCCTACAGATACCTTTGCAAAGGCGCAAACTTATATACCTATAAGGTTACTCATGGTAGCACTGTTTGCAAACAGAGACCTGAACTGACACCAGTACCTATCAGTAGGGGAGCAGTCAATACACCCTGGTCCACCCACGCACAGGAACTCTCTGCGGCCACAAAGAATGAGGCCGCTCTCTCTGAGCCAATGGGGAACAACATCCAAGACACATCAAGTGAAAAAGCACAGTGCAGGGACTTCGCTGGTGGTCCAGCGGTTAAGAACCTGTCTTGCAATGCAGGGGACGCCGGTTCAATCCCTGGTCGGGCAACTAACCCCGTGCGCCACAACTACTGAGCCCACGTGCCACAACTAGAGAAGCCCGCGCAGCACAACAAAGAGCCCACGTGCCGCAACAACAAGATCCCGCGTGCTGCAACTAGGACCCGACACTGACAAAAATAAAATGAAAAATGAAAAAAAAGAAAAGCACAGTGCAGAACACTGCTGGTGAACGCCACCTTTTATGAAATAAAGGAAGAAAATAAAAACCTGCGCTCACTGTTAGCGCGCAGACTAACACAGAGACGGAGCAGCGAGCGAAGCCACTCAGGAATCAGAGCAGGAAGGCTCCCGGTCGCTTCACTGGGCTTCCTGGCAGCCCCCAAAGCCACGTCCTGGGGTGGGCGCCTCCTTCAGCAGGGGGGGCTGTGCTCGCCCCCGAGCGCCACATACAGGCACCCACCGTGTGCAGAGGGCCACAAGAGAGCATGGTCTCATCCTGGCCCGGGGGCAGAGGACAGCAGAGGACAGAGGTAGCTGGCTTGGGGCGGAGTGTCCCCACAGCTTCCGAAGCAACTCAGAAAAATGTACAGGTGAGATGATCGATATCCAGGATATCTGCTGCAAAATAATGGGGGTGGGGCAGCACGGAGGATAAAGGTCGGTCACATACTGGTCATTACTGAAGCTGGGAAGTGGGTTCATCTGGGTCATTATACTCCTACTGTTGCGTATGTCTGGAAATCTCCGTAATAAAGTTAAAGGGCGGTGGGGGGAGAAGCTGCTCAGAGCTGGTGGCCCACACGGGGCCGAGGCAGCATTTGGGATGGGAGGAAAGTCAGGTGGTTCACGCCTGGGGCTGGAAGCTTGGGTTAGGCCAAGGCCAGCCTTTCACAACAACCTTAATTACAAAGCCGGGCCTGGCGTTGGTGGTGGTCACCCTGGGTGGCTCCCTAGGGCCTGGCCCAGCAGGTACTCAGGGAATATGGCCTGGAGGAAGGAAGGAACGCAAACCCGGGCCTAGAGCCGCACTGTGAGGGACAGGACAGCTAGATGGAGGGCTGTCGGGGGAACTTGAGGCACACAGTGAGGGGGAGGGAGGGGGACCAAGGGCTCCAGCGCAAGCCTGGTGATGGCGGCATCCACGAGCTCTGCAGGGAGCCCACTGACAGTGACATTTACTGTGCTGCCACCTCGAGCAGCCCCTGCACGTGCCCGAGCTGAAGCCTCACCGTCCTCCAACCTAAGACAAAGAAAAGGAGGTTCCGAGAGGTGGCGACACGTGAGTGACCACGCAGGCCCCGCACTCCACGGGCCCGCCTCTTTCACTGCTGGGCCAATACGGCCTTCACAGTTGGCCAAAGTCAGCTCCACGGCTACTCACCTGCCAGGAAGAGGCGTCCTCGGATGCCCCGTCCACAGCAGTTACAACCCCTCAGGCTTGGCTTCCGAGCCCGCTGCCCCTAGAGGACCTGTACCCTGCCAGGCGGGGGGCTCCCCCAGGACCCGGCCGAGATCAGTACATCACCTGCTCCCTTAGGGTGCTCTGGGGGACAGCAGCTCGGTGCCAGGAGGCCTGGACACAGAATGAGGGCAGTGACGGGGCCCAGACGGAGGGGAGGGGAGCAGCCAGCAGGATTTCTACCAGTGGGGATTTCTAGCAGCTCAGCCTGTTCGGAGAAACCTCTGCCTGTGACTCCTCAGGAAAAGTGAAGGGACACCGTTCATGAGTTATTCTTCCGAATGACGAATCACTGAGGCTTCCCCCACCCCCACCAGCCCTGCAGCAACTCAGAGGGTCCGAGGGAGCGCACGTCGAGGGTGGAAGCAGTAACTTTCCCAGCAGCGTGTGCCCACCCAGCAGAGACGATGTTGCCAATGGTGATGTCAAGCTCGATCTGTCCCGGAGCCACACCAACGCCAGGGGCCGCTCTAGGACTAGCTCCTCTGGAAGGGAAGCGGGCTGCCACCCGCCTCACACCGGCCAGCCTGGTCTACGAGGCTGGGCCTTTGCTTGGGCGGCCCCTCTGCCTGTCCCTGCCAGGGCCGAGGTGATCCCCAGGGGGTGTGTTCGCGTTTGCACCTTCAGAACCACACGCCCAGGAAACCTGGTGAGGAAGCGCAGGGACACTCCAGGCAGATCCCCCAGGAAAGGGGAACCCACCACCTCGCAGTCCCTGCCCTTCAGACAGGCGGGCACGTAATGAGCTTATGGGGACCATGGCAAGGAACAGGCTGGGCTCTGGCACTTTTTGTCTCCACTGTCTGTCCCTGCACTGGGACTGAAACGGCCAATTCCTGCCCCGGGATGAGGCCCCCTGACTCAGCCCTGCAATGCGCTCACCCCCTCCTCCCCGGTCACCGCCCCCCAAGCCCTAACCTTGTTTGCTCCTGCCTCTAGGTCCGCGACTGCCATTCCCGTGGCTCAGAGAGCTCCCCCTCCCCGAGCTCTCCCTAACCTGTTATTCGGGTCTCAGCTCAGAGGCCACCTCCTCCGAGAAGTCTTCTCTGGCCCCCTTCTAAAGCAGCATTCCCCCACACCCATCATTCTCCACTACCTCCGAGTCCTCATGGGACACACCCCAATCTGTACCTGTTTGCTTGCTCACTCTCTGTCCTAGACCAAGGGCTCCCTGAGTCTAGGGACATCACTGCAGTGAATGAATGAGATGACTTGCTCTGTGAACCGAACAAAGCCTCCCTTCCCTTCTCCCCAGAGAAGCACGTGACAGAGGCAGGAAAGCACACTGTGCCCTGGACAGGAGGCCCCTCCGGAGAGGCTGGGATGGCCAGTCCTTTCCTCTCAGGCCGGGGGTCCCTTCCCGGGCCTGCTAAGGGGCCGTGATGCCCACAGCTTCCTGGGTGACAAGAGTGGTCTTCCCTGCCCCCTCCTGGGAGGGAGGCATCATGACTTAGGGAGTCGGTGCCACCGCCATGTGCTGCAGGATGGCCAGCTGCAGGGGTCGGGCTGGGCTTACACAAGCAGCCAGGAGCCGGGCCCCCAGCCGGGAAGAGGGAGGACCTGCCTACCCCACCGGGCTGCACCCTCACACCTCCATCCGGACCTTCCAAGCTGCCTGGCCCAGCTGAAGATCCTGTTACAGAAACACGTGCAGTCAGAAGGAGCCTGCAGCTTTCCAAGTCACATATGACTTACCTGGGCCCACCAGGGAGCCTCACACTCAGCAGGAGCTTGATTAAGCCAACAGCGCTCGAGGGTGAGGGGGGAGTCAAGGCCTCAATCCCTGGGTCCCCAGTCGCACAGGGCGCACTAAGGACCCAAGGGCCAGCTGTGTGACAGGCAACTTTTAGTTCTAAAGTATTACTACTAACAATTGCAAACACATAGCACTTTGCTAGTGTATTATTTCACTTACTGCTTTTTTTTTTAATTTATTTAATTTAATTTTTTTTTTTTTTTTTTTTGGCTGTGTTGGGTCTTTGTTGCTGCACCGGACTTTCTCTAGTTGTGGTGAGCAGGGGCTACTCTTTGTTGTGGTGCGCGGCTTCTCATTGCGGTGGCTTCTCTCGCTGCGGAGCACGGGCTCTAGGCGCGCGGGCTTCAGTAGTTGTGGCACGCGGGCTCAGTAGTTGTGGCACGCGGGCTCTAGAGCGCAGGCTCAGTAGTTGTGGCGCACGGGCTTAGCCGCTCCCCACGAGGGTGAGCCTGGCCCTCTCAGGCCCCATTTGACAGGAAGGATATGGGATCTTTGCTAAGCCTGCATGCACCTCCTGGGCCAGGGACTTGGACTGAGCAGTCCTGTCCTGACCACCAGGACGGCCGGGCTTGTTTGGCTCGTGAGCAGATAGAAAGAGGAACACATCAGCAGTGACTGTGGCCCAAAGAGCTGGAACCAGTTCTGGTTCCCGTCGGCTTTCAGGCACCCACCCCCTCCCCGCAGCCCCGGGAACTGGCAGAGGTCCCTGTGCCCTTCCAATGAACACTCTCGTGTACCTCACGTGGCCCCAAGTGGATGATTCTGGCCCTGACAACTTAAACAGATCCTAACCGCTGCAGGAGAAGGCCCTAATCCCTTTATGGTCGAGTCTCCTCTTCTGGAAAATGGAGCCAACGAAACAGACACACACACACACAGGCTTCTAGAAGCAGCCACTGAGATCACTCGTGTGAAGCGTCTGGCATGAGGCTGGTGCGCAGTTAACCTGCAGTCGCCATCAGCCGTGGCCCACAGCCTCGGCAGCACCGCCGAGAGTGGACGCAGGACGAGAACAGGGCAAACAAAGGGCTCGGCTCCACCCGGAGGTTCCCCAAGCATCTGGCTGCAGACCAGCTGCCTCCACCTGTCCCCGGCCTCCTGGCTCGGAAACACTGGTCGCACCGCTCCTGCTTGCCCGAAGACAAACATTTACCCAGGGCTGGGCACCCAAGGGCGCAGAAGTGAAGCCCTGGGGACAAATGAGGACCAAGGAGAGCAGCGGCAGAACAGAGGCCTCCAGGGAGCAGGCCGGGCCTCTCGGGTGTGGCGCCGGGGGCCACGCAGCTCTGCTCCTTAGTCAGCCCGCCTGCAGCGGGGGACACTGCTCCCCGTCTTCCAGCGGGCCGGGAAGCATCAGGCGCGCGGGAGGGAAAGCTCTCTGCCCAGCGCTGCAGGCAGGCCCGCTTGCTGCCACTGCGCCGCACGGGGTGGAAGGCGGCAGACTCCTGGGGGACGAGCCGGCTGAGCTGGACTCCACCCTCTGCGACTCACGGTCCCCCCTCCTCTGTGAAATGGGGCGACAATTCCACCTATCTACCCCGTGGGACGGGGTGCGGACAGGACCAGCTGGCGCACGGAGAGCGCTCAGCGCAGCGCCCGGCATTAACAGCGGGCGCTCTGAGAAGAGCGGCCGCCACCATCCCTGCTGTTACTGACCTACAGGCCCGAGACGGCCCCTCGCAGCCCCGACTGCTCCTCCGGGACTCCTCGACTCCTGCCTCGTCCACCTTCTGTAAGGCTTCGCACACCTCCCAGTCCTGCCCTCTTCAAAAGAACCCCCACACCAACTCTAACTCCCAGAGGGCTGGGCAGGCCTCCCGCTCCTCAGCGAGGCACTGCTGCCCAGCCCTACCCACTGTCCGAGGAGGGAGCAGCTGGGCAGCGGCTCGTCTCTCAGCTGCCGAGGGCAGAGGCCACGGTCCCTCCTTCTGCCACGGGGCCAAGCACGGGTCCGGGCGTCTTGTGTGCTCAGCCATCTGCGGAGGTGCTGGACTTTGGGCCAGATGGGCCTGGGGCCCGAGTCTAACTCCAACAAGTACTGGATACTGGACTCCATTTCTCTCTCTCAATCCCACCTGCCTCAAGGGTCAGTGTCTCAGCAGTAACTAAACAGCTCCTTCACTGAACAGCTGCTCTGTGCCCCACCCCAGGCGGTGATACTGTGAAAACGGTATCCAAAACAGCTCTGATCCCTGTCTACACGGGGCTCCCAGGTCCAGTGGGGGAGACAGACCCGTTCCCAGACAGTGATGACCCCGAGGGGGCAGGGCTAGGGTAGGAGAGCCCAGAAGAGCACCTAACCTGGTCCGGGGGTCAGGGAGGGCTTCCTGGAGGAGGGGCTACCTAACAACGCAGGTCATGTGAGCACAGGGTCTGTGAGTCTCATTCACCATTGCACCCTGGAACATAGCTGCACCTGGTACAGGGCAGGTGCTCCACGGGCATCTGCTGAAGGAAGGAAAGGGGGGAAGGAGACCCAGGGAAGATGAGTAGGAGTTAGCCAGGTAAAGGAGGGAATATCCAATTGAGAGCGTTGGGCACGATCACGTAACGCTGCACAGCTCCAGCTACAACCAGCAATTCCACTCCAAGGTCTGCACCCTGGAGAAATTCTTGCTCACACCCCAGGTGATGTGTACACGAAAGTTCACAGCTGTACCAGTTTGTAATACTGAAAGCCAGAAACAGCCCAAAGGTCCACCAACGGCACAACAGGCAATCTAAGACACAGTCACACAATGGAAAACTCTAGAGCATCTACACGGATGGAACAGGGACACTAACTTTGAGAGGAAAGGCAAGCCCCAGGAGTCCACTCACGACACAATGCCATTTTTATAACACTCAAAAACAAGCTAAACCAAACACCATACTTTTCAGCATACATGCAAAGGTGATAAAACTTAAAAAAAAAAAAAAAAAAAGAGGCATGACATTCACAATATGCATCGTAGTAGTCACAGGGCTCTGTGCTCCACCCACCCACCCAGAGATAGAGGTAAGTTAATGGCAATGCTCTCAGCCATAAATTGGGAGGCTCAGAGGTGTTCATTAACTACACTTGAACTTACGCATATGTTACATATGTAGTTCGTATGCCAAGAAAAGAATTTAGTAACAATAATTTTAAAAGCAGAGAGAGGGAGGGACTTCCCTGGCGGTCCAATGGTTAGGACGCCGTGCTTCCAGTGCAGGGGGCATGGGTTCGATCCCTGATTGGGGGAACTAAGATCCCGCAAGCTACCTGGCATGGCCAAAAAAAAAGCATAAGGAGGGAGAAGAGTGTTGCAGCGGAGGGAACAGCACATGCAAAGGCTCAGAGGAAAGAGAACTGAGGCGCCTCTGGGGAACGGAAGGTCGCTGTCAGGGTCAAATAAGGCAAACGGGCAAGGGACCCAGCATGGGGCTGGGGGCATCGAGGTGCTTGAAAAGGGTCTGCAAGACACTCAGTGGCTCCCTGCTTCCCATCACTGCCACCCACTGAAGTCCTAGGTACCAGGCTCGACAGGCCAAGCTCGGGGAAGGGGACCTCTGAGAAAGCCACTGCCCGTCAGCAGACAACCAGCCCTGCCAGAACCAGGCGGGCTATTTTAGGCTGCCCGCCCCAGGCTTCCGGGCAGGAGCACCAGATGGCCAGCCGGACCCGGAGGCACTGGGGGGTTTTAGTTTGGAATTTTAAAATCAAGTAACTGTGAGCTGTTTACTGGTCCAGCAAAGGCTCCAGGGATGGACACTGGGTGCCTGGAACTTCTCATTGCCCAACCTGACTTTCCTCCTCTATGAAAGGTGAGTAACACCACTTACCCTCGTGAGGTCTGTTTGGGAACTAAAGGACGTATCATTCATTCTTTACCAAATGATCTGGGCTGGGCAGACAACAGAGAGCAAAACAGATCTGGATCCCTGCCCTTGGGGAGTAATTACTAGGAAGGCAAATAATCACACAGATAAAAATGACAAATTATAAGAAAGAAAACACTCTTATAGAACAGAGGTGATGATCATTTAGATTGGAGGGAGTAACTGGGCGAGACCCATAAGAGAGAGGAACATTTAGGCTGAGACCTAAAAGACTAGTAAGAGTCAGAAACCCATTCATTCCTTCCAATATTTTTCGAGTGCCTATTCTGTGCCGGGCGCTGTTCTAGATGCCAGGGCTGTGGCAGTGACCACAGCGCTTGAACGTCCCCTCCAAGTGGCTTACGCTGGAGGAGGCAGGCATAAGACAGTCAGCAGATGCAAGCAGACAGACAGCAACCACACGAAAGTCGCGGAGAGTCTCCCAGGCAGAGGCAAGAGCCAGCGCAGAGCCCTGGCATGTGCATGCTGAAGGAGCTGGGGTATAGGTTCCCGGGGACTCGCTAAGACTGCAGCGGAGGCAGACTGGATGTGCCCAGGGCCCGGGCTGCCCTGGCTTCTGCCACCTTCCACGAAGGAGCGTGACCTCAGCAAGTGACTGATGGTACCAGTCACAAAATGAGGGGCCCCACCAGCTTCACCAGGTTGCTTGGCCCGGTGCTCAGCAAACAGTGGCTGCAGTTGTGTTTACAGGAGAACCTCTCCGGAACCTGCTGTCCCTTCGCCTGGGCCTGGCCGCCACTAACACGCCCTCCCCCGATACTGCACTGCCCCCAGGGCCCGGGCTGCTTCCCCCTCCTCTGCGCTCTCTGTTGTGGAGAGCCAGCGAAAGCGCAAAGGGGAAAGTGATTCTTTTTAAGGAGGCTCCCCCGCCTCCACCTTTCCAGCAAGGCAAATGATAAATGAGGAAAAATATATCTGCAGAATGAAATTCCAAACACTCAATATCTGAAATAGACACAGAGTGCTTACAAGAAGTCCCAAAACAAAAATGGGCACAGGGCATGAAGAAGCAACTCTGGGAAGCATGTAACTAACATGGTAACAATAAACAGGTTAACTACTAGTTAAGGAATGCTCATTAAGGGCTTCCCTGGTGCCGCAATGGTTAAAATCCGCCTGCCAATGCCGGGGACAGGGGTTCGAGCCCTGGTCTGGGAAGATCCCACATGCCGCAGAGCAACTAAGCCCGTGCGCCACAACTACTGAAGCCGTTGCACCTAGAGCCTGTGCTCCGCAACAAGAGAAGCCACCACGATGAGAAGCCTGCGCACCGCAACGAAGAGTAGCCCTCGCTCGCCGCAACTAGAGAAAGCCTGCACACAGCAACGAAGACCCAACGCAGCCAAAAACTAACTAACTAATTAATTAATTAATTAATTATTTTTTAAGAAGGAATGCTCATTAAAACAAAATACCATCTTGGCATCAAGACACCCAAATGCAAGTATTATTCATTTATTCATTCTTTCAAAAAAAAAAAAAAATCAAGAGATACAACCAAGTCCCTCAAGGTTTCCAGTCCTGTGTGGGCACAGACAGTATGTGAGACTTCAAAGGTTCCTACCCTCTGACCTGCTAAAACCACCTTCTAAGAATTTCTTCCGAGAAAGCTACCTGTGAGGAACAGAAAGATTTATGGACAAGGCTGAACGTCACTGCATTATTCATGCAGCTGAAAACTGGAAAGGACCTAAATGCTCAGCAACGCGGAAATGGCTGGAACAAATGACAACAGCCTGACGATGACGATGGACTTTAATCACGCTTTGTAAAAAATGGAAAAATGAAGCAAAAATGCAGGACATTCAACCGTATACACAGGCTCCGCCCAGTTTTATTTTTATGCATCTGTGGCAGTGTATGGAGCCAAAGAAAAGAGATGGGAAGGAAGTGCTCTGGCATTTCACGCTGACGACATTCATGCACATGTGGTGCATGTCGTTTCCGATAAGAGTCTTGCATCTAGAATATATATAGAACTCTTACAGCTCAACCAGAAGACAAATGATCCAATTTTAAAACGGGCAAAGGATCTGAATAGACATTTCTCTCAAGGAGATATACAAGTGCCCAAGAAGCGTGTGAAAAGATGCTCAACATCATCGGCTGTCAGGGAAATGCAGATCAAAACCACAATGAGACATCACTCCATACCCTCTGGGGTGGCTGGAATCAAAAGGACAGACGGTAACAGCAAGGACGTGGCGTGGAGGGAGCGGAACCCTCATTCAATGGAGGGGAAGGACCAGCGGGGCAGGTGGTTGGGAAAACGGTCTGGCAGTTGCTCAAATGGTTAGAGTCACCAGATGCCCGGGCAATTTCACTCCTAGAAACATGAAAGTGTGCGGCCACGCAAAAACCTGAACGTGAATATCCACAGCAGCATTATTCATGACAGCCAGAAAGTGGAAACAACCCAAATGGACATCGACGGATGAAGAGAGCGGTATATCCATACAACAGAACATTCTTCAGCAGTAACAAGGAATGAACTACAGACACACGCACAACGTGGGTGAACTCTGTAAACACTATGCTCAGTGAAAGAAGACAGACACAAAAGGCCATGTACTGCATGACTGCGTTTATAGGAAATGTCCAGAAGCTAACGAGACAGAAAGCAGATCAGCGGTGGCCTGAGGGGGTGGGGGAGGGGCGCTGGCGTTGCCGGCTAAGGGGTACAGGGTTTCTTCGGGGGGCAATGAAAATGTTCTAAAATTGACTGTGATGACAGATGTACAATTCTGTGAAAAACTGAACTGTTCCCTTTACACTGGTGAAATGTACGTGAATTACATCTCAACAGAGCTTTTTTAAAAATTCCAGATGGTAAGATTAAAAAGTGATTTTCATTTTCTTCTTTAGACTTTCCATCCCCCTCTTTTTTTTTTTTTTTTTAACAGTGAACATACCTTACTTTTAAAGTCAGAAAAGAATCAAAGTAGTATGAGCTTCCAGGGTGACTGCATGCCCTTCTCCCCCAGCTGCCCTCACCAGCTCCAGGAAGGGGGCGAGGAGAAAACTGAGCCACACGCAGCACAAGCTTGCTCAGCTGCACAGTGGGCTGGAGATGGAATCTCCATTTCCCCAGAGCCCAAACCCTTTCTATTAATAATAACGTCACACAGCAAGTCGGGGCGGGGAACCCAGGTTCACAACAAGGCAGGTCTCTTCACTTGCCCACCCCTAGGACGTGTCACTCTGCCCCTCAAAGGTACAGAGGTGGCCGAGAGCGGCAGAAGCCACCCTGAATGCCAGGCCGTCCCTCTCCAGCCTGCTGCCTCACTTACAATACAAGGAGGTTATCCCTCCACACCTGATCACCTGGATGCTGGGAACAGGGAAGGGGCCTGTGCCAGCCCGGGATTCTCACAGCTGGGTGGTCAGTGAGCACAGGCGTTTCGACCCAACAGCTGGTGGCGGCACAGTAAGCCAGATGGCCCTGCCTCCCCCACTGAGCTCACCGGCCTGGGAGGTCTCCCCCCAGGACCAGACAGGGTCAGGCTGCTGTCAGGCGTGGGAGCTCTAAGCAGGGCTCCACAGAGGGCTCTGTCTCTGGGCTCTGCCAGTACCCACGCCCCAACTCTATCCTAATGGAACGACACTCACTGAGCACCTGCTCTGCGCCTGGAGCTGCGCTGGGGACACAGCAGTGACCAGGACAGCCCAGCCCTGCCCTCCTGGGGCTCAAAGTCCAGTGGGAAGACAGAGGTAGGGCAGGGAAGCCTAGGGAAGCTCAGCACTGCAGATCCCAAGGGCTGAGCCCAGGCCCAGCAGGAAGAAGACCCCCCGAGCCCCGCCCCCCCCGAGGAATGCAGCACTTTCTGGTCACTGTGATCAAAGCAGGGAGAGCTGGGTCAGGAAGCAAAGACCCCAAGGAACAAAGGGGATCACAGGACAAGGAGGGAGATGGAGGAAAAGGAGAGAGGATGGAGGCCTGAGCTGGGGGGCTGGAGGCTGGACACCACTGACATCCTCCACCTCCTCCTGTGACACACCTTGTTGCTGGTGGGGCAGGGAATCAGGTCACCTGCCACAAAGGTAGAAAGGCACACCAAGTTACCAAAACCTGGGCTCTCTTGCCCTACCCCGCCACGATGAGGAGGAGGTCCTGGCACTCAGTTCCCTAAACGGTGGGGGTGACCTATGGACAGAGACAGGGAAACACACACAGCGGGAAGAGACCTCACACACCACCTTGCTGCACAGAAAGGGCAGTGTCTTGGCCTACAACCCACAGCAAGTCCACAGCAAAACTGGGTCTGCAACCCCAGACCTGCACTCCCGCACTCCACTGGGCTGGCTAGCTTGGGGGTCTGGCAGATCTGGCAGGGGCGCTCGGTGCCCTCCTCCTCTCTTCATACTTCCTTTTCTGGCCCTGGGCTACGTGAGGGCGGGGCCCATCTAGTACCTGAGGCCCAGCATCCCACTGCGCTTCCTTCTCCACCTACCATACAAGCTCCTGCTCAGAGCCAGGCTCAGTGCCACATGCTGTGGGCACCAGGGGATACAGTGGCACCAAACCAAACCCACCCCTGCCCTCATGATGCTTACCGTCAAGCGGGCAAGAGAGAATATCCGCGGGCCTACAGATAAACAGATCGTTGACACCTCATGGCGGGAACCTATTTAGTGCGCCAGGAAAGAAGGGTTTGCTGGTACCTGAAGGACAAGCTAGAGCCGTGACAGCAAGGCAGGCATTCCAGGACAGGATGTGGGGAGCTCCTCGCATGTAGGAACTGAAAAGAAGCCACCGTGCTTGAACCCAGAGAGGACACAGGGAAGGGAGAGCCCAGTCGTGGTCAGCGACGGTGGCGGGGACCGGCCTCCTAAGCTGTTTTAGGGATTCTGCGTGGGGTGTGAAAGGCAGTGGGGGGAAGTAGGCCGTAAGTGTGACTGGAAGCTGGGGAGTGACAAGGTCCGCTTCTTCAGGAACGGAGAAGGGGCACGAGAGGGCAGGGAGAGCAGTCAGGACTCCTCCACCTGGCTCACAGCAGAGCGAGGTGCAGGCGAGGAATGGATGGATGGATGGATGGATGGATGGATGGATGGAAGCATGAACAAGTGATCCAACGAGCATCCTCCTTGGCCCCTGCTCTCCTTCGGGCCCCGAGGCGCTGGCCTGGGGCACTCGCTGGCAGACCCACTTTGCTCAGCGTCCCTGTGGCGCCTGGGTGTGTTCAGTGGTTTGCCTCCTCCAGGGAGCCCGACGGACAAGATGTCGTCCCTCACGGCGCTGCTAGGTCCAGTGGGGGGAGACGGACCCAAACAAATAACCACAGCGTGAGGAGGTGTCATGAGAACCTGGAAGAGCAGAGCAGCACGCTGTGTGGGGACGACCTGTGCGCCAGCGCAGGAAGGCGGAGCACAGGGAACCGGGACCGAGGAGGACAGACACCAGCTGGGGAAGGGCTCCCACCAGGCGCAGGGGCGTGGCCTCTACCCTGTGGTGACGAAGGAGCCCGTGGAGGCTTTTCAGGAACAGAGGATGAGCCCCGTGCCTTCTGGTTCAAACACGGCTCCTCCCCTCACTATCTGTGTGGCCTTGGCACCCGTGAGCCTCAGCTTTCCCTTCTGGCTGCTGTGAAGAGCTTAGATCACCACCATCATCATCGCCATCCCAAAGCATGACCCTCCGCAGGGTCACTTCCCTGGCGTTTGCTTTCATCTTCCGGCAGTCCCACCCTTCCTCCCTCCCACCAGCCCTGCTGCTCTGAGGAACCCAGTGAGTTCAGCTGGGAAGGTGCTTTGCTTTGCACACAGGGGAGGGCTGCCCAGAACACGAGCGGCTCTCCCACTACACTGCTGATGGCAGCTGGCAGGAGACTAAGGCTGTGGAGAGACGGAGGGGTGGGCGTGAAGGTGGCTCACGAGTCCGACCCCAGTGGGTTCCAAGAGGGGCCCGCCCACCCGACCAGGGAGGACATCCCAGCTGGGATCCAACAAGGCCTCCGCAGAATCAGACCACAGGGCTCCCACCCCAGGCTTCCGCTGGAAAGGGAGAGGGTGTCAGGCAAGTGACATGAGCCGAACAGCTGCCAGCAGACACTTCCAAGCTGCCACCCCCACCTTGAGGCAACGGCTCCACAGCAGTTGCAGAAAGTAAGGCAGGGGGTGAGAATAACTTTACAGAGTGCCCACTGTGTACCTCCATCCACCACCAATCCATCGACATGAGGGCCTGCGGAGCGCCAGGCACCACGAGAAGTCCTGGGGACCCAGAGGGGAGCCAAACCAAGATGGGCTCTGCCTTCGTGGAACTGCCTCCCCAACAGGGGGGGAAACAACCAAAGCATGACGGCTGTCGATCATTCCTGTGGCCACGTGGCCTCGGAACCCCCTTCCTGGAACACGGGTCCCCCTCCATCTCTCCCACACCAACTGAAAACGCCAGACCCCAGCCTCCTGTTGCAGCTCTAGCCTGGAAAGCCCCCCGCAGAGGGAGCTGCCCTAACACGAGCAGCACTGGGGCCAGGGTGGGTGGTGACGGTGGTAGCCGGGAAGCGGTGACGTCCAGGACCCAGGGCATTCTCACCAGATCTGCTGGAGTTGGAGTGTGCTCCTGGCTGCGAAGGGCCCGGGCCTGGCTCCTCCCAGAGAGCCAGAAACCTTTGAAATAGACTCCTCGTTTGCCAAAATAGCTTCACGAATGAGCAAATTGTGACACAGGAAGGTTTTGGGACATGCCTGAATTCCTGCAGCTGCATTCACACCAGGCAGAGTGCTCGCCTATCCCATCCAGCCGAGGGTCACGGGACGGTCAGCCTGCTCTCAGAGAGGAGGGAGCCCGGGCAGGCTCACGAGGGACACGACCCCATTCAACTCTAACAAGCCCTTACTGAGTGCCTGCAGTAGCTGGTTACTGGTCCAGTCGCTTCCCAAGTTCCGAATAATCTAATCCTCAATCCCCATACAAATGGGGATACTGAGGCAGAGAAGCTGGGCGACCACCTCAGGGCAGAGCCGGACTGGCACCGGCACGCTCCAAAGCCCGAGCCCTAGGCTGCCTCTCCTGTTACTACCGTTTCACTGATACGGGAACGAGGTCCACTGGGGCTCCATGGTCTCCTACTGGAAACTCTAGGGCCACATATTCTAGAATTCAGAATTTCCTGGCTTTCAGAAAGGTGATAGGATACCTACTATTGAAATATTACATAAGACCCCCAGCAGGGCCTGGGTGAGATTTTAGAGCTTTCTGGATCCGGGAAGTGTGGGACCTAAGGGGATTTTACAGGTGAAGCCAGTTGCTGAGGTCACACGGGGGAGGTAGTGCGAGCAGCCAAGTGCACAGCGCCCCACTGCCCACCACCTCACCCAAGGGCAGCAGGAACTAACGGGTGGGGGGGGGGGGGCGCTGGAGCTCGGAGACCCAAGGAGAGAACGGATGGGGGAAACTGTCACCTTGGAAGTGTTAGGGAGAACACTGCAATGGCAAAACCTTCTGGGGGAGGGGGAGGTTCAGATAAATCTGGTGAATAAATCAAGAAGTCAAATGTCAGCTACTAGGGGTTTCCCTGGTGGCGCAGTGGTTAAGAATCCACCTGCCAATGCAGGGGTCACGGGTTCAAGCCCCGGTCCGGGAAGACCCCACATGCTGCGGAGCAGCTAAGCCCGTGCACCACAACTACTGAGCCTGCGCTCTAGAGCCCGCGAGACACAACTACTGAGCCTGTGTGCCGCAACTACTGAAACCCGCGCACCTAGAGCCCGTGCTCCGCAACAAGAGAAACCACCGCAACGAGAAGCCCGCGCACCGCAACTAAGAGTAGCCCCGTGCACCGCAACTAGAGAAAGCCCGCGCGCAGCAACGAAGACCCAACACAGCCAAAAATAAATAAATAAATTAATTAATTAAATAAATCTATTTAAAAAAAAAAAAAAAAGTCAGCTACTGGCCAGTGCAGGGCCACATGGAGCCAAGAGCCTACAGGCTCGTGGCCCATGGCTACCTCCCTGGTCCCCAGCCTCGGTCTCACCCTCCTCACGCCACACTCCCAGAAGGTTCTGTTAAAAACAGTAGGCATGCCCCTTCTGCTGGCTCCCTGCCACCCTCAGGCTAACACAGCCTACAAGGCCCCACCTGGGTGGTCCCCCCCAGCCTTCTCCAGTCTCACCTCCGACCCTCCTGCCGCCACCTCCAGACCTCCGACTCCAGTAAGATCGGCTGTTTTCTCTTCCCAGATGCTCCTCGCTGGCTCCCTCTGCCTCCAGCCCTTCGCACACACTTCCACTGCTCCTCAGCTGGCTAACTCCAGTGATTTCTTTAGGCCTGAGATGGCCCTTCCTCCAAGAAGCCACCTTTGCCCTGCCCGTCAGCCCTCAGCTCTTCCCCGTCAGGGTCCTGGGCACCCCGGTTTGATTAGAACTGTTTACTGTGTGTCTCCCTCACTCAGCTGTGACCTCCATGGAGGCGGGGCCAGGCCTGTCTTCCTCCCGGACCCCTAACACTGGCATTCGCTAAATGAGAGGCTGCTCACGCATTCGGCCGGGATGTACCTACCATGTACCGACACTGTGTAGCACAGGAGGAACGTGGGCCAAGGGTCAGAATACGGACCCGATGCAGAGGACAGAGAAGCTGCGCGAACCTCCCAGGACTCCGGAGCTGTCCAAGAACCACGGCGAGCCCCTCCTGAGTGCCAGCCAGCTGGGCCCTTCACTCAGTCTGCTTCTCATCCCTCCACTACCCAGCGAGGCCGGAATCGTCATCTCCGTCTTACAAAGGGTTATGGGTTCAAGATGAAGAAACTACACAGCATGCAGAACTGGATGCAGCAACTTGCCAAAGCTCACACAGCCGGGACACAGGGACCAAGAGCGCAGGCCCCACAGCCAGACTGCCTGGGTTTGAATCCCAGCTCCCCGCTGCCTGGCTTTGTGGCAACCTCAGGCAAGTGACCTCGCCTCTCTGAGCTTCTATTTCCTCACCTACAAACCGGAAGGAATAGCACCTACCTCCCGGGCGGCTGGGAGATGTAACAGAGATACACACTCAGCCCAGCAGTGGGCACGTGGGAGCAGTGAGCGGTGACTGCTAGGGTCACCCGCAGAGCAGGGACTTCGGCCTGGGCCCCTCTATGCTCGACCGCAGCAGGCTGCCCGCCCAAACCACATTTCTGCAGTTCCCGCAAGTCCGACACTTCAATTCACTCTACAACAAGTCTATGAGGAGAACCCCGGCCAACCCCCGAACAGAGGTCTGGAAGGCAGCCCTGGGACTGAGTGCTGAGTGGCTGAGCTGAATCAGGGGCCCTCAGCAGAAGGACAGCCAAACCTGGCCGTCTGGGCAGCTTTCTAGAAACACAGACTCCTGGCCTCCATTCCCAGAAGCTGCCGCAGTCACGGCCAGTCCAGCCCGGGGCGTCTGGCTCCACGCTTCTTAATACTTTTGCAGCCAAACGCCTGTGAGAGACAGGAGACGCCTGGCTCCCAGAAACATGCGCTCACACCGCCGACGACCCCCCGGATGACCGTGTGCCGAGCGCCCGCGGTGAGGGGACCCCGTGGGGCCCGAGAGCTCCTCCTCGGGGCGCTGAGGGAGAGCCCCGTCCGGGCACAGGCCAATCAAGTCCTCCCAGAAGCTTTCTCCCAAATGCCACGGCGGCACATGAGATCTGATGGAAAGCCTCACTCTCCTGCCACCCATCGCCCCGTCTGGTGCCCCGAGCCCTCCTGGGCACCAGACAGAGGTCACAGAGGTCACTCTCATGGTCTTCGCCCTTGAAGAGGGAAACACGATGAGAACACAAATAAAGTGCAGGGGGTGGAAGGAAGGAGGGCGGCCCACCTGAGCCCCAGGGCGCAGAGGGCCCGGACTGGTGGAGCAGGCGCTCCCCACACAGGCCCGTCCACACAGTCGGGTCCCCACGGGGCAGAGGGCCGGGGATCTGGGCCATTCTACGGAGGGGACCAAGGCTCAGGGGGCAGCCGTAACTTGTCGACAGTCATGGCCAGCGTCTGAGAGGCTGCAGCTAATGCTTGGAGTCTCGACTCTTGGTGCCCTTGCTGCCTCTCAGGCTGGGGGAGGGCCGAGACAGGCTGATTGAGTTTCAGCTCAGAGAGACTGGGCAACTTGCCCAGAGTCACCCAGCTTGGAACGGACAGGATCACCCTGTTAGGGATGTCGGGGCACTCGTCTCGGAGGAGTAGGCCTCTGAGGGACAGACAGCAGGGTTCTGACGAGGGAAACGCTGGGGGAGATAGCACCGCACTGAGGGCGGGGGCAGAAGGCTGGCAATGATGGAATAACGAGGGGGACACCCACCGAGTGCTTGCTGTGGACGCTGTTTTCTCACTTAATCCTCACCACCCTGAAGAGGTACTAATGTCAGCTGTATTTTATAGACAGAAGAATCACAGACAGAGAGAACAATTGCCCAAAGTCACACGGCAGAGTCTACGTGCCAACACCGGCAGTAGGAGGTGAGGTTGGGCCCACATGGAAATCTGGGCAAAAGCATCAAAGCCGCCCCCCACGACCCCACTCCCTACTCCCCAGCAAGACCACCCACCACTTAGGCTAAAACGAGCCATTAACTAGTAAGACAGCCTCTTCCCACCATTGACAGGTACCTTCTCACCAGTCCAACCAGTTTCAAGGACTAAATTTGCAGCACAGGTTTCAATGAGAACAAACAGTAAAGCATTTATTTCCATCCTCTCTGATCATCATTTAAGAACATCATGGCCTGTGTACGTATAGCTGGTTCACTTTGTTATAAAGCAGAAACTAACACACCACTGTAAAGCAATTATACTCCAATAAAGATGTTAAAAAAAAAAAAAATCATGGCCACTGTCCCCACCACGCCTCCCCCCACCCCACCCCAGCCTCGAAGCTTGGGTGGCTAGAGGTGGGCACGTTCCGGCCCCTTGCACCTTGCAGACACCTCCACTTCACATGAGGAGCTTCCTGGTGGGCACAACTCCCCTACCCCCACTCCAGGACAGACTCCGCAGGCTGGAGGTCAGGGAGTGGGGAATGAGTCATGGGCAGGGCTGGAGGGAGGGGGAGACAGCCTCCCAGACCACGGCCGGTGTCATGTGCTCTCCGATGCCTGCCTTGCAAACCCCATGTCTCCTCCCCACATGGTGTTCAGCTGGGACTGGGGAGACAGCTGAGCCTCAGGTCATTCTTGCAGTTTGGTCTGAAGAGTTCCTGGTACACAACCGGCCCTGGTCCTCAGAGGAGCTGGGAACACAGGGCCTGCCGCCACGGGACTGGGGGGCGGGGGCGTGCACCAGGCCAGCCCCTCCTCCGCTGGCATCCGATTCCACCCCCCCAGGGAGAGTGGAGCGCACCCGTGCCCAGCCTGGCAGTACTGAGGCAGCCTCCTCCCCAGCTTCACGTCCCGTCCACTTGCAACCGGCTTGCCGCAGAGACCCTGCCCCACCAGGTCCACGCCCTCCATTCAGATATCCTGGGTGGTCAGCAGGGCAGGGATCACAATTTCACAGATGAGGAAACAAACAAGCTCAGCAAGAATAAGTGCCTTGCTGGAGCCACGGCATGCTGCGGCCAGGGCTGGCCTGGAAGCGCACCCTGGCTAGATGGACCCCAAGTATGGCCTGGCCTCACCCCTTCCAAAACGGTTGCACACATGCCCCTGGCGCTCATTCAACCATGATAACTGTTGTGTCTTTCGAGGGGCTGAGTAGAAACGAGGACAGACAGTGTCTATTCCCCCATTCTGGCGGGGAAAAGAGACCACCAAAACGAAATAAACACGTATGGTAACAGCAGATGGCCTTTAGTGCAATGAGAAAATAGGCAGGCCCCTGGCACTGGGGGCAGGCGGGGACACCATGTGACATGGGAGCCAGGGAAGGCCCTTCTGAGTGCTGGGCTGGGTTGAGCCTCTGTAGGCCTGAGACCCTCCTGCACCATCTCCCTCCTTCAGATGTCTGGTCTCCAGGAACCCCCCAACACGTGACCTCTGACAGGGCCTGATGGGGCTCTCGCCTTAGGCAGACACCCCCAGAGGCTCCCACCCAGCTGGGCCACCACCTAGCCTCAGTCCCAGCCCTCCTCCACCCCAGTCAGAGGCTGTGTCAGGGCCTAGCTGAGCTCTCCTCCCAGGGCAAGGCTCTGCTGAACGGGCGGGCGCCCTGTGCTGGGGCCCCAATTCCTCTAATGGCTGCTCGCTCCCAGCTCCCAGATCCCAGCTCCTGCACCTCCTGGCCCAGGCAACTTCTCCAACTCGGCGATGGAGAACAGCTTCTGAAGGACCTCTCTTCCAATTCAGATCCGCCAGCTCCTCCCTCACCCTTGGCCTTGGGGTCGTGTCACTACGGCAGGCCCCAGAATGAGTCCTTCTCCACGCTTCCCACTAGGGCCACAGCTCAAATGACACCCCCTGTGCTTTCCCACAGTTTACAGACCAACGGCAACGAATCTCCTGCCCCTCCTCCAAGTCTGGCCGGCTCCTCCCTGAAGCCCCCAGCCAAGATCCTTGGCTCTCTCAACGAGGCAGTCCCTTGGCCTGACCTTCCACAGCCTGGGGGGCGAGCCTCCACCTCTCTCAGTCCCAGGCCAGCCAACCCCTGCGCCGTCCTCCTCAGGCACGGAGGTGAGCCACCAGCCCCTCAGCACTGCCAGGCCCGCCAAATCCCATCATCCAAACTCACCAACTCCACCAACGCCCCCTCCTCTGCCTGGGCCCAAGATCACCCAACTCCTTCCCTGTCAGGTCAATTGCAACCCCTCTCCCCGGCCCAGACGGACGAAAAAATCGATCCATTTCTCCATGTCATCACCTCTCCACCTCAGACCCACTGACTCCTCCAGAGGGTGAGTCCACACCAGTCCTTGCCGTCCCTCCCTAAACTTCCAGGAATGGGAGACTCCCCCAGCCCGTGAGCTATCACCACCTCCACCCCTCACCGGGGGGCAGACCAGTCAGCGACCATTCTCTCAACCCCTCCCAGCCAGACGCCAACTGACCCTCTTTCTCGACATTCTTCCCGCCCCCCCCGGGCCCCCCCCCCCGAAACTCCTTCACTGCATCTCCACAACTGCCCACAAGAGGAAAAAAACCAACAACAACAAAAACAGAACCGGACTGAATCTGCCTGGATAACAGCAGCTGCTATTTATGTGGCAGGAACTTACAAGGACTATCTTATTTAATCCTCACAACTACTCCACAGTAGAAATTAGCACCTCCATTTGCAGAGAAAGAAACAGGAGGCTCAGAGAGGAAAAATGGCTTCCCCAAAGCCCAAGAGCTGGTAACACACAGCTGTTCCCCTTCTGGGAACCTGCAGACCAGAAACTTTCCCCCACTCGCAACCCCTCCCCGCGCCAGAATCTCCAACTACGCTAAAGCCCACAGACGGAACATCTTCCCCTCGCCTTGCCCCGAGCCCACAAGCGGACCACCATTCTGGCCCTCTCCTGGAAGCCCGTGAGCGGAGACATCCAGGCCCCAGCTCCGTGAACCAACTCCTCTAGGCTAGCCCCGAAAATGACCGGTGGCACCTAACATCTCCCCTAAAATGACCAACAATGACTGCAACTTTATGAAGGCTCATCCTGGCCAATCACTTTCCACACACAATCTTATTCAGTCCCCTCTGAAACCCTGTGACGTGAGTATTCTCACCCACTTACAGACGGGGAACTGAGGCTCCGAGGCGTTAGGTACCCAGCCTGAGGTCATGCTCTGGGTACACGGGAGTCAGGACTGAACTGGAGCACCGGCTCGTCACCACCCTGCTCTGCCTCTCCAGGTCCTTCCCGCGTCCCGCTGAGCTCCCTGGACTGGATATCACGCTGCAGCCGAGGGCCATTCCAACTCTTCCCTTCCTCAGCCCCAGTCCCCCAAGCCCTCCAACCCAAAAGTGCCCGCCTACTCCCGGGGCCAAGAGCCCAGGGACTGGGCTGGCTCCCAAGGCCACCATCTCTTTAACAATAAATGGCCAAGATGGCATTTATGGTGGTTCCCTGTGTGTTCAGCTTCCAGTTCCCACGTCTCCCACTCTCACATCAAAGCCACCAATTCCTCCACTGCCCACAGACTAGCAACAGTTCCTCCTCTCTCCCCAGGGCCAACAGACCAACGTCTGTAGAGCCGGGGGCAGGCTGATCCCTCTCTTCGCGGGCTCCATCCCAGCAAGACTGCCAGACCTGGCCAGGACTCAACCCTGCCAATCCACCCCTGAAGCAACTTTCCACCTTCCCAGCCCTACGGATAAAACACACTCTTCCAACTGCCGTTTCAGTTTCAACACTGAGCCGACCTTCTCCAGAGGACACACAGCCCATGGACTTGCTCTCTCTCCCCACACCTCAAGCCACCAAACTTCTTCAATGCTCTCACCTTCAACTGACTGGCAACTCCAATTCCCCGATGCTTCCTCAGGGGAATTTAAAAAAAAAAAACAAACCCTCCTAGAGCCAGGCTCCAAAGTTTCTCTGCTCCTGAATGACTGACAATGCTCTGCTTCCCTTTTTTTTTTGGGGGGGGGGAGGGAGAGGAAAAGGAGGCACGCAGTGACTTTTCTTCTTCTTAATGCCAAGACTGAATATCTCCTCTATCTTACCCACCCCCAAACTGACCACCAACTCTGCTACTTTTCTGGCAAGTTTGTTTACTTTGACTCCCTTTTCCCAACCCCAGGATCTACTGACTGGTCTAGAGGCATAGTCCAGGTTTATTCCTCTTCCTTCTTTCACCCAAGGAAGTGAACCACATGACCATCCCTTGCCCCGAGGCTTGCAGACCAGCAAGTTAACCTTTCTGTCCCCATGGGCCCATCAAACTCCTCCAACTGCCCTTTCAGCGCCAATGTTGACCCACTCTTCCTCCCCTGACTGCTCTATCCTTCTCCGGGGAAACTACAAACTCAAAGGCTACCGCCCTCCTAATCTCCCAAGCCACCAAACTTTCTTTGATTGCTCACCGTTTCAATTCCTAAAAAGATCACCTTCAGCGTCCCTTGGGAGGGGAGGGTGAGGGGGGGAGTAGCATAAACCAGCTACTTTTCACCTTCCCAACCCAACGGCCACCTCCTCTCTAACACTCTCCAGCTCTAAACTGACGACTGTCTCCTTAAATCATCATTAGGTGCAACTTATTGAGCTCCACCTCTGTGCTGGGCTGTGCACTGACTCCCTGGTCCCCCACCAGCCCGCCTCCACGCTCCAGCCGTAGCTACCATGTCTCCAGGGGTCTTTGGGTTCCACAGCTCCGGACACGATATCTTCATCGGAGGGGAACGTGACGCGCTTGGCCGCAGCCTTGAGGCGCCCGTCGGCCGGGGGCGATGCGGGACTGGGAGACGGGGCCTCGGCGGGGGCCTCCTCGGCTTCGCCGTCCGCGCCCGGCCCGGGCGGCGCCTCCTGCGGCGGGACCTCCATCGCCGCCGCCGCCGCCGCCGCCGCCGCCTCCTCACGGGGGCCCTGGGGACATGCCCCGGGCCCCGGACTTGTCTCTCCGGGCCCTCCCGCCGTCCCGGGGCATGGGCTCAGCCACTGCTTCAGGCGCCGCCTCCGTCCGCTCTCCTGGTCGTCGTAGTCGTCGCCGCCGGGAGCTCGAGCGCGCCTCCCCCGAGCCCCGTGCGCGCCTGCTCATTCGCAGCCGCACTTTCGTTAATGGCCGGTGAGACCGCCGAGTATCCAGAAAAGCAGAAAATCAGTTTAAGTTATTTGCAGGTAGAGTTATCTCCTGCGTTGTTAAAGGGAGGAAACAAAAGGCAGAAAGAGCCACAGGGAAAAGAAACGTGAGCAGTGAATCTGCAGAGCCGGAACTGCAGAATATGAGGGGCGGGGCGAGGTGGACGCCGTCTCCCAGAGCAGCGCGCAAGCGCGAACCTGAGCCGCCCCCACCCCGCCTCCCCGCTTTAATCTAGATAATAGATAACTAATGTTTATGCTCTCACACATTCGTCACGAGCTCAGGCACGGAGAAGGGTATGGAGTTGATAGAAGTAAAAATATCTGCTTGGTGGGGCTAGGCCAACTGGTAAGGGGAGAAGTAAAGAGATGGAGAACTTGAAAGGGAAGGCGACAGAAGCTGTGTATTCATATGAGTACAGGTGATGGATGCGGACAGAGGGATCATCCGCCTGCAGACGAAGCCAGTCCCCACTTGCTGGTTAGTCTCTAGCCTTCCATTTGCAGACTGCAGCTTCATCAATAACCCTCTGTATTTGGATAGCGTTGTATAAAATACAATTTAAATTTAAAAATTGAAATAGGAGTCCATAAGGAATATTATAGCCCTGATTTAAGTTTTTTTAAAAACTGAACGAAGGAAGAAATGCCAAAAACAAGGGACCAATCTGCCCACCAAAATACTGGGCGATGGACCAGGTAGATCACGGAGCCAGTAACGAACTAGCGCGAACTCAAGCCACGCCCCCACAAGGGCTCGATTCAGTAGCTTAGTATTCGCATCCGCACTTTCTCCACGCTATCCCAGCCCAACAAGCAACTCGGGGAAGGTGGAGCTAAAACCAAAAAAGGACACATGGGGAGGAGCAGGCGACGTCGTTGCTTAGGCAACTCGAAAGCTAGGCCCAGGAGTCGCCAAAGGTAGCTCCGTGAATGGACATATGGGAGCTGAGGCTCTCCACATGCTTCATTCAACTTCATTGGCCACCGCACTTTGACGACTGGGGAGGAACAAAGCAAATCTCATCTATATTTAATGGAATCTTCACTTACCTTCTTAAATAGATGGGACTACAAAGGGGGCAGAAATTACTTTTTAAAAGTAAATCTGCTGAGGGAATTCCCTGGTGATCCAGTGGTTAGGACTCTGCGCTTCCACTGCAGGGGGCAAGGGTTTGATCCCTGGTCCGGAATCTAAGATCCCGCATGCCGCCCGCGGCGGCCAAATAAATAAATAAATAAATAAAAATCTGCTGAAAGACTACTACTAATGGGGCTAAGTAAAGCGAGTGATACGGACGGCCACGCTACACAGCTGGGGTGAAATGGAGAAAGGGCAAAGTTTCACCCTAACCCTTAATCCTCTGCCTTTTCCCAGTGGTGCCGCCACACAGGGTTAGACAGGTCCCAACCAGTCCCCGTATGGGCGGGGAAGCGAATCTGCCCACCCAGAGGACAGGCAATAGGAGGAGCCCTTGCGCGTGACCATGTGACCCAATGCGAGCCTCGCAACTCGCTATGGACATCCTAGACCACCCGAAAAAGAAATCAAGTACAAATCTCCCAAGTCTAGCATCCAGGTCGCTCCAGCGTTCCCAGAGACTAGGGGGAGGTCCAATCACCACACCTTTATCGGAGTTGCTCCCACTCCCTTGACGTGTCCTCCCCTTCCTGGCCCAGCTCCACGGGATTCAGCCCGTGGATAGCCACCCTTCTACTCCCTAAATCTGGCTCAATCCCTATAGGGTACATTTAAAAAAAAAAAAAAAAAAGGAGGCAAATTTTCCTGGGATAATTGGTACTTTGGCAGGAGGGGAGTATTTCCAGGGTGGCTGAACTTTGCAGCCTCTTCAACAGACAATTTCCCACTAGACAATTTGCCTTCCTTTATTCCCTCTCTCCGCCCGGAATCTTCAGGAACGGGCATGAGGCCTGTGTATCTGTACAGTTTAGAGTTCTGTGAGGTAGAGCCTTCCTTTCAACAGGATCTAGAACTCCTGGGGCCGCAGGATTTTACTGTCCCAAGAAGCCAGAGTTGCTTGAAGCTTGGCTCAAAATTCCGAGGGTGTTCCGAACTCTCTGGGGCCCACAGGTCCAAGCTCAGGAGCATATGGAGGCCTGGGAGACTGTGGCTACGCCCAAGGCAGAAAGATGAACACGATAACATCTTTATGGTTTGAAGGTGTATGAGATAATGTCACTACACCGGAGCAGTGCCTCAGCCTGCACGCCTATCGGAGTCTGCAGCTGCGACACGTAGAAGTTGGCCACGTCCAGGTCAGTGGCTCCGAAGTGGGCGGTCACATGCACACCCTCGTGCAACGTGAAGCTCACCTGGCGCCCCACCATGGCCAGCAGGCTGCGGAGGTAGCGCTCCCGAAGGGCGGCTCGGGCCCGCTGTTCCTGGGATTCCAGAGATTCTTGAGACTCCGGGATTTCAGGAACCTCCGGTTTCAGGGGGGCTCTGCGTCCGTCGGGGGCAAAGCCTCGGCTCAAGCCATCAGGGCCCCGGGGGAGCCGGCGCACAGGCACAGGAATGGTCAGTGGAGTCTGCATTATCCTGGCTGTTGGGTGAAGAAGAAGAGCAGGGAGCCATTATGGGGAGTGTGGGGCTACAGGAAGAGGGAGGCCTGGGAGCGGAGGCCTGTCTACCCCGTCTCCACTTAACCTGACCAAAACCCAATTCCTGAGTCCCCCTCCTAAAACCTGTGCCATCGCTCAGCCAGTCCCCCTCTTCCCAGGAACTGGCACCACCATTCAGGAGGTCCACGAGAGCAGGGCCTTTGCACTGCTTTTATCACAGCTTTATCCCCAGTCCCTGGCAATAAATATATTTGCTGAAAGAACAAGTCCTGGCCTCCTCTCTTCTCTCACACACAGCCCGTCCAATCCGTCATGAAATGCGATCTTCCAAACAAATTCCCAGTCACACAGGAGTCAGCTTGAAAGGGCCAAATCCATGAGTCCATACTTACTGTAAATAGATAAATGAAGAAATACATAAAGGGGGAGAGGGAAAAATCCGCATCGTACAACGGCAGCTAAAATTGTCAATGGATGCTAAAACTTGTCAGTGAACGTTTGAGAAGGTCCAGGATATCTACAAAGTCTTAAAGTACCTCCTCACAAGATATTCCTTGTAAAGACTACAGAGTAACTTTATGGTGGAGAAACCTGGTGGACACCACCCTAACTTAGGCATGAAAGCCAACATGTGCAGTAATAGGACAAACAAACACCATGTGCATCCTGATGTGATACACTGAGGACAGGGCACCACTTCTGTGGTATTCCTGCCAAAAACGGATGACCTGAACCTAATCATGAGGCAACTCAAATTGAGGGACATTCTACAAAAAAAAAAAAAAAAAATTATCCTGTTCTTCAAAAATATCAAGATCATAAAAGACAAAGAAAGAAATACTTGGGCGGGGGGGTGGGGGGGGGTGTAAGTTCCCTGGTGGTCTAGTGGTTAGGATCTGGCACTTTCACTACAGTGGCTGGGGTTCAATCCCTGGTTGGGGAACTGAGGCAGCCAAAAAAAAAAAAAAAAAAGAAATACTCAGGGGGAAAATATATTTTTTTTAATTTAAAAAATATGTGTATATGTATTCACAAGCTAATAGTTCTCACTCTGTCCACTGCCAACATCTCGGTCCAGCCACCGTCACTTCCTGCCTGGACTACTGAAGTCAACTCCTCACGGGACTCCCAATTCCACCTTCACCCCCTGCCAGTTTGTCCGCACACACGGCCAGAGGGACCCTGTTAACACCTGAGTCAGATCGCGTCCCTCCTCTGCTCGGAGCCCTCCCCTGGCTTCTGTCTTGCTCAGAGTCAAAGCCAAAGTCCTTACCACAGTCCTCAAGGCCCTGAGTGCTCCGGATCCCGCCAGCACCCTCGCCCGCCGAGCACGGCGCTTACCCTCTCCACCCGGCCACACTGGCCTCCTCGCTGGGCCTCAGGCACGCCTGGCGCGGCCCCTTGGTGGGCCCTGGTACTTGCGGTTCCCCCTGCCTGTACCTCCTCTCCCCTTCCCTGACCACCCTGCTTTCAAGATCTACTCCTCAGCCCCCTCCATCCAAACGGGCTTCCTCATTCTTTGTCGCACACACCACTCCTGCACATGACGTTGTCTATTTATTTTTCTGCTTGCGGTCTTTCTCCCTGCGAGATGGCTGCCTCCCCACAGGCAGTGACCTTGCTTTCTTTGCACGGCTGTGCCCCCAGCTCCTGAACACTAAGTGGCACAGGGACCAAGCTCCTTAAATACTGTTTCTGCTGGAATGAATGGAGTGGAGAGTGAGCTCCCAGGCCTGCTTAGCTGGGTGACCTCAAGCAAGAGACAGTTTCCTCTTCCATTGTGTGGAGGAATGGCACCAACGGCCGGCCACCTCGCCTTGTTATCAGGATTCAACAGGCTCATGCAGGACAGGGCCTATTATGTACTAGGTTCTCCATAAAAGTTAGTTACAGTTGAATACCGACTGTATTAGTATCAGTATTGCTGTGTGACCTAGGGTAAGTTGCTTCAGTTTCCCCATCTGTAAAATGGGGGTGATAGGAGGACCAACCTGACAGGGTTTTCACGGGGACTAAATGACCTAACAAACGTGCAAGTTAAGCACTGGCCTGGAACATACTACATGTCACTGCACTGAGGTGTTTGGGGGTTTTTTTGGGTTTTTTTGTTGTTGTTGGTTTGGGTTTTTTTTGTTTGTTTTTTGGGGGTTTGTTTTTATTGAAGTATAGTTGGTTTACAATGTTCTGTTAGTTTCAGGTGTACAGCAAACCGATTCAGTTATATATATATATGTGTATATATATATATATTCTTTTTCAGATTCTTTTCTCTTATAGGTTATTACAGAATATTGAGTATAGTTCCCTGTGCTATACAGTAGGTCCTTGTTGGTTATCTGTTTTACATATAGTAGTGTGATATGTTAATCCCAAACTCTTAATTCACCCTCCTCCGCCACTGCACTGCTGTTGATTGCATGCAGGGAGATGCTGGCTTTGTGAGCAGGAGGAGAGGGAGAGAAGGACCTAAGTTTCAGGCAGCTGCACCCCTCCCCTCCCTGTGGCTCAGTCCCCTCTTCTCTAAAGTGATTAACTGAAGTGACTGACACGTATCAGGCACCCAGCGTCCCATCCCAGGGCCACTCACCGTACAGGGGTGATTGGGATTGTCCTTTTTCTTGTGAGCCTCTTCCTGTCTCTGGAGCTCAACTGTCAGCTCCTTGCAAGAAAGGATCCTGCAGAGCAATGGACCAGGGCTTCTCAACTTTGGCACTATTGACAGCTGGGCCTGGACCATTCTTTGTCGCGTTGTAAGGTGCTGTCCTGTGCATAGGTGTAGGGTTTCGGCAGCATCCCTGGCCTCTACACGCTAGATGCAGGCCCCACCCTTGCCCCAAGCTGCGACAACCAAAAATGTCTCCACTGGTGAATAGTTTGGTAGGAGAATTACAACCCAATAAAGCCATTTTTTAAAAAAAAAAGATCTCCATATATTGCCAAATGTCCCCTGGGGGACAAAAAAAAAAAAAAAAATCATCTCTGGTTCAGAACCACTGATGCAGACAAACAGATGGAGGGTGGGTAACAATGACTGCTGAACACGTGAACATATTCACGGCCTCACGGACACTCAAAGAGGGACAGCTTGACGGTCTCTGTGAAAACTGCAAACAGGCACCTCCCTGGCAGTCCAGTGGTTAGGACTCGGCGCTTCCACTGCTGGAGGCCTGGGTTCGATCCCTGGTTGGGGAACAAAGATCCTGCAAGCCGCGTGGCACGGCCTAAAACCAAACAAACAGACAAAAAAACTGCAAACGTACGTGGGTCATTCAGCCCATGGAGGGCCCGGGGTGGAGACTTTTAGCTGTCTACCTTTTTTTACCTTTTAAATTCTGTTTGAATTTGGATCCGTTTTGAATCTGTATAATCTTTTCAAAAGAATTTTGAAATTCTAGTTTTAAAAAGGAAGGGACATATCGGAATGCTTCCATGCCCCTTAAAAAATGTTAGATCCTCCCTCAGGAATCTGAACTCCCTCTCCTAGGCTTACTGTCACGCACTCTCCAAACCTCTTTCTGTCCCTGACCCGGATCTTTCCCAGCCCCTGTGTAACTACCTGCCAAGTCTTCCTGATAGGACACCCCCGCTGCTGGCCCAAATCTTATTAGCAGAACATATAGCAAAGGTCAGCAAATCTCCTTTGTAAAGGGCCCAATGGTAAATATTTTAGGCTTCAAGGGCTTGCCTCTGTCTCTGTCACAACTACTCAACTCTGCCAGAGTAGCAGGAAAGTGGCCAGACAATACAGAAACACGTGGAAACATGGCAGTGCTCCAATAAAACCTTACTTATTGGGACACTGATATTGAATTTTATATACTTTCATGTGCCACAAAAGATTTTTTTAGTTTTCCAACCACTTAAAAATGCAAAACCCACTCTTAGCTCTCGAGCCATACAAGAACCTGCGGCAGGCCACAGCTCACCACCTGGCATAGGGGCTGAGGGTGTGGTCTGGGGGAGAGCGGGTGGGTCCCAGCCCTCCCAGATTCACTGCAAGGGGTCTGGGCAGATCACTGCAACTCTAGGAGCAGCCTGCCTGCTCCGGTTCCTCATCCGTGAAATGAAACATTAAAAAAAGACCTCCTAGGGCTGTCAGGAAGATCTTTCAGGGGGAGGTTGCTGATCACACAGGCAAAGGACATCCGCAGTATCCTGGACTCTTCGCTTTCTCTCCCACCCACATCCAATCCTTCAGTCAAGTTTGTCAGCTCCACCCTCAAAACTGCATCCAGAATCCGGGAACTTCTCACCACCCCTACTCTGCCCCTTCCTTGGTCTAGCCACCATCACCTCCCACCTGGACTATTTCAGTAGCCTTCCCACTGGGCTCCTGGCCTCCACCTTCACCCCGGTCTGTTCCCCACACGGCTGTCAGAGGGATCTTCCTGTTAGAACTAAGTCTGATCACACCCCTCCTCTGCTCAGAGCCCTCCCATGGCTCCTAACCCACCCAGCGCAAAAGCAAAAGTCCTCACGATGGCTACAAGGCCCTATCACCTCTCTGACCTCATCTCCCACCCTTCTACCCTTTGGTCACCTGAAAATGCCAAGCACATTCCTGCCTCAGGGCCTTTGCACATGCTGTTCTTACTGCCTGGAACCCTCTTCCAATTGGGAGACATATATATATTTCCAGATACATGACTCACCTTCCTCCCTTACTTCATTCAGCTCGCTGCTCAAACATCATGTTTACGGAGAGGAAAATAATAGCCCTTTCACCCTGCAGTATCTTTTTTTTCCACAGCACTATCACCTCCTGACAATATGCATTTACTTGTTTGCCTATGTGCTGTCTGTTCTGCCACAGAACATAAGCCTTCGAGAGAAGGGACATATCTGATTACTTCACAACTCCATCCCCAGCCCCAATTAGGGCCTGGCAACCAGGGGGGGACTCAGTGAACATTTGTGGAAGGATTCACTCCCCCTGTTATCTGAGTGCCTGCTCTGTGCCTGGCCCATGCTGGGTGGTGCTAGAGACACAGCTGGGAGTGAAAGAGCCCAGCCCTGCCCTCCTGGGCTCACAGTCCAGTGGATGACACACACTAGGTCTCCAGACAGTGACGACCCAGAGTGGGCAGGGCTGGAATGAAGGAGCCCGGGGGCCTCAGGAGGCCAGAGCAGACACCTGGCCCTGCCTGGGGGGGTAAAAGTTGGTTTCCAGGAAGGGGCTCAGGAAAGATCTCTCTGATAAGGTTACTTTGGAGCACAGACCAGAATGAAATGAGGAATTGAGCCATGTGGAGATCTGGGGGGAAAGCATTCCAGTTCGAGGGAGCAGCAAATGCAAAGCCCATGGAAGGGAGACTGAGGCACAGCAAGGAGGCCAGTATGCAGGAGGCTGGGGCAAGGGCGGAATGTGCAGGGGCTTGAGGACTTGGGTCTCTCCAGGGGCTGGTTCTGAGCAGAGGAGGGGCAGGGTCTGATTTCCGGTAATCACGGGATCCCTCTGCCTGCTGCAAGAAAGAATGGACTGGGAGGGGCAAAGGGAGAAGCAGACAGCCTGGTGAGGAAGCCACTGCAGTGGGCGGTGTGGAAGATGACAGGCGTCTGGGACAGGGTTGGGGGGGGGGGTGGGGAGAAGTGATTGGATTAGGCTATCTTTTGAGGGTTGAGAGCCCTCACTATTTGCTAATGGACTGAGCAAAGCTGAGGAAGACTCCCTGGTTTGTGCCTGATGGGCAAGACCACAGTGAATGGAATTAATGGGATTGCTACATTTTCATTATCTCACCACTACGGCTGTGAATGAGATTAAGGGATATATACATTTTCTAATGTATCTGACCACTGCGTTCCCAGTTTAGTCAAGGGTCATCAGCTCCCAGGGCTTTCTCCCAACGTAGGTTAACACTTAAGTATTTCAGGAGAAACACTCTCCTTCCTCTCTAGGGCTAGTACTTAATGAAGGACTGATGGGAATTATGCAAGTGGCCAAAGAGTTATGTTCAATCCCTGGATAAAACAAAATTAAACATGTTTAAGTACATGACTAATTAAACATGTTAGTCATATTTTCTCCATTAGGGAGGAAAAAAAAAAAGATTTGGTCATACCTGCACAAGCCCCATTTTCCCGAAGAGGAAACTGAAGCTGGACGATGCCAGATCATTGACTGGGTGCAAGCTTTTGATTGGCAGGAAAAGGGAGCCAACCCCGGCTGGTCTGATAACAGAGTCAGGGCCATCACCCCTGCCCTATGCAAAAGGGCAGTTTTTTCAGCCAGCATAGGGGAGCCGTTGGAGGTTTGGGAGTCAAGGTGTGACCTGATAAGAAACAGGTTTGAGAAAGGTCGCATAGGGTGTGCCCAACACAGCAAAAGCAGGCAGTATCCATTCCCCCTGGTGACCAAGCCTGAGAGTCCTTTATCCTGTCAGTCTCCAAGCCAAGGATTTCCTGCCCAGGTTTCAGGAAAAAATGTCCAAACCCCTTTCCCACTAGAAAAACTAAAGCGCCCATCGCTTTGGTCAATGGCAGGGCCAGGAGATTCACAGACTTCCGTCCCTGGGGCCTCAGTGCTCACTTTCTAGAAAATGGGAACGATCCGTTCAGTGGACAAACTAACCCTTCAGTTGCCAGGTAGAGAACCAGCTGAGTTACCAGCTTAACCGAGATACTGACCAGCCTACACCCACCTCATGGGTGGGCCCCGTCTGGATGCAAATTAGTTAAATGGGCCACACCCTCCCCCGTGAGGATCGGGACCCCAAACGCAGAATCCCACCCCCCAAACCTCCGCCCACTGGGCCGGTCAGTTTCCTTTCAATTCCGCCCTGGCCACGCATCGCTCTCCTTTTCTTACACTAAGTAGGTCCTCCCGGCCCTCAGGCGTCCACTCCCCACTCCCCCCTGGGCTGGACGTTCTTCCCACCTCCCGGCTCAGATTAGGCGAGCGATTCCACTCCAGGAAAGGCGGGAGTCTCAAGACCGCAGCCGTTATTACTGTTATAATATCGTCGTCGTTATTGTTTTCCCGAGGGGGTGCATTCCACCCCCACTCCCACCCCGGGCGCGGGGATGTGTGCGCTGCTGCGTTCGGAACCAGAGTCCCGGGTGCAGGCGTTCGGGGACCAGAACGTCCCAGCAGCCGGCGTTGCAGGCGCGGACTTGACTCTTGCCGCCACTCCCGGTCTTGCACGCGGGTGGGCGTCCCGGGGCCGATTCCGGGGAACGGGAAAGTGCTCGCGACCCACCAGCAACAATCCCACACTCACCGAGGTCCGCAGCGGCTGAAGCCCTTACTTCCGCCGGCGCCCTAGCTGCAGAGGCCCGGGCGGGCCGCGAGCCGCCGAGCCTGGGTTCCGCCCGCGCCGCCACCGCCCCACGTGGTCTCGGGCGGGCTCGCGGGCTCGGAAGCCAGCACAGACCCGGGCGCCACCCCGCCAGCGGCTTGGCCCAGCGCTTAGAGCTGATCCACCAGTCTGCGAGGTGGGGACGTCCAGGATGCCCATTTTACAGAAGAAGAAGTTGAAGCGCCTCCCGTCTGAGTTAAGCGCAGATTGGACTTGGCACCCCCATCCCCCTACACGTGCACACTCCTACCCCGCACCTCCAGTCCGAACCCCACCTTCCCTACTTGATCATGCTCTCAGCAGCCACGCACCAGGCAAAAGCCTTGGAGAGCAGCAGCTGGGAGAGACCAGAGGCGGTCATTTGGTCCTGCAGCCCTCCCCGCAGCCCCATCTTACACGGGGGAAACTGAGGTCCTGAAAGGCAAAATGTATGGCCTGAGGTGGAAATGCGCTGCTCTGGGCTCAGAATTCACTTCTTCCACACGGTTTCAGTAAGGCAGGGCCCTGTGGGCCTTGGCTTCCCAGCGGACCCCCAAGACCCAGTGCCTGGTACGCAGACCCTCTGCAAATATCTATTGAAAGAATGCACATAGCAGGAGCTCAATACACAATTTGTTAACTGAACTATGAACGATTGGGGGCTCTATTTGTGAACAAGACGGACTTGGCTCCTGCCACCTCAGAACCTACATCTAGGGAGGCTGAGAGGGACACCACAGGTTATTACATGAACAAATACATCGACAAGATCCTTCAGGGCTTGACAAGGATGTAAAAGGAATAAAATAAGGGCAATGGGATAATGGGTGGCAGGGTTGGGGGAGGTTGGGTGGTCAGGGGAGGTGGCACTGAAGAAGCCACCTTAGGTAACAGATGGGAAACCTGAGGCCCAGGAGGGAACTGGGGACAGATGGAGGTCATGGAGTGTAAATTGTAAGGCCTTCAGCAGGGTGGGGCTCCTTTAGATCCTGTGGTCAGGGAGGTCCTCTGCTCTCTGGAGGACAATTGAGCTGAGACCTGAATAACAATATGAGGAACCCTCAGGCCTGCAGCGGAGATTAGCATGTGAAATTCCCTCAGTGCTGGGCTTGGGGACGTGGCAGGGGCGGACTGACCCTGGCCCTGACCTCAGGGGGCTTGTGTTGGGGGAAGGGGTGAGAGGACAGTAAACAAACAGTTCTAGATCTTATGTGGTTGGTGCCAGGAAGAAAAGAAAACTTGCAGGGTTGAAGGGTGGGGCAGGGTGTTGATGCCACTTCAAATAGCGATCAGAGAGAGCAGCTTTGAGGAGGGAAGTTGGAGGAGGCCCCATCCGAGGGAGGCAAGACAGTTGGCTATTTGGTTTTAAAGACGATCCCAGGTCTAAGAGCAGAGTCAATGTATATGATCACGACCCTCCTCTGCTCAAAACCTTCCCAGGGCTTCCATCTCAGAAAAGCCAAAGACTCTAAAGTGGTCAAAAGACGCCCTTGGAGCTGACCTCGTTTTCTCACAGAACTCAATCAATACAGAACTTAATCACTACAGAACTCCTCGAATACACAGGCCCGGCATGGGGAGAAAATTGAGGCCCACCCGTCACCCCAGTAATCCTGTCCCTTTATAACCCTTCCTGGATTTTTTTTTTTTTTCTCCATGACAGGTGTCACGGAAGGCACTCTGTATTTTACATAGTTATCTTGTTGAGAGTCCTGTCTCCCTGAACGAATAAACTGCATGAGGCCAGGGTTATTGTGTTTTGTACCCTGCTGCATCCCCAGTACTTGGTCCAGAACCTGGTGCATAGTAGGCGCTCAATCAATGTTTGCCCAGGGAACTTTTATTGTAATGCGTTTAATGGAACAGACCAGATTACTATCAGGCGCCTAGGTAGAAACGTGGCCCCTACCATTTTCTCGCTTGGGGGTGTGTGTGGGCACCTTGTACCTCAGTTTCCACCAGCCCGAAAACGGGATCAGGAATAGCTGTTTCTATGCGTGGCTGTGTGAACTCGTTATGGTTAAGATTTGATCACTTAGAGAAACGCAGGGGGCACGGTCCAGATTAAGTTTGGCTGAGGGTGGGGCAGTCCTCTCGCGTCAGGCCCCGCCTCGGTGGGCGGAGCCACGGGCCGGGCCAGCACGTGTGAGAGTTCGCCGCGGGTCGCCGCAGTCACTCACCTGGGCGCCTCGGTGAGAGCGCGCAGTGCTCGCGAGTCCTCCGCCCGCCAGTCCGCCTGCCCGTGACCCATGTCCCGCCGCAAGGCCGGCTGCATGCCTCGCCGAAGAGAGCCTGCTCCCGCCGCCAACTCAGACGACGAGATGGAGATGCCGGACCTCTTCATCGATGTGAAGCCCGAGCCGGACCCGCGGCCCCTACAGGCCCGGCGGCTAGGGCCCTTCAACCCGAAGGAAATGCCCGCGCCGGGGCGGTTCGAAGGCGAACCCCGCCACTCCCCCGGCCCCGTGCCCGCTGGCGGCCTCTTCCACGCCCTGGGCCTGCGCAACCAGTGGGCGCCGTGGACGCCGTTGACCCCGAACCTTCACGGTGAGCACCCCCTGCCCCTGCCCCGGGCCCGCCTCCCTCCCCTCTCTCTCTCTCGGGTGGGACCTCCTTCTCGGGGCACCGACCCCCGCACTACCGCCCCTGCCTTATTTTCCTCGCCGGGTCCTGGCCTCCAGCCCCCCTTTTGACCTTCGGGTTTTCCCTCTCCCTCGGAACCCCCAGGCCCCATCCTGGCCCCACCCCACGCTCACCACCCGCTTCCTCCCTGCAGACCGCCAGCCGTGGACCGACAAACACCCAGATCTGTTGACCTGCGGCCGCTGCCTGCAGACCTTCCCGCTGGAGGCCATCACTGCTTTCATGGACCACAAGAAGCTGGGCTGTCAGCTCTTCAGAGGCCCCAGCCCCTGCCACGGCTCAGGTGAGTAAAGCCGGAATGCAGTCCCTGGTCTCAAGTTCAAGGGCCCAGCTTCCTGTGGGAGAAGGGGCTGACCTGGACAGGCGGGGCAGTGAGCACTACTTCCCCTTTCTGGCTCCCCACCGGGTGCAGCCTAGGCGTGGCCAGAGCCTGCCCTGTCCTAGGGCTGAGACTAGTGGTGGTGGTGGGGGGGGTGGGTGAGGATGGGGGCTGGGCAGGGAAGCAGGGCCACCCACAGGGTGTGGCCAGCCCCAGAAGATTGGTCTGGGGATTTGCCATACACACACCCCCAATCTGGTTTCACTTCTCCTTCCCCTTGGCCAGAAATAACTGGCCAGGTGGCTGGACCAGTGTGGCAGCAGGGGGCACCTCTGGGGAGGGCAGCGGCCTGGGGGAGGGGAGCTGAGGCCAGCTGGACCGGGGGGTGTTGTTACCCCCTCCACCTCTTTATCACTTCTGATTGAGGTGCTGGGCATTTGCTCAGAGCCAGGGAAGGGGCTTCGGTTTTCCCTCCCTGATGGAATCTCCCAGCCTTGCATGCTGGGAAGGCCCTGTTTTGAGCCAGGTCCTGGGTGTCTGGATACCGGATACCTGGGTTCCTCCCCTTGGGTAGGAATTAAAACTCTTAACTTGGTACTAGACTCATGGCGAGCTGAGCTTTTGGTCAGCGTTGATTGTGGGGCTCATCCATAGCTCTAGATTTCCAGTCTCTGGGCCATGTGCTCCTGGGATTTGTGAGAAATGGAATTATATTCAGGGCTGGGTCAGGGAGAGGGTCCTGTGGTGGGAGGGGGGGAGGAGGAATTATGATTGGCTCAGCTGTAGAGTTAGAGCCTGGTGGGCAAAGGAGGGGCTGTGATGGGATCATTAGAACAATACACTCTTAGGTGCTTGGACTTGGGAGAATTGTGGACACCTCAGCTAATATTTACTGAGGACTTGATGGACCACAGCTCTTAGCTGCTTCTGAGCTCACAGCAAGTCTAAAAGGGAGAAGACCCCCTAGGATCCCCATATTCTAGCAAATGAGGAAACTGAGGCTCAGAGAGGGGTATTTCTTGCCCAAGGTCACACAGCTAGGGAGCAGGAGAGCCAGCTGAAAGTCAGGCCAGGCTGACCCTCTCCAACCCCACCTATGCTCTTGACCCTGGTGTTGCATCAGGAAAGCCACCCCCATCCAAGACATAAAGGCAAATAGATCTGGAAGTACCTTACTGACAGTACCTGGAGTATCTTGATTTGGAGGACTCTCAATCTGGGTTCCATGCAGAGGGAGGGGAACCTAGCACACTGTCCACACCCCTATCTCTCTAGGTGGCTGCTAAGCCTTCTACCCATTTAGACCTTGGCCCCCTCTTCTGTAAGGCAGGAAAAGGGGATCACGCATGGGACCCAGGAGCCTGGGCCCTGGCACAGAAACCCACTCAGTTATCAAGAGCTGTTCCGATTATTAAACCAATCGTTTTTCTTGAAAGCCTCTATCTCCCACTCCCTGGGTTTCTGGATTGAAACCCCAGCTCCACCCATTCCCAGCTGTGTGACCTTGGGGAAAGGTCTCTTTGCCTCAGTTTTCCCATCTGGAAAATGGAGGTCTTATTTCCTGTCTTGAAGGAAAGTTGTGAGAGGGAGCTGAGCGTGGCGGTTGGCAGGTGCCTAGCACACTGAATTGGGTCACCTGCTCAGCAAGGCCTTCCTAACCCCAGTATAAAATAACACTCCCCCGTCCATCACTCTGCTCTACCTTTTACCTTTTCTTGAAGATTTTTCAAACACAAAGAAAATCCCCAAGTACTTATCATCCACTGCACGGATTTTCCTTGCTTCTTGTCTGTCCACCCACCTCTCTGAACACCAGCTTCCTGCGGGCAGGGAGTCTTGCCTCTTACTGCTGCGTCTCAGCTCCTGGAATAGAGCCTCTCCCCCAGCAGGTGTCCAGCCGGCAGCTGTGAGCAGCAACTGCTCTGACTTGCCTGACACGCTAACCCCTGGCCCTTCTCTTCTCTGCAGAACGCGAGGACCTGAAGGCCTTGAGCTGCCTCCGCTGCGGCCGACAGTTCACGGGAGCCTGGAAACTGCTGCGCCACGCCCAGTGGGACCATGGACTGTCCATCTACCAGACGGAACCCGAGGCCCCAGAGGCCCCGCTGCTGGGCCTGGCCGAGGTGGCTGCTGCCGTGTCGGCGGTGGCGGGGCCAGAAGCCGAGGCCAAGGGCCCCCGGCTGGGTCCCGCCCGGCGGAGCCCCACCTGCCCCGTGTGCAAGAAGACCCTCAGCTCCTTCAGCAACCTGAAGGTGCACATGCGCTCGCACACTGGCGAGCGGCCCTACGCCTGTGACCAGTGTCCCTATGCCTGCGCCCAGAGCAGCAAGCTCAACCGCCACAAGAAGACCCATCGGCAGCTACAGCCCCAGAGCCCCTGCGTGGCCGATGCCAGTCAGGAGCAGGCCTCCGCCGCCCCTCCGGAGCCGGCCGCCCACGCCGCCGCCCCGGCCAGCATCCTCCCGTGCAGCGGCGGAGAGGGGGCCGGAGCAGCCGCCACGGCGGGGGTCCAGGAACCTGGGGCTCCTGGCGGTGGGGCCCAGGCGGGCCCCGGCGTGGACAGCTGGGGAGCTGACACCAAGGAGCAGAGAACTGACCCCGAGAAGAACCAGAAGACGTCACCCAAGAAGACGCTGAAGCCAGCGGGCAAGAGCCGGGGGCCCGGGCCCGGGGGCAGCTGCGAGTTCTGCGGGAAGCATTTCACCAACAGCAGCAACCTGACGGTGCACCGGCGCTCGCACACGGGCGAGCGGCCCTACGCCTGCGAGCTCTGCTCCTACGCCTGCGCCCAGAGCAGCAAACTCAACCGCCACCGCCGCATGCACGGCCTGGGGCCTGGCGGGCCCCGCTTCAAGTGCCCCCACTGCTGCGTGCCCTTCGGCCTGCGGGCCACCCTGGACAAGCACCTGCGGCAGAAGCACCCCGACGTGGCTGGGGACGCCTGAGCCGCGGGAATGCCCCCTGCGGTCCCCCGCACTGCTGTGAACCACTTCTGTGACCTCCCTGTCCTTCCCCCGCGAGTAAATCCTCCCTCCCCACAGTTACACACGCGTTTGGACTCTGGCTTTCTTGGGGTGTCTGAGGTGGGGCGGGAGGCTTCACTCCTTGGGGTGGACAGCTGGACAGACCGGTTTGGAACGAGGGGGTGAGGGGAAAGGCCAGCACCCAGTGCCCGGGGCACAGCACGACTGGCACCGAAAGCTGTGCTCCCGGTTCCTGATGTGGGTGTGGGCGAGGCCAGGGCAGGGGCCGAGGCAAGAGCGGGGAGAGGCCTGGACCTGTCAGCACAGGTCCCTGGGCAAAGTCCTGGCCCATCCTCCCCACGCTGGACGCTCAGCCCTTTTCCCACCGCGTCGCGCCCCTGCCCTCACTGAGAGTGGCAGGAGTTCTGATTACCAAGGAGCCGCCAGTTCAATGCCCAGACGTGGGCGGGACCTCCACCTGGGCCACAGCTGAACCCACCAAGCTCCTTCCCCAGCTGGCCTTGGCTGGTGGGCACTGGGGTTTGGGAGCCCTGCACCAACCACACAGACGACACGGAGGCCAGGTGAAGAGAATTAAATAACGTGTGATTTTATTTCATTAGAGATAAAACCAGCAGCATCACAGCTTGAGCCCTCGCCCCACCCCCTCATCCCTCTGCCCCCCCACGCTTCTGCCTAATGTCGGTAATGGGGGCTTCGGGATCTGGACCTTGAGCGCCTGGAGAGAGAAAGGGGAGAGAGAGGCCCCATGAGGGTTGGGCAGGAAGCAGGGAGCCCTGCTGTGTAGGCACGTGCACACATACACCGACATGCTTGGGACCACTGGGGCTTCAGCGATGGGGAAGTCAGCTGCAGAGAGGGATGTTCCCGAGGGGTGAGGCCAGGCCCTACGACTGGAGGGGACTGGAGGGGGCTGGGTCGGGACGGAGCAATCAGGGCTGGGACCTCCTGCCAAAGGGCAACTGTGATTTCCCAGGGAGCTGGGCCAGCCTGCTTATTACCTTCGGGAAGAGCTGTATTCTCGACCTGGAAAGAAAGGACGGGTGAAAACAAAGCAAGTGCCCAGGACCAGGAGTGCGCTCCAGGGCTGGGCTTCCAGTGTCTCCAGCTAAGGCAGCGCCTGCGCTTCCGGCCCGTCCGCTGCTGGATGCTACCTGTGCCCCTTGGCCCACACCCATGCGCTGGGAACGAGCTTTTCTTCCAATTCCTGTAAGTCCCTTGTGGCTGAAGCAATCACCGTGTGTTGTGTGTGTGACTAAAAAGTTTTAATTTGTAGAAGGCTGATGTGGAAAATGTACCATGGTTTTTTTGTAACCCAGTTTGACATCTCTTCTTTTTTTTAATGCCACAGAGCCTCCAGCCCGGCTCTCCAGACCAAGCGACCACAAGGACACTCACTGTAACGGGGGGAGGGCGAGCGGCTCTGCCGGCTGTACTGGCGTTCCCATTCTTCTCTCTCCTTCTCTCGGCGTTCCCGTTCCCTGCACGGGGAAGGGGAGGCAAACCAGGGGAAGGGGTGGGCATTCAGCCGGCGATAACACTGAACTGAACTCCACGGCTGGCTGGGTCCCTGTCAGGGCAGGTGCTGGGAGGCCCTGGCTCCCAGCGCGGGGCTGGCTTGCATTCAGCCGTTCCGTTCGGCAAATGTTGATCGAGCACCAGTGTTCTAGGGGCAAAGCACACAGCAGGAACCCAGCAGCCAGACCCGACTTCTGAATGGGGACACGAACAAGAACGGGAGAAGGACACAGACAGTGCACACTGGGATGCCAGGTGCAGATTAGTGCTATGAAGAAAAGCGGAGTGGGGCTGGAGGATGTTGTGTTTTGGGGTGCTACTCCACACAGGATGGTCAGGAAGGACCCCTGGGTTCAGCAAGGGAGGGAAGTGGGTGGGTATCTGGGGAACAGCAGAAAAGGTAACCCAAGCTGGAGGCTGGCGGAGCTGGGAGGAGGTCACAGTGGCCGAAGTAAGCTGGGGATGGGAAAGAGACTGGGGGACAACATGAAGGCCAGGCGAGGGCTTTGATTATTTTCATCCACCCAGAAGGATAGGCCAGGGCTCTGGATCAGAGCAGGTGGTGGGGAACGCAGGGCAACCCAGAGGCAGGTGGGAGGGAAGGGGTCTTACTTCATACGGATCTTGCGGGCCATGGCTCGAAGCTCGTCTTCCCGCTCCTACGGCAGGGATGGCAGAGATGGCAGGATGGCAGTGAGGGCAGGGCCGGGCCAGCACCCTGTGTGAGCCCTATGCCCTCACCCCAACCTGTACCTGGCGCTCGTGCTCCTGCTGGATCATCTTCTCCTGAGCTGCCTTCTTATCCGCCTTGACTGTGGGGAGGGAGAGACACGGTGGCTGAGGGGTGCCCTCAAGCCCCCGCCCCCCGCCCCCAAGATGCGGAAGCTGAGCTCAGAGAGGTCAACCAGACTGCCAAGGCCCTAAACGTGGTGGCCGCAGGGCAGGTGCACACCCACTCCTCCCCAAAGGGCCTCCTATCTGGCAAAGGGCAGGGCCTCCCCATGGTCAGGCCAGAAGGAAGAGGGGCAGGGGAGCCCTGGAGGGGCAGGTGGCGGGACATACACTGCCTGTTCAGTGCCTTCTGCATCCTCAGCTTCAGCTTCTCCTGTGGCGTCAGCTTGGGCTGGGGAGGGGGAGAAGAGGCAGGAGACCGGGTGGGTGTCCCGGAGCTTCCACAACCCACCTCATCCGAGAGCCTGGGACTTGCGGGGGCACGTGTGTAGGACTGGCGGGCTGTGGAGACGGGCCACGAGGGTCTGGGAGCCCCAGTGGACAGCTGAGGAGGGCAGGGAGGCACAGATCTCAATCCCCGGGGCTGGATCTCCCGGCCCACCCGGGCCCCCCTGCAGGCCCACCGGGCCCAGCTCTTGGGCACTGCTGCTGGCGGGAATTACACGGGCGAGTTCCAAATTCTTACTGACTTTGGCAGCTCCTGTCTCTTTACCAGCGGCAGGTTCGGTCCTGGGAGAAAGAAAAACCAGCTGCCACCTTTGACCCCACGCGCCCTCAGCACTGCCCTCAGAGCAGACAGCCAAGGCCGTGGTCCCCTAACACCCCGCAGGGAGAAACCAGGTCCCTCCTGGATCCTGCAGGACAGGGCCATGTCCCCCTCTGACCCCCGACCCAAGGCAAGGGCGTGACTCCTCAGAGCCCCCAAGGGCAGAGCTGTGGCCCCCTCAGACCTCCCAGGACAGGACCAAGTTCCCTTCAAAAAGAGCACAGTGGAGTCACCCTGCTCACCCGAGCTCACAATCCCCTTCCCCCAGCCCTGCCCCCGCTCACTTTTTCAGCTTCTCGCCCACAGCGGGGGACGCTGCCGGCCTGCCCAGCTTCTCCCTTGGGGGCGACGGCGAGTGACTGCGGCTGCGGCTCTGGCTGGGGCTGCGGCTCTGGCTGGGGCTGCGGCTCTGGCTGGGGCTGCGGCTGCGAGTCAGGCTGCGACTTCGGGACGGGCTGAGGGACCAGCTGCTGCGGCTGTGGCTACTGCTGTGGTGCCGGGGACCCCGGCCGCCCCGCCTGTACCGGTCCCCTGAGCGGGAGCGGCTCCTGGGGGTGCGGTGAGGCAGGAGAGAGGCCGTGAGGCTCCAGGGACCCCATGTGCGCAGCGCCCCACCCGGGCACTGAATCTACGAGCCTCCTCCGAGGCCCTGGGGTCCTTGTGTCTCCACTCCTCTCCCGCTACTTTCCTCAGAAATCCTCCCTGGCCTCCCTCAGTCTCTAAACAGAGACCGCCCTCTAGATACACCGGCCCTAAGATGGGCCTTCACTTCTCACTAGACACCCATTCACCCACTTCCCTGAGAGGTGACCTCTGGGAGGGCAGAACTTGGCTGGGGGCCCCCCCTTGTATGCTCACCGCCTCCTCACCTTGCCAGGTCCAGGGTCTCGCCACCAGTGGGGACGGACCCCCCCACCCCCACCCCGCAAGACTGCAGCACAGACCCACAGGATCCAGTCTGGGGACGTGCAAGCCCCATCCTCTATCTGCTCAGGACCCTCAGGCTGGCCTCAGAGATGTGACCAGGGCCCCCCTCCAACCCCAGTCTTTCTCCTGACATCGCCCTGTGTCAGGCTCCAGGCAACGACCCAGAAGCCAAACCAACGCCACACACTGATTCTGGTGGGACTGTCCTGGGTTTTTACAAAATTCAAATTTGGTGGCAATATTGAGAAAACAAGAGCTGTCCTTTAAAAATCCAACCCAACTTCTCTTGAAAAACCAGAAGACTGAGCAACACCACGCCTGCCACTGAGTGGCCAACGAGCCCAGCAGATGGGACGTGTGCTCCCGGTTCACCGGGGCCCACGCGGCCCCTCTATTTTACCTGCTAGACCTTGTAGGTAGCTGACATTGAGATCCACACAACAATACCACGGGTAATGATGCTGATGGCAATAAAAGCACTCATCGAGTGCCAGGCCCTGCACTAAACACTTACGTAGAATTCACTTGGCACAACTTCACGACTCAGTGAAGGGGACACTGTTTCTACAGATGCAGAAACAGGCCCCGAGAGTTCACTAGCAGGGCCAGGATCCACACCCAGCCAGCTGCTCCGCAGTCCACGCTCTCACCCGCCAGGCCATGCTGCCCCTCCACAGGCAGCCCTGATCCCCTCGGGGAAGCGGACCGGAGGGACGCTCCCGGCCCTAGGTGACTTTACTCCTGCCCCACGTGCAGCGCTTGCCTCACGCCCCGCCTTCTCTCAAAGGGCCGCCTTGACTTTCCGGCCCCTACCCACGGAGTGCCCCAGTCCTAAGGGTCGCCAGCTGCAAACACCTGGGGACTCCCCGTGACAAGCGTAGCTCCGTCTCCCTCCCCACTGCGTCCCTGAGAAGGGAGGCTGTGCTCCAGCCCCGGCCGCCACACCTGGAGTGAGCACATTCCTCCCCCCACCAATCCCTGGTCTCCCCTCCCAGAGCCTGGTCTCGCGGAAACGGGGCCCACGCCCAGCCCAGTCCCCACACCCCAGCCCCACGCACCTGCTTCTGCGCCGGGGCCCGTAACCGCTGCGCCGGGCAGGCGAACGGGAGTAGCGGTGTCCGTCTCGGGAGCCCCCACCTGAGTGCCGCCGGCCGCGGCTCCGGGATCTCGAGTAGCGCCGGGAGCGGGAGCGGGAGCGCGACCAGGACCGGGAGCGGGAGCGCGCATGGCGGCCAGAGCGGTAGTAGCCCCCGCCGCGGCGGGAGCGGGAGCTGGAGCTGGAGCGGGAGCGGGAGCTGGAGGTCCTCGAGGCGGAAGAGGAGGAGGAGGAGGTGGAGGAGCGGCGGCTGCAGGTGGGGCACGGAGGGCCGGTCAGCGCCGGCCCGGGCCGTGGCCCACCGCCGTCCCGAGTCCCCCCCACGGCGGCCGGGGCGTAGGGCGGGCAGCGTGAGCGTTACCGACCGGGCGCTGGCATTGCGTCCCGGTGCGGGGCCGCCTGGCTGGGGGGGCGCGGGGGGCTTCCCTGTGGCGGCCCCTGACGCAGCTGCTGCAGCTGCGGCTGCGGCTGCCTCCTCATCACTGCCCCCAAAACTGGTGATGAATGTGATCTTCTCCTCACGGCCTGGGGTCGGGGAGCGGGAGCGGGAGCGGGATTCGGAGCTGGATTCCGAGGGCGACCTACAGGGCAGGGAGCAGGGGGCTCAAACGCCAGGCTCCTGGAGCCTGTCCACCAGCTAACAGAAGCCACCACAGAGCAACAGAAAAGAGAACAGCGGAGCCCCGAGCAACAACAGACAGCGGCGCGACGACGAGCAGAGCCAATGGGCGGAAAGACACCAGCTATGCAGGGATCGGACTCCTGACCACGGAAACCTTCTCAGAACAACCAGGAAAAGGAGGAACAGAAAACTGTACTATTAAAAAGGGATGAGCACCTCTGTAATGTAACAGGAAAAGATTTCCTCAGCATAGATGTCAGGTCAGGTGGAAAGCAAGTTCTAAAGCGTTAACTGTGATATAATTCCATTTTTGTGAAAAAAAAGTATGCCTTATCCCTCATGGCGCCCACGGATTGAGCACTTACTGTGCCAGACTTTTCATCAAAAGGTGTACCTGCCTCATCTCACCTATCCTCCCAGGAGCCCCGAGGGGTCCCTCCCACACCATTCTGCAAAGGGAACTGGGGTCAGACTGGGGTCTGTCCACCCTCAAAGCCTCTGTCCCAACCACTCCCACAACCAAGAGACACGCGTGTGCAACCAGGCCCTTCTGCGCCTGTTATTTCCCAATGCTTATTTCTGGGAGTTCAGATTAAAGGGACTTGACTTCTAAGTCCCACCTTCCTGACACGTCTGGTCATTTTCCACACAAGACTACGTTAACGTTTAAATCAGAAAAAATTTTAAGGTTCACATTTAAAGGAAAAAGAAATCAGGAAAGCAGGCTAACACTCTAGAAAACAAAAAATGATTTAGACCCCCAGAACACATTCTCCAGTCTGTGATCTCAGGGCAGCCTACAGGGTGGGCCCCCTGCCCCTCCTCACCACCCCTGCCCTCCATCAGCAGGACTGCTGGGCCTTGGGAACTCACCGCTTATAGGGGTCATAGGTGGGGCTGTCTCGGCGGGCGTAGCTATGAAGAGAAGAACGGGATGGGACAGATGGGGTGGGTTTGGGATTAGTGTGCACAGAAGCAAGGCCAATCCCCAAGCTGGGCGCCCAAGGCCACACGCTGGGCACAGTGATGAGGGGGCTGCCGGCCAGGGTATGGACCCTGATCCCTCCTCCTACTCACCTCACATCTGTCCGAAGCCTGAACCTCAGCCCTGACCCACAATGTCCCAGACCCACCCTGACCCTGAGCAACAAGGACTTCAGCAGCCTCCGACCTGGCTGGCCTCTGGACCCTAGACTAGAAGCGACCCTCCTCCCACTCCAAGTCCCTGGTTCTGCTGGGTCCTGGCTTACTAATGATGATGAAGTTAAAACTAGAAGAGCCAACACGTCTTAGAGGCACACTATGCGCCAGGCACTAAGTGCTTTACTCAGTGAACTCAATCGCTCTTCCTAACAACTCTCTGACATGGGTACTGTGATTATTCACACTTCACAGCTGAGGAAACAGGCCCAGAGAGGTGAAGTCACTTGCCCAGGGCCACACAGCTCATAAATGAAAGAGCCAGGAGTCCAACCCAGGCCACGTGACCCTGAGCCCAAGCTTTTATGCACTACACTGACCTGCACCTCTACAACTCTTTAAAGAATATTTTCCAGACCGCACATCAAACCCTGAACCCACAACAGGTCCCTTAAGCTTCACAGCAACCCTCAATGACTCCCATTAAACAGAGGAGATGGGGCTTCCCTGGTGGCACAGTGGTTGAGAATCCGCCTGCCAATGCAGGGGACACGGGTTCGAGCCCTGGTCTGGGAAGATCCCACGTGCTGCGGAGCAACTGGGCCCGTGAGCCACAACTTCTGAGCCTGCGCGTGTGGAGCCTGTGCTCCGCAACAAGAGAGGCCGTGATAGTGAGAGGCCCGCGCACCGCGATGAAGAGTGGCCCCCACTCGCCGCAACTAGAGAAAGCCCTCGCACAGAAACAAAGACCCAACACAGCCAAAAATAAATAAATTAATTAATTTAAAAAAAACAAAAACAAAAAAAACAGAGATGTGTCAAAGAGGCATGGGTTTGCCTGGAGCCCCGGGCTGGGCTCTCCGCATCAGACTGCCGCATCCAAACCTGCCCGAGACCTCGCTGTGGGCACTGGCACAGCCCCTCTCCTGGGAGGTGATGGTGTCCCTTTTTCAAAAAGGAAACTGCAGCTCGAGAGAGAAAGTCACCTGCCCAAACTCTGACAGTGAGGAAGCGGCCAAGCAGCAGAACCAGGTCAGAGTCCGGGGCCAGGCCCGTGCCCCTTGGCTCTGCTCTCAACCCTTCCAGACACCCCATGCCACCTCGCCACTGGCTCCCAGGGAGCATGGCAAGCGTCCCGAGTCCAGCAGGGTGAGGGGAATGGCTGGCAGGGCAGGTGTCCACACGCCCCTCACAGCCACTCCTACTCCAAACCTTCCCTATTCACTGCCCTACTAGGAGGTAACTGCCCGCAAGCGGCAAGCTTGCCCCCAAAGTCTTCCTGAGCCCCGGCTCCTCCCCCAGAGCCCTGAAAGACTGGTGCTGGCAGGGTGGGGGCATGGGGCAGAACCCATCCTACCTGGGTGGGCTGATCTTGCGGCCCCTTAGCCGCTTCTCCCGGAACTCCCTCCGCTGGCGCCGGGAGCGACGGCCCTGGAGCAGGGTGGGTACGAGGCTGGTGAGGGTGTGCCTTCCAGGAGACACACACCTGCCCTGCCACCCTGGCCCAGCCCTCACCGAGTACATGGCCTTCTCCTCCTCAAGGGCCTTGGCGTGTTTGATGGCCTCTGCCTCCTCCTTGTCTTTCCGGAGCATCCTGCAGAGGGGCACGAGGGGCACGATGGAGGAGGGGCCAGGCCACAGGCAGAGTCACTGCAGGAAGTGAGGAACCCCAAGCCATCCTGGGGGTCTTGCATTCATTTAGCACTATTACTGAGCACCCACTGCATGCCAGGTGCTATTTCAGGTATTAGGGATTATTGAAAACAAACAAAAATCCCCACCCTCTTGGGCTACCATTCTGGGGAGAAGAGACACAATGACCAAGGTCACATAACATGGTATGTTAGATGGTGAAAGCCTCGATGGGAAAGTAAATCTCGGAAGGGGGAAGGAAGTCCAGGGAACTGGTAGAGGCTGCTGCAGCCTTCAACAGGGAGGTTGGGGAAGCCACCCAGAGAAAAGTGACAGCTGATGAGAAACCTGGGGGAGTGAGCCGCGCAGGTGCCGACAGAGCCAACGGCACACTGAGCGGCCCCGAGGTCAGGTGGGGCCTCAGGCATCAAAGGGGTAAAGAGGCCATGGAGGCTGGGCAGGGGTGGAACGTGTGGGTAGAAGACCAGACAGGTGAGACTTTGCGGCCATGGTGAGGAGGCTGGCTGCTCCTGAGTGAGGTGGGAGTCATGGAGGGTTCTGGGCAGAGGACGCTGTGTTCAGACTCGGGAGTACTCAGACTCCAGCTCAATACCCTGTCAGATGGGACCGGTCTATGTGCTCCACACCGGTGTGGCACAGGGCAGAGGCTCAACCAGCAACTGCGAGTGAATGATCCAGGGGGCGAAGCCTCTCCACTGGAGGGCGCTGTCCACCAGGCCCAGGAACCCCGGGAGTTTCCAGGGGTCAGATGGCCTCAGGTCACACAGCTGGGGGCAGCCTCCACTTCGAAAAGGCCGGTCACAAGTACCCACCCCACGAGCTCAGGAGCCTCTGTATGTCATGCCCTGGCGCAGGGCCAGGCACACAACTGCTCGGGAAGAGGGGTAGCAACATATGCCAGGTCCACAGGATGTGGAGGGGCGTCAGCCCGCCGGCCTCACCTGACGAAATCGCCATCGGCCATGCCATAGGTCGTGGCCTGTTTGTTGAGATCTGCCACCTGCTCCTGGTTCAGTTCGTCCACGTCCACCTCCACGTCTACACCAAGAGAAAGGCTGTCAGGGACCAAAGCCGAGCGGGAGGAAGGGGAGAAGGGGCAGTGCCCTGGGAGTTGGGGGCAGGGGTGCCCACCAGACCGCAGGCCTCTGCAGGGAGGGAACGAGTCAGCTCATCTCGGCATCCCCAGGCTGGCACAGGGCTTGGCCAGAGGCAAGCACAACAAACGGTGGGTGGGGGCGGGGAGGGGTGTGTGATGTGGAGGAAGTAAACAGGGGAGTGAACGGGGGACGGACAGAGGGCGGCTGAAGATCTAGGTGGGCGGGAGGCAGGGGGTTCGGGTCACAGGCACTCAGAAGCCAGATGCTTGATGGCTCAGTGGAAGGTGGGACGGACGCTTCACATATGTCTGAATAAGTCTGAATAAACAGCGGGTGGGCTGAGTGAGAAAGGGATGAGAGGTGGAGGGAGGATAGGCATTTAGGTGGAGGTGGGCGGCAGCACGGGGGATGAGGCTCTATACTGGAGGAACACTTGTTTTCCAGAAGAGAGAGAAAGAGAAGGGGAGGGAGAGACAGAGAGGCTGACACAAGCAAGGAGGACAGACTCAGAACCTAGGTGGGGACAATATCACAGAAGCAGAGTCCTAGAAACGAAGGAGAGAGACACAGAAGGGGAGGCTGGACCAGGAGGACATGAGTGAGACGGGAGGACAGCAGCGCCCTGGAGCAGGGGCGGGAGAGGCGGGGCTCGTAAGCACAGGGCACCCCACAGAAGGGGAGGGACGAGACACGAAAACGACGCCCAGGGACTGTGGGGGGGGGAGGGCAGAGAGGGGACCCCACCGATGTCGGGGATGACCTCATCTTCGTCCGAGTTGCTCTCCTCCTCGGCCGGTGACTCCTCCTCCTCCGGCTTCTCTGCCACCTTCTCCACCTCGGCCACCGTGCTGTCCTCATAGGTGTAGCCAATGGAAGCCTTCTTCTCTGCCAGCCTGGGACAGGGGAGCCATGAGCCAGGGAGGTGCGGGGCGGGGGTGGGGGCGGAGACCATGGGCAGGATGCAGCCCAGGCCAAGCCTCGAGGGCCCGCACACCGCGCTGCCCGCACGCCGCCCTCCCAAGTTCCAGGGCAGCTCGGCGCCCTTGCCTGCAGACCCTCACTCACGCTCTCCCTCAGCCTAGAACCCTCTGTGGCCACCTCCCACCAGCTCTTCCCTCCTCCTCCAGCCCCAATGCACCATCCTCCAGGAAGTCCTCCCTCAGGCGGGATCGAGCACCATCCTCAGCTCCCCAGCCCCACTCACACTGGATCTGTCTCCCCCCGCCCCAGACTGTGAGTTCTGCAAGGGCAGGCCCGAGTTATCCTGGGTAACAGCACGGCCCAGCCTGGTCCAGAACGGCGCAGGGGCCTAGTGCATGTCTGCTGCTGAATTTGGTCAACATTCCCTGACGCCGTCCCAGTGCCAGCCTCGTCCTGAACGGGGGGGGGGTCAGGGATAAGGATCAGAGTCATCAAGAAGCTCCCGCCACACCGTGAATACTCTTCAGGTGGAGGGAAGCAGCAAGCGCTGAGGACCGCAGTGGGGGAACTGCTCAGCAGCAGGTGGTAAGGAGGCAGGGCTCCAGGCCCGCTGGGGGACAAGTGGAGCAGCGGCTGTCCTGGCGAAGGGGGGCCACTCCTCAAGGGACACAGCCTGGAGAGGTCCCCCTCCAGAGCGACATCAGCCGCTGCTGGCCACAAGCTGACTGCACGGCAGCAGAGGACAAGCACTTCACAAGCTCCGTCTCTGGTAGTCCTGGAAAGTCCAGGCAGGGGGCACTGCTGCCAGCCCCCTCACAGGGGAGCACGCCAAGGCTCGGAGGGAAGTCCGCACCGGCAGGATTCAAACCCAGGCCTGTCCAGCCCAGGGCCTGCTCTAACTCCCTGCTCTAACTCACCTCCTACCATCCCACGGGTTGCAAACGCAGTGTAGAGGTTTGTCATTAAACCCTTCCCGTCCAGCTGCTGCTTCCTCCTCTAAACATTGAGCAATCGAGCGCCTACCCTGTGCCGACCAGCAGTCCCGGCTCTGGGGAGCCCCAGGTGGACGGGATGGACGAGGCTGTGCCCTGTGGGGCTCACGGTCCGCCTGCCTCCCTCAAGCCCACGCTGCCCCAGACCCCGACTCACTTCTTCTTCTCATCCTCACTGGGTCTCTGGAGGCCTCCGTATAACTCGTCAATGTAGATCTGGTACAGGCACTGCTCCTCTGAGACTGGGGCAAGGCAAGAGGCACGTGGGTCAGAGGGGGCTGGGGACACTGGGAATTCAGGGGGTACACGAGAACGCAGTGGGGGGCGCGTAGGAGGGCAGGTGTGACCCAAGCACAGCCGGGTGCAGAGTCACGGATTCCTAGATAATCACACCGTGTGTGGTGAGGACACAGCAGCTGCAGGAGGGCCCTGGTGACACCACTGACTCGCCATGCAACCCTGATCAAGGAACTGAGCCACTCTGTGCCTCGGTTTCCTTTTCTGTAAAATGGGACCACTGGCAGAACGAGCGCGTTGTATTCCGGCGCTGCTACTGTTACCACTGTTAGGAAGGTCTTCAGCTGGACCCCTCAGAACGACAAAGCTATCCTGAGCACTGGACGTCAGTCACCTGGACCCCACGGGCCACTCCACTCTGTGCTCTGTGGGCCAGTTTAAATTAAGCGCGGTTAATCTGGGCTCTCGTTCATCCACAACACGCAACTCGAGGAGCTCAGCAACGTACTGGAGCCTCCCCGGGTCTTCCCGCAGTGAGACGTGCCCGAGTCCCGGTGGGACCCTGGGCAAGTCCCCTTGCCTCGGTGGGCCTCAGCTCTTCTATCTGTAAAGCGAGGTGGGTGGGCCGGGCGAGCCCAGGCGTGCCACAGTACAGCCCTCCCCGCAGCCTCCGCGGTTCTGCTGGTAGTCTACAAAGCCCCGCTGACCTGCCTCACGTGAGCCCCAGCCACGCCAGCCTTCTCTGTCCCCCCAGGCCACCCGCCTCCTTCCCCCACAGGGCTGTCCTCGTGGCCCGGAGTCCGACGGCCTCTCCTCACTGGGGAAATCTTGCCCACCCTTCCCTGAGCCAGCCTCGGCCAAGCACCTCAGAACAGCACACATCTGTCGTGACGGCGCCTTAGCTTGTGACTACCACCTGCTTTCGTGATTACGTGGCTCCCCCACTAGACCCCTGCTCCCAGAAGAGTGCCTGACACACCACAGGCGCTCAGGAACTGCGGGAGTGAATGAATGAATACAGAGTCAGAACTGAGGGAAACCCTGGCTCCATCACCAAGAATCTCTGTAGCCTGGGGGGAAGGCAAAAACAACAACAGCATCAACGATGACGCGTTCCCCCTGATTCTAAGGCCTCAGTGATTGCCAAAATCTGACAATCTCTGATTTTAGAGATGCTAAAACACCTATTTTAGAAACAAAGAAATACGGAGACAGTGAACCCACAGGGAGGGCTGACTGCCAGGCGCAGTGCAGGGCCTTATGCACTCCTCACCGAACCCTCACAACCACCCCAAGGGACAGAAACCACCTTTATCACCCTTCTCCAGGACGAGACCGACACCTGCCAGGCTAAGGGACGAGTGTGTGGCCCTTAATTTCACAGGGAGAGCCTGGGAGTGGGGGGTCTCAAAGTCCTTCTCAGAAGGCGAGCTGAAGTTCAGAGCTGTCCAGCAAGAGGCAGCAGTGCTTAAGGGCAGGGTGAGAACCCCAACTCCTTGGACATGGTGTCCCCCCCCAACCACTGAGCCTCGATGTCCTCATCTGTAAAATGGGGGCATCACCCTTATCTTGCTGGGAGGTTATGCAGATGTACTGAGATAACAGAGACGAAAAACTCTAAGTTTGTCAGGGTCTGAACCGCCACAAGCCCAGAGGGGAAAAGTCTCTAAACCTGTTTTCTCATTTGTGAAGTGTTAACGGTGATGGCTTGGGAAAAGAACACTGGACATATATGAACGCTTGGCAAACTGTCAAACTCTGTCTAAATATTCATTTAAAACAAGGAGAAATTTCCTTTCCAGAGCTAACATTCTGACCCATGCAGGCGGGGGAAATACACAGAGGAAAATAATGTATTCTTGCTATTTTCACCAATTTTTTAGGAAAAAAGACCACAGAGTTAGAGGGCATGGGATGTGGAAGTGACTGTGGTAGGACCATCTAGTTCACCAGACATCTCCTGTACCAATTCCAGAGACAGAGGGCCCCGAGAGAGAAAGGGATGTGAACAGAGTGGGTCCATGACAGAGCTGGGACCAAAACCCAAGGCCCCTTAGTAGAAAGTACTGGGATAACTTTTCTTCCCAACCTTGTTGAGGTCTTCCAGTCTCCAGGGACACCCTCCGCCCCTCCCGCCAAAAAAACCCACTCCCCCGCCACCCCAGGTCACTCACTGCCAGCAAAGTCGTTCTGCACCAGGCCTCGGTAGCGCTCGTAGTTACATTTCCGCTCGTCCGACTCCTGTTCTGGGGAGCTTTGGGGGAGGTCAAGGTCTTGAGACCACAGGGAGAGGGTAGACCCCCATCCCAAGCCAGCAGGAAGGGGGATGAGGGGCGGGGGGGCCTCCCCACGTGCACACCTCCTTCCTTCCCAGGACGGTGACAGGCAGGCCAGGGCTCAGGAAAGAAGAGGTGCTGCTGGGTAGGACTCCCTGACTGGCAACCCCTGGGGGAGGCAGCTTACATGGTGGTGAGCAGAGGCGGGGTGTAGTCAGGGATGTGGTCCAGGTGGGCGCGGACATCGAAGCGGTCAATCATGTTGTTGGTGTCCCCCTGCCAGGGCATCCTGAAGTGGGGAGCAGGGGAGCAAGGAGCCTAGGGTCCCCACTGCCCAGGACACAAAGTGCCTGCTCCCTGCCACCTCACGCTTGGGAGTCTGGCCCCAGCCCCTCTGATCCCCATGCCAGCCCCACCCTCACCCCCCACCTCTCAGTCCCTTATGCCACCAACCCCCCCACCAAATCTACATTCAGGCTCCTGACATGAATAGGGCCCTGGGGAAACTGGGGCCCTGTTTTTCAGAACCAAGCAAGAGTGGAGAACTCGAACCAGGTCCTAGGGGCCGCCTTTATAAGTCCAGTCACCCCAAAACACCCCCTCCGGCAACCTACTCTCTGCTGCATCTGGGCCTCTGGCCCCGGCCCCACTCATTCCCCTCTAAGTCCTCCTCCAACCACTACACCACGGGGCCTTTATCCCAACTGCTGCCGTACAGCCTTAGCTAGTGACCTTCACCTTCCCATGCAGGCCAAAGCTTCCCTGCCTGAGACTCCGAAGGTCTGTACCCCAGGTCCCTTTGGACCCCCAACCCTCAGTCACAGATACTACCCTACCACCAGACCCAGTCTTACATGTTAACGGGGCTCTCGGCGGCCAGGGCAACTGCAGAATCCAGGTGCACCTTGCAAGCTCGACCATGCACCTGCAGGAACTGGGCTGGGTCCTTCTTCTGCAGGGAAGGACAAGATGGAGGTCACCACCCAACGGAGCCCCAAACCCTGCCACTCACACACAACCAAGTTAGCAGCAGGCTCACCTCTGATGCCAAGCAGGCCCTACTTCAGAGGTAAAAGAACCTACACAAGGCTGGCAGCACTAACGGGGGCCACCTAACCTCTGGGGACAGGGGAAGGGTTTCCTCTCGAGGTGGTAGCAAGAGGCTCTGAGCTCTGGTCCCACCTTCCACACAGCCAGTATCAAGACCCACCTCCCTAAAATACTACCCCCAACTCTTCACCCCACCCCCACCCCAAGGCCACTCATTCAGAGGCAGGTGTGAGCACTTTGGCAAGGACCAGCCTCTAAGACACCAGGACTGCATAAGCTCATGAAAAGACAATCAATGTCACTCTTCACCAGAGACATAGCAATCAGAACTACAAGACACCACCTCACACTCACTAAGATGGCTAAAGTTGAAAGGACAGATGATAGTAAGTAATATTGACAAGAATATGCAGAAATCAGCTTCTTCAAAAAGTTAGACGAAGAACTGCCATATGACACCCAGCAATTCCACTCCTAGGTATATACCTGAAAAAACTAAAAACAGATACTCAAATGCTTGTACACAAAAGTTCACAGCAGCACTACGCACAATAGCCAAAAAGTGGAAACAATCCAAATGTCCATCAATGCAAGATAGATAAACAAAACATGGCATATCCAGACAATGGAATATTGTTTGGAAGTAAAAATGGAGTACTGATCTACACTACCACATAGATGAGCCCTGAAAACACTACACTAAGTGAAACAAGTCAGTCACAAAAGGCCACATATTGTATGATTCCATTTATGTGAAATGTGCAAAACAGGCGAATCCATAGAGACAGAAAGTAGACTGGTGGCTGCCCAGAGCTGAGGGGCGCGGGGAACGGACTGCTCATGGGTATGGGGCTTCTTTTGGGGGTTATGAAAATTTTCTAAAATTACATTGTGGAGATGGTTGCACAACCCATAGAATATACTGAAAGCCACTGAATTGTACAGTATGTGAATTATAACTCAATAGAGCTGTTTTAAAGAAAAAAAGGTACCTAGATGGAGAATGGCCCCTGAGCACCCCCCACCACCTGATGTTACACCTTACACTCACTTATCGCCTCAGGCCTGAGGCCTCCTGTGGGTGTCACGATTCCAAGTCACCAGAACTGCATCAGGAAAGGATAAAATCTAGCAGCAGCAGCTCCCACCACTGAGCTTCCCGAGCGCTGGGCCCTGGCTGAGCTGCAGCCCCTGCCACGTCAAAGGAACCCACAGGAGCCACGAGCCGGGCTGCTGGTGCCCCCCACTAAACCCCGGCCACACTCCCAGCACCACCTCCCCAGAGCCCAACCCCTTCCCATCCCACCTCCCCCGCCCCCCAGCCCTGCCACCTTCCCCAACCACTCGGTGGCCTCCTGGCCTCCTCCCCACTCCCTGCTACCACCCTGGCCCTCTGCAGCCCATTTTCCGCGAGGCAGCCTGAGGGGTTCTGCTAAAACCTATCAGGCCACGTCCGCCTGCTCAGAGCCTCGCCGCCCCGGCCTGGCCCTCTCTGACTTCTCTCCCCCGCCTCTGCTCCAGGCGGCCGGCCTCCAGGCCACAGCACACTCACTGCTCTCGCCCGCTTTGCCCCTCACTTATTCCCCGTCTCCTTCTAGCCGCCCTCCTTATCACCTCTGCCTGAACAGCTACCCCCCAACCCGACTGCCTCTAGCTCCTTAACCACACCGTCTGCTTCAGAGCACCGCCCACCACGGGTCACCTGTCTCCCACACTAGACCGCAGCTGCCGCGACGCAGGATCTGTCTTGCTCACTGTTGCGTCCCCAGCGCCTAGAGCAGGGCCCGGCCCACAGCAGGCGCTCAGGAACACTGACCGAAGGAAAGAGAACGAACCCTCATGGACAGAGGAGGAGGCCGAGCCCCTGCAGGAGAAAACCATCAGCATCAAGCTCCCGCGAGCCCGCACTTGCTCGCTCTGCCTCCACCTCCCGCCCCAACCCCCAGGTGGCCGGCGAGCAGGCGCTGAGAAGGACGCTCACCAGTGACCACAGCTACCACGGGGCTGCTACCTGTCCTGCGCTCACTAGGTGCCAGGCTCCAGGCCGTTCTCCCTCTCCTCTCACGCCTGAAGACGCTGAGGGTGGGGTACATCCGAGCCCACGGGGTCCAGCGGGGTGGCGCTGCTGGAATCCCACTCCTCACCCCGCACCTCACCTGCCTCCCTCAGTCCCTCACCTCGGGCCACACAGCGCCCTCGGCCCCGTGACCGCCCCAGCCAGGTCTAAGGCCAAGAGCCCCTCGCGTTCTGAGGCTGCGCCAGGCCAAATGCCCAGCTCCCACAGCCAAGACTCACGTGGGACACTGTTTGCAGGATGGACTTTGGCCTGTAGCGTGAAGCCACTGGCAGTGCCAGCACCACAACAAGGAAAAAAGCATTGGGCGGGGAGTAAAAACCAGGGTCCATGGACTGGCTCTGTTGGGAGCGTCTGGAAAAGTCAAGGAACCGGACGTAAAGCCAGGAGCTGGGGACTTCCCTGGTGGTCCAGCGGTTGGGATTCCGTGCTCCCAATGCAGGGGGCCCGGGTTCGATCCCTGGTCGGGGAGCTAGATCCCGCATGCATGCCACAACTAAGATCCCGTGTGCCGCAACTAAAGAGCCGGTGCAGCCAAATAAATAAATATTAAAATAATAATAATAATAATAAAAATAAAAGCCAGGCGCTGAACTAAGTGCTTTATGTACATCTCAAACTTCTCCATCATGGGAGAAAGGTGCTGCTCGCACCCCCATGTCCCACGAGGGAACTGGAGCGCAGAGTGCGGAGGCTCACTTTCTCCTGATCACACCAGCCATAAACAAACTAGGATCTGAGCCTAAATGGTCCTGACTCCAAAATCCTTTTTTTTTTTTTTTTAAGTGAAAGGTACAGTAGCGTTAATTATATGCACCTTGCTCTGCACCGGATCTCTAGAACTTTTCCAGCTTACAAAACCGAAACGCTATACCCAATGAACAACTACTCCCCTTTTCCCCTCCCGCAGCTCCTGGCAACAACCATTTTCTGTTTCTAAGGTCTTGACTGCTTCTAAGACCTCATACACGTGGAATTTTGCGGTGTTTGTCTTTTTGTGACTGGCTGATTCCACTAGACATAATGTCCTCAAGGTGCCTCCACGCAGTAGCATGTGACAAGATTTCATTTCTTTCTAAGGCTGAATAATATTCCACTGTATGTAGGGACCACTCTTCTTTACCCATTCATCAGCTGATGGACATTAGGTTGTTTCCACATCTTGGCTATGGTGAATCACACTCCAACGAACATGTACAAATATTTCTTCAAGACCCAAAATCTATTCTTAACCATTGGATCATTACATCTCCAGGATCAGAGTGGGTCAGAGGAGTTCATGGAGTCTTTCACTCACTCATTCAACTGTTAAGCAGGCACCGACTCCAGGTGCAGGCGTTGTGCTAGGGCCATGGCAGTGACCGAGACGCCAGCCCGGCCCTCAGGGCTCACAGTCCAGTGTGGGGGACAGACCCATCCCCCACAGTGACGACCTAGAGTGGGCAGTGCTGGGATAGGGGAGCCAGGGGATGCGTCATTTAGCCTGGGCCCTCCTGGAGAAGGAGATGCCGGAGCTGAGATCTGTTTTATTTCCCACTTTCACATCAACAGGGAATTGTTTCTTTATCCAAACCACTGATCAGAAGAAAGCTGACAAGGACAGGAGAAATGACAGAACTAGGGTCAGCTAGGGAGAGAAAGCAGGCAGCGAGGACAGATCAGCAGAGAAACCGGCTGCCTAGACACACCTGCCCGGCCCATCACAGCTGACCTCGGCTTCTTCCACACTCGCCTCAGCCGCCTCTCCAGGCCCAAGAGCAAGATGAGAGACCCGTGTGACAGCCCCATCCCCTCCTCAAAGCAGCCATCATCCACAGCTTGGTGGCTGTGATCTGAACGCTGATCACGTTCCCGTACGGGGACAATGGCTGCTTGTACAGGCCTGCACCACAAAGCACCCCACAGACACTGTTGTATTCTTGAAGCTCTTCCCTGTCACCCTGTCATCACCACTGTCCCAAGGGGGAAAACAAAGCTCAGGGAGCTCTCCAGCTAACAAGAACAAGAGCATGGAGTCCCAGGCCTTCTAAGTGGCCCAATTCCAGCCTTTTTTCCTCCACACCATCCATCAACCTGGATGCTATTCCACCTCTACTTGGTAATAACAACAACCTCAGAACCAACAAGAGCCGGCATTTACTGAGCAAGTTACCCTGGGCAGGCCTGCCCTCGGTGGTCTCTGTGCCCAATCTCACTATATTCCAACAGCCTGGGAGAGAGGTGCCCTTGTCCCCACCATTTGTGGCAGACCATGAGTTGGCAACCAACATCCACCGCCCCTTCTTCGATAGTAATAAGACTCCTAACATAACTGGCACTAGGCCACCCAGAATACAGTCTACGCCTCTTAGCCTTCCTGGCAGCTGTATGTGACCATGGGGCTACTTTCTGGCCAGGGGGATATGAGTGGACATATCATGTGCAAACATCTAGAGACTTTCTTAACTGGCATGAGCCCCCTGGCCTCTTTTCCCTCCCTTCTTCTTCCCCGCTGGATGTAATGAAAACATGATGGCTAGAGCTTGAGCAGCCCTCTTAGACCTTAAGACAACACTGGGAAGAGAAGCCACGCATGGCTGAACAACAAAACGGTCCCTGAGCAGAAACGGCCACCTCTGGGCTTTTATGTGAAAAGGAAATAAAATTCTATCTTGTCTAAGCCATTGATGCTTCAGGTCTCCGTTATTCACAGCCAAACCTGATTTTACAGGATACATCATTTCACATGCAGAAGAGGAAACCAGGCTCAGGTATACAGTCACTTGCCTGGGCCACGTGGTATGTAAGTGGAATAGCTGGAATTGGAACCCAGAGCCCTGTGACTCCAAACTCTTAAGGACCTGGTATGGTTTGGTATTTTGCCTCCCGGCTGTGTCACCTTGGACAAGCTGCTGCACCTTTCTGAACTTCTATTTCTGCAGTAGAAAGCCCAAGTGAAGAGCTAAGAGAGGTCCAGGGTCAGAGAGTCTGGGTTAGAACGCCAGCTCTGCCCTCTCGCTATATGATCTACGCCATGACTCTCTGAGCCTCAGTTTGCTCAACTGTGAAATGGAAACAATAAAAAGCAAACCACCTCCCAGGCTTGGGGTGACAATTTGATGAAGTGAAGACGCATGTCAAGTGCTCAGCACAGTGGTTAACACATAAATGCTCAACAGCATTAACCATTATTATCAGCATCACCTTTAACACAGGGATCAATACCAATCTCTCAGGCCTGCTGAAAGGACTAGAAAGAATGTGCCGAAGTAGCAGGCACGGGGTCTGGCACACCATGAACCCTTAATAAATGGCAGCTATTCATTCCTGAGCACTGATTGTGTTCTTGGTCCACTGCTGGGGCCTCAACAATAAGCAACACAGACCCAACCCCTGCCCTTGTGGTCATGTTATAGTTATTCTGACACCACTGGAGAGGGGCTCTCTCTACAGCCCAGTGGTTCCCTCCTGGGTGACAGAAGGCAACTGAGGCGCTCTCAAAGATTCCTCTCCTAGGGTAATAGCAGCCTCTATCTCATGGGTGACTGTGGGGATTCAAAGAAATCATGCATCCAAAGCTCTTTTCAGAGCCTGGTGCCTGCGAAGGACCAATTAAAATGGTAACTGCTATGTTTTATTCATCTGTTCTTTTAAACCACGTTGGGCTCAAGCTTGGAATGCAAACATGACCCAAATACACCTAGTCCCCAATCGTACAGAGCTGGATAGGTGTATTAAATTCCACAAAGGGGAAGGACAGGGAGCTATGATGGCTGAGTATGGAGGATGAGGAAAGACTTCCCTGAGGGTTGAGATCTGACAGATGAGCAGGAGTTAATCGAGTATAGGGAAAGCTCATGCACAGGCCCTGTGGCTGGAGAGGGCTATATAATTTGGTGAGGTAAACTGGTAACTCTTTATACATCTTCTTTGGTTGTTAGAAAAAGTAGCCTAGGTATTGAGGAGGCCAGATGGCGTGAGCAAAGGACAAGGCAGAAAGCAGAGTGACAAGAGTCTGGAGGGGGTGGTAAAAGCCAGAACATGCAGGGTCTTAAAGGCTGTGTTGAGGAGCCTGGCACTAGGGGGTCACAGAGAAGTTCTGAGCAAGGGAGGGACAGGGTCAGCTTTGTGCTTTAGAAAGACCTCTCTGGCCCCTCTGAGGAGGGTGGATTAGAGGCGGCAGGACTGGAGGCCAGGAGACCAGGGAGGAGGCTGGGGCAGTGATGCAATGGTAAATGAAAACGTCTATAATAAACACCATCTAACGGGAGAACGGAACCTAGTACGCAAATGCCATTTCAAGCTGGGGTCTCAAGAGCAAGTAGTAGTTAAACAGGTGAGAGGAGGCATTACAGGTTCAATCCCTGTGGTGGCAGAGACGGAAAAAAGGCCAATGGAGCTACCTAAGGATGAAGCTGAGAGGCCAGACCACAAGGGCCTTTTATATCACAAGATGCAGTGCGCTCTTCTCTCCAAAAGCAACTGATGCATCAAAGCATCTAACAGGGGAGGGAAATGGTCAGACTTCACTTAGTAACGATGATGGCACTCCTTCGGGGTGCCAAATTAAACCTCAGGAATGCTGAGCTCTTCGGGGCACTGCGAATACAGCAATAAGCAGGACAGACAACATTCCGGAGGTGGCCAATCTTATGTCTGGACTGCTCTGAGTGTTACAAAGACTTTCCTCCTTCCTACTAACCCCAGCTCTGTACTGAGTCCACACCAAACAACACAGTATACTACAATAAACAGAATACCTCAAGTTTTTACCAATGATGACGCTCAAAAACTGGACATTCTCTTGAGGAAACTGGGCTCTGGCGTTAGCGTATTTCCAAGCCCAAATCGTACCAGGAGGACCAGGGCCCCACCCTCCAGCAGAGCTCCCAGCCCAGATTCAACGTCACTCACGATCTTTTCATAGTACTCCCGCCGCCGCTCTGCCCTCTTTTTGTAGTCGACCATCATACCTCGAAGCTTCCGCTCATGCTTCCGAGCCTCGTGCCACATCGTGGTGAGGCCAGGCCTGGGGCCTCAACCTGAGCGATAAGGAGAGGGGTGTCAGACGGGCTTTAAAAACCATATAGGCAGAATCTATGTCATCTAACAAGTTGGTGACAGAGTTGATCCTGAACAGCAGCTTCAGGGAGGGGAAGTGAGGCTGTGGAACTGTGCTCCAGATGCTCAGGTGTATCCCAGACAACTCTGATCCAGTACCCTGGGCATTCTGAAACCGCCCCCTCGGGTGATTCTGGAGTGAGCATCCCTGGGAAAGGGGTATCCTGTGTTCAAGGAGCCAGAATCAAGGATGAAAGGTTCGGGAATGGAAGGAACGAGTGTTGGAAGCAAGGTCTGGAGACAGACCTTGAGCAGCTGGGGCTGGAGCTCAAGGGAGGGGGAAGAGCTGAAAGGGCTCCCACCAGGGGGCATCTGTGGGTGTGCGTATGGGTAGAAGGGGTCCGGAGATGAAGGCAACTGGACGAAGAGGAGAACGATTTTATGGGAACAGAGTAGTGGTTTAGAGGTAGGGGTCGAGGGCAGGTGAAGGGCGTGGACGGAAGACGGCGACCCTTGGGGGAGGAGGGGGAGCATGGGAGAGTGCTGTTAAGGAGAGACCAGAGCGCGGCTGAGGTCTAAAGACGGAATCTAAATTGCGGGCGCGGGGTGGGGGGGTAGGGTAGAGACCGAGGGAAGCGGAACGGGCAGACAGGAGGGGGTGGGCTGAGCTTCGGGACGAGGCTGGAGGACAGAGGCAGAGCCCGATGGTTTGGACAGGGCTCGAGCACCGGGTCTGGGCCTGAGGGTTCGGGATAAGGTTTTTGACAGGAGGAAGGGACCTGTGGCAAGCGGCGGGGTCCGACGCGGCGAGTTCGGCCCGATGGCGGGGGCAGGGCGCGGCCTGAGGCCCGGCAGGCCGAGGGGGTGCGGAGCGGTCGGCCCTCGAGGCCGGGGCCGATCGGAGGCTCACAACAGACCGGAGAGAGGTCGAGGCAAGGACGAAGCTGGGCTGACGTCCGCCCGAAGCCAGGAGGTCACGGCCAGCAGCCTGCACTCAGCAGCTCGCCGCCGCCTCCCACCGCTGCGCTCGCGCGCGGCCCGCACCGGAAGCGGAAGTGGGAGGCTGAGTGAAGGGGGAGGGGCGGAGCCTGGCGCAGGGTGCTTCCGCTAACGCGAGGGGCGGGGCCTATATTCGGGCGAGGAGGGTTGGGCGGGGCTTGGAGGAGATAAGCGGTGTGTCAGGAGATCCTGGAGACTTTGTACGTAAGGGCCGCGGGTGTTTCTCAAGAGGAGAAGAGAAGAGACCCCCCCAAGGCTCAAAATCTCATCTTTATTGGGAAGACTCAGAACAAACAACCTACCCCCCACCTTCAAGCCTGGGGACGGAGGGCGGGGGATCTGCACCCTCCTCCCATATGTACACAACAGAATCCGCCTGGAGAAGGTGCCCGCGCTCGTGAGGGCTGAGGCAGCAGCTTCAACAAGCTAGCGCTTGAGAGCCAAGCAAGCCCCTTTTCCTCTCCAGACTCAGTTTTCTCACTTGTAAAATGGGCTCAGGGGAAACCGATGCTACGGAGTTTCTCGCCAGCGCTGAAGATGTCCGATTCAGGATGAGAACGTCGGAAGACTGACCAAGGGCCGCCCAAGGGTATGGGGGTGCTGGATATCCTGGTTGGGTTCGCACAGCCCCTTCCACCTCCCTCCCCACCCAGCGCCTCTCCTCCAGCGCCGCGGGGGCTACGTGGCCTCAGGCCCCGGGGACAGGAGGCCGCCCCCAAAGCCCGCCTCGCGGTACTGATTGGGGAACATGTTGCTGCCCACGAGGCTGGCAGTGCCTCCGTCCCCAGGGCCCGGGGACTGGTACGAGTCCAGAGTCAGCGGCTCGGGGCCGGGGGGCTCCCCGACCGCGGCCCCTGCACCCCCATTGCCCGCGACAGCGCTGATGAGTGGTGGCGCTGGGGGCAGCATGTCCAGCATGGTGAAAAGCGGGGGGGCAGCGGGGTCGTAGGCAAAGCCGTCGTCCAGGAGGTCCGGCTCGCAGGGGGGCTCCAGGCCTGGGAGGGATACGGTGCCCGGGAAGAAGTCTGTGTCTGGCAACAGCGCTGATGGCGGGAGGAACGGGCCTGCAGGGATGAGAAGAAAGAAGAAAGTATGGTGGGCTTTTACGGTCGACCTCCGGCCAGGCCCTAACTCAAATGCCCCCTCTGTTGCTAAATGCTTTATCAGTGTGGCCTCCTATAATGCCAAGAAGAAACTCTGAGTAGGGACTATCACCGTTCTCTATCTCCCTTTTTTTGTTGTTGTTGTTAAAATAATTTTTTTGAGGTATAGTTGATGTCCAATATGGTCCAGGTGTACAACATAGTAATTCACGATTTTTTAAGGTTATACTCCACTTATAGTTATTATAAAATATTGGCTATATTCCCTGTGCTGTACAATATGTCCTCATAGCTTATTTATTTTATACATAGTAGTTTGTACCTCTTAATCCCCTGCCCCTATCTTGTCCCTCCTCCCTTTCCTCTCCCTACGGTAACCACTAGTTCGTTCTCTGTATCTGTGAGTTTGTTTCTTTTTTGTTATATTCACTAGCTTTTTTCTTTTTTAAGATTCCACATGTAAGTGATATCATACAGTATTTGTCTTTCTCTGTCACTAAGCTTATGTCCTCCAAGTCCATCCATGTTGCTGCAAGTGGCAAATTTTCTTTTTTTTTTTTATGGCTGAGTAGTATTTCATTGTGTATATGTACCACATCTTCTTTATCCATTTATTTATTGATGGACACTTAGGTTGTTTCCATTTCTTGGCTAATGTAAATAATGCTGCTATGAACACTGGGGTGCATGTATCTTTTCAAATTAGTGTTTTCATTTTTTTAAACATATATACCTGGAGTGGAATTGCTGGGTCATATGGTATTTGCAAATGATATGACTGATAAGGGGTTAATATCCAAAATATAAAGTTCATACAACTCAACATCAAAAACACCCCGATTAAAAAATGGGCAGAAGACGTGAACAGACATTTTTCCAAAGAAGACATACAGTTGGCCAAAAGGCACATGAAAAGATGCTCAACATCATTAATCATCAGAGAAATGCAAATTAAAACCACAATGAGATATCACCTCACACCTGCAGGATGGCTATCATCAAAAAGACACGAATAACAAATGTTGGCAAGGATGTAGAGAAAAGGGAACCCTCCTACACTGTTGGTGGGAGTGTAAATTGGTACAGCCACTGTGGAAAGCAGTTTGGAGGTTCCTCAAAAAACTAAAAATAGGATCATTCTCATTTAATAAGCAAACAGGCAAAATAACTTGCAGTCCACAGGTGAGTTGCAGAAGCAGGGTTGAAATCATGCTCCTGTAAGTGCTAGGGAGTTTTCCCCAAGAATGAGGAAGAAGAGGAGGCTCCAAAGCCCACCCCCAAAATAAAGACAACCCGAAAAGTGAAATATCCACACCATGGGAGACCCAAGGGAGAAGTCACAAGTTCCAAAATTGTATAGTAAAATGGTGTCACTGTGGGAGAGTCTCTCTTTTTGAGACAAGACAAACCTCACCAGCAAAGTTTGACTACACTTGTCTCAGAAAGAGACACTGCGCTGCTTGAACTCCTATTTCCCAGCCTCCCTTGTAGCTTGATGTGACTAAATGCTGCTGGCTGAAATGTGGGCGTGATGGCTGCAGCTGCAACAGCCACCTTGAACCATGAGGTGGAAACTGTGAGCTGAATGGCAGGAGCTTGGGTCTCTGATGATCATGCAGCCACCAAACCATCCATGGACCACCTACCTCTGGACTGTGTTTATGTGAGAGGAGAAATAATGTTCTATCCTATTGAAGCTCCTGTTATTTGGGGTTTTGCTATGAATGCAGTTAAACATGATCAAATGCAGTTAAACAAATGCAGGTGGCATTCCTGCTTTCTGGCAAGTTCCTAACATCTCCTGGGCACCAACTCTATGTCAGCCACTGTGCTAAATAACTGTGTGATGTGACCTCACTAAATTCTGGAAGGAACCCTAAGAGGGAGGGTCTCCATCTGCAAGTTAAGTAAACTGAGGCCCAAAGAGGTCATACAGTGGCTAAATTGTGTCCTCAAATTCAAACCCAGTCTGATTCCAGAGGCCATGCTCCTAACCATCACACTCTAGTGCCAGGGCAGCTTTGCCACAAGGATGAGAGAGGGGAACTTTAGACACTGGGAAATCGGGGCGACAGAACAAGTGGATGAATGACAGGTGGCTGATGAAGAGAGGCTTTGGGGATTGGGAATCGAAGGTTGATGAAATGGACTAGGATTGGGGGTTTCTAGGGGCAGAGCTGTCGGGCATTGGTTACAGTGGGTTGGGGGGACAACAGGTGATGATTGAAACCTTCAGGGTGGGACTGGCTGGAGTGGTCCAGGCTCAGCAGACTCTGAGTGGTTGGCAGCTGGCTGGCAGCTGGGCGCCATGGGGTCGCTGGGGTGTTGGGGACAGCATTCTTAGAGCTAGTGGTCAGCGAGTGGGGAGGCTTCGGATGGCAGCCAGACAGGGTTAGAATTCATGGGAACTGGAGGCTGGCATGTGAGTTGAGACGAAGGCTGCAGTAGAAGAGGCCAGAGGGTGGCTGAATTCAAGGCTGGCTGGCTCTGACACCACCCCCATTTATCCACCGTCTACTCCCTACTACTGGTTTCACATGTCATCACTAATCTAAACCTATGCCCAGGTGCAGCTCCCCGCTCCACCTCAGACTGGCTGTGTGACCTTGGGCAAGAGACATCGCCTCTTTGGGCCTCAAGTTTTTCACCAGTAAAATGGGGGTGGGGCGTGGGGGGAGATGACAGCACCCCCCCCCAGGGTGATTACCCAGATTAAGTGAGTAAGCACACACAAAGCAGTTATGTGATCATTATATAGTGTCTGTAAAAATAAATACATTAAATTTTAAACGGTCAATGAGGTAGGTATGTGGTGAGACTTTTCAGAGGAGCCCTGAGGCTCTGAGAGGTAGAGCAACTTGGTGAAGGTCACACAGCAGGTAAATGGCCCAGTGGAGATCAGAGCCTCCAGACTGTGTCCAGAACCACTATTCTTTCCACTTTATGTTGCTGGCTAAGTGGTGAGGCAATGCCCTAGTAGGAGCTCCTGGGGGGCCTGAAAAGGCCAGAAAAGCAGGGCTGCAGCTCACCCTCAGCCCACCTTGTGGGCAGGGGCTTGCACTGAGCCAGGACCCACCTGAGCCGTGGCCGGGCAGGAAGTGATCCAGGAAGGCCGGCTTTTTCCTCCGCCGTTTGCTTTCGATGCCATGGGGGTCTGAGGGAAGGCAGAGATGAGGACCCCTGGATCCCAACAGCCCCTCCTCCCCAACCTGGGGTGGGCCAGGGCAGTAGAGTCAGTCATCCCCTCCCAGTAACCTGGAGAGGGATGCGAAAAGGGGCAGAGGGAACACACCAGAGCTATTCAGCTCCCCAAGGACGTCGGGCAGCCCCCGTTTCCGCTTCTTGTCCACACCGTAGCTGTCTGTTTAGGAGATACCAGAGGCATACAAAATAATCCGTTAAAAATAAGAATTAATTAAGAATTAATTATAGAGACCATTTGGGAAGTTGTTGTGCTGTTCTGGTTTTTGCCCAACCAATGCAAATAGATGTCCACATCTTAATCAGAATAAAACCCAAATCCACTTCTAGCTACACTGGGACGTCCCAGACACAATCCTGCCTCAGGGCCTTTGCACTTGCTGTTCCCGCTGCTTCAAACACTCTTCCTCAACTCGTACCACTTCCCTGGAGAATTGCTTAGTCATCCTCCCATCCTCAGGTCAGCTGTCCCCTCCTTTAGGGAGCTCTCCCTGAACCCTAAGGCTGGGTCAGGTGCCCCACTCTGGGCAATCCGAGTTCTGTAAGCAATTCCAATCCCAGCCCTGCCCACTCTGGTTGTCACTGTATGGAAATGGATCTGTCCCCCCTCTCCCCATAAGACTATGAGCCTCATAGGGTAGGGCTGGGGCTGTCTCAGTCACCGCTATGTTCCCAGCACTACCCAGCGAGGGCCAGGCATGAGCAAGCGTGCTGAGGGGAGGAATGATTAAATAGTCCCAAAATGTCATAAAATGGGTACTATTATTATTTCCATTTTGCACAGGAGGAGTCTGAGGCTAGGAGAAGCCAAGATCGCACAGCCAGTAAGCAGCAGACCGGGATTTGAACCCCAGTCTGTGCAACTCTGAGCCTGCATTCTACTTCTGCCTCTTCCCCTTTCCCCTTTGGGTCACCCCAAGCAAGACCAAAGACCTAGTCTCTGGGGCGATGGGTCACCCTGGGTGGCCGTGGTTACCATGGTCCCGAGGCAGGTATGTGAAGGGCAGAGGCTCACTGCAGACCCCATCAGTAAGCCGCTGCAGGAAGACGTTCACTGTCACAGGTTCAACAATCTCCAGGTCCTCGTAGGGTGGTGTCTTGAACACAATGGCAATCTGGCGGTGCACGTCGGCCTGGGAGAAGTCAGCCCGGCCTTCCCAGGAGGCTCTGCTGAACACCACCGATATATCCTCTGGCAGGAAAGTGCGGGCGTCAGCTGAGCCAGGACACTGGTCCACCGGAGACCCAACTCACTCAGCCTCCCCCAAAATCAACACCAATATTTCTAAGAATAAAACTAATCATAATAAAACTAATCATAGTGGCAGCTAACTTTCTGTTGAGCACCTACTGTGTGCCAGTCACTGACATACACACACACACACACACACACACACACACACACACACACACACACTCATCTAATCCTTTAACAATCCAAAAGGCAGGTAGAATTAATATTTCCACCTTATCAGGGGGCCCCAAGACCACCATAGATTCAGTGATTCACTAAGGGGACTCACAGGACTCAGCATATAGTTGTACTCATGGCTATGATTTATCACAGGAAAAGATAGATGCACACGCAGTAAAGAGGAAAGGTGCCTGGAGCGAAGTCCAGAGGAAACCAGGTGCCAGCTTCCAAGAGTTCTCCCCAGGGGAGTCACACAGAACATGCACACCGCACACTGCTGCCCCCAGTGGCAACACACATGAAATGCTTCTACCAAGGAAGCACATTAGAGACTTACTGCCCAGGGTTTTTACTGGGAGTTGGTCAAGTAGGCTCCCTCTAACTGGCACATATCAAAATTCCAGACTCCCAGAAGGAAAGCAAATGATCCACACAAACCATATTGTTTGTACGGTTTAGGTACAGTGAGCCACTCTTAACAGTCAGGAAATGGTAGGAGCCCTCTCAAAGTTCCCAAAAGCCAGCCAAGGGTCAACCTTGTAAACTGGGCTTCCAAAGGCTAACAGTCTCAGACCTGCTATGTTAACTCTTTTCTAGACACCCACTTCATAGATGGGGAAACCAAGGCTTGGAGGGTTTAAGAGACTAACCCCAGGTCATACAGCTGGTAGCAGAATAGTCGGGATTCAGTATGCTACTCTGCCTACTATTTCTTTTTCTTGTCTTATTGCATTGCCTCTCATCACACTAACTCCATATACTGAGGCTTTATATGTGTTGGACAGACATGGTTTGCCTCTAAGACACATAACAATCCTATGAAAAAACTACCTTTAGGAAGTCCATTATATTGAGGGGAAAGCAAAGGCACAGGGAGGTTAAGTCACTTGTCCAAGGTCACAGTCAGCAAGTGGTGGAGCCAAGATGGGAATCCAGGCAGGCTAGAGCTCTTCACCACCAGCTCTTACAGCTTGAGGAAGTTACTGATATCTCTGGGCCTAGTTTCCTCACCTTAAAGAGGGAAAGTCATAGTACTCACCTCACAGGAGTTGTTAGGAAGATTAAATGAGTCACTCCAAGAAAAGGGCTTAGAAAAGGGCTTAACATAATAGGTGCTCCTAAGTCCATGTTAAGTATGATAGTTTTTATTAGTATTATGCAAAATACTAGCTCCAGGTCTGGCACTCAGGAAATCCTCAGTAAATGCTAACTCTCTGTAGTGTAGTTTTTAGGTACGTGGGATCCCATCTCATCCTAACACCAGCTCATTTTAGGGATGAGGAAACAGGCTCAGGGTGGTGAAGTCACCTGCCCGAGATCAGTCAGTGAGTGAATAATGGAACAGGACTCACATGTACCTCGAATCATTCACCCAGGGCAGGAACAGTTTGCCTGCCCTGACCCCAATTCCCAGGCTCCTAACAGCCTCCTTGGCATTCCTCAGATTTCAGCTCAAATATCACCTCCTCTGGGAAGCCTTCCGAGATGCCCGGACCATGTCTGGACTTCCTGTTGTTCAATCTCAGCACTTTGTTTTCTTCCCTCTCAGCATTACTCACATTTGTAATTTGTCTTTCTTTCCCTACGTCCCTCTGAACTGAGAGCCCTGTGAGGGCAGAGGCTGGGCCTGTCTCTGTCACTGCTGTGTCCCACCACTGCCTAGCACAGAACCCAGCACAGAGGAGCTACCCAATAACCATTTGCCCATTCATTCAAAATCTTATAAGAACCTCCCACTCCTGGGTACATATCCAAAAGAATTGAAGACAGGTGTTCAAACAAAAACTGATACACAAATGTCTAAAACAACACTATTCATAATAACCAAGAGGTGAAAATAACCCAAATGCCCATTAACTGATGAATGGATACACAAAATGGGGTATATCCATCTATGGAATATTAGCCATAAAAAGGAACAAAGCACTGATACCTGCTACAGCATGGATGAACCTTCATAACATTACGCTAAGTAAAAGAATCCAGACATAAAAGGCCACACATTGTATGATTCTATTACATAAAATGTCCAAAATAGGTAAATCCATAGAGACAGAAAATAGACTGGTGGATGTCAGAGGCTGGAAGAGAGGGGAATAGGGAGTCACTGCCTAATGGGTACTGGGTTTCTTTCTGGGGTGATGAAAATGTTCTGGAACCAGAGAGTGGTGGTGGCACAACCTTGGGAATGTACTAAATGTCAATGAAGTATACACTTTAAAATGGTTAAAATGTTTTGTTTTAAGAGTAAACCTTGCAGAAAAAAAAAAAAGAGAGAGAGAGAGAGAATCAGGGAAAAAAAAAAAAAAAGTTGTTTTTTTTTTTTTTTTCCCTGAGAACCTCATGTGTGCTTGGCCTTGGACTGGGTGGTTCTGGGGACACAGCTGCTCACCAGGATCCTCCCAGGTCCTGCCCAGACAACCCAGGGGCGGGAGGGTTGGGGGTGGAGATAGACGTTAACTACCTAACCATACAACCTGAGAAAGGATTGTGCAGGGGATTCCTGAGGCTGTAGCATGTTCTCCTATCCTCCCCTCTCACTGCCCTCCTGCCCCATTGGCTTCACTGTTCCTCCAACAACTAGGCCTGCTCCTACCTCAGGGCCTTTGCACTTGCTGTTTCCTCTGCTGGAACACTCTTCCTCACATGGCCACACAGATTCTTCATGGCTCCAGTGTTGTCTCCTGAGAGCGGTCCTCCCTGGCCCCACTAAGTCAAACTGTGCCCCACAACACCTCCAGCCATCTCTCTCTATCCCCTTCCTCAGCATTATCTACCTCCAGATACTACTTTTGCACCGTCTTCCTGATTTTTTTTCAACTCCCTTTCTTTATTTTTTACTTTTCCTCCCAGAAGCACAGACCAGCTGGATTCAAATCCTGTCTCTACCTGACTACCTCTGTGACCTTGAGCAAGTTACTTAATCTTTCTGTGCCTCGTTTTCCTCATCTGTAAAAGGGGAATAAGAGAATCTACCTCATAGAACTGTTAGGCAATTAGATGATTGAATAAATGACACATACAAAGTGCTTAGGACAGAGTTTGGCACTTAATAAGAGCAACATAGGCTTCCCTGGTGGCGCCGTGGTTGAGGATCCGCCTGCCAACGCAGGGGACACGGGTTCGAGCCCTGGTTCGGGAAGATCCCACATGCCGCAGAGCAACTAAGCCCATGCGCCACAACTACTGAGCCTGCGCTCTAGAGCCTGCGAGACACAACTACTGAGCCCGCGTGCTGCAACTACGGAAGGCTGCGTGCCTAGAGCTTGTGCTCTACAACAAGAGAAGCCACCGCAATGAGAAGCCCGTGGACACCGCAATGAAGAGTAGCCCCCGCTCGCCATAACTAGAGAAAGCCCACGCGCAGCGATGAAGACCCAAGGCAGCCAAAAATAAATAAAATTTTAAAAAGTAAATAAATAAATGTGAAATTAAAAAAAAAAAAAAAGATCCCACATGCAGCAACGAAGATCCCACATGCCGCAACTAAGACCCAGCGCAGCCAAATAAATAAATAAATATTAAAAAAAAGAAAAAAGAGAAAGCTCTCCCCCCAGGCAATCCTGGGTTGTATTTTCTTTTCAAAAAACCCTATTTTTAATTGGTCCAATGGTTAAGACTCCGCCCTTCCAATGCAGGGGGCGCGGGCCAAAAAATTTTTTTAAAAACCAACAAAACACCCAAAAACCCTATTTGAAAAAGGGTTTTGACATTTGAACAGATGTGAATCATGTGGAAACACCGTCCATTTTCTCCATTCGTAGCCCTGATCCAAGTGTCCTAAAGCATTTATTTATGCAACTCCACGATTTTAATACCAGAGTCCCCCGGAGCTCATGATGGCAAGGCCTGCCAGGTACCCAGCACAGGCCAGCACTGTTTGTTTGTTTGTGCCTCCTTCTTTGTTCATGAATGAGTGAGCAGGTGAGTGAGTGAGTCAGTGAGTGAATGAATCAATTGGCTGTTTCTCTCTGACTCCAAAACCAAAGCTCTGGACCCTTCTACTCGGCTCCCCTGGTTAACTGGCTCTTCTTCACCCTCTCATCCTCCGGGCTCCCCAGCTGCCCCTGCTGGCAGACCCCACTCCGCCCACTCGCTGCCCCAGGCCCCTCACCTTTCTGCACCTTGTCGCACAGCAGGTAGAGCTCCTCGCCACCCGTGCACGGCCCGCTCTCCTTGTTGATTCGGCAAATCCGCAGCTCTGACGTGTTTGTGGACTCTGGGAAAGAGGAGAGGAAGAGGCACACAGAAAAAACGAGAATTCAGTCATCAAACCCTTACCAGGTACCCCATGGGTGCCCACCCTGGGGTGTGGAGAGGTGGGAAATGGAGAAGCCAGGGTGCCTGACCCTTCTGGAACCTGTGGTCCAGGTGGAAAAAGAAGATGCCCAGGCAGAAGGGGTTAATGGACGATCATGAGTCCTCCGTGCTGAGGTCCGGTGAGTGTCTGCCCAAAAGGGAGACCCTCAGACCTCAGGGTTGGTGGGGTCAGGAGTCAGGGATGAGTCTTAGATGAGGGCTAATGGCCTGAAACTTGTAGTGGACACACGTTGTTTTGCCAGTCTAGTAGTCCTGGCCCTTCTTCTGTTAACAGCCACCCCCCAGTTTTCCTTTAAGGAACCACCCCCCACCTCAGTCATGGGGATTGGGTAGGGCGGAGCCCACTCCCAGCTCAGAAGTGATCATTTGCCCTAGACCTGGCCAGTCAGAGCATCGCCTCCTTCTGGCTGCAGCTGATTAGTCAGAGAGGAGGACATGACTAAAACTAGGCCAATGAGAGACAGCCCTGGGACTCTGAGCAAAAATACTGAGTAAGAGAATCTCTCTTTGGGAGCAGGGGAGAAGTGTCATGCTGGTAGGATGTAAGACTAGAGCTGCGTACAGTTATTTTGCCCCTGCATGGGAGGGCCCTGCCAACAGTGACTCTTAACATAAAGGAAGCATGGCTGAGAGATGGAAAGAGATCCCTAATGACATCACTGAGAACCTGGATGCAGCCAGACCTGAAGCACTGTGCTACCTCTGGATATTTTTAGTTAATGGAACAAATTCTTCTTTTTTTCCTTATTTGAGTTGGGATTCTATCTCTTGCACCCATAAAAGTCCTGATTGAATTAATATCCCTGCCCATTTTGATGCTTGTGGCAGTCACTGTAGGCTGGCTAAAATCTAACAGCCATTCCCAATCTCCTCTTCCATACCTGTACCCCTCTATAGAGGATGAAAATCCTAAATACTTGCTTTCTCAGATTCCCTTGCAACTAAGGGTGGCCGTGGGACCAAGTTCTGGCCAATGAGACATAAGGAAATGTCTACCAGGGTGATTCTGAGGAATATATTATTTTCTCTATGAAAGAGAGAGAGATTATTACTCATGCTGCCTCTTCTCAAGGGCTGCCTAGTATAGTTGTACTGGTTGTGCATTCTGCAACACCAGAAAGCCCCATTCCCAGAGGCTACCTAGTAAATGCTGACCCCTAGAATTGGGCAGTGTACAGACTGCACACCACACAGGGTGTCACTGCCCATCATGCCTTGAACACAGACATGATGTCTGGAGCTATGGCAGCCAGTTCATGACCATGAGGGAAAGCCCAAGAGAATCACAGAGCTGCTGAACCAGCACCCAGATATAGCTGAGCAGCTGAATCAATAGGAACAGCCTTAATAACTGAGAAAAAAAAAAGAACTCCCTGTTTGTTCATGCCATTGTATGTGGGGCTTTCTGGTACCCGCAGCCAAAGACAATCCAAATGGAACAGCACCCTCGACTCACTCTTGTCGTAGACGGGCTCAGAGAGCACAGGGTCCATCCGGCGCATCTGTCCTTGCTGGTCCCTGTATGAGGCCTGGAAGCAAATCCTCACGACATTCATGTCCACCTCCTGATGGTTCTTCAGGGACCCAGCTGTGGGAGAGATATGGGAAGGCTGAGTGTGGGGGGTGGAGACCCTGGTTGGGGGACAGGGGACAGGAAAGGGATGGGGCTGTGGCGATGGTGGATACTGGAGAAGGCGAGGGGACAGGGGTGGCAGAGGGGGCGAGGGGTCTGGGAGGACGGAATGCTGAGGCTAGGCGTGGGGACTCACCATTGTAGGGGTCGATGCCCAGCTGAATCTTCCGCTCAATGGCGGCCTCGATCTCCTTCTTCCTCACACACTGGATGCCCAGGTTGTTAAAGCTGAGTCGGGGGGAAGGGGGGAAGGGAGGTAATCCTGAGGGGGCAGGTGTAGCCCTAACCCACAGGACGGCTCTGGTAGATGCTGTCTCGGGGCTCACAGTCTCAGAGGCTAAAGCCCCCCAGGCCCAGGGGTCCCAGCATTGGGAGGGGACTGGGGTTCAAACCCTTCAGGGGTGTGGAGAATTCTTGAGAGAACTTATCTTTACCACAGGAAAGCACCTGTTGACCTCATTTATAATAAGAAAACTGCAAATTAAACAGCAATGTGATGCCAATTTTTTAAAAAACTCATCAAAACAGCAGAGATCAAAACGTCTGACAATACCCTCTGCTGGTGATATTGTGGAGAATCAGGCACTCTCACCCTTTGCTGGCGGGACTGTAAATTGCCCCAGCAATCACATATTGGAGGACAGCATGGCAGTATTCATTCATTCTACCAATATTTCCTGAGCACCTACTGTGTGCCAGGGACTGTGCTAGGCACTGGGGGATACAGCAGGGAACAAAAGAGATAAAATCCCTGCTTTCATGGAGCTGACATTTTCACTAAGTTTATAAATCACTACAAGTATAAATGCACAGACTTGGGGCCAGCAATTTCATTTTTAGGAATTCATCCTGCAGAAGAAAGAGTATATATGTGAAGCTATTCACTGAAGCACAGTTAGTTATAGAGCAACAAGAGATTGGAACCATTGTGGGTGCCCATTCATAGGGAGTTAATTAATTGTGTGCATCCATACATTGGAATACTATGCAGCCAATAAAAAGGATAGGACAGCTCTAAATGTACTGACAGGAATTATCTCTAAGATGTACTGGAACATAAAAACAAGGTGCAAATGTCTGCTACCATTCATAAGGGAAGGAAAAAAATATATATGCATAGCATATCTTTAGCTGCCTCCAGAAAGGGGCACTGGTGGCCAGAGGACCAAAGATGGAAGGAAATTTATTTTTCATTGCACACCCTTTCTGAACCTTTAAATTTTTAAATTAAAAACATATAAATTATAAAGCGAAAGAAAGAATGGGACTTGCAGCTAAGTCAGGTCTGCAGTCAAATTCCAGCTCTGCCATTGGCTATCTGGGCTCCTTCGCCTCTCTGAGCCTCAGTTTCCTCCTCTACAAAATGGGGATAAATATAATGCGTGTGAATGCGTGTGCGGCAGGGTTCCAGGCCTAGGTAAGACCCTCCACGGCCCCCAGGTCTCGGTTTCCCCATCTAGGAGATGCAGTGGGGAGAGTCTGGCTAAGCTGTCCCTGCTCTTAAGGTTTTCCGGGGTGATCCTCAGCCCCTCAAAATCTCCGTGACCAAGGGTGAGGGGTCAGGGCTCAGGTACCTGTGCCGGGGGCTGACATGAGGCCGGAGCCGCACCCTGCAGACGCCGTCCGTGCAGTCTTTCCCCACGAGGCTGTGAGGGTGAACGCGGTGAGGCCAGTCCTTCCACACCAGGCACGCGGTCACTTCCACCTCCCGCAGCCCTCCACAATCCCGGAGCTGCAGGAAGACAGGTGCTCTTGGGGTCCCTTTGCAGACACCTGCATCCATCCAAGCCTCCTTTGGTAGCTCCCCGCCCCTCCCCTGTCCCCCGACGATGGAGGAATGTTTGCTGAAGACGCCTCCGGGATCCTAAACCGGAGGCTTCCAACCTGGCGGCCTCATAACATGAGAGCTGCCCCACAGATGTGCTTTCTTTCACCACTCGACTTTAAAAAAACTGCATGCACGCAAGGTCTCCAAGTACAGCCCACAGATAACATACTAATTGTGGAGAGACCTGGTAGACACCACCTTAACCATGTGATCAAGATCAGCGTCACCACTATGGGGCCAAAGTAACACAGGCATCCCCTGATGGGATGTACTGGGAAGAACACGTCACTTCTATGACAGCCCCTTCAGAAGTGCACCACCGGAATCTAATCAGGAGGAAACATCAGAAGAGCCCAAATTGTGGTCATCTGGTCAGACATATTAGTGGCATGAAAGACAATAAAAAGATGGGTGTCATATTTTGTGTTAAAAGAGAACAAAAAATGTATTTTGACCTGGCTGGTAGTTACACAGTGTATATATATATGTCAAAATTCCTAGAGCTATACACTTAAGATTTGATCAAATGTAACTCAATTTCAAAAAAAAAAAAAAAAAAAGACGAGAGAGGCTACAGAGACACGATAACCAAATGCAACATAGGATCCTTGATTGGATCCTGGATTGGGGGGGGAACAATTATAAAACACACATCTGGGGGACAATTGGGAAATTTAAGTACGGACTGTATATTAGATGATATTATGGAATATTATTAATTTTCCTAGGGATGGTAATGAGTGTCCTAGACATGCAGGAGCTTATTTTTAGGAGATGCCCATTGAAGTAAGTAGAGGTGAAATAACATGATATTTACAACTCATCTGCAAATGGGTCTGCAAAAAACACAATGTGTATTTGTGTGTGTGTGTGAGCGCTGTGCATGCGTGTATGTGTGTGTTTGTGTGTATGGAGAGAGAGTGACAGATATAGCAAATGGGGCAAAATGTCAACTGGTACATATAGGTGAAGGGTACACAGGTACTTATTGTACTCTTCTTTTAATTTTTCTGGATATTAAAATTTTTTTCATCTAAACTCATCAAAATGTGTACATTAAATACATGCATTGTTTGTATATCAGTTATACCTCAATGAAACAAACAAACAAAAAACCTAGAAAATAAAAGATTTAAAGGATTTTTTTTTTCAGAATAAAAAGTTGGGGCAGGGTGGGGGAGGGAAGGATTGGGCGTCTGGGGTTAGCAGATGCAATCTCATATATAGGATGGATAAACAACAAGGTCCCACTGTATATCAGAGAACTCTATTCAATACCCTGTGATAAACCATAATGGAAAAGAACATGAAAAAGAATGTATATATATATATATATGTATAACTGAATCACTTTGCTGTACAGCAGAGATTAACACAACATTGTAAATTAACTATACTTCAATAAAAAAAATTTTTTTTAAAGTTGGGGAAAATCTTGAGCTTACATTTTAAAAGTATGAGACATCACGTTATTCCAGATTTCCAGATTCTCTTTTTTAAAAGGGAAGTTATGGCAACTGGGGCTGGACTTCTACTCAGCAGCCACGTGGGGCAGCAGACAGAAACTAGCCCCTTGAGACAGGGCCCAGACCCACGTGGCCGCTTGGCTTTCCTGGGTCACTCACAGGGCCCTAACTGGCATGAAAGAACCACTAAAGCCTGCTCCGAATGTGTAAAGCCGGTGCCTATAAAATGCAATGAACAGGTGCGTCTCAGTGAGGGAGTACTGCCCTCTAGGGGGCGTTTGGGATACTGAGGACCATTCTGGTTGACACTGGGATCGGGACCCACAGCAGGCAGTACAGGGCCGCAGGTGCTACACAGCCTGCAATACCAGGACAGTCCCACACAAGTCCTGCAAGACTTCTGAATGTCCCGCCAACATTCACATCAGTGACAAACTTGTTTTAAATGATCGGAACCCAGAGCCTCCTTCCGTTTTACATGTACAGTATTTTTTCCCATAACTTTCAAATGCACTGAATTTTCAAGGACTGCAATCACCATGTTAATTGAGAGAAGACTGGTTTCATTTGAACTGAGAATTGTTCACCACTTTGGTGGCCTTTTTTTTTTTTTTTTTTTTTGCTGCGCCACTGGACCGCCAGGGAATTCCCAATTGTTCACCATTTTGGAAAATCCTGTCACCTATGGCCACGCTGGACGTGTGGCATTTAAGTTGCCAAGTCCACCACGCTGGGTCGGGCTGCATTCATGCTGCTGTATTAATGAGATCCAAAGCAACTGCTACTTTGTTTTCATTTCCCTGAGGCTGTGCCCAAGCATTTACATACTGAAATAAATGTGCTTGTATAGGCTGTATAATTTTCCTTTTATTTCTCCTTCATACTAAAGTTGGGGCATTATGGATTTCAGGGATGATTATGAGTAGACAATTTATATTGAGTAGACAAATTTCATTGAGTCAGATGGGTTAAAACCATTAGTTTAACCAGCTCCCTGATGTAATATTAGGAGATTCTGAAAAGCTCAGAGTCAACAGTCTCAGGAGTCATGAAGACTGCAAGGCTGAAAGCTTTTCATCCCTTTTTTTTTTGGCTGCACCATGCGGCATGTGGGATCTTAGCTCCCTGACCAAGAATCGAACCCGCGGCTCCTGCAGTGGAAGCTCGGAGTCTTAACCACTGGACCGCCAGGGAAGTCACGAAAACTTTTCATCTTTGAGATGTCATGCGAGATTGTGGATAGACATTAGGCCTTGAAGTCAGTCAGACCTGGTACCAAACCAGGCTCTACCACTGGCCGTCTGTGTGATAAACCTCTCTGGTCTTACCGTCCTTATCCGTAAAATAGGTACTAAGTACCTGGCACACAAGAGCACTTAGTAAATGGCAGTAATTACTACAATGAATTTGCTGTGTACCCTTGAGCAAGTAACTTACGCTCTCTGAGTCTCAGTTTCCTCCTCTAAAAGATGGGGATGAAAATACTAAATCGAAATTCAGAGTCAGGTCACCCCCTATTGTTGGACATTTACTGTTCTGACTCTTTGAAATCAAAACCAACACAAAGCTAGAATAACTGCCTGGAAAGACTTAGAAATAAAAAGTTGGGGAAAACACAGCCTCAAAGTATCACCCCACAGGTAATGTACTAATTACAAAGGGAAAGCTATACCTTTTCAATGGTGGTCACTCCCTGTTATGGGCTAAACTGCACACCCCCAAAATTCATATGTTGTAGCCCCAGCTCCCAGTACCTCAGAATGTGACTGTATTTGGAGATAGAGCCTTTAAAGAGGTGAGTAAATTAATGAGGCCTTAGGGTGGGTCCAAATCCAGTCTCCTCATGGCCTTATAAGAAGAGGTAATTTGGACACACAAAGAGACACCAGTGCTGACACAGAGGAAAGACCAAGTGAGGACACAGTGAGAAGGCAGCCGTCTGCAAGCCCAGGAGAGAGGCCTCAGAGGAAACCAGCCCTGCCGATAGCTCGGTTTTGGACTTCCAGCCTCCAGAACTGTGGGACAATAAATTCCTGTGGTTCAAGGCACGCAGTCTGTGGTATTTTGTTATGGCAGCCCGAGCTGACGTATACACCACCTTCACCACGGGCTCCGACTCAGCATCAGATATTAAACTGCCACCCCATGGCCATGATGTGAGACTCCTAGAGGGCCCCAGCATCACCGCTGGAGTATTCCCACCAAAATGAATAACCTGATCTAATCTGGAAACAGCCAATAAACCCGGAATGTGGGACATTCTACAAAACGCCTTTCCTGTCCTCCACAAATGTCCCTGTCCTGAAACGCAAAGACAGACCGAGGAATGAACCCAAGTCAAAAGATACCAAAGACACCTGTCTTCCTCCGTGTGGGCTGCTGTGACAAAATACCAAGAACTGGGTGGCGTATACACAACAGATATTTATTTCTCGATAGTTCTGGAGGCTGGAAGCCCAAGATCAGGGCGACAGCACGATTGGGTTCTGGTGAGGGCCTCTTTTGGGTGCAGACTGTGTCACTGTGTCCTCACATGGTGCAAGGGACCTTCCCCATCACCTTCCCGGTTAGGGTTTCAATATATGAATTGGAGGGGGGGGGGGACACAAACATTCAGACCATAGCAACATCTGACAACTAAAGGCAGCACGTGATCCCGGACTGGATTTTAAACAAGCAGACAAGAAAAAAAAAAAACAGGTATAAAGGATATCTGGGGTCAGCTGGGATCATTAGACTATGGACTTAATCTTAGATAATATTCTTGCATGAATATTACGTTTCTAGAATGTGATAACAGCATTGTGATTAGACAGGTCCTACATCGTAGAAAAAAGTCATGGCTCTTGAGAGATACAGGCTGAAACATTTTGGGTGAAGTGTCATATCTCTGACTCACTTTCAAATCTTCCTCCGTAAATGTCTATATAAAGAGAGAGGCATTGGGAATTCCCTGGCGGTCCAGTGGTTAGGACTCTGTGTTTTCACTGCCGAAGGCCCGGGTTCATTCCCTGGTCCAGGAACTAGGATCCCACAAACCTCGCGGCATGGCCAAAAAAATAAACCAAGAGAGAGGCATAAAGCAAATGTGGCAAAAGGATACGGGTGTTCATTGCGCTATCCTTGTCTATTTTGCGTAGGTTTAAACTTTTCCCAAAAAAGTTGAGACATAAAGTTGAAAAAATATCCCTTATCAAATTGGAAAAACAGACAAAATGCTTAAAGATAAATGAGGGGCTACAAAATTGCCCCTCAACGTACCACACTTGCCCGTTCCTGAAAAGCCAGTGATGGACTATACGTTTCAAAGTAAACCGTTCTTTTCACCAGAATGTCCCGCTAACACGCTACTTCTGGCCACAACGCCTGGAGCCAAATCCAATAACAACAACTACAACCACCTGTCTGAGTAAGGGGTCCTGCACACCAGTGCTGGGCCATCTCCCTGGTTTCCTCACAGTGTCCTGTGGGGGGGGGGGGCAGGAGCTTCATCCCCATTTTACAGATGAGGAAACTGAGGCCAAGGGAAGCACTGGACTTGCCCTAATCCACACAGCTGGTAAATGGCAGAGCCAGGACCAAAGCCCAAGTCTTTCTGACCCTAAAATCCAAACTTGTTGGGGTAGGACAGGGTTGCTCTGCTAATCCCCCAAGTAAAGCTCTGAGTACAAATCCCACTGAGGAAGAGGAGAGGGAAACAGATCTCACACGAGGGAGCTGGGACCTGGGGCCGGGGTCAGGGATGGCGTCCCTGAGGTGGGCTGAGGCCTCACGGGTGAATAGGAGGTGACCAGGCTGCAGGTGGAAAGCACTCCAGGCAGGAGGAATGGCAAAGGCAAAGGGCTGGTGGCTGGATGGTGGTGAGTGAGGAGGGCTGGATGGGAATGGGCAGCAGGAGCTGGGCCATGAAAGGTCTTAGAGGCCCAGGGAGGATCTTGGGTTTCCTCCTGAGGGTGCTAGGGAGCCAAAGGAGGATTCTGAACAGGGGAGACGAGCAGATGTGTAATTTAACAGCACCCCTCTGGCGGTCTTGGAAATCTGGAGGAGACTGAGAGCTGGTCACCAGGGAGAAAGCTGGAGGTCAGGGAGCAGATGAGCCCGGGATCCAGGGCTGGTGGGATGGTGAGGACATAATTCAGGGTCCATGGACACTTGGGCAAAGATCCAGAAACACATGAAGTCTCCGTATTGGAAAGGCACAGGAACCAGGCCTCTCAGAAATCACTGGGAGAGACAGTCATGCATGTAACCCCCCGGGCAGGGCAATTTGGCAACAGCCGTCAAATTATCTTTGACGGGCAATCCCACTTCCAGAAGTTGTTTTTTTTTTAACGTTTTTTTTTGGCCACGCCACACAGCTTGCAGGATCTTAGTTCCCCCACCAGGAATCGAACCCGTGCCCCCTGCAGTGGAAGCGTGGAGTCTTAACCACTGGACCATCAGGGAAGTCCTAAAATGTGTTTTGTTTTTTTTTTTAAAAGAGATCTTTCTTTTTTTTTTTTTTAATTCTTTATTTTATTTTTTATTTATTTATTTATTTTTGGCTGTGTTGGGTCTTCGTTTCTGTGCGAGGGCTTTCTCCAGTTGCGGCAAGCGGGGGCCACTCTTCATCGCGGTGCACGGGCCTCTCACTATCGCGGCCTTTTTTTTTTTTTTTTTTAATTTTAATTTATTATTTATTTATTATGTTTATTTTTGGCTGTGTTGGGTCTTCGTTTCTGTGTGAGGGCTTTCTCCAGTTGCGGCGAGTGGGGGCCACTCTTCATCGCGGTGTGCGGGCCTCTCACTATCGCGGCCTCTCTTGTTGCGGAGCAGAGGCTCCAGACGCTCAGGCTCAGTAGTTGTGGCTCACGGGCCCAGTTGCTCCGCGGCATGTGGGATCTTCCCAGACCAGGGCTCGAACCCGTGTCCCCTGCATTGGCAGGCAGATTCTCAACCACTGCGCCACCAGGGAAGCCCCTATCGCGGCCTTTCTTGTTGCGGAGCACAGGCTCCAGACGCGCAGGCTCAGTAGTTGTGGCTCATGGGCCCAGTTGCCCCGCGGCATGTGGGATCCTCCCAGACCAGGGCTCGAACCCGTGTCCCCCGCATTGGCAGGCAGATTCTCAACCACTGTGCCACCAGGGAAGCCCCGTAAAATGTGTTTTCTTTTAACTTAAGAATATATCTTGGAGCTGAGCTCATATCAGCATGACTGAAGCTGCCTTATTCTCTTTACCATCTCATCCTGCCGTGTGGATATAGGATAATATATTGTGCAAGTTTCCTATTGGTGGACATTTTGGTTGTTTTCTGTTTCCCGCTATTACAAGCAGGGCTGTAGAGAACGACTCGGTTCATCTATTATTTCCTTCACGTGTGTCACTCAAATAACTTCTGGAAGGGAATCTGGTGGTCCAGTGGTTAGGACTCCATGTTTCCACTGGGCTGGGTTCGATCCCTGGTTGGGGAAATAAGATCCCGCAAGCTGCGTGGCACGGCCAAAAAACAAAAAACCCCACACATTTTATATACACACGCGCATGCACGCTCCCCTTTATGTACAAAAGGGGGATAGTATATACGTATATATATATATTTGCCTGTATAATCATTAATCATAGAATACCCCTGAAAGGCTCCATGAGATATTGATAACAATGGTTACCTCTGGGTGGGGGGGGAACCTGGAGGCAGGAGTGGGGGACTTTTGTTCATTTTAATTTAATTTAAATTATGTTAATTTAACATGACTCTTCATATTTTTGAACGTCTTGATCCATGTCATATGATTCAAAACTTTAAAACAAACTAAAGGGCTTCCCTGGTGGCACAGTGGTTAAGAATCCGCCTGCCAATGCAGGGGACACGGGTTCGAGCCCTGGTCGGGGAAGATCCCACATGCCGCGGAGCACCTAAGCCCGAGAACCACAACTACTGGAGCCCGGGCTCCGCAACAAGAGAAGCCACCGCAACGAGAAGCCCACGCACTGCAATGAAGAGCAGCCCCCGCTCGCTGCAACTAGAGAAAGCCCGCGCAGCAACGAAGACCCAACACAGCCAAAAATAAAATAAAAATAAAATAAAGATGGTTATAGTTGAAAATCTTGTCTGTACCTTATCCATTCAGCACTGCCTCCAAAAAAGAATTCACCTGTATTTGTTTTCCTTTCCAGAGTTTCTGTATGCAAATACTAGCAAATACAAATTGAAAATCTTATTTTCCCCTCTTTTTGACACACAGGGTAGTACAGTTTACCTTGAACAATGTGGGGAGTGGGGGAGGGAGCACTGAGGCACCGACCCTGCCCGCAGTGGGAAATCCACCTATAACTTATAGCTGGTCCTCAGTATCCGTGTTTCTGCGGTTCCGCCTGGGGGGGTTCCAACAACTGGGGATCGTATTTACTGTTGAAAAAAATCCCCGTTTAAGCGGACCCACCCAGTTCAAACCCATGTTGTTCAAGGGTCAACTGTATAATACCCACAAAATTCTGCACCTCAATTTAAACAAAATTAATATATCTTGGAGATAGATACTTCCACATCAGTACCTAAGGGATGGCTTCATTTAAAATGTTTTCTGTATTAACTGTATGTATTTATATTTATCTGCACACTTACACAGATATATTTGTCCCTGCTGCATAGGATTGCAATCGGTAGATGTATTGATTATTTCACCAGTCCCCTGATGATTAACACGGAAACTTCCAATTCTTCTCTATACAAACAAGGCTGCAAGGGAGAACCTTGTAATAATGATAATAATAATTATACTAGTAATACTAGAAGCTATCTCAGTTGAGCGCTCACCATGTTCGAGGTACTTGGCGTGAATAAGTAACTCATTTACTCCTCCCAACAACCCCAGGTGCTTGGTTACTATTATTCTTCAGTTTTTTAATTTTTTTTTTTGGCCACGCCAGGGGGCCTGCAGGATCCTAGTTCCCCAACCAGGGATCGAACCCGGGCCCCCAGCAGTGAAAGCGTGGAGTCCCAACCACTGGACCGCCAGGGAAGTCCGTATTATCCCATTTTGTAGAGGAGGAGGCACAGAGGGATCGAGTAACCTGTCCAAGGCAGTACCTGGATTCGATTCCAGATACTCTGATTCTTAAGGCCTCACTGGTGAACCAGGAGGCTACCAATGATAATTTTGACCAATACTGTCAAATTGCCGGGAAGAAGGTCTTTCTCTGAATGCCCTTTAAATTTAAGGCCAAGTGACAGCGGTATCATCCGCTCCAACAATAGCAACAGCAATAATAATAACCACCATAAAATACATGAATAAAGAAATACGTGCGTATGAGTCTTCGGGGCGGGGGACACGCGAGTCCCACCGCCCCCGGTGCCGCCCCCGCCCCTGGTGCCCACCTCGATGGCGGGCAGCGTCTTGCTGGCCTCTGTGCTGCTCTCCCCGAGGATGCTGCCGGCCGAGCGGCCCTCGCACTCGTAGCGGAAGCGCATGCCGCGCTGCTTGGGCTGCTCGGTGATGACCAGGTGCGGCCGCGGCCCGGGGCCCGGAGCCGGGGGCACCAGCCGGCCCAGGGGGCAGCCCCAGGGCGGCGGCGTGGCCGGGGGCGGGGGCGCCGCGGGGCCCAGGGTGACCGTGCTCAGGGAGGCCGCCCCGCGAGACACCAGGCGCGGCAGCCCCTCGCCCGGGCCCGGCTGCGCCCCCTCCAGGCCGAAGCCATTCTCCTTGATGTACTCGTCGATGATCTCTGCGGGAGAAGCAAAACCTAGGGATGACGCTGATTGTCAAAGAAAAGGCTTTTTTTTACCCCCAGACTTGTGCTGCCCTCGCCTTTTTCCCGTCCGTTCATTTCTTCAAGACATATTTCTTGTGGGCCAAGGGCAGGGGCGTCAGCTCCGAACACAGAAAAGCCCCCGCCCTCCTTCTTGGAAACAGACGCGTAGCGCCCCCCAGTTCTAGAAGCCCGAAACCCCAGGGGTCGGCCTGGTTTCTCCTTCTCCTGCACCCTTCTGTGCACCCGCCTCTGAAACAGCTCCTGAACCCATGCCTCCATCACCTCTCACCTGGATCAAGGTAGAACCAAGTCACAGGTACCCCTGCCTCCATCTTGCCCCATTTAATGACAACAAGAATAACAGGTGCTCTGCCCAAGCCGTTCCCATCTCAGAAAGCAGCACCACCATCCACGGTGCTCAAGCTGGAAGGACACACATCTTTATCAGCTGCTCACGATCCCACATCTACTATGTCCAATCCATGAACTTCTCCTGCCTCTACCCCAAATATACATTTACGTTCCCACCACCTCTCCCTACCCCCACTGCCTCCTCCCTGGGCCACCCTCCATCACTTTCCATCTGAACCACTGCCCCTGTTCCCCACCTTGCCTCTTCCAGTCTATCTGCCAAACACAGCCGGAGGGATCTGATGTCAGACCCTGTGCCCGTCTCAACAGAAACCTCCAGTGGCTCCCATCTCCCTAAGAGTCAAAGTCAACACCTTCCCCATATAAAACTCTCCCCAAACTCCACTCATCTCAGGAAAACAGGACAAAGACAAAACCCACACCCCCGACCTTGGCCACAGAGCCTTCTGTGGACGGGCCCCCTCTGTCCTGGGCTTCTTGCCTCCCACTGCCCCCTCTCATCATGCTCTGGTCTCTTTTCTGTTGCTTGCACCCACCAAGCCCGGCCCTCTTCGGGGCATTGGACTGGCTCCTCCATCTGCCTGTTCCACGCTTCCCCCCATTCAACCCACGCTGGCTCTTTCTCATCCTTCCGGTCTCAGCCCACCTCTTCAGAAAGGCCCAATCTAATGTGATTTCCCCAGGCCCCTTCCTGTTTATTTCCTTAGCCCAATCTAACATTATTTTGTTCTTTATTCCTTTTCCTCCTGTCTCTGCCACTAGAGTGTCAGTTCCAAGAGAGCAGGGACTTTGGTTCGTGGCTGAATCCCCGGTGCCTAGAACAGTGCCTGGCATGCAGCAGGTGCTCAATACAACTCATCGAAGGAATGAACAATAGTTGTAGTAACAGTAACTAATGCTAAAGACGGCTGGCATATGCTGAATCTTCACGAAGTGTCAAGCACTGCTAAGTACCCTGGGAGCACATGACTTTGTTAAAATCCCCCAGCAGTCCCAGAAGTCACACTGTGACCTCCTCCCCAACAAGGAAGGCCAAGATCCCTCTCTGTGAGCACTTGGATTTCCCAGCCTCCCCCCAGAACTGCCCTGTGATACTCACCCAATTCATCTGTGGAAGGAAGAGAAAGAGAAAGGTGAGGTCCAGGAAGTGGTCAAGACTTTCATCTTTTAAGACAGATTCCCCAACCCCATCCCCTCCCAGAACCCTTCCCCCTTCCTCCATCCTGGGAAATCCTGGGCTCTGACTCCCTGGGATGTTAAACCCTAACCCCCATCTCTCCCTCCTGGCCTACCCTCCCTTCAGCTCCCAATGTTGGGGTCCCAGGGTCAGGCTACCCTCAAATGCCTCCCCCCAAAAACCTTTAGACCAGGGATTATGAAGCAGTGTTGAGAATCTAAGGAAAAGCCAAGGGTCTCATCACCAGGGAAAAAAAATGGATGCCTAAGATTCTAAACAAAATGTGGGGGTGGACCCCTCCCTAAAGCCCACCCAGGACCCCGGGAGATCACTTCCTGGTGTCTGAAGATCCAGGAAGGCTGATCCTTCACTCCTAGGCAACCACCTCCCTCTGCATCCCATGCCAGTCCCCAGCAGTACCCAGCCGGTATCCGGGATTTGCCCCTACTTCCTGAGGGGGGAATGACAGCAATGCTGGGCAAGCCCCTTATCACCTCCTCAGGAAAGCTCAGCCCTGGAAGGGACCGTGGAGGATGGAAACCAACCTCCCATCATTCCACAGACAGAACAAGGGGAGCCCAGAGGGAGCAAGCAAGCCTGTGGGGTCACACAGCATGGGAGGGCAGACCGGGGCCAGATGCCCCATCCAGGGTTGCCTGCGCTGGCCGCTGGCCACCGAATCGTTGCCAACCTGCCCTGCTGCCAGACCTGTCCTCCTCCTCCACTCTCGGGGAGTGGCTCCCAGCAGCCAGACCTTTGCTCCTTGGAAAGCAGTCTTCCTGCCCCGCTTATCTCATGTGATCTGTGAAGTCACCGGGGTGGGGAAGACATCCCCACTTGGTAGATGGGGACACTGAGGCTGGGAGAGAGGAAGGGACACGCTACAGATCACTGGCTGGGCCAACTTCAAGTCACTTCAACTTGCAAACACCTTCTCAGGCATCCGTGCTGGATGCCCTGGGGATCCAAAGATGAGTTAGACTTTGTCTGAGCCCTCAAGGAGCTCCCAGGCTGCGAGGGGAAACTGAGGCCCGGGCAGCTGTGGCTGAAGCTTTGTACTGCCTCAGTTCAAATCCTGGCTCTGTTCCTTGCTAGCCATGTGGCTTTGAGCCCATTACTTAAACTCTTTTTGTGCCTTGGTTTCTTCATCTATAAAATGGACACAATAATAATGCTTGTCTGGTTGGGCTGTTTAATATACAGGAAGCACTTAGAACTGCCGTAATAGTAGACGATACATAAATGCTGGCTGCTGTTGGGTAAGGTGTTGGGAGACATTATTTTATGGATGTGGGTAAATTGCTTCCCCTCTCTAGGCCTCAGATTGTCTGTCTATAAAATGGGGAGGTTGGAAGACATGGTTTCAGAGCATGGGGTGTGGAGTAACACAGATGTTAGTTTGAATCCCGGCTGTCACTTCTGGCTGTGTTGCCTTGGGAAAGTTGCCTAACCTCTCTGAGCCTCCTTCTCTATAAAAAGTTCTGATATATCTCAGGCATTAACATGAGGATTTAGAAGCACACTGGGAAATTGCTTAGCACAGGGTCCGACCACTTCAGGCCCTCCATAAAACTTAGCCATTATTATTATTATCTAAAATCCTCTTTCAGCCAGGAAATGTTAGGGACTTCTTCTCTTTATTCAGGGCTCAGCTCAAATAACAACCTGTCCCCCTCCCAAACTCCCACACAAACTTGCCACCATTCAGGGCCAGCCAGGATGGGCCACACTTGAGCAGCTGTCTTTCATGCCTCAGGGCCTTTGCACAGGCTAGTCTCTACCAGAATGCTCTTCCTTCAGATCTTTGCATGCCTCCTCCTCCACTTTCAGGTCCCTGGTCAAATGTCACCTCTTAGATGGGTCTTCCCTGACTACTTTATCCAAGATAGCCCCCAGAACCCCCACTCCAGTCACTCACAGTTAGGTGCCTTGGTTTTATCATTTTCATGGCACTGGCTAGGATTTGACATGACCTTATATTAGAGTGATTCATATCTGTCTCCTGTAGACTGTGAACACCAGAGAGTAGGAAACACATCTGCCCCATCCCCACTGTATACCCAGGGCCCAGTATGTGTTTGGCCCGTCAAAATGAGGGAAAATTTCCCTCCCACTCTGTCTCAGTTGTTCTCCCATCCCCACCATGCTATTTAGGTGTCACTGATCCCAAGATTTGTTTAGGGCCTTTATCACATTTTATAATCCTACATTTAATTCATTGTGTACATATCTGCTTCCACATCTAGGTAGGGAACCCTATGAGGGCGGAGCCAGGGCTGTCTTGGTCACTGCTGAGTGCTCAGCACTGCCCAGCACAGGGCCAGGTATGCAACTGGAACTCAATAAATATCTGTTGAATGGATAACGTCAGAAATTACTCTCAATTGAAAGAAACCAAAGATCTAGGTCTTGGGTCAGAAAAGTCTCAACCTTGTTCTTGCCCAGAACCAGTGCTTGGCAGGACCTGTTCCCAATGCCATCTCCCACCTTTCACTATCTCCCAAACTCACAAACCTCCTAGAGAACCCGCAGGGCCTCCTCCACAGCCATGCCAGCACTTCTGGGGTCCATCCCAAGATTTTACCTCCAGAGAGAGGTTCAGACCCAGCCCACTGGGGCCACTAGGTTTTCCTGGTGGCAGGACTCAATCCCTGCCCTCCAAATTCCAGCACATTTATGAGAGATGATGTCATCCTTTGGCCATGCTTCTGCATTTCCTTGGGCAGCACTGAATTTTGGATGGCACAGGATGAGGGGGCTTATAGACTAGTGGTTCTCAGCATCTCTTGGGAAGTTGCTAGAAATGCAAACTCTTAGAGCCCATCCTGGAGCTACTGAATCAGAAACTCTGGAGATGGGGCCCAAAAATCTGTTTTAACAGCTCTCTGGGTGACCCTTAACTGTGTGCCAGACACTGCTTTAATACTGTTATTGCTTTAATACTGATACTGTTTAGCTGTATCAGCTCATTGAATCCTCTCGGTCCCTCTGAGGCATTGATATTATGCCCATCCTACAGATGAGAAAAACTGAGACCCAGAGAAGGGAAGTGACTTGCAGTGAAGGGGTGGTGGCACCAGTATGTAATTATTACGCTCTGCACTACCATAGTGAATCTCTAAAGAGGACTCTCTTAGAGAGTGAATAGGTGGTTAGTTTTACTTGCCCAGCTCCTCATCACCGGGAGGTAGGGGCATCTGGGGACCCCATCTCAACGGGCAGGGAGGGATACAGGCTGAGGAAAGCTGAGGTAGACCTCCGCAAAACCCCCAGACAGAGGCGTACACAATGCCACCTCCACAGGATTCCCCCTGCCCCATCCTGAGCGCGCACGTGCGCAGGAACTGTGGAGGGCTGCTCACCCGTGGTCCTAGAAACGGCGAGCGAGAGCGAGGAGAGGTCCGCGGCCCCTGCAGGGAGGGAGGCATGTCTCAGGAGGTGATGGAAATACGGCGGGAGAACCAGACAATCTCCCAAGCCCCACCCCGTTCCTCTCCTGGCCCCGCCCCTTTGGATCATGCCCCTCACCCTTATTGCCCGCATGGTCCGGCCTTCCTTCCTTAACTCATGGACAGGTTCCCTAGTTTCTGTCAGTCACCCCACCCTTCATCGCACTCAGGCCCTGCTCCTTCTCTCCCTTAAGAAGGCTGAGAAGGACCTGGAGGAGCTCTTCTCAGCCTCAGTTAGGAAAGCCCCCACCCTCTTCCTTATTTCAGGGTCAGACCCTACCTCTTCACTTTTCCAGTGTCAGGCCCGTCCCCTTCTCCCTCAGACCCTGCCACTTCTCTCCAGAGGCAAGCCCCACCTCCTCTTTCTTCTCTGAGTCAGACCCCGCCCTCTTTTTTCAGAGCAGGCCCTCCTCCTTCTCTCTGCCAGAGTCGGACCCGCCTCTTCTCCCTCTCCGAGTACGGCCCCGCCCCCTTATCTCTCTTAAGCCCCGCCCCTTACTCTGAGTAGGTGAGACCTTGCTTCCTTCTTTGAGTTAGGTCCCGCCCTCTTCTCGCACTCATGGTCAGGCCCCGCCCCCTTCTGTGGGCCAGGCCTCTCCTTTTTCTCCCTCTCTGTGTCTGGCCACGCCCAGTCCCTCAGGAGCAGCTCCCGCTCCTCCTTCTCCGAGTCAGGCTCTGCCCCTCCCCTCTCGTAGTCGGGCCCCGCCCCCTTCTTTGCCTCAGGGTCAGGCCCCGCCCCCTTCTCACTCTCTAGTGGGACGTCTCTCTCTTACCTTGTACCGGACCCGGTCACCATCCTCTGCCTCCTTCCTTCCCTTTGATATAGTGTCCCCGGAACCCTCACACTCTCCCCGCAAAACCCCTAAGACTCCTGTAGGAACCCCCAGACCACTCCAGGACCCCAGGCCTCCCGCACCTCCAGTCCCGCCCCAGACTCCTCTCCTGAACCCCGGCCCCGCTTACCCAAGGCCCCCAGCTCCGGCGCAGCGGACGATCTGGCGACGCGGCGACTCGGCATGGCCCAACCAGTGGGGACTGACGGCCCGGAGGCCAGCCCAGACCAAACCAAAACACACACACGCGGGCAGGCCGAGCGGCCAGGTGGCACGGTCCGGCGGACGATCGCGGGTCGGGAGAGCGGCGCAGGGGCTGGGGCCGCAGGCCGGGCTGGACGCGCGGCGCCCGGGGCTGCGGGGGGCGCCGGGCCGGGCCGGGCGGGCGGCGGGCGGGGGCGGGGCGGCGGAATTCCCCGGCGCCGCCGGCCTGCGCGCTCATTGGCCTGCACCCTGTCGTTACGTCACGCCAGGGAAACGGGAAAACCCCCACGCGTCACGTGGCCTCGGGGGCGGGGCCGGCCGGGAAGAGGAGGCCGGGGACACAGGAGGGGCCCGGCCCGCGACGATGCCCATTGCTCTGGTTGAGACCACTGAGTCCTGCTTGGGGCCACTCACAAGCTACCCATGGAGCAAGTAAGAAGACTGAGGCCTGCCCACCCCAGGTCTGCCAACCGGACTTGACCTGTTGTTTCTCTGGCTCGAAGGGAAGCTTTGGGATCAGGAGGTTACCAGGGCTCCGTAGCTGCCAATGATGATAATCTTTTCGAAACCTCCATGGTCTCGCTACACCTCAGTTCCTTAACCTGAGTAAATCGGGAGTGATCATACGTAAAAGTTTAAAGCTAGGATGTCAGGATTTCAGCTGTAGGACTTGTCTGTTTTGTTCCTTGCTGTATCCCCAGCACCCAGAACAGCACCTGAAAAACAGTAGGTGCCCAATAAGTTTTTACTAAATGAATGGATGGATGTTTTATTCCTCCCCACAGCTCCTCCAAGTTTCCTAATAGCCCGTAGCACTTTCAGCTCAAAGGCTCAGTAACTTAGTCCCGGAATGGTAACAGCGTAGCCCCCAGGATACATATTGAGCTGAGTGCCTGACCCCTGGGCTTACCTGGGGGCTTCACAGATACCTCACACCTTGCACCAGCATCAGAGGAAGGTGCTAGAATTGGAATTATTGCAGAGAGGAGGAGACTGAGGCTCAAAGAGGGGCAGCCATTTGGTTAGATCACATTTCTAGGCCTATTCCTAAGAAAGACGGGATGACATTAGGTCCCAAGTTGGATGCCAGGCACCCTCAGACCACAGAGCCAAGGTTTGACGTCCTTTGTCTCCCTGTGAAAATTTTGAGTGTTCCACCTCTACTCTTCATGGCCTACATGGACTCACTGATGCGGTTGACATACATTTATTGAGCACCTGCTGTGTCCTGCACTGGGTACGATGGCACAGCACTCACCAAGCCAGCTCTGGCACCTGCTCGTAGGAGGCAGACTAGTCTACAGTAGTTCTCAAGGTTGTGGCCCAGCCCTTCAGGTGATATGATGCAAGCTCAAGTTGGAGAACGACTGCTATAATGCAAAATATGGAGCAGACTTTTTCTGCAAAGGGCCAGATAGCAAATATGTTCTGCTTTAGGCTTTGAGGGCCAGACAGTCTCAAAACTCAACTCTGCCATAACACAAAAGCTGCCAAAGACCATACAAAAACAATGAGCATGACTGTGCTCCAATAAAACATTATTTTATGGACACAGAAATTTGAATTTTGTATAACTTTCATGTGAAACAAAATATCCTTCTTGAGATTTTTTCCAACCACTTAAAACATGTAAAAATTACAGAAAAACTGGAAAATGCTGGTTTTGGCCTGCAGGCTGTAGTCTGCATATGACAAGGGCATTGCCTGAAACGCTATGATTTGAAGGTTCAGAATCAGGCTGCCGAAGTTCAAATCCTAGGTCTGCCACTTACTAGGAGACCTCAGGAAACTGACTTCATCTTTTTAAGCCTCTGTTTCCTCATCTGTAAAATGGGTCTAATAGTAGGATGGTTGTGAGGATTAAATACTAATAATAGTTGACACTTGTATAGACCTCTTCCATATGCTAGGCGCTGTTCTAGCACTTTATGTCACATTACTTTGTGAGACTTTGGACACATTACTTAATTTCTCTGGGTTTCAGTTTTCTCATCCGCTGTCGTGAACATCTGACTTAGAGTCATTGCACACAGGGTAACAGTACCAGGCACTGCTCCAAAAGCACAGCACACAACACAATAGACAAAAGCCCCTGCCATCATGGAACTGAAATCCAAGTGGGGGAGACAGATGGAAAAGAGATAAGCAAATATATGTCTGATGGTGATAGCAGTCCTACAGAAGATTAAAGCAGGATACATGGCTCGAGTTTGAAGGGTAATATTTGGGTTAGGAAGTTTAGGGAGGGTCTAAGGTGACATCTGAGCAGACTGCTGAGACAGTGAAGGATCCATGTGGATATCTAGGGAAGAGTGTTCAAGTCACAGGGAACAGCAAGTGCAAAGGCCCTGAGGTGGGAACATGCATGGCACGTTGAAGGAACAAACAGCAAGGAGGCTGGAGTGGAGTGACGGCTGGGGAAGTAGTAGAGATGGGTAATATTAAATTTAGGAAGCGAACCACATGCAGCACTTAAGACTAGAGCTTGGCTCATGATAAGACGCGTTGAACAGTGGCTCCTACGTGTAGGAGTAGAAGCCTACCTGATTCCCCTCTGCCCCTTGAAATGTCAGGCCTCACAACTGTTTGTTAGGTCAATGGCTGAAAGGACACATCAGAAATCCTCAGTGTTCAGGATTTCTGTGGGGCTCTGAACCCCATGAGGGCAGGCCTGGGGCTGTCTTGATCCCTGCTGTGTACACAGAACCCCCAGCTCAAAGCAATGTCCAGGGGAGGGGCTCAGGGAACATTTGTTGACTGACTGTATGTCAGTCTCTCCACCGATGTCTTAATGCAGGCCTCATCAAGGTCCACACTTCTGTGTGCCTGTGTCTGTGAAAGTCGGGATTGTGCAAACGTGCACTCAGCAAACGTTCCCAGAGCGACTCCTCTTGTGCTGTGGACACAGCAGTGACCAAGACAGCTCTGGCTCTGTCCTCACAGGGCTCAGTCCAGTGGAGAAAGACCTGTCTCCAGCTAGTGATGACCCACAGCGGGCAGGGCTGGGATGTGGGGACCCAGGGAGCTGGTGGGTGGGGGGCAGTGTCCCAGAGGAGGTGGTCAGGAAGGGTGTCCTGGAGGAGGAGCCATGGAGCTACAACCTGGAGGATGCATAGGGTAAGGTGAAGAGTTGCATGCCTGGAGGCGTGTCTCAGTTTAGGGAAGGGCGCCAGGAGGTAAGCGGTCACAGCTAGTTAGAGCAAGGGAGATGAGGCTGTGGGAGTTAAGAAGTCCCCTCCCCCCCAAGGTATCGTTCACCAGTTAGCAGCCTGGGCTCTTCTCCCAAGGGTACTGGGGAGCCATGGTAGGTTCTGAACAAAGAACGGCCAGGGTCAGGTTTGTGCTTCAGAAAATTCTGGCTGCTGGGGACTTCCCTGGTTGGTCAGTGGTTAAGAATCCTCCTGCCAATGCAGGGGACATGGGTTCGATCCCTGGTCCAGGAAGATCCCACATGCCGCGGAGCAACTAAGCCTCTGCACCACAGCTACTGAAGCCTGTGCGCCTAGAGCCCATGTTCCGCAACAAGGGAAGCCACCACACTGAGAAGCCTGCACACTGCAACAAAGCTCGCCGCAACTAGAGAAGGCCTGCGCACAGCAACAAAGACCCAACTCAGCCAAAAATAAATCAAAAGTAAATTTTAAAAGAATGTTTAAGATGGTAAATTAAAAAAAACAGACTCCGTGCTTCCACTGCAGGAAGCACTAACTTCCACTTAGTTCCTGGTCCAGGAACTAAGATCCAGCACGTGGCCCGTGCTGGATGAAAAGTGACTGAGAGGGGCAGGGGACCAGGGAGGAGGCTGAGTTGGGATCCCAGGGTATGAGGAGGAGCCTGGACCGGGTGGTCTCAGTGCAAGTGAAGAGGTGAGAATGCCAAACAATTGTGGGGTACAGCTGACAGGCCCTGCCAAAGACTGTGGGATGAGGATTTGGGCAGGGGGTAGGCCAGTGAGTTTAGGTGGCCTGAGAGCCCACACCCCGCTTGGTTCTATGAGCTCAGCAGGTACTGATGCACAGCAGGGGAGGGAGTGGAGCAGGTCTGTGGCTGTGGCTACCTCAGGGATGGAGCCTGCAGAGTGTGTGTGTGTGTGTGTATGCATACACAGGTGTCTGCACACAACTCTCCTGGGACCTCGTGGATTCCGTGCCTGGCTCTGCAGGGCACTGTGGTGTTGGAGCCCAGGGGAACCTGGCTTGGTTCTCAGCCCCGGGGCTCCTCTCCCAGAAGTGTTGATGAGACCACACCCCCTCCCCCCCAAAAAATAAACCTGGGAATGTGGGGTCCCAACCCCTCAGAGTGCAGGGACACCCAGGGGCCTCAGTCTCCTCATCCATAAAGTGGGTGAACAGTTCTGGTACCCAGCTTGTTGGGAAGGCACATGCGCCACACACCAAGAGTCTGGCTGGGTCCTTGGCACAGGCAACCCGGAGGGTGCTGATGGCACCCCAACAGCTATGGCCGCTACAGCTGGGCACCACTCTGAGCCAGGATTCACTCGCAGGGTCCCCTGGAGACGAGCTCATAAGCCCAGAGAAGCAAGGTCAGGCAGCCAGGGTCCCAGGATTGCTGAACAAGGCAGGCTAATGGGACTGTATCAGTGGTGGGTAGGCGCTCCTGCCCTGCCGGGCTGTGTGAAGCCAGGAGATAATCAGCGGCACAGGTGAGGCTCCACGCCTCGGCGGGCCTCGTGGTTAAGAGCACTGGTGTGGTGAGGTCGTGGCGAGCAGCTTCCCCATCTGTGAAATGGGGATGGTTACGGAAGCCCCCTCAGAGGGCTCCTGGGAGGGGGAGAAGGAGGAGAAAGGGGCCTGGCCCAGAGGGTCACTGTCCCCAGTTTAGCATGTCCCGCGTCCTGCGGGTCTCCCTGCCAGACTCAGGAGAGCCACCCCCACCTGCTCTCCAAGGTGGCAGGGGAAGGAAGGCACAAGATGGGGGGCTCTGTTGAGTTTAAGTTAAACACCCATATGAATTTATTAAATCCAGACTGTGTTAAAGGGCGGCGGTCTGGGAGGAGGGAGTGGTGGGGGATCGAGGGACAAGATGATGGACGGCCGTGGGTGTCCCACAGAGGGGCCCGGCCCCTGCCCCGCCTGGCCCACCCCCTCGGCAGTGCCATGTCAGCTTCACCATGATTCCCGATGGTGTTGGGCTGGCGGGGCGAGATGGCTGGAAACACGGAGGGACAGACAGACAGACGGCGCCTCCACAAACGACGCACCCTGGCCCCCACACCACACACCGGCCCCGGCCCGATCTGTCCAGGGAAGGGGCGACCGGGAGGGGAGGCGAGGGGGCCGGGGTGGCGGGGGTGGGGGTCACCAGGAGCGGCTAATCCCTTTTTTTGTCCTCTGCCGGCTTTGGAGGGGCTTCCTGGGGCTCGCTGTCAGAGCTGGCCCCCTGGGTGGGCCTGGCGGGCGGGGGTGTGGAGGCCTCCTCCCTGGCGGCGGCGGTGGTCGTGGCGGGGGCGGGGGCCGGCGGGAGGGCCCCTGCTGCTGTTGGGGCCTCGCCACTCATGCCAAACTCGTTCACCCGCGTAGGGTCGACGCGGTAGATCCACCGTTGGTAGAGGTAGATGAAGAAGACCACATCTGGGGGTGGGGTGAGGGGGCAGCGTGAGGGGAAGGGGCAGGGCCCACCCGGCTCACTGTCAGGCTTGGGGCGGGGGGGTCCTGCAAAGAGTGGGCTGAGCCCCCACGCCGAGGCCGGCGCTCCTCCCTCAGACCAGGGCCCTGCCCGTGCCCAGCTCTGGTGGGAGCCTGCCGGCCAGCCCACCCACCTGCCCACCAGGCCTCACCGTCCCGCAGGCAGCCGATCCGGTACATAACAGGCATCTTGATGACAAAGGCGAACAGGTCATCAATGAAGGTGTTGAGGGCCTTGTAGGTGAGCATGCGCCAGGGCAGGTGGGCCACAGACTTGAGCTTGTAGTTGATGAAGAGCTGGGGTGTCATGGTGATGAAGCCTGTGGTGGTGAGGAAGGGACATCCATGAGCAGAGGAAGGGGCGTCCTGACCCTCCACCTCTTTGATTGCATTTCTGGCCTCTGTCCCTTCACTCACTCTGTTCCAGCCACACTGGCCCCTGTGCTGCTTCCAACACCCCAGGCGCATCCTACCTCAGGGCCTTTGGACTTGCTCTGCCTTCTGACACCAGATCTTTGCACAGCTCCTTCCTTGGCACCTTTCAGGCCTCAGTTTACATATCATCTCCTCGGAGAGGTGACGATGGAGCTCAGGGACACCTGACCAGCCTCCATGGCCCTCTCACTCTGGCCCCTTCAGGGCACTCATCACATGCTGTAACTCACTTGTCTGCTTGTTTACTCTGTCCGATGCCTGAGGACGAGGACTGAAACGCACTGTCCAAGGCTTCCCGGAAGCCCTCCCTGACCCCTAGAGTGGACCGGGCACCTCTTTGAGGCTGTCCACGTGCCACCCCTGCTCCCCCTGAAGTGTCCCTGACCGGAGACAGGTCTGTCTCCCGCACTGGACCCCAAGTGTCAGGAGGGCGGGGCCAGGCTGACTCGCTCACTGCCGAGGCCCCAGCACAGCCCAGCACGGGGCTGAGGACGGCTGCTGGACCCCTGCCCTGACTGCGGGGGCCGCGTATGGTGAGGGCCTGCTCACCGAAGGTCAGCAGGAAGCCATAGAGCATGCTGAGCACCCAGGAGTACCAGCCCTTGTGCTCCAGGTACAGGAGGCTGTAGACGGCATAGCAGCCCAGGAGTGGGAAGAGGATCCAAGACAGGTACCGGAACGCCATCTGTGGGGGCACAGGGTGGGGCTGGGACCCAGCTCCTTAGGCCCCACCTGGCACCCCTGCTCCCCGCCCTCACACACCCACACCTGGTCTGGCAGGCCAGCCCGGGGGAATTTCCAGGTGGCCCTGGGAACTCTGGACTTGGCCAGGAAGTATATGTGGCAGGCAGGGGACACTAGAGGGTATGACGCAAGCCATGAAGCATGGGCCTGTCAGCCGACAGGCAGACATCATAGCCCGTGCCCTGGGCCCCCAGGAGCATGTGGGTACCTGGAGACCCTCCCTGGGGCCCACTGTGGGGGACACTCACGTCGTCATACACTTTGGTCGAGGACTCAACGTATGTTGACTTGTCTTTGAAGGTTGGGCGGGGGAAGAGCCCTGCCACCTTGCGCTCCCGGTCCAGCTGCGGACAGGGAGGGAGGCTGCAGTCAGCTGCCACGCTGGCTCCTGTCCCCCAGGCCAGTTCCAGCTCCTGCCCTTCCCCACCGTTCCCAGTTCCCCTGCCCCACGTGTGACCCGAAAAATCCCCTGGTGCGAAAATCCCCTTGGTCTTGGGAGTGCGGCAGGCGTTGGGAATCCCCTAGGGGCCAGCTCCAGGGTGTGGCCGGGCCACACGACCCCGCTCCCAACCCCTGGCAGCTTCTGAAACAGCATGGCAGCCTGGCCTTACCCGGACATCCATGACCTTGGTGATCTTCCAGAGGTCGATGAGGACCCCGATGAAGACGCTGACCTGGACCACGAAGTTGGTCTCGTTGTCCAGGATATAGAGGAGGACCACGAAAGACTGGAAGACGCCAAAGAAGACGGAGCGCACGGACAGGCCCTCCAGGGACTGCCGGCTGTTCCAGAACTGGATATCTGTGCACAGGAGTTGGGGAGGAAGCCAGGAGGGTGAGGGGCCTCCGAGTCCCTCCCGCAGCTCCCTCAAGCCCCGTCCTCCTCAGACCCCCGGGGCGGCGCTGGGTCTGCCGCGGGAGAAGGGTGCACACTACTGCCCCTTCCGGTGACAGTCTGCTCCACAGGCGCCAGCCGGAGCCCCAGGCAGGCAGGATCTCTGCAGTCTCACACTGGACACACCCTGCCCCCCAGGGTGCGGCCGGTCCCTTGACTGGCAGTGATGGTGGCGGTGACTGCTGCCATGTTCCGGTGCTCCCCAATCGCTAAGTGCCACATCCCTAAGGCCACACAGCCTGACCTGTCCACCGTGGCGCCGTGGTGCCTCTGCTGGGTGGGAAGGTCTGGGACGTGCACTTCCAGCCCACCACCTCTTCCAGCCCACCACCCCGAACCTATGAAGGAACCAGCCCACATTCCCTGGCGGTCCAGTGGTTAAGACTCCACACTTCCACTGCAGTGGGCGTGGGTTTAATCCCCAGTCAGGGCACTAATATCCCGTATGCCACGAGGTGTGGCCAAAAAAAAAAAAAAAGGAACCGGCCCTCAGGACATGCACAGGGGCCATGGCCTCTGCTCGCCAACCAAAGCTCCTTCCAGCACTACTCTCCCGGGCCCCCGCCACCCCCCGCAGGGCCCAGCTCAGCCCCTCTCCCAGCCCTGGTCTTCCCATCGGCCAGACGAGGAAAACGGCACCACTGGACTCTGCCCAGACTGTGTGTCCAACACCTGCTGCCACAGCAGGCCGACCCAGCACGATGACTGTCTTCCAGGCGAGAAGCCGTGCCCGAGGTCACACAGGGGCAAGACCCGGGTGCTGGCCACCCACCCGGCTCTGACTGATTCCAGAGCTCCAGCACACCTGGCAAGCTTACACCTCTCCCGTCAGACCATCAGACCCTGAGGAGATATGAAGGGGACACTCACAGGACCCCCCCAGTCCTAACTGGGAAGAATGCGTCTGAAGACAGGGTTCTGGTGGGGGTGGGTGGATCCGAGTTCTGCCTCAGACCAGAGAGGCAGCAAGCACGGGGTGTAAGGCCGGGCTCACCCAGGGCCCATGCCCTTGCTCTGTGACCCTGAGCAAGTAACCACCCCCTCTGTGCCTTCATTCGACATTAGGAAAAAAGGGACCCTAGGGGAGCCGGCCTGCAGTCAGCAGGAGCGTTTGCAAGCACGCGCCACCCCGGCACAGCCAGGGCTCCACGCACCACGGCTAAGAGCCTCCTCCCTACTGGGCCAGCACCACTTACTGTTCGGTTTTGATGCCATAATTTTCCAGAAGGTAACTCAATCATGGTAATGTCCTCTTAATAAGAATGATGATGATAATAATAATACCCATTACTATTGCCACTTCCAGAAGCTGCAGAGCAGCAGGCCTCCTTCAGACCGGGGTTCTCTAGGGAAGGAAGAAGTGGCCAGCAGGGCCTGGAGTATGAGGTGGGAGCTGGAGCAGGACGCCTGGATCTAAATCCTGGCCTTGCCACTTGGGAGCTGTGTGACTGTGGGCAAGTAACCAACCTCCCCAAGCCTCTGGGTCCTTGCTATGATCGTGGGGGTAACGACGCTTCCTCACGGGGCTGTGGCTGCAGGGCCTCAATGCGCTCACTGGAGGGCGCTCCAACCGTGCCTGGCATGTGGCCGGTCCCCCTCAAACGCTGGCCATCACCACTGTTGGCCTTTGGAACCTCGGGGCCCTCTGGGACAGGGCTGTCACTTTCCCACTCAGGTGGGCCCTGTCCACTCAACCCGAGGGATCTTCCCCAACAGGCGGCCTGCCGGGCAGGGCGGCAGAAGCAGCTCTGGGGCTTCCCTGCTCCCGGCCTTGGAGTTCCCCGGCCCAGCTTCCTGGCGGCCCCGGCCTGGCCTTTGCCACAACACCAGGCCCAGCCCCTCCGCCAGCACCACGCCCGGTAGATGGGAGTGTCTGGGCGGGAGTTGGCGGCTGCTCACCAGGCCTCTGGAGAGTGGGGCTGACAGGCCCCAGGTAGGGGGAGGGCCCGAGAGGAAGAGGGAGGGAGCAGGCCCTGTCCTCCCACCACACACCCCCTTGTCCCCAGTCCCCCATGGCCTCTCACAGGGCCCGGGGTCCCACCCTTACCGTTCTTGAAGGCCAGGAACTCAAAGACACTGTGGACAATGGACACGATGATGGTGAGCGCCAGCAGGTAGGGGTTGGTCTCCAGGAGGGCAACCTGGGGTTGGGGTGGGGGAGATGGCTGTGAGCGCTGCCGTGCCCCGGCCGGGGGCTGACCGCTGCAGTGCCTTCATTAGCCGACCCATCTCTCCTTGCTCTGGGCCCCAGAAGAACCTGCTGATATTCCCCAGACCTGACCCCGGGGCTTCCCAGCGGGGTGTGGTGCTGGCCGGGAGGAGAGCAGGTCAGAGATGGGCAGATGGGCACAGAGAGGCGGGCGAGGGATGCACGGAGAGGGAGGGAGAAAGATGGAGACAGAGGAGAGATGGGGAGACAGTGATGGGGGTAGGGAGAGAAATAACTGAGAGATGAAGAGACTGTCAGAGCCAGGGACAGAAACCCAACACCAAAGACAGCCCCAGGCAAGCACAGACCAGGCTCAGCAAGACAGACACAGGCAGAGAAGAATGATATTCAAGGACACAGTGAGAGGGAGCAGACACATGGAGTCAGAGCCCAAAGTCAGGGAGGCAGAACATGGGGCCGAAGAAGCAGGGAGGGGCAGATCCAGACCCAGAGGGCCGGGCCCTGCAAACATAAAAACCGTGACAAGGAGGACCATGGGGACTTCCCTGGTGGCGCAGTGGTTAAGAATCCGCCTGCCAATGCAGGGGACACGGGTTCGAGCCCTGGTCCGGAAAGATCCCACATGCCGAGGAGCAACTAAGCCCGTGCAACACAACTACTGAGCCTGCGCTCTAGAGCCCGTGAGCCACAACTACTGAGCCCGTGCTCCGCAACAAGAGAAGCCACCACAGTGAGAAGCCCACGCACCGCAACGAAGAGTAGCCCCCGGTCGCTGCACCTAGAGAAAGCCCGTGAGCAGCAATGAAGACCCAACGCAGCCAAAAATAAGTAAATAAATTTTTAAAAAAAGGAGGAGGACCATGGAAGCCTCAGAGGCAGGACCCCCAGAGTCAGCCAGAGCCAGAGGGCCGAGTGCCTGTTTCCTGCCCACTGCAGGGAGGGTGGCTGGGAGGTTGTGAAACTGTGGGCAGGGGAGCATCAGCTAGCAGTCCCCAGGCCGGCAGCCTGGCCCACTTCCCCTTCCCCTCCTGCCACCCAGGAAGGGGCTGGGAAGCTCCCGCCCCCCCTCCCCCCACCTACCCACCTTCACCGAGTCCTGCTCCTCATCCGACTGCTCGTACAGCTCGTCGCCCAGGAAGTTCCAGGGCGACTTGGTGCTCTGGGCGGCGTAGAGCTGCCAGCGCCAGAGCGAGAGCGGGCAGAAGGAGACGCGGAGGGGCAGGCTGGCCAGACTCTCGTTGATGGGGTAGTAGTCCTTCTGCAGGTTCCAGTAGTCGTTGAAGTAGATGATGGGGTAGTAGTCACCGCTCACGGCATCAAACTTCACATCTGCAGGCACGCAGGGCAGGGGTTACCGCTCAGCCTGGACCAGAGGCCACAGGCACCCACGGGGGTGGGGAGACCCCTCAGCCTCTGGGGACAAAGGTGTCAAATTCGGATGTTTGCAGGGACCCAGTGGGGCCCCCGGGACAGAGACTGGGGCACAGGGAACCTTCCTGGGCTGTGCCAAGGAGTCAGGGAGAGGGCAGGCTAGGGAGGGCTGGGCAGGCCCTGGCTGAGGGGACAGCTGCAGCTCAGCTCCAGACTGCGGCTGCCCCGAGGCTCTCCACGCGTCAGGCTTTCGTAAAAGAAGTCAGAAACCTGGGTTCCTAAGTGATACTGCCCCAATTTCCAAGGCTGGCAACAGATGCACCTTTTCCGAAAAAAGCTCATGGCTGGATGAGACCATTTTGGGCACAAGGTGGTCAGGGCTGGGGTCACCAGGCGGTGTGGGAGGGAGAGAAAGGGGAGTGTCTAGAGGGGCGGGGCAGGAAGCTTGGGAGGGTGGAGACCTAGTCAGAGATCTCGGGCTGGGGGTGGGGCCAGGAGACAAGAAAATGGCCTGGTCAGGAGCCCGAGTGGGCAGCCGGGAGCTCACACTGGTCCAGGGGAGGAGGTACGCTGCCCTTCACCCACGGCGTGTGGTCGTCCACGATGTTGATGGTGATGTTGGGGTGCCAGTGGGAGATCACCTCCACAGGCCCGTAATCCTCGGCCCTCTGAGGGGAGACGGGGGGGTGGTGGGTCTCAGAGGCACCTGCTCGCTTCCTCCTGAGGACTCCCGTGACAGTCGCGACAGGAGAGCAACCACCGCAGCGACTGCCGGCCGAGGGCTCACCCTGGCCAGTCCCCGCGCCAGCCTCTAGACCCCGCTGCCCTGGCTCCCCCCAGCCACCTGACGGAGCAGAAAACCCAAGCCTGCCCATCTGGACGGGACGGCGTACCAGGCTGCAAAGTGCAGCCTCGTGACCGCACAAGTGTGGGACCCGCGTGCAGCCTCCATACTCAGGGGCCGCCCTCCCGCCCGGGACCACCTCGTGGAGAGAGGAAGACTCTTGGTGCCACCACGGGTTAACGTCCCCGGATTAATCGGGAGTATTCCTTCTAGAGCCACGTTAGCGGGTACCTCGTCTGTGCCGGGCCAAGCCCGGGCTCCGGGGTCCAGCTGCTTGGGTATGAATCCCAGCCCTGCCACTTCCTGGCTGTGATACTTCGTGTAAGTCTCCCTGTGACGGGACCCACCCAACAGGGCTGGCGCGAGGCTTCCAGGTGGGTGCGTGTACGGAGCACAGAGCACCCGCCCTGCCACTGCTGGAGGTCAGCTGTAACCTCGCCGGCAACACCCCCACTCCCCGAGAGCTAGCTCTACGTTCTAACCCAGTTTCCAGGGAGGGAAACTGAGGCTCAGAGAGGTGAAAGCCCCCGGCTGCCAGCGGCTCAGTGGTGGTGTCAGAAGACAACCCCCGTGGTCCGGCTGCTGGGCTGGGAACGGGCCGGACGGCACCCCCAGAACTCGACGGCTCTGCTCGTGCTTACCTTGATCATTTCTGGGTCAGCTTCCGTCTCTCCCGTCAACAGGTTCTTGGTTTTCTGAAACCGCCGGCGCTTGTATTTGTTGATCACTGAGGGCGAGGAGGCAGGGAAAGGGGGTGGATGTGAGACCTGCTGGCACTCGCGGGACCCAGGCCCCAGACCTCTGCCCACCCGGTTCCCGGCTCCCACTCTTCCACCTGCCAACCGGCAATAACGACAACCAGAAAGCCTGCACTGCCTTCTCAAATCTCACCCCAGCCCCAGGCTCCCCATCTTTACAGCGACACCGGCATCCACCAAATTGTCCCAGGAGTCTCCTCCTCCAGGATTTGCTGCATCTGTTCCATCAGCCCATCCCCGGTGAATGTCCCCTCCGGCACATGCCTCAGATCCGAGCACAGCCTCCCACCTCCAGAGCCCCACCCCAGGCCGGCCACGGCGCCCCCTCCTGGATGACCGCAGTCACCTCCTCACTGGCCTCCCAGTGGCCACTCTTGCCCCTAAGACCCAAGTATCTGATCGAGTCATCCTACTGCCTCAGCATCCTAGACAGCTCCCGCTGCCCCGGGCAGGGCCCCTGAGGTGCTCACCACGGCCCCACCAACCTCAGCCCTCGCCACCTCTCATCCTTGCGCACCCCACTCCTTCCTCCTCAAATGCGCCGACCTCGGGCCTGCAGACGTGCTGCTGCGCCTCCCTGGCAGGGATCCAGCACGGTTGGAATCTTCCTGGTTGGCTCCTTCTCCCCCTTCCAGCCCCTGGTTAAATGTCCCTTCCGCCCACTCCACTGAAGGCGGCTGCCCGGGCGTGCTCCTCGCCATTTCTGTTTCCTTCACAACAGTTCATCACGACCCACTGGTTCACCTGCCCACTGGTTTACTTGTTTGCTGTCTGTCCCCTCAACCAGTCTGCAAACCCCAGGTGGGGCTGGGCCCGTTTGGGGCCCTGCCGTATCCCCCCACAGTGACAAACAGCAGGATTGATAAATATAAACAGGTGGGCCGAGACAGGGCCGGAGAAGGCCGAGAGCCGCCAATGTGAGAAGTACTTTGGCGCTGTGAATCCCCGGGCAGGAGTGGACCTCACTTCCTCTTGCAGAGGCCAGGTCAGCCACGGGCTCCCTGCCACCCTGCCCCAAACCCTGCCAAGACATGCCAGGAGGACAGGGCTGGCGTTCGTTCACGCTCCATCTCCCCGCCTCCACCCTGGTCTGGGTAACTTTTCCGCTCCTCCTTATGCTGGGACAACACATGGCCTATCCCTCCTGTGATTTCTCCATCCTGCCCCCAGGTGCTAGGGAGAGATGGGGAAATGAAAGAGGGAGCTGGCCAAGAGCGGGGGCCCTGGGGTCACATCCTGGCTCTGTCTCCCATGAACTGAGGGACGTTGGTGAGCTACATCACCTCCCTGGGCCTCAGTACCCCCTCCGGAGAGTGGGGATTAAAGCCTCGCCTCTTCTGGGCAGGACCACTGGGAAGTGGCTCTCTGCTCTACGGAGCCCAGCCAGCAGAGCACCCCTGCATGTCACACTGACACACGCCACAGGGCCCAGATCCCTCGCACCCGCTCAGAACCCGGGGCTTCTGGATTCTATGGACGAGCTCAAGTTCAAAACCACTTCTGGGAATTGACTCAGGGTTTCAGCCCGGGGGCCAGCTGCTCTTATGGTTCCCATGAATATCATCTCATCACTTCTATCACAATTAACGCATTTGAGACCTTGCTCCCACGTCAGGGGAAAGCAGTAAACACCCAAGGGTGGGCATCCTGGAGAATAAATTCCCCGGGTACGTGCTCCGCTGTCTTCCACACCCATGAGAGGCTGTCCAGGGAAGGGAGGGACCGTGCCCGGCCAGCCCCAGAGGAGACAGACTTTGGCTCAGGTGGAGAACATTCTGCAACTTGGTGGCATGCAGATGGGGTTATGATATGAAATGGACCTGGCTTCCGTAGGGAGGAAGAAGCCCCCTTTTCTTGGAGTTAAACTATACCCTGAGTACTGACAATGTGGCTGGTTGAGACCGAAATGTGCTGTGAGTGCAAAACACACACTGAAATTTGAAACCTAGTGCAGGAAGAAGAATAGTGGAGAATACCTCATTAATTTTTTATACGGATTACATGTTGAAATGACAACACGTTGACCTCAATAAATTACTAACATTCATTTTATGGTCTTTTTTTTTTTTTTTAACGTGGCCACTTAGAAAACTTACAATGCCTTCTGTGGCGGGCACTGTATCCCTCTGGGACAGTACTGTGCTAGAGTGCTGACCACTGGCCCTTTGGGGAAGAGAGGAGGGGGCTTTTCCGATCCCACACTGTCGCTCTGTGCCCTGGAGTGGGCCGGTGGCCAGCTCCGTGTCCCTTCAAGCCCCTGCCCGAAGGGGGCCCAGGTGTGAGGCAAGCCTGGGGGATCCCGCTGGCTTCTCAGGTCCACAGGCTGCAGATTCTATTTTGCAGACCACACCAACATCTGTCACACTGACCATGAACACGACCTCACCACACAGTGACACGATCACATTCACCAGAGACGAAACCACAACAGATGCTGGCACTGAGCGTGGCTGATGGGTGTAACTGGCACGCAAGCCAGCAGCCGCCCACCTGGGTCACATTCAAAGCAACCGCTGAAGCATCAGGCACATGTAACCCAGGCTTTCGGGGACACCTCCGTGGGGATGGCCCCTGCAGGCCACACCCCCTCAGCCCGCCTCTGCCCGCATCTTCGCAGATGCGCTCCATGGAAGCCAGCCAGCCAGCCAGCCGGGCGGAACGCCCTACAGAGCACGGTCCGCAGACATACTTGCTTAGAACAGCGCTTAGCACACCTGGGGGACTTTTCCAAATCAGCTTTGGGTACTGACATACGGTCACTAGAGTTTTGTTTCATCCAGTGTAGATGGTCACAAAAAAAATTCTCATCCTTTGGGTTATTTTTATACCAAAAGAGGTAGGAAAAGACCTAACCCATGCAAATTAAAGTACACCTGTCGCTGCGCCACAAAAAACAGCCAGAGGGATCTTAACCAAGTCCACAGGCGCAGCAGAATCAAAGTGAGGTGGGGCACGCAAAATTCACATGAAGGGAACGGGGGGCTTTCGGGAGGGGGGTGTGGGGGGCTGTCTGTCCTCTAGATCTGCTGAAACTGAAGTGCAGCGAGAGTCCCACAACTGCCGATCAGGAGACAGTGGACTCAAGGACAAAAGACACAAAGGGCAGGCAAAAAAATGCCAACAATTATTAACCTCCTGGAAAAGGAGATGTTGGACAGGAAAGGAAAAATAAACTACACACACCGTGTGGTTCAGATGGGAAGAAGAGTCACACACTCAAAACCATTTGAATGCTGAATATGAATCTAATCAAATTATGTTCCTGAGTTGAGATTTCCTCTTCCAGAGTAGGAAGTCAAGACATAATGTCAAAACTGAAAAACCAAGAAATTGCATTATCATCTTATTATTGGGAGCCTTGGAGATCAAGTAGCAGAAACAGCTAAAGCAGTTGCCTGTGGGGAGTGGAAACTGGGGGAACACAAGAGGGGGAGAGCAGGAGACAGATGAGTGTCGCTGTCTGGTTAAATTACTTGAATTTTAAACCATGTACTTATAACAAGAGATTAAAAAAATTTTTTTTTAAAGAAGATGCCCTGGGCAGAGAGAATCTCAGTTTCAAAATGAGGCCGTGTCAGAAGTCCCAAATGGCCACAGTTCTGACCCAGGGCTTCTTGGGGCCACCGGTAGTCCTGCGGTTTGCTCACACAATCAGGATTCTCAGGGGGGCACCAGGAGGGTGGCCAGCGAGGTGAGAACGGGGCCTGTCCAGTGACGTGGCCCTCACCAGCTTGCCTCGTCAAGGCAGGCCCTACTCAGAGGTGCGCGTGCGCGGGCGGAGGCTCACAGCGCAGCCATGCAGGATGCATTCACACCCGCAGCCTGGGAGCCTCGCACGGCCCCGCAGGAGCCCCCAGGGAGGCCACTGTGCAGCACCCATTCCAGAAGCGGCCGACACAGATGCAATCGCGGAGAGCACACCGGATGCAACTGATGGCAAAGGGCCTCCAGTCTCCCTCTGCTCATTTAATCTAGCCATGGTTCTCTCACAGACTATTCTGGAGTGTCTGCTCTACCAGGCCCGGTACTGTGCACACGTCGGCCTCGCCCTTCCTCTTCTCGGAAGTCCCTTTCTCCACCTGCTCTTTCTAAGCCAATTCCTCTCCTGCCTGCCCACAGGTGTCCAGAGGCATGGAGGGTACGCGGGGTTCGAGCCCGGCCACCAACCCCAGCCTCCCTGAGCACAGGGTTCCTGCCTGCCCTTGTGGACCTGGGAGTCCAGGCCCGCGGCACCACGGGGGCCCCAGGACGGAGAGGGACTTACTCCGAGACGTGTGCACCGTGGCGAGCCGGCGGTACAGCGCCTTCTGCCGGGGGTCTGGGTGGAAGCCGCTCTTGGTGAAGTAGACGTGGATATAGATGGAGCCGTTCTGCTGGACGCTCTGCAAGGCGGTCCGACGGGGACAAGGAACAGTGAAGCCCCTCATGACGCCCGCCCCCCACGGCTTCCCCACCCCCGTCTACTGAGTGTTCAGGGTGGGCAGTGTAGTTAAGTGGTTAGGGGCCAGACACTGGAGTTAGGCTCAAATTCAAAACCAGGCTCTAGCACACAATGGCTGTGTGGCCTCAGGCTTCGCCTCGCTGAGCCTCAGGGCCCACCTGCAGGACGCAGATCCTCAGCACTGAGGGCACGGCAGGGCTGTAAGGATTATCTGAGAGCGCTGAGCGCGGTCACTCAAGCACAGAATAGGAGCTCAATAAACGTCAGCAGCCTTAATTCATTAAACGGTAAAACAACGAAGGCCGGATACCACTCTGGCACTTCAAATGGTAACTGCCCAATCCAGTGAGTTCACATCTGTATAACTCATGTAAACCTTGCGCGCTGGGTCATGTTATTACCCCATTTTCCAGATGCGGTGACTCGGGCTCACACAGAGAGGCTACGGGCAGCGAGTAAGTGGATCCGAACCCCGTCTGTGGGCTCTCCCGTGGCCCTGCCTCTCACCGTCTGTGTCCTACCTCTCTGCCCGGGCCTTTCACCTACTATTCTCAACCCCCTGCCACACCCACCCAGATGAGGAAACTGAAGTGGGGTGGCCACCTGCCTGAGGCGCAGGGCGGGTGGCCGAGGCCGCACTGCAGCCTCTCTGTCTGACCTTCGTGGTGAGCTGGGATTCACCTGGCCACGCTGTGTCCTCACTGCCCTGCCTTTTAAGTCCACCTCTGTGTCAACCATGTTTTTATATTTCATGCTGTTTTCACATCTGGCAGGGGAGAGACCGCCCCTCCCAGGGCCAGCTGATTCCTGGAAATAATAAACAACTCGCCTGCCTCTGAACATACCTTTAAAATGCAAGCCAACAAACCCAAGTCCACACCCCAACCACCCCCTTGATCTCTCACACACCAGGCCGCACTGAATCACTCAGGGCAGGTACCAGACAACTACAGACCACCCCTCTAGCCCAGAGCCCGCACGTCAACCAAGCAGGCCAGTCCTAAGGTGTTTCCCCACCTGCCCTGCCTTTCCTGCGGAAACCTCAATAAAGGCTTCGGCCTAGGCCTCCCCTTGCCCCTTCTGCTCCTGTCCAAACCTGGTGCTTCCCCATGTGGCCCTGCGTAGTGTGGTGGGCCCCCTCCTCTCGGGAAATGAAAGTAGTAAATTCTTCTTCCGATGGCATTGGCCTGTGTCGCGGCTCAGTCACCTCCACAAATTAAAATCAAGTACAACTTAGACACTCTCCCGCCACAGAGCTGGGAAGGAGGGTGAGCACCAAGTCCCTGCAAGCAGCTCTCACTGCCTGGCTTAGTGCCCCTCTGTCCTCCTCGGATCTGGGGTTGGGGTCTGGGGGCCGGGCGTGAGGTCTCGGCAGGAGCCACCTCTCAGCACGGGCTGTCCTGTCTGCCTCAGAAAGAACGCATCCACCACTGCTTCCAGCTACCCAAACAGACCCAGACAGAGCCGGACAGAGCAGAGATGCTCCCTCCTTCCCAGGAGACTGAGGAGAAGACTTGATGGGGAGAAAGGAAGGAGAGAGCAGCCCCCAAGAGATGTCAACATTCACAGATTCATCAAATTCACTGATTGTTCAAAAGCCGCTGATTCTGCACCCAGTCCTCTGCTGGGCAGAGCTGGGGACAGAGCTGTGACCAAGATGGTCCCGTGGGGAAAACAGATCCATATTCAGGTAGTGACAACCCCCCCAGAGCTGGCACGGCTTGGGTTGGGGAGCCCAGAGAGGGTGCTGGCTGAGCCTGAGTGTCAGGGAGAGCTCCCTGGAGGAGGCAGGATTTGAACTGGGGCTGTCAGAGTCCGGAGCCAGACAGCCTGAGTTCAGTTCAGTTCACACCGGCTGTGTGACCTCGGGTGGGGCCTCTCTGTACCTCAGTTTCCTCATCAGTCAAATGGAAATAATAGTTCCCACCTCCTAGGGTTGCTGGGAGGTTTCCACCAGTCAGCCTAGGCTGGTGCCCTGTACGTAGTAAGCACTTAATCAACATTAACTATTATTTTCAAACCAGGCTGGCTGACTGGCCACCCCCAGGGATGATTACTAATCTTTCACCGGTTCATACCACAGATTTACACAACCCTGAAAGTAGCTGGGAGGATCCTAGGCCAATTCCAACTCCATCCACATGGAGAGGTGGGGAAGACAAGGCCCAGAGACCTCAGGGACCCGCCTGTGGTCACAAAGCATGTGAACTAAGAGGAGAGCCAGGCTTGGAACCTGGACTCCCGATTGCAGGACTGGGAGTTGGTTCAAGGAAATGCCCTCAGTGCTAGCCGCGCAGCCCTGGGGCCAGGAACCAGAAGCCGTCCCACCTGTGGAATGTTGAGCTCAGCAAAGTGCTCGTAGCAGCCGTCTGAGTTCTCGCCACTAGTCCAGTCGCCATACACAAGGTCATGCTGCTCCCAGAAGAGTGCTGATGTGGCATTAAAGTCTGTAAAGTGCTCGTGCTCTGAGATGTACACGTGCAGGTTCTGTTGGGAGGGGAAGTGGGCGGAGCTTAGTCAGGGCTGCTTATAGGACCCTCTGAAGGCTGACAGATAAAGAGCGAGGAAGAGCTGCGGCACTAACAGCACACTAACATGAACAATTTGCGGGGGTGGGGGGGGGGTTAGTGGAGAGAAGAGCAGCAGCTAGTAGAATAACCTTTCTCTTTCCTCACACCCCCACCACGTCTGTCCTGGTCTGAGTCTGTGACGTCTAAGAGCAAAAACAATTAAACAATGGCCAGCCTGCCAATTAGAATTTGGGGTTAGAAAGGATCCGGACCTCCCTGAATCATCTTCCCTCTCAGCCTCTCATGGGCTTCTTGGTCAGAGCTCCGCAGACTTATGGATAAAGCACAGTCAAGATGTGCAGGAGTGTCAGCCGGCTACTGAGAACCGAGGGGAACTGGGGAGCTGGCCTCAGAACTCCCTCCTTTCCCAAGTCCCCGTGGCCATCTCTGTCCAGAGCCCAGAAGGCCCACTGATAAAGAACAGCTGAGTGGTGGTCACCCTGCTGGCCAGAATTCCATGAAATCAGGAATCCCAGAGCTGCAGAGAACCGCAAAGGTGGGAGAGGTCGAGATTACTGAGGTTAGAACACCTGTTGCAGATGCTCCTGAACAAAGTCCTTCTACCCAGAAAGAATACCATCACAAACCCAAAAGGATTACTTGTTCCTTAGAAGTGTCACTTGAGTGACTCAGATTTCATGGGCTGAAGATGCACCTGGAGTCTCTCAACCCTGGACCCGTTCACAGACCTGACGGTGACCAGGGACCGCGTCTGTCCCGACAGCCCATGTCACTCCCCCACACCTTCCCCCACCCGCTCCTCTCCCGGGTCTGGCCTCCCAGCGGGTGGTTACCATTAAAGTGTCTTTGGGGAACAGGTTGCGGCTGGCGACACGTGGGGCTCCTCCGGGGCCTGCCTGGTCCTGAGGGGCCGGCCCTCGGCGGAACCAGCTGCTGATGGCCCAGATGATGAAGATCCTGAGGAGGCAAGCAGGGCAGGCGGTGAGTCCCCATGCCTTTTCTTTCCAACGTGGATCTGCTTGACCTTCCGACTCAGCACCTGCCGGGGCCTGACCCGGGGGCTGATCAAGTAGGGAGGGTCCCTGAGAAGGCAGGTGCAGGGCTGCTGAGAAGACAAGATGCCCCCAAAGGCCATGTCCGGGGACAGACCCCAGATGCCTGGCACTGACTCCCTGGAGTCTGGTGGCCACAGGGCTGCAGGGGCTTCGACCCTCGAAACCTCAGAACTAGGAAACCTAACGTCCCAGTCCCCTGGAATCCCAAAGTGTGAGAACCCTAGAATCTGGAATCCCAGCATTTTAGAGACACAGACATTAGGGAGAGCAACATTTCAGAACTTCAAATCAACTGAAAACTGCAGAAGCAAACGGTAAGTAATGGGTGAGTCCCTATTTTTAGTAACACTGGGCTAGGTTATTCAGACCAACTTTCCTGTTGGAAACAACTTGAAAAGGCTTGATAAAAATTAATATAGTAAGAATATACTAACACCAGTTTTACACTTATAATTATATATCTTGATATAGCAACATATTCTATATGTTCTTCTATTTTCTTATATATTTTTAATCAAGTTTATATATATAATACATGTAAACATATATTCTTTTCGTAATTAATTATTTAATTTAGTTATTTTTGGCTGTGTTGTGTCTTCGTTGCTGTGCATGGGCTTTCTCTAGTTGCAGCAAGCAGGGGCTACTCCTCGTTGCGGTGCGCAGGTTTCTCATTGCGGTGGCTTCTCTTGTTGCCGAGCACAGGCTCTAGGTACCTGGGCTTCAGTAGTGTGGCACACGGGCTTAGCTGCCCTGCGGCATGTGGGATCTTCCCAGACCAGGGCTCGAACCCGTGTCCCCTGCATTGGCAGGCGGATTCTTAACCACTGCGCCACCAGGGAAGTCCTTCTTTACTTCTTTGGTTCCCATCTTCCTTTAAGTTTTTGCCAGGTAAGTCTGCAGTCTTGTCCATTCTTCAGTGCTTTTAAGAATATATGTTGGCTTCCCTGGTGGCGCAGTGGTTAAGAATCTGCCTGCCAATGCAGGGCACACGGGTTCGAGCCCTGGTCTGGGAAGATCCCACATGCCGTGGAGCAACTAAGCCCGGGAGCCACAACTACTGAGCCTGCGCGTCTGGAGCCTGTGCTCCGCAACGGGAGAGGCCGCGACAGTGAGAGGCCAGCGCACCGCGATGATGAAGAGTGGCCCCCGCTCGCCGCAACTGGAGAAAGCCCGCACACAGAAACGAAGACCCAACACAGCCAAAAATAAATAAATTAATTAATTAATTAAAAAAAAAAATTTAAAAAAAAAAAAAAAAAAAAAAAGAATATATGTTTACGGGGCTTCCCTGATGGCACAGTGGTTAAGAATCCACCTGCTAATGCAGGGGACACGGGTTCGAGCCCTGGTCCGGGAAGATCCCACATGCCGCGGAGCAACTAAGCCCATGCGCCACAACTACTGAGTCTGCACTCTACAGCCCCCGAGCCACAACTACTAAGCCCTTGTGCCACAACTACTGAAGCCCGCGTGCCTAGAGCCCATGCTCTGCAACAAGAGAAGCCACCGCAATGAGAAGCCTGCACACCACAACGAAGAGTAGCCCCTGCTCGGCGCAACTAGAGAAAGCCCACGCGCAGCAACAAAGACCCAACGCAGCCCCCAAATTAATTAATTAATTAATTTTTTAAAAAAAGTAAAGGAACCCTGGAAGCTTCTTCTTTTTTTAACTGAAGTATGGTTGATTTACAATGTTGTGTTAGATTCAGTTTCAGGTATACAGCAACATGATTCAGTTATATATACACATATTTATATATATATATATATTATTGATAATATATGATATAATGTGTATATATATTCTTTTTAGGATTCTTTTCCATTATATGTTATTATGAGATACTGAATATAGTTCCCTGTGCTATACAGTAAGTCCTTGTTGTTTTTCCTTTTTTTTTGGAAGCTTCTTTTTTGTGTTTGAGGACATCTGCTAGGTGTTTTGATGGGTGAACAAAAACGCCAGCCCAGGGCCCACACAAAGTAACCAGAGACCTACTCTATGAGAAGCTAAGACTCCACAGGGCTCCCCGCCAAGGACAAGGGGAAGCAGGTGTGGCCTAGCCCTCCTCAGAGTCGCACACCAGGTGGGCACAGCCAGAGCCTTGAACCTGGTACAAGGAGACCCCGAATGACAATGCCCCAGGCAGCCAGCAGAGGCAAAGCAAATCCTCTCTGTAGGAAAACAGGTTCATCCTAGGCCTGAAATGATTCCTATAAACAATTTTCCAAGTATGATGATCAACACACAGCCAAAGACAAGCCAGGAGCACAAGGAAACAAGACTCTATGAGTGAGAACCAGCAGAAACAAAAACCAATCTACCCAATGGCACTGTGGTAACCTAAACGGGAGGGAAGTCCAGAAGGGAGGGGATATCTGTATGTGTGTAGCTGGTTCATTCTGTTGTGCAGTGGAAGCTAACACAACATTGTAAAGCAACCATTTTCCAATAAAAATTAAAAAAAAAAAAGAAAAAAAAAAAAGAAACCAAAATTTGAGATGCTCAGGACTGGAGGTTTCAGAATGTTACAAAACCCTCAAAATGTACATTGAGAGCGAGCTTCACAAGTATCCACCCTGAATAACATGATGGAAAAAAATCGAAGTAGAAACAAAATGACACTTAGTTAAAACAAATATATTAAGAGTCATTTTCTCAATTTACAAAACTGAATAGACATAATACACAGTCTTTGAGTTGTAAATGAAGTGGAGATATTTACAGGATACACTGTTTAAAGAGAAAGGAAGATGAAGGAAAGTGCACAGAGTAGCCATCCATTTTTGTGTAACATACTAGGTTAAAACAAAAGCAAAAACCTGGGCTGCCGGGAAAGAGAAGTGGGAGTTAGTGTTTAATGGGGACAGTTTCAGTTGAGGAAGATGAAAAAGTTCTGGAGATGGATGGCAGTGATGGCTGCACACTAATGTGGATGTACTTAATGCCACAGAATTATACACTTAAACATGGTTAAAATGGTAGATTTTGGGGCTTCCCTGGTGGCGCAGTGGTTAAGAATCCGCCTGCCAATGCAGGGGACACGGGTTCGAGTCCTGGTCTGGGAAGATCCCACATGCCGCGGAGCAACTAAGCCCGTGCGCCACAACTGCTGAGCCTGAGCGTCTGGAGCCTGTGCTCTGCAACAAGAGAGGCCGCGATAGTGAGAGGACCGCGCACCGCGATGAAGAGTGGTCCCCGCTCGCCGCAACTGGAGAAAGCCCTCGCACAGAAACGAAGACCCAACACGGCCATAAATAAATAAATAAATAAATAATTTTTTTAAAAAATGGTAGATTTTGTTATACATATTTTGCCACAATAATTAAAAAAAAAAAACCCAACAATTTGTAATGCACCTTTACGTCAACATAAAAGTAGAGAAAGGTATAAAATACACATCAGACTTTAAAATGGATTCCCTTGGTTTGGGGGAATAAGGAAGGCCTAGGGGTAAGCAAAAAAAACCAAAATGCCTCAAAACACAATACTATTTTAAAAAAAATTATGAGCAATAAAAGCAGCATGCACATGAATCAACATGGGAAAGGATCACCACCAATACAGTAATGATGAATGATGGTTACCTTCAGGTGATTTTTTATTTTCTTCTTTATGCTTTTCTTTTTGAATACTTTTTAATGAACAAAAATAAAAGCCCCGGACTTCCCTGGTGGCGCAGTGGTTAAGAATCCACCTGCCAATGCAGGGGACACGGGTTCGAGCCCTGGCCTGGGAAGATCCCACATGCTGCCGAGCAACTAAGCCCGTGCGCCACAACTACTGAGCCTGTGCTCTAGAGCCCGCGAGCCACAACTACTGAAGCTTGTGTGCCTAGAGCCCGTGCTCCGCAACAAGAGAAGCCACCGCAATGAGAAGCCCGCGCACCGCAACAGAGTAGCCCCCACTCGCTGCAACTAGAGAAAGCCTGCGCACAGCAACAAAGACCCAACACAGCCAAAAATAAATAAATAAATAAACTTAAAAAAAAAAAAAAAAGCCCCACAATAAAACTGTAGCAGACTGCTAGTTGTTTCCCAATATTCATCTTTCCCTTTTCACTCAGAAAGAAGACTCTTAAATTTTAACTGGATCCCTTGGTTACCTGGAATAAAGACTACAAAATCCAGCCTTACAGCCAGGTGTGGACACATGGTGAAGTTCTGGCCAATAAAATGTAAAAGCAGTGTGTTTACTGGACTTTGGGGAAGTGTCTTAAAGAGAAAGAGCATCCCTCCTTTATTTCTTCTTCCCTCCTGGAATGTGGACGTGATGGTCTCATCCTCAGCACCCATATTAGGCCATGAGGATAAAGGGCAAAACCTAGCAATGGTGGAACAAAGAGCAGGAAGGAATCTGGGATGCAGAAGACCGCAGAATCCTGGTCTGCCTAGGTCCAGAATAGTACATGAGAGAGGGAAACTTCTATTGTGTTAATTCGGGTCTCTCAGATACATGCAGCTCTGTAATTATTAAATGAGACAAGTACTTATTGATTGCAGGTGTGAAAAGCAATACAGTTGACCCTTGAAGAACAAAGATTTGAAGTGCGTGGGTCCACTTATACGAATCTTTTTCAACAGTAAATACTACAGTACTACACGATCCATGGATGGTTGAATCTGTGGATGTGGAACCAACCAAAGATATGGAGGAATCGTTAGTACAGAGGGCCAACTGTAAGTGATACGTGGATACACAGGGTCGGCCCCCCTCCCATCCCCATGTTGTTCAAGGATCAACTGTATAGCAGAGAAGTTAAGTGCTCAGCCTCTAAGTTGCAATATCTGGATCTGAGGCCCAGCTCTCCTACTTCCCGACTGGGTGACCTCAGGCAAGACTCTTAACCTCTCTAGGCCTCCATTTCCTCAACAGTTAAAATAGGGATAACAGGGCTTCCCTGGTGCCGCAGTGGCTAAGAATCCGCCTGGCAAATGCAGGGGACACGGGTTCGAGCCCTGGTCTGGGAAGATCTCACAGGCCGCGGAGCAACTAAGCCCGTGTGCCATAACTACTGAGCCCGTGCTCTAGAGCCCGTGAGCCACAACTACTGAGCCCATGTGTCACAACTACTGAAGCCCGCGCATCTGGAGCCTGCACTCCACAACAAGAGAAACCACAGCCATGAGAAGCCCGCGCACCGCAACGAAGAGTAGTCCCCGCTCGCCGCAACTAGAGAAAGCCACACACAGCAACAAAGAACCAAAGCAGCCAAAAATAAATAAATGAAAGAAAAAAAATAAGGATAACAACACTTCTTACCTTGTAGGGTTGTCTACAAGCATTAAATGCATTGATATACACACACACACATACATCATCTAGAATGGAGCCTGGTACATACAGTAAGTGTTTTAGAAGTGTTAGCTATTCTTGTTATTTTCCTCATAGGAAAAAGGCATACAAAAAACTTCAGAATGGAAAAACACTACAAGAGAATTCTAGCGTGAGTGGGTGCCTTCCTGCTGAGCCCCAAACCACGCCAAAGGGCAGCATCAGGCACAGGGACTTGCCTCTGCCTGTACAAGCCATGGAGCCCTGGGGTCCGGGGTCTCAGGGGCCACGGCCCAGCTGAGCTATCTGCTGCCTCCCACCGCCCCAGGAGGTCCCTGATGCACACGGCTGGGGAAGGTCTGGAACTGGCGATTCCTGGGGACACCTCCATTTCCAAGGGAGGCTCCCATTTTAGTAAATATGCCAAGGGAGAGTGTGCGAGCAAGGACACCCACAGGCAGCTCTGCCCCGGCTTAGCGTGTGGCCTGCAGGGGGCCCACGCACTGCGGGCTCCTGGGTCTCCGTGTGTAGAGGAGACAAGGCCGACTGGACCGGACTTTCTGTAGGATTCTAGACCCCCAGTTTCGTGAAGAACATCTGCTCACCGTGGGCCCTCCACCCCCGCATCCCAGACCAGGAAGCCCTGACCTAGGACACCAGGGCTGGCCCTCACCTAATGCTTTTCAACTTCGTATCCTCCCTCCCACCCCAAGTAGGCATTCTACATTCACGGGGAAAATTTAAGTGTATGAAAAGACATACGACAACTCTCCCTCCCACCCCGCCCCCACTCCAGGTAACCACTGGTACAGTTGGAGGATGTGCTGAAAACCATGGGCTCTACCCTCTACTCTCAAAAAAGGCCATTCTCATGCAATCTGCTTGATGCTTCAGAGAGTTCACAGGCCCCTGAAAACAAACCTTGAATCCCATCTAAGAACTCCAGATGGAGACGGTCTTCCAGCACGCACTGGGACTGATTCTTGGTGGCGCCTGGTCCTAAGGACGGAAATTAGCCTGCACTGTGGTTGTATTAAAAACGTCTATCTGAAGAAAGCTCCCTTATGTACTGATGTGGAAAGATTTCTAACATATAGTGTTAATGAAAATAAACCAAGGTGTAGAACTGTGTAAAATAGGCTACCTCTTATGTAAAAATGAAGGGAAAGATAAAAATAATCTTTATTCCTAGCTGCTTGAAGCATGAAAAGAAGAAACTGATACATAAGAAAATTCTAAGTCCTTATTGGACACGGAGGTGGGGGGAGGGGAGGGAGTGGCATGGTGAAGAGAAAGGAGGGGCTCCACGGATGAAGAAACCTAGTCCCAGAGAGATCCCCCTGCGCCCTCCCAGCAGCTCCCCAGGGCCTCACTCAGAGGCCAGGCTTCCAGAAGGCAGGCCCTGTGCTCCCGGTGCCTGGAAACAGTCATATGCATCCACGCGTAAAAGGATCACCACCAGCCAGTCTCAAAGGCACAGCCTGTATGACTTCACTTACAGGAGGTACCCAGAGCAGTCAAATTCACAGAAACGGAAGGCAGAATGGTGGTGGCCAGGGGCTGGGGGGAGGAGGGAGAATCGAGGAGTTAGTGTTTCATGGGTACAGAGTTTCAGTTTGGGGAAGATGAAGAAGTTCTGGAGATGGATGGTTTGACGGTTGCACAACAATGTCAATATACTTAATGCCACTGAGTGGTGCACTTAAAGATAGTTAAAATGCTAAATTTTATGTAATGCAGATGTTGTGGCTGAATTGTGTCCCGCCCCCCTCCAAATTCATGTGTTGCAGTTCTAACCCTCAGTATCTCAGTGACTGCATGTGCAGATAGGGCTTTTAAAGAGGTGACTAAGGCTAAGTGAGGTCATTATTTAGGGTGGGCCCTAATCCAGTCTGACTGCTGCCCATATAGGAAGGGGCGATTAGGACACAGACAACACAGAAGAAAGACCATGTGAAGACAGGAAGACGGCCAGCTACAAGCCAAGGAGAGAGGCCTCAGAGGAAACCAGACATCCTGACACCTTAATCTCAGACTTCCAGCCCCCAGAATTATGAGAAAGTAAAAAGGATCTCCAGCAGTACAGTAATGATGGTAATCCTCAGTGATTCTTTCCTTTCCTCTTTTTTTAAAAAATTTGTTTGTTTGTTTGGCTGCGCCACATGGCTTGCGGGATCTTAGTTCCCCGACTAGGGATCGAACCCGTGCCCCCTGCAGTTGAAGCACGGAGTCCTAACCACTGGACTGCCAGAGAATTCCCTCCCTTCCTCTTTGTTTTTCTTACTTGAACTTTTTTCAATGAACAAAACCAAAGCTACATCTGGGGACTTCCCTGGTGGCTCAGTGCTTAAGAATCCGCCTGCCAATGCAGGGGACACGGGTTCGAGCCCTGGTCCGGGAAGATCCCACATGCCGCGGAGCAACTAAGCCCGTGTGCCACAACTACTGAGCCCGCGCCCTAGAGCCCGTGCTCTGCAACAAGAGAAGCCACCGCAATGAGAAGCCCACGCACCGCAAGGAAGGGCAGCCCCCGCTCACCGCAACCAGAGAAAGCCCACGCGCAGCAATGAAGACCCAACGCAGCCAAAAATAAATTAAAAAAAGCTACATCTGCTCACCTGAACAGCACGCCTTTGATGACCTGCCACGCGTTGGGTGCTGGCTGGGGTGGTGGGTTCTGGGGCTGGGTCTCCGCCGGCGGGTCCCTCCCGATGCTGCCATTGCTAGTCACCTGCAGGGACAGAGGCCAGGGTGAGGAGGTAGGATGCATCCTGAGGCGCCAAGGCTGTCGTAGGCACCACCATGTGCCAAGGCCCAGTAAGGGCTGAGCACAGAGAGGGCGCCTGGCCCATCCTGGGGGTCGGGGAGGGGTCCTGGAGGAGGAGACGTCGGAGCTGAGCCCTAAATCATAACCAGTTGGCTGGCGCAGAGGAGGCAATGAGGGAAGCAGCAGGTGCAGACAAGAAGGTGAGAGAGACAGTCTGACTCCGAGGATGGGCCAATGCTCCCCGGGGCTGGAGCCCAGGATGCAAGGAGGTGGCTACTGGGGACAATGTAGAAGGGGTTAGGCAGCAGGTGTCAGATTCTGCAAGGCTTCGGTTTATCTGAAAGGTCCTTCCGTGGGCAAACAATTCTTGACGCCTCCTCTGTGGCCAGCCCTGTGGGGGGCCCATCCCTCCAGGGGCTCTGGATCTAGCAGGTGAGACAGACGCAGAAAAACACCATCAGAGCGTGAGCCACACTACCACGAGCCACACAGAGGTGTGTGAGATGCACACAGCTCAGACCACCCCGTGAGGCCAGAACTAGGAACACCGCCATTTGGCAGCCGAGCAAACGGGGGCTCAGGGAGCCTAAGCCACTTGTCTGGGTCACTCAGGAAGGATGATGGCAGCACGATGACAGGAGTGTGGGCAGGCCAGGGAGTCAGGCAGGGCTTCCCAAAGAAACAATCTTCATTCGGAAACAGAAGCTCAGAAGCAGAGAATTTCAGGATGTCAGGTTGGAAGGGCCCGAGATGGGGAAATTCTTCCTGCCCCTCTCTTTGCACCTGCTGGCTCCCCTGTCCTGCCCTCTTCCCTCCCGCCAGCTGTCCCCTCACCCACCAGCTTTTAAGAGACAGGACCAGGACTGTCATGATGGCTGTTAGGTGGGAGCATTGCCCAGCCCAGGGCTGGCAGAGAGCAGGGGCTCAATAAACACCCGGGGAATCAACAAATGCTCCCTGAAGGGCTTGCCCTGAACACTCAGGCCACCAATCCACCCATTCCTGGGCCTCCCCAGTCCCCCGACTCCTGCCCCAAGCCCGCTCCTCTGCAACGTCTTCTGTCGGCTTCAAATGCCCCCGAGAGTAGGGACAGAGGCTCCCAAAGCCAGATGAGGCTGCCACGAAGCTGAGGCCAGCATTTGTTAAAGGCGTCACTTGTCACTTCCTGTCCCCTTCACCAGCAAGAGCTCTTCCATTTCATCTCCCAAGTGCAGAAGAGCACTGTGGTAAAAGGTGGGGCTCTGGGGTCCGACAGACCTGGGCTGCGGACCGGTCCCGTGGTTCCTGGCTGTGAGATCTTGGGTGTGTCACTTCCCTCTCTGGCTCTTCACCTCTCTGACCCAAGGGCCAGGGTGTGATCATACCAGTACGTTTAGGGCAGAGAAGATTTCCTTTGTGTGTCGATAAAAGTAATTCCCGAGTACCTACTGTGCGCCAGGCCCAGTGCTGGGCAGCAGGATCGGTGGTGGGCACACAGCTCTGGGGTCTGCCCTCCCAGAGCTCAGGGTCTAGAGGGAAAGGCACCAGCAGAACAGTAAACAGGATAATTAACAAAGGTAAACAGGAAGGTGTTCCAGGGGAAACAAGCAGAGGGGGTGACCGGGTGGTTAGGGAGGCCTCCCAAGGAGCTGTCTTTGACATTTGGGTGAAGGGTGTCTAAGGGAGAGAAAAGGTGCAGGCAAAGGTTTGGCCGAGGGGCGGGCGAGGTCGAATAGGCATGGGGCCCCCTTGTTCAGGGCTGGCCTCGCTCCTGGGAGCACTGGGGGGGGGCCAAGCAAGGGTCTGCAGCAGGTCTGAGCTGATTCTGGATCAAGAAAAGGAAGCTTGAAGCCGGGAGAGGATTTGAACCCATGTCTGGCTGGCTCCCAGGTCTGTTCTCTTACCTGTGATGGTTGACAAGCTGGCTGGAAACCCTCCCAGGGAAATGCAAAGGAAAGCCAAATGCAAAGGTGCCACTTCACCAGGATGCCCGTAATCAAAACGATGGACAATCACAAGTGCTGGCGAGGATGTGGAGGAACTGAAAGAGCTGTACACTGCTGGTGGGAGAAATGGAGCTGCTGCTTTGAAAAATACGCAGATACTTAAAAAGCTAAATGTACCCTTGCCATCCGAACCAGCAATCCCACTCCGAGGTCTCTGCCTCCGAGAAACGAGAACTCTGCGTCCACACAAAAGCTTATACGCAAATGTTCATAGCAGTGTTACTTGTAAAGCCAGAAACAACCCAAAAGTCTTTCGATGAAGGACCGGTGATGGATCTGCACGATGGAATACTACTGAGCAATAAAAAGGGACACTGCTGGGGGCAGAGAAAGTGCAAAAAGGAACAAGGGAGTGTTTTGCAGGGACAGGAGTGTTCTCAGACCACACGGTGGGGGTGACCGTACTGCACAACTGCATAAATGTACTGAAAGCCACTGAACTCTACACTGACAACAGGTGAATGTTACGGTATCTAAATTACACTTCAATAAAAAGGTAACTCTCCTGTGGCTCCACTTCCCTCAGAGTACAGGCAAAGTTGTCACCATGGCCTCTGAGGCCTGGCATGATCCTCTGTGCCCATCTGCTCTCACCCCTCTCCCCTCAGTCACCAGTTCCAGCCACATCAGCCTCCCTGCCACTCCCTCATCACACCTGTTCCACCTCAGGGCCTTTGCACTGGCTGTTCTCTTTACCTGAAACGCTTTCCCCCACCATATGGGTGACTCCCTCCCTCATCTCCTTTAGGTCTTTGTTCAAATGTCACCTCCTCAGAAAGCCCTTCCCAGACCACTGTATTTAAATGGCAACCTCCTAGCCACCCCTCACTTCCTATGCTCCTCCCCAGCTTTAGCTCTGCCCATGGCACTTAGCACCATCCAAGCTGCTGTATATTTTTCTTGTTTACCTTGTTCACTGCCCCTGTCTCAACCCCACCCCACAGCCCACTCCCAGCCCTCAACAAATACATGGGCTCCAAGAGGGCAGGGCCTCTGTTTTGTCCATAGCCGTGTCCCAGCATCAGCATGGGCACTAGCACGTAGTGGGGACTCAGCCCACGTTAGCTGAAGCAGTGATTACCAGAGCTGCGGGCCTGCTGTCTGAGTCCCTGCCTGAAGCAGGAGCAGGCTGGCTGGAGCAGGAGACTGCTGAGGGTCTGCGCATGAGCCAGGAGAGGGCCGCGGTGGCTGTGGACACAGCAGTGACTGAGAAGCAGTTCCTGCTCTTGCACCCATGAGCCCACTCTCACACACAATCCCCGGAACACCCGCTAAGGGGCCCAGGAAGCAGCTGAGGCCACGAGACTGGGCCGGGGCCGGGAGGAAGTCAGGGCATCCTGACTGCCTGGATCCACCATGGGAATTCCACCTCAGCCCAGCCTCTGCCTCAAGACCCATTCATTCCGCAAACGCTGAGGGCTTGCTCTGTGCCTGGTCCTGAGCTGGGAAGCGCTGCGCACACAGTGGTGACCAAGACAGTTACTGCTCTGCCCTCCAGGGGCGCCCAGTCCACTGCAGGAGACAGACAGTGACAACCCAGAGTGGGCAGGGCTGGGACAGAGGAGCCCAGGGACTGCTGGAGCCCTGACCCAGTCTGAGAGGGTCCGAGAGGCTTCCTAGGGGAGAGGACACCTGAGACGTACAGGACTAATAAGGATCAGGCAGGTAAAGAGAAACATGTGCAAAGGCTACGAGGTGAAGAGAGAGCGCGAGGCGCACTCCTGGAAATACAAGAGCTTCACAGTGGCTGATGCTCGTCTTGTCCAGTGACTCAAGCAGGGACAATTCTGCCCCCCAGGGGACATTTAGCAACATCTGGAGACACTTTTAGTTGTCACAACTGGGGAAGGATGTGTGTGCTACTGATATCTAGCATGGCCAGGGACGCTGCTAAACATCCTACAATGCACAGGACGGCCCCCTACCACGAAGAATTATCCAACCCCAAATGTCAGTAGTGCTGAGGTTGAGAAATCCTAGCCTAGTCTGAGGAAAAAGGGCAGATCACGCAAAGCCTTGATCTACCAAAGAATTTGTACTTAATCCTGAAAGCAAAGGAATAAGTCTTGAAAGATTTTAAGCAGAAGTGGGACAAGAGGAGATCCTGGGGGGAAGGGGTCCTCTGTAAGCTCAGGGCAATCAGGGCACCCTGAGCCCTAGTCTCCCTGATCACCCCCCGCCCAATAATCAACAGAAACGCAGAGGGGGAAAGACCTTCTTTCAGCGAGACTGGGAAGCCCCTAAAGATAGAGACAAACATTTCCTAGGGCTGCCCCCAGGGCCAGGCCCTGGTTGAAGATGCTGAAAAGATCCAGACCAGGGATGCTGGCTCTGTCACACAAATCTCACCCTAGTGTCCTCCCCAGGTGATATTATTTGCTCCTCCTCTGGGCTCCCTCAGTTTCTGACACGGACTTTTTGTCACCATAAACAAATTCTTTGTTTACACACCAGTCTTCTCTCTCACTCCACTGATGAAGGGACATCGCTGGAGCCATCTTCATGGCCCATCACAGGGCTGGCCCTCCTGTCCAATCCCTCCATTTACCACTGGAGAAATGAAGGGGGAAAGGAACTTTCCAAGGTCACAGACAGTCAGCTTCAGCTTCGTTTTCCCCTCCCAACCTGCACTCTTCTCTCCTGTGCTGCCTCCCACGTTTCAGTGACATCCCAGTGGGTGGGTCGACAGCACCTCGCTGTCACTCCATCGATTCCCTAAACATCTGAAGGGTGGCTGCCTGAACTAGTATGTTCTGCAGCCTCAGTTTAGTTCAAGTGGCAATGGGTCAGAAGTTATCAGTACCAGGACGAATTCCCGCATAGGACTAGTTTATGCTGAAAATAAACCCATCTCAGTCCCGACCACCTTGCTTCAGCAATGGCTGGTAAGTTCTACAGGGAATGGATCCCAGATCTAACCTGGGTGACCTTCTGTAAGCGCCTTTGTCTGTTCCTTGGATTCCTGACTATACAATGGGTCTGTCAGCCTCCACAGCGCGTGCCCTTTTCCACGATGATTACCTGACTTCCCCAGAGTTAGAAAACTCCCAATTAATCAATCATTGCCCACACCTAGAGCACCCCGTGAACGTCAGCCCATTCTAGGAACTGTCCTGGAGCCTGGAATCGCGGAGTCGAGAACCCAGGGCGCCTGGGTACAAGTCTGCGCCCCTCCGCGCCACTGTGTCCTCAGCTCGAGCAACGAGCCTGGTGGCCGCCCGGCGCGAGCATGCAGGGGACCCGGCGCGCAACAGGGCCCCGCTCCCCTCACTGTCCAGCCTCCCGGGCTGCCCGGCCCCACCTGGGCCCGGTATTCAAGGTCCCTATGGGCAAGGAGCCCCCAATGCACAGGATTCCGTGAAAAGAGGCAGGACACGCCCCGTGGGAGGCCCCCCGGGTGGGGAAGAGCCCCTCAGGCCCCTCTCGGCCTCCGTACCTGACCGGAGCTGCCTCCCCCGGCCGCCACTACGGCGCTGCCGGACCCGTCCGCCTCCTGCGCGGCCGCCATCTTCCCGCTCCGGGTCCCCGCCCCCGCCGCCAGCCCCGCCCCGTCCCCGACGGCTCCAGCGCGATCGCGCGAGATTTCACGCTTTGCCCGACCTGCCGGCCACCGTAACCCGCAAGAGCGCCTCAGCCACGCCTCTCAGGAGCCGCTTCAGTCTATGAAAGGACCAAGCAGGCCACCGTACTCTCCGTCCCGTCGCAGCCTGTTTGTTTTCACCTAGTAGACACACTGCATGCCCCGAACTCCCAGGGCTTTCTTGGCCAACATGTACGCTTCCCACAGCCTCCGTTCTTTTTGCCCCCACGAATAACCCGTTTTTTCCAGTTATATGAGCCTCCTGGGTCATCCTGTCCACTTTGCCCCGCCTATTCTTTAAGTTCCAAGTTCTTGAGCTTTCCCGGCCACCGTAACGCTTCGAGGCGCTCCACTTGAACCACGCCCCTCCTGCGTTAAAGGAACCTTCCTGGCCTCCGCACCCAAGATTCTAGAGGGCAGGGTCTTTGGTCGGTGGCCTCGCTTTCAGACCCCTCTTCCTAACGCAGCCCTTTCCTCCGACAAGTCTCCCTAGGTTATAGTTCTGTGCATTTAGTTACTATTTCAGTGTTCTTACGCCACCACACTTCCAAATCGGACCTTGTCAGCCCCTCCCTAAGTTTTCGCGCCGCCTAGTTTAATGCGCATGCGCGTTCCCTTCGCGGTCCGCTTTCTAGTAAACCTCGCAGCTGCGGACTCGGCTTCAAGGACTCTAAGAACTCCGTACTTTTTCATTAGCTATCTTCCTGCAGCTCCGGGCTTGGACACGCGTTGAGAGACCCTTGGCCCGGAGAAGGAATTATAGAGGCCCAGAGAGGACAGAAGACTCAGCGGCTTTTAAACCTTCACCAATGAGTTGGGTGGAAGTCTGACCTGGGTTCAGACCCTGGTTGTGCTACTGACCGACTAAATGATCCCGGACAAGTGACTTATCTCTTTGGGCTTCATTTCCTTCCTCGTTTATAAACTAGGCATTATAATGGTACCCGCTATTCCTCTCCGCCTTTGCCCCGCCGGGTTATTGGGAAGACCCAGTGAAATCAGGAATATAAAGCACCTGGCCCGGGTCCTCAGTGTGGGGCTTAGTAAGTGATCAGTATCACGCACTGTTATTATGAACTTTGCATATTATCTGAAAAGGAGAGCAGGCTTTGCATAGAGATATTTTAATTATTTATTTATCATTTCACTGTCTATTGATAATCCTCCACTTTCCTCGCGGTCTCAGCTCAATAGTATTATCCCTCCTCCCTGGCCCCCAGACTGGGCGGGGCACCGCCTCCCAGTCCTAGATCCCTGGACTCCCCACCCCCTCCCTGCCCACTTTGTGTCATCACTGACAGAGATAGGTGTGTCTCCAGCACTGTCCCAGGGCACGATTGCCTAGTGAAAGGATGAAACTTTTGAGTGGGGAAGGTGAATGAATTACCTCTGTGAACCAACAAAAGGACAAGAAGAAACCTTGGAAAACTTCTTGGGAGTTCCCTGGTGGCGCAGTGGTTAAGAATCCGCCTGCCAGTGCAGGGGACACAGGCTCGAGCCCTGGTCCAGGAAGATCCCAAGTGCTGCGGAGCAACTAAGCCCGCGTGCCGCAACTACTGAGCCTGTGCTCTAGAACCCGCGAACTACAACTACTGAAGCCCGCGCACCTAGAGCCGGTGCTCTGCAGCAAGAGAAGCCACCGCAGTGAGAAGCCCGCGCACCACAACGAAGAAAGCCCTCGCACAGCAACGAAGACCCAACGCAGCCAAATAAATAAATTAATTAATTAAAAAAAAAAAAGAAAACTTCTTGCCCGGTCCCCTTCTCTTACAGACAACAATGATAGTAATAACGATTCTGTGAAATTGTACACCCAGTCTTCAAGTCTAGGGATGGAATGAACATACTGATGAAGTCCCCCGGAAGATGGGCAGATTGAGATTTTTGTGGGCTTCTTTTTTAAAAGTACAAAATTACATGTACACATATAAATAGAGAACCACAGAAAGCCCAGGCAGGTGAGGGGCTTTGAAGCCTCATCTCCGGTTTCATTGTTACCCCATCTCTGCTCTCAGCTCTAGGTCCCCCAACGTCCTCTCTCATATACCGCAGAGTCCTGATCTGTTGGAACACAAGAGGCTCTTAGCTAGACTGTGACCTCAGACGGGGCCCTTGTAAAGCCCTCCCCCATGTCTGCTGAGCGACCAAGTAAATTCTTCCATTCCTACTAACTGTTAAGTGAATCACAGGCCAGACCCACACTGCGCTCCACTAGGGGACGCCCAACACCAACCAGAGGCTGGGATTTCAGGTTCTAAGGGGGCTGGGGACCTGAACTTCTGGGTCTTGAGGAGAATGGATTGGGGGTCCTGAGTTCTGGGGGAGGAGAAGTCTGGGGGCCTGGACTCCTGGGGTCCTGAAGGGAGTGGGACTGGGGTGGGAGCCTGAGAAAGGAAGGCGGAGTCTGGGAGGTACACCAGGATTGGTTGGAAGCAGAACTGGCCTGGGCAGTGGTTTGGTTTGGCTTGAGTCTGTGGGAAACAAGTGGACAGAGCAGGGATTGTTCCTCCAGGGTTCCCCCCTCCCCATCGCCCATTGGGCTTGGCAGCCTCAGCTCTTCCCAGGCCCTGGGGACTTGGGGGCATTTCCCACAACCCTTCCCCAAGGCCCCTGTTTTCTGCTAGACTCACAGCTGCCCAGCCCCAGGACCTGGGAAAACTGCCCCAAGAGTGCTGAAAAGGCTGGCTGGAAGTTAATGCGAAGTCTATTAGGAGAATACAGGCCCTGCATCCTCAGAGGCCAATAGCCCCACCCATAGGACTTGGCAGCCCAGAACCACTCTCTACTCCCTCCAGATGCAGGAGTCCAGGCCCTTAGCCCCTCTACCCATGTGCCCCAGCACTGTCCTCTCTCAGACTGCAGGGCCTCTGCTCTTATTTTACACCCTGTGCTTTTGGCCTGTAATCCCCCACTGCCCAGATACCCTCTTCCATCGGCTCAGACCTGGGAGCCAAGAGAGTACTCCCCTCCCCCTACTTTCCATCAACAGTAGTCCTTACCACACTGCATTGTAACGCATGCCCTGTGACCAGCCCAGCTGGGTCCTCTAGAGGGCTCTCCCCGCGCCCCAATCCAAGGTGGCTGCCCCCAGACCTTGAACTCCTCACTTCCTCTCCTTTTCTTCATTGCCCGTGTTGCTGTCTGAAGTTATCTTCTCCATGGGGTCCTCTTGTCCATCCTCTGCCTTCCACCCCCTCAGCCTCTCTATTTGTGGCTCAGGATAGACCAGAGCTCCTGGCCCTGAGTAGGAGCTCAGGAAGTGTTATTACTATTGTTAATAAGAAGAGAACAGCTAAAAAGCATACCACAAAAAGGTAATCAATAAAACCATGTGACGGACTTCCCTGGTGGCGCAGTGGTTGGGAATCCGCCTGCCAATGCAGGGGACACGGATTCAAGCCCTGGTCCAGGAAGATCCCACATGCTGCGGAGCAGCTAAGCCCGTGCACCACAGCTGCTGAGCCTGCGCTCTAGGGCCCACAAGCCACAACTACTGAGCCTGCGTGCCACAACTACTGAAGCCTGCACACCTAGAGCCTGTGCTCCGCAGTGAAGAGTAGCCCCCGCTCACCACAACTAGAGAAAGCCCGCGCACAACGAAGACCCAACGCAGGCAAAAGTAAATTAATTAAAACAAACAAACAAAAAACGTGTGAAACTGGGTCAGGACCCAATCAGTACATTTTTGCGGGGGCCACGTGAGGGCAGGACTGTCTGTCTTTTCCCTGCTGTGTCTCCAGCACCTGGTTGTGTCTCAATAAATACATGTGGGACAAACGTATAGGAACTGGCACAGCGTTTACAGTTCTGTCCTCTCGGGTCCCAGCCAACCTGGGCGCTGCCTTGCCACGCTCAGCAATGACTCATGGGCACCGCTCTCCCCTCTACCCCAGGGCCACTGGACACCTCACTGCGATGGCATATTCAAAGTGTCAGCCCAGGACCTGGACATGGCCAGAGTCCACTGCAGATTAGCTATGTCCATTTATCATTTTACAAATGAGAAAGCCGGGAGTTCCCTGGCAGTCCAGTGGTTAAGACTCTGTGCTTCCACTGCAGGGGGCACGGGTTCGATCCCTGGTCAGGGAACTAAGATCCTGCACGCATGCCACATAGTGTGGCCAAAAAAAAAAAAGAAGGGAAAGCCAGACCTTGGTGAAGGTCAGTCTCCAATTATTGTTGTTATGATTATTCATTATTATTATTCACCTCTTTATTCCCATTGACCAGGTGAGGGCGATATACATAGAATAGACGCTCAATAAATGTTGGCTGGACAACATCAGCTCCTCCATCTTGGCCCTTGAGGTCTCAGAAAAGCAACCACATCCAAAAGAATAAACTTGGCTTTTTTTTTTTTTTTTTATTGATAAGAAGTCAGGCTAGAGTTGGGAGCAGGATGCTGAGAGGTGCTAGGCAGTGGGGGTGGGGTATAGATCAGGGGACCCAAGGGGTTGCTGGGGTCTGGACTCCCCCCGAGATTTGGGGGCCCAGCTGTTAATGGTCTCCCTTCAGCAGAGAAATGACCTGGTCAGTAAAAATCCCTGCATAGGTGGTCATAGCTGCCGTGCTTTTGCTGTATATGTCCCTGGGGAGAAAGGACAGAAGGGCTGAGGAGGAGGGGCTGGGGGCTGGGACTCCTGGGTCTGAGGGAGGAGGGGCTGGGGCCCAGAATCATGTGTCCCGTGGGAAAATGTGGCTAGAACCCAAACTCCTGGATCCCTAAGTAGGACAGGGCTGGCATCTCAGAATTCTGGGTTCTACTGGGACTGGGGGCTGGGAGCTGAGACATCTGGGCCTTGAGATACCAGGTCCAGGTTTGAACCTGGACTCCTGAGTCTGAGGGAGAAGGGGCTGGGGGCTGGGAGTCCCTGTTCCTGGGGTGGGGGTGGGAGGCGGGTGATACCTGATTTTCTCATCCATGGCGGGCAAGTATGTCTTCTTGTACAGCTTCTGGGCAGCTGCCTTGGCTACATCCCAATAACCTAAGAGTGATTCCTGCACCTTGGTGAGCAGGGCAGGCCTGGCAGTCTCTTCTTCCTGGGGCACATGGATGCCCTGGACCTCTGCAGGAGGAGAGTGAGTTAGGGGAGCTGAGGGGCCTGCAGCAGGGGGGGGGAAATGAGGCGGGGAAGGAGAGGAGTGGGCAGGGGCAGGGTCAGACAAGAATTGGGCTGGGAAGATGCTTGGGGCTCATCCCCCTCCTCATAGCCCCTCCTCTCCTACTGACCACACTCACCGAATCCCAACACCAGGAAGATGAGAAACAGAGCCAGGAAGTATCGGGTGCCCATGGTGTCAGGAGACCTGGAACGCTGAGGAGGGTGTGGGACGGGGCCACGGGAGGTGTCTAATCCTAGGGTCCCCTGCGCTCAGGGATACCAGCCTGGGAACCCCCTCCCCCTCTCCCCCCACCTGAGTCAAACCCCTAATGGCTTGACTTGGGCCTCACTTCCTAACATTCTATGATGCTACCCCAGATTGCTGATTGTAACATTGTAATTTTTTTTTTTTTTTTTTTTTTTTGGCAGCCCTGTGCTCTTGCAGGATCTTAGTTCCCCGACCAGGAATTGAAACCCGGCTGCAGAAGTGAAAGCGCCGAGTCCTAACCACTGGACTGGCAGGGAATACTCTAAATTCCATGGTTCTATCACTGGAATCTAATATCTTGACTCTGGCAGTTTCTGCTTTAACGATCTTGGCCACCTCCTGCTGTCCCCCACCCGCCATGTCCCTCTCTTACCGGACTCTGGCAGGCTGTCCTCACCAGCTCCAAACAGGCAGAGAAAGGCTTTATAGGTCTCGCGATCCACCCCGTCACAGCCACCACCCCGACCTCAACGCCTAGGCCAAAGTCCTGGCCAACAGAACTGCTGGGGGGGGTGGGTGTGGGCCGAGAGGGCAGTGACATCCCTGAGGTCAAGCCACAGGGAGCCTCCACTCTGAAGATTCACCGCTGAGAGAGACAGGCTGGGTGGGGAGCTGTGGAGGTGATGGGGGCTCTGGGTGCCCGCCAGGCATGAGGCCTGGGGTCTCCATCCCGTGGGAGGTGAACGCAGAGGGCTGAAGGAGGGGCCGCTGGGGGGGTCTTGTTAACCCTGCCTGGTCTCCAGCCTTCACCCTCCACCCCGAACTGAGAAGCCTGAAGTCTTCCGCGCCGCCCACAAGCCTGCAGTGGTGGGTCTCAGCACTGGGGCAGCAGGGTCATATCTCCCCCCACCGGCCCCCACCCCCACTGTCGCTCCCCTGCCACGTGTCACTTCGTGTTGTCACTTCCTCTACTCCTTAACCTCCGGGGGGCGGGGGGGGGGGCGGATGGGGCGGGGTTATCGCTGGCAGCACCCGGGAGGGACTGGGACGGGGCCACAGAGGAGAACTCCTTTATTGCGGAGGCTGTGAACACTTTAATGTCAGTAGCTGTCCCCGCAGAGCAGCTGGGGACACAGGTTGTAGGCCTTGTTCAGGAGGCTGTCCTTGGAGCTTTGGAGCCAGGCCTGGGTGTGGGAACCCAGGTCCCTCAGGTGGTCATCATAGTAGGTCTTCACAAAGCCCTGGAAGGCCCTGGGGCCCCTGTGGACATCACAGTGGAGACCCCAGCTACCCCCCGAGACTTCTGCCCCGTTGACCCCTTCCTCCCTCTGACCCAGGAGTCCCTGCTCTCACCTCTTACCCTCTATACCCCTCTGGGACCCAGGGGTCACAGCCCTGCCCCCGCCCTGTCCTGCTCCCTGGGAACCCACGAGTTCCGGCCCTGCCTCTCCTCCCTCAGACTCAGGCCCGCAGCCCCGTTCTGCGCACGCGCACCAGAACCACTGCCAACTCTCTCTTGTCCTGGTCACCAGCGACTCCATCCACTCCTTCACCTTGCCCGGAACCAGGCTCCAGGAACTACTGGCCGACTCTGGCGGGGGGCTCGAGGTTCCCCCAGGCCCTTCTTGCTGACATGCTAGATGGGATCAGAGGGCAACTTGGGACGGCTGGGACCCCAGAACCCTTCCATCTCCCTTTCCCTCCATGCTCACCGTCACCGTGGCTCCTGGTGGCCCCTTGCCTCTCATCGCCTTCTATGTCCCTCTAACCCCTCGCCCCCCTTCAGCCAGCGGTCATCTCCTTTCACCCTCTGTGCCCGGGAGCCCCGTCACCCCTGCGTCTGCCTGGGGTTTCCTCCTTCAGTCTGTAACGCCGCCTCTCTGCCCCCTGCCCCTCTCCTGATGCCTCCCTCGCTACCTGACCTTGCCGCCCCCTCCGTTCTCCTGTGACTCCCAAACGGTCTGAACAACCTCCGCAGGCAGTGAAGGATGCCCCCGGGGATGGAGGTTGGCAAGGCCATGTGTCGGGCTGGTGGGCCAGGGGTTCTGCCAGGAATCACACACACCTGTTTGTCCAGCACCCATGCACCTGGGCAAAGCCTCACCTACAGAGACCAGCCATCACACGGGTACACGTGTACACACGTGTACAGAGGCACCCATGTGACCTGTGGTGTGCCCTTGGCCGATGAGTTAACCTCTTCAAGACTCAGTTTCCCCTTCTGTAGAATGTGATAATGACAGGTCCCAGCTTATAGGGTTATTGTGAGAGTTAGGGGTTAACACGTAGAAGGCACTTGGACCGGTTTCCTGCACATCGGATGCACTGCATATATATATATATATATATATATATATATATACACAATTTAAATACATGTGCAGAACCCAGACATACTCACACACCAGTACACACAGACACCCTTCCACATGCCCAGACTGTCAAATCTTTTGCATAAATACCCCCTAAAGACACACACGTGCACACAAGCATATAAATGCATGTTCACAGACTTACACGTTTACCATGACTGCATACTCGTCTGCTGACACACGCACAAATGCATATTCATGATCACTGTCATCTGTACCAACCCCATGTACACTGTTCACACACGGCCGCCCCTGACACATACTCCCAGACATGCACGCACGTCTGCACGCCTCACAGCCGGTCACACTCACACCCCATGCTGCATCGGGGTCCCCACACCCGCCCACCCACTCCTCCTCACCTACGACGCAGGCCAGGACCAGGACGCAGAAGCAGAGGGAGGACAGGGCCCGGAACCTGCATCCAGAGAACAACATTTCTGGGGGCCTCTGTCCCTCTGTCCCTCTGTGCTCAGCTCTCTGAGCTGGGGGAGGGGGAGGCTGCGCTGAGCAGAGCCCTGCCCTGGCCGCCTCCCCACGCCCCTTGGCAGGGACTTCAGAGAGAGAGGGGCCCAGGTGACAGTGATGATCCAAGGCCATGCCCGCCCCTGCTGGCCTCCTTCCTTTCTCCTTCCTACCCTCCCACCACCCTAAACTGACAGGGGAAGATTAGCCTCCTGTGCTGAACTGGGTTCAAATTCTGGCTCCACCTCATGTGACAGCCCCTCTTTTGGGCCTCAGTTTCCTCCTCTGTAAAATGGGCCCACAATCCATACTTTAGGACATTAATTAAATGATGTGATAACAAGGGAAATTCTTTTTTTTTTTTTTTTTCTCTAGTTGTGGCAAGCGGGGGCTACTCTTCGTTGTGGTGCACGGGCTTCTCATTGTGGTTACTCCTCTTGTTGCAGAGCACGGGCTCTAGGTGCACAGGCTTCAGTAGTTGTAGCACGCGGGCTCAGTAGTTGTGACTTGTGGGCTCTAGAGCACAGGCTCAGTAGTTGTGGCGCACGGGCTTAGTTGCTCCGCAGCATGTGGGATCTTCCCGGACCAGGGATCGAACCCGTGTCCTCTGCATTGGCAGGCAGATTCTTAACCACTGCGCCACCAGGGAAGTCCCCAAGGGAGATTCTTAACGTGGAGTCTGGCAACATAGGTGCTCACAGATCAGACGTGTTTATTATTATTTCTTTTGTCTCTGAGATCCGTTGGCCACTGGACTACGGGGCCAGACACACCTTCACTGCGTGACCAGGGCAAATAAATTCCCTTCTCTGGGCTCAGTGTTTTCATCTGTAAAATGGGAATGGTAGTAAGTGCCTGCCTCACAGAGTCCACATGAAGGTTGGGTGAGGCCCTGTGAGGCAGAGCTTAGTGAGAGGTTGTCAACAGCAGGCTTGGGCCAAACACCAGACAGAAAGAAAATGAGCCTTTTTCTCCCAGAGGACCCAGCCATGAGCCAGGGTGCACAGTTTAGCCAGGGAACCATGGGCTGGATTCCTTGCTCTAAGGTTGCCAGATAAAATACAGGATGCCCTGTGACATTTGAATTTCAGATAAATAATGAATCTTTTTAAATTAATTGATTTATTTTAAAAAATTGGGGGGGGGGGGCGCCATGCACGGCATGCGGCATCTTAGTTCCCCAACCAGGGATTGAACCCGTGCCCCCTGCAGTGGAAGCACAGAGTCCTAACCATTGGACCGCCAGTGAAGTCCCATGAATCTTTTTTTAGTGTAAGTATGTCCCATGCAATATTTGGGAATTATACTATTATTTATTTGTTGTGTATCTGAAATTGAAATCTAACTAGGCATCCTATATACTTTTTTCAATATTTATTTATTTATTTTTGGCTGCCTTGGGTCTTAGTTGCAGCCCAACTAAGACCCCTTGGGTCTTAGTCGGGATCTTTCATGGCGGCGTGCGGGCTTAGTTGCCCTGCAGCATGTGGGATCTTAGTTCCCCGACCAGGGATCGAACCCGCATCCTCTGCATTGGAAGGCAGATTCTTAACCACTAGACTACCAGGGAAGTCCCACGTCCCGTATTTTTATGTGGTGAATCTGACAACCCCACTTTGGCCACAACCTGGATGACTGTACAGGACAAATCCAGAGGCTTCCAGAAGAATGCTGTCCATTCCAATGGCCCCAGCGTGGGCTCTAGCACACAGTAGTTGCTCAACGAATGTTCCCTGGAGTTCCTCACTGACACTAATCAGCAAAATAAAATCTCCTGGAGTTTCTGTTTGGGATGATGAAAACATTCTGGAAATGGATAGTGGTGATGGTTGCACAAGATTGTGAATGTACTCAATGCCACTGAACCGTACACCTAAAAATGGTTAAAATGGTAAACTTGATGTTATGTATTTTACCATAATAACAAAAGAAAAAGGAAACACCCACCTTGCATGGTGTTAGGAGAAGCAGCGTGGTGTTGGGTTCACAGTCTGGCTCCCCCGCCTTCCTGCTGTGTGACCCGGTGTATGTTGCTTAATGTCTCTGGGCCTGTTTCTCCGTCCAGGAACCAGAGTCATGGACTACGTTCCTACACAGGAGAGTAAAGCAAGTCGTTTACCTAAAGTGCCTCAAGCAGCAAGAGACCTGCAGCAAAGCTGTGCTGTCAACGCCAGCTGCTATTTATTAAGCTTGTGCTTCCTGAGCGCTCACTACGCATCAGGTGCCACCGAAAGGCTTCAGCGCATTAACTCACTGAATTGACGTCAGACCTTATGAAGTGGGCATCTTTTTCATTCCCATTTTACAGATAAGGAAACTGAGGCTGTGGGGGTGGGGCTCCCCAGCCACCAAATGGTGAATCTGAACCCAGCCCTTTCATACTTAGCTAGCCGTTTCTGGCTAGCTAAGCCAGAAACGACCTCTGCCCTCACCTCCCCACCCCAATTCTAGAGGGCAAGAAAGAGGTTGAAGCAGGGCCAGGGTTGGGTGGGCCCGGGGGAGGGGGGAAAAGGTCTCTGACCCTGCCCTGGCTCCAAGGTCAGCATGAGCTGTTTGCTGCTTGCAGTGTTTGCCCATCTGTTATCCAGGGCAGGAATGGGCTGAAGGTCGTTCAGGGTGGACCTCAGAGGCAGCTCAAAAACAACAGCAGTTGGGAGGTGGGGGCAGAGAGGTCACAAGGAGGGACTGGGGGTTGGGAGCAGTGGGCCCTGAGACCCCAGCATGTGTGTCTGGGGACAGGTAGCATCTCTGAGCCTGCACCTCTGTGTCCACAAGATCATCAGTCCCACCACCAGACTCCCGAATCACTCTCTCCACGCCAGGGTCCCTGCCTCAGTCTGGACCCCATCCCCTCTCCCCTGAATCCCTGCAGCCACCTCCCTTCCAGCATCCCTCACCACTCACCTCCCTGGCTGCTCTGGGTAGTGGCAGGGAAGTCAGGGGGTGGAAGAGAGGTTGCTATGTCCCCTCCTTTATCTCTTCTTTCTGCCTTTGGAAGATCTCCATTCATTTTTTTTTAAATTGAGATATTCAAAAAAGAAAACAAAAAACAACAACAAAAAATTGAGATGTTCACATACCATAATTGTTACCCTTTGAAGGTGTACAATTCAGTGATTGTTGGTATATTTGCAAAGTTTGCAACCATCACCACTATCTAATTCCAGAACATTTCATCACCCGGAAAGGAAACCCCACACCCTTTAACCCTCAGTCCCACCCCCTTCTCCCCAAGACAGGGCAACCACTAATCTGCTTTCTGTCTCTATAGATTACCCAATTCTGGACATTACATATGAATAGAATCATATAACATGTGGTCTTGGGGCTTCCCTGGTGGTGCAGTGGTTAAGAATCCACCTGCCAATGCAGGGAACACAGGTTCGAGCCCTGGCCCGGGAAGATCCCACATGCCGTGGAGCAACTAAGCCCATGCGCCACAACTACTGAGCCCGCGTGCCACAACTACTGAAGCTCACGCTCTTAGAGCCCGTGCTCCACAACAAGAGAAGCCACTGCAATGAGAAGCCCGCACACCGCAATGAAGAGTAGCCCCCGCTCGACACAACCAGAGAAAGCCTGCACACAACAACAAAGACCCAATGCAGCCAAAGATAAAAATTAAAAATAAATAAAAAATTTAAAAAAAGTGGTCTTTTGTGACTGGCTTCTTTCACTTAGCATTAAGTTTTCATGGTTCATCCGTGTTGTAGCGTGTGTCAGTGCTCTGACCCCCCTTTTTGTTTTTTCTCTCTTTTTTTTTTTTGGCCTCCCCACGAGGCTTATGGGATTTTAGTTCCCAGACCAGGGATCAAACCTGGGCCCTTGGCAGTGAGAGCTCGGAGTCCTAACCACTGGACCGCCAGGGAATTCCCAGTGCTTTGTTCCTTTTTATGGCTGAATAATATTCCACTGTATACACTCTATCTGTACCTGTACAAATATACAGTGTATATACAAACACTGTATAGATTTATTTATTCATTCATCAGTTGATGGGTATTTTTTGGCTATTTTCCACTTTTTGGCTATTATGAATAATAGTGCTATGAAGAGTTGTGTACAAGTTTTTATTGTGAACGTGTTTGCAGTTCTTTTGGATAGACACCTAGGAATGCAATTGCTGGGTCATGAGGTAACTCTGTTTAACTTTTTTTCTCTTCCGATTTTATTGAGTTAAAATTGATATACAGCACTGTATAAGTTTTAGGTGTACAGCATAAGGATTTGACTTACATACATCATGAAATGATTATCACAAGTTTATTAAACATCCATCATTTCATATAGATACAAAATTAAAGAAATACAAAAAATTTTTTTGTGATGAGAACCTTTAGGATTTACTCTCATAATAACTTTCATATAACACACAGCAGTTTTTTTTTTAAATTTGAAAAACTCCCAAGGAGATTCTTTTTTTAAAAATATTAATTAATTAATTAATTAATTTTTGGCTGCGTTGGGTCTCGGTTGCTGCGCGCAGGCTTTCTCTAGTTGCGGCGAGCGGGGGTTACTCTTCATTGTGGTGTGTGGGCTTCTCACTGCAGTGGCTTCTCTTGTTGTGGAGCACGGGCTCTAGAGAGCAGGCTCAGTAGTTATGGCGCACGGGCCTAGTTGCTCCGCGGCATGTGGGATCTTCCCGGACCAGGGATCGAACCCATGTTCCCTGCATTGGCAGGTGGATTCTTAACCACTGCGCCACCAGGGAAGTCCCTCTTTTTTTTTTTAATTGAAATATACTTGATATACAATATCTATTTAACTTTTTGAGGAACTGCTAAACTGTTTTTCAAAGTGGCTCCATTTGTCCATTTTCATATTCAGCTTTAAAAACAAATTTTTTTAATTGAAGTATAGTTGATTTACAATGTTTTGTTAGTTTCAGATATACAGCAAAGTGATTCAGTTATGTACTTGGTTTTTAATTCATGTGTTTGTATGATAAACATTCGTGGGGAAAAAGAGCAATGTTGTTTATTACACTCTTCCCCCAGTTCTCTTGGATGAATTCTGAATTGTCTTTCAGGTTTCAAGTGCAATGTCTCCTCCTCCAAGTCTCCTCCTCCATGATGCCTTAGGCTGAGCCAGGTGCCCGCTGGGGTCCCCACCCCTGCCCTGCCCTCTGTGTGGTATGGCCATGGGTGGGAGCTGTCTATACGTGCTGCCTTCACCCTCAGGGGTGAACATTTCTATATACCTGTCTGGGACTCTCCAGGGGTGATCTTTCTTGGTGTGACTGGAGCTATTTGCTCTCTGGTGGCTTGAAGCTATGTTTGTAAACCTGAGAAGAACAAATATATGGGCTCTAAAATACAAAGTGTGAAAGGAAAATTGCAAAATCAGAAGGGATGAATTCATGAATGGTTAAGAATGGTAATCAAGGGACTTCCCTGGCAGTCCAGTGGTTAAGACTCTGTGCTCTGTGCTCCCACTGCAGGGGGCACAGGTTTGATCCTTAGTCAGGGAACTAAGATCCTGCATGCCTCAGCATGACCAAAAAAAAAAAGAACGGTAATCAAGCCCCTATATGTCAGCTGTTTCGTGGAATGGAAATGTTCACTCATTGATTCAGGAAGGATCGATTGAGCTCCCACTGTATGCTTGTGACTGTCCTGGGTGCTTGGGGGGCACTGCAGGGACCAAGACAGCCTCTGGGAACTTCCTAACAGTGGGAAACAGACAGTAAACAAGTAAGCGAATAGACATATGATATATCGGGGGTAATTGATGCTGAACATAAAGGCGATAAGGAACTAGGAGAAAGATAGAAGATGGATATGGGGGGAGCATAATTGGGGGGTGGGGTAAGTAACACTGCAATGAACATGTTCCTCCATCTTTCTGTATACTTCTCTGGCCCCTGCACCTTGTAGATTCAGGACCGCTGGGACACAGGGCACACAAATACTTAACGTCAACAGAAACTGCCAGGTTGCATCTATAACAGTGACCCAGTGCCCACTCCTGCGGGATGTGTGCAGCTCCCCAGGTGTCCACATCCTCAGACACACCTGGTGTTCTCTGCTCCTCTGCTTCCACCATGTGACTGGGAGCTGCCTGGGGTCTTTTGGTTGTTTTCATCTCATTGCTCCTGAGTTTGAGCTTCTCTTCAAAAGTGGAGTGCATACTCCAAGAGCTGCCTGTCCATCTTCTCTGTCCCTGTGTGTCTTTTGAGTCTTTAACCTGAGCGATTTTTTGGGATTTAGGAAAATGCTTGGGACAGTGAAAAATGCTTCCAAAGTGAAAAAAAAAAAATTGACCAAGTTAAAAGTGAGTAATTTTGAACTTTTTTTTTTGGCTGCACCGCTTGATATGCGGGATCTTACAGTCCCCTACCAGGGATCGAACCTGCGCCCCCTGAGGTGGAAGGTCCAGCCTTAACCACTGAACCTTCAGGGAAGTCCAAAAGTTAGTATTTTTTTAATGAAATTGCTACAGAACATACCCACATACTAACTAGCCAACAGCAGTGTGACTCCTCATAGGAATTATATATAATAAGGGACATGGGTGCATTTTAATATGCTGGATGTAATGCCAGTGAGGCCTGGGGCCGGGTGTGTGTGCACAGCTGTAGCCCATATGATGGGCAGGGTGATTCGGCAGGGCAGGAAATCAGTCAGGATGTGGCCCCAGGATCCCCACCTGGGTTCAAATCCTGTCTCTAATCACTTTGGGCTTTGTGATGTCTCACAAGTGACTTTAGTCTTCTGTGCCTCAGTTTCTTCCTCTGTAAAATAGGAACAGTGACAATATCTGTCTCAGTGGGGTTTTGTGGAAATGCCATATTTAGTTTAGGTTTTGTTTTGTTTTGTTTTGTTTCTGATTAGCATACTTGTTCCACCTAATTTTTTTAAAATTAGTTAATTAATTAATTTATTTTTTGCTGTGTTGGGTCTTCGTTGCTGCACGCAGGCTTTCTCTAGTTGCGGTGAGCGGGGGCTACTCTTCGTTGCAGTGCATGGGCTTCTCATTGCTGTGGCTTCTCTTGTTGTGGAGCACGGGTTCTAGGTGCGTGGGCTTCAGTAGTTGTGGCACACGTGCTTAGTTGCTCCGCGGCATGTGGGGTCTTCCCGGACCAGGGATCGAACCTGTGTCCCCTGCACTGGCAGGAGGATTCTTAACCACTGCGCCACTAGGGAAGCCCCAAGACCACATGTTATATGATTCCATTCATATGTAATGTCCAGAATTGGGAAATCTATAGAGACAGAAAGCAGATTAGAGGTTGCCCTGCCTTGGGGAGAAGGGGATGGGAGTGAAGGTTAAAGGGTGTGGGGTTTCCTCTTGGGGTGATGAAATGTTCTGGAATTAGATAGTGGTGATGGTTGCAAACTTTGCAAATATACCAACAATCATTGAATTGTACACCTTCAAAGGGTGACAATTATGGTATGTGAATCTCAATTTGTTGTTGTTGTTTTTTGTTTTCTTTTTTGAATATCTCAATTTCGTTGCGTTAAATATCTCAGCGCAACTCGCTGCGTTGTCTTCACGACTTGACTCAACCACGTTACTCCTCTGATGATGGAAAGGAATCTGATGAGGCCTGGGGCCGCCTGGGCTGGGGCTGGGAGTGCCCAGAAGAGGGGCAAGTGCAAAAATTTCCAAAATGGAAGCCCTTTAGGATGAGATTCCAGGGATGGGAAAGGAGATCCTTGAATGTGTTTCTGGGGGTCATGGTGTTAGAATGCGGCGGGGGGTACCAGAACCGCCAGAACAGGCTCAAGATGCTGAGAATTGCCTTGCTCTCAGCACTGGACTGGTCCCCCGCCCTTTCAAGGCTGTAAAAGCAAGACAGCCAATCCCGGAGGAGCAAGACTGAAGACGTCATCGGTTGCTAGGGCTCCCCTGGGCAGATTGCCACCCACTGGACTAGTCTTTAGAGAACGCTGAGACCCACCTGGGAGGGTAGAGATGGGGGCAATTGGGGGATGATATGGGAACCAGGGCACAGAAGGGGCCCCAGAGTTCTCAAGGGTCCTCTAAGCCTGTGCCCCAGGCCCATGATAGCTTCACTCTTCCAAATCTCAAACTCTTAGTGTCCCATCCCACTTTCACCTCCCAAAACCACAAAGAGAGCCACCATCAGGACCAGGAGGGACAGAATGAGCCTTGTGGTGGGGTGGGGCCAGGGAGGCACTCCGAATGTTCCTTCCTGGGCACTGAGGCCGGCTTGGGTGGCCTGGCCCGGGACCTTTTTGAGGCAGGGCGGGGGTGGGTGGGTAGGGGGGGTGGTCAAGTTAATCTCCCTCACCCTAAGCCTCACCTGGCCACCTGCCTCCCTGTGCCCACCCACCTCTCCTCCTTCACCCCTCCCTCGTGGTGGTGGGGACCAGGTGGGGCACAGGGCTGACGCCTTAGGCCCAAAGCGTCTTGCTCTTCAGCACCTGCACCTCCAACTTTCCCTGACTGTTGGGGACCTCAAGCTGCCAGAGTCCCTTCCCCACTCAGGGGACAGCCTTCCCCCTCTCCCTGTGACCCTCTTCCCTTATGGGTCTTGCCTGCTTCATACCTTTCTCCCAGCCTCAGGGGGTGTCTCTCGGTAACTCTCAATAACTCACTAACTCAATTCACACTGTGTCCCCAGGCCACCTCTACCGTCCCCTCCCCCTTCTTAGCAGGCCTCTTCAGCTCAGAGGAATCTGGGGTCACACAGTCTGCTTCCCGACTCCTGCCCACCCCATGCCACCTCCAACAGCTCTTCTATTCCTCCACCTTTCTGCCTCTGGGAGACTCCCAAACCTCCCTGGATGCTCTCTGGGGTCTTAATTTCACAGCCCCCCAATCTCCCTTTTGGACAGAAGTCTTTTTTTAAAAAATTTAATTAATTAATTTATTTTTGGCTGCCTTGGGTCTTCGTTGCTGCGCGCAGTCTTTCTCTAGTTGCAGCTAGTGGGGTCTACTCTTTGTTGTGGTGCGCGGGCTGCAGTGGTTTCTCTTGTTGTGCAGCATGGCTCTAGGCGCGTGGACTTCAGTAGTTGTGGTGTGCGGGCTCAGTAGATGTGGCTCGTGGGCTCAGTAGTTGTGGCTCGCGGGCCTAGAGCGCAGGCTCGGTAGCTGTGGCTCACGGGCTTAGTTGCTCTGCAGCATGTGGGATCTTCCCGGACCAGGGCTCGAACCCATGGCCCCTGCACTGGCAGGCGGATTCTTAAGCACTGAGCCACGAGGGAAGCCTGAGAGGTCTTTTCAACCTGTCAAAAGTGCAAAACCTCAGCTGCCAGGCTCCCGATGTGTGCCCCTCCAACCACTCCACCAGAAACTCCCTTCTCTCTGCTCCCCCACTGTCCAAGCCTCCAGGGCCCCTGTAAACGCTCCGTCTGCTCTTGTGCACCCTCTCTGGCCACTCCGCACACCAAGCACTACCGCCGTTTCCTTCCACCACATCAATCCCTCAGGGCTGCCGTCCCCCTTCCTCCCAGCTGCCTTTTTTTTTTGGCTGCATCGGGTCTTTGTTGCTGCACACAGGCTTTCTCTAGCTGTGGCGAGCGGGGGCTACTCTTTTTTGCGGTGCGCGGGCTTCTCATTGCAGTGGCTTCTCTTGTTGTGGCGCGCGGGCTTCAGTAGCTGTGGCACACAGGCTCAGTAGTTGTGGCTCACGGGCTTAGCTGCTCGGCAGCATGTGGGATCTTCCTGGACCAGGGCTCGAACCCGTGTTCCCTGCATTGGCAGGCGGATTACTTAACCACTGCGCCACCAGGGAAGTCCCATCCCAGCTGCCTTTGACTGCTAATGAACCCTAGCCGCTGGGGGAGGGTGGCCCTGGCCCCAGACTCCAGGTTGGCTGGCCTCGTGTCCCCACACCCACGTATCAGCCTTGGGGTGAGGGGGATGGTTGTGAAAGGGAAGCACAGACACCACCCTGGCGGGATTGCAACAGCCCTCCGGCCAGCTCCATGCTGCCAATCCCTGTTGGCCCCTCAGCAGCCTTCCCAGACATCTGCTTCCTCTGTGAGCCCCCAGTGCTCCCCACACATCCCCCAAATGTCCCCTCTCCTCCTCACCCCACCCCACGAAAACAGAACGCCAACTTCAGTTTGCCAGTCTCATCCTCATGTCAGCTATAGGAGTTTCTGTTTACAGATGGGGCAACTGAGAGGTAGCCAAGAACATTCAACGGCTCAGTGAGAGGCTCTAAGGGTCCTCCCCTTCTTTGTCCGTCATCTTCTCCCTCCCCTTCCTGGACTTCAGGCTGTCTCTCTGGATCCCTGCTGGGGTCAGCCTCCACCCCACAGCACCCCGTTCCAGCCTCCTTTCACAAAACTAACAGGGGTGGGGGGCTGCTGCAGTGAGGCGGGACACCCTCTCTGCTTAGCTGGCTTCATACCGAATTCAAGATTCAGGTCCTCAAGTGGGCGATATGGCTGACGCCCCCGCCTTCACTGACATCTGGGAAACAGGTTCAGGGGACTTGGCCCCAGGTCCTGGGCACACAGTGAGTCAGCAGAAACTTGGGTGGGACTAGGCCCCCTGGCTCTGAGCCCACAGATAACCTCCCCTCCTTACTTGGCCCTAAGGGTGAATATCTGGTGGCGGGGAGGAGCCTGATTCCACAAGGGCAAGCGAGGCAGCTTGGGCGAAGCTCGGAGTGCAGTTTGTTGGAGCCAAAGCAGGCAGAGGTCGGCCTGGGAGATACAAGTCCTGGCCCGTCCCTGTGATGGGAACCTTGTTCTGCTCCTCGGAGAACTGAGGACGTGAGAGGGGAGAGCGCCCGGCATCTCCAGGCTCCAGCCACGCTTCTCTGTGTGTCAATTTCCAACCGGATTGTCCAGCCCTAAACGCCAAGGGGCCTGCTGCAGACCCTCGCAGAGTGTGCCTCTCTCGGCAGCCTGAACCCGGCACCCAGTAGGCTTGTCAGGGTAGACCAGAGGCTAACCAACCAGCCGGAGGAGAGAAGGAACAAGAATGAAGGGAGGAAGACAGAGGGTCCACATGCAACAAAATGGTGGCGAGGACAAACCCGGATGAAGAAGGGAAGAAAGAAATAAGCAGGGCCAGGGGCAAGAGAAACTGGAGGGGGGAGAGATAAAAGATAGAGGTGGAGGAAAAGAGGAAGCCAGAAAAACGAAGCCTCTCGGGGACAGCAGGACGGAGACAAAGCCCAGGAGAGGGAAGAAAGCCGAATTAGATTAGACAGGAGGGAGAATGAGAGTGGAAAAAAAAAAGTGAAAATGGCGCACAATTAATGACAGCGATCTTAGGTCTTTTGAGTCACAAGGCTATGAAGCAGGTATTGTGAAGCTGGGCCACTGGAGGCTCAGAGAGGTTGCTTTTTTATTTTTAAAATATTAATTAATTTATTTTATTTTTGGCGGGTCTTCGTTGCCGCACGTGGGAGACCCCACTGTGGAGCGCGGGGCTCAGTTGCCCCGCGGGCATGTGGGATCTTTGTTCCCCGACCAGGGATCGAACCCGCATCCCCTTAACCACCGGACCGCCAGGGAAATCCCTCAGAGACGTTGCTTTTTTGCCCACAGTAGTCAGGGGCAACGGTAGAGTTTAACCCCCCGGTGGATTGGTTCCAGAACCACGTCTCAGAGACAGAAGGGTAAGAGAGGCAGGGAAGGGAGTGAGCAGTTGTGAGCAGAGATGGAAGAAAAAGGGAGACTCAGAAAGGGGCAGAAGGAAGCAAAGACAGACTTCGAAGAGACAAAGAAACAGACACACACAGGCAGAGGGGGCAGGACGGAGCGCTGCGTGGCCGGCGTGGGGAAGGAACGAGAAACTGAGGCTTGAGCTGTGAGAAATCACACACGGACGCCCGGCAGCTGCCGTGAAGCTTGATGAAACTTTATTAAGCTAGGGCCCACCAGGAGGACAGCTGGGGCAGGGACAGGGCCTCCTGTAGGCTGGGGGGACGTGGGGCCGGCGCAGGAGTGGGGCCTCCCAGGGGGATGCGCGGGCACTCAGTGATTCTCGCTGGGCGCAGAGGTGGAGCTGGTGGCCATAGCCAACTGCACCTTCTCCACCAGCCCAGCCCACTGGCGCTGCATGTCTTCCACCAGGGGCTCGAACCAGCTCTTGAGGCGGGCCTGGAAGGCCTCCGCCTGCAGGCGTATCTGGCTGCCCTGCTCCTCCACCTTGGCGCGCACCTCCTCCAGCTGCTCGCGCATCTCCTCCAGGTGGTCCCGGGCCTGGGTGCCCATCTCCTCCACCCGCCCGCGCAGTTTCTGGTGCCAGGCCTCGGCGCGCTCCCTCAGCGTCTGGCTGGCCAGGGTTCCCACGGTGGCGGCCCGCGCTCGGCCCTGCTCCATCAGGGGCCCGAGGCGCTCGCGGATGGCGCTCACGCTGCGCTCTGAGCCCTCGAGCGCCCCTGCGCGGTACACGGCCAGGCGCTTCTGCAGGTCCTCGGCGTCACGGAGCAGCCGTTTGCGCAGCTTGCGCAGGTGGGAGGCCAGGCGGCCACGCAGCTCGTCAGTGGTCTGGCCCATCACGGCCTGCACCTCGCTGCGGTACTGCGCCAGGCGGCTGCGCACGTCCTCCATGTCAGAGGCCAGCCGGGCCTGCGCTGCCTGCAGCTCCTTGGACACACGGGCCTGCGTCTCCTGGGTGATGGGGCCCAGCTGCTCCTCCAGCTCCTCCCTATAGGCCTTCACCTCCTTCATGGTCTCATCCATCAGCACCCTGCGGGGCGAGAAGGAGGGAGCATGGGCGTGAAGAGAGAGAAATAGGGATCCTGAGCTAGAGTGATGGAGCGAGAGATGGAGAGGAACATGCCAGAGACAGGAAGGGTCGAAAAACAGAATCACAGAGAGGTAAAGCCAGGAGCTAGAAAGGGAAAGAAAGCAAGAAGTGAAGAGAGATACAGACCCCCAAGAGTTGGTGATGGGGACAGAAAGAAGCCCAGACCACTGGAGGCTGAGGGTCCAGAACGCACTGCCCACCAGGAGGGTCAGGGGCCAGGGCAGGGGCACTCACGTCAGTTCCTGAATGACCTGGGTGCTGAGCAGTTCCTCCTGCACCTGGTCAGACAATGTCTGCACCCAGCGCAGGTAATCCCAGAAGCGGCCCAACGCCTGCTCCCAGGGCTGGCTGCCCTGCCACCCGGGCCACTCCCGCCCCAGCTGCACCTCGGGCTCCGGCTCTGGCTCCACTTCTGCCTGGCATCCTGCACGGAGCAAGTTGACAGCAGTCAGGGTCCTCCTCTGTCCCCTCCAGGCACACAGTACCTGGTACAGAGTAGGTGCTCCACAAAGGCTGGCTTCATCAGAGCACCGGTGGGCAGGGAGGGGGTGGAGGGACGCCCAGCTTGTTTTAATCACTTGGCAAGCATCGATTGTGTGTTCCACGCACCGCCATGCTGGGGTGATGGAGAATAAAACTAATCACAGCTGACACTTAACTACTGCTCACTACCTGCCTGACAGCAATGGATTAGAAACTGTTACAACTCTCATTTTTAAGGATGGGGAAACTGAGGCTCAGAGCGACTAAAACAGCTGCTCAGAACGAATGAATGTCAGAGAGACCTCAGACCTGGGGAGATAGACCAGCAAAAGAGGGGACCCAGGGACGGGAAGAGGGCAAGGGGTACAGCTGAGGATGGGAGGGGGAGGGGCAAGGAACCTAAGCAAACCCCGCCCCCATACCTGCCAGGAGCGTGATCACCAAGGCGACCCACAGAACCTTCATTTTCTGGCTTGCGATTGGCCAACCTGGGGGAGGGAGACATTGTCACTCAACAGCAGTGGGGATTTCTCCCACTCAGAGCCCCGCCCCATCAGGTCTCGGCCTTCAAAGCCTTGCACCCCATATCTGCATCAGCCTAATCCAATCACAAATAGTCACCAAGCGGCCCGGCCCCTTCATTGTCTATTTAATTCCCTCATTGTCTTCTCCTATCTCCCCATCCTCAGGTCGGTCTCCGCCAAAAATTCTATCCCTCTCTCCCAGGGTTCAGATTCCACTCACCCCACCCTCCCCTCCACCCCGGAGTTCCCTGTGAGCCCCAACTGGACTTTCTAAGTTCCAACCTCGCAGTCCTCATTGTACCTTCACATTCTAAGCTGCAACTTCACATCTAAACGGTATCTTCCACATATTCGCTAATTTAACCCTCATTTAAAAGTCCTTCAACCGACGCTCTAGCTACCCTGCCACCACCCCTGGTCGCCGCCACCCCTCCGCCTCCCATTAACGGAGATCTGAGGATGATGGGGGCACCCAGTAGGTGCTCAATAAACGACAGTGACAATTGGCAGGCTCTTGCTATGGCTCGTCTGGTTTTCCTACAGGTGCAGCTGCTCCCCTGACCCCACCTTCCAGCCCAGACGGGATGTCCCTGCTGCCCACCCTTCCTCTAGGTCCGGTCCCCTGCCTCTGGCCTCATCCCCTGCTCCTGCTTCTGTTCTGGCCCAGGCGTAGGACCGCCACCTCCTCCTCCCCGCCCTGCACCCCCAGCCCGTCCCCCACAGAAGCCCTGAGCTGGACTTTGTGTCCCCAACTCTGCTTCTCACCCGCTCCTGGGGAACGGGGTCCTTCGCTTCCTCCGGGGCTGAGTAGGAGTCAGGGATCCCAGGTTCGTCCAGTTATAGGGCTCTCCCTTCTCCGCCCACTCCTCCAGATCTAGGGCAAGCTGGGCCAGCCCCTGTCAGGTCACGAGGTGGGCTGTCCTCCCCCTTCCCACACAGCAGGGAGGCGGAGGGAGGTGGGGCTTGGAGGCTAGCAGCTCCCACTCCCAGCCTCCGTGAAAGGAGATGACATCTCACCCAGTAACTCAGGCGCCTGCCTCCATTCTGGTGGGTGGGTGAGTTGGGGGCGGGGTGCTGGGCATGGAAGGCGAAGGAGCAGGCAGCTGCCCAGAAAGCCCATTCCCTGTCCCTCTCTTTTCCAGCGGATGGGTGAATAGAATTTGAGGAAAGGGCTGGGGGCCCAAAATCCTGGGTCAGAGGAAGGAGCGGGGCTGAGGTCTGGGATTTCTGGGTTGGGGGAGAACGGAGCTGGAGGCCCAGACAGAAATGGGATGAGAGTTCTGGGGACGGTGTAAGGCATCTGCTAAAAGCCCAGGGTTTGAGAGTGAAACCTGGGTTTTAACCCTAGCTCCCTCTTGGGCTATGACCTTGGGCACAGGTGAATGCCTCTCTGCGTCCCCTTCCCCATTTGTGACTTGAAAATCCAGTATTTCTCCCCAACACAAGCATCGTGGATTCCAGGAATCGCCTGCATGTTGTACCTTCCGCAGGGCTTGAAGCATTCGTGTTGCCTGGTTAGGACTGTGGACTCCGGAACCAAACTGTCCGGGTCTGAATCCAGGCTCTGCCGGTTGCCATCTGTGTGACCTTGAGCAAATGACCTAGCCTCTCTGAACATCCAGTTTCTTGGTCCACAAAACCAGGAAAACAGTTGCACCTAACACCATCGTTCGGCGAAGCAACAGGCTACTGTACGTAGGAAGTACTGAGAGCAGTTCCTGGCAAACAGCAGGCCCTGAGTTGGAGTTAACTTCTGTGATGGGCCACAGTGGGCGCTTACTGTCTCCTCCCTCCTTAGCACCTCTGTTACGTGAAGCCCAGCTGTTACACAGATGGGAAGCAGGATTGAGACGAGATTCAGAATTGAGGTGGATGGACGAACCGGAGGAGCTGGATTCACTCCTGGTCCTTTGAGGGAGTGGGAACATTGGACGCCATGGGGTCAGGGGAGGCTGGATGCCTGGTTCCAGGGAGCCCCAGTGCCAGCCAGGCCCGGGCCTGTTTGCTTTGGCCTCAGCAGGCACTGGCAGGGAGCGGGCGGGGTGGTCTCTGAGCCATGACAGGTCATCACTGGTCAGGTCAGCGACCTCCCTCCCCACTGTGTGTGAGACGGGGTTTCAGCTCCTCTGTCTGGCGAGGGGTCAGGGGTGTCGGTCTGCCTGAGCCCTAGGTGGGCAGGACACCACCTCCCCTGCTTCAGATGCCTGAGACACAGGCGACACCCCTGTGTCACCGACAGACCACACCCCGCTCTCACTGCCCCTGAATCAGACTCCGGCTGCCTCACCGCCCCCAACCAAGGGCCTGGAGCTGGAGTGACCGATTCTGAACTCTCCATCCAGGTGCTCGAATGCTTCCTGAAGCTTCTTGGAAGCTCTGACCTTCCTATCAGAAAGTCCTCACACCTTCGTCCCCTGCCCCTTTTGGAACCTGGAAAGACCCCGAGTCCCAGCTCGCTGCCCCCACCCCTGCACCCAGAGACAGCCTCACCCGTTGCTTCAGTTCACAGGGACAAAGTCCTCTGCAGCCATGCTGGCCAGGCCAAGCTGAGTGACCACAAGACCATGCCCTCCTGGGGAGGGAAGGCCTGTGATGTCCCTGTAGGGAAGGTCACAGGGAGGCTGTGTGATCCCTGGCCAGGCCCCTCCCCTCTCTGGTCTGGGCTCTGGCCAGGGACTCGGCTTGATTCCCTTGCCCCCTGCGAGTCACTGTGGGAGGTCAGACCAAATGGAACAGGCCAAATGGACCACAGACACGTGGAGGAAAACGGACGCCTCCCATTTCTTTTTTTTCCGTGTATATTTTTTGTAGGTTTTTTTTTTTTTTTTTTTGTAAAATGTCCCAGTTCTTCCATAACTTATAAACATGATTTATACCGAAGGGTGGATGGGAAAGCGGGCAGGGGTGGAGTGACTGGGGACGGGGAAGCTCCTCTTCTTGCTGCCCCCTCGGGGCTGGGCCTAGGGCCCTCTGGGGCACCGGGACACCCCAACACCTCCCTGAGGTTGTCTGGCCGCCTCTGCCCCTGGTGCTCAGAATCCCGTGCGCCCCTAGATTCCAGAATCCCTTCCTGGACCCCAGACCCACCGGGCACGCCGCCCCTGGTACTCCGAATCCTGACGCGCCTGTGGTTCCAGGATCCCCCCCGCCAGCTGCTGGGGTGATGGGTCCCCTCCTTTCCGCTGCCCCCCTGACCCCCGAGGAGGAGGGAAGGGAGGGGGAGGGGGGCTCAGGTCTCCCCTCCGTGGCAGGGGGAGGGGGAGGTGGGATCTGAAGGAGAAAGGGCGTGGAAGGCAGGGGCCAGAGGGGCTCAGCCAATGGTGAGGCCAAAGCCGCACTGGAACTTGTTCTTTCGGTGATTCAGGAAGGCCCCGAGGGCCAGCGTCAGGGGCAGGGGTGGGAGCTTCTTCTCCAGCGTGGCGCCCACGATCCAGTTGCTATCCACGGAACCTTTGGGTGAACAACCGTGCTGAGAGCCTCGTGCTGGCTTCTCGCCCCATCCCCGCGAGCTGCCCTCTGGCCCACCTCAGATGCCACCGGCCAGACCACTGACCGTGCTGTTCCCGCCACCCGAAACCTCTTCACGCCCTCCAAGTACTTCAGCTCTGAGCTCGGTGACCCCTCCCCTCCGGGAAGCCCTCCGCCACTCCATGGACCCCCTCATCCCAGTCCTGTCCACACCAGGTCGCCGCTCTCTGGGGATGCGTCTGTCCCTCCCACTGTGAGCCCCGGAGGGTGGGGGGTGGAGGCGGGAGAAGGGGCCTGGTCACTGCTGTGTCCCCAGCGTCCTCGGCACAAGGCCGGGCACAGAGCAGGTGCTGAGCATCTGCTGAATGAAAGACTGAAATCTCTAACTCTACTCAATACTCTGTAATGGCCTATATGGGAAAAAAATCTAAAGAAATAAAAGTGGAGATATGTATACATATGGCTGATTGACTTTGCTGTACAGCAGAAACACAACATTGCAAATCAACTATACTCCAATAAAAGTTTTTTTAAAAAAAGTAAGAAAGGGCTTCCCTGGTGGCGCAGTGGTTGAGAATCCGCCTGCCAATGCAGGGGACACGGGTTCGAGCCCTGGTCTGGGAAGATCCCACATGCCGCGGAGCAACTAGGCCCGTGAGCCACAACTACTGAGCCTGCGCGTCTGGAGCCTGTGCTCCGCAGCAAGAGAGGCCGCGATAGTGAGAGGCCCGCGCACCGCGATGAAGAGTGGCCCCACACTTGCCGCAACTAGAGAAAGCCCTCGCACAGAAACGAAGACCCAACACAACCAAAAATAAATAAATAAATAAGCCTACACCTTTAAAAAAAAAACAAAAAAACCCCACAAAGTATGTATATTTAAAAAAAAAAAAAAAAAAAGAAAGAAAGACTGAAATCTCCTCCAGGGCCTGTGCCCCAGGACCTGACAGGTGTGCAAGTACCTGGTGCGGTGCCCACATGGTGGAGCCTGAGAACTCACTGAACAGGAGCAGAGAAGCTGAAGCGCTGCAGCCCAAACCCAGCCTCTGACCCCGCTGCCTGCAGAGCAAGGGCTCGAGAGGTGGGTGGGCGGGGAAGGCAGGCTTCAGAAGCAAAAAAAAAAAAAAAAAAAAAACAACAACAATAAAACCCCCCAAGCCCAGTCCCTGGCCCTCCTGGCTGCCTTCGGAAGCCCCCCTGACCCAGGCCCACTGAAGCGGCCTTTCCAGGGCGGTCTCCACACACCCCAAACCTGAGAGCCACTGAGGCCCAAGAAGAAACTTAAGACTAGAGTCGGTCGGCCTCGGGGAAGGTTCCGGATCTGGCTGTGACTGGGCAGCCTCCCTAACATGAGACTGTGGGGTTGGCCGGCTGTGCTCCAAGTTGCCTTCCACTTATGAAGAAAAGAAAAGCAAGGGCCGTGTGCGCAGACTGGGAGAGGGCCACTGGCGGGGTGGGGCGGGGGGTGGCAGGTGCAAAGCTCAGGGCCCAGGCGCCCATCCACCCTCTCAACTAGCGTTCCTGGGCAATCTGGGGGCCCGGCACGCTGCCCTCTACCATCTCCCCTGGCCGGTATACCCACTCAGAGTCACCTCTTGCCTGTTTCCCACGCAGGGAAATGGAGGCCTGTACCTTTGAAGAGGAGGTTGGCCTTGGGCAGATCCAGCTGGTACCCGAAGGAGACACTTGTGTCCTGCATCCTTGTGCTGGCCTCGAACTCCACACCCACCTGCAGCTGGAGGGGCCAGGGCGACACACGCGGGTCAGCCTCCCAGGCTCAACTCTCAGGCATGCCAGCCCCGGGCACCCCACACCCAGCACGTGTGTCTGCACGGCCAGTCCCTGGACCAGCTCACCTGGTCACTGGCTTTGTGGTAGTATGTTGCATGCATGCCCGCCTGACCCAACGTGACTGTCGCCAACCAGTTGTTCACTGTAAGAGAGCAGGGTGGGGCGGGGCAGGTTACCAAGGGGGCTCGGCCTCTGGGAACCCAGGTTTTCCCCCATCTCCCTCAGAGCCAGGAGTCCAGGGCCCCAGGCTCCTCCTCCCTCAGACCCAGGAGTCCAGGGTCCCCAGGCTCACATGTGTATTTCCCAGCTAGTGACATAACAGTGCCCTCCTCCCCAGGCCGCCGGTGGTAGACCAGCTCTCCGCCCAGGGCCAGACACGGCGTGACGCTCTGGAGGTAGTGGGCCACGAGGATTCCTGCAGGTGAGATGAGAAGGTATTACTTCTGGGCTCGGTGGTTACTTTCCGCCCAGCTGGACTCCCGCTCCCTCGGGCCTCCCACTCGGGCTCTTTTTTAAAATTAATTAATTAACTAATTTATTTTTGGCTGCATTGGGTCTTTGTTGCTGCACGCGGGCTTTCTCTAGTTGCAGCAAGCGGGGGCTACTCTTCGTTGCAGTGCATGGGCTTCCATGCACGGGCTCTAGAGTGCAGGCTCAGTAGTTGTGGCACCCGGGCTTAGTTGCTCCGTGGCATGTGGGATCTTCCCGGACCAGGGATCGAACCCGTGTCCCCTGCATTGGCAGGCGGATTCTTAACCACTGCGCCAGCGGGGAAGCCCCAACTTGGGCTCCTTGCTCAAGCAGTTCGCAGGGCTCTGAGGTCAGCCTCCCAGGCCCCCTGGGACCTCATCTACTCTGCACTGATTTGTCTCCATTTACAGAGGAAGCCACAGAGGCTGAGGGGGTAAGTCACTTCCGCATGGTCACAAGATGCATCAGGGGCAGAATCCAGGCCTCCCCAAGCCCTGAGCCCAGGCTCTGAGACACTATGCCGCCATGAGCAATAGGAGGATAGGGCTGGTAAGAGCACACCTTGGGGGGCCAGACAGCCTGGGTTCAAATCCCAGCCTTACCACTTGCTGGTAGAGTAACTGTGGGCCACTGGCCTCGCTTTGCTGTGAACGGGACACCCTGTGAGGCTGTGAGGAGGAGTAGAGGGCTGGATGCAGGTGCGGTGCACGGGGCGTGCCTGGCACACAGCCAGCGCCCGGCAATCAGGAGGACGGGCCCTGCTACCTCTGCCCCTCGGCAGGAGGGATGGCTCTGACTGAGGCCGCCTGAGTGTTTGCTAACCCATGACTCCACCACTGGGCTGAATTCCTTGAGCCCAAGGACTCATTCGTGTCTGTCTTTGAAAGCCCAGGAGAGGAGACGCCACAGATGTGATCTCTGTGGAGAGGAAAAGCCAGGGAGGAAGAGAGAGTGAGTGGGGGATGCAGAGGGAGTGGTGACAGAGAAAAAGAAAACAAGAGACAGGGAAACAATCAGAAACAGACAGATGGGGCCTTCCCTGGTGGTCCAGTGCTTAAGAATCCGCCTTCCAATGCAGAGGACGCCAGTTCGATCCTTGGTCAGGGAAATAACATCCCACATGCTGCGGGGCAACTAAGCCCGTGCACTCTGGAGCCCGCGCGCCATAAGCCGCAACTAGAGAGAAGCCTGCGTGCCGCAACGAAAAGATCCCGTGCACCGCCACTAAGACCCAAAGCAGCCAAATAAATAAATAAATACTAAAAAAAAAAAAAGAAAGAAAGAAAAGAGAAGAAATGGAGAGGAGTGGAGAAACTGAAGATTCCCAACCTGACAAGACAGAGCAGGTGAGGACAGGCGACATGAGCTTAGAGATGGACCCCCGCCAGAACGAGGGAGACCAGAGCAGAAGGGGAGGTAGGGACAGGGAAAGCCCGGAGCCGGGGGTGGGAGTGGGACGAAGCCTCGGCGACAGGAGCACGAGGTGTGAACCGGAGACGTGAAGACGCTTCCCAGACAAAGAGCAGAGGCACAGACTGGGGACCGGCTTGAGGGAGCAGGGCAGGACGGGACGACAGGACCGGGCTGCTCATATCTTCAGGCACACCTGGGTGAGGGTTGCCACCAGGGGGGCTGAGCGAGGCCGAGGGCTGCTGGCCAGGGCTCTGGAGGTGCCTTGGGGGAGGCTGTGGTCAGGGCGGGCTGGAGCTGGCTTCTCCCCATGAGTAGCTGACACAGATCCACCTCCTGGCCCCTACCCCTCGAGCCGGCTGTTAAGCCATTACCAGCACACCTCTGGCCAGGAGCAGCCACTCCTTCAGTAGAAGGGGAACCTCAGGCCCACAGAGGGAAAAGTGACCATCCAGAGGTCACACAGGGACTTCAACTCAAGAGTCTCTGGCCGTGATTGGAACTGAGGGCCTCGAGGCCCCGGAACTTCTCTCCCACGCCCCATCTCCCGGGCCTGCCTCGCCCTCTGCTCCCCAGGCCCCGCCCTTCTCCCCGGTCTCTTGCCCCAGTCTCACCCTCTCCAAGCAACTTCGCATGCAGCAGACAGAGGGATCTTGTTAAAGCACACACCTGACCCTGCTCCCCCCTTCCCCGCTCCAGAACCCGCTATGGCTCCCCAGTGCCAAGGAGACCCCAGCTCCTCAGGGCACAGGTGCAAGGCCCCATGTGGCTCGTCCCCAGCTTCGAAACAGGCTTCCTTCGAGAGCTTCACAACTCACTGCCCAGCGCTTATTTCCACACAGGCCTATTTCTTGAACATCCCAGCTCTTCCTGCATCTCTCTCCTTAAGCTGCTCTGTTTTTTCCTCCCACTTGTGTCCACACCCAGCTCCCCCGGGAGCTCCCCAAGGCAGGGGCTTTGTGAAAGCCAGTGGCTCTCAACCAGGGGCCATTCTGCAATGTCTGGAGTGGCCATGAAGAACCTGTTGAGTTCAAAACCCCATGAGAAGGAAAGAAAGTGAATCAGAGGTCTGTGAGCAAAGAAGAGGCCTTGGGCAAGGGGCAGAACGCAGACCTGGGAAAGGAGCATGGTTTCCCGAAACCTGCAGGGCTGGGGCCACATCTGGATCCCTGGGGAAAGTCACCTCGGGCAGGAAGGACAGGCACCCAGGGCAGATGCTTGGGGTGGGGGGAGGCAAGCACCGAAGGGAAGGTGGTTCTTGGCCCCGGCCCAAAAGAACGGCTTCCTCCCCACACCGCGCTCCTTGGGGCTTTGTCCATGCAGAGCCCTTTTCTGGGAGCGGTGCCCTCCTCTTCACCTGCCTCGGTCTAGACACTGCCCCTGTCACTCCAGGAGAGATGGGACCTCTGTTACAAGCTCTCACGGCAACCTGGACCTTCCCAGTGTAGGATTTCCCCCAACAGTAATGCAGTCACTGTGTGATTATTTGTTTAGAGGCAAACACGTCTCCCCTACCGGCCTAAGAGCCCTGTGAGGGCAGGGAAGGTGTGTGTGTGTGTGTGTGTGTGTGTGTGTGTGTGTGTGTCCCGAGACGAGGCCACAGGAGGGGACCACGTAAGACCAGTGGATCCTCAGTGAGGCCTAGGCCGTGATTCAAACTCCAGCTCCTCTGCTTCCTAGCTGTGATCCTGGGGGACTGATTCCGCCCTAGGCCTTGCTTTCCTCATCTGTGAGAACCCTGATCCCCCTGCCCATGTGGGGCGGCATGGAGACCCAACCCAGAGCGAACCCTAACTAGGCGTGTCTGGCCCCAGACTTGGGGCTGACAGCTTCTCCCACTGACTCCTTCAGCAAGGTGAGCTCCCTGCAATTGTGCCCATGAGACGGATGAGGAAACTGAGGCTCAGAGGGGGTGGAGCGCCCAGCTGTCAGTGGTCGGTTACTCATGTGCTCAGCACTGACCTGGGACCAGAAGTTTTGATCAGTCCCTGAAGGGAGGAAGGGACACCTGTAGGAACTAAGAGACGAGAGTGTCACTGGTGGCCTTGGGCTCCAGGGAGGAGGGACCTAGAGGCCAGTGTTGAGGAACACAAAAGGCCGATGCCGGTGAGTATTTGAGGGGGCAGGGGGCCCTGTGCCCTAGCGAGGAGCATGGACTCTGGAGGCAGCCTCGCTGTGTCTCCTTGGGAAGGTACTTGCCCTCTCTGGGCCTCAATCAGACAGGGATGACGGCAGCACTACCCCACAAGGCTGTTGAGAGGATTCCACGAACCCTTTGCTCACTGCTCCATCCCTAGTGCCTCAAGGGACTGAATGAAGGACCGGGTACACACAGTATGCTTAGGACCTGACAAAAGGCAGGAGGTGAAAAACGAGACCTGCTGTGACCACCGCTCACTCCTTTGCTCAGTATTTTCTGAGCGCTTACTCTGTTCCCAGCACGGTTCCAGGTGCTGGGCATACAGGTATCCTGGCTTCCCACCTTCACATGCCTTTGCTCAGCACTCACGGCCCAAGAGCCTGCTCTTCCTGACAGAGCCAACAGCAGACACAAGAATCCGGAATCACCACCTCCACCCTTTTAGTTGTTCAAGACAAAAAAGGCTGACCTCTCATCTCTGACCTCCCTCTTATCTCCCACACCCAGCCCAGCAGCAAATCCCATCGCTCCACCTTCAAAGTACATCCAGATCCCCGACTACTTCTCACCCCCTCTGTTGCCACCAGGCTGGAACCCCTCGTAGTCTGTTCTCCACATGTCAGCACAAGTGGTCCTGTTAGAAGCTAAGTCAGAGCCTATCCCTCTCCAGTGGCCCCAGACTCAATCTGAGTGAAGGCCAAAGTTCTACAAAGCCTTAAGTGATTTGGCCCTGTTATCCTCTGACTTCTTCTACCATTTGCCCTCCTTCCTCATTCATTATAGCCCCAATCCTCCTTGATGTTCCAGTGAAGGGTCCTACCTCAGGGCCTTTGCACTTGCTGTTCCTTCCGGCTGAAAAGCTCTTTTCCCATATATTTGCTTGGCACCTTCCCTCACATCCTTCAGTCTTCATTTTCAGTTATCACCTATGTAACGAGGCCTTCTCTCAAGATGCCGCCCACCCCTCCCGAGGCCGTAATTTTCCCACACAGCTCCATCACCCATCTGCTTTACTTAGGTCACTAGAATGGAAGCTCCCAGAGGACAGACCTAATTTTCCTTTGTTCACCACCGTATCCTCTGGACGCGGAAGACATAAAGTACGTGATAGATAAAACTCACTAAACGAATATAGAGAAATCAAAAGCAGACACTCAGAGACAAAAATAAAAAAGGGGGAAGCAAACTGAAGAGATCAGAAGTACAGACATTAGTCAGCTGGTCCCTGCCCCCAGCCAACCTAAACAGGAATGTTCCTCCTCCACCTCCATCTCAGACTTACTTGCCTCCCCTCAGCTGCACGCGGACTCTGCCTGCCTTGGGATCTGCTCTGTGCCCCCGAGCAACCCCAGAGCCCCATGAGTAGTAAGAAAAACAGCTCATTTCCTTGGGACCCATCACATGCCTGACCCCATTCGAAGCTCTCCACACATGACCCACTCCGCAACCCTGTGAGGCAACCCAATTTTACAGATGAGGAAACTGAAGCCCACGAGGGTGATGGAAGCTCCCACAATCGCAGTTAAGCCAGTGGCAGAGCTGGGGCTTGAACCTGCTTTCTCCCCCACAATGCTACGGGCTTGATGCTCTGTGTTCTGAAGTCACACCTGCCCGTGACCGTTTCTTGGATGGTGGAAGAGGGCCAGCGAAAGAAATGGATTTGCTGGCAAAGCTGGGGCTGGGGTCTGACCCCCCTCCAAGCCCCGTGCCTCTTACCTGAACCCACCAGGACGTCTGGGTTCCCCAGGGTGACGGCCGCGGTGAAGTCGGAACCCCGGTACTCCCCGTCCACCTGCCAGTTCACGAACTTTGACTGCTGGGTCTGTGGGGGGAGGGGCAAGCGTGAGGGTGAAACTGAGGAGGACCCCACGGGGCCCTCCCAGGTACAAAAAGCCTTTTAGTCCCCATACCCAACCCCCCTTTCTTGTTTGTAGGGAAAAGGCTTCAGCCTCCTAGACCTTCCCCTAGGGCAAATCCAAAGCTTTTCTAATCTGGGAAGTGAGGGAAAGCAGAAACAAAGGAAAAGCAGTCAAATAATAGTCAAACAATAGTGCCATGATAAGGAGGAATCCTAGCTCTTTCTCAAGGATATAAAAGGCCCCCCACCCAGGTGGAGGATGGTAACTTCAGGCTGAGCAAAAGATTCCTGGCACTCCACCCTGTTACCTCACCATCTACCAACTGGAACAAAGTCACACGTCCTGCAGCCCTCCCCCCAAATTTGTCTTTAGAAACTCTTCTGTGAAAACTATGGGGGAGTTTGGGTCTTCAGAGCACAAGCCACCTGTATCCCTTGCTTGGTCCTTACAATAAACCTTTCTCTGCTCCAAACTCTGATGCTTTGGTGTGTTTGGCCTCACTGTGCGTTGGGTTCTTGGATTCAATGCCAAGGGCAGCCTGGTGCTCAGTGGCTGGGGGAGCAGCCGACTCGACCCCCACTCACCTGGATGGCCATCTTGGACCTGAGGCCGGGGCCCAGTTGGTGAATGACCTGAGCATTGAGGCTGCCACTATTGTCCATGTCACCCACCAGCACGGGAAAGGCCTGTGGGGCAGAGGGCAGGGTTAGAGGTTAGAGGTCTAGCATCATAGAAGTATATGCGTGATGGGCCTCGGTGAGAAGCCTAGGATTAGAAAGCCTCAGAATGAGGTTCTCTCCTCCAGGAAGCCCTCCAAGACCACCTTGGCTGAGTTAGGCTCCCCTCTGGGCTCACACAACCTTTGGGTTCCCCCATTTCGGTCCTACTCTCCCTGGACTGTTACTCTCTGGGGACAGGCTGTTCCCTTTCTCCAGCAGGCTGTGAGCGCCATGGCTGTTTCAGTCACTGCTATGTCCCCAGCACCACCCAGCACAGGGCTGGGCACAGAATGGGGGTTACAATGAAGGTTTGTTGAATAAATGAATTTATTGCATGGAAATCATTAACATAATCAAAGACCTAATTTAGTCCCGCAACTCTGTGTCCTGCCCAAGCCTCCTTTCGGGTCTCCAGTTTTGCCTTCACTCCCCTAACCTAGCCTTGGCAGACAGCCTGAGAAATACTATCTATCTCCAGAGCATTCATCTGACCACGTCTTTCCCTCACTTAAATCTTTCTGTGGCTCTCCTGCGCCCCCTAGCGAAAGTTCAAATGCCTAGCTTGGCCTTCAAAGCCCTGCAAGATCTACAGCTCAGCCCTGCCCACTCTGGGTCATCACTGTCTGGTGACCTTGGTGTACCCAGACTCAACCAGCACAGGGCTGGGCAGAGACGTGGGCGTCAGGATGAAGGAATGATCCAGGTTCCGATGCACCTTGGAGACACAGTCTCCACCTCCCAACACTCTCAGCAGTCCTGGCCTCCTACTGACAAGGCCTTCTTTGCCTGACTGGTTACATTGTTAGAAGATACAGTAAATGAATGGCAAAAGGAATCTCACCTCTGTTGGACTCAGCTGCTTTGTCCCCACGTACGTGACCCCGAAGTGGTAGTTGGACTCCCCGATTGTGCTGAGGGCTACTGTGTGGTTCACCTGGGAGAAGAGGGAGGGCTGTGGTGACGAGTCTGTGGGCCACCCCCTAAGGAACCCAGCCGAGCCCACTCCCAGGGCAGCTCCTATCCTACCTGGGATGGGAGATACTTGCCCATCTGGCTTCCCCATCAGGGCATCTCTAGGCTGGGCAGGGGATAAAGACTGGGAGGTGTGGCCTGACTGGATTAGAGACTCAGAGAAGGGATGTGCTGGGGCTGGGGCTGGGGCTACACACCTGGTACTTCATTCCTGCCTGGATGCTGGCTGAGGGGGGATGGTGTATCTCTGGATTCTGGGTCCCTAAACCCTACCACTGGCCGCCATTGTGTGATCAGCCCGGCACTGTGTCTCTGAGTCTTTCCAAGTACCAAGGAGCCCAGACCTTTAGGGAGGAGTAAAAGGGTTGTACGTGCAGATGCAGGGGGATGGCTGGGATGACCTCTGGAGGATAATGGGACCAGGAAGGCTCACCTGGAAATGATTACTCAACCCTTTGTTGACTGTGAGCTTGACACCTTCCATCTGAATAGGAAACAGCTCTAAATGAGAGAGAAGTGCTGTCACACTCCAACACGCACACACACACACACACATCCATTTCTCATCCCTTCCTTCCATAACGTCCCGGCTCTCCCTTCTCCAGGGATCCCAACCAGTAAATAGCCTAGTGGATGGGCCCAGGACCAAGGCCTTTGCCTGCATCCAAATTCCAGGGCCACCACCTACTACCTGTGTGACCTTAGGCAAGTCACCTTATCTATGTCAAACTTATCATCTGTAAGTTGAAGATGCTCACCACGTAGAAATATTGCAAGGATTTAATGAGTTAACACATACTGAATGCCAGGACGGTCCTCAATAAGCTGCTGACACCACTTTTGCTATCACAATTACTCCAAGCCAGGATCCAGAAGCTTTGGGTTCCACCTCCACTGGCCCTTTGCTGACACTGTGACCTTGGGCCTCAGTTTCCCTCCCAATCACAAGAGGCTGGCTTGGCTGATTCCTGGGGCTCCTGAGGTCCCTAAGGCTTTCTCTACTGCTCTGGCATTCTATCCTGAGGTTCCACCATTTGATCCCATCGTTCTAAGCCCCAAGTTCAATGTGCCACCATTCGGTCCCAACGTCAACTCCTAACGCTCTGTTAAATGATTCCAACGGTCCGTGCCAATTCCCAAGGTCCTCAGTGTGCTCCTCCTTCCCCCGATATCCGGGCCATCACAAGCCCGCCGGGCCCCTAGCCCCTCACCCTTGCACTTCCGGTGGCACTCCTCGAACGTGCCCGGGTTGGGCAGGCAGCCGCAGGCCCTATCATCCCCGGTCCCTCCAGCGCTGGCGGCCGCAGTCCCCGGGGTCCGTTCGGAACCTCGACCGGCGCCAGCTCCAGCACCCAGGCCGCCCCCGATCGGCGGCAGCGTGAAGCCCGGAGGAGAAGGCGGAGGCGGTGGCAGTCCCACGAGGGGAGGCGCAGGCGGCGGCGGCGGCCCTGCGGGCGGAGAGCTAGCGGCCAACACGTTCCCCATGGTCGCCTGCAAAGGGAAAGGTCAGAGGGCAGAGGTCAAGGCCCGCAGGCTCCAGGCCCAGTCGCCAGCGAACACCCCTCTGCTCGGAGCCCCGTTTTCACGCGCGGCAGCGCCTCCTCCCGGTGTGCTCCGCTCCCACCCCGTGCGCCACGCGCAACCGAACCCGCTGCCGCCGCCGCCGCCGCCGCCACCACCATCGCCCCGCCCCACCTAGCCCATTGGTTTACCGTGCCCTGGGGTCCGCCCACCAGCTTCAGGGTCTGGCCTTACTATTGGAGTCATGGATGAAAGTCCCACCCACCTCTTTGGAACGTCCTTTTCTGTTGGTTCCCACTCGCAGACAAGTCAAAGCATACCTCCCCGCCCTTCCCATTGGCTTGGGGAGCCCACACCGATTGGCTCTAGATGCCGCGGGTTCCGGTGCTCGCCCGCCATTGGTCTGTGCTGCGCACTTCGCAACGCCCATTGGCGTATCGCCTCCGCCCCATTCCAGAAGGCGCCCCTCTTTCGACTCCGCCCCTCGGCGAAGTTGCCATGATAATTGGTCGGCCTTTGCCCTTGAAGCATCCTGATTGGCTCCAGCATGTACAGGGGTCGGACCCTGGTGACGTAATCAACGTTGTGTGTTCATTGGCTAATGTGCCAGGGTCAAGGGACACGGATAAAGGTGGGTTGCGCGGCAGAGGCTGCTGGGCAGCAAGGTCAGGCCTCGCGTCCCACCAGGCACCGCGGCAAAGGGGCGGCCTCCTAGTCCGGAGTCGCACACCGAAAGCCGGAAGTGCTAGCCCTTCCCACAGTGCCACGGGAGAATTCTAACCCGTTATGTGAACGCTGTCCTGCTTCTTGTTACCCACAATGCCCCTTACCCATTTAACTGGACGGTTGCCGTAGACCCACCCCTTTCGTTACCCATCATGCCTTTTGGCTCTCTCTCCCCCCAACCCTTGCCCCAGTCACTGTGTCTTCCATCTTTGGCCCATTCATTCCTGTCCCATTACCCAGCATGCCTTCTGCTCCATTCATTTCACCTTGGTTGCCTGTACTACCTTTAGCCCATTTATGCCCGTTCATTTCCCTAATTCTTTTAGCTAATTCTTTTTTTTTTAATACAATTTTCAATTTCTTTTTTTTTTTACATTTTATTTATTTATCTATTTATCTATTTATCTATCTATCTATCTATCTATCTATTTATTTATTTATTTATTTATTTATTTACTTATTTATTTACTTATTTATGGCTGTGTTGGGTCTTCGTTTCTGTGCGAGGGCTTTCTCCAGTTGCGGCAAGCGGGGGCCACTCTTCATCGCGGTGCGCGGGCCTCTCACTGTCGCGGCCTCTCTTGTTGCGGAGCACAGGCTCCAGACACGCAGGCTCAGTAATTGTGGCTCACGGGCTTAGTTGCTCCGCGGCATGTGGGATCTTCCCAGACCAGGGCTCGAACCCGTGTGCCCTGCATTGGCGGGCAGATTCTCAACCACTGCGCCACCAGGGAAGCCCTTTTAGCTAATTCTTAATTGGCCATAAGGTTTTGGGTCCATTGCCCATCATGCCTGCGGCCCCTATTTCTCCATTATTCATCCCTCTGCCCCTGGCTCATTCTTTCAGACCTATTACCCATCACGCCCTGAGCTCCTATTACAGCATTATTCATAATTTTGCCTTTGGCCTATTCTTATTGCCATTTACTCATTACGCCCGAGCCCCTCATACTTAATTACTGCTATTTCTACTTTGTTCCGTTTATTTCGGTCCATTACCCATTAGACTGCTGTTGCAGATTCCTTTTCGTTAATCACAATGCCCTGGACTCCTCCCCACTCCTTCCATTACCCATCACTATGTTTTTGGCTATGCATTTTTGCTCATTATCCCCTCAATTCTCTTTTTCACATCTTTGGCCCTTTTCTTAATGTCTGTAACCCATCTTGACTTCTAGTCTACTGATTCCCTCAAGCCCTGGACCCCCTATTCATTACCCATTTTGTTCCACCCCCATCCCCTTCACAGCCCACAGTAAACACGAGTTGAGACCTGGTCAAAGTACAAACTCATTTTGTAGGAAATGCTGTATTACAAAACAATATCACATCCCCTACCCCTGACCCAGGTGATCCACTCTCCACCCCCCACCCAGGTGGGTGGGTCCAACCCCACTGGGCAGGAGTAAAAGGACTCAGTAGTCTTCAAAGCAACAGCAAATTCTCCGAAGGCTGGGGTCAGCAAGGCCCACTCTGCATGAAGCTCACCCCATGTAGCCCTGAGTTGGGGCATAATTCTCTGTACACAGGAATTGGGGTAGTGGGAGCTCAGGGAAGGGTCTGTACCCTGAGACTCCTGCCTGCAGGAGGGAGGAGATGGGCAAGTTCTGCTTTGGGCTGGGGAATCCCCTCCCTCCCACCACTGGGGGACAGGGTGGGGACTGGGCGAGTGGGGCTCTGCCACCTGGAGGGCTCAGGTCTGAGCAACAGGATGCCCCCAACACCCACCCAAGCAGAGCTGTTAGGAGTGACGGCCTGAGGTCCACTCAGAGGTCTGGGGTCTTCTTTGGGATTTGGGGGGAGTCTGGAGATGGTGGGACATGAGAGGTATAATCTAAGGTCACAGTCTGAGGACCGCTTGGGTAAGAGGTTTTGCAGAAACCTACCTTCTCCAGCCCCTCCTAAGATAAGGTTATCAGTTTTCCATTGTCATGGCCCATTTCTCTGAGTCAGAGATCATGGATTAGACGTCACAGTGGAGCCACCAAGATAGAAGTCACAGATGAGATGCATGTGTGTTAACTGACAGTGGCCAAGCGAGAGATCAGGGGGCCCTAGATCCCTGGCAGAAAGTTGAGGGATCAAAAAATGAGAGGTGAGAGGCCAGGACCATGGCGGCTTACACATACATGGCCCGAGACATGACAAAGCCTTTGCCCTGGTAGGACTCAGAGGGGCTGGAGTAGGACAGGGAATCGTAGATGGGGTTGATCTTGTCCAGATAGTCTTCCTCCTCCTCATCGTCCTCTAGATCCAGGGAAACCCTCTCCAGAGCAGGCGGCCCTGGAGGCACCAGCATGGGGGACCCCAGGTTCGTGGCCCCCAGGAGCAGGGGCCCTGACCGTTCTTCCAAGGTGGGAAGCTCATGGTATCGAGGCATTTCCTGGGGATGGGGAGGGAATGAACCCAAGGTCACCTCTTGAACATGACACAGAATCCCACTCTGCTCCTTGACCCTCAAATCCTGATCACCATCTCCCCATGCCAACCAGACCTGACCTCACCCTATGTCACCCCTTGTCACCTGGGTTGATATTGAACTGGGACAATCATACAGCTGGTCCCTAACTCAAAGCCCAGAGCATGGACTCTACCCTGTTAATCCTGAGCCTCTCCTTTTCTTTTGATCACTGACCCCAAGTCTTTCCCCATGAGCCTTTGACTTCAATCTGGACCTAAGCTTAAGCTCTAAATAGCCCCTTGAAAATTGACTTGTCTCAAACTCAACATCCAACCTCTGATCTCCAGGAGGCCACTGAGGGCAGTGACTGTCTGTCTTGTCCCAGCTCCAGGTACAGTGTCTGGCAAATGGAGATACTCAACCAGTCTTCTTTGATGGGATGACTTAAAACTCTCACCCCATGTCCTTGGACTTTTACAACCATGACCTCCCCCACTGAATCCTAAATGTATCTCAGAGCTCTAAGGTCTGACCAGAGATACAGCTCTGAACTTGAGTTGTAACCTTTAGTCCTTGACCTCTTATGTAAGGAGGCCCTTAAACTCAGATGCCAAACCCACCCTTGTCCTCTCCCGAGCTCCTACCTGCTCAGCGCACGAGACACTAGCATCAAAGTAGGGGGTCTTGAGTGGGCTGTGCTCCGAGGCCCCCAGGGTGAAGAGCTGGGAGGGCTGCGATGCGACAGAGAGGGACAGGTCAGGACCACCCCCCCTCCCAGACAGCCTCTCCCCACCAGTCCCCCCTCCCAGCCCCGGCCTCAGTGGCAAAAGTGGTGTGGGGATGTGGGGGCAGCCTGGGCTCCAGGGGAAGTGCTCACCATCTCCGGCTCCTCCAGCTTTGCCTTTGGAGTCGGCGGCTTGTATGAGGGAGGCCCCTCTAGGCTGTGGGGTAGGAGGTAGGTCAGGTGAAGGCTAAGCCCTGAGAAGCCCTCTACCCCAGGGCCACTGCACAGTTCTTTCCTCTGTCTGATCTCTCTTTCCATCACCCACCTCCCCTTACCCAGCTGACTCCTACTCATCCCATGAATTTCTCTTCTTCCAGCAAGCCCTCCTGACTCTCCAGGAGGATCCAGAACTCCTGTTATATGATCATATCTACCTATACGTCCCTCACAGGGCACTTACTGAGTTTGTATTTGAAATATTATTTCTGATCTCATTCAACAACTGTACCCCACTGTGAGCAACGTGAGGGAAAAAAAATGAGATCTGTGTTGTCAACATGGTGTTCCCAGAACACACTATGAGGAATATCAGGAAATATTTGTTAGAAGAGGGAATGAAAAAAATGAATGAAATGCTTTCCTGCCCCCCAAACTATGTTAAATTCCCTCATTCTACACACCCTCAGACCAGAGCATCCTATATATATAAAATAATGCTGGAGGCTTACTATGCCTTCAATCCCCAGCTCAGATGTCCCTGCCTCCAGGAAGCCCTCCCTGATCTTTCAGGCTGAGTCAGGTGCCCCCTCTAACCTCTCCCAGCTCCCTCAGCTTCCCTAGCCCATCCCTGGCTATGCTGGACTGTCACTGTCTGGGAACAGGTCTGTCTCCTTGAGACTGTGAACCCTGGGAGGCCAGGGCCAGGGCCATCTCAGACACCACTGGGTCTCATGGGCTTAGAAGAAGAGATCAACAGCACGTTGTTGGTTTGCATTGACTAGGTGATTAAGACAGTGGTTCACAAACTTTCTTGTGCATCTTAGGGAGTTCGTTATAAATACAGATGCCAAGCCCTTCTTGTAAAAGTTCTGATTCAGTAGGTTTGGTGTAAGCCCAGGAAGGTGCATTTTTAACAAGTGTTCCCCCTCAAACACACTGGGTCATATTATTTCAGAACCATTTTGCCCCCAAAATGCTTTCTTGCTGGATGAATTTCAGCAAGTGATTTTAGCTCTCTGAACCTGTTTCCTCTTTGAGAAAATGGGTACCCTTAGCTCCATCTGAAAATTTAGGTTTCCATGATATTATATGTTTATGTGTGTGGACGTCTTTTCTTTATTTTTTAAATTTATTTTATTTTTTTGGACATCTTTTAAGTGTTTGTCTCATCGTTGTGTTCCTAGCTTTCAGGGTCTTGCCCCAAGTGGGTACTTTCTGAATACCTATTGAATGAATGAATGAATGGATGGATGTGAGGCTTCATTGAGATCACACATGTAACATACATCTTGTCAAGCCTGGCACATAAGTGTTCTACACAGAGAAGTGGGGCTAGTTTCCCCCAATATCTAGGCTCCTCTTTTCTCATAGTAATAGAGATTTTGGCTGGGTACATGGCCACCAGAATAAAGACTACGTTTCCCAGCTTCCTTTGCAGCTGAGGCAGCCATGTGACTAGGCCACTGGGAAATGGGAAATGAGAGGAAGTGATGGGTTCCCTTACAGGGCTGCCGACTGCCCTACATTTCCATTTCCCTTTCCCACTGACAGGAATGGGGTCATTGAGGCCAGGATGGCCATGTCTGGTTGCCATGTACATAGACAACACTAAAAGAGGGGGGAGCCATCTTGGAATGTGAATGAAGGTGACACGCTAGGGAAGGTGGAGCAAAAAGATAGCAGGAGCCTGGGCTCTGATGACGTCACAGAGCAGAACTGTCATAGCCATGATTTCTAGGAGACAGAGATAAACCCTCCTCTCCACCCCATTTAAGTCATGGTCATTTTGGGTCACTCAGCCATTGCTGATGACTTTCTCCCAGCCTCCTCCCCAACTCTGTGTGCCCAGTTCTGGGACCCCTCCCTCATCCACTTCTTAGGGCCCATCACTCACTCCTCCTCCTCCTCTGCCCCCTGCAGCCTCTGCTCCTTCCGCTGCTGTCGGCAGATGAGGATGCCTGTGGCGGCCACAGCAGTCGCAATGATGGCAGCGATGATGCCGCCAATGATGCCACCTGTGGCCCCTGCGCCTGCTGTGTTGGGTGTCTCTGCAAGAAGAGGGACAGCGTGAGGGAGTCTCCAGGAGGAAGCCACAGTGCCTTATTCCCAGCCCCACCTCCCAAGTCACCCCCCACCTGCCTACCTCTTTTCCCAAGGGCAGAGGACATTCTTTTTATTCACTTAATCCTTACCGATCATTTGTTGTGTGATAGAGTGGTGAACAAAACATACAAAAGTCCCAGTCACATTGGACTAATGTTTTGTTGGGCAGGGAGGACACCAGTAGAGAAATATACACAATAGCTAATATGCCAGGTGATAGTAAGTGATAGAGGATAATAGTGTATAGTAGGGTAGGTGATAAGTGACAGAGCAGGGGCCCTCAAGGGCAGTCAGAGAGAGCCTTACTGTGAGGTGACATTTGAGCAAAGACCTGAAGGAGCTGTAGGGGGTGAACCATGAGAATCTGAGAGCATTCCAGGCAGAGCGAACAGCCAGCGCAAAGGTCCTGGGGAGGAAGCCTCAAGTTGTTTTTAAAGACAGCAAGGAGGCCACGTGGCCAGAGCAGAATGATGATGCAAGAGTGTGCAGCTAAGGGAAGGGAGGTGATGAGGAATGGAGCGAAAAGGCAAAAAATTGGGGGGCGGGGTGTGATTCTGGATTTGGGATCAGACCCCCTCATTCGTTACATAGAATGGAGTCATCCTAGGCAGAGGATCATAGCTCCTGTAACCTAACAGGAAAAGGGGTGGAGAGAAGCCCATGACCCCCTGGGCCTCTCCTTTGTAACACTTCCCACTTCCTGAATCGTTTTTGGAGCAATTACCTGTTTACTTGCCAATTTCCACACTGCACGCTCCAAGGGGTGGGGTCTGGCACACAGTTGGTGTTTTTCTAGACATGTAAGGAGGGGCCCAGCAGGGACACTCAGGGACCTACTGTCTGCCAGATCAGCCAATTTCCCGCCCCTGCCCTCCTGGCACTACCCTCCCATTGTGGGAGGAGGTGGGGGCGGGGGGGGGGGGGGCCCCGACAGGGTGGTACAGACAGTAAACAACTAAGGGAAATAACATGTGTGCCAAAGCCCCATCCACAGGCTTCCCCCTTCCATCAACCCCACTACACAGATGCAGAGAGAAAGCTGCCGGTGGGAATGCTGCCTGGATCCCTGGACTATCCGATTTCCACAACTTCCTGTTACATAGCCTGGCATCCTCTGGAGGGCTTCAGAGCGCGGTGGAATATCAGAGTAAATGCTGCTCGGTCTACACACGCTCACCCTAAAATTGCTGCTATTCCCGTTGTTGACTGCACATCCGGGAGGACAGGGCAAGCTCTGCCCGAGTCACCGCGGTGTCCCCACACCGTGAGTGGAAGGCAATGCAGGTGGAAGAAATGGGCTCACCAAGCCCCTCTCCATGCCTCCACCGCAGTCCCCAGCCCGGGTTTGGGAGATTTTCTAATGGTTGGGGGGAGTGAGAAGGATACAGAGCTGCAGCCCCTCCCTCTGAATCACTGAAAATCCCCTTGGGCACAGCCTGGGGACAAGGGAACACAAAGGAGGTAGAAAGGCCACGGCCGTGTCTTCCAGAGGTGGGACTTTCCTGGTTTCTCAGCAACCCCACCTGCCCCATCCCCTCAGGGCCCCGAGAATGAAGGGGCAGTCCTCCCTCCCAGTATCCTCAGCAAGCTCTGGGAGGTCGGGTCTGAGCTGCCCTCAGAGGATCAGATCACAGCACCTCCCCACCTTCAAGGGCCCATAAGTCCAGGATCCCAGCCCCGCTCTCCCGGGGAGCTCAGTTCTCCCGCCAGTCTGGCCACTCCACCCAGGAAGGCAGCCTCTGTCCTGGAACTCCTGAGTCCAAGCACCAGCCTCTAAGCCCAGTTCCTAGTCCCACTGGCCTTAGGTGTCTCGGGCATCCAATGTGTCCTTCAAGGACCCAAGTGACCAGAGCCCACCCCCGCCGGCCCCCAACCCCAGCCTCACCAAGTCTAGCCTCCACCAGGCTCCCAGTCTCCAGGGCCCACCCCTGGGACCAGGCAGTCCCTGTCCCACCCCCCCAAGGAGGGGGTCCGATGTATTACAAGACACCCCCAATGTTTTCCTCCAAGGTGTTTATTAACTCCTGAGTGTCATGGGGCCAGAGCAGGCTGGAGCCCAAATCGAGTCTCTGGGAGGGAGGGTGCTGTGGGTCCCCATTCCCGAGCTCCCCAGGGTGGGGGGCCCCCCTGCCCCATGCAGCCCTGGAGACAGAAGTCCAGTGTGTGACAGTCCACCTCCCTCCACATCCCAGGAAAGGAAGTGGGAGGTAGCTTTGAACTCCAGTGTCGTCCGGACAAACAAGTTCAACCAGTCTGGGACCCTTGGCTGTCTGCCTGTCTTGGGGTCACACATAAACTGCCCGCCGGGAGATGAGGGAGCCGTCCAGCTGGGACTCCATGTCGTCCTCGAGTGCCGGGGGCCGAGGCAACATGAGGTCTTTCTCTGCCTTGTCCTCCTCTTCCTCCTCGTCCTCCTCGTCTTTGCCCTCTGGCTGCAGGGGACCAGGGGCAGTTGGCGTCCAGAAGACGGGACCCCCATTCCCAAACACCTGAGTTTTCGGATCGTAGGACCCTCCTCCGCTGCCGTCTCCTCCTCCTCCTGGACTCTTCCTCCTTCTCCTCACCCTCAGCAGGATGAAGGCCAAGGACCCCCCAGCCAGAAGCAGCAGCACCAGCAGTATCCCCCCACCAGCCCCCCATACCACTGGACCCACGTCTCGGGGCGAGGCCCGGGGGTTGTCTGAGGAGAGAGAAGAAGGGGTGAGAGAGAAAGGGAGACACGAGGTCAAGAGGATACATCTGGGAGTGGGGAGGGGGGGACCCAGGACACAGCAGGGCAGTGATGGGAACTAGGGAGGTGACTCAACTTGGGCAGAAGAAGGTGGAGGGAAGGGAGAGCCCGTTCCCTCTTCGCTACAGGCTGGGCGCTTTGTATGTGGAGGGGTTGCCAATGGGTGGCCCCCAGATGGATCTCCTTACACCTGCACAGCGTCTCCCCCAGATTAAACTTGCTAACAAAATAGAAAACCAACCAATCAACCAACAAAAAACCAAAATTAAACTTGCTAGCTAACATTTAAAGCACTAGGCCATTTCACCGCAAATTCCAGATTTCTTTTAGAGGGAAAAAACAAATCAGATCCCAGGGACTTCCCTGGCGGTCCAGTGGTTAAGACACCGCGCTTCCACTGCAGGGGGCGTGGCTTCAATCCCTGGTGGGGGAACTAAGATCCTGCATGCCATAAGGCACGGCCAAAAAATTTAAAAAAAAAAAAAAAAAAAAAAATCAGATCTGGCAACACTAAACTTTCATCTCCTCCACCTGGTGATGGGCTGTGGCTGAGTCAGGCTGGTGACTCTGAAGGGGACAGAGTTCCACACCTGGCCACCCCGGTCACTCGCCAGGACCCTGTAGGCACCTGAGTTTGAGACCCCCTCCCAGAAGCTCTGAGGTCAGCGTCACGGAATCTTGGGGCTGATCCAGCCAGGAAGAGGCAGCCTAGATTTGAGCGTGAGACTGTCTGATTCCAAAGCTCTTTGCACTTGAGAGAAAGGGGATTGAGAAGGGCGAGGGGCCTCCTGGTAATTCCTCCCCCGGGAGCGGGAGCAGCTGGGAGCACGTGTCCCCATTGTGGCAAGTGGGGCTCCTGAAGCCCACAGTCCCGGTTTCCTCTCCCAGCAGGGGCTGAGCTTGCGGGAGGGGAGGGGTCTGGGGGAGGATGGGGGCTGGGGTCGGGCGGAGAAGGAAGCCAGGGAGCCCTAAGCGGGGAGGAGTGAGGATGAGGGAGGGGGCGTCCGGGCCCCACAACAGGGATAGACATGGATGCAATTGGCATCTTATCAGACGCCCCCGCTTCCCCCACCCCTGCATGCAGGGTGTGATTGGGAGAGACCGGGGTGGGGGGGGGATGGGGAGGGTCCACTTACGCCTGACCCTCCCCTCCCCGCGCCTCTGCACACCAGAGGGGCTGCGACCCAGGCATCTGTTTCTGAATGTTTTCCAAAAGTGGGGGGTCACGACCTAGCGGGCTGTCAGATCAGTCTGGTGACTCACAAGCAGCAGTAAAACAAAATAGAACAGAAAAAGTTTACCTCAAGTATGAAGGGTAAGTAGTATTTTGTGACACTTTTTAGGGGGAATATATTCCTATACCTGTACCCTGGAGATGGGAAAGATTTCTTTCAGTGAAGTCTGGAGACCAGTTTTCGCACGTGTCGGAACGTGTGTCTGTGTTACTGGAGATGATAATTTGGAGATGGTGGGTGAACGTGTTCCTGTCTGTGGGTCAGAAATTCTCTGAAGCAATGTCTAGCCTGTGGCCTTGCCTGTGTTTTCGCTGGTGTGAACCCCAAACCGAGCGTGAGAGCGTGTGCGGGTCTGTGTGCGCATGGGAAGGTGAGGTGTCTCTGAGACCCTCTGACGTGACCCTGCCAAGAGCCGTGAGTGAATCTCCTCTCTGGGCAAGGCCACCTGTTGGCACACTCACTGCCCGTGATGATTTCTAGGGTGCTCAGAGGGTGTCCCCACGTTTGTTGGCGTCCGTCCGTAGGTGCATGTCTTTGCAATGAAGCTTTTGACTGTCTGCGGGTCTGTGGTTACCACTGGGAGAGTCTCTGGGGGTGTGATTCTGTGTGCATTACCCGCAGCCCCCAAGCGCCCAGGTTCCTGATGGGGCTCTGAGTATGCGTGTTTCACTTGGTGAGTATCACCCAAGGCTGAAATCTGAACCCAGTGTGTTCGCTTTGGGGTTTCCAGTGGTGGATATCCCTGGGGTTTCTGGGTGTTTCGGGGGGGGTGTCCATGCTCTCGTGGCTCTGTCTTCCTCCGATGGCCCTCAAGTGTGATCCCGCCTGTGTTCTGCAGGCTCCACCCCACAGAGGTGCCTACTGACCCAGTGCTGGTGGGGAGACCAGTTTCTCCGGTGAGTATCTGGGATAGAGGTTCAGGGGGTGTATTTCCAGTTGGGCACCTCGCTGGGTGGGTGGAGCTGACCCTCGTCCGGCTATTCCTTTGAGGGCAGGGACTGAGACTGGGTCACCATTGTATTCCCCACATTGAGGAGAATGCCTGGCCAAGAGGAAACCTCAGCAAATACTTGTCAGATGATGGTTTGTTGAAAGAGAATCTCCACAATGGGGTTTTTGGAGTTTCCGAGGGTGTGCACTTGAGAACGTCTTCGAGTTACCTTCTCAGCATCTGTGTGTGAGCGATGATATTTCCGCGCGTGGAATTGTTGCTGCCCGCGGTTCTTTTTGCTTCTAGCATGTCTGCGTGATGGTGTCTGCCTCCAGGTGTGTGTGTTTGTGCACCTGAGCGTGTCAGATGCGCTGAAGGCGGGCCAACAGTCTCTCTGGGTGTGTGGTCTGTGACACTGTTTCTGAGTAGCTACATCATATCTCCCCGGCGAGTGTCTGAATTCCTCAAGAGGGATCCGTTTTCATTTGGGTGTCTTTCCAGGTGTGTGTGTGTGTGTTATGATCATCTCAGTAAGGGGGCCTGCTTCCGTCTGTCTCCAGGTGTGGGTGTGTCTGTCTTCACACCGATGCCTATGAGTTTGTCTTTGGTTGTGTTTCTGAGGGGGCTCTCCTCCCACCCCCTGAGGCCCCCTGCCTCCCTCTAAGCCTCCCGGGCTACAGTTGCGATTGCGACCCCACTTCCATCAGCCCGAACCTGGGCTTTATTTTTTTCCTCTCCAGCTACGTGTCTTGGGTCTTATCTGTGTTTTTGAGTTCCCATCGTGGAGACTCAGAGAACTTTTGACCCACAGACACATCAGCCACCATTTCCAAAATACCACCTCCAGGGAATTCCCTGGCAGTCCAGTGGTTAGGACTCCACACTTTCATTGCCGTGGGTTCGATCCCTGGTCGGGGAACTAAGATCCCGCAAGCCGAGTAGTAGGCCATAAAAAACCAAAAAACAAAGCAAAGCAAAACAAATCCAAAATACCATCTCTAGAAACACAAACATCCCAACACACACTCAAACTGGTTTCTGGGTCATACTGACCAGCCCTCACTGTAAGAAGTCCATTGTTTCCGAGTGTTTGTCTAGCTGCCCTCACGTGACTGTTTGTTGTGCAATTCTGTGGGCGTGTCTCACTGGCTGGAGGCCAGGCCAATGTCCCTGGATCTCTCCCTGAAGACCCTTCCCAGGCCTCTGCTTTCTAGGAAGACCCCAGCGCAGGTCTCAACGTCCTAACTCCTCTGTCAGCGCCTACCCTGTCACCCCAATCAGATCCCACCTGGGGGCAAGCCACACCGGCCCCCTCCCATCATTGAGGCGGGTCTGAATTCTCCCCAGGTCGGCGGCGCAGCCTCCTCCAGTGCAGCCCCAGAACCCAGAAGGGAGGAACACTTGGGGAGCAGACCCAGTCGTACACACCATCCCCAAGACCCGCTTACCTCGAACTAGGACCACCTGCTCAGCGTGGCCCGTGCCCACGGCGTTGGTGACGGTGCAGATGAAGGTGGTGTTGAAGAGCCGGTCCACCGAGTGGACGATCAGCTTGGGGCCCTGGGCTACTGCTGAGGCTGGGAAGACGCCTGAAGTCCTGGGGGGTTTGGGGGGTCACATGAGAAGGACAGCATGGTCCATGGGGAGTACAGGTCTGACAGCGCTCAGGAGCCAGGCTCTACGGACCTGGAACTTACTCCTTAACACCCCAAACTGCGAGCTCCCTCCTCCTGGAGGACTCACGGTTTCGGGTCGCCGGTGTTCCTCTCACGACACAGTAGTCTGGGCCCCCTGCCCCTCCTCCCTCAGACCCAGGATCCAGGCCCCCGGCCCCTCCTCCCTCAGACCCAGGATCCAGACCCCCGGCCCCTCCCCACTCAGACCCAGGATCCAGGCCCCCGGCCCCTCCTCCCTCAGACCCAGGATCCAGACCCCCGGCCCCTCCCCCCTCAGACCCAGGATCCAGACCCCCGGCCCCTCCCCCCTCAGACCCAGGATCCAGACCCCCGGCCCCTCCCCCCTCAGACCCAGGATCCAGACCCCCGGCCCCTCCCCCCTCAGACCCAGGATCCAGACCCCCGGCCCCTCCCCCCTCAGACCCAGGATCCAGACCCCCGGCCCCTCCCCCCTCAGACCCAGGATCCAGGCCCCCGGCCCCTCCCCCCTCAGACCCAGGATCCAGGCCCCCGGCCCCTCCCCCCTCAGACCCAGGATCCAGGCCCCCGGCCCCTCCCCCCTCAGACCCAGGAGTCTGGGTCCAAACAGGACTCACGTGCTCCAGTCGTAGCCTGTGGGCTCCGGTTTGCTGCGGACGTCACAGTTCAGGGAGGCCTCACTACGGCCGACATACCAGTTGTCATCATAGCCGGATATGGAGACCTCAGGGGGGTCTGGAGGAAATGGGGGGACTGGCTCAGTGACAGGGAGAATCCCAAAAGGGGTGATGGGTGAGCAGATAGATAAGAATCCTAAAGAAATGGGCTGGCAGGAGGCGGACCCATGGCGAATGCGTGGGGCAAATCAATCCGGGCTGTACAGACACTGTCCAGGGACGCGGCTGAGGGTCATTCTGAGGAAGTTACTGTTCGTTGCGGCAGCGCCCGAGGGAGCCACTCGAGATAATGTGTGTCATTTCTGACATGCCCAGAGTAGATAAGGGAGTTAGTTTAACTGAAGGCATTGTCTGGGGAACTAGTATAGAAAATGCTGAGTTGGGGTATGGGGTATGATGGGACAGTGGCTGGAAAAGCTGCTAAAGTAACTGTTTGGCAGGGTCTGTGGGAAGAGTGCCAGCGGGAGCCTCTCTGGGTAATATTAGGCAGTGTTGGTGTAAGCAGTTTGGGGAAGGGCTAGCACAGAACATATCAGAAGGAGTTGATACTGACAGCGTACAGCGGGGAATTCCTTGGCGGTCCAGTGGTTAGGACTCGGCTCTTTCACTGCCGTGGCCCCGGGTTTAATCCACAGAGTGGCCAAAACAACAACAACAACAAAACACATATTATGTTGATAGGGTCCAGAGGGGCCAATGTGATTACACTGGGGGGCAGAAGTAGGTGTAGAGGCCCCAGGAGAGTCAGTATAGACAGTGTCCAGGGAGCCAATTTAGACAGTATGAATGGGGGTGTGTATGTAGACAATATTGGGTTGGGTAGTGTAGACAGAGTAGTGGATATAGACAGTGAGGGAGCAGTGTCAACTGGGGTCCACGAGAGCCAGAAAAGATTGCTGGGTGCAGTTGTGTGCTGGTAAACTGGCTCTCTGACAACGGAGGGGAAAAAAAAAATAGAATAGCCCTGATTTGAGGTGTCTGCCAATTTCCTTGGTGTAAATACTCCACACGGCTGATTGAAGCTACCGGTAAGACTTCACTGGATGTGGAATTGGGAAGAAATGTATAATACCGACCCTTGCAAACCCATTCTGATTTACCATTGATTGTGGCAGCAAGGTGAGAGCCTAGGGAAGCCAGTATAGACAATGAGGGGGCAGTGTGCAGATGTTGTCCCGGGAAGCCAGTGTAGACAATGGGCAGGAAGGCAGTGCAGAATTTGACCCAGAATGCCAATGTAGACAACACTCAGGGATAGTGTATACGGTGCCCTAGAGAAGCCGGTGTAGACAGTATTGGGGGTGTGGTCACATCCTGATGCACTCACAGCGCACAGAGAGGGTCACAGGCAGCAGAACTGGCTCCTCAAAGCTCTCGTGCTCCACTTTGCAGGTGACCTTGACACCATCTGCTTGGCCCAAGGGTACCAAGGTGAAGCGGCTGGTGACGGTGACTGTACCAGGCAGGGGTCCTGACACCTGGCTCTCTCTGGCCTCTCCATCCAAGGATGAGAGCCAGGAGACTCGGGCAGGTGGCCGGCCGCCCGTGGAGACACAGCGGGCCACGGGTACAGGATCCAGACTGAGTGTGACTTCTTGTGTTTCGGCATGGTTCTGGGGCTGGGCTAGGGAAAGGAACAGAGGGCAGCGTGGGTCACTCCACACCTAGAGTCATTCAACAAACACCTCAGCAGTGGAGCTGAGCAGTTAAGCCCCAGCTGCCTGGGTTTAATTCCCAGCTTTGCTGCTTTGCTGCTTTGCAGCTGCATGGCTTTGGGCAAGTCATTTCCCAACTCTGTACCTCAGTTTCCTCTTTTGTAAAGTGGGGATAATCATAGTACCCACCACATAGGATTGTTGTACAGATTAAATAAATTGATATGTAAAGCACTTTGGACGGTACTTGACACTCACTGTGTTATCTAAGTATTAGCCATTATATTTTCTGTTCTGCTCTGCTAGAAAAACAGACAATGTCCACAAGTCTGGAAGAGGCCGAGATTTTAAAAGAAAAGCCAAAGCAGAATAATGAGGTTCAAAGGTCCAGCTGAAAAGCCCTCCAACTTCTTTCCCTTTAATCACCATTAGATTGTGGTGCCAGAAGTGGGATAAAGGCAATGGAGCTTCCCACAGCTGGAAATTTTTTGCCCTTTTCACTCATCCTCCTGGAAAACATGGAAAAATATTAGGCAGGGTAAACCTCCACGAGGAATAATAATGACAACCCACAGTTACTAATGTGTGCCCATAACCAGACACCTGAGTTCTGACACCGGAGTTCTCCACCAGGTGGAGAGATCCAGGAGGCGTCTCTAGCTGCCTCCTGGATCTCTCCACCTGGATATCTCCTGAGCTTCTCAACGTGGCACTGCCTTCCTCTCCTTTCCTATCCTTCCTGCATTCTCTCCTGACCACCAAAGTCTCTGACGGGCCTCCCCACATCCTCCCTGATCACCCTCCCATCAGTCCTATGACAGCTCCAGGCACACCCACCCCATCCCCACTCCCACCCACTGCAGGGTCTTAGCGACTTGCACTGCCTGGAGTGCTCTGGCATCCCTTCTCCTTGTCTTACCTTCCTCCTCCTCCAGATCCCAGCCTCACTTCCTCAAGGAAACTTCCCTGACATCTGACTCCCCAAGAAAGCGGAGGCTTCACTGTTCTGTTCTGCACTTTTGTGGGCACCTGGTGCACGGCAGGTGCTCTCTACGCATCTCTTGAATAGAACAAATGATTGCAGAAGAGAGACCTTTGTGAGGGATGAGTGGGGAGAAGAGCTGTGCCTTATGCAAAACAACTGTGGTTTTGGGGCCCCTTGGGAAGGGAAGTGTGTTCTGAGGGACAGTACAGGGTACACTTCCCCAACTCTCTGGGGCTGAGAGTGGGGGAGATAAAGTGTCCAGAGTGACGTGGCTTCTGTGGAGTTGCCGGGGGAAGATGGGATCCCAGGGGATTGCCAAGATTTAGCAAGAAATAGCATCTTCAAAAAGACGCCTTCCCTAAGTCTTCCCCATTTCGCCAAGTGGTTGTGCGGGTCACCTTCCTGCTGGACCAGAAGGCTGGGAGTTCTTGATCCTCCTCCTCCCTTAATTCACAGACAAGCACCTTCTATCTCTTAAAAGTGTGATTATTTCACTTTATTCCACTTCTCTCTTTATTCCACTCCCCTCCCCTCCTGCTTCTTCCCCCTTCCAAGCCAGTGCCTCCTCTCACCTGGTCTCCTTGCTTCCCTCTACCTTTGTCTACCCCTCTGATGGGCCCACACACAGCAGCCAGTCATCTTTTTAAAGCAATTTCAAGAGCCTGGTCAAGGTGCTCTTATGGTTTGAAATCCTCTGATGGCTCCAAATAATATTTCAGATAAAGGGGATTCCCTGGTGGTCCAGTGGTTAGGACTCCAAGCTTTCACTGCCAAAGGTATGGGTTCAATCCCTGGTCGGGGAACTAAGATCCTGGAAGCTGAGCGGCGTAGCAAAAAAAAAAAAAAAAATTCAGATGAAGTCGAGCCACCTGGCCTCTGTCTATGAGGCCCATGCAATCGTCATGACCCTGTCGGTTTTCTTGCCTTGTTGAGGGTCACTCAAGCCCTTGCCACCAGCCCCACCAGCCTCCTTTCTAGAACATGCCAAGCTGGCTCTCATGTCCCAGCGTAAGCATAGGCTGTTCCCTCTGCTTGGGCATTCATTCCTCTGCCCGTGGACGTGTCCCCGAGGGTGGCTCCTGCTTACACTTTGGGACTCGACGAAGAGGATTTTGCTGACCGTTCTATCTAAATGAGTCCACTGGGGCCCTCACTCTGAGTATTGCAACATCCTGGTGTTTCCTTTCTTTGCCAAATTGATTATTCTCTGGCTTAACCTCTAAAATATTTCCAGAATCCAATCTCTTCCCATCACCCCCACTGCCTCCATCTTGGTCTAGTTGCCATCACCTCCCACCTGGACTTATGCCGTCACTTCCTTTGTGGTCTCCCAGCCTCCACCCTCACCCACCACATAGCCAGAAGGAGCCTGTGAAAACCCAAGCCAGATCACATCCCTCTTCTGTTCAGAACTTCCTGTAGCTCTTGTTTTCTCAAGGCAAAAGCCAAAATCTTCACGTGGTCCATGAGGCTGTGATCTGTGCTCTCCCATCACCTCCTCAACCTCGCCTCCTTCTACTTTCCTCCATTCATGCATCTCCAGCCACACTGACTTCCTTGCTCTTCCTCAGACATTCCAGGTGTGCCCTGCCTCAGGGCCTTTGCACTTGCTATTCCCACTGCCTGAAACTCTCTTCCCTAGACCTGCAGGGCTCCCTCACCTCCTAGTTTGGGTTAGCACCAGACCACCCTTGCTTACAATTGTAACCTGCTCCCCTCCAACTTCTGAAGCACCTATAACCACCTGACTCACTCTTATTTTTCTTATTTATGTTATCTACTCCTTTGTTTGGAGTCTAAGCTCCAGGAGGGCAGGGAGTGCTGTCTTCCTCACTGCTTTATCCCTAGAGCCTAGCATAGTGCCTGGCACAGAGTAGGTACTCAATTTGCTGAATGCTTGTTGCCGGCTGTCTCTCCAACTTGCAGAACAGCGTGTGGCAAACAGTAGGTGCTTAATGAATAGCTGCCCATTGGCTGAAGATCACGGACAAGGTCGATATCACAGCTAAAGAGGAGAAACAGGCCGGTGAGGGGCTCTCGCGCATTGCACCCCCGGACTCTCCCACTTCGTTGCAGCCCTGCCCCCACCCCTGCTCACCTATGACTCTGAGCCAGGTCACTCCCCGACTGGTGCCCCGGGGGAAGGTGGCAAACTCGCAGGTGTAGTTGCCCTCGTCCTCCACCGTCAGCCCCCGGAGGGCCAGCGTGGCGTCCCGCACCTCCAGCTCTGTGCCTTGCCCGGCCCCGGTGCTCTGCCCGGCATTGACGAAGGACAGCCGCTCCTTGCCAGGTTTCGGGCTGGGGAAGCTGGGACCATACAGGGGGTGGAAGATGGCCACGTTCTGATTACCCTCAGGCGCGTCCAGGCGCAGCCACGTCACCTGTGACACTCGGATTTCAGGCGCTGGGGGCAGCAGGTGGCACGGCAACTCTACGGTGTCCCCCAGGTGGCCCCGCACCTCGGCTGCGGCCCGAACTCGCACATCCTGGGCTCCTGCGGAGAGAGGAGAGAGAGAGGTCGGGTCAGTGAAGGACCCAGACACCTCCGGGCCAGGCCGGGCCATCACTGAGGGGCTGCCCCCTGAAATGCAGACCCGCAATGCAATGCAGGAATCTTTATGAAATCCCAATTCCCAAAAGGCCAGCCAGAAAGACAGTTTGAGGAAAACTAGGGACATTTGTGTCCAGGCTAGATGACATATGATTATGGAATTACCATTCATGATCTTAGGTGTGATGATTAAATTGTGGTTATGTAGTATTCCTTTAAATTTAAAACATTTTTTTAAAATTTTATTTTATTTTATGCCATGCCGCATAGCTTGCGGGATCTTAGTTCCCCCACCAGGGATTGAACCCAGGCCATGGCAGTGAAAGCCTGGAGTCCTAACCACTGGACCGCCAGGGAATTCCCTATTTTATTTTTATTTTATTGAAGTATAGTTGACTTACAATGTGTTAGTTTCAGGTGTACAGCACAGTGATTCAGTTTATATATATATCTCAATACATATATGTGTATTGTATATTCTTTTTCAGATTATTTTCCTTTATAGGTTTTACAAAATATCGAGTATAGTTCCCTGTGCTATACAATAGGTCCTTGCTGGTTATCTATTTTATGTAGTATTCCTTTTTCTTAGAAGATAAATGGCGGGGCTTCCCTGGTGGCACAGTGGTTAAGAATCCGCCTGCCAATGCCGGGGACATGGGTTCGAGCCCTGGTCTGGGAAGATCCCACATGCCGCGGAGCAACTAAGCCTGTGCGCCACAACTACTGAGCCTGCATTCTAGAGCCCGCGTGCCACAACTACTGAGCCCGCGTGCCACAACTACCGAAACCCGCGTGCCTAGAGCCCATGCTCCACAACAAGAGAAGCCACCGCAATGAGAAGGCCACGTGCCGCAACAAAGAGTATCCCCCACTTGACTCAACTAAAGCCTGCATGCAGCAATGAAGACCCAATGCAGCCAAAAATAAATAAATAAATAAATTTATTTAAAAAAAAAAAAGAAGATAAATGGCGGATGGGACTTCCCTGGCGGTCTAGTGGTTAGGACTCTGCGATCTCACTGCCGAGGGCCTGGGTTCAGTCCCTAGTCGGGGAACTAAGATCCCACAAGCTGTGCGGAGAAGAAGAAGGAGGAGGAGAAGAAGAGGAAGAAGAAGGAGATGATAAGGGGTGGAAATGTCATATCTGCGATGTACTCTCAAATGGTTCATCAAAAACAACAACAGCAAAAACGATAAAGTGACGAAGCAAACGTGGCAAAATGTGACCCTTTGTCAAGTCTAGGGGCAGAGGATGAGGGAGGCTGCTGGGCCATTCTTCCAGCTTACACGTGTATGTTTGAAATTTTTCATTATCAAATGTTTGGAGGGAATAAAGAATCCTCCAAAAATAACAAAAACCTAAATCTATCCCAAAAGAAATTGTAAAAAAATTCAAAGTGTGAGGATAGTTTTCATTTTTTTTCCTACACAGTAATAATACTTTCTCTCACCTTTCTATACAACCTACAGCCCTCTGTGCCTTTTTTTTTTTTTTTAATTTTTATTTAGTTTTTGGCTGCATTGGGTCTTCACTGCTGCGCGCGGGCTTCTCATTGCTGTGGCTTCTCTTGTTGCAGAGCACGGGCTCTAGGCGCGCAGGCTTCAGTAGTTGCAGCACGCGGGCTCAGTAGTTGCTGTGCCTATTTTTTTTAAAATAGCCTTGCTGAGATATAATTCCCACTCACCCATTAAAAATGTACAATTCAGGGACTTCCCTGGTGGTCCAGTGGGTAAGACTCCGTGCTCCTAATGCAGGGGGCCTGGGTTTGATCCCTGGTCAGGGAACTAGATCCCGCATGCATGCCGCAACTAAGAGTTCGCATGCTGCAACTAAGAAGTCCGCGTGCCGCAGCTAAGACCTGGCGCAACCAAAATAAGTATGTAAATAAATAAATGTCTATGTCTTATGTATATTTTTTTAAAAGTTAGACTAATAAATAAATAAAGTACGATTCAATGGCTTTTCATATATTCACAAGAGTTGTGCAACCATCGCCATAATCCAGTTTAGGACATTTTTATAATCCCCCAAAGAAATCCCTGTACCCATTAAACAGTCACTCCCATTTCCCCTCCTCCCACCCCGTAGCAATCACTAGTCTATTTTCTGTCTCTATAGATTCTCCTCTTCTGGACATTTCGCATAAATCAAATCATACAACGTGTGGCTTTTTGTGTCTGGTTTCTCTCACTTGGCATAATGTCTTCAAGGTGTACCCACGCTGTAACATGGGTCAGTGCCTTGTTCCTTTTTATGGCTCAGTAATATTCCATTGTGTGGATTGACCACATTGTGTTTATCCGTTCATCAGTTGATGGACATTTGAGTTTTTTCACCTTTTGGCAATTATGAATAAAGCTGCTGTGAGCATTTGCGTACCAGTTTATGTCTGAACGTATGGCTTTTATTTCTCAGCTTATCTTTTGTTTTCTGATTGTTAATAAAAACTGGAATAAAGGGGACTTCCCTGGTAGTCCAGTGGTTAAGACTCTGTGCCTCCACTGCAGGGGGTACGGGTTCGATTCCTGGTCAGGGAACTAAGATTCCGCATGCCGCGCGGTGTGACCAAAAAAAAAAAAAAAATAAATAAATAAATAAATAAAGTCGGGGGCTTCCTTGGTGGCGCAGTGGTTGGGAATCCGCCTGCCAATGCAGGGGACACGGGTTCGAGCCCTGGTCCGGGAAGATCCCACATGCCGCGGAGCAACTAAGCCCGTGCGCCACAACTGCTCAGCCTGCGCTCTGGAGCCCGCGAGCCACAACTACTGAAGCCCGTGTACCTGGAACCCGTGCTCCGCAACAAGAGAAGCCGACGCAATGAGAAGCCCGTGCACCGCAACAAAGAGTAGCCCCCGCTCACCGCGACTAGAGAAAGCCCGGTGCAGCAACGAAGACCCAACGCAGCCAAAAATAAATAAATAAAATAAATAAATTTTAAAAATAATAATAAAAAAATTTAAAAAATTAAAACCAGAATAAAGATGAATGTTTCTCTGCTGTGTAAGGCAGTACAGCATGGTGACTGAGTGCCTGGGTTTGAATCCTGGCTCGGCAACTTACTGGCTGTGTGACGTTGGGCAAGTCATTTAACCTCTCTGTGCCTCAGTTTCCTCGGCTGTAAAAGGGGGGTAATAATGGTGTCCATCTCCTAGGGATTGCTGTTTAAGGATTAAAGGATGTTTGTAGAGTACTTGGCACACAGGGCCCCCGGAAACACAAGATCAGTGCTTGGTAAATAAACATAGCCAGGTAAGTGTAATTACAAGTAGCCCTCGACACCCAGCCTCAAGGCAAGGCCCATGCCCAGCTGTCTCCGACCGAGATGTGAGGGAAGGAGCGTGTGCCGCCGCTGGCCTCACACAGGAATCCAGGGAAAATTAACAGGGGACCCTAGTGAGAGGGTCCCCAGCAGAAGGCAGCCCCTTGGGCAGGACCCGTCCCAGGCACTTCTCAAAACAAGTCACCAGTGAAGGCCATTGTGTTACGCAGACATCATCTCGTGGAAGCCCCACATATATCTTGCAACTCAAACCCAAGGGTGCCACCTTGGAAGATGGGCTCCTCCTCTGCGGCGGGACCAAACTGCAGAGTGTCATGTGTGGGCCCCCGGAGCAGCTGGCTGGGGGCTTCCTGCTGGCTCTGTCCCTTTCCAGGTGGGGACCTTGTTTCGAGCCTAATTTCCTCCATCTGTGAAATGGGGATGTTTAAGCACCCCTGCGGGGTCCCTTGTGACAATTCCATTAAAATGATTTTCTCCTGTAAGCTCCTCACAGGGCTGGCAGGGCAGGGGAGTCAAGCAGAGGCGGCCAGCCATCCGCTGCAGGCCAAATCCGGCTCTCCCACATAGTTACTTTTGGCCCACATAACATCATTCCAGAAGCGGACAAGCAGCACAGAAGGGTCTGGAGATTAAAGGTCGAATCCAGACAAAAATCAGGATATGAGGCTCTGGGGGCAACAGTTAGGTGGAGCTGAGGAAGGGCCGCCCCCTTCCCTCAAGGTGCCAGGAACCATTACCCACATGGCCCCCAAAGGCACTGAGTATGGGACAAGGGTCCCCAAAGGCTATGCCCCTTTCTAGCTGGGTGAGGAGGGAAGGGGGCACTCCGTCAGGGAAAAACCCAGGCCAGTGTGAGCTGCAGAAGCAAAGTAGGGCAGGGCCAAGGGCTTAAGTTTTCTTCTTGAGGTAAGTGGGAGCCATTGAGGGTTCTTCACTTGGAGAAGGACTTGGCTAAAGCGAAGATTTAGAACTTCAAGGGCATGAATGGTAGGAACCTTCCCGCCAGTTATTCTTTCCCAGACTATGCCAACCAGTGAGCAAAAAACAGTGACTCAACCCGCAGGCCCTGGGTGCTAGAGGGTCAGCCCCTGAGGACAGGGATTTGCCTGTCTTGTTTCCTACTGTATCCCCGGAGCCTACACCAGGGCCTGGTTATAGTAGGTGCTCAATCAATACTGTTAAAAAAAAAAAAACCTGTTGAATAAATATCAAGCTCTGTTCTGGGGGCAGGTACCACAGATGTGTCGGGACAAATCACGTGCTTGTCCTCTAGGAGCTGACATTCAGGAGGCGAGACAGATATTGTACAGATAGTGATCACCAAGCACTTCATTGGAAAGACTGAAGGGGTGGGGCTGGACCTAGAGCAGGGGCCTGACCCAGCCGAGGGGAGGGGCAGGAGAGCTTCCTGGAGGAGGAGGCCCTTTCCAAGGGAAGCCAAGCTACAGCCCACAGAGCCCCACACCCCTCTTTGGGTCGCTGGGTCCCTTCTGGGACTCAGATTTCCTGTCCTAAGGAAGTCATTGTGGCTGCAAGATACCTCTCCTCTTCTGGGGAGTTCTCTGGCGGTCCAGTGGTTAGGACTCGGCGCTTTTACTGCTGTGACCTGGGTTCAATCCTCTCTTCTGAGGGAGACTGCCCTCCTGCATCTAGAGTGGCCCTGGTTGCTTCAGAGGATTAAAAAAAAAACCCACTTTTAGGAATTCCCTGGCGGTCCAGTGTCTAGGACTCTGTGCTTTCACTGCGGAGGGCGCAGGTTCAGTCTCTGGTTGGCAAGCCACGTGGCGCAGCCAAAAATAAATAAATAAATAAAAATTAAATTTAAAAAACCCACTTTTAGCTTCTTGTGGGGCAAGGTTCTCAGCAAGTTCTTTCATCACCAATAATCTGTCCCCGATGGCCACACAGCCCTCCTCTCTCCAACTAGCTGGCCCTCGTTCCCTCACCCTGCACCTCACTTTCTCCCCATCTCACACAGCAGATTTTCATGACCTTCTTGGCTCTCTGAGAGCAGGAATTCTTTGCCTGGTTTTGCTCACCCTCAGCGTCTGCAACAGAGACCGGCTCCTAGTAGATGCTCAATATTTGCAGAATGAATGAGGTTCTAAAATCCCATGGCTTGGACTTCCCTGGTGGTCCAGTGGGTAAGACTCAGCGCCAGTGCAGGGGGCTGGGGTTCGATCCCTGGTTGGGGAACTAGATCCTGCATGCATGCCCCAAGACTAAGATCCTGCATGCTGCAACAAAGACCCAGCGCAGCCAAAAAAAAAAAAAAAAAAAAAAAAATCCCATGGGTCTACAATCCCCATTCTAAGTGTCTCATTCTGAATGAATGAATAGGATGGTTCAGCCCTTGTGGGCTTAATGGCCCATTTATTAGGTATTTCCACCTCAGTAAAAGGTTCAGGATGGAAGCTTTGGAGTCATCCCTGACTCCTCTCTTTCTCTCACCACCGCCCCCCTCCACGCCACCCATGCAATCCATCAGGAAATCCTGTCAACTCCATCTTCAAAATATATCTTCAAAGCGGACCAGGTCTGATCCCTGCATTGCCTGTATCCTGGTCTAAGCCAGTGGCGTCTCTCCCCTGGGTCATCCTCCCAGGGAGGGTTGCCGTTGCCCCTGAAGTCTGTTCCCACACCCAGCCAGAGAAGCTACAGCAGATCAGGTCCCTGCTGTGGCTCTCTCCTCACTCAGAAAAAAGCTCAAGTCTTTACAGCGGCCCACAAGGCCCTGCGTGACCTGTGCCCATCCTCTTTCTGACCTCATCTCTCACCCTCTCCCCTTGGCTCACCCTGCTCCAGCCACACCATCCTCCTCACTGCTCCTCAGACATGCCAGGCAAGTCCCACCTCCGGGCCTTTGCACTTGCTATTCTCTCATCCTGGAACACTTCCCCTTCCCTCCCTCCCTTCGGATCTTTGCTCTGGGGCGTTCCCTGACCACCTTAATGATGAGAACAGAAACTCCATTGACCCTGCTTTGATTTCCTCATAGCAGCTGATGTCTCTTCCCCACTAGACCATCAGTGCCGGGGGCAGGGATCTTCGTCTGTCTTGGTCACTGCTGTATCCCCAGAGCCTAGAACAGTGCCTGGCACACTGTAAGAGCTCGATAAAGGTGAAGACGGGGAATCAGCAGTGCACTAGATCATACAGGCTGAGGCTGAGTTACAGTTTGGGCTTTTTCTTGGGGGCACTGGGGAGCCACAGAGAGTTATAGGCAGGGGGAGGGACAGGGTTAGGTTTGTGCTTTAGAAAAATCCCTCAGAATGGAGTGGGTCGGGCTTCAGGAGTCAGGGTTGTGGGGATGGAGGATGAGCCAGATTGCAAGCACATTCAGAAGTTGGAACGGTTGGGACACGGAGGCTGACTGGCTGTGGGGGTGAGGGGGATGGGGTTAGTGTGGGCTAATGCCCAGATGTTTTGCGTTTCAGGCAGAGGCAGGAGAAATGATGCCAGGAGGAAGGCTGGCCTGGAGTTCGGACCCTAGTGTCCAGCACGCTGCTGGGCAGGTGATTGTGCCCTGACCTTGGCCAGGACGTGACCAGCACCACAGCGGGGGAGAGTGTGGCCATGGGAACACCGCCCTCCCTCAGCTTCCCTTGGCCAGCCAGGCTGGTGACAGCTTCATGAAGTGTCAGCTGGGTCCCCAGACACGCTTCCTCTGCCTGGGCCCTGGGATGCAGGCTTCCTGTGGTGGCAGAGTCGGGGCTGCCCAGGGCATTGTGTGAGCCCAGGGGAAACATCTGGGGTGGGGTGCAGAGACTTATAGCCTGAGACCCTGAGATCTGGGGAAGGGTAATCAAGGCAGAGAGGAAGGGGCTGGGGGCCCGGACTCCTGGGTCCCTGCCTGGCTGGCTCCTCCAGGCTTGGCTCACGCCCTCCAGACCAATAACGCATCATGACCTGCCCTCTCACCACGGGGTGCAGCAGACTCCAGCAGACCCTTGAAGGCCAGCGTGCTTGGAGCGCTGGCCTCAGCTGCTGCCTCAGCTACCTTGTCAATTAATTAACTGCATTAATCACAGTGCCCACCCTCACAGCCGACATCCAGGAGCCGGTCTGAGGAGGGGGTGAGCAGCTGCGGTAGCCAGGATATGGGGCTGTCTGCCTGGGCCCGCATGTCGGCACCTCCCTCCCCCAGCCCACCTCTCTGATCGTGGTCATCACTCAGCTCGGGGCACCCCTTCCCTCCCTGGTCTGAGATTTCCCTGCCTTTCTGCAGGGGCTTGACCCCCCTGAAGGTTTCCCCTGTGGGGTCTGATACTTCTGGGGGTGAATCTCTTCCTGGTCAAGCCCCTCAGACAGAACCCCACTCCCACCGATCTGCCCAGTGTAGAGTTTACACCAAAACATTTCTGTCTCTGAGACTCTGGCCTCCTCCTCCTGCAGGTCCTGTCTCTTTGATCTCTTGTGTCTCTGTCTCTGATTCTTAGGGTTCCGAGTGTGCCCCGCCTGTGTCTCCCAGGAGTCCCTGGTCTCTGCTCTCTGTGTCTATCTGTCTGTCTTTCTCTCTAACTGCTTTATTGGGATACAATTCCCATACCATACGATTCCCCCATTTAAAGTGACCAGCTTGGGACTTCCCTGGTGGCGCAGTGGTTAAGAATCCGCCTGCTGGGCTTCCCTGGTGGCGCAGTGGTTGAGAATCTGCCTGCCAATGCAGAGGACACGGGTTCGAGTCCTGGTCTGGGAAGATCCCACATGCCGCGGAGCAACTGGGCCCGTGAGCCACAATTGCTGAGCCTGCGCGTCTGGAGCCTGTGCTCCGCAACAAGAGAGGCTGCGATGGTGAGAGGCCCGCGCATCGCGATGAAGAGTGGCCCCCGCTTGCCACAACTAGAGAAAGCCCTCGCACAGAAACGAAGACCCAACATAGCCATAAAATAAAAAAAAAAAGAATCCGCCTGCCAATGCTGGGGACACGGGTTCGAGCCCTGGTCCGGGAAGATCCCACATGCCGCGGAGCAACTAAACCCGGGCACCACAACTACTGAGCCTGCGCTCTAGAGCTCGCAAGCCACAACTACTGAGCCCGAGTGCCACAACTACTGAAGCCCGCATGCCTAGAGCCCGTGCTCTGCAACAAGAGAAGCCAGCGCAATGAGAAGCCCGTACGCCTCAACAAAGAGTAGCCCCCGCTCACCACAACTAGAGAAAGCCCGCATGCAGCAACGAAGACCCAACACAGCCAAAAATGAATAAATAAATAAATAAAAATAAAGTGTCCAGCTCAATGGCTCTTAGTAAATTCATAGATTTGTGCCTCCATTACCACAATCAATTTCAGATCATTTTCACCAGGCCAAAAAAATCCTAGCTGTTCTCATATTCTTTTTCTTCTGTATCTCCAACATCTGAGGTCTGGGTCTTTCTGGGTCTGGGTCTCCTCGTCTCTGGAATCTGGCTCCCTGCACCGATTCCTGGGGTCCCTAATCTCTCCAGGTTTCTGGTCTCCATCTCTCAGGGCCGCCATTTCTCGGTGTCTCTGACCCTCAGCTCTCTCTGCCTCCTGGGTCTCCCCATCTCTGCATGTCTCTCCACACCTCTGACATACTTTCTCTTTGCTGGGCCATCTTACTGGGTCCCCTCTTCTCCTCCCCCTCCTGCTCCATTTCTCAGCATCACCGGGACGTTAAAAATGTAACAGCATCCCTGGCAGAAGCGGGGGAGCTGGCCAGAGTGCCCAACTCCCTGTCCCTCCCGTGTCCACCACTCCCCGTGGCCCCCACACACTGCTGGCCTTGAGGCTCGCCTGTGCCCCGACCTCCCTGGGTCATGGCGTCGCTGTCACTGACTGGCTGGGGTCTTTTGGGCCCCTTGCCTGTCACCAAACCTCTGTCTCTCTCTTTATGCTGTTCCTGCCTTTATCCAGACGTCCTTCCAGCTCCTTCCCCCCCACCCGCTCCCCCTCCCACACTGCCCCATCCCTGTGGCTGTACTTCATTCCCCCATCCCTCGGTTCCATTCCTGTATGTGTCTCTGACCCCATCCCTAAATTTGTTTCTGATGCCCTCCCTCTATTGGCTTCTGCCCCCATCCCTGTATCTCCAGCCATTCCCTGTATCCCTCTCTCCCCTCTCCTCCCCCGAGGATGTGAGCAGACCCACCCTTCTCCCCTGTCCAGTCCCCCTTCCCTAACAAGAAGAGACAGCAGGCCGGCAGGCCCCTCTCCTCCCATCCCCCTCCGCTACCGTGGGGCTGCCTGGCTGACATGGATGAGCAGTGAAAGCTGGGAGGACTGGGGAGGGGAGCCACAGCAGGAAGCCCAGGTGGTGCACCCTCATTCCGTGGAGGCCAAGGAGGGGGAAGGCAGAGGAGCCAGGGACAGGGAAACAGAGATGGATGGAAAGGAGAGAGAGAGGGCAAGAAAGGAGGAGAGAAAGAGCTTGGAAAGAGATTAAGAGAGCCAGAGGAGCAGAGGGAGAGGGTGAGAAATGGAGAGAGGAAGCGGGGAGAGAAAGTGAGGGAAGGAGGGGAGGGAGAGAGAGAAAGAGAGGGAGGGAGAAAGGGAGGGAGGGTGGGAAGGAGAGACGCAGAGAGGAGAGCAGAGAGCAAAGGCACAAGGATGGAGGGTCAGGAAAGGGGAAGACCTCCTCCTCAGGTGCTAAGAGCTTCCCCCCGGGGACCAGTGGGACCTCTAAATCCCTCCAATGGCCCCGCAGGGAAGGAATTATCTCAGTTTTCCAAAGGAGGAAATGGAGGCTCAGAGGCACTTTCTGGAGCCCACCAGGTGGGGCAGAGCCAGGAAAGGCTCTGAAGTCTGCAGACTGGCTGTGGACCCTGGGAAAGTGGCTTGCCCTTTCTAAGCCTCTGTTTCCTCATCTGCAAAATGGGAACAGGAACTGGACCTGTCTCCCAGGGTGATCAAGAGCCTTCCATGAGATCATGCACCAAGTCAATGTCTGGCACAAGGTCGGGTGGATTCTGAGCATTCCCACAGAGGTGGCAGGTTCTGACTTTATCTCCCTATCTCTGACACAGAGGGAGAGGCAGGCGATGGAAGAGTCAGTACACACTTCTGGGTCAAAGCTGGGAGACAATTCAGACACATGCTGGGAAAAAAAGACCAGGGGTCCCGCAAGCTCCCTCCGTAGTTTCTGGCAAACCTTTGGGAAACTCCAGTATCCTGAGTTTCTAGCCGGGAATAAACAGCCGGGTCACCTGCAAAGGGGCGGGGCCAGAGCCTCCTTCACCTGTTTCCTCCCATCCCCTCCCTCTCCCGGGGCTGCACCCCTCCCCTAGGGGAGGTGGGGAGTGGGCCGAGCAGAGGGAAAGACAGCGGATTAGGGCGGCGTCTCTTCGCGTCCACCTCCCGCTGCGGCTCCTAGGACAAAGGCGCGACTAGAGGAAAGATAAGGTCCCGAAACCGGGAGTCCGGGACCGGGAGTCAGGAGAGCGCCCGCCCCCGCCTTGCCCTGGCTCGGCGAAAGTGAAACCCGGAAAACTTCCCCAGGGATGCCCCGCCGACGGCTCGCAAGGAAAGGGAAGTGTCCCAGCCGGCGGGACTCGGCCTCCTTAGTCTACCTGGGACACAGCCGACCGAGCCTCCAGCTTCCAGACAGGGCCTCCGGCCCTTAATTATATCTATAACCCAAGAGTCAGGGTTTCTGCCCACATTTATGTCTGAATCTCAGGAGACATTCCAATGCCCACAATTAAATCTGGAGCCCAGGAGACAGGGCCTTTTGCCCTCCCCTCCCCCCAGTTCTGTCTGGGACCCAGGAGACAGAGCCCCCTGCTCACAATCTGGAACCCACAAGTTTGAGCCCTTCCTGCCCCCAATTCTACCAGGACCCCGGTAGACAGAGCCCTTAGCCTTCATTCTTCCTGGGACCCAAGAGATAGAGCCCTCAGCCCCTAATTTTTCTGGGGCCCGGGAGTCAGCGCCTTTAGCCCTCTCGGGCTCGGGGTTGGAGCTCGCAGGCCCTTCCCCAGGTCGCCCGAATTATCACTCTTGGCCCTCTAGGGGACCCAAAGTCCGAGCTCCCCGCCCCTCTCGAGGACCTCGGCATCTGGCTCCCTGCCCTCAATTCTCCCCGGGCCTCAGACTCCCAACTCTGGGAGAAGGAAAGGGGGGTGGTCTCGCCTCATCATCGCGACCCTCCTGCTGGGGGTAGGGAAGCGGATGGGTTCGCGCGCGGCGGGGAGGCGCCTGCGGTCTCTCACCGGTTTCCCGGAGCAGTAGCAGCAGCAAGAGCAGTAGCGGCAGCTTCGGCGGCGACAATTTCGACGGCGGGAGGGCTGCGTCCCGGGCCATGGGGGGCCCGGGAGGGACTGGGCCCGGGCGGGGGCCTGCGGGCCACTCTGCGTGCGCCAATCGGCTGGGCAGACGCGCAGGTGCCTGAGTGGCTTCGGCTCCCGGCTGGTTCCCGCCGCGCTCTGTTCTCCCGGCTCAGCGCCCCCCGGCCCCCAGCTTCTTTCTGGCTTCGGACTCGCTGACGTCACAGGACCCACCCCCTTCTTCCCCCGGGCGCCGGGCCGCTCTTAGGCTCGGGCCGCGCCCCCTCATGCTGGTCTGACCCCGCCCCCTCCTGGGATTCCACGCCCGCCCCGCCCCCCCAGCATTCCTCTCCCTCCCTGTCCTAGGATTCTACCTACACCCGCTACTCCCCAGGATTCTCTGTCCGCCCCTCCCAGGATTCTTTGATCACCGCCCCCCTGTCCCAGAATTCTATCTTTGCCTTCTCTTAGCGTTCAAACCCCGCCCCTTAGTGTTCTAGCCAAGCCCCTTTACACCAGAGGTTGCCCTCGCGCCCCGCCCCCTGTCTAACGGGGCACGCTTAGGGGCTTCCGAACGTCCCGCCTCCGTGAAGCCCCGCCCTCCAACACGACCTCTCCCATTCGTTCTCCAGGTAGTCTGCCCCGCCCCTTCCCAGGAGCTAAGTTTACCCTGGCCTCGGTCCCGCCCAAAGTCCTAACCCCACCCCGCCCCCTTCAGTATTAGTCACACCCGCGTGAGGCACGTGGGCTCTCATAGGTCCGCCCCTCTGGGGCCCCGCCCCCACGCTGAGACCCCACCCCCTTCCCCGCCTCGAGACTTCCCCGGTTCTCGCCCCGGGGCCACTGTCTCTCAGGTCTGTGCGCATCTCAGCCTATCTTCGTCTTTTTCAATCTCTGCCTGCGACTCTGGGAGTCGTTTCTTTTTAGCTTTCTCTCTGTCTCTTTTAGTGTCTCTGTTTTTGTGTCTGTCTTTGCCTCTCTTTTTCCGTCCCTGTGTTTATCTCTGGGTCTTTCAGTCTTCACGTTTCCGTGTCTCTTAGTGTTTCTGGTCTCTTTCTTCCTGGTGTCTTTTTCTATCACTGTGTTTGTGTCACTTGGCTCCTTGTCTCTTTCCATCCCTTTGACTTTGTTCTCGGTCTGTGTTTCTGTCTCTCTCGCCCCCTGCATCTGTGTCTCTCTCTGCGTCTGTGTCTCTCTGTATGTTTCTATCTCTGTCTTTCTCTGTCCCTCTGTCTCTCTGTGGGTTTCTGTGTCTCTTTCGGTATCTCTTGTTTCTCTCTGCGTCTCTCTTGACCTCTCTCTCTCGCTCCCTGCATTCCCCAGTCCTCTCCTGCATCTGGTCCGCACCGTCTCCTTACCGCAGCCTTCCGCCAGGGGGCAGCACAGACCACCCCCGGCGCTCCGCTGGCCCTGCGGGGCTGGGCTAGGATCGGGCCTCCAGACTCCGCTGGTCCCTCCCCGTGTCCTTGTCCCACTTCTATCTTCCCAGCCTCCTCGCGTCTTTGTGTCTCTGGCTCTGACTCGGCCCCTTTGTCTCTCCCCGGCGGCTCCCGCTCCTCCCCACCCCCACCTACCTCTTCACATTCCTTGGACTGCCCGGGGGAGCTGGTGAGGCCGCCTAGCGTGTAGGGACGAGGGCGGGAAACAGGAGGCCGAGGGAGGGGATGCCACCGAGCGCCTGAAATCCCTCCGTTCCAGTTCCTCTGAAAAGGAGCTGATCAGCTGGGGCAGATGTTTGGGAGCTTCTTGCCCTACCAAGAGGACCCCCATAGACTTGTCCTCCCTTCCCACCTGACATGCACCTGAGTTTTTCTCTCCAGAAGGGCAAGATCTTACATGGTGGAGACTCTTACTGACTGGCATTCACGTCTTGGTAAAAATACTATTAATAAATGTATTTAGCACTTACTATGTGCCAGGCACTGATCCAAGTGCACTACAAGTATTATCTCAAATAACCCCCACAGCACCCTGTGTGATGAGGAAACTGAGGCACAAAGAGAGATGAAGTGACTGGACCCAAAGTCAAAGGGTTTGCTACTTGTCAATTAATTCCGCACAAGGATCCCGTGAAGGGGACACTTATGATCCCCATTTCAGTGAAAAGTACACAGAACACAGAGTGATCATTTGCCCCACGCTACCCAGCAAGGAAGTAGCAGGCTGGGAGCTCCCCATAAGGTGTTTCTCAGACTCGACACTAGCCTGGTGTGAAGCCAGCTGGACAAATACAGTAGTCCCCTGTTATCTGCGGTTTCAATTACCCCACAGTCAACCAGTCTGAAAATATCAAATGGAAAATTCCAGAAATAAAACTTCATCGGTTTTTGTTTGTTTTGTTTTTAAAATTTATTTATTTTATTTTTATTTATTTTTGGCCGCGTTGGGTCTTTATTGCTGCAGGCGGGCTTTCTCTAGTTGCAGAGAGCGGGGGCTACTCTTCACTGCGGTGGCTTCTCTTGTTGCAGAGCACGGGCTCTGGAGCGCAGGCTCTGGAGCGCAGGCTCAGTAGTTGTGGCGTACGGGCTTAGTTGCTCCGCGGCATGTGGGACCTTCCCGGACCAGGGCTCGAACCTGTGTCCCCTGCACTGGCAGGCAGATTCTTAACCGCTGCGCCACCAGGGAAGCCCACTTCATCGGTTTTAAATCATTCTGTAGCGTGATGAAATCTCGAGCCCTAGACGTAAATCATCCCTTTGTCCAGCATATCCTCACTTATACACTACCTGCCTGTGAGTCACTTAGTAGCCGTCTCTGTTATCAGATCTATCAGATCGACTGCGGCGGTATCACAGTGCTTATGTCCAAGTAACCCTATTTTACTTAATAATGGCCCCAAAACACAAGAATAGCAATGCTGGGGACTTCCCTGGTGGTCCAGTGGTTAAGACTCCATGCTTCCACTGCAGAGGGCGCGGGTTCGATCCCTGGTGGGAGAAATAAGATTTCTCATGCCACACGGCATGACCAAAAAAAAAAAAAAAAAAAAAGATGCTGGTAATTCAGATATTCTCTTACTGTGCCTCATTTATAAATTAAAGTTTGTCATAGGGATGTATGTATAGGAAAAAACATTGTATATGTAGGGTTCAGTACAATCTACGTTTCCACTGGGGGTCTTGGAACATACCCTCCACAAATAGGGGAGAACTACTGTAGGTACATAATAAATTCTCTCTAGAACTCTCTGTCCTCTCCCCAATCTGGGGCCAGACTAAGGCCAGGATCTCTCGGGTTAGTGCCATCTTTGCTACTAACTTGCTTTGTAAAATTCTCTCTCCTCCCCCATTTCTCCCTTGAATAAAATAACCAGTCCCCAGGGAGACTTCTTCCAGGAAGCCCCCCTTAGCACCTATTCTTCTCCTGGTCTGTCAAGGAGTGTGCTCAGCTGTCTCCTGGCTATTCTTTGTGAGCTGGGATGAGCCCGGGAGGGAAGGCCCAGGAGGGTGGTAGGCTAGAGTTTCATGCCCCCAGTCACATGATTAAGGGGACATGGATAAGGTGGAGCACTGCCGTGTGTGTTTGTTGACAAACGACTGGGTGGGTCTCATACCTTGGGAGTTGATTTCCAGTGTCAAGGAGTCTCAGAGGTGACAGTTCACTGAAGAGCCATAACCACCAGGAGGTAGGGGCACAGGGCCAAAGGCTTCCTGATGGAGCTGGAGAGTTGATGCCAAGTATTTTACCTGCCCAGTAACCTCTTCCATACTAAGCCCTTATGGTTCAGAGCGAACCTGGCCAGTCCTGGCCAATCAGAGCATTCTATCCCCTGGCCACAAGGATAGGTTCAGGGTTGGGGGTGGGGCCCATTCCTGACCAATAAGAATTAGCCCTGAGACTTCTGCTTGAACTAATAGGAAAGGGACACCCTCTTTTGATGGGGGTTGCTAAACTTGTAGGGTAGAAATCTGGTACTATGGGTGCCTCCAGAGACAAAAGACTCTGCCGGTGCATGGAGGACAGCAGAGCTGAGAAATGGAAAACGACAGCTTTCTGGGCTTCCCTGGGGGCGCAGTGGTTAAGAATCCACCTGCCAATGCAGGGGACACGGGTTTGAGCCCTGTTCCGGGAAGATCCCACATGCCGTGGAGCAACCAAGCCCGTGTGCCACAGCTACTGAGCCCCTGTGCCACAACTACTGAAGCCCACGTGCCTAGATCCCGTGCTCCACAACAAGAGAAGCCACGGCAATGAGAAGCCCGCGCACCACCACGAAGAGGAGCCCCTGTGTGCAGCAACGAAGACCCAACGCAGACAAAAATAAATTAAAAAAAAAAGGATAAAACTCCTTTATAAAAAAAAAGAAAAGGACAGTATTCTGATGAGACTATTTGAGCCCCTGGATCCAGCTATGCCTGAAGGTAGCCAGCCTTTGCCTTTGATCTTCCTGGTTATATGAGTGAATACTTTTCCCTTTTCACTTACACAACTTTTTGGCTTCAGTTTTTTGTCATTTGCAACGAAGCATATCTTTACTAATAAAATCTGTACGAGTCCAGAGGTGGCACAAATTCCAGTAAAGTTCCAAGGACAAGGAACGGGGAGTGAAAACTTGTCAGAATTCTTCAAGATGTTCTGGCTTTGAAGGACAGGCAAGCCTTGTTACAGCTGGAGAAAACGAGGAAGGGCGTTCCAGGTGGGAGGAATAGTAAAGTCACAAAGGCACAAGGTGTGAGAGAGGGAGCAGTGGGTGTGTGAGGGGCAACATCTTAGCAGGTCCTGAACGCCAGGTGAAGGGTGGCTTATGCTCCGGAAAGCAATAGGGAGCCACAGAAAGTTGAGGAGCAAAGGGAGTCTACTCCAAATTTGCCTTTACTTCCTGGAGCCCCAGATCCTGGTGGTTCATTCCTCCCCCCCTCCCCTTCCCCCAGACCCTTGGCCAAGGTGGGAGGAGGGGTCAGACTGAGGAGGGCGCAGGCTACCATCTGTATGCAAATTGCCTGGGATGCCATGCAGATGAGGGATCTTATGCAATGTATGCCCTACTGGGAGGCAGGCCAGGACCCTCCTCTCATTAACTCGGGGACCAGGTGCTGGGCGGAGCACCCCTTCCTCCCTGGGGTCCCCTCTCTCCCCTCCCCCAGCCGTCTGTTCACTCCCCCTCCAGCTCCCCAAATCCCCCTTCACCAATATCTGCCCTTAGAGTGGTACCTCTCTCCACCTGGTCCCTTCCTTGCTTTTCTTTCTGTCCCTCCATTTTCCATGAATGATGATGATGATGATAATATTAATAACAATAATAATAATAAACACATACTGAACACATGCTCTGTGCAAGGCTTCGTACCAAACACTTTCCACAGTTATCGAATTCTCCCAACCACCCTATGATTTTTATGTGTGTCTGCTGTATTTTTTTTTTATTTACTTATTTTATTTATTTATTTTTGGCTGCTTTGGGTCTTCGTTGCTACAGGAGGGCTTTCTCTAGTTGCAGTGAGCGGGGGCTACTCTTCGTTGCGGTGCACGGGCTTCTCGTTGTGGCGGCTTTTCTTGTTGTGGAGCACGGGCTCTAGGCGTGCGGGCTTCAGTAGTTGTGGCACGTGGGCTCAGTAGTTGTGGCTCGCGGGCTCTAGAGCGCAGGCTCAGTAGTTGTGGCGCACAGGCTCTAGGCATGCGGGCTTCAGTCGTTGTGGCACGTGGGCGCCAGAGCGCAGGCTCAGTAGTTGTGGCACACGGGCTTAGTTGCTCCGTGGCATGTGGGATCGTCCCAGACCAGGGCTCGAACCCGTGTCCCCCGCATTGGCGGGCGGATTCTTAACCACTGCGCCACCAGGGAAGCCCTGCTGTATTTATTTTTATTTTATTTTATTTTTTTTAAAGAATATTCAGTTGGGGAGGAAGGGATGGATTGGGAGTTTGGGATTAGCAGACGCAAACTATTGCATATAGAATGGATAAACAACAAGGTCCAAGGGAACTCTATTCAGTATCCTGTGATAAACCATAGTGGAAAAGAATATGAAACAGAATGTATATATATGTATAACTGAATCACTTTGCTGTACATCAGAAACTAACACAACATTGTAAATCAACTATACTTCGATTAAAAAAAAAAGTGAGCTGAACGTAGAGGGGAAGGATGGAAAGATCGAGTAAGCCCCAAGTATCTGCGAGTCCTTAAGGTATTTCTTGCTGGTGACTCTCGCTCTGCTTGGTGAGTCCTGTGCCCTCGTATATCATGCAGGTAAAAGCCGTGGCCACCAAGCACATTCTCCTCCAGCTGCAGGGGTGGCCGAGTGCATTTGCCCCCATGTGGCCCTGGCATCTTCTGGGTGCAGAACCTCCTGGCTCCCCCTCGACTCTGGGCATGGAGACCACACCACAGTGAAAGGACAAGAGAGCCACATGGACACCAGAGGTCAGGTAGGGGGCCCTTTGATTGCTTGCACCCCAACTCTCTTGCTTCTCAGGTTTGTTTTAATCTGATTCAATGAACCATGGGATTTGAGCACCTTTATTCGGCCACTGTGAGCTCTTCTGCCCTGGGGCCTCTGGGCATCTGCTCGGTTCCCTACAAGGAGGCTCCCATAGCATCAACTTCGCATGGCTCCAACTTCGCACGACCACAGATCTCACTTGGTCCATTTTGTGGCTGAGTAAACTGATGACAGGGGGTGGGGTCACCTGCAGAGACCTCCCAGCATGCATTGCACAGGGATGGCTGCTCCCACTCCTCACCGTGGCCATCCACGGCCCAAGTGTGATTTATCTCCATCTGATGGACTCAGGGAGGTGAAGTCACTTGCCCAAAGTCACACATGTCCGCCCCCCCCAGCCCCCTCCCACTGCTTCAGAGCTGCTCCTTTCAAACATTTTTTCTCTTCCTTTCTAACTGGAACGATCTCTCTGAATCCCAGTTCTTTCTGTGTTTCTGTCTTTGTCTCTACAGGCCTACCTCTCTTTATGGCACTTTGCTTTATTGCGCTTCCCAGATACTGCATTTTTTACAAACTGCAGGTTCGTGGCGACCCTGTGTCGAGGGAGTCTATTGGTGCCATTTTTCCAACAGCCTTTGCTCGCTTTGTGTCTCTGTTGATAATTCTTGCCATATTTCAAACTTTCTCCTTGTTATTCTATTTGTTATGATGATCTGTGATCAGTGATCTTTGATGTGACCGCTATGACTCACTGAAGCCTCAGATGATGATTAGCGTTTTTAACAAGAAAGTGTTTTTTAGTTAAGGTATGTACATTTTTTTTTTTTTTTTTTTGGTTTTTTAAATAAATTTATTTATTTTGGCTGCATTGGGTCTTCGTTGCTGCACGCGGGCTTTCTCTAGTTGCGGTGAGCGGGGGCTGCTCTTCGTTGTGGTGCGTGGGCTTCTCATTGCGGTCGCTTCTCTTTTTGCAGAGCAGGGGCTCTAGGCACGCGGGCTTCAGTAGTTGTGGCACACGGGCTCAGTAGTTGTGGCTCGCAGGCTCTAGAGCTCAGGCTCAGTAGTTGTGGCTCGCGGATTTAGTTGCTCCGCGGCATGTGGGATCTTCCCTGACCAGGGCTCGAACCCGTGTCCCCTGCATTGGCAGGTGGATTCTTAACCACTGCGTCACCAGGGAAGTCCCACGTTGTTTTTTTCGGCATAACACTATTGCACACTTCCTAGGCTACAGTATAATGCAAACATAACTTACATGCACTGGAAAACCAAAAAATTCATGTGACTTGCTTTATTGTGATATTCGCTTTATTGCCGTGGTCTGGAACTGCACTGGAAATAGGTCCAAGGTATGCCTGTATTTGTCTGTCTTTGCCTCTCTCCCCAAATCTCTGTCTGTCTGACTCAATGGCTCTCTCTCTTCTCTGAGCTGCCCCAGTCCATCCCTCTACCTCCCCTTAAGCCTCTCCATCCTCCTTTCAAATCCCTCTTCCTCTGCCTCAGTAAGTCTCTCTAGCTGGCCTTGCCGTTTCTACCCTCTCTTCTCCCTGCCCCAGGCCCCTTCACTGGGGTTCCTCCAAGCCACCCCTCCTCCCCCAGGGAGTCCTCAGCTGCAGGCACCAGGCCACCCTCAGAGTAGACAGCTAAATCCCTAATTCCATCCACTCTACGGCTCAGAGAGAGCTTTTCCTCTGGAAGCTTCAATTCCCCTGGGTCTCCGGCAAGAGAGACTGGGAAATTTTACTTAAGGGGGCAGCACCCCGCCCCGCAAATAGGCACTGGTCCTCAGGGGCCAGGCTCAGCTCCCTCTGGATGGACCCCCAGCACCTCTCTCTTCCACCCTCATCCAGCTGAGTCACCTCTTTCTCTCTCTCTCTCTCTCTCATTTCTTTCTCCATGACATCAGATTCCCCCGAGGTCCAGCAAGGGGGCGGGAGGGCCAGGGGGGAGGGGAGAATCACCTGCGCCTCTTTCCCCTTTCATCCCCCAGAGGAGGCTCTGGCCACAGGATGGTGTCCACGTGACAGACAGCATTTATTCCAGACTCCAGTGTCCACAGATGAGGGGGCGAGGGCAGGGCAGGGGGTGAGGTGGGGATCCAGTGTCAGACTCTGCAGCAGGACGTCAGGTGGGGGGACCAGCAGTGGAGGCAGGAGGTAAAAATAGCCCCGGCCAGCCGACCCTCGAGTCTCGTCCCAGGCCAGGCCTTGGGCTTGGGTCCAGGAGCTATTCTGGGGCCTGGGAGAGTCATACTCCCTGGAGGAAGGTCTCCTCCCTCCCAGCAGCGGTAGGGCTGCTGTGGTCCCTGCCCAGCCTACAAAGGAAGGAAGGGAGGGCCCGAGAGGGATGAGGGAAGGCCCGGAAGGCGGGGGCAGGCGGAGGCGTGAGCAGGGCTGGTTTTCTGGTGCCCGCAACTCCAGGTCGGGTCCAGTGACTGCCTCTGGGAGGTCCTCGGGCTCAGCACTGGGGAGAAGATGGAGGGGTCAGCCTGGGCCCATAGAGGCTGTTCCACCCCCCGCAGTCCCCTCTCACCAGGGTGCCCAGGCCCTCACGCACCTCATCTCCAAAGCCCCTGCTCCCATGCCTGGCTCCTCCAGAGGCACTCCCCACGAGAAGGCCCGTCTGCTCCGGCCGCTCTGACCCCGAGTGGCTCAGCTCAGGTTCCCCAGGTGGCCTAGCGGGAGGAGGCAGCATGGCGGAGGTGGTCACGGCCGGGGAAGGAGCTGGGCACGGCGTGTGTTGGATGGGGATGGACTTGGGGATGGGTGGGAACGGGTTGGGACGGGGTAGGAGGTGGTAGTGGCACTGGGGCTGGGGATAGGCTGAGGCCACGGTCGAAGATGCTGTTGGAGTTGGAGCTGGTGATGTCGCTGGGGTCGGTTTGGAGGATGGGTGTGGGGATGGCTGTGGACTGGAGCCGAGGGTGGCCGTGTGGCTGCGCTTGGAGATGAGGTCAGATGGGGATGGGTTTGGAGTTAGGAATGGGAATGGGATGGGGTTTGCAGGGGGGCCTTGGGGATGCGGATGTGGCTGAAGCTGCGTTTGGTGCTGGGTACTGGGTACCGGCTGGAGTTGAGGATGCGGCTGGGGGAAGGGTTGGGGATGGAGAGGAAGCTGGAGTTTGGGGTGAGGTTAGGGACATGGCTGGGGTTGGGGAGGAGGTTAGACGGGGACGGGTTTGGTGATGGTTATGGGCTGGGTTTGGGGTTGGGACTGGAGATGGGGTTGGAGTTGGGGCAGAGGAGGCTGGGGTACAGATGGGGTTAAACTGGGGTTGGGGTGGGTTTGGGCATAGTTATGGGTTGGGGTTGGGATCAGAGGTGGGGTTGAGACTGGGGATGGGACTGGGGTTAAGGTGGGCTTGGGGTGGGTCGGGAGGTGCTTATGGGTTGGGTGGGGTTGTAGCTGGGGATGAGGAGGGGGGAGGGGATGGTCATGGATCAGGTCTGAGGTTGGAGATGGGATGGCACCTTACTGGCGACGGAGCTGGAGTTGGGGATGTGGTTGGTTTGGGGTAGAGGTTGGGGGTGAGGTCAGAGTTGGGTTCGAGAGGTCAATTTCAAGGTGGCAGGCCACTCACGGAGATCCCTTCTCCCCCCGCCGGCAGCAGCCGGGTTGCCCCTTGCGTCTCATGCAGTAGAAGGCGGCCACGACGAAGAGCAGCACGCCCACGCTGACGGCCACGGCCATGACCGCAACTCCAGCCTGGGAGGTCTGCGGGGCCACTGCAGGGCAGGACGGAGCGGGAGGTGGTCAGCCAGCAGCGCTCTGTCTGCCCCGCACCCGGCTCCTGTCCCACCACTGTGGTTACTCACCAGTGCCGAAGTGGAAGACGTGCCGGTCGTTCCCGTAGGGGTTGGAGGCCTCACAGGAGATGCCATCTCGGCTCAAGGCACTGGTCACCTTCAGGGTCAGGGAGCTGCTCACCCAGCCCTGGCCTCCGGGGGCTGGCTCTGCTAGCTGTGGAGGCTCGTGTCAGGCCTGGGCTCACGGGGTCAAGGGCTCGGGTGAGGGCAGAGGTGAAGAGGAAGTGGTCGGCGGAGGGGCGTGGGGTGGGTGACACAGTGCTTGGGCCGTTGAGGGGGCAGGGACTTGGGAAGGGTCCCAGAGGGTTCAGGATGCAGAGGAGGGTCCCTTACGCTGCCGCCCAACTGGCTCCAGCTGAGTTTGGGCTCTGGGTAGCCGCGTGCGTAGCAGATCAGCCTGACTTCATCTCCTTCCCTCCAGCTGCCCTCTGCCTTGGGCTGAGTCTCCTCTGCCCTTAACTCTGGTGGCCCTGGGGGCGGTGGGGTGGGAAGGAGGTGAGCGGGAGGCACCCCGGGGAAGGGGACAGAGGGAGAGAGAACGAGGAGAGAGAGAAGGACCAGCCGTGGACCCCTGTCTTGTTTGGTCCTGGCCCCCCACTCTCCCACACTACCCCTGTTCAAGCCTGCTCCCGCCCCCAAACCTTGGACCAGCAACTTGAAGCTCCGGGTGCGACTAAGGATGGGGACCGTGGGCATGGAGGCCTCACACGTGTAGGTGCCGGCGGAATCGAAGGTGATGGAGCGGAGGGAGAGTGTGGGGTTGTCCCCCAGGGGTACCGAGTCCTGGGTGGGGAGAGAAAGAGCAGGCCAGGCCGGCCGTGAGAGAAGGGAGGGGTCGATGGAAGCGGGGGGTCTTGTGCTGGGGGGACGTCTTTCCCTCTCACCTTGGTCCAGCGTAGGGCTGGGGTGGGCAGGCCTCGCACGGAGCAGTTCACGGTTGTGCTGTTGCCCAGGGGTAAGGAAAGCTCCTCCCCAGTGCTGAGCTCCAGGGGGTCCAGGTCTGGAGGGGGGTACAGACTGTCACCTTCCCCGGACCCTCACCCACTCGGTTAGGGACTCTCCAGGGCTGTTGGGGGTGCAGACGTGAATGGACAATCGTCAGCAGAGAATGCCAAGTTCTCCCCAGCGCCATGAACTCTCCACTCTCCCAGCCGGGCCCTCGAGCCCAGATCTAGGAGTCTAACTCCAAAATACATGCCCACCTCGACCACTTGCCTCCAGATCTGATGTCTGGGCCCAAGGTTAATGGATAACCTTGGAGGTGTGAGGTGCTCCTTCTCTGACTTACCACCCAAACCCTGGCCTTCTCCTCTGTACTACCCATCCTTTTATCAAATATTTCTCTGCTCTGCCCCCCCAAAGGGATCTTCTCACTTCTCTCCATCTCTGACCCCAGGGTCCAACTGCCTTGATGGCTGCAGTCACCTCCTCACTGGTCTCCCTACTGGGCAAGACTCTTATCCTCTCTGGTCCATCCTCTGCTGAGCAGCCAGAGGGATCTTTTCAAAACACACACTGGTCAGCCCTTGCCTCTGCTTAAAATCCTGCGGTGGTTCCCCAGTACCGTGGGCATCAAGGCCACATTTCTTGATGAAGCCAAAAGACTCTGCCTGGTCGACCCTGCCCACTGCTTCAACCTCATCTCCCACCCTCCCCCCTTATCCCAGGAGCTCCAGCTACCCTATTCTCTCCCTGTTGTTCTACAGTATGCCAAGTTGGGTCCTGCCTCAGGGCCTTTGCATGTGCTGTTTGCTTGGCTTGGAATCCTCTTTTTCTGGCTCTTTGTATTTCTGATTCCATTCTTTGGTTTCCTACTCAAATTCCCCCTTCTCAGAGAGGCCTCTCTGACCCTCTATTGTGGACACTCAGGCTTCCCCTTTGGCACTGAAGGATTTGTTCCCCCAGCTGTTGACAAAGATGTCAGCTGTCAGCCCTCAGCTGTCAGCCGTCTCTGGAAACTGCCTGAGCCTCAGAGAGCCCCTCGTTCAAGGTCATGTCCCCTCCTCCCCCAGGCAGCCCACAGCCAATAATGGGTTGATGTGGGGGCGTATAAAGGCCCGGCCCCCACGCCCTAACTGGGGATATCCCAGCCTCCAAGTGCCCTGTGGGGCCGACCGAGGTCTTCCTTAGACTGAAGCCCAACTTCCCCCCCTGCCCAATCCTGCTTCCTTCCCCTCCCCACCCCCCAATAGGTGTGGATCCCAAGGCACTCCCCATAAATTTCCTGCCTGCAGTCAGAATCTGCTTCCTAGGGATGCAGCCTCCAACACCCCCAATGTAAAATAATCCCCGCTCGCCAGGCAATTCCTTATCCCATCCCTCTGTGTTAGTCCCAGTAGATGCAGGATCGCTACTCAAAGTGTCTTGTTCAGCGTTTACCATCTGTCTCCCCTACCGGACCTGGAGCTCTGTGGTGGCAGGAACTGGGCTGTCTTGTTCACAGAGGTGTCCCCAACATCTGGCACAGGGTCTAGCCCCAGGAAGGGAGGTGGAAGGAGCGTCGAGGAGGGACAGAGCCTTCACACAGGGCTTGGGTGCAGGTGGACAGAGAAGGCTTCTTAGAAGACTGGGACCCATGAGATTGATCAGGAATGGATGGTAGAGAGGATGGGGAGTTATCGCAGGAAAGAGGAGAGGAGCTTGTGGTGTGATGGGGAGAATGCCTTGGCCGGGAGAAGGGTCCGCCGAAGGTGAGGCCAGCCAGGTGGGCCTTGAAGGCCATGGCGAGGCACGTGGATTTTCTCCCGAGAGCACTGGGGAGCCATGGCAGGTTCCAAGCAGAGGAAGGTCAGGTTTTTGTGCTTTGGAAAGGGCTCTCTGGCTGCCTTGTGTGGGAGACTGGAGGGGCCTGGGGCATCTGGACCAGGGCAGGGACCATAGAAAGGGTTGGAGGCAGGCTGCGGGGCGGTGAGGGTGAGGAGGCGGCTGGCGCCAGGCACCCCCCTCCCTGCTCTCCCGGGACTCTCACAGGCCACGTGCAGCTCCAGGGTTTTGGAGAGCTCCGCGTCCTCGGCGGCGTCGTAGTCCTCTACCCTGCAGCCGTAGGTCCCGCTCTGGCTCCGCTGCACCCCTTCCAGGGTCAAGTTCCCCTCGAGATTTGTTTTCAGCACATCCTCCTGCTTGTCCTGGGGGACCAGGAATGAGGAACCTGGTTCAGGAGATGCCTTAGGCTGGCAGGGTCATGCTAGGTCAGGGGTCATCCAAGTCAGGCATCACGGTGAGTCAGGACTCTCTCAAATCAGAGGTCGGAGGTCCTGATAGCTCCTGGGTCACACCGGTCAGGTGCCTTGCTAAGCCAGGGACCACCAAGGTGAAAGGTCGGAAGTTGGTGCAGGTGAATATGGTGCAGGGGTCAGAGGTTGGCGGCTCCAAGGGAATGATGGGGTGAGTTACCTGGAGGCGGAAAAACGTGTACTCCGGGTTGGGGCTGCCATCCCCCCGGCAGAACAGCTGGACAGAGTCACCCTCGCGAACCCAGCCTGCAGTAGTGGACGGGCTGCCCGACCAGAACTGCACGTGCTCTGTGGGATCTAAGGCAAAGGGCAGACTCATGATCAGGGTCAACGGCAAAAGGCAGGGCTGGATTAAGGGAAAGAGGTCAGTGAAAGGTTAGAGGTTCTATCTTTCAAGGCTCGGGTTCGCACTTACTCTGAGATCAGGGACCCGAGGTCAGAGGTTGAGATAGGCTGAGAGAACAGGTCAAGGGTCAGAGGTCGGTGTGAGTGACAGGTCAGTGTGAGATTCAGGGGACCCAATGTGGTGTGAAAGGATGGGGCACAACGTTTAGTCATGAAACTCCGTGGGGTTCAGGGTGCTATGGGGGGGGTGGCGTCAGAAGTCAGGGTGGGGCTCGTGCTACCATTTGAGCTCAGAGATCAAAGGCCAGAAGCCAGTACAAACTGCAGCGAAGGGAGTGGAAGGCCAGAGGGGAGTGGCAGGTTGTGGGTCAGCCTGGAGGGTCAGGCCACAGGGATGTGTAGAGTCCAAGGTCAGGGCGGTCAGAGGCCGGCGGGGACTCACAGTGCAGGGTGAGGCGGAAGGAAGGGCTGTCCAGGCGGCCGTGCCGGCCCGTGGGCAGCCGGTAGTGCACGGAGCAGTGGAAGCTGGCGTCCCGGTCGGCCTTGTGCAGCCGCAGGTAGAGGGTGCTGGTGAGAGACAGCAGGCCCGAGGCCTCCCGGACGGTGCGGCTGGTCATATAGCCCTCTGGGAGAGCGGGAAGGACGAGGCGGTCAGCCAGCCCGGCCCCGGCCCCCACCGCAGCCGCAGCCCCCCGGGGAGTCTAGCTGGGCTCCCGCGTGCTCACCGGAGTTCACCTCCATGGGCACCTCCAGGCGCTGCCCGTTCCGGTACCACGTGATCTGCGGGGCCGGGTTCCCATTGCGACTGTTGCAGGTGGCTATCTGGGGCAGACACAGGCGGGCACTGGGCTCGGAGCCAGGACCCTGAAGTCTGGGTCCGCCTCCCTTAGGGTTTCTCCCCAGCCAGACGCAGGAGTCCAGCTCCCAGCACCCTACTCCTCAGACGTGGAAGCCCAAGCCTCCAGCCCCTCCTGACCTTAGGATGCAGGAGTCCAGGTCCCCAGCCGCCTCTGCCCCCAGAACCCTAGAATCAAGGTGTGGCCCGAGGTACCTCCTGGGCGAAATCCTCCATCACCGACAGTGTCCCTCTGTTGGGGGAGACCTCGGTGGCCTCTGGTTTCGCTACAGGAGAGATGTTACTGTCAGGAGCCCCTTCCCGGGGTTCTCACCGGCCTGCCCCTTCCCAGGGCGGCTCGCGGGGGGCGCCCCAGACACTCACCGAACACATTGAGCCTCGCGGTGGCCTCGGCAGTGCCCGCTGCCCCCGCCCTCACCAAGCACACGTAGTCCCGCTCGTCGCCCACCTGGGCCTCGGCCAGCACCAGACGCCCCCGGGAGTCCAGCTGGTATGGGGGGCTGCGGCCCCGGGAGTCGTGCACCTTGTCCTGGAGCTCAGTGCCATGCAGCTCGGCCGAGGCCAGGCGGTGGCGGACCCCAGAGCGGTCGGCCTGTGGGCGGGGGAGCGCCTCAGCTGGGGGCTGCCTGCCAGCCCGGCCCTCCCTCCTCGATGTCCCTTTCTTTCTGCTGCTCCATGGGTCTCTGCCTCACGTTCTCTCTCTCTCTCTGGTCCCTCTGTCCCTCTCTCCACCCCTCCCCACCCTGCTCCCTGTCTGTTGTCACATTTTCCTCTCTCTGGTTCCCTCTTTCGCCATCTCACTCTGTTCCCACCTGTCTCCCTCTCCCTCCCTGTCTCTCCCCATTCTTTTCTTTTTCTCTTTAGTTCCACCCCCCAGGCTCTTGCTTTCTGGGTGTCTGCCTCTAAATGTCCTCTCTCAAGAGCCAGCGCTCTGAAGGGGGACTTCTTCATTCTAGCCTCGGCTGTGCCCACACACCAGGGGACCCTGGAGAGGGCCTTCCCCTTGCTGGGCCTCCATTTCCCCACCTGTAAAATGGAAAGGCAGCTTGGTGGAGCTTCTAGGGGCCTTTGGGCTCTGATGAGGGAATGAACGTCTGCAGCCCCACTGCGCCCTGACCCTCAGGCCCCCCTCTGGCATCCCCTGGCCCCCAGCCAGCAGCACTCACCAGGAACCATTCCAGCACGAAATGGTCATGGGCCCCCAAAGGGGTGCAGTCCAGAGTGACAGGCTCCCCCCTCATCACCTCCACCAGAGGGGGCACAGACAGGCGCACCTCAGCCTTGGCACCTGCGGGAGGGCGACTGAGCTCTCTCCCACCACCACCAGTAGGCAGTCTTCCAGACACTCCTCCCCCAGGACCCAGGAGTCCAGGTCCCCAACCCCTCCTCCCTCAGCCCCAGGATCCAGGCCCCCGGCCCCTCCTCCCTCAGACCCAGGAGTCCAGGTCCCCAACTCCTCCTCCCTCAGCCCCAGGATCCAGGCCCCCGGCCCCTCCTCCCTCAGACCCAGGATCCAGGCCCCCAGGCCCTCCTCCCTCAGCCCCAGGATCCAGGTCCCCAACCCCTCCTCCCTCAGCCCCAGGATCCAAGCCCCCAGCCCCTCCTCCCCCAGGACCCAACTCCTCTCTCCCTTCATCTCTCATCTCTGCGCCTCTGAGCTTCAGATCCCATCAGCATTTCTCTCCATCTCGCCCTTCACCTGCAGAACTAAGTGCTCCTCCCCTGGGCCACCCAGGGCCCCAGTGGCCTCCATTCAATCCTCTTGGGCTCAAATCGTGTCTGTCCTTGCTTTTCTCACTAGACCAAACGCCCCTCAAGGGCAGGGCTGGGTGGGCTCATTCCTTTGCCTCCAGCACTTTGCATAGGGCTTGGCACAGTGATGTGGGATAACCATCTCTCTCTCATCTTAGCCTCCGCCTCTGCATGTGTGTCCCTCACCCTGGGTCTCCATCTCTTAGTTTCCCGGTCTCTGTGTCTCTCTCAGTCTCCATGTGGCCCGGCCTTGCCCCTGGCCCTCTCCCTCAGGGGTGGGAGGCTGGGGCTGGGCCAGAGCCGAGGCAGGGTGGGTGTGTGGGCGCGGTGAGGGGGACAGGGCTGGGCAGGTTTCAGGAATGTGGGAGGGACCGGCTGGCTCAGACCTGCCCGAGCCCCCTACCCGCTCCTTGGCCCCTCTGACTCTTTGATAGAGCAGTGTGTCACCTCACAACAGTATAGGGTTGAGGCCCCGGATCCTGGGTCCCCAGGGAGAAGGGAGCTGAGGGCCGGCACTCCTGTCCCAGGATCCTGGCAGATAGAGCTGCTCGCATCGGGAAAGCAAGCTCTTTCACTCTCTGGGCTGGCATCCTGGCCTGAGCTCTCAGTTCTTAGAACCTCCGTTCCCTTCCCCGCCCAGCCTGGCCCAGCTCTGCCCCTGGGGACCCACTATTTGCCATGCTTGTGCCAGGGGCCTGGATTCCCAGGCACCCACCTGTGGCTCAGGCCTGCCCCCTGGGAGGGAGGTGGGAGCAAGCTGGTGCCCTGGGCTGGGGCTGAGCGGCAGACAGCAAGGGCAGACGAGCTCTCTCTCTCCGCCAGTTCTCTCATCTCTCTGTCCCTCTGTTGCCAGCCTCTCAGGGCCTTCTCCCCTCCTCCCACCACCATGCAGGTGTGTGGATTTATCATCTGGGGCCTCCGGGAAGGGGGCACTGTCACTTGGAAACACTTGGTTCCGCTGTCACGGCTGGTGCCCCAGCCCTTTCCCATGGAGGTGGAGGCGGGGCAGGCGGGTCCTTTTGAGTCTGGGCTCTGAATCTACATGGGGGAGAACCCTCAAATGCATGTGACTTGTTGGTTTCTAGCCACAGCGTCCCTGACCCTCTCAAAACTTGACAACTTTTGAGCGGGGAGATCTGTTTTGGTCTCTTCTGTGCCGGGGAAAGCTCCAGCCACTGAAAGCCTGGACCTCTGGGGGCAGAGCCCAGGGTCTGAGTAGGGGAGGGAGCGGAGAGCCCGCGCTCCTGAGTCCCGCGACTTCTCAGTCGCCTCTAACCCACTGCAGTGGATCCCCAGCCCCTCTGCCTGGCTGTCCCCAGGTCTCTCACTGGGAGGGGCACCCCATGCTCCCATATCCCTCCTCCCTGGGGTCCCCAGGTTAGGCTTCCTGGGTCGGTGAAAGCCCCTCCCCTCTTCCCTTCCCGGGGGCCCCCAGGGGCCGCCCCCTGCTCTCAGCCCGAGCCATACCTGGGTGCGCCCCCAGCAGGAGCGCGAACACCAGCAGCCGCGGGGCCCCGCGCGCCCCGGCCCGGGCGTCCCTGGGCTCCATGTTCAAGGTGGCGGGCGGCGGCAGCGGCGGGCGCGGCGGCAGCGGAGGAAACAACTGGGCCCAGGCTGGGGCTCGGCGGACGCAGGGCTGGAGCGAGGAGGCCCCGCCCCAGGTAGCCCCGCCCCGCCCCGCCCGGCCCCCCTCGATCCCCCCAAACCCGGGCGCCGGGCCAGGACCTCCCACTGCCCGGAGCCGACCTCCCGGCGCTCAGCCGGGAGCGGGGCTCCCTTCGCCCCCAGCCCGCGGGGTGTCAGGCTCAGGCTGACCAGCGCCCGCGGCGGGTGGCCTGACTGACCAGTCCAGCCGGTGTCCCGAGCGGGGACCTCACTGGACAACCGCGGACCCTCTCTCTCCCCCTCAGTCTGACCGGGGGACTCGTTTCCCCCATGGCAGGTGGCCTGGGCTCGCCTCATCGTTTTAAAACAGCTGGCCCCGGTCCAACGAGTGGCCTGCACTGGCCTCCCCAGTCCAACCAGCAATCCCCAGGCTGACCAGAGGCCTAGAACAGCTTCTCCCAGTATGCCCTGTGAAGCCTCCCCAGTGGCCAGTGCGCCAGGCTGCTTTCCTGTCTGACCAGTGGCCTGGAACCCACCAGTTCAATCTCTTGTATCTAATGGTCTTCAAATCCCAGGTCTGCCCAGGCCTCTGTGATAGATACTGGGGCCGTGGGGTGCGCTTTCCTCTGCTCGCCTCTGTAGGGCCCTCCCTCTCTTCCCCCCATCCAGGGAATCCCAGGAATGCCACCCCCCCCTTCCTCTCTTTCTCTTCCCTTCACTCCCTCCCAACTTTGGGGGGAGGGGAAGAGAATCAGGCTGGCAGTAGCAGGTGAGTGGGGGAGGGGGGGAGGCCAGGGCACCTGAGGGAAGGGAGGAGGAGCCCCTGCCATGGGTCAGAAGGAAGGGTCACAGGTCAGACTTGGGATCACAGATCAGACTGTGCACGGCTCCTCACAAGCCAGGCCTGACTGGGACAAAATCCCTAGACGCTGGCTGGGGGATGGGGGTGAGATTTCACTGGTTACCTGGGAGAAGCTAGCCCTCAACACTGGTCAGAATAGGGGGCAGCTGGTCATGCTGGGAGAGGTTCCCCAGGCCTCTGATCAGATGGGGGTGGGGTGGTCACTGGTCAGACACCAGGGAAGTCTTAGATTACAGGTCAGCCTCGGAGTTATTGGTTAGACTGGTCAAGGCTACTTTGTCCATACAGGAGAGCAACTGTTATACTGGGAGAGGTGACATTTTAGTATTAGCCGCACCATCCCCTCCTTCAGGAAGCCCTTTCTGCTCCCCTAGGCTGAGTCAGGTGCCTCCTCTGGGCTCCCCCACCCCAGCCCTGCCCATTCTGGGTCATCTCTGTCTGGGGAAAGTCTGTCTCCCGCACTGGACCGGGAGCCGGTTAGGGGAGAGCCAGGGCTGTTTCGGTCACTGTTGTGTCCCCAGCACTGCCCTGCAAAGGCCGGACTCGGAGCAGGCACTCAGGGAAGGTTTGCAAGGCTCAAACGCAGAAGCACACACGCTCACGTGCAAACCCCACCCGGACCAGATCATCGCAGGACGCACATGTAAACTCGCGCGTGGACGAAAGTGCTCCCTGGGACAAGCTTACACACGGTGACCCCAGGCACCCACTCCCCTGCTGCTCTGGCCCTGGCTCATGTACCTACTGCTTGGGATGCTAGGCGCCCTCTCATCAGCACCCTCCCTTCCACCTTCCTCAAGAGTCCAACCAGCTGAGATTGTAGGTGAGGATTCTATGGAGTGTGTATGAAGGAGGGAAGTCATAAATACCAGCACGGTCCCTCGCAGACTTGCAGAAACTAGTACTGAAATATCATCTGCCTTTGTCCCCTACAATTTATTTCCACAAAACAGCCGGAGGGATCCCATTAAAATGTGAGTGAGCTGCTGTCACTCTTCTGGTCAGCACCCTTCCACGGCTCCTCTCACTCAGAGTAAAAGCTGAACTGCTCTCCATGGCGCACAAGGTCCTAGATCTGGTCCTCTACTTCCGTGACCCCATCTGCCCCTCTCTTCCCCCTCGCTAGCTCCGTTCCTGCCACAGTGGTCTCTTTGCTTCCATGCTGTTCCTCCAACGCCAGGCGTGTTCCAGCCTCAAGGCCTTTGCACTTGCTCTTCCCTCTCCTGGGACATTCTTTCCTGCCATAGCTTCTTCCCTGACTTGCTTCAAATCTCTACTCTGTCACCTTATCACAAAGCTTCCCTTGACCATCCTATCTCATTTAGCAACTCCTGCTATCCCAGCCCTTTATCTCACTACATTTTTCCTTTGTAGCACTTATCACCACCACATATTTATTTTTTGTTGTCTTGCACAGAAGCTCCAAGAGAACAGGAACTTGGTTTTGTTCACCACTGTATCTCCAGTGCCTAGAACAGTGCTTGGCGTGAGGAGAAGCTGAGAAAGTATTTGTGGAATCAATGAATTTTCCAATTGCATCCATGCTGTCCCATGTAGATACTTATACATTTTAATTAACAAGTCCTATCTTTTCTCTATGTTTATCCCATTATCTTACACTGTAGCGTGGGATGGTTAACTCTAAAACTGGTTCACAGCTTGTGGAATGTAGGAATCATGACACATTTGGAGGGGGAATGTCTATTCCCCAAGGATTCCAGACTTGCACTGGAAAATGTAACTACTGAAAGTTTGTGTTGATAAAAATATACATATCTTGTTCCCAGGAAAGTTCTGGGTCCCAGAAAGTTTCCGGGTTTGTTAGAGCATCAAAAATATGAAATGAGGGAATTCTCTGATGGTCCAGTGGTTAGGACTCCAAGGTTTCACTGCTGAGGGCACAGGTTCAATCCTTGGTTGGGGAACTAAGATCCCACAAGCCACGCAGCATTGTCAAAAAAAAAGAAATGATAGTGATGATTAAATATATATATGTAAATATCTGTACATTGAAAATAACAAAATATTGATGAGAAAAACTAAGAATAAATTCCCCTCATCAGGTTGAAAAGGAAAAGAAAAAAAGAGAAACTTTTTGTTGTCTAGGGCGGCAGTGTGATTGATGCATTTTTGGTTGTACAAGAGTCAGTTGTGCAGGGAGAGCTTAGATAAGAACTTTTGGCAGGGGCTTCCCTCGTGGCACAGTGGTTGAGAATCCTCCTGCCAATGCAGGGGACGCGGGTTCGAGCCCTGGTCCAGGAAGATCCCACATGCTGCAGAGCAACTAAGCCCGTGCGCCACAACTACTGAGCCTGTGCTCTAGAGCCCGGGAGACACAACTACTGAAGCCCGCGTGCCTAGAGCCCGTGCTCCATAACAAGAGAAGCCACCACAGTGAAAAGCCCACGCGCCGCAACGAAGAGTAGCCCCCGCTCACCGCAACTAGAGAAAGCCCGCGTGCAGCAGCGAAGACCCAACGCAGCCAAAAATAAAAAAAATTTTTAAAAAAAAGAACTTCTGGGGGAAGAGAATGTAAGTGTAGAGCAAAGGATACATACTGATGTTGAGTGTTCAAAGGGGTGGACGGTCATGGGCTTTTTGGAGGGAGGGTTGACTAACATGTGCATCCCCTTCCCACATTAAAAAGAATCCCTGCCATCCGAAAGCCTGTTACCCTCTGTTGAAACCAGTAAGGACAAATGTTTCTTTCCTGCCTCCGTTGTAGCTCAGGTGACCTAAGCTTGGCGAATCCCGCTATACTTTGGAATCAGGTGCTAGCAATGCCAAATAAACAGAGCCTGGCTAATCTATTCCTGCTGTGGCAGCTGGGACAGATTCTACTTTCCAAAGATGGCTGTGACAATAGCTCTCATCCCACACACTCCTTCTTTAATTAATTAATTAATTAATTAATTATTTTTATTTTTGGCTGTGTTGGGTCTTCGTTGCTGCGCGCGGGCTTTTCTCTAGCTGTGGGGAGCGGGCTTCTCACTGCGGTGGCTTCTCTTTGTCGCGGAGCACGGGCTCTAGGCGCGCAGGCTTCAGTAGTTGTGGCACGCAGGCTCGGTAGCTGTGGCTCGCGGGCTCTAGAGCACAGGCTCAGTAGTTGTGGCGCACGGGCTTAGTTGCTCCGCGGCATGTGGGATCTTCCCGGACCAGGGCTCGAACCCGTGTCCCCTGCATTGGCAGGCGGATTCCCAACCTCTGCGCCACCAGGGACGCCCCCCACACACTTGCGTACAACCTGATCTTGACACTCTTTCCACTGAGAGATGGGGGTCTACGTCCCCTCCTCTTAAACCTGTGCAGTTTTGTGACTCGCATGTAACCATTAGAATGCGGCACGAAGTGACGCTCCACGACTCCCAAGTTTAGGTAGAAAAAGCCATGTAGCTTCTGCCTGCGTCACTGGAATACTTTCTGCGAAGGCTTCAGCCACCATGTAAGCAGTCTGACTACCCTGAGGCCGGCACGCTGTGGGGAAGCGCAAACTAGCAAGCGTGGAGACCACGTGGAGACAGGTCTGAGACTGCAGAGGGATGCCTGTCCAGCCCCCAGCTGCCCTGCTGCAAGCGCCACTTGATCGCACCCTGAGCCAGAATCACCCAAGATCCTGAGCCCTTCCCCCAATCCTGGCCCACTGCAACCATGATTACTGTTGTTCACCAATAAGTTTCAGCGTGATTTGTTCCACGTAACAGCTAGCAGACACAGCCCGTTTCTGGGGCAGCAGAGGCAGAGAGATGACCAAGGTCCAGCGGTCACTGGGGCACCAGTGTATCCTCATCAGACGGGTTCTGTGGTGTGATCGTGGCTGGGCTCTGGTTGGAGGCCAGCTGCTCGTCGTGTTCTTGATCACTTTCCAATCCTGGTTCTCTAATCACTCCTGGGAATCTGAGTGATCCCGCGTCCTCTCAATCAATTCCCTTCCTGCCCCAGGGGAGGTTTCTGTTGCTTGGAACTAAATCCATGATGCAGGCGTCCATGCTCTGTTTACACTGAAATACCTTTTTCTCATCTTTTCAGACTCAGCTTAGACATTCCCTCCTCCTGGAAGCCCTCCCTGACCTCCCAGGCTGGGTCAGCGGGGTCTGCAGCCCCCTGGGCTGCCCTCATCCCAGCTTTGCCCACTCTGTGTCACCACGGTCTGGGGACAGTTCTGTCTCCCCCACCGGACTGTGAGCCCCAGGAGGGCAGTGATTACTGCCACGTGCCCAGCATTGCGCGGCCTGGGACTGGGCACAGGGCAGGGGCTCAGGGGATGCCAGTTGGTTTAAACTTAGGCAGAGGGAGGCTTGGGTCCCTTCGGGAGACACTTCTACTGCTCCTCTGGAAGAAGTTTCCCAAGAGGCACGGAGGAAAGAGAGAGGGATGAGAATGGATTGTGGGAAGACTGGGTGTATAAATAACTCTCAGGGAAATGTGGGGTCTTTTTGCCTTGGAGATCTGGGTTTGGGTCCAGGAATTTTTTTTTTTTCCATGCTGGGGAAAGGGAGTTGAACGCCTGATTCTCTGAGAACTTGGACTCTGGACTCCTAAGTCCTGAGGGCGGGACTCCTGGGTCTGAGAGGGGAGGGGTCTGGGAGTCTAGACTCCTGGATCCGGAGGAGCTGGGTCTCCCACTCTCAGCTCTCGGAACCCCAGACACTAGGGTTAAGCAGGTGGGGACCAGGCCTCCGGGGACCGCCGTTCCCGACCCCAAGCTGCCCCCTGGTGGCCACTACACTCCTTCTCCACAAACCAGAGGACAGACCCGGCTTGGCAGTTTATTTCCGCTTCCCAAACCCCTTCCAGCCCCTGGGGCTCCCTTTCGCAGCACATCTTGGTGCCCTGTGAGGTGGAAAGAGAGGTGGTTTAGATAGTATCACATCCAGGTGGGGTGGGGCAGGCAGGGCCAGGCTGAGGGAGGGAACCTGGACGGTGCGGGGCCCTCACCTGGCATCCAGGCCTTCGCGGGTCCCTCAGGGGCAGGTGGAGGGGAGACTTTCCCTTTAGGAGTTTCTGCGATAGGGAGAATTTAAGGGGGGATGTCAATTTCCTAGGACCAGTGTTTCCCTTCCTCCCCCACCTCCTCCTCCCTCAGACCGAGGAGTCCTGGACCCCAGCTGCCCTCTCCACTTACCCTCTGGCGCCCTCCCTGGCCTGGGGGCTGGAGGTCATTTCCAATGAGGCTGAGGCCTCAGTCCAAAATCTTGGGAAGGTTAGAGGGGCTCGAAGTCTGGGGAGCGCCAGAGGCGCCTGGAGGGGAGGAGATTAAGAATTTTCGAAGATGAGCTGCAGCTGTCAGGCCCAGACAGGGATAACCCAGTGATGGCGGCGATGGGGGGTGGGCAGTATGGCGGGGTCTTGCCCCTAGTCCATGCTGTTTTTTTCCCCCTAACACCTCTGGCTTACTTAGAAAAAACGTTTGTTTGTCCATCCATCCATTCATCCATCCATCCATCCACCCATTTGTCCACCCATCCGACCAACCATTCGACCATCCATCCATCCATCTACCCATCCATCCACCCATTCATTCCCACTTCTATCCCCCCATCCATCCATCTGTCCGTCTGTCCATCCATCCATCCATCCATGCATCCATCCATCCATCCATCTACCCATTCATTCATTCATTCATTCATTCATTCATTCCTCCCACAAATTTCCTGAGCAGCTACAGTGTGTCCGGCACTGTTCTGGGCTCTGAAGAGACAGTCAGGAACCAGATAGACAAAAATCTCTGTCCTCATGGAGCCAACAGTCTACTAAGCAAGAGGCTTAACATGAGTCATCTGTGCACGAACAAGGAAATATCCCAGAGTGTTAGGTGTCCTTCCGAGAACTGAAATAGTGGAGGGGGAGAGTGGGGGGTGATCAGACATGAGGGTGGCTGGGGAAGGCCTCTTGGAGGAGGGGAAAATTGAACAGAAGCCTCAGTGCAAGAAGGATGTGGGCAGAAGCGCTGCAGTGGGTGGTGGGCTTGCTGGCTTGTTAGCAGAACAGCAGGGGGTCCACTGTTGCTGGAAAGGAGTTGAAGGGGTGGTAGGAGGTCAGAGAGGTGGGGAGGGGGTCAGATCCCCAGGCCTTATGGGCTGATGGAGAGGATGTTGGCTTTAATTCTTGGAGTCCTGGGGTCTTGGGGGCTTCTAAGAGGTGAGGGAGGGGATCTGATTCAGGTTACAAATGCCCAATCTTGCTGACTTTATCACAACCCCTGGGGCCCGTGCCACGCTTGTCCCTATTCTCCACATGGAGACACTGAGGATGGGAGAGGTCCCCCGTGGCCACAGCGAGGTGCCTGGGTCCCTTTGAATGACGGTGTCAACCCCTAGAGGGGGATTTCTCTGCTGGAGAACAGCATTGTGAGGAAGCATGTCTAGCCGGGGGATTCATCCAGTGATGAATGGATGAATCCCCTCATGGCAGGGACTGGCATCATGCCCATTTCACAGACAAGGAAATCAAGGATGAACTCTGGAGTCTGGAGCCAGGGACCTGGGTTCCAGTCCTGACTCTCTCGCCTTTGAGCTGGGTGACCTTCAGATCTTGGAGCCTCAGTGTACCCCTCTGTATAAGAGGGATCATAATAGCATCTACCTTATCAGGTTGTCATGGCAACTAAATAACTGCGTTAAAAAGCAGCACCAGGCGTATAGCAGGAGTTACACACGCACGTTAGCTATTCTCATTATGACAGTCACCTTGCTGGGAAGTAGCACACCCGAGGCTCTCTTCTGCAGCATGTTTTGAACAATGAAGGAACAGGAGTTGACTGGAATTTGAATCAGGCAGGGTTTGGGAAAAAGAGGAAAAGGCCTGCCAGGCAGAGGGCACAGCCTCGGCATAGGTGTGACCATCTGGCCAGAGGTGCCTGTCATCCTCTGTCCCCCTTCATTGTCCTCAGAGGCTGAGTGCCTCTGAATGTTTCCATTTGTTTTTGGCTGCAGGTCGGGATCTGTTTTTAGCTTCCCTGGCTGGTGTCACCGCCCCTGCCCCTCCTCCCAGCTGGCTCTCTTGTTTGCTGTGGTCGAATAATGTTCCCAGACTTCCTGAGCTGTTTGTTTGAAGACTGCCCAGAATTGATTGGATCTGATGTGTACTCAGCCTGAGATGCTAACAGAGACCTCCCCCTACCTCCCCGTTCCCTGCACCCCAGGAAGCCAGGGGCTTGGAAGCCAGGGGGGTGGGGGGAAGAAAAAAAGCAAGGCCAGGGCTCACTTAGAAAATAAGCAGATGATTTTGGGGGTTTTTAAGGTTTCTCCTCTTTCAGGCTGTGTGTTTGGGCAGGTGCAGTCACCTCTCTGAGCTTTTATCTTCTGGAAAATGAGGAGTGGAACATTTTTGACTTCATAGGGTTGTTGGGAAGACTCATTCCATTGATTCATTCAACGCCTATTTATTGAGCACCTACTATGTGTCAGGCACGATTCATATAACAGAGAATAAGGCAAAGTCCTAACCTTCAGGAAGGTGACAACCTGCTAACGGTGACAGAAAACAATAGACCATACACTCTGCCAGCCAGTGCAAAGGACTGAGAGAATGCAGCTGGGCAGGGGCTTGGAGGGACAGGGGCACTGTTTTCAATAGGGTGGTCAGTGAAGGCCTCCCTGAGAGGATGAGATGAGAAAGTGAGCCTGCGGAAAAGAGATATAGGCAGAGAGAACAGCTCGTGCAAAGACCCTGGGGTAGGGCACACCTGGGATGCTGGAAGGAGAGCCAGAAAGCCAATGAGGGGGGGATGAGTAAGGGAGAGAAGAAGCCATAGAGGTGTGGATGCCAGATGGCACCTCGTAAATGCGTGCAAAGAACAAGTGCCTGGCCTGTACCCCTGAGCACCTGGTCAGACTGGGGACCCCAGGGATGAATGGGACCCAAGCTGCCCACCTCAGACCAGTGCCTGACTCACCACCTTCAGCTGGCATTTGCTTCTCGGACTCTTTGGGGGCAGATGCAGCCGAGGCGGCAGAGGAGGAGTAGAGGGGGTCGCCTAAGGGAGACAGAGGGTGGGGAGGGGGTTATGAGCTACCATTTTCTTCTCACCTACATGTCCCCCTGCCTGGAGGCCCAGCATTCAGGCACTTTCTAGGCTTTGGAGGTAGAATGGAGAATGAGACAAAGGTCTACCCTCAAGAGGGTTAAACTAGAGAAAGCCATAGCCCCAGACCCTAAGGGATGCAAAAGTCTATGCCCCTGGGACCCCAGAATCCTGTCACCAGCCCCCTCCTCCCTCAGACCCAGAGTCTAGGCCTCTAGCCCCTCCTCCCTCAGACCCTAGGGATGCCAGTTCCAGCTCCTGCCTGGCCCTACTTACCCGCTCCAGTTCCTCTTCCTCGTCTTCCTTGTCATTGCTGTTCTCTGAGTCCTCAGCAGGGGCGCTGGCTTGGAACTGATGGATACTCACAGCCTCTTGGCCCTTGATCTTGCAGCGGCAGAAGGGACAGGTCTGGCTGTCTGAGTGCTGGGGGAGTGGGGAGGGAAAGGATCAGGGTCTCCCTGTTCCCCAGCAGGTCCCCTGGGACTACAGGGGCCTTTATCCCCAACAGAGTGATGTGGGGAGGACAGACAGAGGGAGGGAAATGGAGAGAGAGAGGAGGAATTATGAAGAGAGAAAGATGGAGAGAGACATGCAGGGCACAAAGGAGGGGCTGGACCAGAGCCCGAGGTCAGGAGGAGCCCGGGAGAGCCAGGGTGCTGTGCAGGTCTCAGCCCCACAGTACTGATGCTATGTGCTAGGAATGCCTGAGACACTCCGCGGGGCCGTATGTATTCACTGCGGGGAGCCCCACAGACACCCCCCTGCCACCACCACTGGGGCCAACGTTACGGCTGGGCCAGCCCTTTGGTTCTTATTATGACTGCAGGGCGCATCTCAGCATCAACCATCAGGGAACTTTGAAGAACAAGATTTATTACTCACAGGTCCTGGAGGGTACGGGAGGTTGCAGGTAGAGGGAAGGGAGAGAGGCAGGGAGGGAGGCGGACCTGGAGCTCTGCTTTTATTAGGGGCCGAATGGGGTGCCTAGGGTTTCTGGGGTTCATTATTTGTTGGCAAATTTAAAGCAGAAGAGCAAGAATCAGGGTACGGGAAGAGAGAAGCAGGACCACTCCAATGCTCAGTTACTTAGCGCTTTCTAAAGGGAAACTTCAAGGGTCGGGGTGGCTAGTTCCTTATCTAGTTGTTTTGCTACTTGCTGTGTCCGGGAGGTGGATGTCTTTGTTATGATAAGCTCCGCAATCAAAAGCTTAAGGTCTAACACTTACATCACAATGGAAAACTTAGTATCAGGCACCCATACTCCATAGGGGATCCCTTTACCCAGAGGCCTGGATCCTCCCTTGGAAGGTCACTACCATCAGCCCCATTCCCCTGAGAAGGCAGCTAAGGCTCAGAGAGGTAAAGCCACTGGCCCCAGATCACCCAGCGAGGGAATGCTACGAGCTAGGAACGCCTGGCCGTATTTACTGTGGCCAGTCCCACAGACACGCCCCTCCCACACCAGGGCCAATGCAGCATCTTCCACTAATAATGTAGCTGGAGAAGGAGAAGCAGAGGTGACAGATGCAGAGTGAGAGAGACAGAGGCATAAATGGAGCAAGTTTCTGCTCTCCCTGGGCCTCAGTTTCCCCATGTGATCGACGAGGCATGTGGGCGATCCTCTAGGGGCTTTTACTGTAGGGATGGGGGGGGGGGGACCGGGCGGGAAGGCAGGGCAGGGTCGGACCCACCTGCCAGGTAGCCAGGCAGCGGCTACAGAGCAGGTGACCGCACGGCTCCACCTTCACGTCCTTGTTGCTCTCGGCACAGATCTTGCAAAGCTCAAACGTGGAGTCCATGGCCCAGTACAGCTGCAGCTGCTCCTGGCAGGCGAGATGGGGATGACGAGGAGGAGTGGTGATATCAGCCATGGAGATGCAAGTCGGGCCACAGGAAATAAGTCCCAAACCTCTGCACCAGCCCTGAAGCCTCCCCTAAGTTCAAGGCCGTGTGTCCCAATGCCTCCTACACGCGCTTTTGTTATGGGACTTGTTCTCTGGGGGTGGTCTACACTCAGGGTTGCCAGATTCAGCCGATAAACATACCGGATGCCCTGTTAAATCTGATTTTCAGATAAACAATGAATACATTTTGAGGTCTAAGTGTGTCCCGAATATTGCACGGGATATACTTATACTCAAAATTTTGTTTGTCATGTCTCTCACCCATGGGATGGCTGGAAGACTAAAAGCTGACACAGGGGCTGCCTCTATCAATCTATCTGCCTCTAGTGAGTGCGCAAAGTGCATTAGCTGCTCTGATGAGCTCAGCGGTATCATTTCCTGGTTTTATTCCCATGAAAACCCCTGGGTAAGAGGCAGGCGGAGCTGTATTTTCCAGAGGAGGAACAGACAGGCTCAGAGAGGCCAAGTGATTTACCCCAGCTCACGTGGCCACCAAGCCAGCGCAAAACCCCAAGCCCTCTGGGAGTCCAGGGCCTGACTCATGGGAGAGGACCCCTGAGCCATGGTGCAGTGGATGCGGGCGGTGGGCGGTGAGCCGGGGAGGGAGGCCGGGCTTGGGCCTCACCTCCGACACGTGTATGCGCTGATGGGGTTCCATCCGGCAGAGTTCGGTCAGGTCCGGGTTGTGGTTCTTCCCATCTGGGTAGAGGTAGCTGGGGGAAGGGAAGAGGGGGTACCGAGGGGCCCTCCGGCACCCCTCACCCCGCCCTGGAGCATCTGCCCCAAATACATAGCTGGCCTGGGGATGTTTTCCCTCCCTTCTCCTGAAACTGGGATTTTCTAGGGCAAGCTGTGTCCTCTCAGGCCCCCAGGGTAGGGCTGTGTCCCCTCAGACTCCTCAGGAAGGGCTGTGTCCCCTCAGAGCCCCATAGAAGGACAGACTAAGTGACTCCAGCTCTGGAAGCACCAGATGCATGAGAAACAGGAAACATCAAACCTCAGGCCCAGACCTCTCAGAACTTTACCCATCCCAGAGTCTTCAGGCCCCAGCGTAATAGCATCTTAGTCACAGATTGCGGGAGTGACCAGATCCTAGAGTCTTAGGCTCACAGGGCTGGAAGGACCCCCGCCCCTAGTCCGTCTACACTATTCTCACTTCACAGAGGGTGACCGGGGCTCAGCGTGGGACAGGCGATGCCCGAGGCCACAAGGTGAGGCCTGGAGGGATGCAGAACCAGGGTTGTGGGCCAGGTCTGAGAGCCTGGCTCCAGGTCAGCCCACAGGAAGGTTCTGCACACCCTGGGTCTCCCGTCCAGGTCATAACTGCACCCCCAGATCAACTCGGGGCCACAGGTCCCCCAAGGCCGGTGGCTCTGCCTGGCCAGCCAGGGAGAGCAGTGCAGGCACCCCGGCCTGGGCCCTGGTGCGGCTTCCCACAAACACACTGTGTGCCCTGAGCTGGGCAACTCTACCTCTCTGGCCTCAGTTTTCTCTTCTGTAAAATGGACATAATTGTGCCTAAGGCAAAGATGGGTGGTGAGGATTAAGTAAGACAGTGCTCAGAAAACAAGCAGGACTTGCCCCCACACATAAGTACCCGGTGAGAAGGGAACTGCTAGAGCTTGGGGTCCCCTCCCCCCGCTCTTGATTTTCCCATCTCTAAAATTGTGTGTGTGTGTGTGTGTGTGTGTGTGTGTGTGTATACATAGGGCAGGGGGGTTAAACCAGACGGATGGTATTCACACTTATTTTAACTCTGGGAATCCTCCACTGCAATCTGACCTGGAACTCAGTACTTTATTCGTCAGGCCTGAATTCTGAGCCTGGCTGCCTGGCTTCAAATCCCAGTTCATTAGCTCAGGAGCTGTGTGACCTGGACAAGTGTCTCTGTCTCTCTGTGCCACAGTGTCCTCAGTTATCAGATAGAGATACATATATATATGTACACACACACACACACAATAGATTTTCATTACTTGCAGACTCTGCAATTTGCAGACTTGCCTACTTGCTAAAATGTATTTGGAAACTCAAAATCAGTACTCCCTGTGGCACTTTCACAGTCATTCATGGCCAGGCCCGCTCCCAGCTGAGGATGAACAAGGCAGCATTTGGCCTTTTCCTTTCAGTTCTCATACTGTAAATGTGTCCTTTTTACAGTCTATTTGGTGCCCCATTTTCCGCATTTTAATGCTTTTTCTCGGTGACTTGGCTGGCTTAAATGCCCTCCAAGTAGAGTGCTGAAGTGCTGTCTCATGTCCTAAGCACAGGAAGGCCGTGATGTACCTTACGGAGAAAGTACGTGTCGGAGATGAGCTTTGTTCAGGTGTCAGTTACTGTGCTGCAGGCCGTGAGTTCAATGTGAACGTATCGATGATATATCAATGTATTAAACTAGGTGTCTTTAAACAGAAATACACATAAAGGTTATTATGTAGTGACTGGTTGACAAAAAAATGTGACCAGAATCTTGCAGGACCCTACAGCTGTATTTCCCCTAGGAGCAATGGCTCAGGATTCACTAATTCAGTGTTGGCTGTGATTTTGTAGAACGGAACTACCACAAATAATGAGAAATAATGAGAATCAACTGCATATCTGTCTGTCTGTCTGTCTGTCCGTCCGTCCATCCATCCATCTACCTAGCTACCTAGCTACCTATCTAATCTATGTATCCATCCATTCTCTCTCTCTCTCTATCTACCTATCTATCTGTCTATCGTCATCCATGTATCTATCCATCATCTATCTCATAGTGTATCATATAGATATGACCGCTAGCTAAGGAGGCTCTGGTTAAATGTCCAGGGTGAGACTTGGGAACCTCACCTACCATTTTTTCCCCTCCCGTCCTACCCAAGGCAGATTCCGAAAGAGGGGCCCTGGGGCAGCCAAGATTACAGATTGAAAACCCCAGTCTAGCTTTTTGCCCAGTTCTCCTTCTGCTCTAACAGTCTAAATTCTAGAATAGGATATGGATATCTAGAAGCAAAAGCCCTTGAGTGCAAATCCAAGGAAGGGGACCACCGGGGTTGTGCCCAACTCCCACACACTCCTCCGAGAGCTGCTACTAGCCCAACAGGGCAGCTTAGTGGGAACTAGAAAAGGTGCCCTTTCCTCTGGACCCTTGTCTGCCACCTGCTGGAACATGGTAGTACTGCAAATTTATGTGGTCGACTGTGAACCCTGTGCCCTCAGGCGGGGTGATCTCGGGCAGTGCTCAATATGCATGACCTTTCGAAGCGCATTCTGTTGACACCCTCCCCCTGCTAGGATGGTGACTCACAAGCCTTCCTTTTGTCCTTCCAGGAGTGCCTGGAACAGAGGTTTGTTGAGAGGGATGGTCTGCAGGATGCTGCCATCTGAGCTCACGAATCCGATGGCCCACTGCCCCGGGTGAGTGCAGCTGGGCCGGAAGATGTAGCTGGAGGAGGAGGTAGGAAGGGATGGGGTGAGGGAGTGGTCACTGCTGTCCTTTCTGGAACTTCCCGGCCCTTCACCCTGTCGGGGATCCAGGTCTCTAAGTCCTTGCTCCCTTATAAACTTCTAGGCAATGAGGCACTAGATCCCTGTCTGCCATTATAGGGAATGTCTGCTGTGTTCACCTGCTTGGCTCCTCCTCCACCTTCACTGGGGTTTAGACAAAGCTGATTCTGGCTTGGCCAACCAGTCCATTTCAGGACCCTGACCATAGTGATGGGAATCAGCCTTGGGACTTTTGCTGGAAGTATTAGGAGTAAGGCACTCCATTTCTATAGGGGTTGCTAAGCTGGTAGGGTGTAAAGCTGGGGCTTCTAGAAACCGTTTGCCGCCATGAGGAAAGACTGTGGTTGAGAATGAGGCTAACAAAGAGGAAAGCAGGGGAAGAACAGGAACTGATTTCTGACAATAGCACTTGAGCACCTGGATCCAGCTGTGCCTGAAACCCAAACCTGGTCTTTTCAATTATGGGCATTAGTTCATTTCTTTTTCTTTCCCTTTACACCAGTTTGAAGGACAACTGGAAGAGTGCTAATACATACCATCTTGGGGGTCCTGCACCTCAGCCCTGCAAAGACTTAGGAATCTGACATCCTATTCCCTTAACTTCCAGGGAGCTCAGTCCCTCAATTTTTAGCCCTCTAGAGGGATCCAACAGCTCAGAACTCCTGGCCTGAAATACTTTAAGGACTCAGGTATCTGGTTTCCCAGAAGGTGGGAGGTCATATTTAAAATATTTAACAGATGGTACTGCATGGGCTCTAACCTATCAGAAACAAATCTTATCCTGGGGCAGGGTCTTCAGGCCCCCTTGCCAAACCAGGTATCGTCCCTTTAGCTGCTGGATCGTGGGCAGGTCTAGGTGGTCCCGGGAGAACCTAGGTTGTAGGGGGCACTCAGCATCCTACTTCTGAGTTCTCGACTCTCTGGGGTCCCATGTACTGCGGCCCTTCGGTTCTTACTTTCTGCAGGATGTCTAGGCCATCCAGACACCCCAGCCTAGGACCCAGACCCCTGCACCCTTGGCAGCCTTCTCCTCTTGAGTCCCGGCCCTTTTACCTGCCTGGCTTGTCTCTGTAGGTCTGCAGACGTGCTTGGACCTCATCGTAAGTGAGGAGGGCCATGTAGCCTGGGTGGTTGACTGCCAGGAGCTGCCAGTTCTTGAGGAGTGTTGGCCATGGCTAAGGTGGGGCAGTGCTTGGGTCAGGGAGGGGCTGCTGAGGAAGCGGCCCACACCCCTAGTGCCTCCCAGAGTCCAAGAACCCAGACACCTCCCTCATTCCCAAAGATATTCCCTCAGGAATATCTTTGACACAGAAGATTCCAGACCCTTCCTTCTCCAGAACCCAGGAATCCGGCCCCCATCCCCCTCCTCCCTCAGACCCACAAGCCCAGGCCCCCTGCCCCTCCTCCCCCAGGACCCAAGAGTCTGGGCTTCAGGCATTGGCCTTGCCTGACCTGGAAGAGCCTGGTGAAGATGTCAAACTCGAAGATGGACACATGGCCGCTGCAGGTGAGGTCGATAGTGGAGCGCAAGGCCAGGGCCGTGGAGCCAGGCTCCATGGGGTGGCAGATGCACAAAAGCACCTCAAACTCAGCCCAGGGCAGCACACACCTAGGTGCAGGGGCGTGGGGGGGAGGCGATTGCAAGTGAAGCCTCTGGGAGGCTAGAATGGGAGCACTTCTGGGAAGGAGGCAAGAGGGGCCTGGATCCTGGGTCTGAGGGTGGAGGGGCCGGGGGCCTGGACCCTGGGTCTGAGGGAGGAGGGGATGGGGGCCTGGACTCCTGGGTCCGTGGGCAGGGGCAGGATGGGGTCCCAGTGGTAGGTGCTCACTCACCGGGCTCCGCACTGCTCTCTCCAGAAAGTGTGGGCCAGGACCTTGGTGAGCTGGTACGTGTTTCCACAGTATTTGCCCCCAGGGAAGAGTGCGCCCAGCTCCGTGCACATGTGGCTGAAGATGAGGGTCAGCTTGGCCAGCTGTCGCCTGCGAGGTTGGGCTCTGAGGACCTGGACTTGACCTTGGGGCCCCCACTGACACCTCCACCCTCTGGCCAGAACACCCACAGGGGTGAGGCCCCCAGAATCTGTCTAAGGTGTCAGTGCAGGATAAAAGTAGATTCCAAGACCGCCTGTTGCAGTCCTGATGCCTCCCCACTCAGAACCTTAGGTCCCCGTCTGTGAAGGAAAGGGAGGTACCGCCCAATATCCAAGGCATCCTCCGGCAAATAAATCCCAGCCTCTGCCTGAAGCCTTGCCTAGCTGGACGTGGGGACCACTAGGGCTGGGGCCATTTAGGGCGGTCTGAGTTCGGAGACTCCCTGTTGTTTTTACCAGCACTGGGTGGTGGACCCCTGTGCTTCCTCCTGCTGGCTGCCTCCCTGAGGGGCCGTTCAGGACGTGGCGAGCAGTAGAGGGTAGCTCTGACACTTAGTTGTGTGACTTTTGGCAAGTTCCTTTTCCCCCCAGCTAAGCCTCAGTTTCCTCAACTGTGAAATGGGCATAAATACAGGATAAGTACAGCCTCTGCTTCACAGGGGGAGCGATGAGGATTCTTACCCGTCTTACGAGCACCTAAAATGCCAAGCACAACCTGGTATACAGTCGGCACTCAGGGCATGTTAATTACTATTACTGTCCTTATTCTTTATATTAATAGCCTCCAGGTCTGTAGGATTCCTGATGCCTCTTTTTTTTTTGGCTGCATCGGGTCTTAGTTGCGGCACGCGGGGTCTTCACTGCAGCGTGCAGGCTTCTCTCTAGCTGTGGCGCGCGAGCTCCAGAGCACGCGGGCTTAGTTGCAACGTGGCATGTGGGATCCTAGTTCCCTGACCAGGGGTCGGACCCGTGTCCCCTGCACGGGAAGGTGGATTCTTAACCACTGGACCACCAGGGAAGTCCCCCTGATGCCTTTTATAGGGCCAGCCTTGACAGTTTCTAAGCACCCTCCCTTCCCAGAGTCTGTAATATAGTCACTATTCACATGTGACTGGTCCAAGTTGAGATGTACTCTAAATGTGAAATACACACTACATTTCAGAAACTTAGTGCAAAAGGAAAAAAAAAGAATGTGAACTATCTCATTAATCCTCACCTTATATTGATCATAAGTTGAGATATATTGGATATAGTGAGTTAAAGAAAATGTTACTAAAATTTATTTCACCTGTCTAAAAAAACTTTTTGTAATATGTCTACTAGAAAATGAAAAATTACATATGTGGCTTGTATTAGATTTTAGTGGAAAGTCCTGGTCTAGAATCTCCGTCAAAGAGTTGCTAGGACCCCCAACTCTAGAAAATCCACTGAGATACTCACTGAACCCCTAAGCTTCCTACTTTCTAGAACCTACTGCATCTAGAACAGTGGTTCTCAGTGGAGTTATACCACCATTCTAAGGAGCTTCTAGAAATTTACTTGAGGCTGGATTGTGGGGACAATCCCCTCCAGTTAGATTTACCCACACCCCACTCAATTTTCCAGTGTCCCATCAGACATTCGTGAAGGTGGAAAATCCGTTTATAATGATCTGAGCTTAGAACCCAGTTCAGTTTCACGTAAGCATTTTTTATGGCCATGCCCCACAGCTTGTGGGATCTTAGTTCTTGGACCAGGGATTGAACCTGGCCTCTCGGCAGTGAAAGCATGGAGTCTTAACCACTGGACCGCCAGGGTATTCCCTACATAAGCATTTTTTGCACTTTGAAAATTGATTCTGAATTTTACAGAAATTCACTGTCCTATGTATCCAGGGAAGTCTGTCTGATTCAGCAACAGAGTGATTTTTCCCTCCAAGTGCAAGTGTCTGACTAGTCAATTCTACCTTCCAGAATAATTGTAACTATGCCTTGGCATTTTCATTTGAAATATAGGTAATTTTATTATGAAGAACATTCCTTTTATCTCTTCCTTATAATACATTTTGGGCATTATAGTGGTTTTTTTAAAAAGAATTATGAATAGGTAGGTTATTTACCTTGTGTATTTCATTTCAGGATGCATTTAAAGAAACACTATAAAATATTTTCTCTAAAGAAGGGGCCTGGGGGCCTGCTGGGATTGACAGCCGCTGTTCCAAACCTTGTTCTGGGCTCTAGGCCTCAAACCTCTGCCCCTGTCACTCAGCAGCCCTTTCCCCGGAATTCAGAACCGGAGCCGGCAACCTGCAGACAAGCGCCAGGGCCCGAGCTAGCTCTTCCTCAGGAACTGAATAGGCTCCGGGAGTCCCCCAGGCGGGGGCGGTGATGGCGGCTTAAAGAGCACTTTGTCTAGCGACCCTCATGCAGGAAGCTCCCTGGGGTCTCCACATTCCAGGCTGTGTGTCTAAATCCTCTGCGAGAGCAGCCTGCTTCTTAACCAAGAAAGAGGGGGGAATGGGGAGCTCAGTGCCCAGGTGCCCAAGGAAGGAAAACCCTAGGTGGCCCAGTTTTCCATGTTCCTTCAGGGAGAAGGGCTTGGGACCGGGACCCCTGGGTCCGAGGGAGGAGGGAGCTGGGGGCATGACCTTGGACCCACTCGCGAGCTCACCTTTGTCCTGGCGCTAGGGCTCACCTGAGTCTGGAGCCCTCCCGGAAGAGCTCGTCGTTGGCAGTCTTCCGGCCCCGGGGTGGCAGCAGTGCCGCCACCTGCCTGGTCTTGGCCTCCAGGTTAGCGAGATAGACCACGAGAAAGTCCTCCGCACCACCGGGACCCTCGGGGCCGCCTCCGCCGCCCGCCCGCCGGGCGTGCGCCACCTCGCGCAGCAGCTGCGCGGTGCGGGGCAGCAGGTCCCGCAGCGAGGGGGGACTCGAGGCGAGCCGGAGGTCCTCGCATTGCTCTTCCAGGCGCTGCAGCAGCCTCACCGCCCGACCGAACGCGTTGGATTCTCTCCACTGCCGTCCCCGCAGGGCCGCCGCAGCCATGGGTCCCTCCGATGCCGGAGGAGGTGAGCGAGCGGCCGGGAGAGGCGCGGCCCCGCCCAGCCCGAGGTGGGGGCGGGACGGGGCTGACCAGGTGAGGGCGGGCCCTGGAGAACCCGGGAGGGGACTGCCGGTACCTGTGTGTCCAAAGGGGGCGGGGGCTGGGGACTCTGGCAACTGGGTTCCTTAGAGATGGGGTTCAAACGTCTGATCCCCAAAGAAAAGCCGGATGGGGTGGCTTTGGTGGGTGGCGATAGGACTTCCTGAATGGGTGGGAATCGCAGGTAAGGTGCCTGGGCCCCTTCTGGGAAGGGCTGAGGACTGGGTCCCAAGATAGCAGTGGAGGAGGGGTTGGGGGAAACCTAGGACTTTTGTTGGGGGCGAGAGTGGGGCTGGGAGTTTAGCTAACCCAGACCCTGAAGGGGATGGGGTTGGAACGTGGCTTTCCTGGGTCGTGGCTCAAAGTTTGGGTCATGGGTCGTGGCATGGGATTAAAGGTCAGAGAGCTGAACTTTCTAGGAGGAAATGTTAGGGGAATAGTGTGGTCCCTCTGTCCCTGAGAAGGAACACAGCGGGCCCAGGCCCGTGGGTCCCCTAAGAGCAGGAGGTGGGAGAAGGGTGTCCGAGGGAGCAGGAATTTGGTGACGTAATTCCCGGGTCCCCACAGCAGGGGCCTGCGAGAAATCGGGCTGGAGTTGAGACACCCAGATTTCCAAAGGAGGTGGGGGCTTGTGGGTCCTCAGGGGATGAGGCGGGAAGATGGGGTTCATGAATGCTGAGGCCCAGGCGCGGCTGCTCAGCGCAGGGCTGGAGAGACGTGGTTCTCTCCCCAACCTGCGCCACCTGTAGCATCTCCCCAGCCAGGGCTGTGCGCTGGGCGGCCAAGGCGCGGGGGCGTTGTGGGCCGGACCGTCCCTCTGCCCCCAAGGCATCCAGGCCACGCCCCTGGGCGTCCTGGCCACGCCCCGGCCAGGAGACTGGCCAAGTTCTGATTACAAATAATGCACATACCTAGAGAATTTCCAATCAGAGAATAATAGTAATAGCTAACATTTATTAAACATTTACTCTCTTTCGGTCCTTGTGTGTCAGGCTTTACATTTTCTCACTGAATTCTCAAAAACTCTTTGAGGTAGGAGGGGGAGAGAGATGAGGATGAGAGATAAGGCTCCCATCGCACCCCACTCTCCTCTTCAGCCCGCATCCCCCATCTCTCAGAACCCGAGAATCCTTAACTTGTGGAATCTTCGAATTTACATCTCAGACTAAGCGAAGACCCGGGCTTTGCCGTCAGGATGGAGGGGTCCGCCTCCCAGCTCCTTGCGTTCCTGCGCCCTCTGAACCTGTTTCCACCTCCGCGAAACAGGATGAAAACCCACTGGCCTGGCAAAAATTCAAAGTTTTGATTATACCAGGTGTTGACCAGGAGCTGATGGAAGTGTAAACGGACAAATTAGGTTGAAGAATAACTTGACAGGATCCATGAAAGCCTTGGCAGGGCAAGTCCACTGCCAGCTACCTCCTTCAGAGCCGTGGCTTGTAAACACTTTTGCTCACATTGGGACGTTATACACCTGAAACAAACAGTTTCACAGGGCAATCCTTACCCCGACTATGTGCATGAGCTCTCGTATCTTCTATTCAATTTAATTTAATTTCATCAAAGGGAAAATCGTGTTTGCAACCCACGAAATTGATTTCACAACCCACTAATGGATCTTGTTGGGCAGGTTGTGAAATACTGCCCTAAGAAGCTCCAAGAGACGTGTTCAGGGATGTTAATTGCAGCCTTGTCGGAAATGGAGAAAACTGGAAACAGGGCAAGTGTCCATCATCAGAAGCAATGAATACATTGTGGTATCCGTTCACAAAGGACTCCCACAGAGCAGTTCAAGTGAATAAACTGGACACACATTCCAATAGCCTGAGTCGTGAAAACGTAATGATGAGTGTACTGTGTTGAATAGTGCCCCTCCACCATTTGTGTCCACTGGAACCTATGAATGTGACCTTATTTAGAAATAGGTTTTTTAAAAAATTTTTTAAAAATTAATTAATTTTATTTATTTATTTTTGGCTGTATTGGGTCTTCGTTGCTGTGAGCGGGCTTTCTCTAGCTGCGGCGAGCGGGGCTACTCTTCCTTGAGGTGCGCAGGCTTTTCACTGCTGTGGCTTCTCTTGTTGCGGAGCACCGGCTCTAGGCGCGCGGGCTTCAGTAGTTGTGGCTCGGGGGCTCTAGAGCGCAGGCTCAGTAGTTGTGGTGCACGGGATTTGTTGCTCCGCAGCATGTGGGATCTTCCCCGACCAGGCCTCGAACCCGTGTCCCCTACATTGGCAGGAGGATTCTTAACCACTGCGCCACCAGGGAAGCCCAGAAATAGCGTTTTTGTAGGTGTAACCGAGTTAAGATGAGGTCACACTGAATTAGGGTGGGCCCTAAATCCAATATGACTGGAAATTTGGACACAGACACAGGTATACCCACAGGGAGAAAGCCATGTGACGACGGAGGCAGAGATTGGAATGATGCATTTATAAGCCAAGGATTGCTGGGAAACATCAGAAGCCAGGAAGAGGCAAGGAAGGACCCTCCCCTAGAGCCTTCAGAGAGAGCATAGCCCTGCCAGCACACTGGTTTGGGGCTCCTAGTCCCCAGAATTTTGAGAGAATAAATTTGTTGTTTTAAGCCACTGAGTTTGTGGTCCTTTGTTACAGCAGCAACAGGAAATTAATACAATGAGTTTTAAAAAAAAAGCAGGTGCAGAAGGATTAGTACAACACAGTGTTGTTTATACCAGGTATAAGAAAACCTGCAAAGAGAACTCCCTAGCGGTCCAGTGGTTAGGACTCCGTGCTCTCACTGCCGAGGACCCGGGTTCAATCCCTGGTCAGGGAACTAAGCTCCCACAAGCTGCACGGCATGGCCAAAAAATAAAGAAAAGAAAAGAAAACCTGCAAAACCAAGGCTCTGTATTATTGGGGGATGCATCGTATGTGATGATAGTATGAAACCATGAGTGGTAATGTTGAGCATTAAATGCAGGACATGTCGAAGGAAAAAGATGGACTCTGAGGATACAATGGGACTACGATATCGTTAACGCTTTAATTTAAAAAAACTGGGTCAAATATGGCAAACTGGTTAAGAGTTCATAGAGTTGCAAAGTGGATACAAAAGCAGTGGATGAGGGCTTCCCTGGAGGCGCAGTGGTTAAGAATCCGCCTGCCAATGCAGGGGACATGGGTTCGAGCCCTGGTCCGGGAAGATCCCACATGCCGCGGAGCAACTAAGCCCGTGCGCCACAACTACTGAGCCTGCGCTCCAGAGCCCATGCTCTGCAAGAAGAGAAGCCACCGCGATGAGAAGCCCACGCACTGCAAAGAAGAGTAGCCCACGCTCGCTGCAACTAGAGAAAGCCTGCCCGCAGCAACGGAGACCCAACACAGCCAAAAATAAATAAATAAAATAAATAAATTTATTTAAAAAAATCAGTGGATGGTAAGAAAAGATACTGAAAAATCATTATCAGTTAGGGAAATGAAAATCCAAACCAGAAGGACATCCCACTTCACACCTGCCGGGAAGGCTATAATCAAAAAGACAGACAATAATAAGTATTGGAGAGGCTGTGGAGAAACTGGAACCCTCGGACAGTGCTGGTGGGGATGTAAAGTGGTGCAGCTGCTTTGGACAACGGTTTGGTAGCTCTTCAAAATGTTAAACATAGAGTCATTGTATGATCCTGGAATTCCATGCCTATGTATATATATCACAGAGAATTAAAAACATATATCCACACAAAGATTTGTGGAAACAACTTAAATGCCTGTCAAATGACAATGGATAAATGGGTAAATTAAACGCAGTATTCCCATATAATGGAATATTATTTGGCCATTAAAAGGAGTGAAATATTGATACAGGCTACAACGTGGATGAACCTCAAAAGCATTACGCTAAAGTAAAAGAAGCCAGTCACAAAAGACCACATATTGTACGACTCAATTTATATAAAATGTCCAGAATAGGCAAATCTATAGAGACAGAAAGAATATTAGGGATTGCCTAGGGCTGAAGGAAGGGGGTTAGGGGGAAATAGGGAGTGACTACTAATGGGCAGGGGGTTTCTTTTGGGGATGAAGAAATGTTTTAAAATTGATTGTGGTGATGATTTTACAACTCTCTGAATTCACTAGAACCACTGAGTTGTACACTTTAAATAGTTGAATTGTAGGCTATATACATTATATTTAATAAAACTGTTTTTAAAAAGTGGAGGCCGGACCCCTGGGTAGCCACAAGAGGGCGCACTAAGCACAGATTTACCTCCTCCCTTGGGAACTGAGTTTCTCAGGCCCTGCCCGCAGACCCTGGCCACACCTCCGAGAATCTGGCCACGCCCCACGGTTCTGACCACACCCCAGGATATGGCCTGCCCTTCATCCAGGCCACGCCTCTGAAACTTTGCCCACACCCCCAAGACCCTGGCCACACCCCGAGACCTTAACACACCCTAAAGCCCAAGTCACACCCCAAAGCAGAGTCTGAAGCAGCAAATTCACACTCCCAACTCCCCAAGCTAGGAGCACAGATGCATGCACAGACTTAAATCCTCTTAGAAACACAGAGCCTTAAAACCATGACTTTTAATTTGCAAGCGTTCTTTTCTTTTTTGAAATCATTTTAAACTTATAGAAAAGTTGCAAGAATAGGACAAAGGTTTCTTGTATACCCTTTGCCCAGACTCATCAATCGTTAACAATTTGTCAATTTCCTTTATTATTTGCTCTCCCCCTCCCTCGAACCATTTGAGAGTGTTTCAGACATTTTACCTCTTTGCTTCTAAACACTCCGATGTGTATCTCCACATCTAAGAACATTCTCTTACACAGTCACAGTATGGTTATCAAAAGCAGGACAATTAACAGTGATACAATACTAGCATGTAACACTGCAGCCTATATTCAAATCGCCAGTTGTCCCCAAATTATCCTTCATAGCAAACCATTTTTTCCAGTCCAGGATCCAATCTGAGATCCTGTGTTGCATTTAGGTTTTTGTTTGTTTGTTTGTTTTAATTTAGTTTATTTATTTTTGGCTGCGTTGGGTCTTCGTTGTTGAGCGCGGGCTTCTCTTTGTGGTAGCTTCTCTTGTTGCGGAGCACGGGCTCTAGGCGCATGGGCTTCAGCAGTTGTGGCTCTCGGGCTCTAGAACGTGGGCTCAGTAGTTGTGGCACACGGGCTTAGTTGCTCCGTGGCATGTGGGATCTTCCCGGACCAGGGCTCAAACCCGTGTTCCCTGCATTGGCAGGCAGATTCTTAGCCACTGCGCCACAAGGGAAGTCCTGCATTTAGTTTTGATGTCTTTATATTGTCCTTCAGTCTGGTACAACCGCTCAGCCTATCTTTGTGTTTCATGAAGTTGACGTTTTCAATAAATCACAAGCCACTTCTTAGCTCTTTGGTAAGATGTCTAGATTTGGGTTTGTCTGACATTTCCTTGTGATCAGATTCTGGTGGCAGGAATATTATAAAAGTGATGCTGTGTCCTTCTCAGTGCACGGTATCAGAAGTTCGTACACGATGTTGGTCGTCCCATTCTTGGTGATGAATTCCTTCACTTGGTGAAGGTGAATTGTGGAATCTCGGACTCACCGACTCACCAGGTCAGTGTCTCCCCTTTCTGGGCCTCAGTTTCCCTTCCTGTAAAATGGAGGTGTGGCTGACTTGAGGGTCTGCTCACACACCGAACCAGCAGACGTGTTCTGTTTAGTTCTTATGCTTGTAAAAGCATTTTGGGGGGACAGCACCCACATTTAAGATTTGGCAGATTTCATGCAAGCGCTTGGAAGAGATATTCTCTGACTGAGAATCTGGGTTTACTCAGGGTGGTGATAACAAGTGGAACTTTGCAACAGGGGCTGGGCCCCCAGAGAAATGCATTGAAAGTATGACTTCTGCCTCTAGAATGCAAGGACTTTCACAGATGAGAACAGTTCTTGGTGGTGGTGGTTAAGGGGGGTGTTTAATTCTGGGAGGGCTGGGGGGGATTGGGACCCTCTATATAGCCCTTCTCCCCTCTCCTTGGAGTCTTTCTTCAGGGGAAGGGGGCTGGGTGTGGAAGGACACGTGCCCAGTCCCAAGGTCAGGAAGCTGAGAGGGGGTTTCCATGTGTGGAGAAGCGAGATCCTTTGTTTTAGAGAAGTAAGTTACCAAGGTCAGTGCCGGGTTCAGCTTTTGAACCCGGGGATAGTTTCTCACACACAAAGAGGCACATCACCCACAGTCTGGACCCACAGGTACAAGGAGATCTTGACACACACTCCAGGCTGGTGATGGGGCTGGCACCTACACTCTCATCAAATCCTCATCAACCCATCAGCCCTCAGACGTGGGCATTATTCCCATTTTACAGATGCGGAAACGGAGGCTCGGGGCCTGAAGTCACCTGATGAAGGTCACATGGCTAGGGAATGGAAGGGCTGGATTCGAACTCAGTTCTAACTCCGGGGCCTGTGCTCTCAACGACACACCACCTGTTATCTTGCACCCTTTCCACACACACATGCATGTGCACACGCTTAGAATAATAGGCACAACCACACACAACCTTCCTGTGAGTCAAGAGGGCCCAGCGACTATGAGCGTGGGTTTAGGAGGCAGGAGACCTGGCCTTGGACGGGCAACTTGCTCTCTCTGAGTCTCAGTTTTCCCATCTGGAATATGGGTGCCATCATGGTCAATACATGGCTGCTGATATTTGCTCCCAAATTGGTCACACAGTGTGACAGGGGACCAGACACAGCCACAAAGAATCGCAGACACCATAATGCAATGGGGAGTGGGTGAGGCTCACTCATTCTACCATCACTTCTCAGGGGTCTGCTCCGTGCCAGGCAGTGTGCTGGCTGCTGTGGGTAGGGCAGCAGGAGGAAACTGTCCTCCCAGGGCTCACAGTCTGCTGGAGAGACAGTCATTGCACATGACCTTGCTCATGTGGTGGGATTATCACGTGGGAAGTTCTCACACACAGCTGCTTGCAGGGCCCAACAGTCACCCTCTGTAGTGGGTTGAGCGGTGGCCTCCCACAAAGATATGTCCCCATGCTAACCCCCCAGAACATTTAAATGTGACCTTATTTGGAAAAAGGGTCTTTGCAGATGCACTTAAGGTTAGGATCTCAAGATGAGATCATCCTGGATTACCTGGGTGGGTTTAGGGCTAAGCCCAATGACAATTGTCCTTGTAAGAGCCAGAAGAGAAGACACAGACACACAGCAGAGGAAACCATGTGAAGATGGAGGCAGAGATTGGAGAGATGCAGCCACAAGCCAAGGAATGCCAGCAGCCACCAGAAGCTGGAAGAGGCAGGGAAGGATCCTCCCCTAGAGCCTTTGGAGGGAGTGTGGCCCTGCTGACACCTTGATTTTGAACTTCTGGCTTCCAGAACTGTGAGAGAATAAATTCATTTTAAGCCATCTAGTTTCTGGCCATTTGTTACAGCAGCCCTAGGAAACCAACATGTCTTCCAAATCAGGCAGCTCTAGGGACACCATAGCCCAGAGGCAGCATCAAAAGCACTGGCACATGGTCACAAACACACACACAAAGACGCACGGCCACCTAAGTCAGGAGGGCCACGTGAACATGGGCCACCCAGTCAGAGCTGCCCCAGAAGTGCGTGTGCATGGATGTGTGTGCGTGTGTGTACACACACACACACCCCTAGCCTAGACCCAACAGTGTCTCCTAGGAAGACGTTAAGGCAGTGGGCCCCACAGATACAGCATGTTGTGGAGTCACCACAGCTGAAATGTTCACAATCACCGAGACATACAAAGACCCAGAGGCCCAAGGAGGGCCCCCCAGACTGAAAAACCCACACTCAGCATCACTCAGAAACACAAACACACAGTCACTCAAGAAGACCAATAGAATGGGACCAAGGTTGCCAACTTCTCCCAAAGGACACCCCTTTCTCCAAGGCTGGAGGCACTGGGGGCTGACATGGGGTCCAGCCCTTTCTTGGGGGTTCCAGCTTGTCCTTGCCCCGCCCCATTGTACATCCATCTTCCCTTCCCAACGGGCAAATCCCTGTAACAAATCACTTATCCATATACCCACTGTGATGTTGCTTCTCTGATCGAATAAAGACTCCCGATGATATTTACATCCTAACCCCTGGAACTCTGTGAATGTTACTTCATATGGCAAAAGGGATTTGGCAGACGTGAGGAAGTTAAGGATCTTGAGGTGGGGAGATTATCCTGGATTATCTGGGGGGAACTGGGGGAATCACAGGGTCCTCCTAAGAGGGAAACAGGAGATCAGAGTAGATGTACAGATAGAAGCAAGAAGGTGCTGTGATACAAGGAAAGGGCCATGAGCCAAGGAATGAGCCATGAGCCAAGGAATGCAGGTGGCCTCTGGGAGCTGGATAGTGCAAGGGACCAGATTCTCCTCTAGAGCTTCCAGAAGGAACCAGCTCTGCTGACACTTTGACTTTGGTCCAGTGAAGTTGATTTTGGACTTCTGACCTCCAGAACTATAAGAGGATGAATCTGTGTTGTTTTAAGCTGCTGAATTTGTGGTGCTTTGTTACCGTGGTAACAGGAAATGAATGCAAACCCTGACTGATACGTAAGAGACGCGTCCAGACAGTCAAAAATATATATGTATGTCAGCGGGCCCCTGGAGCCACTGAATAAAATGTGACACACCAAGCGCGGCAGTCACATAGAAACAATCACACGATGACCGCAGGTCTCAATGTTAGGAACACGCACAAATGCTACACGCACAGAGACCCAGAGACAACTGGCATCAGCAGTTTACCACAGGTACGCAACAGTCAGCTGTGGTACCACAGGGACCCAGAAACCACAGAATCCTTCAGAAGCACACACACACACACACACACACACATGCACACACCTAAGGTCACTATGGAATCCAACAGGGTCCTCTGGAAAGATGTCACACTTCACGTCATCCCCAGAAACAATGGCACAGTGACACAATGACAGAACATTTACAACACACCGGAAGTCCTAGAGTCGCCCACACATGTCACTGTCAGTCTGAGACTCACATGGAGTCAGCTGGATACGGCACCCAGGTGGGCACACACAGAAACACACTTCCTCCAGACCTCCTCATGAAAGACACCTAGCAAAGCCAGGGATATGGTACAAAAATAGTTTATTACAAAAGAAATCCAACCAAAAAGCCTAATAATTTACATTGATATCAGTGCCTGGCTACAGCCCATCTCTCCCTCCTTACTGAACTGGGTAAAGGCCAGAGGGGAGGGCCGTTCCTTGGTTCCACCAGCTCTGGGAGAGGAGAAGGAAATGAACGATTGGGTGACGTTCCACATGGGAGACTGGTGCCTGAGAATAATAGGGTAAGAGTCCCGGGCTGGGGGTGGGGACGAGATGGGGGAATATCCGTGCTGAGAAGAGGGGGGCGGTTATGGGTAAATATATGTGCCTCTGTGCAAATCCTGGTCCAGAAGATTGGGGGGGGGGGGCAGAGTGAGATCTTCACAGTTTCCAGGAGGGCTGACCCCATAGGGCAGTGAGGTCCCTCCTCATGAGTCCGAGATCTGCCCCCCCATCCCTCTCAGCTACCTCCTGGAGCTGGGGAGGGGGGCACCGGCCGGCCAGGGGCTCGGAGGACCCCAGCATAGGGCAGGAAGGTCGGTGGAGATGAGGCAGGAAGGAAAAAATTGGGGGGAACCATGGGGAATCCAGGGGGGTCCTTGGGGGGAGACTGGGAGGGCGAGGAGGGTGGTGATGCGGACAGAAGACCTGTGGGAAGAGAAGAGAGACGAGGGGTGAGGGCAGCGAGAGGCTGGATCCAGGGAGAAGGGGGCTGGGGACCCCCACTCCTGGGCTCTGAGGGAGGGCGGAGCTGGGCTGCTGGAAGTTGGGAGCCGGTTTCTCACCATTGGAGCTGAGGCGGCTGCTGCTCTCAGGGGAGGTGGTGGCACTCCGGTCAGGGGAGGGCTCTGGCTGGCATGCAGGAGCAGGCCGTGTGGCCTTCCCTCTCAGGATGTCGATGACCTGTGGAGCGATGGAGGGGCGGTCATCACCAGGCCACCCCTGCCCACACAGCCCTGCCTCTCTCCATCTCTTCTAGCTCACGGGGTCCCCTAGCTCAGGGAGCACCGCCTCTTTCTCAGTACGTGCAGGGGGACAAGTCACTTCCTTTCTTTGTGCCTCAGTCACTCCTTCGTCTAGAACTCACACCCACGCCCTCAGGCTCACCGGCTTGCCTCCACGCCCTGGCACAGACGCGCACACGCCCACACGCCGCATCCCCTGCACACACGTGCCCACTCACCTGTCACATCCGCGCGGACCGGCGCTCGGGCACAGACACCCCTGCAACCCCTGTAACCCCCGCCGCCACCAGCGCGCACACTCACCCGGCGGCTGCGCGCCACCATGAGCGGCGTGTCGTTGTGGCAGTTCTTGAGGCCGCTGTCGGCGCCGCTGCGGACCAGCGTGCGCACGAGCGGGAGGAGCCCGCGGCCTGACGCCGAGTGCAGCGCCGAGCTGCCCGAGTACATCTGCGCGTTCACGTTGGCGCCGTGCTGCGGGCGGGGAGGCGCGGGTCAGGACCACCGCCAGGTCCCGGTGCAGGGGGGCGGAACCCAGGGGGCGGGGCCACAGTGAGGGGCGGGGCCGGGTGTGGGGGTGGGAATCACAACCTGGGGCGGGGCCAGATCGGGGTTGGGTGATAGAAGGGTAGAAGTTGGAAACAAAGGCGGGACAGAGCGGGATTGGAGGGGGCGGCGCCGAATCAACCGGAGCTGGACTCGGCAGCCCCGGCCAAAGCAGGGGCGGAGTCAGAGAAGGGAAGGGTCCAGAGTCTGGGCCTGATCGTGGACGGAGTCGGGGCGGAAGGACGGCGCGGGGACAGGGCCAAAGCCGGAAGACAGGGTCAGCAAGACTCTAGCTGGTTGGGGCCTGGGAAGTTTTGGGGCCGGAGGAGGGATGGGAGAAGACCCGGGACTAGTTCGTAGCCTGGAGGGGTGACGTCCTAGGGTTGACAGAACGAGGCCTAGAAGGAAAGGTCGGGGCTGGAAGCGCAGCAAGAGCAAGAGCCAGAACTGGAAGGCGGCGTCGGTGGCAGGGATGGGGCGACAGCCGGTTGGTGTCAGAGGAAAGGGTGGGCGAGAGGCCACGGGCAGGGGCCTTACCCACCTGTAGCAGCAGCTGCACCATGCTAAGGCTGTTGTTTTCCACGGCGTGGATGAGTGGGGAGCGGCCACTCTTAATGTCCTGCGGCAGGGAGGGAAGGTTTTAAGCGTCTCCTAGCACTGCCCAAACAGCCGGCGGCCCGCATCCTAACCGCTTGGTCCAGCATCTCAATCCCCTTAGATTCTTCAAGCCCCACCCCACCCATTCGGGCTCTCTCCCACCCAAGCCCCGCCCCGTTGGCCCCGCCCCGTTGGCCCCGCCCCTCTCTGCTCCTCTTGGCCCCTCCCCCGGCCCAATCGCGCTCACCACCGCGTCGATGTCCGCGCCGTGCTCCAGCAAGAGCAGCACCGCTTCTTGGCACTCGGTGTTCACGGCCACGTGCAGGGCGGTGAGCCCTGAAGGAGAAGGAGACTCAGTTAAACCTGGGCCTGGGGCTTTGCAGCCTCAGAAGGACTCCAGGTCCTGCCGGACAGCCCCACCCCGCGCCCGGGTAGATGCTCACCGTCGTAATTGCGGGCCTCCAGGTCCATGGTGCCCCCGGCCGCGCTGTCCAGCAGGGCCCGCAGGCAGGCCGGGCTGCGGTGCTCGCAAGCTAGGTGGGCTGCCGTCTGGCCGTGGCGGTCCAGTGCCATGGGGCTGGCACCGGCCATCACCAGGAGCCGGACCACAGACGGCAAAGTGGTGATCACAGCCAGGTGTAGCGGTGTCTGGGGAAAAGAGACTGTGAGGGACCCGTCCCCTGCCCTGCGTCCCAGTCCTGCCTCCCTCAGAATTCCCGAGTCCTGACCCCCAGCTGTAGTCTTAGGCAGGAACCAGAAATCTGGAGCACCTCCTCCCTCCGATTCAAGAGTCAGGGCCCCCAGCTCTTCTTCCCCTAGGAAACAGGAGTCCAGGTTCCCAGGCCCCTCTTCCATTAGATCCAGGGCCCCAGGCCCCCAGCCTCACCTGCCGGAGGTTGTTGTAGATATCCAGCTCCCGGCCGCCATGCTGGAAGAGGTTGACTAGCCGATGCACAGCTGGCAGATTGCCCTGCACCACTGCAATGTGGAGTGGCCTGGGGGTGGAGGATCACAGGCGTTAGAGGCTGGTCACCTCTCACCCCCATACTCTTAGCAGTGCTAACTCCAAAATGTGCAGGATACTTTAGAAGTGTCTCTAGAATCCAACCACTGCTCCCCACCCCCACTCCCTCCATCCTGGTTCAGGCACCACCATCTCCCCTCCTGGACTGTCCCCTCCTCGCTGGCCTCCCTGCTTCCATCCTGCTCTACTGTCTGTCCCTCACATAGCAGCTAGAGGGACCCTTTTAGAACCTAAGTCAGGTCATGCCCCTTTTCTGCACAGAATCCTCAGAGTAAAGTCCTCACCATGGCCCACAGGCCCTGTGTCATCTTGCCTCCCGCTCTTCAATTCCTTTTGATATCATCTCTGTCCACTCTCCTGAGCCCACTCTGGCCACTAGCCTCCTTGGTGTTCCTCAAACATACCAAGCATGCTTGCCTCCTAGGCCTTTGCACTGGCTGTTCCCTCTGCTGGGAAGAGTCTTCCCCCCATACCTGCAGGGCTAGCTCCCCTCATTTGGGCCTCTGCTAAAATGGTACAGCAGCGGCTCCCTCCCCCTCCCCCGGCTTTATTTTCCTCCAGTTCATCACCTGACGTGGTACACTTCACTTGTTTCCTGTCTGAATCTCCCCCGATAGAATGTCAACTCCACCAGGGTAGAGCGTTTGGTGTGCTTCCATCACTGCCCAGTGCCTAGGACAGTGGCCGGTGCTGAGCAGGTGCTCCACAAACACGCCCTGAATACATGAGTCCCCCTCAACGATCCCTGGCCATCCTTGAAGCTGGTAACCACATTCCCACCCCACTCCAGGCCACAGTTTTCTCATCTGTGGAATGGGTGGGGATGAACTCGATACCATCAAGGTCTCCATCAGTGGTGACTGGAGATCACGGTCAGCCTCCATCCCAAGAGTATGTATGTGGAGGAAGTTTTGCCCAGAAGGGAGGTGGGACAAACTAGTCACTGTTTGGGAAGCTGGACTGCGCAACCCAGGCCCCCCCTCTTCTGGACTGAAGGACTCATTCCCTCAACTTCTGGGAAGGTTGTCAGCTCTCGGCTCTCTCTGGGAATTACCCTCCGCTGAAAAGAGCTGCTTGCCCAGGTCATGGGGGTGAGGTGGGTAGATGCCACCCAATGGCATCCAGCGACTGCTCCGTGTGGGCGTCCAAGGCCTGGGCTTCTGGCCCCAACTCTGAGGGCCACTCCAGCTGCAACATTCCCTGTGGGATAACTGAGGCCCTGATGAAACTACTACGTAGCAGCTCAAATTCTCCCTCTGCCCAGTCCTGTTTCCTCCATCTCTGTAGGCATTGATCTGGATAACACTTTTCAATAAACTTCCTGCCCACTTCCCAGGGCCCCCAACCTGGAAGAGCCATTTAGAGCTGAGAGCAATCTGGGACGACTGTATGGGGTGGGGGACATTGGCGCTGAGGGCACAAGGCTGACTGGAGGTACACAGTCCCTACAACCTTTCTTTAAAGGCCAATTTTCTAGAGCAACTTCTTTCTCACCCACCACTGCTTGCTGACAGACCAGGGCGTGGCTAAGAGGGGTGAACAGCGGTTCTCCAAATTGTGGAATCTGCATCCAGAATCCAGCTCCCTAGGTACTGGAGGCCGAGAAATCCTGCAGCCCTGGGGGCTTTGCCGGGGCTGAGTAGGTCAGGGTTGCAAATTGCGTTACAAGTCTCTCTAGCTGTGCGGCTAGGTGGCCCTTTACAGCCTCGGGTTTCTCCTCCGTAAAGTATAGCCTACAAGAACGCCCATCTCCCAGGAGGAGATTATGCAGGTGTAACGCTGAACCTGGATCCTGAGCCGAGAAAGCCAAATTTAAAAAGAAATCTTGGGGGAGGGGTCGGACCTGGGCCAGGGCCCCCCTTGGGAAGGGCTCCCTCCCCTCCCTGCATCTCCCAGGACGCCCGGCCTGGGTCCCCTTCGGGGCGGGCGGGGTTAAGTGAGGGCAGAGGGAGAAAATTATTTCAGAGAAACCGTCCAGGCCTGAGTTCCCATAAACGCGCGGGCCGCAGGGGGTGGGGCGGGGCTGGAGGAAGTGGGGACGGGAGGGGCGGCCCAGCCCTCGGACTTCCAGTAACAGGTCTGCTGGGCGGGGCTCGGCTTCCTGCTCCCGGGGGAGGGAAGCCTGTCCCGTCGGGGATCTACCCCGGCCACCCAGACACCCCAACTTCCATCCTCGAATAGGGCGGAGAGGGGAGCCTAACCCAAAGCGATCTAGTTACCCTGGGGGTAAGGGCCCCAACTTCTCCAGCCAGGGGACCCCTCTGGAACTCCACCCTCCAGGGCTCCGACTCCAGCTGGCTCCCTAACCCCCACCACATCCTGGCATCCATCCCCAAGATCTCTTGGGACCCGGGAATACGGTGCCCTAACTCTTTGCGGAAACGGACTTTCCCCTTCCCTCCGAGTTCTAGATCCCCAAGCTGCCCTGCCCCCTGCTTCTTACCCGCTCAGGGGTCACGGAATGCAGTACCCCAACCTCTGCTCTCTGGGACTCAGAATGCGTTCCCCCCTCTCTTGGAGACCCAGACTTCCATCTCCCCAGTGCCTCCTGACTTCTTGGTGGCGGGGGTGGGGGTGGGGGGGGGAGCGGAGGGGGCGGAGGGAGGTTGTCCGAATGCCCTGAGATCTTACTCCCTTGAATCCCTAGAAGTCCAGCCTCCCAACCATAGCTTTGCTGCTCTGGGGACCCAGACCTAGCGTGTCCCCCCTCCCCCTCCCCCGCCTGGCCTGCGCCTGCTGCCCATTCCGGTAAAGTCTCGGCCCCAGCGGAAGGGGTTAAGGTTAGAGGGAGCGCCAGGAGGGGGAGGCTGCGAGTGAGTGACGGGTGCTGACGTGGGGGAGGCAGAGCAGCTGGGCTGCGGTCAGGTTCTGCGGGAAGGGATTTCCCCCAACAGGCAGCTGAGGCAGAAGTGTTTGCTTTGGGGGAGAGCGGGGAGGGCGGGGAGGGCGGCTGGGGCGTGGGGCTGGAGACTGGTGTGCCAGGTCGCCTCCGCACCCTGCTTTCACAGGCTGCAAACAAATCACCCCTGGGGACAGATACAAATTAAATCTATTTCACTGATGACCCCAGACGTACCCAGAGTGGGCGGGAACTAGCTTTACCGAGCCCTGTATATGTATATCTCAGGCACTTTCTCCTGCTTGGGTTCACAAGGATAAGTCCATGACAACCCTGGGAGCTCTGTTCAACCAATCAAAAGCCACTCCCATGTACTGAGCACCTACTGTGTGCCCCCCGCCCCAATTCTATGCACTGTATATATGTACATCAGTGCACTGAATCCTAATTGTGATTATGAGCCCGGATTTCCAGATAGGGAAACTGAGGCTCGAGAATGTGAAGTCACCCAGGAGCCAGTGGTGGAGTCCCCCCTTTCCTTGTAGAAATAGGCTTGTCCATCCCATCTCCACCTGTGGTTTCCAGTCCCCAAACCCATTCCCAGATAATCGCTTTATAGAAATCATTTCATTTCTGCCTCACAGAGACCCTCATCTTATGCTTCCTGTTATTACAGGGGGAAACTGAGGTAGAGAGGGGTGGGAAAGTGGCCAGCTGAGATTCAAACCGAGGTCGACAGAATAACAATAACCATGGTGGTCAAGTATATGGAGTGCTTACTATGTGCTAGGCCCTCCCATGCAGGATTTCTCAGCAGCTTCATGCTGCTCAGAGGCATGTCCCTCAAACGGCAGATAATAAAACCATGAGATTTGGGAAGTCAACTTAAGGGCTCGTCAAATTAATTTAGTGGGCTATGACCAGGAAACAATGACATAAGACTAGAATAGAAAATCCCAAAGTAGATCCCAAGTCGTAAGGGTGAGCGTTGTTTTGTTCTGTGCAATTTTTATTTCAAGTTTATATGTGCGTGTCTGTGCTGGGCTTAGTAAAAAGCAATAACGATAATAATACCAGTAATTAATACATATTGAACAGTCAATCTGCGAGGCTCAGTGCTAGGGGCTTAACACGTATGGTTCGTATAATAAATCGGTCAGTGAGATGTCTTCCTCATTTTGGGATTTTGATAAAACATTTGAAGCCCATTGCTCCAAAAACAGTCCTGGGAGCTAAGTGCTCTCAGGGTGCCCAACTTTTCAGAAGAGGAAACTGAGGCCCAGAGAGGGAAAGGGGCTTGCTCAGAGTCACACAGACAGCGGTGGAGACAGGGTTCTAACTCAGGTGCAGGTAACTTGAAAGTCCACGCTGAGTGCCCCTGTGCTGTGGTGGGTGGGTGAGGTGGGTGGAAGGTTGGTCTCCCCACTCCCTACTACCCTCCATGAATGGGGGACTGTCACTCACGTGTCTCCGTCCTCATCCGCATGGGTGGCCATGGCGATGTCAGCCGACAGGGGGTGTTCCATGGAGCACACCATGGGGTACAGGGGTGTAGGCAGGTTCAGCAGAGGAAAGGGGGAGCCCATTGTCGGGGTGGGGTACAGGGACAGTAAAGGTCCTGGGAAGAGAAAGGACATGCGTGAGACCAAGCCCACAGATCCTCAACCCACCCCCCGCCTCCCGGCCTTCGCTCCTGCGTGTCACCTGCCCTTTTTCCCAGGTCCCTTTTGCATCTCCTACTGAGTCCTCAAGGCGCAAGACAAACTCCTCTACCGCATCCCTCCTCTGGGCTCCCACAGCTTCCCCCCCCACCCCCCCAGCCCTGGACACTCTCACTGTCACTTATCTTTACTTGTGTCTGATGCCCCATCTCCCACTAGGCAGAGAGTCCCTTAAGGACTGAACCCCCATCATCACTCAGCAGGGGGACCTCAGGGCCTGTTTGCTGAGTGAATCTGTGGCTGAGGGAGGTAAGGATGGATGAAGCACTGGATGTAGGGTGTGGGGTGAATGTGTACAGAGTTTGGGGAGAGAGAGTGGTGCCAGAAACGTGTTCAGATCAAACTGTTGGAAGGGACCATGGTAGCAGGCAAATCCATATCCACCCATCACACAGATGGGGAAAACTGAGGCCCAGGTTCTCATCAGGGGAATAGGAAAAAGGAGAAGGCTGTGACAGGCCTCCTGATGCACAGCTTGAAGCTGTACTCTGAGGGGGTGGAAGGTGCAGAAACTGGGCAAAGGTCTGGAGGCACTAGACATGGGGTCTCTGCAGCTCTGGGGGTCACTCTGAGATCGTGAGGTGGGCACAGCTGTGGGAGGGGCCACCCCCTCCTGGAGGTCAAGGATGGAGACAGGATCGGGAAAATGGATTCTGGCCTTCTCTGTCATCTCCTGGTCCTTGGGGGCTCCCATTCCTGAACCCCCAAGTTTCCTGGTTCTTGCATGTCCAATACCAGGCCTTGACACCCTGAGGCCTTCTGCCCAGAGACCCCTGAATCCTTCTTCCTGGCTCTAAATCCTTGAGTCCCAGAACTCCCCAGTCCTGCCCCCAGTTCTTAGACTGAGCCCAAGCCCCCTAAGGCCACCTGACCTTGTGACCCCAGCGAAGACACTGATCACTTGCAAGCAGAACTGGGTGCTCAGAACCCCAGATCTCTGTCCTGCTGGCTCCTTAAAGAACCCTGGTATCTGGATCGGTTTCCTTGGGTCCTTGTGATCCCAGATATCGGGGTGCTCAGAACTCCAACGCTGTTCTCCTAATTCCCATCGTCTCCCGATATCTTGGCTCCCGAGATTTTGACATCCGGGGATCCTTAATATCTGTCTCCTTAGAACCCCAATCTCTGTTCCCCTGACTTCCTTTGACCCCACATATAGTTCGGGATGCCAAGAACCCCAGTTTCTTGGGTCCAAGTACTGATTCCTTATAACCCTAGATATCTGGGTTCTGAAGAGTTTATAATTCTGTGTACCTGGGGCTTGATTCCCTGAGAGCCCGTTTCTGTACTGCTGGGCACTGTCTCCTAGCTCCCTATATGTGGCGCTCGGACCCTGGGCTCTACCCCTCAGGGCCCCCTGACACCCAGCCTTCCTACAACCCCGATATCTGTGTCCCAAGGCACTGCTCCCTGAAGCTCCCATATCTGCACCCCTGGGACCTCAGGCTGTGCGCCCAGCTCCCCAGGAACCCCATATCTGTGCCCTTGGGACCTTGGCTTCTGTCCCTCAGCTGCCCGAGGCCCCGTATATTACGTCGGAGCTCTGCCCCTGGCTCCGGTAGTGACCCCCTGCACTGCCTGGCCCCCACCCGGCCATGACCCGCGGAAGCCACTCACCCTGGTAGTAAATTGCTTCTGGCCGGGCCAGGCCGTGGCGGGGCGCAGGCACCGCTGGCGTGTCTGAGCCACCGCGGAGGGGATCCGGGGGGACGACGGGGCCCGCAGCGCCGCGGGGGGCGGCGGGCTCCGGGGAGGGCGCGCGCAGAGGGCGCTTGCGGAGCGGCAGCGCGGCGCCTGGGGGTCCGGCGGCCTTGGGCCGGGTACGCAGGTCCACGGGCCCCTCGTCCATGGTCCCCGCGGGGCATCGGGGCATGGGGCCGCCGGGGACGGCGGCCGAGCGGGCGGCCGGAGTGCGGCTGGGCTCGGCGGCACGGGAGGGTGGCTGCGCCGAGCGCCGGGACTTCCCCTGCCGCCGGCTGAACTGAAGGGACTTTTGTCGGCCCGGGCGGTGCCGACCGCCCGCCTCCCCGCCCCCGGCCCCCCCGGGGCCACCCGTCCGCCCCAGGGGTTTCCTGGACCCGTCGCCGCTCCCGCCGTCCCGCGGTGCAGCCTGCAGAGCGCCCCGCCCGCGCCGCGCCCCGCGCCCGCCCCCTCCCAGCCCCGCGGCGCCCGGAGCGGCCGGGCCTTGGCGGGGGGCGGGGGGGTGGGTGGGAAGAAGGCGGGGTCGCGGGTTGCGGGGTCCCCACCCCTGCGGCTGCGGGCGTCAGGCTCTGTCTCCGCGTTTTTGTCTTTCTGGCTATAGGCCTCTGTATCTCTCAGTCTGTAACTCTCTCTCTCTGACTTTCGGGTCTGGATAGATGTCTCTCTATCTCTGCGTCTCTGTTCTCAGTGTCTCTGTCTCTATCGTCTCTTTGCTTCCCTCACCATCTATCTCTCTGTCACTCGAGTGCTGTCTGCTTCTCAGCCTCTCCCCCAGGGAGGCAATTCCCTGAGGTCCTGGGGTCGCTAAGACGCGGGTTCGATTCCCGACTCCTACTTCCTCGCTGGGTGACCTTGACCAGGCACTTCCCTTCTGTGAGCCGTTTCCTCCTTTGTGGGAGCGAAAAGACGCACCCGGAGCAGGGACTACGCTCCGCAGGCGCCCAGGCACTACCCCTCTGCCTGCCCTGCCCCCATCTCTGCCTCCTCCCTGTGCCTCCTCAGCTTTGGGTCTGAACTTCGCTGGGGGTGGTGTTCGGTGGGGAGTGCGCAGGGAAACAGTGAACGTGTCTCTTCCCGGCGGGGTCCCTGCACCCAGCCGGAGCCGCTGGGCACAGGGTGGGTGCTCCGGGAATCCTCGATGCACAGAGAAAGAAAGAGACGTGGCGAAAGGGGCATGGAGGTCGTGAGAGACTAAGGAGGAGGGAGACGGGGACATAGCAAGAGCCGCAGGGCCGCAAGACCAGAGTCACAGCGACCAAAGCCCGGGCCCAGGAGGCGGGGGCTGTCTGGCTCCCCTTCTGCCCCACGTCCCCCTCCCATCCCGGGCGGGGTTGGTGGGTGGGGAACAGGCCAGGCTGGTTGGGGGCATGACTCAGAGGCCGGCAGGAGCTGCGGGCGGCTGGGCGGGGTTGGGTAAAGGGGGGAGGGAAGGGCAGAGGCGGGCTTCTCCCGTGTCCCCTCCCCGGCCGCCCTTCTCCCCGCCCCGGGGAGGGGCCCCAGTCGCGCGGGGCTTTCCCGGATTTCCCTGGAGGCGGGGCCGTCGCTGGGGTTGAGTGCCGGTCACGGAGTTACGGGAGGCGGAGCGGAAGGCCTTGGGGACCTGAGGGGACGAGGGAATGGGTGCTGCACCCCGGCTCTGTCCAGGCGGCTCGCAAGGTCTCCCCGGTTCTGTGTGTCTCCCCATGTCTCTGCATCTCCATCCCTAGTCTCCCTCTCTCTGTCTCCAGCCCCGTCCCATATTTTTGTCTCCCGATCTCTGGCTGCGTCTCGTCTCCCCTTCCTGGGACCCTGAAAATGGGTGTGGGCCCCCGGTTCTCAGAAAGGGACTTTGCCCAAGACTGGGGCCCCACCCCGGTGGATCGTTACCGGGATGTGAGGAGCATCTGTGGGCTGACAGAAGCCTCGCCCTTTTCCCCCTTCTCTCCTTTCTGCCTCTCTGGATCTCCTCCTCGGCCCCCTGTAATGGGAGAGCATCTGGGGGCAAGACCTGGGTTCAAGTCCCACTTCCACCCCTTGTTGACAGTGGACCTTAGACAGGTCATTCCTCTTGAGACTCAGTTTGTTCTTCTGGAAAATGGGGCTGCTGTCACCCCCTGCCCGCAGAGTTGTGGCGACAAGGGAAGAGGTGAGGGAATTAGGGTGGGAAGTCTGGGGTCCCCGCCTACCCAGCCCTCCCCTCTCGGGACTCTCAAACACAGGGACGGGCTGGGATGTAGAACACGACCCTGCTGTACAGAGGGCAGCTGAGCCTCGGAGCAGCGGGGCTTGTCAGGGTGACGACCCTAGGAAGTAGCGCTGGACGGCGGCCCGAGGCCCTCCCACTCCCCGGCTGCCTTGCGGCCGGTGGAGAAATGGCTCTGGGCCCAGACAGGGGGAAGGGGGTGTCTGCGCTCGGCCCACGGGGGCTTGGAGGGGCTGAGAGAGAGGGCGCTGGGGGTTCTGAGTCTGAGGATGGAGGAGGGATAAGAGAGTCTGAGGGAGGAGGGTCTGAAGGAGGAAGACAGGTCTGAGAGAGAAGTAGGTTGTCTAAGGGAGGGGAGAGGGTCTGAGGGAGAGGGAGAAGGTCTGAGGAGGTCTGAGAAGGACCAAGTGAGGACAGTGGTTCCGAGGGAGGAGGAGAGAGTGGGGGGCGGCGTTGGAGGGTGAAGGATCTGAGGGAAGAGGAGGCTTGAAGAGGGTCTGAGGGTGGAGGCAAATTCTGAGGGAGGAGGGGCAGTTTGAGGAGGGCCCCCTCGGGGCGGAGGGAAGAGCTGCGTGCTTGGGGAACCAGCAGGGACTGAGGGGAGGGAGGAGAGGGGAGGCCTGGAGTCAGCCCCGCCCCGCAGCTGTCTCTGATTTCCCAGAATCTTCTGCTGCTCAGGAAAGTCCCAGCTCCCACAGCTGCCTCCCTCCAGTGTCGGGAACGGAGTGATGAGGGACCAGGATGGCTCTCCCCCCTCCTTTCTTGCTCCCTGCGCCCTCGGTGGGAAGGACCAGGGTCTCCCCTCTCTGGGCCTGGAGCTCTGGAGGTCCCCCACCGGCAGGGGCGGCCCCTGGATGAGTCCCAGAAACTTCCCAGAGAAGGCCCGGAAGTCCTGCCTGGTGTCTAACCACTTTCCCTCACACAGGCCACCCTTTGTACCTGTTCAGATCTCCTGCCTCCTGCTGCTTCTTCTCCCCTTGTCCTTCCCCAGACGTCCCTGGGGGAGGAAGGGCCACGATTATACCTGTTCAAGGTCCCAAGAGGGAAATGAAGTCCTAGCTAGAAGGCTGTGATCCTGGAACAGCTTTCTTGCTCTTGGTTGGGGGGGGGGGCGGGGTGAGAGCTCAGTTTCTCCTAAGAGGAGAAGATTGGGCTGGTCAGACCCTAAGTTCCTATTGGCTTCATTCCTGGGCCTTGTCCTCTTTGCTTCTGACTGAGGCCTGGGTATAAGTCCTGTCTCAGGCTCTCATTAGCTTTGTGACTTGCAGCAGTTATTTAACGTTATGGAGTCAGCTTCCTCATTGATAAAACAGACTAAATCAAGAAAATACGCTTCCATTCTGTAGGTCCTGAATTATAAAGTGCTCAATACAATGTAGCGGCTATTGTTATTCTTCCTGTTATAACCATTCTTCCTGTTATAACTTGGCATAGGAATAATAACAATTATTATAATCAATTAACCCAAATTTTCAACCGCAGGACCCATTTCATTGAGGAAATTAGGATTCAACATGCTGGGCTTAGAGACATGGGTTTGAGCCCTGGCTCTGCCATGTGCTGGCTGTGTGACCTTGGATAGGTAGCTTTCCCTCTCTGTGCCTTTGTCATGACTTTACGGTTGGGGATGATAACAGCTTCTGCCTCCCAGGACTGCTGAGCAGTTTGAGACCAGGTGTGCAGAATGAATGGCTGAATGAATGAATGATATCTGTTCTCGTCTCCACGTAGCCTGCCTTCACCCACCAGGCCAGGTCTTTCTTGTCACCGTTTTCCACCCAGAGATGAGACAAGATGGACATATTCAGTCTGGCTGAGCTCCCACTAGGAATTGACCCACTTCATTCTCTTGACACCTTGTGAGGAAAAGTCAACGAAAATCCCTATTTTACAGAGAAAGAAACAGGCACAAAGGAGTGAAGTCACTGCCTAGGGAAATGTGAGAGACAGGGGGAGTCATGTTTTTAAGCCAGGTCTCTGTGACCCCAGCATCCCGGTTGCTGCACCACTTACCTGGGAGGGGTGGTCATTAGTCCCAGAGACCACAGGCCTTCCCTCTCGGCTCTAATTCCAGACACTTCCTGGGAAGAAATGGTTTAGATGGGGAAACTCAGGCACGGGAGAGGCAAGGTCACGTGCCCTAGGGTCTACAGTCTTTCTACAGTGCTCTTCTGCAGGCCAGGGAGGGTTGAGCCAACGGAGAGAAGGTCACATTGCAGCAGGAGGGAATCAAGTTAGTTTTAAGAGAGGCTTGGGGAGAGCAAGTGAATTTTGCAGACAGAGGAAAACAGAGACGGTGAGCAGGATGGGAAGGGACTTGCCCAAGGTCACACAGCCTCCCGTCTGGGCTCTGGGCTGCAAGTCCACCCTGGGTTGGCAGACGGCTCTGTTCTCCGAGGCTCCACCCCACCCCCAGGGGTGAATGCACGCCAGCTTCCTGGAGCATGCCCTGCACCTTCTGGTTCCTCCCCACCCTGGGGCCTTGGAGGCTACTGGAATCCCTGGCACTAGGCAGGATCAGCCCATCTGGGGCTTGGGCCAAGACTTAATCTTCCCCTTTCTCCCTCTTGCTGGGTCTGCACGCACTCCGCTGAGTCAGAGGATTGCAACATCCTCTCCAGGCGGGCTTTGAGACTGGACACCCTCCCCGGCATTCACTGCTTTGATCAGACAGGGGCAATGTGGTGGGAGAGGTTTGCGGATATCAGCATCTGCCCTGGGCGGGGGTAGGGGGGGTGGTGTTCTGGGAAGGTCAGGTGTAGGGCAGAGGGGTCCCAGTGTGCTGATGGTGGACAGTCAGGAGGTATAATGCTGAGCCTCAGTGTCCTCATCTGTAAATGGGGCTCACTCTTGAATTGTGTGGGTTCAAACCCCAGCTCTGCCACTTAGCAGCTGTGTGACCCTCGGCAAGTGACTTACCTTCTCTGAGCCTCAGTTTCCTCATCTATAAAATGGGGTAAAACCAGTGCACGTCTCACAGGATTGGTGTGAGGGTCAAACGAATTAACACACGTTGGCACAGGCTGGCGTGGAGTAAGTTGTCAGTAAATGGAAGCTGTTATTTTCAAATGATTGCTGTTATTAATATAGGGTATGGGAGGGCTGCCACAGAGGCATGCTGCTTGGATCCTCTTTTAAGAAAGGACTTGTGGGGCTTCCCTGGTGGCTCAGTGGTTGAGAGTCTGCCTGCCAGTGCAGGGGACACGGGTTCGAGCCCTGGTCTGGGAGGATCCCACATGCCGCGGAGCGGCTGGGCCCGTGAGCCACAGTTCCTGAGCCTGCGCGTCTGGAGCCTGTGCTCCGCAACAGGAGAGGCCGCGATGGTGAGAGGCCCGCGCACCGCGATGAGGAGTGGCCCCCACTTGCCGCAGCTGGGGAAAGCCCTCGCACAGAGGCGAAGACCCAACACAGCCATAAATAAGTAAATAAATAAAATAAATAAACCCAAAGTTAAAAAAAAAAAAAAGTAAGCTGAAATATTTAGTTTAAAAAAAAAAAAATCCGGGAAAGAATAGAGAAACTCTAACTCCTATAAGTGAATATATTTAAAAAAAAAAAAGAAAGGACTTGTGGCCCAGCTGCCAAGGTGTGCAGATGGCTAACAGTTGGCTCCTTCAACTTGGTCTGCCTCAGCTTGCCAACTGGGGACATGGTCTCCTGGGCAGCCTCTGGCCTTGACAGAGCCAGGCAGGGTCGGAGGGTCTGGCCATTTCCACCCACTGTGGGATTCCTCTCATGGGCAGTCTTTGCTTCAGGGGCTCCCCCTGGGGCTGGCATCATGGCCTGGTGGTCCCCCTCCCCAATTCTGCTTCCCCCACCCCCTTTTCTCATAAACATTTTGCCTTCCTAATTGTAAGCGTCTGCTTTCTGGGGGACCCCATCCACAACAATGGGCTTTGGAGTCAGGCAACCTGAGTGTGAGTATCAGCTCTGCCTGAGTGGCTTTGGAGTGGCGTCTGATCGCTCTGGGCCTCAGTTTCCCCCTCTGAGCCATGGGGATGAAAACATAATGTCTGAGAGGATCCAGTGAGTTAGCAATAGCGCCTTCAGCACTGCTGTCTCCGTCATCCTCATCTGTAAGGAGTGAGACGAATCGAATCTGGGTCTACCTTCCACTCTGCCAGTTTCCAGCCCTGTGGCCCTTGCCAAATGCTTTGCCCTCTGAGCCTGGTCTGGCCCTCTGGGTCCTGCCTCTTCCATCAGACCAGCTCACTGAGTGGTGTAGCTTGAATCGGCCATCTTACTAGGAGCACTTAATGAGATTAAGTCTTGTCCCCGGTATTAAAGGGCAAGCTATGAATTACCCAGGAAGAAGCCGGTGCCTGCGTCACCCATCAGCCTAGCCACTCCCTGAGACGGATGACCCTCCCTGGATGAACCCCCTCCTGCCCAAGCCCACCTTCCCAGGGCAGAGCACAGAGCCCATCTCTGAGGAAGGGACGGCACCTTCCCTGAAGAGCTGGCCTTTTCCCTGGAAGTCGGTGCCTCCCCAGCCCGAGGCCATAACCTCCCCTGCAGCCACCACAGCTTAAAAACACAGATGCGAAAGTTCCCCAGGCTCCTGGGAAAGCAGGTCACGCCAGGCCCTTCCTCATTTGAGCAGGGGCCCCGGCGGACTCACCTTCCCCGGCCCCAACCGCTGTCCCAGTCGGGGCCACCCCTGCCCTGCAGCACTTTCCCACAAGAGTGAGGACCGGGCGGGCGTGTCTCCACTACCCCTCCTGCCCCGTGGAATCAGGTCACAGGCTGGGAGCGAGCGAATCACTGCACTGAAGTCTCCCAGCTGCTCAACCCTGGGCAGGCTCGGTTTCTACACCTGAAAGCCTGGGGCTGGTCACCTGAAGCCCTGGCTCTGGGCTGGCTGGTGACAGCTGGGGTACACGGGACCTCTTACTGTCTGGTTCTGCGGGAGGTGGGAGTGAGGGTTGGCCTGTGGCATCTCCTTTGGACATTACCCACTTCTGAACTTGTCACTTTGGCCTCCTGTGGTCACACGGTCACAGGACATTCGTTCACTTCTGGGAAAATCAAATTGTATCATGTGTTTAAGATCCTAAATTCTCTTCTTGTGGCTTCTCACCGCACCCTCCTGCCCCAGCCTCAGGAATTTTGCCCCCTGGAGAACCGAGACATCTGAGGAACGGAGAGGTGTGGAATCGTGGGATGAAAAAGAATATATATTTTAAAATTATGGACCATAATGTGGAGAATTGCATGACATAGACTGTCCCATTTTGTGAACAGTTAGGCTCAGAAATGGTTCTGCCAGTCCCTCAGAAGCCTCTTCAGGCCTCTTCCAAATCAGAACTCTCTCTCCTCTCCCTCCTCTCAAGGTAACTCATTCTTTTTTTTTTTTTTAGATTTTTAAAATTTTACTTATTTATTTTTGGCTGCATTGGGTCTTTGTTGAGGTGCTCAGGTTTTCTCTAGTTGCGGCGAGCAGGGGCTCTAGGTGCATGGACTTCAGTAGTTGTGGTTTGCGGGCTCAGTAGTTGCGGTGCACGGGCTTAGTTGCTCTGTGGCATGTGGGATCTTCCCGGACCAGGGCTCGAACCTGTGTCCCCTGCATTGGCAGGCGGATTCTTAACCACTGCGCCACCGGGGAAGCCCAAGGTAACTCATTCTTTTATGCTTTTATTGTTTTCCTTTTACTACCTGTGAATACACACTTGACCAATACAGTTTTGAATTTATTTATTTATTTATTTTGCAGGACTGAAACTGTCTTTATTCACATAAGACATGGTTGTGTACATAGAAAATCCCATATCTATGAAAAGCCACCATAATAATTCAGCAAGTCTTAGAATATTAGGTCAATTTACAAACATCAACTGTATTTCTTTTCTTTAATTTTTTTTTTATTATTTAAAATATTTTTAATTTAAAAAAGTTTTTTATTTTATATTGGAGTAGAGTTGATTTACAATGTTGTCTTAGTTTCAGGTGTACAGCAAAGTGATTCATATATATATATATATATATATATATATATTCTTTTTCAGATTCTTTTCCCTTATTGGTTATTACAAAATATTGAGTATAGTTCCCTGTGCTATACACTAGGTCCTTGTCGGTTATCTATTTTATATATAGTAGTGTGTATACGTTAATCCCAAACTCCTGATTTATCCCACCCCTACCCCCATCCCCACAGTTTTGAACCTTAGGTCTGGCTTCTTGTACTCAATCTTATTACGTCTGTGAGGTTCACTCATATTCTTACGTCTGTTGGATTGCCTTCATTTCCATGACAGTGTATCACTCTCTTGCATGGAAAACCACAGTTTGTGAATCCATTCTCCTGTTGATGGGTTTATGAGTGGTCTCCAGATTCTGCCTCTTTTGACAATGCTGTGTGCCTCTCCTGGCACCCATGAGTACACGCATTTTCCCCCAGAATCCAAGAGTGGAATTGTTGGGGCATAGGGTGTGCAGATGTCTAGCTGTGGAAGATACAGTCAGACAGTTTTGCACCAATTTTCACTCCCATCTCCAATGTCGGCTGTGAGTTCTCCTTGCCCCACATCCTCGTCAGCACTGGATCTGGCCAGACTTTGCAAATACGAGTCATCCCGGTATTCGTGCCTGTGTGTGAATCTCATCGTGGTTATAATTTGCAATTCCTCGCCCTTTAATGAGGTTGAGTCCACTGTCCACTTGAATCCAAGCACACAGAATCTTTAGGACAAAAAAACTCTAGCTCCTTAGATAAACCATAATGGAAAAGAATCTGGAAGAGAATATATATATATGTGTAACTGAGTCACTTTGCTGTACAGCAGAAATTAACACAACATTGGAAATCAACTATACTTCAACTAAAAACAAACAACAGCAGCTCTGGGACCTGAGAATCTTAGGGGCAAAGAATTCTAGAGTCCCAGACTTTTAGGAACAAGGCATTCCAGAATCCTGTGCCTCAGTTTCCTCGTTTGAGTAATGGGGATTGCTCATGTCTTTAACTCGTAAGGTTGGGGACAGGATTAAAGTACATAGTGAACGCTCAGGAAGTGTGGTTTCCCCTAAGGCAGGAATTTCATCCATTTTGTTCTTTTCTGTGTTTGTCACCTCACACAGGATAGAGGCTCAATAAATATTTACTGAATGAATGAATCTGAGACTCCAAGGATCAAAGATAAGTTGCCATTGTGGAACTTTAGGAGCAAAGACGAACAGAATTTAAGAAATGAAGAATGATCAGGTCAGAGAGTCTGAGGAACTAAAGAATGATCAAAAAGCATCTTTGGCAAACCTAAGACTCACTGTTTTCATGCTTTAGAAACAAGGAAGCTCCACTGGCAGAGGCCTCCTAGCTCTTGGAAGGGTCTCAGGTGGGACCTAAAAGACAAGGCCTCTGCCTTCTCATCCTACTTGTACCTGCTCCTCCATGTGGCTCTGACAGCCACCTGATTCCCATCGCTTCCACTCACCCTTCCGGCCTCTTCCCGCCTCGTCCTCCTTGCACACATGGATGGATCTTGAGAAAGCTATTCCCGCCTGGGGCGAGAGTGGGAGAAAGTCCAGGCTCCTGCCCCAGAGGCCCTGAACCAGGCACCGCCTCCCTCCTGCCTTATCTCCCGCTGCTCTGCCCTCACCCACACCCCAGCTTTCAGCAACGGCCTTTCCCCTCACCCTCCTGCCCACACACGCCCCTTTCACTTCAGCCTCAAAAATCCGTCTCTTGCACTGAGATCCAAACCAGGGCACACAGCAGGTGTTCAATCAACATATCAGGGCTCAGCTCTGGCAGCCTGTCCTCCAGGAAGCCCTCCCTGATTTCTCTCCGTAGGCTGGGTCGTGCCCCCCTCTGGATTCCACAGCCCAAGTCCCAGACGTTCCGGGATGTCACTGTCTCGGGGCAGATCAACCTCCCCTACGTGTGAGCCTGTGAGGGCAGGCCAGGGGCTGTACATACCCAAACTCTTTCCCGAACAGCTGAGACTGAAGGGAACTGATCTGTCAGCTCCATCTGACTATTGAAAAAGACTTTCTTACAATGCCCTGAATTGTGCACCCCTGATGCCATCCCTCTGGGACCCGGGGATGGCTCTCCTCGCTTTTCTAGGTCAACAAGGAGTGCCCAGTGGTTCAAAGGGACTCAGGTAAGGTCTGACAGTGCTCAGACCGGGACCCTGCACTCCTGAGACACAGGAGCCGTTGTCAGCGGCTCAGCTGTCTGACCCCAGTTTCACCCTAAAGCCTTATAAAGCCCTTCTGTTTTGTTTGTAAACATTTCCTGCGTGTACTTGTGTACCTGTGTACCCACGGTGAGACCGGAGACCTCAGCACCCACCGCGTCCCCAAATCCCTCCTCCTTCACCGGAGGCACAGAGAGGTTAGGGGCTTTGCCTAAGGTCCCACAGCCAGGGAAGGGCAGCGGGAGATAGGATTTTGAAAACCTTATTGAGGGGACTTCCCTGGTGGCGCAGTGGTTAAGAATCCGCCTGCCAATGCAGGGGACACGGATTCGAGCCCTGGTCCGGGAAGATCCCATATGCCGTGGAGCAACTAATCCCATGCGCCACAACTACTGAGCCTGCGCTCTAGAGCCCGCGAGCCACAACTACTGAGCCCACGTGCCACAACTACTGAAGCCCGCATGCCTAGAGCCTGTGCTCCACAACAAGAGAAGCCACTTCAATGAGAAGCCCGAGCACCGCAACAAAGAGTAGCCCCCGCTCTCCACAACTAGAGAAAGCCCGTGGACAGCAACGAAGACCCAATGCAGCCAAAAAATAAATAAATAAATAAATAAAAAAACAAAAAAACAAAAAACCCAAACCTTATTGAGGTGTAATTTACAATACAATAGATACAATAGAATGCACTCATTTTAGGTGTGTACCAGGGACGAGTTCTGATAAAAGTTTATAGTTGTATTATCGCATCACAAGCAAGATGTAGGACAGTTCCATCGCCCCAAAACTACCCCTGTTCCCCTTTGCAGTCAAACCTTCCCTTCATCCCCAAACCCTGGCAGCCACTGGTCTGTTTTTTATTCCTATAGTTTTGCTTTTCCAGAATGTCATATAAATGGGATCATACATTATGTACCCTTTTAGAAAAACTCATGAAAGAATTTGCATACAGTAAAATTCACTCTTTTCTCTGTACTGTTCTATATAAGCTTTCTGACACTCATGCAGTAGTTACCGCCAGAATCAAAATGCAGATGGTTTCCATTACCCCCAAAATCCCCTCCTGCTGGCCCTCTGTGGTCACACCCTTCCCCCACCCCACCCTCACAACCGTAGATCTGCTTTCTGTCACTATCGAGTGGCCTTTTTCAGAATGTCTTGTAAATGAAATAATAGAGACTTCTGAGTCTCCCTTCTTTGGCTCAGCTTAATGCATCTGCGATTCATTCAGGTTGGCATATCAGAAGCGTGTTGCATTTTATTGCCACGTGTGGATAGATCACAGTTTGCTTCTCCATCTACCAGCTGAAGAACTTCTGGGCTGTTTCCAGCTGTTGGCGATTCTGAAGAGAGCTGCTAGAAACATGTGCGTATAGGTTTTTTTTGTGTCCAGAGGTTTTTATTTCTCTTGGGTAAGTACCCAGGAATGAAATTGCTGGGTCATATGAGAAGTGTATACTTAACCTCTGGGGAGATTGGCAAACTGTCTTCCAAAGTGGCTACTCTGGTTTGCATGCCCACCAGCAGGGCGTGAGAGATCTGATTGCAGAACCACGATGTGAATCCGCCTCTGAGACGATCTGAGCTCTTGGCCACCAAGCCACACCGCTCCTGGAAAACAATGATTGCAACAAAAGCTCTTTCCCCCTTGGTCACCACGCATGCAGTTGCTTAAAAAGAGAAAAAGAATGAGGAAGTGATTCTGGACTGATGCGGTGTGATCCCCTTGATGTATTGCTGCGAGGAAAGTGCAGAACAGGATAAGAGTGTGTGCCATTTGTGGAAAGAGGGGAGGGGGAGGACATATGTCTACATGTTTTCTTGTCTGTACGTAGACTATCTCTGGGATAAAACACAAGAAACTGGGAGGTGGGAACAGCACTGGGGAGGGGCAGGGCAGGGGTCATGGTGGATAGGCCACTTCTCACTTCCATTTTGTGCTTTTTGGATTTTGAAACTTGTGAATGTCTTACAGGTTCAAAATAGATGCATGCAACCCATTTACTCCACCAACAGGTATTTCAGGCCTTGCTCTAGTGGTGAACAAATAAGGTCTGGTGCTTGGGGAGTTGGAGTCTAGTTCTCAAGACAGATTGTCAGTAAGACAAGGAAAATATAGACAATGTCAAGTACTTGCTGTGGAGAAAAATAGCTGTCAAGGGACTGGGTTGGCGGGGGAGAGATGGGCAGTGGTTTGAAGTGTTTTTTAAATCCAGAGGCCCATATAAGGAGTGACATTTGGGAGGGGAGAGAAGGAGCCATATGGGCATCTGGGGGAAGAATGTTCCAGGCTGAGGGGAGAGAAGGAGCCATATGGGCATCTGGGGGAAGAATGTTCCAGGCTGAGGGAACAGAAAGTGCAAAGGCCCTGAGGTGGATTGTGCTGGCTGTTTGAGGCCAGTGTGGCTGGAGTCCAGTGAGCAGGGGGGGAGAGTAGAAGTGAGACTGGGGAGATGAGGGCAGGAGGGAGGGTTGAACAGATCATTTGGGTCTTGTGGTTCACTACAGGGACTTTGGCTTTTACTCAGAGGGACCTGGGAGCCATGGGAGGGCCCTGAGCAGGGGATGGACGTGATCTGACTGAGGATTTAACAGGGTCCCTCTGGCTGCATGTGGGCGGGGGGCAAGGACAGAGGCAGGGAGTCCAGTGAGGAGAAGACTGCAATGGTCCAGGCCATAGGCGTGATGGTGGCTGGACCAGGATGCAGGCAGTGGTGATGGGGAGAAGTGAATGAATTCAGAGGCTATTTTGAAGGTGGACACCCTAATACATCTTATTTCTACCTGTGATAGGGGCTGTGTGGAGAGGAACAGGGAATCAGGAGAGGGAGAAATGAGAGGACCAGGCCTGGTTTGTGGAGACTGGGGAAGACATCCTTGGGGCCTTGATGTTTCACCTGAGACCTAAAGCAGCTGGGGAAGTGCTTGAAAGAGGAGAACACCAGGATCTTTTAGAAAAATAGAAAGGAGGGTGGAGACAAGCAGTGGTCAGGTCACACAGTGCCCAGTAGGCCTGGAGCTGAGGTGCAGCCTTTGGGCTTTCTCCTGAGAGTACTGGGGAGCCATAGCAGGTTCTAAGCAGGGGTCAGGGTTGAATTTTGTTTTGTTGTATGGTTTTTTTTGGCCAAACTTCGAGTGGCTGGTGGGATCTCATTTCCCCGACCCGGGATTGAATCTGTGCCCCTTGCAGTGGAAGGGTGGAACACTAACCACTGGACCACAAGGGAATTCCCAAGGATTCAGTTTTGGAAAGACCCCTCTGGCTGTGCGGGGGGACCAGCTGTGCCTCAAGACAGCAGGTGGCTTGGGTTGGGAGGGTATGTGAAGGAGGAGTGGAGAGGATCAATTCCAGAGATTTAGGAGGCAACCTCCTGGGGAAGGCAGATGGTGGGGTCCATGCTGACTTCCGGGGTCACCATGCCACTGTCCCAGGGGTTTCTCACGTACGAACTCAGCGAGTCTTCACAACCACCCACAGAAGCATCCTCTTTTCACAGCTGGGGAAACAGGCTTGGAGAGGCTGCAAAGTTCCCAGTCCAAGGCCACACAGTCGGGAAAGGGTGGGGAGAATTGAACCCACACTCTTTCCCTCCACGAGGCCAGGATGAGGCCCTGCCCATCCCCCACCCACCCTGCTGCCCTCCAGGGGCGTCCTCTGGCGGGGTTAAGCCGCCACCTCTCCCTCCCTCCGCAGCCTGAGCCCCAAGCCCAGCTCTGGACTTTATCCCCAGCCGTCTGCCCGCGCCAATAAAAGGCGGGCAAGCAGTGCAGGGGCCTGCGGGCAAAATTCCCCTACTCCCAGTGCCAGGGGAGTTACCCAGGGCGCGGAGGGCAAAGGGTAGGCGCGGAGAAGGGGGTAAAGGAGGAAGGCGAGCGTCTGCAGCTCGACTGGGCTGTGCTGCCTTGCTGCTCTGTGCCTCAGTTTACCTCTCGGTAAAATGGGCATGGCTCCTTCGATGGACGGAAGAAGGACCTGCAACAACAGAGGAATCTTCCCCTCTGGTCTAACTGGGAGCCAAAGTTTCCCAAGTCTGATGCCGAAGACAAGGAGCTCCAGCCTGCTGGGGACGATAAAGCACTCCCATCAAGTCTGATGAGAAAGACAGGATTTCCCAAATAAGATAGAGAAGATAAGTCCCATTTCCCTGGATGGAGAACAGGTGTCTAGTCTGATTTTCTAGTCTGCTGGGGGAAGGTAAGGAGGGCCCATTCTGATGTGTGAGATGATGAGTTTCTAATCTGAGGGAGGAGACAGGTAGCCCCAGTCTGATGGGGGCGGTAAGAATCCCCCCACCCCTCCGTGATCCCGAAGCGGGAAACAAGAGGCTCCAGTCTGAGCTTCCAACATGACGAGACATAAAGAATGTCTGCTGCAGCTCAGCCAGCTCTTTCCTGAGTCCCTGGATTCCAAGCAGCACCTGAATGCTTGAAATGCCACCATTAGCAAGCCCCAGCTCTGGAGGGGGCCAGGACCAAGGGACACAGAGGCAAAGGGCATGTAGGATTTGCTCCTCGGACCCAGAGGCAGTTCTGCTGGGCTCTGGGCCTGACCCCCCCTATGTGAGCTCAGATCTGGCTGGTGGGATCCTGGCGCCACCTAGTGGTTGCTTCGGACCAGGCCTCCCATTCAGAGCTGGAGGAGAGCCCCCAGAAGGTCAGGACTCCCTCCTTCAGACCTCCTCCACACCCCCGGAAAAAAGAAACCCGTCTGTGATTCTGAGGCTTCATCGTGTTCATCCTCCAGGTGGCTGGGGGGCAGTGTCCTTCTGACTTATAAGCTTATTCCTGTCTCTCCTCTGCTCACAACTTTTCCGTGGCTCCCCAGTGCCTTGGAAGGAAGCCCACACAAGGGCTGTGAGGCTGGCCTCTCTAGCCTCTCCCAAAGCACCCTGTGCTTCAGCTGAACATGAGTAGTTTTGGGAGCATGTCCTACTCAGAACTCACCTTCAGGCCTTCGCACAGGCTGTTCCCTCTGCCTGGAACACCCTTCCCTGCCTCTTTCCCAGCATCTCTTATTCTCCTCCTTCAGGTCTTGGAGGAGAGGCCTCCTCCTCCAGGAGCCCCTCCCTGACCCCCCAAGTCAGGGTCACAGTCCCATGGGGAGGGCTATGTCCCCACAGGGCTTGACACTAGCTACAAACTCCAAAAAAGGTTTGTTTGAATGAGTGAGTGAGTGAATGAATGAATGAATGCCAGGCTAAAGAGTTTGCCAGAGCAGCCATAGGAGAGTTTAATCAGTGGAGGGACAAGGTCAGACTTAGAAGTCCCCAGGTTCCCTCTTTTTTTTTTTTTTTTTTTAAATTTATTTATTTATTTATTTATGGCTGTGTTGGGTCTTCATTTCTGTGCGAGGGCTCTCTCTAGCTGTGGCAAGCGGAGGCCACTCTTCATCGCGGTGCACGGGCCTCTCTCTATCGCGGCCTCTCTTGTTGCGGAGCACAGGCTCCAGACGCGCAGGCTCAGTAGTTGTGGCTCACGGGCCCAGTTGCTCCGTGGCATGTGGGATCTTCCCAGACCAGGACTCGAACCCGTGTCCCCTGCATTGGCAGGCAGATTCTCAACCACTGTGCCACCAGGGAAGCCCCAGGTTCCCTCTTAATCCTGGGCCTTTGCATATGCTGTTCAGTCTGCCTGGAACATTTGCATTTATTACCTCCCTTTCATCCTCTATCAGTGAGCCATCCCCTCCTCCAGGAGGTCCTCCCTGACACCCCGGCTGGGTCAGGCATCCCCCAACCCAGACTCCTGGGCTCCCCCATCTCAGCCCTGACCAATGCTGGGTTGTCACTGTCTGTGACAGGTCTGTCTCCCCTACTGGGTCCTGGGAGAATGGGACTGGGCTCTGTTCACCCACCGCCTTCTCCTCGGAGCTTACAACAGAGGCATCCTTCGGTCAGGACCTGGGTTTCAACCCCGACTTCCCCGTTCGTGGAGAGTCTCGGGTGAGTGTGGGCCTCTCCTGGAGCCCCAGTTTTCTCGTGAGAAATGTGAAAAGAATGGTCGGTTCCTCCCCCAGCCTCCCAGGGCTGTGGTGGGACATTGAGAAGATGAGACCCTGGGTCCTGAGCTGACCGCGTGCCGGGTGACCGTGGGTGACCCGCTTCCCCTTTTGGGGCCCATCTGGCTGGATGAATGGGTGGCAGGGGCCCCATCCTGCCGGGACATTTTAGGAGGCCGGCGCGGGGCTTCCCAAGGCAGGAGGGTCAGGGACAGGCAGAGGGAAGAGGTGTCTGCTGGGTTAGGGGAAAACCAGCCTTCCCCATCATAGAACGGATGATGGGAGGGAAACAAACAAGGCTGGCTCCACCCGGGTGTGAGGGGAAGTTGGGGGAGAGGATAAGGGGCCCCATGAGGTGGGTGAAAACCACAGTCCACGACTTGTGCCAACTTCCCTCCCGGAGCCTGTGTGCCTTGGGGTCCAGGCCGTCTGTCTGATCACTGGTCTCTGAAATGTCACATGTCTTCCTTCCAACCTCAGATCCCACTCTGCCTGCAGCCTTCCAGCCTCATGCGTGGCAGCCCCATCCTGTGTCTGCTCAGGGAAAAGCTTAGAGATCCCTTCGACTCCTCTTTTCCCTCCCACCAAGTCCAGCCCATCGGCGAATGCAGTTGGCTCCACCTGCAAAATCTATCCCCACCTCCACGGCCACCATCCTGGTCCAGCTGCCACCACCTCCTGTCACCACTGCTGTTGCCTCCTCACTGGGTTCCCTGCTCTTGTCTGCTTCCAACAGTCTCTTCCAAGAGGCGGCCAGAGGGATCCTATTAGGACCTGAGTCAGAGCCCATCCAGCCTCTCCTCGGAGCCCTCCTGGGGCTCCCACCTCACTCGAGGTGACGGCCAAGGTCCTCACCGCAGCCTGCAAGGCCCTGCACAATCCCTGTTCCCCTCTGCCCTCACCTCCTCCACTTTCCCCACATTTACTCCACTCCTGCCACACTGGCTTGACTCTGCTTTCATGCCTCCTGGCCTTTGCCCATCCTGTGCCCTTGGTTTGAAATGCTTTCCCTGCCAACTTTCCACCCGGCTCCTCTGACCTTGCAGGTCTCACCTTGTGATAGGCTGAATAATGCCCCCCAAAGAGATCCAGGTCTGAGTCCCTGGAACCTGCGAATGTGACCTGCAAATAGATGACAAAAGGGACTGGGTAGAGGCGATGAAGTTCAGGATCGTGAGGTGGAGAGATTATCCTGCATTATCTGAGTGGGCCCTCAATGTAATCACAAGTGTCTTTTAAGAAGGAGGCAGAGAGAGACTTGACTGCAGAAGAGATGGTGATATGACAAGAAGAGCAGAGATGGGAGTGATGCAGCCACAGCCGAGGAATGCTGGCAGCCACTAGAAGCTGGAAGAGGCAAGGAACGGAGTTTTTCCTGGAGGCTCCAGAAGGATCCAGCCCTGTGGACACCTTGATGTGAGCCCTGTAAGACTCCTTTCGGACTTCTGACCTCCAGAACTGTAAGAGGATACATGTCTGCTGTTTTAAGCCACTAAGTCTGTGACAATTTGTTACAGCAGCCGCGGGAAACTGATACACACTTTAAATATCATCCCAGGGAGGCTGCTTTGGAGTCTCCACCTAAATTACATGCACTGTTCTTGGAAGTGGGGGATGCAGACAGTGATTCTGCCCTTGTGTCGCTCCTTATTATGAACTGAATGTTTGTGTCCCCTCCCAAATTCATATGTGGAAGCCCTAATCCCCACTGTGCCTGTATTTGGGAGTGGAGCCTATAAGGAAGTAATTAAGGATGGGGTCCTGAGCTGATAGGATTAGTGTCCTTATAAGAGGAGACCCCAGAGAGCTTGCCCTCTCTCTGTCCCCATGAGCCCACGAAGAGGACATGAGAGCACATGGTGAGATGGACCCACCTGCAAGAGACAAGAAGAGGCCTCACACTAAAACCTACCTTGCTGGCACCTTGATCTTGGACTTCCCAGCCTCTTGAACTGTGAGAAATAAACGTTTGTTGTTTAAGCCACCCTGTCTGTGGTATTTTGTTACCGCAGCCTGAGCTGACTCAGATACCCTTCAGCATTTATTGTCTCTCCATTGGTTTTTTTCCTCATTCCACACTGCTTTACTTATTAGGACTACGGTGGTTTAAAAATATTCCATCGAAAGGTGGAGACGAATCCCCCTCCTCTTGAATGTGGCTGGATGTAGTGACTTGCTTCTAGTCGGTAGAATATGGCGGAGGTGATGGTGTGTGGCTTCTGAGACCAAGTCACGAAGGCACTGTGGCTTCCTCCTTGTTCGCCCATGGGGCAACTCATTCTGGGAGAATCCAGCTGCCTTGTCATGAGACTTCTATGGAGAGATCCATGTGGCAAGGAACTGAGGCCTCCTGCCAACAGCCATGTGAACGAGCCAGGAAGCTCCAGTCCCAGCCAGGCCTTCAGATGACTATAACCCTGCCAACCTCTTAACTGTACCCTCACCAGAGACCTTGAGTAAGAACTATCCAGCCAAGGGACTTCCCTGGCGGTCCAGTGGTTAAGACTCTGTGCTTACACTGCAGGAGGCACGAGTTTGATCCCTCGTTGGGGAACTAAGATCCCACACGCCACAAGGCACGGCCAAAAAAAAACCAAAACCAAACTATCCAGCCAAGCCACTCTCAGATTCTTGACTCACAGAAACTTTGAGATAATAAAGGTGTTGAGTGTTGGGGTAATTTGTTATGCAGTAGTAGATAGCTGATACAATAATAGCTCTACAGTGTGTTTTGTTATCTGGTAGGGCAAGTCTCCTTATCATTATTACTGCTATTTATTGAGCACATATTGTGTGCCAAGCACTGATTTAAGGTGATAGACAAAAGAAGGAAAATTCCTGCCTCATGGAGCTCATAGTCTGGTGGAAAAGACAGGTAATGAACAAGTGAAGAAAGAAATATACAATATGCAGTTCCCTGATGGTCTAGTGGTTAGGATTTGGCACTTTCACTGTAGAGGCTTGGGTTCAATCCCTGGTCAGGGAACTGAGATCCCACAAGCCATGCGCATGGCCAAAAAGAAAGAAAAGAAAAGAAATATATAATATGAAGTGGAACGTGTGTGTGCCATAAATGATCTGAAGAACAAAGCTAGACAATGTTGGGTGTTGGGGGGGTTTGAGCATAGACCTTAATGGAGTGATTCAGGCATCCACAGTGAGAACACTGCTAGCAGAGGGAAAGGCCAGTGCAAAGGCCCTGAGGCAGGAGTTGCGTGGTTTCTTCAAACAATAGCCAGGAGGCCAGTGTGGCCAGAGTGGAGTGAGAGGAAAGGAGAGGAGGAGGGGAAGCACTGTGATCCATAGGGGAGATGATTCCAGAAAGGTGATCTTACCTCTGGGGGCACCTGACACCTGCTTCTGAAGGCCACTGTGGGAACTCAGGGAGCTTCTGCCTGTGGTTAGTGGAACGGGTGAGGCTCTTTGGCTGCCCTGGTCCTGTGCAACCTCGAGGGGCTGGGATGACCTCTCTGGACCCTGCAGTGTGTGTCAGGATGGGCTGGAGTTGACCAGACTCCCTGCTTGGTTCCCAAAGTCCAGCCTTGGCACCCTGGTGCCAGGCACCCCCTCTTCCCTCCTCCTCCCTCACCTCCTCCTTCCTATTCTACCCTCATCCCTCTTTCTTCCTCTTTCTCACCCTCCTCCCTCTCTCTCTCCATCCTGATCAACATTCCAGCCCAGGGGAGAAAAACAGGGCAGGCTTCCTTCCTCTCCCTGGCGGGGCTCCAGAGACTGACTGGGCCATTGTGTGTTTTGGCCTCAAGGTCAACCCTAAACCCCACCCCTGCCCTCCCCGTTGCAGAAAGGTTACTTGAGAAAAGGCACCTTGGGTGAGGGGGAGGGATGGGGGAGAGAGAGGCAGAGACTGCTCTGGAGGTCTGGCCTGGCTCACACCCATGGCTAGTGGAATCTGAGGGCCCAAGAGGACCCCAAGCACCCTCCGGGCTTTGTGGGGGAGGGAGATGGGGAGCCGGTATGAGCCCCCTGGGGCAGAAGAGAGTCCCAGTCTCAGCCTTCAGGCTGAAAACCTGCTGTGTGATCCTGGGCCAAACCCTGGCCCTGCCCCTTCCTGGCTGAGTGACTTTGGGTAAGTTGCCTCCCTCTCTTTGTGCCTTACTTTCCTTTTATTGTCAAACAGTCCCCACATCTGGGTCCCCCAACTTGCCAGCTGACAAAAATCACCCAGGCTATTTATTTAAAAAATCCAGTTTCCAGGTCCCTTCCCTGGAGACACAGATTACCTGGGGCCAGGCAGAGACCTGGGAGGTGTATTTTTAATAAACAGCTAGCAGACCGGGGAAATGGGGCCCCATTTCAAAGGGAGGCTGTGAGAAGCAAGTCAGGGAATCTGTGTTGAGGGCACATTTCCCCCGGCACCTGTGAGGATCAGTGTTGGGATTCTTTTCTTTTTTAAAAAAATTTTTTTTCTTTTTTTGTTTGTTCTTTTTTTCTTCTCTTTCTTTCTTTTTTTTTTTTTTTTGGCTGCACCACGTGGCTTTCAGGATCTTAATTCCCTGATCAGGGATGGAACCCCACCCCGGGCAGTGAAAGCGCTGAGTCCTAACCACTGGACCACCAGGAAATTCCTCATTATTTTTTATTTTTAAATTAAAAAAAATTTTCAGCATCAGGATTCTAAAAGCTTATACATGGATATTATTTTTCTTGTAAGCCGTTTTCAGGTGATTACAATTTTCCATAAATTGTATTTCCATCCTGTATTCCATAAAATGAGGGAAACCTGTGCCGTAGGGTTAATTAAGTCCCAGGAAGAAGGCATTATAGAAAAAGGGTTATATTTGGCTTTTCCATCAGCCTGTTGCCCAAACCTAACACCTGAGTGAGTTAAAAAGCATTTATCAAGCATTTATGTAACTAGATTCTTTCCTCGTATTGACTCATTTAATTTTTTCAACAGTCCTAGGAGGTGGGTACTATTACTATCTCTGTTTTACAAGTGAGGAAAAGCCACGTTGCCTGGAGTCCCTCAGCTCAAGTGGCCACCTCAGCTCCATCTGGGCTCTGAGCCTGCACGCCTGCCTGGCCGGCCCTGCTGAGGGATGATGGGGACTCCTCAGCTAGCCTCCTCCCAGCAGCTGTGGGAACTATGGGACATGGAGTGAGGTTTTGGCTCTCTGGGCCTCAGTTTCCTCACCTGTAAAATGGAGGAACTGCCAGTAATACTCATGAGGGTTCTTGTAGGAATTCACTGAGATAGAGATACAAAAGGACCAAATCAATGCTGGAGATATAGGAGCTATTATTATTGTGTGTTTGTTGCTGTTATTCTTCCCTGGACTGTTAAAGAGGGGGATTGGACTGCCTGGAGGATTCAGTTCAGAAGCCCAGAGAGGCGCAGCGGGACAGGAGACTTGGTCCTGGGGACATCTGAGCCTCCACACCCTGAGGATATGGGATCTGGCTTGACCTAGAAAACTGAGCTGCTACCCCCTCCCCTCCTTTGGCCCCTCCCGCTGGCCTCATTCTGCCTTGCACAAAGCAAGCCCCGCTGGAACACAACCCCAGTCTTTCCCAAATCCTGGCTACTGTGCCTGGGGCTCTTTCGCTTTGGGCTTAGGTGAGAAAGGCCATTTTGTTCAGCTTGGAAGGTAGGAGTTCCAAGGTGTGTCATGGCAGAGCCTACCAGCTGCCCACCTGGGATCCATCCTTCCTGTCTTCCTTGAGAGCAGGACCCTGAAGTTCTTTGGAGCAGCAATATACCCAGGGAAAGGACTACCTGTCGCAGCCGCCCTTGCAGCTACGGTGGCCACATGACTAAGAGCTGGTCAATCAGATGTAAGTGGAAGTTGTAGGGTGGGGAAAGTTCCTCAAAAGGGGCACAGTCCATAATCGGGCATGGGGCTTCTTTTACCCTTTGTCCGCCTCTTACTGCTTCCTGAGTGGAACATGGATGAGGCAGCTGTGACTCCAGCAGCCATCTTGGACCATGAGGTGATCAAGAGAATGGAAGCCCCAAGCTAAGAATGATAGAGCAGAAAGACAGAAAGAGCTGTGTCCCTAATGACACTGTGGACAATCTGCTTATGATTACCTTTTATGTGAGAGAGAAATAATCTTCTATCCATGTAAGCTACTCTTACATGTACCAGTTTCTCTTTTATCTTATATATTAATGTCCTCTCTCTTTGTTGTTTGTGTTATTTCCAGTCTCTCTTAGTAGCCACTGAAGAAAAATTCTAGCTGATATATATGTTACTGACTCTTATGTGAATATGGAGGGGTGGGGAGAATATGGACGCTATTTCCCATTTTGGGGCTGTTCCTGTTGTTGGGGTTAAGGGTATGGGCTTAAATCTATCCTCACTTCCTAGCTGTGCCATTGCCTGGAACCCTCATATTGGAGAACATTGATTTAGCTAATAACTTTCAAACTCCATGGAGCTCCCTTAGTGCCCACTCAGGTGGGGCAGAGTCAGTGGACAGAACTTTTAGCTCTCTCCTTCCTTCGTTGGCCAGAATTGGTCACATGGCGACCAAGAGCTGCAAAAGCAGTCGGGGAAAGTGAGTGCCTGACATTTTCAGCTTCTTTTATGGGAGGCAGTGCCTGCCATCATGAAAGAGGAGAGGGGAGTGGCTGTTGGGGAACTATTCTCTTCCCTCAGTATATATATTTATTGAGCATCTAACCTGCTCTACTTCAATCAGAACAGTTTCTCTTTTATTTTATATATTAGTCTCCTCTGTCTCTTGTCATACTTGCAAAAATTTTGTCTATTTCATTGGTATTTTCAAAGAACCAGCTTTAGGCCTTATTGACTAACTCTGTTTTATTTTATACTTCATCCATGTCTTCTTTTACTTTTCTTAATTCCTTACCTTTTTACTTTGGTTTATTTCATGGACTTTTTCTAGTTTCTTGAGTGGCAACCTTATTTTGCTCAATTTCAAAATCTTTTCTTTTTAGTGCTCTCAATGCCTTTAAGCCTTTAAGGCTATCATTCCCCCACCAAGTGCAGCTTTGGCCATATCCCACAGTTTCTCTCTCTCTCTCTCTCTATATATAGATATAGATATAGATATTATGTTTTCACTGGCAATTGATTCTGGTTGGTATTTTGCATTTTAATTGCCTCTGTAATCCAAGTATTATTTAAATTTAAGGATATTTTTCAAAAATGTGTAGAAATTTGGTGAGGGGGAGGACTATAGCTTTTGAATTGATATCTACTTTTATTGCATTGCTATTTTAAATAATATATTGACCTACCATGTAAGTTCGCATTTGAGGAAAGGGCTCTGAGGCTAATAAAATGGTTTGGAAAACTCTAGTCTATCTTAAGTCCACACATTTTTACTGATGGACAAATTGAGAGTCTAGTGAATCCATAGCAAATGCAGGATTCTAACCCAGATTTAATAACCCTCATTCTGGGTGCCTTTCACCACTCACCATCTCAGCTCAACATGGCCATCCCCAGAAAGGATCTGTCTTGAAAATTTCTGGGAAATCTCTCTACTAGGCCTTTCCATCCTTGCCCAAATCTCTTTCTACCCCAAGCCTGGAGTCTGCTATTACCACTTCTGACTAACACCAAGAGTCTCCCTATAGTGGGTCATCTTGGCTGGGTTAGGCTTGCGGCTCATACCCTACTAGTGAGAGGAGTTAGAAGACACACTCCTTCCGGTTCCCACTGCCCTGCTCTCCACCCCTCAACCCCACCCCTGCCCCATTTGCATTCATTTATTCATAGGGGGTTTTTTGTGTGTTTAGAGGAGGAGGGAGATATTTTTAGGACTGTGCAAGTGATGTTTGAGATACATGGGGTGGGGGTGGGGGAATCCCAGGACAATGGAGGACACAAAAGGGCATCTTTGGTTAAATGGATGAGGGCCAGAAGATGCTGGAACTCTTCTTGAGAAATTTGGTCATTCTTTGTCCTGTGCACATATCAGTCCCTGGGTTATGGAGTGAGGCGCAGTGTAGGGGAGGGCCGTGTTCAAACAGGGCAGCTGTTTGGTGCCACGGGAGGGGCACTCTTTGGGCCACTGGGAAGCAGGACCCTCAGATATAACCTGGGGAGATGTGGGAAGGGCCTAAGGCCCTGACATCAAGCAGTGGGGGCTTGGAGCCCTGTGCTTTGGGCACCCCTGCGCATGCATGCAGCCAGACTGAGAATAATCTTGGGTGGGAAAAGAAGCAAGGGTGGTGACCAGGAATGGCACGGTTGGGAGTGGTGGAAGGAGAGGCTGACACAGGTGTGTGTTAACCAGGATGTTTATAGCCTCTGTGGCTCTCCGACAGCTCAGTGAAGGAGCAGGGCCCTGTTGGCTCTAACTCTAGGGTGGAAGCAGGAGAACCATGAACCATGGTCCTGCATCCTTGCTGGAAGCAAGTGGTCCTCCACTCAGGGGGAGGAAACAAGGAGGGTGGCACGAAGAGCTGGTCTCTCTGGAGGTCTCCAGGGCCATGGTGCTACTCCAGGGCTGTGGGGGAGGATGGGGCACAGGGGTGGAGGAGGCCGTCAGGGAGGTAGGGGACCAGGTCCCCAGTGCCCCCATTCCTTCTTCTCCCCTGCCCAACCCTGGCCTCCCAGCGGCCCCACCCGCCCCATGCTCAGCCTGTGCCAGGTTCAGGTTCAGGAAGGTGGCGTTGGTCCTTGTGCGAGGAAGGGAGGTTGACTGTGAGAAGAGAGACAGAGTGAAAAGGAATTCCGAGGCTTCATCGGGGGTGGCCTGCTTCATTGACCAGCCTTCTCCCCCCCAACACTGACCCAGAATACTAGGGTTTGATGAGTGAATGGGTGAAGGAGGGTGCTAGGGTGTCTGGCAGTGATTGGGTCCCTGATCCTGAAAGGTTCAAGTCTGAGGGAGGGGGGGTCACTGTCCTTAACTCAGGGACATGGCTTCTGAGACTGCCTGCTCTGATGGGGGAGGCAAGGCTCCAGGGACATGACACCTCAGACCTCTGGGGATGCTCAGTCTGAGGGGGGAGACACGGTCCCCAACATCTGGGAGCTCCCAGTCTGATGGGGGAGACATTGTTCCTGACTTCTGGGAGCTCCCAGTCTGATGGAGGAGACATTGTTCCTGACTTCTGGGAGCTCCCAGTCTGATGGAGGAGACATTGTTCCTGACTTCTGGGAGCTCCCAGTCTGATGGAGGAGACATTGTTCCTGACTTCTGGGAGCTTCCAGTCTGATGGGGAGACACGGTCCCCAACATCTGGGAGCTCCCAGTCTGATGGAGGAGACATTGTTCCTGACTTCTGGGAGCTCCCAGTCTGATGGGGGAGACATTGTTCCTGACTTCTGGGAGCTCCCAGTCTGATGGGGGAGACATTGTTCCTGACTTCTGGGAGCTCCCAGTCTGATGGGGGAGACATTGTTCCTGACTTCTGGGAGCTCCCAGTCTGATGGAGGAGACATTGTTCCTGACTTCTGGGAGCTCCCAGTCTGATGGGGAGACACGGTCCCCAACATCTGGGAGCTCCCAGTCTGATGGGGGAGACATTGTTCCTGACTTCTGGGAGCTCCCAGTCTGATGGAGGAGACATTGTTCCTGACTTCTGGGAGCTCCCAGTCTGATGGGGAGACACGGTCCCCAACATCTGGGAGCTCCCAGTCTGATGGGGGAGACATTGTTCCTGACTTCTGGGAGCTCCCAGTCTGATGGGGAGACAGGGTCCCCAACATCTGGGAGCTCCCAGTCTGATGGGGAGACATTGTTCCTGACTTCTGGGAGCTCCCAGTCTGATGGGGGAGACATTGTTCCTGACTTCTGGGAGCTCCCAGTCTGATGGGGGAGACATTGTTCCTGACTTCTGGGAGCTCCCAGTCTGATGGGGGAGACATTGTTCCTGACTTCTGGGAGCTCCCAGTCTGATGGAGGAGACATTGTTCCTGACTTCTGGGAGCTCCCAGTCTGATGGGGAGACACGGTCCCCAACATCTGGGAGCTCCCAGTCTGATGGGGGAGACATTGTTCCTGACTTCTGGGAGCTCCCAGTCTGATGGAGGAGACATTGTTCCTGACTTCTGGGAGCTCCCAGTCTGATGGGGAGACACGGTCCCCAACATCTGGGAGCTCCCAGTCTGATGGGGGAGACATTGTTCCTGACTTCTGGGAGCTCCCAGTCTGATGGGGAGACAGGGTCCCCAACATCTGGGAGCTCCCAGTCTGATGGGGAGACATTGTTCCTGACTTCTGGGAGCTCCCAGTCTGATGGGGGAGACATTGTTCCTGACTTCTGGGAGCTCCCAGTCTGATGGGGGAGACATTGTTCCTGACTTCTGGGAGCTCCCAGTCTGATGGAGGAGACATTGTTCCTGACTTCTGGGAGCTCCCAGTCTGATGGAGGAGACATTGTTCCTGACTTCTGGGAGCTCCCAGTCTGATGGGGAGACACGGTCCCCAACATCTGGGAGCTCCCAGTCTGATGGGGGAGACATTGTTCCTGACTTCTGGGAGCTCCCAGTCTGATGGAGGAGACATTGTTCCTGACTTCTGGGAGCTCCCAGTCTGATGGAGGAGACATTGTTCCTGACTTCTGGGAGCTCCCAGTCTGATGGGGAGACACGGTCCCCAACATCTGGGAGCTCCCAGTCTGATGGAGGAGACACTGTTCCTGACTTCTGGGAGCTCCCAGTCTGACTGGGAGTCATGGTCCCCATAATCTAGAAATTCCCATTCTGATGGAAGAGACATTGTTCCTGAACATAGGGAATTTCCAGTCTGAAGAGGAAACACAATTCCCACCACCTAGAAATCTCCATCCTGATGGAGGAGATCGTCCCTATTTCAGTTTGAGAGATTAATTTACCTTCTGAGAGTAGGAATTCTGTTCTCACTCTTATTGTAACGCAAAGCATGAAACATGATCCCCATTGTCGAGGTTGACAGTCTGAAGAGGGAGGCAGGATCCGCCCTCTGTACCTCTAGTCTGATAGGAGAGCTAAACGCCCATCATTAGCCTATTCCCCCAGTATGGTGGTAGAGGCAGTATCTCCTGTGTTTTATGGTCCAGGAAAAAGGATGCCTTACCCTCAGACTACACACTGTATTTTAAAACCTTTGGTCTGGTGTGCCTCTTACAGAAGAGAGAAGGCATGGAAGCCCCGTTTAGTGTCCCCAGTCTGATGGAGGAAGCCTATCTACCCCTGGTCTAGGTCATCAGTTTGACAGAAGAGGCACGAGCTCCATTTGGGGAGTCCCAAGTCAGATGGAGAAAGCGGAGCCCCTCTTCTGGGAGCCCTTGTCTGAAAAGAGGCCCCCCTCTCCCCGTCCCCTCCCGCACACTCACGGGCCACCTGCAGCTCCACTTCCAGCGTCTCAGTCTTGCCCTGCAGCGTGACGGTCTTGAGTGTGTAGCGGCCGGCGTCGGTGAGGTTCAGCTTCTGCACCAGCAGCGAGCAGTTGGCGAAGCCCACCTCCCGGCCTGTGTGCGCGGGGCCTGCGATCCAGTTCCCCGACGGCAGTTGGCTGAGCAGCCGATTGGGCTCGGAGGCAGGCCCGCGGTACCAGGCATAGACCAGCAGATCCTTGGGGTAGCCCTGTACGGTCAGTGTCACGTCCTGGCCCTCCATCGGCCTGGTCGGCATCGGCACGATTGTCATGGCGACCGCAGCCGCTGGGGAGAGAGCGAGGGGGCTGGGTCAACTGCGCCTTCGCGGGGCAGAGCGTCCCCCGCCCACCCCCGGCCAGCTCACATATGCCTCCCCCAGCTGGCACTCCCCATGCGGGTTGGAGGGAGGGAGACAGAGGAAGGAGGTGACTTGTGTGGTGTGGAGGTGGATTTTGTGTCTCAGCAATGCCTGCCTGCCAGGGAGCTGTCTTCACCGGTCAGATTGAGAAACCCCAATGGGGGCTGTCTCTTCCCCCATTAGACTAGGAATTTCCAGCCTTTGGGGGAATATCTCTCCCATTAAACTGGAAGACCCTAGAGGGTTGAGTCATGTCTCCTCCATCAGACTGGAAATTCTCAGAATATGGGGGCCGTGTCTCCCCCATCGGATAGTTGGGAGCTGTGTACTCCAGGTGTCGTCTCTTCTGTCAGCTCAAGAGACCTCAGAATATGGGGGCTATAGTTCCCCATCAGATTCAAAGATTCCAGAGGGTGGGAGGCCATGTCTCCTCCATCAGATTGGAAATTCCAGATTATTATCAGGCTGGGGACCCCAGAACTTGAATGGGGGCATGTCTATCCCATCAGACTGGAAATTCCTGGAAAGTGGGGGGCTTGTACTCCCCCATCAGATTGGGAGTACCCCAAAGGTGGGAACTGTGTCTCCCCCATCAGACTAGGAATTCTCAAAAAAAAAAAAAAAAAAAAAAAAGCCATGTCTCCTCAAGACCATGTCTCCCCCATCAGAATACAAAATCTCCTCAAGTGTCTCCTGTGTCTCCTCCATCTGACTGGAAGCTCACTGAGGGTGTCTGTCATGTCTCCTTCATCACTGCTAGAATGGAGTATGAGGCATTGCCTCTTCTCCCTGACTGGCAGCTCTTGAATAGGGAGGCTATGCTTCCCTGTTTCAAGGCCATCTCTGCAAGGGCAGAGACCATGTCTCCTCCGTCAGATCAGAGTCTCGCCCAGGTGGAAGAAGGGTGACGTCTCCCTTTCCTCTGTCTCTCCCCTGGCACCTGCCACAGGGGTGCTGACGGTTTAGGAGGCCGTTGAGGGCGCTCTACCCACTCCCTGCACATACCTGCACACCTTGGACAGCCCCCCCATCTTGACCTGCACAGACAGGGCTCTGGACAGCACCTGAGGTCATCCGGTCCACCCCCCTGTCTCCTGCCAAGACCAGCTGCTAAGGCCCCAGTAGGGTGGGGCAGGAGGTACACTTACCTCTGGGAATGCCATTTCTGCTTTGGGTGAAAGAGTATCCACCCTTTGGATGAGGCCCAGCCTGTTAGTAAGAGGGAGGGAGGAGGGAGGGAAGGACCGTTCCCACTGTCCCTGGGAGATGGTGGCCACTTGGGAAGGAACCAAGGCGGAATGAATGAGGCCCTAATGTTCAAAGCCACCATCCCCAGGGGGATGAGAAAATGTCCCCTGAGGATCCTGATGGCTCTGAGAACACCAGCTGTGTCTGCACTACCCCCACCGCCAGGTTGTTTCAGGACAGAGGCAAGACAGTGCCTCTCTCGCTGTGTTTTTCCATTTGCCAACGACTGGCTGTGATTTTCCAGGAGTGTATGCGTGTACGCGTGTGTGCGCGTGCGCACACCGGCATCTGGGCCAGATAACTGGGTTATCTAGTTGGATGCGCTGAGGTTCAGCTGTCTGTTTGGCAGGGAGTGGGTCCAGCCTGGAGCAGCTGTGACAGACTGAATTTAGAACATGGGCACCCATATGAAGGGACATCCGAATGTTCTCCCACTCTGCAGCTGCACGGTTTGGGACATGTGGCCCATTTCTCACTTTGCCAACCCTCAAGGAAGAGAGCCTGATTTGTCAGTTGTTTTCTGGGTGACAAGGCACAGACTGCCTCTTTTTGTCACCTGGATGAAGAGGGTCCACCTGATATGCCACTTTGTCACTTGGCCAGCGAATGGGTTGAGAATCTCTCACTCTCCAAACATCTCTTGGGCAAATGGTGGCCTAATGGCGGGTAGAGCAACCAAAGCTTGAGTCCAGCTGGGCCTCCATGAAGGGGGGGGGGGGTTGGTCAGGCCGGGGACGACTCACCAGAGAGTTTGACCACCACTGAGGCAGATCCAGACAGCAGGGTCTTGGGGTTCTTAGCAATACACGTGTATGTGCCCTCCTGGGCTGCCGTCATGCTACTGATGTTGAGGTGGTCTTGGCCATTCTTTAATGCCCGCCCGTTGAAGACCCACATGTACTCAGGCTCCGGGCAGGACCGGGACACGCACCACAGCGTGAGAGATGTGTTGAAATCGACTTTGATGGTGCAGCCCGTGCGGGTAGTGGAATCCTGGAGGATGGCCACGCGTTCTGGGCCAACTGTGGGGGGGGTGGGAGGGAGAGAAACGGGGCAGTGGAGGGAGAGGGTGGTCGAGGTGGGCACCCCCCTGGCTTTCTTTCCACCAGGATGGGCCCCTGGGAATTTCTGGAGGGAAAAAGAGCTCTGGCCTTTTCGAATCCCACATGGATCTCTAACTTGCTCTGAGATCTTGACAATCACCTTCCCTCTCAGGGGAATCTCAGTTTTCTCTTCTGTAAAAAGAGGGTGTTGGGCCAGACAACATTTCAAGATATTTTTGAAATCTATGGTTCCATTAAAAAAAAAATAAGTCTAAATGGTTTCTGATAAGCCATTCTAAGAGTCTAGAATTCTAGCGTTCCAAGAGCAGATGTTTCTATGTTCTAGGATTCTAAGATTCTAGAAATCTATGTTTCTAAGATTCTAGGGTTGGGTGGCTCTAAGGTTTTAGGATTAGATTCTAAGATTCTAAGAATTTCTGCTTCTAGAGTTTCTAGGATTCTCAGAGTCTAGAATCCAGTGCTTCTTAAATCCAGAATGCCCTGGTTGTAGGATTCTAGGTTCTAAGTTGTTCTACATTGCCGGCCCTCGTGTACCTGAGTGATTTCCTTTCTCTGGATGCCACACTGCATATCTGCTGCCCCTGGGAATGACTCCATGCTTTGGTTATGTTTTTAATTTTATTTCCCCTCCCATTCCACCACTCACGCCATCCCCCCTCCCTTTCAAAACCGACCAGTCCTGGAGGTATTGATTCAAAGGGAAGGATTATTCAATTTCAAAGGTGGTCTTTCGTCCTTAGGAGATGGGTCAAGTGCATTTTATGAGGAATCCCTGCTTTCTAACCCCAGCTGGCCTACTGACTCACTGCATGCCCTTGGGCACTCTCTCCTGGCCTCAGTTTCCCCATCTATGAGGTTGGGGCACTGGGTATCTCTGCAGGGGCTGGGCCAGGAGGACTCACAGTACACGGTCAGGTTGATGGGCTCGCTGCGGCTGACACTGACCGGGTTCCAGACCTCACACTGGTAGGCTCCGGCCTCCTCCCTGCGGATGCCGTGCCGGGTCAGCACCCGGCCGTCAGGGGACAGGCCAAGGCGGACGGCGATGGGCAGGGTGTCGCCGTTGAAGAACCAGCGGACCTCGGCGGGGCTGGGGCTGCTGCATGTCAGGCGCAGGGTGTCCCGGCGCTCCACCAACGCCGTGCTGTTGGTCATGACCACAGGCTGGGCCAGGATCTCTGTGGGGCAAGAGACAGAGGGGGAGGGGGCCGGGCACTGCCTGCTTCCAGGGCCTCCCCCTCTCCAGGCAGGGGGCATGGCTGGATCCCGGTGGTGCCCCTGAACCCCCAGCCAGAGGGGCAAAGAACAGGTTGAGAGGCAGGTTTAATCCCAGAAGCCATCTGGGAGGAGGTGTGCATTTTAATGTTATTTTAGGTCAGTTTTTTTTTTTTTTGATGGTTTTAATATTTTTTAGAGTTTTTTTTTGTTTTTGTTTTTTAAAGAAGGATTGGGAAGGAGATGGGAAAGCCCAGCTGGGGAAGAGGGGGCTCTGGGGGGGTGTCTCACCATAGACCTGCAAGCGTCCGTAGCCCACCTCCGTCTGAAATTGCCTGTTGAGAGTCTGCAGGATGTAGGTGCCCGAGTGCCCGGGCAGGGCGCCCTGGATGTCCAGGCCGCCGTCGGGGCGCACAGCCTCCCGCCCCGTGTGGGCCGGGCCAGGGGTCTCATCGCCTGTGCTTACGATGTAGCTGGCCACCAGGTAAGACAGACTGAGCGTGGGCCCCGCATACCAGTTGTAGGCAAGCAGCTCCCCTGAAAGCCCTTGGACAGCCAGTGTGACGTTGTCGCCCTCGGCTGGCTGGGCAGGCTCGGGGGTGATAGTGATCTCGGCCCCCGCGCTCAGGAAAGCGGCTGAGGAAAAGGAGCCAGAGGGGTGGGATGAGGTGGACTTGATCGCTCCCCACGTTTGATGGAGGGGGAGACGTGGCTCCTGGCACATGTGTTCCTCCCACAAGTAAGTGCTCAGAAACTGTCAGCCAGGTGTGGAGTCTCAGTCCTGGGGAGGGGGCTGTGATCTGAGGGTTGGATTTGATGGGCTATGCTAAGGATCTAGCCTATGTCTTTGCGCACAGCAAGCTCACAGCACATGCTCAGCCTGCAGCACCTTGGATACCACCCAGAGGGTTCCCCCACTCCCGCTGTGAGAGTCACTAGGCCTCCACTTACGAGTGCAGCCCCTGGGCCCCGACTCCCGGTCTGGCGCCCTTCCTCTGCCTCTCCAGAGGCAGAAAGTAGGGCCGTGATTAATACACTCCACCCCTTCTGTTCTCAACCCAACAGATAAGCCCCAAACCTGACTAGCTGGTTGGGGCTGCCTGGGTTTGAATTGTGTGTGGTTGCCTGGATTGGGAAGACGCGGCGGTTCTCACGTAAGAAGTGCTTACATGCTTGGCTTGGTTTCTGGTACTTTCCGTGCTGATAAAGGCTGACTATGAGCGAGGCCTCTGGGTCTAGCGCTCAGCCCTGCCGCTTTCTGGCTGTGTGACCCTGACCGGTTCCTTGACCTCTCTGAGCCTCAGGCTTCTGGTCTAGGGAGTGGGGGGTCATGGATGGGCCTTCTTCATAGGGTGGTTATGAATACGTGGAAAGCATTTAGAATAGCATCCAGTAAGCACTAGTAAATGCTGCTTGGAATGACCTTCAAACGACCCCAGGAGTTAGGCCCATTTCATAGATGAGGAAACTGAGGCTGAGAAGAGGAAGGCAACTGCCCAAACCATAGCCTGAGGGAGGGGCAGAGTGGCTGGTTACAACTTGCTCTAGTTAAGGCTTCCAGAGCTCAGTAAGTGTTTGCCACATGAATGAAGGCATAGCAGTGGTTCCCTTGCCCTAGCCTACACCCCGCTCTTAGAAATCTCCAAAGTCCACCCTGAAAACCTCTCTGGGTGACGGTCCCCAGCCTGCCCCACACTGGTGACTCTTAGTGGAGCAAATTGTGCCTGTGTGAAGCAGAGCTATCCTCCGGACGTGCTGGATTTCCGGCTGACACCTTCCCTCCCCAGGCCGGGGATCCCCTCCCTTCCCCGAGGCCGTGGGGGCTGAGGTTCTGGGGGCGCCATTCTCGCTCACCACTGAGGAGGAGCCAGCTGCATCTGGTCAGCACCATCTTTCACCCCAAACCCAGCTCTTGGAGACAGTGGCGTTGGCGGCCCGATGCTCCGAGACCCTTCCTGGTTGGGGTTTGGCTCCGTCTGGCGCCGGACCTGGGAGGGTTCGGTGATTTGGAGCCGGGGGAGATCACCTGAATTTGGAGGGATCGAGTCACCGAGGATCTGGGGCCCCGTTTGGGTACCAGAGCAGGTGTGGCAGGCACGGGCCAGGGGCCACGACCTGGCCAGGCCTCCTGGGGCGCTGCCTAAACTTCTTTGTGCCGAGGACCCAGGTTTGGTACCAGGAGAAGAACCAGGTCATCGGGGAGGAGGAAGGAGGGGCAGGGGAAGATTTTAGGGCAGTGCTTACCCACGGCCCAGGCCCTGGTCTCCCTGGTGAACTTGGGGGTCACCAAGGGATAAAACCCATCTGTTGTGACTGCCGTTTTCCCAGCCCCAAAGCTGTGGGTGACCTTTAGGTGTCATCTCAGTGGCTGCCCTGTGATGTGAGCACTGTCAGAACCCCCACTGGCAGATGGGGAAACTGAGGCACCAGGTAAGGGCTCTGACTTACCCAAGTTCCTGCAGGTGGGGGAGGCCTGTGTGGCTCTGTTTCCAAAGCCACACAGAAGGGAAGGCTGGCGGCTGCACACTTCCTTTGGGGCTCTGCTTCTTGGCCTCCTGCGTGGGGCTGAGAAATCCACATTCTCTCTCTTCTCCTCCTGAGGCCTTGTTGTTTCTATATGTCGAATGGGTGTATGTGGAGACTTTGGGGCTACAGAGAGTCCAGTTTTGACCTTGGCTCTGCACTTACTGGAAGTGGGGCTGGGAACAGCCCCTTCCTGAGTCTCCAGTGACTGCTCTGAAAAAGAGGGATGGTGTGGCCCCTACTCAGGGTTGTTGAGAGCAGATGCTACATGTCAGGAAGTTAGCCAGCACCTGGCAGAGTCGGATCCCAAACATGAGGTGTGGTTGACGTTACTGGACCTAGTTCCACTGTTCCCAGCTTCCATGACCCTGGGCAAGTTATGGAGCCCACTGGGCCTCAGTTTCCTCATCTGTAAAATGGGAGTCATGATTGTACACTCCTCATGGACTGTTGTAAAAAATGAAATGAGTGAACTTGTGTGAAGTACTTACCACGATGCCTGGCACGGAGCAAGGCTCAAGAAATCACTCATTCATTTATCCTACAAATATTGAGTGAGCATAGATTGTCTGCCAGGCACTGTCCTAGAGGCTGGTAGGTAAAATCCCTGCCCTCATGGGGCTGACATTTGCAGGGTAAACAAATAAACAAAGTCTATTTCACACTGGATGGAGATAAGTGCTTCGGGGGGAAAAATAAAGCCAGGAAGGGACTTACCTGGTGGTCCAGTGGTCAAGACTCCGTGCTCCCAATGCAGGGGACCCGGGTTCAATCCCTGGTGAGGGAACTAAGATCTCGCATGCCACTCAGTGTGGCCAAAAAAGAAAAAGAAAAAGAAAAAAAAAAAGCCAGGAAGGGGGCTGGTGATTTTGGAGTTGGGGGCAGAGTGGGGGGGTCAGGGAGGATGTCTCTGGGAAGATGATGTGGGCAGAGGCCATGGAGGGATCTGGGGTAAAAGCGTTCTTGACAAACGTGTTATTATCGGTATCTTAATGGCTTCTGGGTCCTGGTTTCTCCAAGGCCCGAGCATCCTGCTTCTGGGCAGGGGGCCATACCTGTGGCTCACCTGTCCTGGTTTGCTCCTCCAGCACCTTGTCCTGAGCTGCCCTGGCAGGGCGGGGCTCTGATGTGGGGGTAGTGTGAGGTGAGAAGGGTGGGTGCGGCCAGGTGAGTTGTGGGTGACCTGGCGCCTCCTGTTCCCTCCACCCCTCCTGTGACCTTACCTCACCCTTCTCTGTCCTGGCCCAGCCCTCTCCCCTGAGCCCAGGACCGGGACCTCGTCCTAAGTGTCATTCAGGATGCCTGCCCCCCTCCCCCGATGTCCCTGGGCACCTCTCCCTCACCCTGTCCCAAACTGACCTCGACAACATCTTCCCCCAGACCTGCTCCTTTTCCCTGTCCTCTTATCAGGGATTGGCGCCACCATCCACCGTCACTGGGACAGAGAGACTGGGCCTTGTCCCCGAAGTCCAATCCCCCTCTCCCCACCGCATACCACACCCTATCATGCCTGCCTCTTAAATGCCCTGTGTGCCTTTGTTTCCCTCCCCATGGCCCCTGCCCTGGTCCAGGTCTCCCCACCCCCAACCTTGTCTGGCTTCCCCTCCCCAACTCCTCCCTGGTCTCTGGCCCTGGTTTGGCCCCCTCTTGGTGCCCAGAACCTGCTATGACTCCCCAGTGCCCTCAGGAGAAAGCCCAGCTCCTCACTGTGGCCCTGCATGGCCTGGCCCCTGCCTGCTTGACCAGCCTCACGGAACCTCCCTTCCTTCTGGGAACTCTCTGCTCCAGTTATTCTGCCTCACTTGCGCTCTCTCTACCCAGCACATCCCTGCTTCCCTCTGCTCTATTTCATTGCCTATGCAACAACTCCTCCTCCTCCTCCAGGAAGCCCTCCTTGACTCTCAGACTGGGTTAGGTGCACCCCTCATCCCCAGTCCCAGCCCTGACCACCCTGGGTCCTTACTGTCAGGGGGTTGGTTTGTTTCTTCAAATGGACTGTGAGTCGTGGGAGGGCAAGACCAGGGCTGTTGTGGTCACCACCGTGTCCCCAGCACTGCCCAGCACAGGATCGGATACAGAGCAGAGGCTGAGAGAGTGTTTGTGGAACTGGACACCAGGGGTAGATGACACAGAGAGAGGAGTCTCCAGGGAGGTCCAGATTTCTGGTGATTTGCCATCTGGCTGAGGGGCGGGAAGAGTTGCGGCTATTAGAGACTAGGGGGCAGATCCCGGCTTTCGTCCAGACGCCGCCATGGCTCCATACCACCCACAGCATCACACCGACCCTTCTCTGCTGTCCTTGCCCTTCCTGATCCGCTCCCAGCCTTCACCTCCCCAGCCTTTCCTCAGGTGCTCCCGGACACGAGCCCAGATTTTTGGTCCAGTTGAGCCCTGCAGTTTCTTGAACACCTACTATGTGCCAGGCCCAGAGGGCAGAAAGTAAACCTGGCTACCCTGGGCAGGGGCCTTTGCCTGTCTGGGAGGTGGGTGGTGGGTGATCATGACACTGACCTCCCTGGGATTCCTCTGAGGGTGAGGGACAGCAGGCGCGTGGCAGGCTCAATGCTGTGCCTGCCCCACAGTGGGCACCGGGGGCCATTGTTCATTCACCTTTTAACAAACTTTTACTGAGCATCTACCACGTGCCGGGCACTGTGCTAGGCGCTGGATTATAGCCACAAATAGGACAGACAAAAATCCCTGCCCCATAGCGCTGACCTTTTGTTTGGGGAGATACTCAACTGACAAATAAACACAAACAGGTATAATATATCAGGTGGAGATAATGCTATGGAGAAGAAGAAAGCAGGGGAGGGGATGGAGGTGTCTAAGACACTGTTTCATGTAGGGCCGAGAGAAGATGTTTTAGGAGGCGACACTGGAGTAGAGTCTCAATGAGGGAGCTGTGCTGAATCTGGGGGAAAAGAATTCCAGGCGGAGGGAACAGCAAGTGCAAAGGCCCTGAGGCAGGAGTGTTTTGGTGATTGTGAGGCTGGTGTGGCTGGAGCAGAGTGAGTGAGGGCAGAGAGGGAACAGGGGCGGATCCTGCAGGGCTCTGTGGGCCGCAGGAGGACTTTGGTTTTTACTCTGAGATGGGAGCCCTGGGAGGGATGTGAGCAGGAGAAGGATAGGAGCTGACTTAGGTGTCAATAGGATCTTCGGGCTGCGTGTGGGGAACAGACTGTGGGAGGTGAGGGCAGATGCTGGGAGGCAGTGAGGTGACTGCAATAGTCTAGCCGTGCTGTCCAGTATGGTAGCCACTACCATTAGCTTATCCGAGTTTAGATGAGCTGTGAGTGAAGAGTACATACCAAAGCGGTGAATATTTTGTAATGTACAGGAGTATTGAATCACTATGTTGTGCACCTGGAACTAACATAGTGTTGTAGGTCAATTTCACTTCAACTAAAAGAAGAGAAAGGACACGTGATCACAGTATCCTAATAGGTTCTGCAGTGAACAATATTTACATCGTTATAATGGTGCAAATGCTAATTATTGATATAATTAAAAGTATGATAAAATTTTGGGGAGAGGATGAGAGGAGAGGTGGAGGTATTAAAACGTCATCTCATAACATCTACAGATTAAAAGATTTTTTCTCTTCTTTTTATTGTATCTATAGGAGATGATAGATTTAACTAAGTCTATTGTGATAATCATTTCATAATATATGTAAATCAAATCATCATGCTGTGCACTTTAAACTTATACAGTGACATATGTCAATTTTTTCTTTCTTTTTTCCTTTTGGCCATGCTGTGTGGCTTCTGGGATCTTAGTTCCCCGACCAGGGATTGAAACCGGGTCCTCCGCAGTGAGAGCAAGGAGTCCTAACCACTCGACTGCCAGGGAACTCCCTATGTCAATTTTTTCTTAATAAAACTGGAAGAAAAAAAAGATTCTGAAGGTGAAAAAAAAAAACCCACCAAATATTGAAGATTTATTGCAGACACACACACAAAAAGAATGCAAAATAGATTGTTCACTTTTTATATTGAGTCCATGTTGAAATGATAACATTTTGCCTAGGTTGGGTAAAATAAATTCATTTCACCTGTTTCTTTTTACTTTTCTCCATGTGATACTAGGACATTTTAAAGTGTATATGTGGCTCACAACGTATCTACTGCATGGCCCGGGACCAGGCAGGAGGTGGTGGACCAGAGAGAGGAGAAGTGGCCAGATTGTTGATATATCTTACTAATGACACATTATCCATGTGGACATTGTTGGCTTTCCCTGTTAGCCAGCATCACCCTCCCTCCCTGAGAACCCATTTTGCAGACAAGGAAACTGAGGCTCAGGCCTTAGCTTCAGGAGGTTAGAGTGGGTAAGTCGTTATCTTCTCCGCAGCTGGGGACAAGTTTCTCTGACCTTGTTTTGTCAGCTCTCTCCCCCCACCCCTGCTCTCTTTTCTTACCAGCCACATCATTAATGCCCTAGGGAGCCAGAGGTGACCTGGGACCTCCTCATTCTGTCTCCCTGCTGAGACCCTGCCCACTACTGACTTAATATTTGTAAGATGGCCTGGCCTCCCGTGGCAGGACCTTTGTCCTGTCCTCCTGGGCGAAGCTGAAGCGGGTTTCTGGACCCCCCTTTTCTGTTCCCCTTATCTCTTCAGAGCGAGGCTGAGGGAGATGTAATATTTACTCATGGATCTGACTTCAGGGTGTGGCTTCCTGTGCCGGCCTGGCAAGGTCTGGCCTTGGTCCTGGGGAGGCTGTTATGTCCCCTCAATTCCTCACCCTCGAAAGAACACCCAGGCTACTGTGCCAGAGGGAACAGGGGATTGGAGGGGCAAGCCTCAGACCTTCGCACGGGCTGTTCCTTTAGCTGGATACCCGTCCCTTCCCCCCTCCCCCACTCCTTGTCCCCGTCTCACCTCATTCACCTGGGTTTTTCCAAGTCATTCGATCGTTTAACAAATATTTATTGAACACTGACTGTCTGCCAGGCTGTGTTGGGCAGACAGGCAACATCGCTTTCCTTGTGGGGCTAAATCCTGTTGGAGGGAGATGGGCCATAATCAAGAAACTGATAGAGCGTATCATGTCAGGTGGAGATAAGTGCTATAAAAATATGAAATAGGGCAAGAGGATCGGGAGTGGCAGGGGTTGCTCTTTCAGTAGGGAGGGGTCAGGGAGGGTCTTTCTGAGGAGGAGATGTTTGAGCTGAGACCTGAAGGAGGTGACTGAGGGGGACCGTGACGATCTGGGGGAAGAGTGTTTTTGGCAGAAGTCTCAGCAAGTGCAAAGGCCCTGGGGCAGGAAGGTCTTGGATGAGTGTGAGGGTGGCAAGAGGCGGGTGTGGCTGGAGCTGAGTGGGGGAGGGGGACAGTGGGAGGAGCTGGTTATAGAAGGAGCAGGAAACCCAGAACAGGGCGCTTTGGACGCCGCAAGGTGGCCCATTATAGATGAGTCAGGTGATGGTAAGGTCCAGCTTGTGGTATGAGAGCCAGTGAGGGACAGAAGGGAAGGGTCTAAGTGTGGGGTGAGGGGCTGCAGGGGGGCAGGTTGGTACATGTGAGGGGCTGGGCTTTTCAGGAAGATGGTCGAGGGCAGGAAGTGAAGGGCAGAATTAGGGAGGTGGAGGGGAGCAGAGAGAGTGCCAGGGTTCTCTGGGGACCCCAAAAGGGCCAGAAGGACCTGGGAGGGGTGACCTGGCTAGGTATCCTTCCTCTCTGGGCCTCATTTTTCCCATCAAGAGTATGGGATGGGTTAGACTTGGGTTTAGAGTTATGGTTAAAAGCAATTTAAAAGCCATTTTTTATTCTGGAAAACTTCCAAAGTTTACACACTCATCAAAAGCAGAGGGCAGAACAATGTCCTTCCCCCCACATCCATCACCCAGCTTGAGCCGATCTTATTTCCTCTCCCCTACCCATGCTCCTTTCTCATTTATTTGAAAGCAAATTCCAGCCATGGTATCCTTTTATTCATAGATACATCAGCCTGTATCTCTAAAAGATAAGGACTCACAAAAAACAAAACAAAAACCAACCCTCACAATGTCATTATTTCACCTAAAATGTGAAAACAAAATCAACAATGAAAAATTCCTTAGTATCTTCAATACCCAGCCAGTGACCAAATTTCCAGTCATCTCCTAAATGTCATAATCTCTTTACCAGCTTCATTGAGGCATACTTTTCATCCCATAATATTCACCTTGTGCAGCCATTCCCCAAATCTAGTTTTAGAACCCTTTCATCACCCGCAAGGGTTTCCTGGTGCCGAGATCCAAAAATGGTTCAATATTTTGAAATGTTTGCTTCATCCGTGGAACGCTTTCCTCAAGCGAAATCTTCCTTGGAGCCCCAGTGTGTCCAGCAGATAAAAATACCTCGGTCTCAACACAGCCCACTCCCCCAGGTACAGAGACAAGCCTGCACTCTCATCAAAGGTGTGGAGGGTGGTGAGGGGGCGTTTACACCTCTGAAGCCAAGCTACCCACACCATCTGACCCCGGCAGACTCTTTCAGAGTGCAATGTCCTTTTGCACACAAAGGGGTTGAATTTGGGAGAGAAGGGTTTTCCCCATGAATCATAATCACTCTTGGTCATGGCCCAGCCCACTTCCTTCCCCACGCAGCCACTTCCTCGTTTGTAAAACAAGGAGCCACGGCCCTGAGAATCTAGACGTGCCGGTGGACTCATGGGAAGTAGGTAGTGGTGGGCAGTGACCCCTGGTGGGGAGAGATGGGGCGGAGAGAGCCAAGGAGCCTGGGAGCTCCCAGTCCCAGCCAAGGACATTGGTCTCTTCCTAATTGGGCCAAACACTGAACCCACCATCAACTCCTCCTTTGGGTTAAGCATTGCCCTCTCCTTGGTGCCCTTTGCTTGGCCACACAGATCCCAACGTTTTTGTGGGTGTGGGTTACATCTTGGTCCCTCTTCCTTTCAGACTGGAAACGTGCACAGGATAAAGCTTGGATGTTAGCAAGACTTTGGTTCCATTCCCGGTTTGTCCCTTGACAGCCTCTGTGACCTGACTTCTTTTTTTTTTTTTTCCCCCGGCTGCGTGTGGCATGTGGGACCTTAATTCCCGGACCAGGGATCGAACCCGTGCCCCCTGCGGTGGAAGTGCAGAGTCCTTAGCACTGGACCGCCAGGTAAGTCCCTTACCTGACCTTTCTTAGCCTCAGTTTCTGCATCTGTAAAGTAGGGATAATCATGGTACTGGCCTCATGAAACTGTTTTGAGGATAAAGTAAGTAAGTAAAGCACTTAACGCAGTGCATGGCGTTTGGTAAATGCTTAAGAAATGTTTATTATTTATTATTATTACATTGGCTTCCATATTGCCTCCCCCACTAGACTCTGAGCTCCCTGAGAGTGGGGCCTGGTCTGGTGCCCAGTTGAGTTCATTTGACAGAGCTTGGTGTATAGTAGTTGCTCAATAAACATTTGCCAATGAACGAATGGAGATGCTGGGCACAGGAAGGGAAGGATATAGGTAATGAGAATCCACACATGTTCACTTATTCCACACACACTCCTGGAGCCCCTGCCCTGTGCTGTGTGGTGCTGGGACCCATTGGGTGACCGAGGCAGACCCCTCTGGGCACTCATAGTCCAGCAGGGAGGTAAGTCCATCTCCAGACAGTGACGACCCAGAGTGGGCAGGGCTGGGGTGGATATAAACTCAGAGGTGGGGATCTGACCCAGCTTGGGAGTCAGGGAGGACTTCCTGGAGGAAGAGGCATCTGAGCTGAGACTGGAGGATGAATACAGACCTGGGGCAGGTAGAGTGAAGTGATGTGGCTTCGGGCATGGAAGGGAGTATGCAAGATTCTTGAAGAAGTTCAGTCCCTCAGATCACAGACCACAGGGTGGAGGTGAGGGACAGGGGTCTGAGAGGTAAGGCTGAGAGGCCCCCCAGGAGCCAGACCTGGCAGTCAGTTGAAGGCTGTGGTGAGGATCCTGGACTTTAAGGGCACTGGGGAGCCATGGATGGTTCTGAGCAGAGAGGCGCAGCGTCGAGTTTGGGCTTTAGAAAGATCCCTTGGGCTGCCTTGTGTTGGGAGGATTGGAGAGGGCAGGAGACCAGGTAGGAGGCTGGGGAGGCAAAGGGAGAAGAAACGGCAGCCTGGCCCAGGGCTGGGCTGTAGAGAGGAGAGGGGAAGGTCCAGCTCAGGCGACTAGGGGGCAGGGTCCGGTGCCTGCCCCAGTGAGACCGAGGGAGGGAGGCGCCCATGTTTCGGGGCCTGGGCAGCTGTGTGGACTCTCTGGGAGGCCCGAAGGGTAAAGAAAGGGGCAGAGGCTGGAGGCAGGTGGATGCGGGACACCACGCAGCCAGGCCCTGGTCCGCGGGTCTGCGTGGCTCTCTGCTGCCCCCTGCTGGCTCCGCCTTGAGTCGCGTCTTGCCTGCAAGTCTGGCAACCAGGACGGATCCAGTAAAGCCCAAACCCAACCAGTGACAAAAGAAGACATTTCCTGGGCGACCATGCTGCAGGGTACACTCACGTTCACTGTCCCCAGTCCTACACCCCAGGTCTCCAGCTGCCTTCCCCTGCTGACACACTGAACTGAATTCAAGACTGTCCTCCCAAACCCTTCCCTTTTCTTTCTTTCTTTTCTTTTTTTTTTAAAACAGTGTTATTGAGATGTAATTCACATACCATACAATTCACCCATTTCAGGTGCACAACTCAGTGTTTTTAGTATGTTCCTAGGGTTGTGCAACCATCACCACAATCTTAGAACGTTTCCATCACCCCCGAAAGAAACGTTGTCCCCGTTAGCAGTCACTCCCCATGCCCCCTCCCTCCCAGGCCCTGGCAAACATTAATCGGCTTTCTGTTTCAATGGATTTGCCTATTTTGGACATTTCATAGGAGTGGAATCATACACTACGTGGTTTTTTGTGTCTGGCTTCTTTCACTTAGCGTAATATTCTCGAGGTTCATCCATGTTGTAGCACGGATCAGTGTTTCATTCCTTTTTATGGCTGAGTAATATTTCACAGTATGGATAGACCACTTTTGCTTATCCATTCATCTGCTGATGGACAGTTGGGTTGTTTTCAATTTTCAGCCATTATGAATAATGCTTCTATGAACATCTGTGAACAAGTTTTTGTGTGGACGAATGTCTTCATTCCTTGCAAACCCGGTCCTCTTGCAGTTTGAACGCCACCACTGTCTCCTACCCCTCACTGGCAAACCAGGCACCTGGGGGTTCCTCTGCTCTAGTACCCCGGCTTCCTCAGCACCTGTTCCATTCTTCCTCATAACATCATTCCCCCCTGGACATTGCGTTCGATGCTGTTTGTTGTCAGCTCTCTGGGGGTAGGGATCTCTGTGTGTGTTGTTCACAGCTATCTCCTCAGAGCCTGGAACAGCTGCACACAGCAGGTGGTCAATAAATATTGAACTGATGAAGGAACACATTATTGACAACACCCTTCTCCCTCACCCCGCACATCTAATCCAGGACAAAATTCTATCAATGTTTCATTCTAAATGTCTTTCAGCTCTGTGCACTTCTTCCCCAGCCAGCCTCACCACTCTGGTCCAGCACTTGCTGAATGAATGAATGAATGAGTCATTGAAGGAATAGACGGGGGAGAGCAGGCCTGCCTGGAAATTTCTCTCAGGAAAGCATAGTGGTTGAGTGTGGGCTCTGGTGTGAATCCTGATGGTGTATTGACTGGGCTGTTCATACAAATTTTGGTTCTCCCTATTCTGGGAACGTGGCTGAATTGCACCTGCCCAGCCCTCTTGACATTAGATTGTGCCATGTGACTTGCTTTGGCCAATGAAATGCGAGTAGGAGTGTCCCTTCTGGGTGGAAGCCTTTAAAAACCAGTGCATGCTTTGCCAGGTTCCCTCCCGTTCCCTGCATAGTGGGGACAGTCCCTCTGTCAGCCTGGTTCCTGAATAGGGAGATGTGACACAGAGTTCTCCTGACCGTTGTCACACCTGCCTACCTGACATGAACACGTAGAATGAGCAAGGAATGAGCCTTTTGATATTCTAAGCCATGGATAGTGTGGGGTTGCTTGTTACTGAAGCATAACCCAGCTCATCCTGACTGCAACACTGGCCCTTCCTATACTTGGTGTGTGATCTTGAGGCAGTCACTTCACCTCTCTGAATCTCGATTTCTCCATCTGCAAAATGGGAATATAATAGTCCCGCCTCCCAAGGCTATTCTGAGAACTTAAGATATTCAGACATGGAGAGGCATAAAGGCCAGGCTCTCTTCACTGTAGCTATTGTTATTATCATTATATTTAAATCTGGTTTTGTCGTGGTGAAGGAAGAAGGAATGGTAGCCATTTCCTAGGCTGTAGTAAGATCCTATATTAGTCTGCTAGAATGGCCATGACAAAATACCACAGACTTGATGGCTTAAACAACAGTTATTTTCTCACAGTTCTGGAGACTGAAAGTCCAAGATCAAGGTGTTAGCATGCTTGGTTTCTCCTGAGGTCTCTCTCCTCGGCTTGCAGAGCACTGCCTCCTTGTTATGACTTCACCTGTTTTTTTCTTCGTGCATATGCATCCCATGTGTCTCCTCGTCCTCTTCTTTTTTCTTTTAATGGTATTTTTATTTTTTAATTTTTTTGGCTGCACCATGTGGCTTGTGGGATTTTAGTTCCCCGACCAGAGATCGAACCCGGGTCCCCTGTAGTGATAGCACTGAGTCCTAACCACTGGACCACCAGGGAATTCCCTCCTCCTCTTCTTGTAAGGCCACTAGTCATACTGGATTAGGTTCCCACCCTATGACCTCATTTAAATTTAATTACCTCTTTAAAGGCTCTACCTCCAAATAGAGTCACATTGGGGGTTAGGGCTTCAACATGAATTTGGGGGGGACACAATTTATTGTATAACAAAGCTGGTATCAAGTGAGCTAGAAGGCATGCAGTCAGGCTCAGAGAGCTTACTCTTGAAAGTATTGACATCTTGGAAGTGAGGGTTGACTGATTTTAACAGGATCTCTCTGGCTGCTGAATGGGAAACAGACCATGGCGGCAGAAGTGGAAGCAGAGAGACCAGGCGGAAGCTGTTACATTGTGAATGAAAAGAAAACTGTACAGCCCAAGGTAAGTTGAAAGTGGGAAAATAAAGTGAAACAGTGGTTTACACTTGTAGCTCCATATGGTTGCTGATTTTCTCCTTGTAAAAGCTAGCAAGTATTAGAAAGGCATTAAAGGCTGACTAGAACCTGATTGAGACTTTCATTTGCCGCTATCAGAATCATGCAAAAAGAGTAGAAAAAGGAATTCTTTTCACCATGTGATTCAAAGCCTTTAAAAATATCATAACTTTAGGGACTTCCCTGGTTATCCAGTGGTTAAGACTTCACCTTCCAATGCAGGGGATGCAGGTTAGATCCCTGGTCAGGGAGCTAAGATCCCACATGCCTTGTGCCCCAAAGAACCAAAAAACATAAAACAGAAGCAATATTGTAACAAATTCAATAAAAGACTTTAAAGATGGTCCACATCAATTAAAAAAACCTTTAGGGCTTCCCTGGTGGCACAGTGGTTAAGAACCCACCTGCCAATGCAGGGGACACGGGTTCAAGCCCTGGTCCAGGAAGATCCCACGTGCCGCGGAGCAACTGAGCCCGTGCGCCACAACTACTGAGCCTGTGCTCTAGAGCCCGCGAGCCACAGCTACTGAGCCCACGTGCTACAACTACTGAAGCCCTCGTGCCTACAGCCCATGCTCCGCAACAAGAGAAGACACCATAGTGAGAAGCCCCTGAACCACAATGAAGAGTAGCCCCCGTTCACCCCAACTAGAGAAAAGCCCACGCGCAGCAACGAAGACCCAATGCAGCCAAAAATAAATAAATAAAAAAGAAAAAAAAATCTTTAAAAATATTATAACTTTAAAAAATCATCAAAATTAACAATTTTTTAATTTGGAAATATTTCAGACTTATAGAGAATCATTGGCTCTGTTGGAAAGAAAGCTGGTCAGAGGGTCAGGATACGTGGTGTCTAGTTTTGGTTCTGGAGATTATAAGATATTCAGGTAGGATTCTATTGTGGGAACTTTTCGGCATTCACAGCCCAGTTCTATGCCATTTTGCAGTCTCTAAGGCTTAGTTTGCTCTAGAGACTATGGCAAACTGTGGCCTGTGGGCCAAATCTGTCCCATCACCTCTTTTTAAATCACCTTTGAGCTAAGAAGGATGTCTAGCAGGGATGGCTTATGTGCCTCCACTACCTTTGATATGACTGTGGCAGACATTGTTAATCAATCACAGCATCCTTTCCCACTGAACTTAGATGTGACCCCCCACCTCCTCTCCCACCAAGCTCTCTAGTGCTAGAACAGTGCGTGGCCCATAGCGGGCCCTCAACATATATGTGTCGATTTACTAATAGGAATTGGGCTGGGAGGTGAAAGCTGTCTGTCGCCCCTCCACCCCCCCAAATTAGAATGTATTCGGAGAAAGACAAATAGAATCATGAAGGTCAAAAAACTAACACATAAGGAAGAGTTGAGGGAGGAGACAAGATTGCTGCTTTCATTTTCTGGGGATTATCGAGTGGCAGTGAAATTAGACACCTTACCTGCAACCAGCTCAGAATCAAGGTCAGGAGACAAAGTTCTGAAGAGACTGATCTCATGAGGAAGGAATTTTTCACGAATAGACTGTCCCCTGGGGAAACAGGCCCCCTCCCCCTTTCCTTCCCGCCTATCCCCCTCCCCCAAAGGTAGGTACCATCTGATGCCTTTGCCTGCCCACCATCCACTCCCATTCTTTAGCAATTACATCTGGTTTTCCCTTGGGGAACCCCTCCCCACTCTCAATCCATTTGATCATGTGGAGCTGGGTCTGTCTCTGGCTCCAAGGCTACACAAATAGCCCAAGTTTGGCCCATCAGAGCATTCTAACACTTGGCCATGGTGATTGGTTCATGTAAGAACACGTGATTTAAGTTAAGCCAATGAGAAGCAGCCCTGGGGCTTTTGTTGGAACTATCAGGAACAAGGTACTATTTTTCCTCTGGGGTGGCTGAGCTGGTGGAATATAAGCCTGGAGCCACTGGGAGCTATCTTGTCACACCACAGGGGGAGAGCCTAATGACCACTGCACGTGGATTTTGAAAGAGGTGCCTGTGTCCTGAGAGCCCTTGAATGGTGGGAATGAGCTATTTCAGGCTCTGTGTGAGTAGTGAAGACTGTTATTTCTAAATGGACTACAGTCTCTCTCTCTCTCTCTCTCTCTATATATATATATATATATATATATAAATAATACTGTAATCACATTAATAAATATTTTAAGTCGACCTTTGCCTATTTCACCCATCTCCCTAAAAGTTTTCCTGTTCAAAGTGTCCAAAGCCCATTTTGAAATTTAATCTTGTCGCTAGGAGGAAGGGGATAGCCTATATCCAGACTTATCTGATATTTGGCCATATTTGATAGTTGTCTCCACAGCCCAGGGAGGTGGCTAAATTAGGCCCATTTTGCAGAGGCGCAAACCGAGGCCAAGAGAGACTGTATTTGGGCAGAGGATAGAAGGCGGTCCCTCTTCCAGACACTGTGGTAGCAACTTCTGCACCTTCTGCTTTATTGAATGCCCACAAGAGCAAGTGGAAATTCAGTGGCTTCTGTGAGTGACTCAGGAGGAGGGGCAAGGCGGAGGCTGCGTCTGTGGATTCAGGGAGCCTCTCGGTCCCTGTCTGCCCCCTCCCCCCAATTGCCCAGGCTTCTTGCAACATCCGGAGCCCCTTCTCCCCGAATCTGCTTGCTCTGTCCGCTGCTGCCCCATATAACCACCCAGTCTCATCACCCACAGCTCCCTGCCTGGCATGCTCTTGTCCCCATGCTATTGCTCTGGCTCATTTTTCTGTTCCCAGCTCCTTCTGGAAGCCTTCCCTGACAACCCCAGGCCAAGGAGACTCCTGATACACTTCTTCTTCATAGCTTACTAACTTAATTATGTGATTAGTTGATTAATGTTGGTAGAGTGGACATGTGGGTGTCTCCCCAGCGCCTGCCACTGCTCCGCCAGTGGGAGGCCTCCAGGGGTTTAGGCGGGACTGAGCCCACTCCCAGCTCTGGGTGGGCTTCTCATTAGCTATTCCCATTGTATAGTCCCACCCCTTGTCACCGTGATTGGATCAGGGATGGGCAGCCATCCAGACCTAAACCAATCAGAGGGCCACATTCCTTTGGCCTTAGGGATTGGTTCAGATTGGTCCAATCAGAGTGACGTGAAGGACGGTGGTTCAGAGTTATGCAACAAGAGATCCCTTGTTCTGGAAGCAACCAACCAAGGAGGCTCCCTGAGTCAGCAGACACAGCCTGGCCTTGCTCTTTCTCTCGAGGAGTTGTGAACATGAAGACTGGAGTCCTTTGGTACCATGAAGGCACTATCCATGTCTCCTTCTTCCTTGGAAAGAATCCTGAACGTTAGCTGGGCAGAAGCCTGCCCAAGATAAAGACATTTTCCAGCCTGCATTGCAGCCTCCTCTTGCACAGCTCACTGGAACATGCCTTAAAGCACTGTATTGACCAAACAAGATGCGATATTGCTGTGATGTTCAAACCCGGGGCAATTTCACATACAAAATTCTGTCTCCAAATTTCCCCATTTGATAGGGACACCAGTCATATTGTATTAGGGCCCACCCTAGTGACCTCATTTTAACTTAACTACCTCGGTAAAGATGCTATTTCCAAATAAGGTCCCATTCTGAAGTACTGGGGGTTAGGACTCAGCATCTCTCTGTGAGGGGACATAATTCAACATACAACGACCTCCCAAGCCTGGTTCCCTGCCATCCTGGAGACTCTTTGAACAGCTCAGGATCCTTTAATTTGTTCCTTTTCTGCTTAAATCAGCCAGAAGCAGTTTCTGTTGCTGCAGCAGAAACCTTGCCTGATTCACGTGTTTTTCGCAGCTTGTTATATTTTCTGCTTTTTATCGTAGACCGTGAACTTGTAAAGAGGGAGCCTGTGAGTCACTGTATTTTCCGAAGTTGATTACAGCTGAATGCTCTTCTGTGATAGGATTTTGCCATTTTCCTATCCAGCAGAAGGTCTAATCCCCCTCCCTTGAATCTGGACCAACCTCAGTGGTTCACTTGTAATCAAAAGAATGCAGTGTACGTGACAATGTGTGACTTCCAAGGCTAGGTCAGAATAAGCCATAGAGTTTCTGCCTTGGTCTTTTGGAACACTTGCTCTCCACATGCTTTCCCTCCATGAACCCAGAACCCGGCCACCATGCGGTGAGGAAGCCCAAGCAGTCACACTGGCGAGGACATGTGATGATGATCTGGGTGGTCTGGTTGATAGCCCCAGCTGAGCTCCCAGCTGACAGTGAGTGAGTGAAGACACCTCTGGGTGATTCTAGCCTCCAGCATTTGAGGCAAGCTCAGCCTTTTGAATCTTTTCATCTGAGGCTTGATATCACGAAGCTGTATGTATTCCTGATCCCAGAAATCGTGAACATAATAAAATGGTTGTTGTTTTATACCACTGAGTTTGTTCCACATCAAGAAGTAACTGAAACAGAGCCCTGCATTCTGTTTCTTCTTCCAGGACTGAAAATTTTCTTTTGGCTTTTCCCTTTACTGGTCTCTGGGACCATCTATTTTCAGTTCTACTAACAAAGAATCATATGGGTCTTCCGTGGAGCAGATTTATCCATGCTGATATATATATATATTTTTTTTTTTTTTAAAAAATATTTATTTATTTATTGGCTGCATCGGGTCTCAGTTGCTGCACGCAGGATCTTCGTTGTGGTGCGTGGGCTTCTCTCTAGTTGTGGCGTGCAGGCTCTAGAGTGTGCGGGCTCAGTAGTTGTGGCACGCAGGCTTAGTTGCCCTGTGGCATGTGGGATCTTAGTTCCCCGACCAGGGATCAAACCAGCGTCCCCTGCATTGCAAGATGGATTCTCAACCACTGGACCACCAGGGAAGTCCCCCATGTTGATCTTTGATTAGATACAATCACGTCTAAAAAGTGCTTTGAGAGACCAGTATACAAACTGAAAATTGTCAGACCATCTATAAAAATAGAATTCTGACTCACAAGGTGCAGCAAGCTGCCTAGGAAACCAACCCTCTTAAAAACAGCCCAGGAAGCCAGCTTGCTTTAATTCGGATTTACAGGAAGCCAGATTACTATCTCTAGTGACAATGCAGGAAGCTAAACAGTAACTTCTGTAACAATCAGTTCCGAATGGCCAGGACTTGATTAACAACTAACAGCCTCCCTAATTTTTGTCCCTTCTTCTAACTTAGGACCAGCCAGAGAAAGCCAAATACGCACCCTAATCAATCACCTAGGATGTCCTGCTTCTAATTAGCCCGACTTCTGCTTTTCTGTGCCAACGGCCTCCAGCAAGGGCACACTTGTAGCCTTTCCTGTTTCCCATTATAAAGCTTTCACACCTCTCTGCCTGCCTTTGAGTCTCTGCCAAAATGCAAGTGATAGTGGCGGATTCCCTTGCTATAGCGAGCTCTGAATTAATAGCCTTTGCTTTTCTCCTTTGGTTGTTCTTTGTTTATTTCCACAGCTTCAAAGGCAGCAGCTTTACATGGATTTGCCAAGCCAGTCCTCCAAAGGATCCTGTTGTGGGTGGTGGTGTCATTGCCCCCATTTTACAGATATAAAAATAGAGGCTCTGAGAGGTTTGGCCATTTGACTAAAGGTCGTATTGTCACCCATGCTATGCAGCCCAGGTCCCAGTTGCAGAAACTGTTTTTTGTTTTTGTTTTTTAACCGTACAGGCTAGTTGTGTTTTATCAATAGGATGCCACAAATGCCCAAGACAAAACCAGACTGAACCGGCTAGATCCAAGATGGCCGGCTTTCCTTGCCTTGATTTATCTCTGTTTCCATACTAGCCCCTGAGAGCTGAAGGACACTTGCCCCGATTTATCTCTGTGTTTGTTTCCAGAGCACTTGGTATTTGACAGAGTAGCTTTGCAGCTGTGCTTCAAGAGATGCACAATGGTCACCCGCCCCATACGGGATCTGACTTGACCACAGGAATGTGCCTCCGCAGATGACACCTGGAGGTGTCCCAGAGTTACACCTGCTTCATCACCACGCTAAGATCTCTGCGCAAAGACGGCATTTATACTTTGCTCGGCACAATTCGAGCTGCGTGGAAAGGAGCGTGCGTGACTGCGCGGAAAGGAGCGTGGATGACTGCGCATGCCCACGGCTGCCCTAAAATCTCCGCCCCTTTCGTAGAGCCCTGGTGATCTGTCTGCTTCCTGACCCTTAAAATCCCCTTACTCTCCTCCCTTCGGGGAGAAGGTGCTTTCCCCTTCTCCATTGTCTAGCCACTCTCAAGCCTGTTTTGCTTGCACCAAATTCAGTTTTATTATTGGCAGCTAGAACCTGAGCCTGAGCGGGAAAGAGCTCCCTGACGGAGCCACAGGGGGCGTCGGTTCGGCTAGGGCCCCAAGGGCGGGCCTTGCGTCTAATTCAGTAACAGCATTGCTGGTAAGTATTGATACTAAACCCTTGGCATCATATAGTTAGTTTTTGCTGGTGGCTGTTAACGCTGAGGCAGAACCAAGCCCTAGGTAGGAGTGTGGACTCTGGGGCCAACCGGCCTGGGTTCCAGCCCTGCATCTGCTGCTCCCTGCATGGGTGACCTGGACAAGTTACTTAAACTGTGTCTCACTTTCCCCATCTGTATAATGGGGATCATCACGCCACGGCTGGGAGGGCACAGAGGATAAATGTGTGAGAAACGCTCTGCACATGGTCATCTGGGGGAGTCAGTGTCTGCAGTTAACAGCCACGGGTGTCAGAGCGCCCAGAGGCTTTGCGGAGCCTGTGCAGGGGTTGCTCGAAGGCCCCAAATCCTCATGACTAGATTTATGGAACAACAGATGCCAGATGTAAATGACTGTGACTCCCCTCTGTGCCTTTGAGCCCAGTTTCTGCTGCTTTCGGGCTGTGTGACCTTGGGCAACTGACTTGCCCTCTCTGAGCTTTGGTGTTGTCATCTGTAAACTGGGGACCGCCGTAGTACCTACACGTCCTGTGCCTTTTGTTATGTTTCTGCGAATCATCCACCTCAGGAGTCCTGCCAGAGACTTGCTTTCTTAAGCTCCTTTTCTGTTGGCACTGTCATGTGACCCAGGCTCCCTGATCAGATGCAACCATGTGAGGCTTGGATGCAGAAGCCAGAGATGCAGGCACCACATAGAGCCTTTGATGGTGAGGACAGAGCCGGCACGTCCACCAACGTATAAACTCCACAAGGGCAGCGATCTTTGTACTTTCCGTCTGTAAACTCCGTGTCTGGCACACAGTAGGTGCTCAATAGATGTTTGTTGAATGGATGCATGAATGAATGCAGCCTTCCAGGGCCCCTCAGGCAGGGGTTCTGGGGCCAAGGCTGATGTTGTGGACAATGGTTACTCTGGCAGGAGCCGTTCCACCAAGTCATTTATACCTTGTTCCTGGTCCCCAGCCTCGTGGAGGTCCCGTGAGCACGCCTTACCTTTTCTTTCTTTTTTTAAATTTATTTTTTATAGTTTTAAAAAAAATTTAACTATAATTGATTTACAATATTGGGTTAGTTTCAGGTGTACGGCTTCAGATTCTTTTATAAGTTATTACAAGATATTGAATATAGTTCCTTGTGCTATGCAGTAAATCCTTGATGTTTATCTGTTTTACGTATAGTGGTGTGTATCCTATACTAATTTATCTCTCCCCCTGCCTTTCCCCTTTGGTAACCATAGTTTGTTTTCTGTGTCTGTAAGTCTGTTTCTGTTTTGTAAACAAGTTGATTTGTATTGTTTTTTAAGACGTGCTACCCTTTATAAGCAATTTTTTAAATTTTTTTCTTTTTTTAAACATTTATTTATTTTTTGGCTGCATTGGGTCTTCGTCCCTGTGAGCGGGCTTTCTCTAGTTGCGGCGAATGGGGGCTACTCTTCATTGAGGTGCGCGGGCTTCTCATTGCGATGGCTTCTCTTGTTGTGGAGCACGGGCTCTAGGCGCGTGGGCTTCAGTAGTTGTGGCACGCAGGCTCAGTAGTTGTGGCTCGCGGGCTCTAGAGCACAGGCTCAGTAGTTGTGGCACACAGGCTTAGTTGCTCCGCGGCATGTGGGATCTTCCCCGACCAGGCTCGAACCCCCATCCCTTGCACTGGCAGGCGGATTCTTAACCACTGCGCCACCAGGGAAGTCCCTGGAAGGTTTTGAGGTGGTGTTCCTGGGGTCAGAATCCTTCCAGGATCTACCCTCAGTTCTTTTTGCTGCAGTTTTGAGATTTCCCTTCTGTCTGCCTCAGACGGGTCGTCGCAAACCCTGCTGTTATTTTCAAGTGTAGCTGCCCCAGTGTTGGGCCGCAACCAGATTGCCCAAACCGGCCTTATTCTGGTAGGAATTTGGTGTGCAGCAGAAGTGGAGTTTAGGGGCCAAAGGGATTCTGATGAATTTTCACTGTTAAACCTCAGGAGCAAAGGTTCTGTGAGCATCGAGAGGCAGGGCATAAAGCAAAGCCAGTTATTCTAGAGTTTCTAGTTCCTGAACTTCTCTCTCTCTCTCTCTGTCCTCCCTCCCTCCCTCCTTCCTTCCTTCCCACCTTCCTCCCCACCTTCCTCTCACATAATGAGTTTGATTCCTCTTAAAATAACTAAAAGAAAAGTCAAAGTTTATTATAGAAAATTTAGACAGAATGAACTCAAAAGGAAGAGAGTAAAATTCAGCCATCTTCCAACTGCCCAGAGAGAGCCACTGTTAATACCAGATGTTAATTCCATCCTGTGTCCTGCAGCCTTCATCCTGGTTTCTCCCCAGCCCCAGCAAGCAGGTCCCCGTTGGTCCAAGCCTCCCGCATTCTTCTGGCCAGGGATTGGTTGAGCCGTGGGTAGTGCTGGCCAATCAGAGCTGAGGGGAGGCTCCTGGGGAGACTCCCCCCAAAATTCGGGGGGGCTTCTTCTCCAGCTAGGTGTTTGGCTGCGAAGCCCGGAATGCAGCAGCCATCTTGGCACCAGCTTGAGCGTGACAGCCAATATGTGGAGGAAAACAGAGTAAACAGCAGAGAAGCAGAGCTGATCCCCACATGTAGTACCTGGAGTCCAACTAGACAATCCAGTTGTTTGCTTTTAATCCCAGCCTGGGGAGTCCGGGGCAGGGGGAGGAAGGGGGCTCTCTGCTATTGGCGCCTGAAGCATCCACACTGTTGCATTTTCAAATACTGACAGAGATTCTCTCATTGACTGAACTCTGCTCAGACTCTCCTGAACTTTTTTCCAGCTGGGGTTGACTTTTGACTTCTATGTTCATCTCTGCGCTGTCCAGTTTTAGCAAGAATCCTTCTAAGTTAGTTTAACTGGAACTGCCCACCCTTGATATCTGATCACCTTTGATATCTGTTTGGGTCCCCCCCCCCCCGCCCCGCCCCTCAGGTGACATCTCATCCAGCAAGAATCCCGTTAGGTCAGTGTAGCCAGAATCCTTCTTACCCTTAAGGCTACTGAAGCTGAATCCAGCCTCTGTACCCTGACACCGAATTAAATCTTGGAGACAGAGTTTTGGGTGAAGTAGAAAAGAATAGCTTTATTGCTTTGCCAGGCAAAGGGGGCCACGGTGGGCTAATGCCCTCAAAACTGTGTGTCCCAACCTGGAGGGGGCTGTGAGGAGTTTTATAGTAGTGGTTCAAAGAGGGCGTGATCAGTTCACGGCCATTCTTCTGATTGGTTGGTGGTGAGGTAATTGGGAGTCAGCATCATCAACCTTCTGGTTCCAGCCAGTCTGGAGTCTCCGTGCTTGTGGGCAGCATACTGTTAACTTCTCCCACCTGGTGGGGGCTTCAGTATCTGCAGAACAGCTCAAAGATCTTGTTATGTGTATCCCTTGACGCGGAACCAGGACCCTGCCCCAAGGCTGCACTATTGTTTCTTTTGACTGTTCCTTCCTCTTCTCTGCACCCCCTCCCTTGCCTAATCAGCTACTGTTTGAACCTGCTGTTGGAACTCAGGGAAGGTCATGGAGGCTGAATGAAGCCGATTTCCTGTAATCAAGAAACAGGGGGGCACAGAAAGGCTCCCGTGTCTAGGAGCCCTGCAGGGTCCTGCTCTGTATCACTACCTCTTAGTTGTTTTCCGTGCACTGACTCCCAGCCTGCTCCTTGGCTATAAATCCCCACGTGCACAGGCTGTATTTGGAGTTGGGTTCAATCTCCTTTCCCTATGGCAGGTGCTCCCTACACCTATGGCGATGACCCCTTCCCCTTGAATAAAGTCTGCTTTATGCTTTAACTGGTGTCATTAAGTAATTTTTTTCTTTAACAGTTAGAATATTATTTTTTTCTTTAACGATTCACCTATCCTTCATGAATTTAATTGGTTCCTAAAAATTCTGCCAGCAAGCGCTGGGAAATGAAAAAAAATTTTTCTATCAAAATTTTAAATTATTTTTTTTATCGTGATGAAACCCACGTACAGTTTACCGTTTTAAAGTGTACAACTCAGCGACATTTAGTACGTTCACGATGTTGTGTGATCATCGCCGCTATCTGTTTCCAGAACATTTTTATCGTGCTAAAGGAAACTTTGAACCCGTTAAGCAGTCACTCCCCATTGTCCCAGGCCCTGGCAAACACTAATCTCTTTTCTGTCTCTATGGATTTGCCTATATTGGATATTTCATATAAACTGAATCATGCAAGACGTAACCATTTGTGTCTGGCTTCTTTCATTTAGCATCATGTTTCCAAGTATGTAGTGTGGATCAGTACTCCATTCCTTTTCATGGCTGGATAATATTCCATTGCATGGATAGACCAGATTTTTTTTTTTTTTTTTTTTAAAGGTATGTGTATTTTTTTTTAAAATATTTTTAAATTATTTATTTATTTATTTTATTTTTGGCTGTGTTGGGTCTTCGTTTCTGTGCGAGGGCTTTCTCCAGTTGTGGCAAGCGGGGGCCACTCTTCATCGCGGTGCGCGGGCCTCTCACTGTCGTGGTCTCGTTGCGGAGCACAGGCTCCAGATGCGCAGGCTCAGTAATTGTGGCTCACGGGCCTAGTTGCTCCGCGGCATGTGGGATCTTCCCAGACCAGGGCTCGAACCCGTGTGCCCTGCATTGGCAGGCGGACTCGCAACCACTGCGCCACCAGGGAAGCCCCGATAGACCAGATTTTGTTTATCCATTCATCTATCGATGGACATTTTCGTTGTCTCCACTATTGGCTATTGTGCACAGTGCTGCAATGAGCATTCGTGTACACATATTTATTTAAGTACCTGTTTTCAGTTCTTTTGGGCATCTGCCTAGGAGTGGAATTCCTGGGTCATTTCATCATTTTTTAATAAGTTAGATTTCAGTAGCACAGGCATTCTCACCCTGAGAAATCTGCAGTCCAGAGGTTTCTGGGGATCTCGCAGTAACTCCAAGCAGGATGGTATTGGTTTGAGCCCCCGCTCCACTTACTCTGTGCAGAAGCAGCCGGGGATGGGGAGGGTTTGGGGCTCTTTAAGCCTCTCCACGATCTTCATCAGACCCTTTCCTCCCCATTCTCCAATGTGGATAAGTGTGGTTTTCTCAGTCTAATGTGAAGTTTACACAACATCTATACCAAAATTCTGGGTCCACTCTTGACTCTTGGCTCTGTGAAATCCACACATCTTTCCCCCCAGACAGTCACGTCCATCACTGGTAGGAACAGAGACCCATGACTTCTGTGGGGGACCATTTGTCAGTGTCTGTCACAACGACAGGGGCTCTGCTCTTTGATCCAGCAATTCCACCTCCAGGGTGTGTCCCAATACACATGCAAGGTCATGCACTGCAGCATGGTACTAATAGTAAAAGGGTGGAAACAACACAAATATCCATCCACAGGGGCCTGGTTGAAAAAGTCCTGGACGTTCCCCTGTGGAGGAGGGCTGTGTGGCTATAGAAAGGCTACAGATGCTCTCTCTGAATTTCCAGAAAACTTCAGTAATGAAAGCAAGGTCAGAGCAGTGTGTACGAGATGTTACCTGTCGTGGGGAAGAGAATATATATGTATATGTTTGTGCATCAATAAACTTACCAGGAAGTAGTTCCATGGTTATCTGAGATGGAGCAGGGGCCCAGGGTAGAAGTGGCAGATAGAATAATGAGTCCCCAGGGATATCCAGGTCCTAATCCCTGGAACCTGTGAATATGTCCCCTTACATGGCAAAAGGTACTCTGCAGATGTGATTAAGTTAGGGCCCTTGAGATGGGGAGTTAATCTTGGATTGTCCAGGTGGGCCCTAAATGTCATCACAAGGGTCCTCATAGGGGAAAGAGGGAGGCAGGAAGGTCAAAGAAGGAAGAGGGCAATGTGATGAGGTAGCAGGGAGAGAAATGGTGATGTGATGCAGGGCCGTAAGCCAGGGAATGCCGGCCGCTTCTAGAAGCTGGAAAGGCAAGGAAAGGGCCTCTCCCCTGGAGCCTCCAGAAGGAACCAGCCCTGCCGACACCTTGATCTTAGCCCCCTGAGACTCACTTCAGAATTCTGGCCTCCAGAACTGTAAACAAATAATTTTGTGTTTTTTCAAGCCACCAAGTTTGTGGTAATATAATTCCCCCGCCTTAAAGGGTACAGTTCAATGGTTTTTGGATATATTACGTTATTAATTTTTAAAAGTTGGGGTAACATAGAGATGACAGAAATTTGCCATTTTAACCATTTTGAAGTGTACAGTTGACTGGCATTAATTACATTCAAATGCGGAGAACTGAAGATCCACGTGCAAAAGAATGAAGCTGGACCCTCACTTGATACCTTATGTGCAAATTAACTCAAAGTGGACCCCTGATATCTTTTTTTAAAAAAAAAATATTTATCTATTTATTTGGTTGCACTGGGTCTTAGCTGCGGCGGGTGGGCTCCTTAGTTGCGTCTCACAGGCTCCTTAGTTGTGGCATGCGAACTCTTAGTTGCAGCATGCACGTGGGATCTAGTTCCCTGACCAGGGATTGAACCCAGGCCCTCTGCATTGGGGGCGTGGAGTCTTAGCCACTGCGCCACCTGGGAAGTCCCCTGGTATCTTTTTATAACTTGTGATTTGGGGGTTTTATGTACAGGCCCACTTCATTTTATTGCTCTTTGCCTTATTGCACTTTGCAGATACTGCATTTTTTTACAGATTGAAGGTTTGTGGCAACCCCGTGTCGAGCAAGTCTCTCTGTGCCATTTTTCCAATAGCATTTGCTCACTTTGTGTCTGTGTCATATTTTGGTAATTCTCACAATATTTCACACTTTTTCATTATTATATCTGTTATGGTGATCAGTGATCTTTGGTGTTACTGTTACAAAAAGATTACGACTTATTGCAGGCTCAGATGATGGTTAGCATTTTTTAGCCATAAAGCATTTTAAAACTAAGGTGTGTACATTGTTTTTAGACATGATGCTATTGCACACTTAATAGACTACAGTATAAACATAACTTTTTTTTTTTTTTTTTTCTGTTTAGCTGTGCCGCATGGCTTGTGGGATCTCAGTTCCCTGACCAGGGATTGAACCCGGGCCATGGCAGTGAAAGCGCTGAATCCTAACCGCTAGACCATCAGGGAATTCCCATCATAACTTTTATATGCACTGGGAAACCAAAAAATCCGCAAGACTTGCTTTATTGCGATAGTCTGGAACTGACCCCGCGATATCTCCGAGGTGTGCCTGTATTTCGTAGTTAAAAGAATTGAAAAAAGAGAGAGAGAGAGAGAAGTAAGACATGCTCTCCCCCTGGTGTCTGAGAATCCTGGGGATTCGTGTCCTTGTGACCCTCTTGATTCAAGGTCTTCCCTCCATGCCTTTGGTTCTGTCTCACATGGTGACGGTCCATGAAAAACTCTGTCCCTCCTCAATTCCCACAAAAGATCCCCTTGCACACAGCCACTCGAGGTGTAATAAATAAACTTTAATGAGGTGTTTGGGGGCTGGGGACGGACAAGGGGTTTATGTGGCAGCAAGGCAACTAATCTCCCTTTGTGTCCCTGACACTGTGGAGCCCCACTGGCCTTGTCACCCCCTTACCACTCCCATGCTGCTGGGTCGCATCTCTTTCCCGTCCTTCTCTGTTCTGCGTTCTCCCATCTGCCTAGAGAGAAGCCCAGATCCTTCTCACTTTCTCTTGCAGAGTGGCTCATGCCCTGCATTCTGGCCCAGGGTCTCTATCTCCCTAAGGTATTTTCTCCAACAGACAGTTCTCTCTGTCCCACTTGCAGTGTAGTAAACCGTAACCGTGTGTAAACAGCTTTCCTGAGTTCTGTGACTCCTTATGGTGAATGACTCAACCTGAGGGTTGGTCTTGAGGACCCCTGAGCTTGCACCCGCCCACTGTGTTGTGAGGCAGAGGGGACATTCTTGAGGTCTGGCAAGGGAAGGGTGGCCAGTCTCTTTGGAGGGGGACGTCATCCATTGAGGTGGGGTGGCTGTCCAGCTGCGACGAGGCCCGCTTCCTCACCAGCCCCAGTGACGACTCTGTTCATTCCCGATGCTGTCACCTGGTGCCCTCTGTCGGTGGAACCCCGGGGAGAGCTGGCATTACAGCCAACAGCTGAATAGATGACATTCTGGAAGGGGGAATACACAAACTTTAGCCTCAGGCCTTTCCAAAACAATTCTTCCTGCTGAAGCCCAGCATGCAAAGAGCTGCAGGCCTGCTTCTGTCCCCGCCCCTGGAAGCCAGGGCAGCACTTCTCCAGGTGTGGTCATGAGTAGGGAGGGGAGGGACGGGGTGCCTATGAAAATTCAGGTCCCCAGGCGCCAGCACAGACCCACCAGACCACTCTCAGGGGGTGGGGCCCAGGAACCTACAGTTTATATTTATTTATTTAGGCCACACCGTGTGGCCTGTGGGATCTTAGTTCCCTGACCAGGGATTGAACCCGGGCCCTCGGCAATGAGAGCGCGGAGTCCTAACCACTGGACCGCCAGGGAGTTCCCGGAACCTGCGTTTCAGCAAACCTTACAGGGGATTCTGCCCAGCAGGAAGGGTTTGGGAACTGATGCTCGAGGCTTTTGAAGAAAAGATCCAGGACCTGACTCCTGAGGCTGTGCTGGCTTTTGGTTAAGTGCTGCAGGTGCCCAGAGAGGCCTGGCCCCTCCTTGGGAAAGCCCACAGTGATTAATCTGTGGTTCGTGCAGAATTCCCCCATACCCTCCTCAGCTCCATCACCACACTTACCCCATTAGCAGACGAACTGTGCTTGTTCCAACCTGAGGAGACAGGAGGAGAAGTGGTCAGAAGTGAATGACAACGCTGGAAAGTGTGGGAAGAAGGCACGTGTGGGTGGCCAGGCCCCCTGAGTTCTAAGGCCTGGCTCTGCTATTGATGTGGGGGAATCACTTCCCAAAATGGTTTCTACATTTATAAAACACAACTGGGGTATGGGCTTCATCTAGTTATTCATTCAGTTATTAAGTATACATAAATATTTACTGAGCGCAGGCTCTGGAACCAGATGGAAGGGTTCAAATCCCAGCTCTGTCCTTTAGCAGCTGTGTGACCATGGGTAATTGACTTAACCTCTCTGTGCCTCAGTTTCCTCAACCATCAAACAGGGATTTATTCAGCAAATAGAAAATGTCTACTTTGTGCCAGGTGCATTCTAGGTGCCGGGGATATGGATGTGGTGAGCAAAACAGACAAAAGTCCCTCTTCTCATGGTGCCTATGTTAATAACAACAGGCATATTAGTAATAGCGATAATAATCATAGCTTATATATACACCCAGTGTGTGGCTTACAGTGTGCCAAATGCTGCACTAAGTACTGTACCTATATTATAAGGTACAGTCACTCCCATTTCACAGAGGAGGAAACTGAGTCATAGAGAGTAAGGTATTTTCCCATGGTGATGCAATAAAGCGGTGGAGTGCGGACTCAGATACAGGCAGTCTGGCTCTGGACGTCATGCATTCAGCAAACACGTACCCAGATGCCTCTTTTGTGCCCGACCCTGTGGTAGGTGGTGCTGAGGACACAACCATGACCACGACACTTCTAGCTCTGCCCTCCTGGGGCTCCCAGTCCACTGGAGAGACAGACGAGTCCCCCACACAGTGATGTCCCTGAGTGGGCAAGGCTGGGGTGGGGGAGCCCAAAGCAGGTGCTTGGCTCATTTCGGGAAAGATCAGGGAGGGCTTCCTGGAGGAGGGGGCCTCCCGCTGGGATGTGAGGAGGCCATTTTGTTTAGTGGTTGAAGGAACAAAGCTTTGTAGCCATCAGAACTGCCTTCTACTCTTGGCTTTCCAGCTGTGTGCCAGCTGGCAGGTGACATCACCTCTCTGAGCAGACATTTCCTCATCTGTAAAATGGGCTCATAGCAGGACTCTCTTTGCAGGGTGGTTGTGAGCATTCAAGGGGCCTGTGCGCAGAAGGTGCCTGGCATGGAGAAGGTGCTCAGCAAAATGTAGCTCTTTTGATTACGGAATTAGCCGCAGGGCTTTGCCAGAGGTAGCTGTGGGGAGGCTCCTCCAGGCAGGAGAACAGGCTTGCAAAGCCCTTGAGGTGAGAGAATGTCAGATCCTTTTAGAGCTCGGGATCGGGGCACCAGTTCCTGCCACCCCCGTCCTTTCCGTGAGAGCAGGGAGGCAGGGAGGGAGCCAGTCGTGAGCAAGACAAATGGAAGAAAGCTGGGGTGGGGGTTAAATGTTATTCCACCCTCCATCCATCCGGCAGGAGCTCCTGTGTCCCCTGCATTAAAAGCCAAATCCTTACTGTGGCCTTCGAGGACCTACAGGAGCTGCTCCCACTTTGTAAAATGAGTCAATGATCCAATGAATAAAACTGCCTGGTCTCAGTGTCCTCGTCTGTCACATGAGGGAACCTCATGGTATTGGGGTGAGGATTCAGTGAGAGGCTGCCACGTGGAAGGCTTAGTGCAGAGCCTGGCACATAGTAGGTGCTCAGTTATGTTGGCTGTGGTGATGTTCATTTATGGCAGACAGGCGGGGGATGTCGCAAAAAGGAGGGGACTCACAGGAGTTTCTGGATTTCCAGAAATAAATCGGGAGCCCCAGGAGTAGACCAGCCAGCATGATAGTGAAAGTCAGGGTGACAATGATCATAGAGGACAAGCCCGAATGTGACGGCTCTCTGGGAAGTCCTGCAGGAAGAGAAGGAAGCAGAGATTTAAGATGAGAGACTTCGGGCTTTTTACCTGCCCCCAAAATATTACCCTTCGTTTTTTTTGTTTTTTTGTTTTTTGTGAAATAGTATGCCTTACGTTGATTTTCTGAATGTATTTTTTTTTTCTTTATATTTTATTTATTTATTTATGGCTGTGCTGGGTCTTCGTTTCTGCGCGAGGGCTTTCTCCAGTTGCGGCGAGCGGGGGCCACACTTCATCGCGGTGCGCGGGCCTGTCACCGCCGCGGCCTCTCCTGTTGCGGAGCACAGGCTCCAGATGCGCAGGCTCGGTAATTGTGGCTCACAGGCCCAGCCGCTCCGCGGCATGTGGGATCATCCCAGACCAGGGCTTGAACCCGTGTCCCCTGCATTGGCAGGCAGACCCCCAACCACTGCGCCACCAGGGAAGCCCTACCCTTCGTTTTTTAAGGAAGCTACCACTCTGCTTCCCTCAGTCTATATGGTTTAGGTGGACTTGACCCCACCCTCTGGTTCCTAGGATGGGACTTTGACCTGGGCCTGGCCAATCAGAGCATTCCATTCTCCCTGGCTACTGTGATTCATGGTTCATGGGGGTGGGGGTGGTCTGTAACTTAAGTTGAGCCAATGAGAGCCAGCCCTGGGATTCTGGCTAGATTATTGAAAGTGGTGTATTCTTTCCCTTGGGATTTCTAAACTGGTGGGCTGTGAGCCTATAGCTGCTGAGGACCATCTTACCTTCCTGAGGGGAAAGCCTGCCAGGGAATAAAGCCAGCATAGAGAAAAACAGAGACAAGAGAGGTCAAGAAAAGCAGAGACAAGAGGGGTCAAGAAAAGTTCCTGGGTTACATAGTTGGAGCACCTGGATCTAACCATACCTGAAGGTACCTTTCCAATAAAGTCCCATTTTTGCTTGGACTATTTTGAGTTGTGCTTCTATCAACTGCAAATGATAGAGTTCTGTCTAATACACTTGGAAAGGCCTTCCTGAGTCTACTGGGAAAAGGCATCATGCAACTACCCCAGCCTGGGTTTCCAGAGGGGCTGTGTCCAGGTGGCTGTACAATGGTTCCAATGGTACAGATGTTGAGTTAACAGAGAGTAAACCTTCCATGAGGGGGGCTTAGGGGAAGGATGGGAGCTAGAGAGCATTCTTGTGGCTGAGGGACTCGTTTAACCAGGGACCACCTCTAAACTCCTCCTTCAGAGGGAAGCCTACTGTGATTTCCTCTTTTGATCTTTCTGTTCTCCCCACCCAGGGGGCTTCTTACCTGTGACCAGGACGGTCACTTCTGCCTGGCCAGTCCCTAGGGCGTTGGTGACAAGGCAGATGAACGTCGTGTTGATGGACTCGTCCACGGTATGGATCAGGAGCCGGGCGCCCTGGGCCACAGCAGAGGGTGGCAGGGGTCCCATGGTCCTAGGAGAGACAGATAGGTGAGGAAGTGGCCTCGGTTGGAGGCCTAGAATAACAGGTGATGGGGCACTCACTGTATGCCAGGAATACAGAAACCCTCACGCCATCTACAGTACAAGTTGAGAGCAAGCCTGGAGTTCCCCCAGCTCTGCCTCTCACACTCCCATCCAGCCGATCGGCAGATCCTGTCTGCCCCACCTTCAAAATCTAGCCTGAGTCTGACGACTCCTCAGGGCCTGAGCAGAGGCCTGAAGGAGGTGAGGGTGAGCCGTGTGGGTACCGATGGGAAGAGCATTCCAGGCATAGGGAACAGCATATGCGAAGACCCTGAGGTGATGGCATAACTGTAGTGTTTGAGGATCTACAAGGAGGCCACTGTGGATATAGAGGCGAGAGCAAAGGACCACGGCCACCACCCTGGTCTGTTCCCCCTACTCCTGGGGGAACCTTCTCACTGGGCTCCCTATTTCCACCCCCGCTCCCACCCTGCTCTGTCCCCCACTCAGCATCTGAGAGACCTTGTTAGAACTAAGTCAGCTCGGGGACTTCCCTGGTGGCGCAGTGGTTAAGAATCCGCCTGCCAGTGCAAGGGACACGGGTTCAAAGAAGCCCGAGCACCGCAACTAAGAGCAGCCCCCGCTCGCCGCAACTAGAGAAAGCCCGCACGCACCAACGAAGACCCAGTGCAGCCAAAAATAAATAAAATAAATAAAATTAAAAAAAAATTATATATATAAAAAAAGAACTAAGTCAGCCCAAGTCCCTCCTCTGTCCAGAGCCCTCCAGTAAAGGAAAAGTCCTTAGCACGGGCACAGGTCCCACACAAGCTGGCTCCCTGATGCCACTGACCCCTTTGCTCTCGCCTCTATATCCATGGTGGCCGATGTGTTGATCCTCGAACACTCCAGCTATGTTCCCACCTCAGGGTCTTCACATATGCTGTTCCCTATGCCTGGAACGCCCTTCCCATCGGTACCCATACCGCCCACCCTCACCTCCTTCAGGCCTCTGTTCAGATGTCACCTTTGTGACGCCTTCCTTGGCCACCCTCTTTCAACTGCAGTGACCCCCTTCTCACCCTCCTCCTCTGCTTTATCTTTTCCATGGCATTTATCACCACCTGACACACTCTGTTCTTGACAACGTTATCTTGTTTACTTTTTAAAGTTTTTAAAAAATATTTTATTTTGGCCACGCCCTGCAGCTTGTGGGATCTTAGTTCCCCGACCAGGGATTGAACCCCGGGCCCCTGCAGTGAAAGCGCAGAATCCAAACCACTAGACCACCAGGGAATTCCCATGTTATCTTGTTTAATTGTTTCTCTCCCCCATCAGAATGGGAGCTCTGAGAGGGGAGGGAATTTGGTCTATTTTATTTACCAAGGTTTGTGGGTCAACAGCATCTGGCACACAGTAAGCAGTCAAGAAACACTGGTTTAATGGATGCAGGAGACACAGGCATGGATTTGGGCGGCAGAGCTGGCATGGAAACCCGGCTGTGTGGCTCGTGAGCCTGAATCGTGGCGCTTTGGGGCAGGAAGGTAACGGCCAGCCATCAATACTAGTTGAAAACCTTCGACCGGCAGTTCCTCCGGCCAACCACTGAGACATGACTGTGGCTGTCCACAGAGATGGACAGACGGGGATGTTCACCACCATGGCATTTGCAGAGTTGAAAACAGGAGAGCACCTCCGTATCCCCATTTGGGATGGGTTAAATCACTGAAGGGCTCATCTATGATGGAATCGCAGCACCGTGAAGAAGGGGGCTGTGGGTATTTTGAAATGCATAAAAGATAAGGACTGTTGGCTGGATGGAGACAGGAATGGACTGATGGGCAGGAATGTGATAAAGAAGTACGTGAAAATATCAGAGGCAGAATCCACGTGGTGGGGTTTTTGAGTGTTCACTGGAAAATTCTTACAAGTTTTCTGTATGTGTGAAAATTTTCCTCATAAAGTGTTGGGGGAAAATAGATCTATGTGCCTTGACATGGAGAGGTGTTCATGAGATAGAGGAAAAAATTTTAAATTGTACATACAGCACAGTTTTTGTTTAGAAATATTGGAAGAAAAGACGGGAAGGATATATAACAAAGGGTAACAGTGGAGGTGTTCTGGAGGTGACTGGGTACCTGACTTCAGGTGCTATTTTCTTTTTTTTACTCATAACCGTATTGTCTAAAGTTTCTACAATGCTAAGTTATTTTTGAAATAAGAAAAAAAGGCCCAATAAAAATTACATAAAACATGGGACTTCCTTGGTGCTGCATTGGATAAGACTCTGCACTCCCAGTGCAGGGAGCCCGGTTTCGATCGCTGGTCAGGGTACTAGATCCCACATGCCGCAACTAAGAGTTCGCATGCCGCAACTAAGGAGCCCGCGTGCCACAACTAAGACCCGGAGCAAGCAAATAAATAAATTTTTAAAAATTACATAAAACAATTTGCCCCTTTGCCTTTATCTTCCCCCACTTGTAACCCCGGCCTCGGTATGGATTTGAGGAGATTTTCTCATTGCTCTGCCCCTCAGTCAAGAGAACGGGGATGGGACAGTATTTGCTCTGTGAGAGGTGACTGAGCAGGTAACACGTGATGGCTGGGGAGGTGGCACAGCCCAGAGGTTAAGGGGATCAGGTTTGGAGCGAGACGCCGATGGGAGGGTCACCTCTGTGCCCCATGGCTGTGTGCCTGGGCAGATGACGGCAGCTCCTGCGGCCCAGCTAATCTTTAATCCAGGCCTGGCCATAGTGCAGACTGTGCCTGGAGTGTGGGGATCCTGTGGGTTCAAGCTAAGTACAGCAGGCACGCCATAAAGAGCAGGTGTGTCAGCACACCTGGACTAAACCACCACATAAACTGTGCGCACGCAAGACAGACATTTTCCTGGGGGCCTGCAGTTGACTGCTTGCTCTCTTTTTACTTTCCTGCCTACACCCTTCCTCCCTCAGAGCCAGGAATCGAGGTCCCCAACCCCCTCATCTCTCAGGACCCAGGTAGCTGGGTTCCCAGCCCCTCCTCCCTCTGACCCAGGAACTCACGTGTTCCAGTTATAACCTGTGGGCTCCGGTTTGCTGCGGACGTCACAGTTCAGGGAGGCCTCACTACGGCCGATGTACCAGTTGCCGTCATAGCCGGATATGGAGACCTCGGGGGGGTCTGGGGGAAACAGGCACACAGGCTCAGAGACAGAGAACCTTCAGAGGGGCCTAAAGATAATTGGGATTCATGTCACAACAGGAAAAGGGCCTTGGTGGGTTTTGGGGAACAGCTCAGGGTAGAGAGGCCTCCGAGGGGTCTGGGGCGATGGGTTCTACCCCACCCCCCCCTGCCCGGCTCCGAGAATAGAAGTCTGGGAGTCCTCAGCAGGGTGCCAGGAGGTGGGGCACAGAGAGGGCTTCTCAAGACCTGCTTCTCTCTACTGGTTTTCCTGGGTAAAGCCAGATCCTGGTGTGCCTGGGCTGTCCTGTGAGAAGAGGCCTCCTGGGCGCTCATAATACACAGGAGCATATTCAAGGCTCTGATAAGTCCCGCAGGAAAGAATCCTGGATGAGCCTGTTTCAGCCTGCTGCTTATCCAACTCAAATGTGATCGACAGGGGAGATTTTCAAAGTCCCCAGAGGGAAGGCCGATGAGACAGGGTGTTTTTGTGTGTGTGAGGTGGGGGGGTGGTGCTGAGGGAATCAGTACAGCACCTACTGGGGAGGGAGTATTCGGTATAGACAATGATGGGAGGACACAGCCCGTAGACGAGCCAGTGTAGACAACAGTGGGCTAGAGAGAAGTGCAGACTACAGTGGAGCCAGTGTAGACCTCTCTCCAGGGGATCCAGTGTAGACAGTGTTGTGGGTCGGTGTGAGAGAGTGCCTGGGAGAACCCGTGTAGAAAATGCAGGTTTTCAGTGCAGCAGTGGTCACGGGCACCTCTCTAGACAACACAGGGAACAGTGCCAACTCGCCACAGCTGATGGCCTACATGACTGGTGTAGACAGTGAGGGCAGCGCTGTCTGGGGCCCAGAGGAGCCAGTGTAGATGGTTGGTAAGGCAGGGTAGAAAACGGACAAGGGAGTTGGTGTAGATGGTGGGGAAGTGGTGTAGCAGTGTGCACAAGGTCAGTGTGGACGGTTGCCCAGGGAAGCAGGTGTAGGCACTGTGTATAGATTGGGCTCAAAGGAGCCCATATGGGGCGTCAGTGTAGGCGGTGGCCAGGGCAGACAATGGGGGAGCAGTGTGGACTGTGGCCTAAGAAGCTGGTATAGGCCTTTCCTGGCGGTCCAGTGGTTAAGACTCCACTGTAGGGGGCACGGGTTCAATCCCTGGTTGGGGAACTAAGATCCCGCATGCCACGTGGTGCAGCCAAAAGAAACAAAATAAGAAGCTGGTACGGACAATGAAGGACAGTGCCATTTGTGGCCCAGGGGAGCCGGTGTAGACGATGTGCGGACGGGGGTAGGCAGTAATCAGGGAAGCCAGTGAGGATGATGGGGGTGATGTTGGGAGTGGCCTGGGTGGGGTGGGGGGGTCAGTGTAGACAATGGTGGGGGAGGGTGGAGACAGTCTGGCAGCCCCTCCTGCCCTTGCTCACACTTGGGTCCACTCACAGGGCACGGTGAGGGTCATGGGCAGTGCCACCGGCTCCTCGAAGCTCTCGTGCTCCACTCTGCAAGTGACATTCTTGCCATCCACATGGCTGGAGGGCATCAAGGTTAAGAGACTGATGACGGTGACAGTGCCGGGCAGGGGCCCTGGCTCCTGGCTTGTATTCGCCATCTTGCCCAGGGGCGGGGACCAGGAGATGCGGGCGGGCGGGCGACCCCCCCTGGAGATGCAGTGGGCCACGGGCACAGGCTCCAGGCTGAGCTGGCTGAGCGGGATCTCCTGGGTCTCAGCCTTGTTCTGGGGCTGGGCTGGGGGAAAGAAGCAAAAGGGACGGGTCACTCCTCACCTGCAGTCATTCAACAAACATCTCAGCAGCAGAGGAGGGCGGCTCATTGAGGGGACAGGATGTGGCCAGGTTCAAATCCCAGCTCTGCCCCTGAGCAGTAGGGTGGCCTTGGGCAAGTCCGTGCCTCAGTTTCCTTGTCTGTCAACTGGGTATAATGAGAGGATCACCAGCGATGAGGATTTGCAGGTAAAGCTCTTAAAATGGTACTTGGCGTGTAATAAGTGCTCAATGTATGTTATTATTATTGGTAATTGAACACATTGCCCGGCTCTGTGATGGGCAGTGTTGAGGACCCAGCAACGACCGAGACAACCCCACCCCTGCCTTCACGGGGTGGACTGTCCAAGGGGAAGACAGACTTCCCCAGGCAGTGATGACTCAGAGTGGGCAAGGCTGGGATGGGGGAGCCCAGAAGGGGTGCCTGAATCTGTGGGGGGAGCGTTACGGAGGGCTTCATGGAGGAGAGGGAGGGATGAGCTGTGCCCTGGAGGGTCTGAGGGAGAGTGACTAGCTCAAGGTTACACGGTTGTCAGCGACAGAGCTGGACCTCCCCACAAGGTCTGTCTGACTCCAAAACTACCTTGACCATTTCTTAATCATTCTGGTGATTCCAGGACCTGGGGTTTCACTTGGTTCCTTTCGCCTCAGTACCTGTGTTCTTGTTACTGAAGATTTCTCTTTAATTTGACTCATTGGTTCTGTTTTACCCTCATCCTAAATCATAAGACCTGAAGTCCCAAGTTTTCTGAAATGACGACAGTTGCCTTTGGTTGGGTACTGTGTGTCAGGCACTGTTCCAAGCACTTAATCTTTCCTGAGTCATTCATGCAAGGCCCGGGACAGTTCCTGGCACATAAGCAGAAAAGAAACGTCAGCTCTTATTCATCCTCATAGCGGATCTCCATTTCACAGATGAGGAAACGAGGCACAGAGACTTTGTACTCAGCTGCCAAGAGGAGGGCCTGTCATATTTTCCCTGGTGCTCATAAAAATGAACACATGGTTCCATGACAATGCCAAGGGTGTCCCACCCCCCCCCCCCCCCCCCCCCCCCCCCCCCCCCGCCTTACTGGGTTTCAGAATCCCCTCCTCCGAGTCTGTCTATTTCAACTCTCCCTTCCTCACCAAAGGTCATAACGATAACTGACCCCCTATCACCAGCTCACAGAGGCCTCTGCTCTAAGCAGTTCGCCTGGATAAACTCCCGGGACCCTCAGGACAGCTTTCTGAAGGCAGCACTGTTGTTACTAAGCCTATTTTGCAGATGAGGAAAGGAGGTTCCCGAGCTGGTAGCGGCTTTTCCGCTTTCCAGGGCCTTTCCTGTCCCCACCGCCTTCCCGCACCAGCCACTCCCCCCCTCCCCCCTCCCCAGCACCCCCAGCGCCTCCATCCCCTCGGCCCTCAATCTCCAAGATCTTACTTCCCAGCATCTCTAGTACTCTCTTTTGGTTCTCCAGCCCCTCCCCCCTCGAATCTCCCCTTCTGCATCCCCGCCCCATCATTGCCCGACCTCCTTCTTTTGTCCCCGCGGAATCTCTGCTCGGGAGGGAATCTCCCTCCCTCCCGGGCCCTTCCCTCTCTCTGCTTACCTCCCTACCCCACCCCACACCCCTCCCTTTCGGCCCCCCTCCTCCCGGCTCACCGAGCACCCGGAGCCAGGTTCGGGCGCTCCTGTCGCCGTTGGGGAACGTGGCGAACTGGCAGGTGTAATTGCCTTCATCTTCGGCGCGCAACCCCCGCACGGCCAGCGATGCGTCTCGCAGCTCCTCGCCTGGCCTAGCGGCCACGAACTCCAACCGGCCGGGCTCCGGGAAGCTGGGGCCCTGGGTGGGGTGGAAGACCGCCACGCTGCGGGCGGCCTCCGCCAGCTTCTGCCGAGTCCAGGTCACCTGCGTCACCGTCACATTGTGCTCCAGCGGCTGCAGTTTGCACGGCAGCTCCGTGGTGTCGCCCAGAAAGCCGCGCACCTGGGCTGGGGCCAGCACTCCGATTGTCTTGATCCCTGTGGGGAAACGCGGGGCGGGTCACACCCGGGTGTCCCTGATCTGGATGGGGAGAGGCGCCTGGGAGGTCGCTAACCTGGGCTTGGAGCCCCTTAGTTGGGAGTGCGTGTGGGGAGGGGGGACGGAGGTGGGGAGGGTCAGTCCGGATCCAGGGGTGAGGGTGAGGGGGGCTGCATTGGGTCTGCAACCGGGTCGCGCCCGTTCAGTCGGACTGTTGTTACCGTATTTCCTCTATCTCAGCATCATCAGTTTTTAAAATTGTGGTCAATATTGTGGTTAAAAAATTAAAATTGCCACTTAAACCATTTTAAAACGTACAGTTCAGTGGCAGTAAGTACATTCACGGTGTTGTGCAACCACCACAAACTTTTTCATCACCCCTGAGTCATCAATTTTAAGATGTCATTTACAGCACGACCCGTCTTCAGTGGTTAGAGCATCCTGGATTTAGAGGTGTGGAAAGGGAAGAAACTCGAGATCTTAGAATCCATGAAATAAAATCTTACTGCTATTACTCTATGTGGACTCGGGTTGGGAAAATGTTTGTAGGGGATCCTAGCACAAGAAGGGAGGTGATCATAGCCCCAGTGTTTTGGATCCCCTCAGATCTCTGCTGTGAGGCTTCAGGCAGTTTCCTTAACCTCTCTGATTCTTTTTCCTAGTTTGTAAAATGGGACTGAGAACAGTTAACATTCACGGGTTGCTTACAAAGATCAGGGGCTGTTCTGAGCACTTTACACATCTCCCAGCATTCAGGCCTTAAACAGCTCCTTGAGGTAAGCACTACCGTCAGCCCCACTTTATAGAGAGGGAAAGCAAGGCACAGAGTCTTGTGCTCCAGGTCACACAGAGCACAAGTGGCAGAGGTGGATTCGAACCCGGGCCATCTACAGTTAAGACTCCTGATCTCTCATTCACCAGGCTCCAGATGAAAATCTTTCTGCCCAGGGCACCCTGCACATAGTAGGTCCTCAATATATGTTGGCTATTATCGATATCAAGAAACACAATGCTATGCGTCCTTATTAATAATAAGGATGAGGGACAAGGTGAGAAGGAGTTAAGTGCTTTGACTCTCAGTCCTGCTACTCACTAGCTGTGGCCTTTGTGCTGCTGGTTTCACTCCTCTGAGCCTCAGTCTCCTCATCTGTAAAATGGGGGTGGTTATAACTTAAGAGGGTGTTGGGAGGACTAAATGAGGAAATTTATGTAAAGGGATTAGATATGCCAAGCACCCTATACAGGTGAATATTATAATTATTGTTATGAGGAAGAGGAGGCTGGGAGGTAGTGGACTGGGGTGCTTGGAGCGTGCTGTGTCGAGGGAGGGCACGGTCTGGACACAAGGGGATTGTGGAGTGGTGAGCATGCTAGTCTGGCTTCGAATGCCAGCTCCACCATGGACGTGCTGTGCAGCTCTGGGCAAGTGAGTCTCCTTCTCTGATGAGTCTCCTGGGAACTCCCTTGTTTATGAGCTGCCGACTTAGGCTTCATGGGTGAAAAGGAAACACCCAGGCTTTCAGCAAATTGTCTCTCTGAGAATGACATGTCACCCTTCCAGAAAGCCTTCCACTCTGCCTTCTGTCTGCCTCCTCCATGCGCTGGGTCCAAAATCCTGGCTCTAGCAATGACATCCTGATGTGGCTCACCTCTTTTCTTTGGTTTTTCTCCCTCCATGAGGCAAGACCGCTCTGGGCAAGTGAGTCTCCCCTTCTCCTTCTCTTGATGGCAAGACCGCTATGAGGATGAAACTGGATGAAGTGGCCTTTCTCTGGCCTCGTACTCTGAGTAATAGCCAGGCCCAAGCTCCACTGTGTGCCAGGCACTGGGCAGCTCCCTTAGGTGACGCCTCCTCCAACCCTCTCCACGGGCCCATGAGATCCACACTGGGAGCACCAGTATTTTCATCCCCATTGGTCAGAGGGGGCAGGTGAGCCTTGCAGGCTCAAGCTACTTGCCTAAGCTAACCAGCAGGTGAGGGGCAGAGCCTGGGTTGAGACCTTTTGGGACATGGCCAGACTCTGGTTTCCCCGAGCCTGCGTTCAGTGTTGTTATTGTTGACGTGAATTATCGTTATCATTATTGTTCTTCTCCAGTGCATCTGACCTAGCTCAGCATCTTCCCAAGACACGGTCTTACTAGGTAGGTAGAGTTCCACCCCCTGTCCCGTCCCCCACACACATTTTATGGAAACAGAGAGCTTAGGTCACTTTCCTGAGCTCACACATGTGTTAAACGCCGAAAGCTATTTTGAGCGCACCGCCGTCTGACATCAGTGCTGTATCCCCAGTAACTTGGAAGGCTGCCCATAGTAGGAACTCTATAATAAACGTGTGTGGGATGAACGCATGCATGAATGAATGGCCATGTCCTTAGAGTCAGACATGTGGGGTCGAACGGGAACGGGGTTATGTGCCGCTGCTCCCCCCCCCCCCCCCCCCCCGCATCAAGCATCCTCTGTCGTTGTCAGCGGGCTATTGGGGGCTGGGGAGAACGGTCCGCTTCTAGCGAGCGGGGTCGAGAGGTGTGGTGCCCGGGCGTGAGTCGCCTTCCACCTTGTTTTTTCCCGGAGGCTGGCCCGCCCTGCCCTTCAGAAATCTCCCGAGGTCCCGCGGCTTTCAAGGAAGCTGTCAGGAGAGTTCGCCCCAGCCCGGCGTTTCTCCATCCCGGGGGCGGAGGGGAGCCCAACGCGAAGGGCGGTGCGCTCTGCCTCGGGGAACCCAGGGGGCCGGGCCCAGGCGGGTGGGGAGGGAGAGGGGGAGCAGGGGCCGCCCGACCGCGCGGGGTCACTCACCGGCTCCCGAGGACGCCCAGAACAGCAACAGCAGGGACAGCAGCAGCGGCGGCCAAGCTAAGGGAGTGGCTCCGGCCATGCTGGGCGCGCCGCCGCCTCCTCCGCTCGCTCGGCCAGTCCTCCGCTCGCTCGGCCAGTTGCGCGGCCGCCGCGGGTCCTGGCCAGGAATCCTGGCGTCACTCAGCCGCCGAAGCCTAGGGGAGGGAAGGGGGAAGTTCTACTCCTTCCCTCCTCAGACTTGCAGCGGGGAAGAAGTAGAGAAGAAGTAGAACTGGGCTCCCGGGTCCCCGCCCGCTCCCGGGGTTCCCGCCGAGGCTCCGGTACTGCCCCTCCCTCTGCGCCTGCGCTGACACTCGTCACTAGGGCAACATCACTAGGAGGCGGGTTCTGATGCGAGGAAGCTTCGATATAAGGCTCCCCATGTGACAGGCGAGGAAACTGAGGCACGCAGAGAGGTTCAGCGACTTTCTAAAGTTCAAGATTGGCGAGGGACAGAGCAGAGATTCGAGTCTATAATCGGGACAGATCCTGAGTTCCTAAGCTCAAGAGCTTAAACCCCCTGGGTTCATATTGGGCAAGTTGCTTCTCCTCCTGAGGCCTCAGTTTTCTCATCTGAAAAATGACAGGATAGCAGCGCTCACCTCACGGGAGGGTTTGTAAGACTTAAGCAACTGCTTAGCCCAATTCCTGGTATATCGTTTGTACTCAATAAACAGCTCTCACAATGACAACGACGGTTGCTTTACAGTTATCATCAAATAATAATGCTGGTGAGAATGATGGCTCATTCATTTTTCATTCCATAGATATTTTATTGAACCAGGCAGCATTCCAGGCACAGGGGAGGCAACAGAAAATAAAACAGACAAAAATCCCTGCCTTCGTGGAGCCCCCCTTCTGTCAGAGGGAAACAGACCATTAACAGATCAATCCACAGAATAGCATCATGTCTAGAGGTGATGATGGTTAGGGAGCAACATATAGAAGGGAGAGAGAGATGAGAGAGACCAAGATAGAGACAGAGGAATGAGAGAGGAATGGAGATTAAACACTCAGAGATGGCCACTGTGAGATGGGGAGAGAGAAAGAGAGAAAAGACACAAAGATGGAGACACAAGACAGATAGTGAGGTGGGAGAGAATCGAGAGGCGACAGAGAGACCCAGAGAGCTCTGTGCTCAGATGTGGAGCTTGGGAGACTTCCTGGTCCCCAGCCCTGTTCATCCTAGCCGTGATCCCCACCTGGCCCACTAGCAGCTCTGACCCTTGTTCTGTGACATCCCCATATCTTTCTAGAAAATTCCCCCTTTGGGCTTTGGCCAGTTTGGAGGGTTCCGTTCCCTGCTGCCCTCTCTGACTTGGCCCCAGAGCCCACTCCTGGCACCCAGCTGTGGGTGGGTGGCTCTGATGCATGGTGTCTCTCACTCTGCATGTATGTAGGTGAATTTCTGAATGGAAATGTGGGAGCTGGTCTCTAGGAAATCTCTGAATTTTCTGTCACTCTTGTTCTGGGCCTCTGAGTTATTTCCAAATCGGGAACTTGTGGCCGCTGCTCTGTTTCTCCCCTGGGCCATGATGTCATCTCTGGGGTTCCCCCTCCTCCCAGGGCTCCCGGCTACGCTTACTGTGGTTGCAGCAGCCTGCTCTCTGACTCTGGATGTACAGAGGCTTCCCTCTTTCTCCCCCTGCCAATGTTTGGACTTCAGATTTGGGGCCCACCTCACCCCATATTCTGCCTCTTCCCCACTGGACATCTGACTTCTCGGTGACAGGAGTGGGGCCTCTGTCTGAAATCAAATCATTAGAGCCTTGGTCCTGAACAATTCCATGCAATGCAGATGATACAGGCTCCGTTACTGAAGCTCAAAATTGGGGTCAAGGCAGGGCTGAGGGTCAGGGATGGGGTGAAGGTTAGGGATGAACTCAAAGTTGGGGTTAAGAAAAGGGAGGTTCTCAGGGATAGGGTTAAGAGGTGGTGAGTGTCAGTAGGAGGGGGAGGGCCTTTGGTGACTGGTATTCCCGGGAAAAAACCCTTTGAGTCAATAAATACTTGGGAAGGCCAAAAGGTCCAGGCTGTCAAAATTGCTGAATTAAATAAAAAGTCTTGTTGCAGGTCTGGATGAAGCTGGGCGAGGACGTGATGGAGGGAGATGGGTGCCAGCTGGAATGGGTGGGTTGAGTTAAGGAGTTGTCTGGTTCCCCTGACAGCCCCTTTGCTGGCTCCTTTCCACCTTTGAGCCCTGAGGGGTGGTCTGGGGTCTCACTGAAACCATCCTCCTCTGGTTCCCACAGCTCCCTGGGCTCTGCCACCATGGCCCTTTGCTCTTTGTACCCATTCAATGCATACATATTTATTGAACACCTACTATGTGCTCGGCCCTGTCCTAAGTGCTGAAGATACAGTAGTGAGCAAGAGACAAAGTTCCTGTCTTCCAGGAGGTACCATGCTGGATGGGAGTTGGGAAGAGAAAGATAATAAAAAAGTAGACAGGTACTATATATACCAGGGGATGGTAAAAGCTATGAAGAAAAATAAGACACGGTAAGGAGACAAGGAAGAAGTTCTTCAATATTCCTTCTCTGTGGCTGCCCAACACTTTTGACTCTCCTCCCTCCAGCTTCCCCGGCGTGTCCCTCCTTCCCAAGGCAGAAACAAACAAACAAACCAAAAAACCCTCACAGCTTTAGTGTTTCTTTCAGCAGGTACAAGCCTGTGAACTAGGTGTCACCAATTGACTTGCATTTGGAGGGGACAACACAAGCCAGTTCTGAGCAGATGTTTTAAAGTTATGGCCTGGCTCATCCATAGTTCTTCTTCTTTGGTTCCCATAACTGCCTGTCCCAGATGGGGCTGCTCCTTCAGCCATGGTCCCAGGACAAAGAAGATGTGTGAAGAAGAGCCACAGCTGACCTGCTGTCAATGTGTAACATGAGTCAGAAATTGATGAGCAAATCATCAAGATTTGGGGGTTGTTTGTTATTGCAGCAAAATCCAGTGAAAGCTGACTGATAGAAAAATCATCTCTGAGATGGGATGTTGAAACCTAAATGAAGTCAGCTCCATGATTCCCTGGGGATAAAGTATTTCAGGCACAGGAAGAAGCAAGTGCAAAGGCCCTGAGGCGCAAACCTGCTTGCTGACTTGACAAAGGGGCCGGTGTGGCTGGAGTGGGAAGAGCAATGGGAAGTATGAGGAACAGTTCAGAGAGGTAGGAAGAGGTCAGATGTTATTAGACTTAGTGGGCCATGGTAAGATGTTGATATTTTACGGAGGTGGGAAGACCTTGGAGGGTTTTGAGCTGATGTGATCACACTTGTGTTTTATCTTCCCGGACTGGGCTGGAACCCGTGTCCCCTGCATTGGCAGGCAGATTCTTAACCACTGCGCCACGAGGGAAGTCCCCAGACTTGTGTTTTAACAGGATCCCTCTGGCTGCCCTGTGGGGAACAGGCTGTAGTGGGTGGCAGGTTGAAGCCAGTGGGGAAGTGACTGCAATGGTCCAGGTGGGAGGTGATGGAGGATCATTGCTGGGTGGTGGAAGGGGTGGTGAGATGAAGTGGTTGGATTTGAATGTAATTTGAAGGTAGAGACCCAGGGATTTGCTGACAGATTGGATGTGGGACATGGAAGAAACCTCTCTTTCCCACCGAGGACCCCATGGTCCTGGCCTGAGGGAAGGAGGAAGTGCTTTTGACTGAAACGGGGACAATGGCTGGAGCAGCAGGTTTGGAAGGAAAAGCAAATTTGGTTTCAGACTTGCTTCTTTGTGTCTTCCTGTCAAGACTCTAAATTCCTTGAGGGTTGGAACCAGTTCTAGACATTTTTCTGTACTCAAGTGCCAAAATATCTATTGAAAGACTAAATAAGTGAATGGAGAGGGCAGACAGCAGAAGCAAGAAGAACTGCAATCCTGCCTGTGGAACAAAAACCACATTCACAGAAAGATAGACAAGATGAAATGGCAGAGGGCTATGTACCAGATGAAGGAACAAGATAAAATCCCAGAAAAACAACTAAATGAGGTGGAGATAGGCAACCTTCCAGGAAAAGAATTCAGAATAATGATAGTGAAGATGATCCAGGACCTGGGAAAAAGAATGGAGGCAAAGATCGAGAAGATGCAAGAAATGATTAACAAAGACCTAGAGGAATTAAAGAACAAACAAACAGAGATGAACAATACAATAACTGAAATAAAAACTACACTAGAAGGAATCAATAGCAGAATAACTGAGGCAGAAGAACAGATAAGTGACCTGGAAGACAGAATGGTGGAATTCACTGCTGTGGAACAGAATAAAGAAAAAAGAATGAAAAGAAATGAAGACAGCCTAAGAGACCTCTGGGACAACATTAAACGCAACAACATTCGCATTATAGGGGTCCCAGAAGGAGAAGAGAGAGAGAAAGGACCCGAGAAAATATTTGAAGAGATTATAGTTGAAAACTTCCCTAACATGGGAAAGGAAATAGCCACCCAGGTCCAGGAAGCACAGAGAGTCCCATACAGGATAAACCCAAGGAGAAACACGCCGAGACACATAGTAATCAAATTGGTAAAAATTAAGACACAGAAAAATTATTGAAAGCAGCGAGGGAAAAATGACAAATAACATACAAGGGAACTCCCATAAGGTTAACAGCTGATTTCTCAGCAGAAACTCTACAAGCCAGAAGGGAGTGGCATGACATATTTAAAGTGATGAAAGGGAAGAACCTACAACCCAGATTACTCTACCTGGCAAGGATCTCATTCAGATTCGATGGAGAAATCAAAAGCTTTACAGACAAGTAAAAGCTAAGAGAATTCAGCACCACCAAACCAGCTCTACAACAAATGCTAAAGGAACTTCTCTAAGTGGGAAACACAAGAGAAGAAAAGGACCTATAAAAACAAACCCAAAACAATTAAGAAAATGGTAATAGGAACATACATATCGATAATTACCTTAAACGTGAATGCATTAAATGCTCCAACCAAAAGACACAAGCTCACTGAATAGATACAAAAACAAGACCCATATATGTGCTGTCTACAAGAGACCCACTTCAGACCTAGGGACACATACAGACTGAAAGTGAGGGGATGGAAAAAGATATTCCATGCAAATGGAAATCAAAAGAAAGCTGGAGTAGCAATACTCATATCAGATAAACTAGACTTTAAAATAAAGAATGTTACAAGAGACAAGGAAGGACACTACATAATGATCAAGGGATCAATCCAAGAAGAAGATAGAACAATTATAAATATATATGCACCCAACATAGGAGCACCTCAGTACATAAGGCAACTGCTAACAGCTCTAAAAGAGGAAATCGACAGTAACAGAATAATAGTGGGGGACTTTAACGCCTCACTTACACCAATGGACAGATCATCCAAACAGAAAGTTAATAAGGAAACACAAGCTTTAAATGACACAATAGGCCAGATAGATTTAATTGATATTTATAGGACATTCCATCCAAAAACAGCAGATTACACTTTCTTCTCAAGTGCGCATGGAACATTCTCCAGGATTGATCACATCTTGCAGCACAAATCAAGCCTCAGGAAATTTAAGAAAATTGAAATCATATCAAGCATCTTTTCTGACCACAATGCTATGAGATTAGAGACCAATTACAGAGAAAAAAACGTAAAAAACACAAAACACATGGAGGCTAAACAATACGTTACTAAATAACCAAGAGATCACTGAAGAAATCAAAGAGGAAATCAAACAATACCTAGAAACAAATGACAATGAAAACACAACGATCCAAAACCTATGGGATGCAGCAAAAGCAGTTCTAAGAGGGAGGTTTATAGCAATACAATCCTACCTCAAGAAACAACAAACATCTCAAATAAACAATCTAACCTTACACCTAAAAGAACTAGAGAAAGAAGAGCAAACAAAACCCAAAGTTAGTAGAAGGAAAGAAATCATAAAGATCAGAGCAGAAATAAATGAGATAGAAACAAAGAAAACAATAGCAAAGATCAATAAAACTAAAAGCTGGTTCTCTGAGAAGATAAACAAAATTGATAAACTATTAGCCAGACTCATCAAGAAAAAGAGGGAGAGGACTCAAATCACTAAAATGAGAAATGAAAAAGGAGAATTTACAACAGACACCGCAGAAACACAAAGCATCCTAAGAGACTACTACAAGCAACTCTATGCCAATAAAATGGACAACCTGGAAGAAATGGACAAATTCTTAGAAAGGTATAACCTTCCAAGACTGAACCAGGAAGAAATAGAAAATATGAACAGACCAATCACAAGTAATGAAATTGAAACTGTGATTAAAAATCTTCCAACAAACAAAAGTCCAGGACCAGATGGCTTCACAGGTGAATTCTATCAAACATTTAGAGAAGAGCTAACACCCATCCTTCTCAAACTCTTCCAAAAAATTGCAGAGGAAGGAACACTCCCAAACTCATTCTATGAGGCCACCATCACCCTGATACCAAAACCAGACAAAGATACAAAAAACAAAATTACAGACCAATATCACTGATGAATATAGATGCAAAAATCCTCGACAAAATACTAGCAAACAGAATCCAACAACACATTAAACGGATCATACACCATGATCAAGTGGGATTTATCCCAGGGATGCAAGGATTCTTCAATATATGCAAATCCATCAATGTTATACACCATATTAACAAACTGAAGAAGAAAAAGCATATGATTATCTCAATAGATGCAGAAAAAGCTTTTGACAAAGTTCAACATGCATTTATGATAAAAACTCTCCAGGAAGTGGACATAGAGGGAACCTACCTCAACACAATAAAGGCCATATACAACAAACCCACAGCAAACATCATTCTCAAAGGTGAAAAACTGAAAGCATTTCCTCTAAGATCAGGAACAAGACAAGGATGCCCACTCTCACCACTATTATTCAACATAGTTTTGGAAAGTCCTAGCCACGGCAATCAGAGAAAAAAAAAGAAATAAAAGGAATACAAATTGGAAAAGAAGAAGTAAAACTGTCACTGTTTGCAGATGACATGATACTATACATAGAGAATCCTAAAGATGCCACCAGAAAACTACTAGAGCTAATCAATGAATTTGGTAAAGTTGCAGGATACAAAATTAATGCACAGAAATCTCTTGCATTCCTATACACTAATGATGAAAAATCTGAAATAGAAATTAAGGAAACACTCCCATTTACCATTGCAACAAAAAGAATAAAATACCTAGGAATAAACCTACCTAGGGAGACAAAAGACCTGTATGCAGAAAACTGTAAGACACTGATGAAAGAAATTAAAGATGATACAAACAGATGGAGAAATAGACCATGTTCTTGGATTGGAAGAATCAATATTGTGAAAATGACTATACTACGCAAAGCAATCTACAGATTCAATGCAATCCCTATCAAATTACCAATGGCATTTTTTACAGAACTAGAACAAAAAAATCTTAAAATTTGTATGGAGACACAAAAGATCCCGAATAGCCAAGTGGTCTTGAGGGAAAAAAACGGAGCTGGAGGAATCAGGCTCCCGGACTTCAGACTATACTACAAAGCTACAGTATTCAAGACAATATGGTACTGGCACAAAAATAGAAATGTAGATCAATGGGACAGGATAGAAAGCCCAGAGATAAACCCACGCACCTATGGTCAACTAATCTATGACAAAGGAGGCAAGGATATACAATGGAGAAAAGACAACCTCTTCAATAAGTGGTGCTGGGAGAACTGGACAGCTACCTGTAAAAGAATGAAATTAGAACACTCCCTAACACCATACACAAAAATAAACTCAAAATGGATTAGGGACCTAAGTGTATGACCGGACACTATACAACTCTTAGAGGAAAACATAGGAAGAGTACTCTTTGACATAAATCACAGCAAGATCTTTTTTGATCCACCTTCTAGAGTCATGGAAATAAAAACAAAAATAAACAAATGGGACCTCATGAAACTTAAAAGCTTTTGCAAAGCAAAGGAAACTACAAACAAGACGAAAAGACAACCCTCAGAATGGGAGAAAATATTTGCAAACGAACCAACGGACAAAGGATTAATCTCCAAAATATATAAACAGCTCATGCAGCTCAATATTAAAAAAACAAACAACCCAATCCAAAAATGGGCAGAAGACCTAAGTAGACATTTCTCCAAAGAAGACATACAGATGGCCAAGAAGCACATGAAAAGTTGCTCAACATCACTAATTATTAGAGAAATGCAAATCAAAACTACAATGAGGTATCACCTCACACCAGTTAGAATGGGCATCATCAGAAAATCTACAAACAACAAATGCTGGAGAGGGTGTGGAGAAAAGGGAACCCTCTTGCACTATTGGTGGTAATGTAAATTGATACAGCCACTGTGGAGAACAATATGGAGGTTCCTTGAAAAACTAAAAATAGAATTACCGTATGACCCAGCAATCCCACTCCTGGGCATATACCCAGAGAAAACCATAATTCAAAAAGACACGTGCACCCCAGTGTTCACTGCAGCACTATTTACAACAGTCAGGACATGGAAGCAATCTAAATGCCCATCGACAGATGAATGGATAAAGAAGATGTGGTACACGTATACAATGGAATATTACTCAGCCATAAAAAGGAATGAAATTAGGTCATTTGTAGAGACGTGGATGGATCTAGAAACTGTCATACAGAGTGAAGTAAGTCAGAAAGAGAAAAACAAATATCGTATATTAACGCATATATGTGGAACCTAGAAAAATGGTACAGAAGAACCAGTTTGTAGGGCAGAAATTGAGACACAGATGCAGAGAACAAACGTATGGACACCAAGGGGGGAAAGCGTGGGGGGGTGGTGGGATGAACTGGGAGACAGGGATTGACATATATACGCTAATATGTATAAAATAGATAACTAATAAGAACCTGCTGTATAAAAAAATTAAAAAAAATAAGTGAATGGATATCTTCAATGGGTCTGTTATAGTTCCTTGGAGTTCATCCCACGGATGCCATGGTTTTCCAACTTCCGCATCCAAAAGAATCACCTGGAAGCTTGTATAATCAAGCAAATATGAATATATTTCCTTATTCTTCCCTCCCACATAGAAAAAAATAAATAGTAGCATTGTTCTGCCTCCTCATGCTTTTTACCTACTTTTATGTCTTCCTACACAAGGACATAGCAAGCTGCCTCATTCATTTATTCATTCATTGGTTCATTTGTTCATTCATTCACAGCTGTACAGCGTTCCATTGCATGAACACGCCATAAACTTTGAACCTGTCCTCAGTGGATGGGCCTTTCGGGTGTTTCCAACTCTTTGCATTTGCAGACTATCCTGCCCGGAGTAACCGTGTCCACGCCATTTCCCATGCGTGTGACTGTATCAGTTCCATAGGTTCCTAGAAGCTGATTTGCTGGGTCAGAGGGCATGTGCACTTGTGGTATTGGAGGATATTGACAAATTGTCATCCCCTACTCTTGCCAGCCAGTGTCACCTACCCATGGACGCACACGGTAGTGAACTGAAGCTTTTAAAATTGCAGATGTGGGGACTTCCCTGGTGGCGCAGTGGTGAAGAATCTGCCTGCCAATGCAGGGGACGTGGGTTCGATCCCTGGGCTGGGACGATCCCGCATGCCAAGGAGCAACTAAGCCCGGGCGCCACAGCTACTGAGCCTGCGCTCTAGGGCCTGCGTGCCGCAACTACGGAAGCCCATGCTCCGCAAGAGAAGCCACCGCAATGAGAAGCCCGTGCACCACAACGAAGAGTAGCCCCTGCTCGCTGCAACTAGATAAAGCCCGCGTGCAGCAACGAAGACCCAATGCAGCCAAAAATAAAAAATAAAATTTCAGATGTGAAGTTTTGTCCCAAAGGATTTGATGTAGGAACCTGGAGGCTGGCTGGGAGGGTGGGGAGAGAAAGAGAGGGAGGGAGGGAGCGAGGGAGGGTGGGCAGGAGGCAGAATGGGGCAGGGAGAAAGGGGAGGGGGAGGGGGAGGGGGGAGGGGGAGGGGGAGAGGGGGAGGGGAGGGGAGAGATGGAGGCTGGGAACAGTGGGGTAGGGGTTGGGGCTCCTGAGTGTGACTCCCTTGGTTCCAATTCCATCTTCACCAACTAATAGCTGGTGACGCTAAGCAACCTATATTGATTCTCTTGCCTCCTTTTTCTCATCTGGAAAGTAGGGGATCATAAAAACCTGTGGTGATGGTTAAATAGGTTATTTAGAAATAAGTTATATGGCTAGAAAGGTTATTTATTTTGCTGCTCGACAAATGGCAGCTGTTATTACTGGCGTCCTGGGGCTTGGGAGACCACCCTGTATTACCTCGCCGTGCACCCTGGTTAGGAAAGACTGCCATGGGCAGCAGAGAGTCGTCGAGTTTTATGCCGGGCGAGGACCTCGTGGCAGAAAAATCTCATGTTCCTCACGTGGAAAACAGCGATGACAAGCCCTGTTGTCCTGCCCTCGTTGCGGTGTGGGACAGAGGATGGGGTGGTGGGGTTGGAGAGGGCAGAGCTTTCATCTTCTATACTCTGAGGCCAGGCAGGAAAAAGCCGGCGAAGAAACCCCCAAATAACAGCCACCTTCCCGTCCTCCCCCAAGAGCTACCAGAGCAGGCAGGTCCTCCCTCTCACCAGCCCCCCGAGCCTCACATCCATTCGGGATGTACTGGTGCCTCACAACGGTTGTTCCCCTGCATTCTCCCCTTCCAGTTCCCGAAGTCCTCTCACTACCCACGGAAGGAGATGAGACCTGCCTGCCCCCTCCCAGCCCCCTCCCCTTTCTACCCACTGATGACTCAGTACTTCTACCCACTTATGACGCATCAGAGCCACACCCTTTGAGGCAAAGAGTCCAGGTTCTAGAGCCTAGTTTACTAGTTCCTGCATGACCTGGCCCCTGGCGGAAGTCTCTTCCTCTCCCCCTTTAAACGTCAGCCAGACGGAAACCCTTGTAATCCTTCTAAACGAACCATGTTTGCTCACCTTCAGGCCAGAACGCTTTCCCTCTGTTCTACACTAGCTAACGGCTCCCACTTCAGGTCACAGGTGAGTCATCCCCTCTTCCAGGAAGCCTTCCCACACTCCCCAGGCTGGGCAATCCCTCCTCAAGTCACCCCGAGCCCCCTGAGCTCTGCTGTCCCAGGCCTGCCCGCTGTGAGTTGTCACTTTAGGGATAGATCTGTCATCCACCGGGCTGTACGTTCCAGGGAGGCAGAACCCAGGGCTGTGCAACTCACCGCTAGGCAGTGACAATTCGACTTCCTCATCTGTAAAATGGAGCTAATAATAGCATCTACTTTCCAGAGTTTGGGGAAATAAATGAAAATGATGCATTAAAGCCCTTTAGTACAATGTCTGATAAATATCACCTTCATATATGGCTGCTCTTGTTGTTAATTATCTTAATGTCTTCTCCAGTACAGCTGACCCCTTCCACAGAATGACCTCTTGGACCCCCAGGCTGGATCAGGAGCCCTCTCAGGGCTCCCATGTCCCAGCCCTGACTACTCCGGGTTGTCACTATCTGGGGATGGTTCTGTCTCCCCCACTGGACTGTGAACCCTGGGAGGGCAGGGGTGTGGCTGTGATGGTCCCCTCTGGGTCCCCAGTACTGCCCAGCACAGGACTCCACACAGACCAGTTGCTGGAGGAAGGCGTGTTGAATGAATGAATGAATGACTTTAGTGATTATTTGATCTCTGATTGTTATATGTCCTTTATTCCTCTTTCCTGCTCTAGTATACACCATTACGTTTTCTGTAAATACTGGAATTTAGAGAAAACTTACTCATTAGCTTGTGTGTGTGTGTGTGCGTGTGCGTGTGCGTGTGTGTGTGTGTGTGTTTATAAGAGAGCGATACGGAGATAGAGATAGAGAAATAGAGTGAGCCTGAGAGAGCTTGAGGAAGAGCCTTTGAGTATGTTTGAAAGAGGAAACTGCTTTTGACTGTGCTGTGGGTGGGTGGGAAGGGGTGGAGGGCTGAGGGCGTGGGCGAGGAATGGGCTGGATTTTGGAGATCAAATCTGTAAACTGGGAAGGCAGAGCCCAAGTCTCTCTTGTTCCTGGCAGCGTTGCCGGCATCTAGCATGAGCCTGCCGCGTAGAAGTTGCTCAATACATATTTTTTGAATGAATGAACGAGGCATTCATTCATTGTTAAAATAGCCTAGGAATCTTGCTGTGCCTCTGTAATTGTGAATCACAGTATACTTTGAGTAGGCCTAAAATTCTTTAGATCCCTAGCAGGGAGTAGAGAGACCGTGACACCTGGCTGATGAGCAGGGGAAGCAGATATGGGGCTACTGACACCACCCTCTTGTCCAAGCTCTCAGCAGACATCAGCAATCGATGCAGGCACTCCTCCCTGGGGAGCCTGCCAGCAGACATCAGCAATCGATGCAGGCACTCCTCCCTGGGGAGCATGCCAGCAATCAATAATCTATACAGGCACTTTCTCCTGGGGAGAATGGGTAGGTCCCCAGAGTTCTTAATAGTGATCTTTGAGGACCCACTGCCGGTCTATCAAAAATGGTAGTTGAGAAGAAATGTTTTTGTCACCGCTGGCAAATTTGATGTGAAAAATAAGAGTTGGGGAGAGAAATTACGGCCAGAGGTTATAGCTAGAAATCCCTTGTGCATTTGCCTTTGTTTATTCACCTTGCCTTAGATCCTGGAGGCCTTGGCTCACCCCATGAGAACAGAAAAGAGCTAGGTTAGTGCTTTACTCGATGCCGCAGAACTTTTGGGGCTCAAAAAGTATTGAACTTTCTTTCTTCTATTCATTCATTTATTCATTTAGCAAGTGTTTATTGAGTGCCCATCATGGACTGGCATTATTGTAGGTTCAGAGGATAAGACGTTGAGCAAAGGGAGATACAGTTCCTGCCCTTTGGGACTCAATCTTTTTTTTTTTTTTTTTTAAATAAATTTATTTATTTTATTTATTTATTTTCGGCTGCGTTGGGTCTTTGTTGCTGCGCGTGGTCTTTAGTTGCGGTGAGTGAGGGCATCTCTTCGTTGCGGTGCGCAGGCTTCTCACTGGTGGAGCGCGGGCTCTAGGCGCGCAGGCCTAGTTGTGGCTCGCGGGCTCTAGAGCGTAGGCTCAGTAGTTGTGGTGCACAGGCTTAGTTGCTCCGCGTCATGTGGGATCTTCCCGGACCAGGGCTCGAACCCATGTCCCCTGCATTGGCAGGTGGATTCTTAACCACTCTGCCAACAGGGAAGCCCGGGACTCAATCTTGATTGGGCAGACATACTGTCAAAATATCACCCAAATGCTTATAAATTGGCAATTTTTTTTTTTTTTTTTTTTTTGGCCACACTGCATGGCATGCGGGATCTTAGTTCCCTGACCAGGAATCAAACCTGCACCCCCTGCAGTGGAAGGGCAGGGTCTTAACCACTGGACCACCAGGGAAGTCCCTACATTGGCAACTTTTGATGGCTATTGAGGAGAGGTTTCCTGGGTGTGTGCAGCTAGGGGTGGGGGTGGGGGGGTGAAATCCAGGCAGGTGGTGACTGAGTTGGGATTTTTAAATGACTAGGAATTAACTGGGTAACGAGAGGAGAGTAAAGTATTCCAGGCAGAGAAAACAGCATGTGCAAATGACCTGGGGCAGGAGAGAGCTGCATTAAGTACAAAAGAGTGAGGGAGACTGGCTAGCTGTTCCCTAAACGCATTTCCTCTTATTTCTAGGAACTCAGTGAAATTACATTTCTCAGAATCTCTCATATTACTGTGGTCACATGACCCAGAGCAGGGCCAAGACACAGGCTAGAGGGAGCGTGGGTCCTTGAATGACTGCATGGGGAGGAATCTCCCCAGCCACCTGCACTGGACTTCGACATGAGTGAGTAATACACTTTTACTGGGTCAAACCACTGACATTTTGGAGATATTTTTTACAGCAGTTAGCCAACCCTGACTAAAGTCAGTGCAGCTGGAGATGGGGAGCACGGAGCAAGGTGAGACTAGAAATGTGAGCAGGTAATAAACCATGCAGGGCCTCGTGGGGTCACGTGACCAAGTTCTGACTGCTGGAATGAGCAGAAGTGACGTGACAAACTTCTGGGTCATGCCTTCCAAGGAAGGCAGTGAGATTGTCTCCATCACTGCCACTCCCTGCTGGCTGGAATGGGGACTTGGTGGTGCGCCATCTTGATCGTGTAACGCTCTAAGGATGGCAAGACCACAGGGTAAAGAAGCCTGGGTCCCTAGATAACCTCACCAAGCGCAACCTCTGTACCGTTCCTGGACTGCTTCCACTGAGACTGTTACATAAGAGAGAAACCAACTTCTGTCTTGTTTAAGCCTCTATGATTTTGGGTCCTTACCAAGCTTATATTCCATTGAGATGGGGAAATACCTGGGAGAGGACCAGGTTGAGAGGATGCGCTTTGAGTTTGGGACACATCTTGGAGATCATCTTGTCTCATCAGCATCCTCTCCTCCCTGAGTCTCCCCTAATCTGAAGACAGTTCAGCTTTCTCTCTGCCCTCTCCTTCCACCCCACATCAGGACTATTCTTCCTTCTTTGCTTCTGCCTGTGGTCAGTAAGCACATCATGGCAGATACGGGTGCCTGGGAGGGAGAGAATGCCTGCGCAGAGAAGGAAAGTTCCGGTTTTTCTTTTATCTGGATACAAAACATGTGATGTCTACATAGTCACAGAATAACCAGAACAGCTGTGGGATTTTCAGTTCTTTCATGTTTCTGATAGCTGCGTCCCTACCCCACTGCCCGCACCGTGGGATGTTGGCATATTATTTTCCTTGTTACTCACGCTTTCACTGTGGCCCAATTCATTCAAGACTGTATGTGGTCACAGGCTCCCTCCTGGCCATTCAACCTTTGTTTTGCCAAGTGGCGTTTAGATCTTTGACTTTACGGCTTAAATTTCAGGGTTAGGTATATCCATTAGGAGTCAACTGGGTTGTAAGGAACAATAGAACTAAAACAAGAGTCGCTTCAGCAAACAGACATTTGTTTCTTCTTTCATGTAATAGGAATTCCAGAGGTATTTAAGACAGGGCTAGCTGGATGGCTTCACAGAATCTCCAGGCATCCATTTTTCAGTGGTGTGTTGGTAAATCAGCTCTCTGAAAAAAAAAAAAAAATCCAACTTGTAGTATTTTCCAACTTCCTTGGTGTAAATACCACTACGACAATTGATTTCAGGCTACCAGTGTGTCATCATTGAATGTGGAGTTAGGAAGAGATGTACACAATGAGCTCTCGTGAGCTGGCACAAGCTGGGTTCAGCACACCCCTCACTTACCACCTGTCCTTCTCCACATGAGACGGTCGCCTCATGATCCAATATGTCTGCTTGGTTCCAGCCATCACATTCCCATTCCTGCCAATAGGAAAGGATGCTCCCTCACCTTCAGGACATGTTCTGCAAGTCACACATAACACTTCTCACATTTTACTGCCAATGTAGTTTTTCTTTCCCCTTGGACATCGTGTGCCCAGTTAAAATTGAGGATTCCGTTATTATGGAGGGAGGAGAGTGTGGGTCTCTGAGGGTAATCTCTACCATAGTTGCCGACGAGATTGGGCTATTCTGCTGCGGCCAGATGATTATTTACCCTCCATGTCGGGTTAGGGAAGGGGCCTCAGGATGCCCGACCCTGTTTTTCTGACACACAGAGAGAATGAGAGGTGTGTGAGTCAGGTTATTCCTGTTAAACCCCAGCTTGGGGGAGTGTTTGGGACTCAATCGATGCTTTCATTTCTGAGCCTTTGAGTTTTCCTAGTGGTGTGGTTTTAGCCTCTGATTCATTCATTCATTCATTCAGCAAACACTTATTGAGTACCTACTGTGTAACAGATACAGGTCTGGCTACCACGGAGCTGACAGTCTAATAGATGAGATAAATGTTAAATAATCACACCAATAAATATTTAATGACACAACGTGCTAAGTACTATAAAGCAGAACAGTGCTACGGGCAAATTCAACCAGGGGACTGAATTTATAACCGGCGTGGTCAGGAGATCTCTTTGAGAAAATTTGCGCAGTTTATTTTTAGTGGGGGAGGAACGTCATAATGATTCTCAGCTATTCCAAAGGGCAAGGGGTATTGCTGCAGCCTTGACCAGAGGACAGCTGGACTCTAGCTGGTGGCCAAGTGGTGGCTACAGTGTCATCTCTGAGACCCCGATAGACTAGGAGCTGCAGGAACCAGCTCCCTCCATCACCACCCAGGCAGGAAATGACTAACCTCTCCTTTACAGTGGAGGGAAATGGGAGGAGGGAGGTGGTAGGGCAGGATGCCTCAGGTGGGAAAGGAGCTGGTTCCATATAAGGGGCTTCTGAGCAAATCTGGACCCTTGGATAGACCAGGGCAAGGACCCCAGAACTACCACAGAGTCAGTAATGTACACATATGGATGCTGGGGGATTTGTTTTTTTTTTTTTTTAACAATTAGGAGTTTGAGTTGCACTGTCCGGTATAATAGCCACTAGCCACAGGTGGGCGTATAAATTAAAATTAAAATTGATTAAAAGTAAATAAAATAAAAATTCAGTTCCTCAGTTACACTATCTCCATTTCAAGGGCTCAATAGCCACTTTTGTTGAATAATATTGTAGTGGACATTGCAGATATAGACAATTCCATCACCATAGAGAGTTCTCTTGGACAGCGCTGGTCTAAGGCACAGGCTTTGGAATTGGGCAGACTTGAGTTGGCATCTCACGTGGCTGTGTGACCTTGGGCAAGTCACTTGCCCTCTTTTTGCCTCACTTTTATCTTATGTACAGGAGCACAAAGACACCTCCCTGGCATAGGACATGAAGGGGCCCATGAGAGAATGGGAATGGGGCTCCAGCTCTAGGGAGGGAGCAACGGGGCAGTGGAATGACTGGAAACAGGGATTTCAGAGCCAGGGAGCCTGGCTTGGAGACCAGCCCCACCATGGTATGACCCTGGGGCAAGTCACTTAGCCTCTCTGAGACTCACCTTCTTTGTCTGTAAAGTGGGGGTAGTTCTCCTTTCCTCAGTGGGTGCAGTGAGGATGATATAACATACGAATCACATAAGGAATCGAGTGCAATGGCTGGCACGTGGACAGCCCTCAACAGACAAGATTTGAACTCAGGTCTGCTACTATTATTGCTAATCGTAATGATATGGTAGGTGCCTTTATGTTGACACGGTAGTGTGTCGCAGAAGCACTGAATGTTCCTCAAATGTTAGACATATCTGCACAGGAGTTTCATTCATACTCGTTTCAGGCAGGTGAGTCTCAGAGCGGGTAAGTGATTAGCGTAGGGTCAGTGAGCACCCTTTGCCTGCCATCTGTCAGGATTCTCCAGTGAAAGAAAGTGTTTGATCACATTTACAAATGTACCATGGATTTCTGGGGGTTGAGACCCCTTCCCCCCACTTCTCTGCATTTGGAAGGTTTTTTTCTCTTTGAAAAGGAGCAAAAATAAGCTGCATGTGTAGAAGACATATTTTGGGGTGTCTGCCCAGCTTACAAGGCAAAAACCTCCCTGCTTTTTACTGAGCACTGAGCCCTCACAAATGGGGCTGAGCCCCTGGACCTCTGATTGTACAAAACACCTCTGCTCCCCACCACAGCCACAGTGATGGGACCAAGGTTGACAACTGTCCCAAGTAAGGTAATCAGATACCTTTTCCAGAGGTGTCAGAGATAAGGCAAAGGGATGCTGGCTAAGTTGGCCAGTTCCTTTGAACAGGGGTGTTGGGGATTTGCAAGCTATGGGATGGTGCCTTTCTCCACATGGTTGGAGAAGCATCGACTGCCCATCTGCAGAGCGAGACAGAGAACTGTGAATTCCATGTTCCTGGAGAAGAGGATTACAAGGGCTGAGGAGTGGGAGGCTGGGAGAGGCAGCAAGCAACTACCCTGGTTCCAGTAGCTTTCCTGCTTTCTGACCATGCTCTCCTGCCATTTGTGGTAGATTGCAAGAACGGCCACAGATTCTTCCCCTCCCATCAAAAGGTGAGGTCATTTCCCCACCTGTTGAATCTGAGCTGGTCATGTGACTTGCTTTGGGCAATAGAATGTGACAGAAGTGATAATCTGCCAGTTCTTAACCTTGGTCCTAAGAGGCATTGCATCTTCTGCCCTCACTCTTGGAATCCTGCCTCTGTCATGAGCATGCTTGTGTCTGCTTGCTAGAGAATGAGAGATGACGTGGAAGAGTCAGTTACATGGCCAGTTACCACAGCTGAGGCTATCCTAGTCCAGACAGCCCCTAGGCAACGTGCCAACCAACCGTAGATGCATAAGTGAGCCCAGCAGAGACCAGAAGAGCTGCCCAGCTGTGCCCAACCCACATCAATAACCCATAGAATTATATGCTAAATAAATCGCTGTTGTTTCAAGCCACTAAGTTTTGGCGGGTAGTTTGTTACATAGCAAGTGCTAACTGATACACCCTTGGATTCCTGGAACTCTTTCTGGATCCTTATATTAAATCTTCCTGTGTGTTTTTTCTTGAGCTACTTCAGTGAGCTTCTTTTGGTTGCAGCACAAGAGTTTTAAGAAATCTAGACTGATTATGTGCCCCAAGGGATTTGGTGAGATGGGGAGATGGATGGCAGCTGGCAAGAGGAGACAAAAGCAGTCCCTGGGCCTCTCAACAAGATGGGAACATCCCACAGAAAAATGACCAGAAAACCTGGAGGGAGGAGGTCTCAAATGGAGCTCCCAGGGCCTTCATCTTGTCCCTGGTCCCAGGATTCTCCCCTCCCCACACTTCTTCTTGGTCTCACCTGTTGGGCTGATAGATGCCCACACTTCAGATGCACATTTGTACTCCTTTTTTATCCTTTGCCACCCCACATATCCTGTCTTCTAATAGCAAAGAGTAGGGTTTTTCTGGGGTTTTTTTTGGCCATGCCATGAAGCTTGTGTGATCTTAGTTCCCCAACCAGGGATCGAACCTGGGCCCTCAGCAGTGAGAGCACAGAGTACTAACCACTGGACCGCCAGTGAGTTCCTGATAATGCTTGTATTATTAAAAATGGTACTATAACTTCTGCCCTCTCTTGTAGCTGTGTTTACGAGATTTCATGTTTTGTGATTTATCTAAATTTGTTCCATTACTATGTAGTATTTCACTGTGGAACCCATTGTATGAAAATACAATGAATTTGACTGGAAAACAATTTGGGAGCAGTGATAAAAGCTGAAGATATACATATTCTATAACTGCGAAGTTCCACTACTAATTATATACTGAACAGAAATATACACGTGTTCCACAAAATGTATATTTTGAAACTGGACATTGTAAAATAGCTGTTAGTATTTTTGAGCACCACATAAAAATTCATGATTAAGATCTGCTTGTAATATCTCCTTTTGTCTAGATTCATTTATTTGTTTTTTAAATTCTTATTCAATTTATTTAAACTGAAAAAAAAAACCCAAAGTGGTTCACCCATTTCTTCTTTGTCAGCCACACCTACAGTGAAGAGAGAGAAATATTAATAATAACAAAAACAATAATAATAATACATGTGGCTGACATTCATTGAAGGCTCACCGTGTGCCAGGCATTATTTACAGTTCTTTACTCCCACCATCTTACATAATCCACACACCTACCCTTTGAGGCAGGTATTATGTTACCGTTATCCTTGTTTTACCGATGGGCCACAGAGCAGTTAAACAAGTCACCCAAAGTCCCACAGGCTAGCCTATGGCAGAGCTGGGATGAACCAAAGGGACCTGGCTTCAGGGTCCATGGCCTTCACTGCAAACCACGGGGATCTCTCTTGGCCCTCGATGGGTATCGTAGGTGTGTATGTAGGGTGCCTCCCAACCCAGACCCCTTTTTTCTGAAGATTGCCCCTCTCCACCGGGAGAGTCAACACAGCCATGCTTGTCCCCATGACCTCATCTCCAAGGTCACAGCTGATTGGACAAGGCTGGTTCCTTCTGGATGATGTCAGCATTGGTCTGCCATAATAGGTCTTGGCCAAGATGGCGGGGAGGACAGGAAGTGAGCCCTCCTGCCGCTCATGGAGGGAGGGATTCCGGGTGGTCTGGGTGAGGATTTTTCACACCAGCCTGATTTCTCACCTTTCCCCTCTAAGAACATGACTTTGGAGTTAGACCTGGGTTTGATTCAGGGTCAGCTCTTTGTCAGTGGCATGTCCTTTGGGAAAGTTGATGGATTTCTCTGAGATTTAGTTCTACTCATGTGGAAAATGAGGGCAAGAACAGCACCCATCCTGAGAGCCGTGACTTGAGGGCTCCTGGCACTTACTGAGGGCCCAGGAAATTGGAGCCACAGGGACGAAGACGATGTGGGTGATTCAGCAGCAGCCTGGCCCTCTCCCACCCCTAGAAGGTTCCACACGGCACTCATGGACAGGAGACCTGGCCCTAGTCCCTCCCAGCTGGTCCATAGGGCCTTTCCAAACCATTTCAGCATTCAGATTTCTCTTCCTCAGTACGTCAGCTACGAAGGCTTGCATCGTTAATGACGGAAAAGAGGCAGTGTAGGTTAGGGGCTAGAACTAAGAGTGAGGCAGTGTTCTGGGTTCGAATCCCTCTTCAACTGTGCGGTCTGGGGCCAGTCTCTTCTCTCTCAGCCTTAGTTTCGTCTTCGACAAAAACGAGCTCTTCATCCCTACCCCATTCCCCACCCCCGCCAAGCTCTTGTGGAGATGAAATAGAATAATGTTTAGCAAGCACATCCATGGTAAGATATTATAGTATTATAATAATAGATAACACATCTAGGATGAAAATGTAAGTCAGATGTAAGACAGATCCCATCCCTCCTCTGCCCCAAATGCTCCATGGCTCCCATCTCACTCAGAACAAAAGCCAAGTCCTTGCATGGCCCGCAAGACCTTAAGCTGTCTGGTGCCCCCCTCCCCCAATGACCCCTGCTTCCTTCTCTGATCCCACGTCCTACTTCTCTCCCCATTTTTCACGCCACTCTAGCCACACTGGCCTCCTTGCTATTCCTTGAACATGCCAGGCAAGTCCCACCTCAGGGCCTTTGCATTTGCTGTTCCTTCTGCCAGCTCTGCCCTTCCCCCAGATCCACTGGCTCCCTCCCTCCTTTCCTTTGCTTTATGTCTTTGCTCAGATGTCACTTTCTCAGGGAGGTGTTCGCTAACTTAGTTAAAGGTGCCCCATCCCCACACTCCCTGTGCCCTTTCCTGGCCTTACTCCTCTCCTTAGCTCTCATACTATCTATGTATGTACTATCTATCAACATACTATCTATGTTTTACTTGGTCATCATGTGTATTGTACCTCCGACTAGGATGCAAGTTCATGAGGGCAAGGACTTTCCGCTGTTTATTCCCACGGTATCAGTGCCTGGCACATAGCAGGTACTCAACAGTTATGTGTGGAAGGGATGAATATAACACTGACCATATCCCAGGCCCTGCTTTAAAGGGTTTTTTTTTTTTTTTGGCCACACTGTGCGTCTTGTGGGATCTTAGTTCCCTGACCAGGGATTGAACCCAGGCCACCTGCAGTGGAAGCATGGAGCCCTAACCACTGGACCACCAGGGAATTCCCAAAAGGCTTTAGAAATATTACCTCGTTTAATCCAAATGACAGCCCTGTGAGGCAGGTGCTATTAATACCACCCCCATTTTGCAGATGGGCAAACTGAGGCACAGAGAGGGGAAGTGACTTGCCATGGCCTCACTGTGGGTAAGTGATGGAGCTGGGATTTGAACCCAGCTCCAGAGCCCTCTCCTGTCTCTCTGTTCCCCTGGGGCCACTTTGGGAACTGACGAGTTGGATGGGCACATCAGGGGTCAATGTCATCCTCTCCAAATGAGCTTTAAGCTCCTTGGGATGAGGCAGTTGGTTTGACTTCAGTCTTGCTGCAGAGTGAGCTCTGCGCCTTGTGGGGGCTGAGTGGATGGGAAGGAGGGAAGGCAGGTACCTTAGCTTCCAGATTATGGTGAAGACCGTGCTTCCAACCAGTACCACAGGTGCGGCCACAATGAGGGCAAAGGCAGAGCTTCCTGACAGGGAGAGGGTAGGGTTCGGCTTGATGGGCACAGGGTCTGTGGGATCCACGATGTCTTCTGGGAACCAAGAAGGGGAGAGACTGGAGGAGACACCCTCCCTCCACACCCCCCACTCCCACCATTCCACCTCCTCCCCATCCTCCGGGTCTCCACCCCAGCCTCATCCCCGCTCTCCTGTCCCAGTCGCTCCCCGACCCATCTTCCCACCACACAGAAGCCAGAGGGGTCTTTTTAAAGGTCACACTTGACCCTGTTCCTCCCCTGCTCAGAACCTTGCCGTGGCTACCCAGGACTTCACCTTGGCCTTCGAGGCCCTGCCACCTGGCCAGTCTTTTCTCTCTCTACCCTCTACCTTTATAACCAAGCCCTGTTGGAGTCTACTTAATTTTCTAAGCTCACTCCCATCTGTCTCCTACTTCCAGGCCTTTGTCTGTGCCCCTGGAATGCCATTTATGCCATTTTCTCTCCCTTGGCCTGGACAATTCCCATGTATCCTAGTACCAGCTCAGATGTCCCCTCTTCCAGGAAGCCCGCCCTGATCCCCTTGCTGGGTCAGGCACCTCCTTGGGTCCCACAGCCCTCTGAGCTCCCCCACCCCAGCCCTGCCCACTCTGGTCATTACTGTTTGTGGAAAGGTCTGTCCCTTACTGGACTGGGAGTCCTGTGAAGGCAGGGCCAGGACTGTCTCTGTCACCAGATGCCCTCAGCACTGCCCAGCATGGACCAGTCACATGATAGGTGCTCAATAAACATTTCCTGAACAGTTGATGAGTGAGGAAAGGGGGTCTTGAAAGTATTGTCATTCTCAATGAATGTGTCAGGGTCAACAGGTGCTCCAAGATTTACATTTTTTACCTTTTTTTTCTCCCAGGAAATCACCTCAAAACCAAATCCTGAAGCTCCCACTGAACCCTGGCTGGGGAGAGAGGCAGATCTCAGGAACGTAGCCAAGCCAGGCTTTCCATTATCCCTGCCCTTTCCATGCCCTGGACCTTTGCTCATGTGATCCCCGCTGCCTACATGCCTCCCTGCTTCTCCACTGGCAGCTTCTCTGTATCTTTCCAGCTCACGCCATGAACAGAAATACTAAAAATAATATGCATGATAACTGCTGCTATTTTTAAAGCACCTGCTAACTGGTGTTCTGCTAGCCTCACACATATACCATTTCAGTTCCTTATAGCAATCTTGCAGAGGTCTACACGATCACTCTGATTATACACAGGAGGAAACTGAGGCTCAGAGAAGGGACGTCACTTGTCCTAAGTCACCCAGCCAAGAAGGCACAGGGACAGGAATTGAGCCCCCTTTTGACGGGCTCCCAAACCACTTTTCTTATCCCAGTAACTGGCTGTTCTTGTTACTGCCGCCTGAGCCTCCGTACACGCTATTGCATACAGTAACAGGCACAAAATTAATAATAATATGGATAATACTAATCATAACAATGATACTAGTTCATGTTTATTGAGCACTCACTAGTGTTCCGTAGTGCTAGGCACTCTTATTTTAAGCTGTTCACCTGCTTATCTCATCGAATGCTCACAGCTACACTTTGGGGTGGGCACTATTATTTCCCCAATTTTATAGATGAGGAAACTGAGGGACAGAGAAGTCAAGGCACTGGTCCAAAGTCACACAGCCAGGAAGTGGTGGAGCCAAAATTCAAATTCCAAAGCCCGTGCTTGGAACCACTCATTATATTATCACCTTAATTTTTTCTCTGGCATATGCTGAGACTCAGAGGTGAAGAGGCTTCCCAAATTCACACAGCCAGCAAATGGTTGGAGCCGGGACCCAGGCAGCTGGCTCCAGATCCTGCCCTGAGCTTTCATTAGAGTTTATGTCTTTGGCCTGCAGCCTCTCATCTGTAAAATGGGCTAATAATCCCCACTCTGCCAGGAGGATGAAAGAATGAGATACCGTCTTGGCTATAAAGGGTATCAGAGGGGACTGAGCATAGAATGTAGCTCAGTGGAATCAGGAAAGCTGGCCACTGACCAGCAAGGGTACAGGGTCCGGGGTGAGGGTGGGGTACTCACGTGGCAGCATGATAGTCACAGGCTGGGAGAAACACATTCCCTGGCTATTCTCGGCCAAGCATACATAGGTGCCCAGATCCTCCAAGGACAACCTCTGGATAATCAGCCTCTCCCCGATCCCGCGAGGATGCCCATTGAAGGTCCATCGTAGCACAGGTTCAGGTTCGATGGAAGCCACCCACTGCAGGATCACTGAGTAGTTGAGTTCACTCCGGAGGATACCTTGTGTGTTCCCTGGGAATGTCAGCAGCCAGCACCCCGTCAGAGTTGGCTGTGCAAACAGGGAGCAAGGTCACATGGGTGGAGACCACTCAGAGAGGCTGAGCACTTCTTCTGTTCACCACAGAGGCATTCATTCATAAATTCATCCACTCATTCATTCACCAACGAATGTGTTTGGAGTGCCTGGTCTGTGCCCAGACGCTGGATGTAGCAGAGCTGTTGGTGCCCTCACCCTCAGCCCTTCCAACTGCCAACACTGCATCTGTTGCTTCAGGGCTTCTGCTGGCTGCCAGAGCCTGCTCTGACCATGGAGGCAACAGGCCAGAGTGCTGGAGGGTGGGCACACTGGGGGCGGGGGGGCAGCCTTCCACAGTGACTGACGCGGGCTGGTATATAAATACCCCAGCTCCCCTGCCCTCAGCTGGGCCAGGATAAAAGCCAAGGAGCTAGGAGGAGCAGTTGGATTCTGGATCATTTTGCAGGCAGAGCCCATAGGACTTGCCGATGGATTGGATGTGGGTGGGAGAGAGGGGGGGTCAAGGGGACCTCCAAGGCGTGGGGCCTCAGCTACTGGCAGGGCTCTTTACAGAGAACATATATAATCCTCACCATAGTTCTCTTTTCGTGTTGTTTCTCTTCTTTTTTTTTCAGGTGAAAGACTCTGAGGTCTGGGGGTGCTTAGGGCCAGGCCTCATAGTCAGAGAGAGAGGCATAGCTGGGATTTGAATGTGATGTCGTGGTGAGTGCTGGGGACCACCACACGGAGCTGATTTCCAATTTCCGTGCAACATGAAACGTGAAAAAAACCTCAGTCCAACCAGAGAGCTCACAGAAGGCTTCCTGGAGGAGGTGGTGCCTGAGCTAAGCCTTGCGGGAGGAGAAAGAGCCCACCAGGTGTGGAAACAAGAATCAATGTAACAGCCACCTAGACTGGGCTCTTACTATGAGCCAAGCACCATTCTAAACACATGTTAACTACAGCTTGTTGTCTTACTGGCTTGTTATATTGCGAATGAGACCCATGCTTGGGTGAAATCGTTAAGTAGGGTGTAACCAGCATTTAAAACATGAAATGAAATATAATAGAAAATATCAGAATGCATTACTCATAGCAATAATTGTTATTTTATGACACTTGTCTTTCAGTGACTGGTGGTGTGTGGATATATGGACATACTGGGTCATGGTATGAAACGCAATTCTTACTGTGGGTCATGATTTTAAAACCTCAGAAGCCACTGGATTTACTCATTTAATCCTCACAACAACCCTATGAGGTAGGTCTTATTGTTATCCCCCTTTTAATGGGAAAACGAAAGCTCAAAGAGGTCAAGTCCCCTGAAAAACTCATAGTGAGCATTTGCTTACTCTGTGCCAGGCACTGTTCTAGGCGTTTGGCGTGGATTACCTTATTTGCTCCCCACAGCACTTCTACGAGGGAGGGTCTACAGTGACTCCATTTAGAGAGGAGGACGCTGAAACACACAAATGGGAAGTCACTTTGCAGAGGCACGTGGCTAGTAAGTGAAGGAGCAGGGATTTGAATGCAGGCGGTTCTGGTTTCAGAGCCTGCACAAGCTCCAGGCAGAGAACAGCACAGGCAAAGGTGTGCAGGTGGGCTTTTCGAAGAAGAACTGGCCTTCACATCACAGATATGTAGGCTGATGGACCTCAGCAGCCCTTACATGTCCTGGTGGAGGTAAAAAAAACCCCGGTGCAGAAGCGGGGTTCCTAGCCGCCTCTCTCCACCTTTGCTTGTACCTTAGAGATGTTGCAGGGCTAGAGAGGCAGCGTGGAAGGAGATAAGCTCCAGGATCACAGAGAGAGGTGCGAATCCTAGCTTGGCCCTTTGCTTCTACCTGACCACAGGCTGTTGATGTCACCTCTCCAAGCCTTAGTCTCCCCACTTGTGCAAGGGGCGTGGTGCTTAGAGCATCTTGTTTCTCAGGCTGTTGTGAAATCCCCCAGTGTTTGGTCCATAGTGAGGGCTCAGTAACTTGGAGCCACTCACTCATGCTTCCCGTGTTTACGCTGGCTGGTCTCTCTGCAGGAGCGCTTGCCCCAGCTCTTCACCTGGCACACCCCTGCTGAGGCTTCAGGTCCCAGCTCAGATATCCCCGCCTCTGGGATCTCCCTCCATCTTTTCTGCCCTTCTTCCTTTAGTCACAGAATCCTACATTTTTATCTAGGTATATGGTTGCCCAGGATAAAGACTACATTTTCAGCTTCTCTTATAGCTAAGTATGACCATGTGACTAGTTCCCAGCCAATGGGATGTGAGCAACCTCTGTGTTGGGCCGTAAAAGGCAGGCATCCTCACTCCCCTTCGCCTCTCCTGTTATGTTGGTTGGAATGCAGATGTGATGGGAGCTGTCTTGGGTCCCACAGGCAGGACAGAACCTAGTGAGGACAGAACAATTAGAAGGAGCCTGGGTCCTGCCATCCTGAAGCCACCACATCATCCCTACACCGTTCATGCCAGACTACTATGTGTGAGAGAGAAATTTCTATCTTATTTAAGACACTGTTATTTTGGGTCTTTTTTTTTTTTTTTAAAGGTGAGCTTTTTTTTTTTTTTTAAATTAATTAATTAATTTATTTTTGGCTGTGTTGGGTCTTCGTTTCTGTGCGAGGGCTTTCTCTAGTTCCGGCGAGCGGGGGCCACTCTTCATCGCGGTGCGCGGGCCTCTCACTGTCGCGGCCTCTCGTGTTGCGGAGCACAGGCTCCAGACGCGCAGGCTCAGTAATTGTGGCTCACGGGCCCAGTTGCTCCGCGGCATGTGGGATCTTCCCAGACCAGGGCTCAAACCCGTGTCCCCTGCATCGGCAGGCAGGTTCTCAACCACTGCACCACCAGGGAAGCCCTATTTTGGGTCTTTATTAGCACACCAGAATCTGAATCTTAACTATTATACTCTCTGTTATGGACTGAATTGTGTTCCTCCCCTCCCCGCCCCCCCACTCCAAATTCATATGTTGAAGTGCTAACCCCCAGTACCTCAGAATGTGACTGTATTTGGTGATAGGGCCTTTAATGGGGTGGTGAGGGTGGGCCCTAATACAATCTGACTGATGTCCTTATAAGAAGAGAGACTAGGACACACAGGGAGACACCAGGGGTGCACACAAAGAAGAAAGGTCATGTGAGGACATAGTGAGAAGGCAGCCATCTGCAAGCCAAGGAGAGAGGCCTCAGAAGAAACCACACCTGCCCACACCTTGATCTTGGACTTCCAGCCTCCAGAACTGTGAGAAATAAATTTCTGGTTTTTTTATTAATTTATTTAGTTATTTTTATTTTTGGCTGCGTTGGGTCTTTGTTGCTGCGCACGGGCTTTTCTCTAGTTGTGGCGAGCGGGGGGCCACTCCTTGTTGCGGTGCACGGGCTTCTTATTGGGTGGCTTCTCTTGTTGCAGAGCACGGGCTCTAGGCGCGCGGGCTTCAGTGGTTGTGGCGCACAGGCTTAGTTGCTCCGCGGCATGTGGGATCTTCCCAGACCAGGGCTCGAACCTGTGTCCCTGCCATTGGCAGGCAGATTCTTAACCACTCCACCACCAGGGAAGCCCCTAAATTTCTTTTTTTAAGCCTCCCAGCATGTGGTATTTTGGTGTGGCAGCCCTAGTAGATTAATACGTCTCTAAACTACCTTCTAAGGACGATGGGTCTGGTTAACCTCAGGGCTTGGTTTTTCTGGTTCAGGTGTGAAAGTGCAAGTCCAGAGCTGAATAGCTCATAAAAACAGAGGTGAGTTCTGAAGGCTTCCACCAGAGACCCTTGTCCTTCCCCAAGTGATAACGAACAAATATTTAATGAATATCTGTTGGAAAGTGTGATAGGTGACAAAAAAATAGCCAGGGGACTTTGCAACTTTTCTCACCAAGAGGCGGAGCCTATTTCCCTCCCGTTGGAGCAAAGCCGGTCATGTGACTCGCTTTGGCCAATAAAACATGGCAGAAGCGATGGCTTGCGCGTTCTGAGCCTGGGCCTCAGGAAGCTTCTGCTCTTGTTTCTCATCCTTTGCTGAGTGAACAAGCCCAGGCTCTCCTGCTGGAGAATGAGAAGCCTCGTGGCCCAATTACCCCCACTGCCCCAGCTGCCAGCCAGGCCACTGCCAGACATGGGAAGGAGGCCATCCTGGACCAGTGCCTAGGCACTCCCTCCCCAGCTGGCTGCAGAAACATGAGTGAGCCCGACTAAAATTAGCTGAGACCAAAAGAAGTGTTCAGCAGAATCCTGAGCTAAAAATACGGTTGCTATTTTAAGTTCTGCGGTGGTTTGCTAGGGAGGATTGGTGACAGAATGGGTCCCGATGGGCCCTGCTGACTGAGAACCGGGTTCCTCCTGCCACGGGGCCCCGCTCACCGTTGACCTGTATCTGCTCCGTCGCACTCCTGCGTCCCCTGCTGGTTTCCAGCACCACGGTGTAGCTGCCTGCATCTTGAGTTGTCACATTTCTGATGACCAGGCTGCCTTGGGTATCCAGCGTCTCCCGGCCAGTGTGGCCGGACCCTGGGAGGCCCTCAGGGGAGGAGATCATGGCTTCTGCCTGGGCCTCGTGCCCTCGGAACCAAGAAGTGGAGAGAACCCCATCGAGGCTTCTGGGGACTGGCAGGTGGGCATTGGCTCCTTCTGTCAAGGAGTCCAGAGACGCAGAGGAGGGCAGCTCCGAGGAGGCAGAGCAGGTGAAGAATGCGAGCAGGCTGCCTTGGAGCGGGTGGGAGGGAGAAGAGAGAGCAGGGGAGCAATGGGGTCAAAGGCAGGATGCTGGCCTCGCAAGTAACCCTTCCTGTGCTGGTGAGAATGAGTGCCGTCGAGAGCTGATGATGGCAACGGTGATAATAATAATAAAGAAATAAAAAGGAACATTCCTTAAGAACCTCCTACAAGCCAGACACTGTCTAAAGTGTTAAACAGATATTATCTTACTTATTCCTACATCAGCCCCACAAGGCACTTATTATGCTGGGTGCCACGCAGATTCGCCCTCCATCTTGCTCTGCTCTGCTCCCCAAAAGGCTGACTTCTCTGAGCTGCATCCCTGGGGATCCCTCGCCTTTTGTTTCTGGTTGGCTTCTGCCAATGGGAGCATTGGTGGAAGACAGGAGGGCAGAAGGGAGTGACCTTGAGGTAAATGGTCCCACAGCTCCCTCCCTGCTGCATCAGCATTGGTTCAGTAGGTCCCTCTATTAGAGATCCTATTGGGTGACCCTCTCCATATACCACTCTTTTGGGGTTTTGGGGTCTGCTCTTCCTTTTACAGCTTCTAGCCCAGGGGAGGTTACAGCTTCCTGCTGTTGCTAGCCCCTGGGTGCTGCAAAATCCCATGTCAGTTTACCTATACCCCGCCTAGTCCCCCTATTAAACTCTCCTCATTACTCCTTTTGAGTGGACCATCTGTGTCTTGCCTCAACTCTGACTGATACAGCTATTATACCCCTATCAGAGATGAGGAAATGGAGGTACAGAGAATTTAAGATGTTTTTCCAGAATTTCATAAGTGATAAACATTTGAGTTGTGATCCACGCCCAGGCAGCTGAAATTCTTAGCCACTAAACGATACTGTCCAGTGTATCCCCCATCCCTGTTTCTCTCATTTCCCCTAATTTTCCATATTGCATAAAGCATGGGTCAAACCCTTGGAGTCTGGCTCCAGACCCTAGGCACTTGCCCAACCCATTCTTCTGCCTCTCACTAGAATGGTGACTATTGCAGTAAGAACATCAACTCCAGTCATAAAAGACTGAAAATTTTGACATAATGATTAAAAGAAACTTTTGCAAAGTTAACAAAAACAACAACCCACCACCCACAAAGTCAGAAGGACAATGACATACTACGAAAAATAATCTGCAACTGATATCACAGATGAAGATCCCATTTCACTACTATATATAGAGCTCCTAGGTATCAAGAAGAAAAGTATTGGCAACCTAACAGAAAAATGTACAAAAGATATAGGTTGGAGGTTCTTAGAAAAGAAAATTCAAATGTCTCTTGACATAGGGAAAATGTTCAGTTGTACTCATAGTAAGAGAAATGCAAATTAAACAAACCAAGATAAAACTTTTCATCTGTCAGGTTGGCAGAAATCCAAAAGTTTGATGACGTGTGTTGGTGAGGCTGAGGGCAAAAGGAAACACAGGGCTGGTGCAACCCCATGTGGAGGGCAGTCTGGCAAAGTCTTTCAAGATGAAAAAATCCCCATAACCATTGACCCTGTAATTAAACATCAGGGAATGTATTCTATAGATACACTTTCCCAGTATGAAATGACTAAGGTACAGGGTTATTTGCCACACTTTGCTTATAATGGCAAAAGATTGAAAATACCCAAATGCCCATCCATAAGGAACTGATTAAGTAAATTATGGTCCATTCACACAATGGAACAATACAGCTCTACTAAAGGATGAGGAAGAACTCAGAGAAAGATCACCAAGGTAAGTAGTTAAGATACAAATGCAAGCTGCTGAACAGTTTATATGGTGTGCTATCTTTGGTGTAAAAATGGGAGAAAAATAAATATGTATTTGCATTTTTTGTAAACATGAAGAATCTCTGGAAGGATATATAAAAATAGTGGTTATCTGTATGCGGGAGGCGGGGAGGGAGGGCACGTGGGGAACTGGGTGGGTGGGGGAGGACAGAGACTTCACTCAAGACCTTTTTATATATCATTGAGACTAGAACCATGGGAATGTATAACCCATTCAAAAATTAAGTAAAAATCTGAATAAATGAAATAAGAGCGTATAAACTAGGTTCTTCATTGTTTTGCACACACAAACGCACACACCCCAGATTGCAGGCTGCAGAACTGAATTGCCAGCATGCATGTCCCAAAACTTAACTAGCTCTGGTGACTTTGGGAAAGTTACTTAACCTCTCTGAGCCTCAGTTTCCTTATCTATAAAATGAGAATAATAATGTCTCTAATGATTCTCAGTAGGGATGATCCCCCCCCAACCCCAGTCCACCCCCCCGCCAGGGGACATTGACAATGTCTGGAAATCTTTTTGGTTGTCACGACTTGGGAGGGTGTGCTGTTGGCATCTGGTGGGTAGAGGCCACGGACACTGCTAAACATCCTACAGTGTACAGGACGGGCCCGCACAACGAGGCATCATCGGGTCCAAAATGTCAGTAGTGCCGATGTTCAGAAGCCCTGATCTAATGCTTGTGAAGTGCTCAGACTAGTGCAGTAGCAAAGTGACAGCCAGATAAATGCTGGACGTTAATTATAATTATCATCATTATTATCATCCTTGCCTCCACACTTGCAAGTACTGGGTGTACCGTAAATGTGCCTTTTAAGATAAAAAACACATAATAAGTTGTTACATTTTAAGGATCAGAAATACCCACTTACAGCACAAATGTTAAAACCTCAGCTCTCTTCTGGGTAAATGAAGGAGAAGCCGTGGCCAGAGAGAACATCTTCCAGGGCAGGCGGCACCATCAGCTACAAACGTGCTGTGCCCAGGGAGGGTGTGCGTGTGTGCGTGTGTGTGTGTGTGTGTGTGTGTGTGTGTGTGTGTGGTCCTAGAAGGCAGCTTCCAGTGATCAGCTGACATCGCATGCTGACTTAGTGCCGAGGACTGCGCCAAACTCTCCCAACCGTTATCCCACTGATCCCTCTCAACAACTCAGAAGTTGGCGCTAGTCTATTTTCCACGCAGGGAAACTGAGGCACAGCAAGCATGAGTCTCAGAGCCAAGGTCATAAGTGGAGAGTTAGGAGTCATCTCACCACAGGGTCTTCTGGCAGGCTCACTGCCCACCTCCGACCTCCATTGATTTTTCTCTCTGAGTCGGCAGCTGGTGTGACCTTGCTCATAAACCTTCCATGGCTCCCCAGTGCCCTCAGGACATAGTGCAGACTCCTTCACCTGTCACTCTTGCTACATCTCTGCGCTCCTTTTTCCACTCTTCCCTCATTCTCTGCGTCAGTCCGACTGAACGCCGTGCAGTTGCTCTAGCCTCCAGGCCCCTGCCCGTGCTGTTCTCCCTACCTAGAATGATGTTCTGCACCAACTCTTTATCAAGCTGTGATTCAAGTTTTGGCTCAGGCATCCCACCTTCTGAAATCTTCCCTGACCCTCAGGTGTGCTTGGTAATAGATGCTATTATACAGTGTTTGGGCAGGGACCTTGATTGACTTGATGGGGCAATGGAAGCTCTTGTCAAAGCGACGGGAATAAAGTGTTATACCCAAGAACCTGCTCAAGGTTTTGCTTTTCTATCTTGGTAGAAAAGTTTGTTGTCTTAACGCTTTTATGAAACAAAGAGCACAGGGATGCAATTTGCATAGCTGACATCTTATCTTTCTGAGGTCCTATTTCGATTTTGACAGCTTTGAAAGGTCCTCCCCTGACCACCACCTTCCCAGCTTCAGACCTGAGCCCTTTCCTCTGGGTCTCCCTCCCACAACCCATTCCTGCCCCACCCATTCTGGGTCATCACTGTCTGGGGATGGGTCTGTCTTCTCTCTGTACTGTGAGCCCCAGGAGGGCAGGGCTGGGGCTGTCTTGGTCACTGTTGTGTCCCCAGCACCACCCAGCACAGGCTGGGCACAGAGTAGGCGCCAGGGGTGTTTGTTGAATACGTGATGGAAGGGGAAGATCCCAGGTCACGCAGTCCGTGTTCTGCTATCAAGTTCTGACTCTGACACAGCTGCAGGTGCCTGGTGATTCAGGGAGTGTCCTCAAGGCATCTTAAGAAGAAAACCCCACATCTTAGCAATCCTTACTCCAGCTGATGTAGAATCATGGTTTCATTCATAGACTCTGAGGCCGCTGGACCTGGGTTCATAACCCTGACTCGGCTGATCATTATTCAGGGCCCTGAGCCTCAGTTTTCCCACTCATCAAGGAGGGTGGTTGATAGTAACCAACTGAGTGCCTGAGATTCAATGAGATTATGAATTTTCAGGGCTCAGGACAGTCTAACTTAGGTATTAAATATATATAGTACCTAAATATCTTATATATACCTTATATATAAGATTTATATACTATAATAATACCTTATATATATAATACCTATAAAATATATATATATACTATAATAATACCATATATATACCTATAAATACTGTACTATATGCTATATACTATATATACAATATATACCATAATAATACCTTATATATAATACCTATACTATATATATATATATAAATATATATATATGGAATTTCAGAGCTGGAACCGTAGAGATGGTTCCAGAACTCTTACTTGCCAGGAGCATGGTTATTTTATTTCATCTCTAATCTTCAATCAAATGAGAAAAAGTCTCTATTCAATTTTTCCCTGTTTGAGCCCAGGACACTCCCTGAATCACTATGTATAAATATAAATATAAATATAAATACACCACAATGTCAAACTTGACTCTCCCATTGTCTCAAAATCTCCCCAGAGGTTCCAGAGGCTGAGAACAAACTAACAGATGCTAAGAGCTCCCCATTCCCAACTAAGGTCTAGCTAACAGGGGTTACCCGTCACCAGTTCTGCCAGCACCAGCTGCCCTACCCCCGCCAGGCCTTGGGAAGGGAGGCCGAGAGCTCATGGAGAGGAGGGGATGGCACAGAGTGAGGCTTCCTGGGGGAGAGCTGAGGCTGAACTGGGGGTCCCCCCTGGGGCTGGGGGCTGGGGCTTTCCTCCACGTCCTGCCAAGTCAGGGAGGCCCCAAGGAAACCTCTTGGAGAGCTGGAGATGTGTGCTCCCGAGTCTGTGGGAACTTAGACCTCTAAGTCTCCAGGTGAGGGATGGAGGGGGAGTGGGCTGGGTGGAAATGGCCCACGCCTCCAGCGTTTGGTGGGACAACGAAGATGTTCACGAGTTTTCCTTGAGCCAGTGTGGATGCCCCCGAAGGGAGCCGGCTGGAGGCTGTCCTGGCAAAGAGCCCCGTGGGAGACGACCTGCCGGGTGAGTTCCCCACCCAGAAGGATCTAACCATCATGCCTCAGCCACACAGAAGGCCATGTCCCCACCTTACAACTACAGCAGCCAAGTTGAAACTTTCCGGCCCCTTCCTTGCCCTTCCTCTCCTCTGCGCATGGCCTTGGGGGGCGGGCTGGGCACAGACCTCAGCTCTGGGTGGGGAGAAAGGGCGCACAGAGAGAAACAGGAACGAGGCCCACCACGTGCCACCATGTCTCCACTGCTGTCTGACCCAGGCCAGAGCTGGGGAGGAGGTGAAGCCTTAAACTGTGGGGTGGGGTTTTGAAATTACACAGAACTGGACTTCTTAAGACCTGGAAAAAGAGGCAATTCATTTACTCTCTGAGAGGCAGATGTGGGTGGTCTCTGGAAAGTGTGGTCTTGGTGGCCAGACCATCTGGGTTCAAGTCCTCCTTCTGTTACTTTCAAGCTGTGTGGCCTGGGGAGGACCCATAACCTCTCTGTGTCTCAGTTTCACTCTATGAAATGGGGATCAGATAGCTCTTGCCTCATGGGGTTAAGAATTAAATGCTACTGTAAGAAAGCCACTTAGAACAGGCTGACATGTAGCAGTACTCAGTCACAATGACCTCTTTATATTATGATTGTTATTTTATGATTGTTGTTCTTATTATTTTAAAATTATTATTAGATGGGGATAGCTAGGGTGAGACGGTGCTCTGGTGGAAAGGGACTGGGATGGGGTCCTGAATTCCGATTTTGCCTTTGCCAGTCACGTGCTCTTGAGCGAATGACCCCACCCCTATTTGAGCCTCACTTTCCTCCTTTGTAGAAGGGGGTCAATTGCACGGCCTCTTGGGGACTTCAAGAGCTCCTGTGCGTCGGGCGCCCGTGCGGCATGGGCTTTAAACTGACCAGAGTCAGAGCTCAGAGTGGGGGCGTCTCTGATTTGAATAAAGGCTCTCCCCGGGGATGTCCCCTCTTTGTCTCCAACCCGTGGGTGCAACCCCCACGCACCTGTTAGAAGCATCCTTCTCCAGGCGGGGCTGTGGCCGGAGCTGGCGGCGCCCAGAGGACACCTCATGCCGCTTTCCGTCCTGCGGCGGCTCAGGGGAAGTCGCCCTGTCGGGAGTGGGGTCCCCTAGAGCGCACAGTCAAGTATGCAGCCTGGCCCCGCCCCCGCACCGGCCCCGCCCATTCCCGGCCCCACCTCCGCTTCCCCAAGTCTCGGGCTCCAGCTGTGGGCTGGGAAGTCACCGCCAGGTGTGCAGTGACTCTTCTCTAGCACTGGGTTGGTGGCAGTGTGGGTGGGGACTAGGCTGGGGCAGGGTCCCTGGAGAAGGGGCTCTCCTCTCTGCCTCCCCCTCCCAGCCCCTCCAGGCTGGGAGAATGGTGAAGATGGAGAGTGGGGCAGAAGTGTCCTGCCCCTGTAACCCCACATCAGAGGCAACGACCGGCCAAAGGTCATCAGGTTGGCGGCGGCTGGGCCTCATGCTGGCCTCCTGGCTTTTCTCCAGACTTTGTGACTATTGGCTCTGAGCCTCTGTAAAATGGGGGTGTTAATAACAGTGCCTATCCCAGGGGCAGAGGGGCCCATGGACATCAGGTGCCCAGCAGAGTGCCTGGCATATCGTAGGTGCTCAATAAATGGCCGTAGCTATTACAATAATGCTAATTATTATTAATACTGGTATCTAGGATGTCCTGGAGTCATGATCAGAAGCCCCTTCTCAGAGCCTTGCTCATACGGTATCCTGAATTTTGGATTCTGGAAGGATTAAGCCACAAAAGCTTCTTTCTCTCATCCTTTTTACCCTCCAGGCCCATTCTTTCCTTCTTAAGTTAATAATGGTATTGTCCAAATAATAGCTGATGTTTACTGAACACCTGTTGTGTGCCAGCCCTAGCTGTTGCGTTTTACAATTGTTGTCTGATTGAATCCTCATTGTAACCTTGAGGGGTTGGTATGATCATCCTTATTTTCCAGCACTGCACAGAGGCTAAGTAATTCACCTAATGTCACAGAGCTATTCACAATGACTTTTGTCAGTTCTTGGAGCGAGCCACCTCAGGGCCTTAGCACTGCTACTCCCTCTTGGAGGCTTTCACAGATCATCTCATGGCTGACTGCATCTCATTATTCCAGTCTCAAATCAAATATCAACTCTCCACAAAGGCCTTCCCTAATGCCTACTGCAAGTCAGGCCCCTAGCTTCTTGCTAGCAAGACACACTGCTTTCTTCTCTTTACAATATTTACTACTATCTGAAATTACTTATTTCTTTGTCCACTTGTTTATTATTTGTCTCTTATCCCCCACATCCACCTCCCTATCTAGAATGTCAGATCCAGGAGGGTAAGGATTTTGTTTGGCTCATGACTGTTTTCCCCAGGGTCTAGAACAGTACCTGGCACATCATGGGTGCCCAATTAATTTCCTTTAGCGAATGCATGAAAAAATCAGTAAGTGAGTGAGTATAATGAGAGTGTTGGAATTTGAACTCAGATCTGACTCAGAAGTTCATGCTTTTCTCTCCCAGAGATGTCCAGGTTCTACCTCACCCTGGGGCAAAGTCTCCCCCGTGAGTCTCTAAAAGTAGTCATTATCAAGTGATGCGGTTATGTCTTTATTAGTATTAGCCATACTGCCTCTTTTATGATTTTTCTGAAGGCCTCTGCTAGACCAACTAGCCAGGCCAGGGGACCACTGATGGGTAATAAACAAGTATTTGCAACATGATTAATAACCATCTATGGATGAGGACCCTGTGGTTTCTGCTCCACCAGTACTCACTCTCTTTCATCCGGGTAACAGCACCTGGAGCTTGTTTTGAGAGACCAACTTCCTCCCGGTTCCAGGGAGCTGAGGGGCCCAGGCCTGGCTAATCAGAGCACTTCACTCTTCAACCACAGTGATTGGGTGAGGGCTGGACATGTGACCCAAGCCTGGCCAATCGGAGCATTTCAACCCCATGCCTCAGTGATTTCTTGAGACTTGGGCATGTGACCCAAAGCAGGCCAAGGAGGAGCAAAATGAGGACTTTTATTGGAATTCTGGGGAATACAGCACTTCTTTCTCCTGGGCTTGCTAAACTGAAGGGATCTAAGTGTGGAGCTGCTGGGGGCCCTCTTTCTACCACGAGTAGAGAGGCTGTAAGAGAATGAGGTCAACATATAGGAAAGCATAGCCAGAATGGACAGAAATTTCTGGTGATACCATTTAAACACCTAGATCCAGCTGTGCCTGAAGTTGGTAATAATGCTTCACATTTTGTGTTATGTGAGTCTATATATTCCCATTGATCTTCTGAGAACAGTTTGATTTGGGGTTCAGTTACTTGTCTCCAAAAGAACTTTGATTGAAAGAAAAAGTGAAAAATAAAGTTTTGAGAGCATATGATTTGGGATCTAGCAGAGCCTGAGGATGGGTAGGGGAAGCCCCCTGTGGAGGAGATGGCTAAACTGACCCTGGGCGAGGAGGAGGATTTAGCAGGTCAGTGTTTCACAAACCTCAGTCTTTCTCCTACCACATCATAATTCCTTCCATATGCACACCCACGTACATTTTAATTTATTTACTCAATATTTTTCTTTGAAACAACTCAACTAAAATAAGCTCAACTCAGTTTTTAAACAGTAACATTCACAAAATTTTATACTTATATGCCAAGTACATTAATGCAGATGAAAATAAAAACATAATGATGAAAATAAAACATGTGTCCACATAACTGTGTAAATTTTTGGTGTGTCACAAAAAGAACACGAGCCCGTTTGTTGCATAACGATGTGAAGATACTTAACACTACTGAACTGTACCTTAAGAATGGTTAAGATGGTAAATTTTGTATCATGAGGGTTTTTTAAAATCACAATTAAATTTTTTTAAATTGTTTTTTAAAAAATAGAAGAAGACCAGGAACAGTCATGTACATAGCTTGCCTTTACAGTCTAAAATAAACCCTTGCTTGTATTCCAAGAAATAGCTAAATTATGTAGAAATCATAACAAACCATCATCAAGTCCATAGTTAACTTGGGGAAGGGACTGACTGCTTAAGTGGGAAGAAAGAATGCAAATGGCAGATGTAATATCTAATAAGTCACTTCTCTTTCATTAGGGTCAAATAGCTTAGTCTACCGTCACTAGTGATGTCATGTGAGTACTATGTAGCTCCTAATATGATGTGATAAGAAGGGCACTTCACCTCTACGGTATTTCTTGCCACCCTCCCCCCCCACCAACAAACCCATAACTCCTGTCTAAGTATGAGAAAAACTCAGACAAACCCAAACTGAGGGGCATTCTACAAAATATCTGACCAGTATTCCTCAAAACTATGACAGCCATGAAAAACAAGGTAAGACTAAGAAACTGTCACAAAGGAGACTCAGGAGTCATGAAAACGACATGTGATATGGTATCTTGATTGCATCCTGGAACAGAAGAAGGATGTTAGTAGAAATATTGGTGAAATTAGAATAAAGTCGAGAGTTTAATTAAAAAAATACACGAGTCCCACTTGGAGGAAATAACTGTGGCATGACAATTGCTAACATTTACAGAGAACTCAACTCTGAGTGGGGCACTGCTCTAAACACTTTACGTCTATTAGTTCATTCATCCTTTCAACAGCCCTCTGAGGCGGGTGCTGCCATTCTCCTACTACAAAGGAAGAAACTGAGGCACAGAGAGGGTAAGTGTCTTACCCAAGGCTACGCAGCTGGTGGATGGCTGGGTAGATCCAGGTGTCAGATTCTGGAGTCTGTGATCTTAAACATTATATACAACAATCTTTTAAAGTCATCTGCGGGGACTTCCCTGATGGTCCAGTGGCTAAGAATCTGCCTTCCAATGCAGGGGACTAGGGTTCGATCCCTGGTCGGGGAACTAAGACCCCACATGCTGTGGGGCAACTAAACCTGTGTACCACAACTAGAGAGCCTGTGTGTCGCAAGGAAAGATCCTGTGTGCCACAACTAAGACCCTACGCAGCCAAAAATAAATAATAAACGAACAAACAAATAAATGTTAAAAGAAATAAAGTCATTTGGGAAACTAACACATTGTAAATCAACTATACTCCAATAAAATTTTTAAAAATAAAGTCACTTGGGCCTTCTAACATCCTTATTATTGTTTTCATCTTTTCATATGAGCAAACAGAGATACATGGTTGAGGTTAAATAAATTGTTCAAGGTCACACAGATGTAAGTCACATTCACCCCAAGCCAGCCTCACTTCCTTCCTCCCATCCTCAAGACAATGAGGCACAAGGTCAGATCCTGTTTCCTTGGCTCCTTGAGTCCTTGTAGCATCATTTATTTCTCGTGCTGTGTGTGCGTGTGAATATGTGTGTGTGTGATGGTGTGTTGGAGGGGAGCAGTAAAGCATCATTTTATTAATAACATGACAAATAGCCAATGCTGGGCAGTCCTGGACAGAATTGTAAAAAAGCAGCTTGAAAGCCAAAAGAACTCCCTGTCCCACCAGGGGCTAAGTTTGGGTGGGGAAAGCCTTATCCCACATGTTTCACATTTCCATGGAAGGATGTCCTGTCATCTGTCAGAGGCATCCACAGCCCCTTCCAGGGGTTTTGGAAATATCTGCTTACATTTTGGTCGTCACATGCCTGAGGTTGAAACAGTACTGACATTTATTGGGGTAAAGATCCTGCAGTAATAGGTGGAACTGTCCCATACAACAGAGACTTGTCTCACCTAAAAAGCCAACAGCACACCAGTTAGAAAGGTGGAGTTAGAGTAAGGCTCCCGGCTTTTGTCCCCACCTTCCTGTTATGAAATTGTTGAGTCTGGGAGAGGAAACTAAGCTTGCGTGGCTCTCTGTTTTTTGTCCTGTTTTGTGTCCCTCTCTGTTTTTGGATCTGCATATTTTGGTCTGTTGCTTCCTGCCAGGTGATAAAGAGACTATTGGAGGTAAGCTTATAAGGAAGAGAAACTAGTGGTGCCCCCACAGCTGATCTATTAGCCTCCTCTTTCATTTCATTTCAGTTAAAGAAATTTTAGCTGGACCCTTAATTGCTTGGAATAAGGACTACATTTCCCAGCTTCCCCTGCAGCAAGTGTGGCCATGTGACCAGATTCTGGTCAATGAGATGTGAGCAGAGGTGCACTTTTTAGGTCATGCCCTTAAAGGAAGAGGGCCTCCCTTTCTCGTTTTCCCTTTCTTCTGGCTAGAGTGGGGACATAGTGCGTTGGCATCCTGGGCCAAGGGGACAAGTGCAACAGGATAGAAGAGCCCAGGTTCCTTGGCACCTTCACAGAGCAGAGCTGCACACCAGCTTGGGCTGTTGCAAGAGAGAGGAATACATCTCTGTGTAATTTAAGCTATCGTTATTTTGAATCTGTCACATGCAGCTAAATTTTAAGCTGTTCAGTTTGGGAGCAGCAGAAAGGAGGGGGAGGTGATGGCAAACCCACTGGGTCTCAGGACTCAGCCATGTTCCCTGCTATCGCTTATCGTTCAGGTAATAAATCCATCATGTTATCCTCTCTCTTGCTTACTCCTGCATCTCTTTCTCTCTCTCAATTGTTTCTGCCTGCAGACGAGGACAAGGGGTGATATTTACTGAGATCTTAAATCTCCACCCGGTTGCTGGTAGAAAAATAGGTGCGAAGAAACCAGAAGTCATCTGGACCTTCTTCTGCAAAGCAGGCCCTACCTACGCGGGGGAAAGGCCAGACGTGGATTTCCCCCTGGATATAGGAAGCTGAAGAGAAAATGTCCCAGGGGTTTTAGATTGTGGATTCGTTTGCTCACCATGGGAGCCTTCCCCCTTCTGATGTGCCTTCCAGTACCACAGCTAAAACTACACTTCCTCACTCCCCTTGAAGCCATATTTCTGTCAATCTGACATACTTGCATGAGATTTGGAAAGTGAAAGTGAAACTGAAATGGAGGTTCTGCTAATGTTGCTTCTGCCATGAATTTTGGCAAGCACAGTCACGGACAGGCTGCTGTTTTTTTCTGAGGTACCACAAGTGACTGGCTTTGTGCGTTTTGAGAGGCTCTCATCTCTGTGAATCCAGCAAATGTGATGTGGTTCTGGAGCTGACAATTCCAGTACAGGCCTACTCGTTTTATTGCGCTTCGTAGATATTACGTTTTTCACAAATTGAAGGTTGACAACCCTGTGTTGAGCAAGTCTGTTGGTGCCATTTTCCAACAGCATTTGCACACTTCGTGTCTCTTGTGTCACATTTTGGTAATTCTCACAATATCTCAAACTTTCTCATTATTATATTTGTTATGGAGATCTGTGATCGGTGATCTTTGATGTTGCTACTACAACTGGCTGAAGGTGCAGATGATGGTTAGCATTTTTTAGCAATAATGTATTTTTAAATTAAGGTATGTGCATTTTTTTTTAAGACATAATGCTATTGCACACTTACTAGACTCCAATATAGTGTAAACATAACTTCTATATGCACTGGGAAACCAAGAAATTCCTGTGACTTGCTTTAGTGTGATATTCCCTTTATTGCAATGGTCTGGAACTGAACCTGTAATATCTGTATGCCTGTAGTAACAGCTTTTTTTTTTTTTTTTTTTTTTTTTACAGGTTTTTTTTTTTTTTTTACCTTTGGGTTTATTTATTTATTTATTTATTTATTTATTTATTTATTTATGGCTGTGTTGGGTCTTTGTTTCTGTGCGAGGGCTTTCTCTAGTTGTGGCAAGTGAGGGCCACTCTTCATTGCGGTGCGCGGGCCTCTCACTATCGCGGCCTCTCTTGTTGCGGAGCACAGGCTCCAGACGCACAGGCTCAGTAGTTGTGGCTCACGGGCCTAGTTGCTCCGCGGCATGTGGGATCTTCCCAGACCAGGGCTCGAACCCGTGTCCCCTGCATTGGCAGGCAGATTCTCAACCACTGCACCACCAGGGAAGCCCAGTAACAGCTTTTTGATTCCCCACCTTTCTGTGATGGTGGAGGCAGCAGCTCCTTTGGTGGGTCAGTTCTGCAGTTTCAGTTCCGCAGTTGTGGGGTCAGATGGAGTCAGCTTCCTTTACCTTTTCCATCAGAGGGCACCCAGCTGTCTTTCTCTGGCATGGGTCTGTCCCTTTCAGCCAATTTAAATTAATCCAATCTTAAGTCAAATCATATGCACAAGAATGTCACAGCACCAGATCTATCCTCCCAACATATATAAAACCCAAGTGAAATAGCATCTCCTAAGTGAAAGCAATTTTTCTTACCTTGCTGTTTTCAGTCACAGCCCATATAGCAATAGGAGGTAAAACATTAATTTAAATGACACAACACTATTTGTTTAAATAAAAGGACCTAGCAGAGTTATGGGTGTTCTTTTTAGCTCCATGAGGGTGGAAAAAGAGAGAAGTGACAATGAAAACCGGTCTTTGCACTTTTCAGGAAAAGGGAGTATCAATGTAGATATTATTACCAGGGGCAACAGATTATTATTAAGACAACCAGTCCAGATTTGGGAGGTATTAGCAACTAAATTGTATCCCCCCAGATTCATACGTTGAAGTCCTAAACCCCCAAGTAACTGTATTGGAGACAGTTCTTTAAAGAGGTAATTAAGCTTAATGAGGTTATAACGGTGGAGCCCTAATCCAATAGGCCCAGTGATCTCATAAGAAGAGGAAAAGACGCCAGGGATGCGAGTGCACACAGGGAAAAGGTCATCTGAGGACACAGCAAGATGTCACCCATCTGCAAACCAAAAAGAGAGGCCTCAGGAGAAGCCAACTCTGCTAACACCTGACTTTGGACTACCAGAACAACGAGTAAAAAATTTTCTGTTGTTTAAGCCACCTAGCCTGTAGTAGTTTATTAAGGCAGCCCTAGCAAACTAATACAGCAGGTTAATGAGGGCTTTCAAAGGATGCAGCAAACATCAATTTTTGAAGTCTGGGTTTCTTATAAGACTCCTTTATTCAGAATACATTTACAAGGAGAATTTCACGAGGCAAAAAGTCTCTGCTTTCCATAAGCTGCAGAAGAGGGAATATTTTCTCCTTCTTGTTGCTGAGATTTTTGTTACCAGTTAGAACAGCCTAGAGTTTCAAGGCAGTCTTGCAATGCCCCTCCCCCACCCCGGTTTTTTTTTTTTTTTTTTTTTTTAGTGTTAAGAGAACAAAGAAACAGCTTCAACATGGTCAAAACTTACAATGTAAAAGGAAATGGGAAAAATATGATTATTAACAAATAAAACGCGAGGCATGCAACGTTTTGCATCCATCAAAATGAAGAAACGAAGTAGGAGAGAAAAGTAAAATTTTTAGTTTGAGCCGTTCCAGGATGGCTGTGAACCCAGGCCAATCTTCTGGACTCAATAACCTGTCACTTTAAGCTGTAACCCATTTGGATGTTAATGGTGACATTCCACTATCCCAAATCCTGGGGAAAAAAGCACAATCGCCTCACTTCTCAGAGTTGCATTTGAAAAGTCTCTTGTCTTCTTGCAAACTTAAGAAGTCCACAATGGTGACAATTCCAGTCTTCAAGTCTTACTTGGGTCGTGGGTGGGGCTCTTCCCCTTAATGTTCATCTCACATTTTAAAACCTTTTAATAGACATTCCTTCTTGCCGCTCCTCACCCGTTCTCATGGTTAATTGAGCCGGGACTATGATGAGGTGAGAAAATCAGCCTCCAAAATATCAGTTTAGATGCTTTTGGTTGCAAAAAATGGATAACCCAACTCAAAATGATATGAAAATCCGACATGTATTATCCTATGTAGCAGGAATTCCAACGAGGGCAGTTCTAGGTTGGTTAACACAGTGGCTCGGTGATAACACCAAAGACCCAGGTTCTGCATCTCCCTTCCCCGCCCTCAGCCGGATCCCTTCACAGTCCAAGATGGATACCACATGGGCCAACAACTGCTTCCAAAGGCAGAAAAAAAGATCACCTGCTGCTAGTTCTCTTTAAGATACAATAAAATCTTTCCCATCAGCCCCCAGGAGACATCCTCTCATTTGGTATTGGCCAGAACCAGGTCACATGTCTATTGCTGGGAGTAGGAGCATCGTGATTGGCTCAGCTTTTGACCAATCAGGACTTGCCTTTTCTGGCGGGCTCCTGTCCTTAATTCACCGCCGAGGGCAGGGAGGAAGGTATCCCTTTTTCAGCTCTGGGGCTCTTCCAGCAAGGAACACAGGGAGGAATGGATGCTACGGGGAGGTACCCCACCAGCCTCCCACACCTGCTACATTTGAGGCGGGCATCCTCTTCTCCAAGCCCAGTTTACAGCCCTCCCTTCCCCCAGTTCCAGCCTCAGGCTTTTCTCTCTGCGTTTCCTCACACTTAAAGGCAGCGCTCTAGAGAGGTCCACCTGGCGGGGATCTGAGGCTTCCAGCCAACAGCCATGGGAATGAGCCATCTAGAAAGCGGATCTTCTAACCTCTAGTTCACTGCAGCTTCGGCCCGCATCTTGACCGAAACCTCACGAGAGACTCTGAGCCAGAACTACCCAGGTAAGCCGCTCCCAAATTCCTGACGCACAGAAACTGTGCGCTTAATAACTGTTGTTGTTGTTTTTTTTAAGCCATGAATTTTTGGAGTAATTTGTTACACAGCAATAGATACACTCCTTCACAGGGACACCAGGTGGATTCATAGGATTCAACGAAGTAGTATCTAAGCACATGTGCTTGGCCTCAGTTTAAATGCTACCTATTACTATTTTTATTTTTACTTCAGTTTATCAAACTTCCCCCCAATGGTTTAAAATCAATCTCTTTTACATGTAACGTTAGGCTGAACTGAGCCACGTACCAGTCCTTGGGAAGTGGGTATCATTACAGTCTGAAGCAGCACAGAACAATGGAAATATAATGCAAGCCACAGATGTATTTTGAAAATTTCTAGGCGTTACATTAAAAAAGCAGAAAGACAGGATAATTATTTTCACCTGTTTGCCACTACCTACATAAAATTGGTTTCAGGTTGTCGTCATTCTGGTGGATTTGAATTTATCAGTAATTGTAACTGAAACTAGATGTAGTTAATATAAGCTTTAAGAACCATGGAAAATTATAACTTGAAACTTGGGTATTATGAATTATCAGCTAAAGAAAAACTAGATGAGAATATGGTATTCTTATACATTTAGAGAGTTGCTGATTTAGTGTTTCTTACAAAAAATGGGTTGTCTTGACACATTAATAAAAGTGAATGGGCACCATACTCATAGAGATTTCTATCATGTGAATCAATGCTAGAAAACAGTAACAACAGCAAAGTTGGATGCTTCTTCCTTAAGTTATTTTCTATTGTCCAGAGGAAAACAGTGACATTCTTAGCATGGTATTTGAAGTCCTTCATATTCTGACCTCTACCAACATTTCCATTCTGACTCCCTACCATTCCCTCCATATACTCTCTGCCAGAGCATCTGGAGGCGTATACTCCATATATGGCTACAGCTAAAATAGCCCAATTATTTGAGAGTTGGTAAAATCCAACTCTTTTTTTAAAAAAACTATTTTATTGAAGTATAGCTGATTTACAATGTTGTGTTCATTTCTGCTGTACAGCAAAGTGATTCAGTTATACATATATACATTCTTTTTCATGTTCTTTTCCATTAGGGTTGATCACGGGATATTGAATATAGTTCCCTGTGCTATACAGTAGGACCTTGTTGTTTATCCATTCTGTATATAATAGTTTGCATCTGCAAATCCCAAACTCCTGATACTTTGCTCCCCCAGCCCCCTCCCCCTTGGCAACCACAAATCTGTTCTCTGTGTCTGTGAGTCTGCTTCTGTTTCGTAGATAAGTTCCTTTGTGTGGTATTTTAGATTCCACGTATAAGTGATATCATATGGTATTTGTCTTTCTCTTTCTGACTTACTTCACTTAGTATGATCATCTCTAGGTCCACCTAGGTTACTGCAATATCCAACTCTTCTTCAGGGGCCACCTCAGCTTCCTCCACGGTCTCTTTGGTAACCGTTCACCACTCTCTGTGCTCCCAAAGCACTGGACTCATACCTCCTTCATAGTGCCCATCACGTTTAGTTGAGGGAACTCCACAGCTACACTCTGTGCTGTCTGAGCGTAAGGATACTGCTGTGTTCTGTGTATCCCCAAGCAATGGCCCGTAGGCAGCACTGAACACGTGTTCAATTGATTGGTACAGCACACACACTCTATGTCAGGGAGGTACTTTTCACTCCTGTGTGTTATCAGAATCATCAGCAGAGCTTTGTGAACATACAGGTACCTGGGCTCCATACCGGAGCCACTAAGTCAGTATCTCACAGGGGTGGGTCTGGGTTTGTGCATCTGGGGCAGAAGCTCCACACAGATTCTAATGTGTGAACAATGGAGTTTGTAAAGAGATAGGTCAATATAGACTAGAACTGCCAGGGAAAGTTTGTGGAGGATGGGGCATGCACCAAACTTTGAAGTTTTGGGGAAAGATATACCAGGTCAATTAAAAATAAAAGACAAAAGTACAGACATGAAAGTCAAGATGACAGTAAGGAGACCAGATTTTTGAATAGATGGTTTGTGTGAGAGTGATACCTGCTAACTGTGGATGAGCATGGTAGGGCCAGATCGTGGGGGACTTTGAAAATCTGTGCAGACTCCAGCAGTCAACAGAGGCTGACAGTCTTAGAGATGGTGCATTGCTGAATCTTGTCATGGCAGCACGTTTTCAGAAAGAGGGTAACTTGTTTATGAAAAAGGATGAGGAAGCCCTCATCCATAAAAAAATATTTCTCTGAAACCTTTCTTGAGAAATTTATCAATTAAAGAATCATAAAATTTTAGAACTAAAAATACATATTTATCCCTTGCCTTTGAGTAGAATTCCACAGAAAACAAATTCCTCTTTGATAAAAAGGAATCGTTCCATGGTTAAATGAATTTAGGTGTTAAAAAAAAAAGCAAAAAGAAGCAGGTAAAATTAATTTTAATAGTATATTTTATTTAACCCAATATATCCAGAATGTTGTCATTTCAACATGTATTCAATATAATAAATTACTAATGAGATGCTTTACATTCTTTTCTTCATACAAAGTCTTCCAAATCCAGTGTGTATTTTACACTTATAGTGCATCTCAAAGCAGACCACCTGCGTTTCAAGTGCTCACTAGCCACATGTAGACAGCTGGTAGTGGACAGCCCTGGGTTCTGAAGTATGCACCATAAAGCAGGATCAGAGAGGTTTGGAGTCTAGCTCAAGGGCACACAGCAGGGCCCAGCTCAACATTCTTCTCAGCCCCTGGTTTTCCCTGGGAGTGGGGCCCAACCCACAGCGCACTCTAAGCCAATTGCTCTCAAGTTCTAGGGAATTCTAGAGCATTGGAGAATCACCTGGGGAGCTTGTTAAAATTGTTAAAATGAGGATCCCAGCCCCACTCCAGATGTACAGCATCAGAACCTCCAGGGGTGGAAGCCAGGGATCTGCATTAACCAACTCCCTGTGTTTCCAATGCACATCTGCAGGGCACACCTGGAGGACCACTGCTCCCAGACACTTTGGAATCATTTGGGGAGCTTATCAAAATTCCAGTGCCCAGGCTGCACCCCAGATCAACCTAATCTCTAAAGGGGGACCAGAATATCGATTTACTTTTAAAAATCTACTTTATTGAGGTATAATTTACATCCATTAAAATGCACCTATTTAAAGTGTAACTTTGTGGGGGCAGGGATATATTAGAAGTTTGAGATTAACATATACACATTACTATATATAAAATAGATGACCAACAAGGACTTGCTATATAGCACAGGGAACTATACTCAATATCTTGTAATAATCTATAAGGGAAAAGAATCTGAAAAATAATATATATAAATATATATAAATATACATATATGTGTATATATATATATCTGAATCACTTTGCTGTACACCTGAAACTAACACTGTAAATCAACTATACCTCAATTTTTTAAAAAAAATAATTTTAATTTTATTTATTTATTTATTTATTTATTTTTGGCTGTGTTGGGTCTTCGTTTCTGTGCGAGGGCTTTCTCTAGTTGTGGCAAGTGGGGTCCACTCTTCATCGCGGTGCGCGGGCCTCTCACTATCGCGGCCTCTCTTGTTGCAGAGCACAGGCTCCAGACGTGCACGCTCAGTAATTGTGGCTCATGGGCCTAGTTGCTCCGCGGCATGTGGGATCTTCCCACCAGGGCTTGAACCCGTGTCCCCTGCATTGGCAGGCAGATTCTCAACCACTGCGCCACCAGGGAAGCCCCTATACGTCAATTTTTTTAAAAGTGTGTGGCTTCCCTGGTGGCGCAGTGGTTGAGAATCTGCCTGCCAATGCAAGGGACAGGGGTTCGAACCCTGGCCCGGGAAGATCCCACATGCCGCGGAGCAACTAAGCCCGTGCGCCACAACTACTGAGCCTGAGCTCTAGAGCCCGCAAGCCACAACTACTGAGCCCGCGTGCCACAACTACTGAAGCCCGTGCGCCTAGAGCCTGTGCTCCGCAACAAGAGAAGCCACCGCAATGAGAAGCCCGCTCACTGCAACGAAGAGCAGCCCCCGCTCGCCCCAACTAGAGAAAAGCCCGCGCGCACCAACGAAGACCCAATACAGCCAAAAATAAATAAATAAAAAATTTTCTTAAAGTGTAAATTTTGATATATTTAACCCATGTAACCACCACTACAGTCAAGACACATAACATTTTCGTGACCCCAAAGATTCCTTTGTGCCCCTTTTGCAGTTAATCCCCCTACCCCAGGCAACCACTGATTGGCCTTTTTTTTTTTTTTTTTTTTTCAGAAAGAAAGGTTAAATTTGTCTCTCAGCATTTTTTTTTCAATTTTTATTTATTTATTTATTTTGGCTGTGTTGGGTCTTCGTTTCTGTGCGAGGGCTTTCTCCAGTTGCGGCAAGCGGGGGCCACTCTTCATCGCGGTGCGCGGACCTCTCACTGTCGCGGCCTCTCTTGTTGCGGAGCACAGGCTCCAGACGCGCAGGCTCAGTAGTTGTGGCTCACGGGCCTAGTTCCTCCGCGGCATGTGGGATCTTCCCAGACCAGGGCTCGAACCCGTGTCCCCTGCACTGGCAGGCAGATTCTCAACCACTGCGCCACCAGGGAAGCCCCTCTCTTAGCATTTCTTATCAGTGGAATTGAGTACATTCTGAGCAGTCATTTCACTCGGCATAATGTTTTTGAAATTCAACTATGTGGTTGCCTGTCCCAGTATTTCATTCCTTTTTATTGCTGAGTACAGTTGACCCTTGAATAACATGGGTTTGAACTGCATGGGTCCACTTACATGCAGATATTTTTCAATAAATATACACGAACATATGTGTAGAACATCCTGTGCAAGACTTGTTTTGACTTATTTACATGGGCATAAGGTGAATATATTTATATATTTAATATAAAATATATTTTATATATTATAAAATTAATGTGTTTTCGTACTGTTTTTATGACTTTCAAAGAATTACATTACAGTATGCCCTTCTCCCTCCGTCCCTCCCTCCCCCTCATAGTTGGGAAACTGTGTGTCAGGTAAGTGATTTTTAAAAAAATGTGACAATGTTTCCAATACTGTATTATGAATATGACTGTAATATTTGTATGCCATAAAAATTTATTGACTTGGCTACCAGGAAGCAACCATATCAGTTAGGCTAGGCTACCATAAAGCAATCATATTGCTGCTGCTTCATTATCAGTGCATGATTTGTTATGCCTGTAAGTAAATATGAATGTCTTTTTCACATTATCTTTTCGGTTTTTTTTGTTTGTTTTTTTATTTTTCAATTTTATTTATTTATTTTTTAAGTTTTCTGGTAGCCACTTTTGGGAGGTCTGACGTCTTCTGCCAGCGTTCAGTGGTTGTTCTATAGCAGCAGTTCCACGTGTAGATGTATTTCTGATGTATCTGTGGGGAGGAAGGTGATCTCTGCGTCTTACTCTTCCGCCATCTTCTCCCGGTCTCCTATCTTTTCGTTTTTGATGTTGTGTCAGTAATACATATAACATCTACAGTGTTTTGTATCCTGTATTGATATAGGTACTGACAGGTGGTTCATCTTGTAAACAGACAGTGTTATCGATAAATATATAGTACAGTATTGTAAATGTATTTTCTCTTCCTTATGATTTTCTTAATATTTTCTTTTCTCTAGCTTAGTTTATTGTAAGAATACAGTATATTAATATAATACATATAACATATAGAATATGTGTTTATCAACTGTCTATGTTATCAGTAAGGCTTCTGGTCAGTGGTAGGCTATTAGTAGTTAAGTTTTTGGGGAGCCGAAACTTATACGTGGGTTTTCGACTGCACAGGGGGTCCGTGCCCCTAATCCCCACGTTGTTCGAGGGGCAACCGTATTCCATTGTGTGGATGTACCACAGTTCTCTTATACACTCATCAGTATTTGAAAGTCTCCTCCCGTGTTTCTAATGGATGAACAAGGTTGAGAAGTCTTGCTCTGAGCTTGGGGCTTTTAATCTATAAACCCACAATCCTATAAATTTATGGTCTCCTAAATATGATCCTGACGTCTTCAACTATTGAGTGTGAGAAAGGCAGGGATGGGTGATGGGATCAAGCCTGTGCCTTCCAAAAGGTAACTCTCCCAGCCGTGTACCTGCCTTGTGGTTTGGGGATACCAGTGAGAAGGCTACACCCATGTCTTTGCCCCTGCTGTTCCCTTTGTCTGGAACACCCTTCCCATTTTCTCCAAGTATCCAAAGGATGCCTAGTGGTTTCTGCTCTCAGCCCACAATTCCTCCTCCCCAGAGAGCTGGTCAGAACCCTAACAAGTATGGCCAAGGGACTGGTTAGTTCTGAGAGTTTAGGATGTGCTGTCTGGGTCAGGGCACCCTCTGCTCTTCTCCCGGAGGCTCCGAGGCCCCTCCAACTGGTCTGCCTATCCCCCCAGCTCCAGTCCGTCATCCACTTGCTACCAAATTCTTCCTGTTGCTTGGCTGTGACCCTGTCACTTGGGCTGTAACAGGAACTGTTATTATGCCACTCCATCCTGCTCCACCTTACCGTGCTGTTCTCTGGAAGCTGATACGGGGGGGGGGGGAGGGCGGGGAATATACCCCCTCAATCTAGTTCTTCTACCCCCTCTTCCCACCCCATGAGGATGTGGACCAGGGTGCCACTGCCTTGCATAATTCCGTTGGATGTACTCCTTGTGAATGGCGCCTCCTGGTGGTAGAGGTGTGTATTTTGAATGACAGTGGTAGGATGGGTGTTTGTCCAGACAGTGGTGGGGGGCTGGGTCTTCTATCTCTGGAGGTCGCAGGAGACCAGGGCCCCACCCCATTTACAGCTCTTGGGAGTCACAGGTAAGCCCTCGCTGTGGTTGCCTCATGGGAAGACTGGATTATTGATTAGTGTCAGCTCCCAGCTTGGTAGGCAGGGACCTTGCCCTGGGTGGAGCAGGGATGGTTTCCTCTCTTGATAAGAAAGGACAGAGCTGGGTTCTAACAGGAGATCAACAGCCCCTTGGCTTTGTGCCTGCTTCCCGGGCCACCACCTGCCCCCGGTGAGCTACATCTACTGGCCCACTGTTGATAGTTTCTTTTTGGTGGAATCAGTTCTCCGAAGGCCTGTCAGGAAATTTCTCAGTTTAGAGGGCCTTGGACTGAAGATGCAGGTTGCCCTCCATCTCTGTGGATGGATAAGATTTTGGAAGAGATTCCCCTGATATCCATGACCCTTTCTCCCTTAGTAATACAAACCTTGATTTTTAAATGGATACATTAGACCAGCAAAAATTACATTGTCTATGTTCCCCTCACCTAAGTGTGGCCAGGTGACTACATTTTGGCCAGTAGATACAAGTATAGAAGTGTTGTGTGGGACTTCTAGGGATTGGCCTCGAAGAGAATGTTTCTAGCCCTTTCTTCCTTGGCATTACTGACTGGAATGTGGATGTCATGGCTGGAGCGCCAGCAGCCATCTTGGATCACAAGTTATATACTGAAGATGACAGAGCAATAATATGAAAGGAGGTTGGGTCCTCATGATTATGAAGCTTCCACATTAGCCCTGGATGCCCTACCTCCAGACTCTGTTTATGTAAAAGTTAATTAAACTTCCAACTTGTTTATGTCATATGATTTTAGGTTTTTCTGTTACTTGCAGCTGAACCTAGTGTTGACAAAATACTCTCTCATGGAGGAGAAATTCAGGGTACATCCTGTCAAGGCAGGTGTATCTCTTGAAATTCTTTTGGGTCCACATGGCAGGAACCCAACTGGAAGTAGTTTAAGGAAAAAGGGAAATTTGTTGTAAGGGAACTCCAAGATAGGACACCCAGAACCAGAGGCTCAAACCCCTGCAGGGATTTTTTTTCTCTCTCTTTCATGTCTGCCTCCCTCCGTACCCTGGATTCATTCTTCTCTCTTCTTACAGGCTGGCTTTCTCCATGGAGGCAAGAACATAGCTGCTCATAGCTGTAAGCTCTCTTGCATTTTTGGCTGCCCAGAGGGAGACAAATTCTCTCAAGCTCCCCTGGCTGTGAATCCAGAGTGGGCACAGATGCAGCCCCTCGTTTCAGCAGGGCCAGTGGTGTGCTGACCTGAAGGCACGGACCACTGGGAGGGTCTGAGCTTCCCCACATCGCAGCCTCCCAAGCCATGCCCACTTCCACCTCCAGTATCTATCTTCCCACCCCCACCCCCCCATTCCTTTTTACTGATGTCCGTTGTCCTGATTGTGCCAACTGGAACAATCACGCAGCCACTAAAATCTGGGGTTGCCAGACAGATTGAGCGATGGGAGGAAATGTTGGTGACATAATATGGACTGGAATAAAAGCATGTTAAAATCGCTTACTCCTGAAACCCCTGAGCTCAGCTTCTCAATAGGATTCAATGATCTGAATTGAATTAAGGGTGGAGGATAAAACCTGTGGGTGGCATAGCCCAGAGGTTGAGAGCACAGCTTCGGAGCCAGCCTTCCTGGGTACCAGTCCTGCCTTCACCACTAGCCAGCCGTGAGCCATCAGGCAAGCTAGTGTTCATTCTACCCACAGCTTCCCTATCTACAATGGGAATAATAATAGAATCTACCTTGTAGCGTTGTTAGGAATAACAGTTCAAGGACAGTGCCTGCTGGGTGGTGAGTGGCTCAGTTTGGGAAGCTTCTGGGGCACAGCAATGAAAGTCTCAACACTTATGCAGCCTAACACCATACACAAAAATAAACTCAAAATGGATCAAAGATCTAAATGTAAGGTTGGATACTATAAAACTCTTAGAAGAAAACACAGGCAGAACACTCTCTGACATAAATCGCAGCAAGATCTTTTTGGATCCACCTCCTAGAGTAATGAAAGTAAAAACAAAAATAAATGGGACCTAATTAAACTTAAAAGCTTTTGCACAACAAAGGAAACCATAAACAAAACGAAAAGACAACTCACAGAATGGGAGAAAATATTTGCAAACGAATTGACTGACAAGGGGTTGATCTCCAAAATATACAAACAGCTCATGCAGCTCAATATCGAGAAAACAAACAACCCAATGAAAAAATGGGTGGAAGATCCAAACAGACATTTCTCCAAAGAAGACATACAGATGGCCAAGAGGCACATGAAAAGATGATCCACATCACTAATTATTAGAGAAATGCAAATCAAAACTACAGTGAGGTATCACCTCACACCAGCCAGAATGGCCATCGTCAAAAAATCTACAAACAGTAAGTGCTGGAGAGAGGGTGTGGAGAAAAGGGAACCCTCCTATACTGTTGGTGGGAATGTAAATTAGTACAGCCATTATGGAGAACAGTATGAAGGTTCCTTAAAAAATTAAAAATAGAGCTACCTTATGATCCAGCAATCCCACTCCTGGGCTGAAAAAGACAAAAACTCTAATTCAAAAAGATACATGCACCCCAATGTTCATTGCAGCACTATTTACAATAGCCAGGACATGGAAGCAACCTAAATGTTCATCAACAAAGGAATGGATAAAGAAAATGTGGTACATACATACAATGGAATACTACTCAGCCATAAAAAGAATGAAATAATGCCATTTGCAGCAACGTGGATGGACCTAGAGATTGTCATACTGAGTGAAGTAAGTCAGAGAAAGACAAATATCATATGATATCGTTTATATGTGGAATCTAAAAAAAGGGTACAAACGAACTTATTTACAAAACAGAAATAGAGTCACGGATGTAAAAAAACAAACTTATGGTTACCAAAGGGGAAGGGGGGAGGGTTAAACTGGGAGATTGGGATTGACGTATACACACTACTATATATAAAATAGGTACCTAATAAAGACCTACTGTGTAGCGCAGGGAACTCTACTCTGTAATGATATATATGGGAAAAGAATCTAAAAAAGTGTGGCTATAGGAATGCGTATAACTGGTTCACTTTGCTGTACAGCAGAAACTCACACAACATTGTAAGTCAACTATACTCAACACAACACAACACAACACAACACATACGCAGCATCGCCTCTGTCTGCAGGGTTCGAATCCCAGTCTTTCCACTTGCTGGTTGGTGGCTGGGGCTTTGAGTAAAGCCCCTCTCTGTGTCTCCACAGAGTGCATTGTCAGGATTGAACGAGACAGGGTGCGATGCAGTTGGGACAAGAGTCAGTGCTTGCCAGATGTTAATTATCAGGGTTGTTATCGTCTCCACCCCTTCCAGTGGCTGCTGGAGCCGATCCCACCAGCTTCGTTGAGCTGTTAAATATTCAGGAATGCCAGCTCGTTGTTCAGCCATTAGTAGCTTGAAACTGGCCATGGTGGGAATATGCACACCATGGAAATTGACAGGCAGGACAAATCAGGGCTTTTACTCTTTTTTTCAGAGAACTAGTTTACTAGCACACACCATTGCCCCCTGATCCATGTTTCCCCAAAATCCTTCTCTTGCCCACCTCCTTGCTGAGACCCAGAACAGTCCATTCAGCTGTCTCCTGCAAGTTGCCATGTACAGACCCATTGGCCCCTCAAGCCCCATGTGGGAACTCGACGTTGTCACCTCCACTCTGCCCTGCCCCCAGCACCTCCGTGGTTACCCTCAGCCCTCCCACACCTTGCAGTCATCCCCAGCTCCTGTATCACACACCCCCATCCAATCGGTCATCAAATCCTGTTAACTCTACCTCCAGAATATCTCCCGAATCTCCCATTGCTTTCCCTGTGCACCACCCTCTTCCCCAGGCATCCACTGGCCAGCTTTCTGTCACTATAGGTTAGTTTACATGTTCTCATCTTTTAGGTAAATGGAATCACATACCGGGTACTCTTTGATTCCACCTGGCTTTTTTTACTCAGCATAACTATTTGGAGATTTATCCATGTTATTGGGTTATCAACAGCTTATTCCTGTTCATGGCTGCGTAGTAGTCCGTTGTACAGATTTCCCATCATTTGTTTTATCCACTCCCCTGCTGATGGACCCCTGGGTCACTCCAGTTTCAAGAAACGAGGAATACCCTGGTCTGAGCCCTGTCCCCTGTGGTCTGGGTCATTGCAGTCTCCCTGGTCTCCCTGCCCCCGCTGTCTTTCCCCCGCATGTAGCCACGGGGATTCCATTAAAACAGAAATCGTGTCTTTGCTCTACTCTGTCTCAAGCAGAGTAGAAGCCAAAGTCCTCACCTCACCCACATATCACCCCACCGTTCACTGTTGGCTTTCTGCCCTCATTTCCTACTCTCCCTGCCCCGCTGCCCCACCCATTGTCCTCCGGCTGCCCCCTCTCCTGGCTGTTTGTTCCTTCACCATGCCCTGCCATGCTCCAACTCAGGGTGGACCCCTGTCCTCTGCCTGGGCTGCTCCCTCCGTCTGGATGCTCCTCCCCCAGATCTGCATGCAGCTCCTCCTCTCACCTCCATTGGGTTCCTGCTTCAGCATCTCCTCCTGGGAGGGCCCCCCCTGCCGAACTCCCAGCACTCCCAACACTTCTCATCTCCCTTCTCTGCTTTCTTTTCTCCACAGCAGTGATCACCGACTCACCTACCCTATCATTTACTTATTTGCAGTGTTCATTGGCTGCCTCCCTCCCCCCCATGTCACCTCCCCAAGGGCAGGGACTTTGCCTTGTTCACGGCTGCAGCCCCAGCACCTAGCACAGTGCCTGGCACATAGTAGCTGCTCAGTTGGTAGCTGGAAACGGATAGGCCTACTGGCATCCCAGTTCTTCTGAGCAGTCTGAAACCCCACCCAGATCTTCCTTGCCTTCCCCGAAGACAGTCCACTCTCTCTTCTCCTGGTGATGCCGCCTCTCCCATCACCACCCAGCTCCAGCCACCTCTCCTAAAAGCGCTCCCGGGCACCTAGCTGCTCCCTCCTCTGCGTTCCATGTTGTTTTGTTAATACTCTCATTAAAGCATATTTTCACACTGTAAAAAAGCAAACTATAAAGCTGCCTTCCCGTTGCTCTCTGGGCCACAAGGGAGGGGAAAACAGTGTTCTGGGAGTCCTGGGGCGGGGGGTGGGGGTTGCCTCCTGTTTGGTGCAGACAGGTGGGTCTTCAATCTTTCATTAATTCGTTCATCCATCCATCCATTCATTCACCGTTCAGCCATGAAGTGTCAGCTGAATTTCCAGTGGCAGGAGGGGGTCGGGGGTGGAGAATGGGAGGGAGAGGCATCCTGGTGGAGGGAGCTGAGGGGGGAGGTGTCACTGTCAGAGCGGGTGGAGCCTTATGTGAAGGGACAGCATCAGATGGATCTCCATGAGTTCTATCACTGCCGAAACAGAACTCGTCCTGTTCTTCTGCTTGAAACCCTTCAGTGGCTTCATCTTTGCCACTGAATCAGAATCAGGTCCATCTGTCCCCACATGGCTCCTGAGATCCTGTACGATCCTGGCACATGCACCAGACAGACTGAGCTTCTGGCATTTTCTCAAACGTGCTCCATTCTTTCCTGCCACTGGGCCCCGTTCACGGCCATCCTTCAGGTCTCCCCTGAATGTGACTTCTACCTCGAAGCTTGGCTTCTGCCCCAGGTGGGTTGGGGCATCCGCTCTGATGCCGCGTCCTCTGTTTTCATGCCTGTCCCAGCTCTCATGAGCGTGTTCTGGGTGGCAAGTTTTCTTACCATGGACCCACTAGACTTTGAGAGTCCTGAGGGTGGGGCTAGATCTTAGCCATCTTCATAGCCCCAGATGTGCCAGTGTGTCAGTGGAGAGGAGGGGCCAATGTGGACCCAAAGAAATGAATCTGGGTGCTTAGAGGTTCACCTTTGACACCTTTGACAAAAACACAACCACACATAGTTTCCACTCATTTTGTGCCTGTGTAGTGGGTGCTAGGCTGCTTTCCCCAGAACCACTCTTTCAGGGCTGGCACAGCATCCCAGCTGCCAGGGGTTCCAGCTGCTGAAGGCTCCTGCTCCCTCCTTCCCTAGGAATTACCCCTCTGAAGGGAACTGCCTCGCCCAAGCTCATGCCCCTCCCAGGTGGTCAGCATCCACAGGTCAATACAGGGATGCCAAAGCCAAGCCTTGTATTAATTTCCTGGGGCTGCCGTAATGAAGTACCACCAACTGGGTGGCTTAAGCAGCAGACATTTATATGCTCCTAGTTCTGGAGTCTAGAGGTCTGAAGTCAGTGTGTTGGCAGGGTTGGTTCCTTCTGAGGGCTGGGAGGGAGAATCGGTTCTAGGCACCTCTCCCAGCGTCTGGTAGCCTCAGGAGTTCCCTGCGCCGTAGATGGGGATCTCCCTGTGTTTTCACTTCATCTTCCCTCTTTGGGTGTCTGTCTCTGTGTCTAAATTTCCCCTTTTATAAGGACACAGTCCTATTGGATGAGGGCCCACCCTAATGACCTCATCTTAGCTTGATGAACGCAAAGACCCTATTTCCAAATAAGGTCACATTCACAGGTCCTGGGAATCTGGAACTTCAACTTCTTTGTGGGAACACAAGTCAACCCACAATAACCTTTTCGTCTCACTTTGGGCCAGCCCAATCTCAGAGTTCCCCGTGGGGTCTCAGAGTGGACCGAGGCCTCACTTTCCATCTGTCAGTAGATTAGCTTATCTCTCCATCTAGCTCTGCCTTCCTCACCACCTCACAAGGCTGGATCTGAGAATACTCTCCAGGCAAACCTCTCGCATGCAACTTCCTGTCTCAGAATCTGTTTCCAGAGACCCCGGGGCAAACACAGGGACACAGAAACTCCCTGAATCAGCTTTGCTCACATTGAAGGCTGATGATGGATTCTGAAGGGGCCACACATTGTGACCACCACCTGGAGCCAGGCCTGTGCCATGTCCTGCTTCTGTAGAAGTACGGTGAAGACCTCATACTGGATGGCCAGGGTTCAAATTTCAGTCTTGCCACTTGTTGGCTGTGTGATCGTGTAAAATTACTAATACCTTCTTCCTAGGGTTAATGTGAGGGTTGAGTTAATCCAATAAAGCTCTAAGCCCAGCGTGCAGTAAGCACTCAATACATGTTCACTTGCATTTTCCAGGTTTAGGTTGAGCTGGTCTGCAGACAACACTTCCATACACCCAAAGGAGGCAGGCTTCTGGGCCCTGATCTTCTGCTTCTAAGTCTCTGGTGACTTCTCCGAATGACCAGCTTACCTTAAATCCAACCCCTCTGCAATGTATTTGCATCTGTCAGAGTGTTGTAAAGTTTCACATTACACTTAATGGACAATGAAAGCTCAATTTAAATTTTGTCTTAGAAAGGAAAGGTGCTTGGGCGAATTGCTTCAGAAGTCCACAAAGTCTTACCAAGGTCGATAAACTAGAGGCACAGGTGTGTAAAATAATCCAGTCCTTTGCAAGAGGCTGCAAATTTGAAAAAAGTTTACTGTAAATACAAAATTAAATCCAAGTGCCCTTCACATTGTTTTTTAATTATAACTTTCCATTTTGAAATAGTTTGACTCAAAAGAATTTGCAGAAATAGGAGCGAGAGTCCCTGTGTACACCCTTCACTTACTGTGGTGTTTTTACTCACAGCACTAATACCAAATGTGTGGTTTGCTTTTCTTATACTGTCTCTGATTCTCTAACACTAACCAGTGTGTCCTGCAATTCAGTTTGACACTAGCTGCCCAGAGTCAGTGTCAGACTCCATAGGTTAAGGGCTCAGTCCCACAAGTTGGCCCTCACATCAGAGGCCACTAGCAATCACTGGGTCCCCAAGTTACCAGAACTTCTGTCGGACTTGGCTACAAAGTTGGGGGTTTCTACAACCCCCCTCCCTTTCAGGTTCAATCATGTGCCAGAACAGCTTACAAAACTCAGGGAGCCACTTAACTTGCATTTTGTGGTTTATTTTTTTTTATTTTTTATTTTTTGGCCACGCCGCATGGCATGCAGGATCCTAGCTCCCCGACCAGGGATCGAACTCGCGCCCCCTGCAGTGGAAGCTCGGAGTCTTAACCTGGACAGCCAGGGAAGTCCCTCTGGCTTATTATAAAGGATGCAACTCAGGAACAGCCAAATAGAAGAGATGCACAAGGCTAGGTATGGGTGTGTGTGTGTGTGTGCAGAACTGCCACACCCTCTCCGGAGCACCCCCTCCTGGAACCTTGATGGCTTCCCCAACCCGGAAGCTCTCTGAACCCTGCCGTTTAGGGTCTTTATGGAAGTTTCATTACACAGGCATGATTGATTACATCATTGGCCCTTGGTGATTAATTCAACCTCCAGTCCCACTCTCCTCCCCAGTGGTCCAGGGTGGTATGAGGCTGAAAGTTCCAACCCTCTAATCACGCCTTGGTCTTTCTGGTGACCAGCCCCAATCCTGAAGCTATCTAGGGGCTCCCGGTGACCATCCACCTCATTAGCATACACAAGACACTCTCACTTTGGAGATTCCAAGGGTTTCAGGAGCTGTGTGTCAGGAACTGGGGTCAAAGACCAAATGTTTAGTTTTTATTGTATCACACCCAGCTTTCCACCAATGCTCATATTTTATATAACAATAGCACCTTGTCAAAAATCAGAAAACTGATGTTGGGACAGTGCTATTAATTCAGTATCACATTGTTTTTTTAAAAAGCCTTTAAAGTACTTAGAAAAACAAAAACGAAAGAATGAAAAACCCCTTTCAAGAGGGGGCGAATTGTAGGTAAACTACGCAGAGTGGGTTGGATCTTGAGGAAACCATCTTCTGGGTGCCAGTTTTAGGTAAATTCCCCAGCAGCTGCGGGCTGCTAGCCCCAAGTGTAAAGCACCAAATGGATGCAGTGCTTGATTGTGAACTGCCAGATTCCTGGGGCCAGCCAGTCTGTCTGCCGTGTAGCGGTTTGATACGATTTCAGATCCATTTGTTTATGACAAAAATGAAGTTGTTTTTAAGAGTGAAGTTGTTTTCAAGAATGAAGTTATTGTTTTGATGTAAAAGTGAAATCGTGTGTCAGGATGTCATCATCTACATCTGTGGTTGCTGATAAGCCCTCAGTAGCTCAGCTGCTCGAGGACCCCGCTGGGGGGCTTGTCAGTAAGAATATGTGAAAAAGCAACTATGGGGAGGGGGTGTTTAGAGTATAAATAAGCAGAGTTTGTGAGGACCATCCAAGAGTGTCCAGTCTGGGCAAAGTTACCCTTTGCTGATCTAAATAGCTCTCTGTGGAATCTTGAAAAAAAAAGAAAGGGTACAAATGAACTTATTTACAAAGTGGAAGTAGAGTCACGGATGTAGAAAACAAACTTATGGTTACCAGGGGATAAGGGTGGGGGGAGGGATAAATTGGGAGATTGGGATTGACATATACACACTACTATATATAAAATAGATAACTAATAAGAACCTGCTGTATAGCACAGGGAACTCTACTCAATACTCTGTAATGGCCTATATGGGAAAAGAATCAAGAAAAAGAAAAAAGTGTGGATATATGTATATGTATAACTGATTCACTTTGCTGTACACCTGAAACTAACACAACATTGTAAATCAACTATATTCCAATACAAATTTTAAAAAAAGAAAGAAATAGCTCTCTGAAGACCTTGGGTCATTAGCTCCTGCCATGGTAAAGGCAACTCTTTTCCCCACAGGGGCAAAAAGCCATCAGCAGCCTGGAGGAAGATGGTCCTGCCTGCCAACGCCTCCTTTGTTCCCTAGCAACGTGCTCTAGCAGTGAGGGACTTCCGTTTTCACTGGTGGGTAGCTGGACCTCAGCTCATGGTTAAGTTGCCTCTCCCGAGAACCAACTTGTATAAAGGTACAGCTCAACTAAATTTGGACTTTATTTCTTTCATCTCCCCTTGCCTGGAACAATAGTGTAGTTCATCTATCATTGATTTGGGTAAGGTTCTTTCTTTATTAGCTTCTTAAGAGACGTTATCCTATATGCTACTGCCTTGTGAAATTATTATAATTCCCACAGTGAACCTGTGTTAGATAAAATATTGGTAAAGACCATCTCAGGCTCTAAGCACAATTTGCCCCAAACAAAACACCATCCCACCCTCACCTGCTTCTGAGAAAGAAAACATTTTGTCCCCAGACACTGAAGCCCACTGTGTGTTCTGTGTCTCTGCCCACTAGAGAGAAATGTATAGATCACTGCTAGCGGAGCCCCTTTGCCTGACAGACCCCCACCTGACCCTGCTGGAGATGGCCTGTTTTTTTTTTTTTAATTAATATTTATTTATTTTTGACTGTGTTGGGTCTTCGTTTCTGTGCGAGGGCTCTCTCTAGTTGCGGCGAGTGGGGGCCTCTCACCGTCGCGGCCTCTCCCGTTGCGGAGCACAGGCTCTAGAGCGCAGGCTCAGCAGTTGTGGCTCACGGGCTTAGTTGCTCCGCGGCCTGTGGGATCTTCCCAGACCAGGGCTCGAACCCGTGTCCCCTGCATTGGCAGGCAGATTCTTAACCAGGGAAGCCCGAGATGGACTGTTGGTGCCTGGGCGCTAATTGGCTCCTGCTAGGGAATCAACTCCATTGCCTCAGGTTGATTGGCTTATGGTTTGTTTCTCAGAAGTGGCTTATTATTTCTGATTAATGTCTCCTGCCTAAAGATGTCCTCCCAAATCTAACACTACCACTGATGAGAATGTGGCACTTTGACATCCTCGGGAAATAAACAAGACTGTGCCTGGCTGCCCTGCTGTCCACCAGGCTCACGCTATCTGCTGGTTGCCCCCGTTGGCGAGAAATCGACTTTGACACACGCTCAAGACTCATTTCAGAAATTTATGCCTAGCACCTTCCACTTGGATGGGGAGAGGGAGGGGATTCTGAGTGCCCCCCTCTTAGGGCCCACACTACAGTCTAGGAAGTATTAGACCCCAGGCTCTGGAGCCAAATAGGTGTGGTTTGCTGCTGATTCAATCATGACTTAGAGCAAGTGACTGATATTGCTGAGCCTCAGTTTCCTCATCTGTGGAATGGGTATTGAAGAGTACTTATCTGTGAATCTGTACAATTGCTTTTGTTAATTAACTTCCAAGGACAAAAGGCAGAGAAACATCATTCTCTAAAATCAATTGTCAGAGACTTGACTATTTGAAATCAAATTAATGAGAATGGGACATCCCACTCTTGCCTGGGGGATCTAAATAGCTCTGATCTGCAACCCAGGTTCAGAGCTTCAGATAAGGGATTTCCAGACTCAGTATTACATATTTAGCCTAATTTAGTAGCTTCCAAGGAAACGGGGCCCTGAGTTCTCTTCACAGCCCAGGCCTTATTAACCCTCTTGTTCACAGCCCTGCTTTTCTTTGTGTCAGTCAACACCCTGTCAGGAATTCCCTGGTGGCCCAGTGGTTAGGACTCTGTGCTTTTACTGCTGAGGGCGTGCGTTCAACCTCTGGTCGGGGAACTAAGATCCCACAAGACTGGGGCGAGGCAAAACAAACAAAAAAAGCCCCGTGTCATTTAAATTTCACCTACACACTACCCCTTCCCCACGTCTCATATAACACTGGGTCTTCTTTTTGGGGAGACAGCCCATGGGGATTCGAACTCCTTTGCTGCAGCATGAATAAATCTGAGCTGTCAAACTGCAGGAAATGTTCCCAGTGTCTTTATAAGATAATTTTTTAAAAAAAGATTTATTATTTATTTATTTTATTTTATTTTTGGCTGCGTCGGGTCTTAGTTGCGGTGCGCGGGGTCTTCGTTGTGGTGCATGGGCTTCTCTAGTTGTGGCGCATGGGCTTCTCTAGTTGTGGCGTGCGGGTTTTCTCTTCTCTAGTTGTGGCACGTGGGCTCTAGTTGAGGCCTGTGAGCTCAGTAGTTGTGGCATGCAGGCTTACTTGCCCCGAGGCATGGGGGGGTCTTAGTTTCCCGACCAGGGATGGAAGCCTGGTCCTCTGCATTGGAAGGCTGATTGTTTACCACCAGAACAACAGGGAAGTCCCTCAGACAAACTTGATCATGCCTTACATTTTGCTGTGAGGGCTAAAAGAGCTAACGCGGAGAAAGTGCTTAGCAGATTTCTTGGCTCATGGATTGTTTTAACTGCATTTAAAAGTTTTCTGTATTATGATGCACCCAAGGCCTTGCTGACCCTGGACGGGCTACAGGGTTGGCTGATTCCTAGAGATAGCAAATGACTTGCCTGCCAGCGGGCCTTTCACATGCAAACTAACCAAGCCAGAGCTCACTACCCCAGCTACTTTCTTTTTTCCGGGACTTTCCAGTTTTGGGCCACTATCTCCCTGTCCTAATTACCCGAGGGCCAGGCATCAATCCACTAGGGACAGCCCCTTATGCCCCAGAGCCCACTGAAATGATTCAAACTAGCTAATTTTAAACGTGCTTAACCCTATTCCCCCCAGTTCCTTCCTGTAAAAACCACAATAAAGGCTCTCGCCCACTTACCCCCCTCCCCACCCAGGCCTGAGACCAACCTCACTGTTCTCTCATGGGACCCTTCATGCTTGGATTATCCGCCCCATCTTGGGACCTGTGAGTCATAAACTATCTTTCTAGTGGCAGTCGTCTCCTGACCTCTTGACCTCACCATGCCTGAATAAAAATAACATCTACATTTTAAAATGTCCCACCTGTGCTCACAAACCCATCGGTCAGCCCAGACTCCATTTGGGTGAGCTCCGATTTTCCCTCCGGCCCAGGATCTGCTTGTTCACACCTGCTCCCTGATGCCCTGCATTGACAAAGCCAGCATCCGTGCAGAAGTGCGTCCTCTGGTCGCTTGCAGAGGGAAGCTGGGGGAGCAGCTAGATTCCTGTGGGAGGAAGAGGAAGGCCAGGAACTCTTGCTGGTCCTTGCAGAGCTGCCTGAGCCCAGAGTCTCCCAGGGGCCCCCTGGAGCCAGCTGTAGGTACCTGCTTCCGCCCTTTCCCCGAAGGAAGTTCATTCCCGGGTGAACTTCAGGGCTGGGAAATCTCTTCAAATTGAGTGGCAACTGTTGTGCGTATCTGCCTTTTCAGCTCGGAGAGAGGCCTGGAGAGCTTTCTGCTGATTTTCCTAGGCATCTTTAACCCTCCCCAGAAGGTGAACAATCTCATTTCAAGCCTGCCCCAATGATGTGGTGTGCCTTTGGGGAGGAGGGTGGAGGTGGTGAGTTGGAGTGAGACACAAGGGCAGCCTCTGTCCCTGGCAGGCTCTAGCTCATGCTTACGTGGGTGTCAGCTTTGTGAGAATTTGAGCTGTCTCTTTAGGTCCTGCATATTTGTCCTCTAAGTGCAGGAGAAAAATTTTGGAGTGTGGTAAAACGGATGTGGCAAAATGTTAACGATTTGTGAAATCTACGCAAAGAGATATAGATGTTCATTGTACTGCTCTTACCTGTGAGTAGGCTTGAAATTTTTCCTCATAAAAAGTTGGGTAGAATCACAAAGAAACAAACACATACTACACTGAAACTAAAACCAAAAAGCTTTCCCAAAGAAACAGGCAGGAGTCAGACTACCTTCTATACCCTTGTGTGTGTCTGTCTGTCTCGTTTCAGGGTTCTTTCATCCTTCCCTTTCAGGAGATCATTAAATCTGCCCCCTTCACCAATCATCACCACCTGCAATCCCCCAAAAGTCTTCCCAGCCCTGCCTGGGCTTGGAGCTTCAATATTTTCTAAGGTGGAAAACGCCAATCTTAGACTCGGATCTCAGCCCAACCCTCAGCTCTGCCACTTTCTAGGTGTATTCGTTATCAATTGCTGTGTAAACAAATTATCCCCAAATGTAGTGGCTTAAATAAGAAGGAATTGTCTCACTGCTTGTAGGAGTGGCATGGCTGATTGCACCTGCCTGAGGGGTGCCAAGCCAGCACCACCCCACGGAGCCCTTCCTGCATTCCTGACCCATAGAAGTTGGGAGAGACAATAACGTGGTTGTTTCAAGCTGCTTGCTGTTGGGGTAATTTGTTCTGCAGCAATAGTAACTGGGGCACTAACCCAGGACACCTTAAAACAGGAAGGAGCGTATCCTAGGACACAGCATATGTGTGAGAGGGCTCAGCCAGGTCTCAGAAGAGAAAGGAAGCGGAAGTGGACAGCCTCACAGCCTCATCCAAGCCCCACACTACCTCACCTCTATGTGTCTCTGTCCATCCTTCTTCTCCTCTCCTGCAGCTCTGCTTCCCCTGCCTCTCAGTGCCCAGCATGGAGAAAGGAGGCTGCCTCCCGCTCCCGTTTTCACGTCCTTCCTTTAAGAGGCTGAGCCAGAATCTCTTGGTCTTGGTCCCAGATTCCCTGGGAAAGAGACTCTTGTCAGCCAGCGCTAGTCTGGTGTCCAGACTGGGATTCTGAAGTTGCACGAGATGTGCTCGCCCCTGCCCCAAGGGACGCTGGTATCTGGCCGCCCCCCTCCCCTACCGCCAGGCTGGGCATCTGGTCCAAGGCTGGAGGTAGGGCCACCGGGTGAGGTCAGGGTCCCCAGAAGCAGCTCCTGTGACCAGGATTCAAGGATGTGTGGTTCGGCTGGTTGCACGATCCCAGGAAGCACCCATAAGGGGTGGGGAAGTGGGAGGAAAAGGAGGCAACCCTGTGGGTATTGATGAAGAGGTTACTGCCGGGGACCTCTGGGGATCACTGTACAATATCCCCTCAGCGTTCCCCTCCTCGGGGGCAGGGCAGTTGTTGTGGACCAAATCTTGTCCCCTGCCCCTGAAATTCATAGGTTGAAGTCCTTAACCCCCATGTGACTGTGTTTGGAGATGGGGCCTCTTTAAAGGTTCTTCTTTCCCTCTTTGTAATGAATAACTAACTAGTGGGGAGGTACTTTGAGAATATGTAAATATCATGTTCCTTATCATACATTTACTTTGTGAATGAATTAATTTATATAAATCAGTATTTATATGTCAGTATGGACACGTGGCTTCCTATTTATTCATTGCATTATAATGTTATTGTGTATCGTGGGTTGAGTTGTGTCCCTCTCAAAATTCAAAATCTGTTGAAGTCCTGACTCCCTAGGGCCTCAGAATGTGACGTTATTTGGAAATAGTGTCATCGCAGATGTAATTATTTAAGATGAGGTCATACTGAAGTAGGTTGGGTCCCTACTCCAAAATGATTGGTGTCCTTATAAAGAAGGGAGATTTAGTCACAGATTCATGGGGAGACTGCCATGTGAAAATGAAAGTGGAGATCGGGGTGATGCTTCTACAAGCCAAGGAAAGCAAAGTTTGCTTGCAAACCATCAGAAGCTGAGAGAGAGGCAGGGGGACAGACAATGCACCCTCACAGACCTCAGAAGGAGCCAACCCTGCCGACACCTTGATCTTGGACTCCAGGACTGTGAGACAATCAATTTCTGTTGTTTGAGCCACTCTGTGGCCCTTGGTTACCTCAGCCATAGAAAACAAACACGTTATCATTTTTTATTTTGATGCCCCAATTATCCCTTTTTTGGCCATCAGATGTCAGGTGGCTTCTGCATCCTGTCAACATGGCCCCATCCTTCCTTGTGCATGTCTTTACTTTCTGGCACAACAAGATGTGCCAGGCTCACCTTGAACTTTTGCTGCCCTGTCCTCAGAATGAGCCCTATCTTCAAAGAGCCCTGGTTCCTGTTAGTGGTTTATGGTACTTAGAAGCCAAAATCTGCGTACTCGGTACCATTTAGTGCACACACACATTTATGTCTACCTGTATCTCTGACTACCTGGGGAAAACCTCAAGTACACACTGATGCCTTCAATTCCAACCCACTGCCACAGTGCCATGCTAGCTTTCTCCCTTCCTGTTTTTGGGCCTCCCCCCTCTGACACTGAGATACCCAGCTCCTGTTATCGTGAATTCATTTGCTTACTTGATGGACCCTCTTAGTGTTATGTGTAACCTTCTCCCATGCCTTCTCCCTGCCCCCATGTGTAGACGTCCGCTTCACCCTGGGCAGGCTCTGACTCCCTGCTCTGGGCCAGACAGCTCCCCCTCAACCCCTGCCTACTGGATGCCCCACCTAATGGTTTTTGCCCCAGAGTCTTCAGGGAGGGGCAGGGAATCACCATGGTGGAATCACCACGTCTCCCAAGTGGAGGTATCAGGATTCCAGGGGCACAAGCCGACCTCATTATCTGTTTCCTTCCTTCCCCATCCATGTAGATTGCTATGAGGGCCAATTCTCCCATGCCCTTTGGACACAACATCAGGCAGGACGCATATGTATCAGATCCTCTTCAGTTATAAGAGATCCTGAAGCCACTTTTTGTCCCAAGAGCTGTCTCGGTTCAGTAATAAAAGTATGCAGCACCATTTCATCATGAAAACTCAGAATGTTACAGAGATTCTTGCTTCCTCCAGTGAAGGCGGCTTCAGGCTGGGAAGCTGAGGGCAGAGCAAAGAGGGTGGGAAATTCTCCTCTATTTTCTCTGCTTGGGATTCTGACCCCCTCCCTCCTCACCCTCTCCCTCTTTTGGGCTGAGCCGTGGAGGCTCCTGGAAAGCTCTCCATGGGTGGGCCCAGGTGGGGCAGACCCTGGCACTGCTGTTCTCCCCTCAGCGGTGGCTTTTGCGGGTTGGAGCTGAACCCCGGCATCCAGCACCGGAATCCGTGTGACTTCCTCTGCATGATGATCACGATGATGAGCCTTGTGCCGGGTACTCTTCCGAGCGCTTTACAAGTGTGTCTCAGGCTGGGTTCTCTGGAAAGCAGACACCGAGACCGAGTTAGTGGTGCAAGAGGTTTGGTAGAAAGGCACACCTGTGAGAGGAGAGGAGCGGGGGACACAGACCCTGTGCCGACCTGACAAAGTCCCAGCCACCCAGGGAGGAGCTCTGGAGCCATGACGGCCCCTTGGAGAGGCCCTGCACTGGGCAGAAATGTCTAGGCTCCAGTGACCCCACCAAGTTCAATCACTGAGGGGGCCATTCCTCAAACAGCATAAATGCAGTTCAAAGCTGAGATGGAGCCTCCACACAAAGACTTGGGCATGAATGTCCAGAGTACTATCTGTATGTTCATGCATTATTCATAACAGCCCCAGCTGGAAATAATCCAAATGTCCATCACGAGAAGAACAGAGGAACAAATTGTGGACCATGCATACAGTGGAAGACCACTTGGCAATAAAACAGAATGAGCTCTTTTTTTAAAAAATTTTATTTTATTGAAGTATAGTTGATTTACAATGTTGTGTTAATTTCTGCTGTACAGCAAAGTGATTCAGTTATACATATATATATATGCATTCATTTTCATATTCTTTTCCATTATGGTTTATTATAGGATATTGAATATAGTTCCCTGCGCTATACAGTAGGACCTTGTTGTTTATCCATCCTATGTATAATAGTTTGCATCCGCTAACCCCAAACTCCCAATTCTTCCCCCCCACCACCCTGCTCCCCCTTGGAAACCACATGTCTGTTCCCTATGTCTGTGAGTCTGTTTCTGTTTCATAAATAAGTTCATCTGTGTCATATTTTACATTCCACATATAAGTGATATCTTATGATATTTATCTTTGGCTTACTTCACTTAGTATGATCATCTCTAGATCCAGCCATGTTGCTGCAAATGGCATTATTTCATTCTTTTTTATGGCTGAGTAGTATTCCATTGTATATATGTACCACATCTTCTTTATCCATTCATCTGTCAATGGACATTTAGTTTGCTTCCACATCTTGGCTATTGTGAATAGTGCTGCTATGAACATACGGGTGCATGTATCTTTTCGAATTATCGTTTTGTCTGTGTATATGCCCAGGAGTGGGATTGCTGGATCATATGCAACTGTATTTTTAGTGTTTTGAGGAACTTTCGTACTGTTTTCCATAGTGGCTGCACCAACTTACATAAAACGGAATGAGCTCTCGATCCACACAACTTGGATGCGTCTCAGATTCATGATGCTGAGCAAAAGAGGTTGGACACGAAAGACCACATGACATCTGATTCCATTTCCACGAACTGTCTAGAAAAAAGGCCTCAGAATGTCCGAGACTGGCACCAGCAGGCTTCAGGGAGAAGTGGTGTCTGGGACTTAAAACCAGGGAGTCATGCGCCCCCCTTGTGGCTGACTTTCAGAGACAAAGTCTGGGTCGGCTGCAGCCACTTTCTCCCCTTGATGGAGAGAGCTTGTCAGTGAGAGGATTTTTTTTTTTTTTGGTAATTATTTATTTTTTGTTGGCTGCGTTGGGTCTTCGTTGCTGCGCGTGGGCTTTCTCAAGTTGTGGCGAGCGGGGGCTGCTCTTCGTTGCGGTGCGTGGGCTTCTCATTGCGGTGGCTTCTCTTGTTGCGGAGCACAGGCTCTAGGTACACGGGCTTCAGTAGTTGTGGCTCGCAGTCTCAGTAGTTGTGGCTTGTGGGCTCTAGAGCGCAGGCTCAGTAGTTGTGGCTCACTGGCTTAGCTGCTCTGCGGCATGTGGGATCTTCCTGGACCAAGGCTCAAACCCATGTCCCCTGCATTTACAGGTGGATTCTTCACCACTGCACCACCAAGGAAGTCCCCGAGAGGATAATTCATATTAAGAATAATAATGCACATTATATGTAATGTATATAATTGTATGTTATAGTCACACATAATATATATACATATATGATAACAAACCCAAAGCCACGCTGTGGGCCAGGCAGTGTTCCCACAGGAAGGAAAGTTAATATTTTCCCTCTTGTGCATGAGAACAAGATGAGGACACTGAATGTCAGAGGGGTCACGCAACTGGAGATCACACAGCTTGTGGGGCATGAAGTGGGATTTGAACCTGGTCCGTCTGAGTTCAGGGAAATGGAGAGAAGCTGCTCTGAGAGTGCGGGGGCCCTGGATGCTCAGGTCCATGAGACCCAGCCCCATCCTGTATCTGATTTGGAGGCAGCCTTTGATCTCTTGATAAAAACCTCTTCACACTTGAATGATTTCACGTTGGAATTTCCTGCCCTTTGAGGCCAGCAGTGTGTTGGCAGTGCATGGGCCTCCTCAGGGGCCCCAAACCCTGACTTGCTTTGAGTGCCCTTCTTGGGGGTGGTTTGCTTCATTGCATATGGTGTCCCATCTAGTGGGGCAGTTTCCTGCTGAGCCTCTTGGGAGTGGTTTGCCTTCCTCTTGTGTGGCCTCCTTTGTCCACTGCCCATTGATACCTAGTTCATGTCTCATGACCAAGGGGATGAGGTGGGGGTGACCCACGACACAAAAGCTCACAGCTTTCTTTGGGGGTCTCTTCCCTCAGAAGGCTCAAGCAGCCTCGGCAGGCACTAAGAGCTGGAGGGCTGTGCCTTTAGCAACCCCAGCTGGATGTGACCATTCTCTTCCACAGCCTCAGGATTGTCACTGAACCAAACTTGGGTCTGCTCACCGGCTTGCCATAAAGCCAATCTCCTGACACTGGGTTGTGGTGAAGGAAAGTGCAGTGTTTATTGCAGGGCACCAAGCAAGGAGTATGGGCATCTAATGCTCAAAAGACCCAAACTCTCCAGTGGCTTTCAGGGAAAGGTTTGTAAAGACAGGGTGAGGGAGAGTGTTGCAGGGTGCGTGATCAGCTTGTGGACATTCTTCTGCTTGGTCGGTGGTGAGGTAATTGGGAGTCAACATCATCAGCCTTCTGGTTCCAGCTAGTTTGGAATCTCTGTGCTTGTGGTCAGCATACAGTTAGCTTCTTCAAGGATATGGCTCAGGATATTATCTATAGTCCTTGAGGAGGAACTAACGGTCCTTGACTTTGTTTGATGGCTCTATTGTTGTTTTGTCTTGTTTGACTGTTTTCCTTTGTTTCTGCATTTTTCTCACTTCTCTGATTAAATTGCTCTTTGAAACTTGGGGAAGGCCTAGGAGGCTAAATCTTTTCTATAAACAAGAGGCAGGCAGAGGACTTGGGGGGGGGTTGTCTGTCCCAGGAAGGCTCCATGGGGTCCTGCTTGGTGAAAACCCCCCTTTCTCTGATACTCCTCAATCTTGATGGGAAGCAGGTTCAGGACAAGAAAGGGAATAAAGTTGTGGGTAGACAGGTTAATTATAAACTGGGCAGAGGGACTCGGTTTTAGGGGGACTCAGTTTCAGGATCAATTCACACAGCTTGCATGAATTCTTTTTTTTTTTTTTTTAAAGGTCAAGTTGTTGGTTTTTAAAAATTTATTTATTTATGGCTGTGTTGGGTCTTCGTTTCTGTGCGAGGGCTTTCTCTAGTTGTGGCAAGCGGGGGCCACTCTTTTTTTAAAAAAATTTATTTATTTATTTATTTTTTGGCTGTGTTGGGTCTTCATTGCTGCATGCGGGCTTTCTCCAGTTGCTGCGAGCGTGCTGGCTTCTCATTGTGGTGGCTTCTCTTGTTGCGGAGCACAGGCTCCAGACGCGCAGGCTCAGTAATTGTGGCTCACGGGCCCAGTTGCTCCGCGGCATGTGGGATCTTCCCAGACCAGGGCTCGAACCCGTGTCCCCTGCATTGGCAGGCAGATTCTCAACCACTGTGCCACCAGGGAAGCCCTTGCATGAATTCTTATCCCATTTAGCTGGGTATAATATTAAAAACAATGGGGGTTTAACATGTGTTTATCACTTAATTAAATGTAAAATTTAAGATGTAAGATATATCTAATATATCTCCATACAGCTTTCAGTAGTGTAAATTGAACACTCACATAACACAGGCTAATGATAGAATTTAAAAAGCAAGGGAAGGCTTAGCTCATAAGGAAAATGACATTGCAAATGTGAGCTATTCTTTTAAAATTCTTTTAAAATACTATTTTTAAAGAGGATTTAAAGTTGATTTATATGTATCTTTGATGGGAAGCATTCCCTAACAATTCAGCTAATTCTTAGAGTCAAATGTGATCTAATCACCCACAATCTTATACACATGTATATGCTGTAATGTTTTACTCAGACTCATGGAATCATATTTTACATAATTTTAAATATGCTGCCATCCTTTGAGTAAAAATGCGAACTACAAACTTTGATATAGGAAATTTTGAAGATCATAGTGTATTTAACAAGGTATAGTTTGAATATAATTTCAAGGTTTTCCTTTATATACTTATGCTCATAAAAGCTATTTATCTCAAAATGTGGTATATTATTAAAAATACAACATTAAAAAAAAACAACAACAGTTGCAGCAGATGCTCTCAGAGCCTTGCCCACATCCCTCATATGTTCCGTGGCGCTCTAGTGGACTTCCAGTGTGCATCTTGGTACCTGTGAGCTATTTTCTGGAACCACAGAAGGCCACTCTGCCAGCATGGGCCAGACTGGGAGTGCCAGGAAATTAACACCCTGGGGGAGCAGCCCTCAGGTGACAACTGAGGGAAACGGGAGCAAAAACAGTGCCCTCGCCCCTCAGGTGTGCACTCTGTCCCGCTTCCCAGACTCTCCCTGTTGGCTTGATCTCTGGTTACCTGAAGTGGCAGCTGGCTTAGTGGCCACCCTTTATTATTTAATTTCCCTTCCCTGTATCACCTCCCACCACTGTTCACTGCACTTCCCAGACTAACTAGGAAGTTTCAGGGTCATCTTCTGGGAGATTCTAAACTAAGACAATAGCTAATACTTTTGAGCCCTTTTTGGTGCCAGGTCTGGTTCCAAGCACCTATGATTTCATTTAATCTTCACCACAACCTCAGAGGTGGGTACTGTTGTTACCCCCATTTTAAGGATGAGGAGACTGAGGCACAGAGAGGAGACGTCTATCCAACTGTGGTCGGCTGAGTAATGGTCCCCTAAAGATGTCCACGTCTTAGTCTCTTGAACCTGTGAATATGTTACTTCACGTGGCAAAAGGGACTTTGCAGACGTAATTAGGCTAATGATCTTGAGACGGAGAGATCATCCTGGCTTATGTAGATGGACCCAGTGTAATCACAAGAGTCCTTATAAGAGGGAAGCAGAGGATCTGAGTCAGAGAAGGAGGCATGATGGTGGAAGCAGAGGTCGGAGTGATGCGGGGAAGGAGCCATGAGCTAATCCAAGGAGTGCAGATGGCCTCTAGAATGGGGGAAAGGCAAGGAAATGGATTCCGCCCTAGCACCCAAAGGAATGCAGCACTGCCAAGCCATCGTAAATTTCTGACTTCCAGAACAGTGAAATAATACATTGATGTTTTCTTAAGCCGCTATGCTTGTGGCAGTTTGTTATAGCAGCCACAGGAAGCTAATATACCAAGAGAACTAGATGGAAGCTACATGGCCTTCTTATGACCTCACCAGGAAAGTCATTGCAGCATCACTTCTGTCTTACGCTACTGGTTGAAAAAGTCCCAAACTGGCCCAGATTCCAGGGGAGGGGTTCCGGTCCCCACCTCTTCGTGGGAGGAGTGACAAAGAATTTGCAGCCATTTTAATATCTTAACAACCTCATGATAAACGTATATCGGGACTTTCCTTGTGGCGCAATGGTTAAGAATCCACCTGCCCATGCAGGGGACACTGGTTCGAGCCCTGGTCCGGGAAGATCCCACATGCCGTGGAGCAACTAAGCCCATGCGCCACAACTACTGAGCCTACGCTCTAGAGCCTGCGAGCCACAACTAATGAAGCCTGCACACCTAGAGCCCATGCTCCGCAACAAAGAGAAGCCACCGCAATGAGAAACCCGCGCGCCGCAACGAAGAGTAGCCTCCCACTCGCCGCAACTGGAGAAAGACCTGATGCAGACAAAGAAAAAAAAAAAAGTATGTAGTAACCTCTATTTATCAGATGAGGAAATGGAGGCTCAGAGAGGTCTAGTAATTTGCCCAAGATCACTCAGCTGGAAAGCAGTGAGTCAGAATTCAAACCCAGAGCCCATACTTGGAAGCATTTCCAATTTGCTTTCTAAATCAATGTGTTCAGAGCCCTTTGCTTCCGGAAACCAGGATGTTGACACCTCTCACTTCCTTTTTTAAAAATTTATTTTATTGAAGTGTAGTTGATTTACAATGTTGTATTAATTTCTGCTGTAGAGCAAAGTGATTCAGTTATACACACACACATATATATATTCTTTTTCATGTTCTTTTCCATTATGGTTTGTCACAGGGTATTGCATATAGTTCCCTGTGCTGTACAGTAGGACCTTGTTGTTTATCCATTCTATATATAATAGTTTGCATCTGATAACCCCAATCTCCCAATCCGTTCCTCTCCTCTCTCGCTTCCTTTATTCCTTCCCTCCTAAGTGGAGCTGGCCAGGTGCTGATCACACATGATTGTGATGTCAGTTCAGACAGACGAACCTCAATTCCACGTGTATTTTAGGAAAACTAACACTTAAGAGAGCTAACGGCATACAATAAAGAGAAGATGAATCACTATTCCAGACAGCAGAATAACTGGAGCAGACAGGACAAGAAGTGAAAATAAGCTTGATATCCTCTGGTAGATGAAAGAGTATTGGAAGTGGGAAGCCAGAGGAGCACATTATAAAGACGACGCAGCCAGAGGCATTCGTTGTGAAAAGTATAACAGCTGGAATGAAAAGCTCAATACGTGGGCGTCATAGAATGCAGGCAGCTAAAGATGAATAAGTGAGCTGAAATGTCAGGTCAGAGAAACTTCCATGAGGACTTTTGTGGTCTGGAAGCAGCAGTGAGGAGCAAAAGGGCCACCCACCTGCCTCTAATCTCGTTGGCAAAGAGCTGCTGTGGGAGAGAAGAAAATAACCACCCCTAGAGAAGGCTACGGGAAGAGATGTTCCCTGGGGGAGAGCAGGTTTCCCTTGGAGCAAAGAGAAGGCAGAAGAGGTTGCCTTCTGTGATCTGGTTGGTACAGAACCTGACTTTCTGGGAGCTCAGTGGAAAGGTTTCAGGAGTTGTGGTGAGAGGTGGGAAAGTTGGGGATGGAAAGTAGAACTTGCTGAGTCATAAGGGGATTAAAGTGTAGAAGATGAAGGGTGATCTAGGCTTCTGGAACCCCTTGTGGTGACTACCAGAAATTGGGATGAAGGTCAGAGTTCTGGTGGATGCAAAGTTGTGGAGAGAGGTGGCTACCAAGGCTGTGGGCACTGGAGACAGGGAGGGGCAGAGAGTCTGTAGCTTAAGGCCTGACAGTTGGGTTTTCTCTTTTTTGTAACGCAAGTGCCTGATTTAAGCTTTGAGTGCTGAGGCATCCACTTCAAAGTTGGCTATCTGGACTAAAAACGTTACCAGCCACGTAACTATTGGGTTGGCCAGAATGTTTTGGCCAACCCAATAGATAAAGAGCCAGACTACTTCCACACCCCACCACTCTCGCCCCACCTCCTGCCCCAGGCTCCTTTGTTTTAGAGATCTTGGTTGGTTTCCATAACTGACCATTCGGGCCACTTGTTTTTTCTCTTCCCATGCTTTAAATTCCCACTCTTATGCTCTAAATTCACCAATAAAGAGTGAACCCACGAAACCTTAGGCCTCCACCCTTGACCCCAATGAAAGCAGAACCCCAGGCCTGTGCTGGTTCTCTCTCTCTCTCTCTCTCTCTCTCTTTCTCTTTCTCTTTCTCTACCCATGACCTCACTGTGTGACCCCAGGTGTGCTGTGTAATTTCCAGGACCTGTAATAAAACTTTTCCCCCTAAGTTTCCTGAAGGATACTGCCGAAGGGTGTCTTGCAATCATAATAAGAAGCACAAGGGCCAGTCCGGCCACAGCATTGTTTGTCGATAGGCAAGACCAGCACACAGCACAGTCTGAGGTGTTTAGGACACACCTGTCTGGCCATCCCCGAGGCCTCCAGTTTGCTGGGGTCACCTTGCCCTCTAAGTCTTAACTGTAACTATAATACATTCACCAGTTGACTCAGTTTCTGGGCATTTATTCCACAGGTACTCTTGCACAGGTGTGAGCTTGGGAACCACTCAAATGTCCCTACACAGGGGCCTGGCTGTATAAGCTATGATATAGTCTTACAGTGGAACACTATGCAGCATTAAAAAGTTAGAGAACTCATGCACGATGTAAAAAAAAATTGGTGTAGAGTAAGGGGAAAAGAGTAAGCTCCAGCACCAAGGGGGGGAAACTGCGGTGGGGTGGGGATGGTGGTGTGCTGAATTGGGCGATTGGGATTGACATGTGTAAAGTGATGTGTATAAAATTGATGGCTGATTAAAAAAAAAAAAAAAAAAGAGTAAGCTCCAGGACTGTGCTTATTAAATGTAGACCCTCGACGTGGCTTCTGAGCCCTCTTGGCTCAGTCGAGTGTAATCATGTGTCTCCCAATGGTTCTCTCCCTCGTTCCTACCCTGAGCCCACAAGATGGGGGTCTGGGCAACCTCCTGCCTTTCATACTCACCTTTGGGGTGATCAAAACCATCCCTCCACCAGACTCATCTCCCCCAAACTGGACCCCACTATTATTTTATGACAAAGGCAACCCGGTTCTGGCCCCCTACGATCTTCAGCTGGAAGCCCACCTTGGAGCCAGTTCCCCCAAACTTTCCAGTTGTCAATAAGCTGCTCAAAACCCAGAATAAATCCAGCCCTGCCTGGACTCACTAGAGTGGACTCTGTTGTCTGCAACCGAGAGCTCTGCCTGCTGCAGTAATCAAGGCGGTTGGCATTCAAGAGCACAGCCCCGGGGGCACCCTCAGCTCGGGCATCCACAGCTTATGTCCTGGGGCTGGAACCAGTGTGCTACCTGTGTCTCTGCTCCCCATGTGAAGAATTAATTGTCCTGCTTAAAGATTTTTTTTTTTTCTTTTGGCCGCACCTCGCGGCTTGTGGGATCTCAGTTCCCCAACCAGGGACTGAACCTGGGCCACGGCAGTGAAAGTGCCAAATCCTAACCACTAGACCACCAGGGAGCCCCCTTGTCCTGCTTCTTTATGTCACTAGCTCTCAATTCAAAGTCCAAGGAGGGCAGGGCAGGTTGCCTGACTCCTGGTCATGTGTCTGTTTCCTATCTCAAGGGAGGCTGGGAAAACAAACATCTGAACTTCGAGGCTTCAGTTGGGAAGGATGCGCTCAGCCTATTCCCAAGACCCACGTGGTCGGCATTTTTCCAAACACAGGAAGGGGTGCCAGACAGCTAAAAATTCCAACAGATATACACCATATCGCTTATTAGTTTGGTGTAGATCTTTCTAGAGCTCTCAAAAAATGTGTACATAATCCCGTGGTGGTTATTTTTTTTTGTTATTTGTAGGTTTCTTTCCAATTAATAGTATGTTTTGGGGGATCTTTCCATATCAGTACTTACCTCATTATTTGTAATGACCTTCTAATATCTCATAGTAGAAACTTACTAGCATTTATTTAATCACTCTGTTATCAATCAACATTCAGCTTGTTTCTAATCCTTTGCAATTAAGAACAAAGCCTCAGTGAAGAACCTGGTACCTATACCTTTGCCCACATGTGTGACTATTTCTGTAGGATAGACTCTCAGAAGTGGAATTTCTGGATGAAAAGGGTATACGCGTATTATACATTTTAATAAATACTGACATCCCAAAGATTTTATCAATTTACTTTCTCTAACAGTGTTTGGAAGGGTCTCTTTTTCCCAGTCCTGGATATAATTAATAGTTCACATTTTATTGCCCATCTTTGTGTGAACATTCATTCCTCAATATTGTTTTAAATTGCATTTCTTTCACTAGTGAAGCTGCATCTCTTTTCCGAAGTGCGTTGGTCTTTTGAAGATGATAGGCTTTGTGAATTGCCTAGCTGCATATTTTACCCACTTAAAAAATTGTGCTGTTCTTCTTTTTCCTATTGCTATTTAGGAGCTTTTTGTATATCAGGGATTTTAAGCATTTGCCTTTTCTAAGTGTTACCCTTGTCAACATTCACGTCCTGGGACACTAATGGGGCAGGGCCCGTGAATGGCCACCAGGGGTCGGAGCTTCCCTCAGCCAGGTATGAAAGACTGCCTTTTGGCATTGGGAGGGATATTCAAGGGATCTCCTTGCGGAAGGGCTTGCTCTGACTCCTTATATCCTTTGCTTCTTATCTTTGAGAGATTTCCTGGTTAACTAAGGGGATATCAAGGGGGACAGCCACTGGCATTTTCTCTGGGCCTTGGCAGTACCACCCCCATGTCTAGGGGCAGAATAGAATGGTAGTTAAGAATATGGGCTTTGGGTGGTGGGGGGAGGGAAGGATGGGGAGTTTGGGGTTAGCAGATGCAAGCTATTATAGATAGGCTGGATAAACAACAAGGTCCTACTGTATAGCACAGGGAACTATATTCAATATCCTGTGATAAACCATAATGGAAAAGTATGAAAAAGAATATATATTCTTTTATATATATGTGTATATATTATATATATATATTATATATATATATATATATATATATATATATATTACTGAATCACTTTGCTGTACAGCAGAAATTAAACACAACATTGTAAGTCAACTATAATACAATTCAAAACAAAAAAGAATGTGGGCTTTGGCATCAGACAGATGTGGATCCTACTCCCAACTCTTCCCCTTTTGAGCTTTGTGTGACTGGAAAGTGACCTGGCCTCTGAGCCTCCATTCCTGTCTGTGTGCCATGGGAATGAAAACCCTCACTTAATTTGGATTAAATAAACTGCTGGGTGGCAGGATCTCACACATTCAGTCATGAAATATGTATTGAGCACCTATTATATGCCAGGCACTGTCCTAACTTTGGGTGGATGACAAAACAGACAGAAATTCTGGCCTCATGGAGCTGATTTAGGGGGAGGCAGATAATCCACAAAAAAAAAAAAACACAAGGCAGACAGAGGGTGTCAGACAGTGATGAGTGCTTCGGAGTGAAATCAACCAGAGAGGCGGGACACAGAGAGAGCTGGGGTGTGCAGAGAGTGGTCAGGGTGTAACGGGACGAGACTTGTACCAAACCCAAGTTTGGCAGCTCCCTGCTTGAAAGGCCGATACTCGAGAGACAAGTGTTGGTGGAAAAGGAAAAGTTGCTTTATTCAGGAGGCTAGCAACCTGGGAAAATGATGGACTAATGTCCTAAGACCATCTCCAAGTTGCCGGTTAGGAGACAAAGGTTTTTTGTTTTTTTTTTTTTTTTTGCTTCTTTTTGGCTTCATTAGGTCTTCGTTGCTGCGTGCGGGCTTTCTCTAGTTGTAGCGAGCGGGGGCTACTCTTCTTTGTGGTGCGCAGGCTTCTCACTGCGGAGGCTTCTCTTGTTGCAGAGCATGGGCTCTAGGCACGTGGGCTTCAGTAGTTGAGGCTCGCAGGCTCTAGAGCGCAGGCTCAGTAGTTGTAGCACACGGGCTTAGTTGCTCCGTGGCATGTGAGATCTTCCCCAACCAGGGCTTGAACCCGTGTCCGCTGCATTGGCAGGCTTATTCTTAACCACTGTGCCACCAGGGAAGTCCCGGAGACATTGGTTTTAAAGGCCGAGTTAGGGAGGGCGTGGCAGGGTTTATGATCAGCTTGTGTACAATTCTCGGATTGTTTGGCATCAAGATACAGTTTTGAGCATCACCTATCTCGTTTCAACCAGTCTGGGGTCTACGTGCTTGCAGCCGGCAGCTTTCATCTGGTGGGGTCTGCTTCCTGTAACAACAGCGTAGGAATGTGTGTCAGGCCTTTATCTGTAGCTTTCAGGGAACAGGGAGCTTGGTGACTGCTCTGTGGCTGATTTAGAGTCAAATTGTTACCAGTTTCCCCACCCAACTGCGATTCTTTGTTTTTACATCCTCACGTTTTCTAACTCTTGAGCCAGCCTTTTGAGACTGAGGGGAGGCCTGGAAGACTAAAGCATTTCTACAAGCAAGAGGATGCGGGGGTGGGGGTTTGTCCTGGGAAGGCCCCATAGGGTCCTGCTTGGTTACAAGGGAAGGTCTCTCTGAAGAGGTGACATCTGAACAAGACCCTGAATGAGGTGAGGGAGGAAGCCTGTGGATATCTAGGGAAGAGTGTTTGGGGCAGAAAGAAAAACAAGTGCAAAGGCCCTGAGGCAGGACTGTGCTCTGTGTGTTTACAAAACAGTGGAGAGACAGAGTGGCTGGAGTGGCGGGAGTGATGGGGAGAAGCAGGATGTGAGAACAGTGATGGGTCCACATCTCGTGGCGCCTTGTGGGCCACTCTAGGGACTTTAGCATTTTTGCTGGGTGAGATGGGAGGAAGCTTTTGACCAGGGAAGGGACAATACCAACTTAGGTGCTCATAGGATCCCTCCCGCTGGCTGTCGTGTGGGAACAGACGGTGGAAGGTGAGGGCAGGAGCAGGGAGCCCAGTGGGCAGGCAACCGCAGTGGTCCAGGCGGGAGATGTTGATAGTGCTGCTGGAGCTGGTAAGAAGTAGTCAGGTTCTGGAGAGATGTGAAAGCTGAACCACAGACTCTGCTGTTGCATTGGCAAAGCTGGTTTCCCAGTAAATGTGGGTTTCCTTTCCTTTTTGACCAGCCCACCTAAGGCTCCCGAAGAAGGTTTTCACTTCCCATTTCCACATGGGACCTCAGACTGGCCCGGACACGTGGGAACCCAGCCAGGGCCAGACTTCAGAGTCCCTGGGCCATCCAGGGAAGTCGCTTGCTCTCTCTGGGCCTCTGCTTCCCCAGTTTTACAGCAGGACAGGGAACTTCCAGCCGGCCCTGCCTACGTTTGCCCACCAGGAGAGTAACAGGGCGAGCAAAGGGCATGAGTTCCGGGCCGGGGACGTGGTCAAAGATGAGGAGATAATGGGACGTTGAACAGTAGTAAACTGAGGAGGGCTCTGCCAGCCTCTCCCTGGGCTGGCTGCCAGAGCGCTTGCACACGGCCCTTGTCGGGGGCATGGAAGTCCAAGCCATCTCCCCTCAGAGCTGAGGTTCTGGGCGGGATCCACCACCTGGCTGCCTCTAGAGGCCCTGGCGATTTCACGGGATGTTCTCTGCAGACCAAGGTCCCTTCAGGAGGACGCACTCCGGGGGACTTTGACGGCCCATGGCTCAGCATCTGGATGTTCCCCATGGCCGGGGCGAGCGCTGGGTGGGGACCCTGCTCATAGGTGAGGAGTGACTAAGGGCTGCGGTGGGGGAGGGCGTTTCTCAGGGGTCTGGCAGCCTTCAAGGCCTGGCTGGTCCCACTTTTGACTCCCCATAGCCCATGTACTTGACATATATTCATCGTGCTAGATCCAGGGGCGGAGTTTCTCTCTGTTAAGTGATCATGTCTAAAAGGGAGGCTGTGGGGCAGGGTGGCTTTGTGTGGGACCAGCCAAGTTAATGTCTTGCTTTAGCTCTGTCACCTCTGTGACCTGAGGTAAGTCACTCAACCTCTCTGATCCGCTCAATTTCCTTATTTGGGAAATGGGCAATGATTGGACTCCCCCTTAGGGCCGCTGTGAAGACCAAATGAACACTGTTTTGAGTGCCTGGAAAATAGTAGGCAGGGGGCTTTAGGCTGTGATTAATGAGAATGATGAAAAGATAAAAGGCAGGGACTAGGATTACAGTCCGGTAAGTGATGATACTCTCCGATCGGGCTTCCCTGGTGGTGCACTGGTTGAGAATCTGCCTGCCAATGCAGGGGACACGGGTTCGAGCCCTGGTCTAGGGGGATCCCACGTGCCGCAGAGCAACTGGGCCCGTGAGCCACAATTACTGAGCCCGCGCGTCTGGAGCCTGTGCTCCACAACAAGAGAGGCCGCGATAGTGAGAGGCCCGCGCACCGCGATGAAGAGTGGCCCGCACTTGCCGCAACTAGAGAAAGCCCGCGCACAGAAACGAAGACCCAACACAGCCATAAATAAACAAACAAACAAACAAACAAACAAACAAACCCAAAAGTTAAAAAAAAAAAACAACTCTCTGATCCTCACCAGGTACTGAAGATGGGCCAGACACTACTGCTCCAGGCGCGTTCATAAGCAGCTCATGTGGTCCTCACAGTCCCTCTATGAGGGAGCACTGTTACTATTAGCCCCATTTTCCAGATGAAGAGACTGAGGCCCAGAAGCAGCACAGCATAGTTGCTGACGTCATGGATTCAGACCCAGCTCTGCAAGATACACTGCGTGAGCTTCAACAAGCCGTTTAAGCTTTCAGGGCCTTGGTCTCCTCACCTGGAAAATGGGTAGTAATAATCCCTGCCTCATAAGGTTGCTGTGAGGCTCAGTGGGTTGCTACTTGTAAAGTATACAGAAAATCCCTGGTACACAGCACATCCTTAATAAATGTTTGAAAGGAAACTGCCAGAGGTGTGGGTAACTTGCCCAGAGTCATACAGCCATGTGAAGTGGGTGCTAGAATCAGAGACTGGCTCTAGCAACTTCCCTGTTCATCACTTGTAGTTGCTTTTCAAGCCCTAAGGGAGGCACTTGGAGACCATGAGGGGGCACCCAGCATGCTCCCAGGAGGTCAGGAAACTGGTGGAGGTGATGTCTAAATTCATCCTTGAAGGATGAGCAGGAGTTCACCAGGCAAGGGGAGGATAGTATCTCCCCAATCCAACCCTCATCGCCCTCAAGAAAAGACAAAAAAAAAAAAAAAAAAAAAAGAAAAGAGAAAGAAAGAAGCCAAGTGGAAGGAAAAAAGAAAAAGCACACACATTCCCATGATGTGGGTTTAATCTGGCTGGTGTATGAAACTCAAGTGAGTGATCAGCAAAAGATGAAGAGATGGAACTAGGGAGGAGAACAAGAGATATGTCATGAAGAGCTGCATGTATAAATCTGTTTTGCATGTCACAGATTATTTTCTTAGGCTGAATTCCTGAAAGTAGAATAGTTGGGTCACATTTTAATCCTTGATACATGATGTAAAATTGCCCTTCAAAATAACTATGTCAATGTAGCCTGCCACAAAGTGTGTATGAGAGTGCCCGTTTCTGAACATCTTTGCCCACACTGGGTATTATTGCTTTAAGAAGTTTTGGTGATTTTATGCCATTAAAAGTTTCCAAGGGGAGAATATTTCCACTGAAGTCCTGGGGACAGTGGTGTTTGAGGATGAGGGACCTGGAGGGATTTGTAGGATGGATGCCAGATGGGAAGGATGGAAGGTAGGAGGGAGGGAGATCAGCTCATGGGTTTGACACCTGGACAGAGGTTCAAGTACATGACACCAAGTGGCTTTTAGTTTTGAGATGCTTCTGAGGGGGTGGGGGGGAATCCCAGTTGGAAAACAAGACCTCCGGAGGAGGTCCCCATCCTTTTCCCCTTCAGTGACAGGGAAATCACTACCTTGCCTCCTGAACAGCCTGTTACATTATCTGGTTCCTCTGACACTTTTCTGTTACTATCTGTATTAGTTTCCTAGGGCTGTCATAACAAATTACTACAAACTTGGTGGCTTAAAACAACAGAATTTTATCTCCCACAATTCTGGAGGGCAGAAGTTGAAATCAAGGTATTGGCAGGGCTGCACTCCCTCTGAAGTTTCCAGGGGAGGAGACTTCCTTGCCTCTTCCAACTTTTGGTGGCTCCAGGTGTTCCTTGGCCTGGGGCTGCATCACTCTTATCTCTGTCTCCATCTTCACGTGGCCTCCTCCTTTGTGTGTCTATGACTTCTCCTCTTTTGTCTCTTATAAGGACACTTGTCACTGGATTTAGGTCCCACCCAGATAATCCAGGATGATCTCATCTTGAGAGCTTTAATTTAATTACATCTGCAAAGACCCTGTTCCAAATAAGATCACATCCATAGTTTCCGGGTGGACATATCTTTTGGGAGACCATCATTCAAACCACCACACCATCATTCTTATCATTGGAAATCATCTTCTAAACACAATTGCATTCCTCACTATTCACTGGCCATGCAGGCTTCTTTTATTTCCTCAGACAGTCTGTGCTCCTTCCCTCCTCTGGGTCTTTGCACATACTGTTCCCTCTGCCTGGATGGCCTTTCCCCCATCTTACAATTTTTTTTTTTTCTCAATCTGTATGACTCCTTCTTCAGATCTCAGTCTAAACTTTACACCTTCATGTTGCCATTGCACCCTGCACCTCTTCATTAATACTGCGGTATGTAAATTTACATTTATTTGGATGGATGGATGGATTGTTAATGTCCATTTTTTCCATTGGACCATCCACAGGCTCCACGAGGGTGGGGTTTTGATTTTACAGTTCATTATCTTATCCCATTGCCCAGCTGTGGTCCTGGCACATGGTAGGTGCTCATCAAATGTTTGTGGAATGACTGTTGATTGAATAACAGTTGAAAGCTCCCATTTATTTAACTGCTGTGTTTCTGACTCTGTCCTGGGCATTTTACGTGCCTATCCTCATGAACCCTCAAGGCAGTGTTGCTTCTGTTTTAAGAAAACAGAGGCTCAGAGGCTCAGTGAAGCCACCTGTCCAAAGTCATTGTCACAGATTGGGTTTTTCAGAAGCAGACTCTGAAATGGAGTTGGGGGAGGTGTTATGAGTCGAATAGTGTCCTTCCCCCCAAAAAAGATATGTTGAAGTTCTAGCCCCTAGAACCTCAGAATATGACTTTATTTGGAAATAAAGTTGTTGCAGATGTAATTAATTAAGATGAGGTCATACTGCACAGACGTAGAGAACAGAGGTATGGATACCAAAGGGAAAGGGGTGGGGTGGGAGGAATTGGGAGACCCTGATTGACACATACATATTATTGATACTATGTATAAAATAGACAACTGATGGGAACATACTGTATAGCACAGGGAACTCTACCTAATGCACTGTGGTAACCTAAATGGGAGGGAAGTCCAAAAGGGACGGGATATCCGTATGTGTATGGCTGATTCATTTTGTTGTGCAGTGGAGGCTAACACAACATTGTAAAGCAACCAAACTCCAGTAAGAATTTTTAAAAAACGATGAGGTCATAGTGGAATAGAGTGGGCCCCTTGCTCCAACATGCTTGGTGTCCTTATGAGAAGACAGCCACATGAAGACAGAGGATTGGAATGACACTCCGACAAGGCAAGGAACGCCAGAGGTTGCCAGCAGAGCACCAGAAGTTGGAAGAGGCAAGAAACAATTCCCCTACATGTTTCTGAGCGAGCACGGCTCTGCCCATACCTTGATTTTGGACTTCTGGCCCCCAGAACTGTGAGACAATAAATTTCTGTTGTTTTAAGCCACCCGGTTTGTGGTACTATGTCATGGCAGCCCTAGTTAACTGACACAAGTGCAGGATGTTTATTAGAAATCAATACCTGTGGAAGGAAGGAGGGGGAGGCAAGACCGGGCAGAGAGAGAGAGAAATTGATCAGTGATGCAGGCCTGACAAAACTTCAGCTGATTTAGCCAGGAGCTCAGGAGAGAGTATTGCCCCCTCAGGGTTGTTCCGTTATCAGGGTGAAATGGCCAAGCCTTGCTCAATCTCCAGATATAGGCCACCCTGGGAAGGACATGACCTTGGAGGAGATGACAGCTGGAGGCCATCTGCTGATTCATGGGGCAAGTCCCTCCTGGAAGTGGTCTTGTCCAGCCCGTTTCTGTGTCCGTCACAGTCACACAGCTAGAAGCACAGGTTCGGGGACTGAAAGCCAGGGCTGTTCCTGGGATCCTGCTCTCTCCTTCCTGGTGTTTCTGATGTCTTTCTCTCCCCACACCCTCAGCCTCTCTCCTGGGCTTCTGGGTGATGCCAGCGGCTGCCCAACTGACCATCACACTTGTCCCATCTCAACCGCTGGAAGGGGGCAGTGTCACCCTGGCTGTTCAGGGCTTGGCCAAAGACAGACTCCTGTGCTTCAGCTGGTTTCGGGGAGAGGGCACGGAGATGGCCCAGCAGATCTTAACTTTCTGTGTGGTCTCCGGGGGCCTGACCCTCAGCCCTGCCTACACAGGCCGGGAGACGGTAGTCCAGATGGATCTTTCCACATCGCTGCACTCAGCCTCACGGATATGGGCCCCTACACCCTACAGAAGTTTGTGGTGGATGTGAGCCACCCCTCGTGGAATGTCTACTTGCCTGTGTTTGGTGAGTGCAAACACCCCCTCCCCAACAACCAGAGGGCTCTTCCAAGCCTCTGATCTGACCCTGTCCCTTCCCCACTCAAAACTCTTCCATGGCTCCCCAGTGCCCTAAGGACAATATGTGTATTTCCTGGGGATATTTGGCTGCTGTGACAAGGGTTCAAACAAACAGGGTCTTAAAAAATACGTTTCCCTCTCTCTCTCTCCCCCTAGTCCAGATACAATAATTTTGGAGTGGATATAACTGCATTATATTGTCAGAGGCCTAGCTCCTTCTAAATCCTCCACCACCCTTGGAGAGCAGCCCTTGTCTGCGTGGACCAAGATGGCTGATATGGACATAGGGATATCCCCATTCCAACATGGGAAAGGGAAAGAAGGAAGGGAAGGGTGTGTCCCCTTCCTTTAAGAACCTGAGTCAACGATTATACCCATCACTTCTGCTCACACCTCATTGGCCAGAATTTAGTCACATGGCCACACATAACTGCAAGGGAGGCTGGGAAATGTAGTCCTTATGCTGGTGGCCATGTGCCTGGCTAAAAATTGGGGTATTATTATTACAGAAGAAGAAGGATATTAGAGGACACCTAGCCATCTCCCTCAGAGTGGGGATGGAAAATAGAAACCTCTCCTTGATTAAGAGATAAAGAAGGCTGAAAGTGATGGCTCTCTTTTGTCCTAGCCTTGATTTTTATATACAAAAACAACAAAAGCACAGAATCTTGTATAGAGGAGAAGGAGAAGCTGCTTCCCTGGACCTAGAAATGCTATGTTTGTGTAGATGGGGTCAGGAAAGCCCACACTCTGAGCTTATAAGTACGGATTCCATAGACCTTGGGTCAGCTGATCCCAATAGCAGCAACCCCACCAGTGTCCTGCCTTTCTCTTAGATGATTCTTTCTTTTCCCCCATAAAGAGATGCAAACTCTTTTTACCCACTTATTATTTATTTTAAAATTGTGATAATAGTACAAATAACATAAAAGTCATCATCTTTACCATTTTTAAGGGTACAGTTCAGTGGCATTAAGTACAGCATTAACATCCCTCCATCTCCAGGACTCATTTCATCTTGCAAACATTGAAACTCTGTACCCATTAAACACTAACTCCCTAACCTCTCCCTCCTCCAGCTCCTGGAAACCACCCTTCTACTTTCTGTTTCTATGATTTTTGGCTACTTTAGGTACCTCAGATAAATGGAATCATACAGTATTTGTCCTTTTGTGACTGGTTTACTTCACTTAGCATGATGTCTTCAAGGTTCATTCAAGTTGTAACATGTGACAGAATTTCCTTTCCCTTTAAGGCCATATTCCATTGTACAGTCGTCCCTCAGTATTCATGGGTATTGGTTCCAGGACCCACTGCAGATACCAAAATCTGAGGATGTTCAAGTCCTTTACATAAAATGGTGTAGTACAGTTGGCCCTCTGTATCCATGGAGACGGAACCTGTGGATATGAAGGGCTAACTATACATATAAACCACGTTTTGTTTGTCAATTCATCCATCAGTGGACAGGGGGTTGCTTCCACCTTTTGGCTATTGTGAATAATGCAGCTATGAACATTCTTGCCCACCTCAAAAACCAACTTAGACCCTCGTTAGGCATTCCTCCTGTGACCTTGAACTGGGAAGCTCAAAATCACTTGGAGTCACTAGACAGATCTGGAGGGTGGCAGGAAATAGTTCACAGAATTTATACTGGCTATTCAAGGACTGTATATGGCATCACCAATATATTTCTTCTCCTCTTCAGGTCCTTTAGTCGTCCAGCCATTTAGATAAACTCTTAAAAGTATTTCACTCTGTTTTTTTCCCAACAGAGGTTGGTTTTTAGAGGAGAGAAGTGATTGGTGGAATGTGATTCCTTCCGTGGTGAAGTCCCAGGTCATCTGTCTGCCACACCAGCACCACCATCCTGTTCAGTCTCATCTTTCCCCTTTCTCTGTGCCCAGACCGTAGCTCTCTAACCTCCTGTCAGACCTGCTTCCTTGTTCTGTCTCACATCTAGGACTTAGCTCTGCCTTCTGCTGTCATCCTTTCTTCCCTTCACCCGTATAATCTCCGCCCCCCCATCACTCTGGAGCTTTTCATGTAAATATCATCGTCTCCACGAAGTCCTTTCTGACCCTCTAACTGGGTCAGGTGTCCCCTCTGGTTTATTATCGAAATCCCCTGGAATTCCACATCCCAGCTCCTCCCACTAGGACCCATCACTGTGTGGGGCTGAGTCTGTCTCCCTCACTGGACCATGAGTCCCATGAGGGCACAGACTGGAATGGCTTGATCCCTGCTGTACAGAAAACACTAGTTAAATGAAGTAGCAAATGGTTGAATGAATGGATGGATGGATGTAAGGATCAATTAATGGTGGTTCCCTGATGCAGCAGATTACACTAAATCTCCTTGTTCTATGCTCCCAGTGACATCTTTCCCCTAGATGATGTTTTCTAAAAATAGCTCATATTTTGAGTCCTTACTACGCCCTTTAGAACTGGGAAGCCCCAGGAGGGCAGGGCTAGGACTGACTTGATCACTACTGTGACCCCAACACTGCCCAGCACAGAATGTGGCTCAGAACAGATGCCCAGTAAGTGTTTGTTAGGTGAAAGATTAAATGAATAATCAACATTATACATTGACTAATACTTTGCATAACATTTGGTATTTTCTAGCATCACTGCCTCTGCCTAGATTCGGCAAAAAGGCCACACATATGTGTCTGAAACGACTTAGTCTCCTGGGGTCATCTATACAATATCTCCTTCCCCTCCCCCATCCCTAGTCCAAGGGCAGGGACCAAGGGTACGACGCTAGGCAGTTACTATCTGCAGGATCCCAGGCCAAGGGTGTCACGTACGTTAGTTCATGTCGTCTTCACAACAGCCCCATGAGGCTGGCGCCTATTTTTGGAGGAGACTGAGGCTCAGAGGGGGAAGGTCAGTGTGGCCGCGTTCACCGAGATGGGCAGTGGTTTTGCTGGGGTTCAAGTCTCCTTCTCTCTCCATCCCCGCTTCACAGAGAAGCTGGCCCCACCCCCCATCACAGCCTCCACCTTGGCGGCCCTGGAGCTGCGGGACTCTGTGACCCTGAGCTGCCAGTCCCCAAGCAGTGACGCCACCTTCCAGTGGTACACTGGCAAGGAGCCTGTGGTGGGCAGCGGGCAGCTGGAGCTGTCCCTGGACCAGCAGAGACTGACTATCCACCAGGTGACCCGGAATGATTCAGGACCTTACCAGTACGAGGTCAAGAACCCTGCCGTCACCAGGCTCAGTGAGCCCCTGCTCCTCTGCGTCACCTGTGAGTGCCCATCCCACACCCCCTGCCTCCTTTAGGGTCACCTCCCTGAAACCCACCTTGCCTGGCAGGTTGGGCTGCGGGGGGCGGGACCCAGGGGCACATGGAAGGGTTATAAAGGCAGGATCAGCTGCAGGTGCCCATGTCTTTCCTTTTTAAAAAATAATTAATTAATTTATTTATTTAAAAAATTTTTTTGGCTGTGTTGGGTCGTCGTTGCTGTGCGCGGGCTTACTCTAGTTGCGGTGAGCGGGGGCTATTCTTCGTTGTGGTTCACGGGCTTCTCATTTGCGGTGTCTTCTCTTGTTGCAGAGCATGAGCTCTAGGTGTGCAGACTTCAAGAGTTGCAGCACGCGGGCTCAGTGGTTGCAGCACTCGGGCCCTCTAGCACATGGGCTTCAGTACTTGTGGCACATGGGCTCAGTAGTTGTGGCTCTGGGCTCTAGATCGCAGGCTCTGTAGTTGTGGCGCATGCGCTTCATTGCTCCGCGGCATGTGGGATCTTCCCGGACTAGGGATCAAATCCGTGTCCCCTGCATTGGCAGGCGGATTCTTAACAACTGTGCCACCAGGGAAGTCCTGCCCATGTCTTTCTAAAGCATAAATTGGACTCTGTTCCTCCCCTCCTCACATCTCTTCCATGGCTCCCTAGTGCCCCCCAGGAGGAAGTCCAGCCCACTTAGCCTGGGCTACAAGGCCACAAGTCTCTGTTGACCCTCAAAACCTCGTTTCTCAGTACTCCTTACACACCACGGTCTGGCTGAGCCCCAGCCCCACACACTGTGCCATTTTTTTGGTGCCTCCCTTCCCACCACTGCTCTCATCCTTTGCCTGAATAATTCCTCCTCATCTTCCAGGTTTCAGCTCAGGTGTCCTTTCCTCCAGGAAGCCTTCCCTGACGCCCCAGCCTGGGTCAGCCACCCTCTCTGGGCTCCTCCATCCTTGCTCAGCTCACTCTAGATCATTGCTGTCAGGAACAGGTGTGTCTCCCCAACTGGACTGGGAGCTCTGTGAGGGCAGGGCTAGGCCTGTCTCAGCCTCTGGTGTGTCCCCAAACCCAGGACAGTGCCTGGCACAAAGGAAGAGATCAAAAAACACTTATTGAAAAGATGGATAAATGCTCCCTCTCAGTGAGACATGTGTCTGCCTCTCTCACGGGTAGAGACGGTGCTGGAAACAGCTCTGTGGCCCCAGCAGACCTCATCCAGACCCTCGTACACAATAAGCCCTGGTTAACGTTGGTTCATTTGTCCACTCAACATATAATTACTGAGCATCGAACATGTGCCTGACACTGACACAGACATAGCCCCTTCCCTCAAAGAGTATACAGACCAGTGCTGAGCCCACTGACTCAGAGAGGGGAGGTGAGCTGCCCAGGGTCACACAGCAAGTAGGAGCCCAGGGAAGGGACCAGGTTGAGAGGAAAAGGCCGGAGCAGGCAGAGACCCCAGGTTCCCGGCTATGACTCTCTCTGGGAATTTATTTTGGCTGCTACAGATGGTCCAAACATGCCCCCAGTAACCGCCACTGACCTCAGCTTCATAGTCGGGTTCGACCTCACCCTCTCCTGCTCCACCATGTGCAACCCTCCAGCCCAGTACTCGTGGACGATCACTGGGAACCCAGGGCCCTCTGGCCAGCAGCTCTTCCCATCCACCTGGGCACAGTTGGAGTCTACACCTGTGAGGCCACCAACCCTGCCTCAGGCAGCCGCGGTGCCACAGGCACCCTGATTATCATCCCTGGTGAGTGGGTGAGTCTGGAGGGGACTCTGGTTGACCAAATGGAGCTTGAGGAGCCCTGGGAGACCACCCACGCCAATCGCCGCCCTTCCACAGAGAAGGAAGAAATTTGGTGGGAGGGTATTCAGGAATTCTCACGGTCACAGAGGAAGTTATTGGATGAGACCACAGAGCTTTATCCTAAGCCCTTGAGTTTCTGAAATTCATCATTGTAGTCTTAGGAAAATGCCCTGAATCTCTTAGAATCTCTGGCCCTTGAGTTTCTGTCCCTTTAAGGTTTTAGCAGCAGCTAAAATTGACCTTAAATTGATTAAAATCACCTCCTGATCAATGCCTTATTAACTTATTCATTCACATATTTATTAAGCAACTAATATGTTCCAAATACTGTTCTCGGCATCAGGGATAGAGTGATAAGCAAAGAGAGATGTGGTCCCTTGACCTCCTGCAGCTTAAGGTCTAAAAGGAGAGATAGGCCATTAAAAGATTGTCACACAAATAAATACATAATTGAAAAATGTGTTAAGTGCTCTGAAGGAACAGAAGATATAATGAGAGGCTAATGGGGTAATGGGGCTTCAGATTTACACAGAGTCATTGGGGAGGTGTATCAGTTAGCCATTGCTGCATAACAAACAGTCACAAGAATCTAGGTGGCCTATCTATCTATGATAACAAACAATTATCACATGCCTGCAGGTCACCTGGGACTGCTCTGCTGTTCTCAGCTGGGCTCACTCACACACATGCAGCTTGGTTGGGAGGTCTGCTTCTCCAGACTGGGCCTGGCTGGGCTTGGCTCCTCACTGTGGGTTGGACTCAGGTCTGCTCCGCCTGTGTTCATTCTGAGGCTTAGGTTAAAGCAATGGCACCTTTCCAAGAGGGAGCTCTTCTTCATGATTATGGCAGAGGTGCAAGGGGGCACACCCAAGGACACAAGCACATTTCAAACACCCGCTTGCATCATGTCTGCCAACATCCTACAGTCAAAGGCGAGGGACAGGGACTTCCCTGGTGGTCCAGTGGTTAAGACTTCACCTTCCAGTGCAGGGGGTGCAGGTTTGATCCCTGGTCGGGGAGCTAAGATCCCACATGCCTCGTGGCCAAAAAAGTAAAACATAAAAAAACAGAAGCAATATTGTAACAAATTCAATAAAGATATTAAAAAGGGTCCACATCAAGAAAATCTTAAAAAAAAAAAAAAGGCAAGGAATATATTCTGCCTTCTGTGGAAAGGACTGCAAAGTTACTTGGTAAAGAGCGTGAATACTGGGAAGAGTGTAGGGAGGAGTGAGGTAAAGAATTGCAGCCAATGATTTAGTCTACCACAGGAGGCTTCTCAGAAGTGGTGGCATTTAAATGGAGACCTGAAGGATGAGCAGGAGGTGAGTTATTGAAGAGTAAATGGGAGTGGGAGAGGGACTGGCATGTGCCAAGGCCCTGTGGCAAGAAGAACTTTGGTGTGTGGAAGGAACAGAAACAATACTAGCCTGGGGCATATTAAACAAGGAGAAGAGTAGTATGGGGTGGGGCTGGAACAGTTAGCAAGAAATGATCATTTAGAGCCTTTGTCGTGAGGAACCAGGAGCCAAGGATGGTCCTTAATCAGGAGAGAAACACAATCCAATCTTTTTTTTTAAAAAAGTAGTTAAATATTTATTTATTTGGCTGTGCTGGGTCTTAGTTGTGGCACACGGGATCTTCATCGCTGTGTACGGGATCTTCGTTGCAGCATGCAGGGTCTTTTTTTTTAAAATTAATTAATTAATTTTATTTTTGGCTGTGTTGGATCTTCATTGCTGTGCACGGGCTTTCTCTAGTTGCAGCGAGCGGGGGCTACTCTTCTTTGCGGTGCGCGGGCTTCTCATTGCGGTGCCTTCTCTTGTTGCAGGAGCACGGGCTCTAGGCGCATGGGCTTCAGTAGTTGTGGCTCGCAGGCTCTAGAGCGCAGGCTTAGTTAGTAGTTGTGGCGCATGGGCTCAGCTGCTCTGCAGCATGTGGGATCTTCCCGGACCGGGGCTCGAACCTGTGTTCCCTGCATTGGCAGACGGATTCTTAACCGCTGCGCCACCAGGGAAGTCCCAGGGTCTTTTTTTTTTTTTTTTTTTAATTGCGGCATGGAGGCTCTTAGTTGCAGCATGCGTGCGGCATCTAGTTCCCTGACCAGGGATCGAACCCGGGCCCCGTGCATTGGGAGCATCAGGAAAGTCCCCAATCTTTATCTTAGGAAAAGATCTTTTTGCTGCCACATGGGCAGCAGATTGCACAAAGGCAGGAGATTAGTAGGACAGTTAGGAAACTGTAAATGTATCACAGTATCTGTGTATATATTATCTCTTTTAATCTTTATGAGGGGCAGTGCAATTATCATTTGACTGGAAGGACACTGAGGCATGGTTTAGTCACGGTAACTCATCAGCTAGTGAACTCAGTCTGATGCCAGATCCTGTATACATAGCCAACTTAGAGTAACGCTGTCCAACAGAAATATAATGCAAGGCACATATAGGATTTAAAATTTTCTAGCAGCCACAATAAAAGAGTAAAGCATAACAGGTGAAATCAATTTTAATAATTTTGTTAACCCAGTATATTCAAAATATTTCAACATGCAGTCAATAGAAAATTTGTTGATAGCTTACATTCCTTTTTTTTTTTTTTTCCATTTTGGAAATCCATTGTTTATTTTATACTCATAGCACATCTTAATTTGGATCAGCCACCTTTCAGGTCCTCAATAACCACATGTGGCTGGCAGCCATCGTACTGGACAGTGCAGATCTAGACTGGATTACACTAACTAGACTGCATAGGAGGGTGTGTGAATTTCCAGGCCCTGGGAGGAGATGGTTTCAGGAAGGGGGTGAGATGCACAGAGGTCTAAGGGGAGGAGGTTAAGGATTGCAGAGGTCATCAAATTAACTGTGAAGAGGATCCCCCTTATCTCACTGCCGTTCCCTCTTTGCTCTGTGTCCCTGAACAGAATACATGCCTCAGCCCAGCATCCTGGCTGACAGTGTCGCCCCCGTGGAGAACACAGGCTCTGTCACCCTGATGTGTGTCCCCCCAGAGAGAGTCATAGCTATCAGGTGGTTCAGAAACAGTGATGTCTTTTCCGGTGGGGGCCGAGGGGAGCCGTCCCCAGACCACAGGCTCCTCAGCCTCCGGAACATTACACGGAATGACACCGGGCTCTACCAGTGTGAGGCCAGCAGTTCTGCCACTTCCAGCCTCAGCAACCCCCTCCCTGTAAATGTGAATTGTGAGTCTCTTTTGCCTTATGCCTTGGGGGCACCCTGGGGAGGGAATGGAACAAGTTCAAATAATAATAATAGTTACCAGTATTTGTTGAGCACATACCATGTGCCAGGCACTGTTCATGTTGGAACTATTTTAATCCTCACCCGCAAACTGTGAAGCAGATACTATGATTATTCCCATTTCACAGATGAGGAAATCAAGGCTTAAGAGAGGTGTTTTTTTTTTTTTTTAACTGAATTGCAGAGCATGAATTCGATTGTTTTATAGCTACTTTATTTATTTATTTATTCATTTTTGGCTGTGTTGGGTCTTCGGTTCGTGCGAGGGCTTCCTCTAGTTGCGGCAAGCGGGGGCCACTCCTCATCGCGGTGCGGGGACCGCTCTTCATCGCGGTGCGCGGGCCTTTCACTATCGCGGCCCCTCCCGTTGCGGGGCACAGGCACCAGACGCGCAGGCTCAGCAGTTGTGGCTCACGGGCCCAGCTGCTCCGTGGCATGTGGGATCTTCCCAGACCAGGGCTCGAACTCGCGTCCCCTGCATTAGCAGGCAGACTCCCAACCACTGCGCCACCAGGGAAGCCCCTTAGAGAGGTTAATTCAGTTTCCCGAAGTTCATATGTGGTAGTCAGATTTGAACACAACATCTGGCTCCAGAGCCCCGCACTTAGCTGTCTTGCTAAATTGTCTCCTCCTTGCTTCCTGAACCATGAGACTTAGAGGCCATCTCATCAAATGTCCCTTTATTATGACTGGAAAAACTGAGGTACAGAGAGAGGGAGAGGTTACCCAAGATAGGTAGGAATTGTTTGGTTAAGAGGAACAGAAACCACATGAAGCTGAAAGAAACAGGAGAATGTACAAGAAGATCCCAGAGGTGCCGTGTGGAATCCAAGGAATTCTGGACTTCTCTTTGTTCTGTGGGGCTTTCATTCTCAGGGGTCGAATGACAGCCCCAGCAGGTCCACACCCACAACCCACCCCCTTAGCCACCACAGGAGAAAGAAAGTGCCTCAGTCCTTTGCAGTTCCAGCTAAAGTCCCAAGGCTGACTCTCATTGGCCCATTTTGGGTCATGTTCCCACCCCGAACCAATCACTGTGGAGGGAGATACTGTGCTCTCATTGGACAGTCAGGGGTCATGTGTCTTCCCACAGCCTGTGAGGGGCAAGCAGGAGGACCCACCCCAGTGGAACCAGAACAGGCAAACTGAGGCTGGAGGGGGGATAGTTCCCTAAAGGACTTCACTACTGGGCTGAGGAGTTTGGAGGCTGGTCAGGCAAAATCTGCATATGGCCCTCAGCTGGGTCCACCCTGGGGCAGGAGTGGGGTTCAGTCTCTCTTTTTCGATAAGGGTCATGGGCTGGGGCAGCACCAGCCCTACACCTATGGGGTTGCTCTCAGCTTAATGCTGGGATTCCTAGCGCAGTGCTTACCCTGTGCCACTACCTTCCTTTCCTCTCGCCACTGGCATGGGGATCGGTGGGTGTTTTGGTTGACAAGCAGGCTTCATGCTCTCTGTAGTCAAGCTTCTTCTCTTAAGAGGAATTAAATATTAATGTTAATAAATCAGATTAATTAGTCACTTACTGGCGAATATCTAGTACTGACCACGGGCCAAGCAGACACATATCCCAGTGAGTCCACACAATCCAGTGAGGTGGCCACTCTCTTCCCTGATTTTCACAAACGAGGAAACTGAGGCTCAGCACTAATACATGCGATCGCTAGGATCGGACTTCAGCCAGTCAGACTCCAAAACCTGGACTCTTAATCCTCGTGCTATAGCACCTCCTCTCACGGGTGTGTAAGGAATATAACTTAGAAGGAACAGCGGTCCCTCCACCTTCTTCCTTCTCTCTCCTTCCCTTCCTCTCTCTAACATGGTTGGGGGTGGGTGGGTCATGGTCCCATTTGTGGCAGAAGTGTGATAGAAGTCGGGCAGAACTGTGGCTCCGTGGGCCTGGGCTAGAAGCAGAGAAAGTATAGCGCGTTCTCCTCCCTTTGAAATGTCTGCTCTGTCTTCCCCAGATTGTCCTGATGTCCCGGTGATAAACCCCATGGACGCTACCTTTGTGGTTGGCTGCAACCTCACCCTCTCCTGCTTTGCCAACTCCAGCCCACCTGCTGAGTACGCATGGAGGGCGGATGGGAGTCCAGGGGCAGCAGGGCAGCTCCCCTCCATCCTGGATATCACGCTGCACAGCTCAGGGCTGTACAGCTGCCACGCTGTCAGTGCAGACGCAGGCCTTCAGAGTATGGCCCGGCTGGCGGTCCACATCAAAGGTGAGGGGCCTCCTCTTCTTATCCACCCACCCACCTGTTCCTCCATCAACACAAATACCAGCCTATCTACCCACCCATTCACTTGCTTATCCATCCACATACCCACCCCTCATCCATCCATCCACCCATCCTTCCAACTACCCACATACTCCTCCAGCCACTCATTCACATAAACATTCACCCACCGACCTATCCATCCACCCAGATAGTCAACTCAGTATGGGCAGGGAGGGTCAGAGACTTCCAGACGGAGGAAACAGTGAGTGCAAAGGCCCTGTGATGGGATGGAGCAAGGAGAGTTTGAAGGCCTGGGTTTGGTTCACCTGGGTTCTCTGAGAAATAGAAGAGCCCTTATCATAAGACTTCGAGGTCTCACGATGAAACTGCTTCCATAGAACAGGTGCCTTCCCTCCCCGTGTCCACTTCCTTGGGGCTTAAAGATCAATTTAGGGGCACAGACAGCATCAGGCATCTTCTGGTCTCGGCTTGGCCTGGGGGTGAAGGAAGGTGGGGTGGGCATGGTTCTTGCCCTCAGGGAATATACAGTCTACAGTCTAGCTGGAAGCCAGGATGGAAACCTAGAAAGGAAACTCAGCAAATTACACCTGCGTGCATTCACTTATTCAACAGATTGCATGTGTCTTGAGTATAAGACTCAAATTCCACGCGCCCCCCTTTTCACTTTGTTATTAGCATACCCACAGCCACCATTAAATCAGTAGTGCAATGGGTGGTGGGCAACATCTTCAACTGAGAAAATACAGCATTTATGAAGCACCTACCGTGTGCCTAGAATGGGGTTAGGCCACAGGGAGACAGGAACGTAGTGTGAGCATGGTTCCCCCAGAACCCAGGATGAGTTTAAGTGATAGATGAAATGTCCTCAGGTGGTACCTGGAAATGGCGTGAGGTATCATGACATAGAAAGACAGTCCCGCTTAATTTAGTTCAGTTTTTCTGATTACGTTGAGAGAAAGTCTTGATTTGAGCTAGTTATCTTTAACTCTCTCCTTAGCACTTGCTAATTTCTTGGCCTAACAAGGAGAGAGCAAGACTCCGTTGCTGCATCTTGCTAGAACTGAGTGGCATCGCTTTGTTTATATGGAACTTCTTTTAGAAGTTAATTTTTTTCTACTTAAATTTATTTAAATAGAATTGTGAGTCGATATAAAGAAACATATTAAGACAATAATGTAAGCGGGGAGAATATTGTGAAGGGAGAAAGTGAATGACGTTAGTAAAGTACTGTGTCGGGGACGGAAGAGTGGGTGGGGGCAAGACTCTTGGGTCTTGGGCCTTGGGGGAATCCAGTATTCTCCTCTCTGAGCCCCAACCCCTCCATTTGCGAAAATAGACACTGGAATCAGGGAGCTCCCTCTTCGGGTCTTATGACTGGGAGGGCTGTAGATTAAAGATGCTCAGCTGAGAGGGCAGTTGAAATCCAGGGTGGGTGGGTGGTTCACGGTGGCGTCGGGCCTCTGTATTGGTTCCACATGGCCGCTGTAACGATTCCACTCTTGGTGGCTTACAACGACACACAAATGTATTCTCCTCTGCTTCTGGAGGTCAGAAGTCCAAAATCAGTCTCATGGGGCCAAAGTCAAGGTGTAGGCAGGGCTGTGCTCCTTGGGAGGCTCTAGGGGAGAATCCAGTTCCTTGTCTTTTCCAGCTTCTAGAACTGCATCCCTTGCATTCCGTGGCTCATGGCCCCTTCCTTCATCTTTAAAGCCAGCATCACAGCATCTTCTCTCTTTGACTCTGCTTCTGTCTGCTTCTGTCTACTTCTTTCTGCTTCTGTCACGTGGCCTTCTTTATTCTGTGTCAAATCTCCCTCTGCCTCCCTCTTATAAGGAAACTTGTAACTGTATTTAAGGACCCACCTGGATAATCCAGGCTAATATCCCTATTTCAAGATCTTTAACTTCATCACATCTGCAAGGTCTCTTTTTTACCATGTAAGGGAACAGTCGCAGATTCCAGGGATTAGGAACTGGAGATCTTTGGGCACCTACCACAGCTTCCCCTACTCTGCTTCTCTTCTGCTCCATAGATGCCACATCTGAGAATGACCAGGGCCCAGCATTCTGTGGGCCACACATCCCTGGAGGGGGCATCACTGACATCGTGCTTGGAATGGTGGTTGGTATTGCTCTGACGGCCACTGTGGCCTACTTCCTGGGCTTCATGAGGGACCAGGTAGCCGTGATTCTCTTTTCCCTAAAGGAGGGTTGGGTACCTGTCTATGAAGGGAGCTTGAGGTAAACGGGAGTCCTGGATAGGATGAGGATAGAGATGAACCAGATTCCTGAGTTTTCTTTCTGCTTTGATGGAAATTAATGGTGGACAAGTTGGCAGAGCCCAGATTGTAGAGGCCTTGAATGCCAAGCCGAAGGCCTCAGACTTTACCCTGTTGGACCTGGGGAATCAAAGAGCGCTCCTTGCACGCGAGACACCCCTCCACTCCTCTGGGCCTGGTGGGACGGCTGGCTAGGAGAGGGTGCAAGGGTAGTGAGTAGGGAGCAAGAGATGAGCACTCCTTTCTAGGTATGGAAGCTAATGGTGAAAAGGGAGGCACGGGACTCTTTGCAGAGACCTTGAACTCCAAGCTGAGAACTTGACTTCTCCCGTGGGGAGTTAGTGAGTGCCATCTTCAGGCAAATGTTCAGCATCCTTCCCTTGATGTAGGCCTGGGGCGTGGAGATGGTAAGGTGTTGAGCGAGGGACGAGAGAATGGAGTTCCCTGTGCATGTGTGTGCATGTGCCCGTGTGTGTGTGTGTGTGTGTGTGTGTGTGTGTGTGTGTGGTGGGGAGTGTGGAGGGAGAGGGGTGGTGATGTGCACTCATGGTGGGAAGGCTGGCAGGGGTTGTATCGTGGGGGCCTCCAACACTAGACCAAAGGATTTCATTCCTTGTCCCGGGGAGGCAGTGAACAACTACGCCCCTTATACTGCGCCCCCCTTCCCCACCCCCAGCCCTGGGGCAGAACCTAAATCCTCTCTCCTTTGTCTTCCCCTCCAGATCAGGGCAGCTGTGTTTTCTCACCTGTAAGTCAGGTCATTATTGCTGACAGGGGGTCACCAGATACGTTGGAACCAGGGCTGGGGGCGGTGGGAGTGAGTATGGGGGGTGAGGGGGAGGGAGGAGCTTGGAAGCTGTTAAAATACCTCTGTAGATAAACCATGTGCACCTTCTTGGCCTCTGGGGGGGATGAGGAGGGGCCCACTGACTGGTCTAAGGACTCCTGTTTACCCCAACCCCCCTTCCCTTTATTACCCTCAAAAGATGTATGAAGAGTGAGAGCTTGAAAGGGTGGGGAGTGATTGCAGGAAGTCAAGAGAAGTTGAGGCAGCTCCTTCTCAGCCGGTCCCAGTCCTGGCATTCCCAGCTCAGAATGCACATCATGGACAATGTGAACATGATTCCATTGGAATGTCAGCTCCACGGGACAGGGCCTTGTCTGTTTTGTTCGCTATTGTGCCCACAGTACCTGGAGTAGTGCCTGGCACACAGTAGGTGCCCAGTATATATTTGTTGACTGATTGAGTGAGTGAATAGATAATCTCTGGGACTGCAAATTCTGCGAGGACCAGTGCACAGACTTTCAAAGCAAAAGCACTGGATTGAGTAGATGCGTCACCATCTAAAATCAAGGGCCTCTATCAGGCGGAGTTCTCCCAGACCTCTCTGTGGCTGTCCCCTCCTCTTGTCCTTGGGCTTCCTGGGTTCAGTCAGTGAAGGTTACGATGCGGGGAGGGGTTACCTTCATCTCCACACGTGGCTGAGCTTTAGCCCTCATTGATCCTGCTTTTGTACTTTGCAGATCCAGACAATTCAACGTGGAGTCATGGTCCAGAAGGCCAGATACCACCCCGATGTTCACCACTTGGACTTTTCTCCTGTCAAAGAAAAGAAGAAGGCACCCCAAACGCAAGCAACATGTGAAGAGATGCTCCAACTCGGAAGTGCTAATTGAAACAACAGGATATAATTATACACATGGTAGCCTGGAAATCTGAAAAAGCTGGGTGATGACAGGTGTTCATGGGGACATAGGGTCACAGGAACCTCAGACACTGCTGGTGGGAATATGGGTGGGGACGGTGATTCTGTAGGACAACCTGGCAAGACTTGGGCAAATCAAGCATGTGCAGCTGCCTAGGACCCAGCAATTGTCCTCCTGGACACAATACCCCAAAGGATTGTTCTCACAGTCCAAAGGAACGTAGAAAAAGGTGTGCATTGTGGATGTCCACGGCTGGGGGGAGTTGGCAGGCAAAATGGTAGATTCACACTGGAGAGTGTTTGCAGCAATTAGAAGCACTGTTTGTTCACGTAGCCACACAGATGGATCCTAGAAACACGATGGTGACTGGAAAAAGTAGTGTATATTCATTAGAGTAAGTAAAGCTAGCTGCTGTTGAGGTATCTTCTTTTTTTTTTTTTTAATTTATTTATTTTATTTATTTTTGGCTGCATTGGGTCTTCGTTGCTGTGCGCGGGCTTTCTCTAGTTGCGGAGAGCGGGGGCTACTCTTCGTTGCGGTGCGCGGGCTTCTCATTGCGGTGGCTTCTCATTGCGGTGGCCTCTCTTGTTGCGGAGCACGGGCTCTAGAGCGCAGGCTCAGTAGTTGTGGCGCATGGGCTTAGTTGCTCTGTGGCTTGTGGGATCTTCCCGGACCAGGGTTCGAACCCCTGTCGCCTGCATTGGCAGGCAGATTCTTAACCACTGTGCCACCAGGGAAGCCCCGAGGTATCTTCTTTGTGTTGATTGAACAGTTCTGTATCCTGGCTGTGGTGGTGAATACATGAATCTCTACATGTGATAAAATTTCATAGTACATACATGCACACACACATACACAAGTGCATGTCAAAGCTGGCAAAATATGAATTAGGCCTGTAGTTTAGTTAATAGATTGTACCAATGTCAATTTCTTGGTTTTGATAACACCTAAGGTTAGGAAGAGCTGCGTGAAGGGTACATGGGAACACTATTTTTACTATTTCTTGTGAGTTTTTAATTATTTTAAATTAAAATTTTTCTAGTTTGAAATTTTAAATTAAAAACTATTTTTAAATTTTGAGCATGTAAAATAATGGAATCATCTATTGTAACAGGCCCCCAAATCTCAGTGGCTTAACAAAATAATAGTTCAATTTGGGTGGGTGGGGCACTCTGCTCCACAAGTCATTTTGGTGCCCCAGGCTTTGTCCATCTTGGGGCCTCATTCCCCTCTAGAGCCTTCTCCAGTCAACCAGTGGATGGAGGTGGAGGATGGGAGGATTTTTATGGGTCAGGCCTGAAAGCAACTCCCATCACTTCCATCACATCAGATTCCATTGGGCAAAACTTGGTCACATGGCCACACCTAACTGCAAGGGAGGCTGGGAAATGTAGTCCAGCTGTGAGTCCAGGAGGAAAATGGGAACACAGTACTGGTGGTCCTTGACTATCTCTGCCACAGTAAGAAACAGGATGAGAATTTTGACACAATACCATAGTCACAAATTTTAAATATATGAACGCCAAAGAGCAATACCCATTTTTAAAGAACACAAACAAACAAGAATATACACTTTAAATCCAGTAGAATGGTTGGCTATAGGGGAAGAGAAAATGGATTTGGGAAAAGAGATAAACCGAAATAAATATATAACTATGATGATGACAATGTGCCATAAACAGAAGACTGAGTAAGTTGGGCCTCTTTTCCTGAGATCCAACTTTTTATTTTTTTATTTTTGTATATTCTATAATGTACTTAGTATATTAACATTGTCATACTTTTTTTTTTTTTTTTTTTTTTGGCTGCATTGGGTCTTTGTTGCTGCACGCGGGCTTTCTCTAGTTGCAGCAAGTGGGGGCTACTCTTCGTTGTGGTGTGCGGGCTTCTCATTGCAGTGGCTTCTCTTGTTGTGGAGCACGGGCTCTAGGTGCGTGGGCTTCAGTAGTTGCAGCACGTGGGCTCAGTATTTGCGGCTTGCGGGCTCTAGAGCGCAGGCTCAGTAGTTGCGGTGCGCGGGCTTTGTTGCTCTGCGGCATGTGGGATCTTCCCAGACCAGGGCTCGAACCCATGTCCCTGCATTGGCAGGCAGATTCTTAACCACTGTGCCACTAGGGAAGTCCAAGACCCAACTTTTAAAAAAGCCGCAGGTTCTTAAATCCTCCATGCTCCCAATTCCTACTCTCAGCCCTTGTGGCTTTCAAAGGGTGAGAGTAGATGGAAACTCTCAAAGATCAAGACCCTGCCTTCATCCCTAAGTCCTACAGAATCAGATCCAGCACCCAGCACAGGCTTAATAAATGCAGGCTGACCCAGAACCTTCCCCCAGGAGTGTGTGACTATCATCAAATGTGTGGTCTCTCACAGGAGGACTGTGAATCCTGTGCTGGTGGGCAGTGGCTCCCTGACCTGATCCTCTCATCCCTGGCACCCCCAGCCTCACTTATTTTAGTTATTGGAACTTTTTGTACACCTTCCAACACAGGGCCTTTGCTTATACTCTTCTCTCTGTCTGTAACACTCATTATGTAAAGGAAGGATTTGGTTCAGCTGCATAAAACTCAAAATAGCATTGGTTTTATTAATATAGCAGTGTAGTTCTCTCTTATGTGAAATAAATTATGGTAGTTTGATTGCAACAATGACCCCGATTCTCCATTCCCTATATCCATGCCCCTTGTAATGTGACTTTACAACTTCTCCCCTCAACAGGTGGGGTCTATTTTCCTGCCCCCTTGAATCTTGGCTGGTCTCATGACTTGCTTTGACCAAAAGAAGGAAGTAGAAATAACAAAGTGGCAGCTCTGAGCCCAGGCCTCAAGAGGACTTGTGCACTTCCTCTGTCTCTCTCTTGAAGCCACTAAGCTTTCGGGATGTTTGTTACACAGCAATAGCTAACTGATAAACATATCCCAGTCTGATCTTGTGGCTTCATGGTCACCAGAGATCCAAGCTCCTTCTATGTTCCTGCTCTGTTGTACCACGCATAACTTCCTTCTGTAAGTTTCCTCATTGTTCAAAATGACTGCTGGAGCTCCAGCTGTTACACTCCTGTTACTCTCTTTGCCTGAATAATTCTGACCCACCTTTTTGATCCCAGATCAAACATCAGTTCCTCAGGAGAACATCTCTGATGCCTAGACCATGCACTCTCGTTGGATCATATACCTTTCCTTCATACCGCTTACCCCTGGCCCCAGAGTGGCTTGCATTCCACACCTAGCTATGCCACTTACTACTTGCATACCTTGGGCAAATGACTTTCCTTTTCCAAGCCTCAGTTTTGCCATCTATACAATGGGGACGTTGAGAAGTAAATGAAATAATACATGGTGTACATATCCGGCAATAGTAAGTGCTGACCAACTGGCAGGGAGAATGTTCTTTGCCAGCTTGAGAGGTAGAATAGTGCAGTGGGGAGGAGAGCCAGCCTGGGAGGGTTCAAATCCTGGCTCTGCCTCTTAACTTTGGGCCAGTGGTTCTCTGTGCCTCAATTTCCCCATCTGTCAAATGGAGATGGTGATAATAGTATCTCCTTCCTAGGACTGTGATAAAGATGAAATGTGTTCACCATGTCGCAGGACAGCATCTGGCCTTTGGTAAGCATTTCCTAAATATTATCGTTATGAACTTCAACAGACCCATGAGGCTAATTAGCTGCTGAGGAAACAGGTGATGCTACTCAAGGTTACAGTCAGTTTGTTAAGGATCTCGCCATCGGGGACCGACTGGATTGTGGAGAAGAGAAGGCCCCTGCAGACGATGAACACAACATCACTGATCACTATGGCAACAGTTATCTCAGAGCCCTGGCCTGTCCCCACCGGCCTGTACTTGGCTTCCAGGCAGCAGGCCAACACGTGTGCGTAACCTGGCATTCCCGAGAGGCTATCAGACAGACTCTGATCAAAGGGCCACCCAGGGCACTCACCTGCCTAACAGGTGTCAACCATGCTTGGACGGAGTGACTGGGGTGAAACAGGGCCTCACCTCACTGAGTCTTGGTTTCCTTTCCTGTAAAATGGGTATAAATCCCCCAACTCTACAGGGCTTCCTTGAGGATGAAATGTGATTGATCTCATAGGACCCTTGGCAAACAACAAGAACAGTGGTGCTGATATCAGGAGATACCCCCTTCTGATTTGTGTCTATTCTGTTTGGGATCAGACACATTACTTCCTCTGGGAGTCTCCCGGATCCCTCAGGGCTGAGTTAGGGGCCCTACCATTAGTATCCCACAGACTCATATCTGTGGTAGTGAGCCATTGTCACCTTGTCATTACATCCTTGATTTTGTCCTGCCAGATTACAAGCTCCCCAGGTGTGTGCTGGGTTCGCTCACTATGGACCCCCTAACATAGTAAGAACCCAATATTTGTTGAATGAAAATTATGTTTTAGGCTCTCTGGGGATTAAACTCATATGGACCAATGAATATTTTTTAAAAAAACCACAAAAAACCATGGGGTTCCCAATTAACAAATGGGCAAAAGATCTGAACAGCTACTTCACTAAAGATGATATACAGATGACAAATAAGCACATGAAAAGATCGTCAATCATTAGTCATTAGGGAAATGCAAATTAAAGCCACAATGGATACCCACTAGCACCTATTAGAATGTCACTGGCTAAAATTAAAAGGACCAACCATACCAAGTGCTGGTGAGGTTGTAGAACAACTAGAAATCTTATTCACTGCTGGTAGGAATGTAAACTGTTACAACCACTTTGAAAAAGAGTTTTGCAGCCTCTTTACCCTCCTAGGTATTTACCCAGGAGAGATGAAATCACGTTTCCATACAAAAGACATATAAAGCATGTTCATAGCAGCTTTATGGGTTAACAGCCAAAACCTGGAAATAAATCAAATATCCATCAGCAGGTGCATGGTTAAAAAAACTGTGCTTATAGCCATACAGTTGAAAACTTCTAAACAATGAAAAGGGATGATTTACTGATACGTGCGATAACATGTGTGAATCTCAAAATAACTATGCTGAGTAAAAGAAGCCAGATAAAAGAGTACGTGCTGTGTGATTCCATTCAGCTAAAACCCTAAAAGAGCAAACGGATCTATAGGGACAGAAAGCAGATCAGTTGTTGGCTGGGGTGGGGCTGTGGGGAAGGGCAGGAAGGAGGGATTACTGCAGAGCATGAGGACATGCTTTGGGGCGATGGGTATGTTTACCATCTTGATTGTCATGATGGTTTCACTGGTATTTAGATACATCACAACCTATCAACATAGACACTTGACATGCAATTTGTTATATGTCAATTGTACTTCAGTAAAGCAATTTTAAAAACAAACGAACAAAAACGGGTCCCCATTTTTCACCTATTAAACTGTTAACATAGCTTGTTGTTGTTTTTAAAGATCACACCCAGGGTGGTTGAGTATGACGTCATTTCAAACACTGAGTTGTAAACTTGATAGAAGGCAACTTGGCCGGGTGTATCAAAATGTCTTGAAATTTACATTCATTGTGACCCGTTCATTCTACTTCTGGGAATATTTTCCAATCATAGACGTGTACAGAGATAGAGCTACAAGAGTGGACATCATAGCCTTATTTCTTTTTTATAAATTGAGATATAATTGGCGTATAACATTGTATTCGTTTTCGGTGTACAACATAAAGATTTGATATACGTATATATTGCAGGGTGAATTTGCAGTAAGTTTAGCTAACATCCATCACCTCAAGAGTTACAATATTTTTCTTTTTTTTAATTAAAAATTTTTTTTTTATTTTTATTTTTTAACATCTTTATTGGAGTATAATTGCTTTACAATGGTGTTAGCTTCTGCTTTATAACAAAGTGAACCAGCTATATGTATACATATGTCCCCATATCTCTTCCCTCTTGCGTCTCCCCCCCACCACCCTCCCTATCCCACCCCTGTAGGTGGTCACAAAGCACCGAGCTGATCTCCCTGTATTATGCGGCTGCTTCCCATTAACATATATACAATGGAATATTACTCAGCCATAAAAAGAAATGAAATTGAGTTATTTGTAGTGAGGTGGATGGACCTAGAGTCTGTCATACAGAGTAAGACACAAGAGAAAAATTCCGTATGCTAACACATATATATGGAATCTAAAAAAAACAAAAAAAAGGTCATGAAGAACCTAGGGGCAAGACGGGAATAAAGACGCAGACCTACTAGAGAATGGACTTGAGGATACGGGGAGGGGGAAGGGTAAGCTACGACAGAGTGAGAGAGTGGCATGGACATATATACACTATAATATTTTTCTTGTGATATGAACTTTGAAGATCTAGTCTCTTAGCAACTTCCAAATATAAAATACAGTATTGTCAACTATAGTATATCTTTACTTCTTAATATAAAAATAATCAAAAAAAAATAATCAGAGCTAACAAAAACATCCAATAGTCTAACATTAAAGTGTTGGTTATATAAATTATTTTGCATCTATATAATAACATATTCTGAAGCCATAAAATGAAGTTATTGAACAATGCTTAATGACATAGATAAAGGTACCATGTCAGGTTTTTTTTCTTTTATTTATTATCATGTCTGTTTTATTACTCATCTTTAATCACACTTGTGAACATCTTTTATTTATTTATTTATTTATTTATTTTAACATCTTTATTGGAGTATAATTGCTTTACAACGGTGTGTTAGTTTCTGCTTTATAACAAAAGTGAATCAGCTATACATATACGTATATCCCCATATCTCCTCCCTCTTGCTTCTCCCTCCCACCCTCCCTATCCCACCCCTCTAGGTGGTCACAAAGCACCGAGCTGATCTCCCTGTGCTATGCTTCTGGCTAGCAATCTACTTTACATTTGGTGGTATATATAAATCCATGCCACTCTCTCACTTCATCCCAGCTTACCCTTCCCCCTCCCCGTGTCCTCAAATCCATTCTCTATGTCTGCATCTTTATTCCTGTCTTGCCCCTAGGTTCTTCATGACCATTTTATTTTTTAGATTCCATATATATGTATTAGCATACGGTATTTGTTTTTCTATTTCTGACTTCACTCTGTATGACAGTCTCTAGGTCCATCCACCTCACTACAAATAACTCAATTTCATTTCTTTTTATGGCTGAGTAATATGCCATTGTATATATGTGCCACATCTTCTTTATCCATTCATCTGTTGATGGACACTTAGGTTGCTTCCATGTCCTGGCTATTGTAAATAGAGCTGCAGTGAACATTGTGGTACGTGACTCTTTTTGAATTATGGTTTTCTCAGGGTATATGCCCAGTAGTGGGATTGCTGGGTCATATGGTAGTTCTATTTTTAGTTTTTTAAGGAACCTCCATACTGTTCTCCATAGTGGCTGTATCAGTTTACATTCCCACCAACAGTGCAAGAGAGTTCCCTTTTCTCCACACCCTCTCCAGCATTTATGGTTTGTAGATTTTTTGATGATGGCCATTCTGACTGGTGTGAGGTGATACCTCACTGTAGTTTTGATTTGCATTTCTCTAATGATTAGTGATGTTGAGCATTCTTTCATGTGTTTGTTGGCAATCTGTATATCTTCCTTGGAGAAATGTCTATTTAGGTCTTCAGCCCATTTTTGGATTGGGTTGTTTGTTTTTTTGATATGTGAACATATTTTAACGTAAATAAATGTTCCGCTCTAATTTTACTCCTCAGATTTGCAAAATATTCCATTGAATGGGTTTACCACAGTATATTTTCACAAATACCCTATTTAGGTAGTTTCCATACTTTTTTCTTGCTGTAAACAATGCTTTTATGATTAGCCCAGAAGTAACTATTTTCATATATCTTGAATGATTGTCTTAAGATAACTATAAGAGGCATTGTGAGTTCAAAGAGGGTGCACATTTTCCTGTCTTTGGACACACCTTGCCTAATTGCTCTCCAGAAAGCTTGCCCCAACGTACACTCTCCTTATTCTTGCCAGTACTGGATGCTATCATTTAAAATTTCTAGATCAGTGGTTTTCACACTTATTTTTTCCTTTGTTTTCTCCCCTACTGATCAGGTAATAATATTTGCCAACCCTCTCTGCAGCTTCACCTTGCTTCCCAAGCAGCCTGCATACTTGGAAAACCCAGGGTCAAGGTGATTTGAAAGTAAGTTTTTTTGTTTCTTTGTGTGTTTGTTTTTAATTTATTTTTGCTGTGCCGGGTCTTAGCTGCGGCACATGGGATCTTTAGTTGCAGCATGTGGGCTTCTTAGTTGCGGCATGCATGCGGGATCTAGTTCCCTGACCCGGGATCAAACCCGGGACCCCTGCATTGGGAGCGGGGAGCCTTATCCACTGGACCACCAGGGAAGTCCCAGTTTGAAAGCAAGTTGCTTCCCTTGTCATCTCTAGGCCTTTGAACCTGGAAACTGCTGCCAGGCAGAATCTGAGGCGGAGAGGCCACCTTTACCTTTATCTTGTTATCACTTATTCTGGTAAGCTCCTGTGCACGGCCTTCAAGGCTGCCCAATGTCAGCACCTCCATACCAGGCTTCAGGCACCTAAGAAAAATTAACCCTGAGACCAGGCTTGTGCCAACAGCGCTACAACGCCATGAGGGGCCAACACGACATGCCAGCCACTCCAGTGGTACTTCTGGGACACAGAGGACCTCTGGGACAACGGAGGCTACCCCGCCTGCCCTGGGGGCACAAGGCCACATGCCTTGTCAGCAAATGCAGTGTCAAGCTGCTCTTTCTGACCTCGGCAGTGCTGGACCTAGGTAGCTGGGATGTCGCAGAGCCTAGAGGAATCTGCAGAATGAGACCCCAGCCTGTTGCGAGTGGACCCTGCCTTGCCCTTTCCAGGTTCCCAAACCCCCAAGGCCCTGGGGGTACTTCTAACTCTTACTGGGAGATCTGGGGTGAACAGGGCTGGAACTCGGGGAGCAGGACTGATGAGCTCTCTTTGGGGATGAGGGAAAACCAAGGACCCTGCAGGGGAGAGGGGCTTCTCAGACACTCTGGCTTTTCTTCTAGGCCTGGACTCTTTGACCGAAGAGACAGAAGGACATCATGAGGCCATTAGACCATCGAGGCATCAGGAAAACATGGCTGGCCCCTGGGAGGGTCCCTGCAGAGGTGGTGGGCTTTGGAAATGTCTCTATCTCACAGGTAACAGCTACAAGACCATAACTCCTGATTCTCTTCCCCAAGCTCCTAAGTCCCCCTGCATCTTCATGCCTCGGGTGCGGCACCTCCATCCTTTCAGGTGCTCGTGCCCCAAACCTCAGAGCCATCTCTGACTTCAGTCTCACGCTCACACCCCACATCCTATCTGCCAGCAAATCCTATCGGCTTCAGATTCCCAATCTCACCATTTCTCAGTTTTATTGTTTCAACCACTGTGGTCCAAATCACTGATGTCTCTTGCCTGGATTGTTGCAGATACTTCCTAACTGGTCTCCCCTGCTTCTGCCTTGCCTGGAGTTGCCACGTATAGCTGCACGAGTTGTGCACTGCACAAGTGCTGGCAGCACTGTTTGCGTTAACTGTAATGTGAATGGCAGTTCACTCTGTGCAGCTGAGTAATGTAGCAACTCTACCCTCAGACTCCAAAATCAATTCACTCTGCAGCCAGAAGGATCATTTCAGAACAGAAGGCACATCATGTTACCCCTTAGCTCAAAAGTCTCCAGTGGTTTCCTAACTCTCTTGGAACACAATTCTTAAAATGGTCTACAAGTGCCTAAATGAATTGTTCCCAAACAGAGCTAATACCGCCCCACTGGTGGGTATTTGGCAATGTGTGGGGATGTTCTTTGGTTGTCTCAATGCCTTGGAGGGAGGGTCAGAGGTGCTGAACTACTCGCAATGCACAGGACAGTCCTACATGATGAATGACTGTCTTGCCAAACATGCCAATAGCGTCCTCTGACCTTATCTACTTCCCTCTCTCTCTTTCACTCAGTTCCAGGCCCACTAATCTTTCTGCTGTGCCCTCAAAACAGCAATCTTACTCTGCCTTGGGGCCCTGGCGCATGCTTTCCCCTCTCTAAATGTCGAACTCCTATGAGTGAGAATCTAAGAGGGGCTGATTCTAGTGTTGAATGTGGCTAAGAGTCTCCCTCCTCTCTCAGCCTTCGTTCTGAGCTCCTGCTGCAAGCAGATGTCTGCCCAGATGACCATCACCTCCATCCCTCCCCAAGCCATGGAAGGGAACAATATCACCCTATCTGTCCAGGGGCACCCTTTGAATCACATCTCCTACAACTGGTTCTGAGGAGCAACCACTTCCCAGGATACCCGGATCCTTAATTTTAAATTCACCAACCATGGCCACACTCCAGGACCAGCCCACACCAGCCGGGAGACGGGCAGTGCTGGTGGTTCCCTGACCATCACTGATGTGCGAGTGTCAGATGACGGAATCTACACCCTGCAGCTCATCTCTGTGGATGGGACCAGTGGCCATTATGCTATGCTACTTGTCTCTAGTAAGGGCATTCCTGGCGGTGGCAGTGGGTGTGGGAGTGCTCTCTGGTGGCACAACTGGCAATTGTAAGCATTTATTAAGCGCTTTCTGTGTACCTGATGCTATTCTATACCCTCTGGAAGTAGGAGGTCATGGCCCCTCACTACAACTTTTAGACTAGATTATGAACAGGGAAATTGAGGTTCAAGGATGCTTAACAACATGGCCAGTGGCACCTGTGGAGCTGGGATTTGAACCCAGTCTCTGCTTAACCCTAAAGCCCGTGTTTTTGAGTACTGCCTCAAAGTGTTATTACACATAAGTAATATAATATTACACCCTCTCCTTTATTAAGGTAACACACTCTTAACATGTTCTTTTTCTGAGGAATTATTTTGTATCATTCCCTGTACTAATACTTAATTTTACATAATTATCACATAAAATCCTTTATATACAACATATAAAGAGTTCCCACAAGTTAACAAAAGGGAAAACGCTTCAATAGAAAAAGGAAGTGTAAGATTTGGATAAATGGTCTGTAGAGGAAGAAATATAAATGGTCAATGATGCTATGAAATGATGCTCAATTTCACTAATAATAAAGGAAATACAAAATAAAGCAAGATACAATTCCTCACCCACAAGGCTGTTAAAATTTTTTTCCAGCTTTATTGAGGTATAATTGACATATATGACAATATGACAGAGGCGTTGTGAGATGATTACCACAATCAAGTTAATTAACATATCCATAACACGACACATTAACACATAGATGCCTTGTGTGTGTGTGTGTGTGTATGTGGTGAAACATTTAAGATCTATTCTCTCAGCAAATTTCAAGTATACAATACAATATTATTAACTATATTCCCTATGCTGCAATTCAATCCCAGGAAATTATTCGTCCTAAAACTGAAAGTTTGTACCCTTTGACCAGCATCTCCCTATTTCCCCCACTTCCTCAGCCCTTGACAACCACCATGCTATTCCCTGGTTCTATGAGTTTGTCTATTTTAAATTCCACATATAAGTGAGATCATACAGTATTTGTCTTTCTGTGTCTGGCTTATTCCACTTGACATAATGTCCCCCAGGTTCATACATGTTGTCACAAATGTGAGGATTTCCTTCTTTTTTATGGTTGAATATCCCAGTGTGTGTGTGTGTGTATATATATATATGTATATATATATACACACACACACCACATTTTATTTATCCATCCATCCCTTTCCATACCTAAGCTGTTGTGAATAATGCTGCAATGAACATGGGCACAGATAACTCTTCAAGATTGTGATTTCATTTTCTTTGGATAGATACCCAGAAGTGGGATTGCTGGATCATATGGTGGTTCTATTTTAAATGTTTTGGGGAGACTCCATACTATTTTCTATAATGGTTGAACCAATTTACATTCTCACCAACAGTGTGCAAGGGTCCCCTTTTATCCACACTCTCCCTGACACTTTTTATCTCTTTTCTTTTTGATAATAAGGGCTGTTAAAAAATTTTAAGGTGTGGAAATAGACTCATAGACATAGAGGCCAAGGGGTGGGGGGAGGGAGAGGGATGGACTGGGAGTTTGGGGTTTGTAGATGCAAAATATTACATTTAGAATGGATAAACAACAAGGTCCTAATGTGTAGCACAGGGAACTATACTCAAGATCCTGTGATAAACCATAATGGAAAAAAATATTTAAAAATAATGTATATATATGTATAACTGAGTCACTTTGCTGTACAGCAGAGATTGGCACACCATTGTAAATCAACTATACTTCAAATAAAATTAAAAAAAAATTTTAAGTGTGATACCAGTCAATGTTGTCAGGGGCGTGGGAAGTGAGCACTCCCAGGCATGATTGATGAGGGTGTAGGGGAGCTTATAAAAATTGCAAAAATTAAAAAGAATACAAAGAGTGTCCATATATCCTTCACCTAGACTCACCTATTGTTAATACTTACCCCCATTTACTCTATCATTTGTGCTCTCTGTCTCTCTGTCTCTGTCTCTCCCCTTCCCCAGACTCCATCTAAAAGTAAGTTACAAACATCATGACCCTTCACCCCTAAATACTTCAGTGTGTATTCCCTAAGAACAGGGATATTCTCTTACATAAGCACACTTATGGACTTCATAACTTTACCGGGATGCAATACTTTTATCTAATAGCCCATCCATATTCCAACTTTGTCCATCAACACAATAAAGTCCTTTTTAGCATATTTCACCCCATCCAGTACAGGAGTACAGGACCCAGTCTACAGTCAGGTACTGCATTTTGTGTCTCCTCTCTTTAGCCTCCGTTAATCTGGAACTTTTCCACAGCCTCTCTTGTTTTTAAAATTGAAGTATAGGTGATTTACAATGTTGTGTTAATTTCTGCTGTACAGCAAGGTGATTCAAAGTGTGTATATATATATTCTTTTTAATATTCTTTTCCGTTATGGTTTATCACAGGATATTGCAAATAGTTTCCTGTGCTATACAATAGGACCTTGTTGTTTATCCATTCTACATATAATAGTTTGCATCTGCTAACCCTAAACTCCCATCCCTCCCCCACTCCCCTCTCCCTTGACAACCACAGTCTATTCTCTATGTCTGTGAGTCTGTTTCTTTTTCGTACATAAGTTCATTTGTGTCATATTTTAGCTGTTATGTATAAGTGATATCATATGGTATTTATCTTTCTCTTTCTGACTTACTGCATTTAGTATGATAATCTCTAGTTCCATCCATATTGCTGCAAATGACATTATTTGTTCTTTTTTATGGCTGAGTAATATTCCATCGTATATATGTACTACATCTTCTTTATCCATTCATAGGTCGATGGACTTTTAGGTTGTTTCCATGTCTTGGTTATTGTGAATAGTGCTGTTTTGAACATAGGGGTGCGTGTATCTTTTTGAATTATAGTTTTGTCTGGATATATGCCCAGGAGTGGGATTGCTGGATCATACGGTAATTCTATTTTTAGTGTTTTGAGGAACCTCCATACTGTTTTCCATAGTGGCTGCACCAACTTACATTTCTACACATCATTATCAGAAGAGTGACAGTGCCCTGGTTCCTCGGGGAGAGAACAACAAGAAGCTAGAGGGTTCCCTTTTCTCCATACCTCTCCAGCATTTATTATTTGTACACTTTTTAATGATGGTCATTCTGACTGGTGTGAGGTGGTACCTCATTGTAGTTTTGATTAGCATTTCTCTAATAATTAGCGATGTTGAGCATCTTTTCATGTGCCTGTTGGCCATCTGTATGTCTTCTTTGGAGAAATTTCTATTTAGGTCTTCTGCCCCACAGCCTCTCTTCATCTTTAATTGACATTTTTGAAGAACATACATACCCCTTTACAAAATAGAAAATTTCTCATTTTGTGTGTGTCCAATGTTTCCTCGTGATTAGATTGCAGCGGAGCATTCTTGATCTTGAATACTACATGAGTGATGCTGTACTCTTCTCAGGGCATGTCCATCTGTCCATCATTGTTGATGTAATTTTGATCACCCAGTCAAGGTTTTGCCCACTTACACCACTGTATGAGTACTGTATTCTTTTTCCTCCCTTGCCACAAAAAAGCATTCTGTGGAAAGACACTTTAAGACCATATCCTATCCCTAATCAAAATTCCCTCCGGGATTTATCATCTACTGATGATTCTTTTTTTTTTTTTAAATTAATTAATTAATTAATTTATTTTTGGCTCTGTTGGGTCTTCGTTTCCGTGCAAGGGCTTTCTCTAGTTGTGGCGAGTGGGGACCACTCTTCATCGCCGTGTGCAGGCCTCTCGCTATCGCGGCCTCTCTTGTTGCGGAGCACAGGCTCCAGACGCGCAGGCTCAGTAGTTGTGGCTCACGGGCCTAGTTGCTCCGCGGCATGTGGGATCCTCCCAGGCCAGGGCTCGAACCCGTGTCCCCTGCATTGGCAGGCAGATTCTCAACCACTGCGCCACCAGGGAAGCCCCCACTGATGATTCTTGCTTTGGAGGTGTTTACTAGGAGGGTTGCAAAGATGGTTTTCTAAGTCCAGCACTCTCTCCACATTGACCAGTCAGCACTTGGAATTCTGTAAGCAAGAGCCCTCTCCCCCTCTTTCCTATCTATCATCTATCATCTCTCTCTCTCTCTCTCTTTCTCTCTCTCTCCTTATCTTACATCTACCTACCTTCCTACCTACTCATCTGTCTGTGTGTCTACCTACCTTTGTATCATCAATCTAAATCTATCTGTCCATCTAATCTATCTATCTGTGTCTATCTGTCTCCATCCTACCTATCTATGCATCCTATCTATCTATCATCTATCTATGTATCTATCCATCCTATCTATCTATCTATCCATCTATCATCTATGTATCTATGTATCTATGTATGTATCTATGTATCTATCTACCTATCTATCCATCCTATCTATCTATCTATCTATCTATCTATCTATCTATCTATCTATCTATCTATCTATCTATCTACCTGTCTTTCCATCCTATCTATCTACCTAACTATCCATCTATCTATGTATGTATCTATGTATCTGTCTATCTACCTATCTATCCATCCTATCTATCTATCTATCTGTCTGTCTGTCTGTCTGTCTGTCTGTCTATCTATCTATCTATCTATCTATCTATCTATCTATCTATCTATCTATCTATCTATCTATCTATCTATCTATCCATCCATCCTATCCATCTATCTATCTATCTATCTATCTATCTATCTATCTATCTATCTATCTATCTATCTATCTATCTATCTATCTACCTATCTATCCATCCTGTCTGTCTGTCTGTCTGTCTGTCTGTCTGTCTGTCTGTCTATCTATCTATCTATCTATCTATCTATCTATCTATCTATCTATGTATCTATCTACCTATCTATCCATCCTATCTATCTATCCATTCTATCTATCTATCCATCTATCTTTATCTATCTATCCATCCATCCGTCTAATCTCTCTCTCTCTCTATTACTATCATCTCTATCTATCATCAGTATGGACTCATGAATTTCTATTTTTAATAGTTTATAACTCATCACTGTATTTAATATTTTGGTGCTTAAAATATTCTAGATTTGGCCAGTAGGAGCCTCTTTAATATTTCTTGTGTCATGCTCCCCCCCCACCCGTTTTAGCACCTCTTTCGTTTCTGGCATAAGATATTTCAGGCTCATGTCCATATCCTGCTTCAGTCCTCGATCAGCCATTTTGCGGGGAGGAGCCCTGGTTCCTTTTAGTGGAGAATGGCATCAGGGTGTACTCATTACTACTGGGATGTCTTTCTTTCTAGGACATTTTGGAGAACAGAGCTAGGAAATATATGCATGTACACACACATACATACACATATACACACCTATACGCATACATTATATACAAGTGCACTTATGCATACATATACACAAAATTATGCATATTTTCAAAATCATGAGTTTACAACAATACCTCAAGTTCCAGGTTCCTTCTTACCTTCCCCCATTCCATATTTGTATGTTTCTTCTTCCACAGTGAGAATGCTGGCTCCCAACAATATTAACACATTTTCTTATTTGCTCAATATAATAATTTTCTCATTATAATACATCTAAAATATTTTTGAATTGCTTCACCTATACCACTACAAAAAAGTCCTACTAAAAAGAGTTCTGAATTTATTTGCAGTTCCCCTGCCAAAAAGTGTGTGTATATAGTCAAATAATATATTCGCAAATTACTTGGGTGGTCTCTCCCCCCACTTCCTCCCTTTCTTTCTCCTCAGTATGATTTTGATATTCATTTGAAATACAACTAAGTTTATTTGTTTTAGTTTGCTTTTCAGTTTTATTTCTCCCTCTTCCAATTCTTATGGATTTAGTATCTTGAATATATAGAATAGTAACATGATTCCAGAGGTCAACACTACACATAAAGATGTACCCAGAGAACTGTCCCTCCCTCCCAAACCTTTTCCACCTTTATGGGTAACCAACTTCATTGTCTTCTGGTTTGTCTTTCCTATTTTTTTTTTTGTAAAAATAAGCAGATATGTGTATGTTTCTTATTGTCTCATTTTTCTTAAACAGCAGATAGTATACTATAAATGTTCTTTGTATTATAAATGTTCTTTGTATTTTGCTTTTTTTCACTTTACAGAATTTCTGGGAAATTACTCCATGTCAGTTCATAGAGCTCTTCCTCATTTTTTTTCCTCATTTTTTAAATAGCTGCATAGTACTCCCTTGTGTAGAGGTACCATAATTTATTCAACTGCTGTCCTATGCTTGGGCATTTAGGTAGTTTCCAACATTTGGCAATGATAATGTTGTAACAAATAACCTTCTGCACATGTGTTTTCACATTGTTGCAAGTGTTTCTTCAGGCTAACCTCCTAGGAGTAGGATTGCTGGTTTGAAAAGTTAATGCAAAATAACAAGCATTGGTGAGGATGTGGAGAAAAGGAGCCCTTGTGCACTGTTGGTGGGAATGTGAATTGGTGTAGCCGCTATGGAAAATAATATGGAGTTGCCTAAAAAAATTAAAAATAGAACTACCATATGATCCAGTAATTCCACTTCTGGGTATTTATCCAAAGAAAACAAAAACACTAACTCAAAAAGATATATGCACCCCCATGTTCATTGCAGCATTATTTACAATAGCCGAGATATGGAAACAACCTGTGTCCATCGATGGATGAATGAGTAAAGAAAATGTGATATATATGGAATATTATTCAGCCATAAAAAAGAAGGAAATCTTGCCGTTTGTGACAATGTGGATAGACCTTGAGGGCATTATGCTAAGTGAAATAAATCAGACAGAGACAGACAAATACCATATGATCTCATCTATATGTAGAATCTGTTGTGGTCCGAGCGCGGGTTGGAAAAGAATTTCCAAACACGAAGTATTTTAGAAAAGAGTGAGTTTATTGAGAACAAAGAACAGAGTTAGTGAGGGGCGCTGCAAATACAGCGGGCTGACTTCCTGATAGACCAGGGCCTAGTAACCAACTTATATAGCCTCAAGACAAAGACAATTCCTGCTGGCAGGATGGCATTAGGTGGTTGGTCAGGATGCTACAAGGTTGCTACATGGTGAATATTTTACCTACTATGGAGTCGGGGGCTGTCCCGTTTAGATTAGGAGAGCCCACGGCAACAGTTGCTATGGGGGCTTCGTTAATTCCGGAGTTTTTGTCCTGTGTCCTTGATGTAGGGTGTCCTTGATATAGGGCTCCACAGAATCTAAAAAAATTTTTTTCAAGCTGAGCTACAGATATAGAGAACAGACTGGTGGTTGCCAGAGGTGAGGCGTGGGGTGGGCGAAATGGGTGAAGGTGGTCAAAAGGTACAAACTTCCAACCGAAAATAAATAAGGCATGGGGATGTAATGTACAGCATGATGACTGTAGTTAATAATACTGCATTGCATATTTGAAAGTTGCTAAGAAAGTAGATCTTAAAAGTTCTCATTGGGGCTTCCCTCGTGGCGCAGTGGTTGAGAATCTGCCTGCTAATGCAGGGGACATGGGTTCGAGCCCTGGTCTGGGAAGATCCCACATGCCGTAGAACAGCTGGGCCCGTGAGCCACAATTACTGAGCCTGCGCATCTGGAGCCTGTGCTCCGCAACAAGAGAGGCCGCGATAATGAGAGGCCCGTGCACCGCGATGAAGAGTGGCCCCCGCTTGCCACAACTAGAGAAAGCCCTCGCACAGAAACGAAGACCCAACACAGCCATAAATAAATAAATAAATAAATAAAATATAAAAAAAAAAAAAGAAAGAAAAAAAGTCTTTAAAAAAAAAAAAAAGTTCTCATCACCAGGAAAAAAAAGCTTTGGAACTATTGTGGTGATCATTTCACAATATATGCAAATATCGACCCTTATGGTATTGAGTTCTTCCATATTCTTGCTAATTTTTCTGTCTAGGTGTCCTGTCAGTTGTTGGGAGTGGTGCTGAAATATCAAATTATAATTGTGGATTTATCTACTTCTCATTTCAATTCTATCAACTTTTTCTTCACATATTTTGCAGCTCTGCTGTTTAGTGTGTACACAGTTACAGTTGCTATGTCTTCTTGGTGGGTCAACTCTTTTATTATTTTGTGATGTCCCTCTCTGTCCCTGGTAATTTTCTTAACTCTGAAGTCAACTTTATTTGATATTAATATAGCCAATCTTCCTTTCTTTTTTTCCCCCTTGTGATGAGAGCTCTTAGGATTTACTCTCTTTACTACTTTCATGTGTAACATACAACAATGTTAATTATATTTATCATGTTGTACATTACATCCCTAGCACTTACTTATTTTACCATTGGAAGTTTGTACCTTACTCCTGCTTTCTTTTGAATAACGTTTGCATGTTATTTCTTTTCCCATCTTTTTATTTTCAAAAGGATTATATTTGATTATATTTGAAATGAGTTTCTTATAGATATTATAGAAATGGCCCGTTTTAAAAATCCAGTCCTCATTGGAAATGGACTCTTTTTAGTTTTCCCTTTTACAAACAATGCTGCCCAGGATATCTTTATAGCTAATTCTTTGCACACGTTTTCATTTCAAAAGTGGAACCACCAGGTCAAAAGGTATATATGTTTTAAAGTTTTTGATCTGTATTGCCAGAGAGAGGTTTTTACTCATTTATAATCTAGGTATTAAGAGTCTTCACCTCCGAAGCAGGTCCTCAGGGTGACCCACAACACCTGAAATTAGATGCAAATACATGTGCGTGTGTTTTCTGGGGGGAGGATTGGGATCCCCAGACATTTAAGAACCACTGCAGTGGAGTGAGTGAGTCCTTGTCATGTGTCTATGAGTGTGTGTGTGCTTCCATTAGAGGCTGGCACCAGGCATGTTTATCTTGGGACCAGCAAAGCCAGCAGTGGGGTGTTTCCAAGGCCCCAGGGTATTTTCTGCTCCTGATAATTCCTGGAGCTTCAGGACCCCTCCTGACTTGTCACCCTCTGTTTCTCTTTTCTCCTCCCCAGAGAAGCTGCAGCAGCCCTGGATGGCAGCCAGAACCTGGCCCCCGTGGAGCATGTGGACTCCTTGAATTTGACGTGCATTTCCCCAAACAACGATGTGACAGTCTGGTGGTTTCAAAACCTCGAGGTGATTCAGGAAGGAGATGGACCAGCAATCTCCAGGGATGGCAGGGCCTTCACCATCCCCACAGTCACACGAAATAACTCTGGCACCCAGCACTGTGAGGCCAGGAACCACCTGGGATCCAGGCTCAGTGAAACCCTCATGGTTGACATGGCCTGTGAGTCTGGGTTTCCCTGCCCCATAACAGACCCACCTCTGACCCACACAGTACCTCCCGCTCAACCGTCCACTGGTTCATCCACTGTTAATAGCTTAGAGCAGGGGCTCTACAGACTGCCTGGGTTCAAATCCTGGCTCTGCTATTTCTCAGCTGGGTGACTTTGGGCAAGTTACTTCATCTCTCTGTGTGCCTCAGTTTCCTCATCTGCAAAGTGGGAATCACAATAGTATCTATCTCTTTGGGTCATTGTGAGGATTAAATGAGTTAGTTCATATTAAGAACTTAGAACAGTGCCTGGCACCTAAGTGCTCATGAGGTGCTTATATTAACATTCTACAAGTTCATTCATCATTTATGTATTTAACAGGTGTTTATCGAGCCTTTACCATGTACCCATTTAGGGACTTTCAGACTAGCCCTATCTCAGGTCCAAAGTCAGGTGGAGGTCACAGGACTCCAATCTCCCAGAAATTCCAGACCCCAAACCATAAACATTTGCAGAACTGAAAGAATTTTCAGAGAGCCTTCATTTTACAAACAAGGAAACCAAGGATAAGAAAGGGTAGTGAATAACAAAACAAAAAAAAAAAAAAGAAAGGGGAGGATCTTGCCCGAGATCTCATAGTGTCAGGAGTAAAGATGGGAACTTGAATCCAGTTCCCTCTCTCTCTCTCTTTCCCCTCCCCTTCTCTTGAAAACTATATTACGAGCTCCCACTGTGTGCCATGTATGCTGAATGTTATTTGAGTCCAAGCGGTGAACAGACAAGCATCCCTGTCCTCATGGAGCTGACATTCTACAAGGGGCAATGAGGGACACAAGACACAACCGTGATGAGACTAGTGCAATAGTTTGTTCGTTCATTCATTCATTCATTCGTTCACTGGGCAAACCTTTATGTTGTATTACTGCGTGCCCTCCTCAACGTGCGGGGTTTCCAGCTCTGAGCTAAGTGTCCCAATTAGGACACTTTTCTCTTGGTACAGACGGCCCTGCCACCCCCACCATGACCTCTCCAGACTCAGATTTTGTGACCGGTTCTAACCCCACCCTGATCTGCCTGGCCATCTCCCAAGCCCCTGCACAATACACTTGGAGCATCAGTGGGGTCCCCAGGGCTGAGGGCCAGACCCTTTTCATTTCCAGTCTCTCCAGGGCACGCTCGGGCATCTGTACCTGCAAGGCTTCAGACTCTAAGTCCAGCTTGCACAGCAGTGTGGACACCAACATCACTGTCACAGGTATTGCTATGGTCTGAATGTCCATCCCACACCTCAAAAAAAAATTCCTATGTTGAAATCCTAACCCACAAGGTGATGGTATTAGGAGGTGGGACCTTTGGGAGGTGATTAGGTCATGAGGATGGACCCACATGAGTGGGATTAGTGCATTTATAAAAGAGGCTCCAGAGAGCTCCCTAGTCCCTTCCACCATGTGAGGACCCAGTGAGAACCAGGGAGAACGTCTTCACTGGAACCTGACCATGTTGGCATCTGATCTTGGACTTCCAGCCTCCGGAACCGTGAGATATAAATTTCTGTTGTTTATAAGCCACCCAGTGTGTGTTTTGTTATAACAGCACAAATGGACTAAGGTATGAAGCCAGGGTTGAGGGTTATTAGTTAAAGGTGAAATCTCCAAAATTAAAAAAAGAAAAAGAAATCAAGAGAAAAACCATTCCTTGCCCCAGGACTTTGTTAATAGAGTTTTGTTTGTTTGTTTTGTTAATGTTTTTAGGATTCTTTTCTTGGCTGTTCCACTTACCGATATATTCAGCAAGATTTCTCTAACCCATATTATACAAAATACTTTTTTTTTTGGTTTTTATAAATTTATTTATTTATTATTTATTTTTGGCTGCATTGGGTCTTTGTTGCTGCGTGCGGCTTTCTCTAGTTGCGGCTAGCGGGGGCTACTCTTCATTGCGGTGTGCAGGCTTCTCATTGCAGTGGCTTCTCTTGTTGTGGAGCTCGGGCTGTAGGCCTGTGGGCTTCAGTAGTTGTGGCATGTGGGCTCAGTAGTTGTGGCTTACAGGCTCTAGAGCGCAGGCTCGGTAGTTGTGGCGCGCAGGCTTAGTTGCTCCGTGGCATGTGGGATCTTCCCGGACCAGGGCTCGAACATATGTCCCCTGCATTGTCAGGCGGATTCTTAACCGCTGCGCCACCAGGGAAGCCCCAAAATACGTTTTTACATTCTTAATCCAACAAAGCGACTTGTAATTGGTAGGGGCTGCTTTTTAAAAATATCATATGCCACCTTTTCATATTTTGAGTAAATTGCACAGTAATTGTAGAAAAGGTAAAGTAGGCAGTGGAGCTTCCCAGAGACAACTACATAGCTCCTATAATCCCCCTATTTTCATATCTACATTCAAATATATGTAGCTTTAAACAAAAATAGTATCATACTCTACTTACCATTTTAATTTGTTTTTAAACTTTAATCTTCTAATCTTCAATATCCATCTATGTTAATTAATATAGAGCCACATGACATCCTACATTTGGATTCTTTCTTTTCATTTTATTTTATTTTATTTTTGCCCACACCGTGCAGCTTGTGGGATCTTAGTTCCCCAACCAAGGACTGAACCCGGGTCCTCAGCAGTGAAAGCTTGGAGTCCTAACCACTGGACCACCAGGAAATTCTCTGGACTGTTTCTTTATTGAACACATACTGTATATTCAGTGCGAAAATAATTAGACAATGGAGATACTTTTTTAAAGGAAATGAAAATGGAGGAAAACCCTACTATTCCAGAGGTGACCACTGCTGGTACTTTGGTATATCATCTGACAGATTCTTTCCCTGTTCCTATTCCTATAAATTAATAAAGACACGTGCATTTTCTGCTACAAAAGGAGAGTGTACTATGCATACTGTTTTGCAACCAGCTTTTTTAGTTTAACAAAATTTCATGAATGCTGCTTTAGAACAATACAGATTGATGTGCAGTGCAGCTTTTATATACTATGTGTATTTCCTTAATGGGTAGGGGGTAACCAGCTCGGCCAGCATCCAGCGATGGACCAGACAGGCCACCCTTGTGGGATTTGTCTGGTCTTTCTTTTCCCATTTGTGTGACAAAATCATCTAACTCCAGAGTCTGAAAGGGCCATTCCAGCCCTAAGATTCAAGGCTGCTCTGCTTGACCTCCAATTTCATGTTTATTCAGTGTTTTAAAATTTCCAGAAATGTTTCATCTCTGAGAGAGCACACTCTAATCTCTTAAAAATATATTTATGGGCTTCCCTGGTGGCGCAGTGGTTGAGAATCCGCCTGCCAATGCAGGGGACACGGGTTCGAGCCCTGGTCTGGGAAGATCCCACATGCCGCGGAGCAACTGGGCCCGTGAGCCACAATTACTGAGCCTGCGCGTCTGGAGCCTGTGCTCTGCAACAAGAGAGGCCGTGATAGTGAGAGGCCTGCGCACCGCGATGAAGAGTGGCCCCTGCTCGCCGCAACTAGAGAAAGCCCTCGCACAGAAACGAAGACCCAACACAGCCAAAAATAAGTAAATAAATAAAATAAATTTAAAAAATATATATATTTATATAAAATCAAGAAGGCATCACATCAGGTTATCTGGCCTCCACCTTCTTTGTGGGGTGAGGTTGACCATTGTACCACACGAGAAGACCAGAATTTACCAGGAGCAGATTTATCTTATTTCCAGATTTTAAAAAAACGTTGGTATCAGAGTCATTTGGGGATGAATAATTTTTCTTCTCACTTGCACTTTCACCTTCTGAGATCCTTCATTTATTTGTATGTCGTGGTTGTGACTTAGGAGTGTCAAAGGATGTCATTTCACAACGCATCTCAGCATCCGTGTGGTTCAGAGAAGACACAGAGGATGCATCTCAGCTGTGTGGAAAGTCACCCTGGGTGTGATGTCAATCACGGAGGAAGGAAAGGGGCATCTCTGAGCCTCAGTTTCCTCATTAACAAAAAGGCGATTTTAATAGCCCTGATCTCATAGGGTTGTTACGAGGGTCAAACAAGGTCACACGTATAAAGTATTTAGTACAAAGTATGTACTCGATATATGAAAGGTCTTCTTATTGCTTGCTCAGTTTTATCACCTGTAAAATGGGGTTAAAACCCATCCCTCCTGAAGTATAGGTGTGAGGATTAAATCAGATTATATCTGTAAAGCACTTAGCACTGAGCCTGGGGTATATCTGGTATTCCAGAAGTGTTTATTTATTAAGTAAGTATATAGAAGGGATGATCAATGGATGGATTGGTGGGTGAATGAATGAATGAATGAATAGATGTGTTACTGTACGAGGTCATATGGACCCCCACTTGGGCTCTAACCAGGCTGAGACCCCCGCCTCAGCGGGGAGGATTCTTTTTCCATTTGGGTTTGCACAGCCAAAAAAGGAAACCAAAGCTGAGATTAAAGCAGCACAAGCTTTATCCAACAGCCAGAGACTGGAGAAGCCAGAACTTAGTTCACAAATCAACTTCTTAACCTTAACGGTGAGAGGGATTTGCCTTTTTTTTTTTTTTAATGAATTTTATTTTATTTTAGTTTTTTAACATCTTTACTGGAGTATAATTGCTTTACAATGTTGTGTTAGTTTCTGTTGTATAACAAAGTGAATCAGCTATATGTATACATATGTCCCCATATCCCCTCCCTCTTGGGAGGGTGGGAGGGATTTGCTTTTAAGGAGTAAGGACAAGGCAGGGAGGAGTGAGACGAATGATGGGGAGGCATAGGCAGTAGTTTTCTGGGAAAGAGGCAGGGCTTTCCTGGAACGGGGGTGTTACCCCTTTACTGTCCCTTTTTGATCTCTGCCTTCTGGTCATGGCCGTTGGGGTAGGTGTGTCATTTAGTTTGCTAATGTAGTAAAATCAGCATAGAATGAGGCTCGGGTCTGTTGGATGTCAGACTCCTCACCATCTTACTTTCATCTGGTTCTGTGTTTTTGATTTTGTTTTTTTTAATTTTTATTAGAATATAGTTGCTTTACAATGCTGTGTTAGTTTCTGCCATACAGCAAAGTGAATCAGTTATACATATACATATATCCACTCATTTTTAGATTTCCTTCCCATTTAGGTCACCCCAGAGCATTGAGTAGAGTTCCCTGTGCTATAAGTAGGTTCTCATGAGTTATCTATTTTATACATAGTAGTGTATATACGTCAATCCCAATCTCCCACTTCATCCCAACCCCTCCCCACTTGGTCACCATAAGTTTGTTGTCTACATCTGTGACTTTATTTCTGCTTTGCAAATAATAACATCGCTTAGATGAATTTATTTGGTTCTATCTGGTTTTTGGTTTTCTCTTCCTATAGCTTCCTTTCTTTGTGTCCAGACCCAGTGACTTAAAGACATTATGTTAGTTCCTGTTCAAGGGAGGGGTAGGTGGGTTTTGAGCAAGGGTCTGGTGGCAACTCTGGCAACAGATGGATAGGAGCATGTATGGACCGCTGAGCAGATAGATAGATGGTGATGCTGGGCAGGCTGAATTAAATGTCCAGGTTTTTGTTCTACTCTTCCAGAAGAATTTGGCTGAGGAGCACAAAGGAAAAACACCTAGAGGCTGAGGTATAGAGAGAAACAAAGAAGCAGTTACTTAGGAAAGGAAAGCACGCACTCAGAGAAGAATGCCGGCGTCCTCGCCTGTGGGGAGCACCCGAGGGTCTTTCTGACCCCCCTTTTAATTTCATTTTAGTTCCTTGAATGGGTGGAGGTGTTTTCAGTTAGGAGTGGGGTATTCATTGTTGGGAGGATGGGGTGGGATCTTGATTGCACCTGGTTACATCAGCTTCCACTATTGCGGGTCTGGCTCCTGAAGCCACTGCACGTGAGCTCTAAGAGCCATTTACCCTTAAATTTTTCCTTCCTAGTCAAGCGCCGCACGTGGAAGGCTGTAGAGTGGTCATTTGCAGCCTGTGCATTTTTATTGCGCATGCTCGGCCATGCTCTGCAGGTTTTTATGGTCAGGGTTCCCTATTCAGGTGTCACAAAGTTTAATCAAAGTCTAATTTATGTTCTTGTTGCTGATGCCATCCCCTCCATGCTTCATGATCTTGTTCAGTGCAAAACAAGTAGGTGCTTTTGGTTTTTTGTCTAATGTCTATACATGAGGAGACTCTCCTTGGGCCCAGCCTGTTGCCAAAACCTGGCCCTGTTCACTGGTGCCGAACAGAAATGAGGAGACAAGAGTTTTGGGTGAAGTAGAAAAGAGTAGCTGTATTGCTTTGCCAGGCAAAGGGGGCCACAGTGGGCTAATGCCCTCAAAACTGTGTGTCCCACCCTGGAGGAGGTAGTGTTGCAGCAAAAATAGAAATGAAGTTTCCCCTCCCCTGAGAACAAGGAAAATAAAGGGAACAGTGAACAGGCTAGAGAAGAAACATAACCGGGCCTGAAAGAGTTAATCACTCCTAGTTTGTTGTTGTTTTTTTAAACTGTTACTAATCTGTAGTGTCTGCAACTAGATTTGTACTTCACAAAGCTAACCTATTACTCTTTAACACTATGTGAATTACATCCTGCACTCCCTTGTAGCAAATCACCCCTTGTAGCATTTGCATTTCAGAAAAAAGGTCGCAGACCTATAACACAGAGACAAACGGACCCAGTTACCGGGCTGCCTGACGCCAGCTGTGACTGTTTTGAAATAATGCAAGAAGAAGAAGAATGCAAGACCTTCACTACTTTGATCCTTATCATACACCCCTGATTTCAAGCCCCCCGTATAAAATCTTCTCCGATTCCCAGAGGTGGGGGGGGGCACAGTTCTTGAGGCGCTAGCCTGCTGTGTCTTCCCTTCTGCCTGGCAGAAAGATAAAGCCATCTCTTTCTTCCTCCAAAATCTCTGTCTCCGTACTTCCGGCATCAATGCACAGAGAAGCCGGGATTTCGGCAACAGTAGTGAGGAGTTTTCTAGTGTTCAAGAAGCAGGGCATGATCAGCTCGTGGACAATTCTCCGATTGGTTGGCATCAAAGTGAAGTTTCAAGCATCATCAACCTGGTTTCAGCCAGTCTGGGGTCTACGTGCTTGCGGCCGGCAGTTTTCAGCTGGTGGGGTCTGCTTCCTGTAACAACAACGTAGGAATGTGTCAGGCCTTTATCTCTATCTTTCAGGGAACTGGGAGTTTGGTGATTCTGCAGTGTGGCTGGTTTAGTCTAATTTGTTACCAGTTCCCCAGCCAACAGCTATTTTTTGTTTCTGCATCTTTACATTTCTCAATCGTTAACTTTTTTTTTTTTTTTAGCTGCGTTGGGTCTTCGTTGATGGGGCTTTCTCTAGTTGCGGCGAGCGGGGGCTACTCTTCGTTGTGGTGCGCGGGCTTCTCATTGCGGTGACTTCTCTTGTTGCCGATCACGGACTCTAGGCGCGTGGGCTTCAGTAGTTGAGGTGCATGGGCTCAGTAGTTGTGGCACGCGGGCTCTATAGCGCAGGCTTCGTAGTTGTTGCACATGGGCTTAGTTGCTCCACGGCATGTGGGATCTTCCCGGACCAGGGATCGAACCTGTGTCCCCTGCATTGGCAGGCGGATTCTTAACTCCTGAGCCACCAGGGAAGTCCCCGCAATCATTAACTCTTGAGTCAGCCTTTTACTTCAAAGGACAAGGACACAGGGGCGTGTACATGGTTTCAAGTCGTATCTTTCTTGCCTCAGTGGGACGGTGGATTTGTGGGTAGGATGGAAAGGAGGGAGGGAGGAAGGGAGGGAGGAAGGAAAGGAAGGAAGGAAGGAAGGAAGGAAGGAAGGAAGGAAGGAAGGAAGGAAGGAAGGGAAGGAAGGAAGGAAGGAAGGAAGGGTGAACCATTGGGTGGATAGATGTATGAATGGCTGAGCTGGTGGGTAAATAGATGAACTTATGGACAGGTGATTGGGTGGACAGATTAGCCTATGATCTGTCAGGACTCAACATTTCTACCTCTTCCTAATTTTCCTGCAGAGACACTTCCCCAGCCCAGTGTCACAGCCAGTAACTTAGCCCCAGCGGAGCATGTGGAATCCAGCAGCCTGCACTGCTTCCCCCCAGGGAGCACTGTGGCCCTCCAGTGCTAAGTCAGCGGCCAGAATCTCTTCCCTGGAGGCTGCAGGGAGCTGTCCTCAGACCATAGGACACCGACTCTGCAGAACATCACGGGGAACAGCATGGGGCTCTGCCAGTGTGAGAGCTGGAACTGAGCCACCAGCAATATCAGCAACCCCATTCTCGTCAGAGTCATTTGTGAGTTGAGGGCCTTGCTAAAGGATGGGTGGGGGTACCCCAGAGCTGTGGCTGAGCAGTGAAGCAGGGGCTGAAGTCCAGCTGGTTCTGGTGGCCAAGTTGGTGGTGTCTGCCCTAAGGCAGGGGACTTTTATTATTTGCATAAAGGCCTCATATTGGTTGGGGGTCCTGTTTAAGTCTCCCCAGGCCAGAGGTACCCCGTCCCATTATGAGACATGTTACCGACTTCCCAGCAGCGGATCCAGCTGGGCATTTAGGAAAGCTTGCAAACCCCATGTGCAAGGACGTGAAACCCTAGCTCCACCAGCAATAAACAAACTCCACTGGGTGGGAGATTAACTCACGGATCTCTTTTCAGCACCCAAGTAGGTCCTCAGTAAATATGTGTTAAATGTATGAATTAATGAGCGTGTGGCCTTGGGGAAGTGGTTTTTGTACTCCGAGCCTCAGTTTCCCCATTGTTAAAATGGGAATGATAAAACCTACGCTGTAGGATTTGGTGGAGAGTCAAATGAATGAAAGCATTTACAGTACCTGAAAATGTATCTGGCACATTGTAGGAGCATGGTAAATGATAGCTGTTGTCATTGCTAATTAATGCATGATGTTTGATTGACTCTTAATTATTCAATAAATTGAAAATATTTAGAGGCTGACTGTGCACCAAAGCACTGTGTTAGGTCTGGGGTGTGCAACAGGAAACAAAGCAGATCCCTGGTCCTGTCCTCCTGGGGTTTCTAGTCCAGTGGAGGAGACAGACCTGTCCCAAGACAGTGGCAGCCCAGAGTGGGCAGGGCTGATATGGGGGAATCTAGGAGGCTGGAGGAAACCCAGCAGGGGTGCTTGACCAAGCCTGGGGGTCAAGGAAGGCTTCCTGGAAAAGAAGACCTGAAAGATGAATCTGGAAGAACCAGGTGACAAGGTTAGGCATAATAATGTTCTAGGTGGAGAGAGCAGCTTGTGCAAAGGTCCAGAGGCACAAAGTAGCAAGAGAGATCATGGAAATGCAGAAAAATAGGAGTAGAGGTGAATAGAGTGAAAGATGAGTCTGGAGACTCAGGGTTGTATCATGCAAGGTCTTGAAGTCCTTGCCAATGATTTGTTCTTTACCCCTAAAGGCACCGGAGAGCTTTGGAAGGGTTTTAAATAGAGGAGTGACATGGTCAGATTTGCATTTTAATATTTGCATTTAAATATTCTCTAGCCTGTCATGCTGAAGACGGATTGGGGGAAATGAAAAGGCCATTCCGGAGGCTCAGTAACAATTAGGAGGATAGATGATAAAGAATGAACCAGGGGGAGGACCACAGGGAGGGGATGGAGGTGATGCATCCTGAGGCACAAGGGAGGGAGGACTGATGAGACTTCTCCATCTCTGGCCTTAGTGATGGGATAGAGGGCGGTGCCACCTTCTGAGATGGGAAGCCAGAAGGAGAAGCAGCTTTTGAGGGAAGACACTGTTTTAAAATATAGTATGTTCATTTGGAAATTTGAGGTTCAGTAAGGCCAACAGATCTGGAGACAATTGCCATTGAAAAGATAGTTTGTTACAGTTCACAAAAGGAGGGGGCGCACTACACCACGAGGGCTACATGGGGAAGCACCAGGGTCAGCCAGGAGGCAGAGGAAACTGTGAGCAAGATTCTTTACTGCGGTTTCTGTAGGAAGAAATGGGGGAGACAGAGTAAGCAGGTTTAGGATTGGCTAGTTTGAGTAATCTCAGTGGGTTCTGGGGGCATAGAGGCTGTCCCTCGTTGTCTGGGACCTGCCCCAGGGTGGTTAGGGCACATAGATAGTAGCCTGGAGTGTGACAGATGATAAAGGAGGTGATTCAGGTGTGGGCTCTGGTTTGGTTGGTTTGCATTTGCAAAACTTGCTCGTGAGTAAGTTATTTAATATCTCTAGGAATTGGCTAGCCCTGGGAGGGGCAGTCCTCCCAGGATTCAAGTCCTCCCCCACCCCCCAAAAGCTCCAAGATGTCAAAGCATCAGAATATAACAAATAAAAGACATGGTTAATACGGACACCAAGTTCAGCGTTGGACCCGGTGAGCTTGGGGTGTTACGGAGACATCCAGCATCCAGCAGGTAGATGAGTGTGGAGCTTAGAAAGAGGAGTTGACTGGAGAAGTCAGTTTGGGACTCAACACACTGGGGGTGGTGATTTAAGCCTTAGGAGTGCATGAGATTGTCTTGAGCGGGGGTGTATAAAATGAGAAGGGTAGAAAGCCAAGGAGTGAGTCCCGGGGTCCACCAGACTCAGGGCTTCAGCGGAGGAAGAGGAGCCCACAGAGGGATTGACAGGGGGTGGTCAGGGGCAGGGAGTGGAGAGTAGTATCTGAGCAGCCAAGGGGGTGGGCTTGAGAGTTATTTAACCAACATGTGTTGAGCACCTACAGTGTGGCAGGCACTGTGCTAGGTGCTGGGGACACAGGAGTGACCACAACAGACAGAAGTCCATGCTCCATGGCACTGACATGCTAGTGGGAGGAGGAAGACAGTAAACAAATAAGCAAATAAAAATACAATGTCGGGTGGTGATTGGTGCAAGGACGAACCAAAGTGAGAGCAGAGAGAGTGGCAGAGAGTGGTCAGAAAAGTCTTTTGAAGAGAAGACCCGGAGGAAATGAGGGAGCATGCCACGTGGATATTTTGGGGGAGAGGAGATTGCAAATTCCAAGGCCTGGAGGTAGGCGTGTGCTTGGTGCCGTTTGAGAAGCAGCAAGGGGGTCAAGGGTGAATGAAGTAGAGTGAAGGGGGAGAGTGAAAGAGACGAGGTCTGCCTTCCCACAAAAGAGGTAATAGGGGCAGATAGCACAGGGCCTGTGGGCCGTTGGTGAAGGCTTTGGCTTTTACTCTGTGTGAGATGGGAGACAAGGAAGGGCTTTGTGCAGAGGAGGGATGACATGTGACTTAGGTCCGGGTAGGGACTGAACAGTGTCCCTCTGGCTGCTTGGGGGAGAATAGAGTGCAGAAAAGCAAGAGGAAAGCAGGGAGAAGAGGGACAATCAAGTCTCAAATGCTGTTGTCCACTGGATGGGGATGAAAAAGTGTCCTGGGGGGACAATGGCCCCACAGGCTCTGATGAGACAGACTTTCCTCTTCCCGGTGGCCTGACCCTCTCAATTCTCTGCAGATGGCCCAGACCCTCCCATGGTCAACCCTCCAGACCCAGAGGACAGGGTTGGCCAGCCCTCACCCTGTCCTGCTTTGCTGACTCAAAGCCCCCTGCCCAGTACCGTTGGGAGGCCGATGGGAAGTCAGGCCCTGCCACTCAGCACCTGGTCATCCCTGAGGTCTCCCTGGGCCAGGAGGGCAGGTATACCTGTGAAGCCTCCAACAGCATCACTCACCTTTGCAGCTCAGCCAGTGGAAAGATCCGGATCTCAGGTGGGTGTGGAGATGTCATGGTGACAATGGCTCAGGCTCTGTTGCCCTTATATAGGTGGTGTTGGGGTTTGTGTCAGCCATACACTATCTCAATAAAGCTGTATAACCCCTCCCCCAAAACTCAGTGGCTCAAGACAGTAAACATTGATTATGACTCACAAATCTGTGGGTGATTCTCCTGGACTTGACTGGATCACTCATGCATCTGTGGTCAGCCGTGGGTTGGGTAGGTGGCTCTGCTGATCTTGGCTGGGCTCTTTCACATGTTTGGGGGCTGGCTGGTGTAGGATGGCCTAGGCTCTTGGTATCTCATCCTCCAGCAGGCTAGCCTGGGCTTATTCTCATGCATAGGCAGGGGTTGGAGAGAGAAAGAGAGAGAGAGAGAGAGACAGACAGAGAGATGGGGCGGGGGGAGTATGGAGGGAGGGAGGGAGGAGGAGGTGGAGGAGAAGGAGAAGAAAAAGGAGGGGCAGGGAGAAGAAGGAGGGGAGGGAGGGAAGAGGGAAAAGAAGGAGGAGGAGGAGGAGAATAATACTAATCTAAGGTGAAAGCAGAAGCTGCCAGTTTTGAGGTCTATGCTCAGAATTTGCATCACTTCCCTTCTTCCCATTCTATTGGTCAAAGTAAATCACATGACCAGCTCATTCAAGAGGTAGGAGGAGCTGAAAAGTCACATTGCAAAGGGCATGTATTCAGGGAAGAGCCTAATGGGGACACCTTTGCAAGCAACCCACCAGAGGGCCATCATGGGAACAATGACTGCACGGTGTGTTGGTCTTACAGGATGCACCTGGGAAGCAGAGGAGCTGGGATTGCACCCCAGCCTGCCTCAAGGAAGTTGCTGCTTCCTGCACCAACCATCATTAGCTCCAGGTCATTCAAAGACAATGGCTGTTTGCTCATTGCTAAGACATCTCACAGGCATCCATGAGACCAACATGGTACAAACCAGTCTCTCCCCAACCTATTCCTTCTCTGTTCTTGATGTGTCTACTGTTCTAACATCCCCCGGATTCATCCTGGCCCTGGTCATCCATACAAGAATCACAAAAGCACAAAGGTCCCAGGCTCCTCCTAAATGCCTTGTACATACGAACTCATTCACTCCTCCTCACCACTCCGTCAGGGGGGGTACCATCGTTACCTCCACTTTACAGATGGAGAAAGCTGACTTCACAGAGGTGAAGTGACCTGCCAAGGCCACCGAACCTGTGAATGGTGAGGCTGGGATTGGAATTCTGGCTCTAGTCTCTATCTTTCATGCTCTTGGGAAGCCATGCTCATTTGTCCTTCCCACAGCGGCCACCTTGGTCCAAGCTACACAGGTCACATGTGTCACCTGGACACCTACAATAGCCTCTTCCTCACTGGTCTCCCTTTTCCATGGTGCCATCGTCCTGCCCTGCCCAACATCAACTCTGCAGCCAGAGTGAGCTCTTATTATTTTATTTTGTTTTATTTTCTAGGTAATATTTGATTTCTATTTAACTTTCTCTCTCAAGTTCTTTTTTTAAATTAATTTTTATTGGAGTGTAGTTGCTTTACAATGTTGTGTTACTTTCTGCTATACAGCAAAGTGAATCACCTATACAGAGTGAGCTTTTGAAAGTGCAAGTCGGTGGCCTTGCTCTCCTGCTTAGAGCCCTTACATGTGTTCCCATTGCTCTTAGGACACATTCAGAACACTCAGGTGACCACCAGAGCCTGATGTGGTCTGGTTCTGCAGGCCTTGGCAGCCTGTGACTCCACTCGGGTCTCTGCTCTCGAACTCCTCTGGTTGGAGCCCGCTGTGTTCTCCTCTTGCCTCATCACGTCACTTCTCATCTCTATTGCTCCCCTGCTGATAGATCCGGTCCAGGCTCACGGCTTTAAACACCACCCATATGCCGGTGAGTCCTGCATGTATATATCCAGCCTGGTCCTCTCGGTGAACTCCTGGCTCATATCTCCAGTTGTCTGCTTGACGCCTCCACTTGGAGGTCTGATAGGAATCTCCAATGCGGCGCAGCCCAATCTGCACCCCCTCACACTCCTCAAAACCCACTCTACCCACTTCTTCTCCATCTCATTGGATGGAAACTCCATCCTTGCAGATGTTCAGGTCATATATGGACTCCAACTTCTCTCCCTCCCCATGTCCAATCCCACTGGCTCTGCCCTGAAAATATATCCAGAACCATTTCTCACCTCCTCCGTGGCCTCCACCCTGCTCAAGCCACCACCATCTGCTGCGTGGCCCATGGCAGTCACCTCCTCATTGTTCCCCCAGTTTCCACTCTCGCCTCCTATAGTTTGCCCTTCACACCTCTAAACTCAACTCTTATCATCGCGGTGCGTGGGCCTCTCACCATCGCGGCCTCTCTTGTTGCGGAGCACAGGCTCCAGACGCGCAGGCTCAGCAATTGTGGCTCACGGGCCCAGTTGCTCCGTGGCATGTGGGATCCTCCCAGACCAGGGCTCGAACCCGTGTCCCCTGCATTGGCAGGCAGACCCTCAACCACTGCGCCACCAGGGAAGCCCAGATATTCTTTTTAGTGACATCTACCTTCACTAACCTATTTCAGATTCTAAACTAGCCCACTCTCCTGCTCCTCCTTGTCTCTTCTGCTCTGTGGTTCCTTTCCCTGACCCCTGCTCTTATCTCCTTCTAACACAGTAGATGGTTTACTTAATTATCATACTGATTTTTTTCTTAATACTTTACTTTTTAAAAAAAATTTTTATTGGCGTATAGTTGATTTACAATGTTGTGTTAGTTTCTGCTGTACAGCAAAGTGAATCAGCCATACATATACATATATCCACTCTTTTTTAGATTCTTTTCCCATATAGGTCATTACAGAGTATTGAGTAGAGTTCCCTGTGCTATACAGGGAACTCTATACAGTAGATCCTTATTATTTATCTATTTTATATATAGTAGTATGTATATGTCGATCCCAATCTCCCATTTATCCCTCTTCCCCTCCCCCCGGTAACCATAAGATTGGTTTTTACATCTTTAACTCTACTTCTGTTTTGTAACTCAGTTCATTTATACCATTTTTAAAAATAAATTTATTTATTTATTTTTATTTTTGGCTGCATTGGGTCTTCGTTGCTGCGCGTGGGGCTTCTCTTGCTGTGGAGCACAGGCTCTAGGTGCGTGGCTTCAGTAGTTGTGACTCATGGGCTCTAGAGCGCCGGCTCAGTAGCTGTGGCGCACGGGCTTAGTTGCTCCACGGCATGTGGGATCTTCCCAGACCAGGGCTCGAACCCGTGTCCCCTGCATTGGCAGGCGGATTCTTAACCGCTGTGCCACCAGGGAAGCCCCTTTTGTACCATTTTTTAAGATTCCACATATAAGCGGTATCATACGATATTTGTCCTCTTTCTGACTTCACTCAGTCAGACTGATATTTTTTATCATCAGTCTCCCTGTTAGATGGTCAGATCCATGAGGGCAAAGACCATGTTTGTCTTGTTGCCTGCTGTGTCCTCAGCGACTAGAACAGTTTGCTGAATGAATGAATGAATGCCAGTCACTCTGCCCAGGAGACTCACCCTTTGACCAACCGATCTTGGATTCGACATTTGGATCTCAGCTTAAATGTCATTACCTCCAGGAAGCATTCCCTGATTACCCCAGGTTAGATCTCTCCTCCTGTAAGAGCCTCACAGAGCATCCCATTCTGCTCATTTATCACAGTGGCATGAGTTTAATGATACTTATTTGCCGCATTGTGTGTTTTCTGTCTCATTTCCCTCCTAAAGTGTAAGCTCCAGGACGGCAGGGATTTCTGTCTGCTCTGTTCCCTGCTATATCTCCAGTACCTAAAAAAGTACCTTGCACACAGTAGGTGCTTAATAAATGTCTGTTGATTGGGGAATAAATATGATCCCCAGAAGCTGAATAATGGAGGGGTTCAGAGTATGGGTTCTGGCATCAGTATGTTTCAAGTTATAACTCTACCACATGTGCAATCTTGCTTGGGTAGTTTAACCTCTATGTGCCTCAGTTTCTCCCTCTGAAAAATGGGGATATTAACAAAGCCTATCTTACAGAGTTATGTTGAGCAATAAATGAGATCATATAGTTTACTGGTCATTATCACTGTTAGCCATGACTATTATAACTGTTATCTGGTCCTTCTCTGGGCCTCAGTTTTCCAGTCTGTAAAATGGGGGCGGGGGGGGGGGGAGAAAGGGCACACAAAGGGCATGACCAGCTCAGAGGACCTGAAACTCACCCTTGTACCTGCTCTCTCTCAATCTCTCTCTGTCTGTCTTTCTCTCTCTCTCTCTGTTTCTCTCTCCTGCAGAGGCTCCAGAGAATGACCTGCAGCCGGCCTTGCTCAGGACCGCCATTCCTGGTGGGGGCATCGCGGGGATCACATTGGGTGTCCTGATCGGAGTGGCACTCACAGGGACGGCCGGCTACTTCTTCGGGGTCTTGAGGTCCCAGGTATCAGCTCTGGGCTCTTCAGTGGTCACAGAGCTGGGACTGAGTGTCTGGGGAGTTCAGAGGGGCCTGCAGTTCTGGGAGCTGTGTGGGCAGCAAGCTGGGGTATCGACTGGGGTTGGTCTGCAGGGGAGGAATGTGCCCCAGGACCTGGAGACCAGGACTGGGGCTGGGGGTGGGACACTTCTCACTTGTCCCAAGTTTAGTGTAGTGATTAGATCTTGGGCTCCCCAGTTAGCAGAAGTGAGCTCAAATCCTCTGACATCACCTTCTAGCAGTGGTGATCTTGGAAAAGTGACCCAACTCCTCCTGCCTCAGTTTCCTCATCTGTGAAATGGGGATAAATGTATCCATAGGATTGTCTTGACAGTTCACTAGCAACACTGGGGCTTAGCCAGTGTCTGCATTTGGTAAATGGTCACGAAATCTATTATTTTTAATAACATTGTTAAAGTAAATGTCAAATTATAACTAACACTTATATAGTGCCCACTAACTTCTAGCTATTACAATGTTATATTACATCATTGTTAATCATTAATATTGCTAAATTACAAAGAGCTAACTGCACCAGTCATAGTTCTGGGTTTACTCATGAAAGCCTTCCAACAGCTTTAGGAAGAAGCTGTGCATATTATTCTTTCCAGTTGAAATGGAGGCTCACAGAATCAGAGACTTGCCCAGGGTCACCCAGGATCTGCACTTGACCTCATATGCCAAGCTGCCGCACATGCAGAGAGACCTGGGTTCAAGTCCCTGCTCCACCATTTCTGGGCTTTTGTCACCTTGGATGAATTCTTGTATATCCCCTGGGTCCTTTTATACTGCATCCTTCCTTTTCTCATTTATACTGCTCCTGCTTTTCCTACACAGTGGGCACAAAAAGTCAGTGGTACAAAACTGAATTTCCCGGGTGCTCCAAGAAGACTCAGCTATATGACCCTGGAGAAAAACTTCACTCTCCCCTCTGGGCCTCAGTTTCTTCATATAGAATAGATGAGAGCTAGACAGGAATCTCTTTTTAAACGGAGTAATCATTTTGAGTAGGCTTCTTCTCACAGTAAGTTTTACAAGTTTTGTTATCCTCTAGGACAAAGGGCACAAGCCCCATAAACTCTAGGCTTCTAAATGATCAGGGTTTTCATCACAAGGTAAGCAATTCCAATAAACATTTCCAATGGTGACTGGACAGGGTACCAGTTAGGATGCATTCCACTGCAAACAAAAGATAACCTGGCTCACAGTGGCAAAACCCATAACTGTTACTTTACAAGGTGTCCCAGGCCTCAGTGAAATCCTTCCATTCATCCCTCCATCCTCAGTTTGTTGAATATCCTCCCCAGCTTGCTACCTCATGGTCTCAATATGGCTGCCTCAACTGTAGGTATCCTGCCCTCACACCACATCATTGTGGTAGGCAGAAGAGATGCCCATGCCCCAGTCTGTGAATATGTTATGAACCTGTTACATAGCAAAAGGGACTTTGCTGATGTAATTGAGGTTACAGACTTCAAGATAGGGAGAAGAGTAGCCTGGATTACCCAGGTGGGCCCAGTTGAATGACACGAGCCCTTCAAAGCAGAGAATTTTCTCTAGCTGGAAACAGTGAAGAGGTGCGGCAGAAAGGGAAGTGGAGAGATTCCAAGCGTGGGAGAGATTTGTTGCGTGTTGCTGGCTCTGAGACGCAGGCTTCATGTGCAAGGACAGGGGAAAAGCCTCAGGGGCTAAGCGTGGCCCACAGCTGGCGAAATGGGGACCTTGGTCTCGCAACTCCAAGGAATTGGATTCTGCCAACAACCTGAGTGAGTTTGGGAGCAGATTCTTCCCGCAGCCTCTGCAAAAGAGACCAGCCGGCGACGGCTTGATTTCAGCTGAGAAACCAGCTGTGCCAACCTGGACTTCTGACCTTCAAAACTGTGAGATCATGAATTTGTGTTGTTTCCAGCCACGAAGTTTGTAATCATTTGTTACCTCAGCAGTAAGAAACTCATATGGTTATTTAAATGCAGGAAGCAGGGGATGGCTCCTTGGGACCCTGCCTCCATTTTTTCAGAAGTTAATTAATTCCCAGGAACCTCTAGATGTCTGTGTGTTTCACCCTTTCACCTCCTTCAGGTTGTTCTGGATACTGTATCGAGACTCAGACCACCCGATTTAGTCCTGCATCCATGCGCACCCCAGCACTCTGACTCCCTTGCCCTGATCCCCATCACTTTCTAACATCATAGATAATTCAGTTATTTATTATGTATCTTGCTTATTGTTTGTCTCCCTCCATCCCTCCCCCATCCTTGCATAAAATGTAATTTCTTTAAAAGCTGAGGTCTATATTTCATTGCTAAAAGCAGTACATGTTATCATCTAATTAGGACAAACTTAAAATTGGGCAAATGATGCATATTATATGAAATCAGTATTGTAAGGCCTGCTTTTGTAATCAAAACTGAGAGATTGCAGAACGCTGTACCGGTAAATATCCCTCCCCTTTCTAATACCGTGTGTTAACCTGTTTTCACGGAGTGGCTATTCAGAATTGGCAGGTTCCCACATTCTATTCAATTTAACCAATATTGGCTTGTTTTTTTTCCTAGAGAAGGCTCGGTTTTAAAACATTGTGATACTGATACAGGGAAGTTGATACAGTATTTGTATCTATTTTTATGATTTTTTTTATTGGGGTATAGTTGCTTTACAATGTTGTTAGTTTCTGCTATACAAGGAAGTGATCAGCTATATGTATACATATATCACCTCCCTCTTGGACCTCTCTCCTAACCTCCCCTGCCATCCCACCAATCTAGGTCATCACAGAGCACCGAGCTGAGCTCCCAATAAGCACCTAAAATAGTACCTGGCACTAGTAGAGACAAATAAATCTTTGCTGGGTGAATGGGGGGGGGGGCAGCCCTAGGGCGGCAATATGGGTTGGAAGGTCAGCAGAAGTCACGCATGGGAAGACACAGTCGTGAGCCAGCCTGCCCGGCTGAGACTGTTAGGTGAGGGTGTGGAGGTGGGAAACACCTGGGTTTATTTTCACCTGTTAGAAAGAAAGTGGAAGTTGGGCTACAGGAAGGAAACAGAAAGTCCTTCTTTCTTGTAGGGGCAGGAAAAGACAGAACCTGCCGTGGGGAGGGGTGTGGGTAGGTGGGGATTTAGGGAGAGAAAACCTTGTTCCTTATGAAGGGGCAGATTTGAGAAGCCCACTCCAATGGCAGCTGTGTCCTCTTGGGGGGGGCGGAGGGGAGGAGGAGAGGGGGCCCCAGGGCGGGTGGGACAGAGCAGAGGTAGTCAGGAGAGAAGCCTGGCTGAGGAGTGGGTGGGTGATCAGAAGACTCAGATTTTTCGGGAAGAACAGGATGGATGGTGGAGACCTTGAATGCTGACTTGTCTACACCAGGTGCCCTCAGCCCAGGAGCCATGGAGTTTGGGAGTGTGCGGGGGTAATGTGGTCACAGGCGTTGATGGATCTGGGTGTACAGAGGAGATGAGACTGGAGGTCTCCAGAAGCCACATTGGGACCTTGGAAGGCGGTGCTCGCGGAGGTTAAGAGGCAGGTAGACCAGAATCCCTGGCCTGAATCAGGCAAGTCATCACAACTCTGTAAGCTTCAGTGTTCTTAAATGAGATGGAATAATATTATTGCTTACCCTACTCTACTTTTCATTTTTCCACAGCATGTATCAAATTCTAATATCCCACATAATTTACGTACTTGTTATGTTTATTGTTTATTGTCTCTTTACCCACTAGAGCAGTATTTTCTGTCTGTTTTGTCCCCTGCGTTCTCCCCAGAGCCTAGAGCAGGTGCCGTTGGTGCTCATGAAGTGTGTGCTGAATGACTGAGTGTATACTCTTCCTCACAGGGGCCGCTGTGAGTATTACACCACGCAACAGTCAGAACACCTAGATGGGATTCGCACGTACTGAGCGCTTATTCTGTGCCAGGCGCTGTTCCCGGTACTTTCCCAGCGTTAACTCCTTTGATCCTCACAAGTTTCTTGTGAGGGGAGATTGTTGTTTATGTCCAGTCTGCAGATGAGAACATTGACATACACGGGGTGACATAACTTTCTAAACAAACCACAGCTGGGGCATGGAGAACTCAGGCCACAGCTTTCGAAGAGGCAAAACCATTACCATCTCCATCTTATAGCTGAGGAAAGTGGCCACCAGAGAGGGGAACTGAGGTACCCAAGGCTACACGGTTTGCAAGTGGAGGAGCCAGGATTCCAAACCCTGAAGTTTGGCTCCAGAGCTGGTTTGCTCAGCCTCATGCTTCGTTGGAGCAGATACTTGGTGACTGCCTGTGACATGAACGAGATCCAAACAGGGGCAGCAATTCAAGGCAGGTGGGCAAGCCGAGATCTCTTTTCCTCCATGCCAAGCTGCCCCTCATGCCCTGTGTAATCACTGTAGAGTTTTCTCAGCCTTATCTTGAACCACCTACCCTCTGACTTCCTTTCTTCTGGAGCCACTTGAATTTCCTTCTGTGCCTTCAACTCAGCACCTTCTCATATGCCGCTCCCTCTGCCTACCAGAGTTACCCCCTGGCTCATCCCTGCATCCTCCAGGTCTCAGCTCTGATGCCCCCTCCTCCGGAAAGCCATCTCTGATCCTCAGGCTGGGGCAGGCACCCACTCTGGTTTCCCCCACCCCAGCCCTGCCCACTCTGAGTCATCGCTGACTAGGGACAGGTCTGTCTCCCCTGCTGGACCTTGAGTTTGTGAGGGCAGGGCTGGGGATTTCTTGGTCACTGCTGTGTCCCAACACTACTAGACACAGGAATCAGCCCAGAGGAAGAGTTCGGGGAATATCTGTTATATGAATGAATGAATGAATGAATGAAGGTAAAGAAAACATGGATTAAAGGTAGTTCCCTGACCTGGTTGATTACGTTCAATCTTGGTTTTTTTAATGCTCCCAACAGCTTGTCTTGCCCAAAGGGATTTTTTTTTTCTAAAAAAGAAGAATTAACTGTCATATACTGAGCCTTTTTTATGTCCTCCAGGTCTCAGCTCAGATGCCTCCTCCTCCAGGAAGCCTTCCCTGCCCCCTCCCCACAGGCTGAGTCAGGCACCCCTTGGGGCTCTCCCCGCCCAGCTTGCTCTGTGCCATCCTGCCCTTCTGACTCCAGAGCCTTTGCTTATGACCAGGATTCCATTTCACAAGCATCACTTCAGCTCATTTAATATTTCCAGGCTGCTCATAGTGAGCTTGGCACTGTTTTGTTAAGCTCTTGACAGCCAGGAACCACCATTATTGATTTTATTGTTAGAGCTGTTGACAATGATAATCTTAGTTCCTGGTCCCTTTAACATTCTTGAATTGTCCCACCCTGGCACCACCTCCCCCTGGCTGCTCCCTCATCCTGGCAAAAACAGCGAGGAGGGGGGCTGGGGGTGGCAAGGGGCATCATTCTCAAGGGGATCCAGGGCCAGAGGGCGGGGCTTTCTTTCTCCTCCCCCACCTTGGGGGAAACCCCAGGCTTCCCGGGGCTTCTGTTCTCTCCGTGCTGGGAGGAGGAAAGTGAGCCCTTGGGTGGAGGGCGGAGGCGGAGCCCAAGTCTGTGCGGGGAGCCACTGTCATCCAAGTGCCTTTGAGTTTGAGTTTGCAGCAGGGCAGAGGGGAAGAGAGGGGAGCTGGAGGGGCCGCAGCTGGAGTGAGGACGGCGTCTGCGTGCACAAGCCGGGGAGACAGTCAGCTTGGTGCCGTGAAGTGAGCCCATGGGGTCCGCTGACCTACGGGGCCACCGCTGGGCAGAACTCCTGCTCTCGGGTGAGTGCGCTGCTCCCTTCAGGTGGGGCGCGGCGGGTGTGTGTGTACATGTGCACGAAAGAGACACAGAGAGAGACACAGAAATAGACAGAGACAGAAATAAACACAAATACAAAAGACATTGACAAAGGGAGACAGAGGCAGAGACAGTGACGTATGTACAGAGAGATGGAATCAGAACCACAGAACCAGAGAGAATCAGAGAGAAAGACAGAAATAGAGTGAAAATAACACTAGAAACTGCACCAGAGGGAAAAACAGAGAGAGGCAGAGAGGAGAGAGGGAGACAAAGGAAAAAGAGCAAGAAAACTCTTCAAAGACACACAGAGAGAAATAGATTCAGGAAGAGTCAAGGTGGGGAGAGACAGAGACACAGACCCAGAAACGGAGCATAACAGAGAGACAGGAGTGAGACAGGCAGAGAGAAGATGTGCCAGCCCTGAGAGGCCAGGGCACGCATCAGGACGGGGGATGGATGTGAAGTTTATGCTTAAAGGGCATCTAAGGCAAAAGGGAGAAACTAGAATATTTTGATTAAAAAACAGAAACAGATTCACAGATGTAGAAAACAAATTTATGGTTACCAAAGGGGAAAGCAGGGGGAGAGGGATAAATTAGGAGCTTGGGATTAACAGATGCGCACTGCTATGTATAAAAGAGAAAAACAACAAGGTCCTACTGTACAGCACAGGGAACTATATTCAATATCTTGTAATAACCTATAATGGAAAAGAATCTGAAAAAGAATGTATAATACATATGTATGTATATGTGTGTGTATATATATATTATACATATATATGTATATGCGTGTGTATATATATATTATACATATATATGTATATGCGTGTGTATATATATATTATACATATATATATGCACGTGTATATATATAATATATATGTGTATGCATGTGTATATATATTATACATATATATGTGTATGCGTGTGTATATATGTTATACATATATATGTGTATGCGTGTGTATGTATATTATACATATATATGTGTATGCGTGTGTATATATATTATACATATATATGTGTATGCGTGTGTATATATAATACATATATATGTATATGCGTGTGTATATATTATACATATATGTATATGCGTGTGTATATATATTATACATAAATATGTATATGCATGTGTGTGTGTGTATGAATCACTTTGCTGTACACCAGACAGTAGCACAACATTGTAAATCAACTATCCTTCAACTTTTATAAAAGCGTCTTGGAGGCAAAGACGTGATTTTGCAGCGTGTGGCGTGCAGAGGTGAGGGCTCAGCCCGGCTTTGCTGTGTGGCCCTGAGACCGGCTCTCCTCTCCGGTCGGAGCTTCCTGGCTGAGCCCAGCAGGCTGCAGGGGCTTTGCAGTCCTCCTGGGGACGGGGGTCTGACATTTATCAGCCCCATCATCTGTGGGTTTTTCTTTGAAATTTGCCTCCTCCTGGAGAGACAGAAGGCAGGGCCCTCTGGGGAGGGGGCAGGGGGAAAGGGTCCAGGTGGAGGATTTGCAGAGAGAGAAGTTTCCTCTTTCAGATGGATATGATGAGGCCCACTGTTGATGCTTTCACTCACATTCTTTCATTTATCCTATGACAGTTATGAGGCGGGAACTATTATTACCCTTGTTTTACAAATGGGGAAACTGAGACTCAGACAGAGGACATCACTTGCCCAAATAAACAGCAAAGGTGGGATTCAAAACCCAGGGAGTCAGGTTCTGAGCCTATGGGCTTTACCTCTAATAGCATTGAAGATAGAGAAATACAAGCACAGGAAATAATAATGATGATAATAGTGATAATTACAATAGTATAATACTATGGGACTTCCCTGGTGGTCCAGTGGTTAAGGCTCTGCACCTCCACTGCAGGGGGCTTGGGTTTGATCCCTGGTTGGGAAACTAAGATCCTGCATGCCATACAGTGCAGCCAAAAAACAAACAAACAAACAAACAGTAGTACTAATAATAGTGACTGACACTTACTATGAACTGTCATATCTGATATCAGACCTCACAATAACCTGATAAACTAAGTTCTACTATTCTCCCCATTTTGCAGTTGAAGAAACTGAGGCTCACAAAGAGAAAGCCCCTTGCCCATGATAATAGAGAAAGTAAGCAGCAGAGTCCATATTTGCTCCCAAATATACTAAGAGCCCATGCCCTTAACCTGACTGAGCAGGGGATGGGGCAGTGCTTGGGCTAAACTGGGGTCATTTGAGGGGTAGAGAAGGGCATAGCTGCCAGCCTCTGTTAATTGGGCTGATGGTTAGGGCAAGGGGGGAATGTCAAGGTCAGCTGCACATGGGCATGGCTGCTGGGGTTGAGGCTCCCCATCTATGCCCACAGTCTATAAGTTGCCACAAAACCGTGTGCAAAATGGCCAAATGGAAAACTGGAAACTCCTACTACCTTGTTCCCTTTTCTTCCCCTGTGCAAGGGAAATCTCTGCCTGAGGGCAAGTATGAGGAAGTACGAAAGGTTAATTTCTCCCATCAAAGATAATAAAAGAAGTTCCCCTTTATCAGGGGTTGGCTCTGTGCCCATCCCTGGACCAGAGGAATTGCACGGTGTTGAGAGCGCAGTCTTTAAGGGCTGGCAGGCCAGGTTCCAGTTAGCTTTTGACACTTACTATCTGGTCTTGGAAAGTGACTTCACCAATCTGAGCATTCGTTTACCTCCCTGTGGAAGGGAGAGGCTGACCATGCATCTCCCACGGAGTGGGCATCGTTGGAGAGAGCACAGTAACCCTCAGGAGACCCAGTTAAAAGCTTGACAGTGTTCATTACCACCCACAACAATCCTAGGAGGCAGATGATATTATTCCTATTTTACAGCTGGGGAAATTGAGGCTCAGAGAAGATAAAAACATGCCTCAAGTCACACGGCCAATAAGTAATGGGTAGAAGTCAAGCCTCTAGGGGTGGAGGGCCCCATCCGTGACCTCAGGCCTCCCTCCACTTAGGAAGACCATAACTGGGCACCCCCAACACACCTCTTCCTCCCTGAATGCCTCCTCTTTCCCCTCCAGCCTCACTTTTGACTGTGTGGAGCCTGCCAGCTGCAGCCCAGCTCACCCCTGATGCCAGCCTGCTTAAAGTCACCCGAAGTGAGAAGGATGTTGTTCCGTCTATATTTGGGGCCCCTTGGTCACCCTAGACTCATGGTAGATTCAGGGCACAGAAAACAAGGCTGTCATTCTGATCTCCGTCTCCACACCTCAAGCGCCCATCAGGGTTCCATGCCCAAAGTCCCAACATGATAAACCTGATTGGCTCACTCAGGGTTGGGCAACAACTGGTCCAATCATTTGTGTCGAAGCTGGCGGTGGCGGGGGGCGTGGTAAAGATGTGGGCTGTGGCTATCATGGCTGTGGGTGGGGAAGGTTGGCTAAGAAGTGGGTAGGGGGACCTGTCTGTCATCCATGTTACAAGCTTGACTTCTTTGCATGACCCATTGTCATATCCCATACCCTCCATTTTATTTGTACCATCCCATTTAATGGGCCTTGGAGAGGGGAAGTGAGTGGCCCAAGATCACACCTAGAATGGGAAGTAGATCCAGCATTTGAGCCCATTCATGGAGCTCCAGGGTGTCTGCATGCAATTCCAATCCACCCCTGTTTCTCTGGGTCCCTCTGTGACTATATCTTGCTTGGTCTTCCTTTATCTGTGTCTCTGCCTCTTGTTTCCCTCTCTCTGTTTCTCCCTCTGTAGAATTGCTGGCCAAGCCCACCATTTCAGTCAGCCAGGGCACAGCCATAGAGCACAAGGAAAATGTGACCTTCTACTGTGGCACCAAAGATGTCAACATTACCATCTACTGGGTCTCCAACAATCAACCCCTGGTGTTGCATGAGCGCATGCGGCTGTCCACGGATGGCAAGACCCTCACCATCTTCCCTGTCCAGCGGGAAGACACCGGGACTTACCAATGTGAAGTTTGGGGTGTCCTCCAGGTCATGAGCAGTGACCCCACCTTCCTGGTTGTGAACTGTGAGTCCCTTTCCATTCTCCCAGCCCCTCCCCAGCACCCACTTCCTTGGTGATCTCGTTCAGTCTCGCAGCTTTATTGTTTATTTATTTATTTAAATAATTTATGGCTGCATTGGGTCTTCGTTGCTGCGCGCGGGCTTTCTCTAGTTGCACTGAGCGGGGGCTACTCTTCGTTGTGGTGTGCGGGCTTCTCATTGTGGTGGCTTCTCCTGTTGCAGAGCATGGGCTCTAGGCGTGCGGGCTTTAGCAGTTGCAGTGCGCGGGCTCAGTAGTTGTGGCACACGGGCTTAGCTGCTCCGCAGCATATGGGATCTTCCCGGACCAGGGCTGGAACCTGTGTCTCCCGCATTGGCAGGCGGATTCCCAACCACTGTGCCACCAGGGGAGTCCCCAGTCTCGCAGCTTTAAATACCATCCGAATGCGGACTTGTCCACGCTTTAACTCCAGACGTATAACTGTTTGATGTCTCTACTTGGATTCTCCTGGGAATGTCCAGCTTGACATACCTAAAACCGAGCTCCTTAACTTTCGGATGTTTGATCCAAAATATTGCCTAGGTAGTGGTGAGGAAAGAGCATTTGCTGGCATGCTTTAGATATTTCTTCCAATCCCGCTTTATCCAGGGATGAAGCTGACATGTCATCACTGTCAGACTCTTGCATCTCCTTTGTAATGTTTCCAGAGCTTGAGTGGGGAGAAGAGAAAAATTAATGTTTATTGACTGTCTGGGTTCCCCTAAGAGAACTGTCACTGATGCTATTATTACTACTACAATTGTTCTCTTCCTCCCAGATGGTCCTGACCCTGTCAGAATCAAGGTGGAGCCCGGGGTACCCAACGGGGAGGCAGTTGAGGTGATAGAGGGCAGCAACGTGACCTTCTCGGTGGAAACTCAGTCTCACCCACCCGCTGCCTATTTATGGGTTTTCCCCAATGACTCCAAGCCCATCACGAGCTCGTTTCTCACCGCAAGCACATTTACCATCTATGCCGTGTCCAGGGAACACGAGGGCACGTACAGCTGCTTGGTGTCCAACAGTGCCACCCAGCTGTCCCACCTGGCTACTCTTAAATTCCACGTCCTTGGTGAGTCTCTTTCCCCTATATTCCTCCCCTTTGTTTCTCTGAGAATCAGAGCTACACCAATATCCTAGAGTTTGAGGAGGACCCAGTGGAGTGGGACTTCCCATGTGGCTGGTGGCAGATCGTGGCTCTGGCCACAGGCAAGGACCTGGGTCCTGGCTTGACACATCCTCTCCAAGGCCTTGTAGGCTCTCTGTGGGGCGTCTGTCACTTGATTCTCTGCAAGTGGGGGAGGCGATTCTCTATACGTACAAACACTGACACAACACTCACACACCCCATACACACATAGGGACACACACACACAAATAACAATCACACATGCAGGGGACTTCTCTGGCAGTCCCATGGTCAATACTCCACGCTTCCACTGTAGGGGTCACAGGTTCGATCCCTGGTCAGGGAACAAAGGTCCCGCATGCTGCACAGTGCAGCCAAAAAAAAAAACCAATCACACATGCATAGCACACTCACACATGTGCACCACAGACACATACAACTCACACACAACACATACACAACATACAAAAGCACAGAATACACACACTCACACAAGATACATATAACACGTACCCAACAGATATACACAATACATGAAACACACAGTACATAACACATCACAGACACACAACACATACACATACCATACACACAAACCCACAACATGTACATACCATGCACTCACACATATGCACAGCACATACTCACACACAAAACACAGGCACATATCTCACATATGGAGCAAACAATACCACAGGCACACAAAATATTCTCCCGTAAAACACATACACACAAAATGTAATATGCACACAATAGACACACACACACATCATAGACACTCAACATCCCCATGTACAACACAGAAAACACCCCACATACCATACATTCAACACCGTCAACACATGCACAATGACACAGAACACACACACAATGCATGACTGTACTACACACACAATTTAGTGATACACAAAGCATATACGCACACAGTACAATATATACACATACCACATACACTACCACAGACACATAACATATACTCATGCACAGAAAATATATACACACACAATACACACTCACTTGCACACAAAGTACCTATATATACACCACCATACCTCACAGTCACAAAACATATACACACAACACACACATATAAATAGACACAAAGCACACACTCACACACGGAACACATCCACATACCACACACTCTCCATACACACAAAACCCGTAACACATTCACATAATTGTCACACAACACACACCCATACACAAAAGACTTAGATGTACCACCCACACAATACAGTCATATGCAAAACAGGTATACACACACACACCACCCACAACATACACACACAGCCCTGGAAACTTCTGCGGGCCCCATATGGGTGGGAGACTGACAGAGGGACCCTGGACCCCATCCTGTCTCTCTATGTGTTTCCAGAAAGGCTGACCAAGCCTTGCGTCATGCCCCCGAACCAGACTCTCGTAGAGAATGCCAGCCTGGTGGCCCTGACCTGCCAGACCGCCCATGAGAGAGCTGCAGCCCAGTGGTTCCTGCGGGGCCAGCTCCTTCTGCCCAGCAAGCACCTGGTGCTGTCAGCTGACAACAGGACCCTGGCCATCCATGGCCTTCAGCGCAATGACACAGGGCCCTATGAGTGTGAGGTCTGGAACTGGAGCAGCCGGGTGCGGAGTGACCCCCTCAAGCTGAACATCAGCTGTGAGTCGCCCCGAGCCTGGACCTTCTCCTCCTCCCTTCTCCCTCCCCTGCTTCAGTTCTTCCTTCCAGCCACTCATTCCATAATTATTGAATACCTGCTCTGTGCCAGGCATGTCTGGGCACCGGACAAGACAACCCTCATGGAGCTTACGTTCTAGTGGGGGAGACAGACCATAAACAGCTAAGCAAGGGAGATTCCTGGTGTGTCAGATGGCACTAGAGGCGGCACGAAAGACAGGCGAGGCTGGGACACTGGGGAGGTGTTGCAGTCCCAGTTGGGGTGGTCAGGGGAGGCTTCCCAGCGGAGGGGGTGTTTCTGCAGGAGGAGGCCGGGAGTGAGCCGTGCAGCTAGCCAAGGGAAGTGAGTTCCAGGGGAGGGAACAGCACGTGAGATGGGGCTGTGCTTGGCATGTCAGAGGAATTCAAGGAGGCTCAGGTGACCAGAGAGGTCAATTATGGGAACAGAAGAAGCTGGGAGAGTGAGGTAGACCACACAGGGTCCTGCGGGCCATGGTGAGGACACTAGGAGCCACAGAAGGCTCTGAGCAGAGGAGAGAGAGGATTAGACTTGGGTTTGCACAGGGTCTCTCTGGCCCTTGTCTAGGGGCTGGAAGCAGGGGAGAGGGACGAGGTGATAGAAAGAGTAGAAAGAGTTGTGTTTGTCTGGGTCCATGGAGACAGATCTCAAAATGAGATTATACATGCAAGGATTTTATTAAGGGAATGCTCCTGTGCAGAAAAAGTAGGGAGGGCACCTCAAAAGGCTGGGAGGGCCATCAGACTGAGATCTAAGACTGACTCCAAGTGAGGAAGAAAGGGGGAGAGGGTTGGATGGGAGTGTGTGGACTGCCATGTAGTCTAAGGAACATCGTCAAGACTCTCGGGGAGCCCATGTCTCCCAGGAAGGGGTCTGCCTTAGTTTCCCCAACACACTCAGGTACTGGCAGGGTGCAGCCCAGGAAAGGCCTGGGGGTACAGCAGCTGGGCTCTTGGTCAATCACACTCTTACCATTGGAGGTCTGTGAGGCACCCTCTCGTGGTGGCCACAGTCATCCATCAAGAGATGATGGGGCTGAGCCAGTGGCAACTGTGGGTAATGAGAAGTGGTCAGCCATGAATATATTTTAAATATCAAACTCACAGGATTTGCTGCTCATTGACCTGAAGCAAGAGAGGAAGGGAAGAGTCAAGAATGACTCCAAGGGTTTTTTTGCCTGAGCTACTCAAAGGATGAAGAAGCCATGAACTGAGCTCGGGAAGACTGGGGGAGAAGAGGTCTCTGCAGAGAGAGAAAGTAGGGGTCCACTTTACATGTGCACATTAAACAGCAGGGGGATAGAGAGACATGGCTTAAATACATTGCTTTCCCTTCCTTCCTTTCTTTTTTTTTTTGTGGGGGGGACGTGTCGGGTCTTAGTTGCAGCATGTGGGATCTTTCCTTGGCGGCTCGCGGGCCTCTCTCTAGTTGTGTTGTGCGGGTTTTCTCTCTCTAGTTGTGGTGCGTGGCGCGCAGGCTCCAGGGCGCGTGGGCTCTGTAGTTGCAGCATGCGGGCTCTCTAGTTGAAGCACGTGAGCTCGGTAGTTGTGGCGCGTGGGCCCAGCTGCCCCGCGGCATGTGGGATCCTAGTTCCCCGATCAGGGATGGAACCGGCATTGCAAGGCGGATTCTTTACCACGGGACCACCAGGGAAGTCCCCTCCCTTCCTTTCTTGCTCTCTCCTCTTTCCTTCCAACTCTGGTCATGAAACCAAAAATGTCTATTTTGTTCTCTCTGTATGCTGAGCAACAAGTAAGGCACTTGATGATAGCCGTGACTTTCAGAGCTCACAGCCTACTCAGGATTGGGAGATCAATAATCGGGCAAAGAAAATACAGTGTGATAGGTCCTGCCATGGGACCAGAGATTTGGGGAACCCAAAGGGAGCCCCCACCCAGTCTGGGGGATGTGGGAAGGCTCACCGTGAGAGGCGGTGTCTACCGCGAGACCCGAAGGACACGTAAGTTAGCTAGGTAGAGCAGACTCAGGAGAATAGCGTTCCAGAGAAGGAAGAGAGTATGCAATGACTCTGAGGCAATGGAATATCCAAGTAGGATCTTTTTTTTTTTTTTTGAAAACATCTTTCTTGGAGTATAATTGCTTTACAATGGTGAGTTAGTTTCTGCTTTATAACAAAGTGGATCAGCTATACATATACATATATCCCCATATCTCTTCCCTCTTGCGTCTCCCTCCCTCCCACCCTCCCTATCCAAATAGGATCTTATTCCAGGATTGAAAGTGGGAGGTGTGGAGAGGTGAGTGGTGGGACTGGAGGGGTCTACAGGGACCTTGTGAATGAGTTCATCAGCCTTGGGCTTTGTCCCAAGGACCCTAGGGAGCCATGGAAGGTTCTGAGCAGGGGAGGGATAGTGTCAAGTTTGTACTTAGGAAGACACTTCTAGCTGCTGTGTGCAGGATTTGAGAGCAGGACGGGGGGACCAGGATGGGGGCAAATGAGGGATCCTGATGGCCATGGGGTTAGGATGGAGAGAAATGAACAGATTCAAAGGATATTTAGGGACAAGGGCAAGATTTCCCTCATCTCCTGGAATGTCCCAACTAGAACCTCTTTGCATCCTTCTTTCCAGTAGTTCACATTAATTTCAATCAGACAAGACTCAAACTCTTGGTTTGCATGAGAAATCCAACAGCCATTTCCTTTGTTTCCTTCATGTCTATGGGAGGAGAGCCAAGTACCATTGGTCCCCTTCTGGCTTAACAAAGAAAATCCACAAGCATCTCTACCTTTGTGAATACATGGAGATGTGAATTTAGATATTGTCACCGGGCTGTTTGTTATTAAGAGATTCCATCAGAATTGTAAACATTTTGGAAGTTAGGGGCTACATTCACAGGACACAGCAACAATTTCTGAAGCCTGGATGTCTTATAAGGCTCCTTTGTTAGAATTCACTTTTGCAATGGCAGAGGTTTTTGTTTTTGATTTGAATTTTGAATTTAATTTTGAATGTTTTGAATTTTTCCCCCCTCCGTGTTGTGGACTACAATCTGTTTGCTCGGCAGCTAAGGAGGAAAGGGGAGCATTTTCTCTTTCTTCTCTTGCTGGGATTCCTTTCAACAGCAGTTGAAGAGCCCTTGTTTTCCAGGCTACAGCCTGGAATTCCCTTAGTTAGAATTGAGAAGGAAAAAAAAAAAAAAAAAAAGGCGGAACTTCCAATGTGGAATTGAATGGGATGAAATAGGACATCTCGCCAGTGGAGGATGGGTGCATAACATTTGGATCCGCACACAGATGGCCCTGATCGAGTGGACATCACCAGGGGGTCGACGTCCGAGGTGGTCAGCACCATCAGGGCGGAGCTCAACTCCAGCCTGACCCTGCAGTGTTGGGCTGAATCCCAGCCGGATGCTGAGTTTCACTGGACCCTTGAACCCTCCACGAGTGTCTGTACAGGGGAACAGCTGGTCATCGAGGCCCTGACTTGGGAACACCAAGGGATTTACAGCTGCACAGCTTTTAACTCTCTCACCCAACTGGCCCGCTCTGCCTCAGTCCTGGTCAGAGTGATAGGTGAGTCTTTCAGGTACACCTTCTCCTTGGGTCCAGGTGACTTTTCCTGATGCTGGCCTCAGCAATCTGATCTTCCCTTACCATGGGCTGGGGTGTGCCAATGACTGTCCTGCAAGAGCAGGTTCCTAATCCGGAGCTGTTGGATCCCAACTGCTAACACTCAGGCTCTAGAACCTCTACTTCCTACCTGTGTGCCCTGGCAAACTCTCCAGGCTGCTCTGAGCCTCAGTTTTCCTATCTGTAAATGGGGCTTATGATGCCTACCTTTCAGAATTGTTTAGAAGCACGGTGAGTCAGGGAGATCACCAATGAGAGAAGGAGTGAGCTGATAGGTGGGGTCAGGAATTATATTAATAACAACCTGGGTGTGACTGGCAGAGAGCCCCTGTATTTCTGCCTTGAGTTCTTGAGAGGACAACATAGTGTCGCTGTTTGCCAGTCGCTGTTCACATCCTGGCTCCAATGCTGTGTGACCTTGGGCATGCTACTTAACCTCTCTGGGCCTCTGATTCCTTGTCTGTAAAACAAGCATAATAGTTGTGTTTACATCAAAGCGTTGTTGAAGATTAATTAACATTTGTAAAGTTCTTATGGCAGTGCCTGGCATATTGTGTTTGCTAAATAAAACTATTCTTTGTCGCGCCTGTGTCACACCCTGAAGCAAGCCTTTCCATATATATTATCAGCAAACATTTCTTGGGTACTCTTTGCCAGTCAGCTATGAGGCAGGCCTGTTGGTATTTCCACCGTTCAGGAGAGATTGAGACTTAGAGACTAAAGCCCCATCACTAGGGTTTAAAAAACCGGCTGGCCATCTCAAGAGCAGTGTTATTGTTGTTGTTGTTGTTTGGCCGCAGGATCTTAGTTCCCCGACCAGGGATCGACCCCGGGGCCCTCTGCAGTGGAAGCGAGGAGTCCTAACCACTGGACCGCCCGGGAATTCCCACAAGAGCAGTGTTCTTAGTTGTCTGCAAAGTAGAGGACCCCATAACAGCTTTCCAAATTACCTCATTCAGTCTTCAGAACAGCGCTCTGGTCTTGTTAAGACCATTTGATGGATGAGAAACAAAGGCTCAAAGGAGGAAGCAGTGAGTTTGTTTGATGCTCACAGGGATGTTGTAGGGTTTGAACTGGATCATGTATGAAGGGCTCTTGGAGCTTAGAGCTTGGTAGATGGCAGCTTCTATCATCATCATCATCATCGTCATCATCTTTGCCTCTTATAAAGCACCTCCTAAGTGTCGGGCACTGTGCTGGTCCTTTTACATGTGATCTCATTTAATCTTCTCAAAAGCCTGTAGGGTTACAGATTACTCTGCTTGTTTAACATTTAAAGAAATGGATACTCAGAGGATAAAACCAAGAACTCCTCAGGCATCTAGGAAGCCCCCTCCTGCCCCTCCAAAGCAGAATCTTTTCCTCATACCCTTGACCCTCGTGTGGCTGCCTTCTTCATTCCTGTGGCTGGACTTCACCCCTTTGAGAAAGGTTCTGGGCGAAAGTGGGATGGGTAAACAGTAGGCCAATGCTCATGATAACAACTGCCATTTATTAATCAATCACTGGGTGCCAGGCATGAACACTCGTGATCTCATTTCATCTTTGCAACATCCTTATGCAGTGGGTACCATTTCCCCCACTTTGCAGATGAGGAAATGAGACTCAGGAAGAGTAGTTACTTTTGTCTGTGTCCACAGGGCCCCAGAGAGTCAAAGGTGGCTCACTCGGGGGAAAGCCAGGTTTCTGGTTGCCAAAGCCCTTTTCTCTCTCTGAAGGCCATGTTTGATCCATCATCCTAATTAGTAACATCGTCACAGCAACATTGACTGATCACTGTAGGTCTAAATACTTCACCTACATTGAACATACTGAACATTGCATATACTGAACATGAATACGTATATGTTTAATCTTTTCAGCAACCGTATAGAGTAGACTTCATATTATCTCTCTTTACAGAAGAGCCAATGGACCCACAGAGTGGTTAAGTAGCATGGCATGGCCAAGGTCACACAGCTGAGATGTGAACTTAGGCTGTTTGACTCCAGAAATGATTCTATTACTACCACAAACTTCAGCTTCCCAGTGGCTGGAAGACAAGTGCTCATCAAATTATCAAGTGGAGACAAAGCCACAAACATGGGAATGGGGCTGGGGACAGGGATTCCCAACCCAGGTGTCAGGCCCAGGTCCTGATTCTCTCTCCTTGCCCAGGTCCCAGGTCATCTCTCTCTGAAGGGGCCATCGCTGGCATTATCATCGGGATCCTGGCCGTCACTGCTCTGGCCACAGGGCTGGGCTGTTTCCTCTACATCAGAAATGCCAAAGGGTAAACCTGGGAACGGGAAAGGGGGTGTGGCCCACAGGGGACCTGACTGGCAGGAGTGTTGCTGACCTTGGTGCTGAGCGGTATCCATGGCACGTGGGGAATTGAGAGGGTTTGGCACATTGCCCAAAATGTACATGGGATATAGGCGGAGCCTGTGCAGATGGGCAAGGTCTAGAGGCACAGAAGAACGAGGGTCTTGGGTTTTCAGGCCCTCAAGGAGAAAGACAGAGGAACCCATCTATGAGGCCACGACACCCACCTCTGAAGAGGGTCACCTTGCAGAGCTCGGTCACAGTAAGTGACTCCATAGCTGATGCCCAGGGCAGCAGTGAGGTCTGGAGAAGAGGCTGGTGCAGAGAGCCCAGGCCTCTGCCCCCAGCTTACCCCCAAGTCACTCTGATATCATGGGCAAGCCCTGTACTCTCAGAGTCTCCGGGTCCCCATCTGGAAAATGGATGAGATTGGAGGCAAGAGCTCTGAGGAGTTCTGCCCGTTCCAACAGCCATAACACAAATAGGGCAACGTGCTGCCATTCTTTTCTTCCCCACTCTCAGAACACTTTGTTAATTGAGTGCTATAAACAGAGAGAATCGATCACAACACTCCTCCCTGCTAAACTCGAAACCAGTCTCAAAGTCCATGTCAACACAATGCCTCTGTCACCCTCTACTAATGGATGGGAATTGACCAAAGGCAAAATGAAACATCTTTGTCATGTCTGGCCTACGATTCTGGTATGATGGGCTCATGAAGTGGACGTCCCCTGGAGACTCTCCAATTCAGCTCAGTTTTACAGAGAAGAAAACCAAGGCCAGGGAGGACATACGATAAGCCCAGGCTATAGAGGACCCTGGTACAACTGGGGCTAAGTCTTAGACTTCTGTCCTCATCTGTGTCATCAAACAGCCTTATCTAACCCAGAACTTGATTTCCAGGACATTCCCGGGTTAAGATCACTGGAGATGTGATGGGGGGTCCTGGGGAGAAAGGAAGGAAGGTTTCTGCCACATCCTTCCTGGGGATAGAAGTGACCTGGGCAAATTGCCCCTTCCCTCCTATCTCTTCCTAACTCCAGCCCTGGGCTGGCATTCACTTTCTCTAGACTGGTGCATGCCTATGTATGCCAATGTACCCGACACTCAAGGACAGATCCAAGTCATAAAGGTGGGTAATGCTCCAGAGGGGCCCTCTCTGTTCCCCCAACTGTCGGGCCCTTTCCCAGCCCAGGAGGGCTGTTACAGTCCTACCTCTTGGGGTTGGGTGGGGTTCAGGCATATGCCCTTGAGGATGCCCAGTGGCAGCTTGGATCTCTCTGCATCTCCTCCTCTGCTTTCTCTGGGGATCTCAAGACCTTCCATGGCTTTTTCATCTCCTCTCCTTGTCTTCTTTCTCTTCAACATGACAATGCCTAACCTGGACCCACTCTGGGAATCAGAAGGGATGTAACTGCCTCTGAGGCCTAAGCTATTTACAAGAACTTCCAGGGGTGGCCTTTATCCCAAGCCCCACGACCTCTTCACTACTTTCTTTTCCCCCAGATGCGGACACTAGACCCTCCAGAGCAGTTCTATGAGGTAGGTTGGCCCAGCTTGATTTTATTAAAGAAGCTGCAAGCGAGTACAATCTGAGAATGTTATATTTGACAAGCCTGAGAAGTCATCTTGTCTAGATCCTTCATTGAGCGTTGCAGGGCCAGGAATGAGGCGAAAGTGGCTCAGAGCCTCACAGGGAGCTGGGTCAGATTCTAGGACTCTGCCTCCTATACTGTGCTGCTTCCGTTTCCAGTGCTTGGAATTGGATTGCAAATGAAGTGGCACTGGCCTAACAAGTGATGGGTGCAAAGGAAGTTTTGGAGTAGAGATTGCAGAGGTAGCCAGGTGAGAAGGAAGAGTTCTGGGCCAGGGGTAGGGCCCTGGGTCCTAAACCTATTTCTCCTTCTGATCCTTTGTAAGAACCGGGTCAAATCTCTTTGTCTCTGGATCTCTGAAGGGTGAAAGTTGGCACTTTCCAGTTGCTGTGATTCTAAGGCAAACTGTGCCTGTGGTCCCTAACTGATCTCTTTGTTCACTTCAAGAAGGAATCACCTTCCACAATCCATGGGGACTATTCTCGTGGCCCCAGGAAGCCATCGCCCAAACTTGCGTTGCATCCCTTGGTCCCAACTCTACCAAAAGAAAACACAGAGTCAAAATATGAGGTACTTTTATGCCACACTGAGTCTTTGGACAGATGGAGAGCTGCCACTAATCTGCTTTTTCCTCCTTGCTAAAGAATCTGTAGGGTAAACTATCAAGAGATTTCCTTTCAAAAATCTTTTCAATCCCATTCCACCCATTTCCATCCTATCACTTTCTGGTTCATTTCATTCCATTCCCTTCCAATCCACTCCATTTTACTCCATCCCACATTTCCATCATATTTATTTTCACTCCATCCATTTCCTTTCTATCCATTTAACTTCATTTCCTTCTCACTTAATTCCAGCTATTTCCTCTCCATTCCAGTTAGTTTTATTTTTCCATTCCATTCCACTCCACTCCTCCCCACTCCATGTCTTTCCATAAAATTCCTCTTATTTCCTTTTCATTTCTTTTATTCCTCTTATTTCTTCCCATTCCATTCCTTGTCATCACTTCCCACCCACCCCACTCAATGCCATTCCTTTGCATTCCATCCCACTCCGCTCTGCTTTATCTCACTGTGTTCTGTTCATCTCTTTCTTCTTTCATTCCTTTCCATTCTTTCCCACTCCTCCCTATTACATTTTATTCATTTCTATTTTTTCCTTTTATTCCCACCCCATTCATTTCTTCCATATTCCATTACTGTCTATTTTATTCCTATCACTTTCCATTTCCATACCATCACTTTATTTCATTTCCATTCTTTTCCTTCCCATCCCATTTCATTCCTGTTCTTTCCAGCCACATATTTAATCCACTCCATTCATTCTATTTCCTACTATTCCACTCCTTTCTAGTCAGTACCCTACTTATATGCATTTCCATTTGATTGGCTTTTGTTTCATCCCACCACCTTCCATTTCTTCTCATTCTGTATATTTCTTTTCCATTCACTTCATTTTCTTTCCATTTCCTTCTTTCTTTTCTCTTCATTTCCCCTGCCTCATCCCTTCCCTTTCCATTCAATTCTGTTTCATTGTTTTCTATTTCCTTTCATTGCACTCTCTTCCCTTCTATTTCTACTTTTTAGAAAAAATTATCTTACTGAAGTATAGTTGATTTACAATGTTGTGTTAGTTTCTGGTGTACAGCAAAGTGATTCAGTTATACATATATATAATAGTTTGCATCTGCTAATCCCAAACTCCCAATCCACCCCCCCCCCCACCCTTCTATTTCTTGTTCATTCCTCTTTAATCCATCTCACTCTGTTGTATCACATTCCATTCTGCTCTATTACCTGTCAGATGAACCATTCTCAAAAGATGTGAATGTCTATATATCTTAGGGGTTTTTTTAAATAAGAAAGACAAACCCCTTGAAAGTAGTTCGGATTAATTAAAGTGTGGATTAATTGAGAGAACAGTGGGGAATCTCAGATAACTCAATGTCAGAAATTACTTGGGGGCCTCATGGGGACTGGAATCAGGAAGTTTCTCTCTCTTATGTTTGCTCATTTTTGCTGATCAATGAATTTGTTCCATTCTCTTTGGTCCAGATTTAATTCCTATGCAAGCTTCCTGGTCACTACTCCTCTATAATTTCAGATTATATATGACAACATCCTCTACTACTATTTAAAGGTTTCTAGGTTCAAATTCTTCAGAGGAGAAGCACACTTACTCCAGCCATTGTATGGATTGCGCTGACATTTGTCAGCTCTCCAATTAGCTGTGAACTGGTACAAACATAGCCTTCTAGGTCCCTCTCTTCATCAGGGTCTGGGGAAAGGAGTCGCATTTGTTTCCTTTTATCAGTAGAACAAAAGCTCTTCCTGGAAATCTCACCCAGTGTACTTCCTCTTGTATTTCCTTGGGTCAGAATGCTGTCACATGGTATTTCTTCTTGCAAGGAAGGCTGAGAAAATGAGATGTTATCCTTCCCAGTCTCTTCAATAGAAGAGTGTCAGGTCAGCCCCCTCAGTGTCTGCTACATTCTGAAGGGATGAGAAGGAGCAAACAATGCAAAGCGTCTGGAGTAGAACATTCTGAGTTGACGGGCATCAAGTGAAAAGGCCCTGAAGAGAATGTCTTTGTTATCTGTTGCTGTATAACAGATTACCACAGACTTAGTGGCTTAAAATAACACGCATTTATTATCTCACAGTTTCCTGGGTCAGGAGTCTAGGCACTGCTTAGATGGGTCTTCTGCAAGGCTGCAATAAAGGTGTTGGCCAAGTCTCAGGTCTCATCTGAGGCTTGACTGGGGAAGGATCCACGTCCAAGCTCATATGGTTATTGGAAGCATTCAGTTCCTTGCAGGCTGTCATAAAGAGGGCCTCAGTTTCTTACTGGCTGTCAGCTGGAGGCTGCACTTTGCCATGTAGCCCTCTCCATAGGCAGCTCACAACATTGCATCTTGCTTCTTCAAAGCCACGACAGATGTCATGCTCTTATAGAACAGAATCACATACATGTAAGCATGTACATCCTGTCACCTCTGCCGTATTCCAATGGTTAGATGCAAGTCACAGGTCTTGCCTTCAAGGGGAAGATTACATAAGGGCATGAATACCAGAAGGTGAGTATAATGTGGGTCACCTTAGAGTCTGTCCTCCACAGTGGGGAAGCATGGGCCATTCCAGGAATGGAGAGGTGCCAGCATGACTGAAATACAATGAGAAAGGAGGAAGACCTTCAGAATTTTCAAGGATGGGGAAGGAGAATGCCAGAAAGTTTGGGTTCCTACAGCAAGTAGCCCAGGAAAGCCCACCTAGAAATGGAACTTACCTTTTCTCTTTGTGTAATAGGTGCTTGTGAATCCAGAACACAACATGTACTGCCAAGTCAACCCCTTCATCTAACAGAAGCAGAGATCTTTTCTCCAGAAATCCTAGAGAAGCCATGCTTAATCATACATTCAACGACATTTATTGCGTACATATTATATTCCAGCCATTCTCTTTGTAAACCTTGTGACATTCTATTTCAATGTGTTTTTCAGGCTCTGGACCCTAGCTCCCACCAAATCTTAAGCTTTTGGCTCATGTTTCTTTAAAAGCAATAGAAACAAGGCAAAAGCGGCCTAGAATTAGAGGGCCAAGTTCTGATACCCAGAAGCAGGGGATGCCATAGTATTCGCTGCATCCCAAACATGGGCAAAGACTATTGATGGACACAGCAACCAAGGGAGAAGTGTGAGTCTGAGTCAGCCAGAGTAGAGCATGGGATGTATGCACGGGTCAGACGAGCAGTGTCTTTTCAAATCGTGGTAGAGGATAAGGAACAAGGAGCTATTAAGAGATGACAAGAGAAAACATAGAATGAAGCATGGGAATGAGGCACCTGGGGAGGCGTAGACATGAGATACTTAGAATCCTGAGGGGCTCAAGGATGGAGATGTGAGAATGAGATTTGCTAAAGGTAAAGAGGAGTCAAGGATGACCCCCAGGTTTCTGGCCAGAGCAACTGGATGGCTGGCAGACCACTTTCTGAAGCAACAATGGGGGAGGAGCACATTTGGGATAGAGAGGGGAAATCAAGAATTTGATTTGACATGTCAAGGATCAGTTGGAGAATCAAGCAGGTAAATGTTCATAAAAGTCTAGACAGAGCAGGGCTTGTCACTGGGATTTGAAGTTATGGGGCTAGATGAGATCTTGTGTCGGGGGTCCCCAGGACCACCGTCAGGCTCGATGATTTGCTAAAAGGATTCAGAGGACCTAGAAGTTGTCATACTCGTTGTTATGGCTTATTACAGCAAAAGGACAGAGGGTAAAATCAGCAAAGGGAAAAGGTACAAATGAAGTGGAGTCTGGAGGAAACCATGCATAAGCTTCCAAGGGTCCTTTCTCTGTGGAGTCACATGGGGATTCCCACGATATGTGACAACACATGTGAAGTGTTGCCAACCAGGAAGGCTCACCCTGAATTTAAATGTCCACGGTTTTTACAGGGGGTCAGTCACTGAAGCTTCCGACCCCCAGAAGGAAAGCAGGTGTGTTCACTATAGATCACATTGTATAACTATCTGGACAAACTGGTACGGGCATGCAAATACACTTCTACCAGATAGAACATTATAAAAGCTCAGTTCCCAGAAGCTGACCAAGAACTAGTGCTTTGAAATAGGCCTTTTGGGGGGAATGTGCAGGGTTTGAGCAACTCAGGCCTGCTGAGTTAACCCTTCCCCCTACAGATCCCAAAGAGACTAGATAACACAGAGAAGAGTAGGGGCTGACAAACTAAGCACTGGTCCCTCCAACATTTACAGTTTGAGGTAGAGGATCAAGCAAAGGAAAAGGACTGTCCTTTTTTTTTTTTTTTTCCCTGCCGAGAACTTCTTCCCAGCTTTCCTCCCGAATATCCTAAGGACAGGTCACACTCTCCCTCTCCCTTATCTTTATCTTTAAAGCAAATGAATTTACAACCCCCTTGCTGTTCAGTAGATGTTGAGTCCTCACCCAACTCCTTGCCAGTAGAACCTCAGTATGAAACTTGGGTCTCAGCCAATCCCCAAACAACGGAGAGAGAAATCTCTGTGTTAGTTGGGCATCTTTGTAGAAGGAGTTCCTGTTCCACAGTAGTGGCTGTTCCAAAGTCCCTATAAAATTCAGGTTAGGTCAGGGATTTGGGTGCTCCTGGAAGTAAACATTACCATTTGTTCATTTTGAAAGAATAAAAAAATGACCACACAAAAGACAAAGTCAGTTTTAAGTTATATATTACTAATGCTTTAATGTCTGAATATCTTCAAGTAAACACACACACACACAAACAAGTGAACAGGAAAGAAGGCAGATGAGCTAACACTCAAAGCACCCCATCGTGATTTTGTGCTATTTGTACTGAATCTGTAGATCATTCTGCAAAATTTGACACCTTTACAACACAACTATTGTAATGTGGCATTTGCACATCTTTTCTCTCTCTCAGTAGGGTTCTGAAGGTTTCTTCTAATGTCGCTATACACCTTACTAAATTTATTTGTAAGACTTTTTTTTGCTTCTGTTATGAATAAATGTGAACCTTTCTCTGTCTTGTTTGCAAACTTAGCATTGCTTGTGTAGAGGAAAGATATTGATGTGTAGGCAAGGGGCAAAATAATGTAAAAGTTAAGAGCATGGACTCCAGAGTCAGACTTCCTGAACTCAAATACCAGCTCTGCCCTTACAATACAATCTAAGGTAAGGTACTTAATATTATTGGGCTTCAGTTTCATCTTCTGTAAAAGGGAATATCTGGTTTAAAATACTGTTAAGGAAGAGATGAAAGTATTATCTGTAGATGACTGTCTCACTAAAGAAGCCAGGAGAATCAAATGGAATACTATAAGAATTCACAACATTTCAGTAGGTTAACCAGATACAAAATAAATATTTTTTTAAAAAAATCAACCACAATAACCAATTATAAGGAACTTTGGGGGTAGAGTTTACATTTCAAACAGCAATAATTTTTTGTTGTTAAAAGTCAGATTCACGTGAGGAAAACTACAGGAGTTCTTTGACAGCATTAAAAGAAAAAGCTTAAAAATACCTTATTTTCATATAGCAGGGCTCCAGTTTTTAGCCTCCTCCCTGATGGGGTGGAAATAACCATCACAATTTCCTCACAGGGTGATTGTGCTGGTTAACGCGACGATAAGATGTTAAAGTGTTTAACGGGGGGCCAGGAACCTTTTTTCAAAACAAAATATTTGTTGAGCAGCTATTACGTGCCAGATACCTTAGGTGCTGGGGATACAGCAGCGATCAAAATAGATATAAATCCTTTCCCTTACGGAGCGCACGGTCTCGTGGTGAAGGCAGATAGACAATAGACCAAAAACAAAACCAAACCAAAAACAACAACAAAAATACACCTAAAATATATTCTACGTTAGTGAAAAGTTCTTTAGGGAAAAAAATAACGGTGGGGGGAGGAGGGAGTACGTGGGGAGTGAAGAGTGGGTTTGCAAGCTTACAATGGTTGGTGGGGAAATGCCTCAAGAGAAGGTGACATTCGCCTAACGACCAGACGGTGAGGGAATCCTCAGAGGAAGAGCCTGCCAGGAAGCATGACCAGCACAGGCTAAGGTCCTGAAGTGGGAGCCTGCTGGAGTTGTTGGAGAAAGTGTAAAGGCCAGCGTGTCTGGAACTGAGCCAGGAAAACGCTCAGGAGATGAAGGCAAAGAGAAAAGAGGAGGGGTGGGGAACAGATCCTTAAGTCCTTATAGGTAGGGGGAAAAAAACCCTCAAAAAAAAAAAGGATTCTTACTATTTTGACTACAAAAACACTTCAGACTCCTGAAGGGCTTGACAGGAGCTCCCTGGACTGTATAACGGGTTTGTAGCAACTATCTTTGCCCACGAGGACCAAAGGAGATGCTGAGCGCAAAGCGCCTGACAAAGGCAGCAGGCGCCCAGGCGGGGTCCCCGCCGTTCCCCTCCGGATCCCGTTTTCACTGTCACTCCTGGACGTCAAGCCGAGCCCAGGGCCGGCCTTTCCCAAGCCAGCCACTCCCCACGCATCGGTGTCTTGGCCTCGGCCTCCGATCTGGCTCCTCGTCTCGGCGCCCCGCAAAAACTCGGACACGCACACTCTCAGCCCCCAGCGGGGACCCCAACCCTAGCGCTCTCTTCCTGTGTTGCCGCGTCCGGGTGTCCACCTTCCCTGAGGAGCTGGAACCCCTCCCAATCACCGCCCGCGCCGCCGAGCCTTCTGGGAATTGTAGTCCAGGCTCGCCGAGCCCAAACGTACTTCCGGGTTCGGCCAGAAGCGCAGCCATTGTCCCGCGCGCGGACGTTTTTTGTCTCCGCGCACCTCGGTCCTTCGGAGGTTAAGTCGAGTGGCCCTGCGGATGCCGACTAGGGGAGGGGACAGAAGTAGCTTAACCCGAGTCTGTCGTGTGCAGAATCGGGGCAGAGAGTTGCTTAACCGAGCTCGTCTTGCCGCAGAGCCGTGCTGGGCACTGAGGCTGGGACAGGCCCTGCCTGCCCCTCGACCCGGTGGACGCCCAGGTTGGTGAGGGGCGGGGCAGCGCCGGGTGTCCCGTGCGCGCATGCGCAGGGTCTAGGCGGTCCGCTGGGATGGCGTGTGTGGGTGGGCGATCTGGGACCTGCGTGGGCGGTGCTTCAGCCTCGGGTCTCAGTAGTTGGTGGTGATACTAGGGCAGCTGCAGATCACGGGACTGTGCTCTGCGCACGTGCGCGGGTACCTGGTCGGGTGTTGCTCTTAGGATGCTCTGGGGATGCCCAGGTTGGTGGAAGACAGGCTATATGCACGGGTGTGGGGGAAGATCCTGAGAACCCCGCCTCCCCCTCATTCAAGGCTGGAGGAGCTGAGAACGACTGGGTTGATGAAGTGCCCAGTTGCAGATTCTGGTTCTCGGAGGAGAGGGGCTCTGTCATTCCTGTATTCTTGAGCAGGTGTTTGAGCAGGAAACACGAGATGGGAGGTGAGATTCTGGGTAGTTGACTCTAGGACCCTGGAGCAGACACCACTCTTTTTGCAGACCTGGGGGCGCCCTGGGTAGTGGACAGACTAAGTGGGAGTTGCAGTTTCTTGTTTTAGGAGAGGCAGCGCTATTTCAGCGACCGCCCCACCCAACCCTCCCCCCCTCCCCCCCTCCTCCCCTCCTCCCCTCCTCCCGCCGTGAGACTGGCTGATGGACTGTAGACTCCTAGGTTGACGGAGAGACCAGAGCCTAGAGGCAGGTTCTAAGAAGAGGGCTTCCTACACATGTTGGAGATGTGTGAATGGGAAGCAGGGACTTGGACCAGTGATCCTGGGACCCACGTAGGATAGTGCAGAGTCCTAGGACATTCAAGTTTGGTGAAGACACTGGGTGACAGGTACAGAATCGGAGTCCCAGAATGACAAGCTGCAACAGCTGCCATCAGATTGACAGCTGTTTGGGCAGGAAGCAGGATGCTGCCAGCATGATTATGAAGTAGGTGTTCCCAGGACCTTTGCTCGGGCTGCCTAGCTTGCAGGCGTGAGAATGCTCCAGGTGGTAGAGGAACAGAGTCTGGGCTGCAGATTAGGACCTGGAAGGGGCTGTATGCTAGGTGGCACCCAGGGGTTGACGTTTGGGTTGGAGGAAGCAAAAGGCCCCGGTTCCCATGGGAGCTGCTCTGTCGTGAGCTTGAGAACCCCCAGGCTGGTGAGTGCCCAGGTCCTAGGCCTGATTCTGGAATTCTCTGCTCCAGTTACTGTTTGGGTGTTCTGAAGTTATGGCGGTAAGCAGGCAGTGAGGCTGGGGACCTGAGAACCCTCACAGGGGCTGGTGGGTGCTTGAGGTATCCCAGGGAGGTTGAGGAACAGCTTGGGAAATGCAGCTTCTCGTCTCAGGAGCGGGAACTTGCACAGTGCCCCAGGCTGGCCGAGGGCTCAGGTCCTGGATGCAGATTCTGGGTGTGAGCCCGCTCTGCGTGCGTGGGTGTGCCAGCAGGAGGAGGGAACCTCGATGGGTGGCCCCTGTGCGGTGGCTGCTGGAGTAGAGGCCTGAGGGCCCCAGTTTGGAGCTTTGGGTTCTGAACTTGGGAGGGCCAAGGCCGCGCTCTGCACATGCACTGGCATTTGGGCAGAATGGGTGCATAGGCAGTCCTAGGACCCTGGTACTGCCTGAGGATGTCCAGATGGAGGGAGCAGCTGCAGATTCTGGGCTGCAGAGGGGTAGGGCTGTGCCAGGTGCCCTCTGTGCACATGCGTAGGTACTTGGGTGAGTAAAGAGGAGCTGGAGGTGGGTATTAGAGGGCGCTGGGGTCTTTGTGCCCCTGGCGCCCCGCTCACAGCCTGATGATGCCCAGGTTGGTGGAGAGACAGGATCTCCCTGAGCTGCAGGTGCCCAGGAAGATGTTTGGGAGGAATCTGGGCAGGTGCGACTCAAGTAGGGGCCTGGGGAGGTTGGTGGGGGAAGCAGTTTGGGTGCGGGTTCAGGGTACAGCTGCATTGTGAACTCACCCTATACTGTTTGAGTGAGAATCCAGTGGGGCTGAGGGGTGGGTAAGAGGGAGAGATGGGGCAGGGATGGCGTGCGGAGCGGGGGATTTGCCAGGGGCTGTTCTAGTCTCCGACCCAGGAACATCGAGTTGGTACAAAGACAACTGAGGTCCACATTCTGGGCCTAGGAGGGGCTGGCAGGTGCTGGTGTTTGTCGGGCAGCCGCCGGTCCCATGCCGGCTTTGTTTCCGACTCGGGCGTGAGGACACCCAAGTTGGTGGAGGGGCCAGGTCAGAATTACAGATTCGGGGCCCAGGAAGATTTGGGGTGGGGGAGAATCTGGACTGGCGCTCTTCTGGTAGGAGCCCGCCCACCCTAGAATGGTTGAGGGACCAGGTCCTGGGTGCAGCTGAGCTCTGTGCTTACACTTGGCTGTTTGAGCAGGAGGTGAGAGGCAATCCACCCGACAGGTGCTGGAGGGTCAGGCTTGTCAGTGGATCCTGAGAGGGGCGGGGCTACGTCATGAACTTCCTGCAGTTAGTCACGCACGGAGTTTGAGCCATCAAGCCCAGAGCCCTGCTGTTTGCCTTAGGAAGAGGTGCTGATTTGGGGCTGCAGATTCAGGTTGGGGGTAGCGGGTGCACACCAGGGGGTCCTTGATGTGCTGGGTGTTTGTAGGGGTCCCAGGATCCAGTGGGATAGAGAGGGACTGATTCGTGCTGCAGGTTTTGGTGATGGACGGAAGGCTGCACTTGGCCATGTGGTGGGCTTCCAGGTAGGTGGTCCAGAGGCCCCAGACAGTGGAGGAGCTACAGGCTAGAGCTGCAGAGCCTTGGCCTGGGAGAGGGACTGAGGGACTCTAGGTGCAAGCACAGCTATTCAGGCAGGAATCTATCTGGGCAGGAGCCTCTAGAAGCACAGTTGCCATGGGTACTGCATCCTCGAAGCAGAGACTAATCCAGGGAGGGGGGAGCCACAGGGGACCTGCACGAAGATGCTTTACTCAGGGCTTTTCCCCTTGCAGCTCAGGACCTCAGGCCCCTGCCCGTGCCTGGAGGAGAGCATGGAAGAGCGGGATGAGAAGCCCCCAGGACCCCTGAAGGCCAGCGCACAGGTGAGTGGAGCTTCCCTTCCCTTGGGAGACCCAGAGCTTGTCCCCACCCATGCCCCACAGCCTGATCCCCTGGGTTTGGGACACTGTCCAGCTCCCTTTGCAGTGTTTTGGGGGCTTCTGGCCCCTCCTGATCAGCAGGCTTCTAACACTTACACACTATACATTTTATGGGGCTCCCTGCATTTCCTTACCCTCTTAACCCAAATAACTCTTTCTGGAAGGAATTTGGCATCCTGTATCCAAAGCCCTTAGGGTACTGTTTACTACCCCTTGGCCAGCGACTCACAGCTTTGCTTGAGAATAAGCAGTTGGAAAGAATGTTTGAGAACGTGCAATGCAAGAGGAGAGTTAATTGAGTTCTAGTAAGACCATGAAATGGAATTCACTGTAGCCATTGATAGGATAAAAAGATATTTGTGATCTACATTAAGTAAATAGCATTTTGAAATGATTAAAAAAAGGACGTAGTTTGCGTGTGCATAGAAAATACGTTATAATATATCAGTTAACAAAGATTATCTGTAAGTTATGTTCCCAGTGACTTTATGTTTTTATTATTTATACTTTTGTACTCCTGTACAACGCATTTTAAGGTTAGGAAATTAATGATTTAAAGCATTTTCTTTGAGAACATTTCATTTCTTAAAGATGTTAAATTAGAATTTCACCTTTCCCTTCCTGGACAGTTCAATCCTGAAGCTATTAGGTGGGGCAGAGCTAGGTAGGCATCTGCAGTTGAGGGAGGGCTGCCTGCTGTGGGGTGGCACAGCCTGGTCAGGGTGACAAGGGCATCCATGTGTGAGGGCGTCAGTGACCCAGCGGGGTGAGGTAAGTGTCCACATGGAGGAGGAGTTCTGGTTTGGGGTGACAGGGTCAGAGCAGGTGAGAAGAGCACCCAGAGAGGGGATGCCCCAGGGTGGGCAGCCCAAGTGCAGTGAGGGTGTCCACGCAAGGGGTGGTCCAGCTTAGGGTGTCCGAGCCAGAGCCGGGTGAGACGGGCACCCGTGTTGGAGGTGGGGTGCATCCTGGTGTGCCGTATCACAGCCTGAGCAGGTTGAGGGCATCTACACGTGAGGGTGACTCAACGTGGAGTTTCAGCTCAGGCAGGATGTTGAGGGCATCCACACGGAGTCCAAGGCCAAGTGACTCGAGAGTGAGTCCCTGAGAAGAGGCCACCTGGCCTGCAGAGTCAGAGCCCAGGCAGGGTGGCGAGGGCCCCTTGGCAAAGTCCAGCCCCGTGTGGGGCGGCAGAGCCCAGGTGGGCCGAGGAGAACCGTGTAGGAGAGGCAGTGGCGGTGGAAATGGGAGATTAGTTACTTACAGGGGGGTCAGTCAGATAAACAAATCAAATAAGGGTCATGGTGAAACCGCTAGGTGGCGTTTCGCGGGGGCTTCTTGGAGGTCCAGTTCTTTATGTCTCAGCGCAGAAAGAATTCGGCGAGAGGCCAAGTAAGAGATGAGTGATTTATTAGAACAGGACGCTTGTGAGGCTTACAGGTGGGCAGGCAAGAGGGTGCCGTGCCCCCCTAATTTAGTGGGCTACAGTTTTATAGTCAAAAGTGGGGAGGGGGAAAAGGCCACCTTCTTCCTCATTCTTGAGTAGACCTCATGCTTCCATCATCAGTTCTTCCTCCACGTCGGGCAGGGGAGTTTTCTTGTCTCTACATGGTCAAGCCGGGACTGTCATGACGCAATGGAAATGAGCAAAAAGGCAGTAACATATGCTAAAAACGGTAAATCATCTCAGGCTTTAGTATAATGCCACTTTTTCCTTATATTTTTGTTTTCAGTGCACACAGAGGAGCATGTCCTAGGAATCATTAACTTACTGAGCTCACTGGGCAGGATGTGGATCTCATGCCACCATCGTGTCATTGTTTGGGGGCACGTCTCATGCTTCTGTCGCATAGTTTTGTTGCTGAGCAAGCCCGCTTGGTTTTGTGGTTAAGCGAACCTGTTTTCTTGAGTGATCATTAACTTACAGGAGTCTCCCGTACTTCTTTCTTTACTTACAATCCCCTAGTGGCATTAGCTATTTAATTACCTACTTTGTCCCTTAACTCTGTCCCTATCAATGGGAGGCAGGGTTCTCGCCGTCAGCTGTGGAAAGAGAGGACTTTGGAATGAACTTGGTGGTGATCAGTGGAATTGGAGGTATTGGTGTGGCTTATGGTTTTCAGTATATGTAGATGTAGAAATACATACAGATGTTGTTTGCCTCTGTGTGTGTGTGTTTGTGTGTGTGTGTCCACACAGATATACACATATATTTTCCCTGTCTCTGTCCGCTGTGAGGGGCTGAGAGCAGTGACACTCTGATACCAGTGTGCACCCCTGGTGTCCAGATCTCAACTTCTAAATATGCCACAGGTTTTATGAGTTTACTGTTGATGGATATTTAGTGTTCGGTTTTTTGCTGTTATAGACAGCACTGCTATAAATGTTTTTGATTATGTAAATGATTCCTTGTACACGTACACAAGAGTTTCAGAGAGAGAAGTTATGCAAATACAAATTTACATACATTTGCATTCACATCTTTATCAAAAGTACAGGTAAAATGAGGTTTGTTTTTTTTTTTTTTTATTTATGGCTGTGTTGGGTCTTCATTTCTGTGTGAGGGCTTTCTCCAGTTGCGGCGAGTGGGGGCCACTCTTCATCGTGGTGCGCGGGCCTCTCACTATCGCGGCCTCTCTTGTTGCGGAGCACAGGCTCCAGATGCACAGGCTCAGTAGTTGTGGCTCACGGGCTTAGTTGCTCCGCGGCATGTGGGATCTTCCCAGACCAGGGCTCGAACCCGTGTCCCCTGCATTGGCAGGCGGATTCTTAACCACTGCACCACCAGTGAAGCCCTAAAATGAGTTTTGATGTGACCATTGGTATTGTACTTTAAGCTAGTAACTTCAGGTGTTTTCTGGGAATCCTAATGGTCCTTTCACCATCTTTTTCTATGCTATACAACTGAATTAGCAATCTACTCATTATGATTTTTACTTTCATCAAATATTTATTGATGGACTAACCAATGTAAGGCCCTGTGTGAGGTGCTGGGGAGAAAGATGACTTAGTTCTCACAGACAGAAAGGCTACATAGATAGAAAAAGCAAAAACATTTTCCTTCTTGTATTAGTTATCTCTGGCTGCATCTCTCAAACTCAGCATTTTAAAGCAACCAACATTTTTTATCTCACACAGTATCTGAGGGTCAGGAATCTGGGAGCAGCTTATCGGGATGTTTCTGGCACTTGGGGTCCCTGATGAGGCTGCAGTAAGTTGTTGGCTGGGGCTGCTGCCTTTGGAAGGCTTGCCTGGGTAGGGGATCCACTTGCAAGCTCACTCATGTGGCTGTTGGCGAGAGGCCTCAGTCCCACACCACGTAGACCTCTCCCCAGGGCTGCTCACAACACAGCAGCTGGTTTCTCCCAGAGCAAATGATCTGAGAGAGATTAGAGAGAGAGAGAGGAAGGGACGGAGGGGGAGCGGGAGCTTGCACGCTTAATTGCACACAACCAAGATGGAAGCCACCGTGTCTTTTATCATTTGATCTCAGAATGACACACCATCACTTCCTCTGTAGTCTGTTGGTCGCACAGACCCACCCTGGTACCAGGTGGGCAAGGACTACATGAGGGTGTGAATACCAGGAGGCGGGGGGGTCCCTGGGGGCCACCTTGGAGGCTGGTTTCCACACTTCTCAACTCTGAATGGTCTGTAGTTCATTTTAATCATTATCAGAAGACGCACGGGTGCTTTGGGCCTGGAGATGGTAAGCAGAGCCCTGGCAGGGAGAGACAACCAGGGAGCCCAAGTCTTGGCTTTGAATGAGGGACACTCAAGAAGAGACTGTATTGGGACATCACCTGAGAGGTTTCAGTGACTTACATACCTGGAAGTAACTCGGCCTTGAGGCGACTCTAAACCCTGCCTGCCTTCAGGGAGTGAGACCAAAATGTCCTGCCAAGGTGGTGGTGGAGCCTCGCCTGTTCCCTGTCAGTTTCAACATCAGAGCTGGGCAGGTTGTTGATGAGTTGGTGACCCCGTGCTGGAGGGTCTGTTCTGTCCATTTGAGGAAAGTTGAGAATTTTTCATAGATAATGGTGTGGGATGGGAGAGAGAATTTTCTTGTGCATGAGAACTAGCGAGACCCTCTGGTCAGGAGGATCTCTGAGAAAATCAGGCAGGGGAACCTTCAGCTTTTGGTTTGAGTAGGGGTTGCTTTTCCTCCCTCTCAAATTAGTAATTAAGAAACTCTGTGCCCTCCAAATGGACCCTGTACATCACTTCCCTTGAGCTGAAATGTGAACTCTGCCCTACATCTCCTGTGGGCGATAAGAGAAATTAACACACCAAGGAGGGAAATTCTCCTCCTGCATGCCTATTAGAGTTAATATCCTGGACCTCCTCACAGATGGAGGAGTTTCCCAAATACAAAGCTTGGAGAATTGAGTTCAGTAATCATTCTGTGATTTGATTTGATTCTAAGCTTTATTTTTTTCCCCCAAGAACCACCCCCCGCCCCCTGAGTTAGGTATGTTTGGTCAACTCTGTTTACAGGAGAGCAAGTAGCAAATAGTCCTAGGACTGATTTGAGCAAGGGTTCACTGTGAAGGGGACAGGCCACTCCACGAGGGCTCTGCTTGTCTCTCTTCCTCGGCCCTGGGTCACACATGGTTCCACTCATATCGCAGAGAGAACGGTTATTACCTTTTGCCTGTAACTCTTCTCCACGTGGAAGTCAACAGGCTAATTCCTATTCCAATTCTGTAAAGTACACAAAGAAAAAGGAAACTGTTCCTTCATTACATGGAGAGGTGATTGTTGAACAAAAGGGATACTTTAAAAAATGCTCCAGAAGGACATTACGCTAAGTGAAATAAGCCAGACACAGAAAGGCAAATACTGCATGATCTCACTTATGTGTGGAACCTAGAAGAGTCCAACTCGCAAAAGCAGAGAGTACAATGGTGGTTGCCAGGCAGTGGGGGAAATGGGAAGATGTTGGTTAGATGTTGCAAAGGGTCAGTTACGTGGGATGAGTAAGTCCTGGGGGATCTAATATACAGCATGGTGGCTAAAGTTAACAATATTGTATTGTGTCCTCGAAATTTGCTGAGAGTTGATCTTAAGTGTTCTGACCATATGAAAAAAATCGTAACTATGTACAATTTTTATTTGTCAGGTATACCTCAGTAAAGTTGTAAAATAAAATAAATTGTAAATAGTGAAAAAGAATAAAAATAAAAATGCTCCAGAGCACACAGAAGTGGGGGTAAAGGCTTTTCATTCCAGTTATATATCCAAAACCGTGCACTTATCTCTAGCCTTGTCACATTCAGACAACTCACACTGTGCTCCTGGTCAGTACTGAGGAGAATACAAAGGTGAAAAATATACCGTTCTTTACAGTTTAGGGTTCATGACCCAGGTATATAGACATGGAAGTAATTCGAGGAGAATGATTTTACTGGTACAGTTAGGGTCCAATAAAAAGAGCTAAGAACTAAGGGAAGAAGAGACAAGACTTTGTGCTATCTGGGAACGCTTCATGGAAGAGGTGGCATTTGCTCCAGAGCTTGAATGATCAGACTTTGAGCGATGGGGCCATGGAAAGGGGAGGAGTTCACATCAGGCAATCAGTGTTTGGACCATCTCTGGTGAACTCCGTGGACTTCAATGAGTTTACGAAACTTTATTACCATTTATTTCTGTGTGGGTAAAATTGACATGTCACTCCCTTCTTCAAAAGAGTTTAGATAATTGTGTGAGATAGTCTGTGTTGAAGTACTCTGTGTGTTGTTAAACACACTAGCAAATGATAGATATTATCTTAAGGAAACCGCAGGAGCTAAGATGTAAATACAGGAGACATTCCTAAAATGGTTGGTAATCCGAAGTGGATAGAAGGAGTGGGTGGGTGTAGGGGTGTGTGTGTGTGTGTGTGTGTGTGTATGTGTTCACATACTTTTGTGACAACATGGTTGTTTTGTTTTGTTTCTTTGGCCGCGCTGTGCAGCACGCAGGATCCTAGTTCCCCGACCAGGGATCGAACCCAGGCCTCCTGCATTGGGAGCGTTGGAGTCTTAGCCACTGGACTGCCGGCGAAGTCCCGACAGTGTGGTTTTTGAGCATTTAGTTTGAGAGAGTAAGTTGGGGGTAGGTTCTGGAGGCTGATGCTTTGAGTTTTCTGAGAAGAAAGGGCGCCCAACAGAGGTTTCTTCTAACCAGAGGAGGGACTTGAACTCAGCAAAGACTTGGTGCCTTTGGGGACCAAAGGACAATGTGAAGGCTCAGGTAGCACATTCCGTGTGGTTGTTTTACTGTCAACACACGTTTATGAAGTGCCTACTATGTGTCAGTACAGTCGGTCCTCCTTATCCTAGGGCTCTGCAGATTCAACCAACCCAGGATCAAAAAAAATTTTTTTTAATTCCAAAAAGTTCCAAAAACAAAACTTGAATTTGCTGCTTGCCTGGCAACTCCTTCCATCACATTTGCATGGCACTTACATAGCACTGACATTGAATGGGGTATTATAAGTAGTCTAGAGATGATTTAAAGTAGACGGGAGGTTGTATGTCGGTTATATGCAAGTACTGCGCCATTTTTATACAAGGGACTTGAACATCAGTGGATTTTGGTATCAGTGGGGGTCCTGGAACCACCCCCGCGAGGACACTGAGTGATGACTGTACTGATTGAAGCACAGTGAAACCATGGTAAATAGGAGAGAGGAGAGCTCAGCTCTTATGGAACCCACTCCAGTGGAAGTTGGATTTTTTAAAAAAGGTATAAATATACGTGTGATGCAAAGAAATGAAAGCAAAGTGGCGGAATTGACTGCTGGGCTGGTGGCAGGGAAGGACATTTGGTGCAGAGATGACCGTGAGCAGAAGTGATCTCCCTTCTGTTTTCCTTGTGAAAACTTTTAAATCAAAAGATGTTGAAAACAGTTTTGATTAAAGAGAAGGTGCATCCATATTCCCCAAGTAAAACTGTTTTAGCAGTTGTGGCAGATAAGGAGAATTTTGGGGTTTTGTCGTTACTAGTACCTCCTGAGTTAGAAACGTGAAGTTTTTCAATTCTTGGCATTGTTTCTTAACTGGTCTTAAATGTTAAAAACAAGCAAAAAAGAGTGAAAGATTATGTAATAATTTAAAATACAGTCCAGTGTTTCTAGGTTTTCCTTTCTTGAGAAACTTCTCATTTCCCAGGTAGTTTTAGATTATAGGATGAGTTAACTTCTGGCCCTTAAGTTGTTAGAATTCAACGTCTGCCACTTTTGTAGCAAGAAAAGACACCTTTGGTGTTGTCACACATTAAGAATGCGATTTCTCTTAATAGCTGTTAAGAGAAATATTTGAGTCCGTTAGCAGTTTGGGGTCAAAACTTGTGGCTCCTTGGGGCCATCTGTAGTTTTGTTGTTGTTATTCTAGCCTTGTGAGTTAGATTTGCATGTTTTTGTTCCTTGGCTTTTGGAGCCATTTTGTAATGCCCAGGCAGCCATGTTAAGGCAGTTTAACCATCCTGGCATTTGTACTCAACAGTAATGCAGGCAATTAGCGGTTAAGCTTTCACATTGGGCCACCTTTACATTGTGACAACTCCAGTTAATTAAATACTCAGCGTTACCCTCAGTACCTGCCCAGGAATTATAGAGAGGTGTTTTTAGGCTTGGAGAAATCCTTTTCTGACTTTAAGCTAGCCACTTTTCATGACCCTTCCCAATGCAACGGTGAAATTTTATCTAGGTTGATAAGGGAGGGAAATTGGCACACCTGTGAAAAGTACAGTAGTTTATCTCCTTTTAGTTTATGATTGAGACTGAATGATAACTGAGTTATAATCAAGAATCAACAGTAAAATCATCCCTCGGTATCCGAGAAGGATTGGTTCCAGGAGTCCCCATGTATACCAACATCCTCGGATGCTCAAGTCCCGTAGTTGGCCCTCCACATCTGTGGTTACACGTTCATGGATTCAACCAACCAAGGGTTGTGTAGTACTGTTCGTACTTATTGAAAGAAATTCACATGTAAGTGGACCCGGGCAGTTCAAACCCATGTTGTTCATGGGTCAACTGTACTTATTTCTCAGTGTTTGAAGATTTAAGAAGGAACAAAGTACACAGGCATACGCTGGAGATACTGCGGGTTCGGTTCCAGACCACCACAGTAAAGTGAATATCGAAATAAAGCGAGTCATGTGAATTTTTTGGTTTCTCAGTGCATATAAAAGTTATGTTTACACTATACTGTTGTCTCTTAAGTGTGCCAGAGCATTATGTCTAAAAAGTGTACATACCTTAATTTAAAAATATCTACTGCTAAAAAAATGCTAACCATCATCTGAGCCTTCAACAAGTCATACTCCTGTTGCTGCTGGAGGGTCCTGCCTCACTGCTGGTGGCTGCTGACTGATCAGGGTGGTGGATGCTGAAGGTTTCTGGGAGCTGTGGCAATTTTTAAAAAATAAGACAACGATGAAGTTTGCCTCATCCATTGACACTTTCTTTCTCGAACAATATTTCCGTAGCATGGAGTGCTGTTTCGTAGCATTCACCCACAGTAGAACTTCCTTCAAAATTGGAGTCAATCCTCTCAAACCCTGCTGCTGCTTCATCAGCTACGTTTATGTCATATTCTAAATCCTTTGTTGTCATTTCAACAACCTTCTCAGCATCTTCACCGGGAATAGATTCCAACTCAGGAAACCACTTCCTCTGCTCATCCATAAGAAACAACTCCTCATTCATTAAAGTTTTTCCATGAGATTGCAGCAATGCAGTCACGTCTTCCAGCTCCACTTCTAATTCTAGTTCTCTTGCTGTTTTCACTTCATCTGCGGTTACTTCTTCCACTGAAATCTTGAACCCCTCAAAGTCATCCATGAGGGTTGGAATCAGCTTCATCCAAACTCCTGTTAATGTTGGTATTTTGACCTCTTCCCATGAATCATAAATGTTCTTAATGGCATCTGGAATGGTGAATCCTTCCCAGGAGGTTTTCAATTGACTTTCTCCAGATCCACCAGAGGAATCACTATCTATGGCAGCTATAACCTTATGAAATGCATTTCTCAAATAATAAGACTTGACAGTTGAAATGATTCCTTGCTTCATGGGCTGCAGAATGGATGTTGTGCCAGCAGGCATCAAAACATTAATCTCATTGTACCTCTCCATCAGAGCTCTAATATTTTAGAGCTCTAATATCAGAGCAGTAATATTTTGAAAAGAATCTTTTCTTCTGAGCAATAGGTCTCAACAGCAGGCTTAAAATATTTGGTAAACCATGTTGTAAACAGATGTGCTGTCATCCAAGCTTTGTTTTTCCATTTATAGAGCACAAGTAGAGTAGATTTAACATAATTCTTAAGGGCCCTATGATTTTCAGAATGGTAAATGAGCATTGGCTTTAACTTAGTCACCAGCTGCATTAGCCCCTAACCAGAGAGTCAGCCTGTCCTTTGAAGCTTTGAAGCCAGGCGTTGACTTCTCCTCTCTAGCTATGAAAGTCCTCGATGGCATCTTCTTCCAACCTAAGGCTGTTTTGTCTACAATGAAAATTTCTTGTTTAGTGTAGCCTCCTTCATTCATTACTTAGCTAGATCTTCTGGATAATTTGCTGCATCTTCTCCATCAGCACTTGCTGCTTCACTTTGCACTTTTATGTTATGGAGGCAGCTTCTTTCCTTAAACCTCATGAACCAACCTCTTCTGGCTTCAGAATTCTCTTCTGCAGCTTCCTCACCTCTCTCAGCCTTCACAGAATTGAAGGGTTAGGACCTTGCTCTGGAGGAGGCTTTGGCTTAAGGGAATGTTGTGGTTGGTTTGATCTTCTGTCCAGTTCACTCACACTTTATCCATATCAGCAATAGAAATGTTTCTCTTTCTTGTCATTCGAGTGTTCACTGGAGTAGCACCTTTCATTTCCTTCAAGAACTTTTCCTTTGCATTCACACCTTGGCTGACTGGCGCAAGAGGCCTAGCTTTCAGCCTATCTCAGCTTTCGACATGCCTTCCTCACTAAGCTTAATCCTTTCTAGCTTTTGATTTAAAGTGAGAGATGTATGACTCTTCCTTTCACTTGACCACTTAGAGGCCATTGTAGGGTTATTAACTGGCCTAATTAAATATTGTTGTGTCTCAGGGAATAAGGAGTCCTGAGGAGAGGGAGAGAGAGACGGAGGAAGGGCCGGTCAGTGGAGCAGTCAGAATATACACAACATTTATGGGTTAAATTTGCCCTCTTATTTGAACACAGTTTGTGACACCTCAAAACAATTACAATAGTAACATCAAAGATCACTGATCACAGATCACCATGACAAATACAATAATAATGCAAAAGTTTGAAATATTTTGAGAATTAGCAAACTGTGACACATAGACATGAAGTGGGCAAATGCTATTGGGAACATGGCACCAATAGACTTGCTTGATGTAGGGTTGCCACAAACGTTCAATTTGTAAAATGCGTATCTGTGAAGCGCAGTAAAGTGCAATAAAATGAGGTATGCTGGGGGAATTCCCTGGCAGTCCAGTGTTTAGGACTGTACCTTCACTGCTGAGGGTGTGGGTTCAATCCCTGGTTGGGGAACTAAGGTCCTGCAAGCCGTGGCGAGGCCAAAAAAAAAAAAAAAAAGAGGTATGCCTGTCCTTGAACAGAGTGTCATTTGACAGGATGAGTCATTGTACTTGGTAGTAAAAACTTCAGGAAGCCACAAAGGAATTATCTTGTTTCAGAGTGATTTTTTCAAGAGGGAAACATTTTTTGCTGTTTGGTAAATATTGAATTAAGGAAAAGAAATGTCATTAAAAAATGGATACCATGTTGAAACACAGACTGTGAACCTGCACCTCAATTCTGCTTTTCCAAAATATAACTGCTTTTAATGCTTTCGAGACTGCCCTTCCGGACTTTTCTGGGCATGTTTATAATTTATAAAAATGTATTCATGGTCTATATACAGTTCTTAATTTTTTCACTTCACAATATATTATAGACATCTTTCTGTCCTTTATATGCATCAATCCATGCAAATCTATCTTTTCTTCTCTTGGCTGCTAAATAATATTCAGTTATCTGGATGAAGCATAATTTATTTAACCAGGCACTTACTGATGGACACTTAATCCACCCCCCCCCCCATTTTTGCTATGATAATGTAACTCTTTAATGAGATTTCTTGTACATACATCTAAGTATTCTTTCTTTCCTTCTTCTGTCTCTTTTCTTTCTCTCTTTCCTTCCTTCCTTCCGCATGGCTTGCAGGATCTTAGTTCCCCGACCCGGGATTGAACCTGGGCCAGGGCAGTGAAAGCGCTGAGTCCTAACCACTGGACCGCCAGGGAAGTCCCTAAGGAAATACTATCAAGAAGACTTACTGGATGTTACATTTTTAAAATATTGCCATTAAAAAAACAAAAATAAAAGCAAAGAGTATATGTAAAAAACGGATGAAATCTGGATAAAGTCGGTACCTGAGTTAAAAATGTTGAACTGATATCAGTTTCCTGGTTTTGACAATGCACTGTGGTTATATGTGATAGTATCATTGGGAGAAACTGGGTGAAGGGTACACAGGAACTCTCTCTGTTCTGTTTTTGTAAATTCTTGTGAGTTTTAAACTATTTCAAAATAAAATGTTATTTTAAGAAATACATTGCCAATCCAGGGAGGTTGTATCAACTTAAACTTCCACTAGGAGTATATGAAGCTCTTGACCCGTGGGCCACCAGGGCAGGAGTCATTAGCAACAGGCCGAAGAAACAGTCCATGTGGTTGGGATATTGGGTACATACAGGGGTTTGAGCAAATAAATAAATATAAATAGGATAATGGGACCCAGAGAAGGAAGGTACAAATATAGAAAGTGGGAAGGCTAGAATAAAGTGTGTTGTTGAATTCTAATTGGAATTATTGGTGTGAATTTAATGGTCTCTAATGTATAGAGGTGTCATAGAAATAGAGATGTGATTTTATCTGATTCAAAGAGATGAGCATCTTTTTGTATATTCACTGGCCATTTTATTTCTTCATAGTTGAGTTGCATGTGCATTTTCCTTTGTCTATTTTTCCTTCTTTCTGATTTGGAGGAAATCTTAACAACATAGATTCTTATTGGTGGTGCCTTTATCGGTGGAACTTTTTGCCAAACATTTTATGAAGTTAATTTGTTGATCTTTGTCTTTATCATTCTTTGGTCTTGCTGTATTACGTGTTATTTCCTTACAATTCCGTGATTCAGGAATTCAGGCAGGGCCCAGCTGGACAGTTCTTTTCTTCTGCATCGTGTCTGGGGTCACTCAGCTCCATTCAGCTGGTAGCTGGGCTGGTCTGGAAGATGCACAAAGACATCATGCTGTGTCTGATGCCTGTTGCTCCTCCAGATGTCCCCTCTCTCTCTCCACATGCCCAGCTTGAGCTTACCAGTGGGAAGGAGCAGAAGTTTGGTAGGTGGGATGTGTTAAAACAGATGGTCTGTCAAATCCTAGCCTACTCACAGTGGGAGTTTTGAGCCATGACTTAGCTCCCTGATTATTTTCCTTTTTCTCATCTGCTTTGCCTTCTCAGGACTGTCTCCTTTCTCAGATTATCGTCAAGGTCGAGAGAGACGATGCTGGGTCACTGGCCGTTGCATCCCAGGTGAGTTGGACAGGGCCTCTGTCTTCACCTTGAGAAATGTACATGGCTGGTGGGTGGCAGAAGCCACATTGAAGTGAGCTGGGAAGTGAGTAGAAAATGGGGAAATAGAGATAAGAGTGGGCAACTTTTTACAAAAAGTTGGTTATCTATAAAAGATTGAAGAGAGTGATAACTGCAAGGAAATCTGAGGTTGAGGGTTGTTGTCTTTTATCCCCTAAAGGTTTGAAAGGATTTGGCTCGGTTTAAATGGTTGCAGGAAAGAGTAAGTGGAGGAAAAGAAGTTAACGGTCAGGAGAGAGAGGAGATAAAACTATAAAGCGGAACTCACAGATACAGAGAACAAACTAGTGGTTACCAGTGTGGGGGGGGGGGTGCAGTAGAGGGGTGGGGGAGTGTGAGGTACAAAGTATTGGGAGTAAGATAGGCTCAAGGATATATTCTACAACGCGGGGAATAGAGCCAATATGTTGTAATAACTGTAAATGGAAAGTAACCTTTCAAAATTGTATAAAAATTAAAAATAATAATTTAAAAAAGAAGACAAAAGTGACAAAGCAGAGTCCTTGATTAGTGCCAGGGGAATTAATTCAGAGCATATGTGAATGCATTGACTCTATTAGAGGAAGAAGGGCTCATATAAGAAAAATGAGGTTGAGGAAATTATCTGAAGGCTTGTGTTTTTCTCTGTGAACAGTCAGGTGAAATTATCTGTTGAGCATGTGGGTGGGACTTGGAATGGAGAGATGTTTGACTAGAGTAGAGAAGGCTTAAAATAGTAATTTGGATTATGAGAGACAGGCTGCTGCAGGAGGTATAATAGGGTTGCTGGTCAGTCCGAAAGGCTCATTCTGAGATAGTGACTGTTTTTAAAATTTATTTATTTATCTATTTATTGGCCGTGCCACACAGCTTGTGGGATCTTAGTTCCCCAACCAGGGATTGAACCCGGGGCCTCGGCAGTGAGAGCACAGAGGGATTCCCGATAGTGACTGTTAATAATACTCTATCCAGCTGCTTTTGTGGTTTTCTTTCCCTGTGGCATTCTGTAACCTACTTTCCATGGAGAGCAGATTTGACATTCAGATTTGTTTAGTTTTTGTAGCCAGGTGTATTCAGTGGAAGCCTCATAGGTCAGGGTAATATTTGAAAGAGAATTTTTGAATATATCAAATAGAAAGATTAAGGTGAGTGATCCACAGGCTCTCACCTGAATAATGAAGATGGGAAAGATAAAAGAGGATGCTAAACAGAAAGGAAAAGACTACAAACTGGAGGATAGTGATAGTAGATATTTTAGTAAAGGCCCCAAACCAGCAGAGAATGAGAGGAGTAAAGGGAGTGATTAAGCAAGTAAAGTGGAGAATTCTGATGTCGTAATGAAAGAGTGAGCACTTCTGGGTGTGCAACTTGAGAGGTGGAGTACTTTATGGTGATTTCAAGGTCTGGGGTCTCACACTAAGAGTGAGGGGCTGGGAGTTGGGCTGGCCATATGAGTTGATGACTGAGAACATAGTCTGTGATGTTAGGGAAACTTGAGGTTGCATCCCAGTCACTAACCTTAGGCCTACATGTTAATTTCTCTGACCTTCTAGCTGTTCATCTGAAAAATGGTGCCGCTAATGGTATTTTCTCACAAGGGGCCTTGTGAAAATTAAGTGAGCCATAATTTATGCAACATGCTTAGCACACTGCCTGACACCACACAGTAAGTGCTTCATTAAAGTCAGTTATTTTTATATTATTACCAGAGGACTCTACATGTGGATGCTATAGACTGCGCAAGACCAGACAGTACAAGTTCTTGAATTAGAGGATAAATCCTAGGTATTATAAATCTTCAGTGGTTGGGGGCATGGGTGGTGTTCAAGAAGTTGGTACAACAAAGCTCCAAGAAGTGAGGTAAATGGCATGAGTTTCTGGGTAACTGGGAGGACACACACCCTCCTCCCCCTCTGTTGCTGAGACCCGTGGGATGGGAGAGCACGACCACCCTGAGCCTGTGAGGACTGCAGAGGAGGGAGTCCTCAGGGGGGAAGTGTAGGTTTCTATTAACACAGGGATGTAGAGAGAATATTTGGTGAAGATGTAGGATTTCTTTTTTCTTTTTTTTTTTTTTGCTGTGTTGGGTGTTCGTTGCTGCATGCAGGTTCTCTGTAGTTGCAGTGTGCGGGCTTCTCATTGAGGTGGCTTCTGTTGTTATGGAGCATGGGCTCTAGGTGCGTGGGCTTCAGTAGTTCCAGCGCGTGGGCCCTAGAGCATGTGGGCTTCAGTAGTTGTGGCGCATGGGCTCAGTAGTTGTGGCTCGTGAGCTCTAGAGAGCAGGCTCAGTAGTTGTGGCGCACGGGCTTAGTTGCTCCGCGGCATGTGGGATCTTCCCAGACCAGGGCTCGAACCCGTGTCCCCTGCACTGGCAGGCGGATTCTTAACCACTGCGCCACCAGGGGAATTCTGGATTTCATTATTATAGAAGAAGAGTTCCCAAGGGCACAGTTGAAGGGTTTGGGAAGATATTTTGAGGACTGGGGAGTAGGGGACAGGTGAGAGGAAGAATAGAATAAGAGGGGATAGAAGTCCAGAAACAGCCAGTATCCATATGCTGAAGGACCTTTTCAAATGGGTATGTGATGGGCCTTGTGAGATTCAGGTGAGAGGAGAGGATTTCCATCAGAATTTGAACCAGGATTATTTTGATATATTACAGAGTCTACTGATATACTATTGATTCACTTACTGAAATAATTTACCAAATATATAATTAGTCTATACTATACACCAATACTGTACTAAGCTCTGGAGTTACTGCCCTCATGGATTACAGCCTAGTGACAAAGATGACCATTATGCAAATGATAAGAAAGCATGGTGAGTCTTATGATAGAAATTCCTGGAACTTTGAGAACATATAGCCTGGGGTGCAGTGGGGAGTGCTAATCTAGTCTAGTATTATTTATTTAACATTTGAAGAAGTTTGATATTAAAGGGACCTACATTAAACAGTGAAGGGGAGTGTTTATTAAAAGGAAGCATGGATTGGAGGTTGAAAAACAGTACCTATAGATTCATGTTCAGCACAGGGGGCAGTTTGCAAGTGGTATTTCTTTTCCTTTTTTTTTTTTTTTTAAGTATTAGATCAATGTTTTATTAAGATCTTAAAAAAAATATGACCTGAAAGAATAACACATATATTTGTAGGATCTTCTGGCTGAACTTTCTATTTCTTTAAACTGCTGCTTAAAAATATTTACATAATTGTTATTACCTATAAACAACATTGTGGTTCTGATTATTTTCTTTGACTCAGTTCATCCTTGTAAGATCTTCAATCCTGAAGAAATGGCACAAAATGAATAATGAGAAATAACAAATGATCTTTCTGAATTCCATTTTGGGGTAACTGTGAAAACCTTTGAGATTTTAGTGAAATTTATGGGCCACAACTTAGAAAAAGGTACAGCAGCATTTTGCATGGAGTTTCATGGGATTCAGGGACTTCGTGTCCTATGCATGAACCACAGCTTAAGAACACCCCATCTATTTAAAAAGCCTTGGCAAGTGGCATTCGACTTCTGTGGTTTTTGCTGCCTTTGGGTAAGGACAGATCACCTCCAGCACTTTTTTGGAACAAAATTCCTGCCCAAAAGTCTTAGAAGGAGGTTTTTTCCTGCTTAGAGGAGGCAGTCCAAGAGACCCCCTTTACATGGCAGTAATGACAGGCCCTATGGTGCAGCTTATAGTGTGGACAAAATAGAACTGTTTTCTGAAGACTTAAGAGTTCAGAATAAAGGTCTCATTGGCTGTCACTTATTTTTTGAGGCTTCTCAAACCTAATCATCCTGATAATAATTCCCAGCCTTTGTTTTTTTTTAGTAAACTCTGGTAATGGCTTTTCATATATCATTACAATTAATTCACTCAACAGCACAATGAATTGGGTATCATTAAGCCTAATAAATAGAAATGGAATAAACTCACCATTAATAGATGATCAGATTAGATATATTTTTTTTTAAAAATTCAGACATAGGTTCTTAATAGATGAGAAAACCCACGTCTCTTTTCCATATCCAGTTCTCTTAACCTGTACATACTGCCTTTCATTAAGGCCCACATTTCATTTTCTGTCTCAGGCATCAGTAAAGCCTGTGTGCCAAATCTGGCCCGTCACCTGTTTTTTGAAAATAAAGTTTTATTGTAATAAGCCACATCCATTTGTTCATATATTTTCTGTGGCTGCTTTCTCACTATAGCAGCAGAGCTGAGTAGTTGTAATAGAGACCGTATGGCTTGCCAAGCCTAAAATATTTGCTCTCTGACCTTTGAGAGAAAAAGTTTGCTGACCTTGTTCTGTTAGTTTCTCGGGAATTTGGAGGGAATTCCTAAGTAGGAATTCTATATTCACCAATGCAAAAATCATAATAAGCATTTTCTTTAAGGTCAACAAGAGAGAAAACAGTTTATGTCATTTCCTATCTGGTGTTCCTCTTTGGGGTTATATAAACAGGTCCAGCATCCAAAACCCAAAGGGGCTCACCTAGAAGGTACCTGTATCCCTTGACTAGAATCCTTTGAACGTTGATCATCTCAGGACAATTTCCAGGCCATCAGGTTTTCTTTCTTCCACCTGTCAAACTTTTCCTCTGTGAACATTGGAAGGAAATGATACCCAACTGAGCAAGAATGTGTATCCTGTTTTAGGAAGGAGTGAACTTCCAAAGAGTGACTGTGGACTTCACTCAGGAGGAAGAAGGCACTTTGAACCCTGCCCGGAGGACCCTGGACAGAGACATGATCCTGGAGAACCACAGGCACCTAGTCTCTTGGGGTAAGAGTACAGTCCCCTTTAATGAAGTCTATATATTGAAATGATTTCACAAGAGCTAGGGAATTCAGAGGCCAGAATGATTTTGGCCATACATAGATTGCATTTGTGCTTTTTATTCCCCAGTGAAGATTTAGTTTTAATTTGTAGGGTAGCAAAGGTACAGATTCTTGGGTTTGAGCTCATGCAGTCTTCTTGGCTACTAAAGGCCAAGGACCCACGGACTGGGACCAAATTCTGAAGTGATTTTCTTTTGTCCCCAGCCCAAATACCCAAAGTCCTGTATCTTTCCCTATCAGCTTTTCAAACCAGATGCAGTCTCCTAGTTGGAACAAGGGGATAAGTATAAAAAGAGTTTTTCAACACACATATCCAGGTGAGAAACAGACATTTAGGAGTCATTACAGGTATAGAAGATTTGTTTGAAAAATCGCCATAGGGCATGCTGCATATTTCACCATCTCCCACACCTGGTGGACTATATACATCACCACTTTTTCCAAGTGTACTTTCTATTGCCTGGCCTAATAGCCACCAAGACTTCTGTTTATGGGCTAATCTTCATCCTCTCTCACTTGGAACTAAAGGAATTCATGGGGCCATATTAGCCCCTAAGGCATTCAGGGAACCTGGGATAACAGTGCCCCCATTATTTTTTCCTGGTTCACAAAGTAGTTTGACCCTGTCTTACTAACACAGACTGTGCTAGCAAGTTCCATGCCTCCAGAAATTCCTAGAAATGTAGACACTAATTTCTATTTCAGTGAACATATATCTAGCACTAAGGAAGGTAGAAAGGACCCTCTATTTTTTTGCTAAGGATTGCAAAATTGTTTTGCAATTCGGTAGATTCTGCATAGGGGATCTTGTTTTGGAATATGGAGATATTTGACATCTGAAGTCTTTTTATTCAGCAACACTAAGATTGAAATAGTTTCATATTAGTGCCTTGTTACACTATTGGACTATGGTAGTTCTCTGCTTACTGCTTCATCCCATCCTTTTGCTTTCTCAATTCATGTTATAGGTCCATAGCTGAAAACACATCCACATATAATTGCATACTTTCTTATCAGCTTTTATTCCCCTATTCCAGCTCTAACATTGTTTTGGCTAGGGTGTTTTATTTTGCTTCCTTCCAGACTCGGCAACTGCACTTGGAAGAAGAGAATCAACATCAGAGCAGAGCATTTTTGGTGATGAACCATCCCACAGAGTGAAGATAGAAAGGTTGACAAGAGATGATCCTTGGTTATCTTCATGTGAAGAAGTTCAGGATTGTAAGGAGCTGTTGGAGAAGCAACAGGAAAAACAAGAGAGACTTTTGAAGGAAGTGACATTCACTCACAGAAAAGCTATTAGTCATGAGAGAGCCTGCAAAAGTGATGACCTTGAGGAGAAGCGTGGTCTGAATTCCAGTCTTCTTTCACCACAGATGATACCCATAAGAAACCATTTTCATAAACATGCTTCACATGTTAAAAAATTGCATTATAATTCTATGGTAAACACTCATCAGATGATTAATGATAGTGAGAAACTCTGTGAAAATAAAGAATGTGGAAACCTCCCCCAGAGCATTCATTTTATTCAGTTTACAAAAACTCAAGCAGAAGATAAATCCTATGGATTTAGTGACAGTATTCAACATTTTAGCCGTGATAAACCCCGAAACCTACATGAGAAAATACACGCACAAGGAAGATCCTTTGATTTTAAGGAATGTGGGCAAGTTTTGAACCACAGTATATCCCATAATGAACAACAGAGAACCCCTGTTGAAGAGAGTCAGTATAAATGTAATAAAACCTCCCAGAGTTCATCCCTTGCTCAAAACATGAGAAATCATTCTGAAGAGAAACCCTTTGAATGTAATCAGTGTGGGAAATCCTTCAGCTGGAGCTCTCATCTTGTTGCACATCAGAGAACTCACACAGGGGAGAAACCTTATGAATGTAACGAATGTGGGAAATCATTCAGCCGCAGCTCTCACCTCGTTTCCCATCAGAGAACTCATACTGGAGAGAAACCTTATAGATGTAATCAGTGTGGGAAATCCTTTAGCCAGAGCTATGTCCTTGTCGTGCATCAGAGAACTCATACTGGAGAGAAACCTTATGAATGCAGTCAGTGTGGAAAGTCATTCAGGCAGAGCTACAAACTTATTGCACATCAAAGAACTCATACTGGAGAGAAACCCTACGAATGTAATCAATGTGGGAAATCATTTATCCAGAGCTATAAGCTTATTGCCCATCAAAGGATTCATACTGGAGAAAAGCCCTATGAATGCAATCAATGTGGGAAGTCCTTTAGTCAAAGTTACAAACTTGTCGCGCATCAGAGGAGTCACACAGGAGAAAAACCCTTTGAATGTAATCAGTGTGGAAAATCTTTCAGTTGGAGTTCTCAACTTGTTGCACACCAAAGAACTCATACTGGAGAGAAACCCTATGAATGTAATGAGTGTGGGAAATCTTTCAACCGCAGTTCTCACCTTGTTATGCATCAGAGAACTCATACTGGAGAAAAACCCTATGAATGTAATCAGTGTGGGAAGTCCTTCAGCCAGAGTTATGTTCTTGTTGTACATCAGAGAACTCATACTGGAGAAAAGCCCTATGAGTGCAGTCAGTGTGGGAAATCCTTCAGGCAGAGTTCATGCCTTACTCAACATCAGAGAACTCATACTGGAGAGAAACCCTATGAATGTAATCAATGTGGAAAAACATTCAGCTTGAGTGCTCGACTTATTGTGCATCAAAGAACTCATACTGGAGAGAAACCCTTTACATGTAATCAGTGTGGGAAAGCTTTCATTAATAGTTCTAAACTTATTAGGCATCAGGCAACTCATACTGAAGAGAAACCCTATGAATGTAACTAGTTTGGAAATCTTTCAGCCAGAATATATCCCTCCCTCCCTCCCTCCTTCTCTCCCTTCCTCCCTCCTTCCCTTCCTCCCTCCCTTCAGCCCCTCACTTCCTCCTTCCCTCCTTTCATTCCTCCAGGATTACATGTATTGGAAAGAACTACCATGAAAACAATGTGTGTGGAAAAAGCTTTCAGTTAGCTCTCTGTTATTGTGTATCTGGAAATTTGTTCTGGGGAAGAAATAGAGAAAACTGTGAATCACATATTTTACTTAGCAATTCCATGTTAAAAAAATCAAACTTGGCCCTAATAACACATTCCCACAAAAGTAATAACTATTGGCACTTTTCCTTGCAGAAAGCACTTCGACCTGAGTTTGAGAAAATTATCATTAAATGGGCAATATGCTGTGGAGTGATTGCCAGTGAGGTGGACCTCTTTTCCAATAAAGAATAAATGAGAATGCTAATACCGGTGGGCTTGTTGTTGAGAAGATTGGGAAATTGCTGTAGTTATTAGAACTTAGACTGGAAAAAGGCATTTCAGTGTATCATTTTCCAACATGATCTCCCTAGCAGCTACTTAGTAATGAGTTTCATACAGCACTTTCTCTTATATGTGAAGGTTTTGTAAAAATTAGGGAAATGGCTATGATATGAACTGAAAAATGCAGGGCAAGAGTATAGAACATTCATTTCTAGAACCATCATGATAAGATATTTGTGTTTGGATCAGGATCTAAAGGGATTCTAGGCGTATCTGTTTTAATTTTAGGTTTATGCCTTTTTTTTTTTTAATTATGGAATAAGATATCTTTTTTATTGTTTTAATTTTCATTTATTTACTTATGGCTGTGTTGGGTCTTCGTTTCTGTGCGAGGGCTCTCTCCAGCTGCGGCAAGCGGGGGCCACTCTTCATCGCGGTGCGCGGGCCTCTCACTATCGCTCTTGTTGCGAGCACAGGCTCCAGACGCGCAGGCTCAGTAATTATGGTTCACGGGCCCAGCCGCTCCGCTGCCTGTGGGATCTTCCCAGACCAGGGTTCGAACCCGTGCCCCCCGCATTGGCAGGCGGACTCTCGACCACTGCGCCACCAGGGAAGCCCTATGCCTTTTTTTTTAATGTATGCTTTTTTATAATACTAATAAATGATATGAGTAATAGTCAAAAAAAATAACAAACATTTCCATCTCTTTGACCATTTAGGAAAGTCTGGACAGTCAGATAGCAAAGATCCCTCAGGGTTCTGAGAGTTCCATTTGGATTAACATGAACAGGTTACTCCTTAGGACTTAGATTCCAGGAATGTTCCTCATTGAGAATAAAATATTTCCTTGGGAATGTGGAACTGGAAATTTAAGCCAGAGGGAATGAGAATGCATGGGCAGTATGGAGGGCAAATGGGCTTTTTTTTTTTTTATTTTTAACCCATATATCAAAAGCAGTATAAAGGAGCTCTATTTTTTAAGGTTTTTTTTTTTTTTTTTTCTCCCATCATGTAGTATTGTCTTTTTTTTCTCTGGGATATGTTCCCTAATGTGAGAATCCTCTGAGTGGGAAGGTACTGCCCTGGCTAAGTGCTTGCCATCTAAATTAAGCTCACAAGAATGCTTTTAGTGAGGTAATATTTGTAGCTTCTCATTGGTTTTTTAGATTTGGTTCACAAGTCTTTCTGGTCTTTGCCCCTATATCATGAATTCTAATCCTATGGATTGTCATGGACCTGAAACCTCTGATCCCAGAGAGTTATTGAAAAATAGACTGAGAGTTGAACTGAGAGACCAGAGAATAGAGGTAAATTCCCTGGAGAAAGAAAGAAAAATAAAACAGCTAAAGTGATATCTAATAGGGGTTACCCTTAGTAAATTCTGTCCCCAGGATATGACCCTAAGTGGATTCATCTTTATGAGGGTTAAGCCAGAGAGTGCAGCACACCTCGCAGTGACTGAAGTTCTGGGGGAATAGTTGTTGATGGCTGGAAAACTGGCTGCCCACCCCAGGAGAATCTTCAGTCAGTCCATGAATGCACAGATAGAGGAAGAGAAGGGGTTCTCCATGCACTGTCTTTGGGGGAGGACATAAAATTGTGAAAATGCTAATTTGGTAGTGGGACATGGTTAGGCTGCTTTTCCCCAAAATTATAGATAAAACCAATATCAGTGCTAGGTACAAGTGGATGATTTTCACTGGGCATGTTGAATCTTACTTTGAAGACAGGAGACAGGATTGTACAAATGAGTTTAAAGCCAACTGGGCTAAGAAGGAGGCCTGTGAAGATTTCAGGTTTGGGAAGGGGTTTATCTCAAAGTAATCTTTTTAGTGTTAAAAATATTTCATTGAAAATGAAATTGATAAAACTGCAAAGAATTTTGAAGTGAGTATGTGTGTGATTGTGTGTTTCTTGGCCAGGTTGAATATGAGTCATCTGTGTGCACTAAGTCATAAGTATTACATCAGTTCCTAGGTGATGAATTATGGTTGCCAAGTGTTTTGAAGTAAGGTAGATCCAGTAAATAAACAAAAATGTTAATTTCATTATTTGCTCAGTAATTTCCCTCTGTAGGAAAGGTATTCTTTTAAAAAATAGTCAACCAATAATGAAGAGAAGTTAAAGTGACAGTGTGCTAAAAATACATATTTAAACCTCTGAACCTAAAATTTAGGTTTAAAAGGGGGAATCAGTAAGTTGATTTTAATGACATATGTATGACACATATATAAGCACACATGTCCCCTGCATAAAAATTTTTGTGTAAAATTCACAAAGTAAAATTGTACTTTGCTATAGCAAAATGTATAGAGATTTGACAGGCCAAATTTCTTTCACCATACTCCAGTAAAATTAGAAATAAGTGAAAGGTGACCAAAGCGTTTTAAAATACATGGATGTTAAGGAATACTCTCTCTCCTAGAACCAATTTTTTAAAACATTTTTATAGTTTTATCCAGATATAATTGACATAAGTTTAACATGTACAGCATAATGACTTGACTTACAAATATTGTGAAATGGGGACTTCCCTGGCCGTCCAGTGGTTAGGACTCCATGCTGTCACTGCCGGGGCCATGGGTTCAAGCCCTGGTTGGGGATTAAGATCCCACAAGCGCAGCCAAAAAATATATATATATTGTGAAATTATTACCACCATGAGTTAACATCCATCATCTCATATAGATACTAAAAGAAAAAAAAAGGTGGTTTTTTTTTGTTCCTTGTGGAGAGAACTCTTAGGATTTGCTCTCTTAGCAGCTTTCAAATGTACCATTCAGCAGCATTAACTGTAGTCATCATGTTTCCTCCTACACTCCTGCTTAGTCTTCAGTACTTTTGTACTTTGTCCACCTTATTTTGTGGTTTGATGTTTCAGCTTACTCCTAGGCCTGACAAAGATAAACGTGCTTTTAATTTGTTTGTTTTTGTTGTTCTTATAAATTTATTTATTTATTTTTGGCTGTGTTGGGTCTCCATTGCTGCACGTGGGCTTTCTCTAGTTGCAGCGAGCCGGAGCTACTCTTCGTTGCAGTGCGCAGGCTTCTCATTGCGGTGGCTTCTCTTGTGGAGCATAGGCTCTAGGCACGTGGGCTTCAGTAGTTGTGGCATGTGGGATCCAGTAGCTGTGGCTCGCAGGCTCTAGAGCGCAGGCTCAGTAGTTTTGGCACACGGGCTTAGTTGCTCTGCGGCATGTGGGATCTTCCCAGACCGGGGCTGGAACCTGTGTCCCCTGCATTGGCAGGTGGATTCTCCACCACTGTGCCACCTGGGAAGCCCCTGTTTTTGTTTGTTTTTTTTTTGTCCAAAGAGATTTCAGCTTGGAGCAGGGAGGGAATCCAGACTTTTTGATGCTGTTTTCAGATATGCCTTTTATATTTCTAAATTTCTTTTGGATTTTGTACTTAATCAATACCCTTTATTTCGTATGTCTCATTTAATGTACTTGATAAGACCAGTTAATCTTACCTACGCCTTTAGAACTTTATCTTGAAAAATCAGTATTCTTCCTGTTTGCTGAAAGAGGTTGCACATGGACTCAGTTTCCCTTTAGAAGATTTGATGAGTCACATCAGTAAATTGCGTATTGCTCTTTACAAATTATAGCAGCCTGGGTTCTTAATTGGAAAGCACATGAGCCAATTCTAACCAGTTGATTCAGAAGATATTAGGTGGCTTCAAGAACTGGCAAGAAAGACAATGTTCAGGGCTTCACAGAAACAATTGCTGAATCATGCTGCAGAGCCATGAGAGTTCCTCAGTGTTCCCAAAGTTCCTTGAGATATAGTAAAGAACTAACTATATCTTCTGATTCGAAGTCTGGGCAAGTGCCTGGTTCTGGTGGATCATAGGCTGTGCCTGCACCTGAGTTGTGTGGAAGGTTAAGATGCCAGGGCCACCAGTGCCTAGTGTTTCCTGGAGCGTCCATAGTTGTAGATGGGCTCTACCTTCCACTCATACTAATTCTTTGGGCAGTTTGTCATTCATAGAATTGTTACTCATTTGCTAAGCAACAGCAAAGGAAAAAACAAAAGATTTCCAGTATAGCCCGCCCTTGCCTAGCCCATATGTCAACATTTTCTTCACTCTCTACATTTTCACTTAACTTTAACATGTATATGCAGCCTCCTACTTAGCCTATCACAGCTGTCTTACAACCAAAAACGTGTACTCTCTTCCTCACCCAGGGCTTCATATCTTTGCTTCCACTTCCAAGTCTGGGATCTCTGAGTGGTGTCCATTCCTTTTCTAGTGAAAAACTCCTCATGTAAAAAGATGGTTCAGACGCTGGGCATTTAAAAAGGATGGGGGGATTATAAACCGGGTCAAATTACCAAGCAAATATTCAGTAACTTTGGTTGTGAGTAGATACGCAAAAGCTTTCTAAACCTGCTTTTGTAAAACCACAAACAAGTTGGTGACATGGGCAGTTTTTACTGCTTAGGATAATTTAATCCTTATTTGGATTTGTTTGGGGGTCTAACTAAATCAGTGTCTGTTTTATTATGCTTTGCAGTAAAAATAGTATTGTTACATTAAAAAATATCACTTTTGGCATTTGCCAAGTGGCTCTTCATGTTGGAACGGTAAAGGTGGACCTTCTATCTTATGGCCAATGTGGTACTGATTTGTAATCCACTGAAGATGGCATTTCAGTGGAAATAGGTTGATAAATAGGATTGATAAACCTTTCTGTAGTAGTTATATCACCTTTCTGGACTCTTTAACATCTTTTGTGTTCTATTGAGGTCATGACAGTCTTCATGATCACCTCCTCTCTTCTTCAGGGAGGACTCCTGGAATTTAACTGTTGGATCAAGTTCTTGAAACACAGATATTCCTTTTGAATATTGTTCCTCTTTCCTGCCCAGGCTCTACTAGTTACTCTCTGACAGTGTTTGCTTAGATCTGGACTGTTGATACCTATGCCTGTGGTTCACTGCACAACAGATCCAGCAGGTTGGTGATTCTTCTGACCAGAAGCTCTTCTTCTTGTTCTATATTTGGTTTGTCCACATGTTTCTCCACCATTGCTCACTTTCTGAAGGGACTAGGACCACACTACCCCTGCCAGATATTTTGTGGAATGCTGGAACTTTCTATGGGTGTAAGTTCCTGATTTTTCTGTACTCTTGAAAAAACTTCATGGACATGCCATTAACTTTAATTGATAATTTATTTTTAAGAAGTAATATGTAGCTGTGATCATAAGTGGAATGTGCTGAAATTTTAGTAGTGGGGATTAGGTTATAAAAGGACCAAACCTATGGAAAAGCCAGAAGAGGGTTTTCTGATGAAATCTCAAAACTGTTTATCTGTAGTTTCTGGTATTACTATTGTCTACTAATTATATGGGGTTCCATCACTGAAACTCTCTGCTTTAGTATTTATGTTGCACTGGGTAGAGGGAGTTGGAGTCTCTTTTTGTAATCTGGTGCTTTAATTAGATATAGCTGATAGAATTGATCATCTAGACCTGTATACAATACAGCCAGTTCCAAGATGTGTCCCCAGAAAACTGGATGCCCAGTCACCACAGGCTACACCCATCCCCAGGTGGTGTAGCCTCTACCTTGTATGAGTATCCAATCATGGTTCCTGTGTTCACATGGGAAGATGGGATGACTACTGTGTTTGGAGTATTGTTCTCTGTTACTGCTGGATAAAGTCCAGTTGCTTCTTTTTTTTTTTTTTTTGCATTTTTTTATACAAGGAAAACTGAAGTTTCTAGCTTTAAATGAAACTATAAAATTGTGGGGGGTTGTGTTTATGAAACATTCAAATTGGTCAGAAAACACTGAATGAGAAAAAAATGTTTAAGTAAAAGATGGCGACTAGGTTAAAACAAGAGTTAAATTGGAAACAGCAGCGTTAGTTCACACCCTTAAAAGCTGGGCAGCCTCTTGGGTTGCACATTATCCTGGGGATCCATCAGTGATGCAGCAGCAATTTGAAACCAGGGCTCTTTGGTGAGTAGCTTATGTTAAGGCAGAAAGATAGAAATGGGCTTGTACTATCTTGTGGATAATAGGTTAAAAAACACTTCGAGAGACATTTGGGTGGTGTTACATATGCCACAGGGGCCACTAACCTGTGTGGAATTCCTGCCAACCAAGCAGGAACACTTTGAGCATTGAGAAACCATTAGTCATGGACAGCTGGACCAAGGTAGGTCAATACAGAGCCATGGGTCCTTCGTGAGATGCAGTATCAAGTGTGCTGAAGAAAGGCATTCTTAATCTGTTCAGACTGCTATAACAAAAATACTTTAAACTGGCTGTATCAGCGTCTGAGGACTCACTTCCTGCTCCTTAGCTGCACATCTTGTTTTGTCCTCACAAGGTCTCTGAGGCCTCTGTAAGGGCACTAATCCCATTTGTGAGGTACCCTCATGACCTAATCACCTCCCAAAGGCCCTCACCCCCTAATATCACATTGGGGGTTAGGATTTCAACGTATGAGTTTGGTGAGGGGACACAAGCATTCAGTCCACAACAGGCACAAACTCAACTTCTAATAGCCTTCAAATAAAGGTGCATTATATTGGTCAGTCCCAATTGCCCTGCAGGCAAGTGTTGGTCATCATTAATTTTATAACATGTGAAGAATAGGCTTATATGGAGGTCCATACAGAAAAAAGTCACCTTCACTAGGATGAAGATCTGGAAACTACACATTTTAATCTCACAATGAAAGGGGCATCTAAAATTCCAGCTTAGGCCCCTCACTGACTGACACTGGAGGTTGATCGCTTCATTACTTGCCTCTGGTGGATAGGCCACGGGCTCTATAAAGACACATAAAGATGCCATTAATAAAGGAGCCCAGCGATGACGTAGAGGGGTGGGATAGGGAGGATGGGAGGGAGGCTCAAAAGGGAGGGGATATGGGGACATGTGTATGCATGTGGCTGATTCGCTTTGTTGTGCAACAGAAACTAACACAGTCTTGTGAAGCAATTATACTCCAATAAAGATCTATTAAATAAATAAATAAATAAATAAAAAATAAGGGAGCCCAGCCCCAGGTGTATTTGGTCATGTTTATCATTGAAGGGAGCAGATAAGGGGAAAAAAGTGATTGGGATTAATGATAACCTTCCATGAGACCCTCGTTTGCTCTTTGTTAAAACTTAGGAAGAAAACAAGAAAAAATATGTAAATGAATATGGCCCATTTCATCAAATGGGAGTGGAGGTGGGGCAGGCAAAGTGTAGATTATTTATCCAGGAGACAAACCATAAAGGGGGGGAAATACAAATACCAACTCTAAAGCGACGCTAAATATATGGCTGAGGGAGGCTTAGGAACTAAATATCTAGATAGAATTCTGGTCGATAGTTCTTTTTCTTGTGTGGTTTTCTTAATCCCCTTGCTTTTAACAGTTGCTTCTATTTTTCAAGGTTGGAGGGCCTCACATCACTCAGCCAGATGTGCTAGAACCTGATTGAAATATGGGCTTACTTCCTCTTGTGGAAAACAGTACTGCATCTATCAAACATCTGGGACAAATTATAATTGGTTTCCTACTGCCCCCCAATTTACACAAGTATAATTTAAACAATTTAGTATAATTTAAATAATTAGATGATCTAATGATCTAGAACCATCGAATTCCTAACCTAATCACCCGAATGCAGTCAATCCACCACCTACCTAGCTTCGATTTCCCCAGATGATAAGAACAAAATCTTAATTTATACAACACATATCTCAACTTAAAAAAAAAAAACACAAATTTTCCTTTACATAGGTGGTTCTTAAACTTTGCCATGCATCAGAATCAGAGGGAGTGCTTCTTATAACACAGATTTCTGGGTCCCGACCCGAGAGTTTCTGATTCAGTAGGTCTGGGGTGGAGTTTGGGGGTTTGCAATGATTCTGCTGGTCCAGGACCACAACCTGAGAACCACAGCGCTAGAACGGTTTTAAGTATTTAAATGGAATTAACTTATTATATATCTGGCTCAGAAAAGTTCTGAGTTCTGGCCTTAAATTGTGCCAAACTTTTAACTTTAAATCAAATTAGGAGAGGAAGTTTGTGTTGGGCAGAGTCTGGCAGCCAGAGCTGAACGAGATGAGTAAGAAGGTGTGAAGCCCCGCCCCTTCCCCCTTCCCCGCCCACCCCCACCCCTCCACCGCGCTCCTCCTGGTATTTGAGCCCACCCCGGCTTCTCTCCGCTCAGATCTTCCCAGGGGAGAGCAGCGTTCAGTCTGGGTTGTCTGAGACACCTGCACTTGGTCCTTGCAGAGTCCTCCCTGTGTGGAACCCGATTCAGAAGACAGAGGACAGAACACTTGGTAAGTCTGTGTCTTTTGTTTGTTTATTACTGCATTTGTCTCGAGACCGTGGTCCACCCCAGCACCCAACCCACCCCCGTCCTGCCACACACACACACACAGCACACTACTCTCCATTTGTGGGGTCAAAAAAAAAAGGAGGAGGCTCTGGGAGCTGCAGGCTCCTCAATCATGTCTTCATCTAAAGAGAGTGAAGTCCTATCTGGCTTCTCCCCTGAAGGGTCCCCCAGCCCTGACTCGCCAAACTACATGCTACTCTCTAACCATCCCCAGATTTCTGCAGAAGTCAGCCCATCACCCACAGGAAACACCTAGTAACTCACAGAACTCACCAGCTTCCTCCCCCATGTCCCTTATCTTTTCACCCACAGCCCTCAGAGAATCCCCTGGGTCCCCCAGCTACTGTCACACACTTTGCCCGCAGAAGGGACACTTCTAATGGCCGACTTTACCACATTGGCCATTGGCAGCCCTTGGCTGGGCAGTGTGACCCTCCTGCCTGATTCCACAGAGGGCCTCTTAATCCAGAGAGCAGATGGGAATGACAGAGTTAGGAGCACCTGATGCCAAGTACCACCTCATCCTTCTCCCTGATACCGTGGCCTTGAAGCCTAGAACCACAGTGATTGTTTGGGCCAAATAGTAGAGATACATAGTACATACAACTCCAAATGTCATTTGTTGGAGGATGCAGGTTGCCGTGTTAGGCTGACCAATGAAAAGTAAGGAGCAGAAGAAGCGGAGAATGAGAAATGAGCTGAAGGTAGCTGAGTACCCAGTTTTTGACCTTGACAGTGGAGGTTTCTTGATCTTTCACAAAGATCCCGAGAATCACTGCTGTGAGTACAGACAAGGAAAGAGCAGTGCAGGCCAGCACCATCCCTACAGTGTCTTCAAATGCCAGGAAGGTCACGATTTTGGGGAGACAGCGGTCTCTCAGCGTTTGTGTACTAATGACTTGAGCACTCCACATAGTGTTTCATATCTGAGAAAACAAAAGCAAACAGGATTTCACGTTGAACAATTCATGCTTATTCCCATGACATAATCATTATCACATTTTTTATCACTGAAAATACTGTCCACCTCTGACATGATTTTTGGATACAAAAATCATGTGTCAGGCCGGAGAACCCATGAGCATAATAAAGTTGTTACAGAGACTATATCAAGGTTAATACTGTCCATTTCTCTATCGGAAGTAATGCTTTCACCCACAATTATCAGAAAGTTTTATTCCACATTTAGGGTGGCTTTTGCTGTTGTTTGGTTGGTGTGTTGGTTTAACAATATCATCAAGGTTCACTTTGATTTCCTCTCTCTGCTGTCCACAAGAAATTCTTCAATTTATGGTTTCTTCTGAAAGTTATGTGATGTGGTCTACAGCTTTATCATTACCATTCGAACTGAGAGAGAAAGGCATCCTGTAACTTTTCCAGAGGAGCAAGGAAGAAATTTTCTAAGAATCCTCTACCACCCATATCCTTCAATGTGAGTGGTGGATGTAGATATCATTCAGTCAATGAATCAACCTTCAACCTCCGATTTTCCTGCACTCCGATGTTTCTGCGATGGGGCAGCGGGATTTAGGGAAGAGAACACAAGCTTTGAAGCCAAGAATTCCTGATTACAAATTCGTTTCAGCATTTCACTGGCATCTGACTGACTGGCTATGTTACTTGGGTAAGTCATAGCAGATGGGATTAAGGTTGCTAATCTGCTGCTCTTAATGTAAGGAGATTACCCTGCATACTGGTGGCCCAACATAATCACAAGTATCCATAAATTGGGAAGAGGTAGGCAGAAGTGTCAGGCCAGAGTGATCCATTGTTGGTTTTAAAGATGGAGGGGGAGGGCCACGTCCCCTAGGCATCAAAGTGAGGTTTCTAAGAATAGGGAGTTAGTATAGCTGATTGATACGGTTGCAATGTGGACAGATCCTCATTTGTATTCAAATTCCAAGTGGGCTAAATGGGAAATGAAAGGGTAGAAAATATAACTTCGGGGGAAGCACCATATGGCAGATTATATTTTCCAACAAATCCTCTAAAATCCATACTTTTCTTACACTGTGACTTTAACATTCCTCCCACTGAGAGGTTGGGGGAGGGGGATTGATCTTCTTTGCCCTTGAATCTGAACAGGCTTTTGATGATATGACAGCAACACTATATGTGACTTTCGATGCCAAATCATAAAAAGTGATGCAGCTTTCCCCTCGTTCTCTTGGAGCACTCACACTTGGAACACAGCCGCCATGCTGTGAAGCAGCCTCGGAAACCACATGGAGAGGCCATGTGTAGGTATTGTAGTTGACAGCCCCAGCTGAGGTCCCAGCTGACCGTCTCCATCAACTACGTCATGTAATTCCATTCCCCAGCTGTCAAGTTACCACCCAGCCTGTGGGTCTTCCCAGCTGAGGCTCCAGACATCATGGAACAGAGAAAAGCCATCCTTGCTGTGCCCTTTCCAATTCATGACCCAGAGAACCCATGAGCATAATAAAGTAGTTGTTTTAAGGCACTAAGTCTGTGGTCATTTGTTAGACTATAGTAGTAAAGGGGACCTGCCACATATCACTATGATCTATCAGGTTCTTTTTCTAGGCACTCAAGTATATACAAGAAGGCAAGCACATGATCCAGCAATCCCACTCCTGGGCATATATCCAGATAAAACTCTAATTTGAAAAGATACATGCACCGCTATGTTCATAGCAGCGTTATTTACAATAGCCAAGACATGGAAACAACCTAAATGTCCATCGACAGATGAATGGATAAAGAAGATGTGGGGTGTGTATATATATATACATACTTATATATATATGTGTGTGTGTGTGTGTGTGTGTGTGTGTGTGTGTGTGTGTGTATATATATATATATATATATATATATATATATAAAATGGAATACTACTCAGCCATAAGAAAGAACGAAATAATGCCATTTGCAGCAACATGGATGGACTTAGAGATTATAATACTAAGTGAAGTAACCCAGAAAGAGAAAGACAAATAGCATATGATATCACTTATATGTGGAATCTAAAAAAAATGATACAAATGAACTTATTTACAAAACAGAAACAGACTCACAGACATAGAAAACAAACTTATGGTTACCAAAGGGGAAAGGGGGTGAGGAAGGGATAAATTAGGGGTTTGGGATTAGCAGATACAAACTACTATATATAAAATAGATAAACTACAAGGTCCTACTGTATAGCACAGGGAAATATATTCAATATTCTATAGTAAATCATAATGGAAAAGTATGAAAAAGAATATATATACACATATATATAATATATATATTAATATGTGTGTATGTATATATATATATATATATATATATATATATATATATATATATATATATATATATCTCTGAATCCTTTGCTGTACACCAGAAACTAACACAACTTTGTAAATACTTAAAAAAAAAAAAAAGAAGGCGGCGAGAAGTCCTCTGTAAGGGATCTCAGCAAGGAGTTCGGATATTTGTTTTTAGCCACTCAGGACTTTTAAAAGGTGACCTTTTTTACTTAGAGCAAATGCAAAGACAGAGAAGAACAAATACTGTATGATCTCACTTACATGTGGAGTCTAAAAAGGTTGAACTCATAGAAACAGAGAGTAGATTGGTGGTTGTCAGGGGCTGGGAAGTGGGGGAAATGGGAAGATATTGGCCAAAGAACACAAACATTCAATTATAAGATGAATAAGTTTGGGGGATCTAATGGTCAGCATGGTGACTAAAGTTAACAATACTTTATTGTATACTTGAAATAAGCTGAGAGCAAATCTTAATGTTCTCACCACCAAAAAGCAAGGTAACTATATGGGGTGATGGATGTGTTCACTAACCTTATGTATCACAATGCAGACATATGCCAAATCATGACGTTGTATACCTTAACTTTACACGATGTTATTTGTCAATTATATCTCAGTAAAGCTGGTTAAATAAAGAAAAGGCAGCCCCAACCAAAAAAAAAAAAAAAATCAAGTCAAGAGCACTAAGTAGGAAAAGATCAATGTTTACTGGAAAAAAGTACCAACCATAATGCTTATATAAATATAATAATCATGAATGGTTAGTGATAGAGAATTGGGGGGTAACCACACCTCTTGCATTCAGTAGAAAAAGTAAAATACACATAGGAACTGACCCACATATTCAGTCATCTTCATACAGTAACATAATGGATAAAATGGTAGAGCTTCAGGAGATGATACCTTATATTGAAATACATATGGCTTGTTTACAGTTTGTAGACCAGAGCTTCCTAAAACAGCCAATTTCAAATTTTCCCTGACTGTCTAAAATTATGCTATTTCTTGTGCCCTAGCCTAGATTCGTGATTCAGTGGGTTAAGAGTAGGATGTTGGGCTGGGAATATATATATTTATTATAATTTCTCTGGAAATTCAGCTAAGTAGATTGGATTGTGATCTACTGTCTATGACCAAAAAGCAATGAGGAAACAAAATATTAAATTGTAAAATACACATATATATGTATATATACATAGAACAACACAGAAATCATTCAGTTAAAATTTTTATATGTCAAGACACTAAAACAAAAAATAATTAAAACCATCACTTGCAAGATTAAAATCTCTTACTATTTAATCTTGGTTTATAAGGGAATTTAAACTCACAATTAAAGGATGTTCATGTAGGGTAGAGGAAAGCAGCGATCTAAACAGGGAATATTAAATTTTATAGTTTGCCAAAATCTTTAGCAGTTTCCATAACCTTAAACGCTTGTTATCACAACAGCAAAATATAACCAATACATGAATCATAGAACTCAAATTGGGAAGTGGAATGAAAAATAATTGAGGATTAAGAAATCAGTAGGAATGGAGATAAGATGAAAGCAGGATAAACCTATAGGGGAAACAAAACAGAAAAAAAGAAAGAGCTTAAAACCCAAACAGCTGGAATAATCTCTAGAAGAAAACAGAGCATTCAGAATATACATTTGAGTATGAACCATAATTAGTATTTGACATGGTAACATTTCAAATCAGTTATGAAAACTGGACAAAGGATATATAAATAGGCAATTCACCCACCACTGATATATTAACATCTATTCAACATCTCCATAATGAGACACTGTGTTTGGTTTATCAAATTGGGAAAATTTCAAGAAAATTATTATGCCTAGTTTTGATACACTAAGACTGGAAGCATAACGTCATTGGCGGACAAGGTTGTAACATCTAAAACTAAACAATCCTAAGCAACCACTTAAAATGATTCCATTATTTAGTAACATGGAAAGCTACCCATGATATATAAAGTGAGAGAAAAAATAGTTCCAAAATATTATGCCAATTTTGTGGGGAGAAAATAATTTTAATACGTATTTACTCTCATAGGGGATCAAGAAGTAAACGGGCCAAGATATTAATGATGATTGTTTCTGGGTGCTAGGATTACAGACGACTTTAATTTCGTCCTTTTTTCTTACATTTTTCCTTTTTTTTTTCTTACTTTTCTCCCCTGTTTTCTTAACAATGACCATGCACTATTTTGGAATTTTATGTATATATGTATATATATAAATATGTAATATAATACAATATGTATACATATATAATACATATGATTTTTATATGTGTTATATATTTAATATATATAAATATATAATAATTATATATATTATATATAATTTACACCAAAGCTTCAGTAATGCTTTGTATCCCCTGTAAGGGATTGTGGATTTGTTTGAGACTATTGTCAGACTTTCTACAATGTGAACGTGTTAGTAGTGAGTGGTAACTTTTTAAAAATAAATTTATTTATTTATTTATTTATTTATGGCTGCGTTGGGTCTTCGTTGCTGCGGGCGGGCTTTCTCTAGTTGTGGTGAGCGGGGTCTACTCTTCCTTGTGGTGCGTGGGCTTCTCATTGCTGTGGCTTCTCTTGTTGCAGAGCAGGGGCTCTAGGCGCGCGGGCTCAGTAGTTGTGGCTCACGGACTCTAGAGCGCAGGCTCAGTAGTCGTGGTGCACAGGGTTAGTTGCTCCGCAGCCTGTGGGATCTTCTGAGATCTTCCCGGACCAGGGGTCGAACCCGTGTCCCCTGCATTGGCAGGCGGATCCTTAACCACTGTGCCACCAGGGAAGTCCCTAACTTTTTTTTTTTGAGGAAAGAAGAGTGTAGCGGCGCCCCAAAGCTGAGCGCTGCAACTTTGAGCGTCCCCCGCCCTCCGGCACTAGTCTGGCAAAGCTCCAGGTGCACGCTTAATTCCATCACCATCTGGACTCAAACTAAGACAGCGCGCCGCAGAGGGTTCTGGGAAGTGTAGTCCGGGCCCTCCGTAGTCGCCCACTTCCGCTTCCGGTCGGCGCACCACTGCTTTGGTTTCTTATGCCGTGGGGAGTACGAAAAGGGCCGTGAGTGTTCTTGGAGGTCTTTGTTCCGGCCGCAGGCACAGGGGCCAGATCTCAAGGATCTGAGGGGGAAAAGAGCGGCGAATGGCGGAGGGTCGGAACCAGGGAATTTCAACGAGCTCGGCTTGGCGAAGGAAGGGTTTGAGGAGGCGGGTCGCCGAGCATCCCGGGGTGGGATGGGGGGCGGGGCCCGGGCCGGCAGCCCTTCGTACGCCTCAGGCTCGGAAGAGGCAGTTTGAGGCCGGCAGCTCCGACTCTGAGACGGGCATCTCCCGTTTGGGAGACTCCAATCCAGGCAGTCGAGGATTGATGGTATCTTGAATTCTTTCACGGTAGCCGCCCACCCACTTCTGTACCAATTTCGGGAGATTTCTGTCTGTGAAGGCATTTCTGTAAAGAGCTGCTGAAGTTGAATCTTCATGTTCTGTATGTGTTCCTTGGAGAATTTTAAAGCACTGTGCAAGTTGTGAAAGATTCTTTTGCTGATGTATTGTTGCTGCGTCTGGTTTTTGTAGCGTCTGAGGTACACACAGGTTGAATTCCACTCTAAATGTCACATAGCTGATATAGAGACCAAACTAGTGGTTACCGGTGGGGAGAGGGGCAAGATTGGGGTAGGGGATTAAGAGGTACAAACTGTTGTGTATAAAATAAGCTACAAGGATTTATTACACAACACAGGGAGTATAGCCAACATTTTATAATAACTATAAATGGAGTATAACCTTCAAAAATTGTGAATCACTATATTGTACACCTTGTAACATATAATATTGTACATCAACTATACTTCAATAAAAAAATCCTTCCCCCTCCCCCCAAAATTAAAATGTCACATAGCATGTGGGAGTCACAGCTCTGAATTCAATTCGAGACCGTGTCCTGATTCTCTTTGTCTCCTGGGAGCTACAGTGAGTGCAGGCTTGTAGACAAGGCACAAAGCAGGGCTGGCATGGGCCCTTCTCTCTGAGTCCTGTAGGGAGGGTGGTCCCTTTCCAGGACACCTGAAGGAGGTAATAGGAGTTGATTACAGGAAGGGTAGGTTAAAGGGAGGAGTAGATTACATCCAACTGGTGCTCAGAGATTTTTCCCTGGGGTGTGTTGGGAATTATGATAAAATCATGTTATCTCATGGCTCTCTTTTTTTTTTTTTTTTTTTTTGGCTCTCTTCCAACTGTTCCTTTGCCAGAGAGAACTGCATAAAAGAGGAAGGAATAATCCCAGGTCTCTTGCCATTGGAGCTGCAGGTGAGTAGGACTTTGGTCTCTTGTTGTTGTTGTTTTATGTCAATGCTTGCTGTCTTCCCAAATAGAGGCCTGTTTTCCCGACCTCATTGTTCATCCCATGGTTTTGACAAATGTCCCGTTCAGGCCCCTCAGCCTTACCGCCTTCACTCAGAAATGGGTTTCTTCTAAGGTGGGGGAATTTCCTGGTGTCTTATTGGTATGTGCTCTCCTTGGCTCCTAGTGGTGGTTCATTTGGTCAGTAGATTGCTCAGGCTTACACTCTTTCAAGGATGTGCTACGTATAGGAAAGAGGTAATAGGAAAGAGGTAACAGTAACTGTAATGGTATGCATTAATTAAGCGCTTATTATATGACAGTTATTATGTTGAGGGCTTTCACTTCTGTATCCCTGGTCCCTGGAACAGTGTGTGGCATATAGTAGCCTGTCAATAAATATGTGAATGAGTAAATTAATTTTTCTATTTATTATTTATTTATTTATTTGGCTGCACTGGGGTCTTAGTTGTGGCATGTGGGATCTAGTTCCCTGACCAGGGATTGAACCCAGGCCCCCCCTGCATTGGGAGTGCGGAGTCTTAGCCACTGGACCACCAGGGAAGTCCCTGAGTAAATTAATATATATTTAATTTGCTCAGCAACTGCAGAAGTTAGATAATATTAGTCCCATGTTACGGATAAGAATACTGAGGCTTAGAAAGGTTAAGAAACTTAACAAGTGTCACTTGGCCAGGAGATGTTATCACCAGAAGTCAGGGCCTTTGTCCTTGCACTTCCCTCTGTACTCTTCTCATGCCGGATCTTTACACAACTGATTTACTTTCATGCGGGTCTTAGAGACCTTCCATGACCACCTGATTTAATGTTGCCCCTCCCAAACCTGCCTCCAATGTTCTGTCTGAGAGAACTTACATTCTGGGGGATAAACAAGAATCTGTCACATGTGTTTCCTTTTCTTCATTGCCCTTTTTGTAATCGCTGATCACCTTTGTAGATTTGCTTACCCACCAGAAGGCAGGCACCATAAGAACAAGTACCTTGCCCGTCTTGTTTACTGCTGCATCCCCAGTATTTGTTGTAGCATCCAAGATGTAGTTAGGCACTGAACGTATATTTGTTAAATGAAGGGATGCTTGTATTCCGAGGTTAGTGCCTGGGGATGAATGAATAACAGCAATGATAATAGTTTATAGAGGATTTTCTTTGTGCCAAGAACTGGGCTATGAGCTTTATTCAAATAGGTAGGCATGTGTATGTGTATGAGAAAGAATTAATTCTTTCCACTCTGCAGGTAAGGAATATTATCTTCATTTAACAGAAGAAAGAACAGACTCAGAGGTTTGTCATTCTTCTAGCGTTAGTACAGCTACCAAGTGGCTGAGCCAGAATTTGAACCCAAATCATTGCACAGCTCCCAATGTTGAGAGACAAGCGCTGTAACTTCCCAAACCTTGCTCCTTTTGCTGTCTAGGTTAAAACATCATAATTTCCCCATTTTCCTCAAGCTTCAACCCAGACTCACATTTGAGTTCTCCTCCTTTTCATCCCCATACATAATCTTATTCATCATAATTTTATTCATCTGTTATTTCTACCTTTGCAGTATCTATTATTCCCGTTACCTCTTCATCCCACTGCCTTTGTCACCAATTATTTCTGTCATCCTCTTTCTCCCTGCCGTGTGAGCACACATGGTCAAGGACGGTATCTTTCTTTATATCCCACGCACCTGTCACATGGTAGAATTTCAGTCAATGTGTGCTGTCTTCCCAGCTGGAATGTCAGCTTGAGTGCAGAATCCTTTCCTGCCCTGATCACCATGGTGTCCCCACACACCCCGCCTGGTCCTTAGCTTGTAATTTACTAAGTGAACGAGCTGGGGAACAAAATCCATTCTGCTCTATAACTGGTATCAGCAGACCCAGGATCCAGGTAGCAGCAGGCTGAGTTCAGGCAAGTCCCAGTCTCCATTTAAATATTTATTGAGGGGTGGGGGAGGGATGGACTGGGAGTTTGGGGTTAGTAGATGCAAACTATTATCTATAGAATGGAGGGAGAACAAGGTCCTACTGTATAGCACAGGGAACTATATTCAATGTCCTGGGATAAACCATAATAGAAAAGAGTATAAAAAAGAATGTATACATGTGTATAACCGAGTCGCTTTGCTATACAGCAGAAGTTAACACAACATTGTAAATCAACTATACTTCAATAATAAAGAAACTTTTTTTAAATAAATATTTATTGAGCACCTACATTGTGCCAGGAGCAGACTGACATCCCAGCCCTCAGAGAGCTCACGTTCTAGTGGGCGCAGAAGGACAGTAAACAAGAAAAACAGATGGAAGTTTAGATGATAAGTTTCATGGAGAAAAACGAAGCAGGAAGAGGGCTGTGGGAGTGCTGGCGGAGGAACTGGCAGCTTTAAGTGGGGTAACCAGGGAATGCTGCCACCGAGAAGGTGGTGCCTGAGTAGGGACCCAAAGGAGGTAGGGGGCCCGTGGACATCTGGGGAAAGGGGACGGCAGTGGAGGCCCTGAGGTGGGCGTATGACTGGTCTATTTGAAGACCAGTAAGAAGGCCAGAGAGGCTGACGGGAATGAGAAAGAGGAAGGATAAGTAGGAAATGGGGTCTTGGGAGGCCTCATAGTGTAAGGTCGTTTGGCCATTGAAAGGACAAAGGTTTTGAGTCAAGTGAAGGTTTTGGCCACAGAAGTGACATGACTATATTTTTGAAACTTAATTCTTTTATTTTAAGAAATTACCACCTCCACCCCAACCTTCAGCAGCCACCATCCTCATCTGTCAGCAGCGTCAGCATCAAGGCAGGACCCTCCACCAGCCAAAATATTATTACTCTCTGAAAGCGCAAACGATGGTTAGCATTTATTTTTTAATTAATTCATTTATTTTATTTATTTTATTTTTGGCTGCGTTGGGTCTTTGTTGCTGCGCGCGGGCTTTTCTCTAGTTGCGGCGAGCGGGGGCTACTCTTCGTTGCAGTGCACAGGTTTCTCATGGCGGTGGCTTCTCTTGTTGCAGAGCACGGGCTCTAAGTGCGTGGGCTTCAGTAGTTGTGGCTTGCGGGCTCTAGAGCGCAGGCTCAGTAGTTGTGGCGCACGGGCTTAGTCGCTCCGCGGCATGTGGGATCTTCCTGGACCAGGGCTCGAACCCATGTCCCCTGCATTGGCAGGAAGATTCTTAACCACTGCGCCACGGGGGAAGTCCCATAAATCATAGATATTCTTATAATACAGTTTGTGTAGATGTTTCAAAATATTGCTTCTGCTCATTACTATTTTGAAATTACAGTAGTTGATTCATTCTTGATAATTAATAAACAAGCACACACTTGACGTTTTAATATTTTTGAAGGTTGTCTTTCAGTGTAATTAGCTTTTAAAATCATCCTGTGTTTTATTTTATGCATTTAAAACATTATTCTGAACAGAAGTCCATAAATATCACCCAACTGTCAAAGGAGGTCATGGAACAGGAAAGGTTACAAACTCTGATTTAGAAGACATTTGCTCACCCATATCCTGATTTTTATTTTTATTTTTTAAAATTTATTTTATTGAAGAATAGTTGATTTACAGTGTTGTGTTAATTCCTGCTGTACAGCAAAGCAATTCAGTTACACATTCATATACACTCTTTTTCATATTCTTTTTTTAAAAATATTTATTTATTTATTTATTTGGTTGTGCCGGGTCTTAGTTGCGGCAGGCGGACTCCTTAGTTGCAGCACGTGGGCTCCTTAGTTGCGACACTCAGGCTCCTTAATTGTGGCATGTGAACTCTTAGTTGCAACATGCATGTGGGATCTAGTTCCCTGGCCAGTGATCGAACCCGGGCCCCCTACATTGGGAGCACGGAGTCTTAACCACTGTGCCACCAGGGAAGTCCCTCATATTCTTTTCCATTATGGTTTATCACAGGATATAGGTCCTGTGATATACAGTAGGACCTTGTTGTTTATCCATTCTATATATAATAGTTTGCGTCTGCTAATCCCAAACTCTCACTTCATCCGTCCCTGCCCCCTCCACCGGCAACCACAAATCTGTTCTCTGTGTCTGTGAGTCTGTTTCTGTTTCGTAGATAAGTTCACTTGTGTCATATTTTAGATTCCACATATAAGTGATATCATATGGTATTTGTCTTTCTCTGTCTGACTTATTTCACTTAGTATGATAATCTCTAGGTCCATCGATGTTGCCGCAACTGGCATTATTTCATTCTTTTTTTATGGCTGAGTAGCATTCCACTGTCATATCCGGATTTTTAGAATCCTTGAGGACAGGGATGTGGATTTTTTATTTTTGCAACCCCCAGACTGTTGCGTTAGTGAAGCTTTTACACTCCAGCTTTTCCTTCACAGGGCACAGGTCCTGTATGTTTGTGGGTCTGTACTCTTCTGTAAGGCCCTGTGTCTCACTGCGAGATTTCTGCTGCTGGGCCCTCCCTGCAGACACTCCTCTGACTGTACAGCCATCTGCGACATGCATGGCTCTCTGGATTGTGAGTTCCCCCAGAGCAGGGACTGTGCGTATAGCCGCTCAGTACATGTCCTCTGCATGAATGGCATCCAGAGGGTGTGAACTTTGCGGCCAGAAGAAAGAACTCAGATAAAGTCAAGTTCCTTCTTGAGCCCACAGGTCCCTGGAACGTGGAAACCAAGAAGCAGGCTCTGGAGAGTGGAGGTGGAGGTAGGTACTTGGGACCCCGGGTATCCATCTGAAGCTCCTCATCAGAGCTTGGACAGTCTCAAGAATGAAGAACCACTGGATCTTCTGCTTCTCCAGTTTAGGAAGATCAGAGGATAAATAAAACTGCTGGTGCTCCAGAAACCTAGGAGGGGTCACCATGGAGACTTTTTCCTCCTCAAGGCGGGAGGAAAGAGGTGAGAGCTTACGAAGGGTGGGGGAGAATCTAAGCCGGGTGTGGAGAGAGGAAAAGTGAAGTGGATGAGGAGTTGCATCCAGTGAAAAGAAACCAGTCTGTAAGGGGGCAGACATTCGTGAGGTCCAGGTAGGTAGTCAGAGCGCCCAGGCAGGCCCCACCCTTCTTAAGGCTTCTCTCTTCTCCTACAGCCCTGCGTTCTCAAGCCTCAGCCCTTTCCCAAGATGAGGAAGACAAAACCAAGTTTCAGGTGGGTCGAGTTCTCTTTTCTCTCCAGAAATAACAACGTAAGGCATCAGAGAGTAAACATAATCTCCCTCCCTTGGTAAAAGGAAAAAGAGGGGAAAAAAACATATTAGGTGAGCACATTACATTACTCAGTGCATTTATCCCCAAAATAGCTGCGTGAGAGAGGTGGTATGATTCTGCTTTAGAGATGAAGAAATGAGTGGTGAATCCTGGATTTGAGCCCAGGTCTGTAGGACTCTGTAATGTGCCTGTTTGCTCTACATGCGGCCTGTCAATAATGGTTTCATCTAAGGGCCTGAGCCCGCATTATGGAGAGAGGTGACTCCAAATAATGCATCCTCCTTCTCTGCCCAGGTTTTTCTCCTCAGTGGGACATTTCTTCTTATTCATTTCCAGATGTTGTATTCTCCATGTAATACACGCTACCAAAACTTATACCATGAACAAAGTTAAAAGACAGCATATTGGGTGAAAAAAGCTTCATGGACAACAAAATTTTAATATCCTTATTTTAAAAACAGGAGCTGGGAATAAAGACCTGAGCCTTCGTGTTCAGGAAGGGAGAAAAGAGGAAAAACAAATGACCAATAATCATATGAAAAGATGATCAGCCTCTAGTAATCAAAGTGATGCAGATTGAAACAAGATGTGATTCTTTTCCTAGCAGATGACCAAAGATTTGAAAGATCGGTGTTCACTGTTAGCTAACATATGGAGGAATGGGTACATCCACACAATTGCAGGGGCATTTCAGCCCTTGCAGAAGTTCTGCAAACCTCTGCTGCAGTATTTCCCACTCCAAGAATTCTAAGTCAGAGCAAGTGTTCAAAGAATGATCATCACAGCATTGTTTATAACAGCGAAAAAAAAAAAAAGATGGTGGAGTGGACTCCACGTCCATCTATTGGATTGGTGTTGGATTGATGGATTATTGTGGTTTCATTCGTCCTCTTGTCTCGATCCTGTGCTGCTATCAAGTGAGATAAAGTGGGTGAAAATATTAGGACATGGAAATATGTGCGCGTGCGCACGCTCTCTCTCTCTCTCTCATTATATATACACGTGTATGTTGTAACTTGTCTTTAAATTGGGGGAAAAGAAGTCAAAGTGAATGCAGAATTTTAAGTACCTTTTTCAATACATGATATTATTTTATAAAGCTTTCTCTAATGAAAAGAGATTATAGAAAAAAATTTGCAGGAATTCCCTGGCGGTCCAGTGGTTAGGACTTGGTGCTTTCACTGCAGGGGCCTGGGTTCAATCCCTGGTCAGGGAACTAAGATGCTGCAAGCCGGGTTGCATGGCCAAGAAAAAAAAATTTGCAAGTTTGAGTCATTTGCTTTAATTTTAAATATTATTGATGAACTCCCTGTAATGAGAGCTGAAGAAATTAGCACTTTTTAACTTCCCACCATCTCCTGATATATTATTATTATTATCATGGTTCCGTTCTCATCTGTCACCATCTATTCCCACCATTGGGTTGTCTCAGTTCTCTTTATATAAGTCGTTGCCCACCACTTGTCCTTTTACCACGGTTTCTTCATGCCTGACTAGTTTGATTTATCTGTCAGTTGGCTTAATTTCCTCCACAGTTTGTTGTCTTTTCCAAAGAAGACTTGTGGATGCCATATCCTCTGAGTTTTCCATGCTTAAAAATGTCTGTTGCCTTTATGCTTAAATGGCAAATTGCCTGGGCTTAGAATTCTTAAATTCACTCTCAGAACTTTGTATAAGTTGCTTCATTTTCTACTGGCATTAAATCCAGTGCTGGCCTTTTTATCATTCCTTCTCCATTCATCTCCTGGTGAGCTAAGTTTATTCTGGTCATTTTCCCCAGAAAGGTCTGTCGTGTTTATACTTGACAATATTTTGGCTGGGTGTCATCTTCAAGGATTTTTGAAAGCCAGTGACCCTTGGTCTTTACTGCCCTTGCTCTGTGATCTTTTGGCATTGATTAGTTCTTTTTCTCCCTGGATGTCTACTGTTACTATGATTTTTTTCATTTGGACCTACTGGAACTCATGCTATAAATGGTGTAACTTCTGGATCTATCTTCCCTATTCTTTAACTTTTCTTTTATTCTTTTCTTCAGAATTTTTCATTGTGTTCCAGGAGCCTGATCTGTTTTCCAGTTCACTGGCTTGTTCTTCAGTGATGTTCATTCGGCTGTTTAGCTCATCTCTTGAAATATTTTGTTTGTTTTTTCCAATCATAACAGTGATTTTTTTACACTTTAAGAATTCTGGTTATTTTTTTTTTCTAGCAATTTTTTCCCTCAAAAAAAAAAAAAAATCTAGTGAATGTACCTTTTGAGTCCTGGGTGTTAAGATTATTTTCTTAACTTCTTCAAAAGCCATTGTGGTTCACAGTTATGAGACTTTGCTCCTGCCTGACCCCACCTTTTATACCACATAGAAGGGTACTATCATGTAGATATTTTTTGGATTGTCTGTCTTATTAACTCATAATATTAAGCCTGTGCAGCTTAATACTAACAGTACTAGTTAATAGTTAATAGTACTAGTTTACGTATATTTTATTATAATCTTCAAAATAAAAACTTAAGTCAGATAATACCAAGGTCTAGAAGAAAAAAATCAGGCTTTCTCTACCAATTCTGTCCTCCCTGAGATGCCCAGCATTAACGAAAGGATGTGTACCCATCAGCCCTTTCGTCATGTGAAAAAACATATGTAGGTCACCCCCTTTATAAACAAATGGAAATGTGTATGTTGTACATGTGGTCCATATTTTACTACTTATATTATTCCATTCAGATTATTACCAATTCTAGCACTAAAAACAGTACAGCGATAAATCTCCTTTCATACACACGAACACATACGTCCTTATATCCTGTTGCTTTAATCTTTAAATTCACTAGTATAGATTTCTAAATATTGTTGGGCCAAAAGGAACACACGTCTTTTTAAAATTTTTAATATATTATTGCTGGAGTATTTGACAGGAAATCATAGCCATTCACGCGTTTCCCCACATCTTCAAGGATATATCAGTATGAAACATTGTTGCTTATCTGATGGAGGGGGGTGTGTGGCAAAGATCTCCCATTTTGTTTTTTAATTTCCTGCATAGTGGATGCGTGATAAGCATCTTTCCCTGTGTTTATTGGCTGCATTTGTATTTTCTCATCTGAATTGCTTATGAAATACTTTTGCCCATTATTACATTATTTCTAACTATGTTTTTAGGCGCTCTTTCAGTGGTAGCGTTGTTCACTCACCTATCAAAAGTCGTACCCTTGTTTTATCTCAGTCTTTACTTTCTGAATGGTGACTTGACCATAAAGAAGGTTAAATTTTTTATATAGGTAAATGATTTGTTGTCTTTTGAAAATCTGGTTTCATATCTAGTTTCAAAAGACCTTACCCATCCAAAGCTTAATCCAAAAGGCGCCTAAATGGTTTTTTAATATTTACATTAATTTTATTAAAATCTCTAATGTGACTATAATTTACTTTTGTAAATGGCATAAGGTTGACATTTAACTTTATTTTCTTCAAGATGGATAGCTAATTATGACAATGCCAGTTATTACATTAATGATTTATTTGCAAGCCAGCGGAAATACCATCTTTATCATTTATGTGTTCATTTATGTATTTATATGTTTGTATATATTATATATATAAATACATAAATTAATACATGTATATATATTATATGTATGAAGAGAGAGAGAAATATATCAATTGATTCATATTTCACATGACCTGACTGTTTCTGCATTCTGTACTCGGGTCTACTGAGTTACCTGTACATCTCTGCATTATTTTACTATTCATACTGAACACATACTTCGGAAATTCAAAATTATGAAGAAAAAATGAATAATGTTAAAATGAAAGTTTGGGTGAAACTTAATTGTAATGTTCTCCAAACCAGGTGCCCTTTCTCATGGTTGATCTTGAATGACTTTTTTTCAGTTATTTGTGTGGTCATTGGTCTGTTCACGTTTCCTTCCGTTTATTCCTTCAGCAAATATTTGTTGCACACCTGCTATGGGCCAAACATTATTCTTAGCAGACTTTTAAAAAATGAATTAGATATGAGAAATTAGGAACAGGGAAGAATACAGGATAACTTTAAGGTAGATGGTACTGTTTACCCCCAGAGGGTAAGGAGAGAACAATTTGGGAGGAAAAACTCGATTCTAATTGGGCTTTTTTTGGCTCAAGATACCTTTTAGACATGCAAGTTGTAGTTGGATATGGCAGGGCTCAGTGTGGAAGGCAGAGCTGGGTATAAAGATTTGGAAGTTAGTGGCTGGTCCACATCTGTTTAATTGCCAAACTGACCACGTCTGGCCCAAGCTTCCTCCCACCTCTAGTCTTAGATCGATCTAGGATTCTGGCTGGAAGTGTACTCTGCTGATGACGCTCCTTCTCCAAACTGGGAATATGGGTTCCTCCAGTCTGTGCTCCTCTGATCTCATTTGGGCGGCAGGATAGCATGGTGGTTACAGCGTGGTGAGTCAGGCTGCCCAAGCTCAGTCCTGACTTGACACTTACTAGGTGTATGTTCTTGGAGAAATAATATTCAACTCTCTGAGTCCCCATTTTTCTCATCTGTGAAAAGGGAGAGCTATAGTAACTATCTTGTGAGTAGTTACTGACCTAACCAAGATAATAGAGTGTTTCCGACATTCCAGAAAGTTCTCACTTTTGGTGAGTTCTGAGACAATTAAATGAGATAAGGCATATAAAAATACTTAGTCTAGGGTCTTCCCTGGCGGTACAGTGGTTAAGACTCCGTGCTACTAATGCAGGGGGTGCAGGTTCGATCCCTGGTCAGGGAACTAAGATCCCACATGCTGCACAGCGTGGCCAAAAAAACCCCAAAACCAAAAAACAGCAACAAAAAAATACTTAGTCTAGTACCCACGTTATAGTAGGTGAGTTATAAATATAAGGTATTGATATTATCTGCTTTGTATCTTCTCTTTTTCCTTTTTAATAATTAAGTTGTGATTGATATACAATGTTATATTAGTTTCAGGTGTACAACCTAGTACTCGATATTTTTATATGTTATGGAATGATCAATAAGACCACAATAAGACCGGTTACCATCCATCACCATAAAGAGTTGTTACAGTGTTACTGACTGTATTCCTTGTATGTACATTACATCCCCTTGACTTATTTCATAGCTGGAAGTTTCTTCTCATTTTCTTGTCCCCTGGTAACACTCATCTTGGCTTTTCTAAGGACAGTTGTTAAAGTATAGTCTCTCTGGAACAAGGCTCTGTGTGTTAAGGTTCTAGCTCTGTCTCTTACAAGCTGTGTGTCCTTGGCCAAGTTGCTTCACCTCCTGGATCGGAGTCTCCAAGACTACCCCGTGTTCAGAGATTTCTCCAGGACTCAAGGGGCTCAGTGTAGTTAAACAGTGATAAGTCTTAGCCATGAGTGGGACTATATACTGAGTCCTTCTAGCGAATCATAGAACTTGGAGGTGGCCCTGGGGACTGCCAACACAAGCCTCATGAATGCCGGGCTGTGTCTTTCTTCCTCATCTCTCTGATTCCTGGGACCTAATACTGTTTTATAGGAACTGAATAATTCTTGAGTGTGTTGACCTGTGTGCACTAAACCTTACTACAGCTACCTTGCCTTAATATTTTCTTATTAAAAATATATCCTTGAATTTTTTAAAAAAGTGAAATAGGAATCACAACTCACTCTTACCTTGTAATACCTTGTCACGGGTATTCCAGGGACAGGCTGAAGGGAAAGTATCATTCTCAAAGCCCTCCTGTACAATTGTCTCCCTCTTAAGAAAGCATGTCACAGTCTAACTGAAGTCCGTGACGATAATATAGTTGATTACTACATTTCAAAATTTACAACGGCCATTTTTTTTTCTCACTGGATGGACCAAAGCAATTCTCTTAAAAAACCTGGGCTTCTCTCTATATATAATTCTTCCACAAGGAAGGTGAATATCTTGCCATTTGCAGCAACATGGATGGACCTCGAGCACATTATGCTAAGTGAGATAAGTGAGAAAGAGAAAGAAAAGTACCATATGATGTCACTTATATGTGGAATCTAAAAAAGTCAATCTCGTAAAAAAACAGAATGGTAGTTACCAGGGGATGGGGGAGTGGGGTGATAATATTGATGTTGTTTAAGGGTATAAACTTGCAACTGGTGTAAATAAACCATAGAGATCTAACGTACAGTATAATTAATATAGACAACAATATTGTGCTACAATCATCAAACTTGCTAAAAGACTAAAACTGACTTAGCCCAGTCAGTAAAAAGAAAGGATAAGTATGTAATGTGATAGAGGTGCTAAATATAGCTACCCTGGAAATCATATTACAATATATAAATGTATTGAATTAATGCTTTGTACACCTTAAATTTACACAATGTTATATGTCAAATATATTCAATTAAAAAAATAAAGTACTTAAATGATTAAAAAAAAAACAAAACCCTGGGCCACAGTTCATAACTAAGGATGATACAGTATGACTTTATTTTTATTTATTTATTTATTTAAATTTTATTTTATTTATTTTTGGCTGCGTTGGGTCTTCGTTGCTGCGCGGGGGCTTTTCTCTAGTTGCAGCGAGTGGGGGCTGCTCTTCGTTGCGGTGTGCGGGCTTCTCATTGCAGTGGCTTCTCTTGTTGCGGAGCACAGGCCCTAGAGCACGCAGGCTTCAGTAGTTGCAGTGCATGGGCTCAGTAGTTGTGGTGCGTGGGCTCTAGGGAACGCGGGCTTCAACAGTTGTGGCGTGCCGGCTTCAGTAGTTGTGGCTTGTGGGCTCTAGAGCGCAGGCTCAGTAGTTGTGGCTCACGGGCTTAGTTGCTCTGTGGCATGTGGGATCTTCCTGGACCAGGGCTTGAACCCGCGTCCCCTGCATTGGCAGGCGGATTCTTAACCACTACGCCACCAGGGAAGTCCCACAGTATGATTTTAAATCCCATAGTTCGAACCGCTGCTCTAGAGGTCTCCTCTGCACAGGGCGATGGTTGCTTTAACACACATTGGTTGCTTCTGTCAAGTGCTGGCAAGGAAGCCCCTAAAAGGTGTGTGTGTGCAGCGGGTGGGGGGCTATGGCAGCAAAGGGCAGGATTTGCCCAACAGCTGATGGAGGGGTGAGGGGCTGGTGGGGGAAAAACAGCCATTCTGGCAGAGAAGGTGATTTGGGGACGTGTGCAGACACAGCCATGTTAAAATTAGGCACCGTTGGAGCTATAAGTTGTCACAGTCTTTTTGGAGGACAAGTCGATCATCTGCCAGTTAGAGTCAAATTGTAAAATGCGCAGACCCTGTGATGCAGCCATTCCATTTCTAGGAAGTGGCCCTCAGAAGTGCTCACACTGAGCAAAGGATGTTTGCTTTAACTCTTTGGATAACCATGGAAGATCAGTTGCTTAGAATCGAAATTATTGGCACCAAACGTTTAAAAAACTGGATTTGACTCATCACCCTGAACAATTTCCTGCTCTCCTGTCTACTTTTCTTCGTGATGCCAAGTTTACCTTTCATTCAGTGGGTGTTGGTGCTCATGGTGCTTCACATTCTAGGAGCCATTGACCTTCAAGGACGTGACCGTGGTCTTCATGGAGGAGGAGCTGGGGCTGTGGACTCCACCCAGAGGAAGCTGTACCGAGACGTGATGCTGGAGAACTTCCGGAACCTGCTCTCAGTGGGTGAGAGGAACCTCTAAGCAATTGAAACTTAACTTACTGGTGTGCTCTTGTTCCCTGGAGAGAGGCTATTTTTGGGTCTTGGAATGCAGGTTACATCCTTTTTATATAGAAATGTTATAGCAGTTTCATTTAACTAGTCCTGAATCTTTTCCTTGTCTGTCCTTCAAATGCCCGGAAATCATGGGATTAAGGCTGCATTTTCCAATTATTTTATATACCTCAAAAACGAGCCTTAGCCTTGCATTTTCTTGCGATTTCAGGGCAACAACTTTTCAAGCCTGATAAGCTGTCCCATTTGGAACAAGGCAAAGAGACTTGGGTGACAGAGAGTGAAACTCCAAGAGAGGCACCTCCAGGTGAGAACCATGGAGTCTAGAGTCCTGGCCAGGCAGTGAGGGGTGAGCTGGCCATGCAGCAGCCGTCCCCCACCCTTGGTCTTGCCTGTGGATACGGCAGGTACTGTAGTAGGTGATTGTTGTGCGACCTCATTTCTGTTACTCAGTCCCGACCCTCTCATGCTTCCTTCATGCTTTGCAGAGAGTGATATACCCAGAGGGAGTGAGGGGGTCTCCGGACTTCCTTCCCTCTGATAGAAAGAGACTGGCAGTGTAAGACAAGCAAGCCGGTAGCAGAGAGACTGTTCCAGCAGGTTGACAATCCTCTGATGGATTTCTCACTTAACTCCAGTATCCTACAAGTTCGTGGCTATAAACAGGTTCATGTTACCTCAGCCTTAAAAGATAAAAACGATAGCCAATAAAGAATATCAGAAAGTGTGGACACATCTTTCAAATCACGTGGAGCTCTGTGGTAAATACGACAGTTGGCTGGCTCGCCAGCAGTGACGGGAATACACGGAGATTTTTATGTCTCCAGACCTTGTCCATAGCCCCTGGATTCCTGTTGAATATGCTCACAGAAGACACCGGCACAGATGGAGCACTTCGGAGGATTTGGGGCTTTGTTCCCTTTCCAAGTTCAGCTCACACATCCCAGCATCACAGTTACCCTGGGAGGTAGTGTGGTGAGAGTGCCCACAAGCGTGGGCTCTAAAATCAGGCTTGTATGATGGCATCCCAGCTCCGCACTTCCTCGTGCACGACGGACTAACTTAACTAGCCTACTTACCCTCTCTGTGCCTGGGTTTCCTCCTCTGTAAAATGAAGACATTGATGGTTCCTACCTCCATGTTATTCTGAGGGTTAAATAAGTTAATATGTGTACCTCTTTGGCACATAGGAAGTGTTATAAGAGCATTCGATATTGTTGTTGTTGTTATCAACAACAGCATTATCAAGTAAAGAAGTAAATTTTTGCGTGTGTAAAATACCCTCCAGAATTTCTTTTTTGCTTGGCAGCTCTATGATGAGACAGAGTCTGTAGCTAATAGGATCATATTCACATTTAGCCTTTGCTGTAGACCTGAAACTAACACAACAGTGTCAATCAACTATACTCCAATAAAAATTTAAAAAAAGAAAAACTTAAAAAAACTAAAAACAACAACAAAAAACCATTTAGCTTCAAAGCTTATTAATAGGAGCCTCTTCCTTTTTTCAGACACAGAATGAAGCACCACGATAGTTATGATACATAAAGCAGAATTTTTCTCTAGGCCGTTATCAGTCCAAGTCTGAAAGCCTGATATCCCTGAGCCAGTCTTGTACTTGTTCTCACAAGTTGCCTTTAACTCCATAGGAGACAAGGATGAAAAGGACATGGAGTATATTCAAGAAAAGGAATTAAGATTGCTTTTGCACAGAGAGCTCTCCTACTGGAAAATCTTGGAACAGGTGGCTGGTGAATTAACTCAGAATCAAGACCATAGAGTAAATCTTCAAGGGATGGATTTCCAGTTCTCAGAAGATGCTTCTCTCTGTCAAGCGGGGAAAGGAGCATCTACTCAGGGTTCTCAGATGGAAAATTTGGTAGACAGTCTTCAAGGGGATGGGTCCAGCAATTTAGAAAATCAAGAGTTTCCAGCCTGCAAAGCTGTGACACCTGTCTCCATTCAAGAATCTTGGATAAAAGCCTTTGTGAATGAGCCATGGAATGTTCAGGAAAGGTGTAAAAAAGTCGACATGGAAAGTACAATATATAAATGTGACTGGGGTGATTATGGCTTCAGGATATCATGTGGTCATGATGACCACAGAAAACCTGAAAGAGGGAAACCACGTAACTGTGATAAATGTAGAGAAAACTGCATTAAAAAGTCAGTACTTCAACACCCTAACTCCAGAGAGAACGGCTTTAAAAGAAATGAACGTGGAAATGGCCTCAGGGATGAATCAAACCTTCCCACTCAGCCAAGGGCGCCCTTGAAAGAGAAAGCCTATAAATATCAAGAGTTTGCTAAGAGCTTGAGGCCAGGTGCCTGTCTGGAGAGACCTCAAAGAATCCCCACAGGACACAAATCCTTTAAAAATACCGAGCACGGTCGGGTCTTCAGGCAGAACACACACCTTCACAGCCTCCCCGGGGCCCACGCAGGAGACGTGCCCTATGGATGCGATGTCTGTGGCAAGGGGTTCAGGTATAAATCAGTCCTTCTCATTCACCAGGGAGTGCACACGGGAGAGAAACCTTATAAATGCGAGGTGGGCGGCAAGGCCTTCGGGCGAAGCTCCAACCTGCTTGTCCATCACCGGGTCCCCACCGGGAGAAACCGTATAAATGCAGCAAGTGCAGGAAAGGCTTCAGCTACAGCTCGGTGCTTCAGGTCCATCAGAGGCTGCACACGGGGGAGAAGCCCTACACATGCAGCGAGCGTGGCAGAGGATTCTATGCTAAGTCCACCTTACGTAAGCATCAGCATGTCCACCTGGGGGAGAAGCCCCATAGCTGTGTCAAATGCCGGAAGGGATTCAGTTGTAGCTTGCATCTCAGCAGTCATCAGAAAACGCACCCAGGAGAGAAACCCTACCAGTGTGACCAGTGCGACAAGGGTTTCAGTCACAACTCGCACCTCCAGGCTCACCAGAGGGTTCACGCGGGTCAGCGCCTCTACGAGTGTGATGTGTGTGGGAAGAGCTTCAGCTACAGCTCGGGGCTTCTCACACATCAGAGACTGCATACAAGAGAGAAGCCCTACAGATGCAAGTGTGGGAAAGGCTTCAGCTGAAGCTCAGACCTTCACGTCCATCAGAGGGTCCACACGGGAGAGAAGCCCTACAGATGCACCAAGTGTGGGAAAGGCTTCCAGCAGAATTCAGACAGTCACCAGAGGGTCCACACGGGGGAGAGGCCCTACATCTATGACGTGTGTGGGAAGGGCTTCATTTACAGCTCTGACCTCCTCATCCTTCAGAAGGTCCACACGGGAGAGAAACCCTGTAAATGCACCGAGTGCAGCAAAGGCTTCAGTTACAGCTCAGGACTTCTCATCCACCACAGGGTCCACACGGACGAGAGACCATACCGATGCAAAGAGTGCGGAAAGGGCTTCAGATGCACCTCGAGCCTCCACAAACATCAATGAGTCCACACAGGCAAGAAGCCCTACACGTGTTGAGTGGGGCAAGAGATTCAGCTATGGTTCCAACCTTCTCACCCACCAGACACTGCACATGGGAGAGAAGCCCTACGCTTGTTACGAATGTGGAAAGGGCTTCCGGTACGGCTCAGGTCTCCTCAGTCATAAGAGAGTGCACACTGGAGAGAAACCCTATAGATGTGATGTGTGTGGGAAGGGCTACAGTCAGAGCTCACATCTCCAAGGCCATCAGAGGGTCCACACTAGCGAGAAGCCCTATAAATGCAAGGAGTGTGGGAAGGGCTTTGGTCGAAGCTCCTGTCTCCATGTCCATCAGAGGGTCCACACTGGAGAGAAGCCCTACAAGCGTGCAGAGTGTGGGAAAGGCTTCAGTTATAGCTCAGGTCTGCAAAATCACCAGAGGGCGCATTTAAGCGAGGAACCTTACAAGGAGACCTGAGTTGAGGTCTCCCGTCAGAACTCAGAACTTTACATTCATCTCAGCACCAAGGCAAGGGACAAACGTCATGGACGTGATGTGTAGGGAGGTCTGCAGGAGAGACTGACCTTTTCATAGCAGCTGGTCTGTCTAGGAAGGGAAAATCTGAAAGTTTGGTAAATAGGGAAAACACTTCAGTCACAAACTTCAGTCTTTTTTTTTTTAATTTATTAATTTATTTTTGGCTGCGTTGGGTCTTCGTTGCTGTGCGCAGGCTTTCTCTAGTTGTGGCGAGCGGGGGCTACTCTTCGTTGCGATGCGAGGGCTTCTCATTGCAGTGGCTTCTCTTGTTGCGGAGCACAGGCTCTAGGCGCGCAGGCTTCACTAGTTGTGGCACATGGGCTTCAGTAGTTGTGGCTCGCAGGCCCTAGAGCGCAAGCTCAGTAGTTGTGGCGCACAGGCTTAGTTGTTCTGTGGCATGTGGGATCTTCCCGGACCAGGGCTCGAACCCGTGTCCCCTGCATTGGCAGGCGGATTCTTAACCACTACGCCACCAAGGAAGCCCCACTTTTACATATTTTACTTTATAACAAAGAGTATATATCAATTTTATAGCAACAGTAAAGCTATTTTTTAAAAATTAGTCTGCTGGAACAATCCCTTATAGTCAAGGATCCATGTTATAATCTCTATAATTTTTTTTTCTTTTTCTACTGTTCACTTAGCACCCAGTACCAGATACAAGTTATACAAATGAACTGTGAAATTTGTGATTTAGATACTTTCAGAGGCTACATCATTTTTGCTGGCTGGTAGGAGATGAGGTGGCCTGGATAATTGGGAGGACCCGTTTGGCACTTCTGTTCTACATTCTGGCCCTCTGGGACCCGTGAGCCCACAAGCTTGGCTTCATAGAGGACGGCGCACCATGACTCCAATCTGACTTCTGCATCTGGGTGACTCAGGAAACCTGAGACTTGGCCTGTGCTGAGTTCCTTTCTGCTATCTACGGCTGCAAGAAAAAGAATCTAAGTTATAGGCATACGTCAAAGATATTGCAGGTTTGATTCCAAACCACTGCTATACGCGAATATTGCAAGAAAAGCAAGTTACACGAATTTTTTGGTTTCCCAGTGTATGTTTACACTACACCGTAGTCTGTTAAGTATGCAATAGCATTATGTCTAAAAAACAACTTAATTTAAAAATACTTTATTCCTGGGGAATTCCCTGGCAGTCCAGTGGCTAGGACTCAGCACTTTCACTGCCGTGGGCCTGATCCCTAGTTGGGGAACTAAGATCCTGCAAGCCACGTGGCATGGCCTAAATAAATAAATAAATAACAAAAGTATTTTATTGCTAAAAAATGCTAACCATCATCTGAGCCTTCAGTGAGTTGTAATCTTTTTGCAACAGTTAACGCCAAAGATCACTGATCACAATAAAAGGATTTAAAAAAACAAAAGAAAAAAAAAAGATCACTGATCACCCTGACAAATACAGCAATAATGACAAAGTTTGAAGTACTGTGAGAATTACCAAAGTGTGACACAGAGACACGAAGTGAGCAAATGATGTTGAAAAAATGGCGCCAATAGACTTGCTTGACACAGGCTTGCCACAGACTTTCAGTTTGTCATAAAAACACATTATCTGTGGAGTGCAGTAAAATGAGGTGTGCCTGCACTTTAGAAGGTGATAAGTACCAAGAAGGGAAAGGTAAAGTGGGGTAAGGCAGATGGTGAAGTGCCAGGGGCTGTTGCAGTTTTAAATAGGAATGTCATAGTAGACCTCACTGAGAGTAACATTTGAGCAAAGAATAAAGAAGGTGGAGCAAACTTTGTGGCCACCAAGGAAAAGAACATACCAGCAGAGGGAACAGTGATCAGGTTTGACAGCACAAAGCCCAGTGTGGTTGGACCAGAATGGGCAAGTGAGGAAGTAGTGGAAGATGAGGTCAAAGAGGAGAGGCTAAAAGAGAATAAATGAACTCAAATGTGGAGGATCTACATATTTATCACAAATATCACTGAGGCATATTAAAGAAAACATCCTCCTCCCCATCTGATAAAAAAAAGACTGTTAGGATCTGCCAAAATGAAGGCTGACTATCATGTCTGTGGCAGATTTTACTAGATTTTTTTTTTTAATCAGAGAAACTGAAATGTCAAGACATCAAATGACAAGAGACAGGCCGAAAGCACTGTTCTCTTTATGTGCCCCAAGTTGCAATGTCAAGCTATAGTTGAATATTTTCCCTCCAACTCCTGCCAATCACCAACTGTCTAATCTAGGATTAGAGCTGACACAGATTGTTCTCATCCATTTTTGTTTGTTTTTGTTTTTGGCTCTTTCCCTACAGGCCAGAATTATAGGCTCTAATGTAATCCTATTCAATTTTAGGGCCCAATTCAATTAATCCCAATTCAAATTTAGGGCATCAGAAAGGACGTCTTCTGTAATAGAAATCTTAAACTGAGAGAAAGCATTAAGCCCCAACAAGGGAGACTTCTCAAAGAGAATCTGAAAACTTTACAAGTTTTCGTAATTTGTTGAAATTGGTCTCTTTAAAGAGAACCCCAGACTCAGTACTATTCCCCTGATAAAGGACAGCAGCTACTTACTAGTTACTTCTTCCTGCTTCTCCAAAGGGGGAAATTACAGGGTTATGTCAGGTCTTAAGCATGGAAGATTTTCCAGAGTCCCCTTCAATAGAAACAACCCGTGAAAAAAGAAAGTAAATTTTAATTGAAAAGTTACGTGTTTATAAAACTAAAGGATATGTCTTCAAAATAAGAACCTATGAAGATTTTCACTAAAATGCAAGTGCTCATTTCCAGGTGTTAAGATATTGACTCTTACCTCTCCTTTTTTTATCATGGGTAGAGAGAGGTTTTTTAAAATTATTATGAACATTTCACTGTTATTTTATCGGTATTGTGATTGTTACTATTATTTTAGAAAAATAAAGTCCGGGTGGACCCAGCGGCACCGTGAACCCCCGGGCAACCGGGCGCGGACGTAGGTGCCGCGCAGGGGATTCTGGGGGTTGTAGTCCGCAGGCTACCTTGCGCATGCGCCATGGTTCCTGAGGGGGGGCTTGGGCGACCTATTTTGGGGTGCTGAGGTGCGTGCGGCCCGGACCGCGCCCCCTTCCGAGGTATCACTGGGCATGGGGGTGGGGAGGTGGGAAGCTGTAACCGGCCCTATCGACTGGAATAGGAGGAGTTGGAAGCGGGGACGGGTGACCGATAAAAGGGCCTTTTCGGCGGGGCGGGGTGGTGAGGGGCTCCGGCCCGGCCTCCCTGAGGTGCAGTCGGGAGAGCTTGGGCTCGTTTGCGATGATTGATTCAGGTGGTTCCCCTGCAGGCTGCTGGGTCATGGCTTGGGATGTGCATCCCTGGGTCAGGCTTGGTGTCCGTCTTGGCACATGCATCTCGACCCAGACCGGGGACCGGGGGCATTGGCTCAGGTTTTGGAGATGCTGGTTTTCGGCCATGAGCCCCTGACTGGGGAGAGGAATTGACTCAAGCAGTTCGTCTCCGATATGGGGGACGGCTTGGGCTGTTCATTCCTCACTTAGGCGGGGGGCGATTTTGGCTCAGCACGCCTAGATTCTTGGAGTCTTGGATTCTGAGCGCTAGGTTTGGGTTTGGCAGCTCTGACTCCAGCGGGGCATTCTTTTTTTATGAGTTTTTTTTTTAATGTATTTATTTATTTATTCATTTTTGGCTGTGTTGGGTCTTCGTTTCTGTGCGAGGGCTCTCTCTAGTTGTGGCAAGCGGGGGCCACTCTTCATCGCGGTGCGCGGGCCTCTCACTATCGCGGCCTCTCGTTGCGGAGCACAGGCTCCAGACGCGCAGGCTCAGCAGCTGCGGCCCACGGGCCCAGCTGCTCCGCGGCATGTGGGATCTTCCCAGACCAGGGCTCGAACCCGTGTCCCCTGCATTAGCAGGCAGATTCTCAACCACTGCGCCACCAGGGAAGCCCCAGCGGGGCATTCTTGACTTTAGGGCGGAAGTTCTGGCCTCTGGAAATAGGGGGGCAGCTGAGACTGTACATCCCTTCTCTACGGGGATAAATCTGGAGTATGTCTCTGAATACAGTTTGAAAAGAACTGCCCCAAATTATTAACCCCATCCTCACCTCGCATGCTATGAGCCAGGGAGTGCAATCTTTGGGGATTGTGACACATAGTAAATTGTTAAATTGCAGTCAACAAATTTGAACACTGCCTCTACATTTGATAAAATTAGAGAATTACTGTTAATTTTTGAAGTGTAATATTAGCATTTTTAAAATGATTTCATATCTTTCAATGGTACTTAATGAAATATTTATGGACGAAATAATATGATGTCAGGGATTTGCTTCAAAATAATATGTGAGGGCTTCCCTGGTGGCGCAGTGGGTAAGAATCTGCCTGCCAATGCAGGGGACACGGGTTCAAGCCCTGGTCGGGGAAGATCCCACATGCCGCGGAGCAACTAAGCCCATGCGCCGCAACTACTGAGCTTGCGCTCTAGAGCCCGCGAGCCACAACTACTGAAGCCCGCACTCCACAACTACTGAAGTCCGCGTGCCTAGAGCCCATGCTCCACAACAAGAGAAGCCACCGCAATGAGAAGCCCTCTCACCGCAATGAAAAGTAGCTCCTGCTTGCCGCAGCTAGAGAAAGTCCACGCGCAGCAACGAAGACCCAATGCAGCCAAAAATAGATAAATAAATGAATTTATTAAAAATAAATAAATAAAAAGGAAATGATCTAGTTAAAAATTAATAATAATAATATGTGAGTATGTGGGGAACCGGTAGAGGTGTAGTTGAAACGAAAGTGACCACGTGTTAATACTTTTTTAAGCCAAGTGATTGGTACCTGAGGGTTCATTATGCTATTCTGCCTGCCTTGTGTGTGTTAGAAATTTCCGTAATTAAATATTTTGGAAACAATTTTCCAGTTAACTAACTAGGAAGTGCCTGAAGCATAGGAAGTTTCCATTTTCCTCTTAGTTACACATAGTAGATGGGGCCAGACCTTGGGGATTCCCCCTCAGATTAGACCCCTATGCCCTGAGAGTCACTGTGAGCTCCAAGGTGCAGTCAGAGCTTCAGGCCTTTCAATAAAATTCTGTAGTTTTCGTCCTTAATGAAACTGATTCATAGGTCGTTCATGTCTTTTGTCTCTTGCAAATGGGATAATTTTTTTCTTCTATCTCTGTAAGTATAGGTGTGTTTTTCAACATCTCAAACCTAATATTTCCAAAACTGAGCTCCTGATTTTCAAAACCTGCCCCTTCTATAGTCTTCCCCATCTCTGTAAACGGCAACTCCATCCTCCCAGTCACTGAGGCCAAGGCTTTCTCTCCTGTCTTTCTTTTCCAGCCCACATGCAAGCCATCAGCAGATCCCGTTGACCAGATCATCAGTATAAATGCAGGACCCAAACATTTCTCACTCCCTCCGCCTCTACAGCCCTGATCCAAGGCACCGTCATTCCTGGCTGGGATTTTGTGAAAACCTCCTAACTAGTCTTCCTGCTCCTCCTCTTGCCATTGGTAGTCCATTCTTAACAGCAGCCAGCGTGATCCTGTTAACACCCAAGTTAAATCATGTCACTCTGTTCAAAATCCTCCCCGTTGCTTCTAACTAATGAGACTAACAGCCCACATCCTTCAAGTGACCTTACACCATCTACCCCCTGGCTCTCATTTACCTGTATTTCATCTCCTCTTGCTCATTCCCTCACTCCACTTTAGGCATGTGCCATGAATGCTGCCACCTCAGGGTCTTTGCACTTGCTGTTTCCTCTGTCTAGAACATTCTCTACAGATACTTGCATTGCTCACTCCCTTACTTACTTATTCCCTTATCTTTACTCACATATCACCTCAGTGAGCCCTTTCCTGACCACCCTGTTTCACTCCCCATCCCCCTTCCCCCCCCCCTTTTTTTTTTTTTGCTCCATAGCACTGACCACTGCGGTATCTTCAGCGTCCAGATCACTGCCTGGCACCCAGTAGGTACTTAATAAATATGCGTTGCACGAGGGAATGCAGTCCCTGACCTCTCTGAGCTTAGAGCCAAAAGCAGAAGATAATTAAGCCACTACAATATAGTGGTATGGTAGGAGACGTGGTACCTGCCGTGGTCTGAATGTTTGTGTCCCCCTCAAATTCATATGTTGAAATCCTAAGGGCCAGAGTGATGGTATTAAGAGGTATGGCTTTGGAAGGTGATTAGGTCCTGAGGTCAGAGCCCTCATGAATGAGATTCATGCCTTTCTAAAAGAGGCCTGAGAGAGCTCCCTTGCCCCTTCTGCCATGTGAAGATACAACAAGAAGTCTGCGACCTGGAAGGAGGTCCTCACCCCGATCTTGGAATTCCAGCCTCCAGGACTGTGAGAAGTAAATTTCTGTTGTTTATAAGCCACACAGTCTGTTGTAGTGGCTGGAACAGACTAACACAGTATCTAATGTAGTAGGGGTTATCAAGGAAGGCTTCCTGGAGGAAGTAACATTGAAACTGAGACCTGAAAGAAAATAATAATAATAATAACAACAACACAGTGTTCAGACTCTTTAACATGACATCCAAGATTCTTCGGGATTTGGCCGCTGGTGATGTTTCCGGCACCATCCTAGCCACCCTGCCCTGTTGTGATTTTCTGTGTTCCTGTCTGTACCCAGTGCTTCCTGTCTCTGATTGGACCACAGTATTTCCCATATCTGTTCTCTTGCCCACACTGCCACTGTGGCCCTCTATCCTTTCCCTTCCTTGTCAGTTTGGCAGATGCCTACTGTTTCTTCAGACATGAGCTACAGCTCCACTGTCATCTCTCTAAAGCCTTCCCTGACTGCCTGGACCCCTCTCAGGGAGTGTTGGGTTCCTATTTCCCTGTGTCTTTCTTCGATTTTGTGGAGTGTCTGTTGCAGCCCTTCTCACATTCCCGTGAATGAATTGGCTCACTTCTGTACCCCCTACTTTGCCTCCCCTTTAGATCAAGGACTCAATCTTACTTTTATAGCTGCAGCTCTTAGCTCACAGCCCAGTGCACAATAGCCAGCACTTACTGACTCCTCACTCTATGTGAGGCAATGTTCTGACCACTTTACATGTGATAACTTATCAAATTCCCAAAACCACACTATGAAATAGGTCCTCTTAATATCCTTTCTCGTGCAGATGCAGGAACTGAGGCACCACAGCCAATGAATGACAAGGCCAAGCTTCGAGGCCCACAACCAGTGAATGACAAAGCCAAGCCTGGAACACAGGCAGTCTGGTTTCAGAGTCTACTGTCTCAACAGCCAGGCTCTGCTGCCTTTTCTCATAGTCAAATATGAGCAGTTTTCCTTGCACTTTTGATCTCACAATCTGACCTCTTCAGTCTAAAAATTAAGTTTGGCCAAGGTCCAGACTTCCCCATTCGTTCACTTATTTGGCACCTGTTGCATGCTAAACTTGCCACATGTACATGAATAATACAATCTCTATTCATACGGAGCACATGTTACAGGAGAGGAAGCAAAAAGTAACCAGAAAACTTGCAGTACAGTGTGAAAAGTGTTAACAATGGATGTCTGTACAAGATCCTGTGGTCTGACTGTAGTAGAATGATCCCCTTGGGTGGGGTATATGAGAAGGTCATTAGAAAAGACCTTCCCTAGTCCCATAGTTCACAGTCACTTGAACCTAGCCAGTAATAGGCTTTGTCCTGTGCACAAGCCGTGTCTCACTAGTCTTAGGTTTTTGAATGGGCTTTCTGAGGTTAGGACTGCAGTATACAGTTGTGCAGGTTGGGTACTGCGCAAAGAGACCACATCTAAAGTGTGCTATTCATGTTAAGGAATACATGCGCACACACACACACAGTTTTTCAGCAGGTAGCAATAAAAGTGTCTTGTTTTAACAAAATCAGTGTATTATAGTAATTTTCCAACAGGTGGAAGAAAAGGATCTTGAGGAAGGGGTGTGTTTTCCTAATTTGTCCAAAGGCAAATAAGAGTGGATAAGGGACTGCCCTGTCTGCAGTCCTGCCACAGGCCTAAGGGCTGAAAGTGATTTCATAGAGTCCTTTGGCTCAGAGAGTCACAGATCACAGATCTACAACTCTGACTTGATCACATGACATTGACCCTCCCACACACAGAGGAAATGGTCTTTATCCTGGTCCCCAGATGATTCCACGTGGTTGCTAGGTACATCTGGAAGAGTTCAGTTTAGTCTCTCTCCTCAGTTCTGCAGCCTTTCTTTCTTTTTCTTTTTCTTTTTTTAAAAAAATATTTATTTATATATTTGGCTGAGCCGGGTCTTCGTTGTGGTATGCGGAATCTTCGTTGCAGCATGCGGACTCTTAGTTGCAGCATGCATACGGGATCTAGTTCCCTGACCAGGGTTCGATCCTGGGCCCCCTGCATTGGGAATGCAGAGCCTTACCCACTGGACCACCAGGGAAGTCCCAGGGGCTTATATTTCTAATTGTATTTCTGGGCAGCTGCAGTTCCAAATTCAGCTGCAGCTTGCCCTCTAGGTCCTCTCTGCATCAAGAGGTTGCTATGGGCACCTGGTCTCCTTCCTGCTGCAGTAACTCAGATCAGAGTGATGATCGGATTAAGTGAATGAGAGGCATTGGTGGGGGGAGAGTGTGTGGGCTCTGGCAGGTGAGGAAAAGCAAGGGTCTTGAGGCATCATGTGCCATATTATCTTTGGTTTTCTAGCTCAGGATCCACTCCCCACCTTTCCACCCTGCTCTCTGCCCTGAGAGGCCGCCATTGCCCTCTGGCCTGGCTTGTCTTTGGCCAATGGGCAGTCACAACAGGAGAATTTGGAGAGAGGGAGACGAGTGAGTTGGAGTATGTAATCCCTCGATTCTCTCTCTGCTGGGTTGTCACAGGTTGGCTGCACTTCTCAACAAAAAGTTACAGCTCCTCATATACTAAGAAGGAAATACAATAATAGTGTACTAATGACTTGGTTGTGAAGAAAATGTCACAGTCACAGTAATATGAAAACTGAATATAACCAGAAACAATGTAGATGCCCTTCAAAGGTGAACAGTTATACAGAGTGTGGTACATACATAGCATGGAATATGACTCAGCAATTAAAAAAGAACAAACTATGGATACACACAACAATCTGGATGACCCTCCAAAGAATTATGCCAAGTGACAAACAGCAATCCCAAAAGTGCACATGCTGCATGTTTCCATTTATATAACATTCCTTTTTTTCCATTTTATTATTATTTATTTTATTTACTTATTTTTGGCTGCATTGGGTCTTTGCTGCTGCGCGCGGGCTTTCTCTAGTTGCAGTGAGCAGGGGCTACTCTTTGCTGCGGTGCGTGGGCTTCTCATTGTGGTGGCTTCTCTTGTTGCAGAGCATGGGCTCTAGGCGCCAGGGCTTCAGGAGTTGTGGCTCACGGGCTTAGTTGCTCCGCAGCACGTGGGATCTTCCCGGACCAGGGCTCGAACCTGTGTCCCCTGCACTGGCAGGTGGATTCTTAACCACTGCGCCACCAGGGAAGCCCTATATAACATTCTTGGAATGAAAAAAGTATAGAAATAGAGAACAGATTAATGGTTGCCAGTTGCCAGAGAGGGGAGGGCTGAAGGGAAGGGGGGGTGATTATAAAAGGGCAACATGATAAATCCTTTTGGTGATGGAAATGTTCTGTACCTCGTTTGTATCATTGTCAATATCCCGGTACTATGGTTTTGCAAGATGCTACCACTGAAGGAAACAGGATAAAGGATACATGGGATCTCTCAGTATTATTGCTTATAATTGTATGTGAATCTACAATTATCTCAAAATAAAAAGTTTACTTAAAAAAACTGAACCCTGGGACTTCCCTGGCGGTCCAGTGGTTAAGATTCCGCACTTCCGCTGCAGGGGGCGCAGGTTCTATCCCTGGTCGGGGAACTAAGATCCTGCATGCCAAACAAAACAACAAACAAACAAAAAAGAGAGCAGAAGAAGCCGCCTGTCACCTTAGATCTCTCTCCAAGTGAGCGATTCCGGAGCCTCTTTTCCAGAGTCATTAGGATGTAGGTGATGTCAGTACATTCACACGTCTGAGAAAAGGAAAAAGAATGTGTCAGTTTTGACCCAAAAGCTTGAGGAGAGAGACAGGAGTTACACAAGGGTCTGGGATGTGGGGGGATGGCGTGAGGAGGTGGGAATTCGGTCTGGTGAGAGTGAGAAGAGAGGAAAAGATATCTTGGCAGAGAAGAATGTGTGAGAAAATTTTCCAGATCAGAAGGAACCAATATTCATTCACAACTTGTCAAACCCTTGGTCTCATGGATTCTTTCTTCTTGGCAGTTCTGCCTTCTCTGGCTCCTGCCCGTTCTAAGAGGAAGGCAGTATGATTAAGCTCCAGGTAAGTTTAAGTTTCCTTTCTTTCTCTTAAATGCCATGTCCATTGGATATCTCTATTTTCCAAAAGGAAGTCAGCAATTTTTGAGTGACTCCTATGGTAGGCACTTTACCTTGTTTATGACAGCTGGGAGAGGTAGTGGCATTATTCCCTTTGGAGAAATGAAGAAACAGGCTCAGGAAGGTCAAGATGTCTGGTTCAGAGCTGCTCCAAGTGCAGTTTGCACACCAGTGCCAGTCGATGAGCTGCTTGTCCCTGGTCCACAAGAGATAAGTACAGAAATACAGAAATCAGGAGTAAGCGTTGAGAAGCTTTTATAGCGATTTGGTATTGCCACAGCATCTGAGTGCACAATCAGTATACATGACTACACTCTGAGTAGTAAGATTTGAATGGATATATAACAATCTGGGTTCAACCAGCTAAGCAGAACCAGTAGGAGATAAATATTAAAAGATTTATTATGGGAGGGGTGGGGGAGGGAAGGATTGGGAGTTTGGGATTAGCAGATGCAAACTATTATACATAGAATGGATAAACAACAAGGTCCTATTGTATAGCACAGGGAACTATATATATTCAATATCCTGTGATAAACCATAATGGAAAAGAATATGAAAAAGACTGTATATATATGTATAACTGAATCACTTTGCTGTACAACAGAAATTTACACAACATTGTAAATCAACTATACTTCCGTAAAATAAAAAATTTTAAAGATTTTTAAAATAAATTTTTTATAATTTATTTTCCCTGCAGTTCAATTTTTATTATTATTATTATTTTTATTTATTATTTTTTGGCTGCGTTGGGTCTTCGTTGCTGCACGCAGCCTTCCTCTAGTTGCGGCGAGCGGGGGCTACTCTTCGTTGCGGTGCGCAGGCTTCTCATTGCAGTGGCTTCTCTTGTTGTGAAGCACGGGCTGTATGCGTGCAGGCTCAGTAGTTGTGGCGCACGGGCTTAGTTGCTCCGTGGCATGTGGGATCTTCCGAGACCAGGGGTTGAACCCGTGTCCCCTGCATTGGCAGGCGGATTCATAACCGCTGCGCCGCGAGGGAAGTCCCTAAAATAAATTTATTTATTTTTATTTATTATTTTTTTGCTGCGTTGGGTCTTCGTTCTGTGCACGGGCTTTCTCTAGTTGCTGAGAGCAGGGGCTACTCTTCATGGCGGTGCATGTGCTTCTCATTGAGAATGGCTTCTCTTGCAGAGCACGGGCTCAAGCACATGGGCTTTAGTAGTTGTGGCTCGCGGGGCTCTAGAGCGCAGGCTCAGTAGTTGTGGCGCACGGGCTTCGTTACTCCGTGGCATGTGAGATCTTCCTGGACTAGGGCTCGAACCCGTGTCCCCTGCATTGGCAGGCGGATTCTTAACCATTGCACCACTAGGGAAGTCCCCAGCCTTAACTTCTTGAAGAGGGCTACAGGAAGGAGGAAGGAATGATTATGTCTCCTAGAAGCAGAACCTTGCCTGAGTAGGACTTAGCATCCTTCTTTCTGCCATAGCATCTCTTTCCTCAGTGAAGAAGATGTTTCTGCGCCACCAGGGAAGTCCCTAAAGATTTATTATAAAGAATTAGCTTATGCGATTGTGGGGGCTGGGAAAGTCAGAAATCTACAGGGCAGCCGGTTAGGAAGGTCAAGGCTGGAACTCTTGACCCAGTGAAGCTGCTGTCTGCGGGTGAAAGTTCTCCTTCTCTCAGGGAAGCCTTACCTCTGCTCTTTTTTTTTCTTTTTTTTTTTAAATTTTATTTATTTATTTATTTATGGCTGTGTTGGGTCTTCGTTTCTGTGCGAGGGCTTTCTCTAGTTGCGGCAAGCGGGGGCCACTCTTCATCGCGGTGCGCGGGCCTCTCACTGTCGCGGCCTCTCTTGTTGGGGAGCACAGGCTCCAGACGCGCAGGCTCAGCAATTGTGGCTCACGGGCCTAGTTGCTCCGCGGCATGTGGGATCTTCCCAGACCAGGGGTCGAACCCATGTCCCCTGCATTGGCAGGCAGATTCTCAACCACTGCGCCACCAGGGAAGCCCAGCTCTGCTCTTAAGGCCTTTCAGCAGATTGAAGCAGCCCCCGGCCCGCCCAGATTATGTAGAGTAACCTCCTTAGAGTCAACTGATTATGGACTTTAATCACATCTACAGAATATCTGCACAGCAGCACCTCGATTAGAGTTCGATTCAGTAACTGGGGACTGTAGTCTAGCCAAGCTGATACATCAAAAAGACCATCGTGGGGTGGAGGCAAGGATTTTTTAAAATCATGAGCAATGTTTTAATTATGAAAATACACAAAAAGAGAAAATAGTATATAGTATATAGTTATATGTGAATCTCCATATATAACACCTGTTATGCAGTTTCAACAATTAACATTTTGCCACATTTGCTTAATCTTTTTTCTCACTTTTCTTTATTCTTTCCCAAAGCATTTTCAGAGAATTTTAAAGACTAATGCAGGTAGCATGTTATTTCATACTGTACTGTTTTTTTTTCTGAGTTTATCACTTTCTTAAAGTGACTTACTATATGCAGCTAAAATAAACAAGCTCACACTTTCACCCTTTGCCAGGAAAACATCTTGCCCAAGTTCACAAATTCATTAGGTTACACTTTCCATCTTCTAAGTTACTGCCAGCAAGAGTTTTACAAAACGTTGCATGGCTACATCACTCAGGTTACCATTTTCCCAACCTCTTCTAATAGTTTCCTCAGCTATTGCAGCCTGGCCCCAAAGCCAATGCCATATGTATTTATTTGGTGCACTCTGCTTGTGGTAACAGTTTTTGTGTCTATTAGCTCGGTTGTGTTGGACAATGGCAGAGGGGCAAGAGAGTAAGCAGAAATATGCAAGACCCCTTAAGGCCTAAGCTTAGAATTGGAACAAGTCATGTGGCCAAATCCAAAATCAAGGGGCAAGGAAATACACTCAGGTCTTTTAGTGGAATTGGAGAGCATGAGAGAGAATATTTCTCAATAGCAATCTAATTGACCACACACTCCTGTATATTCCAGCATGTATTTCTAAAAACAGAAATGGACTAATGAGAGTATCAATAAATTTTTGCTATTGTCTAATACCCAGACAATAATCAAATTTCCCTGATTATCTCAAAAATGCTTCTTTTTGGTGTCCTTCAGTGCGTTTCTCTTTCCACAGTATCTCCTGTAGGTGCAAGCATTCAAGCTGTTACAAGGGTACTTCATAGATGGTGCTGGGTGCTAAGGAAAAGATTTTAAAATTTTTGCATTCATGTTTATTGATTTATACATTTATTTTATTAATATTTTTGGACTGTCCTTGTGCCGGAACCCTATAGCAATCTCTGCATAGGCTCCCAGCAAGGGATCCACCCAGCTGCAAGGGTGGCCAGGAAATGGGTATTTTGTTTTCCCAGACTCTATAGTTGAGGCTATGGAGGGAGAAGGTGGGTAGGCTGGGCGAGCCCTCATTCTTAACCCCTTCTCCCTACAGTGTCTGTGCCACGTGGGCTGTAGGACATCAGTACGTATTTCCTGGCTCACCACCTCCAACTCCATTCCCTCCCCTAACCTTGCAGAATCCCTCTAGCGCCCCCCAGCTCCAGAGCCTAACTGAGAGCCAGTTGTCAGATTAGAAATGTGATTTGTGGGGCTTCCCTGGTGGCGCAGTGGTTAAGAGTCCGCCTGCCAATGCAGGGGACGCGGGTTCGAGCCCTGGTCCGGGAAGATCCCACATGCCGCGGAGCAACTAAGTCCGTGTGCCACAACTACTGAGCCTGTGCTCTGGAGCCTGTGAGCCACAACTACTGAGCCCAAGTGCCACAACTACTGAAGCCTGGGCGCCTAGAGCCCGTGCTCCGCAACAAGAGAAGCCACCACAATGAGAAGCCCATGCACCACAATGAAGAGTAGCCCCCAATCTCTGCAACTAGAGAAAGCCTGCACACAGCAACAAAGACTCAACGCAGCCAAAAATAAATTAATTAATTAAAAAAAAAAAAGAAAGAAATGTGATTTGCAGAGCCCCAGCTCCAGCATTAGAAAGTGTGGTTTAAAAGTGAGGGTTTGGGGAATCCCCTGGTGGCCCAGTGGTTAGGACTCCATGCTTTCACTGCCGTGGCCCCGGGTTCAATCCCTGGTCAGGGAACTAAGAGGGTTTGGAGCAAGAAGACCACAACTTAATGACTGGCACAAAAGCTTCCAACGTGGCTCTTCTTCCAGGGGTCATTTGTGCAGATGATGAATGTGGCATGTGCTTGACGTTTTAGGAAACTGACCTTCAAGGATGTGGCTGTGGTCTTCACCGAGGAAGAGCTTGTGCTATTGGACTCCACCCAGATAAACCTGTACCAAGACGTGATGCTGGAGAACTTCAGAAACCTGGTCTCTGTGGGTGAGAACAGCGACCTCCCTGTAAGTAAGCATCAAACCACTGGTCCTGTTTTCTCAAGTGGTCAGCTTCACACCAGATAGAATATTCCAGTTGGAGCACAAAGGGAAACTTTGGCCACCAGAGAGAAATCTCCTAAGAGATGCACGTGCAGGTGGGAACCTGCAGTTAATGAGTTTTAGCAGATAACTGTGAACAGGTGGTCCCCTGTAAGGTGTTGGTGAGGAGCCCTTGTCAACCCTGCGCCCCCTGCCCTGTGGGCATCTGATGCAGTTGGCAAGCCTACCCTGACCTCCTCACACGTTTAGGCTCTCATTCTCTCCTCATATTTCTCAGAGTGAGATTGAGAAAATTCACACATTACCAAGGCCTTGGTCCCTTGGTTGCCTCTAGAGCAAAACCAATGTTTTGGACAAACTAGTGTTAAAGGAACCAAATTAGGATCTGGTTGGTAGTCAGTGCAATATAAGTGTCTGCTGATTTGCTTCCTTGCTGATCAATATCTAACCTAATTTCAATTTCTCAGAGCCCCATATACAGATATGTATTACCTCAGTTTAGTTTATGAGATTGTTGCTATCATTGGCCCCCTTTTACCAAGGAAACAACTGAGGCACAGAGTGGGTAAGTAACTTGCCCAGGGTCACCCAGCTTGTCAGAGGAACTAGGATTTGAACCTTCCCAATCTGGCTGTAGACCCTGTGCTTGTAATAACCAGGTGACACTAAGTACCACTATGTCCATAGATTATAAACAGGGCTCCTTGGGCTAAATCTGCAAGGTGCAACCCCATTGGTGAGTCCTGAAATCAAGTGACCATGTCATAACTAGCGGTTTTTGAAAAGCAAAATAGATTAATGGACTAGAACACAAAAGGATTTATCAGAGTACATTGCACCTGGTAAGGTCAGTCTCAGCTGATAAAACTATTTTATGGTATGTGTCTACGTGTAGGTACTGGGTCACAGTGTAAATGCTTTTCTTACTATGGGTACAGTCAAAACAGGTGGAAAACTGCTGCTTTAAACCTGTTTCCCTTTTCTCTGACACCACCTTATGAACCAGTCACTCAATAAAACGACTCAGAAAATTACCTTGAACCAGAAGCAGTGTCCAGCTGGTTTTAACCGTGGTTTTTGTGACATTTTGAAGCCTATTTTTGGGTGCCAAGGGTGTGACCATCCTCTTCTGCCTCAAACCCCTGTTTCTTATGACCCTTTAGTACAATCTTGCTTCCCTGGGTGCCAGGCCATTGACAGTTTCATGCTGCCAATTCTCATAGCCATGGCTGTTTGAGATTCTGCAGTAACCTCAAAGGGGAGAAGTTGAGGAATTGGATGGCAGGATTTTGGTGGACTTTGTCTCTTCATGAAGCCAGGGAACCTCAGGAAAGATAAAAAGGATGGCTCATATTTCACAATGTTATCCCCGTTTCAATCCCCACTGCAGCTGTAGGCCCACCCTGTACAGTTGTGAAGGTTGTACACAAACATACATGATAGTTCTATCCCATATAACAGTGATGTAAAGGAAGGGACATGGTTAGGAGATAGGACTTGTTACTTGTTTCTGCAACCTTTTACAGGATCCTGGAAGGTCCCTGTGATCGTTTGTGCCTCTCACCATGTCCAGAACTCCATTATTATGTATATTACATGAATCATATGGGAGCCTTCCCCATGCCTTCTGTAGCAAAATGATTAAAGGCTTTTTATCAACTACTCTTATAGCCGAGAGGTGAATTTCTTCCTTTATAAACTGTTTCCAAGATTTCTTTTGATTTCCCTTCAATACCTGGTTTTTAATTAGCAGCTCACAGATTAGAATTACTGGGTTTCTAATTGTTTCCTATATGACTAGGAACCAGTGGCAACTTCTCATCCCATCCTACTTCATTTCCTCAAAGCCTTTGGATAGATGATCTACTTGTTCACTTAGCCAAATTCTCTTTCTCCTCGTAGGAGACAGGATTAAAAACAACATTTCGAACCTTCAGGAAAAAGGGTTGAGTTACCTCTCACCAGAAGTGTTCTACTTTTGGCAGATTTGGAAACGAAGGATCAGTGAATTGAGTGTGAGTCAGGATTATGTCATGAGTCTTCAAGGAGATTGTCCCCAATATTTCGAAGGAGATGTTTCCCTCTGTGAAGAGTGGGCAGGAGTGTCTGAAAATGAAAGGTATGTAATAAATGCCATTAATTTAGAAAATCAAGACATCACAGCTTGGAAAGGCCTGACACAGGTCCTTACCCCGGAATCTTGGAAGAAAGCCAACATAATTGATCGAGCCTGAGAATTCTCAGGGAAAGTATACAAGAGAATTCATATGGAAGAGAAATTGGATGGATGTGCTCAGTGTGATGGCAGCTTCTTTCAGACCTCACGTGATGGTAATGATTTCCAAGAATGTAAAGGAGAGGAACTTTACAGATACACCGCCTGTAGGAAACACTTGGTTATGAAGTCAACAGTCAAACATGGTCACGTGGTCTATGCAGTGCGGCAACCTTTCAGGTGTAATAACTATAGAATGGGTTTCATAGATGATGCAAAAGCTCATGTTCATCACAGCGCTCACACAGGAGAAAAATCTTATAAATATGACCAGTGTGGAAAGGACTTTAGTCAGAGCTCAGGACTTACTGTTCACTATAACACCCATTCAGGGGAGAAAACTTGTGAGGGTCAGGAGTGGGCTAAGGGCTGCAAACAGAGCTCAGACCTTCCCAGGAATCAGAAAGGCCCCTTGGGAGACAAACCCTATAAAGGCATCGAATGTGGCAAAGCGCAGTTCTTCTCTTCACAACCATCACCGAGTCCACACGGGGGAGATGCCTTACACGCGTGATGTGTATGGGAAGGGGTTCAGGTTCAGGTCGCTTCTGTGTATCCACCAGGGAGTCCACACAGGGAAAAGGCCCTATATATGCACAGAGTGTGGGAAGGGCTTCGATCAGAGCTCCAGCCTTCTTGTCCATCAGAGGGTCCACACTGGAGAGAAACTCTACAAATGCAGCAAGTGCGGCAAATGCTTCAGCTCCAGCTCCGTCCTCCAAGTCCACTGGAGGCTGCACGTGGGGGAGCAGCCTTACAGATGTGGCAAGTGTGGAAAGGGCTTCAGCCAAAGCACACACCTGCACATTCACCAGAGGTCCACACGGGGGAGAAACCCTACAAATGCGACGTGTGCAGGAAGGCTTTCGCCTACAGCTCGTTTCTGCACACTCACCGGAGAGTTCACACGGGAGTAAAGCCGTACACATGCCAAGTGTGCGGTAAGGGCTTCAGTTACAACTCCTATTTTCACTTACATCAGAGAGACCACACCCGAGAGAAACCGCGTAAATGTGATGAGTGTGGGAAGGGCTTCATTCGGAACTCCGATGTTCACGTTCATCTCAGAGTCCGCACAGGAGAGAGGCTCTGTAAGTGTAAGGAATGCGGGAAGGGCTTCCGTCGTAACTCTTATCCTCTTGCCCGTCAGACAGCACATAGGGATGAGATGGACTATGCATGTCATGAGCATGGCAAGGCTCAGGAAATATGTAGCTCAGACCTTCTTACTCAGCCAAGCCTGCACAAGAGAACAGAAACATTAGAAATGTAGTCAGTCTGTGTTCAATCAGGAAAACAGAAGCCACTTATGTGTTCCAGATGACAGAGGCTTACTCAGACATTGGGAGGGCCGGGGGGAGCAAAGGACAGGGACAAGACCACCCATGATGTCAGCTGGCAGCACTGAAGCACGTGGTTCTTAAGGGCACTCCAGGAAAACCACTGTGGCTCTCAACACCTTCCTTGAAGCTCTCATCAACTGCCATCTGCTGTTGTGGCAAAGAAAGTGATTCTTTTTTTTTTTTTTAGGTTTTGAAGCTTTATTTATTTATTTATTTATTTATTTATTTTTTGAATTTAGAAAGTGATTCTTGACAAATGGGTGGTTTGTGGCAATAGTTACAGGTCAAATTCCCATTAATGGGTATGCCCAGGAAGGAAATTCTAATTGGGATGAGGAAAGTAAGAACTTCAGTCCAGCCATAATCTTTAGGTGTTTTTGTTTTGTTTTTTGTTTTTGGAGTCTCCTCTAGAAAGACAGTCTCCATTAAGAACATTCAAAATAGCGCTCAGACGTGAGAGCTACGTTATTAGTATGGTAAGAATTAGGCCATACTCAGATTTTCAAATCCATTAGAATTTCCACACAGGAGAAGCTCTGTAGAAGTGATATTTTAAGGGTGTGGCAGAGATAGTGATACGTATTCATATTCGTACTGGTTCTATTTCCTGGGCACATAGGAAGACTCCATTTCCCAGCAGGCCTTGCAGGTAAGGGTGGGCCCGTGTGACTGAGTTTCAACCAATGGAGTGTGTGCAAAAGTGATATACGCTACTTCCAGGACTAGCCCTTACAAGCATCTGGGATGTCTTCCAGGCTTCTCTTTCCTGTCGTGGTGATTTTGGAGGCTGTTTCTTCCAGACGGGAATGATGGGGAAGGTGGCTATCTGTGTTGGACTTTTATTTTTTTGAGTGAGAAATAAACATTTATTGTGTTACACTACTGGGATTTGGGCAGTTTATTTGTTACAACATTGCCTAGGCTGTACTGCCTAGTACAGAGGGATTTAATAGCAACATATTTCACAGTCACTGGCGTCCACATAAGGAAGCAACATTAGAATTCGAGTTCAAAACTTTAAAAAAAAAAAAAATATATATATATATATATATATATTTATTTATTTATTTAGGCTGTGCTGGGTCTTAGTTGCGGCACGCAGGATCTTCATTGTGGCATGAGGGATCTTTAGTTCCGGCATGCGGACTTCTTAGTTGCGACATGTGAACTCTTAGTTGCTACATGCATGCGGGATCTAGTTCCCCGACCAGGGCTCGAACCCGGACTCCTGCATTGGGAGCGTGGAGTCTTACCCACTGGACCAACAGGGAGGTCCGTAAAACTTTTAAATCTTTGAGGCACTCTGTGGCAGTGCAGGCATTTAAGTGGTGTAGGTAGGACTTCTTTAGTGAGAATCTTCATTCATTGGTCTGTACATAAAAGAGACCTGTTCCAGGTGGTGTGCATGTGATAAAACTTTACCAAAAGTGCAATCTATGGACATAAGAAACCCCCATGCAGTAGAGAAACTCTGTAATGTGTAGTGAAAAATTTTGTCAGCTCACATCTTAAATGCAATTTTTAAAAAATGGTGTCCTGCAAATAGTCTTAATAAAATTAAGTAAAACTAACATTTACTGAAATGAGTAACAACTATAGAAGGCCAAGCCAAAGTGTTCATTGTCAGAAGCAGACACCACTGTTTCTCAGCAGTCTTGTTTAATGATGGGTTTTTAGAAGGTGCTCATTTTGTCATGTTCCTACCAAAATAGTGATTTAGTTTTGGATTATAGTTGGATTTGGGAGGAGGAGATACCTTTACAATATCTTTATTCATCTTGAGTAACAATGTATTTTTTTGTATCTTAGTTTATTTATAGGTTTCTTCATTTGGATCATATTTTATTCGTAGTTTTCCTTACATTACATTTTCATACTAGTTATTGTCTGTATCTGAAACAGCCATTCAAATGCAAATAAAACCACCCCTGAAGTATTACTTTCTTACCGATTCAGGTGGGCAATAGCGAAAGATTAACAAAGCTCATTGTCAGTAAGGGAGTAGAAAAAAGTTAGCATCCTCACATAAGTTAGTGGGGAAAAAAAACAGGTGTAACGTTTCTGGAGAGGATTTTGTATAAATGTATCAAAGTGTATACGGAGCATTGTCTTTGATCCACTAATCCTACTGCTCAGAATTTATCTTTCAGACATAATTGCACAAGTTGGAAAAGATGGTTTCAGAAGGGAACATCTTCTAAGAATTCTGCAATAATAAAAATTGCAAAGAACCTAAAGATCCATGAATAAGAGATTGAGCAAGGATTTCCCTGGCAGTCCAGTGGTTAAGACTCTGCGCTTCCACTGCAGGGGGCGCCGGTTCGATCCCTAGTCAGGAAACTAAGATTCCCACATGCTGTTCAGTGTGGCCAAAAAAAAGAAAAAGAAAAAAAAAAAAAAAAGATTCATGTTTAAAAAAAAGAGAGAGAGAAAGATTGAGCAAATTATGGTATCCCCATGTAATGGAATAATATACACCATTAAAAATGATCTAGACCTACAAATTTTTCACATATTGTTTGGAGGGAAAAAAATGAAGTTATAAAAGATCAAATACAATCTGTGACTAACAGAAAAGATTTTTAGAATGCAGAGCAGCACTGGGAACCATCCCCCTCCACCACTCTACACTTCACTTTTCAGTGTTGTAATGCTTTCCCCAAATTATTTTCCTCATCTGAAAAATCTTTGCTTTTATCTTACCCTATTTAATATATGTGAAACTTCAAAACTGAGATTACCAAATATTCTTTTTCCTCTCACAAAGATAGAATCTGTTATATAGGGGATCATGTGATGTGATTTGTGATAGTGATTTCCTTGTTTTAAGCCATGTGTGTTTTTTTTACATATTTGCTGTTATTTCTTTTTGTTTTTCTCTTTGTTGGAGAGAAACTGGCCCAGGATTTGCATTGGCTTTGGTTGAATGGAATATTTCTGTTCAAATACTTTCAGTCCCTTCTATGAAGTATTCTTGCCAAAACAAAAACAAAAACAAAAAAACCTGTATCTAATCTAGCCTTTAAGTCAAAATTCTACTTTACAGGAAATTTAGAAGATTAGAGGAGAAAGTATGAGAAGCCGTTAGACAAATCCAGAATTCAGACACCTAATTCGACATCTTGATTTCTCCAACAGTTCAAGGACATTAAAAAATGGCACTGCTTGTGTATGTATGTAGGATATAGTTCTAGAATAAATGAGCCTCAGCTGAGATAGCAATCAAATACAATGAATTGATTTACTTGGATAGTGACTGGAATAAACCAGCTGTAAAATGTTATTTTTAAGCAATATGGTATTTGGAAGGAAATGACTATGTCAAAGACTTTTAAAATCCTTTAGTAACAAAATTTTAAAATGATAAGTGAAGCCAGTGTGGCATGTTGATAAGTGTTAAATTTAAGGTATATGTATTTAGTATTGATATTTCATATTACTATTCTCCATACTTTCATATTATTTTTAGAAGTTTCATTTTTTTAAATTATTTCCTGTCCAGAAGGAAAGCGGTAAGTACATACTTCCTGTAGTTTCACTTGTTATAGTTCTATGGACTCCATCTCCTACATCAACCTACCTACCCCACAGCCTCAAATAATCATGACCTCACTTTGTTTAAACAGATCTGTAGAAAAGAAATATGCTTAGCAAATATATGATGTCAAAGAGAACAACACAGGAGTAGTCAAAGGGAAGCCTGAGTTTGAACTCAAAAAATTTCGAGGAAAGAGACCTTTTCCCTAAAACAGTATTTTCTCCAGTTCCTTGCCAGTGCAGCTCCTCTCATTTGTCAGAAACAACACTGCAGTTTCTGTTTTACGGCCTGAACAGTGCGTGAAACTCCTTGTGGATTCTTGGCATTTGCAGTAAATAGTTTATGCCAGGCAGCAAAGTCAGAAGTAGATGAAGACAGGCACAAATAAAGAGACAATGGAGTCAAACCAAGTCTGAGATTCCATGTTCCTTAAGGTCGATATCCAGTGCAGCACAGACCAAGTCCCTTGTCTTTTGTCATAGGCATAGCTTTCTTGCTAAAATGTGTTAATTTTCTTTTAATGTGAAATGCTTCTCTTTTTTCCCCCTAAATATCCATATTTCCTTTAAATTCCCACGTTCTAGTTTTTTCTTGGAAAAAAAAAAATACAAGGTTGAATTTTACCAAAAAATAGTGGAGGGAAGGCGGAAGCACTACCACGCAGACCATTCTGGGAGTTGTAGTCTGAGGCAGTTCCACCCCAGACAGGCAGGGCTGTAGACCCATTGGGAATTCTGGGAAGTGTAGTCCAGAAGCTGCGTGCAATCGACAACACTTCCTCTTCAGGAGTGCGGGGTGTGGCCCCTCTCGGATGGTCTCCGGATCCAGGGGAGTGAGTTGCAGGAACTTCCGCTCCAGGGGAGGTTGCGGCCATCATTCACCATGTGGAGTGGAGACTTGAGTCCCAGCAACTACTCCGCACCTCCTCAGCCTAGACGAGGGACCAACAGTGGCCGGGCCCTCTGCCTTGAGGAAGAGAAGCGATGGTCGGCGGAGGACAAGGGGTAGAGGCATTTGCGCCTCCCTCTCGGCAGAGCCTCTTAGCGTTTGCAGCGGTTAGCGCGTCCCAGGTTGGGGTAATGCATCGCTGGTTTGATGGTCTGTTGGGTTCTGTGCTCCCCCAGCGTCTCCTTGACTCGCAATCAGCACAGCCACTTCCTAGTGTTATAACTTTGGGCGAGTTAATCTCTGTGAATCAGTTGCCAGGGTATAATTATATAGTACTTAGTGGGATTGTGAGAGTTAAATGAAATTAATACTTTTAAGACGCGTGGAATAGTAATGGAGCACAGAAAAGGTTGCTTGTTATGGATGCACAGAGTTCTAAGCAAAGCAAATATAACAATGATTAAGTCTGTTTGGAAAAAAATTAATTTCCCTATGTTAAAAAGGCAACATACATAAAGGTAGAAGACATAGTAAACTGGGCTGAAAATATTGACCTATTGGACATATATTGACATATATGCTAGAAAATTGCTTAAAATCCTTAACAGGAATCTTAAGATAATGAAACCTCAATAGGAATATGGATATGAATACAGCAAACGATATGAATAGTCAAGTTTTTAAAAGAAGCAATCGCTATAGCAAGTAAATACATGGAAAAAATGTGATTAATTATCAAACAAGTGAACATGTTTAAACAAGTAGTTCTTCACTGATTCCTCTGGAATCGTGTGAAATATAATCTAGGCTCTAAGGGTAGTAGCCAACCTTCCGCCTTAGGAGGGCAATGACGTGGGGGTTCTGGGAAGTGTAGTCTAACAGCTCTGTAGGCGGTGAACTTCCGCTACAGGGGGGCATGGCTGTGGCTAGTATCTTGTCGGGAATTCTGGGAGCGTAACCAAGAAATTGTAGGTAGAGTCACTTCCTCCAGGGAAGTGAGGTCGTGGCAGCCCTTCTTCTGGAGAAGCTGAGTCAGGCACGGGACGGCAATGCTTCTTTGCTTGGCTGGGGTCAACTGTGACATGTCCTTGGCCTTATGAGAGGGAATGTGCAGCCAGAGGCAGAGGGTGGGGTTGGGCCCTACTGGAGTGAGCCTTCTTGAGGGCCACGACTGGTGGTCGAGGGTTGAGTCTCCTGTATTCTGTGCTGTCTGTTCCTAATTGCCAACTGACCCGGCAGCTCTGCCACCTCCTAGGGGTGTGAGATTAAGCAGCTAACTTAATCTGTTTGTGCCTTGCATTCCTTTTCTGTAAGAAGAGGGAAATAATAGTACTTACCTAATAGAGTTGTTTGGAGAGTTAAGTGAGATAGTCACAAATAAAAGGTTTAAAGCCAAAGGTAATTGTATCTTTTGGTTAATGTATTTAATTTCCTGAGAAATGTTCAGTTACCTGACAACTCACACGAGCCCAGGAAGAGATGAGTCCCACTTGCAGTGCTAGCAGCCCTTTTCTCTGATCCCTGCAGGAATCCAGGCTATTCCTGAATTTCTTCTGGGTTCATTTTCTCTCTCTGTCTCTCTTTCAGAAGTGGGAGGGGGTGTGTGTGTGTCTGTGTCTCCAGAATAGTGTGTGAGTTTGTGTTCTGTGATTCGTGCAGAAGGGAGACACACTTCTGATTACCCCAGCCTCCTTTCCTTTCCCAGACTTAACTTCTTTTTAAAAAATTAATTAATTAATTAATTAATTAATTTTATTTTTGACCACGTTGCTGCGCGCGGGCTTTCTGTAGTTGTGGCGAGTGGGGGCTACTCTTCGTTGCAGCGCGCGGGCTTCTCATTGCGGTGGCTTCTCTTGTTGCGGAGCATGGGCTCTGGGCGCGCCGGCTTCAGTAGTTGTGGCACGCGGCTCTAGAGCGCAGGCTCAATAGTTGTGGCGCATGGGCTTAGTTGCTCTGCAGCATGTGAGATCTTCCTGGACAAGGGCTCGAATCCGTGTCCCCTGCATTGGCAGGGGATTCTTAACCACTGTGCCACCAGGGAAGTCCCTAGGTGTTTTTGTTGTTGTTTTTTTTAATGTTTATTTAGGCCGTGCGGGATTTTTTTTTTTTTAGTTTTGCGACATGCGGACTCTTAATTGTGGCATGCATGCGGGATCTAGTTCCCTGACCAGGGATCGAACCCGGGTCCCCTGCATTGGGAGTGCAGAGTCTTACCCACTGGACCACCAGGGAAGTCCCTCTTCAGGTGATTCTGATACACATGACTTTAAAATCCTGATACCAAGTATGTGAATCACTGTCGCCCTCTATTGGCAGAGCCTAACATAGACCCAAATGGCAAAGTAAAGAGAATAGCTGCAGATTTCCCTCTCATTCCAGCCCCATAAAGCAATGTAAAGAAGGTTGGGTTTGGAGCTGAGATAATTTATTAAATGCATACATGGAAATTTTTAAATTATCTTTTTGTTATTGATTTTTGGCTGAATTTCATTGTATTCAGAAAGCATTTCGTTTTATTTCAATATTTTGAAATTTGTTGTTATTCTTTTTGGCGCACCCTATGACCCCTTTCTGTAAATATTTTATGTGTGCTTGAAAAGATCTGTATTTTATAGGTATTGCCAGCACCTTTTGTTCCCCTAGCCCCAAATGGGTGTCAAGAGTGCTACAGAGCTTCTAGGCTTTTCGGCTCTTTGACTAGACCATCACCCCAGGAGAAAAGCAGCCCCTAATACATGACTCCCCAACTTTTTCTGAATTTTAGTCCACTAACTCTCCATTACCTTGTGTTTTGATGCCTTCCAATACTTAAAAAAAAATGTATCCACCTTTCATGTGCCAGATGTTTGTCCCAAATTACCTATTTTATTATTACTGGAAGCATAAGTATACAAAACATTTTCTTTATTTTGTCTAGTGTATTTTAAAATTTCCCTGTCATTTTATCCCCCAAACTTACCTTTTATCAGATTGATCTTCCTTAATACGTAAGCTACGTATTAGATAAGTATTTTAAAAAACATTTCCTTTTGGGAGGGGTTGTTAAAGAGTCACATGGTATAATTTCTTTAAATGATCCCCTTCTTTAAACCACTGAGCATTTTCACATAGTGGCTGTTATGTCATTTTTCTTTTACTCCTTAGTGAGAGTACTTGCCCAGCATTAGAACTGGTTTCAGTTGGACACTGTATGGGACCTTGTTCAGCTATTTTCAACACCATATTTTCCTTATTCTTGCCAAAAATCTAAACTTTAACCTCCAGTTCACAAAATATATCAAAGTTTCAGGGCAATAAATGCCAGGTCAAAAAAGCCATCGGACAAATGCAGAATGTAAGCAATCCTACATGACAACTGACCTAGTTAGTTCAGTAGGTGAAGGGCATACAAAAAAGGGGAAGGGGAGCTGTTCTAGATTACAAGAGGGTCAAGTGATATAACATCAAATACAATTAATGTACCAGCATAAAGGAAAATAATATGCATTTCTTTTTTAAAAAATTAATTTATTTTTGGCTGTGTTGGGTCTTCGTTGCTGCGTGCGAGCTTTCTCTAGTTGCGGCGAGCGGGGGCTACTCTTCATTGCAGTGTGCAGGCTTCTCATTGTGGTGGCTTTGCTTATTGTGGAGCACAGGCTCTAGGCGCGCGGGCTCAGTAGTTGTGGCGTGTGGGCTCTAGAGTGCAGGCTCAGTAGTTGTGGCACACAAGCATGTGGGATATTCCCAGACCAGGGCTCGAACCTGTGTCCCCTGCATTGGCAGGCAGATTCTTAACCACTGAGCCACCAGGGAAGTCCAAGGAAAATAATATGTATTTCTTCCCCAAGAGAAGAGTGGGCAATTAAACTGTCTCCTCTCTTTTTTTCTTTATTTCTGCTAGCTTTCTGACAACTTATAGTATTTATGATATCAAGAGCAGAGTGAAAATAGGTGATGTGATACTAGAAGCTCAAAAAAGAAAAAAAATTCAAGATTTCATAAAGGATTTATCCCTTCCCATATTAGAATGTTTTATCTGTATCACTACAGGTCCTTCCATTTGCCTTATGACCCACATTTCATAGTTAGCAATTAAAGCCAAGGAAATGTGGAAAACATTTGCTGCTGCTGCTTTATGCCCTGGTCAGTGGTTGCATCTGCTTCTTGTGGATTCTTGGCATTCATGTCCATTCTTGTGGATCTTGGAATGAACAGCTCATGGGAGGTAGCGGTGTCAAGAGTTCTAGATGCATTCACACCCATACAGAATAAAAGAAGCAATCGAGTCAAAGTAAGGTTGAGATCCTGTATTTCTTACATTCAGTGCCCAGTGCAGGCAGCACAATTTCCTTTTAGTATTGCATTTTTTGCCTACAAATCGCTTTCTTTATATAATCTATTCCCGTCCTCCCTCCTTCCCTTTCTCTCTTCTTTTTTCACATTTCAAGCTTCTCTAGTCTGTCTTTATGGGTAGTTTCTATGAATAGGTAGGTGGATAGGTAAATAGAGTTTGCTCTGGTTGAGTTTGCTTTGTTTTGGTCACGTTTTAAAAAAATTTTTTTTTAAGAAAAAAGGGAGAGGAAGACCAAGCTCGACTAACAGTATAGAGTTGATTCATACTGACTATCCTAAAGAGAATACCGACTATCCAAATACTGTCTACCCAAAAGAGAAAAGGCAGTCTTGCGGAAAGGGCTGCCCCCCAGGAGATTCGGTAATGGTAGCTCAGAAAATCCATAGAATCAGAGAGAGTTACGCTCCGAAAAGGTGCCTTTAAGCAAATACAGAATTGTGTAGTAGAGCGCTCTAGGCTTGGAAGCATTTCGGCTCCAGGAAGGCGGGGTTACGAAATTCATTCTGGGACGCTGTGAAGTACAATCCACACGCTCAGTGTAGCAGCCAGCACTTCCGCCCTGGGAAGGCGACGAGGTGCCTGGGAATTCTGGGAAGTGTAGCCCGGGAACACCGTAGTTGGATAACTTCCGCTACCGGAGAACGAGGCTGTGTCCCTGCTCCCGTTGGGAATTCTGGGAAGCGTAGTCCAGGAGGTCTCTGTGGGCAGAGTCACTTCCGGCCCAGGTACGCGAGGCCGCGGCCTTCTTTCCTCTCGGAAAGGTGAGCCTTCCCTCCCCCGGGCCCCTCTCCCCGCGTCTACACTGACCTTTCTTCGCTTTGTTGTGGGCCAATAGCGACCCGGCCCTCGACCTTGGGGAAGGAATCCATCTGCGGCGAAGGGCGCGGTTGGTGCTCCCTTTGAATGAGCCTCCTGGAGCGTGGGACTGTTGGTGCATCTCTGGTTTAGGGGCCCGGGCCAGGGTCGTACGTCTCTGGGGTTGGGGGTCTCCTGGGTTCTGTACTAGCCTCCCCCGCCCCTTTTCGCGACCACCAGCCCGCGCTGCCGCTTCCTAACAGTATATTCGGCGAGTATCTTCATGTCTCTGTCTCCTCTTCTTTAAAGTTGGCCTTAGTGTCTACCTAATAGGGCTATTTTGAGAGTTAAATGAGAATGTACAGGAAAAGACTTAGAACAGAGGCTGGCTTGTGGTTTAAAATCACAAGGTCTCTTGTTACTAGTATTTTTTAATTTCCCGAAAAGCGCTCAGTTCCCTGAAAGCTTTTGTGAACCCGGGATTGGGTCAGAGCTCCTGCTACAGTGTCCCTGGCCCTTCTCTGATCCCTGAAGGAATCGGGGCTGAACCCAGACTCCTAATTTTTTTAATTAAAATTTTTGGAGAGGATCACTTCTGGCTGTTGTCTGGGATGTGCACGGTGATTTATGCGGGAGTACTGATGAAGTTCTGATTTCTTTCAGCCTCCTTTCCTCTCCCAGCCTTACTTCTTGCAAAAGGCTGCAGTGAGGAGGGAGTGACCCTTTGGCCGCAGGCAGCAGAGACTCACCTGAGTAGGACTTAGCATCCTTCTTCCTCTTATGTCATCTCTTCGCAGGGGAGAAGACATTTCCATCACTCATGGGCAAATTCTGCTACAAAGCTGCCCTGATATTTGTTGAATAAATGCAGGAAGGGATGGGGGAATACGTGGGCATGAGTAATAATGATAATGTTTAAACATTTAGTGCTAAACATTAATCTAGGAGCTTTATATGAATGAACATACTTAATCCTCACAAGAGCCCTATGGGAACTGGGGATACTGTTATTCCCATGTTAAAGATGAAGAAACAGACACAGATCCTGAGTTGTTTATCCTAGGTCACACAGCTAGTAAGAGGCTTAGCTGGGATTTGAATTTAGGTAGTTTCGATCTGCTGCCTTAGTTCTTAGTGTGTTTAGTGTCAGGTTGAGAAGGCATGTTTGGATTTTTGTAGAGAGCCATGAAAGCTTTGAGTTTTTCATGAGATTTTTTTCAGTTATCTGCAATTTAATTGAGTTTTATTTGAAATAATATAGTTCATATTCTGATTATAAAAATAATGATTGCATATTATAGAGAATTAAGAAAATTTATGAAGGGTGTAGTACAGGATGTAGAGATAACAATATTAATATTTTAATGTTTTCCTGTTCTGTAGATTTATTTTTGGACTTTTCCTTAAGTTTTTCAAAATAGGTATCATAGGTTTTATTTTCCCCTTAAGTTCTTACTGTGGAAATTTACAAACAGAGCCAAATGTAATAAGAATAAAATAATGAACCCCTGTGGAACCATCACCCAAATTCAACCCTTGTTAACATTTGTCAGTCTTGTATCAACACACCCCTGCTCCAATTTTTTTTTTGGTTCAGTATTTTAAAGCAAGTCCCCAACATTGAGTCAGTATGATAGTGATTGATTTATTGTTATAACTGCCAAAAATTGATTATCATCCATTGTTTATATCCAAGACCAAGAAAGGGAGAAGTTAGCAGCTACTGCAAGGTTTTTATTTTTGCAGCTTGGAGAATGGCACTCATTTGAGAAAGCTAGGGGACACAAGAGCATTGCACTTTGGAGAGGGATGGTTCCAAAGTCCAATGCTTTTTGTTTTCCCGTATACAGTTTGACTTACCTATGTCTTGGGGCTCTTTGTTTCTCATCTCTCTCTTTTCATACACTGAAAGTTCTGTTGCTGGGACCATGTCATATTTTTCTCTGTGTGCCCAGCACACAGTACAAGATTGGCAAGGGTTTGGAGTTAGAGTAGCTACTCAACAGACTGCCGGCATCAAGAGTTTGCAGTGCAAAATTCCTGAAATTGGAATTAGGTAACAAAACAGAATAGAAATAACCCATGGAGATGTTCCTTAATCTTTAATATTGGTGAGCTATAGAATCCACCATCTATTTCAGATTATTGAAATGCTTATGAGCAATTATTTTCATGATCTAAAACAAATTTCCTGAGAAACACATTGATAGAAAAAATAGCTAACATTTATAGATTGTGTTTTATGACCAGGCAGTGTTTCCAGTGACTTACAGATACTAACTTATTTTTCATAACAAACCTATCATTACCCTCATTTTACAGATGAGAAGCAGGTCTTTTAAGACAATCATCATACAGTAAAATTAACTATTTTTTTCCTGTTTAGGGTACAATTTTATTAATTTTACCACAGGTGTAGATTCGTATAATCACCACTTTGATCAGCCACAGAATAGGTTGGCCATAATTGGCCATATTTTGCCAACCCTGATTTTGTCTAGTATTTTCATGTTTTCAGTTACAGCGATTTATGTTTTATGTTTATTTTGGATTTATTGACTTCTGTCTTATGTTTATTATTTCCTTTTTTTCTGTTTGTGTTAGGTTTAACTTATTTGCCCTTTTTCCCCTAGTTCTTAGCTTAGATAATGGATTTAAGACTCTTCTTTTCTAATATATACATCATTGAATACATTTTTTTTAATAATATCTGCTTTGGCAGCATCTCATACATTTTGATATGTTGTGTCTTCATTTTCATTCCGTTAAAAATATGCTCTTTCTTTCTTTCTTTCTTTGGTTGCGCTGGGTCTTAGTAGTGGCAGGCAAGCTCCTTAGCTGCGGCAGGCAAGCTCCTTTAGTTGTGGCTCGAGGGCTCCTTAGTTGTGGCTGGCGGGCTCCTGAGTTGTGGCTCACCAGCTCCTTAATTGCGGCGTGTGGGCTCCTTAGTTGTGGCCTGTGAACTCTTAGTTGTGGCATGCATGTGGGATCTAGTTCCCTGACCAGGGATCAAACCCGGGCCCCCTGCATTGGGAGTGCAGAGTCTTAACCACTGCACCACCAGGGAAGTCCCTGCTCTACTTTCTTTTGTGACTTTGTCCATTGGTTGCCAGAAGTATGCTGTTTAATTTCTAAATGTTTGGAGATTGTCCAGATATCTTTTTGTTATTCATTTCTTGTTTAATGCTATAATAGTTAGAGAAAATATCACTTCTGGATACATCATAAACAAACTTCTGAAAATTAAAGATAAAAATTCTTGAGTACACTTAGAGAAAATGCCACATTATATGTGGTAGAACAATGATTCATACATCTGCAGATTTCTCATTGGAAATCATGTAGGCCAGAAAACATTGGAACAGCATCCTGGAGGTGCTTAAACAAATCATCAACTCAGAATTATATATCCAGTGAAAATTTCCTTCAGGAAGAAGGGGGGGAAATGTCACACCTATGCTAAAAAGGAGTGTTAAAGGAAGTTCTTTAGGTTGAACAGAAATGATACCAAATGGAAACTAGGAATTTCAGAAGTTAAAAAAGAGCAACAAAAATAGTAAGTTTTTTTGTAAATATAAAATATTGTTTTTCTCCTCTTAAAAATGCAGCTGTTTAAAATAAAAATTATAGCTTTCTTGGCTAGAGCACTGTATATAGAGAATACATACAACAACTAATACAAGAACGGGGGAATTGGTAAAATAATAACACTAAGTACACTGTGAAAGATAGGTATATTGCAACCCTGGAGGAGGAAAAAAAAAAAAACCAAACAGGTGATAGTAGCCAAAAACTAATAGATAAAAAGAGATGAATTTAGTTCTAAAAAAAATTCAACCCGAAAGAGGGCAGAAAAAGGATCATAGAGGAAGAAAATCAAGAAGGAAAAACAAGAAAAATAATAAAATGGTAGACTTAAATCTGACCATATTAAAAATTACATGAAATGCTAATGACCTAAATACGTTAATTTTAAAAGACTGTTAAGAGTGGATAAAGAACAAAAACTGAGTACATGCTGTCTAAAGGAGCCCCACTTTAGCTATAAGGATATAGATATGTTAAAAGGATTTTTAAAAATGTACCATGCAAACATCAATCAAAAGAAGGCTGGAGTGACTATATTAATATCAGACAAAATAGACTTCAGGACAGGACTATTACCAGGGAGAAGTAGGGACATTACACCAAGCGTCAATTCACCACGTAGACATAACAATCCTAAATGTGTATCCAGAAAACAACAGACCTTCAAACTACATGAAGAAAATCTGACAGAACTGAAAGAAAAGATAGAGAAATCCACAATTAAATATGGAGATTTCAACACTCTTAGTAATCAATACAAGCAGACTGAAACTCATTAAGAATACAAAACTGATTATTCCTACCTGAACAATACCATTAACCAACTTGACCTTACTGACATTTCTAGAACATGCTATCAATACAACAGAGTGCACATTACTTTCATAAGCTTCAGTTTTAGCAATTTCTGTTGACCTGTCTTTGAGTTCACTGGAGTTTCTGATCTGTTTCTCCCACTCAGTTGCAGGTTTCTATGTAGCAGGGACTAGGTCAAGTTCTCATTGTGCTTATTGCCAAGTATAGAGATTAGCAGAAAAGAGTTATTCAGTATCTGTTTGGGGTTGGCGTAGTTTTCCAACAGGCAGCAGAAAATAAGAACCTTCAGCTATGTGAGATTGTATTGAAATTTTCTGAAAATGGATGTGGGAGAATAAACAGTATAACTATTCCCTGTCCTTTATCTCAATAAGTTTTGGTGGGATGCTGAAGCCACCAGCTTTTTCAGAACATTCCAAAGGTAATATACACCTATTGATAATTACTACCTAAAGTAAATATACTTAGAAACAAACCAGGGCTAATGTGTGACTTCTGTATATTTCATGGTGATAATGAGGATGACACAAATAATAGCTAACATTTATTAGGTGTTTATTATGAACCTCACTGGCTTTCTAATGCTTTGATGCATTAACCCATCTGTTCTTCATAATAACCCTATTTTTATTTCCATTTTACAGATGAAGAAACAGAGGCATCAAGAGATTAATTAACTTGTAAAATTTACTTTGCCAGTAAGTGGCAGAATCAAGATTGAAGCTTGGTGGCCTGATTCTATAGCCTGGGCTCTTGGCCAAAGCCCTGCTTTTTTTAGACTGGCAAAGTGGGTTTTAGGAATTAATAAGGCCGCAACCAAACCTGTTAAAAGGTATCCTGGAGCAGCTGAATGTTAAAAGCTAAGAGGGTCAAGGATGCAGGTGGGCAAACTACTGCCCATGGCTTATTTTTGTAAATCCACTCTTCCTCCCCAGCTAAGAATGGTTTTTATTGGGTTGGCCAAAAGGTTCATTCGGTTTTTTTTCCATAAGATGGCTCTAGTAGCCCTTAGTTGTCTTTAACTTCATTTGAAACAATTCTGTTAGATTGTATGTGACAGCTGTCATATCAGCGTGCATTTTAAAAAAGACTTATGAATTTTTGTGTAGCCATTTTAATATTGAAGATGGAAGGAAAAGAAAGCAACATCTTTGGCATATTATGCTTTATTATTTCAAGAAAGGTAAAAACGTAACTGAAACGCGAAAAAATATTTTTGCACTGTATGGAGAAGGTGCTGTGACTGATCGAATGTGTCAAAAGTGGTTTGCGAAGTTTCACGCTGGAGATTTCTTGCTGGACGAGGTTCCCCGGTTGGGTAGACCGGTTGAAGTTGATAGCGATCAAATCGAGACATTAATTGAGAACAATCAACGTTATACCACGCGGGAGATAGCCGACATACTGAAAATATCCAAATCAAGCGTTGAAAATCATTTGCGCCAGCTTGGTTATGTTAATCGCTTTGATGTTTGGCTTCCATGTAAGTTAAGTGAAAAAAAACCTTCTTGACCATATTTCTGCATGTGATTCTCTACTTAAACGTAATGAAAATGTTCCGTTTTTTAAAAAAATTGTGACGGGTGATGAAAAGTGGATACTGTACAATAACGTGGAACAGAAGAGATCGTGGGGCAAGTGAAATGATCCACCACCAACCACACCAAAGGCCGGTCTTCATTCCAAAGAAGGTGATGTTGTGTATATGGTGGGATTGGAAGGGAGCCCTCAATTATAAGCTCCTTATGGAAAACCAAACAACTAGTTCCAACAAGTACTGCTCCCAATTAGACCATCTGAAAGCAGCACTCGACAAAAAGTGTCCAGAATTAGTCAACAGAAAATGCAAAATCTTCCATCAGGATAATGCAAGACCACATGTTTCTTTGATAACCAGGCAAAAACTGTCACAGCTTGGCTGGGAAGTTCTGATTCATCTGCCATATTCACCAACATTGCACCTTCAGATTTCCATTTATTTCGGTCTTTACAAAATTCTCTTAATAGAAAAAATTCCAATTCCCTGGAAGACTGTAAAAGGCACTGGGACAGTTTTTTGCTCAAAAAGGTAAAACATTTTGGGAAGATGGAATTACGAAGTTGCCTGAAAAATGGCAGAAGGTAGTGGAACAAAAGGGTGAATACGTTGTTCAATAAAGTTCTTGGTGAAAATGAAAAATGTGTCTTTTATTTTTACTTAGAAACCAAAGGTACTTTTTGGCCAACCCAATACATATGAAAGGTTGTAAAAAGAACAAAAAGAACAGCATTCCACAGAGACAGTTTGTGGCCACAAAGCCCATGATTAGCCCTTTTTTCAGTTCTTTTTCTTCCACAGATGACTTTGAAGTTGCTTGGGAATAGTAAATAAGATAAATAACAGTAAATAACTGTTGAGAACAGTAAATAACCTTGAGGAAGAACCCAAGAAATTAAACTCCTGTTCTCCAAATCCTCCCAAGGGTCAAGCAGTGAGCCAATGCTTTACACAGATATAGTAGCATCACGGGCTTCTTTAATCTTTATTATACCCGTTTGGGAAGAGGGAAGTATCAATTCCAGTTGAGCCTCCTCCCGCTTCAGGAGGAATATTCACCAGCCATTAAACTTTTCAGAAGGGTGGGCTCAGTGTCTAAACAAATGTTATTATCAGGGCAACAACTTATTAAGTGAAAAGCCATAATCTCTGCCACGCAGATTTCTTTCAACCCCATCTGCAAGGACAGTTTTATGATGTAGAATAGTATCTGCTTCTCTGCAGCTACAATATAATAGAAAACATTGGTATAGTTACAACAGTTTTCCACTACTCACCCACATAATCCTAACAGCAATCTTATAATGTTGGTACTGTTACGATCCCAATGCTGCAGCTTGCAGAAATGAAACCTAGAGAGGTTAATTAATTTAACTGTGGTTAAAAATATATAGCAAATATATAGCAGTGCCAATATACAGCAATTTTATAGCAATGTGAGGTTTTGAAAACGAATTGTCCCCAGAGGCCACTTTTAACCATTACCTCTCCTCTCCCACTTAACTGTCTCTCCTTTCCCACATTTCCCAGGATAAGAATGAGTACCTGGGGAGCCTCGAGGTGTGTGAGGACTGCCAGGTATAGCGGTGCAGGCTGTCCCATGCTCGCGGGCATCCTGCCGGGATAGCCTAGTGGCAGCTGGACCCCAGCCCACACCCTGCTTGTGAAGGTGTGTGTGCCTGGGAGGAGGGATACCTTTTTCTGATTTGCACAGGGATGCATTTCCCCCGCTCTCATGGCTTCTTTCTTTTTACCTTTTGTGCCTCTTCAGGTCTCTGCCTTTCCCCAGGAAACGGAGAAGATGATCAAGTTCCAGGTGAGTTGGATTTTTATTTCCATCACTTAACAGGTATTTCATTTCTCAGTAAGTGGACACCTTTTTTCTCTTCCTTGCCAAGCATAAAGAATGACAGCAGACATTTAATACCATTTGTGTGCCGTGCTCTTTTGTTTCATTTTTTAAAAATTTCCCTTTTCAGTTTTTATTATCATTGTATTTCACAACTAATGGTGTAAAAGAGAATAGAAGTTTTTAAAATGGGAAAGCCCACACATTATTACCCTGCTTACAAATCACCTGTGTTTTCCATGCTCATTTTTCATGTGCATTCATAACTATACTTGCAATAATAGATACAATTTTGAATTTTTTCACTTAAAATTATAGCACTTAATTTTCGTCATCTAATATTATTTCAATGAACTGTTATACACTCTCCCCCATTTTGTTTAGCTATTCGTCATTCACAAGCTTTTAAATTCATGAGGATTCTCACAGTTTTACACAACAGTATCAGTTTCTCTACATCTAATCTTTACTCAAAAAGCAATTCTGAGAGAATTCTGATACTATTTGTCCTTATGTTCTAGGGACTCAAAACTTAAAAAAAAAATTTTTTTTTTTCTTAAGTGGTACCTTTGTAAAAAGACTACTTAAAGGATGGTTTTGTCTAACAGGGTCATACTGAGGCTGAACTCAGAAAAAAATTGTGTTAGCTGTTTTCGTTCAAAAAGAGCTAGATTCTTTCTTTCCAGGACCTGAAAGCTTTCTTTGTGTGTGTCTGTGTCTGTTTGTGTGCCTGTGTGTCACACCATTCATGAATTAATTTATTAGAACATTACAGGTACTTACTTTTAAAATTTTAGTCATACTATAAAACACACAGGCATTTTCCATCTGTCATGCTATTCACTGCTCTAAGAGGGACTTGGAATCATCTTCACTGTCAACATGAAGATAAGAGGTTCATGTAAGTTGAAGACCTGTTCAAGTTCCTGCAGTAGGCAAGTATCTGGCCAACTCCAAAGCCTTTGCCTTCTGGATTAAGAGTATCAGGCATACCATTTGGGTGGAAAGAGAGGCCAAAAAAACCCAAATACACAGACAAACAAAAAACAAACCAGAGTTCTCATTCAGAGACCAAGACTTGAAGTTGTGATGTTCAGAGCTCCAGCCAGAACAAATACACTGCTGAGCAGGTCTTCATATAGAAATTTTAAATTTCCCTATAGCAAAAAATTAAAAGACAAATAGCAAGGTAGAAAGAAAAATCTTTATAACATACATGGAAGAAAAGGCCTTACTGTCCCCAAATGAATGAATGTTATTACAAAACAAGAAATAGAGATGACCAGCAAACCTATGAAAAGAGAATAATCTTCATTACTAATCAACTTCGTGAAAATTTTTTTTTTGCTGCACCGGGTGGGGTCTTAGTTCCCTGACCAGGGATCGAACCTGTGCCCCTTGCAGTGGAAGCGCGGATTCTTAACCACTGGCCCACCAGGGAAGTTCCGTGAAAATATTTTGAGATAACTAGTTTTTACTTCCCAAATTGACTTCTGAGATTATCAAAGATTTTTTTTTTTTTTAAGTATTCATGTCCATTGTTGGCCAGGGTATAGAGGTTTAGGGATTTATACTTTCTTGGAAGCAGAATAAGTTAAGAAAAATTTTTTTGGAGGAAACATCTGCCATTATGGTTTCAAAACTTTAAAGTTTGTTATTCTTCAACATGACCATTTCTACGTTTTGTAATTTATTTTAAGGAGATAACCAGCAGAGTTCCAGGGACTAAGGTCTATATGGAAAGATTTTTTGCAACATTGTTTATAATAGATAATCTGAAACTAAGCATGCATTATTTGGATCAGTTCACTATATTCTCAGTCATCAATTTCTTTTTTTTTTTTTAAATAAATTTATTTATTTATTTATTTTTGCTGTGTTGGGTCTTCGTTTCTGTGCGAGGGCTTTCTCTAGTTGCGGCGAGCGGGGGCCACTCTTCATCGCGGTGCACGGGCCTCTCACTATCGCGGCCTCTCTTGTTGCGGAGCACAGGCTCCAGACGCGCAGGCTCAGTAGTTGTGGCTCACGGGTCCAGTTGCTCCGCAGCATGTGGGATCTTCCCAGACCAGGGCTCGAACCCGTGTCCCCTGCATTGGCAGGCAGATTCTCAACCACTGCACCACCAGGGAAGCCCAATTTCTTGAATTACTATGCAGCCCTGAAGTGGGATGCCAGAAATGATAATCACCATCCTCCTCATCATCACAATAATAGTTATCATTTATTGGGTACTTGCTATGTACCAGTCACTGTTCCTAAGTGCTTTACCTATAGTCACTCATTTTACTACCAGTACCCTAAGGTACAGTTATCAGCCTGCAAGTGAAGAGAGGATAAGGACCAAGTCCAAGGGCCCACAGCAGAGCATCCTAATGGGAACACAGGCATTCAGGCTCCAGAGCTGTGCCCATAAATGCTGCACATCTAGATGGGGCACAGAGGAGGGGCTACATACTCGAACAGTAAGGGTGACTCGTGCCCTGTAAGATGAGCACATTAAATAAGTGGTGTAAGTGTATAAAAGAGGGAAAACAGACTTCATCACACGCTGTTGGAACTAAAGCTTTTCTAGCAGCCCACGCGATGCACCAGAGCTCCAGGGACTTACCTTATAGGAGTACTCACAAAAGGCAGCAATTTAAAGTGCGAGGATTTCTTTTCCTGCAGCCCTTCTGGTGGATGGAATTGGCAGTGTGAAAAGCAAACAGAAGGCAGCTACTGAAATTTGACTCGGTCCCTCGGAATCCAGAACAGCTTCCCATCCTTGACACTTTCTCAGTGCTGCCCCTCTTCCATAAACATCGTCTGTGTGTGTTTGGTATTGTAGAAACCAGTGTCCTTCAAGGACGTGGCCGTGGTCTTCACCGAGGAGGAGCTGGGGCTGCTGGACTCCGCCCAGAGGAAGCTGTATCGAGACGTGATGCTGGAGAACTTCCGGAACCTGCTCTCAGTGGGTGAGGACGGGCGCCCTCTGTGACGCGGTGTCAGCCTCCTGGGGTGTCTTTGTGTGCGCGGTTGTTTGAAGCTCTGGGACTCCTAAAATCATTCTCTGAGCTTGGGTACCTACAAGTCCTAATAATCCCTGTACAGCAGAGACAAGATGTTTCTGATATTTCTGTCCAGGAAAAAAATCTGTCCTTTGAACTATAAATGGGCAGCTTGTGGTCCTGCCCCACTGGTTTGTCCTAAAATCAGTTTAGTGAGTTGCTCCAGCTTCTTTGTTTTTCAGGGTTCCAGTAACTGTAGTTGTTTTTGTTTGGTTTTTTTGGCGGGGGGCGGGGGGCACCATACCACACACTTGCGGGATCTTAGTTCCCTAACCAGGGATTGAACCTAGGCCTTCGTCAGTGAAAGCACGGAGTCCTAACCACTGGACCGCCAGGGAATTCCCACTGTAGTTGTTTATTAATGTGATTTTTCACAGGTATTTTGTTTTTTGCTTTAACAATGTATTTGTAAATAACTTCAAACTTACAGAAAATTTGCAAAAGTATAGAACAAGAACACCCATATAGCTTTTACCTAGATTCACCTATAATAACATTTTACCCCATTTAAAATTTATCATTTATGCCCATGTTCTTTCTCTCTCCATAAATATTTATATGTATATGTATATATGTATATGTATATATATGAATATGTATATGTATGAAAACGTATGTATATACCTAATTTTTTTTCTGAACCATTTGAGGGTAATTTACGTACACCATGGCCCTATTATCTCTAAATACTTCAGTGTATATGCAGAGTTCAGGAATCCCAAGACAACCCTTACTCTGACACCAGTTGCAAGCTCGGGGGGGGGGCGGTCCCCGAGCCTCAGTAATTTGCTAGAACTCTCAGAAGTCACTAAAAGCTGTTATACTCACAGCTACACTTTATTACATAGAAAGGATACAGAATAAAATCAGCCAAGAGAAGAGACGCCTGGGGCAGAGTCCAGGGGAGTTTCCAGCACAAACTCCCAGTTGTCCTCTCCCAGTGGAGTCGTGGACAGCACTCATTCTCCCCCCATCAGTGACGGGTGACCGTACATGCGGAGTATTGCCAACCAGGGAGGCTCACACAGACCTTGGTGTCCAGAGCTCTGATTGCGGCTTGGTCACGTAGATGTGGTTGGACACCTATGTGGCTGACTTTGGTTTCCACCCGCCCCCTCACTCGCGGAAATCAAGCTGATACACATGGCCTAAAGGCCCCACCGTAAATCACATTGTTAAACTCTCTGGTGTGGCCCAGGGCCTCCAGGTGAAAAAAGACACTCTTATCAGGCAGTACATTGCCAGTGCTTAGAGATCATCTCCCAAGAGCTGAGGGCAAAAGCCAGACCTCTCTTTGGGCAAGGTTAATACTTCACTGAACAGTATATTTTGTAGAAATAGGAATATTCTCTTACCTATCCCCAGTGCAGATACAGTACTTTTAGCCCATCTATCATTTATACCCTGATTTTATCAGTAGAACCAATTATATAACTTAAAGCATATTTTTCTCTCTCCAGGGCAAGATCCAGCCTAGGGTCTAGTCTAGCTGTCAGTGTTTCTTTAGCCTCCTTTAATTTGGAGCATTTTCACAGCATTGCTTTGCCTTTTAAGACTGTGACGTTTTTAAGGAATACTGCTACTCCCTCCCCCCATTTTTAATAGAGCATTCCTAGTGTTTCCTCATAATTAGACTCAGATGATTCATTCTGGCTGGAACTCTGCAGTTGGTAGTGGTGTGTCCTTTTGAGGGTATCACATCTAGAGACACACCATCTGTCCCTCATTAGTGATGCTAATTTTCATCACCCTGTCAAGATGTCCAATTTCTCCACTATAAGATTACTGCTTTGTTTCCTCTTGCAGTCACAGGGCAGCACTTTTTAAGACCACACAAACATTTCCCTATAGACTTAGCATCCAATGATGATTCTTGCCGTATCCAGTCTTTACCATGATAGTTACCAAGTGATGATTTTCTGACTTCGTACTTCCTTCACACGTAGCAGTGAGCACTTGGCATTCTACAGAAAGCAAGAGCCCCTCTCTCTTTAACTATTTACTTATTTATTATTTGTAGGGACTTCTGAATTCTCTTATAAAAATGATTTGTAATTTATTACTGTAATAATTATCTTGCTAAAGTTGTTCCAAATTTGACCCCTTTAAGCTGACTCCTTGCCCTTGTAATATGCCCCCGGCCTTTTTTTGAGCACTCTCTTATTTTGGGGCATAGCATGCTGTCCTAGGCTCATCCTTTACTTTGCCCCAGCCCTGGAATCATTTATTTCATTTATTGGGGAATGGTATTTAACACGAAGGTCTGGATGCTAGGGATTGTCCTTGCCACTGTGGTTTCTTTGTTTCCTGGTCTCAGGGTTTAGAGCTAGGAGGTAGGGGTGTGTCTGTGTGTGTATATTCATATGCATACACATATACATGCACACATATTGATATAAATATGTATACATATGAATAGTTATTCAGTTTCATTCAAAATAAGAGAGATGTTAATTCAGATTATACTGAAACACCGTTTTTCATCCACGAGATTAGCAAAAATTCAAAAACATAACGCTATTCTTGGGGCAAAGCTGTGGGGAATAAAGCACTTTCATGCATTGAAAGTAGGAGTGCAACTCGATACCACCCCTAAGGAGAGGAATTTGACAATATCTAACAGAACTATGGAGTTACCCTTTCCCAGCAATTCACTTGTAGGAATTTTCCCTAAAGATAACAAAGTGCAAAAGAGCATTAATAGTATAGTAGTTTGTGTAAGGAGGAAAATAAGTAAATATATGAATATCTGCTGACCTTTATAAGAAGAAACACAGGAAGGATTAATCAGGAAATCATGAAGTTAGTTTCTTATAAGTGGGTGGAAGGTAGTAGTGTGGAAGGGATGTTTGAGAGAGCTGCACATGTCTGAATACAGCTTTTTGTCTAGTTTGGACTTTTGAAAATATGTTGGTTCAACACATTCTGAAAAGTAAATCAAATAAAAAGGCAAAGGGATGATAATCTAAAAGAAAAATGAATTGTATTTAAAATTAATACCTTAACCACAATGAATAGAGAAAAGAAAGAATTCACAGAAGTAGCTAAGGAACACAGTGTCTAACTCTATACCCTTAGTTTTAGGTACAGTGGGAGGGGGCTGGGAGAATGACTTGCAATCCTGAACACTTTTTAGTGGATTTGTTTATTGCTCTGATATGGAATAAGCAATTCTGAGACTATTTTAGATGTACTACAGGTGCCAAGGCCATTCAATGGAGAAAGTATCATCTTTTCAACAGATGGTGCTGAAGCATTTGGACTTCTGTATGCATATATTTGCATGCCTCACACCTACCAAAAAATTAACTCAAAATGGATAAGAGACATAATGTAAAATGTAACTTCTAGAAGGAAACACAGGAGAAAATCTTCATGATCTTGGGTTAAAGAGGTCTTAGGCAAAGAGGTCTTAGATATGATCCCAAAAACATGATTCAGAAAAGAAAAAAAGAAAAAAAACACACAAGTGGGACTTGGTCAAAATTTAAAACTTTTGCTGTCCTCGCCTTTTTACAGGGAATCAGCCCTTCAAACCGGAGCTTATATTCCAGCTGGAGAGAGAAGAAGAGCTTTTGATGATGGAGACAGAGACCCAGAGAGATGGGTGTTCAGGTGAGAACCATACAGCAGTGACCCAGCAGCCAGAGAGCCCCTCCTGAAACATGAGTCAGAAAATGTCAGGCCCTGAGGTGTCTGTCCCCTCACCCCCTCTAGCTTTCCATATTCTAGCTCATTCATTCTTTCCCAGCTGTACTGGCCCATTGCTGCCCATCAGACCTGTCAGAATTATGCTTCTGCTTCAGGTTACTTGGCTTGCTTTGCTCTGTGCCTTGACTGAGTGAATTGGTTAATACATGTGTGGTCTTCACTGTCTTCAGTCCTCCTTGAGGCAGCTAATAGGTATAGAATAAATACGTGTGATGGAGGGATACTCCAGAATATTGTTTGTCAACTGATGAATGCCTGTCCTAATTCTAACTGTTTAGGTGTCCTTGAGTATTCATGGATAGGTAGCCATTATTCCTAAAAGATGAATAGCCAGTCAGCTAAAGGAAATATCAAAAATGATCAATGCCAACATTATAATTGAGCCTTCCCATGCAGCAATTTCCAGTGAGACACTCTTGCATTAACTTCCTCATTCAGATGCCCAGCTCTTTATCTTCCCATTCTGTCCTCTCTTCTCACCATCGCATCCCCTAACACCTAAACAGTCTCTTGACCTAGCTACGGTTTTTTTAAAAAATTTTATTCAATTTACTTAAATTTAAAAAAAAACAACAGTTCACCTGTTTTTCCCATCCCCCAACCCCTGCCTCTTGCAACCAACGATCTGTTCTCTGTATCTGTGAGCTTGGTTGGTTTTGTGTGTTTGTTGCGGGGCAGGGGGTGGTGACTTTAGATTCCACATATGAGAGAGATCGAGCGGTATTTGTCTTCAGATACCTCAAGGTCTACCCGTATTGTTGCAAATGGCAAGATTTCATTTTTATTTATGGCTGAATTTTCTTTATCCATTCATCCATCAGTGGACACTTAGATTGTTTCCTTATCTTGACTATTGTAAATAATGCTGCAGTGTACATGGGGGTGCATATATTTTTTCTTTTTTTTATGAATTTATTTATTTTTATTTATTTATTTTTGGCTGCATTGGGTCTTTGTTGCCATGCACGGGCTTTCTCTAGTTGCGGTGAGCGGGGGTTACTCTTCGTTGTGGTGTATGGGCTTCTCATTGCGGTGGCTTCTCTTTGTTGCGGAGCACGGACTATAGGTGCGTGGGCTTCAGTAGTTGTGGCACATGAGCTCAGTAGTTGTGGCTCGTGGGCTCTAGAGCACAGGCTCAGTAGTTGTGGCACACGGGCTTAGTTGCCCCACGGCATGTGGAATCTTCCCGGACCAGGGCTCAAACCCGTGTCCCCTGCATTGGCAGGCGGATTCTTAAGCACTGTGCCACCAGGGAAGCCCCATATATCTTTTCGAGTTACTGTTTTCGTTTTCTTCAGATAAATACCCAGAAGTAGAATTGCTGAACCATATGATAGTTCTATTTTGAATTTTTTGAGGACCCTCCATACTGATTTCCATAGTGGCTGCACCAACTTCCATTCCCACCAGTAGTGTACAAGGGCTCCCTCTCCTCCACATCCTTGCCACCATTTGTTATCTCTTGTCTTTTTTGATAATAGACATCCTAACAGGTGGGAGGTGATAATCTAATTGTGGATTTGATCTGCATTTCCCTGATGATTAATGTTGTTGAGCATCTTTTTATGAACCTGTTGGCCATCTGTATGTCTTCTTTGGGAAAATGTCTATTCTGGTCTTCTGCCCATTTTTTTAATCAGGTCGTTTGTTTTTTGCTATTGAATTGTATGAGTTCTTTATATATTTTGGATATAACCCCTTATCAGATATATGATTTGCACATATTTTTCTCCCATTCAGTAGTTTGCCTTTTTGTTTTATTGCTGGTTTTCTTTGCTGTGCAGAAGCTTCTTAGTTTGATTGTAGCCCCACTTGTTTATTTTTGCTTTTGTTTCTTTTGCCTTTGATGAAGGATAAAGTGATTTTTATCCTTCATTTTGTTAATGTGGTGTATCACACTTACTGATTTGCAGATGTTGAACCATCCTTGCATCCCTACAATAAATCCCATTTGATTTTGGTGTAGGATCCTTTTAATGTGTTGTTGAATTCAGTTTGCTAATATTTTGTTTAGGATTTTTACATTATGTTCATCAGAGATATTGGCCTGTAATTTTCTTTTTGAAGTGGAACTTCCAAGTTGGACATTTATGCAAGTCCAAACATTTTAGTAATGTTTTTGAGTCCTCAGACCCTGGTGTCAGAAGCCATGGTCACACCTGTGTAGCTAAGGATGCTCCTGGGTGAGAAGGAGAGTCAATTGAAAATTTCAAAACAAATTACTTCACTTCTATAATTTTTTGTTTCCATCTCAGTTAACATTCAGAGTCATAACAGGCAATACACTCTCTAGAGCAGGGGTCAGCAAAGTTTTTCTCTAAAGGTCCAGATAGTGAATATTTTAGGCTTTGCTGGCCATATGTGGTCTCTGTCACATATTCTTCTTTGTTTTTTCTTACACCATTTAAAAAAATGTAAAATCTATTCTTGTTCTTAAGCTACACAAAAACAGGGCTAGGGCCATAGTGTGCCAGTCCCCCTGCCTGATAGCATCAGTAGGAATGTAATGTCATATTTTAAAATATCTTTTTATTTAATTTTTTACATATACTAACATGTATATACCTTATATTAATGCAAAATTTTGAAAATGTACATTCTTATTTTTAATATACTAATTTTTCTCCTTCATGGTACCTTGAGCAAGAAATCCCTCCCGATCTGAGGTTATCTCTTTTTTAAAATAATCATCACTACATAATCCAGTATGTGGCTATAACATGCATCATTTACCCATTTTTTAATTGATGGGCATTCATTTCTCCGCCGTCCCCCTTGTTTTTTTTTACTACTAATATAGAAAGTACAGCAATAAAAACCCCAATCCAAATGTCCTTGGGTACTAGCGATTTTATTTCTGTGGAATAAATTACCTGGTGACTCAGAGATTCAAAGAGGAAAAACCATCCTACTGAGCTGTTTTTTATTGGCTGCGTCGGGTCTTAGTTGCAGCACATGGGATCTTTGTTGAAGCATGTGGGATCTTTTCATTATGTCACAGCCTCTGTGTTGCAGCGCTCAGGCTTCTCTCTGGTTGTAGTGTGCGGGTTTTCTCTCTAGTTGTGGCACGCAGGCTCCAGGGTGCGTGGGCTCCAGAGCACGTGGGCTCCATAGTTTGCTGCATGCGGGTTCTCTCATTGAGGCGGGTTCTCTCATGTGAGCTCAGTAGTTGTGGCACACAGGCTTAGTTGCCCCGCGGCATGTGGGATCTTAGGTCCCTGACCAGGATCGAACCCACGTCCCCTGCATTGGAAGATGGATTCTTTACCACTGGATCACCAGGGAAGCCCCCTTACTGAGCTTTAACTTTGGAGTTGTAACCAAGAGAGACATAATTATCCCCCATTGACTTTCTTGCAGCCTCTAGGAGCTGATTTAATTGACGTGGGCAAAGAAATATTTTTAAAATGATAGTCTTACAACCACTCTGTTAGCAGAAGAACTATCTCAATTTCCACTACGAAAGAGAACGATGTCAATAAATAATGGCTTCTTTTTTTATTTTTTATTTATTTTTGGCTGTATTGGGTCTTCGTTGCTGCACATGGGCCTTCTTTAGTTGTGGTGAGTGGGGGCTACTCTTCATTGCGGTGAGCGGGCTCTAGGTACATGGGAGTAGGGGCATGTGGGCTCAGTAGTTGTGGCTCACGGGCTGTAGAGCGCAGGCTCAGTAGTTGTGACGCACGGGCTTCGTTGCTCTGTGACATGTGAGATCTTCCTGGACCAGGGCTCGAACCGTGTCCCCTGCATTGGCAGGCAGATCCCTAACCACTGCGCCACCAGGGAAGTCCCAATAATGGCTTCTTAACTGTCCATCTCCTTGCAAGATGTTCCAAGTCGCAACCCATCCATCTCTTCGAAAGTCAGCATCTACATAAATTTCCTAGTTTTTTTTCAGGCCAGGCAAGGAAGATTCAAGGTGAGAAAAACAAGAGTTAGGAAGACCAGCCCCTGTCTTTCTTTTTATCCCCTATTCAAAAATAAATATATATTTCTTCATCTTTATTTCATACATGTTAGCCATTAAATAAACAAATGTTAATGTAGATTTTAGACAGTTTTCAAGCCTTCATCCCCATAAAGATCTAGTGTATAATTTTCAACTGGTGACCATTATAACCTGAAAAAAGAAGAAGTTGTACTCTCAGGTTTCATACATCCTGAGGGAAAGAAAGAATATATCTCAAGTGGTAATTTGTTCCCAGTATTTCGAAACTTCAGTCCATGTAGGCATGAAACTAAGAGGTACAAACCTACCTATTGATATTTTTCCAAGTTTCTTCATTTGAACTTTGCATTTGAGCCTTATAATTGTTTCATTACAAACTTTATACCTTCCTCAACTATTTGCACCAGTGGTTTTCATACTTTTTTGGCCATGGCCTTCAGTATGTAATGTAACCCAGTACAGACCTATGTGTGTATACATATCTGCAAGTCTGAAACAAGCATTTATGCAGTGATACCCTGACATGCAGTGCAACTGTGATATTTTCTGTCCTTTTTAAAATTGCATGTCACAATCTATTAAATTGATCTTAAGCCTCACTAATGGTTTCCCACCATTAGTGTTCTTGTGCTGTTATAGGCTATTCATTCCAAATACATCCAGTAATATTCCATAATCTGTTTTCAACCTTCTCTGCCAGTGATTAAATTTTGTCTTCTATTGGAAAGTGATAAGAAAAATAATTTTACTTGGAGTGAAAAAGATGATTTGTAACCCATGTTTACATAAAATCAGCTTGTCAGTCCACATAAGCAAACAAAATCTGTTTCATGGAATTGCCTGATTAGTTTGATCAGAGGTGCAGAGTCAGCAACCTGTTAGAGCCACCTGCACCTGTTGCTGACATGAGGCATCACGATCCCCAGGGGCTCTGAAAGGTGATCCTTTACCAACGCTATACCTTAATACTGCTGACTGCCGCTGATGCGATCTGAAACTCCCAGCAGGGATGGAAAGGGAAGTTTCTGGTCCGTAGAGCCAGGCAAGCATCATTGCTGTGTAAACCAAGGGCTTCTGGGCTTTTTTTTTCCCCCATAGCGGATTATTCCTGTTTTTCATTTCCAGTGTCATTTCTAATTATAGCAAAACCATCAACTTCATTAACCAGGAGATACTTACTTTTAGTAATCTCCATCTTTCAAGTAATAAGGTGCTCCCTGCAAATTATCTTGCTTTTTCTTCTCCTTCCTTGGTAGTTTGCTGGTTCCAGCTAGATCTGAATACCATTCCTGTCAGTAGTTCTCACGTAGCTGTTCTCAGCAATTTCCTTCGATAATTTTAATTCCTTTATGGCTTAATTAGAATATCAAACATCACTGGGTTAAGAGTTGCTGAAGTCATAACTTAACCTTATATGTTAACCTTAACTAAACCTTAAGTTTTTTTTTGTTTTTTTTTTATATTAGGGGATATTATTATTTATTTATTTATTTATTTTATTTTGGCTGTGTTGGGTCTTCATTTCTGCGCGAGGGCTTTCTCTAGTTGCGGCAAGTGGGGGCCACTCTTCATCGCGGTGCGCGGGCCTCTCACTATCGCGGCCTCTCTTGTTGTGGAGCACAGGCTCCAGATGCGCAGGCTCAGTAGTTGTGGCTCACGGGCCTAGTTGCTCCGCGGCATGTGGGATCTTCCCAGACCAGGGCTTGAACCAGTGTCCCCTGCATTGGCAGACAGATTCTCAACCACTGCGCCACCAGGGAAGCCCAACCTTAAGTTTTAATACAACCTTTCATAAATACCTTATGATGTCTTACACATGGCAATCATGTTGATCTAGCATTACAAATCCTTGCCAGCATTTCCTTTTTAATAGAAAACTTACTACATTTGCATTAACTAACTGCAGACATAAAGTACATATGGGTAAAATGGCATGTTGTTAATAAAATATGATACATCTGTTTTTTAAATTATACATATGTTTAATTACTTTTTTCTTATAATTTTTAGATTACTTTTTTGATCATTTACAGTGGTGACATCTGATCTCAGGCTGTGATAGGCTGGCCATTTTATGCTAGAATAGTCTTTGTCTTCTGCATTTCACTTCTTCTGTCTCCACCCCACATAACCCTGTTCTTGTTTTCAAACAGGCAGATCTCGGAGATATTGCAGGTTTGGTTCCAGAGCACCGCAATAAAGCAAATATTGCATATAAAGCAAGTCACAAATTTTTTGGTTTCCTAGTGCATATAAAAGTCATGTTTATACTGTACTGTAGTCTATTAAGTGTGCAATAGCATTATGCTAAAAAAACAATTCACATACCTTAACTTAAAAATACTTTATTGCTAAAAAATACTAACCATCATCTGAGCCTTCAGTGAGTAATAGTAGTAACATCAAAGATCACAGATAACCATGACAAATGTAATAATGAAAAAGTTTGAAATATTGTGAGAATTACCAAAATGTAACACAGAGACATCAAATGAGCAAATTCTGTTGGAAAAATAGTGCCAGTAGGCTTGCTTAACATAGGGTTGCCTTCAATTTATAAGAAACTCTACCTGCGAAGCACAGTAAAGCAAAGCACTAAAGTAAAAAGCACAGCAAAGCACAGTAAAGTAAAGCATAAAACAAGGTATGGAGTATATTTTTCCCTGTAGACTGAGTTAAAATGGCTTCTAAAATGATAGATTTGTGGCATAGAGTTGGATGTTGTAGCCACTGTTATTGTACATGATTAGAAAGAACTCTTCTTCTCAAGCTCACATGGAACATTCACGAAGATAGACCATATTCTGAATCATAAAACACACCTTAACAAATTTAAAAGAATAGAAATCATGCAGTGCCTGCTCTCAGACTGCAATGGAATTAAACTAGAAGTCAATAAATCAAATAACTGGAAGACCTCAAATGGAGATTAAACAATACACTTCCAAATAACACATGGGTCAAAGAAGAAATCTCAAGAGAAATTTTAAGATATTTTGAACTACATGAAAATGAAAACACAACCTACCAAAATTTGTGGGCTGCAGCAAAAGCACTGCTTAGAGGAAAATTTATAGCATTGAATACATGTATTAGAAAAGAAGAAAGGTCTAAAGTCAATCATCTAAGCTTCCACCTTAGGAAACTAGAAAAAGAAAAGCAAATTGTAAGCAGAAGAAAAGTAAGTAGAACACAAGAATAAGAATTGGAAATAAGAAATCAGTAGAGAAAATCAATGAAACCAAAAGCTGGTTCTTTGAAAAGATGCCTAAAACGGATAAGCTTCTTAGCTAGGGTAACTAAGAAAAAGATACACAAATTACTAATATCACAGAAATGCAAATTACTAATATCAGAAATGAAAGAGAGAACATGACTACAGAACCTGTGGGCATTAAAAGAATAAAAAAGGAATACTATGAACAAAGTCTATGCCCACAAATTTGACAGCCTAGATGAAACAGACCAATTCCTTGAAAGACACATTTGCCAAAAGTAAAGCTATTTACTTTATTTGACGTGCCTAGTATACTATGTCCCTTCATTTCATTATTATATAAAATATTAATATAGTAATTGAAAGCTTTGCTTTTGAGAAACCAAAGACATCACTAGGCATTTTTTAAATTAATTTTTTTTTTTTTTTTTTTAAAGACCTACATATTTACTCAATCTACTCTGAACCTTCTTTGAACTGACAGCTGGGGAAGAGCTGCCATTTGTTTAATTCAGCTGCTCCATTATTATTTATTTTTTTTTTTTTTAGAGGGTAGCGATTTGAGGGTCACTTTATTTTTATTATTTATTTATTTATTTATTTATTTATTTATTTATTTATTTATGGCTGTGTTGGGTCTTCGTTTCTGTGCGAGGGCTTTCTCCAGTTGTGGCAAGTGGGGGCCAGTCTTCATCGCGGTGCGCGGGCCTCTCACTATCGCGGCCTCTCCTGTTGCGGAGCACAGGCTGCAGACGCGCAGGCTCAGTAATTGTGGCTCACGGGCCCAGCGGCTCCGCGGTATGTGGGATCTTCCCAGACCAGGGCTCGAACCCGTGTGCCCTGCGTTGGCAGGCAGATTCTTAACCACTGCGCCACCAGGGAAGCCCCTAAATTAATTTTTTATTGGAGTATAGTTGGTTGGCATTTTTTTTTTTTTAAGTACTGAGATGAGTACTCATAGACATGCCGTAAAGTGTTACCCTGCAGTCAGTGCACTGCCCCAGATCCTGCTGCCACGCAATCATCAGTGTGGCCTTTTATTTTTAATTTTTAAAAAAATTGGGCATAGGGTGGGGCTACAGGTAAGATTTTATACAAGAAAAACTACACATTTATTTTCAAAATTAAAAGGCACAATCCACAAGATTCTTGTGACCTTTGCTTTTCTCATCAGCAGGTGATATCTGAGTGTAGCCCTACCTCTCATACAGCCTTTCAACATTGCAGTAAAACTGCCATCACCAGTTCCTTTACCATGAAAAATAACTTAACACATATATGCACTTTCAGTTCTGTGAGTGAGAGTAACTCAAGCTGTGATCTATTCATTATGTGCTTACTGAGCAACTACTATTTGCTAAGAGTGTTAAGTGTTACAGGCAGTGAGGGTAATGCTGTGTACACAGCGAAGTGCTTGTCCTTGTGGATAATACACCCCACTGTGGAGAGACAGAAAAACACAAAGAATTATTATGTTTGAGGATAATATTCATGTTATGAAAAAAATCCTCTTTTACTTCTTTTTTTTCCCCCGGATGGTGAAAGAGAATTAATGTACTGCCAAGTGTTAGGAGAGTGAGTGCATGTTATTACTCCAACCCTGTTGGACCACCGGTCCTCAGGGAGTATACTTCTCACCAGGATATGAAGATCTGCTGCCTGCTGATAATCTGAGCTTTCATAACTAAGGGACAAGCCATTTCCACCCAAACATACCCATCTTCAACTTTTCTGGAGCCTGAAATTCCCTAAACATTAAAGTAATTTCCCAGCAAAATGGTGCACGCCAAAGTCAGTGTTCGTTGAGTTTTGTTTGATAACAAAGGACACCTACTGGTGCCATAAAACTTGCCTATGCTTCCCTCAGCCTCCATTTTTTTCTGATGTCTTTGGAGTTGAATTCTGTCACCGTGTTTTACATTCTGACCTGCACCATGGCAGGTGCATGGCAGGTGCTTGATAATTGCAAAATATCTTTTGAAAGGAGTTAAAGCTGATAATGGCTTACAGTGACTTAGAAGAGCTTATTAGTCTCATGAAGATAAAGAACGCATTAGAGATAGGCAGTTTGATGCCTCAAGCATAGATTAAAGATCTACTTTTACCTTCATCTGCACAGCATTTAACATGCAGTCTTCTTAAAAACAAACAAAAACGTTACCATGCCCATTGCTATCAGGGCAAAAAACATTTATCCACTTGAAACTGTACTCTTTCCAATTTGAGACTGTCCCCTTCTGTTTTCTTGAAATCTCCAGGCAGCCCATGATAATATGTGTGTGGTTTAGCTAGGCATTTTGAACAGGGCCACCGTCTTCGATGTCCAGGTTGTGTTGCAAAGCCCTGATTTTGAGGCACGCAGATAGCCTGAATTCTGTGGATCCTACTTATATTCCTGGTGTAGCCAAAGATGAGCCATTTTCTAAGTATCGTCAGAGTTAGTAACATAAATTTTCCTCCAGTTTATTGAAGTTGCATGTCATCGTCTACGTGCAAAATCTTGAAATCTCTGAATAAAAGCATTCACTGTGTACACGTCTAAAATCTCTTTATTCTTATAGGAACCAAGAGTCAACATAATATGGAAAGTATTCAAGAAGTGGGATTAAGCTGCCTTTCCTCCAAAGAGCTTTCCACCTGGCAGACCTGGCAACAAGGTGCAGGCAGGTTAACCGGGTGTCAAGATTCCATGAAAATTTTTCAAGAGAATATTTCTCAGTTGCAAAAACAAGGTGATTCCCCCTGCCAAGTTTGGGCAGGAATACCGATTCAGATTTCTGAAGATGAGAACTACATACTGACTCATATAGGAGATGGTTCCCGTGACATAAAAAGTCAAGAATTTCCCTCTTGGAGAACCCAGCATTCTTGGAGGAAAATGTATCTTACAGAGTCACGTAATTATCAGTGTAGATGTCAGAAAATTTCCACGAAAAATGATTTCTGTACGTCTGAAAGTATCAGTTGGATCTCACATCACAATGATAATCTGGGTGTACACAGAACAGAAAAAAACTATAGCTGCCATGACTGTGGAGAAGATGTCATGAAGGTTTCACTGCTTCATCAAGACTTAATTCAAACAGGGCAAAAGCCCTACCCTGGTAATGAGTACAGAAAAGCCTTCAACAATGACTCCAGCTCTGAAGCTCTTCGGCAGTTACACTTAGAAGGAAAGCCCCGTACATACAGTCCATGTGGAAAGGGCTGTAGTTACAGTTCAGTTCTTCATACTCATCAAAGTGTTTGTAGAGGAGATAACTGTGTTTCTGAGAGTCCACATCTGCAGTGCCATCAGAAAGTACACGCAGAGGAGGTGCCATTTAAATATGAATATGGTGAGAACTTCAATCAGTGTTCCTCTCATAACACATATGAACTTACTCACACAGGAGAGATGTCCGACAGATGCAACATTTATGAGAAGGGCTTCAGTCATAGCTTAGACCTTAGTAGTAGTTTTAGGGTCCACACTGAGCAGGAGCCCTATGAATTTGAGGAGAATGGGAATGTCTTTATCCAAAATTCTTGCCTTCGAGCCCATCAGAAAATCCAAACTGAAGAGAAACTATACACAGATGTGGAGTGTGAGAAGGGTTTCATTTGTAACTCAGATTGTAACATTCAGCACAGAGTTCACATGGAAGAGATTCCCTATAATTCTGAGGTGTGTGGTAATGGCTTCAGTCTGGCCTCACATTTTCAAGACCTTCAGATAGTCCACACTAGGGAACAACCATATAAACATTATACATGTGGTAACAGCTTCAGCCAAAATTCATATCTTCAAGGCCATCAGAAAATTCACATTGGAGAGAAACCTTACAAAGAGTGTGGGAATGGCTTCAATTGGAATTCAAAACCTAAAGATCATCAGGGAGTCCACACTGGAGAGAAACCGTACAAATGCAACGCATGTGGTAAAGTCTTCAGTCATAGATCAGTTCTTAATGTTCATCAGAGAGTCCACACAGGAGAGAAACCTTTTAAATGTGAGGAGTGTGATAAGGGATTCAGTCGGAGTTCATACCTTCAAGCCCATCAGAGAGTCCACACTGGAGAAAAACCATACAAATGTGAGGAGTGTGGGAAGGGATTCAGTCGCAATTCTTACCTTCAAGGCCATCAGAGGGTCCACACTGGAGAGAAACCATACAAGTGTGAGGAGTGTGGGAAAGGATTCAGTCGGAGTTCACACCTTCAAGGCCATCAGAGAGTTCACACTGGAGAAAAACCATTCAAGTGTGAGGAGTGTGGGAAGGGATTCAGTTGGAGCTTTAATCTTCAAATTCATCAGAGGGTTCACACAGGAGAGAAACCCTATAAATGTGGAGAATGTGATAAGGGCTTCAGTAAGGCCTCAACTCTTCTGGCCCATCAGAGAGTCCACACGGGAGAGAAGCCATACCAATGTGATGAGTGTGGTAAGAGCTTCAGTCAGAGATCATACCTTCAAAGCCATCAGAGTGTCCACACTGGCGAGAGACCCTATATATGTGAGGTATGTGGGAAGGGCTTCAGTCAGAGAGCATATCTTCAAGGTCATCAGAGAGTCCACACCAGAGTGAAGCCATATAAATGTGAGATGTGTGGGAAGGGCTTTAGTCAGAGCTCACGCCTTGAAGCACATCAGAGGGTCCACACAGGAGGGAAACCATACAAATGTGAGGTGTGCACAAAGGGTTTCAGTGAAAGTTCACGCCTTCAAGCACATCAGAGGGTCCACGCAGAAGGGAGGCCCTATAAATGTGAACAATGCGGTAAGGGTTTCAGTGGGTTTTCAAGTCTTCAAGCCCATCACAGAGTCCACACTGGGGAAAAACCATACAAATGTGAGGTGTGTGGTAAGGGCTTCAGTCAGAGATCAAACCTCCAGGCTCATCAGAGGGTCCACACGGGAGAGAAACCCTACAAATGCGATGCATGTGGTAAGGGTTTCCGTTGGAGCTCAGGTCTTCTAATTCATCAAAGAGTCCATAGTGGTGATACATTCTATAAAAGTGAAGAGTATGGTAGGGATTATCTCTCTTCAGAGAATCCATACAAAAGTGAAATTCGGTAAAATGGTATTCTATTGCATTCTGAAGTCCTCAAACGAGAGCTGAAATTTTCCATTCACTCCAGTTCTTACAGTAGAAAAAGAATTTCTTTCATGAAAAGGTAATGTTTCTGCCCAGCATCAACATTTGCAATAGTCAGGAGACCACACAGCAGAGACATCTAACGAGAGAGGTTCCATACGGGATTTTGTGAGAACTTTAACATGTCATTGCACGTGACTTTAACCAGTTGTTGCACTAGGGCTTAAAAAAGATATGAGTATAGTCAGGATTTTAACAGAAGCACAGTGATGAGCATGCCTGAATCCACGTCCACTGGAATGTAAAGTGAATGAGAGAAGGGGCTTCATGCATTGTGTTGTCTCCAAAGCCATGACACTGCATAACTCAATATTAGGTGCTCAGTACTTTTTGCTAAATGACTAAAAGTGTGTAAAGGTATCATGTTTGAAATTTTTATTAAGCTTATTTTCCCCCAAAAATCATTTGAAAATGTATTTGGAGGAGGAATACTGCAAGTAATGTAAGCACTTCAAGTAAATAAATATTATTTGAAATGTATCAGCAATATCGCAATCTGAAATTACATGAATTTGGTTGTAACCCTGTTGGGATTGGTTCTCTCCCTTTGTCCCTCGTGTAAGCAGGGATGAACTGAATTTCTTACCATTTGGTCTTTTTCTCTACAGTATACTATCCATTTTAGTTTAGCTGTGAGTATGTACACCTGTGTGCACTTTAAAGGACAGTACAAACTGATAAAACAATGTTTCTGGTTAACTTTACAAAAATGGAACACTGCATTTCACATAATTGAATTTTTACTCCTGCCCTGTGTGTTAGGACAGAGTTTTACTGTAATATTTGGAAAGTGGCAGAAATGGTTACTAATGACAAATACTTTCTTAATAAATGTCAAAATTATAATACTTGGTTTTTTAGTCTGCATATTTCCATCAAAATCCTTTTGATCTGACTGATTTCTAAGAGTTATAACCTTTGTCCAATTCAGACCTCCTTAGGCAGGATCTGTGACAAGTTTGGAGGACTTTAATTTTATCAGGTTTTACATCCCCATACTTCTTCCACTCACAGAAAGAAAGAAAAATATCAATTTTTTTTATTGAAGTATAGTTGATTTACAATGTTATGTTAATTACTGCTGTACAGCAAAATGATTCAGTTATACATACATATACATTCTATTTTTTATTCTTTTCCATTATGGTATATCATAGGATATTGAATATAGTTCTCTGTGCTATACAGTAGGACCTTATTGTTTAACCATTCTATATATAAAAGCTTATATCTGCTAACCCTAACCTCCCACTCCATCCCTCCCTCAACCCCCTTCCCCTTGGCAACCACCAGTCTGTTCTCTATGTCTGTGATTCTGTTTCTGTTTCATAGCTAGGTTCTTCTGTGTCATATTTTAGATTCCACATAAAAATGATATCATATGTTATTTGTCCTCTTTCTGACTTACTTCACTTAGTATGATAATCTCTACTTACATCCATATTGCTGCAAATGGCATTATTTTCTTCTTTTCTATGGCTGAGTAGTACTCCATTGTATATATGTGCCACATCTTTATCCATTCATCTGTTAATGGACATTCAGGTTGTTTCCATGTCTTGGCTATTGTGAATAGTGCTGCTATGAATATGAGGTGCATGTATCTTTATCTCTCAGATATATGCCCAGGAGTGGGGTTGGTGGATCATATGGTAATTCTGTTTTTAGTAAAGAAAGGAAAAATATTGAATTTTTCTAAACATTTTTTCAAATGTATTGATTATTAGGATAAGATTTCCTTTTACTTGCTAGTCTCTGTCTTCAAGAACAATGTATTTTGTTGGAGGGAGTGAAAAATACAAGTTTGTTAGAGAAGAGTCATACAATATGTATCAAAATGTAAAGTGTACGTACCCATCTGGAAATCATAGAATAATAATTTAAGATAAAGCAGTTTTAACAGAAAGGATGTGTACATAAGGGTAATTTTTTAAATTGGAAATTAATAAGAGTTTAGATGAATTTCTCTGTGTTCCTATAATATGGAGCTACAGAAAGTATGAAATCAATCTAAAACGACAGAGAAGACTCATGCATCTTGTTTAGTAAAAATGCAGATTGTACCTTCATAATATCCAGTTATCTTAGTTCTGTATACATATATGTTCAAATACATGCTTAATAGATTATCTGTGAAAGATTACTCACTGTCCTGTATACAGTGGTTTTCTGTGGCAAGCAGACTTTTGGCTTAGTCTTTCTTGTACTTTATTTTTAAAACTTCACAGTTAACATTTTACCAAAGCAATAAACTATTGAGATATTGTCCCTTATAGTTAAGAACTCATAATGTGATCACTCTATTTCATTAGATGGCATGATGGCCAAAATTAAAGAATAAAACTCCTGAAGTTAATTTTCAAAAAGTCTCTAGAGAATACAGATAAATTAGGTGTCAGCAGCTTTACCTTTATATAAAATTTCTTTAGGTCTCAAAGCCCATGCAGCCTTAAATGTCCTCATACAATTCAGTAGTAGTATAAATTGGTGCACCATAGTTTTTCTGTTAGATTTCAGCCCGTTGGATGAATGGGGTGACCAAGACACTGGCTTAACCTGGCTTCCAAGGTGCTAGTTCAAGTTTCACAGTATCATCAGAAATTCAGGGCTTCTAATGCATTTCTTTACTATGATCACTTCCAAAGGAAGATCATGAGAGCTCATGGTGGTTTTATCAGTTAGGATGCTTTTAGTTGTAGGTAACAAAATGTAGCTCAGAGTTGCTTAAACCAAAAATGTTTCTCAGTTCGTGTAAGTGAAGAGATGCAGGTAAGGTAAGACTTGGGTCTGGGTCAGTCAAGGAGACTTTATATTGCTTTTCTGTAAGTCTCTTACCTCTGTCCTTTTATGTGAACTCTTGTCTTCAGTTTGCTCACAAATGAAAGTATCACCTGCTTTATTGTTCACAGCCTAGAGAAGAGAGTTTGTCTCATTTTTAGTGTTACGTAGTCCTAGATCCCCAAAATGCACAAGCTCTCTGATCTCTCCAATCCCCGCTCAAGACTAAGACTAAACCAAGACAATACAGAACATCTCTGGTCCCCATAAACATGCTAGCTTTCTCCTAGTGACAAGCAATAGCAGGCTACATTGGGGAAAAGGCAAGAACATGGACAGAGAATCCTTCTGTGGCACAGGTGCATAGGGATAGCCAAAAGCTGAAGGTGGAGAAGGAACATTGAGGAAAATCCCCCAGCACTCCAGCCCCCACCCTAAGCACAAGGTAACATTAGAAAATTTTGAAGCAGTGTACTGAAGATAACTATTGCAACAACAGAATCCAATTTCAACTTAATTCCTGACCAGACTGATTCAACAGTGCACCCTAACATCCTAGCAGAACAGGTGTGCCCAGTTCCAGGCAAAAATACTATTTATTTCAGTCTCTACTGTTTGATACATGGTATCTTGCGTTCAGTAAAACGTTACAAGATTAAAAAAAATACAACCCTCTGCCAAGAGACAGCAGACCAATCAATAAAACCACACTTAGAGATAAATATATTTTGGAAATGCCAGAGAATTTTATATGACTGGTTGATGTGTTAAATGCTTTCATGAAAAGGGCAGACAATATACATGACAGATGAGGAAATTTCAGTGGAAATTAATATAGAATCAAATGGGAAATGCTAGAAAAGAAAATTTATAACAAAGGATGATTTTGAAGGACTTGTAAGTAGGCTAAACACATCTGAGAAAAGTGTCAAAGAACTTGAATAAAGGCTAATCAAAATCATCCAACCTGAAACACAAAAAGTGTGAAGAAAACAGAATAAAGTATCCAAGAACTGTGGGGAAACTTTTTGTGGTCAAACTTATGTATAATTGGAAACCCAGGGTGAAAGGAGAGAGAGAATGAGAAGAAAAATATTTCAAGAGATAGTGGCTACGAATTTTTTTAAAATAATAAAAGACTTCACCGAATCCAAGAACTCAAGAATAAACAAGCAGAATTTTAAAACAAACAAAAAAACGCAAAAACCAAAAAAACAAGGCACGTTATTGCCAAACAGCAGCAAATGAACAATGCAGGAAATATTGACAGAAAAAGGCCACATTACATACAAAGAACAGAGATGAGAAAGAAAGGAGACTTGCCATCAAAAACCATGTAAGCCAGAAGGGACTTCCCTGGTGGTCCAGTGGTAAAGACTCCACCTTCCATGCAGGGGACACGGGTTCAATAACTGGTAAGGAAACTAAGATCCCACATGCCGCAGGGCAACTAAGCCTGTGCGCCACAACTACTGAGCTTGTGTGCCTCAACTAGAGAGCCTACATGGCACAAACTACAGAGCCCATGCCCTCTGGAACCTGTTCACCACAACTACAGAGCCCACGTGCCCTGGAGCCTGTGCACCACAACTAGAGAATAGAAAACCCATGCACCACAACTAGAGAGAAGCCTGTGTGCCACAACAAAGAGCCTGCATGCTGCAACCAAAGATCCCACATGCCTCAACAAAGATCCCGTGTGCCACAACTAAGACCCAACACAGCCATAAATAAATAAATAAAACCAGAGAGATTTCTTCTCTCCCCAACTTAAAGGAAAAAAAACAGAGGTTAAAAACCAGGGGCTTCCCTGGTGGCACAGTGGTTAAGAATCCACCTGCCAATGCAGGAGACCCGGGTTCGAGCCCTGGTCTGGGAAGATCCCACATGCCGTGGAGCAACTAAGCCCATGTGCCACAACTGCGGAGCCTGCGCTCTATAGAGTCTGCGAGCCACAACTACTGAAGCCCGCAGGCCTAGAGCCCGTGTTCCGCAACAAGAGAAGCCACCGCGATGAGAAGCCAGTGCACTGCAACAAAGAGTAGCCCCTCATATACCCTGAGAAAACCATAGTTCAAAAAGAGTCATGTACCAAAATGTTCATTGCAGCTCTATTTACAATAGCCAGGACATGGAAGCAATCTAAGTGTCCATCATCGGACGAATGGATAAAGAAGATGTGGCACATATATACAATGGAATATTACTCAGCCATAAAAAGAAATGAAATGGAGGTATTTGTAATGAGGTGGATGGAGTTAGAGTCTGTCATACAGGGTAAAGTAAGTCAGAAAGAGAAAAACAAATACAGTATGCTAACACATATATATGGAATCTAAGGGGGAAAAAAAAAGGCCATGAAGAACCTAGTGGCAAGACGGGAATAAAGGCACAGACCTACTAGAGAATGGACTTGAGGATATGGGGAGGGGGAGGGGTGAGATGTGACAGGGTGAGAGAGTGTCATGGACATATATACATTACCAAATGTAAAATAGATAGCTAGTGGGAAGCAGCCGCATAGCACAGGGAGATCAGCTCGGTGCTTTGTGACCACCTAGAGGGGTGGGATGGGGAGGGTGGGAGGGAGGGAGATGCAAGAGGGAAGAGATATGGGAACATATGTATATGTGTAACTGATTCACTTTGTTATAAAGCAGAAACTAACACACCATTGTAAAGCAATTATACTTCAATAAAGATGTTTAAAAAAAAAAAAAAAGAGTAGCCCCTGCTCACCGCAACTAGAGAAAGCCTGTGTGCAGCAATGAAGACCCAACGCAGCCAAAAATAAATAAATACAAAGTAAAACAAAAAACGTAAGCCAGAAGACATTGGAGTAACATCTTTAATACTCTGCAACAAAATACTGTGAATCAAAAATTCCAAGCCTGATGAAAAAAATCTTCCAAAAATATGCAAAATAAAGACATTTTCATATGAACAAAAGTTAATAGAATATACCGCCAGCAGATCTGCACTACAAGCAATATTAAAGGAATTTTCCATAGGCTGGAAGCATATCATACCAGAAACAGACTTGGATCTAATAAAGAAGTTTTAAAATGGTTAAAAAGGAAGTAAAATATAAAATAATTTTTCTTATTTCTAATCACTGGAAAATACAACTTCCTAAAGCAAAAATGAGCAAAGTTTTGTGAGTTTATAGCATATATAAAAATAAAATGTAATGATACCACAAAACAGGGCAGAGAAATTGGAAGTAGCTGTCATACACTATGTGAATGGGCATCATATTATTAGAAGGTAGACTGAAAAATAATAGATGCATATTATAAGCCCTTGAGCAACCATGTAAAAAATTTAAGTGGCATATAACTAATAAGCCAGTAGTGGAAATAAGTTGGAATTCTAAAAGATAATCCAAAAGCAGACGGGAAAATTAAATAACACATGGCAGAAATAGGAAACAATTAGAATGATGGTAGGTTCAAATCCAGTGATATCAAAAATTACATTAAATGTAAATGTTCTAAGCACACCACTTAAAACAGATTGTCAGATTGGATTAAAAAGCAAGACCCAACTATATGCTTTATGTTTTCTAAAAGAAAACCTTTTTTAATATAAAGAGATAAGTAGGTTTAAAGACTAGGATGGGAAAAGGCATGCCATGCTAAAATTAGTTAAAAGAAAGCTGGAGGGGGCCGAGATTAACCAAGATGGCGGAGTAGAAGGACGTGCTCTCACTCCCTCTTGCGAGAGCACCAGAATCACAACTGTCTGCTGGACAATCATTGACAGGAAGACCCTGGACTTCACCAAGGAGGATACCCCACGTCCAAGGACAGAGGAGAAGCCACAGTGAGACGGTAGGAGGGGTGCAATCAGAGTAAAATCTAATCCCATAACTGCTGGGTGGGTGACTCACAGAGTGGCGAACACTTATACCACAGAAGTCCACCCACTGGAGTGAAGGTTCTGAGCCCCACGTCAGGCTTCTCAACCTGGGGGTCCGGCAACGGGAGGAGGAATTCCTAGAGAATCAGACTTTGAAGCCTAGTGGGAATTGATTGCAGGACTTTGACAGGACTGGGGGAAACAGAGACCCCACTCTTGGAGGGCACACACAAAGTAGTGTGCGCATCGGGACCCAGGGGAAGGAGCAGTGACCCTGGGGGAGACTGAACCAGACCTACCTGCTGGTGTTGGTGGGTCTCCTGCAGAGGCAGGGGGTGGCTCTGTTTCACTGTGGGGACAAGGACTCTGGCAGCGGAGGTTCTGGGAAGTGCTCCTTGGCGTGAGCCCTCCCAGAGTCTGCCATTAACCCCACCAAAGAGCCCAGGTAGGCTCCAGTGTTGGGTTGCCTCAGGCAAAACAACCAACAGGGAGGGAACCCAGCCCCACCCATCAACAGTCAAGTGGATTAAAGTTTTACTGAGCTCTGACCGCCACAGCAACAGTCAGCTCTACCCACCACCAGAGCCTCCCATCAAGCCTCTTAGATAGCCTCAACCACCAGAGGGCAGACAGCAGAAGCAAGAAAAGCTACAATCCTGCAGCCTGTGGACCAAAAACCACAGTTACAGAAAGATAGACAAGATGAAAAGGCAGAGGGCTATGTACCAGATGAAGGAACAAGAAAAAACCCCAGAAAAACAACTAAATGAAGTGGAGATAGGCAACCTTCCAGAAAAAGAATTCAGAATAATGATAGTGAAGATGATCCAGGACCTCGGAATAAGAATAGAGGCAAAGATTGAGAAGATGCAAGAAATGATTAACAAAGACCTAGAAGAATTAAAGAACAAACAAACAGAGATGACCAATACAATAACTGAAATGAAAACTACACTAGAAGGAATCAATAGCAGAATAACTGAGGCAGAAGAACGGGTAAGTGACCTGGAAGACAGAATGGTGGAATTCACTGCTGCGGAACAGACTAAAGAAAAAAGAATGAAAAGAAATGAAGACAGCTTAAGAGACCTCTGGGACAACATTAAACGCAACAACATTCGCATTATAGGGGTCGCAGAAGGTGAAGAGAGAGAGAAAGGACCAGAGAAAATATTTGAAGAGATTATAGTCGAAAACTTCCCTAACATGGGAAAGGAAATAGCCACCCAAGTCCAGGAAGCACAGAGAGTCCCATACAGGATAAACCCAAGGAGAAACACGCCGAGACACATAGTAATCAAAGTGGCAAAAATTAAAGACAAAGAAAAATTATTGAAAGCAGCAAGGGAAAAACGACAAATAACATACAAGGGAACTCCCATAAGGTTAACAGCTGATTTCTCAGCAGAAACTCTGCAAGCCAGAAGGGAGTGGCATGATATACTTAAAGTGATGAAAGGGAAGAACCTACAACCAAGATTACTCTACCCGGCAAGGATCTCATTTAGATTTGATGGAGAAATCAAAAGCTTTACAGACAAGCAAAAGCTAAGAGAATTCAGCACCACCAAACCAGCTCTACAACAAATGCTAAAGGAACTTCTCTAAGTGGGAAACACAAGAGAAGAAAAGGACCTACAAAAACAAACCCAAAACAATTAAGAAAATGGTCATAGGAACATACATATCGATAATTACCTTAAACGTGAATGGATTAAATGCCCCAACCAAAAGACATAGACTGGCTGAATGGATACAAAAACAAGACCCATATATATGCTGTCTACAAGAGACCCACTTTAGACCTAGGGACACATACAGACTGAAAGTGAGGGGATGGAAAAAGATATTCCATGCAAATGGAAATCAAAAGAAAGCTGGAGTAGCTATACTCAATATCAGATAAAATAGACTTTAAAATAAAGAATGTTACAAGAGACAAGGAAGGACACTACATAATGATCCAGGGATCAATCCAAGAAGAAGATATAACAATTATAAATATATATGCACCCAACATAGGAGCACCTCAATACATAAGGCAACTGCTAACAGCTATAAAAGAGGAAATTGACAGTAACACAATCATAGTGGGGGACTTTAACACCTCACTTACACCAATGGACAGATCATCCAAAATGAAAATAAATAAGGAAACAGAAGCTTTAAATGACACAATAGACCAGATAGATTTAATTGATATATATAGGACATTCCATCCAAAAACAGCAGATTACACGTTCTTCTCAAGTGCGCACGGAACATTCTCCAGGATAGATCACATCTTGGGTCACAAATCAAGCCTCAGTAAATTTAAGAAAATTGAAATCATATCAAGCATCTTTTCTGACCACAACGCTATGAGATTAGAAATGAATTACAGGGAAAAAACCGTTAAAAAGACAAACACATGGAGGCTAAACAATACGTTACTAAATAACCAAGAGATCACTGAAGAAATCAAAGAGGAAATCAAAAAATACCTAGAGACAAATGACAATGAAAACACGACGACCCAAAACCTATGGGATGCAGCAAAAGCAGTTCTAAGAGGGAGGTTTATAGCAATACAATCCTACCTCAAGAAACAACAAACATCTCAAATAAACAATCTAACCTTACACCTAAAGAAACTAGAGAAAGAAGAACAAACAAAACCCAAAGTTAGCAGAAGGAAAGAAATCATAACGATCAGAGCAGAAATAAATGAAATAGAAACAAAGAAAACAATAGCAAAGATCAATAAAACTAAAAGTTGGTTCTTTGAGAAGATAAACAAAATTGATAAGCCATTAGCCAGACTCATCAAGAAAAAGAGGGAGAGGACTCAAATCAATAAAATCAGAAATGAAAAAGGAGAAGTTACAACAGACACTGCAGAAATACAAAGCATCCTAAGAGACTACTACAAGCGACTTTATGCCAATAAAATGGACAACCTGGAAGAAATGGACAAATTTTTAGAAAGGTATAACCTTCCAAGACTGAACCAGGAAGAAACAGAAAATATGAACAGACCAATCACAAGTAATGAAATTGAAACTGTGATTAAAAAACCTTCCAACAAACAAAAGTCCAGGACCAGATGGCTTCACAGGTGAATTCTATCAAACATTTAGAGAAGAGCTAACACCTATCCTTCTCAAACTCTTCCAAAAAATTGCAGAGGAAGGAACACTCCCAAACTCATTCTATGAGGCCACCATCACCCTGATACCAAAACCAGACAGACACTACAAAAAAAGAAAATTACAGACCAATATCACTGATGACTATAGATGCAAAAATCCTCAACAAAATACTAGCAAACAGAATCCAACAACACATTAAAAGGATCATACACCACGATCAAGTGGGATTTATCCCAGGGATGCAAGGATTCTTCAATATACGCAAATCAATCAATGTGATACACCATATGAACAAATTGAAGAATAAAAACCATATGATCATCTCAATAGATGCAGAAAAAGCTTTCGACAAAATTCAACACCCATTTATGATAAAAACTCTCCAGAAAGTGGGCATAGAGGGAACCTACCTCAACATAATAAAGGCCATATATGACGAACCCACAACAAACATCATTCTCAATGGTGAAAAACTGAAAGCATTTCCTCTAAGATCAGGAACGAGACAAGGATGTCCACTCTCACCACTATTATTCAACATAGTTCTGGAAGTCCTAGCCATGGCAATCAGAGAAGAAAAAGAAATAAAAGGAATACAAATTGGAAAAGAAGAAGTAAAACTGTCACTGTTTGCGGATGACATGATACTATACATAGAGAATCCTAAAACTGCCACGAGAAAACTGCTAGAGCTAATTAATGAATATGGTAAAGTTGCAGGATACAAAATTAATGCACAGAAATCTCTTGCGTTCCTATACACTAATGATGAAAAATCTGAAAGAGAAATTATGGAAACACTCCCATTTACCATTGCAACAAAAAGAATAAAATACCTAGGAATAAACCTACCTAGGGAGACAAAAGACCTGTATGCAGAAAACTATAAGACACTGATGAAAGAAATTAAAGATGATACCAACAGATGGAGAGATATACCATGTTCTTGGATTGGAAGAATCAACATTGTGAAAATGAGTATACTACCCAAAGCAATCTACAGATTCAATGCAATCCCTATCAAATTACCAATGGCATTTTTTACGGAGCTAGAACAAATCATCTTAAAATTTGTATGGAGACACAAAAGACCCCGAATAGCCAAAGCAGTCTTGAGGCAAAAAAATGGAGCTGGAGGAATCAGACTCCCTGACTTCAGACTATACTACAAAGCTACAGTAATCAAGACAATATGGTACTGGCACAAAAACAGAAACATAGATCAATGGAACAAGATAGAAAGCCCAGAGATTAACCCACGCACCTATGGTCAACTAATCTATGACAAAGGAGGCAAAGATGTACAATGGAGAAAAGACAGTCTCTTCAATAAGTGGTGCTGGGAAAACTGGACAGCTACATGTAAAAGAATGAAATTAGAATACTCCCTAACACCATACACAAAAATTAACTCAAAATGGATTAGAGACCTAAATATAAGACTGGACACTATAAAACTCTTAGAGGAAAACATAGGAAGAACACTCTTTGACATAAATCACAGCAAAATCTTTTTTGATCCACCTTCTAGAGTCATGGAAATAAAAACAAAAATAAACAAATGGGACCTAATGAAACTTCAAAGCTTTTGCACAGCAAAGGAAACCATAAACAAGACGAAAAGACAACCCTCAGAATGGGAGAAAATATTTGCAAATGAATCAACGGACAAAGGATTAATCTCCAAAATATATAAACAGCTCATTCAGCTCAATATTAAAGAAACAAACACCCCAATCCAAAAATGGGCAGAAGACCTAAATAGACATTTCTCCAAAGAAGACATACAGACGGCCACGAAGCACATGAAAAGATGCTCAACATCACTAATTATTAGAGAAATGCAAATCAAAACTACAATGAGGTATCACCTCACTCCTGTTAGAATGGGCATCATCAGAAAATCAACAAACAACAAATGCTGGAGAGGGTGTGGAGAAAAGGGAACCCTCTTGCACTGTTGCTGGGAATGTAAATTGATACAGCCACTATGGAGAACAATATGGAGGTTCCTTAAAAAACTAAAAATAGAATTACCATATGACCCAGCAATCCCACTACTGGGCATATACCCAGAGAAAACCGTAATTCAAAAAGACACATGCACCCGAATGTTCATTGCAGCACTATTTACAATAGCCAGGTCATGGAAGCAACCTAAATGCCCATCAACAGACAAATGGATAAAGAAGAGGTGGTACATATATACAATGGAATATTACTCAGCCATAAAAAGGAACGAAATTGAGTCATTTGTTGAGAAGTGGATGGATCTAGAGACTGTCATACAGAGTGAAGTAAGTCAGAAAGAGAAAAACAAATATCGTATATTAATGCATGTATGTGGAACCTAGAAAAATGGTACAGATGAGCCGGTTTGCAGGGCAGAAGTTGAGACACAGATGTAGAGAATGGACATATGGACACCAAGGGGGGAAAACTGCGGTGGGGTGGGGATGGTGGTGTGCTGAATTGGGCGATTGGGATTGACATGTATACACTGATGTGTATAAAATTGATGCCTAATAAGAACCTGCAGTATAAGACAACAAACAAACAAAACAACTAATACTAAACTTTCATTGGGTTATTTGTATGGAAATATGTTAATATAACTGTTTCAGACATTACATGAAATTTCTAAAAATCTTATATTTGTATTTGTATGGAAATATGTATGGAAATATGTTAATATAAATGTTTCAGACATTATCTGAAATTTCTAAAAATCTTATATTTGTATTTGTATGGAAATATGTATGGAAATATGTTAATATAAATGTTTCAGACATTACATGAAATTTCTAAAAATCTTATATGTTCTGGTATAATGTTATAAGTCATAATCCTAGTTATTACTTTAAAATGTATATCTCAGAAATAACTAATTTTCTTGTCAACTGCATTATTATGAACTTTCATCAAATCTTTAACTGTGGTCATTTTTAAGTCTTTTGTCATTTACAGAGAGTTCTGGGTGTACTCTGATGCTTTTGCAAATATGTTCCTATAAAAGGCTTTCATCTTCAAGAAATTCATGGAAAAGACTCTGACAAGTACAGGTTTCTGGTAACTGACTGTACTGCTGAACTGAATGAACAAGCATTTTCAGAACTCTAATGAAAAACTGATGAACTCATAAAAGTGCTAACAAAAGATCAAGATGAAAAAAAAATTAATTACATGGGACTGAGTGAACTGATGAGGATGAGTATAATTTTTGTGACTTTCTGTCTGAATTAAAAAAAAAATCCCACAAGGACTCAGAGGCAAAGAATATACAAATCAATTTTCACTGCAAAGTAAGGGAGCTGTTACAGTGGAGGATTACTGGACTGAATGTCATTACTATGACATAGTATGAGTGTGTTTCATGTTTGGTAATTGCAATCATTGTTGCTTTTGTTGTGGTCATCCATGTACAATGCTTGGTGTCAGTCTATTTATCTCTTGTAAAAATAAAATACAGTGTGTGTGTGTGTGAAAAAAAATAAAAAATAAAAAATATAAAATATAGAGGAAAAAAAAAAAAAAGAAAGCTGGAGGGGACTTCCCTGGTGGCACAGTGGTTAAGAATCCGCCTGCTAATGCAGGGGACACGGGTTCGAGCCCTGGTCTGGGAAGATCCCACATGCCGTGGAGCAACTAAACCCGTGTGCCACAACTACTGAAGCCCACGTGCCTAGAGCCCGTGCTCTGCGACAAGAGAAGCCACCTCAATGAGAAGCCTGCGCACCACAACAGAGTAGCCCCCGCTAGCTGCAAGTAGAGAAAGGCCTGCGTGCAGCAACGAAGATCCAACACAGCAATAAAGGGAGGGAGGGAGGAAGGGAAGGAAGGGAGGGAGGTAGGAAGGGAAGGAAGGAAGGAAGGAGGGAAAAGAAAAAGAAAGCTGGATTAGCTATATTAATATCAACAAAGAATTCATACAAGGAATATTACCAAGGATATACCAGGAAGACGTGCAATGCCAAATGTGTATGCATCTAACAGAGCTTCAAGATTCATGAAGAAAAACCTGGTAGAAAACTACAAGTATAGTTGGAGACCTCAGTAGTTATCTTAGTAACTGATAAAAACAAGATGACAGAACATCAGTAAAGACAGAGAAGGCTTGAACAACACTACTACCCAACTTGACTTATTTGCCAGTTAGAGAACACTTCATCCAACAGTAATCAAGTACACATTCGTTTCAAGTGCATTTGGAATATTCACCAAGATAAATCATATTCTGGGCCATAAAATAAGCCATGCCAAGTTTAAAAGAAGTAAAACTATACAATGTTCTCTGACCCATAAGTAATTAAACTATATTGAGCAAGTGATACCTGTTGCCTCCCACCTGGAGCAGCTGTCCCAGAGTGTCCACCCACTGCATGGTTTCTAGGTGTTGAGGTCCCCGTGAATATTAGGAACACCTTTGTGCCTTTAAGTTTGACAATTTAAGCAAAATGTACAAGTTCCTTGAAAGACACAAATTACCCATGCATACACATGAAGTAGACAACCTGAATAGTCCTGTATCTCCTGAAGAAGTTGAATTTACAGATTAAAAAACAACAAAGACAATTTAGGGACAGATGGTTTTACTGGCAAATTCTAGCCAGACATAAGGGAAAAAATGATTCTAATTCTACCCAAAAAAGCTTCAAAAAAAAAAAAAATAGAAGTGAAACCTTTCTAATTTATTTTACAAAGCTAGCATTACCCTGATAACAAAATCCAACAGTGACATTATAAGAACAGAAAACTATTGACTAATATCCTTCATGAACAAAGTCACAAAAATCCTCAATGAAATATTATCATATTCAGCAATTTATAAAAAGGAAAATGCATCATGAAAGTGGTATAGATTCTGGAAATGCAGATTGTTTCAATATATGAAAATCAGACTGCCTAGTTCACTGTATCCACAGAAAAAAAGAAGAAATAGATGAAGGAAAAGCATTTGACAAAATTGAACATCCATTTATGACTTAAAACAAAACCAAAAACAAACACCTAGGAATCAAAGGGAGCCTTCCTCGAGCTGATAAAGAATGTTGACAAAATACTGATAACATCATTTTTAATGGTGAAAGATTGAATACTTTCACCCAAAGTTTGGAAACAAGTCAAAGATTTCTATTCTCACCATCATGTCAACATCATACAGGAGCTAATAGCCAGTGCACTGAAGTGAGAAAAAGAAAAGATATACAGATAGGAAAGGAAGAAATAAAACTATTTGCAAAAGACAAGATTCTCTATGTAGAAAAGTCCAAAGAATCAACAGAAAAGCTAGTAGAAATGGTGAGTTTAGCAAAGTCATAGGAAACAAGGTCAATATACAAAATCACTATGTTAGTCTTAAACTACTGGAAACTGAGATTGTGAAAGAAAAAAGCAGTACCAGTTCAGTAGCCCCAAATATATAATTTGTGTGTGTGTTGGTAGGTGGGGTGGGGGTGAGTGTGTGTGATCTCTATGCTGCATACTATGAAATACTGATGAAAGATTTAAGAGACTACTCAAAGAGATGTGACCTGTTCCATGGAATGGAAGACTCAATATTGTTAAGCCATTTATCCTAAGTTGATCTATAAGTGCAACATAGTCCCACTCAATATCCCAGCAGGAGTTACTGCAGAAGTTGACAAGCTATTTCTAAAATCTATACAAAAAGCAATGAAATGAGTAGCTTTAAAAATATTTTAAAATGAAGAACAATGTTAGAAGACTCATAATATCTGATCTCAAGACTTACTACGGGGACTTCCCTGGTGGTGCAGTGATTAAGAATCCGCCTGCCAATACAGGGGACACGGGTTTGAGCCCTGGTCCAGGAAGATACCACATGCTGCAGAGCAACTAAGCCTGTGCACCACAGCTACTGAGCCCATAGGCCACAACTGCTGAAGCATGCGTGCCTGCTACCCATGCTCCACAACAAGAGAAGCCACTGCAATGAGAAGCCCACCCACCGCAACAAAGAGTAGCCCCCGCTCATCACAACTAGGGAAAGCCCACGCACCGCAATGAAGACCCAATGCAGCCATAAATTAATAAATAAACAAACATGAATCAAAGATTGTACATGTAGATTAAAGAAAAGAGAACATATGATTTAAAAAAAAGACTTACTACAAAGTTACCGTAAATCAGGACAATGTGTTACTGTTAAAAGGATAAACACATAGAACAGTAGAACATGATAGAGTCCAGAAATAGACACACATGTATGGTTAATTGTTTTTTGAAAAACGTGCCAAGGTAATTCAATGAGAGAAATAGTATTTCATTAAAGTGTGCAGGAATAATTAAACATCAATGTGCAAAAGAATGAATCTCAACCTATACATACATCACACCATATAAAAATTAACTCAAAATGGTTCTTAAACCTAAAAGTCAATCCTAAACAATAAAAGTTCTTGAAGAAAACATGGGACAGTTTTCTTTGTCACCTAAGTAAGCAAGGAGTTTTTAGTATGATCCATAAAAGAAGATTTGATAAATTGGACTTCATCAAAATTTAAAACCTCTGCTTTTCTTTTCTTTGTTTTTTTTTTTTTTTTTTTGGCTGCGCTGTGCAGCATGTGGGATCTTAGTTCCCCGACCAGGGATCAAATCCAGGTCCCCTGCATTGGAAGCGTGGAGTCTTAACCACTAGACCACCAGGGAAGTCCCATCTGCTACATCCTTTTAAGGGCTGCATACATAGTATTCTACTATGTTTATGTATTATTGCTTATGTCCTACTCATGAATGTTTGTCACTCTTCTAAAAAAAAGTTTAGACAACCTGAGTATCAAATTTTTGGTGGAGATTTTTGAAAGCCAAGATTTAAGATTTCAGCTAATTTAAAGCTTCTCCTCAGGCTACAGAACTAGCAGAACAATAGTAGAGTTCTAGAAAATGAAAGCAAGAAAAGACACCACTCTTTGTTAACAGGAATTTTCCCTGAGATGTCTCTAAGAAAACAATTCTGTAGCCTCCTGTTCAAGTTGTTTACGACTAGCTGATGTCATGGCATTTGGGAAATTAAGAAAAGGGAAAGAACATGACCCGAAAGCCTCAGTAGCAAGTGAGAGTCATGTAAGAGTCCAGGATAGGGGCATGAGGTGGCTGGAAGGTGAGAAAAGAGGAAAGGGAAACTTGGGAAGAAGCATGTGTGAAGAAATTATACAGATGAGAGAGATCAAATAGGCCCAGCTAGTTAAATGTTCTCATCCTACCTGTGTAGACCCTACCTAACTAACCTGGGTTGGGCAGGCAACAGTGATGTCATGGGTTTTTCCTTCTCCCTCAACTATGTTTTTCTTCAAAAATAGGATATGTTACCAAGTTCCAGGTAACTTGGGATTTGCTTTATTTTTCCTGAATACGGTATTCCTATTCTCATGAAGTGGACACATCCTGATTGCAGAAGTGAAAAAAACAGGCTGAGGGAGATAAAGATGGCTGCTTTATTTCACAAAAATAGAAGAATTTGAACTAATTGGGCTCTGATTACTTTTTGAGTTTTTGCTGTAAAATTTTCCAACACTCAAAAAGAGTAGTAAAGTGGACTCTCCTGTTCCCATCAGATTCCACCACGATAAAGATTTTTGCCACATTTGCACATTTGCTTAATCTATCCCTTCTTACCCTTAATTTTCTTTCTTTATATCTTTAGCTTTTTTTTTCCCCTGAGGTACTTTAAGTCCCCTTTTCCAGCTCCATCCTCTCTGAAATCCTTCTCCCTTTCTAGCTGGGATGTGGTAGGTGCTGCCTCTTTGCTGACTTTTACTCAGTGCATGTGCATGATGTGGAGGATAGTCAACAGGGCTCCACCTCACAGTCTCCAAAATCCCTGGTAGGAAGGGGACTGTAGCCCCTCATTAGTGCAGGGCAGGAATGGAAAACAAGGCTCTGCCCACAGTCTCCAGGACAGTAGGGCTGAGTGAAGAGGGGAAGTAGTGCAGCTTTTTGTGGTTACCTGAAGGAGAATGGACTTAGTCAAAAGGGTTCTGTCCTGCAAGGGATGTGCACACCGACAGACACCACGGAACTCACCGTCAGATTATTCCTCAAGTCCTGATGTCCCTAGCCAGTCTGAATCTTCTTTCCACCTTTCAGAATTTTATTAGTTTACCTATGTTTTTTGTGTAGGGGTTTTACTTGTAAATAGAGGGGGAATAGGGTAGAATATGCTTAGCCTGGGACTTCCCTGGTGGCACAGTGGTTAAGAATCCACCTGTCAATGCAGGGGACATGGGTTCGAGCCCTGGCCCACGAAGATGCCACACACTGCAGAGCAACTAATCCCGTGTGCCACAACTACTGAGCCTGCGCTCTAGAACCTGCAAGCCACAACCACTGAGCTTGCGTGCCACAGCTACTGAAGCCTGCGTGCCTAGAGCCCGTGCTCCACAAGAGAAGGCACCACAATGAGAAGCCCATGCACCGCAACGAAGAGTAGACCCCGCTCTCCACAACTAGAGAAAGCCTGTGGGCAGCAACGAAGACCCAACACAGCCAAAAATTAAAAATTAAAAAGAAAAAAGAATTCATGGTTAAGATTGATTTTCTTAATTTACAGACATGCTACAATTGTCTAGTAAGGATTTCATTACTGATTTCTAGCTTTATTGCACCTTATCCAGAAAATATACTTTATATTTTTAAAGTGTTTTGAAATTTGCTATTTATGCTTTATGGTCCAGCATATGGTCAAATTTTGTAAACATTCTATATGTACCTGAGCAGATGTGTATTCTACATATAATTAGATCAAATTTCCTAATAGGGTTAATTTTTCCATATACTTACTGTTTTTTACTGTGTGTATGTGTGTGTGTGTGTGTGTGTGTGTGTATGCGTGTGTGTATTTTATTAGGTAATCAGAGAGTATTTCTCCTTCTAGTTTTGCCAGTTTAAAAATATATTTGAGGATGTTTGTTACATGTATGTAGATATATATTTGTGTTATGTTCTTGGATAATTTAATCTTTTATCACTATGATGTATCCTATAGTAGTTCCAGCATAGTTTTTTGGTGTTAAAATTTACTTTGTCCATTATTTATGTTGTAGTTTTTTTGTGTTTTTGTTTTTGTCTTTTTGTTTTGTTTTGTTTGCCATGCGGCATGCAGGATCTTAGTTTCCCCACCAGGTATCGAACTGGCGCCCCCTGCAGTGGAAGCACAGAGTCTAACCACTGGACCACCAGGGAAGTCCCTATGTTGTAGTTTTTAACGTAGTGATAATTTGTAGCCAGGGATGATAATGTCTTTCTTCCATAGAAAATGTCATTTTCTTCCGACAGTTAGCTGTGAGGCCGTCAGCAATCCAGGATTTCCTTAATACACTCTCAGGGGATAAAGATGACTCAGAGTTGGGCTGAAAGTCTACTTCCCTTTTCACTCTTACTCTCAATGTGCATTGCTTTGGAGTCCTCCACACAAAACAACAATTGAGGAAAAAGTTAAATGACAGACCCAGGAAGCTGTCAGACAGATCCACTATATGGGAATCCTACATGACAACTGATAAAATTTCTTCAGTAGGTCAAGAGGATGCAGGAGAGTCACGAGACTTATGCAACAATCATGCAATGAATGGACGTGTTTTGATATTGATTCAAACAAACCAAGTGTGAAAGACTTTTGAAAGAATTTGGAACTTCAAATAAGGGTAGAATAAGTTAATATTAAGGAGGTATTATTAATTTTGTTCAGTGTGGTAATAGTATTGTGGTTATGCAAGTAAATGTCTTTATGTTTTGAGAAATATATGAAAATATTTTAGGGAGAAATGACAAGATGTCATGGATTTGTACTTTATTTCAGTAATAAAAAAGGAAGAAAAAAAGTGTTAGATGAAGCATGTGGGGCAACACATCAATAACGTTTAATCTGTAAGATGAGTTTATGCACATTTAACTTTTTTCTCCACTGGTGTTTTTTTAAAGTTTTCATAATAGAATATTTCATTCTTATCCAAGAGAAAAGTAGACAGGACAACCTTTCTGGGTTTGGGGTTTTGTGGGGTTTTTTGTTTGTTTTGGTTTGGTTTTGGTTTTGGTGGTGGTAGTTTTTGTTGTTCTACAGTTTTTCTGGACTTGAGCCCATATCTCACAGGATAAATCATGGCCTTTCTGATTTCAACTGGCTTGTGGAATACTAAAGCACGTTATTAATTTATTGGATTTACTGTGCAAAGAGCAGGTTGGTAGTAGGTGATATAATATCTGAAGATAAACTCAAAAAAGAAATATTCTCAAGATTTTATATAGGATTTACCCCTTTCAATATTGCAGTGTTTATTCCAGTTCCCTGCAAGTGCAGCCTTCATTCACTTTTAAAGTGAGAAATTAAAACCAAGGAAATGCTGGAAGTTTTTAATGTTTCTGCATTATGACCTGATGAACATTTGCCTTTTTGTGATTTCTTGGTACTTCGGAATCAACAGCCCACCTCAGCTGACACCGTTAAGAGTTCCAGATGCATCCAGGTACACATGGAACAAAGAAGGCAATCCAGTCAAGGTAAGACTGAGATCTTTTGTTCCTTAAATTTGTTCAGTGCAGTTCAGGCCAATTCTCTTTCAAGATCTCCGTTTTTAACCCACAAGTCGCTCCCACTCTATGATGATTTTTATTTTCTTTCCATATTTCAAGCTTCACTTTTCTCTCCTATACAACATATTTCCTTGACAACCGCTTATTAGTATAGTTATATGAGAAAGGGGCGGGGGAAGTGAGAAAAAGAAAAGGGAAAACTGGGCTCAACCAGCGGCACAGAATTCATCCAAACTGAACCCAATTATTGGTAACACCAAAGGGCTGCATGGCAGGAAGCACCACCATGCAGCCACTCTGGAAACTAATGTAGAAGATCCAGATCTAGAAAAAGAAACTTCTGTCCAGGCAAGCAGGTCAGTGGCGCTCAGTCCACTGAAGCTCTGGGTTCTTTTGGAGACATTTGGGCTCCAGAACAACATGCCTATAGAATATTTTCCCCTCCAGGACTCTGGGAAATTTAATCTATGTACTCAGTGTAGTAATCTACATTTCCGCCCAGGAAGCCGAGGCTGTAGTCATTGTTGCCCTAGGGAACTGTAGAAAGTGTGGTCCAGGCGCTCCCAATGACCGCAAGCACTTCTGCCCCAAGCAGGCAGGACCGTGGACAGCGCTCCCCCTCGGCATTCTGGGAAACACGGCTCGGGCGCTCCGAGTACTCGCAGGCACTTCCGCCCCGGTGGGCGGGGCTGTGGATGTTGTCCTCCTCGGGCATTCTGGGAAGTGTAGTCCAGGAACGCCGTGTAGTCCCAGGCACTTCCGTTCCCAAAGGGCCGTGATGGGGAATTCTGGGAAATGTTGATCTAGGGCTCCTGGTAGTTGCAGGCACTTCCGGCCCAGGTGGGCGAGGTTATGACCGTCTTTTCTCTCGTAATGATTGTCAGCTTCGCGTCCCGCAACCTTCCGGAACTTCCTCGAGTTGCTCTCGAGCAACAGCAACCCGGTTGTGAGTTTAAGGGGGAAAGCGGATATTTGAGGTGTAAGGAATACAGTTTTAGTTCACTTAGGCGAAGTCGTCTCGAGTTTGGGGAGATTCTCCTGTCCCGGAGTTGGGCGCGGGCCCGGGTTGCAGTCTTTCCCGCGCTCAGCTCCCCCAATTCGCCTTCCACACCTGTCAGCCACTTTCTGGCAGTATAACATTGGTCAAGTTATTTAATCTCTCTGTGCCTCTGTATGCTCATCTGTTAAATGGGTTGATAGCAGTACCTTCCTAATAGCTTTGGAATGTCCTCTGTGGTTCATTTGGGCGATGGTGATATTTCACAGCCTCCTTTCCTTCCCCAGCCCTGACTTCACAAGAAGGACTTGCACCGAAGTGCAGGGAGTAAGTAACCCCTTGGCTCCTGGCCCAGGGCCCCACGTGAGTAGGACTTGGCATTCTTCTTCTGTAAAAGATATTCACATAAATGGGAGAAAAGGTAGGTTGTGTATTTATTTGGTTGTGAGCGATGCCAGTAATTAAGCCTTAGTTGTTAAGTTCCAGTCTAGGGGCTTTGTACAAATTACATTTAGAGTGGCCCTATGAAAAGTGTATTTACTGTTCAGGAATAGTAATACTTTTAAAAAATTACTTTAAAATTTTTTATTAATCTATTTTTTAAAATAAACGTATAGCAGAACTAGCTTTTATGAGAAAACTGTATTTCCATATACATATTTAATGAGAAGAGTAGCGATGTTTTACATTTTTGCAAATCTCTGATTCTTGACTTTTTATAAGAAAAATAGCTGGATTTTCATATCCTCTTCTGTGCTATCTGTTGTGAGATATTGTTTTGGTTGAAGTAATGAAGAAAATCCAGCCTCCCACAGTTATAGTTAGGAAAGAAAGGATTATTTTAATAGACTTTACAGATAATATTCTCCTTTGATACTGCACCCAAGATCCACAAGTGGTAGTTTCTTAAGGTTATTGCAATGTGGAATCTGAAACCATATCAGAGTACTTTTTTTTTAAAATTAATTAATTAATTAATTAATTTATTTTTGGCTGTGTTGGGTCTTCGTTTCTGTGCGAGGGCTTTCTCTAGTTGCGGCGAGCGGGGGCCGCTCTTCATCACGGTGCACGGGCCTCTCACTGTCGCGGCCTCTCTTGTTGCGGAGCACAGGCTCCAGACGCGCAGGCTAAATAGTTGTGGCTCACGGGCTTAGTTGCTCCGCGGCATGTGGGATCCTCCCAGACCAGGGCTCGAACCCGTGTCCCCTGCATTGGCAGGCAGACTCTCAACAACTGCGCCACCAAGGAAGCCCCCAGAGTACTTTTTGTACTACATTACATTACAACCCTTTGGTCCGTTTTGTATTTTGTGTACTTTGAGTCTTTTATCCATTAATGGTTTTATGAAATTATGCATCGCTCATTTGGAAAATATTAATGGCCGAGTTTTACAGATATTTCAAATATTGACACATTTGATTTTACAAGATTTTAAAAAATCATATTTGTCAATACCATCACCGGTCTCATCAGAAAAGTCCTGTCTCTAAAGACCTTAAGTCTGTCAAGCTCTCAGTGATACAAGTTTTCCAAAATTCTGATACTTTGCTGCCAGTAATTTTCTTTGAATTGACAGGCTTGTTTTGCTCATTTCCAAAAGTTCTGCCAGATACCTAGATCTGAGCAACCATAGTTTGTCAGTTGTTCTTTCAAGAAAAGGGATGTTCTCCAGAAAGAAATGCCTAGTATTCCTGGTGACTCCAAGAATGGCCACAGCTGCCTTTTCTTGGGACAACCATTGTTGTCAGTAAGCATATGCAGTAAGCATAAGCATATGCAGTAAGTAAGCATAAATTTTACTGCAGACTATCACAAGGACGTATACCCCAGGACTGAGATGCAGTAAAATTAATAACTTTTTTTTTTAATTAATAACTTTTACTGTTTCATCAAGAACTTTCTTAAGTGAAACTATCACTGTTTTTACTATGAGTGAAAAGCAATAAAGAATACAGTGACTGCTTACATTTTTGGTGTCACTGCTGTGATTTATGCCAAGGTGCTAGCGATTTTCAACAACATTCTTTTGCACCATCATTGTGATTACAGACAGCGAAAAAGACAACCAGTGCCTTGGTATTATTAGGAAAATAGTTTTGACCCTACGGACTCTCTGAAGGGGTCTCTGGGACCCACAGGAGTCCACAGGCTATCCCTTGAGAACTGCTGCTTTATTTCTTGGAGCATCTGCCAACTTCTTCAGAATATTCAAAAGTTGACATATATTTATTGATAATATTTTCATGGTCTAAGACACATGTCTTTAGAAACAAACCAGCACTAATGTGTGGTCCTATATGTATCATATGGTAACTTTAATCATAATGATGATAATTATTAGCATCTATTGGGCACTTATTAACAGGCAGAGACTCCAATGCTTTGCACGTATCAATTTGCGTATTCCTCATAAGACCCTATTGTTTTACAGATGAGGGAACAGAGGCACAGAGAGGTTCCTTGAACAGTGGCTTATGCTGAGGGTCACACAGTCAGGAAATGGCAGAGCCAGAGTTAAGTCCCAGCAGCCTGGTTCCATTGCCTGGGCTCTTGGCCAGCACATTCTGCTTTCATTAGGATGTCAAGTAGGCTTAGAAGTTTTTGAGGATGAGGTCAAAACCAGGAGAAAACATATTGAAGCAGAGGATATTTAAACTGAGAATAATTAAAGTCTAAAAGCTAGATGAGCAGGAAGGGGCCATGGTAGAAGAGGAACAGCCCAAGGAGAGGCCTGGAGGCTTTTGTGGGAAAGCAAGTGGAATACTAAGGCCAGAAATTTCGTGTGGTGAGAGGGAGAGAAAAGGTCTGACCTGGAAAGTTTCTGTGAATTGTGTGTTTATTTTAAAGGCACAGGGGAGCCATGGAGGTATGTCATGCAAGAACATAACCACATTTCCATCTTAGGCAGAACCCTGACAGCGAGAAGGAGAGCTAATTGATTAGGGATAATATTCTGAGCACTTAAGGCTCAGACTCCAGATCCAGACCGCTAGTTTTGAGCTCTAACACTTACTCAGTGACCTTGGGCAAGTTACTTAATCTCTCTGTGCCTCAGGGTCAAAGATGTAAAATACAGACAATATCATTACATATTTCATGAGGTTATTGTATGGGTTAAAAGAGACTATATATCATCGGTTGGATTATATATAAGTGCTAGAGTGTGGCAAAAACTAAATATATGTAAGACATTTTATTTTGTAATATCAAGCATGACAAAAGCAAGAAGTTTTCAGAAGGAATACGTAGAGCACATAGAGATATTTCAAGGTATCCTCTTCTCTCTCACCCCCTTCACTTTGAAACTTCGATGCTATCTTACCTTTGAACAAACATCAATATTCTATACGAAGGCTTCTTTTATTTTTTTAATTGAAGTATAGTTGACTTGCAATGTTGCGTTAGTTTCTGCTGTACAGCAAAGTGATTCAGTTATACATACATACATATATACATTCTTTTTCATATTCTTTTCTATTATGGTTTATCACAGGATATTGAACATAGTTCCCTGTGCTATACAGTAGGACCTTGTTGTTTATCCATTCTATATATAATAGTTTGCAAGTGCTAATCCCAAACTCCCAATCCATCCCTCCCCATTGGCAACCACAAGTCTGTTCTCTCTGTGAGTCTGTCTCTGTAGATCATGTGTGTCATATTTTAGATTTCACATATAAGTGATATATGGTATTTGTCTTCTCTGTCTGACTTACTTCACTTAGTATGTTAATCTCTAAGTCCATCTGTGTTGCTGCAAATGGCATTATTTCATTCTTTTTTATGGCTGAGTAATATTCCGCTGTATATATATGTACTACATCTTCTTTATCTGTTCATCTGTTGATGGACATTTAGGTTGTTTCCATGTCTTGCCTATTGAAGACTACTTTTTAAATATCTGCTTGGGAATTCCCCGGCGGTCCAGTGGTTAGGACTCTGCGCTTTCACTGCCGAGGGCCCGGGTTTAATCCCTGGTTGGGGAACTAAGATCCCGCAAGCTGCACAGCACGGCCAAAAAAAAAAAAAAAATCTGTTTAACATGATTCCTTTATCCTTTGAATTCAGAATGTTTCGGCACAGGGAGGGGCTTATAAGAATTGCCTCTATTTTTTTTTTTTAAAGTTGATCTGGTAGATCTAAAATCAGGTCTGCCTTTCCACTCTGGGTATTTGCCTCCAGTGGCACTAAGAAACCATGATGCTTCTCTTTCTTCTTAGAGATTGCTCCACTGGTATCTATAATGGAGAGAAGAGGGAAGGTGGAAGTCAGGAGGCCTGGATGCTGGGCTCAGCTCCCTTCCTGGCTCACTGGGAGCCCTTGGGAAGTTAGTTCCCTTACTCCTAGTGAGGCAGGTTGTGTAAGGGCTGGGAGCAAGGACTCAGGCCACAAATCATCTGGGTTCATCACCTAGTGCAGTGGTTCTCAGCCCTGACTGCATCCTGAAATCACCTGGGGAGCTTTCCAAAATTACGGATGCCTTGACAGATTCTAATTTAGTTTTAGCAGGGCCTAAGCATTTTTTAAAGCTCTCCTGCAATGTTAACATGCTGCCAGGGTCGAGAGCTACTATCTGGGAAGTTAAGGCTTGGAGTGAAAATCCTGGTTTTTCTGTTGGCTACTGGATTATCAGGAAGAAGCTACTTAACTCTGTGTCTTAATTTCCTTATTGTCCCTATCTCTGTCTTAACTGTTGTGAAGATTAAATCAGATATTACATGTAAAGTGCTTAAATTAGTGCCTTAATATGCATAAGTCCTCAATAGATGTCAGCTGCTGTAATTATTAATGGCAGAATTTTGTTAATGCCTACATTTCATTATGGGATGGAGACCACCAGGAGTCAGTTGGGTATGGGGAGGATTTCTTATTTTACATTGAATGATGAATATGGCCATCCAATGTAAAGTAACCAATTTTATATTGATGGGCTGACATTTGAGTGGGGAACTTGAAGGAAGGGAAGGGTCATCCATACGAGGGTTCCAGACACATTGTAAATCCATTTCCAGGGTTGGCTTTCAGAGTTTGCGTTTTGCCCTGTTCTCCTCATTCTCCCAGGCTCTGTCTCTGTTGTAAAAGATTAGCTTCCAGGTTTTTACTCTTTTTTTCCCAGAATTTATGGAGCTCTGAATTACTGCTAGGTTTTAAAACCACATATATTACCACATCAGCTTTCTTTCCTCTTAATTCTCATGGACGAAATATCCCAGCAAGAGCTGAAGGACCACTCTCTGCTTTCACACTGCATTCCAGGCAGTGGGTGATAAAGATACTTTTCTCCCAAGCTTGCGAGTTATTCCAACCATTCCAAGGCCTCACAGCCCCTCAGACATTAGCATAACTCTCCAGTGTGATGTTCTAAGGCAAAAATGACTTTAAACTCTGTCTGAAAAATCCCCTGCTAATCCCATCTGTGAACATTTTGTTAACTATTTCGAGTAGGGCCCTGATGTCCAGGTGTGTAGGTTGGGCGGCGTGGCCCTGATTCTGAAACATTCAGCCCGGCAGAGTTATGTAGAGCCTGTTCATCAAGACCCTGCCACGACAACAGAAGAGACAACTTTTTTTTTTTGAAGTATAGTTGATTTACAATGTTGCGTTAATTACTGCTGTGCAGTAGTACCTATATATACATTCTTTTTTAAAATATTCTTTTCCATTATGGTTTATCATAGGATATTGAATATAGTTCTCTGTGCTATACAGTAAGATCTCATTTATCCATTCTATATATAAAAGCTTACATCTGCTAACCCCAGCCTCTCACTCCGTCCCTCCCCCAACCCCCTCCCCCTTGGCAACCACCAGTCTGTTCCAGAAGAGACAACTTTTTTTTTTTAAAAAGATTTAATTTTATTTATTTTGGGCTGCATTGGGTCTTCATTGCTGCACACGGGCTTTCTCTAGTCGTGGCAAGCGGGGGCTACTCTTTGTTGCGGTGCACGGCCTTCTCCTTGCAGTGGCTTCTCTTGTTGCGGAGCATGGGCTCTAGGCACGCGGGCTTCAGTAGTTGTGGCACACGGGCTCATTAGTTGTGGCTCGCGGGCTCTAGAGCACAGGCTCAGTAGTTGTGGCTCATGGGCTTAGTTGCTCCGTGGCACGTGGGATCTTCCTGGACCAGGGCTCGAACCCGTGTCCCCTGCATTGGCAGGCAGATTCTTATCCACTGCACCACTGGGAAAGTCCCCAGGAGAGACAACTTTTAATTGACTGTTCTTACAGGGAGGGAAGTGAAGTTCTCAAAACAATTCCTCTGAAGTCATGTAACAGTGAATTGAAAAATTGAAAAAAAAATCTCAAACGTTTAGATGTCTGTCTAAATTTAGAAACTTAGGAATCATAGTAACGATAAACAGTTTAGAAATTTCTAAACCTAAAATTATTTTGGAGGTTATCAAGAACTCAAAATAGTTGTGAGACAACTCGTAGTCAATATCAATCTAGAAAAATAATATTAGGTGTCCAGAAATCTAGGTTGTGCAGAAATTTCCAGACATGTTTTAAATATCTAGATTTTAAACTTCTAGTTTTAAATATTGAATATTTAGACTATATAACATAAGCCCAAATGTGCTAGAGTATTGACTATGTTATTAGTTTTCCTTAAAATTTCCACTTAATGCAACTACATCATTTATTATGTAAGATTCTACACAGACTTTAGTGAAACTCAGTTAAAAAAAAAAAGCAACAAGTTATCAGTATGTATCAAACCCAAAACCTCTCTCAGTCTAAAACTGACACACATAATACTTAATTCTCCCTTGTGATTAATCTTTTCTATAACACAAACTCTTCTAAACTCTGCCTCAAAGTATTCTCCATGAAGAAGCACAACCTCTAAATACATGGTATTTCCATCTGCTTTTCTCATTATAATTCCATTACCATAAGGAGTGAATTCTTTTGCCAAAACTTGTGAAGTTTCAGTCTTCATTGAGGTGGAATTTTTTGGTTGGTTTTTTTTCATTTGTTTGTTTTGGTTTTTAGTTGTTTGTTAGTGTTGTCTTTTTTGTCACTTTGCAGCCAACTGATTTCTAATTTGGTCTTCAATGGGTCTCACTTAATGCCGAGTGGAGCCTAGTGGACCACTTATTGGTTTCTGAAGCCTTGTAAATCAGAGAACATGTTACATGGTGAAAAACGTAAGCTGAACCTTCCCAGAGTTTATTAAAGCTTCCTTTTGTGTCCTAAGTGTGAAATCTTGAAATCTCTGAACAAGGCAGTCACTTGTCCACATTTCTGAATTCTCTGTCCTCATAGGAAGCAACAAAGAAAGTGAGGTGTAAACGAAGAGCTTTCCTCCTAGCAATTCTAGCAACAGATTGCCAGTGATTTAACCAGGTGTCAGAAGTCTATGATAGATTGTTCTCATTTCCAGAAACGAGGCAATTCCTCCTGTAAGTATAGGCAGGAGCACTAGCTCAGTTTTCTGAAGACAAAAATTATATCTTGAACCATAAAGGGGGTGGTTCCAATAATGTAAAAAATGCAGCTTCCCTCCTCATGAGGCTCGCATTCTTGGGGGAAAACATATTTGACCAAAGCACAGGGTAATCAGAGTAGATGTCAGCAAGTTCCCATGAAAAAAGAACCACGAAGTATGATTGGTGTGTTGGCAGCTTGGTTGTATCTTAGACCACTATGACATTCAGAGAGTTTGCAAAAGAGAGAAATCTCATTACTCCAGTAATTATGGGAAAGCCAGAATGAAGCTATTAACCAGTGATCAACGTAGAATAATTCACACAGCAAAGAAAAGCTGCCAGTGTCCTGCGTGTGCAAAAGCCTTCAGTAATGTCTCCGACTTTCATCTTCATCAGCGAGTCGACTTCAGAAAGACGCTTTACACATGTAATGAATGCGGGAGAGGCTTCTGTTACAGCTCAGCTCATTGTATTTGTTGGAGGCTTCACATGGGAGGAAAATGCTTTAGGTGTGGCAAGGGCTTCTTTCAGAGCTCACAAATATGGGAAAGGCTTCAGCTGTAGATCAGCGCTTAGTGTTCATTGCAAAATCCAGACAGGAGAGAAACGCTATTAACTGTCAGGAGTGCGGTAGGGCCTTTATTCACACCTTGCATCCTCAGGGCCATTAGAGAATCCACACTGAGGAGAAACCCATCAACCCTGATGTATGTGGGAGGAGCTTCCATCGTACACCCGCACAGAATGCTTACTGGAAAGTTTACGTGGGAGAGAAACTGTCCAAATGTGAGGAAAGCAGGAAAGGCTTCATCTGTAGCTCAAATCTTTACATTCATCAGGGGATTCCCCACAGGATAGAAACCCTGTAAATGTGAGGAATCTGGTAAGGGCTCAGCCAGCTCTAACACTCCTAAGCCTATCATAAAATCCACACTGGAGAGCAACCGTGTGTATGCTAAGTACATGATGAGGGCTTCAGTCTTCAAGTCTTCAGGCCCGTCAAGGAGTCCACACTGGAGAGAAACAAGACAAATATGAGCATGTGGGAAGAACTTTGGGAGAAACTCCCATTCTGAAATCCATCTGGTAGTCCATACAGGAGAGAATCCCTATTTTTTAAAAAAGAGCTGCTTCTATCAATTCATATTTTAAAGTTCATCAGAAGGCACCCAATTGAAGGAAACCTTGTAAGCGTGAGGAGTATGGGCAGGGCTTGAAGTTGGAGCTTGTGATGTCAGGTTCAGTTTTCTACTGGTGAGAAACCATACAAATGTGAGGAGTGTGGAAAAGACTTCAGTCATAGCGAAGATCTTAAAATTCATTGTAGGATCCACACAGGACAGAAGCCCTGTAATTGCAAGGACTGTGGAAAGGGCTTCAGTCAGGCCATTCTGGTCCATCAGAGAGACAGCAGTGAAGAGAAAACGTTCAGATGTGAGAAGTAAAGGGTAAAGACTATGTCAGAATCTACAGCCTCAAGCCTGCCAGAGAGCCCATACTCGGGGTTGGGGGCGTGGGGAGAAAACCATAAAATTGTGAGGCGTGTGGGAAAGTCTTCTCTGGATTAATTGGAGGATCCACGTGGAAGAGAAACACTATAAATAGGGGATGTGTACTAAGTGCTTCGGTTACACCTCAAGACTTCAACTTCATCATAGTCTCCACTCTGGAGAGAAACCGTACAAATATGAAAGTGTATACAGTATGGTTTTCAGATGGTTCTTGTGACTTCAGAATCATCAGACTGTTCACACAGGAGAGAAACCTTACCATTATGAGCTATGCGGTCAGCGCTTCAGTTGGAGATCTCACTTTGTAAATCATCACATTTATCCAAGATGAATTTTGAAGAAGTGATGAGAGTGGGAGGAACTTTATCAGAGGATCCACGTAGGGAAACAGTTCTATGAAATGGTATCTGTCAAAGACTTCAGTGAGGTCTAAATTCATCTAATCCTCTGGTCAAATAGAAGAGAAAATATTTTCATTAAAGTCTGTGTTTCAGGGGCTTCCCTGGCGGTCCAGTGGTTAAGACTCTGCGCTTCCACTGCAGGGGACACGGGTTCAGTCCGTGGACGGGGAACTAAGATCCCGCATGCTGCATGGCCAAAAAAAAAAATAAAGTCTGTGTTTCAGCCATAGCTCGACACATTCCAGTGGTTAAGAGCCCGCACAGCAGAGAACCCTCGTAAGTGGTACACTAAGGACGTCAGTCAGAACGGTGGCATTTATCACACATTACTCAGGAGGGAGGCCTTAGAAAGGATGACTATGATCAGGTCCTTAAAAGTGTGATCATAGACATGCCAAGATTGATTTCCACTAGGATGTAAGCTGCATGAGGGCAGAGCTTTTGTTCACTGCTGAAGCCACACAGCCTTACTAAGCATTGCTTAGTGCTTTGTAGGTGTGCTCAGAACTTGTTTGTTTTATGATTAAAGAGAGAAAATGTATATAAAAGGGAGAAAATTATATTAAGTTCATCTGAAAATTTTCATATAAAATATATTCAGAAGAATCCAATGGTCTTAATAAAACTAATTCAAGTAGATAGTCAAAATGCAGAAGACCAATAGTACTACAATTCATCATCTAATTTGGTCTTACACTGGTGTGTGATTGGCTCCTGTTCTCTCCCCAGCCTTTGTTCTTATAGTGAGTGAGAAGATTTCGGGGCTGATCAAGGAAAAAGATAGGACCAGGAAGTGGCAGTGGTACCCAATCAGGTTCATTGGGTTGGTGCTTTGATAAGATCGCATGTGTGAAGGGAAGTCTCAGAGCATGAGACCTTCCAGAGACTACAGTAGGTGGCCACTACCACCACTGAGAAGAGAAAGAGGGCAAGGGAACTTCCGGGGGAGGTGGGGATTGGAGCGGGGTTGGGGGGGGGGCTTACAGGTCTAAGTGATGTCGCTTGGCAGTACAAGGCGGAGCCTTGGGGTCAGAGAACTCCGAAAGGCAGCAGCTGCTTAGGGTCTGTTACAGCTCCAGGGTTTGTTTTAATCTCTGGCTAGCAGATGTTGGATGCAATTTGTCAGAGTGTACAAAATAAGCAGGCTCCAAATGACTTAAAATGTGCTCATTTGGGCTGTATTAAAATAATTGATTACGTGAGGATTTCAGTTTGGCACCAGCAGGCTTTTGAGCTCATGGTCCCAGGCGGCTATAAAGAAGTAAATAACATAGAACAACAAGGTCCTACTGTATAACACAGGGAACTGTATTCAATATCCTGTGATAAACCATAATGGAAAAGAATATGAAAAAGAAGATATATATATATATATATATATATATATATATATATATATATATATATATATATATATATATGAGTCACTTTGCTGTACAGCAGAAATTAACACAACATTGTAAATCAACTATACTTCAATTAAAAAAAAACGTAAGGGGCTTCCCTGGTGGCGCAGTGGTTGAGAATCTGCCTGCCAATGCAGGGGACACGGGTTCGAGCCCTGGTCTGGGAAAATCCCACATGCGGCGGAGCAGCTGGGCCCGTGAGCCACAACTACCGAGCCTGCGCGTCTGGAGCCTGTGCTCCGCAACGGGAGAGGCCGCGATAGTGAGAGGCCCGCGCACCGCGATGAAGAGTGGCCCCCGCTTGCCGCAGCTGGGGAAGGCCCTCGCACAGAAACGAAGACCCAGCACGGCCATAAAAATTAATTAATTAATTAATTAATTTTTTAAAAAAAGAATAAACTCAAAATTAAAAAAAAAAAGTAAACAACATAGGGCCAATAAACAGGGGCTATCGTTGGCTAATTTACAAAACAGTTCTCAAATTGGGTTCTTAGTATTTGGGACTCTGTTTCATATTCCATCTCTTGTAAACAATCTGAATTCAGCTATCCTTTATGATTTTTGTGATGGTATAGCCTGGCTAAAAAATTACTTTTGTTAATCTTTCACTAACTGAATACTCCGTAACACTTAAATCTTTTGACCCCACTAGAGTGTTAAAGTAGAATTTTTCTGTAACACTTAGAAAGTGTCAAAAGTAGTTGCTAATGACAAAAGTTGTCACAGTAAACTTTTAAAGTGATTAGTTTTTTTATTCTTCATCTTTTCATTGAGGCTCTGATGTGATTATATTCAGAGTGCTATAGCATTTCTCCCATCAACATTTGTTAGGTAGGGCTGTGTTGGATTTGAAGAATATTAATTTTGTCAAGTTCCCTATCCAAAGTTCCCCCTCCTAATCCTCAAGAAAAAAAAATGTTTTTTTAATTGTTGCATGTGGTCATTTTATTTTCAGATGTTTTCATTATTGGTGTAGGCTTGACATTCTTACACAGTTTTCTCTATGGGTAGCTGTAAAAAAATGTATAAATTTCAGAGAGGAGTTAGTATATTTTGAAATGTTTAATGTGTATCTCTCTTCGATCTGCAAATCTTAGAACAGGAATTTAAATTTAAATTAGGAAATTTAAAGCATAGAAAAGATAAGTACCATGAATGATGTCACTAAGTTTTCAACAAATGGATATAACGAGTGTTCCTCAATAAGAATTTGAGTAAGATTTGATATGCTTTGATATGCTTTTAATAACATGGAGCTGTTAAAATGATGGCACAAACATGACGGGACATAATCGGCTTTACGGAAAATAGGTTCTGTCTACAGATTAATATCAAAAACATATGAACATATGTACGTGTGTATATGTGCATCAGATAGCATGTGAAGGACACCTTGTATAAACAACAACTTGTTCTGATAAGGAGGATTTTATGGAATGTTTCTTCTACTTTTTAGATTTTGCAGTGAATGTCAGTTTACTCAAGCAATAAATCTATGTAAGATGGGATATCTGAAATGATCAAGTAAACTCACCCACACTCTTTCAAGTGAGGTTATCCCCCCTTAGAGCTACAGAGCTGTGTTCTTATGGCTGCCTCTCCTCCTGGGGAGAATCTCACCACTGCCTAGAATCGGGGGCTGGGACAGTGACCCGCTTCTCATGGAGTGCGACCTCTGCTGGATGAGCAGGATACTGCACTGGTCTTATTTGCCAGCCTCTCCTGGTTGATAAAACGATGTTCTGGAGTTGCTGCTTCCTGATGATATGGAAATAACTGGAACCAGCACAGAACCAGAGGGCACCTTGGTTCCACCGAGGTCATGAGGCTGCTCATTCTCTTTAGGCTTATAGCTCTTAGGAGCGACAGCATTTGCTGCTTAGCAATTCTGTTCCATTTTGAGTATTTTCCTCCTGTGGGGCAATACTGTCTGAATTCATGCTCATCCTTCCTTTTGCCCTGACAAGTAAGTGATGTCTAGCTTCAGTACAGAACTGTTGGCTTGCTATTCTAAGTAGAAAGTGCTTCTACTTACTTCTGTGTTCCTGTTTTGTAGAGGAAAAGTTCAATATCAATGGATTCTTTTGCTTTTATGAGTAGCTTGTTCTTTCTGCTTGGAGGGTTCTAAGATTTTCACTTTAATCTTAGAATTCCAGAATTCTGCCAAGATGGGAATTTTTCCTTTTCTCGTCAATCCAGGCATGACCTTTGGTAGCCTTATCAGTCTGCAGCGTTGTTTCTTCAGATCAAGAAAATGTTCGTTCATTATCTAGTTCATTATTTTCTTGGCCTCTGTTGTTTCCTTCTCCAATTTTCAGAGTTCCTTTTACTCACATGATAGATTTCCAGGATATACGTTTCATATCTCCTCTCTTCCCATCACTGATTTCCAACTGATGGTATTTCTGTGCTGTATTTTGAGAAATTTCTTTCACTTAGTCTTTGAGATTACTATCTTTGCCCTTATCATTGGTAATCCTCCCCTTAAATTCATCTACTGAGACTTTTAATTGGTAAATTGGAGATGGGACTTAGATGAGTGTGTGGGCCCTTGCTCATGCACTTATGCACACATACCATGCTGAACTTCAGTTTCCTGAAATAATCCTATTATCATTTTTTTTAAATTCAAGTTTCATCCCTCTCCTCTTGCAGCTCAGTTTCTGCAGGTGTGTGTTTTTTGTTCCAGTTAGTCTTCTGGCTTGGTTATTGGGACATCCTAGGTGACAGTGGACATCTAGGTACTAGAAAATAGAATTATATCAATCCCCATTAGTGCGGTGACCCTATCTCCCAGTTGTCTGTATAATAGTGCCAAATTATATCTGTTGCCTTAGTGTAATTAGGAACTGTACCCGTTTTCACTTTCAAAAATGTCCCAATTTAGGGAATTCCCTGGCCGTCCAGTGGTTAGGACTCGGCACTTTCACTGCCGGTCACTAAGATCGTGCAAGCCGCGTGGCCAAAAAAATAAAATAAGACCACTGTTTTTCACATATTTGCTGTTTTTTTTTTTTTTTCCTATTCAAAGGTGTTTTACCCAGGATTTGTATTGGCTTCATTTGGTCTTTGTTCAGATGTTTCCAGTTCTACCTATGAAGTGGTCTCTTTGTCGAAAGAGATGAACTTAAATCTAATCAGTAAGCTGGGATGAAGTGAGAGAGTGGCATGGACATATATACACTACGAAATGTAAAATAGATAGCTAGTGGGAAGCAGCCGCATAGCACAGGGAGATCAGCTCGGTGCTTTGTGTCCACCTAGAGAGGTGGGATAGGGAAAGTGGGAGGGAGACGCAAGAGGGAGGAGATATGGGGATATATGTATATGTATAGCTGATTCACTTTGTTATACAGCAGAAATGAACACACCATTGTAAAGCAATTATACTCCAGTAAAGATGTTAAAAAAAAATTAGGACATTTCTTATCAGGCCATTTAATAAATATTTTTCAAAATGTGAACTGCCAAAAAAAAGTCTAATCAGGCCTTTAGATTTAAATTTTACTTGATAGGAAACACATAGGCTAGAAGAAGAAATTATTTAATGACACAAAAAATGAACAATGGAGTGAAACTGAGCAGGACCCTCTGGGGTCCTCCTGGGCACAAATGCCTTTCTGTCATCCCCATCCCCCCCTACTTTTGTCAATTTTGGAAAACTTTCATAATAAAAAGCTACAAAATATATTCCCTGCCTAGGAGAAAAACCATGGTTTCCTGGTTCACTTGGCTTATTTACTCACCAGACACTATTTATATCAGGAGCAGAATAGAAATATGTACTGAAATGTCTGAAGCCAAATGAATTAGAAAACAATTGAGGATTTTATATATGCACACATCACAATATTTTTTTACATTCCCTGCAATGGAGCTGCTTTTGTTTGCCATAACAACCACTATTTTTTTTTAAATGAAGTTCAAGATACTTCGCTTTTACAGCCTAATCGATGTGGGTATAGACTTTTTGCAAATTCTTAGCATATTGGAATGAACCGCTCATTCCACAGAACGCTCTCAAGAGCCCTTAGGTGCCTTGCTGAATAAAGGAAGCAAAGGAGTCAAAACACTTTATTCCAACCTCTCCCCTCCCCCCAAGGCAGCTTGGAAACTGAAGACTGAGACTTCCTACCTACCTACCTTCCCTCCCACAACTTACTGTGTACATTAACATAACTGGTCAGTTTTACTAGCATGCCTTTACTATTCCAGAAGATTCCTGCCCAAACAAATTGCTTGATTGTTCATTAAAGGAACTTCCACAAGCACCCATCAACTCTTCCATCTCTTTAAAGAACATCAGCAGTTTGCACCTGTAGGCTCCTCGCCTACAAAAATCCTTGCTCTTCCCACCAATCCTGGACTGCAGCATCATGACCGCCATGCAGTCCCATTCGTCTTTTGCACTGAAAGACCCCGCCTTAAACCAAACTTCCAGTTCTCAGTGACTTCCAGCCTTGTCTTCCTGGCTCCGCGGACAGTGTCAAGGTGCGGAAGCTCTGTGGAAATGGTGTCACCACGTAGCAATAAACTACGTTTTTGTCTCATTACAAGGCTTATTGCTGATATTTGGGGAGTCAGCATTGAAAACAAGTTTGAAATCCAGTGTTCCTTAAGTTCTGTGTTAGGCAGTTCAGCCTAGGTCACTTTCACGTTTCCCACTTTTTAGTCTACCCTTTGCCTCCCCTAAAAATGTTAGGTTTTAACTTACTTTCGTAATACAAGCCTCTCTTTTCTCTCTTATACGGCCGCATTTTTTAAAAATTCGCAATTGGTACCCGAAAAACTATCTGCTTACGTTATTTTCTCATGAGCTTTAAGAAATGAGTAAAACAAAAGGAATCTGACAGTTCCGCCAACAGTGACTAAATCCGAGCCCGCTCCACAGTCAAAACCCGAGACAGCTGGTGGGAAGAGCGGTTCTGCGAACTTCATTCTGGGAAATGTAGTCCAGGAGGTTCGTGAAATCCGAGACGCTTCCCCCTGGGGATTCTGGGAAGTGTAGTCCGGGAACTGTGTGTAGCCCGAGGCGCTTCCGCTCCGGGAAGGCGAGGTCGGGGCCGAGATTACTCCCAGGGCGGTGAGTTAACCCAGCGTCCCTGTGATCCCTCCGAGCCTTCTCGGCCTCTGCGTGGGGCCACCCGGTCCTCGCTCCTGGGGCAGGGAAGCCGCGGCGAGCGGCGGAGGGCGGGAGGGGGCAGCGGCGGCGGTGTGCATCCCCTCGGCGAACCTCCCGCGTCGGGGGCGGGCTCGCGTCCTACATTGAGTTTGACGGTCTCCCGCGCTCTCTGCTCCCCCAGCCCTCCTACCGCAACTATGGGCCAGCTCTGTCTGTTTCTTGCGGTAAATTATTGAGCAGGTTGCTTAATCTCTCTCTGCCTCAGTTTCTTGCAGTTAGTTCCTTCCCAATGATGTTCTTTTGAGGATTAAGTGAGATTATATTTTAAAAGCTTAAAAACAGTGCCTAGTGCATGGTAAAATGTTGGATGTTACCATAAATTCAATGATAATACTCAGGCGCCCTGTTGTTGGGAAGCTCCTGCGAGCCCGGGATGGGGTCGGAGCTCCAGCTGCAGACCCATTGTCCCTTCCCTGATCACTGACGTGGGTTTGTTCTTGGATTCCTGGATTCTTTCTGGACGCTTGTTTAGGAAGGAGAGTTATCTTCAGCTGGATCCTGGGAAAAGTCCTCTGTGGTTTATCCCAGACAGAGAAATGATTGTGGTCACGGCTTTGCACAGTGCCTGCGATGTAGCCAGGCTTAAGTTAAAAATGTTCAGTATTGTATAACAACCCCGTATTGTTAATTGAAATGCAACACGATTTCTTAGTCTTAGGTTTTTATTAATCATTGTTTACCTTCATGCATATGCGAGAAGAAACTTTGTTCTTTCAGCTTAGTAACACGTGCAAGTGGTTACACCTATTAAGGGAAAAAAAAAATCCATGGTAATTTAACGTTCATTAACAACAGCACAAATCATCTGTGAGCCCACCAGTTAGAATTAGGCTTTTTTTGGAGAGTAAGGGTAAGTAAAGGGACAGTCATCATCTCTGAATTCTGTGTTTCCTAAGATTCATCTTCTGTAAAGCAGATTCGCAAAGGCAGTTTTATGAATCTTAAGAGCACCTGCTTGTCTGAAGCTGCAGGAGGGAATTCTGGCATTATTATACCCATTTACAGGTAGACTGGACTGAGGCACAGAGAGATTAATAACTTGCTCAAGGTTTATGCGACTAGTAAGTAGAACGTGATAAGTAGAAACACCAGAATTTGAACCCAGGCATTTTGGCCCTGATGTCGAAAGCTCAGCTTCTCTGTACACGGGTGTGGAATTGAATCTTGGAGACAGAATTTTGGGTGAAGTAGAAAAGGATAGCTTCATTACTTTGCCAGGCAAAGGGGGACATGGTGGGCTCCTGCCTCGAAAAACTGTGTCCCCACTTGGAGAGGATAGTGGGAAGTTTTATAGTAATTGTTCCAGAAGGGCGTGATCAGCTCGTGGACATTCTCCTGATGGGTTGGTGGTGAGGTAAGTAGGAGTCGGCATCATCAACCTTCAGGTTTCGACTGGACTGGGGTCTACATGCTTGTGGGCACCATACCATCGTTAACTTCTCCCACCTGGAGGGGGTTTCAGTATCTGCAAAACAGCTCAAAGATATTGTTGTGTGTATCCATTGGTGGGGAACCAGGACCTTGCCCCAAGGCTGCATTATTGTTTCTCTCGACTGTTTGTTTCTCCCTTTTCTCACATCCCCTCCCTTCCCTAATGAACAGCTGCTTGAATCTGCCTGTTGGAACTCAGGGTCATGGAGGCTGAATGAAGGCAGTTTCTTGTAGTCAAAGAAATGGGGGACACAGAGAGGCTTTGTGCCCAGGAGCCCCACAGGGCCCTGCTCGGTATCAGCCCCATTAAGTTGTTGGTACTTCCTGTCTGCCTCTCATTTCCTCTAATAGCCAGCCTCGGGAATACTCTGGGAGCTACAAGAAACATGTGGGTAAGGGCTGTTTATGGATTGTTCATGAACTAAGGCAGCTGGCCGAGGAGGCCCAGGGGAAGCTGGAATCCAGCCCCTGTTCTCACTGGGTTATGTTGTCACTGCATTTGCCTAGAGAAGGGGGCCCCTCTTCCAGATCACATGAAGTACCACGTGGGCTAGCGCTGTTCCCGGCGTCTCTCTCATGATGGCTTTCTTTCCCTTCCCCAGTTTTGCCTTCCCAGAACTCGGCCTTTCCCCAGCAGGAAGAGGAAGAAAATGACCAAATTCCAGGTAAGTCAGGTTTGCTTTTCTGTTTCTTAAAATGACATCTCATTTCACAAAGACTGGACATATTTTTCTCCTGCTCGGGAAGGGTGAAGGGAGCCAAAGTCACTTGAGGAATTGTTGTATGGCGGCCCCTTGCTTTTTGTTTATTTCCACATAAGGATGTGAAAATTAATAGATAATTTTTAAAACTAAAAATGTTCCCATAATCAATTATACTCCAATATAAAACAAAAAGTTAAAAAAAATAAAATAAAAAATGAATTCATTACCCAAAAAAAAAAAGTTCCCACATTATAAACATGTTTACAAATCAGTTTTCACTTCCTCACATTCCTTTTCATTAGTGTTTACGTGTGTTGATTTGTAATCACAGTTTTCAATACCATTTTGGATTTTTATTTTTTTAATTTATTTAATTTTGCTTTTTGGCTGCGTTGGGTCTTCGTTGCTGTGCGTGAGCTTTCTCTAGTTGTGGCGAGCGGGGGCTGCTCTTCGTGGTGGTGCGCGGGCTTCTCATTGCGGTGGCTTCTCTTGTTGTGGAGCACGGGCTGTAGGCGTGCAGGCTCAGTGGTTGTGGTGCACGGGCTCAGTAGTTGTGGCTCACGGGCTCTAGAGTGCAGGCTCAGTAGTTGTGTACACGGGCTTAGTTGCTCCGCGGCTTGTGGGATCTTCCTGGACTAGGGCTTGAACCCATGTCCCCTGCCTTGGCAGGCGGATTCTTAACCACTGTGCCACCAGGGAAGCCCCACATTTTGGATTTTTAAAATTGTATAGCTCCCACAACTTAAATGGTCACATCATTTTCCATAGTTTACCTAGTATTTTTTTCTATTGTCCATATTTATGTGGTTTATGAATTTTCCCATTTTAAGATGTTTGCAGTGACCGTTTTCCTACATACAACCTTTCTTCCCAAACAGGAATTCTGAGAGCTCTGCCATTTTCTTCCTAAAAGTTTGGGAACTCAATTGTTTTCTCACGGGGAGCCTCACGTTTTGTGGCTGGAATGTCTAAAGCGTGGTTTCGGGCCACAATGTCCAGCTGCTGCTGAACTAAGAGAAAATATTTTGTTTTCAAACAAGAACTAGATTCTTTAATTCTAAGTCACACCACGGATGTATTATAAAAGTATTATAAAAGTTTTGTTCACTGCCATGTTAGTGTATTTTGAAGAGGTACACACTGATTTTGAAAAGTCTAGTAGCAGCAGGGACTTGCCGGGCATTTACTCCATGGAGCAGCTGTGTAAGGATATAGATGGTCTTATGTGCATTTTAACAGAAACAGATTTTGTGAACTTTCGGATACCTGTGAAAATCCACTCAGTCCTCAGCTGACACTAAAGTCTCCATTGCCCGAGCCAGGACTTGCAGGTGCCCAGTGAGGATGAGTGGAGAGACCCGGAAGAAGGGACTGCTCCACTTGGGGCCCTGCGGCCACGTTGTGTGTATGCCTGGCGTGGCCGGAGGACTCCAAAAATGACACTGCCCTCAGTTTGTTCCTTCTCTAGGTGCCTGTCTCTTCTTTGCCAGATGTGTCAACTGGTTGTTTAATACACATATGCTCAGGACTCCAGTCAGAACAAATGTAGAGATGGGCGAAGTCTTTAGAGAAATAACTTTTGGTTTTTTTTTTTTTGGCTGAGCAGCTTGTGGGATCTTAGTTCCCTGCCCAGGGATCGAACCCGGGACCCTGGCAGTGGAAGCCCCGAGCCCTAACCACTGGCCCGCCAGGAAATTCCCTAGGGAAATAATTTTCATTGTCATAAAGGAAAACACCATATACTAAGGCATGAGACACAGGAAACAGGAGTGAGGGGTGAAGGTGGGGATTTGTACACGCTAGAAAAGGCTTAATAGTCTTCACAGGAATCTTACTGATGCATCAGCTACCTCAATAGGATTATCGACCAGGGCAAATGAACAAGCAATATGTGGGGGGAAAATACTGAAAGAGATGTTTTGATGAAGTTAAATAAATGGAAATTTTTAAAAAGAGCTGTTTTTATCACTTACCAAATTACCCAAGATTTAAGAAGTAAGATAATGTCCGCTTTGGGCCAGAGTATGGACAATCAGGAACACTTTTGATCTGTGACAGGAAGAGTTAATTGGGAAAATTGCCATTTTACTAGCAAAGGTGCATATTTTTTTGACAGTGCAGTTGCAGCTTCTTGGAACTTAGCCTAAGGAAATAACCAGACAAGTTGGCTAAGATCTATGTGAAAATGCGTTTTTTGCAGCATTATTAGTAAGTTTAAAATCTTAAATTATTGTATTGTTTAATTATTTGGAATGGTTAAATGTATATTTTTTTTCACTTTTATGAAATACCATGCAGCCGTGAATAATGATGATAAATAGTAATAGTGATGGCTGACATTTTTTTGAGTATCTAACGTGATACTCCCTGGAGGTCCAGTGGTTAAGACTCCACGCTTCCACTGAATGGGGCATGGGTTCGATCCCTGGTCGGGGAACTAAGATCCTGCATGCTGTGCAGCAAGGTGGGGAAAAAAAAAAAGTGTCAGGTAATATCCTAAACCCTTCGCATATTCTCATTTAATCCCATCAAGTACCCTATGATGCTGTGCCCTTGTACAGATGGGGAAATTGAGGTATTGAGAAGTTAGGTGACTTGTCCAAGGTCACAAAGGTAGTAATGGACAGAGCCTTAGAGTGTGAACTGAGGCAGTCAGTCTCCAAAGCCTGTGCTCTTAAACTTGACACTGAATGCTGCCACAGTTGACAGGTACAGCATGTACCTGAGACAGAGTGAACTACCTGCCTGCCCCCACGGAGGTACCGAAGGCTGGTTAGATTGGCAGTCATTGACAAAATAGTGGTACTGCCCAGTGAGAGAAGGAGATAGGCACTATTATTGTAAATACCGTTGGGACTAAATTAACTCAACATTTCTTACAAAATTTGGCACTTTCAGTGAAATTGTAAAATGCGTGTATGCCTTGATGTAACCGTGACAGTTTTAGAGACACAGCTCTATAAAGGGCACCATATTGCATGTATATAAGGTTTTAAAATTTTTTCCTGTCGTTCCTTCCTCCACCGTCCCCCACCACTCCAGCATCTTTGGTGTGATTGTGGAAGGGGAAGAGGAGACGGTGTCCTGAAAAGGGTGGTTCAGGTCGCTTAGAGTCTGGAACAGCCTCCCATGGGCCTCCTCCACCTTCCCAGTGCTGCCCTTCTCCCAGGGGAGGTTGGTTGTAAGATTGAGGCTACATGTCTTTGGTGTCATAGGAGGCGGTGACCTTCAAGGACGTGGCCGTGACCTTCACGGAGGAGGAGCTGGGGCTGCTGGACTCCGCCCAGAGGAAGCTGTACCGAGAGGTGATGCTGGAGAACTTCCGGAACCTGCTCTCAGTGGGTGAGGACGGACGCCCTCCCTGTGACTTGGCCTCATCCCCCATGGGCAGGGTTTCCCAGCCTCGGTACTCCTGCCTTTTGGGGCCAGATGGTTTCTTTGTCATGGGGACTCTCCTGTGCATTATAGGATGTTTAGTATTATCCCTGGCCTCTGCCCACGACTTCCAGGCTTTGGGACTCCTTAGAGACCAGAGTTTTCCAATCCCTTGGGAGCATAGAGACAAGATGTTTCTAGTCTTTGTTCCAAGGCAAACATTCGTCTTTTGTAACTGCACTATAAGTGAACAGTTGAGCTTGGCTGCACCTGGCTCCTTATTTCATATTATATCTTTTTTTTTTTCATCCCAATCTCCTAATTTATCCCTCTCTCCCCCACTTTCATATCTTTTTTTATTTTTTTAAATTAGTTTTTATTGGAGTATAGTTGCTTTACATATTATGTCTTTTTTAAATTGGTGGGGCATGAAATTAATTTAGTAATAAGTCTTGTAATAATGTAGAAGAAAGTAGCAGTGTCAGAGCTCCTTAGCAAGAACGGCGCACGTCGTAGCAATAACTGCAGCGCTTGCAGTAAATATAGTGAGACTCTGCAGAGGAGGTGATGACACAGGTCATTTAGTCTTTTGTTTCAGTGATTCGTGGGGGTAGTCACGTGTTTCTAATGAGAATGTATTTCTCACAACAGGTCTGATCAAAAATGTTCAATAAACTTTGGGGGAGGGGGTGGGGCCTTCTTCCGTCATGGGATTGGAACCAAAATTGTTCAATACGTTTTCTCCCTTTAATGTTTTCTCAGGGCACCAGTCCTCCAAGCCAGATATGATATCCCAGTTGGAGAGAGAGGAAAAGCTTTGGATGATGGAGGTCCAGACCCAGAGAGGTGGGCATTCAGGTGAGGAGGACCTTGCCGCCAGAGTCCCATTATCCTGCCTCTGTTCTGGATCACCTGTCTCTTCTCTGTACAGCAGGCAAAGAGGCCCTTTGAAAACCTCAGTCACGTCACACTCCTCTACTTCAGGCCCTCCCCTGGCTCCCCATTTCACTCGGAATAAAATCCAGTGTATTTAAGGGGCCCCTGAGGGCCTGTAGTGGTGTCCGTTCACCCAGCCTTAACGGTCTGCATTTTTCTCCTGTCATTTCCCCCTGCCTTGCCCTCTGCCAGCCTCACTGGTTCCTCACATATGAGGATTACGCTTCTGCGTGAGGACCTTTTCCTCTCTTCTCTCTGGCTGGGAGGCTGCTACCCCACAAACCTCCAACCCCTCTCTCTTATTCATTCGTGTCTCTGCTCGGGAGTTCATCTCACCCACGGCCTTCCTTGACCACTCCTTTTAAAATACCGTCTTCGCTCCATCACCTTCATTTGTGTCTAAGTACTACACCTCCAGACTTCCTAGCATATGTATATTTTTTAATTGTGGCAAACCATGCATAACATAAAATTTATCATTTTAATCATTTTTAAGTATACAGTTCAGTGGCGTTAAGTACATTCACACTGTTGTGCAACCATCAACACTATTCATCTCCAGAACTTTTTCATCTTCCCAAACAGAAACTGTCCCCATTAAACAAGTCCTTGTTCTCTCCTTACCCCCAGGCCCTAGTAACCGCTGTTCTACCTTCTGTCTCTCTCTGTCATACAGTATTTGTCCTTTTGTGTCTGGCGTATTTCACTTAGCATGGTATCTTCGAGGTTCGTCCGTGTTACAATGTGTGTCAGAATTTCCTTTTTTAAGGCTGAATAATACCGCATTGTATGTATATAGCACATCTTCTTCATCTGTCGATGGACATTTGGGTTGTTCACAGCCTTTTGGTGATTGTGAATAATGCTGCTGTGAACGTGGGTGTACAGATATCTAAGTCTCTGCTTTTCATTCTTTCGTGTATATACCCTGGGTAGAAATGCTGGATCATGTGGTAATTCTCTTAATTTTTTGAGACACTGCCATACTTTTTTCCATAGTAGCTGCAGCATTTTACATTCGCACCAGGAATGCAGAAGGGTTACAGTTTGTAGCATCCTCGCCAATACTTGTTATTTTTTTGTTTGTTTTTTATAGTAGCCATCCTAATGGGTATGAAGTGGTATCCCATTGTTTTTGATTTGCATTTTTCTAACGATTCGTGATGTTTAGCATCTTTTTATATTCTTATTGGCCACGTGTCTATCTTCTTTGGAGAAATGTCTATGCAAGTCTTTTGCTCGTTTTTGAATCAGGGTGTTTGTTGTTTTTAGGAGTTCTTTGTGTATTTTGAATATCCCTCATCACGTATATGATTTACAAGTATTTTCTCTCATTCTGTGTGTGGCCTTTTTACTTTATGGAGAAGGTCTTTTAATGCACAAAAGTTTTTAATTTTCATGACGTGAAATTTGTCAATTATTTTTGTTGTCGCCTGCGCCTTTGGTGTCATATCTAAGAAACCATTGCCAACTCCAACGTCATGCAGCTTTTACTGTTTTCTTCTAGGGATTTTATAGTTTTAGCTCTTATGTTTAGGTCTGATGCATTTTGAGTTGATTTTTGTATATGGTGTAAGGAGGGGTCCAACCTCATTCTTCTGCACGTGAATATCCAGCTTTCCCAGAGCCATTTGTTGAAAAGATGGTCCTTTCCCCATTGAATGGTCTTGGCCCCCTTGTCCAAAATCATTTGACCATCCATTCAGTGGTTTATTTCTGGGCTCTCTGCTCTGTTCCCTTGGTCTGTTTGTATGTCTGTCTTGATGCCAGTACCACACTGTTTTGATTAGCTTTATAAGTTTTAAAATCAGGGTGTGAGTCCACCAACTTTTTTCTAATTTTTCAAGATTGTTTGTTTTGGCTATTTGGGTTCCCTCGAGATTCCATATGAACTTTAGGATGAGTTTTCCTATTTCTGTGTTGGGATTTTGACAGGGATTGAGTTGAATCTGTAGATCCCTTTGGGTAGCATTGACAAAGTAATATTAGGTCTCCCTGTCCGTGAACATGAGATGTCACTCCATTTTTTTAAATGTCTTTAATTTCTTTTACCAGTGTTTTGTAGCTTTCAGTGTACAAGCCTTTCACCTCCTTGGTTCATTCCTAAGTATTTTATTCTTTTTGACGCTATTGTAAATGGAATTGTTTTATTTCGTTTTCAAATTGTTCACTGTGTATAGAAATGCTATTAATTTTTTTTAATTGAAGTATAGTTTACAATGTTAATTTACTGCTGTAGAGCAAAGTGATTCAGTTATACATGTATGTACATTCTTTTTTGAAAATATTCTTTTCCATTATGGTTTATCACAGGGTACTGAATATATCAATAGTTCTCTGTGCTATATAGTAGGACCTTGCTGTTTACAATTCTATATATAATAGTTTGCATCTGCTAATCCCAACCTCCCACTCCGTCCCTTCCCCACCCCTCCACCTTGGCAACCACCAGTCTGTTCTCCGTGTCTGTCATTCTGTTTCATAGATAGGTTCTTTTTTTTTTTTTTTATAGGTTCATTTGTGTCATTTTTTAGATTCCACATATAAGTGATATCATATGGTATTTGTCTTTCTCCTTCTGACTTACTTAGTATGATAATCTCTAGTTCCATCCACGTTGCTGCAAATGGCATTATTTCGTGTTTTTTTTTTTTTAATTTTATTTATTTATTTATTTATTTATTTATGGCTGTGTTGGGTCTTCGTTTCTGTGCAAGGGCTTTCTCTAGTTGCGGCAAGTGGGGGCCACTCTTCATCGTGGTGCGCGGGCCTTTCACTATCGCGGCCTCTCTTGTTGCGGAGCACAGGCTCCAGACGCGCAGGCTCAGTAGCTGTGGCTCACGGGCCCAGTTGCTCCACGGCACGTGGGATCTTCCCAGACCAGGGCTCGAACCCGTGTCCCCTGCATTGGCAGGCAGATTCTCAACCACTGTGCCACCAGGGAAGCCCCTATTTCGTTCTTTTTTATGGCTGAGTACTGTTCCATTGTATACATATACCACATCTTCTTTATCCAGTCATCTGTTGATGGACATTTAGGTTGTTTCCATGTCTTGGCTATTGTGAATAGTGCTGCTGTGAATATAGGGGTGCATGCATCTTTTTGAATTGTAGTTTTGTCTGGATATATGTGCAGGAGTGGGGTTGCTGGATCATATGGCAACTCTGTTTTTAGTTTTCTGAGGAACTTCCATACTGTTTTCCACAGTGGCTAGAAATGCAACTAATTTTTGTATGTTGACATTGTATCTTGCTACTTTTAATTCATTTACTGGTTTTTAACAGTTTTTTGTGTGTGGAATCCATATTCCCAGCCAGGCAGTCGTCTTCTCTGCCATTTATCTTATCCTCTCTGCCCCTCTCCCCTGATACTTAAACAATCACATGACCTAGGTGAAGTTTTCTGGTAGACATTTCAAATGTGATATTTATAGACGTCACAGATGTGGCTGTGTAGACAAGGAGAATCTGTGTAGGAAAAGAGAAGAAATTACTGAAATGAACCTTTTGCAATTCTGAGTAAGTTTAATTTGTGTAATTTGGTATTACTCTTAACTCATTTATCATAAGTATTAGAAGAAACACCTTGGGAATTCCCCGGCAGTCCAGGGTTAGGTCTCTGCACTTTCTCTGCTGAGGGCCCGGGTTCAATCCCTGGTTGGGGAACTAAGATCCTGCGAGCTGCCCAGCACAGCAAAAAAAAAAAAAAAAAAAAAAAAAAGACGAAGTACCTTATACATTTAATCCTCTCAATAGTCCTGACCACCTGGGTGATTATCTGTTTTTTATGGGATGAAATTTATGCCTTTGAAAATGTCATAGAGCTTGTAAGTGGGTGAGTCAGGCCTTAAAGCCTGTTTGCTCTTAGTAGAGGCGCTGATTTAAACCTGTTAACGTTTTTGTGGACCCCCAAACTGCCAATTTGCCATTTTCCTGCAAGTGCAGCATCTACTGCAGAAGTGGAAGAATTTCAAAAACGTATAAAACGTAGAAAGTTAGTTAATCCTAAAACTGTGTATGTGCTTCATTAAGATAATCACGTAATAAACCACCAACCTGGGGGCATACGTGATGATAAAACAAAAAAATGATCTAATGGGATCCCATGTGTAACCCCACAGTGGAGTTCAGTTTTAACATTCATCATCATGTCTTTTATTGAAAATTGAACTGACGATTTAAAAAGTTAATTCTCTGCTTCTCCGCCCTCCCCACATACACACACCATCTGGATGATCTGGTTTTTCTCCTCTCCATGGCTTTAAACGTTTTATTTTGGAAATATTAAAATGCAAAAGTAATGAAAATAGTATAGCGTAGTCTGTATATTCATACCGTCTCAACGGTTGTCACTTTCTGCTATTCCCGTTTTATGTATCCTCCGACTCCTGTTTTTGCTGGAGTATGTCACATCACCCACAGATACATCAATGTCTGTCCACAGCAAGAACTCACCTCATGCCTATCCTATGATCAGTATGGATGCGGGTATATTTATTTTTACTTTGGGTTATATCCAACGTGGCATTGTTCATTTTGCTGTCAAATTGTTCCTGCTTTGACCATTGGGAGCTCTATTCAGGTTGGCTCCTATACCCTTGTGCCGCGCCCCATCCTTTTGTTTTTGGAGCGTTTCCTTTCCTTCTGGCTCTACAAAGTCCTCCCTGTCATCTTGTATTTTTCTTACCCAGCCTTGGAATCAGCCATCTGCCCAAGGACTCCTGGTTCCTTTTAGTGGAGAATGGTGTAATATCTGTGCACTAATCAAAATGCTTTTTAGTCAAAATGCTTCTTAATCAACCTTATTGAGAAACAACTTACGTAAAGTAAAATTCACCCTTTTTGAAAATTTATAATTTGAGAGTTACAGAAATGGTACATAGATAGTGTAGAAAGTTCCCGCAAATGCCTCACCCGGTTTGCCCATTGTTAACACCTTACCTGACCGTGGTAAATTTGTCAAAACTACAAATTTCACGTTGGTATAATACTTTTTAAAATCTAATTGGCCCTATCAAGCAATTCTTTTTTAATTTTTTAAATTTATTGAAGTAGAGTTGATTTACAATGTTATGTTCATTTCTGCTGTACAGCAGAGTGATTCAGTTATATGTATACATTCTTTTTCATTATGGTCTATCACAGGATACTGAATATAGTTCCCTGTGCTATACAGTAGGACCTTGTTGTTTATCCAGCCTATGTATAATAGTTTGCAGCCGTTCTTGAATAGAGCAGCATTCTACCTAGCAATTAGAAGGGCACCCCAAGGAGCTGTACAAAATGGAAGGTTTCTTATAGGCAGAAAGGGGGTGGGAGAAGGAAGTTGTTAGCAAAAGAAAAGAAATGTGTTAGGCCAGCTCATCGTTTTAGGGAGGCATGCGTCTTATGCAGGTTACCTCACTGGTGCTGATGTGGAGATTTCAGAGTGTCTGTTTAAAGGTCACCTTCCTGAGAGGGGTTGAAACTGCAGTTATTTCTTGGTTTGCTGTCATGGGGGCAGATGACCCCATTTGGGGCTTGTTATTTCTTAACCTTTCCCCCTTTTAATCAAAGTCTCAACTTATCTGAGAGATGTCATCAAAATGTAAGGCATTAATGCCATTCTCTGCTACTGCCCTGTGATTCTTGCAACTTTGTTGATCCCTGACGTGGGGTCCATAGGTCGTGGTTTTATTTAATCCCTGTGACATTCACAGGTCATGGGTTCCAGGTACATAATCCTTAAGTCAGTCACTCTTCTTCCTTTTCCTTTTAAATTTTTTTTAAAATGTATTTATTTTATTTTTGGCTGCATTGGATCTTTGTTGCGGTGCACGGCCTTCTTATTGTGGTGGCTTCTCGTTGTGGAGCACAGGCTCTAGGCGTGTGGGCTTCAGTAGTTTTAGCATGCGGGCTCAGTAGTTGTGGCTCACGGGCTCTAGAGCACAGGCTCAGTAGTTGTGGTGCACGGACTTAGTTGCTCCGCGGCATGTGGGATCTTCCCAGACCAGGGCTTGAACCCGTGTCCCCTGCATTGGCAGGCAGATTCTTAACCACTGCATCACGAGGGAAGCCCCTCTTCTTCCCTTTCTGATGTTCTCATCTTACGGAAATCATTTGCTTGGCAGTCAGCAGCTGTGAACACGCATTTAAAGCTTTTGAGAGAATCCCACGAGCCAGAGTGATTTTTTTTTTTTTATAACTATATGCAGGATAATTCCCTCTGTTTGGATATGCTTGGAACCATGGTCCCCAAGACTCAAACCAGTCAAAATCAAGTAAGTCAAAGAAACGCCATTGAAAGGGTCTTCTTTTTTTTTCTTTTTAAAAAAATTTCTAAATTATTATTTTTTTAACATCTTTATTGGAGTATAATTGCTTTACAATGGTGTGTTAGTTTCTGCTTTATAACAAAGTGAATCAGCTATACATATACGTATATCCCCATATCTCCTCTCTCTTGCGTCTCCCTCCCACCCCCCCCCCCATCCCACCCCTCTAGGTGGTCACAAAGCACTGAGCTGATCTCCCTGTGCTAGGCAGCTGCTTCCCACTAGCTATCTGTTTTACATTTGGTAGTATATGTAAGTCCGTGCCACTCTCTCACTTCGTCCCAGCTTACCCTTCCCCCTCCCCGTGTCCTCAAGTCCATTCTCTACGTCTGCGTCTTTATTCCTGTCCTGCCCCTAGGTTCTTCAGAACCATTTTTTTTTCTTTAGATTCCATATATATGTGTCAGCATACGGTATTTATTTTTTTCTTTCTGACTTACTTCACTCTGTATGACAGTCTCTAGGTCCATCCACCTCACTACAAATAACAATTTCGTTTCTTTTTATGGCTGAGTAATATTCCATCGTATATATGTGCCACATCTTCTTTATCCATTCATCTGTCGATGGACACTTAGGTTGCTTCCATGTCCTGGCTATTGTAAATAGAGCTGCAATGAACATTTTGGTACATGACTCTTTTTGAATTATGGTTTTCTCAGGGTGTATGCCCAGTAGTGGGATTGCTGGGTCATGTGGTAGTTCTATTTTTAGTTTTTTAAGGAACCTCCATACTGTTCTCCATAGTGGCTGTATCAGTTTACATTCCCACCAACAGTGCAAGAGGGTTCCCTTTTCTCCACACCCTCTCCAGCATTTATTGTTTGTAGACTTTTTGATGATGGCCATTCTGACTGGTGTGAGATGATACCTCATTGTAGTTTTGATTTACATTTCTCTAATGATTAGTGATGTTGAGCATCCTTTTCATGTATTTGTTGGCAATCTGTATATCTTCCTTGGAGAACTGTCTGTTCAGGTCTTCGGCCCATTTTTGGATTAGGTTGTTTGCTTTTTTGATCTTGAGCTGCATGAGCTGTTTGTAAATCTTGGAGATTAATCCTTTGTCAGTTGCTTCATTTGCAACTATTTTCTCCCATTCTGAGGGCTGTCTTTTCGTCTTGTTTATGGTTTCCTTTGCTGTGCAAAAGCTTTTAAGTTTCATTAGGTCCCACTTGTTTATTTTTGTTTTTATTTTCATTTCTCTAAGAGGTGGGTCAAAAAGGATCTTGCTGTGATTTATGTCATTGAGTGTTCTGCCTATGTTTTCCTCTAAGAGTTTTATAGTGTCTGGCCTTACATTTAGGTTTTTGATCCATTTTGAGTTTATTTTTGTGTATGGTGTTAGGGAGTGTTCTAATTTAATTCTTTTTTAAAATTATTTTATTTTTGGCTGCATTGGGTCTTTATTACTGTGCGTGGGCTTTCTCTAGTTACGGTGAGCAGGGGCTGCTGTTCGTTGCGGTGCACAGGCTTCTCATTGCGGTGGCTTCTCTTTTTGCGGAGCACAGGCTGTAGGTGCACAGGCTTCAGTAGTTGTGGCTCGTGGCTTCTAGAGCACAGGCTCGGTTGTTATGGCGCAAGGGCTTAGTTGCTCCGCGGCATGTGGTATCTTCCAAGACCAGGGCTCGAACCCATGTCCCCTGCATTGGCAGGCAGATTCTTAACTACTGAGCTACCAAGGAAGCCCCTAATTTCATTCTTTTACATGTAGCTGTCCAGTTTTCCCAGCACCACTTATTGAAGAGGCTGTCTTTTCTCCATTGTATATTCTTCCCTCCTTTATCAAAAATAAGGTGACCATATGAGCATGGGCTTATCTCTGGGCTTTCTATCCTGTTCCATTGATCTATTTTTCTGTTTTTTGTGCCAGTACCATACTGTCTTGATTACTGTAGCTGTGTAGTATAGTCTGAGGTCTGGGAGCCTGATTCCTACAGCTCCGTTTTTCTTTCTCAAGATTGCTTTGGCTATTCGGGGTCTTTTGTGTTTCCATACAAATTGTGAAACTTTTTGTTCTAGTTCTGTGAAAAATGCCATCAGTAGTTTGATAGGGATTGCATTGATCTGTAGATTGCTTTGGGTAGTATAGTCATTTTCACAGTGTTGATTCTTCCAATCCAAGAACATGGTATATCTCTCCATCTGTGTGTATCATCTTTAATTTCTTTCACCAGTGTCTTATAGTTTTCTGCATACAGGTCTTTTGTCTCCTTGGGTAGATTTATTCCTAGGTATTTTACTCTTTTTGTTGCAATGGTAAATGGGAGTGTTTCCTTAATTTCTCTTTCTGATCTTTCCTTGTTAGTGTATAGGAATGCAAGAGATTTCTGTGCATTAATTTTGTATCCTGCTGCTTTACCAAATTCATTGATTAGCCCTAGTAGTTTTCTGGTAGCATCTTTAGGATTCTCTATGTATAGTATCATGTCATCTGCAAACAGTGACAGCTTTACTTCTTTTCCGATTTGGATTCCTTTTTCTTTTTCTTCTCTGATTGCTGTGGCTAAAACTTCCAAAACTATGTTGAATAATAGTGGTGAGAGGGGACAGCCTTGTCTTGTTCTTGATCTTGGAGGAAATGGTTTCAGTTTTTCACCATTGAGAATGATGTTGGCTGTGGGTTTGTCATATATGGCCTCTATTATGTTGAGGTAAGTTCCCTCTATGCCTACTTTCTGGAGGGTTTTTTAAATCATAAATTGGTGTTAAATTTTGTCAGAAGCTTTTTCTGCATCTATTGAGATGATCATATGGTCTTTCTCCTTCAATTTGTTAACATGGTGTATCACATTGATTGATTTGCGTATGTTGAAGAATCCTTGCCTTCCTGGGATAAACCCCACTTGATCATGGTGTGTGATCCTTTTAATGTGCTGTTGGATTCTGTCTGCTAGTATTTTGTTGAGGATTTTTGCGTCTATGTTCATCAGTGATATTGGCCTGTACTTTTCTTTCTTTGAGACATCTTCGTCTGGTTCTGGTATCAGGGTGATGGTGGCCTCGTAGAATGAGTTTGGGAGTGTTCCTCTCTCTGCTACATTTTGGCAGAGTTTGAGAAGGATAGGCGTTAGCTCTTCTCTAAATGTTTGATAGAATTCGCCTGTGAAGACATCTGGTCCTGGGCTTTTGTTTGTTGGAAGATTTTTAATCACAGTCTCAATTTCAATGCTTGTGATTGGTATGTTTATATTTTCTGTTTCTTCCGGGTTCAGTCTCAGAAGGTTGTGCTTTTCTCAGAATTTATTCATTTTTTTTCCAGGTTGTCCATTTTATTGACATATAGTTGCTTGTAGTAGTCTTTCATGATCCTTTGTATTTCTACAGTGTCAGTTGTTACTTCTCCCTTTTCATTTCTAATTCTATTGATTTGAGTCGTCTCCCTTTTTTTCTTGATGAGTCTGGCTAATGGTTTATCAATTTTATCTTCTCAAAGAACCAGCTTTTAGATTTATTGATCTTTGCTGTTGTTTCCTTCATCTTATTTCTGATCTGATCTTTATGATTTCTTTCCTTCTGCTAACTTTGGAGTTTTTTTGTTCTTCTTTCTCTCATTGCTTCAGGTGTAAGTTTAGGTTGTTTGAGCTGTTTCTTGTTTCTTGAGCTAGGACTGTATTGCTATAAACTTCCCTCTTAGAGCTGCTTGTGCTGCATCCCATCGGTTTTGGGTTGTCATGTTTTCATTGTCATTTGTTTCTAGGTATTTTTTGATTTCCTCTTTGATTTCTTCAGTGATCTCTCGGTTATTAAGTAGTGTATTGTTTAGCTTCATGTGTTTGTATTTTTTACAGATTTTTTCCCTGTAATTGATATCTAGTCTCATAGCATTGTGGTCGGAAAAGATACTTGATATGATTTCAATTTTCTTAAATTTACCAAGACTTGATTTGTGACCCAAGATACGATCTATCCTGGAGAATGTTCCATGAGCACTTGAGAAGAAAGTGTATTCTGTTGTTTTTGGATCGAATGTCCTATAAATATCAATTAAGTCCATCTTGTTTAATGTATCATTTAAAGCTTGTGTTTCCTTATTTATTTTCATTTTGGATGATCTGTCCATTGGTGAAAGTTGGGTGTTAAAGTCCCCTACTATGATTGTGATACTGTCGATTTCCCCTTTTATGGCTGTTAGCATTTGCCTTATGTATTGAGGTGCTCCTATGTTGGGTGCATAAATATTTACAATTGTTATATCTTCTTGGATTGATCCCTTGATCATTTCGTAGTGTCCTTCTTTGTCTCTTGTAATAGTCTTTAAAGTCTGTTTTGTCTCATATGAGAATTGGTACTCCGCCTTTCTTTTGATTTCCATTTGCATGGAATATCTTTTTCCATCTCCTCACTTTCAGTCTGTATGTGTCCCTAGGTCTGAAGTGGGTTTCTTGTAGACAGCATATATATGGGTCTTGTTTTTGTATCCATTCAGCCAGTCTGTGTCTTTTGGTGGGAGCATTTAGTCCATTTACATTTAAGGTAATTATTGATATGTATGTTCCTATTACCATTTTATTAATTGTTTTGGGTTTGTTATTGTAGGTCTTTTCCTTCTCTTGTGTTTCCTGTCTAGAGAAGTTCCTTTAGCATTTGTTGTAAAGTTGGTTTGGTGGTGCTGAATTCTCTTAGCTTTTGCTTGTCTGTAAAGGTTTTAATTTCTCCGTCGAATCTGAATGAGATCCTTGCAGGGTAGTGTAATCTGGGTCGTAGGTTTTTCCCTTTCATCACTTTAAATACGTCTTGCCACTTCCTTCTGGCTTGCAGAGTTTCTGCTGAAAGATCAGCTTTTAACCTTATGGGGATTCCCTTGTGTGTTATTTGTTGTTTTTCCCTTGCTGCTTTTACTATTTTTTCTTTGTATTTAATTTTTGATAGTTTGATTAATATGTGTCTTGGTGCATTTCTCCTTGGATTTATCCTGTATGGGACTCTGCACTTCCTGGACTTGACTATTTCCTTTCCCATATTAGGGAAGTTTTCAACTATAATCTCTTCAAATATTTTCTCAGTCCCTTTCTTTTTCTCTTCTTCTTCTGGGACCTCTATAATTCGAATGTTGGTGCGTTTAATGTTGCCCCAGAGGTCTCTAAGACTGTCCTCAATTCTTTTCATTCTTTTTTCTTTATTCTGCTCTGCAGTAGCTATTTCCACTATTTTATCTTCCAGGTCACTTATCTGTTCTTCTGCCTCAGTTATTCTGCTATTGATTCCTTCTAGAGAATTTTTAATTTCATTTATTGTGTTGTTCATCATTGTTTGTTTGCTCTTTAGTTCTTCTAGGTCCTTGTTAAACGTTTCTTGTATTTTCTCCATTCTATTTCCAAGATTTTGGATCATCTTTACTGTCATTACTCTGAATTCTTTTTCAGGTAGACTGCCTATTTCCTCTTCATTTGTTTGGTCTGGTGGGTTTTTACCTTGCTCCTTCATCTGCTGTGTGTTTCTCTGTCTTCTCATTTTGCTTAACTTACTGTGTTTGGGGTCTCCTTTTCATAGGCTGCAGATTCGTAGTTCTGGTTGTTTTTGGTGTCTGCCCCCAGTGGGTAAGGTTGGTTCAGTGGGTTGTGTAGGCTTCCTCGTGGAGAGGACTAGTTCCTGTGTTCTGGTGGATGAGGCTGGATCTTGTCTTTCTGGTGGGCAGGACCGCATCCAGTGGTGTGTTTTGGGGTGTCTGTGAACTTATTATGATTTTAGGCAGCCTCTCTGCTAATGGGTGGGGTTGTGTTCCTGTCTTGCTAGTTGTTTGGCATAGCGTGTCCAGCACTGTAGCTTGCTGGTTGTTGAGTGGAGCTAGCTGGGTCTTAGTGTTGAGATGGAGATCTCTGGGAGAGCTTTCGCCATTTGATATTACGTGGAGCCAAGAGGTCTCTGGTGGACCAATGTCCTGAACTCAGCTCTCCCACCTCAGAGGCACAGGCCTGACACCTGGCCGGAGCACCAAGACCCTTTTGGGAAGTCTGAGGTCTCCTGGCAGCGTTCAGTAGGTCTTCTGTAGTTGTTGTTCCGCATGTAGATGTATTTCTGATGCGTTTGTGGGGAGGAAGGTGATCTCCACGTCTTACTCCTCCACCATCTTGAAGCTCCCCCCCCCCTTTTTTTAAATTTTATTGGAGTATTGTTGATTTACCATGTTGTTAGCTTCAGGTGTACAGCAAAGGGAGTCGGTTATACATATACATATATTCATTCTTTTTCAGATTCTTTACCCATATAGGTTATTACAGAATACTGAGTAGAGTTCCCTGTGCTATACAGTAGGTCCTTGTTGGTTATCTATTTTATATATAGTAGTGTGTGTACGTTAATCCCAAGCTCCTACTTTATCCCTCTCACCCCCCATGTTTCCCCTTTGGTAACCATAGGTTTGTTGGATTTTAATTTATTTTATTTATTTATTTTAGGCTGCATTGGGTCTTCGTTGCTGTGCTCAGGCTTTCTCTAGTTGTGACGAGCGGGGGCTACTCTTCGTTGCGGTGCGTGGGCTTCTCATTGCAGTGGCTTCTCTTGTTGTGGAGCACAGGCTCTAGGTGCACGGGCTTCAGTAGTTGTGGCTCACGGGCTTCAGTAGTTGTGGCTCACGGGCTCTAGAGCGCAGGCTCAGTAGTTGTGGTGCACAGGCTTAGCTGCTCTGCGGCATGTGGGATCTTCCTGGACCAGGGCTCAAACCCGTGTCCCCTGCATTGGCAGGCAGATTCTTAACCACTGTACACCAGGGAAGTCCTCCATTTTTCTTTGTCAGGATTGCTTTGGCTATTCAGGGTCTTTTGTGTTTCCATACAAATTAAAAAATTTTTTGTTCTAGTTCTGTGAAAAATGCCATTGGTAATTTGATAGGGATTGCATTGAATCTGTGGATTGCCTTGGGTAGTACAGTCATTTTGACAATATTGATTCTTCCAATCCAAGAACATGGTATATCTTTCCACCTGTTTGTGTCATCTTTGGTTTCTTTCATTAGTGCCTTAAATATAGTTTTCAGAGTACAGGTCTTTGGCCTCCTTAGGTAGGTTTATTCCTTGGTGTTTTATTCTTTTTGATGTGATGGTAAATTGGATTATTTCCTTAATTTCTCTTCCTGATCTTTCATTGTTAGCGTATAGGAATGCAAGAGATTTCTGTGTATTAATTTTGTATCCTGCAACTTTACCGAATTCATTGATGCACTCTAGTAGTTCTCTGATAGCATCTTTAGGGTTTTCTATGTATAGTATCAAAAGAGTCATCTTCTTAAGCCAAGTGGCCTCCTCAATGAACTTCTGTACCTGAGTTTCAGCTTCCCCAGAAGTGTTAACCCAGGTACAACAGATGGTGTTGGCCACAGCACAGGCACCTCCTCCTTCAGCTAAAAGATAATCAGGGGCTGTCCTGTTATCAGGAATGGCCTTGGCCAGAGGGTCCACATATTTCTGCTGGGCAGCTAATGTCTTAGCAATGGAATCTGCAATCTCTTCAAGAGTTAAGGAGCGGTTTCTGATGACAGTCTCATTTATATCTACTCCTAATCAGGGAAGTAGGTCCCTACCAAAGGAAGCGAACCCTGAATCAGGAAAAGCCTCCTGGTAGGTCCTTTCTAGAACAGGTAGGGGCACGGTTAGATAACCAAGAGGCATTGCCCGGCTGTGCACCAGCCATCTAGGCATCCATAGGCCCAAGGAGAAACATAACCACCACAGACAAAGATAAGTCTTGTCAGGGCACAAACTACTTCCATGAAGGTGGCACTGTTAATGGATTCATTTGTAAGAATTGTTGCCTGTGCCTATTCAAGCCAGGGGTCAGTTAACTTATATTTCAGGCTGGGAGAAAATCTATTCTAAATTCCAGAGGTTAACCCCCTTAGCAGTGGCCTGGGGGATGCAGATGAGGGCATAATCTCTCCAGGCCAATGCCAGAGTAAAGGAAAGAAAGGGTTTCACGTTTAGTTAGTTAAAGTCTGGATCTGGCTTCTTGGGCAGAAGCAGTCTACCTTGGTGTCAGCTACTTCTCGCCCCTGTCACCTTGATTTGGAGGTCCCCAGTGTCTGTATAGGACCAGGTGTCAGGTGGGGTGTCTTTTTAGCTGTGGGATGTACATCCAGGGTTCAGTACCTTCTAGTTTCCCCGCAGTGTCAGTGGGCAGGAGCACTTGGTGAGGTCCCTTCTGATGGAGCTTGAGGGCTGCCTGCCTTCTTCCTGATTCCAAATCAGAAGGGTAGGAGAAAATTGGAAGTGTTAGTTTGGTGAGTCAGAGCCAGATATTTGAGGAAACTAGAAAAAATTCAGAATCCAGTCCAGTTTACAGATAACAGAACCTCCAAGACAATTAGCAGGACTAGAATCTAATATCTACAAGAGGTGGAAAGATAATTTTTTTTCTCTACAATTACTCCACCTCCCTTTTTTTTTTTTTTTTTTTTAAACAAAGGTTTGTATTAAATTTGGCCTGATTATTTAAACTCTCTTTTAGGATTGGTTTCCTGGAACCGTGTAAGCAAGGTACCAGTTCGATTTTTCCAAGCAGTTCCTTGAAGCTGTGTGGTCATATATGAGTCTACGTGTATCTCAAATATGACATTTCAGTCAAAGCCTCGGTAATACAGCCAGTGTTTCTAATTGTGTCCTGTCACAAGGAGAGCAGATTCTTACTGAACTTATGTGAACAAATATACTGTCAGGAAAATAAGGGTACTCAACTGAGACTTTCTGAATTCTGGAAGGATCAGGTAGGGAGAAAAAGTAGATGTTTCATCTTTGCTCACAAAGGTATGTTTTACCAGATTTCTGTAAGTCATATATAACTTAAGAGAAAAGGTCTCCTTAAAACTGGAAAACGAAAACATCACAGCATCCTCCCCAGTTCATGTCGTCCCACATAATTAACACTCATTTTGCTTGAATCTGTTTTTTCCCATTAGTTCTCTCGAGCTTGCCTGATGATTGAAGCCGATAGGGCAGTGATCATTCCAAGAAGTTTACAAGGTTTCCGTGTGATATACCCGGTGAAGCGGGTACCTCGATCACTGGAGATTGTGGAAGGTGTACCCCAAGCAGGAAACACCTTCTTTAATAGTTTCTTTGCCACCATGAGGGCATTGGTCTTGCAGCAGGGAAAGGCTTTACCATCTGGAAAACATCCAGACTGATGACCCATAGTGAGTGGCACTTGAATGAAGTCCAGCTGCAAAGTGTTCAAGGGGTCCAGAAAGAGGACGCCTCCAGGGACAAAGATAGTTTTTCTTTTTCTTTTAATTTTTAAAATTGAGATATAATTAACATATAACATTAATTTCAGATGTCCAACGTAATGAATCAACATTTGTGTACGTCGCAAAACGATCACCATGATGAGTCTCTTTAACATCCGTCGCCACACAGTTATAATTTCTTTTCTCGTAATGAGAACTTCTAAAATCTACTCTTAGCAGCTTTCAAATATGCAATACAGTATTATTAAGTATAGTCGCCATGCTGTACAGAGAGTTTTGACTTTAAAAAAAAAAAAAAGTTTTTCTTAAATGCACCGTGGTGGGTGAAGGAATGCAAACACCAAAAAATGGAGCTTGCCAGGGAGCTGGGAAGAACCAAGTGGCCATATATCTTGGTTTTCCCAGAGCCCCGACTGTTCGTTGAATTTACAGCCATTGTTTACCCGTCTCAGTTTATCTGATACAGGAGCAGACTGTTGCCAGGTGACAAGGACATCGGCGTGGCAAAAGTTTGGCATTGAGGGGTCTTTCTTTGCAGAAGCAGAATGGACTTCATCCACATGCCCCACAATCTGTAGATTCTACTGCCACTGCCTTTGCCTGAGAGCGAGGGCAGTTCCCTGATGCTAGGGTTCGGTCCTTTTGGTGTGAGCCTCAATTTTGGTGACAGACAACATTTTATGCCAGGAGATATCACACAATTTCTGAAACACTTATAACACATACCAGCAGCCCTCAGAAACGGCAAGAAAGACTGAACTCAGAATCGTTCTCCAGGGCGCCGTGCCTGTATTTCTTCTGAATGCGCTCAGAAGTTCCACTTGGGATCTTGTCACTGCCACCAATCTGATAAAAAAAAAAAACAAAATTCAACTGAGTAAATTTGAAGATCTGGTTGGCCTTATTCATAGGTTCAGCATCCCGGGGCTCATCATGAATAAGAAGACACCCATTTCACCCTTAGGGCTCTGAAGCCATTTCAGGAACAGAGGATAAAAGACTAAATATTAGAACAAAAGATGCTCCGATTGCTCTTATCTCAGGAAATTCCAAGGGTTTTGGGAGCTGTGAGCCAGGAACCATGGAAGAAGACGAAACATTTATTATAAATCACAATGTCACCTTTTATAGCATGTAGCCTATAGGAATTGTATCTCTAATTTTTCAGAAGTGTTTTATTTTTTTGATGCTATATAAATGGAATTAATTCTGTTTTTCAGTTACTTGCTTCTATGTCGGAATACAGTTGATTTTTGTACATCAATCTTGTAGCCTGCAATCTTCGTATATTCACTTGTTCTAGAAGTGTTTTTGTACATTCCTAAAGATTTTTCTATATATAGATTCATAACTTCTGCAAGTACATTATTTTACTTTCCTTCCCAATCTGTATGCCTCTTGTTTCCTTCTGCCTGAATGCAGGTAGACAGCATTCAGTCTTTCCTCACTGAGCATGGTGTTAACTGGAGGTGATTTTTTAGTGTCCTTAATGGACTGAGTTACTTTCTCTTCCTAATTTAATGCACATTTTGATCATGAATGGGTATGGTAATTTGTCAAATGCTTATTCTCATTTTTTCAGACAATCGTAAGGGTTTCTCCTTTATGCTGTTTTTTTTCTGTGTAAATATTTTTATTGATTTGAGTCCTCTTCCTTTTTTTCTTGATGAGTCGGGCTAAAGGCTTATCAATTTTGTTTATCTTTTCAAAGAACCAGATTTTAGTTTCATTGATCTTTTGTTTTCTTCGTCTCTATTTCATTTATTTCTGCTCTGATCTTCATGATTTCTTTCCTTTTACAAACTTTGGGTTTTGTTTGTTCTTTCTCTAGTTGCTTTAGGTGCAAAGTTGGGTTGTTTGAGATTCTTCTTGTTTCCTGAGGTAAGATTGTATTGCTATAAACTTCCTCATAGAACTGCTTTTGCTGTGTCCCATAGGTTTTGGATCATTGTGCTTTCACTTTCATTTGTAGTTTTTTTTCTTGTAGTTGATTTCTAATCTCATAGCATTGTTGTCAGAAAAGATACTTGATAAGATTTCAATTTTCTTAAATTTACTGAGACTTGCTTTGTGGCCCAGCCTGTGATCTATCCCAGAGACTGTTTCATGTGCACTTGAGAAGAATATGTATTCTGTTGCTTTGGGATGGAATGCCCTAAAAATATCAGTTAAGTCCATCTGGTCCTTATTGATTTTCTGGCTGAGTGATCTGTCCATTGATGTAAGTGGGGTGTTAAAGTCCCTCACTATTATTATGTTACTGTCAATTTCTCCTTTTATGGCTATTAGCATTTGCCTTATATATTGAGGTGCTTCTATGTTGGGTGCATATATATATATTTACAATTGTTATATCTTCTTCTTGGATTGATCCCTTGAATCATTATGTAGTGTCCTTCCTTACCTCTTGTAACAGTCTTTATTTTAAAGTCTATTTTGTCTGATATGAGTACTGCTGCTCCAGCTTTCTTTTGATCTCCATTTGCATGGAGTATCTTTTTCCATCCCCTCACTTTCAGTCTTTATGTGTCCCTAGATGTGAATTGGGTCTCTTGGAGACAACATATATTGATATCCAGGTCTTGTTTTTGTATCCATTCAGCCAGTCTGTGTCTTTTGGTTGGAGTATTCAATCCATTTAGGTTTAAGGTAATTACTGATATGTATGTTCTTATTGCCATTTTGTTAATTCTTTTGGGACTGTTTTCGTAGGTCTTTTTGCTTCCCTTCCTCTTTTGTTCTCTTTTCTTGTGATTTGATGACTATCTTTAGTGTTGTTTTTGGATTTCTTTTTCTTTTTTTGTGTATCTATTGTAGATTTTTTGGTTTGTGGTTACCATGAGGCTTTGATAAAACAATCTTGTATATATACACAGACTGCTATAAGTCGCTGGTCTATTAGTTTCAAATGCTTTTCCAATATTCTCCATTTGTACTCTCCTCTTTTCACAATTGCTGGTTTTGATATCATATTTGTGTGTGGATGATATCCTACCTTTACTGTATGTTTGCCTTTACCAGTGAGCTTTTCCATTTGTAGTTTTCTTGTTTCTAGTTGTGGGCTTTTCTTTTTCACCTAGACAAGGTCCTTTAACATTTGTTGTAAAGCTGGTTTGGTGGTGCTGAATTATCTTAGCTTTTGCTTGTCTGTAAAGCTTTTGATTTCTCCATCGAATCTGAACGAGAGCCTTGCCGGGTAGAGTATTCTTGGTTGTAAGTTTTTTCCTTTCATCACTTTAAATATATCCTGGCACTCCCTTCTGGCCTGCAGAGTTTCTGCTGAAAAATCAACTGATAACCTTATGGGAATTCCCTTGTATGTTATTTGTTGCTTTTCCCTTGTTGCTTTTAATATTTTGTCTTTGTCTTTAATTGTTGTCAGTTTGATTAATATGTGTCTCGGCTTGTTCCTCCTTGTGTTTATCCAGTATGGGACTCTCGGCACTTCCTGGACTTGAGTGTTTCCTTTCCCATTTTAGGGAAGTTTCTGGCTATTCTCTCTTTTTTTAAATTTATTTAATTAATTTATTTTTGGCTGCATTGGGTCTTCGTTGCTGAGCCTGGGCTTTCTCTAGTTGTGGCAAGCGGGGGCTACTCTTCGTCATGGTGCACAGGCTTCTCATCGCAGTGGCTTCTCTTGTTGCAGAGCGTGGGCTTCAGTAGTTGTGGCATGTGGGCTCAGTAGTTGTGGCGCATGGGCTTAGTTGCTCCACAGCATGTGGGATCTTCCCGGACCAGGACTCAAACCTGTGTCCCCTGCATTGGCAGGCGGATTCTTAACCACTGTGCCACCAGGGAAGTCTCTTATCTCTTCAGATATTTTCTCAGGCCCTTTCTCTCTCTCTTCTACTTCTGGGACTCCTATAATGCGAATGTTGGTGCATTTAATGTTGTCCCAGAGGTCTCAGACTGTCCTCATTTCTTTTCATTCTTTTTTCTTTATTCTGTTTCGCAGCAGTGATTTCCACCATTCTGTCTTCCAGCTCACTTATTGGTTCTTCTGCCTCTATTATTCTGCTGTTGATTCCTGATAGTATATTTTTCATTTCAGTTATTGTTCATCTGTTTGTCCTTTAAAATTTCTTGTATCTTCTTGGTCTGTGCCTCCATTCTTTTTCCAAGATCTTGGATTATCTTCACTATCATTATTCTGAATTCTTTTTCAGGCAGGTTGTCTATCTCCACTTCACTTAGTTGTTCTTCTGGAGTTGTATCTTGTTCCTTCATCTGCAACATATTTCTCTTCCATCTCATTTTGTCCAACTTTTTGTGTTTGTGGTCTCCATTCCACAGGCTGCAGATTGTAGTTCTTCTTGCAACTGGTTTCTGCCCCCTGGTGGGTGGGGTTGGTGCAGGGGCTTGTGCAGGCTTTCTGGTGGGCAGGGACATGTCAAAAGGTGACTGTGGGCTCAGGATGACTTTAGGCAGCCTGTCTGTCAATGGGTGGGGCTGTGTTCCCACCCTGTTGGTTGTTTAGCCTGAGGCATCCCAGCACTGGAGCCTGAAGGCTGTTGGGTGGGGCCAGGTCTTGGTGCCAAAATGATGACCTCCAGGAGAGCTCACGCTGAGGAATATTCCCTGGGGGCTCCCCCACCAGTGTCCTTGCCCCTGCAGTGGATCACAGCTGACCCCTGCCTCCCCAGGAGACCCTCCAAGACCCACAGGTAGGTCTTGCCCAGGCTCCTACGGAGTCACTGCTTTGCCCTGGGTCCCAGTGCACATGCGACCAAGAGTGGAGTCTCTGTTTCCCCCAGTCCTGTGGAGCTCCTGAAATCAAGCCCCACTGGCCTTCAAAGCCAAATGCTCTGGGGGCTCTTCCTCTTAATGCCAGACCCCCCAGGCTGAGGAACCTGCCATGGGGATCAGAACTCACTCCTGTGGGAGAACCTCTGTGATATAATTAGTTTCCAGTTTGGGGGTCACCCAACTGGCAGGTATGGATTTGGTTATATCACAAAATCGCCCCTCCTACCATCTCGTTGTGGCTTCTTCTTTGTCTCTGGATGTAGAATATCTTTTTTGATAGGTCCCAGTCTTTTTTGTTAATGATTGTTGAGAAGTAATTGATTTTTGGTGTTTTCATGAGAGGAGGTGAGCTCAAGTCCTTCTACTCTGCCATCTTTTCCTCCTTCTCCTTTATGCTATTAAAGGAGCATGAAGCACTGATGATTTCACATGTTAAAACCACCTCTCATTCCTGGGATTAACCCCACTTATTTATTATGTAGTACCCTTTTATTGTGTACTATAAAAAACAAGATTTTCTCTTTGTTTAGGATTTTTGCACCTACATTAAGTAGGGATTTTGATCTGTAATTTTCTTTGTACTTAATGCCTTTGCCTATTTTGATATCAAGGCCTTATTATACACAATACCTCAGAAAGTATACCCTCCTCTTCCGCCTTCTGCAAGGGTTTGTGTAGGACTGGTATTATTCCTTTCCTATGTGCTAAATGGAATTCACCAGTGAAGTTGTCTGGTCCTTTTGTGAGAATGTTTTTATTTATGATTTCAGTTCATGAACTACTTACATTTTTTGCTTTTCTTGTAACAGATTTGTATGTTTCAGGGAATTGGTATATTTTGTCTAAGTTGTTGAACATATCCCCTTATTCTAATGCCTCTTATGATCTTTAGTAATATCCCATCTTTTATGCCTGATGTTGATAGTTTTTGTCTTTTTTTTTAGCATCTTTATTGGAGTATAATTGCTTTACAGTGGTGTGTTTTGTCTTTTCTATTTTTTTCCTTGATTCCGTTTTTTTTTCCTTGATTTTTCCCCCCTTGTTTGTTTAATTGCTTTTCACTATTTCCTTCCTTCTTAATTTCCTCTTCTTTTTATGGCTTCTTAAAATGGAACCTTAGGTTATTGACTTTAGGCCTTTCTTGCTTTCTAATATAAATATTTAAAGTTATAAGTAATCTGAGTGCTGTTTAACTGCGTGCCAGAAATTGTGATAGTATTTTCTTTCATTATTATTTGGAAATATTTTCTAATTTCCCTTGTGATTTCTTATAGGAGTTTTCTGGGTGTTGAATTTAATTCTGGGGTTTTGAATTTAATTCTACTGTGGTCTTTAATTTTCCAATCTTTTGCAGTCTTTCGAAATTTGTTTTATAGCTCTGGGTATGGTTTATCTTGATGGATGTTGCATATGTACTTGGAAAAAAAATGTATGTACTGCAGTTAGGTGCAGTGACCTATGAGTTTCGTTTTGGTTATAGTGGTTCAGATCTTGTATGGCTTTGCTGCTTTTTTTTTAATGGTCTAATAAGTGTGTAAAAAATCTTCAAGTCTGTAGATTTGTCCATTTCTCGTTTTAGTTCCCTCTTTTTGTTTCATGTATTTTGGAGCCTTTATTAGATACATACACATTTGTAATTGTTACATCTGCTAATCCTTTTGTCATAAAATGCCTTTGTATCTAATACAAGTGCTCTATTTTGTAAAGTCTTTTTGTCTGATATTCGTTTAGCCATTCCAGCTTTCTTAGGCTTTGCATGATATATTTGTATGATACGTCTTTTCCTACCCTTTTTCTTTTACTTACTTGTATTTAAAATATATCCCTTGTTGACAGCATGTAGTTGAATCTTGCTTTTTATATTCTCTGCCAATCTCTGCCTTTTGATTTTAGGGGAGTCCACTTCCACATAATATACTTATTGAAACGGGTATATTTGCAATTACTTTTGTTGGGGGAGGTCTCATCTATTTTGTTCATCTCTGTCCTTTTCTGTGTTCTTTCGGATAGATCAAATATATTTTGGTATTACACTTCCATGCCTCTGCTGGCTTTTAGCTGCTGCTTTTCAGTCCAGGCCCTTAGTCTTTCCCGTGTCTGTATCCTTAAGAGATCTGCCAGGGATATGGGCAACCTCACTCTGGACTGATCCCAAATATCCCACCTTTTCAAATTTGGCTTTTTCTTGATTGGACATTCTCTTGGTTGCTGTAGACCTTTGTTTTTCAGAATTCCTATGAAGTCATTTTCACTACTCTCTAGTTGTTTATTTAATGTTTTCGTGGCAGGAGCAAAGGCTTGGAGCTTCCTAGTCCAACATCTTGGTGCTGTCACTCTCTCCGTCCTTAATTCCTTACTGTTTTCCTTTCAGGAGCCAAGAATCACAATGAGATGGAGACTCTTCATGAAACAGGAGTAAGATTTCTTTCATTGGGAGAGCTTTCGTGCTGGCACATCAAGAGACACGTTGTGAGCAAATTAACCAAAAGACAGGACTCCGTGATAAATATTCATGGAAAGAATTCTCAGTCTGCCAAACAACATAATTCCTCTGCAGGAGTGTCCATTCAGGCTTCTGTGGAAGACAGCTGTTTAATGACTCTTCTAGAGGATCATTCTAATGTTATTGAAAATCAAGAATTTTCAACTGGGAGAGCTCAGAATTCCTGGAATAAACTCTATCTGAATGGGACTCAGAATTATCGGAGAAGTTGTAAGCTGACTCCAGTGAAAAACAAGTTCTGTATGTTTGTTCCATGTGCTGATATTTTCAGTTGTATCTCCCCCCACCTTGATGATGACACGGTGCACAAAAGAGAGAAAGCTCACGGCAACAGAGAGTGTGGTAAAGATCTCTTAAAGGCATCACCTCTGGCCCCGTGCAGTATTATTCAAACTGGACCGAAAACCTACCAGTGTAACGAACGTGAGAAAGGATTCAGTGACCACACCAGCCTTGAACTTCATCAGCAGGTACACTTGGGCAGGAAGTCCCCTACATACAGGACACATGAGAAGGACAGTGGTTATAGCTCTGCTATTCCCATTCAACAGGGTGTCCTCCCAGGGAAGAAACGCTATTGGTGTCACGAGTGCGGGAAGGGCTTCAGTCAGAGCTCAAACCTGCAAACTCACCAGAGAGTCCACACGGGGGAGAAGCCCTATTCATGCCACGAGTGCGGGAAGAGCTTTAATCAGACCTCACACCTGTACGCCCACCTGCCCATTCACACAGGAGAGAAGCCCTACAGATGCGAGAGCTGCGGGAAGGGCTTCAGTCGTAGCACAGACCTCAACATCCACTGCAGAGTCCACACGGGAGAGAAACCATATAAGTGTGAGGTGTGCGGGAAGGGCTTCACCCAGAGGTCCCACCTTCAGGCCCACGAAAGAATCCACACTGGAGAGAAACCATACAAGTGTGCAGATTGTGGGAAACGCTTTAGCTGTAGCTCAAATCTTCACACGCACCAGCGCGTCCACACTGAGGAGAAACCCTACAGATGTGAGGAGTGCGGCAAGTGCTTCAGCCTGAGCTTCAACCTTCACAGTCACCAGCGCGTCCACACGGGAGAGAAACCCTACAAATGTGAAGAGTGTGGGAAGGGTTTTAGTTCGGCCTCAAGCTTCCAGAGCCACCAGAGGGTTCACACAGGAGAGAAGCCGTTTCGATGCAGTGTGTGTGGGAAGGGCTTCAGCCAAAGTTCCTATTTCCAAGCCCATCAGAGAGTCCACACTGGAGAAAAACCCTACAAGTGTGAGGTGTGTGGGAAGCGCTTCAATTGGAGCCTGAATCTTCACAACCATCAGAGGGTCCACACGGGAGAGAAACCCTATAAATGCGAGGAGTGCGGGAAGGGCTTCAGTCAGGCCTCAAATCTTCAAGCTCATCAGAGCGTCCACACGGGGGAAAAGCCCTTCAAATGTGATGCGTGTCAAAAGCGATTCAGTCAGGCCTCCCATCTTCAAGCCCATCAGAGAGTCCACACGGGAGAGAAACCATATAAATGTGATACGTGTGGTAAGGCCTTCAGCCAGAGGTCGAATCTCCAAGTCCATCAGATAATTCACACTGGAGAGAAACCATTCAAATGCGAGGAGTGTGGGAAAGAATTCAGCTGGAGTGCCGGGCTCAGTGCTCATCAGAGGGTCCACACAGGAGAGAAACCCTATACATGTCAGCAGTGCGGCAAGGGCTTCAGCCAGGCCTCGCATTTCCACACCCATCAGAGGGTCCACACTGGAGAGAGGCCTTACATATGTGATATATGTTGCAAGGGCTTCAGCCAGAGGTCACATCTTGTTTACCATCAGAGGGTCCACACTGGAGGGAACCTGTAGAACTGGAAGGTGAGGAATGGCCTCCAGATAATCCACGTCTTCATCTCTCTTGGAAAGTCTGTGCTGGTAGTTGTGGGAAGTTCCTGCAGAACTTGGAAACATCAAGGAATCTTCATGGGAAAGAAGTTCTATAAAATGCTGTGTTTTTAAAGATCCAGTTGGGAGGTGAACTCTTTACTAACATCAGGTTTCACAGAGGAGAGAAAACATAGTCTATAAATATGGTCAGTGGTTATACCAGAGCTCTGAATGCCCCAATTCTCAAGATGTGACACAAGAGAAGAATCATTGGCATCCACCCAGGAGAGAAGGCTTATACATGAAGGTTATGGGCAGGGCTTGAACAAAAGTGTAATGATGGACAAACAATTGATGTCAACTGCAGTGTACCCTCCACGTAGGGCGGGCTGTTTTTCACCATTCTGTCTCTACCATGTAGAACTGTGCTTGGCTCCTAATAGGTGCCTGGCAATTACTGAACCAAGGGGAGAAAAATCTCTCTAATTAGGACAAACATTTGAAAATTCTGGTAGGCTTCCTATCCTAAATTCATAACATACTCAAGAGGAATCCTGCAAGTCGCCTTAATGAGACTGTACTTCAGTTAATATTTCCTAAAAGCAGAATCATGTAATATCGCCATCCACAATAGTACAGATTTGGACAAGGCTTATGAATGGCTGCCACCCTCCATCCAGCTCCAGTTATGTGTACAGAATCACCCATTGTGTGCAGTGTAATATTTAGCATCATTAGTTTGTATTTTATAGACTGAAAGACTTTTTTATTAATCTAATAACATACTGCAACTTATATGATTGGAAATTTTGAACCCTAATTAATTCCTTAAGGTAGGGTTTTACTGAAACTCTGAAAGTGTTAAAAGTAGTTACTAGTAACAGAAAGTTTCTTAGTAAACTTGAATTGTTAATAATCGGTTTCTTTGCATTATTTCTATTCAGGCTCAGGTCACATTGCCTTTTCTATGCATGGTCCTTCATCCAGACCTCTTTAAGCAGGAGCTTTGGCAGAAACAAAGGGTATTAATTTTGTCACATTCCACCCCCATTGTTCCGCCTCTAAAAATGGGGTGGGGTAGACAAAAAACCTGTTGGATTGTGATTGAGATTTCATTAAAGTTATCAGTTTAGATTAATTGTCATATACACAGCATTCTGTGTTCAACACCTATTAGTAGGAGTGAACATTTGCTGGTCAATATGTATCAAAATAGTCTGCCCTGGCAAATCCTAGCATTAGAGCTTTTGCTTAGGAGATTATAGCAACAGTAAGGAAGACTGTACACAAAGATGTTTATACTGAATTTTTTAAAAAGGAAATAAGTATCAGCAAAATATTTACATAAATGTATTATATAGCCATGAAAAAATATGATATAGATGTATAATGACAGGAAAAAAATTGTCATCCACGAGAAAACTAGGTTAGAGCCTTCCTGGTATAATTCAAGTAATAAGGGGATGTGTACCTGAAGATGCAATTATGTGCATAGCACTAATAGGTGGAAAGATATATATATATATATATATTTTTGTCTGCATTAGGTCTTCGTTGCTGTGTGTGGGCTTTCTCTAGTTGTGGTGAGCGGGGGCTACTCTTCGTTGCGGTGCATGGGCTTCTCATCGTGGTGCCTTCTGTTGTTGCGGAGCATGGGCTCTAGGCACGCAGGCTCAGTAGTTGCGGCACGCGGGTTCAGTAGTTGTGGCTCTCAGGCTCTAGAGTGCAGGCTCAGTTGCTGTGGCACACGGGCTTAGTTGCTCTGCGGCATGTGGGATCTTCCCGGACCAGGGATCGAACCCATGTCCCGTGCATTGGCAGGCGGATTCTCAATCACTGTGCCAGATGGGAAGTCCCAGGTGGAAAGATATTGATTAATATGCTACCTGGTTTACTCTGGCAGAGAGGGTTGGGATGATTTTTCTTTACCTTTTTGAAAAATTATTTACAGTGGCCATTATCCATTTTACCAAAGCAGTAAAACTGGGACAATAAAATTACTGAATGAAAATCCCTTACAGCTAAATCTTAACTGCCTTATCTCATGGCCTGTAAACTTGTGTTACGGATGTACATAAAGCATGTTCACTATTGCATTATTGGTGATAGCACACCTTGCATTCATCAGTTGGATCTGACAAAAATAATTTGTGGCTTAGCCATTCATGGAATACTATGCAGAATCAAATGAGAAAAGATAAGTTCATAGTTACCGACATTAGTAGATATCCAGAATATGCTGAGGAAAGTGGGCAGAGACATAGAATTTTTTATGAAATGGTATATAAAATTTACTGTGATGCCCTCCCTGTAAAAGTAACCAGATCATAGCCATACATATAATATCATACATGTATGTCATTTTATATATATATATATATATATAGGTATATATATCAGATATATAGGTATCAGATACCTAAGGGCATTATAGTAATTTTTTTTTTTGGCTGCACCTCGTGGCTTGCAGGATCTTAGTTCACTGACCAGGGATGGAACCTGGGCCAGTGGCAGTAAAAGTGTGGAGTCCTAACCGCTGGACCACCAGGGAATTCCCCATTACAGTAAATTTTAAATTTTTTGAAATGCTTTTATTAGAGTGTTTCAGTTCATTCTAAACACTCAGAAAAGATGTAAGAATAATAGAATTCCTTTATATCCTTTGGGTATCTAATGTGATTACAAGCAGACCTGTTTATCTAGTACCTGAACTGAGAACCCAGACAGCCTTGGCCTGTCTTTACAAATCTGTGTGGCCTCCAGCATGACAACTTCATACTAACTGGACACTACATGGTGGCTCAAAAGTCTGCCAAGAAAAACCAGCGGAAGTACTGTGGCCTTTGCTAATCTAACCTTGGAAGTAACAGTCAATCTGCCAGTCTATTGAGACAGTCACAAAATCCTATCCAGGAGCAAGGGGAGGGGACGTGGACCCTACTTCATGAGAGGAGTGTGAAAGAATTTGCAAACATGTTTTAAGACTGTCATACGTTGCTATGATATTTTCTAATCTACAGTTTATTCAAATTCCACAGTTGTCCCAATATATATATTTGTAGCATTTTTTTTTTCCTATATCAGGATCTACTCTTAAGGTGTGTCATAACCTGCATTTGATTGTCATGTTTCTTTAGTCTTTAATTCTGGATCAGTTCCACAGCCTTTCTTTGTCTTTCATGAAACTGGTAATTTTGAAGAACACAAGCTAATTATTGTGTAGGGTGTCCCTAAATGGGGGGTTTGACTCATCATGATTAGATTCAAGTTAACTGTTTGTGGCATGAGTGTTCCATGAATGATGCATACTTCTCAGTGCATTAGAACAGGAAAGATGTATTTGTTTCATTGGTGATGGTGGCTTTGATCACTTGGATACACTGATAGTTACTAGATTTCTCCACAGTAGAATTGCTGTTTGCCTTTGAAATTAGTAACTAATTTGTGGGGAAATCTTGGAGACTATGTAATAACTGCCTCATTATAACCTTCACCTACTAGTCTTAGCATTCATGGATATTCTTCTGTGAATCAATTATTACTGTCATGATTGCAAAAGGATGACTTTCTTGCTCCATCATCCCTTCTATATTTAGCAATTGGCTTTCTACTGTTAGAAGAGCTTTGCCTTCTCCCCCACGTCTCTATCATCAGTATGAACTCTTGTTTTCTGGTACAATAAGATATTGGGTTTATCTTGTATATTGTCTGCTGCAACCACAGATTCTATGGAGCCCTGAATCCTTTGGGGAAACCAAGATCTAGGGGCTGTATGTTCTCCTTGTTACTGGGATAGCAGTCCTTCATGTGTGTGTGTAAAATACTGATAGCTTCCATTTCAAGTAACTATTGCTTTCTGGTCTTTCCCTATTCCATATTTAGGTCTTCAATAGTTGGAAGCAGGCTCCCAGTCATCAATCTGCGTACTTATTTGTTCAGTCCTCCGATACGCAGCAAGTAGCTTTAGAGTTGCTAAATAATGTCACTGCAAAGCACACACATGGTTGTGTTCAGGAATTTTTTTTTTTTTACAGGTCTTTTTAGATCATATGTAGAGATGAAGTACTCTGTTTAAAAGTTACATCACCTAGTTCTTTTTATCCCCATTCAACCCAATTATATGATTCATTTAGAAATAAAGTTAGATTCTTTTTTATGTTTATAGTCTCTTTCAGGTTCCCATCCCTCCCATCTTTTGATTTACAAAAATTGGGAAATGGATTAAATTAAGGTGAAACTAGAATTCCCTAATATATTTCATTTGCATTGATTCCTTAGATATTTAAAGTATTCTATTTACCTCCTTGGAAATACACAGTAAGTGCCTTTCACTGTTCCACATCCTTCATGAAATTAATCTTTAATGACTGCATTATATTCCTTTGAGTAGACAGACCACAGGAATGGAGAGATTATAATGCATGGTGGAAACTGGGTGGATTTACAAAAGCTGGATGGCTTATAAAAGGATATTTGTTTTATCCTTATGTATTTCTTTATATTTGAGATATGCCAGGAACTTTAAATATATAAAATAAAAAGAGAAAGAGCTAGTGAGTATAGACATTTAGGGTCAGAAAATTTATGGCAGAGCTCTGTAGTTGATGTGCTTGCTTTGAGACTTGGACAATTTACTAATATACATATTTATAAATATTATATTTACTTATGTTAGTATATATTAATAGTATGTACTTATTGGAGGAGGTGGGAAGATGGCGGAAGAGTAAGACGCGGAGATCATCTTGCTTCCCACAGATACAGTAGAAATACATCTACACGTGGAACTGCTCCTACAGAACACCCACTGAACGCTGGCAGAAAACGTCAGACCTCCCAAAAGGCAAGAAACTCCCCCCGTACTTGGGTAGGGCAAAAGAAAAAAGAAATAACAGAGACAAAAGAATAGGGACGGCACCTGCACCAGTGGGAGGGAGCTGTGAAGGAGGAAAGATTTCCATGCACTAGGAAGCCCCTTCGCGGGCGGAGATTGCGGGTGGCGGAGGGGGAAGCTTCGGAGCCACGGAGGAGAGCGCAGCCACAGGGGTGCGGAGGGCAAAGCGGAGAGATTCCCGCACGGAGGATCAGTGCCGACTAGCACTCACCAGCCCGAGAGGCTTGTCTGCTCACCTGCCGGGGCGGGCGGGGCTGGGAGCTGAGGCTCGGGCTTTGGTCGGATCGCAGGGAGAGGACTGGGGTTGGCGGCGTGAACACAGCCTGAAGGGGTTAGTGCACCACAGCTAGCCGGGAGGGAGTCCAGGAAAAAGTCTGCAGCTGCCGAAGAGGCAAGAGACTTTTTCTTCCCTCTTTGTTTCCTGGTGCGCGAGGAGAGGGGATTCAGAGCACCGCCTAAACGAACTTCAGAGACGGGCGCGAGCCGCGGCTATCAGCGCGGATCCCACAGCAACAGGGGCGCAGAGGGAAAAACGGAGAGATTCCGCACGGAGGCTCGGCGCCGAGCAGCGCTCACCAGCCCAAGAGGCTTGTCTGCTCACCTGCTGGGGCGGGCGGGGCTGGGAGCTGAGGCTCGGGCTTCGGTCGGATCACAGGGAGAGGACTGGGGTTGGCGGCGTGAACACAGCCTGAAGGGGTTAGCGCACCACAGCTGGCTGGGAGGGAGTCCGGGAAAAAGTCTGCAGCTGCCGAAGAGGCAAGAGACTTTTTCTTGCCTCTTTGTTTCACGGCGCGCGAGGAGAGGGGATTCAGAGTGCCGCCTAAACGAGCTCCAGAGACGGGCGCGAGCCACGGCTATCAGCGCGGACCCCAGAGACGGGCGTGAGACGCTGGGGCTGCTGCTGCCGCCTCCAAAAATCCTGTGTGCGAGCACAGGTCACTCTCCGCACTGCCCCTCCCGGGAGCCTGTGCAGCCCGCCACGGCCAGGCTCCCGTGATCCGGGGACAACTCTCCCGGGAGGACGCGCGGCGCGCCTCAGGCTGCTGCAACGTCACGCCGGCCTCTGCCGCCGCAGGCTCGCCCCGCCTCCTCCGTACCCCTCCCTCCCCGCGGCCTGGGTGAGCCAGAGCCCCCGAAGCAGCTGCTCCTTTAACCCCGTCCTGTCTGGGCGGGGAACAGACGCCCTCAGGCGACCTACACGCAGAGGCGGGTCCAAATCCAAAGCTGATCCCCAGGAGCTGTGCGAACAGAGAAGAGAAGGGGAAATCTCTCCCAGCAGCCTCAGAAGCAGCGGATTAAAACTCCACAAACAACTTGATATGCCTGCATCTGTTGAATACCTGAATAGACAACGAATCATCCTAAATTCAGGAGGTGGACTTTGGGAGCAGGATATATTAATTTTTCCCCTTTTCCTTTTTTTTTGTGAGTGTATATGTATATGCTTCTGGGTGAGATTTTGTCTGTATAGCTTTGCTTTATAATAGCTTTATTTTACTTCACTATATTATAGCCTCTTTCTTTCTTTCTTTCTATTTTTTCTCCCTTTTACTCTGAGCCATGTGGACGAAAGGCTCTTGGTGCTACAGCCAGGCATCAGGGCCGTGCCTCTGAGGTGGGAGAGCCAACTTCAGGACACTGGTCCACAAGAGACCTCCCAGCTCCACGTAATACCAAACGGCAAAAATCTCTCAGAGATCTCCATCTCAACATCAAGACCCAGCATCACTCAATGACCAGCAAGCTACAGTGCTGAACACCCTATGCCAAACAACTAGCAAGACAGGAACACAGCCCCATCCATTAGCAGAGAGGCTGCCTAAAATCATAATAAGGCCACAGACACCCCAAAATACACCACCAGACGTGGACGTGCCCACCAGAAAGACAAGATCCAGCCTCATCCAACAGAACTCAGGCACTAGTTCCCTCCACCAGGAAGCCTACACAACCCACTGAACCAACCTTAGCCACTGGGGACAGATACCAAAAACAACGGGAACTATGAACCTGCAGCCTGTGAAAAGGAGACCCCAAACACAGTAAGATAAGCAAAATGAGACGACAGAAAAACACACAGCAGATGAAGGAGCAGGGTCAAAACACACCAGACTTAACAAATGAAGAGGAAATAGGTAGTCTACCTGAAGAAGAATTCAGAATAATGATAGTAAGGATGATCCAAAATCTTGGAAACAGAATAGACAAAATGCAAGAAACATTTAACAAGGACGTAGAAGAACTAAAGAGGAACCAAGCAATGATGAAAAACACAATAAATGAAATTAAAAATACTCTAGATGGGATCAATAGCAGAATAACTGAGGCAGAAGAAAGGATAAGTGACCTGGAAGATAAAATGGTGGAAATAACTACTGCAGAGCAGGATAAAGAAAAAAGAATGAAAAGAACTGAGGACAGTCTCAGAGACCTCTGGGACAACATTAAACGCACCAACATTCGAATTATAGGGGTCCCAGAAGAAGAAGAGAAAAAGAAAGGGACTGAGAAAATATTTGAAGAGATTATAGTTGAAAACTTCCCTAATATGGGAAAGGAAATAGTCAATCAAGTCCTGGAAGCACAGAGAGTCCCATACAGGATAAACCCAAGGAGAAACACGCCAAGACACATATTAATCAAACTGTCAAAAATTAAATATAAGGAAAACATATTAAAGGCAGCAAGGGAAAAACAACAAATAACACACAAGGGAATCCCCATAAGGTTAACATCTGATCTTTCAGCAGAAACTCTGCAAGCCAGAAGGGAGTGGCAGGATATACTTAAAGTGATGAAGGAGAAAAACCTACAACCAAGATTACTCTACCCAGCAAGGATCTCATTCAGATGTGATGGAGAAATTAAAACCTTTACAGACAAGCAAAAGCTGAGAGAGTTCAGCACCACCAAACCAGCTTTACAACAAATGCTAAGGGAACTTCTCTAGGCAAGAAACACAAGAGAAGGAAAACACCTACAATAACAAACCCAAAACATTTAAGAAAATGGGAATAGGAACATACATATTGATTGATTACCTTGAATGTAAATGGATTAAATGCTCCCACCAAAAGACACAGGCTGGCTGAATGGATACAAAAACAAGACCCATATATATGCTGTCTACAAGAGACCCACTTCAGACCTAGAGACACATACAGACTGAAAGTGAGGGGATGGAAAAAGATATTCCGTGCAAATGGAAATCAAAAGAAAGCTGGAGTAGCAATTCTCATATCAGACAAAATAGACTTTAAAATAAAGACTATTACAAGAGACAAAGAAGGACACTCTATAATGATCAAGGGATCGATCCAAGAGGAAGGTATAACAATTGTAAATATTTATGCACCCAACATAGGAGCACCTCAATACATAAGGCAAATACTAACAGCCATAAAAGGGGAAATCGACAGCAACACAATCATAGTAGGGGACTTTAACACCCCACTTTCACCAATGGACAGATCATCCAAAATGAAAATAAATAAGGAAGCACAAGCTTTAAATGATACATTAAACAAGATGGACTTAATTGATATTTATAGGACATTCCACCCAAAAACAACAGAATACACATTTTTCTCAAGTGCTCATGGAACATTCTCCAGGATAGATCATATCTTGGGTCACAAATCAAGCCTTGGTAAATTTAAGAAAATTGAAATCGTATCAAGTATCTTTTCCGACCACAACGCTATGAGACTAGATATCAATTACAGGAAGATCTGTAAAAAATACAAACACATGGAGGCTACACAATACACTACTTAATAACGAAGTGATCACTGAAGAAATCAAAGGGGAAATCAAAAAATACCTAGAAACAAATGACAATGGAGATACGACGACCCAAAACCTATGGGACGCAGCAAAAGCAGTGCTAAGAGGGAAGTTTATAGCAATACAAGCCTACCTCAAGAAACAGGAAACATCTCGAATAAACAACCTAACCTTGCACCTAAAGCAATTAGAGAAAGAAGAACAAAAAAACCCCAAAGCCAGCAGAAGGAAAGAAATCATAAAGATTAGGTCAGAAATAAATGAAAAAGAAATGAAGGAAACAATAGCAAAAATCAATGAAACTAAAAGCTGGTTCTTTGAGAAGATAAACAAAATTGATAAACCATTAGCCAGACTCATGAAGAAAAAAAGGGAGAAGGCTCAAATCAATAGAATTAGACATGAAAAAGGAGAAGTAACCACTGACACTGCAGAAATACAAAAGATCATGAGAGATTACTACAAGCAACTCTATGCCAATAAAATGGACAACCTGGAAGAAATGGACAGATTCTTAGAAATGCACAAACTGCCGAGACTGAACCAGGAAGAAATAGAAAATATGAACAGACCAATCACAAGCACTGAAATTGAAACTGTGATTAAAAACCTTCCAACAAACAAAAGCCCAGGACCAGATGGCTTCACAGGCGAATTCTATCAAACATTTAGAGAAGAGCTAACACCTATCCTTCTCAAACTCTTCCAAAATATTGCAGAGGGAGGAACACTCCCAAACTCATTCTACGAGGCCACCATCACCCTGATACCAAAACCAGACAAAGATGTCACAAAGAAAGAAAATTACAGGCCAATATCACTGATGAACATAGATGCAAAAATCCTCAACAAAATACTAGCAGACAGAATCCAACAGCACATTAAAAGGATCATACACCATGATCAAGTGGGGTTTATCCCAGGAATGCAAGGATTCTTCAACATACGCAAATCAATCAATGTGATACACCATATCAACAAATTGAAGGAGAAAAACCATATGATCATCTCAATAGATGCAGAGAAAGCTTTTGACAAAATTCAACACCCATTTATGATAAAAGCCCTGCAGAAAGTAGGCATAGAGGGAACTTTCCTCAACATAATAAAGGCCATATATGACAAACCCACAGCCAACATTGTCCTCAATGGTGAAAAACTGAAACCATTTCCACTAAGATCAGGAACAAGACAAGGTTGCCCACTCTCACCACTATTATTCAACATAGTTTTGGAAGTGTTAGCCACAGCAATCAGAGAAGACAAAGAAATAAAAGGAATCCAAATCGGAAAAGAAGAAGTAAAGCTGTCACTATTTGCAGATGACATGATACTATACATAGAGAATCCTAAAGATGCTACCAGAAAACTCCTAGAGCTAATCAATGAATTTGGTAAAGTAGCAGGATACAAAATTAATGCACAGAAATCTCTTGCATTTCTATACACTAATGACGAAAAATCTGAAAGTGAAATTAAGAAAACACTCCCATTTACCATTGCAACAAAAAGAATAAAATATCTAGGAATAAACCTACCTAAGGAGACAAAAGACCTGTATGCAGAAAATTATAAGACACTGATGAAAGAAATTAAAGATGATACAAATAGATGGAGAGATATACCATGTTCCTGGATTGGAAGAATCAACATTGTGAAAATGACTCTACTACCCAAAGCAATCTACAGATTCAATGCAATCCCTATCAAACTACCACTGGCATTTTTCACAGAACTAGAACAAAAAATTTCACAATTTGTATGGAAACACAAAAGACCCCGAATAGCCAAAGCAATCTTGAGAACGAAAAATGGAGCTGGGGGAATCAGGCTCCCTGACTTCAGACTATATTACAAAGCTTCAGTAATCAAGACAGTTTGGTACCGGCACAAAAACAGAAATATAGATCAATGGAACAGGATAGAAAGCCCAGAGATAAACCCACACACATATGGTCACCTTATCTTTGATAAAGGAGGCAAGCATATACAGTGGAGAAAAGACAGCCTCTTCAATAAGTGGTGCTGGGAAAATTGGACAGGTACATGTAAAAGTATGAAATTAGAACACTCCCTGACACCATGCACAAAAATAAACTCAAAATGGATTAAAGACCTAAGTGTAAGGGCAGACACTATCAAACTCTCAGAGGAAAACATAGGCAGAACACTCTATGACATACATCACAGCAAGATTCTTTTTGACCCAGCTCCCAGAGAAATGGAAATAAGAACACAAATAAACAAATGGGACCTAATGAAACTTAAAAGCTTTTGCACAGCAAAGGAAACCATAAACAAGACCAAAAGACAACCATCAGAATGGGAGAAAATATTTGCAAATGAAGCAACTGACAAAGGATTAATCTCCAAGATTTACAAGCAGCTCATGCAGCTCAATAACAAAAAAACCAACAACCCAATCCAAAAATGGGCAGAAGACCTAAATAGACATTTCTCTAAAGAAGATATACAGATGGCCTACAGACACATGAAAGAATGCTCAACATCATTAATCATTAGAGAAATGCAAATCAAAACTACAATGAGATATCATCTCACACCAGTCAGAATGGCCATCATCAAAAAATCCAGAAACAAGAAATGCTGGAGAGGGTGTGGAGGAAAGGGAACACTCTTGCACTGTTGGTGGGAATGTAAATTGATACAGCCACTATGGAGAACAGTATGGAGGTTCCTTAAAAAACTACAAATAGAACTACCATACGACCCAGCAATCCCACTACTGGGCATATACCCTGAGAAAACCATAGGTCAAAAAGAGTCATGTACCAAAATGTTCATTGCAGCTCTATTTACAATAGCCAGGACATGGAAGCAACCTAAATGTCCATCGACAGATGAATGGATAAAGAAGATGTGGCACATATATACAATGGAATATTACTCAGCCATAAAAAGAAATGAAATGGAGGTATTTGTAATGAGGTGGATAGAGTTAGAGTCTGTCATACAGAGTGAAGTAAGTCAGAAAGAGAAAAACAAATACAGTATGCTAACACATATATACGGAATCTAAGGGGAAAAAAAAAAAGGCCATGAAGAACCTAGTGGCAAGACGGGAATAAAGACACAGACCTACTAGAGAATGGACTTGAGGATATGGAGAGGGGGTGGGGTGAGATGTGACAGGGTAAGAGAGTGTCATGGACATATATACACTACCAAATGTAAAATAGATAACTAGTGGGAAGCAGCCGCATAGCACAGGGAGATCAGCTCGGTGCTTTGTGACCACCTAGAGGGGTGGGATGGGGAGGTTGGGAGGGAGGGAGATGCAAGAGGGAAGAGAAATGGGAACATATTGTATATGTATAACTGATTCACTTTGTTATAAAGCAGAAGCTAACACACCATTGTAAGGCAATTATACTTCAATAAAGATGTTTAAAAAAATAGTATGTACTTATATGTTATTCATACTATATATTATATATTCCTGCCTGTAAGTGAGGCATTCTTAATAAATACTCTGAAATTTCAATGAAGAAAGTTGCTTCCCCCCTCAAGGACTCTCTTTCAAATGGTCTCCTGTGTTCTCTCTCACACTCCTTGTACCACTAGGCTTGGACATGGGGTGGGTGTCTTGTTTATTTCCCCTTCCAAACTATTATCTCCCTCTTCTCCCTAAATTCCAGCCCCCACCCCCCCAGCATTAATTTTCATGTCATCAAACTACCCACCATTCCTTCTCCATACAGTCACCTACCAGTCTGTTCATGTCTGTATTTTAAATGTGTTGACCAAGTAAGTTCCTACTGTACCAAAACTCCAACACATAGCAAGTATTAATTCTACACCAAATATTTTTAAAAATTTTTTTAATTTAAAAACTATCCAAAACCAGCGACTTCCCTGGTGATCCAGCAGTTAAGACTCTGCGCTCCCAATGCAGGGGGCCCGGGTTTGATCCCTGATCAGGGAACTAGATCCCGCATGCCGTAACTAAGAGCCTGCATGCCGCAAGTAAAGATCCCGCATGCAGCACCTAAAAAGATCCTGCATGCCACAACTAAGAAGAAGATCCCGTATACCACAACGAAGATCCTGCGAGCCACAACTAAAGACCCAGTGCAGCCAAATAAATTTTAAAAAATAAAAATAAAAATACACTATCCAAAACCATTGGTGAGTGAACAAAAGTGGGCAGATCCTGGAGATAGGTCAACGCTTAAAAGAAGGAAATGACAGGGTCAGTTCTCTGCTTTTTATGGCTTTTATCCTGAGAGCAAGTCCCAGTCAACTCTGTTTAGGGCAGCTAAAATTTTGGATTGTATCTTGGGCAGTACCATCTGGAAAACCACAAAAGAGTTCAAGGATTATACAACTGCTGCTGGAAGATGAGGTGTGTAGGATAGCCTTGGAAAGAAGCAAGCTGAGAGGGAAAGCCCCAAATTCTGTGTATAAGCATTTCCCAAAAGTCTGGCTGATTCTTTTAACTATATAAGGCAGAGGAGACTTAAAGCTACCAAGCCAATAGAACTGAATTGAAATTTGAGCTGTCACCCACAGGAAAGAAACAATTTTCAGTCTGAATCCAGCTAAATTAAGTGACTAATAAAAATACTTTTTAAAAAAAGAAAATCAGTACCCTTTGGAGGAACATAATGGAATCCAGTTTCCTCAGTATATTAATGACAATGTCCAGGATATAATCCAAAGTTACTAGACAGATGAAAGAAACAGGAAAACATGACCCATTCTCAAGAGACAAGAGATCAATGAAAATCAGCCCTGAGATGATTCAGATGTTGCAATTAGATAATGATTTTTTTTTTAAAATTTTTGGCTGTGTTAGGTCTTCATTGCTGTGTGCAGGCTCTCTCTAGTTGCGGCAAGTGGGGGCTACTCTTCGTTGTGGTGCGCAGGCTTCTCATTGCAGTAGCTTCTCTTGTTGCGGAGCACGGGCTCTAGGCGCACGGGCTTCAGTAGTTGTGGCACATGGGCTCAGTAGTTGTGGCTCGCGGGCTCCAGAGCACAGGCTCAGTAGTTGTGGCTCACAGGCTTAGTTGCTCTGCATGTGGGATCTTCCCAGGCCAGGGCTCGAACCCGTGTCCCCTGCATTGGCAGGCAGATGCTTAACCACTGCACCACCAGGGAAGCCCGATAATGATTTTTAAAAGCTATTATAAGGACTTACCTGGTGGCACAGTGTTTGAGAATCCTCCTGCCAATGCAGGGTACACAGGTTCGATCCCTGGTCTGGGAAGATCCCACATGCCATGGAGCAACTAAGCCCATGTGCCACAACTACTGAGCCTGTGCACCACAACTACTGAGCCCATGTGCCTAGAGCCTGTGCTCCACAAGAGAAGCCACCACAATGAGAAGCCCTCACACCACAACAAAGAGTAGCCCCCACTTGCTGCAACTAGAGAAAGCCTACACGCAACAACGAAGACCCAACACAGCCAAAATATAAATAAAAAAAGAACCACTCTATTAAAAAAAAAAGCTATTATAACTATGCTTAAAATGTAAAGGAGTGTATACTCACTGTGAAGGAAAAGATAAGAATTCTCCACTGAGAAATTGGAACTCAAAAAAGAACAAAATAAAAATTCTGGGGGCTTCCCTGGTGTTGCAGTGGTTAAGAATCCACCTGCCAGTGCAGGGTCACAGGTTCAAGCCCTGGTCTGGGAAAGTCCCACATTCTGCAGAGCAACTAAGCCTGTGAGCCACAACTACTGAAACCGATGTGCCTGGAGCCTGTGCTCCACAACAAGAGAAGACACCCAATGAGAAGCCCGTGCACTGCAAAGAGTAACCCCACACACAGCAATGAAGACCCAATGCAGCCAAAAATAAATAAGTTTTAAAAAAATTCTAGAACTAAAAATATATCCTAAGTTAACAAATTTACTAGATCACTGTCACAAAAGTGAAAATGACAGAGAAAAGTGTTTCAGTGAACTTTAAAATAACTTAGATGAAATGGACCTATTCTTTGAAAGACACAATCAAGAAAAAAATAGATAATCTGAATAGGCCTATATCTATTAAAGAAATTGAACCAGTGAGTAATTACAAAAAAGAATGCACCAGGCCCAGAGAGTTTAACGTTTAAGGAAGAAATTATAGAAAATTGGTATTATTTCTTCCAGAAAATAGAAGCAGAGGGAATATTCTATGAGGCCAGTATTACCCTAATAATCAAAACCAGATAAAGATATTAGAAGCAAGAAAACTACAGACAAATATCTCTCATGGACAAAGGTGTAAAAATCCTCAACAAAATATTAGCAAATCAAATCCAACAATGTATGAAAAGAATTTATACCACAATCAAGTGGGATTTATTTCAGGTATACAAGGCTGGTTTAATATTTGAATATTAAAGTAATCCATCACACCAATAGGCTAAATAAGAAAAATCACGTGATCATATCAATAGATGCAGAAAAAGCATTTGACAAAACCTAACTCACATTTGTAACAAAAACTCAGTAAACTAGGAATAGAACTTTCCAAACTTGATAAAGAACATCTACCAAAAAACCTGCAGCAACATAATACTTAATGATGGGAAACTGGATGCTTTTCCCCAAAGATCAAAGACAAGGCAAGAATGTTCACTCACACCATTCCTAGTCAACATTGTACTGGAAGTCCTAGTTAATGTAGTAAAATAAGGAAAGCTTGGAAAGAAAGAAATGGAACTTTGTTCACAGATGATGTAATAGTCTATGTAGAAAATCCCAAAGCATTGATGAGAAAATAATAACTCCTACAAGTCAAAGTGATTATAGCTAGGTATAGAATACAATATACAAAATTCAACTGCTTCCCTATATACCAGCAATGAACAACTGGGATTTTAATAAAAAACAAAATACCATTGACATTAGCTCCAAAAATGAGAAGTATTTAGGTACAAATCTAACAAAATATGCACATGATCCATATGAGGGAAACTAAAACCTTGATGAAAGAAATATCTAAATAAATGGAGAGATATTCCATGTTCATGGACAGGAAGACTCAATACTGTCAAGATGTCAGTTCTCCTAATTTGATCTAGAGACTTAATGCAGTCCCAGCCAAAATCCCAGCATGTTATTTTGTTAATATTGACAAATGGATTCTAAATTGTATATGAAGAGGCAAAAGATCCAGAATAGCCAACAAAAGGTCAAAAGACCTGACTGTATATAAAGGTATAGACTTACTATAAAGGTGTAATCAAGATGGTGTGGTACTGGCAAAAGAATATACAAGTAGATCAGTGGAACAGAATAGAGAGCCCAGAAATAGACCCCCCCCCCACAAATACTGGTCAATTGATCTTTGACAAAGGAGCAAAGAGTCTTTTCAACAAATGACACAGAACAACTAGACATCCACGTGCAAAAGCAAATTAAAAAAAGAATCTAGAGACAGGCTTTACACACTTCACAGATCACAAACTTCAATGTAAAATGCAAAACTGTAAGACTTCTAGAAGATAACGTAAGAGAAAATCTAGATGACCTTGGGGTTGGCGATAAGTTCTAGATAGATAGAGCACTTAACATATGTCCATGAAAGAAAAAAATTAATGTTAGACTTCTATAAAATTAAAAACTTACATTCTGCATAAGACACTATTGAAAAAAAGACAAACCACAGACTAAGAAAATTCTTACAAAACATATCTAATAAAGGATGTGTCCAAAATATACAAAGAACTCGTAAAAGTCAACAAGAACAAACAAACCAACTTAAAAATGGGCAAAGGATCTCAATAGACACCTCACCAAAGAAGACATACAGATGGAAAATAAGCATATAAATATATGTTCTACATCATGTCATCAGGGAATTGCAAATTAAAATGAGATACTACCTATCAGAATGGCTATCAAAAAACTGACAACATGGGACTTTCATGGTGGCGCAGTGGTTAAGAATCCACCTGCCAAGGCAGGGGACACAGGTTCAAGCCCTGGTCCAGGAAGATCCCACATGCCGCAGAACAACTAAGCCCGTGCACCACAACTACTGCGCCTGCACTCTAGAGCCCAGGAGCCACAACTACTGAATCCTGCGTGCCTAGAGCCCTTGCTCCACAGCAGGAGAAGCCACAGCAATAAGAAGCCTGTGCACCGCAGTGAAGAGTAGCCCCTGCTCACAAGTAGAGGAAGCCCGCACACAGCAATGAAGACCCAACACAGCCAAAAATTAATTAATTAATTAAATGTAAAAAACAAAAAAACCCCCAACAACACCAAATGCTGTTAAGAACATGGTGGCAACAGGGACGATTTTTTCATTTCTGGTGGGAAAGCAAAATGGTACAGCCATGTGGAAAGACAGTTTGGCAGTTTCTTATGAAGCTAGACAGAGTCTTTCCATATGTCCTGCAGTCATGCTTCTAGGATCCTACCCAACTGGGTGGAAAACTTACATATACTCAAAAGCTGCACAAATATTTATAGCAACTTTCATCGTAATTGCCAAAAACTGGAAGCAACTAAGATGTTCCTTCAACAAGCGAATGGATATACAATCTACGGTTGTATAAGTTAATTAATTTAAAAAAATACAATAACTGAAGTAAATTCACTAGATTACTAAAATAGCAGAATGGAAAAAAACCAAAATTGTCAGTGGCCTTGAAGATACATTATTAGTAATTATCAAATCTGAAGAACACAGAGGAAAAAAATCACAAAAAAATTGGAGAGAACCTCTGAAATCTGAAGGATAATAAAAAGGTACAATGTGTGTGTATTTATAGTCCCAGAAGGAGGGGTGAGGGGGGTGAGGCAGAAAAGAATTTGAAAAAATAAAGACCAAAAATTTGCCCAATTTGGTGAAAGACGTAACTTTACAGATTCAAGAAGCTCAGTGTAAAATGAACTTATCTATAAAACAGAAACAGAGAGGACACACTTGTGGTTACCAAAGGTTGGGGGAAGGGATGGATTGGGAGTTTGGGATTAGCAGATACAAACTCATATATAGAATGGATAAACAACACAGTCTTAACTGTATAGCACAGGGAAGTATATTCAATATCCTATGATAAACCATAATGGAAAAGAATATGAAAAAGAATGTATATATATGTATAACTGAATCACTTTGCTGTACAGCAGAAATTAACACAACATTGTAAATCAACTATACTTCAATAAGTTTTAAAAAAAAAGAAGCTCAGTGTACTCCAAATAGGAAAAACAGACCTATAAACAACTATAGTCAAACTGATGAAAATCAAGGATAGAAGTCAAATCATGAAAGCAGCTAAAGAAAAATGATATTGCAGAGGGAAACAATGATTCAAATGACAGCTGATATTTGAAGAAAAAAAAAATGCTGCACCAGAAAAAAATCTAGGGCAGAAAAAAGAGGAGCAATGTCTTTAAAGTGTTGCAAGAAAAAAAAAATCAAACCAATCCTATTTTCAAAGAAAATTTTCTTTCAAAATAAAGGCAAAGTAAAGATATCTTCAAATAAAGGCAAACAGAGAATTCACTGCCAGCAGAACTGCACCATAATAAATGCTCGAGGAGTTTTTCAGTATGATCAGAAATGACACTGGAAACATGGATCTCCAGGAAATAAGGGAGAAAGACAGAAATGGTAAATATGTAAACATAATATACTGTATTTCTTCTTCACTTACTAATATACATATGACTGATGATGCAAAATATATAATGTATGTTGATGCAATACATATACAAATACATTATTCGCTTTACATGAAATGACACTATTAACTGTGAAAAATTATGAAGAACAGTGTAATCACTAAAACAACTGTTAGTTAAATGATGCAGCGGTACAGCCAAAAAGCCAATAGATAATTAAAATGGAACGCATAAAGATACTTAATTAGGACTTCCCTGGTGGCACAGTGGTTAAGAATCCGCCTGCCAATGCAGGGGACATGGGTTCGAGCCCTGGTCCAGGAAGATCCCACATGCCGTGGAGCAACTAAGCCCGTGTGCCACAACTACTGAGCCTGTGCTCTAGAGCCCGTGAGCCACAACTACTGAGCCCGTGTGCCACAACTACTGAAGCCCACACGCCTAGAGCGTATGCTCTGCAACAAGAGAAGCCACTGCAATGAGAAGCCCATGCACCACAACAAAGAGTAGCCCCCACTCTCCACAACTAGAGAAAGCCCGCACACAGCAACGAAGACCCAATGCAGCCAAAAATAAATAAATAAATTTATTAAAAAAAAAAAAAAGATACTTCATTAGTCCCAAAGAGAGAAGGAAGGGGAAGACAGAGGAACAAAACACAAGAGGGTAAAATGTAAATAGTAAAACAGTAGCCCTAAATATAACCACATAAATAATTACATTAAATCTTAACTATACAAAGGCAAGGATTGAATGGATTAAAAAGTAACTATATGCTCTCTTCGAGAAATGTACCTGAAACATCAAGAGCCAGACGGGTTGAAAGTACACAGATGGAAGAGTCCATATGACTTTTCCCAGAAGCATGAGAAGGCTGGAGCAGTTATATTAATATTAGATAATATTAGATATAGATTTCTTTACAAAGACTCCTACAGAGCTAAAACTGGGAATTTTTTTCAGTGATAAAAAGGTCAGTACATCAGTAACATAAAAAAAACTTTAAAAAAATTATGTGGACCATTTTTAAAGTCTTTATTGAATTTGTTACAATATTGCTTCTGTTTTATGTTTTGGTTTTTTTGGCCAGGAGGCATGTGGATTTTAGCTCCGGACCAGGGAATGAACCTGCATCCCCTGCATTGGAAGGTGAACTCTTTACCACTGGACCACCAGGGAAGTCCCAGTAACATCATTTTTAAATGTTTATGGGACAAATCACAAAGTTTTAAAACACATGAAGCAAAACTTATAAAACTAAAGGGAAAATAATAGGAAAACCCACCAGAGGTAAAGATTTTTAGCCTCTCTCCCAGAAACTGTTAGTACAACTACACAAAATCAGTGAAGACAGATATTAACAATATCAACCACCTTGATCTAAATTGATATTTACAGAACCCTTCACCCAAGAACAGCAGAATACTGTTGAAGAACAGCAGAATACTGTTGACTGTTAACTGAGAGTTTAAGAGAATAATTTGGTGACAGAAAAGGAACCTATATTAATCTGGGCATGAATTAACTTAGTCACTTCATATAAGAAGACCCAAATCATATTCCTTTGATAAATGTGTAATAACTTGCAGTTTAAAAACATTTCTTTCTTTTAAATCATTTTGACAGTTTATCTTGACTGAAGTGTGTGAATAACAACTGAATGATTTTTGGGACTTCGCTGGTGGTCCAATGGTTAGGATTCTGTGCTCCCACTGCAGGGGACACGGGTTCGATTCCTGGTCGGGGAACTAAGATCCTGCATGCTGTGTGGCACAGCACCCCAAAAAAAACAACTGTTTTTTTATAATAAATGTCAAAAGTTTCACAAGGGGTGGGGTGGATAAAAAGGAGGTGGAACAGGAAAAAAAAAGGGATCCAACGTCAGACAGTTATGCAATTATACTGTAAAAGGCTAATAATGTTCTCTCTTCAAGAAGAGGGAAGAAAGTTTAGATGTAGAAAAACATTTGGACATAGAATTATGTCCTTTGAGTGGGTCTATGTACATAGAATTATGTCCTTTGAGTGGGTCTACGTTTGTGTATAATTAATAAATCTTATGTACTAATAGAAGGAGAGAAAACAAGACCAAGGCTAAAGGTATTATTGGTTAAAAAAAAAACAACAAAGCAGCAGTCACTCAGATCAGCCAGGAGAGGGGGAGGGTTGGTCATTTTTGTTTGGATAATCATGAATTGTCCCTGTTGAAACATGATTGCAGAATGGTCTTGTTTTTGCCTTGATGTATCATGGTAACAAAGTGGCCTTGTCCAATGCTGATTTTCTGTGAAACTGTTTATGTCAAAAAGACTCAGCCCGTCCAGCCCCTCCTCCTCAGGCCAGATGCTCTATATCCTAAGAATGTCTCCAACAACTAGATACAAAGTGTGCCCACCCCCTGGGAAGTCCACCTAGGCAAATAGTGTTAGGGCAAGAATTTTGTTTTTTAAGTGCGTACGTAATATCTTAAATTTTGCCTCTTGGCCCACAAAGCCTAAAATGTTTACTATCTGATCCTTTTCAGAAAAAGTTTTCCAATATTGGTCTCAGGAAGAAAACACTTTATCTTTTTTTTTTTAATAAATTTATTTATTTATTTATTTATTTTTGGATGCATTGGGTCTTCATTGCTGTGCACAGGCTTTCTCTAGTTGCAGTGAGCAGGAGGTACTCTTTTTTTTTTTTTTTTAAACAGCTGCAAGTGAATTGTGACAATTCACAATTGTGAATTGTGAGCTACTCTTCGTTGCGGTGCACGGGCTTCTCATTGCGGTGGCTTCTCTTGTTTGTGGAGCACAGGCTCTAGGCGTGCGGGCTTCAGTAGTTGCGGCACGCGGGCTCAATAGTTGTGGTGCACGGGCTTAGTTGTTCCGCCGCATGTGGGATCTTCCCGGACCAGGGCTCAAACCCGTGTCCCCTGCGTTGGCAGGCAGATTCTTAACCACTGCACCACCAGGGAAGTCCCTATCATATCATTTCAATTGACACAGAAAAGGCATTTGACAAACTCAAACATCCAGTACTGATAAAATATCTCAGCAAACTAGGGAAAGAAGAGAACTTCCTCAACTTGATAAAAGGCACCTAGCAAAAACCGGCAGGTGACATCATACTTAATAAAGACTGAATGCTTTCCCCATGTGACTGGGAACAAAGCTAGGATGTCCACTCTCACCACTTCTATTCAAAATTGTACTAGAAGTCTTAGCCAGTGCACCAAAGCAAGAAAAAAGGGAAAAAAAGGTATACAGATTGGAAAGGAAGAAATAATTTTCTACCCAAGAAAATTCTAAGGAATCTACAAAAACCTAGAATTTTAAGTAGTTTATCAAGGTCATTCGATATGAAGGCAGTACACACACACCCACAAATCAATCATTTTTCAATATTCTACCAATGTACAATTTTTAATACCCTAGTAATGTATAATATTTCTATGCCCTAGCAATGTACACAATTTAAAAACAGTGCCATTTACAAGTGTGGAGCCCTATATCGAGGGCACAGGACAAAAATCTCCGGAATTAACCGAGCCCCCATAGCAACCGTTGCCATGGGCTCTCCCGACCTAAACTGGACAGCCCCCGACTCCGTATTAGGTAAAATATTCACCATGTAGCATCCTGACCAATCACCTAATGCCATCCTGCCAGCAGGAGATTTCTTTGTCTTGAGGCTATAAAAGTTGGCTTCCAGCCCGCAAAGGGGGTCGGCTCTCCCTGGTCTATCAGGAAGTGGGCCCACTGTATTTGCAGCGCCCCTCACTAACTCCGCTCTTGTTCCCAATAAACTCACTCTCATCTAAAACACTTTGTGTCTGGAAGTTCTTCTTCCAACCCGCACACAGACCACAGTATTTTGGTGGCCTGTACGGGGACGCTCGGGGGGCCCCCCTCCACACTCTCGTTTCTTTTTTCGAACCCTCTGTGAACAGGCGAGAAGCACCCTCTGGTGTGTTCTGAAGGCCTCACAGCCCATTACACCCCAGTAGCTGCCACCCAAGCGGGTGAGGCCTCTCCTTTCCTCTTTTACTCTTGGGCTCAGGACCAGGCCAGTTAAATATCATGTGGGCACAGGTCAGGCGCTTAAAAGCCATTAGGGCGCCTGCCACTTGAAGACTCCCGTGAAAGGATAAGGGGGTCACGGAACGGACCAGGCTGTTAGAGCATCTGCCCCCAGCAAGACAACTTCCGTGCACCGTGAGGCACATATTGGTTCAAGCAGAACACTGAGCCCCCTCCCCTTGGCCGCAGCCTTCCCGGCAGGACTGCAAGGCCGATTCCTCAGCCTGTCTTCTCTGTTACTTTCACCTTTTTCTCGGGCTGGACTGACTTACAGGAGCCTAGGTGTTGCCTCTGAGCCATCCCAGGAGTGCTTTGCACGTTTCAGGGAATCGCCAAATGGAGAGTCACCCGGTGGGTCCTGGGAATCTCTCTCTCTTTTCTTTCTTTCTCTGCCTGAGTCATGCGATGCCTTAGTTGCATGGTTTGTGCCTCAGTCCCACGCTCAGGGGTCACCTCTTATGGTCGGACGCGATTGTTGGGACGGTCGGCCCATTTTGTGCCTTAGTCACACGGAGAGATCACTGGGACAAAGGGGACGCCCTCCTGTCAGCCGGTGACTCTCAGTACCCCCCGTTCTATGGCATATACTAAGAATGGGTTCTGGTATGTCTCAGGAGCCTCCCTCAGACCTACCCCTTGGCTGTACCCTCAGGAACTGGAAAAAATTTGACCCTGAAAATCTCAAAAAAAAGAGGCCCCAGTATAAACCGGAGGACCGAGAACAATGGCCTGTTAATGGCACACTAAATTATAACACGATCCTCCAACTTGATCTCTTTTGCTGGAAACAAGGGAAAAACTCAGAGGTTCCTTACGTCCAGACCTTTATGGCCCTTAGTCAGAATCCAGATCTGAGGGACTCGTGCCGCGTGTGTCTTTCTGTTGCCACCTTATCCCCCTGACCCCCTCTGTCTCCCTCTCCATCAGATCTCCTAGGCGACCCTCTACCCGACCTTTCCTGTCCCCCACCCCATCAACCCCCTGTGCTTCAGCCCCCGACCCTGCCTCAACCCACAGCTCCCCAATAGCCACCCCCTTATCAGGGGGAAAGCCCTCTCCCCCCTCCCCACACAGGATCGAGGACTGCCCAACGCCAGGAAACAGATTCTGATATGCTTCCCTTAAGGGAAGTAGCAAATGGAGACATGGGCACTATTAGAGTCCATGTTCCCTCTCCCATGTCTGACATTTCCCCAATTCAAAACAAGTTAGGTTCCCTCAGTCAGGATCCCACGACTTTTATTAAGGAATTTCAGGCCCTCGCTATAGCCTTTGACCTGACCTGGCAAGACATTCATGTAGTCCTGACCACTTGTTGTACTCATGAAGAGAAAAACAGGATATGGGCATCAGCCCAAGCTTGGGCAGACGAGGCACATGCTCGAAATCCCAATGAAAACCGAATGGGAGCAGATGCGGTCCTGAGAGCTGATACCAGATGGAGATACAAGGCAAATGATAATGGGCCAGCGGGGGGACGAACCCGGAGAGACTACATGATCACCTGCCTGCTAGAGGGCATGAGGAAAGCAGTCATTAAACCTGTCAATTACAATAAGCTTAGGGAAGTCACTCAAGCCCCTTCTGAGAACCCAGCCCTTTTTCAGGCCCGGCTAGCAGAAGCCATGAGAAGATATACCAACTGAGATCTGGATACTAATGAAGGAAGGACAATCCTTGCAGTCCACTTCATAAGCCAGTCAACCCCAGACATTCGGCAAAAGCTACAAAAACTAGACCAGGACCCCCAGACCCCATTTCCTGTGCTACTTGATATGGCTTTTAAGGTTTTTTAACAACAGGGAGGAAACCTCCAGGAACAGGAGGGAGCAGAGAGAGAGAGAAATTAAGAAAACATGCGCAATACATGGTTCTTGCTCTCCCCCAGTCCCGCTCGTGGCAGGGTACAACGGGAGCTCCTCCTACCAGTCAAAAGCCGCCAATGGGGCTTCACTGGTGGCACAGTGGTTGAGGATCCGCCTGCCAATGCAGGGGACACGGGTTCGAGCCCTGGTCTGGGAAGATCCCACATGCCGCAGAGCTACTAGGCCCATGAGCCACAACTACTGAGCCTGCGCGTCTGGAGCCTGTGCTCCGCAACAAGAGAGGCCGCGATAGTGAGAGGCCCGCGCACCGCGATGAAGAGTGGCCCCCGCTTGCTGCAACTAGAGAAAGCCCTTGCACAGAAACGAAGACCCAACACAGCCAAAGATAAATAAATTAATTAATTTTTTTAAAAAAAGCCACCAATGACCTGCTACCAATGCGGTCAGCCAGGGCACACCATCAGAAACTGTCACGCCCCACCGCCTAATACCCCTTGTCCTATCTGCCAGCAGATGGGCCACTGGAGAAGGAGCTGTCCCTCCCGCCCTCAAGCAAGTGGGCCAGCACCCAAGGCTCTCAGTAACAAGGGTATGATGGGGCTCAATGCCCCAGGCAAAGTTCAGACCCCACTGCCATTATCGGTGATTGCTGATTACCGAGAACAGGAGCCACAGTCTCCTGGGTCTCGACATCCTAGAGGCGGACGATTGACAGTGCCCAGGGCTTAATATACAGGCCCCTATGGTTCCCATAAGACTGGAGGAGCCCCAGGTAAACCTGGATGTGGCAGGGGCTGCTATAACCTTTCTGATTGACACTGGGGTCACTTATTCAGCCCTAACTTCCTTCTCTGGTCCTACCCGCTGTTCCTCGATCCTTCTAACAGGAATAGATGGACAACGTAGCCTTGGCCGATTTATACCTCCACTGCCATGTTCCCTTGAAAATACCCTACACTCTCACATTCTTTGTTGGTTCTTCCGGCCTGCCCCGTTCCTCTGCTAGGCAGAGACCTCCTGACAAGACTCAGAGCCACCCTCTCTCTCACCCCAACCACTATGGCTTTAAACATTGAATCCATTCCGGACAATATTCCACCCCGTATTTACCAACAGGTACCTCCAGTAATATGGGACACTTCTACTGCTGGCAGATCTACTACCGCCCCCCACCCCGGTAGTTATTAAAAGACCCGAACTCCTTTCCCAGGGTCCCACAATACCCTCTTTTTTTTTTTTTTTTTTTTTGGCTTATCTCATATGACTTTTTTTTTGGTCTTTTTTTTTTTTTTTTAACATCTTTATTGGAGTATAATTGCTTTAAAATGGTGTGTTAGTTTCTGCTTTATAACAAAGTGAATCAGTTATACATATACATATGTTCCCATATCTCTTCCCTCTTGCATCTCCCTCCCTCCCACCCTCCCTATCCCACCCCTCTAGGTGGTCACAAAGCACCAAGCTGATCTCCCTGTGCTATGCGGCTGCTTCCCACTAGCTATCTATTTTACATTTGGTAGTGTATATATGTCCATGCCACTCTCTCACTTTGTCACAGCTTACCCTTCCCCCTCCCCATATCCTCAAGTCCATTCTCCAGTAGGTCTGTGTCTTTATTCCTGCCACAATACCCTCTTAAAGAGGAAGCTTTAAAGGGACTACAGACCCTAATTTCTAAGTGTCTCAAAAACGGCCTTTTAATTCCCTGCAACTCCCCATGCAATACTCCGATTCTCACAGGAAAAAAAATCTGATGGCACATACCGTTTGGTCCAAGATCTAAGGGCAATCAACCAGTCCGTGGTCCCCCATCCACCCCATAGTCCCAAACCTTTACATCCTCCTAAGTCACGTTCCACCAGGGACCCAATGGTATTCAGTCCTGGATCTAGAAGATGCCTTTTTCTGCATCCCAATCCATCTGACTCCCAATTCTTATTTGTCTTCGAATGGAGTGACCCAGACACTAAACATACTCAACAACTCACATGGACAGTGTTACCCCAGGGGTTCAGAGACAGCCACCACCTATCTGGCCAAGCATTAGCAGAAGACCTCTTACCTCTACGATTGGAAGGCGAAGGCTGCCTGCTCCAATATGTAGATTATCTCTTGATCTGTAGCCCCAACAGACAAACCTCAGACAACAACACTGTTTTAGTCCTTAAACATTTAGCAGAAAGGGGATACCGAGTATCCCCAGCCAAAGCTCAGATTACTTCCCAACAGGTTACCTTCCTAGGGTTAATATTAACCCCGGGAGGAGAAGTATTTCTTGACGCCGAAGGACTCTAATCCTTGATATGGCCCTGCCAGCCACTAAACAACAGCTCAGAACCTTCCTGGATATGACTGGCTTTTGCCAGATCTGGATCCCCACCTACGGCCTATTGGCAAAGCCACTCTATGCGGCCCTTAAAGGACCAGAAAATCTCCCTCTTGAGGGGACCACTGAGATGGAGATGGCCTTTAGACAGATGAAGGAGGCTCTTGTTATGGCCCCAGCCTTAGGCCTACCAGACTTAACCAAGCCGTTTTCTCTTTTCACTCATGAGAGGAGAGGAATAGCCCTTGGAGCACTAACTCAATCTCTGGGGCCATCCCAGCGCCCTGTGGCATATTCATCTAAAACATTAGATGTGACCTCCCAGGTGTGGCCTCCTTGTCTTAGGGTGCTGGCTGCCACAGCATTACTAACAGAAGAGACTTCCAAACTCACTATGGGACAACCCCTTACAGTTTATACTCCCCATCAGGTCCCAGGTGTTCTCAACTCCAAAGCTTAGCACTGGGTTTCAGACAACAGAATTCAAAAATACCAAGCTTTATTTCTGGAAAGATCTGAGACATCAATTAAACCTTGTAATATATTAAATCCTGCTACCTCTCTGCCTAACCCAAATCCTGACACCCTCCTATTACACTCTTGTCTAGAAACACTAGACCAGAATTACAGCACTAGGGCAGATCTCTGGGATGCACCTTTGCCCAACCCAGATGCAGAATGGTTCACAAACGGCAGTAGTTTCATGAAGGAGGGGACACAGGGTCTCAGGCTATGCCATTGTCAGTCAAGAAAATGTCATAGAGTCTGGCCCACTCTAGGGGGCCACCACTTCTGCCCAAAGGGCAAAACTCATTGCCTTAGTTAGAGCCTTAAAACTAGGAGAAGGACTCCGAATAGATATTTACACAGACTCAGCTTATGCCTTCCATGTAGTCCATGCTCATGCCTCCATCTGGAAAGGGGACTGTTAATGACACATAACACCGCAATTAAACATGGGCCAGACATTCTAGACTTGCTAGAGGCAGTAAAACTCCCTAAGGAAGTGACCATCATCCATTGCAAGGCACACCAAAGGGACTCCTCGGAGATAACCAAGGGTAACAAGAAAGCAGACAGGGAAGAAAAGAAAGCCGCTCAAAGAATCTTACAAGCTCCCTTGATCCCAAATTTAAATGCCTCCCCACCCCAGTATTGTGATCTAGAGCTAAAGGAAGGGAAGAGCCGGGGATTCACCTTAACTCCTGAAGGATGGTTACAAGGCCCAGACAATAAGCTCCTTCTACCAGAAGCATCTCAATGGAAGGTCTTAAACCATTCTCCACCAGGCCACCCACCTGGGGGCCAAATCTCTCTTTAAATTAGCTGAGACTGTCTTCTCTGGAAAAGGAATTCTCTCGGCACTGCAGTCCATATCACAGGCTCACCCGGTATGTGGCCAGGTTAACTCAGAGGGAGCCTTAAGACCCCCAACGCTGCTCCAGCCAGGCCAAAGGTGGGGGAACCAACCAGGGGAAGACTGGCAGGTAGATTTCACTCACATGCCCACCTGCAAGGTTTACAAATATCTCTTGGTTATGGCAGACACTTTCACAGGGTGGAGAGAGGCATTCCGAACTAAGACAGAAAGAGCCTCAGAAGTCACCACGGCCTTAGTGGAACATATCATACCTAGATTCGGACTCTCAAGGTCTCTACAATCCGATAATGGGCCCGCTTTTATTTCCAGTTTAACTCAGGGCGAAAGCAAGGCATTACATATTAAATACTTTCTCCATTCAGCCTGGCACCCCCAAGCATCTGGAAAAGTAGAGAGAGCTAATCAAACCCTCAAAAGGTATTTAACTAAACTGGCTATGGAGATCCATCAAACATGGGTTACACTTCTCCCCATCGCCCTCTTGAGAGCCCGAAATAACCCCAAAATCTAAGACCCCTCTGAGCCCATATGAAATCCTATATGGAAGGCCCTTTCTAAACACGGATCTCCTGGTTGATCCAGAAACTCACTACCTGGCTCAACACCTCCCAGAGTTAGGATTAACTCTCAAAAATATATGGGGAGGCGGACTCAAGATGGCAGTGTGGGAAGACGTGGAGTTAGCATCTGCCCACAACTAGGGCGCCTCCCAGCCGCTGGTGGGGAACGCTGACGCCCAAGGAGACGGGAGGAACCCCAGAGTGAACCAGTAGGACATAGGGGGACCGAGGGGGGAGGAGAAGTGGAGGCCAGACAGGATCGGGGCCCCTGAGGCTGGGGAGATCAGGAGAGGCAGGTGGGAGGGACTCTCCGGGAAGAGCAGGAGAGGAGAAGAGGGCAATCGCCTGGCCCGCTCGGAGCTTGCTGAGCTCCCAAGGCCGATCCCCTGCCTTCCAAAGCTCCCTCCAGGTCGCGTGGGTCCTCGGGGGCATAGGAAGGAGGCCAAGGGGAGGACAGGAGAGGCAGGTGGGAGGGGCCCTCCAGGAGGAGCAGGAGAAGAGCGGAGGGTGATCGCCCAGCCCACTTGGGCATGGGGAGCCTGCTGAGCTCCCAGGCTGGTTCTCTGCTCTCCAAAGCGCCCACCCCAACCCCCACCCCGGCCGCACTGGTCCTGGGGGCATAGGAGGGAGGCCAGGGAGATCAGGAGAGGCAGGCGGGAAGGGCTCTCCCAGACCCCAGACTGGAGGAGCAGGAGAGGAGAGGAGGGCGTTTGCCCTGCCCACTCGGGCCCAGGAAGCCTGCTGGGCTCGCAGGTGAGGTCCCTCACCCTCTGAGACCAGGGGTGGGGGGCACACCTGGGCCCCTTCTGTTCCTTGAGCCTAAGCCCCACCCCCCACAGCCCCCAGGGCCTTTCCCAGCCCTGTGGGTCCTGAGCATTGGCCCTGCCCACCACCGAACCTTGCCCTTGCTTAGGTCCCGCCCTCCACAGCCAAGGCCTCCCCCACCTTTGTTTTTTCTTTTTTTTCTTTTCCCTCCTCCTCTTCTTTACTACTGTGGTACTGATGTACCTTCCTGTTGTTAATTCATGTATATTTTTATTTTTACATTCTTTCTAACATATCTGTTAGTTTCCTAGTATAATATTATTTTTTACTTTTTTTTTTTGCCACCCCACTCGGCTTGCAGGATTTTGGTTTGCGAGCCCGGGGTCAGGCGGAAGCTCCTGTGGTGGGAGCTCCGAGTCTGAACCACTGGACTAACAGAGAACTTCAGACCCCAGGTAATATTCATTGGAGTGAGGGCTCACAGAGGTCCTCATCTCAGCACCAAGACCCAGCTCCTCTACCCAATAGCCTACAAACTCCAGTGTTGGAAGCCTCAGGCCAAACAACCAGTAAAACAGGAACACAATCCCACTCATTAAAAAAAGAAAAGAGGGAGACGGCAAAAAAAAGTGTCACAGATGAAGGAGCAAGGTAAAAACCTACAAGACCAAATAAATGAAGAGGAAATAGGAAATCTACCTGAAAAAGAATTCAGAGTAATGATAGTAAAGATGATCCAGAATCTCAGAAATAGAATGGAAGCACGGATTGAGAAAATACAAGAAATGTTTAACAAAGATCTAGAAGAACTAAAGAACAAACAGAGATGAACAACACAATAAGTGAAATGAAAAATACACTAGAAGGAATCAGTACCAGAATAACTGAGGCAGAAGAACGAATAAGTGAGCTGGAAGACAAAATGGTGGAAATAACTGCCGAGGAGCAGAATAAAGAAAAAAGAAAAGAATTGAAGACAACCTCAGAGACCTCTGGGACAACATTAAACGCACCAACATTCAAATTATAGGGGGTCTCAGAAGAAGACAAGAAAAAGAAAGGGTCTGAGAAAATATTTGAAGAGATTATAGTGGAAAACTTCCCTAACATGAGAGAGGAAATAGTCACCCAAGTCCAGGAAGCACAGAGAGTCCCATACAGGATAAACTCTAGGAAAAACACACCAAGACACATATTAATCAAACTAACAAAAATTAAATGCAAAGAAAAAATATTCAAAGCAGCAAGGGAAAAACAAAAAATAACCTTATGGGGATTCCTTTGTATGTTATCAGCTGATTTTTCAGCAGAAACTCTGCAGGCCAGAAGGGAGTGGCAGGATATACTTAAAGTGATGAAAGAGAAAAACCTACAACCAAGATTACTCTACCCAGCAAGGATCTCATTCAGATTCGATAAAGAGGTCAAAAGCTTTACAGACAAGCAAAAGCTAAGAGAATTCAGCACCACCAAACCAGCTTTACAGCAAATGCTAAAGAAACCTCTCTAAGTGGGAAACACAAGAGAAGAAAAAGACCCACAAAAACAAACCCAAAACAATTAAGAAAATGGTAATAGGAACATACATATAAATGTAAATCCTCCCAGACCAGGGCTCGAACCCGCATCCACTGCATTGGCAGGCAGATTATCAACCGCTGTGCCACCAGGGAATCCCCATGCTCTTCCTTCTAATCAGGATGCCTCCCAGTCACCAATTTTGCCATATGACTTTGGACAATCACATAGCTGCTTGGAGCTTCAGTCTTCATACAAGTCTGAAGCGAAAGGTCCTGGAGCGACACTACTGCAGACAGAAGACAGGACACACCCAGCAAAATGTATTAAATGCCCCAACCAAAAGACACAGACTGGCTGAATGGATACAAAAACAAGACCCATATATATGCTATCTATAAGAGACCCACTTCAGACCTAGGGACACATAGAGACTGAAAGTGAAGGAATGGAAAAAAATATTCCATGCAAACGGAAATCAAAAGAAAGCTTGAGTAGCAATACTTGTATCACATAAAATGACTGTAAAATAAAGACTGTTACAGGAGATAAGGAGAGACACCACATAATGATCAAAGGATCAATCCAAGAAGAAGATATAAAAATTAGAAATGTTTATGCACCTAACATAGGAGCACCTCAATACATAAGGCAAATGCTAACAACCATGAAAGGAGAAATCGACAGTAACACAATAATAGTAGGGGACTCTGTTATGAAGATAGCCAACCCCTATTTTACAGGTAGGGAAGCTGAGGTGCAGACAGGATGGCTGGCTAGATGGGGTTGTTTCCCTCATTTCCAGAAATGCTCTGGGATTCTCCTGAAATGAAAAACCTACTTAGGTGGCACTTAAGGTTCTCTTAGTTCTCCCTTAGCAGGCAAAGTGTGGAATCCACAGTGAGCCAAATTCTAGCACACCAAACTGTAAACAGCAAACAGCTGCTTTGACTTTTTTTAAAGCATTAACAGGAAATCCCAAGCTAAATTTAAATTGGGCTTTTAGAAAGACACAATTCAAGGAAAACTAATCAGCATCTAGTTTTGTTTGCCTTCCATTAATAAGTCTCAGAATACAAACCAGCTATAGTTTCACTATTAAATGCTCAGAAAGTATCCAAACAAATCCACATCTCTGGTGGCATTCCACCATTGGTCTGTCTTGGAGTTTGTTACCTTGTAATTATGCTTGAATTCATTCGTTTTTAGGTCATACTGAGACATACATTGTTTGACATTTCTTGTTAAAATATAATGTAAACATGGTTTGTATAATAGAAAAGGTAAAATACCAAACTCATTTGTTTGAATTGGGTTATGGGTAAAAATAAAACCTAGGCTGTCTAGGGTGTTTTCACTCATTCAACCCCTTCTTTAAATAGGTAAAAAATAATAATAATAGTAGGGGACTTTAACACCCCCACTTACACCAATGGACAGATCATCCAAAAAGAAAATAAATAAGGAAACAGAAGCTTTAAATGACACGATAGACCAGATAGATCTAATTGATATTTATAGAACATTCCACCCAAAAGGGGCAGAATACACTTTCTTCTCAAGTGCACATGGAATATTCTCCAGGATAGATTACATCTTGGGTCACAAATCAAGTCTCGGAGAATTTAAGAAAATTGAAAGTGTATCAAGCATCTTTTCTGACCACAATGCTATGAGATTGGAAATCAATTATAGAAAATAAACTGTAAAAAACACAAATACATGGAGGCTAAACAGTGCACTACTAAATAACCAAGAGTTCACTGAAGAAATCAAAGAAGAAATTTTTAAAATACACGGAAACAAATGACAACAAAAACACGATGACCCAAAACCCATGGGACACAGCAAGAGCAGTTCTAAGAGGGAAGTTTACAGCAATTCAATCTCACCTCAAGAAACAAGAAAAATCTCAAATAAACACTCTAACCCTACACTTAAAACAACTAGAGAAAGAAGAACAAAGAAAACTCAAAGTCAGTAGAAGGAAAGAAATCATGAAGATCAGAGCAGAAATAAATGAAATAGAAAAGAAGAAAACAATAGCAAAGATCAATAAAACTAAAAGCTGGTTTTTTGAGATCAACAAAATTCATAAACCCTTAGCCAGACTCATCAAGAAAAAAAGGGAGAGGACGCAAATCAATAAAATTAGAAGTGAAGAAGGAGAAATCACAACTGACACTGCAGAAATAAAAAGGATTATAAGAGACTACTACAAACAACTATATGGCAATAAAATGGACAGCTACGAAGAAATGGACAAATTCTTGGAAAGGTACAATTTTCCAAGGCTGAACCAGGAAGAATTAGAAAATATTAACAAACCTATCACAAGTAATGAAATTAAACCATAATTAAAAATCTTCCAACAAACAAAAGTCCAGGACCAGATGGCTTCACAGGCGAATTCTATCAAACATTTAGAGAAGAGCTAACACCCATTCTTCTCAAACTCTTCCAAGATATTGCAGAGGGAGGAACATTCCCAAATTCATTCTACAAAGCCACCATCACCCTGATACCAAAACCAGAAAAAGATATCACAAAAAAAGAAAACTACAGACCAGTATCACTGATGAACATAGATGCAAGAATCCTGAACAAAATACTAGCAAACAGAATCCAACAGCACGTTAAAAGGATCATACACCATGATCAAGTGGGATTTATCCCAGGGATGCAAGGATTCTTCAATATACGCAAATCAATCAATGTGATACACCACATTAACAAACTAAGGAGTAAAAACCATATGATCATCTCAATAGATGCAGAAAAAACTTTTGACAAAATTCAACACCCATTTATGATAAAAAGTCTTCAGATAATGGGCATAGAGGGAAACTACCTCAACATAATAAAGGCCATATATGACAAACCCACAGCAAGCATCATGCTCAATGGTGAAAAGCTGAAAGCATGTCCACTAAGATCAGGAACAAGACAAGGACATCCACTCTCACCACTCTTATTCAATATAGTTTTGGAAGTCCTAGCCACAGCAGTCAGAGAAGAAAAAGAAATAAAAGGAATACAAATTGGAAAAGAAGAAGTAAAACTGTCACTGTTTGCTGATGCCATACTATACATAGAAAATCCTAAAGATGCCAACAGAAAACTATTAGAACTAATCAATTTGGTAAGGTTACAGGATACAAAATTAATGCACAGAAATCTCTGGCATTCCAATACACCAACAACGAAAAATCAGAAAGAGAAATTAAGGAAACACTCCCATTTACCATTGCAACAAAAAGAATAAAATACCTAGGAATAAACCTGCCTAAGGAGGCGAAAGACTTGTACTCAGAAAACTATAAAGCACTGATGAAAGTAATCAAAGATGACATAAACAGATGGAGAAATATACCATGTTCTTGGACTGGAAGAGTCAATATTGTGAAAATTACTACCCAAAGCAATCTACAGATTCAGTGCAATCCCTATCAAACTACCAACTGCATTCTTAACAGAATTAGAACAAAAAATCTTACAATTTGTATGGAAACACAAAAGACCCCAAACAGCCAAAGCAATCTTGAGAAAGTAAAACGTAGTTGGAGGAATCAGGCTCCCTGACTTCAAACTATACCACAAAGCTACAGTAATCAAGACAGTATGGTACTGGCACAAAAACAGAAATATAGATCAATGGTACAGGATAGAATGCCCAGAGATAAACCCACACACATATGGGCACCTAATTTACGACAAAGGAGGCAAGAACATACAATGGAGAAAAGACAGCCTCTTCAATAAGTGGTGCTGGGAAAACCGGAGAGCTACATGTAAAAGAATGAAATTAGAACACTACCTAACACCATACACAGAAATAAACTCTAAATGGATTAAAGCCTTAAATGTAAGACCAGACACTATAAAACTTTCAGAGAAAAACATAAGAAAAACACTCTTTTACATAAACCATAGCAAGATCTTTTTTGACCCACCTCCTAGAGTAACAGAAATAAAAACAAAAATAAACAAATGGGACTTAATTAAACTTAAAAGCTTTTGCACACTAAAGGAAATCATAAACAATACAAAAAGACAACCCTCAGAATGGGAGAAAATATTTGCAAATGAAACAACAGACAAAGGATTAATCTCCAAAATATACAAACATCTCATGGAGCTCAAATATCAAAAAAAACCAAACAATCCAGTTAAAAAATGGGCAGAAGACCTAAATAGACATTTCACCAAGGAAGACGTACAGATAGCCAAGAGGCACATGAAAAGATGCTCAACATCACTAATTCTTAGAGAAATGCAAATCAAAACTACAATGAGGTATCACCTCATGCTGGTCAGAATGGCCATTATCAAAAAAGCTAGAAACAATAAATGCTGGAAAGGGTGTGGTGAAAAGGGAACCCTCCTACACTGTTGGTGGGAATGTAAATTGATACAACCACTATGGAAAACAGTATGGAGGTTCCTTAAAAAACTAAAAATAGAACTACCATATGACCCAGCAATCCCACTACTGGGCATATACCCCAAAAAAAACATAATTCAAAAAGAGACATGCACCACAATGTTCATTGTAGCACTATTTACAATAGCCAGGACATGGAACCAACCTAAATGTCCATCGACAGATGAATGGATAAAGAAGATGTGGCACATATATACAATGGAATAAACGCCATAAAAAGAAACAAAACTCAGTTATTTGCAGTGAGGTGGATGGATCTATAGAATCTGTCATACAGAGTGAGGTAAGTCAGAAAGAGAAAAACAAATACCATATGCTAAGGCATATATATGGAATCTAAAAAAAAAAATGGTACTGATGAACCTAGTTTCAGGGCAGGAATAAAGAGGTAGACATAGAGAATGGACTTAATGACATGGGGTGGGAGGGCAAAGCTGGGGTGAAGTGAGAGTAGCATCGACGTATATACACTACCGAATGTAAAATAGTTGGCTGGTGGAAAGCAGCAGCATAGCACAAGGAGATTGGCTTCGTGCTTTGTGATGACCTAGAGGGGTGGGATAGGGAGGCTCAAGAGGGAGGGGATATGGGGACATATGTATGCATATGGCTGATTTGCTTTGTTGTGCAACAGAAACTAACACGGTATTGTGAAGCAATTATACTCCAATAATGATCCATCAAAAAATATATATATGGAAATATTAGGACCCAAACAGTGCCAAACCTGACCCTGATCTCACAGAAACATCTAAAAACTTACTACCTGGTAACTGAGTGTATGTTAAGACTCTCCCACAGGACCGGAAGCCATTAAGTGTGATCTGGACGGGGCTACACCAAGTCCTGCTGACCATCCCCATGGCGGCAAAAGTCCAAGGCTTCACCCCTTGGATTCACATATCCAGACTGAAAGCAGCTCCTCCCCCTGAAGAACGAAACCCCCAGGAGGTAGAAAAATTGCCGGACCCAACGTCTAGCTGCGAAACTCTGGAAGGTCTTCGCTTCCTTTTCAAAAAAGGACCAGGTGATGTCTCCTCCTTGCTTTCTGGATCTTGAGAAACTGATTTACAACTGTTTCATTTTCCTTGTTATTTTCTGGGCCATTTCATTTCTGCTTGCACTTATCACCCTCCCTTGCAGTGCGGTTCCCTAGTATTCCAGGGACTGCCTAGCTAGGATGGCACGGATCTAACGCCAATAACCTCACTTCCTTCTAATACTAATGTACACTTTAAGATAGCTACTAAGTCTGCTCTTTCCATTGACCCCTATACACCAGCTTTCAATTTCCCCTTTTGGACTTGATTTCTACTGGGCGTTGCTGAAAGACATAAATTCCCAAGAGCCTCAGTTACACTTAACGGCCCCCAAATTATCAGAGACAATACATATTACAATTATCGTGGGACAGAATCCTCCAAGGGGACTTCCAAGATTATACACCACAACAGGCCCATTGCCTTTTAAACCTAGGCCCTCTGGGTACATGAACTCACCATTCCCACAGTTGGCAGAAGCAACAGGCCTACTGTACCTCCTGACTTTTCTCGTTGTGCTTGCCCTTCTCCTATTCTGCATATCGTCATAAAATGAATTCGCACACTGTCTCTTACTTCCCTAATGTGGCATTTCTTCTTACAGTTACTGGACTTTGCTCTTTTCCCTTCATTTCTCCATATCCCCGTCATCTGCTGACACCATAAATCAAGTCGCAAAATTAACCAATAAAACCAACTGTTGGATATGCCCCAGGGGAACTCAAAACTTAGAGGAACTCTACTTATTGGCCCTCCCTACCTCCATCAAACAGTTGTATAATCTATCAGGCCAATATTATGGGATGGATTACCTTTTGTACGGAGGCCAAAGGCAGGTAGAACCTGAGGCTTTTGGCACAGGTCTAGTTGTCTGTGTAGGTACAGTTTCCAGGCCCTTAGGAAAGGCACAGCTCTGTTTCCAAAACCTACATGGATGGGGGGACCCATTTTGGGCTGGCTAAATGACTCTTTGTAATTACACTCTTAGTTTTAATCAGACTAGCCTGGAATGGGACCCCTGGTCAGAGGAAGATGAATATGATGTACACAAAGGTAATTTCACTTTATGTTGGGGAAATTCAAGGACAAATGTGACTAAGAAATATATTAATGAAGACCATATCCCCATAAACAGCTCGGCCCTGGGAACTAAATAGGTGGGGATCGGTGTGACCACCGGACACTTACTTAGTTTAACCTCCCGACAAGATTCTCCTCCAAAATATAACATAATTCAGCTAATATTCAGAAATTTGTTATGCCAATTCCCCGGTCACACTCATCAGTCAGAGCCTGGATTCTCCCCTTCAAGTATAGATGATTACTTCCACAGAGTTTGGCCTTCCCAATATCATCCCAGGCCATGGGACCCCAGTCTATTTCCAGAGGAAAACTTCCAAAAGGTCAGGGCCTGGCTCTGGGGACCCACAACGGGGGTATCCTTGAGGTGCACTGGATTTTCATTTCTATGTGGTAATGGGGTCTATCTAGATCTTCCCACACTTTGGAGGGGTCCTGCACAATTATTGCTGTGGTCCCAGAGGTGACCATTATGACTACAAAGGATTTAGCTTCCTCAGGAGGCATTCCCAACCTTGGGTCCTTCCTCAAGGAGGCCTTAAGACCTGTCTGGGAGAGACAAAAATGAACCACTGATTGAAGGGGACATGCTTATGATAACCCAATTCTTGATCAGCCTGAAATAATACACAGTGTCTTTAGAGGGCTCTCCTGGTTTGCAGGCATACCCCTTAGAGAGGAGCGTTCTCCATCCCACCATCATGGTCCAGGAACCTTGGAAGGCTACGGTAGCAGCCACCAAGGAACAGCAGTCAGCCCTAGGCTCTCTGGCCAAAGTGGTTTTACAAAATAGGAGGGCCCTTAGTGTTATAACAGCTGAGACGGGGGGTGTCTGTGCCCTACTAAATGAGACAGGCTGCTTCTATATTAATACCTCCGGCCAGGTTGAAGACAACCTTCAGATTCTAAAGAAAGACATCAAATTAATAGAAGATTTAAAAGAGACAGCAGGACAGGGCCCCAAGCTGGCTTTCCAGCCTCCTCTCCTCTATGGGGATCCAGATATGGACATGGCTATTGCTCTTGTTGGGACCATTAATCCTGATAGCCTTTGTTTTGTTGTTTGACCCCTGCATTATTAACACATTGTCTAGGTTCATCTCCCAACAGGTTCAAAAGATTCAATTCCAGATGGTGCTACAACAAGGGTACCAGCCAGTTGGCACGTGGACTACGTTGGAACAGGCTGCCTTTTCATTCCAAGGGCTCTCATCTCCCTCTGTAAATACACCCTGACAGGGAGCGGGCACTGGGACCCAGGGCCCCACGATGCCCCCGTCCAGCAGGAAGAAGCTAGGAATGGTCATCGCCCCTTTCCCCAGTGACCTGGGTTCCTATGGCCCGAGACGGGGATAGGTAGTTAGTTAGTCATGAGCGGGGTGTTAAGGGGCCAAAGATTTGGCCCATAAATAAAAAGAGAGGGAAATGTGGAGCCCTATATCGAGGGCACAGGACAAAAATCTCCGGAATTAACCGAGCCCCCATAGCAACTGTTGCCATGGGCTCTCCTGACCTAAACTGGACAGCCCCCGACTCCATATCAGGTAAAATATTCACCATGTAGCATCCTGACCAATCACCTAATGCCATCCTGGCAACAGGAGTTTTGTCTTGACGCTATAAAAGTTGGCTACCAGCCCACAAAGGGGATCGGCTCTCCCTGGTCTATCAGGAGGTCAGCCCGCTGTATTTGCAGCACCCCTCACTAACTCTGCTCTTTGTTCCCAATAAACTCACTCTCATCTAAAAATACTTTGTGTCTGGAAATTCTTCCAACCCGCGCACGGACCACAACAACAATCTCTCTAAAGAATGAAATGCTTAGGTATAAATCTAACAACATGTATAGAATTTGTGTGCCAAACATTACAAAGTACTGATAGAATGAAACCAAAGAACACCTAAATAACTGAAGAGATATACAGTGTTCATGAATTAGAATACGCAACACAGTAAATGTGTCAATTATCCCCAAATTGATTTACAGATTTAATGCAATATTAGTCAAAGTTCTAGCAGCATTTTTGTAGATATAGACTAGCTCATTCTAAAATTTATACAGAAAAGCAAAGGAACTTAAATAGACCCAAATTTTATTTTAAAAGAAGAATAAATTGGAAGAATCATAATACTTGATGTTGAGAGATACTCTAAAGCTACAGTAGTCAAGAATATGGTGATAGTGAAGGGACAGATACATAGATTAGTGGAAAATAGAAAGTCCAGAAATGTATGCATATATATATGGCAAATTAACTTTGACAAAGATGCAAAAGGAAGGACATTCTTTCAACAAATGGTGTTTGAACAATTGACCCTCTGTGTGCAAAATGAAATGAGCCTTAACCTAAACATACACCTTATGCAAAAATTAGCAGTTATTTATATATAGATCTGACTACAAAATGCAAAACTATAAAAATTTTAAAAGAATACATAAGAGGATATATGTATATGTACAACTGATTCACTTTGCTGTATGCCTGAAACCAACACAACATTGTAAATCAACTATACTCCAATAAATTTTTTTTTTTAATGAAGAAAAAATATAAAAAGAAAACATAAGAGAAAATCTTTGGAACCTGAGGTTAAGCAAAGAGTTCTTAGACTTGACACCAAAAGTGCAATCCATACAAAAACACATTAATAAATTCAACCTTATCCAATTTTAAAACTTACGTAAAAGACCATATTAAGAGAATGAAAAAAAATGAGCTATAGACAGGAATATTTGCAAATCACATATTCAAAAAAATCTTCTCTCCATAATATATAAAGAACTTTCAAAACTCAACAAAAAGAACTTTAAAACTCAACAGAAACAACACAACTGAAAATTGGAGGGGGGGAAGGGAGGGTGGGACGAATTGGGAGATTAGGATTGACATATATACAATACCATGTGTAAAGTAGATAGCTAGTGGGAACATGCTATAAAGCACAGGAAGCTCAGCTCGGTGCTCTGTGATGACCTAGATGTGTGGGATGGCAGCAGGAAGGGAGGTCCAAGAGGAGGGGATATAGGTACACATATAGCTGATTCACTTCATTTTACAAGAGAAACTAACAACATTGTAAAGAAATTACACTCCAATAAAAAAAAAAAGACATCAACATACACTTCCCCAAGGCAGATATAATGATGACAAATAAGTACAAGAAAATATATACAACATCATTAGCAATTAAGGAAATTACAAGTTAAACCACAATTAGACTCCACTACACACCTATTAGAATGCCTTAAATAAAAAATAGGAACAATATCAAGCTGTCATGAGGTCCCAGAGCAACTGGAACTCTCATATATTGCTGGCAGGTGGCGGGGGGAATGCAAAAGGGTACAGACACTTTGCTGGAAAACAATTTGAAAATTTATAACAAAATTAAAAATACTCTTGAGTACTCTTCTCAGCAGTCTTCCCTCAAGAAATGAGAACTTATGCTCATACTAAAACCTGTACATGAATGTTTATACCAGCGTTATTCATAATTTTCAATACCTGGAAATAACCCAAATGCCCTTCAGTGGGAGGATGGATTAATAAACTGCAGTACATCCACACAATGGAATACCACTCAGCAATAAAAAGGAACCAACCATTGATATACACAACAACTCTGATGAATCTTAAAGACAGTACCTTAAATGAAAGAACCCAGTCACATAGCGTTAAGTACTATATGATTTCATTTATATGGCATTCTCTAAAAAACAATACGAGGCTTCTCTGGTGGTGCAGTGGCTAAGAATCCACCTGCCAATGCACGGGACATGGGTTCGAGCCCTGGTCTGGGAAGATCCCACATGCCGCAGAGCAACTAAGCCCGTACGCCACAACTACTGAGCCTGCTCTCTAGAGCCCGCAAGCCACAACTACTGAGCCCACGTGCCACAACTACTGAAGCCCACGTGCCTAGAGCCCGTGCTCCGCAACAAGAGAAGCCACCACAATGAGAAGCCCACGCACTGCAATGAAGAGTAGCCCCCACTTGCCTCAACTAGAGAAAGCCTGCATGCAGCAATGAAGACCCAACACAGCCAAAAATAAATAAATAAAATAAAAAAACAATACCATGGTGATAGAGAGCATATCATTGGTTTTGAGGGGTTATCAATGTGGTGAGGAGTGGCTATAAAGAGATAGCATGAGGAAGTTTTTGGTGTGAAGGAAACGTTTTGTATCCTGAAGTACAATGATGGTTACACAAATCTATACATGTGTTAAAATTCACAGAATTAAACACCAAAGTTAAAAAGGTCATTTTTATTGTATGATAATTTTTAAGTAAACTTTGAAGAAATGAATTGACTATTTGAAGCAGAAATATTTTTTGAAATTTATTACATATGTAGGGTAAAATGTATAATGATAGCACAAAAGACAGAAGGCAGAAACTAGAAGTGTAGAGTTGTAATGATCTGACATTGTACTTTAAGCAGTATAGTATTGCTTTAAGGTAGATTATAATGTTGTAAACTGTGTATTGTAAAAAGAAGTATAAAAGCAAAACAAAGGGGTATAACTAATAAGTCAATAATGGAGATAAAATGGAATCATAAAAGTACTCAAGCCAACAGAAAACAGGAAAAAAGGAAAGAAGAACACGTGAAATATAAAGCAGGTAGGAAGATGCTAGATTTAAATCCAAACATGTAAATAGTCATATTACATGTAAAAGGTCTAAACACCCAATTAAAAGGCAAAGATTCTAATATTGTATTTAAAAACAAAGCAAGCCCCAACTGTATGTTGTATACAAAAACCTATTTTAAATATAAAGATACAGGTAGGAAAAATAAAAGAATAGAAAGAGACATGTCATGCAAATGCTAGTCCAAAAAAGCTAGTGTGTCTATATTATTATAAGAGTAGACTTTAGAACAAGAAATATTAACAGGTATAAATAAAGGTATTCCACAATGATAAAGGGGTAACTTTATCAAGAAGACATGACAATTGCAAATTTGTATACATCTAATAAGGTGCTTCAAACTTCATGAAGCAATAAAGACTTAAACATAAGACATAACACCATAAAATTCCTAGAAGAGAACATAGACAAAACATTCTCTGACATAAATCGTACCAACGTTTTCTTAGGTCAGTCTTCCAAGGCAATAGAAATAAAAACAAAAATAAACAAATGGGACCTAATCAAACTTACAAGCTTTTACATAGCAAAGGAAACCATAAAGAAAAAAAAAAGACAACCTATGGAATGGGAGAAAATATTTGCAAATGATGTAACTGACAAGGGTCTCCAAAATAAACAGCTCACACAAGTCAACAACAACAAAAAAACAAACAACCCAATCGAAAAATGAGCAGAAGACCTTAATAGACATTTCTCCAAAGAAGACATACAGATGGACAGTAGGCACATGAAAATATGCTCAACATCAGTAATTATTAAAGAAATGCAAATCAAAACTACAATGAGGTACCACCTCACACGGGTCAGAACGGCCATCACTAAAAAGTCTACAGAGGGGATGGAGTCAAGACAGCAGACTAGGAGGACGTGGACTTTGCATCTCTGCACAACTAGGGCACCTACCAGGCACTGGTGGGGGACCATGGACACCTAAGGGGATGGGAGGAACCCCCAAGCAACCAGGTAGGACATGACAGGGAGGAAGGGAGAGGAGTGGAGGCAGGACAGGAGTGGCGCCCCTGAGGGACGGCTGGGGGAGTGGAGGGGTTCCCACGCCCAGAGGGGCCCACCCATGGTTAAGGGATCAACTGGGACAGGGGAGACCCTCGGGAGAGCAGAGGATGGGAAGGGAACATGGCCAGTGTTTACCCTGCCCACTTGGGCCCCGGGAGCCTGCTGAGGTCCAGGCAAATCCTCTGCTCTGAGGCTCCCTCTGGCTGCGCTGAACCTAAGCCCCTCCCCCACACCCCACCCAGGGCCTTACCTCTAAACTCCACACTCCTGAGGCCCCCCATGGGCGTGCTGCCTTTCCTGGCCACAGGGGTCCTGAGCCTAAGCACTGCCCCTGCCCTAAGCCCCGCCCCCTCCTAAGCCCTGTGTAAGCTCCACCCCACCCCACAGCCAAGGCCTTTTCCAGCCTTTTTTTCTTTGAGGTTGTGGTTGTTTTACCTTGTTGTTGTTTCATTTATGTATTTTTTCTAATAAATTTTTTATTTTTCTAATTTTATTTTATTCTTTATACTTTGTTATTGTTCTGCTCCTTTTGGCTTGTTCCCCCTCCCCCGTTTTTTTCTTTCTTTTTTCTGTTATGGCTCTGTTTTACCTTGTTGTAGTTGTTTCACTTGTATTTTTATTTTTCCTAGTACATTTTTTATTTTTCTAATTTTATTTCTTATTCTTTGTTATTGGACTGCTCCTTTTTCTTTCTTTTCTTTTGCTGTGCCACACGGCTTGCAGGATCTTGGTTCCCAGGCTGGGGGTCAGGCCTGAGCTCCTGTGGTGGGAGCACCAAGTCCAAACCGCTGGACCAACAGAGAACCTCAGACCCCAGGGAATGTTAATTGGAGTGAGGTCTCCCGGAGGTCCTCATCTCAGCACCAAGACTTGACTCTACTCAACTGCCTGCAAACTCCAGTGCTGGACGCCTCAGGCCATACAACCAGTAAGACAGGAATACAGCCCCACCCATCAAAAAAAATGAGACCACAAAAAAATATGTTACAGACGAAGGAGCAAGGTAAAAACCTACGAGACCAAATAAATGAAGAGGAAATAGGCAACCTACCTGAAAAAGAATTCAGAGTAATGATAGTAAAGATGATCCAAAATCTCAGAAATAGAATGGAGGCACGGATCGAGAAAATACAAGACATGTTTAACAAAGACCTAGAAGAACTAAAGAGCAAACACACAGTGATAAACAACACAATAACTGAAGTGAAAAATACACCAGAAGGAATCAATAGTAGAATACCTGAGGCAGAAGAACAAATAAATGAGCTGGAAGATAGAATGGTGGAAATTACTGCCGAGGAGCAGAATAAAGAAAAAAGAATGAAAAGAATTGAGGACAGTCTCAGAGACATCTGGGACAACAATAAATGCACCAACATTCGAATTATAGGGGTCCCAGAAGAAGAGAAAAAGAAAGGGGCTGAGAAAATATTTGAAGAAATTATAGTCAAAAACTTCCCTAACATGGGAAAGGAAATAACCACCCAAGTCCAGGAAGCACAGAGAGTCCCATACAGGATAAAACCTAGGAGAAACACACCAAGACACATATCAATCAAACTAACAAAAATTAAATTCAAAGAAAAAAATATTCAAAGCAGCAAGGGAAAAATCAACAAATAACATACAAGGGAATCCCCATAAGGTTATCAGCTGATTTTTCAGCAGAAACTCTGCAGGCCAGAAGGGAGTGGCAGGATATATTTAAAGTGATGAAAGGGAAAAATCTACAACGAAGATTTCTCTACCCAGCAAGGACCTCATTCAGATTTGACAGAGAAATCAAAAGCTTTACAGACAAGCAAAAGCTAAGAGAATTCAGCACCACAAAACCAGCTTTACAACAAATGCTAAAGGAACTTCTCTAGGTGGGAAACACAAGAGAAGAAAAAGACCCACAAAAACAAACCCAAATCAATTAAGAAAATGGTAACAGGAACATACATTATCAATAATCATCTTGAATGTAAATGGATTAAATGCTTCACCCAAAAGACACAGTATGGCTGAATGGATACAAAAGCAAGACCTGTATATATGCTGTCTACAAGAGACCCACATCAGACCTAGGGACACATACATACTGAAAGTGAGGGGATGGAAAAATATATTCCATGCAAATGGAAGTCACAAGAAAACTGGAGTAGCAATACTTGTATCAGATAAAATAGACTTTAAAATAAAGACTGTTACAAGACATAAGGAAGGACACTACATAATGATCAAGGGATCAGTCCAAGAAGAAAACATAAAAATTATAAATATTTATGCACCCAACATAGGAGCACCTCAATACATAAGGCAAATGCTAACAGCCATAAAAAGGGAAATCGACAGTAACACAGTAATAGTGGGGGACTTTAACACCCCACTTACACCAATGGACAGATCATCCAAACAGAAAATAAATAAGGAAACACAAGCTTTAAATGACACAATATCAATTAATTGATATTTATAGGACATTCCACCTGAAAGTGGAAGAATACATTTTCTTTTCAAGTGCACATGGAACATCCTCCAGGATAGATCACATCTTGGGTCACAAATCAAGCCTTGGAAAATTTAAGAAAGTTGAAATCATATCCAACATCTTTTCCAACCACAACACTATGAGATTAGAAATCAATCACAGGCAAAAAACCGTAAAAAACACAAACACATGGAGGCTAAACAGTGCTCTGCTAAATAACCAAGAGATCACTGAGGAAATCAAAGAAGAAATTTAAAAAAAAATACGTAGAAACAAATGACAATAAAAACATGATGATCCAAAACCTATGGGACACAGCAAAAACAGTTCTAAGAGGGAAGTCTATAGCAATTCAACCTCACCCTAAGAAACAAGAAAAACCTCAATCTAACCTTACAGCTAAAACAACCAGAAAAAGAACAAAGAAAACCCAAAATTAGTAGAAGGAAAGAAATCATGAAGATCAGAGCAGAAATAAATGAAATAGAAAAGAAGAAAACAATAGCAATGATCAATAAAACTAAAAGTTGGTTCTTTGAGAAGATAAACAAAATTGATAAACCTTTAGCCAGACTCATAAGAAAAAAAAGAAGACTCAAATCAATAAAATTAGAAATGACAAAGGAGAAATTACAACTGACACCACAGAAATACAAAGGATCATAAGAGACTACTACAAGCAACTATATGCCAATACAACAGACAACCTGGAAGAAATGGACAAATTCTTGGAAAGGTACAACTTTCCAAGACTGAACCAGGAAGAATTAGAAAATATAAACAGACCAATGAAATTGAAACTGTAATTAAAAATCTTCCAACCAACAAAAGTCCAGGACAGATGGCTTCACAGGTGAATTCTATCAAACATTTAGAGAAGAGTTAACACCTATCTTTCTCAAACTCTTGCAAAAAAGTGCAGAGGGAGGAACACTCCCAAACTCGTTCTATGAGGCCACCATCACCCTGATACAAAAACCAGACAAAAAATATCACAAAAAAAGAAAATTACAGACCAAATCACTGATGAACATAGACACAAAAATCCTCAACAAAATACTAGCAAACTGAATCCAACAACACATTAAAAAGATCATACAGGGACTTCTCTGGTGGCACAGTGGTTAAGAATCCGCCTGCCGGGGCTTCCCTGGTGGCGCAGTGGTTGGGAATCTGCCTGCCGGTGCAGGGAACACGGGTTCGAGCCCTGGTCTGGGAGGATCCCGCATGCCGCGGAGCGGCTGGGCCCGTGAGCCACAATTGCTGAGCCTGCGCGTCTAGAGCCTGTGCTCCGCAGCGGGGGGGGGGGCCGCGATGGTGGGAGGCCTGTGCGCCGCGATGAAGAGTGGCCCCCGCTTGCCGCGGCTGGAAGGGGCCCTTGCACAGAAACGAAGACCCAACACAGCCATAAATAAATAGAAATTAAAAAAAAGAAAAAAAAAGAATCCGCCTGCCAATGCAGGGGACACGGGTTCAATCCCTGGTCCAGGAAGATCCCACATGCCGTGGAGCAACTAATCCCGTGCGCCACAACTACTGAGCCCATGCTCTAGAGCTCGCGAGCCACAACTACTGAGCCCACGTGCTCCAACTACTGAAGCCTGCACACCTAGAGCCTGTGCTCTGCAACAAGAGAAGCCACCACAATGAGATGCCCATGCACAACAAGGAAGAGCCATCTCGGCTTGCTGCAACTAGAGAAGCCTGTGCACAGCAACAAAGACCAACACAGCCAAAAATAAAATTAATTAATTAAAAAGAAATTTAGTAACCATTTCTCTCGTTAAAATAATTCACCATGTTAATAAGAGACTAAAAAAAATGACCATATGGCCATTTCAATAGCTATACGAAAAGTATTTGACAAAACTGAACACCGATTCATGATTAACACTCTCAATAAACTACGAATAGAAAGGCAACTTCCTCAAACTGATAAACGATATCTATAAGAACACTACAGCTAGCATCATATTTAATATTGAAAGAATGAATACTTTTATGATGTCCAATCTCACTACTTCTATTCAATGTTGGACTGAAGGTCCAAGTTAGTGCAAAAACTAATAGGTGTACAAATTGGAAAGAAAGAAAACTACTTACAGATGACATGATCATGTTTTAAAATACAGTGTGTTAATAGAAAAGTTGAAGTACATAAGGCCAACAGATCAGGAGAAAATTGCCATTGAAAAAATATAGACAATTAACATCTTGGTGTGTTTCTTGGGTCAAGGTGGTAGGTATGGCAGTTGTGCTCTTGGAGGATACGAACTGATAGTTGGGTAAAGTATATGTAAAGATTCATGATGTTTGTGTGCAACTGAGGAGAAGGTTTGTGTGCAACCTATTTCTGTTGCAAATAGGTTTTAAACCATATGGCCTGATTTGAGTGTATGTCGTTAACACATTATTGACTGGGGGATTTTTGCAGAAACTAATGCCTGTGGCCGTAATAGGTCTCTGGTCAAAAATGTGTTAATAGGGTGTCAGGTCATTTGCCAATTGAAATATCCAGCATTAGCCTGTAGGCAGGTCCTCTAATTTGACCAATTACTGTGGTACTTTGACCTCAAGGGCAAAGGATTTGTTGGTGGTAGGCAAGCTGGCAAGGTCTTTGGATCATAGGGCCTGTATCAACAAAACTTGATGGCATGCAGGCCTCAGCATTTGTCATGTGTGGTTGAAACAATGGCTTCCTTGGAGGGTTTGAGTCTCTTGACTGCAAACCAATGAAAGCACCCAAACCCACAGTAACCAGACCAACAGTCAACAGTAGGGTGTGCAGCTGCACTTGAGAGGCTTTGTCATATGATGCTGAGTTTCCTTGGCACATGTAACTATCAAGGAAGGTTTGTCTGGCTTCATCATTATCTGATACGGTGTTGTTATGGGTGGAATTGTGTTCACCCCCTTCCCAACAAATTCCTATGTTGAAGTCCCAACATCCAGTACCTCAGAATGTGACCCTCTTTGGAGAGAAGGTCTTTAAAGAGGTGATTATGTTAAAATGAGGTCTTTGGTGGGCGTGGGGGTCTGAATACAATATGACTGGTATCCTTATAAGGGGAGGAAATTTAGACACACACAGAGACACCAGGTATGCATCACACAAAGAAAAGGCCATGTGAGGACAGAGCAAGACGGGGCCAACTGCAAGGCAGAGGGAGACGTCCCAGAAGAAAACAGACCTGCTGATACCTTGATCTTGGACTTCTAGCACCCAGAACTGGGATAAGATAAATCTGTTGTCTAAGCCACCCAGTTTATGGTATTTTGTTAATGATAGCCACAGTAAATTAATAGTGTTGAATAAATTATGTCCAAACGTGATTTTTTTTTTTAATGTACTAAGTGGAGTTTTCTATCGCCCTTTTTTGGTAGTCCACCCTGTCTGTGGGGATGGCCCTGGAATACTAATTTAATTTCCTGAAGAGGACCGGAGGGAGAGCACAAATTATCAACCCCTTATAACCGGAACATTTAGCAAAGTTTTGGGGTGGTGGAATTTTAGGCTCAAATGGGTTGCAGGAGAGTATGCACCCTCAATCCGGTTTCCAGCCCTTATTGGGTGGGGGGGGGGCAAGATAAAACATTTATAAAGATGGGGTGATATTATTAAAGGGCCTCATATATAATGAGTCTTTATATACATGGAGGTCAGACACAACCCACTTTTTTTTTTTTTTGCCACACCACACAGCGTGTAGGATCTTAGTTCCCGGACCACAGATTGAACCCATGCCCCCTGCAGTGGAAGCGTGGAGTCTTAACCACTGGACTTCCAGGGAAGTCCCCATAACCCACTTTAAATATAGGAAAGGGTGCTGAGAAAGGTTTTTAATGTTGGTGTGAATCAGCCAAGGAGCTCTGAATTAAGATAAAGTAAGGTCTGGGACAAGACAGAGACCCATTTATGAATCCATTTGCTGAACTGGAATTTGAAAAGGAGTTGTTTGAGGTGAACTTTCTGTTTTTTAATTAAATGGGCTACCTGGGACCCATCAGGGACATGAGTTCCATTGAATGCCTTTTCCAAGAGCTAGCAATGTGTATTTTGGAAAGTGAAATGTGTGTCTTGGTTACTATCAGTAAGTTCTATAATTCTGAAGATAAGGAGTGCCCTGGCAAGGCCCTGTATCGTGGCTTTAGTGTATGTAGAGACACGTGTGATTCAATTTATGTCCTGGGCATCTGTAAGGCAAGAGATTCTCAGAGTCCTTTACCCTAGAGCAAACAATTTTTAGGCAGTGGTCCAGCAGTTTGATAAATGTGAAGATGGTTCCATTTGTTGGCCAGGGCATCCAGCACTGAGAAGACTGCCTGAAGTTTGACCAAGTGTGTTGATGCTTGGGTCCCATCCTTCATCAGGGACTTCCTGGCTAAGGGATGGAAAGCAGCAGCATTGCCCTGAGCTCCATCACGTGGGTGGTGGCAGCACCCTCACGTAGTCCACCATCTCCCACTGCTGTTCACTCAGTTCATCCCAAGGCAGCCAAGGGATCTGGCAGGTGATGGAGGATAGGGTAGGTCACCCCCTCCTGTAGGTGCAATATGACAGAAGACTATGATTTGTATCCTATGTAATACACTAACAGAACTTAAAGGAGACTAGACCTATGTAAATGGAGAGATGTCATTTTTCTTGGATAAGACAGATTGTTAAAATGTCAATTCTCCCTAGATTGATCTATAGCTGTGACACAGTCACCTTCAAAATCTCCTCTGGCTTTCCTGTAGATATTGACAAGTGGATTCTAGAATTTACATGGAAAAATTGGGACTTCCCTGGTGGTCCAGTGGTTAAGACTCTGCCCTTCTACTGCAGGGGGCACCGGTTCCATCCCTGTTCAGGGAACTAAGATCTCACATGCCGCGGGGTGCGGCCCAAAAAAAAAAGGCCGTTGACTGTTGATTCATAAACACACAAGCCCAAGCTATGTAGAGGGCAATGCTGGGTGACCCATTTATAGAAAAGACCACATCATTTACTAAATAAATAAATAGGGCTTCCATGGTGGCACAGTGGATAAGAATCCACCTGTCAATGCAGGGGACACGGGTTCGAGCCCTAGTCCATGAAGATCCCACATGCCGCAGAGCAACTGAGCCCGTGTGCCACAACTACCGAGCCCGAGTGCCACAACTACTGAAACCCGCACACCTAGAGCCCATGCTCCACAACGAGAAGCCACCGCAATGAGAAGCCCGTGCACCGCAACAAAGAGTAGCCTACGTTTGCCGCAACTAGAGAAAAGCCCCCGCGCAGCAATGAAGACCCAACACAGCCAAAAATAAATAAAAATAAAAATTTTTTTAAATAAATAAAAATTTATATGGAAAAATCATCGGATTTAGAACATCTCTAACAATTTTTAAAAAGAAAATTAGAAGACACACTGCTTAATTTCAGGACTTACTTTAAAGCTATGGCAATCAAGACAGGTTGATATTAGGATGGAAATAGACATATAGCTCAATGAAACAGAGTAGAAAATCCATAACTAGTATCACATATATACTGTCAGTTAATTTTTGACAAAAGTACCAAGGTAATTCAATGGAGAAAGTTGTTTTTCAACAAATGTTACTGGAATAATTGGACAACCTTATGTTAAAATATATGAGCCTTGATCCTTTGTACCATATTTACAAATTTATTCAGAATGTGTCATAGACCTACATGTAAAACGGGAGCTATAAAGCTTATAACATAGAAGAAAACCTTTATGAACATGGGTTAGTCAGATTTCTTATACTAGACACAGAAAGGATGAAATCAAAAGACACTCAATAAGCTTGATACATTCTATTTCATTAAAGATACTATTTCAAAGTTTAAAAGTTAAGATGCATAATGAGAAATATTTATAAGACATAAATCAGGTGAAGGACTTGTACCCAGAATATACAAGGAACTCTTGCAATTCAATGAAGACAAATAATCCATTTTTTTTTAATGGAAAAAATATTTGAACATTTTCAAAAGACACAGGAATGGCCAATAAGCACATGAATGTGCTCAACATCATTAGTCAATAAGGAAATGCAAATTAAAACCACAGTAGTATACTACTACACACCTATTAGAATGGATCAAATTGGAAGAGAGGGAGGGAGGGAGGGAGGAAAGAAGGAAGGACAGTTTATTATCAAGTTGACTAAAAAGTACCCTAAAACCCAGCAATCTCACTCCTAGGTAGTTACCCAAAAGGAATGAAAACACACATCCAAAAATCTGTATGCAATGTTTAGAGCAGCTTTATTCATATGTGCCAACTGAAAGCTCCATCAGCTGGTTAATAAACAAATTGAGATAAATCCATACCATAAATTTAATCCATACCATACTATGAAATAGAATTTTAAGAGGAATGAATATTAATGAAATATTGATGAATATCATTTATGTTAAATGTAGTAAGTCATACTTGAAAGTATAATTCAATTATGACATTTCAATTGTATGATTCAGTTCATGTGACATGATAAAGATATGAATCATCTGGAAACCTCAAATGTTTGTATTGTAAGTGGTACAACTTTGGGGGGAAAAGGTCTGGCCGTTTTTTAAAAACCTTAATATACTATCTCTCCCGTGGCCCAGTGATTACCCTCCTGGGTGTTGATCTAGGATAAATGAAAACATAAATCCACGAAAATACTTATACAGAAACATTCAGCAAACATGGTAGAGTTAAGGACCTCTGAAAGTTCACTCTATGTAAAAGTAATGAAAAAATTGGCAGCTACAGAATTGACTTTTTTCCCAGAACTCTGGAAATTAACTAAAGGCTTGCAGCAGCCCAGGTGTATTTAGTCAAGAAAAAACAGCTGAATCTCAGTAAGAAGAGCAAGGTCTGTGGTTTTAACTTAGCTTAGGCCCATCTCCCATTCCCCAGCTCAGCAGTAGCCTTGGAAGCTGAGAGACTGCATTTCCATTACTGGAGGAAGCAGAGTAGACCTAGGGCTCTTTCATATCCTCCTTCCCAAATTATTATTGGGTCAATTGGTTGATTGCCTTGAAGGTCCACCCCACGCAATGTTTTCACATCATGGTGGTCTGAGGCAGTTCAGCTGGGGCAGATAATGAACCAATCACAAAGCTTAAAAGGAAAAGCTGAGGAGTGAAAGATCCCTTAGGTGCTCCTGTCAACCAAAAAATAATGCAGGAATCTGCAAATAAGTAAAGAGTTTATCTGGCATCTTTAAGAACTGCAATGTGGGAGACACAGATTCAGGCAACCACGAAAGAGTGTTCCAAGGAAGAGAAAGAGTCATGGGCTTATAAAGACAAAAAGCTACGAAGGTTGTTAACAAGTTGCTGGGTGACTTGCAGCGATATGGACGCAAGTAGAGATGATCATACTAAGTGAAGTAAGTCAGAAAGAGAAAGACAAATACCATATGATGTCACTTCTATGTGGAATCAAAAATATGATACAAACTAATCTACGAAACAGAAACAGACTCATAGACATAGAGAACAGACTTGTGGTTGCCAAGGGGGACTTGGTTGAGGGAAGGAAAGATTGGGAGTTTGGGATTAGCAGATGCAAACGGTTATATATAGGATGGATAAACAAGGTCCTACTGTATAGCACAGAGAACTATTTTCAATATCCTATGATAAACCATAATGGAAAAGAATATGAAAAAGAATGTATATATATATGTATAGCTGATTCACTTTGCTGTACAGCAGAAACTAACGCAACTTTGTAAATCAACTATACTTCAGTTTAAAAAAAAAACGGAGAAAAAAACGTTGCTGGGTGAGAACTGCAGTGGATTCTGACGTGAGTCAGAAAATATTTGTTCTTAGGAATCATGAGGCGATTTTTTTTTTTAGTGTAAGCGTTGGTAAGTCGACAGGCATGAATTTCTGGCAGAGGTTCTAGATAGCTGCATCAGATCAAAAGGTCAGATTCCAACCAGGCTGAGATGTGCTTATGACTTATGTCACTTCCTCAATGGCCTCCTGGCTCTATTTTAGCGAGTGCTCTTAGCAATACCAACTCCATTTTTTTTTTCCTGGCTGCGTTGGGTCTTTGTTGCTGTACGCAGGCTTTCTCTAGTTGAGGCGAGTGGGGGCTACTCTTCGTTGCGGTGCGCAGGCTTCTCATTGCGTCGGCTTCTCTTGTTGTGGAGCACGGACTCTAGACTCACAGGCTTCAGTAGTTGTGGCACGTGGGCTCAGTAGTTGTGGCTCACGGGCTCTAGAGTGCAGGCTCAGCAGCTGTGGCGCAGGGGCTTAGTTGCTCTGTGGCATGTGGCGTCTTCCCAGACCAGGGCTCAAACCCGTGTCCCCTGCATTGGCGGGCAGATTCTTAACCACTGCACTGCCAGGGAAGTCCCAAAGTCGCTGTTTTCTGATATTAGTAATGAACACTCCAGCTCTCAGTTACTGTTTGCACGATGTCTTTTCCCATCCTTTCACTTTCAGCCTATTTGTGTCCTTTGAAGTGTGAAAGGAAAATTAAAATGGAGTTGGGGGACTTTCCTGGTGGTGCAGTGGTTGAGAATCCGCCTGCCAATGCAGGGGACACGGGTTTGAGCCCTGGTCCAGGAAGATCCCACGTGCTGTGGAGCAACTAAGCCTGTGTGCCACAACTACTGAGCCTGCGCTCTGGAGCCCATGAGCCACAACTACTGAGCCCACGTGCCACAACTACTGAAGCCCACGCGCCTAGAGCCCGTGCTCTGCAATAAGAGAAGCCACCGCAATGAGAAGCCCGCACACCAACGAAGAGTAGCCCCTGCTCACCGCAACTAGAGAAATCCCGCACACAGCAAAGACCCAATGCAGCCAAATTAATTAATTAAAAAAAAAAGAAAACACCGGCTTTGACAAAAATTGTTACCAGACACAGAGAAGGACATTTTATAATGATAAAAGGGACAATCCAACAGATTTTTCAACTTTACTGTTTGCAAACTGTAGTAAAATGAAAAAGGGAGACCCAAGAGACATAGAAAATAACAACGAAATCAAAGAGACATCACATCTAACTACAACAGCAAAAAACCAGAATAGGCAAATCTATTTTATGATGAATAATACATCAGAACAGTGTTTAGTCTGGTTATGCAGGAGAGGAGCATGAGGGAAGAGCCTGGGAAGGGGCATTACAAACTCCTTGGGATAATTCTTTATACTGCTAGGGGCTCCAATTGACTGCACACATATTCAGATTTTGGAACTCAATGAATAGTTCACTTAAGATATGTGCATTTTGATGTATGTCAGTTTTACCTCAAAAGAAAAAATATCCATACACAAATATTGAACTCTTGTTAATGATACGGATACTGAAATACTTGGGAGGAAATATCTTCGACTTACTTTGAAATGCATCAACATAAGATGTTTGAAGGTTAGAATACTCACACTTTCTGATCAAAACTTCAAAGCAACAGCAGTCAAGATAATGTGTTGGGGCTTCCCTGGTGGCGCAGTGGTTGAGAATCTGCCTGCCAATGCAGGGGACACGGGTTCGAGCCCTGGTCTGGGAAGATCCCACATGCCGCAGAGCAACTAGGCCCGTGAGCCACAATTACTGAGCCTGCGTGTCTGGAGCCTGTGCTCCACAACAAGAGAGGCCGCGATAATGAGAGGCCTGCGCACTGCGATGAAGAGTGGTCCCCACTTGCCGCAACTAGAGAAAGCCCTCGCACAGAAACGAAGACCCAACACAGCCATAAATAAATTAAATAAATAAAAATAAATAAATAATTTAAAAAGGAAAAAAAAAACTTCGCATTTCATTTAAAAAAAAAAAGATAATGTGGTACTGGCATAAGGATGGATATATAGATCAATGGGATGGAATTCAGAGTTCAGAGATAAAACCTTATGTCTGTGGTCAACTGGTTTTCAAACAAGGGTGCCACAATCATTCAATGGGGAAAGAAAAATCTTTTCAACAAATAGTGCTGGACAACTGGATAGCCACGTGTAAAAGAATGAAACTAGATACTTACTTCCGATTTTATACAAAATTAGCTCAAAATTGACCTAAGACCTACATGTGAGAGTTAAAGCCAGAAGTATTTCCAAAGAAAACAGGTGAATACGCAAGACCTCGGATTTGGGAATGGATTCTTAGAACATGAGCAACAACGAAAAATGATACCTTGGATTTCATCAGAATTAAACATTTCTGTGCAAAAGACATTATGAAGAAAATGGAAAGACAACATACAGAATGGGAGAAAATATTTGCAAATCATGTATCTGATAAGGGACTAGTATCTAGAACATATGAGGTACTCTTACAACTCAATAATACAAAGTCAAATAACTCAGTTTTAAAATGAGCAGATTAGTTGTCAGGAAAAGGCAGATCAAAACCACAAATACCACCTTCACACCCACTAGGATAGCTAGAATGAAAAAAAAAAGTCAAGTAATAACCAGTGTTGGCAAAGATGTGGAGAAATTGGAAACATGGCTTGCAGGATTGTAAAATGGTGCAGCCACTTTGGAAAAGAGTCTGGCAGCTTCTCAAACATTTAAACATAGTTACTACAATGTCAGGGACTATTTATGTCTATTCACTGTTCTATTCTCAGCCCCTAGTAGCATTCTGGAAAATGGAGTAGGCAAATAATAAATATCTGTGGATGAAATAGCTAAAGGAATGAATCTCTCCATATTTCCATATTCTCATTTTCTAAAACTGGTTATCTTTGATCACCTTTTCATATGACAATGGTTTTATTATATTATTTTCTATATAGAAAACGAAAAAGTACTTTTTCTTTTCTGTAATCTAGTTATTCAATTTATTTTTCCTATTGCTAGTTTATAAAAAGTTTATTTGGGCTCCACAACTTGTTTTAGTAATGTCATATAAACTTTTAGGATCGTTGCCAAATTCAGAAAGTCCCCTACCAAGTTTCTTTCATGTATGAGATGCAAGATTACAAGGCATCTGAAGATCTCTTGTTCAGCGACAAACCTTAAAAACTCTGCATTGTCAACATTCATTAACAGTTTGCAGAGGGAGAGTTCCTTGAAGCCATTCCTACACTGAGACAACAGGCAATAACTTAACTATATATAAAAGTGATTGAAACCACATAAATACATTTCGCTAAATCCAAAAATAAATAAATAAATAAACAGAGTTACTAGATGATGCAGCAACTCTACTTCTACCCAAGAGACATGTCCAAGACAAACAAAAACATATGCACGCAAAAACTTGTATACAGAGGTTTACAGTAGCATTATACATAGCAGCCAGAAGGTGGAAACAATCCAAACCGATGAATTAAGCAAAATGTGCTACATCCATAAATGGAATATTATTCAGTCATAAAAAGGGACAGAGTAGTGATACATGCCACACATGGATAAACCTTGAAAGCATTCCACCAAATCACAGAGGCCAGTCATAAAAAGACTACATAGGGCTTCCCTGGTGGCGCAGTGGTTGAGAGTCTGCCTGCTAATGCAGGGGACACGGGTTCGAGCCCTGGTCTGGGAAGATCCCACATGCCGCAGAGCAGCTAGGCCCGTGAGCCACAATTACTGAGCCTGCGCGTCTGGAGCCTGTGCTCCGCAACAAGAGAGGCCGCGGTGGTGAGAGGCCTGCGCACCGCGATGAGGAGTGGCCCCCGCTTGCCACAACTAGAGAAAGCCCTCGCACAGAAACAAAGACCCAACACAGCCATAAATAAATAAATAAAAAATTAAAAAAAAAAAAAGACGACTACATATTATATGATTCCATTTTTACGAGGGATGGAGGGGTATAGTAGCTAAAAGGTATAGTGTTAATTTGAGGTGATGAAAATGTTCTAAGATTAACTGTGGTGATAGTTGCACATATCTGCGCTTATATTAAAAACTTTTGAATTTTACACTTTAAGTGGGTTTATTATACAGTATGTGAATTGTATCTCAATCAAGCAGTTATAAAAAGTAAGTAGAGAAAGCACTATTCAAAATCATTTTCTATTATTGCAAATATAGTTAGGAATGCCTATTTTAAGAAGAGCATTGAAAACAACTGGTTTGGGAGAGGGATAAATTGGGAGTATGCGATTAACAGATGCACTCTACCATATATAAAATAGCTGAACAACAAGGATTTACTGTATAGCACAGGGAACTATATTCAATATCTTGCAATAAACTATAATGGAAAAGAATTGAAAAAAGAATATAGATATATACATATGCATAACTGAGTCATTTTGCTGTACACCTGAAACACAATATTGTATATCAACTATACTTCGATAACAAATAAATAAATAAAAATTCAAGTCAGAAAACAACTGGTTTGTAAGGCAAGTAGTAAATGTAGAAATTTTTAAATTCACTTCTACACTATTATTTGGGAAACAAAAATGAGAACAAACAAAACGAACAAATGAAATTGCATCATAAAAGGCAAATGCCTGGTACATCACAAATACTAAATATTTGGTATCGTCTTTCACCCTCCAAGAAATCAGAAAAGACGCGGCCACTCACTGCAAAACAAGATACGAAAACGCAACTCACCTGGAACTTGGTGGTTTTCTCCTTTCTCTGGGGAAGGGCAGAATCACGAGAAGACAGAGCTGGAGAAAGGAAAGGAAGTCGTAAGAAAAAAGGCAGGAATCCCCTAGCCTGCTTGGCATCTTTGTGAAAATTACAGGAAGGTTCCCCTTCCACCAAGCAGACACAGCCCCTGGTGAGCAGAGTGTGGGCTGGGGTCCTGCTGCCTCTAGCTCACCTTCGACAAGCACCATCAGTGCCAACAGCTGGTCCTCAGAGCGCCCAGGCCAGCCGTCCCACCCCAGGAAATGTGGGGCAGGGGAGACAATAGAATATATTTTGGGGCTGGGGCCAAAAATGCCCGCGTTCAGGGGACTTCCCTGGCTGTCCAGTGGTTAAAACTTCACCTTCCAATGCAGGGGGTGTGGGTTCAATCCCTGGTCAGGGAGCTAATATCCCACATACCTCGTGGCCAAAAAACCAAAACATAAAACAGAAGCAATATTGTAACAAATTCAATAAAGACTTTAAAAATGGTCCACATCTTCAAAAAAAACAAAACAAGAAACAAAAACCAAAAAAACCTCAAAATGCCCGAGTTCAAATCATGGCCGCGCTACTCACTGGTCAAGTAATTGGTTTATGGTAATTCGTCATCTGCGAGTTGAGGATTCCAACAGAGCCTACCTCTCAGGATAGTTGTGAGGATTAACGTGTGGGCAGGTGCAAAGCTGTTCTAACTCTACTCGGGGGACCCCCTTTCCTGGTAGCTTCATAGAAGCAGATGCTATTTCTGCATGGTAAAGCTGTCTTTGCCAATGTGCTTGTCAGACACCCGAACATCAGACTGTAATCTTTGAAAAGTGTGAAATTCTGGCTGGCAGCTTTACTTATTTGTTGCTTAGTAATTTTTTTGATGTTCATATTTGTTTTATAAAAAGGAATCATTGTGGGAATTCCCTGGCGGTCCAGTGGTTAGGACTCTGAGCTTTCACTGCCAAGGGCCTGGGTTCGACCCCTGCTCGGTGCAAAAAAAAAAAAAAAAAAAGAATCATTGCTGGTGAATTTTCTTCCTGAAGCCAGAAAAGGCTCAGTGACAAATCCCTCTCCTATGTTCATGGACTAATGGACCTCTGACATATCTTAATCTGTCGTGTTAAAACAAAAACATTGCTAGTCTCTGTTTCATTTAATGGTACTTGAGTAGTGATGACAAAACCCAACCCACATAGTTGTTCTGGAGATTTTGTGAGCTTATCTATGCGAGGCTCAGTGCCTGGCACATTAGATAAATTCTCAATAACTAATGAGGCTCAGGATGACTTTTGCTCCCATTTAGTAGATAGGAAGGCTGAGGTTCAATGAGAATAAGGCACCCGGGTCACAGAGTTGACAACAGGCAGTGGCTGGGCCTGAATCCAGCTCTGACTCAAAAGCCCGTGCACTTCACCATGTCTCCGTGCTGCTCTAAAGACAAACACAAGACAAGAAGGGGGGAATTCTCATGGAATCAGGAAAGGACAGTCGAGGAGTGGATTCATTTCCTATGGCTGCTGCGGAAAGTTATCACAAACTTAGCTTTAAACAACACAAATGTGTTCTCTTACAGTTCTGGAGGTCAGAGATCCAAAGCGAGTATGGCTAAAATCAAGGTGTTGGGCAGGGCTGATCCTGGGGGCTCCAGGGAAGGAGCCGTCCGTTCCTTGCCTCTTCCAGCTTCTAGAGGCGGCTTGTGACCCCTCCCACCATCCTCAAAGCCAGCTGCATGGAATGTTCTCTCTAACAGGCTGCCTTCCTCTTATAAGCCTCTTGTGATTACATTGGGTCCAGCTGGATCATCCAAGATCATCCCCCCCCCCCCATCTCAAGACATTGATTACATCTGCAAAGTCCCTCTTGCCATATAAGGGAACACATGCATAGGTTCTGGGGGTCAGGACGTGGGTGTCTTTGTGGGGGGCACTACTCAGCCATCCCCAGGGAGTGAAGGACAGACCCACGGAAGAGGGAGAAAGCTCCTGCTGACATAGGATCTGGCTGCCGGAGGGTATAACGCAGGGAGGAGCGTGGTTTCTGGAGCCACATTGCTGAGGGTTTAACATGGACTCATTACCTCTCTGTGCCTCACCTGTGTAAAAGGAAGATCGTAACCTCCTCGCAGGGTCATCAGGAGGCACAACGCAGTGAATACACATAAAACGCAGCACCGGGCCACGCACAGCGTAAGCATTTGAGACACGTTCCCTATTCTCGTTAGTGTCTCCCCTTACTGGGAGAAGCGTCCCCTCACAGCTCCTAACTTCTTCTCTGTGCCTCAACGATCATCAGAAGCCCTCCTCCCAGTAACGGGGAGTTGCGCGGAGATCTGACAATTCTGGGGGTTTAGTGGGAAAACCTCACTGGGCCAAACAAGTGTTTGGTTCACCTGGTTAAGTTTTGTCCGTGACGTCCAGCAGGGTCCCTTTCCTAGACCCGACTTTCCAGACTTGGCCTTTCCTGAGTCCGCAAGTCCCCACACCCCTTTATGGGGGCCATTGTTTCCACCTGGAAGACCCTCTTTCCCTTTATTTTCCTGGAAAACTTTCATGTGCCCTTATAAACCTACTCAGCTGTTGCCTTCAGGAAGCCCTCCATCACCCTCCAGGGATATCTTATTTTATTTATTTATTTTTAAATTTATTATCATTATTATTTTTTTTGGCTGTGCCCCGAGGCACGCGGGATCTTAGTTCCCCCGCCAGGGATCCAACCCCCGCCCCCTGCAGTGGAAGCACGGAGTCTTAACCACTGGACCGCCAGGGAAATCCCATCCAGGGATATTTGATTAATTAACCTCCTGTGTTGCCTGAGAGGTGATCAGTTCTTACTCAGCTTCGTATCGCCAGTCCCCAAGATAAAAGGGTGGAATCCACAATGAATGGACGAGTGAATGAACCCACAAGTGAACAGGGGAGCTGTGGCCCGGGTGAGAGTTGAGGTTCCCCAGTCAGAGGATTTGGAGAACCTCAGTTTTATTTTCTGGGTTTCTTACCGTATCTACTGTTCTCAAGCATCTCGAGGACATCCGTGGGATGTCTTTGAAGGCAATAAACATTTCTCGTTGAAGCCCTGACTTGGCCACCGGCTCCTCCCCCACAAAGTTCCTGCCAGCCTTTCTTACCCCGCCTTAGAAAAGCCCTTTTCTGTTTAAATTTGAGACACTTGCAGATTTCTGAAATCGGAGTGTTCTCCCTACCACAAGTCCTTTTTTTTTTTAACATCTTTATTGGAGTATAATTGCTTTACATTGTTGTGTTAGTTTCTGCCGTATAACTAACTGAATCAGCTCTACGTATACATATATCCCCGTATCTCTTCCCTCTTGCGTCTCCCTCCCACCCTCCCTATCTCACCCCTCTAGGTGGTCACAGAGCACCGAGCTGATCTCCCTGTGCTATGCGGCTGCTTCCCACTAGCTACCTATTTTACGTTTGGTAGTGTATATATACAAGTCCTTTTGAATGAAATCTGTCCTTATTGAGGTTCAGATGTGTTTTGATTTGACAGGCAGGGCTCAAAAGTGATGAATGCTATCAGAGTGTGGATAAGCAGCTTAGTTTCAGACGGTCTCATCTGGCGATAAGCCTTTCCTGTGGGTGTTTCCATGTGACCCAGTGGGTCCAGCAGCTTCCATGATATTTTTTTCACTTTCTTTTTAAAAAGAAATAAGATATATTTGACTTACAACACTGTGTAGATTTAAGGTGTACAACAGATTGGTTGGATACACTTATATGGCAAAATGATTGCCCTTGTGGTGTTAGTTAATACCTCTATCACGTCACATAATTATTTCTTCTAGTGGTGGGAACAATTAATGTTTATAATACAGTTTTGTTGTCTATAATCACTATATCATGTATTAGGTCTCCAGGACTTATTTATTACTAGTTATATGTACCCTTAAACAATATCTCTCCCATATCCTCCACCCGCCAGCCCCTGGTAACCACCATTTTACTCTGTTTTTATAATTTGGGGTTTTTTTTATTTTTAATTTTTTTTAAGGTGGGGGGGGCAGGGTCTTATTTAAACTTATCTGAACTTTTTAATGACCTGTCTAATCAATTCTTTTTTCCATTTTCCTTTTTTAAATTTAATTTAAATAATTTTTTATTGCGGTATAGTTGATTTACAGTATTGTATTAGTTTCAGGTGTACAACGTAGTGATTCAAAATTTTTATAGATTATACTCCATCTATAGTTATTATAAAATATTGGCTATATTCCCTATGCTGTACAATATATCCTTGTGGCATGTTTATTTTATACATAATCGTTTGAACCTCTTAATGCCCTACCCCTATTTGGCCTCTCCCCCTTCCCTCTCCCCACTGGTAACCACTAGTTCGTTCTCTATATCTGTGATTCTGTTTCTTTTTTGTTATATTCACTACTTTGTTTTACTTGTTAGATTCCACATATACATGACAACATACAGTATTTGTCTTTCTCTGTCTGACTTATCTCGCTTAGCATAATGCCCCCCAAGTCCATCCATGTTGTCCCAAATGGAAGAATTTCCTTTTCTCTCATGACTGAATAATATTCCATTGTACACATAACACCACATCATCTTTATCCATTCATTCACTGACAGACACTTAGGTTGTTTCCATATCTTGGCTGTTGTGAATAACGCTGCAATGAACATGGAAGTACACGTGTCTCTTCAGTAACCTGTCTTCATTTCCTTTGGATCTGTGCCCAGAAGTGGGAGTACCCATGCTGTTTTGTCACAGTTTAGGGTCCCCCTAGAGGGGTGTCCTAAGTCTGCCACAGTTGCATAGTCTGAGGCAGTTTTTTTTTTTTTTTTTTTTTTAACTTATTTTTATTATTTATTTATTTTTTTGGCTGTGTTGGGTCTTCGTTTCTGTGCGAGGGCTTTCTCTAGTTGTGGCAAGCGGGGGCCACTCTTCATTGCGATGCGCAGGCCTCTCACTATCGTGGCCTCTCTTGTTGCGGAGCACAGGCTCCAGACGCGCAGGCTCAGTAGTTGTGGCTCACGGGCCTAGTTGCTCCGCGGCATGTGGGATCTTCCCAGACCAGGGCTCGAACCCGTGTCCCCTGCATTAGCAGGCAGACTCTCAACCACTGCGCCACCAGGGAAGCCCTGAGGCAGTTTTTTGAGTGAAGAAATTCCATCCCATTTCAATTAAGCACAGCACGTGCTGGGGCTGAAACACTCAGGTAGGTAGTCTCGGGTTTCAGCTCAGAGGCAGGTCCAGGCAGATAGCATCTGTGATTTCAGGATTCCCAAAAAAGCCAGCTGCTTTTCTTTGGCAGCAGCAAAGCTGAGACTCAGTAGGGCCAGACAGCTATGTTCTAAGTCCAAGTAAGGCTTTCCTGAACCCCTTCCTCTTCGTCGTTCTTAAGAGTCCAAACTGACCCTCTAGAAAACATGCACACCAGGCTGGGGACGCATCAGCCTCTCAGGGTCAGACATCTGATTTCCCAAGAGCCCAGTAGCAACTGAAAACGGCTTTTGAAATCTCCGAAAAGTGTATCTCCATCTGGAGATTGCCTCCCTTTTCATGTTGTCTCCTTTTTTCCCCGGAGGTTCCTATAGGCAAGACACATCTCTGTTCTTCAAACTCAGAGATTCAGTTTCAACCTGCCCACTGGCAGCAGAAATCCAGGGCGCTGTGGCCCCTGACACTTTTTCTTTGCAGCTTTCCCTGACTGAGATGATCCCACATCTAGGTGTAATAGCCACAAAATACCCACGCTTTTAAAAGTTTCCCTCTTTCCCCCTCAAACCCCTGAGCAATAAATTCAGCACTTACAAGGTTAACATTACAGTTGGGGGTTGAAGGGAGGGGCGTTGTGCCAACTCTGTGAAGTTATCAAGGAAGCTAAGCATTTTCCTCCTAGGCCCTCTTTTTTTCTCTGGTTTATCTAAAGTTTTGTTCCTTGGGGTGAAGTCTGGAGAAAACCAGTCTGACACAGTTAATTCCCTAGCAACAACTGTGACAACACGTGTGAAGTGTGTCCACCAGGAAAGCCCATCAGACACACATTGCCCAAGCTTCCCACTGCAGGCTGGTCACGCAGTCACGCTCTGCCGAGCACGAACTCAAATTCCCGGCGCCCAGAAGGAAAGCAGGTGTTCAGCATAAGCCACATTATTTGCACAAACAGTCAAGGCACAGTGAATCCCCATTAGCAGGAAATGGTGAGGGAACCCTACCAAAATCCAAGTTCCCAGATGTCGTTTATGACCTCGAAACAGGCCTTTCTACAGACAGTGGTCTCAAACCTGCTATTAACTCTTTTCGGGATAGGAGCTCTTTGCTGGGAAGGGAGAAAACAGAATGCACCTGTGGTTTGGGATTAACGTTGGAGGTACTGGTGTCAATTTATGCTTTTCAATATATACAGTTGACCCTTGAACAACTTGGGGGTTAGGAGCGCTGACCCTCTACTCAGTCAAAAATCTGAGTATAACTTATAGCTGGCCCTCTATATCCAAGGGCCCTCCATATCAGAAGTTCCCCATCTGTGGATTCAACCAACTGTGGATTGTGTATTACTGTACTATTTACTATTTTTTTCATTAATGACTAAATGGCCACATTTAATTCCAGGTAAATGTTAGAACCTCTTGGATTACAACTATAAATACTTTTTTTTAATAAAAAGGAACACACAGAAATAACTATCAACAGTGTCTGAGAACAGAGACTAAGTCAATGTACGTTGCATGTATTGCAGGCAAGACAGAGGCATTTTTTTTAAAGCTTTTGCAGACTTCAAACAATCTTAAAAGAAATATGCAGGCCTTTACAAGATTTGACTCGCTGAAATCAAAACACCTTCCACTCATGAAAAGTCATAAGACTTCAGCTTTTAAAGAAAATAATAAAATAAAAATATAATATAATATAAATGTTTCAGACATTACATGAAATTTCTAAAAATCTTGTATTTGTATTTGTATGGAAATATGTATGGAAATATGTTAATATAAATGTTTCAGACATTACATGAAATTTCTAAAAATCTTATATTTGTATTTGTATGGAAATATGTATGGAAATATGTTAATATAAATGTTTCAGACATTACATGAAATTTCTAAAAATCTTATATGTTCTGGTATAATGTTATAAGTCATAATCCTAGTTATTACTTTAAAATGTGTATCTCAGAAATAACTAATTTTCTTGTCAACTGCATTATTATGAACTTTCATCAAATCTTTAACCGTGGTCATTTTTAAGTCTTTTGTCATTTACAGACAGTTCTGGGTGTACTCTGATGATTTTGCAAATATGTTCCTATAAAAGGGTTTCATCTTCAAGAAATTCATGGAAAAGACTCTGACAAGTACAGGTTTCTGGTAACTGACTGTACTGCTGAACTGAATGAATAAGCATTTTCAGAACTCTAATGAAAAACTGATGAACTCATAAAAGTGCTAACAAAAGATCAAGATGAAAAAAAAAATTAATTACATGGGACTGAGTGAACTGACGAGGATGAGTATAATTTTTGTGACTTTCTGTCTGAATTTAAAAAAAAAAAAATCCCACAAGGACTCAGAGGCAAAGAATATAGAAATCAATTTTCACTGCAAAGTAAAGGAGCTGTTACAGTGGAGGATTACTGGACTGAATGTCAATACTATGACATAGTATGAGTGTGTTTCATGTTTGGTAATTGCAATCATTGTTGCTTTTGTTGTGGTCATCCATGTACAATGCTTGGTGTCAGTCTATTTATCTCTTGTAAAAATAAAATACAGTGTGTGTGTGTGAAAAATAAAATAAAATAAAATAAAATAGCAGAATGGAAAAAAAGCAAAATTGTCAGTGGCCTTGAAGATACATTAATAGTAATTATCAAATCTGAAGAACACAGAGGAAAAAAATCACAAAAAAATTGGAGAGAACCTCTGAAATCTGAAGGAGAATAAAAAGGTACAATGTGTGTGTGTTTATAGTCCCAGAAGGAGGGGTGAGGGGGGTGAGGCAGAAAAGAATTTGAAAAAATAAAGACCAAAAATTTGCCCAATTTGGTGAAAGACGTAACTTTACAGATAAAAAAAAAAAAAAAGAACAGTTCCAGCCTTAGACCAAAAAGACCTGGAGGAGTATGGTAATTAGATTAAACAAGCATGGTCAGGCTTGGCACCTGAATGTACTTAAGAGCAAATGCTCAAAGGGGGTGGGGAGGAGAACGATCTATTTGGTAACAAAGGTGTATTGTATATACTGTGATATAAAAAAGGTATGGTGAAAATGTACCTTTTACTAAAGCTTATACAAGTTCCTTGGTCCATAAAAACTATGTTAGATTTTCATCTTCTAGTTTGATTACCTTTTACTCCAGCCACATCTCTATTTCTTGCCCATTTAAACAAAACCAAACACAAACCAACCAAACAAAAATAACAGCTGAAAAAAATCAATTTCCAAAAGTTTGTACATTTTGATGGTTTTTTTTGTTTGTTTTACTGTGGCTTCTGCACTTCAAATCAGCTCTTGCAGGTAATGGGCTTTTTGAATAGTATCACCGAGTATGAAAAGTTTTCCCAAGAAACCACAAAAGATTGTTCATTTTTTTCTTTCTTTCTTTTGTCAACATTTTGCTGCACTCAAGTCAGTGTACGTCCTAGCAAAAAGACGGTAGTTAGGACACAACTGTTGCTGTAGATGATGTGACATTGGTTGAATTTGTGCTGACATTTGTATAATTCCCCTCGCTGTTTGTGTTTGACTCATTAGGGGGCACTTGGCTGGAGTTGGCTCAAAGGATTGCTCCCGCCTCACTGCAATGTGGCCGTGGCACCAGTTCTGGGGTGTAGGGCCCCGGTTCTGGGGTGTTGGTGGAATAAATGATTTCATCATTACGGACCAAAGTCACTGGAACCTGGACTGGCTGCCGGACCCCTCTCCAGCCTTCTCGGAATGCAGAAATGTCTGGGACAGCACAGAGCATACTCTCTCCACATCTGTACATAGTTTCAGCTTCTACATCCCCAAACCACACTCGTAAATTTGGAGTGAAATTCTGTCCTGTAAGTTCAAGCATTGCTACGTCCCCACCGCCATTCAACTGAAGACTGTCTACAACAGGCATGGGTATGACTGGGGCAAGGACAGGGCCCATCGCCTCGTAAATTGTATACTCTGCCTTATCCGTACTAATGATTGTCCAGGAAGCACCATCATTTATCATCTCTTTATTTGGTTCTTTGGGGCATGGAGTGGCCTGAAACTGAATTATTCTTTCTTGAGAAAGGCACAAGTACATTCTTTCTGTATCCTTAAGGTAAAATGCACATTTATGGAGCTGTGACACAGGAACATCTGCATCCAGTAATGCGGTCTGCTTATCAACTTTCCTAATTATCAATCTTGGGAGTGCCATGCCAGTAACTCAACACACAAGTTTGACTGTTTGTCCATAACGGACGTATCCCTCGCGGTCTGTGAATTCTTCTTCTTCTGATTCATCATCATCTGAGAGATGAATGTAAAATGCTCCCCACTGCTGAGAACTGGCATGGAAATTACCTCCTTCCACATGCAAGTATCTGGTACTAACTGTCTGGGATCAAAGTCGATTAAACAGAGCCACCTTTGTTCCTGAGGCAATGTATAAGTCAGCATTTTCAATGACTGCTTCTTTTTGGAAGGTTTGGAGATGACTTTTATCCGCTTGCTGAGGAACACACCAAAGTCATCACTATTGCCATAGAACATCTTTACAGACAGCATGAAGTGCTTCCTCTTGTCTGAATCAGATATATACAATGTTTTGGCCGTGCAATAGTTCTTTCCTTCCAAGTTCAGCTGCTGCATTTCTTGGTCACTATTTCCTATTCCAGTAAATGCACATGGTTGAGACTCTTGTTCAGAACAACCATCGCGTTCCATTTGTTCTTTTTTTTTTTTCTTCCATCCACTGCCCATAAGATACACATAAGGAGGAGGGCAAAAAAACCTTTTTTCATTTCCATATGACTTCTGTGCAACTTTTGCATGAAGAATAAGTACTGTTTGATCCCCTCGCTCTTTTGAATAATTTCGCATAGCTTCCCTAGTAAGTCGTTTAGATGGAGGCCGCTCACCAAATTTTCTTTTAATCCACGTCATGGTACTTCAAGAACATGTTAAGGTAAGCCACAGGCTGGAACACTTCGATGCCCCTCAAAACACCTCAGCCAGTGTACCTGTATCATTCTCCTTTCCTTTTGAGATAATAATGGTTCCGAAGAACTATAATGCTTCCATTTGAATGATAGTTTCTTAATTTCAATGACTCATTAACATAACAAAAGACACCTTTACCACTCAGGAAATTCCATGGGTTTTAGGAGCTGTGAGCCAGGAACCTGTCACAACAGGTGCCATCTTCCACAAACTCTCACCACAACTCCAACCCTCCTGTGCTATTTACTATTGAAAAAAATCCACGTGTAAGTGGACCCATGCAGTCCAAACCCAAGTTCAAGGGTCAACTGTATGAAGAAATATAGAAAAAAAAATGTGTATTGGGACTTCCCTGGCGGCCCAGTGGTTAAGACTCCTTGCTTCCACTGCAAGGGGCACAGGTTCGACCCCTGGTTGGGGAACTAAGATCCTGCATGCTGTACAGCATGGCCAAAAACAAACAAACAAAAATGTGTATAAACACAATCACACACTCATCCCCTGCCAGTTCTGGGTATGAGAGAGCCCGGGAGCTGTGACTCTACAGTAATGAGTACACCTAGTACCCATATTTTGGCCTCTAATCACCATTCCCCACTACATGGAAGAAGGCCTCCTTGTTAAAAGGAGGGGCTAAGTTGGAGAAGGTCATTTCGAGGATGTGACCACTGGTTGACCCATGAGCTGGACTTGGGCAATTGGAGGCTCCTTGCCCCCTCCCCTGTCTTTGGAATATGCAGTCCACTTGCCCCCTCCCCACTAGAAGCTGCCTCCAGGACACAGCCTTGAGACAGTAAGATGTTGTTAAGACCATCTGGATTGAATATATGACTGAACCCAGTTACGGCCTCTATATAAACTTTTAAGATTCTGGCAGGCGGGTGCAGAGACCTATTTGTCTTGCAGTCACCAAACACAAGCCTTGTATGTGAGTTCCCTTATTAAACCTGCCACCTCCCAACCTGAAGTGATCTGCCTCTTTCTTCGGTCTCTCCCTGCCCTCTGTGTCTGGGGCTCCTGTTTCAGATTTCACCTAGGAGACTCCTGAGGGTGCAAATCAACAGGCTGGGAAAGTACAAGGTGAGCCTCACATGTCTTGTGCCAGAAAGTAAGGGGGTGATTAAAGAATGATGGGGACAAATCAAAAGGACACAGAAGCCAGCCTAAAGTGTTCCCATGGCCAAATCTGGGTTAATTTAAGGATCAAAACAAGTGACAGAAACTGATCATAACACACTGAATAGATTAGAAATCCAGGAGTCTAGATTATATTAATAAATCAGTTAATGAGAGTTTAATGAAAAGCAGATATTTTCATGAACTCAAAGTACCACTCCACACACTACTTCCTGATTATAATGGAAAAAACTAGTAACTTTACAGTGAAAGGTCTAGCAGACATCATATGGGTCCAGTAATCAAAATTAACATCACCACAAATGGGATAAATAAAACTGTATGCCAAAAAAGCACATCATCACTTTTGTGATATTCTGGCCAAAGATGCATAAGCTGAATCTAATCACGAGGAAATATCAGACAAGTCCAAATTAAGGGATGTTCTACACAAGAACAAAAATAACTAGCATGTAACCTTCTAAAGTGTCAAGCTCATGGAAGTCTGAGAAACTATTCCATACTGAAGGAGCCTAAGGTGCTATGATGACTAAATGCATTGTGTGATCCTAGATTGGATAATTTTGCTATAAAGGACATTGTTGAGGCAATTGACGAAATGTGAATGGAATATATGGATTAGATGGTAGTAATGTACAAATATTAATCTCCTGATTTTGGTTGTTATAAAATGATTGTGTACAAAAATATCCATATTTGTAATAATATACACAGAAGTATCCAGGGGTGATGGGGCATCATGCTAGTCTCAGAATTCAGGGAAGGAAAATCCTTTGTTACTGTACTTGTAACTTTTATGTAAGTTTGAAAATAATTGTTTCAAAAATTTAAGGGGGGGATTGTAGAGTTACCTTCCTGTGTAATTATGAAATTAGCTGCTACTAAGACTTTTGTACTGGTTAGGATAGACTTATCTTAATACTTCAGATAATCCCTGAAATCTCAGTGGCTTAGTGCAAAAAAGATTTCTCACTCAAGTGATGTCTAACAGAGGTCAGGCAGTCCTTCATCTTGTAGCTACATAATATGGAACAGGTGGCACCCATAATTCATGGCTAGAGATCACTGTGGAAGAGGAAGGAGTCACTTGGAATATTTTTATGGGCAATGCCAGGAAGTGGTGCACATAATTTTTGTCCTCACTCCATTGGCCAGAATTCAATCATATGGCTCCAATCCATATTGGAGGATGTGAACGTAGTCTTCTTGTGTGCCCATAAAGAGAAAACAGTGTGTTGACCATATAGCAGTGTTTCTGTGATACTCTTAAAACATCACTTCGATAAACTTTCTCTCATGTGGTGGAGACTAATGAATTTAAGGGCCTACACATTGATTAAAGTTCTCACCACATTTTATTTATTTTATGAATACACTCTCTGATAACTTGTATGACCTGACATTAGAAAAAGAACATTACGTTATTTTTCTAATACGGTCTTTTTAATAAATCTGAAGACTCACCCCAATTACAATTTTCTTCCTGTGTAGAAGGTACGATAGCAGTTTGAGCATTGACGATAGCCATGGCTACAACCATCACATTTATGGATTTTGTTCTGCATAGATGTTTAATGACTGGGGAGACCAGAGGTATCTCTGGAATCCTTGCCATGCATGATACCAATAGAGTCCATCAACAGTGTAGGAAAACTGATGTCTTCCAAGAGTGGAGTGCTAACTGTAGCCCTTCCTGTAGCACGACCTACATGGATTGGACATAAATAAGTGTGCATGCTGTTTACTAAGACTTGAGGTGCAAATGAGGCCCCTACAACACTGTGCTATATTGTCTGTTGGTCACATGACATCATCACTTCTTTTTACGACTGAATCTGTTAAGGGCACCTGTATTAAAAGAGAAAACAGGAAGAGCATAGCTCAGAATCCCCTTCCCCAGATGTTTCTTGGTTATAGTTGGCCATTGAAAAGGCACTCACATGAGACTTAGGAAGCATAGGAAGAAAAGGCATTATTCTCCGGAGGCAATTGCAGGAGGAATTGTGGACAGGCATGAGCTTCCAAGCATCCAAGTGAGCTTCTTAAGAATCATCCAGGGAATTCCCTGGTGGTTCAGTGGTTAGGAGTCTGTGCTTTCACTGTTGAGGGCCCAGGTTCAATCCCTGGTCGGAGAGCTAATATCCCACAAGCCTCGTGGTGCGGCCAAAAAAAAAAAGAATCATCCATATTGATGTTGCTGTGAGTGCAACTGCTGTGTATGCTGAGCCACAGCTGTCATGCCAGCCAGGTGCAAAGGCAGCTTAGCTACTGAGGCTATTCTAGACAACAGCTTAGTTCCTTTTTCAGGCGCATTTGCTTTTCCTTTTTTGTTGAATGATTCCAATCATAAATAAAGCTTTTAATACTTAAAAATATGTATCACCCATATTGATACTATAGACTGAGATAGCTTATGGGGCTTTCCACATCTTCAGCAGCTTCAGAGAAATCCCTTGAGTATCACTCATGTTGCTGCTGTAGACCGAGATTCCTGAGATTGGCAGCAGCTTCTTAGAAAGCTCTTGAGAACCCAGTTTGGTGCTGCAGGCTGGTGTTGGCTTCCCTGATCAACGTTCCCTTAGCTCTTCCAAACGTGTGCGTGCCTCTTATTGCCTGTATTAAAAGCATTCATGCCTGCAGAAACTAACACAACGTTGTAAGTCCACTATACTCCAATAAGAATTATTACTCCATGGGAATTCCCTGGTGGCCCAGTGGTTAGGGTTCTGCGCTTCCACTGCAGGGGGCACGGGTTTGATCCCTGGTTGGGGAACTAAGATCTAGCATGCCGTGCGGCAGGGAAAAAAAAAAAATATTACCCCCCCCCCCAAAAAAGCGTTCATGCCTAGAATATACAGAGTGTCATCTGGTTCTCTATTGAACACTGACAGGTCAAGTACTGACCATATGTATAGAATTTCTTGTCCTCTTCTGCAGACTCTGATGAGTAAGAAGGTCTGAACTATTATTCAAAATAATAAACTCTTCATATGTATATGGTTTTCTTTTCCTCATGCCTCTGATGAATAAGATGAGTTTCAAATGAAATCTTTAATATCTTTTTCCTATGTATGGAAGCTTCTCTCTCATGTGGGTTCTGAGATGGACACGAAGATCTGAACTCCAAATAAGCCCTCACTCCACTCATCCCATTCATGGCTGTTTTCATTCTTATCACATTCATTATATTTACAGGATTTATCCCGAGAGAACACTCAGATGAGTGCGAAAACTCAGCTATATGCAAAATCCTTTCCACACTCATAGCACTTGTAGGGCTTCTCCTCCTTATGGACTCCAGTGAATATGAAGGTATTTGCTCTCTCTGAAGCTCTTTCCACTACTATTCACAGTAAGTCCTCCCTCTTGAGTGAAAACTAAGTGGAATTGAGGAATATCACTTGAACTGAACTGGAAGAAGCACTTTCCAGTCTTACCGCATTTTAGGATTTCCCTCCAATGTTCACCCTCTAGTGGACACGATGGGAGTTCTGGTCAAATCCCTCTCCACATTCCTCACTTGTTTAGAATTTCTTTCCTATACCCCTGAAACACAAATAAGTGACCTAAAGCCAAATCTCCTACCATGCACACTATACCTGTAAAACTATTATTCCCATGTGAACTCAATGATGGCTGTAAGAGATGACTCTCTTCCAAAGCCCTTACCACATTTATACTGTTTTCTCCCTGAGAGAACAAATTGATGTCTGGGAATATATGAGCTGATCAAAATCATACCAACTATGTTCTCTGATCATAATGGAATCAAACTAGAAATTAAACTAAGAAACAAAACAGAAAACTCTCCAAACATTTGGAAATGGAATGAAAATAAAAATACAACATATTAAAATCTAGGGGTGCTGAAAGGGAAATTCATGCCACTAAATATTTACCTTAGTAAAGAGGAAAGGTCTCAAAACAATAGTCAAAATCCCACTCAGATAACTAGGAAAAGAGCAAAATAAATCAAAATAAGCACAAGAAAGGAAATAATAAAGAGCAGAAATAAGTTCAATTAAAAACAGAAAAATAAAGGAAAATCAATGAAACAGAAAGCCGATTCTTTGAAAAGATCCATAAAATTGATAAGCTTCTAGCAAGACAAAGACATTACCAATATCAAGGATAAAATGGGGGATATAATTACAGATGTTGCAGCCAATAAAAACTTAATAAAGGACTTCTATGAACAACTCTATCCAGGTAAATTCAACAACTTAAGAGAAATAGACCAACTCTTTGAAAACCAAACTACCCAAATTCACCCAATATGAAATAATCTCAATAGTCCTATAACTATTGAAGAAATGTAATCCATAATTTTAAAACTTCCAAAAAAAGAAATCTCTAAGCCCAGATAGTTTCACTGGAGAATCCTACTAAACATTTGAAGAAGCATCAGCACCAATTACACACAATCTCTTACAGAAAATAGAAGTCAATATTATCCTGATACCAAAATTAGAGACAGTACAAAAGAAAGAAAGAAAGAAAGAAAGGAAAGAAGAAAGAAAGAGTTTATTTAATCTGTAGCTAAGTGAAAACTTGAAGCAATCATAGAAATGTGACTGTTAATTATGTTTGGTGTGATAATAGCTTTCTGATTTTGTAAAAAATAGTCTATATTTAAGAGATGCCTATAGGTGTAAGAGATGCCATCAGGGATTTGCTTTCAATTATTTCAGCATGTAAGATAAAAAGGAAAAAGGGATAGATTAAGCAAATGTGGCAAAATCTTGACCATTGTTAAATTTGGGTGATGAATATATGGGGTCTATTGTATTTTCTCTTTTTGACTATTTTGGATGTTTTTCATAATTAAGAATTAAAATCTTGAATTTTTAAAGCCTGAATTTTACCAATACTGCTACTTGTGTGAACTAGGGCAATGGTTTAACCCTTCCTGATGGTACAATGGGAATAATATCACTTACCTCACTGAGGCTTCAATATAGTAGGAATGGTGATCTTGAAGTATCCCTCAACGGATGTTAAGCTCTCTTTGTAAGAGTCATATCCCTTCTGAGAATGGACAAGATGTTTAACCAGGAAAGGAAATATTACTTCCTGGAATTTACTGAACTATCCTCCTTCTGGAAAAGGAGAAGGCAATTATGACAGAAGAGCCCATAATACTAGGTCACTGGGGCTGAATGGAGAGCTGAATTCCCACTCCCCACATCCCCACCTCACTCCCACCACCCACAGAGGTGAGGCAGTCCTAGGCAGTGCTCTAATGCCCCCCACTAGGCTAAACGGGGACAGCTGAACTTTCAGCAGCAAGGAGGTAGAGGCAGTTGGCCCTCTGCCACCCCCCCACCAGCCCCCCCGCTCCCACACACACAGTGTTAAAAGGGCCCAGAGGGAAGGTGAACTTCCATTCCCATTTGGACCTGTGTACTACACCTAAACAGGTGACTTCCTGCCAAAAAAGATCAAATGGGATCCAAAGTCTTGCAACATCGTACCCCAAATATCCAGGGTACTATAAAAAAAAAAAAATCACCCATCATACCAAAAACCAGAACAATCAGAACTTGAATGAGAAAAAACAATCAACAGACATCAATACCAAGACAATTTATATGTTGGGATTATCTGAAAAGGATTTTGAAGTAATTACATAGTCCTCCTTTTTGTCTCAGCTAGTTTAAGTTGGGTTTTCTATTTCTTACAACTGAGAACATCCTAATGGTTATAAACAACCATGAGCTCCGGTAGCACACCCCAGTGTCTGGTGTTGGCCCTGGATTTCTGATGGTAACATGAAACTTGAGATACCATAGAACTTAAGTAACCAGTGTCCTGGAAGGTAAGGTCAGGAAGAAAAAAAAAAATGTGGGAACAACAAGGTCCTACAGTATAGCACAGGGAACTCTACTCAATATTCTGTAATAACCTATAATGGAAAAAAATCTGAAAAAGAATATATATATATATGAATTACTTTGCTGTGCAGTTGAAACTAACACCACAACATTGCAAATTAGCTATACTCCAAAAAATCAAAGCAAAACAGCTGTGGGAAACTGTCCACTACCTCCAGTAAATATACACCTGAGTAAACCGTTCAACCAAGCAAACTTGAAAAATACAGAAGCATCTGAGAAGCATGGGGTGCTGTCCAAAATGCTCTGTGCCTTAACAGCTTAGTTCAACATCCAAAATGCATATTATAATATGTTCCCCCTTCTTTGTAGACCCCTTGCCAGGAAGCTTTATGGAATGAAAACGAAGTTTCTCTTTTTCCATTCAGTCTGTTCCTGTCACCAAAGACCCAACAAAAGAAAGATAGTGAAACTTACACTATACACAACTGATGGTACACTGTCCAGAGAAAGTCTTAAATGATGTGATAAAAAATCGAGCCCATTACTGCTTGAAAAGTGAAGCTGAGCAGGACAGGAGCCAATGGCAAAAATCTAACACTCAAATTGTAGACTGCATGATTTAACATATTTTTATTAAATTATCATTTCCTTGAATTAATTTTTAAGGCTTCTTCCAAGAATCCTTTTCCTAGTACAATTTATCGTGACTACTTGGGATTGAGCTCACTAACATCTTCAGATGTTTGTCCTATTCCTCTCCTTCAAGTGAGACAAAGTCCAGGGCACCTGCTCTGCTTGGCACTGGTTCCAGGTCACGGTCATACAAGCAGTAAACAGACTTCCTGCCCCCATGAAGCTTACATTCTAGTGGACATGGATTTTGTCATGTCCATCATTATACTTTTCCTAAAGTCCTGACGGTACTTCTCATTTTTAAAGCTTCTCCCCTGTGTAGATTCTACTGAATGTAAAGGTTCTGACTGAAACCTACTGCAACATCCTTACAAGGTTTCTCTGCTGTGCATTCTCTTGAGAATTGTGACATTTTGGGCTCTGCTGGACACATTGGCCATACTCACACAACAAACAGGTCTCCTCCAATGGAATTTGGATGACTGTAAAAAAAAAAACAGCTCCCTCCTGAATGCTTAAAATAAAACATTTTATAAATAGCCCCTGCTGTGGGGGTTTTCTGATGAAAATGAGAAGTCTAAATTCTGAAGAACACTTTTGTCACACTCACTGCGTGTACTGGATTGATCACTACTATGGACTCTCTGATGAACCTGAAGACATGAACTCTTGCTAAAGCCCTTACCACAGTCAAAACATGTGTAGGGTTTCTCTCCTGTATGGACCCTCCGATGGGCTTGAAGATGGGAGGTCTGACTGAAGCTCTTCCCACACGTGCCACACTTATAGGGTTTCTCTCCCGTGTGGATCCTCTGATGAACGTGAAGGTACGAGTTCCAGATGAAGCCTTTCCCACATTCTTCACACTTGTAGGGTTTCTCCCCTGTATGGACTCTCTGATGGGCTTGAAGATGGGAGCTCCAACTGAAACCCTTCCCACACACATCACACGTGTAGGGTTTCTCTCCGGTGTGGACCCGCTGGTGGTCTTGAAGATGTGAGCTCTGACTGAAGCCTTTCCCACATGTGTCACATCTGTAGGGCTTCTCTCCTGTGTGGACTCTCTGATGGGCCTGAAGATGGGAAATCTGACTGAAGTCCTTCCCACATGTGTCACATCTGTAGGGCTTCTCTCCCGTGTGGACTCTCTGATGGGCCTGAAGATGGGAATTCCGGCTGAAGTTCTTATCACACACATCACATTTGTAGGGTTTCTCACCAGTGTGGATTCTCTGATGGGCTTGAAGGTTGGAGGCCTTACTGAAGTCTTTCCCACATACCTCGCATTTATATGGTTTCTCTCCAGTGTGAACTCTCTGAAGAGGACCAGAGCTCTGACTGAATATCCTGTCACATACCTTCCATTTGGACGTTTTGTCTTGAGGGTAGGCTGTCTGATGGGCTTGAATTTGTGATGTCTGATTGAAGCCTTTACCACACAGCTCACATTTCCAGGATTTCTCGCCAGTGTTGTCTACACAGTGACTGTTGAGGTCTAAGCTATGACTGGAGCCCTTCCCACACCTGCCACCCCTACACAGATTCTCCCCCAGGTGAATGGGCTCATGAGTGGGAAGGGAGGAGTTCTGATTGAAGTTCTCAGAAGCACACACCCCACATCTGTAGGGTTTCTCCCCTGGGTTGGCTCTCTGATGGGTCTGTGGATGTGAGCTCTGACCCAAGTCCACCCCACACTCAACATTCCCACTGCATTTCCCTCCTCTGTGAACACTGTAATGAATGTGAAACACTGAGTTATACGTGGTGCCTTTCCCACACTCACTACACACGTGGGGCTTCTCTCCTACACGCAACTGCTGATGAAGTTCAATATCATAGCCAAGGCTAACACCTTTTTCAGTCTCATCAGAGGTCTGCTCTCCTGAGTGGATGATGCTATGCTGGGATGTGTTCTTCACAAAGTCTTTTCCATGATTATTGTGGCCACAAGCCTTCTCCCTTTTATGTACTTCCTGATTGCCATGGTGATGAGAGATCCTTCTCATGACACAGTGATCACGCTGACACAGTTTATCTTTTATGTCAATTTGCTGACACCTACTCTGATAATTCTGTGACTCTCTCAGATACATTTTCCTCCAGAAATCCCAGGAGGTCTGAGTTGGAGACTCCTGATTTTTGATACTTGTGGAACTCTCCCCTTGAAGCTTTCCTACATAGTTCTCATCTTCAGGAACCTGAGTAGATTCTCCTGACCACGTCTCACAGGAAGAATCATCTTGTTTTGGCAACTTCTTGCCTTGCAGATTTATTACTGAGTCCTGAGTTCTGGTTAATTTACTTGTAAACTGTTCCCATATCTGCCAGCACATAAGGCCTTCATGTAAAAGCTGTCTTAATCCTGCTTCTTGAAGAGTCTCTATCTCATTTTGGTTCCCGAGTCCTGGAAGGATAAAGAGAATTCAGAGATGAAAGTGAGGACAAGTTCAGGGACAAAAAAATATTTCACAGGTCGACCGTGCTGGGAAACCCTATTCAACCAGTGGAGAGTTCAGCTGGACTCTGTCTTAGTTTTTTCATGCTTTCGGAAACAAAGAGCTGATAAGTAGCCTCCTATTCACTATGCGTTAATGAGACTCATTTAGAACTAATATACCGAGACTTATGTATGAGGTCAAAATTAGAAACACAGTGCTACAGAGCAGGGGACATGCTCAGCAAAAGTGAAAAGAAAAGATTTGCAAAGGGAAACATCTCCTCTGTCCTGATAATGAACCCATGAGATGATAACTTTATTTCCTTAATTTAGCCATTAAATGCACATGTTAATACATAAGCTAGACTTGAGAGAATTCCTCTTTATTTCAATGATGTCCTAATATATAATATTCAACTGGTGAACATTATAACTGGGAATAAAAACTAGAAAACTTATTCCCTTAACTGACACATCCTATGGGAGTAAAAAATCCTATGATAATTATTGCCACTTAATTTGGCTGAATTTTCTGATAAGCCTGAATGGCTAATATTATCTTCCAGGTTTTGTAGATATGAATCTGCAAATACCAAAAGTTGCTGTGGTAGCCAGCATCCAAGACAGTCCCCAGGAGGTATCCACACCCTATTGAAGTCCCCTCCACAACCTTTCAGGATTGGCCTGCGAAGCCAACAGGATATGGCAGACGGGATGGTATGTCACTTCCAAGGTTATGTCATAAAAGACACTGTGATTTCTGCCTTCTACTCCCTTGGGTGTAACCAGCTTGGGGAAACCAGCTGCCACATTTTGAGGACATTCAGGCAGCCCCAGGGAGAGGCCTGTTTGGCAAAGAACTGAGGCCTCCTGTCAACAACCCTGTGAATGAGCCCATCTTGGAAGCACATCCCTTGAGGCTCATCAAGCCCTCAGAGGATTGCAGCTCATGCAGACTCCTTGAGATCTTATGAGACCATGAGCCAGAATTACCCTGCTAAGCTGCCCCCAGATTCCTGACTCACAGAAACTATAATGCCTGTAGTTCTAAGCTGCCAAGTTTAAGAGCAATTTGTTATACAGCAATTGATGGCTAATACAAGTACCATAGAAATTAAAATTAGATTAGACATTCATCAGAAGGTTAACAGTGTTCTGAAGTAATCCTATCATCATACTGATATATTCTCCACTCATGAGCTGTCTGCAGGAGGAGTGGACAGTGAGATCCACTTAGCACCATTCTCTGTGAGCTGCAAGGACTCAGACCTGCATGGTTCTCACCTGAACACCCAGCTCCTTGGGTTTCTGGCTCCATCAACCAGAGCTTCTCTTTTCTCCCCAGCTGTAGTATCATATCTAATTTGAAGGGTTGATATCCTGTGAAAAAGAAATGGCACATGTGTAAGGTGAGTACACTAAAGGCAAAATTTTTAATTCCAATGCTACAATCTTCATGCACTGTAAGTAGTATTTTTCCAAATTCTGATCGTGACCTGTTGTAATAAATACCTCTTATGCTGTGATCTGGTAGACAAATACACAGATGTACATCACCGAATCGAGGGATCGAATGACTCGATCCTAACCACTATCTACTTTTATCACATCTCCTTTCCTGTCTTTAACTCACAATTTCTGTTGTACTATATGCAGTTCCTGACAAGAAGCTATGCTATTCCGTCCTATTTCATTAAATGAAATAATGACGCAATTTGCTAATTGACTTTAAAACCCCACTAAGATGTCGCAACTACAGTTTGAGAAAATAGACAAGGTAGAGACGAGATGTCCCACTGGGATAAGGAAATTCAGGCCCCCAGATTCAGGGAAGCATTTCAAGAGCCCCAAGTCTTAAATGTTTGAAACCAAGGCACTCCTGAGGGTTGACACTGAGTCACAGGGTGCCCGTCCTCACCCACTGAGAGCAGGTTCCGGAAGTTCTCCAGCATCACGTCTCGGTACAGCTTCCTCTGGGTGGAGTCCAGCAGCCCCAGCTCCTCCTTGGTGAAGGTCACAGCCACGTCCTTGAAGGACACTGGCTCCTACGACATCAAGCACACACACAGCCTCAATCTTATGATCAGTGGCCACTGGGAGAGGGACGGCACTTAGTGGGTGGAGAGGGTGGGTGGGAAGTTGTTCTAGATCCTGGGGACCTTGAGTCTACCTTATGTAGTTTCCTCTTCTCCATCCTGCATGTCAATGCCACATGCTAAATATTGAAATATATTTATGATCATTGACTTTTTTTTTTTTGGCCGTGCCTCGCGGCATGCAGGATGTGGGATCTTAGTTCCCTGACCAGGGATGGAACCTGTGCCCCCTGCAGTGGAAGTGCGGAGTCCTAACCACTGGACCGCTGGGGAATTCCCTAATGATAGTTGCTTTAAAATCCTGATCAGATGGATGAAACTTGAAGACATTATGCTAAGCGAAGCCAGCCAGTCACAAAAGGATTATGTGTATGATTCCACTTATATGAGATACCCAGAGTAGTCAAATATATAGAGACAGGAAGTAAAGTGATGTTTGCAAGAGATTGGGGGGTGTGGGGGGATAGGGAATTACTGTTTAATGGGTATGAAATTTCACTTTGAGAAGATGAAAAAAGTTCTGGAGATGTGTGGTGGTGATGGTTGCACAACAGTGTGAATGTACTTAATACCACTGAACTGTACATTTAAAAATAGTTTGAATGGTAAATTTTATGTTATGTATAAATATATTTTGAAATTATTTTATCTTTGGCTGCACTGGGTCTTAGTTGTGGCACACGGGATCTTTAGTTGTGGCATGCAGGCTCTTAGTTGCGGCATGCAGGCAGGATCTGGTTCCCCGACCAGGGATTGAACCCGGGCCCCCTGCATTGGGAGCGTGGAGTCTTACTCACTGGACCGCCAGGGAAGTCCCTGTTATGTATATTTTACCACAATAAAAAATGTCCATCAAGAGGTGAATGAATGACCAAATTATGGTATATCCATACAATGAAATACTATGCAGCAATAAAAAGGAACAAACTGTTGACCTGTATTCAAAAACATTCTGATGAACAAATGAAGTCAGACACAAAAAGAGCATATACTGTATAAGTCCATTAAGGTGAAACTCAAGAAACGATGAATCTGATCTGTAGTGACATAAAGTAAATCAGTTATTGCCTACAGCCAGGGATGTGGGATTGGGATTAACTGGGGCACCAGGTAACCTTTTTGGTGATGGAAATGGTCTACATCTAGATTGTGGCAGTGGTCACGTGGGTATGTATATTTGTCAAAATTGATCAAATACATTTATTATATGTATATTACATGTAAATTTCACCTCAAAAATGATTTTAAAAGACACAATTAAGAAAACAAATTGACAAATCACAGAATGGGGAAAAATTACAGTACATATATCTAACAAAGGACTTGAACTCACAAAACATAAAGAACCCCTCAATGATAAAAAGTAGAAGCCACATTTTTAAATGGGCAAATGACTTTAACAAACTTTTCATAAAGGATATGTCAATTGCAAAAACCCATGAAAAAGTATTCAACGTTATGTATCACGAGGGAAATACAAATTACAGTCATGGTGAGATGTCATTTCATTAGAATGGCTAAAATAAAAAAGATCTACAACACCAAATGACGGCAAAGAGGTAGAACAAACTGGAACTTTCATGCACCATTGATGAGTTGTTAAATGGTACAAGCACTGTGGAAAACAGTTTATATTCACCTACCACTTCTAGATGTTTACCCAAGAGATATGAAAACATATGTCCTCAAGACCTGCGCAGAATGCTCATGGGAGCTTTATGCATTAACAATCAAAAGCTGCAAACAACTCAAAGGTCCTTCAAAAGGATAAGCAAACTGATATATTCATAAAATGGAATATAATAAAAAGGAATGAATTATTGACACCTGCAACAGCACAGATGAATCTCAAAAACTTTATGCAGGGTGAAAGAAGCCAGACACAAGAGTACATACACTATGATTTCACTGATTATATTTAATTTGAAAACAAGTAAATCTAGTGATATGATGACAGATCAGAACAGTAGATGCCTCCCAGGGGTAAGGAACTATCTTGAAAGAGACAGGAGAGAACTTTTTGGGGTAATGTAGGTAATGTAAATGTTCTATTTCTTGTTTTGTGTAGTGGGCTAATGCAATTATACAACTTGCAAAATGGGGTATACAACTGTCATTGACCTGTAATTTTTGTAAGTAAATTATATTCCATTTTTAAAAGCCCTATGCAAAAGTGTTATGAATCAAAGCAAAACTTATTCAGAGGTACAGCAGTCTGTATGCTTAACTGTAGCTTCTAAAATGTTAGACAAAAAATAGAACCCTTCTCAGACAATACATAGAAGAATGCTGAGTCATAAAAACTCAAGTGTTAACATTAAGTGAAAAAATAAAATTGAAAATTATACATATACTGTGATTATAATTATATTAAGTATAACTGATTTACAAGCAGTGTAGTAGTTTGGGTTTTTTAAATTTCTTGATATCTATGGATTTCTGTACTCTTATTTGCGAAATGAAAATGATAAAATAAAACAAACCAAAACCAAAAATAAAAACTAGAACCAATAAAAAAGCAAGTACCTGGGAATTCCCTGGTGGTCCAGTGGTTAGAACTCAGCATTTTTACTGCAGTGGGCTCGGGTTCGATCCTTGGTCAGGGAACTAAGATCTCGCAAGCCACGCATGGCACGGCCAAAAAGAAAAAAAACAAAAAGGCAAGTACCTGGCATATAACGAACACATGTTTTCTTCCCTTATCCTTCCCATGGGAGAGAAAAAGGATGTGTCTAATCTTTGAGAAAAGAGATGTAATTTTAAGAGATAAAACTCAACTCACCTGGAACTTGGTCATTTTCTCCAGCCCCTTCTGGGGAAGGGCAGAGTCCTGGGAAGACACAACTGGCAAAAGAGAAGGAAGCCATGAGACGTAGGTCCAAGCCCAAGTGGTGGCTCTGTGTGAATCACCAGCCCCCCAGCCAGGGGCTCCTGTGCAGTGAACAATCTGCTCAAGTCTAAGCAGTGAGGCTCACACAAGAGTCCCTTGTGGTGGCTCCCAGGGTTCAGGGTCATCATTCTTGCCCTGGGTATCAGGGGAAATGAAAGGCAGTGGAATGTACTGGTATGAGAGTGCACTCTGGGGCCAACAGGTCTGGGGTCAATCCTGGTACTGCTACTGTGACGTAATATACTGGTTTCCGCCCCCAGCTCCTGACACGGGGCTCCTGAAATCCTTGTAATTTCCTGGATGCTAGGAGTGGCTTTTGTTCTAATGAGGTGACTCTTGGGGGGCTCCTGGATGGGGACTGGTCAGCAGAAAGACCAAAGCTTGATGGCTTGGAATGTTCAGCCGCACCCCCTACTGTCCAGGGAGGGGAGAGGGGCTGGAAATGGAGCTAAGAGTTCATCATGCCCAAGTGAGGAAGCCTCCATAAAATCCCAAAAGTATGGGATTCGCCTTATGTCATATCCTTTATCATATCCTTTAACAAACTAGCAAATGTTACGCGTTTCTCTGAGTTCTGTGAGCCGCACCAGCAAATAACTGACTCCAAAGTGGAAGAGTCTTGCAAACCTCTGATTTGCAGCCAAGTGAGACAGAAGTTGTGGGTAACCTGGGGGCCTTCTACTTGCAAACAGCATCTGAGGTGGGGGAGGGTGATCTCGTGGGACTGAGCCCTTAACCTGTGGGATCTGAAGCTATCTCCAGGAAAAGAGTGTCCGAATTGAGCTAAGTTGTAGGGCACCCAGCTGGTAAAGTAGAATTGCTTGGCGTGGGGAAAAACCCACCCACATCTGGTGCCAGAAATGTTGTGAAGGTGCTAGGAGTGTGAGAATAGAGAGGGACACAGGAGGAAGACTGAATTGTTCTTACAGAGCTACTAACGCTGCTTAAGTTAATTAACCTCCCTCTGCCTCAAATCTGTCACCTGCAAAATGAGAACAGTTCTTCCTTACAGGATTGCTCAAATGTGCGAGTCAAACGTGTGAAGAGATGGAAACTTATAACTGATTCCACTTCAGAAAAGCAGGTAAATGTTATACATCATAAAACTGCTCTTGCAAATGTCCTTTGCCATCATTTCCAATAAAGGGGTCTTTTTTTAAAAATTTATTTTATTTATTTATTTTTGGCTGCGTTGGGTCTTCGTTGTGGTGTGCGGGCTTCTCATTGCAGTGGCTTCTCTTGTTGGGGAGCACGGGCTCTAGGTACGCAGGTTTCAGTAGTTGTGGTACACGGGCTCAGTAGTTGTGGCTCGCAGGCTCTAGAGCACAGGCTCAGTAGTTGTGGCACCTGGGCTTAGTTGCTCCGCGGCATGTGGGATCTTCCCGGACCAGGGCTTGAACCCGTGTCCCCTGCATTGGCAGGCGGATTCTTAACCATTGTGCCACCAGGGAAGCCCCAAGGGGTCTTTTTTAACATCCAGATTTCAGAGACTGTACAATGCTTTGTCTTAAGAAATTCACCTTTATCTCTGACAAGTCCATAGTTCTGATTGGCTATATTACTTAATAATTTCTGGCCCTGTAATGATGGTTCATTGATACCAGTATCTGGTTTTGTAAAAGGTATAAATACTTGCGAATTTTCTTCATGCAGCCAGAAGAGTCTCAATGGCACATCCCCCTCTGCCATGCTGACTGTAGTAAAGAAAAACTATTTTAAAATATGACTGCTAGTTTTATTTTTTCATTTTAAAAGTCCGACAGAATGTCTCAATGAACAATACTGTAGTGGCCATAACAGATCCTAATTTATAAGGGTGCTTTGGGGATTAAGTGAGCAAGTCCAATAGCCCCGAATAGGCAAGTCCATCCAGACAGAGAGTAAATTAGTGGCTGCCAGGGGCTGGGAGGGCAGCAAGTGAGAAGTGACAGCTCAGGGGCACGGGGTTTCTTTTGGGGATGAGGAAAATGTTCTGCAATTAGCCGGTGGTGATGGCTGTACAACCTTGTGAATATCCTAAAAACCAGTGAGTTGTATACTTTAAGGGTGACTAAAGCAGACTTTAGTATACTAAAGGGTGACTCTTATGATATGTGAATTACATCTCAAGTTAAAAAATAGGGGGAAGAAAAGGCCTTGGCTCAGTGCCTGGCACATAATACAAGCTCTCAGTAAGTGATGGTATGCTCCCATTTAATGGGTATGCTCCCATTTAATGGATGAGGAAGCTGAGGATTCATGAGATTAAGTTACTGATAATCACAGAGCTGGTGAGACCTGACTAACCTGAAATCCAACTCTGACTCCGGAGCCTGTGCTCTTCATCCAGTCACTGTGTCTCTAATCACAAACACACAGAAGAGATCGGAGGGGTGTCCTTGGGGAGGAGAGAAAGGGGAGTTGGAAGGTACACACTCTGCTGAAAGTGACCTGCTGAGCACTCTTCTGACAGCTCTTTGCGTCTATTTCCACATCTATACAACGGGGATAAGGAGAATATCGAGCTCATAGGGGTGACAAGAGGTTTCCGTGAATACATGCAAATAAGTGTTAAATGCATGATAGCGCCTCATGTTCGTGGGTCCTGCTGCTTTAGGCAGAAGCACTCCTGTAGGGATAAGACCAATGTATCCGCTCCCCAAAGCTTGGAAGACAGATCATTCATAACCCCCAACTCGCTCGCGCTGGCCCTATACTTGCTGCACTCTCCTGCTCTGCTCTGCTCAGCAACACGGTTTTGCAAGCAGACCTGACATTTCACCGTATTTAGGAGAAGAAAGCAAGTGGGGTCTGGGGTGCCTGGCTCAGCTCTGCTCGCCTCTCACCCTTCAAATCCCAGTCCCCAGAAGTCTTCTATCGCCTGGGGGAGGTTGAGAGGATGGTGAGCGGTGAAGCATCTGTTTTGCTTCTGAGATGATTAACACACTTTTTTAATCCCAGCGCCTAGAATATAATGAGTGCTCAAAACACATGGAATCAAAGGATGACTGAAGACACACTTTGTCGGGCAAGGATCAGACTGGTCCATCTCAGAGGTTCCTCTGAGCTGTAAAATTCTGTGGCTGTTCCTGATTGGGAGGAGGAGAGGATGAATTGTATCTTCCAATTTTTTCCTCTGGGTTTCTTTTTTTTTTTTTTGGCCATGCCGCACACCTTGCAGGATCTTAGTTCCCCACCAGGGATTGAACCCGTGCCCCGTGCAAGTGGAAGCGCAGAGTCCTAATCACTGGTTTTGCTCAAGCAACACTAAGGTCATCCTTAAAAGTAAAATACTCACAGACTTTCCTGGTGGTCCAGCGGTTAAGACTCTGTGCTCCCAATGCAGGGGGCCCAGGTTCGATCCCTGGTCAGGGAACTAGATCCCATGTGCCGCAACTAAGACCCAGCGCAGCCAAATAAATAAATAAAAAGTAAAATATTGATAAAAGGAATAATTATGGGCTCTGGATAAGGCAACCCCTATTGATTGACTGATTGATTGATTTAAAAACATTCATTCACTCAACATGATCAGGTATTTACTCAAATGTCATTGTCCTCAGAGTTCTTCCATGGACATGCTTTATATACTTTAAATCCCCTGCTCCACCGCTTCCCTTCTTCTCCAGTTCACTGCCCTTTTATTAGGGTCATCCCTCTCTATCTTATTAATGTACATCTTATTTTTTTGTTTTTTTTTTGGTCCATGCCTCGCAGCATGTGGGATCTTAGTTCCCCGACCAGGGATCGAACCTGGGCTCCCTGCAGCAGAAGCACAGAGTCTTAACCACTGGACCGACAGGAAAGTCCCTAATGTACATTTTAGTTATTCATCTTGCTTATATCAATCCACGTTTTTGCAGTGTAGGCCGCATTGTTTTAGTCTCTTTCTCCAGTGCCTAGAACAGTTCATGGCATGAAGCAGGCACTCAACACAGATTTGTTTAAACAAACAAAAAAAGGTGAATGACTGAGGGGACTTCCCTGGTGGTCCAGGGGTTAGGACTCCGTGCTTCCATTACAGGAGGCGCGAGTTCGATCCCTGGTCAGGGAACTAAGATTCTGTCTGCCACGAGGGGCAGCCAAAAAAAAAAAGGTGAATGACTGAATGAGTAGTTGATAAAGATACATCCTGTACTATATTAGCTGAGCACTTCATTACTATTCACCAGGATCTTTCACTCATTCATTCATTCAACAAATACTTACTGATTATCTAGCATGTACCAGGCACAATTCTATATATTAAAGATACAGCAGTGGATAAAATCCCTGCTGTCATGAAGCTGATATTATAGTAGAGGATAGGTAATAAGCCAACCAACAGATAAGTATATAATGTGCAAGCCAGTGGTAGACACTGCTAAGAAAAATATGGCAGGGAAAACGGGGATGGAGAGAGATGGGTAGGTGTTATTTTAGGAAGGACGGTTTCAATTCTAGTGCTATAGTTCCTGGGTGAGTGACGTTGTGCAGATCAATTATCCTCTTGTGCCTCATTTGTAATAACATGGGGATAATAACAGGGATGTTTTGAGGAATAAATGAGTTAATACATGAAAAGCACTGGAAACTCTGCCTGAGTCGTAATAAGCTCCCAATAAACTCCACCAGGTTATTGTTATGACTTGGTGATGAATACAGAAATGGTGCATTACTCCTGGTTTGTTCTAAGTAAATTTGTTTTAGGACATGAAAAGCATTACCAATAACTGTATATCAACTTGTAAATACTCTGAAAAGCTGTGGCTTCTGAGTATAGCCAAGAGTGAGTGAGATAAAGGAGAAGTAATACCTACGTGGATCGTTTTTATTGTTTTGTCACTTAATCCATTTTCAGGAATTCAAAAAACCATCTCTCAGAGCTGCAGGCCCCTGTAGCCATCTACCAACTGAACACCTGTACCAGCCACAAACACTTAACTGAATAACTTCTCTCTGTAAACCTTGTCACGGTGCTGGGCACACTGGAAAGAATACAACACAGTCCCCAAAACACAGGAATCAAGACCGATTGGAAACCATGAGCAAATTAAATTCCAAATGAGAAACAAAATCCATAACCTTCTTTAACTGCAACTCTTTCAGGGGGCCCCCTAGCTTTCTCACTAGCCACCATTCTCCTAGTTACTATGTGAAAACTTTGGAACTGTTAATGTCCTCTCTCTCTCTTGACCTCTATATATTTATGATAATCTAGTATAAATCGTCTTCACTCAAGGTCTGGATTTTTTTATTAAAATACTCAAGCAAAAAAAAAGGAGGGTGGATTATGTAAGATTGACAAATGGTATACAACAGTTGAAGGTTGACAAGGGTTGATGGCTATGTGAGAATTCATTATATTATTTCCTGTATGTTTGTGCTAGAAAATGTTCATAATTACAAGTTACCAAATATAAAAGTACTACAAGTATAATAAAATTTTTGAGAAGCATAGAAAGATATATATACAAAGAAATAACTAAAGAGAAATACATTAACATGTTATAGTTATCTCTACATTCTGGTTAATTACGGATAATTATTGGCTTTCTTCATCTATTTCTCGTATTTTCTATGAAGAGCACAAATTACTTCTATAATCAGAACATGAATGTGACATCATATAAAATTACAAGAAATTAATTAGGACTTCCCTGGTGGTGCAGTGGTTAAGAATCCGTCTGCCAATGCAGGAGACACAGGTTCGAGCCCTGGTCCGGGAAGATCCCACATGCCACGGAGCAACTAGGCCCATGAGCCACAACTACTGAGCCTGCGCTCTAGAGCCCGCGAGCCACAACTACTGAGCCCACGTGCCACAACTACTGAAGCCCGTGCGCCTAGAGCCTGTGCTCCGCAACAAGAGAAGCCACTGCAGTGAGAAGCCCGCGCACCACAACAAAGAGTAGCCCCTGCTCGCTGCAACTAGGGAAAGTCTGCACACAGCAACAAAGACCCAACACAGCCATAAATAAATAAATAAATAAAATTTTTAAAAAAGAAATTAATTAAATGAGCACAGCCTTCAGGTCCCCTAAGGTCCTAAATTATTACCAAACGACCCTCCCTCCTTCATTCACAGGGGTTATTTACCACGTTAGGGCTGAAGGAGAGTGTTACCCAACCGACACGCAGCAAAGCCAGTCTACTGACACCAGGTGGTGGTGAAGGAAAGTACAGCATTTACTGCACGATGCCAAGCAAGGAGAAAAGGCAGCTCACGTTCAAAAGACCCAAACTCTCTGATAGATTTCAGTGAAGGGTTTTTAAAGACAGTGTGAGGGAGGGGGGTCACAGGTGTGTGATCAGCTCATGCACAATTCTCTGACTGGCTGATGGTGAGGTAACAGGGTGCTGTTTCGGGAATCTCAATCATCAACCTGGTTCCAACACATCTGGGCTCTACCTGCTGGTGGTCAGCATGCAGTTAACTTCCTCCACCTGGTGGGGGGTTTAGTATCCGCAAAACAACTCAAGGATGTGGCTCAAGATATTATCTCTAGCTCTTGAGGAGGAACTAAAGGTCCTCCCTGACTTTGTTTTACGGCTAAACTATTATTTTTGTCTTGCTTGACTGTTTTCCTTTGTTTCTGCGTTTTCTCGCTTATCTGACTAAATTTGCTCTTTGGAACTCAGGGAAGGCCTAGGAGACTAAAGCTTTTTTATAAACAAGAGGTGAGGGACACACGGTGGGTAGGGGAGGTCTGTCCCCAGGAAGGCCCCAGAGTGTCCCGCTCAGTTTCAAGAGTATGGCTTAAAGGTCAAGAACGCAGGCTGCCTGGGTTCAAATTCCCAGTTCTGTCTCTTCTCTGTTGTTTGACTTTGAGAAAATTACTTAAATTCTTCACCTATCAATGTTCTCATCTGTAAAATACAGATAATAACCACATCTTTGTTATGAAGATTAAGCTAATTAATGCATATAAAGGCTGTAGAAGAGTACCTGGCATTCACTATGTTAACAAATTATTATTACTCATTCATCAACACGTCTCATCCAACCTCCCATTTATTCTATAAACATTCGACATTTGCCCAGGAGTAAAAATCTGCTAATGAATGAAGGAAATCTGTTGCCCAACTGAGAGTAGAAATGACACAGCACGATAAATTCTCTCACTTTGGGACAATGTTGCCAGGAGTCATGGGTCATTCCCTCCTCTCTGCAACCTCTTTGAGAAATCAGGGCCGGGAAAGGAAAGATATCATAATCGTGTCTCAGGTCCAGGATAAATCACAGCGGACATCCCCAGGCACCAGCTGGGGGTAAGACCCATTCCTTCCTTTAAAAAAGGTCGTGGGGTTATTAGGAATCCACGAAAAACCCCTCTTCCCGCAGGGGTCAGAGAAGAGCCAGTGGCTCTGCAGCTGGAGCTCAGAACCCACCGCGGGCTCAGAGAGGCTTTCAAGGACTGAGCGCTTCTCGAAAGAAATAAGACTGAGAACGACCGACCGCCTTTTCGCAGGTGCCAGCGACCGGTTCTAAGCATTTTCACATCACGTAAATCTCACCACATGCTTACTAGGGAGGCACTACTATTAACTCCACTTTGCAGACGAGAAATGGAAAAGTGAAATAACTCTACGAAGAGTACATCCCGAAGAGACCGCAGAGCGTGCAGAAAGTAGGGGAGGCGAGGGAAACCGAGCGCCCGGAGACTCTCAAACCCGGAGATCGCGACCCCTGCCCGCCTACAACTCGGGTACGCGCGAACCGCCCCAAACACCGAGGTGACGAAAACCGTCGCCCCTGCTCTCCACGGCTTCCATTCCCCAGGGCGAGGGTGGCACCTGCGGATTCCACGCCCAGGCAGGCTCGGAAGAGACTCGGGTTCTAGACACTGACTCACCTCCCAACAGGTACTGATGACCGCGGCCTCTCACTCCTGTAGCGGAAGGGCCCGAACTACACGCCGCTCCTGGACCACACTTCCCAGAATCCCTCAGCGGAACAAGGGCTACACCTCCTCCCTTCGAGAGCGGAAGTGGCTCTGACTACCCGGCCCTGCGGGACTACACTCCCCAGAATCCTCGGCAAAGTAATGCCACTTTTTTTTTTGTTTGCTTTGTTTTGTTTTTAAATATAAGCCGGTTCAGTTCGGTCAGTTTGGAGGCGCTATTACTGCTTGATCTTTTTCTTTTCCTTCCTTCCTTCTATTCTGGAGGGGTTTTTTTTGTTGTTGTTGTTTTAATTACATTACTAATAAGTGCGACTGAAAAGTAAATGTGGCTGTATAGCAAAGAAAGGCGAGGAGAGGATCTCAAACTCGGTTTATTGCCTTCTTTACTCTCCTTGTGCCTGGATGCATGTAGACCCCTGACAATGTTTACCTGGCATGAGCTATTCATTCCAAGATGCTAAAGACTCACGAGAAGGAAAAGTAACCTTTGATCAAGCCACAAAATAAATAACGACTTTCCCACTTTTGTTGGTTTTAATTGCTCATTTTGAAATCTGGAGTTTTCCGGCAAACGAAAGAAGATGCATTAGCAAGAAGTGAAGGAAATACTGTACTTTGAAAAAGAAAAGTCTAGAATACAGGCATACCTCGGAGATATTTGGTGTTAGATTCCAGACCATTGCAATAAAGCAAATATCGAAATAAACTGAGTTGTATGAATTTTTCAGTTTCCCACTGCATGTAAGTTATGTTTACACTATAATGTAATCTAAGTGTGCAATTACATTATGTTAAACAATAATGTACACAACTTAATATAAAAATAATGCTGTTGGAAAAATGGCACCAGTAGACTTGACACAGGTTTGCCACAAACCTTCAATTTGTAAAATTACCGTAATAAATAAAATCACCATAAATACAATAGGAAAATAAGTAAATACAATAGAATGTTTTATTTTTCTTCAGGATGGTCTAAATCAATGAGCCACGATTATTTAAAAAGTAGGTGCGGAAGTGGGGTATCCTGCTCAGATAAGGGTAACAAATTCAACTTTTTTCAGCTTTATGAGGTATAATTGACAAAATTGTAATATATTTAAAGTATATGTGATGAATTGATATACATATACATTGTGAAAGGACTCCCACAAGTGAATTAATTAACACATTCATCACTTCACATAGCTAACTCTTTTGGGGAGAGAGGAGTGAGAACCTTTAATATCTACTCTCTTAGCAAATTTAAACTATACAATACTGCATTATCAACTGTAGTCACCATAGATTAGATCCTCAGACCTTATTCATCTTAAAGCTGAAAGTTTGTACCCTTTTTATAACCAACCTCTCCCCATTCCCCAGGCAACCACCACCATCACACTAAATGTTTCTAAGTTTGACCTTTTTTTCCCCTTAGATTCCACATATAACTGATAACATGCATTATTTTTCTCTTATTTCATTTAGCATATGCCCTGCAGTTTTATTCATGTTGTCACAAATATTTCTCCATATGTATTTCCTGTGTACCAGTGGTTAGAATTAGAGGTTCAATTTGATTCAGGTTTATTTTTTTTTGGAAAGCATACTTCATGGGTGGTTCTGTTTGTGTCTCCTATTACCCTAACTGGAAGCTGCCAAGACACCTAAAAAGAGAGCAAGATGAGAAAATGTTTTCTATCAAATATCAAGACTCGTTGCAAAGCTATGGTAACTGAAGCAGTGTGGTATTGGTAAAATTATTGAAAAGTAGACCAATCAAAGGGAATTGAGAGTCAAGACATCCATCTAATCATATATAGATTACTGATTTTCTTCAAAAGTGGCACTGCAAAGTAGTGGGGAATAAGGGAAATGTTCAGTAACTGGTATAGGAACAACTGGATAGTCATATGGTGAATAATCAAATTATGTGGAAGGCAAATATAGACCTTTCTTTGAAGATTTGTTGATAAGTTGATTTTAATTCTGTCACCTACCAAAAAAATAAAGAAATAGGAAAGAGAGAGGGAGGGAGGAGGGGGAGAGGGAGAGAGAGAGAGACAACTGCTAAAATTTGAATAAGGTCTGGAGGTTAGACGTTATGTATCAATATTCAATTTTCCTGAATGCTATACTTGTGCTGTAGATATGTAAGTAAATACCCTTGTTCTTACAGTATTACTTAAGTATTCAGATGCAAAGGCTAAGAGGTCTGGAACATACTCATGGTTAAAAAAAAAAGCATATGTCAGTATGTGTGTGCATATATACACGTTCACATACATTAAGAGAATAATGACCCAAACATGTTAACTGGTGAATCTGAGTACAGGGTACATGAGAGATTTTATATAATTTTTACAATATTTGGAAAGTTTTAAATTATTTCAAAACAAGAAGTTTAAAGAAATGTAAAAATTTATGTCAAGCAAAATCCCATCATTTACAGATAAGTAAAAATAAATACTTTTTTTTTTCTTTTTTAATGAGATCACACAAAAATCCCATGCTTTGTGTTTTTCCAGGTTAATGTATTCTGGACATCTTCCAACATCCATAGCAACAATTTGCACTGGATAAGTAAATCATAAAATACTTTGGCAACCCAACTGATTATTTCTCTGTTTGCTATTATAAACAATAATGCAATGAACATTCCTTTATATACATCTGTGGCAGATACGTATTTACTTCTGAAGATCAAAGGTTCATCTCTGGGGATCTATTCCTTAATTTTAATCCAATATATCATACGAAATAAAGCAATCATATTACAAATTCTTGGCTACAGGAAATTTTTAGTAATTTTATTCATTTCATTTTTCATAGTTTTACAGCTTTAGTAAAAATAACAGTCACTGTAAACAAGTATAAAATGGAAGTTGATGGAAAAATAACCCCAAAGCCCTCCTTGACATCCCCCCTCAAAAAAAACGAGTTAGTATACGGCAAATATCCTTTTCACACACTGTCTTTAGGCATATATTCACTTTGAGAGATCATTTATATCAAGTGGATCTTACCAAGAGGGTTACAACCTATTTCTCCCGTTACTATGTATGGTTCTATGTCACCATTTTAATGGATTTGCTGGGAAGATTCCATCTGAAGGAATCCCTTTCCACTCTCAATACTTCATAGAGTTTATCAGCAGCATTGACTCTCCAAAACCTTGAAGACGTGCATCCTGACTGAAGTCATTAACAGACCTCTCACTTTTAAAGACTCTTGCCAGTGTGGACTTTCTGATGGTATGTAAGCCGTGAACGGTGACTGAAGTCCTTACCACATATGTCACACTTGTATGGTTTTTCTCCTGTGTGGATCCTCTGGTGGGCTTGAAGCCGAGAACTCTGACTGAAGCCCTTCCCACACTCCTCACATTTAAACAGTTTCTCCCGAGTGTGAACACTCAGATGGACTCTAAGATTGGAGGGGAGACTGAAGGCCTTCCCACACTCCTCACATTTGTGGGGTTTCTCTCCTGTGTGGACCCTCTGGTGATGGCGAAGATTCAGGCTCCGCCCGAAGGCTTTCCCACACTCCTCACATTTGTAAGGCTTTTCACCAGTGTGGCCCCTCTGGTGGTATATAAACTGTGAACTGTAACGAAAGCCCTTTCCACACACGTCGCATCTGTAGGGCTTCTCCCCAGTGTGGACCCTCTGATGGGACTGAAGACCAGAGGACTGGCTGAAGCCCTTCCCACAGACACTACACTTGTAGGGTTTCTCGCCCGTGTGGACTCTCTGATGGACCCGGAAATCTATGGCCTGACTGAAGCTCTTATCACATGCCTCACATTTGTAGGGTTTCTCTCCTGAGTGGACTCTCTGATGAGCGTGAAGGTTTGATCTCCAACTGAAGCCCTTCCCGCACTCCTCACATTTATACGGTTTTTCTCCAGTGTGAATGACTTGGTGCAGTTTAAGATTTGAACTGTAACTGAAGTCCTTACCGCACATGTCGCATCTGTAGGGCTTTTCCCCTGTGTGGACTCTCTGGTGGGTCTGAAGCTTTGATGACTGACTGAAGCCCTTCCCACACGTCTCACATTTGAATCGTTTCTCCCCGGTGTGGACGTTCTGGTGGACTTGCAGATTGGAAGCCTGACTGAAGCCCTTCCCGCACTCCTTGCATTTGTAGGGTTTCTCTCCCGTGTGGACACGGAAGTGGATGTGAAGATCTGTGTTACGGGTGAAGCCCTTCCCGCACGCCTCACATCTGTAAGGTTTCTCTCCAGTGTGGACCCTCCGGTGGCATATCAAAGGGGAATTGTGACTGAACCCCTTGCCACAGACATCGCATTTGTAGGGTTTCTCCCCGGTGTGGACCCTCTGATGTATGTGATAATGCGCGGCCTGCGTGAAGCCCTTCCCACACTCCTCACACTTATAGGGTTTCTCACCCCTGTGGACCCTCTGGTGAACACGAAGGTTAACGCTCCAGCCGAAGCCCTTCCCGCACTCGTTGCACTTGTATGGTTTCTCTTCGGTGTGGACTCTCTGATGGCACTGAAAATTTGAACTTTGGCTAAAGCATTTACCGCACTCCTCGCATTTGTAAGGCTTCTCCCCTGTGTGTGTCCTGTAGTGGATGATAAGGCCTGTGCTGCTACTGAATCCCTTGCCACAACTGTCGCACCTATAGGACTTCTCTCCCGTGTGATTAGATTGACGGGGATGAAAGGAGTTCCTACTGAAACCATCGCCGGATTCACGACATTTATCGGCTTTCCCTCGTGGGTGAATTCTTTGATGGCTTTGCAGATGGGAGCATTTCTCTCCCAGGAGAACCCTCGGATGAATTGGGAGCACTTCGCTATCACTGAAGCTTTTCCCACACTCTCTACAGGGATAGGGTGTCTCTCCTTTGCAGGGTTTCTGTTCTGTGTCAGTTTTAACAGGATCACTCAGGGGTGATTTCTTCATGAAGGCTTCACATACACGTGGGTTGTTTTTCCCATTCGTTTGCTTACCTCTACTCTGATTCCCTGACTCACTCACATACGTATTCCCACAGGAATCCTGGGTTCTCAAAATCAAAAACTCTTGATTTTCAAGGTAACTGGAACTATCGCCTTTGTGGTTCATCATATGGTTCTCATTTTCAGAAACCTGAAGAGAATCACCTTGTAGGAAATGGGAAGTCCTCCTCTGAAGACAGCACGTTGAATCACTTGCGACCTGTTTCCAGATTTGCCAGCAAGATGGCTCTTCACATGAAAGGTATTTTAATGCGACTTTTCCAAGAGTCTCCACCTCATGGGGATTCTTTCTGCCTAAAAGAAAAAGCGATATTCAGAGGTGAGGACAAGTAAATGCTTTGTTCAGAAACATCGGGATTTCACACTCAGGGATAAGGCCTTAAAAAAACAGGGATAGGGTCATGTCTGTACCACACCACTTATCCTTTTGTTATGCTTTTTCGTGTAAGTGGAAGCGAAGAACAGGGTCAAGAGACTCTTCTGTAATGTGACCCATTTAGAACCACAGGTCTAACAGTTTAAGACCTGTAGGTTTGGAATCGGATGGCTGCAGGGCAACAAAGACAACCCACCTTCTAACCTACAGCAACGTCAATTAAAAGCCTAATCACCTGTTCCTTAGCAGGCTTATGACAAGTGGGCTTCTACTGAATTAGGTTAGGAAAGCACAGATTGTAGGCATTAAACAGTATTTTAGGCCCTGGTAGAAATGATCTTCTAAGAGTAAATTTGGGAAGCGGTTGGGATAATAACATTCATTGTTCTAAGCCTGGGAGTGATTCTGGTCTCTGTAAAAAGAAGAGGGAAAGGGAAAACTAACCTTGGACAGCTGAGAAAGAACTTGGGAGGAGAAGAAAGAGAGCAGATTCTCAAAGGCAACCCTGAACGGAGGAGAGGGAGAGTTATGTTCAGCTTGGAAAGCTTTTGCCCAGGAAGCTGCGAACCTTGCTTTTTCTCTCATTCCCTTCGGGTCTCTCTGCTCAAATGTCACTCAACTGGGTGAGGCCTTCCTATCACCCAGTATAAAATAATTCCTCCCACCCCAACACACCTTCCACTCTTCCCATCTGCCTTACTCTGCTTTCTTTTCCCCCATGGCACTTATTATTTGATTTACTACATATTTCCTAATTTTTTCCTGCCCATTTAGACGAACTAGGATGTAACAATCATGAGGAAAACAAGCACTTTGATTTCTTCATTGCTTCACCCCCACTGTAACAGAATTTCTCAAATTGCTGGCATATACTCGTGAACTGTGAAATCCATTCCATACATTGTGACATTTCAAAGAAAAAGAAGTGGGAATTCCCTGGCACTCCAGTGATAAGGACTCAGCGCTTTCACTGCCAGGGCCGGGTTCGATCCTTAGTTGGGGAACTAAGATCCCACAAGCTGCGTGGTGCGGCCAAGGGGGGGGGAAAAAACCCTCAATATTCTGTAATAACCTATATGGGAAAAGAATCTGAAAAAGGATGGATATGTGTATATGTATAACTGAACCACTTTGCTGTACACATGAAACTAACACAACATTGTAAATCAACTATATCCAATATAAAATAAAAATTAAATTTAAAACAATAAATAAAAATAAAAGAAATTATGTGGAAAAAAAATAACATGAAAAGCATATCACAAGCAGTAAGGGTACCACTATATAAAATGCTTGTTTCAGCTGTAGACATACACATAAATATGCACATATGTTACATTTATACTTGGTCAGGATGTAAAATATTTCTTATTGAGGGTCATAGTTAAAAACGTAAGGAAGCCACTGGCTTAAAATGTTTAAAGTGGGTACCAAGTCCTGAATGATTAATTTGCTTAAATAGAAAGCTACATTCAAATAATATAAACTGAACACGTTCCAACAGGTATGTGCACATTTCAGGGCATGGTAGGCTAATTGAACATCCTAAAGCTGTCCATGCCCTAATCCCTGGAACCTGCGAACATGTTAATGTACACAGCAAAAGGGACTTCAGATTTGATTACATTAAGGATCTTGAGATGAGCCCAAAGAAGTCACAAGGGTCCGTATAAAAAGGAGACGGGGGACTTCCCTGGTGGCGCAGTGGTTAAGAATCCATCTGCCAATGCAGGGGACATGGATTTGAGCCCTGGTCTGGGAAGATACCACATGCCGTGGAGCAACTAAGCCTGTGTGCCACAACTACTGAGCCTGCGCTCTAGAGCCTGTGAGCCACAGCTACTGAGCCCACGTGCCACAACTACTGAAGCCCGTGCGCCTATAGCCTGTGCTCCACAACAGGAAAAGCTACGGCAATGAGAAGCCCGCGCGCTGCAACAAAGAGTAGCCCCCGCTCGCCGCAACTAGAGAAAGCCCATGCGCAGCAACGAAGACCCAATGCGGCCAAAAATAAATAAATACATTAAAAAAAAAAAAAGAACCCCTACAAAAACAAGCCCTTTATTTTGCACTCCAGTGACCTATAAAGAACATTTTAGGTAGTATTTGTACATGGAGCATGGTTGCAAAATCCTGAAACATGCGGATGCTGAAGAGGTCAAAAAAACCTTTGAGAAAGGGTGGCAGAAAATGCTACCAGATTTGTTAAAAGAGACTTGGTCTATGACACAAAACTGAAGTGTAACAATACGTAGGATCATGATTCCTGAGGTTCAGTTTGCATATAAAAATGAACCCCACTGAAACTAACACAACATTTTAAATCATCTACACTTCAATTTAAAAAAAAAAGAAAGAAAAAGAGAATGAGACCCTTTCCAGTAATATTCCTGAATGCATCAAACGTGAAGCAACATGTAGACATGAGAAGGGAGACGGACAAAAGCTGATGGTTATATCCATTAACCACTCTCAGAATTCAGGGCCTAATCTATCATGTTTGCAGATAAGCTTCTCTCCTTCGTTTTTCAGGCAGAGGGAGAATATATACATTTACATTCCCTAGGAATATCTGATGTTTTTAAATGGGTAGGACTGAGGAATACGCAAATTAAAGAGAAGGGAAGGAAGAGGAGAGAAAGGAAGAGGAGGTCAAAAAGTGAAGTAAACAGTGAGGATCTGAGCGAAGGCAGGAGAACAGAGGGCCTTGAAAGGCTGGGGAGAAAAGTGAAACAATGGCTGGGGATCCAGAGGATGAGGTGGTCTTCACAGATGAAGAAGGCTGGGGTCATAGGTCAGGAGGAGCTGTGAGGAGAGCTTCCTCACTTTTACTCAAAATAACAGTAATTTTTAAAGTAATATCTTCATTCAACAATTATGTACTGAGCATCTACTATGCAGAAGGCTCATCGGAGGCTTTGGGTAGAGACGGGAAATACAATTGCCCAAATTCCTACTTTCAAGGGAAGACAGATGATGAACAAGTAAATAAAGACAAGTTACGAGGTCAGGAGGTTATCAGTGCTGGGACACAAAATAAGGCAGGGTGAGGGCACGGAGAATGGAGAGAGGATGGCACTGTAAATGGGGCAGACACACAAGGTCTGTCTGATGAGATGAAATTTGAGCAAAGACCTGAGTGAGTAAGGGAGTGGCTGGGGGCCTCTACACTGAGGCAGAGAGCTAGTCGAAGGTTGGGAAACAGAAGAGAACATTCCAAAGGGGCCAGGATGGCATGAATGATCTAAGAAAGGGTAAAAGGATGGGTGATCAAAGAGGAACTCGGTGAGGAGGCCAGATCAGGTAGGGCCCTGCAGTCCACTGCAAGGACTCAGAGTGAAAGGGGAGGCCTTGGGAGGGTTTTGGACAGAGGAAAAGTATGATCTTACTTGCTTTCTAAAGAACCAGTCTGGCTTCCATGTGGAGAAAAGGTTACAGGAGTGCAAGGGCGGAAGCATGGAGACCAGTTTGGAGGAAGCTGTCACAGTCCAGGCAAGAGATGACAGCACGGGGACAAGAGCGGTCGTTACAGACGTGGAGAGAAGCAGATTAGCTGGTACCTGAAATAACAGCTTTACGGTTCTCACTGGAATGCCCGTTTCTTTGGGTTTCTCTCTCCATCATCCAAAGCTTTTCTTCTGTCTCCAACTGGGACACCACATCTGGCTTGAAGGGAAGATGTCCTATGAAAAGGCAGATATATATATTTAAGATGAACACACAGCTAAAATAGATCTTTGTCCAAGTTCTATAACCCTCAAGTGATCGCAAACTGTAATAAGAAATAAATTCAGGGAACTATACTCAATATTCTGTAACAACCTATAAGGGAAAAGAATCTGAAAAAGAATATATATATAATTGAATCATTTTGCTGTACACCTGAAACTAACACAACATTGTAAATCAACTATACTTCAATCAAAAAAAGAAAAACAAATTGAGGTCACAACCTAGTTCGTGTCTATGTATAGATAAAATTAGATTTAGCCAATGTCTGTTTTTATCATATTTCTTACACCCTCATACCACTTACTGCAAACGGTCACACTTTTTGCTACAATGTGAGGGGGTCTTGATAAGGAACTCTGACAGTTTCTATTCTTATTCCATTTTATTCTATTTCACTGAAAAAAAAAAAAAATAATGCCAGTACAATGAACTAAGTTGACTCCATGATCCACCAAAGTATCCGAAAGACAAAGTATAGAAGCTAAGCTGCCCGTTTATAGTTCATCTAAAACAGGGTTTCTCAGCTGAGGCACTACTGATATTCTGGACTGGCTAATTCTGTGTGGTGGGGGAAGGTGGTCCTGTGCATCGTAGGACGTTTAACAGCACCGCTAGCCACTAGATGCCAGTAGCACCCCTCCCTCAGCTGTGACAATCAAAACTGTCTCCAGACATTGCCAAATGTCCCCAAGGAGGCAAAATCACCCCGGACGGAATTTTGCCTGAGCAGAGAGGGACCAGAAAAACCTATGGATTGGAAAAACTTGTGTCTTCAAGGTCAGGGAACCACTTCACAAGGTCCAAAGCTTTGAACAACTGAGGACCAGACACTCTCAAGAGAGTTGAGGTTCAGGGTCAGAGAGTGCCCGTCCTCACCCACTGAGACCAGGTTCCGGAAGTTCTCCACCATCACATCCTGGTACAGCTTCCTCTGGGCGGAGTCCAGCAGCCCCAGCTCCTCCTCGGTGAAGGTCACGGCCACGTCCTTGAAGGTCACCGCCTCCTACGACATCAAACACATGTCACCTCAATCTCACAACCTCCACTGGAAGAAGGGCAGCATCAAGAAGGATAAAGAAGATTAACCCAAAAAATGGTTACCGATTTGGAGGCACTCCAGGCAGTTTTCAGTCCCAACACTTGCCCCTCTCAGTGACAGTGATGTCACCTCCCTGCTGTCCCACTCTATCTCTGCTTTTAATATTTGCAAAGTTCACAGGCCTTGAGCAACCCTCCAGGACAGGTACACAGCTCCCCATCTGTGCTTTCGAGGCACAAGCCGTGTCCACCTGCTGCCACATGCACAGCTGGTGAAGGCACAGGGTGAGTTCAAATTTCAAGGTTTTAATGACAGGACCCTGGGCAAATTCCTTTACCTCTCACTATCTCAATTTCCTCTTCTCTATAATGGTGTCTAAATCACAAGGTGTTTGCAAGGATTAGACGAGTGAACATATGTAAAGCACTTACAATGGCGCCTGGCACATAAGAAGTGCTCAATAAATTTGAGCAAGCAGTATCATTAAAATCTCTTTCATTCCATTTTGTGACTGCATAGTATAGTATTCCTTAGAACTGATGATGTAGCTTTAATCAATCCAAATAAAGCACAATTAGTTACAGATTTTTACTTATCATCATCTGCTGTAAAGATCCTTTTACAGAGATCTCAACCAAGAAGTAGCAACTGCACTTTAAAATTTTTGAAAGCATAATGGCAGATTTCCCTCTCAAAAGGTTTTCCCAATTCACCTTTCATATGAGGGAGTACAAATGTTCCTGAATCTCTAGACTGGCCAAATTAAGACATAAGTCCTTTTTTAATAAAAAAAGAAAATCTTCCACAATCTAAGTGAAATAAATAAATAGAAAGCTTTTATTAACGTTTGTACACATTTAGTTATTAAATTATTTTCTTCATAAATTTACTTTCCATTATTGTGACGCTCCTATTCTTTCTTTTACTCATATTCCAGTTGGGTCTTACTTTATTTTACTAATTTTAATAAGAATTAGAGATATTAAACCTTTATGCAATGTTTATAAGTATATCCCATCAACTCAAATATTGCAAATATACAGCTGTGAATGCTTGAGGGAAAAGGAATATGAGAAAGTGAAAAGAGGTAGTTTGTAAACAGGGTAGTAGGGTAAATTATTTTTCTCTATTTCAGATTTCCACAATTTTTCAAAGATTGCTTTGTGAAATAATAAAGATGATAAAATAAACCAAACAAAACGCACAGTCTGGCACACAACATGCACTCAAGGTGTGTCGTGTTCATTAACCTTTCCAAGGAAGAGAAAAAAGGTGTGTCCAATCTTTGAGAAATAAAATCCCTTAGGAGACAGAAAGCAATGCCTTACTTACCTGAAACTCGGTCATTTTCTCCCGCTCCTTCCGGGGAAGGTCAGAGTCCTGAGAAGGCATAACTGGGGAAGGACAAAGAAGCCATGAGATGCAGGCCAGGGCTGTCAGGAGCCCATGTGGATCTTTGCAGAAACTACACATGAGCACTCATACTCCCAGGCACAGGTGCTCACATACAGCTTGGTAAGCAGAGCTTGGAGGAGACTGCAGCTACTAGCAGGACCGTCAGCCAGCGGCCACTGGATAGTGAACAACCGGCACAACCAAACACAGTCTCCCTACCATAAAGACTTCTGATCCTACCGTAAACAAAATGGAAAGACAATCTATGGACTGGGAGAAAATATTTGCAAATTATGCTACTGACAAGGGATTAATTTCCAAAATATACAAACAGCTTATACAGCTTAATATCAAAAAAGCAAACAACCCAATCAAAAAATGGGCAGAAGACCTAAATAGGCATCTCCAAAAAAGACATACAAATGGCCAAAAGGCACATGAAGAGATGCTCAACATTGCTAATTATTAAAGAAATGCAAATCAAAACTACAATGAGGTATCACCTCACATCAGTCAGAATGGCCATCATTAAAGTCTACAAATAATAAATGCTGGAGAGAGTGTGGAGAAAAGGGAACCCTCCTCCACTGTTGGTGCCAATGTAAACTGGTACAGCCACTATGGACAACAGTATGGAAGTTCCTTAAAAAACTAAAAATAGAGCTACCATAGGATCCAGCAATCTTCCTCCTGGGCATATATCCAGAGAAAACTCTAATTCAAAAAGACACACGCACAATGCTCATAAGTTATTTTTGTAATAAGAAAAAACGGACCAATAAAAATTACATAAAACATGGGACTTCACTGGTGGCACAGTGGATAAGACTCCGTGCTCCTAATGCAGGGGGCCCCGGTTCGATCCCTGGTCAGGGAACTAGATCCCACACGCATGCTGCAACTAAGAGTTCACATGCCACAACTAAGGAGCCCATGTGCTGCAACTAAGGAGACGGCGAGCCGCAACTAAGGAGCCCGCCTGCTGCAACTAAGACCCCATGCAAGCAAATAAATAAATAAATATTTTTTAAAAAAATGTCCATCAGCATAGGAATGGATAAAGAACATGTGGTACATGTATACAATGGAATATTACTCTGCCATAAAAAGGAATGAAAGAGTGCCATTTGCAGAGATGTGGATAAATCTAGACTGTCATACAGAGTGAAGTAAGTCAGAAAGAGAAAAACAAATATTGTATAGTATCGCTTCTATGTGGAATCTAGAAAAATGGTACAGATGAACTTATTTGCAAAGCAGAAATAGAGACACATGTTGAGAACAAACTTACGGATACCAAGGGGGGAAGGGGGGGTGGGATGAATTGGGAGATTCGGATTGACACATATACACTATTATGTATAAAAGAGATAACTAACGAGAACCTACTGTACAGCACAGGAAACTCTACTCAATGAACTGTGGTGACCTAAATGGGAAGGAAACCTAAAAAAGAAGGAATATATGTATACGTATGGCTGATTCACTTTGCTGTACAGCAGAAACTAACAACATTGTAAAGCAACTATACTCCAATAAAAATTTTTAAAAAATGATACATGCACCCCAATGTTCATAGCACTATTTACAACAGCTAAGACATGGAAGCAACTTAAATGTCCATCGACAGATGAATGAATAAAGTTGTGGTATGGAATGGAATATTACTCAGCTATTAAAAAGAATGAAATAATGCCATTTTCAACAACATGGATGGGCTTAGAGATTATCATACTAAGTGAAGTAAGCCCGACAAAGACAAATATCATATAATATCACTTATATGTGGAATCTAAAAAAAATGATACAAATGAACTTATTTACAAAACAGAAATAGACTCACAGACACAGAAAACAAACATGGTTATCAAAGGGGATAGTGGGTGGGGAAAAGGGAGGGGGGAGGAAGGGGGAATAAATTTGGAGTTTCGGATTAACATATAGACACTACTATATATAAAATAGATAAACAACAAGGACCTACTGTATAGCACAGGGAACTATACCCAGTACTTTATAATAACCTATGGTAGAAAAGAATCTGAAAAAGTATATGTATATATATAAAACTGAATCACTTTACCGTACACTTGAAACTAACACAACATTGTAAATTACCTATACTTCAATAAAAAAAAAGAATAATAATGAAAATAAAACCTAAAGAAAAAAAAAAGATTTCTGATCCTGGGGGTGGTAGGAAATGAAAGGCAACGTAACAACAATGTGGGTTTAAAAAAAAGAGTTCTGGAGTCAAAGCCCTAGGTTTAAACCCTGGAAAAGATACTACGCATCTGTGTAATATAGGGGTATTACAAAAAACCTCTCTGTGCCTCTCTTCAGTCATCTGCACAGCGAGGATAGGATATGAACCTGGCCACTCCTCGTAAACCATACCCACCTCATAGAGTTGTTCCAAGGATTCAAGGAGTAGATGGAAAGTTCTAAAAATACAGGAGTCCCTTTTTCTTGCAGCTGCAAAAAAGCAGATGATCCTTTGCATCATAAACTGTATTTGCAAATGTGTTTTCTAACAATAACAACAAAAGAGACCTGAAAGGCATCTGGATTTTGTGTATGACTGCTCTCTTATGAAAGTCACCTGTATTTTCTGAAAGCCCTGATTCTGACTTAAAATTTCTCCTTATTTAATAATTTGTTGCCCAGTTAATACTATTTTATTCACACTTGTATTAGTTTTCTAAAAAAGTATCATTTTGGGTCAATTTATTTCACTGAAGCCAGAAAAGGCTTATTGGTAAAAGCCTTTCATCCTATGTGCATGGAGATAAAAGAAAAACACACAGAAAAGAAAAAGAGACAAAATAAAAATCAAGAAACATGGAAGATAGATTGAGAGGCTCCAACATTTGTCTAATAGGAATGTAAGAAGGTAATGGAAGCAACTACAGAGAGGTTTTATTTCAAGAGATAACTGCTGAGTTCACAAATAGAAATTCTGAACAGCATAAATAAAAATACATATACTCCTAAACAAATGATAGTGAAACTCAGGAAGGCAAAGGATAAATAATTAACTAAAAACAACAACAAAAATCCTTAAAGCTCCCAGAAAGAAAATATAATTTACCTAATAAAAATGAAAATTAGACTGACAGAAACAGGGAAGCAGAATGGAGATCTAAAATATATGAATGATATTTCCAAAATGAAGAAAAAATATCGAGAATCTTGACTTCTATGCTCAATTAAATGGTTATTTATATGAGAGAGGAAGAAAGACGTTTTAGCTGATTAAAAAAAGAAGAAAATTTACAACTAAATGAACCCTGAAAGAATAGATGGTAAGGAAACATGTAAATATGTTGGTAATATCTTTGTTAAAAGAAAAAAAAAAACCTAGAACAATATGACAAATTTTGAGGGTGGTTTTAATAAAAAGTAAACCTATAACCTAGCCTGCAGTGAAAAAAAAAAACAAAAAGGTGGTACGAGGGAGCCATCATCAAATTTCAAGTGTATTTTTATTTAGTTTCTATAATTTTCAGACTGAGAATACATGCTGATTAAATTTAGCATTTGCTGAGACAGATATCGTTTTTAAAAGTTAAAATACAAAACCATACAATTTTCAAATGAGTTGAGGGTAAATAAAAGGAATAAACTGAACTGAAGACAATAAAAGAGAATAAAAGGAAGAAATGTAAAGCATGATGATTTAAAAATATATTTAAAAAATTTTACATAAATCAATGAAGTTATTGGAACACACCCTCACACCATACACAAAAATAAACTCAAAATGGATTAAAAACTTAAATATAAGACAAGACACCATAAAACTCTTAAAAGAGAACATAGGCAAAACATTCTCTGACATAAATCATACCAATGTTTTCCTAGGTCAGTCTCCCAAGGCAAGAGAAATAAAAGAAAAAAATAAACAAATGGGACCTAATCAAGTTTATAAGCTTTTGCACAGCAAGGGAAACCATAAACAAAATGAAAAGAACCTACGGACTGGGAGAAAATATTTGCAAATGATGGGACTCGATAAGGGCTTAATTTCCAAAATATATGAACAGCTTGTACAACTCAAACAACCCAATCGAAAAAGATGCGGAAGACCCAAATAGACATTTCTCCAAAGGAGACATACAGATGGCCAATAGGCATGTGAAAAGATGCTCATCATCGCTAATTATTAGAGAAATGCAAATCAAAACTACAATGAGGTACTACCTCACAATGGTCAGAATGGCCATCATTAAAAAGTCTACAAATAATAAATGCTGGAGAGGGTGTGGAGAAGAGGGAACCCTCTTACATTGTTGGGGGGAATGTAATTTAGTGCAGCCACTATGGAAAACAGTATGGAGGTTCCTCGAAAAACTAAAAGTAGAGTTGCCATATGATCCAGCAATTCCACTCCTGGGCATATACACAGACAAAACTATAATTCGAAAAGATACATGCACCCCAGTGTTAGTAGCAGCACTATTTACAATAGCCAAGCTTATGGAAACAACCTAAATGTCCACTGACAGATGAATGGATAAAGAAGATGTGGTACATATATACAATGGAATATTACTCAACCATTAAAAAGAATGAAATAATGCCATTTGCAGCAACATGCATGGACCTAGAGATTATAATACTAAGCGAAGTCAGAAAGACAAATACCATACAATATCACTTATATGTGGAATCTAAAACACGACACACATGAACTTATCTACGAAACAGAAACAGGCTCACAGACATAGAGAACAGCTTGTGGTTGCCAAGGGGAAGGGGGCTGAGGGAGGGAAGTACTGGGAGTTTGGGATTAACAGAGGCAAACTATTATATATAGGATGGATAAACAACAAGGTCCTCCTGTAGAGCACAGGAAACTATATTCAATATCCTGTGATAAACATAATGGAAACAAATATGAAAAAGAATATAACTGAGTCACTTTGCTGTACAGCAGAAACTTACACAACATTGTAAATCAACTATACGTCAATAAAAATTTTTTTAAATATTTTAAAACATATTTTAAAGTAAATAAAACATTTTATATTTTAAAAAATGTTTATTTATTTTAAAAACACATGTACGTGTGGTAGAAAAACACACGTACATATTAACAAGCAATTAAACATTCTCAGGTGTAGTCAACAGACAACTGATCTTTCTCCTAGTGGTAATTTACTAAGTGAAGGAAACCTGATTAACTGAAAACAGATGACGGACCAAGAAAGACCTTTCAGTAGTATGTACCTGGGGCTATGCTGTGAGGAGCCAAGAGGTCCTTCCTTCCTCCCGTTTCCGAATTCAGGACTGGCGAAGAAAAGGATGTGGTGGAAGAGCACGACTGTATCCGTCTGCCGGATACACTGCCGCGGGACGTCCCCAGGCACTAGCGCGGGATGACTCGGTGCTTCCTAAAAAACGAGATCAGTAAAAGCTCGGGAAAAGCTCGGGAAGGGCTGTCTCCCGACGGATGACAGAAGGGCCGTGCCATCGCTCCTCGCTCTCTCCCTTCACTGGGGCGTCCAGTCAAAAGGGCGCTCGTGCGAAAATTAACTGCATCAATAGCAAGAGCCACCCCGTTATGTGCCACCAGCGTTCGAAGCTGTTGACACGTATGGCCTCACTCGATTCTAATCACAACGCTACCCAGTAGTGACCGTCTCTCCCGCTACCTTACAGAGGAGGAAAATAGGACGCACGGATAATCAACAACTCGCCATATATTGTACCGATAGAAGTAGCAGCTCTGCTTGGTAAGCGGGGGAGGAGAACAGAAGGATGCCGCACTTCCGCCCTCCACCTCTCAGCCTCCGCCGGCGGCCGCGACTTCTCCATCCTAAGACAGCCGGCTAGGTAGCGACTAGTCCCACGCTCAGGCCGAAAAGGCTCGCAGGGGTCTTGGGGGTGCAGGGCCGACTCACCTCCCGGATCGAAAAAAATGGTGGCTGCCTCACTTTCCCGGAGCGGAAGTGCCTCTGACTACACAGCGCTCGGAACTACACTTCCCAGAAGCCCCGGAGACACGCCGTAGCCCCTCGTTTCCGGATAGAGTCCGGGGGGGGGAATTCACTTCCCAGAGCCCCAAGAGGAGGAAGGGCCGTGTCCTCCCCGTTGGAGATTTAAAACAAAACAAAACAACCCCAAACTCTTGGGAGTTCTCGGCCAACGACTTCCAGGATCCCCTTCGTGTGAAGCAGCTCTCTGACGCCGGTAGAGCTTAGCTTTATCTCACTGACGAACAAAACATGATAAACAAATATTGGAAGAGTCATAATCTTAAAAGACTGTAAGAAACAGATCAGTGTAATAGAACTGTACCCGCTCTACCAGAGGAAAAAAAAGGGGGGAGAGGGGAAATGATAGGCTTAAAATGCAGTTTTAGACGATTTTTAGATGCGTGAAAGACCCAAAAAATGCAACAGGGGCAGATTGTATTGTCGATTTCCACTATTGTTAACAGAACAGTCAAAAAATTCAGAACTTGGCTGCTGAGGACAACACATGGAGTGAAAAGACAAGCTTCAGCATGGACTGTGTGATCAATTTCTCAATGCAATCAGGGCCATTGTAATCAATCCTCAGGGAGTTTCTGAATTTGAAAGACAAACACGTTGTTGTTAATTAGGTGTTTATACAATAGTCACTACAAAGATTGTTGTTTGTTCAAATATATTGATGGAAGAAATTTGCACATACTGAGGTATGGGGAAGTCATTCTGGCTTTTACGTAATTTAACTTTAAACTTTACCCTAACTAAAACAGCCTGTTTTGTGGCCTAGTAAACATACATCTGCTTTAACCATTAAAGAAAAGGGTGCAGGACTTCCCTGGTGATCCAGTGGTTAAGAATCCGCCTGCCAATGCAGGGTACATAGGTTTGAGCCCTGGTCCGGTAAGATCCCACATGCCGTGGAGCAACTAGGCCCGTGTGCCACAACTACTGAGCCTGTGCTCTAGAGCCCGCGAGCCACAACTACTGAGCCCGCACGCCACAACTACTGAAGCCTGAGTGCCTAGAGCCCGTGCTCTGCAACAAGAGAAGCCACCGCAGTGAGAAGCCCGCACACCACAACGTAGAGTAGCCCCAGCTCACCGCAACTAGAGAAAGCCCGTGCACAGCAACAAAGACCCAATGCAGCCAAAAATAAATAAATAAATAAAAATATATTATTTTTAAAAATTAAAAAAAAAAAAGTGTGCAGTGTCCAGAAGTAAAGAATGCCCGTTTTGAAGACAGAAAAACGCCTCCCTTTCTGGGATGTCAATGCTAGCGTTCCTTCAATGATAAGCCTCCCTGGAGCTGAGGCCATGCTGACTCGTAATGTGAGTGCTAATGTCTTTTTTGAAACCTTGAAGGAATATACTCCTGTCATGTTTGATGTTCTTTGTTCTGACAAGATATAAAACTGTGCTGAAAACTATGCTTCTTTGGAACAGTTCCTCAGAGCTATCTGAGAGGCTGTCTCCCAAGCTACAGTCTTCAGTTTGGCTCAAATAAAATTCTCGTCTATTCTTATTATAGGTTGATTATTGATTATTTTCATTAACAGTATGACAGAATTGATGTTTCAAAGAAATGAGACTGGAGAGAAGAGAGGAATACCTAAAACTATCCATATATCCATGACAATATATTTTTGCATTTCTCATTTCTGAGCATATATTCCTTTTTCTGTTATCCTTAGCAGCTATCTCTTATGGAGCACTGAGTGTGTGCCAGGGACTACTCCCAACTCTTTAGACTCCGGGATCTCACTTCATCTTCACGACTTTTTTTAGGTAAATACTATTATTTCCTCTATTTTACAGTTTACAATGGAGCCAGAGGCAGAGAGAGTTAAGTAATTTGCCCATGTTACTAAATTAGTAAGTACTAGAGCCAGGTTTCAAAATTTGGCATTTGACAACCAGAGCCTGAGAGGTAACGGTTACACTAACCACATCTTGTATAATCAACATGAACAGAATGTTTAACTTCAATTTTTTCTCCTTCCTGATGCCAGAAAGCTGAAGCCTAACATGGAAATTCAGTCCTTTTCACATGCATGTCTATCCAGTGCCCTTAAGGGAAGGTCCAAATACTTTCGCCAGCCTCAAAAACAGGAATCTTCCATATGCTTGTTTCCCTCTTCAAATCTGCTTTCCATGCTACATGTCCATACATGGTGAATCGCTTGTACTCCTACAAAAAGCTTTTTTTGTATCTGCTGTTCCTTCTTGTCATATACTGCTGCTCTATTCACTTCTATGTCATAGCTTAAATATTCCCTGCTCCAGTAAGACTTCTTGTGAGTTCCTGTCTTGCAGACTAATACAAACCGTGTATGATAACCACGATCACAGACTTGGACTCAGGCTGCCTAGGTTAAAATACTCGTTCTGCCACTTACTCTGTGAACTCTGTCCCTTCTTCTTCATTTGTAAAATGGAAATAATAATAGGATTGATATGAGGAAGATACATGTAATAAATACATGTAAAAGCACTGGAAACTCTGCCTGACTCACGACCACCTACAACAAGTTAGCAAATATTCTCAGATGATAAACACAGGACACATAAATTAGAGACAGTCGGTTTCTAAATAAGTTTTCTTTACATCATTAAAATATTATCAATAATTAATGTATATCAACTTTTGAATGCTGTGAAAAAAATTAGGAGATTCTGCAACCCATTGAAAGTGAGATAAAGGATCAGTAAAGTTTATATTGTTCTCCTTTACTGTTTCCTAAGTCCATTTCAGGAATTTTGAATAAAATCTAACTGAGCTGCAGGCCTCTGTTTCAGGATATTGGGCAGCTACACCAGCCACAAATGCTGAAGAATTTCTCCCTGCCAGTCTTTGGTACTAAGTATTCTTTAAAGAATATAACATTCTCCCTGCAACAAAGTAGCACACAGCCAAAGGGAGAAACAGATCAGAAACCAAGATTTAGAAGACTGGACTGTTTCAAGTCAAACTTCAAAATAAAGAAACCAAATTCATAATTATTCCTCTCCAACTTTCAATGTTTCTATGTCCCTAAACTTTCTTACCTACATAACTACCATCCTCCTGGCTGCCAGGAAAACAGTGAAGTTAACAGTTGCTTTCCTTTGCTCTTCATATATAATCAATTTATGTTAATGGATTTTAAATTCTAGTGACTCCATGACTGGGGTTTGTTTTTAGTTTAAATTATTCCATCTTCTCTTCCTCCCAATCTCCCCAAAAGTATTTTGTGTGAGAAGGCGAATGGACACAATTAGATAGGCAAAACTTTGACGAGGGTTGCAGATGACTGATGGGGTGGTGGGCAGGTTTCATTACACTATTTTCTCTGTTTTGTGTATGTTTGGGCCTTTCCTTAATAAAAATTTAGGAAGAAATACCATGCGTAGTACAGCTCCAATGCAAAATGCATTAAAAATGTTAACAGTGTTATCTCTAAACCTTGAGATTATGGGTAATTTCGTTTCTTTCCTTTTTACAGTTCTGTATTTCCTAATCTCTCTAGAATGGGCATACATTCCTTTTATAATGAGGATATAAATTACAAAGCCCCAAACCACTTCCAAACCTGATAGAAAAAAAGACTCCTTTAAACCATTCACATGACTATTTCTGATGATTTAAAAAAAAAAAAAGTACAGCATAGAGATTAAAAACCCAGATTTGAGGCTTCAACTCCTCGGGTTCAAATGGTAGTTCTGCCTCTTACTAGCTATTAAGTCTTGGGCAAATAAGATAAACTCACAAGAGTAAATTAAAAAAAAAAAAAAGAATTTTTCCTTGTCCAAAGGGTCTGTTTTTCCTGTCCTTTTTCTTAGAGCAACTCCATAAAAAACCCAGTGCTTTTGGATCCTTTCTTTAACCTTTCCATATGCATGAAAATCTTGTTAGAGGCTAAGGAAGCCTCTTACCAAATTTACAACCCAGAAGCGTTTTTCAAAGTCCTGGGGTTTTTCCCTTTAGAATGTAAACATCTTAGAAAATAACCCAGCGTCCCAGTCACTGTGGGAGTTTAACGAAGGTGCCTTTCAGTGAGTTGTAAATCTGCTAGCAGGGGAGATCAGATATATTTTATTATTCCTGCAGAGAAAGTCAATTAACAAAACATTCCCAAGTAAATTTAAGATGAATTTATCAAAGAATTTGCAGTAAGTGGGGGCAGTCACTTCCTCTTATAGGAAAACAAGATACCGTTAATCTTGAGAATGTATGTACCAAGTCGTCAAAATAGACTAGCACGTAATTGCTTGACTGTATAAATAGTGTTAAATTTCTTTCTCTGTAATCTCTCTCCACAAATTACCTACAACACTGTACTCTGGAAATGCTTATTCAGTAATAAGACTGCTTTCTTTTCGACACTGTGTAGAGAGGACTTTGTGTGTTAGGCGGGTGCTTTATTTCCCCCAAACAATACCTCCGTTTCCTTATCTGTTAAAAAAAAAGAAAAAAAGCCTAATAGCTTTACCTACCTCATAAGCCTGTTGCGGTCATTTAATGAAGTTAATTTGTATAAAATGATAAGGGACTTATCAATGATTAATGACACTACTTTAGTGATGAGGATAATGAGGCCAAGACAGATTAAGTAACTCGCATAACGTTATACCGCCAGGAAGTGGCAGAGCTGGCTGGTAGGAGAGGGAAGCCGGTTGGAGCGCCGGGAGAACTTCAAACCAGGCGACAAGCGACTCGGGCTGCCCCCAACACAGGGCTGCACGAGCCTCTCCAAACGGCAGGCTCAGCGGAGGGGAACACAAACTTCCCCCAACCCCATACTCTGCAGCCGGCAGCAGCTTCTCTTACTCTCCCCGAGGACGAGGGCCAGGGCCTCGCTGGCTCCCCGCCCGGGCTTGGAGGGGCCCCGGGCATCGAAGACCCATTCACCTGAGGGGAAGGTGGGCAGCAGCCCACCCCTCCTACAGCGAAAGCGCCGCCTTCCCACGAGAGGGAGCCCGTTGACCACTTCCCAGAATTCCCTAGCCCTGCCGTCCAGAAGCGGAAGTGCTCTGGGCTGCACGGACCTCAGACTACACTTCCCAGAATGCCCGAGAGAAACGACGGCCACGGTCCCGCCCCCTGAAGAGGAAGTACTTCCGAGTACCCTGAGCTTCTAGGCACTGAATTCTTGTAGGGGGTTCCTGAAACACTCAGGGTAAAGGAATTTTAAGAGCTTTTTTTTTTTTTTTTTTTTGGTTATAAAATTGCTTTAATTCAGTTCTCTCCGCATTACAAGCCGGCAGTGGCCTGCTATGCTCCTTACAATACTGAGCCTGTAATTGGTGTTATCAAAATATACATCTGTGTCACCGTAAAAAAACCCGCAATTGCTGCCCCTCACGTCTTACAACAAGAAATGCCAGCGCGGAGTTTGGCAAAGTTGTCCAATTTGGCGCTGCTACTGTCTTTCTTGGTGGCTCCTACCCATTCTGTTATTGAAAGCTAAGCATCATTTTAGCCATGGTAAAGGGGCTTGAGAGGAGGTCAGGTTAGGGAGAACAGGAGTCCGTAGTAAAACCTTAAAGAGCTGCCTATAGGAATAAGGATAAAAGGGTAATGGATCGCCTTTGGGGGAGACTGAAACCAAACTCCAAATTACTACTTGAAATTGGATTAGAGTGAAGCTTTTTGGTTAGTATCTTCAATCATCTAACGGAAACAAATGAAAATTCTCTCTAGGGAAGAGAGCATCATCATAGGCTTCAAATTATTTCTATAATTTAAAAACATATTCATATTGGACAAAGTAGTCCTTGAAGAAAAAGCATTATAAGATATACAAAGAAACAATAAGTTTCAAATTATCATGAATAACAGCTTCACATAATGTAAAAGCAAACTTGAAAAAGCAAAATTGACAGAACCACAAGAAGAAAAGCAAAATTCTCAGTTAGAATGGGAGTTTTCAATACACATTTAGGAAGAAATGTGGAACTTTAAAAGCATATACCAAAACAGAAGAGAAGCTGAATCTGAAAATTAAAACATCCCCCTCGGGAATTTAATAAACAAATGACAAAAAATACACTAAGTATATGGAGGGAAATGAGATTCATGAAATAGAAAACAAAATAAGTGGATTTTTAAAAAAAGGGCCAAAAGAACATTGTGACTAAAACAATAAAATTGACAAAGTCCAGTAACAGTGATCAAGAAAAAAAGACAGAAATGGCATTATTACCAATTTCAGAAGTTAAAAAGGGAGCATCACTAAAGATTTTAAGAGAACATTTTGAGGAATATTATAATGATAAATTTGAAAATATATGTGAAATGGTTATAAATTCCTAGAACGATCACATTTAAAACTAAAATAAAATTACAGAAAAATTACACATAACACCTAGTGGTAAAAATGTTGAAATTTTTACCTCCAAGAATGAAAATCAGGAGCATTCCCTGGCAGTCCAGTGGTTAGGACTCTGTGCTTCCACTGCAGCAGGCCCGGGTTTGATCCCTGGTTGGGGAACTAAGATCCTGCAAGCCACAGCCTACTGATGGTAATGCTCTTAGCTACAAATGCCTGAGGCACTCACCTGGGCTCCGAATTACTCACACAGAGCCCCACAGACATTTCCCCCACTGGGGCCAGTGTTGTGGCTGGGCCAGCCTTTATGGTTCTTATTATTATCACAAGACACACTTCAGCAAAAAACCATTAGGGAAACCATTGGGCTTCCCTGGTGGTGCAGTCGTTAAGAATCCGCCTGCCAATGCAGGGGACACGGGTTCGAACCCTGGTCCAGGAAGATCCCACATGCCACAGAGCAACTAAGCCCATGTGCCACAACTACTGAGCCTGCGAGCCACAACTACTGAAGCCCATGCGCCTAGAGCCCGTGCTCCGCAACAAGAGAAGCCACCGCGATGAGAAGCCTGCGCACCGCAACAAAGAGTAGCCCCCACTCACCGCAGCTAGAGAAGGCCCGTGCACAGCAACGAAGACCCAATGCAGCCAAAAATAAAATAAATAAATTTTAAAAAAAACATTAGAGGGCTTCCCTGGTGGCGCAGTGGTTGAGAGTCTGCCTGCCGGTGCGGGGGGCGCGGGTTCGAGCCCTGGTCTGGAAGGATCCCGCATGCTGTGGAGCGGCTAGGCCCGTGGGCCACGGCTGCTGAGCCTGCGCGTCTGGAGCCTGTGCTCCGCAGCGGGAGAGGCCACGATGGTGGGAGGCCCGCGCACCGCGATGAAGAGTGGCCCCCGCTTGCCGCAACTGGAGAGGGCCCTTGCGCGGGAACGAGGACCCAGCACAGCCATAGATAAATAAATAAATAAATAAATAAAATAAAGGAGTTCCTTTATAAAAAAAAAAAACATTAAAGAACTTTGAAAAACAAGATCTATTACTCACAGATACTCTCTACTTTCTACCTTGCTGTGTGGCCTTTAGGCATGCAGAAGTCACTGATCTTATACCATGTTCCTGTTAAAAGTTCCACTTCGGCAGCTGGATATGCCTGGATTCTCAGAATTCCTACTTGGTAGAGAGAGCTCGGCCCTGGGGCCCTGCCTTTATTAGGCTTCAGGGGTGGGGTATGTGGGGTTTCACGTAGGTTCACTCATTATTGGCTAACCTGAAGCATAAGAGTGAGAATTAGGGTGTGGGAGAGTGGAGGCAGGCTCACTCAAGTGGTCAGGTATCTAGATTGCCAGGGGCTTCTGAAATGGGAACTTCATGGGTGTGGGTGGCCTAGTGGTTATCCACTAGTGGTTATCCTTATCTGGTTGCTTTGCTAGGAGCTGTGCCATACAGCCGGCAATATGTTTATATAAAATGGATGTCTTTTCATAAATCGTAGCCATGTTCTCTTAGGTCAGTCTCCCAAGGCAATAGAAATAAAAGAAAAAAATAAACAAATGGGACCTAATCAACCTTATAAGCTTTTGCACAGAAGAGGAAACCATAAACAAAATGAAAAGACAACCTACAGACTGGGAGAAAATATCTGCAAATAATGCAACCGAAAAGGGCTTAATTTAAAAAATATACAAACAGCTCATATAACTCAATAACAAAAAAAAAAAGAAAAATAACCCAATCAAAGCATGGGCAGAAGACCTAAATAGACACTTCTCCAAAGAAGACATACAGATGGCCAATAGGCACATGAAAAGATGCTCAACATCACTAATTATTAGAGAAATGCAAATCAAAACTACAATGAGGTATCACCTCACACCAGTCAGAATGGCCATCATCAAAAAGTCTACAAATAATAAATGTTGGAGAGGGTGTGGAGGAAAGGGCAACTCTCCTACACTGTTGGTGGGAATGTACATCGGTGCAGCCACTGTGTAAAACAGTATGGAGGTCCCTTAAAAAACCTAAAAATAGAGTTACCATACAATCCAGCAATCCCACTCCTGGGCATATATCAGAGAAAACTCTAATTCAAAAAGATACATGCACCCCATTGTTCACAGCACTATTTACAGTAGCCAAGACATGGAAGCAATCTAAATGTCCATCGACAGATGAATGGATAAAAAAGATGTGATATATATATATACACACACACACACACATATACACAATGGAATACTACTCAGCCATAAAAAAGAACGAAATAATGCCATTTGCAGCAACATGGATGGACCTACAGATTATCATATTAAGTGGAGTAAGTCAAAAAGAGAAAGATATATCACAAGATATCACTTATATGTGGCCTCTAAAAAAATGATACAAATGAGCTTATTTACAAAACAGAAACAGACTCACAGACATAGAAAACAAACTTACAGTTACCAAAGGGGAAAGGGGGGGAGGGATAAATTAAGAGTTTGGGATTAACAGATACAAACTACTATATATAAAAGAAATAAACAACAAGGTCCTACTTTATAGCACAGGGAACTATATTTACCTTGTAATAAACTATAATGGAAAAGAATATGAAAAAGGATATATACATGTATAACTGAATAACCTTCCTGTACACCAGAAACTAACACAACGTTGTATATCAACTATACTTCAATTAAAAAACAGAAAAGAAAAAAATAGATGTCTTTTTAAATGGATGCCTTGGCAATCAAAAGCTTAATGTCAGGCACTTACACTACAGGGTTCAATACCAGTCAGGGTTCAATTAGGAAAGCCACGTCACTATGATTTTAGAGATAAGGGAATTTTTAAATAGGAAGTAGATCTTACACAAATGTGGAAGGAGAAATCAGAGCTTGTCGGAATTCTGAGGATCCAGGCATATCTAAGCAGAAGCATGGTACGAGATCAGTGAATTCTGTGAACACAAGCCCAATTGCCACAATTCGTTTTTTGTAAGATGACTTCCCGGGTCACAAGCAATGATGGATGGAATACAATGACAGAGAATAAAGCATTGTGTAAGGTCCACAGATGGTACTTTTATCAGAAGCACTGGGAGAGGAAAGACAGTTCCATATCTACAGCAACTGGTTTTTCCAGTGAAAAGAAAGTGCTGTCCCTTCCATGATGGAAGTGGTCTCATGTAATCAAATTCCCAGCTGGGGGTTGGGGACTCTCCTTTGGAGAAGAGCACCCAAATCTTCCTCTTCATTCACCTGATCACATAGAACTTCTCATGAGGTCACAGGCATGGGCTGCGAGATGGGAGTCGCTGTAGAAGGAACTGGAGCTCTGGGAATTTGAGCCACTTGCTTGTGCAACTCACTTGTGACTTTGAGCCCAGTCTCATACGTATCACTTCCACCAGATGATGAAGTGCTGCTGGTATGCCCAAATTTATGACTTCATTGCATAACTTTCTGGCTCATGGCCATGTATTTAGTTTTAACTAGTCACCAATAAAGCCAGAAGCTGCTTTCACAGAAGGAGTCATGTCACATGCAGAGGACGACATAACTCTCTGCTCCCAAATCCTAAACATCTGTGTTGTGATCTCCATGCAGCATCCCTATCTGTCGCAGACACTGCCTACATTACCAGGTACAGACAACACAGACATTATCAGGGATCATAAAATTATTTTGGTAAAGAGCCATGTAGTAAATGGTTTAGGCTTTGCAGACCACTCAATCTCAGTCACAACTACTCAACTCTGCTATTTTAGCACGAAAGCACCCGTAGGCAATATATAAGAGTGGTCATGGTTGTTTCAATAAAATCTTATTTACAGAAACAAGTGGCAGCCAGATTTGACCCATGGATTGTAGTTTGCCAATTCTTGAACTACACTGTGAAACAAGATTGGGCAGTGATGTAGCCTGGAGCTGGGTCAATAAAAATGTGTTGATAGCCCTACCTGATGAAACTGAACTTCAATGGATGATATTTGCTAATAGGTATAGAGAAAAAAAAGCACGTCAGTTCAGTAGCTGCATATGAGGTGCCAGCAGATGTGTTCTCTAGCAATAAAGCCACATCTGGAGCTGCAAATGGCATTAACTCCTAATTAAGTTTACAATAATCCCATGTCATTCTTCAAGATTCACCTGTCTTCTGTACAGGTCAAATGAGTGAACTGAATGGGAATATGATGGAAATCATGACCCCTGCAGCTTTCAGGATACTGCTAGTGGCACTAATCTCTTCAATCCTTCCAGTAATATAACACTGCTTTTGGTTTTCTGTTTTGGTATGTACAAGGCAGTTATCATGTTCACTTGTCCTTTCTTATCAAAATTGCCCTTGTACCATGGGCTAGAGAACCAAGGTGAGGATTCTGCCAGTTGGTTATTCCAAATGCACTCTGCATTCTGGAATTTAGTAAATAACCAGAGGATGAGTTCAGGGATCCATTTAGACCAGCTCATGTGGATGGACCCAAGCAAAAACATCCATTATTTGTCATTTATAAGTTCCTGTACTAACCAGTAGACCACAATGCCATTTTGGGGTCCAGGAATTAATGTCAGCTCCAGTGTCTAGTGCTTCCTTCATCTTCTGGTGATTTCCACTAACCTAATGCACAACCTCCATAAAATGTGGCTGGAAGTCATGCTGAAGAAGTCTAGGGATGATTTATGGTATTGGTAGTATACCAGGGTATATCCTCCCTCAAGGGGACCCGGCCTGCCCTTCATTCAAGATGCTCTGGAAATGGGAACTGACTCATGTTATGGAATTGGCTTAGGGACCACAACTCTCATGTTGATTCAGGTCAGACATGTTCATCAGACCTAGAGCTTTTCTCCTGATTCAAATCAAGCAGGGTATTAGTAGACTTCCCATTTATTTCAGCCCTAGAGATACCACATGAGCAAATGTAAAAAATCTCTGTGTATCAAACCATTCTAATGATCCCTTTCAGTTTGCTGTTCATTGTGAAAAACACGCTCACTTTATCTCTGCCAATGAAGTGTTTCCACTTGACCAATGATGCCCCACGAACCCATTAGCCTCACTGAATTTAGGGAGCCCATTATGATGACATAATTTCCCTCTCTCATTCCTGGCCTGCAGAGAAGAGTAGCTACAGAGCATTCCAAGACTGCTAACGCTCCCCTCACCAATACGTTTCTTAAACCTCTGGCAAAGGAAGTGTCCTCTGAGCCCTCCCAGGGCACATAGGGGATTTGGGTAAGCGGATCTTATGTGATAAATCCACTCCAGCGGTCTGGCATTCCTATGCCTTTGTAAACCTTCTACAGCGGTGGTTCTCAGCTGGGGAAACTTTTGGTCCCCCCTCCCAGGAAACATGTGGCAGTGTCTTGAGACTTTTTTCTTTAAGGAGCTGTGTTACGAATGAGCCCCACGTGGCTGGTGCACACGGAGGTATCAAGGCACTTTTTATTGTTACAACTAGGGTGGCAGGGAAGAGTATGCGGCACTGGGCCATCTTACATTGCACAGGACAGCTCCCAACAACAAAGAGCTACCCAGTTCAAACCGTCAGTCACGCCAAGGTCAAGAAATTTTGCTACAACGTACTTAAAGTTCTGGCATTTTGACTTTAGCATACGCTAACTTTGGGTGCAGGTTTCAGTCATTTGAGCAAACTGTTGAAGGCATTCCCAGGTACCCAAGCTAACATGCTGAGTCTGGAATGGGTGTTGAATGCACTTGTATCAACAAATCCAGCCTAATCCAATATTACATTACTTCCACCTGCTTCAATACCTACAAAATCCACAATCACACATTATTTCTCAGGTTCCTATTGATATAAATTATAAAATTTCTTATTTTAGCAGATATAGTGTCTCCTCATGGTCATACTTTATACCCGGTGGGTACCCACCCCTTCCCTGCTCCCTTCCCCATGTCAAGGACTCTAGTCTGATTACTAGGTCTAGAAAAACGAGAGGTAGTGGAGGCAAGTCTTGAGGATCTACAGTCCCCTGCAAGGAAACTACCTCAGAGTAGAGGAAGACTTCCTTCTAATAGCACAGGAGGCTCAGCTAAGAGGTCACAGGTCAGAGGTCACAGGCCTCAGCTTTGTTGGAATCTGCTCATGTATTTCCACCTCAAGTTTCCAGGATTCTACTCCTTCCCACTGATGCCCTATGACATAAGAGAATCTACAAGGTTGTGAATCAATGTGTTGTCATTCAGCCACTGACTGAATTTGACTTTGGATCCCCTTAAAAAAAAAAAAAAAAAAGGAAGGAAAGAAAGAAATGCTGATTATAACAAGTCCCCCAAAGCGTTGCTATGTAGCCAAGCTCAAAGCTAAGACAGAAAATCCCCAGAGGTAAAAACAGATTTTGAGCTCATGGTATCAAGTGGGAGTTGAAACTGAAGGCCCTACAAAGGCCAATGGAACTGGATAAAAAGCTAAAGATTTAGTCTTTAGCATAGATGGGAGTCAAGGTTAGAGGAAGCTATGCACTAGGAGTGAGTAGTGAACTACTCAACACCAAGAATGGAAGAGCAGCTCTTTCACTGAATGTGAAGAAAGAAACAGGTAGTCCCTAGTTGCTACCACTGTCTTTGAACCAAACTAAAGAACAAGGTCAACCAGAGGGCAGATATGAGAATCAAAAAGGAAACCTCTCTGGGATCCTCACTGAACCAAGTCTAAGTTCTGCTCTACTTGTGGTCTTCCACTTACAGAGACAAACCTTTTGGGCTTACCACAGGGATCAACAGACTTTTTCTCTGAAGGGCCAGAAAGTAAATATTTTAGGTTTTGTGGGCCACAGTGCTCGTCACAACCACTAAACATGGTCAGCACAATGGGAAACATTCAAAGATGGTAAATAAATGGATGGGCCAATAAAGAGCTTTTATGTTCCAATAAAGCTTTAAAGGCATTGAGCCAGATTGGGCTCACAGGAGGTAGTTTTCCAGCCCTTGACTTAACTCACTAAACTACAAATTACCTTGAGAGTTGGTGGGCTATCCTGATATCTACCAAACAAAACAAAACAGAACATGAAAGGCCTAGGATTTCTGACATCTAATGCAATGCAATTTGAGGTAGCATGGACTTTATATACACATGTGAAGGTGTGGTCTAGGAAACCAATCTTGGAAACCTGCCTCTCACATTAAATACATCTTTTGCTGAGTAAAGCCCTTTAAGCAAGTAAGTGTTAAACATCAGTGAAATGACTAAGAAGTAGGAAATGGTATGCAAACCTCCTCCTTAACAACTTGTTCCCATCATTCTAGGTTTCTTCCCTATGCACATTTTTCCTTAGGGAATCGTTGATAAATTTTACCTCTAAAACTTACCTATTTCCACTCTCTATCTTCAGGATTTGCCCAATCACTGTTACTTTGTAAAAAATTAAAAAAAAATTTTTTTTTGGTAAATTCCTTTTGTCCCACAGCTAATGGTTCTCTGTGTCATAGTGTCTGGAATGACTCAGCTACTTCTGCAGTCAGACCAAGCACGTGAAAGGACAAGCCGGTACCCCAGGCTATCCATCCATTCACCCAGTAAGGAAGTCTGACGAGAACTAGGAAGTGTAAATTTTTACTGTTGGAATTAAAACAGAATATTCTGGGCTGCATGGATTTATCCTAAACTTCAAATGCATTAATTTATAAATATATAGTTACAATGACTAATATTCTGTATCTTTAAATAACCATATAAATTTTTTCTTTTTATAACTGATTTCCAGAGGACTATTCCTTAATTTTGGCCATATATATATATATACCTCATGATGATAGGATTTCTTACTGTGAGGGATTAATATGTTCTTAGTAATTTTTAATATTACATTTTACATGTTTTTACTACCTATGTTACTATAAAAATAACAGTATTTTACTGGAAAATTGATGCTCAATGAAAAATTTAAAATATGGAAGTTAAATGTGGAAAAAATCCCTGAAAATCTTGCCACTTATGTAAATAAGGGTGAATATCCCTTTACAGATGACAGGATGCATTAACACACACACATACATGTTTGATTAAGGTATGTGATGTACCTAAAATACATTAAACTGTTACATGCTTCTGTCATAAGTCTAAGCCATCATTTTAACAGATCTGTTATTACATAAGTATCTCAAAATATAAAGAAATTCCTACTGAATATTTCACTTTTACAAAATTTAGTAGCATTGACGTACTACTCACCTTTTCTATTTGAATTTCCTAATTATAAGGTCCTATTCTATGATTTCTATATCAAAGGGACGCACGTTCTATATTTTGATATGTACTCACCAACTTCACTTTGAAAAGCAATTTTTCAATCTACCGCTAGGAAAAAGTGTGCAAGTCAGTCATTGAATAAATATGTTTGATGAAATTACTAAATTTCAACAAATAATTTTTTTCTTTTTATCTCAGGCCAGAGAGAAGGAGTAAGGAGATAGAGAACTTGACAAAAGTAATCTACTTCAAACAGCCTCTTTTCTCTACTTAAGAAGTCTTGATGAAAGTAATGCTAAAACCCTTGGAAGACAATCACATCAAAACCTAGATGAAAATGTGGTGAATAAGAAACCAACGATCAGTTCATTTACTAAGAAATGTTTGTCCTCTGTCACTGTCATTAGTAACTCTTTCTGACACTTAAACCTCTGCCTTGACATTCTTGAAAAGAGGGTCAACAGTATGTTTTCTGTATTGCAAGATGAACAATCCATTTTCAGTAAGTCTATACTGTCACAAAAGATAACTGAATTTGTACTGTATAAAATTGACAGAATATTAGACGAAGTCCAAGATAAGATCCAACTTGAAGCGAGGCTGGGGGGACAAGAGGAGCTAATCATAACAGGACGATGCCACATTAATATTACAAATTGCAGTACTGAGTGGTTTTCTAACACTTCAACTCTTTGTCTCCCTGAATTACTTTTAAGGCCACACTTAGGTTAACTGCTCTGAATACAAATTTTTATGAAATTTTGGAGGGGATTGCAACATAATTTTCAAAAAGTTTCTCCTCATTCATTAATTTAACAAATATCGAGCACCTACAAAGTAGTTGGCAATGTTCAGACTGTAGATTCAGAACAAAGGTCTCTGCATTTGTGGAGCTTACATTGTAATGGGCATAAATTTTGGCATGTCCATCATACTTTCGTACAAGGCCTGCTAAAACTCATACTAAGGCTTCTCCCCTGAGTAATATTTAATAGAGGTCAAAGTTCAAACTGAAGTCCTTACTACACCATTTACCAGGGTTCTCTGCTGTGTGGCCTCCTGACTACTGGGACATGCTGAGCTATAGCTGAAACACTGACTTTAATGAAACAAGTGATTTTTTTTTCTTTTGAACTTGATGATTGGAAGAATTCACATGACACCTGAGTTTTGTTTTGTTTTGTTTTTTAATCATTTTATGGAACTTTTTTCCTGTGTGGGCTCTCTGATGGTCTTACCATTCCTATCACTTTTATAGGATTTATCAGTAGCATGGATTCTGTGATGAATTGTTAGATTGGAGCGCCAACTGAAGCTCTTACCACAGGTCTCACACTTGTAAGGCTTCTCCCCTGTGTGCACTCTCTGATGAGACTGTAACTGTGAAGACCGACTGAAGACCTTACTGCATCTGTCACATCTGTACGGCTTCTCTCCAGTGTGGACACTCTGATGAAGCTGAAGACTTGAGGCCTGACTGAAGTGCTTCCCACACTCCCCACACTTATATGGTTTCTCTCCTGTGTGGACCCTCTGATGCATGTCGAGGTTCAGGCTCCACTTGAAGCCCTTCCCACACTCCTCACATTTGTATGGCTTTTCTCCAGTGTGGACTTTTTGATGGGCTTGAAGGTGTGAACTCCGACCAAAGCTCTTCCCACACTCTTCACATTTGAATGGTTTTTCTCCGCTGTGGACTCTCTGATGGGCCAGAAGATTTGAGGCCTGCCTGAAGACTTTCCCACACTCCTCACAATTATACGGTTTCTCTCCGGTGTGGATTCTGCAGTGAATTTTAAGATCTGCTCTTCGACTGAATCCCTTCCCACACTCTTCACATTTGTATGGTTTCTCACCGGTATGGATCAGCTGGTGAATCTGAAGTCGTGAACTCTGATTGAAGCCTTGCCCACACTCCTCACACTTGTAAGGTTTCTCTATGCTGTGGGCCTTCTGATGGATTTGAAGATATGAACTCTGACTGAAGCCCTTCCCACATACCTCACACTTATAGGGCTTCTCCCCTGTGTGGACAACCAGATGAACTTGATAATGGGAGTTCCTCCTGAAGCTCTTCCCACACTCATCACATTTGTATGGTTTCTCTCCTGTATGGACTCTTTGATGTGCCTGAAGGTTTGAACTCAGAGTAAAGCCTTTACCACACACATTACATATGTATGATTTCTCTCCAGTGTGGACTCCCTGATGGGCCTGAAGACTTGAAGGCCGACTAAAGCCTTTCCCACATTCCTCACATTTGTAGGGTTTTTCTCCTGTGTGGACCCTCTGATGAATGTATAGATTTGAGCTACAAATGAAGCCCTTCCCACACTCCTCACATTTGTATGGCTTCTCTCCCGTATGGACTCTCTGATGGGACTGAAGGTGTGAATTCCGACTGAAGCTCTTATCACACATGTCACATTTGAATGGTTTCTCCCCAGTGTGGACTCTCTGATGGTCCTGAAGGTGAGAGGCCTGACTGAAGGCCCTCCCGCACTCCTCACAATTATAAGGTTTCTCTCCCGTGTGGACTTTACAATGAACAGTAAGTGCTGACCTACGACTGAAGCCTTTCCCACATTCCCCACATTTGAACGGTTTCTCTACAGTGTGGACTGTCTGAGGAGTCTGCAGCTGTGAGCTCTGACTGAACTCCTTGCCACACTCATCACACTCACTGCGTTTTCCTCCCACGTGAACTCTCTGATGAATATGAAGAACCGAGCTGTAACGGAAGCCTTTTCCACACTCACTGCACATATGAGACTTCTCTTTTGAGTGTAATTGCTGGTGAAGATCAAAGGTGGAGAGATTGGTGAAGGTTTTTTTATATTCATTACACTGGTAAGGTTTTTGTCCTGTGTGAATCATAGTTTTCTGATCCAGTGTTGAAACCCTCATGCTATCTTTTCTATAATCACTGTAGCTGTAAGATTTTTGACCCTTGTGTACTCCATGAGCATCAAGGTGATGTGAAATCCAACTGATGGTGTCAACATCCTCTTTACACTGACACAGTTTATTTTTCATGGAAATTTGCTGGTGTCTATTCTGATAATTCTGCAACTCAGTCAATGAAGTTTTCCTCCAGGGATCCTGGGCTCTCAAAGTTGCACACCTTGGATTTCCAGTACTACTGGGATCACCCGCTTTATCATTTAATATATGGTTCTCATCTTCAGAAATTTGAATAGAGAGTCCTGCCCCACCCTGGCAGGGGGAATCACCTTGTTTGTGGAACTGACAACTATTTATCACGGAGTCTTGGCATCTGGTTAAGTCACTTGCAATTTGTTGCCAGATTTGCCGGCAGGAAAGGTCTTCACATGATCCTCTGTCTTGAACGGCCCTCAACTCACTTTGATTGTTTTCTTCTATAAGGACAGAGAATTCAGAGATGTGGACACGTGAAAGCTTTGTTCAAAGATTCAAGATTTTACACTTAAGACACAGTATGAGACTTTAATGAACCTCAGGATGGTTCAGCTTATCTTTCGCACCACAAATGAAGTTCTCTGGTTTATATACTGACAGAAACCAAGAGATGGTCCATTAAACTCCCAAATACTTAGCATTAAAGAAACCCATTTAAAACAAAATGACTACCATCTGACATACTATTTAAATCATCTTTCAAAAATTACATGTCATTCCTACCACAATACAGTATCAATAAAGAGAAGCATTTTGCTGTGCTCATAGCTTTAACAGTGCCTGGCAGTTAGTCAGGGCTCAAGAAATGCATGTACAGGTGAACCCCAGTTTGATTTCCAGGATTCTCTACAATTCTGAATCCCAGGTTAAGTTTGAACCAAGTCAGAGAAGCAAAAGAGCTTTCACAAGTCAGGTATCAGATATAGGAAAAGGACTGGAAAGTACAGTTTTGCTGAAAAGTTGAAAGGCTGCACCAGAGGCAGCAGTACACCAAGGGGGTTAGTGCTGAGGAGAATATCAAAGGTGCTAAGAATCGGGACTTCCCTGGTGGTGCAGTGGTTAATAATCTGCCTACCAGTGCAGGGGACACGGGTTCGAGCCCTGGTCCGGAAAGATCCCACATGCCGCGGAGCAACTAAACCCGTGAGCCACAACTACTGAGCCCACGTGCCACAACTACTGAAGCCCGCGCGCCTAGAGCCCGTGCTCCGAAACAAGAGAAGCCACCGCAATGAGAAGCCTGCACACTGCAACGAAGAGCTGCTCCCACTCGCCACAACTAGAGAAAAGGCCGTGTGCAACAACGAAGACCCAATGCAGCCAAAAATAAATTAATAAATTTAAAAAAAGGTTCTAAGAATCAGTGGGGGTAAAAAAAAGCATGAAAACCTATGCACTGGATCCTTCTGAGGCATCTGTGCTGCCTAATACGTCCCCCCGCTCCCCCTGCCAAGTAGGAGTCAAAATTTAGAGGCTAGGGAAGAATGCTGTCTCTTTAAAAACAGCCTGGAAAATTTTTGGACACAGATACATTGGTCTTTAACAAGAATGAGTTCCAAAGTGAAGAATGAGGTTTATGAGTGAGCTGGGAATAAATTCCATAGCTTGTGATAAGTACTGAGAAGAAACAGACTAGAAACTATTAAAGAATCATCAAAGCACTCAAGGTGACATTATCTAAAATACCTTCTACAGGATACGTACGAATCCCCCCCCACACACACACAAAATGTTTGTAGAGCTAACAAAGATCGATTTCTCATTAGTGAGGTGGGCTTTGGAGGAAGCAAATGGGACGCAGCGGGGCAAATCTTTTAAGGGAAAGGCTAACTCACCAGCTGGCTGTTTTCTGAGACTGTTCTCCCCTGGTATAAGGGATAAGGAAATAGAATTTTTTTTCCTTCTATAGGAGAGCTACCTAAGAAGTAGACATATGAATATGCTCTGCTACTAAGTGCTCAAGGGAAGTCACAGGGAAAGCGTTTTACTCAGTTTGGTTATAATTACAGGTTCTATACATGTTTTTTGTGCAAGTTGATGAGGGCCAACTTGTACAGAAAGGCAAACACACACATACACATTATGGGCACCTGAGAAATTAGAATTAGGCTAGGAATTCATTTGAAGACAAAAAAACATTTGGCAATATCCCTTATTCACTTGGATTTGTTCACTGCCTACTAGCTATTTTCATGGAAGGCTAATTTCTCTATCCATTAACTCATTCGTTTATTCAAGAAATATTTAAGAGTCCCTGTCATGTACCAAGACTATGCTAAGGACTGAGGCTAGTGAGCAATAAACATAACAGACCAAATTCCTCCTCCACTCCTGGATTACCCTCCAGTGGAAGAAAGAGAGGTGAGAAACAGGTGAACAAAAATGTACATGAGTGAAATGCTTAGAGACAAAACAAGGCAGGGCAGAGAGAGTAAGAAAGAAGACTGTATTTTCCATGGGGTGGTCAGAGGACAGCCCTCTCATCATCTTAAAGGTGAATGACTGAACGAAGTAAAGAGGGCTAAAAGATTACAGGTGAAAGAGTATTCCAGGCAGAGAGAAGAACAAGGAAAAGGCTCTGTGGCAGAAGCATCCTTTGCAGGTCTGGAAAAGATAGGGTAAGAGGGAGGAGAGGAGATGTATTCAGGGAGGTGGTGGGGAATGAACAGCAGCCCACAGAAGACTCTAGAAGCCACTTTAAGTGGTTTTTATTCTAAGTAAAAGAAGCCACAAGAGAATTTTGAAACAAGAACATAACCTGACTTAAAGTTACAAAAGATCACTTTGCCACTTAAAGAACAAACTGTGGGAGGAGAAGGATGGGAACAGGTGACCAGTACAAAGACTATGCAATAATCCGGGAAAGAGATTTCCAACTGGGACCAGGTGATGGACAGCACAGGGCTGGTGAGAAGCAAAACAGATGGAGAGCTAACCACAAGAACTCAGGATCGCTTGGTTCTTACCTAAATTTCTATCTGGGTTGCTGAATTCATCAACCAAAGCCTCTCTGCTCTTTCTCTGTTTTGTATCTCGTTTGAAGAAGGAGAACATGCAAAGTCACAAGTTAACATGAACGGGCTAGAGCTAAAGTTTACTAGAAATTTGAGTTCCAACTGCATATTCAAGATATTGAAAGCCGTGTTTTTCAAACTTTGTATCACGACCCAATGAAGAAACAGCATTTATTTCACAACCTAGATACACATGTAGAAGTATACATTACTAAAACGAAGCTTGAATGACCTATTTCTAACCAATGTCTATTTTCATGAAATCTGTTCCCACTGGCTCTCACACCACTCTGCCATCGGCCAGAGTTTTTGCTGCAATGTGTTGTACTCTTCCTAAGAAACTCTGATATTTTCTATACTATTTTATTTCATTAAAAAATCGCACGTAGGGCTCAATAAATTGGCTTTATAATCCACTAATGGCAGGGAGGGAAATCTGAAAAAGAATACACAAGGTACAGCAAGATACCATTGATTTACAGTTCTTTTACAAAACAAATGAAAAGGACCTGAAACACACTGTTTAGAAAGACCAGAGACATCCTCTCATGTCCCACAGGAATTGCAAAAGTCTGGTCCCCAAACTCAGGGAACCATCTCAAGGGGCCCAAAGCCTTGAAACACCAAGGTCACAAAGACACTCGCAGAGAAAGGCTGTCCTCACCCACTGAGACCAGGTTCCGGAAGTTTTCTACCATCACATCCTGGTACAGCTTCCTCTGGGCCGAGTCCAGCAGCCCCAGCTCCTCCTCGGTGAAGGCCACGGCCACGTCCTTGAAGGTCACCGCCTCCTACAACAAACAACACCAACTCAATCTTATACCCAGTGGCCAGTGGAAGAGGGGCAGCCCCGAGGACAGGAGGAGGATGGGAAGTTGCTCTGGCTCCTGTGCGGTGTGCAGACTTCCCAGCACCCCCTCCTTCCATCCTGCCAATGCCACACACTGACTTTCCTCAGCCTCACCGGACGTGCGGCTATGAAAGAGAAAACTTTGTGTATTTACCTGGGGCTCTCAGACAACTCATAAGTAAACTCCCTAGAATTCTAACCGCTGGATCCTGAACTAAAAAGCTTTCACTTTTTAATTATTATTGCCAAGAGCCCCAGAAACAGTTACCAATTTAGTTCCGGCAGTATTTGATGGCACCTGCTTTCTCATTGAGGTGGGAACCAGCTGAGGAGGAGAGTTATATGTGGAAATTAACCAAAAGGCCATGCCAGGTCTCTGAATGAAAACTCTCTCTTTCCCCGTTTCTGTCTTTCGCTCGAATGCAATACTCTGACTCCACACCCTTGGTTTTCTGGGTGAGTCTGAGTTGGTTCCTCATTTTTTCACAACCCCTATTCTTTACATTTAAAACAAAGATGAAACCAAGCACCTCTTTATACAATTGTTCTGAGGTGTCTATGCAGTGACAAGTGCTTTAAGTACCACTAGACTTTTTAAACTAAGGTTATGTATTACTTGATTAGAAAAATATATAAGACGGAAAAAGAAACAAACCAGTAAATAAAATACACAAAGGGTCTGACTCAAGCATGGGGAAGACTGAATCTAACTCTGGTCGTGAGAAAACTTCTAACAATACATTATGTTTTCTGCGTGAAGCAGCAGTTTGATCCTGCTGTGCTGTGCCGTATTTGGATATTATACCAAAAAACATCCAAGGCACCACATATAAAACATACCTCTTCAACTCTGAGTACCTAAACCTAGTATGTTAAGGGCAAAAAGGGGCAATATTCTTCAGAACAGATATTTTGAGAAAAAGGTTAAATCAGGAACACTGTCACTGTAGTGTTCCTAAAACAGTAAAAGTCTTTAAACTAAATGTCTATGAAAAAAGAATAGTTTAAAAAATAGGTGCATAAGTTTGTGGGAACATGATAAAGCAATTAAAAGTGAATGTTAGCTAGTATTAAGTGAAAAAAAAAATTTAAAATTGTATCTATGTTATAAATACAACTACACAGCTATGAATACGTATGATGAAGAGATTACAGAAGTATAAAAGCAGCTCATTTGTAAGCAGGTAAGCAGTAAAGTGGAAGATGTTCTTCATTTCCCTTAATTTTTCTTTTATTTGTGAAATAAAAAAATGATGAAATAAAACAAAAATTAAAACCGAAACCAATTAAATGTAACAGGAATTTTTAAAAAAGCACACATGGCACACTCAGGTCCTCATATGCTTACACTCTCCTTGAAAGAGAAAAACCCATATGGAACTATACTCAATATTTTATAATAACCTATAAGGGAATAGAATCTGAAAATATATGTATATATATGTAAAAGTGAATCACTTTGCTGTACACCTGAAATTAACACAACATTGTAAATCAACTATACTCCAATCAAAAAAAAAAAAAAGAAAAAAAAAGAGGAAAGCCTGTGTCCAATCTGAGTACAAAAATGGTGTTTTTAACAGCAAGAAAGGCAAGCTCTACTCACCTGGAATGTACTCATTTTCTCTCTCCTTCTGGGGAAGTGCAGAGTCCTAGGAAGACAGACAGGGAAAGAAGAAAGAAGTCAATGGAAACTGGTTAAAAAAAAAAAGTCACTAACCCACGTGGTGCTCACTGTGAATTACCAAGGCTCCCAGTCCTCAGGGTGGCTGCAGCCGAGCATGCTTGATGAGCAGAGCCCCACACGGATACCAGATGCCCCCGTGACCCCTCTCAGTGGCTGTGTGAGGAATGACCTGCCCATCCACACACAGTGGCCCCCTCACAGTGTGCCTGCAGCTTCCACAGTGGTCATTCTTATTCTGGGTATGGTGTAAACAGAGACCATGTAAGTAAGAGTAGGTTTTGGAGTCAATATGCGTGGGCTGCGATCAGGCTACGCCATTCACTAGCAGTGTCATCCTGGGCAAATTATTAACATCTCTTCGCCTCAGTTCTGTCATCTGCAAGTGGGGGAGAACAATGGTATCCACCTCGTGAGATCGTTGTAAGGTAGAAAGCTCTGAGAACACCATCGTCAGGGTTTCTTATTTCTTAGCAACTGCGGTAAAGCAGATGATATTTTAGTTAGAAATTATCCTTAGAGATGTGATTTCTACCAACAGAACACTGTCAGACATGTGGAGGTCATATGTTGTTGCCCTGTTATGTGAGAGTCTTTAGACTTCTGAAATCTCTGCTCGTCTTCCTAAGGATTTTGTTACTGCAACAATAATATTTAAATTGACGTGAACAACTTTTTACAAAAGGTATAAAAATACATTAAGTTTCTTTTTAAACAGGAAGTACCGTTTTGACAATTATGCACAGAGGTAAAGAGAAGTAATAAAAGCCAGGATTCTGCGACAACAATAAGAAATAGTTTGACAGTTCATATCTAATTTAAATTAAAAAAGACAGGAATCTGAATTGTAATTATATCGTTATAAATATAGGGAAGTTTAAGAAATAAATGGGAGACTTCCCTGGTGGTGCAGTGGATAAGACTCCACACCCCCAATGCAGGGGGCCCGGGTTCGATCTAGTACAAAAGATGGCAAAGATTCCACTCCCCAAAGCCTGGGAGAGATATACCTTCACAACTTCTAACGACCTCCATTTTGACTCTACACTTGCTAGCTGTCTTCTACTCAAGTCAGAATTTTGAAAGGGGCCCTGATAGTTGACAATAATTAGTGCGGGAATAAAATCATTGGACTGAGTAGGGCTTTGGTGAATCCAGCTCGACAAAAAGGCACTAAAACATTAACAACTGTTATCTTTACATCCTAAAGTTATAGATAATTAAAAATTTTCTTTATGGATATATCTGCATTTTTCCATAATGATTATGCTACTTCTATGATATACATATTATTTGAAATAAAATAAATGACCCAGTTGAGAAAACTATCTTAAAAACTCATACAATATGGGCTTCCCTGGTGGCGCAGTGGTTGAGAATCTGCCTGCCAATACATGGGTATGAGCCCTGGTCTGGGAAGATCCCACATGCCACGGAGCAACTGGGCCCGTGGGCCACAACTGCTGAGCCTGCGCGTCTGGAGCCTGTGCTCCGCAACAAGAGAGGCCGCGATAGTGAGAGGCCCGCGCACCGCGATGAAGAGTGGCCCCCGCTTGCCGCAACTAGAGAAAGCCCTCGCACAGAAACGAAGACCCAACACAGCCAAAAATATAAAATAAATAAATAAATTAAAAAAAAAAAAAACTCATGCAGTAGCCTAAACCTTGCTCTCAAGGTCCCCACAATTAAGTCCCAACCTACTTTCATGATATGATTCTAGCCAGTACCCTATGCTCAAGGAGAATATACCAAAGGGATTAGCAAACTCAGGTGCTGGACTCAAACTGCCCTGGGTCCCAACCCCAGCTCTGCCTCCTACCATCTGGGTGAGGACGGGCCAACAGGGTTGTGTTCCCTGCCCCCATCTGCTCATCGTTAAAGTAGAGAAAACAGCAGTACCAATTCACAGAGCCACTGCCTGATGGTAATGTGTTCATTTGCATAAAGCTTTTAGAATGGAACTTAGTGACCAAGGCTCAGTTATAATCGTTACCCATGTCCCATACGTTCCACAATTTATATGAATATCTTAAGTAGAAGAATGCCAAGTCCTACTCACGTGGGGCTCTGTTGCCTCTTCCTCCGTGCAGTGCTTTTTGAGAAGTCAGGGCTGGGGAAGGAAAGGAGACTGTGAAATACTAGGGCTGTGTTTCCATTCCCAATAATTCATACCGCACCCCCTCCCGCCCCCGTACCAGCTAGAAGTCCTCTCCTTCCAAAACAGACCAGGAGTCCAGGACAATTCAGCTTCCTGGGCTCACAGAATTCCGCTGCGAAATGGGTGCCTCCCGAATTAGAGTAGTATTAATAACAACAATGCATCAGGCAGTTGTAGACCTTTTACTTGTGCTATCTCGTTTTTTCTCACAACACTATATTAAGAAGGCATTTCTTTTTTCCCCCTTTTACAGAACAGCAACGGAAGCACAGAGGAGTTAAGCAACTCACCCAGTGTGACGCCGTATATAGTGGTAGGGCTAGCTCATAGGTGGGGGGGCGGGTTCAGGTTAGGGGTGAAGAAAACCAGGGAGACCCTCAAACCCCAGGAGGCACGACCTGAGCCCACCCCGTCCCGGGTACGTTACCAAACGCAAAGAAGCTCCGCCCGGGGGACGTACATCACCACTCTAGGCCCTCAAACCTCCGCTTTTAGCCGCTCCTCCTCTTTCTCCCCAAATGAAAGCTCTGGAAATGTTGGCCCCAGGCGCATGTCGTGGAAGCTTGAATGGGTCGTGAAGAGCGGACCTGAAACACCATAATCAGGCAAAAGATGGCTGCTACGTTGTCCTCCTGGGGCGGAAGTGCCTGCGACTAACCCGGAGCTCCTGGACCACATTTCCCAGAATTCCGCGGGGAAACGTTTACAGAGCGGCATTACTGTAGCTGCAGTATATGGGACTACACGAGTTTACGAGCTCTGGACTACATGTCCCAGAATGCAAGGGTGGGTGCGGGTGTGTCTACCGGCACGAGCTCTGGACTACATGTCCCAGAATGCAAGAGGTGTGTGTGGGTGTGTGTGCCGGCACGAGCTCTGGACTACATGTCCCACAAGGGATTGTGCGTGTGTGTGTGTGTGTGTGTGTGTGTGTGTCTGTCTGCGTGCGTGTACCGGCTACAGTATCTGGACTACATGTCCCACAAGGGATTGTGTGTGTGTGTGTCTGTCTGCGTGCGTGTACCGGCTACAGTATCGCCCTCCTACACTACACTTCCCCCGAAGGTTCGCGCGGAAAACGGACAGAGCCTCGCTCCCCTGATGCGGAAGTGCCCAACTTCCCTGGTTTTCACTTTCCGGAATCCCTGAGAAGGTCTCATACAGCCTTGACGTTCTACTGTGTCGGCCTCAGAAGAGTGTAGATTCTGTTCATTGAAAGGCGTACAAGCTCAGAACTTTGGACGTCTTCAAGAGGCTAAGCGACATAAAGGCATTACCAGCCACAGAGGCTTCCTGGTAAACCCCAAAGAGTTTCACCATGGGAAAAAGAGGAGAAGGAAACTGGGCTTTCTTTGGCAGGGACTGAAGCCAAACGCCAAAACACCTTTCCCTGAAATTGTGTAAAGGTGAACGTGTTTTGTTAGCATCTTACAACCCGTGCAGAAGCAAGTGAAAATCCTTTCTAGAGACAGACATCAACATCCTAGGTCTGAAGTTATTTCTGTAATTATAAAATATCTGTGACATTGATATTTGACCAAGTGAACTGTAAGGGGGAAAAAAAGCATTACTTGACATACGGAGGGACACTTCACAGTCATAAAACTTTCAAGTTATCAGAAACTAATAACTTCAGCTCATACTTTATAAAGCGAAAATTGACAGAACCATGAAGAGAAACATTCAAATTCATAATTGGATCTGGAGATTTTAACACATATATAGAGGGAAATGTTGAGCCTTAAATGCATATATTAAAGGAGAAAGGAAGTTGAAAATTGATTCGGAAAACATCTCAGGAAGTTAATAAATGAATAATAAAACGGAAGAAGGCAGATGGAAAAAAATAAGAGCAGATTAATGAAATACGAAACAAAATAAAGTAGATCTCACACACACACACAAAACAAAAACCAAACAAAAAAAAAAACCACCAAAAAAAAAAACCCAAAAAGATCATCCATGGTATAAACAAAGATTTTTCCAAAAATTTGTTCTAAATTCTTTCAGGAAAATATCCTCCAAGAACTATTCTTGACTTAAGGCAACATAGCACACAGGATTTCTTTCCACTACAAGTAAACTGAAATCTTGGATATAGTATGATGAAATACAGTAACATAATTAAAAGTTTTATTCACCTCCTGTTCCCTATGGCACCCTCCACTCCCTTCTCTACCCCGTCAGCTACCATTCTAATTTGTTTGATGTGTTTTCTTTTGGGTGTGTTCTTGTGCAAAATGTGCACTTGTGTATATTTTCAATTTATATAAATAATATTGTGTCATAAAATTCATTCTGATGTTTATTTCTTTCATTCAGGAGTGTATTTTTAAGATTCACCCATCCAATTTGTTTCACAGAATTCCATTTTCTGCACCCACATTTTACCTATACTCTTCCAACTGCCATGCCAATAACAATAAACATCTTCTTACTTTCTGTTTATAGACATATCTGAGAATTTCTTTGGAATACATACCCAAGAGTGAAATTATTTCATAGCAAATGTGTATACTTTAATAATATAGCCAGATTGACCTCCTGAATGGCTACACCAGCCCAGATTACCAAGAGTTGCGCGTCAGGTTTTTGTGCAACCACTTACCTTCATTTGGACTACTCATCACCCTGTTTTGCTAGTGTATTAAATGTATAGTAGTATCTTGTTTTAGTTAAATTTCTCTGATTTCTAATAAGTTTGATCTTTTTTTCAAATGCTTGGTAGCTTCATCTATAAATGTCTACTTAAACCTTTTGCCCCATTTTCTAATGTGGATGCTATCCTTTTCTTCCTCATTTCTATTACATATTCTGATTATTAATACCTTTTCAGTTTTACCAATTACAAGTATCCTTTCCTAATTGGGCACGTGTTTCTAAAATTTTTCTATTGTGTTCTTCATGGAATAGAAATCTTTAATTATAAGATATAAGATAATAAAACAATAATTTCTTAATATCTGTGCTTCTGAAACTCCTCAGGTGAAAAAAATATATTTCTACCTTTTAAAAATTAACTTTCTAGACTTATCTTTCACATGTAGGTCCTTTAAATATTTTGGAGTCTATTTATGTACATTTTATTACATGGGATCCACTTTTATTTTTCTCCAAGAGAAATTCTTAAAAATAATGATATTCATGGCTTGAAGATTCAATATTACAAAGATATCAGTAATCCCCAAAATGATCTATAGGCTCAATGAAACCCCAATAAAAATATCAGCATTTTTTCCCTTGGAAATTGATGAGATGTTTATAAATATTATGTGGAAAAGCAAAGAGCTAAAAGAAGAGCTGGGACAATCTGAAAGAAGAATGAAAAGAAAGATATTAGTCACATTAAATCTTACTATAAATCTACAATATAAGATAGTCTGGTGTTTGCTCAAGGATAGACAAGATGATAGACATCAAAATCCATGTTGAAACAGACATTATAACAACGTGTAAAAAGAAAACACTGCAAGGAGTTCCCTGGTGGTCTAGTGGTTAGGATTCGGCGCTTTCACCGTGGTGACCCTGGTTCAATCCCTGGTCGGGGAACTGAGACCCTGCAAGCCACGCAGCACGGCCAAAAGAAAAAAGAAAGAAAACACTGCAGCAGAGAGGGAAAAGAAGTCTTGTTAATACAGTTGATCCTTGAACTAGGGTTCGAGGGCGTTAGGGGTGCCAACCCTCTGCTAAGTTGAAAATCCAAGTATAACTTATAGTCAGTCCTCTGTACGTACATGGTTTCTCCATAATCAGCAATTCTGCATCTGAGGATTCAACCAACCTTGGATTGTGTAGGAGTGCAGTATTTACTATTGAAAAAAAATCCTCGTATAAGTGCACTTGTGTAGTTTAAACCCATGTTGTCCAAGGGTCAACTATTGGTTCTCAGTCAGCTGGATATCCATATGGGAAAAATATTAATCATTACTGCATAGGATACAAAAATATAAATTCCAGAAGATCTGCAGACTTAAATTTGAAAAGTAAACAATGATGCTTTAGGAAAGAAACGTAAGAGAACAGCCTTTTTGCCTTGGAGTAGGAAGAATTTCTTAAACAAGACCAAAAAAATCACAAACTGTGAAAGAAAAAATTGAAAAATTGGACTATTTTAAAGTTAAGAAACACTGTAAATCCAAACGCACCACTAATGGGCCAAAAGTGAGAGAAAATTTTAAAACATCTATGGAATAAAAGACTCAGATGCATCCCTAATGCCCATGCATTCTTCAAGGGTCAACTGTATCTACCAAAGTTGAACATATACCCTATAACCCTTTGGTTCCACCCATAGAAATATCCCTCAAACAAGTGCACAAGGCACGTTCTAGATTGCTCACATCACCACTAACTGTGATAGCCAAGAATGGGAAAGTACCCAATACCCACCAATAATGGGATTAATAGATTTTGATATGTTTACACACTGCAATAATATCCACCAATGAAAATGAATCTAAGTTATCCACTCCCAACAATATGGATAAATGTCATGGATATAATGCTGAGCAAATGAAGCCAACACAAAATAGTACCTATTACATGACTCCATTTATATAAAGTACAAAATAGGCTAAGTGAATCTACACCATTACAAATTAGTGGCTACCATAGGGAAAGGAAGGTTACTAGAAAGAGCCAAAAAGGGATGTTTCTAGCGTTTGGGGTTTGTCCTGGTCCTCCAAGAACTAGATGGCAAAGTGCTGAGAAATACTTTAATGAACAAATATTTTATTAGGGAAAACATCTGAGAGAAAATGGCAGGGAGCTCTGGAAGGCTGGCAGAACTATCAGTTCATAGTGCAAGTCTGTGCCTGAGTGAAGATTTGGAAGAAAGATTTGGTAAATCATCCTGGACTGCCTTGTAATCTAAGTAAAATCCTTCAAGGCTGTCAGGGAGTCCTTGAAAAAAGGTCACTGGACAGAGGAATCCTGGTCTCCAAGAAATGGCCTGCCTTAGGATCCCTGCTGTGTTGACTAGGAGCAATCAGGGGAAAGACTGGCCTCTATGCAAACGTGGTGACGGATTTAAGAGCAGCAGCTGGGACCTTTGGTCAGTTATGCTCCCTGTGGTCATAACTGTGAAATAGGAGACTCTCAACTTGGATGCTTCCTTGTGGTAAGAGTTGGTTTATTTCTGTCAGTAATAATACTGAAGCAACGTTGCATCCTTCTCAGTACATCATATGCCAGAGATCTAAAATGTTGGTTTGTTCTGTTATTGATAATGTTCATCTCTTGGCTAAGGTAGTGTTCACCAAATTTATACCTACTGTATTTCCTTTTGTGATTACTACTACTTTGTGGAGAGATATGTTGGGTTTTGTAGCATCCTGTTCCTCATAAACTTTCAACCAGTAGTTTTATAATTCATTGATTATTCTTGCCAGAACGTATAATTACTATGATGGTTGTAAATGATGATTTTTTTACATTACATCATTCCTTCTATATATTTATGGCTTGGCATTCTATTATGAGAGCCCTTCCTTCCCTCCCTTCCTCTTTATTCATATTCTGTATGATAATTATTTATTTTATGGTCAAATTGCTCAGATTTACCCAGCGTGAGTCTCTTCAAGCTGGATCTTTTTACGTGTCCCACCACTCTTTCCTACTTTCTGGCACAGCAAATTTTCTCCAGGATCATTCTATACTTTCCTTGCTCCAGCCGTGAAATAGAAACGTGGATGTACATGCTTATATACACCACATACACGTGTGTGTTTGTATATCCTCACACTTCCATATCTACTTCTGTAAATACCTAGCAGGTGCACTCCCTCCCTCTCTCTCTATAGATGGATGGACGGATGGATGGATGGACGGATCTATATAAATAACTTATGGTCAGACTTCCATATCCGTGGTTCCTCTGTATCTGCAATTCTGCAACCATGGGTTCAACCAACCACAGATCATGTAGTACTGTAGTAATTACTATTTAAAAAAACCCTGCATATAAGTGGACCTGCCCATTTCAAACCCATATTGTTCAAGGGTCAACTGTAACTTGCTAAATAAAGCCCTTTAACCAACTATACTAAAAATACCACCATTGGTCTGAGTATGGAATGGCATCCAAACCTGCTTTGTCCTTACGGGTTCCACATCCAGAGGGTCCTCTGCTATTACGCTGAGTTCTCTCCTCATGCGCATCTTTTCAACAAGAGAAACTTTATTTTTTTAAACCTCCACAATATAGGTATATCCACTTTTGTTTCTAGCTCCAGGATTTTCCCTCTCCCTATAACGGATCTGTAGTTAAAGCACAGCATAAATAATAAAGATTCGATTGTTGAAACTCATCAATTTTTCTGTGTACGCAAAATAATCTGAGAATTGTTTTGTTTTTGAAATTGGCTTCCAGAGTTCATACCGTAATTTTGATCTTATATGCCTTATGACAATATAGAACAATCATATTATGAGGTCTTAACTGCAAGGGATAATTATTTAGTACTTTTTCAAATTCTATTGTAATAATTTCCTGCTTTGGCAATATTCACTATTCAATGAAAAAAATATAACATGAAGTTATAAAATGGAAAAATACCACAAAATGCTCCTTGCCTAGGAAAACCACTCTGCAAGAGTACCCCTTTACACATGATCTTATGCATGTACACATACATGTGTGCACACGCACACATACACAAACACTAACAAAGATTTATGGTTGATTATACTATGAAGGCTACAATCAGTGACCTCTCAAAGCCCATATTGTGTATCTCCTGCCATTATGATATCCGTCATAATTTTCTTTTTTTTAATAAATTTATTTAATTAATTTATTTATTTTTGGCTGCGTTGGGTCTTCGTTGCTGCGTGCGGGCTTTCTCTAGTTGCAGTGACTGTGGGCTACTCTTCGTTGCGGTGCGCGGGATTCTCATTGCAGTGGCTTCTCTTGTTGCAGAGCACAGGCTCTAAGCACATAGGCTTCAGTAGTTGTGGCACACAGCCTCAGTAGTTGTGGCGCATGGGCTTAGTTGCTCCACAGCATGTGGGATCTTCCTGGATCAGGGCTCAAACCCGTGTCCCCTGCATTGGCAGGCGAATTCTTAGCCACTGCACCACCAGGGAAGTCCCTGTCATCATTTTAATGGCTTCAGATTAATATAGGAATATATCAAAACTCAAATTCTTACAGCTGTACACTAATTTCCATTAAAAAATTCAGTGACATCATTGATGTGGTGCTCATCTTTCTGGTATTTTAATCTCATAATCAATAACTTCCAATTATATGATTTCTAGATCAAAGAGATGTACAATCTAATATATTCTGATATATACTCCTTTCCAGAAACCGTGCTTTACTGCTACCAATAGGGAAAAGCACATAAATGTCAGTCTTGTCTCAATAATACATTAGATAACTTTATCAAATTCCTACAAGTTTTCTGGGTATTTGCCTCATGGATGTGGGGGAAGAATATGGCATAGCCCCTACCTGAGAAGTTTTGATAGAAGAAATGCTACAATAATTAGAAGGCAAACACTTCAAAGTCTGGATGAAAATGCAGAGAATTAGAAATCAGTAAGTTCAAGGTCAACTAAAAATTTTTTTTCTAGGGACAAACGATTTTTGTGACACTTTCAAAGTGTTACAGTAAACCCTGCCTTAACATTGACAGACAAAAAAATCAATTGTATACTAGGCAGTTACTGTTGTTGCAAAGTTAATCATGTTTTTTCAGTCTGTACCATCAGAAAAGAAAAAACATCACAAGATAGTTCAATTTCTACTGAACACAGTCCTTGGAAAACTAGACAGGGCCTCAAATAACCACCCAACTTGAGAACAGAGGCTGCGGGAGGCAAGGAGCCAGTTGCAATAGGCTAATAGCATATTAATATTGAAGATTGGTGGGCTTCCCTGGTGGCGCAGTGGTTAAGAATCTGCCTGCCAATGCAGGGGACACGGGTTTGAGCCCTGGTCTGGGAAGATCCCACATGCTGCGGAGCAACTCAGCCGCGTGCCACAACTACTGAAGCCTGCACGCCTAGAGCCCATGCTCCACAACAAGAGAAGCCACCGCGATGAGAAGCCCACGCACCGCAATGAAGAGTAACCCCCGCTCACCGCAACTAGAGGAAGCCTGTGTGCAGCAATGAAGACCCAACGCAACCAAAAATAAATTTTAAAAAAATATATTGCAGATTGGTTTTCTGCAGTGGTTTTCAGTATTTCAACAAATGTTCATGTCCTGAATTAATTTTATTTTGCAGGTTTCCTCCTCTGGATACAACTTTCATATATTATACATTTCCCCCTTTCGGTTTATTTAAAACACAAGTACTGAGCACACCTAAAAGTGCTACTCAATGTTAAGGTTGTGTAGATTCAGCAGCCAAGTCCCTGCCCTCATGGAGCACACATTCTCATAGACATCAATTTTGACTAGCTCATCCTTACACTTTAATTAAAGGCCAGACCAAACTCTTTTCCTTTCTAAGTGCTATCTCCTAAGTGACATCTGATAAATGTCAAAGTTCTGAATGCAGCCCTTACTGCAACACTCAGAAGGGGTCCCTGCTGTGTGGTCTGGTGAACACTAGGATCTGTTTAGCTACTGCTTCAACACCAACTAACCTAAAATACTTTCTCTCCTATGAGACCTGATGCTTGCAAGAATTCACATTGCACGTGAGTTTTTTGAAAACATCATTTTGTACAACTTCTTTCCTCTGACAGTTCCTTGATGCTCTTACCACTCTCGCTGCTTTCATAAAATGTATCCCCAGTATGCATTTTGTGATGACTTACAAGATTGGAGCGCCAACTGAAGCTTTTACCACACATCTCACACTGGTAAGGTTTCTCCCCTGTGTGAACTCGCCTGTGATACTGAAGCTGTGAAGACCGACTAAAGACTTTACCACACACATCACATCTGTACGGCTTCTCTCCAGTGTGGACACTCTGATGAAGCTGAAGACTTGAGGCCTGACTGAAGTGCTTCCCACACTCCCCACACTTATATGGTTTCTCTCCTGTGTGGACCCTCTGATGCATGTCGAGGTTCAGGCTCCACTTGAAGCCCTTCCCACACTCCTCACATTTGTATGGCTTTTCTCCAGTGTGGACTTTTTGATGGGCTTGAAGGTGTGAACTCCGACTGAAGCTCTTCCCACACTCTTCACATTTGAATGGTTTTTCTCCGCTGTGGACTCTCTGGTGGGTCAGAAGATGAGACGCCTGACTAAAAACCTTCCCACACTCCTCACAATTATACGGTTTCTCTCCGGTGTGGATTCTGCAGTGAATTTTAAGATCTGCTCTACGACTGAATCCCTTCCCACACTCTTCACATTTGTATGGTTTCTCACCGGTATGGATCAGCTGGTGGATCTGAAGTCGTGAACTCTGGTTGAAGCCCTGCCCACACTCTTCACACTTGTAAGGTTTCTCTATGCTGTGGGCCTTCTGATGGATTTTAAGATATGAACTCTGACGGAAGCCTTTCCCACATACCTCACATTTATAGGGTTTCTCTCCCGTGTGGATGACCAGATGAACTTGATAATGGATTTTCATCCTGAAGTTCTTCCCACACTCACTGCATCTGTATGGTTTCTCTCCTGTGTGGACTCCCTGATGGGCTTGAAAACTTGAACTGTAAATGAAGCCCTTACCACACACTTTACAGACATATGGTTTCTCTCCCGTGTGGATTCTCCGATGGGCCTGAAATTGTGAAGGCTGAATGAAGCACTTACCGCACTCCTCACATTTATAAGGTTTCTCTCCTGTGTGGACCCTCTGATGGATATGAAGATTTGAGCTACAAGTGAAACACTTCCCACACTCCTCACATTTGTATGGCTTCTCTCCAGTGTGGACCATACAATGACTGTTAAGGGCTGATCTACGGCGGAAGTTCTTACCGCATATATCACATTTGAACGGTTTCTCCCCAGTGTGGATTCTCTGATGTTCCTGAAGATGTGAAGCATGAATGAAGGCCCTTCCACACTGGTCACAATTATAAGGTTTCTCTCCCATGTGTAATTTACAATGAACAGTAAGTGTTGACCTACGACTGAAGCCTTTCCCACACTGCTCACATCTGAATGGCTTCTCTACGGTGTGGACTTTCTGATGAGCTTGCAGCTGTGAGCTCTGACTGAACTCCTTGCCACACTCATCACACTTATAGCGTTTCTCTCCCGAGTGAACTCTCTGATGAATGCGAAGTGCTGAGCTGTAACAGAAGCTTTTTCCACACTCACCACACGTATGAGACTTCTCTCCTGGGTGTATTTGTTGATTAAGATCAAAGTTGAAGACATCACTGAAAGATTTTGTACATTCATTACACTGATAAGGTTTCTGGCCTGTGTGAGTTTCAGAGAATCCTGCCCCAACCTGGCCGGATGAGTCACCTTGTTGGTGGAATTCAGAACTTTTTATCATGGAGTCTTGACACCTGGTTAAGTCACTTGCAATATGTTGCCAGATCTGCCAGGAGGAAAGCTCTTCATGTGGTCCTGCTTCTGAAACAGTCTCCATCTCACTTTGGATCTTTCCTTCTGCAAAGACAAAATTCAGAGATGTGGACAACTGAAGGCTCTGCTCAGTGCTGTCAAAATTTCACATTTAGGAGAGAGTATGAGACTTGAATGAATCCAGAGAATGTTCAGTTCGTCTCTTCCATCGTGTGTCATGTGCTCTGGTTTGCGTGCCAAAGGAAACCAAGAGGTGGCCCAGCTGTCTCCTATCCACTAAGCATAACAAAACCCATTGGTGCAAATTTCCTATGTGAGGCGCAAGTTAGACATCAAAAACTTAACTTAAAAAATTGATAATTAAAAAAAAAAATTGATAATTAGATTCAAATTGTTCACCTATGGCCATTTCTATTGAATTTCAAAGGCGGCATAGAATCTTGGATAGTAAATTATATGGTTAATAAATGATGTAGACAAAAAAGTTATACAGATAATAAAATCTGAATCAACTAGAACTTTAAGGAAAAGCAATAACTTTTCTGTAAACAATATTTGGAAGCAACCAAGATGTCCTTCGATAGGTGAATGGATAAATAAATTGTGGTACCTCCACACTGTGGAATGTTATTCAGTGCTAAAATGAAATGTGCTATCAAGCCAGGAAAATATGTGGAGGAAATGTAAATGCATATTATTAAATAAGAAGAAAGAAAGAAGCCAATCTGAAAAGCCTACATACTGTATGATTCCAACTATTTGATGTTCTGGAAAAGGCAAAAGTATGGAGACAGTAAAAAGGTCAGTGGCTGCCAAGGGTTAGGGGGAAGGAGGGATGAATAAGCAAAGCAGAGAAGATTTTTAGGGCAGTGGAAATACTCTGTATGATACTAATAATGATGGATACATGGCGTTAAACATTTGTCCAAATCCATAAAATGTACAACACCAAGAATGAACCCTAATGTAAAGCATAGACTCTGGATGATAACGATGTGTCAATGTAGGCTCATCAGTTGTATCTGGTAGGACATGTCAATGATGTTAAAGGCTGTGAGTGTGAGGAGGGCAAGGGATATATGAGATATCTCTGTACCTTCCTCTCAATTTTGCTGTGAGCCTAAAACTGCTCTAAAAACAAAACAAAACAAAACAGGCTTTTTTTTTTGCTGTGAGATCTCAGTTCTCCAACCAGGGATCGAACCCAAGCCCTCAGCAGTGAAAGCACAGAGTCCTAACCCCTGGAGTGCCAGGGAATCTCCATACAAAAAAAAAAAAAAAAAAGAAGAAGGAGGAGGAGGAGGAGGGAGAAGAGGAAGAGGAGGAAGAGGAAGAGGAAGAAGAAGAAGATGAAGAAGAAAGAAAATACTTGTGAAGAAATTTTGACAAGTTTCAAAGGAGAAATTCACTCCCCTCCCTTTAAGCTGCCTCCTCTTTGATCCAGTAGACATATGATAAACAGCCTCTCTATAACTCTGCCTTAGGTCATTTTATTGGAAAGTTACTTCAGCGTTGAGGTGACTGGAATGGTTAGAATGGTTTGCAGGTTTGGGAGCAAATATCTAATCACACACCGACTAAAACACAGTGAAAGCAGAGGATGGAACTTCAGCTCCTACTGGCAGGTTTTCTCCATGAGGACAAAAGGGAAACCAAGTGGAACAGATAACATACACTGTCCTAAACCTGATATTAATTCAGACCTCTAGGAAAAAAAGTAAAAAAGTGGAAGGTAATCTTTTACACAGAGACAGAGACTGAGAAAGGGAGAAGGTGAGGTCACGGTATAAACTCTGAAAGCCAATCCTAAAACGGGAGTTAAATTCTGCCAGAAAGTCTTCTCAGACAGACACCTGGGTGACTCCTCACGTCTTTTAGGTCTCTGCTCAATGTCAACCTACCACCAAGGCCTCTTTACCACCTAATGTAAAATAACCAATCCTGCCCTCACTCAGTCTACCTCTGGCAATGTCCATCCTCCTTGAATCTGTTTATGTTCTACACAGCACTTTTCCCCACATGACTCACTAAATCATTTGCTGTTTAATATGTCTCTTTCCCACTGCAATGCAGCTTCAAAGTGGGAAGCATTTCACACTTTGTACATGGAACACATTTTTACACTTCCCTACTTTATAATCACTGTCCAGAATCATGCCTGGAGTATAGTGAGTACCCTACAAATGCATGTTGAATGAATAAATGAATCTCGGTTTGACTTTTTTATGAGAGCTTAAGCCAAGTCCTACAGGGAAAACATCTTTTCCAAGTAAGTTATTTGAAATATCAAAGGGAAAGAGAACTCAGTTTTGCTGAAAAGCTGTCTCAGAGACCAGGGTACACCAAGCATGTGCTAATAAAGAAAATCAAAGGTGGCAAGAATCCTTTGGGGTGAAAAGAAAGCAAGAGGGCCCATCACTAGTTCCTTCTGAATCTTTTGGACTGTCTCTTTGAAAACAGAACGTGGGGGACTTCCCTGGTGGCGCAGTGGTTAAGGATTCGCCTGCCAGTGCAGGGGACACGGGTTCAAGTCCTGGTCCAGGAAGATCCCACATGCCACGGAGCAACTAGGCCCGTGAGCCACAACTACTGAGCCTGCACATCTGGAGCCTGTGCTCTGCAACAGGAGAGGCCGTGATAGTGAGAGGCCCGCGCACCGTGACGAAGAGTGGCCCCCGCTTGCTGCAACTAGAGAAAGCCCTCACACAGAAACGAAGACCCAACACAGCCAAAATATATATATATATATATATATATATATAAATTAATTTTAAAAAAGAAAAGAAAAAAAAAGAAAGTAGTTGAAACAGAAAGTAATTGGAAAAATAAAATAAATAAAATTAAAAATAAAATTAAAAAACAAATAAGAAAAAAAATGAAAGTAATCGGATAGACATTCATCAAAAGACAAAAATGCTCTGCAACCTCCTTCCTTCACTCTGGTTTGCACATGACTAATAGTTATCTCCATGACTCTCGGAGACACGGGGGTCTCCCGTCCCATCCATCAACACGCTCACTAAGTCAACAAATATTTGCAGATGACTGCCACATACCAGGCTGCTCTGGGCACTGAAGACAGAGCACTAAACAGGACAGACAAAACCCTCTCCTGGGTATCACACTTCAGTGCAAAGAGAGAAGTGATAAGCAAGCAAACCAAAGTCTGTGAGACCCAATAAAAGGCAGAACGAGGAGAGTACAGGGACGATGGGATTTTAGAGAGGCCTTTCGCGTGCTGTTAGAACGGAGCGGAGACCTGAAGGCAGTAAGGGAGGGAGCAGGAGGGTCTGAGGTAAAAGGAAGAGAGAGAGCAAGTTGAGGGCTCAGAGGCAGAAGTACCGGCAGTGGGCAGAGTAACTTTCCCCCAAGGAACTCACGTCCTGATTTTTGGAAGCTAGGATATGTTAGGTCATGTGGCAAAGGGGAATTAAGGTTGCAGACGGGATTGAGGCTGCTCATCAGCTGACTTTAAAAGGGAAGATGATCCTCTACTATGGGGTGGGGGTGGGGTCTCAATGCAGTCAAAAGGGCCCTTCAAAGCGGAAGTGGGACGCAGAAGGAGAGCGGGAGAGGGGCGTGCAAATACACAGCAAGGGACAGAGAGAAGCGATGTCGCTGGCTGTGAAGATGCAGGAAGGCGGCCACAGGCTAAGAGATTTGGGTGACCACTAGCAGCTGGAAAGGCAGGTTCTCCCCTACAGCCCCCAAGGAGAAACACAATGGTGCCGACACCTTGATTTCAGCCCCGTGAGAACCACGTTACAGCTCTGACCTCTGGAAGTGTAAGATGATCAACATGTGTTGTGTTAAGCCATGAAGTTTGTGCTGATTTATTAGGGCAGCCACGGGCGATACAGCATCCCCGGCAGGTCTGAGAACACTGGGGAGGCCGGCAGGGGTGGGAGGGATGCAGCGAGAGAGAAGAGCAGAGGAGAGGAATTGGAGAGGCAGCAGGGGCCCAGGAGCGGACCCTGGAGGACTCCAGAAGCCACTTGAAGAGGTTTTAACTTTAAGAAAAATAAGCCATAAAAGGTTTGGAATAGAGGAATGGCAATCTTTCCTAAGCATCACTTTTGGCTGTGACGTGAAGAATAGACTATAGGAGGGGAAGGGTAGGAGCAGGGCAACCAGTACAAAGGCGTGTGAAAGAAGGGGTCTGGCAGTTTGGACCAGATGACAGCAAAGGACTGGAGAAAAGTAAAAACACGTAGAAGAGCATCTCCAAGGACTCTTATCTGCCTGGTTCTTAGCTGATGTCCCTTCTCTTTGGGTTGCTGTCTTCACCACCCAAAGCCTTTTTTCCTTTTCTAAGTGGAATATATCATGTTTGAAGGGGTGACACCCTGTGAACATGCAGAGTCACATACTTAAAAGGAACACACTAAAGGTACAATTTACTGGAAATTTAGATTCCTGAATTAAATGTTGATCAATGAACCAAAACCAGTGTATTTAAAAAAAAACAAAAAACATGACTTATTTGAAGAAATACCAGTATTTCAAGACCCAGACACATATGTGTAATAAGTATTACAGAAACCGATTTATTGCCAATGTCTATTTTCATTAACTCTCCTCCCATCGGTTCTTACATCACTCATGCAATTGGCAAGAGTTTTTGCTGCAATGTATTCCATTCTTCCCGACAAATCCTGGTATTTTTCTACCTTATTTTATTTCGTTAAAAAATTGTTGGTACAAAAGTGAGGTCCCCAAATGCAGGTGACCATCTCAAGACCCCCAAAGCCTTCAACACCTGAGGACACAAAACCAAACTGGGGAGGTGACATTAGGTTAGAGAGGGTGCCTGTCCTCACCTATTGAGAGCAGGTTCCGGAAGTTCTCCAGCATCACTTCCTGGTACAGCTTCCTCTGGGTGGAGTCCAGCAGCCCCAGCTCCTCCTCCGTGAAGGTCACAGCCACATCCTTGAAGGTCACCACCTCCTACGACACCAAACACATGTAGCCTCAATCTTACAATCAATGGCCACTTGAAAAGGGACAGCTGGGGCTTCCCTGGTAGCACAGTGGTTAAGACTCCACGCTCCCAATGCAGGGGACCCGGGTTCGATCCCTGGTCCAGGAACTAGATCCCACATGCATGCCATAACTAAGAGTTTGCATGCCACAACTAAGGAGCCAGTGAGCCACAACTAAGGAGCCTGCCGGTCACAACTAAGACCCAATGCAACCAAATAAAGAAATAAATATTTAAAAAACAAAAAAGAAAGAAAGAAAAGGGACAGTGCTGAGAAGGTGGAGAGGATGGGAGGGAAGTGAACCCAGATTCTGAGGGACTTCAGTCAAATCTGTAGACTTCCCAGACCTTCTCCTTTCATCCTGCCAATGTCACACACTGATTTTCCTCAGCCTCACCGAAAGTGTGGCAGTGACAACCGTCCTCGTATTTATTTTGCGCCCTCGTTGGGTCTACTTACAAGTAAGCCTCCCAAAACCCTAAATATATATCCTGGACTACATGCATTTTACTTTTTGTTGAGTATTGCCAATTGTCCCCAGAAGAATTTCGCAATTTAGTCCAAACGTATTTGACAGCAATGGCCTTCTTCCTCTCACACACACGAACCTTGTTGTGATAGAAAAGTTACTACTTTTCTTTATTGTCTGCCAAGCTAACAAGCTTTTAGTAACCTGTGTGGGACATCTGTGTAGTTCACCCTATGTAACCTCAAGGTACACTTTTTTTTTTTTTTGAGAAAAAGCTTTATGGCGAGGTCAACCAACAAGGAGACAGGAGGCAAGGCTCTCAAGTTTGTTTCCTCGATCCAGGGTCTGGGGCAAAATTTACGGGGTCAGGGGAATTTCAAACTTGGAAGCTGACTGGCGAGACTTGAATTAGAGTGCATATAAGCTACTCATGCTGCTGGAAGCCAGATTTTCCTATTGAAGGACTTCTTCCTTGGTAAAGGGCTCTGGTAGCAACATTTCTATTCTCTGAGTTCCACAGACTGAAGAGTGTTGGTTCCAGGATCTTCCTAGAGACATGGGGTCCCATCTTGCACACACTACGTCTCTTAATTGCAGCATTCAGTGTCACGCTCTGGATCCAGCAGACTTTGACATGATTCCCAAAGGTCTGCGTGGCCCTTACCCTTACTAGCTGCGTGACTTTGGACAAGCTTGCCTATGTGCCTGAGTTTCCTCTCTGTATAATGGTCCTTACATGACAGAGTTCTTTCAAGGATTAAACAAGGGAATATCCATGGCATTTGGAAGAGTACGTAGCACAGAGTAAGTGCCTGATAAACATTTGCTATTACTCTTATTATTCCTTCCTATTATCAACACCTATTTCATCCCATTTCGTGGCTGTGTATTATTTCAGAGAACTGATGATCTACATCTACCTGTTCTAAATAAAGCGTATTTAATTTTATATATTTTTCTCTTTATAGTCCATCCTGCAAAGAACATCATTTTTGTAGATCTTATCTCCCTCATTATTTAAAAATAATTGCAGGACTTCCCTGGTGGTGCAGTGGTTAAGAATCTACCTGCCAATGCAGGGGACACGGGTTCGATCCCTGGTCTGGGAAGATCCCACATGCTGCGAAGCAACTAAGCCCGTGCGCCACAACTACTGAGCCTGCGCTCTAGAGCCCGTGAGCCACAACTACTGAGCCCGTGTGCCACAACTACTGAAGCCCGTGCACCTAGAGCCCGTGCTCCACAGCAAGAGAAGCCACTGCAATGAGAAGCCTGCGCACTGCAACAAAGAGTAGCCCCCACTCACCACAACTAGAGAAAGCTCGCACGCAGCAACGAAGACCCAACGTGGTCAAAAATAAATAAATAAATAAATAAATAAATAAATAAATAAATAAATAAATAAAATAATTGCAAATGAAAATTAAAATGTCAAAATAGGCATATTTAAAATTATATTTTTAATTATATATTAAAAATATAAATTATAAAATTATATAATGGCAGATTTTCTTCCCAATTTTTTTCCTACTTCCCTAATCTTTGAAGAGAGTACAAGTACCCTGAATCTCCATATATTGGCCAAGAGCAGGTTATAAATTTTCCCACAGTTTTTGTAATCTGATTTGGAAGAACAATTTGCTTTAGTATTCCCACTTATCTGATTATAAATTAATACTAATACCTTTCCAGATGTTTATTAACCATCTGTATCTGTCCTCTTTAACATACCTGTTCATGTCCTCATTCATATTCCGCTGGATTTTTTCCTTTGTCCTATGTATAAGATTCTTTATTCTGGATTTTGTCTTTTTTTGGAATCCGTTTGGTAAATACTTTTGCCCCAGGTTGCTATTTTTTCTGGTAATACCATGTAAGGTATCTTTTTGCCACAGAGGAATTTAAATATTTTATACAACGACTGTGCTAACTGCTGTCTTTGTGTGCCTGGAGCGCTGAGCATCTCAGAGTACCTGCGGCGGTACTCAGGTAGAGGAGAGATTCAGGAAGAGAAGAGATGCAACCCAAGAAAGGGGTCGGGGAGGAGCAGCGCCACCTACTGACTGTGGAAATCATCACTCAAAAGGCCCTCCAGAAAACAACACTACAAGACACAGGTCTCAAATGAACTTTCTTTCTTCTTGTTTATCTTTCACTTAAGCAGACTGCTTAGCATTCCCGACCCTTGGTTTCCTGTGTCAACGTGAGTCGGTGTCTCATATTTCAAGTGTTTAAGAAGAAAATGAGACAAAATCTCCTCATGCAGCTGCTCTAAAGAGTAAATGCAGAAACAGAACACAAGTTACTGGCAAATCTAGTATCACTGGACATTTTAAGCTAAGGTTACATACTACTTTAGTCAAACTGGTTAATACATAAAAGAACAAAAAAGGACCAATAAATAAAATATACACAAGCCATGACTCAGGCCTGGGGAAGACAGAATTCAGCTCTTCCTGTGTGAAAACCTCCAAATATGTTTGTGCAAAGCAAGTTAGGGCTGTGCCATGCTTGTATTTGGATATTCTACCTAGAAAACAGCCAACATGACACATATCAAATGTACTCTTTCTATACTGAGCTCACAGTACAGTAAGGAGAAAAAACTGACAGACTGTTTTCAGAACTGATTTGGGGGGCGAAGGTTTAATGTAGGAAAGCTGTCACTGCAGGGTTGCTTAGAACAGTCAAATTCCTAAACCATCTAAATGTCTACAGGTGGGAAGCAGTTATAAATAAAAGGGTACAAAAAAATAAAATAAAAACATACATCAATTCAATGACAAATAAGTTGTATCCATTAAAAAAATGAACGTTATCTAATATTAAAGGAAAGAAGTTACAATTTAAAATTAAATGTACACCATAAATACAAAAGAGTTATGAATGCACATGAGAAAAAGAGTAAGAGAAAATAAAAACAGCTAGTTTGTCAGGAGGGAAGTAGTGAAGTGAGAGAGTTGTTCATTTGTAGTCATTTTTCCACTCTATAAAATAAATAATAATAACATAAAATAAACAATAAAAACAAATGCAATGAAAACTCAAAAAGGACAACCTAAGAGCTGGGAGGAGAACAGGCCCTCCCATGTCTCTTGTTCTGCTTGAGTCATCCCAAGACAAACGTGCAACAGTCTGAGTAATGAGATGGAACTTTAAAAGTGAGAAAGGCGGGCCCTACTCACCTTGAACATGGTCATGTTTCCTCCTGTGTCTGGGGATGGGCACAGTCCTGAGTTACACAGATCCTGGGAGGTCAGAACTGCACCTGGCAAAGTGTCTGGGAAGGCAGAAAAAAGAAATGAAAGAGTGACCTGGGTCGCCGCTCACCCATGCAGATGCTTCTTGTGAATGAGCATGTGAATGTTCACAGCACCATTAGTCATAATAACCTAAATCTGGAAACAACCAAAATGTTGGCCTATGCATGAAAGAACAGACAAATTGTGGCATATCCATACAATGGAATATTATGCACCAATGAAAAGGAATGAAGTCCTGATTATGCTACAATGTGGATGAACCCTTGTAAACGTGTGGGAAAGCAAAAGAAGACTGACACAAAAGTCTACATATTGTATGATTCCATTTATATGAAATGTCCAGAATAGGCAAATCTATGGAGACAGAAAGTAGGTTAGTGGTAGCCTGGGTATCTGGGGAGAGAATGGGGGTTAACTAAGGAATCCAACTGGGGAAATGAAAATGTTCCAAATTATCATGGCAATGGTTGCACCACTCAGCAAAGTTACTAAAAATCATTGATTGGTACATCTCAAGTGGGTGAATTCTATGATATGTACAGTATACCTCAAGCTGGTAAAAATAAATGTTTATTAATCTACATGTCTTTAGAATACTAATTTATGGATCCTGAGTCCATACTAATATTTATATTTAAATGAATAAATAAATAAGTGGGAGAGAAGAAGTTTCTCTTTATAGTAGAATGCCCACTAATAAATGTATCTCCCCATAAGAAAACTTTATTAATTCTGAAAAACAAGAGTAACTTTACAATGGAGAAATCTGACAGACATTACCTTAGCCTAGTAAACAAAGCTGAGTTTACCAATATAGGGACAAACTGATATCCTTTGGCTCCGGCTATGTTGCAGTGACGAGGACACTTCACCACTTCTGTGGAATCCCTGCCAACAATGCGTAATCTGAAGCTAAACATGGAATATATCAGATGAACCTCAAATGGTCCTCCAAAATAACCTGCCTCTAAACTCCCTAAAAGCATCAAGAACAAAAAAGACAAAACCTGTGGAATCATTCCATGTCAAAGAACATTATGAAAAGTATGAGAAAAATTCTGTAAAATGTTTGTAAACAAATATACACCTTAAGGCAAGGCATAAAATTGGACTTTTTTTTAATGATCAAGTGCATGAGCTTTATTATTGTTTTTTAAATTGAGGTATAATTGGCTTATAATATTAATTTCACGTGTACGACATAATCATTCTAGTTTTGTATATGTTGTAAAATGATTACCACAATAAATCTAGTCACCATACATCACCATACATAATTACAAATTTATGTTTTGTGTGTGAGGAGAAATTTTAGGATCTACTCTTCTAGAAACTTTCAAATTGAGCAATACAGTATTATTAACTAGAGTCATAATGATGTACACTATATTTCCATGATTTATTTACCCTATAATTCCAAGTTTGAACCTTTTAACCACTTTCATCCATTTCACCCACCCCCGCCACACCCTGTCTCTGGCAACCACCAATCTGTTCCCTGTATCTGTGAGCTGGGTGTAAAATTGGACTTTGAACTGAGGGGAAAACCAGTTATGAAGACTTCCAGTGAAAAACAGAACAAAATACAGGATGTGGACTATATAACAGTATGTTACTTAATATGCTATCTGGCGTTATCTACTGTTACCTATTAACTATGATTAGGAATAACTTAATAGGTATCTAATATATAAACACTATTCTCTAGTATAATATCTAGTATAGGGGCTTCCCTGGTGGTGCAGTGGTTTAAGAACCCACCTGCCAATGCAGGGGACACGGGTTTGAGCCCTGGTCCGGGAAGATCCCACATGCCGCAGAGCAGCTTAGCCCATGCGTCACAACTACTGAGCCTGCGTTCTAGAGCCTGCGAGCTACAACTACTGAGCCCACGTGCCGCAACTACTGAAGCCACGTGCCTAGAGCCCGTGCCCTGCAATGAGAAGCCACCGCAGTGAGAAGCCCACGCACCGCAACAAAGAGTAGCCCCCGCTTGACGCAACTAAAAGCCCACGTGCAGCAACAAAGACCCAACGCAGCCAAAAATAAATTAATTAATTCATTTTAAAAATATATATAGTATAATAGTCTCGTATTACCAAGTATGTGATGCTAAAATCCTATAGTCAGCCTTTCCTAAATCCCTCTTACCAAGACACCTCCTGATTACTCATGGTATGTGGGCTTCCTTCATGCAGAAAGCTAAGATGAGCTGTCAGTGAATATAGGTACATTCCTGATGGAGGAACAGAGCAGATAGGCAAAATGTAATCAATTGGTGAATTTAGGTAACAAGTATAGGAGAGTCCCTTATACTATTTTGCAACTTTGCTATAGGTTTAAAATTATATAAAAATAAAACTTTCTTAAAAATCAGGAAACAGTCACAGGAATAACAATAATAATGAAAATAGTAAGACTGATCATTAAATTACTTGGAAGTTCATTAGTTTATTCTTTCTTGTCAGTGTTTGCCAATTTCCATAGTTAAAACACATAAGGGAAAAATCACTGAGAAAGGTAGGATAAAAAAAAATCTGTAAAATGTTTATAAACAAATACACAAAAAGAATCACTAAACAGAAATACATTAGAAGCTTAACTGTTGCTATCTTTACCCTGGATTAAGAAGTAATTAAAAAATTTTTTTCTCTCAAATTTCTTTAATTTCTGAATGTTCCACAATGATACAGTTCTATGAGAATAAGAAATATTATTTGTAACAAGTGAAACAAAATAGTTGATGATATTTTTTTAAACGCATAGAAAAGTCCAAGCCCATTTTATTTGATTTTAAGGTCCCTCACAATCAAGTCCTGACTAAACTGCTTGATTCCACCTAGTTCCTAAAGCTCAAGGAGAATTACATCCAAAAGATTATTAACTCAAGCTCTGGACTCAGACTGCCTGAATTCCAACCCCAGCTCAGCCTCTTACTTGGTGGGTGACTATGGGCAAATAACTTTCAGCTCCCTAGGTCTCAAGCTCATTTTTCAGAACAGGAAAAAAGCAATATTTCTTCACGAAGCCATGGTGTGACATAATGTATTTATTTGTGTAAAGCCCTCATTACTTAACAGTTAAGGATTAATTATTATCAATACTCATGTCCAATTACACATCCTACACATTCTCTGACTGATGTGAAGATCATTGTAAAACAAAACTGTCAAGTCCCACTCACGTGGAGTTTTGCTATCAGTAGTCACTCCCTCTACCTCCGTGTGGTCCTTTTTGAGAAATCACGCTGGAGAAAGAAAGAATGCTATGAAGTGCCACGATTGAGTCCCCGTCCCCGATAAAAGTTAAAGCTTCCCCTCCCTCCGAGCAATCTAGAAGCAATCCCGAGCAATCCGGAACCTTCCCCTCCAAAAAAGTCAGAAGGGGTCCGGGATTATCCAGCGTCACGCAGAGATAGAGAGAAGGGCAAGGGTCCTTGAAGCTGGATTTCTGACCCTAACCTGGGGACCTGACCTCTCCTCGAGAAATTAACACCAAGGAGAGATCACCATTCACTACGTGCCAGGAACTAAGACTTCTATTTGTACCACCTTTTTCAATTCCCAAAACAATTCTACTAGGAAGGGCCTAATAGTTTAAAGAAAAGCAACGGGAGGCACGGGAAGATTAACTCCCCACGCGAGTAAGTGCAAGCGCACGTGGAAGGTGGAGGGAGGCGGACTGGGCGAGGTGAGAGCCGCGGAAACTCCCAATCCAGGGGATACGCGAGCGGAGCCAGTCCCCTCTTGGGGTTTCGAGAACGCCCCAAACGCACAGAGGCTCCACCGAGGGGCACGCACACGGCCGCCCTCGCCCCTCCGCACCTGCGTTCTCCGCCGAGGATTCTTTTCCCTTAAATCGATTGCCAGGTGGTTGCGCGACCCAAGCAGAGACCCAGGAAGCTCGCAAGGGCCAGCGAGACGCGGAACAGACGCATGAGCCCACAGAAAACACACCTGCAACCCGCCCACTCCGGGAACGGAAGTGCCTACGAGGCCACCGGGCTTCTGGACTACACTTCCCAGAATTCGTCAGATCCGCCTTCCTGAGCGGAAGTGCAAGCGACTACACAGAGTGCCTGGACTACATTTCCCAGAATGCCGAGGAAAACAATCCAGAGTCTCACTTTCCAGGAAGACTACGGGAAGCTCCTTGACTACGGTTCCCAAAATGCCAGAGAGAAAAGAATCCCGCAAGTCCCGACTTCCGGAGTGGTAAAGCGGATTCCTACACTGACAGTCAGCCTTACGTTTCCCCGAGTCCTCCAGCGACAATGTTCCATAGACACGACTTTCTGAAGTCGAAATGCCTCCAATTATGGCAGGAGTATTGTTGGAAAGGGAACAAGTGAGGAGATGCAATCTTCAAGAAATTAACAGGGTGGGGGACTTCCTTGGCCGTCCAGTGGCTAGGACTGGACGTTCCCACTCCAGGGCCTTGACAAGGGTTTGATCCCTGGTTGGGAATAAGATCCCGCATGCCGCAGGGCGCAGCCAAAAATTTTTTAAAAATAAAAAAGAAAGAAGTTAAGGGGGGATGACTGTTAGGGAACACTAGATGATTGAAAGTAGTTTAATTTGAATATAATCTGACAATATGAGGCTAAAACTGAGAGGTCAAAGAATAGGTGAGGTAGATTGATTTGGGAGGGGCCAGGAGGAGCAAAGAAGGTACCAGACCCTGTGGTACCACTGGTTTGGCAGGAAAAACAACTTGAGAGGGCCAAAGTGGAAGCTTGTCCTCATGGAAAAGTGCTCTTCCCTCATTTAAACTTTTCATTGAAGTTATGATCGCTACTTTGGAGGCGAAAACACCAAATTTCAGAGAAGTTAAGAAACTGTCCGCTATCTCAAAGCAAGCATAATGAAGGCTGAAGAGCTTGGCACTGGAGTCATTCTGAGTCCTAAAGCCAAAATGCCAGAGCACTGAGGAGGATTCTATTGGTGAAGGAGGATGTTTTATATTGAGATTTTTCCTTTATATAGTCTGGTTAAAATATCTTTATTATAGTTAACAATTTACAAACACATATGTTGGGACTTCCCTGGTGGTGCAGTGGTTAAGAATCCGCCTGCCAATGCAGGGGACACAGGTCCGAGCCCTGGTCCCGGAAGATCCCACATGCTATGGAGCAACTAAGCCCGTGCGCCACAACTACTGAAGCCGGTGCACCTAGAGCCCGTGCTCAGCAACAAGAGAAGCCACCGCAATGAGGAGCCCGTGCACTGAAATGAAGAGTAGCCCCCGCTCGATGCAACTAGAGAAAGCCTGTGCACAGCAACGAAGACCCAACGCAGCCAAAGATAAATAAAATAAATTTAAATAAAAATAAAAACACATACGTTATTGGAAGCTAATTAAAAATAGTATAAAGCAAAATGGGGGAGAAGGGGATGCATTAGACTCCTTCCCCTTGAAGATAACCAGATTTTTTTCTCTCCATAAACATGTCAATACATATGCCTATCAACATACATCTTCGTTTTTTAAAATGAAATCTTGTGTTCTGTTATCTATTTTTCTAAACTCAATATAAGCTAGTCATTTTCTAATGTCAGCCACTGAAAATCTAACTCCTTCCAAAAGATGGCTGTATAATGGAGCGTTGAATGTAATGAGAACTAAAAACAAAATACTCCTGACATCTGGAAGCTGGCACGGCACTCACAGGCCAATAGTATTCTCCTTTGGGACATAAATCACAGACTACCATCCTCAAATGAGGTTTCTCTGAAACCACGGTAAAGTGAGACAAAAGGCCACTTCGTAATTTTTAGACAGACAAAAACAAGGTCACTGTGCCACCCACACAATGCCAAACATCCTCCTCTTGGCTAAAAGAGTGATGCTATTTCTTTACCACTTAGAGCTTTATCTTTGTTCTAGTCTGCTCTCCCAAAATATAACATTTATTGAGATACTAAATCTTAAAATCGCTCCTGCTTTCTGGCAGCATCCAATCCGGAGTGAACCCTGCGTCCTTAGGCCCTCTCCCAAAACACTTAAATGAAGCCCAAATCCTGTAATAGATTTTTTTCTGACACCCTCTTACCCTCGTGGCACCTCATGGTTCCCCATGGTGGGCGTAATCTCTCACTGCAACGAATAAACCCGATTTATCAAACCACTGCTGTGTTCCTGGATGAATTAAATATGCATTTTGGCACAGTCCCTGATGAGTACTAGATTTGCCATTATATAGGAAGCTGCAATGAACACGGTTTTATGTTCTTCTGGGAAAGATACTCAGGTAGAGGAGAGATGCAGGAAGATGCCACAGGAAGGGAGTTATTTATCCGTATCTTTGAGATGGACAGTCTTTACCTCAATGGTTAAAGCAGATGTGCTGTGTGTGTTTGACAGGCCATGAGTCAGGCTGCTTTGGCTCACACAGAGTTCAGGCCGAACCACGTATAAGCTAAAATGACTGCCCCATACCTCGATATGTGAACATTTTCTCCATCAAGACTTTTATTCATACCATCCCGTTTAATTCTCAAATCACTGTATTAGGAAGGTAGTGTTAAAAAGGAAAGAACAGGCCCGGTACTTCCCTGGTGGTCCAGTGGTTAAGACTCCGTGCTTCCACTGCAGGGGGCAAGGGTTTGATGTCTGGTTGGGGGGAATTAAGATCCCACATGCCCAGAGGCGGCTAAAAAAAAAAAAAAGGCCCAAAATGGAGTCATTTGCTACACCCCGCCCCATGACAGCAAACCAAGACTTAACTGCAGTTTCCACCTTACATAGAAATATAATGTTAATCAACCAGGCTGGTATTTTATGGCCAGCACTAACAAGGTAATCTATTACAAAGCCCATTTCCATCCCCCAAAGAAGAGGCAATCTTCACGATAAAGCCCTTGCCATTCCCTTCCCCACAAAAAGAAATCCTGACCTAAAAATAATCCTTTCTTTTCTTTTACTAATAATTCCTTTGCCCTACTCTTCTGCCTGAAAAAAAAAAACTTTCCATTTTGTACAACCCTTCTATTTACTAAATGGGATGTTGCCCAATTCACCAACTGTTACATAAAGCCAATTAGATCTTCAAATTTACACAGTTGAATTTTGTTTGATTTTGCCTTTTTTGTTTTGTTTTTGGCCCCACCATGCGGCTTGTGGGATCTTACCTCGCCCACCAGGGAATGAACCCCGGCCCTCGACAGTGAAAGCGCGGAGTCCTAACCACTGGACCTTCGGAGTATTCCCTGAATTTTGTTTTTTAAGAGTAGTAATGTCATCCCAATTTTACAAGAAACCATCAGACACAGAAATTTAAGTAATTCACCCAATGTTCTACTGCGGGAAATGACAGAGCAGGGTATTAGGTGCACGGCCTAGGGGATGGGTCCTCAAGGGAAGAGTCCTGGAGACCCTCCAACCAGGCCAGGAACGATCCCATCCACCGCACCAAACGCAGAGGACTCCGCCCAAAGGAGCCACCGCCCACGCCCCAGCCTTCAAACCATTGCTCTCTGAAGCAGCTCTTTCCCCCAAATTGATGGCTGGGTTGGACAGGTTCCCAGGGAAATTCCCACGGGTCGCAAAACGCGGAAACAACTCACCAGCGAGAGGGAAGAGATGGAGACTACCTGACCGCCCAGAGCGGCAGGGCCTGAAACCCCGCCCCCAGGCTGCGCTGGGGATACACTTCCCACAATTCCCCTGTCCCAGCGACGCCTGTGCGGAAGCGTCCGAGTCCGAGTCTCTACGGAACTTGTAGACTACACTTCCCAGAAAGCCAGAGGAGAACACAGCCCGAGTTCCCACCCTCTTCCGCCGGAAGTACTTGAGCCACTTCGGAGCTGTTGGACTACAGTTCCCACAAGTCCCTTGGGGACAAAGTTCATATTGCCGAGTTCCTGGGCAGTAAGGTGGTTTCCTACTGGGGGCTAGTGTTACCCTCACCTGAATCCGTGAGCGAAAACTATTGTATGTTGTTTAAACTGCTGTTCGTTTTGTCTCTGTTAGAACAGCAAACCTAGATAATATATCATTGGAAAGTTTAGTTCAAACTCCAGTGGTGAACTTCAGATCCTCTGAAGAATGCACAAGATGAAGGCTCAAGAAGCTGCGCATTTGGAGATCTACATTGCAGAACTGTTGATAAAATATTTTAATTTAAAACTGTATTACAAGGAGTTCCCTGGTGGGCTAGTGGTTAGAATTCTGGCCTTTCACTGCTGTGGCTGGGGTTCAATCCCTGGTCGAGGAACAGAGATCCCGCAAGCCATGCGGTGCGGCAAAAAAAAAACAAAACAAAACAGGAAAACTGTATTACAACCTTCATGGGCCCAAGAGAGGCAGAGTAATTTGACTGATTCTTTATTGTGTCTCCTACATGAGTCTGAGTCACCCAAAATCAGTGAGCTCCATTCTGGCAGCGCACTATCAGGCCATGGCCTGCAACATTTGGTTGCAACAATTCATTTACAATAGTCTTTTAAAAATCTATCGACAAAAGTCACCAAAAAAATCATTTCAATTTGAATGGGGGCCACCCCAACAGCAGGCCCACATAAAAAAAACATCCAACAAGCGATGCCACATCTGCCTGGTGACCCCTTTATGGTGGAAGTCCTAGTAACTGTCTTGTGCCCCTTGGAGTCTTTGGACCACACATGATAGCCAACAACTCCCTATGTGCTTCAGATACAAACTACCCTCAGCGGCTGAGGTAGATTTCTCTTAAAAGACAAATCTTAGTGCTGATTGGGCCCTCCTTGAGAAAAAAAGCCATCATAGGCCCTGAGCCCATGACCCTTTAGTGCAACTGCCTATTTTACCATAGGTTATGGAAACAACACCCCACAGGAACAGGCAGTGAAGCCTCCTTATTAAATGGAAATGGTACCTACAGGATACAGCTTGAACCCTCAGGCATATCCAAACTACAGGCGAATGTGGCTTTTCCCACCCTCTGTCCTTTGCCCAAGTCCACAAATCCAGGAGAGGCTGCCCCCTCCTGGCCCCACTGGCCATCCGTGGGGCCTTTTTGGATAAACCAAGTCCCAGCGGAAAGGGAGTCCATTTATTTCAGACAGCAGCACCCCATCATTCATGATGGAGCCCAATGGAGAGTTACCACATTCCATCCCACGACTGGGACATCCTAAATAAAGGATGACAAAATTCACATAGCTAATTGTAGTCACTTTGGCACTGGAGGACACCATCAAAAAATTATGTCATTTTTTTCATATTTTTACCGACTCCTAGACTGTTTCATTCAGTTGATGGGCTCAAAATAGATTTCACATTCAGGCTTATCCCCTATGACAGGGCCTTCCACATTGGCAATATATTACTTCTCAGACCTCATGTATTACAATGAAAATTTCCCATCTCAGCTCCTACCATGACTCCCAGAGGTGGCTCATTTAAATGTCCTATCTGTCCAATTTGCTCCCATTTCTCAAATAAACTCAAGTATTACCCTCATCTTGGGCCCCAGACGCTTATATTTGGGGCCAAAATTCATGGCATCTCCATGTCACTGGCCCTAACCCAAACCCTACCCTCCCAACGTGATTATTGGTGGCACAGCCCATGAAGGTCTATACCAAAGGGTGAATGACCCTTCTCTCACCATCAAATTGATTTTATTGGGCCATTGTGCCAATGTGCTGACACAAATCATTTTGTCCTCACAATGACTGATACGTATACAGGTCTACTCTTGGCTTATCCTTTCCAGGGTGCTAACCTCACCACTATAGCCCTCATTAGAACTTGGTTTCCTCTGGGCCCCCAGATATCATGGACTCTGATCAGGATACACACTTTAGTGCTCATTCAGTTCAGGCACAGACCTTACAAGAAAGCAACACTTGCAACTTTCATTTGTCCTATCATCTACAGATAAACAATGATCTACTGAAGGATGCCCTATTGAAATTACAAAATGGATAATGGCTTCCAAATGACTCTTTTGCACACTGCCTTATTTACCCTGAACTTTCAATCTGTAGGCCTCAAGACACCCTGTCAAAATGCAATTAAGGGACCCATCCCCTCCTCTTTCTAGTCTCTCTAAAATACCCAGACAGAACTCCCTTTCCCAATTAATGACACCTCTCCGCTCACCTAATCTAAAATAAAGAGGAGAACTGAAAAGATTCTGGCAAAGTGTGTGCCAGATTGGCACTCAGTTCTAAGGCAGGTAATAGAATGAGACCCATTGAGAATTGAGGACCCATGACCCCCCAAAAGGCTATTCTATGGTCTACAAGAAAGCCCTCTGCCAAACCTTCTGTCCTTCCCCAACAGAGTTTTTTGAAAATATTTATTTGGTTGTGTCGGGTCTTAGTTGCAGCTCACAGGCTCCTTAGTGGCAGCTTGCCGGCTTCATAGTTGTGGCATGTGGGCTCCTTAGTTGCTGCTTGAGGGCTCCTTAGTTGTGGCTCGCCAGCTCCTTAGTTGTGGCATGCAAACTCTTAGAGCCCACAAGCCACAACTAGTGAGCCCGCACGCCACAACTACTGAAGCCCGCGTGACTAGAGCCTATGCTCCACAACGAGACACCACTGCAATGAGAAGCCCGCGCACCGCAACAAAGACCCAATACAGCCAAAAATAAATAAATAAAAATAAAGTTATGAAAAAAAGTAGAAAGGCGGGGCTGGTGGAACTGTTAAATGTCTTGATTGTGGTGATGTAATATGATAGTAAGCATTTGCCAAAACACAGAATGATCCACCAGTCTATTTTACTGTATATAAATTATTCCTTAATAATAAAAGAACATGAGCATATAGGATCCTCATAGATGTCTTTTATCTCACTGAAGAATTTTTATCATGGATACTGAGTTCTGTCAATTGCCTTCTGTGAACCTAGGATGATCATATATTTGATGAAAAGAATCCAGACATAGAGTACATACCGAACACATAGGAAGCTCAAGGACAGACCTAATTTAATACACAGTATAGAAATCATAATACTTGTTGCCCCTGGAGGTGGGAATGACAAGAATAGTACACAAGGAAACATTCTGGTTTAATAGAAATATGGTATATATTGATCTTGGTGATGATTACACAAGTAGATACATTTGTCAAAATTCATGAAACTGTAAACTTACTTATGCATGTGGCTGCATGCGAATCACATCTCCATAAAGAACTGTTAGCATAGAAAAGTGCTGGCCACAACCTGGTGAACTGACTTCTGGACCCACTAATGGGTTACAACCTTCAGCTTGATAAGCACTAGTTCACAGGACCTGCAGTGTTGGGGAAATGAGCCCAAATGTCTTATTTAATCCTCCAAGCCTTGAAGAATTCCTCCTACAATTTTATAGAAATTTTTAGAAAGGAACTGAAAGAAAATTTCAAAAGTGACTGTTCTCCTTTTTACTCATTTAACATTACTGGACACCTGCAGTGTGTTAGGCACTGAAGAGGCAGAGTGGACTTGGCCGTCAACAAAGTCCCAGTCCTCCAAGAGCTTCTATTCTGGTGGAAGAGACTTGGGCATTTCCGTCTTAGTACTTTTGGTTACCTTCAGCTCAGACTCATCCTTCTTAAGCCTCTCTTCTCTGTCGTATCTGCTAAATGTCAAGGTTCTGAATGAAGTTCTTATGTCTCCACTCTTATGAGCCTTCTCTGTGTGGTCGCCCAACCACACAGACATGTCGAGCTCTGGCAGAAATACTCTTTTATCAAACAGATGTTTTGTCTTCTATGACAGGACTATTTCAGCACCCGTTTGAGGTATTAAACCGTGTAATTTTATAGAGCTTCTTTGCTGTATGTATTCTCTGATGAGGGACAGTCCTTGTCACCCTCATCCCCAGCATGGACTCGCTGATGAATTATAAGACTTGAGCTCCAACTGAAGCCTTTCCCACACTCCTCACATTTGTATGGTTTTTCCCCAGTGTGGACTCTCTGATGGGCTTGAAGGTATGAGCTCCAACTGAAGACCTTACCACATTCCTCACACTTATATGGTTTCTCTCCAGTGTGGACCCTCTGGTGGGCTTGAAGGTATGATCTCTGCCTGAAGCGCTTACCACACACATCGCATCGGTATGGCTTCTCTCCTGTGTGGACTCCACGGTGAGCCAGAAAATTTGAGGCCCGACAGAAGCCCTTCCCACACTCCTCACACTGGTAGGGTTTCTCTCCAGTGTGACACCTCTGATGGGCCTGAAGCTGTGAGCCCACACTGAAGCCTTTCCCACACTCTGCACACTGGTATGGTTTCTCGCCGGTATGGACTCTTTGATGCACTTGAAGGCTTGAGAACTGACTGAAGGCCTTCCCGCACTTCTCACATTTATAGGGTTTCTCTCCCGTGTGGATTCGACAATGAACGTTAAGATCTGAACTCCGGCTGAAGCCCTTCCCACATGTACCACATTTGTATGGTTTTTCTCCAGTGTGGCCTCTTTGATGGGCCAGAAGATTTGAGGCCTGACTGAAACCTTTCCCACACTCCTCGCACTTATAAGGTTTTTCTCCTGTATGGACTCTAAAATGAATGTTAAAATCTGAGCTACGACTAAAGCCCTTTCCACATGCATCACACTGATATGGTTTCTCACCACTATGGCCTCTCTGATGGTCCAGAAGATTTGAGGCCCGACAGAAGCCCTTGCCACACTCCTCACATTTGTATGGTTTCTCTCCCGTGTGGCTTATCTGATGGGCTTGAAGGTGGGAACCCACACTGAAGCCTTTCCCACACTCCTCACACTTAAAGGGTTTCTCACCTGTGTGGATTCTACAATGGATGTTCAGGTGTGAGCTGTAACTAAAGCCCTTGCCACAGGCCTCACATTTGTAGGGTTTCTCCCCAGTGTGGATTCGCTGATGAGCCTGTAGGCGTGAACGCCAACTGAAGCCCTTCCCACACTCTTCACATTTATAAGGTTTCTTTCCTGTGTGGGCTCTCTGATGGATGTGAAGATAGGAGCACTGACTGAAGCCCAGTCCACACTCCTCACATTTATAGGGTTTCTCCAACGTGTGGGCTATGGGAGGAGCTTGACAATGTGAGCTTTTCCCGACGTTCCTCCCACACTCCTCAAATCTGTGTGGATCCTCTCCAGTGGGGACTCTCTGATGATGATGAAGATATGACTTCTGACTGAAACCCTTACACGACATATCATGTTTGTTCAATCTTGTTCTACTGTGGACTCTCTGATGGGCCTGAAGACTTGAAAGCCGACGGAAGGCGTTTTCACATTTTTCACACTTGTAGGGCTTCTCTCCTACGTGGGCTGTCTGGTTCATTTGAAGGTGAGAGTCCCGTATGAAACCTTTCTCACACTCCACCCCTCTGTAGGGTTTTTCTCCAGTGTGGTCTCTGCGGTGAACTTGAAGATGTGAAGTCTGATTGAAGTCTTTACCAAACTCCTCATCTTTATTGAGTGTGCCACCTTGTTTTTCCATCTGAGAGCCAGTTCCTTGAATATTTCCCATGGAATCTTGACACCCAGTTAATTCCTTTGTAACCTGTTGCCAGATTTGTGAGCAGAAAAGCTCTTCATGTGGCAGATACCTTAATCCAACTTCTTGAAGAGTCTCCATGCCATTTAGATTCTTGTCTCCTAAATGGATAAAGAGAATTTAGAGATGGGGCATGTGAGTGCTTTGCTCAGAGATGTCAAGGTTGTAAACTTAGGCCCACACCCTAAGGCTTTACTGAACCTTGAAAAGCTTCTGTTTTTCTTTAACATCATGTATCATGTTCTCTGATTTACATGTCTCCAGACACCAAGAGGTGGTCCACCAGGCTGTCATTCACTACACATTAGTGTAATCCATTTAGAATCATAGTAAGTTTCATAGGTGAGATATAAATTAGAAATCTGATGGCTACAGAGCAAAAAAATACCTCCTAGGGAATGTTTACAAAGACAAAGCTGTACCTTACTCAAAGCCTTATCTTCTTTGCTGTAGCAGGTGGCTAATAAACAGCTTCCACATAATTCTGCCTACTGCATGCACATCTGACCAAAATGCTCAAAATGTCTAGTAAGACCCTTAGACAGATTATCAGAGGATGTCCCCAGGCAACACTGAAAAACCTCTGCTTTATTTTAATGGAAGTTTACTCCAATGGAAGGAGACTTTGAGGCAATGAATAAGTTGGAAAGATACATGTCTGGGAGAAATACCTTATCACCTAAGGCCCTAAAGTTCAGAGTAGAAGCAGAGAGTGGTTCTTTGCCTCCTGCTGGGAAATATCCTTCAGGAAGACAAATGGGCTGTAAACTTTACTTTCCCTGGCCACAGAGCCAGGTCTTTCCCAACACTGAAAGGGTTAGCTGGAAAAAAAATCAAAGCCAAGTTTTGGAATTAGTATGTTACTGTAATAACATACATCATTCTAAAACCTCATAACAGTAAAGTTCCTACAACCACCAGGGGTAAAAAAAAAAGAGTGAAAAATTAGAAGGTTATCTTTTACAACAGAGCAAGAACTCGCGAGGAGGAAATAAATAGGGCATAATACAGAGTCTCGAAATCAACATTGGACCGGAAGAGTTACGTTCTCCTTGGAACGCTATTCCACTGATTAGCCATATAGCTTGCTACTAACTTCTTTTCAGGTGTCTTTTCAAATAACACCTTATCATTGAGGCCTCTTTTACCATACAATATCATATAGTAAATTCTCCCTACCCATTCTACATGCCTGGCAATCTCCATTTGCCTTACCCTGTTTTGTTTTTACACAGCACATATTCCTATCTGTCATACTACATACGTCCTTAATCTTTTTCATTTTATGTCATCTCCCACTTGAATGCGATACCCATGAGGACAAGCATTTTGTATTATTCACTGGTTTATCACCACTCCCAGAACCCTGTCTGATACAGTCAGTGTTCAATAAGTACACGTTGACTGGATAAACAGATCCCAGTTTGACATCTCTGTGAGAGTTAGAGCCATGTTACAAAAGTAAAAGAGCTTTTTCAAGTAAGTTACCCGTAACAGGAAAGAAAGTGGAAACAGCCACGTTGTTGGGAAGCTGAAAGGCTTCACTAGATGCAGGGTTAACATACGTGGATGTTGCTGATGAGAAAATCATGATGATCACAAAATCAGGGAATTCCCTGGTGGTCCAGTGGTTAGGACACCACACACTCACTGCCAAGGGCCCAGGCTTGATCCCTGATCGGGGAACTAAGATCTCACAAGCCACGCGGTGTGGCCAAAAAAAAAAAAATCATGGCAAAAATCACTCAGAAGGCCAAAAAAAAAAAAGCACAGGGTATAAAAATGGCCATGGGGCCTATGGATCGCCTGCTTCTGAAATTTTTATACTCTCTTTCTGTATGTGTAAAATTTTTCCTTTTTCAAGTAGGAGTCAATATTTAAACCGCTCCCCCCTACCCCATGGCCAAGGGAAAAAGTTGTTTTTGAAACCAGACTATAAAATTGATAGGCATATGGGATATCATAAGCCACTTTCAATAATGGGATTTTATTCTGAATCAGTAAGAAGCTACAAGAGGTTCTGAGCAGAGAAATGACAAGATTTGAATTTAAAAGAGTCACTCTGAGTGGAGAATTAACTGTGAATGAGCAAAGCAGAAGAGAGAGCATTACAAAGACTGAGGCAGTAATCCACAGTCTAGGTGCTGACTTGGACCAGAGTCACAGCTGTGGAGGCAACAAGAAGCAGGACAGACTCAGGGTCACACGGCTCTCACCCGAGGAGCGATGGCTCTGGGTTGCTATCTTTATCATCCAAAGCTTTTCTTCTCTCTTTAACTGGGATATTACATCTGGTGTGAACGATTGATGCCCTGCAAAAAAGGCAAGGACAAACATTTAAAATCAATATGTTAGAGGCCCAAACTAAGAAAAACTGTGGTTCCCACTGCACTGTCTTCAGGACATCAAAATCAGTGTTTTCCTAACTTTTAATTATGACCCATGGGAGGAAATACATTTTATGCAAAAACCTAGGATAGGCAGACATAAGTATAAATTACAGGAAAACATTATTTTCATCGCACCCTTTTCACCATTTCTCACACTATTCTTGGCAACGGGCCACAGTTTTTACTGCAACGTGCAGTTATTGCCAAGGGCTCTGATATCTTCTACCCTATTTTATTTCGATTCCCTAAAGAGTGTCATGACCTACTAATTGGAGACGACCACAATTTGAAAAGCCAGAAAACATACAGCAGTCATGCAGTCAATTAACAGTTCGTTTACAAACACACTTTGGCCTGGGGAGAAAGACTAGAAAACGCCATCTCTGTGTCTCATGCTGATTAGAAAACCGGAAACCAGTTCAAGAGCTCCAAAGCCCTGCCCATTCAAGGACACGTAAATAAATACCACAGGGGCTGATCCGATGTTCAGTCCCAGAGTGCCCTTCCTCACCCACTGAGACCAGGTTCCGGAAGTTCTCCAGCATCACTTCCTGGTACAGCTGCTTCTGGGCAGAGTCCAGCAGCCCCAGCTCCTCCTCCGTGAAGACCACGGCCACGTCCTTGAAGGTCACCGCCTCCTACGACATCAAACACACTCCACCTGAACCTTGCAACGCAGGTCCCCTGGAGAAAGGGCAGCACTGAGAAAAGTGGGGATGATGTGTACGAAGTGGTTCCAGATTCTGGGACCAGAGTCAATTTTACCATAACATAGTTAAACATTCCCCATAACGCATTTACGTTTTAGATTTTCTTCTTTTCACAATAAATGAGAACAACTTTTTACATAGATTTTTGCTTCCCATCCAATTATTTTCTTAGGATAAGTTCCAAAGAGTAAAAACTGCAATGTCAAAGAATAGGCAGCTTCAAAATAATTATGTACAACAGCAGATTTTCTTTTCAACTTTTCCCCTATTTTATCCTCCTCCAAGAGTATATAAGTATCCCTGATTCTCTAAACCATTCACATTGAATATAACCATATTTTTAAATCCTAGGCAATCTTATCAGTAAAAAACAACTTATTTGGATTACCTGTACTTATTTATAATTAATACGCTCATCATATTTTCACATATTTACTAGCCATCTTCATTTTTTTCTTCAGAACCTTGCCTGTTAATGTTCTTTGCTCATACTCCAATTGGGGTTTTATCTTAGGATTCTGTAAAATTCCTATTGGAGATTTTAAGTTTTTTTTTTTTAGGGTGTGTATTATAAATATTTTCACCCACATTCTGCTATTGTTCTTGAACAGCTTTGGGTACAGCATGCTTTAGCATCCTTGGCACTCCTGACATTTGAGGACAGATGACTCTTTGTTGGGGGTGGGGCAGGGGGCTGCTGAGTTCACTGTAGGATGTTTAGCAGCATCCCTGGCTTCTACACACTAGATATCAGTAGCACTCCCAAGCTGTGACACTAAAAATGTTTCCAGATGTTACCTGAGGGTAAGATCGCCCATAATTAAGAATCACTCGTATACAGCATTGTTTTAACTTTTCGTACAAAGACTGTGTTCAGTGCCAGAGCCCTGCACATCCAGTGCCCTATATGAGCAACAGAGGTCATGGAGAAGAAGGGGCCACTGAGAGTGATCTATGGTAGGGACAGTATCATCTATGGAGTCTTCCACCCACCAGGACAACTAGGCACCCCACAGAATAGGTTAAGTCCCAGGTGGAGAATTCTTTTCCCTTGTCTCTCTTTATCCAAGTAAAAATCCTAGGAGTCTTTTTTGGATCGGTTGGATCTTTGTTTTCCTATGTGAACTTGAGCAGTTTTCATAAATTCTACAATCCTGTTTCTTTGTCATTAAAATGCAGAGGAGACCAAGTTCGGCCTCATAAGGTTGGTCTGAGACTAAATGCAGTTAAGAAATGAAGTCTCTGTACAGGTCCTTTTGTACTTTTAAAATTAAGTATATTAGTACTTTGAAAAAATTCATTAATATGTTAATAAAAAATATAAATCAATAAATAAAACATGCACATGATATGATTCAGACATGGGTAAGAAACAATCTAGCTTTCTTACATGAAAATATCTAATAATATTTTCTCTGTATGAAGCGTTAGTTAGATCCTGGTACACTCTGCCATTTTGGAATATTCTACATACAAAATACCCGAGGTACTGCATAGCAAATGTACTTTGTCAATTTAGAGTACCTAGAACATTAAGACCAAAGAATGGCAAATTCTTCCAAATTCCCTTTTGAGGAAATTGGTTGTATTAGGAAAACTGTTATTACAGTGTTTTGTTTTGTTTTTTAAATTTATTTTTATTTATTTATTTTTTGCTGTGTTGGGTCTTCGTTGCTGCGTGTGGGCTTTCTCTAGTTGCGGCGAGCAGGGGCTACTCTTTGTTGCGGTGCACGGGCTTCTCACTGCCATGGCTTCTTATTGCGGAGCACAGGCTCTAGGCGCGCGGGCTCCAGTAGTTGTGGCATGCAGGCTCAGCAGTTGTGGCTCACAGGCTCTAGAGCACAGGCTCAGTAGTTGCGGCGCATGGGCTTAGTTGCTCCGCGGCATGTGGGATCTTCCCAGACCAGGGATCGAACCCGTGTCCCCTGCACTGGCAGGTGGATTCTTAACCACTGTGCCACCAGGGAAGCCCCTACAGTGTTCTTTAAAATGGTAAAAATTCTAAACTACCTAAATGTCCATGAATGGGGAAAAGTTATGAGACACACACACCCCGCCACACACACACAATGTACACAAATTCAAGGGAATATGATGTTGCCATTAAAGATGTGGGATATATAATATCAATTAGAAAAGGTATAATTTGAGAGGTTTATACTACAGGAATTAAAAATATACAGTTATGAACACATATGAGGAAAAGAACATGGGAAAATGAAGACAGTTTTGTAAGGGAAACAGTAATAACGTGAGAGATTTTTTTCGTTGCTATTGACTTTTTCTGTTCTACTCTTATTTGTGAAATTACAAAAGGTGATAAAACAACAAAAATAAATCAAACAAAAATAAAAAGTAGAGATCATTCAGCCCTCTTCTTGGGAAGAGTTTCCCAAACGCCTACTGTTCTCTTTAATCTTTCCCAAGAAAGAGAAATAGGATGTGTCTTATCACTGAGAAATGAGGTGACAAGTTAACACCTAGAAGGGCAAGCCCAACTCACCTTGAACTTGGTCATTTTGCCCTCCTCCTTCTGGGGAAGCGCTGAGTCTTGGGTAGGCACAACGGGGGAAGGAGAAAAAAGCCGTCAGAGTCTGGCCAAGGGTGTCACTGACCCACATGGCTGCTTACTGTGAAGCAGCAACAGTGCCGCTTCCTCAGGGTGGCCTGATACGCAAAGCCTGGGCTGGATTCCAGATGCTACTCACCCCTTCAGCCAAGAGCCCCTGGGCAGTGAACGAGCCACCCAACCACACACAGTGGCCCTCATACAAGTTTGTGTAGCTCTCAGGGTATGATTCTGATTCTGGGGAGGGGGGAAATTGAGAGTAAAGTACCCAGGTTAAGAGAGTAATTTCTGGGGCCAAATGTCTAGGTTCATGAAACTGTGACGTATTAGCTGTGAAATCTTAGACAAATTATTAGTATCTCTGTGCTTCAATTCTTCCATCTGTAAAAATAGAGGGATTAACAACGGCTATCTCATAGGATTGTTGTAAGAATTAAATAAGTAGGCAGAAAGTTCAAAGAACACTTTCAGGGCACCTTATTTCTCAGTAGCAGCAGAAAGCAGGTAATATTCAGTAACATAAAACCTGTCCTCACCAATAGCTTCAATGAAGCCTTAAAAGGCTGTTGCTTTGTTGTATGAAAATCACCTTTAACCTCTGCAATATCTGTTATTCTCTCTTGGTTTGTCATATTTAATTTGATGCCTTTGCAGTAATATTTAAGATTACATTGATTATTTTTTTTTCCTGTGTAAAATATACATCACATAAAATTTTCCATTTTAACCATTTTTTAGGTGTAGAGTTCGTTAGGTGCGTTCATATTGTTGTGAATCATCACCACTAACAATCTCCACAACTTTTTCACCATCCCAAACTGAAACTCGGTACCTATTAAACACTAACTCTCCATTCCCCTTCCCCTAGGTCCCGGGTAACCCCTATTCTACTTTCTCTATGAATCTGATATTGTGGATGACGGCTTTTTCAAAGATGTTAAGACCTTGATAATTTGCCTTTGTTAACAGTAGGGCCTTAAAAACACTCTTATCATGGAGATGAAGAAAAATTAATAGAATCTTGTGATTTAACAGTAAGTTAGTCAACATGCCACTTAAATTAACAAGCTAATCATAGTAATGATGAAAACAACAAAAACGGCAGTGTTTAACATTACATAAGCACTAAGTACGTGTTAGGGACCTTGAGAAGCACTTGGCACGCATTGTTCCACTAAGGTACCTCCCACACACCTGTGAAGAAGCTAGGGGTGTACTAGCCGTGTGACTCCAGTCTGATCACCTCCACCTCTGTGCCTCTCCTCAACTATAACAAGGAGAGAAAAAAAAAAGAATGTCAGTCCTAGGGTTACTGTGGTGGATGAATGAGCTAAATGCCCTTGGCATTGTACCTGGCATTTTACCAAGTTCTCAATAAATGATGACGATGACGACTGTTGTTCCCACGTAACAGATGAGGAAGCCGAGGCTTGGTGAGGTCAAGGGGCAGGGGCAGAACCTGAATCCAGCTCTCACAAAGAAGCCAGTCTTCTAGATCTTGTCTCTCTGCTGCTTCTAAAGAAAAAAATAAACAGATGGGAGTCTGAGGTCTCATGCAGAGAGAAACGAGAGCTTGAGAGCTAGGGATAAAAGACTGACATAGAAACAGGGAGAGGACTCTGAAGCCAGAGTATCTGCTTGAAGGAGATGAGAATAGGGTTGGGAAGGATGTAGGCTCTGGAATCAGACCCCCAGTATTTGAATCCTGGCACCTCCAACTTGCTACTACTTAGTCCCAAGGTCTGATCTATAAATTAGGGATGGTTATAATAATAACAATAATTATTATAATTATATAATTATAATACAATATATTATAATTATATATTATATAGATATATAGTATAATATGTTTATATAATAATATAATGATATATAATATAGTAATATAATTATAATAATACCAACCTCATAGGAAGGTTAGTCAGTCTAAGTGACTCTACATAAAACATGTGGAACAGTATCTGGCAGCTTAAACATTCACTAGGGCTGCTTTACATGAAATAGTCAAGGAAGCTCTTCCTTGGGGTGGCTGCAACCGCACACGGCTTGATGAGCAGACATGGGCAGGATTCCAGACGCCACTTACGCCTTCAACCGAGAGCCCCGGTGCAGTGAACGACCCGCCCAACCACACACAGTGGCCCTAATACAAGTTCTTGTAGCTGTCAGAGTATGATTCTAATTCTGGGGAGTGTGCAAATTAAAAGTAAAATATCCAGATTAAGAGATTAGTATTAGTTAATTATTGGTTCATTAATTACTTACTAGTTTATTATTATTAGCTAGTCCTACTCCAGATAGAAGAACCCTGTATGGAAAAGGGCAGTGTAAAACTTTCCAATCTTAGAAGAGATACCCTTGCAGGATTTGGAATTCACCATGTTCTGACTCTATATTTGTCCAGTGACTTCTGCTCAGTAAGAAGTGTTTTACAGGGAGATCTTTCCACTACCTCTGTGGAAAGGGGATCATCAGTAAATCACTGTCTGGTTTGGGATTAATACTAACTCAGCTTTACATCCCAAGCACCTAAAGCAGTGCCTGTAACACAGTGATCACTTCGCAGTCAGTGTCAATGTCAGTGTCCTGACACATGAGCAACCCCATACAGGTTCATTCCAGCAGAGGCACATAAAAAGACTAGACTAGTTGGTCAAAGTTCTCTTTGAGAGGCAAAATTCTGAGGCTGGTCCCACTTGGGAGGATTTGGAGAGCGGGGGTTTTATTTCCAAGTTTTTCTTCTAGGTCTTCCACAATATTTGCAAGATCAAGGTCATCTTTGGAAGGAAAAGGGCCTCTGGATTTTTAATACTATCTTAGGAAGGTGCTTCCCACTCTTCAAAGTCAATGTCTAAAGAGACTCCTGTTACAAAATCCACAGAGTGTGTCCATCAAAACACTGAGAATGACAACTATTTAACTGCCTGCATGATTAGCACTAGACAGGATAACTTGTTAACTCTTCATTAAAAAATGAGTGTATTAATTCAATGAACATTTATGGAAATCAGACTAAAAGATACGACTACTCAAGTTCACAGTCTAGTGATTAGGAAACCAGCAATCACCCTGCACATCACTAAGTACCAGGGTAGTGAACTGGGTACTTTAGAAGCACAAGTTATGGGCCTTGGGGTCCACACTTGCTTGGAGCCGGTTCTACATCAATGTGGCTTGATCTGAGCCCCGGAGGATGACTAAGTTCTATTAGCCAGAGAGAAGCAGAATCTCTGAAAAACCTCAAGAGAACAGATGTTACAACTGTAAGTGAACACAAACAAGAGGCAGAAAAAGCTGGGCAGGAAGGCATGATTCAAACCATAATGACGGGGGTCCCAGTTTACCGGCAAGTCAGCAGGAAAGCAGCAAAGGAAGGGAGAGTCAGAAGATTCCTTTGGTGTTGGAAACAGATCACTCTCCCAGCAGATGGGAGATCTGAGGGGGAAGGCGCTGGAGCCAGAGAGACTGTTACCAGGGCCACACCAAGAATCACGTCCTTCTTTATTTGAATGTCACCTCCTCAGACAGTTCCTCCCTACAGAGAATTTCAATCTCCTGATGACATCCCAACACTTCTGACCCCCCATCCCTGCTTAATTCTTTTCTCTTTAGCACGTATCACTCTTTAACATCCTACTAGGTATTTTGCTCATTTATATTCATCACATCCGTCCCGCAGGGAGTTTTGTTTCTTGCTGTGTCCCCAACATCTAGGATGCTGCCGCAGGCGCTTGCCAGGAACTCAACAAAGATTCACAGAATGACTGCTGGAACGAAGAACTGAAAGACGCACCGTGTAGATCAGGGCCTCGTGATTTATCTCCCGAATCATTCATCCAAAATATAATTACTGAGAGCCTGCTCTGTGCCAGCCAAGGAACCTAGATGTGAAAGATAACAGCAGTGAACAAAGCAGGCAAAGACCTTGATCTCATGGACCTGATAGTATAATGGGGTACAAGGGCAGTAACACACTGATAATATAGTAAGAGATGCTTTTAAGAAGAATAAGGCAGGGTAGAGGTATAGGAAGAGATGGAAGGAGAGGCTGGTACAGAATAAGTTTTTGTCATGGAAGGCTTCTCTCACATTTGAGCAGAGACCTGAACTAAGGCAGACAGAGCCATGCAGGTAGCAGATATCTGAAGGACGAGTAATTTAGCCAGAGGGAAACAGAAAATATTTTTTGTTAAAAAGTCCTGAGTCAGTTCTCACTACCAGTGCGTCTCAAATTTTAATGTTCCATGAATCAACCAGGGACCCTGCCAAGATAGAGGGTCCTCTGTCTCACCCCCAGAAATTCTAAATCAGGAGATCAAGGATGGGGACGAAGAATCTACATTTCTACTAAGATGCCAGGTGATGATACTGTTGGTCCCTGGATCACAATTTGAGTAGCATCACTCAAAAACTCTTGGGACTTCCCTGGTGGCGCAGTGGTTAAGAATCCACCTGCCAATGCAGGGGACACGGGTTCGAGCCCTGGTCCAGGAAGATCCCACATGTCGAGAAGCAACTAAGCCCGTGTGCCACAACTACTGAGCCTGCGCTCTAGAGCCCACAAGCCACAACTACTAAGCCTGCGTGCCACAACTACTGAGCCCACGTGCCTAGAGCCCATGCTGCACAACACGAGAAGCCACTGCAATGAGAAGCCCGTGCACCGCAACGAAGAGTAGCCCCCGCTCGCCGCAACTAGAGAAAGCCTGCGTGCAGCAACGAAGACCCAACACAGCCAAAAATAAATAAATAAATAAATAAATTCATTAAAAAAAAAAAAAAGCTCAGACCTTATCCAAAACTAATTAAATCAGAATCTGTGGAGGTGGGTTGCTGATAGCTGCATTTTTGCCCCCCTCCCACCATCCCAGGCTATGATTTCATTGTCCAGTCAGGACACTGCACCAGGCAATGAACCCCAGGCAAAATGACACCGAGGCCTATGCCCTTGACCAATATGCAGTGGTTCTCAAACTCTGGTGTGCATCTCTATTTTAAGGCCTAAATTCCAAGCGCTACCAAGACATCTCTGAGCCTCACAGGGCCCAGAAGGCCCAGCCATGAGTTCCTCTGCTCTCTCCAGATACGGCCCTTTCCCCTGGGAAGAGGTGCCCCATCCAGCTAGTTCCCCTATGGATTAACCATGTTTTTAGATTCTGTATTAGCTGTTTGACATCTGTGATTACTAACCTCTTCCTAAGTCTGTTGAATCACAAGGCCAGACTGTCGACCACAGTTATTTACACATTCCCTGCAAGCCAGTTTTCGAGGGCATAAGAGGGTCATAATATAATCCGCCCAATCACTGCCCTCTGACCTGCCTGTTCTCACTTAGTGCCCAACAGGGGATGTCTCCACCTAGTTCCTTCCCGCCACTGTATTCACAAAGGCACGGTCCTCTCTCCCTGCTCCCCGACCCCTGCATGTGACAGGATTCGTGTGGCCCTCGGTGGCATGCTGTGTCTCTTGTTCCTGGGGGACTTGTAAGTACTAAAACCTTTCTTTCTCAATCACCTCTCCACGTTGTATTCGGTCACCTTTATAAATGAAGACCTGACACAATTCACTCCATCAGCTGGACCAGCCTCACCCACTGAGTCCTCAGCCTAACAGGTTTCATCTCTGTGCCAGCTGCGAAATTGTTCAAAGAAGCCTATCACGTCCTCCTGCCGGAAGCAAGGTCACCCTACCCTCTGTTCACTACCGAGCCTGCCTCCCAGAGCCCCCGCTGCTTCATTCTAGTCCCGAGTGCAGCCCTGGGTGGCCCGGCACAGCAGGCAGCGTCCTCCTCCCGCAGGCTGTATGTGACAAATAAACTGCTGCCAATCGCAGCTGGCTGGTGTGGCCATCTCATACTGTTTAGGACAAGGATTTCTCCTTCCTAAACCAGGTGAAAAGGAAGTGACTGAACAGCATCAGAATCATCCACAGAGCTAAGAAAGAACACAGAAGCCTAGACTCATTGAAATAGTAAAAGGACTGGGTCTTTAGAGTTTTTACCAGGTTCCCCAGGTGATTCTAATATGACCAAAGTCTGGGAACCACTGCACTATTCTATGCTGCCTCTCAAGGAGTTATCCGAGCTGCCCAAGAATAGCCGGGAAGCCCAGGGTAGGGCTAGGCCTGGTACTCAGGCCTCCTGATGACCAGCTCCCTGCTCCTCTCCATTGTAAGATGCCCTTGGAGGTCTAAGAGGCAAGAGTAACTTGTAAATGCCCCCTGGACGCAAATCCTCAGAGGGAAAAGGGAGGCTTCCATTTAAAGCAGTACTGTCCAACAGAAATATAATGCAAGCTACGTGGGTAATTTAAATGTTTCTAGCAGCTACATTAAAAAATGTAAAAAGAAGTGAGCTTAATTTTAACAATATATTTTATTTAACCCAACATATCCAAAATATTACTACTTCAACCTGCAATCAATATAAAAATTATTGAGATCTTTTACATTCCTTTTCAGTGCTTGAAATCCCTTGTGTGTCTGACACTTACAGTACATCTCAGCACCAGCCACATCTCAAGAGCTCAATGGTCTCATGTGGCCAATGGCTACGATACTGGCTGGTGCAGACTTAGACCTTTTTAAAGCAATAGAGACCATATAATCATCCCCCAGGGACTCACTAGGTTCAAAAGACAGCCAATTATGTTAGTTGTAAGTTTCAACAATGGTTATTACTGAAACTATTCATTTTTGTTCAACTGTATGGTAGAATTGAAGTATTAAAAGAATAAGGTAGGGGAAAACAGAATACCCTAAAATATGCTTTGCCCTTTTAATAACTCACTGCATTTTTCATATTGCATACTCCCCTGTAATAAATAAAGGACAACTCTAGTCTGTAATACATAGAGGAGGTACTATGTGCCAGGCACTATTTCAAGCACTTTCCATATCATATCCCCTTTAATCTTCACAAAAACTTTAGGAGGTAGGCATTAATTTTGTAGTAGGTATTAATATTGTGACGTAAGAAAACTTAGGCACAGTCAAGTTAAGTAAGTTGCCCAAGGTCATCCAGTCACAAAGTGCTGGAGCCATGTTTCAAACCCAGCGGCTGAGGTTTGATCCTGGCTCTGCCCCTTGCTGACTGTGCAACCAGGTCATTTATTCAATTGTCTACAACTGTTTCTTCCCTTTATTTATTTATTTGGCCATGCCGCGCAGCTTGCTGGATCTTAGTTCCCCGACCAGGGATCGAACCCACGCCCTCAGCAGTGGAAGTGTGGAGTCCTAACCACTAGACTGCCAGGGAATTCCCTGCTTCTTCCTTTTAAAAATGAGAATAATGATAGCATTGTGATGAAAGAAAAATGAGTCAGTGCACATACAGCATTGGAAATTCACTGAGTCACAAAAGGTGCCCAACAAATGTCAGCTATTCTCATCATCTCCATCATGTTCCCTACATATTAAACAAAAAATTGAACATTAACATCGATTGGAAAACAAACTTATGGTTACCAAAGGGGAAGGGGGGGAAAAATTAGGAGCTTGGGATAAATATATTCATGCTGCTATGTATAAAATATATCACCAAGAAGGACCTACTGTACAGCTCAGGGAACTATACTCAGTTTCTAGTAATAACCTATAATGGAGAAGAATATGAAAAAGAATATATACATATATGTATAACTGAATAACCTTGTTGTACACCAGAAACTAACACAACATTGTATATCAACTATACTACAATTTAAAAAAGAAAAAAAAAAGGATGGATTCTTTTTAAATGTATATATACACACATGTATAACTGAATCACTGTGCTGTACACCTGAAACTAACACGACACTGTAAATCGACTATACTTCAATTTTTTATAAGAATTCATTTGTTTCCAAGGAAATTTGTTTTAGAGCATGACGATACTAGGCATGATCATACATTAACTTTTGAACGCTCCAAAAAAGTTGGTGGATTCTACATCTCCCCAAAAGTAAGTGAGGTATCAGACAAGGCATATGGTTATAGACTGTCGTTCTATTTTTGTTCTCTAATCACAGGCTGTGTAGCCCTTTTGGGCAGCTGCATGAATCACACTTACTGAACAACTCCTCTCTGCCGACCCCGTGCTGGGCACTCCGAGAAGAATATGACCAGATCCATGAATCAGAGGACCCTGTAGCCTAACAGGAGAGAGAGATGAAACTGAGAGTTACATGCCCTATGGCAAGTGAAACTCCAAAGGAGCAAAGGAAATTCATCATTTTCCTTCCATAACTGCAACTCTTTCTAACTTTTTCATATAAATAACATTCTCCTAGTTGCCATGTGTGAAAATCTTAGAGTTGCTGTTAATACCTGTTATGGGCTGAATTGTGACCCCCCCCTCCAGCCCCAAACTCATACATTAAACTCCTAATCTCCAGGACCTCAGAATGTGATTGTATTTGGAGATGGGCATTTAAAGAGGTGACTAAGTTAAAATGAGGTCATTAGGGTGGGCCCTAAATCAATCTGACTGGTGTCCTTCTAAGAGGAAATTCGGACACAAACAGGGACAGCAGGGGCATGCACACACACACAAAGGAAAGACCGGGAGGACACAGCAAGAAGGCGGCCATCTACAAGCCAAGGAGAGAGGCCTCAGAAGAAACGAAACCTGCTGATACCTTGATCTTGGACTCCCAGCTCCAGAACTGTAAGAAAATTAATTTCTGTTGTTTAAGCCACCCAGGCTGTAATAGCTTGTTCCAGCAGCCTTAGCAAACTAATACAATCTCCCCTCCCTTGGTCTTTGTACATAAATAACTTATAATAATTAATTTTTAAGTTCTACTAACTCAACATCTGGGTTTGCTTTAAAATACTCAATGGGAAAAATGTGTGCATGGGGAGAGGGCGATGCAACAAGATTAGTAAGGACTGAAGCAGGGTGACTGTTACACAGGAATTCATTACATTGATATTATACTTTGGGTTGTCTGGAAATTTCCAGAATTAAGAGTTAAGGATATGGGGCTTCCCTGGTGGCACAGTGGTTAAGAATCTGCCTGCCAATGCAGGGGACACGGGTTCAAGCCCTGGTCTGTGAGGATCACACATGCCGCGGAGAAACTAAGCCTGTGAGCCACAACTACTGAGTCTGTGCTCTAGAGCCCACGAGCCACAACTACTGAGCCCGTGCGCCACAACTACTGAAGTCCATGTGCCTAGAGCCCGTGCTCTGCAGCAAGAGAAGCCACCACAATGTAAAGCCCGCGAACCGCAACTAGAGAAAGCCTGTGCGCAGCAATGAAGACCCAACACAGCCAAAAATAAATAAATAAAATAAACTTACAAAAATAAAGAGTTAAGGATATGAATAATCTGATAACAATTTTGTATAACATAAATACACACTGAAAACTGATAAACAGAAATGCACTGAAATATTAATAATCATCTATATCCTATATGTCTATGTCCTATATATGCCGTACATATACTATACGTTATAACATATACATCTATATTGGTAATTCTTAATGTTTTTCATTACATCATATCTCTACATTTTCTGAATTCTCTACAATGAATGTGCATTTCTTGTATAATCGGAATATAAACTATAAATATTATTTAAAATAAGATTAAATGAGAATGCTTTCAATTTTTTTTTAATGTATTTACTTTTATTATTTATTTTATTTTTGGCTGCGTTGGGTCTTCGTTGCTGTGCGTGGGCTTTCTCTAGTTGAGGCGAGCGGGGGCTACTCTTCATTGTGGTGTGCGGGCTTCTCATTGCGGTGGCTTCTCCTGTTGCACAGCACGGGCTCTAGGCACGCGGGCTCAGTAGTTGTGGCTCGCGGGCTCTAGAGCGCAGGCTCAGTAGTCGTGGCGCATGGGCTTAGTTGCTCCACGGCATGTGGGATCCTCCCGGACCAGGGCTCAAACCCGTGTCCTCTGCTTTGGTAGGCGGATTCGTAACCACTGCGCCACCAGGGAAGCCCTCACATTTTTATAAAGACACCCAAACTCACTAACCCTGCTTTCAAATCCTCTACAATAAAATTCCAACCTACCTCCACAACTTGATGCCAAATGCCTCCTCTGCAGCCAGTTTCCTATGGTTGAATATTTCGATAGACTGTTTTTCTATTTTGTTTCCTAATTCCAATTTGGGGATTTTAAACTAGGGGACCAAGGATATCCAAAGATATAAGGAACGCAAGTCCTAGACTCAAATCCCACTGCTCTTAAGTAACTTATGCTCTCTCTATCTCCATTTCCTCATCTGAAATAGAGGTAATAAAAGTATTCACTTCATAGGGCCTGGTGAAGGTTAAATGTACTAATTTTTATAAAGCCCTTAGGATGAGACTTAGGACTCAATGTTTAACTATTTTAATTACCACTCATGCCCTGTACACGATCTACATATTTTCACAATTATTTAACAGTAACTGAACGCTTTTGTAGCAGAAATATTTACTAATGAATACCTTCTACCACTGCAACAGAAAAGGAAGATGCTAAGTCCTGCCACGGTGGGGCTCTGCTACCAGAAGCCCTGGGCTCACTCCTCTCTTTTCTACAGCCCCCCTTTTCAGATACCAGGGCAGGAGAAGGAAAGGAGGCTGGGAGACACAACGACTTTGTGGTCCTGGGAAACTACAGCAGGTATCTGTGGGTGACCCACATTTTCTTTAAAAACGGGTCAGAAGTCGTCCAGGCACAGCCTCCTTTCCGGCAGGGATCAGAAAGAAGAGCCAGTGGCATTTCGAGGAGCTTCCACCGAAAGCGATGCTTTTCTGATTATCATATCATTAACATTAACAGCTGACACCTTGCCACACGCCTGATCTGTCCCAAACATTTCTCTTGTATAAGGCAGGTACTCGTAATATCCCTTTTTACAGAAAAGGAAACCAAGGCACAGAAAGATTAAATTCTCATCCAACCTTATGTCGCTAGGAAGTAACAGAGCGTGTGGAAAGAAGGTGCTGGGGGGAGGCGGGTTGGACGGCAAAGAGCCCGGGAGACAAACTGCCGATTTCGGTCCGCCTACAATCCGAGGACTTAAGAACCGCCGCAAACGCAGAGAATCGAGCCAGGGGAAGGAAAGCGGATGCCCCCGCCCCTCCACCCCGCCTTCTGCCGCAGGTCGAGGCTTTTCTGCCCTGTGACCGAGGACCGAGGCCGGCTGATCCCAGGACCAGATCAGAAAAGTTAAAAGAAACCGCAGGCTCCCAAAGATCACTCACCTCCCTGAGAACCGAAGGCCGCAATCGCAATCTCCTGAAGCGGAAATACCTCCGACTACGCGGAACTCCTGGACTACATTTCCCAGCATCCCCGAGAGGAACAAGAGCCGCTGCCCCGCCCCCCGGGGCGAAAGTGCCGACTCCAACATCGACGGCCTGAATCGAATTTCCCAGAATCCACGAAAGGAGCGGCTTCGTATTCTCGCCCTCCGGTATCCGAAATGCCTCCAAACACGCACAGCACTGGATTGTACTCTATTTCCCCAGCGGCGCGATGAACACATCCGCGCTTTCCTGGAGCGGAAGTGCCCCAATCACAGGAAGCGTCGAGACTACACGTCCCAGAATCCTCTGTAGGGCTGAGCTTCCCGCCTGTCTGCAATTTTATTTTTGAATCAGCAGGTGGAGTCTTGGGGCGCTTGTAGAACTTGGCTTGCGTTTTCTTTTTCTCATTGTTCCCTGACAGAAATTGAAAATATAAATGGAAAAGTAAATGGAAAATAATTATAAAGGCGTGCTATGCGTGAGGTAAAAATAGAGATCGTAAAAGGGACGGGCTGAGCTATAATGAACAATCTTCTTTACTACCTGGACCTGAAGTCACCTTTGACCAAGAACCCATAAAAAGGAGGTGCAACCAATGGGAGATGAAAGAGAAGCAGCAAAATTCTCCGCTTTTTCCTTTACTTTGGTTTTCTTGCATTGTTAGGGAATTGGAGAAAATATTACAGTATTTAATACCACCCTACATAATATTTCGGAAAAGTTATTCTTTGAGTTCCAATTAAGAAATCACACCATGTAATTCGTATTCCTTTTTAACGGAAATATAATTGATATATAACATTGTGTAAGTTTAAGGTATACAACATGTTGATTTGATACATTTATTTATTGCAATATGATTACCATCTTAGTGTTAGCTAACACGTCTATCACCTCACCTAATTTTCATGTCTTTTTTGTGGTCAGAATTAGGGTCTAGTCCCTTAGCAACTTTGAAGTTTATAATACAGTAGTATTGACTATAATCACTATGCTGTCCAATAGCTCTCCAGGACTTATCTCCTAGTTCCAAATCTGTACCCTTAAACAACGTATCCCATTTCCCCAACCCCCAACGTGTAATATCCATCATTCTACTCTCTGTATTTATGAGTTCGCCTTAAGATTCAACATATAAGTGATATCATACAGTATCCCTTTGTCTGAATTAATCTCACTTAGCATAATCCCCTCAAGGTCCACCTACGTTGTTGCAAATATCAGCGTTTCCTTCTTTCTCATGGCTGAATAAATTCCATTGTATATATGCCACAACTCCCTTATCCAGTCATCTGTTCACAAACACTCAGGTTGTTTCCATACTGTGAATAATGCTGAAATAAACATGGGAGTGCATATCCCTCTTCAAATTCCTATTTTCATTTACTTTGAATATATACCCAGAAGTAGAATTGCTGTATCATATGGTAATTCTATTTTTAATTTTTCGAGGAAACTCTATACTGTTTTCCATAATGGATACACCAATTTACATTCCCACCAACGGTGTACAAGGGTTCCCTTATCTCCACAACTTCACCAACACTTGTTATCTCTTGTCTTCCTGATGATAGTCATTCTAACAGGTGTGAGGTGATATCTTATTGAGATTTTGATTTGTATTTCCATGCTGATTAGTGATGTTGAGCATCTTTTATGTACCTGTTAGCCATTTGTATTTCTTCTCTGGAAAAATGTCTATTTAATTCTTATGCCCTTTTTAAAAACAATGGACTGTTTGGGTTTTTTGGCTATTGAGTTGTATGAGTTCTTTACATATTTTGGATGTTAACCCCTTATCTGATATATGCTTTGAAAATATTTTCTCCCATTCCATAAGTTGCCTTTTCATTTTTAAAAGTATTTCTTTTCCTGTACAGAAGCTTTTCAGTTTGATGTAGTCCCACTTGTTGATTTTTACTTTTGTTGCTTGTGCTTTTTGTGTCATATCCAAAAAATAATTGCCTGGTCCAATGTCAAAGAATTTTTTCCCTGTGTTCTCTTTTAGAAGTTTTATGGCATCAGGTCTTACATTTAAGTCTTTAATCCATTTCAAGATAACTTTTGTGAGTGGTTTAAGATAGAGGTCAAATTTCATTTTTCTGCATGTGGTTATCCGTTTTTTGAAAAGGCTATAATTTTCCTATTGAGTGTTCTTGACTCCCTTGTCAAGTATTAGTTGACTATATATGCAGGGGCTTATTTCTGGGCTCTTGATTCCGTTCCATTGGTCTATGTGTCTAACTTTATGTCAGGACTACACTGTTTTAATTACTATATCTTTGTAGTATAGTTTGAAATTAGGAAGTGTGATGCTTCTGGCTTTGCTCTTCTTTCTTCTGATAGCTTTGGTTATTAGGGGTCTTTTGTGGTTCCACACAAAGTTTTAGAATTTTTTTTTCTATTTCTGTGAAATATGCCATTGGAATTTTGATGGGGATTACACTGAATCTATAGATGGCTTTGGGTAGTAGGAACATTCTAATGATATTAATTCTTCTGGTCCAAGTACACAGGATATTTTTCTGTTTATTTGTGTCTTCAATTTCTTCCATCAAAGTCTTATCATGTTCAGTATACAAGTCTTTCATCTCCTTATTTAAATTTATTCCTAAGTATTTTATTGTTTTGATGATATTGTGAATGGAATTATTTTATTTCTTTTTTAGACACTTTGTTGTTACTGTATAAAAAAGCAACTGATTTTTGCACGTTAATTTTGTATTGTTCAACTTTACAGAATTCGTTGATCAGTTCTAACAGTTTTGGGGTGTAGTCTTTAGGATTTTCTATATATATAAACGCATATCATCTGCAAACAAAGGCAATTTTATTTCTTCCTCTCTGATTTGGATGCCTTTTAATTTCTTTATATTTTCTGATTGTTCTGCTGGGACTTCCAGTACTATGTTGAGTAGCAGTGGTGAGAGAGGGAACCCTTGTTTTGTTCCTGTTCTTAGAGGAAAAGCTTTCAACGTTTAACCATAGAGTATTATGTTAGCTCTGGGTATGATGTATATGGCTTCTATTATGTTGAGATATGTTCCATCTATACCAATTTGTTGAGTTTTTATCATGAAAGGATGTTGTATTGTCAAATGCTTTTTCTGCATCTCTTCAGATGGTCCTGTGATTTTTATCTTTCATACTGTTAATGTGATGTAATGTGGTACACACTGCATATTTTTACAAAATATTTATTTAGTTTGGCTGTGCCGGGTCTTAGTTGTGGCACACGGGATCTTCGTTGTGGTATGCAGACTTCTTACTTGCGGCATGCATGCGGGATCTAGTTCCCTGACCAGAGATTGAACTCGGGCCCCCTGCATTGGGAGCACAGAGTCCTACCAACTGGACCACCAGGGAAGTCCCCACATTGTGTATGTTCAACCATCCTTGTATCCCAGGGGAAAATCCCACTTGGTCATAGCGTATGATCCTTTTAATATGCCGTTGAATTCAGTTTGCTGATATTTTGTTGAGAATTTTTGCATCTATGTTCATCAAGGATATTGGTCTGTAGTTTTCTTTTCTTGTAGTGTCCTTATCTGGCTTTGGTATCAGGGTATTTCTAGGCTTGTAAAATGAGTTTGGGAGTGATCCTTCCTTTTTAATTTTTGGAAGAGTTTGAGAAATATTGGTGTTCATTCTTCATTAAATGTTTGGTAGAATTCACTAGTGAAACCATCTGGTCCTGAGCTTTTCTGTGTTGGGTGGTTTTTGATTACTGATTCCAACTCCTTACTTGTTAGCAGTCTAATTAGATTTTCTATTCCCTTCTGACTTGGTCTTTGTCGGTTGTGTTTCTAGAAATCTATCCTTTTCTTCTGGGTTATCCAATTTGTTTGCATGTAATTATTCATACTAGTCATTTATGATTCTATGTATTTCTGTGGTATCAGTTGTAAGGTCTCTGCTGTCATTTCTGATTTTATTTATTTGAGTACTTTTTTTTTCTTCATCTAGCAAAAGTTTATCAATTTTATTTATCTTTTAAAAGCAGCTCTTAGCTTCATTGATCTTTTCTATTGTTTTTTCTAGTCTCTATTCCATTTATTTCTGCTCTTTGTTTTTTCCTTCCTTTTGCTAACTTTGGGCTTAGTTTGTTCTTCTTTTTCTAGTTTCTCCTGGTGTAAAGTTCAGTTATTTACTTGAGATCTTTTTATTTTCTTAATATAGGTGTTTATTACTAATAACTTCCCTCATAGAATTGCGTTTGCAGCATCCCTTTAGGTTTTGGCATATTGTGTTTCCATTTTCATTCATTTCAAGATATTTTTTGATTTCCTTTTTAATTTCTTCTTTGATCCAGCAGTTGTTCGAAAGTGTGCTGTTTAATTTCCACATATTTGTAGATTTTCCATCTTTCCTCCTGTTATTGATGTCTAGTTTCATACCATTGTGGTTGGAAGAGATACTTGATATAATTTCACTCATATGATTCAAGTTCAACATTTCCTTGTTGAACTATTCATTCAAACAGAAAATCAACAAGGAAATGTTGAACTTGAATCATACATTAGACCAAATGAACCCAACATACATATATAGAACATTCCACCCAACAGTAACAGAATACACATTATTCTCAAGAGCACACAGAACAGTCTCCAAGATAGATCATATAATAGGCCACAAAGTAAATCTTAGAAAATCTAAGAAGAGTGAAATCATTCATTAACAAATTAGTTTTTTTTTTAATTGGGTCTTTATTTTTCCCCTCAGTCTATATGTCTGAGGAGGAGACCACACACGCAGGGGTCTTTCTTTCAGTATATACATATATATTTTTAAAAACTTTTATTTAAAAAAATATTTATTTATTTATTTATTTATTGGCTGTGCCGGGTCTTTGCTGCTGCGCGCAGGCTTTCTCTAGTTGCGGTGAGCGGGGGCTACATTTCATTGCAGTGTGCGGGCTTCTCTTCTCATTGCGGTGGCTTCTCTTGTTGCGGAGCACAGGCTCTAGGCACACAGGCTTCAGTAGTTGTGAGTCACAGGCCCTAGAACGCAGGCTCAGTATTTGTGGCACACGGGCTTAGTTGCTCCACGGCATGTGAGATCTTCCCAGACCAGGGCTCGAACCTGTGTGCCCTGCATTGGCAGGCGGATTCTTAACCACTTTGCCACCAGGGAAGTCCCTATAGTTATTTTTAATACTCCTGTCCTTTAACCTTTATACTATAGTTAAGTGGTTAACACACTACCATACTACAGTACTAGAGATTCTGAATTTGTACATTTATCTTTGCCAGTGTGTTGTATACTTTCATATTTTCATGTTACTAATTAGCACTGTTTCATTTCAGCTTGAAGAACTCCTTTCAGCATTTTGTGAAGCAGGTCTAGCGGTGATGAATTACCTCCATTTTTGTTTGGGAAAGTATTTCTCCTTCATTTCTGAAAGATAACATTGTCAGAGTATCCTTGGTTTGCAGCTTTTTTCTCTCAGCCTTTCACAGAGGTAAAGTGCCTCTTTATCACATCATATCAAGGATGTACAATCAACAGGATGTATCACTGTTGATGTTGACCTTGACCATCTAGATGAGGTAGGGTTTGTCAGGTTTCTCTATTATAAAATTTCTCTTTTTCCCCCTTTCCATATTGTGCTTTTTGGAAAAAAGTTACTACGCATAGCCCACACTGAGAAAATGAGGAGTTATGGTCCGCCTCCTTGAGGGCAGAGTAGCTACATAAATTATTTAGGAATATTTCATAATTTTAATGCTAGTATAAACAGTGTTTTTTACTTTCAATTTCTGATTGTGTGTTTATTTCTCCTTTCAATTTTTGCTTCATGTGTCTTCGAGCTCTGTTGCTAGGTGCATACATAGGACTGATATGTCTTCTTAGTGAATAGGTCCTCTATAATTGTGTAATATCCCACTTTATCCCTAGTGATTTTCCTTGTTCTAAAGTCTAAGATTGTCTGATATTAATGTAACCACAGCAGTTATATTTTTCCTTTATTTTTTTATTTTTTATTTTTATTTTTTAAAATTTATTTATTTATTTATTTATGGCTGTGTTGGGTCTTCGTTTCTGTGCTAGGGCTTTCTCTAGTTGTGGCAAGTGGGGGCCACTCTTCATCGCGGTGCGCGGGCCTCTCACTATCACGGCCTCTCTTGTTGTGGAGCACAGGCTCCAGACGCGCAGGCTCAGTAATTGTGGCTCACGGGCCCAGTTGCTCTGCGGCATGTGGGATCTTCCCAGACCAGGGCTCGAACCCGTGTCCCCTGCATTGGCAGGCAGATTCTCAACCACTGCACCACCAGGGAAGCCCTATTTTTCCTTTCTAATTGTGATAAAATTTACATAACATAAAATTTACTATTTTACCCATTTTTAAGTGTACCACTCAGTAGTGTTAAGTATATTCACACTGTTGTGTAACCACAACGACTACCCATCTCCAACTTTTTCATCATCCCATACTGAAACTGTACCCATTAAACAATAACTTTCCATTTTCCCTCCCCTAACCTCTGGTAACTGCTGTTCTACTTCTGTATCAATGTATTTGACTATTCTGAGTACGTCGTGTACTTCCACATTCATATTATTAACCAGAATTCAATATTTACTTATAATAAGTTTCTTCTGAGGTAAAACTTACATACAATGAAATGCACAAATCTAAAGTAAACATTTACTAAGTTCTGACTAATGCATTCATTGGTATAAGCCAAATCTCTATCAGGATATAGAACATTACTACCAGCCCACAAAGTTCTCTCATGCCCTTCTAATCAATCCTCACTCCAACTCCACAGGAAGCAACTACTGCTCTCGTTTTCCACCACAGATTACTTTTGCCTGTTTTAGAACATCATAGAAATTGAATCAAAGTGCATACACTCTTTTGATTAATGTATCTTTCACTCAATATATTTTAGATTCATCCATGTTGTTGTATATATATTCTAAGTTCATTCCTTTTTACTGATGAATAGCAGCCCATTGAATGAATAAACCAGTTTGTTTATCCATTCTCTTAAGGATGGACAGCTGTGCTGTTTCCAGGTTTGGGCTATTAGAAATAAAGCAGTGATTGAGCGATCTTGTACAGATCTTTGGGAGAACATATGTTTACTTTCCACTTAAACAAATATTTGACTTGAATTGCTTGGTAAGGGTATGTCTGCATGGTAAATGTTAACAGGGTTAGTTTCATAAGAACATGCCAGACCCTTTTCCAAAATAATTGCAACATTTGACACTCCACCAAAAACATGTGAGATTTATAAATGCTCCAGACAACATTGGTGTTGTCAGTCTTTATAACTTTAGCCATTCTGGTGGGTGTGTAAGGGTATCTCATTGCAATTTTAATTTGGATTTTTCTGGTGGTTAATGAACACCTTTTATGTGTCTATTAGCAATTTGCATATTATTTGGTGCACTCTCTATTGTAATAAATCCATTTTAAAAATATATTTATTTATTTTATTTATTTATTTTTGGCTGCATCAGGTCTTTGTTGCTGCGTGCAGGCTTTCTCTAGTTGTGGCAAGCAGGGGCTACTCTTTATCGCGGTGCATGGGCTTCTCATTGCAGTGGCTTCTCTTATTGTGGAGCACAGGCTCTAGGCGTGCGGGCTTCAGTAGTTGTGGTGCACCGGCTCAGTAGTTGTGACTCGCGGGCTCCAGAGCACAGGCTCAGTAGTTGTGGCGCACAGGCTTAGTTGCTCCTCGGCATGTGGGATCTTCCCAGACCAGGGCTCGAACCTGTGTCCCCTGCACTGGCAGGCAGAGTCTTAACCACTGCACCACCAGGGAAGTCCCTATCATTCTTGATACTGGTAATTTGTGTCTTCTCCTATTTTTCCTTTTTAGTCTGATAAGTTTGTCAATTGTATTGATCTTATCAAAGAACCAGGTTTTGGTTTCATTGATTCTCTCTGTTTTTCTTTTTCTATTTAATAAATTTCATTTTAAAACAGCTTGATTGTAATATTATTAACATACCATACAATTCACCCACTTAAAGTGTACAATAGTTTTTAATATATTTACAGAACTGTGCATCCATCACCACAATCTAACTTTAGAACGTTTTCATCCCCCTCAAAGTCCCAAACTCATTAGCTATCTTCCCACGCCCCCCCCCAACCACAATTCCTGGCCCAAGCAACCAGTAATCTATGTACTATCTCTATAGATTTACACATTCTAGAGGTTTCATATAAATGGAATCACATAATATGTGATTTTTCTGTGATTGGCTTCTTTCACTTAGCATAATGTTTTCAAGGTTTGTCCATGTTATAGCATGTATCAATACTTCATTTCTCTTTTAGTATTGAATAATATTCCATTGTGTGAATACACCACATCAGCTGATGCATATTTGGGTTGTCTCCACTTTGGCTACTATGAATATTGCTGAACATTTGTATCCAGAAGCCTGAATATCATACCTAATGGCAGGCAGTATAGGCACTTTATAATAGAGTATTCCCAATTCCTCCTTCTCATCCCTTATAACAATGCTGTCATTCATTTCACTTATTGGTATGCCATAATTACATTATTGTTATTATTACTTTGAATAAATATAATTTTTATATATAAATTAGATCCATAATAAGAAAAAATAAAAGATTTTATTTTGTCTTCATTTATTCCTTTACTAGTAATCTTCTTTTCTTCATGTATATCTGAATTTCTGACCTATATCATTCTATTTCTCTATGAACAACTTCTTTTAACATTTCTTGAAGGCAGATTTACTGGCAACAAAGTCCCTCAGTTTTTGCTTGTCTGAGGAAGTCTTTATTTCTCTTTAACTTTTGAAGGATAATTTCACTGGATATAGGATTCTAGGTTGGTAGTTTTTTTCCTTCAACACCTTATTTAATTTATTTATTTATTTTGGCCACACCATGTAGCATGTGGGATCTTAGTTCCCTCACCAGAGATTGAACCCAGGCCCCCTGCATTGGGAGCGCAGTCTTAACCACTGGACCACCAGGGAAGTCCCTCCTTCAACACTTTAAATACTTCATTTTCTTCTTGCATGTTTTCTGAAGTCTGATTTAATTTTTATCCTTGTATCTCCATAGGTCAGTTGCTATCTCCACCCTCTAGCTTCTTTTCCAAGAGTTTCTCCTTGTCTTTGGTATTCTGAATCTTGAACATGGTATGTTTAGGTGTCGTTTTTGGTATTTATCCTAAGCTTTCTGGATCTGTGGTTTTGTGTCTATCATTAATTGTGGAAAATTCCTAGCCACTATTAATTCAACATTTTTTCTCCTTTCTCTATCTCTTCTCCCTGTATTCTCATTTACATATGTTACACCTTTTATATTTATCCTCAAGTTTTTTTTTTAATATTCTGTTCCACTTATCTTTTTTTCATTCTTTTTCTTTACATTCCAGTTTAGAAAGTTACTACTGACCTATCTTCAAGCTCATTGATTCTTTCCTTGGCCATGTCCAGTCTACTGGTGATCCCATCAAAAGCATTCTTCATTTCTGTCACAGTGTTTTTCATTTCAGGCATTTCTGGTTTTATTATTATTTTTCTAAGTTGTGGTAAAATACACATTACACTAAATTTACCATTTTTATTTTCTATTTATTTTTTAAAATAAATTTATTTATTTATTTTTGGCTGTGTTGGGTCTTCATTGCTGCACGCTGGCTTTTCTCTAGTTGCAGTGAGCAGGGGCTACTCTTTGTTGCAGTACATGGGCTTCTCACTGCGGTGGCTTCTCTTGTTGTGGAGCATGGGCTCTAGGCATGCGGGCTTCAGTAGTTGTGGCTCGCGGGCTCTAGAGCGCAGGCTCAGTAGTTGTGGCACGTGGGCTTAGTTGCTCCGCGGCATGGGGGATCTTCCCGGACCAGGGCTTGAACCCATGTCCCCTGCATTGGCAGGCAGATTCTCAACCACTGTGCCACCAGGAAAGCCCTCATTTTACCATTTTTAAGTGTACAGTCCAGTAGTGTTATGTACATTCACACTGTTATGCAACCATCACCACCATCCATCTCCAGAACCCTTTTTATGTTGCAAAACTGAGAATACGTCCATTAAATAATAACTTCTCATTCCTCCTTCCCACAGACCTGGAAACCACCACTCTACTTTGTGTCTCTATATATGTGACTACTCTAGGTACCTCATATAAGTGGAATCATACAGTATTCATCTTTTGTGATGGGCTTGTTTCACTTAGTATAATGTCCTCTAGATTCATCCATGTTATAGCATGTGTCAGAATTTCTGTTTTTAAGGCTAAATAATATAATCCATCATATGTATATGTCCCATTTTGTTTTCCTGTTCATCCATCAATGAACACTTGGGTTGCTTCCAGTTTTTGGCTACTGTGAATTATGCGGCTATGAACATGGGTGTCTAGCATTTCCTCTGGAATGTCTCCTAGAGTCTCCATTTCTCTGCTTATATTACTCAACTGTTCTTGCAAAGTTCTCTTGTGGAAGGATTCTTAAAAATGTATGTAACCTCTGTCCTGGAATTCCACTAGGAATTTATTTAGAAGTACATATACCCTTATTTTTAGGAGATGCATACTGAAGTATTTAGTATTTTATTAAAAGTGGAAGGAAATATAATTTTTAAAAATCAATGAGGGGCTTCCCTGGTGGCACAGTGGTTAAGAATCAGCCTGCCAATGCAAGAGACACGGGTTCAAGCCCTGATCTGGGAAGATCCCACATGCCACGGAGCAACTAAGCCCGTGCACCACAACTACTGAGCCTGCACTCTAGAGCCTACGAGCCACAACTACTGAGCCTGTGTGCCACAACTACTGAAGCCTGCGCACCTAGACCCTGTGCTCCACAACAAGAGAAGCCACCACAATGAAAAGCCTGCACACCGCAATGAAGAGTAGCCTCCACTCGCCACAACCAGAGAAAAGCCTGTGCGTAGCAACGAAGACCCAACACAGCCAAAAATAAAATAAAATAAAATAAATAAATTTATTTTTTAAATAAATAAATTTATTTTTTAAATAAATAAATAATCAATGTGAAGAATGGGAACACCAAAGATATAACTATTATCACTGACAATGACCACTCTCCCATTCATAGTTGCCATATTTTAACAGCAATAAGGTCTTACATAGGAAATAGTACTATAATTTTGCATTTCATTGGAATATATATATTTATAAAACAATGTATTAATTACCTATAATTTGAAGTTTGGCAAGTAGCTCTCTGGTGGACAAATTGAATGGTCTTAAGTGTGTCTTCTCTGAGTCAGTTTTCTCTTCAGAGAACGAAGTAACAATGTTGCTTGATGTAGAATTCAGTTCATGACTCCCTGGTCCTTCTTCTCTGACTCTCCAAGTGTAAATAATTAGGTTTTTAGTCCAGGGCTTTCCAAACTTATCCACTAAAAATTCCTTCACAGCACAGAAGAATGAAAGCTTACCTCTGGGAGTCTAACATGGACAAAAAAGTGGCAACCCTTTGCATATACAGCGTATGACTCTGAATTCTTTCTTATTTGAAAAGATATGTTGATTTGGATTCTTCTTGAAAAAAAATCTGTCTGACTGAACATAAAATATCCAAATGATTTGCCAAATAAATAGCAAATCCTTTTACCCAAATCTTAAAGCTATTGCTGCAAAAAGGTGCAACATTTCTCTTTCATTGTTGAGAAGAGTAAGGCGGCCTAGTCACTCACAAACATATACAGTCATAATATCAAAGGGTTGTATATTCATATAATCAAAATCCCACATACCCATCTTGGAGTCATGTAGTTTCTCACTCAATAAGCCTGTTCACAGTGATCCACATTCACAATATCCACAGAATGCACACATAAGAAAAGCAAAAAAGTTAAATAAATTTTCAGTCATACTCACAAGATAAAAACATACAATCTCATAACTAAAGTCATAATCTCACAGGCCTCAAATAGTGCATCATATTATATAATTCCACACACTGTCACAAAAGCACTCAAACTTTTTAATGTTTATTCAAGAAGTCTGAGAAATAAAGTTTTATTAGGAGACTAAAATACGTTCAAACTTCCTTTCAAGCTGCCCAGAGAGCTGGGAAAGGAAATGTTCCACTCTCCACTGGGGCCATGGAGCGCTCACATGAGGGAAGGTCAGAGTTCACCGCAGTTTCACCTAAGGGCAGCGGGTACAGTGCTGTTTTCACAAGTCCCACTGGGGAGTTGGGAGAGGAATAAGGCTGGATTGAAATCTGATTTGATTTGGCTAAGGTGCAGGGCAGCATTATGACCTTTGTGGGCCCCTTCTTCCAAAAAACAGAAAATAAAAATAATAGTATTTTACGATTGTTTAGGTATGGTAATAATAATAAATTGAGTTTCTTTGCATTAAACACTTTCTTTGAACAAAAATTAATGTTTATTTCTGATTTTAAAAGACATTTTTGTAGGCCCCTAAAAGTATTGTGGGCCCTAGGCATTTTGCCTTCTGTGTCTAATGGATGAGTCGGCCCTGCTAGTATGTGTCTTCGGCAAAAGGCAGCCAGACTCGGCCTTTTATGGAAAGAAAGGCAAGTTACTGGGCAGGAGGAATTTCGGGATGGGGATGGAGGAGTGGGGAGGAAGTGTGCTTAACAAGCTTTATAATATCTCAAAATCTGAAACACAAACCATTTTCACATCCACACTCTACGAAACAAACCAAACAGAAACAATCCCATACATGGTTACAGACACACAATGGGTCCCACAACATCATACAGCATGAAAACGCGAACACACCTACACACGCCCAGGCGTTCTTTCTTTAAAACAAATGCATACTTAATGCCAGCTGTGCTCCTGGCGCTACTCCAGGTGACGATGCTACCTGGGCGGACGGTGAAAGACTAAGGTCCTGTCCTCACAGCTCACACCTAGGTAACCACCGTACCCAAGAGCCCACCACCTACTCCTCCTCCTCCTGCAGCACGCAGGCTTGAGGCTCTGAAGTCCCCAGGCGCCTACTCGGCCTGCTACAGCCTGGACTCATATTCCACTCGCCTTTTCCACGTACGCAGGTCTACCTGAAGCCACAGCCCTCCCGAGGTCGGGTCTACCTCCGCCGCGCGCCGACAGACTCCTGCGCCTGCGCACTCCCGGCGCCAGGACAGTTCCGGATGGACTGCATTTCCCAGAAGCCACCGGGCTCGCATCAGCCTCGGTCCCTGGGTCCTCTTCCGGTGGCCGAGCAGCTGTGGTTCCCTACGTGGTGAGTAGATCGTATCCAAAGATAAAACTCGGCGGAAGCTTCCATAGTCTCTCACTGCAGCTGGACTGGAACCCGCGGTGGGGGTGACAGGCGCTCAAGGCAAGGACGCTCCGGGCGCGGACGCGGCTTGTCGGGCCTCGAGTCTCAGGCTCGTGTCTGCGTGAGCAGCAGAGGAGATTTGTATGCCTATTGAGATATTTGTGTGTGTGTGTGTGTGTGTGTGTAGGTGTAGACGTGTCTCCGTGACAATGTGTGCGTTTGTATGTCATTATTTAACTGGGCGATTGTGCTTATATAACTGCGTGGCTTATGGATGAGCGAGAGTTGTGTGGCCATGTGGGTTGTCACTGAAACTCTTGGCTCTAGACTTCGCTGATTCCTCAGCCCTCTCCCCTCACAGCCACTTGGGGTCTGGCGCAGATAAAGGAGGGAAGCCAGATTCTGAGCTTTAGAATGGAAGAATGGAGGATCCCAGCAAGAAGACACAGACTCGATCATGAGATGAGATTTTCTGCAGCTGGATGCGGCCCCAAGACAGGCTTCTGGGAAGACCTGATAAGGTCCCAGGAGTAGGATTCCCTCCTGGGAGGTTCCCCTTAGAAAGTTCCGAGGGGCCATCTATATGTTTCACAACCACAGCATTTCCAAAACTCTGGCCCCAGGAACCTGCTGTGAATTAGACAGATTCCACCCTAGACATCAGTGACGGGGCCTCTCTCATACTGGGAAAGGTCAACGCTGTCTCAGTCTCCTTCCTACTCCCATGTGGTTGTTTGTGGTGGACTGGGTAAAGGGGCATGATCATGGAGGGAGGGTATTTTGTAAGTGAATGTGCTCTCCAGGAAAATCCTGATGTCTCACGATTGCCTTCTCTTTTCCCAGTGCTGCCTGTCTCGGAAAAAAAAAAGGATCCTGAGAGAGGAAAGAATTTTTGTTACACAACTAAAAGTTTAAGTTCAGGTGAGTTGGTGTTTCCTCATTATTCATAAAACACACTTTAATTTTAAAGGCATGTAGTCCTTCTTTTCCTTCAGCTGAAATGTCCTGCCTGGTACTGATATATCTGTAAATAGGGCCATGCAGAGGAATCACCCCATCAGGGTTCCCAAGCCCTTCTCTCCATAATTTATTTAACCTGTGGCCTACTGTTAGCTATTATATTTCTATTTTTGACTAAAAATTAAACTAGTCTATAATGAACATCATTATGATAGATCTTTATGTCCTATTATAGTCATAACCTAAGAATAAATTTCTGGTTTTGAAATTTGAGTCAAATACCAGATATTTATGCTTGTACTCATTGGAACACAATGACAAGAAGATATAGTTGCTGTCCTCAAATGACTTGTTATCCAGCAAAGAAATGAAATCAGTGGACCTAGAGACTGTCATACAGAGTGAAGTAAGTCAGAAAGAGAAAAATAAGTATCATATATGAATGCATATATGTGGAATCAAGAAAAATGGTACAGATGAACTGGTTTGCAAGGCAGAAATAGAGACAGATGTAGAGAACAAATGTATGGACACCAAGGGGGGAAAAGGGGGTGGGATGAATTGGGAGATTGGGATTGACATATATACACTAATATGTATAAAACAGATAATTAATAAGAACCTGCTATATAAAAAATAAATAAAATTCAAAAAAAGAAATGAAATCAGGATAGGAATAAGTAAGATAGAAGATCTGAAATGCCACTAGAGAAATTCAGGTGACCTGCCTCAGGAGTTGATAGGAAGAGACATCATTCTGTTTATAGCAGCACTGCCAGAATATGATCAAATTATGAGAACTCTGTGAAGAAAAATGGATTTTACACCTTAGAGTTTTTATTCTAGTGATGTTAAATGCATAGTGCCAGTAAATGCGACAAGATGTCTCAACAGCTGTTTGCAGGACATCTTAGCTAGGAGGACAGGTTCAGAAGCAAAATAAATCTGTCAATCGGGCATATATAATAGGAAGCAGCATTGAGACTACCATTAATGTATACAAGACATCATAGCTTCCAGTTTACACAGACATACATTTCTATAGACAAATTAGGGTTGGTTCAGGTACTGGGAACTGATGGAAATGAAGTAAAACCTTTCAGTAAAAACACAGGAACTGTTTTTAGAACAGCATTTGTTCTCAAATGTAAGCTGCATCAGAATCACCTGCAGGGCTTGTTGAAATACAGTTTGCTGGGCCCCAGCCTCACAATTTCTAATTCAGTGGGTCTGGGATGGAGCTGAGAATCTGCATTTCTGATAAGTTCCCAGAGATAAAATTTTGAGAACCTTTGTTATAGAGTGTACTAGGCTTTATCCTCAGGTTCAGGGATATTAAAGGGGGGGAGGAAAAGGTGAGATTTTTTTCCACTTGTTTGGAGAAGAGGTTGCTCCTTTCAAAAATAAAAAACATATCTCTGTGTGTGTGTGTGTATGTGTGTGAAATTAAGGAATGGCTATTTAAAATTTTTCTGAAATATACATTTAGGAAAAGGAAGAAAACCAGGGCTATGACACACAAATGAGCAATGTTAATAAATAGGTACATACATTTATATATTTTTTCTATTTATTGATGTCTGTCACTTTTTCTATATATATTGATAAGTACATATATTTTTATAAATATAATCATATTTTGTATTTGTATGATTTTGTGCATTCGTAACCTAATTTTTTAACACCGTTATTGAGATGCAATTCACATACCACACCATTCAGCTACTTGAAGTGTACAATTTTATACATTTAATATATTCACAGGCTTGTGAAACCATCACCACAGTCAACTTTAGAACATTTTCATCACCCTAAAGAGAAACCCTATTCCCATCAGCAGTCACTCCCCATTTCTTGCAACCTCCCCAGCCATGGTCAACCACTTACCTACCTTCTGTCTCTATTAATTTGCCCCTCTGGACATTTTGTAGAACTAGAATTACACAATATGTGGTCTTCTGTGATCAGCTTCTTTGAATTACCATAGTGTTTTCACTGTGATTCATATAGATTCATCCATGTTGTAGCATGTGTCGGAACTTTCTTCTTTTTAAAGGCTGAATAATATTCCATTGTATGGATATACCATGTTTTATTTATCCATTCATCAGTTGATGGACATTTGAGTTGTTTCTACTTCTTAGCTATTATGAATAATGCTGACAGGAGCATTTGTGTACAGGTTTTTGTGTAGACATATATTTTTGTTTCTCTTAGGTATACACTTAGGAGTGGAATTGCTGGGTCACATGGTAACTCTTCTGAGGAACTGTTAGATTGTTTTCCAAAATGTCTGTACCATTTTACATTCCCACCAGCCACGTGTGAGGGTTCCAATTTCTCCACATTTTCACCGACGCCTGTTATTATCTGTCCTTTTTATTATAGCCATCCTAGTGGGTATGAAGTGGGTCTTGTGGTTTTGATTTACATTCCCCTGTTGGCTTATGATATTGAGGGTCTTTTCACATACTTACTGGCCATTTGTATGTCTTCTTTGGAGAAACGTCAGTTCAGATTCTTTGCCCACTTTTTAATTGCGCTTTTGGTCTTTGTAACCTAATTTTTTTACTGACATGGTATTTTGAATATTTTCATTCCCTTAACAGTTTCTCAAACTTAGCATTTAATGACTGTTTAATATTTCATTACATGGACACATCAGCTGTTGCTGAGTTTAGAATGCTGAACACGACTGCTCTCCATGCTGTACCACTTCTATATCTTGATCAACTTCACTTCTTCCAGTTTCTCAGGCCGTATGGGAACTTAGGTTTTTGTAATTTCAGGGGTAGTGACGTTTGGGAATGTGGCAACAGCCTCTACTGATAACTGTACTGTCTCAGAAGAACTTGTATAAGGATGTGATACTGAAAAATCATAGAAGCAGAGTCTTTATGATCAAATCTTTAAATTCAAAATGTGATCTCTGGGGCTTTTTTCTTCCCTTAATGTGACCCTCCAGGGAGGTTGAAGTGTTTGAATTTCCGAGGGATTTGAGATTTAAATGACTGTTCTACTCTATTTTCCTTGAGGCATCGTCATCCTGGTTCCTTGAATGGCTTTCCTTTGGCCTTTCTTATGCTGGACTTCCCTGCCCCTTCACCACAGGACTGTATCTGGATTTGTTGAGAGCTGCAGCATGCCTAAGTTCCATTTCTTTTATGTACAGGTTTTTCTGTTTCCAAGCCAGGTGTAATTCCTGAATTGGAACAAGGAGTCCAGGCCCAGTAGGTGGAGAGTGTAGTGACAAGAGGATTTGTCCAGGTGAGTCAGGGGAATCCAGAAAAGGGAAAACTATGGAATATCAAAGTTCATGACTGATGACACAGAACCTTGATATTCCAGTATGAGACAATCAACTCAAAGACTTTAAGCCCGTGGAGAAAAAAAGGCCTCATCGTCATACCCCAGATATCACCATATTCATCTTTTATTTCACCCTTCAATCTCAAAGAGAGTGATTAGCTCTATTATAATTTTTATTATAGAAGTAATACATTCTCATACAATAATTCAGAAAGTACAGAAAAGCTCAAAATGAAGAGACTACTGTAAACATTTTACTCCAAATTTTTTTATCCATTCCTCAATGCACATGCATATATTCATACATGTTATTTTACTTGTCATAACCGGGTAACATTTTGAAATATAATGGTTTTACCCATTGTCATCAAATAAAGGTCTCTATCATTTTTTCATGGAAATATATATAATAAAGTACACATATCTTAGCTGTGCATATAGCTTAATGAATCTTTACATTTGAAAACACCACCTGAATCAAGAATTAGAGCATTTCTATCCCCTCTTGGAAGATGTGCTTGTGTCCTGTCCCAGTTAGAACGAACCCTCCCCCACAAGTAAACATTATACTGACTTCTATCACTCAAGATGAGATTTGCCTGTTCTTGAACTTCATATAAATGGAATCTCTTGTCTCTGCTGCTTTTTGTCCAAAACTGAACTTTTGAGATTCATACGTGTTGTTTTGTGAATCAGTAGGTTACCCCCAACCCAAGTGTTGTGTAGTATTCCACTGTATGACCTTATCACAATTTGTTTATTCATTCTTATGATGATGAGTTGTTTCCAGTATTTGACTATTTTGAATAAACCTTCTATGAAAATTCTTGTACAAGTCTTTTTGTGGACACATGTTCTTGTTTTACCGGGGAATATACCTGGGGGTGGAAGTGGTTAACTTAATTTACACTCCGACTGCAATGTATGCAAGGTCTAGTTACTTCTCAAACTGGCCAACACTTGATATCGTCAATCATTTTAAATTTAACCATTCTGATGCATGTGTAGGAGTATCTCATTGTGATTTTAATTTGTATTTTTCTGATAAGTAATGTTGTGAGCATCTTTTCATATGATACTGCCCATTTTGACATACTCTGATGAACTGTCTATTCAAATCTTTTGTCCATTTTTTAGCCTGGCTTTTGTTCCTTTTCCTATTGATTTGTAGGAATTTTAGATATATTTTGAATACAAGTCCTTTGTGTGTGTATATAAACCTGTGTGTGTGTGTGTGTGTGTGTGTGTGTGTGTGTGTGTGTAGAAAGAGAGGGACAGAGACAGACAGACAGAGAAAGGGAATATCTCCTATTAGCCTGTAACTTCTTATTCACTTTCTTAATGATGTCTTATAATGAACAGATATTCTTAATTTTAACTGAGCTCATTTAACAATCTTTTTCTTTTATGGCTATTGCATTTTTGTTCTGTTTAAAACATCTTTTCCTGGGGAAGAAGGGACAGATCTTCCTTATGGTAGAATTCCAGTTGTTAAATGTAGAAGGTAAGAGGGACATGGAAAATGGCCATTAGGCAAACACCACAGTAATAGTTGTTTCAGACGAGATCCACTGGTAGATGCTAAAACTAGGGGGTGAAAGTTTGAAGAGATAAATGGTTTGCATAGTGTCAAAGGATTCCCCATCACCCATGATATTTATTAACAACAGAGGGAAAGGTAGTACCTTTCTAGTGGGGAAACCCATCAGAAAGCAGTTTCACCAAGTGATCATGGTTAACATCATCAGTGATAAAGTATTGATATCATGAGCCCTTTCATATCATGCAATGAGAAGGACAGAGCATCACTGTGGTACTGCCAAAAATGCAGAGCCTCATTCCAATTGTGAAACATCAGACAAACCAAGTGGGGGGACGTTTGATAATTTAAATGACTGGTACTCCTCCGAAGTGAAGAGGTCATGAATTAGGTGTGATAGACACACTTTAGGGTGACCGCCATGATTCCTGCCTGCTGGTGTCTATGCCATTGTATAATCCCCCTCCATTGGAGTGCAAGCAGGACCTGTGACTTGTTTCTAACCAACAGAAAATTGGTGAGGGGATGTCAGTCCTGTGATTAGGTTACTTTATATGGCAAAAGTAATGGGATGTTGCTACTATGGTTACATTATGTCACGTAAGACTCCATCATAGGGACTTTCCTGGTGGTCCAGTGGTTAAGACTCTGCACTTACACTGCAGGGGACGTGGGTTTGATCCCTGGTCAGGGAACTAAGATCCCACGTGCTGCGAGGCGCGGCCAAAAAAAACCAAAAACAAAACAAAAAAAGACTCTGTCATAGCAGACTGGAGCTAGAGACTCTACTTGTGGGCTTGATGAAGTAAGGCAGTGTTGGACAAGCCCTTGCAAGAAACTGCAGGCAGCCTCTAGGACCTGAGGTCATTCTCCAGCTGACAGTCAGCAAAAAGTTGAGGCCCTCAGTCATCCAGCCGCAAGGATATGAATTCTGCCAACAATCTGAATGAAATTGAAAGTGGATTCTTCCCCACTTGAGCCTCTGAATGAGAACACAGCCCAGCTGATACCCTGTTTGCAGCTTATAAGACCAGCATGAGGAGACCATCCATCGAAACTGTGTCCAGACTCCAAGTTCACAGAAACTGTGAGATAATAAATGTGTGTTGTTTTAAGCTAAATTTGTGGTAATTTGTTATGGCAGCGATTGAAAACTATTACCATAAGAAAGACTGTGGAGATTGGAAGAGACTGAGGAGAAATAACAGCTCAGTGCAGTGTGGGATCATGTGTAGGATCCTGGAAAAGAAAAATGACATTAGTGGGAAAAAGTGATATTTGAATAAGATATGCCATTTGTAGTACTGTACCAATGTTAATGTCCTGGTTTTGACCATTGTCCTATGTAAGATGTTCACATCAGTTTGAGCGGTATATAGGAAACTGTACTACTCTTGCAACTTTTCTCTAAGTCTAAAATAAGTGGAAATAAAAATTAAACCAAAAAAAGAGAGAAAATTTTGCCTACCCCAAGATTATGAAGATATTTTCCTGTTTCTTCTTACAGAAAAGTTATTGCTTTAGCTTTCACATTTAGGCCTATGATCCATCTGGAATTTACATCTGTATATGTGGTGGGATCAGGGTCAAAACCATTTTTTCCACACAGATTACCAATTGCTCAGGCACCATTTGTTGAAAAGACTATCCTTTCTGCTCTAAGTCAGACTTTTATTGTTAAAAAAATGTGACTATATACGTACAGGTCTCTTTCTGGACTGTCTATTCTGTTGGTCTGTTTGTCAATCCTGTGTCAGTCCCGCTGTTTTAATTACAGTAGCTTTATATTATGTCTTGATATCTGGTAATGTACATTTGACAACTTTGTTCTTCAAAATTGCCCTGACTGTTCTGGATTCTTAGCATTTCCATATAATTTTAGAATGATTTTCTTAATGTTCTAAAGAAAAGCTGCTGATATTGTTTAGAGATACATTGAATCAGTAGATCAATTTAGAGAGAGTTGGTCATCTTAAAATAGATTCTTCCAATTCATGAACATGAAATATGTTTCCATTTATTTAATTCTTCTTTAACTTCTTTCCTTAATGTTTTGTTGTTTTCAGTCTAAAAGTCTTGCACCTCTTTTGTTAGATTCATTCCAAAGTGTTTTATATTTTTCATGTTTTTTATGAACTGTTGGGATTTTTAAAATCTCATTTTTCAATAGCTTTGCTTTAATATAATTGTTTGTTTTATACTGTGACCTTTTATTCAACCAACTTTCTAATAAATTCATGTATTCTAATAGTCTGTAGGATTGAAATTTTTTTTTCTATGTACAAAATCATGTTATCTGCAAATAAATATGGATTTACCTCTTTCCTTCCAATCTTCATACCTTTCATTTCACTTTTTTCTCTTATGATATTGGATAGGTCTTCAAATACAAAGTTAAATGGAAGTGGTAAAAGTGGACACCCTTGCCTTATTTCTGAACTCAAGACAGTAGTCCATATTTTACCTCTCAGTTTTATTCTGTAGATCCCCTTTATCAAACTAAAGAAGCTCTGTTCCTAGTTTGCTGAGAATTTTTATCATGAACTGATGTTGAATATTATCAAATGGTTGTTCTGCATGTAATGAAATGATTGAATGGTTTTTCTCCTTTATTATTTAAAGTTTGAAGATTACATTGATTGCTTTTTAAAAATAAAGTGACTTTGCATTTCGAGAATAAATCTCTTGGTCATATATATCACTGGCCTCTCCTTGCTAATATTTTATTTAATATACTTGCATCTGTGTTCATGAGAGATATATATTGTAGTTTTCCTTTCTTGTAATGTCATTGTCAGGTTTTGATATCACAATTATGAGGGCCTCATGACATGGTCCATTTTTATTTGTTTTCTAGAAGATATTGAGTTTGATTGGCATTTTTAATTCCTTAAATGTTTGGAGAATTTGCCACTGTAGCCTCTGGGCCTGACATTTTATGGGAAGGTCCTTAATTAATATAGATTTAATTTCTTTAATAAATATAACAATATTCAGATTTTCCATTTCTTATATCAGTTTCATTGAATTGTGTTTTCAAGAAATTTTAAAATTTCATCTACATTTTCAAGTTTATTGTCATAGTTGTTCGTAAAATTCTGTTATCAATTTAATAATGTCTATAATATATGTAGTGATATCTCCTTTTATAGTCCTAATATTGGCAATTTTTTTCTTGAGCAGTATAGCTAGAGGTTTATTAATCTTATCTCTTCAATGAAATAGCTTTTGGCTTTATTGAATTTTCTCTGTTATAGATCTGGGTTTTTTATGCCATTGGTTTTAGTATGTTTTACTTTCTGTAGGCTTAATTTGCTTTTCCTTTTCTAGCTTCCAAAGGTAGATCATTGATTTTTAACCATGCTACTTTTATAAAACATAAATTTATGTTTGGGTGAAGGGGATCAAAGAGTAATAAGAAAGGAAAATAATAAGTGGGCAATCATTATAAATGCTCATGCTATCTACTGGGAGAAAATAAATTATGGGTTTATTTGGCATTGTAGTAATTTGACAAAGGATTTTCATAATAATTTCACTACTAATTGATTTACTATGTCAGTATGTCTTTAGTACACCTAGTAATTACCAGTGGTGATTAGATAATGAATGGTATTTATCTGCAGCATTTGTAAAAACAAAACAAAAACAAAATATATATATTTAAAGCTAAAAATGTCATTGTAAGCATTGGTTTGACTGCATCTCACAAGCTTTGTTATGCCATACTTTTATTATCATTTAGCTCCAAATATTTTCTAGTTTCCATTATGATTTATTCTTTGACCTGTACTTATTTAAAGTGAACTTTTATATTTGGAAACATTTGAGAAATACCTGTTTTTGAGTTCCAAAATATACATTCTTTGATATTAATCCTTTGAAGTTTATAGATACTTGTTTTATGGCCCAGAATATTCTGAAAAATATGCAAAGAATGTGTAGTCTGTAGTTTGGGAGTATAATGTTCAGTTGGGTCATTTTGGTTATTCCTGTTCAACCTTCTATGGCCTTGTTGATTTTTTTTTCTCTTCCTGTTATCAGTTACCAATGGAGGGTATAAAAAAATCTCTAAATTTAATTATAAACTTGTCCTTTCTGTTGACTTTTGCTTTTGAAGCTATGTTATTAGGAGTATAAGGAATATAGGATAACTTATATTCTTGTTGAATTGTAGGAAATATCTCTCTTTATTACTTATAATACTTCTTGCATTTAAGTCTATTCATCTGTTGTTAATATACCAGTGTGCTTCTAATGACTGTCTAATATACTTTTCCATTTTTACTTTTAACATATCTGTGTCTTTAAAGTATGTTTCTTATAAGCAGTGTAATTGATCCTGTTTTTAATTTAATCTGAAAATCTTAGTTTTTAATTGCAATGTTTAGTCCATTCACATTTTATTACAATTACTGATATAGTTTGGTTTAAATCTGCCCTCTTGCTATATGTTTTCTGTTTATCCCATTTATTCTTCATTTCTTTATTCCTCCTTTCCTGCCTTCTTTTGAATTAATCAGGTATTTTTCATTATTCCATTTAGTCTCCTCTATTAGTTTTTTTAGTTGTGCATCTTTGTATAATTCTTTTAGTAGTTACCTGAGCTATTATAGGATGCATCTTTTTTTTAACATCTTTATTGGAATGTAATTGCTTTACAATGTTGTGTTAGTTTCTGCTGTATAACAAAGTGAATTAGCTATATGTATACATATTTCCCCATATAGGATGCATCTTTAATACAGTCTTCTTTAAAATAGGGTTTTTAGGGGACTTCCCTGGCGGTCCAGTGGTTAAGACTCTGCACTCGAAATGCAGGGGGCACGGGTTTGATCCCTGACTGGGGAACTAAGATCCTGCATGCCGCATGGCACGGCCAAGAAAAAAAAAAAATGTAGGGTTTTTAACCACATACCAAATAACATAAGAACATTTCAATAGTTTAACTCCATTTATGCTGTTATTGTCATTCCTTCTTCCAGTAATACAATCCTCACAAAGCATTCTAGTTTTGGTTCCTTTAAACAGTCCATTTGTTTAGTCATATTAGTCATATATTTACTTGTCCACAGCTGTTCATTGCTTTTTGGCACATTCATGCTTCCATCTAGGATTATTTTCCTTTAGCCTGACTGCTGACCTTTAGTATTTCTTGTATTGTGGGTCTGTTGATCAGAAATTCTCTCAGCTTCTGTTCAAAAAAATCTTTATTTTACCTTCATTTCTGAAAGATATATCCTCCGGGCATAAGATTCAGAGTGGTCAGGGTTTTTTTTTTCAGCACTTTGAAGATACGATTCTATTTTTCAGGCCGCTAAAGTTTCTGTTGAGATAAGAACCATTTTTGTTGTTGTTGTCTATTTATAACTGATGTCTATTTTAAACTACATACTTTCAAGATACGTTTTTCAACTTTGTTTTTCAACAATTTGGCCATGATGTGCCTGGGTAAGAATTTCTTTATTTTATCTGGTTAGGTTTGCTGAGCTTTTTGATTTATGTATCAAGGTATTTCATGAGATTTGGAATGTTTTTGTCCATTATTTCTTTTTTTTTTTTTTTTTTATAAGAACATCCACAGCAGCATTCTTTTTTTTTTTTTTAAATAATTATTTATTTATTTATTTATTTTTGGCTGTGTTGGGTCTTCGTTTCTGTGCGAGGGCTTCCTCCAGTTGCGGCGAGCGGGGGCCACTCTTCATCGCGGTGCGCGGGCCTCTCACTATTGCGGCCTCTCCTGTTGCGGAGCACAGGCTCCAGACACGCAGGCTCAGCTGTTGTGGCTCACGGGCCTAGTTGCTCCGCGGCATGCGGGATCTTCCCAGACCAGGGATCGAACCCGTGTCCCCTGCATTAGCAGGCAGATTCTCAACCACTGCGCCACCAGGGAAGCCCTGTCCATTATTTCTTCAAATCAATTTCCGTTCTATTTTCTTTTAGGTGTTCAATTCCACATTTTGTCTGTTTCTTGTATTTCTCTTACATTCAGCTCTGTTCTTTCTTTTTTCTCTCTGCATAAGATTGTTGTTAATTTGACTTTATGTTAATTAATACCGTTTTTGCTGTTAAATGCATCCAATACATTAAAATTTTTTGATATTTTACTTTTATAACTATAAAATGTTCATGTGGGTCTCTTTTTTATGATTCTACTAAATCTCTATTGATATACTTCATTTTGCATTCCATTTTGTCCATCTTTTCCTCTATTTTCTTTAGCATGTTAATCATAATATCTTCAAGTCCTTGTCTACTAGCTCCATTGTCTGGATCATCTTTGGGTTTATTTCTATTGAGATTTTTCTCTTGATTATCAGTAACTTTTTCCTGTTTCTTTGCATTTTCGTAAGTTTTATCATATATTGGCATTGTTGATAATATAGAGACTCTGGATTACGTTATCTTCCTTTAATAAGTCTATGTCAGGGTTTCTCAACCTTAGCACTGTTGATATTTTTGACTAGATAATTCTTAGCTGTGGTGGGGGGCTTTCCTATGCCTTGTAGGATGGTCAGCGCCATCCCTGATCTCCACCCACTAGTTACAGTAGCACCCCTCCACACATTTTGACAACCAAATATGTCTCCAGACATTGCCTAATGTGCCCTGGGGGGCAGGATCACCCCCTATTGAGAACCAGTGATCTGCACCATCATTTTCAGTATCTATTTCATTTTCCATTATATGAATGAATACACTTTATTGAATTAACTACCCATCTGAGTACATTTAGATTTTTCTCCAGCTTTTTTTTTTTTCATTTTAACTAGTATCTATCATCATATTCCTTTATACATCTCTAGGCACATTTTACAGTTATTTCCTTTAGGTGAAGTCTCAGAAATGGCCTCTCATCATTAAATTCTTCTTATGCATAATTTTTCGTACATGTCTCAATTGCACTAGGTTTTCACAGGTCTATAGGACAGCATGAGAATGCTCTTTTCCCTACAGCCTTACTAATATGTGGTGTATCATCAACTTTTAAAATCTGACAGTTGAATACCTGTAAAATTGTACTATCTTTGTTGCTTTAAAACATCTCTTTAGTAAATCTTTTGACAGGTGCTGTCTTAATTATTTATGTTCAGGTTTCATATAATGAAACAAAAAAATCTGGGTGTCAGAGACAACAGTTCAAAAAAAAAGTTGACTTTATAATTATAGAAATGTGATTCAAAACATCACTTCTACTTACAGTTTGTGATATGGGAAAATACCTTTACTTCTTTGAGCTTTTATTTCCTCATCTGTTGAATTGAGTTAATAAGTACATTTCAGGATTAAATGTTAACGTGTATAGCACAGCTATCACATAGAAGGTTACAAATATCTATGTATTACTGTATGGCTTTAGTGAGCATGAATTCACACCTCCTTTGTGGGTACTGGGTGGCAGTGATTCATGCCAGCAAGCAAAGTGGATCCTGATAGGGAAATCCAGGTTGGTCAGCCCAGAGGACCTTGGAGTCAAGTTCAGGCTTCACATGGGCAGACAGTTTTATGGTGGTCAAGTTTTCCAGGTTGGTCCCTACTCTTTTCTGCTTTTTTTTTTTTTTTTGGCTGCGTTGGGTCTTCGTTGCTGCGCGCAGGCTTTCTCTAGTTGCAGCGTGCGGGGGCTACTCTTCGTTGCAATGCGCAGGCTTCTCCTTGTGGTGGCTTCTCTTTGTTGCAGAGCACAGGCTCTAGGCACATGGGCTTCAGTAGTTGTGGCACATGGGCTCAGCAGTTGTGGCTCGAGGGCTCTAGAGCTCAGGCTCAGTAGTTGTGGCTCACGGGCTTAGTTACTCCACGGCATGTGGGATCTTCCCAAACCAGGGCTCGAATCCGTGTCCCCTGCACTGACAGGTGGATTCTTAACCACTGCACCACCAGGGAAGTCCCTGTTTTATGCCTTTTGTCTGGCAGAGTCCAGGTCCCCTTGAGGCCATGAAGGTTGTTGAAGTTTGTGTTGTATGGCCTGGTCTCAGCCCTGGAAGGTAGGGCTGAATTGGGGAGGATCTACTTAGTGTGACTGGACAACCCAAGCTGGGTACATTTGGCATGATCAGAATGAGAAATAGGCCAGTGGGGTGTGTCTGGATCTGGCTTGGGTTCAAGAGAGCCTCTGCTCTGTATCCACGCTTGTGAGGCTTGTTTCCCAGACACAGGAAAGGGTTTGAGTTTGTCTGCACTCTGTCTCATATCCCCTGACATGTGTTTATGTGTTTGGGAGGGCAGAGAGTGGGCAAGGATGGCGAGAAACAGGAATAAAGAAGAAAAAAGAAAGGCTCTCTTACCTTAATGTTGGGAGTTCTGAGCTACATTGGGTCTCAAGGCTTCTTTTTCCTCCCTCAGCTCTGTCTTCTCTGGACTCAGCTTCTGAGGATGATTGGCAGTTCTAAAACCATGGGCCGGGTAAGTGGATGTCTCTCCTTCCTGAAATATTACAATTTTTAATTCAGATAATATTTTCATTCTTTATCCCAAAACCTCCTTCCTAGGAAAGCTGTATCTCAACCTGTTTCACAGTTGCTGCCTTTACAGAGAAGGATGGTGTCCTCCCTATTTGCTCCCTTTTTTCAAACTGATTTTTCAGTTTTTTCATCAAATGATTTATTCCTCTTCTATATGTTCAGTCTTCTCTCGAGAGCAGTGTTAGAGCAGTAAAGGGGTGAAGTATCTTGAAGGAAGTATTTTAGCTTCCCTTGTTAGGTTCGTAGTTTCATTGTATAGAAATGGTGGTCCTATTTGACCAGACGAGGGAGAACTTTCTCCATAGTTTTCCAGGTAGATAAGGGAGAATTTGGTTTTGAATGGTCTCAGTCTCAGTGTGAGATAAGACCTCAGCTTTGAAAAGCTTTTAGGTTTGGGTTGAAATGGGATTGGTGCCTGCCTAGAGAGAGGAGGGACTCTGGCTAAGGAATCACTGAGAAGTGAATAGGGTTCTGAGGTCCATTTTGTAGGGAAAGAGAGATTGCTTGGCTTGAGTCATTCAGTGTTGTTCTGGATCATCCTACATTAGTGTGTTCTAACTCAAGAACCAGAAGTTCAGTAAGGGATTGTAGAAAGGGAAGATGAGAACCACATCTGGCGGATAATACTGAACTGTGGGGAAGAGGTTAAAGAAAATTTTGAAAATTAAAATTAAAGAAATTTTTTGTGCTCCAACAGGATTCTTCAAGATTGGGTAGGGAATCTACTTCAGATATGCTAATTTATTTATTATTTATCCTCATCTACCCATGTCATGATCTTTAACTTCAGCCTACTTGTTTTTATATATCACCCCCTACTGCAACTCAATATTCCATCTTGAAATTTTTTTTCTACTTTTACAAATAATACATGAATTTGTCATTTCAGGTGCCACTGACATTCAGTGATGTTGCCGTAGACTTCTCTCAGGAGGAGTGGGAATGCCTAAACTCAGATCAGAGGAATTTGTACAGAGATGTGATGTTGGAGAATTATACTAACTTGGTATCACTGGGTAAGGATATCTGCCTGAAGTAATGTAGGATCTGCTATCTGGAATATCCACTTTTTCTACTGTATATTTTATGGTCTGTGCCAAGAAACTAGCGAAATTTCTGCTCCATATTCTCAAAGGACTATTTTGGGCTTTGTTAGATTGAAATAAGCACCTTCATTCAGCAACTAAATCTTTTTTTTTTAATTAATTTATTTATTTATTCATTTATGGCTGTGTTGGGTCTTCGTTGCTGCACGCGGGCTTTCTCTAGTTGTGGCGAGCGGGGGCTACTCTTCGTTGCAGTGCGCAGACTTCTCATTGTGGTGGCTTCTCTTGTTAGGGAGCACGGGCTCTAGGTGCACGGGCTTCAGTAGTTGTCGCACGCGGGCTCAGTAGTTTTGGCTTGTGGGCTCTAGAGCACAGGCTCAGTAGTTGTGGTGCATGGGCTTAGTTGCTCCGCAGCATGACAGCACCTAAATCTTCTCTGTCCTTCATTTACCTTCCTACCTCCTTCTGATCCATCCTGCAGTTGCTTTTTCTAAATGACCAAAGGATTGAATTCTGGGAATTTTCTGCATAACTACTGGCAAAGAAAACAAATGTCAAATTATGTATATTTTCATAATGTCAATAAATATTCTATTTTATTTGCCAGTCCACCTACATGGAGAACAGGTAACATAGAGTCCTGGTTTTCTCTTTATTACAGATGAGACTTTGTAATTTTTACAGTGGTAGAATGAGTCACGATCATTATCTTTTTGAGTATTTTCTGTTATAGCAGTGAAAATGTTGGCTTTCAGTGATTTGATAGATTCTACTCAGAAGTGTCTTTGTTCAGTTTTTGGACAATACTTAACCGTTCTCTCCTCTCTTCTGGGATTCCAGTTATACCTACGTTAGATCTTTTGAGAACTGATCTCTCTAGAAATTCACTTTGATTGTCTTTTATAACTTCCAGTTACCTGTTGCAATTCTTCCTTTATTTACTGTCTTTTTATTACTATTTTTTATCTGTTTTAATTAATTTATTTATTCTTATTTATTTATTTTGTTTTTGCCTGTGTCGGGTCTTAGTTTCGGCATGTGGGATCTTTCATTGCAGCACGCGGGCTCTTCGTTGAGGCGCGCAGGCTTCACTCTAGTTGTGGTGTGTGGGCTCCAGAGTGAGCATGCTCAGTAGTTGCAGCACGCGGGCTTAGTTGCCCCTCGGCATGTGGGATCTTAGATCCCCGACCAGGGATCAAACCCGCATCCCCTGCATTGGAAGGCAGATTCTTAACCACTGGACCACCAGAGAAGTCCCTGTTTTTTTTTTTAATTTAATTTAATTTAATTTAATTTTTCTTTTTCATTTTTTGACTGCGTCGGGTCTTAGTTGCGTGCAGGCTCTTCGTTGTGATGTGTGGGCTTCTCTCTAGTTGTGGTGTGCAGGTTTTCTCTTCTCTAGTTGTGTTGCGTGGGCTCCAGGGCACATGGGCTCCAGGGCGCATGGGCTCTGTAGTGTGCGGCACGTGGGCTCTCTCATTGAGGCGCGCAAGCTCAGTAGTTGTGGTGTGCAGGCTTAGTTGCCCCGTGGCATGTGGGATCTTAGTTCCCCAACCAGGTATCGAACCCACATCCTCTGCATTGGAAGGTGGATTCTTTACCATTGGACCACGAGGGAAGTCCCTCATCTGTTTTTTAAACACTTCCATCATAGTTATTTTGGAATTCTTGTATGCCTTCATTGTTTGGTATCATCTGTGGGTCTACTTCCATTGTTTCTGTTTTTTCCTCTTGTTATTTGTCATATGGTAATGCCTCTCCAAGTTACTAGTAATAGTGACTGTGTGCTGGACATCGTGTACAAAAGAACTGAAGAGGTTCTAGATAATGGTATCTTCCACCAGAGAGTACTTAACATTTTCCTCTCTGGGTCTGATAGAATAGCAGATATTAAGCTGGGTCAGTGCTGATTTTCAGTTTGGTAATACTCAACTACCTCTTTTTTATCACTGTGCTCAGAATCAGTGAGTTTCTCTAGGGGAAAAGTGGTGGTAGATCTTCAGGGCCAATTCACCACTCCTTTAATGGCTCTTATCTGTTTGGATTTTAAATTTACTCTCCCAATGGATCTTTTATTTCCAGAAGAAATGCTGACAATTAATAAGCTAACCATCCATTTGGTAAGTTAGGAAGAGCACAATAGACTTAAAGAAAGTGGAAGAAAGGAAATAATAAAGGGAAGAACAGAAATTAATGGAATAAAAACTGAACATATAAAAGAGCAAGTCAAAACTATAAATTTGGTTATTTCAAAGAATTAATAAAATTGGTGCAACTCTCTCAACATCAATATATGTAAGGAAAAAAGGGGGCCTCATTACAAATCATGAAACCTTGAAAATATGATGCTAATTTTGATAAACATTATGCCAAAAACTGAAAAATCAAATGAAATAAATTATTAGAAAATTTTAATCTACAAAACCAACACTCAAGAAAAAAAGAGAAAATATGAAAACTCTCACAAGCACTAAAGAAACTGCATCAGTCATCAAGAACCTTCCCACAAATTGGAAGATTCAGGCCTGGATGGTTTGTCATTAAAGTGCAAAAGTTTGAACATATAAGAATTTGGGAGAAATTTTTCCCGTGACCTCTTATATGTGGATTCTGACAAAGGATAAACTACAGAAAAGTAAGAGATGACTAGAAAATAACTACTTGAAAATACAGAGTATATTTATAATAGCTCTCTAAATATCCTTGTCTACTAATTCTATTATCTGTGTCACTCCTTGCTCTGTTTCTTTTTATTGATTTTTCTCCTAGGAAGGGTTATATTTTTCTACTATTTTGCACACCTGATAATTTTTGTATTAGGTGCCAGACATTGTGACATTTACTGTGTTGGAATGCTGGACTGGGGGACTTTGTTCTGGGATTCAGTAAATGGGACCTGTTGATCCTTTCATGGTTTGCTTTTAAGCTCTGTTAAGCTGGGTCCAGAACAGCTTTAAGTCTAGGGCTAATTTGGCCCCACTACTGAGACAATAAGGTTTGAGAGATTAGAGTCAGAGAGAGATAGTTGGTAACTGTTGCATAATTTTCAGAAACTAGATCGTTATTTTACTCAGCTGCCTTCTCCACTGACCTTGATTTTTATCCTTACTTACCTTGATTTTCATCCAAGTTTCCTTTTTTAATTCACTATTTAATTCTACAGTTAATTATTTAATACTTACCTTGTGGTAGAACTTGTTTTTCAGTGGTAGTTGAAAGAAATTTTGAATCCATACTTGAGTTTTAGAGTAAGAAAATAAATAGTAAAACAAGTGAGACAATAAATATGTACGAGAGAAAAGCATCATGAAGACAAAGAATTAGGTGTTGGAATACAGAATAAAGGATATGAATTTACTTACAGTTAGCAGAGCCAGCCTTTCTGAGAAAGTGATTTGTAACCTGCAACACCTGGAGATAGTCATTTAGAGAAGCCACCTAAGAGGATTCCTGCAAGGTAAAGCATCTGTGTGAAGCCACAGGCAATGGGGAAAATTGCAGTATGTTCTAGTAGCTGAAAAGATGCAGTGTGGTCAGATATAGGGAAAAAGATGTCAAGGGCTTGAAATGAATTTGTAGAAGTAAGACAGAGTCTTCTTATTCATGGTTATGTGCTTGGGTTTCATTCTAAGATAAAGACAGACCATTGAAAAAATTACATAGAGAGCCATCTGGTAGAGAATATTAAAAATGTAGATGACCAGGACCTACTCACAGATTCTGATTCACTCAGTCTCAGTGGATATCTAAAGGGTAGTATATACATGAGCTGATCACGCCCTCTTTGAACCATTATTATAAAACTCCTCACTACCCTCCTCCAGGTTGGCACACACAGTTTTGAGGACATTAGCCTGCTGTGGCCCCCTTTGCCTGGCAAAGCAATGAAGCTATTCTTTTCTGCTTCACCTCCCTCAAAAAAAAAAGGTTGTATATGTAAGAAATTCCTGTGGTAATACTGATCCACAACTAAATATGAGTACTGATTTTTCTCTTTGCCTATTCACAAACTTTACATTCTCATGTTAGCTTTAATAATTTTCTGAGCCCTTCTTGCCTTTAAAAAATTTCATCACAGTATTTTAGAATTGTATGACCCTTTTACTTCTAATGGATATACTTGTCAATTTATTATTATCCTTACTATATTTCCCCTTGTACAAGAAAAATAGCATTTGTTTGTTTTCTCATTTTCTTTCAGACATTGATTTCACAAGTGAGAGCAACAAATTATCTTCAGAAAAAAGCAGTTATGAAGTAAATTCATACAATCGGGAGACAATGAATAGAAGTAAAACCTTCAACTTTATGGCGTTTATTTTCAGAAATGACTCACAGAACAGAACTAAATTTGAAAGACAACAGGCACCTAAAGTGGGATATTTTAATCAAATGATATTCAGAAAACATATATCCCTTCCTCTACATCAAAGACTTCACACTAAAGAGAAGTCATATGAATGTAAGGAATGTAGAAAGGGCTTTAGGAAATATTCACACCTTACTGAACATCTGAGAGACCATAGTGGTGTAAGACCCTATGAATGTAAGGAATGTGGAAAGGTCTTTATAGTTCTCCAGCATTTTATTAGACATAAAAAAAGTCACACTGACTTGAAACCCTTTGAATGTAATGGATGTGAGAAGGCCTTTAGGTTTTATTCACAGCTTATTCAACATCAGATAATTCATACTGGTGTGAAACCCTATGAATGTAAGCAATGTGGGAAGGCCTTTAGACGTCATTCTCACCTTACTGAACATCAGAAAATTCATATTGGTTTGAAACCCTACAAATGTAAGGAATGTGGGGAAACTTTTAGGTTGTACCGACATATTTGTCTCCATCAGAAAATTCATCATGGTGTGAAACCCTATATTTGTAAGGAATGTGGAAGGGCCTTTGGTCATCGTTCAAGCCTCTATCAGCATAAGAAAATTCATTCTGGTGAGAAACCATATAAATGTAAACAATGTGGAAAGGCCTTTGTTCGCAGCTATCTACTTATTGAACATCAGAGAAGTCATACTGGTGAGAAGCCTCATGAATGTAAGGAATGTGGAAAAGCCTTTAGTAGGGGCTCAAGCCTTCTTAAACATAAGAGAATTCATAGTAGCGAGAAACTCTACGATTGTAAGGAATGTGGGAAGGCCTTCTGTAGAGGCTCTCAACTTACACAACATCAGAGAATTCATACTGGTGAGAAGCCCCATGAATGCAAAGAATGTGGGAAGACTTTTAAGCTCCATTCTTACCTTATTCAACATCAGATCATTCACAGTGATTTGAAACCATATGAATGTAAACAATGTGGGAAAGCCTTCAGTCGTGTCGGGGACCTTAAAACACATCAGTCAATTCATGCCGGGGAGAAACCTTATGAATGTAAGGAATGTGGAAAAACCTTTAGACTTAATTCTCAACTAATTTATCATCAGACAATCCATACTGGTTTGAAACCATATATATGTAAAGAATGTAAGAAGGCCTTCCGTTCTATCTCAGGTCTTTCTCAACATAAGAGAATTCATACTGGTGAAAAACCTTATGAATGTAAAGAATGTGGTAAGGCCTTTAATCGTAGTGATCGACTTGCTCAGCATCAGAGAATTCATACTGGTGTGAAGCCACATAAATGTAAGGAATGTGGGAAAGCCTTTACTCGTTGCTATCAACTTACTCAACATCAAAGATTTCACATTGGCGAGAAAGTCTTAATGTAATGAGAGTCAGAAAGCCGTTAGCCGTGACACATCCTTTAACATTATCACTCTTCTACCACCTAATGATATGGTAAAGATTAAATTATTTAACATAAAATATGATTGTTTGGAAGGGCATCTGGCACAGAGTATTTGCTTACTAAATACTGTATCATTTTTTAATGGTAATTACTAGTATTACTATAAATAAATTCACGTGGAAGGAAGATCCTGTGAGCATATTTTAAAAATCTATCATCACTCATCCATATTTCATTTCGGATAATTAATTCTGGACAAAATCCCATAGAATGTTTTAAACAAGAAACTTTTTTATTCAAAGCTCATCCCCCTGAAGATTAATATTGGTAAAAACCCTATGCTTTTGCTGAATATTGAGAGTATAGCTGTTGAAAAATTGGAAAGTGGTTTGAAGAAATTTTTTTATAATAATTTCTATAATACAGATAACATACAATCCACATTCCCTACAATTCATGGAAGTTAGAGATTAACAATGGGTAGCCAAAAGACAGATATTGACTTGGAGAAGGTTTCTTCAAGTATTTGAAAAATGTCAAATTTACATAAAAGGTACAACAATGGTACAATGAAGGTTTATTGACCCTCCACCTATATTTAGTATCTCTCTCTCTCTCATGAAAATGTATATATACAGATTCACATATATCATACATTTCATATATATATATATATATGGTATATATAATTTTGCTGTGCTTTCTGAGTGAATGTTTTAGGTATCACTTCACCTCTAAAAAAAATCAACATACAACTCAAAAATACAACTGCTAGATTTAAAGATTATCTTCTACATGACCACTAAGCCATTGTCACCTAAAAAACATTAACAGTAGACCTATTAATGTTCTGTAATATTCATCCCATTTACAGACTTCTCCAATTTTTTAAAGAATGTCTTTTGAAAGTGCTGGCTTTTTTTAAAAAAGCCTAAAACCAAACTAAGTTCACATATTTTTTTTTTTTTTTTTTTAGAAATTCACGTTCTTTTATTTATTTATTTATGACTGCGTTGAGTCTTCGTTTCTGTGCGAGGGCTTTCTCTAGTTGCGGCAAGTGGGGACCACTCTTCATCGCGGTGCGCGGGCCTCTCACCATCGCGGCCTCTCTTGTTGCGGAGCACAGGCTCCAGACGCGCAGGCTCAGTAATTGTGGCTCACTGGCCCAGTTGCTCCGTGGCATGTGGGATCTTCCCAGACCAGGGCTCGAACCCGTGTCCCCTGCATTGGCAGGCAGATTCTCAACCACTGCGCCACCAGGGAAGCCCAGTTCACATATTTTATATGATTATGGCTATTGAGTCTCTTTTGGTCAAACATTTATCCTCTTCCTGTTTTGTGACAAACTTTTTGAAGACTCAGGAGAAGTAACCCATATAATGTTGTACATTCCGTATTTGTACTAATTTTTCTCTGAGTGGGCTTAAGTTGTTTCTCTATCCCTCGCAGTTATTCTGAACTGGATGTTATGTCTAGAGGCTTGATTAAGTTTCAGATTAAACATTTTTGACATGATAACTTCATAGATAATATTGTGTACTCAATATTGTAAAATAACAGGTGGCACATAGTGAAGCTATGTTTGATCTCTTGATTCATGTATTGACCACCAGCTCTCTCCATTGTATCAGTACTGGTTTTTTGGGGTTTTTTTTTTGTTTTTTGAAATTAAGAAGTAGTCCACAGAAAGTCACATCACCATTCCACTTGGAAATTTAAACAGTCTTGTGTATTTTTAAAGAAATTAAGACCAAAAAAACACCATCATCTTTCATATTTACCCATATATTTACATTTTCACATGATCTTCATTCCTTCCCAATGATCTAAATTTCTATCTGGTATCATTTCCCTTCAGCTTGAAGAACTTAATTTAGCACTTCGTGGAGTATATGTCTGCTGGTGGTGAACTTTCATTGTTTCTTTTACTGAAATGCTTTGTTCCTGAAGGATTTTTTTTTTCTTGCTATAGAATCCTGGGTTTTGTTTTATATATTTTTTAAAAAGATATTATATCACTGACTGCTGGCCTCTATAGGTTATGAGAAGTCATTTGAATTATTTTTCCTCTGTGTAATGTGTCATTTCCCTCTTTGTGCTTTCAAGATTTTCTTATTACCTTTAGTTTTCAGTTGTTTGAGTATGATGTGCCTTGGTATCGTTTTCTTTGTGTTAATCCTTTTGGGGGTTTTCTGAGCCTCTGAAATCTGTACACTCATGCCTTTCACTAAATTTCAGAAAACTTTGGCCATTGTATCTTCAGATATTTTTCCTGCCCTTACTTCTCCTTCTGGGGTTCCAAGTAGTCATATGTTAAATCTTTTGATATTGTCCTACAGGTCACTGGCTCTATTATTTATCTTCAACCTTCTTTTTTCAGTTTTTCAGATTGGATAATTTCTGTTGCTCACTGTTTCTTTTTTCTGTCCTCTCAGTTCTGCTGTTAAGCTTATCTATCAAATGTTTATTTTGAGATATTGCATTTTTCAATTCTAGAATTTTTCTTTAGTACTATTTTATAGTTTCTGTTTCTTTATTAAGATTTCCTGCTTCTTCATTGCAAGCATATTTTTACAGTGCTTTTGATTACAGTGAATTTTTTCTATGTTGATTCATCTAGAAAATATGTAAAATTATTTTTATTAACTTATTAAAAGTTTCAGTTTCAACAAATGTTCCTACCCTTTTAGCTAGGTCACAAGAAAAGCTTTTCCTTTCCTTGGAGTTTCAGGTTTTGTTTGTTCATATGCAGCGTGATATGGTAAGAAAACATAAATCACATTGTCATTTGGGGGGGTTTTGATTATGAAATACTTGGCAAGTATTTTTTTTAAGTCTCAAAGTTCAAAGTATGGTAAATCTTTGTAAAACTGTCATCATTCAACCAATGAGCATTGGCAAAAAACATAAGATAAATAAATTCATTGTTTCCTCTTTCAACATTTCCATAAAGTAATAATGATTCATAATATTTATGTGTATATTCTAAACCATGATACTTTTCATACTGTGAAGCAAAGCAATTAGGAAGACATTAGTCTCTTGCCTTAAAATTCCAAGGAATCCACATTTTTAGTGTAACATTGTCAGAGCACTATCCATTGTGATAGAAATTATTTTTTTTCATACCTAGTGGAAAATTTTTGACATAAATATTCAAAAATATCTGTGCTATGAATCTGATTTTGTAGGCTGCAAACTGACAAAATTTCCTTTTGATTTGGAAGCCTTTTGTGATACAATATACCCAGAGTATTAAATGGGCAGTATCTCATATTGTACAACTCATCTGAAACTAAAGAAGAGTATGTGTAGCTTTACAAATTTTAAGTTAATTGATTTTTGATATTGTTATAAAGACCTTGTATTCTAAGGGCAGATGTTGGGTGGCTTAACTGAAGATTCTTTTCACTTTTTATAAAATATTTTGCTCATAAAATCGTAATAAAATTTCCACAATTAAACTAATCATTTATCTTGCTATCTCTCCATCTAAAATTTGATTCCTTTTTTGTGCAAGACCCAAAGCCATTTTATAGCTAGACATAGTTATAAGTTCAGATTATGTTTAAAGTTTATTTAAAGTTTTCATTGCACATTTAATTCAGATTTTAGGCAACTAATTTCATCTATTCCTATTTGCTTATCAAGAGGAAATTTCTCATCAAATTTACTAGTATTTGCTGAAAATGTCACAATATTTTCCACTTCGTTAACTTAAATGTTCTTTTTTTCCATAATCAAACAGCTTTTTTGATTTGCTCTGTCACAGCAAATTGCAATTGTCATTCATCATGAAATTCACAGTATATCTTCTTCCAGTCTCTTATTTTTAACTATTATAGCCATAGTACTTATCTCCACTTGATTCTGCATCAGTAGTATGCTTTCATTTTAAATTTTTAAAATGTACATACTAATTTTTTAAACCTAGAATGCTAATTTAATGATAAAGTAACTTAGTTACCAATTATTTCCTTCATATCAGTGTAACTCATGTTGTCTTCATAAAATATTCAAATAAACACATCAATTTCTTGACACCAACTAGATCAGTGATGTGTTTATGTGCGATGTTAGACACAATATATACATACAACATGCACAGTATAATACAAATATCTATGCAGTGCGGTGACTAAAGTGAAATGCAGTCTTACCAAAACAAAGTAGTCAGTGATGGGAAAATATTTGACACTGCTTCAGTTTTTAAATTTAGATTTAAATTAATTAAAATTAGATAAAATTTAAAAGTCAGTTCTTCAGTCACACTAACCTTGTGTCTTACAAAGTTCAATCTGATGGTAATACAGAATATATTAGACATAGTGTGGGAATGAGAGAAAAAAACTGAATGCAAGGTATCTGCAGTATTATTAGTTATTGCAATAATCCAGATTGGACATAAGGAAGATCCACTACAGCTGTGATGGTAGAAAAATGTCAAATATTTTTCATATGTTAAGTAGAATCAGCAGGAAAAAGTGATCAATAGGATGGGAGAGACCAAAAATTCCAGAAAGATCTTAAACACTGTAAGGTATACCTGTAAGCCCACATTTCAATTATCTAATTCCAGCCTGCTAGATCTTTTGTACCAGTATTGGTGTCCAGGAAGCTGGGTTCCATCATTGGTATTTTAATAGGGGCCAAGTCTGCTAATTATTCCCAATATTCATCTCCCTTTCTTCCAATAATAAAAGAACCATCTCTTTTTTATTTGCTCATGTGGAGCCACTTAGGATCATGATTGTCTTTCTCCACTTTATTGGTCCATGGATTTTCAGTTATGGCCAATTGGAGATAACTGGAATTGTGTGGCAGTTTGGGGAACCTTCCTTAAATGTGTCTGGTTCATCCCCTTTGCTTTCTTCCTCCATGCCTCCATTCTGCTGCCTGGATTTGAACAAGATGCACTGGAGGGCTTTGGAGCAGAGCCATAAAGCCAGGGTTAAACTTCCAACCTCCAAAATTTTATGTGACATAGAACATTTTTCCTGGTTGAACCACTGTCCTTCTGGGTCTATCTGTCTTACTCACAGCCAAACATAATCTTTGCTTATGCACCCAGGTTGCTATACACTAAAATAGTCATCAAATCCCCCTATCTCATCTCAATCAAAAGCAGAGCAAAGATTTCCCGTGAGTGTTCCCTAAGTACTCATCCCCACCTCACCAAAAATTCAGAGTACCTGCAAGAGGAAGATACTTACATTTTCCTTCTAGGACATGTTTTTCTGGTAGGATGAGAAAAATGCTAAATGACATTTTGAAAGGTAGCATGAACTTTAGAAAAAAAGGTATTAGGGGATGCTATCTGAGATTATCCCTGGGGGGAGAAGAGCAGCCAAGTTAATTTATAGAACATTGTAAGATAGGAGCCTTAGTAAGATAAATGCTCCTAAGATTGAGAAACATAAACAATGAGCATTAGCAGAAGTCGAATTATCAAACCACACTATCCTTGGCTTTTAAAACTGAAGTAACTGGGGCTTCCCTGGTGGTACAGTGGTTGAGAATCTGCCTGCCAATGCAGGGGACACGGGTTCGAGCCCTGGTCTGGGAAGATCCCACATGCCGCGGAGCAACTGGGCCCGTGAGCCACAATTACTGAGCCTGCACATCTGGAGCCTGTGCTCCGCAACAAAGAGAGGCCGCGATAGTGAGAGGCCCGCGCACCGTGATGAAGAGTGGCCCCCGCTTGCCACAACTAGAGAAAGCCCTCGCATAGAAACGAAGACCCAACACAGCCATAAAATAAAAAATTAATTAATTAATTAATTTAAAAAAATTTAAAAAAACTGAAGTAACTGATTGTTTCCCCATGCCTGTCTTTGGGAAACTGAAATAGAGCAGTGCTTTAAGGCAGGTGGAGAAAGGGGAGTTACATCCATGAGTGAACAGTCTTGTTTTGTATCTCCTAACTGACCAATTTACAATAATTCCATTCTGAAATTTGAGCTTATTAAGTTTGGACTCCTACCTCCAATCTTGGGAACTCTAGGTTCCTTCAAGAATGAAGATAAAACTCTAGCCTATTAGATGCCATATTCTGATTCATTCAGTTCACAGAGGGGGCTTACAGCTTTTCTTACAAAAGGTAGAATTGAAACTAGACTGACAGAGAAGTCTGAGGATTGAGGTCTAGCCTAAGATGTCCATCCTTGACCTGTTTTGAGCTGAATTCCTGACATAAAAACCAGATATAAGACTTATATCCCTGGCACTGTAAGGATGAAGGCTTCTGCTCTAAGGCCTGGGATAAATACTCCTGTGAACTTCCAGACCCAAATTAACCCCTGTAGACATGTGATTGGCCCTTCTCCCACCCAGCCCAGAAATAAATATTTCAATTCCTTCCTCCACCAGCCTACCATCTACTAAATTTGCATAAGTTCCAATCACACCCTCTGACACTGTGATTTCACTTCCCATCAGCATGTGGGGACCAAGGACCTTCTTTTATCCTACAGATAGCCCTTCTCTGGGGCCACACAGACAAATCTGAAATGTATCTACCTTCAAAGATCTGCCTGTTGGTTTAGAAATGTAGACCAATAAAAAGATACTCATAACGTATTGCAACTAAGAGCTAATGAAAGGGGGCTGAGGCAGGTAGGCACCAAAACAGAGTCTAGCAGGACTTCATGAAATAATACGGAGACTTCTATTTGGGGCAAACTAGGTAACCTGAAAAATCTTACAAAATACCTAGAAATGCTCAGTCGGTAAAATAGAGAAATTATTATTTCAAATGCTGATAGATAGTCTATCAAATGCTTAGATAGCTGAGTATCTAAGAATATTAAAGAAATCTGCACTGGGGAAAACTGAAAAAGGAAACTGAAAAGTCAGCTCCGATGAGATGTTACAAAATGAATGGACCTGGAGAGGAAAGTGATGCCAGAAGCACAAGGAGAGACAAATTCATACACATAGTGGACGATTTAACATACCTCTCAGTAAGTGATAGCCCAGGCAGACAAAAATTGCAAGCTAAACATACTGATCTAATGAGCATATTGTAAAAGCCATGCACTTAACATGCACTGAATACAAGCTGAAACTCACGTGGGTTATTTTTTTTTAATGGACAAAGTTTTGAAACATCCTGATTTCAAAACTTATACTGCAAAGGTATCGTAATCAAAACTGTGTTACTGACATAAAGACAGATATACAGGTCAATGGAATAGAATTGAGAGCCCGTAAATAAACTCACACATTTATTGTCAATTGATTTTGACAAGGGGCTAAGACCATTCAATGGGGAAAGAAGAGTCTCTTCAACAGATAGTGCTGGGAAAACTGGATATCTATATGCAAAAGAATGAAGTTGGACCCTTACCTCAGATCATATTCAAAAATTAACTCAAAATGGATCAAAGACCTAAAAGTAAGAGTTAATACTGTAACACTCTTAGAAGAAAACACAAGGGGAAAGCTTCATGACAATGGATTTGGCAATGATTTCTCGGACATGACACCAAAAGCACAGGAAACAAAAGACAAAAATAGATCAACTGGACTTCAAAATTAAATACCTTTGTGCATCAAAGTTAACTATAAGTATAGTAAAAAGGCAACCCTCAAAAAGGGAGAAAAATTTCAAATTATCTATCGGGCAAAAGATTAACATCCAAAATATAAAAACAATTTCTACACTTCAACAACAACAAAACAACCCAATTTTAAAATGATCAAATGAATAGACATTTCTTCCACGAAGATATACAAGCGGCCAATAAGAACATGAAAAGATGATCAACATCATTAATCACTGGGGAAATGCAAATCAAAACCACAATTAGATACCACTTCACACCCATTATGATGACTATAATTAAAAAATAAGGGCTTCCCTGGTGGCACAGCAGTTGAGAATCTGCCTGCTAATGCAGGGGACACAGGTTCGAGCCCTGGTCTGGGAAGATCCCACATGCCACGGAGCAACTAGGCCCGTGAGCCACAACTACTGAGCCTGCGCGTCTGGAGCCTGTGCTCAGCAACGAGAGGCCGCGATAGTGAGAGGCCCACGCACCGCGATGAAGAGTGGCCCCTGCTTGCCGCAACTAGAGAAAGCCCTAGCACAGAAACGAAGACCCAACATAGCAATCAATCAATCAATAAATCTTAAAAAAAAAAAAAAAAACCACATGGGCTTCTCCAGCTCTGGAGGAGGATTCAACTTTAAAAATAAATAAATAAATAAATAAATGAGAAAATAACAAGCATTGGTGAGGACATGGAGAAATTAGAACCCTTGTGCATTGCTGATAGGAATGTAAAATGGTGCAGCTGCTGTGGAAAACAATATGGTGATTCCACAAAACTTTAAACATAGAATTACCAGGTAATCCAACAATTACACTTCTATGTATATATCCAAAACAACTGAAAGCAGGGACTTGAACAGATATTTGTACTCCAATGTTCATAGCAACATTATATCACAATAGCCAAAGGTGGAAAAAACCCAAATGTATACAATAGATGAGTGTATAAACAAACTGTGGTTTATACATATTATGAAATATTATTTAGCCCTAAAAAAGAAATAACATTTTGATACACTCTACAACATGGAAACCTTGAAAGCATTATGCTAAGTGAAATAAACCAGACACAAAATGTCAAATATTGTATGATTCCACTTACATGAGGTACCTAAACCAGTCAAATTCAGAGACAGAAAGTAGAATAGTGGTTACCAGAGGTTTGGGGGAACAGAGGCTGGAGTGATGGGGAGTTATAGTTTATTTTAATAGGTACAGAGTTTCCGTTTGGGATGATGCAGAAGTTCTGGGGGTGGATAGTGGTAGTGTGAATGTGCTTAGTGCTACTGAGTTGTACACTTTAAAATGGTTAAAATGGTAAACGTTATGATACATATTTTACCACAATAAGAAAATAATGAAAGAAACATAGACTACCAATATATTTATAAAATATAAATGAAAGCTTTCAGAATCCTGGGTGTGGGTGCATAACATCCAAGTAGAAAACATAAAGTAAATAATAAACTTATCTACGAAAATAGTAAAGCTCCTGTTTTAATATCCCCTTGAGCAAAGTTAAAGCAAATTAAGTGGAAAATTTTTGTTCCAAATATGAGAAACAAACTATTGGACCGAATAATGTTTTTATATAACAATATACAGATGAATACACCAATGTGAAGAAGAATGAGCCAAGGATAGAAATGGAGATTTAATAAAAGAGGAATTAAAAATGTACATGAAAACATATGTAACTTATGACAAATAAATAGAAACGTTGTAAGATATGCTATATTGGCCTTAAAACTAGAAATTTTTTATAAAAATAATGTTCACTGTACCTTAATTTTGATGTACTATTAGTTGCTAATTAATTTTGGTGGTAAATAATTCATATACAACTTTTCTAGAGAGTACTTTATATCCTTATTTAAAATAAGCATGTTTGGGGGTTTTTTTGAATTTTATTTATTTTTTTATACAGCAGATTCTTATTTAGTTATCTATTTTATACATATAAGTGTATATATGTCAATCCCAATCTCCCAATTCATCACACCACCACCACCACCCCTGCCACTTTCCCCCCTTGGTGTCCGTACGTTTGTTCTCTACATCTGTGTCTCTATTTCTGCCCTGCAAACTGGTTCATCTGTACCATTTTTCTAGGCTCCACATATATGCGTTAATATACGATATTTGTTTTTCTCTTTCTGACTTACTGCACTCTGTATGACAGTCTCTAGATCCATCCACATCTCTACAAATGACCCAATTTTGTTCCTTTTTATGGCAGAGTAATATTCCATAGTCTATATGTACCACATCTTCTTTATCCATTTGTCTGTCGATGGGCATTTAGGTTGCTTCCATGTCCTGGCTATTGTAAATAGTGCTGCAATGAACATTGGGGTGCATGTGTCTTTTCGAATTATGGTTTTCTCTGGGTATATGCCCAGTAGTGGGGTTGATGGGTCATATGGTAATTCTATTTTTAGTTTTTTAAGGAACCTCCATACTGTTCTCCATAGTGGCTGTATCAACTTACATTCCCACCAACAGTGCAAGAGGGTTCCCTTTTCTCCACACCCTCTCCAGCATTTGTTGTTTGTAGATTTTCTGATGATGCCCATTCTAACTGGTGTGAGGTGATACCTCATTGTAGTTTTAATTTGCATTTCTTTAATAATTAGTGACGTTGAGCAGCTTTTCATGTGCTTCTTGGCCATCTGTGTCTTCTTTGGAGAAATGTCTATTTAGGTCTTCTGCCCATTTTTTCATTGGGTTGTTTTTTTAATATTGAGCTGCATGAGCTGTTTATATATTTTGGAGATTAATCCTTTGTCCATTGATTCGTTTGCAGATATTTTCTCCCATTCTGATGGTTGTTTTTTCTTCTTGATTGTAGTTTCCTTTGCTTTGCAAAAGCTTTTAAGTTTCATTAGATCCCATTTGTTTATTTTTGTTTTTATTTCCATTACTCTAGGAGGCGGATCAAAAAAGATCTTGCTGGGATTGATGTAAAAGAGTGTTCTTCCTATGTTTTCCTCTCAGAGTTTTATAGTGTCCGATCTTACATTTAGGTCTCTAATCCATTTTGAGTTTATTTTTGTGTACGGTGTTAGGGAGTGTTCTAATTTCATTCTTTTACATGTAGCTGTCCAGTTTTCCCAGCACCACTTATTGAAGAGACTGTCTTTTCTCCACTGTATATCCTTGCCTTTGTCATAGATTAGTTGACCATAGGTGTGTGGGTTTATCTCTTGGGGTTTCTATCCTGTTCCATTGATCTATATTTCTGGTTTAGTGCCAGTACCACATTGTCTTGAAACTGTAGCTTTGTAGTATAGTCTGAAGTCAGGGAGTCTGTTTCCTCCAGCTCCATTCTTTTCCCTCAAGACTGCTTTGGCTATTTGGGGTCTTTTGTGTCTCCATACAAATTTTAAGATTTTTTGTTCTAATTCTGTAAAAAAATACCACTGGTAATTTGATAGGGATTGCAATGAATCTGTAGATTGCTTTGGGTAGTGTAGTCATTTTCACAATATTGATTCTTCCAATCCAAGAACATGGTATATCTCTCCATCTGTTTGTGTCACCTTTGATTTCTTTCATCAGTGTCTTATAGTTTTCTGAGTACAGGTCTTTTACCTCCTTAGGTAGGTTTATTCCTAGGTATTTTATTCTTTTTGTTAAAAATAAGCATGTTTTTAAATCCAGCAATCCATCTATAGGAATATATCTCATGGTAATCGTTAAACTTAAGAGAGAAAAAAGTACAAAATGGAAAACTTGGTAGGCATTAATATTATGTACAGATATAATGACTGATAGTCACAAGATATTTTTCTTTTTTTAATTGATTTTTTTATTGAATGGTTCTTTAAATTCTATAGTGCTTTACAATTTTCAAAAGTTTCACACACATAATTTCATGCAATCCCATAATAACCCTTTTTTCCCCCTACCCCTATATTGCCCCTCCCCCCTTCCCTCTCCTCACTGATAACCACTAGTTTGTTCTCCTTATCTGTGAGTCTGCTTCATTTTTGTTTTGCTCACTAGTTTGCTGTATTTTTTAGATTCCACATATAAGTGACATCATACAGTATTTGCTTTCTCTGTACGACTATTTCACTTAGCATAATGCCCTCCAAGTCCATCCATGTTGCTGCAAATGGCAAAATTTCATTCTTTTCTATGGCTGAGTAGTATTCCATTATATATATATATATGTATGTATGTGTGTATATATATATATATATCACATCTTCTTTAACCATTCATCTGTTGATGGACACTTAGGTTGCTTCCATACCTTGGCAGTTGTAAATAACACTGCTATGAACTTTGAGGTGCATGTATCTTTCCGAATTAGTGTTTTTGTTGTTTTTTGTTTTGGATATATACCCAGGAATGAAATTGCTGGGTCATATGGTAGTCCTATTTTTAGTTTTTTGAGAAATTTCCATACTGTTTTCCACAGTGACTGCACCAATTTATATTTCCACCAACAGTGTATGAGGGTTCCCTTTTCTCCACATCCTCACCATCATATTCTGGGGTTTTTTTGATGAAAGCCATTTTGACCAGTGTGAGGTAATATATCGTTGTGGTTTTCATTTGCATTTTCCTAATGATTAGTGATGATGAGCACCTTCTCATGTGCCAGTTTGCCATCTGCATTTTCTGTTTGGAAAAATGTCTATTCAGTTCTTCTGCCTATTTTTTAATCTTTTTTTAAAAAAATGATGAGTTATATGAGCTGTTACGTATATGTTACATATTAACCCTTTATTGGTCATATCATTTGCAAATATGACCCATTCAGTAGGTTGTCTTTTCGTTTTGTCAATGGTTTCCTTTGCTGTGCAAAAGCTTTCAAGTTTAATTAGGTCCCATTTGTTTATTTTTGCTTTCATTTCCTTTGCTTTAGGAGACGGATCCAAAAAAAAATCATGCAGCAATTTATGTCAAAGAGTGTTCTGCCTCTGTCTTCCTCTAGGAGTTTTATAGTGTCCAGTCTTGCATTTCGGTCTTTAATCCATTTTGAGTTACTTTTTGTAGCTGGTGTTAGATAATGTTCTGATTTCATTCTTTTACATGTAGCTGTCCAATTTTCCCAGCACCAATATTGAAGAGACTGTCTTTTCTCCTGACATTCACAAGATTTTGAGAAAATAAACAGATTACATACAAAAATGCAATGTCTCCACAATTTTGTAAAAATTATAGATATGCCTTAAATACCAACGTCTAATATAAACACAGTATTTGTAAAGGTACATTTGATATTAGACACTAATTCTGACTGGTTTATAAAACCTTTGAAATTCAGGCATCTTTGCTCTTAAGTAGATAATAATTTCTTCTTCAATATTTATATAATACAGAGTAATTAAGCCCTGAAGGCACTGAAACACAACCTTCTCAGTCAAATCCATGTCATCCCACTTAGAAGTTGGGGAATCTTGGACAAGTTGTTTAACTTGCATAAGTTTATTTTTCTTTATTGGTATAATGGCAATATTACTTACTACCACACACATAGGGTTTTGTTTCTAGATTTAAATTAGATAATTACACGCATCTTTTAGTTCTGTGCCTGACACATGAAAAGCATAAACATAATATTTTCAGTCGCCCTCCTTGGGATAGGCATGTTTTCGCTGGAGTAAAACAGGCAGGGATTGTTGGGTGGGACACCAACAGAATGTTCTGCTCTAGCTCCTATTATATGAAAGCTGTGATGGGTACTTTTATGGGTCAACTTGACTGGGCCACGGGTGCCCAGATATTTGGTTAAACTCTATCTCGTGTGTCTCTGAGGGTGTTTTGGATGACATTAACATTTGAAATCAGTGGACTGAGTAAAGCAGATTGTCCTCCCTGATGTGGGTCTCACCCAATCCGTTGAAGGCCTGAATAGAATAAAAAGACTGAGCAAAGAGAATTCTTCCTCTCTGTCTTTGAGCTGCAACATCAGTCTTCTGCTGCTTTCAGACTCACACTCCAACTGGAACATACACCATCGGCTCTCCTGGTCTTCAGGCCTTCAAACTTAGACTGGGACTATGCTATCCTGGGTCTCCAGTTTGTCAGCTGCAGAACTTGGGACTTCTTGGCCTCCATAACTTATAACATTGGGTTGGCCAAAATGTTCATTCAGGTGTAAGGAAAAAATGAACAAACTTTTTGGACAACCCAATATCTATCTACATATCTGTCTATATGGATATATATGGTCTATATATAGGTAGATACATATATGTATGTATATATTATCTATATCTATATCACCTATTGGTTCCATTTCTCTGCAGAACCCAGACTAATAGAAGAGCAAAAGAAAGAAATCTCAGCTATGCTGGGGCTCAGACATCCACTGTATGTGACCTACAGAAGTTATCTGAGGGAGCTCTTAAGGGAGGGGACCCAGGCAAATGACATTTAAATCAGAACTAAGCTTTAAGGGAAGGGGAGATGAAGTGCACACCCAGAAGTGATGCTTCTGCACCTCTGACCCTCTTCCAGTTCCTCTCAAAGTCTCCAAGCACTTTCCCTTCTTGGTGTTGGTTTGAAAACTCAGAGGAGTCCCCAGGTTAAATTCAAAACTGGCCCCCGTACATGGAGGGCAAGGAGAGACCAACAGAAGAAGCAGACCAGGCCGGATTGGTAGGTGGCAGTGTTAATAAGCAAGGGAACTTATATAGGAGGCTTGTCTTGAGCAGCTGCAAGTGAGTAAATCTCTATACCCACCTGCCAGAATCTTAAAAGTTTATATAGAGGCTGTATCTGGGTTCAGTCACATATACTGTCCAGATGGTCTCAACAACACATTAGCACCTCAAGGGTGCATGCTTGGAATGACTCCTAGTGTGAGAACACTGGGCAGAATGTACATTCCAAGGAAGGGAGTAAGGAGGAGTCTCCAATTGCCAGGATCCAGTTTGCAGGTCAACCAGCGGTCACTTCCTCCTGATGACCTCTTCCAACAGCCTACATCTTTTAAAAGGCTGTTGGTGGGATTCTGTACAGCCTTTTGTTAGAGCACCTCCCAGTCCAGCATTGTGGTCCAGATAATAGTCATCCAAAGGAGTTCCCTGTTTCGAGACAACCCCACGAAGTAAGAATACCCATTTGTCTGCCCATACCTTTTATTTCTTTGTCAAATTGTGCTCACATGGTGGGGGTCACATCTTCAGGAAGTCTGTATGAAGAAGAAATCTCCTTAACTTTGGATATTGAAAAGCATCTTAATGTAGAGTTCTGTCACATTTTCTCCTTTTTTTCCTGTAATTTTCTCCACAATTATTCATAAACTGACATACCGTTGACTTTAATCATTCTGCCACATCATAATAAGACTCACTTCAAACCATATTAATGTAGAATAATTTGCTGAATTTTTCACTATTTTTAAAAGTAAGAAATAAATGTAAATTTATAAATTCGTATAGCAACTATAAGCATGGTTATAGGAAAGGTTTATATTTTTCTATTGACTGATGTCATGGAGGTAAATTATCATCTTTGAAATTATTAACTACTGCTCAGTTACCCCGTAATGGGTTGTGCTGATGCACAGGGATGCCAGCTATGTTGTTAAGAGTCTGGTAGCTTATAGCGTTTTTCCACAATTCTTCCTTTACTAGGTGCCCTTGTCATGGCTCACCCCTGCTGTTAATATTGGACTCGTCCATTTGACTTGTCTAATCAACAGAATGTGGGCTGATCAGGATGGGTGTATAGACTTTACAGATGCTTTGGCTCAGCCTTTTGTGCTTCTGCCATGCACCATGAAAAGAACATGCCCAAGAACCTGCTGGCCAAAATGAGACATCAGAAACAGGAGGGGAGAATAACCTTTTTAACTGCATGAGTTATTTCAAAAATCACCCCTTCTAAGAAAGCAACTGGAAGTTTTCCACCAGGTGAAAGAGTAGAAAACTAGAAATTCAATACAGGAGAGAAGTGAAAAGAATCTCTATAGTGATGGTGGTGGAGGAGACTACAGTATCTCTTGTGTACCAGGCACAGACGGCAACCAGCCCAGAGTGGATCATATTTTTAAATTGTGGCCAAAGATGATGCAGACCCTTTCCTCCACAGGAAACACTCATGTATACCGAAAGTAAATTGAATTAAAAATGACTGGTGAAATCCGTAATAATGGTATATGACTGACACTGAATTATGAGGTATTAAAGAAATATTTTCAAATCTTAATGTCTACTCTGAGGCAATACAGTCTGCTATTTATATAGAATAGCTCCCCAAGAATACAGAAGCTGAAAAATGAGGTTGTCTCTAAAGAGCATCATTGTGTAGCTTGGGGAAAGAATTAAGACTTTTGTCTCTTTTGAATTTAGCACACTGTGTGTTATAAAAATGAACTGGGTAAATATATCCCCCAAATTCCAGTTACACCTTTATTTCCACATTATAAAATTTGGCCTTCTTTAGTCTTGAGGCTAACAGAATTCCAGGAGTTAAATTTAAAAGAGTAGCCTCCTCTGACTCTGGGAGAAAAAATACCTTACAAAGAGGGACCAATAATATTTCCCCTGTCCCCAACAGCTACAAAATATCAGATAATAAAAAGCTCCTAGTAAATGTTCTCACTAATAAAATAGACTTTAATACTTCAGATTTTTTGCTGTCTTTTTGAAATAAACATTAACCTCTCAAGAGTCTGTAATTATGTTTGGTGGTCTTAATCATACATACCTTTAATTTAAATTGTCATGTTTTATGAAATGTACATATATATGTAAAATTTTTTTTTAAATAAAGGATCTGGCTTATTCTGGTTTTTCTTTCATTATATATACGTGCATGAAAAGTTAATGAAATGTATGGGTCTGCTAGATTTCTTATTTAAATAGAACATTCAAGAGTCTGTGACCAATTCAAAGTAACATTAGTGATTATTTCAAAAACTACCCATGACCCATTTTAGCAATTAAGAGCAGACGTACACTGTTGGCTAATGGGAAATGTTTCCTTGCTAAGAGAGAGAACAGAAAATGATCTCTCCTATTTTTACATCTGGATGTTGTCATGGCTGTGTAGAATGTCCAAAAACCTGTCAGCCATCATGGTAGCAGCCAACACTGGGGAATACAGAGTGGAAAACGAAAGAGAATCTGAGTCTCTGAATATTTCATTTTGCTAATGAACCAAAAATCTCTGGAGTTGGTTCTCCCTTTTAAAGCCTGTTATATGACTCAACATACTTCCTCATTGCTTCAGCCAGGTTGGTATTTTAATTTCTGATGAGTATATCCTAACTGTAACAAACAACTAAAGGACATGGTTCATACTGGGAGCTGGAGATGCAGAGACAAAGCTGATTCCATCACAGCCATCAACCAGCTCACTGTCTGGTGGGGGATGAACACACACACAGAATGTCCTAGGTGTTAAATGCTGTCCTACAAATTGTACAGATACTTTGTGAAACTAGACAAACCTACTGCATCCAATGATGTATGAGCAAGGAGCGAAGAGATATTGCAAAAATATTCAAATAGCCAATAAACAATCAGAAGATTGGAAATGTGAAGCACAATCATCACAATCAGATGCCACTATATACCTACCAGAGTAGCAGAAAAAATATATATATTTTAAACTGATGATGCCAAGTATTGTCAAGGATACAAACACACACTGCTGGTGGGAGTGCCAGTTGGTATATCTGTTTGGAAATCTATTTTGGAGAACTAAACTTACTAAAGCTGAACACAGGCATACTCATAACCAAACCCAAGCAATTTCACTTCCAGTATATAGAGAAAGAAATGTGTACATGTATGCTCTGAAAGATATGGACAAGTATGGTCATAAGGAGCTCTGACTTCCCAACACAGCACACCCAAGAACACATAATGAAGGATTTTCAATGAGAGTCAGTGTTGGAATGCTGCTTTTATGTGGATCTCCTTAGAGGAACTGTGCTGGGCAGAGAAACTGTTGTGCCCTAAGTAGAAATTTGAAAACAAGCAAATCAACAGATGAAACTAGGAAAGTGATTAAGGGTCTCCAATTCAAAACAAAACAACCCAATACAGTCCTGCAATTTTAAAGAACAGGTAATCACAATACAAAACATACAAAAAGGGCTTCCCTGGTGGCGCAGTGGTTGAGAATCCGCCTGCCAATGCAGGGGACACGGGTTCGAGCCCTGGTCTGGGAGGATCCCACATGCCGCGGAGCAACTAGGCCCGTGAGCCACAATTACTGAGCCTGCGCATCTGGAGCCTGTGCTCCGCAACAAGAGAGGCCACGATAGTGAGAGGCCCGCGCACCGCGATGAAGAGTGGCCCCCGCTTGCCACAACTAGAGAAAGCCCTCGCACAGAAACGAAGACCCAACACAGCCATAAATAAATAAATAAATAAATAAATATTAAAAAAAAAAAAAAACATACAAAAATACATTTTAAAAGACAATTATCAGTCTCACTCATGAGATGTAAAAATTCTAAATAAAATAGTAGCAAATGAAATCAAGCAGTGCATACAAAACAGACACGCGTGCACGCACACACACACACACCAGTGGCTAACCTGGGTATATACAGGAATGGGAAGAAGTCAAAGGGTCTGTCAGTATAAATTATCACATTAACAAATTAAATACTACACCACTGCAGAAAGGGGTAATGAAATGGCATTTGATAAAACTCAGGAGCCATGCCTACTTAGATACAAAAAGATTTTTACTCACAAATAAGAGAAGATGTTAGAAGGCAACTGTTTGAGAGCATGATGCTAACTGTCATCCTGTCAGCTAACAATCAGACTTGGTGACTGCAATTTCCAACTTTACAGACTCTCTTTTAGTTATGGCAGCATTTCCCAATGCAGTTTCACATCCCTAAGATGTTAATAAGTCATGAGAATTGGTATTTCCATAGTACAGTTTGAGATATACCAACTTAAACAAAGTTGAACAATTTTCTTCACTACTCTTTTGTCTTTTGATAAGCTGATAAGGTGCTTTTGGTCGTTCCCTAAGGGGGATTTAGAAGATGCTGCTTCATAAGCTTCTTTCACCAGAGAATTCCCCTTGTTTTTCAAGTATTTTTAAGTACTGGTGATCTTTGAGACAATTTCAGAAATGCTTGGTGGGACGAGGCACCATCTCCACATCTCCTAGTTAACATGCAAATATGGCACCCAGGAGGAGTAAAATACTGACTGGTAATGCTTTAGTCTATTAAAACACTCAAAAGTATTCTTTGTGTTACACTGGCTGATTAAAATTGCAATTATGTGGAATAATGCTGTCAACCACTAGCTGGTAAACGACTATACAGTGACATCACGGATGGCCTACCTGCACAAAATGGACATAGAGGTAGGGTGCAGATTAAAACAATGACCAAGATGAACCACAGACATTTACCAATGCAGTTTTGATGTCACTGATATCTGGAAATCAGTAATTTTTAAAGGGTTGAATTCTGTAAGTATATAAACACTTTTATTTCATCGTAACTAATATGCTTTCATGCTAGCACTAAATCATGACAGCCACCCAGATGAGAATGAATGTGAGACACCACCAACTTTGAGATGCATTCTGATTTCCAAATATTAAACTTAATCTTAGAATTAAGTCGCTGTGTGTGATTTCCTACTCTAAAAGTCATACAAGTCTAAGATAAACTATCAGAATAAATTACACTTTTGCTGATTCAGTTTTTGGTCGGTTAGCTTATATTTCCATTTAAACCAGAAAATTTTGGGTCTGGATATCCCATTTATTTTCTATTGCACAGTCTTACATCGTACATTTGGATTCTGCTTGCTGATATTTAATTAGAATTTTTACATTTACCCAAATTCAGTTAATCTAGCTTTTGCTTTTTAGAGGCTATCTCCATTTAGTTTTGTTACTAGATTTATGTTATCCAGGTAAGATGAGTTAGTAAAATTTTTAGCTATTTTCATCTTGAAATTTTTACCCTAAGGAGATGACAATTTCCAAGTGTTGTTTCTAAAAGGGAGATCCTGGACCAATTTTTTCAGCCTTTTCCTTTGTTTATTGGTCCAAATAGGTTTAAATACATTGTATTGCCTTAAATTAAAAAAAAAAACTCCATATCTATAATTATATCTCCTTTCTTATTCATGATTCTACAATGTTGCCGATTTTCTTGATTTTTCCTTGTTCAGATTTATCAAAGTCTAGTTGAGGTTAGTGGACTTTTCACAGAGGAATAATGATCAAAGACTATTGCTTTAATTCCTAATCATTAATCTCAAATTTTAGCTATATTGATTGCTTCTGTATTTTGGTTTAGGATTTGTTATTTTTCTAGCTTCTTAGTTCAGTGCAACAGGAACCATGTAGATACTGGGGGAAACAAGGTATAGTTCTGGCCCTCCATGTGGGCCAGATGCATCTTGGTTCCTCCAAGACATATTAACAATGGTATTACTTTCTCACTGAGTAGAGCTTCAGGGACATCCTACAAGCTCCAATATACAATTATTTCATTGTTTTCTGCAAAATCTCTAATTGTTTCAATTTTCTCTTTGATTCAGAACTTATACATACATATGATTATACATTCCCAAAAGTAGCTGACCAAGGTTCACTAATCCTACTAGTTGTATAATGGATCTTTATAATGGAGAACTCTAGCAGTCACCATCTTTTTTTAAAATTATTATTTATTTTTATTTTTATTTTATTTTTGGCTGCATTGGGTCTTCGTTGCTGCATGCAGGCTTTCTTTAGTTGCAGTGAACAAGGGCTACTCTTCGTTGCGGTGTGCAGGCTTCTCATTGCAGTGGCTTCTCTTGTTGCGAAGCACGGGCTCTAGGCACATGGACTTCAGCAGTTGGGGCGCATGGGCTCAGTAGTTGTGGTGCACGGGCTTAGTTGCTCTGCGGCATGTGGGATCTTCCTGGACCAGGGATCGAACCCATGTCCCCTGCATTGGCAGGCAGATTCTTAACCACTGCACCACCAGGGAAGTCCAGCAGTCACCATCTTAATCAAATGATCAAACATAGCACTGGTGATAGTGGGAAAAATGGATATTAATTGCTTATGATGTCTTTCAATAAAAAGTACATGTCACCTCCTATGAATTGTTCTGGTGGAAAATATTTAATCCTCTAGCTCTAACTTGATTTTATGAGAGATATGAAGGATAGAGGTACAAATTAAATTTCACTATGAGAGAACAAACAAAATCTAGAATGTATGGCATTCTATAAAATAGCTTTCCTGAAATCTTCAAAAAGTCTGTTCAAGACTAAAATCTAGAGACATGACAACCAAATGCCATGTGTGAATATATATTCAGAAAGCAAAAATGGCCAAATGTTTAGAATTTTTGATTCTATGTAGAGAGTAGATGGATGTTCATTATACTGTTCTTTAAATTTTTCTGAATGTCTAAAAAATGATCATAATAAAGTTTTGGTAAAGAATTCCAAAATGGACAGTTTTCTTTTTGTTCTCTTTAATTTCTAATTTACCTCAAAAAGTGAGTGGAGAACTTTAATTATTACTTGTCTGTTGGGATTCATTACAGCAAATTGCTTCACATCTCTCTCTGATTCTTCTCCAGGTATAATCCCAACATCTTAACACTTACTAAATCCAAAATGTTTCTTTTTAGTCTTAATTTTTGATGCAGCTTAAGGGATAAATTATGAATAAAAATCCTCTCAAATTCTTTACATTTTACTAGATCTTTTATCCAGAATGAACCACCTGAAATTCAAATGGATGAGTGGTTATGGGAAGCTTTTCTAAATTCATTATACGAAATGGGCATTCCTCTCCTAAGACTTCGCCAGTAGTAATATTTATGATGATGACAATAAGAACAATAGTATGTATTGAGCACAGGCTACATACTACTCTTCCAAGGATTTGACCCATACTACATCCATCCAATCTCTACAACAGCACTATTACAGAGCTACCATCACCAGCATTTTAAACATGATGCCCAGAGGGGATAAGCAGTTTGCCCAACATCCCACAATAAGGAGGTAGAATGGTGATAAAAATAAGTATGGTTTCTGCCATGGATAAGGTGTTTCCTACATTTGTGATATTAACAGGGTTATTCTCTAGGTAGAGTTTGCTGAAGTTTAACAAAGACTGAATAGTGTTGGAAAGCTTCTATTCACTCCCTAAATCAACATATCTGGTATAAATTCTCTATGCTCTTATGGGCAGAAGGAAATTGTGATTCCCACATTAGCCAAATCTTCCTATGGAATGAATATTCTGCTACTTTAATTAGGGAGGTAACAAGGGAGGGATTTCTTCTTCTAATTAAGTCACATTGTGACTTGTCTCATGTTTTAAAAAGTGTGAATGCTGTCTCTCAAATTATCTAGGATAGGACAAACTTTTTGTTTTTAATTTCCAATCATTCATCGACTGATACTTTTGTAAAATATAATGATGTTATGGCAAAATCAAATTGCTATCAAAGTTTCCAGACACTCTCACTTTCTGCATTTATCTCATGATTGACAGGTAACAATTCTGTGAACTGGCAAAAAGTCTCTGGCCAATAGTTTGAGTAGCACTTGTCTAAAAGCCTTCCTACAATTCTAATTCAAAGGATTTCTCATTTGGATGAATTCCCTGATGTACTCTAAGATGTTTACCATGTCTACAAGTCTTCCCACATTCCTTAAATTCACAGGATTTCACAGCAGTATGAATTCTCTGATATGCAGGGCAAGAACCAAATTAAATTTACATCCTTCCCTTAAAGAGTAATGAGCATTTTTCCAATGTTTATGAGACTTTGTACCATGAATTAAATAAAGATCTTTACACATTCCCTACATTTAAATGGCTTCACATCTGTATAGATGTTCAATAAGATCATACAGAAGTCTAAAGGCCTTTTCATATTCCTCATTTTCAAAACATTTCTCACTAGTATGAATTTTCTGGTATCAAGTGAATTGTCCATACACAGGTAAGGCTTTTGCACATTCCCTACATTCATAAGGTTTCTCAAGAGTAAGACTTCTCCTCATGTTAAGTAAGTTGTCTGTACACACACAAAAATATGTTCTTTCACATCTCTTCAATCATAAAGTTTCACCAGCATCAACTGTCTTATTTGAGTAAGCTGTCCATATAAAGGCTTCCCCACATTCTTTATATTTGTAGGGTTTATCACTATTATTAGTTCTTTCATGTTGAACATGGCTTGAGCCACAAGTAAATGTCTTTCCAAATTCCTTACATTGATAAGGTTTCTTGCCAGTATGAAATCTCTGATGAACACGAAGTTGATAGCCACTACCAAAGGCCTTCCCACAGTCTTTACATTCATAGGATTTCTCACCAGTATGAACTCTCTCATGTTTAACAAGGCTTGAACCCCAACTAAAGGCCTTCCCACATTCCTTACATTTAAAAGGTTTCTCACCAGTATGGATTTTCTGATGTTGAGTAAGGTGATAGCCACGACTAAAGGCCTTTCCACATTCTTTACATTCATAGGGTTTCTCACCAGTATGGATTCTCTCATGTTGAACCAGACTTGAGCCACAATTAAAAGTCTTCCCACATTCCTTACATTCATAGGGTTTCTTGCCAGTATGAAATATCTGATGTCGAGTAAGTTGATAGCCACTACCAAAGGCTTTTCCACATTCTTTACATTCATAGGATTTCTCACCAGTATGGATTCTCTCATGTTTAACAAGGCTTGAACCCCAACTAAACGCCTTCCCACATTCTTTACATTCAAAGGGTTTCTCACCAGTATGGATTTTCTGATGTTGAGTAAGGTGATAGCCTCGACTAAAGGCCTTTCCACATTCTTTACATTCATAGGGTTTCTCACCAGTATGGATTCTCTCATGTTGAACCAGACTTGAGCCACAATTAAAAGTCTTCCCACATTCCTTACATTCATAGGGTTTCTTGCCAGTATGAAATAACTGATGTCGAGTAAGTTGATAGCCCCAACAAAAAGCCTTTCCACATATTTTACATACATAAGGTTTCTTACCAGTGTGGATTTTATGATGCTGAGTAAGTTGATAGCCACGACTGAAGGCCTTCCCACATTCTTTACATTTATAAGGTTTCTCACCTGTATGAATTATCTCATGTTTAGCAAGGCTTGAGCCCCAAAAAAAGGCCTTTCCACATTCTTTACATTCATAAGATTTCACACCAATATGAATTTTCTGATGTTGAGTAAGGTGATAGCCACGACTGAAGGCCTTCCCACATTCTTTACATTCATAGGGCTTCTCGCCAGTATGAATTCTCTCATGTTTAACAAGGCTTGATCCCCAGCTAAAGGTCTTCCCACATTCCTTACATTCATAAGGTTTCTCACCAGTATGAAATCTCTGATGCACAGTGAGTTGATAGGCACTTAAAAAGTCTTTCCCACATTCTTTACATTCAAAATGTTTCTCAGCCATATGAATTCTCTCATGTTGAACAAGTTTTGAGCCATGACTACAAGCCTTCCCACATTCCTTACAAACGTAGGGTTTCTCTTGATTATGAATTTTTTGATGTGCAGTAAGAGATTTATGTTTTCTGTAAGTGGGCACTTTTTCATAGCTGATTATCATTTGACTGAAGTATCCCTCTTGATGTCCCTGGAGGCCCTCAAATCTTCTCTTACACTTCCAATTATTTTTGAAAAGGAATGCCTCAAAGCCAAGGGTTTTACTTCTTTCCTTTATCTCCTGTTGGGGAAAATTTATTTCAAAAATGTCCTTTTTTGCAAATGTATTTTTGGTCTCATATGTTGACTCCAAATCTGAAAGAAAACAAGAAAACCACACATTTTATTGCCTTTACCAGAAAAAAAGCTCTTTATGGTAGAAATAAAGACAAATTGAAAAGAATACCCATAAGTGAACTCAATCAGGAGACTTACTGAATTCCTAAGCACAAGCCTCTCCCCTGTCCAACAACAAACTCAGCTTTGATTTTTCAGTTCTTGTGATATTAATGTTCTGATACGACAGTTTTTTTCTGGAGGATTCCACAAAGATCACTTTAACAAGTCCCTCATCTTCCTGTGTAAATGGTCTCTTAAACCAAATGTGCCCTTCCACTAGTCAGGTCACTGGGCAAAGGATATTAGGATCTGAGTTCAGGGCTGTTAAGGTGACTGGAATTTGTGGTTCAAGATTTATCAGAGAAAGAAGTCATGCAAAGAAGTTCCGGGAATCTCTACAGGGATTCTCCCTTGGATCTGTAACCAAATGTCGTTATGCATCCACAAGGTGCCTCTCCACAATGTGACTGGGGTACTCTCAGAGATTCTAGAGGTTGTACACTGGAGTGCCAACCCAACCTGAATGGAAAGACCTCAGTGAACACCCCCAAGCATTTATTTGAGGCCTCTCAAAGGACATATATTGAAAGTAAAAACCACACCCTGGAGCAGTAGTTCTCAAAATTTCTGGTCTCAGTATCTCTTATACTCTTAAATATTGGTAAATCCCTTGCTTGCACATGCATAAGTATATTTGAAATACAAAATACACAAATCTAGTACTTTTGCCTATTGGTGATTGTATAATATTTTGGTTGAGCTATTAAATGGTGGATGAGTACCGTGGATGTGATTGTGGGAAGTAATTTTAATCATGAATAAAACTGCACAGGACTAAACTGCACTAACTATTGCTATTTTATTGAACAATGTCTTATTGCTTTGTATACATTTACATTTGGGTGTAAAGACTGTGTGTATATCCAAAAGGAAGCCACAGTATTTAAATTGACTAACCTAATATTACAACTACTTTGAGATGACCAAATGTCAACTAAAAGGAGTACAGTTTTGTACAACTTAGCATCAACAAATAGTTCAATAAATTTGAATTGGGCTTGTATTATAATTACTTGGACTTGAATGTTTCTGTGTAATGCTTAACAGTGTCAGTAAATGAGTACAGGTTTAACGTCTTTTTAGATGTTTAAAAAAAAAAAAGCACTGAGGACCCAAAAGAGGTTTTGTTTATGTGGGTTATATCTTTTGACATTTACCATATCAGAAATTAAAATAGAAATTTAAAGATTTATTAATTCATTTTAAAGTGACAATAAATCATTAAATGTTAACAAACAACATTAAATAATTAAACTTTCCCAAACAAAAAAATTAATGAGTTATTGTTTTAATCTTCTGCAAATCTCTTTAATATCTGGTTTAACAGAAGACAACTGGATTCTCACATCTGCTTTTGCATTCAATCTGTAGCAATGCTATTTTGGTTGAAGGATATGAAGAAAATCCAGCCTCCCACAGATGTGTAATTGTAAAATAGCAGAATAGTCTATGAACCTGCTCAGGTAATTGTGGGTGTTATTCTTTGATACTACAGTAAAAATTGAGACGTGGTGGTTTCTTTTTTTTTTTTAATTAATTAATTTATTTATTATTTTTGGGGGGGCTGTGTTGGGTCTTCGTTTCTGTGCGAGGGCTTCCTCCAGCTGCGGCAAGCGGGGGGGGCCACTCTTCATCGCGGTGTGCGGGCCTCTCACTATCGCGGCCTCTCTTGTTGCGGAGCACAGGCTCCAAACGCGCAGGCTCAGCAATTGTGGCCCACGGGCCCAGTTGCTCCGCGGCATGTGGGATCTTCCCAGACCAGGGCTCGAACCCGTGTGCCCTGCATTGGCAGGCAGACTCCCAACCACTGCGCCACCAGGGAAGCCCGAGACGTGGTGGTTTCTTAAAGATTAGTTCCAATGTGGAATATGCAACCATACTGGTGAACTTTTCATACTATGTTACATTAAAATCCATTGCACTTTGGATGATTTTTTATCCATGCATAATTTTGTACTATGTACTGGTTATCTGAAAAACAGTAGTTCACTGAGTTATGCAGATCTTTGAAATGTTGACATATTTCATTACACGATATCAAAAAATCACATTAATAATATCACCTCACCAGAAATTTTTTTATTTATTGGGAAGCTGTAAAGCTCAAAATAATAGATATAAGCTTCACACAATTCTAATTTTTACTTAAAAGTTTGAGTTTTATCATTGGCAACAAATACTTTTAGTTGTTCTTAAAGGGACAGGCTCATTTACAAGAAAATGTTTTCCAAATACCCAAGCCTAAAGAACCATAGTTTGTCTCATTCTTCCAAGGGAAAAAAAAAACACAAACAAAACCAAAACTGTGTTCCATGAAAAAAGCAGCTAGTTTAACTCACAATTCAAACATCGGCACAGGTGGTTTCCCTCAAGGCAACCACTGCACCTTAGTATACAGCAAAAGAGCTTAATGGAGACTTCCCATTTCATCACACAGAATATTCTAAAAATGCATCCTCAAGGGTCAAGATTTAATAAAATGAAGCCCCAGAGCAGGGTACTAAAGGTCAACCAGCATGAGGAGGGTTTCAGTATAAAAGGGTTGTCCTATGTCAGAAGTCAGAATGCAAGCAGGGTAAGGACAAGTGTCTGTGTGTGAGCGACCTGGCATGGGTTGTCACAGCCCAAGTGGGATGGGACAGGCAATCACATGATCAAGGTGGTGGTGGTGGTGGTGGTGGTGATAATAGAAGACTGGTTACACATAGAGAGTTTGATCAAATAAGTACAGTTGTCTCCCAGGATCCTTGGGGGATTGGTTCCAGAACCCACCTCGGATACCTAAGGATGCTAAGTCCCTCCTTTTCCACAGATGCAGAACGCATGGAAATGAAGGGTCAGCTGTATATTTATTGAAAAATAATCTGCATATAAGTGGACCTGAATAGTTCAAACCCATGTTGTTCAAGGGTTGACAATAAATACATTAAGGATAATGGAACCCATGTTTTTCACTGTCAGAAAAGGGAGTTAGAAATATGGAAAGGGAATAAGCTGAAATGAAACCTGTAGTGTTGAAATGGAATTGGAGATATCTGTATGAACTCATGGTTTCAATCTATAGATGTAAATGTGTGTGCATGTATACGTATTTATGCATATAAACATATTCCCTACTCTGTCCACTGAGAGGGCCAAGGGACAGCCATCCCCCAGCAGCAGTGAGCAAATCTAGTACCCAGATTTTGGCTTCTAAATAGCATTCTCAACTAAAAGGAACCAGGGCACCTTGAAGAAATGGCTGACTTTAGGGCTGGAGCAGGGAAAGTGCAAGATGAGCCTGGAACATGGTGTTGGGCAGAAAATAAGGAGGTGCTCTAAGTGTGATGGAGACCTGCCAAAGGACACAGAAACCACTGTTGAGAGAATTCCCACTGGTCAAATCCAGGACCAGCTTCAAAATAAATAATGGGAAGAACAGATTACAACCCACGGACTAGAAATCCAACATATGAATAAGTTGAAAGTTTGAAGAGGAATACAATACTTAATAGCCTCAAAGTTCCTCCTCACAAAAGGCTCATTAAAGGAAAAAAGATTAACTTTACAGGGAGGAGGCCAGTGGACACTACCATAATCACCTGCTCAAAGTAAGCATCATCAGTAATGGCAAATCATTTGCTCCACCTGACAGAATGCAAGGAGAACACACCGTCAGTTCTGCGATACTCCTGCCAAAGATGCATAATCCAAATCTAATCATGAGGAAAGAGCAGACAAACCCAAACTGAAGAACGCTGTACAAAATAACAGGGCTGGAATCTTCAGAAGTAACAAGAAATGGGTATTTTGATAGGGAATGCACTAAATCTGTAGATTGCTTTGGGTAGTATGGTCATGTTAATGATATTAATTCTTGTAATCCAAGAACATGGGATATCTTTCCATTTCTTTGAATCATTTTTAATTTCCTTTATCAATGTTTTATAGTTTTCAGCATATAGGTCTTTCACCTCCTTGGTTAAGTTTATTCCTAGGTGCTTTTTTTTGGACATGATTTTAAATGGATTTTTTTTTTTTTTTTTTTTTACTTTCTGGTATTTCACTGTTAGTGTAAAGAAATGCAACAGATTTCTGTATACTAATCTTGCATCCTGCTACCTTGCTGAATTTATTTTTTAGTTCTGATAGTTTTTGTGTGAAGTCTTTATGGTTCTTTACATGGAGCATCATGTCATTTGCAAACAGTGACAATTTTACCTCTTCCCTTCCAATTTGGATACCTTTTATTTCTTTTTCTTGTCTGAATTCTGTGGCTAGGACTTCCAATACTTTGTTGAATAGAAGTGGTGGGAGTGGGCACCCTTGTCTTGTTCCTGAAGTTAGTGAGAAGGCTTTCAGCTTTTCACCACTGAATACTATTGATATGTTGGCTGTGGGTTTGTTGTAAATGGCTTTTATTATGTTGAGATATGTTCCCTCTATAGCCACTTTAGTGAGAGTTTTTATCACGAATGGATGTTGAATTTTATCAAATGCTTTTTCTGTGTCTATTCAGATAATCATGTGGTTTTTCTCTTTTCTTTTGTTAATGTGGTGTATGTATCACAGTGACTGATTTGCATGTGTTGAACCAGCCTTGTGACCCTGGAACGAATCCAACTGATCATTTTTATGTATTGTTAGATTCAGTTTGCTAATATTTCGTTGAGAATTTTTGCATCTATATTCAGCAGTGATATTGGCCTGTAATCTTCTTTGTTTGTAGTGTCTTTGTCTGGTTTTGGTATCAGGGTGATGATGGCGTTATAGAATGAATTTGGAAGCATTCCCTCTTCAATCTTTTGGAGCAGTTTGAGAAGGATAGGTAGAAGTTCTTCTTTGTATGTTTGGTATAATCCCCCAGAGAAGCCATCCAGTCCTGGACTTTTTGCTTGCATGGAGTTTTTTTAAATTACAGATCCTATTTCATTTCTAGTGATCAGTCTCGGCAAATTATCTGTTTCTTCTTGATTCAGTTTTGGCAGGCTGTATGTTTCTAGAAACTTGTCCATTTCTTCTAGGTTGTCCAATTTGTTGGCATGTAACTGTTCATAGTATTCTCTTATGGTTTTTTGTATTTTCATGGTATTGGTTGTTATTTCTCCTCTTTCATTTCTTATTTCGTTTATTTGGGTTCTATCTCTTTTCTTCTTGGTGAGCCTGGCTAGAGGTTTGTCGATTTTGTTTATCTTTTCAAAAAACCAGCTCCTGGTTTTGACCTTTTCTATTGTTGTTTTGATCTCTTTTTTATTTATTTCTTCTCTGATCTTTATTATGTCCTTCCTTCTGCTGACTTTGGGTTTTGTTTGTTCTTCTTTTTCTAATTCTTTTAGGTGGTGGGTTAGGTTGTTTATTTGAAATTTTTCTTATATTTTGAGGAAGGCCTTTATCACTGTGAACTTCTTAGAACTGCTTTGGTGCATCCCATGGATTTGTAAGGTTGTGTTTTCATTGTTGTTTGTCTCATTTTTCACAGAACTAGAACAAATAATCCTAAAATTTATACAGAACCACAAAAGACACAGAATTGAAAAAGTAATCCTGAGAGGAAAAAAAGCTGGAGGCATAACTCTTCCAGACTTCAGACAATATTACAAAGCTACAATAATCAAAACAGCACGGTATTAGCACAAAAACAGACATATTGATCAATGCAACAGAATAGAGAGCCCTGAAATAAACCCATACATCTACGGTCAATTAATCTACGACAAAGGAGGCAAGACATACAATGAAAAAAAGACAGTCTCTTCAACAAGTGGTGTTGGGAAAGCAGAACAGCTACATGTAAATCAATGAAATCAGAACACTCCCTCACACCATATACAAAATGGTTTAAAGACGTAAATATTAAGACATGACACCATAAAACTCCTAGAAGAGAAACAGGCAAAACATTCTTGGACATAAATCGTGGAAGTATTTTCTTAGACCAGTCTCCCAAGGCAAGAGAAATAAAAGCAAAAATAAACAACTGGGACCTAATCAAACTTAAAAGCTTTTGCATAACAAAAGAAATCATCAACAAAATGAAAAGACAACATACAGAGTGGGAGAAAATATTTGCAAATGATGCGACCAACAGGGGTTAATTTCCAAAATACACAAACAGCTCATACAAATCAGTATCAAAAAAACAAACAACCCAATCAAAAAATAGGCAGAAGACCTAAATAGACATTTTTCCAAAGAAGACATACAGATGGCCAACAGGCACATGAAAGGATGCTCAACATCGGTAAGTACTAGAGAAATGCAAATCAAAACTGCAATGAGGTATCACCTCACACCGGTCAGAATGGCCACCATCAAAAAGTCTACAAATAATAAATGCTGGAGAGGGTGTGGCGAAAAGGGAACCCTCATACAGTGTTGGTAGGAATATAAATTGGTGCACTCACTATGGAAAACAGTATGGAGGTTTCTTAAAAAACTAAAAATAGAGCTACCATATGATCCAGTAATCCCATTCCTGGGCATATATTCCAAAAAGATGAAAACTCCAATTCAGAAAGATACGTGCACCCCAGTGTTTATAGTGGCACTATTTACAATAGCCAAGGCATGGAAACAACCCAAGTGCCCATCAATAGACAATTCGTTTTAAAAGATGTGGTGTATATACACAATGGAATATTACTCAGCCATAAAAAAGAATGAAATATTGCCATTTGCAGCAACATGGATGGACCTAGAGAATATCATACTAAGTGAAGTAAGTCAGAGGAAGACAAATATTATATGTTATCACTTATACGTGGAATCTAAGAAATAGTGCAAATGCATCTATATACAAAACAGAAGCAGACTCACAGACATAGAAAACAAACTTATGGTTACCAAAGGGGAAAGTGAGGGGGGGGGGTGGATAAATTAGGAGTATCGGATTAACAGATACAAACTACTATACACAGAATAAACAACAAGGATTTACTGTACAGCATAAGGAACTATATTCAGTATCTTGTAATAACCTATAATGGAATATAATCTAAAAATATATATATTCTTAAGACAAAAACCCCAAAACTGTATACTATCTAGCCCTTGCCTATCTCTGTGGCCCAAATTCTTAGCACATGCTCCTTTACTAACTCTACCCTGGCCTTCTTAGAGTTCTTCCAATAAAGTTCCTTACCAACCTTAGGGCCTTTGCCGTTCACTGTGATTGATATATTCCTCCCCCAGGTATTCATATAACTTGATCCCAGGTTTCATGTCTCTATTCAAGAAAGCTTTCCCTGACCATCTTATCTGAATTGGCCCTATCAATTCTCATCATTTTCTATTCTCTTATGCTGTTTGCCTCTCCTGAACAACATGTTTCATTACATGATACTATTTATCTACCTGTGTACTTATTTTATGTTTCTCCTCAACTACATAAAGTGCATGAGAATGAGCAAGTTATCAATCTTGTTCCTGATTGTATTAATAGTGCCCAGTACAATGCCTGGCTAGGAGTAGGCACTCCAAACGTTTGAAGAATTTATGAATGAGTATGTATATTCATTCACATACACACACAAATGCAAAAGAGTTGGAAAGCAGCTGCATCCAACATGTAAGTAAAATGGTTCCATTGGGAACAAAAAAGAACACTTTCCTCACTGAAATGGGAGGGAATTATAAGAAGAAAAACAAGGAGCCTGGGAAATGAGATGAAGATGAAGTTCCTTTTGTAGCTCAAACTGAGATCTCTATCTCCTCCCAGGTGTTGGGCCTTCATTCCACAGGCCTTGGTCCTTCATAAGGAGTTTCCAAACACCATCCCAGCTGTTCCCCCTTCTCCTCCTCTGTGACCTGTGAGGTTGTTCCTGCACTGATGGTTCCCTCCTGCCTTTGCCTTCCTGGGATCCGACTTCTTGTACCCTACCCACCCCTCAACTACCCAGGGCTCTTTTCCTTGCTCCAATAATGTCATCATATCTGGCTTAGAAATGGAGTGTCTGTTTGCAAGAAAAGAAATGCCAAATGGTGTAAGGGTTTTGTTGTGTGTTTTTTTTAATTATAAGGGCAAAACATTTGGTTAAATTTGCAATAAAGTAAAGGTGAAAATAATATTGATGAAGACTTCAGAGAAGAGAAGGATGGTGGGAATGAAGAACATGAGATCATATAAGTAGGAAAATAATCTTGTTTTAGACTCATTCAGGTTCTATCTCTTCAGAGCAAACAGAACACAGTGGTTAAGAACACAGATTCTGGAGCCAGACTTCCTAGGTTCAATTGTTGCCACTGCATCCCCACCAGCTGTGTGACCTTGGGAGGGCACTTAAACTGTATGTGCCTCAGTAATCTCATCTATAAAAAGGGTTAAAAATAGTACCTACCTCATGGGGATGTTGTGAAAGTTAAATAAGTTCATGTATTTGCTCTGCTTAGAACAGGGCCTGGTTTATAGTAAGCACAATGTTAACTATTACCATTATTATTGTTACTGTTGTTATTTTGCTTAAGTGGAAACAAGTTTTGTGAGACATTTCTAGGATTTAACTTAGTGTAGGATTTAACTTTGTAAAGTGCAAAGTTCACAGATTGTAACTTTCAACTTCAAATATGTTGGAAGTAAAGGAACGTATTCACTTAGTATGAATTTCTGTTCATTCAATCCACTGCTACATAAAGTGGACAGGCTCTTCTGAAAGCCAGAGTATGTCAGGATCCTGTTTCTAGCTGTACTCCCCATACATGGGTCAGAATACACAAAGGGCAGCGATTCTTTAGTATGCATAAAAATCACCTGGGGATCTTGTGTAAATGTAGATTCTGTTCTGCAGCTCTGGGGTAGGACTCGACGAGCTGCATTTCTAACAAGCCCCAGGGACTTCCCTGGTGGTGCAGTGGTTAAGAATCCACCTGCCGAATAAAGACGCAGACTTAGAGAACAGACTTGAGGACACGGGGCCGGGGAAGGGGGAGGGGGGTAGGGGGGTGGGGGCTGGGATGAAGTGAGAGAGTAGCACTGACATATACACACTACCAAATATAAAATGAATGGCTAGTGGGAAGCTGCTGAACAGCACAGGGAGATCAGCTCCATGCTTTGTGACGACCTAGAGGGGTGGGACAGGGAGGATGGGAGGGAGGCTCAAGAGGGAGGGGATATGTATACTTATAGCTGATTCACTTTGTTGTACAACAGAAACTAATGCAACATTGTAAAGCAATCATACTCCAATAAAGATATGAAAAAAAAAAAAAGAAACCGCCTGCCAGTGCAGGGGACACGGGTTCGATCTCTGGTCCAGGAAGATCCCACATGCTGCGGAGCAACTAAGCCCGTGCGCCACAACTACTGAGCCTGCGCTCTAGAGCCCGCAAGCCTCAACTACTGAGCCCGCATGCCACAACTACTGAAGCCCGCGCACCTAGAGCCCAGGCTCCGCAACAAGAGAAGCCACTGCAAGGAGAAGCCCGCGCACCGCAACGAAGAGTAGCCTCCTCTTGATGCAAGTAGAGAAAGCCCACACATAGCAACGAAGACCCAATGCAGCCAAAAATAAATTAATTAATTAATTAATTTTAAAAAAAAAAGTTCCTCTAACAAGCCCCGGAAGAAGCTGATGATAGGTATTTGTGTAATACTTAACAATAAAAAAATTAAAACCCCACATAAAGCAAATCATGGCTTCTAACCACTAAGAGAACATTCCACATTCTTCTCCAAAACCAACAATGCTGCCTGTCACCTGGGCCCTGCCTGTCTCCCTGACTCACTTCTTGGTATTCTCTCCTTCACTAACTCTGCTCTGGCCTTTCTATGGTTCCTAATACAAAAGAACCACACTTTGAGTAGCAAGGACACAGATCATCTATAGAAATGTTGAAGCTAAACACAGTATGAAATCTGGTTTCTTTGACAGTGGTTATGAAATAAACACTCCATAATGCAAATCCAGCTCCTTGGTCATTAAAGAAGAGAGGCCATTACAGGAAGGGCCAGAGGAAGGTTGAAGCTCACTGAGGGATGGGATGATCGAGGTGCTCAATGAACCCATTTCTAAGCCAACAAATACCAAAACATTCCTTTGAGAACACAGAGGAGAAATTCACCTGGTTTCTTCAAAGACAGCCCTGTAATTCCTAGTGCAGAAAGCTGACGTTCCAGAGAGGAGATTCTAAACTATTTCAGGCAGATGAACTTACCCAGTGAGACCAAGTTGCTATAGTTCTCCAACATCACATCCACGTACAAGTCCCTCTGAGCAGGGTCCAGGAATTCCCACTCCTCCTGAGAGAAGTCGACGGCCACATCCCTGAATGTCACCAAGCCCTAAAACCAAAAACCCACACATTACTTGTGAAATTAAAGAAATTTAGAAACTATTTCCAAGAGGAAAAAAGAGGAGTATGAAGCATAAACTATAAGAAGAGGAAAATATAACAATCAAGTCGGCTGGACGCCTATGAGACGTATGGGTAGGGAAAAGTAAAGAAATTAGTATGACTAAAGCAGAGTGTCTACATGTTCTAGAAAAAACCTATTACAGCAGAAAGAACTTCCTGGATACTGTGAGGTAACTCAGCTATCCAGACCTGTCTGATAATGCATAAAATGATGTTTCTCTCCTATTAAGTAAAAATAGCGTTGGGGGAAGGGGATGAGGGCGTTTACGGGTGTGTATACATACATACAACCTGCTAAGTGCCTGCTTCATAAATTCTTATTTATTTATTTATTTATTTATGGCTGCGTTGGGTCTTCGTTGCTGTGCGGGCTTTCTCTAGTAGTGGCAAGTGGGGGCTACTGTTCGTTGTGGTGCATGGGCTTCTCATTGCAGTGACTTCTCCTGTTGCGGAGCAAGGGCTCTAGGCGCGCGGGCTTCAGCACCTGTGGCTCGTGGGCTCTAGAGTGCAGGCTCAGTAGTTGTGGCACACGGGCTTAGTTGCTCCGCAGCATGCGGGATCTTCCTGGACCAGGGCCCGAACCCATGTCCCCTGCATGGCAGGCGGATTCTTAACCAGTGCGTCACCAGGGAAGTCTCATAAATTCTTTATAAATGTGAACTGCTACACCATCTCTTCCCTTTAAGAAATACCAAAAAAAATGAAAACATTTTTTCCAAATGTACTATATAATCTCTTATTTTAGAAAAATGATTTCAATTAAATTAAGGATTATCATTAAGCCTCAAGTGAACCATGCTGAGATTATATCATCAGCATATTTTCTTATAATGATGAATCGAATATGTATAATGTTTTTATTAGCTGCAATTCAGTTCATCATATGGATATATGAGATTAATAACTATTAAACATTTAGGTTGAACAAAACTTCCAAGATTTTCTTAATTCTAGGAGTCTATTATCAGCCAGTACTTAAGAATCTGGATCATCTTTTTACATAGTAACATCAACCACCTCTTGCTTAACACATTCCTTGTTCCTGAGTTGGAGGATATTGATAGAGGATATCAGACACAAAACAGATGTCACATCCTGGTCAATAACTAAACAGACTTTGACACCGGTGTTTACTGATAAGGGAGTCCCTGGAAAGAACCACTCACTCCCCGCTCTAATCCTAAAAGCTTGCAAAGCATGTGATCTCATACAAACTGAGGCTAAGACGAAGAAATCCCAAATTCCATCTTGTCTTTCTGGAAAACTCAGGTCTGTGAAGAAGTTCCATGTTTTCCTGTGTGGTCCAAAGGGACCCTCATCACTCACTCATCACATCGCAGACCTGTCTTGGGAATGAGAAATTCTGATAAGGGAAATGGGGCAGCCCTGGCCGAACAAAGATGGAAGTGGTAACAAAAGGCAAGACCCAAGACAGCCTGCCATGGATACGTCCCAGTTAAACACCAAAGCTCTTCCAGAGAATACACAGACTACTGAAACTGTTCTTGTGGGTGGCCATCCAGCTGGCTAAGGGCAGAATATCCTGACCGACTTCTTTGCTAGCTGTATCTTAGCCTGAAAAAGAAAAGCTATTGGGGGAACTTCAGCCATCTTTTTCTAGATAGGACATGAGCTAATCAGCATCTTAGCTTGAAAGAGGGAAACTGTTGCTTTCCAAATGTCTGCAGTCTTTCATTCTCTCCTCTTTCCTTCTTCTATGAATCCTCTTTGTGCCTTTGAAAGATGAACTCAATCTACTGTTGGTTTTCCTTCTATACAAATAAAAGCGAGCTGATTGTTCTCCGTATTTCTTTACATAATTCTTTGACAGACACTCAAATATTTGCCTTAAAGGACTCCATCCCTTCACTGCTCTTGATGGAAGACTGAACCGCAGGAGATGTTGAGTAATGTGCTCAATGAATATGATGGCACTGATTGGAAAAGGCACAGAGGGAGGACGCTGGGCTATTTGGCATCATCCTTTACTGGAACAGAAGGAACTGAGAAGCAGGTTCAGGGATGGGGTTCTGTTAAGTAGAAAGCTTTAGGGTTAATTCAGGAAAAGATTCACGTGACCTAAAAATCACAACACTTCAAGGAGCGAGAAATACCAACTTACATCAGTCATGGTTCTAGAATTGCAGGAACTAATTAATGCTCCATAGGGTTCCTCTACTGGTGAAGCACAGAGTCCAGAAAAGCCAGAGCTGCAGAAGGAAAAAGCAGCTTTAGATCAGGTGTGCTTAAGTGATCCTGTCCTGCCTTAAGCAACTGAATAAAAATACATGAAAATATTAGGGATGATTAACTCTACAGGATATAATTTTAACTTCCTTCTCTATACATTCCCTGGATTGCTGAATTTTTTGCAACAAACCTGCATTAACTCCATAATCAGAAAAATAAAGATATTTCCAAATGTAAAAAACTGAGTGACAGGGAATTCAGTCATTAGGAAAACTGAACAAACAGGCCCAACACTGAAAATCGGTGGGTCTGAAACAAATGACACCTACCAGCTCTTCAACATCTTGTAGCTGTAGCTCCTCACTACAGCGAGACACTTGCACTGTCAAGATCCTCCTGTGAATGAACATGAATTATTTAAGTCCCCTTCAAAGTCACAGCAAGGAAATATATGCATATAAACAGAACAATATTTGGTACAGAGTAGATACTTAACAAGTGTGGCTACACCTCTCTAATTCTTCACTGAATGGTCAATTTAAAACATTTGGATACAATCTTTGAAAAATGTCTTTCAAAACTCTCTCTTATTGGATGGGATCCATATATAACTCATAATATTCTTAAGTACTTTTGTTCATAACTATAACTATTGCTTGATATTTTATCATTTACATTTTCCCTTCTTTTGATTCTTTATAAACATAATGTTTATTAGGTGCATATTATTCCATCAAATGGTATACTGCATTTACTTAACTGTTTCCATTTCATTGGATGCTACATTGGTAAAAGCTCCTTCCAAGCTGTTATAATTTTATTCCAGACAAATGGAGTTAGATCTTTTTGGGGTCACGCATACTCAGTAATCTCATGAAATTAGAGACACTCTGCCCACTTAGAAAATTAATTTACAAATATTTACAAAAATTCTGTCTCTATTTCAAGGGATCTGTGATCACCTGGTTGCTTATAAATGGAATAAGAAGACCTTAGGTTAAGATTTCCTGTTCGAGACCATTTGAGCCCCTGGTAACTTTTTCAAACTCGCAAGCACCCACCACAATCATTTTATTTCTCTTCATATTTTGATCTATAAAAAGTTGATGTGGAATGATCCAGAATCACCACATAACAGCAAATCTTAATATTTACTAAGCCTGTATCATGGGGCAGGCACTGTTCTATGGAGCTTTACACATATGAACTCAACTTACATCATTATAACTCCATTAGGTAGGTATTACTTTGTTCCAATTTTGTAGACATGGCACAGAGAGCCTGAGTCGTTCATCTACACTCACATAGCAAGTAACAGGTAGAGCTGGATCCAGATGCTCTAGATCCAGAGCCTTACTCTTAACCACAGCACAGTACTACCTCTCACAACCCGCACAGAATTGGACCTGAAATAACTCATGTTTAGCAACGCTGCAGATTTCTACCTAAATATTATCTGAAAGTCTCTGCCCTTGTGGGTACAAACTGCAAACCACTACTGTAATAGGGAAGAACCTTTATGTTCTATTACAAGTTAATCACTAAAGGGATGTTGCCTATAAGCTTAAATTATACATAATGGCCCATCTCTGGGAACCCTGCCTAAACCCCCCAGGTAATGAGCATTAAGCTAAAATATCTTTGTTTAGCTCACAGGAAACATCCTGACCAGATCCACCTATGAATGCCTACAGGGAGGAAAAAATTAACACATCCCCTCCAGAGGCTGACAGGAACCAGGAAATGTCTGGCTTCACTCCCTCCCCTTTCAGTATAAAAGACGCCTGAATTCTAATTCAGGCCAGATGCTTCTTTGGGACATGAGCCCACCGTCTTCTCCGTCTGCTGGCTTTCTGAATAAAGTCGCTATTCCTTGCCCCAACAACTCGTCTCTCGATTTATCGGCCTGTCCTGGGGCAAGCAGTTTGAGCTTGGACTCGGCAACACCATGCTCAAAGCTCAATCACATTCCCACCCCTGAAAGCCTCACAACATTGTAATTTACTACCTGAAATAACCAATCCCCTCCTACCTTGCCTTGCTTTGAAAACCATGACTGTGGAGCAGATAAAAACTAATTTGTATTCGATACCACCTAAATGCTAATCTCCTCAAGTAATCATAGTCTAAAATAAAGCCCTAACATCCCACCTCCAGCCCACCTCCTGGAGGAGGTGTGCTTCTATACCATCAGAACGCTTAGGGACTTCCCTGGCGGTCCAGTGTTAAGACTCCGCCCTTCCACCGCACGGGGGAGGGGCGGGTTCCACCCCTGGTCGGCAAACTAGTATCCTGCGTGCCACGCGGTAGGGCCCCCAAAAAAAAAAATTGCTTAGAAAGGGAAAATGTACTGGAGGATTTGAACAATTTGCCATATGAACAGATGGCTACCGACTGAGGAAAAGGACAATAGGGGGCCTCTGGGAAGAGGCAGGCACCAGCATGATGGGTCATTTACCAGAAGGAAGACCCAAGATAGACACTACTAGTCAAGTGTCTTGACAAACAGTCAAGATATTTCTGGTCAAGGAAAGCAAATAGCGTCATGATCTAAAAACAAAAGTAACTATGAATAAAAAAGAAACACAAATTCACCTGAACCTTGATTTCTAAATATGCAGCAATTCTGTCCTTCTCAGGGTCCTTCTTAGAAACCCAGCAGCAACTAGGGTTGGGGGGGGGGGGTGGGCATTAGGGGCAGCACGAGGGGGTGGGGAGAAATCACGAGACACCAGTATCTCTTGGAACACAGACAAACCTAACTAAAAACAAAACAAAACAAAACACCCTCCAGGGCCACATCTGCCTTCATCCACACATACACAAACGGAATTCAAAGGGAAACTGGAGTTGAGTTGACAGCAATTCTTGGGGACAGAGATCTGTTTGTAGTGGAGCTGAAACAGGTGGCTGGTCCCCCAAGGAGGTGACTTTTCTAGGAATCCTACCTGTGGGACCTCCCCAATCGTGTCTTTCCAGGAGCCTGTCACGAGGACACGTCCAGATGTCAAATTTTCATCCCAAGACTAGATCTGTACCTTCTTACTGGAAACGTACATTCTAGGGCTTCGTCCTGGAATTCTTTTCTAGCGGTCACTTAACTCTGGCAGCCCCTAAGAGAGTCTAGAAGAAAACTAGAGCATCCCGCCCAAGCAAACCACACCTACAAACAAGGCCACGCACTTCATGACCCCGTCACACATTCCCAATCGCACACACCGTTAGGGAGACACACCCCGGCCCTGTCACGCCGTCTGTCACACACCATCCTTCTCAGCCTCTCGTTCACACACAGGCTTGAGGCTCCGGACGACTCGCCCTGTCCGCTGCCCAGGCCTTCTCACCTCGAGCGCCTCCCAGCGTCACCCCCACACACACGCACTGCTGGTTCCGACAAGGCTCCGGCGAAGTCCGCTGAGCCCTCCCACCCTCACCCGGCGCCGACCACTTCCTCGGACGCGACCAACTCACCGCGAAGAGTCCAAAAATCTCGAAGACACTGGAAAGGGACCCAGAAACGGAGGTTAGTTTGGGCCCAGAGGCTCATGGGAAATAAGAGCCGGAACATCCTCTGAGGCTCGGAGCCCGGCGTTTCCAGGCGCTCTCCGCAGGCAATCTCGCCCTGCCCCGAGAGGTCCTGTGCCCTGAGACTTCTGGGAAATGTAGTTCGCGGCAGGCGAATCCCCAGAAGCTGGGAACCTGGACCTTCAGAATGCTCCCAGCATGCAACTCGGCTCCGCCTATCAGAGGCGCCTTTTCCAAAACCCACCCGAATCTCTGGTCTTAGCTGGAAGGAGTAGTTCGAGTCTTGGTCGAGCCTAGTGACTCAGTAGTCTTTAGCATGGCTGTGGGCGAATTAAGAAGTTCTCAGCGAAGGCTGAGGAACGCATTCTGGAGTCCAGAGCGGGGGGAGGAGGGGAGAGGGAGGGGCGCGTGACCAGGGACTTAGGCCTCAGTGAGCGGGGGCATCCTGGGTGAAGTCCGTGAGAATGACCCTGAGTGAGGTCACGAGCTGACCTGGGCACGAGAGACTGGAGCAGGGTCTGGCAGTTGAAAAGATGAATGTGCCTTGCTTTGGGTGCGCTTGTGGGTCCGATTCGGTGTCTGGAACCCTGTGTAGACTTGTTTATTTTCATGGGATAGTTTCTGCAAATGTGAATCTTTGTTTCCTTAGGTGTAAGGCGGTTTGTATCAAAGGTTATATGCTACTGTTGGGAAGCAACAATAAGTGGTCGTGAATGGATATTGTGACCATGGAGACCTGTGAGAAGGTCTCCGTAGGGCTGAGACTTGAGGAGGTCTGTGTCTTTGTGTATTTCTGTTAATGTCAGTAACCGAAGATGACAATATTTGTAAGATGTTTTTTCTGATAGGCTTTTCTTTTGTGTGCATACCATGGTAATTGTGAAAGTGGAACACTGTCCAGCTGGGATTGAAAAACAGTACAGGGTTATCTAGCTTGGCATGTTAGTTTGATTATCTGACTACCAACCACTATATGTGCCTGGAAATTGTGACTGTGTGTTTTGATAGTGAGTGACAATAATCCAGTTTCGTTACCTATAAAATAGAATAGTGTTATTACATCTTCTTGGAGAATCAAATTCGATATGCAGAAAAAGACTTGCAATTTATCTGCCAAAAGATTTGGACGTTTTATGATGAATCAAAGATGTTTTCTGGGAAAGAATGCAAGTCAGCATAACTTTGAAAAAGAAAGAAGAAATCAAAGTAACAGCCAGTCTTGAAGTGGCTGAGGTAGGCTTCCAGTCCTCATGATGTTAAGAGAACTTGAGCAAATAACTTTGAAAACCCTGGATTAAAGAAATAACTTCCCACGGGTAGATGAAGATAGATTAGAGCAGAGCCCAGAATTAGGTAATCAGATGTCCTAGCTTATAGGAAAGACAAGGCAAGGAACCTCTTTGAGACTACATAATTATAGTCAATCAGAAAACTACTTGTTTTATTTTTAAGAGTGATCATTGCATTTTAAAATATTCTAAATATACAAAACCAGGTTTCCATTTCCTAGGCAGGGCCTGTTGCATTTGGCAGTTCTGAACCAAAATAGCTGTAGTTTCTTCTGACAGACTTTTTTTCTGATCTGAAATGGTAGGTAAAAATAGATGAACAGTTAATGGATATAGTATTAGGGAAGAAGATAAAATTCCTTTCCTATTACAAGTTCAGAATAAAGTTCCAAGTGTTCCTGAAAAAAAAGGATTTTTTTATATCTTTATTGGAGTATAATTGCTTTAGAATGTTGTGTTAGTTTCTGTTGTACAACAAAGTGAATCAGCTATAAGGATACATATATCCCCATATCCCCTCCCTCTCAAGCCTCCCTCCCATCCTCCCTATCCCGCCCCTCTAGGTCGTCACAAAGCACCGAGCTGATCTCCCTGTGCTATGCGACTGCTTCCCACTAGCTATCCATTTTACATTTGGTAGTGTATATATGTCAGTGCTAACTCTCTCACTTCATCCCAGCTTCCCCTTCCCCCCACTGTGTCCTCAAGTCTATTCTCTACGTCTGTGTCTTTATCCCTGCCCTGCCACTAGGTTCATCAGTACCGCTTTTTTAGATTCCATATATGTGCATTAGCATACGGTATTTGTTTTTCTCTTTCTGACTTACTTCACTCTGTATGACAGACTCTAGGTCCATCCACCTCACTACAAATAACTCAATCTCATTTCTTGTTATGGCTGAGTAATATTCCATTGTATATATGTGCCAAAAAAGGATTTTCTTTTCTAACCTTTTTTCCAAAAGTCTCTCATTTGCTTCACCCTAATTGGCTTCATCACAGCTAAAAATCCTTAAAACGATTTCTCTGTCATCAAAATCAGTAGCGTTGGGTAACAGGCTGAGAGGCTGTTTGCAGAGCTAGTTGAAGATGAATGCCAGAGGACTTGGATCTCAGCTAAAGGACAGTATTCCAGTTACTGAACTTTCAGCAAGTGGACCTTTTGAAAGTCATGATCTTCTTCAAAAAGGTTTTTCTCGTGTGAAAAATGAACTTTTGCCCAGTCATCCTCTTGAATTATCAGGAAAAAAATTCCAGCTCGACCAAGATAAAATGAACTTTTCCACACTGAGAAACATCCAGGGTCTATTTGCTCCACTAAAACTACAAATGGAATTCAAGGCAGTGCAGCAGGTTCAGCGTCTTCCATTTCTTCCAAGCTCAAACCTTTCATTGGATATTTTGAGGGGTAATGATGAAACTACTGGATTTGAAGGTATTCTTAATAACCCATCACAAAGTGAACTAATGGGAGAACCATATTTGATGGTTGAATATAAACTCGGTTTACTGTGATACAGTGTGCTGTTCATGGAAATAGATGGGCTGCATCTTGTTTAGAGTTGTCTTTTTACTATACTTTGACGTGCACAACATTAGAAGTACTGACACATGAGAAAAAAAATCAATAGCATTGCTTTCTCTAATATCATTGCAGTAACAAATCTGGAAATGAAACATGCCCATCAGAAGTAGGATGTTTAATTAGGTGTGGAGTACCTATACAGTGGGATAGTGCACAGCAGTGAAAATGACTGAATTTAACAAATATGATAAACAAAGAGTTATAGATATATACATACAGTATAATTCCATTCATAAAACTTTAAAAAGAGGCAAAACAAATGATATTTTGTGTGTAAGTGGTACATAATAAAAAACAAGGGGACTTCCCTGGTGGCTCAATGGTTAAGAATCTGCCCACCAATGCAGGGGACACAGGTTCGAGCCCTGGTCCAGGAAGATCCCACATGCTGCGGAGCAACTAAGCCTGTGCACCACAACTACTGAGCCTGCATTCTAGAGCCCACGAGCCACAACTACTGAAGCCTGTGTGCCTAGAGCCCGTGCTCTGCAACAAGAGAAGCCACCACAATGAGAAGCCTGTGCACTGCAATGAAGAGTAGCCCCCACTCGCAGCAACTAGAGAAAGCCCGTGTGCAGCAACGAAGACCCAATGCAGCCAAAAATAAATTAATTAATTTTTTTAAAAAAAGGATATGATAAAATTCAGGAATGTGGTAGCTACAAGAAGGCAGGAAGATGAAGAGATAAGTTGGCAAAAGGATTCAAAGTTATTTTGTGTATTCTATTTCTTATGCTGGATTGTATTTACACAATTGTATACCTTTAAAATATATTTATTATAAAGAATTTATCTGTGATGAAATTTTAAAGTTTTTAATATAGAAATTGAAGGCAACTGTGTGTATTTGTGTATGTATTACTGTATGAACATGGAGAAAGTTATGGGATATGTATGCCAGATTTTAAACAATGCTCTACACAAGGGGAGTGTGGGAGCTTGTGAAGGTATGTGCAGAGGAGAAACTTATAGGTAAGTGATGTGAAAAAAAATGCCTGTTAAAAGTGTAAAATACATACATACATCTCTGTTATTTACATGTATATGTGTTAGAAGATACTAAGAAATACTAAGAAGCATTATAACAAGGTAGTAAACTTTCAGGTGTTTTCACTTGGTATTTTTATGCCTTGCTCGAACTTTTGACAAAGTCTATTTTGTATAATATAAGTATGGCCACCCTTGCTTTCACTTACAATTTGCATGGTATGCCTTTTTCCACACTTTCACTTTCAGCCTCTGTGTGTCTTTAAATCTGAAGTGAGTCTCTTGTAGACAGAATATAGTTGGATCTTGTTTTTTTTTCATTCATTCAGCCATTCTGTCTTTTGATGGAGAAGTTTAATCCATTTACATCTAAAGTAATAATTAACAGGGAAGGACTTACTATTGTCATTTGTTAATTGTTTTCTGTTTGTCTTACAGCGTTTTTGTCACTCTTTTCCCTTCTTGCTGTCTTCCTTTCTGTTTCATTGATTTTTTTTTTCTCTTGGTGTGTGTGGTGATGTGCTTTGATTCCTTTCTCATTTTCTTTTGTGTACCTTCTATAGGCATTTTCTTTTTGGTTAACATGGGACTTAAACAAAACATCTTAAAACAAGCTATATTAAGCTGATAACAACTTAACTTCTATCATATACAAATGCTCAACACTTATTTCTCCCCTCACACATATTTTATGTTATTGATGTCACAAATTATGTCTTCATATTGTGTATCTACTAACATATTTTTGTAGTTATAATTATTTTTACTTCTGTATTTTAATCTCTATTCCAGAATTAAACGTGATTTATGCACCACCATTACAATATCACAGAATTCTGTATTTGTCTATACATTTACCTTTTCCAGTGAGCTTTTTACTTTCATATTCTTTCATGTTGCTGTTTAGCATCATTTCCACTTGAAGAACTTCCTTTAGCATTTCTTGTAAGGCAGGTCTAGTGGTGATGAACTCCCTCAGCATATTATCCCACTCCCTCTGGCCTGCAAGACATCTGCTGAGAAATCTGCTGAGAGTCTTATAGGGGTCCCCTTGTACATGACGAATTGCTTTTCTCTTGTTGCTTTCAAAATTCTCTTTGTCTTTGACTTTTGACAATTTGATTACAATTTGTCTCACTGGATTACTTTGGATTCATCCTATTTTGAGTCTATATGGCTTCATTTTTTAATAAATTTATTTATTTATTTTTGGCTGTGTTGGGTCTTCATTGCGGTGTGCAGACTTCTCATTGCAGTGGTTTCTCCTGTTGTGGAGCACGGGCTCTAGGCATGCGGGCTTCAGTAGTTGTGGTGCAGGGGCTTAGTTGCTCCGCAGCATGTGGGATCCTCCTGGACCAGGGCTCAAACCCGTGTCCCCTGCATTGGCAGGCAGATTCTTAACCACTGCCCCACCAGGGAAGCCCCTATATGGCCTCTTGAATCTGGATGTCATACATTTTCCCAGATTTGGGAAGTTTGGAGCCATTATTTCTTTTCTTTCTTTCTTTTTTAAATCAAGGTAACATTGGTTTATAACATATGTTTCATGTGTACAACATTATATTTCTACTTCTGTATACACTAAGGCGTGCTTACCACCGAAAATTTAGCTTCCATCCATGACTCTACAGTTGACCCCCTGTTGGGAAGCCAAGATATCGAGTAATATCCTCTGAACTGAGAAGGAACTTTGAGACTGAAATATGAAGCAGGCCACTCCATAAAGTGCAATTATGAAGTTTATTATGGGTAACTTACATACAGGCAGGAAAGATCTGGTGGATGGATGATCCAGAAGCATTCGCAGCTGCACTCCATGTCATCGAAAAGGGTACAGGGGAGTTTAAAGGGGCCAAAGCTAAAAATAGAATCTGACTACCAAGTAAGAAGCATACCCACACTGACAAGAACTGGGGATTTTTCCTCTCTCTGGGGGTCTCATGACCATTGACCATCTGCACCAGCAAAGGCATTCTTCCAGTTTTCGTATCAGATGAAGGCAAGGGTAAAAATTGATAGGGAACTTATCTGGCTTGGGTGCATTCCTTGTGAGTAGGCTAAAGTTCAGTCACTCAGAAAAGGGAGGGGGTAGGACTGTGGGCCTGAGATGGAGTTGACAAAATGGAGTCAGTGTGGTGAAGCCACACACTCCCTTTAACCATTTCACCTTCCCACACCCACCCCCTACTCCTTCCCCTCTGGCAACCACCACTCTATTCTCTATCTACACATTTGGTTTGATTTGGTTTTTTCATTCATTTTGTTTTTCGTTTGTTTTTCTATATCCCACATATGAGCAAAACCATATATTATTTGTTTTTCTCTGTCTGATTTATTTCATTTAGCATAATACCCTCAAGGTCCATCCATGTTGTTGCAAATGGCAGGATTTCACCTTTTATGGCTGAATAATATTCCTGTGTGTTTGTGTGTGTGTGTGTGTGTGTATCTCCCACATGTTCTTTATCCATTCATCTGTTGATGGGCACTTAGGTTGTTTCCATATCTTGGCTATGAAAAATAATACTAAGATGAACATAGGGGTGCATATATCATCTTCAATTAGTGTTTTTATGTTCTTTGGATAAATACCCAGAAGTAGAATAGCTGGATCATATGGTAGCTCTATTCTTAATTTTTTGAGGAATCTCCATCCTTTTTTCCAAAGTGGCTGCACCAATTTACATTCCCACCAACAGTGTAGGAGGGTTCCCTTTTCTCCAACACTTGTTATTTCTTGTCTTTTTGATAATAGCCTTTCTAACAGGTGTGAGATGATGCCTCATTGTGGTTTTCATTTGCATTTCCCTAATAATTAGTGATGTTGAACATCTTTTCATGTGCCTGTTGGCCATCTGTATGTCTTCTTTGGAAAAATGTCTATTCAGCTCCTCTGCCTATTTTTAAATTGGATTGTTTAGGGGTTTTTTTGTTGTTGAGTTGTATTAGCTTTAATTATTGGCCATGTGACTGAATTTGATCTGTAGTCTCCCCACCCCCACCAAGGTAGAACCGATATCGCATGGTTCAAATCCCCAACCCTGTAATCACACAGTTGGTCTTTCCAGCATGACCAGCCCCTATTCTGAAGCTACTGAGGGGTTCCCTGTGAATCACCTTATTAGCATAAACTCTAGTGTGATCTAAGGGGCTTATGAATAACAAAGACATTCTTATTACTCAGGAAATTCCAAGGATTTGGAGTCTCCCTCCCAGGAACCAGGCACAAAGGCCAGTCTACTTCTTTATCATTCAACACTGCTGCAAAGAAGACACAAATAGGTTGAAATTAAGAGGACAGAAAAAGATATACCATACAAAAGGTAACCAAAATAGAGCTGAAGAGGTTAACAAATTAATAGATCTATCAAAGGATCAAAATAAATCGTTAAGTGAAAGGCCCAAATATAATGGAAAACTAATATCTGGGAAGTACATTATTTAATATAGTAGGAGAAAGATGGTTTATTCAATAAACAGAGTTAGGTAAATGGACTAACAGTATGTGTGTGGGAGTAATTATATACCAATTTTATTATATATATATATACACACACGTGTGCACACACACATTTATGATGCATGGAATAATTAAATGACTCAGTGAAAATCAGGTAAATATATACTTAAATTCTGATATAGGCATGGATTTTCTAAGCATAACACCAAAGATAAAAACACTAAAATACTGAGAGGTTTGACTTGATAATTATTTGTAAATATCAAAAAAAAAAAAAAAAAAGCCTGAATGGCAATAGTTGTATTTTTAAAAATTGAATTGGGACAGAAAGTTTAATGTATATGATTGATAAACAGATGATAATCTTAACACAATGTGCCTGCTTCACTCAGTATTGTTAATAGTCCATACCCAAAGAGGAAAAGAAGTCAGTCACTTTGTGTTTTAGGATTTCATCCTGCCTTCTGTAATGTGCAACCTATGAACTTTTAGATCACTCATTACCTCCTTAAAATAGTTTTTGGATTCATTGCTCCTCAGTAATGCTAGCACTCCCCCTACTTTCACAATACTCTTGCCTCTTCCTCCTCAATGAAGACATTCCACCCCCCCGCCATATTTCTTTACACTTTGCATAGGTATCTCCACTTTCTTCATAACAATGATTGATTACTCCCATGTATCTTAGGCTTATGTTGTTTTGTTTTGTTTTTTTAAATATTTATTTATTTGGCTGTGCCAGTCTTAGTTGCGGCATGTGGGATCTTTTTTAGTTGCAGCATGTGAACTCTTAGTTGCAGCATGTGGGATATAGTTCTCTGACCAGTGATTGAACCAGGGCCCCCTGAATTGGGAGCATGAAGTCTTAGCCACTGGACCACCAGGGAAGTCCTTTAGGCTTATGTTTTGATATATTAATCAATGTAGGTTTTCCCTCCTGCTTTTTCTGTTATTCAGTGATCCTCTCCCATTCCAACATTAGGCCAACAGGCATCTGTCACCCTGTGATCAAGAAAGGAGAAAGAAGAAAGCAAAACCAAAACTCTCTATTTTGGAGATTCAAAATCAGATTTTAGATGAAAGTTAGCAAACATTTTTGAAGGATTTTGTGCTCCTCCAGACTAGTTCAGATTGCCTAGTTTTGCAGAGGGAAGAGGGGATTTTATAAAGTGAAACTTCCTCTCTACAAAGCAATGGGAATATACACAACAGATTGGACTTATACTCCACCCTGCAAACAGAGGCACCAAAGTGCCTGATGAAACACTGAGTGAGATGAGCTTACCCTCAAAGTGTCAGGGAATAAGTTTATGCTATGTGAAAGAATGATGACTTAGATAGACATTATAATGAGTCATAATAAACATGTTTGCATTTCCCTCATTATGTTGTGGCCTGATATTCCTTTACAACATGTAATGTGGAACTGCTACATAAATATTAGGATTCACACACAGGTTTTCCTTCATGTACCCATGCTCATTCTGAGGAGGGTAATTTTTTTATTCTGGAAAACATTATATCAGAAGTTTGGTGGTATCACTCCATTTGCCTTATAGTGTTCCATAGTGCTTTTTAGAAATTTGAAAACATTTTGATTTTTCTCCCTTTGGATATTACCCCTTGTTTGCTTTCTGGAATCATCAGGAATCTGTTCTTTCTCCCCAGTATTCCAAAATTTAGACATGGGCTTATTTTAATTCATTTCCCATTAGACAAATGGGCCCTTTCAGTCTGTAAATAGATGTGTTTCAGCTCTGACCAATTATCTTGTATAATTTCTTTGCTATTTTGTCCTCCCCATGTTTATATTTCTTTCTTCTTGGGATATCTATTATTAAGATATTCACCTCCAGGAAAGTTTTGCTACTTTTCTAATGTTTCTAATGTTCTTATCCCTTCTTCCAAATTCCTAGAGTTTCCTCCATATTATTTTCCAACTGCTCTACTGAATACTTTATCTCTTCTGTCGTGTTTCTAATTCCCAATAGGTCTTTTTAGTCTTCTGTCATTCATTTTGATAGCATCCTACCCTTGCCTTATGCATGCAGTAGAGTTTCATATCTCACCAACAATATTACTTACAAATTGTAAAATTTTATTCTACTTCTTTAATATGCTTTTCCCTCCATGTTACTTTTTTTTCCTATCTGTTTGTCTTTTTGTTTCAGGGTAGAATGTTTCTTCAAGTGCCTGCTGGACCTTAGCTGATCCATTTTTAGGATGAGGCCTTAAAAAGCTAAATCAAACCGTGCGTGGTAGGGCAGGAATAGTATCAAGTGGGTCTTCCACTAGGGTTATTAATAGCCCCCTGCCATTTCATTAGGGTAATGGCAAGTGTTGATATAAGTAGGCCCTTTTCCTGCAGAGAGGAAAACTCATATTTGCTGCACTGAAAGACAATATTCAAAAAGAAAATAACAAATGCATATAGAAAATTAAATCACAAATCTCACATTGAAAAATAATACATTTTAGATGAGTCTACAGTTAAACTCAGTTGTCAAATATTGAGTGCTGAAAAATTGTTGAATGAACGGTAGATATTTGTAAAAGGACTATGTGGAGATTTTTGTTTTACCACAAGTAACAAAAGTAGGTTCTGAGGATTTGAGTATCATGGCTGATGAGCACAAAGGGATTGAAAGCTGGAAAACAAGCAACCAGGAATGCACTGATGTTCACTAGCTGCAAGCTTGGGTTGACAAAGCACATCATATAAAGTGATAAGATGGAGGAGAGAGAATAAAAGGAAACAAATGAGCCCACCAGAAGTAGGACAGTATGAGTGGCAGAAGTCTCTGGGGAGGCTCTGGGAGAGAGGCTGGTGTGGTAAGTATACCGGACTCTCTGCTTATGTCTTTGCAGGAAGAGCAGTATGGAACCACTGGCCCAACCCATGGGTACCAAACACAAAATATCAAGAAAGGATAACAGGAATGCATAGAGTGAGGTCAAAAACGAATCAGGTCTTTTTGAAGAACACAATCCAAAATACTTTTCTGTCATGTTTATAGCATTCCCTGGGTGAGTCAATTTCATCCGCACAACAATATTTATCAGGAGATGAAGAACCCAACAGAGGGAATAGGCAGGTTGAACAAATGTAGGAGCTTTAAGTTTGAGTTTTGCACACCTGGAATTACTAGGGCTGATTGTGATAGCCTGGAAGCCGCTCAAGAGGCAGGTGGTGCAGAGGGAAACCCCCGGGCCACTCTGTGAAGATAAAAGCTAACCTTGGGCTTCCCTGGTGGCGCAGTGGTTGAGAATCTGCCTGCTAATGCAGGGGACATGGGTTCGAGCCCTGGTCTGGGAAGATCCCACATGCCGCGGAGCAACTAGGCCCGTGAGCCACAACTACTGAGCCTGCGCGTCTGGAGCCTGTGCTCCGCAACAAGAGAGGCCGCGATAGTGAAGAGGCCCGCGCACCGCAATGAAGAGTGGCCCCCGCTTGCCGCAACTATAGAAAGCCCTCGCACAGAAACGAAGACCCAACACAGCCAAAAATAAATATAAAAATAAATAAATAAAAGATTACTATTAAAAAAAAAAAAAAGCTAACCTTACTCTCAACTTCTCCCAGGAAATATTTCAAACCAAAAGCATCCAGTGTCGGAGGAATTCCCCTAGAGAAAAGGACCAGGAAGTTGGCTAAGGTCAATTGGTTCAAAATTAGATCTGTGGGCCTCTGAGTGTGTTTAGTGAACAAAGTCAACATATAAACATAAAGGAGTGAGGAATTCCTTAGGACCCCAACTCCAGTCTGGAAGAGGAGGAGAATCCTCATTACCAACTCACCAGAAGCCATAATGTCAACGCCCAGCAGCTAATTTTATTCAAAGCCAGATGATCTAGAGGGAAAAAGAAGATATGTATTATTTTCCTCAGTGTGGCAAATACGGTATTAACAAATTTCACCTTGATTCATATTTGTAAAATCCTACTTCAGGTTATTGGGTACACACATATTGATTCAAACTATCCTGAAAGAATAAACTAGTTCTTTTCCAAGTTGTATATGATTTGCTAGCATTTTATGTAGGGTATGTGGATGTGATGTTTGTCTAAACATAAGCTACACAATGGCAGAAAATGGGCAGTTATGGCCCCAATATTTCTCTTCTTTTTCCCACTCTGTTGTTTAAAAATTTTAGATTAAATGCCAGCTTTTAAACAATCTAGATTGTTTTTGTTTCTCTTTAAAAATTAGAAAATGCAGACTTCCCTGGCTGCCCAGTGGTTAAGACTCTGCACTTCCAATGCAAGGGGTGTGGGTTCGATCCCCGGTTGGGGAACTAAGATCCACCACATGCCGTGCAGCACGGTCAAGAAATTTAAAAATAAATAAATAAATAAATTTTAAAAAATAAAAATAATTAAAATTAGAAAACGCTATGGTCACGGCCAGTGTTTTCCCATGAAAAATGGTTAATGGAGCTAGGTAATGTCAACTCTATTGACTGGGCAGGCATCCTCTAATTCATCGTAGTCTCCATGAAACCAGCTTTATTTATTCACGTTAATGGCTTAAACCTGTAGGATTTTGAATCGACAATTTCCTCTCTATAATAAAAAGCTTTAGAAAATAGAAGGGCACAAGATGGAATTTAACAGATACCTACCTGAAAATGTCACTCAGTTCCAAAAATAAATAAAATATAGAGAATTTGAATAACATAATCAGCCTGCCTGATTTGATAGGTTTGAGGGAATAATTTTAAACTGTGAAAAAAAACATTTTAAAATTAACCTACGCACTTTGCTAGATTTTGCTTAGGACAATAGAAGGAACATAGCATTGAACTTCCCTGGTGGTGCAGTGGTTAAGAATCCGCCTGCCAGTGCAGGGGACACGGGTTCGAGCCCTGGTCCGGGAAGATCCCACATGCCACCGAGCAACTAAGCGTGGGTGCCACAACTACTAAGCCTGCACTCTAGAGCCCGTGAGCCACAACTACTGAGCCCACGTGCCACAACTACTGCAGCCCGCGCGCCTAGAGCCCGTACTCTGCAACAAGAGAAGCCTCTGCAATGAGACGCCCGCCACTGCAAAGAAGAGTAACCCCCACTTGCCGCAACTAGAGAAAGCCCGCGCGCAGCAACGAAGACCCAACGCAGCCAAAAATTAATTACTTAATTAATTAATTAAAAAAAGAAAGAAGGAACATAGGATTGAAGATAAAAGACTAAATTAATGAAATAGTAATAAAAGTAACTATACTTAATAAAAATAGAAAAGATGTAAATGAGACATATTGGTAAATATGGTCACGACAAAAGGGAAAAAATGAACAACTTTATAATGGCAAAAGAATACTACTATAGACATAAATTGACTTTAAACATTATAAGAGGACATTATGTTCACAAGCTTAAGAAACATGTGTTGTGACTTCCCTGGTGGCACCGTGGTTAAGAATCCGCCCTGCCAGGGGACACGGGTTCAAGCCCTGGTCCAGGAAGATCCCACATGCCGCGGAGCAACTGAGCCCGTGCGCCACAACTACTGAGCCTGTGCTCTGGAGCCCGCAAGCCGCAACTACTGAAGCCCGCACGCCTAGAGCCCGTGCTCCACAACAAGAGAAGCCGCGGTGATGAGAAGCCTGTGCACCGCAATGAAGAGTAGCCCCCATAGGCAGAACACTCTATGACATAAATCACAGCAAGATCCTTTTTGACCCAGCTCCTAGAGAAATGGAAATAAAAACACAAATAAATAAATGGGACCTAATGAAACTTAAAAGCTTTTGCACAGCAAAGGAAACCATAAACAAGACGAAAAGACAACCCTCAGAATGGGAGAAAATATTTGCAAATGAAGCAACTGACAAAGGATTAATCTCCAAGATTTATAAGCAGCTCACGCAGCTCAATAACAAAAAAACAAACAACCCAATCCAAAGATGGGCAGAAGACCTAAACAGACATTTCTCCAAAGACGATATACAGATTGCCAACAGACACATGAAAGAATGCTCAACATCATTAATCATCAGAGAAATGCAAATCAAAACTACAATGAGATATCATCTCACACCAGTCAGAATGGCCATCATCAAAAAATCTAGAAACAATAAATGCTGGAGAGGGTGTGGAGAAAAGGGAACACTCTTGCACTGTTGGTGGGAATGTAAATTGATACAGCCACTATGGAGAACAGTATGGAGGTTCCTTAAAAAACTAAAAATAGAACTACCATATGACCCAACAATCCCACTACTGGGCATATACCCTGAGAAAAACATAATTCAAAAAGAGTCATGTGCCAAAATGTTCATTGCAGCTCTATTTACAATAGCCAGGACATGGAAGCAACCTAAGTGTCCATCATTGGATGAATGAATAAAGAAGATGTGGCACATATATACAATGGAATATTACTCAGCCATAAAAAGAAATGAAATGGAGGTATTTGTAGTGAGGTGGATGGAGTTAGGGTCTGTCATACAGAGTGAATTAAGTCAGAAAGAGAAAAACAAATACAGTATGCTAACACATATATATGGAATCTAAGGGAAAAAAAAAAGGTCATGAAGAACCTAGTGGCAAGACGGGAATAAACACACAGACCTACTAGAGAATGGCCTTGAGGATATGGGGAGGGGGAGGGGTAAGACGTGACAGGGTGAGAGAGTGGCATGGACATATATACACTACCAAATGTAGAATAGATAGCTAGTGGGAAGCAGCCGCATAGCACAGGGAGATCAGCTTGGTGCTTTGTGACCACCTAGAGGGGTGGGATAGGGAGGGTGGGAGGGAGGAAGACACAAGAGGGAAGAGATATGGGAACATATGTATATGTATAACTGATTCACTTTGTTATAAAGCAGAAACTAACACACCATTGTAAAGCAATTATACTCCAATAAAGATGTTTAAAAAAAAAAAGAGTAGCCCCCACTCGCCACAACTAGAGAAAACCCGCACACAGCAACAAAGACCCAACGCAGCCAAAAATAAATATAAATAAATAAATAAATCCTTTTTTAAAAAAAGAAATGTGTTGATGGGTGCAGAAGAAAGATGATAATTTTGGAGTGAGACCTTTGATATTCTACACTTGTTGCTCTCCTGTGCTGTATTTAGAGGATATTTATTGGCCCAATATCCACAGCATTAGATAATAATATCCCAGGTGACATGACTTTGGAGGGAGTGATCCAGGAAAATTAAAAGCCTTGCCGAGTTGAGAAAATGATGAAAACAGATGTAGGATTACCCACTCTCCCCAGATACTCACTCCTCTTTTCCTCCACCAAACCCCAGGGTGGCAGATGATAAAAGAAATCTCCCCACCAAGTTCTGCTTCTTTAGTATTTAAAGTGGAGGCCCTAAAAAATAAATAAATAAAAGAAAAGAAAAGAAAAATAAAGTGGAGTCCCTGGCCAGGGAATTAGCAATAAATAGGATGATCTATAATGGTTCCGTGGAGCTTGGGGTTTTCCAGTTTATAGCCCTTCCCCTCTCCTCTGCTTACACTCAACAAGGGCACAAACTAGAGCCTTGTTATGACCTTTCCACAAGAGAGCTTCCCAATCAGGAATGGAAAACAGATGCTCACAGGCTAAAAGAGTTAAAGGAGGGAGTGACACTTCTGTAATAATAAAATTTTATATACTTTTGATTTTTTTGAACCATGTTAATGTTCTACATGTTCCAAGAATAAAATAAAATCAACAAGGATGGGAAGGGTTAAAAAACTAAAACTGAAACAGATGAACCCAATTGTACTTCAACGACTGCCATAACCGCAATGAAGAAAGAACAAAAAGAAAAGAAAACTAAGAAGACAATATTTGAATATATACCCTCAGTCTTGGGTGAGGTAGATGGTGGAATAGAACAGCGAACTAACTGCAAACAAATCCAGAACTCTTTCTAGTAGGTTTGTTTTCTGTGGTAGTGTGGGTGAAGCACTTCTGAAACTATGTTTTGCTGCACTGAGAAAAATGAATAAATGTGTGGATGTTGGCAGCCAGTGTTCTCACTGAGGAGGATAAGACATATTCAGTAGAAACTCAATAGAAATATTGAATGAAGAAAGGCAAAAATGTACCCCGTGGAGTTTGATTTAGAACGCCTTTTCACTCTAAATGGTCCTGGTTTGGAAAATAAATTATTTGTTCATGCTAAGCATAAACTCTGGCAGTCAGGGGGTGGGGGAGGTATCACTGGCTCAACCATGTGTGTCAGATACATAAAATCAGGGAAGAAAGCAATGTTCTAAGTATAGTACTTTACGTATTTTAACTTACTAATTTGTCTTTCAAAATAAGAGATGTTGGGACTTCCCTGGTGGTCCAGTGGTTAAGACTCCACGCTTGCTTCCACTGCAGAGGGCCTGGTTTTTTTGTGTGTTTGTTTTGGTTTTTTAATTAATTTAATTAATTATTATTATTATTTTTGGCTGCATTGGGTCTTCATTGCTGCACGCGGGCTTTCTCTATTTGCAGCGAGCAGGGGCTACTCTTCATTGCGGTACACGGGCTTCTCACTGTGGTGGCTTCTCTTGTTGCAGAGCATGGGCTCTAGGTGCGTGGGCTTCAGTAGTTGTGGCACACGGGCTCAGTAGTTCTGGCTCATGGGCTCTAGAGCGCAAGCTCAGTAGTTGTGGCTCATGGACTTAGTTGCTCCATGGCATGTGGGATCTTTCCGGACCAGGGCTCGAACCCATGTCCCCTGAATTGGCAGGTGGATTCTTAACCACTGCACCACCAGGGAAGCCCAGGGGGCCTGGGTTTGATCCCTAGCCGGGGAAATAAGATCCCACAAGCCATGCGTTGGGGCCAAAATAAATAAAAATAAAAATATGTTATTATCATCACCCATTACAGATGAGAAAAATTTAATAAATTACCTAAAATTACGCGACAGTAATGTAGGAACCTTTGAATCCAAGCATGGTGTCTCCATATCTCCTACTCTCAACCTCTACATTACAGCTAAGCACAAAGCTTTCTCAGAAAAGGAAGAATTAAACAGCATCTTATCTACAAATTCTCACTCCAGAATCTCAGAAGTCAGCAGACACCTCACTTTTCTTTGTGGGTGTGTATATACATGCCCTTTGTAATTCTGAGGAAGGAGCAGTGATATTTGAAGGGAGAGGGGATCACAGATTAGCAATATCACCTTAAAGTCCATTTTTACCACGTTATGGTAAAAAAAAAAAAAGGAAGGAAAGGAGGCAGGGAGAGAGAGAAGAAGGAAGGAAAGAAGGAAGGAAGAGAGGAAGGAAGGGAGGAAGGAGGGGAGGGAGGGAGGTTGGGAGGGAGGGAGGCCTGGTGTCATTTTCAATGGGGATCACATTTATGAATTTCCAAATGTCCAGGAATAATGGCACATGGGAAGGCCTCCATGCCATTTCCTGTTTCCAGCTCCAAGCACATGATGCTGAAGGGACCCCACACTCTTATCTCAGAGATGTCTTTGATACAGGAATATCAATTCTTAACCGCTCCGATTTGGGGTCTTATGGCCTTAAGCTGAGCCTCATGTTCATTATGAAATAGGACAATCGGCTTTTTGGTCAGGTTCCCTGGAGCAGAGCCTGTGATGGGGAAACTGTCAAGGTGCTTTATTGAGGGAGAACTCTCAGGAGAGCGGAGGGAGGTAGGGGGGCTAAGGAAGTCCGATCCCACAGGGGGCCCTGGTGCACAGACTGCAGCACACAGTTAGTCCCTCGCTGAGACCATAGGCTGGGTATCAGTCATTGACGTCTAGCCATTCAGGTGACAGCCTTGTAGGTCAGGCTGCCCTTTAACTAAGGGCAGAGCTTCTGAGAGATGTACAGGTGGGAGGCTTTAGCAGCCAACACGCACAGCAGCTGGGGGATGGGTGCACCAGCCAGGTTTAAGGGATTCCCCCACTTCAGTCCGCCTTTGAGAAGTGCAGTCATGAACACCAGGGCAGACCCTGTGATAAACCCACAGAGTCCCATGTGTTATGGTGAATAAACACAAGTCATTAGAAACAAGTACAGTGTGGAGAGAGAAAACTAGGCATGAGAGAATGAGAACTAAAAATGTGGAATAAGAATACAGACATCCAGATATTTTGGAGCCAGCTTTCCTTTGTCAAAAAACAGCACTACATATAGGGGCAAGAAAGGAGAAGCGAGTTCAAGCAGGAAATCAGATACTCAGACAGAAAAGGCAACCCTGAGGTAGAGCAGGTAATCAATTTAAGTTTTCCCTTCTTTAGGCATTGGCCTTCAGCCAGCTGGGGAGAAGCAAGGTGGTAATCTTCATGTGGTCCCTGCAGGTACCAACAACTAATGTTAAACATAACCCCACATTCGAATCTTAAAAAGAGTGGATATATGTGTACGTATAACTGATTCACTTTGCTGTACACCTGAAACTACCACATTATAAATCAACTATACTCCAATAAAAAGTAAGTCAAATGCAGGAAAATAAATAAATAAAGTGTTATTAAAAACCTTAAAAAAAGAAGTCTGTTTGGTTTTTGTTTTTCTTTTTTTGGTTTTTTTTTTTTTTTAATTTCACCTTGATATTGTGAGAGTTTGAGGTACTGCAGGGAAACCAGGTGAAGAACAAGATCCTTATATTGAGAATGACAGAACACAAAGATTCAAAAACTCTGGGTCCTGGGGCTTCCCTGGTGGCGCAGTGGTTGAGAATCTGCCTGCCAATGCAGGGGACGCGGGTTCGGGCCCTGGTCTGGGAAGATCCCACATGCCGCGGAGCGACTGGGCCCGTGAGCCACAACTACTGAGCCTGCGCGTCTGGAGCCTGTGCTCCGCAACAAGAGAGGCCGCGATAGTGAGAGGCCCGCGCACCGCAATGAGGAGTGGCCCCCGCTTGCCGCAACTGGAGAGAGCCCTCGCACAGAAACGAAGACCCAACACAGCCAAAAATAAATAAATAAATAAATTTAAAAAAAAAAAAAAAAATCTCTGGGTCCTGCCTGATAACATCATGGACCCACTGAATTAACGAGGCATGTGGCCTCCCTACCTTCTGGACTTGTTTTGTGTGATAATAGATCCACTTTGTTTAAGCCCCCCCCAAAAAAAAATAATAATAACCCCACATTCAATGGGCTCTTTGCTGTTCCCTGCCCTGGCATGTTTCATTTCCTCTCCAGCACCAAGGGCAGGACGGGGTCATTAGAGCCCCAAATTCAGGGTTTCCTGTCCTAATGCCATGGGCCATTTTATGACTCAGGCTCAGTGCTGATCATGTGGTCCATGGGTGGCTTTATATCCATGATTGGTTCTGGGAAATAAATTCAGGACTCCATCTCTCCTTAAAAGACTCAGAGTCAACAATTACATCTCTTTCCTGTGGTCTAAGAAGAACCTGAAAAGAATAGGGTTTATGCCTTTCCTCACACCGCCCAAAGGGATAGCTCTTTATGGATATTTTTCTAAAGCCAATCTTGACCCCAGAGAAAACAAGAAAAAAATGAACCCACATTTTCTATGTCAAAGCCAGACATCTATATAGTTGTATTTATTCCTCATAATATTCCTACAATGGAGGTACTATGGTCCCCAATTTTAAAGAAAATTTTTAAAAGGTTGGAAGGAAAGGAGAATTCTGGAAAGTCTAATAGCAAGGAAGGATGGATAAGAGGTCTCAGGAAGCCAAAAACAAAAAAGAAAGGAAGAGAAAGAGGATATCTCTAAATACAGTAAAAATGCAAGAGCCATTAGAGCCCTCATGAGGGTCATAGATTTCTCTGTAATCTTCAGATTTAATATGGCACACCACCTCTTCCCAAGTAAGAAAGCACCTTAGGATGCCAAGATCAAGTTCCAACACCGAAAGTCACTTTTGGAGACATCTTCAAAAAGGAGAAACAAGAAAAACATACTCACTGAGCAGACCTCTCATACCTGCATGGCGAGCCTGTCACCGCCAGGGGTCATGTCTGAGGGTGTGAGAAAGCACCTGACCCCGAGTTACAGGTTAGAGAAGCCATGATCTCATTTCCCACCAGTGCAACCTTGAGAATGTCACTGGTGGCAATGACATTGTCTGCCAGGGGAATGATAATATCTCTGAGAAACTGTTGGCCTCGGTTAAAAAATAATAATAATAATGACATGAGCAATCACTAACCCTTGATGAGAAAAATCCAGAGAGACCAGCGTAACTTGCAGAGAAACTTTCCCATGATATGAGGAAACAGACATGTCTTGAGGGTGGAGCAGAGGGAACTTGCATGACTTGAGTGCAGAATCTGTGCAGGGACAGAATCAACGACAAACTTCCAGGTCCCCATGCTGATATTTTCTTTTTTTTTTAAAATTAATTAATTTATTTTTTGGCTGCGTTGGGTGTTCGTTGCTGTGCACAGGCTTTCTCTAGCTGCGGTGAGCGGGGGCTACTCTTTGTTGCGGTGCGCGGGCTTCTCATTGTGGTGGCTTCTCTTTGTTGCAGAGCACAGGCTCTAGGCACGCGGGCTTCAGTAGTTGTGGCACACAGGCTCAGTAGTTGTGGCTCACAGGTTCTAGAGCACAGGCTCAGTAGTTGCAGTGCACGGGCTTAGTTGCTCCACAGCATGTGGGATCTTCCCGGACCAGGGCTTGAACCCGTGTCCCCTGCATTGGCAGGCCGATTCCCAACCACTGCGCCACCAGGGAAGTCCCCATGCTGACATTTTCATCTACCATTGCTTGTCTCCACATCTGACTCCACAATCTACTCCCCTCAGCCCTCCAACTGAGCTGGTCTATGTTCACTGCCTGAGCAGTCAGTGAGGCTAACTTGACTTTTTAGCAGCCAGGAATCCCCTTTGCCTATTGGAGCCTCTTGTTTGCCCATTGTTGGGAGAAAGTGATTGCTTTTACAAGTCCAGTTGTGGGACTTCCCTGGTGGTGCAGTGGTTGGGATTCCATGCTCCCAATGCAGGCGGCCCGGGTTCAATCCCTGGTTGGGGAACTATATCCCACATGCATGCCGCAACTAAGAGTTTGCATGCCACAACTGAGGAGCCCGTGTGCTGCAACTAAGACCTGGTGCAACCAAATAAATTAATTAATTAAATAAATTCAAAAAAATTTTAAAAGTCCAATTGTAAATCAACTATATGCCAATAAATTTTTTTTTTACTAAAAATAAAAGTCCAGCTGTTGAGGTTAATGCCTGATGTTCAAGCAATACACTGAATTTGGACCAACAGATTCCATGATCTGCAAGGCATTTGTCTCTGTACTGACCATAGAGCAGAAGTTGGCACAGTTTTCCTGTAAAAGGCCAGATAGTAAGTATTCTAGACAGGGTCTCTGTTGCAACTACTCAACTCTGCCCTTGCAGTGGGACAGCAGCCATAGACAAGGTCTAAACAATCCAGAGGAGCTGTGTTTCCATCACACTTTATCTATGGACAGTGAATTCGAATCTTATAATTTTCAGCTGTCCATAAACACTGTTTATCTCTCTTTTTTTCAAGCATTTAAAAATGGGATAACCACTTTTATTCTTAGCTCATTAGTTGTATAAAACAGGTGGCAGGCCAGATTTGGCCTGGCACCATATTTGTTTGACCCCTGCTATCAACGAATAATCAAAGGATCAAAATGCTTGCCCTAATGGACATTTTATTTGACCAAAGAACACAGACATAGAATAATCAGAATATAAAAAACATAAAATTACACATTGTGATGATCTGTAAGAACAAAAAGGAAAGGATTTTTGAGAACCAGTGATGGGTGATCATGATTTATATATGAGTGTAGGGAAGGCCTGTTAAGAGAAATTAATAATTAAGCTGCCGTTTGAAAGATGAGAATGAGTGTTTCAGGCAAAGACGGGGAGAAGAGAATTGCTGGCATTGCAAAGGCTTTGAGAGGGGAAGGGTTTCGAGATTTTGAGAGGAACTGAAAGGTCGGAGGTGTGGGGGACACCACTGCTGGGTGGGCACCTCATCTCCCCTTCCATGAAAGCTTAGTTCTGATGTAAGTGTCATTTGGCTGGATCTCCTCCCTGAAGAGTTCCCTCAGACAGTTTCGGTGGTTGGCACGATTGCAGAGCTCCTGCATGTCTAAGATTATCTTTCTTTTTCCTTTACACGTGAAGGATATTTTGCCCAATGTGGCAGTCACTGGTGGTGTCCCCTCCCCCAGCAGCCATCTCCTTCTTTGATGACAGAATCGCAGTTTTGATCCAACAGTCTGGGGGTTGAATCATGACTAGTCTAAGAAATTATTTTTCATTCAGTTTTTTTGTTTTGGGTGTTTTTGGCCACGTCGCGTGACTTGTGGGATCTTAGTTCCCTGACCAGGGATCAAACCTGGATCCTCAGCAGTGAAAGCACGGAGTCCTAACCACTGGACCACCAGGGAACTCCCTTTTCATTGAGTTTTGAACTTTTTTTTTGCTCTATTTTTATTTTTATTTATTTAGATTTTTTAAAAATGAAGTACAGTTGATTTCTAATGTGTTAATTTCTGCTGTACAGCAAAGAGATTCAGTTATACATATACACATTCTTTTTTCAATATTCTTTTCCATTATGGTTTATCATAGAATATTGAATATAGTTCTCTGTGCTATACAGTAGATAGTTAAGAAATTTAGATGAGTGCTTACCGTGTGTCAGATCTATTGACACATAATTAGTATGAATTATTTAATTCAAGCAAAAAAAAACCCTGCATGTGATAATATTATTCTACAGGATTATACCAATGAAAATAAATGAAGCATACACAAATTTTTAAAAACTTGCCCATGGTCTCCCAGCTATTAAAGTGGTGAGACAAGGATTTGACCTGAGATGATTGCGTTTCAGTGTCTCAGGGCTTGATCACTATTGTATTAAAAACTCTTGATTATAGGAGTTATTATTCTATTTAACGGTGAGGAAAATGAGTTGAAAGATGATTATTGATGTGCTAAAATTAGCCAGAGTTTAGTATTAGAATATAACTTTAAAAATACTTAAATCTTCAATGATTTTCCTGTGTGTCTTTTTTTTCAAAACTTATAGTCATACCTTGCATACTCTCATGTAATCTGTATTTTTCATTTCTTAATATCTTATGCACATCCTTCCATATTGAGCAGGGTAATTCCACATTTTCAGTTTAATGACTCCTTGGTTATTTATTTTATGGACTATCACACTAAATTTATCTGTAAATTTTTGCTTTATCTTTAGATTTTTTGCAATATTAACTAATGTAAATATTCCTATAGAGAATATTTTATGCATTTTTCACTGTTTCAGTAATTTTCATGAAAAATATTTCTAGAAATAGATTACTGGATAAAAGAGGTATTTGTCTTAAATGCTGGTATAGGTACTTCCCTGGTGACACAGTGGTTAAGAATCCACCTGCCAATGCAGAGGACATGGGTTCAAGCCCTGGTCCGGGAAGATCCCACATGCTGCAGAGCAACTAAGCCTGTGCACCACAACTACTGAGCCTGAGCTCTAGAGCCTGCGAGCCACAACTACTAAAACCGCGTGCCTAGAGCCTGTGTTCCACAACAGGAGAAACCACCGCAATGAGAAGCCCGCACACTGCAACGAAGAGTAGACCCCGCTCGCCACAGCTAGAGAAGGCCCGCGCAGCAACAAAGACCCAACGCAGCCAAAAATAAATAAGTTAATTAATTTTTAAAAAATCTGTGTTTAGATAAGAACTCTGATCACCTATTTTTAAGTTATAAATATTGTGAACTATTTGTTTCATGTGAGGAATGGATGTTACCTTATTTATCCAGAAGGTTAACTGGTTAACACACACGATGATTTTTCTGTAACTATCGAGATATCATTCACATACAATTCACCCATCAAGTGTACAATTCAATAGTTTTTAGACTACCTGCAGTGTCGTGCAGTTATCACCACAATCAATTTGGTAACAGTTTCATCACCTCAAAAAGAAACCCTGGGACTTCCCTGGTGGTCCAGTGGTTAAGACTCCACGCTTCCAATGCAAGGGGCCCAGGTTCCATCCCTGGTCAGGGAACTAGATCCCACATGCCACAACTAAAGCAACTAAAGAGCCCGCACGCTGCAACGAAGATCCCGTCTGCCGCAACTAAGACCTGGTGCAGACAAGTAAATAAATAAATAAATATTAAAGAAAAAAAAAAAAGAAACCCTGCACCCATTAGCAGTCACTCCCCATTTCCGGCCACATCCCACCCACCTTAAGTCCTAGGCAACCACTAATTTATGTTCTGTCTCTATAGATTTGCCTACTCTGAACATGTCATATAAATAAAATCATACAACATGTGGCTTTTTGCAACTGGCTTCTTTTACTTAGCATAATGTTTTCCAGGTTTGTTCATGTTACAATATGCATCAGTATTTTGTTCCTTTTTTTTTTAAAGACATACTCTTTTTAGTGTTTCATGTCTTTTTTTTTAAATTTTATTTATTTATTTATTCATTTATGGCTGTGTTGGGTCTTCGTTTCTGAGCGACGGCTTTCTCTAGTTGCGGCAAGCGGGGGCCACCCTTCATCGCGGTGCACGGGCCTCTCACTATCGCGGCCTCTCTTGTTGCGGAGCACAGGCTCCAGACGCGCAGGCTCAGTAGTTGTGGCTCACGGGCCCAGCCGCTCCACGGCATGTGGGATCCTCCCAGACCAGGGCTCAAACCCACGTCCCCTGCATTGGCAGGCAGACTCTCAACCACTGCGCCACCAGGGAAGCCCATTTTGTTCCTTTTTACTGACAAATAATATTCCATTGTACAGATATATCATATTTTTAATTCATTCTTTGGTTGGTGGACATTTTGATGTTTCCACTTTTTGGCTATTATCAATAATACTGCTATGAAATTCGTGTACAAGTTTTTATGTGGACATATGTTTTCATTTCTTTTGGGTACATACTTAGGAGTGGGATTTTTGGATCACATAGTAACTCTTTTGAGGAACTACCAGACTGTTTTCCACAGTGACTGCATCATTTTACATTCCTATAAGCAGTGTATGAGGGTTTCAAGTTCTCCACATTTTAACAGTTATTACTGTGTCTTTTTATTATTATTATTATAGCTATCCTAGTGGGTGTGAAGTGGTATCTCATTGAGTAGAGATGAGTGATATCAGCTAAGGCACTTCTCTACACCAATCATTCTAACAACTGCTGGGGAGGTGAGAGAAGCCATCCTAGATCATCCAAACCCAGCCAAGCTGGTCCAGACCAGAAGAACCATCAGCCAACTTACAAAATCATGAGAAGTCATGAAGACTTGTTTTGTTGTTGTTATTGGCCACGCCCCGTGGCTTGCAGGATCTTAGTTCCCCAACCAGAGATTGAACCCACACCCTCGGCAGTGAAAGCACAGAGTCCTAACCACTGGACTGCCAGGGAATTCCCAAGACTTGTTGTTTTAAGTCATTAAGTTTCGGGGTGGTTTTCTATATATCAAAAACACTTTCTCTCAGGTATACAATTGTCCATACATCCCCTCTATATGCTAGCATTCCTGACCCAGAAAAAAAGACTGAGGAAGCTGCCATATTGGATAGAAGTTTGGACTGGGATCCTTGTGTTGCAGGAGGGCTGGATGGATTGATGTTCCCTGGAGCTACTGTACCCACCCATCACTCCTCGTGCACTGGTTCCTCTGGGACTGCTTCTAATTTATTTTTATGTTATTTTATTTATTTATTTTTGGCTGCGTTGGGTCTTCATTGCTGTTCATGGGCTTTCTCTAGTTGCAGCGAGCGGGGGCTACTCTTCATTGTGGTGCGTGGTCTTCTCATTGCGGTGGCTTCTCTTGTTGCGAAGCACGGGCTCTAGGTGCGCGGGCTTCAGTAGTTGTGGTACACAGGCTCAGTAGTTGTGGCTCGTGGGCTCTAGAGCGCAGGCTCAGTAGTTGTGGTGCATGCGCTTAGTTGCTCCACGGCATGTGGGATCTTCCCAGACCAGGGCTTGAACCCGTGTCCCCTGTATTGGCAGGCGGATTCTTAACCACTGAGCCACCAGGGAAGCCCTCTGGGACTGCTTCTAAAGATGGGCACCGCTGGGTGAATCCTGGAGCTATCTCTGGGGAAATCATTCCATAACATAGTCTTGTCAAAATAATTTATTTGACCTCATCCACTACTCTCTACTCTACTGGTGTGAACTGTGGTGATGCTCTTCTTTGCCCAGCCAAAACAGAACTTGGCTTCTGGTCAACTTCCCAGAGACATGTGGTAAACCTTCCAGCTACCAACCATCCAGCTGTGTGCCCAAAACCTATGAAATTTTGGGCTACCCTTCCACTACTTACTGTGTCTCCAGGCCCTGAAGAGCAACTGGTTGTTTCCCCATCAGTTCTCATCCCTCCAGTTCTGTCAACCGTCAATCTATAATAGACCTCAGAACTATATGTCCAGTAGTTGCCTCCCCCAGAAACACCTGACTTACGGCTGCAAGCTGCAGAACGTCATCTCTTGTGGGTATCGACCACTGAACTTTGCGTCCATCACCTGCCACCCTTTAAAATATCTCTCCTATGACCGTCAACCTCTAGGTTATGAGTCCAGCAGCTTCAGACCCCCGGACTTTGTATCTAATAGTGTTCAACCTGTTCCCTACATACACAGCAGTTTCCAACCAGCTTTTTCTTCCTTTGGGACTTGGAAATCTCCATTTATTAGATGATGCTGAATTGCCATCCAAGCATCTTGTCAGATAGCTTTGTGTCATCTTTAGATTAATAAATTGTTCTTAGGTAAATGGATAATTGTGCTTTTAGTTCAGTTACAGTTTTAACCAATACTCTTTTACTTGATCAAATTCTAAGTGATTTTAATTGTTGGTTTGTTCACTAGAGTATTTTTTGCTATCAGGCTTTTTGATTTCTATGCCATTAACATGTTCTCTTAAGCAGAAAGAAAAGTTTGCTTGGTTATCTCTAAATAAACTTGCTTTGAATGATTTTAAAAAATAATGGATTTGGTCCAGGTTTTTAAGAAATGGTAATGCAGAGCACCATTTTTCAGGTCTTTTATTTCTTTATTTCAATGTAGTCTTCATCTCTGTCCTCTGGAAGTGGTTATGAGGCAAAGCAGGAACAACTTAAATGTCCGACATTAAGGAATTCGTTGGTACAATTTTAGCACCCAAACAATGATATGTTGCCTAATAAAGTACTGCAGTACGAAATGTTTGAATGATGGGGGCAAGCCTGTCCAATGTGCATCACATATGATCTGGGAATCTGTACTGCAAAGTGATGACATTGTTGGTACCTGGCTCAGTGGAATAACGGGTATTTTTTTCTGTAATTTTACTTGTTTTATTATCTCTTTTTGTGTAATAAACAGACATTGTTTTTGTAACTACAAAATAAAAAGAAATACATTTTACAAAAATACTTATGTTGGAATTTTAAATTGATCCAACTGATCTCACATTTTCTGATGTCACAATTCCTCACTGACTTTTTAGTCAATTCCTTTTTCTAATGCTTTTCAGTGAGGAGATAAAACAGTAAGGAGTGAAGTCTTTTAGTTAAAAGTGGTTGAGTATTTCAAGAAAGAGTAAGTTTATGAGAGAGTAGAAAGCAGCAGAAAATCTTTCAAAATAAGTAATAAAAATATTTATTTGGATTTAGCAATATTGAGTTAATTGTTGTAGTTTTTAAATATTCAAACAACAGAAAGTATATAAATCAGAAAAGAGACTTTCCCTACTCATTCCTTCTCTACTGAAGTGACCAAAGTTGCCATTTTTAGGTGTTCTTCCAGATTTTTCTGTACACTGAATGTATGTATAAAGATCATCTATTTTTTTGACTTCTTAAAATAAATTTATTTATTTAATTTATTTATTTTTGGCTGTGTTGAGTCTTCGTTGCTGCACTTGGGCTTTCTCCAGTTGTGGTGAGTGGGGGCTGCTCTTCATTGCGGTGCGTGGGCTTCTCATTGCAGTGGTTTCTCTTGTTGCAGAGCAGGGCTCTAGGTGCATGGGCTTCAGTAGTTGCAGCGCACAGGCTCAGTAGTTCTGGCGCACGGGCTTAGTTGCTCCACGGCATGTGGGATCTTCTCGGACCAGGGATCGAACCCGTGTCCCCTGCATTGGCATGTGGATTCTCAACCACTGTGCCACCAGGGAAGCCCCAAGATCATCTATTTTGTATAGAAATGGGATCATGCTATACATATTGTTTTGCTATTTCCCCTTTTCACTTGAACACAATTCCTCTACTTCATTTTCTGTCAGCTATAGAGATTTAACTCCTTCTTTTTAATGTTGAATTATTATCTAACTGTCCACTAGTCACATTGGCTAACAAGCATTTGAAATGTGACTAGTTTGACTAAGGAACTACATATTAAAATTTTATTTAATTGTAATGATTTTAAATAGCCACAAATAGCTACCATGTTGTTCAGCATAGACTAACAATTCCTCAAAGGATAAACACTGAGGTTAATTTCAGTTCTTCATTATTACAGACATGGCTTCAGTAAGCATTACTGTATCCGCATCTTTTTCTTTCAAGTCAGCATTTTTGTAAGCTAGACTCTTATATGTAAAAATGCTGGTTGATTAAGGGTTTGCTTTCAGACATTGTGATAGATACTACCCAACTCAACTGTAAAAAGACTGTAGTCATTACCAACAGCTACCTATGAGCGTTCTCATTCCCCCACATTCTCAACAATATTGTATACTATCAACATTTGTTTTTGATATTTGTTAAGTGAAAACATGGTAAGTCATAAGTTTCCATTATCAATTAATTGCCTCAGCTCACAATGATAAGCTTAACCAAAAGATGGCGCTGGAGGGATATTGCAGGAGGAGGAGGTAGGACTTTGGGAAGCTTCCTCATCCCCAGATCAACAAAACAATAAATCAGGCCCTCATTTGTAGTAACTGCCAATTCCCATGGTGTAAACAGTCCTGTCACCGCCAGTTTCTAGCTGCCAATGTGGTATCACTGAAGGTGGAGTTGGGAAGAGATGTACAGTGATACACCACGATATAATTATTTCCGCCCTACAGACACAATTGACATAATCTCAATAGCATAGATAATAGGAAGTGATGTGTTGGGTATTTATTACCTTAGTTTTCTAAATGCATTTATCGTAAGTCTACATAACTTTTAAATACAATCAGTCCTCCATATCATGGGTTCAGCATCCGTGGATTCAACCGTTAATCAAAAATATTAAAAAAAAAAAACAACCCAAAAAGTTCCAAAAAGCAAAACTTGAATTTGCTGCATGACAGCAACTATTTACATAGTATTAGGTATTAGGTACGTAATACCTAATACAAGTAATCTACAGATGACTTAATATATAGAGAAGGATATGCATAGGTCACATGCAAATACTATGGCATTTTATAAAAGGGACTCCCGCATCCTCAGCACTATCCACAGTGAGTCCTGGAAGCAAACAGCAGCAGATACTGGGGGACTACTGTAATGGTTGTGTTAACACGTCTCAATTTTTCTGAGAATCTGACCGTAGGGACCGGCTCCGGAACACTGCTACATCCATCTACAGCCATTCAGTCTGTCCCACGACTGTCACAGTAACACAGAGTCACACACACACTCACACCCCCACCACCTGCTGTGTCCCCAGTGCGGCTCCAGGACCTGACGCACCTCAGGGACCATCAGCCTACACTGGGCCTTCCGGAGCGCAAAGATGTTCAGGCACAAACGTGGTCAGGCACGTACTACCCCTGGGGACTCACCCTAGAATCCCACGCCCAAGACGTCACTCACACAAGGCTGGCGCGAGCCGACGCCTGCGCACTGCGAGCACAGACTACAACTCCCAGAAACCTCCGGGGCGGGGACGCCCCAGGGCCCTTGGGTTTCCGATGTCTCCTGCTTTTCTGGCTCTGGACTACATTTCCCACAGGCCACTGGGCCCCAATAACCGTGGGTCTCGGAAGTCCCCCTAGAGCTTCCTCGTGGTTCTTGGGCTGCGCGTGTGAGCAGGTTCGGTGGAAAGAGAAATCGTTGCGGGGCGTGGAGGGGAGGGCTTTGCGAACTCCGACCCCAGCCGGCGGTGGGGATGGACGGAGGGAAACGCTCCAGGTGAACGCGAGCTGTGACAGAGGTGATGGTGTGACAGACAAGAGGGGAGGGGTCGTCAAAACAGGTGAGGGTGTCTCCAGGCTGCGTGTGATGGAGAGTCAAGTATGCGACAGCGCTGGAGTGTGCTTCAGTGACGGTGAGGGACAGACGTGGTGTAGGGGTTGCGTGTGAACATTGTGCGCGTGGTAGAGCCAAGGATACGTCACGCTGTGTGAAAGGTGATATTGCATTTGCATGACTGTGCACATGACGGGGCTGAGATATCCTGTGACAGATGGAATGGTGTGTGTGTGTGTGTGTGTGTGAGTGAGTGGGCATCTGTGCACTCGAAATGGCCAGTGTATGTCTGTGACTGCATGTAAAATACGTTGTATGAGTTTATCTGGTGACCATGACGGAGCTGGAGCGTTTCTCCGCGGCCGTGTGTCAGACTATACGTGTGTGTACACCAGGGAGAAGAGAGATTGCAGTTTGTGTATGACAGGATCAGGATGAATCTGTGACTGTGGTGGAAGTGTGTTTTTGTGTGTATCATGACAGGGCGAGGGTGTGAATGTGTTGTGTGGTTGTGACAGGTCTGGGGTGTATCAGTGATTGTGTGATACGTGTGTATGTATGACCATCTATGCGTGTGACACGTCAGCATATATTTCTGTCACTATGTGTGACAGGCATTGTGTATGTTTGTTGGGTGGGTTGTTTTTTGAGTGGGTTCTTTAGTATGATGTTTGCTCTTTCTTTTTAAAAAAACACACACTCTGGGACTTCCTTGGTGGCGCAATGGTTAAGAATCCGCCTGCCAATGCAGGGGACACGGGTTCGAGCCCTGGTCCAGGAAGATCCCACATGCCGTGGAGCAACTAAGCCCGTGTGCCACAACTACTGAGCCTGCGCTCTAGAGCCCACGAGCCACAACTACTGAGCCCACGTGCCACAATTACTGAAGCCCGCGCACCTAGAGCCTGTGCTCTGCAACAAGAGAAGCCACTGCAATGAGAAGCCTGCGCACCACAACGAAGAGTAACCCCTGCTCGCCGCAACTAGAGAAAGACCGCGCGCAGCAACAAAGACTCAACGCAGCCAAAAACAAATAAATAAATGAATAAATTTATTTTTTTAAAAAAAATAAATAAATAAAACAAACAAACAAAAAAACACACACTCTTAATCCAAAGAAATAAGTTCATTTCAATTATTAGTTTGCTATGAGTTTTATTATTATTATGAATTTCTGTTGATTTTTTTATCAAATGTCTTTTCTGTATCTACAAATATGACCATAAAATTTTTCCTCTTTATTTTGATAACATGGTAGAATACATGTTTTTGGTACATGGTAGAATACATAGATTTTTTTTTAAATGTTAAACCAACCTTACATTTTTGGAAGAAACCAACTAGGGCATGATGTAAGATCTTTTGTGTAAGTTGCTGTCTACCTCTTTTAATATTTTGTTAGTACCTTGATTTATACTGCCAGCATGTTCTGGGAAAGTCAGGCTGAGAAATTAGTATAAAATTGATCCTGGGCTTGGAGTACCAGGGTGCTTGGAGAAATCATCAAGGAAATTCTCTGGAGGATTGTAACTTCCATTCATGCCTTGAAGAGTTTTTACAGATAAACCCAAAGTTAACATAAGGAAACAAGCCACCATGTATTACAGTAGCAAAAACAACAAACAACATAAATAGAACACCAAGAAATTAAGGTATGAAATTTATTGGGTACAGATAAAGGTATGAAATTTATTGGGTACTTACGACATAAGTTCAAAGGAAGAGGAAACTAAAAAGGATGAAAATTATAGGCTTTGTCTAACTTGGAAGTTAGAAAACAAAGAATAACAGAATGAATAACAGAAAATGGGTCAAAGCAAATGATAAGCATAAATTAATGAAGTAGAAAACACTGATGCAACAGAGAGGCTAAACACCAATCACTGCTTATTTAAAGTGAGTATTTGAAGTGATGCACTTCTGAGATGACTAATTAATAAAACAGAGAAAAGGCACAAATAATACTAAGAAGGGAAAAGACTACGCAAAGTAGAAGACTTTTTAATTAGAATAAATTTGAAAACAGATGGGAATTCCCTGGTGGCCCATTGGTTAGGACTCAGCACTCTCACTGCTAGGGGCCAGGGTTCCATCCCTGATCAGGAACTAAGATCCCTCAAGCTGCACAGCATGGCCAACAACAACAACAAAATAGATGATACAACCAATTTCCTAGAAAGATACAACTTAGAATTGACAAGAAGAAATAGAGGGATTTCCCTGGTGGCCCAGTGGCTAAGACTCCGCGCTCCCAATGCAGGGGGCCAGGTTCGATCCCTGGTCAAGGAACTAGATCCCGCATGCATGCCGCAACTAAGACCTGGCGCAGCCAAATAAATAAATAAATAAATATTTTTAAGAAGAAGAAGAAATAGAAACTTTTAATAGGCAATTAACCATTAATGATATAGTATCAGTAGTTTAGGCTCTAAACTCTAATCATAACTAAGCTTAGATAATTGTGTAGAAGAATTTAATTAGGGAAGGGTTCAGACACATCTTCCGTGCTATCTCATTCATATCCTCTCAGCCTCACCTGTGCCTGGGGCCTTGGGAAACTTGTTTCTCTTGATTCACTGGTGCAGCAACCATCCCTGCATGAACTCTGGCCAATTCCACATGGGCACAACCCCGTGCCTGACCTCATGCCTGACCTCATGCCGGCACTGGGCACCTCTTGCCTCAAGCCACCTAGGCCCGTCTGGTTGTGCTTTTATCTTGATCACACAAATAAAATAGATTCTCCAAAGGGTTTTAATAGATGCTGTGGCTCAAACCTGTAACTTCTTTGTGGGTAAAAGTTCATGTTTGTAAATATTTCTCTTAGTTGGCCCTGTGGGTCTTCCTATGTTCTTCATTATTGTTGCAGTTATTTTGTGAATGGGAGATGAATGACCAAGTTTCAAATCATTTAGCCCTTTAAAAATAGCCTGCAGAACCTAAGTGTCCATCAACAGATGCAGACGGATAAAGAAGATGTGGTATAGGGCTTCCCTGGTGGCGCAGTGGTTGAGAATCTGCCTGTCAATGCAGGGGACACGGGTTCGAGCCCTGGTCTGGGAAGATCCCACATGCCGCGGAGCAATTGGGCCCGTGAGCCACAATTACTGAGCCTGCGCATCTGGAGGCTGTGCTCCGCAACGGGAGAGGCCGCGATAGTGAGAGGCCCACGCACCACGATGAAGAGTGACCCCCGCTTGCCACAACTAGAGAAAGCCCTCGCACAGAAACGAAAACCCAACACAGCCAAAAATAAATAAATAAATAAATAAATAAAATTTTTAAAATAAATAAATAAAATAAACTAAAAAGAAGATGTGGTATATATACAATGGAATATTACTCAGTCATAAAAAAGAATGAAATAATGCCATTTGTAGCAATATGGATGGACCTAGAGATTATCATACTAAATGAAATAAGTCAGACAGAGGAAGACAAATATCATATGACATCACTTACATGTGGAATCTAAAAAAATGATGCAAATGAACTTATTTACAAAACAGAAATAGACTCACATAGAAAACAAACTTATGGTTACCAAAGGGGAAAAGGCAGGGGGAGGGAGGGATAAATTAGGAGATTGGGATTAACAGATGTACACTACTATGCATAAAACAGACAGCAAGGACTTACTGTATAGCATGGGGAACTATATTCAATATCTTGTAATAACCTATAATGGAAAAGAATCCGTAAAAGAATATATATATTTGAATCACTTTAATGTATACCTGAAACTAACACAACATTGTAAATCAACTCTACTTCAATTTTTTAAAAAATAGCCTGCCGAGAGGGAAGAGGAGAGTCACATTAGGGAAAGATCCTTTGCTTACTACGTGATTTATATTTAGAAGTGAAGCAAAATGATATCTTCCACTTGCTTTTATTGGTTCAACAGTGATAGTTAAATAGAACAAAAGTAACCACAAATTATTCCCCTCCTATCCACACGGTTAATGCCCTTCCACACTGATTCTGGGCAAGCCTTGTGACTTGCTGGCCAGTGACATTAGCAAACATAACTTGAGCAGAGGCATGAAAAGCACTTCCTTATTGGAGGTTGCCCTTTCTCTCTGCCCTTTGGAAACATGTCATTTCCATGTGAAAAATGTCCAGTCTAGCCTGCTGGAAGATGAGAGACCATATGGAGGAGAACTGAGGCCTGACTGATAGCCAGCCAACTACCAGTCTTGTGAGTGAGACCATCCTAGATCATCCAACCCATCAGCTGACCATAGAAACATAAGAGAGCCCAAGAGAGATTGGTCAAGTCAGCCCATACCAGAAGAACAACCCAGGAGACACAGAATCAGGAGATAAATAAAGGGCTTGTTGTTAACCCTTTTTGTTTGTTGTTTGTTACGCAGCAGAAGCTAACTGATGCAGAAGCATAGATAGAATAAGCAAATATGGCAAATGTTAATATAGTTGACCCTTGAACGATGCAGGGGTTGGGATGCCAACCCCACACACAGTCGAAAATCCACGTATAACTTTTGACTCCCCCCAAACTTAACTACTAATAACCCACTGTTGACCAGATGCCTTACCAATAACAAACATTCAATTAACAGGCATTTTGTATGTTATATGTATTATACTGTATTCTTACAATAAAGTACGCTGGAGCAAAGAAAATGTTATTAAGAAAATCATAAGGAAGAGAAAATACATTTACAGTATGGTACTATATTTATCGGTACCATAAGTTTACTTGTCAGTTTACAAGATGACTGTAAAGGTCTGTCTGTCAGTACCTACATCAATATTGTCTTATATGATACAAAGCACTGTAGATGTTATATGTATTACACTAGACATCAAAAATAAAAAGATAGACAGAGGAGAGAAGATGGCGGAAGAGTAAGACGCGGAGATCACCTTCCTTCCCACAGATACAGTAGAAATACATCTACACGTGGAACTGCTCCTACAGAACACCCACTGAACGCTGGCAGAAAACGTCCGACCTCCAAAAAGGCAAGAAACTCCCCCCGTACTTGGGTAGGGCAAAAGAGAAAAAAGAAATAACAGAGACAAAAGAATAGGGACGGCACCTGCGCCAGTGGGAGGGAGCTGTGAAGGAGGAAAGATTTCCACGCACTAGGAAGCCCCTTCGCGGGCAGAGACTGCGGGTGGCAGAAGGGGGAAGCTTCGGAGCCACGGAGGAGAGCGCAGCCACAGGGGTGCGGAGGGCAAAGCGGAGAGGCTCCCGCACGGAGGAGCGGTGCCGACCAGCACTCACCAGCCCGAGAGGCTTGTCTGCTCCCCCGCCGGGGCGGGCGGGGGCTGGGAGCTGAGGCTCGGGCTTCAGTCGGATCGCAGGGAGAGGACTGGGATTGGCGGCGTGAACACAGCCTGAAGGGGTTAGCGCACCACAGCTAGCCGGGAGGGAGTCCGAGAAAAAGTCTGCAGCTGCCGAAGAGGCAAGAGACTTTTTCTTCCCTCTTTGTTTCCTGGTGCGCGAGGAGAGGGGATTCAGAGCGCCGCCTAAACGAACTTCAGAGACGGGCGCGAGCCGCAGCTAACAGCGCGGAGCCCACAGAAACAGGGGCGCAGAGGAAAAAGCGGAGAGACTCCCGCACAGAGGCTCGGCGCCGAGCAGCGCTCACCAGCCCGAGAGGCTTGTCTGCTCACCCGCCGGGGCGGGCGGGGCTGGGAGCTGAGGCTCGGGCTTCGGTCGGATCGCAGGGAGAGGACTGGGGTTGGCGGCGTGAACACAGCCTGAAGGGTTTAGCGCACCACAGCTGGCTGGGAGGGAGACCGGGAAAAAGTCTGCAGCTGCCGAAGAGGCAAGAGGCTTTTTCTTGCCTCTTTGTTTCGCTGCGCGCAAGGAGAGGGGATTCAGAGCGCCGCCTAAACGAACTCCAGAGAAAGGCGCGAGCCGCGGCGATCAGCGCGGACCCCAGAGACAGGCGTGAGACGCTGGGGCTGCTGCTGCCGCCTCCAAAAAGCCTGTGTGTGAGCACAGGTCACTCTCCACACCGCCCCTCCCGGGAGCCGGTGCAGCCCGCCACTGCCAGGGTCCCGTGATCCCCGGACAAATTCCCTGGGAGAACGCACTGCGCGCCTCAGGCTGGTGCAACGTCACGCCGGCCTCTGACGCCGCAGGCTCGCCCCGCCTCCTCCGTACCCCTCCCTCCCCGCGGCCTGAGTGAGCCAGCGCCCCCGAAGCAGCTGCTCCTTTAACCCCGTTCTGTCTGGGCGGGGAATAGACGCCCTCAGGTGACCTACACGCAGAGGCGGGTCCAAATCCAAAGCTGAACCCCAGGAGCTGTGTGAACAGGGAAGAGAAGGGGAAATCTCTCCCAGCAGCCTCAGAAGTAGCGGATTAAAACTCCACAAACAACTTGATGTGCCTGCATCTGCTGAATACCTGAATAGACAACGAATCATCCCAAATTCAGGAGGTGGACTTTGGGAGCAGGATATATTAATTTTTCCCCTGTTCCTTTTTTTTGTGTGTGTGTGAGTGTATATGTATATGCTTCTGGGTGAGATTTTGTCTGTATAGCTTTGCTTTACAATAGCTTTATTTTGCTTCACTATATTATAGCCTCTTTCTTTCTTTCTTTCTTTCTTTCTTTCTTTCTTTCTTTCTTTCTTTTTCTTTCTTTCTTTCCTTCCTCCCTCCCCTCCCTCCCTCCCTCCCTCCCTCCCTCCTTTCTTTCTTTTTCTTTCTTTCTTTCTTTCTTTCTTTCTTTCTTTCTTTCTTTCTTTCTTTCTTTCTTTCTTTCTTTCTTTCCTTCCTCCCTCCCTCCCCTCCCTCCCTCCCTCCCTCCCTCCTTTCTTTCTTTCTTTCTTTCTTTCTTTCTTTCTTTCTTTCTTTCTTTCTTTCTTTCTTTCTATTTTTTCTCCCTTTTACTCTGAGCCGTGTGGACGAAAGGCTCTTGGTGCTCCAGCCAGGCATCAGGGTCGTGCCTCTGAGGTGGGAGAGCCAACTTCAGGACACTGGTCCACAAGAGACCTCCCAGCTCCACGTAATACCAAACGGTAAAAATCTCTCAGAGATCTCCATCTCAACATCAAGACCCAGCATCACTCAATGACCAGCAAGCTACAGTGCTGAACACCCTATGCCAAACAACTAGCAAGACAGGAACACAGCCCCATCCATTAGCAGAGAGGCTGCCTAAAATCATAATAAGGCCACAGACACCCCCAAAATACACCACCAGACGTGGATGTGCCCACCAGAAAGACAAGATCCAGCCTCATCCACCAGAGCTCAGGCACTAGTTCCCTACACCAGGAAGCCTACACAACCCACTGAACCAAACTTAGCCACTGGGGACAGATACCAAAAACAACGGGAACTACAAACCTGCAGTCTGTGAAAAGGAGACCCCAAACACAGTAAGATAAGCAAAATGAGACGACAAAAAAACACACAGCAGATGAAGGAGCAGGGTCAAAGCACACTAGACTTAACAAATGAAGAGGAAATAGGTAGTCTACCTGAAAAAGAATTCAGAATAATGATAGTAAGGATGATCCAAAATCTTGGCAATAGAATAGACAAAATGCAAGAAACATTTAACAAGGACGTAGAAGAACTAAAGAGGAACCAAGCAATGATGAAAAACACAATAAATGAAATTAAAAATACTCTAGATGGGATCAATAGCAGAATAACTGAGGCAGAAGAAAGGATAAGTGACCTGGAAGATAAAATGGTGGAAATAACTACTACAGAGCAGGATAAAGAAAAAAGAATGAAAAGAACTGAGGACAGTCTCAGAGACCTCTGGGACAACATTAAACGCACCAACATTCGAATTATAGGGGTCCCAGAAGAAGAAGAGAAAAAGAAAGGGACTGAGAAAATATTTGAAGAGATTATAGTTGAAAACTTCCCTAATATGGGAAAGGAAATAGTTAATCAAGTCCTGGAAGCACAGAGAGTCCCATACAGGATAAACCCAAGGAGAAACACGCCAAGACACATATTAATCAAACTGTCAAAAATTAAATATAAGGAAAACATATTAAAGGCAGCAAGGGAAAAAAAACAAATAACACACAAGGGACTCCCCATAAGGTTAACATCTGATCTTTCAGCAGAAACTCTGCAAGCCAGAAGGGAGTGGCAGGATATACTTAAAGTGATGAAGGAGAAAAACCTACAACCAAGATTACTCTACCCAGCAAGGATCTCATTCAGATTCGATGGAGAAATTAAAACCTTTACAGACAAGCATAAGCTGAGAGAGTTCAGCACCACCAAACCAGCTTTACAACAAATGCTAAAGGAACTTCTCTAGGCAAGAAACACAAGAGAAGGAAAACACCTACAATAACAAACCAAAAACATTTAAGAAAATGGGAATAGGAACATACATATCGATAATTACCTTGAATGTAAATGGATTAAATGCTCCCACCAAAAGACACAGGCTGGCTGAATGGATACAAAAACAAGACCCATATATATGCTGTCTACAAGAGACCCACTTCAGACCTAGAGACACATACAGACTGAAAGTGAGGGGATGGAAAAAGATATTCCATGCAAATGGAAATCAAAAGAAAGCTGGAGTAGCAATTCTCATATCAGACAAAATAGACTTTAAAATAAAGACTATTACAAGAGACAAAGAAGGACACTATATAATGATCAAGGGATTGATCCAAGAGGAAGCTATAACAATTGTAAATATTTATGCACCCAACATAGGAGCACCTCAATACATAAGGCAAATACTAACAGCCATAAAAGGGGAAATCGACAGCAACACAATCATAGTAGGGGACTTTAACACCCCACTTTCACCAATGGACAGATCATCCAAAATGAAAATAAATAAGGAAACACAAGCTTTAAATGATACATTAAACAAGATGGACTTAATTGATATTTATAGGACATTCTACCCAAAAACAACAGAATACACATTTTTCTCAAGTGCTCATGGAACATTCTCCAGGATAGATCATATCTTGGGTCACAAATCAAGCCTTGGTAAATTTAAGAAAATTGAAATTGTATCAAGTATCTTTTCCGACCACAACGCTATGAGACTAGATATCAATTACAGGAAAAGATCTGTAAAAAATACAAACACATGGAGGCTACACAATACACTACTTAATAACGAAATGATTACTGAAGTAATCAAAGGGGAAATCAAAAAATACCTAGAAACAAATGACAATGGAGATACGACGACCCAAAACCTATGGGACGCAGCAAAAGCAGTGCTAAGAGGGAAGTTTATAGCAATACAAGCCTACCTCAAGAAACAGGAAACATCTCGAATAAACAACCTAACCTTGCACCTGAAGCAATTAGAGAAAGAAGAACAAAAAAACCCCAAAGCCAGCAGAAGGAAAGAAATTATAAAGATCAGGTCAGAAATAAATGAAAAAGAAATGAAGGAAACAATAGCAAAAATCAATGAAACTAAAAGCTGGTTCTTTGAGAAGATAAACAAAATTGATAAACCATTAGCCAGACTCATCAAGAGAAAAAGGGAGAAGACTCAAATCAATAGAATTAGAAATGAAAAAGGAGAAGTAACCACTGACAATGCAGAAATACAAAAGATCATGAGAGATTACTACAAGCAACTCTATGCCAATAAAATGGACAACCTGGAAGAAATGGACAGATTCTTAGAAATGCACAAACTGCCGAGACTGAACCAGGAAGAAATAGAAAATATGAACAGACCAATCACAAGCACTGAAATTGAAACTGTGATTAAAAACCTTCCAACAAACAAAAGCCCAGGACCAGATGGCTTCACAGGTGAATTCTATCAAACATTTAGAGACGAGCTAACACCTATCCTTCTCAAACTCTTCCAAAATATTGCAGAGGGAGGAACACTCCCAAACTCATTCTACGAGGCCACCATCACCCTGATACCAAAACCAGACAAAGATGTCACAAAGAAAGAAAACTACAGGCCAATATCACTGATGAACATAGATGCAAAAATCCTCAACAAAATACTAGCAAACAGAATCCAACAGCACATTAAAAGGATCATACACCATGATCAAGTGGGGTTTATCCCAGGAATGCAAGGATTCTTCAATATACGCAAATCAATCAATGTGATACACCATATTAACAAATTGAAGGAGAAAAACCATATGATCATCTCAATAGATGCAGAGAAAGCTTTCGACAAAATTCAACATCCATTTATGATAAAAGCCCTGCAGAAAGCAGGCATAGAGGGAACTTTCCTCAACATAATAAAGGCCATATATGACAAACCCACAGCCAACATTGTCCTCAGTGGTGAAAAACTGAAACCATTTCCACTAAGATCAGGAACAAGACAAGGTTGCCCACTCTCACCACTATTATTCAACATAGTTTTGGAAGTGCTAGCCACAGCAATCAGAGAAGACAAAGAAATAAAAGGAATCCAAATCGGAAAAGAAGAAGTAAAGCTGTCACTATTTGCAGATGACATGATACTATACATAGAGAATCCTAAAGATGCTACCAGAAAACTCCTAGAGCTAATCAATGAATTTGGTAAAGTAGCAGGATACAAAATAAATGCACAGAAATCTCTTGCATTTCTATACACTAATGACGAAAAATCTGAAAGTGAAATTAAGAAAACACTCCCATTTACCATTGCAACAAAAAGAATAAAATATCTAGGAATAAACCTACCTAAGGAGACAAAAGACCTGTATGCAGAAAATTATAAGACACTGATGAAAGAAATTAAAGATGATACAAATAGATGGAGAGATATACCATGTTCCTGGATTGGAAGAATCAACATTGTGAAAATGACTCTACTACCCAAAGCAATCTACAGATTCAATGCAGTCCCTATCAAACTACCACTGGCATTTTTCACAGAACTAGAACAAAAAATTTCACAATTTGTATGGAAACACAAAAGACCCCGAATAGCCAAAGCAATCTTGAGAACGAAAAATGGAGCTGGGGGAATCAGGCTCCCTGACTTCAGACTATATTACAAAGCTTCAGTAATCAAGACAGTTTGGTACTGGCACAAAAACAGAAATATAGATCAATGGAACAGGATAGAAAGCCCAGAGATAAACCCACACACATATGGTCACCTTATCTTTGATAAAGGTGGCAAGAATATACAGTGGAGAAAAGACAGCCTCTTCAATAAGTGGTGCTGGGAAAATTGGACAGGTACATGTAAAAGTATGAAATTAGAACACTCCCTGACACCATGCACAAAAATAAACTCAAAATGGATTAAAGACCTAAGTGTAAGGGCAGACACTATCAAACTCTTAGAGGAAAACATAGGCAGAACACTCTATGACATACATCACAGCAAGATTCTTTTTGACCCAGCTCCCAGAGAAATGGAAATAAGAACACAAATAAACAAATGGGACCTAATGAAACTTAAAAGCTTTTGCACAGCAAAGGAAACCATAAACAAGACCAAAAGACAACCATCAGAATGGGAGAAAATATTTGCAAATGAAGCAACTGACAAAGGATTAATCTCCAAGATTTACAAGCAGCTCATGCAGCTCAATAACAAAAAAACCAACAACCCAATCCAAAAATGGGCAGAAGACCTAAATAGACATTTCTCCAAAGAAGATATACAGATGGCCTACAGACACATGAAAGAATGCTCAACATCATTAATCATTAGAGAAATGCAAATCAAAACTACAATGAGATATCATCTCACGCCGGTCAGAATGGCCATCATCAAAAAATCTAGAAACAATAAATGCTGGAGAGGGTGTGGAGGAAAGGGAACACTCTTGCACTGTTGGTGGGAATGTAAATTGATACAGCCACTATGGAGAACAGTATGGAGGTTCCTGAAAAAACTACAAATAGAACTACCATACGACCCAGCAATCCCAATACTGGGCATATACCCTGAGAAAACCATAGGTCAAAAAGAGTCATGTACCAAAATGTTCATTGCAGCTCTATTTACAATAGCCAGGACATGGAAGCAACCTAAATGTCCATCGACAGATGAATGGATAAAGAAGATGTGGCACATATATACAATGGAATATTACTCAGCCATAAAAAGAAATGAAATGGAGGTATTTGTAATGAGGTGGATGGAGTTAGAGTCTGTCATACAGAGTGAAGTAAGTCAGAAAGAGAAAAACAAATACAGTATGCTAACACATATATACGGAATCTAAGGAAAAAAAAAAAAAAAGGCCATGAAGAACCTAGTGGCAAGACGGGAATAAAGACACAGACCTACTAGAGAATGGACTTGAGGATATGGGGAGGGGGTGGGGTGAGATGTGACAGGGTAAGAGAGTGTCATGGACATATATACACTACCAAATGTAAAATAGATAACTAGTGGGAAGCAGCCGCATAGCACAGGGAGATCAGCTCGGTGCTTTTTGACCACCTAGAGGGGTGGGATGGGGAGGGTGGGAGGGAGGGAGATGCAAGAGGGAAGAGAAATGGGAACATATTGTATATGTATAACTGATTCACTTTGTTATAAAGCAGAAGCTAACACACCATTGTAAGGCAATTATACTTCAATAAAGATGTTTAAAAAAAAAATAAAATAAAATAAAAAGATAATGTGAAAAAGAAATTCATATTTATTTACAGGTATAACATTATCATGCATTGATCACAAAGCAGCAGCAATATTATTGCTTTATGGTAGCCTAGACTAATTAATACAATTGCTTTATGATAGCCTAGCCTATATACTAATGAATGAATCATTATAAAATTTTTATGGCATACAGTATTATAGTCATATTCATAATACAGTATTGAGAACATTGTTACTTTAAAAAAAAAACACTTACCTATGATGATAGGCTGATACACAATTTCCCCAGTTATAAGAGAGAGAGGCATACTGTAATTCTTTGAAAGCAAAGTTATAAAACAGAAAACTAACACATTATTGATTTTATAATATCACTCACCTTATGCCTATGTAAGGATAGACTAGTATCTACATATATTTGTGCATCCATGACATACCTAACTTTAATTTTTTTTTCAATATTTCTAGGCTACATGGTTCATCTGTGAGTTTTTTCAAACTGTTGCAAATCTCCAAAATTTTTTCCAATAAATTTTGAAAAAAATCCAAGTATAAGTGGATGGACCTGCACGGTTCAAATCCACGTTGTTCAAGGGTCAACTGTACTTTTGATCTAGATGATAGGTATATGCATCATCTTTGAACTAATTTTCAACACTTTTGCACCTTAAATTTCTCACAATAAAATTTAGGAAAATACTCTTTATTTTCATGATATTATGATTCTCTACCATTTCATATCATCTTTTATTTCAAAGCTAATCAACTAAGCATTGCTTATATTAAGTTGATTCAAAATATTTACCTCTTGCCTCTAATTTAGAGCTTTGTTCCTCAAAAAAGAGAATATTTAATAATTCGTTATGAACATATTTTAGAAACTACACAGGGACTTCCCTGGTGGCGCAGTGGTTTAAAATCCACCTGCCAATGCAGGGGACACAGGTTCTATCCCTGGTCCAGGAGGATCCCACATGCTGCAAAGCAACTAAGCCCGGGTGCCACAACTACTGAGCCCACGTGCCACAACTACTGAAGCTCGCATGCCTAGAGCCTGTGCTCTGCAACAAGAGAAGCCACCGCAGCGAGAAGCCCGCGCACCACAACGAGTAGTAGCCCCCGCTTACCACAACTAGAGAAAGCCCACATGCAGCAACGAAGACCCAACGCAGCCAAAAATAAATAAAATTTAAATAATTAATTAAAAAGAAAACAATTATTGCTGGATGGACAGAGTCCCAGACTGCACTGATTCTTACATGTGAGCACTTTGGGGAATTTTGTCCAGTAGATGATATATACTAAGACAGGTGATGCACACATTTAGTAAACTGCTTAAACAAACCAAATCTGGGGGAAAAATTATTTAAGAGGCCAGGTATTTGTAAATGTGCATGGAAATGGAAAAGTGCATGGAAACTTACAGAATACAACAAAAGATCCTTGAAAAACTTCCAAGGCATTCTGTAATAGGGAAGAACAAATCTGACTCCATATTGGATGTGTTTCTTTTCCTTTAACCTTCGTATTCTATTGCTTTTGCTTCAAAGTAATCACTAAAGAGATGTTGCCTATAGCTTAAAGTGGACATAATGGCCCATCTCCTGGAACCCTGCCTCCCACGTCTGAGTGTTAAGCTAAAATACCTTTGTTTAAGCTCACAGGAAACATCCTGACCAGGCCCTGACCTGTGAATGGCTGCAGGAAAGAAGAACCAGGAACTATTTGCAACACCTTATCACCTTTTTTTACTTTACCTCCTCACCTCCCCATCTTTGTTCTATAAAAGAAACTAGCATCCAAACCTGGGCAAGATGGTTCTTTAGGACGCTAGTCCACCACCTACTCAGTCTGCTGGCTTTCTGAAAAAAATCACTATTCCTGGCCCCAACAACTTGTCTCTCCATTTATTGGTCTGTCCTGCAGCAAGCAGTACAAGCTTGGACTTGGTAGCAATTGGACCGACCCATGTAGATGCTCAAACACCGGGTAGTTGAGGACATCCACACGGATGCTCCTGTAGGTGGTTGGGGCTGGGCAGAGACTCTAGGTAACACCCCCGATCTGCCTCCTTTCTCTCTTCTTGGAGGAGCAAATCCTTGTGCTGCCCATCCTTTAAACTGGATAGTGAATAATGCGGCAAAAATTTCTATACCACTGAATTTTAAAATATCATTCAAGCACTCTATGACTACTCTTCAGCTTCTAATAAATGTTGAAATATATTGAAAATACATGTATCGCAAATAAATTTGAAACTATTCAATATGCAAAGAGAAAGTTGATTTGGTGACATCATAGGACTAAGAATTCAACTCGAGGTAGTGGGCAAACACCCTTTTAGAAATTGTACGTTACGTTCCTAAAGATTGCATCTTAGAACATAAGCCAAAGTTAACACTTTGAAAATCACCGACTTTTAAATGGTGTTTTAAGGAAAATTAATATTTTGAGAAAATAATGAAGGCATCCAATTCAATGCCCTTAAGAGCACCAAAGGGGGTAAGAATAACATAGGATTAGTAGATATGTTAAAAATTGTTGAGTCTGGGTGGTGGGTATGCTATTCTCTGTACGCTTGTGTGTGTTTGAAAATTTCTACAGTAAAAAGTTTTAAAAATAGCTCTTTAATGGCTACCACATAGCATCCTCCATTTTCTCCAATCTCTCAAATAATTAATCATTTAATTACAAAGCTTAATTACTAAAAAGTGATTACAAAAAAAAAAAGAATTTCTGGGTTCATAGGGAGCTTGGAGTTCATGCTCTGTGGATGCAAGAGCCCTGCCAAAATCTCTAGACCTAGATCACTGGGTCTCTATTGGATTACCTGGATGAAATAAAATTTATATTTTATGGCAAGACAAGAAAAATTTAAACATAAAATTATTTTCTACCAGTTTGGGCCTCTGCCTTTCCCTTTAGTGTGTATTGTACATCTGCATTGACCAGACTTCCTTAGGAGATAATGTTCCTTCTTAATCTTGTAAGGGATCACGATAACCCACTACTTGCTTTGTACATACAGATCTGGATTGTGTAAACTGTCAATACATCATTTGTTGGATAACTCTTTGCCTCAAAAGCTTATATAACTGTGCTTTGACCTCTAATGGGCGGAACAGTCCTCAGAGCTTTCTGAAAGACTGTCTCCCAGGTTATAATCCTCAGGTTGGCTCGAATAAAACTTTCCATTTCTTAGATCGACCATTGATTTTTTTTTTCGTCGACAACCTCCTGCAGTGGGGAGCTTCCCACCTGATACCTCACAGCCTCCAAAGGTACCTGAAGGTTACCAGAGTTAAAATCACACAGGCACAGCTGCATGCTCACACAGTCACTTACATTCTCACACACACACACACACACACACACACACGCTCACACACTAAATGGGCTGGTCAGCCAACTCTTCAAGCCTCAGTCTCTGAAACTGAACCACTGTGAATACCTCCAATGCCCCCACCTTCCACAGGGGCCTCAGAAAACCCAGCCTCCTTTCCTGGCCAGTCTCTACTCTCCAGGGGTCCTTAGCTCCACCCTCTCCCTGAAGGGCCAGCCCCTGACAGAGAGGCAGGAACAGGAGAAACAGGAAGAATAATTTGGATACAAAACAGGTTCAGGGAAGTGAGGCCTGTTGGGAGGAGCAGGGGTTTGGCAAAACGAGGGTGAGTCCAGAACCCTAGTGAGTGTCCACAGTTCCTGGGTGTTTGCTGTCAAAGAAAAATTGCACCAAACAAAGTTAAACAGGCACAGGAGACTTTATTCAAGACTATGGCAATAAGAGAGAAAGACTGAACTCAACTCCACTGAAACAAAAGGTGGGAGGGGTTTTCAGCTGGATGAGCTAGTGGGAAAATGCCAGAGACAGAGGGGAGGTTGGTGCATGGGATGGTCCAGCACCCTGACTTACTCTTGAGTTTACAAAAGTTTTTCTCTGTAATTAGGCATCTGTGTTTGCTAACTGCCACTTATTCAAGTTCGGCTCCTACCCTCCCACAGAGCCTGAGGGTCAGGGGTGTTATCTTCCTTGATGATGACATTTTGGAGGGGTGGCTCCCAGGTCCCCTGAGAAAGAGATTCCTGAGCTGTAAAACTAGCAAGAGGCTGGGAGAAAATTTACCTACATTTCAAAGGGACAGAGAAAGAATCGGCAATGACAAGTTTTCTAAAGTAGATGCTCTAAGGAAAGGGAGATTGGGGGCCTGAAGTCAGGAAGAAGTCCATGTCAAGTTTAGTCAAGCTCAGGAGACCATTAAGGCTGTCCTGGTCACCGCCATTGTGTCCGCTCTGCCCATTCATCTGTGGGTTCGTGACCCTAGGTCTCTGCACATGCCTGGTACCCACTCTGCATGGCACGGTGAGTAGGTGTGATCCCAGCAGGCAGCGCCTCCAAGCGCAAGAAGCAAGGCAGATCAGGAGATGCCAACTTGGCCTCAGCTCCCACTACCCTCGGGAGCACCCATCTGGAAGTCCCCATCTGCCTGGTGTCTGAGTGTCCACATGGGTTTGTCTGAATCCTCAGGGGACAGTGTATCCCTCCAGTTGTCTGCCTGTGTCTCTATCTCCTCCGATATTTTAAAATTCATTCATTTAAAAGTCTAATAAAAAAATGTATTAAACACCTTCTGTGGGCATGTCCTGTTCATCAAGTCTGCGTTTGTCTGTGTGTCTACATTTGCGTCTGTCCACACCGGACGTGTCTGTCTTTTTGCATCCCATGTGTAACTGCCTCTCTGGGGGGTCTCTATCTCCCTGTCAGTTTGTTTATAAGTTCCTCGATTCACTCATTCCTACAACATCACAAACATCCCCTGAGGCCACTGAGGAGTTCACAGCCTGATGCGGTGACAGACACTGGCCCAACCCAGGGTGACCAAGGCTGGGAGACGGGGGTATCTGAGGCTGAAGGTGGGTGGATGATTGTAGCGGGGCGTGGCAGGTCAGAGAAGCCTCCAAGGAGGAGGTGACGTTTGTGCCTCTGGGTCTGGAGACGTGGGCCCATGTAGGTGGCATGTGTTGGGATAGAGGAAGAGAAGAGAAATCAAGAGGCCGTGAGTGCCAACCTCAGACTAGAACACAGTGTTGGGGAACAGGGTAGAAAGAGAGCCTGCAAAACACAAATCCCCCCAAAGTTAAGGGTCACAGGCCCCTAGCTCCCTCCTCCCTCAGATCCAGGAGTCCAGGCCCCATCATGATTATCTAGGAGGAAACCAGCCCAAGCAAGGGAGGGCAGGGGTGGAGGAAAGCCGGCCGGGCTGGGTATAGCCAGGATGCCTGGGGCTTTGCTGGGAGAACCAGCCAGGCAGAAATCAGAGCAGGAGCTGTCCTCAGTGTCTCCACTCAGGTCCACAACCTGGCAATGGGAGGCCCCAGAGCCCTCCTGCTGTGCCTCTTTGGGGCTGTCCTCTTCCTCACAGGTATTCAGACTTTTGAGTTCAGTGGTAAGAGGGCAGTTGGGTGGGGGATAGCTGGACTCTCCTGGGTCTGAGGGAGCAGAGAGTGGGGGCCGGATTCCAGGGACTCAGGGAGGAGCGAACTAGGGGCCCTGATTCCTGGTTCTGAGGGAGGAGGGGGCTGGGGGCCTGGATCCTGGGTCTGAGGGAGGAGGGTCTGGGGGCCTGGATCCTGGGTCTGAGGGAGGAGGGGCCGGGGTCTGGTTCCTGGGGCTGAGGGGGGAGGGGCCAGGGGCCTGGATCCTGGGTCTGAGGGAGGAGGGGCCGGGGGCCTGGATCCTGGGTCTTGGTTGGGAGAGGCCTGGAGACTGTGTCCTCTCCAGTTCTCTTCCCCTCCTCTGTTCTTTCCATATCACTCATTTCCTCCAGTGTCTCCGTTCCACTACTCCAGCCTTTCTCATCCTCTTTGCCCATGTCCCCATTCAAAGGTACCTCTGGGGAGCCATGGGGGCTCTTTCCAGAACGGCAGGAAACCTTGGCCTCATCCTCAGGCAACCCCTTCCCCTAGTTTGGGTAAGGACAGGGACACAGTCATATCAGGACTGAAGTGGCTACAAAGGCAGGGAATTTGAGAGGTGGGAAGGAGGTTATGCCTGCATATAACAACTTTGTGTGTGTGTGTGTGTGTTTGTGTGTGTGTGTGCGCACGCACGTGCACATGCTCATCCACAGAAGAGAGTTTGATTTCTCTGTGTGTCCATGTGTCAGGGTGTCCTGTGGGTCTCTGTGCTTGTGTGTATTTATCTGTACCAGGTTTTGATGTCTGGGTGTTTGAACAAATGCTTTTATGGGTCTGTTTATCTCTGAGCCTCACTTTCTTTTTAAAAGAGATGTGTGTATAATTTTGCATCTCTGTTTCTCTTTGTGTTTGTGCATCTCTATGACTGGTGGGCCTGTATTTCTGTGTATGTGTGTTTGGGTATTTTGATGTGTATCTGTCTCTCTGTGTATCTGTTGTGTGTCTCTATGTATCTTGCATCTGAATATGATTTTAAGTTGTTTGTTTTTGTAGGCCTCTTTTTTGTGTATCTCTAACTTCACCTAATTTCAGGGTCTCATTTTATTTGTATGTCTGTGATTCTTGGGTCTGTATTTGTCTCTCTTTGGGTATGACTTCCTGTGTTCCTGGGTCTGTGTGTTGTGATTATTTCCGTATCCACACAGTTTTCTGTCTGTGTGTGTGATTTTGCATGTGTGAGATCCTGCGCCTTGGTTTGGGGGGTTTCTATTGGAGGGTCTGGGTGGTACTCGTTTTGCTTGTGAACGTAGAACTCAATGTGAACGCATTCAGGATACTCTGTGTATATTTGTGAGATTTGCATGAGCCTGTGTCAATTTTGTTATTTTGTGTTTACGTCAGTGTTTAAGTGTTCTGTGCGTGTGTGTATCTGTATTGCTGGGGGCTGGCTGTGTGTGCACTTGTAGCATGAGATTGCACATCCCAGTGCCTGTACTGGAGTGTTTGTTTTCCATCAGTGACCTTTTAGTGCTATTGGATATCATGAGTATAGTTGGGAAAGGGATAGGCAGAACAGGAGTGAATCACTTCCTCCTTTATCAAAATCTTGGAGGGCTTCCTGGAAGAGGGTGGAGATTTGGAAGAGCCTGGGGGAAAAAAAACTGGACTGGCAGGTGCAGATGCCATTGCTGTGCCAAGAGGTAGACACAGTCATGACCAGCCACAGCAGCAGCCCCTGCTTCTTTCAGGGCAACAAGGCCTGTCTCCCCTCAGAGAAGAAGAGCCTGGCCCATGTGGCTGTCATCTGCAGGGTGGAGCCTGATTCCTTGCATAGGCTCATCCTTGGCCTATTCCTCTCAACCCACCCCTGCTCCTCTCCCCAGGGTCCCAAGCCCTGCAATGCTACAGCTTTCAACACATCTACTTCGGGCCCTTCGACCTCAGTGGCATGAAATTCCTCAATGTCTCCTGTCTCCTCGGATGCTCTGAGGCTGTCTTACCCCTGAACACTGGTGAGGGGCAGGAAACGCAAAAAAAAAAAAAAAAAAAAAAAGGGCGGGAGCGGGGTACAAGGACAAGGATGAAAGATTAGACGGGGTGGAGGGGGGATGGGGGTGGAGGGGGATGGGGATGGAGGGGGTGTGGGGGTGGAGGAGGAGACAAGGGGTTGGGAAGGAACTGGGTAGAAGAGAGGAGGGAAGGTCAGGATAGAGATGTGGAGGTGGAGGGAGGAGGAGAAGGGAGAGAAAGAAGGAGGGGATGGGGGGCAGGAGGTGGGAGGAGGAGACAGTAGGGAGCCAGGAAGAGGAGGTGGGAGAGGGGCAGAAAAGAGGAAGAGGGGAAGGACAGTAAAGGAGGAGGAGGAAAGGGTTGGTGATGAGAGGAGAGGGGGAGGCGGTGTAGAGGGAAGCAGAGTTTGACAGGGAGCGAGGGACGAAAGAGAAGGGCAGGGCTGGAGGGAGAAGCCAGGTTGAGTGAGAAGCGAGAAGACAGAGGAGCAAGAGACTTGAGACTAGAGTGAGAGAGGTGGAGAGGAGGGGGCGTGGGAGAGGAGGAGGAGGGCTGGGGGGGAGGCAGCGCGCCAGACCCCATCCCCTCGCTCCCAGGGTACGGCTCCGCAGTGACCATGGTACAGAAGGGCTGCTGGACTGGCCCGGCTATGGGCCAGATGCAGCGGAATGACAAGGCGCTGCCGCCTCACTACTCGGTGGTGCGCGGCTGCGGGACCGACTTTTGCAACGCGAAGCTCCAGACCCACGACTCCCTCCCTAATCTGAGCCGAGGTATGTGAGGGGCGGGGCTGGGTGTGGGGCGGGACTGTACGGGGCTGGGAGGGGCCCCGGCCCGCGCGCGCGCGCGCGCGCCCGGGGGAGGGTGTGGTCTCCGCTGGGCTCCTCCTCCCGGTGCGCTGGGATTCCAGCGCCCAAGTCGGGCCAGACGGGAGCCCTGGCGCAATGCACATCCCGCACGACCGTACCGAGGACCATTACCCAACCCGCGGACGCTCAGCGGCGCCAAGTGCTACTCCTGCGTGGGGATCCACCCGGAGGACTGCACCCCGGAGAAGTCCCGGCAGGTCCAGTGTCACCAGGACCAAAGCATCTGCTTCCAGGGCAATGGCAGCATGACCTTTGGTGAGAGGCTGGGAGGGTGAGAGGGCCTGGGCAAGGGGTGTGGAGGCAGGGCAGGGCTGACAGGGAGACACGGCCCTGGTCTAAAGAAGGAGGCATGGTCCTGGACTGAGGGAGGAGGCATGGCTCTGGTCTAAGCAGGGGACTGGAAGGAAGTCCGAGGACCCGGTCATGGCTGTGATCTCTGACGTGGAGGTTCAGGTGCAGCTGACTCCCTCGGTTCTGACCCTCCTCACTGCCCCCCTCCCAGGCAATTTCTCGGTCCCTGTGTACATCAGAACCTGCCACCGGCCCTCCTGCACCATCCAGGGCACCACCAGCCCACGGACAAACATCGACCTCCAGGGCTCCTGCTGTGAGGGGCACCTCTGCAACAAGGACTCCATAAGCCTTCACCAGCGCCTTGGGCACCGTCCCTCCTGAGGCACCCCCCCATCATAGTCCTGCTCCGCATGGTTTCCCTGCTGGTTAGCACTCCGGGAGGACCCCTCGGGCATAGTCAGCCCCTCCAGCCCCTTCCTGAGCAGGATGCTGGGGGTAGGGCACACGCACCCCCTTCTCACTGCTTCAGTTCCTGGAATGTGGAAAATAAGAGTTGCACTCCTGTCTCTCTCTCTCTCTCTCTCTCTCTCCCTCCCGCTTCCCTCCTGACGCCCAGCCCTTACCTGGTCAGCAGGCCTGGGAGAAATTGGGCAAGGTCCCCAGCATCCCAGGGTGGGGAGAAACATCCCAGCCCGCATGCAGAGCAAACCTGATCATAGATCCTGCTTGCTGAGCACCAACCAGGCCCAGGCTCCCCACAACCCCATTTCCTGGTTGTGGGTTTCCTGGTCCTAGGCTCTCCCTCCAGAGCCTGGAGCCAGGCTGCATGGGTTCGAATTCCAGCTTCAGCATTTTGCCTGTGGGTGACCTTGGGCAAGTTACTTAATCTCACTGAGACTATGTTTCCTCACTTGTCAGGCAGAGGTGAAAATAAAACCTACAGTAATGACAAGGTCCTACTTCACAGTGGTTGTGGTCGGGATTTAATGAATTCCCTCTCTCTGTCATCTTGATCTGTGATCATCTGTTTGAATATTTAGTCATTTAAAAATACTCATTCAGGACTTCCCTGGTGGCGCAGTGGTTGGGAGTCTGCCTGCCAATGCAGGGGACACGGGTTCAAGCCCTGGTCTGGGAAGATCCCACATGCCGTGGAGCAACTAAGCCCGTGCACCACAACTACTGAGCCCATGCTCTAGAGCCCGCGAGTCACAACTACTGAGCCCACGTGCCACAACTACTGAAGCCCACACGCCTAGAGCCCGTGCTCTGCAACAAGAGAAGCCCACGCACCACAATGAAGAGCAGACCCCGCTCGCTGCAACTAGAGAAAGTCCGTGTGCAGCAACGAAGACCCAACACAGCCAAAAATAAATAAATAAAATAAATAAATTAAAAAAAAAAAACTCATTCAGGGCTTCCCTGGTGGCGCAGTGGTTGAGAATCTGCCTGCTAATGCAGGGGACACGGGTTCGAGCCCTGGTCTGGGAAGATCCCACATGCCGCGGAGCAACTAGGCCTGTGAGCCACAACTACTGAGCCTGCGCGTCTGGAGCCTGTGCTCCGCAACAAGAGAGGCCACGATAGTGAGAGGCCCGCGCACCGCGATGAAGAGTGGCCCCCGCTTGCCGCAACTAGAGAGGGCCCTCGCACAGAGGCGAAGACCCAACACAGCCAAAAATAAATAAATAAATTTATTTTTAAAAAAAATACTCATTCAACACCTACTTATTGCTGTCTACTAACTGCAGTGCACGAGAAATATCTGGTATTTGGTAAGAGGGAAAAGGCAGTGAAAAAGTAGAATTGATGCTATTGATAAAATTTTAATTTATAAAGGAACCCTCCTACACTATTGGTGGGAATGTAAAATGGTGCAGCCACTATGGAGAACAAAAACTAAAAACAGAACTACCATATGGCCCAGCAATCCCACTCCTGGGCATATACCCAGAGAAAACCATAATTCAAAAAGATACATGCACCCCAATGTTCACTGCAGCACTATTTGCAGTAGCCAAGACATGGACTAGACCTAAATGTCCATCAACAGATGAATGAATAAACAAGATGTGGTATACACATACAATGGAATACTACTCAGCCATAAAAAAGAATGAAATAATGCCATTTGCAGCAACATGGGGTGACCTAGAGATTATCATACTAAGTAAAATAAGCCAAACAGATAAAGACAAATATCATATAATATGGCTTATATGTGGAATCTAAAAAAAAATGATACAAATGAACTTATATACAAAACAGAAATAGACCCACAGACGTAGAAAACAAACTTATGATTACCAAAGGGGAAAGGTGGGGGAAGGGATAAATTCTAATTTAACATACACACACTACTATATATAAAATAGATAACCAACAAGGTCCTACTGTATAGCACAGGGAAGTATATTCAATATCTTGTAATAAACTATAATGGAAAAGAATGTGAAAAAGAATATATAAATATTCTATATATATATATCTCCTATATATATATAATGATGTGTATATATATATATATATATATATATATATATATATATATACACACATCATTTTGCCATACACCTGAAGCTAATGCAACATTGTAAATCAACCATACTTCAATTTTAAAAATTTAATTTATGAACATCAGGACCACCACCCACAATCCTTATATAAAATAATAAAGGGAAAGAACAGGCAGGATTAAAAGATATGGATAGACAAATATATGAAAAGATAAAAATAAAGGAAGGAAGCAAAGAAGCAAGGAAAGAAAGAAGGAAAAAAAAGCAAAGAAGAAAATATGCATATCTAATACAGTTTGCATTTCTGTAACTGGTCACAAGGCCATAGTTGATATGTTTAATTTCCTTCTTCCATTACTCATTCCAAGTTTCCTTTGCCCTCAGCTGGCTGGTGTTATTTATCAAGTTAGGCGACCCAAACCCTCATTCCTGAAAGGTCTAAATCCTTAGTGGTCCTGCACTTTTTTTGAGGGGGTTACTTATACTATGGGACATGAAATCTCTAAGAAGTGCTCCAGAGAATGCCTTGGGTTCCAGACACGGCCTTCCTTGGATCCACTCTGCAGGAGGAACCCAATTTCCCCTTAGTAATTGAGATCAGTCATCCCAGCAAATAAAGTAATCTTCTTTTTTGCCCATTGGTTCAGTGGAGTGAGGAGCCCCAAAAGGCCAGGTGACCGTCTCACCTTCCCACTCAGTGGAAGCATTGCTGTGTCCTCTAGTGGAAGCAGGAAGCATTCTTTCCTTGGGAACCAAAACCTTCAAACCAGCAGAGCTCAAAGTCATGGGGATGGGAGGCAAAAGTTCTGCAAGTGGGTATTACGTGTAATAGTGAGAGGGGCCCCTGCCACCCCTCGCTACCCATGTATTCAGGCTTGAGGGTTGGGGGAGAGAGCACTCAAAGCACGTGCTGCATCCTGTAAGACAGAACCCCATCCTTTCAGGGTATTGATTCCCAGTTGGCAACAAGAACCGAGTCATTCCATTATTTTACCAGGTGAGCTTCTTCTAGGTGATGGGGTATGAGGTAAGACTGGTGAAATCTATGGGTGTAAGCTCGTAGTCACACTTCATTCACTGTGTAATGAGTTCTCTGGTCAAAGGTGACACTGTGTGGAACACACGGTGGAGGAGGAGACGTTTGGCCGTCCTGGTGAGGGGCTTAATGTACGGTGGGAGGAGTAAGGAGAGCCCTCATCCTCCAAGTTTCCAGTGATACACAGAGGAGTGCTTCAGACACGGATCTTGGAAATGAAGCTGAAAGGTGGTAGAGAATCAGCATTACCAAACGTGGTTTTGTACACACCGGATCCATCATTCATGGAGATCCGCCTATGTTCCTGGCCATGCTCTGGGCACTGGGGCCACGGAGGAGAGTCCCAGGTCTGGAGGAGCTCCCAGTCAGATGGAAGAGGCAGATCTGTTCTCAGACAGCCACAAGCCCATGATGGAGGGATGTGCAGGGACAAGAAGAATGAGTGTTGGGGGAGGGATACACTGGGGCTGGTGCCAGAGGGAGAAGAACCTGGTGACAGGTCTCAAAGCATGCTGTATGGACAGAGACAGGGACAGCAGTCCAGGCAGAGGGACACGCCCATGCAAAGACAGAGACACAGAGGCAGAAGTAATCCCAGCAGAGATTCAAAAAACATTTGTAATGCATTCTTCTGGGCTGGGTGATCCTGGAGAACCCCACTCTTGAAGAGTTCTTGGTCTGACGAGGACACAGACTAGGGCCCAGATGGACATAGCACCCAGAGAGGTCAGGGCAGTAAAGAGGGGGAAGTGCTTGGGCTGGAAGGGCTGGCAGGTAGAGAAAAAAACCTCTGACTGGGGGTTAGGGCATCAGGAGTGATTTCATAGAGAATGGAGCCTGTGCTGGGTCGTGAATGATGAGGGAGGTCACCAGGTGGACAGAATGAGGAAGAGCATTCCAGACAGAAGGGCCAGCCCACACAAGCTCATGAAAGGAAACACTTGGTTTGCTTGCTTTTTATTATTATTGAAGTATAGTTGATTTACAATGTTATGTTAATTACTGCTGTACAGCAAAGTGATTCAGTTATACATATATATACATTCTTTTTTTAATATTTTTTTTCTATTATGGTTTATCATAGGATATTGAATATAGTTCTCTGTGCTGAACAGTAGGACTTGTTTATCCATCCTATATATAAAAGCTTACATCTGCTAACCCCAACCTCCCAATCCGTCCCTCCCCCAACCCCCTCCCCCTTGGCAACCACCAGTCTGTTCTCTATGTCCCTGATTCTAGGAAACACTTGTTAAATGGCAGAGGGACAGCAGGACAGAAGCAGGAACAAGTAAGGGACAGAGGGAGCTGCAGGGAGGGACCGTCGGCAAACATTTATAACCTATTCTTCTGAGCCGGTGACGCCAGGGACCCAGCAGTGAGTCAGACCCAACCCTGTCCTCCTGGTCTGGAAAGAGTCAGTCACAAACCTGGAGGCTGATGGTTGGTAAATTATAAAGTATGGGGGTCTAGGGGAGCTCCAAAGAGGAAGGCCAGGGAAGGCTTCTGATAGGAACGAATCTCTGAGAAGACACTTAAGTGACAAGTAGGAATTGGCAAAGGAGCGAGAGGAAGGGCGGAGTGCGTAAAGGCTTGGTCTGTGCACAAAATGTGAGGAAAGAAGATGAGGACAAAGGGATGGCAGCGCTCCTGAGGGGCTTAAAATGTCAGATGAAGCTGAAGTTTCCTGAACTTATTCTGCAGCCAGTGGGGATCCATGGAAGGGCTTCGAGCAGGGGAGAGGTATGGTCGAAGCCAGGGGATGGGAAGCTCTCCCTGTGACCACGCAGGGGACAGACTGGGGGAGTGAGACTGAAGGCAGGGACACCAAGGAGAGGCTGGTGAAGGGGTCTCTCATTCATGGTCTCCAGGGTCAGGGGCCACTTAGTGTTGAGGGGCTTGGAGGGAGAAAGAAGGAACGAGAAAACAGTGTGTAAGGGCTGAGGAGTAAAGTTCCTTATGCATGAGGATAGTGGCTTCCTCTGGAGATTGGGAAGAAGGCGGTGGTCATAAAGAAGCACACAGGAAGATTCTGGGGAGTGGCAGTATTCTCTCTGGGTGTGTGGTAATTTCATGGGGATACACAAATGTAATCATTTGTCCAATATAAATCTCTATATGGTATGCACTTTCTGCACGTATGGTATATTGCATACAAAAAAAAATACTAATGCCAACAGCAAAGTCAAGGCAAGAGCCTAGGTTTTTGGACTCCCATATTGTGGCTTTCTAATCTTAGGTGACAGAGGTCAGGATGCTGGCTATCTCTGGTGTATCAGTTGGGAGACGGTTCAGGAGAACCTCTTGTGGCAATGGAGATGCTCTGTGACTTGCTTGAGGTGATGGTCACACGTGTCTATACACAGGTAGAACTGCATCAATTTGTACACTTAAGATGTGTGGGGGACTTTCCTGGTGGTGCAGTGGTTAAGAATCCGCCTGCCAATGCAGAGGACACGGGTTTGAGCCCTGGTCAGGCAACTAGATCCCACATGCCGTGGAGCAACTAAGCCCGTGCACCACAACTACTGAGCCTAGGCTCTAGAGCCCGGGAGCCACAACTACTGAGCCCACACGCTGCAACTACTGAAGCCCGCGTGCCTAGAGCCCATACTCCGCAACAAGAGAAGCCACCGCAATGAGAAGCCCCCACTCGCCGCAACTAGAGAAAGCCTGCGTGCAGCAACGAAGACCCAATGCAGCCAAAAATAAATAAATTAACTAATTAATTTTTAAAAAAGATTTGTGACCTTTCCAATGTGTAAGCCATACCTCCACAGAAAGAAACAAAATTAAAATACGACATACAATTAAATGATATCATGTCTGGGATTTGCATGAAAATAATATAGGAAGTGAGGAAGCAGGTGGAGGCACAGATGAAATGCAATTAACCATGAGTTGGTATTTGTTAGATGGGTACGTGAGGTTTATTATACTCTTCTGTTCACTTCTGCTTGTTTGAAGTTTTGCGTAATAATAATATATATATGTATGTGTATACATGGATAGATAGATAGACAGATAGATAGGCGATAGATAAAAGAAATACCTGTTGAACCCAGTGACCCAGGCACTTCCTCCCTTCAGAACTCAGATGCCTGCTCCTCTCAGTGATCCAGGTGGTCCAGTGCTTGGATCATGCTCACATCGCCCCTCTCCTAAGATTCTGTTGCCCTCCCCAGGTTAATGCATGTTAATGCTAGGTCAGCACCAAGGACAGATCCACAGCATTGGGTCTCAGAACCACAGACAGCAACTCAACTAATAGGTGAGACAAAGGACAGGGAAATGAGGAAATGACATCCTTCCCATTTCCAGAACAGTGTGGAACAGGGCAGGAGGGTAGAGTCAAAGAAGAGTCAATCAGTACTACTGAATAAGAGCATTCCTTCAACAAATAGCCATTGAGCATCTCCTATGTGCCAGGCACTGTTCTAAACACTGGGGATGGCAAAATCCCTGTCCTGAACAAGTAGAAAACTAAGAAAACAGGATCATTTAGATAAATGCCATGTGCCATGATAAAGACATAGCAATTAAATATGGTACAGAGTTATTTATGGGGTGGGAGAGGAGCATTTCTGAAGAGATGGTCAAGGAAGAGGCTATATTGAAAAGAGAACTGGATGAAGTAAGGAAATGATCCAAGAGGAGACTGGAGGTAAAAGCATTCAGGCAGAGGAAGAAGCAAGCACCAAGATGTTGAGGCAGGAAAGAGCATGGCATGTTTGAGGATCAGCAAGAAGGCCAATGTGATGGAGCAAAGTAAGTGGACGGAAAAGTGGCAGGAGGGGTTTTGGTAAGATAAGAGTAGACACACAGAGAGAAAGAGATAGAGAAAGAGAGACAGGAAAATATGAAAGACAAGCAGAGACTGAAAGAGTCAAGAAAGACCCAGAGGCAGAAAGAGAGAAGCAAAATAACACTAGCTGTAATTTATAAAGTGCAGTTTCCATTATCTATTCTAATACCTATTTATATATACGTACTCATATATATTAATATATACATACTTTTTATTAAGGAAAACTTCAAACATAAAAGTGAACAGAAAAGTGTAATATTTATTGTTATTATTATATAACAAACCACTCCAAAATTTAGTGTCTTAAAACAAAAAGTGCATTATTTCTCATGATCCTGTGGGTTGACGGGGCACTTCTGCTGGTCTCATGCAGCTACATTCAGATGGGGCTGGACTGGGGCTTTTGGCCAGGGTGCTTTGATTCTCCTCTGCATGGCCTCTCCATGTGACTAGCTTGGGCTTCCTCACAACACGGCAGTCTTAGAGTTCTAAGAGAACAAAAGCAAAAGCTTCTAGTTCTCTTAAGAACTGGACCTGGAACTGGCCCAGCATCATTTCTGCCACATTCTATTAGTCAAAGCAAGTCACAAGCCAGCCAGATTGAAGGAGAAGAGACACAGAGTCTACCTGTTGGTGGGAGAAGCCACATACCAGCACAGAGGAGGAGGAATTACTGGAGCCAGCTTGGGAAACAATGTGCCATGAGGGCTTAATGTATGCCAGGTCCCGTGCTGAGGGCCACAGATATTCCACCTCACCTAATCCTCAAGCAGCCCTGTGACACAGGGTATAACCATCCCCCCATTTTACAGGTCTCATAGGACACAAAGCTAGGGATAGCAGAGCTAGATGTGAACTCAGGTCTGTCTCTAAACCAGGCTGTATGTGTGTTATGTTATTATGTTCCACCCAAAAATAAAGTCAGTGACCATGGCCATGTCAAGGCTTAACCCAGGGCTTCCCTGGTGGCTCAGCGGCTAAGAATCCGCCTGCCAATGCAGGGGACACGGGTTCGAGCCCTGGTCCGGGAAGATCCCACTTGCTGCGGAGCAACTAAGCCCACGTGCCACAACTACTGAAGCCCGCACTCCTAGAGCCCGTGCTACACAACAAGAGAAGCCACCGCAGTGAGAATCCCGCGCACCGCAATGAAGAGTAGCCCCCGCTCGTCCCAACTAGAGAAAGCCTGCACAGAGCAACAAAGACCCAATGCAGCCAAAAATAAATAAATAAAATAAATAAATAAATTTTAAATTAAAAAAAAGGCTTAACCCAATTGACCCAAAGTCTCTAGATACCCAGATTGCGAGATATATATCTATATATAGATAGATATATAGATAAATAGCTTAGCATAATATAATACATAATTTTTAATTGGTTGGGAACTCAGAGGTACAAAGGATAAACTAAAAGCAGAGGGCTTCCCTGGTGGCACAATGGTTGGGAGTCCGCCTGCCAGTGCAGGGGACGCAGGTTTGAGCCCTGGTCCAGGAAGATCCCACATGCCGTGGACCAACTAAGCCCATGCACCACAACTACTAAGCCTGCCCTCTAGAGCCCATGAGCCACAACTACTGAGCCCACGTGCCACAACTACTGAAGCTTGCATGCCTAGAGCCCGTGCTCCACAACAAGAGAAGCCACCGCAATGAGAAGCCCACACACCGCAACAAAGAGTAGCCCCTGCTCACTGCAACTAGAGAAAGCCCGCGCACAGCAACAAAGACCCAATGCAGCCAAAAATAAATTTAAAAATTTATTTAAAAAATAAAATCAAATAAAAATTAAAAAAATAAAAGCGGAGAGGCATGCACTTGGGGACAAAGACCAGGAGACAGAAACTCAGAAGCAAGGCCAGTGAGATACAGAGAGAAGCAGACTCACAGAGACAAAGCAAAAGCAAAAGAGAGATTGACAGAACCACAGGGTCTCCCTCCTTTATCCAGGAAGCTCCATGGGGGCAGGGATTTTGTCTGTTTAGTTATTACTGTATCCCCAACGTGTAGAGCAGTACCTGACTCTCAATAGGTGCGCAATAGATGGACACTAGGCTGGAAAAGCACAGAGCCTGCAGTTCCCCCAAACACCACCAGATGGCAGTATCCCAATGCCCCGAAGCCTCCAAATGCCTAAATCCAAAAGACAGCAGTTGGAGGATTTGCCGCCACAGGCCTCAGACTTTCTGGACGTCTTCCCCTGGGCTGAGCCCCGCCTTTCCCTGCACAAGCCCTGGGTGATGAGTGACCTTTCCATCTGAGACTACCTCTTCACCCGCTCCGCCACCCTGCCGAGTTAAACAACTCTTTCTTTGTCCTTGGCCCCTTCAGGCTGGGCTCCAAGGCATCTGGGTCCTTTCCAGGCCCGGAGATGGGGCTGGGATGAAGGTGGGGCAGCTGGGACGAGGCCAAGGAAAAGTCCTAAGGACTTTGGAATCAGTTCTTCTAGTCTTCCTGGACCAGGAGTATGGGTCCAGCCCCCTCCTCCCTCAGACCCAGGATCCAGACCCCCAGCCCCTCCTCCCTCAGACCCAGGATCCAGACCCCTGGCCCCTCCCCCCTCAGACCCAGGATCCTGGTCCCCAGCCCTCCTCCCCTCCAAGTCCCTTGCAGCTGCCCTGCTCCCTCCTCTGGGCAGAGAGGTCCTCTGGCGCTCCCCCTCCCTGTCTTTTACAGAGACCCCTCTCCCCCTCCACGCCCCCCTTCCAGGGTTGAGACCAAAGCTGAGTCACAGGAAGCGCTGCGGCCCTGAGTCACCAGCCCCCTCTCTGGGCTGCAGGGAGCTGGCTCTGGAGCAGTGTGCTACCAACTGACCCCCATTGCCCAGAACTTCCATTTGGAGGCAGGTGCCCTTCCCACTGTGACCCATCGCCGCCCACCCTGGCATCTCCCACACCCTGCCTACTCTCCACTTTTCTCTTTTAGTTGTGGTGTCTTTGGAGGCAAAATTTTCCTCTGCTCCAACTTCCCTGTCTTGACTCTGACTCCTGCTTTCTCTTCACCACTAGGTCTCTTCCGTCTCCAGCTCTTTGAGTTTGTAAAAACTTCTCCCTCCCAGCTCCTCCCTCCCCTCTCTCTCCCTCCTTCTCTGTCTGTCTTTCTCCCTCCCTCTCCTCTGGCTCCAACATTCAAGGTCTCTCTGGTTGTCTCTCTCCCCTCAGTTTTTCACAGTTGCCTGCACTGGAGCACAGAGGCTGTGGAAGGCCTGGGGCTAGAGGTCTCTGTTCCGTGGCCACTGACCCTCTCAGGCAGCCGCAGCCTCTGTGTCCCTGGCCTTTGGCCCCTGAGCGAGGCTGGAGTGGAACTGGGAGGGGCAAAGCTGTTCCCAGCTGTGCCCCTGAACAGGAGAGAGAAACTGAGGCAGAGATGAGCTTAGAGAGGCCCAGAGACACAGAGCACTAGAGACAGAGAGAGGATGAGACAGAAAAGAGAGCACAGGCAGAGACGGAGACAGAGTCAGAGAGCAACAGACAGAGACACAGAGAGCGACGAACACAGAGAGGGACAGGGGCAGGGAGCGAGAGTGAAAGAGAAAAGCAGTGGGGGGCTTCCCTGGTGGCGCAGTGGTTGAGAATCTGCCTGCCAATGGAGGGGACACGGGTTCGAGCCCTGGTCTAGGGGGATCCCACATGCCGCAGAGCAGCTGGGCCCGTGAGCCACAATTACTGAGCCTGCGCGTCTGGAGCCTCTGCTCCGCAACAAGAGAGGCTGCGATAGTGAGAGGCCCGCGCACCGCGATGAAGAGTGGCCCCCGCTTGCCACAACTAGAGAAAGCCCTCGCACAGAAACGAAGACCCAACACGGCCATAAATAAATAAATAAATAAATAAAAATTGAAAAGCAGTGGGATCATAGGATCTCACTTATACGTGGAATCTAAAAAAAAGGGTACAAATGAACTTATTTACAAAACAGAAATAGATTCAGAGACACAGAAAACAAACTTATGGTTATCAAAGGGGAAAGGGTGGGAGGGATAAATTGGGAATTTGGGATTAACGGATACACACTACTGCATATAAAATAAACAACAAGGACCTACTGTATAGCACAGGGGACTACCTTTAATATCTTGTAATAACCATAATGGAAAAGAATCTGAAAGAGAATATATATATTATATATACATATATATAACTGAATTACTTTGCTGTACATCCGAATCATTGTAAATCAACTATACTTCAATAAAAAAATTTTAAAAGCAGTGGGATGCAGGGATAGACACAGAGACAGAGATGCTGAGAGACATAGGGACACAAAGAGAGGCAGAGCCAGAGACAGAAACGGAACCAGAGAAACGGACAGAGAGAGACAGAGCCAGAAGACACGTAGACAGAAAGGAGACAAAGGCATAAAGGAGAGGAAAACAGAGACAGAGAAAGACAGACAGAGAAAGAGATAAAGACAAACCGAAAGGCTTCCAGGCCTGGAGGAGCCGAGAGGGAGGAGAGAGGTGCAGGGCGGTGGGGGGGGGGGGGGGGGGCGGGGCGGGTGCCGCTCAGGCTGCAGCCTGGCGATCCCCCGGCTGCAGCATCTCCTCCAAGCAGACAGGCGTGTGTCTCCATCACTGCCCACCCCCGCGTCTCATCCCGAGTGGGAATCACATGCGCACCATGGGGCCGGGCCCCAGCATAGGTTGTTTTTGTCACCGGGTGTGTCTGTGTGTGCGGTTTGGTGTCTCTGGGTGTGTGCGTGTGGGTTGTGTTGGTGTGACGCCAAGCATGTCTGTGTGTGTCTCATTGCCCTGTGGCTGGAGGGACCATGTTCCTACATGGCATACAACTCAGGAGGGGAGAGGGGTTATGTCTGTGTGTCTCCCCCGAGAGTGGTGTCCATAGGGCCACCCACCACACGGTGAGAGGGGTTTTGTGTCACCTGGCCAGTGAGTCCCCGTGTGTTGCTGGTGGAGGGTTTTGATCTGTGTCTAGATGTACGGTGTACAGACCCGTGCGTAACGTCTGTGCTGCTGCATGTGGTCACATGCCGCATGGTTGTCACTCTGGGGGTCACCGTGCATCAGTCTGCATTGCATTTGCTGTTCTGTGCATCAGCACGTGTTGTGTCTCTCCTTTGTGGGTGTTGTGTGCGTAAAGTTGTGTATCACTCAGTGATGTGACCCTGTGTCTCCTTCCAGGTGTGTGTCCATGTTGGGGGCCTCTCTTTTCCCTGCCAAGAACACAGACTGGGGACCCACACTCAGAGTGTTGTGTTTGCATGCATGGCTGTGTATTACATTGTACCAGAGGGCGTTCCCCGGTGCTGTGTGTGGTGTCATTGCAGGCCTAAGTGATGGCTGTGTCAGTGGGTCACATCTGCTGGTTCATGAGACACAGTGTTTGTGCTGGGAAATAGTGTAGCACGTGCTTTGTGTCATTGTGTCTTTGTGTATTCCACTGTATATGTTGTGTTTGTGTGGCCACCTGTGTTGGAGTGTATCATGCGCCAGGCTTTGTGTGGGTGTGGTTTATGGTGTCAGTCCGAGGCGATGGGGCATGTTTTACTCTGCGCATGTTGCCCTTGGGCATCAGGGTCCATGTAGCCTGTGCCCAGCCCCCCTCCCCCGGGGGCACCATTCTTGGTTGTGTCCTGTGTGATGCACCAAAATAGATCAAAATGTCTTACATGGGGCACATGCTGCTTGGGTTTCTGTGTGTGTCACTGGGCCTATAGGTCTGTTCCTACACGCATCCATTCATATTGTTCTCTGACTGCATATATGAATGGCATTGTGCACCGGGGTATATTGTCTGTCAGGGTGAATCCATGTGTGTTGTGAATCAGTCTATGAGCGTATGTGCTTGAGTCACCACGTGCCGTGACGTACGTCAGTGTGCATTTCTCTACGTGCTGGGTGATTGGAGACTGCCATGGGTGTGTCCCTAAATGCTGTGTGTCTGCACATGTCGTGTTTTGTTCCACAGGTGTGTGATGGCTGAGTGCTTTGTTCACACAGATATGTTGTGTGTGGCATATGGGGATTGCGAGGTCAATACAGATTGTGTGTTTGTGGAACACCCGTATATGTTGTGTTTGTATAGCTACGAATGGGCATCATCCTGTGTGTGGCATCTGGGTGTGGCTGTTTGTGTCAGAGGATGTTGTGCCAACTTTGATTGCAGTGTTTGTGCCTGTGTGTGGACAATATTTAGGTGACCGTGTGTGCCACGGGGCGCTGCCTGCCTCCCTAAGTGCCAGCGTGTGTCACATCACGTGTGTGGTGTCCGGGTGTGGCTGTGAGTTTCAGAGCTCGTCGGGAGTTGTGAGTCACTCGGTGTAGGTTGTGTTGTATGCCCATGGGTGTTAGGTTCTGTCTCCGGCCATGCTGTGTTTGAGGGTGTTATCACCCTGTGTTGCATGGTGTCCGGGTGTGGCTGAGTGTAGGTGTGTATTACACGCTGCAGACCGGTTGTGTATGACAAAGCCCATTGTGTGTTGGTGTGTGTCTTAATCCATGTGGACACACGCCTCTTCCTTGCTCTGCCCCAAGACACACCCAGCCCCTCCTTAGTCTGAGAAGGGGGGTTGGGGAGCCTCCCCTCTGCCCAGGGGCCTCCCCAGCACCTCCCCGCCCTGCCCAGCAGTCACCACCCCACAGAGGGCACAGGATCTGCTGTGCCTCAAAGCAAGAGCCCAGAGCGAGGGAGCAGAGCAGGCCGGGGACCTGCAAGCCATAGTGGCTGCTCTTTGTGTGCTGCGAGGTGGGGGACTCTGGGCAGGAAGCTGGCTGAGCCCCAAGACCCCGGGGGCCATGGGCGGGGAGCTGGTGCCGGGCCTGGGGGCCCTGAGGAGGAGAAAGCATCTGCTGGAGCAGGAGAAGAGTCTGGCAGGCTGGGCACTGGCACTGGCAGGGATCGGCATCGGACTCATGGTCCTGCACGCGGAGATGCTATGGTTCGGGGGGTGCCCGGTGAGTGGAGGCTGGAGGCTGAGACTCCCGAGTCTTGAGGGAGGAGGGGCTGGGGGCTGAAACTGCTGGGTCTGAGGGAGGAGGGGGCTGGGGGCCAGGACTCTCGGGTCCTGAGTGAGTAGAGGCTGGAGACCCCTGGGTCTGAGAGTGGAGGGGGCTGAGGGCTGGACTCCTGGGACGTAGGGGGGTAAATGCAGGGGGCCCTCTCTGCAAAAGGAAGGAAAGAGGGGTCACAGAGTGTCAGTTTGAAGGTATTGCAATTAGACAGTTGGAGGTCCAGGACCCCTGGAGGCCGGGAGGTGGCTGGTCAGATACTTGAGTCTCCCAAGAGCAGATTAGGGGAGAGGTAACCCCAGGTTCAGTGAAGGGAGGGTGGGGAGAAAGGCTGACTTCTTCCAGTAGGCGGCAGCTCCTTGGTCCTTATCTAAACTCTGATGTTCGTGCAGTATCTCAGAGGCAAAGGGCAGAGACCAAAAGAACTGGCTGGGTGGAGGGGTGGGAAAAGAAAACAAGCACTGCCCTCCTCCCCCCTCCATCTCCATCATTAAGAAGCTCAGCTTCCCCAGAATCTATGGGCTATTTAATCTGGGAAATAAGGGAGAGGTAGGTTTATGGTAGCCTGGACTCCTGGGTCCCAGGAGAGGAGAGGCTGGGGCCCGGGCTCCTTAGAGGTGACTTAGAGCATTTTCAGGGGAACAGGGGCTGACTTTGAGGATAGTGTGAGTGGGGAAGGAAAGAACAAGTGGGGCTAGGACAGGTCTGAGCAGGTTCCCAGCACATTCCCGCCCTGGTCCGGGCAGCGATGGGGGCAGATGAAGGACACCGGTCAGAACTGGCGGCTTGAGGACGGGACAGAATTGCTCAACAGGAAAGGAGGGGTTGGAGATCTGTCTAGGGTAAGGGACGTGGAATTGGGCTGGTTGGAGGGCACTGATTTGAGGATTGAGTTGGGGGATTTCTGGGGGACAACACTCAGGCTTGGATTTGGGGGTGGGAGAGGCAGGCAGCTTTGAAGTGACCAGGAGCCACACGGACTGTCAGGGCAGGCTGGCTTCCTCTGGCCGGGTGGCCAGGCGAGGGCAGCGGGCACTGAGGGGGTGGGGCCGCCGAAGCCCATGCCAACAGGAAGCATGGCCGGGCTGACCCGCCGCTCCCACACTTCAGCACCCCGCCCAGCAGGCGAGGTGAGGACAAGGGAGCCCTGGCAGATGGGAAGGGACAGGGGGTCTTTCCTACGCCACCTCATCCCTCCGCCTTCTCACCTCCAATTGCTTCCCTCTACCACCTGCCAGCTGCTGCCTCCAGCACGCGGACTCTGGAATCTGCTGCAGCTCTCTGAGCCTCAGCTTCCCCAACTGGAAACCGGGGATGAGGGTTGAAATACATGACCCGAAGGGTCCTCCTCGGCCCCCTTTCTATGACTGCCTTGACAACACCCGTGTCCCCTCCCCACCTCCATCGTAATCTAATAAACTCATTTTGCAGGGATCCAGACACCTGCTCGCCATGGGAGAGGGGCTGGAGGAGAGGCAGGGGCCAGACCCCACCAATGCAGGGGAACGTGATAGAGATAGTGGGGCGGGAGAGGGAGGATGGTGAGAGGTACCGAGAGGCAGAGATACACAGAGAGACCAAGACAGAGAGAGACCAAGACAAAGATGCAGTAAGAGACGGAGTGGTACAGAGAAGGGGGTCGGGGATTCGGGGCAAGAGGAATTGGAAAGGAGAGAGGACCACCAGAGAAGTGGATTGCAGAGTGGTGAGGAGGTTGGGTCTAGTGGGGTGTTCTTTGGGACAAAAGAATGGGACAGGGAACTGGGGAGCCACAGAAGGATGAAGGGGTGGGGGAGGGCTAGGGACAACGGCACCATTGTTCGGGGAAGGGGGGCAGGCCCCATGGGGCAAGAAACTGGCCCTCTTCCCCTGCACAGAGGGGGGCCCTGGCCAGGTCAGGGGAGCTGGCAGTGTTTTAGGAGAAACAGGTGCTGAGCTCAGAGTGGGAGCCCAAGTGACCCCTTCCCCCTGACACCACCTCCCAGGCAGGGATCCCCACACACACCCCCTCCTAGGGAATCCAGCAGTCCCAGTCCCCTCTAAATCCCTTCCTCAAGAATTCTAGATTCCTCCAAGGTATTGCCACACAAAGACAGGGAAAAAAACTTCCCGTGGTTTCTGGAGGCCATGTGCTTCTGGCCAGATCTGCCCTGGGCTTAGAGCCAGGAGAGAGGGCAGGAGGTGGGGAGGGAGGCAGAGGAGACACACAGGGCAGCAGGCCTGGAGGGCCTTTCTCACAGCTGGGGCTGGGGTCTTAGGAACCCAGCCCCCTGGATGAGGGCAGGGGAAGGTGTCATTCATTCCTTGGAGCCTGAGTGATAGTTTCTAGGCTCCTCAGGAACTGCGGGCAGCGGGGGGAGGGGGGGTTGGGGTGGGGGTTGGGGGGGTTGGGGGGGCGGGGGGGGGTTGGGACCTGAAGTTGCTTTCTGGGGCAGAGACCAGCTGGGTGGGAAGGGAAGGGACCACTCTTTAGAGGCTAAATGTCTGTTTCTAGACACCCCCCATACACACACACACACACATACACACACACACACACACACAACTGAGGAATTATTATTGATGGGGACCAGTACGGGGGAATTAGGAAGGAATGTGAGTTTCAAGGTCTTCCCTCAGGGGTGTGGTCCTCGGAGAAGAGCTGAGGAGGGTGAACACTGGCACCTGGGCCAGGGCTGTCCCGTTGGGAAGGAAGAGGGCACTCTCCCTGGGGACCAGCTGATGGTTTTGAGACTTCCCCAGACCCGAGGCATCAGGAGGAACTGGGCTGGGGGCTGGGGGTTAGGAGGCTAGGAAATTGGGAATGGAGAAGGGATGGCAGTTTGGGAAGAGTGCAGAGGGGACTGAGGGAGACCTAGGATCTCACCCCTTTCTCTCTCCCTCCCAACAGTGGGCGATCCACCTGTTCCTGGTTAAATGCATGATAAGCATCTCCACGTTCTTGCTGCTTTCCCTTATTGTGGCCTTTCACGCCAAAGAGGTCCAGGTAGGCCCCTTCTTAGCTCCCCTCAGCGCCCCCCCCCAACGCCCTGTCGGCTCACACTTCCCACCTCCTGGGCTGAGTAATGAGCTTCCTCCACCCTGAGATACATCCACACCCTCATCCACCCGGAGGGGGTGAACCAAGGACAGACAGCCCCCTGGAGCACCCCTGACCTTCCCCCACCTGCTGCACTCTGTCTCACCTTGCACACCTGTAGATGCTGAGAGTTCCCGCCCCCAGGCCTCTGTCCACTCTGTCCCCAGGTTGCCTCACAAAAGACACAGCCTCCCAGATCTCACTTCTCCATCCCCGAGTCCCTACCTGTTCCCGTCCGACAACCCAAGATCCTAGCCATGTGCCTGCAGGTCCTTCCCCACTGCTGAGCTCCCCACCTCTGTGCCAACGACCCCACAGACCCAGGAGCCCTTCCCACCCGTCTCCCCCCCCTCCCATCTCATGTCTCAACCCACACTGGACTCTCCACCCCTTCCCCTCTCATCCCATCCCCCACATCCCCAGATCCTGTTCCCTTCCCCCCACACCTCTGCAGTATAAAATGAGGGTTATTGGTCGAGTGTGGTGACACCCCTTGCAGTGCCTGGCACACAAGATGTGCTCAGTAAGAAGCACACATTATCATTAAAGCAGTCATTCGAGTAGTTAAGTGGCCTGAGGGCCCTGGGCCTCAGTTTCTGCATCTATAAAATGGGGGTAAGAATATTTTCAATCTCACTGTCTTGTGAGCATTCACTGAGTCACAACACGTAAAGAGGATAGCGCAATGCCTGGCACCTCCAAAGTGCCCTGTAAACGTTGGCTATTATCATTGCTAATGGGATGATGGCAATTCCTACTGCGTCCCCAGAAACTGGAGTAGGACATAGCTCTATGGATGTGGAATGTAAGTTCTTGGGGAGGCAGGGGTTTTGTTTTGTTTGTTTTGTCCACCCATATCCTCAGTATATCTCAATATATAGAACAATGTCGGGCATACAATAGGCACTCAATAAGTGTTCCTGGGCTGGAAGTTCTGGAAGTGGGCTGAAACTAGGAGGGGGAGAAGGTGGAGAGATGTCTTCCTCGGGTCCTGCCCTGCCCCTTCCCACCCTCCCGGGCCCCATGCCCTGCACTATCTGCCTCCCTCTCCGGCCCCGCGGGCGCGCCCCCCTTATCTCCCCGCGCAGGCTGGGGAGCGGACGCCTGACCTTCGTGTGACCCCCCTCCTTCTCCATCCGTTCCCCTCCCTGCAGCTGTTCATGACGGACAACGGGCTCCGGGACTGGCGCGTGGCGCTGACCGGGCGGCAGGCGGCGCAGATCGTGCTGGAGCTGGCTGTGTGCGGGCTGCACCCGGCGCCGGTGTGGGGCCCGCCGTGCGCGCAGGGCTCGGGGTCCCCAAAGACGGCGGTCACGCAGTCCTGGCCGAGTTTCCTGGGCCAGGCGGAGGCGCTGCTGTCGCTGGCCATGCTGCTGCGCCTGTACCTGGTGCCCCGCGCCCTGCTCCTGCGCAGCGGCGTCCTGCTCAACGCCTCCTACCGCAGCATCGGCGCGCTCAACCAGGTCCGCTTCCGCCACTGGTTCGTGGCCAAGCTGTACATGAACACGCACCCCGGCCGCCTGCTGCTCTGCCTCACGCTTGGCCTCTGGCTCACCACCGCCTGGGTGCTGTCGGTGGCCGAGAGGTGAGGATGCGGGGGGAGGGGAGGGCGGGAAGTGACGGTACCTGGAGCCTCTGAAGGAGCCGCTTACAACCACCATCGCCCTGTACAGTGCTGCAGGTTGGGACTCCCTGGGACCAAGAAGTGGAGAAAGCCCTTCGCCCCAAAGCCGTTCCTCCACCTGCAGTCTCCAGTCTCCCCAGACACACACACACACCATAGGAAGCCCTGCCCTTCCTGCTTCCAAATCTCTCCTGCCTCAGGTTTCCAGGCAGCTGTTCAGTCTCCACACGCAGGCACTGGGCCCTGGCCAAGGGTTGCACCTGCTTTGGAGGAAGGGGACATCTTTTCCAAATTAGCACAGATGCACTGTAGGTGCTCCCGGTGACCCCCGGGCTGCGCCAGAAGGGAATTCCGTACAGAGAATTGGTACAGGAATTCGAGGCCGCCTGCTGGACTTTGACCTGATGCTGGAACTGTACCCCTCAGGGCCTCCACTTACCTTACAGATAAACAAATTGGGGGTAATCTTAGCCAGTGTTTCTCAAAGTGTGGTTCTGGGACCAGCAGCATCTCCTGGGAACTGGTTGCAAATCCAAATTCGCAGGCCCCACCAGGATCTATGGAATCCAAAACTCTGGTGGGTTGGTGGGCAATCTTTTTTAACAGTTCACTCTGATGCTGGCTCAAATTTGAGAACCTCTGGTTGAGTACATCTGGCAAAGGATTCTTGAGGGGAGATGGAGAATGGGAAGAACTGGCCTTAGATCTCTCCTCTCTGAGCCTCTGTTTCCGCATCTATAAAATGGGTATCAAAATCCACCATCTTTAAAGTCTCCCTGGCAATTCTAATCTTTCATGATTTTAAACTCATTCATCTCACAGGATCTGTTTTCTCAGTTGGGAAATTGGTCAGGATCAGTAAATGATCCTCCCACCAATTTTCTCACCTGAAAAATGGGAGGATCAGTAAATGATCCTCCCACCAATTTTCTCACCTGAAAAATGGGAGGATGGGGAGGGAGCCAAATTTCTAAATCTGTTTGAGGCAGAATTCCTCAAACTTGAATGCATTTTGGGATGCAGGGGTTGGAGCTTAACAGGGCAGATTCAATCCCCACCTCCAGACACTAATTTAGTGGGTTTGAGGTGTCTGGGGCCCTGGTGAATGATGCTTTCCCTGCTTTGGCCTAACTGTGGGTCAAAGTTAGACAAATCCTGATTATCAATCCTTTCCATGGCTGGACCTAAAGGTCCCCTTCTATGAAGTGAGGGGAAAAGAGGCAGAGTCCGCCAAGACTTTTATTTATTTTTTTGAAGTGCATTTATTTATTTATTTTAAAGATTTATTTATTATTTATTTTATTTTATTTATTTTTGGCTGCGTCGGGTCTTGGTTGTGGCATGCGAGATCTTTTGTTGCGGCACGTGGACTTCTCTCTAGTTGTGGCGTGCAGGTTTTTTCTTCTCTAGTTGTGGCACACAGGCTCCAGGGCGCGTGGGCTCTGTGGTTTGCGGCACGCAGGCTCTGGTTGAGGTGCGCAAGCTCAGCAGTTGTGGTGCGCAGGCTTAGTTGCCCTGCAGCCTGTGGGATCTTAGCTCCCTGACCAGGGATCGAACCCGTGTCCCCTGCATTGTAAGGCGGGTTCTTTACCACTGGACCACCAGGGAAGTCCCCCGCCAAGCCTTTTTAGAGTCCCACGTTTTTAGTCCTGATAGGGCCACCTCTAGGCCATAGAGCATCTTTGTGGAAATTAGAAAAAGGTGCCCCTTCCTTTGAGTGGATGCAGCCCCCTGCCGGGTCTGACAAGTGGACTTCAGGCTGGGTTTCTGCCCCCTCTCAACCCCTCAGCCACACGCTCTGAATGTAGCAGCCCTGGCAGCCTAGCTGAAACCAAAAAGGCTTTGGAATTGGTCGGATCCAGGTTCAAATCCCACAGCCCAGAGTGGTTGAGCATCTTGCCCAGGTCACACAGCAAAGAGGAGGCCAGGCAGGCTCTCCAAAGCCCAGAACTTACTGGCTTTTTCTGAGTGCTTCTTGGAACTGTGGGTGTATGTTAAGAAAGAGGGTATCAAACATCACAGGAGAACCCCAGAATTAACCCACTCTTCCCCACAGACAGACCGTTAATGCCACCGGGCACCTTTCAGACACACTGTGGCTGATCCCCATCACATTCCTCACCATCGGCTACGGGGACGTGGTGCCGGGTACCATATGGGGCAAGATTGTCTGCCTCTGCACTGGGGTCATGGTGAGTACACCCACTCAGGCACCCTGCCTTTATCCCACACTGCTCATCCCCTGGGCCCCAGGAAACCACAGAGCCAACTAAGACACTCAGGGACACCCCCAAGAAACTCGGGTGTCTGGACCCCCACAGCCCCATTCCCTGTCCAGGACACAAACACTAGGCTCATTTCCTTTGAAAATCCAGGAATCCATCCCCTGAGTTCTTGCTCTCTCCAGAACCTAGGACCCAGCCCTCATCCTCCTCAGGAACACAGGCCCCTGACCTCCCAGCCCCATTTCCTCCCAGATTCCAGGAATCCAGCCCCAAGCCCCACCAAGACTCAGGTATCTTTCCCTCTCCCCCCTTTACCCTCTCAATCATCCAGGACTCAGGTACCTGGTTTCCCAGCTCTAGGCTCTTCCAGGACCCAGGAATCCAGTCTCCCAGCCTCCATTAAAGCTATTTATTGCGTCTAGACATCAAGAGCATGCCTGTGGGCTCAGGCTGCCTGGGTTCAAATCCTGCTTCTGCCCACTTCCTAGCTGGGAGTCAGCCACACAATCTTTCTGGGCCTCAGTCTCCTCATCTATAAAATGGGGATGCTGATACCAGTGTACTCCTCATGGGGTTCCTGAGAAGACGAAATGAATTAAACCATGTAAAGGGTCTCAAACACAGAAAATGCTCAGTAAATGGGTCAGGGGGTGGCGATGCGGAACCTGTTATTGTAACTGGTTCCAGGCGTCCGGTTGCCCCTACCCCAGCTCCTGTGCCCTCAAGGATGAGGCAGAGGCTCCCCAAGCCCCAGACTCCAGCCTCCTCCCCAGAGTCGGCCTCCTCCTAAATCTAGACGTCTGCCCCCTTCCCCTCATAGACCCAGCACTCAATGCCTTGGCCTTCACCTCCCTGTGAAATCTGGCTCCCTTCACCCGCAGGGATTCAAGCCTCCAGCCCCAGCCCTGATTTGTCCCAGGAAGGACATGGTGAATCCCCCAGTCCTGGGTCCACAGATGATGCATGGGGTGGCAGGGAAATGTGACAGCCCCCTCCCCTCCAGCAGTGAGTCTTTGTGACTAGGAAAGAGGGGCAGAGACTCAGCCAAGGACACACTCCCAAAGGGTCAGGGACCCTCAGGGCTGCCTGGGACCTCCTCCCTCATTTGACAAAAGGAGAAACTGAGAGATAAGGCGATTTGCACTCGAGCTCACAGCCCACTCCTAGCTGAGAGGTTCCAAGGTACAATGAAATTATAATGGCTAACTTTTATCGGGCACATACTCTGTGCCAGTCTCTGCTCTAAAGATGTTAACTTATGGAATCCTTGGAGTAATACTGTGAGGGTGTGCACATTTTACAGATAAGAAACTCAGACACTGAGAGATTAGATAACTTGCTCTGAAGCTGGGCTTGAAACCCGAGCAGTCCCAGAGCCAAGGTTTACAGCTAGTAATTATTCTGAGGGTCAAGAGTTGAAACATATGGGGTGCGGGAAGACTTCAGGAGATTCATTCTAACTCCAGGAAGAGTGAGCAGGTGCTACAGAGCAGTTGGGATTCGCTGGGGCCTTGAAGGATCAGAGGCCTCGAGAAGGAAGGGAGAAGAGTGAGACCAAGGTGCTCAGGCAGGTGAGGGCTGAGTTGCCTGGGACGGAAGCTGGGCAGAGGAGGAAGAGCGGCCTGGACCTTGGAAGGCCTTGAGAGCTGGGCTAAGAAGTCTGGGGCAGTGGGAGCCTAGAAGGAGATTAGGGTGAGGGCGTCAGGGTCATAACTGGGTGTTAGATCTCCCTGGGGTCAGGGTGGAGTAAGGGAAAGGCTGGAGACTGTCCAGAAGGGAGAGGATGTGGCCAGAGCTGGGCAGAGGCTGTAGTGGTGGGGAGGAGGGGGAGGGACACCCTTGGTGACCTGATGGCCCACTGGACCGTGGGGAGGAAAGGGTCCCGCAGGAGCCTGAGGTCTGCTCCTTGCCCAGAACCAGCCCTTCTCGCCAATCTCCAATCACACGCTTAACAAAAGAGAACGTGGGCTTCCCTGGTGGCGCGGTGGTTAAGAATCCACCTGCTAATGCAGGGGACACGGGTTCGAGCCCTGGTCCGGGAAGATCCCACATGCCGCGGAGCAACTAAGCCCGTGAGCCACAACTACTGAGCCTGCGCTCTAGAGCCCATGCGCCACAACTACTGAAGCCCGCGCACCTAGAGCCTGTGCTCTGCAACAAGAGAAGCCACCGCGATGAGAAGCCCGTGCACCGCAACGAAGAGTAGTCCCCACTCTCTGCAACTAGAGAAAGCCCGCGCGCAGCAACGAAGACCCAACACAGCCAAAAATAAATAAAATAAAATAAATAAATTTATTTTTTTTAAAAAAGAGAGAGAACATTGTGATGGTGTAAATACCACAACCAGGAGTTGGACTCGGACGCGTGATTTTATGATCTCAGCTCCACCACTGGGACCTGTGGGACCCTGGTTCTCTCTGGCCTGGTTTGCTTGTCTGTCAACTAGCGGTGGTGGTGCCTGACGTCTGTGGCTGTTGGGAGGGCTCAAGGAGAGACAGAGTTGGTGGCACGAGGCTGGTCCTCAGATCCCCACAGGCCTTGTGTCATAGTGCCTGCTGTGCCCACAGGGGGTCTGCTGCACAGCCCTGCTGGTGGCCGTGGTGGCCCGGAAGCTGGAGTTTAATAAGGCAGAGAAGCACGTGCACAACTTCATGATGGATATTCAGTATGCCAAAGAGGTGAGGGGGGCCTCCAGCACCCAGAGCACACCCCTTCCTCAGCCCCAGGATCCAGGCCCCCGGCCCCTCCTCCCTCAGACCCAGGATCCAGGCCCCCGGCCCCTCCCCCCTCAGACCCAGGATCCAGGCCCCCGGCCCCTCCCCCCACAGCCCCAGGATCCAGGCCCCCGGCCCCTCCTCCCTCAGACCCAGGATCCAGACCCCCGGCCCCTCCTCCCAGAACCCTAGGAGGACTATCTCCCTTGACACTGTGAAACCCACCCCCAGATGAAAGAGTCGGCCGCCCGAGTGCTGCAAGAGTCCTGGATGTTCTACAAACATAAACGCAGGAAGGACTCTGGAGCCGCCCGCAGGCACCAGCGCAGGCTGCTGGCCGCCATCAACAGGTGAGGACCTCTGTGCGTGCGCACGCCATGTCCAAGTCTCCTCCTCTCTGCAGGGTGCATGCGCACGCGTGTGTGTGTGTGTGTGTGACCAAGCATGAACGCGTGCCCAGGTCAAGATGCCCATGTGTTGTCTCACTGAACGGACGCCCACCTGGACCTCACAGTGACTGTGTGTGATGCTTTCGTTTGCATGTCTCAGAGTGTCTGTGCGCCTGGATGCCCGGGTCTCTATGTGGGAGGTGGGCTCATGGGTGCAGCCACCCCCTCTCATCCCACCTCTGAGCTAGGGCCACTCTCACCCCCCCTTTTTTTTACCCCCAGGTTCCGCCAGGTGCGGCTGAAACACAGAAAGCTCCGGGAAAAAGTGAACTCCATGGTGGACATCTCCAAGGTACTGGGGTCCCATGAGAGGGGGTCTGGGAGAAGAGGGAGGGTGGGGGCAGCTGCTGAGGAGATCTGGCCCTGGAACAGGGAACGCTGGCACACACAGCCACTCGATAAAGGTCTGTGGCTGAACGAACGAACGAATGAATAAGTGAATGATGCAATAGCGTTTCTCATGTAAGGTGCAGTTTCCTTTGAAACTTAAATAACTGTACAAAGAACTCCAGTGTTCGATGTGAAATTGTCTCCATTGTCAAGTTACTTACATGTGGACGGATATAAAATTCCTTTCAACTATGACTGTTATACAGCAATAAAACCAAAGCAAATTGACAAACCAAGTTCAAACACAAAGGGCAAAGCAATAAAATGAGAATTAACAGCAATGACACATGGACAGGTGACAACGTTTCGGGAAAACTCAATCTGTGTTGCTATTGTGAAGAGCGGGCCCAGGAGCGCTGGGCAGGCTTGCCTGGCCAAGGGGTGACTCAGCTTGCCCTCCTTCTGCTGGGTCCCCTTGATTCTGAAGTGCTCGGGTAGGTGACATCACGCCCCCTGGCTTGACTCACAGCACCTCTTGCTTATCCGGTAGCCTTTGATTTTTTCTCATTAGTCCATGACAATTCAAACAGTGGCCCTTGGCCCCAATACCATGGTAAACACAGCCACAGATGCCGGCCCCTAAACTGCATGGTGGTGGCCTAAATCTGCCAGAATTGGCAGGTTGTGATTTCCAAGATTATCCACCCGGCCCAAAACACGTAAGTCAAGAGTTCTCATAGAAAGCTCACACACTCTCAAGGACGAAGCTGTGAATCCTAGTTTGAGAAGGCAGAGAAAGGGCTCCGTGGATTGTGAAGTCAGGCAGTGATCAATTCCACAAAGATTTAAGTGAGCACCTACTACGTTCTAGGGCCTCCCTGATCCAGGTGCTGCCTTGGGTGTGTCATTTAACTGCTCCAGGCCTGTTTCCTCAGCTCTTAAAAATGGAAACAGGATTCCCACTGCCCACACTTTTAGGAGGATTTTAAACTATAAAGAGCACCAGGCCAAGTTGCTGGGCGGTGGCAGGTGGTTGATAAGGTAACTGTTATTATTGAGGATAATCCTCCAAGGCCTGTAAGTACTTAGTAAATGCTGGTTCTGCTGCCTTACTCCACAGGGCAGGGAGAGAGTCTCCCCCGGCCCCCAATCCCTCTGACCTCTCTCTGCCCAGATGCACATGATCCTCTGTGACCTAAAGCTGGGTCTGAGCACCTCACACCAGGCCCTGGAGAAGCAGATTGATGCGCTGGCAGGGAGGCTAGACACCCTGACCGAGCTGCTTAGCGCTGCCCTGGGTCCACGGCAGCTTCCAGAACCAAGCCAGGAGGCCACGTAGCTGGTAAGGGAGCTGGGACCTGGGCAGGAGAATATCCTGGAGGAAGGCTGCCTGTGGCCAGCACCCCATGTGGCTAAGGGGGTGGGGGATGGGTGGCCTGGAGGTGAGGCCACCCTTTCTCTTCCACTCTGGCTGTCTGAAGGGAGGGACTCCAAGCTCGGGGCTGGACCAGCAGCGAAGAAAACAGACATTCCGTCCCCCCTTCACAGACCCTCAGTACCTGCTCCCTCTTTCTTTGCTTGGTCTCTGTCTCTGTCTCTTCCTCTGGTGTCTGGCCTGCCTGTCTATCCATCTCTGTTTGTCTCCCCAGGACCCAGCCAGGAAGAACTAGGCTACTTTCCCCAGGATTGAGGTCAAGGACATTCTCTCTGCTACTCCTAACCCAGCCCCATGCATAAAGCCAGTTAAGCGTAAGGACCGAGGGGGGCCACACCTTGGGGTGGGTTGACTCCATGATGGCTGCTGGCAGGGACACTGGCTAAAGGAGGGAGGCCGTGGCCCATCCCCACCGAGGCCCCAAACGGGAAAATGGTCACCCCTGCCCCACATACCCTGTGCCTGCGGGCTGGGACTCCTGAGTCCCAGAGGAGGAGGAGGGGAGCGGGGGCCCAGAGTCCAAGATCCTGGGCTGCATCAGTTACCCGCTGACCAGCACAGATGAAGGAACGAGGCCCGAGGCAGGAGGCAGAGCCCCCTGGCGGGAGATCGAGGAGGACACCAGTTCTCCAGAGCTGCAGAGAATTATCTGGTGGGGGAGAAGGTGGGGACTGGGGGGAAGGGTGAAGCTCTCCACTCTCTGCTCTTACACTTTGTAATAAATGTTAAACAAAGTCAGAAGAAGTTGCTGTTTCTTTCGAAACATATGCACACTCCAAACAGGCAGGTCAGCCAGTGGAAGGCCCTTGCCCTGTCTGAACCTGCTTCCCCATCTATGAAACAGAGGCCTCCAAGAAGTGTCCTCCCAGGTCTGTAGGCTGGGGAGTCCTCAACTCCCGCCTGGCCCCAGCCCAGATCTGTGGTGAAGAGCAAGGGCTTTAAATTCAGGCCCAGGAGCCCAGCCCCCCAGCCCCTCCTCCCTCAGACCCAGGAGTCCAGGCCCCAGCCCTCCTCCCTCAGATTTGAATCGGGGTCCAAATCCTGGCTCTGCCATCCACTGGCTGTGTGACTTTGGGCACGTGGCTTCACCTCTGAACACTTCACTTCACCTGTAAGATGGGGCCACCTTCCCATGGGACAGCTGTGAAGATTAAAACTGGGAGGGCACAGAGGGTCAGGCATTTAGTAAGAACAAATACATGAGAGAACTTAATCATTTTTATTAGTGCTACTGATTTTCAGACACAATGAATACGTGGCTGCCCTTTTTCTTTTTTCTACTGCCCTTTAACCCTCTCTACTCATATCCCACCAGAACCTAGATGAAAACTCACCTATCAGGAGACTAACAGGAATTCCAAACCATACTACGTACTTGTTTCGTACCTGCTAGGACTAAGACAGAAAAAGGAAAGGGGGCTGGCACTTACAGAGGCCCTCCTGTATGCCCAGCTCTGCGCTCCTGTTTTGTAAGTCACTACCACCACTGCCCGCCCCACTCCACCCCATTGTACAGATACAGAAACTGAGGTTTCAAGAGGAGCAGGGCCTAGAGGGCCTGGATTCACACCCCGCTCATCCTACTGCAGAGCCCTCCCTCTCTGCCCTGCTTGAGATGAGTCAAAGACAGAGCAGCCTTGGACCCTGAACCTAGGTCTCACTTCCCACAGCCGCTTCGTTCCACTTGGAGAGGCTGATTCATCCTCGCTTCCCTTGATTTGAGGGGAAGCCCAGGCTGCGAGTCATCCTTCTCTGCTGAGCTATCTTTGGATTTCCCTGCAAGTCCGCAGCCAGCCTCCCCATCAGCCCCAAGAGCTAAACTGGGGCTTGCACCACCCACTGCCGCAGACAGCCCTTCCTCTGGGCGCCAGCCCATCTGGGGGGAAGAGGAAACAGGAACATTTCCAACACCCTACCCCTGCAGTAAGCCCTCCTCAGTGATGCCAGATACCCTGCCAAACTCATTCCTCCAGAACCACCCTTTCCTAGTTGTACTTGGCTTCAGCGGACAAACTCCTTCCTATGCCTCCTTCGGGCCCCCGCTTAGATGTCCCCTCCTCCAGGAAGCCCTCTCTGAAGCTCCCATAGCCCCATGCACCTGTCTCTATTACAATAATAATATTTATTGGGCAAAGCCCCACGTTAAGTCCTTTATATAAATGATCTCACAAAATCTCTACAAAAGGAGACAAGGTGGTATTACTGGTCCCATTTTACAGATGAGGAAACTGAGGCACAGAGATTTAAGAACCCTGCCCATAGCCACAGCAAAGAGATGGGGGAGCTGGGATATGACCCAGGTGGCCGGGCTCTGAAGCCCCAGCACTTAGCCAACCAGCCCATTCATTCACTCAGAGATCCCTACACCCTATTTTCATTTTTGCTCTGTTGCGTCTTCAATGTCAAGGGCCTGGCATATACCAGGCCTCAGTGAATATCACTGAATGAACACACTTACTACCTGGGGTGGCTGGAAGCGTCTCACCTTCTACCACATGTTGGTTTCTTCTGGGACAAGGGACGAACTGGTTATAAGGGGCTTTTGACTAAGAAACTAAGAGCACACGTGAGAGCGCTCCTGTTCTGAGTTATCTCGGATCTGCCCCCGCTGCCCTGCCCCCACTCTCCACTGTGGAGCTCAGGTCCTGACGCTCCCCCTCCAGCAGTCTCTGCTCTCCCCCTCACACAATCAGCACTTCCTGAAGGCCCTGCACCAGGGGCAGGGCTGCAGACATGAGTCAGAGAGCTCTGCCCCCAGGGGCTCGGTCTCACGGTGATTTTGGTGACTTCCCCCTCCTACTTCTGTTTTGCCTCCACGCCCACGAGAGGACTGGGTGGGGAAAAGTGGGTCCAGAGAGGGCTGGAGGGCTTACCAGGGTTAGAGAGCCAGTCAGGAGCTGGGGCCAACCCACCCCCCACCCCAACCATGCCCCAGACATTACCGGGCCCTTCCTCTGCTCAAAACCCTTCCATGGTTCCCAACTGCCCTTCTCTCAAAGTCTGGCTCCTAGTCCTCGCTCATTTTTTCTCTTCTTGCGGGATCTTAGCTCCCTGACCAGGGATTGAACCTGCACACCCTGCAATGAAAGTGCAGAGTCTTAACCACTGGACCGCCAGGGAAGTCCCCACTCATTTTTTCTTTCATTGAGATTTATTTTACATGAACAACACAAATTTTAAATGTGGCCTCAATAGATTTTTTACAAAAGCATTCACCTGAGCAACTACCACTCAGCTCAAGCTTGAAGTTTCTGGGCCCCTAAAAACTCTCACGCCCCTCCCATCTTGATTCCTTTTGCCCAATTTTGAACTCTGAAAGGAACCCTGCTGCACACCCTGGTGTGTACCTGCTTCTCGGTACCAGCCAGGTGCACATTCGTTTTTACTACAGAATGGTGTTACTACGCGCACTGGCCTCACCTGGGGGGGCTCTTCAGGCTATGCACCCCCCTTCCCCTGCCTCCAGCCTCCCCATCCCCTCCCTGTCATGGCTGCTAATGATTCTGCACCCAATTCCAGTGTGTGAGGGGTTTTTTCCCCCATACCAAGCAATTCTCAGATACCACAGTCAACTCAATCCTGACACTGTCTACCTGGAGACAGCGTCAGATTCCATAGGTTAAGGGTTTGGTCCTACAAGGCTACCCCCTACCCTCACCCCTTCAGATGCCAATTTCAAGTCCATGTTGTCACCCGTGCTTCTGACCAACTGGCTGTAGCCAACAACCCCCTTCCTTGGGTTCGATGAGTGGCGCACAGAACTCAAGAGACACGCTTGATTTACTAGATTACTGGTTTCTTATAAAAGGATATAACTCAGGAACAGCCACATGGAAGAGATGCATAGGGCAAGGTATGGGGAAGGGGCAGGGAGCTTCCATGACCTCTCTGGGCACCACTCTCCCCAAATCTCCTTGTGTTCACCAACCTGGAAGCTCTCCAAACCCTGTCCTTTGAGGTTTTCTATGGAAGCTTCATTACACAGTCATGACTGGTTAAATCATTGAACTTCCGTGACTAATTTAACCTCCAACCCCTCTCCCCTCCCTAGAGACCTGGAAGTTCTGACCCTCTAATCATCCAGTCGGTCCCTGGGCACCCAGCCCCTATCCTTAGGTTACCTAGGTGCTTTCCAAAGCCATCTCATTAACATAACAAAAGACACCCTTATTACTCCGTTCCAAAGGTTTTAGGAGCTCTGTTCCAGACTCAGGGGACAAAGACCAAATACATATTTATTATAAATCACAGTATCACAGCTGCTCCAGCCACAGGGCTCTTCTTCCCTCCCAAAGATTCTCTGTCGTAATTGCCCACCACTCTCCTGGCCCTTTTGCCCCATCCATGTAGAACAAACATCGCCAGTATTTGTCCAGTTCTTTACGATGGTTCGTAAAGGAAGCTGTATCATCTACATCAACACCAGACTGCAGTCCAAAGACCTGTTTTGAGCTTTTCTGCTGTGTGGGATTACTGCTAACATATAAAAACTAGGAGAGTGCTTTTCACAATTTGGAGGCAATGTCAAAGGGTAGCACTTTCCTTTCTTCTACCAGGATGAGCTGGCCCTTCTTCAATTCAAGTCCAAGCCCTGTCTCCACTTGTAACCAGGCTGCACCCTCTCTCGCCTCCTTGAGGGCCTGAGTCCTAAGTCTCCTGTCTAATCCATTTTCCCTGCTATTGAAACAGGAGAGAAGGGGCAGGGCACAACCTTTAAAAGAATGACATAGCCACAGGACATGACAAAAACTGGTTAGAACCAACTAAGTCCAAGACAGCGGAAGATTCAACTTCCAGTGGACCTTGAGCCTCATTATACGCTCATTGTAATACATTAGTTAAATGACACACCCACCAGCGCCATGACAGTTCTGAGGTCAAGCATACAAGGTCAAAAAGTGGGCTGTGGCGCAATTCCTGGAAATCCATGCCCACTCCCCTGAAATAGATGGAATAATCCTTCCATTAATTAGCCTATGAAATTACTCAGCCCATAAAAACTAACCACCCCATATTTCAGGGCCTCTCACCTTCTGAGATGGCCCACACTCTGTCTGTGGAGTGTGTTTCTCTCTAAATAAATCCACTTCTTACCTATCACTTTGTGTCTCACTTAATTCTTTCTGCAAGGAGACATCAAAAACCTGAGCTTCATTAAGTCTTGAGACCAGGTGTGTGATCTCAATTAAAAGGCCATGGGGAAGATGGCGGAGTAGAAGGACGTGAGCTCACTCCCTGTTGTGAGAGCACCGGAATCACAACTAACTGCTGAACAATCATCAACAGGAAGACACTGGAACGCACCAAAAAAGATACCCCACATCCAAAGACAAAGGAGAAGCCACAATGAGACGGTAGGAGGGGCGCAATCACAATAAAATCAAATCCCATAACCGCTGGGTGGGTGACTCATAAACTGGAGAACACTTATACCACAGAAGTCCACTCACTGGAGTGAAGGTTCTGAGCCCCACGTCAGGCTTCCCAACCTGGGGGTCCGGCAATGGGAGGAGGAATTCCTAGAGAATCAGACTTTGAAGGCTAGTGGGATTTGATTGCAGGACTTCGACAGGACTGGGGGAAACAGAGACTCCACTCTTGGAGGGCACACACAAAGTAGTGTGTGCATCGGGATCCAGGGGAAGGAGCAGTGACCCCATAGGAGACTGAACCAGACCTACCTGCTGGTGTTGGAGGGTCTCCTGCAGAGGTGGGGGGTGGCTGTGGCTCACCATGGGGACAAGGACACTGGCAGCAGAAGTTCTCGGAAGTACTCCTTGGCGTGAGCCCTCCCAGAGTCCGCCATTATCCCCACCAAAGAGCTGGGTAGGCTCCAGTGCTGGGTCACCTCAGGCCAAATAACCAACAGGGAGGGAACCCAGCCCCACACATCAGCAGACAAGTCAATTAAAGTTTTACTGAGCTCTGCCCACCAGAGCAACACCCAGCTCTACCCACCACCAGTCGCACGCATCAAGAAGCTTGCACAAGCCTCTTTGATAGCCTCATCTACCAGAGGGCAGACAGCAGAAGCAAGAAGAACTACAATTCTGCAGCCTGTGGAAGGAAAACCACGTTCACAGAAAGACAGACAAGATGAAAAGGCAGAGGACTTTGTACCAGATGAAGGAACAAGATAAAACCCCAGGAAAACAACTAAATGAAGTGGAGATAGGCAACCTTCCAGAAAAAGAATTCAGAATAATGATAGTGAAGATGATCCAGGACCTGGGAAAAAGAATGGAGGCAAAGATCGAGAAGATGCAAGAAATGTTTAACAAAGACCTAGAAGAATTAAAGAACAAACATCTAGAAGAATTAAAGAACAAACAAACAGAGATGAACAATACAATAATTGAAGTGAAAAATACACTAGAAGGAATCAATAGCAGAATAACTGAGGCAGAAGAACAGATAAGTGACCTGGAAGACAGAATGGTGGAGTTCACTGTCACAGAACAGAATAAAGAAAAAAGAATGAAAAGAAATGAAGACAGCCTAAGAGACCTCTGGGACAACATTAAACATACCAACATTCGCATTATAGCGGTCCCAGAAGGAGAAGAGAGAGAGGAAGGACCTGAGAAAATATTTGAAGAGATTATAGTCAAAAACTTCCCTAACATGGGAAAGGAAATAGCTACCCAAGTCCAGGAAGCACAGAGAGTCCCAGGCAGGAATAACCCAAGGAGAAATACGCCGAGACACATAGTAATCAAACTGACAAAAATTAAAGACAAAGAAAACTTATTGAAAGCAGCAAAGGAAAAACAACAAATAACATACAAGGGAACTCCCATAAGGTTAACAGCTGATTTCCCAGCAGAAACTCTACTAGCCAGAAGGGAGTGGCACAATATATTTAAAGTGATGAAAGGGAAGAACTTACAACCAAGATTACTCTACCTGGCAAGGATCTCATTCAGATTCGACGGAGAAATCAAAAGCTTTACAGACAAGCAAAAGCTAAGAGAATTCAGCACCACCAAACCAGCTCTACAACAAATGCTAAAGGAACTTTTCTAAGTGGGAAACACAAGAGAAGAAAAGGACCTACAAAAACAAACCCATAACAATTAAGAAAACGGTAACAGGAACATACATATCGATAATTACCTTAAACGTGAATGGATTAGATGCTCCAACCAAAAGACACAGGCTCGCTGAATGGATACAAAAACAAGACCCATATATATGCTGTCTACAAGAGACCCACTCTGAAGACCCACCTAGGAACACATACAGACTGAAAGTGAGGGGATGGAAAAAGATATTCCATACAAATGGAAATCAAAAGAAAGCTGGAGTAGCAATACTCATATCAGATAAAATAGACTTTAAAATAAAGAATGTTAGCAGAGACAAGGAAGGACACTACATAATGATCAAGGGGTCAACCCAAGAAGAAGATATGACAATTATAAATATATATGCACCCAACATAGGAGCACCTCAATACATAAGGTAACTGCTAACAGCTATAAAAGAGGAAATTGACAGTAACATAATAATAGTGGGGGACTTTAACACCTCACTTACACCAATGGACAGATCATCCAGACAGAAAATTAATAAGGAAACACAAGCTGTAAATGACACAATAGACCAGATAGATTTAATTGACATTTATAGGACATTCCATCCGAAAACAGCAGATTACACTTTCTTCTCAAGTGCATATGAAACATTCTCCAGGATAGATCACATCTTGGGTCACAAATCAAGCCTTGGTAAATTTAAGAAAACTGAAATCATATCAAGCATCTTTTTCGACCACAACGCTATGAGATTAGAAATCAATTACAGGGAAAAAAACATTAAAAACATAAACACATGGAAGCTAAACAATACATTACTAAATAACCAAGAGATCACTGAAGAAATCAAAGAGGAAATCAAAAAATACCTAGAGACAAATTACAATGAAAACATGACGATCCAAAACCTATGGGATGCAGCAAAAGCAGTTCTAAGAGGGAAGTTTATAGCAATACAAGCCTACCTCAAGAACAAAGAAAAATCTCAAATAAACAATCTAACCTTACACCTAAAGGAACTAGAGAAAGAAGAACAAGCAAAACCCAAAGTTAGTAGAAGGAAAGATATCATAAAGATCAGAGCACAAATAAATGAAATAGAAACAAAGAAAACAATAGCAAAGATCAATAAAACTAAAAGCTGGTTCTTTGAGAAGATAAACAAAATTGATAAACCTTTAGCCAGATGCATCAAGAAAAAGAGGGAGAGGACTCAAATCAATAAAATTAGAAAGGAAAAAGGAGAAGTTACAACGGACACCGCAGAAATACAAAGCATCATAAGAGACTACTACAAGGAACTCTATGCCAAAAAAATGGACAACCTGGAAGAAATGGACAAATTCTTAGAAAGGTATAACCTTCCAAGACTGAACCAGGAAGAACTAAAAAATATGAATAGACCAATCACAAATAATGAAATTGAAACTGTGATTAAAAATCTTCCAACAAACAAAAAGTCCAAGACCAGATGGCTTCACAGGTGAATTCTATCAAACATTTAGAGAAGAGCTAACACCCATCCTTCTCAAACTCTTCCAAAAAATTGCAGAGGAAGGAACACTCCCAAACTCATTCTATGAGGCCACCATCACCCTGATACCAAAACCAGACAAAGACACTACAAAAAAAGAAAATTACAGACCAATATCACTGATGAATATAGATGCAAAAATCCTCAACAAAATACTAGCAAACAGAATCCAACAACACATTAAAAGGATCATACACCACGATCAAGTGGGATTTATCCCAGGGATGCAAGGATTCTTAAATATACACAAATCAATCAATGTGATACAACATATTAACAAATTGACGAATAAAAACCATATGATCATCTCAACAGATGCAGAAAAAGCTTTACACAAAATTCAACACCCATTTATGATAAAAACTCTCCAGAAAGTGGGCACAGAGGGAACCTACCTCAACATAATAAAGCCCATATACGACAAACCCACAGCAAACATCATTCTCAATGGTGAAAAACTGAAAGCATTTCCTCTACGATCAAGAACAAGACAAGGATGTCCACTCTCACCACTCTTATTCAACATAGTTTTGGAAGTCCTAGCCACGGCAATCAGAGAAGAAAAAGAAATAAAAGGAATACAAATTGGAAAAGCAGAAGTAAAACTGTCACTGTTTGCAGATGACATGATACTATACATAGAGAATCCTAAATGTGCCACCAGAAAACTACTAGAGCTAATCAATGAATTTGGTAAAGTTGCAGGATACAAAATTAATGCACAGAAATCTCTTGCATTCCTATACACTAACAACGAATGATCAGAAAGAGAAATTAAGGAAACAATCCCATTCACCATTGCAACAAAAAGAATAAAATACCTAGGAATAAACCTACCTAAGGAGGTAAAAGACCTGTACTCAGAAAACTATAAGACAAAGATGAAAGAAATCAAAGATGATAGAAACAGATGGAGAGATATACCATGTTCTTGGATTGGAAGAATCAATATTGTGAAAATGACTGTACTACCCAAAGCAATCTACAGATTCAATGCAATCCCTTTCAAATTACCAGTGGCATTTTTTACAGAACTAGAATGAAAAATCTTAAAATTTGTATGGAGACACAAAAGACCCCAAATAGCCAAAGCAGTCTTGAGGGAAGAAAACGGAGCTGGAGGAATCAGACTCCCTGACTTCAGACTATACTACAAAGCTACAGTAATCAAGATAATATGGTACTGGCAAAAAAACAGAAATATAGATCAATGGAACAGGATAGAAAGCCCAGAGATAAACCCACGCACCTTTGGTCAACTAATCTATGACAAAGGAGGCAAGGATACACAATGGAGAAAAGACAGTCTCTTCAATAAGCGGTGCTGGAAAAACTGGACAGCTACATGTAAAAGAATGAAATTAGAATACTCCCTAACACTGTACACAAAAATAAACTCAAAATGGATTAGAGACCTAAATGTAAGACCGGACACTATAAAACTCTTAGAGGAAAACATAGGAAGAACACCCTTTTACATAAATCACAGCAAGATCTTTTTTGATCCACTTCCTAGAGTAATGGAAATAAAAACAAAAGTAAACAAATGGGACCTAATGAAACTTAAAAGCTTTTGCAAAGCAAAGGAAACTACAATCAAGATGAAAGGACAACCCTCAGAATGGGCGAAAATATTTGCAAACAAATCAATGGACAAAGGATTAATCTCCAAAATATATAAAGAGCTCATGCAGCTCAATATTAAAAAAACAAACAACCCAATGAAAAAATGGGCAGAAGATCTAAATAGACATTTCTCCAAAGAAGACATACAGATGGCCAAGAAGCACATGAAAAGCTGCTCAACATCGCTAATTATTAGAGAAATGCAAATCAAAACTACAATGAGGTGTCACCTCACACCAGTTAGAATGGGCATCATCAGAATATCTACAAACAAATGCTGGAGAGGGTGTGGAGAAAAGGGAACCCTCTTGCACTGTTGGTGGGAATGTAAATTGATACAGCTGCTATGGAGAACAGTATGGAGGTTCCTTAAAAAACTAAAAATAGAATTACCATATGACCCAGCAATCCCACTCCTGGGCATATACCCAGAGAAAACCATAATTCAAAAAGACACATGCACCCCAATGTTCACTGCAACACTATTTACAATAGCCAGGACATGGAAGCAACCTAAATGCCCAATGACAGACGAATGGATAAAGAAGATGTGGTACATATATACAATGGAATATTACTCAGGCATAAAAAGGAACAAAATTGGGTCATTTGTAGAGACGTGCATGGACCTAGAGACTGTCATACAGAGTGAAGTAAGTCAGAAAGAGAAAAACAAATATCGTATATTAACGCATATATGTGGAACCTAGAAAAATGGTACAGAAGAACCAGTTTGTAGGGCAGAAATTGAGACACAGATGCAGAGAACAAACGTATGGACACCAAAGGGGGAAAGCGTGGGGGGGTGGTGGGATGAACTGGGAGACAGGGATTGACATATATACGCTAATATGTATAAAATAGATAACTAATAAGAACCTGCTGTATAAAAAATAAAGAAAATAAAATTCAAAAAATTAAAAAATAAATAAAAGGCCGTGGGTTCAATTCCCAGTCTGCGTTTGGCCAGGTTCAAGTCCTGGAACGTGGGTTCAAGTTCCAATTTGAGTTGCACGGTTTCCCTATCACTCCCAGCAGCATACAAACATGCTGTCATTCCTCCCATCTCAAAAACGGCCCAAAGGAACTTTAAGCACTTTACATCCTCCACTATGTATTCACCAAACTGCAAAACATCCGGAATTCAAATTCAGAGTCTTTATTTTACATATTGTAAAATAACCTGTATGTGGAAATCCTTTAAAAGTAAGTTCTTATAGAACAAACTCCTGATACATTCAGCAGCAGCAAAGACTCTCACAGACCAAAGAGCTAAAGAAGGCAGACAACACAGCAGACCTGCTGTAAGATTTCATTTATATCAAGTTCAAGAGCAGACACAACTCACATGTAGTAACCAGAATTAGATCAGTGGCTGCTTCTGGAGTTGGGGAGCTGACGGGGAAAGGGTCCAAGAGAAATTTCTGGGGTGCTGGAAATGTTCTCTACCTTGACCTGGTTAGTGGTTACACGAGTATATATATTTGTAAAAATTCATTGACCAATACTCTTTAAGATCTGTGTCTTTTCTGTACTTCAGCACGTTTAAGTTACACCTCAACAAAAAAAAAGATAAAGAAAAGTAAATACCTGTAAACTTTTCCTTATAGATTCTACATTACGATATTGAGGAGTTTCCATGACATAGTGAGACTGAGACAGGAGGGAAGGGGGCAGGACACAACCTTTAAAAGAATGACACAGGACTTCCCTGGTGGTCCAGTGGTTAAGACTCCGTGCTCCCAAAGCAGGGGTCCTGGGTTTGATCCCTGGTCAGGGAACTAGATCCCGCATGCATGCCGCAACTAAAGACCCAGCGCAGCCAAATAAATAAATAAATAAATACTAAAAAAAAAAAGAATGACACAGCCCCTCGAGGATACGACTAAAACTGTTTGGAACCTACTAGGTCCAAGATGGCAGAAGATTGGACTTCCCTAGACCTTGAGCCTCATTATACGTTTGTTGCAATACATCAGCATATGCTAAGTGACACACCCACAGGCACCATAACAGTTCTGAGGCTGACCATAAAAGGCCAAAGAGTGGGTGGTGGCCCAATTCCTGGAAATCCCCGTCCCTTCCCCAAAATATCTGGAATAATCTTCTCCCTTGTTAGCCTATGAAATTATCCAGCCCATAAAAACTAACCACCCCCACACCCCAGTGCCACTCTTGCCTTCTGAGATGGTCTGCATTCTGCCTATGGAGTGTGTATCTCTCTAAATAAACTTACTTTCACTTTACTATGGCTCGCTCTTGAACTTTCCTGAGTGAAACCAAGGACCCTCACTTGGCGGCCCGTCCCTGGGACTCGCCTGGGACATGACCATCCTCTTGCACCCCATTCTCCTGCAACAAGACTGGGGGATAAGACAGCCACGTTTTCTTCATGGTGGACCCCACGTCCACCTCCAGCTACTGCTCTGTATCTCTGCTCCCTAGTCGATCACCATCTTTTTGGAACTCTTTGTTTCCTTGGCCCCGGTTTATCACCTCTCCTGATGTTCCTGCTCCTTCTCTAGGATGCTGGTCCTTTCCCTGATTCCTATACGTGGGAGGCCCAGGGCCCAGTCTCTGCTCAACCTACTCCCTCAGGCTGGATGGTTGCAGCAAATTCCGGGGCTTTAAGTGTCAGCTAGATATTAACAGCTCCAAACTTTAGCACACTTGTATAGTTATTGATGAAATGACAGGACATCTGAGGTTTGCTTAAAAGCTTAACAAATAATACAGGAACTCCAGGAAAAAGTGTGCTTGTATGTGGGAGAAGAAAACAGAAGAAATAAGTAAAATGTGATGACTCCCCACACTGGGTGGAGGGTACGTGGGAGTTCTTTATACCAGAAAACCTCTGTGCGTGTTGTTAACATTTCATAATGAAAAGTCAGTAAAAATTCTGTATCTACAAACCCTGGCTTCGCCCTAGTGCGACCACTTACTTGGACCACTTAAGATGTCCAGTGTGCATCTCAAAGTTAAGCAGTTCAAAGCTTGTCAATTTCCCGTCAAGTCTACTCCTCCCCATCTTGGTAAAAAGCATCACTCTTCACCCAGTGGGTCAGGCCCAAACCTTCAGGATACCTTTTAAGTCATCCCTGATTCATGCTTCCTCTCACATTAACCCTCTTCCTGAGTCATCATCATCATCTCTTGCCCAGGGAAGAGACAGCAGCTTCCTCATTTCCTGCTTCCACTGCTGCCCAGCTGCAGCCCATTCTCCTCATGGCAGCCAGTACTGCTTTAACTTTTTTGTGCATAGGTAAGAGTCACATAGTTCAAAAACATGAAAGTCTTAAGACGTTCTCCTCCACATCCACCTATAACCCTCACCCCCACAGGGAACCACTGTTACTACTTTTTGAGAATAACACTAGAGAGATCTTTATAAAACATACCTCACAACATGCTGGTCCTTGCTCACGGCCCTCCAAAGGCTTCCTGTTACACTTGGAAGTAAATTCAAAAGCTCTTACCATGGCTCACAAGACCCCATGTAACCTGGACCTCTCTACAGCTATATCCCTAAATAATTCTACCCCTTTTCCACTCTGCTCCGGTCACTCTGGTCATCTTGATAATCCTTGAACACCCAGGTCCATTCTCACTTCGGGGTCTTTCCACTTACTGTTTTTCAGCATCTTCTTATGGTTCATTCCCTTACCATCTTTCAGGCTTCTGCTCAAATGTCACCTCAGAGCAGCCTTCCCTGACCAACTGTCACTCTCTGTGACCTCTGTCACTCTCAATTCCCTTATCCTGATTTGTCCAAGCATCTTTTACCTGACATCATCTGCCCCTACTGGAAGATCTGTTCCTGGAGGGCAGGTGCTCTGTCCTGGCAGATGACTAGAGTTCCATAATTCGTTCAATAGATACAAACAAATGAATGAAGTGAACAGAGAAGTGACTTGAGAAATGAATAGATCGTTTGGCAAAGGGCTCTTAAAATTCCCAGTGCATGTACCCTTTGGCCCAGCAATTCTACTTCAAACAAGATATTCTATTGATAATACTATCATCTACATGCAGTCAGATGTACAGGATATTCATTGTGGCAAATGTTTGTAAGAGCAAAAGTTCAGAAACAACCTAAATGTTTATCAATAGGGTAATGGTTAAGTACGGTACATCCACACAACAGCACGCCATCCCACTTATATAAAAGGCAGCTCTCTGGGTGCTTGATTGCACCACTGACTCACCGCTAGGCAGGCTGCCCACTGCCAGGGAAAAAAATGTGTGCTCGCCCTAGAGTGAGACAGGGTTGGGTTTGAATCCAGGCCCTGATGCCTCCTGGCCCTGGGTACTCCAGTAAGGCCCTTCTTCGCTCTCAGACTCATTTTCTGCATCTGTTAAACAAGGAGGGGAGAAGGTTACAGTGATGTATATAAAGCAGAACCCAGTATACAGTGGGCTCATGGTCCAATGCCAAGCCCCTTCTTTTCCGTTAAGTCAAATCTCCACCTCTGAGGGTTGCCCAGAGGTGAAACTGGCATTTGTGAGGCTACTCTGGGGTTGAGAAGTTCAGGTAAGAAAAACAGATTCGACCTAACAGATGAAGATGCTAAAAGGGATAATGTCAGACATAACACAAAGATGGCCTGTCATGTGTATCTCTGCTAGACACCCACAATCTTCTGGAGAATCCATAAACAACAGGACTCTCAACTCAGTCTGTGTGATGGTTGTTTTCACCCAGCCTGGAGAAATGGTTCCACCTGCCACCTGTGCTGAGAAAATGACAGCAGGGATGAGGCCTGGACGGGAAGGGGGCAGTTCAGACTCAGTCACTATCACTGTCATCATAAACCACAAAATAATGACAACACACAGTGCTACTATGCACCAGGCACTATTCTAGGCACTGTCACCCATTTAACTCTGCCAGTATCATCATTCAGTGCCCTCATCTCCATTGTAGAAACAGGACACAGACGCAGAGAGGTTAAGGAACTTGGCCAGGCTCAAGCTCTCAACCCCAATGCTTTGCTGTAACAGTAGCTCCAGAAGGAAACTGAGAAGCGGTGCTCTAGGAATGGAATATGGGAACCACAGAGGAGACGGACTTTTCTTGTCTACCCCATGGACTGCTCGACTTTTGTCAGAATGTACATGTATTCCCTGTCCAAATATAATTTTGTTGTTGTTTGGCAGCACCCCGCGGCATGTGGGATCTTAGTTCCCCGACCAGGGACCAACCTGTGTCCCCAAGCAATGGAAGCCCGGAGTCTTAATCACTGGACCTCCGGGGAGGTACCCAAATATAATTTTAAATGAAAAATGGTAAATTCCCCACTCACCTACATATCTATGAATACATGTATATGTATATATACCCTTCTCTCTTCTCTTGAAGCATCTATCGTTCCCATTGGTAACCACCCGCTTCAGCTAAGTCGCGGAGCCCTTTGGGCTAACTGCGCATGCGGTCTCCGCGGGCCTCACTCTCCGCCCGGTATTCCTCTTAGGCGCGCACAGGGTTCCTACCGCAGGCGTTTGAATTGTCGACTCTTAGCACTGTATCCCTCCTCCACCGCAGCCCCCGAAGGGTTTATACGTGCTCTTCTTCCCACCAGTCCACGCCTCACATCTCTTCAGGATCTGACCTGCCCATGTCTGTTGCCTCACCTCCCACCCCAGTGGAACTCCATGAGTCCAAGCCAGCTGGACCTTTCTCCCGGGGTTCCCTCGCCTGGAGTGTCCTTGCCTGCCCTTCAAGGTCCAATCGTACCCGCACCCTTTCCTAAGTGATTTGATTCCCTAGCCGTCTCCCTCCACAGACCGGGATCCCTTCCAGGGCCTACGCCAGGTCTGATTCATTCCTGTGTTCTCAGCACTCACTCAGCCCGGGACACTTAAATTCTTTCCTGCTGTCCCACCCCACCGCGTCCTGCCAACACCACAGCTGAAGCGGTACTCGAACCCAAAGCATGCGGCGTCCCCGCCCCGGCTTCCCCAGCTTCTCTGCAAGCCCACGTACGCCCCCTGCGACGCGCACGCGCACTGAAGCGGAGTCGCCGCGCACTCCCAACTCCCCTCTGCAATCCGCCGGCTTGCTGAAGCCAACCACCTACATCAACGCATGCTCCGCCCGGCGCTCACGCTCGATTCTCGCGCGCCCAGCCTGCGGCGCATGCGCAGGGCAGACAGCCCGCGAGACCTGATCTCGGTTCGGCCCCGCGAGATCTTCTCGACTTCTTCCTCCCTCGGACCGGCCTTCCTTCGGTGCCGCTTCCGGCATGCCCCCACCGGTTCGGGGTTGACCGGTACCCGTTCTCTCCCGCTACGCTCCCGGGTCCCCAGACTCCATTTACAGGCCGGTGGCTTGCGGTGGAACTTCCCCGTCCCCACCCCACCCCCATCTCGGAGGGCGCGCGCCCCCTTGCACCCCAGGAACCAATCAGCAGCCGCCTTAGGTAAGGGGCCCGCGTGCCTGCGCGAGGCTGGCGCCTCGGCGGGGGGCGGGGCACAGGGCGTGTTTCGGGGCCAGGCTCCTCCTTGACCGCTAACCGGTCGCTCGGACGCCTGGCGGTTGTGCGTAACTGAGTTCGGAGTCAAAGCAACCTGTTGAAAAGCGCGTTGGCGGGAGTGGGGTGGGCAGGAGACAGATAATGTGTATATAGGAAAAATTTCAGTTCTGGGAGACCATTTATAGTGAGGGCCTGTAAACTGGCGGTAAAGTACTGCGAAATCCCTCCAATAACGTGCAGAGCCCTGGGGCCTAGAGGGCCTACAAACGGATTTTTAAACAGTGGGGAGGTCCTCCAAATTCCTCTAAATACAGTGTAAATAGAAACTTAAGTTCTGGGGTTCCCTATGGGAGGCCTGTAAACAGGTGCCTAATTATGCTGAAGTCCCCTGAATAAAACACAGACTCAAGTGCCAGGGGAGACCCCATATAAGAGGCTGTACGTATACATGTAGTTGCTGGAGAGTCTTGTAGAAAAATAGTGTGAATAGACTCAAGTTCTGGGGTGGGAGTGCTTCATTAGACCATAAATACGGAGTTAGGAATTGGGAGTCTCCCCAGATAACTTGCAAATTAGATTCTGGGTGATCCCCCAAAAGGAGCGTGTTAAGAGATAAGCGCTTAAGTACTGAGGAAGCCCCCCAAAGAATTTGTAATAGGGTGAAATTTGTAATTTGTAGTTCTGGGAAGTCACCTTAAGAGTCCTGTAAATGAACACAAATAGACTGGCTTTATACTTTTGGGGGGGACTCCCCAGAGGAGCCTGGAAACAATATTGGGAGTCCCCAGAATGCTTGTAGGTGAACTCTTAAATTCTGGGGAGCTTGCCATAGGGGCTGTAGAGTAAACTCAGATACTGTGGAAGTTCCCAGAATAACATGCATGGGAAGAAGGTCCTCATGGGTTATGTAAACAGACACTGTAGTGCTGGAGCAGAATCTCTATTGAGGCAAGAAAACAGACAAGTGCTGGGGAGGCCTCCAGGATAAAGTGTAAACAGAACCTTAATTGCAAGGGGGGGAAGAGTCTCAATTTCTGAGGAGGCTCTCCTTTGGGAGACTGTAAACAGGCATTTAAGTGCCGAATCAGTTTGCATAAGCATCTGCAAACTGGCCTTGTCCTCCTTTGTCTCAGAAGGCAGTCTTCCACCTAGTTTGTGGCTAGGGGAGAGGTCACGTAGAGCAGTGGGAGAGGAGCTAGACAAGCCCATATCTGGCTAGCAAAATTACTTCTGCATCCTGTAAACAGATACTTCCGTTCTGGGGAAAGAGTCTTATACACAAGGACCTCTTCATGTCACTGTACTGGGGTGGGAGGTGGAGGGATTCGTAGAATGGTTTGAAGGCACTTCAGAGCTAAGCAAAGGTCAGCAAACGTTTTCTGTAAAGGTCCAGAGAATAATTACTTTAGACTCTGCAGCCCATAGTATCTCTGTCTCAGCTACTCAACTTTGCCATTGTGTCAAGAAGGCAGCCGTAGACTATTTGTAAATTGATGGATGTGGCTGTATTCCAATAAAACTTTATTTCCAAAAACAGAAGGCAGACCAGATATGGACCCGTGAGCTACAGCAGTTGACCTCGGAGTCCTACAGACATACTCAAGAGACTTCCCTGGAATAAAGTGTAAACAGCTGGGGAAACTCCCTAGGGGCCTATAAGCAGCTAGTTAAATGATAGAGAGTGAGTTATATAGGTAACCATACATTTTATAATGTCTTAGATGTGAGACATATAATGACGTATAATGACCCTGGTGAGGGGCATATAATGTCCCTGGTGAGACCTTGGAGTGTGAGGGATGGCAGACCATCAGTAATGGAAGGTGAACACACTGAAAGTAGAGGGACACCCGGTGAAAATAGGTCCTTGAATACAGGTGCCCCACCCCAACATGTGCCAGTATTGGGTAATCACAAGGGTAGTTGTCGGACTGGGAGTCATGTTACAGATTTGTATGGAAATGCTTTGCTGCACTTTGGGAAAGAGTATGTCCCATTTTTATGTGACCTTCCCCCATGTGTTAGTATTTATGTTGAGCAAAGTGATTACCAGTTGGGAATAGTTTTGGCTGCAAGAGATAGAAGGGGATTTGTTTGTCACTGCATCCAGAGATAGGCAATTTAAGGTTAATAGGGAGTCCCCAAACCTTGTGTTTTGTCTCTATGCCTTCCTTCCATTAAGCTGCCTCACAGACCTCGATGGCTGCTTGAGCTCCAGCCTCCACACCCGCATTCCTTTCAGCTAGTAGGAGACAAAAGGCAGGTGCCAGTGTCTGTGAAGAAAAGTTTCTGAACACTGCCAAAACACACTTCTGGTGTCATACCGTTGGCCAGAAAGAGCTTAGTCACATGGCCGCAGCTAACTGCAGACTAGGCTGAGAAGCGTATTCTGGATAGCCATGTGTCCAGCTCAGAACTGAGGGTTTTATTTCTTTGGACGAAGTGAAGAATGGCTATTGAGATCCTGCTGGCAGTCACTGCCACAGCCACAGCCACAGAGCTCTCTTGAAAGGAAGTGCCTTCTTATAGTCCAGGGTAAGCCACATAGATTGGGGCGAGACTTTCTTCATCCTGGAATCATCCTTTTTCTACCCATAGGTGACCATGTCTGAGTCTGGGCACAGTCAGCCTGGGCTCTATGGGATAGACAGGCGGCGGCGGTGGAAGGAGCCAGGCTCTGGCGGCCCCCAGAATCTCTCCGGGCCTGGCGGTCGGGAGAGGGACTACATTGCACCTTGGGACAGAGAGAGACGGGTGAGTGTCTGGGCCCAAGGGCAGCATTCATGTGTCCACTGATTCCACCAATGTTTATTGAGCACCTGCGAGGCACCGGGCCCTCATCTAGATGCTGGGGATATATCTGTGGACAAAACGGACTGCCCTCAGAGTGATAAAGGGGCTGTCTTAGATGAAGCAGTCAGAGAAGGCTTCTCCGAAGAGCTGACTTTTGAGCAGAGACCTGAAGGAGGCAAGGGGACAAGTCCTGACAGAATCTGAGTGAAGAGCATTCAGAACAGAAAGAAGAGCAAATGCGAAGGCCCTGAGGCCTTTATCTGGTGTGTTCAAGGAGTAGCCAGGAGCCCAGCGTGGCTGCAGTGGATGAAGAAGGGAAAGTGATGGAAGATGAGATCAGAGAGGAAACTGGGGCAAGATCATGTGGGACCTGATAGGCCTTGGAAAGAACTTTGGATTTCACGGACTGGAATTGGCATTGGAGTTTGAGCTGAGAGGTGCCAGAAGCTCCTGTTTTCCAGAGTTGTGTAATAATAGCAGCCTTTTTTGTCTGTTGAGCAGTGTGCAGTGTGCTGGTGCTCTGCAGAGTGCTTTCCATCCTTTGGGTCTTCCTGGACTCCTGCAGCTGTCCCATGAAGTAGAGCCTATGATAGACCCAGTTTTCACTAAAGAGGAAATGAGTCTTAGAGGGGAAGGGACTTACCCAAAGTCACAAGTCAATAAGCTTTGGGGCCAGGACTTGAACCCGAATCCAAGTGAGCCTCAGGCGCAGCACCTTGTCTGCTGTAGAGCGTCCTGGACCAGGAATCGGGAGCTTTGTTGTGGGCCCGGTCCTGCCTTGCTCCTCTCCTGTGTGTAGGTGACGCACTGCCAGAGCCTGTCCCCTGGGTTCTTTCTCCAGGGCCCTGCCCGCCTCTAAGGGCTGTTTATTGGGGGGGGGGGCGGGGGGGTGAGTGGAAGAAGATAATGGTTGGGACAGTTTCTGAGCCATAAAACTGCAAAAAACATGAAGGAAATTTATTCACAGTGAGCTTGGCTCTTACTTGCTCCTTCCCTTGGGCCACAGCATAAGTGACAACACGCAGTCTCTCCTCCTTCCACACACATCTTTCTGGGGAATGTTACCATCTTCCTGCACCTTCAGCTTCAGTCCCTGAACAAGCAACTCCCAGATCTCTTGTCTTTGACTCTGACTTTGCTCCTGAGCCCTGGCAGCCTCCTAACTGGCCAATGGACTCCTCACATCCTCCATGTCTCCTGCTGACCTCAGCGTCTTCCTGCCAATTCTCTTCCTCCCACTACTAGTGACAGCCCATCAGGTCTCATCCTGGTCACCCCCCATGCCAGTCGGGCACCAGTGCTGTACATGGTGCCTCCTGACTGTATCTCCTATCCATCATCTTCTCTCCACCCTCACCTGTTCTTTGCAAAGCACGTTCATATCCTTTGGTTTGTCCTTCGTCATAGGCCAGTGAGTGAGCAGGATTTAAATAAGTATCCTCAATATGTGGGTGAAGAAACAGACCTAGTGAAGGGTCAAGACTGTCCCAGGGTTACTCAGGCTACCACAGAAGGAACAGGATTCCAACTCAGGTCTCTCCCCTTTCTTAGGCAGATGGGGGTGAGACAGAAGAGGCATGAAGAGGGTAAGGCATGGGAATCAGTCCGCCGACTTGGCTAGCCCGGGTGGGGCTGGGGAGCGGAGGTTGGGACAGCAGGGCTGTCAGGATAGCAGCTCTAGATATTGCTCACCTGCCACGTGCCCAATGCTGCGTGGACGGTTTGTGAGTCCTGTCTACTCTCACCCTCTTAACAGTCCTGTGAGGAAGGAATTCCTATCCCCATTCGCCAGATGAGCAAACAGGCCTAAGTAAGGGTGGTTCCTTATCCGTGTTCACACAACCAACAAAAGCCAAGGCCAAGTTCAAATGCAGATGTCTCTCACTCCAGAGCCCCAGCGCCTTCTGCCTGGGCTTGTCTAGCAAAGGCAGCTGAGTGGAGCGGCTGGTAGCGTGCTTCTGGAACCCGGCTGTCTGGCTTCAAGGCCTGGCTCCACTGCTTAATTGGCTGTGTGGCCTTGGGCAAGCCAGTTAACCTCTCTGGATCTCAGTTTCTTCATCTGAAAAATGGGGATAAAGGTATCTCTCACAGGGCTGTTGGTAGGATTGGAGGAGTTTATGTCTGAAGGCGTTTAGAATGGTACTTGGCACTTAGAGGGGTGTCCAGGGAGCTAGGGGAGCCACTCCTGAGTAACTGCCCTCCCTCACCACAGGATGGCAGCGAAGAGACAAGCACGGCGGTCATGCAGAAAACCCCCATCATCCTCTCAAAACCTCCAGCAGAGCGGGTGAGCGGGGAAGACGCTTTGGAAGGGGAGGCTGGGAGCAGTTAGGGCAGGGATCTCTCCACTGACCGAAACCTTCTCACGCCCGTAGTCAAAGCAGCCACCGACTCCAACGGCCCCTGCCACCCCGCCTACCCCAGCCCCTCTTGAGAAGCCCATTGTCCTCATGAAGCCACGGGAGGAGGGGAAAGGCCCTGCGGCCACAGCGAGTGCCTCCACCCCCGAGGGCACTGCCCCACCACCCCCTGCAGCCCCTGCGCCACCCAAGGGGGAGAAGGAGGGGCAGAGACCCACACAGCCTGTGTACCAGATCCAGAACCGGGGCATGGGGACCGCCGCGCCAGCAGCCATGGACCGTGAGTTGGGGCCGGGCGGGATCTGGTTGGGAGCCGGAACCCCCTCGCACAGACCCTCAGCACGTCCTTGTCTGCAGCTGTCGTGGGCCAGGCCAAACTGCTGCCCCCAGAGCGCATGAAGCACAGCATCAAGTTGGTGGATGACCAGATGAATTGGTGCGACAGTGCCATTGAGGTACTGGGGGGTCAGGGGTCTCTCCCTGCTCGACCTTTTCCGGGTCCCACACCCTCACCTCCTCCCCGCCCCCCACCTTTTTGGCAGGCAACACCAGACTAGACAGCTTTCGGGCAGTGGCAGCAGTGAGAGAGAATGGATCAGAAAGTTCTCACCTAGCTGGGCCGAATTTCAGTGGCTGACACTAGCTCAGTTGTGCTGGTTGTTAAAATGCTGAAATACTTTGGTACTGGTTGGCAAAGAGGGACCCACTACCACCGCAGAGGCCCTGGGATCTCCTGCCCCCCCTCGCACGCAGCAGGGCGGCCTCCGGGGCCTGCTCCAGTCCTCCTCCTGGTTGGTCAAGACCCATGCAGTACCAGTGTGAACTGGTTTGAATGTTAGCCCCGGAGGTTCCGCCTCCATCCCAACAGCCCTCCCTCTAGTCCACACCTCACACTCCTGGACCGTCACATCTACTTCCAGTGTCCCAGTCTTCATTTCCCCCTTCCTGTTTTTTCCTCCCAGGCTTGTCACATTCTTCAGATTCTCCCAGGTATGCTCCCTCTCCTCCTCCAACAGCTTGGATTTACTAACAACATACCAGGCCCATCTGTTACCACTCTCATGTTGATATCAACTGGGGAGCTTTAAAAAAAAAAAAAAAAGCCGCTGTCCAGGCCCTGCTGTAGAGCGCTTACCCACAAATCCCCAAATGCGGCTCGTATAACTGAGGAACTGAATTTGTAGTTTTGTTTAATTTTAATTAATTTAAATTTAAGTAGCCACATGTGGTCAGTGTCTACCATATTGAACTGGGCTAGCCCTCGATATTCTGCTTTAGTGGGTCTAGGGTTCAGCCCAGGATTAGAGGGGTTTTTTTAGAGCTCTCCAGATGGTTCTGAGGTGCAGCAGCCACATTGAGGACATGACTTGTTTTCCTTGAGGAGTGTCTCTTATGCCCCCTGGTGGTGAAAATCAGCAGAGCTGGCAGCCCAGAGGTGAAGGTCTCAGGATTCTGTAGGACTCTTAAATCCCACAGACAGAGCCAGGATGGGCTGGGCTCCCCTTCCTGCTTACTGCTGCCTTTCTCATGCTTTCCCATGTTTTCCCAACCTGCCTGAAGCCCAAAGCCTCCCAGGAGTCTGCTCCAGTGGCCCTCAGTTACCCAGTCCTGGCTTCTTCCACCCATCCTTTTGTTCCTATGCCTCTCCCCTTCTCCTCCCCAAAGTCAAGCGCCCCTTTTCCTCTGTGTTCCAGCCACGCTGACTTCCTAGTACCTTCTTGACCAGCGAGGCTCTTTTCTGCTTCGGAGCTCTCACAAATGCTGTCCTTTGTGCCCAGAACATTCCATATACCCCCCCTTCCCCCGCCCTTTGCCCAGTTGAGGGGATTTGGTGCACGAACGTTTTTCTTTATATCTGAGAAGGTAGGTGGACGAGCCATGGAAGTCTCTAGGGCCCCTTCCTCACTCCCACTCCATCAACCGACAGATTTTTGAGGGTCTCATTCCTGCATCTTCCCGCAGTACCTGTTGGATCAGACTGATGTCTTGGTGGTTGGTGTCCTGGGCCTCCAGGGGACAGGCAAGTCCATGGTTATGTCGTTGTTGTCAGCCAACACTCCTGAGGAGGACCAGAGGTGAGGGGGGCGTTGGGTCTGGAAGGGAGGTGGCACCCACCTAGGTCAGGGGAGGGTGGGCCTGGATATTGCAAGTGGTGTTTGGGAAGTTGCATCCCCTCCCTTGACCTCAGTGTCTCTGTCAGACGAGGTCGATGACCAGTCTGGACCAAACTTTCGTGTAGCTCCAAAGAAACCAATCCTGTACCTCCCTCCCTCCCTTCCTTCCTTGTGCCAGCAGATGGTGCAGGGCCGCCAGGAACTGGCATGGCGTATTCATTAAGTCTTTGGATTTAGGTTCACCTCAGTCTCAGCCCTGTCGCTCACCAGCTGGCTGATCTTGGGCAGGTCCCTTCACCTCTTGGTATTTCACTTTCTCATCTGTAAAGTGGGATTTTGGAGGATGAGACAAGATCGGGAAGGGAAAAGTTAACAAGAAATTGGCACAGAGCGAGTGCTCACAGGATGTGGTTGATGTGGCCTGGGAAACACTGGGACAAGAGACCTGGGTGAAGGGTGTGGGTTCTAGACCAGCCTCAGTCCTGCCTTGCTGAGTAAGGATGGGGTATGATTGTGAAGGTAAAGCATGGAGTCCTTTGGGGGAGGAGGGAGCTTGAGAACTAGAGCCCCAAACTGAGGGCAGGGAAGGAAAGAGGGAAAGGCAGGGATTAGGGAGTAAGGTAGGGAACATAAGACAGTCTAATTAGGGAAGAATCAAGATGGGGGGTGAGCAGGGGTTGTGGCCACTTAGGGTTATCTAAAAGCGTAGGAGTTTGGTTTTTATAAAGTCGGTGATGTCACCCTGGATACCATGGATGGGCCTCAGGGGTCCATGAACCCCCGAACTGTATATGCAGGATTCTACACACATTTACAGTCAGGCTTCTCTTCTAGGGAAAGTGTCCATAGTTCCCACCAGCTCTCAGAGGGGCCTGAGGGAAACCCGGAACAGGTTAAGAACCCCTGTGGTTAGAACATACATCACCAGACCCAGAGCTGCGGGTGCCCCGCCTTCCAGGTCGGCTCCGTCCCCACTCTTCTCTGCTCACTCACGACTTCAGCTCAACTGGGCTCCGCTCTGGCACAGCTGCAGGTCTCTTGGCTGGCATCCTTTCCATCTCAGCTTCCACCCCCAACTAGCAAAACTTTCCTGTGGCTGTCGGCTCGGATTCTTGAGCTAGAATCCTGTCGGCCTACTGTGTCCTTCTGAGGCAGGTCCGCCTGCGACATGGCAGACGTTGGTACCAACTCTCGTCATCAGGTCTCATAAGTTTTACCTCCTAAATATCTTGAGAATTCATCTGCTCCTCTCCTCCACGCCCATCTCCTGGTCCAGGCCACTGCCATCTCCCCTGGAGGAGGCCAGGAGCCTCCTAACTGTTCTCCCTGCTTCAGTTCAACAAATATTTATTGGGTGTTTACCATGGGCCAGGCCCTGTCCTGGGTGCTGGGGCTACAACAGTAAACAAAAGTGGCAAAAATCTCTGTCCCCATGGGGCTTGCATTTTAATGGGGAGCTAGTAAACAAGCACATTAGAAGATGATAATCAAACGGGAAGGGGTTATAGGGAGGTGGCGTTGGGGCCAGGTTACTGTTTTAAATCAGGTGGTCAGGGGGCCATTTGAGAACAAGCAGACTCTGAGGAGGGGGAGCAGGGAAAGCGTTCCAGTCAGGGTAAGAACTGGGAACCAAGATGCCCCGCATCCTCTCACTGTGGGGTGGAGAGTATTCAGTGCTGTGTGTCCCGTGCCTGGCACATGGCAGGTACACTTGATAATTAATAGCTAGCAATTTTACATCGCCGTGTATCAGGCACTCTTTTTTAAGGGCTTTATGTATATTAACTTCACAGTTAACTCTGAGAGATTGAGACTATTGTTGTCCCTGTTTTACAGATGAGGAAACCGAGGAGAAAGAGATTAAGGAACTTACTCAAAGCCACACAGCCAGGAAGAGGCAGAGCTGGGGTTTGAACCCCAGCAGTGCAGCAAAGTCCTTGCTCTTAAACACCTCGGTCTACTGATTTTGTTAAGACTTAACAGGTCTACCTGTGGGTAGGGATGAAGTCATGTGATATAAAACATAGCCCCCTAGGCAGCAGGGGCCATGGATGGAAGGCTTTGCGGGCAGGCGGGGAATCACATCTCATGGGCTCACTCACAGGGCCACACTCTGGAGGCGGCAAAGGCCAAGAACCTGACCTCTAATGCCCCCACCTGCTCCTTTCCACAGGGCCTATGTCTTCCGGGCCCAGAGCGCCGAAATGAAGGAACGAGGGGGCAACCAGACCAGTGGCATTGACTTCTTTATTACCCAGGAGCGGATCGTTTTCCTGGACACGCAGGTGCTGACCCCCGCTCACCCCACCCTGCTGCCTGCAGCACTCAGCTTCATCCCCAAATGTGTTTAAGCCAGAACCTTGCTTGGATTCCATGGGGCTCCGGCCAAGCCATGGACATGCTAGTGCCTTTGGGCAAGTTGTGTCTCTTTTTGGCCCTTAGTCTCTTCTTGTCAGATTTCGCCCCCTCTCCCCTCCCATCTTTCGTGTACACAGGAGCCTAAAGAATCTTATAGCATAGCAGTTGGAAGTGTGGGCCCTAGAGTCAGTCTACAGCCAGAGCTGGCCTTTAAGTAAGTTTTAACCGCCCCACCTCCATTTTCTCATCTGTCAATGGGGGTGATAGTTTTCTCAGCTTCACAGGAGGGTTGCAGGGAGTCAGTGGAACAGTCCAGGCAGAGTGCTGGGCACGGGATGGCGCGTGGTGAGCCTTCAGGCGCCTCACTGTCACAAGAGCTGGCCTGTCCTGCGTTACCTGGCAGCTTTCCTCAGCTTTTCCAAGATCCCTGTTCCTTAGCTAGGCAGCCGGGGCCTGTGCGGCTCGCCTCCGTCAGACCCCCTGGACTCCCCTCTCTGGTGCAGACACCAGCCCCGCCACGCACACCTCCAGGCCTCACCATAGTCTCGCTCCTGAGCTCTGCGACCTTGGCCAAGTCGTTTAACGTTTCCACTCCTCGGTTTCCTTAAGTGGGAAAAACAACATTACTTCCCTCGTGGGGTTTCTGTGAGGTGTCAGTGAGTTAACACAGGTAAAGTCCTGGCATGAAGTGGGCTCTCAGTACTCTTGGCTGTCAGCATCGTCACCATTAGAACATTCTCTCTCCCCTTGCTTTGTTGCCTGGCTGTTGCCTTCTCCTCCCTGAAGACTCCGCAGGGGCGTTGCCTCCTCCCGGAAGCCTCCCCCTCCTCTGAACGCCCACCGGTGCCCATGTGCACCTCCCGGCGCAGCACATGACTTACCACAATCCGGTTCTCGCATTCTGTGCCCGCTCCTCTCCGGTCTGCAGCTCCTCAGGGAGAGGCCTGGCCCACAGCTGATGCTCAGTGAATGTTAGTGGAACAATGTTCTGGCCACCGTACACATTGATGGGTGGAAAACCTTCCACAAATGTGGTGTGAGACCTGTGTGCCAGGCCCTGTGACAGGACCACCGGGACCTCGTGCCGAGCTGAACCAGCTGCGCGCTGGTCTGGGGCCCCTATGGGGCAGAGCAGAAGTTAGAACAAGACAGAATGGAAGGGACTTCCCTGGTGGTGCAGTGGTTAAGAATCCGCCTGCCAGTGCAGGGGACACAGGTTCAAGCCCCAGTCCAGGAAGATCCCACATGCCGCGGAGCAACTAAGCCCGTGCGCCACAACTACTGAGCCTGCGCTCTATAGCCAGCGAGCCACAACTACTGAGCCCATGTGCCACAACTACTGAACCTGTGCTCTAGAGCCCGCAAGCCACAACTGCTGAAGCCCGTGCACCTAGAGCCCGTGCTTCACAACAAGGAAGCCACCACAACGAGAAGCACGCGCACCGCAAGGAAGAGTAGCCCCCGCTCGCCGCAACTAGAGAAAGCCCGCGAGCAGCAATGAAGACCCAATGCAGCAAGCAAGCAAGCAAGCAAACAAACAAGCAATAAATAAATGAAAGAATGAAAAAAGACAGAATGGAACACTGCAGTGTTTGGGGTTTTAGAAAGTGAGCCCTTGGGAAAGTCTCTTTCTTAAAGTTAATTCCACCCAGGGCAGGAAGAAGTGGATAGATCATCCACTAATTTAGCCTCTTGTATTTTTAGTGGGATGTTCTTCTAAGAAATGGTAATGAGCTCACCGCTGACTCTTTTACACCCACTGATGCAGTTCTTTGTTTGTTTGTTTGTTTTGGCTGTGTTGGGTTTTAGTGCTTCGTGCTCGGTTTCTCTAGTTGCAGCGAGCCGGGGCTACTCTTCGTTGCGGTGCATGGGCTTCTCGTTGTGGTGGCTTCTCGTTGTGGAGCACAGGCTCTAGGTGTGCAGGCTTCAGTAATTGCAGCACTCGGGCTCAGTAGTTGTGGCACGCAGGCTCTAGAGCACAGGCTCAGTAGTTGTGGTGCACAGGCTTAGTTGCTCCGCGGCATGTGGGATCTTCCTGGACTGGGGCTCGAACCCGTGTCCCCTGCGTTGGCAGGCGGATTCTTAACCACTGCCCCACCAGGGAAGCCCTGATGCAGCCTTTTAAATCCTCACTAGTCTTCACATTAATCATTGTTATTTGACCTGAGTGATTATCCTAGTGAAGTTTTGAAAGCATTTGAAACAACAAAATAAGGGTGTTGCAGCGACATGACTCATTCAAGTAAATGTTAGATTTATCAGCACTAGGAGCGTTCTTCTGGGGCACGCAGCACTTGAGAGCAATGGGGACTTGTAAGAGAGCTGGGGAGAGTGTGTCGGCTTTGAAACTTTTTTTCTGTCACCTCCTTTCACTGACTGGTTCTTTTCTAATTAGAAACTGCCCGTGTATCTGACATTATTTTGTCCTGGGAGATGATGTATCTGCCGTCATCGGGTGGAACTTGGGTGGCCATGTCCCCTGGGATCCTGACCCCCAGCCCTTCCCTGACACCTTGCTGTCTTCCTGCTCCAGCCCATCCTGAGCCCCTCCATCTTGGACCACCTCATCAACAACGACCGCAAGCTGCCTCCAGAGTACAGCCTGCCCCACACCTACGTGGAGATGCAGGTGAGGGGGCCGAGCCGGGCCTGGTGGTCCAGGATGGAGAGCTAGTGGATACGGGTTAGGCTAGTTTCTGCTTCATAAGAGCCCTGGGTACCCCAGAGCTGGAGGGAGAGGGCAGCACCAAGAGTCAGACCTGGCTCAGCTCCTGGCTCTGCCTCTTGGCAAAATCGTCCCCCCTTCAAGCCTCTGTATCCGCCTGTGTAAAAAGGGGCTGATCATTGCCACCTGGCCCATTTCAGGGATGGCCTGGAAGGGAAGTGCCAGTACAGTCTGGGCCCATAGCAGGTGCTTATAGGCTCAGAGGCGCTTTTGCCCTGTGGCCCCCTCAGCTGAGTCCTGAGATCAGGCACCCCAGTCTGGGCTGAGGGGACCTTCAACTCTGTTGTGCGTTCCTGCCCCGCGCAGTCTCTCCAGATCGCGGCCTTCCTCTTCACGGTCTGCCACGTGGTGATTGTCGTCCAGGACTGGTTCACGGACCTCAGTCTGTACAGGTGAGGCGCTGTCGGGAGCGGAGCTGGGCCAGGGACGGGGGCCCCGAGACTCAGCCACTCGCCCGGCTCTCGCCGCTTCCACACGGCAGCCACAGGGACCCTCTGAAAACGTGAGCTGGAGAGGATCACTGCCACCTAGTCCTCTCTCAGCACGCATACACACTTACAACCCTCCACGGACTGTGCACATCACTCAGAGTAAACTCCAAAGTCCTCCCCATGCATGGCTAACCAGGTCCTACGTGATGTGGTCCCGGTCACCGCCCTGACCTCTCCCAGCACTTCCCTCACTCCTTCCATCAAAGGTGTGGTGGCCCCACGGCTGTCCCTCGTGGCGCTTAGGACCTCTGCACGCCTCATCCCTCGGCTGGAAACACTCTCCCCGCGGCTGCCAGGCCCCCTCCCTCATGTCCTTCACGTCCCCCTGAGGCCTCCCCGACCTGCTAACACTGCCTCTCCTGTGACTCTCCCGCTCTCACCCTGCTGTGTTCTCCTTCATTGCACGTATCACTCCCTGACAGGATGGTGTGGACCTTTTTATGGTCTTGTCTCCCTCGTTAGAATGTAAGCCCCAGTGGCTCACACAGTGCCTGGCCCAAGGTGGATATTTAACACAGGTTTGTTGAACGAATAGCATACTGAGGAACTGGTCCTCAGAGCCTCGTGGCCCATCCCCTCCAGGCGTAGGTGCCGTTCCCGCGGGACCCTGGTGGGCAGGGAAGAGAGGGAGTCAGGATCTGGCAGGAGTCCTGCCTGAAGCAGCTGGAGGTTCCAGAAATGCCCCCAGATAGGACTGGCTCCCATCCTCTTGGCCTCAGGCTCCAGGAGGTAGCTGTGGGGAGGCCAGCAGCCCTGGGCACGGGGCCCAGACAGACAGATGGAAGGAACGGGAGCTCGTGGGGAGGGGAGAGCCGAGCTGAAGGAAGCAGATGTCTCCGGAGTCAGGCAGCCCTGGGTTTGAATCCCAGTACTTGTTAGGCGAGTGGTTGCTTTTTCCACACTTCCTCATAGGCAAACGGTGTCCTGCAGATGAAGTGAGTTAAAGAATATAAAGCATTCAGCACAGTACCTGGTGTGTAGTAAGCAGTAGATTAAGTGGGAGCTTAAGGTTTGTGTTAGTAACTCTGGGGATGGGCGGGAGCTAAGGGTCTGGCCAACAGTAAAAAGCAACCTGCTGGGGGAGCCAGCTGTTTTGACCAGATCTAAGTGACTTAATTCTGAAACACCCCCTCCTACCACCATCGTCCGTTGGAATTCATTCGAAGGACAAATATATTGGACATTTACATAGGCTGCTCACTGTCCTGGGCTCTGGGGATGCAGGTGTGAACAAACAGGTAACACAGGCTGCCCTGTGGAGTTCACATTCTGATGGGGTGTGGCCTCAGGCTGGCCCATGCAGAGCCTCGGTTTTAAGCCAGAGTCTACATGTGGGCTCCCCAGAGCAGGTGTATCCCTGGAAATTGTGGATACCATATTTGTGGCCTGATTTAGGGACGGCCTGGAAGGGAGGTGCCAGCGCAATCTGGGCACATAGTAGGTGCTTATAGGCTCAGAGGCCCTTTTGCCCTGAGGTCCCCCTCAGCTGAGTCCTGAGATCAGGGACCCCAGTCTGGGCTGAGGGAACCTTCAACTCTGTTGTCCCTTCCTGCCCCCCTCAGTCACTCCAGATTGCTTTGTGTGCATGTCCGTACGAGGAGAAGGGCAATAGTTTATCAGATCCCATTAGCCCTTATCTCAGGTTTATTTTATTTACTTTTATATATACGCTTATATATTTGGAAGAATTACTTTAAAATAGCATAAACTGAAAACTTATATCCATACAAAAACCTGCACAGCTTTATTCATAATTGCCAAAACTGGGGGCAGCCAAGGTGTCCTTTGGTAGATAAACGGATAAATAAGTTGTGGTACATCCACACGATGGAATATTATTCAGTGTTAAAAAGAGATGCGCTGTCATGCCCTGGAAGACAATGGAGGAGCCTCATGGATATTATTAAGTGAAAGAAGCCAATTTGAAAAGGCTTCATACTGTATGATTCCAACTCTGACGTTCTGGAAAAGGCAAAACTATGAAGACCAGTAAAAATATCGGTGGCTGCCAGGGTTGGGAGGGGGAGGGAGGGGTGAATAAGGTGGAGCAGAAAGGATTTTTAGGGCCCTGAAACGACTCGGTGTGATACAAATGGTGGATTTATGTGGTTTTTGTCAAAACCCATAGAACATACGCCACCAGGAGAGAACCCTGATGTAAACCGTGGACTTCGGGTGGTAACGATGTGTCGATGGAAGATCATCAGGATGTGGCGAAGTGGGAAGGCTGTGGGGGGCGGGGGGGCTGGTCCATGGGAAATCTCCTTGCTTTCCACTCAGTTCTGCTACGGACTTAAAACTCCTCTAAAAAATAAAGTATTTTTCTTGATGGCATAAACTCGTTAAAAAATACATACGTGTTGACATGGGTCCGTGGATCAGTGTCTGAGAGGGTTGTCTCTGGGTTCCCTAAAACTGTGTGAGAAATATGGTGTGTATGTGGCATTTTTCTGAGTGTCGCTGTAGCTTTAATCAGATCCGTGAAGGGAGCCCCCTCCTTCCCCAGGCTGTGGGATATGGGGGGGCCGGCGGCAGAGCACCAACCTGTCACCCCAAACCCCAAGGTTCCTCCAGACAGCAGAGATGGTGAAGCCCTCCACCCCGTCCCCCAGCCATGAGTCCAGCAGCTCGTCAGGCTCCGATGAAGGCACTGAGTACTACCCCCACCTGGGTGAGAGGCGTTCTGGGGGCTGCAGTGGTGGGCAGGGGAGAGTGGGGGGCGGAAACCGGGCGTACTCTGGGGAGGGGGCGCTGGGAGGAGCACCTGTGAGGGTTGTGAGGAGGAGAGTCAAAAAGGATTAGCTGCCACTTCCTCTGAGGGTCCCCCTGGCCATCAGGGCCATGACCCCCGAGTCCAGCTCTGGCCCCTCGATCAGAATGGGAGCCCCTTGGGGGCAGTACCCTAGTCTGCCTGTTTCTGGGTCCATGGCACGGGGCTCAGGGAGTGAGTGTGGAGTCGGCCCTGGGGGCGCCATGTACCCTGGTCACCCTGCTTGGGCCCCTACACGCACATCCTTGGTCCGCTCTGTCCTTGCCCTGCTCTCTGACGCACTGCTCTTCTGCAGAGATCCGGCTCATTTATGACACCCCAGGCAGGGTCTTCCCTGCGTCCTCCACCTGGCCCAGCCCCTGGTCTTTCTGCCAGCCTCCTGATCACGTGGCCGTCTTCCTCTTCTGCCTTTTCCATCAGACTGGGGGCTTCCTGAGGGCAGAGACCAGATCTGACTCATTTCTCTGGGTCCCCAGCGCCGCCCAGCACAGGGCCTGGTACTAAAGGGAGGTTACTTATCACGTAAATACAAGCGATCTGAACTCAGGGGCAGTGCCGTCTTTGGTGTGAGAAGGGGAGCACAGCACGAGCACGGGCTGCTGCACATTCCTGTCTCCTCCCACCCGCAGTCTTCCTGCAGAACAAAGCTCGCCGGGAGGACTTCTGCCCTCGGAAGCTGCGGCAGATGCACCTGATGATTGACCAGCTCATGGCCCACTCCCACCTGCGGTACAAGGGTGAGGGTCCCCCAGCCACCCCCCAAGCTGGCCAGTGGCCTTCTGGCTCCCAATCCAGTCCCATAGCCCCGGCCCCCAGACCGGTCCTCTGACCCCAGCTTGACCACCCTGCGCGTACCTCCCCCGGCCCTGCAGCACTGTGCCTGCAGCCTCACGGGTTCTCTCCGCCAGGTACGCTGTCCATGTTACAGTGCAACGTCTTCCCTGGGCTCCCACCCGACTTCCTGGACTCCGAGGTCAATCTGTTCCTGATGCCCTTCATGGACAGCGAGGCAGAGAGTGAAACCCCCCCAAGAGCAGGTACGGTTCCGCCTCGAGGGGATCTGGTCCGTAGGGAGACACGGCCCACCTGGTGAGAGGGAGACACAGGCTGCCCTGGTCTGGGGGTGACAGGGACCCGCCCTGGTCTGGGGGGAGACTCAAGCCTGTCCTTGAGGTGCTCAGACCCTTCCGTAGGAGCATGTTTCCGAGTCACGGAAGGACAGGGGGACCTGGGCCAGGGCTGAACTCAGAGGCGCTCCTGGCAGGCCAGGATGCTGTTGACGGGGAGGAAGGGCCTCTCTCGGCAGGCTGTCCCCCTTCCCCTCCCCTCCTAACTTCTGACTTTCCAGGACCCAGTTCCAGCCCACTCTTCTCCCTGCTCCCTGGGTACCGAGGCCACCCCAGCTTCCAGTCCTTGGTGAGCAAGCTCCGGAGCCAAGTGATGTCCATGGCCCGGCCACAGCTGTCACACACGATCCTCACCGAGAAGAACTGGTAAGAGCGCTCGGCAGAGGAGGTCCAGTTTTACTAGTGGGGAGGTTTAGGCTCAGAGAAAGGAAGCGTCACGTAGCAAGGTCATGCACTGTGGTTGGGTGTCACTTGACTGCAAGGAGTAGGGCCAGTGAGCCCAGTCAAGTTTAAAGATTTATTCTGAGGCCCTGAGTGCAGAGAGCGTAGCTGCACCGGAGAGGAAAGCAGAAAGCTGTCAGGGACCACAGGAGCCGCGTTCTCCAGGCCCCTCCCTCCCCCCACTAGCCCCCTCCACTGGGAGCCTCTGCCCCTGGCTTTCTCTACCTTCCTTCACAAAGCCCTGCGCTGCTTCCCCAGCCCCGACTCTACATGGCTCTCTATGCCCAGAGCCCACAGCAGTGCTGCCACAGACCCGGGGCTGCCTCATCTCATTTCCCAGAGAAACAGAAACTTGAGAAGTAGCTGCAGCTTGGCTCCCCTGGGTCTGTCTGCAGTCGGCTGTGGAGCCGGAAGGGGCGGGGAGTGCAGACACAGCAGGAAGCCACTCGCAAGTGCAGGTCGGAGCTCTGTTTCTCTCTTTGGTCTAAACCAGGGCCCAGCGGGGAGGGGAGAATTCGGGAGGTGGGAGGGTTATGCAGCTGCTAGACATTTCTGATCATCACAAGACTCTGGAGGGATGTAGAGATAGACCCCTACCCACAAAGGCCAGCACTGAGTGCAGCGGGAAGCAGTTTGGGCCCAGAGGTGGGCGCTCGAGGGCTTCAGCTTCTCTTCCCCTGGGGGAGGTGAGGGGATCGGGCCACCTACCATCAGTGCTGGCATCTTCCCTGTGTCCCAGGCGTTACTGTTACCATCACGCGGGGGCCACAGCCAGGGCAGCTCTGACTGTTGACCTCCCCTCACAGGTTCCACTACGCTGCCCGGATCTGGGACGGGGTGAAAAAGTCCTCCGCCCTGGCAGAGTACAGCCGCCTGCTGGCCTGAGGCCAAGGGGAGGAATGTCTCGCAGAGAACCCCCTTCCGGGCCCCCAGTGGATGGCGAGGGGCACCCACGTCCTCTCCCCGCGGGGCGGAGAGCGGCAGCAGGCCTGATGGACAAGGGACCGTGACTTCCTCACCCGGAGACACGAGGTGTCCAGGGCCAGGCCCCCATCCTCAAGGGAGTGTTGTTCAGGGGGTGACTTTGAGATCCCGCCCCCAGCCTGGACAAGGTAGCCCATCATCAGCCCCCACACGGACAGGCGGTGGGAGGAGCCTGAGTGGTCACCAGGAAGCCCGGGCTCCGTGTCGGCCTCCCTCTGCAGGGACAGGAGCAGCAGGTCCCTCTGTCCTGACACCAGGCCCCTGCCTGGAAGGTGAGGCAGGGTCTGGGAGCTCTTTATTGGGGCAGATCTGGTGGCTGGAATAAAAACAGTCATGCAAGCCTGTTCTGGCGCTCCTCTCCTTCCCCCTCCCCAGCGTGCTGTCCTGGGAATCCCCCCAGTTCTGGGTCCCAGCCCTTGGGGGCAGGTTAGTCATGGCCTCCCATTGGACCCTGAATGAACTTCCCATGGGCACATCCACTGTAGGTCAGAGAGTTGTCAGGGGTGGTTAAAGACCAGTCTTTGCTACGTAGGAAGCCTCTAGAAAGGGGTATTCTATTTCCTGGGGTGATATCAAGCCTCCCATCTCTGTGTGTCATGGAGAGGAAGGTACAGGGCCCTCGTTTTCTGCTCACTTGAAGACGGTGCCTTCCCTTTGGTGAAATACCTAGTTAAATGCAATGCCTAACTCAATTCGTTAAAAAATAGAACACGTCCCTAGTTAAATACAATTAGTCAATATAGTATACTGTCACTCGGTGTCCACAAGGGGTTGGTTCCAGGACTCCCCATAGATACCGAAATCCTTGGATGCTCAAGTCCAGTATATTAAACAGCATAGTATTTGCATGTAACGTGCGCACATCCTTCCATCTACTGTAAGTCATCTTCTAGACTAGTTAAAAAACCTAATCCACCAGTCAGTGCTGTGTAAATGGTTGTAAATACAATGTAAATGGTATGTAAATAGTTGCCAGCACTTGGGAAAGTCAAGTTTTACTTTGTGGAACTTTCTGGAATTTTTTTTTTTCAAATACTTTCAATCCAAGGTTGGTTGAATCCATGGATGTGGAACCCTGGGATACAGAGGGCCAACTGTACTTCCCCTTAGTCAAAACAGGTTCTACCCTTGTTCAGATACTCATATGTTATCCTTGCACGTGATGTTACCCTTACACACGGTGGCTCCCTTCCTCTCTAAACCTCAACTGCTCTTGCTGAGAAACGGTCCCTCCCTTTCATCCAGAACCTACCCTCAATTAAATACACCATACAGTTCACTGTAGCACCTGTGCTCACCTGCTCAGTTAAATATGGTACTTCATCCTAGTTCAGGGTTTCCCAAAGGATGTCTCCAGATCGGTCTGTTCACCGCACCCGAATCCCAGACTAGTCCTGGCCCTCCAATCGTGCCACTCCAGCCTGGTTCCAGTCCGACCAGCTGATCGGCTCTGCCCACCACCCCCCAGGCCACTTTGGTCTCCCTGGCTTCCCCCTGCCCTCTGGCATACCCTGTATACAGCCCTGGTGTCCAGGTCATGGGAATCCTGGGGTCTTTTGAGAAAAAAAGCACAGCTGAAGGGGGTAGAGGGAGGGCCTACCTCACTGAAGAGGGTAGAGAGAGGGTCAGTGAAGAAAGCAGGCCAGAGAAGGTCTGGCCAGAGGTGGGGAGTCTGCAGACCCCAGGTCTGGGAGGTACGAGGCCCAGGGCAGGCTCTGGCCCTGCCACCACTGGCTGAGACCTCCCTTCCTGCCTGCTTCCTAGGCAGGAACCTCCCTTCGTGACCCCCCAGGCCCTTGAGAGCTGTTCACTGCCCTCTTACGGAAATGCTTCTGCGTCCTTTGCCACCATGTCCCAATCTGTGCAGACACCTTTCTGGTCGCTCTCTCCAGCCTGACAGCTGGCTCTTCTCTGCCTTATCAGAACTTAGCACTCCCGTGTCCCGTTCCCTCCCCCTGCTTCCCAGGGGAGTGCTGGTTGGTGTGTGGGTTCACCAGAGTAGGGAAGGTGGGGGCAACAGCAGCGAGCGCGTGAGACCCAGGGCACAGAAGCACGAGAACACACGGACGCAGTCCAGGAGAGTTGCCGCTGAGTTTCTTCCTTCCCGTGCCCCAGTGCCACCCAGCCTGGGCAAAGGTGGATCCTGCCTGCTCCCAGCCCCTCACTGCCACCTCCAGCTGGCCCAGGCTCAGGGCTGGGATCCTTGGCTGGATTTATTTGGGAGCTTGTGTTTGGGGTTGTCGAGGGAGGCCTCAACCAGCACGCTCTAGGTGTCCACGTCCAGGGAGGTGTGGAGTATCCGGTAAACAGTGGCGAAGGAGAGGCCGCAGGCGGCCAGGGAGCCCAGGATGGGCACGTTGAGGGGCTCCTGGCTGAACGCCGAGGCATCCCCGGAGGCCTGGCCCAGCAGTTCCGCCACCAGCACCTCGGTGATCTTGGTCTTCGGGCCCTGTAGCGCCTCCAGGATCTTGTGCAGGGGCCGGCCCGTCTGCTCCGCCAGCCTGACGAGGGAGCCCTCGTCCAAGCTGAAGCTGCGGCGGTAGCCCTCCAGGGAGCGGGCGAGGGTGTGTGTACAGGTCGCAGGCCACTTCCGGCACGCCCGGCACGGGACTCGGGTTGGCCCCGCAGGCCACCATGGCCACCAGCCAGATGTGCTGCCGTAGCGAGGCCGCCTTCCGCTCCAGCATGGGCTTGGAGACGTTGGGCAGGGCCACCAGGAACGTGTGCCGCTTGTGGCTCTCTAGGCCTCTCACCATCGACTCCTCCAGCAGGCGGAAGGCGTACTTGCCCGACTCAAACATGGACAGCAGGAAGACCTTGGGGTCCTTGAGGCCCTCCGCTGCAGGAGACAAAAGCGCTTTCGGTGGGTTTCCGCGCCGAGCAGACCCAGCTGTCCTGAGAGCTGCCCGGGTGCAAGCTGGGTCTACACAGCATGTGGCTTAAGACTGTCAGCCCTGGAGCTAGGCTGCCTGAGTTCAGATCCCAGCCTCGCTCCCTATGCCCTGTGTGGCATCAGGCTAGTTACCAGACCTCTCTGGGCTCTCCTGTACTTATCTGTAAAACCAAGGGATGATTGTAACCTACCTCCTAGGGATGGCATGGTGGTGAACTGAGCTGGTGAAAGTGGTGCGTGGCCTCTGGTGAGCCCTCAAGAAACATTAGCTGCCGGCCGCGACGCGTCGCCAGCATCCGCATGGGCGTGGGCGGATAGCATTTGCACTGTTCTAACTTGGCCAATACATAAGCCAGTACCTACCCTTTTTTTTCCTTAATGCAAGTGACTGGTCTCCATCACAGGTGACTGAAGTGGCAGCCGTAAGCAGCATTTCACCATGGGGGCCGTGTGACCCTGGGCGACCCCTCACCCCACTGTGGGCCTCGGTGGGAAGATGCAGGGGAAGGGGGAGGCAAGCCCTCAAGAATCCAGCCCCCCCAAAAATAAATAAAAACTAAAAATTAAAAAAATAAGTAAGGAAATAGATAGGAATTTCCTGGCAGTCCTGCGGTTAGGACTCTTGTGCTTTCACTGCCGAGGGCCCGGGTTCGATTCCTGGTTGGGGAATTAAGATCCTGCAAGACGCTGGGCCAAAAAAAAAGAGAATCCAGCCCTCCAGAGCCCGCCCCTCACCCTCCAGCCTCTGCACACAGTCGTCCCGGATCGGGATGAGCACCCTCTCCTCCGAGAAGGGGCCGGGGCGGCGGCTGCACGAGGCGGCGATGTCCACACCCACCTTGGAGTGCACGCAGTAGAAGCGCTTGCCCCGCCGCCCCGGATCTCAAGGGCCAGCTGGGCATGGTCGGCGGCGAAGCTCTCCAACGTAATGATGAGGAAGAAGTCGTACCAGCCCAGCAGCACCCTCTGGAGGTATTTGTCAGCCCGGAAGGCGTGTGCGCCTATGCCTGGCAGGTCCCAGATGACGATGTTGGGGTACTTGGGGTGCAGGTACGGTGTGGAGTCCACGGTCATTTCCACCACGCCCGTGCAGGCCGAGGTGGGGTCCTTGTCCCCCAGCCCCCGGATGGTGTTGACAAAGGTTGACTTGCCTGAGCCCATTCCCCCAGTAACACCAATGTCCAGCCTGACGTTCTCCAGAGGATGAAGCGTAGATTGTAACTTGGCGGCTACTGCTGGCAGGTCCCCCGCCTCAAAGGCCTCCTTCAGAGCCCTGGTGTCTTTTGAGAGCTCCAGTATCTTGGACTGGCTGAGGCATGATTGGAAGACTTCGCTTGCCATGGGCTGCCTGACCCCCAGCTCTCCACCTTCAGGACTTGACGACCTTGGACAGGACCGGTAAGGGAGTATTTTCACTGAGTTGCCCTGTCTTCTCTACATCCCTCAGCTTGCCTGAAGTATTTGCGGCATCACCAGTAATAGCACTGAGAGTGTTACAAGATGCCAGGCCTGGTGCTAAGTGCTTTATTTAAGTTCACATTTATTCATCACCACCAGCTTCTCCTCCTGGAGTATCTCATCAAATCCTCAAAACAGCCAGAAAAGGAGATTCCCTCCCTTCCTATCCACATTTGGCATTGAGACGATAGATCACTTGCCCAAGGCCTCCAGCGAATTCCTGGGGATACTGGGAATGGGGCTGAGGTCTTTTGGTCCTGGAATTCAAAGTCTTACATTTGGGGGGGGGGGGTGCATTTACCATGCACCAGGCACTGGAATCATCCATAAAGGGCAGTGATTAAGAGCTGGAATCTTCATCATTGCTGGTAATCATAGATCAGGTTTATTTGATGTTTACTCTGGGCCAGCCACTGTTCTAAACATATACATGATTTCATCAAGTGCCCATTCTACAGAGCAAAAAACTGAGGCTCAGGGAGATAAAGGTCACTTGCTAAATGTCTTACAGCCTGCACCAGAACCAGGATATGGGCCAGCTCCCTCTGATCCTTTTGCCATACAAACCCCCCCAAATCTTTGCACAGCTAAGCCCCCACTATGTGCCAAGACCTCTTTGGGTGCTGCATTTCCAGCACTAGCAGAAGAGACGGGTCTAGTGCATTTGTGGAAACATTACTCACCCTCGCTGCCTGGCTCCTGAGTACGTGCATGTGCTCGGGAACCACAGGGCACACCTAGGCAAGCCCCGTCCTGCCTCTAGGCCTCCGAGGCCTCACCGGTGTGATGGACGGGGCAGCCACGTTTAAATCCTGGGATTGCGTGACTGCGTCTAATCCCAGCCGTGCCAGGGACTTGCGGGGTGACACGGGGCAAGCCATATCCCCTCTGGAGCCTTTGTTTTCCCCTCTGTGGAGGGGGGGGGGTGGTGTCAGTTTCCTCACCTGTGGAGTAGAGAGATGACTCCTTAGAGCCCTCCCAGCTCTGCTGTTTTAGGAAGACTCAGGGTCTTACTGCTGGCGAGGTTCAGGAAGAGGCCAGCTTGGGAAAGGTTTGGAACATCGGGCTGAGCTTGATCTTTATCTGTGGGTAGCCATGGAACGGTTTTGAGCAGGGAAGGGAGGGGTCTGAGGTGGACATTAGAAAGAGCCCTCCTGGGAATACCCTGACGGTCCCGTGGTTAGGACTCCGCGCTTTCACTGCCGAGGGCCTGGGTTCGATCCCTGGTTGGGGAACTGAGATCCTGCAAGCCATGTGGTGTGGCCAATAAATAAATAAATAATAAAAATAATTTTAAAACGAGCCCTCCGTGGCCTTACGGTGCATGAGACTGGGGCCTGGGAGACAAGGTCAGGGGCTGGGGCAGGACCTAGGTGGGGAGGGGGAGGTCTCAGCTGGAACAGGGGCTGGGGGTTGAGATGGGAGGTGGGAAAGGGAAAGATGGAGGCAGAAGGGACAGGACGAGGCCACCAGTTGGAAGCAGGAGACAAAAGTCACCCAGGCTGTCTCTCTTAACCTTAGGCCCAGTGTGGTGAGAGCACGCCTGACCTTTCCATCCCAGCCACTTGGGGTCGGTGAGTCCTGTGCTTAGGATGATGTCTGAGGGTCCACAGGTATAGGGATGTGGGCTGTGTTTTTGAGAATGGATTTGGAAGGGACCTTCTTTCTTGTGCATCTAGGGGGTCTGGGATATCCCTACCATGGTCCCTCGCACCTCCTTTGGTGCCGAAAGGTCCACATGAACCCCAAGTAGTCCTTGCAGAGCCAATGGGAGGCCTTCTGGGAAGAGGGGAATCTTTTGCAAAGCACAGAGCTCTTCAGCAAAGAAAATTGGCACCGCCTTTAAACCTCCAGGTAAAAGTGGACCCTCTTAGTCTGTTTCCCGGAGTCAGGGGTAATTTGAGGCCCCCAGATGAGGCTAGAACCATCACCAGGTCCTGGAACACCCTCAGCGAGTATTAGTGAGGCCACCTTCACAGCACCAGAGCTGCCTTCTGAATTCCTGGAAACTTGCCCTTCTCTGCACCTAAATCCCACCTTTCCCTGACCCTCATCCAAGCCCACAGATGCTCTTGGGGCAACCCCTGTCCTGTCCAAGCCCCCCAGTCTGGTGGTTCGTTTTTAAACATGCATGACCCTTGACTCGGCATGTGAGTTTTGGCTTGAGCAGATAAGGGTGTCAGATTCACTTCTGCATCCAGCCAAAGAGCCAAGCACAGAGCCAGAGGATGTGCCAACCAGTTGGGTTCCCAGGGTCTCCTGGGCCAGGCTAATACCGTCATTCAGTGTGGTACACACCCTCTGTCGTTCAAAGCCTCGCGCAGAAATCCCAACAGGTGCCCTCACTGTCAGACCCGTGGCCTTTCAGCACCATCCCCAACATCTGCGCCCAGCCACTCAGCCACGCACACACAGACCCGGAACCCCAGTCTCAGCCAACTATTCACGATCTTAGACCACAGCATCCAAATCACAGAGGCTTACCAAGATTCCTCCCAATCACGGATACACCAGCAAGCTCACCGCCACACACATCCTCACGCGGACCCACTCACCATCTTTCTGAAACGAGACTCGTTCTAGGTGGCCGGTTGTGCCCCTGCCTCTTCTCTCCTTGCATGCTCACAGAATTGCCCACCTGCCCTCTCACCACCTCCACTCTCATTCTGTTTCCCCACGTTCCCCACAGTTCCCCATGGCCACCTGGCCTCCCCTCTCCCTGCCACCCACCCCCACCATCACTCACAGGCAGCAGGGCTGGCCCAGGATGTCCCGTCTCCCCCTCCTCTGTTTAACCCAGTTGCTTGGGACTCTGGGGTTCTCAGAAAGGGACATGAGATTGCAGGCCCCAGTGCCCGCTCAGTCACCCACCCAAGTTGACAGTGGGCTCCTGTCTTGGATCCAGGCCGGGCTGTCCTGTCGCCCCCAAATCCCTTATGGTCACTTGGGGACCAGGGAGAGAGAGACTATTAAAGAGCCCTGACCCCCCCGTCCATACCTTGAACCTCTCCCTCCCAAGGTCAATTCCTATCCCAGGTTTGGGACTTGGACTTGGGCCCACCTGCTACCCTCAGCCCTCCACACCCCGCCCCTCAGCAGCTGCAGCTCTCATTTTCACCACATCAGCCTCTTTTGTTTGTTTGGTCGGTTTTGATAAGGCTTGGTTTGTGGGTGAGGCAGGGGGTTGGGGGCTGCACTTCCATTTGTCTTCCGACAAATCTCGCTTCTTCCAGCTGTCGAGAATGTACTTGAGGAGGAGGCCGAGCTTCTGGCAGGTCGAGAGCGGGCCTTCCTCGCCGCTCCCCTCCCCGGATCCCCGCTTTTCCACGCCGTTGTCACCAGCCACCTGCAGGCTGACCTCAGGCTGGGACCCCGCCTCCTCCAAGGCCTTGATGCGGACCTGCTGGGCATCCTCGGCCATCTCGTTGAGGCAGCCCCGGAGCATGGTGTAGACGGTGCCAAAGCTGATGCCCCCCCCGGCCACCAGCGTTCTGAACAGGGGAATGCCCTTCTCAGAGGCCCGGGCTACCCGCATGGCACCGTCGGACGACTGGGAGTAGAGCCGCAGGACAGTCTCGGGCGAGACCTCGTTGGCCAGCGGGGAGAGGATGACCGAGCGCAGGTCGCCTGCCTGTTTGCCCACCTGCTCGGCCAGCTTGGCGAGCGAGTCGTCGTCCAGGCCGAAGCCGCGGTGGTAGCCGCGCAGCGAGCGCATGAGCAGCGCATCGTCGTAGGCAGCCGCCGGCCGGGGCCCGGGCAGAGCCTGGATGACGCCCAACACCAGGGCCGTCTTGAGCACCTGCTCCTGGAGCATATGTCCTTCTTCTTCCGCAGGGCCTCCAGCGAGATGTCGGGCAGCGACAGCAGGCCGGCGTGGCGACGGGGGCGGGCAGATCGTGCTCCCAGGTGGACACGAGCAGCGGGAAGTCGTAGCGCGCGGGCGAGAGGTTGGACACGGGGAAGACGCGCGGGTCGTTCACGCCGGCCGCACGCAGCCGCTCGGCGCCGTGCTCGCGCATCTCCTGCAGGACCGCCGCCTCGCTGAAGCCCGAGGGTCGCTGGGTGCGCGTGGCCGCCAGGTCCTCGCCCACCTCGGTGCGCACGAAGTAGAACTGTTTGCCCCGGCGCAGGATCTCGGAGGCCAGGCGGGTCTCCACGGCGCCGCAGCGGCGGGGGCAGACCAGCAGGAAGAAATCATTGCGGCCGAAGTCCACCTGCTTCAGGTACTTGTCGGCCGGGCAGCCTGGAGAGCCGGCCCCCGGCAGGTCCCACAGGGTCACGTCTGGAAACTGCGGGTGCGGGTAGGGCGAGGGCATTGTGACTTGCCGGCCCCGGACTCGCCTGTGACGCCCACCTCCAGCCGGGTGCTCTCGGAAGAGGCCAGCAGCTTCCGGAGGCAGGAGGCCGCCTGGGGGATGTCGCCCGACTCGAAGGCGGTGCGCAGGGCCTCCAGCTCTTCCTTGGCCGTGAGGATGGTGTTCTCCTCCTCCCCGGGCACCGCGGGCAACTTCGCAGTAGCCATGGTGACCGGCGATTCAGAGGGCGCGGGGGCTGGGGGAGAGTCTCGGACGGACGCGTAATCCTCAGCGTCTGCGGGGGAGCGGGGAGAAGGGAGCCGTTCACGCCTCCCGGGCCTTGGCGTGGGGCAGGGAGAGAGACACACCGAGGATATAAAGGGAGTCCCTCTGGAGCCCCGCAGCCCTCTCCTTCTCAAAAACCCGGGGTACGTTTTGGACACGAGGTAGGGGCCTTTGGAGTTTGGTACGCCCAGGTTCCCATCCCATCTCTGCCAGTAACTTGCTGTGTGACCTGGGGCAAAACGAGGCACCTCTCTGAGCCTGTTTGCTTCTCCGCTTAATGGGTGTAATAACTGACCTGCCTACTGAGGCGCTGAAGAGTCTTTGGGATAACCTAGGAACTCGGACCGTTTTATGGGCAGCTTGAGACCCATGCAGTCACATGGGGCCCCACGCTTAAAAGGCCCAGCTCTTTGCTTAATACTCTGCTGACACTGACGAAAATTGTAACTATTTGAGGCAGGGGCCCTGCATTTTCATTTTGCACTGGGCCCCGAAACTTACTTAACCAGATCTGCAACGGAAGGGGCTTCAGCCCAGCTCCTGCCGACCAGGCAAAGAGAGCAGCTGCTCTCCTGCTGCTTCTACTGTGATCGGAAGCAGCGTGAAGCGACGGCCAAGGGGACCCAGACCCTGGAGCCACACTGCCTGGGATCCAATCCGGGCCCTACCACATACTGGCTGAGAGATTTGGGGCAAGTTCCTTAGCTCTGCCTCACGTTCCTCATCTTACACGTGAGGATCATAACGACCATAATAGCAAACCACCTCCTAGGCCTGTTGAAAATGAAATGAGTTCATACATATAAAGCCCTTAAAATAGTGCCCGGAGAATTCCCTAGTGGTCCAGTGGTTAGGACTACGAGCGTCCACTGCAGGGGGCCAGGGTTCGATCCCTGGTCGGGGAACTAAGATTCCGAAAGCCCTGAGGTGTGGCCAAAACTAATAATAAAACAAAACAGTGCCCGACCCAGAGCAGGTGGTCTGCGTTATCAGCATCGTCGTCACTGTCTGATCATTATTAATATTCTGAGCTGTGTGACGTCCCTGCCCTCTCTGAGCCTCACCTGCAGCATCTGCACCCTGGAAGATAACCTTGCCCACCTCACAGGGCTGCTGTGACCATCGTGAGCCCCATCATCCGTCTTTCTCTAGGCCATCTTTGAAGACATTCTTGGGTGCAGCCGGGCGTGGGGGGTGGCGCCCCCCCACACTGGGCGTCTCGTTAAACACCCAGCCCTGTTTGGCAGGCCTTGCTAGGCCAAGTCCCCTCCCACCTCCCAGAGCCCGTCGTGATGGTCTTTCCTGTGATCCCATCCTCCTCACCCTGGAGCTTCCCTGGCCTCCCTCTTCCCAGTCACACGCTCTTCTTGTCCATCGCCTCTAAAATACACTTCCTCACTGGCTAAGACTCTTCAGAGAACCCTGGGAGAGACGCTCAGGTCAGGGGTCACCATCCCCATCGGATGGAGACCAACTGAGGCTCAGACTAGACAAGGGCTGTCCCTGCTCAGAGGCACAGCCGGCACTCAAACCCAGGTCCCTCTGAAGAGCTGCTCTCCCTTCGACCACACGTCTTTGCCTCCCCCTTCTCTCCTCGGCTGCCCCTGTCCCCAGCCGCACCCAACCTCTTACAGAAGACCGTCCTTACTCCACTGTTCCCGCCAGGTGTGATCCCCCAGCCCAGGTGGGGGCATTTCCCCCAGGCTATACCCAGTCCGTCCTGTGTCCTGTCCCCTTGACCCATCCCAGGGCATGGCCTGGGTACAGGAGAGGGGGATCCTGGGACAGGTCCCAATGCAAGGGGCGGACAGGCCAGTGGCCACTGGGGTGGGCTTAGGGTTGAAGGAGCTGGGACTGGGATTGGACGGGGCCCAGCTGGAGAGCCCTGCCCCTGGGGGACTCACCTGCCCTGCAGGTTCTCTCTCCCCTCTCACCCTCCCCGCTGGTGGGGCCTCCCCCCTTGTTAGCACAAGGTCAGGGCCTGTCGCTAGGACCCATGATAATGGCAAACCGCAGCTTATTGGTCAGCCAGCCCTGGTACAATAATATGAGGGTGATGTCAGCAGGTGGGGTCCCATGGTGGGCCCGGGACCCCACCCCCCCCCCAGCTGCTCATGGGGCCACCACACCACCACACAAACACAGAGACCAAGAGATGAAAAAATATTCTCGGAAGTTCCCAGACAGCAAACACACAGACTAAGGTTCCTCCCCAGAATCCACAGCCACGCAACCCTGGCCCGAAAGGGAAAGGAAAGACACAGACCCTCAAATACAGAGTCATTACAGGAAAGCCAAACGCAGGCAAACGTACAGATATAACAGCCACGCAAGCAACACACATTCAGGCACACACAGACTTGCAGACCAGAAGAGACACAATTACACACGCAGACAATATATACAGATGGCATCTCCTGAAACCCACCACATCCATTCATTCTGCTCCAGCTCCTAATCCGTGTGACCAGCCATGATCCGGGGCCCCAGAAGTACATCAGGTTAGGCTTGGCCCTTGGAGGCTCCAGGTTGGAGGAAAGGGGGATGGTAGCAGCCCAGGGTGACTGTGGGCCAAGACAGCTGCCGGGCACCTGCACGAATGCATCTAGTGCAGGCTGGCACGCTGCCAGGGGCACTTCTCCCAGCTCCTGAGAGCGCCAGCCAGAGAGAGGCTGAACCCATGCCTGTCTGCCAAGTCTCCTCTTCTCTCTTCATTCATCAAACATTCAGCCCCTCTCCAGGCCCCGTCCTGGGCTAGGTGCTGGGAACGCAGCAGTGACCAAGACAGCCCCGGGCTCTGTCCCCACAGGACTCATAGTTCAGTGGCGGAGTCAGATCCATCCCCAGACAGTGATGGCCCAGACGGGGCCAGACTGGGATGGGGGACCCCAGAGGACTGTGGGAGTACCAAGGGGCCACCTGACCCAGCTCAGGATTCAAGGAGGGCTTCCTGGAGGAAGAGGCATCTGAGCTGAGATCTGAAGGATGAGTAGGAGTGAGCCAGATCGCCTGCTAGGGAGTTGCATCCAGGCTAAGGAACCAACCTATGCAAAGACCCTAAGCTGAGAGGGAGCTCTCATTTGCCCAGTAATTCACTCAGTTATTTGGCCATTCCACAAACATTTGTTTAGACCTGACCAGTCCCTGTGCTGGTCCAGAGATGTGACTCACACTCATCCCTGCTCCTACCCACCTCCCGGGCTGGTGGGTGCGCTGACTTGCTCACGCGCTAAGGCTGAGTGTTCACTTACTGGCATTTATGATGCGCCAGGTGTGTGTGAAACCCGTCAGATGGAGTAACTCATTTAACCTGGTCTAGAATTCTGTTCTCCCACCTGAAAAAAAAAGAATATATGTATATATATATATGTATAACTGAGCCACTTTGCTGTACAGCAGAAATTAATGCAACATTGTAAATCAACTATACTTCAATTAAAATTTTTTTAAAAACAAACAAAAATGAACAAAACAACTTTATTGCTAAAAACTGCTAACCATCAAAAAAAAAAAAAAGAAAGAAAAGGCAGCTCCATGATCACACCCAGGCAGTGCCAGCTACATCACAATGGCTACCTGGCTGTAAAGCGCCATCAACTGTGACTCTTCCTGATTTCAGAATTGCTAAAATGCAGGGGGGATGAAAGGGGTGCATCTTAGAATCGCTGAAGGTGTTTCCTGAGTGTTCATGCTGCGTCTGCCAGTCTGGGAACACAGCAGTGACGCAGACGGTATTCCCCACAGGGAGGAAGTTTGCGCAATATATGTTTACTATGGGCCAAGGCCCATTGGTTGATGTTCGGGACCCAGCAGTGGCCAAGACAGCCCCCGTCCTGTCCCCACCGGACTCAGAGTCCCGTGGGGGACACAGACCCGCCCCCTGACCGTGACAACCCACAGTGGGTGAGGTGGGGATGGAGTGGCCCAGAGGGTTGCGAGAGCCAGGTGATGCCTGACCCAGCAGTGTGTTGAGATGCCAAGTCAGCGAAGGGTTTTTGGAGAAAGTTACTCACTCAGCACACGTTTTCTGAACACCTGCTGTGTGCCAGGCCCCGTGCTGGTCAAGGCTGGAGATACAGCCAGGACTTAGATGGTCCCTGGTCCTTCCTTCCTGAAGCTCCCGGTCCTCTGCCTCCTCTTCCTCCTCCCATTTCTCCTTCCCACTTATCATCCTCCATTCCTCTTTGTCCTTTCTCCATGTGTCTCTGAAAAATCCTAAAACACCGCCTTAGAAATATCTACACATTATGACCTTCACCTTCCTGCTATTTGCCATCATCCTGGGGAAACCTGAAGCTTGTCCCCAGGGGTTCATTCATTCATTCATTCAAATACGTATTGGCCGCCTTCTGGATCTGGACACAGTTCTGGGCACTGACACACTGGTGAACAAGACACAGATGGCCTTTGCCCTCATGGACCTTATATTTTTGGAAAGATATAGGTAATAAATAAAAATAAGGTAGTGTCCGATAGTGATAAGAAAAAAGAAGAACAAGATAGCAAGGGTACGGGATGGGGTGGAGGGTTGGTAGATCACCTGTAACTATGGCTGCCAACAATTTCTCCCATCTCCTTAGACACATGCCACTCTTCCCATCAAGAAGGGGAGTCTCTGTCCTTTCCAGGATCTGAGCTGGCCTTATGACTTGCTTTGATCAACAGAATGTAGCAGAAATGACATTCTGGGATTTCTAGGCTCAGGCTTTAAGAGGGAAGCTTCTGCTTTCTCCTTCTCAGAGCCCTGAGCTACCATACAGAGGTCCTGCTACCCTGCTGTAGAGACCCCATGGAGAAACAGAGACCACATGGAGATGAGCCTGAAGCCATCTAGGACATTCCAGCCCCAGCTGAGCTCCAGCTGAATGCACAGGAGTGACCCACAGGAGTGACCCTAGCCAATACCATGTGGAAGTAAAAGAACCATCCAGCTGAGCCCAGCCAACCCTCAGACTTGTGAGAAATATTAAATCATTGTTTTACGCCACTAAATATCCAAATGATTTGGGAGAGAGAGTGTGCTATTGTTGATAGAGTGGTCTGGGAAGTCCCATCTAAAAAGGTAACATTCTTCTATCTTAATAAAGTAAGGAAACAAGCCATGTAGACATTAGGAGGAAGAGCATTCCAGGCAGAGGGCATGGACGTGCAAAGGTCCTGAGGCAGAAGTGAGCGTGGTGTGTCTGGGGAGAATCATGGTGGCTGGTGTGGCTGGAGCAGAGTGACAAGGGAGGGAGCTCTAGGAGATGAGGTCTGAGAGGTGATCAGGGTCCAGATCTCATACTAGGTGGTGAGGATTTATATACCTTTTACCTGTGGGGGAATCCAAGGCTTTTGGGGGGATGTCAAGAGGGGGCCAGAAATGAGGTGGGGGATCCTTCTGCACTCAGTGACACAGTTTGGTCAGAACTAGTCAGGACTAGGGTCAATAAGCTGGCATTGGGTGCAAAATTTAAGGGGGTGCCAAAAAACTCAGTTATCAAGATAAATGATATTTTACTGCAATACTTTTTTAAAAAAATTTATTAATTTTTCATAAATTTATTTATTTATTTTTGGCTGCGTTGGGTCTTCATTGCTGCGCACAGGCTTTCTCTCATTGCAGCAAGCGGGGACTACTCTTCGTTGCGGTGCACGGGCTTCTCATTGCGGTGGTTTCTCTTGTTGCGGAGCATGGGCTCTAGGCACATGGGCTTCAGTAGTTGTGGCACGTGGGCTCAGTAGTTGTGGCTCGTGAGCTCTAGAGTGCAGGCTCAGTAGTTGTGGTGCACGGGCTTAGTTGCTCCGCGGCATGTGGGATCTTCCCAGACCAGGGCTCGAACCCATGTCCCCTGCATTGGCAGGCAGATTCTTAACCGCTGTGCCACCAGGGAATCCCTCTTCACAGCTTCTTGACTCCAATTTTGAGTTAGTTTTCCTTAACACATTTTCACATTTCCTCCTTTTGATCAAGATCTTTCTCTGAAAGCACAGCTGATCAAAAGTTCGGTCATCTGTTCCTTATTAGAATAATTTTTGTCCTTCGGTACCAGGAAGGACCTTTCCTGGGTGTCATGTCCAACATCAGAGGGAAAGTGCATATTGATCAGAAACCACTTGAGGCCACATTTGAGTAACAAGGAAGGTAGAAGGGGTGACTCTCAGGCATTCTCACTCTAAAAGATCATACCTAAGCTTATAAGCATTAAAATTCACTGCAAAGCATTGAGCCAACATTGTTCTATTTGGTGCATTGTTTCTGCAGAGGTTTGACAGGCAACAGATATAAAGTTTAAAAATAATTATGCAAAGCAGAATTTAAAGTAGTATGACAAATCCAGTTTGTATAATCATCCTGAACCATGAACCCAGACCTGAGGGTAGTCAACTGAACAATTAAAGGACCATGGACAGTCAGGTGAAATTTGTAGTAACCAATGCACTTGTTCCCTGATCTTGTGTAATTGAGTTTCTACTTCTCCAGAGACATTTATCCATGTGAAAAAGGTACTTGCTATTTCATAGATGCCTCTTTCTTCAGCAGGAAGGTAATCAAGGGCTATGTGATTGTCCAAAACTATTTTAGTTAACAAGTCAAGTAATGGTTGTTGGGCTGCTATTACTTTGGCTGTGGAATTGGCCAGTTTTCCTAATGTTAGGGAGACATTTCTGATCATATGTTTATTGGCACTAAGTCCAACTCAAGGGAGAAAGTCTCTCCCTATGGAGGCAACCCCAGAGGCATGTATGTCTCCAAGTTGTTCACGCCTGAATCTGTGGCTCAGGACTGAAAAGGTGACAGCCACGGAGGCCAGTAAAATTTTAATGGTCTCTAGACCAAACAGGGAGTTTTATTCTTGTTATTCTTTCCTTATGTCCATTTCTTTACACAGAGCCTGGACAAAAAGTTCCCCATGTTTGGGTTTAACAAGAGAAAGGGAAATGGACCAGGGGGTCTCTAGAATCACGGACAGATCAGAGTTTTTGATGACAAATCCAGCAGTCTGAAAAGTTATCCCCCTTAACAATGGCCTGAGAGAAATGGATGATGGCATTATCTTTCCAGACCAATGCCAGAGTAAAGGAAAGAAAGGGAAGAAGAATGGAAGTGTTTTATATTTAGCTAAAGTAAGAAGTCTTTATCCGGCATCTTGGGAGGAAGCAGTCTACCTCAATGTCAGCTACATCTCTTCCTAGGCAATTTGATTTGGAGGTCTCTGGCACTTGTACAAGACTGGATGCCAGGCAGAGCCTTTTTCAGCTGTGAGATGTATATCCAAGTATCAAGTCCCTGAAGTTTGGCTGCCATCCAGGTAATGAGGAAGATATGGTTAGTCTCTTCCAAGGAGACCCAAGGGCAGTCTTTGTTCTTACTGACTGAAACATTAGTTTGGAGATTCATAGCCAGATATTTGAGGAAACTAGAAGAATTCAGGATCCAGTCCGGTTTACAGGTATATAACAAAATCTCAGAGACTATTAACAGGATTGAAATATAGACAAATTTCTCTCTCTACAATTGCCCCCATTTTAATCAAAGATACACAGTAAAACTAAATTTATTTGCATTAAATTTGGCCTGATTATAAATGCAGCAAGAACAGTGATTGACCATATAATCTCTTTTTAAGACTGCTTTGTTGGAACTTTTTATAAGGAATCTCAGATTAAATGCTAAAAACCCCTCAAGTCCAGGAAGTCAAGCCAAAGTTAAGGCAGTTCCTTAAAGCTGTTTGGTCATATTTGAGTCTATGCATATCTCTCTTGAATATAATATTCCAGTCAACACCTTGGTAATACAGCCGGTGTTTCTAATTGTCCTGTTACAAGGAGAACAGATTTTTATTGAACTTATGTAAATAGGTAACTATATTGCCACAAAAATAATATGCAAGAATTTCCAAATTTTGGAAGGATCAGGTAGGAAGAGAAAGTAAATGTTTCATTTTTGTTTACAAAGGTGTACTTTGCCAAATTGCTATAAGTCATAGATAACTTAAGACAAAAGGTTTCGGACTTCCCTGGTGGCTCAGTGGCTAAGACTCTGTGCTCCCAATGCAGGGGGCCCGGGTTCGATCCCTGGTTAGGGAATAAGGTCCCACATGCTGCAAATAAGAGTTCGCATGGCAACTAAAAGATTCCACGTGCCGCAACTAAGACCCGGCGCACTCCCCTGGTGGCGCAGTTGTTAAGAATCAGCCTGCTAATGCAGGGGTTATGGGTTCGATCCCTGGTCCAGGAGGATCCCACATGCCACGGAGCAACTAAGCCCGTGCACCACAACTACTGAGCCTGTGCTCTAGAGCCCATGAGCCACAACTACTGAGCCTGTGTGCCACAACTATTGAAGCCCATGTGCTTAGAGCCCATGCTCTGCAACAAGAGAAGCCACCGCAATGAGAAGCCTGCGCACCACAACGAAGAGTAGCCCCTGCTCTCCACAACTAGAGAAAAGCCCATGTGCAGCAATGAAGACCCAACACAGCCAAAAAAAATACAATTAAAAAAAAAAAAAAAGACCCAGCGCTGACTAATAAATAAATAAATAAAAATAAATATTTTGAAAAAGACAAAAAGTTTCCTTAAATATGAAAAAACAGGGACTTCCCTGGTGATCCAGTGATTAAGACTGTGCTCCCAGTGCAAGGGCCCGTTTAATCCCTGGTCAGGGAACTAGATCCCACATGCCACAACTAAGACCTGACGCAGCCAAATAAATTAATTAATTAACAAAAGCACACAAAATATTTCCTTTCTAGGCATATTGCTTAAAAAGTAAGGAAAAACCTTTTACAAGCTCCTCTCAGAAGCAGACCAATAGTAGAAGCAAATTTTGTCATTTTAGCAGATGAAAGAAAGTTAAGTTCCAGTTTTACACATAAGTACACTATTGATATTAAAGCTTATTTTTTTAAAAAAAACCTTTATAGCAAAATTTTTCAATCTTATCCAGCTGATCACACCATAAAATTCCTTTCCCAAGATTCCTTTTCCATGAATCTTCTACAAATATCTATGTTCATTTTAGTTTCTTTCCCTTTCCAAAATAACCAGGTTTACTTTAGGACAAAATCACTTTCATCTTCCTCAACAAAAATGCATCTCCATACCTCACACCCTTTCTAATACAATAACAACAAAAATAAACCCCATATAAAAAAACCCCATATCCTAGTTTTCTTGCATACTGAGTTATTTCTCTTATTATTTCCAGTAGCTTTAATTGCATATATTAATTAGAATTCTTAACCCTTAGAAACCTTAATTTTTAGTGAAAATAAAAGAGTAAACAATTATGAACTGTTTCTTCTAATTAGCATTCTGTGGCTTGGCAAATTTACAAATACTTTTTATAATTTCTAGAAACGAACTTTCTCATAGAAAATTTTCTCAGTGTGGCATAAAACATGTTTACTAATAAACCCAAATGTCTAAAGGAAGCTCAAAATGGATAAACCTATGTTCAATATTTAATGTTTCACGGACCTCCCTGGTGGTGCAGTGGTAAGGAATCGCCTTACAATGCAGGGGACGCGGGTTCAATCCCTGGTCAGGGAACTAGGATCCCACATGCTGCGGGGCAACTAAGCCCGTGCGCCACAACTACTGAGCTCAACGCACCTCAACTAGAGAGCCTGTGTGCCGCAAACTACAGAGCCCACGCGTTCTGGAGCCTGCGTGCCACAACTAGAGAGAAGCCTGCACCCACAACAAAAGATCCCGCATGCCTCAACAAAGATCCTGCGTGCCGCAACTAAGACCTGACAGAGCCAAAAATAAATTAAATAAATAATAAATAAATCTTTTTAAAAATATTTAATGTTTCAGTGTTTTATCTATTTGGAGACGATTTGAATATTCAATGAATTCAACTTAACTCATTATTTAACTGAACTTCCAAAACTAAGGTTCCAGGTTACAAAAGATTTGGGGAAACTATTTTTTAAATTCACCTAAAGACTTTTTATCCTACTTACATCTATTTAATTTACTCATTTTTAACAACAATGTTTAGATTACTTATGAAAATTTCATCATACCAAGTTATTTTTCTTGCTGACAAATGTTATAATATGAACTTATTTGACTAATAAGCCCAGGTAGAATAAAAGTTGTATGTTTGCATTACATTCCATGTTTATAACTCTAAGACATGTCCAGTTTAATCAAATTATTTTAACCGAACAATATTGTCCCATATCACATGAACCTGAAAAGCATTTTGGTGAAGTTCTACTACATTTCTTGAAATTTTATGAATACTTAATTTACACAAGCACTTTATTTTCTTTAAGCCAATTAAATCGAACTCTTTTACACATTAATTTTATTGATTTATTTATTTTTATTTTTGGCTGCCTTGGGTCTTTGTTGCTGCATGCGGGCTTTCTCTAGTTGCGGCGAGAGGGGGGCTACTCTTCGTTGTGGTGAGCAGGCTTCTCATTGTGGTGGCTTCTCTTGTTGTGGAGCACGGGTTCTAGGAGCGCAGGCTTCAGTAGTTGTGGCACACGGGCTCAGTAGTTGTAGCTCATGGGCTCTAGAGCGCAGGCTCAAGAGCTGTGGCACACAGGCTTAGTTGCTCCGCAGCATGTGGGATCTTCCCGGACGAGGGATCGAACCTGTGTCCCCTGCATTGGCAGGTGGATTCTTAACCACTGTGCCACCATGGAAGTCCCTACACATTAATTTTTGTGATACCATCCAAAGGCAGAAAATCCCACACATCTACAACACATTTATTGACACACATAAGCACAGAGACAGATGCAAACAGAGACCTTATAGTTTCATTTGAAAATTTCTGCCATGAATCAGGTACAATAATACAAAGCACACTAGTTATAAAAGGACAGTTGGAACAAGTTAAGTTTATCTTCTCAAATGGTTAAAGCTCTCCTCCACTACCCAGGTATATTTTAGCTTAAAGGAAAGGGTCTAAAAGAAAATTCGTATCAGGATCTGAATATTAGCTTCCAGATTGGCCAAATTTCTGGTCATAAAGTTACTAAATCCTTTCAAATATCTTGTCAGGTTTCAGCTGGGACAAACAGTAAATACTTCTGGCGGTATTAAATAACTCCATGGACCCAAGAGGTGTCCTCAAAGAAGGTGCAAAGGTTACTACCTTCCTGAGATCCAGAGTCACCCTTAAAGATAGCCAAAAGGAGGAACCAACAGCTGCTTGTCCCAGGCAGGTAGAAAGCCAAGCCAAGGTCTTCGGATGCAAAACAAGACAAGAAAGAAGGCAATAGCTATCTCTGGGAGAGAAAGGATCGATAACGAATGGGTCTGGACCTGGAAAGAAGAGACAACGTGAAATTTTATTTTCCTATCTCAACTGGCCACTACAGATGGAGATTTGGGAGAGCTGATTTTGGTAAGAATTTTCACCTTTTGTTGGCTTCTGCCAGATTTTTTTAAGGATTGCATCTACAGGTTCTAAGTGGGGTTTAAAGTGGATAGTGTAGCTCCAATATTTACCAGAATTTGGCAAGGTTTTCTTATTAATCTTTAATTTTAGTTTCTCTTTAGCAGTTTAAGGGAATAATGTAGCAGTTTACCAGGAAATCCCTTGGAGTCTCGTCAACTTTAGGAGAACCTATAGGTCAAGAGAGGAAGTGATAGCCGGAGCCTCAGAGAAAAGGGGAAGTTCAGGGAGAGGATTAGAATGGGGAAGTGGAGGGTACAAAGGAGATGGGGCAGGTACAGTAGCCAAAGAGGAAGTTAGTGCAGTGGGGTAAAGGGGGTGAAGAGGCCTCTGATGCCTTTTTACTTTCTTTCAATTGTTTATTTGCCTCAGTCAATTTAGAATAGTATTTTGTAAAGAGATAGGCATCCCATTCCGTGTGTTTTATTTTAGAGCCACAGTCTTCAAATTTAGTTTTGAGAAAAACAAGTTTGGGGAGATCAAAAAATGCCCCATAAGGGTCATTGAAGTTCTAAATTATCTTTGGTTAGGTTAATTCATATAGTTAAAAATGCACATGACAAGGGACCATAGTTTTTAAATATAAAGCTGCCCAGGATCCCAGAAGGAGGACCCTCCTGAGATAATTTAGAGGATTGGGATCCCATACTTCAAAATCAGAGGTTCAGAAAACATAAATACTCACCAAAAAGACGATGCCTTCGAGAAAAAAGATCCCGAATAAAGTTAGAGAGCTCAACCAAAAGGAGGGAGCGCGAATCCAAGAGAAGACTTACCAAACCAAAAGGAAGAAGATGGTTCACGGAAGCAGAGAGCACAAGGGGCTCAAAGGGGTACCGCACATGGTTCTGGGGGTCGTTAGCTCCTCAGGAGTTTGTTTCCTTCGGATCCCACTTATGACACTGATACCGAGCAGGTCCCTGTGGGGTCCCTGGGCACAAAGCCTTTCTGTGTCCCCCATTTCTTTGATTACAGGAAACAGCCTTCATTCAGCCTCCATGACCTCCCCTGAGTTCCAACGGGCAGATTCAAGCAGCTGTTCATTAGGGAAAGGAGGGGATGCGAGACAAGGGAGAAACAGTGGAGAGAAACAATAGTGCAGCCTTGGGGCAAGGGCCTGGTTCCCCCTCAACAGATACACACAACATCTTAGAGCTGTTTGGCAGATACTGAAACCCCCTCCAGGTGGGAGAAGTTAACAACTAATGATGGTATGCTGCCCACAAGCACGTAGACACCAGACCAGTTGGAACCTGAAGGTTGATGTTGCAGACTCCCACTTACTTACCTCACCACCGACCCATCAGAAGAACGTCCACGAGCTGATCACGCTCTCTTTGAACAATTACTCTAAAACTTTTCACTATCCTCTCCAAGTGGGGACCCATAGTTTTTCGAGGCAGGAGCCTGCTGTGTCCCCCCTTTGCCTGGCAAAGTAATAAAGCTATTGTTTTCTACTTCACCCAAAACTCCGTCTCGGAGATTCGACTTGGCGCCGATGTACAGAGAAGCTGAGCTTTCGGCATCAACGCCATGAAATGTCAACCTTAATCAGAACAAAGAGCAATTTTATTTAAGCAAAAATTGAGGTCATTCAGGAATAGCAGAGGAAGTGCAATTCAGAACAAGCAAACCGTGTAGAACCATATGCAAATCCAGAAAACGAAGGAGGAAAGTATTCTTTTATAGAGGAAAGGAGGAAGTTGGGGAGGGGTTGTTTTGAGCAAAAGTTCATTGAAGGAAAACGAGAGTTTGAAGCGGTGATGGCTTCTCATTGACTACAGACAAGGACAGCTTTGCTGTTGTCAGGCACCTGCAGCTTGCTGTTGCCAACCAAGAGAGGAAATCTTCTTTCTTCCTGCTGGACTATGCAAGCTGCAGCACGTGACGTGCATGAGAGCCCTCCCTTTGTGGCTTTCCAGCTCCAGTTTTGAGTTAGGTTTTCCCTAACACATTTTTCACAAAGGTATTTTCTCCACTTTTGTCTATGTTGACATTTCCTTAATGTTTAAGGTAGAAAAAACTTTACCTTCTGGAGTCAGACAGATGTGGGTTCAAATCCCATTGCTGACACTCATTAGCAGTCATTTATCCTGCCTGAGTCTCAGTTTTGTCTTCTTCACAATGCAGATAAATAATAGTACAGTTATCATTGATGATTAGCAACCACAGGAGATGACTACTTCCATCTGTTGAAAGCTTAGACTGTGCCAGTCCTTATGCTTTACATACCTTACAATAATGGGAGGTCAAACTCTAAATATCTCCCAATTACAAATGGGAACGCAGAGCCTAGAGAGGTTATGAGACTTGTCCAAAGCCACACAACAGATAATCTGTGAATCTGCACTACAAACCCAGGTCGGGACCCCAGGTCTCCCAGGTCCAGAGATCTTAACCACTACCCTACCCAAGGCAACAATGTGAGATATTTGGTTCTACCCCCAACTCTGCCTTTAATTACCTTGTGACTTTTGTACTAGTCAGGATAGGCCAGGTGAAGCTACAGTAACAAACAGCCCCACAACGCTTTGGTGGCTTACAACAAGAGTTTATTTCTCACTCACATCACATGTCCATGGTGGTCAGCCTGATGGACTCTGCCTTGTGGTCATTCACGTAGAGAGAGCAGGGATACAGCAAACCACTCTTAAGGCTCTTAAAACTTCTGCCCAGAATTGACTCCTGTTGCTTCTGCCCACATTTCAGAGGCCCTGCAAGGACATCCCCATTCTTTCAAACTGGGCCTGATGACACTTCAACCCACATGAATCAGTAATCATAGATGAGTCCAGCTACTTGATGGCTGACCTTGAGATGGAGACTCAAGGACTCATCTCTCATTTGCAAAATGAGGGTCTATAATGCCTACCTCATAGGGCATTAAATAAGATTAATTATGTTTAACACCCACACAGTGCTAATCAGAAATATTACCTCCTTCCCTCTTTCCTTTAAGTAATGTTAGGGACTAAATGTTTGTGTCCCCTCAGAATTAATATATTGAAACTCTAACCCTCCAATATGATGATATTTGGAAGCAAGTCCTCTGGGAGATAATTAGGTTTAGTAAGGCCATGAGGGTGGGACTCCCATGATGGGATTAGTGTCCTTATAAGAAGAGGAAGAGAGACCAGAGCTTGCTCTCTCTGCCATGTGAGGACACAATGAGAAAACAGCTGCCTTTAAGCCAGGAAAAGGGTCCTCACCGGAACCCAATCATGTTGGCACTCTGATGTCAGACTCCCAACTTCCAGAACTGTGAGAAAATAAATTTCTGTTGGTTAAGCCAGCCAGTCTATGGTTTTTTTGTTTTTGGGGTTTCTTTTCTTTTTTCTTTTTTTTGGCTGTGCTTTGTGGCTTATGGGATCTTAGTTCCCTGACCAGGGATTGAACGCAGGCCCTCAGCAGTGAGAGTGCAGAGTCCTAACCACTGGATCACCAAGGAATTCTCCAGTCTATGGTATTTTGCTATGGCCACCTGAGCCAACTAAGACAAGTAGCCTTCTAACAACTGCCATCTAATGAATGCTTATTAACTACTAAGCGCTCTATATTCATTCGCCTTTTCAGGAATAGTTACTACTCCCATTTTACAGATGAAGAAACTGAGCAGGAAGGGACCTGTTTAATGTCATTGTTATTTACCTATGGTCCCTCAGTTCCATATCTACCCTTCTCTGCCCTGTAATGCTGGGGCTGGGGGATTTTGAAAACTACATTTCCCAGGATCCCTTGCCACCTTGCAAAGAGGAAGCGCTCCAGGTCAGAGGGTAAAAAGAGCCTCCCCCACCCCTGCTTGTAGCATTATCTATGGAACTGTGCCTGTGTGTGGTGCCTCCTCTGTGGCCCCAGCCCTTGCCACACAGCCCCCCACCCATGGTTCCAGCACAAGTTGCCCTGCAGTACAGCAGCAAGGGGCTCTTAGGTGTGCTAACACCACCTCCTCCATTTGGTTTGCCTGGCGTTAGGGGTGGGACCTGCTACCTGCAGTTACTAATCAGTGGACTACTCCCTATGGCAGATTGTATTTTTCCAAAAGTATTTCTGACCCTACATGCTCTTTTAGAGCCTTGTCACTCTTCACTCCCCATCAAGAGTGGAGTCCAGCTCCCCTTTCCTTGAGCCTGGATGAAGAGAATATGGCAGAAGTGATCCTGCCTGTCTTCAGAGGCTAGGTCATAACAGGCAGTATGCCTTCTCCGCCAGGGGTTGGCCAATAGGACGTAAGAGATGTCTGCTAGGTGATGGGATTTCTGACAAGACAAAGATGGGAAGCTGCCTCTTCCAGCTTTGGATATGGTTGTAAGAGGGCTTGATGCTGGAGCTCTGGCCGTCATCGTGCAAACACCAACATGCTGAGGACAGCAGGACAGCAAAGTACGTTCTCAATGACTCCTTGGAACGGCTGAATTAATGACCCATGGGTATCTCCATCTCCATTCTTTCTGTTATGCTGTATAATATTAGGTATTCCTTACTGCTCCTACCCCAAAGCCTTTGTGTTTGCCATTCCCTCCCCCTGGAATGCCCCCCACTCACTCCTCAGACATCTGCACTGCCCTCTCCCTCAGCCCCTTCAGGTCTTTACTCAGATGTCACTCTTAACCCACCCTGCATAAAAGTGCACCCCTTTGGAAGTATCCCCACTTCTCTTCCCTGCACTGTTTTCTCCAGAGTACTCATTACTATCTGGAATGTCATATGAGAGGTTTATGATCTCCCCCACGAAAACATAACCTTCCTGAAAGCAGGGGATTTTGTTTACTCTGTGTCCCTGGTGTCTAGAATTATGCTTGATGCATAGTATTGTGATCAATACATGCTTGTTAAATGAATGCTGAGTGAATTGTTTCAGTTCTCCACCTTGGACTTTCTATTACTTTCAGCTGCAAGCAAATGTTCCTGGCATTCTGCCTCCTGTGAGTTCCTCGATGTTACCTCTCTGCTCAGTCCTTTGGGTCCAGTGCTTGCTCTAAAATGACGCTCACTCCAGAGGGAGCATTTGATCTCATGCCCACTCTGGCTCCCAGACATTGTCCTCTGCGGGTCCCCTCAGGTCCCAGAATCCCCAGAGGAGAGAGTAGATCACATCCGGGCCCCACTTGAGGCTGCAATGTCAGAAAAAGGAAACTCAAACTTCTCGACATTGTGCAAGGCGATTCATTCAGATTTGGTTGCAGCTGGGAGACTGAGCCCAGACGGAAGAGGGCCCATGGCGGGGGTGGAATGGGCTGCTCTAAAAGACTGCGGGGTGGGGGGTGGGGGGGCGGGGGGAGGCGGTATTTGGTCCTCAAGCCCCAGGTTGACGGCCCAGGACTTTGCTAGACCCTGAAGAGGGAGAGAGCAAGAGGAGTTGTTGCCCAATGTTCCCGAGAAGAGATACAGCCCTAGTCTGAGGGAGTAGCCTGGTGATGGGGACCCCCTAGTTTGAGGAAGGAGGCTTGGTCTTTGGGGCCCCCAATCTGAAGGAGAATGTGTAACCATGGTGGCTTCTCTTATCTGAGGAAGAAAAACAGCCTAGTCTGAGGGAGGAGGTACAGCCTTTGGGGTCCTGGCGTGAAGAAAGAGGACTAGCCTTGGGGAAGCGCTTAGCCTGAGGGGGGAGGCTCAACCCTGGTTTTCGACTTTCTCACCAGAAGCTTCCAGGCCCCTAGAAATGCCCTAGCAGAGGGGAGCCAGGGCGCCATCTAGCGGGATAATCAGGCGGGCTCCGGGGAGGGGGTCGGGGGTCCGGGTGGGATGGCTCAGGAGCGGGCCGCGGTGCCCAGGGCGACCATCAGCACAGGCAGGGCGAGGCGGAGGCCAGGCGCTGCTCCCGAGTGGCACTCGGAGTCCAGGACGGCGCGTTGGGTAGTGCTGCAGACTGGCCAGCGGGCCAGCCGGTGGCCGGGGAGCGTCGGGAGCCCCTCGATCTGGCACAGGTCGCGGGTGCCGCAGCCGCGCACGCTGACGTTCCGGCCGCCTGCGGAGACGCGGGTGAGGACGGGGACGTGAGGATGCGCGCTGGCCGGTGTCCCCCTGCACGCGTGCGCCTGGCACCCGCACGCCACCACTGGCACCAGCCCTGCGTCGCTGTCCCCAGATTCCGGGGGTTCCTCCAATCGAGCAGATTGCCCTGAAACTCCCTGCAGCCCCGCAGGGTCGCCTTCCTAAAAGACTTCGACACATGGAAAAGGGAACATGGGAGCCAGCCAACCTCGGAGGGAATGGCCGGCCCTCAATTCCATGTCCTTGGGGAAAACTCGCCAGGAATGTTCTGATCCTTGATCTGCGGCTGGTCACGGCTGTCCCTTTCGTCATTCTTTATACCTTACACGTATGTTACAGGTGTTCTTTTACTTGTGTTCAATATTAATAAAAACTATGACACCTGGAGGCCACTCGGCTTCACACATCCCTCCAACCGGTTTCCCAACTATTTCCTATGCGTCCTCGGAGCCATCCATATACGATATAATATGATAGGATGTGATATATTTATATATAAATGTAAATATACCAATGTAACCAGTTTATTAAGGACTTGATGGGAAATGCTAAAGTGAAATAGTGTTATTTTACCAACAGAAAAACACCTCACCACAACTGTTGGTTATTTTCAGGTCCTTATCTTTTAGCCATATGTGGAAATACTTATGGTCAAGTGATAAGACATCTGTGTGTATTCAAAATAATACGGGGCCAAGGTGGAGATGAAACACGATCGGCCATGAGTGGATAATTCTCGGAATTGGGTGAAGGGTACATGGGGTTTATTAAACTGTTCACTCTTTTATTTATCTTTGAATTTTTCCATAATACAAAAGTTAAAAAGAAATGTAAGCCTCCCAGCACTGTCTATATTTGTCTCATCTTGACCTGGAGTATGCTGGAGTACGCTTCCTCAAAGAGCCATGTTTGTGAGTCATGGTCCCACACCCACTGTCATGCACACCTACCCACACATGTACACACACACATGCACGCACACACACACCTCAATCACAGACAGCTCCCATGATGCCCCAGAGACCAGAACGCAATCCACAGCAACATGCCCAGCCTCCCGGCCCACTGTCATATCACCCCTCCCCCAGAAACACACACACACCCATTGTGCACACAAACACAAGTTCCCCAGCACATCCGTTCCCTGAACAGTGATTGATTGAAGGTCTGTCCAGTCCACATAAGCCTTATACACACATAACAATGATGACCACTGACACTGAAAGTCATCAGTTCCCAGATTCACATTCACATCCCCCAACACACACAAACACACACACACACACACACACACACACACACATTTTAACATTCCTGAATAGAGCTGTCTTCCTGTCTTCCCATCGGTAACATCTTAGATTTGCTGAAATGCCATACCTAGTCCTAACTATGTTCAAGAATTAAGCTGTTCAGTACAGTAGCCACTAGCTGTACGTGGCTCTTGAGCACTTGCCATGTGGCTGGTTTCAACTGGGATGGGCTGTGAGTGTAAAAGCCACACCAGATTTCAAAGACTTAGTAGGAAAAAAATGAATGTAAGATATCTCATTTATAAGGTCTTACATCATTTGCATGTTGAAATGATAACTGTTGGGTATATTGGGTTAAATAAAATATATTATTAAATTAATTTCACCTGTTACCTTTTACATAAGGCTAGTGGAAATTTTTAATTTACACATGTGAACATTGTATTTCTTTTGGACAGCACTCACCTAGAAGCTTCATGGATTATCTTATTTAATTTTCACAGCAGTCTTGTGGATAAGAGACTATAATTATCCCCTTTCTCAGATGGGGAGATTGAGGTACAGAGAAAGAAAGTCTCCTGCTCAAGGTCACCCAGCTCATAAGAGCTAGGATTTGAACCCAGGCAGCCTGGCCCCAGAGTCCTGCTTTATGCCCTCCACTCCATCACCTCTCTCATGAACTAATTTCATCCTCACAAAACCCTGTGAGGTGTTCTTCCAGCATCCCCATTTATCATAAGGGAAAACTGAGGCTCAAAGAGATGAAGTGGCTTGGGTCACACAGAGTCAATGATGGAGATGGACCCCCAAACCCAGGCATGCCTGTATCCAAAACAAGTGCACCCAGGCTCACTTGTGCACACGTGCACACACACATACACACACCTTACCTTCTTCAGACACCAGGTTCATCTGGACACACTCTGTCTCCCCACTGGGACACTGCATGTAGAAGAAGTGGTTGCAGGGCCCTGAGTGGTCCCCAGGACATGTAGGACACAGGAACTTGCTCAAGGTGCCTGAGGCCGGCAGGGTGGCTATGTAGGGGAGAGTGACAGTCAGCCGGGAGGACTCTCAGGACCTCCCAGGGCCCTTCGTGCGCTCATAGGCTCTACTACAAGGAAATGACATTAATGGGCTTTCCCACTGAACTGGGGTCAGGGTGCCTTAGGGTAGCCTGGCTGGAGAATGGGTGTTGAGTGCACGCCCTCTTCAACGCAGGACAAATTCTCCTCCAAAGTTACCCCACCACCTCCTTGGCCACCCATCTGACTGCTTTCTGGTGGCAGCGTACCGAGAGGAGTGGGCTCTTGGCAGTTGCCTTGGCAACAGGTGGTGTTGACCCAGAAGCCAAAACCAATGCTGTAGGTCAAGGCAAAGACGGAGTTGTCAAATGTGCAGTCCTTGGAGGCCACACAGGAACCATTTCCCCAGGAAACAGTTACTTGCACCTAAGACTGGAAAGATATGGAGGGCAGGCTCATGAGGAGAAGCAATTACCAGGGAACTTTGGGGGCTCCCCGCCCAGAATGTTGCAGTAGATGCCTTGCAACTGTATCTCCCGTCCCACATGCTTTTTTGCAACATGACTTTACCACTCCCCCATCAAGAGGTGGAATCAATTTCTTCACCCCTTAAATCTGAACTGGCCTTGTGACTTGCTCTGATCAATAAACTGTGGCAGAAGTGACAGTGTGCCAGTTCTGGGCTTATCTCTTAAGAAGCCAGTGGTTTCCACTTTTCCCTGCTCAGAAGCCAGCCACCATACTGTAAGGAAGCTCAACTAGGCTACAGACTGTGAGAGGCCACATGGAGAGAAGCCTCGGAAGGTGAGAGGCTGTATTGAACATTGCAGCCTCAGTTGAGTTCCCAGCTGAGTGCAGCCACACCCCTTGGACCTCAGCCTTCACCCCTGGAGCAGAAGAACAGCCCAGCTGAGCCTGGTCAACCCACTGAGTGGTGAGAAATAATAAATCATTGTTTTTGGTTTGGGTTTTGGTTTTTTTGGCCTTGCCATGTGGCTTGTGGGCTCTTAGTTCCCCAACCAGGGATTGAACCCAGGTCATGGCAGTGAAAGCGCCAAGTCCTAACCACTGGACTGCCAGGGAATTCCCAAAATCATCGTTGTTTTAAGCCACAAAGTTTTTTTTTTTATCATTGTAGTAAAAAATACATAATATAACATTTACTTTCTCAACCACTTTTAAGTGTACAGCTCAGTACTGTTAACAATATTCACATTGTGGTATGATAGATCTCTAGAGATTTTTCATTTTGCAAAGCTGAAACTACCACCATTCTGCTTTCTTTTTCCATGATGTTGCCTACTGTAGCTACCTCCTGTCAATGGAATTATACAGTATTTGTCCTCTGTGCCTGGTTAAGCCTCTACATCTTGAGCTGCTTGGTTACTCAGGAATAACTATGACAAACGTGACATCGGATTTTAAGCTCACATCCTCCACTGCAACCAGCTTCTGTCCTCCATGGCCAGGAAAGGGCTACCATGACCGGAGTCAAGGCAGCAAACACAGGAGGGCAAGGAGAGGTCTTGGGTGTCTCAGGTCCCATTTCTTCCTCTCCTGCCCAATCCTGTCCGCAGGGACACTCACCTGTGATGCCCGCTATCTGAAGGCAGTGGTTCCTATCTTCCGTGCAGGGGAGAGGGTTGCAATGGTGGAGGTCTGAGCAGGTGAAACAGATGGTGACATTAGCCTTGGTATGGGTCGCAGGTACATGGGGACCTGGGGAGAGAGGAAGATGAACTGGCTGGAGGACAACGTGTGTGTGTGTGTACATTTCTGGGCACACAGCTATATGCCTGTGACTGTGTTGTGTGGATGCACTACTGCAATGATACAGTTTGTGTGTAGGAGCATGCAGGTCTGTTTCTCTGTGTGCACAGGTGGTCATGTGGTTGTGCGTGCGTACGCTGCACTCTGTGTGTTCTGGAATTGTCTGAGGAGGGCTGGGGATGTTTGTGTGTCCGCTTCCGTGGGCCCCTGTGTGTATAGGTATCTATGTGCATGTCTGTGTTTACGTGTATATGTAGGAGGCTTGTTTGGGGGGGGGGGTTCGTGTTTCCAGCAAGCTTTGGAGTGCTTGGATATATATGTTGGTGCACAGATATGGATGTTAGTAAAGTGTTTCAGTATGTCTGTGTATATTTTGTACTTTTGTATGTTTGTGTGTTTGTACCTGTCTCTTTCCCTGTCCACGTGTCTGGATCTGACAACCGATGTGTCTCTGCACAGATATGTCATATGCCCGCAGGGACTGTATACACAAAAATTCCAAGTCCCACCTTCCAGTGGTTAGTAATCCTATTTTGCCCTTTTTCCCTTTCCACGTTGTAAATTTTAGCTCCCAAGTCTTCCTTTTTTTTTTTCTTCATCGTGATCATTCATTTAAGCCTCTGCTTAGTTTTGAAAAGTAAACCGCCTAGCAGCTGGTAATCCGAGAAAGTGAAGGTGAGAAAGTTCCTGCTTTGCCTGCAGATTCAGCAGACAGATCCCCTTCATCACAGAACTGTCCTTGCTGTGCGGGTTTCTAACAAGAGCATCTTCTACGTCCCCGGAGCTGAGGGGATACTGCTCTATCTAGGTTTGAACATTTTCTTTGCTGGTCTGAAATGTCTGTAATTCTGGTCAGTTGTCTCACTTAAAAAGCTGTTGCCCTGGTAAATACTATCTCAATTAACATATCTCTTTTCTGGCCGATGAAAACTATTGTCAATGTTCTTTGTTAAGCTGAAAGAAGACTATTGGCAAATCTGGCTTCTTTCACAAGCAAGGAAGTGAAGAAAAGGGAAAGACCGCCAGATTTCTTATCTAAATCGAGTTTAGATGTCTAATCTCGCTTACACAACAGGATGTTCGTGTTTTGAAGTACATGCTCTTCTGTAGGTGTGTTTTTTGGGTGCTGGGATGTAGATGTAGATGTCTGTGGAGGTGTGGATATATGCCAATGGGATTTTCTGCTTCCAGGTGTCAGGTGGTATGAGTCTGTACGTGTGTGTAATTGCACTCCCTGGGAGCATGATGGTAGGGGGAGGGGATACCCTGGGAACACATAGGATCGGGAAGGGCATTTGGGATCCAGAGAGGGCAGAAAGGGTAGGGTCTCAGGAAGTCAGGGTTCAAAGCACCTGGGTGGGTGGTAGGAGCCGCGTGGTTGCATTCAGGCTTGGTGGTGAGATGAAATCCAGACGCTTCCGGGCCCAGGGTGGTGTTCGCTTGCAGGTGGCAGACCTCTGGTGTAGCACAGCCCTTCAGGATTTGGGGGCCCCCTGCAGAAACAGGGGGAAGCTTGAGGGGGAGACTCAGAGTTTGAGCCTTCCCAACTTGATGTCTGTCTTTCTCTGTCTGAAAGTTCCCAGCTCACCTGATTGTTCTGTATGATTCATTTTCAAATCTATCTGGTCATTTCTTACAACCGCTTGTTGCCTGCTCATTTGGAGGGTTCTAACTTTATTCCTTCATATATGTCACGTATAGCTGTGCTATGTTCTGTAGCTGCTAATTATAATAGCTGAGTTCCTTGTGGACCTCTATCTGTTGTTTGTTGCTTCTGCTATCACTCATGGTGGCTTGTTTCCTTGTGCATTTCATGGGCTCTGGATTGTGAGCTCACATTTGGTTGATGTCAATCTGTGGGAGTCCTGGGGGCTTTTCCCTGGAGACGATTTGCCTTTGCTTATACTGAGGCCAGGAGGTGCTACCAACTTGGGATCATTTCAGCCTCCTTCCAAGGTCCCTGGCTTATGCGGTGATTAAAGAGTCAGCTCCCCAACCATGCTGTGGACCCAAGACCTAGTCACTTAAAACAGGCTGTTATCAGCATTCGCTCTCAGGGCCACTGCGCCTTTCATTTTCACTCACTGATCTTCTGATTTCTGCTCACATTTTAGTTTTATTTGGGGAGCCTTGGAAATTTCCCTAACTTCCCATAAGCCCCCGAAATCATGGAAAAACTTTTCTGACAGCATCTAGTTCATCTGTAAACGGTACCAAGGGGAATGGGTGGTGGGAGCAATCCATCCTGGAAGCAGGCTGTAAGAGGGTGTATTGTCTGCAGAGCAGTTAAAACCAGTAATAAAACGAACTGAAAGTCAATCTGCTTTTTATTATCACCATATACCCGCATTTCTAAACACTGGTGGTGATAAAATACCTCTCTCCACTGGAGTGGACCACGCCCCCCATTCTTGTTCCTCCCACCTCCACCTTTCCAGCATGCCACTGTTTGTAGAAGAAAAGACCCTTCAGAGAATCTAGTCTGCCAGGCTAGACTGCCAGGAGCAGAAGCCCAGGCCACTTCTCTCTTTCACTTTGCTGCCTTCATAGTTAGTCTATTGTCTGATCAGTTTGGTTCTATTCTAAGCCTTTTGTTCAAAAAGCCTCTGCTCCAACCATTTGCAAGCAATAGTGATGATTTAAAAATACATCTGCAAATTCTTTAAGACCAAAAGGTGGGGGTCTATACCTCCTCTCCATGAAATCAAATGGACTTTTGTGACCATTTCAACCAATAAAGCACGGCAGAAGGGACAAGGTGTGATTTCCAAGGCTAGGTCATAAAAGACCATGTAGCTGCCACCTTGTTTGTTGGAATACTTGCTTTTGAATTCTTCAGCTGCCATGTAAAGGTGGTGGCAGCCATGATGTGAGGAAGCCCAATTTGACCAATGAGGAGAAATCACACAGAGAAGCTTGGAGATTACATGGAGAGAGAAGGGGGCCAACTAGCCCAAGCTGCTGCCTTGTTTCTGCATTATTCAGTGTATTGGAGTCTCCGCCACCATACAAAAAGCCCCAAGGCAGCCATGCTGTGAGGAAGCCCAATCTAACCAATGTGGAGAGAACACATGGAAAAGCCTGGATTCTACATGTATGAGATGCTCATCAAGCCCCTAGTTGCCCTCAGCCCTGCAGTTCTAGCTCCAGCAACCCTCTGACTGTATCTATATGAGAGACCCAGAACTGTCCAGCTGAACTTTTCCTGAATTCCCAACCTAGAGAAACTGTAAGAGTTAGTAAAATGATTGTTGTCGTTTTAAGCCACTACGGGTGAAAGTGATTTGTTAAGTAGCAATAGATAACCAGAACACACATGCAAATAAACCTCAACACTGATCTGTGCAGGTGGGAGGGAGGCCAGCCATGCAACTGACCTCCTGAAGGGAACCCTTACCTCCACGCCATGTCCCACTGAGAGTGAAACACACAGTCTGGTTCCCGGTGCAGTTCATGACCAAAAGGGAGTCACATGGGGCCAACTTATTCCCAGAACAGTAGGAACACTTCACCCCGTTGGTCTGAGCTTCGGGTCTTGCTTCTGGTGGGAGCGGTTGTGGTGAGGATAGGATGGGGCTGAGGGAGACCCCCTCTCAGCCCTCCTTTCCCCCTCCAGCCCTCTGTTCTTGCTGTTTCCACTCACAGCAACCCAGAGCAGGACTTCCCTGGTGGCGCAGTGGTTCAGAATCTGCCTGCCAATGCACGGCACATGGGTTTGATCCCTGGTCCAGGACGATCCCACATGCCGCGGAGCAACTAAGCCCACGCGCCACAACTACTGAGCCTACAAGCCGCAACTGCAGAAGCCTGCGCACCTAGAGCCCGTGCTCCGCAACAAGGGAAGCCACCGCAATGAGAAGCCCGCGCACCACAACAAAGAGTAGCCCCCGCTCACCACAACTAGAGAAAGCCCGCGCACAGCTATGAAGACCCAATGCAGCCAAAAATTAAAAAAAACAAAAACAAAAAAACCCAAAGCATTTTCCTCCAAAGTGGCACCAGCCTGGTCTCAGACACCCTTCTGGCCCTTGAGGATTTATTCCGAGGAGCAGCAAACAGAACGAAAGGTGGAGCTGGCCCCACTCTGTTCATTTGTCCTACACAAACCTTCAGGCTGAATCCCAAGGCTTCTTTCATTCATTCCACAAACATTTCTTGAGCACCTACTGTGTGCCAGGCCCTGTATTCAAGACACAGCACTGACCACACAGACAGAAGCCCTCCCTCAAAGACCCCAAATTCCAAATGTGACGAAAAGGTGATCCTGTTATTTTAGGTTTTAAGATATTGTGGTGTTCTACAAAAGAGCGGTACTCCACCATCTGATTAGTTTTCAGAGTTTTCTTAGAGATCTGAAACATTTAAGAGGAAGCCATTTAAGCATGTTTTTCCTGAGTCAAAACTAAGCCACATATTGTTTTTGTTTTTGTTTTAATTAATTTATTTATTTTTGGCTGTGTTGGGTCTTCGTTTCTGTGTCAGGGCTTTCTCTAGTTGCGGCAAGCGGGGGCCACTCTTCATCGCGGTGCACGGACCTCTCACTATCGCGGCCTCTCTTGTTGCGGAGCACAGGCTCCAGATGCGCAGGCTCGGTAATTGTGGCTCACGGGCCCAGTTGCTCTTCGGCATGTGGGATCTTCCCAGACCAGGGCTCGAACCCGTGTCCCCTGTATTGGCAGGCGGATTCTCAACCACTGCACCACCAGGGAAGCCCACCACGTATCGTTTTAACATGGGTTTATACTGAAACATTGGCAGATATAGAAAAGTAGAGAACTGTGCTGATTGATACGTGGCTGCTGTCTACACACGGCTATTTAGTAGTTAAACTGTGGCTGGTTCCCTTTGGGAGGCGTCGTGAGTATAAACACACTCTAGATTTCGGAGGCTTAGTTTGGGAAAAGAAAGTAAAATATCTCATTAATTATCTCCATGTTGAAGTAATAGTTTAGATATGGTACCTTAAATAAGGTCGATTCTTAAATTAATTTCACCTGTTTCTTTGTGCTTTTGAATGTGGCTACTAGAAAGGCTTTCATTCCCTAATGTGGCTCACATTGTATTTCTACAGACAGCACTGCTATTAGCATCTACCAAGAGACAATTACTCTAGTACACCTGAAACTAACACAATATTGTAAATCAACTATGGTCCAATATAAAATAAAGATTTTTAGGGAATTCTCTGGCAGTCCAGTGGTTAGGGACTGAAATTAACACAATATTGTAAATCAACTATAGTCCAATATAAAATAAAGATTTTTAGGGAATTCTCTGGCAGTCCAGTGGTTAGGACTCCACACTCTCACTGCCGAGGGCCTGGGTTCAATCCTTGGTCAGGGAACTAAGATCCCACAAGCCGTGTGGTGTGGCAAAAATAAATAAAATAAAATAAAATAAAAAGTTTTAAAAGAATCAAAAAAAATGATCAGTAGAAGAATCTGAAAAAGAATGCGTATATGTTTATTTTAAAATAAAAAAAAATTTTTTAATAATAAAAAAAGAGACAATTACTCTAAGTATTCCGAGATAGTCCCTTCAACCTTTCTTTACACATAGGAGTTTTGTTTGATGCAGTTATACTCATAATTGGCATTTTATATGCTGAATAACATGCCCACCTCTCAGCTTGGACTTGGCTATTTTATTTGGTTGATGTGCACAGTTTAGGAGGAGGGAAATCCCGGGTGTCTGGAAGGATGGCTAGTAGCCCTGAATGTGGAGCTGTCTCAAGTCTCCCCACTGCTATACCTGCCAAATACAAAATTCCTTCTCTGGAAAAAATAACCAGGCAACCAAAAGTGATCTTTATCACCACTCAGAGACAGGTCTGGAGTGAGCCAGCGAGGAGATGCTCATTGTCAAGGTCGAGCAAGTGCAAAGTCAGCACCTGAAAATGAGCACCTCCCCTTACCCTACACCAGAGCCCATCACCACCCATGACATTTCTTGTTCTGCTTGACTATCCTTCGGGGCAGCCCCTCTCCTAAGGAGAAATAAGAGTCTGGGGCTTCTCTCCAGCCCCACTGCCAATAACTGGATAAGCACAGCTACAATTCATAGAGTGCCTACTATATGCCAGCCCTGTGCTGGATGCACCCCCTGCCAAAGTTATTTCACACCCATTTTCCAGATGAGAAAACTGAGGTTCTTCCTGTCTCAGGCAGCCAGGCAGAGCCGGAAACCAAGGCCAAGTTCCCATGACACCCCACCCGGGTGTGTGACCCCCAGGTCCCGCTGACCAACCTTGTCGGATAAACCTGCTACAGCTGTTTTCACAACAGGCTGTGCTGATCCAGAGACTCAAGTCGGGGCCATAGGTCAGGGAGTAGACATCTCTTCGGCATTCCCCAGGGGCCACGCAGGACCCATTCTTGACGAGAGTCCCATTTGCTGGCGACAGAAGTTGAGGAGGGGAAGTTAGAGACCACCCCCAAGCCCTCCCAGACCTCTGCCCCTCTGCAGCAATGCCCAGAGGTCAATCTGGGGCCTCAGCTGGTGTTGAGAGCACCCCATCCCCCAACCCCCCGCGGCAGTGAGCTGAGCTACCAGGCAAAGTTTGGAACCTTCAGTCCCAGGGCGGCAGGTCCAGGCCTCTCCCCTCTGACCCCTGCCCACCCACTTTGGGTACTTTGTCCATCCTCCCTGCCCACCCCCTGGCCGATCCCCCACCCAGCTGCAACTGGCTAAACAAGCAGGAGTCCCGGGCTGGAGGACAGATTATCTCTGTGCAGTTTCCTAGCAGAGGGCAGACTGGACACATCTTGGAGGTCCCTGTGGAGAGAGAGGGGTGATCAGAACTTGTGATTTGAGAAGGAGAAAAGGAGAACAAACAAACACACTCTCACGCACAATTCAAGAATAGAACTAAGGGGGAATTCCCCGGCAGTCCAGTGGTTAGGATTCGGCTCATTCACTGCCAAGGGCCTGGGTTCAATCCCCGGCTGGGGAACTAAGATCCCGCAAGCTGCTCGGCACGGCCAAAAAAGGATAATAATAAAAGTAAAAATACAGAATAGAACTAAGGGCTGGGGGTGGGAGGACCATTGGGAGAAGATCAAGGAACATTTTCCTGGTGGTGAGTAAATGGCATTCCAGGTGGGCGAAACAGTGTGGGCAAAGTTTGGGGGCTGGAATCAGCACCTCCAAGCTGGGGCTGAGGATAATCTCCGTGTAATCTATCAGTTCTCACCGTGGAACTCTTTTTCGCAACGTTTCCCCCCTCCAAGTCCAGAACTGAACAGATAAGAGTGTCATTTCCCTTCATCATTTCTCTTTATCAGCTGGGCTGAGGACGATGTCTAGTGAGTCTTCATCTTAACCCCCAAGAGGTCCCTGAGGCTCTTCCAAGAAACCTCAAGGCTCTAAGACACACAGTCTGAAAAGTTCTGACCTTGACTCATACCTTCCTCTTACAGATGAGGACTTAGAGTCCCACCCACAATTACGCAGCGAGGTCCTGGCTAGGTTTTGACCACTTAATTCCCAGCCAAAGCGGGTAGAATTAGAACCAGGGGGGAGATAGGCAGATGAGGTAAAGGAATAATAATAAGTTATGAATAATAACTCACCTTCAGGCAGGGCCACTTATGACCTGATACTGTTCTAAGCTCGTAAAAAGCTCCTCAAACAAACCAAAAAAAATTTTAATTTGAGGATTATGTTTTATTTCGGGCATGCGTGAGGACTTAAGCTTGGGATACCCCCTCTCAGATAGTTCTGAGGGACTGTTCCAAAAAGGTAGGGGAGGAGCCAGGGTATATAGGAGTTTCTGCAAAGACAAACAAAAAACCCCACAGGTAGTCGAACATCAAAAGACTACTGCTAATTAAAGAAAACCCAGGGACTTCCCTGGTGGCGCAGTGCTTAAGAATCCGCCTGCCAATGCAGGAGACAGGGGTTCGAGCCCTGGTACGGGAAGATCCCACATGCCGCGGAGCAACTAAGCCCGTGCACCACAACTACTGAACCGCCCTCTAGAGCCCGCAAGCCACAATTACTGAGCCCACGTGCCACAACTACTGAAGCCCACGCGCCTAGAGCCCGTGCTCCGCAACGAAGAGTAGCCCCAGCTTGCCGCAACTAGAAAAAGCCTGCACGCAGCAATGAAGACCCAACGCAGCCAAAAATAAATAAATAAATAAATTTATTAAAACCCCCCCAAACCCAGACATCTCAAGTTAATGAATTTAACGCTTTTCTATCTCTTCAAACATATTAATTCAGTGAATGCCCCCAAGAGCCCCCTGAGGCAGAGTCACTATCACCCTCATTTCACAGATGGGGAAACTGAGGCACAGAGAGGTTAAGTGGCTTGCTCAAGATCACACAGCTAAGAAGTGGCAGAGCCAGGATTTGAACCCAGGCAGCCTGGCTCCAGAACTATGCTCTCAAACACTCCCTCCAGCTGCTTCCGTTGGACAAAAAGCCAAGATACAAGAAGCTGGCACTCAGACTCCCACCACCCATGTGGCCTTGGGGCCCATCCTCTCCCTCTCTGAGGGACCACACACAATGCGCCTACCTTCTGAGGCTGCCAGCGCTCCCAGGAGTGCCAGAGGAGAGAGGAGCCAGAGCATGATCCAGGCCGGAGAGGAGGAAGCAGAACCCAGGTGCCCTGCCCTTTTATTCAAGGGCATTGGCTAGGGTGGCAGCCCTGGAAGAGGGAGAGCAAAATAGGCTGGGGAGATAGCGGCCCCACCTGCCATCCTGGCCACTGGGAGTTGGGGAAAGGGCTTAGGGAATGCGGAGATGGGGAAACTGATTCCTGAGGGGCATGTAGGACAAGCTGGAGGCTACTCAGCGAAGCCAAAGAAGAACGATGGGCATGTTGTTGTTGTTATTATTATTATTATTATTATTATTATTATTATTATTATTATTATTATTACTAATAGGTTTGCTGGTCATTCCATAGAGATGTTAACTCACTAGCTCCTTACAATAATCCTACAAGCTATCGCCATTAACCCCAGGAGGCATATTCAAAATATTTGACCATCAGTCAGTATAGGCCAGGCTATGCAGCAGTAACAATTCGGCCCCATTACTAGAGCAATGTCCTGGTGCCCTCCACTGACCTGGTGTTTCCCTTTTAGTTAGTAGAACCTGGGGATGTCTGGGAGGACCCAGACATGCCATAGGTTGGGGGGCAACCAGGGTCTTGGGGGAGCAGATTTTTACCAACCAAATCTGGAGGTATCTCAATATTTTTACAACTGGTACAGTTGAAATCAGCCCTGAGTTTCCCCATCTAACAGAGAAGGAAACTAAGGCTCAGAGCAGTCCAGGGCCTTGTCCAAGGCCACAAAGTGAGGACATTGGCACAACCAGGGTTTGAACGCAGGCCCCACTGAATTGACCACTGGGTTTCACCAAGAGGGGAGAGGGAAGACAGCTCCCTTTCTCTGGATGAGGCCTGCATTGCTCTCTTGCCCCGCCTCTGCTGGGCAGCCTTGATTTGCACATCTGTTCAATGGGAATAAGGTCCATCTCAACCACCCACGCAGGGCCTTCCAGCCCCGATGCTTGGAACGTCTCTTCACGAGCTTTGAGTCCCCACCGGCCTCTCCTTTGCGGAGTAACCCTGGGGCTATCCCTTCCCTTGTCTGGGGCCTTGTGTTGAACACTGAGATCCTTTTCTTTCTAGTCTGGATTTTTTAAAAAAAATTTTGGCTGCGTTGGGTCTTCGTTGCTGCACGCCGGCTTTCTCTAGTTGCGGTGAGTAGGGGCTACTCTTCGTTGTGGTGCGCGAGCTTCTCGTTGCAGTGGCTTCTCTTGTTGCAGAGCAGGGGCTCTAGGTGCACCGGCTTCAGTAGTTGCAGCACGTGGGCTCAGTAGTTGTGGCGCATGGGCTTAGTTGCTCCACGGCACGTGGGATCTTCCCGGACCAGGGCTCGAACCCGTGTCTCCTGCATTGGCAGGGGGATTCTTAACCACTGCATCACCAGGGAAGTCCCAAGCCCTATGATTTTAAATCAGAATTGTTAATCCTCAATGGACAGTTCCATTCTTCTGCAAACTCAGGCTCTGACCTCGGAGGTTAGGTCAGGGATCCCTGCCCCACCCGCAGGATCCATATTAGATCTTAGGAGACCACAGCTTGGCTGGCACTTCCCAGGAAGGAAACAAGTGAGGTCATCAGGCCTCCACCAGTCCCTACGCAGATAAGATGAGTGATATGTCACTGCCCTGGTGACATTAAACTGGCATCAAGCCAGGGCCTTCAGTAAGCACTCCATAAACATTGGCTGCTTTACTGTTAAGGTGATTTATACTAATGATGCTCAGGCTTCAAGGAAACCACACACCCGTGCAGAGGGGGATGAGCACTGCGGAATCAGAAGGCCTGGATTCAGGTTCCAGTTCTGTTGCTTCAAGCTGGGTGGTCTTGGACATTTCACCCCCCTGAGTCTCAGTTTCCTCATTTGTCAAACAGGGCAAATAGGAAGACCTACATCACAGGGCTGCTGTGAGGATAAAATGAACTGATGCATCGGAGAAGAGCACTGAGAACAACAGATGCTCTAATCATCATCATCACCTTATCATCATCTCATCGTCATCACCTCATCATAATCATCATCACCATCATCATCATCACCACCATCATCATCATCATCACCACCACCATCATCATCATCATCACCATCATCATCATCATCATCACCACCATCATCATCATCATCATCACCATCATCATCATCATCATCATCACCACCATCATCATCACCATCATCATCATCATTTAGCTGCAGGCGTGGCAAGGCTTGGGTTGGCCTACCCCCTTGGCTGAGACAAGAGAGCCCAACTGAGAGAAACGACCAATCCAAGGTCACTCCGCAGGACTGTCAGACTTCCCAGACTCTGGGGAAGGGCCCTCAATCAGGGAGTACAGTCAAGGAGCTCTCTCTGCAAGGTGCCAGTCCTAAGGGAGAAAGACAGGAGCCTGGAGGTGGCTCTTCCTGACAGAGTGCTGTAGCAGGGACAAGTTTGGGGAGGAAGCCCACCTCCTTCCCAGGTGGATCTTGAGCCCCTTGGTTCAGGAGCAGTGGGAAGAAGGGAGAACAGTCCCCAGGGAGTCTGGAGTCCAGGAGGAGAGAGCGGCTCCTGGTGCTTCATGACTAGCAGCCAGTCTCCTCAAAGGTTAGCTGATAACTCAGGCTGGGTAAACAGGCCATGAGCTGCACACACACGAGACTTTCCGGGTAAAGAGTGTGAAGGGCAGGGAGGCAGGGGTGGACGTTTCCCTGTCCTTAATTTGAAACCTGGAGGTGAGGGGACATCAGAGCAGTTCGCTAATGCGTGTCCAAGCAAATATGGGCATATGCACACCCCCCTTTTATGTACAAACAACAGGATATGATACACACTGTTCTGCCCCTAGATTTTTCCACCTGACAATCATGTAACCTGAATTACATAGTTTCCCCTTTCTTTTTTCCATTGGTTAAGTGTACCTCTTGTACAGTTTGGTATGTTCCCATCACTCGGTATTACAAACGATGCTGCCGTGAAAGAAGAACATAGGTACTGAGTTCCCAGAAGCGGTTAAGCGGTTTTGCAACATCAGAAAAGTTTGCTACATTTGTAATTTTGAGAGCAATTGCAAAATGACCGTCCATGGGGTTGTACCAATTTACACTCCCACCAGCAGTGGGCGAGTGTCCGTTTCCCCACAGACTGGCCAACTCTGTGTATCATCCAACTGTTTTATTTTTGCCAATTCGTAGGTGAAGGGGTGTGGTAGGATGCTGGTGGCCATCAATTCTGTGCGGTTCCTTCCATCAAGAGGTGGTCCTTGCTCCCCTGGCGGTCCAGTGGTTACGACTCCATGCTTCCACTGCAGAGGGCGCGAGTTCGATCCCTGGTTGGGGAACTAAGATCCCGCATACCACGCAGGGCAGTGTGGCCAAAAATAATAAAAAGAGAGAGAGAGACAGAGAGAGAGATGGAGTCTATTTCCCTCTCCTCAACTCTGAGCCAGTCCTGGAACTTGCTTTGGCCATAGAATGTGGCAGAATTAACATTGCATGAGTTCTGAGCCTCTGCCTAAGGGGAACTTGCTGCTTCTGTCATCACCTTGTTGCTGCTGAGAACCCTTTTGCCACTGTGCCAACCAGCTTGCCTCCTGTAGGATGGCAGAGGCTCTGGGCATCCCAGCTATTCCAGTTGACAACCTACAAGTGAAGCCATCCAAGATCAACCAGGCCCGGCTGAGCCAGCCTAGACCAAGATGGGCCCAGCCAAGCCACAGAATCTCAAGGCATAATGTTTGTTGTTTCAAGCCACTCAGATTTGGGGTGGTGTAATCTAGCAAAAGCCAGCTGATGCAAATGGTATTTCAGTGTCATTTTTACAAGAGTCATTGTGTTTCTTCTTCCATCCTGTCCTAATTTTTCTATTGATTCATAGGAGCTGTATCAGTGTCCTGTGGCTGCCACAGCAAAGTACCACAAACTGGGTGGCCTGAAACAACAGAAATGTATTGCCTCACCATCTGGAGGCTGGAAGTCCAAAATTCAGGTGTTGGCAGGACTGTGCTGTCTCTGAAACCCGTCAGGGGATCCTTCCTTGCCTCTTGGCGCCTTCTTGTGATTTGCTGGCAGTCTTTGGCTGGCAACTCATAACTCCAATCTCTGCTTTTAGCATCACACGGCCTTCTCCCTGTGTCTCTGTCTTCACATGACCATCTTCTTATAAAGACACCAATCACATTGGATTAGGGGAACACCCTACTCCACTGTGACCTCAGCTGAACTAATTACATCAGCAACAACCCTGTTTCCAAATAAGGTCACATTCTGAGTACGGTGAGTTAGGACTTCAACATATCCTTTTCTCTTTCTTTCCTTTTTTTTTGGAGGTGGGCCACACCCTTCCACCCCTGATAGGAGCTTTTTATCTATTAGCAACATTAGCCCTTGGATTGCAATGGTTATTTCTGCTATTGCAGCTAAGTGGGGAAACTTGAGCTGCTAAGTGCTAGAGGCAGGAAAACCTTTCTTTGCACAAACTCAACACATTTTTTTCCTCTGGCTCCCCTATTCTCCCCAGGTCACCCCAGCATCATGAAACCAGAGGGAGGCATGGCAAAGAGGACTGACTGGTGGAGGACGGGATGGAAAAAGGCTGGGGACTTCCAGCTCCCGGTTCTTGTCCCCCGAAGGCAGAGACACTCAGCATGGTAGTTATGAGAGCAGGCGGTAGAGACAGACGGCTTGGGTCCAGACCTGACTCTGTACTTACAAGTCATCACAGGCAAATGATTTAACCTCTTGTATTCATTTGCTATTGTTGCTGTAATAAGTTACCACCGACTTAGTGCCTTAAAGCAACAGAAATATATTCTCTTACAGCACTGGAGGTTGGAAATCTGAAATGAGTCTTTTTTTAAAATATAAATTTATATATTTTTTATTTATTTTTATTTTTGGCTGCCTTGGGTCCTCGCTGCGCGCAGGCTTTCTCTACTTGCGGAGAGCGGGGGCTTCTCTTCATTGCGGTGCGCGGGCTTCTCATTGTGGTTGCTCGTCTTGTTGCGAAGCACGGGTTCTAGGCACGCAGGCTTCGGTAGTTGTGGCTCACGGGCTCCAGAGCGCAGGCTCAGTAGTTGTGGCGCACGGGCTTAGTTGCTCCGTGGCATGTGGGATCTTTCCGGACCGGGGCTCGAACCTGTGTCCCCTGCATGGCAGGCGGATTCTTAACCACTGCGCCACCAGGGAAGTCCGAGTCTTTTTTTTTTTTTAAGTCTTTTATTGAATTTGTTACAATATTGCTTCTGTTTTATGTTTTGGATTTTTGGCCACGAAGCATGTGGAATGCAGAATTGTAGCTCCCTCACCAGGGAGGGAACCTGCACCCTCCACACTGGAAGGCGAAGTCTTAACCACTGGACTGCCAGGGAAGTCCCCGAAATGAGTCGTAAGGGGTCCAAACCAAGGGGTTAGCAGGGCAGCGCTCCCTCCAGAGACCGGAGACCGTAGCGGTGCAGTGATCGCCCTGCCTTTTTTCAGTAGCTCGAGCTGCACATCCTGCATTCCTTGGTTCGTGGCCCCTCCCTCCATCTCCAAAGCCAGCAGCAAAACATCTTCTTTCTCTGACCCTGCTTTCCTCCACTCTGCCTATAGTCACAGGTCCACCTACCTCCCTCTGTAAGGACACTTGTGGTTACAGGTAGAGCTCACTCACACCATCAGGATAATGAATGTCCCCATCTTAAGCTCCTTGACTTAATCACATCTGCAAAGACCCTTTTTTTCACATGAGGTGACATTCACAGGTTGCAGGGCTTAGGACCTGGATATCTTGGGAGGCCACGGCTCAGCCTACCACACCCCTGTGAACCCCAGTTTCCTCAACTGTAAAACAGGCCACTGTGAGGATTCACCGAGTTATATAGAGAAAGCACTCAGACCAGTGTCTTGCATAGCACTGGCGTCCAGTCAAACTGAGACAGGGAGAACCTCACTTACAGTCTCCCCTTTGGGCCTCAGTTTCTCTGTCTGGAAAATGATGGGTGCGGACCTCAGGGGCCTCCCAGCTCTGCCGCTCCTGAAGGTGAGTCCTCTTCTGTCCCTCGTTTTTGCAGAGGGAAAGCCAAGGCCCTGAGAGGAGATGTCCCCCAGGTAGGAGGCGGCCAGGCCAGGCTGGGAAAGCCCATGGGTGTTACCTGGCAGGCCTCCTGGAGTTGGGGAGGTAACAGCGGAAGCCCCAGCCCCACTCTCAGCCCAGACCAGAGGGGGTCACTTCTTCAGGCAGGTGGCAAGAGGCTGAGGGGGTCTTGGATGTGCGCGCACGTGCGCACACACACACACACACACACACACACACACACAGAGTATCTGTCAGTCTGTCTCTACTTTTCTCTCATTGAAGGCAATTGGAGGTCGTTCTCACTAACTCCGTCTGTCAGTCTCTCTCTGTCCCTCTGTTTCTTGCTTGGCTCTCAACTGCTGTTTTCTTTTTTCCTTATTTTTATTAATGAAAAAAAATTAATTTTGATAAAATGCATGTAACATAAAATTTACTATTTTAATCATTTTACGTGTACAGTTCAGTAGTGTTAAGTACATTCACATTGTTGTGCAACCAATCTTCAGAACCTTTTCATCTTTTTTCAAAAATTTTTACTTTATAGTTGATTTACAATGTTGTATTAGTTTCAGGTGTACAGCAAAGTGATTCAGTTATACATATACATATGTCTATTCTTTTTCAAATTCTTTTCCCATTTAGGTTATTACAGAATATTGAGCAGAGTTCCCTGTGCTATACAGTAGGTCCTTGTTGGTTATCTACTTTTTTTTTTTTCTTCTTTTGGCCGCACAGCCTGCAGGATCTTAGTTCCCCCACCAGGGATCGAACCTGTGCCCACTGCAGTGGAAGTGCAGAGTCTTAGCCACTGGACCGCCAGGGAAGTCCCTGGTTATCTATTTTAAATAGAGTAGTGTGTATATGTCAAGTCTCTGTCTCTCTCCCTCTCTGATTTCCCCTGAGTCTGTCTTTGGCCTCTGGCTCTATCTCTCTCACTCTCTCTCCTTACCTGTCTGTCTCTTTCTCTGTCTCTGTCTCTCTTGATCTCTCTCCCTCTCTGTCTCTGCACTAGATTCTCCTTTCCTCAGCCCCGGGAAGCCCCCGAAACCCATGGGCCTCGCCCAGGACCCAGCAGGCAGGTAGGAGCTGGGTGAGGCCCAGGTGAGTCACGGGGAGGAAGGAGCTGACATTCCTGCTGCTTTTCTGGGATTGTGCACGGCCCAGCCCCCTGCCTGCCCCTTCCTGTAATACGTCACTGGACCTCACAGTGTGTGTCACTTGAGAGAGAGAGAGAGAGAACAAGTCAGAGACAGAGACAGAGAGACAGAAAGAGACAGAGAGAAAGAAACAAAGACAGGCATTGAGAGAGACAAACAACAGAGACAGAGAGACAGAAAAAAAGTTACAGAGACACAGAGATAGAGGACAGAGAGTCAGAGAAATAGGATGGAGAGAGACAGAGAGAGGCAAAGAAAAGGAGCAAGACAGAGAGATAGAAAAACACAGAGAAACAGAAAGGGAGAGACGTGGACAGATTTCGGGAGACCAGAGCAGTCTGAGGTTGGGATGGGAGGGTTCCGAGTTATTTCTCTCATTCTTCAAATAAAAGAGAAAATCGTGGGCTTCCCTGGTGGCACAGTGGTTAAGAATCCGCCTGGCAATGCAGGAGACACGGGTTCGAGCCCTGGTCCGGGAAGATCCCACATGCCACGGAGCAACTAAGCCCCTGCGCCACAGCTACTGAGCCTGCACTCTAGAGCCCACAAGCCACAACTACTGAGCCCATGTGCCACAACTACTGAAGCCCGCGTGCCTAGAGCCTGTGCTCCACAACAAGAGAAGCCACCACAATGAGAAGCCTGTGCACCGCAACGAAGAGTAGCCCCCGCTCGCCGCAACTAGAGAAAGCCCATGCGCAGCAACAAAGACCCCATGCAGCCAAAAATAAATAAATAAATAAATAAATTTATTTAAAAAAAAAAAAAAAAGAGAAAATCGTGGTCCGGAGCAGTGAGGTCATCCGGCCAAGAAGTGGTAGTGCCAGACCACACAGCTCCATGTGATCCCAAACTTGAACCTTCCTTTCACTGAGAGATGCCTCCACCCACCCCAGATCCATTTCACAGCTGGGAAAAGCAAAGATTTGTGGTGTGAAGCCATCTGCCCAGGGTCCCCCAGGAGCAAGTAGGTGAGCTGGGTCTCAAGCCTACTTGGACCAACACCCCGACTTTCTATCTCCCCATGTCATATGCATTAATATCTCATTCAGTCTTCACGCCAGCCCCAAGAGGGACCCCATTTTCCACATGAGGAAACTGAAACTTGGCAAGGAGGGTATCAGTTGACCCAGGGTGACCTAGCTAGGGAGCTGTCCTGTCCTGCTGTCATCAGCAGGACAACAGCTATCCTAAGACTCATGACAGCTCTACCTCCATCCCTATCCCCCAGAGAGGAAACACAGGGCCAGAGTCTAGAGTCGGGCCCAACAGCAATAACAATGGCAGTGATGATTTTTATTGAGCACTTGCTACGTGCCAGGCACTGTGCAAGTGCTTTGGGTGTACACTTTTCTGTCGCTAGCCCACAAGCCCTGGGAGGGAGGCGCTTAGCTTTACTTTCCAGATAGAGGACTTGAGGCACAAAGAAGTTAAGTAACCTGCCCAAGGCAGCACAGCTATTGAATAGCTGAAATTTGAACCCTCACAGTCTGGTGTCAGCCCCCACACTCTTAACCTCTTAGAAAAGAGAGTTTCTTTGGGATTTTTCTTACCTTATCTTAAAATGATTACCTTAAGGTTTTGATGCATTAGTAAGAATAACAATAGTGTAATCATTATTGCAGTGGTAGAGGTAGCTACTGCTTACTCATAGCCTACTACTGTTCCTGTCACACTGGCCCCTCTGCTGTTCCTAGATCTCATCAGATCTGCTCCCACCTCAGGGTCTTTGTACTCACAGTTTCCTCTCCCTGGACCATCTGCCTGGACTTCTTCCCTCACTACCTTCAGCCTCTCTTCAAATATCACCTCCTCAGGAAAGCCCTCCTGGATTACCTGGCCTAAAACCAACCTTGCCTCACTTGTACCCTTGCACCTCTTCAACCTGGTTTGTTTTTCTGCACTTTACTTATCACAGCCTGACAGCAATAGATTAGATAACATATATTTACTCCCTATTGTCACAAGGGCAGGGACTTTCCTGCTGTGTCCCCAGCTTCTGGACCAGTGCCTGGCACAAAGTAGTTCCTCAGTAAATGTTGACAGAGATTGTTGAGTCCTCCATGTGGGCCAGTGACTGTTTCAGGCATTTAATTCAACTGCATTAAATTGCTCTGACTGGGAGGGAGAGACTATTTTACCTTTGGCACTTTATTTTCCTTTTAAAAAACTTATTATGAACCTTTACAAACACAGAGGAGACAGAATGGCATATAAGTTACCTCGATATAATTGATACAGCTATTTTGCCTTTCTTTTTTCCTAAAATATTTCAAGGTAAATGCAGACATCGATGACATTCAACCTCTAAATATTTCATTGAGCATCTGTAAAATATAAGAAAAAGTTTTCCACATAACCACAAAACCATGGTCATAACAGCAATATCTACTTTTTGGCTGAAGTGTTTCAAGGTAAATGGAGACATTGTATTATTTCATCCCCAAATATTTCAGCGTGCAGCTCTAAATGATAAAGACATTTTCCCATATAACCACACTACCGTTATCCTTCCTAACAAAACTAAGGAAAGACCTATATTATCTAATAATCAGCCACAAATTTCCCGTCGTGACAAGTTTTAATCCGAGGGGTGAGGGCCCTTGCCCATGGTCCCATGGCAGTAAGAGAGAGAAGTGGAATTTGCACCCAGGCAGCCTGGAGACAGCTGTGACTACGGCCAGCGTTGAGTCCGAGCAGAGCCAGCCCCCCTACCCCTCGCTGGCCGCGTCCTGGTAAAGGAAGTTTGCGAGGTAGGTGGGTGGGGGTGGATGACCCACGCATCTGGAGCTGACTCGCTCTTTCGCAAACGTCTGGGAGGAGCCCCCAGGGCCACAAAACTGTCTCCTCCCGGGCGCCAGACTGAGAGGTGCAGGGAGACCGCGGAGAGGAGCCGCCGCCGGACATGGGCCGCCCGCTGCTGCTGCTGCTACTGTTGGCTCAGACCTGCATTCCAGGTAGGGGCTGGGTGCCCGAATCTCAGTGCTGGGGACCGGGTCAGACGGGGGGGATGGAAGGGAGAGGGGAGGGGAGGGGAAGAGAGCTCAGAGTCTGATGACTTGGAGGAGGGCTCAGTCCCCAGCCCCTCCACCCACACTCAAATACTAATTCTCCTGCTGTCTGCAGCCTCACACGGCGCGGTACCGGGCACACAGTAGACGCTCAGGAAATATTCGTTGAGCCAAGACCCTTAACAGCAGCCGCCATGTAGCGAGTACGCTCCTTAGTCCACGCACTCTTCTAAGCTCCTTCCTTGCAATTCCCAACTGGGCGGGCGGAACTATTTTAACCTCGTTTTACAGAGAAACTGAGGCACAGAGAGCTTAACTAACTGGTCCGAGGTCACACAGCAAGTCCTTGTAAGTGGGATTCTGACCCGCGGGGGCTCCTACAGCCCTCTGCACTCTGTCAGATTCCCCCCCTCCCCCCCTGCACACACACGCACACACAGACACATTTGCAAGACAGGGAGGACAGCGTCTCATTTAACAAAAGGTCTAAAGAAAGTCAGGCTCAGCGTCGCAGGGCCAGGGGCCGGGGACCCAAGGCTTGTCCTTCGAGGCGCCTTCCCTTTCACTATCCTCTAGCCGACGAGACTTCTCACCTCCTTTCTCTGGAAAATCTAAAAAGGGTTGGAAAATGAAAGGAAGTTGAGAAGGAACTGCTGTCAGGGCGCGGCAGGGCCGGGGTGGGGGTGGGTAGGGGTTGGGAGGTAGTTCGGTAATGAATAACCGGGAAAGCTTTCCGGACCGCGGGAGGCCTAGAATGAGTAACGACTCAGGAAGGGACTCCGAATTTGGAGCGGGGAAGGGACCCCAAGGGAGACGTGATGGGCAGGGATAGGCCTTGGGGCGGAGCTAGTGGGCGGGGTCAGAACTTCGGGGAGGGGCAGTGGGAGGGGCTAACAGTTCGGGAGCAGCTAGTGGGAGGGGGGAGAACTTCTGGGGAGGCCACAGTAGTAGTGGGGTTAGAATCTCCGCACGGCTGATGCGCGGAGTTAGAAGTTCGGTGTGGACTGTTGGGTGGGGAGAGAGAACGCTGGGGAGAGGCTACGGGGAGGAGGAGAACCAGTGGGCATTAGTGGAGGGCACGGGGAACGGGGGTAGAACGTAAAGACTGGCTGGAGTTGGTGAGGCTAGAACACCCCTAGGAGAGCTCGCGAGGCGGAGTAGGCCGAGGCGGGCGGGCTGGAGGAAAGGACCTAATTGGGAGCCGGGCTAGAACGTCCACACCCGCGGAGAGGAGGGGGGGTCGGAGTTTCAGGATGGGCCCGGCGCTCAGACAGAATTAAAGGGAAAGCGAGCGAGGGCTGGACTTAGGAAGGACCTGTGGACGGAGAAAGAACTCTAGGGTAGAGGGTGGAGATTGAACGTTGGCCTAAAGATGGTATAGCGGACTGGAAACCAGCCTTGGAACCCAGGGGCGGGCAAAAGTGGAGCCCGAACCTGAGTGCACATGGCCTGGAGACTTGGTCCAGGTATTGGGGCTTAAGGGGGCGAGAGCGGGATCCTGGCGCGGAGCGATAACACCTCTCCTCTCCCCCCTCTGCCCCCAGCCTCCTGGGGCCTGCGGTGCATGCTGTGTAAGACTACCGGGAATTGCAGGGTGGAAGAGTGTGCCCCCGGCCAGGACCTCTGCAGGACCACGGTCCTGCACATATGGGAAGGTGAGCTGGAGCAGGGAACGCGAGTGACAAAGAAACCTTATTTCACGAGCCATCGGGGAAATACGCATGAAAAAGACACGGAGACCGGTTACACGCCCCCAGATGGACAAGCGTTTAAAAATCTGACAGGGACTTCCCTGGAAGTCCAGTAGTTAAGACTCTGTGCTCCCAATGCAGGGGGCACGGGTTCGATCCCTGGTTGGGGAACTAAGATGCGGCATACCACTTGGCGCGGCAAAAAAGAAAAGAAAAAAAAGAAAAATCTGACAATACTGAGGTCGATGAGGATGTGGAGCTGCGGGCTTTGCTGTTAGGGGGGTAAATTGGTGCATGCACCAAACAGAGCGACGTGGCAATAGGCAATATCTGGTTAAAGATGAACATACCCTACAACAAGCAGTTGGACTTCTAGGAATGCAGAGACCCCAGAGAACCTTGGCCACACTTGCCCAGAGACACATGTCAAAGAATGTTCTTAGCCCTAATGTTTGTGATGTGGAAAACTGGAAAGACTGAAGTCAGTTGTCAGCAGAGGAAAAACGTTACAGTATAATCACGTATTATACCCCACAGCAGCTTAAATGAAGGAACTAGGGCTGCAGGTATTAACCTGGATACATCTCAAAAATGTAAGGTTGAAAGAAAGAAAAAAAAGCATGTTGCAGAGTTTGACACCTTTTAATAGAAATAGTTTCTAACAATCAAAATAAATAAACAATATACAAATAAACAATAATATATATTCTGCATACAGAGGTGTTAGAATTACCTACACCTGTGGTTGCCTCTGGACGGAGCATAAGGGAGATGGGATTTGAGGGAGGGAGGTAACCAGGAGGCTTTAACTATCTTTTAAACTTGGTTTCTTTTTTTAAAAATATCTGAAACAAATATGGCAAAATGCTAATATCTTATAAAGTTCGGTCATGAAGGCACAGTATTTATTATATCATTGTCTTATACTTTTTGGTGAGCTCGAAGCATTTTCCTTTAAAGATTCCTATCAGAGGTATCTCCCTGGTAAGATCACCAAGCTGGGAGGGAGGGGGTAGATGGATCCAGAAGGTCCCAGGGATAGTGTTATCACTAAAAGAAAGTAGGCTTCCAGTGTAGGGGGTTGGGGGGAGAGTGGATAACTCTAGAAAAGAGAGAGTTGGACTCAAGCAAGAGGAGAGGCCTGGCAGGGATCAGCCCTGGGAGCGGGTGACCTTATAACCAGGAGTGTCAGAGGCTGGTTGGGCCCAGGGGAGCCTCGGGGGTGACAATGAGACATTCCTTATAGAAGGTGATGAGCTGGAGGTGGTGGAGAGAGGCTGTACCCACCCGGAGAAGACCAACAGGACCATGAGCTATCGGACTGGCATGCAGATCATCACCCTGACAGAGGCCGTGTGTGGGTCAGACTTGTGCAACCAGCCCAGTCCTGGTGAGTAGGGCAGCCCTCACCATCCCCATCCCCAAACCATGCCCAGCTGAGCCTCCATCATCATCCTGGTCCTATCCCTAATCCTAGGCCACCCCAACCCCAGCTCCATGCCTTACCCCGGCTCAAACCTTTCCTTATCCTAAACACATCTCCAGCCTGGCTCCAACCCTGGCTCAACCTCACCTCCAATCCCGTCCCCAACTTCATTTTATCCTCAACACTCTCCAACTCAAACCCATCCTCCTTCCAAACACATCTCTAATCCTATCCCCTAATCAACCCCATCTCATCTCAAACTGTCCCCAATCCCACTCCCAACTACAAACGCATCCCATCCCTAACCCCATCCCATCTCATATGTGTTTGTGGGTGTGTGTGTATGTGTGTGTGTGTGTGGTTGTTACTTATAAGGTGCCACGCCTGCCTTTAAGTAGCTGCACACACACACACCCCCACTTGAGAGGTAGGTGAGGTATGTCACTGATGTTTTGCCAAGTAATTTTTTTCATAGGACAGGAGATGATTCAAGCAATAGATGCTCAGCAAGGGATACAAAGACCAGAGATACCAAAGACTCAGAGTTCTTAAAGGAAGTCAAAATAGGAGGGAATCAGACAGGCTGCCAGGGGCTTGGAAAGTTCCCTAGAATCGATGATTCGTAAGTTGGGCAACAAATAAGAATGTGAAGAAACTTCCATAAGGCTTTTTGATGAGTTTCATGCCTTTAGGCTCTGGTCAGCGTAAGAAAAAGACTTAGAAAGGCTCAAATTCCCCAAGTTCTCACAGCAGAGGAAGGGTGGGGAGAGAATGGACCCATGGTGCACGGTCAGGCAGAGATTCCTCTTTCTGGCCCTGGTGAGGAAGGAAAGGGGTTAAGACCAGTCTAGTCACAATGACGTCAGGAAGCAGAGCACCTGCCCCTGCACTGGGTTTTTTTCCTTGTTCTTCATCCATCCTGATTCCACTAGATTTTCATTTATCCTGACCTCGAACTTTCATCTGTTGGTGGGGACTGAATCAGATGTTTATTTTCAAGGAAATGACAAGAGAGGATGCCGGCTTCCTCTCTCTGTTAGATGTGCTGAAGGAAAGCACTTGTAATTGAGTCTAAATAATACTTGTAATCAGAGATAATAGTCAAAATATTTAACAATATTGGTCAGTGCCGCAGAATAATATTGACCAGTCAGAACTGGAGGCCTCTTGCTGGGCCTGGTGTTACCCCGTTAGTGGATCTTGAGGACATGAGAGTTCTAAAGACAGGTTTGTGGGGAGTTCCCTGGTGGCCTAGTGGTTAGGATTCCGGGCTTTTACTGCCGTGGCCCAGGTTCAGTCCCTGGTCGGGGAACTGAGATCCCACAAGCTGTGCAGCGTGGCCAAAAAAAGTAAAATACAGAGAGGGTTGGGAGTGGTCAGGGGTCCACTTGGGCAGCAGCTGTCAATTCAGTAATTTAATAACTAATATATCTATATCAGCTTCCTCCCTTTTATCTTTTTGGCCATGCCACGCAGCATGTAGGATCTTAGCTCCCTGACCAAGGATCGAACCCGTGCCACCTGCATTGGAAGTGCGCAGTCTTAACCACTGGACCGCCAGGGAAGTCCCTATCAGCCCCATGTCTAACGCCATTTTACCCTGCTTGTGATGACTAGAATAGTTGGTTAAACCACATCCTGTTCTTCTGTGATACTGGGAACACAGGAGTGACCAAGATAGCCTTGGGCCCTGCCCCTATGGGGCTCATAGTCTAGTGTGTATGTGTATGTGGGCGGGGCGGGGCGGGGCGGGGGGGGGGGCAGACAGACCCATCACGTGACAGTGACTGCCCTGATTAGTCACAGCTGGGATGCGGAAGCACATGCAAAGGAGTCAGGACCATGATAGGGGAAACAGAGACCAGAGAGGTCAGAGCTGTCATAGGAAAGCACAGTCCAGAATTGTCAGGGCTGAGATAGGGGAAACAGAGGCCAGAGTGATCAGGGCTGGGGTAACTAAGAGTAGGGGCTGTAGGACCCTAGAAGAGATACTTGACTCAGGTCAGGGAAGGTTTCCTATACAGGAAGCAACAGCTAAGCTGGATCTTGAGGGATGAATAGGAGTCAGACTGTTAAAAAGACAGTAGAAAGGGTTTTCCAGACAGAGGGAGCAACAGATATAAAGGCCCAGAGGAGGGTGAAAGTAGCATGGCTGGAAGAAGGACGAGATGGGGCAAGAGGAACTGCTGAAATTGGCAAGGTCACATTATACAGGGCCTTCTAGGCTATGGTGGGGCATATAGACTTCATCTGGGGAACACTGGGAGGTCATGAAAGGGTTTCAAGTACAGAGCGTCACTATCAGATTTGTATTTTTTGACACGTTATTCTGACCTCAGAGTGGAAGAGAGATTGGAGGGAAGGAAGGATGGAGGGAAGGTAGATGAGGGGAGACCAACTTGGAGGTGCGTGAGGTTGTCCAGATAAAGAAGAGAGTGTAGGGATTTCCCTGGCGGTCCAGTGGTTAGTCTCCGTGCTTCCACTGCAGGGGACGCGGGTTCATTCCCTGGTGGGGGAACTAAGATCCCGCATGCCACGTGGTGCAGCCAAAAAAAAGAAGAAGAAGAAGAAGAAGACAGTGTCTGTCTGCTGTGCAAATGGAGAGAAGTGGATGGATTTAAGAGCTATTTAGCAGGTAGATGAGCAGAGTGTAATGATGGATTAGATGTAGGGGTGATTATGCAGTTCTGGTCATGTGGAGACACCTGTATCAGACCAACCCCCCTGCCAATGACAGTTATAAAAGCTGGACAAATTATAAACAATTATTAAAGTCACTCAAGAGCAAGCAAATGAAGAGAGGAAGTTGAGATGCTCCGATCTTCGAAATAAGGGAAGCGCAGAAGTCGAATTCCACAGACAAGCTGGCTTTTTCCTTGAGTGCACTTGCCAATTCACTGCTCTGGAAGGGAACTAGAACGCAAATAGAAAGAGATCGTCGCTAGACTGACAAGGCAGAGGTTGGAGTCTGGGGTTGCCAGAGTGTCTGGAAAATGAGAAGTAAAATCCTGGAATGCATGGAACCACAGAAAAGGGAGTCCCCAGATCTGCAAATTTCCTTCAAGTCATTGGCAAGCCGTACATGCATAGGGTGAGACTCCAAGGAACTCTACAGAAAATAGTATCTGGAAAGCTACAGAACTGAGCAGGAATTCCAGCAGGCATATGATGCTGGGGGACCGAAGTTGCCACGTTGGAAAGAGAGGTCTCAGGCTTTCCCCTGAGACCACATCCTAGGAGTAAGGGCAAAACTGAAATAGACCAGCCCTAAAAATGCCTACGTCGGATCTTTGACAGAAGGAAAGCCTAATCCTCTCTGGCAGAAGATAACGTCATTTAGAGTCTTTACAAATAGTCGTCTGTGTCTGGCATCTAGTCAAAACGTACAAGGTATCCTGAAGAAAACAGAAAGGACCAATTGACCAGAAACCAAGAGAAAAATCCCACAATAGAAACAGACTTGTCATGAATCAGATATTGGAGTTATTAGACAGGGGAACTTTAAAAGAGCTATGATCAATATATTCAAGAAAATAGAGGAAAGGTTACTTTTTAGCAGAAATCTGGAAACCATTTTTAAAATGATTCCAACAGGAAATAAAGAACAGGAACTAAAAAAAAAGAACAGGAACTAAAATTAAGAACTCAATAGATGTACTGACTGGAGAGCAGAAACAGTAGAGCAAAAGGATTACAGAACCAGAAGACAGGGCAGTAGAAGTATCCAGATGGGTGCCTAGATATGGAGGATCAAGGAGTCTGCCAGGATTCTACCCTGGGGGACCAGATGGGGCCATCTCAGAGACGTGGAGTTCAGGAGAAGGAGCAGTTTGGAGAAGATGGAGAGTCTTGTTGGGGGCAGGTAGAGATTCAGGTGCCTGATGGATAGCCAGGGGACCTCCAGGAAGCCCTTGGGTATACAGGTGTGGAGCTCGGAGAGAAGTCTTACCTGGAGAGAGATTTCTGAGTTCCCAGCAGGTAGGTGGAGATGAAGCTGTGTCAATGGATAACATCCCATGGGAGAGAGTGTGTACCACGAGAAATGAAAAAAGGGCCTAAGACAGAGCCTGAGGATCACCCACATTTAGAAGAGTGACATAAGAAGAAGAGCTCACAAAGGAGACCCATGGGTGGTATGAGACAGCTATTTTGGCAGTGATGGCAATTTGTGTTTTCATTTTCATGGTGGTTCATATTAGAAGACGTGGGTTGTCAGCCTTTTAGTTATTTTTCTTTTGGGAGAGGGTGGGGAAGATCTGGCTTTGGAGGAAAGCGATTCACCTAATTACAGCTGCTGGCCTGCCAGTTGAGAGCCTTGGCTGAGACAGCCCTCTCTCTAATTTCTCTAAGACTTGGCCCAAACTCAAACTCGGATATCTGGGGTCACGAAGGGAAGGGCATGCCAGGCTTGGGAATGGTGTGAGCCAAAGCCTGGGCAGAGGGATGGCTCTGGTGTTTCCAGGGAAAAGTAACTCATCCACTTGGCCTGGACTGAAAGGTCCGTGTGAGAGGCAAGTTTATCACAGATCAATTAAGTGAGGCTTTGACCTCTGACATGATTGGGTAGTGTATTAATTATCTATTGCTGCATTACAGATTGCCCCAAAGCTTAAAACAAAAGTAAGCATGTATTATTTCACAAAGTTTTTGAAGGTCAAGATTCTGGGAGTGGCTTAGCTAGGCGGTTCTGGATCTTTCATTAGGTTGTAGTCAAGATGACAGTGGTCTGCAGTCATCTGAAGATGCCCAAGGTAGCTTTATTCACATGGATGATCAGCTCCCATGGCTTTGGCAAAAGTCTCAGTTCCTCACCATGCAGACCTCACGGTGGGGCTGCTTGAGTGTCCTTACAACATGGCAGCTGGCTTCCCCCAGAGCAAGTGATCCAAGAGAGAGCCAGGAAGAAATCTCAGTGTCTTGCGTGATCTACCACAGAAGTCACACACCATCATTTCCACAGTATCCTGTTGGTTCCACAGGTCAGCTCTATTCCTTATGGGAAGGGACTACACAAGGGACAAATACCAGGAAGCAGGGATCACTGGGGGCCATCTTGGAAGCTGGCTACCACAGGGAACAATAGAAGGGTTTTAAGTAATTGTTCATTCATTCATTCATTTAACAAATATTTACTGAATATCTTCTCTGGCCCCAGCCTTGTGCTGGGTTGTGTTGGGACATAGTAATGACCAAGACAGCCCTGGCCCTACCCTCCTGGGACTGAATCCATAGAAGGAAACAAACAAGCAAACAAACAAAAAAAGTGAAAAAAACAAAACAAAACCAGGGAATTCCCTGGCAGTCCAGTGGTTAGGACTCCGAGCTTCCCTGCAGGGGGCAGGGGTTCCATCCCTGGTGGGGGAAGTAAGATCTCAGAAGCCACGTGGCATGGCCAAAAACAAACAGACAAACAAACAGTGAGGGAAACAGACTTGTCACCAGACGGGGATGACCCAGAGTGGGCAGGACTGGGATTGGGGAGCCCCGAGAGGCACCTAATCCAGCCTGGGAGGTCAAGGAGGGCTTCTTGGAGGAGGCAAAATTGGAAAAGATGACCTCTGAAGAATGAGTAGGAGATAGGGAAAATAGGGAGCAGGGAAAGGGTTCTAGGCAAAGACCACAGCAGATGCAAAGGCTGGGCAGGAGTCGGCATGTATACTCGGGGACTGAGGAAAACCAGTGTAGAGTCTGAGGGGATGGTGGAGGGAGATGAGGCAGGAAAGGTGACCAGGACCCAGTCTTTGATGGAACTTGAAAGCCACGCTGAGTTTCTTGGATTTTATTCTGTAGGCACTGGGGACCCATGGAAGAGTGTTGAGCAGAGGAGAGGCAGGGTCAGATTTGAGTATTAGAAACATTCTTCTAGGGCTATGTGGGATGCACTGGGGTGGGAAGGGCAAGAATGGAAACCAGGAGGCCAGGGAGGAAGCTGGTATTGAAGGAGGTCTGACCTGGTCATGGAGCTGGAAACGAGGGGATGGATTCTAGAAAGATTCAGGCGGTGGGATGGGCAGTACTTGATGATTGGCTGAAGGGTGGGATAAGGAAGAATTGATACTGAAGTGAGTCCTCAAGGAAGCTGGGTCTCTAGGACTCTCCCCATGGAGTCTCACCCTCCTAATCCTCCCCAAACAGGCCAGGTTTCTACCTTTCCCCGAAGCCGTTACCTCGAATGTTCTTCCTGTGCCTCGTCAGATCTGAGCTGTGAGAGGGGCTGGGACAAGACCCTGCAATGCCGCAACCCTGGAGAACAGTGCCTAGAGGTGGTAACCCACCAGAGCCTGGAAGGTGAGCCCCAACCTGCCAGCAACTCCCCCTCCCTGCTTTGCTCCTCCCCAAGGCTGCACTTAACAACAACCCCCAAATAACAGGGATTTAAGCAAGGTAGAAAGTTAGTACTCACACAGAAAGTCCAGTGATGGGAAGTCAGGGCCACTAGGACAGTTCCACAGTCACCAGGAACCCAAATGTCTTCTCATCTCTTACATATTGCTTCCATTCCCAAGATCACCTCATAGTCCAAGATGGCTGCCTGAGCTCCAGATCTCATGTCCAAATTCCAGGAAGAAGGAGGGGGGAAAAGAAGGGGCAAAAGGGGGGCACCCCTCCTTCTGTAAAGGTTCTCCTTTCTAGAAGTCCCATAAAATCTTTCTACTTAGATCACGTTCACCAGAACTTAGCCACATGACTATACCTATGGAGACTGGAAATTGTGTCTTTTGGCTAGATATATGGCTGCTCCCAATAAAATGAGGGTCCTATAATGAAGGATGAAGCAGAGGATGGACAGAGGACTGCTACCATGGGCAAATCCAATCTCAGCCCCTCATCAACAATCTGACCTCCTCCTCTGCCCCCACAGAGAGTCCAGGGGATGAGCGCCACTCCCGAGGCTGTGGCAACCTTCCTGGCTGCCCAGGCCCCACTGGCTTCCACAACAACCACACCTTCCACTTCCTGCGGTGCTGCAACACCACCAAATGCAATGGGGGCCCAGGTAAGGGGCAGGGGACCCGGCGTGAGGCCTGGGATTGGGGTGGGGAGGTGCACTCAGGCTGACTGCTGCTTGCTTGAAGGGAAACCCCTCCTCTCTGTTTCCTTCTCTGAAAAATGGACCTATCAAGCCCTTTCTCAAAGAAGGATTTTGTGGGAATTCAATGAAACTATCAAAACTTCACCAAGACCTGTGCTTTATGCTTCTATGTCCTCTTGAATCCTTCCACTGCTCACCAGCCTGGTGCAAGCCACCATGGCCTCTCACCTAGGTTGTTGCAATGACCTTGCTGGTCCTCCTGCTACCCTACAGCCAATGTTCAACACAGCAGCAAGAGTGATTTTTTTTTTAAAATAGATCTTCATTGGAGTATAATTGCTTCACAATACCGTGTTAGTTTCTGTTGCACAACAGGGCGAATCAGCCATATGCATACACGTGTCCCCATATCCCCTCCCTCTTGAGCCTCCCTCCCATCCTCCCTTTCCCACCCCTCTACGTCATCGCAAAGCACCGAGCCAATCTCCCTGTGCTATGCTGCTGCTTCCCACCAGCCAACTATTTTACATTCGGTAGTGTATATACGTCGATGCTACTCTCACTGCGCCCCAGCTTCGCCCTCCCACCCCATGGCATCAAGTCCATTCTCTATGTCTACCTCTTTATTCCTGCCCTGCAACTAGGTTCATCAGTACCATTTTTTTTTAATTCCATATGTATGCGTTAGCATATGGTATTTGTTTTTCTCTCTCTGACTTACTTCACTCTGTATGACAGACTCTAGGTCCATCTACCTCACTACGAATAACTCAATTTCATTTCTTTTTATGGCTGAGTAATATTCCATTGTATATATGTGCCACATCTTCTTTATCCATTCATCTGTCGATGGACATTTAGGTTGGTTCCATGTCCTGGCTATTGTAAATAGTGCTGCAGTGAACACTGGGGTGCATGTCTCTTTTTGAATTATGGTTTTCTCAGGGTATATGCCCAGTAGTGGGATTGCTGGGTCATATGATAGTTCTATTTTTAGTTTAAGGAACCTACATACTGTTTTCCATAGTGGCTGTATCAGTTTACATTCCCACCAACAGCTTAATGTAAATCAAATCATGTCACTCTTCCTCAATCACTTCAGCGCCTTCCCCTTGCTTTTAGAATGAAATCCAAAGACTCTGCTATGCCCTCTCTAATCCAGCATGTGTCTGTCTCATGGCCTTTGCACAGGCAGTACCCTCCACCAGGAACACCTCTCCCCCAGGAGTTCACCTGGCTGGCTACTTCTGATTCGTTAGGTCAAAGCACTGTCCTCAGGGAAAATTTCCCTAACTCTGCCCTTCAATATAATCTAGATCCTTTGTGTTATTCTGTCTCTGTAAATCACTACTGTCCAACAGGGCTTTCCATGGTGATGGAAATGTTCTGTATCTGTACTGTCAGATATGGTAGCCTCTACTATATATGGCTTTTGAGCACTTGATATTTGGAAAATGTCTCCTTTTTCTTTTTTCTTTCATAAAAATATGTCCACATGTCGTGAGTTTTCAATTGTTCTTTTAAAATGAACAAATCCATTTTTTAAAGTCTCTTGGTTTTCATTTCTAATGCAGTAAATATCTATAGATATGACTGACATAAGCAATAATTCTTTATTATTTAATATTAATTTCAATGTCAATGTAAACAACCACATGTGGCTAGTGGCTACCATATGGGACAGTGTAGCTCTAAATCGTAAGTTCTCTGAGGGCAAGGACTGTTTCGTCTTACCCTGTGTCTAGGCAGGTGGGGGCTCGTGGGGAGCTGGGAGTTGGAATTTCTCTCGCAGGCCGTAGAGAACCCCCCAAAAGAGGGTGCTGTTCCAATGCCTGACCACAAGAGGGCTCCACGACACCTAGGGCTGAGAGTTGGGAGTCCTGGGGACATAATGCTGTGAACCGCTCATGCTAATTTCTTTGGTTTCTGTGTCACTTGGTCTTCTTCCAAGTCCTGGAGCTTCAAAACCTGCCACTGAACGGCTTCCAGTGTTACAGCTGTGAGGGGAACAGCACCCATGGATGTTCCTCCGAAGAGACTTCCCTCACTGACTGCCGAGGCCCCATGAATCAATGTCTGGAAGCCACTGGCACTAATGGTGAGCCATTAGGAGGCTGGGAGAGGATACTTATGGGGGTAATGGGGGGTTCTGCAAGAGGTAACTTCCCATGAAGCTGGACTTAACTGAGGTGGATCATCCTGTTGGAGAAGGTGGGACTTCCTTCAGGAGGGTGCAAAGTGTAGTAAGAAATTAGGACTTGTTCATTAGGCAATGTATACTTGGGCCACAGAAATGTGGATTTCTTTGGGGGTGGGACTTCCGTGGGTGGGTGGGACTTCCGGTGGACCTCCCAGGATCCTATCCTGTGAAGTTCTGGGCAGGTTCCTTTATTCCAGAGGTTCTCAAACTTCGGGGTCTCAAAATTCCTTCACGCTCTTAAAAATTATTGCTTATGTCAGTCATATCTATAGATATTTACTGCATTAGAAATGAAAACCAAGAGTCTTTAAAAAATGTATTTGTTCATTTTAAAAGAGCAATTGAAAACTCACGACATGTGGACATATTTTTATGAAAGAAAAAAAGGAGACATTTTCCAAAATGAAAAAATTGAACGAGAAGACTGGCATTGTTTTACCATTTTGCAATCTTTTTTAATATCTGGCTTAATAGAAGACAGCTGGACCCTCATATCTGCTTCTGTGTTCAGTCTGTTGCAAGATCACATGTCCTAGGGTTTCTAGGAAACCCCTTGTGAGAGCAAAAACCATTTGTGAGAGCAAGAAAAGGCAAATGAGGTTTTAGCATTATTACAAGAATAAGTTTGACTTCACAGATCCCCTGGAAGGGTCTGAGGGAACCCCAGGGGTCCCGGGACCACACTTAGAACTGCTGCTTTCTCCGGGGGTACCCACCACGAGGTAGTATGTCACCCAGTGAGAATTCCAGTCCCAGGCCCGAGAGCTGGGAGTCTCACATGGTCTTCTCTCTCCTCAGGACTGGGGAACCCAAGCTACACCATAAGAGGCTGTGCAACCCCCTCCTGGTGCCAAGGCCTCCATGTGGCTGAAGCTTTCAGCCTCACCCATCTCAACGTCTCTTGCTGTACTGGAAACGGCTGTAACCATGCAGCCCTGGTTACCCAGCCCCACACGGGGGGTGCCCCCCTGCCTGGCCCTGCCCACCTCAGCCTCTTCGTCACCCTGCTTATGACTGCCAGACTGTGGGGAGGTACTTTACTCTGCACCTGAACCCCACACTCCCACTGCCCTGGCTGGATCCAGGGGATCCCTTTGCCCTTCCCTTAGCTCCCAGCCCTACTGACTTGCTGTGTGACCTCAGACCAGTGTGCTCCCCTCTCTGGGCCTTAGTTTTCCCAGCTGCCAAAACACCTATCTCAGAGAACTGTGAGAATCAGAGGAGAAAAACTAGAGGAAGGCTACGGGCCAGCAGGCGAGAGCTCTTGTGATATTAATATTGTTGCCGCTATTATTATTAATTAATATTTGTTTTATTTAATATTTTGTACTTAAATAAAGATTTTTGTATCAGTGAACAAAGCTAGATCTGCCCTTCTCCAGAGAGGACGATTGGGGGACACCTTTCCTCAGGCTCCTGGAATTAGGGGTCATATTGTAGGACCCAAGCACTCGAGGTCCCAGCCTTGGGAGCTGTCCCATGCAGCCTTCCACCCTAAGCCACCTCCACATCTATTTCCGGGCTCCAAATGCAACCTTCCAACTCACTCACCCAAGCACTAACCTTCCAGTCTCTTCTCCCACATCCAAAGGTCCAGACTACTTTGTTGTTCTAAGGAGACATGTCTGCATTTCCTAGGGGGCTCTGAGATAGGAGATGACTAGGAGATGACCCCTGGATGCCCTGCAGTGAGGAATAAAGACTGGACCTCATTCCTCTGCTGCTCTGGGGGCAGGAGATAAAGGCTGGGTTATATTTCCTAGGATACCCTCAGACAAACTGAGAAAAAGACAGAACTACCATTTCAGTGGGACTCTTTGAGTACCATGGCAGAATTCATGTCTTCCATGGTTCGCTGAGGCAAGCCCACAGACACAAAATTACGTTCCCCTGGGGCCCTACGGCTGATCAAGGAAAAGGACATTTTCCGTGGTATTTGGGGGCAGGTGAAGGACAGGGTTTCTTTTCTTTTTTTTTAAAATTTTTATTTTATATTGGAGTATAGCTGATTAACAACGTTGTGTTAGTTTCAGGTGTACAGCAAAGGGATTGAGTTATACATATCCATGTATCTATTCTTTTTCAAGTTCTCTTTCCATTTAGGTTACTACAGAATATTGCACAGAGTTCCCTGTGCTATACAGTGGGTCCTTGTTGGTTATCTTTTTTTTTTTTAATTTATTTATTTATTTTATTTTATTTTTGGCTGTGTTGGGTCTTCGTCTCTGCGCGAGGGCTTTCTCCAGTTGTGGCAAGCGGGGGCCACTCTTCATCGCGCTGCGCGGGCCTCTCACTATCGCGGCCTCTCCTGTTGCGGAGCACGGGCTCCAGACGCGCAGGCTCAGAAGTTGTGGCTCACGGGCCCAGCTGCTCCGCGGCATGTGGGATCCTCCCAGACCAGGGCTCGAACCCGTGTCCCCTGCATTGGCAGGCAGATTCTCAACCACTGCGCCACCAGGGAAGCCCTGGTTATCTTTTTTAAATATAGTAGTGTGTGTATGTCAATCCCAAACTCCCAATTTTCCCTCCCCGCCGAGGGACAGGATTTCTTTTTTAGGATCTCCTCAAATCACATATCAACAACTGTCTCTGTGGTCGCCTAAAGGGATGGGGTCAATAGCACCACCCCTTGAGCGTGACTGGCTCTGTGACCGCTTTGGCCAAGAGAATGTGGTGGAAGTGACGCCATGCCGTGCTCTGGGCCGGGGGTTTCAGAAACCGTCCAACCCTGGGGAAGCTGGTTTCTGGGTCAGAGTCTTCCTGCACTGAGCCTGCCATGCTCTGGGGACACCCATGCTACCCGTGCGTGGGTGCCACATGAAGAGAGAGCCCCAGGTGTTCCAGCCATCTCAGCCCACGCGCCAGCCAAGCGGGTGAAGGAGCTACCCTGGACATGGCAACCCCAGCAGATGGAATGTGCAGGAGACCCGAGAAACCCAGCTGTTTTCATTTCCTAGGGCTGCTGTGATAAATTACTACAAAGTTACAAATGCAGTGCCTTCAAACAACAGAAATTTACTATTCTCTCGACTTCTGGATACTAGAAACAAAAAATCAAGGTGTTGGCAGAGCCATGCTTCTTCTAAAGTCTCTGGGGAAGAATCCTTCCGGGCCTCTTCCTAGCTTCTCAGGGTTGCCGACGATCCTCGGCAGTCCTTGGCTTGTGGCTGCATCACTCCAGTCCTTGCCTCTGCTGTCACGTGAACTTCTTTCCTGTGAATATGGCTGTGTGTCTCCAAATCTCTCTGTCCTTATAAGGATACTGGTCATTGGATTTAGGGGCCCACCCTAACGCAGTGTGACCTCATCTTAACTTATCACATCTACAAAGACCCTATTTCCTTACAAGGTCACATTCATGGAACCTGGGGGTTAGGATTTCAGCATATTTTGGGGGGACATAAGTCAACCCACACCGCCAGCCAACAGCCAGCACCAAGGTTTCAGATATGAATCAGCCCATCCATCTCTAGCTGTTCAAGCCAGCCCATTTTGGCCCCAGTCCATTGTGGAGCAGATACTCACTGATCTCACTATGCCTTGCTCAAATTCCCAACACACAGAAACATAAAGAGGTTGTGGTTTTACATAGCTGAGTTTTGGAGTATTTTGTTATGCTGCAATGGTTGGCTGAAACAGTCGTTTGTTTGTCTGTTTTTTTGCTAACTCTCCCCACTAGAATCTCCATAAAAGGCAGACCCTTCTATTTGCTCACTACTGTATTCTCAGTATCTAGATTAGCGCCCAGGACATGGCAGGTGATGAAGAAAGGAGGGAGGGAAGGAAGGAAAGACTACATCTTCTGTGGTATCTTACAACAAAACCTGGGCTAGAGCTATATCTCCCATGATGCCCTAAGGCAGAGATGAGGCTAAGATGACATTTTCTGAGATGCTTCATAATTAAAATTGAGGCTAGTTTCACCTTTCCCGTGATGCCCTACAGCAGAGATTGTGTTACTGAATTAGATGGGAGGCCCCCCATCTTGGGGCCCTAACGGAACCAAAGCCCCGCCTCCCACCCAACCTCAACCCCGTCCTTCAGGAAGTTCTTTCCCGCTCAGGTTCTGCCAATGACGAAATTGAGTTTGGTGCAAGCAAGACAGGTTTTTATTCAATGGCCCAAGAATGGAGAAGGGAAGCTCTGATTACAACCGGGGCAAGCTTTTTATAGAAAAAGGTTATTGGGGATGGGGGTCTTTTGTCATCCTGATTCATGGAAATGGGTGGTGATTTCCCAGAATGCAGTTCATGCCTTTTTCTGCCCTTGTACGGCCCTTGAGTGTCTGGGTGGGAATTGGGTTGAACCAATATGGCCCGGTGGGCAGAGATCTTATTATTACAATGAGATGGTAATGAGCTGTAGAGCAACCTTTGTCCCAGTTTTGAAGTTCAGTCAGCTTGTACCGATGTCTTATGGTTAACGCTCTCTTGTTCCTGTCTTGTAAACACAGCTAGAAAATACAGATACAGTCAGGTTTTTTGCAAGTTTGCCCAGAGTGAGGTTTTTATTAGAAATGGGAGGGGGTGGGGGGTGGCTTCCTTACCTCCTTGCCTAAGATAGGTGTACATGTTTTGTAGAGAGAGTTTAAGTGTGGGTTAGGGACCTTCAGATTGCTCCCCTGGGTGACAAGTGGAGGCTAGGATTGCATCCATCATGATACCCCACAGCAGAGATTGGAGGCTAAGGAATACATTTCCCGTGATGCCTTACAGCAGAAATTGAAGCTAGGGCTGCATTTCCCAGGAGACCCTATGGCAGAGATTGGAGGCTAGGATTGCATCTCCCATGATGCCCTACTGTGGGGATCAAAGGATGGAAATACATGTCCCATGGTGCAGATATTGAGGCTAGATAAATTTCTCAGAATGTTCTACACCAGACCTTGTGATCAGGACCTCATAGTTAATGGTTCCCAAGTTTTTGTTCAGGGATCTCTGTTGCAAGAAATAAAATCTGTTTAAGCTGACTCAAGCAAAAACGACAGCTTTATTGGAAGTTTAGATCCAAGCAAGAGCTAGGTCTCTGGGCTGCACCAGGGACAAGAAACAGAATTGAAAAGCTGTGTGAAATCAATGTTGTCTCTGTTTTGCAAAATCTCTCTGTCCCTCTGTGTCACTCTCTCTCTCCTACACTGAGTGTGTGGTTTCCCTCATGGGCTGGGCTTTCACTTTATTTTTGTCTCTTCACAGACTACCTTCTGCTTCAAGCATAGTAGCCAAATATGCCCTTGAAATGTCAAGAACTACTTTTGTCTGGTTCTAAATTTTTAACGGACAGACTCTTCTCTGGTGGGGTCCAGTTTGGGTGAGGGCTCTGCCTACGACCTCCTCTGCTATGGCCAGGGAAGTTTACATCAAAGCCACCACATACAGTTGTTCAGGTTGTAAACAGGCATCCACTGGTCAGGCAATTCTCATGGTAAGCAACCCACTTGGCCAGGGCTGAGAAAACAACCTCTGTGAGAGAGATCCTATCACAAGGATGGGGGAGCAATTGAAAAAGAAAACTACCACTTACAGTGTTTTAATCTGCAAGCAGGGCTGCCTCCATGTATTCTATGTGAATCGCAGGCAATATGGTAGCCAGGGCTGTATTTAAGAGGACACCCAACTCAAAATGGTTGAAACAAAGAGGAAATTGATTATCTCACAGAACAAGAGCTCAGGAGTTAGAGCAGTTCCTGGGTTGACTTATTCAATGTTTCCATTATGTCCTGAAGGATCCATTCAAGCTTATCTACCTAATGGCCTTAAGATGGCCACTGCAGTTCCAGACATCACACCCACATTCAGAAGCAATAACAAAGGGCCGTCTCTTCTTGGGTATCTTTTTTAAAGCAAAGAAAGCTTATCCCAAAACTTCCAGGCTGACTTGCCCTCCCCACATTTTATTCTCCTGATTTGTTTCATACCCCCATGCCTACAGCATTCACAGAAAGGGGCATGGAACCACAATATTTGGCAAAGTATATTCAGACCCTACTCCTAGGGCTTCCTGCACATCATCTGGCTCTTAAAGAAAGGTTGATGCCTGAACAAAATCAGGATTCTCTTAGGAAGGAACAAAGGAGGAGGGAATGTGTATTAGGAAGAAACACCCACCCAGTCTTCCTCCTGTAGAGGGAAGAACTCAGTTCTTCCCTACTGTGTCTTTCTCCTGTGTGTCTCCTTTTTTCTCACACTACTACCACACTCACAACACTTCTGGTCACCAAATGTGTGGGGGGGATTCCCCCCCACCAAGCAATTCTCTGTGACACCTTCTGGTCAATTCTGACAATACCTACCTGGAAATAGCATCAGATCCCACAGATTAAGGGCTCAGTCCCACAGTCCCCACTTCAGATGACAATTGAAAGTCCAGACTGTGCTCCTGACCAATCGACTACAAATCAGAAGTTCCCATGACCCCCTCTTCAGATTTGATTAACCTGCTAGAGGGGCTCACAGGACTCAGGAAAACAATTACTTACCTTTACCAGTTTATTATAAAAGGAGACGATAAAGGATACAGAAGAACATCCAGATGGAAGAGATGAATAGGGCAAGGGGGCACACAGCTTCCATGCCCTCTCTGGGCATGTCACTCTCCCAGCACCTGCATGTGTTCACCAAACTAGAAGCTCCCTGAACCCCAAACTATTGGGATTTTTATGGAGGCTTTATCACGTAGGCATCATGGATCATTAACTCCATTTTCAAGAGAATGGGGATCAGGGCTGAAAATTCCATGCTTGTAATCATAGTTTGGTCTTTTCGGTGACCAGCCCTCATCCAGGAGTCCACCAAATGTCACCTATTAGAAAAAGAGACACTCTTATCACCCAAGAAATTACAAGGATTTCAGGATCCCTGTGTGGGGAACTGGGGTCAAAGACTAAATATTAGAACAAAAGATTCTCCTGGTGTTCTTATCACTTAGGTAACTACAAGGGTTTCAGGAGCTCCGTGCCAGGAACCAGGGGCAGAGACCAATATATATTTCTATTATCTCGCAGAGTAATGCTGAGAAAACAACTAACAAACTCTGAACCATCCCTAGACTTCAAAAACTCAAGAATAGTCAACCCACGGCGTGTAGCCCATCCCCCCAGAATAGCAGGCACGGCGGTTGTCTCCCCAGTGTCTATTTCTGTTTGAGAAATCTAATTTCACCTCTGACCTGGTGGTAGGGGGAGCCTGTGGCTCATATCTGATTTAACCAGCTTAATCTCATCCCCTGGCCATTGACATTGGTTCAGTGATAGGCAGGTGGCATCATCTGGACCAATGAGACACAATGGAAGGTTTCTGGGGGGCTTCTAAGGAAAATTATTTCCTCACTCTGCTGAAGGAGCTTCTTCAAGTCTCTCCTCTGCTCAGTCTCCCACAGTCTGACTCTCTCAGTCTGTCTGTCTTTTTCTCTCTCTACCCCTCTCCAAATGTGAGGGAAAAGTGTGGCCCCAGAGGTATTTGCCAGCCATCCTGTAACATGAAGCGACTATTTACCCCTAGGACAGACCATTTTGAAGCTAGTCATACCCAAGACTTTTTTTTAAATAAATTTATTTATTTTATTATTTTTATTTTATTCATTTAATTTTTTTGGTTGCGTTCAGTCTTCGTTGCTGTGCGCGGGCTTTTCTCTGGTTGCGGCGAGTGGGGGCTACTCTTCGTTACGGTGCGCGGGCTTCTCATTGCGGTGGCTTCTCTTGTTGCGGAGCACGGGCTCTAGGCACGTGGGCTTCAGTAGTTGTGGCACGTGGACTCAGTAGTTATGGCTCATGGGCTCTAGAGCGCAGGCTCAGTAGTTGTGGTGCACGGGCTTAGCTGCTCCGTGGCATGTGGGATCTTCCCCGATCAGGGCTCGAACCCGTGTCCCCTGCATTGGCAGGCAGATTCCCAACCACTGAGCCACCAGGGAAGCCCCCCAAGACTTTTTTATATGTGAAACAATCCTCTTTTTCTTAACCCAGTTTGGTTGGATTTTCTGTCACTGGCATGAAAACCCTAATGGATAAAGTACCCTGGAGTAGGATAAGGACAGGACCACCTCAGGTGGAAGAAAAAGTGGGACCCAAAAAAGACAGATGAGAACCAAACCAACATCCCACAGGGTGCCCTGCAGCTGGAGCAGGAGACATTGGTTAGAGCCACGAGCAGGGGACCTATAGGTTCTTGGGAGGAAAGATAACCCTTAGCTACCCCCTAACCCAGTATCCCAAATCCAGGTTGGACACCTCTTTCCCACTTAGCACAGAGAACGTGAGCCCTGGGAAGATTAGAGACTATCCAGCACGACACCTCTTTCCCCAGTTTACAGAAAGGTAAACTGAGAATTGAAAAGGAAAGGAATCACTTGGAGCTGTGGTCCTGGGGACATAGAGGTTGATGGGAGCTTGGGTCCCAAGGACAGAAAGGATGATGGGAGCCATGGTCTTGGGGATACAGAGGTTGATGGGAGCTTGGGTCCTGAGAACTCGGCACTGAGGACAGAAGAGGTGCCGGGAGCTGAAGTCTATTGGAGGACCTGGATGTAGGATTTTTTGGTAGTGATGGAGATAAAGAGCGAGGATTTTCAGAGTTGGCATATCCCGGTTTCCCTGACTGTCAGATGGTGGTGGGAGAGGTTGAGGTCTCCTACCTTCCATGGTTTCTCACTCTTCCTGGGTCCTAAGGGTGATAATCCTGCACCAGGTCTACAAGGTCCCACAGAAGTGGGCTCAGGGAGACTCACCTCCCAGGAGGGAGAAGGGACTCAAGTCTGGAGAGGTGAGTCAGCACCAACAATGGAAGAGAAGCGGGGAGAGCACATAGAGAGACAGGGACACAAAGAGAGACTGGGGCTGGAAGAGCAGGGAAGCAGGGTGGGGAAGCTAGACGCTAGGGCCTGGGAGGGGTCCACCGGAGCCTCTCCCTCCGGGGAATGATGCAGAAACACGGAGTTTCCGGGTGAGGACAGGAGGGAGGGTGAGATCTGACCCCAGCCCAGCCTAGCCCTGCCCTGGGAGATCCTGGACCTGCCCAGACAACAAGCTGCTGCCTTCCTCTCAAAGTGGCTCAGCTCACAGCCTGGCACACGACACTTTCACCCTCACACTCACCTGTCCACAGAATACCTCTCACAGTCACCTCTCCCATAGCCCACTCCCGTTCCCTCCACGCTCACACCCTCACCTACGCTCCGCCTCTGGAATAAGTGCACGCCCCCGCCTTCACCTCCACCCATCTGTCCACGGAGCACCTCCACCTGCCCACTGAACACCTCTCACACTCACCTTTCCCACCATACTCCCCCTCCCTGGACACTCAGCCTCACACACATCCTCACTCAACACTCTCCCCTCCACACACACCCGCACCGTGGCGCACCCTTCCAACAGCACCCTCACCTTTCACGTGACACACTCCCCCTCACACACCCCCTGCACGCGCTCCCCTCTTCTCCATCACCCACCCCCTCTGCCGTCACCCAGCCCCCGCACTCTCCGGCCGCGAGTCGCGCTCGCACACGCCGCCTGCACGCCTCCGCCCGCGGACCCCCAGCTCTCGGGCGCCTCCCCTCAGTCCGGCTCCCCCAACCCTCTCGCGGCGCCCTCTCCCCCATTGTCTGGGGCCTCCCCGCGTCTCCCTGCCCCATCCCCGCGCCGGCCCCGCCCCGGCCTCGGCGCCCCGCCCCCCGGGCGGGCAGGGGGCGGGGCGAGGGGCGCGGGGGGCGGGGCGGGCGGCGCGGGAGGTGCAGGTGCCGGCCGGGAGCGAGCGGCGGCGGCGGCGGCGGCGGCACCATGGGCCGGGCCCGGCGCTTCCAGTGGCCGCTGCTGCTGCTGTGGGCGGCCGCGGCGGGGCCAGGTAGGGTCGGGGGCCGGGCCGGGGCGGGGGGCGCGCCGCAGTGACAGCCAGGCGGCCGCGGGGCCGCAGAGGCGGAACAATGCGCGCGGGGCCGGGCCGGGCCCCCTCCCCGGGACAAAGCGCAGCGCGGGCCGGGAGCCGCGAGCGGGGAAGGGGGCGCGGGCCCCGGCCGCCGTGCCGCAGCCCCCCCCCCCCGACCCCGCACAGGCCCCGATCCCGGCGGGACAAAGGGCCCGAGACCCCCAGTCCAACCCCAAGCCAGCCTTCTCCGGGCCGGCCCCGCTGTCCTTCTGTCCGGTCTCTGGGTCCCTCTGTCCGCCTGTCTCTGAGTCCCTCAGTCTCTCTCCTTGTCCCCCTACCCTTGTCCTCTGTCCCTCAGTCTCCAAGACTGTCCCTCTCTGTCCCCCTTTCTCCTTGCCTCCCTGTCCCCCAGCTCTCTAGCCTGTCTTTGTCCCCTACATCTGTCCCTTGGTCTCTGTCCCTTTTTACTGGGTCACTCTGCCCGCCCCCCATCCTCTTCTTGACTCCCTTCTCTGTCCCCCTGTATTTTTGCCCTCCCTCTCTGCCCCCATTCTCCTTCTCTGTCCCTGTCTCACTGTCACCTCTGGTTCTCTGTCCCCCATCTGTCCCATTCCCTTGTCTCTCTGTCCCCTATCTTTCTGTCATTCCTGTTTCTCTAGTCCCCTCTATCACCTATCTCCCTCATTCCCCACTCTCTCCCCTCTCTCTGTCCCACTGTCTCCCTATTCCCTGTCTCTCCGCCTCTGCTTTCTACCCTTACATCCTCCATCCTGGGCTCCCCCATTGCCATCCTTCGTTTCTCCATATCTCTATCCCTCTGTGCCCCTGAAGAGGAATTGAGTCAGGGAGGGCATCCTGAAGGGCCCTGGAGGGAAAATGTGTATGGGGAACCTTGGCATGTGGACACACACGTGGATTCAGCAAATGCCTCCCAAACGCTGCCCCTCTCCACCCGTTCACACACCCAGGCCACGACCTACAGAGAAGCCCCCTCCAGGACCTCCAGGGAGCCCTCCACACACCCTTATCACGCACAGTGAAAAGCTGGAGACCTCCAAGATAGGGTGACCCTGAGATCCGGGACAAGGTCAGGAAATGTCAGCCCCACACTCACACTCTCACACTGTGTGTGCCTGGTACCTGCCACAGGTCACCCCGTCCCCGGTGGGGGTAGCCACTCCTGGGGGGAATGGCTGACTGGGAGGTGGCTGAGCAGAAGTGGGAGGGCCGTTATGTCCTGCAGAAATCTGGGAGCTGTGACCAGATGGCACAGGGCCGGGGGCCTGCCTGGGTTTAAATCCTGGCTCTTGCCATTTGCCAGGGTAGCCAATGGCAAGCACCCTCCTCTCTCGGGGCCTCAGTTTCCCTTTCTGTAAAGTGGGGATGTTGAACTCGGTGACCTGAAAGGAAAGGAACTGCAGCTTGGACCCCTGAAGGGGTTTCTGGCAAGTTGGGTGCAGTGACACCTTCCCCACTCAAGTCTGAGGCAGAGCCTCCCTCTCCTCTCCTCGGGGCAAGGTGAGGGGCAGAGTGGACCTGTCACCCTCCACCTTGCTTTCTTTTATAGTCTTCTGCCATCGCTTCAAAACTTTCACCATTACCTCCTTTCTTTGTGGCGGACATGCCACAATTTCCCAGATGAGCACTTTGGTACCTTAGCTACATCTCCATCCAATTTTGTCTTTCTTTCTTTCTTTGTTAGGCACTAAAAACCAGGCTCGTAGACTCCTAGAACCAACGAATCCAGTAAACAAAGAACCTGAGGGTATTTTAGAACCGTTGACATCTTTAGGCTTCCAGAATCCCAAAGTCTTTAGAATCTTGACACCTTTAAAGTTCTAGATCCTTGCTGGCATTAGCATTCTAGCCTCCTGATATCTTCACAATTCTGAAACCTTGACCTCTTGGAGATCCTGAATCTTGACACCTCTGACATCTAGAATCTTGATGGCTTAGAATCGTGGGAATTAGGATTCTCAGAATCAGAATATAGCCTAAGATGACCACCTTCCCAGTTCGAGAATCCTTTCTCCAGCACTTCTGGGAGGTAGCTCTACAGGCTCGTCCCTTGTTTGGTTTTAAAGTCACTGCTTCCTGGTACACTAATCCCTTCTATAAACTTTCTCTAAATAAAATGGTGTGGGACTTTACAAGTTGGGAGAGAGCTAGGTGTCATGGGAAGCACTCTGGAACCAGGCCTCTCTGGTGTAATTCTGGGTCAGCCCCTGCCCTTTCCCGCTCTGAGCCTCACTTCCCCTTCTGTAATGCATGGAGTAGGCAGCTGGAGTACCTGATCTCAGAGGACCCTTCATGCTTTCCTTTTCTCTGGATATCTCTGAATGGCTTTGGCCACCAGATTTTAGGAGTTGTCCATGGTCCCCATGTTTCCCTCTTAGTCACTCCCCTTCCCCTCTCACCTTGCCCAGCCAGCAGGAGTGGGGATGGAAGATGGGGTTCATTTACACCCTTTCAAAACTGTATTCTCTTTTTCCTGGCTCCCTCATCTACCAAGAATACCAGCAGAGGCTGATGAGATTTATGCCAAGAGAAAGAAGGGGTCCAGGGTGGGTGGGCGAGAGGAAGTGAGAGAGAGATGGGTTGCCTGCCCAGAGATGCCCACAGGCAGAAACAGAGACCCACAGGCCAGGAATTGGATGGAACAGAAAGGAGCAGAGGAAACAGATCTCCAGATCCAAAGAAAAGATAAAGAAGCTATGAAGAGTTGGGGGGCTTTGTGGAGGGAGAGTTTGCTGATCCCGAATAATGTTTCTCTCCCAAGTGACTCACTCCTCCCTCCCTCCTAAAGTTCTGCCCAGCCACGCTGAAAGCAGGGTTCTGTCACTGGTCCTCACCCACCCATGAGCCGAATGCCTGAGTCCCCAGAGCGGGGGTCAGGTTCCGCGATGGATTCCAAGACCTTAGACGCAGCAGGGCTGGGGCCTGGGGTGGGTTAATGTCGTGTGAGCCTGGCCTGTCCCCGTCTTGGGGAACACAAAGGCAGCTTTCTCTCTCTGGGTGGGGTGAGGGGGGGGTGGCCGGGAGACCGTTGGACTCGCCAGCACCCATTGGCCTGTGGCACCAGGACACAAGCACCCACTGGTTCCTGCCTGTGCAGACCCCGGGCCCATAGGTCCTCTGGGAACCGGGCACCAAGGCTCCTCAGCCGGCATCCAGTGGGGCAAGAGGGCGGCTGCAGAGCCCGGGCTCTTCTGGAAGGGGGCAAATAGAGGGCGCTGGGGGCGGAGGAGAGGACAGTGGGTGCTCAGTGCGGGCTCACCCCCTTCCTGGAGCAGGAATTCTTCCCCTGACCCCAAACCCAGGGGGAACCTCCGGAGGACTCCCCTACCCCCTGGCTGGGCTTGAGGCCCGGAATCCAGGGAGCTCTAAGTATCCCAGGAACGTGGGGACCACAGGGGGAACTTTGTGTGTGAGCTGCTGACTCACCCCTACGCCCCCACCTGATGCTTGCTTCGCAGACAGGAGGAGGACGAGCGGGCTGCGGAGCCGGGCTGTGGTTCTGGGGGTTGAGGACTGTGGAGCTGGAGTCAGAAGTTCCCAGGAGGGGGCTGGGGGCCTGGACTCTGGGTCTGAGGGAGGAGGGGCCGGGGGCCTGGATCCTGGGTCTGAGGGGGGAGGGGCCGGGGGCCTGGATCCTGGGTCTGAGGGAGGAGGGGCCGGGGGTCTGGATCCTGGGTCTGAGGGGGGAGGGGCCGGGGGCCTCGACTCTGGGTCTGAGGGGGGAGGGGCTGGGGGCCTGGATCCTGGGTCTGAGGGGGGAGGGGCCGGGGGCCTGGATCCTGGGTCTGAGGGGGGAGGGGCTGGGGGCCTGGATCCTGGGTCTGAGAGAGGAGGGGCTGGGGTCTTAGACTCCTGGATCTGAGGGAGGAAGGGAGCTTGAACTCCTGGGTCCAGAGGGAGAAGGGGGCTGGGGTCCCAGACTCCTAGCTCTTGATGGAGGGTGGGGTGGGTACAGACTCTTGAGTCCTGAGAGAGGAAGGGGCTGGGGGTCCCAGTCCAGGTTTCTGAGGGAGGAGGGGCTGGGACCCTGATGCCTAGGTCCTGCGAATACAGGCGCCTTCACAAGGCTGAGTTGGGGAAGAATTGATGCTTTGTGTGAGGATGTTCGGACTCCGCCATTGATGGGGGGCTGAGGGGGGGGTCGGTCAGGACGCAGGGATGTACCACCTCCCTAGGGGAGGATGTGGGGGAAGGAGGCATGATGCCACGAGCCCCCTGGGGAGAGGATATGGAGGCGGTGGCTGTGACCTTCCCGGAACTGTGACCTTGAGACTCCCTTGGGTATTCGCTGACTCAGGACCCAGGAAGTACTCCCCCCACTCGGCTTAGTCTCCGTGGAAACATCCACCAGCTGTGTAGTCTGGACCCCTGACTCCTGGGTCCTGAAGGAGGAGGGGGTTGGAGGCCCAGAATCCTGGATTTGAGGAGGGAGAAGGCTGAGGGCTTGGGACTTCTGGATTTGAGGGAAGAAGATGCCGAGGACCCCGATTCCTGATCCTGATGGAGCAGGGCACTAGGAACCAGGACTCCTGGATCCTGGGAGAGGAGGCAGCTGGGGGGGGCTGGATTTCCAGGTCTAAAGGAGAAGAGTGCTGGATTCTGGGTCTCTACATATCACCTGTTCAGCCACTCTTCCCCAAACCCTCCCCAGTCCCTTTTTCCAGGCACCATCCCCATGACGACTCCAGGCTGTCAACACAGTTTAAAGGGCCAGTGCCCCAGTCCCCAAGCTCAGCCCCTCTCTGACCAGAAAGTCCTGCCTCACCACCCCCCAACCCCGAAACAAAAGCTCCTAGGACATTAATATTCCAGGCACAGACACTGTTGGTTACTGACTCCTCAGGAGGGGGAGGGAATAAGACAAAAGCCCCCCACCCTCACCCCATGTGTACCCTCAAGCAGAGAGCAGGGGACACATTTGGGGGGGCAGACCCAGAGGTCCTGAGGGCTCCCAAGAGATGTTGAGTTTCTGCCACTGACTTGCCTGGGACCTCTGAGCCTCGTTTTCCACATCTATAAAATGGGGGGCTAGCATTGGGCTAGTCCTGAGGTCCAGGATCCATGGATAGGCTTCAAGATGTTTTTTTTTAAAGTGCCAGAATGTGCAAGCAGGCCACTTTTCAGGTGGATGGGCATGTTTCCGGAGGTTATAGTAACAGCAGCTTTGCACAGAGGGCTCCCTGAGCCTCAGGTCCTGGGCTAATCCTTGTGAATCAGGCATTGGCATCATCCCCACTTTACAGACAGGGCATCTGAGGCTCAGAAAGGTTAAGCCAGTTGTCCCAGGTCACACAGATGGCAAGTGGTCCAGCTGGGATCCGCCCAGGTGTTTAAGATGAGAATAATGTGATGTCACAAAGTTGTCGTGAAGATGAAATGAGATCCTGCCTGACACGTGCGATTCATGCATCAGTCTCCGCAGAGACATCCCCATGCATGTGCCTCCCCAGGCACACTTCCAGGCACTAGGGTGCAGCAGTAAACCCAAGGGATTACATCCCTGCCTTCATGGGGTGTATATTCGAGTGACGAGGGACAAACAGACAACAAACAAGTATGCAAATTAATAAAATAATTTCAGTGAAATTTCCATAGAGGAAATAAAACAGTGGTGATGAAATAGGAAGTGTTCTGGAGGGGAAGGCACAGGGAGTGAGCAAAGGCCTCTCTGATCTGAGGCAGAGACCTGAATGAGAACAGGAGGCAATCCTAGGATGATCAAGGGGGAAGAACATTCCTGGCAGATGGAAGAGCCAGTGCAAAGGCCCTGAGGTGGGAACAAGCTCAGCTTGTTTGAGGGACATCAAGGCCAGTGAGCCCAGAGTGAAGTGAGTAGCAGGAGGGTGGTTGGAACTGTGGTCAGAGAAGGGCCACCATCAAGCACCTTGAAGACGCAGGGAAGGGGTCTAGATTTTATTCTAAGTGTAATGGACAGCCTTCAGAGTGTTGTAAACACTCTGGCTGTGTTGAGACTGGCCTGGGGGGAGGCAGGTGGGGAAGAAGGGAGAGTCATGAATAGTTCTTGAAGGACCAGGTAAGAGATGGTGTCCTTGGACTAGATGATGGTAGGTGAGGTAGCCAAAGGTGAACAGGTTTGGGATATATTTTGGAAATAGAATGGATAGATCTTGCTGATGTTAGAGGTGAGGGAAAGGGTGAAAACTTGGATGATTTGTGGGCATTTTGGTCTGAGCAACCAGGTTGTGACATTTACCGAGACTGAGAAAACATGGGAAGGAAAATATTTGGGGCAAGGATTGGACATGTTAAAATTGATATTCCGGGAAGGACTAGATAAACCCCTAATAGTGGCTTAAATTCACAAAGCATTATATTCAAAGACAAAAGAAGCCAGAAGTAGGCATCCAGGCCTTTTATGGCAGTTCCACATCATCACCAGAGACCCAGGCACCTTCCAGCTCTTGGTTCCAAAATTCCATCACATCCTAATTCCATAAAGGTGACCTGGTGGAAAAAGGACTTATCCCCTTTCTTTAGAAAGTCCTCTCAAAATTATCACGTGACACTTTTCCTGATATCCAGTCGGACAAAATTTTATCACATGGCCTCACTTAGCTGCAAAGGAGTCTGGGAAATTTCTCTTTCTGCTGGATATAGGGCAACCGTAAAATACAAGCAGGGTTCTCTTTCTAAAGAGAAAGGGAAGAATGGATGCTGGGTAGGAAGCTAGCTGTCTCTGCCTCCTCTCCCCAGAATTAATCTTTTCCGCCCCTCCGCCCCCAAAATCAGGTTACCTATCCCTCTTACAGGGACCATAACACTTCTGATGGGATTTTACAGTGATCTGTGTCTACCTCCCCATAAATAATTGAAGGCCTTCCAGGACAGGGACCTCATGTGACTCATCTCTGGGCACCCAGCCCCTGAAAGCCTCCCCGCTGCTCAAATGAATGAATGAGACAGTATGTAAGAGACATGAAGCGATAGTTGTCCAACATTTAAAGGTAAATAACCAGATCTGATCATGGCTCTTTCCTGCTTCAGTTTCTCCACTGGCCTTCAGGGTAAAAGCTAATCTCCTAGCCTGGCATTTGAGGCCCTTCATAAGCACATCCCACAACCCCTCACCAATGCTGGACACTCTTCACCCAGAGAACCAGGAATGGATGTGGATGCAGGTTATGGAATCAGAAAGATCTGGAGGCAGACCCTGCCTCTGCCACTCTCAGGCTGTGACCTTGGCCAAGTCATTTTCTCTCTCTGGACCAATTTTCTCATCTATAAAATGGGAACTGGGAAAAAAAAAAAACAAACTGGGGACTGATAATAATGCCTCCCTTGTTCAGGTATTGTGATGATTAAATGGAAATTATATAGGTAATGCCCCTAGAACAAAGCCTGGAACAGGAGGTGCCTAATAAACAGAAGCTGTTATGGTTATTGTTGTTTTGAAGATGACAGTGACAATGATGATGCTGATGATAATTAATCTCAGCTTTGAGCTTTACGCTGTTTCCTTGGCTGGAAACACCCCCTTACTAACCCCTTACCTTGTCCCTCTGTTGGATTAACCAGGGTAAGTTAACTGCTATAACAACAGCCCTGAAATCTCAATGGCTTAACAAAAAAGTGTATTTCTCACTCGTGCTACAGTCCTGTGCAGGCAGGTCACAGGGGGCAGGAAGTCAGGGCCCTGGGCTCCTTCCAGCTTGTGATCGTGTCCTCCTCTGGGTTTTTGGGAGTCCTCTCCATTCAGCCAGTATGAAGGATTGCAAGTGAGATGAGCCAGGCTGGAAGAGGGGTTTCTCTCTTCTGCCTACAGCCCATTGGCCAGAAATCAGTCACATGGCCCCACCTAAGCACAAGGGATCCTAGGAAATGTAGCCTAATAGTGTGTGGTACCAGTTAATTTAGCGGTGTTAAGAGACCCTCCAAAACACAGTGTCTTTAAACAACAATTATGTTTTTTGCTCATGACTCTGGGGGTCAGCAATTTGGACTGTATCAGTTGGGTATTTCTTCTCTTGGTCTCACCTGGAGTCACTCATGTGGCTACAGTCACCTGGTGGTGCCACTGGGGCTGGGTGGTCTGGGATGGCCTCACTCACATAGCTGGCAGTTGGTGCGGGCTTCTGGCTGGGCTTCTCTCGCCGTGTGGTCTCTCATCCTCAAGGAAGCTGGTTCGGGCATGTTCACCTGACAGTGTCAGGGCAGCAAGAGGGCATGCACGGAAGCTGCAAGGTCTCTTGAGATCTAGGCTCCAGAACTCATACAATATCACTTCTAGCAAAGTGATACTGACTTCAAAGCAAGTCACAGGGCCTCCCCAGATTCGCAGGGTCAGAGTGCTTCGTTAATGGGAAGAGCAGCAGAGTCAGCTCACAAAGGGCACATACAGGGATGGGAAGAATATCGTGGCCATCTCTACAGACAAGTTACAACATGTGCTCAGGTGTGAAAGACGGGGTTTGGTGAACACATAGCAGTTTCCCGTACCTGGTGAACTCCTGTGCACTCTTTAAAATGTGGATCCAATGGAGCTTTCTTGTAGAGCCTTCCCTGATCACCCCTCTCCCTGGGGTGGTCTTAGTCTCCACTTCCTCTGGGCTCCCAGCGTGCCCTGTGCTACCCCCATTAGAGCATATTCCACTGGATCTTGACTGCACCTCCTCTAGAGCAGGGGGCAGGTTTTCTCTATCTCCCGGACTCCAGCCTGCAGGAAGTGTTGGGTGTAATGAACTGAATGAAAGGGAAAGGAGAGGGATTGGAGGTTTGGATGGGCGAGGAACAGAGGGAGAGAGCAAAGACTGAATTGCACCCCTCAGTGAGTCTCCTATCCTGTCTCTCTGTCTGCTGGTCCAGGGGCAGGACAGGAAGTACAGACAGAGAATGTGACAGTGGCTGAGGGTGGGGTGGCTGAGATAACCTGCCGTCTGCACCAGTATGATGGATCTATAGTTGTCATTCAGAACCCCGCCCGGCAGACCCTCTTCTTCAATGGTACCCGTGGTGAGTGCTGGGGTCTGGAATCCTGAGTCTTGAAGGAGGAGAGGGCTGGGGCCTGACGGAGGACAGAGCTGAGACTCTGGACTCCAGGGTCTGAGGGAGGAGGGGGCTGGGGGCCTGGACTCCTGGTCCTGTGGGTGGGAGGGCATGAAAGGTTCTGGGTACCCAAGGGAGTAACTAGGTGGGCACCTTAGACGCATGCGTATGGTTGGAGAAAAGAGGCAGAGGGCTGAACTCTAAGCTCCTGGAGAAAGGGTGGGACTTCTGAGGTCAGGATTCCCCAAGTTCACTCTTGTCGTTCACTCTCTAGCCCTGAAGGATGAGCGTTTCCAGCTGGAGGAGTTCTCCCCACGCCGGGTACGGATCCGGCTCTCAGATGCGCGCCTGGAGGACGAGGGGGGCTACTTCTGCCAGCTCTACACGGAGGATACCCACCACCAGATTGCCACGCTCACTGTACTGGGTAACGGCCTCCCCCTCCTCAGACCCATCCCTTCTCTTTTCTCCTCTGCTTATCCCTTATCCTGAGACCTGACCCTGGCTGTTTTTAACCTCCTGGACATCTGGTCCCAGTAAATAAGGCCGGCCTTCGTGACCTCTGGCCTCTGTGTTTGACCCCTGCCACCTGGGACCCTTGTTCCCTTTGGTCCCTGGAATCCCGCAGCCTGGTTACTTTGAGCCCACCTTGGTGCCTCCCTTGACCTCCTCCTTGCCCCCTTCTCCCTGCGGCAGTGGCCCCGGAGAATCCTGTAGTGGAGGTCCGGGAACAGGCGGTGGAGGGCGGCGAGGTGGAGCTCAGCTGCCTCGTTCCACGGTCCCGCCCGGCCGCCGTCCTGCGCTGGTACCGGGACCGAAAGGAGCTGAAAGGTACTACCTGGGGTCAGGGATGGGGGTGGGCGGGGGAGGTGCCAGCGAAGGGCGGGACTTAAGAGGAGGCGGGGTTCCAGGAGGCATGGCTTGGGAAGGGTTGGTTTATATGTGGGCGGGGCCTGAAGAAGAGTGCACAGGTTTGGCAGACACTAGTCACTCAATATATAGCTATTGAATGAACTGATAGGTGAGAGGGCGTGGGGTGAAAGAGGGGTGAGCTTTGGGAAGAGCCACGTGGGGTGGTGGGCCTCTTTCGAGGAAGGGCGTGGTTTGGAGAAGTAGAGGCGAGGGCTGTGGATAAGGGGCGGAGCTTGGCAAATAGCCTGCTTCGGGATTGGCTTGGGGGTGGGGTGCTCCTTCGGTGGGCGGAGCCATAACCCCGACCAGACAGTGTTTGGGCGGGTCTTGGCAGGAGTGAGCAGCAGCCAGGAAAATGGCAAGGTCTGGAGCGTGGCGAGCACAGTGCGGTTTCGTGTGGACCGCAAGGACGACGGAGGTATCGTCATCTGCGAGGCGCAGAACCAGGCGCTGCCCTCTGGACACAGCAAACAGACGCAGTACGTGCTGGATGTGCAGTGTAAGTGCCTGGCGGGCCAGCACCCGGGGGAGGGAGTGTACCAACCCCCGCCGCCTGTCCCCGGGGGAGTTCCTAGTCTGCATGATGACCCGGACAACCACTCTCCCATCTCACTTCTGCCCATAGACTCCCCCACGGCCCGGATCCATGCCTCCCAAGCTGTGGTGAGGGAGGGAGACACGCTGGTGCTGACATGTGCTGTGACGGGGAACCCCAGGTGAGCTCTGGGGCCCGAGACTCCAGGGCCCTGAGGAGAATAGGGCTGGGGACCTGGACACCTGTGTCTCAGGAAAGAGGGGACTGGGCTAACAGAGGGGGCTGCGGCCCAGACTTCTGAGTCCTGAGAAAGTCCTGGAGCTAGATCGTGAGGAAGGAGGCCGTGGGGTCCCGGACTCCTGGATTCTCAGGGTGGAAGGGGCTGGGGGAAAGGCTGGGATTCCTGAGACCCTGGTGATGGGTGGAAGCTGGGTCCAGGACTGTTGGTTTTCTAGGAAGGAAAGGGCTAATAAGGACCCTCTTATTTGGAGATGCGGCATGTCTAGATTCCTGAGACGACAGAATCGGGTGCTGGCACCTGCGTCCCTAACTCTCATTATATACCCCCGCCCAGGCCAAACCAGATCCGCTGGAACCGCGGTAACGAGTCTTTGCCAGAGCGGGCCGAGGCAGTCGGGGAGACGCTTACGCTGCCCGGCCTGGTATCCGCGGATAATGGCACCTACACCTGCGAGGCGTCGAACAAGCACGGCCACGCGAGGGCGCTCTATGTGCTCGTGGTCTACGGTGAGGACGCGCGGCGGCAGGCCTGGGGGCAGGGCTCAGGGTAGGGGCGGGGCCTCGCGGGATCTCCGCACTGTCCTGTGTGGGACTGGGCCTTGGGAACGAAAGGGCTGGATTGGATGGTGTTTGAGGCCCCGGCCTGTACAAAGAATGATTCCAGGGGGTCAAAAGCCCACAGAGTTCTTATAGTTCTGGGGCCAGACTGATCGTCTGGGTTCAGATTCAGTTCTGCAGCGTCCTGTTGCGGGTAACTTCGTGCCTTAGTTTCCTCATCGGTAAAGTGGAAATAAACAACAGCACCTACCTCATAGGGTTGTTGTGAAGACTATATGAGCTAAATATATAAAGCGGTTGGAGGCCCCTAGCACAAATTCAGTGTTATGTGTTTAGCTCCTATGACGGTGGGGCAGGAATTTTGGAGTGGTTGGGCCCTAGCTCAGCATTTTAAATACCTGGAGCGTTTCAGACAAGATGGGGAGGGACTTGGACCTGAAGTCAAAAGAAAAGGGATGTGTTCTTTCTGTTCTCTGGGGGGTGGGGTGGGGTGGGGCGGGGGGGGAGGAGGCAGGTAGACATTAGCGAAATGACTCGGGGGCCGGGTCGGGCATGGTACAAACCTACACGCATTCCTTGAGGAAGCGGAGCATTAAGGATGGCACCAGGGGAAGGGGCCACCATGTGGCAGTGATTTGAGGGGCGTGGCACATAAGGGGGCGCGGTTGGACGTGGCGTGCAGAATGGTTTAAGAGATTGGCAGCGATTGGCCCGGGCTGGGACCGTCCTCTGCTGACCTGGGCCTGCCCCCTGTCCCTTTGGCAGACCCTGGTGCGGTGGTAGAGGCGCAGACGTCGGTGCCGTACGCCATTGTGGGCGGCATCCTGGCGCTACTGGTGTTTCTGATCATCTGTGTGCTGGTGGGCATGGTCTGGTGCTCAGTACGGCAGAAGGGTGAGTGGGGGCGGGGTCTCAAATTCAGCGAGGGGTGTGGTTGGTTGTGGCGTTCGGAAAGGGGTGGGGCCTAAAACCGATTCGAAAGAGGGCGGGCGTAGAGCCGGGAGGGGGAGGAGCCTAGATCCAGGATTTGAAACCTGAGGCCCAGATCCCAAAAAGGGGCGGGACTTTTGGTCCAGGACCCTAAAAGAGGTGAAGGGTTGAAGCTGAATTAAGACCATGCGTTTGAATTCCTAATTGCTGAGTTCGTTGGGAGCAGAGCAAGGAGACACTATCAAGAGAACGGATAAGGGTTGATCTTTCCGTGAACTTTTGGAGTTTTTCTAATTCTGCTTTTACCTCTTCCTCTGCCCCTGTTTTGCTATTCCCTGGACTTGATTCCCTCTCCCTGTATGTTCCGTCTCTCTCTCTTCCTTCGTCTGGTATGTCTTGTCGGCCTCTTGGGTCCACACATATCTGTTGCCTCTGCCCGGGGGTCTGTCACCCCTCAGGCTCCTATCTGACCCATGAGGCCAGTGGCCTGGATGAGCAGGGAGAAGCAAGAGAAGCCTTTCTCAATGGCAGCGATGGACACAAGAGGAAAGAAGAATTCTTTATCTGACCCCACCTCCACCCCAGGCATGGGCCTGGGCTGGGGTCCACCCCACTGCCAGCTGCAAAGACATTTACCAGAGTCTGGGATGGTGGGCTTCTCCCCCCACCACTAACACCTCAGACGCTTGGGCAGGGATGGGGGTGTCGGATGCCTGGGTCTCTGCAAGGGCCAGAAGCAAGGGCCCAGAGGTCTGGGTCCCCCAGGGGGGCAAGGGCCAAAGGTCCAGACCCCCAAGTCCAGGGAGGGCGGTAGGGATTGGGTTGGGGGAAGGCCAAGGCCCCTAGGCTGCAGAACCAGGTCTTGTGGGGAGGGGTCAGATTCTGGGAAGGGTGGGGTGGGCAGGGAAGGGGAACAGAGATATCTTTGGGGGTCCCAGACCCCATGCCAGCCATTGGAGGAGTTCCACAGAGCTCTGGGCACCTCTTTGCAAAGCCATGTTTGCACGGTGGGGGTAAGGGTGGGGGGAGGGCGTGGAAACAGGGATTCTGTGTCTTTGTGTCATAACTTTGATGGGGGCGATAAGGGAGACAGCCCCAACTTTTCTCCAATCCCCCCTTCCCCAGGCTCCTGGGCTCTCCTTCCCTCCACCTCCCTTCCCCCACATCTGTCCCTTCCATATTTGTCTCTCTGTCCACCCACTCCTTGGGGGGCCTTCCCCATCTCTCCTCCAGGCCCCCCGGGGAGGGGGAAAGGAGTTTGGGGGGAGGGTGCGTTGCTCTCTATGGTTTTATATATAATATATTAAAAAAAATCAAAAATCTATGAAAATATCAGATTGCGCCCCCCTCCCCCCATTCCTGGCTTTTGCCCCCTTTTTCTTGTTTAAACACACACACACACACACACACACACACACACACACACATTTTGTACGGGGCAGGGAGGGGAACGGGGAGGGGGTTTGGCAATCCCACTAACCACCATTAAACTGAGGAGAGAACAAGTGTTTGGGGTGGCTGTGTGTCTGTTCCTCTGTCCAGAGCTGTACCACGTCGGGAGGGGTGCTGAACTGAGGGAGGGGGGAGGGAGGGTGATGGTTGCTGGTGGACGGTATAGGCCAGGAGAGGGTCCTTACTTCTCCAAGGGCACCTCCACCCTTCCAAGAAACCTGTTTTTTTTCTGGTCAGTCTTTCAGCCAAAAATCACCAAGTCTTGTCTCTTCAGTAGCCACTGAGCTACCCCATCCCCACCCAATAGCCTGGACCCTTCCCCTGGCTTACCCCCACCCCTAACATCAATCTCCAGAGGAGCTTTCAATTACTCACATCTTGCCCTGTCAAAACCTGTCCCTGCCCTGCTCAAAAATCTTTCCCTAGCTCCCCTTCATCTCTAGATCAAGTCAAAGCCCCTTAGCCTGGCATTCCAGGCCCCTCATTCATTCATCTAAATTTTAGACAAGTGATTCTAATTTTTGAGTCAAAAACATATTGACCTTACTTTGTGCCAGTCGCTGCTCAAAGGCCTGGAGATGCCATGGTGAATAAAACAGGCAAACGTTAGGTGTTCCAGACAGCTTAGCACTAAGCGCAAACTTGATCCTGTTCTAGGCACTGAGGACCCAAAGTGAAAAAGATTGACTCCAGTCTTAGCTTCACAAAGCTTTCATGAGGAAACCAGACTACAGCAAGGACGGAAAAAAACAAAACAAAACAAAAACTTAACTTCAGATTGCCATAAGTACTATTAATATAAAATACAGAGTAAGGGGATGTGGGTACTGTTTTCTTTTAACTTGTTATTATGGAAAACATCAAACATACAGAAGTAGACAGAACAGGACAATGAAGCCCCATGTATCTGTCACCCCAGCTTCAACAACCATCACCTCATAGCCAATCCTGCTTTATCCATAACCCACTCACTTCTCTAAAGCCAATCTGGAGGTGCTATCTTAAAAAGATCAGAGGAAGCCTGTCACATTGACATCTGTGCCAAGATATGAATGATGAGCACAAGAGCAGCTACTCGAAGATCAGAGGGAAAAGCATTTTCAGGCAAAGGGAACAGCAAGGGCAAAGACCTCAGATGGTAAAGAGATTGCGGTGTTAGAGGGGAAGTGGAAGTAGACAGGATTGGATGGGGATGGGGGTTGAAGTCAGAGATGAGCAGGGTTAGACCATGTGTATAGCTCCTGGGCCATGATAAAGGGTTTGGATTTTTTTCTAAATGTAACGGGGTCTCATTGGAGAGTTTTAAACTGGAAATGTGAGTCACATCCAGGAAGCCTGGAATTCTGCAATAGCTTCCTATACCTTCATCGTAAAGTCTGAGCTCCTAACGTCGCCTGTAGGAGACTTTCCCCTCTCTGACTCTGTTCCAGGTGCACCAAACTGCTTTCACTTCCTCCAACCAAGCAATTTTTTTTTTGCCTTTAGGCCTTTGCCCTTGCTGTTCTCTCTGCCAGAAAGACTCCCTGGGGCAGGCGCCTCCTGTGGCTCCCACAGCTTCCTCAGCTTTACTCATCCCAAGTCTGACCACTCCGGGTTGTGGTTCTGATTATGTGTGAATCTCCTTCCTTTGACTGGGGGGCCGGCAGGATAGAGGCTGGGTATGTTCACTGCGGAAACCATAGTGCCCTCTAGCACAGGGCCTGACACACAAGAGAGCAATAAATATTTATCCTGGTTATGGGGGGAGGGTTGTGAGGGTTGGTAAGGGTCTTGTCCCTTGTGCCCCCTCTCCGGATGCAAACTGATTCCGACTGAACGGAGGCTGCCCGCTTCGCGCTAGTCCGCAGTCCCTGTGCGCATGCGCTATTGCCCGGCGTTTTCCATCCCCCCACCACCAAGCCCCTCATATGCTAATCAATGCGCTCCAGAGTATGGCCCCTCCGGGGAATATGCAAATCAGCTCTTCCATCGCCCGAGGCCTCCCATTGTCCCGCGCTAAGATTATGCAAATGAGCAGGCCTCAGGTCCAGGATCCAGGCAGAACTGGTACCCCCACCCCACCCCCAGCGCGTCCCATTCTTTGTAAGACGCGTTCATGATCGCTCACGCACGCGCAAGCCTTGCAGTTTCTCGTTCCGTCCGGCTGCGGACTGTACCAAGTAAACCCGGACAGCGAGGGGCAAGGCCCGGAACCCCCTGCGCGAGCCTTGTCGATGGCCCGACTAGACCCCTCTTCCCACTATGCTACAGGAATGGTCTATCTCGCCGCGCAAGCGCCCTAGGCTCTTCACGCCCCTCGCACTCCCTCCTACCCCACTTGCAGCGCAGGCGCAAAGCCTGGGCGTGCAGCCGCTGCCGCCGAGCCGGAGCTGGGGCCGCCAGCGCCGGTGAGTGTCCGGGATGGAGGTGCGCGGGGCATGCTGGGAAGCGGGCACTACGGCACCGCTGCATGATGGGAGTGACGGCTCCCGTCACGGAGGAGCCGGCAGCAGTCTTGGGCCGTGATGGCTTGAGGGCGAGATCCAGGCTCCCTTTTCTCCCCCAACGCATCTCCGTGCCGTCCTGGGGCATCCTGGGAAAATGGGACGCCGTGCTCTAAAGCATTGTGGGAGTCTGTCCCCTAGTCGTTATGGGCCTGGTGCATTCTGGGATTATCCTAGCTTCTTGTGGGGAACCGTCCCTTTTGTCATACACCTTCCGCTGAGCATCCTGGAAGCTTGGAGTGCTTCGACGAAGAGCGCCTTGGAAGGTGGTCATTATAGGCCCGAGGCATCCTGGGGAAAATTGCAGCAGCAGGGGGGACCGGTCCTTATGGTCCTGTCTAAGGTTTTGTTCTTGCCTCCTCTCCCTAGCGTTGTGGGAATGGGTGCCTATTATGTTCGCGCATGGCATCTTGGGAGTTGGTTGCTGTAGGTTCATGACACTGCGGGGTCTCCGGCACTGTTTGCATTATGGTAGGGAGAGAACCTCATTTATGCCCCTCTATGATCGTAGAAGCCAGTCTGGCCGCCATGTTCACTGTAGGAATGGGACTTTGGCACCAAGGACTGCCTCCACCTGACATCTGGAATACTCTGGAAGGAGCTTTGTGTGATGTGGGCTTGGGGAAGGGTAGGCTGCACTGGTGAGCAATGTCTCCTGCGAATCCCATAGGAAGTTCTGATTGTCCCTGGTGTATGGTTGCCGGTTAAAATATAGAACCTCCAGTTAAATTTGAATTTCAGATTAACAACAAAGAACTATTTAATATATCCATGTTCCATGCAGTATTTGAGGTGTACATTTCTAAAAGACTCATCTGGAATCAAATTTAACTGGGTATTGTATACTTTTATTTACTAAATCTGGCAACCTATCCTGGCATAAAGTAGAGTTCCCAAATTAAATGGAGCCCTATAGGCAATAGGGGATTATGAGAACTCTTCTCTGCCAGTTATGAATCCTCTCTGTCCTTAAAGCCCAATCCAAGTGTCTTTAGAAAGCTCACCTGCCATTGATGCCAGCTTTCCCGTGCCCCAGCCTCCTCCAGGCTTCAATCCTAATCTTTTTCTCTTTAGTCCCCAGCATTAAACTCGACCCCTAGAGTTTGAAGGGAATCATGCGTTTTCCACCATATTAGCCAGTGCCCAGCACAGGCTTTGGTATATAAGAGGTGCAGCTGAGGCTGCCAGCCCCTTCATAACTTGCTCTTCCTGGCTCTCTACTCTCAGGGAGCACAGTGGGAGAAAAAGAAGTGCTGTGTGTGTGTGTGTGTGTGTGTGTGTGTGTGTGTGTGTGTGTGTGTGTGTGTGTCGGGAGTATTGATGAAGAGGGAGCAAAAGGAGAGGAGTCTTGAAAGTCTTCTTGGAAGAGGCAGAGGTGGTGTTTGGCTGAGGAGAAGTATAGAGGTTCTTGTGTTTGAGGTGGGCTTTGGAGAGAGAGTAAGAATTCTCCAGGCAGACATGGGGGAAGGAGCACATTCTAGACAGCAGTTGTAGGATTTACTAAGACCCACAGATGTGAAAAGTCCTGTTGTGCACAGGGAGAGGTGAGAAGTCTGGAATGGCGGGGGTTTATAGAGGGTTGGGGTTGCGGGTAGTAATAGCCACTGCTAATGGAGTACCTGCCACATACCACCAATTTATATCAACGAGCCTACTGAATCTTCAAAAAATCTTTTCCGCTGAAGGATCATTTTATGAGAGGTAGGATGACATGGCTTCAAATCCTAGTTCACCCACCTACTAGTTGGTATGATAATTCTCTTTGTGCCTCCATTTCCTCATCTGTGCAAAGGAGATAATAATGTCTCAACGTGGTTACAAGTACGTCAGTTAAGCCCTAGAAGCTCTTTTTGTACCTAGAAGGAAACAGGCTAGAGAAGATACGTCCTTTGTTTGAAGCTACGCAGCTAGAATGTGGCAGATTTAGGATTCAAACCTAGGCATCATCTTGCCAAGGTGTAAATTGATAAAGAATTAGGGCAGGGACTTCCCTGGTGGCGCAGTGGTTAAGAATTCGCCTGCCAATGCAGGGGACACGGGTTCGAGCCCTGGTCCAGGAAGATCCCACATGCTGTGGAGCGACTAAGCCCGTGAGCCACAACTACTGAGCCTGCGCTCTAGAGCCTGCGAGCCACAACTACGGAGCCCGCGCGCCTAGAGCCCGTGCTCCACAACAGGAGAAGCCACCGCAATGAGAAGCCCGCGCACCACAATGAAGAGTAGCCCCTGCTCGCCACAGCTAGAGAAAGCCCGTGTGCAGCAATGAAGACCCAGTGCAGCCAAAAATAAATAAAAACTAAATTAAAAAGAAAAAAAGAGTTAGGGCTGACATTCACAAATCAGTGCAGCCATACTAGTTTTTTAAATATAGAACTACTTCTAGACTGGTTGGTATATCACCACTATTCCAAGTAATCCCTACCCCCGGCTGCCACTTTGGACTCTTCCCCCCGCCCCAGACTTTCCCACAGCCTAGCAAGTAAAGGGTTAGTGCCTGGCGTAGGCCCATGTTCCCCTCTCTGTTCTGATTGGTGCCCATGTTGGTACTCGCTGTTAAATACTTGGAGTATTACCCTTCCCACCCCATTGAATGAGAACCAGATGGGGAAATAAAGGCCTACAGAGGGGTAGAACCTGCAGTGAAGGCTCTGTAGGCAGTCAAGGCCCTTTAGGCAGTCAAGGACAGGGTTGGGATCGTCTTTGCCTTGCCCACAACACTGAGCACACCGAGTCCTGGGGAGGCAGATGCTATGTAAAAGTTTATTGAGTCATCACAGGCCTTTCCTTCCCCTGTCCAGCATCCCTCTCTACCTGCTGACATCCTGCATCAGAGGACTTGTGGCCGACGTGTGGCTGTGGAAAGCTGGCCAGGGAGGGACACTGCCCAGCTGCTGCTCTGCTCCTGTCTCCCGTCCCCTCCCCTGGCCATGACAGAAACCCGTGAGCCAGCTGAGACTGGGGGCTACGCCAGCCTGGAGGAAGACGATGAGGACCTCTCTCCAGGTGAGATGGCCTTCGAGGTGGTGGTGTTGGCTTGACTATCTTCCTGGTTTGGGATTGGGGCTCCGCTGAGAAATCTTGACGGGGAGTGGCTCCTTATCTCGCTAGGTTTTCTGTTCTGATTAGGACTCTGTGCCCTGCTAGGGGATCCCTTCCTGCTGAGACTTCTGGGGGTTATAGATTGGCTGGGATTGCTCTCCTTGTTGTGATCGCTTTCTTTGCTGGAAGTTCTGGATCGGCTGTGGTCTCTCTTCTTTCTGGGAGTTCTAGATCGGCTGTAATCGCTCTCCTTGCTAGAAGTTCTAGTTTGGCTGAGATCTCTCCCCTTGCTGGAGGTTCGAGATTGTCTGAGAGCACTCTCTTTTCTGGGGGTTCTGGATCGACTGTAATATCTTTCCCTGCTGGAGGTTCTAGTTTGGCTGTGATCTCTCTCCTCACTGGAGGTTCTAGATTGTCTCTGATCTTTCTCTTTTCTGAGGTTTCTGGATTGGCTGTGATCTTTCTCTTTTCTAAGGGTTCTAGATTGGCTGTGATTTCTTTCCTTGCTGGAGATTCTAAATCGGCTGTGATCTCTTTCCTTGCTGGAGATTCTAGTTTGGCTGTAATCTCTCTCCGTGCTGGGGGTTCTGGAGCGGCTGCGACCGCTCTCCTTACTGGGGGTTCTAGAAAGGGTGCAACCTCTCTCCTTACTGGGTGTTCTAGATCGGCTGTGGTCTCTCCCCTTGCTGGGGCTTCTAGACCATCTGCGACCTCTCTCCTTGCTGTGGGTTCTAGATCGTCTGTGACCTCTCTCCATGCTGGGGCTTCTAGACTGGCTGTAACATCTTTCCCTCTTGGGGGTTCTAAATTGGTTATAACTTTTCCCCTTGCTGCAGATTCTAGAGTGGCTATGACTTCCCATCTGACTGGGAGTTCCCTTCCGGGTACGACTTCTTGCCCTGCTGTGATTTCTCTGCCAACTGTGACTTCTCACCCTGCTGTGGGCCCTCTCCCTACTGCGACTTCTTGCCCTTCTGGGCATTCTAGACCGGCTGCGACTTCGGGGCTGGCTGGGGGTACTCGACTGGCTGTGACTTTGGGGCCTGCTGGGTGCACTACCTTGGTTGTAACTCTTGACCCTGCTGAACACTTCAGTAGGGCTGTAACTCCATCCCCTGCTGGGGGTGATCATCTGACTATAACTCTTCGCCGTCCTCGATGATGATGGAGACGGGCAGTAATCTTTCTCCTCGAAGGGAGTTCTAGTGGGGCTATAACTCTTTGCCCTACTGGGGGTTCCAGCCAGGCTGGAACTCCTCCCCATATCCAAGGCTCCTAGGGGGCTGTAGCGCCTCTCTCTGCTCGCATTTCTAGGCTGGCTGGCACTCCTTTCCCGGTTGTTTGTTCTCGGCTGGCTGCCACTCTTCCCCCCACTCTGTTTTTGCAGGGAAGTAGGAGTTCTCACCTTGCTGGGCATACCTGGTCTGGCACCATTAGTTCTTATCCTGCTGGGAGTGCTGGCCCTGTTGGCTGACCTCTTGGAGCTGCGGCTTCCCCTTCTGCCGGGAGTTCTGCCCCGGCTGTGGGTGCCTCTGCGCCGGGGGCGTCTTACCCTGCTGGCCTTGCTGGCTTTGCTGGCCCTGGTGTCAGTGCTAGCTTTGCTAGGCGTTCGGGCCGTGCCGTGGACTCGGGACCTGTTGCTGGGCTGGTTAGAAGGGGCTGCCTTTGTACTTGCCCATTTGGGAGATTTGGAACTGCTTGGGCTCGTGACCAGGTTAGGGGCGGTCAGAGGTTAGGTGGACACCGAGGAGCTGTTGGGCATTGCCGATTCGGTGCTCTTCAAGGAGGCAGGAGGACTGGGAGACGCTGCGGGCATCGAGGGTCCCGTGGACGCCGGAGACATGCTGGGCTTCCAGGCTCTCGCAGGTGGAGAAGGCATGGTGGCCGCGCAAGGGCTTGTGGTCCAGGAAGTCACGGTGGACACAAAAGGCCTGGTAGCCGTGGGTGACCACCTGATTGCCTTTCCCGGGCCAACTTCGTGAAGTCTCAGTGGGCAGTGAAGACTCTGGAGGGGAGGTGGTGTGAAGTCAGAGGTGGGGGGAGAAAGAGGGGTGGGGCCCCAGCTCAAAGCTGGAGGTGATTCATCTGTGGTTTGCAGCAAATGCCTCCCCAGGCTGCCTTATGCTCAGCATTGCTAGGGGCACAGAGATGGGTCAGACCCAGGTCCTGCCTTCCAGGAGTCTCCAGTCTCTAGACCCAGACCGTCACTGTCCAGGCTGTCAGGGTGTGTTATGGGGCAGGGGGAGCCCAGACGATAGAGGCACTGACCGCCTGGGCAGTCAGGGAGGACCTCATAGAAGAGGTGACGTGGAGCTGGCGCCTTAAAGAGGAGCAGGAGTTTGCTAGTCGAGAAGGAGAGGGTCGCCCCAGGTGGGAGAAGAGCAGAGGCGAAGGCCTGGAGGAGGGAGAGCAGGGCCACCCTTGTTCATTCAACCCACACCTCCCGTTGGGGACCCCAGATGAGTCAGAGCTGCCCTTGAGGGGTTCCTAGCCTGAAGGAGGAGACATTCTGGGGCCCAGATGGCTACAGCCTTTAGGACAGTGACAGAGGAGATGGAGCCAGGGTGGAGGGAACAGGGGAGAGACCCTCTGCCTGAAGTCATCGGGGGTGGTGACTTCATGAAGGACAGAGCCTGTGCTGGGTCCTGAAGGATGAGTAGAAGATCGCCAGGCAGATAGAGTGGGGAACAGCGTTCCAGGCAGAGGGACCAGCCCATGCCAAGGCCTCCGGAAACATTTGTTAAATGGCAGACAGACAGCAGGACAGAGGCAGGAACAAGTAAGAGACAGAGAGAGCTGCAGGGAAGGACGGACGCTCAGCAAACATAACTCGTTCTTCTGAGCTAGGTGATGCTGGGGACCCAGCGATGAGTCAGACCAGGCCTGCCCGCTGGTCTGGTGGGGAAAGGACTTTGGACGGGCACAGAGCTGAGGGTTCGGGGCTAGGACAGACAGGGGGCAAAAGCAAGTGACCGGCTGCCTGGGATTAGGAGATCTGGGATGCCCTCACCAGGGAGGAAGGCCTCCTTCTGGGTCCTTAAAGGATAACGGGAGACATTTCCAGCAGAGGGAATGGCATGTGTGAAAGCTGCAGAAAAGCTCTGTCAAATTGAATGCCAGGCACAAAGAAAGTGTTCTAGATGCTAGGGACGCAGTCATGAGCCAGACGAAGTCCCTGCTTTCAGGGACAGGCAGTAAATGTATAAGCAGGTGTTACATACAATACCTTGAGGAGAAAAATAAAGCAGAGTTAGGGGCGTAGAGAGTGCTAGGGAGGGATTGCTGGTTAGACACACTGACCAGGGTTTCACCGAAGTGACACTTGAGCAGAGATGTGACAGAGGGGAGGGATCAAGCCTTAGTCCGTCTGCAGAAAGGGTGGCAAATGCCCTGAGGTGGGTGCCGGCCTGGGGAGTTGAGGGACGTGAGGAGGCGGTGGGGCTGGCCCAGTTGTAACGGGGTCCCCGTACGCTGCCAGAGGAAACTGAGGAAGGGGGGCCAGTGGATGCAGGGCTAGGCTGTCATAGTCCTAGGAGATGCTTTGGGCAGGCTCCTGCCACCACGTCTGTAGAAGCCGGTATTTTGCTGCCGCTGTAATGGGGGCTCCCCTCTCCACACCCCCCATAACAGTTGTTGGTGTCACCCTTCCTGTACATTGACTTTCCATTTTTTTCTTTTTTTTTTAAACCTAAACTTGTCCTAGGCATGTCCTTCATACCCATGAAATCACAGTAATATATCTATACTTATAAATAAATATTTTAACTCACTTAACTAGATATTTTTATATTTATATATATATATATATATAAAACCACATATATCAGAGTATGTATATGTGTTCTAATTTGCTGAAGTACCTGTTCAAGTGTTTGTCTCCCTAAAATGATCCAGTGTAGGCCATCACCCACCTTTAGCTTTTTCCCCGTTTAGCTGTGTGACTGGAGGCCAGTGAGTCGCCTAACCTCTCCGTGCCTCAGTTTCCCCACTTGTCACTTAGGAATAATAGTACCTCCCTCAGGGTTGTTGTAAGGATTAGTTGAGTTAATATATAAAAAACAAGGTTCTTAAAATAGCAGTGGACGCTGTCATTGTTGTTTTTATTACTCCTATGTCTCCTACTTTGTTCTTTTTAAACCCCTAAGATGCAGTTCTTGCAAGACGTTCATTTGCTTGACACACAGATACGGCCTGTTCTGCACGATGGGGATCCATCTGTGGGGAGAGCAGGGCCGGGCCCGGGCTGCCCTCTCCATACTGTGGCGAGTCTACGGGGCTCAGGGAGGGGACAGCCGGGCACAGCCCTCTGTCCCCTGATGCCGCCGTCTTTCCTCTTCCACCCCCTCTAGGCCCTGAGCATTCCTCTGACTCCGAATATACTCTCTCAGAGCCGGACTCCGAAGAGGAAGAAGATGAGGAGGAGGAGGAAGAGGAGACCACTGACGATCCCGAATATGACCCCGGCTACAAGGTGAAGCAGCGCCTGGGGGGGGGCCGGGGGGGCCCATCCCGCCGGGCCCCCCGTGCAGCCCAGCTCCCGGGCCCCCCAGCCCAGCCCTGCCAGCTCTGTGGCCGCTCAGCCCTTGGGGAGGCCCCACCGGGCACCCCGCCTTGCCGGCTCTGCTGCCCCGCTACAGCCCCCCAGGAAGCGCCAGCTCCTGAAAGCAGGGCCCTCGGGGAGGAAGAGGAGGAGCCGCCTCGGGCTGGGGAGGGCCGACCAGCTGGGAGGGAGGAGGAGGAGGAGGAGGAAGAGGAGGAGGAGGAGGGCACCTACCACTGTACCGAGTGCGAGGATTCCTTTGACAACCTCGGGGAGCTGCATGGGCACTTCATGCTGCATGCGCGGGGTGAGGTGTAGGCAGCGCCCCGACCTAGGGAGCTTGGCAGAGGGGTGGGGCGGGTGGGGTGGGAGGAGGGGGCTGAGGACATCAGGGTGGTCGCGGTGGTCATGGGGATGGGGTCCCACCGATCTGTGTCGTCTTAGCAGTAGTTGTGTGAAAGCCAGAATAAAAGCCAAATTCTGTGTGTCGGCCGAATGTGCATTTGAGGTCTGTGTGTGTGTGTGTGTGTGTGTGTGTGTGTGTGTGTGTAAGCTTGAGTGTGTAAGGCGTGGGCCTGGGCATTTACCTCACCATCCCTGGGCTCCTTGGGGAAAGCTAAGGATCGTTGTTGCCAAGATAATTAACGTTTACTAAGTGCCTACGTTCAATGTGGTTCCCATGTATTTCATCATAGACCCCGTGATGTACAGGCTCAAACACAACAGAATTTTCTTGCTTACGTCATAGTCCAGGATGGGTGTTTCAGGTTGGCAGGTAACCTCCATATGGTGATTTGGGGACCCAGGCCATCCTGTAAGCCTTTTGTCATTCACGTGGTCATGGCTGGGTGTCCGTGGCCTGGGTTCTGCCAGAGGAAGAGGAAAGAGAGCCTGGAGAGGTGCACATGTTCTCTTAGAAGCCCCAGCCTGGAGGTGGCACATAGCGCTTCCACTTACGTTCCTTTGCTGAGAGATCAGTCACATGGCCACAGGCTGCTGCAAGGGAGCCTGGGAAAGGCGGTCTAGCCAAGTGCCCAGAAAACGGTTTGTGGAAGACAGCTAGTGCTCTCTGCCACTTCATCCAAGAACCTTCACAAAGAGGACTTTAATTATAATCATAGCTCTGCTCCCTGAGCGCTTCTTGGGTGCCAAGTGCCAGTCCAAGAGCTTTATGTATATTGACTTAGAGAAGTTGTGCATCTAGGAACTTACAAAAATAGAACTTTAATTATAATTACAGCTACCATTTCCCCAGCACTTACAGAGCGCTGCATTTTATTTACATGAGATCATCGGGTCCTTAGAATAACTCTGTGAGGCAGGGGCTGTGACGCATTAATTCATTTAATAAGTATCTTTTGAATACTTGCTGTGCGCTAAGCATTGGGAACACACCAGTGAATAAAATAAAATCCTTGTCCTCGTGGAGCTTACACGGAGGTGGGAAGGGGCCACCGGTGGGGACAGATAGTAAACAAGAAATAAACAAGAAAGATGTAACATATGGTGGATGGTGGTAAGTGCTGTGGAGAAAAATAGAGAAGAGAAGGGAGAACAGTTCTGGAAGAGGGTGCAGTTTAAATAGTGTAGTCCTCCCTGAGGAGGTGACATAGAGACCTGAGACCTAAGCAGAGACCTGAGAAAGGGAGGGAGGGAGCCTGGCACACGGGTGGGAAGAGCGATCTAGGCGAGGGGGCGGTGGGGCAGGAGCCTGCCCCACGTGTCAATTAGGCAAGAGTAGCTCGAGGGATGAGGTCAGAGGGGAACAGAGGGTCAGCTTATTACAGCCTTGTGGAAACACAGGCTCTTGCTCTGAGATGGGAAGTACTAATTCACAGAAGCTTGGCACTGAAGCTCCTTTGAAAATAGAAGCCTAATTATAATAATAGCTAGCATTTACTGAGCATTTACTGTGTGCCAAGCTCTGTTCTAAGGCGCTTTACATGTGTTAACTCATAGAAGCTTGGCAACTAAGAACCTTCAAGAATAGAACCTGAATTACCATAATGGCTCACAGCGGACCAGGCCCTGGGCTAAGCGCTTTATATGGACGATCACATCGGATCCTTATGAGGTAGGGACTGTTACTTATTACTCATTCATTCAACAATGATTTATTGAGCACCTAGGAGATGCAGGCACTATTTGGGGAGCTGGGAGTAGAGTGGTGAACACAATGAACAAAAATTCCTGCCTTGGTGAGGTTATATTATAAAGGGGAAAACAGATACTTGAATATTTAGGTAAACATTTAAAATGTTAGAAGGTTATAAGTGCTGTGGAGGAAAAGAGAAGGGGGATGGGGAGGCTTGTGTGTGTGTGTGAGAAGCAGTTTCAAATGGGGTAGTCAGGAAAGGCTTCACTAAGAAGGTGACATCAGAGCAGAGACCTAGAGGAGGAGGAACAGGTCATGTGGCTGTGGGAACAGCAAGTGCAACGGCCCTGAGGTGGAACCTGCTTGGGATGTTGGTGGAAGCGCACTTGGGGCCACAAGGCTGTTGCTGAGGGAGGCAGGGGGAAGACTGGTGGGAACACAAGAGCTGAGAGGGGCAGAGAAAAGCAGAGGGGAAGAGGACCGGGTCACACAGGCCATTAATACCGACTCTGACTTTCTCTCCGAGTCTGTCGTCATCATCATAATTCTTAGAGGCGTAGGGGCTACTATCATGACCATTTTACAACTGCTACAACCAGGGCACAGAGAGGTTGAGTAATCTTCTAGAGGTCACACAGCTGGGAAGAAGCAGAGGCCAGGTTTGAATCCAGACAACTGGAGGTAAGGCACCCATTCTTAGCCACTAAGCCACACACCAGAAATGGCTGTCCACAGCCACCATCTGACTTGCAGGAGTGTATTTGGTCTCCAGAGTTATTGAGGTTTTTTTAATCACGTTGGTTACCAACATTTAAAAATGGGCAGGTTTGACACAAAAATGGAAGTTTCTGGCTTCCTTGTGAGACTGATTGCTGAACCCACAATCCCATGGGGCAATAGTCTGCTGGAGCTGAGTGGGGGTCACCTCCTATTAATGGGGCATTCCCTCCCACATGCCCAGTCCCCACTGTCTGGCGTCTGGACCCCTTACACCCTGCTTGCCTCACTGATTTATGGTACCTGCTTGGCCCCAAAGAGCATTTACATTCCGACGCCTGTTACAGGACCTTGACCAAAGCATCTTTCAAAACCCATACTTTTCATCCTAGAAGCTCAGAATCTTACATTTATGCGCTCTTTGAGACTTTCATAACCACTGTAGCTTAGCATCAGTGAATCTCAGAATCATCAAAGCAGAAATTCACAGCTCATTAAAACCACATGGATGGATCTTACTTCCTGGAGCAGCATGCCTAAGCCCTCTTCTGCCCTAAGACAGGGCTTTCTAAGCATAGAAGTAGCGAATTATCCATTCACCATCAAAAGTTCCTAAGGATCACGAGAGACTGGGAATCAAGAGACCTAGTCTACTGCCAATGGGGTCATTCAGTTCTTCAGGGCCCAGGCAGGATATGGAGACCAAGCTAGGAATTCCAGAGGATTCAGTACCGGGAGTTGGTTACACAGGTACTAAAACGCTGAGAGCACAAACGTGGAAAAGTGAGGTGACTGAGAAATGAGTGTCTGCAAGAAGCTCCCACCTCTAGGACTGGGATGCAGAAAGAGAAGCGCAATGACCAGAACCCAGTGGGAGCTTGGAGGGCAGGCCTCGCCACGTGTGTGGCTGGTGCAGGGACTGGCTACCGCACAGCTGCTGCTTAAACCCCAAGAGGGGCACAGTGCCTTGTTCTGAGGGTGTAGAAAGGTATTGGAGCCCGAACTGCTGCTGGAGGGGTTCCAGCAGGCGCCCAAGGCAAGGTGAGTCCCTTCTCCCCTCTTCCAACCTTCCTTCTGCCCATACCTCCTGTGGGATGAACTTAAGGAAGCCAGCTCTCCAGGGAGTCTGGGAAGCATAGCTGCAGAAAGCCCAGCCTCACAGAGCAGTGTGGAAGGGTGGGCTGAGGCTGAGAAATAGGTAAACAACTGGGCACAGTCAAGGAGTTCTTTCTGGAGCCTCCATGGTAAGCGCTGTCCTAGGTGCTGGGGATGAAGCAATGAGGAAGACAACCCGCTTGCCCTCAGAAGCTTGGATTCTAGAGGAAGGACACGGATGATGACAGAAACACAGGTGTGATAATTCCAAGTGTTGAAGAGTGCTGGGAAGAAACTAAATCAGGCTAAGGGTTGGAGGTGCTATTTTAGCCAAGGAGGACCTCTCTGAAGTGGCAGGTATTGAGACCTGAATAATGAGGAGGCAGCCTTGCAAAGTTCTGGGTGAGAGGGAACAGCAAGTGCAAAGGCTCTGAGGCAGATGCCAGCCTGGCATGTGTGGCTAGAGTGTAGTGAAAAAGACAGAACCGGGAGGGAGTTGAGATTGCTTAATGGGCTGGGACCTAATCGCTGTTGGGTTTTGTGGGCCTGGGTAAGGCCTTTGGATGTTACTTATGGGATGCCGTTGGAGGGTTTTGAATGAGGAGTGATGTAAGCTGACTTACATGTACACAGGGGGTGGTCTGTAGTAGAGAGACTGGAAGGGTGGGGGGGAGCAGTAGTGATAGCAGACCCAGCCTCCTGCTGTCTTCTTGCTCTGCCAGCCTGTTGTCGCTCTCATGGTCCAAGATGGCTGGATACCATGTCCACATTCCAGGCGAGAAGGTGGAGGAAAGGCAGGTTCCTTTCTGAAGCTTGAGGACTCTACCCAGGAATTTAGTCAGAACTCAGTCACATGGCCACATCAGGCTGCAAGGAAATCTGGGAAAGGCAGTCTTTGTAGCCACCGTGTGCCCAGCTAAGAAGGGGGAGATAGCTCGGTCTCTACCATATCCATCTCACCTGTGGGCTTTCAAAATATCCCTCAATTCAAATGCAGTCTGTGATTATTGTATGCAGGGCTGTGATTATTGTATGCAGGGCATCGACCATTGTCTCTAGGGGCAGGGCAGGTAATGCAAGGGAGTAAAACTGGTCCAGTGGAACTCAGCCCAGGGTTGGGCCTTTCAAGAGCTGAAAATAGGATCTTAACGGAATATCTCCCTGTGTCGGCCAAATACTACAGGAAACAGAAGGTATCTCTGTTTGACTCCAAACCAGTTTGCCCACAGGGCCAGGCCAGGTCTGCCCTGAGCTCCCCACTCCCCATGCCCTTATGTTCTCTGGGAATTCCTGCTCAAAAGCCAGAGTTCCTTGTTTAGACATTTTATTGTGGACCTTTTGTTTTTAGATACTATTTCTGTCAGTTTATTCATGCCATCTCACCTACACATACAAAAAATATTCCGTGACCAGAATGGTACATAAAATTATTTAAATGAACAATAAATTATCTGGGGAGGAGGAGGGCAGAGCCATCCAATGCCATGGCCCCTCCTTGAGTGGGAAAGGCTGGCAGGGAGTGGGAAGAGACAAGGGCCCAGATTGCAACCCTCACATGACTCAGTACAGCCTCCGACTTTGCTGTCCCATCCCCAAAGGCTCAAGTTGCTCCACGTGTGGGACCCGTTCGGTGGCATTACAGGCAGGCGACACCTCACTTTCCCTCCCCCATTCAGGCCCAAATCCAGGCACTTGGCTCTTGCAGCCCCATCGCGTCCATCTGGGAAGAATTAATGGTGATAACACAATCTGCAGCTAGTTGTGATTTCAAACTATTTAATTGGGAACGAGGAAGATACAAATAACAAATTTCCCTCTTTCTTGTTAATTTCATTTTTTTTTTTTAAACAAAAGATCTCACTATTGTTTGATTTTACTGTTTCCCTGAAGGCTTTTGTGTCTTCCAAAGACAGAAGCTCTAAACGAGCATCTTCTGGGTCCTATTGATCAGGAGTTCTTTGCCTTTCTAGGGAGGAAAGTAAATCCCTCCAAGGCTCCCATCCCATATCAGACGGGGGTCCCACCAGCCACAGAGCTTCCACTGCCCTAGGGAGGGCTGGACCAACACTCAGAGCTCCCCCCGGGCATGCCGGATGTAGTGCTGATGCAGCCCTGCTTCCTGGGCAAAGTCCTGCCCGCACTCAGTGCAGGCGAAGGGGCCAGGAAGGGGGTGGGCCTCGTGCGCCTGGCGATGCCGCCTCAGAGAAGCGGCCTGCCCAAAGGTCTTGCCACAGTCAGGACAGGGGAAGGTGGGTGGGGTGGTGGTGGGCACAGCCGGCTGGGAGGGCCTGGCCGCTGGACCGTGGCTGCGCTGGTGGGTGATCAGGGCCTTGGAGGAGGGGAAGGAGCGGGCGCACGTGAAGCAGATGAAGAGGACCCCCTGCAGCTTCTGGGCCACGAAGTCCGCTGGGTGCTCCCGCTTCATGTGACGCTCCTGGAACTTGGAGTCTGCGAAGGTGATGAGGCAGCGGGTGCACTGCAGGGCCCCCAAGTGGCCTGAGGGACATGAGGAGAGGTTGGGGGAGGCCAGCAGGAGTCTCGAGGGCCTCTCCCAGCCTCAGAATCGCACCAACAGTGAGCATGCAGGGCTTACTATGTGCCAGGTGCTATGCCAGGCCTGGACGGCAGACTTACTGGACCTGTGTTATGGATGAGCAGACCGAGGCTCAGAAAGGTTAGGTAACTTGCCGACAGTCATGAAGCTAGGAAATGAAACGGCGGAGTCAGGACCGGAACCCAGGGGGTCTGCCCTTCCTACAGAGCCGTGTGACAAGAGCACAGCCTCTGGAGCCAGACTGCCTGGAACTGACTCCTGGTTCTACCACTTCCGAGGCAAGTGGAAACGGCGTTTTCATCTGGAAAATGGGGTAATGACCACATCAGTATCTACTTTATAGGGCTGTTGTAAGGAATAAACGAATTAACGTATAAAAAGTGCTTAGAACAGTGCTACACAATGGTTTGCAATAATTATTGTTGAGAAAGAAAAGAAGTCCCACAGCTAGGAGCTGGCCTGGCACTCACAGCTAGGCCTTGGTGTTCTCCTGTTCAGCATAAACAATTTCACAGAACGTCGTCAGACAAGGCCATGCTGTGACTGAGACGAATCAAGACAAGACCATGCCATGATGCCTTCTAAACACAGACAAAACGTGAACACTGTCCAAGCCACGAATATGGCCAGACACCCCCCCCCCCCCACGTCGTGGCTAATATGAGTGCCTGCTGCTGCTTTACCAGTTACACCTGGAGCCTTGCTTTGTCCCTCCCTCCTTCTAGGTGAGATGTATTAAGACAGCCAGCCACGTAATTGCCCCTGCTTCCTGGCAGGGTCCATCCACAGCAAAAGCCCTTTCTTGAACCCTTCCCCAGATCACCTACCACAAGCCTAAATCCTGTAATAAGTCCTTTCTTATTACTGAGATGCCCCACGGTATGTGTGCTTCCTCAGCGCAGTGAGCAATAAGCCCAACTCGGTCAACTCCAGGTGTGTTCCTGGTGGTCTCCGGCTGGAGAGAGCATTGACACTGTGGCTTTCATCGTTATAAATACTTAACCTCTCTTTGCCTCGGTTCCCTCATGTGAAAGTGATAATTACCAATTTCACAGAGTCTGTTAGGAGGACGGAACGAGATAACAAATGTTAAACTCTTAGAATGCACCTAGCACATAATAAGCATTCAGTAGAAGCTGCTGCTGTTATCCTAGGTCAAATTGGCTACCTTCATTAACATTAAGCTTTCCCCTTTTCTGCCACTAATCCCCATACCAGCCAGCCCCGTGAGGTGAATAGTGGCAAGCCCTTTTGACAAATAGGGAAACTGAGGCCCAAGTCACACTGAGAGTCTGGGGCAGAGTTGGGACTGGGGCTGTCTGCCCTCTCCCAGCCACCTCTCCCACCCCAAGCCTCTCTGGATGCCACTCTGTGCCTCTGAACTGCATCCCATCCATGCTTCTGTGGATAGAGCAGGATGGGTACGTCTGAGGGTAATAAGGGTAGGGGTGGGTAATAGCAGGTCCTGGGAGGGCAGCTCCAGGACCATTAACAGCTCCTTCCCAACAGGCAAGTCCCCGCAACGCCCTGGACACTGAAATGCTATAGAAATCCTTTTAGCATCACAGCTCCTGCACCCCACCCATCTCTGATCAGCACTACTCACAGATGTCACCTCCCGGACTTTGGGGACGTCTCTCCTTGGACGAATCCTGCTGCTCCATGGCCTCTTTGGGGTGCCGGTCCTCCATGGTGACTGAGGCCCCTCTGGTCAAGAGAGGAGCACGCGTGACAGAACAGTAAATCAAGCGAAGTCGCTTATCTACAGCGAGTCTTAGAGGGCCCGCCAATCCTATGACCTTTGACAGGCTTGGCTTTGCCAGCCTTTGGCCGACCCCCCACGAGATAACATCTCCTTGAATTCTAACCTGATAGAGCAGCTCGCTAGAGAAGACTCAGTCCTCCCAGAAGAGTCAACTCCCCGGGTTTGTGACTCCCCTTAGAGCTTTCTCACTTGCGTGAGACCTCTGACCTATGCCTCCTACATCAAACTAACTCCCTGAACTCAGAGCGCGGGACCCTTGATCTTTGACACCAGCCTCATCCCCTTCTCTCCCACCTGTCTTGAGGCAGGTAGTGGTACCCACGCTTTAGCCTGCCTCCTTCCGGGAGACATCTTTCTCTGACATCCCGAAACTCTTATTGCACCTAGAGCCCCCGCTTCCCACGCGCGCTTTCAGCCGCTGTGACCCGCTGCCCCAAGCACTGCCCTCGGCTCCCTCCCGAGGCCGGTAGCTCAGGCCTCTGCTTTTCTCCAGACAGCAGAGGGCTGCCTTTCGTTGCGCCTGTCAGTTGCTCGTCACAGCGCCGTCACCCGAAGGGAAGCGGGGTAGGGCCCACCGAGTCTCAAAGTCCCGGTGGTTTCCACAGCCTTTCGCCTGATAAGCCTTTCGAAGCCCAGATCTCGGGTTGCCAAACGACTGCAGTGATTCAGTCGCGCCAACCCGGTCCTCAAAATAATGGGAGGGGTCCTTCTCTGCACTGGGGTGCGTAATGATGACGTTGCAAGCCTCCCTTGCCGTACAGACCTAAGCTTAGTGCGCAAGTGTGTTAGGCGCTCCTGGCGCGCACGCGCTTTGGCTCCCTCATGGTTCAAGGTTCGGCGACCGTGGAGGAGCGAGCGCCCTTCGGCCGCTCTGCGCAGGCGCTGCAAAGGGCCCTGTCCCCGAGGTTACGCTTTCAAGACACACCCCCTCCTAAAAGGAATGACGTCAGGTTAGAGCCCCGGGAAAGGGTCTGGACATCCCCAAATCCCGGCGCTTTAGCCTCACGGGCCTCCGTCCTCGGACCCCAGAGGCGGGGCTTCTCAGCGGCTGACCGACTGCTACCGACTGCGCTGTTCCGTGTGCCGGCTGTTTGCTCGGTCGGTGATTTGGAAGGGAGGAGTGAGGGGTAAAAACATCTGTGTCCCTGAGGGAGGAGGGGGCTAGAGGGCGGTTTCTGAGTTTTTGAAGCGTAAAGGGAAACGCATCCAGAAAGAGGGCGGACAGGACTCCCAGGTCCCTGGGGAATAGGGCCTGGGCGCCAGATTTCTAGGTGCCTGGGAGTGATACCCGAGAGCGAAAGAAGTGGACAGGGTAAAAGGCTGAAGTCTGAGGCCAGAGTGGGGAAGCTAGGAAAGAAAAAGGTTGGGTGCTCCGTGACCCGGGTCTTCCTCTCCCCGCTTTCCAGCCATGCCTCCGCCGCGGGGTGACGTGACCGTCTTATTCCTGGGGCCTCCGGGCTCGGGAAAGTCTGCTCTGATCGCAGCGCTGTGCGACAAGGATGTGGAGACGGTAGAGATCCCCGACGGCCGGCCGGATTCCGGGCTCCCCAGCCTGAGAGCTGCAGGCCCAGGCCTCTTCCTGGGCGAGCTGAGCTGCCCACCCGCAGCGCCGGGGCCGTGGGCGGCGGAAGCCAACATGCTGGTATTGGTGCTGCCCGGCCCCGAGGAGAATGAGGAACCCTTGGCCCCAGCGCTGGGGGAGGCAGCGCGGGCCGCCCTGGCCCGAGGGACCCCGCTGCTGGCTGTGCGGAACCTCCGCCCCGAGGAGTCACAGCATGTAGCCCAGGCCCGGGATCACACCGCAGCCCGGCTGGACAGCGCCGGGTTGGGCGCCGCGGCTCTCTTTGTGCTACAGACCGACTGCCGCAGCAGCGACGGCTGCGAGGAGCTAGAGCGCCTGCGGGCGGCGCTGCGGAGCCAGGCGGAGGCACTGCAGAGGTGAGCGCGGCGTTTCAGGGTGGGTTGAAGAGGACTGGTGCTTTATTTAGTCTGTACCTCCCACCCCTAAGGTGCTCTTTGAGGTCTGCGAGACCCCGCCCTCAGCGAGTTTGGGGCCAACCTTAACGGGGTATCTGCTGGAAGCCCTGCTCCCTCGTCCAAATCCCGACCCTCAGCGCAGGTTTTGAGGTCCACGAGGTTCCACCTCAAACTAGCGCTGTGTGCTTGACCCTTTTCTATCATCTAGGCCAAAGGTCAGCTAGAAGTGCGGACCTGTCATCCAGGTTCCGCCTCCTGCGAGCGCTCTGAGGTCTTGAGCCCCCGCTCCCTCGCGAGAATTCTAGGAGGGGCCGGGACCTAGCGCCCAAACGCTGCCCCCAGGCCAAAGTGTGAACGAGGGCTCACTCTCTCCAGGCAAGCTGGTGATCCCCGCGAAGCTTTTACCCGAAGACTCCACTCTCCAGTCTTCACCCTCCTGCCCACCATCTGCTTGGTTCTCAAGCGACCCCAGTCTCCGGAGAGCCACACCCTAAGCGAGCTTGGTCGTTTCGGGGGCCCTCCCCCACTTCCTTTCTCTAATCCCCTCTCGTTTCTGTGTCCACTTGCTGGCTACCTCCTGAATTTTCTCCCCCAACCCCAAGCGGCCTCCTTTTCTAGACGTCAGAACGAGGCTCAGCGAGGGGCAGCCTCTCCCCCAGGCCCACCACTCGTCTTTCTTCCTTAGCCACACGCCCTTGGTAAGAACTAGTAGATGAGGGTTCTCCCCTCATCTGTCTTTACAGCCCTCCTAACTCCTAGTCTCAGGAAAGAGCGCTCTTGGTGACCTTGCCCTTGTCGAATAGGGCTCGATTTTCGTTTAGTCCTCAATACAGTCGCCATTCTTTCTTTGCTCTAAACTCCACTCTCTCTGAGTTTTGCCCCGCCCAGCAGGGCTTTTTCTTAATCCTGCAGGTCCCTCGGAAAGACCCGCTCCCGCAGAGTTGAACCCCGGGGAAGACTTAGCCGGGTCCCCGTTTTCGGCTCTGTTGGCAACCTGATTTCTGATTTCAGTCCAGCCGTCCCACCCCTTCTTTGAGCCCCTCCCTTTTCTTCATAGCCTCTGATTCTGTGCCATTAGTCTGGCCCCTCCCTTTCCTGATTATTCGGAAAGCTCCGCCTTGTCATCATAGCCCAGTCCTGTCCCCCTAGCCCAGCTCGCCAGCATTTAGCCCCTCTTCTGCCCTTGACCCCATCCCTCCCTTTCCCCGCAGGCTCCTGCCACCGGCTCAGGATGGCTTCGAGGTGCTGGGCGCTGCAGAGTTGGAGGCTGTGCGCGAGGCCTTCGAGACGGGTGGCCTGGAGGCGGCGCTGTCATGGGTTCGGGCCGGCCTGGAGCGACTGGGCAGCGCGCGCCTGGACCTGGCCGTGGCCGGTAGGGCTGACGTGAGCTTTGTGCTGAACATGCTACTCGGGTTAGATCCTGACGACCCAGGTGCGGTGCCTGCTTCGGCGCCCGCGGAGCCCATGCCCTACCCGGCCCCAGAGCGCCCCAACGTGGTGCTCTGGACCGTGCCTCTGGGCTCCGCGGGCACTGCTGCCGCCCCCCACCCAACCCACTACGACGCTCTCATCCTCGTCACCCCTGGGCCCCCCACTGAGAAGGACTGGGCCCAAGTCCGGCCCTTGGTGCTACCAGATACGCCGCTGGTCTGCGTGCGAACAGACGGCGAGGGCGAGGATCCGGAGTCCCTGGACGAAGAGGAAAAGAGCGGCGAGAGCTTAGAGAACGCAGGCGGAGGGGGGTTTGAGAATGCACGCAGTGAGGGAAGGGAGAAACGTGGCCCTGGATCGCAGAAAGCAGGCAGTGGGGAAGGTTCAGAGGACGCAGGCAGCGAGAGTTTGAAGCCGGTTGGCGTCGGCGTGAAGAAACCGGGCAGCGGGGACTCAGAGCGCGCGGCCGCACTGAGCCCAGAGGACGAGACGTGGGAGGTGCTGGAGGAGGCGCCGCCGCCGGTGTTCCCGCTGCGGCCTGGCGGCCTCCCGGGGCTGTGCGAGTGGCTACGGCGTGCGCTACCCCCGGCCCAGGCGGGAGCGCTGCTGCTGGCTCTGCCACCCACGTCTCCCCGCGCGGCCCGGACCAAGGCTGCGGCGCTGCGGGCCGGGGCGTGGCGGCCAGCCCTGTTGGCTAGCCTGGCGGCGGCGGCGGCCCCGGTACCGGGGCTGGGCTGGGCCTGCGACGTGGCGCTCCTGCGAGGTCAGCTGGCCGAGTGGCGGCGGGCGCTGGGGCTCGAACCCGCGGCGCTGGCACGACGCGAGCGCGCGCTGGGCCTGGCGCCGGGGGAGCTGGCCGAGCGGACGCGCTTCCCGGGTCCGGTGACGCGCGCCGAAGTGGAGGCGAGGCTGGGCTCGTGGGCGGGCGAGGGCACCGCCGGGGGCGCGGCGCTGGGCGCGCTCTCCTTCCTGTGGCCGGCGGGCGGCGCGGCGGCCACAGGGGGCCTGGGCTACCGCGCGGCGCACGGCGTCCTGCTGCAGGCGCTCGACGAGATGCTGGCCGACGCCGAAGCAGTGCTGGCACCGCAGGTGCCCGCGCAGTGAGTGGGGTGTTGAGGACCGGGGCTTCCGGGGTGCCCCGTGTCCCGGCTGATCGGCTTGGTCGGGGGTTGAGGACTCCAAGTCGCCGTAAGAGGGAGGGGGCGTGGGGATCCAGACTCTGGCATGCTAGTATGGGATGTCTGGGCTTGTGAGATCACAGCGGTGGGGGGGAGGGGAGGAGGGGCGCGGGGGCCGCCACTCAGAATCCCGGGTGCTTGAAGGCGACGAGGGTTCTGACTACCGGTTGGAATGTGACTTCTCGTCACCAGGATTCCTGGGTCCTGAAGGGGAATAGAGTTCGGGGGACATGACTTCTGATTTCTCTGGGGGAGCAGAGGGTGTGACCCTCAGACTCCTAGACTCCTGAACTCCTGAAGGGAGTTGAGGGTTTGGGACTCCTCCAAGGGGGTATATCTTGGTCTCCAAAGAGTAGAAACTGGATCTGTTAGGTGTCTAGTCCTCCAGGGGGAGAGGAGGTGGAAGCCCTGCTTCCTGATGAAGGGGGTCTCCATCACACCGGGGACTCTAGCGTGGAGGAGGGGGTCTGGGTTCCCCAGGGAGCTGGAATCCTTGGGCTTCTGAGCCACAAAGGGATATAAGGTCTGGGTTTCTGGGAGGTGGGGGGATAGGCCTGCATACAAAGGGGGCTTTGAATTTTCATTGGGGGGAGGAAGGCTCTCTGGAGTCTCAGAACTCCTGGCTCCCAAGAGGGCTGTGGACCTTGATTCCTAATTCATGGGTGGTGGAAGGTCTCCATCTAGAGGAGGGGATAGGGGGCTGTGCGAGAGAGCTGGAGACCTTTGGTTCCTCTTGGGGAATAGAGGGGCCTCTAACAGTTGCTCCACCAGGGGCCTGGTGACCCAGATTTCTTTCCCAGTTGTTGTGGGGAGAATGGTACCACAAAAATGAGAGGAAGTAAGAGTTCTGGGCATGGTGGGCTCTGGGGGGTAGCCAGAGACCAGGAATGAGGCCTTCTGGGTGTGGAAGCACAGAAACCCCTACCTTAGAGGTATCTCCCAAAAGTCCCTAATGGATTTGGATCCTGGTAACTAACTGCCTTTCTCTGATTTTGACTGGAGAGGGATATGACTGCCCCCATTTTAGAGGTGCTGAGCGATTATGGGGCTCTCTGGGGACCCTGTTCCTCTGTCCCTCTCTCCTTTAGGGGTTTCTCTCTTTTTTTGGTCTTGGTTTCTTCTGTCATTAAACCTTAACCCTTTCTGACCTTGGTATTATACACACCTGCCTTTTGGGAAAAGCAACTGTACTGCTGCACTGATCCAAACGCTTCTGTGTTGGCTACCTCAGGTATCCCCGAGAGACACAGAGAATGCCACAGTGAGCAAGGGACCCACGGAGCAGCTGGGCAGGTGTTCCAGACCGTGGGAATGTGCCACAGTGAGGCAAAGGCAGAAACCACAGTGCCTGGAATGTTCTAGGCTGCCAGCTCCAAGTAGAGGAGAAGCCACAGGTCACAGAACTCTTCAATGCCAAAAACAGAAAGGGAGGACCTGAGAGGCCATCCAGCAGAATCTCTGTTATGTTAGATGGGGAAAGCAAAGCCCAGAGAGGGCAGGCTCTAGGCCCAACAGCACACAGCAAGGCCGCTGCCTGTTCTTATTTCCTGCCCCCGCCCATCCCCCAATCAACCTGATCTTCCTTCTGATGTTTGAGTGGGCCACCTGGGATCCTGCCTCAGGACCTTTGCACTTTCTGTTATTTCTGCCTAGAACGCTCTGCTCCCCGATCTTCCCACGGCTGGCTCCTTCTTGTCAATCAGGTCTCAGCTCAAGTGTCCCCTCACAGAAGCCTTCCCTGACCTCTGTAACTGAAGTAGCTCACACCCCCACCCCTATTATTCATCTTGGCGGGTTATTTTTCCTTGTAGCAATTATTACTGTAGAAAATGACCTTATTTATTTATTTACCTATTTATCGGTTATTATCCCCATACCTGTCCTGTTCTCTGCTGTACCCCCAGCACCTAGAACAGTGCTTGACACACACAAAGTGCTTAGTAAATAGTTAATTCATTAATCAGTGGCAGAACTAGGGCTGGAATTTAGGTCATCAGCCTCTTGCCACAAGACAGGGAAAAGGTGTGAGATGGGGGGAGAAACAAGTACCTCATGGGAGAGGAAGATCCTGTCTGGGGTCAGGGGACCTGGGAAGCAAACACAGCTTTGCCACTGTCACTCCGGGTGACGTGGGCCAGTGCCTTATTTTCCCACCTGTGAAATGAAAGGGCTGGACAAGAACCGTAAACGCTTCCGAGATCCTGTTTCCTGTGACAGCTGAACGCAAGGGTAACCAGTCTGAGGGGCGCTTCCACCACGTCTACCTTGAGCTCCCACCACCGGCACAATCTGTCCCATCAAAGCTGAGATGGCCAAGATGGGGAAGAGCATTTGGCTCTATACTGAACGGCTCCAAGCATTGTCCTCAAAGCTCTTCCGGCCTTAGGAGAATGTCCCTCATCCATATCTGCAATACCCAGTACGACGCTGGCTCCTCCTCAAGTCCAGCGTTCAAGCATCTCCGTCAAGCCTGCCTGCCACGTGCAGGGGCAGGAGGCGCGCAGAGCCGTGCTGTCCAGTAGAAACAGGATGTGAGCCACACGGGTAGTTTCAAATGTTCTAGTAGCCACATTAAAAAAGGAAAAGGAAACAGGCGAAACTAATTCTAATATGTTTTACCTCAATATATCCAAAATATTATCATTTCAGCACGTAATCAGTATAGGAAACTACTAATGAGATATTTCACATTCTTTTTACGCTAAGTCTTTGAAATCTGCTGTGTATTTCTCACAGCACATCTCAATTCAGATGATAAATTTTCATCAGAAATATCTGACCTCAATTTAGATTTCAGAAAACTCATATTTGGAGAAGTCGATTCATATACCCAAGTTGTCCCAATTATCTTGGATAGTTTTCCAATAACTGAGATGAGTAGCAATTTTTTAATTAATCAGAAGTAACTAAAATGTAAACTTCAGTTTCCCCGTTGCACCAGGCACACGTGGTGAGTAGCCACTGTGTTAGACAGCACAGCCCTAGAACACTTCCCATTATCACAGGGAACTCTGTGCACATTGCTCTAGGGTCAGACAGCCCTTTGACTGACCATGGGGGTGACCTTGGGCAAGTCACTCAGCAAATGGCATCTACCTCACAGGGTTATGGTGAGAATTCAGTGTATGCACGTATGTACATGCATTCTCTCAAATGCACAGCAACGAACTTGCAGCTCCTCCTGGAAGCTGGCACACTGGGAGCCCGAACGGTAGTCTCACCCCCATGCCTTTGCTCGGAGTGCCCTCCTCTCTTCCTGCCGCTTTGCCACCATCTCTGACTTGGTCCCGTCTGACATCTCTGCTCTCTACGTGTCTCTGTTCCAAATTCCCTCTGCCCTCATGCCAATGGGAATCATGCCTGAGATCAAATCTGAGAAAGCAAGACCCAGTTTTGTTTTCACGTGTCGCTGTCCGTTGTGGGGTGTGCTGATTGTGTTTGTGTAGTTGTATATTGGCACTCTTGGGTGTCAATGACTATCTTTTAGAGTGGTTGCCTTTTAAATCATGACTTTTAAAGGGATTGAATTTTAGGCTCTGTAGAGGCAGCAAGTTGCTAGTGAGACATCTGTCTCTGGGAGCATCCAAGCAGAAAAGACTAAGGCTCCCTTTTGGATGGATTGCTGGCTGCCATCAGGGTGTATCTACAAGGCACCTGCAGGCTGGAAGGCCCTTGAAGGCAGAGATTCAAGGAAAAGTATGGTGAATCTTGGCGTTGCCATCGCCAGAAGCAGAAGAGGCACAAAAGCCTCATGACCTTAGCTAAGTTTCATACTTGTCTGGATAATGATGGAGAGACTTGTGTCCACTGAGGTAGGAAACCATGAAGGCGGGTGAATCAGGTGTGGGTTGGCCTGTGGTGCTTTTTGGAGGAGTGAATAAAAAAGTAGAAATTCTATTGTGTGTCTGTTCTTTCGGGGTTTAAAGGGGAAAAAAGATGCTTGGGATTTTGACTGGAGCTGGAAGCCTAGACTCCGGGGTCCCTGGAGAGGAGAGACAGTGGGGGTCTGTGCAGGATAGGATCCCTTGGGCTGGAATTGAGAGACTTTGAGTTTTGCCACCCTGGAGGGGCTGGAGCAGACTATTAATTGTTTACACCTTGGGGGCTGTGATGGTAAACGTCGTAGCTCCGGAACCAGCTTGGCCCATTAATGCCCCCAGTGTGTTCAGCTTCTCTGCAGCCCTGCCCTTGGATTGTCCCTTCTCATCCTGACTCTAGACCTGGTCATGGGATCTGCTTGGCTACTGAGACAACAGCAAAGCTGATGGGCAGAGGCTTGAAAAGTGCTCGTGCATTGGGACTTCCTCTCTTGCTACCCGGGGGACCCCTGTCACTGCCACCACATCAAGAGGTCCAGGCTAGGGAATTCCCTGGTGGTGCAGTGGTTAGGACTCGGCGCTTTCACTTCCGGGGCATGGGTTCCATTCCCGGCTGGGGAACTAAGATCCCGCAAACCCCACAGTGTGGCCAAAAAAAAAAAAAAAAAAAGCCTAGGCTAATCTGGTGATAAGAGACATGTGGCCCAGTCAGCCCTGACACCCCAACCAGTGTCAACTCTCTGAAAGAGAGCTGCCTAGCTGACCAGCAGCTGAACCCAGCAGACACCAGAAGAACCATCACCCAGCTGATCCCAGACCACATTGCCAACCGATTATTCTAAGCAAATGAGGTTTGGAGGGGCTTGTTACGTAGCAAAGGATAACTGATACAGGCTTGTCCGCTCTCTCTGTGATGTGGTCTCTTTCTCCCCTCAGTGTGACCCAATGACTAAAATCTTAAGCTCTGCCACTTTTTAGCTGCTACGACCACCAATGTGACATTCCTTCTCTGAGCCTCAGATTCTTCTGAAAACAGGGATGAGAATAATAGCGCCTATCACATGGAGTAGTTGTGAAGACAAAATGAAAAACAGCCCCAAGAGGTCATGGTGGCCATTCGTGCTGGTTATGAAATGTGTCTGGCAAGGCGGGGGCTGGAGTGGGGCATTCGGGGCCCGGACTGCGCCTTCTCCTCCTCTCCTAGTGGGGTTTGGTAGGGTCATGTGACTAGCTCCATCCAGTGAATTGTGTCAAGTCCCTTCTGAGTGGCAGCATTTAGTCATCCATGTGAAACCTTGCTGGACTCTCTCCTGTGCACAGAAATCGGCATTAAGTTGGTGACTGCTCCACAATTATGATGAGCAGAATGCCCTGTGGACGGTGCTAGACGTGGAAGGTCAAGGATAAACCAACCTTTTTTTTTTTTTTAAAGATTTTTTGGATGTGGACCATTTTCAAAGTCTTTATTGAATTTGTTACAATATTGCTTCTGTTTTATGTTTTGTTTTTTTGGCTGCGAGGCGTGTGGGATCTTAGTTCCTCGACCAGGGATCGAACCTGCACCCCCTGCATTGGAAGGCAAAGTCTTAACCACTGGACCACCAGGGAAGTCCCTTAAATCAACCTTTTGTGAATGGGTACTTCTTCAGCAAATACCTCTCCTCTCCCTCCCACTGGTGGGGGAGTGTACTTCCCTGCTCCACTGACGTTGGCTTTGACCATATGATTTACTTCACTCCATGGAACGTTAGCACCCCCGACCTCAGCAGAGGCCTTTGGTGCACTTGGTTTTTGTGCCCCTGTGATCTGCCACGAGAAAGACATTAGCCAGGGAGCCGCTGATCCCAGAAGACTGTGAAATGCCATGGAGGAGAACTTGAATCCCCCTCCCAAACTGGACCCAAACCCATCGAAGCACAGCCAGAAGCAGAGCTGCCCCAGCCACCTACAAACCCTTAGAAAGAAGAAGGATTGTTGTTACAATCTCAGTTTGGGGATGGTTTGTTACACAAGCATTACTACAGCATGAATTGACTAATATAACTTTGTTGCTTTAAACCACTGTGATTAGGGACTTGTTTGTTACTGTAGCATAATCAATTCTGTCCTGACTGATGCCAGGGTCTAGCACCTGCCAACTAATGGCCACTCAGTAAGTGGCAGCTATTAGGATGATAACTATTTGGCCAGACACATTGTCTCCAGAACCAACATCGTCCTAAAGGTGCTGGGCACTGCACTAAGTGCTTTTTTAGTTTTCTTTCATTTGACTCTTAAGACAGCCCTTTGAGGTTATGACTATTAATATCCACATTTTACAAACGTGAAAACTGAGGCAAAAGAGGGAGAGGTTAACCAGGAGAGGTGATCATGGACTCTGGAGTCTGATCTTCCCTAGCTGTTTGACCCAAGCCAAGTGACACCGCAACCTGTGCCTCAGTTTGTTCCTCTGTAAAATGGGGACAATACTTTCAACTTCACAGAGCTGTTGTGATTATGAATGAGGTACTGCAGGAAAACACTTAGCGTGGGGACCCGGCAGGGAGTAATCCCTTAACAGAAGGTAGGGTCTTGCCTCTCTTCCTTCCAAAGAGGGGGTTCCCAAAGGTTGAGACCCCCTGCTTTTTGCATCCCACCTCCCTGAAATGCATCACATCACAAGAACTCAGGCTTGTTCTGTTAAGTTGTTTAATATATTGGCACATGGGAAGCTGTAGCTGAGAACAAATCGAGACCAAATGTGGCATATGCCTCAGTTCTTCACTTAGCCTTGCCGGAAGGCTGGGGGTCTGGAAGACAGTTGGCCTGGGTGATGGTGTAGATACGAGAGGCTGAGGGCACCAGGGTCCCAGGCTTGGTGTGGCAGGCATTCTCTGTAGCGCAGCCCCGAGTAGCAAATATGACGCCTGTTGGGGGGGAGGGATTTCAGACGGGAGTCAGGACTTCCAACCCCTCCCTCCTCATGACCCTGGGGTCATGCCCCTGCCACCTCCTCACCCAGTTCTCTGGACCCACTCTCTCCCCTAGAATCTGGAAGTATGAGCCTCCACTTCTGGAAGCCTCCCTGTACCCTCCTCCAGAAATCTAGGTGCCCCTCACCAGTCTGCACTTTGCCAGCACAGGTGATACAGTGGCTTTCCTGGCCAACACAGAGTACTTTCTTAGTTGAAGAGCATGTTTCCTTGAAGGGGCTGATGCAGGTAGGGCACTGGAGGCCATTCTCCGTACGATTGTTCTCGGGAGCTGGGGAGGAGGGTGGAGTGTAAGGCGTAAGGTACGTTAAACCCTTTCCCAACCTCACAACAACCCTGGGGACACCGGTTGCTAATGGACACTGCATTTCACAGGCGAGGAACTGAGGCTCAGAGCAAGGAAGATGCTTGCCAAAGGTTACAGCGCGGGTCAGTGGCGGTTGCTCACAGCAGGCTCTCAGGCGGGGCAGGAAGGGACTCCAGATGTGGGGCTGAGCTGGCACTTACTGGGCAGGGGATCGTGGTTGCAGACATCGCTCTGGCAGCAGCGTGTGTTGGACACCATGTAGTTCTCAGGGTCCATGGTGATGGAGACGAATCCTGAGCTGCAGGCGCTGGATTTCATGCAACCCTTATAGGTGTTCACCGACTGGTGGCCTTCTGCAGGATGGCGAGGGAGGGGAGGGCTCAGGGGCCCTGGCCTGGACCCCGGCTTCCAGGTCTCTCCCAACCTTACAGCTGCCCCAGCCCGCTGCTGTCTAAGGAGGTCTCTTCCAGCCCCCCAGAGTCATACCCCCTTATCTGCCTGGGGCATGGTCTGGACTGTTTATTAGGTCCGCTCCACCCCACCCCCTCCAGGCTTTGGTGGTCTCTTGCAGTTCCCATCGGCAAGCCCTGGTGCCTGCCTGAGTGGTCCCTTCCGCCCCATGCCACCCCACTGCCATCCTCTAAGGGTCACACCTGTAGTGGTCTTTTTCAGGCCGCCTATGGCTATCCCCATGGCGGTGTGAAATGGTCTCTTCCAGCCTTTCGCCCTCCCCTGACCCTTGGAATCCCTTCCACCAAATGCTGCAATGCCACCCTTGCCCCCCAACCCTGTAACACCCATATCCTTCTCTGTCTAACGTGGTCTCTTCCAGATTTCCCCAGGGTCACTCCCCAGACCTCCCATCGATGGCCTCTTGCTGCCCTCCTTGGCTACTCTCAGGTCTTGCCTGAAGTGGTCTCCGTCCAGTCTCCACGGCCTTCCCCCTCCCCCTCCCCACAGTACGGTGGTCTCTTCCAACCCTAGGGTTTCCCCTCTTTACCCCACAGAAAGGTGTTTTTTCCCCCAACTTCCTCCTGCGGTCCCAGGGTCCCATCTCCCTCCCATATACTCCTGGGTGGTCTCTTCAAGACTTTCAGGTCCTTCCCCCACCTGCCCACTCTTGCTAGGTGAGTAGGGCAGCGTGCAATCTTCTATCCCACTTTACACACCCCCTCCGGTCGGAATGGTTCCTTCCTACACTCAACGTGGGCCTTGCCTCCTGTCACATCCTTCCTTCTCCAGTCTCACGCCCTGCCCCACCATCTTCCTTTAACTAAGGGTTTCTGGGTCTCTTTCAGCTTTGAATGAACACCCCACCCCCCCGTGGTTTCTTCCTTTGCTCCCTTTCTCCCCGATCCTCCCTCAGGTCTGGGACAGTCCCTGACATTTAAGTCTTGCCGCTCCTCTGCCATTGTACTCATATGTCTCCCCATTGCCGCAGCTCCACTTCTTCTTTGTGATAATTTGCTCCATACTTCAGGATTATCTTCCCTCTCCTGTCTGTTCTTTTATCTCTCTCCCTCTACCCCAATATCATCTCTCCTCTTCTTGTCAGGAATGGTCTCTTCCAACCCGCATCCCTAGGGGATCCCTCCCGCCCCAAATGGTCAACCTGGTCACATTCCTTCCAACCCACCTCAGCCCCTTCCTTCTCCTCTACACGCCCCCCTCCACCTCTTGCATATTAGATTTTTCCCCTCTCGCGATTTCTCTCTTCCCCCTTGTCCTTTCCTTTCCTAATCCCCTCCTGCCTAAGAAAGTCTCTGTATCTGCCCCACCCCCACCCCATCAACTCTTTGGAGTCTAATGTTCAGAAATCCCTGACAACAGTGGTTTCTGTCGTTCCATCGGATTCTCTTCCCTCCATCCACCCCGAGATTGCCTTTCCCTCTTTCCTGCCCGCTCACCACTGGAAGGTTCCTCCCTGCGCGTGCTGGTATCTGCTACCCCGAAAGCACAGCCCCCTCCCCAGGATCTGACGCCACGCCCTGCCCTCTTACTTCTGTTGGTGTGAGCCACGATGACCACGCAGGAGTCCTGGTCGGGGTCACAAGTTTGCACATTTCCACTGCACGTGGGTCCGGAGGCTGTACACACCTCACAGCTTAGTGGGTACCCTGCAGTGTAGAGAGCAGGGCTCTAGTCAAGGGTGGTGTGGTCTGCGGACCAAGACTTTGGACGGAGTCCAGAGGGGGATGCGGGGGGCGGTCTGAGGGAGGAAGGAAGGGTATCTCCCTGATTGTTCTTGGGCGGGGCATTGGCGGCTGTCCAGGGAGCCGTCCGAAGCTCTGGCAGAGACCCGGTGGTGCTCCAGCAAAGCTGCTTTCAGGGGTGGGAAGTGACTCCACCAGGGAGCAAGTTTACCTAATTACAGGGCTGGGGACTTTGGACGCTAGGGCCCTCTGAGAAAGTTTGGGGACAGGGAGGGGTCCTGGTGAAGGTTTCCATGGACTTTTGTGAAGCTTCAGGTGGAGCTGGTTCTCGGAAGTGAGACCCTCTTCCTTGTAGGTACCACGCGTAGGTCTTGTAGACAGTAGGAGCCCAGGCAGGGGTACCTGAGGCTGGGATCTGCATCCCAGGTCAAGAAGGGAGAGCGAGGACCAGGAGGGCAAGCGCATGGGCTCCTTGGTCCTGAGAGAGGAGGCAACTGGGGGCCCAGACACTGGGCAACTGCGTCCTGGGGAAGGTGGGGCTTGCCTGAATTCCTGCATCTAGGGGAGGACACCAGGGGTCTGAATTCCCTAGAGTTCTGGGAGAAAGAAAATCTCTCCCCTGCCCCATCATTTTTTTAAAAAAAGATTTCCCTTTCTAATCATACTCTCGTCTGATTCTCTAGAATTCACACGTCTTTTTTTTTTTTTTGGCCGAGCTGCATGGCATGTGGGATCTTAGTTCCCCAACCAGGAGTCGAACCCACGCCCCCTGCAGTGGAAGCGCAGAGTCTTAACAACTGGACCCCCAGGGAAATCCCCAGATGGCTTATTTTGAGACCCTGCCTGTGGGACAGGGGATTCAGAGCCCATCAAACCCCCTCCTTTCTCAGGGATTCACACACACAAGTTTCTGAGCTATTCTTCCCTTGGGGCCCCAGTCTTTCTCTCCTTTACCCTCTGCCTTTGCCGTGAATCTGAATTCCCAGGACACCTCCTCTTTCCCCCTCGCCCCTGGAGGACCTTGCTGAATGCCCTCTCATAGTGCTCTTTCCGAAGGTCCCAGGATTCCAGGCCCCTAGTCACTTACCCAGGCCCAGGAGGGTGCAGAGCAGCACGGAGGCCAGCAGGAAGGTCTGGGGTTTCGTGGAAAGCCTCATGATGGATGAGTGAGTGAACCTGCAGTCCCAGGTCCCCAGCTCTTCTTATAGGAAGCTGAGGAGGGGTGGGTCTGGACCCACCCTACCCCTAGGGTGAGAAAGAAGTGATGTAAGATCTGGGGGCAGGTTTCTGTAGCTCTGGGGTGGGGAGGCAGAACCAGAATCTGAATGCGACATGGGTATCTTGTGCCCAGCCCCCTCCTCCACGGGGACCCCAGGAGTCTGGACTTCCAGCCCTCTCTTCCATCAGGACCCAGAAGGTCACTTCCCTATTTTCTCACATTCCCACCCCCCACCTCTTTTTTTTTTTCTGACCTGAGGCCCAAGATCAGAATCTCAGAATCGGGTTATTTGATTCCCTGCAGGGTAGAGTGGCTGCTAGGACTGAGATACCCTTCTTTCTCTTCCCAAGGAGGTGCCCAGCGTGGGTGAGGCCCTACCTGGGAGCGTCCAGCATGTCCAGGCTTGTTCTGTAGGGGCACGCTTGGCTCATATTCACTTTTCGGTGTTTGGGCTGTCTCCAGCTCCGACCCCACCCCAAGGTGCCCTTCTGGGTCTCTCGGGGACTGAAGAGAGGGGCGCTTGTCACTGGGCAGGGGTGGGCGTGGTATGAGACACATGCCCATAGGTCACATTGGAAAACTGAGGCATGGTTGGAAGCACTCAAGGCTGGATGTGTGTTTGGGCACATGCACTGTGTTTTATTTAGGTTCTTTTTTTTTTTTTTTTAATTTATTTATTTATGGCTGTGTTGGGTCTTCGTTTCTGTGCGAGGGCTTTCTCTAGTTGCGACAAGCGGGGGCCCCTCTTCATCGCGGTGCGCGGGCCTCTCACTATCGCGGCCTCTCTTGTTGCGGAGCACAGGCTCCAGATGCGCAGGCTCACTAATTGTGGCTCACGGGCCCAGTTGGTCCGCGGCATGTGGGATCTTCCCAGACCAGGGCTCGAACCCGTGTCCCCTGCATTGGCAGGCGGATTCTCACCCACTGCGCCACCAGGGAAGCCCTTATTTAGGTTCTTTACCCACTCTCTCTGCCTCAGGCATAAGCTTGAGAGATCAGAAATTGTGTGTGTGTGTGTGTGTGTGTGTGTGTGTGTGTGTGTGTGTGTGTGTGTGTGTGTTGGTGGCGGGCATGGGGAGAGTAGCCAGCAACCGGTGGAGGGGATCCTGTTGCGGTAGGCTCCAGGCTCCCTGCAAAAATCCACTCAGATTTGCTGGCCTCTTGCTTTCCAGGCTTCAGTTGGGGTGGTGAGGATGGCGAATTTCTTCTGGGGACCAGTCCTGGAGGCCACGCCAGTGCTAGGCGCCCAGAAAACCTAGTGTGAAAGTCACCGGGAGGAGGGGCTAGAGAGCGGTTTGGCCAGAGGGAGGCGGGAAAAGCTCGTTGCTAGGCAACTCAGCCCCTCTCGCTTCTCTCGGGAGAGGCGCACTGGGCTTGCGCAGTGTTGACGCGACCTCCGGCGCGCCGCTGTTTGAAAGGCCCGAGCGTCGTGCGCTTGCGCAGTTAAGCCCGCGCAGGGCGCCCCAGCTGTCTGCACCCTAAACTCAGACCCTCCAGCATCTTCTTGGTCAGGCGAAGCCCACGACGTTGACATGCCGGAGATCCGCCTCCGCCATGTGGTGTCCTGCAGTAGCCAGGACTCGGTGAGGGACCGGCGTGGAGGAGGTTGGAAGAAGTAAAGGAATTCTTGAGGGGGCTCTAGGAGAACTTTTGGAGTCTAAAAGGGGTTGAACAATAATCAGTATCCGGGCTGCGAAGAAAAAAGAACTTTATTTGGGGTCTTAGGAACTGATATTAGAGAGACACAGATTTCCGTAAGACTGGAAGAGTGTTGGGAGAGAGAGTCAGGGGCTTATGAGGACAAAGGTCACCAGGTGGTTAAAGTCGTCTAGAGAGAATTGTAATTGCCTCTGATACAAGAAATATTTGGCTTTAAAAAATAGGCTGTCGTGAGTTGCTTTAGCGTAAATGTCCCATAAATAGATAGGCCGTCATGAGTTACTTTATGGTAAGTGTCCGATAAGTATCCTGAGTTGCTGGTAGATGTTCTGGATGCCTGTGTTTACTGCCATAAGTGGTCAAAAGGTCACATTCCATCCAGGCTGAGACCTGCCTGGTCACAATTCCTCAGTGGCCTCCCAGCTCCATTTTAGAGGAGCCCTTTTAGCACTACCGACTTCATTTTGATTTTCCTTTCACAAGAGGGACTTGGTGGAATTCCAAGGAGGGTCATGGGAGAATTTCTCAGAGGCCATAAGGGAATTCTTGAGAGAAGTGGAATAGAGGAACTTCCAGAGAGAAAAGGAGGGATAGGGGAGCTTCCTTGGAAGGCCCAGGGGTGAATTTCCAGGGGAAAATACTGTAGGGGACTCAAGGTAGAGTGTGTGGGGATTAATAGGGAAACTTAAATCCGGGGGATCTCAATGGAATAATCTGAGAGCTGGGGACCTAGCTCTCATCTCTGTACCCTAACTTTCCCTTTCCCACTCTTCTCTCCAGACCTACTGTGCAGAAAACCTTCTCAAGGCAGACACTTACCGAAAATGGCGGGCAGCCAAGGCGGGCGAGAAGACCATCTCTGTGGTGCTCCAGGTGATTCTGCCCCACCCCACCCCATCTCCTTAGTAGGAGTCTGGAGACCCAGGGTCCCGACTCTGCTCTGGAGTTAACTGGCAGTGAGTTGAGGCACTTTCCCTTTGGGCGTCAGCTTCCTCACCCGCAAAATGAGCAGTGTGATCCCGGGGAGAAAGGTGATCCAAGCACTAGGCCAGGGATGAATCGCTGTGTGGCCCAGGTAGGTTGCTGCTACTTTCGGGGCCTCAGTTTCCTCAGCTGGAACAGAGCGAATCATTGCCACGTATCCTGCCTTCTAAAGTCTCTGGGCTCAGGGCTGGAAGGTGTCTCATATCATCTAAGCCAATCAACCTCATTTTATTTTTTTATTTTAAAAAATATTTATTTACTTATTTGGCTGCGCTGGTCTTAGTTGTGGCAGGCGGGATCTAGTTCCCTGACCAGGGATCCAACCCAGGCTCTCTGCATTGGGAGTGTGGAGTCTTAACCACTGGACCACCAGGGAAGTCCACAATCAACCTCATTTTAAAGATGAGGAAACTGGGGCATAGGGCAGGGCGAAGTGAAGTGGCCAGTCTAAGCTACCATGTCTGGAATGCTGAGCGCTTTGGTACATTCTCTGTGAAGTTGGAGGGAGGCAAAGAGGAAAGGGTAGTTTGACCCAGGATGGTTACAGAATTCCAAACAGGCTCTTCCTCTCCGGCATAAGAAACTGGTGGGAGAAGCGAGCTAGGTGTGTTGCCAAGCATCTGCTCTTTGCCAGGTGCCGCCGGCCTCGGTGTTTTATTACCTGTGTGACCTGACTCTTCATGGAGTTGGATAATGTAGGGACGGTTATCACCACTAATAAATGGTGGTGCTAAGACCTGAACCTATTGTGGGTGTTCTTAGCCACTTTGTCACGCTGCTTTGTGTTCATACCTTGGCTTTCTTGATTTTGGCCACATTCCTCCCTTCTGAATGTAGGGGGTGTTTGGGGAGGGATGTTGGGGGCAAGGCTTACCTGATTGAGTTAAAACATATGATTGTCTCTCTCTTGCCCAGTGGTTCTGAAAAAGTTTTGGTTCACAGAACCTTTTGAGAATTAGGGAGAATCTGAGAATTCTCTTCCCAGGAAAAATACACAGCCCCACAAGATTTTCTGAATGATTTTAGGAATTTAAATATCTCCTAGGTCCCTAACATAGTGAGAATAATGAGAGCCAACATTTATTCAACATTACAGCTGCCTGGGAATTCCCTGGTGGTCCAGTGGTTAGGACTCCATGCTCCGAGGGCCCGGGTTCAATCCCTGGTCAGGGAACTAAAAGAACAAAAATTACAACTGCCGGTCACCATTCTAAACACTTCACGTGGGTTAATTCATTGAATCCTCATAAAAACCCCATGACCTCGAGTCTTTTATTATCCCCTTTTACAAGGAAGAAACTAGGCCCAGAGAGGTTATACAACTTGCCTAGAGCCAGTGTTTTTTTATTAGTCTTGGGACATGGATTCAAGACCCCACATGTCCCTCTTACTCACCCTGTGACCTCAGGCAAATGGTTTCTTTTCTCTGAACCTGTTTTCTCATCTGCCCATTGGGAATAATGTGATCTGAGCCCAGGGTTGTTGTGAAAATCCCGTGATGTAATGTTTGCAAAAGTGCCGTGTCAGCAGGCAGGTGTTTGTGTAAAGGGAGGGATTCATGTGTTCATTACTGGGCGATGATTCTGCTGGGCTCTCTTATGATCAGGAACATCCCATTTGGGTCTGCACCCCAGTTGCAGTGGGAGCAAGAAGAGACAGGATATGGGGAGTGAGGGAGCCAGAGGAGCCAGACAAGGCACAGGGTTCTCTGGCCTGGGAGACCAAAGGGGATATTGCAGCTGTCACCAAAGTGGGAAGCCTCGAGAAGGGGCAGCTTGAGAAGGTGATACATTGGGATGTCCGGGTTTGCTATGACTTTGGGACATCCAGGGGACAGCTAGCGATTGGACATGGAGCTGCAGATAGGGCTGTAGGAGTTGTCAGCACAGGGACAGGCCCTGGAGACTTGGGAGTGGATGGATTCATTTGTTCATTCATTCATAGAAGCGCCTTCTGTAGGCCCAGCACTGTTTTAGGTACTGGGGCATAGTGCAGTGGACAGCACAAGACAAACGTACGTCAGTCCTGTGGAGATTTTACGTTGGCAAGGAAAGACTGACAGATTAATAAGTAAAATGTATGTGTGTCAGGTGATGAGTGCTAGGGAGGAAATTACATGGTTAAGAGAAGTGAGGAGGGACTTCCCTGGTGGCGCAGTGGTTAAGACTCTGCGCTCCCAATGCAGGGGGCTGGGGTTCGATCCCTGGTCAGGGCACTAGATCTCACATGCGTGCCGCGACTAAGAGTTCACGTGCCACAACTAAGGAGCCCGTGGGCCACAACTAAGGAGCTGGTGAGCCGCAAGTAAGGAGCCTGCCTATCACGACTAAGACCCAGTGCAACCAAATACATAAATAAATAAATAAATATTAAAAAAAGAAAAAACAGGAATGAGAAATGCCTCCAGTGGGAGATGAGGCAGTGGCAAGAGGTTTTTTTTCTAAATACGGCGTTAGGGAAGGCCTTCCTGAGAAGCTAACCTTCAAGCAGAGTGAGTTATGCAGGCACCGGGGAAAGAAACAGAGTCCAAGGCAGGCTGGCGCCTGGTAGGCTGGTGCCTGGCGGGCTGGAGGGACAACAGCAAGCCCTGTGTGTGGGTGGAGTGGAGTTGACAGGGGAGAGGGGTAGGAGCTGATGGGGTGGGAGTAGAGGACCCCTAACCTACGTAAGGCCTAAAAGCCATTGTAAGGATTTAAGCATTTACTCTGCATGAGATGGGAGCCGTGGAAGACCTCTGAGCAGAGGAGGAACAGAATGTGACTTAGGTTCTCACAGAATCTTCTATTTATTTATTTATTTATTTATTTATTTATTTATTGGCTGTGTTGGGCCTTCGTTGCTGTGTGCGGGCTTTCTCTAGTTGCGGGGAGCGGGGGCTACTCTTCGTTGCAGCGTGAGGGCTTCTTATGGCGGTGGCTTCTCTTGTTGCAGAGCACGGGCTCTAGGCGCGCGGGCTTCAGTAGTTGTGGCTTGCGGGCTCAGTAGTTGTGGCTCGTGGGCTCTAGAGCGCAGGCTCAGTAGTTGTGGTGCACGGGCTTAGTTGCTCCACGGCATGTTGGATCTTCCCGGACCAGGGCTCGAACCCGAGTCCTCTGCATTGGCAGGTGGATTCTTAACCACTGAGCCACCAGGGAAGACCCCTCTCACAGAATCTTCTGTGAGGTTTCCAGGTTGAGAATAAACTGCAGGGGAGAAGTGCTGGAGCAGGCAGCACTGTCACAGCAGTTGTCGATTTATTTCGCGTTGGAGACCCTTTGGAAAATCTGGTGGCATTTGGCACTTGCCAGCATGCAGGGTGACTCCAAACTCACCAAATGCTAATTTTGGTTCTTTTCAAGCAAGTGATAAGCGGAAACTTCAGGACACCAAGACACGTAGATTGATCTGTGGATTTTCCTACTACTGTGTATTTTTTTCCCCTCAAATAGTATCTCACAGTATCTCTGTATTACCATCTGGGGTTCAGCCCTCTGCTCGTGACAGCCCCGCACGCCTTTTTCGTTTGCGGTGGCCGAAAGAGGCTCTGTCGCCAACCCATCACCTGCTCCCAGGAGGGCAGTTCCAGCCTCTTTGCTAACCGCTCCTGGGCCAGTGGGAGTGGCTGAGACGCAGCCCAGGTGTAACTCCCGTCCCCCGGATGCCGAGGTGTGTTCTTTAGAAAAAATGTTCACTAGCAAGGTGGACACGTTGTGTTTCTGTTTTTCACTGGTTTTCTCATCACCCAGTTTGCCATTGTGGTGTTTTAAAATTTTTTACCTTCTTTTGACATGACACGTGTGTACAGCAAAGTATGCAATCCAGTGAATCATCACAAACTACAGCCCATGTACTGCCAACCAGATCAAGGAACAGGACACACCCTCCTCCCACGTTCCTTCCTGTCACTGCCCCCCGCAAGGGTAACCATGACCCTGATTGTTAACGGCATGGATTAGCTTTGGCTGGTTTTGATTGTACATAAATGGAATCACACGGTATATAGTACTTTCACCTCTGGCTGCTCTTTTCTTTCCCAGCATTGTTTGTTAGTTTCATCCTCCTTGCTGGGTGTGGCTGCATAGTATTCCATTGTTGGAGATAACCACTGTGGTTTTATTAACTTATCAAATGGGTGTTATATGCATATGGTGCATAAACTCAAAAGGCACAAAAAGGAGGGTATACAGTGAAAAGGAAAAATTCCTCCTCACCACCTGCTTCCATTCCCTACCCCCACCCTCCCCATTTCTGCTGCCCAGGTCTTCCCTCCTGTGGCAACCACTGTGAGCAGTTTCTCGTGTGGCCCCCCCCCCCGGTCACTCTGTCCACCTACAAGCATATATATCCACCCCTCCCCGCCTTTTAGAAAGTACACTGTATGTAAACAGTCCTCTCCCTTGTTTTCTTCCAAGAAACTATATCTTGGAGATCCATTGTCATGGCATCAAGTTCTACCTTATTCTCTTTAATGGTGCATCAAGTTCTACCTTATTCTTTCATGGATGTGGAACGGTTTTTTTTGTTGTTGTTATATTGGAGTAGAGTTTATTAACAATGTTGTGTTAGTTTCAAGTGTACAGCAAAGTGATTCAGTTATACAAATACATGTATGTATTCTTTTTCAAATTCTTTTCCCATTTAGGTTATTACAGAGTATTGAGCAGAGTTTCCTGTGCTGTACAATAGGTCCTTGTTGGTTATCTATTTTAAATGTAGCAGTGTGTACATGTCAATCCCAAACTCCCAATCTGTGCCTCCCCGCAACCCTAGCCCCTGGTAACCATAAGTTCGTTCTCTAAGTCTGTGAGTCTGTTTCTGTTTTGTAGATAAGTTCGTTTGTATCTTTTTTTTTTTTTTAATAGACTCGGCATATAAGCAATATCATATGATATTTGTCTTGGAACAGTTTTTTTAATAAGATGTCTCTGGGACTTTGCAAACCTTCCATGTCTCATTTCTTCCACTGTTGTGAATTCTGTCTTCCTGGGAAAGGTGCACACAAACCTGGGCCACAGATGACTCATCCTATGCTTAAGCCTTTCTCCTAACAGCTGATCCTTACTGAACAGTCACTTCTTTTTTCTTGAGATAAAATTCACGTAATGTAAAGGTCATTATTTTAACCATTTAAAGTGTACAGTTCAGGGTTTTTTAGTATATTGACAGTGTTCTGCATTCATTACTGCTGTCTAATCCAGAACATTTTCCTCACCCCAAAAAGAAACTGAAAACCGTTAAGCGATCACTCCCTATTCCCCTCTCCCCACGTTGCCGCTGGCAACCACTGATGTACTTTTTTTTAAATAGGGAATTCAATTGTTTATTTTATTTTTTTTCACTCAAGTGAATTTACTGAATTAATCTGCATTTAACACTGCTGGTGTACATTTAAATCAACACTTGATATTAACCTTCTTTTTAATTTTTAAATCTTCAAGAAAAAAATATATTACTATTTTAGTTTAAACTTAAAAAAAATATATTCATTTATTTATTTTTATTTGGTTGTGCTGGGTCTTAGTTGTGGCAGGCGGGCTCCTCAGTTGCAGCTTGCCGGCTCCCCATTTGCAGCACGTGGACTCCTGAGTTGAAGCCAGTGAGCTCCTTAGTTGTGGCTCGAGAGCTCCTTAGTTGCGGAGGCGGGCTCCTTAGTTGTGGCATGCGAACTCTTAGTTGCGGCATGCACATGTGATCTAGTTCCCTGACCAGGGATCAAACCTGGGCCCCCCGCATTGGGAGCATGGAGTATGAACCACTGTGCCACCAGGGAAGTCCCTCCAATTTTTTTAAATTGAAGTATAGTTGATTTATAATATTGTGTTAGTTTTAGATTTTTTTTCAGATTCTCTTCCGTTATAGGTTACTACAAAATATGAAGTATAGTTCCCTGTGCAATACAGTAGGTCCTTGTTGGTTTTCTACTTTATATATTACTAGTGTGTACATGTATCACTGATGTACTTTTTGTCTCTATGGATTTGTCTCTACCGGACATTTATATGAATAAGACCATAGAATATGTGGCCTTTTGTGTCTGGCTCCTTTCACTCAGCATCAGGTTTTCTGGGTTCCTACATGTTGTAGCTTAGATCGGTGCTTCATTCCTTTTTACAGCTGAATACTGTTCCGTTGTAGGGAATATCATACAGTGTGTATCCATTCATAAACTGATGGGCATTTAGGTTGTTTCCATGTTTTTATAAGAGATTTTTTATTTATCAAAAGAAAGACAGGGGAGTATATGTGTGTGTTTAAAGTAGAAGTAGTCGTATATGAAATAAGAACCATTCATTAAAATACAAATATATACAGCCTACTAGATGGAGGGCCCCATGCTTTAAATGTGGGAGAGGCAGAGATTTTTTTTTTTTTTCAGCCACGCCTCACGGCATGCGGGATCTTAGTTCCCCGACCAGGGATCGAACCCTTGCTCCCTGCAGTGGAAGCTCGGAGTCTGAACCACTGGGCCGCCAGGGAATTCCCAAGCTGTTGAGTTTTTATGTCAAGGATTGAAAGTGGGGAATTGGGAAGCAGTGTTAGCTTGTCGTCAGGCAGTTGGGTCTGAATTTCTCTGCCAGTCACTAGCTATGTGTGACATGTGAGCCATTTATTTACCTGTCTGAGCCTCAGTTTCCCCATCTGTAAAGCTGGGAGAGTTACAGACCCTTCCTTCCAAGGTGGTTGTGAGGATTCAGTGATGCCTGGCCCAGGAAGAGCTTAGCTAAGTGTGGTAGGCAGAATAATGTCCCCCAGTAGATATCCACATCCTAATCCCAGAACCTGTGAATATGTCCTTTACATGGCAAAAGGGACTTTGTGGATGTGATGAGCTGAGGATCTTGAGATGGTGAGATTGGCCTGGATGATTGGTGCAGGGGTGTGTGTGTGTGCAGCGTAATCACAAGGGTCCTTGTAAGGGAAGGAGGGAGGCAGGAGAACCAGAGTCAGAGGAGATGTGAAGACGGAAGCAGAGGTTGGAGCAATGCCATTGCTGGCTCCAAAGATGGAGGAAGGGGCCACAGCCGAGGAGTGCAGGGGCCTCTAGAAACTGGAAACAAGACAAGGAAACGGGCTTCCCTGGTGGCGCAGTGGTTAAGAATCCCCCTGCCAACGCAGGGGACACAGGTTCGAGCCCTGGTCCTGGAAGATCCCACATGCCACGGAGCAACTAAGCCCGTGCGCCACAACTACTGAGTCTGCGAGCTTAGAGCCCGTGCTCCACAGCAAGATAAGCCACTGCAATGAGAAGCCCGCACACCTCAATGAAGACCCAATGCAGCCAAAAATAAATGAAATAAATTAATTTTTTAAAAAAGCTTTAATAATTAAAAAAAAAAAAGACAAGGAAACGATTCTCCCCCGGAAGTTCTAGAAGGAATGCAGCCCTGCTGACACCTTTATTTTAGCCCAGCCAGGTTACCTGGGCGCCAGCTGTGTGACCTCAGGGAAGTGATACAACCGCTTCCTGCCTCCATTTGCTTACGTGTGAAATAGAGATAATAATAGCTCCTGTCTCGCAGAGCTGTGGGGCGGAGAGAAGATACAGGTATTACGGGTCTGCCACGTCTGAGCACTTAGATGTCCGCTGCAATGGCTGTGGGTTGTGGTTAGTACGTGTCATCTAGACTCCCTTCGGAAGGAGGACTATTATGATGACCCTCCCCTTTCACTTGTGAGGAAACTGCAGCTCAGAGAGGTTATACGCCACCCAGGGCTGCACCGCTTGGAAGTGGCAGGGCTGGATTTGAAGTCAGGCTGGCCTCCCCACAAGCCCAGGCTCCTTCCTTCCCTGGAGGGATGTTCCTGCCTGCAGCAGCGTGCAGGCAGTGTCCGGGCCGCCTCCCGACTGGGAGGTGACAGGGCAGATCGGACCGTCAGATGATCCTGGTGTAGGGTGGCAGACTAGGTACCTTTGGGGGTCGTAGTAACTTGTCATTCTAGGAGCCAAATAAAAGATCCCCAGAGTGGAAAGCAGGAGGCTTGCTTCAGCCGTTCCTAACTGCCTTCCACCCCCACGTGGCCTTTACTGTCAGACAGAAATGGCAGAAACTTTGGGGGAAGTCACCCTACAGTCAGCTCTTTCCTTCTTTTGCCAAATAGTCATCAAGCAGCGACTAATATTGCCTCCTGACTGGCAGCGGCAGGGTGCCTGCTACATGCCAGGCCCTGAGGCCGTAGTATTTATGTGCGTAATCCTAGATAGGGTGATCATCCCCACTTTACAGGTGAGGAAACTGAGGCTCCAAGAGGTGAGCTGACAAGGCCATATAGCTAGCGTGTGGCAGAGCTGGGACTCAAACCCAGGAATCAGTGGTGAGCAAAACCAGACTAGGCCCCTACCCTCAGGGAGCTTCCCCGGAGCCCTGTGTGATTGGGGTTGGGGGTGACAGATGTGCCATTTGTCTGCATAGTGCCACCAAGGAGAGCTCTGTGGTGGCGGGTTAGAGGCCCATCCGGCAGAGTCTGGCGGAGTCAGGGAAGTGGGTGTGGGAGCTTATGCAGTCGGTCGGTGAATATTTTCGAGCTCTGACTCTACACCCTGTGCTGCGTGCAGGGGACACAGTGGCCCCACTCAGCCCTGTCTTCACTGTCACCGAGTTGACTTTGCAAGGAGACAGGGGGGCCCGGATGGGGGTCATCCATCTTCCGAGGTCCCGCAGGGAGCTGGGGAGGCAGAGCAGCACTGACAGTGCGCTTTCCCGCCCCTGCAGTTAGAGAAGGAGGAGCAGATACACAGCGTGGACATCGGGAACGACGGCTCGGCCTTCGTGGAGGTGCTGGTGGGCAGCTCAGCCGGAGGGGCCGGGGAGCAGGACTACGAGGTAAGCAGGGCCTTGGGGTGGGCCCCCTGCTGATCCCTGCCCCAGGTGCCCCCAGCGAGGCGCCAGGCCAGCGTGGAGGCGAGTCACACTGACCGTGGCCCTCTGGAGGAGCCCAGGGTTCCAGGAGACAAAGAGCAGACCCAGGTGATGAGCTGTGTGCGGCAGGGAGCGGGGGCGCAGGGACGCGGCTGAAATCGCAACATGGTTGCAGAAACAACCAGAGGCACCTGTTTGTTCTACCATTCAGTCTGCTGCTTGAGGGCAAAACTCCTTTTTTTCTGGTCCCAGAACTTCTCAGAGATGTCGCAGCCAATTGAGATTCCGAATTGCTTGGGGTGCCTCTCTTAGTTACTTTATTTGTGACAAATGTTTACAAGCCTTTTGCTCTATTACAAATACAGTAAGTCCCTTACATATGAATGAGTTGCGTTCCGAGAGCCCGTTCGTAAGTCCAGTTTGTTCATAAGTCCAACAAAGTTAGCCTAGGTACCCAACTAACACAATAGTATAGTACTGTACTGTAATAGGTTTATAATACTTTTCACACAAATAATACATAAAAAACAAACACACAAAACAAAACATTTTTAATCTTACAGTAGAGTACCTTGAAAAGTACAGTAGTACAGTACAACAGCTGGCATACAGGGACGCAGTCGCATCTTTGAAAGTTCACAACTTGAAAGTTTGTATGTAGGGGACTTACTGAATTTTAAAAATTGGCCCAATCCGCTTCCCTGGTGGCGCAGTGGTTGAGAATCTGCCTGCCAATGCAGGGGACACGGGTTCGAGCCCTGGTCTGGAAAGATCCCACATGCCGCGGAGCAACTAGGCCCGTGAGCCACAATTTACTGCGCCTGCGCGTCTGGAGCCCGTGCTCCGCAACAAGAGGGGCCACGACAGTGAGAGGCCCGCGCACCGCGATGAAGAGTGGCCCCCACTTGCCGCAACTAGAGAAAGCCCTCGCACAGAAACGAAGACCCAACACAGCCATAAATAAATAAATAAATAAACCCAAAAAAGTTAAAAAAAAAAAAAAAAGTAAATACTATTTAAAAAAAAAAAAAAAAAATTGGCCCAATCCTTTTTTTAACCGGTTGAATGAATTCGAGCCGGAGTGGTGAGATCATAATGAGCCAGCTGGTCAATCAGCTAATTGATTTTGGGTAAAAATAAACCTACTGTGAAAAAGAGAGGTTACAATTTTAAGTGAACAAACCAGTTTTCTACAAGATACGGTTTTTTTTCTTGCAGTGAGAAATTGTTTTCAATTGAGATATATTTCTCATATAATAAAACGCACAGGTCAGCGTTTTGATAGATGTACACACCTGCGTAACCGTCCCCCAGATCAAGACGTAGAGCATCGCCGGCCTTCCTGAAAGTTCCCTCGTGTCCCTTTGCAGTCACTCCTCCCACCCTCAGCTCAGGTCACCACTGATCTCTTTTCTTGCCTGTCCTAGAATTTCACATAAGTGGAATTTTATAGCATGTGTTCTTTTATTGTGGCTGGCTTTACTCAACATACTGTTTTTTTGATGTTCTAACATATCATATATATGTCAGTGGTCTGTTCCACCTTATTGTTGAGCAGTCTCACTGTAAGTGTAGATCTCAATTTGTTCATCCATTCTCTTGTTGACGGGCATCTGGGCTGTTGCCACTTTTTTTTTGGCCATGCTGTGCAGCCTACAGGATCTTAGTTCCCCAACCAGGGATTGAACCCAGGCCCCAGCAGTGAAAGTGCTGAGTCCTAATCACTGGACCACCAGGGAACTCCCCACCATTTTTTTTTTTTAATAAATTTATTTTATTTATTTATTTTTGGCTGCATTGGGTCTCTGTTGCTGTGTGCGGGCTTTCTCTAGTTGCGGCGAGCAGGGGCTACTCTTTGTTGCGTTGCGCGGGCTTCTCATTGCGGTGGCTTCCCTTGTTGCGGAGCACGGGCTCTAGGCGCGCGGGCTTTAGTAGTTGTAGCACACGGGCTCCGTAGTTGTGGCTCCTGGGCTCTAGAGCGCAGTCTCAGTAGTTGTGGCGCACAGGCTTAGTTGCTCCATGGCATGTGGGATCTTCCCAGACCAGGGCTCGAACCTGTGTCCCCTGCATTGGCAGGCGGATTCTTAACCACTGCACCACCAGGGAAGTCCACCACTTTTTGACTATTATGAAAAAAGCTGCTGCAAACATTCTTGTACAAGCCTCTGTATAGAGATCTCTTTTAGGTAAATACCTAAGAGTCGAATTGCAGGGTCTTCAGGTAGCTATATGTTTTAACCTTATTAGAAATGGACAGTTTTCCAAAATGGTTGTACCAGTTTATATTCCCTTCAGCAGTGTACGAGTTCTCTTTGCTTCCCATCCTTACTTCTGCTTGATATTGCCAGTCTTTTAAATGCATGCGTGTTGAATTTTATCAAGTGCTTTTTCCACCTTACAAGGTACATTTTAACCAGTGAGGTTTTCCTTGAACACACATTCTTATTCTAAAGGTTCTAGGGAATTCCCTGGCGATCCAGTGGTTAGGATGCCACGCTCTCACTGCCGAGGGTCCAGATTCCATCCCTGGTCGGGGAACTAAAATCCCACAAGCTGCGTGGTGTGGCCAAAAAGATAATAATAATAAAATAAAAGTTCTATAAGTTGTAAAAAGACAAACTAAGGCACGTTATGTTTTGAAGAGTTTATTTGAGCTAACAATTCAAATCAGGCAGCCAACACTGAAAAATGATTAGGGGTGCTGTGTGGCTGGGCTAGGACAGAGATTTTTAGAGAGAAAACAGGGAAGCCAGGCAAAGCAATTATTTAATTGGCTAGAGCTTAAATGGTTCCCTTACTTGGGAAAATCTAGTGACTTGGCTTTTCACGATTAGTTGATTTCATTTTCTTAGATTCGAGTCCACCAACTCTGGCTTAGATTTTGGTTGGTTTACTTAGGCTACCTAAGGCACTAGAGTCACTGAGTCTAATGGCCTCCCTGTTTAAAATTTTAAATAAAATCAACGGTCTTTGGAACTATAAAAAAAAAGTTTTCTGTTCTTCTTGGCAAACAGATTTAGATCAAAATTCTACTTCATGATTATGGAAACAGAGTAAGTGCATTTTTAGCTAAAACTTTATCTAATCGGGCGTGTGAATCTTTATTATTCTTATCTTATCTACCTAGAAAGGTGGAGTGGTTAGCTTAGGGCTTGATCTTTTCAGAGTCTGAAAACCCCTATGTCGATAGTCTCCCATTCTCTCAAGATTTTTAATTAAACTTCTGCTGGAAGTTTTGTTATAACTCCTAGCCAAGACTGAATTAAAGACTCTGGGCCTTATAAGGTCTGGCTTCTGCCCAGATACTAGATATGGTTGGAAGAGCCAAGAAAGAAAAGGAAAAAGGGCCGAGCAGAGCTGGTCCATGTTGATGTCACCCATACAAGCCAAGCCAAAGGCACATATTTTAATAACTAGTGACATTTTCTACAAAATCATCAACATTAAAAAAATATATTTATTTATTTGTTTATTTGGCCGCGCTGGGTCTTGGTTGCGGCATGCGGACTTCTTAGTTGCGACATGTGGGATCTAGTTCCCTGACCAGGGATCAAACCTGGGCCCCCTGCCTTGGGAGCATGGAGTCTTAACCACTGGATCGCCCGGGAAGTCCCAACATTTTTTTTTTTAACCCCTCCAAGTTCTGCAAAGGGGATATCTAAGCTTGCAAGGTTAACACAGTCTAGAGAATAAAGGTTTAATCCTAGAACCTTAAAGACAGTATTGGATAATAAAACAACTGGAGTTGTTTTCTCTTCACAATGAATGGGAGGAGAGTATATTCAGAGGGAGGCTCCCCCTTAGTGTGGGTGGCAGCTGCCAGCCACAGCTTGTGTTGCCCCTTCATTTAGTCACTAGATGGTAATTCAGCTCTCCCATCGGCTCAAAATCAGCCCTTTTATAAACAAGTGTAGTCAAGGCCAGGGAGCTGGCTTCCCTTCTGTATAATTTTTGTCATCTTTGCTGTTTCCTTTTCATAATCAAGAGCTGAGCACAGAGATACCTAGTTACAGTCTATGTTTTTCTCAGAAAAAAGCTTTTGTTTTCTAATTTCACAGCATGTCGGTTAGAAAAGAGACTAAGTAACAGATTATACCCAACTAAAGATGGCTTACTGCCTAAGAATATTTATTGTTTCCTTAGGAGGGAAGTCCAGCATTAGGCAGACCCAGAGTTGATTGGGCAACTGAACAAAGTCAGGGTGCTTGGTTGGGCACCTCTTGATTCTTTTGGTCTTGCCCACATGGTTACAAGATGGTTGCCATTGCTCCATCCATCACCTAGTAGCATCCAAAGCAGAAAGTGGAGGAGTGGAATGGCAGAAAAGCAGTGGTTTTCTTCCATCCTCTGTTTCTCTTTAATGAAGAAGGAAAATCTTTCCCAAAAGCCTCCAGCAGCCTTCCTCTTAACATCGAATTGCCCATCCTTGGACCAGCCACTGGCAGAGGAAGTCAGACTACTTGGACCAATCATGGTTCATCCCTTAGTGTTGGGCACGCAGCTCTTCCACTGCTTTTCAAAACTGCCTGGTCAGTTTTTGTTCCTGCATCATACTGTTAATAGCTCCGTTTATTTCTTTAGACTATTAAACACAATTACTTTTATATTGTGTGTTTGATAATGTCAATATGTGCAGTCTTTGTGGGTCTGAGTCTGCAGTTTGTGGTTTCTGCTGACCCTAAATCATGGCAGCCTGTTTCCTCATGCCTCATGGGTGTGTGTGTGTGTGTGTGTGATTGTTAATTCTTCTTTTGGGGAACGTATCTGTGGGAATTCTTTGAGGGCCTGGTTTGAAGTACGTTCCTCCAAAGAGGATTTGCCCCGGCATCAGGTGATACTACATACATGGGACCACTTAAAATTTTCACCTTGGGTTTTTCCACGCAGATAACTAGTGTGGATTTTTACTCCAAATCCTTGAGAGTACAGACCTGCGGTTAGGAGTCTCCAGAGAGAATTTTTCAGCTTTTCTCTGCTGTCCCCCCAGAGCTAAAGCCTCCCACTGACTCTCCCCACAAGGCACATTTCTCCCTAATTTACCCACAGAAGGTGTTGCCCGTTGGAGAGGCCCAGCTCTCTGCTCTGTGGCATGGTCCCTAAGATGCCTTTCTTCTTGACTTGGAGCACAGGCTTTCTTTCCTGGTCCCTCCTGCTCCCACCACCTAGAGCCCTTTAAAATCAAGCTCTCTGCCACCTGGAGTCAGCAACGGGGCAAACACCAACATCATTGCCACCCACTGTATCAGTCAGGGTCCCACCAGGAGACTGAAACCACACCAGTTAGTTTAACAGAGAGAATTAACGTAAAGAATTAGTAACGAGGTATTGAACTGAAGAGGCCAGAAGACTAAGGTAGGACGCGGAAGCAACTGCAGGGAGCAGTCACCACCCTTAGGGTTGGAGGAACAAAAGGAAGAGGTTGGCATGACTGAAGGGTAGATGTTTCGAAGCTTGGAGGTGGGGCCCTTGGAGCTGAAACTCAGACCCTGAGGAAGGGGAGCTCCCTGGCTGGTTCTGGTATGTCCCTGAGAGGGTGCAGTGAGGCCAGTTCTGCAGGTGTTGGGAAGCTGCAAACTGGATTCATCTGCCGCCCCGGGGGAAGAACAGCTGCAGACGAAGGAGCGAAGCACACCTGGGCGCTGCTGGGGGGATCTGCAAGAAGGCTCAGATCCCGCCTCCCTCCTCCAGCCTTGCAGCCTGTCTCTCTATCTCCCCCTGCTGGCAGAGCCTGACAAAGAGCGGCTGGAGATTAGAAATGTCCCCAGCATCCCAGAGCTGAGCCACCAAGGGTGGGGTGTTTTGTTTTGTTTTTCTTTTAAAAATATTTTTTGGTTTTTCTTCTTTTTTATTTTTTCTATTTTATTTTATTATTTATTTATTTATTTTGTTTGTTTTTTGAGGGCGGGTTTGAACTGAGAGACAGTCACTTAGTAATGGGTGCAGCTCCCCTACCTCTTTGGATTCTGCACTGTAATTTCTGGCCTCGAATACTTCCCTTCTGCTGACTCAGCTGTGCATTTCAAAAAGGTGTTTGAGGGAATTCCCTGGTGGTCCAGTGGTTAGGACTCCACGCTTTCACTGCCAAGGGCACAGGTTCAGTCCCCAGTCAGGAAACTTAAAATCCCACAAGCTGTGTGGTGCAGCCAAAAAAAAAATACAATAAGGTGTTTGAATATTGTGCCAGTCATTGTGAATATCCTCTGCTGGGAGGGCTCCTGAAGCTCCCTATCCTGAGGGTTCCCGCCATGTGGCCAGATGTGGAAGACTCTGGAAGAATTTAGAGAAGCGGAATAGAAGGATCCCTCTGGGGCCTGTGTCAGGGAAGGACTGACTGGAGGCCCAGAAATGAGAAGGGTCTAGAGGCCTTGAGGCAGGTTGAGGTACAGCTGGATCTGGCGACTCCCTGGTCCCTGCTCAGGCCCCTGCCCTCTTCCAGCCCCTAGGAGGTGTCACTGAAACCAGCCAGGCCTGATTCTCATCCTCTGTGCCTTTTCCCAGGTCCTTCTGGTCACCTCGTCTTTCATGTCCCCTTCCGAGAGTCGCAGTGGCTCAAATTCCAACCGCGTTCGCATTTTTGGGCCCGACAAGTTGGTCCGGGCAGCAGCAGAGAAGCGCTGGGACCGCGTCAAAATTGTCTGCAGCCAGCCCTACAGCAAGGTACCCAGGGTGGGAGTGGGGTCCTTGGTCCTGAGCCATGAGAGAGGCGAGAGGCCGATGTTGAGTCCCAGAGGGCTGGGAGGACCGGACAGTTGGTCTCCCTGTGGGATTTCAAGGAGGCTGGGTCCCTGCATTCTCTGAAATTGGTTTGAGGTCCTCCCCATATAGGAATCTTCGCTTCCTGGAGGAAGATTAGGAAGGATGACCTGCAAGACCTCAGGGGAATTGGGAGGGGGAGCTGCTGACTTGTTGGAGATGGGGCCTCGTAGAATTGGGCCTCAGAGTTAATATCACGAGATCTGGAGTCGGAACGCTGGTTTAAAACCTGGCTTCTCCACTCCTTAGCTGTGTGACCTCTGGCTTCAGTTTCCTGATCCTTATGGGGTTGCTGTAAGTTAGGGATGCTAAGCTGTGATGACGAGACCCGAGTATGTAACGACAGCACACAGTAAAGGTATACTTCTTATACCTCTGGATCTGTCCCGGGACGTGTTTGGCCCGTCATCCCGGACCCAGTCTCCTTCCATCTCATGGCTCTGCATCCACCCAGCAGAGGGGGAAAGAGTCTGGAGCATTTCTGAGTTCCAGAAGTGATACCCAGCTCTCCCTCCCATTCCGCAGGCAGGAATTTGGCACGCAGAGTGGATTCGCTTAGACACCCAGTAGCCTTTGCCAATTGCTCTGAGGCTCAAGGAGCTGGTGCATGTAAAGGGCTTTGCACCAAGCCTGACCCCAAGTTAGGGCTCAATGACAGCCTGCTGTTATTATCCTTGTCATTATCATGGGGGCACTTCCCCAGATGTGTGTGTCCATAGGAGGGAAAGAGCCAGAAAGGGGTTTCTGTCAATAAAAGGGATTGGGGCCAAGCCTTAGTCCTTGGCCCGGCTCCCTGATTCCCTCCCCTCCTCTCCCAGGATGCCCCCTATGGCCTGAGTTTTGTAAGGTTTCACAGCCCCCCAGACAAAGAGGAGGCCGAGGTCTCATCCCAGGTAAGCTCTACCTGCCACCGCCCAGAGCCTTCTCCCCACCTCTTCACCCCCACCTGCTGACAGCCCTCCCACTGCGCTGACCTTGTGGGACCTTAGAAAGTGACCAAGCTCGGCCAGTTCCGCGTGAAGGAGGAGGATGAGAGCGCCAGCTCCCTGAGACCCGGGGCTCTCTTCTTCAGCCGGATCAACAAGACCCCCCCAGGTGAGTGCGGGAAACCTGGGTCCTGAATGAGTAAAGGCCGGGGGCCTGGACTCCTGGGTCTGAGGGAGGAGGGGCCGGGGGCCTGGACTCCTGGGTCACTCCCGGGTCTTGGGAACAACACTCTGTGTCCCATGGATAGGAGCCGAAGGGTCTGAGGGTCCAGCCCTCTCAACCTGGCTCCACTTTCTCCCTCTGCAGTCGCAGCCAGTGACCCAGCAGGACCCAGCTATGCAGCTGCTACACTGCAGGCCTCCAGTGCCGCCTCCTCGGCCTCTCCGGCCTCCAAGACAGTAGGCAGCACCTCCAAGGTGAGATCATCGGACCCTGGTGGGGTGGAGAGGGAGGAGGTGAGCTGGAGGCCTCAGCCCATCCCACCCCCTCATCCACAGGAGTCCCCCAGAGGCAAGAGGAAGCTGGATTTGAGCCACGAAGAAAAGAAGACCCCCAGCAAACCGTCCGCCCAGCCCTCACCACCCGCCCTCAAGAGACCCAAATGTGAGCAAACTGGATTCCTTGTTCCCACAGGGGCCTGGATCCTGGGTCTGGGGGAGGAGGGGCCGGGGGCCTGGATCCTGGGTCTGGCGGGGGAGGGGCCGGGGGCCTGGACCCTGGGTCTGGGGGGGAGGGGCGGGGGGCCTGGGTCCTGGGTCTGGGGGAGGAGGGGCCGGGGGTCTGGATCCTGGGTCTGGGGGGGGAGGGGCCAGGGGCCTGGATCCTGGGTCTGGGGGAGTAGGGGCCGGGGGCCTGGATCCTGGGTCTGAGGGAGGAGGGGCCGGGGGCCTAGATCCTGGGTCTGAGGGAGGAGGGGCCGGGGGCCTGGATCCTGGGTCTGAGGGGAGAAGGGGTGGGGGTGTAGCCCTACACCTACTAACTGAATCCACTCCTTGGCCTCCCCAGTGCCAGCTCCCACCCATACCCCAGCCACTGCCCCTGTCCCTGCCGCAGCACGGGGGGCGGCGCCAGGGAAGCCCCGTGGAGAAGGCGCTGAGCCCAGGGCCCCCCGCACCGGCCCGCAGGAGCTGGGGAAGATCCTCCAGGGTGTGGTGGTGGTGCTGAGCGGCTTCCAGAACCCCTTCCGCTCGGAGCTCCGGGACAAGGCCCTGGAGCTGGGGGCCAAGTATCGGCCAGACTGGACTCCAGACAGCACCCACCTCATGTAGGCCTGCGCCCCCTCCCCACGCTCCCCGCTGCCCCTCCTCTGCCTCCCTTCGTCTCCTCCGTGTTGCCTTCTCTCTGTTACTTCACCTCTCTGTATCCTCTGCCTCTTGTTCTCTTTTTCTTCTTCCCTCTGATTCTTAAGTCTTTCCCTCGGCCTCCCTGTGTCTTTTCTGCTTCTCCCACATCTGCCCCGTGTCTCTCCCTGTCTCTCTCTCTCTCTCTGTGCCCCTTGTCTCTCTTTGCTCTTCACCTCTCAGATCACACCAGGCTGACACCCTCCATTCCGCTCCCTGCCAGCTGCGCCTTTGCCAACACCCCCAAGTACAGCCAGGTCCTAGGCCTCGGAGGCCGAATCGTGCGGAAAGAGTGGGTGCTGGACTGTCACCGCATGCGGCGGCGGCTGCCCTCTCGGAGGTGAGGCCTCACCGCGCGCATGTGGTTTACACACGCACACCCCGACCCTGCCCCTTGTCCCCATGCTGGGCAGTGTCAGGGATCTGGAGAGAAATCAGGCCGGGCCCTGCTGGCCCAGACTCAGCAGACTTCCCACAGGAGGAGGGGCCGGGGGGGGGGGGTGGGGGGGGTCAGGGGGGGCGGTCCGTGCAGGGCTCTGGGAAGTCTGCTTAGCGAAGGAAAAGGACACTGCAGGCTGGAGACACAGCATTCCCAAAGCCTCAGGGCAGAGAGCGGAGTGTTGGGACCCGTTCACATTCCTTCACCCGAAGCCCCTGCTCGGCGCCAGGCTGGGCTGTGCAATGCTGGCCCCGGACGTCGGGTCCTGCCTTCGAAGGCCTCTGACTTCGATGAGGGGCCGGACTTAGCTCTAAAACAGTTTGGAGGCAGGCCCAAGGGGAGGACCGCAAGTGAGCTAGGGGTCTTCACGGAAGAGAACAGGTTCACCAGGCTGAACAGAGGCAGAGAGCATGCCTGGGCGGAGGAGCCAGGGTTGGGTCAGCCTGGTGTGTGCCCGGAGGAGCTGCAGGGGCACTTAGCACCTAATGAGAAACTGACTTTGATTCTCAAAGGGGAGAATTATTTCTGGTTTTTTTTGTCGTTCCCTTTCTGAAATGAGTCATTTCTTCCCGAAGAGGGAAGGGAAGCCAGGAAGTGCTCTGGTCTCCGGTGTGGGTGCCTGGGGGTCTCTGGGGCCCTCCCTGGAGCTGGGAGGAGGGGCCACGGTTGCCACCCTGAGTATTTAGTAAATACTGAATAAATAGCCAGTGCCTGTTGCTTCCTAAGCCCCCTCCCCACCTCCCCCAGAGGACACATCTGCTGTTTGTCTGAGGCCTGATTCCTCCCCCAGGTACCTCATGGCTGGGCCAGACTCGAGCAGCGAGGACGAGGGGGGCTCTCACGGCGGCAGCAGTGGGGATGAAGCCCCCAAGCCTCCCCGAAAGGTCTGATGCCCCCGGCCTGGGCGGGGGAGGGTGGAGTGGGGGGGGGGACATGGGTGTGTCATGGTACCCAAACTCTCTACTCCCGCCTCCTGCAGGCGCCCCCCACACTCACACCCACGCCGCCCCTTCCGTCCTTGCTGACCCACCCTCCCTCCTCAGCGCCCCCAAACCAAAGCCAAGCCCTCTCAGGCAGCAGGACCTAGCTCACCCCAGAGACCCCCAACCCCAGAAGAGACCAAACCACCCTCACCAGGGCCCCAGGAAGATACTGACACCAAGGGGGAGCAGTCAGGTCAGAGCCTGAGGGAGGAGGGGCCGGGGGCCTGGATCCTGGGTCTGAGGGGGGAGGGGCTGGGGGGCCTGGATCCTGGGTCTGAGGGGGGAGGGGCCGGGGGCCTGCATCCTGGGTCTGAGGTGGGAGGGGCTGGGGGTCTGGATCCTGGGGCTGAGGAGGGAGGGGCTGGATTCCAGGCAATGGATCTAACTGGATTTGGAGGGCCACTGAGGCTGGGGGTTGGGATGCCTGCGTCTGTGCTCAGGCGTGAGACTGGGAGGGAAGGTTACCAGTCTTCCCAGAAGAGAAGGCAGGGGCCTCGCATTGACTAAGCTTCCATTCGCAGGACAGGACAATGGGGCAGAAGATTCTGGGGACACCGAGGACGAGCTGAGGAGGTAGGGTTTGGGCTGGGGGTCAGTCAGGGTGGCCCTGGCCGTGGGGGAGGGGCGTCTGGTCTGCATGCTCCTGCCCGACCCCTCTTGGCCTCTCCAGGGTGGCTGAGCAGAAGGAACAAAGGCCGCCCTCCGGCGAGGAGAATGGCAAGGACCCGTACGCAGGGTCCACGGATGAGAACACGGACGATGAAGGTCCCCCGGAGTCTCCCAATCTGCCGATTCCCGAGCTCCCAGGTGGGAAATCCTCCCTCCTGATGTGGGATTTGGCCCTGTTACTTCTCTGCCATGACTTGCCCCAGCCCGTCCTGGGATGGCTGCTGCCCCCTGTGACTTGTCTTCCAGGCTCCTCACCCCCAGTCCCTGGCCTTTGCCACCTCCTTGTCCTCTTAGGCCTGTTCCCTTCCCTTCAGCATCCTCTCCTGACTTCCCTCTCTGTCCCTGTCCTGACTTCTGCTGTGACCACTTCCATCACAGCCCAGCCCCAGGCGAGACCCCCTTTGGCTTTCCACTCCCTCACGGCGGGGGCCTCCCACTCCCTAGGCTTCAGGATCACCCAGGGGCTTTTAAAATCTGCAGGTGCCCAGGCTCCACCCCACCGGGTTCAGCTTTGTCAGTGTGTGGCGGGGCCTGGGGAACACAGGTGCTGTGGGTGCTGATCTCTGTTGGGACCTACGTGATGCCAGCATTGTTATTCGTCACCCCAGACATGATCACGGGGGGCGTGGGGCAGGGCCAGGTCAAGAATGAAAGGAGAGGGGAACTGCCCTGGCGGCCCAGTGGTTAAGACTCTGGAGTCTGTGCTCCCATTGCAGGGGGCGCGGGTTCGATCCCTGGTCGGGGAACTAAGATCCCACATGCTGCGCGGTGAGGCCAAAAAAAAAAAGAGAGAGAATGAAGGGAGAGCCGGGCAGTCAGAGGGTCTGAGCAGAGGTGAGGGTCAGTGGCCACTGGAAGAAGCCGTTTCTGCTTGGTTCCTCATGGGTGATGGGCAGGAAAGTACTTTGATCCTCCAAAGCCTCAAACATGGCATTGGCAAATTGATGGAAAATCGTGTCAAACTGGAATGAAGAACCACCCTGAGGGTCAGAGCCAGAGAAGGCGCTGATTAAAAAGTAGTGGGACAGCCATGGCGAGGAAGTGGCAGGATGTGAAATTTCCAAGCCAGGCCAAGCTAATGAAGTGATTGACCTGGTGTAAGAAACATGTTGCAATAATAGTAATTGCATCTTTTATCATTCTTGCAACAAAACGAAGCAAAACTCCCCAGAGGCTCAGATGGGTCTGGCTGGGAACCACTGCTTGTCATGGATTATTCCCGTGCCAGGCTGTACACAGACACCCCTTTCCCCCTCCAGCCACTGCGCTGGCCTTGCTGTCCTGCCTCTGAGTGTTCTGTGGCTCCTGGCTGGTGCCCTGGGACTCCAGGGGCCTCACGCTTGGCTCTCCCGCCATCTCCCCTGCAGACTTTTTCCAGGGCAAACACTTCTTCCTGTACGGGGAGTTCCCGGGGGACGAGCGGCGGATGCTCAGCCGTTATGTCACAGCCTTCAACGGGTCAGTCTCCGGGGACAGGGGAGGCAGGGGAGGAGGTGCGGTAGGTCGTGGGGAGAAGGGCCATCGGGAGGATGGAGAAGGGCGTACCCCCAGGCTGGGCACAGGCTGTGGAGTTCCGTGCCGGTCCTGCTCACTCTGCTGGGCAGCCCTGGATGCATAGCTTCCCCTCGGGTTCCTCTTCTCTAAAGCGAGGCTCCACACTGCCCTTCTGAAAGGATTGGCGCCTGCGGGAGCTGTCAGTTTCGGGGCTGTGGCGAGCCTGGCACGTGGGAGAGTGGGCGACCCACAGGCGGCCTATAGGGGATGTAGGTGGGGATGGAGAATGGCCTCTGAGGATGGTTGGGGAGTAGGGTGTCAAGAGAGGGGACACCGATTCTCTGCCTCTTTTCTTCTCCTGCCAGGGAGCTTGAGGACTATATGAGCGACCGGGTACAGTTTGTGATCACAGCACAGGAGTGGGACCCCAGCTTTGAGGAGGTGAGTCCTGAAGGGGCAGGGAGAGGGAGACCAAACCTGCCCTAGCATCCCCCCGACCCCTTCCTGGCTCACATGTTCCTGCATGCACCCCACCCCACCCTGCAGGCCTTGATGGACAACCCCTCCTTGGTGTTCGTCCGTCCCCGGTGGATCTACAGTTGCAACGAGAAGCAGAAGTTACTTCCCCACCAGCTCTACGGGGTGGTGCCCCAGGCGTGAAGTATGTGCTCATACACACATGGGTTTAATAAAGGTGACTTGGTTTGGAGCGGCTGCCCCTCTCACCCGTGTCTCCCAGAACCCACAACAGGTTCCCCGCTTTCTGTCTTATGTTTGGTTTTGCTTCCCCTCTGAAGGCCGGGTCTTTGGGCTGCCTAATGACTCCTGTGCTGGGGTCCTGGAAAGAACAAAGGGCTCTCTATCTGGGGTCTGGTAGGGAAGGAGCTCTTTGTCACTTCTTCGGGGCCCCTCCCCCCTTTGGTGGCAGGTGGCAGAGAATTAGGAATCTGACACTCAGCACCACCCTCAGCTGGTCTGACCCCCCTGGAGCCCATTCCTGTGTCTCGGTTGTCCCTCTGGGGGTCCTGGACTAGGGGCTGGCATATTCATGGGATGGGCCTCTCTCTCTGTAAGTCTCAGCTCTCTGGGCCAGGGACATCTCCCTTTCTCCAGGGCTCTCAGAAGTAGCTGTGAAACCGTCACCAGCCTGGTTTGATATCACCTCATTTGGGAGGTAGAATTGGGGGAAGGGGCATTTTAATCACCCCCCCCAAATCCTGAACCCCCTTCAAGGCTCCACCACATTTAAGGTGGGAACTGAACTGGGCGTTAGAGAATCAGGGTAGGTGGGATGGGGCCATGGTGTGGGTGAAGGCCGGGCAGTGGGAGCCAGCCTGGTGCCCGGGGGGCAGGTGAAGGAGCACGCCCCTCTGGTGAGAGGCTTCAGGGGCAGACCGAGCTGGAAAGGTGGGCACAGGCCTGGCAGCTGTGCCGTCCAGTGCAGCAGCTGCTGGACACACGTGGCTACTTAACCTTAACGACAGGGACTTCCCCGGCGGTCCAGTGGTTAGGACTCTGCGCTTCCACTGCAGGGGGCCCGGGTTCGATCCCCGGTTGGGGAACTGAGATCCCGCATGCCTCGCGGCGCGGCCATAAATAAATAAATAAATGAATGAATGAATAAAACTTAAGGACAGTGAAACGAAAGGAAAAATTCAGTTACACTGGCCACAGTTCAAGTGCTCACTGGCTCCTGGGCTGGACAGCACGGATGGAGAGCCTTTCCCTTGCTGTAGAAAGCAGGACAGGGCGGTCCAGAAGCACTGTGGACAGCAGGCTGAGAAGCTCGGACTTCATCCTTGGGAGGTCAGGAAGGGGTCGAAGGGCAAAGGGCAGGGTCAGAGCTGGGTAGCAAATGACCACAAACTTAGTGCCTTAAAAGAAAGGTATAACCTTCTAGGTCTGGAGGTCTGAAGTCCAAAATGGGTCTCACTGGGCTAAACATCATGTAGGCAGGGGGACTTCCCTGGTGGCACAGTGGTTAAGAATCTGCCTGCCAGTGCAGGGGACACGGGTTCGATCCCTGGTCCAGGAAGATCCCACGTGCCGCGGAGCAACTAAACCTGTGCGTCACAATTACTGAACCTGCGCTCTAGAGCCCACGAGCCACACTACTGAGCCTGCGCTCTAGAGCCTGCGAGTCACAACTACTGAAGCCTGTGTGCCTAGAGCCCGTGCTCCGCAACAAGAGAAGCCACTGCAGTGAGAAGCCCGCACACCACGACAAAGAGTAGCCTTCGCTCTCCACAACTAGAGAAAGCCCGCACGCGGCAACGAAGACCCAATGCAGCTAAAAATAAATAAATTAAATAAATAAATTTTTTTTAAAAAGGTGTAGGCAGGGCTGCGCTCCTTTTGGAGGCTCCAGGAGAGAACCCGCGTTCTTGTCTTTTCCAGCTTCTAGCAGCTGCCCACGCCCCACGCCCCTTTTATCTTCAAAGCCAGCAACGGCCAGGCCAGTCGAGTCTTACTCATGCTGTGTCACTGACACTGACTCTTCCTGTGATTACACTGAGCCCAGCCAGATAACCTGGGATAATCTCCCTGTTTTAAAGCCAGCCACTTAGCAACCTTCATTCCTCATGCTGCCTTAATTCAACCTTTGCCACATAACACATCCGTAGGTTCCAGGGATTAGGATGTGGGCATCTTTGGGAGGCCATTATTCTGCCCACCACACCCACCACGTGTGAGACAGTGGGGCTGCAGAGTGAAAAAACAGACACGAGTCCCCTGCTCTTACGGGGCTGACACTCTGCCGGGGGAGAGAGACGGCAAGTGTCCTGCAGTGTGGGGCGGCGATAAATGCTGTGTGAGCAGAAAAAGCCAGGCAGTGTTGTTATACAGTGATGAGAGTGATCGGGTCATCAGGGAACGTGTCTCAGAGGACTCACCTGTCTGCAGGGACTTGGGAGAAGTAAGGGAGGTTCTGGGGGAACCATTCCAGGCAGAGGAAAAGCAAGTGCAGAGGTCTTCAGGCAGGACAAGTGCAAGGAGTAGCAGGGTGTCGGGGTATCAGGAAAACCCAGGATCCACCCTGACCCAGCACTGTCCCTTGCTTGGTTGCGGGCAAATCCCATCCCTCCTGCACCCAGCTTTCCCATCTGGACAAAGTAAGGTTGGACCAGATGGACACCCCCCAGATGAGTTTGTGTCCTTGAAACGTTGATGGCGGTGGGGTGGGGTCGCTTTGGAGGAAATCTTCCGGGGCAGCTCCACGGTAAATATGGACACAAGCCATACTGCTGGCCTTGGGGGAGGGAGCCTGCCCCTCTGCTGCCCCTCCCCCCTCCCCCAAGGGCCTTGCTGAGCAGCCTGCAGTCCTGAGGCCCCCTGATTTCCATTTGTCTGCTTGGTTCCAGCCTCATGCTGGAGATTGCACAAACCACCTCTCATTCCATCCTCCACACCTTTCAGATCTGAGCTCTGAACAATAGCTCCTCAAGAAGGCCTTTCCTCACCCTCTATATCTAAGCGTATTTGCCAGGTCTACCCTCATAATACTGTCTCTCTATCATCGTTGTAACTTGGTTTGCTTATGATCAAATTTACCAGTCTTTTCCTCTACGATTTGTACTTCTTGTGTCTTAAAGATACTTTCTCTGCCTCTGAGGTTACTAAGGGATTCTCCTTTATTTCCATCTAAATGCTCTAGAGTTTTGTGTTTCAGACTTAGATCTTAAATCACTAGAAACTAATTTTTGTGTATGCTGTGAGGTAGAGAGCCTCATTAGTTTCTATGTTGCTGTAACACATTACCAAAATCATAGGCTTTAAACAACACAAATTTATTTTATAGTCCTGGAGGTCAGTAGTCCAAAATCGGTCTGAGTGGGCTAAAATCATGGTGCTGGCCAGGCTGTGTTCCTTCTGTCTTTTAAAATTATTTTAATGTTATTTTTTATTTTATTTATCTACTTATTTAAACTTTTATTTTGCTGTGTTCCTTCTGGAAGCTCTAGGGGAGAACCCATTTCCTTGCCTTTTTTAGCCTCTAGAAGCTGCCTGCATTCCTTGACCCGTGGTCCCACATCACTCCAGTCTCTGCTTCCATTGGCAACATCTCCTCTGACTCCTCTGCTTCCCTCTTTCCCATGTAAGGACCCTTGTGATTACACTGGGCCCACTGGAATAATCAGGATAATCTCCCATCTTAAGAGCTGATCCTTCATCACATAAGCAAAGTCCCTTCTGCTGTGTGGAAGCCAACACACTCACAGGTTCTGGGGATTAGGATGTGGACATCTTTGGGGGACCATTATTCTGCCTACCACAGGGTCTCATTTAATTTTCTCCCCTATCTCTCAGCTCATACACAGATTAGCTATCCTTTCCTCACTCATCTAGAGCAGGGGCCGGCAAACTACACTCCTTAGGCAGAATCCAGCCCACCTACTGTTTTTGTAAATAAAGTTTTATCGGAACACGGCCATGCTCGTCCACATATCACAATGCATGTGTCTGCCTTTGCGCCACAACAGCAGTGCCGGGTAGTTGTGGCAGACGCAGTATGGCCTGCAAAACCTAAACAGATCTACTGTCTGGCCCTTTACAGGAAAAACTTGCCAACCTCTGATCTACAGGTGGGGACCGCCTCCTATTAGCACCTCGTAAGCGCGTGGGTCTGTTCCTGAGCTCTCAGTGCCCTCCCACTAGCCTACTGCCAAGCCAGCACCACCGGCCTATTACTACAGCTTTGTAATAATTCTTGGTATGAAGGGAGGCGAGGCTCCCCTGCTTGTTCAAAGTGGACTTGGCTTCTTTACTTTGTGTTTGCCACTACTTGGTTGGTGTGCACCTCCCTCACTAGACCAGGTCTGTCTGGTTCACTGCTGTGTTCCTAACACCCTGTGCAGGGCCCGGCACACGGTACCTGCTTAATTCATATCTGTAGAATGAAGAGCAGTCCAATGTTAGCTCAGTCATCCTTGTTTTATAGCCGGAGGAACAGGCTCCAAAAGGGGAACCATCTTTGCCTGAGAAGATGCTTGTAAAGGCCTTATAATACTCCCATTTGGGAATTCCCTGGCGGTCCAGTGGTTAGGACTTGGTGCTTTCACTCCCGAGGCCCTGGTTCGATCCCTGGTCAGGGAACTAAGATCCCGCAAGCCACAGCCAAATTTAAAAACCCGCAGCGTGGCCAAATTAAAACACAAACAAACAAAAAACCCTCCCATTTTATAGATAAGGCATCTGAGTTCAGAGAAGTGACAAGTTTGTCCAAGGCCCTGCGGCTCTTTAGTGGGTCAGGGCTGGCTCCAAAGCTTGGCCTTAAAATTTTTTTTACGCTACTGGTATACACCCCTTGTTCTTGCTTTTATGATTTAGCTTATCTTGGGAATACTTCCATGTCAGTACATGTAGAGCTGACTTTTTTCCCCTACGGCTACATCTTCCATTCTCTGGCTGTACTGTAAATTCCTTAGCTGGTCCCCTATTGGTGGGCACTCGGGTTGTTTCCCATCTTTGGCCGCTGCCATCACACTGCAGTGAACACCTTACTCTTATACCTTTTTTTCACGTGCTTATCTATAGGATAAATTCCTAGAAGTGGAATAGTTGACATGAGCATGTGTGCATTTAAAATTTTTTATACATACACTCAATGGCCAAAGTGGAGGCACTAATTTAAACTCACGACAATAAGGAGAGCCTGTCTCGCCACACTCCTCAGCAGCACAGGATGCTAGCAGATGATTAACCTTTGCCATATGAAGAGGTGCGAAAAACCAGAGCCAGGGCTTTCAAACCACACCTCCAGGTCCATGGTTTGGGGCCTAGTGCTTACTCTGTGGGTGATGTTTTCCCCTCCCAGAAACGAGTTCCTCCTGCTAAGTCTGAGCCCAGTGCGGGGGCCAACCTCCCTTCCGGCTACCTGGAAGAGGCAAGTCCATACAGCCTGGCTTAGAGATGCCACCTCTTTATTGACTGGGGCTGGCAGCATAGGGAGCCAGTGAGCCAAGGGGAGGGTTCACTCCCGCTCCCCCGGGCTCTCGGCCTGGTGGTGGCTGTGTTGGTGAAGGAGTAGGAGGCGTCTCTGGCCAAACGCCTGGCCGCAGCTGGAGCAGCGATGCCGGGCAGTGACCTGGCTGCCCGGCGCCGTCGGGGGGTCGTGACATAGGCGATGGGCGGCCAGTTTGGAGGGGAATGAAAAAGCCTTGGGGCAGTGCGGGCAAGGATAGGGGCGGGCGTCGGTGGCATGGTGCGTATGGCGGTGGGCCGCCAGCTTGGAGGGGTAGCAGAAGGACTTGGGGCAGTCGGGGCACGGGTAGGGGCGAGCGGGCGCGTGGGTCCAGAGGTGGGCTGCCAGCTTGGAGCGGTGGCCGAAGGCCTTTGGGCAGTGCGGGCACGGGTGCGGACGGGCGCCGCTGTGCGTGAGGCGGTGGGCTGCCAGCTTGGAGGGGTAGGAGAAGGCCTTGGGGCAGTCGGGGCACGGGTGGGGGCGGGCGCCGCCGTGTGCCAACCGGTGCGTGGCCAGCTTGGACGGGTACGAGAAGGCCTTGTCACAGTCGGGGCAGCGGTGCGGGCGCTGGGGCGGGGGCCGCCGGCGGGGTCGGGAAGGCGCCCCCGCGGACGTGGCGGGCCCTGGAACCGACTGGCTGGGCTTCTGCGGCGAGCCCTGGTAGGGAGCTGGGGGACAGGAGGGTTGGTGGGCTCCAGGAAGCAGCCCTGAGTCTACACCAGGCTCCCCCTCGACCTTGATATTCTAGTGTATCTGGACACCTCAAGGGTCATACTGAGATTCCCCGAATGGCATGTTCCTCCTTCTCACCCCCTGCCATGCATCATCCTAAGGGGCTCCAAAGGGTTACCTCGCTGGAACCCCAGGGCTAAGGCTTCCCCAAAGCTACTAAAGTGTCCGTTTCTAGTATCTTCCCAAGTGATCACCCTGAAATCCCGCATGTCATCTCCCCTAGAAATGAGGGGTCCCCCCAAGACAACCTGGAGGATTCCCCAGAACTTGGCGTTCTTGGGGATCCGAAATGGTTATCACCCTGGGCCTTCAAAACTTCACCCTGAGATTCCCTCAACATATGATTCTCTTGGCCCCAGTTCCTGGAGAATGCCCCCTACTCACAGGTGGAGCCGCCCTCACCTCCTTTGCTCACAGGCTCCTTGCCAGTGGGACTAGGATCGGTGCCCCGGGCCACAGACTCAGCATCTCGCTCCAGCATCTTGCCGGCCCAGAAACCTAGAGGGAGGGCCTAGGGTGGGAGAGGGGGCGACGCCGGTGTTTATCAGGCTGTTGGGGAAAGTGCTGAGAGCCTAATAATCAGGGGTCAGTATGTTTAGGAGCAGGGTCTATTTAAGTCTGGGGTCCTATAAGGCGAGGGTGGGCGGAGCCTAAGGGCACAATGGGCGGGGTTATGCAAACCCGACCCAGAAGCAGTCTATTTGGAACTTAGTCTCAGCGTTTGAGCCTTCGAGCGGAGTGGGCGGGGCCTCTATAACTAACTCCCAGCCGCCCCAGAGCGCGGAGCAGGCGGGGCCTATGTCCAGAGTGGGCGGAACCGGCCGAGGAACCTAAGACGGGGATGGGTGGAGCTATACTAATAAGACCCAAAGTCGGTTGCTCAGCAACTCTGTCCCAGGGGAGGGGCCTACGAGCTCAGTGGGCGGGATTCACATCGAAGAGGTAGCTTTACCCGGCTCTTGGCTTAGTCTCAGTCCATTGACGCCGCGTGAACCGCCTTCTCCTTGTCACTAAATTTCAACCCCTGCGTGGAGTTGGAGCCGTGGATGGTAGAGGGGAGACCTGGAGGAAAACACAGAAAGAGCGTGGCTCGTGTGTTGCGATTCAGAGAACCCTAATGGACTTCTCCCTCGAGGTCCCGAGCGTCTGAGCCTCCACGCACCCCCTTGGGATCATGGCATTCGGGCACCAATGCACCCTCCCAAGGCTCAGGCGCCCATGCAGCCCCTCCGGAACCTATGCATCAAGACCCTCCCTCGTTCCGGGAGTTCTGGCGATCAGCCCCCCCAATCTACTTCCCGAAGACCCTGGCGTCTGTGCCCGGACCGCTGCCCGCTCACCTGCGGGCGGCCCCTCCCTGGGGGCGGGGCTCCGGGCCCCTCCCTCGGGGGCCGCGGCCACTGCGGCGCTGCCTTCGGACTCTGCACCGCCCGGCGCGCGCCCTGCGACGGGAGGGCAGGCGAGGGAGCGCGCGCTAGCTGCTGGGCCCAGCCTCATTTCCATTCCCTCCTCCTCCGCCGGGCCGGTGGGGCGTTAGTTCGCATGCGCAGTCGCGGCCCGCGGAGGCTGCATTGGGGGAGACGGGATGGAATGAGGGGGTGGGTGCGCAAGGCAAGCCAATTGGTGAGCAAGCGCAGAGCTACAGGCCGAGGGACCGGAGGAAAGTGTGCCGAGGCTTGCAGGGCCTACGGTGGCTGACTGGAGTCAAGCACGTGCAGGAATTAACACGGGGAAACCTAACTCAAGAGATCTCTGAGACAACTTCCCTTTTGTATGTCCCCGTTCTTTTCGAGAATTCCGCTCGGGGCTTGAGTTCCGTCTCCCGAATCAGTTTCAAGAGCCCGCTGCCTATTCTACCCCTCAAGGCACTGGCAAGTAAAGGCTAGCTATTTCCTCGAGAGCGGGAGGGAGCGGGACGGGTTCAGAGCGAGCTGATGCCCAGTAAAAGTCACGTTATTTGCACAGCGCCCGGCACTCTTCGCCGCTGGGTGATTCAGGAATCTCCGCCCCTCCCACCCCAATGCTACGGCCCTGGGGCCGGGAGGGCGGCGGTCTCCAGGTGCCCGGGACCCCTTGTTCCCCGCTGGAGCTCCTGGTGCCAGGCCCGGGGTGGCTTGCTTGGCATCCTTCCCCCGGGAAGTGACGGTGCACCTTCCCGCCCCGTACAGGAATGACCGTGAAGTGCCCATAAACCACCCCCGCATGGGTGGATCTTCAGTCTGATAATCCACAAGGTCTGGCGAACCCTGGGAGCCGGGGGAGTTATACGGAAGGATTATTTGGGCTCATTTCCCCACTCACTCCTCCCAGATGATTTTGAAGCTATATGCCAGACCTCATATTCCATAAAAATCTTTTTATTACACTTGGTTTGTTTCAGTCAGTACTTAAACAAGATCCACAAGTTGAATTTGTTTGCTTTGACTCTAAAGTGTCTTCATTGACATTTTAAAAGGTTCACTGGTTGCTGCGTGGAAAACGGATTACAGGGAGGTAGAGTGGAAGACAGAAGCCAGTGAGGTGGCTGTTATATGTTAATTTTATTAGTAATTATTAAAAATTACTATTATAATTATATGATAATTATATTATATGATATCGATAATTATATGATAATTATATTATTAATTACAGCATCTGATATAGGTCAGAATCTGTCTTGAGTGTTTTATATATGTTCATTCATTTAATGCTGACAGCAGTTTTTCAAGAAGAGGCGCTACTATTATCTCCATTGTACAGAGATAAAAATGAGGCACTAAGACTTATCCAAGGTCACTCAGCCAGGAAATAGCAGGGCCAGGATTTGAACACTTGCAGCCTGACCCTGGAATCCATGTAATTTGCATCTGTGCTTTGCTGCCTCTTTGACTGGGGCAGAGGGTGTGATGAGGGAAAAGTGGTCTGGTTGGAGAGGTTAATTCATCAGGGCTTAGTAATGAATTGGGAGGAAGTAGCAAGAGGAGGAAGGAGTCACGGATGACGATGAAATAATGATAGCCACCTCCCTGAGAGCACAACACCTGAGAAATTGTTCTGTGCCAGGTGATCTCCCAAACTCTTTGCATGTGTGAACTCATTGGATCTTTATTTTTTTAATCGAAGGACAGTTGCTGACAATACTATATAAATCACATGTGTACATTCTAGCGACTCACAATTTATAAAGGTTATACTCCTTTATAGTTATTATAAAATGTTGGCTATGTTCCCCTGTTGTACAATATATCCTTGTAGCTTATTTTATACCTAATAGTTTGTACCTCTTAATCTCTTACCCCTATCTTGCCCTCCCTCCCCGCACTGGACCCACTAGTTTGTTCTCTATATCTGTGAGTCTGCCTCTTTTTTGTTATATTCACTCGTTTGTTGTATTTTTCAGATTCCACATATAGGTGATATCCTACAGTATTTGTCTTTCTTTGTCTGACTTATTTCACTTAGCATAATGCCCTCCAAGTCCATCCATGTTGCTACAAGTGGCAAAATTTCATTCTTTTTTATGGCTGAGTAGTATTCCACTGTATATATATACCACCTCTTCTTTACCCATTCATGTGATGGACACTTAGGTTGCTTCCGTATTTTGGCAATTGTAAATAATGCTGCTATGAACATTGGGGTGTGTGTATCTTTTTTTTTTTTTTTTTTTTTTTTTCTTTTTTGGCTGTGCAGCATGTAGGATCTTAGTTCCCCGACCAGGGATTGAACCCGTGTCCCCTTCAGTGGAAGCTCAGAGTCTTAAGTACACTGGCGGTACACTGGACCTCCAGGGAAGTCACCACATGTATCTTTTCTTAGGTCTTCACAGTGAGGGAGGAACTATTTTCAACCACAATTTACAGATGAGAAAAGAGAAGCCCAGAAGGGTTTAGTTTTGAGCCTGAGGTCACACATTTGGGAAGGGTGATGCCAGTTTCTAACTCTTAGGATATCTCGCAGCTGACTCTACAAAATCCCCGGAGGGTGTGCACGCCTTCAAGGGACAGGTAAGCGTCTACCAATCCTGCAGAAACAATTAGGAATGGGCCCCAGGATGGAGAGGTCTTGTTTGCGGGACCCTCACAGTAAAGTGTGCCTCAGAGTCTCTGTTTTCCTGGCTTCTCTCTCCCCTGAGCTCCTGGCAATCCCTGTACCTCTCCTTGTTTTAGCCCTGATGTCTGCACCTCTTTCCCCCACCAACCAGACTGAGGACTCAACTCTGGGTCTCCAGTTTCGCTCAGCTTGAGCCAGACATTCAGGAGACCTCAATGTGAGGAATAACTGAACAAAGTTCTCTCCTTGAGTCTGAGCTCTTCTTTCTGCCTGTTTCTCCCCTCTCTTGGTGTTTCCCTGTTCTGAGAGACTCTCTCCTTCTCCCTGTACATTTCTCCCCTCTCTAATGCTCCCTGCTCCCCACATCTCTTCCCACCTCCACGATCTTCTAGAATCTTCGAGTGTATCTAAGTGACCATATTTCTTTGACAGACACCCCATTTCAATTCTGTATTTCCCAATGTATCTCTGAAAGTCTCTCCAGATCTCTCTCTCTCTCTCTGATATCACTGAGTCTCAGCATCTTCCTTGTTTCTGAGTGGCTCCCTGAGTCTCTCCCCTGATAAAGCCCACCAGGAATATACTAGAAGTCTGGCAAAGTTGGGTTTTATTGATTTGCTGTAGGTAAGGGTAGAGGACTGCAGAGGGAGTACTGGCTGTCTCCCCAAACACAGGGAGAGTTACAGTCTTCCCTTGGTATCCACAGGGGGTTAGTTCTGGGACCCCCATGGACACCAAAATTGACAAACGCGCAAGTCCCTTATATCAAATGGTGTGGTACAGTTGGCCTTCTGTATCTGTGACAAAGTGACTTAGATCCTCCAGACAAGAGCGGGATGCCCTATTCTCACTACTGGTATGATTCCAAAGAGCAAGCTTTCAGACAGCCCATGACTAGACATTGTCTCAACTCTAGGTCCTTGGGATAAATGAACAAAAGCCGTTTTTAGAGGTTCACATTCCAAGAGAAGTCAAATGATCCCCAACCTGATTTTACAAGACATCGTGGAAAAAAAAAATTTTTTTTTAATGATTTCTTCCTGGGAAGACATAAACATTCCTGATAAAATACTTAAGTGATTTTTTAAAATTTATTTATTTATTTATTTATTTTTGGCTGTGTTGGGTCTTCGTTTCTGTGCGAGGGCTTTCTCTAGTTGCGGCGAGCGGGGGCCACTCTTCATTGCGGTGCGCGGGCCTCTCACTATCGCGGCCTCTCTTGTTGCGGAGCACAGGCTCCAGACGCACAGGCTCAGTAGTTGTGGCTCACGGGCCTAATTGCTCCACGGCATGTGGGATCTTCCCAGACCAGGGCTCGAACCCGTGTCCCCTGCACTGATTGGCAGGCAGATGCTCAACCACTGCGCCACCAGGGAAGCCCCTTAAGTGATTTTAAAATAAAGTTTAATGGGATAATCTGTTGTTCTGGGACCAGGCACTCAACCAACAGCCCCTCAAAACACTAATGACATTGAACCAAACTTTTTTTCTTTCTAACAATGAAGGTCCAACCACTTGCTTTTCCTATAAAATGGCCCTGGGGCTATGAGTGTATTGGGGTCTCTTGTTGGGTTTCTACTTCTCCAGGGAGAGAAGTCTGTGCTTCTCCCAGTGTGTCTCCCTCGCCCTTTGAGTGTCCCCCTGTTCTTTGTTTCTCTGGTTTTTAAAAATATTAATTTTTATTTTATATTGGAGTATAGTTGATTTACAATGTATTATTAGTTTCAGGTGCACAGCAAAGGGATTCAGTTATACATATGCACACATCCATTCTTTTTCAGATTCTTCTCCCATATAGGTTTTTACAAAATATTGAGTAGAATTCCCTGTGCTATACAGTAGGATCTTGTTGTTTATCTATTTTATATACAGTAGTGTGTGTATGTTAATCCCAAACTCCTAATTTATCCCACCCCACCCCCACCCCCACCCCCACCTTTCCCCTTTGGTAACCATAAATTTGTTTTTGAAGTCTGTAAGTTTGTTTCTGTTTTGTAAATAAGTTCATTTGTATCTTTTTTTTTTGTATCATTTTTTAACAGTCCACATATAAGTGATGTCATATGATATTTGTCTTTCTCTGTCTGACTTCCTTCACTTAGTATGATAATCTCTAGGTCCATCCATGTTGCTGCAAATGGCATTATTTCATTCTTTTTTATGGCTGAGTAATATTCCATTGTGTATATATATATCACATCTTCTTTATCGGTTCCTCCATCAATGAACATTTAGGTTGCTTCCATGTCCTGGCTACTGTAAATAGTGTTGCTATGAACATTGGGGTGCAGGTATCTTTTCAAATTATAGTCCGGATATATGCCCAGGAGTGGGATTGCTGGATCATATGGTAGCTCTATTTTTAGTTTTTTAAGGAACCTCCATGCTGTTCTCCATAGTGACTGTACCAGTTTACATTCCCACCAGCCTTTAGGAGGGTTCCCTTTTCTCCACACTCTCTCCAGCATTGTTTGTAGACTTTTGGATGATGGCCATTCTGACTGGTGGTGAGGTGATTGTTCTTTGTTCCTCTGGGTCTTCCTGTCTTCTCCGTCTCTAAAGTCTCCCTATGGGTCCCCAGCCTCGTTCCGCTCCGTCCCGCCCTCGGCCCCAGGCACTTGTGGCCCCTTTAAGGCGGGCCCCGCCCCTGCCCCCGCCCCGCCCCACTCCGCCCCTGCGGGGTTCAGCCTTGGGTGCGTTCGGCTTCCGCTGGCACCACTCAGTCTCCAGCCTCGGGCGCAATGGCGGGGTCTGCACTGAGGGTCGCTGGGCGGCAGCTCAGTCAATACAGCGAGTCTGGAGCCCCCATCCTCCTACGGCAGGTTCGCGGTGGCTGGACCGGGGAGCGAGATTACTGGATCCTGGGTGGCGGCAGGGGCGGAACTCCTGGGTCCTTTAAATCCGGAGAGATACCCGGGCCCTGATGCCTGGATCTTTGCGGAAAGGGGTGTAGGGCTAGACTCTTGCGTCCTTTAAAGGGGAGTGATCTGGGTCCCAGATCTGGGACCCCGATCTGGGCTTCGGGCTGGACTCTTGCTTCCATTACAGAAGAGGATGATGGGGACCCAGGTTTGGGGATGGATGAAAGTTGGGACTCATTGGTTCCGACGGAGTAAGGTGCTGGGGTCCCAGACTCCTGACTCCGGGCAGGGGGATTCCTGTAATGGCTGCTGACTTGGAGGTGCTGTCACGTGGAACCTCTTAGCCTCAGCATCCTGAACTGATAGAATTAAACAAATACCGCTTTCTTTGAAACCTTCAGCCTTTAAGGACCAGTTACCTCAAGATCTCAACATCATGATCTTAGTTTCAATACAATTGTTCCTAGTCCTCTTTTCATTGCTTTTGGTGCTGCCTGTTGTTGAAGCAGTAGAAGCCGGAGATGCAATCGCTCTCGTTCTCAGTATTACAGGCATTTGTGCTTGTTTGGGGGGTCTATGCACGAAGGAGAAATGGACAGATGTGACTTTGAAGGACCTCCTGAATCAAACCTTGCCCTGAAAACCTTTGTGCTGTTGAGGTTCAGAACTGAGTTTTGGTGTCTGAAAGTTCCCAAGAAACAGTAAATAGGGTAGTTTCATAGTCTTGGCTTCCCTATAAATAGGAACAAACTGATATACTATAGTAAATGCAAAGCAAAACGTTTTCTTCACAACAAATAATGCACTGAAAAATGCCGTCTGTAATTTGCATTTGCTAGTTAGAAAGAAGGTCAAAGAAGTGAGAAGGCTGAACTTTGCAAAAGTAATATTTCACAGTTTAAGAATTCTCAATAGGAAGAAGAAAACTCTTGCCCAGAATCTTAGGAAATTGCCACTGTATCACTGCCTTCTGCATCACTGAGGAGTCTTTTCTCCATATTTTTAATGGATTTTTGTTTTGTTATCTCCCAAGTTAATATTGTACCTAGATATTAAATACAGTTGGTCAAAAATTAAAACTTATCTCTTGGTGGGGGAAAAAGTTTAGAAAATGTATTCGTTGTATCTAACGTTGAAATGGAGAAAAGATTTAATGGAAAAAAATATTTTATATTGACATTGAAATGGAGAAGAGATTTAATGTTTAACAAAAACAAAAAAAAATTTATATTAACGGGTAACATCTCCATGGTGAGAAGTACTATATTAAATATAAACCCATTAAGTAAAAAAAAGGGGGGGGGCAGGGACTTCTGCTTCTGGATCTTAGGAAGAGAATCGAGTTGAGGCCTGGACTCCTGGGTCCACAGTAAGGGGGGATCTGAATCTGTGCTCTCACCTGTCCCCACCCCCTTTCCAGATGTTTGAGCCCAAGAGCTGCACCTACACTTACCTCCTGGGTGACAGAGAGTCCCGAGAGGCCATTCTGATCGACCCGGTTCTGGAGACAGCGCATCGGGATGCCCAGTTGGTCAAGGAGCTGGGGCTACGGCTGCTGTATGCTGGTCCGTTTGGGGGCCGGGCTCCTGGGCCTGAGGGAGGAGGGGGCTGGGGGCTGGGAATCCTGCGTCCTCTCAGTGCCCTCCTGGACCTGGCTCTCCTCTCTCTCCCAGTGAATACCCACTGCCATGCGGACCACATTACCGGCTCCGGGCTGCTCCGGTCCCTCCTCCCCGGCTGCCAGTCTGTCATCTCCCGCCTTAGTGGGGCCCAGGCTGACATTCACATTGAGGATGGAGACCCCATCCACTTCGGGCGCTTCGTGAGTTGGATGCTGGGTCCCCGAGAGGGTGGTGGCCTGGAGTTTTTGGACTAAAGGGAAGAGGGGGTTGGGGGCCTGGACTCCTGAGTCCTGGGGTAGGAGGGGCCCCAGGCCTGGGTTCCTGATCCCTGAGTTTCTGTCTCAGGGAGAAGGGCGCCATAAACCCAGGTGAAAAACTGAGCCAAGAGGCTCTGGGCAGGTGTGTCTCTGGCCCATCCCCTAAGTCAACAACATTTATGGCGTTTCCTATAACCTTGGGGCAACTCCTTTGTCCTGGAGTCTCATAAAATTTGACTGGGAGCTGGAATTACAAGGTCACGGCTGAGGGAGAGACCCAGCTCTGTCTTCCCAGAGCCACTGTTGGAGGAAGGCGCATGCAGTTGCCCAGAGCCGGGACTAGGGTGAGGCAAGAGAGGAATCCAGGACGCAACATTTAAGGAGGCGCTCATTCTCAGGGTGGTGCAAAGGCAGGGCTGGTACCTTCGAGTGGGCGCCTCCTTAAATGTTGCTCCCTATAGGAGCCTGCTTGCCTCACCCTAACCCCAGCCCTGCTATTGCCTCACACAGGAATGGTCTGAAGGTTCCTACCTCCTCTCCTTTCTTTGCCACAAGCAGAATCAGCAGGTTTCCGGCCAGAATTTCAACCCAGGGCAATACGATGGGTGAGGAGGGTGCTAGGTTGCCCTCAGAGGGAGGGGAAACAGCTGGCAGGACTTTTTTCTGATCAAAGTTGCTAAAGACTTAGAGAGTTTGGCTGGCTTTGGGGCCAGAATGTCACTTGGACTTGGCCTCCAAGTTAGAGGGTTTTGCTAAACGAGACCAATTAAACTGAGTCAGATTGTTTTGTGGAAATAAAGGCTGTGTGTGGGATCCAGAGGGTTTGGCTCCACTGGTTACAGCCTCTTTATTTCAAGCCTTTTTCTGGAAGCAGGTAAAAAAGAAAATGCATTGTACATTTAGGTACACTGTACATAATAAGCAGGTGCTAACAAGCTTTTCTTGGGTTGAGAAGCCTTAGAGGTGTTAGAAATGGTTGGAGTTTTGTGTCAAGAAGAGCCCTTTGTTAAACTGGATGAGTGATGTTTTCAATGAATCAACATGGAAGGGCTTAGCTGTGGAAGATTTAGCTTTAGTGCTTGGGTTATTTATTTATTTATTTATTTTAAAAATTTATTTATTTATTTTTGGCTGCATTGGGTCGTTGGGTCTTCGTTGCTGTGCGTGGGCTTTCTCTTGTTGCGTCGAGCGGGGGCTTCTCTTGTTGCGGAGCACAGGCTCTAGGTGCGTGGGCTTCAGTAGTTGCAGCACGTGAGCTCAGTAGTTGTGGCTCGCGGGCTCTAGAGCACAGGCTCAGTAGTTGTGGTGCACGGGCTTAGTTGCTCTGCAGCATGTGGGATCTTCCTGGACCAGGGCTTGAACCCGTGTCCCCTGCATTGGCAGGCTGATTCTTAACCACTGCGCCACCAGAGAAGTCCCTGCTTGGTTTTTTTAAACAGCTTTATTGGTATAATTCACAAACCATCCAGCTCACCCATTTAAAGTGTACTTACTATTCAGTGACTTAGTATATTCAGAGTTGTACATCCATCATCACAATTCATTTTAGAATATTTTCATCACTCCAGAAAGAAACCCCACACCCCTTAGCTCTCACCCCAGTGTGCCCCTCTTTCACTCTACTAACCACTAACCTACTTTCTGTCTCTATAGATTTGCCTATTCTGTACATTGCGTAGAAATATGGTATCATACTATGTGTGGTCTTTGTGACTGGCTTTTGTCACTGACCATAATGTTTTCAAAGTTCATCCATGTTGTAACATGTATCAGTGTTTCATTTCTTTTTATATCAGTGTTTCATTTCTTTTTATTGCTGAATAATATTCCGTTGTATGGATATATCACATTTTATTTTTTCATTCATCAGTCGATGGACATTTGAATTGCTTCCACTTTTGGCTATTATGAATTATGCCACTATGAATATTCATGTGCAAGTTTTTGTGTGGATGTATGTTTTCATCTCTCTTGGGTATATACTTAGGATGGAATTACAGGATCATATGATAACTCTGTTTAACAATTTGAGGAAGTGCCAAACTGCTATCAAAAACTGTTATCCGAAGCGTCTATACCATTTTATGTTCCCATAACCAGTTGTGTGAGGGTTCCAGTTCCTCTACATCCTTGTTAGCACTTGTTATTATCTGTCTTTATGATTGTTCAGCATTTTGTTTGGTTTTCGTCTGAGTTCTTTATAAACCTTTGGAGATGGGCACTTTTTTTCCCTCTCATTTTCCTTCTCCCACTTAAAAAATTTGAATTGTAACATGCATATTATACAGTAAAAGGGGCACATATTGCACATGTACAGCTTGGTAAATTTTAACATATGTCTATACTTGAGTATCCACCGCCCAGATCCAGATCCAGAACATGCCCATCGCCCCAGAAGTCTTCCTTGTCCCTCTTCCTGGCCATTGACAGCCCCACCAAGGGACCGTTCTGCTGACTTATTTAATCTTAGATTAGTTCTGCCTGTTCTGGAGCTTATAAACAGGAACCAGTGTGTACTCTTATGTCTGCTTCTTTCACTCTACCTACTATTGTATATAATTGTAGTTCTTTCCTTTTTTGCTGTATAGCAGTGGTTGGCCAACTTTTTCTGTAAAGGACCAGATGGTAAATATTTTCAGTTTTGCAGGCCATATGGTCCCTGTTGTAACTACTTAATTTTCCTATTGGTGTGAAAGCAGCTACAGACAGGGCATGCATGAATAAGCATGGCTGGGCTCCAGTAAAACTGTATTTATGGCCACTGAAAATTTAATTTCAATAATTTTCATGTGGCATGAAATGTCATTCTTATAAAAGCAGATGGCAGGCCAAATTTGGTGTACCGACCATAGTTTGCCAACCCCTGATGTAGAGCATTTCACTGTGTGAATTGATGACAATTTATATCCATTCTCCTTTTGATGGTTGATTCTAGTTTGGGGCTATTATGAATAATGCTACTCTGAAGATTCTTGTACAAATCTCTTGGTGGACATTACTCTCAATTCCAGGGAGTGGGTTTGCTGAGTCTTAGAACTGACACATATTTAACTTTAGCAGAAACTGCCAAACAGCTTTTTTTTTTTTTAATAAATTTATTTATTTTATTTATTTATTTTTGGCTGTGTTGGGTCTTCGTTGCTGGGCACGGGCTTTCTCTAGTTGCAGCGAGCGGGGGCTACTCTCCGTTGCGGTGCATGGGCTTCTCATTGCAGTGGCTTCTCTTGTTGCGGAGCATGGGCTCTAGGCACGTGGGCTTCAGTAGTTGTGGCACGTGAGCTCAGTAGTTGTGGCTCGCGGGCTCTAGAGCGCAGGCTCAGTAGTTGTGGCGCACGGGCTTAGTTGCTCCGCGGCATGTGGGATCTTCCCGGACCAGGGCTCGAACCCGTGTGCCCTGCATTGGCAGGCGGATTCTTAACCACTGCGCCACCAAGGAAGCCCCAAACAGCTTTTTGAATTGGTTGTACATTTTATATTCACAGTGGGCCAAATTTGTATGGTTTCACTGTAGAATGGATTTTCTGTTTTAATAAGCAATGATTGAGATTTGAACATTCTAGCTCCCATGAGGGTTGGCGGGTTCTGAAAGTTAGTGTTGCCTGTTAAATATAGCGATATAGAGGGGGTGCTGCTCAAGATACTAATCCCAGGTCCCCAGGATTCCTTAACCCTCTTAAAAATTATGGAGGGCCCTGAAAAGCTTTTGTTTACCTGGGTTCTATCAAGCAATATTTACTGTATTAGTTACATGTCAATTATATCTCAATTTTAAAAAAGAAATGGGAAATTCCCTGGTGATCCAGTGGTTAGGACCCTGTGCTTTCACTGTGGAGGGCCTGGGTTCAGTCCCTGGTCAGGGAACTAAGATCCCACAAGCTGCACGGTGAGGCTAAAAAAAAAAAAGAAATAAAAAATAAGTATTTAGATATGCAAAACATATTTGCTGTATCAGAAGTTGAAACTGAGACTTTTTTTAAAACACAAGAATCCACAAGCACACATTCCATCAGCTGTCAGAGTGATGACATCATCACAAGTCATGGAGCTTCTGGGAAAACTGCACTGAACTCTCAGGGGAGAATGAGAGTGAGAAAGGGCAAAAGACCTCTTCACACTATTATGAAAATAGTTTTGATCTTGCAGACCCTCAGGGTTCCCTCGACTACACCACTTGGAGAGCCATTCTTTTTACAAAATCTTTGTCACATCTAACGACATAGACAATAATTCTTAAATAGTTCTGAAATCCAGCCCATGTTCAAATTTCTCCAAGTGCTGAAGAATCATTTTTACAGCTGTTTTTATGAACCAGGACCCGATCGAGGTTCACACATGGCATTTGGCTGTTAGGTCTATTGAGTCTCTTTTAATCTAGAACAGTTTCATACCCTTTCTGCCCCATGACATTGACTTTTGAAGCTCCCAGCCTGTTGTCTTGCAGAATATCCCACTTTCTGGATGCGTCTGCTTGTTTCCTCCTGGTGTTATTTAACTTGTTCTTTGAAAACTTCTCTTTGCTGTTAACTGAAGTAGATTGCAGATATTTCTGTATTGGATGATAATAATAATAAATAACTTAATAATAGTTAACAAATACTGAGTGTTTTGTTTTTCACTTAGAATTGTGAGAAAGTGCATTTTCTCAGCATGTATCTCACAAAATTTTCAGAATCAAATATCACTTCCTGGCAGCAGGGAGAGGTGGGACCCGTGGCTAGTGTTGGGGTGTGTGCCCCATTTATGGAGGACACCCACTACATAATTCAAGTTGATTATTCATGCTTGGGAATGTAGTCTGTCTACTGTAAAGCCTTTTTTTTTTTTTTTTTTAATTAGAAGCTGCAAATATACATTTTTGAAAAATCTTCCAAATGTTAAGGGTAAACAACAAATTCAGACTTTTAATAACTACTGAGCAGTCCAAACAAAACATTGCTATGGCTGAACCTGGTTCTTGAGCCTCCACTGTGTCTTTTCTGACAAATAGATCTCATTAAACCTTCCTAACCACATAGTGAGATCAGAAACATTTTCCCCATTTTACAGAGAAGGGAGTGCAGGGAGGGAAAGTGACTTGCCCAAAAGTTATACTGAGAAAGTAGCTGAGCGAGGAATTGAACCCAGGAGGCCTGGTGGTTCCACTAGATCAGTGTTTTTAGAATTTTAAAACATTATTATTTTTATAATATAGCAATTATTGTGTTGGGCATTTTTTTTTTTTTTTTTTTTTTTGCCTCATCACGCAGCTCATGGGATCTTAGTTCCCTGACCAGGGATCGATCCTGGGCCTATGGCAGTGAGAGCTTGGAGTCCTAACCACTGGACCGCCAGGGAATTCCCTGGGCATTTTTAAAATGCTTTACATACATGAAATAATTTAATCTTTATAATAGCCCTATGAAGTGGGGACAATTATTATGCCCATTTTACAAATGAGCAGAGAAGCCCAGAGAGGTGAAGTAACTTGCCCAAAGTCACACAACTAGTAATAGCAGAGCCAAAATTAGAATCCGTGTCACCTGGCTCCAGAGACTACTCCTAACCACTAATCCATGTGCCCTCACCAAGAGAGAAATATTTTACATCTGGATTCAGCACTGAAACCTCAGCTTCATGAAATACCACTTACCCTTCCTGTGTACAAGGCACACTGAGACTTCCCACTTTATCCCATTCCTCCCTACTCCACTCTTTATGTCTAGCCCACTTTTTTTTTTTTTGCTCATGGTTATGTCTGTGAGAGTCATCCATATTGTCACGTATAGTTATAGTTTTTTCATTCTCATCCTGTGCCTCAGTTTCCTCATCTGTAGAATGGGAATAGGAGTGGTACTTACCTCATAAGGATGTTGTGGCCTGAATGAGTTCAGTCATGTAAAGTGCTTAGAAGAGAGCCTGGCACAGGAAAAAGGGTAATCAATGCCAGGCTTCTAAAGAGTAGGTAAATCAGACTGATGGGAGAAGAGGAAATTGCAGGGGGCAAAGAGGTGTGGAGAAGTGTGCTATTTTCTGGAAATGACTCGGGTTCAGAGTAGCTGGGGAAAGGAGGATGTTATAGGACATGGGGCTGGAAAAGTGAGCAGGCACCAGAGCAGGGGCTGAGGAGCTGGTACTCTGCCCTAGGGGCAGTGGGAGCTGGGGAAGGGTTTTGAGCAGAGAGGGACAAAATTGGATCTGGGTGATAGAAAACCCCCCTCAGGGTCATGTAGGAGGTGGATTGGAGGCTGGTAGGCCAGGGAGGAGGCTGTCAGTTGGCCCAAGCAGGAGAGGCCTGAGATGGGCAGGATTATGGGGGTTGATAGAGGATAAATTCTAGATATTCCAGAGAAGAGAAAGATAAACAGGGAGGCTGATCATCAGCAAAGCCACTTGAGACACAGACTCAGTCACTAAGGGCCTAGGGGATCTTGATCTATGTGGCAAGCTGGATTGTGTTCAATTGATATTAAAATTTTGTTCAGTGTATACACATAAGACAATTATATATACCATATACCATTGACCCTTGAACAACCTAGGACGTTAGGGGCACTGACCCTCCCCACAATCAAAAATTGGGGTATATCTTCCAGTTGGTCCTTCTATCTGCGGTCCTTCTATCTGCGGTTCCTCTGCATCCACAGATTCACCAAACCAGATCGTGTAGTACTGTAGTATTTACTACTGAAAAAAATCCGTCTATATGTGGACTTGCACAGTGCAAACCCGTGTTACTCAAAGGTCAACTGTATATACTCTAGCTACTGCTTGTTTACAACTGACGTCCTTCTGATTGGCCAATACCCATGCCATAACTATGGTTAAATATTTTGAACATTACTCCTGAATATCCATCCCCCTTTTTAGTTCAAAAGACTCCCATGCTTTTTGTTTAAAAAAAAAAAAATTCAGAGAGTATGGAAACATACAAAATAAAAAGTGAAAGATCATCCCTCTACTACCAAAAGGTAATGTTAATTTTGGGGGCCAGGGGATGTGATTTTTCCCACAAGATTTTGCAAGATTTGTGATTTTGCTTTGCACTTGTTTTGCATTGCCCATATATTTCTATTGTAGATGAGCTAGGAAGGTGTTTGGCAGAAAGTAACGGAAAAACCCATACAGTGGCTTAAATAAATAGTTTAATTTTTTTCTATAACAGGAAATTTGGAAGAAGGTAGTTATTCTCTTCGATTTGGCAGCACCATCATTTGTGGGATTCTCTTGGCTTTTTTTCTTCATGGTTGCAAGATGGCTGCGGCAGCTCCAGCCATCACACCTTGTGTTCAGAGCCAGATGAAGTGGAAAGGGCAGGTGCCAGTCCCTTTTATCAGGAAGGGAAAAGCTTTCCCAGAAATCCTCAGGAGACTTATCGAGATCTCATTGTCCAGAGAACTGTGCCAGAGGCCACCCAAGCTGTCAGGGAGGCTGGGAAAGTGCTTGGCGGGGCACACTGATGCCCCAGACCAAATTGGAGATCTGTGAGTGGGGAAGGTTAGAATGGATATTGGGTGTGGAAACAGAGTCTGCACATGGTGTCCTTCAACAATTAGCAGATGACTGACCTGGATGAGGATGCTAATTGGTGGGAGGGGCCTCTATTAAGAGAAGAGGAGTGATATGTGAGTGAGAACTAACCTTTTAAGTGATTGTTAGATCATTGGGATAAAAATATTTTCTGACAGTTGCTTCCCTGAACTGAGCGTGGGAATTTAGATAATCAGGGCTCCCTGGATGGTGTTTTTGTGCTCATGTGTCAGGGGTTCTTAACCGCAGAGTCTTTTTTTTTTTTAAATAAATTTATTTATTATTTATTTATTTATGGCTGCATTGGGTCTCTGTTGCTGCCGCCCGGGGCTTTCTCTAGTTGCAGCCAGCGGGGGCTGCTCTTCGTTGTGGAGCACGGGCTTCTCACTGCGGTGGCTTCTCTTATTGTGGAGCACAGGCTCTAGGCATGGGCTTCAGTAGTTGTGGCACGCGGGCTCAGGAGTTGTGGCTCGCGGGCTCCAGAGCGCAGGCTCAGTAGTTGTGGCACACAGGCGTAGTTGCTCCGTGGCATGTGAGATCTTCCCGGACCAGGGCTCGAACCCGTGTCCCCTGCATTGACAGGCGGATTCTTAACCTCTGCGTCACCAGGGAAACCCAACCACAGAGTCTTAGAAGTGACTTTGAGGGGTCAGAAAGTATGTGCATCTGCGATGTTGCTAGACGCTGCTAAGCTGCCCTCTAAAATGGCTATACTGAGTTGTACTCACATCCCAGGAGATGAAAGGGTTTGCCTCAAGCACCCTAAGCAACTCTGACAACTGCCAATCTGTTAGGTGAAAAATAGGGTTTTTAGATCTCTCCTTCCCTTCCTTTCTTTTAAGGAAGATCAAACATCTTAGATGTTTTTTGACTATTTGTTCCCTCTACCATGAATTGCCTGGTTTTTTCTTTTGCCCATTTTTCTTTGTGGGTTCTTATTGATGCTTAGGGGCTGTTTATATATTATGACTATTCACACTTTTTAATACTTTCTTATACATGCTGCTAATGTTGTCTCTGAGTTTTTTTGTCTTGTCACTCCTATTTTTGTCTTTTTCTGTAATGAAGTTAAACTATGTGGTCACATCTGTTCCTGTTTTTCCTTATGGCCTCTGAATTTCCTATCATGCTTAGAAAAACCTTTTCTACCTCAAGATTTTATGTATATAAATATATATGTATTTATAAATATATATATTCTTCTATATTTCCTTCTAGAATTTTTTGGGTTTTCTGTGTTTAGATCTTTCATTTATCGTGAATTTTGTGTTTTATTTTTGATTATAAAATGACGTGTTTTAAAAACACATAAATAAATAAAATGACATGTTTACTGTAAAAAAAAAAGAATATAGGAAAAGGCTAAAGAAAAAAAATATTTTGAGTTAATGAGTAAATTTTTTTTTAAGAGATGACATTGTACAAGTTGCTTTGTAACCTGTTTTTTGCACTTACTGGATAGTAAATATCTTTTCATGCCATTAAATGTTTGTGTATAGCATCACTGAATTTTATTTCAATGACAATTTTAAATGACTGTTTAGTATTCCATATTTATATTAGTGTGCTTATCTTTTTCTTACTGATTTATAAGATCTGTTTGTACATAAAGTACTCTACTATGTGGTGTATTTGTGTTACAAATATATTTTGCCACCATGTTGATTCCCTTTAAATTTTGTTTATGATGTTGCCATTCAGAAACACCAAATTTATTTATATTCAAACCACTGATCTTTCCCTTAATGATTTATGACTTTTGGGATGGATGTTCTTTTCTAACCAGAGATCATATATTTATTTGTATTTTTGTTGTTGTCACTGTTTTATGATTTTATTTTCTTGCTTGAAGTTTTTAATTCTTTGGGAGTTTACTCTGGAGTGAGGTTTGAGTCCGGGATCTAACTTCAGATTTTTTTAATCGAAAAGAGGTTATCTAGATGTGACCCTGGGATGGGATGGGGTGGGGGGCTTCTGAGGCCAGTTTCACCATGAGAGTAAAGCCACAGCCTTATTGGTGACTCTTTGTACTCTCCTTCTCTGCCAGGCCTTGGAGACCCGGGCCAGCCCAGGCCACACCCCAGGCTGTGTCACCTTCGTCCTGGATGACCACAGCATGGCCTTCACTGGAGATACCCTGCTTATCCGAGGGTGTGGGCGGACAGACTTCCAGCAAGGTCACAGGCCCCTTTCCCCAGCCCGAGATCTTAGTATGGTTATATGGGTGCCAGGGTTTTAAGTGTCAGTTGCAATAATGAATGAATGAATGTTAGACTTTTAGGGGGTCAGGATTAGATTCAAGGAGTTTAGTGCTGGAGTGGAGGAGAGTTGGGTTCAGAGGTTAGTGGTTGGGGGACAGTTAAGAGTCAAGACTGTGTGTTAGTTATTTATTGCTGTAAAGCAAATCACCCCAGAACTTAGTGGCTTAAAACAATGATTAACATCATCTCACACAGGTTTTGAGAGTTAGGACTCTGGGAGAAGCTTAACTGGATGGTTCTTGCTCAGGGTCTTGCGTGAGGTTGCAACCAAGCTGCTGGCCAGGGCTGACTGAAGGCTTGACTGGGGCTGGAGGATCCACTTCCAAGGTGGCTCACTGACGTGGCCAGTGAGCTCTTGCTGGTTGTTGGCAGGACGCCTCAGTTCCTCACAATGCAGACTTCTCCATAGGGCTGCTTGAGTGTCTTCACGACATGGCAGCTAGATTCTCCCAGAGGGAACAATCAGAGAGACAGACAGACAGAAGGCCTAATTTTTTTTTTTTTTTAATGAGCTTGTCTCGGAAGTTAAACTCTGTTATTTCTGCCATATCCTATTTATTAGATGCAAGTCACTTAGTCCAGACCACTAAGTCAAGGCAAGGGGAATTATGTGTCACATTTTCAAGAGAAGAGTTTCAAAGTGTTCATGGGCATATTTTTAACCCCCCATAAGGGGTTTAGCTGGTGCGGGGAGGGGTGTGGAGTTTGATTCAGGGGTTTAGCTGCTGGGGGCAGTTAGATTTGGCAATTTAGCTGCTAGAAGGTTGCGAGATTCAGTGGTTTAATTGCTAGGAGGTGGTGTTACATTTGGGGTTTAGCTGCTGGGGGCAATTAGATTAAGGGGTTTCGCTGCGGGAAGGGTGTTTACTTTCACGATATCAGGGTATGAGATTTGAGTATGTGTGTGAATGTGAGGTGGACACTAAATTGGGAGGATTTAGCTGCCTTGCAGGAGGCGGGCGAGGCTGAACGAGAGAGAAGAGACAGAGCCACAGCAAGCTGGCCGTGGGTAACCAGATCCCCAGGCTGCCTCTTTCTTCCTCTTTCCTTATCTCTCCATCTTGGTCTCTTATCTTTTTCTCTTTGAGGCTCCTAATCTCCCATTTATCCATCCCCAACACAGTCATGGGATCGAAAGATTTAGGCTGAAAGGAAAGGTGGCAGAAGTTCCAGAGAGGTTTGTCCCTGTCCCAACTTAGGACTCAGAGCTTCTTGTCAGAACCATGGCTCTATCCTCCTCTTTGGCCTCATGTCTTCAGTTTCTTACCTTCCCGTCCACTTTCCCTGCCCAGAATCCTTTCTTGGCATCCCCAGAGTGAGGGCATTTGGTGCTTCAGGGTCATATCCCAACCTTGTTTACAGTCATGCTGAATTCTCACCATTTCCCAATTCTTTGCCTATGCTGTTCCACCTGCCTAGAATGCCCTTCCCTCTCCTTCTTTACCCAGTCAAAGGGCTACTGGCAGAAAATGAGGGAGACGGTTTAGCTACAGTGATTTTTATCCTCTCATCCTTTTCCTGAAAGGAAGGGATTTGGGAGCTTCTCTCATCCTGTTGCTCCACTGACCTCTGAGTTTTCCCTCCCCAGGCTGTGCTAAGACCTTGTACCACTCAGTTCATGAAAAGATCTTCACACTTCCAGGAAACTGTCTGATCTACCCTGCTCATGATTACCACGGTGAGGGCTTCCTGGAGGAGGTGTGGGATTTACATAACTTACTATTTGAGAGGGAGCACTAAACTGCTGTGGCTTGCAGACTACAATTCCCAGGAACTCCTCTGGCCAAAAAGATCAAGTGCTTAGGTGTACTGAGTGTGGATGTAGAAACTACGATGCCTAGAATCCGGAAGGCCTAGGCTCTCCTGGGACTTCCTTATAGAACTTAGGGAACTGTGGGAAACTACATTTCCCATAGTGCCCATTGAGGAGGGAAAGCAATCTGTTAGGCCTGGGCCGGAAAGGCACCCTGAGGCCTCCTGGGAAATGTAGTTCTGGGAGGCCCAAGGCACTGGATGGCTCAACATTCCTCCCCCTCTCTTGGCCACTAGGACTCACAGTATCCACTGTGGAGGAGGAGCGGACTCTAAACCCTCGGCTCACCCTCAGCTGTGAGGAGTTTGTCAGGGTCATGAGCAAACTGAACTTGCCCAAACCTCAGCAGATAGGTGAGCAGTTGCAGGGGAGGAGGGTGCTGGGGTCTGGATTCCTGGGTCTGAGGGAGAAGGCGCTGGGGATCTGGACTCCTGGGCCTGAGGGATGGAGGGGCCTCAGGGCCAGAACTCTAGTTTCCCAAAGAAGGACTATTAGGATTTCTGGGTCCCCAGTGGGGCATAGAGAGAGCGGGAGGGTCTGCCTGGGCCCCTTGGTTTCACCCTTAGCTTCTTCCTTTCAGACTTTGCTGTTCCAGCTAACATGCGCTGTGGGATCCAGACCCCCCCTTCCTGACCCTCAGGTGCTCAAATCCAGTTAATAATGCACTAGGTGGGGTGAGGGGAGTGGTGCCATCACCAGAGCCTCTCTTCTCTTCCCCTCCCTTACCAGCCTCTCAAGCTTCATAAATAAAAAAAAATATTTTTTTTCCCTCTGAATCTGACTTCTGTTTTCTGGGGGACCCAATGGGTTTCTGGGCTGAGATGCCTGTAGTTAGTTCTGGTCCCTGGGTAGGCCAGGGAGCAAGGCAGCATAAAGGTCCTGGAAGCCTGGAAGGAGATTTTCTAACTCATAAGATAGAAGCAAACAGATATCTGGGGCAGGGTTCCTCAGCTCCTTGGATTAGAACAGTCTTGAGTTTAAACCACTTGCCCCATGAGACCCAGAATAAGGTACTTCACTTCTCCAAGCCTCAGTTTCCTCATCTGTAAAATGGGAATAATAGTAATAATAATAGGGTGTCATGATGATCCAATGAGTCCATATGTATGAAGTGCTTGGTACACTGCCTGCACAGCAGACTTCCTATCAGTGTTCACTATTACTGTTACTATCATTTGAAATGATCTCTGAGGCACTTCCTGGCTTGAGTGACAGTATGCCTAATGGTAAAGACCATGGACTTTCCAGAGAACAAATATGGTGTTAACATTAACATGTGTAGACTTTGCGGACACTTGTCCCCCTCAGCCTCAGTTTCCTAACTATAAAATGGAGATAGTAATCCCTTTCTCTGTAGGCCGCTGTAAGGATGAAATAAATTAATGCGTGTAAAATGTTTATACTTTATACACATAGCTCCTGACATCCAGTGATCCTTTCTCACATACCAGTTATTTTCCTGTTTTTGCCCAGAGCGGAAAGGGTCTGGCTGAGACCTTTAACCTCTGCCCTCCACCCATAGCAAAGTGGTGGTAGGGGGAACATACTTCCCCCTGTCTCTGGGCGGGTCTCTGACTCAGCTCAGGGCACCCCCCTCCCCTTGCCCAGCTCCCCAAACCGGTCGGAGCCCTTCTAAAGGGCTCATTAGAGGGGAGAGGCCCCTATCTCCATTCCCCTCTTCCTTTCAGGATTCCCAGGGTCTGGACATTATACATAGGTGACCAAGGCGCCTGGCCCTCCAGGGGGGAGGAATGGGGGCGCTGGAGGCAGAGTTGGGGGGTCGTCATGCTGGGCTTTCCGAGGGTGGGGCCGGGATGGCCGGATGCCGCGGCTGCGGGCGGGGCAAGCTGGTCGCTCCCTCCTCCCTCAGAGCTGTTGGACCTGTTGTCCCCCCTCCACTTCCGGGCTGCTGGGAAGGGGGACAGAGCAGCAGCCTCTCTCTCCTCACTCTTCCCCAGCCACCTGTCTAGTGGGCAGAAACTGCAGCGCCGGAGCGCAGAAGGGAGCGCGCCGAAGCCTGAGCCGGTGAGGGGGCCGGGGCTTCGGTGGTGGAGGGGGCTGAAGTTCTGGAATCTAGCTCCGGGAGGAGCCGAGGGCTCAAGGCTCCTGGCTCGTCCAGAGAGGGAGACCAGGACCCTCGACTCCTGGATCCCTCGGTGAGGCGGCAGGGGGGCCGCTCCCTTGCACAGTGGGGTCAGAGCTGAGATTACTGGGCTCCGGAGAGGACGCGGCGGAACCCGACTCCTGAGTCCGCGAAGGAGAAGGTGTTGGGGTTCCTCTAAAGTGGTCCAAGGGATTGTGCGGGGCTGCTGGGAGAGTACAAGGCTCGACACCTGGATAGCAGGGAGAGGCCGGTAGGGGGCGGACTAGGACCCCGGACTCAAATTCTGGTCAAGCCTCCGGGGGAGTGACGCCCTAGGAGCCATCGAACCCCGCCCCTAGAAACTCCAGGCCGCGCCCCCGGACTGCTCAGTCGCATCCTTTGAACTCTTAGGCCCAGCCTCCGGAGCGCTCTCCAGAGCTTTCGGGCGGGGCTCTGAGCCCTCCTGGGCCCCGCCCCCACGCTACCGGGCCACGCCTCCCGAACTCTAGGCTCCGCCTACCCGGTCGGAGTCCGCAGAGGCCATGGGGACACGGAGCAGCCCGGACGAGGGGACCCTGCCGCCCGCGGTCCCCGAGTGCGACGCGGAGGTCCGATCTCAAGGGGCCGCCCAGCCCCGGGAGCTCCCCGAGGACTCCCGCGAGCAGGAGGTGCCCGAGGCCGCAGCAGAGCTTCCGAGCGGCCACGGAGCTGAGCAGCAGGCGGAGGAAGAGGAAGAAGTGGGAGAAGGCAGCAGCACGGAGAGCAGCCGCGATGCGGTGAGGCACCCGGAGGGCGAGAGCCAAGGGGGGACCCAGAGAGACAGACCCAAACGGGTGACAGGGGCACAGAGAGACAGGTATAGGAAGACCAGATAGAGACCCAGAGACAGGGAGACTGAGAGACAAAGACCCCAAAGAGTTAGAGACACTGAAAGACCAGAGACAGAGACTCAGAGAGATGGGGATAGAGACACAGACAGAAACTCAAAAACAAAAAGATGCTCAGAGAAACAGAAATAGAGACACAGAAACCTTGAGAGAGGGAGATACTCCGAGGGAGAAAGCGAAATAGCGATTCAGAGACGGAAGACAGATACTGGGTCAGGAAGATGAAGCCCAGAGAAAAGGGGGAAAGACTCAAGGAGACCCGGGGGGAGAGAAAGAGATGCAGGACCTTCGAAGAAGTGACGCCAAGAGAATGGGAACTGGATAATGGAAAAGAAACACCATCCTTGTGTCGGCTCTGTGCCCCCTCCCCGGACTGCGAGCCCCTGGGCCACCCCACGGGGCCGAGCGGTCCCCGGACCTGCACCTTCCCCTCCTTGAATAAAAGAACTTGGTGGTAGAGTTAAACGCCGACTCAGACCCCCTGAGGGGATGTTTGGGATGGAGGACAGACCTATTTAGTGACTGCAGGGGGCGAGTCCTCCCCAATTGACCACGCCCTCTTCAACCGCAGGTGGAGGCTTCGCCTTCCGTTCAGATCCCGGCCACGCCACCCGCAGCCTCTCAGGCTGGGGAAGGGGTGCGAGGGGCGGCGCGGCGGCTTCAAGCCCAGCAGTTGGAGGCACTGACTCGCGTGGCTTTGATGGAGCAACGAGTGAAGGAGCTACAGCGTCAGAGGAAGGAACTGAGGATCCAGGTGAGGCTGCAGACCTCTTGGGAATTCTGGCCCCAACTCTTGGGGAACCCCCGCAAGGCCAGACTCCCAGTCCTTTCCAACTGCGGGAGCCCAGCTCCATCCTCTCTCCGAATCCAGGAGTTCAGATTCACAGGTCCCTCGTTCAGACCCAAGCGCCCGAGCCCCCAGCCCCCTCCTACTCAGACCCAGGCCTCTGGGTCCCAGTCCTTGTATTCTCTCCGCAGATGGAGGTGGAGGTGACCCTGCTTTGGGGTGAGCTGGCTGGGGAGCGAGTGGCCGTCTGGCGGGAGGAGGAGCAGCTCTGGGAGCTGCTGGGGCAGCAGGTGGACTCAGAAAAGGGCGGCCGAGAGCAGCACGAACAGGTCTGTTTGCCCTGCTGGGTCCTCCTCCTTTGTTTTCTTCCTTGTTGGACAGACATTCCTTGAGGTGCTTCTGGGCCCTGGGCCCTGAGGTTATCCCCATTCCCCAAACGGGGATCCTTGGGCTGGGGGCAGGGCGGGGGGAGTGGGCCTATGCCTCTTCCTGTTTCCCTCCTCCCTCCTTGGCCATGACTTTGGGGCCTGACTCACTGGTTCATCTTCCTTTGCCCCATCTCTCTTCGCTCTTTAAATGTCATATTGTGAAAGACATCAAACCAACAAAAACAGAGCAGTCAGACGGGCTGCCAGGTGGCGTGCTCCCCCGCTTCAGCTCCATTCCTGTTTCCTATCCCCCAATTGGCTTCCCTGTCCCTAGTTTTAAATTTATTTATTTATTTATTTATGGCTGTGTTAGGTCTTCGTTTCTGTGCGAGGGCTTTTCTCCAGTTGTGGCAAGCGGGGGCCACTCCTCATCGCGGTGCGCGGGCCTCTCCCTGTCGCGGCCTCTCTTGTTGCGGAGCACAGGCTCCAGACGCGCAGGCTCAGTAATTGTGGCTCACGGGCCCAGTTGCTCCGCGGCATGTGGGATCTTCCCAGACCAGGGCTCGAACCCGTGTCCCCTGCATTAGCAGGCAGATTCTCAACCACTGCGCCACCAGGGAAGCCCCTTGTCCCTAGTTTTGAAAGCCAATCCCAGACATCATATTGCCTGTAAATGCTTTAGTTCTTATAGATAAGAGCTCCTTTTAAAAAACATCATCCCTATATCATTATCACACCTGAAGAATTAGTAAGTTCTTAATACCGTCTCATTTCCAGTCAGTTTTCATAGGTCCTAGATTGTCTCAAAAACAGTTAACAGTTGGCTGTTTGAATCCGGTCCCCCAAAGGCCAGTATATTGTAGTTGGTGAAATGCCTTGTGTGTGTCGTTTCACCTCTAATGGTCCCTGCCTACTGTACTATTTGTTGGAGAAACCAAGTCTTCTGTTCCATGGTCAGCGTGTGACCGGTTGCATGCCTGGGGTGTCCTTGATCTCATTTCTCTTCCTGGAAGCAGGTGGTTGGTTAGATGTAGAGGCTGGGTCAGATTCAGATGTAGAGGCTGGGTCAGATTCAGATGTGCTGTAGTGCTTCCTGTGTGCTGGGTCAGGGGGACATTGTCTCTGGTCCTCCAGACCTCAGTGAGGTCACTCTGATCCCTTCGTAATAGTTATTTACCTAAAGGCTTTAACATCCATTGGTGGTCATTGCTTGGACCAGTTGGCACTATAGGTTGGAAAATGGTAACTTTGTAATTCTATCAAACTCTCTCTTTGCCGTTTATTGGAATACTGGAATTTCCTGGGGCTGGGTCCTGAGTCTTCATTTACTTCAAAGAGCCTATATTTCTCCCAGCCCTGATTTCTCTCTCAAAATGTAGACCTACGTGTCCCGCTTCCTAGGATACTGGTTCCTAGATGCTCCTTCCTCCCCCCAGGACCTGGGATTCCAGACCTCAACCCCTCCTCCCTCTAACCCAGGAGTCCAGGCCCCCAGCCCCTCCTCCCTCTAACCCAGGAGTCCAGGCCCCCAGCCCCTCCTCCCTCCGACCCAGGAGTCCAGGCCCCCAGCCCCTCCTCCCTCCGACCCAGGAGTCCAGGCCCCCAGCCCCTCCTCCCTCTAACCCAGGAGTCCAGGCCCCCAGCCCCTCCTCCCTCCGACCCAGGAGTCCAGGCCCCCAGCCCCTCCTCCCTCCGACCCAGGAGTCCAGGCCCCCAGCCCCTCCTCCCTCTAACCCAGGAGTCCAGGCCCCCAGCCCCTCCTCCCTCCGACCCAGGAGTCCAGGCCCCCAGCCCCTCTTCCCTCCGACCCAGGAGTCCAGGCCCCCAGCCCCTCCTCCCTCCGACCCAGGAGTCCAGGCCCCCAGCCCCTCCTCCCTCAGCCCCAGGATCCAGACCCCCGGCTCCTCCTCCCTCAGACCCAGGATCCAGGCCACCGGCCCCTCCTCCCTCCAACCCAGGAGTCCAGGCCCCCAGCCCCTCCTCCCTCCAACCCAGGAGTCCAGGCCCCCAGCCCCTCCTCCCTCCAACCCAGGAGTCCAGGCGCCCAGCCCCTCCTCCCTCAGACTTAGGAGTCTGGCCCCTTCTCATTCACCTTATCCAAAGCTGACCTCAGCAACTCCCTTTTCCACACTGTCCCTGTCTCACTGTCCCTTTGGCCACCAGGTCAGAGTCCTGAGTCTCGCTCTGCGTGCCTCCTTATCTCTCACCCCAAGCCTGTCAGTCACCGTGTCCTATTCTTTGTGCTCCCTGAACCTCTCTTTCTAGTCTGTCTCCTTTACATCTGCACTGCTCAGACCTCACCTCACTCTTATTGTTTGGAGGACTCATGAAGGAGCTGGTCTCAAGCCCCCAAGCCCATCTCCCAGAGGGATGATTCCACACCTAGATCCTTTCAATCCTTCCATGGCTCCCCATTGCCCCAGGATAAGGGCTCCTCAGCCTGGTGGGCCAAACCGAATGTGAGCTGCACCTTGCCTGCCTTTCCACTGTCATCTCCCACCTGTGCTCCCCATCTCTTCCCTCTACCCCACCTTCTCCCTTCTTTTTTTTTTTTTTTTAATTTATTAATTTATTTATTTATATTTTTGGCTGTGTTGGGTCTTTGTTTCTGTGTGAGGGCTTCCTCTAGTTGCGGCAAGCGGGGGCCACTCTTCATCGCGGTGCGCGGGCCTCTCACTATCGCGGCCTTTCATTGTGGAGCACAGGCTCCAGACGCGCAGGCTCAGCAATTGTGGCTCACGGGCCTAGTTGCTCCGCGGCATGTGGGATCTTCCCAGACCAGGGCTCGAACCCGTGTCCCCTGCATTGGCAGGCAGATTCTCAACCACTGCGCCACCAGGGAAGCCCCACCTTCTCCCTTCTTGACCAGAGTTTGTCCCTACACTTCCTGTACTTTTCAACTTCCATTCATTTGCTCCATGCTGTTCCCCTCTATCCAAAATGCCCTTCCAGCCCCCTCTATCTCCACCGGTCTAAATACTCCCTGTTTTGTTTTGTTTTTTTCCGGCCACGCCACGCAGCGTGTGGGATTTTAATTCCCTGACCAGGGGTCGAACCCATGCCCCCTGCAATGAAGCATGGGGCCCTAACCACTGAACCACCAGGGAATTCCCAAATACTCCCTGTTTTTTTGAGGCTCACCTTAAAATCCTCACATCCAGGAAGCCTAGGATTACCCCAGTAGAAATTGCTCCCCGCGTTCTGGGTTCCCATTGTCTCTGTGTTTCACTGCCCTGATTGTCCCAGACTGTAACTGGCTGTGTCCCTTGATGGAGCCCAGGGCCCAGGTCGAACCCCCTTCTGGGTCCCCAGTATCAATCACCCAGCCTGGATATGTTTTGCATTCATTCCCTCATTCATTTTTTTTTAACTTATTTACTTGAAATATAGTTGATTTACAATGTTGTGTTAATTTCTGCTGTACAGCAAAATGATTCAGTTATACGTATATATATATATTCTTTATCATATTCTTTTCCATTATGGTTTATCACAGTATACTGAATATAGTTCTTATTGCTATATAGTAGGACCTTGTTGTTTATCGATTCTGTATATAATAGTTTGCATCTGCTAACTCCAACTCCCAATCTACCCCTCCCCCATCTCCAACCCTGGCAACCACAAGTCTGTTCTCTATGTCCGTGAGTCTGTTTCTGTTTCGTAGATTAGTTCATTTGTGTCATATTTTAGATTCCACATATAAGTGATATCATATGGTATTTGTCTTTCTCTTTCTGACTTACTTCACTTAGTATGATAATCTCTAGTTCCATCGTGTTGCTGCAAATGGTGTTATTTCATTTTTTTAATGACTGAGTAATATTCCATTGTGTATGTATACACCACATCTTCTTTATCCATTCATCTGTCCCCTCATTCATTTCTTAAACAGCTGTTTACTTGACACCTGCCCTGGGTGGGCCTGTGTAAGTGTGAACTAGACAGACAGGGTCCCTGCCCTCATGGAGCCAACACCCCAGACAGGGAGGGATTTGAGATCTGGCTGGCCTGGCCCCGGCTGGCCTCTGTTTCCCTCCCTGTGCTCAGGCTGAGGCCAAGAGCCTGGTTGTTCATTCAGGCACAGAGGCACCTGAGCCAAGAGCGGGATCGTGTGGAGGGTCTTCGCCAGAGACTCCGGGAGGCCCAGGGGCAGCTCGACTTGCAGCCGGAAGACCAGCGTGAGCGGCTTCTGCAGGGAGTGCAGGAGGTGAGGGTCTGCTGGACCCACTCAGGGACCCGGTGTCCAGGCCACTCAGGACCCAGACATCCAGGCCCTCAGTCCTCTGCTTCCCCACCCATCTAGTAGCTCGGGATCCTCAGCCCCCTCCTCCCTCATTGCCCAGGATTCCTGGCCCCAGCCCACTACCCTCCTGGTTCCTAGGGGTCCAGGCCTCCAGCCTTTTTGTGTTTCCCCCACAGATGAGGGAACAGCTGGATGTGGCCCAGCATGCCTACGAGGACCTGGAATTCCAGCAGCTGGAACGAGAGAGCCAGCGAGAGGAGGAGGACTGGGACAGTCCCAGGGCCCGTGCACTGGACCCCAAGGTCCAGGAACTCCAGGCCAGCGTGGTGCAGCACAGGGTGAGTCGGGCTGGGCTAGCCCTGCCTCCCTCGCCATTGCCCCCTGTCTCCTCTGCTCCCTTCTTTGTCCTCGTGTCTCCCCTGTGTCATGTACTTCAAAATAGTAATGGCAGTTGCTGACATTTATTGAGCATCTACCATGTGCTGGGCACGGTCCTAAATGTGTCACGAGTATTGAGTCATTGAATCCTTACAACGATCCTGGGAGACACGTCTTAATATTTTTTCCCATTTTATAAGTGAAGAAACTCAAGGTCAAGGTGCTCAAGTAATCTTTTCCAAGGTCGCTTAGTTCATAAAGGACAGAGCTGGGATCTGAACCCACTAGGTCTTCGCCACTGGGCTCCCTGCCTCTCAAGCCCTCATCCCAAATGATGCTTCCACTAGTCCTTTCTGGGGGCTTCACATTCAAGGGTCTGACAAGTCCCACTGGAAAAAGCAACATTTTGACTGTATTTAATACAAAGGTTCCCAGGGTTTTGGATTAGAAAGTTCTAATGTGGGTCTCCTTTCCCCGCCTCTATTTCTGGATCTTTTTCCTGTCACTGTCTCTTTTTCCATTTCTGTCTCACGGCTTCTGTCTGTTTCTGTTCTGTTTCTGTCTTGTCTCTGCATCTCTTGTCTTTTGGGGTCTGTCTTGGTTCTTCTTTTCTGTATCTCTTCTGGTTTGTCTCTGTCTTTCCCTTTCTTTCTCTCTCTGTTCTTGGCAACGGTGACTTTCTCTGGGTCTCTGTCTTCCTCGGTCTCTGGATTTTGGATCCTCCATCCCTCCAACTCACTTCAAGTCTCTTCTGGACCCCCCAAAGGGGAGGAGGGCACCACGGAGGTTAACTCTAAGTCCCCCACCCCCTCCCAGGCACCCAAATGCCAGGGTCTCTGTTATGGGGTGGAGCAAACCCCAAGCTCTCAAGGAGGACCTGATTCTGTGGGAACCAGCCCGGGGACCCTGGGGCAGCTGAGTAACCAGGGCCCTGGGGGGTGCCCTGTAGCGCCGGATCCAGGTCTTGGAGGAGCAGCTCAAGTCACTGGGGAAGCAGATGGCAGCTGAGAGCTGGGGGCTGAGCCAGAAGAAGGAGGAGGCCCTTCAGGCCCTGACCCAGGTAAGTTCACCCCAGGCACCTGTCCTACTTTCCCCACTTCTCCCTAGGGCAACCCATTGCCTCCCTGCACCCCAGAGGTCTCCTGGCATCAGGGAGAGCTGCTGGGATGGCCCTTTCCGACCCTGAGGTGTGGCAGCCATTGATGTCTTGCTCTCCCCTAGGAACGGAGCGGACTGCTCAAGCTCAATTGCCTTCAGGGAACCCCTGGCGGGGACTTCTCTGAGCCAGGCCAGGCCCTCACCAACGTATGGGGATTTCATGCGCCTGTCAGCCCCCTCCTCCCTCAGACCCGGGAGTCCAGGCCCCCTGCCCCCTTCTCCCTTGGGATCCACGATTCTCAACCCCTAATCCCTTTTCCCCCTGGGACCCAGGAGGTCCAGCCTCCAGGTCCTCCTCCTCAGGGAATCAGCCATCTCTGCCTATAGTCCTCCCTCACTGAGACCACATTTCAGCTCTCTTGGGACCTTGAGCCTTTGTTTTTCCATCCAAGAAATGGGCTGGCTCTGGAGGCATGGGCCAGAGCATCCTTCCAGCGGCCAGCCACCCCACCTGTTCTCCTGCAGCTCCTGTTCACCCAGAAGACAGACCGCCAGTTGCTGGTTCTCCAGGACCCCACTGCCCACGCTGCCGCCGCCACCTCTTCCTGCCTCTTCTCCGTTCACGGCTCCCTCCAGGTACCCCCCCAATGCCTCGTCACCCTGGGTCTCGCTGGTAACTGTGGCTTTCTCTGCGGTGGGCCCGGGGAAAGAGAAGGCTGATCAAGTGGTATTAATGTTTATCAGCCTCCAGCTTTATTATTCGTTTTCTTTCTTCTGCCTAACACCCCACCCCTCCCCTGGAGAAGTGGGACTGTGCCTACCCAGGTGTAAATTTTAAAAGCCACCCAACAGGGCATATTGATAAGAAGGTCTCCTCTCCCCACCCCACTGGCCCCTGGCTCCCTCCCCAAAAGCAGAGCAGCTAGTTGTTTCTTGAATATCCTTTCTTCCAGATCGTCTTAAAGCCGGGGATCCCAGCTTATTAATGGGTTAAAACATTTATTGAGTATGTTGCTACCAACTTATTTTTTTTATATTTATTTATTTATTTATTTATTTTGGCTGCGCCGGGTGTTAGTTGCGGTCCGCGGGATCTTTGTTGCAGAATGTGGGATCTTTTTTAGTTGCGGCATGCGGGATCTAGTTCCCCGACCAGGGATGGAACCCAGGGATGGAACCTGGGCCCCCAGCATTGGGAGTGTGGAGTGTCACCCACTGGACCACCAAGGAAGTCCAGCTACCAACTTTTAAAATGAAATAGAGTAGACAGTGGCAGAGTGCTGCGTGTGAGGTAGGGGTGAATAGTCAATGAAAAGAGTTTTGTTTCAGTCGTGTGGATAGGGGATCAGCGCTTAGAAATTGGGAGCTCTTGTTCTATCATGTAAATGTTTTTTTCAGAAACATGTCTATTAGCTACTAGTTGGCTTTAATTTTCTAGCTTAAGACTCTGTCGTGGAGACTGTTTTCCACTGATACATTTAGAGCTGCCGCTTCCTTTTCAATGGCTCTGTAATAATGATATAAACAATAACAACCATAATGACAGTTAACATTTGTGGAGTCTTCATAGCGTGCCAGGCACTGTTTTAAATGCCTCACGTGGATTCACTCATTTAGTCTTTGCAACAACGCTACAAGTTGGGTTCTTCTTTCCATTTTATAGATGAAGAGACTGAGGCAGAAAGGGGAAGTTTCTTAACCAGCTAGTATGTGGCAGAGCTGGGATTCGAACCCAGGCCCTCTGTTTTCAGAGCCTATGCTCTGAACCACTCTGAGCTTCTGTGTGGCACACAGTTCTACGTGGAGGCACTGAGCCAGCCCTCCCTCTGAGGATAGTGATTGGAGTTTTTTTGCAGTTTAAGCAATGCTGTTACGAACATCCATGTATGTGTGTCTTTGTACCCACAATAATAATAACAAATTAATATCAATTATTATCTAATTAATTATATTGTCTGTTATCATATTTAATTGTTTATATTGTCTAATATAATATGCAACATTATCTTATTAATTAATATGGACAATATTCATATTAATATTAATTTTAAGAGCTTAATGTAGGCCAGGGCCTGCTCAAAGCCGCCTTATGCCTTCGAGCCACATGAAATTGCTATTATTTGGAGGTGAGAAACAGTCAAATACTGACAGTTTGAAGTGCTTCAACCTAATATATATTATATTATAGTATACTAATATATCATATATTATTGTTTCATGGATATACAATTCAATAATATGTATTACATATTCATGAAATTTTATGTATATATAATTTTATTTTTTGCTCAGAAGAACCTGCAGAAGGAGGTCCTATTATTATCTGGGTAAAGGGTTAGCAGAGCTTTTGTAACTTTCTAGCTGGAAGCTTGATAAAGGTGGATTGTCAGCTGTGTTGCCAGGCAACGTGACTTAGGGTAAATATGACCCTTATAAGTAAATCGCATATCTATAAATACTTGGTGGGAAGCTGGGTCCATTCCTATAGAGGTGTTACCTGAGTCATTGGCTCCTGTGTACACGAAACTTCTAAGGCCAGGTGGGCCCTATACCCACCGGCATGGATCCCATACCCACCTTGCACCTGGGTGTCACCTGGGGGCCAGACACTGACCCCTGGACACTGGTGGCCGTGCTGGGCACTCTTTTGTGTGCTTTGCATGAGGTCACTCGTTGAATCCTTGCATCAGCCATGGCAGGGCAGCGGGACGTTGCTCACTTTACAGAGGGGGAATCTCCCTGAGAAGAGCCGTGATTTACCAAAGTCACACACCCAGCTAAGCAGCAGAGCTAGGTTTGAAGCCAGGCTGCCTGTTTCCACAGCCTGTGCCTTTCGGGAGATGAGGATTTCTCAGGGATCCTTCAGAACCTAAGTGGGCGACTGGTTAGCACCAGCTCAGAGGGAGCAACCGGGGACCTCGGGATACACGAGGAGCCCAGGGAGTGTTTATTTACTCAGCCAGATAAACAGTAAACAAGTGGGTAAATGAATGCAGGGATTAACAAATGACTCCTCCTTGCCCCTTCCTCTCTCTCCCTCCAAGTCCTAGTAAATCCTTCTCAAATTCTACACCTTCTTGCCAGGATCATGTGATGACTAAGAGTACCGACTCTGCTTGGGTGCCAGTACCTGTTCTGCCACTTCCTAGCTGGCTGACCTTAGATACAGCTCTGTGCCTCAATTTACTTAGCTGCAAAATGGGAATAATAACAGCATTCATTGGTTAATGTATTAAAACTCTTAGTGTGATGCCTGGCACATAACAGGTGCTCAGTAAATGTGGGCACCTGTTACTCTGATTAGAGTTATATTGATTGGTATTATTATAATTATTATCATTCTTATTCCACCCACTTCCACCCTCATCTCTGGTTTTAGTGACCCTATACCAATCTCCTCACTGATTTTCTCTATTTTAGTTTTTGTCTCCCAATAATTTATTCTGCAAACAACAGCCAGAGTGATCTTCATCCCTCCTACTTCAGCTCTTCCCACCAAAAGCCTTCCATGATTCCCCCAGTCTCCTCACCGTGGCCCACAAGTCCCTGTGTGGTCTGACCCCTGCCCACCTCTCACCATCCCCCTCCCTGTACTGACTGCTCAGCTGCAGGAGCACTGACCCACCAGCACTCCATACTTGTTCCTCCCTCAGGGCCTTTGCACTTGCTGATCCTGCCACCTGGAACACCCTTCCCCTCAGTCTCCCCTGGCCAACTCTTTTTTTTTTGGCCCTGCCACAGGGCTTGTGGGATCTTAGTTCCCTGACCAGGGTTCGAACCCAGGCCCTCGGCAATGAAAGCCCGGAATCCTAACCACTGGACTGCCAGGGAATTTCCCCTGGCCAGCTCTTATCTTTTGGGACTTAGGTTCAGTGTTCAGAAGGCTGTTCCTGGTCTTCCAGTTGGAAGGTGATCCTTTTTGTTTTTTTAACGTCTTTATTGGAGTATAATTGCTTTACAATGGTGTGTTAGTTTCTGCTTTATGTGATCCTTTTTTATATCACCCTTTTATAACACACTCTTTACTCACAGCAATTTCTGATGATACACTTATTTGTACAATGGCTCATTCAGTTCCTACAATGTCAGCGCCATGGAGACAAGGCTTGGGTCTCTCTTACCCGCCTTTTCCCTCAGTGCCAACAATCTAAGGTCTCTCAGCTGGGGAGTGCTGGGAATATCAGTTGAAGGAAGGAAAGAGTGAAGAACCACAGGAACTTGGGACTCGGTTTCCTCTTTGTGCAGCAGAGCGAAACTTTCCCGACTCCCAGGGCTTTTATAAGCTTAAATGGGTCTGCCGAGTGCCAGGTACACTGTTAGGCACTTGATAAATATTGGTCACTATTCTAAAAAACATTTTAAAATAATACGAATCTAGAAAATCACATCCAGGGGGTCCCTGGAGGTCCAGTGGTTAGGACTCCGAGCTTCTACTGGAGGGGAACTGAGATCCCACGTGCCGGGTGGTGCAGCCAAAAAAAAAAAAAGAGGGACTTGCCTTCATTAATTATTTGGTTATCCAGGGATATGGTTTTTGTAAGAAATGCAGGGAAAACGCTTGATGGTTTCACTTCATTATCCTGTCTTCAGAATAAAGGGTTGGTTCTCCTGCATCCTCCAAGGTGACCAATTCAATTTTTCTTTTAGTATTATTAATGACTTGTGGATTACATTTATTTGAGCAGTGAGTACCCCTACTGGTGTTCAAATTATGCAACTTATTTATTTTTATTATCCAGGCAGAGTTTTTGCTGTTTTTTTCTTTAAGAAGTGATTTCAGTTTTCTGTCTTTATTACTTTCAAATAATTTTGTTTTCATTTTTTTGGTAGTTTTTTTATTTTGAAATGATTTAAGACTTACAGAAATTGCAGGAATAGTAGAAAGAATTCCTGCATACCTGTCACCCAGATTCTGTGATTAACATTTTACCACATTTGACATTTGCTTTATTATTCTCTCTCTGTACACACCCACCCACATACACACACACAGTTTATTCTTCTTTTCTGAAGCATGATTCCCCTTTACCCCTAAATACTTCTACTTTTATTACCTAAGGTCAAGGCCATTCTCGTACATAACAACAGTACAGCAATCACATTCAGGAAGCTACCATTGAGACAATATTATTCAAGTTCACAGATGTGATTCGTATTTTTGCCAGTTGTCCCACAAATGTGTTTTTTTTTTTTAAGCAAAAAACAAAAAAAGAAAAAAAAAACTTTTTTCTGATCTAGGAACACAGGTTGCATTTGGTTATCATGTTTATTATTATTATTTTTTAAACGAATATTCCTTTTGTTCCAAGTCCAAAGGTCATGGGAGGATATTCAGAGAAAAGACCTTTCCCACCATTGTTTTCATCCACAGGGTTCACCTCCAGGGGTGGCCAGGGTTATTAGTGTCTCCCGTCTTCCCAGAGATACTCTGTATTTAAACAGTCATGTATATACTTTCCCCCTCTTTTTATGGGTAGGTGGTATTCTCTTTGCACTGTTCCGTACTTGCTTTTATCTTGGATGTTATTTTCTGTCTGATATAAACAGCATTCTCCGCCTTTTTATACGCTTTGGGGTTTTCCTCCAAGCGGATGATCCCTGGTTTATCCCTGCCTCCTTTTGATGGGCACTTAGGTGGTCCCCAGGCATCTGTGGGGATTAACCTTGAAATCGGGTCATTTTGCATATGTCTGAGTGTCTCCACAGATATAGTCCTAGAAGTGGAATTGGGGCTCAAAGTTACCTATGCATTTGTTATTTTGATTTTCTTTTCTGTTTTTGTTTGTTTGTTTTTCTTTTTCTTTTTTTTTCATTGACTTTTAAAAAAGAGCCAAACTGGCCTCCATAAAGGTTGTTCCAATAAAACGGCCCCCAGCATTGTGGGAGCGCACCTGGATTTCGCACACTCCCACCAACACAGCGGGCTTTTGGGGTTTTTTTTAACAGTTTTATCAAGATATATAGTTCACCTATGCTACAATTCACCCGTTTAAAGCGTACAATTCAGGGGTTTTTAGTATAGTCACCGAGTTGTGCGACCATCACCACAATCAATTTGAGACCATATTCATTATCCCTAAAGAAACCTCATACCCTTTAGCCATCACCCCTCAATTCCCCTCTCCTCCCAGTCCCTGGAAACCGCTAACCCACTTCCTGTCTCCCTGGATTGGCCCATTCTGGATGTTACACTGTGTGGTCCTTTGTGACTGGCTGCTTTCACTCAGCATCACGTTTACAGTGGCTTTTTGATCTGTGCCAGTGAGATGGTGCTTTTACTTGGCGCTTCTCCAGCTTCATGGTGGAGGCTGAGCATCTTTCCCTGTGTGCGTGGGCTTTGTGTGTTTTCAGGGCTCCATTGGCCTCCAGAGGACTGGAAGCCTGCCCCGGAAGAGGGGAGAGAGAGTGAGCCAGAGGGGATCCCCCCGGCCTCTGTCCTTCTTTTGTACTGGTGAGTACGTACCCCTTCCCCGCGTATGCTCTTCCCCATTAACCACCCTCCTGCAGCACAGGATGGAGGAACCTGGGTGCCTCTGCTGGGGGAGAGGTGGAGGGGTTTAGACAAGGGAGCATCCCAGCCCCCCAGCCCTTCTCCCCACAGGAGCCCTGGAGGCCTCGGCCCTCCCGCCAGCAGCCGGAGACTCCGGGAGACACCCCCTCTATCAGCTGCTGAACTGTGGCCCCAGAAATATGTGAGACATCAGGGAGAAGGTGGGGAGATGGGGGGAAGAGGCCGGGCTGCTGTAACCTTCCCGGTCTCTGTTCTCTGCTCCCAGTTGTGGGGCCCTCCACCCAGACATCGCCCGCATGGAACAGCTCCTGCAGCAGGCTGTGGCAGAGAGGGAGCGGCTGCTCCAGGCCAGGGTGAGACGGCAGCCCCTCCCTCCCCCCTCAGCCCCAGGATCCAGACCCCCGGCCCCTCCCCCCTCAGACCCAGGATCCAGGCCCCCGGCCCCTCCCCCCTCAGACCCAGGATCCAGGCCCCCGGCCCCTCCTCCCTCAGGACCCAGGAACCCAGTACGTGTCCCCTACTTATTATTGGTTAGCATTCTCGTTGATGCTTTCTTTCTGCACTCACAGGAAGGGACCAGAAGGAGCACGGAAGGTGCCTCAGACCCCCCTGTACCTGCCATCATGGTCAGTCCCGCCCCTAACCCTCCCCCACCACTACTCCCCTGGTCTGTCTTGCCACCCTGGCCTCTGCCCTGTCTTATCTCACCCTATCGCCTCCTCCAACGGCACAGGAAAGTATCCTGGGCTTGGCAAGTGGAAGGGGAACTCGAAAGGCCTAGTTCCTGTTCCCATCAGGGCCGTCTGTATCCATGGCGTGTCCTCGGGTGACATGCTCCGTTCTCTGTGCCTGGATTCCCTCTTCTGTAAGTGGGTGCCTGTGTCAGAGAGCAGTTGCTGCAGAATGAGGGTAACCACGTGCTGGGGCTTTTAAATATTATTTGAATTTTTTGTTTTATTTATTTGATTCTTTTTAAAAACTTCTGATTATAGAAATATGCAAGCATATTCAGAGGTAGATTAGATTAATAAACCTCCCTGTACCCACCCACCATGCAGCTCTAGTGATCATCAATATTGAATCTTGTTTTACTTACCAACTTTGTTGTACTGAATCCTCACCTACTTCCCACTCTGCAGTGGAATATTCTAAAGCAAATTCCAGATATTGTACCATTTCATCCATATCTCACTATGTATCTCCAATAGATGTTTTTTTTAACATAACAAAAATTCCACTGTCATAGTTTAAGAGATTATTAATAATTCTGCAACTTCCTGATACATGATCCGTATTCGCATTTCCCTAATTGTCTCCAAAATGTCTTTTTATAGTTGGTTATTTGAATCTGGATCCAAACAAAGCACGCACACTGCATTTAGTTAAAACGTCTTTTAAATCCCTGAGATAGAGTCCTCCCTCCCTGCTTTAAAAAATGCCATTGATTTGTGGGAAAAGTCACTTATCCTGTAGAATTTCTCACACTCTGGATTTAGCTGACAGCTCCTTATTAAAATTTTATTTCTACCTACACTAAGAACATGAATACTTTTTGTTATAACAAACACTTCAGAATTTGGGAAAGTGAAGTTCCCCTCACCTTACCTGCAGAAGTGCAGGTGTTTTCTATCGCGGAGAAGCGTTCAAATCTTTTTTTTTAATACTTTCCTACATACACCGATCAAACCATATTTGGTGAACTTATTTTCCTTGTAATCGAGCACATCATTCCCAACCTGCTTTTGGTTCTCTCAACCATTTGGCCTTTTCTTATTCATTTCAACCCAGTATTTACAGAGGGCCTACTGCGTGGTAGGCCCTGGGTTATATAGCAGTGACCAAAGTGACAATCCCTGCCCTTGGAGAAGCTGGCGTTTAGCAGGGGAGAGAGACAAAAAGCAGCATCAATAAGTAAAATAAGTAGCACGTCAGGTGCTGATAAGAGTTCGGGAATAAAATAAATTGGGAAGGGCAGTGGAGCCTTCTGGGTTGTCACGCATAAGCTCTACCTCATTAAAAATGAAGCACTCCTGCTGTGTACCATCATCATTTATTAAACGGTTCCCTGTTGACTGCATTGGCCCCCCCGCCACCCCCGCCCCCTTACAGCTCAAGCTGCCTTCTTGTGCCCGTGAGCAAGTGTGTCTCTGGGATTCGCACCTGGAAGTGGAATCACCAGGTCGGGGAGCCTGACAGCAGCGAGCTCATCCAGGAAACAGCCCCATGTGGAGGGTGCTGTGATAACCGCCGAGTTTCAGTGTAGGGAAACTGAGGCTCCGAGAGGGGCAGGCGTTCCGCGGAGGTGACACGGGTGGGCAGTGGGGGAGGTGACAGTCCCAAGCCCATCCCTGCTGTCCTGGATTGGGGCCCGGCTCCACCACATCCTACCTGGGTGACCTTGGTGAGTCACTTCCTCTCTAGAAGCCTCAGTTTCCTCGTCTGTCAAATGGGGGCAATAATGGGTTGTTTTGGAGAGGCAACAAGGTGATCACTTGGCACAGTGCCGGCCACAGAGTGGGACCTTCCATACGTGGTGATCGGTAGTGTTACTGTGTGGATTTGGTGAGATGACCCAGTGGGTGCCCTTTTAACCACCCCTTCCCCTCCTGTGCATTCCCCGGCTCCTCCCCATTTCCCCTCCTCCTCATTCTCCCCTGTCTCCGTCCAATGAGTCTCACCTCTGTTTCTCATCCCTTCTTGCTTTGGCCTTGCTTCAGTGTTTTCAGCCCTTGATACTCAAGAGTGTGGTCCATGGCCCAGTAGCTTCGGCGTCCCTGTTCCCCGGGAGCTTGTTAGACGTGCAGAACCTCACCCTCACCCCAGACCCCCCACCCCGGAATGACTGAATCCCAGTCTGCATTTTAACAAAATCCCTAGGGGGTCCCCTTGCATGCTGAAGTCTGAGGCCTCAGTTTGACCACGGGGATCATACCATTCTTTGCAGGGATCATTTGGGAAGAATAAGTATGATCAGGCTGGGCCTTGTAACAGTAGACACTTTGATCACCTTCATTCTTCTCCCCTTTATGGCCTCCTGAGATGACACTCTGCCCGGGGAGTCCTGGCTCGTCAGCTCTGGCTGTGTGACTTGGGCCTAGTGACTTCACCTCTCGGAGTCTTGGTTTCCACATCTGTAAAATGGGGACAATGATGTACTTACCCCTTGAAGAGCGTTTGAGAGGACACAGAGATTATACCTATAAAGTGTTTTTTTTAGCACGGTTAATAATCACTAATTTCATCACAACAAGAATAATAACAACAATAATAATAATAATGGAAACGGTGCTCTCATTTATCGATCACTCACTATCTGGTCCCTGTTTTACAGAGACAGTAGATGAGGGTCCCACCGCAGTCCATCACTTCTCTAACACGTCTCTGGTGTTTCAGGGTAAGCGCTAGGGTCAGGAAGACCTGAGTTTGCCACCCAGCTCTGCCACTTAGAAGCTCTGTGTGACCTCGGGTGGATTATTTTCTCTCTCTGTACTTCAGTGTGTTCATCTGAAAAATGGGGCTCATAGTAGCCCTGACCCAAGGGTGGCTGTGGGGAGTCAAGGAGTGGATGCTGGTAAAGCCCTGGGCAGAGTGTCAGTTAATCAGTTTAGTTGTTGGAAATATCATCTTGATCGTCATTGTTAATGAAAGGCTGTGCCGGGCCTTACACTTGAGCTACTCTGACCGGCTCCCCTTGGGGGCGGGCGTCCAGGCTGCAGGACCCGCCCCCCTTCCCACCATGAAGTCACTGCCCCCTTCTCTTGCTTTCCCAGGCCCCGCCCACAGCCCCATCCCGCCCTCCTGGTCCTCGGGTCTTGGATCTCCGGCAACACCTGGAGCGCTGGGGCCACAACCCGGAAAGCTGCCCGCACATACGGGTGTCCGGGGGCTACTGCCGCGGACCCCTGGTGAAGATGGGAGGCCGCATCAAGACCTGGAGGAAGCGGTGGTTCTGCTTTGACCGCCAGGCCCGCCGCCTGGCCTACTACACAGGTAAGCCCAGCCTGGCTGCCTTGGGCCCCAGGACCCTGGAAGAAACCACAACAGACTTTCACCCCAGAAACCTAGGGGTCCCACCCTCAGCCCCCTTCTCTCTTAGGCCCACGAGTCTGGATCCCCAGCCCCTTTCCCCTTTAGTGACCCAGCCCTCCTCAGTAACATGGGTAACACTTTTGTACCACTCTGGCTCCCCAGACCCCATTTTCCTAAGATACCCTAGAGGAGCATTGTCAGTGCCCAGCCCCCAAATCTAGGGTTCCAGGCCCCTCCTCCTTCCTCCCTAGGAGAATCAATGATGCTGAATCTCTCCTTGAGTCCCTGCCCTTCTCAGGGGCCAAGGCACTAGGGGACCTAGGATTCCAGCTCCCCAGACCTCATTCTCCGGTCTTGTCCAGTCACCACACCAGTCTCCCACCTAGTCTCCCGTCAACATGCACTCACCTCCCAACCACAGTACTTTAGGGACCTACAGACTCTGTCACCATGTTCCTCACCCCAACCCCAGTCTCGGGACTTGGGCCCAGTGACTCCCCTGCTCCCCCCACCATACACACCTCTCACTGGCTCTGTTTCTCCCTCACCTCCCTCCATCAGACAAAGAAGAGACCAAGCTCAAAGGCGTCATCTACTTCCAGGCCATTGAGGAAGTCTACTACGACCACTTACGCTGTGCCTTCAAGGTGAAGCCCCTGCTTGGTGCTGCTCTGCCCTCCTGGTTGGAGCCCCGGCTGTCAAGCCTGATCTTATCCCTGGGAAAGGCCACCCACAGCCCCTACTCTATCCAGCACAGGAAACCAACAGATCATTTCACTTCAGGGACCAAAAATTAAGAGCTCAGTCTCTGGCTCTCAGCCCACTGATATTTTTCTTGGAACAAAAGTTTTAGAGCAGAAATTTGGCAAACGCAGATGCCAAGTTGAGAATAAATGTCTGAATTGGGCAGGGTGAGGACTGAGGCAGCCTGGGAGCATCTAAAGGAGACGATCACTCGTTAGCATCTGCCCATCACTGCCAAATGGTGATGGGCCCCATGGTGTCATATCATATTTATTTTTCCCCAGAGAACGCAGGAATTGGAACTTTTATAAAAATAAAAGTGCAGTGCCAGGAGAGCCTCCCATGAAGCCTCTTAGATAGCCTCAACCACCAGAGGGCAGACAGCAGAAGCAAGAAAAACTACAATCCTGCAGCCTGTGGACCAAAAACCACAGTTACAGAAAGATAGAGAAGATGAAAAGGCAGAGGGCTATGTACCAGATGAAGGAACAAGAAAAAACCCCAGAAAAACAACTAAATGAAGTGGAGATAGGCAACCTTCCAGAAAAAGAATTCAGAATAATGATAGTGAAGATGATCCAGGACCTCGGAATAAGAATGGAGGCAAAGATTGAGAAGATGCAAGAAATGATTAACAAAGACCTAGAAGAATTAAAGAACAAACAAACAGAGATGACCAATACAATAAGTGAAATGAAAACTACACTAGAAGGAATCAATAGCAGAATAACTGAGGCAGAAGAATGGATGAGTGACCTGGAAGACAGAATGGTGGAATTCACTGCTGCGGAACAGACTAAAGAAAAAAGAATGAAAAGATATGAAGACAGCCTAAGAGACCTCTGGGACAACATTAAACACAACAACATTCGCATTATAGGGGTCCCAGAAGGAGAAGAGAGAGAGAAAGGACCAGAGAAAATATTTGAAGAGATTATAGTCGAAAATTTCCCTAACATGGGAAAGGAAATAGCCACCCAAGTCCAGGAAGCACAGAGAGTCCCATACAGAATAAACCCAAGGAGAAACACGCCGAGACACATAGTAATCAAAGTGGCAAAAATTAAAGACAAAGAAAAATTATTGAAAGCAGCCAGGGAAAAACGACAAATAACATACAAGGGAACTCCCATAAGGTTAACAGCTGATTTCTCAGCAGAAACTCTGCAAGCCAGAAGGGAGTGGCATGATATACTTAAAGTGGTGAAAGGGAAGAACCTACAACCAAGATTACTCTACCCAGCAAGGATCTCATTTAGATTTGATGGAGAAATCAAAAGCTTTACAGACAAGCAAAAGCTAAGAGAATTCAGCACCACCAAACCAGCTCTACAACAAATGCTAAAGGAACTTCTCTAAGTGGGAAACACAAGAGAAGAAAAGGACCTACAAAAACAAACCCAAAACAATTAAGAAAATGGTCATAGGAACATACATATCGATAATTACCTTAAACGTGAATGGATTAAATGCCCCAACCAAAAGACGTAGACTGGCTGAATGGATACAAAAACAAGACCCATATATATGCTGTCTACAAGAGACCCACTTTAGACCTAGGGACACATACAGACTGAAAGTGAGGGGATGGAAAAAGATATTCCATGCAAATGGAAATCAAAAGAAAGCTGGAGTAGCTATACTCATATCAGATAAAATAGACTTTAAAATAAAGTATGTTAGCAGAGACAAGGAAGGACACTACATAATGATCCAGGGATCAATCCAAGAAGAAGATATAACAATTATAAATATATATGCACCCAACATAGGAGCACCTCAATACATAAGGCAACTGCTAACAGCTATAAAAGAGGAAATCGACAGTAACACAGTAATAGTGGGGGACTTTAACACCTCACTTACACCAATGGACAGATCATCCAAAATGAAAATAAATAAGGAAACAGAAGCTTTAAATGACACAATAGACCAGATAGATTTAATTGATATATATAGGACATTCCATCCAAAAACAGCAGATTACACGTTCTTCTCAAGTGCGCACGGAACATTCTCCAGGATAGATCACATCTTGGGTCACAAATCAAGCCTCAGTAAATTTAAGAAAATTGAAATCATATCAAGCATCTTTTCTGACCACAACGCTATGAGATTAGAAATGAATTACAGGGAAAAAAACGTAAAAAAGACAAACACATGGAGGCTAAACAATACGTTACTAAATAACCAAGAGATCACTGAAGAAATCAAAGAGGAAATCAAAAAATACCTAGAGACAAATGACAATGAAAACACGACGACCCAAAACCTATGGGATGCAGCGAAAGCAGTTCTAAGAGGGAAGTTTATAGCTATACAAGCCTACCTAAAGAAACAAGAAAAATCTCAAGTAAACAATCTAACATTACACCTAAAGAAACTAGAGAAAGAAGAACAAACAAAACCCAAAGTTAGCAGAAGGAAAGAAATCATAAAGATCAGAGCAGAAATAAATGAAATAGAAACAAAGAAAACAATAGCAAAGATCAATAAAACTAAAAGTTGGTTCTTTGAGAAGATAAACAAAATTGATAAGCCATTAGCCAGACTCATCAAGAAAAAGAGGGAGAGGACTCAAATCAATAAAATCAGAAATGAAAAAGGAGAAGTTACAACAGACACCGCAGAAATACAAAGCATCCTAAGAGACTACTACAAGCAACTTTATGCCAATAAAATGGACAACCTGGAAGAAATGGACAAATTCTTAGAAAGGTATAACCTTCCAAGACTGAACCAGGAAGAAACAGAAAATATGAACAGACCAATCACAAGTAATGAAATTGAAACTGTGATTAAAAAACCTTCCAACAAACAAAAGTCCAGGACTAGATGGCTTCACAGGTGAATTCTATCAAACATTTAGAGAAGAGCTAACACCCATCCTTCTCAAACTCTTCCAAACAATTGCAGAGGAAGGAACACTCCCAAACTCATTCTATGAGGCCACCATCACCCTGATACCAAAACCAGACAAAGACACTACAAAAAAAGAAAATTACAGACCAATATCACTGATGAATATAGATGCAAAAATCCTCAACAAAATACTAGCAAACAGAATCCAACAACACATTAAAAGGATCATACACCACGATCAAGTGGGATTTATCCCAGGGATGCAAGGATTCTTCAATATACGCAAATCAATCAATGTGATACACCATATGAACAAATTGAAGAATAAAAACCATATGATCATCTCAGTAGATGCAGAAAAAGCTTTTGACAAAATTCAACACCCATTTCTGATAAAAACTCTCCAGAAAGTGGGCATAGAGGGAACCTACCTCAACATAATAAAGGCCATATATGACAAACCCACAGCAAACATCATTCTCAATGGTGAAAAACTGAAAGCATTTCCTCTAAGATCAGGAATGAGACAAGGATGTCCACTCTCACCACTATTATTCAACATAGTTCTGGAAGTCCTAGCCACGCCAATCAGAGAAGAAAAAGAAATAAAAGGAATACAAATTGGAAAAGAAGAAGTAAAACTGTCACTGTTGGCGGATGACATGATACTATACATAGAGAATCCTAAATCTGCCACCAGAAAACTGCTAGAGCTAATCAATGAATATGGTAAAGTTGCAGGATACAAAATTAATGCACAGAAATCTCTTGCATTCCTATACACTAATGATGAAAAATCTGAAAGAGAAATTAAGGAAACACTCCCATTTACCATTGCAACAAAAAGAATAAAATACCTAGGAATAAACCTACCTAGGGAGACAAAAGACCTGTATGCAGAAAACTATAAGACACTGATGAAAGAAATTAAAGATGATACCAACAGATGGAGAGATATACCATGTTCTTGGATTGGAAGAATCAACATTGTGAAAATGAGTATACTACCCAAAGCAATCTACAGATTCAATGCAATCCCTATCAAATTACCAATGGCATTTTTTACGGAGCTAGAACAAATCATCTTAAAATTTGTATGGAGACACAAAAGACCCCGAATAGCCAAAGCAGTCTTGAGGGAAAAAAATGGAGCTGGAGGAATCAGACTCCCTGACTTCAGACTATACTACAAAGCTACAGTAATCAAGACAATATGGTACTGGCACAAAAACAGAAACATAGATCAATGGAACAAGATAGAAAGCCCAGAGATTAACCCACGCACCTATGGTCAACCAATCTACGACAAAGGAGGCAAAGATATACAATGGAGAAAAGACAGTCTCTTCAGTAAGTGGTGCTGGGAAAACTGGACAGCTACATGTAAAAGAATGAAATTAGAATACTCCCTAACACCATACACAAAAATAAACTCAAAATGGATTAGAGACCTAAATATAAGGCTGGACACTATAAAACTCTTAGAGGAAAACATAGGAAGAACACTCTTTGACATAAATCACAGCAAGATCTTTTTTGATCCACCTCCTAGAGTAATGGAAATAAAAACAAAAATAAACAAGTGGGACCTAATGAAACTTCAAAGCTTTTGCACAGCAAAGGAAACCATAAACAAGACGAAAAGACAACCCTCAGAATGGGAGAAAATATTTGCAAATGAATCAACGGACAAAGGATTAATCTCCAAAATATATAAACAGCTCATTCAGCTCAATATTAAAGAAACAAACACCCCAATCCAAAAATGGGCAGAAGACCTAAATAGACATTTCTCCAAAGAAGACATACAGACGGCCACGAAGCACATGAAAAGATGCTCAACATCACTAATTATTAGAGAAATGCAAATCAAAACTACAATGAGGTATCACCTCCTGTTAGAATGGGCATCATCAGAAAATCTACAAACAACAAATGCTGGAGAGGGTGTGGAGAAAAGGGAACCCTCTTGCACTGTTGGTGGGAATGTAAATTGATACAGCCACTATGGAGAACAATATGGAGGTTCCTTAAAAAACTAAAAATAGAATTACCATATGACCCAGCAATCCCACTACTGGGCATATACCCAGAGAAAACTGTAATTCAAAAAGACACATGCACCCGAATGTTCATTGCAGCACTGTTTACAATAGCCAGGTCATGGAAGCAACCTAAATGCCCATCAACAGACGAATGGATAAAGAAGTTGTGGTACATATATACAATGCAATATTACTCAGCCATTAAAAGGAACGAAATTGAGTCATTTGTTGAGACGTGGATGGATCTAGAGACTGTCATACAGAGTGAAATTTTTGGTCAGTCTGCACTTTGGATGACGGAATGTGCTGGACTTCAGAAGAAGAAAGATGACAGTGACATATCCATGTAGAAACTCAGTGCACAGTCTACTGGGTGATAGTCATTGAGCTCCGAGGACCAGGGACTGAGGAAATACAAAAGAGCATGACTAAATCTGCCTGGAATGAAGACAGGGGAAGCATCAGGTTAACTTCTCTGAGGGGTAATGTTTAGGCTCAACTGGCATAGAAGGGGAAGAGGGTGTTCCAGGAAGGGAGGACAGCATGTGCAAGATGGTGGTTTTGCAGATGACTCAGAGGCCAGATTTTGAAAGGCCTTGAATGCCTGTTGAAAGAGTTTGAACTTTTGTGGTGTGAACTTTGGGGAACCATTATAAGAGTTTAAGCAGTAATTGAATTAGACTTGCTTTTTTACAAAGATTCCTCTAGCAGCCAAGTAGAAGTTTGGTTACAGTCAGGGAGTGTGCAGTTAGGGAGGCCAGACTGAAGGCTGTCAGGACTCCATGGCCTGAGTCCTTTTGGGAATAAGGCAGAGATAAAAATACCTGAGTGCCCGAGATTTCAATTAGTACTAGAGTTGTAGTGTATTGAGTTGGTTTTTAGAGTCTAGACTATGTATTCCCATGAACCAAAGTCAATAACATTTTTTACAGCTTATTCATTAAATAATTATTTCACAAAAAAAAAAAAAAGTGCAGTGCCAGAAACTGATACAATGTTTAGAAAGCTCTGGAGAGCAACTGTGGCTTTTTAGAGCTTAGGCTGGAATCCGAGCTGTGGGACATCAGGAAAGTGACTTCCGTTCTCCAGCCTTAGTTTTCTCACCTTCAGAATGGGCAATCTTCAGCCCATTTCTTCAGAGTTGAGGTTAGAAACAGATCATGGACGTAAAGGATTTACCTAATTCAGGGTTGGCAAGTAGGTACTCAATAAATAGGTTGTAGACACTAGGTTTTTCCCAGTTACAAACCAGGGGGACCTAGATTTTGGGGGGAGGGGAAATTTGAATGTCTATTTCTAATATAGGAGAAGGTAGGCTGGGGGATTGGGACATGGGTCCGTCCTCTTTTTAAATTCCTCTTGCTCCCATAATTCTAAGCGCCTTCCTGTGTTAATTCATTTAATCCTCATAACCCAACGAAGTAGGTAGCATCATTTAGGAAGTCAGATGGGGAAACATTCAGGGAGTCTAAATAACTTGCCCAACCCCACAAAGCCTATAAATAGCAAGGCTGGGATTCCAACTAGGGTGGACTCATAACCATCTCCACTCCGCTTCTTATTCCAGAGCCCGAACCCTCGCCTAACGTTCTGTGTCAAAACCTACGAACGCCTTTTCTACATGGCGGCGCCAAACCCAGAGGCCATGCGCATCTGGATGGACGTCATCGTGACAGCGGCGGACGAGAACCACGCCCCCTGAGTGAACATACCCTCTCAGGGGGACGTCCCAGCGAGGCTCTGCCCCGCACGCGCTGCCTCGAAGCCACGCCCACTGCTGGAAATCCTGGGCCAGCCCCGTTGGAACTCTCCCGGGAATTTTGTGGGCTCGGCGGCTCGGCAAGTCTGAGCTGCGCAGTTCTAGGCTGCAGGTGTCTTCCCCGGACGGGAAGCCAGCCCCTGAGGCTCTGCCCCGGGTGGGAGGAAGGTTGCGGGGGCGGGAAGGAACTATTTATTGGTGCTCCTGTGATACCGAATTAAACTTGGAGGAAAAACAGTGGTTACTGCTGAGGTTCCCAGCACAGGCGTACGGGGCCCCTCGACCCCTAGGCAAGACATCTGAGTTACGGGTACCTCGGAGACCATGCATCCTTTAGCTGTTCTACCCTTTAGGAATGGAGACCTCCAACCCCAAGGTCATGGCTGGGAGGGGCGGGGGTGTGGGGAGGCATGCGTCCTTAGTCTTGTGGCAATGTTGTTTTTTCAGTTTGTGGGCCCGCCTGCTTCCACCCTTTTGGACCTGACTGGGCTACTGGCAATTTCTAGGAACTCCTAGGCTCCTGCCCTCCAGGCCGTGACACATGTTATTCCCTCTGCCCTTCCCTTAACCACCTAGCTCCTTATTCTTCGCGTCTTAATTGGGATGTCCCCTCCTTCAGGAAGCCCTTCCTGACTCCCTCAGCCGGATCAAGTACCTCCCTTTGAGCCCTCCTGTCCCACTCCTGAACATCGTGGGTCATCACTGGTGATGGATCTATGTCCTGATGGACTGGGAGCTCCATGAGGGCAGAGCCAGGGCTGTCCTGGTCATGGCTGTGTCCCCAGCACCAGAGGGCACATTTCACCCCATGAAAGTGAAAAAAAAAAAAAAAGCTATCCTTTCACCTGTCGGTCTTTATGTAATGTTCCCTTTGCTAAGTCACCTTTCCCCACTCCACCCTACTCATCATTTAGGTCATAGCTCAGATGTTTCCTTCTCCAGGATGCCTGATTCTCCTGGCTGAGTCAGATGCTCCCTCTGGGCTTCCCATCCCAGCCCTGATCACTCTGCCTGCTCCTTCCCCATCACGGCTTTGACTACTCTGGGTCATCCGTGTGTTTGATGGGTGTGTTTCCCGTGCTGGGCGGGAGCCCCAGGAGGCAGGGGTTGGGCTATTTCTATCACTACTGAGTCCTTGGCACACAGCAAATGGCCTGTAGGGAAACTAGGTGTTGAGGGAATAAATTGATAAGAAAGACGCTGAGGATGGGGTGATTGTGAACGACAGGCATAGAACTTTTCATCATTTACATCTCACCTAAGGTGTCCCCTCCTTCAGGAAGCTCTCCCTGATCCCTGGTGGGCTTCCGCAGTCCCCTGAGCTCCCCAACTACAGGACCACTCCCTGACCACTCTAGGCTGTCACTGTGTGGTATAGGTCATTTCCTCCCTTAAACCTCTCTGGAACTAAGCATTCAGTCCCTCTGGTTCCCATCTCTTCAGGACCTGGGTGTCCCATCCCAGGATTCCTTAAGGATCCAGATGTGCTCCTGAAACCCCGGAATGCAAACACTCCAACCCCCAGGCCCTTGGGGACCCGAGGTGTTCCTTGGCCTCTACCCCCAGGTGTGAGACATCTGGATTCTTGGATCATTTCATCCCTCAGCCCCTCTGCAAACTGTGTCCCCTTACTGGGGCCAGCTTCACGGGCATGTGACTAATGCAGTTGACAAGTCCCATGTTCAGAAGAGCCCTCTTGGCTTTAATCATCTGTGATTGCCATCTGGAAATTCTTAATTTTGTATTTGAATTTGTATTTTGTAAGTGAAGTCTGAAGGGCGTGGAGCTTGAGCTGGGGGGATTGGAGCCTCAGCTCAAATGAGGTCCCACACCTGCCATCTCCCACCTCCCCGGAATAGGTTCTGTCTGCCTTCCCCTCCCTGCCTCTGCCCTGCGACTTCTGCCATCCTCCAGCCCCGACAGGGGCCTGAGTGCTCATGGGAAATCCAGGCACTTGTGCCTCCTGGCATCTCAGGTGGGGCACGGTGGCGGGCGGCTGGTGGAAGGGGAACCCAGCAACCAGTTTGCTTTAGTTGTGGGTCAGGGTCTCTAGACACCTGTAAGGGTCTGTGCTCACCCCACCAGTATCCCTGTGCCTGAGGGAACGTGACATTAGACACTGTATTGGGTCGAGAGAGATGCAGGAAGAAAGGAAAAGAGCATTTCTACTTTAGTACCTTTCATGACACTCCTTCCTGCCTTTTGAACCAGGTCTCCATATTTTCATTTTGCACTGAGCCCCGCAAATTATGTAGCCAGCCCTGGCCCTGACCCCACCCCCCTTCTCTGACACATCCCAGACAGCACATCCCAGAAGGAGTGCGTCTGAGGCAGGCTGGGAACATCACTGGGCTCAGAGCCTGCCCTTCCCCAGGGGACAGGAAACCCATAGTGGAGATGGCCCCAGGCTTGTCTGAGGCCCTGGCATGAACCCCAGGGCTGGGGACCTGGTGCCTCCACACTGACCCCTCTGTTCATCTCTCTGGGGAACCAATTCTAAACCTCTTTGCAGTGACCCCTGTGGAGGGGAGCTGGGGAGAGTCACAGAGTAGGTGTAAGTAGAGGTCCGGTATTTAAACCTCCCTCTGCTCTCTGGTCCTGGGCCAGGTTGCGGGGGGCGGGGGGGGTTGGTGTCAGCACCCAGGATTCGGGCAGGCCTGAGCAAGAGGAGACTCTCCACCCTGGGTCCCACTCCCAAGACACCAGATCTTCTGGTCTGGCCAGTTGGGGTTCCTCCCTGAAACTCTCCCACACGGCTGGGACCTGCAGGGCCTCCTGCTCCTGAGTGCACAATAATAATAGAATTGTTACCCTGCCTCACTCCATCCCTCTGGAGACAGGGGGTTTCAGACCTGTTTGGCAAAGGAGGCAGCTAAAGTTCAGAGAGGGAGATGGAGTTGCTTGAGGTCACACAGCAAGAGGATGGCAGAGGCAGGAGTAAAATTTCAGTCTGTCTGACTCCAGACTTAATACTTTGTCCACTGCCTCACTCCACCATGAAAGACTCTCCTTCCTTTATTATAAAACAGACACCTCAGAGGCTCAGAGAGGTGAAGACACTTAAGTGGGGTCACACAGCAAACCATAAGTGAGGCTGGGATTCCAAGGCTGGGAGGCAGGGAAGTAGGGGGAAGTGTTGAACGACTTCACAGTCACTCACTTTCTCTCTCTGAGCTTCAGCATGATGACAAGCAACCCAACCTAGGTGACTGAGGTGCTAGTCATTGTTGGCAATGGGGGTGCCCCATGGGGTCCGGAGAACAGATAAAACCTTCATGAACACAGCCGCTATTTTTCCTGCCATAGGTAAATCTTATCTATGAGTCAGGAGAAACAAAGCAAGGTTAAAGCTGTAGTTTAAATAATAACATAATATAAATAATACATAATATTGGGTTGGCCAAAAAGTTCATTCGGGTTTTTGCACCCTCTTACAGAAAACCCCGAACGAACTTTTTGGCCAACCCAATACAAGCAGTCACTTATATTAGCTTATATATGTGGATGCTTAGTCATTCTGTGGTTTGCACAGTGTTCTTGTTTGTTCCTGTGTTCAGACATAGAAGGCAGTAGTCCTGATTGTGTCTCACTCCATCGCAGTCACAGTGTGGCCCCATATGTGTTGGTGCAGGGGTGTAACAGAGCACCCAGACATCGCTGTGAGCCACCAGCCAACTCCCAGCCATCAGAGGCTGTTGTTCTCTTACCTGGGAGACTGCCCTGCTCCCTCCCTGGTCTCCTGGCCTTCTCTTGCCCCTTCTACTCTTTTCCTTTTTTACTGAGGCCACAATGGCACTCCTCCCCCGCCCTTTTCTTTTGGTAAGAATAGTGTACATTCAGTGAAATGCATAAATGTAAAATGTACAGCGTACAGCTCGTTGATTCTTAGCATGTTTGTAGTTACATGTGTAACTACCACCCAGATGAAGATAGTAGGGGCTCCTTACTATTACTCCTTTGGGGCAATGCCCTCCCCAAAGTAACCCCTAGTTTGATTTCTATCACCACTGATTAGCTTTGCCTGTTCTAGAACTTCATAGAAATGGAGTCACATGGTATCTTTTATTTGTTTAAGGCTTTTTGAGCTCAACATAAAGTTGGTTTTTTTTTTAAGATTTTTTTTTGATGTGGACCATTTTTAAAGTCTTTATTGAATTTGTTACAATATTGCTTCTGTCTTATGTTTCGGTTTTTTGTTTGTTTGTTTTTTAGCCGCGAGGCATGTGGGATCTTAGCTCTCCAACCAGGGATTGAACCCGAACCCCCTGCATTGGAAGGCAAAGTCCTAACCACTGGACTGTCAGGGAACTCCCAACATAAAGTTTTTGAGACTCACGTTGCCACCCAGGCCAGTAGTTGGCCCGTTTTCATTGCTGCATAATTCCCTGGGATTAGTGAATTCATTTCTTGATAAGTTTTTGCATCGTTTGCCAGATCGATAGTTTAAAAAGCAAATCTGATTGTGTCTCGGAGCTGATTTAGACCCCGTGAAACATTCTCCATCTTTCTCAGAATTAATTCAAACCTCTCCTCAGGGCCTGGAATGGGCCCTTTTGCCTCAGTTTCCCCCTCACTCCCCTCACTTTCTGAGCGCCAGGTACACCAGCTCCAGGTACACTGCTCTCATCTCTGTGTTCGAAGGGTCCGTGCCGCTTCCAGCCGAGGTCTTTGCACGTGCTGACCCCTCTGCTTTGCAATGTGCTCTGCCCTCATCCCGACCTGCTGCACTGGCTAAACCTCCAAGTCTTTAAGATCGTAAGGCACCTGGATGATTTACATCCTCAGGGATGCTTCACTGACCAGCCCCCACTTTTAGATGCCACACCTCCTTGTGGCTCCCTACACTTTTTCCTTCGTTGTCCTCGCTGTAAATAACAATTTGTATGATTATTTGATTAATATCTGTCTCCCCCATCAGACTGTGAGCTCTGTGGGGACCAGCACTGGTTCTGTTTAGTCTCCAGCATCACCCGGCCCAAAGCCTGCACTCATTCAACATTTACTGAGTGCTGAGTGTTGAGTAGACCCTCTCTGTGAGGCTTATATCCTCTCCCCACCGACACAAACACACAGACTTTCTCCTGGGAACTGCCGGGGAACCTTGACTCCCGCCCTTTCCCTCCTTGGCAGCGGTGGGTGACGCACCCAGGGGCGGGTGTCGCGCCCCACAGCGGAGGCTGATTTGGCCCGGTTGGGCAAGGCCAGGGTTGCCTGGGGGGAGGTTACTCAACCTGGGCTCACGTAAGAGGGCCCGGGTTGGGAGGCGGCACAACTAGGGGGGAAGCCGACAGAGCAGGACGGAACCATGGACCCCGCCAGGAAAGCAGGCTCCCGGGTAGCGATCTGGACAACGGGCTGGCTGCTGCTGCTGCCTCCGCTGCTACTTCTAGAAGGTGAGTCTGCTGCCAGAAGGGGGCGGAGGGGATAGAGTGGGAGCTCTAGGGAGGGGGGTTCCCCTACCCCATACAGAGAGGGCTTGTGGGAAGGATCTCCCATCCTGGGCAGAGGGGTTGTGAGAAAGATCATCAGTCTCGGTCGGGGGAGGGGGTGGGCTGCGGGACGTTTCCCTACCCTGGGCAGAGGGGACTGTGGGAAAATTTCTTCCATCCTAAGCAGACGGGGGCCTGTGGGAAGGGATCCCTCACCGAGCTGACTTGACTGTGGGTAAAATTCTCCCATCCTGAGTGGAGAACTGTAGGAAGGAGTCCCCCCACCCCCCGTCTATGGCAGGGATCCCCCACCTTGGGCAAAAAGGGCTGTGGGAAAGATGCTCCCACTGCAGGCATAGGGCGTTTGAAGGAAAGGGACACAAATGTATCTCCTGGCCTCAGATTTGTGGCGAGGTTTTCCTTATCCCGCCCTGGAAAAGAGTGTGCAACAGGATTGCACTGGGACAGAGGGAGTGGGAAGGACTATTTCTCCTTTGGGGGAGGAGGCTTCAGTAGGGATCGCTCAGTTCTACCTGCCTCTGTACCCCCAGGAGCGCAGGCCCTGGAGTGTTACAGCTGCGTGCAGAAAGCAGATGACGGATGCTCTCCGCAGAAGACTAAGACGGTGAAGTGCGCGCCAGGCGTGGACGTCTGCACAGAGGTCGTGGGGGCGGTGGAGACTAGTGAGTGGGGCCTCCCAGTCCTTGAGTACTCCTTTACGCTCCTCCATCTGGGCCCCGCCTCCTTATAGTCCCGCCCCTCCCTCTGAATTTGGCCACACACCCTTGAACGCAGCCCCATCCTTCCCTTTCAGCCTGGCGTGGGCCCTTCAACACAACCACGCCATTAGGGCTTAGAGGGATGAGGACGGAGAGTTGCGCATGGGTGGGGTGAACTGGGAGAACCCAGATCTGGGACCTCGTCTCCTTCAAGAGCACACCCTATCCATTTCCCCTGGACCACTGAGATCTCCCTACCCACTTCTGTCCCTGCCAGAATCCTCTCCACCCCAGCCTCCCCCATCCAATGGGGCCCTTGGTGATGGAGATCCCTCTAGAGGTCTTCTCCTAAAATCCCTAGGCTGAGGCTCCGCCCCTCTGACCCGCCCCTGTCTGCGGCCACAGCTCCTAGGAGGCCCCATCCGTCTCTGATCCTGTGCCTTTTTTGTCGGTCTCAGTGCCTTCTGATGCTGCTTTCTGCGGTTCCGACTCCCTGTGGTCGTGCCCCGTCTTAGCTCCACTCTTGGCCCTCCCCCGTCGATTGTGTCCAGTGTCTGTCAGCCTGTCTGTCCCCTCAGACTCCGCTCTTTCAGGTTCCGCCCCTCGGTCTGTTATTGTTTCCCCTCGGATCAGTTCTTTCTGAGGCCCTCGCCCTCCCACCCTGGCCTATCCTCTGGTGCCGGTCTATTCCAGGCCCCGCCCCTCTGACCCTGCCCCCTCCCCTCTCCGCAGTCCACGGGCAATTCTCGGTGGCAGTGCGGGGCTGCGGTTCGGGACTCCCCGGCAAGAATGACCGCGGACTGGACCTTTACGGGATTCTGGCCTTCGTCCAGCTGCAGCAGTGCTCCCAGGACCGCTGCAACGCGAAGCTCGACCTCACCTCGCGAGCGCTCATCCCCGCAGGTCGGTGGGGGCGGGGCCGCAGGCCCAGGGGCGGAGCCATGTCTGGGCTGAGCGGCTAGGGGCGGTCACAAGGGGAAGGCCGGAGAACTCCGCAGGGGCTGGGGGCGGGGCCACGCCCTGGGGCGGGGTTAGAGGCTGAGCGGAGTGTCCGTCGAGGGGCGGAGACGTGGGCTGGAGGGACGCGGAGCAGGGCCGTGCTTCCTGAACACTCTCGACCCCTTCCTTCCTCCCCGCCCCCCTCGCAGGCAATGAGAGTGACTACGAGCCTAACGGGGCCGAGTGCTACAGCTGCGTGGGGCTGAGCCGCAAGGAGTGCCAGGGTACGGCGCCGCCCGTCGTGAGGTGCTACAACGCCAGCGACCACGTCTACAGGGGCTGTTTCGACGGCAACGTCACCTTGACGGCAGGTGAGCGAGCTCGAAGCACCGGGCCTTCACGGGTTGTGGTAGCCTTTCTGAGGCCTCATGGGTGGTAGGTAGCCCTTTACCCAAAGGGTTGCCCCACCTCAGCGCATTCTGGGAACTGAAGGCCTAAGTTCGTGGCTTGTCCTAGAGCATCATGAAAAATGCAGTCCTATTCCCAGTATAGCACGGGAATAGGAATGCTTTTGTCCTAGAGTTTTTGGGGAAATACAGTTTTCATAGAGGCCTGCCAGGTGCAGAATGGGAGAATGTGCAATGGGAAATGTATTTAAGCCTCCAAGCTTCTGCCCAGGCATCGTGGGGAGTGTAGTTCTGACTCCTGAAAATTCAAGGGTTAGTGTCCCCACTTGTCCCAAAGTATTAGGAGAGATGTAGTTCAGCCTCCTGGCCTCTGCTTCAGGGAACCATGGGAGATGTTCTTCAAATTACATTCTCTGCCAGGTGTATTATGGCAGATGTAGTTCTGACTCTAAGACTGAATTTTGGTGGGGGTGGTGTGAGGGGTGGGGGGAGAGAGAGGGAGGCAATGGTCTTCTGCTCTTTCCTCGTGTGAGAGGTGTTGTATCCCAGTTCAAACCTTTCTTCCAAGGCATTGTGGGACTTGTAGTTCATTCTACACATTTTTCCTCTCAAAGTACTATGGGAAATGTGGTCCACCGTGTGCCAAAGACAGTGGGACAGTGTTTCTCAAAGTGGGGCCCGAATTGAGACTTTGGGATTAATGGATGCAGAGTCCTTCTGTCCCCTGTTTTGGGTCTTCTTGCTCTTGTCTTGCCCCTAAGTTTCATTCTGGCTGTGCCTACCCCCTCCCTCCAACCACGGACCTACCTGTGTCTCCCTCCTGCAGCTAATGTGACTGTATCCTTGCCTGTCCGGGGCTGCGTCCAGGATGAGTCCTGCACCCGGGATTCGGCGACAGGCCCAGGGTTCACGCTCAGCGGCTCCTGCTGCCAGGGGTCCCGCTGTAACTCGGACCTCCGCAACAAGACCTATTTCTCCCCTCGATTCCCGCCCCTTGTCCTGCTGCCCCGTCCTCCGTCCACCACTCTGGCTGCAAACAACTCTGTCAGTACTTCTGCCCCAGCCCTGTCCTCCACTTTCACCACCAAACCCACCCCAGCCCCAACCAGCCAGACTTCTCCAAAAGAGGTCGAACCTGAGACCTCCCAGGAGGAGGAATCTACCTCGGCTGGAGGTGCTAGTGGCCACCAAGACCGTAGAAATATTGGGCGGTACCCCACAAAAGATGGAGCCTACAATAAAGGCTCTGCAGCTCCTTCAGTGGGGTGGGTGGCTCTTCTGTTGGCTGTGGCTGCTGGCACCTTACTATGAACTTCTCTACCTCTTGCCCTACTTCCTTGGCCATGGGTACCCTCACTTCCCATTACTCCCTCTTCCACCACTGGACTGGGCTGGCCCAGCCCCTGTTCTCCCTAGCTTTTGCTGCACCGGTTTGCAGCTTTGGGACAGAAAGTTACCGTTGTATATATCCTGCCAGGGTGTTCCAGCTTTTTGAGGGCAGCAACTGTATCCCCCTCACCTTTGTCTCCCCCTGGTCCCCTCCTGGTGCCTAGGTCAGAGGGTAGTCAGAGCTGTCCCAGGGAAGGTGGGAGAGACAGTGATAAGCTTCCTATTCGCTTTCTCACAGTCAACCTGGAATAGGAGAGATGGGGTCTGAGGGCTCTGCCTCCTGCCCCTGAATCTTTGTGGGAATCATTTTTTGGCATCTTTGTCTTCTTTTCTAGACTGTGAGCTCCTCAAGGGCAGGGACCGTGCCTTACGCCTCAGTGTGGTCAATGTCTGGCACATAAGGCTTCAATAAAAGTTTAATTACTTTGTATAGTGTTTTAAAGGAGTTATTTCTACCTCATTGCTGACCTACCTCAGTATAACCTACCTGAGATATTTCTACCTCCTGAAGCTGAGCTAGGGTGGGAGTGCCAAGACTGAAATGGAGAAACTGAGATCCGGAGTCGCAGCCCTGGGGGACGTTGGTTTTGAACACTTTTCACCTCCTGAGGTTTAGCCGTTCTTATGGGTGATCCCACTGGTGAGGGGGAGACCGGGTGAGACCACTGAGCAGTGTGGAGGGGTGAATGGTACTCTTAGCAATGTTTGGGAGCAGAGGGGAGCTTTGTTTCACAGGTTTGTACATGGTCCTCAGGCCCCACCAACTTTGCCATCTGGTTTTTTTTCTTTTAAATAAATGTTTTTATTTATTTTTGGCTGTGTTGGGTTTTCGTTGCTGCACGCAGGCTTTCTCTAGTTGCGGTGAGCGGGGGGCTACTCTTCGCTGCGGTGCACGGGCTTCTCACTGCGGTGGCTCCTCTTGTTGCGGAGCATGGGCTCTAGGCGCACGGGCTTAAGTAGTCGTGGCACGTGGGCTCAGTAGTTGTGGCTCACAGGCTCGAGAGCGCAGGCTCAGTAGTTGTAGCGCACAGGCTCAGTTGCCCCGCGGCATGTGGGATCTTCCCCGACCAGGGCTTGAACCCGTGTCCCCTGCATTGGCAGGCAGATTCTTAACCACTGCGCCACCAGGACCCCTCATCTATCTGGTTTCTTAAGAATCATTGTACAGCACGGGGAATATAGCCAATTTTTTTTAGTAACTGTAAATGGAAAGTAACCTTAAAAAATTGTATATAAAAAAATAGCCTAGCTTAATGATGAAAAAAAAAAAAAAAGGAATCATTCAGTGGCTTGGCCCCGGCGTCCCACCTGTCCGAAGGGCTTGCGGGTGCCGCTGTCCGTTTTTGCTTCCTCTTGGGGACTTCGGGCCTGAGTCCCACCACCATCTCCTCCAATCAGATGAAAGCTTGGGCGCCCAGGGAGGAAAAGCCTGGCTTGGGAAGACCCTGGCAGGCTTCGGGACTGCTTGATGGAGGGGAACCAGGTGTGCAGAATGGTGAGATAATAATAGTAATACTGGGAATTCGCTGGTGGTCCAGTGGTTAGGACTCAATAATAGTAATACTGGGAATTCGCTGGTGGTCCAGTGGTTAGGACTCCCCGCTTTCACTGCTGTGGCCTGGGTTCGATCCCTGGTCCGGGAAATACAATCCTGGAAGCCACGTGGCATGGCCAAAAAATAATAATAATAATACTGCTGATATTTCCATTCATAATAGGGAGTAGTGTGAGTTAATAATAAAATAACAGTAAATAGTGATTATAGTAACAAAATAGGGAATAAGAGCCTGAGCAACAAACAATATAAGTATCAGTAATAGTAACTATAGTTACGGGAATGTTAGTCATTTAAGAGTCTTACCAGATGACAGGCTTGGGCTAAGGATGTTTGCATCCATCATCTCACTTGATTTTCCATGTAAATTCTCAGATGGGATGATTGGGAAAACGCAGGCTCAGAACGGTAAAGTAATTTAACCCACAGCACGTATATATTTATTATGTGCCAGATACTGGTTTAAATGCTGTACTTGGATTAACATATTTAATCTACACAACCATCCTATGAGTTAAGTATTAATCATCTGCTTTTTATAAAGATGAGGAAACCAGGCCCAGAGAGGTTGAGTAACTTGCCTCGGGTCACCCAGCTAATAAGCAACGGAGTCCAAATTGGAACCCAGGCAGACCGGCCTTATGGAGCATGAACAAGAGGGCTGTAACTTTTCCCTCAGCTTAACTAAACTTTAGATAGACTTGTTCCTGCCTCTAAAGCGCTGTCCTCCCTCTCACCCTGGTCTCTTACAGAATCCAGATGGCCTAACCACAGATGCCCCAGACCTCCTGTTTCTTAGAGCATTTACTTTAGAAAACTTGTCATTGTAAATTCTTTCTCTGCTCTTCTGAGATGTATATAAATCTGTTTAAAAGACTCTTGCCAGTTTTGCAACCCAGGAAATGTATTTCACAAGGACCTGGGAGCTATCTCTTTGAAATATAAACATCCAAGGAGATAGCACCTCTATCTCCCAGTTTCCCTAGAAGCCTGACTTCAGTGGGGACCTTTCTCCAAGTTGTGAAACTACCCCTTGTCCAGAAGATGCAGGAAAGTTTCCTTTTCCTTTGGGTGAAGCCAATTCGCAAACAGATGACCTACTACCCTCAACCCCTACCCCAGTTCTTTTTTTTTTTTTTTTAATGTATTTAATTTATTTATTTTTGGCTGCGTTGGGTCTTCGTTGCTGTGCATGGGCTTTCTCGTTGTGGCGAGCGGGGGCTGCTCTTCATTGCGGTGCACCGGCTTCTCATTATGGTGGCTTCTCTTCCTGCGGAGCACGGGCTCTAGGTGCACGGGCGTCAGTAGCTGTGGCACGCAGGCTCAGCAGCTGTGGCTCACAGGCTGTAGAGTGCAGGCTCAGTAGCTGTGGTGCATGGGCTTAGCTGCTCCGCGGCATATGGGATCCTCCCAGACCAGGGCTCGAACCCGTGTCCCCTGTATTGGCAGGCGGATTCTTAACCACTGCGCCACCAGGGAAGCCCCCCACCCCAGTTCTTAAAAACCCAACTGCCTTGTGTTTCAGCTGAGTTGAGTTCAGACTGAGTTCTGGCCTCTATCTCTTTCTGGAATACTTTGAATGAAGACTTCTTGCCTGTCCGACTTGTCCCGTGCAGTTTTTGCTTTGACAAGCAGGACCTGCTAACGAGCGTGTTAACACTCTTTAGAGGTAACTCTGAGTCTGTTTTTTTGCCATCTTGGTGGTGTAAGTCAGAGGACTCCTGGGTTTCTGAGGGTGTTGAGGCTGGAAATCCTCCTTTTATCACCTGTCACTCCGTGCGGGTGTTTTCTCATCTTTGGAGGAAGTGCCAAAGTGGGGAAGCAGGTGATGAAGGATGATATTTTTTGGAAAGTAAAATCAGCTCTTACACAGATACAAGATGAACACGTGTCAAAGATGTCATTTCACTCATTTATGAATGAGGGGACCCATACAATGTTACAACCAGTTCAAAGGAGAATTCCAAGCACACACACAGGTAGGAGATCAGGAATGCTGAAATAAATTTATGAGCGGATGTTGAACCCGTCAATAACCAGAGGGAAATAATCAACTGTATTCCGCCAGACCGGAATCTTTTGCATTGCTCTCAGTTTACCATCGGTTTAGTATTACTATTATAGTTTAAGACAGTGAAAGGTGGAGCTAACCCAGAAGGGTGTGCTAGACAGGACACCCAGTAATCCCTTCTGCCCATTAGAAAGGCTTTTACCTCTGGAAGCCCCCGGCGTGTTGTGAAGGCCCCGACACAGTCTGTTCTGACACGGCGCCCTGTGAGTTGGGGTAGGGCATTTTGCAAGCACAGATGAGGGACAGAGGAAAGATGCCTTCCAGGTGTGGGTCCCATATTGCTGGTGGTACCCCTCTCACCTCCACATCCATGTAACCGCCTGGTGTTGTCCATTTCAGAGACTGTGTGAGTTTCCTCGGGCTGCGGTAGCAAAGTATGACAAACTGGGTGGCTTAAGACATCAGAAATTTATTGACTCATCGTTCGGGAGGCCGGAAGTCCAAAATCAAGTTGTTGGTGGGGCCATACTCCCTTCAAAGCCTCTAGGGGAGAACCCTGTCTTGCCGCTTCCAGCTTCTGGTAGCCCCAGGCGTTCCTTGGCTGCTTCTTCAATCTCCAGTCTCCGCCTCCGTCTTCACATGGGAGCTCTCCCTGTCTGTGTCCAAATTTCCCTCTTTTTCTGAGGTCATATTAGATATTAGTCATCTTAAGTTGGTAAAATCTGCAAAGACCTTATTGCCAAATAAGGTCACATTCATAGGTCCTGGGGGGTTGGGACTTCAACATACCTTTTTTGAGGGGGGCACAGTTTCCCTCATAACAAAGACACAGTGTAGAATAGAGATTCAGAGGCCAGGCTTGTGTCAGACATGTTTAAATCTCAGCTATGTAACTACTCTATACCTTGTTTTATTCTGAGTGAAACTGAGCTGGGAAATTCTCTCGAAGTCCCAGTTTCCTTATCTCTTAATTGGGGATAATAGTTCCTGCCTTTAGGACTCTTGTGAGACTTGAACTTGATAATGTAAGTCAAGTACAGTGCCTGGCATATAGTAAGTGCTCAGAATATAGGGAACCAGCAAGATAGTACAGTTAATTCAAAAGTTTATAGATGAGATGAAGTATATTTAGTCATCGAAAGAAAGAATGCTGAAATAAGATTGAAAACTGAGATTCAAAATGAATTCTTGTCTTACAGGGTGATAAAACCTTAATTTCTGGGGCTTTATTGTTTACTGGGCAGAAATCATTCCATCAGAAGGCATTTGCCTCTTTACCAGACAAAAACCATTTGCAACTTACCAATCTTCTTATCATTTGCAAAGTTAATATCTAAAATTTATAGAGTTTGGGCCCTAATCAATAATAAATAGTAAGACATATGCCTGTTACCCCCAGAGAATCAGATAATCCCTGAGTGGGCCTGTTATATGTGGTTCCCCTTTTATCTTATTTCTAAGTTTTAGATCATCATGGCCTAAAAGAAGTATATTGCAAAACATTTAAATTACATATGTAATTAAAATTTTTCTAGTGTTCACATTAAACAGGTAAAAAGAGAAGAAGCAATGAATTTTAATAATATATTTTAATGCAAGTATTATCATTTAAATATATAGTCAGTATGAAAGCATTATTCATGAGATATTTTGGGGGGAGTTGTACTAAGTCTCTGGAGTCCCATGTGTATTTTATGCTTATATTACATTTCAATTCACAATAGTCACGTCTCAAGTGCTCAATATCTAAAGCATTAGAACTTTGTATAAATGGAAATATACTGTATACTGTACTCTTTTGTGTAAGGCTTCTTTCACTCAACGGAATGCGGTGGCGTTTTTGATAAACTTATTTATTTATTTATTATTTAATTTTGGCTGTGTTGGGTCTTCGTTGGTGCGCACGGGCTTTCTGTAGTTGCTGTGTGGGGGGGCTACTCTTTGTTGCGGCGCGCGGGGTTCTCATTGCGGTGGCTTCTCTTGTTGTGGAGCACGGACTCTAGGCGTGGGCTTCAGTAGTTGTGGCTCATGGGCTTCAGTAGTTGTGGCTCGAGGACTCTAGAGCGCAGGCTCAGTAGTTGTGGTGCACAAACTTAGTTGCTCCGCGGCATGTGAGATCATCCTGGACCAGGGCTTGAACCCGTGTCCCCTGCACTGGCAGGCGGATTCTTAACCACTGCACCGCCAGGGAAGTCCTGGAATGTGGTATTATCCCAGTTTGTTTATTCATTCTTCTATTGATGGACACCTGTTTCCAGTTTGGGGCTATCATGAATAAAGCTGGTATGACTATTCTTGTATACTTGTTTTTATGAACATAGGCTTTCATTGCATAAATACTAGGAGTGGAATTGCTATGTCGAAGAATGGGGGAATATTTAGTTTAATAAGAAACTAGCAGACCCTTTTCAAAATTGGTTATCCTATTTCACTGTCCTACAGAGAGTCCTACACTCTGTGTGGTCATCAACATACTGTGTTGTCAGTAGGTCTTTTTTTTTTTAAGTTGTATTTATTTATTTATTAGAATTTTTAAAATTAATTTATTTATTTTTGGCTGCATTGGGTCTTCGTTGCTGGCGTGGGCTTTCTCTAGTTGCGGCGAGCGGGGGCTACTCTTCGTTGCGGTGCACGGGCTTCTCATTGCAGTGGCTTCTCTTGTCGCGGAGCATGGGCTCGAGGCGCGCGGGCTTCAGTAGTTGTGGCACGCGGTCTCAGTAGTTGTGGCTCGCGGGCTCTAGAGCGCAGGCTCAGTAGTTGTGGCGCACGGGCTTAGTTGCTCCTCGGCATGTGGGATCTTCCCGGACCAGGGCTTGGACCCGTGTCCCCTGCATTGGCAGGCAAATTCTTCACCACCGCGCCAACAGGGAAGTCCCAGTAGGTCTTTTAAATTTTATCCATTCTGGTAGGTGTGTTGTGGTACCTAATTGTGGTTTTAATATGCATTTCCCTGAAGTCTAATATTTTTTGTTTTGTCTTTTTTTTTTGGCTGTGCTCCACGGCCTGCGGGACCTTAGTTCCCTGACCAGGGATGGAACTCACGCCCCCTGCAGTGGAAGCACGGAGTCTTAACCACTGGACCACCAGGGAAGTCCCTAATCATTCGGAGTAATTTTTCACTAGTGTGGTGTCCAGTGGGATAATGGGAGGAGCTTTGTGGAGCATTGAGAAGGGATGAAATAGGAAAGCAGGCAAGTATATGGACCCACAAAGTCTAGGCTGATTTCTAGGCAGAATTAAGGACTCACTGGAGGTTATATACCACTAATTTAAAGTCAGACTTTTCAGCAGGGTTGTGTGATTTTCCTCCAGTGTCAGAGGGAAATCAAAATGGAGTTGGTATCGCTAAGAGAGCTCTCTGGAGCCAGGAGGACATTAAGGAAGTGTGACTTATGCACATCTCAGCCTGGGTGAAATCTGATCTTTTGATCAGATCACCTGCCAGAAACTCAAGATACTTATCAGACCCTACCCTAAAATGACTCGTGACAGTCTATCTACTTCTTGGAGCCCTACCCTAAAACACCTTGTGATTCCTTAAGGACAAATATTTTCTGACTCTCATTAGAGTCCATCACAATTCTCACCAGGCAACTTTTTTTTTAAATTAATTAATTAATTAATTTCCTTTTGGCTGCATTGGGTCTTCATTGCTGCGCACGGACTTTCTCTAGTTGCAGCAAGCGGGGGCTGCTCTTCTTGCAGTGCGTGGGCTTCTAATTGCGGTGGCTTTTCTTGTTGCGGAACACGGGCTCTAGGTGTGTGGGCTCAGTAGTTGTGGCTCACGGGCTCCAGAGCTCAGTCTCAGTAGTGGCGCAGGGGCTTAGTTGCTCCGCGGCATATGGGATCTTCCCGGACCAGGGCTCGAACCCGTGTCCCTTGCATTGGCAGGCGGATTCTTAACCACTGCACCACCAGGGAAGTCCCTCACCAGGCAACTTTTAACAGCCTCGTGGCTTTTTGTCTTTATGAGCCCCTGACTTTTTCTCTTCCTTGGAACGCTTTTTTGGGGTTACCTGAATCTGTGTGTCCCAAATTGCCATTCTTAAGACCCCAAATAAACTTTTCTTATTTGCAGCCTCCTGCATTCTTGTTTTTTTGGTTGACACCAGCTCTGGTCACTTACATCACTCTGGTACAAGCATTGAGTGGGTAGAAAGTTGGATACTGGCAGATTGCCTTTCTAATAGGACAAAGCCAGGAACTTGAGAGCATATTGCAAAAAGTGTGATTACAATGATGAAGAGTGGAATTTAAGGTTGGAAGTTGGAAGGACCTGAGTGATATGACAGACAATTCATTCATTTATTCATTTGTTTAACACATTTTCATTTAATACTTACTATGGGTCAGGCATCATGCTGAGTGATGGGGATATGGCTTTGAACAAGAAGTCATGGTTTATCTGAAAAAGAATATATATATGTGTGTATCTGAATCACTTTGCTGCACACCTGAAACTATCACAACACTGTAAATCAACTATGCTTCAATTTAAGAAAAAGAATGCCAGAATAAATCCAAACGTGTGTGTATATATATATTATATATATAAATAAATAAAATATATATTATACATAAAAAAAAATATATATATATATGGGTATTCCCTGGTGGTCCAGTGGTTAGGGCTCTGCGCTCTCACTGCTCAGTGCCCAGGTTCGATTACTGATCGGGGAACTAGGATCCCACAAGCCACGTGGCGTGGCCAAAAAAAAAAAAAAAAGTCATGGTTCTTGCCCCCATAAGGAGACAATATGGTTGAGTGGTTAAGAGCTTGGATTCTGGAACCACACTGCTTGCATTCAAATCTTGGTCCTGCCAGCTATCATCAGGATAACTTGGGCAAGTTATTCAACTTCTCTGTGCCTCAGTTTCTCCATCTTTAAAACAGAATTGAGCTAGAAATAAGGACATACTCAAAGAATGATGCGGGTGTGTCAGAAGGACACAGGAAGACATCTTAAAGAGGCTTCCTATGACCAAATCTGGAACAAGTTGAACCTCAGATTAAATAATAATAGTAAAGGATTATAACCCATTGAATAAAACAAGAATCCGTGACTACGAACTGATAGAAAATCAATGAAAATAAATAAAAAGGAGAGAAAGCGCATTCTTAGAGTAAAAAAATTAATGAATGATGTAGAAGGAATGATGGAATCAAAACATCACCATTTGGCAACCTTTATAATGATAATTAATTCAGGCAAGATTCAGTCGTAGATGCTGTGATATTGTGATTGTGCTGTGATAAGAAACATATTTGGTCTTCATCCTGGTTTCTGGCACAGAGCTCCTAAAGCCCTTGGAAATTTCCTAAGCGATGAGAGTGATAAAGGTGTCTTGATACTGATAACAAACCCCTTTCAACCACACCTGAGTTTATGCTTATGAGGTGACTTTTGGAAAACACCTAAGGATGGGGGATGGTTGCCTGGGGGATCAACCATGTAATTAGAGGGTTGGAATTTTCAGCCACCCCCCAAGCCCCACCTCCCAGGAGGGGAGAGGGGATGGAGGTTGAAATCAATCACCAGTGGCCAATGATTTAATCAATGGTGTCTCTGTAATGAAGCCTCCACCAAAACCCCCAAAAAGATGGGGTTCAGAGAGCTTCCGGGTTGGTGAACACATGGAGGTACTGGGAGGGTGGCACATCTGGAAGCTCCCCACCCCCTCCCGGTACCTTGCCCTGTGCATCTCCTCCATCTAGCTGTTTCTGAGTTACATCTTTTTGTAATAAACCAGTAATCCAGTAAGTACAATGTCTCTCTGAGTTCTTTGAATTGCTCAAGCAAATTAATCAACAGAGCGGGTTGTGGGAACCTCTGAGCTATAGCCGGTCAGTCAGAAGCACAGGTGACAAACTGGACTTGTGATTGGCATCTGCAGGTGGGGGGCAGGGGTAGGACTGAGCCTATAACCTGTGGAATCTGACGCTATCTCCCAGTAGATAGTGTCAGAATTAAGTTAATTGCTTGGTGGTGTTGGAGAGAACATACATCCATACAAGTTAAAACTAGTGGGTTCAAGTTTGAGGAGTAACAGGATATTTCCCTGGTCACAAATCATCTCCCCACAAGATACTTATTAATTACACAGGGGGAAATAGTGACAAAAATAGGAAAAACCTGGCAGCCACCACTTTCACTAAGTGATCAAAGTTAACATCAGTAGTAAGGGGGCAAACAGACATCACGGGCCTCTTGATATGATGCGCTGAGAAAGGACACAGCATCGCTTCGTGGTCTTGGGCAAAATGTGCACAATCTGAATCTAATCATGTGGAAACATCAGCTAAGCCCAAACGGAGGGACATTCTACTAAGTAACCGGCCTCTGCTCGACAAAAATATCGCTGCCATGGAACACAAAGAATGATGGAGGCTCTGTTACAGAAGAAAGGAGATTTAAAGAGACTTGGAAACCGAATGCACTGCATGAACAAGTATTTTCTTTTGCTACAAGAGACATTACTTAAGCAGTTGACAAAAATCTCAAGAAGGTCCAGAAACCAGACAATTTACGTTTGATGTTAATTTCCTGATTTACATAAATGTACAGTGATTATGGAAGAGAATGTCTTTGTTCTTAGGAAATACACACTGATGTATAATTTAGAGGGAGAGTGGTCACCTGCCTGCCTCTTACTCTCAAACTGTTCAGGAGAGAAAAAATATTTCTATAGAGATAGAAAAAAATGTGGTAAAATGTTAACTTTGGGGAACGTGGTTGAAGGGTATATAGGAATTCTTTGTGTCATTTTTGCAACATCTCAATAAGACTGAAATTATGTCAAACACTTCAAAAAGAAAAATAACAGAAACTAGTAATATTATACTAGGTTAAAAGTAAATGAATAATAACATACCTGCCTCATAGAGTAGTTGTGAGGATTAAAAGGAGCATATATATCTATATCTATATCTCTCAGGACAGTACCTAATTTTTTTTATTTTTAATTTTGTGCTTTTGTGGTGTTTATAATCTCAAAACAAAACTAGACAAGAGTAGAGGGAGAATTGCACCATCAGACAACACATGTCGGTCTGGGAATGCCAAGTGCAACAGAGCACTGACCTTGGCCATTGGTCTTGTGCTCATCTTTCCAGTAACTATTGCATCCTAGCCAAAAACATTCTTTATTATATTAAGATAATGCCATTTTGGAGAGTCTCAAAGATGGTATACTGAGGGAAAGATGACAAAAGAGTGCACTCTGTATGATTCCATTTATATGAATTTCAGGAAGAAGCAAAACTAGCCTCAAAGTAGTGCTTACATCTGTGGCATGGGTGTGGGTGGTGCACAGTCTTGACCGGGAAAAGATATGAGGGAGTCGTCTGGGGTGTAATAAATACTTTATATCTTGACTCATGAAGTCATTACTCAAGTGAATATAAATATAAATAATGTGTAGGAAATTTATATAACTTTACACTTGATTCATGTACTTTGTTGTATGTCTGTTGCTCTTCAGTAAACATTTTTTAAAACAAAAAAAAATGAGCTAATATCTATAACACAGGTAAGACAGTACCTGGCATCTAGGAAGCACTCACTGAACATTATTATTTCTTGGATGATTATGTCTCTGATACCTTACAAAGAGTAGATATTTGCCAGATAAATGCTTGCTCAGTTTTTAAAAGCAACCATTGTTTCTATGTGCCAAGCACCATGGGAAGCACTTTCCAGGCACAGCTGAATATTCAGAGCAGTCTTTCTTGTAAAATAGTATTAGCGTTTTGTTTTCCAATTTTTATTATGAAAAATTTCACACCTACAGACAGGTTGGAAAGATCATGCAAAGCACATCCATTTGCCCACCACTTATTTGTTATTTTATTTTATTTTTTTATTGAAGAATAGTTGATTTACCATGTCGTGTTAGTTTCAGGTGTACAGAAGAGTGATTCAGTTTTTTTTTATATATATATATATTTTTTTCAGATTCTCTTACCTTATAGATTATTACAAAATATTGAGTATATTGAGTAGAGTTCACTACTATACAGTGGGTCCTTGTTGGTTATCTATTTTATATATAGTAGTGTGTATATGTTAATCCCAAACTCCTAATTTATCCCTCTTTCCCCCCACTTTCCCCTTTGGTAACCATAAGTTTGTTGTCTATGTCTGTGAGTCTATTTCTGTTTAGTAAATAAGTTCATTTGTATCATTTTTTCAGATTCCACATATAAGCCATATCATATGATATTTGTGTTTCTCTGTCTGACTTGCTTCACTCGGTATGATAATCTCTAGGTCCATCCATGTTGCTGCAAATGGCATTATCTCATTCTTTTTTATGGCTGAGTAATATTCCAGTGTGTGTGTGTGTGTGTGTGTGTGTGTGTGTGTGTGTATCACATCTTTTTTTTTTAATTGTTCACTTTATTTATTTATTTATTTTTTAAATTTAATTTTATTTATTTATTTTTGGCTGTGCTGGGTCTTCATTGCTGCGTGCAGGCTTTCTCTAGTTGCGGCGAGCGGGGGCTACTCTTCGTTGCAGTGCGTGGGCTTCTCACTGCGGTGGCTTCTCTTGTTGCAGAGCACAGGCTCTAGGCGTGCGGGCTTCAGTAGTTGTGGCACGTGGGCTCAGTAGTTGTGGCTCACGGGCTCTAGAGCGCAGGCTCAGTAGTTATGGCGCATGGGCTTAGTTGCTCTGCGGCATGTGGGATCTTCCTGGACCAGGGCTCGAACCCATGTCCCCTGCATTGGCAGGCGGATTCTTAACCACTGCGCCACCAGGGAAGTCCCTATCATATCTTCTTTATCCATTTGTCTGTCAATGGACATTTTCCCCCCACTTAGATTCAAAAAGTTTTAACTTTATTTATTTATTTTTAACATCTTTATTAGAGTATAATTGCTTTACAATGGTGTGTCAGTTTCTGCTTTATAACAAAGTGAATCAGTTATACATATACATATTAGTTTTAACTTTTTGTGAGGCCCACTTAATGGTACTCCATTTAACAGATGCAAACACTGAGGTACAAACAAGATTGAGTTGCTTCCTTAGGGTTTCCCAGAATTAGGATTTGGACCCAGGGAGTCTGACCCTAGAGGGTGCCCTCCAAAACAACTAGTTCTCATGTTAGGTTTTGGGGGACACAGATGGGAAAGCCGTGCCCTAACATCTACATTTCACCATTTAGTGCTGCGCTGTTCAATAGGTGGCCGCCAGCCACATGTGGCTGCATACATTTAAATTTAAATCATTGAAATTAAATAAAATTTAAAATTAAATTCCTCAGTGCTCCTCGAGTGCTCAAATAACCACATGTGGCCATTGTATGAACAGTTTCAGACATAAAGTTTTCCACTATTACAGCTGTCCATGGAAATAATCAATAAACAATCTATAATAGGAATAGAAAATAGTTTTTATTTGAGCCAAACTGAGGACTATAGCCCAGGAGACACAGATTCAAGAAGCGCTTGAATTCTGTTTCGCTGGACTACAAAATGTGGGAGGCTCATAAAAGCAAAACCCACAAAATTACATAAATTGTTTGTCAAGAGTCAAGACTGGAGCTGGCAAGAAGTAATGGTGCTTGTTAAGCAAGGATTGGTTGGGGTCAAAAATGGTGACTTAGTTACAAGGGGACATCTTGAGACCATAAAGGTACAGCTGGCAGCTAGCAGATACTGTTTTGAGAACAGCTGGTGGTGTCCTTGAGAGTGATACAGTTCAGAAAATTCAAGTTCTCTATGATGCAGGAACATGTCTGAAATCATATCCACGATGGCCAACTGGCTCCATTTTGAATGCCTGAACCACAGTTACTCCATTTTGATTTTTAAATGCATTCTTTTCTTTCATGGTTAAAGCAGATGTACGATGGATCTTTGACAGGCCACAAAACAGGCTGTTCTAATTAGCATAAAGTTTAAGTTAGGTTGGGAATTCCCTGGTGGTCCAGTGGTTAGGACTCTGTGCTCTCACTCTCGAGGTCCCAGGTTTGATCCCTGGTCGGGGGACTAAGATCCCACAAGCCACACAGTGTGGCAAAAAAAAAAAAAAAGTTTAAGTTAGGTCATGTATAAGCCAGCATGACTTCCCCATACTTCAATATGTGAAAATTTCTCCCATCACAGCACTGGACTCTAGTGGGTAAAATGGAAAAGACCTATAATTTCAATCCACATGGCGGTGGTGATGTTGGTGAGCATTGGGGTCAGGTTAGAGGGTGTGTCAGCAACAGATGGGGAAAAAATTTAACCAGCTGGGTGTTTCCTCCCCTCACTTTTATCTTTAATCTTTTTTTAAAGGCTTTTCATCTGCCCCCATATGCCTGTTATTCTTTCCTGCTCTCCAACCTCCCTCTGACCTATCATCAGCATAAATTCAGTTGTTAGTCTATTGTAATCCTAAGTGCTTTGATCCATATCATGATGAACTTTCCAGTGGGCTGAGTCAGAATTCTTTTTATTCTGGAATCAGTGTCTCTTCCTTGTCTTGCTTTAGATTCGGTAAATCCACTCACAGGAAAAAGCTGAATGTGGAGTTCGAGGTGGAAAAGATCTAAGTTCGTATTCTATATTTATTACCTATGTGGATTTGGGCAGGTGAGTTCACCTCTGGGAGCCACCGTGTCTCATTTGTAAAATGAGCATCTTCACATGTGCTTCCCAGTGGTAGCGTCAGAATGATGAAGATTAGGTCTGTAAGAGCCCTAGCCAGGTAGAGTGTTTAGTAATTGGTAGCTGCTGTTATTTGCAGACACTTTGTTTTCTGCTTTCTCCACCTGTAATTCTTCAGGGCAATACATAACCTTGTGTGGCACAGAATGCCACATACAGAAGCAATATCTGGGGTTTCAAGCCAATGGATTAGAAATCTACAAGGTAGGAGTTTACAAGCACTATCAGGTATCACGGCCGCCGCGGATTGAAACACAAATTGGGATTTGTGGGCTTTCTTTTCTGCCTTGTTAGTTTATATGAAAAATCTGACAGTGCCACTTCAATGAAAACACAGTTAAGTGTGTTTAAGAAAAAATCTGATAGAACGTGCTCTTGCATATAATTAAAGAATATCTAGAATATCCCAGTCCCCCCTTTTGAAAAAATAATTGTTGAGCCCTTGCAAAGCAATCTCTAGATTCTACCCTGTCCAATAGAACCTCCTGTGACCATGGAAATGGCCTGTAGTCTATGCTGTGCAGTGTGGTAACCGAGCTCATGAGTGCATGTTTAAAGGTGGTTAGTGTGAGAAACTGAAGTTTCAATTTTGTTTCATTTGAATTAAATTTAACCAGCCACGTGTGGCTTGTGGCATCCATGTTGGACAACAAAGCTCTTGGTCAACAGACTGAGTGTTGGTGAAAGGGGAATGCTGCTTCTTATAATTGAGTTTGATGAACAAGCAGTGGTTCCTGCTTTGGGATCTAAGCATTGACATAATTTCTCCAAGTCTGTTCTTGGGGACTAGTCTCTGCTTTTCAGAATCAGACCGGCCATGGAGTGGCCATTTAGTTTCTCTGAGCCTTGGTTACCCAATGTGTCAAATGCGGGATAATCATATTCCTTTTGCAAGGTGTTGTGAAGTCAGGCTGGAATTCTAAACCAGCTCCACCTTTTCCTGGCTATGTGACCTAGGGCAAATTACTTAACCTTTCTCGGCTTCAGTTTCATTAACTTTAAGATGGGAATGAAAGTTACCTTCCTCATAAGATAGTTGTGAGGATTAAACAGTGTCTATAAAGTACTTAGAACCGTGCCTGGGGCATGATACAACCTATATATGTGTTTGCTCTTGTACTATGCTTGTGGAAAGACTGGACAAAAGTTATAGGTCAGGAAATCAATTTAGTAAGTCTCCACCAGTGCTTTTGGGGTCTGTTTCTTTACTGTGTCTCTTGGAATTTGTTTTCCTGTGTTATGTTAACAATTTATAAAACCATATTTGATATTACCTTTTTAAAAAATTGAAGTTGATTTACAAAACGTTTCAGGTATACATTCTTTTTTTTAAAATTTTTTTATTGAAGTATAGTTGATTTACAATGTTGTGCCAGTCTCTACTGTACAGCAAAGTGACTCAATTATACACATACATACATTCTTTTTTAAAAAAATTTGTTTATTTTATTTATTTTTGGCTGTGTTGGGTCTTCGTTGCTGCGTGCAGGCTTTCTCTAGTTGCGGCGAGCGGGGGCTACTCTTCATTGCAGTGAGCGGACTTCTCATTGTCGTGCCTTCTCTTGTGGAGCACGGGCTCTAGGCGCGCGGGCTTCAGTAGTTGTGGCACGCGGGCTCAGTAGTTGTGGCTCGCGGGCTCTAGAGCGCAGGCTCAGTAGTTATGGCGCACACGCTTAGTTACTCCGCGGCATGTGGGATCTTCCCAGACCAGGGCTTGAACCCGTGTCCCCTGCATTGGCAGGCGGATTCTTAACCACTGTGCCACCAGGGAAGTCCATGTGAGTCTATTTCTGTTTTGTAAAGAAGTTCATTTGTATTATTTTTTGGATACCACATATAAGCGATATCATATATTTGTCTTTCTCTGTCTGACTTTCTTCACTTAGTATGATAATCTCTAGGTCCATCTGCTATTATGTTTTAAAAAAATGTATTTTATTGAAGTACAGTAGATTTACCTGCTATTATCTTTTTAAGCAAGGATATGTTTTGTTTCATGACGCTTCTTTCTCTGGAAAGATCTCAGAGTTACAGAAAAGTTGCAAGTACTGTACAAAGAAATTATTTTTCCTAAGCCATGTAATAATGAGTTGCCAATATTATGCCCTGTCATCTACGGATGTTTAGTGTGTTTCCTACAAACAGGACTGTCTCCTACATAACCAAAGTACAACCTCAAAAATAAAAAGTATTAGCATTAAAAAATTACTACCATCTAACCCTCATGCTCCATTCAAGTGTCACCAGTTGTCCCAATAACGGCTTTCACAGCAAAGGTTCCAATCTAGACTCTTGCATTGCATTTTGTTGTCATGTCTCTTTTGCTTCCTTTAGTCTGGAAAAATTCTTCATTCTTTCCTTGACCTTCGTGACTCTTGTGAACATCACAGCCCAGTTCTGGGGTAGGATGTCCATGGATTTGATATCTTCTCATGATCAGATTCTGGTCATGCATCTTTGGCAGGAGGGTCACAAAAGTGGTGTTAGGATCTTACATTCCATCAGGATGTTCTCATTAAGGTGGTGTCTTTCAGGCTCCTCCCCTGTAAAGTTACTCTTTTCCCCTTTGTGATTAATGTGTTTTCTGGGGAGGTCTTTTGGGGTCATGTAAATACCCTGTTCCTTGTCAGATTTTCGATTCATTCATTTATGTAGTCATATCAGGATAGACTCATAGCGTCAAGGGATTGTAATCTATTACAATCGTTTGTTTTGATGTTCCAGTTGTTTCCAGTTTGACCTGTGGGAGCCCTTTCCAGCTGGCTCCTGTGTCATTTTCGCCTGTCCCCATCATTCTGTTTTTGTTTGTTTTAGATGTTAAGTGATTTTTAAAAAAAATTTTTATTGGAGTATAGTTGATTTACAACGTTGTGTTAGTTTCAGGTATACAGCAAAGTGAATCAGTTATACATATACATATATCCACTCTTTTTTAGATTCTTTTCCCATATAGGAAATTATAGAGTATTGTGTAGAGTTCCCTGTGCTGTACAGTAGGTCCTTATTAGTTATGTTTTTTTATATATCCCATCATTCTTTAAACGTTTTTTTGCTTCCTGGCACAATAAGATGTGCCAGGCTCGCCTAGTACTTTCCCCGTCCCAGTCCTGGAATTAGCCTTTACTCTGGGAAGCCCTGGTCTATTTCCCTGGAGAATGACATTTAGAAACCAAGAGTTGGGAGTTACATGTGGCCATTGCTATTGGCTCTTACTGTACCCAGGCTCTCTCAGAGTGGGCAGAGGTAGGGAATGTATGTGTGTATATGTGTAGATATAGATTTACATCTATATTCCTTTTTTAAAAAATTTTAACTTAAAACATACAGATATGGGTTTATTTGTCAGTCTTTTGATGAGAAGCCTAGGCTTTTCTTTTCTTTTCTTTTTAAAAAAATCTTTTGGCCATGCTGTGCGGCATGTGGGATCTTAGTTCCCCCACCAGGGATCGAACCTGTGGCCCCTGCATTGGAAGCGCAGAGTCTTAACCACTGGACCACCAGGGAAGTCTCCTAGGCTTTTTTTTTAAAAAATTTTTATTGAAATACAGTTGATTTACAATGTTGTATTAGTTTAATGTGTACAGCAAAGTGATTCATGTACATATATATACATTCTTTTATAAATTCTTTTCCATTATAGGTTATTACAAGATATTGAATATAGTTCCCTGTGCTATACAGTAGGTCCTTGTTGGTTATCTACTCCATATATAGTAGTGTGTATATTTTAATCCCAACCTTCTAATTTATCCCTCTTCCCCCCCCTCCCCTTTGGTAACCACAGGTTTGTTGTCTCTGTCTGTGAGTCTATCTCTGTTTGGTAAATAACTTCATTTGTATCATTTTTTTACATTCCACATGTAAGTGATATCATATGATATTTGTCTTTCTCTGTTTGACTTGCTTCACTCGGTATGATAATCTCTAGGTCCATCCATGTTGCTGAAAATGGCATTACTTCATTCTTTTTTATGGCTGAGTAATATTCCATCTGTATTTCTACATCTGTCTCTCTATAGTGAAAGTCATGAGTTTACACTGATATTCCAGTTCCAACCCAGCACTACAGGGCTTTTTCTTGTTTTCTCCCTTTATATAATTGTAGCTTATTTCTCCAGCAGTGAGAAATCTGGCTCCCAGTGCCCTTAATATATTTACTTATTTATTCGATCCCCCTGAAAGTGACCAATCTCTTATGGCTGCCACTGCCTGCACCCCTGGCCCCTGGGGTGGAGGCCCTGCTCACCACATTTGGGTCCTGACACTCTATTCTGGGCCCTGTGTCCCCCCTACTCCAACCCCTCTTCCAGACACCTACTTGCTTGTGCTCAGGAAGGGAAAGGAAAGGAAGAGATTGATGTGTTTAAAATAGAATAGATTCCTGTTTTGCTCTTCCAATTTCTACTTTGAAGCTCCTGGCTATTCTTTCCTTTTCTTTTCTGTTCCTTGTTAGAAACGCCAGATGCTACATAAGTTAAGTGTTCTTTTTTTTTTTTTTAAAGGAATTCCTTTATTTTTATTTTTTATTTATTTATTTATTTATTTTTTGGCTGTGTTGGGTCTTCGTTTCTGTGCGAGGGCTTTCTCTAGTTGCAGCAAGCAGGGGCCACTCTTCATCGCGGTGCGCGGGCCTCTCACTATCGCGGCCTCTCTTGTTGCGGAGCACAAGCTCCAGACGCACAGGCTCAGTAGTTGTGGCTCACGGGCCTAGTTGCTCCGCGGCATGTGGGATCTTCCCAGACCAGGGCTCGAACCCGTGTCCCCTGCATTGGCAGGCGGATTCTCAACCACTGCGCCACCCGGGAAGCCCTAAGTGTTCTTTTATTGAACTGGACATAGCTTAAACATGTTTTCAGTGTAATGCTCACCATAACAGAAGTCACAGAAAGAAGGAAAAGGAGGAGAAAGAGGAAGAAGATGAGGAGCAGGAGAATATAGTTGCATAAAAAGCAACAGAGAGGGAAATGACGTAATCTCATTCCTGTATTTTTTCCAAGGTTTGATCTTTGAGGTCCCTGGTTTGTGCTTGAGAAATGGATTTCAACATGAGGCAGGGCTCGTTGGGGACAAGGCAGGTGTGACAGGGGACCTGTCACAGGCGAGGCTCTGCCCAAACTGGCCTTGCTGGTTTCTCTTCTTCCCAGGTTTGTGTTTTAAATGAAGGGCTTATTTAATTTTAATTACATAAGTAATGCACAAATACCTTCTCGCTGTAAAACATTCGAACAATATAGAGAGAGAGCAAAAAGCCCTTTTGAGAAAGGGGCAGTCAACCACTGACAAAGGGAGGAATTTGGAGGGCAGTGTGGAAATAGTTTTCAAAATGACAAATGCACATTACTTTTGACTTGGCAGTTTTCCTCTTAGGAATTTATCTTACAGGCATGGATCATATGTCCAACATGAGGTCTGCCCAAGTGATATTAATTACAGTAGTGTTTGTAATGGCAATAAAACTAGGAATCACCTGAGTGTTTATTAAAAGGGGTCTGGTTAAGTTAATTATAGTACATTCAGACAGTGTGATGCTCTAAGGGCATTTAAAAAAAACGAGGTACAGCTCTATGTATTAATCTGGAGAGAGCCTGAAGAGAATCTTAAGTGAAAAATTAAAGTAAGATGCAGAATTGTGTGCCACCATGGTGTAAAAAAAATGATCCACGTGTGAATGCTTGTATATGCCTAAAATATCTCAGGAAATCACTATATTCTTGCTTCTGGAAAGGGAATCGGGTGGCCATGGGATGGGGGTGGGAGGAGATTTTCCCATCCCTCCTGATGCATCCTTTATATCCTTCCTGTGTGATCTTGGACAAGCCATGTGTCCTCTCTGAGCCTCAGTTTCCCCGTTTGTAAAGGGAAGGTCATGACAAGGGAGACTGGAGTTCTTATTCTGGAGCTGGCACAGCAGATGGGCCGTTAATGAGAGGCCCCACCTCCCCCCAGTCTGGGGCTTCACAGAGAACTCACTCCAACTTTCTGCTTTATCTGACGATAAAGAGATACATGCACCCCAATGTTCACAACATCATTATTTCCAGTAATGCCAAGATACGGAAGCAACTTAAGTGTCCATTAACAGATGAATGGATAAAGAAGATGTGGTATCCATAGACAGTGAACTATTACTCAGCCGTAAAAAGGAATGAAATATGCCATTTGCAGGAACACGGATGGACCTAGAAATTATTATACGAAGTGAAGTAAGTCAGACAGAGAGAGACAAATATTATATGATTTCACTTATATGTGGAATCTAAACTATGACACAAATGAACTGATTTATGAGACAGAAACAAACTCACAGACATGGAAAACAAACATGGTTACCAAAGGGGAAGCGGGGGGGGGGGGGGGGGAGAGGCATAAATTGGGAGTATGGGATTAACAGATGCACACTACTATACATAAAATAGATAAACAACAAGGATTTACTGTATAGCACAGGGAACTATATTCAATATCTTGTAATAAACCATAATGGAAAAGAATTGAAAAAAAATATATATATATACATATATATATATATATGTATAACTGAATCACTTTGCTGTACACCTGAAACTAACACAATATTGTAAATCAATTACACTTAAAAAAAAAAAGAAAAAGAGTCAGTAGCATTTGCAGCCACCAGTCTGCAGTGAGATGCACAAGGGGATTTTCCTAACTCCTTGGCAATCTCTGGCGGGTAAGAGGCAAAATAACCCAGTCCTTTCCCAGGCCTCTGCATTCCCAACCACACCCCCGTGCTTGGGTCCCCCTGTGGGTTTCCCCTTCAGGAGTCTCAAGAACCATCATCGTTCTCTCCCTACGGAGACCTCTGGTGAGTGGGGAGTGGGCTCCTGTGGGCTGTCACTCACCCAGCCTAATAAGTGACCTGTGTAGGAGCCCATCTTGGTTCTACATGGCAGGCGCTCCATCGCCTGGTCCAAAATACTGCTCCTCCACCAGTCTGTGACTTTGGGCAGTCCCTTCATCTCTTTGTGCCTCAGTTTCCTCATCCATAAAATGGAAGCAATTCCTACTTCATAGGGCTGTTGTGAAGACATCCTAATTAGCTAATGTGACTAGATCTGCTCTGTCCACTAGGGTAGCCACTAGCCCCACGTGGCAATTGAGCCCTTGGAATGTGGCTGGTCTCAACAGAGGTGTGCTATCAATGTAAAATACGCACTGCATTTTGAAGACTTAGTGTGAAAAATAAAAGAATATAAACTAAATCATTCATAATTTTTATGTTGATCACATTCTAAAATGATAATATTTTGGATGTGTTGGATTAGAGCATGATTAATCTCCCCTGTTTCTTTTTGCTTTTTTTTTTTAAATTTTATTTATTTATTTATTTTTGGCTGTGTTGGGTCTTCACTGCTGCATGTGGGCTTTCTCCAGTTGCTGCGAGCTGGGGCTACTCTTCGTGGTGGTGTGCGGGCTTCTCATTGCGGTGGCTTCTCTTGTTGCGGAGCACAGGCTCTAGGTGCGCGGGCTTCAGTAGTTGTGGCACGCGGGCTCAGTAGTTGTGGTTCATGGGCTCTAGAGCGCAGGCTCAGTAGTTGTGGCTCACGGGCTTAGTTGGCATGTGGGATCTTCCCGGACCAGGGCTCGAACCCGTGTCCCCTGCATTGGCAGGCAGATTCTTAACCACTGCGCCACCAGGGAAGTCCCTCTTTTTGCTTTTTTTAATGTGGTTACTAGAAAATGTAGAATTACATGTGAGGCTCGCATTATATTTCTGTTGGATGGCACTGGTTTAGAAAAACTTTGGGCAGCCTCACATTAGCTGCTACTACAAGCAGCCCTCAGAGCCCATTTTTTGTTCCCACAGCTACTGATTGGTTTTCTCCACAGATTTATTGAGGTATAATTGACAAATAACGATTGTATACATTTAAGGTGCACAAAATGATGATTTGACGTACATATACATTGTGAAATGATTGCCGCAGTCAAGCTAGTTAACACATCCATCACCTCGTGTAGTTACCGTGTGGGTGTGGATGTGTGGGTGGTGAGAACATTTAAGATCTACTCTCTTAGCGATTTTCAAGTAAATAATACATAGTATTAACTATAGTCACCACACCGTATGTTGTTAAATCCCCAGAACTTGTTCATCTTATAAAAAGTTTGTCCCCTGTGACCAATATCTCCTCATTTTGCTTGATTGTTATTTTGATTGTGTTTTGTTGGTTGGTTGGTTGTTGTTTTCATTTTGTTTTGTCTGTTTTGGCCGCACAGCATGTGGGATCCTAGTTCCCTGACCAGGGATTGAACCCGCAACCCCTGCATTGGAAGCGTGGTCTCTTAACCACTGGACCGCCGGGGAAGTCCTGGTTGGTTGGTTTTTTAAATTTTTTACTTTTATGTTTCCTTAAACTTTTTAGTTTATATTGGAGTACAGTTGATTAACAGTGTTGTGTTAGTTTCAGGAGTACAACAAAGCGATTCATTTATACATATACATACATCAATTTTTTTCAAAGTCTATTCCCAATTAGATTATTACAGAATACTGAGCAGAGTTCCCTGTGCTAGGTTGGTTGGTTTTTTAGAATAAGAAATTTGGAGAGATCGCCAGCAGATACAGAATTCTGTGTGACTCTTGAATATCTCTCAAATCTGTTCATGCCTTCTGTTTCTACTGCTTGAGTCCAGGCTTCCTCTTCTCTTGCCTGCTCCTCTCCAGAAGGAAGCCCTCTCTGACCTCCAGTCTGGATCAGATGCCTCCTTTGGGGCTCCCACAGCCCCTGGGGTTCCCTCATAACTGTTCTGATCACTCTACATCATCTCTATCTGAGGAACGAGTCTGTCTCCACCACTGGAGTCCCATGAGGGCAGGGCTGGGGGCAGAGGAGGGTTTCAAGAAATGTTTGTTGAATGAATAATAAATAAGTTCAGATGTTAAACAGAGCTCTTCATCAGAGGATTTTTTTTTTTTTTTTTTGGCTGCATTGGGTTCTCGTTGCTGTGCCTGGGCTTTCTCTAGTTGCGGTGAGCGGGGGCTACTCTTAGTGAGTGTGCGGGCTTCTCATTGCTGTGGCTTCTCTTATTGCAGATCATGGGCTCTAGGCGTGCAGGCTTCAGTAGTTGTGGCACGTGGGCTCAGTAGTTGTGGCATGCAGGCTCTAGAGCACAGGCTCAGTAGTTGTGGCACACGGGCTTAGTTGCTCTGTGGCATGTGGGATCTTCCCGGACCAGGGCTCGAACCCGTGTCCCCTGCATTGGCAGGCGGATTCTTAACCACTGCACCACCAGGGAAGTCCCCATCAGAGGATTTTTGAGAAGTGGGACGCTGTCTCTTCCGCTCTCTTCCCTTCATTTTTCTATGGGGGAGGGGGGTAACTTCCTTCTGATCCAAGACTTGACAGTTGTCATAATAATTCATTCCTGAATGTTGCAGGGAAGTGGCTGTGGTTTCTGTGGAAAGTCCCAGAGAAATTCTTATTTTCTTGGCTCCTGTAACCAATTCAACCCAAATTTCTTTGCTGAGGCCACCCTCATCAACTTTTATTTTTACACTTTCCCAAACCTTTTTAATGAAAATTTTCAAACAGAAAAGCTAAACTAATTTCACAGTGAACACTCGTGTACCCATTACCTAGATTTGACCATTCCCATTTTACTCTGCTGTTTGCTTTATCACACGTCCACCCGTCTTTCCATCTCTGTCTATCCATCACTCCCTCTGATTTTTCTGATGCATTTCAAAGTCGATGTCACCAGTACACTTCCCTCTCAACGCTATCGCGTGTGTAGCTCTGTGCCAGCCAGATTCCTATCATGAATCAGAAACTTACCATCATTTAGAGGGTTTCCTTGCACCCCTTCTGGGTCCATTTCTGGGTTTCGGAAAGGAGTAGGGGAGATAGGAGTAATGCAGTGGAAAGATGGGGGCTAGACCTTGAAGGCCCTCGTAGACCATGAGGAGGAGTTTAATAGTGAGATCACTACTATTGATGATGATGATGAGGATGATGATATACTGGATATTTTTTGTTTGCTCTTTCAGGTCCGCGCTCCACCTTTACCTGTCATACTCTTGGGAATGGGATCCAACCTTGGGAGGCTGATCACTATGGACTACCACGGGCTTTCTTGACCTCTAGTTTCCTGTCTGGGTTGGCCAATGGGGACGCTGACAAGAGATTGGAAGGAGGGGCGTTTATTTCCCCAACTCCCTCCCTGATGCGGCGGTTGCCTCCAGCTGACTGTGTCTTTCCACCCAAGGCCACAGCTCCTGTCTGGAGGTCCACTCCACACACATCTGGGTTCTTTCAGGCCTGGGGGTAATCAAAGCTCCCATCTTTCTAGACCTGAAGTGCTGCACCACCCTTGTGGTTTCCCTGCTCACTTCTCCATCTTTGTAAATAGTCTTTTATTTTTTTTAATTGAAGTATGGTTGATTTAGAATATTGTGTAGTTTCAGGTATACAGCAAAGTGATTCAGTTTTGTGTGTGTGTGTGTGTGTATGTGTATTTTAGATTCTTTTCCATTATAGATTATTACAATATATTGAATCTAGTTCCCTGTGCTATACACTAAATCCCTATTGCTTATCTGTTTTATACATAGTAGTCTGTATCTGTTAATCCCATATTCCTAATTTATCCCTCTTCCCCCTCCCTTTCCCCTTTGGTAACCATAAGTTTGTTTTCTATGTCTGTGACTCTGTTTCTGTTTTGTATATAGATTCATTTGTATTATTGTTTTAGATTCCACATATAAGTGATATCATATAATATTTTCTTTCTCCATCTTCACTTAGTATGATATTCTCTAGGCCTATTCATTTTGCTGCAAATGGCAATATTTCATTTTTTTGTGTGGCTAATAGTAAATAATCTTTTTATTAAATTCTCCCCAGTCGCTCAGTTTGGATTTGCTGTTTCCTGCTTAGACTCTGAGTGATGCAGCAGCTAACTGTACTGAGAACATCCTAAGAGACATTCTTCCAAGAGCTTTATAGGAAACAATGTATTTAATCCACCTGATGACCCTATGGAGAAACAGAGGTCTGGAGAGGTGGTCTCTAGCTCTAGTTTCAGAATGAGGAAGTGGCTGACCCAGGATTTGAACCAGCAGGAATCTGAACTGCTAAGAGTAACTAACTGGGAGCCACTGTGGGAGTTTTAAGCCAAGAAGTCAGGTTGGTGTTTCGAAAGCGCCCTCTGGTGGCTGGGAGGAGCACTGTCAGCTGAGTTAGCATCTACCCTGTCTCTGCAGAGAACTTCTATTTGGCTAATGTTGTCGACAACATTCAACTGAATCCTGCACCGGAGACCCAGACAAATGGGCTCTGCCTGGGTTCCAGGATGTCTTCTTGGAGGAGGTGACGTTGGAGCAGGGCTTTAAAGGACAAGTAGCAAAGGCCTGAGAGAATCCACCTTGTTCTGGGAAGAGGGTGCAGCATTGTGTCAGGGGAAGCCCAGCGATGAGGCCGGGGAAATAGGTCAGGACCCATTTGGGGAAGTACCTTGGCTTTGGGACTTTGTCCTATAACTCACTTTGGAGCTTGCAAACCAGCAAATTTCAAAGACAAAATTGGAGGTCAGACATAGGGTGGTCAACTTTTTATTCTGCCAGTTTGGACTTTAAAAAAAAAGAGTGGGAGAGAGAGAGAGAGACTATTTTATTCATTCTGAAAGCACTTATTGAGCACCTACTGTATATTAAGGAATGTTCTGGGGCAGGGTCTGCGTTTGTTTTTCTCACTGTTGTATCCTCAGAGTCGAGAGTCATGGAAAGCCCCTAATAGAAGGAATGAGTAAAATTAAAGACATTTGCTAGGGCAAGGTCAGTGTGGGAATAAGCTGCTGGGAATGAGGTCAAGGTGTGTGGGGTTGTAGATGAGCTTGGAGATAGAAGGGAATAAATTTGGAAGTCTTCAGTCTTTAGATTATAATCAGTTTTTAAAATAATTCATTTTATTTTTATGGTTATTTCCTATATTCTGGGGATTTGGGTAGGGCTCATACTATATACTGAATTCTTGAAAAAATATGATGCAAATGTTTCTGTACATACTAGGGCACAAACCATTTGTGTCTTCTCAGATCCCCTTGGCCACCTCCTTCCTAGTGAGCCAAACAAGAAAGAGGTGAAGTAACTCGCCCAAGGCCCCGAATTTGTTGAGTTGCAAAGCCGGGATTTGAATCCTGGGCGGATTGGCCTAAGCTCTTGTGAAAATTAATAAACAGAAACCTCATTTAAAATGGATTCCGGAGGCCAGCAGAAGGGGGAGCTCTCAACCTCTATCACTCCATGTTAATTGCAGACCTACAAGAAAAAAGGGACCTTTGCACTTCCAACAGAAACAAGGTTACTACTTTACTACTCAGCAGGAGGAAGGAAGAATTTCTTCTCGCCCAGCAACTGCCTGGCCAATGAGTCTGTCACAGCTCAGCCAATGAAAAGCCGCTGCACTTGAACTCCCAGTTTCCTTCAGTGAACTCTGTTTACAGCAGCCCCTCCCAACTCCCCATTCTCCTTTATAAAAGAAGGTTTCTCCTTTGTTCTCCAGACTTGCATATGATTTCCCATAGATTGCATGTCCTGAATTGCAATTCAGGAACTTTGCTCTTCCTGAATAAATCCATTTTGCTGGTAAAATAACTGGCCATTTTTAGCATATTTGTATCAAAATCTCATCTTCTTTAATCTCACAGATACAAAAATTCAGAGCAAAGTAAACTCAACGGAGCAGGGAGGGCATTTCTCCCTCCAACAGAGGGAGACTCTCTCCAACAGAGTCAACTAACTGCACACACCACGATGGTGGAGAAAAGGCTGTGTGTGTGTGTGTGTGTGTGTGTGTGTGTGTTTATCCCATAAATAATACATGGACTCAGTCTTGCTGTTGAAATTCAGGGCTTCCCTGGTGGTGCAGTGGTTAAGAATCCACCTGCCAATGCAGGGGACACGGGTTCGAGCCCTGGTCCAGGAAGATCCCATGTGCTACGGAGCAACTAAGCCCGTGCACCACAACTACTGAGCCTGCGAGCCACAACTACTGAAGCCTGTGCACCTAGAGCCCGTGCTGCACAACAAGAGAAGACACTACAAGGAGAAGCCTGTGCGCCACAACTAGAGAAAGGCTGTGCGCAGCGAAGACCCAGCACAGCCAAAGATAAAAACAAACAAATAAATAAATTTATTTAAAAAAAAAAAAGAAATTCAAAGGATACCCACTCAGGTAGAGTCAAAAGTGAAAATTCCCCCTTGTCAAGATTTCCCATTAACAAGAACCTACAGGTATAGCACAGGGAACTCTATTCAAGACTCTGTAATAACCTATTTGGGAAAAGAATCTGAAAAAGAATGGATACATGTATGTGTATAACTGAATTACTTTGCTGTACACCTGAAACTAACACAACATTGTAAATCAACTATACTCCAATGTAAAATAAAAATTAAAAAGATTTCCCTGGTGAGTCTCTTTCTCCTTAGTTGCAGCAGGGGCCACCATGCCGTGGGGATTTTCCTCTTCGGGACTCCGGAACAGGGAGACACTGCATCTTGTGGGTGAAAATGCCAGCGGTAAAGTGAAAGCTGACACTTGCTGAACACTGATCATGACCCAGGCGCCGTCCGGAGCTCTGTCCACATATTAACTCATTTAACTGTCATGACAGTAAAATGCAAACTCCTTACTCTCATGACCCCGTCACTGCCCCGCTCTCAGACATCACCTCCTGCCACTCTGCTCCCTGCCTTTTTCACTCCAGCCTGCTTCCCATTCTTCCTACACACCAAGCTCATGTCCACCCCCAGCCCTTTGCACCGGCCATCCCCTCTGCTGGGAATGGCCATCCCCTCTGCGGTCTCTCTCTCCATCTTTGGACGGCTTCCTCTCATTCATTCTCATGTCAGCTGGAGTGTCACTGCCTCTGAGTGGGCTTCCCTGACCACCTTATGAGAAACAGTATTTCTTCTTCCGCACCCCCAGCCCTCCAGCCCTCTACTCCGCTTTACTCCTCTTCGTAGCAGTTCTCTCTTCTGACGGCCTATTGTACATCTATCTGTTTTTTATTCATCTGCCCCACATGAATGTCAGCTCCGTGAGGGCGGGAACTTTGTCTCACTGTCCTTTCCTCCTCACCCAGAGCAGTAGGAGCTCAATAAACATCAGGACCCTGAGTGATGGAAACAGTCTGTCGAGGGAAAACTGCTATCATCCCATTTTACAGATGAGGAATCTAAGGCACCGGGAGGTTAAGTCACTCAGCTGACAAAGGGCAGAGATGGGATTCAGATCCAAGCAGCCCAGCTTAAAGATTGGACCAGGGACCTGCAGGTTTCCCATATCATTTAGCTTTTGCTATAGTAATGCTGTGTAACAAACCACCCCGACTCTCAGTAGCATTTATGTAGCTCATGACGTTTGTGGTGGGCAGTTTTAGGCTGGGCTTGGCTGGATGGTTTTCCTGGGCTCAGCTGTGCTTACCCACATGTCCGGGGATCTGCTGTTGGCTGATCTAGCCTGGTCTTGGCTGGGAGACTTGGTTTTGCTCCACATGTCTGTGCTTTCCAACAGGCTAGCCCAGGCTTGTTCTCATGGAAGCAAAAGTACAGGTAAAAATGTGCCAGGCCCCTCAATTAAGACGTAGGCTGGAGATGGGCACTCTGTCACTTCCAACTCATTCTGCTGGTGAAAGCCAAGTCACACAGCCAACCCAGAGTCATATAACTACAAAGTTACATGGTAAAGAGCATGGATACAGGAAGGGGTGAGGAACTGGGGCCAAAAGTACAATCTACCATAGTTCCCATCAGCTGAAAGATCTTGGGCTCTGCTCCCCAGCAGGAGAGGTCAGAGGCCATTTGGGAGAGGACCCCAGGGAGCTCCCGTTTCATGCTTCTTTGAAGGAAACGCTCAGGGTCAGGGTGGGCAGGGTTTGTGTGTGGAGGGGGGAAGGGAACAAAGTAGTAGAGAGTGGCTGGGGGAAGAAGCTGTTGTGTCTGCATTTCTTGTTTGGGTGTGGTTGTCTAGAGGAAGCTGGCCGGAAGCTTAGAAGGCATCCACGATACCTGGTTGAGGAGTGAGTGCTTTATTTGATCATAATCATGGCATTATCTGATTTGAGGTTTTTCATGTAAATGGATTAATTTAGATCTATCTATCAATCAATTATACTTTGGCTCTGTTTTTCTGAATTTTTGTCTTTGGCTCAATGAAGCATTGGTTTGTAAATAAAAGTGCAGATGAGGGTTTCATGCATCCTAAGATCTTCTGAGTCATTTCAAAATCTTTCCTCCTAGTTCTTGTGTAAGCTTTGGGCTTTGCAAACCCGCCTTCCATCCTGCATGCCCTGCAGAAGCCACTTAATCATCACAACAGCTCTATATAGCCAGACTATGATTATCTCCATTTGACAAGCGAGGAAAATTTAGTGGTTTCCACAAGCCAGTTTCCCAGAACTTTTGCTGCTTGTAAAAATGATTGGACCCAGATGATTCTAGAACTTCCCTGGATACAAAAAGCGAGGCCGGCTACGCTGTCACCAGCAGAATAGAGACAGCTGTCCTGGCACAGGGGCATGAGGCAGGGATTCAGACACACTCCTGTTGCAGGAGGGGGGACCCCTTCCAGGGCTCTTGTCTAACACTCGGAAGTGAACTGTCCAAGGAGACACGTGCTGACAAAGCAAGAGACTTTATTGGGAAGGGGCGCCCGGGTGGAGAGCAGCAGGGTAAGGGAACCCAGGAGGACTGCTTCGCCACATTCATAGTGTTGTGTTTTATGGTGATGGGATTAGTTTCCGGGTTCTCTCTGGCCAATCACTCTGACTCAGAGTTCTTCCTGGTGGAGCTCGCATCACTCAACCAAGATGGATTCAAGCGAGAACTCTGGGAGGCTGGTAGGACATATGGACTGGAGTCTCCTCTCTCCTTCTGACCTTTCCCGAATTCTTCCGGTTGGTGGTAGCGTGTTAGTTCCTCATTCCTTACCAGGACCTCCTGTTTAAGATAACTCATGCAGATGGTTACTGTGGTGCCTGGCCAGGGTGGGCAGTTTCAGTCAGTGGTTTCCCTAACGCTCCCATCTCTCCAGCACCACAGGATGTAGAATGGCGGGGCTGGTCTCTCCGCAGCTGTTATTCTTACAGTAACCGTGGGTGTGTGTTTTTCCTGGTTCCTGGTCTGGAGTAACCTCCATGTCCTCAGGGCTCATAGGCTTTGAGAAGCTCAAGTCCATAATAACTGATCCTTTTATGGCTCATCTGGCAAACCCAAACTTAGTCTTCCACATTTGGTCCCTCATGGTGCATTTGGAGTGTTAATTAATTTCCCTGTGTTTTACCAATCAGAACTCAATTTTTTTTCTTTTTTTAAATTTATTTATTTTTGGCTGCCATGGGTGTATGTTGCTGCCTGCAGGCTTTCTCTAGTTGTGGCGAGTGGGGTCTACTCTTCGTTGCGGTGCGCGGGCTTCTCATTGCGGTGGCTTCTCTTGTTGCGGAGCACGGGCTCTAGGCGCGCGGGCTTCAGTAGTTGTGGCACATGGGCTCAGTAGTTGTGGCTCGCGGGCTCCAGAGCACAGGCTCAGTAGTTGTGGCGCACGGGCTTAGTTGCTCCGTGGCATGTGGGATCTTCCCGGACCAGGGCTCGAACCTGTGTCTCCTGCATTGGCAGGCGGATTCTTAACCACTGTGCCACCAGGGAAGCCCAAAACTCAAATTTTTTGGTTCTTGATCTCAGAGCACTGGGAGACACAGGTATGTCCCAGCCACTCAGAGATACTATTCTGGCCCAGAGCAAAGAACCTGGGCTAAGTGTTGGGCTTTTGCAACACTGAAGATGCTCCCAGCTCTCCCCACTCTTATCACTGCATCCCTAAGGGCTTCTTCAGCACTGACCATCGCACCAGGAACAAATGTCCTGTCACCCAGCTTGGAGCTGGAAGGACGTTATCAGCCCCACACCCTGGCACCCTTAGCCTGTGCCCATCAACCTCTTGGGAAGGCTGCCCATTTGTTGGGACAGCCCAATGATTAGAAAGTGCTTCCAGACAGGGCCTTGAGGCAGCTGGCCTCTTGCAGCTTGAGTCCTGAGGGTCCCACATTTCCCAGCTGCCTAGGGGCAAGCTTGGCACCCCCAGGCTATATCCTACTCCTGGCTTTCTGTGTCTCTCACAGTGGAGCCAGACTGCTGGGGTTCAAGTTCTCGCTCTGCACTAGCAAGCATGCTTTAGCATCTTACTTAGACTTTCTGTGCCTCAGTTTCCTCATCTGTAAAATGGGGATAGTAAAAGCACTGACCTCACAGTGTTGTTGTGAGGAAGAGGTGAGTGGACCCATGTAAAGTGCTTCAAACCCTGCTGTGGTCGGAAGCCCTGCATAAATACTGACTGTTGATATTTTAACTATTCGTAATGCATCATACTCTTCCAGGCACATCGATACTCACTCTTTCACACTGTGAAGGGGAAGGATTCAGTCCTCTGTAGTGAGGTCGGTATCATTATACAGCATTCTCACCCTAGGCCCATGCTGTCCTTTTCTGGAGCACACAACCCTCCACCACCAGTGATATTTCTAAGTGGGCAATGTCACCTTCAGCTGGTTTTCCCTCCCAGAGACTTGGTCAGAGAGGCTTGAGGGAGGAGAGAGAGCCACCTTGCGGTGAGAGTGGGAATCTAAGAACTTGGGCCCAGTTGTCCATGTGTGTACTCCACCCGACCAGTCCTGCATTCTGGCATTTCGTGTCTTGAAAGTACCAACATACTAGTCACTTATTCTATTCTATTTATTTAAAATTTAAAAAATTTAAACTTTTTATTGCCGTATAACTTAGAGTACAAAACTGAAGTGTACAGCTTGATGCATTTATAGTTATATACATATGTGTTCATTCATGTCACCGCCACCTAGGGCCAGATATAGAACATTCTAATCATTCCGGAAGGTTTCCTTGTGCCCTCTTCCAGTCAATACCACCCAGGGGTGACCACTTTCTGATTTCTCTCACCATGAGTTGATACTTACATAAAAGGAATCATTCAATTATGTACTCTTTTGTCTCTGGCTTCTTTCACTCAACATTGTGTTGTGAGATTCAGCCGTGTTGTTGCATGTAGCAGTATTGTTATTTTTTTAATTGCTGTGAAGGGAATTCCCTGGTGGTGGTTAGGACTCGGCACTTTCACTGCTGTGGCCCGGGTTCGATCCCTGGTTGGGGGAACTAAGATCCCGTGAGCGGCACGGTACAGCCAAAAAAAAAAAAAAAACTGCTATGAAGCATTTCATCTTATGAACGTACCACACTTATTTACCCAAGTCTATTGTTGATGGACATTTGGGTTGTTTCCAGTTTTTGGCTATTATGAATAGAGCTGCCATCAGCATCCTTGTCTAAGGATATATGCACTCATTTTTCTTGGGTATATACCCAGATGTGGAATTAATGAGGTCATAGGGCAAACGTATGTTAGTCTCAGTAGGTACTGCCAAACATATTTTTTCAAAGTGGATACTGGTATTTTTCAACTCCACCATATACTTTTTTTTTTTTTTTTTCTGCTGCGCCATGCGGCATGCAGGATCTTAGTTCCCTGGACCAGGGATAGAACCAGTGCCCCCTGCAGTGGAAGTGCTGAGTCTTAACCCCTGGACCGCCAGGGAAGTCTCCTATTATTTCTGTCTTTTTTTTTTTTTTTTTAAATTTTACCGCTTTACGGAAGATTCATTACAGTGTTTTTTGTTTTGTTTTTTTTTTAAGAGCTCCTGACTTATTTATTTATTTATTTACTTTATTTTTTTGGCTGTGTTGGGTGTTCGTTTCTATGCGAGGGCTTTCTCTAGTTGTGGCAAGTGGGGGCCACTCTTCATCGCGGTGCGCGGACCTTTCACTGTCGCGTTCTCTCTTACTGTGCGGCACAGGCTCCAGACGCGCTGGCTCAGTATTTGTGGCTCACGGGCCTAGTTGCTCCGCGGCATGTGGGATCTTCCCAGACCAGGGCTCAAACCCGTGTTCCCTGCATTGGCAGGCAGATTCTCAATCACTGCGCCACCAGGGAAGCCCTATTTCTGTCCTTTAAAACGAGTCAGGAATCTGAGTCATTTGAGACATGCTGAGAAAATCAAAACACTGTATTTAAAGTTTGTCTTGAACAAAGTTTGCTCATTTCTGACTAGTTCCTTCCCTTGTTTGGAAAGCTGCCAAGGTAATTTATTGTTGTTTTAGTTTGCATTTCCTGGGTTCCCAGGGAGGGAAATTGAGCATCTTTTCCAATCTGCTAGCATACAAGATCATTTATGGGTAATGCCATTGTCTAAAGACCTGGGTCCACCACTGGGGGGCACCACCCCAGAGGCACCCTTCACAGTGTTCTGCTCCACGGTGCATCATTTACATGCACCGCTGTAGACTGCAGTGCTAAGGCCCTGCCTCTCTTCCGCTAGGATAATTTTTTAAAAATTTAAACTTGCTTTCCCAAGTATCCCATCTGGATTTAGCACCTAAATTTGAACCCTGGAGGAATAGTGAAGTGGCCGAGGACACCGTATGGAAGACAGTAGTGACCAAAGTCATTGGATAAATATTTACTGAGCGCCTATTCTGTTCCAGGCACTGTTCCAGTCACTGGGGCTACTGCAGGGACAGAATAGACAGAAATCCCTGCTCATGTGGGACTTGTTTTCTAAGGAGGGAGACACTAAATACTGTAAAGTTTGACATATGATGGCGATGAGTGCAAAGGAGAGGAAACAGGTGGGGAAGAGGGAGTGCCTGGGTCGGGGAAGATGGTTGCAGTTTTATATAGGGTGGTCAGCGAAGGTCTCCTTGAGAAGGGGACATTTGTGTGAAGACCTGAAGGAGGCATCAGAAGGAACAGCAAGTGCAAAAGTCCTGAGGTAGGAGTGTGCCTGGTGCCTTAGCAGAACAGGAAGGAGGTCAGTGTGGCTGGAGTAGAGGGGGTAGAGGGGCCCAAGGCATGTGTCTTAGGGGAGGGGGTCAGAGAGAAAGGGGTTGGTATAGAGAGTGTAGGACCTTGTAGGCCGTTGTAAGAACTTTGGCCTTGACTCAGCCTTTTTCTTTTTTTTTTTTTGGCCTCGCTGCGCAGCTTGGGGGATCTTAGTTCCCCAACCAGGGATAGAACCCGGGCTCCAGCAGTGAAAGTGCTAAGTCCTCACCCCTGGACCACCAGGGAATTCCCTAGACTTATTTTTAAAAAGGATCTCTCTGGCTGCTGTGTTGAGAATAGAAGGGGATTGGGGAAAGGCAAAGGTTGAAACATAGAGACCATTGCAATAACCAAGGTGGGAAAATGTGGTGCCTCGGACCAGGGAAGTAGCAGTGGAGGTCATGAGAAATGGTCAGATTCTAGAGGAAATTTGAAGGTTAGATATGCTAATAGGATAGCAGAGGAAGAGAGGAAGATCAAGCATAGCTCCAACGATGTGGTTTGAGTAGCACACTTAAAAAAACTCTTGGGGACTTCCCTGGTGGCACAGGGAAGAATCCACCTGGTTGAGAATCCGCCTGCCGATGCGGGGGACACGGGTTCAAGCCCTGGCCCAGGAAGATCCCACATGCCGCGGAGTAACTAAGCCCGTGCGCCACAACTACTGAGCCCGTGCACCTAGAGCCCGTGCTCCGCAGCAAGAGAAGCCACTGCCGTGAGAAGCCCGCGCACCGCAACGAAAAGTAGCCCCGCTCGCCGCAACTAGAGAAAACCCGTGCACAGCAACAAAGACCCAATGCAACCAAAAATAAATAAATAAAATAAATTTATGTAAAAAAAAATGTAACTCGCAACTTAAAAAAAAAACTTTTATTTTGGACGATTTCAAACATATACATAAGTAGACAAAAATAGTATAGGAAACCCTATGTAGCTACCAATGAGCTTCAACAATTTTCAACTTATGGTCGATGTTATTTCTTCTATGCCCCCACCTCTCTCCATCCCATATTACACTGAAGCAAATCTCAGACTTTGTTTCATTAAATTTGCAAACCCTTCAGTATATTTCTTCAAAAATATAAGTCCCCCCCTTTTTTTTGTTTTAATTAAAGTATAGTTGATTTACAATGTGTTAATTTCTGCTGTACAGCAAAGTGATTCAGTTATACGTATATATACGTATATATGTATATATATATATGCACGTTATTTTTTATATTCTTTTACATTGTGGTTTATCACAGGATATTGAATATAGTTCCCTGTGCTATACAGTAGGACCTTGTTGTTTATCCATCCTGTATATAATAGTGTGCATCTGCTAATCCCAAACTCCTAATCCATCCCTTCCCAAAACCCCTCCTCTTTAGCAGCTACAAGTCTGTTCTCTGTGTCTGTGAGTCTGTTTCTGTTTCATAGATAGGTTCATTTGTGTCATATTTTAGATTCCACATGTAAGTGACATCACATGATATTTGTATTTCTCTTTCTGACTTACTTCACTTAGTATGATGATCTCTAGGTCCATCTATGTTGCTGTAAATGACATTATTTCATTCTTTTTTATGGCTAATATTCCATTGTGTATATATACACCACATCTTCTTTATCCATTCATCTGTCAATGGACAATTAGGTTTCTTCCATGTCTTGGCTATTGTAAATAGTGCTGCTATGAATTTTGGGGTGCATGTATCTTTTTGAATTACAGTTTTGTCCAGATATGTTAAGCCCCCCCTTTTAAATAAACATGCCAGAAAAATATTATTATACCTGTTAACAGTTGGCTCTCACAAAGACCACAGAATGTCAGTAGTGCCACAAAGGGGAAAATTAAGTAAGGCTACTTGAGATTGAGTAAGGCTACTTCAAAGCAAGGAACTGGATAAGATTAAGCAACGATTATGGCACAATAATGTAGGGTTGGTGAACCCAACAAAACAATAGTCTTGAAACAAGCCTTGATAAGCGAACTGTTGTGTAATAAGTGAGCTCTTTGCCTACGTGAGCAATCTGTAATCCTGAAAGGGGAGGTGTTTGCCCAGGTGAATAAACTGTTTGCTTAGATAAATTGGTTTGCATGAATTTCCGGGGGTAAATAATGAATTATTTATTGTTTTACAGACTTATCCTTCTAGGCAAGACTTTCTTGGAACACACCATTAAGTCATGTTGAAGTGCATAGTTTCAGTTCTCATGTCTAATAGAATTTAAAATACCTCGTATGGTTAAATAGCCAATCAATGAATAGATTTCCCTACCTGTCTCATAAAAATATCTTTTCTTGTTTTTTCAAGTCAGGATCCAAGTGAGGTTTACACATTGCACTTGGTTTTGTGTGTTTAAGTCTCTTTTAAGCTGAAGCTTCCTTCCTGTCTCTTTTTATTCCACTAAAATTAACTTTTGACAAAGCTAGGTCACTGTCTTTCAGAGTTCCTGCAGTCTGGATTTCACTGATCGTATCCCTGTGGTGTCATTTAACATGCTCCTTTGCCCCACAAATTCCCTTTTACTTTGTAGTTAGAACTACTGATCTGAGCTGTTCAGCCTAAATAACTATGGCAAACAGTGGGAAGATGGCAGAGTAAGAAGCACTAGGAGTCTGTCTCCCCACCTAGATGACAGTTGCACTGGCAGTTACTGTCTGCTATAACTGTTTTGGAACTCTGGAGTCTGTTGAAGGCTTAACAACTGCCAGAGGAAGGCTTGATGGTAAATTGCGGTTCATTTCAGTCAGTCTCATCTCTCAGCACAGTAGCAGCTACCCATCCAACACCCCCAGCCATGCGACAAGCTGCTATGCTTGTGTTCCAGGAGCAATCTGCATGCAGCTTGTGGGAGCCAGAGGGCAGCAAGGACCCTGTCCTCCAAATATCAGGGATCTGTGCTCTGATCACTGATTGCCGCTTTTGATCACAGACAAAAGAGGTGGGCAGCTGAGGTTGTTGCACCTTCCCCCATGGTTGTGAGCCCCTCTCTCTCCAGCTAAACTGACTTCCAGGCGACTTACCTGGCTGGTACCTTTTCTCCCCCCTTCATTTTTACTTTTTCTTCTTTTGAGAGCCAGACATTAAAAACAAGGACATTGAAAAACAGCTACGTATATGGGGAAGATTAGGAAGCGACAGTGCATATCCAAGAAAAGGCTCAGAAAAGACCTGAGAAGAACTTAAGTTTACACCTCAGGCTGATCCTCTGCACAGAGACAGCCTACAACAATTTAAAAAAAAAAAACAAAAAACCTGAAACTTCCATGAAAACAATAAAAACAACAAACCCTGGGGGAGGGGAAGAATCTGATGTCCAGAATTACCACTTTCTTAGATTCAAATGTCCAGTGTTCAACAAAAAAAAAATCACAAGGCATACAAAGAAACAGGAAAGTATGGCCATTCAAAGGAAAAAAAAAATTAACAGAAACTGTCCTTGAAAAAGACCTAATGGCAGATATATTAGACAAAGACTTTAGAACAACTGTCTTAAATTTCTCAAAGAACTAAAGGAAGATGTGGAGAAAGTCAAGAAAACAATGTGTGAACAAAATGAAAATATCAATAAAGGGATAGAAAACCTAAAAAGAACCAAAAAGAAATTCTGGAGCTGAAAGGACCAATAACTGAAATGAAAAATTCAGTTGAGAGATTCAAAGGCAGACTTGAGCAGGCAAAAGAAAGAATTAGTGGACATAAATATAAATAATGGAAATTATCATGTATGAGACACAGAAAAAAAAATATTGAAGAAAAGTGGACACAACCTAAGGGTCCTGTGGGATACCATCAAGGAAACCAACACACGAATCATGGGTGTCCTAGAAAAAGGAGAGAGAGAGAGAGCACAGTGAGAGAATATTTGAAGAAATAGTGGTTGAAAAGTCCCCAAATTTCATGAAAGACATGAATATAAATATCCAGAAAGCTCAACAAACTCCAGGTAACATGAACTCAGAAAGAGCTGCCCTGAGACACATTATAATCAAATTTTCAAAAGACAAAGACAAAGAGAGAATCTTGAAAGCAGCAAGAGAGAAGCAAATCATCACGTAAAAAGGATGCTCAATAAGATATCCAGAAAATTACTCATCAGAAACTTTGGAGGCCAGAAGACAGAGGGTCAAAGGGCTGAAAGGAAAAAAACCTGTCAACTAAGAATTCTATACCCAGCAAAATTGCCCTTCAAAAGTGAGAGAGAAGTTAAGACATTCCCACATAAATGAAAGCTGAGGGAGTTCCTGACCACTAGACCTGCCTTGCAAGAAATGCTCAAGTGAGTCCTGCAGAGTAAAATTAAGACACTAGATCGTAACTTGAAGCTGTATGGAGAAATAAAGATCTCAATAAAGGGAAATACATGGGCAATTATAAAATCTAGTATTGTAACAATGGTTTGTAACTGTGCTTTTTGTTTTCTACATGATTTAAGGGACTAATACATTTAAAGAGAAAAACCCAAATTATTAGTAAAAGCTAGTATAACTGTAACTTTGGTTTGTAACTTTAAATCTTGTTTTCTACCTTATTGAAGAGACTAATCCATTACAAATAATTATTCATTTATTTGGGGGGCACACAATATTTAAAGATATAATATCGTGATGTTAATAACCTAAAGGGGGTGGGGATGGAGCTGTAAATGAACAGAGTTTTGTGTGTTATTGAAGATAAGGTGGTATAAATGCAAATTAGAGTGTTATAACGTTAGGGCATTAAGTGTAATCCCATGGTAACCACAAAGAAAACAGCTATGGAATATACACAAAAGGAAATGTGAAAGGAATGTAAACATTTTACTACAAAAAATCAACTAAACACAAAAGAGGACAGTAATGCAGGAAATGAGGGACAAAAAAGCTAAAGAACATACAGAAAACAAATAGCACAATGACGGAAGTATGTCCCTCCTTATCAGTAATTACTTTAATTGTAAATGATTAAACTCTCCAATCAAAAGATAGAGATTGGTAGAGTGGGTAAAAACATATGATCCAACTGTATGCTGTCTACAGGACACTCACTTGAGATCCAAAGACACAAGCAGGTTGAAAGTGAAAGGATGGAAAAAGATATTTCATGCAAACAGTAAACAAAAGGGAATGGGGGTGGCTATATGGTATCAGACAAAATAGACTTTAAATCAAAAGTTTACAAGAGACAAAGAAGGACATTATATATTAATAAAAGGTTTACTACAGCAAGAAGATATAAAATTATAACATATGCACACCTAATGACCAACTGTCAAAATATATAAAGCAAAAATTGAAATTGAAAGGAGAAATAGTAATAGTTGGAGATTTCAATACTCCATTCATGCTAATGGATAGAACAACTAGACAGTGGATAAGTAAGGAAATAGAGGACTTAACACAAAAAAACAACTAACTCTAACAGACGTATACAGAACGCTCTACCCAAAAACAATAGAATACACATTATTCTCAAGTGTACATGGGACATTTTCCAGGATAGACCATAAGTTAGGTGGCAAATGAAGTCTCAACAGATTTAAAAGAAAGATAGGTACAAAGTATTTATCTTATCTGACCATAATGGGATGAAGTTAGAAATTAATCACAAAAGGAAAACTGGAAAATTCACCAAGTTGTGGAAATTAAACAACACTTTTAAACAAGCAATAGATCAAAGAAGAAATCATGGGGGAAATTAGAAGTAGTGGAAGCAATGCTAAGGGGGAAATTTATAGCTATAAATGCTTACATTAAAAAATAAGAAAGATACTAAATCAACAATCGAACTTTACAACTTAAGGAACTAGAAAAAGAAGAGCAGACAAGCCCAAAGCTAACAGAAGGAAGGAAATAATAAATATTAGAGCAGAGATAAACAAAATAGAGAATAGAAAACAATAGAGGAGACCAATGAAACCAAAAGTTGGTTCTTCTAAAAGGTCAACAAAATTAACAAACCTTTACCTAGAGGGACTAAGAAAAAAGAGACTTAATTTATTAAAATCAGAAATGAAACTGGGGGTATTACTACCGATTCTACAGAAAGGATTATAAGAGAGTATTGTGAACAATTGTACTCTTACAAATTGGGTAACCTAGATGAAACGGACAAATTCCTATAAACACAAAACCTACTGAGACTAAATCATAAAGAAATAGAAAATTTGAAAAGACCTGTAACTAGTAAGGAGATTGAATCAGCAATAAGAAAAATCTCTCAACAAAGAAAAGCCTTGACCTGATGGCTTCACTGGTCAATTCTACCAAACATTTAAAAAAGAACTAATACCAATTCTTCTCAAACTTTTCCCAAAAAATTGAAGAGGAGGGAACACTTTCTAACACATTCTGTGAGACCAGCATTAATCAGATACCAAAGCCAGACAAAGATACTATAAGAAAAGAAGACTACAGGCCAATATCCTTATGAACATTGATTCAAAAATCCTCAACAAAATGCTAGCAACAGAATTTATCAGCATATTAAAAGGACTATAAACCAAGGTCAAGTAGGAGATTTATTCCTAGAATGTAAGGATGGTTCACCAAATGAAAATCGATCAGTGTAATATACCACATCAACAGAATGAAAGAAAAAAAAAACACACATGATCATCTTAATTAATACAGGAAAAGCATTTGACAAAATTCAACATCCTTTCATGATAAAACACTCAACAAACTAGGAATAGAAGGAAACTATCTGAACATAATTAAAGTCATGTATGAAAAATCCACAGTGCCATAGTTAATGGTGAAAGACTGAAAGCATTTCCTCTAAGATCAGGAACAAGGCAAGAATGTTTGTTTTCACTGCTTCTATTCAACATGGTACTAGGGAAGTTCTAGCAGACCAGTTAGGCAAGAAAAAGAAATAAAAGACATCCAAATTGGAAAGGAAGAAGTAAAATTATCTCTATTTGCATATATGATCTTGTATGTAGAACACCCTAAAGATTACACACAAAAAAACCTTTCAGAGCTAACAAATGAATTCAGCAAAGTAGCAGGATACAAATTCAACACACAAAAATCAGTTGCATTTCTATATGTGAACAGTGAACAATCTGAAAAGGAAATTACAAAAACAATTCTATTTATAATAGCATCAAAAAGAATAAAATACTTAGGAATTAACCAAGAAAGTGAAGGATTTGTACAATGAAAATTACAGAACATTGCTGAAAGAAATTAAAGAATGCTCGTGGCATTCCTTGGCTTATAGCTGCACCACTCCAGTCTCTGCCTCCATCTTCACATGGCTTTCTTCTGTGTGTGTGTGTGTGTCTGTGTCTGTGTGTGTCTGTGTGTGTGTCTGTGTGTGTGTCCTCTCCTCTCCTTATAAAGATACCAGTCATTGGATTTAGGGCCAATGTAATATTCAGTATGACCTCATCTTAACCGATTATGTCTGCAAAGACCTTATTTCCAAATAAGGTCACATTTTGAGGTTCTGAGTAGGCAAGAATTTTGGGGGGACACTATTCAACCCCACACAGCTACCTTGAGCAACTACTAATATCAAACTCATTTATGAATCCCTCCAGAATCACCACTTGGACTATTTGAAAAAGAGAGAGAGAGAATGCTTTTCACTGCTGGGAAATATTTCATTATGCAATAACTTTTGGTGTTCTTTCATCTGAGAGGAAAATTCCTCTTTTCTCTTACCTAAGTGCTTCTGTCACTCAACTCCTTCCCATCCTCCAAAGCTTGACAGAGTGTTTATCTCTGGCTTTGATAACGGTGCAGCTCACAGGACTTTATGATATTTGTTTCAAGAACACAGGGCAAGGGCTGTGGAGAAGTATTTTTCTGAGGCCTGACTGGTGTTAGACACAAGAGCTGATGTTTAGGGTTTTGGATTGTACTGAACCATTGCCGAGTGCCAGATCAGTGTGTGTGTGTGTGTGTGTGTGTGTGTGTGTGATGTGTGTGATGTGTGGGGCACTCTAAAATGTGCCCTCTTGCCTAAGTCTTGCCCAAGAAAATTGTGAATGCTATTCTAAATTTAAAAAGCTAAAGAGGCATAACAACCAAATGCAGTGCATGGACCTAGATTGCCTTTTAGTTAAAACACAAATAAGCTTCAGAAGACATTCTTGGAACATTTGGGAATGTTCAAACAAAGATATATATTCAATGATATTATGAAACTATTGTTAACTTTTTGTTACTTTAATTGGATGATTATGATAATTTTGTCCTCTCTTGCCATTTTATTTTTATAATGCTTATTGAAAATGGTTTCTGCTACCAGGGATGGAAAATTTATTGCAAGTAACAGATGTATTGTTTTTAAAGTAATGAAAGTGAGATGTACATTTTAATGAAACGTGTAGAGATTTGGGTTTCCAGAGACTTAATTTTCTTATATGTGATAATGGTATTGTGTCTCTATAGAAGATTGTCCTTATTCTTGGAAGATGCACGTTGAAATGTGTAGGGGTGAAAAGTCATGATGTCTAAATTTACTTTCAAGGATTCAACAACAGTACAAGTGGCAGGGCGGGGAGGAAGAGAGAACAGGCAAATATGGCAAAAAGTTAATAATTGTTTGACCTGGGTGGAGAGTATATGGGTATGTGTTGTTCTGTTCATTAAACTTTTCTATGTGTATGGAATTTTTTTTTTGGCATGCAGCTTGTGGGATCTTAGTTCCCCGATCAGGGATTGAACTCGGGCTGTAACCCTAACCCTAACCCTAACCCTAACCCTAACCCTAACCCTAACCCTAAAACTGCTCTGAAAAAAATAAAGTCTATTAAAATTTTTAAGGGGAAAAGTAGCAAAAGATTTAGAATTTTTGAGGACTTGATGAGTTCTCAGAGAGTGAACAGAGTTTTGATTGGAATGACCAATCACCGTTTATGAGATGAACACATGTGGGCACCATACACGTCCTGATTTTATGTAGTGGGCACTGATGCCTGCCCTCCCAGGCCTGAGGATGGGGGTTGAGGTGGGAAACATCCCTCATACATTAATAATAGAAAAGAAACACCTTGAGAATGTAAAGGTTTGTGCTTTTAGAATTTGTTAAAATGTGTTGTACATTGTTACTGAACTTGGATTTGGGTCTACTCACCCGATGCACAGCAAAGCCAAGGTACTGACACCAGGTTGTGGTGGAGGAAAGTACAGTGTTTATTTGCAGGGCACCAAGCAAGGAGAATGGGCAGCTAGTGCTCAAAAGACCGGAACTCCCTGATGGCTTTCAGGCAAGGTTTGTTTTGTTTTTTAAAATTTTTAAATTTTTTATTTTATTGAAGTATAGTTGATTTACAATGTTTTGTTAATTTCTTCTGTACAGAAAATTGACTTGGTTATACATACATACATACATATAATATTATATTTACTTTTCTATTATGGTTTGTCACAGAATACTGAATATAGTTCCTTGTGCTATACAGTAGGACCCTGTTGTTTATCCATCCTATATATAATAGTTTGCATCTGCTAATCCCAACTCCTAATCCATCCCTTCCCAAACCCCCTCCCCCTTAGCAACCAGAAGTCTGTTCTTTATATCTGTGAGTCTGTTCCTGTTTCCTAGATATGTTGATTTGTATCTTATTTTAGATTCCATATATAAGTGATATCTTATGGTATTTGTCTTTCTCTTTCTGACTTACTTCACTTAGTACGATAATCTCTAGGTCCACCCACGTTGCTTCAAATGGCATTATTTCATTCTTTTTAATGGCTGAGTAGTATTCCACTGTATGTATGTGTGTATATATATATATATATATATATATATATATATACCACATCGTCTTTATCCATTCAACTTTGATGGACATTTAGGTTGTTTCCGTGTCTTGGCTATGGTAAATAGTGCTGCTATAAACATATGGGTGCATGTATCTTTTCAAATTATAGTTTCTTGTGGGTATATGCCCAGGAGTGGGATTGCTGGATCATATGGCAACTCTATTTTTAGTTTTTTTAAGGAACCTCCATACTGTTTTCCATAGTGGCTGCAACAATTTACGTTCCCACCAACAGTGTAAGAGGGTTCCCTTCTCTCCACACCCTCTCCAGCATTTGTTATTTGTAGACTTTCTAATGCTGGCCATTCTGACTGGCATGAGGAGGTACCTCATTGTAGTTTTGATTAGGCAAGGGTTTTGAAAGGCAGCTTTAGGGGTGTGGGTTGCAGGGTGCCTGATCAGCTGGTGGACATTCTTCTGATTGGTTGGTAGTGAGGTAACAGGATATTTGGGGCATCAACATCATCAACCTTCTGGTCTCAATTAGTCTGGGGTCCATGTGCTTGTAGTTAGCAGTTTCCATCTGGTGAAAGTCTGGTTTCTGTAAAAACCAGTAATGTGCATCAGACATTGTTATCTATGTCCTTTAGGGGGGAACTAAAACTCCTGTGACTCTGCTATATGGCTGATCTGTTGTTTAAATTGTTACCAGTTTCCTGGCCCAACAGTTTTTCTTTGTTACTACATGTTCACATTTTCCTAATCATTAACTCTTGAGCCAGCCTTTTGAGACTCAGGGGAGGCCTGAAGCAAGGTCTTTTACTTCAAGAGACAGGGGACATGGGGAGAGTCCCAAAGGGTTGCTCTTGGTTTCAGTACCTATGAAAATGGTGTTTATTGCCTCCACAGCACCCCCAAATGTAGCACTCATTCACTTGTTTATTAGGTGTAAATTTCCCTGCTATACACCCTGAATACCCAGGTACCAATCCAGCAGTCTTTCCTCTCCAGGAGCTTATAGCCAGCTAACAAAAACAAGGCAGGTGAGTATACTAAAGGTATACTTAGGATAGATTGAAGATAGAAGTTACAAGGAAAAAGAAATATAGTGATGATGAAATCACACCCCTCTGAACATAATGTTAAAAGCTAAAAACTCCACCAACAAAAAGTAGTATTAATATTTTATCTTCTTTTTGAATGTTTATGTATTATGCTTCTTTATTCTGTCCTAGTGAATTACGTCAGATTTCCTAAAGGTGGTGCCCTTGTTTTAGGAGCTTTATCTTTTGTTGCTTTTTGCTTTACTTGTGTTTCTCTTGTGTTTCACCATGACTTATGATGTTGGATGTTGATTTGGAAAAGATATTTCTTAGCAAGTTAAAGGAATATTTTGTTTCTATTTTAAGATGCTTTATTTAATAATGAGGAGTTATTTAAAGCTTATTAAATATATTTTAATAACTATTGAGATTATGTGTATGTGTGTATGTGTGTGTATATATATATATATATTTTTTTTTTTTCCCCCCACTCAGGAATACTTATTGAATGCCTCATATGTGCCAGGTGTTGTTCTGAGCACTGGGGCACAGGAGTAATCAAAGCAGCCTAACTGGTAGAGGTACTTTTAGCAGAAGAATTCAAGGTATGTTTCTTAATGATAACTATCAGTGTTTTTGCACTGCCTTAAGGGCCTTCACCCACAGTTCTGCCTTATTTTATACAGAGGGTTTTGACATAAGATTCTATGTTTTAAAAAACAATTCTACTTCTAAAAAACAAGAACAACAACAACAACAAAAAACTAACTCAGCTACCTTACTGTGTGACCTTGGGCAAGTTATATCAACTCTCTGAGGCTTCATTTCCTTTTGTATAAAAAAGTTAATAAATAATATCTTGCTCAGAGGATTGCAGTGGGAATTAAAGGCTAAGTATTAAATGGATAATGCCTATAAAGTTCTTGGCATATTCTTGGCTCATTGTAAGTGTTCTGTAAATGTTAGCTGTTATTGCTGTCACTTTTAGTTCTGTGAGTCAGTGACACCAAATTAGAAGTTCCCCCAGCTGGTGGAGGAAAAACTGAATCATGTTCTCTCCTGCTCCTGATTTTGTGTGATATTTGTGTTTAATCTGTTGATGTAATTGCTAGGTTTTCTAATTCTGAGCCCACATTTCTTTCCCTAGAAAAATTCAACTTGGATATGATATAGTCATCTTTTAATATACTGTGGCATTCTCCTTTTCCTGATGATGTAATTAGTTATGCAGAAAATCCAATAGACTCTTATTGTTTGTAAAGGGAGGTGGAATGAGAGAATTTGTGAAGGTGGCTTTTCTCTCTTTTGGAAACAAAAGAAAGTGAACTTCCTCCAGCTCTTTTGTCTGAATCTGGGTATTTCTCTGCATTTTGTTTCTTGGTTTATTGTCTTTCTCTACATCAAAGGCTTCTCACTAATTTAACAGAATTAGACATCCTGAAATGCTTATTGCTTCCTTCTCTGCATATTCTCTTTTGTGTTGCTTTGTTTCATTCTTTTATTAGCTGATATTTCTTGATTTCAAGAGCGTGTCTTTACCTTTAATCTGGTTAGAATTCTCTGCACCAGAAGAAATCATCTTTGACGTGTCTCTTTTCTTTCCCTTGCTTAGGGTTGCTGTCCTGTGACTTGAAGATCCAAATTCGCTCTCCCCCACCCATCCCAAGCCTGTTTGACCACAGGTCAAATAAATACCACTGGAGAAGAAAGGATTTATTTATTGAGCACCTTATGAGCTTGTAGAATCCCCACCAAAATCTTGCAAGGGGAGTTGGCTGCTCCCATTTACAGAAGAGAAAACCTGAGACTCATAAAGGATAATTTTGGGGGGGCAGGATTGAGTTTGGAACAGATATTCTTACAATTACATCACATTATCTCTTTAGTGGTTGGCATCTACATGGCTTGAATCCATCCTGAAGGGTAGCATAGTATAGATTTAGGATTTGGAGTCTGATCTTCATTTTCACCTTCAGTAGCTGTTACATCCTAGGAAATTTATTTAACTTTTTCTGAACTTTTGCTCTCGTATGTATAAAACGGTGCTATTTTTAGTCCTTCCACTAAAACTTGGTGAGACTCCATTAGGTGATTCAATGTAAACTTCTCACCACAGTCTTGGGTACATAGTTAATATTACAGCTCTTCTCTCTCTCCCATTTCCTTCCTCTTCTCCCTCTCTCTCCCCTTCCTCTTTCCCCTTTTCTCCATCTCCCCACTTTCCTTGCTCTCACCCTCCTCTTTCCTTTCCATCTCCTCTCCCTTCTCTCCTTCCATCACCCATCGCCTCCTCTTCTCCTTTTATTCCTCATCACTAACCCCCTTTTCACTTTTTTTTTAAATTAATTAATTAATTAATTGATCGATTGATTGATTTTTGGCTGTGTTGGGTCTTTGTTGCTGCACGCGGGCTTTCTCTAGTTGCGGAGACCTGGGGCTACTCTTCGTTGCGGTGCGCAGGCTTCTCACTGCGGTGGCTTCTCTTGCTGCAGAGCACGGGCTCTAGGCATGCGGGCTTCAGTACTTGAGGCTCACGAGTTCTAGAGTGCAGGCTCAGTAGTTGTGGCCCACGGGCCTAGTTGCTCCGCGGCATGTGGGATCTTCCCAGAGCAGGGCTCGAACCCGTGTCCGCTGCATTGGCAGGCAGATTCTTAACTGCTGTGCCACCAGAGAAGCCCCTTTTCACTTCTTTTATTTTGTGAGGCTGCTAGTTTCCTTGAATAGGAGAAATAGTTAAGAGGTGCATTCCTGGGAGGATTAGGTGTGGTTGATGTTGAGTAGAAAGGAGTAACGTGGTGCAAGGGAGAGAATATGATCAGCTGAAACAGATCCTACATCCAGTGAAAGTATCAGTGACAGAATTGACTCAAGTTAAGGCAAGCAACAAGGATATCTATTTCTTGTGTTAGGATAGGGGTAATAATTAACGAACAAACATGGCTTTTCCTTGAAGATAGGAATGTGTCAGGATCCCATGCATTTGCCAAGGGAAAATGGCAAAAAGGAAACAGGGATAACGCTATAGAATTAACTTTCCAGTTTTGCATATTTTATATTTATAACTTTTTTATAGAAGTAACTTTTTACTCCTATAATGAGAGAACTAATGTGGAAATCCCACAATAAACACAGTGAACTTTGATCATTCAATTTTTTAAAAAATTAATTAATTAAAAATTTTTTGGCTGCGTTGGTCTTCGTTGCGGTGCGCGGGCTTCTCATTGCTTGGCTTCTCTTGTTGCGGGGTATGGGCTGTAAGCACCCGGGCTTCAGTAGTAGTGGCGCACGGGCTTAGTTGCTCCGCGGCATGTGGGATCTTCCTGGACCAGGGATGGAGCCCGTGTCCCCTGCATTGGCAGGCTGATTCTTAACCACTGCACCACCAGGGAAGTCCCGATCATTCAGTTTTGAAACTCACATACAACCCATAATATTTGCGTTGTCACACTAAAACATTTCTACTGTATTCCCCTCCTAAAAAAAAAATCAAACATTGAAATTCCATTAACCTGAGATCCCCAATGAATCTTTTCCTAGAATCTTTGAGTGTTAAAAATAGCCTCTTGTGGAATTCCCTGGTGGTCCAGTGGTTAAGACACTGTGCTTTCACTGTGGAGGGCCCAGGTTCAATTCCTGGTCAGGGAGCTAAGATCCCACAAGCTGTGAGGTGTGGCCAAAAAAAAGAAAACAAAAACAAAACAAAAAAACACCACCTCTTGTTTTCTGTGAAAACCTGGGCTCACTGAGAAATTTATGCCAGGTCTGAGAGATAGAAATAGATGTAGAGAGAGATGGAGATGAAGGTGGGGTATGGGGGGCGGAGAAAGAAAAAGGAGAGATAAGGTGGTTTTTTCTTTCTTTTTTTAGTGTGGGGTGTGGGAACAGAAACAGTGACAGTCATAGCAGATTCCCAATGTTAGGAGGAGGATGGAGGTCTGCAGGTTGCGAAAGAAGTGGACCATTGATTCTGTCCCTTACAGTTCAGTAGTACTGGTAGGATCATCAGGGAAATAGCCATACTGTTCTGATCATCTTCTATTCAGCCCACCTTAAACGGTATGAGAGGACCAAATAAACAACACCCAGCACTGCCAGATGAGATTGATAGCAGTATATAAGCCACATATATTCACAGACTGGGGGAGGAGGACATTGCACACCATACAGGGCCACCCAGGGGTTGCACTTAGGTGCAGAGTGAATAAGCAGGGGCTGTAGGAAGCAGGCTTTGTAGTAATGAGGAGGAGGAGGCGTGACCTGGTTCTCTTAGTTTGATGGAAAAATCCAATCATGAAAATTCATGAGGTTGATGCAGGAGGGGTAATATGTGTATAGATTAATCCCTGGGAGATGTCTAGGACTTTCTGATTAGTATCAAGAACATTCAATCTCTAGAAGAGAAGAACTCATTGTCTACTTCTCCTGCTGACTGAATGATAGTCCAGGCCGTGGGACACAGTGTAAGCACCCAAGAAACTTCCTTTTATTCTTGTTTTTTAAAAGAGCTTTACTGAAGTATCGTTTGCGTACTGCTCAAAAATCCACCTGTTTGGTGTATACAGAGCATTGCAGAAAGAAATTAAGAAGAACTAAATCAATGGAAAGGCATTCCACGTTCATGGATGAGGAGACTTAACATTGTTAAGATGACAATACTCCCCAAGTTGATCTTGTTATTATTTCTGCTGCTTTCTCTCTTCTCCTTCTGGTAGTCCCATGTTTGTACGTTGCTAAACCTGACAGTGTCCCACAGGTCCCTGATGCCCCGTTGCATTTTCTTCATTCTTTTTCTTTCTTTTCTTCAGATTGGTTAAACTCTATTGATCTATCACCGAGTTCATTGATTCTTTTGCTAGCTCAAATCTGCTGTTGGGCCCCTCTAGTGAGTTTTTTAAATTTTTGTTATTATACTTTCAAACTCCAGAATTTCCATTTGGTCCTTGTGAAAAAAACAATTTCTAACTCTCTATTGGTATTCTCTATTTGATGGATCAATATCATCAAACTTTCTTTTAAATCTATGGCATGGCTTGTTTTTAGTTCTTTGAACATATTCATAATATACTCTTTGGAGTCTTTGTCTGATAAGTCTACCATCTAAACTTTCCTCTGAAAGACAGTTTCTACTGATTGCTTTTTTTCCTGTGTAAAGTACCCTTTTCTGTTTCTTGGCATATCTCATAACTTTTTGTTGAAATTGGACATTTTATTTTTAGCTTTTAAAAATATTGAGGTATAGTTGATGTACAATATTATATGAGTTTCATGTATACAACATAGTGATTTACAATTTTTAAAAGTTATACTTCATTCATAGTTATTATAAACTAGTGGCTATATTCCCTGTGTGTACATAGTAGTTTGTGCCTCTTAATCCCCTGCCCCCATTTTGTCCTTCTCTCTCCCCACTGGTAACACTAATTTGTTCTCTGTATCTGTGAATCTGCTTCTTCTTTGAGATATTCAGTAGTGTGCTTTATTTTTTATTTTTAAAATTATTTATTTATTTATTTTGGCGTCATGTGGGATCTTAGTTTCCTGACCAGGGATCGAACTCCTGCCCCCTGCAGTGGAAGTGCCAAGTCCCAACCACTGGACCGCCAGGGAATTCCCTCTTAGCTCACTTTTTTTTTTAAGGTAATGGGGACTCCTGGGATGGTGGAGTTGTTAATATATTTTAATATGTTTTGTTTATTTATTTATTTATTTGGTTGCACCGGCTCTTAGTTGCAGCAGGCGGTCTCCTTAGTTGCGGCATGCATGTGCGATCTAGTTCCCTGAGCAGGGATCAAACCGGGGCCCCCTGCATTGGTAGCGCGGAATCTTAACCACTGTGCCACCAGGGAAGTCCCTTAGCTCACTTTTAAATTGAGTTATTTGTCATTTTATTATTGAGGTGTAAAAGTTCTTTATGTGTTCTAGATACAAGTTCCTTATCTGACACCTGACCTGCAAATACTTTTCTCCCATTCTGGCAGTTTTTATTTTCTGAAAATTAAACCATAAATTTTGATAAGGTCCAATCTGTAAACTTTTTCTTTTGTCATTTGTCCTTTTAGTGTTATAAATAAGAACTAATTTCTTAACCCAAGGTCTTACAGATTTACTCATATTTTCTTCTAAGAATTTTATAATATCAGCTCTTAAAATTAAGTCTATGACCCATTTTGACTTAACTTTTGCATATGTGTGAAAGGAGGTATCCAACTTCTTTATTTTGCATGCAGATATGCTTGTTTCAGCACCACTTGTTGCAAAGATTATTCTTGCCCCATTAAACTATCTTGACATGTTGTTGAAGATCAACTGCAAATGTGAAGGATTAGTTCTGGACTTTCAATTAGAGTCCATTGATCTAAAAAATAAAGAATAATGATAAAGTTCATTTTTTTCCTTTTTTTTTAATTGGAGTATTGTTTCTTTACAATGTTGTGTTAGTTTCTGCTGTACAGCAAAGTGAATCAGCCATACGTATACATATATCCCCTCTTTTTTAGATTTCCTTCCCATTTAGGTCACCACAGATCATTGAGTAGAGTTCCCTGTGCTATACAGTAGGTTCTCATTAGTTATTTATTTTATACATAGTAGTGTATATATGTCAATCCCAATCCCCCAATTCATCTAAGGTTCATTTTTTTCTATAAATTATTTTCTATTTTTTCTTTGTCATAGCAGGTGATATCAAATATGTCAGTTATTTAGCATGTATTGTCTGAAATGTGCTAATTTTTTTGTTTGTTTTTTGGTAGAAGCATCTCTAGAGATTGGTTTTAAATCTTTTTCTGCCAATGCTTTAGTAAAAGGCTAAAGATTTATACAGTCTGAGAACCTGCCATTTCTCCCCCTTCCTCCTCCATTTCTCTGCTAATGCTTTAGACTTTTCAGCATTCTTCAACTAGGAATGCATATGTGTGTGCAGTGTGCACGGGCATGTGTGTGTGTGTGTGTGTGTGTGTAATCTTGCCCTTTTTCAGTTGTGTAAATTCAGTGCCATGAACAAGTATGTGGGGACTTCCCTGGTGACTCAGTGGTTAAGAATCCGCCTGCCAACGCAGGGGACACGGGTTTGAGCCCTGGTCCGGGAAGATCCCGCATGCTGCGGAGCAACTAAGCCCGTGTGCCACAGCTACTGAGCCTGCGCTCTAGAGCCCGCGAGCCACAACTACTGAAGCCCACGTGCCTAGACCCTGTGCTCCACAACAAGAGAAAACACTGCAATGAGAAGCCCGCGCACAGCAACGAAGAGTAGCCCCCGCTCTCTGCAACTAGAGAAAGCCCCGGAGCGGCAACAACAACAAAAAAACCAACACAGCTAAAAATAAATAAATAAATAAATAAATTTAAAGAAAAAAAAAAAAAAACAAGTATATGAAGGCTTTGGGATTAGATTTTCCCCCAGGGTAATATTTCCTTATAATCTGTTCAGAGAGTCAAAAAAGGAAACTTCTTTGGGACCACGAGAGACGATTTTCTGGTCCCCATTAACTGCATAGCCCTTACAGTGTCCTGGTTTCCTTTAATTTATTTATTTTTATTAAATTTTTTTAATTAAAATTTTTTTTAATTTAAATATTTATTTATTTAGTTTTATGTCCTGGTTTCAAGTGAGGCTCTGCGTTACTGGCTTTAAATCAAGAGGACAAATATTGTACCTCCTTCCTGCACGGTGATTAAAAGTCTGTGTATCTCTTCCCCATATGGTGACTGAAAGTCCATCACCAGGTCCCATGGATTTATTAGATAGGCACTGGGTGTTTTTGACCAGGATAAGATTTAGTGATCAGTCTTGGAGGCACTTCATTATTTCTGACACCTGTGAATTTAACCCTCTTTGAATCAGGCCCAGTTAGTGAGGGAAATGATATTCGTCTAAAATTCCTGTTTGTTTTAAAAAGGAGACTAGTCTGGGGCTTCCCTGGTAGCGCAGTGGTTGAGAATCTGCCTGCCAATGCAGGGGACACGGGTTCGAGCCCTGGTCTGGGAAGATCCCACATGCCGCGGAGCAACTGGGCCCGTGAGCCACAACTACTGAGCCTGCGCGTCTGGAGCCTGTGCTCCGCAACAAGAGAGGCCGCGATAGTGAGAGGCCCGCGCATCGTGATGAAGAGTGGCCCCCACCCGCCGCAACTAGAGAAAGCCCTCGCACAGAAACGAAGACCCAACACAGCGAAAAATAAATAATAAATAAATAATAAATAAAAATTAAAAAAAAAAAAGGAGACTAGTTCTTTTGAAAAATGCCAAGGATGTGTCGGATTCCGTACTTAGGACTGAGGCCAGGGCAGACGCAGTCCGTCCTGTCCTCCCCAATTACAGTCCCCCAGGGAAAAGGGACAGTTTAATTGTAAGTAAAGAAAGGATGAACTGGAAAGACACGATCGGGACTCCTTATACTGGGGAGTCAGAGAATAGCTCCAGGAAGAAATAAAATCTCAGCTAAGTCAGGACAAGACAAATCTTTTATGACAAGGACCAAGCCCTCTATACCCTCCGGGACCCTCCTCCCACCCTCACCTCAAGTTCCACCACCGAGCCTTCAGCTGTCAATCAAGCCCCCAGGAAGGACAGTTGTGATGTGTATTTTCTTTTATTAATTTTTTAACATCTTTATTAGTGTGATGTGTATTGATGTTCCATCAGGACCCCGAGGAAGGGAAGGGAAGACAAGAACATCCTGACTGATTAACCTGAGCATGCTGAGACCCTCCCATTTGATACATAGGTTTCTTTATAGGGGGAAAAAAAAAAAGACCACACCTGCAGAGAAAGTGGTTTATCGACTGGATCCCCACACAGCGGGAACATGGTGGAGATGCAGGGAAGGATTTCACCTCTGTCACTCAGAGCATCACCTTCACGCTTGAGATTTCTTGATTTTCTTCACTGAGGTTTCAAAGGCTTGATTGCATCCAAGGCCACGGGTGGATGCACTGGACAGTAATTGAACACAGTCTTGGGGTCAGTGTTAACGAGTCTATTTGTTTTTCCAGTCAGTCCCATGGAGGGCAGGGGTCTATTTCTCCTTTGCTTTCTGCTCTTCCCATGTCGACTCCTGCCCTCTCATGCCTGCTCCAAAGACTGTGCTGTCCTCTCTCTGCCCCTCTCTCACCTTCTCTTGCCACTAATCCTTCCCAGATCCTCTTCCTTCCATTTCTCATCCTGCAAACTCTCTTGCTTCTTCCCCCTCGGACTCTCGTCTCTCCATCTTTTGCCTTTTGCCTTCGTCGCTTCCTCTCTTTACGTCTTTTCTCCCCTCCCTCCTCTTCTTCCTCTCTGGGCCTCTGCCCCTCACTCTTCCTCCTGTACATTTCTACCTCATCTCGTCTCTCCACCTGCCTCATCCTTCCTTCTCACTGTGGCACCTGACCCCACCTCTTTATCCAGCTCTGTCTCTTCCCATCCTCCCTGGACGCTCTTACCTATTTTTTTTTTTTTTTAATATAATGGAGTATTTTGCATTTTTTAAAAAAAACGAATTCCTTTATTTTTATTTTATTTATTTATTTTTGGCTGTGTTGGGTCTTCGTTTCTGTGCGAGGGCTTTCTCTAGTTGCAGCAAGCGGGGACCACTCTTCGTCACGGTGCGTGGGCCTCTCACTATCAAGGCCTCTTTTGTTGCGGAGCACAGGATCCAGATGCGCAGGCTCAGTAGTTGTGGCTCACGGGCCTAGTTCCTCCGCGGCATGTGGGATCTTCCCAGACCAGGGCTTGAACCTGTGTCCCCTGCATTGGCAGGCAGATTCTCAACCATTGCGCCACCAGGGAAGCCCCGCTCTTACCTTTTTTATTGCTAGCAATACCTCCAAGCTCTATCCTGGTCAAAGTTTAGAGAGAGTGAGCACCAACGCCTCCAAAAAATACTCCCAGTTTTTGTGCAACTTTCGTATATTTTGCCTCGATAGATAAAGGGAAAGGTACGTTTGGCATGGTCTGAAAGATAGAAGAAATGGATGAAAACATTAATTGTGGGAGGGCTATTTTTAGTCTTATCAAGAGAAATGGACATGAATGGAACACACGGAGCTGGGTGAGGAGATGCCTGAGGTTTCCGTCTAGGAGACAGTTACGGACATTCCCCCTTCATCTGGGAAGCCATGTGCGCCTCACATGAGGATAAACTGCACACCTGCCTTTCCTAGTACAGTATTTCCATCTTCCTATATAATCCACATTTAGAGCACACCAACGGAATATGGAACCACGGATAGCACAATCAAAATACGTTTTCCCTCCATAGATGAATGGGAAAACACATCCATTACCTGAAAGAAGAAAGGCATTGTTCGCTTCTTCGGCTCTTAGGGTTTCATGATCTCTGCAGTAACTCTGACACAAGTCTCTGTTCAAGCTAGCCCATCATCCCCAAGGGCCTGCCCTGTACAGACCCCCTGCTAAGCATCAGGGATGTCAAGGTAAATATGGTGTGGTTCCTCCCTCAGGGACTAGGAAGGGTTCTTTAACTTTGGGCAGTTTCTACCTTAGCCTGTGGCACCAGCTCCGAAGCTCTGACCCTGGGTTCAGATTCCAGCCCCACCATCTACAGAATGCTCACCCTTGATGCTCTGTAGGGGTGCCACCTTGGGGAATGTGCACACATTCCTTCTCCTGAGAGGGTGAAGTTACCTCATGCATGTAAAGTACCTTTGGAGAATCACGGTCACAGTTACCATGCCGCACATGTTAGTTTGTTGCATTTGATTGCTGTTTTGTTGTCATTCTCTTCCAATGTTGATTACCTGGGGTAACTGCGAAAGGAACAGTGGTGTTCTCAGACAGCTGCTGATCTGGAAGAAAAGCAGGAGCAGAGGAGATGGATGCAGGGGGAGTGAGAACAAAGCAGGGGCACAACCAGAATACAATCTGCAGTAGGACCTGCCCTGCATCTCTAACTTTTATTTTCTATTATATTTTGAAGTCATTGTTTACCCTGAACAGATAGACTCAATGACTAGTGGGCTAAACAGAACAGATGAGTGGAGAATCTGACACGTTCTCATTGCTCTCCTACTGACACACGTGAATTCAACAATAAAGCTGAGACTCGGCTATAGCACACTGTTCACAGGACCTGCCCTGAGACCACACTGTCATTTCAAACAGTAAACTCTACATACATCAAAAACTCTTAATTTGAACAACATAACCAACCCTGGCTGTAGGCTGCTCATGTCTGGGAGATTGGAATGGATATTTAACAATGAGGCAGGGGTCATGAGGGTTGTTAGTCAATAAGGCCTTTGGCTTTGGTGCCAAACTCACCTGGCTTTAAATTTCATAGAAGTTGCATGAAAATTAAATAAAATGTGAAGCCCTTGGGATATACTCAAGAAATGGCAAACATTATTTGTCACCGCTATTATTATTATCATTATTTTTACACATCAATCCATGTCTGGGGCAGGCTGTTTCACACCAGTTCTAGCCCATCTCCCCTCTCTCACCTCCATTCACAGGGTCCAGTTGTAGAAATACAGACGCGCCAGCCCAAATCAGAAAGATCTCCAAATGCGGTGCCATGGCAGCTTGCTTTCCTGTGACTGACAAACGTCAGTCTGTTTCTTATATAACCCGTTACCCTGACACCCCTTCAAGCTGGTAAGGATCAACCTCGTCGGGATGGTGCTTGTGCATTCCTCAGCCTGAGAGCATGCAGTTCAAGTTTATCTCTCAGATGGAATGTACAGGACATTGGCTGGCAGTTTAATGTCTCCGAGCCTCAATAGTTTGAAATGCATTTAAAATGAGATCAAGGTCCCCTGGTTAGGGCTCTGCGCTTCCACTGGCAGGGGGCATGGGTTCGATCCCTGGTTGAGGAACTAAGATCCTGCAAACTGGGTGGCAGTGGCCAAATAAATAAATAATAAAGTAAGATGAGGCCAAAACGTTTGCAAGATTCTTGTCAGTTTCAGCCTCCTATGACAAGGCAAAGAGGAGAGGGAAAGATGAAAAGGACCATCTTCTCTCATGGGGTTTTCCCCAGCATCTGTCTCACCTGGTTTCCTGACTGCAGACTCAGCACCAGGCTCAAGGCCCAACCAGCTGGCCTGTTGGAGCCTCAGAGCAACCCCATAAGGCAGCCGTGCGGGTCTCCATGTGAAGGAGGAGGAAACCCAAGCTCAGAGAGCTCCTCAAGGCACAGGGTGAGTTAGGGCAGAGCCGGCTGTTGAAGCCACTCAGCCTAGTGGACCTTTTCAGAGAGGAAGATCCCCTGCCATGTTTCACACTCAACGATATTTATCTGCCCCACGTGGCTTCCCCACCCAATGCTTCCCTTGCTCTGAGCCTCCATTTCCTCACTTGCAAAATGCACATCACAATCCGTTCCTTACAGGGCAATGTGAGTTGTGTCTCTGAGGAGCTTTACGCTGGTGTGGGGACTCTTTACACAGTAGGTGCTCTGAGAACACCAGCTCACCATCGGTGCAAATCTATGGGTCCATTTATAAGTCTCCTCCCTTCTAGTTCTCTGATGAACACATCCTGGGTCTTGGAAAGCTATGCAGTAATGTTTTCCCCGAGGAGATAACCAGCCATCATGCCTTCACTGAATGGGGTCCTTGAGGAATCTTTGGGTCTGTTGAGAGAATAGGCATTTCAAGGTTCTCACCATCTATCCCAGAACACTCCTTAAAATGAAGCCTGATGGCTGCCTTTTAGGCCTGTATGAGTTTATTTTTATTAATTAAAAAAATTTTTATTTTATATTGGAGTATAGTTGATTTACAATGTTGTGTTAGTTTCAGGTGTACGGCAAAGTGATTCGGTTATACATATACATATAACCATTCTTTTTCAGATTCTTTTCCCTTATAGGTTATTACAGAATATTGAGTAAAGTTTCCTGGGCTATACAGTAGGTCTGTGTTGATTATCTATTTTATGTATAGAAATGTGTATACATTCATCCCAAACTCCTAATTTATCCCTTACCCCACCTTTCTAGGCCTGTGTGATTTTAAATTTTATGTGTTAACTTGACTGGGGTAAGGGATGCCAAGAGAGCCGGTAAAACATTATTTCGGGGTTTGTCTCTGAGGATGTCTCCAGAAGATATTAGCATATGAGTCAGTAGACTGAGGAAGGAAGATGGCCCTCACCAGTATGAATGGGTGTCGTTCAATCCCCTGAGGGTCTGCATAGAATAAAAAGGCAGAAGAAGGGTGAGTTCACTCTCTGCTTGAGCTGAGACATCCCTCTTCTCCTGCCCTTGGTCATCATTGGTCTTGGTGCTCCAGATTTCAAATTCAGAACAAGACTTACACCACTGGCTTTCCTGGTTCTCCAATTTGCGGATAGCAGATTGTGGGACTTCTCCACCTCCAATTCCTATAAAAATCTTTTCTTATATCTCTCTCTATATCCTATTGTTTCTGGAGAACCCTGGCTAATACAGATTTTTGTGCTGAGAATGGTTCTAAATGAACAACATGTTAAGGATGAGTTTTCTGAATTGGTTCTGAGGTTCTTGGAACTGGCTCTCTGATCTGATTAGATTTAAAGACACGAATGGGGAATTCCTTGGCGGTCCAGTTGGGATTCCGCGCTTCCACTGCAGGGGGCACGGGTTCAATGCCTGGTCGGGGAACTAAGATCCCGCAAGCCCTGTGGTGCAGGGAGGGGGGGGTGGTGGTAAAAAAAAGACACCAATGACTTCCCAGTCGTAAAAGATGAGCTCAGGCATTCAAACTTTTAGCCCAACTGCTGACTAAATGACCTGAGTTTCTTGACCCTGATCTCCTATAGCTGCAGGGCTGAAATTGCTAAAAATCAAACATAGAACCCCATCCTGCCATTGGCTGATTTGGCAACTTGATTGCAATGCAAGTTGAACCCTCAGATTCTCAGGGTGTCTACTGTTTTTTGTTTTGTTTTTGGCCTCGCCCCGCAGCATGAGGGATCTTAGTTCGCCGACCAGGGATCAAACCCAGGCCCCCTTCAGCGGGAGTGCAGAGTCTTAACCCCTGGACTGCCAGGAAAGTCCCTGTCTACTATTAAATGAGGGCACTGATTGAGGAAGTTGGGATCCTGTAATTTGGAATGGGGACCTGTGGGAAGACTCTGATGAAGGTGGAAGCATTGAGCCCCTAAGTTGTGATATGTCTTCTTTGCCATTGGATGAGGTTTTCCCACCCCCGGTGGAAGCTTCCCCCGCTCCAGTCCAGCAGAAGTGGCCTTCCAACCCCCAGTGGTGGTGACCTCCCAAGACAGAGTGGTCCTTCCACCCACAGTGATGTAGGCCTTTCCACCTGGTCTGAAGGGATTAAGCCTGCATCGCCTGAGCACACGGCAACCCTGCAAGACGATGCTGATTCTCCTCAGGGCCCACTCCCACCACCCCTCTTTGCTTCTAGACCTATTGTTACTAGACTCAAGTCCCAGCAGGCCCCTGAAGGTGTGGGAAATGAGGAGGTGCACAGTACTCCAAAGGAACTCCTTGACTTTTATCATTTATTCAGATAGGAATCTGGGAAACGCGTGGGAATGGATACTAAGTGTGGCGGATAGTGGTGGAAGGAAGCTAAAGTTGGATCAGGTAAAATTTATTGGTACAGGCTCTCTACGCAGAGATTCTGCTTTTAATATTGCAGCTCAGGGAGTTAGAAAGGGCTCGAACAGTTTAGTTGGTTGATTGGCTGAAACATGGACCCAAAAACGGCCCATTGTGAACAAATTGGAAATGCCCTAGTTCCCTTGGTTTAATGCAGAGGAAGGAATTCAGAGGCTTAGGGAGACTGGACTGTTAGAGTGGATTTGTTATTTAAGACTGTCAATGAAAATAATCAATAAACAATCTGCAATAGGAATAGAAAAGAGTTTTATTCGAGCCAAACTGAGGACTATAGCCCAGGAGACAGCCTCTCTCAGATAACTCTGAGGAACCTCTCTGGAGAAGCACGGTTTTCAGCACAGTTTTATATAGTGTCAGAAGAATATGAAACAGGTTAGGGGTACATTTCTTCAAGGTTTCAAGAAAAACCAGTCAGCACATACACAGCGAGTCAGTATGGTCTGGGCCCCTGGGAAGGGAGTCTTGTAGAAGGAGTATCAGCATTAGCGTCCCAGGAATGGAGGCATTTAATCTTTATTTTTAATATGGACAGTCTTTACTTCTGGTCGATGCACCCTTTTCTTTAATAATTAAAGCAGATGTACAATGTATGTTTGATAGGCCACAAACAGGCTGTTGCAGTTAGCGAAAAATTCAAGTTAACTCATGTGTAAGCCAGAAGGACTTCCCCAGCCCCCAATATGTGAACATTTCTTTGATCAAGACCCACTCACACCCACTTTGGGAAACAGAAACAGAGTCACAAACATAGAAAACAAACTTCTGGTTACCAAAGGGGAAAGGGGGTGGGGGAGGGATAAATTAGGAGTTTGGGATTAACAGATACACACTACTGTATATAAAATAGATAAACAACAAAGTCCTACTGCATAGCACAGGGAACGATATTCAATATCCTGTAATAAACCATAATGGAAAAGAATATGAAAAGGAATATATATATATATATATATATATATATATATATATATATATATGAATCACTTTGCTGTGCATCAGAACTAACACGACATTGTAAATCAATTATACTTCAATAAAATAAATTTTTTAAATAAAACTCCACTTTCTCTGCAGGTGTGGTTTTTTTTTCTTTTCACAAAGAAACCTATGTATCAAATGGGAGTCTCTCATAGATACAGAGAACAAACTAGTAGTTACCAGTGGGGAGAGGGAAGGGGAAAGTGGTAATATAGGGGTAGGGGATTAAGAGGTACAATATTTTTTTAATAACTATGAATGGAATATAACCTTTAAATATTGTGGATCACTATATTGTACACCTGTAACTTATGTAATAATGTACATCAACTATACTTCAATTAAAAAAGAAAAAAAATGGGAGCCTCAGGGTGCCCGGTTGATCACACAGGATCTTCATATGCTGGCCCCCTCCTTCTCCAGACCTTGATAGAACATCAACATACATCAGAATCGTCATTTATGTGGGTTTGATTGAATGGTGAAGGTGTGGTGTTGAGGCCATCGGGGGGTGGGAGGAAGGTCATGGAGGTTATGGAGGGCTGGTCCCCCTCATGAAAGATTTGTCTTTCCTAGACAAATATCATAGAGTATCACTCATATGTGGAATCTAATTTAAAAAAAGATACAGATGAACTTATTTACAAAACAGAAGCGGACTTATACATATCGAAAACAAACTTATGGGTACCAAAGGTGAAATGTTGGCGGGGGGCGGGGGGAATAAATCAAGAGCTTGGGATGAACACATGCACACTACTATATATAAGATAACCAACAAGGACCCACTGTATGTATGGCACAGGGAACTCTACCCAATATTCTGTGATAACCTATATGAGAAAAGAATCTAAAAAAGAATGAATATATATATATATATAAAAATAACTGATTCACTTTGCTGTACACCTGAAACTAACACAACGTTGTAAATCAACTATACTCCAATAAAATTAAAATATTAAAAAAATAAATTATTTGTGTTTCCTGATTATTTCTTTCTGGAGATATATTCTGACTCCTCAATATGAGGCTCTCCGGTCATGTGCTGCCGGTTTTTTCGCTCCCTACTTGCACTTAAATTGTCCATCTTCCCCAGGGGAATGTAATCTTTGGAAGGACAAGTTGGACCGGGCTCTTAGCCCTGGCATCAGTCCTGAGGGCAGAACCTGGCACATACTTGGCCTTCTGATGTTTTTCAAAAGGCATGTTGCCCTTTAAAAAAACCCAGATATTCTAGAAAAGTAATATATAAGTTACTAGCTGGGCTTGAATGAGGCAAAATTAAATTCACAGGTGCCAACACAGGAATAGAAGTAATTTAAAATGTTCAAGTCATATTAAATGCATGACTATGACTCCAAATTGCATTTAGTATGGTTTGTATTAAAGGATGTAAAAAGTACACCCAAGACAGTTAAATCTCCTGTATTCCATATCCCACTATTTTCTGGTTGTACCAAAACCAAACAAACAAGCAAACAAAAAACGACTAGCAAATGATTGTACGCTTTTAAAAAAACTACACTTAACAAATGGGATGACGTAGGATTCCTCTTTCTTTTTTTGGCTGCGTTGGGTCTTTGTTGCTGCGTGCGGGCTTTTCTCTCGTTGTGGCGGGTGGGAGCTACCGGTGCGCGGGCTTCTCATTGCCGTGGCTTCTCTTGTTGCAGAGCTCGGGCTCTAGGCGCGCGGGCTTCAGTAGTTGTGGCTTACGGGTTTATTTGCTCTGCGGCATGTGGGATCTTCCCGGACCCGGGCTCGAACCCGTGTTCCCCGCATTGGCAGGCGGATTCTTAACCATTGCGCCACCAGGGAACCCCGGGATTCCTCTTTCTTAAAAATGTTTCTAGAGCTACTAAAAACTTGCATTTACAAAGGAGTTGAAAAAAGTATTCCTCTGGACTGTACAAGAAGGGAAACAGGGACCACTGATAAGGCATGGTATATGATATTAATCAGACTTCTTTTTCTCCTTCTTCATCAGAGCCTGGATTCTCCTTGTTTTTAGTTTCTCCACTTTCTGCAGGTAAATCTTTAGTTTCTTGGTTAGGTACTTCAGCCTGTTTTCTCTCTGTTCCCCTTTTCCCTTTTGTTTGCACTTTTTTTTTTTTTCCTGCCACCTTTTTGACTTCCTTTCCACTTTTGCAGCAGCAGGTTTAGCAGACCAGCCCTCCCATCTCCTCCTGGGCTCCTCCTTCATAGTCTTGGACATCATGGCTGTGGGGAGGGTGGGTGCCCCGTGCCTACCTGAAGGGCACGCTGAGATCCTTCCCAAGATGGGCTGCCTGGCCCCTGTGCTCCTCCCACCACCCAAGCTGCTGGGACCCTTGGCCAAGTAGGGTGGTGGGAGGGTGGTGGGAGGACCAGATGGAACTGGATTGGACCTGTTATTGATTTTTTCTTCTTTTCTATTGTATTTTATTTTTTTGCTTTGCTGAGCAGCTTCTGGGATCTTAGTTCCCTGACCAGGGATCGAACTCATGCCCCCTGCAGCGGAAGTGCAGAGTCCTAACCACTCACCGCCAGGGAAGTCCCTGTTATTGATTTTTAATATAATTCCATCGTGGTATGAGAACATAATTTCTATGACCTGAGTCCTGCCAAATTTACTGTGACTAAATTTTTGGTCCAGAATATAGCCTATCTTGATAAATGTTCCATGTATACTTGAAAAGGATTTGTATTCTGCTCGTGTAGAGTGCAATGTTCTACACATATCAATTATGTCACATTGGTTGATAGTGTTATCCAGTTCTATTATATACTTGCTGATCTTCTCTCTGCTTGTTCTATCAGTTACCGAGAGCAGAGAATTGAAATCCTGAACTATAATTGAGGATTTATGTTTCACTCTGCAATTCCTTCAGTTTTTGTTTCACAGATTTGAAATTCTATTATTGAGAGCATCCATGTTTAATAGTTGTATCCTCTTGATGAACTGACTTGTTGTTCATATGAGATGATCTTTATCCTTGATAGTGTTCTTTGATGTGAATTACGCTTTGTCTTATATTAAAATAGCCATTCTAACTTTCTTTGAACTAATAGCATGGACATGGTGAGTTTTACCTTGTTTGGTGCTGTATATTTTTTGTCTACCTATACATATTATTGAGTTTTGTTATCAAATTCAGTTTAGCTTTTTGGAAACAGTTGGATCCTTTTGGTCTTGCTTTTATGTTTTGTTAGGCAGGTCTGGAACAGTGCTCATCTGCTAATTTTTGCCGCTACCGAGGCAAGACCTTCCTGTGTCCAGCGCCCCGTAAGTTATGAATATTTCCATTCTGGCCGATGGGAACAGTCATTATTCCCTGCCTGATGTGAGGGCCAGGCCTGACCTCTAATCCTTTCAGATTGTTTTTACCCCAGTCCTGGTAGTTTCCTCACCCATATGTGATGGTCAACACTCTTCTGCAGATCTGCAGAGTTCTCTCTCTGTGCTGCCCTCCTCTCACTGGTGTTCTGGCCTGTGAACTCAAGCTGCCTTGATTTCCTCAGACTCTGAGATCTGGATTATCCTTGGCTCAGACAGGGTGCCAGGCTCCACCTGAGTTCTCTTTCCCTGTGCTATGGACTGGAAATTCTCTCAAGATAAAAAGCTGGTGTCATCACAGGGTTTGCCTTGATTCCTTTCCCATCTCTCAGGAACTACTGCCCTTTGTTGCTTGATGTCAGGTGTCTTGAAAACAATGTATTTTGTCTAGTTTTTGTTTGTTTCATGTAGGAGGATAAATTTAGTCCCTGTTACTCCATTTGGAGCAGAAGTAGAAGTGTATCATTTTATTTTTAACCTACCTGTATCATTGTATTTGCAATGATTATCTTGTAGACACCATATAGTTGGTTCATGTTTTTATTTTTATTTTTTAAAAATATTATTTACTTATTTATTTATGTATTTTGGCTGCTCCGGGTCTTAGTTGTGGCACTCAGGATCTTTAGTTATGGCATGCAGATTTCTCAGTTGTGGCATGCGACCTCCTTAGTTGCCCGACCAGGGATTGACCCCAGGCCCCCTGCATTGGGAACGTGGAGTCTTACCCACAGGACCACCAGGGAAGTCCCTATTTTTAATCTCTTCTGATGATTAGTCTTTAACAATTTAATAATTGGTCTTCCATGGTGTTTTTAGCGGTTGTTCTAGAGAGTATAATACTCATATAATATAGTATAATATAATACTCATACTTAACTATTGCCACTTCAAGTGAAATGTAGAAACTTTATGATTGTATAGATTCCTTTACCCTCTTCCTTTATGTTATAGTTGTTAATGGGAGAGGCATTTAATTGAGATTTCACGGTTGGTACAGTATTTCAGTGGCATTGTGACAACAAGGAGGGAGACAGAAAGAAAAAGTCATTAGAGGCAAGAAGGTTAAGGGTGGAGACCCAGCTACTGGGTAGTAAGAGAAAGGATGGAGAGGAGGCAGTGACAAGGGTGAAGTTATCAACTGAGGACGGGACTTTTTACAGGGACTGGTTGATGCTGACAACAAGGAAGGGTACCATGTGATAGAGTCTGATTCTGAAGGCATAAAATCAGAGCAGTTGGGAGTAATATTGGACTAGGACCAGAGACTCGGCTTCCTCATGCTAAAAACACATATTGAGGGCTTCCCTGGTGATGCAGTGGTTAAGAATCCTCCTGCCAATGCAGGGGACACGGGTTCGAACCCTGGTCCGGGAAGATCCTACATGCCGCGGAGCAACTAAGCCCGTGCGCCACAACTACTGAGCCTGAGCTCTAGAGCCCGCGAGCCACAGCTACTGAGCCCGCGAGCCACAACTACTGAAGCCTGCGTGCCTAGAGCCCGTGCTCCGCAACAAGAGAAGCCACCGCAATGAAAAGCCCACGCACCGCAATGAAGAGTAGCCCCCGCTCGCCGCAACTAGAGAAAGCCTGCACACAATGAAGACCCAATGCTGCCAAAAATAAATAAAAATAAAAATAAATAAATTTATTTTTAAAAACCACACATATTGAGATTTTGATTTTGGCTTAGGATGTGGGAGAACATGGAAGACCTTAACTTCTGCAATAACACCAAGAAATATCTGGACATTATAAAATGTCACACATTGGAAAATTAAAGAGAAATGGAAAGGGAATTCCCTCGCGGTCCAGTGGTTAGGACTCTGCACTTCCACTATAGGGGGCACGAGTTCGATCCCTGGTCAGGGAACAAAGATCCTACAAGCCTCAGGGTGTGGCAAAACGAACAAATAAACAAACAAACCCCCCAAAAACAGAGAAATGGAAATGGATACAAGAGAGCCCCTCTGGTTACCATAGAAGAGAGCCCTTCATAGGTGACTGGCAAGCCATGGCAGCTTCCTGAGGCAAATCCTGGGTCAGGGAGTTGGGAGGTGGAGGAGGATATCTGTCAAAGACAGAGAGATTTTACTGTGTCCACAAGAAGCCAGTTGATTTACTGGTGACAGCAGGAACAGATGGGATGGTTTGGAGTCTGGCAGACCACCAAACACAAAATTAGTTTTCTCAGTATAATAATTCTCTCCTCCACCTCTACTCCAATTTTATCAAGAAAAGGTAATTTAAGGTAATACTGAAAAACAGAAAAAGTGTTATCAGTTTGTGCTTTTTTTTTTACAGCTTCATTGAGGTATAATTGACATATAGTACACTGCACATATTTAAAGGGTACAATTTGATGATTTTTGACATATGTGACCACCCCAGAAACCTCACCATTACCACAGTCAAGATAATGAATGTATCCATCACTCCAAAAGTTTCTTTGTTCTCCTTTGTAATCTATTCCCCCCTACTTCTCCATTCTAGATAACCACAGATCTGCTTTCTGTCACTGTAGATTTAACTTTCATTCTCTGAAGTTTAATATAAGTGCAGTCATACAGTATGGACTCCTTTTTGTCTAGCTTCTTTCATTCAGGATAATTATTTTAAGATTCATCCACGTGGCTGTATGCATCAATAGTTCATTCCTTTTTTTTTTTTTTTAATTATTATTATTTATTTATTATTTATTTTTGGCTGTGTTGGGTCTTTGTTTCTGTGCGAGGGCTTTCCCTAGTCGCGGCAAGTGGGGGCCACTCTTCATCGCGATGCGCAGGCTTCTCACTATCGCGGCCTCTCTTGTTGCGGAGCACAGGCTCCAGACGCGCAGGCTCAGTAGTTGTGGCTCACGGGCCTAGTTGCTCCGCGGCATGTGGGATCTTCCCAGACCAGGGCTCGAACCCGTGTCCCCTGCATTGGCAAGCGGATTCTCAACCCCTGCTCCACCAGGGAAGCCCCCATTCCTTTTTTTACTGAGTAGTTTTCCATCATGAAGACATGTCATAATTTATTTATTTTTACACTGTTGATGGGCATTTGAGTTGTTTCCAGTTTTTGGCTATTATAAATAAAGCTGTTATGAATATTTGTATAAAAATCTTTGTATGGACATATGCTTTTGTTTCTTTTGGGTAGTACCTGGGAAAGGAATGGCAGAATCCTATGCCAAGTGTATGTTTAATTTTTTAAGAAATTTCCTAACACTGGGAACAAAGCAAAGTGTCCACTCTCACTACTTTTATTCGTTGTACTAGAAGTCCTAACCACTACAATAAGAAAAGAAAAGAAATAAAAGGTCGACATGCTGGAAAGAAAAAAAAAACTGTCCCTATTTGCACATGACATGATTGTCTACTTAGAAAATCTCATGGAGCCCACAAAAAAGCTCCTAGAACTAATAAATGAGTTTAGCCAGATTCAACACACAAAAATCAATTGCACTTATTTTCTATACCAGCAATGAAAAATTGAAAACTGAAATTTAAAAGTACCATTTACAATAGCCCCATAAAGGTGAAATAACTATGACTCTTAACAACAGATGTTCAGGACCTGTATCCTGAAAACTGCAAAACTAGAATTCTCATCCATTGCTAGTGGGAATAAGAAAATGATACAAGCACTCTGGAAAACAGTTTCTCAGTTTCTTGTAAAGTTAAACACACTCTCGCCATATGACCCAGCAATCCTACTCCTAAGTATTTACCCTAGAGAAATACAATTTTATGTTTACATAAAAACTTGTACCCAAATGTTTACATCAAACACTTGTACACAAATGTTTACTTTGTAACTGCCCCAAACTAGAAACAACCCAGATGTCTTCAATGAGTTAATGGATAAACAAACAGTGGTATGTCCATACAATATAATAATATTTCTCAATTAAAAGGAACAGCTGTTGATATACACAACATGGATGAATCTCGGAGCCATCATGCTGAGTGAAAGTAGTTGGTTTCAAAAAGTTTCATTCTGTATGATTCCATTTCTATGACTTTTTTTGGAAAGACAAATCTATAGTGATCAGAGAACAGATCAGTGGTTGTCAAGGACTTGGATGAGGGAGGATGTGATTACAAAGGAGTAGAACAAGAGAGTTTTTGAGATGAAGAAACTGTTCTGTATTCTGACTGTAGCGTTGTTCAATTAATTAATTAATTAATTTTTTTGGCCATGCCAAAATTGTTTTTGGCCGCACGTGGCTTGCAGGATCTCAGTTCCTCGACCAGGGATTGAACTCGGCCACGGCACTGAAGGCCCCGAATTCTAACCACTAGGCCACCAGGGAACTCTGTGCCTTGTTTAATTTATACAAGTGATATTTCGCTGCAAAGGAAATTTCTTACTTTTTATAAAAACATAATGCAGGGCTTCCCTGATGGCGCAGTGGTTAAGAATCCGCCTGCCAATGCCGGGGACGCGGGTTCAAGCCCTGGTCTGGGAAGATCCCACAAGCCGTGGAGCAACTAAGCCCGTGTGCCACAACTACTGAGCCCACGTGCCACAACTACTGAAGCCTACGCGCCTAGAGCCCGTGCTCCACAACAAGAGAAGCCACTGCAATGAGAAGCCCACGTACCGCAACGAAAAATAGCCCCTGCTCGCCGCAACTAGACAAAGCCCGCGTGCAGCAATGAAGACCCAATGCAGCCAAAATAAATAAATAAACAAAAAAACCAAAAGAACCTCATCTCCCACTCTGACATCGCTGCCCCAAACGAGGATGTGCCCACCTGGCCACTATAACATCGTTGACAAAAGAGAGGAATTTTCAAATTCTTACTTTCTGCAGTGCCCATCCTTCTTAGACTTCTACCTCTTTTCTTGTCTACTCTCTAGAGCTTACTTTTTTTTTTCACATCAGCATCAAGTTTCAGGTAATCGGCTGCAGTTGATGGTGGTTAGTTTTGTTGTTGGAGAGGGGTGTGTGTGCATGTGTAGTGGAGTTTGGTTCACTTCAATAAGCAGAAGACTCATAACCTCAAGTTGCCAGTCACATCTTATGGGTGCTGTTAAGTTGTAAAGCTGTTGGAAATAATGCCTGTCCCTGAAGTGCTGCTACCTTGACAGGGGAGATTATACATTGTGTGGGAAACTGTAAAATATTGAAGGAAGGCTGGCAGATGTGCTGGGGCTATGCTGAGGGAGATCAGTGGGTGCCAGAGAAGTCCGGAAAGGTCTGCTGGAGTTGGCAGTGAGATGTCTAGTGGGGCCCTCTGGGGTGGGTAGGTGGGAAGAGGAAATGGAATTTCAGGGAGGAAAGGACGTGAACACAGCCCTGGAGGGAGCAATGAATATCATGTGTGATGATGGAGGCTAAATCCGGGTGGGTGAAGCACATGTACGGCAGGGTGATATTATGCTATTACTGTTATCTCCCCACGCCCCCATTCTTTGTACTAATTCTCTTGCCCCTTCTCCTCCAGTCAGTCAGTAGGCCTATTACCCTAGAAATGCAAAGAGCCAGAAATACCTTCATGTTCAGCCCTGAAATTTCAGAGTAGGCTATGTAAATTGAAGTTGATGTAATTCCAAAGGCCCAACTTTTGACTTTTAGACTTGGAATTTTTAAGTTTCAGTCTAAGAATGAAGGCTTTATGGCATGATTGTTTTGTTTGTTGTGGGATCTCAGTTCCCTGACCAGGGATTGAACCCCAGCCCTGGGCCCTTGGCATTGAGAGTGCAGAGTCCCAATCACTGGACCACCACGGAATTCCTATGGCATGATTGTTGGAAAAAAAAAAAAGTAGATTTGAGAAGAATGTGTGATAGTGGTCTGTGTATGCTGGGTGATAAATTGCAGGGTCTAGGCCGCATCTCGTTCTCAAGTACCTTGGGAGAAAGCAAGTCTCTATGAAAGGATCTTCTCTCCAGATCTTCAGGAATTTCATCACCTATATGGGATTCCTAGGCTGCTTTAGATTATTTGAGAGCAGTTGGAAGAGGCCCCGAAGTCGCTAAGAGGGATGGCAGAGCTTAACAGGGCCTGCGTGGAGCCCATGAATCCCCAGACAGGGTTGAAGATTTCCCAGTGGAAGCCAGCAGGAATGGAAGCTGAGAACCAGGCATCAGTAAGAACCTGGACATGAGCAGCCTGAGAGGTGAGAACTAGACAGTCACCTCCAGCCCACCAGCACTATAGCAAAGCCCTGGGTGAGGAGAGTGGAAAGGAAAACAAGCCCTGAATTGACTGAACTTAGATCTGAAATGACTGAGAAAACCCTGACATGACCGAGTTTACTCAGACTGGTTAAGTTTCTACCTACCACTAGGTAGAATGGGGGATTGTTATAAACAAAATTATCATAAAAAGAAATAATATATTTAAAAACAAAATTATCATAAAAAGAAATAATATATTTAAATAGTTTATATTATATATTTAAAAATTAAGAAAGTTGGCACACTTGAGTTTGTGGACTGAGAAATTTGTACATGCTGCATAAAGCTCTCTGGCATATGATAGATATAATTTTAAAAATACCAAAACAATTCACAGGCCAAATTTTTGAAAATTGTGGCTCTCCTCCATTTACTCAGGAGTGTCTTCTGCAACTGTCTTCAGTGCCATTAAGAAGCCAGTGTCCTATGGGAAACAGCTACTTGGCTTTTTCGGTTCGTTTTTTGTTTTTGATTTTGTGTTTTACCCCAAATAGTACTTACCAGTCAAGGCTCTGAATGCTTGTAATTTCCCAAATTTATATGTCCCCTCATTAAGTTAAAGTTTTATTTGTTGGTGTTTCCCTCTTTAGAGAGATTCACCAAACTGACACAATGGAGAACTGGATGCCTGGGAACAAAGTTAACGTAGTAGCTGGAGTGGGCCTTTAACTCAAATAGTAAGAACTAGAGAACTTTCTAGAAGGAACTTGGCTGGACTATACTGTGATCAGACTCCCCTGTCCTTTGTGGGAGGGGTCAACAGTTTGTATTAAAAGTCTCTCCTCCCACTCCCAGTGCAGTTTATTGCATGTCAATTAAGCCTCAATAAGGCTGTTTTTTAAAAAAATGAAAGAAAGTCTGTTCCCCTTTACTCTACCTTTTACTTTGCTCTATACAGCTGCTATATCACTGGAGTCTTTTACAATAACATAGGTTTTATGTATTCTTGAGTAATAAGTTAAATAAATAAGCATAAGAATGTGAAAAAAGAATCTCCCCACCCAATAGTTTTACACCAACATTCATCAGACCCTACTGAGCCCCAGGTCCCTCCTAAGTTCCTTCTGTCCACTGAGGAGGCATTAAGTAGTCAGCAGAGATGGGAAGGAATGATGTAAAGTGGGCAAGGGACAAACAGGATAGAGGGAGGTGGGGCCACTATAATTGAAGAATTTAGAGTCTGATTTTTCTCATTCTGCCACACCTCCCAGGGAAATATTAGAACCCCAAAGCAGGTGACGTTGGCCTTACAATTGGGTTGGGAGCATTCTGGAGGAGGACAACATTAGCCTCTTGTCCAGCTAGCAAGAGAAGGACACCTATTAGAGTAAAAGGAAAACCAGACTTTAGGTCAAAACATCAGAGTTCTGGTCCTGGCTCTGCCCATAGCTATGTAAGTGGGAGAAATTCATTAAAGTTTTCGAGATCTTTGATTCCCTTTCTGCAAAATGTGTAGATTGGAGAAGATGAATTTTAAGGGCCCTTTTAGCTCAATAATGCCACTTCTAGTTTTGAGGCATACACAGATCACAGCAGAAACTTTATTAGAAATGTCAAATACATCCACTGGAACTGTTCTTCAAACTTCCACCTGCTCCTCAACTTGCTGATGACCACTCAAAAGAGATGTCCAGTGACCCGGGACCAGAAGCACCTACTCAACGGACAAGCGGTTGCAGCAACAGCGGCAGCAGTAGCTCTAACCTCCAAACTGAAGTGTGAAGCCATGTGGCCCCACTTTCAACCTTTCGGGGAGAGACAGACCTGAGTGGACACGTTTCCTTCACCCACAGGGGCCCTATTGTAAAGATCCCAGACATCAGCCTGCAACCATCTGCGGATGTACAGCCTTTGATCTCCAAAGGTGCGCTGAGGTCTCCTGTGGAACAAGGAAGGATGGGGAGACACATAGATGTTTTAGGAAATCAGAGAGGAGTCCAGTCCTCCCTCATTCCTGGAACCCTGAGTGTCAGAACCTCTTGGGCTACACTCAGATGTCTGGTTCTCCAGCCTCTGAAACCATCAGATGTTCGGTTTACCTCCAGTGACCTGAAGTTTTCCTTGATAGCATCGATTTGTATCGTTGGGGCAGGGAAGAGAAGGAGCATTCAAACAGGACCCCAAAGCCAGACAGGTTGGGCAGCGGAGGGCTGTTGACCCTCTGGGAGCTGAAGGGGGAGAGAGAGAGACAAGTAAGGGCGCGTCCCGCCTCTCGAGTTGCCTCCCCTTGCTGCCTTCTCTTTCTCAAGTCTTTCCTGCTGATCCCTCTCTACTCAAGGACTATTACTACCACCTCCCCACCCCTCTCCAACTGATCTCTGTGCTGTCAGAACCCCATCCAACATGACTTCCAAACTCTGTGCTCAGGTGTGGAGATACAGATATGAAAAGGACACAGTTCCTGCCATCTAGGATCACTGCCTTGAAGGAGACAGACATGTAAGTAATTAACTACCATACAATTCCGTAGGCATTGTGTCCAAAATCTAGTGGCAAAGAAATGGAGGAGGACCTAAGTACCTAAAATAATTTGGTTAGGTATTTTCCCAGAGCAGACGCCTGAGTCGAGATGGAGGAAGAACAGAGGTTAGCTATGTGGAAATGGGGGAGGGGGAGGGGGGGAGGGGAGCAAGGGAAACAGCGAGGACAGAGGGCTGGAGGTGTGAGGCGGCTTGGTGGATGGAGAATTGTGAGAAACTGTGGTGTTGATACGCAGCTGGTAGGCACAGGTGGGACTGGACTGTTTTTTATAGCCAGCGTCCATTCTGATTGGTCAGTACCATCTCCACTGTTAAATATTTTGAATCCTAGCCCCAACCAAAATACAATAAATGAGAGAAGGAAGAGAAGGAAATGAGCTGAAAAGATAGGTGGGGCCAGATGTCTATAGGCCTTGAGGACCAACGGGGGAACTGGGCTGTGGCCATGCGGCAAGGGGGAAGCAATGCTTGTTAGATTGGTGATGCCGCCACCCTGCTCAGAAACCTCCACTGACACTGTATTGCTTAATAAACCCCATTTACACTCCAGCCTTCACTGATGTCCCTCTGCTCAGAGCAGTGTTTCCAGACCTCAAGGAAACAATTCAGAAAAAGAAAGAAAAGGGGGCTTCCCTGGTGGCGCAGTGGTTGAGAATCTGCCTGCCAATGCAGGGGACACGGGTTTGAGCCCTGGTCTGGGAGGATCCCACATGCCGCGGAGCGACTGGGCCCGTGAGCCACAACTACTGAGCCTGCGCGTCTGGAGCTTGCGCTCCGCAACAAGAGAGGCCGCGATAGTGAGAGGCCCGCGCACCGCGATGAAGAGTGGCCCCCGCTTGCTGCAGCTGGGGGAAGCCCTCGCACAGAAACGAGGACCCAACACAGCCAAAAATAAATAAATAAATAAAATAGGTTGCAGTTTCTTTAAAAAATAATAATAATGAAATAAAAAAATTAAAAAAACAAAAAGAAAAAGAAAGACAAGCAAAAGGTCTGAGGTCCTTTTGTGTATGGCCCACTTGGACCTAAGCTGAGTAAGAACACAAACAAGGAAGACCTCCCGTTTTTTCAGGGGTGTATAGAGCTTCTCTCAGCACCCATCTCTCCCCTCCCAGGGTACCGTCAATCTCTTCTGTCCTCCATAACTCATATAAGTCCTCTTTGTTGTTGCAGAAGGAATCTTCACAGTAGTTACTGTAGGAGATTGCGACTAGGCCAGGGGCTGGCGTGTGCTGGATAAACGTTATTGCCGGTGCCCCGTCTGAGCTGCAGCCCTTAGTGGCCAAAATTGCTGCCTTGGTCCCTGCTGTGAGACAAGAGGGGAAGAAAGTGGATGGGGGGCGGGGCCTAACGTTTGGCCTGGGGAGGGGGGAACCGCACTAACATGGACATAATCCCCTTCCTCCCTGCCCCGTCCCGCCAGCCCAAGTGCCTCTTCCTCATTTTACCAGCTTTAATCATCAGCACGGTTTCCTGGCACAATGCCCCATTGTCACAAGTCTCAACTTTGTCTGTGGTCCAGTTAAATGTCTCTACTGGATCCGCTTCTAAACCCACGAATGTGCTCTTTTGACAACGCAATTTTTGTGCCACTGGGGAGAAAATGAGATAAAGATAAGCACTTGCCCTTCTCCGTGGGGCCCCAAACCACTCCTTTTTCACCAGAAATCCATCCTCCGTGTCCCAGCCGCTCTCCCCCCACATCCCCAATACATACAGATCAAGGTCGGGGCTCCCAGGAGAAAGAGGAACAGTAAAACCTGGAAACGACAGGCTCCCATGGCTTCTTTTAGAGACGTTTGGAAGAACTGATCAGGTCTGTGATTTGATGGAGAGGAAGCTTTTCAACCACGTGGGACGAGATTAAGTCTAAGTTCTGGCAACAAGTACTGACTTCAGGGCAGAGTTGACGGGTATATAAAACGATGATCTCTAAAGTCAGTCTGTCCCGATCTAGCTTGTGAGTTTGGGCAAGTTAACTAGTTAACAAGCCTCAGTTTCCCTAGCTGTACTTGTCAGACTCAGCCACCTATACCAAGCTCAACAGCCCCCTGCCCTCCAATCTCTGGATCCGTAATCTGGCCCAGAGGCCCCTTCTACCTCAGACTCCGAAGTCCAGGTTCAAACCTACGCTCTGTCGAGGCCCAAGAACCTCAGTCCCCAGCCCCCAACTTCATCCGAACCCAGGATTCTGAGATCTCAGCCCTGTCCTACCTAGGGACCCAGGAGTTTGGGTTCAGTCACCTTTTCTGTCAGGACGCATGATTCTGGGCAGCCAGCCTCTCCCCCTCTCCGACCCAAGAGCGCAGGGCCCCGGCCCTCACCCCCCTCAGCTCCAGGAGTCCCGCACGCCCCGCCCCCCCCCCCCCCCCGCCCCCCGCCTTCCGCCTTCCGCCTTCCGCCTTCTCTTTCCTCAGGACCCAGGAATCTGGGCCCCCAGCACCCTTTAACTCTTTAAGGGACCAGAATTCCTCCTGGCTTCTATATGATCTCACAAGAATCTCCTTGTGCCGAAGGAACGCCCTGGAACGCTCCACTCGCCCAGCCGGGCCTTCTCCTTCTGGTCTCTCCGAGGCACGGAAGGCGGGGCCTGCTTCACCGGACAGATCACTCGAAGCCCCGTTGGTCGATACGAAAGCACCTGATGAGCTCATTGGATGAGCCTGGAGGAACGCCACACCCCATTGGCCTATCCCTGGCTGCCTTGCCAGGTACGCATGTGCAGGACGCCGAGGGGCCGGCAAGCCGGGGGACCTAGAACTCGCTGGTCTTTGCCGCGCTAGGTCGGCAGTGCGGGGCGGGCGGTGCATCCCCAAATGGCCTTGCTTACACTTTTCTCTCTTTGGGTTATGGAGTCCTTACTTCTCCAGCCACGCTAGGAAGTTAAACCCTGGGCTTTCACCCACTGAACTTTTCTCCCTGTCCAAATTGCCTCGCATGTTTCCAGCCTGGCCCCTGCCCCAGCACCCATCCAGTGGCCATAGCCGCTGGGAGTCAACTTGGCCTCCTCACCCATCGCTTGCAGTGGTCCCTGCTCAGCCCAGGCCTCATGATCTGAACACGTCATGGCACCAGCCTCCTCCGTGACCTTCTGGAAGGCTGAATAGGGTAATGCGGGCTTCAGTGTTACTTCCGGCACCCCTGAATGACAGATTGCCATCATATCTAACCCACGTGTCGGTGTCAGTACCGTGAACACGTTGTGTCATTCAGATTTCTTGTTCATGGCTGGAATATCCTATTTCATATATATGTGTATATATATGTATATATATATATATAAGCTTTCTGATGTAACATGAAGTAGAGATGCCCTTTGTGTTCTTTCAGAGTTGGTACTGTTTCTGTGAGTTCTCTGGTATAAATGAATATTTATTTTTAATAGAGAAAAATGCCTCAATAAGAATGGTGTTGGTAAAACTCTAAATTTTATGTAAAAATATATTAAGAGTTTTCAATTGGGGACTGTTAATATTAAGAATATTATTATTAATATGGTTATTAACATAAATATTAGGAACAGTTCATATATACAGTAAGAGAGAGTTCTGGTCCCAAAGACCCTGTCTCTCAGGACCCAGGACTCTGAGCCGCCCTCCCTTCTTCTTGGGACTCAGGCCTCCAGCACTCACCTCCTTTGAGCTGTAACAGTATGTGGTTTTCTTGGGTCATTGTGTACCTATAGGTGTGGTGCAAGGTCTCGGATCTTGGCCACAATTGCCAATGCAGGACCAATGGGTTAGGGGAAACTGGAGGGCAGAGAGGGTGGTTGGGAGCTGCACAGACACCTGCTTCAAGCTCCAGAATCTTGTCTCAGGGCCCTCATCCCTTCCCATGCCTCTGACTGGCACTCACCCTTCCTTTTCTGTCCTAGCCCCAAAGCTGGCTTCTAGCACCTGTAGTGAAGGTCATCTTAAATAATCTCTTGGCCTGTTAATTAGTTTGCTGAGACTGCCATAACTAAGTACCACAGATTGAGAGGCTGGAAGTCCAAAATAAAGGTATCAGCAGGGTTGGTTCCTCCTGAGGGCTGTGAGGGAAAGATCTCTTCCAGGCCTTTCTCCTTGGCTTGTAGATGGCTGTCTTCCTCTTGTGTGTTCACATCATCTTCCCTCTATGCATGTCTTTTTAAAAAATATTTATTTATTTATTTATTTATTTTATTTTTGGCTGCGTCAGGTCTTAGTTGTGGCGCCTGGGCTCTTCATTGCAGCCTGTGGGCTTCTCTTCTAGTTGTGGTGCGCGGGCTTAGTAGTTGCAGCTCTCTAGTTGTGGCATGTGGGCTCTGTAGTTGTGGCACACAGGCCCTCTAGTTGTGGCTCACATGCTCAGTAGTTGCAGCGCATGGGCTTTGTTGCCCCGCAGCATGTGGAATCTTAGTTCCCCTACCAGAGATCGAACCCACGTCCCCTGCGTTGGAAGGTGGATTCTTAACCACTGGACCCCCAGGGAAGTCCCCTTCTATGCATGTCTATGTCCAGATTTTCCCTTAGTATGAGGATACCAGTTGGATTAGGTCCCACCCTAATGCCCTTGTTTTAACTTCATTACGCCTGTGAGGATCCTATTTCTAAATAAGGTCACTTTCTGAGGTAATGGAGGTTAGGACTTCAACATGTGAATTTGGGGGCAATACCACCCATAACAGCCTGTTAGAGAGACTTGTGTTACAGATGAAGCAGTGAGTGCTGAATAGCGCTCCAGGGGCATCCTGCTACCATTTTGTAATTTCTTCTGTGTTAACGTCATTCCTGATGCAGCCTTTGCTTCCCACAGAGGCTACCTTGATGGCTGGTGAAGGAGGGTGTGAAGATGCAAGACTGAGGGGGTATCCCTGGAGCGAGTCAGGGGCTCAGAGGCTCACTCAGGGATTCCAAATAGGCCAGAACAGTGAGCTGAATCTGGGTTCCCTGTTAACAGAAGGTATATGTAGTGCATCCCAGTGGGTGAGTTTGTAGGGGAAACAGCCCTTTCTACCCAAGCCTACCCATCTGATTCTATTATGAGGAGAGTAAGGATCAGATATAGGTTCAATTCTTAGGGGGGATGTAGGATTTCTCCTGCCTTCAGGCTTGCCCTGTCTTTGACATCTTTGAGTGATTCCACATCAAAGGATCTGGGAAGAAAGTGCCCCCTTTCTCAGCCTATGTCTGTCCCTCCAAGTCACAGGCTTGGGAAGATGATCACATTCTTAAGTCTCACTCCAGGTGACCTGGCCATAGGGTCCCTCCATCTCAGGTTTAGAAGGAACCTTGGAAGTGTAAGAACCCCTCCTCTATTCTTCACCCCATCTCTGTTTATGCACCTGTAGGGGCCTTTCACCACCACCCCTGTGGGAGAAGTGGCTCTGCCATTTTGGTGTGAGAGAAATCCCTGGATCTTTCTTAGCCTGAGCTGATCTCTTTTCCTTTCTGAGCCTCAGTTTCCTCATCTGGAAAATGAGAAGGTTAGTCTAGAGCAATGGTTGGCAAATTATTTGTGACATTATATGGAACATAAAATGAAAACAAAATGAATCGAATCGCTAACGTATAGTGAGGACATCTTTTTTAACCACTAACGGGACCATCATTGTTCACCTGGATTATTGCAATACGTGCTGCCCTTGCCCCACTTCAGTCTATTCCCCTCTTGGTATCAGAGTGATCTGTTAAATATAAGTCAGATTGTGTCACATCTGTGTAAAGCCTTCCAGTGGATTCCCATTTTACCCCAAGAGAGTCTAAGTCCTTAAAATGGTCTATAATGCCCTACTCTGTCCCCATGTCCTGTTCTGCTCTCTCTCGCTCCTTCTCCACCCACACTGGCCTCCAGGCTGTTCCAGGAACACATGGCGGGCACACGCTGACCTCAGGGGCCTTTGCATATGCTCCTCCAGCTCTCTGAAACCATCCTCCTTACTCCCACTTCCTGCCTTCACTCATGTCTCTGTTATGACAGCACTCTTTGCTGACTCTTGTTCAGAAGAACAGCAGCTGTGTCAATCTCAGACCCCTTGCTCTGCTTGAGTTTCTTCTGAGCACTTATCATTGCCTGACATATTATTTGTCTCTATTTATTTCTATGTTCAGTGACTACTTTCCCCAACAAGAAGGTATGCTCCACAAAGGCAGGGGGTTTGATTTTGATTTGTTTATTCCCTGGTGTATCCCCAGCATCTACGACAGAGCCTGGTAATAGAAGGGGCTTGTTAAATAAATACACATCACATTGGGGAATGAGGCTCAAGGAGATGGTGACGCTCAAAAGCTGGGACTAGCACCCATGTCTCCGATTCAGACACTAGGCTTTTAACTGCTGAGCTCTTCTGGACTGTGCCGACCCACCGTTCTCACTGGGACCACCACCCCTGATGGGGACAGTCAAGGCCACTCATGTTTCAGCCCTTCAGTTCTACTTCAATATGGGCTCTTGCTGTGGCCTATTTTGAGCAATCTATGTGCTTGCACCCAGCCCTCTCTGACCCCCAGGCCTTCACAGGAGCTGTTCTGTCACCCGGGGATGCCCTTCTGTCCTCTACTTATTCCCTGACGTTGTGCGCTCCTCCCCCTCTGTCGCCTGGTCTTCCTGATGCTCAGTAAATATTCGCTAAACTGTTGATGTCCAGAGTCTTTTGTCTATGCCTTTGTATTAGGACTTTTTGCTTTACGGTACAATGGCTGTGTGTGTGCATGTGTGTCTGTGTGTTCATGTGAGTTTGTGTGTGCGCTTCTGTACATGTACATGTCCGTGTCTCTGTGTGCATGTGTGTGTGTGTGTCTGTGCATGTTTCTCTGTGTGTACATGCCTGTGTCTATGTGTATGTTATGTGTACATGTATGGCTGTATGTGTAGACCATGTCTGGGTGTACTTATATGTGTGTCTGGTTCCTTCCAACTGTGTCCGATCCATCCCTGTGTACCCAGCACATGATTACAGTGTAGGCATCCAGTAAATGCTTGCTACTATATAAAGCTCCTGTAAACATTCATATAAAAAGACCTTGTTTGGACATATAATCTCATTTTCTAGGGTAAATGTGGAACTGCTGGGGCATAGGGTAAGTGCATAGTAGGTTTTATAAGGAATTCCCAGACCTTCTGCCAAAGTGGTCCCACAGTTTTACATTCTCACCAACAATGTAGAAGAATTCCTGTTGCTCCACATTCTTGCTAACCCATGGTTTTGTCAGACTTTTAAATTTAACCATTCTAGAGGGTGTGTAGTAGTATCTCATTATGCTTTTAATTGGCATTTCTCTGATAATGAAAAATGTTGAGCAACTTTTCATGTGCTAATTAACTATTTGTATACCTTTATTAGCAAAGTGTCAGTTCAAATCACTGGCCCATTTAAAACTGGGTTATTTGGCCTGAAAGGTTGCTCAACATCACTAATCATTAGGAAAATGCAAATCAAAACTACAATGAGGTATCACCTCACCTCACTGTATCACCAGTCAGAATGGCCATCATCAAAAAACCTACAAACTATAAATGCTGGAGAGGGTGTGGAGAAAAGGGAACCCTCTTGCACTGTTGGTGGGAATGTAAATTGATACAGCCACTATAGAGAACAGTATGGAGGTTCCTTAAAAAACTAAAAATAGGGGCTTCCCTGGTGGCACAGTGGTTAAGAATCCGCCTGCCAATGCAGGGGACACAGGTTCAATCCCTGGTCCAGGAAGATCCCACATGCTGCGGAGCAGCTAAGCCCGTGTGCCACAACTACTGAGCCTGCACTCAAGAGCCCGCGAGCCTCAACTACTGAAGCCCGCACGCCTAGAGCCCGTGCTCCGCAACAAGAGAAGCCACAGCAATGAGAAGCCCATGCACCACAACGAAGAGTAGCCCCCGCTCGACACAACTAGAGAAAGCCTGCGCGCAGCAACAAAGACCCAACTCAGCCAAAAATAAATAAATTATTAAAAAAAAAAAAAAAAAAACCTAGAAATAGAACTACCATATGACCCAGCAATCCCACTACTGGGCATATACCCTGAGAAAACCATAATTCAAAAAGAGTCATGTACCACAGTGTTCATCGCAGCACTATTTACAATAGCCAGGACATGGAAGCAACCTAAGTGTCCATCAATAGATGAATGGATAAAGAAGATGTGGCACATATTACAATGGAATATTACTCAGCCATAAAAAGAAATGAAATTGAGTTATTTGTAGTGAGGTGGATGGACCTAGAATCTGTCATACAGAGTGAAGTAAGTCAGAAAGAGGAAAACAAATACCGTATGCTGACACATATATATGGAATCTAAAAAAAAAAAAAAGTTCTGATGAACCTAGGGGCAGGACAGGAATAAAGGTACAGATATAGAGAATGGACTTGAGGACATGGGGAGGGGGAAGGGTAAGCTGGAACGAAGTGAGAGAGTAGCATTGACATATATACACTACCAAATGTAAGATAGATAGCTAGTGGGAAGCAACTGCATCTCACAGGGAGATCAGCTTGGTGCTTTGTGACCACCTAGACGGGTGGGATAGGGAGGGTAGGAGGGAGATGCAAGAGGGAGGGGATAGGGGGATATATGTATACATATAGCTGATTCATTTTGTTTACAGCAGAAACTAACACAACACTGTAAAGCAATTATACTCCAATAAAGGTGTTAAAGAAAAAACTGGGTTATTTGCCATCTTATTATTGCATTATACGAGTGCTTCATGTTTTCAATATATGTGTTGCAAGTATTTTCTTTCAGTCTGGGACTTGTCTTTGTACTGTTAAGAAAATGGTATCTTTTGAAGAGAAGAAGTTTTTCATTTTGAGAAAGCCCAATTTATCAGTTTTTTTCATGATTCATGTTTTTTGGTGTTCAATATAAAAATTTCATTTACCCTAAGGTCACAAAAATTTTTTTTGCTATGTTTTTTTCTAGAAGATTTATCATTTTGCCTTTGCATTCAGGTTTATGATCCATTTTGAGTTCATTTTTGTGAATGGTGTGAGGTAAGGATTGAGGTTCATTTTCTCCCTAAATCCACCAGTTCTAGAATCCTTTGTAGAAAAGACTGTCCTTTCTCATTAAATTACTTTCATACCCTTAGTTGAAAATCAATTGATCATATGCATATACATTTCTGGACTCTACTCTGTTCTATTTAACATATACATCTAGATAATACCACACTCTGTTGATCACTGTATTTTTTTAAATTAATTAATTAATTTCTTTGTTTATTTTTGGCTGTGTTCGGTCTTCGTTGCTGCGCCCGGGCTTTCTCTAGTTGCGGTGAGCAGGGGCTACATTTTGTTGCAGTGCGCGTGCTTCTCATTGTGGTGGCTTCTCTTGTTGCAGAGCGTGGGCTCTAGGGCATGCGGGCTTCAGTAGTTGTGGCACGTGGGCTCAGTAGTTGTGGCGCACGGGCTTAGTTGCTCCGCAGCATGTGGGATCTTCCCGGACCAGGGCTCGAACCCGTGTCCCCTGCACTGGCCGGCAGATTCTTAACCCCTGAGCCACCAGGGAAGTCCCAGATCACTGTATTTTTGTAGTAGCCTTAAAATCAGATAGTGTAAATCCTCCAACTTTCTTCTACTTTTGTAAAACTGTCTTAGCTATTATAGGGCCTTTCCACTTCATTATAAATTTTAGAATCAGCTTGTCAGCCACTGCAAAAGGCTTGCTAAACTTTTTATTGGAATTGGAATTTTATTTTAATTGATTTGAATTGCATTGAATATGTACATCAATGTGGCGGAATTGATATATTCACAATATTGAGTCCTCCAATCCATGAACGTGATATCTCTCTCCACTTATTTAAGACTTCTTTCACTTCTGTTAGCTATACTCACTAGATTTTAGTGTAAAAGTCTTCCACATATTTTGTTAAATTTATTATTTGATATTTTATGTGTGTAGATGCCTTTGCAAGTGGTATTTGTAAATATTTCACTTTCCAGTTGTTCATTGCTAATATATAGGAATATTTAAGAGTATAGAATAGAGAATAATATAGAATAGTTAAGCTTTCTTAACATGGGTATAGAATAGACTTTACTCTAGGGCTGGTTTAGCTCTACTCATAAATTATAACTTTTCTGGGGTCTCCACTGAATGTCCTATGTGTTCAACAAGGTCTCTCTGCCTGACTTATTGAAATTGGAATGTTTTCTCTTTCTGTGTGAGCTTTGGATACTGTTCCACATATAGCCCCCTGGAAGGTTATTTTAAGTTTGTTTGCACGCAAACTCACAAGCTTAAATAAAGGGTTTTTTTCTGTCTTCTAAATTGCCTGTATCTGCTCACTTAGCCCTGGTCAGGGAGACATGGCATTTTTATTTGTGTGTTTTAAATTAATTTTTGGCATTGTGAAGATGGCCCTAACCCACCTCTAAATAAAGTAACCCGAAGCGGGCATTTTAACGGGAGTTAGTGTGGGTTTAAAATGTTAATTATTGATGTAAATAAAGTAAATCTTTCTTTGGGTTCAGTTTTTAAAGCCATCAGTAACTCAGTAGAGATTCTTAATAGTGACAATGACAAAGAGGTGAAAGGGGAGTCAATGAGTTCATTCACCTTTGCCCTCAAGTAATTAAGATCCCAAAGTGGTCAGAGGTTCTTTGACTGAATGAAGTGTTCTCAGGACCCTGAAACTCAGGGAGCCGAAGAGAATTCTACAAAATGCCAGGCCTCTGTGTCAAGAGACAGCTACAGAAAACAGAACCACCGCTTCATCTGAACATCTGTTATAGTTAGTGTATGGGGTAGGTTGTTTAATGGCTACAAATTCCTCCCATCCCTTTGTAATGTGTCTTTGCTGCTCTTCCCATCCAAAGGCAGAGTCTTGTTTCTCCATCCCTTAAAGCTAGGTGTGGCCATGTGACTTGTTTTGGCCAATGGGACATTAGCAAACACGAAGCACTTGCACATTGGGGTTTCCCCTATTTTGCTGCCTGGAGACCATCACTTCGAGAAAACCTGGATTAACACTGAGCGTGAGAAACCACACAGAGAGGCCCAGCTCACAGCCAGCACCAACTGTCGGACGTGTGAGTGATGCCATCTTAGACCCTCCAGCCTCAATCAAATTGTCAGACAAATGCAGACACATGAGCATCTCCAAGTGAGACCAGCAGAAGAACCACACGCTGAGCCCTGTTCTAGTTGAAGACCCATAGAATTGTCAACAGATCAAATGGCTGTTGTTTTAAGTGACCATTTGGGATGGTCTGGAAGGCATCAGTAGATAACTAACATAATATGTTGTCGCAAACCCAAGTATCCATTTGTGGCTAGACCTGCGGAAAGTAGTGTTAAAGAAAAATCTCAAGCGTGAGGTGTGACCACTGAATGTTATTCTTGCTAGCGAGGCCGAGCTATTGGACAGCTTGGGTAGAAGTCAAATAGAATGGTTTAAAAGGAAGTACAAATAGGAGCCTTCTATTCAATTTAAGCCTAAATTTGGCATTAAAAATTTACCAATTGGTTCTTGGCTGGGGTCATAACATAAATTTGAGTTTCCTAATTAATCTTTCTTATTGGAGAGTTTTTAAGAGGTACAGGGATTCCCTGGTGGTCCAGTGGTTAGGGCTAGGTGCTTTCACTGCTGAGGACCTGGGTTTGATCCCTGGAGGGGGAACTAAGATCCCGCAAGCCTTGCCCGTTTGGCCAGAAAAAAAAAAAAGGTACAAAAAGTCAGACCAAATATATGCCTCTGGTCACGTGAGTTTTACAGTTGTCTCATCTGATTGGTCACTGGCTGGTGCACATCATAGGAAAATTTTGTCTTTTGTATACCTGGCTCCAGTTTCCTATTTTGTATTAGCTTTCAGTGGCCTGCACCCATTGCTTTTTCTTTTACCACTGTTCTTCCACCAGGAGAATCCAGCCTTCTTGTACCTTGGGAATTGTAAGTGTTGGTCATCTTGGGTGACTTCTCAAGCCATAATAGGGAGACCCACATTGCCGATGGCGTCAGTGCTCACACACCACACACCTTGGATACTGAGGTGCACATGCTTTTGGCAGTGACCAAACTTGGTCCCCTACTCACACACCCAGAGGTGAGGGCACCCTGACAGGTTCAGAGCTGGAAGGGAGGATAAGAATCTATTCTTTAAGAATCGAGAGCTCAGGGGACCCTTGAGGACTCTCAGGGCAGGGTATGGCCAAGCCCACGTGTGCATACTCCCTGGCTCTCTCTGGGGTGTGCGCAGTGCTGTGCTGGCACTAACTCCACCCGGTTCATGAGAGCCAATGTTGACATTTTCAGGAATTTTGCAAGCCAGTTGCTAAACACAGCCACTATTAAAAATTAAATCATGTCAACTTACAACTAAATTATATTAAAACAAAGGTAACAAATACTCAAAAATCATCACTTCCTAAATTATCTTTCTACATTTCACTATTACCTATGTTCATGAGGCTATTTATAGATATTGTATTTGTATAGTAGAAATAATGGTTGTTCATGTGCATTTCTTCCCAACTCCATGGGCCAGGGACATCGTGGTAGCTTGAAATCAGCCACAGTGGGAGTATTTATACTATGGGCATTGGCAAATGCTACAGATCAGAGCTTTTATTTCTCCCTTCAGGGAAGCAGTTGTTCAGCATTTACCAGCACACCACGAGTGTGCATGGCCTTGTGTTCAAGTGTAGATTTATGTAGAAGGGAGCTCTCTCCCCCTGTTTCAGTATTGAGCCTTTTTATACCAGTTATACATCTATGAAGTGCATGGCACCCCCTAGATGTAGAGCATTTGTGCGATGCACAACATGACCTGTGCAGTGGTCACGGTGGTCCTGACTCTTTGTTATATGTTGTCACAGTGATATGTTTAAAGTACATGAGGGAGTTCCCTGGTGGCCTAGTGGTTAGGATTCTGGGCTTTCACTGCTGGGCCCAGGTTCAATATCTGGTCAGGGAATTAAGATCTCGCTTCACACCACCACTCACTGCTGCCTCTCCGAGATCATGGATGCCAGTTTCTTTTATAGAATCAAAGAGGGAAGTAAAGTGAAAAGGCAGAATAGAGAGGGAGAGGCGGGGAGGAAATAAGGTAAAAAGGGCCATCAGTCTTGCAAAACATCTCCTGGAATGGCTATCCTTGGGGAGGGGATGTGTTAATTTCTTCTTTCTGGCAGCCATTTACAGGTGGGTAGGGTTCCCTGAGGCAGGCCATTATGTATGATTATAATAACAAAAGCAAGGAAAAGCAAAGGCTAAAGTCAAAGAAACAGATCTAACTTGGAGTCAAAATTGGCTCTTCCCTGTTACAAGATTATCACTGGTGGTAACAGTGAAAGAAGCGCAGGTGGAAAGCAAGGTACTGGGAGTCGATGTGGGTGTGGCACTTTGTTACTATGGCAGCAGTGGTGCCTAGGTTGATTGTGGCGTCAGCTGGTTTCTACAGATGACCCTAGAGAGCAAACGTGGGGAAAAGGAGCAACTGAAAGGTGAGACTGTCCAAACGGAAATGTGATGGACAATCAGAAAGCTCCCTTAGCAGAGCGTCCCTTGTTTCCTGTAGTCACAGGGCACATATGGCTGAGGACGAAGCCCAAAGTCTGAGTGAAAGTGTTACAGAGTTGCACTGCCAGGTAAATGTTCAACCCTGCCACTTTGTGCTAAGGAAAAAAGGCACTGGGGGAGAAGAGAGTGTGACCCTCATATATGGGACAGAGTCCCCTTACAGGGGACTGCTTCTCCTCCAGACCCACAAGAGTGAATTTCCAATGTAGTCCAGAGAAGCACGGGGCTTGGTCCGGCATGGGCATGCATGCCACACACTGAGAGCGTTACAGGACCTCGCCAGTCTGCAGTGGCAGGAGTCCTGGTGCATGTGTATGAACAGACTCTGTGCCAGTTATCCATTTATTGCCTCTCAGCTCCAGATCCACTCTTCATTGCCCTGCTGGATCTTGCAAGCATTTCTCATCGTCTCCCTGGCACAATGTTAGGCTTTGCCAGTAGAGGGTGCTAAACGGACACTGCAGGAGGAAGAGCTTGTCTTCCAGCCCCAGGTATAGAGGTTGCTCCCTAGATCTGCTTGCTATTCTCTTATCTTTTAAAGTTCTCTTTACCCTTCTTTACCCCTTAGTAACCCATCCCCTCTTAATCCTCATCCCCTGTTACTAGTTAATGATTTTCTTTCTTTTTTGGTCGCGCCGCGGGATCTTAGTTCCCCGACTGGGGACTGAACCCAGTGCCCCCTGCAGTAGAAGCACGGAGTCCTGACCCCATGACCACTGGGCCGCCAGGGAATTCACTAATGATTCTTTATATTAACTGGGTTCGATCCCTGGTCGGGGAACTAAGATCCCGCATGCCACGTGGCCAAAACAAAACACCCCAAAACCAAAAACCAAAACCAAAATACTTTCCCCTTTAAAATTGGTGTGTGGTTCCTGATGGCTGCCTGGACCCTGGCTGATACAGATTCTAAGGGTGTGAGACCAAATAGAACCAAGAGAAAGGCTTCATGGGGCCAAATTCTTTCACATGGGATACAGGATTGAAGGTGTTGGTTCAAGCATCTGGGAATATCATTTTGAGCCTGCTAGGTTAGTGAGTTACTCTCTGGACTCAGTGCTAGAACTTCTCCAGCGTATTGGAGAGAAACAGAGTCCCAAGTTTGGGGACCAGGGGAAGCTGGAAAAAGTCCATCTTGTGCAGCCTCCTTATCCTATCCCGTGGGAAGGCATTAAGAAATACACAGAGGAGGGGACATCGAGAGCGCTGTGGTGGCAGAAGAACCTCTGAGACAGAAGATGCCCTGTGGCCACAGGGTGGAGGATAAACTGTGCGTCATCTACTCCCCACCCCATCACGCTGGTGTAAGTCCTAGGGGACTATAGGTCTGGGGCAGGTCTCAATATTCCTTCTAAACTGAGAGACAATTTGCTACACCTTGTGTGGCTCCCTTTACAAAAGAGATCAGTCCTTTAGGAGTTGGCTGGGGGGATGTAGCACATTTTGACATACTACTCCTACTCATTTGTGAGGGAACCCATAAGACTGCCAGTTTTGAGTGGATCCTAGAGCAGGAAAGGGCTCTGATGCAGGTTCAGACTGGAAACCTAGCTGCTCTGAACCTCGGGTCATCTGACCCAAGAGACCCAAGGTCCCTGAAAGTTTCTGTGACATAAAGAGATAATAGGATAATCATAGTGCAGAACCTTGGGGGTTTGGAGCAAAGGTATGTCTTCTTCTGCAAATAACTATCCTCCATCTGGGAAACAGCTCCTGGCTTATTACTGGGGCCCAGTAAAGTTTGAATACCTGACCATGGGACACCAAGAGCATTGTGACCTGAACGGCACATCACACACTGGCTGCAGTCAAGCTACCGAACCATGACGTTGGGCACGCACAGCAGCGTCTGCCATCCATGGAGAAGGTGTGCATGAGATCAGGGCACAGGTGGACGCCCCAGCAGGTGGCTCAGGCACCCATGGCACCTGCTCCTCCTGCCTCTTCCCCCACCCACACCTATGAGCTCATGGGGATTCCCTGGGATCTGTTTACAGGGGGACTGAAGGCACAGACTAGGTGTATGCACAGATCTGGAGCGTGGGCTGGCACCAGGCAGAGGTGGGTAGCTGCTGTGTTAGCACTCACACGTGTGGTCCTGAAGGAGTGATGTAGGGAAATCCTTCAGGCGGCAAAACTTCAGGGGTCCACTTTGTGGGAGGGAGAGGGGTCCTCAGGTCCACTTCTGCATGGACCCATGGTGAGCCACTTGTTCAAGGACTTGGTAAGAAGAAAGGTATCAAATGAAGACGGGGGGATATGAGTAAGGGCCTCTGGGGATGGGCACAGAGTGTGAAGATGTTCACGTCCCACACGAATGCCCACCAGAACCCGTGCCCTGAGCATGGGTACCCTTGGTATCCTGTGGACAGTGTCAGGCGGCTTCTCTCGCATCAGTGCTTGCACACGGGGCCCACGTGCAAAGTGGCCACGTGGGCGGTGGAGGCTCCACATGGTAACAACAAATGGGTTAACTCTCCCCAAGGTGACCTGGCTGTTGACTGTACTCAGTGCCCAAACCAACAGAGGCAGAGGCCAACTCTAAGCCTGTTATGGCGTCTTTCTACAGCAGGACTACCCAGGACACACCCCACCCTCGAGGGGACTGAGCTTTCTCCCCACAGGGATAAATACACACTGTGGGTTCTGATTTGCCTTCCTCGGACTCAATGCTTCTGTCAGCCCTGCCATTTGGGAACTTAGAAGATGTCTGTTCTATTGCTACAGTATCCCATGAAGTATTGCTTCCAGCTAGAGGACATATTTTAAGGCAAAGGAAGTGAGGCAATTAACTCCCATCCATGGAGCTCACTGATCTTCCAGGTGCCCCACTACACAGAGACAGCTGACCTATTGGAAGGGTGGAATGGCCGTGATGGTTGATGAGGGCACCGGGTGAGAGAAGGTACCCTGCCGCCCAACAGGAGATGCTGTATGTCTTGAACCAGTGGCCAGTCCATCGTGTCACCTCCCCCAGAGCCAGAATGCAGGGGTCCATGAATCAGGGGAGGATAAGGGAGTGTCCCCTCCCACTAGTACACCTAACAACCCGCTTAAGGAATTTTTGCTCCTGGTCTCTGTGACCTCGGGCTTGGTGTGGGTGAGGGACCCCATCAGAGCTCTAATCAACTGGAAGCCAGGACTGCCCCCTTGCCATTCTGTGCTCCTCGTGCTGCTGAAACAACAGGCAGAGACGAGGGCCACTCTGCTGATGGCCAGAGGGAACCTGACCACCAGAGGGAGGCTGGGTTGCTGGATCAAGGAGGACCATGTTTGGAAGCCAGGGGATGCGTTGGGGGTAATATCTCCTTGGCCGGTGGCCCTTTTCAGCAGAAAGTGGCCAAGAGCCAATAAAGACAAGACCATTGAACACTTACTTCCCTTAAGAATGAAGATTTGTGTCACACCAGTTGTCCAGAGGAGGTGTTGGCAGGTGGTAAGAGAACACAGAATGGATGGTAGGAGAGGGCAGCTCTGATCACCACCAGCTACACAGTCAGGACCTTCTCATCTTCGTCATAGGCTGTTTTTCCCCATCTTCCTCTCACTGTGGTACATGAAGAACTGGTTGTCTAATGCTGTGGGTGTGTGACCCATTGTCATTAGCACAATATGGTTCTATGATTAAGTAACGGGTGGGAATTGTGTCTTCTGTATTGAGCACTCTGATTTTCATCCGGACAAAGGAAAAGGGTGACTGCTGGACACTTTCTGTTTCCTTCTTCAAATTCACTCTCTCCCTTTCTCCCCCTGCCCTGTGCTGTGGGGACCGTCAATGGGATCTCTTGCCTTCCAGCTGGGTTCAGTCAATGGGGAGACCCAACAGGAGACCAGAGGGAGGACATTGAGTGAGGTTGGAGTATTAATTCCCCAGCTCCCTCCCTGTAGTGTCGCTGTGGGCTGGATGGGTTTTCAGCCTGGGATCAGAGATCCTGTCAGGCAGCGTTCTCTAAACACCACCCCCTCCAGATTCTAGTAATGGTAATGACTTCTCCTCAGTGTTTCAGGCCTAGGATGATAACAGCCCCAATGATATCAGCCTCAGGAAACTGTGCAAACCCTCTTGTTTCTCTGCTTCACACAAACCCTTAAGTTATTCAAGTGGGGTGAGCCCGCTGTTGGTGCTGAGGCCCTGGCTACTGGGATAGAAGCCTCATTGGTCTCTGTGCACCTTCACCTCCCAAGTCATGGCGATGCCCAAATACTTTTGCTTGCAGCAACCTGAAGGCTCTGCTGCCACCCAGTGGGGTCCAATGGGGATGCGGACCAGATCAGTAAAGGACAGTCTGAGATGGTGAATCCGGAGTCCTCTCCTCCCTCATGCCAGATCTCTGGGAGTCCTACCCTCCCCTCACGTAGAGAAACCCCAGCATTTGGGGGAAAGGACAATGTCTTTATTATCGCACACACGGGGCCACTGCCTGAATGTCCACCCTCCCGCAGGGCAAGCTCAGCTTCTCCGAGGCCCTGTCGTCAGGTCATACAGTATGTGGGGGCGGGGTGTGTGTGTGGGTGATAACTCGTGTAGAGGACTGGGAAATAATTCAGTGTCCAAGGCTGTTTAGTTATGAGGTCAGAGGGAGGGTTGGGGCTAGGGGGTCAGCAGGGGCTAAGAATCATGGGGAAATGGGATCAGCAGGGAGGGCGCCCCACACCAAAGGGCTAGGGATAGTCCCAGCCCTCCCACCCAAGCCAGGTCGGGGGCAGGGGCAGCTCCATCGGGCACTATAGCTTCATCATGGTCCTCAATCACGGAAAAGACCCCAATATTCTTGGTACCGTTCAACAAGGAGCTGGAAGGTTGGGCCAAGCAGCCCTGGATGTTCACTGGGGAGGTCAGCCCACCTGGAGAGTGAAGATCGAGTCAGAGAGGGCTCAGATTTCCTCAGCTTAAATTCCTAAACCCTAGGAATCCTAGACCCTCCCCTCCGCCCTCAGACCAAGAGACCAGGCTCTCAGTCCCCTCCTCCCTCCGACCTAGAAAATCTGGGTCCCCAGCCCTGTCCACCCTCAAACGCATAAGCCAGGATCTCAAGCAGCCTCCCACCTCAGGACCAGTGAATTCAGGCCCCCAGCCCCTTCATCCTTGGGACCTGACCTTCAGCACTCACCTCCCCTGAGAGCAATGTGACCCTTGTAACAATGACTGGTGCCCTTAGGACACCTCACAATATCAGAGTTTTGTGTGCAGGATCCAAAGATGGACAGACAGGTGGGACATTGCAGGTCTCCCGGGGCAGGGGGAGCTGGGGAGCAGAGAGAAGGTTGGGGGCACACAGCTCTGCTCTTAGCTGTAGCCACCCTCCTTGAGCCCCAGGGTGTATCTCTGGGGCCCCATCTCTCCCTACCCCTGGTCCCACCCAGCCCACCAGGGTCCCACACCTGGATGAGGGAGGGAGTTCAACAGAACGCTGCTGCTGGTAGCCGAGTTGCACTTGTCGGAAGAGCAGAACCGGGCAAAGGAGGCGACGAACACTCCGGGGGGCCCCGAGTGTATGGAGATAGCCTGGGAATCCTGTGTCCTGGCCTTGCTGCAGCCTTTGCTCCCCATCAGGAGTGATCTGAGTCCTGAGGGGTGACAGAGTGAAAGCTGGGTGGAGGGAGGGGAGACTCCGAGGGCGGCAGAGCCAGGGGTTCCTCGGTACACAGCAGGCAGAGGGGGGATGTGGGTCCTCTGATGACAGGGGCACAGGTCCTGGTGAGGGCGCGGGGAAGACTGGGGCCAGAGCCTGGGTCCTCCTCCAGCTCTGCCACCTCTCAGTTCTTGCTCAAATGTCACCTTCTCACTAGAGCATCCCCAGAGAGCAAATTACAACCTTTACATCACTCTCCCGATCTCCTTTCCCTGGTGGATTTCTTTCCATAGCTCTTATCTTCATACGCATCTCTTACTCTTTTTTTTTTTTTCTGCTCCCCCACTGGCACATAAAGTTGCAAGAAGGCAGATGCGATGGGATCTACAGCACCTAAAATAGTGCCTGGCACACAACGGGCAGCTCATTAGACCTTGAGTGAAGTCACTGAGGTTACTCTGTGCCAGCTCTCTCAGCCCTTTGCCTGGAGTACCGGATACAGCCTAGGAACTACCCAGCAGGGTAGGTACTATTATTGCCATCACCTCGCCCCCAGTTTTCAGAAGGGGAAACCAAGGCGCAGAAAGAGGGAGAATTGGGTTTAGAACTGCAAGCATGAGGGGAACCTGGCAGGAAGTTCAGGGCACAGAATCCAGGGCAGGGAGACGCAGGACCCCGTGCGGCGGTCTTGCCGTCTTGCGCAGCCCACACACCTACATCTATGAGCAGAAGCGTCTCCTGACACACCTCCCCGAGATTACACAGCTGCTCCCTATTCGCGGACCATGTGACAGGTTTCTGAGTCAGGTCTTGAGAAGTCCGAAACATGTTCCCCCGATGACAGGTCAGAATAGCTGCGGAGAAAGAATTACCAGGGTCTGTGTGATTCAGGGACCTGCCTGGTCCTGCGCTTGGGAAGATGATCACATTCTTGACTCACCCTCCAAGCCACCTAGCCACTGGGTCCCTCGACCTCAGATTAGAAGGGACACAGGAAGTCCGAGCCCCACCCCCATTTTTTACCCTGTTTTGCTGGAACATCGCAGGGACTTTTCCCAACCCCCCTTGGGGACAGCTGTTCCTCCCTTTGGGTGTGAGAGAGATGGATGGCTCTTCCTTAGCCTGAGCCAATCTCTACTTCCCTCTCTGGGCCTCGGGGTCCTTATCTGGAAAATGAGGAGGGTAGCCTGACACCACATATTTCTTTTAACTGAGAAACCCTATGTTCCAAACAAAAATACTCAAATGCTTCGTGTGCACTGAACACTTACTGAGGTGCCCGGCTGCCATGACTAGTTTCCACGGATTAACCCGTTTAAGCCTCCCAAGGAGCTTGCCTCACCTGGATTGCCTCATTTCCTCCTGGCACCCCGGCCCCCGCCCCGCACCTCCACTTACTCCCTGACATCTTGCTGTACCCCATCTTCTCATGCCTGGCCTTGCCGATGCTCAATAGATATTTGCTAAACTACCGAACTGAACTTAACCAGGGAAGGCAAATGCACCGTCCAATATCTGGCTCTGATGCTGAAAGCCAACAGAATATGGACATATATTAGGGATATCCATTTGTGGCCTAATGGCTGTGTTTTATGTGACGTGTGTGGTTTGGGAGCATACATATGTGGGATGTGTGTGGATGTGTAGTGGGTATGTGGGGTGTGTGGGGTAGTATGCGAATGTGTGAAATGTGTATGGTGTGTGATGTGTGGCGTGTGTGTACAGTGATACAGTGTGTTGGTGAGGTACGTGGTGTATGTTTGTTGCATGGGTGTGGCGTGGTGTGTCCCGTGTACCTGTGTTTTATTTGTGTGTGCTGTCCGCGGCATGTGATATGCGGTCTGTGTGCTGGGCGTGGCATATGCTATGTGTAGTGTGTGAAGTCTGTGGTGTGTGCGGGACGTGTGAGGTTTAAGGAGGCCTGTGTGCGGTATGTGACGTGTGGTGTGTACTTGGTACATTGTGTGTGTTTGTGTCTCCCGCGTGTATTGTGTGTTGTGTGCGTTATGGTGCGTGGTGTGTGTGGCATGCATCTGATCTGTTTCGGAAACGCCTTCTGGATTATGAATGTTACCTAGTCCCGGAGATGAAGGCCGGATGAGTAATCCAGCATTAATGAAAAGGAAAGATTCAGACTCTGTCCTTCTCTGCTCAACACCCTTCCACAGCTCCCCTGCCCTCAGCAGAAAGGCCAGCCCCTCAGTCTGGCTGGGCAGACACCTGACCCACCACCAGGACCCCCCGCCTACCTCTCGGTTCCCCCAACAATATCCGTCCCCAAGACACAGCAGGGCATTTCCTGCCTCCTTGGCCTGGCACCCGCTGTTCCTTCTGCTTGGGACGGCTCTCCCTTCATGGCCCACACTCACCTTGTCCACCTGGAAAACTTGTGATTGCCTACCACCCCCAGCTGCACCCCATCCTCTCGATGAGCCCCTCCTCAGGCAGAGCCGAGGGACCCCTCTTGAAACCAGTGGGCTGCCCCCACCTCCAAGCCTTTGTCCATGCTGTTTCCTCTGCCTGTTCGTGTCCTTTTCCTCTTCTGTGAATAAACTGCAGCTCATCTTTAAGACCCAGCTCGTAGCTCACTTCCTCTGTGAAGCCCTCACTGATTCGCCCCTCCCAGGACATTAGTATCATCCTCCTCTGAGGCCCCCCAGACCCACTTCCATGACAGCCCTGTGACCATCTGTGTCTGCGATGTCTCCCTTCCCGGTCCTGGAAGCCCTTTAGGGCAGGGCCAGGGTCTGAGTCCTCTGGGGTCTCCACAGGAGACCTTGGAATCCTGTACAAACTCACGTCAGCAAACGCATCCTGGGTGCCCATCCTCAGCCAGCCCTTGTGCTGCCCGAGGCCGGAAGCCTGGTGTCAGTGACATCTAGGCCCTGTCCTCAAGGCTCCCCGTCCAGCCAGAGAGATCCAAGCAAGAGGAACGTTTGCTGAACTCACTCAACTCTCTCCCTGAAGCTCGGACAGGGAAGACCCTTCTCCCACTTTCCTAAGACCCCACTCCCCTCTTCGCCCCTCTACCCTCCTCACCCCACTCCCCACCTCGCCATAGCAGGTGCTTCACATCAAGACACTCTAGGCCACTCTCAGCCACCGGTGTTCCAGTTTGGCTGGGTTACCATGGGGAAGTGGGGACCCTCCCCATGTCCCCGTTTGGCTCTTACTTTCCCTGTCACACCTGAAGCACCCTTGATATCCTCCCTGATCTTTTTTCTCTGCAGCATGGCTGCTGGGGTGCTCCAGTACCATGGGTGGGGGATGGGTGAAGGGTGGTCAAGGGGAAGTGGAAGACCCAGGGTTACCCAAGATCAGGGGTGTGGAGAAGTAGAATTGGAAGCAGCAAGTCACTCCCAGCAAGGAAACCAGCAGGCACACCTGCACTCACTTCTGCAGCCAATGGATAGAGTGGCACCCGAGGCAGCCCACCCTCCCTGCCCCTCTGACCTTCCTCCCTGCTGCCCTGCTCCTCTCCCACCTGCAGGCTGCCCTAACTTGGCCAGGCCCAGCATCGTTTAAAACACCCACCAGTGGATTCCTGTCCTATAGGAATGTCCCCTGGACCACGCACCCTCTGTCTCCCCTTGAGCTGGACACCTTACTGGCACCCTCACCTGAAGCGCCTACTGGGAGAATCCCTGACGTCACACCTGCCTGAGTGAGTAATAAATATCTGAATGACGTGATGCTGGCTTTGGTGGGATGTGTTTGGATGTCCGCCTTTCACAGGGTCATCATGCCCCGAGGCCGCGGCACAGGGCGTTTGGTCTTGTGGGTATGACACTCACCTTTAGGATCACAGGTCTCCCGCAGATTGATGGGCCCGATTTCCTGAGTCCCATTAAGCAGGTTGCAGCCTGCTTGGGACATGCACCCCTGGACTTTTAGATGGGTGGTGAGGCTCCCTGTGGAAAGTGAGAGAAGGGGAGAGAGAGAGACACTGCTGCTGGGACCATCCAACCCTCATGGGGGGAGGTGCAGCTCTGGGAAGCCAGGCCTACCCTCCTCCGGGTCCCAGACCTCAGCTCCCTTTCCTCCCCAGAGACTCAGATCTTGGTCCGGCTCACCAGCACTGAGCAGGAGGACCCCATTGTAGCAGTGTGCACTCTCGGCGGGGCAGGTCAGCTCTGCTGCAGACCCACAGCTTTTGGCAGACAAGCAGACTGGACACCGCACAGACCCCAGGGCTGGGGAGATGACAGAGAAAGGGAGGGAGGACTGAGAGGGCTCTGAATTCAGACCACGTGCCTTCCCTCCACCCCCTCCCCCATTTTGCTGGTCCCCAAGAATCAATTCCCTAGTCTCCCCCAAATGTGCCCTCCTCGAGCTCTTCTCATGAAGGCCTGGGGTGCAGGGCATTTGGAACATGAGCTAGAGAGAGAGCAAGGTGGGGAGGGAACATGAGATCTGGGAAGGGGCGCCCGGGATTGAGCACAGGAGGTGGTACAAGTCGGGGAGGGGTGCCCGGGGAGGACCCAGTGGCTTCATCCACAAGTTCCACTAAACAGCCCAAGAAGACAAGACGCCCGTGTCCACAAAAGATGCCAAAGAGTAGAGAAACGCAAAACACAGCCCCAAACCCGATTTATGGTCTCAGACAGAAAAAGACAGTGGGAAGTCACAGGCCAATTTCACTTAGGAGGAGGAGACGCCAGAACCCTCACTAGAACACGCGTGAACCAAATCCAATGGGATGGAAAGCAGGAGCTGGCGCCAGGTCAGGGCCAGAGCCAGAGCCGGAGGTGGGTGGTTGAACGTGGGAAAATCGGTCCAGTTTTCCGCTCCAGGACTGTTGGAAGAAGCTGTGCTCGGGGAGGGGGTGCTGGGGAGGGTGGGCAGGGAGGGATTCTAAAGGAGCATTCCCTGTGTGCTCACCCCAACCCCTCAGCCCCGTGGCTTCCCTCCTCCCAACCACCCTCCTCCTCTCCCTCCAGCACCTGTGGGTGGGGGCGGGGCCCAGAGAGGGAGGCTGGTGGAGAGATGGTTGCACAAGTTCCCCCGGCACACCCGGGTGTAGGAGGCGATGGACAGGCCGGGGCCTGCCCTGTGCTGGGTGACAAGGGCCTCGTGATCGGCTGCCTGGGTGCAGCCCTTGATGAGCACCACGTACACGTGGGGTCCTGGACCGAGAGAGAGAGACAGGCTGGGGTGAGGTCATGACCAGGGGGCGGATGTGCCTCGTGCTCTGGGGTGAGAGGCAGCAGAGGAGGCCCCTGGGCAGCTGAGGAGGGGACAGCTCCTGGTCCTGGGGGGAGCAGGCTTTCGAGTTTGTCACAGAATGCCAGTAGGACCGGGGGCGCTGGGAGCGTCTCTGCACAGGGGAGGGTGGGAGCCAGGCGGGGGCCCACGGGCCCTCCTTACCGTTCTCCATCAGCATCAGAACCTCCTGGCAGCTCCAGCCATCCTCACAGTGTTCCTGGCTAGTCGTCCACTGGAGGGGCAGTTCCGATGCATTCCTCACCGACACCAGTGTCCCCCAGTAGCAGGTCAGGGCCTGCACTCCTGAGATGGGAAGAGCCAATCAGTCTTAGCGCATCCTCCAGGGGGACTCCCCTCCCGTCTGGGGTCCTCACTCACGGGGCACGGTGATGCCCAGGAGGGCCAGCAGCAGGGCAGGGCTCATGATCAGGGCAGCTGGAACCCTCCCTCCTGTTCTTTCCTCCTTTTTATATCTCGCCTCACTCAAGGCAGTCCAGGAAAGGGGTGGGGAGGGCAGGGACTTGCTAAATGGGGCCTGGGCCTCCCTCTGAGTCTCAACACCTTAAAGGCAGCAGGGGTGGGGAAGGGTGGGGGCTGGAGGGTTGGTGAGTGAGGTCGAGGGGGAGTCTGGGTCCTCCCTCTTTCCCCAGACCCAGGAGTCTGGGCCCCCAGCCCCTCCACAGTTAGAGATTGAGGCATCCTGGCTCCTAGACCTCACTGGTCCAGATCCCCAGCCCTCTTTCCTCCAGAGCCCAGCTGTGTGGGTCCCCACGCACATCCTGTTTCAGGGCAGTTTGTGAAGGCGGTTTCCTCACCTCATAGCAACTTGGCCACCTTCTGGCCCCAAGTGAGGAAATGGCCCAAGTGCCTGTGAAGACACTGTGAGTTGAGTCTTGGCTGGTCCTTACGCTCTCCCTATCCTAACCTCTGCCCCCCTCCCACTTCCCTTTTCTTTCTCTTTCCTTTCTATACTGCCGTCCTTCTTATTCTCTTTTTCACTTACTTCCCTCATGCTTTCTCTTCTTCTACTGTTCTCTCCCCTCCCAGCACAACACAGGCCCTAGAACTCCATCTCCCCGCCACCCAGGAGGGAGCTGAGGAATGGTGGGGTGGGGGGAGGGGTAGAGACTGAATCTCTGTCAAAGAATTAGGATATTCCTCGGCAAAGCACAGTGTCTTTGCCAGAAATAGATGGAACAGTGGTGTGCTAGAAGACCAGCTTTTCAGAAAAACAGCATCAACAAACCCTGCCTCGTAACATCGGCCTATCTCTATGGTGTAAATACTCCTACCATGTCTGATTTTAAGCTACCAATCATTTAACAACCAGCTCGCAAAATTCCTAAATATTTAACAATCGGCTTTTGCAAACCTGCACAAACCAGCTCTAGCATGCTGGGTAGGAGGGAGACAGGGAAGAATCAGAGGTGTCTGTCGGTGGCTGCAGAGGCCAGATGTGGGTGTGTGAGAAAGAGAGGGGAAAGGGAGAAAAGAGTGAGAACAATAGTAGAGGACAAAGAGAAATGAACATGAAACTTGCAATTATATGTTTATTTCAACATCTTTATACATTGTATTTTTCTTTGCATTTGCAAGTTTAAAATTTGCTCCATGGACAGAGGCACATTCCTCTCATCTCCCACTGTGTCTCCACTACTAACATGGAATAGTGTAGGTGCTCAATAAATATTTATTGAAGGACGGAAGGAAAGGGGGGAGAGGAGGGAGGGAGGAAGGAAGGAAGGAAGGAAGGAAGGAAGGAAGGAAGGAAGGATGCAACAGTGCCATCACCACATTTGTATAGGTTGTGCACTAAAGAAACATCACTCCCTCCCCAGTGATCCACATTGTTGCTGTGTGAATGGCGCCCTCTGGAGTTGTGTGTGGCCTGAAGCAATGTCCCTGGAAGAAGAGAAGGAAGGGTGGGCAAAGAGGCACATAAGGTCATAGGCCGTCAATTAAATGTCTGATTTTAGTCAACAAATATTTACCAGGCTGGAGTCTGTGTCTGGTACTGTCCTAATTTCTGGGGAATCAGGAAGACCAATAAGAATGAAGCCACTGCTTTTGTTGAACTCACAGTCTAGTGAGAGAGACAGACACTAAACAAATACATGAGCACCAAAAAAAAACCACAAATGGTGCTGGGTGCTGGGCAGAGAGTGAAAACCAGGTGATGTGAAAGTGAGTGACTGAGCTGGGATCAGGGAGGGCCTCCCTGAGGAGGTGACATTTGAGCTGAAAGCAGAATGAAAAGAAAAAGCTTGCCGTGGAAAGACAGGCAGGAAGAGCATTCCAGGCAGAGGTAAAAGCAGGTACAAAGGCCCTGAGGTGGCATCAAGCTTGGCTTATACGAAGGTTAGAAAGAAAGCAAATGGCTAGACTATGGTGGGTAAGAGGGAGAGTGATAGAAGATGAGGGAGGAAAGGCTGGCAGGGGCCCAGCAATGTAGGGCTAAGTCGGGTTATTAAGGCAATCTTTCTGGGAGTCCGGTATATTTCAAGTGACTAATGCAAAGTCTGGATGTGGGGCTGTTTAGCAAAAGGTCTGACAGTCCTTGGTGTGTAAAACTTTGCTACCAGACCGGATTCCGTTGCTCCCTGATTGTGTAGCCTTGGGTCATTTACTTCCCCTCTCTGAACTTTCCTCTTCTGTAAAGTAGTTGTAATGATTACCTGCACCTCATGGGTTTGTGGTGAGGATTAATATCTGTATATAACCCAAAGTAGGTTCTCAACAAATGATAAAAATAGTTAATATTAGGAGCCTTTACTCTGTTCCAACCCTAGTCCAAGCACTTTTTGTTTCAACTCATAGAATCATGACTCATACCCTGAGGGAGATTCTATTAATAGCTTGATTTTATAGTTAAAGAAACTGAGCCCCAAAGGAGTTAAATAACTTGCCCAAGGTCATACAATGTGGCAGAGATAACTGCCCACCAAAGATCCATGCTCCCTTCAGGGTGTAAAGATGTTACTAAGTGGCAACTGCCTAGCCAGGAATTACATTTCCCAGCCTCCCTTGCCTCTAAGTGAACCATGTGACTAGTTCCCACCAATGGAACGTGGGCAGAAATGACTGGTGTCACGTTTGAACCTGAGTGGTTACAAAGCAGGAGTGTCACCTCCTTCCTCAAATACTCCATCAAGTAAATGTGATACAAATGAGAAATAAACATCTATTATGTTAAACCACAGAAATTTAGTTTGATAATATATCTGTTTCAACTACTAGAATTTTTAATACACACAGCCAGGAAGTGCTTTCCTTGGGATGGATGTCCTAGAAGAAGAGCCTGAGACAGAGATTCTTCTTGTGCTAAGTGCTCCAAGACATCCATTTGTAGCATTACCAGTACTGGTTCTTTTCTTTTCCCTACCCTTCCTTTTCCTTCCCTTCCCTTCCCATTCCTTTCCTCTCCCTATTAGGAGCGACAATTGCAACTATTCCTTGTGCCTCTTGTAGAAAAGGATCCAGAAACTAAAAGAGGGAAAGGAGCTTGCCAAGACCTCTGTGTCAGGCTCTGGCTGAGCTAAAATCAATTCTGGGCCCCTCAGTCCACACTTTGGCCGACTCATTCTGCTTTCTCCTTCAGAACTGGCCAATGGGTTCAGCAGGTATGAGAAGCCTGGGTCATGCCAGAATGTGCTGCGATATTTACCTATAGAGAACAAAGCAGACCCTCTAGCGCTTGCGTGGGGCTTCTTCCATGTTTATTTCCAACAAAGACACTTTCTTTGCCCCGAGACTCCCTGAATGCTGGGAGGAACAAGTACATCGCCTCTGGGTCTCTACAACCTGGGTTTGTCTGTTTCTGCAGGATGAGAGTCATTTTAGTTGTTGATGACAATATTCTACCTGGGTGATGTTGCGTCTTTTCTAGTGCGTCACATCCAGAGGTTCTTAATGTCAGTTTGTTGCGTTATTGGCTAATTTATAATAAGTGACCATGTGAACATCCCAGCCTCCACCAATAAGACACTTTTATTTCCTTGTACACACCATTTCCAGAGAATCCTCCCTTATCGACACAGAGTACACTTGGGTCGAGCTTCTCCACCTGCCCTGCGCTGCCCATTATGCGAAGCCCTTCCACTCAGGTGGCTAATCCCTCAGAGCTGATGCTCTTAACCCACCTCATGAAGTGGGAAACAGCCCTGACAAGGGAGAATGAGCCCTTGAGTCACAGAATCAGGAAATGGTGGCAGCATCCGGGAGCCCAGGCCTTCCCAGCAACCTGCACTCTGTCCCGCTGCACCAAAGCTCCCCAAACATGGTCGAGTCATCTGAATGATACATTTCCAGTCTCATCTGCCAAGCACCCAGTTTTCTCCAGCAAAGAAAAATTATTCGTATGGCAAAACAGTTCACATTCAGATTACAGCATAGGACCTTATGTTATAAAGAGGAGGGGATCCGGAGCGTGTGATGAAAAGTTACACTTAAATATCTCTATCGGCCTTTCTGTACTCACCAGAGGAACAAAAACAAGTAAAAATCGAATACAACTACTGGCATTGACTCCGGTCAATATCCTCTAGCACTGGAGGCACGGTGGATAGATTAACCCTTTGGAAGCCAATCTCACACTAAACCTTCCAAGTCCTTTGACTTGGAGTTCCGTTTTGGAAAAAAAATATTCCTAGTGTGTAAGGAGAAGGGGAGCTGTAATACCTGGAAATTGTGAGCTTTTAGTAAAGAGGCTGAGATTCTAGACCAGACATTGTTTCACTCTGATCTGAACAATTTACTTCCTCTTTCTTGCCTTCAATCTCCTCCTAAGTAAAATGAGGCATGGTTTTCAATCTTCACCATACAGGAAGAAGAAACAGGGAAGGATAAAAGTCCAACACTGCAGCGGCAGGACTAACATCTTAGCGTTTACAGCACTGTGGAGAAAGCCGTCTTTCCTAGAAGCCACCAAGCAACGTACAACCACAGTGGTTTGAGCTGAGAATGCACTCACCTTCATCAATAACATCAGTTGTCAGGCAAAAATCTTTCAAGATAATTCCACTTGACCTCACTTTAATTGAAGTAATATAGAAATGGAATGGAATTGTTGAGTCACATGGTAGGCATATGCTTAAGGTTTTAAGAAACTGCCAGACTGTTTTCCAGAGGGGTTGTGCCATTTTACATTCCCCACCAGCAGTGTGTGAGAGGTTCCAGTTTCTCCACATCCTTGCCAATACTTGGTATAGTCATTCTTTTCCCTTTTAGCCATTCTAAGAGTTCCGTGGTGGTATCTCATTGTAGCTTTTTTTTTTTCATTGTAGCTTTATTTTGTATTTTTCTAGTGACTAATGCTATCGAGCATCTTTCCATGTGCTTATTCACCATCCATGTATCTTCGTTGGTGAAGTGCCTCTTCAAATATTTTGCCCATTTTTTTATTGTCTTCTTATTGAGTTGTAAGCGCTTTGTATATTCTAGTTGCAAGTCCTTTGTTAAATAGATGTTTTGCAATAGCTTTCCCAGAAATAAAGGCATATGAGGCATATGTCCAAATAAAGACACATGAAGACATATGAATGTTAATAGTAGCTTTATTTGTAATAGCCCCAAACTGGGAAACAATGCAACCAAACTGTGATATAACCACACCATGAAATATTACTCAGCCATAAATAGGAATGAGCTATTGATACATGCAGAAATTTGAATATGAACTTCAAAATGATTCTGCCTAGCGTATTTATGAGGTTCATCCATGTTGTAGCATGTATCCATACATCATTCTTTTTTGTGATTGAATAATATTCCAATGTATGTTTATACCAGAATTTGTTTATCCATTGACCCATTGATAGACATTTGGGCCATTTCCACCTTTTGGCTATTGTGCATAGTGCTGCTATAACATGTGTACATGTATTTGAGTATCAGTTTTAAATTTTTTTGAGTATATACCTAGGAGTGGAAGAAACCAGACACAAAAAGTCACATACTGTATGATTCATTTACATGAAATATTCAGAATAAGTAAATCCACAGAGACATAATTGGTGGTTCCCAGGGGTTGGGGGATGGGGGAATGGAGAGCAACCTCTTAATGGGTACAGAGTTTTATTTGGAAGTGATGAAAATGTTTTAGAACTAGATAGAGGTGGTGGTCATACAACATTGCGACTGCATTAAATGCCACGGAATTGTTCACTTTAAAATGGTTTATTTTATGTTATGTGAATTTCATCTCAATAAAAAAATTATACTGAATGAAAGAAGCCAGATGAAAAAAGAGAACATACGATAACATTCCATTTATATAAATTCTAGAAAGTGCAAACTAATCTATTGTAAGTGAAAGAAGGTAAATGGTTGCCTGGGTACTGGGGGGGTGGGGCCGAGTGCAGAGGGAGGGATTACAAAGGCTCGTGTGGAAACTTTTGGGTGGAATGGATACGTTCACTGTCTCAACTGTGGTGATGACCTTATGGGGTGTGTATGCACATCAAAACTCATTAAACTGTGTACCTTAAATACGTGTGGTTTCTTGCCTGTCCATTACACCTCAGTAGAGCTGTAATCAAGGCTTGATGTTATGGATTGCCTGTGTAGCCAGGAGGAGAGAATATTGTTCCTCTATTACTGCTACTTCCAAATAGGTAGACGCTGGATGTGTGCCTGCTGGTGTGCAATAATAATAACTGTTGGCCTTTATATGGCACTCACTGCATACTGGGCACTTCAGGCGTCTTAGCTCATTTAATCACCCAAATGAGTCAGTTGAACTCATTTACTTCACTCAACTTTCCTACCCCCTGGCCTTTGCACATGCTGTGTCCTCTGCCTGGAATGCATTTCTGCCCCTTTGTGAGCTCTAGGTTAACTCTGTCTGGGTCATTCTCCATTAGATGTCTGTCTTCAGGAAAGTCTTCCCTGGTCCTTCCATCTAGGTCAGCGTCCCAGTTATGAGGTCATAACTAACTATATGAGAGGACTGAGGAGCAGCTAAACTCACCCTGTAGGAGAAACTTTTAGGGAGTGGTCACATGCGTCTGATGATAAAGACACCATCTTTTCCCACAATGACAGGATTTCTCTATGTAAGGTATAGGGCAGGACACCCAGAGGTTTGGCACAGGGGAAGGAAAAGAAACCAGAGAGAGATTCACCATCTGAAGGCTGTCCTTCACTGGTCGGGTGCACATCTCCATTCCAGCTCCAATGGTAGCAGAGCCTTCAGGGTGCTGCAGTCAAAGGTATTTGCCCATCACCACGACCTGGGAGGTGAAGGTACACTACACCAATATGGATTCTACCTAGCGGTCAGGGCCCCAGCACAAAAGGGGACTCATTCCACCTGCACAACTTGAGAAGAGATTGAAAATGAGATAATTGGCAAGGGTGTGTGACTGTTGTGGAGACACAAGGGTGAGAGCAGTTTCCTGGTGCTGATACCACTGGGTTTCTGTACTGGAACACTGAGGAGTTGCAAGACAGAGACATAGAGAGAATCCTCTCTGGAGAGGGTTACTTGACAGGAACTCCAACTTCAGGCTGAAAAATCCATCCAGCCCACAGCAACACTACAGGGAGGGAGCTGGGGAATTAATACCCCAACCTCACTCAATGTCCTCCCTCTGGTCTCCTGTTGGGTCTCCCCATTGACTGAACCCAGCTGGAAGGCAAGAGATCCCACTGACAGTCCCCACAGCACAGGGCAGGGGGAGAAAGGGAGAGAGTGAATTTGAAGAAGGAAACAGAAAGTGTCCAGCAGTCACCCCTTTCCTTTGTCCGGATGAAAATCAGAGTGCTCAATACAGAAGACACAATTCCCACCCGTTACTTAATCATAGAACCATATTGTGCTAATGACAATGGGTCACACACCCACAGCATTAGACAACCAGTTCTTCATGTACTACAGTGAGAGGAAGATGGGGAAAAACAGCCTATGACGAAGATGAGAAGGTCCTGACTGTGTAGCTGGTGGTGATCAGAGCTGCCCTCTCCTACCATCCATTCTGTGTTCTCTTACCACCTGCCAACACCTCCTCTGGACAACTGGTGTGACACAAATCTTCATTCTTAAGGGAAGTAAGTGTTCAATGGTCTTGTCTTTATTGGCTCTTGGCCACTTTCTGCTGAAAAGGGCCACCGGCCAAGGAGATATTACCCCCAACGCATCCCCTGGCTTCCAAACATGGTCCTCCTTGATCCAGCAACCCAGCCTCCCTCTGGTGGTCAGGTTCCCTCTGGCCATCAGCAGAGTGGCCCTCGTCTCTGCCTGTTGTTTCAGCAGCATGAGGAGCACAGAATGGCAAGGGGGCAGTCCTGGCTTCCAGTTGATTAGAGCTCTGATGGGGTCCCTCACCCACACCAAGCCCGAGGTCACAGAGACCAGGAGCAAAAATTCCTTAAGCGGGTTGTTAGGTGTACTAGTGGGAGGGGACACTCCCTTATCCTCCCCTGATTCATGGACCCCTGCATTCTGGCTCTGGGGGAGGTGACACGATGGACTGGCCACTGGTTCAAGACATACAGCATCTCCTGTTGGGCGGCAGGGTACCTTCTCTCACCCGGTGCCCTCATCAACCATCACGGCCATTCCACCCTTCCAATAGGTCAGCTGTCTCTGTGTAGTGGGGCACCTGGAAGATCAGTGAGCTCCATGGATGGGAGTTAATTGCCTCACTTCCTTTGCCTTAAAATATGTCCTCTAGCTGGAAGCAATACTTCATGGGATACTGTAGCAATAGAACAGACATCTTCTAAGTTCCCAAATGGCAGGGCTGACAGAAGCATTGAGTCCGAGGAAGGCAAATCAGAACCCACAGTGTGTATTTATCCCTGTGGGGAGAAAGCTCAGTCCCCTCGAGGGTGGGGTGTGTCCTGGGTAGTCCTGCTGTAGAAAGACGCCATAACAGGCTTAGAGTTGGCCTCTGCCTCTGTTGGTTTGGGCACTGAGTACAGTCAACAGCCAGGTCACCTTGGGGAGAGTTAACCCATTTGTTGTCTCTGTGGGGAGCTGAGGTAGGAGGTAGATGGGCCCTGGACACAGCAGCTAGAGTTTGTCGAGAGGAGTAAATTTGAGCTTTGTTTTCCCTACACACTTCAACGACAAAGTTAGTGGCAGGAGCTGAGCTCTGCTGGAGTAAAGAGATAAGATGACCACATCTATCACTCCTGAGGTCAGGAAAACCTTCCCTGTCTGCACATGCGCAGGAAGCCTCCTCAGGGTCAAAAAGGGAGGGGGCGTCACCCCATAAATAAGTGTTGTCAAACCTCTCATTAGCCTCTGTGCTGGAATCCATCTCGGCAAAAAGATGTGCACGCCTATTGGGAAGGGTCCTAGGGCAGGTCAGATGTGGGAAAAGAAGCGAGATAATTGGCTAGAGGAGAACAAAGATGCAGAAGAACTGCCCTCTATAAATGATTTAACAGCCTTTTTACTGTGGTCCGCCCACACCCTTTCTCTCCTGGTGTGTATTTCTGCCTAGCTTCTGTCTTATATAAATAAACTGTTTCTCTGTGTGCTCTCCCACATGTTGTGCTGTGTTGCTAATAAAAAACTTTGTACCTGTTTTTGAAGTTTTTGCCTCCTTGAAACATTCTTGTTACCACAGGGCAAGAGCCAGGGCAACTTCACTTCTAGTCTTTAGCTCCCCGGTGGACTAGGGGCTAGGATTCCTGGTTTTCATCCAGGCTACTCAAGTTCAATTTCTGGGCAGGGAAATAAGATCCTGTGTCAGGATCACTCACTGCTGTCTATCCAAAATCAGAGCCTCCACCACCCACATAGCCACTTTGCACATGGGCCCAGTGTGCAAGCACTGATGCGAGAGAAGCCGCCTGACACTGCCCACTGGGTACCAAGAGCCTCCTGCTCAGGGCATGGGTTCTGGTGGGCATTTGTGTGGGACGTGAACATCTTCACCCTCTGTGCCCATCCCCAGAGGACCATCCACATATCCTCCGTGTCTTCATTTGATGCTTTTATTCTTACCAAGTCCTTGACCAAATGGCTCACCAGGGGTCCATGCAGAAGTGGACTTGAGGACCTCTCTCCCTCCCACAAAGTGGACCCCTGAAGTTTTGCCCCCTGAAGGATTTCCTTACATCACTCTTTCAGGACCACATGTGTGAGTGCTAACACAGCAGCTACCCACTTCTGCCTGGCACCGGCCCACACTGCAGTTCCATCCATACACCTAGTCTGTGCTTTCTGTCCTCTGTAAACAGATCACAGGGAATCTCCATGAGCTCATAGGTGTGGGTGGGGGAAGAGGCAGGAGGAGTGGGTGCCATGGGTGCCTGAGCCACCTGCTGGGGTGTCCACCTGTGCCCTCCATTCCTGCTTGAGCCTGATCTCAAACACACCTTTTCCACAGATGGTGGACGCTGCTGAGCATGCCCAACATCATGGCTTGGTAGCTTGACTGCACCCAGTGTGTGATGTGCAGTTCAGGTCACAATGCCCTTGGTGTTGGTGGCCAGGTGTCACTGTCAGTTTGAGCTTCTATAACAAAATATCATGGCTTATCAAGAACAGAATTATTGGGGCTTCCCTGGTGGCGCAGTGGTTGAGAATCTGCCTGCCAATGCAGGGGACACGGGTTTGAGCCCTGGTCTGGGAAGATCCCACATGCGGCGGAGCGACTAGGCCCGTGAGCCACAACTACTGAGCCTGCGCGTCTGGAGCCTGTGCTCCGCAACAAGAGAGGCTGCGATAGTGAGAGGCCCGCGCGCCGCAATGAACAGTGGCCCCCACTTGCCACAACTAGAGAAAGCCCTCGCACAGAAACAAAGACCCAACACAGCCATAAAAATAAATAAATAAAAACCTTCATGGATTTAAAAAAAAAAGAACAGAACTATTTCTCACAGTTTTGGAGGCTGGAAGTCCCAGATCAGGGTGCTTGTGTGATCAGGTTCTGGTGAGGGCCCTCTACTGGGCTGCAGATGGTAGATTTCTCATTGTATCCTCACATGGCTGAAAGAGAGCCAACTAGCTCTTCCTTCTTCATGAAAGGGCACTGCGGTGGTTAATGCTCAACTTGACAGGTCTAAGGGATGCCCAGATAGCTGGTAAAATATTATTTCTGGGTGTTTCTGTGCAGATGTTTCCAGAAGAGAATAGCATTTGAATTGGTGTACTGAGTGAAGATGGCCCTCACCAAAGTGAGTGGGCTTCTTCCAATCCATTGAGGGCCTGAATAGAACAAGAAGGTAGAAGAAGGAAGAATTTGCTCTCTGCTTGAGCTGAGACACACGTCTTCTCCTGCCCTGGGACATCAGCCCTCCTTGTTTCAGGCCTTCGAACCCGGACTAGGACTTATACCGTTGGCTCCCCTGGTTCTCAGGCCTGAGGTTTGAACTGGTACTGCCAGCTATCCTGGGCCTCCATGTACAGACAGCAGATCCTGGGACTTCTTAGCCTCTGTAATTGCATGAACCAATTCTTCACACTAAATCTGTTTCTATGTATTCATATACACCCTACTGCTTCTGTTTCTCTGGAGAACCTTGACTAATACAGGCACTAATCCCATCATTAGAGTTCCACCCTCATGACCTAATGACCTCCCAAAGACCCCAGCTCCAAACACCTTCATACTAGGATTAGTGTTTCCAGTGCACCAGGTACCCAGACTCCACTGGGGCCCAGTAATAAGCCTAGAGCCCCTTTCCAAATGTCTGATTGCAATCTTCAGAAGAAGGCATAGATTTTCTCCAAAACATGGAGTTCTGCACCGTGATTATCCTATTGGACCTTGTAAGATGTTCCACATTGTAATATACTGGGTTTGAAACATAAACACTGTTACTGCCATTATTTTCTAAATACAATCACCCAGGAGTTATTTAGAAGAACTTTTTTATATTTCCAACTGGGAGATTTTGGTGGAAGGAAGCTAGGGTTAATTTCTAGTATAATTCTTTTGTGGTTTAAATGGTTTGTTCTTTTTTATAATTTATGGCTACTCCCTATATGGCCTATTGCTTACTATCCCTACTGTTTGATATTAAAATGTATCTGCATTTATCAACACACGATTTTACTTCTTCAGAACCAGTTGAGGATTAGCCAAGTCTGATGTCCTCTTACAGGAAGTTAAGGGTTTTGCCCAACTGTACTTGTGAAACAAGGTTACAAGCTTTTAAAAATCAATTTCCGATAAATTAATTTGCAAACTGGGTTCTGGCTTCTCCGTTCTTTGGCAATTGAATAAAGTTTGTTCTGTTCCAGTCCTCCCACCCCCCCAAAAAAAATCAATTGCAAGTCACTGATTCATTGCAAAAAAAATCAACTGTGGGCTAAAAAAAAGTATCGGAATTTAGATTTTGCTTATTTATTTGTAGAGCCTTGAACTAGCTAATGCTCATTTGGTTTCTAAATTATTCATGTTGGGTCTAAAGTCAATTTCAGTCAAAGAACCAACTTTTAAAGCTGTTTACATTCTTCTAGTTTGAATTACCAAGATAGAGGGGAGAGAAAGGGGGGTTAAGAAAAAGAGAGAGGAGAAAGAGGAAGAGGGAGAGAGAGAAATGAAGAATAGAAGGAAAGAAAATTAGCTATAGAATGGAGAAGGAGAAAAAAAAAAGTAGAGACAGAATGAAGTTCAGATCTAAAGATGAGCCTGTCTCTTCTGGATATTGACCCCTAATCTGATCCCAGAACCAGACTGATTCTTAACTCTGACCCTATACAATCCCACATTCTGAACCTAAACATCTCATATCAGTTCCTGACCCTGAACAAGCTAAGCCCTAACCCTGACCCTAAACCCTGATTCTGTTATTTGCACTGCAGACTTGAACTTTAAAGAATCTAAAATAGTCATTCCCCAAGTGGACATTCACATCCAGAGATGGTGTTTCATGGGCTTACAGTGGGTTAGGCAGCCTGTGCCCTTTCAGCCTTCAACTTCTCCCTCTGCATCGGTTTTGTCACCCATCCCTCAGAGCCTCTAAAGACACTTACTGAAACAAAATCACTTCCTTGGTCTTCCATTCCTTTCACTGCCTCTTCCCTTCTCAGTCAAGCATCTTCAACTATCTGGACCTATTTTCTTTGCTTCTATTTTTTCACCTCCCACTCACTCCTCCATGCTCTCTTTCCATCTCCTCTTTCTCTAAAATTGCTTTTACTGGGCTTCCCTGCTGCCGTAGTGGTTAAGAATCCATCTACCAATGCAGGGGACTTGGGTTCGAGCCCTGGTCCGGGAAGATCTCACATGCCGCGGAGCAACTAAGCCTGTGCACCACAACTACTGAAGCCTGAGCACCTAGAGCCCATGCTCCGTAACAAGAGCAGCCACTACAATGAGAAGCCCGCACACCGCAACAAAGAGTAGCCCCCACTCGCCGCAACTAGAGAAAAGCCCGCTCGCAGCAACGAAGACCCAACGCAGCCAAAAATAAATAAAATAAATTTATTAAAAATAAATTAACTTTTAAAAATAAAATAAATAAAATAAAATTGCTTTTACCAAGGTTGAGGTAGGAAATAGATGGGCCTCTGGGCCGTACAGCTGGTGTCTGTCAAGTGGAGTAAAATTGAAGCTTTGTTCTCACCCAGACACTCCAAGGACAAAGCTAGTGGCAGGAGCTGAGCTCTGCTGAAGTAAAGAGATAAGATGACCACTGCTGAGGTCAAGGAAAACTTCCCTGTCTGCACATGTGCAGGGAGTCAAAAAGGGAGGGGGCGCCACCCCATAATAAGTGTGGACAGACCCCCACAGGCCTCTGCGGTGGGATCCATCTTAGCAAAAAGTTGCGCACTCATCCTGGGGAGGGTCCTAGAACAGGTCAGATGTGGAAAAAGAAGTTAGATAATTGGCCAAAGGTAAACAAAGACCTGGAAGGACTGTCGTATATAAATGATTCAAATCACCTCTTCACTGCACTCCTCATTCAGGACACACACACTCCTCTCTGTGTGTGTATTTCTGCCTAGTTGCTGCTTCTTCTTTCTTTTTTTTTTTTTTTTTAATATTTATTTATTTGGCTGTGCCGGGTCTCAGTTGAGGCACATGGGATCTTCGTTGCGGCATGCGGGATCTTTAGTTGCGGCATGTGGGATCTAGTTCCCTGACCAGGGATTGAACCTGGGCCCCCTACATTGGGAGCACGAAGTCTTAACCACTGGACCACCAGGGAAGTCCTTCTGCCTAGCTTCTGACTTACTGCACTCCTCCTTATTAGAGAGGATGCCCATACCCTTTCTCTCTGGGTGTGTATTTCTGCCTAGCTTCTGTCTTAAATAAACAAACTGCTTCTCTGTGTGCTCTCCCACATGTTATGCTGTGTCTCTAATAATAAACTTTGTACCTGTTTTTACAGTTTTTGCCTCCTTGAAACATTCTTGCTTTCAATGGGGGTACAGCCAGGGGAACTTTGTCTCTAGCCTCTAGCCCCTGGTGGTCTAGCTGCTGGGATTCCTGGTTTTCATTCAGGCTACCCAGGTTCAATTCCTGGGCATGGAACTAAGATCTCTCTTCAGGACCGCTCACTGCTGTCTCTCTGAGATCAAGGTCACCAATATCCTCTTTTATTGCTAAACCTGCAAGGTGCTCCTCAGGCTAGTTTTGCAGCCTTTGACATGATACACTACTTCTTTCCTGGAATAACCCCTGAGGGTAAATACAAGTCGAAAAAGAAAGAGAAATTAATTTTTCCTAGTGCAAAAAGGAAAAGAGATTCCCCTTTCTTTCAGAGCATTTTCTTTAGAAAATGTGTCATTGTAAATTCTTTCTCTGTCCCTTTGAGATGTATGTAAATCTTTTAAAAATCTAAATAAGATTCTTGCCAGCTTTCCAACCCAGGGAGTATCTTTCCCAAGGACCTGGGAGTTATCGCTTTGAAAATGTGATCAACAGGGAAGATGGCACCTCTGTCTCCCAGATTCTGGGGGAGGGTAAGAGCCCAGTTGAGGTGGACACCGCACTCCAGGTTGCAAAACTACCTCCAGTCGTGAAGATGTGAGAAGTTTATTTTTCCTTTGGATAAAGCTAATTAACTAATACAGATGATCACCCCCAACTACCAGATGAATTTAGGATATGTGACAAATGGTGCTGTCAAGTCCTCTTACTTGAGGACTAGTTACTGTTTATCTTAAGAACATGTATGTAGGGGGTTGTATCTGTCTGGCTATATAAGGGAGTGAGCTTTCTTTCGGTCTTTGCAATTTCTTAGCAAACTGCCTGTACTGTACATCACATTCTGGTTTAATGCTATAATAAAACTTTTTCTTTTTTCTCTTCTACCTGTGTGGAGAGGTTTTCTGGGTTGAGACGAGCCTTTGTTTTTCTTTTCTTTTTTTTTTTTTCTCTTTCAAATTGAATATATTTGACATATAACACTGTTTAAATTTAAGGTGTACAATATTTTAATTTGATACATTTATATATTGCTATATGATTGCCATTGTAGCAATATTTCACACCTATATCCCATTACATAATTATCTTTTCTTTTTAGTGGTTGGAATAATTAAGTTCTAGTCTTTTAGCAAGTTCGATGATTATAATAAAATGTTGTTGTCTATATTCATGTTAGAGCTCTATGGCTTATTTACTACTTGTTTCAAGTTTGCACCCTTAAACAACATCTCTCCTATCCCCCGCAAGCCCATCTCCTTGTTACCGACCAAGGTTCCTGGCCTCCTTAATCAATAGAAATTGATCAGAGGCCAGCCAAGAAATTCAGGCAAGGCCTTATTGGGGTCCCTGCTGCAGCAGGGGGGAATGAGAACAAGTAACAGGTTTCCTTGCTGGCTCGCTCGCTGAGGGGGCTGCGAGCTGGCTCCTCACATGGGGGCAGGGTAAGGGTGTGTCCAGCGGTGGAGCTGGAGGAGGGGCTTAGGTGGTTTGCCCACCCCTCAGGTGGTGGTGTGTGCAGGGGGCATGCGCAGTACCCCGATTTTGCTCCCGACCCCCTGCTTTTGCTCTCAGCTCTTCAGAAGTGGCAGTAGGGCTTTTTGGTCTCTTTGTATCTTGTTGTCCAGATTTTGCCCCAACTGTGCATGCATGCAGTTATTTTTTTTAGTCCCTTATAGTTTCTTTGTATTTTGTTGCTCAAGGAGACGTTTGTCCAGGTGCAAGCATTGCAGCACTGCAGCATAGGGTCCCACGTCCCAGCCTGTCTCATCCTGGTAACCACCATTTTTACTCTCTGTTTTTATGACTTTGGCTTTTCAAGATTCCACATATAAATGATATCATACAGTACTTGTCTTTCTTGGTCTGACTTATCTCCCTTAGCATCAGGCGCTCAAGGTCCATCCATGTTGTCATAAATACCTGTAGCAGGATGTCCTTTCTCGTGATGGAATAATATTCCATTGTGTGTGTGTGTATATATATATATATATATATAGAGAGAGAGAGAGAGAGAGAGAGAGAGAGAGAGAGACTCACCGTCTTTATGCTTTCATCTGTTGATGGGCTTTTAGTTTGTTTCCATATCTTGGCTATTGTGAATAATGCTGCAATAAACATGGGAATGCATATATCTCTTTGAAATCCTGTTTTCATTTCCCTTAGGTCTATACCCCAGAAGTGGAATTGCTGGATTTCATTTTAGTTACATTCTCGAAACACCCCCGACCTTCTGAATTTCTAAGACATCACCTTGCTGGCCAATCCTCAGAGAGGAGGTGCAGCCCTCTCCTTACAGATTATCAATGAAGAGAGCCTCATGACCTTGATCACAGTGTCAGGGCCATCCTCTGGGTCACCTTTACAGAGCTCACTGGCCCCGGGAGTGGCTGAGACCTCTGAGGAAGGAGCGTGGCCCCAGGCCCCTGACCTATTCTCAGTCAGTCACCCCTCTGTCTCTCCACAGACCCAGTGGCACAGCCCTCCATCGAAGCCAGCAACACCACAGTCACAGAACATGAGAATACCGTGGTCCTGACCTGCCGCACAAATGACACTGGGATCTCCATATGCTGGTTCTTCAATGGCCAGAGGCTACTGCTCACAGAGAGGATGAAGCTGTCCCCAGACAACAGCACCCTCACCATCAACCCCGTCAGGAGGGAGGATGCCGGGGATTATCAGTGTGAGGTCTCCAACCCGGGCAATTCCAGGAAAAGTGACCCCCTCAGGCTGGATGTGAAATGTAAGTGACCACTCGCCCCATGCTACATCTTCCCGGGAGAATTACTCTACAAACGGTGTGCAAAATGGATAGAGGTCACAGGGGGCAGAATAGCAGTTAAGAGACCATTATAGTAAACAGATGGCAAAATCTTAATAGCGCCATCTCTGGAAAAAATACAATTAGTTTCTAATCCTGGGTCTGGCATTTACTCTGTGACCTTGTACAATATTTTTTTTTTCTGACGCACTTTCTTTATATGGTAAAAATAAAAAGTATGTAAGATTTACCATTTAAATAATTTTTAAGTTTATAGCTCAGTGGCATTAAGTACATTCATATTGGTTTGCAATCGTTACCCATATACATGCACTACATTTTGGTTAGTATTGTCATCTGAAAATATTATCTTCCAGTCCGTGAACACAGAATGTCTTTCCATTTATTTATGTCTTCTTTAATTTCTCTTACTATGTTTTCTCCTTTTTGAAAAATTGTTTTTCAGTTTTTCTGTGTACAAGTCTGTCACTTACCTGGTTAATTCCTAAATGTTTTATTCTGATTGATGCTGTTATAAATGGAATTTTTAAAATTTCCTTTTCATACTGTTCACTTTTCATGTATAGAAAATACAACTGTATTTATGTGCTGGTTTAGTATCCTGCAGCTTTGCCAAATTTGCTTATTAGTCCTAACAGTTTTTTGTGACATTTTTAGGGTTTTCTATATAAGGTCACATCATCTGGAAACAATTAATTTTGCTTCTTCATTTACAATTTCGATGTCTTTTATTTCTTCTTCTTTTTTTTTTTGCCTACTTGGTCTATTACTTTCAATACTATTTTGAATAGAAGTGGCAAAAGCAGGCATCCTTATCTTGTTCTTGATCTTAGCGGAAAAACTTTCAGGCTTTCACATTTAGAATGATGTTAGATACGGGTTTTAATATATGGCCTCTATTATGTGGAGGTAGTTTCCTTCTATTCTGAGTTAGAGTGTGATGAAAGGATTTTGAATTTTGTCTAATGCTTAAACTGATTTAATCTCCTTCTTAGTTACAGGTCGATCATATTTTCTATGTCTCTGTGATTCCACCTTGGTAGCTTTTGAGTTTCTAGGAATTTGTCTATTTCATCGAAGTTATGCAACTTGTTGGCATATAATTATTCATAATACTCTTGTAATTCTTATTATTTCTTGAGAATTGGTAGTTACGTTCCCACTTTCATTTCTGATTTTAGTAATCTGAATCTTCCCTTTTTTTCTTGATCATTCTAGTTAAAGGTTTGTCAATTTTGTTAATCCTTTTTGAAGAACCAATTTTTGTTTTTATTGATTTTCTCTATTATCTTTCCATTCACTGTTTATCTCCACTCTAATTGTTATTATTTCCTTCCTTCTGCTAGCTCACGGTTTGGTTTGTTCTTCTTTTGCTAGTTCCTTAAGTTGTAAAGTTCGGTTGCTGATTTGAGATCTTTTTTTTTCAATGTAAGCATTAACGATTATAAACTTCTTGCACAAGATTATTAACTACTCTGAGCCTCAGATTCCTCAACTGAAAATTGCAGTAAAAGCACCTGCTTCATGGCATTATTTCAAAGATTTAATGTACTATTAAATTAAACTCTTGGTAAAACGCCACACACAGAGGAAAATGTTCCATAACTGTTAGATGCTATTACTACTACTATTACCATTAGGCTCTATAAAATCAGGTACTCCTACCGTCAAGGACTACCTGACTCTAGATCCACCTGTTAGCTATACGACAAAGGGCACGTTTTTTCACCACTGGAAGCCTCAAGTTTTTCACCTATGAAATGGAAATAATGTCGATCTGGCAGGGTTACATGAATCAAATGAGATATATGTAAAGTATATAGCCCACATGCCTAGAGCCCATGCTCTGCAACAAGAGAAGCCACTGCAATGAGAAGCCTGTGCACCACAACGAAGAGTAGCCCCCGCTCACTGCAGCTAGAGAAAGCCCGCACGCAGCAACGAAGACCCAACACAGCCAAAAATAAAATAAATAAATTTATTTTTAAAAATGGATAACCAACAAGGACCTACTGTATAGCACAGGGAACTCTGCTCAATGTCATGTGGCAGGCTGGTTGGGAGGGGAGTTTGGGGGAGAATGAATACAGGTATATGTATGGCTGAGCCCCTTTGCTGTTCACCTGAAACTATCACAAATTTTTAATTGGCTATACTCCAATATAAAATAAAAAGTTTAAAAAAAAGAAAATTTATTCCTTGAAGGAACAAGTAGAGACTATTTCATGTTGACCGTTGTTTCTCAGAGCACCTCCCACTGTAAAATAATGTCACCTTCATTCATTCTTCTCTGTTCTTTCCATGACAGATGATTCAACACAAGGAAGTTCTTCTGGCTTCTCAGGTGGTGCTATTGCCGGCATCGTGATTGGAGTCCTGGCTGGGGTAGCTCTGATAGCACCCCTGGTGTATTTCCTATATGTGAGATAGACTGCAGGGTATGATGCCTTTCCTCTTGTTCTGCTTTCTCTGAGGCTAATCGTCATGCTTGGGAGAGAGAAGGAGACTTCATCTCTGTCTCTGGCCTGGATCTGCTCCTCATGCTTCCTAAAGCCCTGCTTCTTGGCACTAATTCTTAGGGGTCTCTTCTTCCCTGGTCTTCATGCTTCATGCTTCATGTCTCCCGGACATGGTTATTTCCAACCCCATCTTGTTTAGCGGGAGCAGAGCCCATTATGTTCCTCTGTCCCCAGTCAGGGAAGCCAAGGTCCAAGAAGGAAAACTAATGAGGATATGAAAGAAGCAGGAGGAAGGGGGTCCTGTGCTCTGTCGACAACAGTAGCAGGAGGAGGGAGGGACAGGACAGGAAGAGAACCTAAGAAAAGCAGAAACAACCAAAGGCCTCCTGGGCAATAAATAAAGTGAGAAAAAAACAGCATCTATCTATAAAAGGGGAAAGGTGTCAGGGTAGAAATAGAAGCAGTTGGCATGAATGGCCCTAAATGTGAATAGCCAGTAAGCAGGAGAGGAGTAAACACTAGAAGGGATGATAGGTAGATTGAAGAAGGAGGTCCTCAGAGGAAAGAGGACCAACCAAGGTATACATGAACATTGAGGAGCCCCAAGGAATCAGGCTGACAGTATCCTTCCTAATTTAAGAAGCAAAGACCCTGTGCCTGGGAATAGCAGTCACAGTGTCTGATATTTATTTCTGGCAAGTGACCAGCGAGACCTCATGGAGCACAAATCCTCAGACCACAACCAGAGTAACTAAACCTGCTCACCTCGTGAGAGCTCGTATGTTCTACTACATACCCTGCCCTAGCAGGGAATCCCGGATTTCCAAGTGAATCCCTACCTTCTGAATTATTAGAGGGGATCTCAGTTTCCCAGTCTTACAACTGGCATAGGTCCTCACACCCTTCCTGCTGCAAAAGATTCCCCTGAGACACAGCCTGGGGAGAGACACTCGCCCCTCCTAGGCCAGGCAAGCCAAGCAGGCCATGAGATGGACATGTTTCCAAGAGCCATTTCCTCATCCTACCTCCTTCCCCCTCCTGCCTCTATTACGGATGCGGGCATCTCCTTTGGTGAGGCTTTCCCTGCCTTTGGTGCTCTGGGTACTGTGGGCCTCAATGCCCCTCCTTGCCGCTGGAGCCTGCGGCTGAGACACACACCTGGGCAAAACTCAGGCCTTGTGAACTGGAAGAAATCTTCAGAAGTGCACTGAGGCCTCTCCCCACCCCTCCTTGGTCTAACGCCCTGGGGTCTGGACCACAGACTGAGGGAAGCGAATTCCTTAAGTCTTAATCATGGGCCACCTCCCCACCCCACCCTCTCACCACCTGCCACCTCCTTCAGCTAGAAGCACAACAGCTTAGGAACGCCACATTCTGAGGTCATAAGTCAGCTCTGCATTTTCATGGGTTGGTAACTCTTCTTTTGCTTCCCCAGGTCAGGGCTACTCTGACAATTCACCCAGCAAGCCAGTTTCATTGGCTCTTTTTCTCATGAAAATATCTCTGTGTAGAATGGGTTATTCTTGAAGACACAAATGGGAGATCAAGTTTGGATCAAAGTTCCTCACTGCAACAACAAACAAAGAAGTATTGGTTAATCACTCCCATGGGTCTAATTCATGCAAGAATGTTGACTTTAGAATTTTTCTCATCCTGTATTTTAATCCTGGCTGTGACCTTGAGCAAGTAACTTAACCTCGTTGATCCTCAGCTTTGTCCTCTGTAAAATGGGCATGCTGCCTACTTCAAAGTGAAGGTCAAGGAATTAAATGACAGAAATGTAAAGCCCTCATCACAATGCCCAGCTCAAGGAAGGCACTAGATCATTCTCCTTCCTCTGCCTCCAATCTGATCCTGCCCTTACTGTCAAAGGATCATTTCCATTCTAATGGGTCTGAGGCCTTAGTTCCTTTACTGTCTATTAATAAATTTTACTGAATATTCTCATCTTAACCTTCAATAGAATATACATACATACTGAAAAGTGCTTAAATCATATTTGAACAATCTGAACAACCCATGTAAGCAGCACCCAAATCGATAAATAAAACATGTCATTCCCCCCCCCCCAAAAAAAGACCTCCAGTTACTTCCCTTCAAAGAGTAACCACTATCCTCACTTCCAATGCGATTATGCTCTTACATAAAGGAAAAACACAGTATGTCCTTACATGTGTCTGGCTTCTTTCATTCAAAATTGTTTTGTAAGATTCATCCATCTCATTGTATGCCCTTGTGCTTAATTTATTCTCATTGCTGTATCATCGTATTTCATTGTAGCATTCCATAATCTATCTCTCCTAATGATCATTCAACAGGATGTTAGTAAGCAGAGAAAATGGGTAATAAAAGCCCTTCTCTGAAGCTAAAAGTTTCAAAGTGGTGAAAGCATGTGGTGCTGAATCACACTGGACAAGGTGAGGGCCTGGCCTACGACACTGATTTAATTGACTGCTGTTCATTCCTTTCAGATCGACGAAGTTGCATATTCTGCCCTGAACTTCAATGCCCAGGAATCAAAGAAACCAACTTCAGCCTCCCCATCAGCCACAGAAACAGTTTATTCAGAAGTGAAAAATAAGTAATGCAACCAGTCCTGCTCGCTGCACTTATTCCAAGCTTCTCATCCCCATCCCTAGGAGATCCCTTTGCCCTCCAGGGAAAATGGGAATAGTGTCTTTCCCCCCCCTTTCATCCCTAATGAGGCACATCCTGGCTGCCAGGTCACAGCCCCTTCCTTCAGTGTCAGTAGATGAAAAGGTACATCCAGGAGGAGGTCTGGAGGAAACCCAACCTTCCTTGTCATTGAACTTTGGCGAAGCAGACCTTGGGAGAGAGTTGCCGGAACGTCCACCCCTCCCATTTGCTGACCTAGACCAGTTTTATTTATTTATTTTTTAATATAAATTTATTTATTTATTTGTTTTTTATTTTTGGCTGCGTTGGGTCTTCGTTGCTGCGCGCGGGCTTTCTCTAGTTGCGGTGAGCGGGGGCTACTCTTCTCGTTGTGGTGTGTGGGCTTCTCATTACGGTGGCTTCTCTTGTTGTGGAGCATGGGCTCTAGGCGCGCAGGCTTCAGTAGTTGTGGTTCACGGGCTCTGGAGCACAGGCTCAGTAGTTGTGGCACACGGGCTTAGTTACTCCGCGTCATGTGGGATCTTCCCAGACCAGGGCTCGAACCCGTGTCCCTTGCATTGGCAGGCGGGTTCTTAACCACTACACCACCAGGGAAGCCCTAGAACAGTTTTAAACTTGCGTATTCAGAGCACACTCATTCCTTCCCACCTCAGTCCTGTCCTATTGGAGTCTAACTTGAATTTGCCATAACCTTGAGAGTTATGTCCTTATGCACTGAAATGCATGTGCCAGAAAAGACGAGAGAGAAACAGGAAAAGGAAAAGCTTCTCCTAGCTCTTCAAAGTCCAGTATAAATCCACAGGAAAATACATATATAACCAATTTAGGACTGCAAATTCTACACCTTTGTCTACTGTCAGGATTGTCTACCTGCAGGATCAGGGCCTAAACACCTTGCTGCTTACCTAGAATACCACCTAGGCCCTTTGGAAAACTCTTCTTCAGAGAACCTACCAGAAGAAACTAAAAAACTACTTGTCTAGGTCCATAAGTAATTCCTGAAAAAAATGCAAAAAATGCAGGTACGTTTAAATAACTTTATGGGCTTTACTCCAGGAAGTGCCCACAGAGGAAGGGGTTATTGCTTTAGGGGGCAGTTGGCTCTTAACACATACAATCTGCTGGGACTTGGGAAAGGAATCAGAAAGCTACCCTTCAGAGATGATCTAAATAATTGCTAAAGAATGCACAGTTTGTGGTACTGAGTTTTTCCCCTTCCTTCTGAGACATTCTGCAATTTTAATTTTTGTAACTCCTTTCTATGTGAAAGGGGTTGTTTACTTAATTTACTGTGCAAGCCAATCTGACTGCCTTAGGTGAAAGAAGCCACCAAAACCCCTCAAGTCCCTCTGGCCAGAAGCTCCTCAAGCCTTTTACGTCAGGGGCTCCACATAGAAAATAAGAAGAAGCAGTTTTCTACATTCATGGCCAGAAAGGGATCTCAGTTTCTAGGCATCTCAGACCAACCACCAGCACCATTCTATTCCGTGCTTCTGCCTGTGCACGTTCCATCTGCCCCACTCACCTTCTCAGGAAACCTTGGCCTCTGCTAAGGTGTGTTTGGTTCTTGAGAAGCAGGAGCACCTGAAGGGGACACGACCACCCGCGCAGTTGGCATCGTTTACAACCTAGAACGCTGCACTGGTGCGGATGCTCCTTAGGACACAAGGGGAGGATTGTAACTCAGCTCTCGGCTCCGTGAAAGCCTCTGAAACTTGTTTTCTCCCATGGGGTCTCTGAGACCCAACGTGTCAGCATAAAAAGGAAGGGCAGGAGAAGGAGAGGCACGTCTACTTCCCACCCAGCCTCCTTCTGCATCGATGGAACCTCCTTGAGGCTGTTGAGAGAAAGGTTTCATTCCATATTCATTACTTGATCTAATGCTGTGTGGAACTGGCCCCCTCAAAGAGGGTTGGTTGGGGGTTCTCTGTACTCAGGAACCTCTTTCAGGGTCTTTTAACCCTGACACAGACTGTATATACCTCCTCTCATCCACGCTATTCTGTGTAATTTAATTTTGCCTGGCTAAGGCCGCTTCTGAATTATTTGTAAAATTTGCTCTATATTTATAATAAAAATTATATATCAGGCATCAACATGCTGCCTCACAGTTGGTATTATTTTCTACAATGTTTTCTTTACAGGCAGAAGAAACAGAAATTGCTTAACAGGGAGTCAGCGTGAGCCTGTTTCTAAGTCCACATGGTATCTGATCTAGTGATCAGAGAATTCGCTAAATTCATTTGCACACCTGCTAACAAAGTGAGTCTATCTAGAGCAACAAGCCACAGCTCCAACCTGCCTGGAAGAAACTGCCTGTCTTCCTCTGGGACAGAAGACGATTTCGTGAGTAGATCTCCTGGCCTCTTTACTAGGGACAAATCACACTTCCCACGCAGATGGCTCCAGTGAATCAGATGCAGCGATACAGCTTTCACTCCAACAGTCTCCACGGCCTCAGGGGTATGGAAATCTCTCTAGCACCCTCCCTCCTCCTTGTACCCTGTTCCTTTCTTTCTGCCCCTCAGAGGGTCAGAGCTCTTCTAACCTGGATAACCTTCATTCCTTAATTAGCCTGTTATCTCATTTCCTGCACTTCCAAGCAATTGAAACGTGTGCTGTCTTTCTCCTTCCTCATGCCGTGGTTTCTCCTGGCCCTCTGCAGTGCTGGCCCCCTTCCCAAGACCCCTGGAAGCAGCAGAAAATCAGCACCCATCTCTCGGCCAATTCAAAGGTACTTTCACTGTCCTCACACTGTTCACTTTTACAGCATCTGAGACCACACACAACTTGTCCCTTCTGGACACTCTCCTCCTACCAGCCCCCCCCGTGCATTGCACCCCGACAGCAGATTTCCTACTCAGACCTGCTTGTCTCACTCCACACCACCCTCCTTCCACAGCTTCCATGACCTCTCTGCAGGTGGCTTCTTCATCTATATCTCTAGCCAGTTCTACTTCCCAGAACTCATGACACTCACATCCAAATACCTTCTGAAATTGCTCCCCATCTGAACTGGCTTTCCCCCACAGGTCACTCATTCCTCTCAGTGATGCCACTGCTTCCTCAGCCCTTGCTCTTTCGTTTTCTAGATTCAATACATCGTCGAAGCCTGTTGATTCCTTGTTGAACATCTCTCAGTTATGTCATTCTCTCCACTCCCATACACCTAAATGACCCAGGCCCTCAACACCTCTGCTGGAAGTGCTGCTTCCAGCACTGAAGTTAGCGGAGTTAGCATCTCCCCACAACTGGGGCGCCTGCCGGCCACTGGTGGGGAACTCTGACCCCCAAGGAGACGGGAGGAACCCCAGAGTGAACCGGTAGGATGTAGGGGGACCGAGGGGGGAGGAGAAGTGAAGGCCAGACAAGATCAGCACCCCTGAGGCCGGGGAGATCAGGAGAGGCAGGTGGGAGGGACTCTCCGGGAAGAGCGGGAGAGGAGCAGAGGGCGTTTGCCCCGCCCACTTGGGCCCTGGGGAGCCTGCTGAGTTCGCAGGCGGATCCCCTGCCCTCCAACACCCTCTCCAGGCCACGTGGGTCCTTGGGGGCATAGGAGGGAGACGGGGGACATCAGGAGAGGCAGGCAGGAGGGGCCCTCTGGGAGGAGCAGGAGACGAGCAGAGGGCGATTGCCCCGCCCACTCAAGCCCAGGAAGCCTGCTGGGCTCCCAGGTGAGGTCCCCCACCCTCTGATACCAGGGGTGGGGGGCACGCCTGGGCCCCTTCTGTTCTGTTGAGACTAAGCCCCACCCCCCCCACAGCCCCCAGGGCCTTTTCCAGCCCTATGGGTCCTAAGCATAGGCCCCGCCCACTGCCCAAACCTCACCCTTGCCTAGGTCCCGCCCTCCACAGCCAAGGCCTTTTCCCCCTTTGTTTTTTCTTTTTTTCTTTTCCCTCCTCTTCTTTTCTACTACTGTGGTACTGTTGCACCTTCTGGTTGTTGATTCATCTATATTTCTATATTTTTATTTTTATATTCTTTCTAACATATCTGTTATTTTCCTAGTCTAATTTTATTTTGTACTTTGCTATTGTTCTCTCTTTTTTTTTTTGCCACCCCCCCACCCCCCGCTGCTTGCAGGATCTTGGTTCACAAGCTGGGTCTCCGCAAGAGTGGGAAGTGCTGTTAGAACATTAACTAACTACCCAGGAGCAGAAGGAAATGGGGCTCTCTGAAAGGTCTCTCCCTACATATTCTCCCCAAGTTCCCTCTGAGAGTTGGACAATTCAAGGCTATGTCCCAGCCCTAGGATGTGATAGTTATTTTCTGTTATAAAGATGGGGGAGGGATCACAAAGCAGAAGTGGGACACTGGAAAGGACAGACTAAAAAGAGCTGCTTAAGCATGCTTTGTTTAAAGGTCAAGGTCTTGTGAATCATGCCAAACTCCCTTCCCTGCCTGGGCTCTCTATGAGGATGAGCCTTGCCCCATTCTTGGAGCCCCCTTGAACCCAGAACTCTTCTTGCTTGGGGACCAGAGCAACAAAGGAAAAAGGGAACTGGGAACAGGATGACAAACAAATACAAGCAGAGTGGCAGGACCCCTGAAATACTCAGTGAGATTATAAGGAAGTGAAACTAGTTTTCTTGTAGGGCTCAAACAGGTTTTGAGAGCAACTCTACTATTAAGTGACCAAAATATTTTCAGTAATGACAGAACTTTTGGAATAAATGCATAGGCACTAAGGACAACTACTTTTAAAGTGCCCATATTTATCTGGATATGATATACTTATAAAAGGAATCCTATAACTCCTTTGACTCTCATAACTTTATTGTTTTAACTTACATAGAACTGTGGAACAGTTTGATATGACCAGAAGTTTGAAGAAAGAGGGAAAAGCAGGAATAAAATAGGAGTATATACGGTGGCAGAGATGTGTGAAGAAGAAAAAAGAAGATCAAAGAAAAGAGTAATACAAACGGAACAATAAATTCCTATCATACTACAGAGAAGAAAGTAGAGTGTTAATTATGGTTAAGATCAGCAAACAGGCCCACTCCCCCAAATGAAGCTCTCTCACTTCCATTTAAACCCAAGAAGGGCTTTGTTACCCTACATTGGAGTGTTAGACTTTGTGCATTTGTTGGCTAGTTCGCATTAGACAGAGAAATTTGATTAATATCAATTCTTCAAAAAACCAACTAAAAACTTGCCTATCACTAAATTAACAAAGAGCAAGAGTTATTTAAAGTGCTTCATGGGTTTGTGAGCTTATTCTCTAAGGCAACTTCTCTTCTTAAGAATCCTAAGGCCTCCATATGACCCAGCAATTCCACTCCCAGGTTTATATGCAAGAGAAATGAAAACACATGTCCACATTAGAACTTGTACACAAGCTTGGAGGGAGATCAAGACAGGAGAGTAGAAGGACACAGAGCTCCCCTCCCTGTATGACACATCAGAAATATATCTACCTAGTAAGATTGGCGGAAAGACACAACGAAGGTTGTGAGAAAGATGCACACAGAATCTGGTAGGCAGAGAAGAGAAGTGATCAGGTCAGGACCTGAGTCCCTGGGAAGGGACACAGAAAAGGAGGAGGATTGCAAGGGCTGAGAGATCCTCCCTGGGGAGTGAGAGGTTCAAACCACATACTGGGCGCCACAGGCCTGGGGTCCAAAACTGGGAGGAAGAGTTTCAAAACCAGTGGGACTAACAGTGGGGCTGTTTGAAACCTATACTTGGTTGGTGAAGAACGCACACACGCTCACTTACTCCCGAAACAAGAAGGAGGAAGCGGATTGAAACTGCCCAGGACTCTGGCTGGTTTCCAGGGACTGCCCCGGCACGTGACCCAGCCCCAGCCGGTACCCGACCCAGCTCCTCCTGCTCCAGCACGGCTCCCCTCTGGGGCCAAGGTGCCAACGCTGGGAAGGGGAAGGAGACTAACACACTTAGGCAATGAAGCCAACTTGGACCGACCCTCAGGGCTTCTGCTCCAGCAACTTGTGACTCACCCCCGGCCCCAATAGGGGGTGCTGTCCACTGAGCAGAGGAGAAGCCCCAGCTCACACCTGGCTCTGGCTCTAGCCCCTCCATCTCCTACCAAGCTGATAGCTGTCAGCACCCCCTGGGGGAAGATGAGACACATGCTCACATCAGATTCAGCTCTCCCACCAGCTACTGGGCACACTCATAATGTATAGGGATGCCCCACACAAGGACACAAGTTCAAGACCAGAATAGGTAACGGTTTCACCTAATTTCATACAGACAGAGAAAGTTAAGCAAAATGAGAAGGTAGAAGAATTTACCTCATCTGAAAGAACAAGAGAAAACCCCTGAATACACAACTAATGACACAGAAATAAATAATTTACCAAATGAAGAGTTCAAAGCATTGGTAACAGGAATGATAAACAAATTACAGAAAAGAATAGATGAGCACAGTGAGAGTTTTAACAAGGAATTAGAAAATATATATTAAAAAAGAACAACTGAAGTATGCAATAACTGAAATGAAAAACACACTATGTGGAACTTACATCAGGCTAGGTGATACCGAAGAATGCGTAAGTGATGTAGAAGATAGAATAATGGAAATTGCCCAATCAGAATAGCAAAAAGAAAAAAAAATTTTTTTAATGAGAGCAGCTTAAGGTATCTCTAGAACAACATCAAGCATACCAACATTCACATTATAGAGGTCCCAGAAGGAGAAGTGAGAGAAAGTTGTCCAAAAAGCATTTGGTGAAATTATGGCTGAGAACTTCCCAAACCTGAAAAAGGAAACAGATATCCAGGTACAAAAGGCACAGAAGGTCCCAAACAAGATGAACCCAAAGAGACCCACACCAAGATGTATCATAATGAAAATGACAAAAGTTAAAGAGAGAATTCTAAAGACAGAGAAAAACAAAGAATCTCATATAAGAGAACCATCATAAGGCTATCAGCTGATTTTTCTGCAGAAACCGTGCGGGCCAGAAAGGAGTGGCAAGATTTATTGATATTTAGACTGCTGAAAGGGGAAAACCTACAACTTAGGATACTTTATCCAGCAAGATTAGCATTTTGAATTGAAGGAGAGATAAAAAAAACTTCTCAGAGAAGCAAAAACTAAGAGTTCATCAATACTGAACTTACCCTAAAAGAAATGTTAAACGCTCTTCTGTAAGTGGAAAAGAAAAATCTACAACAAGAAGTAAGACTCTATAGGAAAGAAAAAGATCCCACTGATAAATGCTGTCTGTCAACCACTTAAGCTAGTATGAAGAAAAAAGGACAAAATATTGTAATATCAACTATAACTACAACAGTGAAGGGATAAATATGAAGACTTTCTCATGGTAACAAAGGAAATTGGTTGCTTAGCTGACTCAGAACCAGCTGTCCTCACCCCCAGCCCAGGGCCCTGCCCCACCTCTGGATGTCCCCAAGGACCCAGTGTGTGAACATCCCCAAAACTGAACTCTATAATCTCTCAGTTGTCCTCACTCGAGGCAGGCAGTGTAACTGGATCAGCCCTCCAAACATGTAGTGGATGGTTCATATTTCCTCCTGTTTATCTGCACTGCCCGGCTCAGGGCCCTGAGGGAGACTAACCCTCCATTTCAGAAAAGATGGGGAGCACGCAGACCTCTGTGTGGGTGACAGGATTTCCACTTCACATGCCAGGCTTCAACTCCACCATCCCCAACCCTCAGCATGTGCCCGCTCCTCGTGGGGTGAAGCAGCTGAACCTCGTGGGGTGAAGCAGCTGAACCTCATGGAAAGCACCACCTCCACATCGAGGGCGGCCGGGCCTGAGAGGAACCACCGTGCAACTGCTCCTGTCCCAGCGCTCGTCCCCCCAGCACCAAACCACACAGATGGTGCCCCGCCCTCCCCTAGTCTGGTCCCACACAGGTGGTAAGCCAGCCGGGACAGATGGCTGAGGGGGAGTGGGTGGGGAGGGGCTATAAGCGAGGAGAGAAGCAAATGAAGGGTGAAAGGAAAATGGGAATAAAAGCCACTGTCTCCAAACGCCTCCTCTAGCATAAGCATCAGCATGATTTCATGCTTTCTCAGAACGGAATGTACCCCTCCAACAGCCCAGAGAAAGAAAGAAAGCAGAGACTACAGTGTCGACCTCACAGAGGGACGAGACCCAAACTGCAGGTGGCTGGAGAAGGCAGGATTCCATTGCCTTCCAGAACCAGACATCCAGCCCCAACTCAGTTAGTCTCAAATGTCAGTGTTTGAGGTTCTGCTTTTCGTTGCTGCAAGGTGAGGCCTATACATCTGAATTTATAACAAACATCCCAGGTGACTCTGATGCAGATGGTTTGAGGACCACCCCATGAGAAGTCCCGCCTCATCACTGCCCCACAGGACTGCTGAGTGGTTAGAGCACAAGTAGAAAGTCCCCAGACCTCTGACTTCCTCCTCAGCCCCAATTCCTGGCCCTGACTTCTTAGACCCGTAGTAGGGGCCTGGGACCTGGGGCCGAACCACAGCACCCAACACTGAGCTGTGTGGGTAGAGGGAGCAGAAAAGGTGAAAGTATTCAACTCACAGGGGACGTGACACCTGTGTACGCATCACTTGGGCAAGGAATGGATTAGTGAAGGGTTGCTATGCAGGACTCATGGCTCAGGGAGTCTTACTAAGGAGTCTACTTCCTCAGTGCTGTCCTGCTGAGAGCAAAGGTGGGTGTGGGAGGCATCAGAGCTTTCTCCCAATGTTTCTAACCCATTCTCTACCTGCCCCCACCCCATTGGGTTACATTCCTCTATCCATAGGTCACTTATTTCTGAGTTGGCTTCCAGGGGAAAAAATCTCAGTTGAATTGCTTGAAGACTCACGCACTCAATTCAGTTCAAGTGTGTCTGTCATCTTAGTGCTGACCAGACACAAATATCTTTTACAGGCTCTGGAGGAAATTTTGACAAGAGCCTGTCACCACACACCACCTCTGTGAGGACAACTGAGCTACGAACAAGAGGAGGAAGGCGCCTCCTGTGTGCTGGGACCTTTATGTTTATACCTCATCTAAGGCTCACAACGACCCTTTAAAGTAGGTACTAATATTATCCCCATTTGGCAATGAGAAACCAAAACTCCAAGAAGATCAGTTAACTTGTCCCCGGACTTCCCTGGTGGTCCAGTGGCTAAGAGTCCATGCTCCCAATGCAGGGGCCCCGCGTTCGATCCCTGGTCAGGGAACTAGATCCCACATGCTGCAACTAAATATCCCGTGTGGTGCAACAAAGATCCCGTGTGCCTCAACTAAGACCCGGAGCAGCCAAATAAATAAATATTTAAAAACAAAAAACAAAAACTTGGCCCTTATCCAAGAACTGGTAAAAGGTAGAACTAGGATTCAGACTCACACATTTCTAAATCTAAAGCTCATATTTTCACTCCACACAGTCCTACCTACCAGAATTCAAGGAGAGGAAAGATGACTGCTTCAAACAGAAATACTCATAAAAGACTTCAATGAAGGGACAGGATCTGAAATGGGCCTTAGGATGAAAAATAATTCAGGAGGCTGAGCAGGAATGGAAGGGTATTATAGGAAGAAGGAAAAGAATTAGAATAAATGCAGACATGGGAATGTAAAATGTGGGTTCGGGTCTTACTGCATAGACCAAAGAAGCAGATGGGGAACATGCTATGGGGGCTTTCAGTGGCAACCTAGGAATTTAAACTTCATCCTACAGAAGACAGGAGTCACTGGAAAACTTTGAAAAGGTCAGATAAATGACAAAATAGCATTTTCAGGAACATTGCTCTGAAAGTGGTTCTCAACTCTGGCGTCTCAGTAATTAGCTGGAAGCTTTCTTTTCTTTTCTTTTCTTTTCTTATATTTCATTTTAACTTAAGACACCACCGAAAAACTACCAGAGCTCATCAATCAACTCGGTAAAGTTTCAGGATACAAAATTAATATACAGAAATCTGTTGCATTTTATATACTAACAATGAGCTATCAGAAAGAGAAATTAGGGAAACCATCCAATTTACAGTCTCATCAAAAGGAATAAAATACCTAGGAATAAATCTACCTAAGGAGGTAAAAGACGTACTCAGAAAACTGTAAGACACTGATGAAAGAAACTGAAGAGGACACAAACAGATGGAAAGACATACCGTGTTCATAGACTGGAAGAATTAATATTGTCAAAATGACCATACCACCCAAGGCAATCTTCAGATTCAGTGCAATCCCTATCAAAATACTAAGAACATTTTTCACAGAACTGGAACAAATAATTTTAAAATGTGCATAGAAACACAAAAGACCCAAAGTAGCCAAAACAATCTTCAGAAAGAACAGACCTGGAGCTATCACAGTCCTTAACTTTGGACTATACTACAAAGTATACTACAAAGTAATCAGAACAGTGTGGTATGGCACAAAAACAGACACATAGATCAATGGAACAGAATAGAGAGCGCAGAAATAAACCAACGAACACACTTATGGTCAATTGATCTATGACAAAGGAAGCAAGAATATACAATGGAGAAAAGACAGCCTCTTCAATAAGTGGTGCGAGGAAAACTGGACAGCTACATGTGAAACAATGAAATTGGAACATTCTCTCACACCATATACAAAAATAAACTCAAAATGAGTTACAGACCTAAATGTAAGACTGGAAACCAAAACACTCCTAGAAGAAAATGGAGGCAGAACACTCTTTAACTTAAATCATAGCAATATTTTTTTTGGATTTGTCTTCTAAGGCAAAGGAAACAAAAGAAAAAAGAAAAAAACAAATGGAACCTAACTAAAAAGCTTTTGCACAGCAAAGGAAACCATCAACAAAAAAGGAAAAGACAACATACTGAATGGAAGAAAATATTTACAAATTATATGACTGATAAGGGATTAATATCCAACATATATAAACAGCTCATACAACTCAACATGAAAAAAACAAACAACCCAATCAAAAAATCAGCAGAAGGGCTTCCCTGGTGGCGCAGTGGTTGAGAATCTGCCTGCCAATGCAGGGGACACAGGTTCAAGCCCTGGTCTGGGAAGATCCCACATGCTGCGGAGCAACTGGGCCTGTGAGCCACAACTACTGAGCCTGCGCGTCTGGAGCTTGTGCTCCGCAACAAGAGAGGCCGCGATAGTGAGAGGCCCGCGCACCATGATGAAGAGTGGCCCCCGCTTGCCACAACTACAGAAAGCCCTCGCACAGAAACGAAGACCCAACACAGCCATAAATAAACAAAAATAAAATGACGAATACTCTTAAAAAAAAAAAAGAAATCAGCAGAAGACCTGAATAGACATTTTTCCAAAGAAGACATGTACATCACTAATCATCAGAGAAATGTAAATCAAAACCACGAGATATCACTTCACACCTGTCAGAATGGCTATCATCAAAAAGACCACAAATAAATGTTGGTGAGGATATAGAGAAAAGACAACCCTTGTATACTGTTGGTGGACATGTAAATTGGTGCAGCCTATGGAAAACAGTATGGAGTTTTCCCAAAAAAACTAAAAATAGAACTACCATCTGATCCAGCAATTCCACTCCTGGCTATAGATCCGAAGAAAATGAAAACACTAATTCAAAAAGATAGAGGCACCCCAATGTTCATAGCAGCATTATTTATGATAGCCAAGATAAGGAAGCACCCTAAGTTTCCATCAACAGCTGAATAAATAAAGAAGATGTGGTTTATATATACAATGAAATATTACTCAGACATACAAAAGAATGAAATTTTGCCATTTGCAGCAACATGGATGGACGTGGAGGGAATTATGCTTTTAGTGAAATAAGTCAGACAGAGAAAGACAAATACTATATGTTATCACTTATATGTGGAATCTAAAAAAATTAAACAAACCAATGAGTATAACAAGAAAGAAACAGACTCCCAGATATAAGAACAAACTAGTGGTTACCAGTGGGAAGAAGGAAAGAGGAGGAGAAAGATAGGATTAGGAGATTTAGAGTTACAAACTACTATGTATGAAATATATAAGCTACAGAATTACATGGCACAGCACACGGAATATAGCCAATATTTCATAACTATAAATAGACTATAATCTATAAAAATATCGAATCACTAAGTTGTACACCTGAATCTAATTTAATATTATAAATTAACTACATCTCAGTAAGACAGAGAGAAAGAAAGAAAAAGAAAGAACGAAAGAAAGAAAGGAAGAAAGGAAGGGAAGGAAAGAAAGAGAGAAGAAAAGAGAGAGAGACGGAAAGAGAAAGAGAGGGAGACTTCCCTGGCAATCCAGTTAAGACTGAACACTTCCACTGCAAGGCGCTTGGGTTTGATCCCTGGTCAATCTCTGGTCGGGGAGCTAAGATCCCACATTCCACATGGCATGGGCAAAAATAAATAAATAAAATAGAAATTTTAAAAAGAGAGAGGAAAAAAAAAAAAGGAAAAAAGGGGGAAGGAAGGAAGAAGACAGTGCACTTAAAAAACAGATTAAATGGCTGCCTTCCTGGGATGCCAGTGCCAGTACTCCTTTGATAGTAAGACTCCCTTTGCAGGCGCCAAAGCCATACTGACTCACTGTGTAACTGTTCATCTGTTTTTTTTTGTTTTTTTTTGTTTTTTTAAAGGAATTCCTTTATTTTTATTTTATTTAGTTATTTATTTATTTTTGGCTGTGTTGGGTCCTCATTTCTGTGCAAGGGCTTTCTCCAGTTGCGGCAAGCGGGGGCCACTCTTCATCGCGGTGCGCGGGCCTCTCTTGTTGCGGAGCACAGGCTCCAGACGCGCCTCTCTTGTTGCGGAGCTCCAGGCTCCAGAGGCTCAGTAGTTGTGGCTCACAGGCCTAGTTGCTCCGCGGCATGTGGGATTCTCCCAGACCAGGGCTCGAACCCGTGTCCCCTGCATCGGCAGGCAGATTCTCAACCACTGCGCCACCAGGGAAGCCCTGTTCATCTGTTTTTATTTGAAACCTTGAAGGAATGAACCCCTAACATGTTTGATGGTCTTTCTTCTGACAAGATATAAAACTGTGCTGAAGGGAACACTGCTCAATAATATTATGTAACAACCTAAATGGGAAAAGAATTTGAAAAAGAATGGATACATCTGTATGTATAACTGAATCACTTTGCTGTACACCTGAAACTAACACAACATTGTTAATCAACTATACCCCAATATGAAATAAAATTTTTAAAAAGAAAGAAAAAAATAAAGTAATTATTGATAGGGAAAAAAAAAAAAGCTGTGCTGAAAACCATGATTCTCCACAGCAGCTCCTCAGAGCTATCCAGACACTGTCTCCCAGGCTACAATCCTCACTTTGGCGCAAATAAAACTCTTTTCTATTCTTATTATAGATTGGTTATTGATTATTTCCATAAACAGGAGTAACCAAAGTGACACCTCGAGCAAAGACCAAAGGGGATGGTGGTGAAAATGGGAGTTCTGGTTCCCAAGCTACAGAGATGCCACCACAACAGTAAAGGGGGGCCACATGATATAGTAGAGCAAGAACTGGATTGAGTGAGAAACTTGGGTTGAGATGTAGAAAGCTAAGTGCTGAAGTCATGGCTACGTCAGGCAAGGCACCTTCTCTCTCTGGACTTCTACCTCTCTTCATCCATAAATCGGGGGAAGGAAGAATTAATCTAAGTGACCTCTAAGGCTTTGCTATTCAAAGTGGGGACCAATAACCAGCAGGAACGGCATCATCCAAAAGCTTATTAGAAACGCAGAATCTCAGGCTCCACCAGAAAAATCAGATTTGTATTGAACAAGATACTCAGGTGATCTGTAAGCACATTAAAGTTTGGGTCACTTCCCTAAAGTGTCTGCCACTTCTACAATGCAATGGTTTCAGACTCACCTCAACTCTGTCACTTAGCAGGGGGAAAAAAAATAATTTACCTAGTCACTTCACTTGCGCCCTTTTCCTAATCCTAACCAGAGCTCTCAGACTTGCCCATATCTCAGTAGAGTTTTCAGAAACACGGGTGGGGCAGCGCTGCCACCTTGTGGTCATGATGAGTAAATGCACTTGATCTTACCGTTCTCTCCTGGAAAGGAGGCGGGAGGGTTGGCAGAGGGGGTGACGTCTAAGTCACAGATTAGAGAAGAGAATCACAACCACCCACAATGACTGGAAGTAACTGTCAGATAGACCTGGGCCTACATCATAGAGTAATGTCACATTTCAAATGGCAGATTTTATATACCTAATAAAATGTGGTATGAGTGGGAATCCTGGGTTCCAGGCCAAGCTCTACCCTTGGAAACTTCAAGGAAAAAAAATCACTGTGACAGTTATTTTCAGACATCCAGCCCCCACCTGAACTCCATCAGTAAACTTGTAATTTTCCAAGGAAACTTACTTTGCTCTGACAGTTCTCTCTCATCCTGAGCAAAAGTGTGTCTGATGCAGACTCGCCAAGCCTGCGGCTACTCTGTGTAGGCACAGAAATAAGCCTCATACGTTTTCACACAACAGACCTTCACATTCTTGTGAACCACCACCATACGCCCTTCCATCTTCCCTCAGCCATTTCGAAAAGGACATATTCGGAAGTTCCCTGTACTCTCCTGCCACCTTCTGAAGGGCAAGTGAAGTGGGTCAACCAGAGCAGAAACTCCGAATCCTGGGCGTGTCCCAAGCACAGCAGCAGAGCCACAGGACGACCCACATCCCCATTCTGAGCACTTCACCTGTATTTAGAAAGCCAAATTCCACATCAGCTCATGTGAGGAGATGGGTTCTCGACTTGTGCTGCTACCCAGTCATCCCATGGCTGTGTAGGTGTACACTTTTTGTTGTTTTATTTTTGAGAAATATCTATTAGAGCCTGCGATGCACTATGCGCTGGAGACACAAGGATGAATCAGACCTGGTCCCTGCCCTCACTGAGGGCCAGGTACGGAGGGAACCCAGTCCAAAGCCGGAGCATTGCGGTCATGTGAGAAACACTTTGATAGAGGCGAACACAGACTTGGGGGCCCATCTCGTCAACCCCCTGTGAAGACTGTCCACTCTGGGTTTTCTGGGCTCCCGTTTTCCTCATTTCAAGCTCAAAGTGAAAAAGAAAGAGAATGCAAGTGTCCCCGATTTTTGCAGTCAGGGTTCAACCAGACATTTCCCTCTGGATAATCCAAGATGTTGGTGGGCTCCCACTTCATCCTGACGTCCTCTCTCTCCTGTTAGAGCTCACCACACTGGCACCTGCGGCAGCCAGGCGAACAGACATTCCAGCAAGTCAGGAAACTTGAGTTTTTCTTCCCTGGCTTTGAGGCTAACTGGCTGTGATCTTGAACAAATCACGTAACTTCCCTGAGCTTTCATTTCCGCTTCCATAAAATGGAGCGGCTGGACTGACTCTCCACGGGTCTATGTGTGTAGTGAGAGCCCCTCAGAGGCAGCGTCACACCTTCTTCTTCTCGGGAGCCACTACCTGCAAATACCGGGCAGACATTACGAACTCAAATGCCCACTGAATGTGTGTATGAATAAATGACTCTTCTTAGAGCAACAGGAAGCATGGAATCAATCAACAAGCATTTGTGAATGTCTACTACGTATACTGTAGAGTGGGGAAACCAAATAACAGTGGGAAAATGGTTATTTCTCCCACTTTCCCTTTACCTCCTTTCTGGAAGGGAAACTTTGTAAGTCACAAAGACTGTGCTGACACAACTAAAGTTCTCAAGATGAGCTCTAATTAGTTGTCAATATTAACAAGAGAAGAGTCTGACTCTTTTCCAGGGAGAAGCCATGTCAGTGGTTTACATCAGACCAAGCGCAGACCGAGCCTCCAACTCAAGGACAATCTCCACTGCCTAGCACGGTGCCTGCCGCCTGCAGACGCTTTATAAACTTTGTAGTAGCAAAGTCTACAATCAACTCTCCGACATGTCCATAGGCAGAAATAATCTGAAATTGAGAGGGTAAGAATGAGCAAAATCCACGCCTGGCCTCTTCCCTCCTCTTGGCTGGAACAAAAGTCACACCACCTTTACTCACTCCTGCCTGGAGGAGCCAGGGAGGACTTCCTTGTTAACCTTCCCCTCAGCCCCACAAATATCACCCAGCACTTAAGTCCAGCCTCCCCCCATCTTTGAACCCATTTCCTGAAGCCTCTGGAATGAGTCACACTCAGTAAGTGCTGATGTTGTGTACTCTCAGTGTTTGCTCCAAGTAGTATCACCTCCTTTCGCTTTGGGCTGTTTCCAAACAAGGTCTGAAACAAGAGCCCCAGCAGCCTGGGCAAACACCTTCCCCGCTGTGGCTCCTGTTTCTCAAACCCTCTTGGACCTGAAGCCTTGAGGTCTTCCACCAACCCAGTTCCCTCTCCTTTAGGCGGGAGCCACGAGGCCACAGCCACCTGCCTGACCAACAACAAGGAGGCCTGCTTTGACCCAGTGCCCCAGGCCAGGGTTCGGGGCAAGAGAGAAGAGCCTCTCCTCCTCGATCCTCTCTGTTTCCCTCCTTATGTGGCTACAGAATTGGAGGAAATTGTAAACAGTGGGGACACGGCAACTTCCCAAACAACAACACTGCTATTGCTGATCCAAGGATGGGAGTGGGGAGGACGGAGGGGAAACACGCCGTGTGATTCTCTCTTTGCCAGCCCTTAGCACTCTCTTTCCTGACAGATACTAAGCTAGAAAATGTCACTCACATGTATAAGGAAATTCAAACAAGGAAAAAGACTTGGGGAAGAAATCATAGCACACTGGGGGGTAGGGAGGCGGGAGGGAGGAGGGGAGGGGCTGAGAACTGCTGCCAAGTTATCAGTCACCCTCTCATGTTCCTAAGAATATGCTTCACTCCTTCTCTTTGGCCAGTTTTACCTTCCAGATTCCCATAAATCACATGGCCCAGTAACCTAATGAGACCAACGTCACTTGGACGTTCTCACCCTCTAATGGGAACACTGGCCTGGGAGTAAAGCTCAGACCCCCAAGCCACGTACCACGCACGGCCTGAGCCACTCCAAGAACTCGGGACCCTCTCACTGGGAACCTTCCACACACTCTTCAAGCAACGCACAGCAGCACCAACATTTGAAATGAAAGTTCTAATCTCTTCCCTCCTTCTGTTGCTGCCACTAATGCTGGTGTCCACGGTCCACAGCAGCTCAAATCCAGGTAAAAAAAAATTTTTTTTCTATGAAAGATAAAGAGCGGGGAGAAACATGGCAAAACAGAAAAGAACATGACCACACAGGCAGTAAAATGTAGCCCCTTTAGGTTACAGGGATTAGGGGCAAGTTAGCCTGTCTCAGTGCCCGTTTCTTCATTTACAAAAAGGAAAGAACTGTTCATAAATCCAAAGAGTGTTGTGAAAGTTAAAGAGGCCAGTGTGCATGGAAGTGTCTGCAACTGTAGCTGGCGGGGGAGAAAAAAATAATGGCCCAACAGAGATTTGCTGCCTCACCTCCCCCCAATCCCTGTTCTAGAGAGTAATGAATGTCCCCAGGGCCAGGCTTGGAGGCAGTGGTGGGAGGGTGTTGAAGGCAACTGTACAACCACAGACAATAAGTCATCCTCGATTGTATTCTTTACAGTGCACCAGACGTGCCCCAACTATTTTTAATGCTATTTCACGGTATGGTGATAAACTAGAAAAATCACACCACCAGGTAGTACCCATGTTTGAAACTGTAGCCACACCAAGCCCTGTTTGAACAACTCACCTCTGGGAAGCAGACCCTGGGTTAGGGGCTCCGAATGGGCTCCACTTTTCACTACAGCTGAAGTGGCCTCGCCCTTAGCAGAACAGCTATGCAGAAGAGACCTCACCCCGACCTATGTCTCCACTCGAGGGGAACATCTCCCCAAGGGCTACTTTGAGGTGAAATAGCTTTGTTTATACTGAGCATCAACTCTGTCCTAAAATCAGGAGTTCTCCCGACTCCACCCCAATTTTCAACGTTCCCTCCCTTATAGAGAGAGCTCTCTGGAAGCTGCTGGGCCCCCCAGCCCTGGGGCCTAGACCACCATTCTGGAAGGGAAGGCTTTTCCACCGCTATGACAGACACCAAGGCTAGAGTCCTGAGCCTGGATTCCAAGCTCCAGCCACAGCTGCCTTTCCAGTCCAGCCCTCCTCGCACTAAGTGCTCTGTGCTCTACTCAACTAGACCTCGGGCTGCTCCCGAGCTGGTCTTGTGCTTTCCCACCAGCTCAACTTTGCTCACAAAACCCACCCCAAGCCACCTTCTCCCACAGCCTCCCTTGATTCGTCCCAGGACCACATGTGACCCCTCCCTCCCGTGAACAAGTTTTGCCCTAACTCGACTCTGCCCTTTTCATGTTCTACCTTAAGTTGGTGTTGGTGTGCCTCTCCCACCTCCACCCCTGCCCTTCTACACTGTAACCTCCCCTCTGGCACAATCTGGTGTATTGTTTCCACGTCCCTCATGCTATCCCGCACGGTGCTCAGTAAATATTTGCCAAGTGAAAGAATCAATCCTTAGGTTTCTGAGTTCAAAATGTTGCCCTTAGGAGACTCGACACCCGCGTTTCATAGCAGCCCCACTGACATTAGGGCTGGATAACTCCTTGTTGTAAGGAGGGGGAGCTGCTCTGTGCTTTGTAACCTGTTTGACAACATCCGCGTGGCCTCCACCTGCTAGAAGCCAAGAGCAGCCTCTCCCCTACCACCCTCCCCTGCCCAGTTAGTACAGCCCAAAATATCTCCAGACATTGCCAAATGTCCCCTGGAGGGGGACCCACTGCCCAGTGGAGCCAGTGCTCTCTACCAATAATTCTCAAACATGGCGACACGTTTAGACTCACCTGGACCTTGACACTCAGACTTGAATTGAGGGGAATGGTGATCTAAATCCTGGCTCCATCACTTACTTTGAAACCCTGGACAAGATGCTTAACATTTTTCAGCCTCAGTTTTATCTTCTTAGAATGAATAAAATACCACTTAGTGCGTACAACTGTTGTGAAGAGTAAACTATGGATAATGTGAACCTAATAAGGGTTCAGTAAATGGACTGGTTATCACTTCATTAAAAAATTATATGCAGGAAACACACCAAAATTCCAACAGCTGATAAGGGTAAAGATTTCTTCATTTTTACTCTACAAGTTTTCTCTAATATAGTTATATTGCATTAAAAACGAAAAAGAAAAACTTCTCAATGAAGGGGTTCCACTAAGAATCTCCAAGTTTCCTTCTGGCTCTAATATTCTGTGGCTTTTCTCTGGAACCAGAAGTAGAGGTCAGGTGACAGTGATATAGTAGAAAAGTTTAGACAGCTGGGGTTATGCCCGTTGAAATTACTAACAACACCACTCAAAATAGCACATGAAAACACTTGGAAACCAGCACTTGGAGAAATGATGCAACACCCTTCATCTGTGTGGCAGAAAGGGCAGAAAGAGTCTGGGAAATAGGAGAGCGGGATTGAACCGGATGCTGCTCTAAGGGCCCTCTCTGGACAACTTGTCCATCCACTTATCAAAAAAACATTTACCACGTGTCTACCATGTGTCAGGAGCCCTGTAGCTGAATGACTACTGAGCCATTGGTTCAGACTCTAGTGAGGAAGAAAAATTTTTAGTTTGCTAGGACCGCCATAACAAAATACCACCGACTGGGAGGCTTAAACAACAGCAACTTATTTTCTCACAATTCTGGTGGCTGGAAGTCAAAGATCAATGTGTCAGCAACTTTGGTTTCTTCTGAGGCCTCTCTCCTTGGCTTACAGATGGCCATCTCCTTGCTATTTCCTCACCTGGTCATTCCTCTGTGCATGTCCATGCCTGGTGTCTCTTTGTGTGCCCAAATCTCTTCTCCTTATAAGGACTCCAGTCAGATTGGATTAGAGCCCAACCATCAGGGCCTCATTTTAACGTAATCATCTCTATAAAGGCCCTATCCTCAAATACAGTCATTCTGAGTTATTAAGAGTTAGGGCTTCAATGAATTTTAGGGGGACACAATTCAGTCCACAGCACATTTCAAACAACAAACTATAACTGTGCAAGGGTAGAGCTGTATTCAAATGTGACGGGGAACCATGGGAAACCATAATTAATTCTGGCAGGAAATATGAGCAACCCCTGTACAGAGGAAGCATCATCTGGACCCAGTTCTAGCTCAAGAATCTCTATGAAACATCATACTTGATTGTCATAAAAATATTTTAGGTATCACAAAATGGGAATAAGATAGCATCAGATGGTAAGACAGACTTGAATAGAGGCCAAAAGAGGAATGGATTTGTTCCAGAGGAACAAAGGTAAATACCATCCTCTTATAGTTGAACTGGGATTATGGATTCAAATACAACCAAACGTGGAGGTCAGGTGAAGTTCCTGACTGGTTTATGGAATAATCTGCTCCTTGCTCTCATTCCTTAGGTCACGAGGATTGTAATGTGCGTAGGGAGGGATCTTAATGGGGGGAGGTTGTAAGGTGTTGATTAACCCCTACCTATGGTCCTCTCTTCCATCCAGAAGCCATTCTTTCTCCACCTACCTCCAGCTAAGCTTTTCTCTAGGCCAGATTTTAAACCTCAGTTCCTTATCCATTTAAAATACTCCTCTCTTGAAGCACCCCAGATCCCTGAGTAAAAAGGAAGATCAATGGAGCTGCGCTGACCTCGGTAGCACAATGATGGGGTGGGGGGGGACCAATTCTCTTGGCCCCTTCCCTTTCCAGTGACTGGAAGTGACCAGTTTCCTTCCTACAGGGATTGCCAGAGGCCATAGAGACCAACGCCAGGCTTCTGGGAGGTGGCTCCAGGACGGAGGCCAAGAATGTGAGTGCAAAGGTCAGTAATCCAGTATCGACAACAGGGGTGCACCATCAGATCCCAACTTGCTCCCTGGAGTCCCTCTGGGACCGGAGCAGATGTTATCTGAGCTGACCTCACCCTCTCCCCTCTCCACAAGCCCACCACATGCAGCACCAACACTTATTTTCTTCCTGAGTTTCATGTAAGAGCCAGACTCCTCCAAGGTCCAGGGGGGAGGTGGCTGAATCTCTGGCTGCCCCCTCTCCCTTACCCTTTTTTCCCCAACAACCCAGAGCTGCCTTCCAAGTCTTTCCTGGACCCCGTTCTCAACCTTATTTTACTCACAGGTAGACTGAAATCAGAGAGGCAAAACGGCTTGCTTGAGGTAAAGCAACCACTAAAAAGCAGACACCTAGGTCTTATTCCTCATTTTTCAGTCTCCCTAATGATACCCTGATGCCTCCTCCAAACTTGCCACCAAATCCTTGCCCATACAGGTCAGGCAAACAACTTAGAGACCCTAGTGCTCATATAACTGGATATCTTCACTGTTCTGTGTTGACCCTTTCCCACACCCACTGCAGTATGAAAACAAATCGAGAGGCAAGGAAGATGGCAAGTAAAGCCCTGCCTCAAACATATTAATCCTTCTAAGCAGCAACTCCCTTATTTCAGATTGGTTCCTGAGAGCCCCTAAAAGAAAACTCATGACAGTGCCTGGGCTGCCAAAGAAGCCGTGTCCCTGTGATCATTTCAAGGGCAGGATGAAGAAAACCAGTAAGTTCCAAAAGAATGACCTTCCTTAAACCAGAGTCACTCTGTGGAATCAACTAGGGATGAAAAGAGACAAGAGAAATGAAATGAAGACCAGGATAAGCACACTTCTCAGCCCTTTCTACTCAGTGTCAACTTGTGGGGGAATAGGAAGAGAAAGAAAAGCAAAACGCAATTCTCCTAATACTAGAGAGGCTTAACCAAATTCCTTAATGATAGAATGCCATTGTTTATCAAAGTGGAGGCAGATGGGGCTGTTGGGGACCTGGTCATTGATCTCTTGACGATGACACGGGTGTTGGTGTCAAACAAAATGTGATTCCTCCCTAGTCTAGGTATAATTAAATGTCATATAAAAAGAATATTGGCAAGAGTTAAACTGATTGATGTTATGATATTATCAAGAATGGGATGAATCTAGATCCTTATCACTGTTGACGGAGGTAAAATACAATTTGGTAGTACCTATCAAAAACTTAAATGTGTGTATGTTTTAACCAGTAATCTCACTTCAAGAAATCTCTAGTATAGAATACTAGCATGGATATTCAAAGATATATGTACAAGAATATTAATTATAGCAGTATTGTAGTGACAAATGAACATATTAAATGCTCATCATTAACAGACTTATAGTGTGATCATTTTACAATGTATACAAATATCAAATCATGGTGTTGTACACCTGAAACCAATATAATGTTAGATGTCAATTATACCTCAATAAAAAATTCATCAAGAGCAAATTTGGCAATTCTGCACTTGTCAAAAATAATTAGGTAGGTCATTATATGTTGATTGGAAAGATGTCCACAATATATTAAGTGAATAAAAGGTGCAGAGACCCCCTATTTCAAGCCCATCACAAAAATAAATTTCAGTGAATTAAAGGTCTAAATTTGAAAGACAAACTTACAAGGGAATATTGGAGACTATATTCATGACCTTGGGGTAGGAAAGGATTTCTTTTTTTTTTTTTTTAAAGATTGATTGATTGATTGATTGATTGCTATGTTGGGTCTTCGTTTTCTGTGCTAGGGCTTTCCCTAGTTGTGGCAAGCGGGGGCCACTCTTCATCGCAGTGCGCGGGCCTCTCACTATTGTGGCCTCTCTTGTTGCGGAGCACAGGCTCCAGACGCGCAGGCTCAGTAGTTGTGGCTCAGGGGCCCAGTTGCTCCGCGGCATGTGGGATCTTCCCAGACCAGGGCTCGAACCCGTGTCCCCTGCATTGGCAGGCAGATTCTCAACCACTGCGCCACCAGGGAAGCCCAGGAAAGGATTTCTTAAACAAGTAACAAAACTTATAAGTCATAAAGGAAAAGATTAATAAATTTGACTTTATTGAAATTAAGAAATTTGGGCCATCAAAAGAAGAAAATGACAAGAAGAAGAGTAGGGGTATGTCTGCAAATATTAATATCGATAAAGGATTAATATTCAGGCTGATAAGGAATTCCTATAGATCTATGAAAGGGAGGCAGGAAACACAACAAATAGGCAAAAGAGTTGAGTAGGCCCTTCAGAGACAAGAAATCCAAATAGCTAATAAACATGTGACGTGGCACTCAACCTTACTAGTAACTGGGAAAATATGAATTAAAACCAAACAGAGGGACTTCCCTGGTGGCGCAGTGATTAAGAATCTGCCTGCCAATGCAGGGGACATGGGTTCGAGCCCTGGTCCAGGAAGATCCCACATGCTGCGGAGCAACTAAGCCCGTGTGCCACAACTACTGAGCCTGCGCTCTAGAGCCCGTGAGCCATGGCTACTGAGCCCATGTGCCACAACTACTGAAGCCCACGCGCCTAGAGCCCGTGCTCCGCAACAAGAGAAGCCACCACAATGAGAAGCCCGCGCACTGCAACGAAGACCCAATGCAGCCAAAAATAAATAAATAAATTTATTTTTAAAAGACCAGATCACTCCACATCATAAGATTGGCAACAATTTTTTTTGGAATTTTTGAATTTTATTTTATTTATTTTTTTATACAGCAGGTTCTTATTAGTTATCCACTTGATACATATTAGTGTATATATGTCAATCCCGAGGATTGGCAACAATTTTAACGTCTGATAATTCCATGTATTGTCAGAGAGTAGAACAGAGAAACTATCATCTCCTGCTAAAGGGAGTGTAAATTGGTAAATCACTTTGAGAAAGTGCTGGTATAGTTATCTACTAAAGTTTAAGCTCTGTGACCAAGCAACTCCACTCTTAGCAATTCCATTCTCAAAAGGAATGCTTGCTTATGTACAGCAGAAGAAATGAACAAGGGTTTCAGAGCAGCGTTGTTTACAACTACCCCAAACTGAAAATTGGTCAGTGAATAAATCAGTAGTAGTATATTTGAATATTATATATCTGTGAGAATGAACAATAATAAAGCAACATAATGTTGAGTAAAAGAGAAAAAAATAAGAGAGAATAGTTATAGCATGATTTGATATACATAAAGTTTAAAATAAGGCAAAATTAAACTAAATTATATGGGAATGTATAGGTAGGTGGTAAAGCCATAAAGAAAAAAAAATAATGCTTACTGCAAAAGTGGGGATTACCACTGTGAGGGGGAGAGGGAGGAGAGTGAACAGATGAGGAGGAGGGTTGCTGGTAGTATTCTAGTTCCAGGCCTGGGTAGTAGTTTCATGAATACTTCTTTGTAACTACTTATTGAACTGCACATTTAAGTCTTAAGGACTTCCATAGATGTGCCATAATAAAAGATTTGTTAAAGGAACATAGCAAAAACAATATGTATAGGATAAGCTCATTTTGTTTTTTAAAGTGAACTATTATGTTTATACACAAAAACATATGGAAAACTATGTAGCAAACTAGTAACAACAGTTAGCTCTACAGAATGAGGAGTAGTGGCTGGGGTCGGGGCATCCTTTAACTTTTTACTGGATATACTTTTTCATTTTAATTTTTTCCAGGGGATGAGTCTTACTTTTAACATTTTAAAAGCTCTCATAAAAAATAAATTATAAAAATGTTTTTAACAGTAGTCTCTCCCTTTTCTTTTCACCCTAGGACACCAAAGACACCACAAGAAGCCAACCAAGCCCTCCAGAGCCTGCCAGCAATTTCTCAGACGATGTCAGCTGGCAAGCTTTGCTCTGCCCTTATAGGAGCTCTGAGAGCCCACCGTCCCGATAAAGCATTCTGGCAACAAGGCAGTGAGTGCACCTAGAAGATGCTCTTCTCCCACCTCAAGCTCCCCATCCTCACCCCCACTCCCTAAATCATCCCAAAAAGCATGTTCCCCAAGATTATTGCCCCCTCTAGTGGCTTCTTTCCTTGTCAGTCTTTTCCTGGGGCCTCCCCTTACCCAGGTTTAAACTTACTTACAGGGAACTTCTGGTTGCCTAGCTGGTCCCACTGGATCTTAAATATAACCAAGCAAGTAGTAAACAAAAGTCAATAAATATATTTAAATGTAGTAGGTTAAAATCATTTTCAAATGGGGTCTGGAAACTCACATTCAATCCAGACAACCCACTTTACCCTGTTCATTCCAAACTCAATCCAGATTATACACACACCTGTATCCAACACCACCTTCAATCTCGCTCCGGTTTCCAACCTTGTATTCTTTTACTCATTCAACAAACCTTTCTGAGGTAAGAGCTAGGTGGGGCAAAGAAAGAAGTTAGATTAATGAATCAGACATTGTCTTACTAAAGATAATATAGGTTAAAAAAAAAACAAACCTGGCACCATTTCCTAGCACATAAAATGCCTTCAGTATTTATGATTATCATCATCACCATCATTAATGGTCATCTGACTCGGTAAGTTTCCAATCTACTACAGAAGACATACGTGCAGAGGCATAGTTGAAGGCTAGAGAGATGGTGTGGAAGATTTCACATGCCACTCAAAACAGCTTCAAGCTGTAAAAATGAGAAGATGTCTTTCTTTTTTTTTTAACATGGGAGTAAAATGATCAGAACGATAATAGAAGGAAATTAAAGCGGAAACCATTTGAGAGAATGAATACAGAGGAAACGATTACGAAAGAGTAGATCCTGCTTCCCTCTCTGACCCTTTCCTCAAACATCAGAAGGAGAGAACAGAAAAGGAACACTCCTCCAGAATCTGGCTTCTGTCATCCAGATGAAACAGAGGACTAAGTTGGGGTGCTGGCCTTATGAGAAGAAACATTTTAGCTGAGTGGTGAGTGGGGCCTCCTCTGGTAGGAGAGTGCTGGGCTCTCAGCCTCCCTCGGCTCCCAATCCCTCCTCCCACAGCAGGAGGCACATAAGCCCTGCATTTGGCACAGGAGTGGGGAGGCAGCTGTGCTCAGCCCACGTGCCAACTGCCTTAGGAAGAGCAGGGATGCCAGGATGAAGGAGTGGAACCCAAATGGAGGTGTCATCATGAGTAACCAGAGGGACCTGTGACAAAGGAGGCCTGTGAGAGCCCAGAGGAATGAAGCCTGGGAGATCAATACCTCCCTTGAGAAAAAAACAACAGTGGAGCCAGGTTCTAAGTCAGTATTTAGGCCCGTCTAAAAATCAAAGCCACACCTGACACCTATCACAGAGCCAGAGCCTGGACCAGAAACACACCCACAGCCCAGGCAGCATCTAAGGATCAGCAGGGACCCGATACCCAGCAGGAGCCCACTTCACAGCGGAGGCCCTCACGCAGCAGGGGCCCCCTGAAGCTGAATCCCAGCAGGAACCTCCAGCACAGCAAAAATCTGCTTTGCAGCAGGAATTTCTTACCCCACAGGAGCCTGCACCACAGCAGTCACCTCCCATCCAAAGGGTGCCCTTCAGGAAACAGGAAGCTGCCTCACAGCACAGACCTGGGCCGGGAGAAGATTCTAGAACTCAACAGGAGCCGGAATTGAGAGAGGAACCTGTACCCCAGCCAGGACCGGGCCCGGTAGAGTCACCTCTAGCTCCACAAGAAGCTGGATCAATACCTCTGGCCCAGCCTAGACCCAGACCCACAAAAGGACCACCAGCCCAGACTCAACCTACATCCCAAGAGAGACAGCGATAGTCAGACCCCGAGCCCAGCACGCAGCTCCAGCCCAGGGAGCCAAATCCCAACAGGGATCTTTGGGCCAGTGCAGATTTCTATCAAAACCAAACCAACCGTCATACAGAGACCCACTGCAGAGCAGAAGACATTTCTTGAATGGGTAGTAGATTCTGGTGCAGATTTGGATTTAGGGTTTACGTTAGAGACCAATTTGCCAGCCAAGAGGGGTGGAACAGCGGCCCAGGGAACGAAGCTGGTCTTCAAGGGGAAACCTGGTTATGAAGTGATGTCAGGATTTGGTGGGACGTCATTACCCAGTAAGAAAACCAGCAGCCAGAACCCCAGACACTACCGGAAGCCAGGTAAGTTGAGCTTGGAGGAAGGGGGCCTCCCAGGGATGGTCATTCATTTGGTCAGGAAGAACTTAGACCTGCCAGAATGTCAGGTGAGCTCAGGTGACCCCGCAACAGTCCCGGCAGACACAGATCAACAGCCCCATTTGACGGAGGAGGAAGCTGAGCCCTAGAGAAGAGAGGGATCCTGCAGGAGGCTGGGCAGTTAGGGGCCAAGCCAGGATCCCCAGCTAGCCTCTGACTCCTTCCCCTGCTCCAGGCTGCCTCCCCGCGGGGATCTGGGGGAAATCAAACAGAAACTAAAAAAGGCCCTGGGCGAGGGCCCCGTACTCATCCCTTGGGCCCCCAACTCTGAGCACCGCTCTGGGGCGGGCACCAAGTGGGCCACCGCGGCACCCTGCTGGACGTGGACCCTTACCCTCGGCGAGTGTCCACGCAGGCCAGGCCGAAAACCGGGCAGGAGCGACCCTTGAGCTCTCTGGGTTGTCCAGTGGGCAGGAAGACACTCGTCCCCAGGGAGTCCCAGGCCCGCCGGGCCCATGGCCTCGTGGGTTGTGATCTCAGGAAGGGGGCGCCTGGGAGAGGCGCTGGGGCTCCGCCCAAGTCCCAGGCGAGGTCGGCGCTGACGGGAGGGAGAGCTGGGGGAGCGGTGTGGGCGGGTCGTGGGCACAAGACTCCGCTGGCGGCAGCGTCCCCGCCCCTCCTCCGAAGCCGGCCATGGTGCCCCCGGGGAGCAGGCTCGGGCCCTGAGCTCCTTCTCTGCGCTCAGAAGCCCTGCCCTGCATAAGGGGGGCCCGCAAGTTCTCTCCGGGGAACGTGGGGAGACTCGGTGAAACAGCCAGAGGGGGGGAAACAAGGCGGCCCCAATCCGGAAGCTGAGGGCGCTGTGAGGACGGTTAGTCCGAAGGCTGGTAATGGGGGTCTCAGCCCAGAGGCCCGTGTCCCCCGGAAGGGCTGGGCCGCCTCTCTCAGGACTGAGGAGAAGAGGGTCATCGGTGTCTCTCAGTGTCACAGCTGCTCGTGTGCTTTGGGAGGGCGGGGAGGAGGGGCGGGATGGTGCTTCTGGTGCTAAAGATAAACAGCGGTTTCCCTGGGCCTCCCGAACCCCGTCTCAAGGGACGCCTTCACCACAGCGCCGCCACAGACATAGCCGTCTCTCCGGGACTGTCGGAAAGAGTTGATTTGTGCGCATGCGCGACCCTCGACCCTCCTCCGTTTCCCGCCTTTTCCCAGGCTGGAGCCACGCCCTCTAATGCCTCTCCCTCCTGCGAGGCGATGCGCGCCTCGGGGCCGGTGCGCAGGCATTGATCACTCTTAGGTCCACCATCCAGTCCCTTCCATTCTCGCCAGAAAGGAGAGGGCAGAGAAAAGAACCCTGAGAAAGAGAATAGGAGAACTAGAGGACAGAAGGCGGAGGAAAGGGCGCGGCTTCCTCCTCCAATGGCTCACAGACAGAGCTTTGCCTCAGGCACTGTCGCCCCGCCCGGATTTCCAATTGCCTGAGGACCTGGCGGGCCCCTCGCCCCTAGAAGGAGGCTCAGCAGCAGCCTTGTCTCCTGCTCTAGCGGGTGGGCGGGATGCGTTCTAGATGATTCCTACGCGGGAAGTGCAGTGGGGAAACGACGCTGACAGCCAACACGTGAAAAGACCCAGGCTTCCCCTCTGGAGAGACCCCCGCGGGACTCCCCGCTAGTTCGGCCAGAAAGAAGCTTTCGCCGCCTCCAGGGCTGCATTTGTTGTTGGTCCGCGGTCTCTTCAATGCGCGTAAGGGGGCGCGGGGCCAGGCCTCAGTTCTTAGCCATGGGGGGCGGGGCCCCACAATGGAGTGAAGCCCGGATTGCTCTTGGGGCGCGACCCAGAGAGGAGCAAGTCCGCGACTGGGTGGTGTTGGGGGCCCGATAGCAAGGATTGGCCCTAGGGGCCGCGACTGGCGGCTGGATTCGGCCCTGGCCTCTGGAATTAGCCCTGGAATCGAGGACCACATAGGATTGATGGGGTAAGCTAGGGGGACGGGACCGCCTTGGCCCGTGGGGCCCCGACCGCGAAAAGGGCCCAAGAGGGAGTGATGTGAGAGGGAAATACCACACCCAGCAGAGAGACTATCGGATATCCCTGTACCATCTTGGGAGGAGAGTCCAGAATGTGAGTGTCCCGGACCAGGATTCCTCTTCCAGCTCCGGACTCGCTGTGTGACCGTGGGCAACTCCTGCCCTCGGTGTTTCTAACGTGGGAAATGGTTCAAGCGCGATTTTCAGGCGTGAGCCACCTCTTTTTTTTTTTTTTTTTGGCCGCACTGGGGCATGCGGGAATCTTAGTTCCCCGACCAGGGATCGAACCTGTCCCCCCTGCAGTGGAAGCACAGAGTCTTAACCACTGGGATGCGTTAACAAGTCCCAGGTCTCTGACACTCTTGCCACGGTAATGAGGAAGAGGTTTAGAAGCTGTTGTCCAAAAAGGAAGTTTAAGGGTGAGTCAGGGAAAGGAAGGAGGAAAGGGTGCCCCATAGTGGGGAATGCCTGGAGGAGGGGTGCAGTACAGCTTCAGACTGTCCTGTCCCACCATTCTTCATTCAATCCGCTCATCCATTCGTTGTCAGGCCGCCTGCCTCAGCCTGGCTGCTCTAGGACCTAACTTCCTGACTCCTACTCCTAGGACTAAGGGGCCCTGGGTTGGCTTTGGACAGCCTAACCTTCACTTGGGAGAAGGAAGTGCTGTCACCTGGGTTCCCTAGGGGGTCACATTATTTACAGATCTCAGCGGGCTGGAGAAACACTGACAGACCAACAGAGATGCTGCAAGCCTCGGGCAGAGGCACACATGAAGTCCTTGCTGGATTAGGAGTTTGTGTCAATCCAAGTGAGGACCTTTGGGAATTTCCTGTGCGGAAAAGAAACTGACATAGCCCCCGGGCCCAGAGACCCCCAAACTCATCATCCTCCCTGCCATAGACATCATCATTAGCCAAGGATAGAACTGGAGTTGGCTCCAGACACACACAGGAAGGCTCAGACAGGCTCAGAGCTCAGACTGGGGCCCAAGGCCATTCCCTGTCACACAGCAAGACACAGCCTCACAAACAGGACAGCGTGCCCAGAGGCAGTACAGACCATGGTCAACAATGGGCCTTGGAGACCTGGTTCCTCAGGCTATGAGGAGTCGTACACCGGACAACAGGCTCCCTCCTTCCCTGCCTCAACGTTTTGTGCTATAAAATGGGCATAATGATAGGAGTGCCTATCACTGGGCTCTTGTGATATTTGGGTGAGTGTAGTAATGTATTTGGTGCTGTCACACAGCAAGCCCTCAGGAGGGGTGGAGGTTATCCTTACTGTTACCCCCAGCTAGACAGCGAGTTCCCTGAAAGCAGGGCTGTGTCTGCCTTGTTTACCCCACAATTGCAGAGCCTGGTATGCCAGGCACATAGGCACTCAAATCTTCATTTAATTAATAGGTGAAGGAATGCATGAACTGTCACACGGGGATAATAATAATCGTGCTGCCCTTAGGGTTGTTGTGAGGAGTTAGAATCCTCTTGGGTAGGGCCCCCTGCCCAGGGCTGAACCAGTCCTACTCACAAACCCACAAGCCTACCTACTCACAAAGCTCATTCCCCCAAGCTCCTAGACTTCCTGGTCATTTCCTGAGGCCCTGCCCTGGTGCAGGCCTCTGTTGAGTGAATCAGACCCCAGCCCTGCCCCAAGGGCATCCAAGCTGGCTGGAGCACTCCTACTCAACGGTTGGATCTTGCCAGTAACAGATGACACTAGTGTCATTATGATCACCCCATTTCCCAGATGATGACACTGAGGCTCTGAGGGAGTGAGGGCACCTGGGTTTCCTTACCTGGCCAGTGAGGGCAGGGCGATGGCCACCCCCAGGGCTCTTGAGGGCAGGGAGTGTGTGAGCTCAAAACTGCTGTGTGCCCCAACCTTGATTCTGGACCCAAAAGGCTCCAGTTGCACATTTTTGTTCAGCAGACATTTAACAGACCCTTACCTGTGCCAGGCCTGGGCCCTCTGTGGTGAGGACAGACTCACATCTGGGCTGGGGACACAGACATTAATAAATGATCCCACAAATCAGATATATCTGATTATCTGAGTTTTCTCATCTGCCAAACTGTGATGAATACAAGAGGGAAAATCCTGAGAGACATAAGAGGGAGGCTTCCCAAGCAGGTGACGTTGGACTCAAAGATGAGCAAGTGTTGACTGCTGGGCAAGAGGGGCACAGAGGGTGGAAAGGACAGCACGGGCAGAACCTCGAGGCCCAAAGAAGTGGCAATTCACAGCGCGGAAGGAGCTCAGCAAGGGAGGGGAGGAGGAGAGGGGCTAAGCGCCCAGAAGACCCAGATAGTACGTGGGTTAGGAGGCCGTGCCCAAGATTTGGGGCTTTATCCCAAGAACAAGGGTGGAGGTGTTGAAGGGTTGGGAGTGTGTGACCAGATTTAAGTTTTAGAAAAATCCTCTGGCTGCTATGTGGAAAAGACATGGAGGGGGCAAAAACAGAGACACAGAAAGAGTTGTTACAGTCATCTAGAGAAGGGGGCAGTGGAGGTGGGAGAAAGGCCAGGTTCCAGAGCTTTCTAGGGGAGGATGGGGAACAAGACTTCATGATGGCTTGGATGGGACTGGGAGGTAGCCAGGATGATGCCCTGGGTTCCAGTTGGAGCAAATGGGAAGAGATGGGTACCATACACACACACACACACACACACACACACACACACACACACACACAAGATCTGCATCTTAGAAAGACACACAGAGAGAGAAGATATGCACCTACAGCCACCCAATCTCCCAGCACCACCGTTCTCTCTTCCCAGGACACACAGAAAACCTTTCCTTTCACACCTGGGAACTGCAGCTCCTTCTGACACCCGGTCCTGGGTCTCTGTCCCCAGAAACAGACATCAGGCTGGTGACACTCATAGGTGGAGGTCAGGTCCCCTCACCAGTCGTCACTCAGCTTACCCCTTTCTCACCTCCAGAGTCATCTGTGACCTTCCTGCTGGGAGTAAATCCAACCTTCTCAGATGTTGAGAACACTGGGCAGGCCCAGGGCACCCAGCTGGGTTTCTGTGTCACAGAGTGAAATTATCACCTGGGTTTAGAGACCCCTGGGTCTCTGTGTGGTGCTGACAGACCCCAGACCAGAACACAGCAGAGGCCAACACTGGGGTGGATGGGGAGCGGTGGCCTCACCGGCATTGCAGGGTCTCAGCCAGGCTGGGCAAGCATGTGACCTGGGCAGCTGCTGAGGCAGCATTTCTGAGGTGTCACCTGGGCAGTCACAGTCTTCATGAAGTTCCACAGGTGATTCCGATGCACAGCGTGGGTGACACCCCTGTGACAAGGGTTCCTGATGCACCCCCCCTCCACCCCAGGCTCCTGCTCTGAAGGAAAAAGCCAGAAGGAGATGAGAGGGCTGGGGGAGGCTGAGTGTGCATCCTGACCCAGAGCAGTGGGGAGCCCCGGACCCAGACACCCCAAGGTTGTGCTTGTCCAAACAAGGGTGTGTGTGTGTGTGTGTGTGTGTGTGTGTGTGTGTGTGTATAGGTGGAGAATCACTGCTAAAGAGGGCAGAGGACTCAGCAGTGTTCAGGGAATAGAAATACAGACAGAAGGGGAAGGGGGAGGAGGGTACTAGGAAGGCAGGAATGAGAGGGGAAGGAGAGGGAGGGTTCTGGGCAGAGACCCCGCCCCCGGCCCATGTGACCCAGCGAAGTGCTCCTGCCCCAGGAGGAGGCCCAGCACAGAGGGAGGAAGGACAGCAGAGCTCACACATCAGACGGCAGTGCTTGTGAGCGGTTCAGGAGCTGAAGCTCTTCTCACAGAGGGAGGGACACAGCAGACAGCAGACACACCATGGAGTCCCCCTCAGCCCATGCCCACAGAAGGTGCATCCCCTGGAACGGGCTCCTGCTGGCAGGTGAGAGGGGACAATTTTCAGGGTGTGGGCAGAGGTGGGAGAACAGAGACTGGCTGAGGTCTCTGGGGGAGACAGGGCTCTGAGAGGGGACAGAGGGCTTCTGTTTGGACCTGAAGGGAGAGGACATGGGAGCAGGGGAGGGTGGGGGGAGGGAATGAGCAACAGGAAAATCTCAGTGAACTGGAATTGGTGAGGGGCAGGAAAACCTCAATTACTGTACATTTTCCAAATTATTCATCACTGAGCAGTAATTTTTGAAAACTGGTGACAATAACAATTTATGTCAGGGTGTCAATCCAGAAAAGAACGCAACCAGGAAGCTAAACCCTGTCCTTACCCACCACCCTTAGAAACTGACAAATAAACACCAGGTGGTGGAGGCCCTGGGAACACTCATTCCTTCCTCACCAGGTATTTGGAGCCTGGTCCAGGCCCTGGGTTCCAACCAGGATCAGACAAGTCCCTGCCATCCCACAGCTCACACTCTATGGGGAGGAGGACAGATGAGCAAAGAGATCTAGAATGTGCTGTCAGGTGCCGACAAGTGTCATGAAGGAAACGGAGCAGGGAAAGGTCAGAAAGTGAAGACGGAGTGTCTTTGGAGCAGGTGCCAGGGAGGGCAGCTCCCAGCAGGCCCCTGAGTGTGAGCAAGCGTGTGAGGGCAGTGAGGGAGTGAGCCAGGCAGACACCTGGGGAAACAGAGGAAATAACAAGCTCAGAGGGGCTGAAGTAATGGGGGTCATGCTGCTGACCCTGAACCAGTAGCAAACACACACGCACACACACACACACACACACACACACACACACACACACACACACACACACACACACACACACACACTACAAAAACACACACCAAGGCTGAGGGATGAAGAAGAGACCTGCTCAGGACCCAGGGCCCCAACACATAGGTCCAAATATTGATTTATTTCTCTCTCGTCCCTCCTAGTCTCACTCTTAACTTTCTGGAACCTACCCACCACTGCCCACCTCACTTTTGTTCTTGTTTTTGTTTTTGTTTTTGGCTGCGTTGGGTCTTTGTTGCTGCGCGCGGGCTTTCTCTAGTTGCGGCGAGCGGGGGCCACTCTTTGTTGCGGTGCGCGGGCTTCTCGTTGCAGTGGTTTCTCTTGTTGCACAGCACGGGCTCTAGGCGCCCAGGCTTCAGTAGTTGTGGCACACGGGCTTAGTTGCTCCGCGGCATGTGGGATCTTCCCGGACCAGGGCTCGAACCCATGTCCCCTGCATTGGCAGGCAGATTCTTAACCACTGCGCCACCAGGGAAGTCCCCACCTCACTTTTTGAATCGGTGCCCTTCAATGCTGCAGAAGGGACGGATGTTCTTTTACTTGTCCACAATGTGACAGGGGATCTTCTAGGCTATGGCTGGTACAGAGGAGAAAGGGTAGAGAACAACCAACTAATTGCATCATGTAGAGTGCACACTCAAGTAAATACACCAGGACCTGCACACAGCGGTCGAGAGACAATATACCCCAATGGATCCTTGCTGATCCAGAACGTCACCCAGAACGACACAGGCTACTACACCCTGCTGGCCACAAGGAATGATTTACAGACTGAAAGACTAGCTGGACAACTCCGCGTATACCGTGAGTGATTCCTCTCTGACCTCTGGGTGTTGGGTGGGGTGATTCTATTCACACGCAGAGGACTGACAGGCCTGGACTGTGTCTCCATCCCCCTCTGTATTACATCCCAGGTTGGGGTTTGAATATTTAGTGCAGGACACACACACAGTGGAGATAAATTTTAAAGGATCAGAATTCCTTTCCCAGAATCCGGATGCTGCAGACATTCTGTGCAGAAAGAAGGACCAGTCTGATGGGAGTAACTCAGCAGAGGGAGATCAGTCTCAGTCCAACCCCCTGGGCCCCTTCTGGGCCCATGACACTGAGGAAGACCCTGTAGGACTCAGTAGGAGCCTGGCCTGGGTGCCCTCAGGAATCCTCACAGAGAAGCTCAGCCCCGGCGAGCCCCTGCCCAGACCCTTTCCAGGGCTCCTGCCTCCAGTGACCCTGGGGAGCCTTGCCAGGTCTCCAGGCTCCTGAGCTTGTCATTCAGCCCCAAGAGTCACATCTGGGCAGGGGCAGAGCCTGGTCCTGCACCTGAGACTCAGCGTGGAGAACACAAATGTACAAGGTCCCCAGGCCATCAGCCAACTGCCCTGGGGGACTCAGCATACCCACGTGAGGAACAGAGGAGAGAAGACGCTCCTGGCAGCCCCTTGACCACCGGGGCACAGCCCAGGGAGCCCTCTCCTCTGAATGCAAATAATAGTAGATGCAGTTTATTTAGTCATCTCCTCTATGACCAGCTTTAGGTCAGTTAATTATGAATGATTTAAGGTTAAATCATAGAGAACCTGGCAAGTAGAGACCATTTACTATTTATTTTATTTTATTGAGGGGAAACTCAGGCACAGTGAGGTACAGTCACTGAATCAGGGTCACACAGACCCGAGTGGCAGATGAGTCACAAGAGATGTGTCTGCAGCTCCATCCTCTCCTCTACCCTGGGGGCCTTATTAGGTATCTGGGGACCCTGACACCAGACATTCTTCAGATCCTTTCTTCTCTGGCATCCCCAGCTCAGAGGGAGAGATTCTGGTCTGGGGAGTGAGGTCAAATGGAGAAGTAATCTATGTTTGCTATAGCACTCAGTTACCTGAGGCAGCAATCTGAATCAGTGCCGGCAATGTCCAGGCATCCCCCTCACCTCTCCACACTGAATGTGAAATCATTAATTTGTTTCCTGACGTGTTGGTGTCACTCCCACTGGAAGATAAAGGAAAGCACTTTGCCTTCTCAGTCCCCACTCTACACCTGCAGCCAGCACAGCGCCCATGTGCAACACGCTCAGCTGCTTTTGTGAAAGAGGGAAGGAGTGAATGGTGTGGGTGTCTCTCCCCTGGAGGGAGAGGGAAAGCATGTGGCCAGATCCCCTCGGATTCTGCACCCAGGATGCAGTCTCTGAAGAGATTATGGGTCATTCATTCATTCACTCACCATTCCCTCCTTCCTGCCTGTCTGCTCAATCTTTTCTCTCTTTATTCGTTGGACTCTGCTCTACCATTTATGGGGTCACTGTCTCATGTCAGTCTTTATCAAACACCTGGACAGAACTGCCCCACCTCCGGGCCCTGCAGTTCATCAGCGATGAACTGATCTTTGGGCTTTCTCCTGGTCTCCCCGTGTGTCTTTCTGCTCAAACCCCCGGTTCCCAGGCCAGGCTAGTCAATGAAGAACCAAGACAGGCACAAGGTAGTCTCTGAATCCCGCCTTGTTCTTTCACAGCTAAATGACCCCAGAGGAAGTCTGTGCTTCTCCCGGACATAGAGCAGGTAGCCTCACATTCTCTGAGCTCCGATCCCCATGCATTTGTCTTGTGATGCACAGACCTGCCTTATTGTTTTTTTAATAAATTTATTTATTTATCTATTTTTGGCTGTGTTGGGTCTTTGTTTCTGTGCGAGGGCTTTCTCTAGTTGTGGCAAGCGGGGGCCACTCTTCATGGCGGTGCGCGGGCCTCTCACTATCACGGCCTCTCTTGTTGCGGAGCACAGGCTCCAGACGCTCAGGCTCAGTAGTTGTGGCTCACGGGCTTAGTTGCTCCGCGGCATGTGGGATCTTCCCAGACCAAGGCTCGAACGTGTGTCCCCTGCATTGGCAGGCAGATTCTCAACCACTGCACCACCAGGGAAGCCCTGCCTTATTCTTTAAAGACTCTCAGGTTGGCTGAGAGGTGAGAAATGCCAACTCTGATTGAAGATGCCGTTGGAGGAATCAAGGTATAAAAGGGGCAATGTTCTCTCTGTTGTCTTCACAGCGGTGTTACCCACACCCGTCATCACCAGCAACAACTCCAACCCCAAGGAGCTGGAGGACACTGTAGTGTTAACATGTGGCCCTGAGACTCCGAACACCTCCCACGTGTGGTGGATCAACAATCAGAGCCTCCCCAGCAGCACCAGGCTGGAACTGTCTGAGGACAACAGGACTCTCACTTTATTCCATGTCACAAGGAATGACACAGGACCCTATATGTGTGAAACTCGGAACCCAGTGAGTGTCAGCCGCAGTGACCCATTCACCCTGAATGTTTTCTGTGGGTAACTTCGATTCCTATGTGGCCTGAGCTGCCCTCCCAAATCCATGCTGTCAGAGACCAGGCTACATCCATCCCTCTCAGGACCAAGTACACGGACCCACACCCTTGGACACCCAGGCTGGCCATGACTTCCTGTCCCGGGCAAATCCAGGCAGGCCCAGCCTTGAGCCAGGACTAAGAGGGGATGGGCTGCCCCGTTTTGAGGGGCTCAGGGTCACCACAGCGTGACAGGAGAAGCAGATTAATATCTCAGACTCGGGATGAGTAAACATGAGGGGTTATGTTTGGAACTTTTAAAGACAAGGTTATGACCCAGCTCAGAGGGAACTGTGGCCCTAATACAGACCAAGAATTTCCCTTCCCTCTGACTGCACCATGTGTGGCTTTATGCTGTTTGCTCCAGATGGCCTGGACACCCTCACCATTTCCCCCTATTACCATCCAGAGGCAAACCTCAGCCTCTCCTGCCACACGACCTCTAACCCAGCCACTCAGTGTTCTTGGCTTATCAACGGGAGGCCCCAACAATCACACAGGAGCTTTATCCCCAACATCACTGCAAATGATAGTGGATCCTATAACTGCCTTGTCCATAACTTGGTCACTGACCTCAGTAAAACCACAGTCAAGATTATCACAGGGACTTCCCTGGTGGCGCAGTAGTTATGAATCCGCCTACCAATGCAGGGGACGTGGGTTCGATCCCTGGTCCGGGAAGATCCCACGTGCTGCAGAGCAACTAAGCCCGTGCACCACAACTACTGAGTCCGCACTCTAGAACCCGCGAGCCACGACTACTGAGCCCACGGGCCACGACTACTGAGCCCACGTGCCACAACTACTGAAGCCCGCGCACCTAGAGCCTGTGCTCCGCAACAAGAGAAGCCACCGCAATGAGAAGCCCACGCACCGCAACGAAGAGTAGCCCCCGCTTGCCGCAACTAGAGAAAGCCCACACGCAGCAACGAAGACCCAACACAGCCAAAATAAATAAATAAAGACTATCACAGTCTCTGGTAAGTGACCCCTGGACCATCAGTACCAAGCTTTGTGGCAGAGCCAGTAGGTTTTCAGAGAAGAGTCTGAAAGAAGTTATTTCCTAACTTCCCAGAAGTTACAAGCAAATCCCAAATCTGCCCCCGAACCCTTCCACTACATCTCAGCAGAACTTTCTTCCCCTTGCTGTCTGATTTCTCCTGGCAGATCTGGAATGTTGAGATGGGGTTCTCTCAGTCCCAGAAAGCCTCATGTATTGTGAGGGGCTTTGCAGACAGGAAAGGAAGAAGGGTCCTCAGGGTCACGTTCCTTTTGTTGTTGTTGAATTGAAGAAGTGAATACTAATCTCTTATCAAATATAATTTACAAATGTTTTCTCCCAATCTGTAGACTGCCATCACTGTCTTGACTGTGTCCTTTGATACACAGAAATTTTCTTTTGATGTAATCCAATTTACCTATTTTTTTTCTTCTGTTGTCTGTGCTTTGGGTATCATATCTTGGAAATCATTGGCAAACCCAATTTCAAGAAGTTTTCCTCTATGTTTTCTTCTAAGATTTTATAGTTTTGACTCTCACGTCAAAACTAGATTAGATTTTTTAATCTATTTTAATTGGTGCAAGGTAAGGGTCCAACTTCATTTATTTGTTCGTGGACATCCAGTTTTCCCATGACCATTTTTTGAATAGATTTTTTCCCCATTGAATGGTCTTGGCATTCTTGGTGAAATCATTTAACCATATATCCCAGGGTTTATTTCTGGGGTTTCTATTCTATTCCATTGGTCTATATGTCTGTCTTTATGCCAGACCCACATATTATTTTGAGTTACTGTAGCTTTGCAGTCACTTTTACTTTTTTTTTTTTTTGGCCGCGCCGTGTGGTTTGTGGGATCTTATTTCCCTGACCAGGGATCGAACACAGGCCTTTGACAGTGAAAGAGCGGAGTCTTAACCACTGGACCACCAGGGAACTGGTGTCACTTTTAAAATTGGGAAGTATGAGTCCTCCAACTTTGTTCTTTTTAAAGATTATTTTGGCTATTTGGGGTCCCTTGAGATTATATGTGAAATTTTGGAAATTTCGATATCTGCACAATATTTAATTGGGGCTTTGTTAGGGATTGCATTGAAGCTGTGGATCTCTTTCGGTAGTGTTGTCACCTTAGCAATATTATGTCTTCCCATCTATGAACACAGATGTCTTTCCATTTATCTGTGCTTCTTTAATTTTTTTCAGCAACTTTTGTAGATTTCCATATATTTCTTTTGCCTCATTAGTTAAATTTATTCCTAAGTATTTTATTCTTTTGATGGCATTGTGTATGAAATTGTTTTCTTAATTTTCTTTTCATATAAGGTAGTGTAAGTGTAGAGAAACAGAACTGATTTTTGTCTGTTGGTTTTGTATCCTGCAACTTTGCTAATTCGTTTATTAGTTCTAACAGTTTTTTTGTAGAATCTTTAGGGTTTTCTACATATCTGCAAACGGACGTAATTGTACCTCTTTATTTCCAATTTGGATGCACTCTATTTCTTTTTCTTGCCTAATTGTTCTAGCTTGGACTTCTGTACTCAGTTGAATAGGGGTGGTGAAAGTGGCATCCTTTTCTTCCTGATCTTAGAGGAAAAGCTTTCAGTGTTTCACCATTGCCTGTGATGCTAGCTGTGGGCTTTTCAAATAATAAGGCCTTTATTTAGTTTCAGGAATTTCCTTCTATTCCTAAGGGTGCCAGTATTTTGTTAAATCGGTAACCCACATCTCTAGAGATTTCCTTCGCCGTGATATTCACTCTACAGTAAAAGTTCTCTTTAGAGTGAGAAATCCTTGAGATTGGAAACTCTTCGATTCCTCAGGTTACAAAGACTGGGCAGGGCCATCCATATTCCCTAATAATTTAACAAAAAGTAAATACCTTCTCTACTTTATGTAAAACCGCCCTTATACCAGAGACGGACAGAGCTGGCAAGCCTGCTTTCCCACACACACCCAAAAGTGTATATGAGGAGTGGGGCCTGACCTTTTAACGTCACAAATGTTCTAGAAAAGAGTCACACAAGAATTTATCGGAAAAATTCCACCTGACAATGAGGTTGCTGGACACGTGGGTTGAGAAGATACTACAGAGATATCTAGGGGACTGGCCAGGGGTCATCCAGGGATACCTGGGGGTCAGCGAGGAGATGCAGCCCTCTCCTCACAGATCATCAGTGAAGCGAGACCTACGACCTTGATCACAGGGTCAGGGCCATCCTCTGGGTCACCTTTACAGAGCTCACTGGGCCCCGGGAGTGGCTGAGATCTCTGAGAAAGGAGCGTGGCCCCAGGCCCCTGACCTATTCTCAGTCAGTCACCCCTCTGTTTCTCCACAGACCCAGTGGCACAGCCCTCCATCCGAGTCAGCAACACCACAGTCACAGAACATAAGGACCCTGCCGTCCTGACCTGCATCACAAATGACACTGGGATCTCCGTCTCCTGGTCCTTCAGTGACCAGAGTCTACTGCTCACAGAGAAGATGACACTGTCCCCGGACAATAGCACCCTCTCCATAGACCCCGTCAGGAGGGAGGATGCCGGGGATTATTGGTGTGAGGTCTCCAACCCCAGCAGTTCCAGCATAGGTGACCCTGTCACCGTGGTGGTGCTCTGTGAGTGACCCAACCTCTCCCACTTCCTCCCTTGTATCCTTCCCTGGCAGGGGTGAGGGGGTGTGAATTGGACACAAGCCTTGAGGAGGTGGGCACCCCCTTCTGGAGCAACATAGATGAGAACTCTGGAATTAGACTGATCTTTTTATGGTTCTGGTTGTGATGTGCACCAGATGTTTGACCTTGAGCAAGACAATCAAACACCTGAGCCTCAGTTTCTTCATCTGCAAAACTGGAACAGAACAGCTGGATCTTAGGATGTGAGGATGTTTATTAGGAGATAATGAGATTGAAGCTCTTAGGGTCATAGGCAGAGTCAGGGCTTAATAAATGCTATCAAGTAGCACTACTATTATTATTAACATTGTTGTTATTAGCTGTAAATTCAAGCGGAACTTAGTTACAACGGTATCACTTACCAGTTCCAAGACCTTTGCTGATTTATTTAAGCACTATATGTCTCAGATCTATATATGCAAAAGGGATGATCCCCCTCCCTCATGGGGATGGAAGGATCAGAGCAGATGAATGTAAAGGATTTCCCACTGTGCCAGCCACACAGAAGGATCTGGAAACAATCGGCTAATATTATTATTACTGATCAGCGTTGAGTGGACTGCTAAGGACCTGCCCTCTAAGACCAACAATAGTGATGGAAAGAAGAAACAAAGGGAAGGGACATAATGTGAGAGGAAAAGTGACCTTAAAAGGAAAATGAACAGGACATGGAACTGTCTACAGTGAGAAACATAGAGATAGAGCAAGTCCAAGGTTTCAAATGTGAGAAAGAGAAAAGGATGCAACCACCTGTAGTGGGAGAGTTGGGAGGACATTGTGATGACCAAACACATACACCACACACAGACCTCAGAGCATTTCCTTCCTCCCTAACCAGGCCCTCTCCCTGTAAGGCTTGTCGTGGTTTTCCCTCCAGTGAACTCGGACGTTCATCTCCCCCTTTCTCTTCTCCTTTCAGGGCGAGAAAACAGCCCAGCCCTCAGTATGGAGGTCCTTACTGTCATCGCAATTGGGGTCCTGGTTAGGGTGGCACTGGTGGCCGCTCTGGGGTTTTTGTTTTCCTCACGAGGTGTAGAAGGTACAGTGGCAATTCCCAGATGCTAATCCCGTCCCCCAGGCTGACCCCAGGCCAGGAGGAAGGACACCCCATCCTCGGATTCCGGCCTGGCTCTCCTCGGCATCCCCGTTTCCCCATGGATATTCCCTCTCATCCTTAAGCTCCTTCCTCGCCGGATGCTGACCTGGGTGTCTTCTCAGCACCTTCCTCATCTGTAAAATAGGCACAGTTAACGCCCCCTCCAGTGTTGGGCTAGTTCCCTGAGCAGACCTGCAGCTGTGCTGGCTCAGTAAGCAGCTTGTCCTGCTGTTTATTTAAATCCAACCACCCTGATGAGGGGGATTCACAGCCTCAGAATCTGAGGGTCATCCTGGCCAAGGAGACTGGAACCACCTGGACAGGCCAAGTAGGGTCAAATTCCCCCACGTGGCAGATGCGTTAACCACAGCCCGTGATGTGTGAGATGGGAGAACGTGGACCTGGCCAGGACAGCAGGTGGTAGGATGACCTTTACGCCTCTTTCCGGGCAGATGGAGATGGAGGTTGAGGCCACTGTCCTATTTCAGCATCTCCCGGCCTGAAGGGTGGGTCTGGCCACAGCAGAGCCACCGCAGTCACAAGCTCCAAGGTGCACAGGCTCCCCAGGTGTCCTGAACATGCGCTGGCACTGCTCTCCTCTGAGGAGCTGGCCCTTCCACTCAAAGCCTTTGGTCTGATTCCTTTACTGGGTCCATTGTCCCTTCTCAAGCCACGTTCTCCTGGACTGCCATCGACCTGCAGGTCCTTCCCCTCTGGGCCCAGGACAGATGTGGCTTCTTAAGGACTTTCCTCAGCCCCCCTCTCCTGGGGCCTCCCTTACTAAACAGCATTGGTGGAGAAAGGAGGTCTCCACTCCCTGCTTGGAAAAGGGGCCCTCCTTGTTCCCTATTTTGACACCAAAGCTGTGACCTCCTCCGGCAACCCTCAAAATAATCCTGACCTTTCTGAGGGCCAGTGGCCAGAATGACCTCAGAGAACACCAGCTCCCAGCAGCCACACTGGGTAAGTGTCTGCTCAGCCTAGGAGCAGCTGAGAGACCCTGGTCCTGCCCCCCCCCCGCCCAGTGTCTGCTCCTGCCATCCACCCCAAGGGTCTCTGACCCTTTCCCTGGGGCTTCAGCATGGGGATCCCCACTGGCTGGTCTGCCGGATGTATGGGTTCAGAGTCATGGGTCACCCCCTCGCCCTCACTGGACCCTAAAATGCCCAGAGGGTCTCTCTCGGGGTGATACTCTTTAAACCCTGGTTCTCTGGGAGCTGGAGACCCAACCTCTCCCGGCTGGATGGGCCTAAGCTTCCTCACACCCCTGGTGCTATCTCCTGTCTCTGCTCCCAGGACATGGTCCCTCTGGCAGCTGTGTCTCCCCGGTAAGCACGTCCCTTCCCTGTCCCTTCACCCCCGGGGTCCCAGCTGTGCAGACTCAGTGCAGGGGGACTGTCCAACCCTGCAGCACAGCACAGACTTCCCTCTCCCCAGAGTAGCCAGGAAATATGAACCCCACCCTGGCCAGGAGTGGGACCCACTTCAGGGGCAGGACACCCTCACACCCTGTCCTGAGCCTGCCTGGTCCCTTCAGAGAAGAATGCTGGAACCCAGCCAGGAGCAGAGTGGGCACTGGGGGCATCAGGCAGGGGTCCTGGGCTACCAAGGGTTGGGGATGCAGCATGGATGGGGACAGAGGTCGGGGCTTCAGGCTTGGACACAGCTGCTTGGGAGGCAGAGCTGGTCACTCCTGAGGAGAACTAACTCTCCTTCCCTGTCCCCTGATGCCCACTTTCTCCCCCACCCAGGCCTCCCTACCCAGCCCCAGGCCAGCTGTTCCCATCTATGAGATGAGTGTTGGGCATGAATGTTCTGATCCCACACTCCTAAGGGTACTTCCTTGGGGTCCAGGAAACAGCAGCGAAAATGGGAAAAGGGATGAAGAGGAGGGATGGGTCTGGAGCCAGAAAACCTGCGGCACAGCCAGGAGCCCCTATAGAGCAGCCCTGGGAGTCCAGGGCTGGGAAGATCCTGGGACAAGTTCTGAGAAGGTTACAGAGGCTCAAAGGCCTCGTCTCTCTTTTACAGGAATTACTACACCCCGACACAGATATTTACTGCCAGATCAACCACAAAGCAGATGTGGTTTCTTAGTTTCCTCCAGGAACTTCCCCTTAAGGCTGTGGGGAAGAGCCCACCTGAGACCCCAGAGTCTTTGTGGGGTCAGGAGCCTGAACCAGAGAAACAGCTCTGACCCTTGAATATATCTGGGGACCTGGACCCAGGATTGGAGTCCCTCCTGGCCTTCTGGAAACCGTGACAGGCTGCTCTGAGCCCTGGATGGATGAGGACAAAGGCTTCCATCCCGCAAGGAACTGGGGGCTTCCAAGGAAAGGGACTGTGCCTGTGACCCACCGTGAACCACCTGAAAGGTCTGAATAAAGAGGATTTTCCCCTCGTTTGCTCTTTTTGTGCTCATGGGCTACTCCCACCTAAAACTCACCCAGGTTCCATGGCAAAGGGCCAAACTGTCTCCACCTAATGTGGCCCATGGACCTCCTCCCACCCATGCCTCACCTGCAGCCCTCTCCACACACCTGGCCAGCAGCTCTCAGTCCTTCCTTGAAGAACTTTACTGAAAAATATTAAGGAAGACCTAAATAAATGGAGAGATGTCACATGTTCATGGATAGGAAGGCTCAACTTCATAAATATATAAACTCTCCCCTAATTCAGCTATTATTCAATGAAATTCCAATCAAAATCCCAACAAGGATCTCTTGGAACTTGACAGGCTGATCCCAAACTTACATGAACGTGCAAAAGCCCAATAGCCAAGGTTCTCCTGAAGATGAAGAACAAGTGGGGAGGGGGAATGACTTGCCTTATCAGGTATAAAGATTTATTATAAAGCTATAAAAATTAAGACAGTGTACTGTTGGCACACGAGTAGATAAATTGATCAATGGAAAAATAGGGATTTCAGAAACAGACCCACACAAATATGGAACTTTGAAATACAACCAAGATGCCATTGCAGATAAATGGGGAAAGAAGGAATTATTCAATAAAGGGGGCTGGACAATTAATTATCCATATGAAAAAATGAAAATAGACTCCTATCTCAGACACACAAAAATCAATTCTAAATAAAGTAAGAACTTAAATGTGAAAAGCCAAACTTACTTTTTTGGAGGAAACAAAAGAGAGCATTTTCTGGATTCTGGGAGAGAGAAGGATCTCTCTTTTTTTTTTAATAATATTTCATAACAAGATAGCTAGTAAGACATCAGTGTGTCAAAGGAGTTACTGTGGAAGACTCAGTCTGGAAACATGGGTAGAATCAGACAGTCGAGGACCTTACTGTCATGTTAACGATGCAGCGTGTTTTCTTGTTTTGTTCTGTGGCTGCACTGCACATCTTGCAGGATCTCAGTTCCCTGACCAGGGACTGAACCCGGGCCCCAGCAGTGAAAGCACCAAGTAGTAACCCCTGGACTGCTGGGGAATTCCCGAGAAGGATCTCTTAAGCCAAGCACAAGAAGAATCAATCATAAAACTGGAAGATTGATAAGTTCAACACTAAAATCCTGTTCTTCAAAAGAGAACATAAGAAATGAAGACAAATCATCTAACTGACAAAGAATTAGTACATAAGGAAATCCTACATATCAATAAGAAAAAGATAAACAATCCTATAGAAAAAGAAACCAAAATAATAAAATAAAACAAATAGGCATTTTACAAAAGAAGTACAGCCAATACACCTATGGATAGACACTCAACCTACTTAGCAATCAGGGGATACTTACACAGACCACAGTGAGACGCCATTTTACATCCACCAGATAGGCAAAAATTTTTAAGTTTGAAAAATTGGAGGGGGACTTCCCTGGTGGCTCAGTGGTTAAGAATCTGCCTGCCAATGCAGGGGACACAGGTTCTATCCCTGGTCCGGGAAGATCCCACATGCCATGGAGCAACTAAGCCGGTGCACCACGACTACTGAGCCTGCACTCTAGGGCCCACGTGTTGCAACTACTCAGTCCGCGTGCTGCAACTACTGAAGCCTGCACGCCTAGAGCTCATGCTCCGCAACAAGAGAAGCCACCACAATGCTAAGCCCACACACGGCAATGAAGAGTAGCCCCCGCTCACTGCAACTAGAGAAAGTCAGCACACAGCAACAAAGACCCAATGCAGCCAAAAATAAATAAAATTAAAAAAAAAAAAAGTTGGATGTCATGTGGATGAACAAGAATTCTTTACTCTCTCATCAGTAATGTATAACTGCTACAACCACTTTGGAAAACAATTTGGCATTATTTCCCAAAGCTGAACAAACCTACAGCCCAGCAATTCCATTCCTGGGTGTATACCCTGGAGAAACTCTTACACTTAAGCACAAGGGGACACGTACAAGAATATTCATAGCAGCAATAAGTGTCCAAAAACTGGGAGGGTGGGGAGACGGGAAATCCAAGCATAACTGACAAGGATTGTATTGTGATACAATAACGCAACAGGAGACAATACATCAGTGAAAATGCAAGAACAAAACCACACACTGGAACATGGATGAATATTAAAAATTTGATGATGAGTTTTTAAAAAGCAAGTTCCAGAAAACTACATATATAATAAACCATTTTACAAAAGGAAGCAAATATAAACATTTATTGTTTAAACATATTATGCATATGTGATCGAAGTACATAAAAATCCAAGCTAAGTAAAATGTAGGGTGGTGGTTACTTCATGAAAGGAGGCAAGGAGATGTGATAGGAAGAAACATATAGGTAAGATGCAAGTTTCTCCTGATAGCCTATTTGTTAGGTTGAGTGATATGTTTGTGGGGTTCATTAAATCACACGCCATATCCAATATTTTTGTTACATATAATCTTCTGTACATAGTAAATATGTTCTGTCTCTAGTATCATGATGGAACATCTGGGCCTTCCATCTGGGACACCTTAGGACACCATCCCTTTGACTCTCCAGTTCCCTTTGAAGGTTATTGATGTTCTCGATCCCCTTGGCTAGTGGGACTAAGAGAATCTATGGACATATGCATTGGCCCACCCAGGCCCCGGCTCAGCCCTCTAAAATGATCTACTAGGGACTTCTCTGGTGGTGCAGTGGTTAAGAATCTGCCTGCCAATGCAGGGGACACGGGTTCAAGCCCTGGTCCAGGAAGATCCCACGTGCCACGGAGCAACTAAGCCCGTGCACCACAGCTAATGAACCTGTGCTCTAGAGTCTGTGAGCCACAACTACTCAAGCCCACGTGCCTAGAGCCCATGCTCCGCAACAAGAGAAGCCACCGCAGTGAGAAGCCTGCTCACTGCAACGACGAGTAGCCCCCGCTCGCAACTAGAGAAAGCCCGCGCACAGCAACGAAGACCCAGTGCAGCCATAAATAAATAAATAAATAAATAAATAAATAAATAAATTTATTAAAAATTAAAAATAAAATGATCTACTAGCTCAACTGGTCAGAAGTACAGAGTAGGTGAAACCCAGGGATAAAACTCACCCACAAAACTTTCCTTCTGGGACCTGACAGCCTCTTGCTACAGGCTCTCTGGTCTCCATTGAGACCTAATCCACTTACCATGCCCTCGTTTGGCTTCCCAACCACCCTTCCAAAACCTGTCCATAGTCATTGAGGTCTTCATGCCGGTTCCACTTCCGAGGACAACTGCAGGCATTTCAGATCCCACTTGTCCAAGCTATTAACAAAGGTGGGCTCTGGGGCCTCAGGTAGTTAAACATGTTTCTTCACCTGTAAAATGGAAATACAGAAGTGACAATATCTATTTCATAAGGTTGTACTAAGAATGAATGAGGTAATGCACAGAAAATGCTTAACCAACAGTAAAAGTTCCCTAGGTGTCTGCCTCCCCACCTCATAACACAGTGGAGAGAGTTAAATTGGGATCACACAGGTAAATAGCCTAGCGCAGAGTCTCTCCCTTCACTCTTCCCCACCTACACAACCCTAACTTGAAGGCCTGAAGTTGCAGGGTAGGGTGTATCTGACTCCTCCTTATGGCCAGAAAGGGGAATTACACTCTCCTCTCCTAGGAGCCGGCAACCTGAACCTTCCGTGAAAACTAACCACCCCCAGCATTGCACCTTCCTCTTTCCTCCTATTTGCCAACTTGCACAAAGAAACAACTAGTTGGCAGAGGAAATCATCTCAGGTCTCCAAATGTCTCAATAGAATTCCCACAGTAGAGACAGAGATCTGCACAAGAGGCAAGAGGGAATCTACTGGGGGCAGGTCATTTAACCTTCTAGAGCCAGTTTCTTCTTTGCAAAATAGGGATAAAACCTATCTCGCTGGGATCTTGTGAGGGTTGAATGAGATCCTGTACTTAAAACCCTAGCCTCAGACAAAACTATAATTCAAAAAGATACATGCACCCCTGTGTTTATAGCAGCACTATTCACAATAGCCAAGACATGGAAACAACCTAAATGTCCATCAACAGATAAATGGATAAAGAAGATGTGGTACATATATATAATAGAATACTACTCAGCCATAAAAAAAGAATGAAATAATGCCATTTGCAGTGGATGCAACTAGAGATTAGCATACTAAATGAAGTAAGTCAGAAAGAGAAACACAAATACCATATGATATCACTTATATGTGGAATCTAAAATATGACACAAATGAACCTATCTATGAAACAGAAACAGAATCACAGACATAGAGAACAGACTGGTGGTTGCCAAGGGGGAGGGGCTTGGGGGAGCCACGGAGTGGGAGGGTGGGGTTAGCAGATGTAAGCTTTTATATATAGAATGGATAAACAACAAGATCCTACTGTATAGAATAGAGAACTATGTTCAATATCCTATGATACGCCATAATGGGAAAGAATATTTTAAAAAGGAATGTATACAAAATGGAATCACTTTGCTGTACAGCAGTAATTAACACAACATTGTAAATCAACTACACTTCAGTAAAAATAAGGGGAAAAAAGGCAAAAAAATACTGCATGATATCACTTGTGAAATCCTAAAAAAAAAAAAATTGAACTCATAGAAACAGAGATTCAAAAAATGGTTGCCAGGGGCTAGGGTTGGGGGAAATAGGGAAAAGTTGGTAAAAGAGTACAAACTTTCAGTTATAAGATGAATAGGGTCTGAGGATCTAATGTATAACATGTTGACTATAGTTGATAATACTGTATTGTATAACTGCAATTTGCTAAGAGAATAGAACTTGTGTTCTCACCAGAAGAAAGAAAAGGGTACATATGTGAGGTGATTAACGTGTTAGTTAACTCAGTGGTAGGAATCCTTTTACGATGTATACATATAGCAAATCATCATGTTGTACACTTTTACTGCAATTTTGTCAATTATACCTCAGTAAAGCTGGCAAAAAAGTGACCTTCCAACCTTGAGTCTGGCTGGCTCAAAACATGTCTCACTCACGTACCACACGCCCTTTGTATCCACGTCCATTTTCATTTAATAAATTTTTTGCACCAAAAACAAAACACAACAAAACAAACAAAAAAACCCTAGCCAGATACTACCACAGTATCTGACACATACCAATGAGCCACACTTCTAATTCATAAGGCCTTCATTTTATTTTTTTTAATGGAAACAAGTCTTCATTAAGTAACTTTTAATATCAGAAAAATAAAACTCTTATAATTCTCTTTACAGCAAATATATCAGTGTCAGTGCTTTGGCCATCTTAAGTTAAAGGCGCTTTATCATAAAATATATGGTTTTAAACTTTACTCAAATTGAATTTATAATCCCTATGACTTCCCTACAAGGCCTTCATTTTAAAGGGGAGGAAATGGAAGCCCAAAAAAGGGAGAAGATTTGGCCAGGATCTCCAAGTCAATGGCTGAACCCAGGCTAGAACTCAGGTCCCCAGGAGGAGGAGGAGAAGGGGAGTGTTTAGGTTTCTCCTGCTTGCTGGGCATGATTCTGTCACTTTGCCAATGATCTCCTCCCCAAGCCCCCTGCTCACTTCACAGCAAGCACTGCCCGTTACCTGCCCCTCCCCTCCGCCTCCCTGGACACGTCTGGCCCTCCTCAAGACCTTTCATGCCTCCACAACCCTCATGGACCACAGGACAAAGCAGAAAGGCAACTCTGTAACTTTATTTCGCTATGTGAAGGGATAGGGGTGTTTGGTCCAGCTAGATCGTCAGTCCCTGAAGGCAAACAGGAGGCCTAAGAGGATGCCCCGAGCAGGTCTCCCACTAGAGGGCTCTGCACCAGCAAACTGGGCCTTCTCTAAGATGTTGATGACCTCAGTCACTCTGATGCTGCCAATATGGTGAAAGTGGGCTAAAATATCGGTGTATTCACGAGCACAGCCCATGAGGAGGAAGGTGGTATTGAGAGACCCTGTAAGGAAGAGAGCAAGGGGAGTCAGGGACACTTTCAAGACTCAAACATCCTACCCCTCCTTCCAGACACCCCTCACAAACCAGGACACCTGCTCTCCCACCAAACACTCAGGTACCAGGCACCTTCTCTCCTCCTCCTTGGAATTATGTGCCACAACCCCCATCCCCTCTCCGAGTCCCACCCACCTCCCTCAGAGATGGGAAGGCAGCAGGCCTAGAGCAGGCATCTGAGAAAGAAAGTTTCTCTTCTCTCACCTGCCTGAAATTTTAAGGTGGAACTGTAACACTCAGTGGCATTGTCGGGGCAAGCCTCGGTGGTGACAAAACTTGGGAGGCAGTCCTTAGAGTGCTCGCCCACACAGGTTGGGCAACTATGGGAAGAAGATGCTACAGTCTTAGGAGCCTTGGCCTTGAGTTTCACAAAATGATCCATGTTGGTGAGGTTATTGCAGAGGTATGTCCGGCAGACGCGGCTATAGGAGGCAATGGACAATCCGGGCGGTGAAACGAGGTAGGAGACTTGCGGGGGGTAAGATGAAGCTGGGCTGCAGCCTTTAAAACCCACAATTCCCCTTTTGGTCCCTGCGGAGCAGAAGATTGGAGAGCGCTGATCAGTGTCGTTGGCCACGCCCAGTTCCACCTCCCACCCCACCCCCTGCTCTTCCTGCTCACTCCGCCCCATCACCAACTGTGCCCCTCCCCCACTGTCCACTCGCCGCTCAGATTTCCCAGGTCTCATCTGCCTCTCCTCACTCCTCTCCCCACGGGAGCCCGTCTGCGCCTCTCTCCCTTGTATCCCAAACTCGTCTTCTCTCCCAGAGTCCCCCTCCCCTCCTGGGATCTGTCCACCTCCATTCTGCCCTCTTATCCAGCCCACACCACAACCAGCTGGGTCCTGCCCCTCTCCTGCCGATGTCTTGATGCTGTTCCCAAACATATAATGGGGTAAATATCTGGAACTCCAGTCCAGAGTCCCTGGGTGCTAGGAATGGAGGTGGGGTCAGAAGAGCAAGCAAAAGAAATGTAGCAAAGTCACCCCCGTTCACCTGTCTCGATGAACACCAGCGTCTCCTCACAGCCCTCATTCAGTTTACACACCATGCTCCTCATCAGAAGCCACTGCCAGTTATGGAGACCAACAGCTCTGAAGAGTGAAGATGTTGCTTCGTAACACAAAAGAGCTCCAGCCCCTAAAGAGAGAATGTTCTTCCAGTCATCTGCCCCTCACACTGCCTCCTCAGCCCCGAGCCGCCAATCAAGAGCTCAGCCTCCACAGACCCTGTCTCCCGAGGGACCCAGATACGCAGCCTTCTTTCCCCCAGTGACTCGAAGCCAGCCCTCCCATCCCAGCCAAGAGGGTCCCTAAGCGTCCAGCCCCACAGGACATACGAGGCAGAGTAGAAATGGCCCCTAGGAGACAGAGCAGCTGCACAGGGCTCAAATGCTGAGGTCCCATGGTCCTGTGTCTGGGTCCTGGATGCTGGACCTCAGTCTGGAACCAATTTCAATCTAGGTCTCAAGCTCAGTTCTTGTCAGCCTCTGGGTCACTGTTTCTGGAGCAGAAAGTTGATTATCATTTTCGTTGACATAGGCTCCCTGAGACCTTCAGGGACACAGGTCTTCCCATCTCCATAGTCTCTCTTCCAACCTAACCCAAACACACATTAACTTCTCAAATCCTGACTCTTCACTCTACTGCTTAGGTTCTGCCGTTGGACGTGGTGCTGAGCAGAGGATGCTGGCTTATTCAAAGGATCACTATTATACAGGCTACTCTCCATCCAGAGACAATGAGATCAGAACAACAAATGTGTGTAGAAGTTAACCAACATATTACTAAATAACCCTTGACTCGAAAAAGAAATTAAAAAGTATTTAGAACTGAATAATAGCAAACATACTACATGTCACACACACACACACACACACACACACACACACACGTGCATGTAAAATCTGGTGAAAACTGAATAAGGCCTGTAAGTTAGTTAAGAGTAATGTACCAATGTCAATTTCCTGCTCGTATACTACAGTTATACAGAATGTCCCTATGGGGAACCGGAGGAAGGGTTTAAGGGACTCTATATAAAATTTTTGCAACTTCTTGTAAGCCAATAATCATTTCAACATCAAAAGTTTTTTTCAATACACATCAAAATTTGGGACTCTGATTTCTAAATCAATATTTAGAAGTAAATTTATAATTTAAATACATTTATCAGGAAACAAGAAGAATTACAAAATGTTTATGAATTAACTCAAGAAGTTATATAAGGGGCAACAAGGCATCCCCCAAAAAGGGATAGAAATAAAGATGATGACAGAAATCAATGAAATAGAAAACAACAAAAAAGTATTACAAAAGACTAATATTCATTCTTTGACAATATTACTAAGATAATTCTCCAGCAACTCTAATCAAGAAAAAAAGATGCAAATAAAATACAGAATGAAAAATAAAAATTAACAGACATCACATGTTCTAAGAATAATAAAATTGTCCTTAACAACTCTACATTTATAAATTTGAAAACCCAGATGAAGTGGATAAGTTTCTAAAATAATACGAAGTGCCAAAATTGGCATAAGAAGAGCGTATGCCAAGTCCTAAACCGATGAGAATGGTCAAGGATCTCAGGCAAATTGACAAGAAAAAGAGAGCAACCCCAGCAGGGGAATGGACCAAGCATATGAAGAAGCAATCTCAAAAAAAACAAACCAGAAAGGCTAACAAGCATATGAAGAAACACCCCAGCTCGACAATAATCAGAGAAATACAATGTATCCAAATGTGCATCTATCAGACTGGCGAGGGATCAGAAAGCCGGAAAAATATGAGCATTGGTAGGACTGTGGGGCTACAGAGACCCTTGTGCACTGCTGCTCATGGGGTAGTTGGGGGGTAGATAGGGTCCTCTTCTGCACCCTGAGGAAGGGAGGAGTTCTGATCAGTGTCTCAGACCCAAAGTATCATTCATTGTAGGGAGGAGTCTGGCAATACTTAGTCAAATTAGGTTTACAAAGAGCCATCTCTGGTATATCCTAGGTACACATAACAGAGATTTCCACCTTCAACTACAAAGGAACACATATGAGGATGTAGCATTATTGTGGTGACAGGGAGCTGAAGGCGACACGCAGGGGATGCACACCATGGAATATCGTGCAGCAGTTAGAAGCAACTGGTTAGATGTATGCATCACATGCACATGGATGGATCACAAAAACAGTGCTGATTATTTTAAATAGTAAATAATGTCATTCGCATAAATTAAAGCATCATGCACATAAAACACTGCACATCTTGCAAGAACACACGCAAACTAAAAGATATGCATTAGCCACCTGAAATGAGTGCCTATGCAACAGTTAGAGAATAAAAGTGGGGAACTGGGGATTACTGGAAATAACTAAAACACTGTAGGTTGTACAAAGTTGACAGACTTTGGACTCAAAGACAGACCAACGTTGGAATCTTTACCTCTCCACTGTCTAGCTGTGTGATCTTGTGCATCTTATTGAACTCATATATATTAGTAATATATCTCATAGAGTCATTGTTGAAAATTAATAAGATTATTAGTATAAAGTGCCAGGCAAGAGCTAAGATCTCCAAAAATGTTGGTCCCCCTATCTCTCGCTCCACTACCTAAAGGTTCAATGTCAATTGCTTTAGCTGGCATTAAAGCATCCCACACACCCTCACCCTTCCTCCCCCAGACTGGCCCCAAACAACCTTTCCAACTTTGTCTAGTACTGCCCCCCTGCACAGCAGTCCAGCTAGACGTCACTTCTGCCACACTTTTCTGTCCAGAATACCTGACACAGGATCCGTAACCCAGAAATCTGCGGCAAACTAAGAGGCCAAGACCAGCAGAAAAGATGGGACAAAGGAAGGGGAAATGAAGGCTGACAAAGGATCAAACAAAGGAGTTGGACCAAGCAGAGAAGATGGCACACACCTGCCTGGGAACGCAAAACAACGGGACCCAGCAATCTGAGAACAAGCACGGACACAACCAGAAAAGAGTGGAATGAAACCCTCAAGGAAAAAGGGATGGAGTAGTGGTCAGAGGCGATGCTATCCCTACAAAAGAGAAACCACACAGAGAAGGAGGAGCAAACTGTTGGAATGGAACTTTGCAGGGAGCAGAGAGAGCACGATCCGGAACGGCAGAAAAATGAGGAGTGGGGCACAAGGACCGGGTTCTCAGGGGAGAGAGGAGACAATCTCAGAGGCTCAAAGACAGAAAAGGAGACAGGGCGGAATGCATAGAGAAAAGGAGACACCACAGAGAATGGGGAGGGAAACCGTGAGATGGGTCTAGTAGAGATGCACAGAGAAGGCTACAATTAGAGAGTGGAGCCCCGAGAATGGGGTGAAATCCGGGAGGAAGATGAACACAGAGGGTGGAAAGGGCTAAAAAGACAGAAAAACCACAGAAGCGTCTCGGGAATCGAAGAGGGGGATGGGAGGGGCAGGGGTCCAGGCTATGAGGGAATGAGGCACGTGGAGAAAGGGGTTCTGAAAATCAGCAGGATGAACAGGCAGAGAGAGAGGCTCTCAGAGACGGAAGAAGTCAGAATTAGGAAAATCAGCACCAGCACGGACGATTAGAGACACAAGGAATGGGGCTCAGCGTGAGAAGGTGGGGCTCAGCGTGAGAAGGTGGGACCCAGGAAGGAAACAGGGATATCGCAGCATGGGGAACATAAAAGGAGAAAGGTAGATCGGGAGTTGGGGCAGCGGGAGAGAAGTGAGAAAACACGGGCGTCCACACAGCAAAGAGTAGCCGCCCGCGCAGAGTCGAGGACAAACGCTCAAGAGGCGCCGACGGGGGACGGCAGGCCGGAGGGCGAGACTGCGCGTGCGCGGGAGGGCGGGCCGGGCAGCCGTTCCTGGGGGGCAGGGCCAGCCTAGTCCTGGAATCGGTACTCGACGCCCCATTGGCCACCTCCCCAAAAAGGGAAAGAACAGTCTGGGAAGGCAAATCACACGAGGAGAGAGAAGTGGCACGAGACTCAACTCGACGCGCTATTGGCTGGCCTGATAGTCTGGCGCGAGGAGAAGCGGGCCGGAGGTAAAGGGGCGGGCTGTCAGTGAAGGATCTTGAAACGCACTGGTCGCTCGCCTCGGCGGCAGAAGGCGCCGCTTGAAGCTCATTGGTCCTTGTAAGAAGGGGCGGGAAAAGTGGCGCGAGCGAGGCTATTACTCAGGCCACTGCGTCACCACCTCCTTTCGCCTCATCCTGAGTCTGACAACGCTCGAGGCTGTGGTAACCGCGGGCTGACGAAGCGAACGCGACCCCGCCCCTCCCGTCTCTTCCCCTCCCTGTCTTGCGCTGGACTCACCGCCCCAGGCATCCCCTCGCCTCCCGTCTAGCGCTCCTCGCGACCCCTTCGCCCTTCCCCCACCGCGGCCCTTGGGCGCGCTCCCCGAGCCCCGGCCCCTCCCTGGGACCCTGGAGCGGGGTGAGGCCGCGGGCCCAGCATTTGGGGGGACAGCGGCAGAAGGGGGTGCACGCGAGGAACAGATGCACGGGGAGGTGTGGCGGGCGCGGCTCGAGGCTGCTTGTTGGGAATGGGCGAAGGCGCGTAAAGGCCGGGCGCAGCGACGGCGCGGGTTTGCCTTAGTTTGGAAGGCGTGTGGGTGCAAGAGACGAATTTGGGCCGTGGGGAGGGGGCTTTGGGCCTAGATCAGGGCCTGGCACATGGAAGGGGCTCAGTAAACCTTTGCTGAAGGAATGAAAATAATTCTTGAAAGTGAGGCAAGGGATCCATGAGAATGATGTAGTTACTGAGGTGCAAGGGAGTGGTCTGATTAAAAGGGCTGCGGGGGGAAATTGAATTGCAGGGCATACGTGAGGCTAAGAATGGAAAGGGGAGCATAAACGTTATGTGTGGGAATTGGATACGTGCAGGAGGGAAGGATGATAATTGTTGAAGAGGCTGCCAGGGAAACTGTGGGAATGGGCTGTTGGTGGAAGGCGGGTGTAAGAACTGCTGCAGGGGGCGTGAGAGTGCGCGAGTATGCCCAAAACTGGGATTTCTGCCTGGAAGGGAACAGGTGAGCGGAGAGTAATGTTTGGATGGAAAGATACGTAAGAAAGGAAAGAGGAGAGAGGTTCTTGGGAAGGATGATGCCTGAGGAAAGTGAAGAAGGAGAAAGCCAGGGGAGACTCAAGGATGACAGCTGAGTCCAGGAGTGGGCGAAATGGAAAGATCCTTCAGGCGTGGCCTCCCAGAGGCGAGAGGGCTGGTCGGGAGAGGGCCCACGTGGCCACCCTGACCCCCCACTTCTGCCCCTAGATACATGGAACCCAGTGAAATGCCTGCTGTCCACCACTGCCCCTCAGACTCTGCCACGGGGGGTGAGACTAGAGCCCCCCAGGGCATGGAGCTCATCCCCAGGAGAGCTGTCAGTCGCTCTCCAACCTGCGCCCGCTGCCGCGGTCACGGTATCACTGCCCACCTCAAGGGCCACAAGCGCCTCTGCCTCTTTCAGGCTTGCGAGTGTCACAAATGTGTCCTCATCTTGTGAGTACGGGATGCAGGGAAGGGAGAGGATGGGCCTCATCTAAAAGGCGGCTGACTTGACTTCCGGCTCGCCACCCCCCCCCCCTCTTTAGGGAGCGCCGAAGAGTCATGGCTGCCCAGGTGGCCTTGCGTAGGCAGGAGGAGGCGCAGCTAAAGCGGCACCTGGCTCAGGGACTGATGAGGAGAGGGGCGGCTCCTCCCAACGCTCCCAGCCTTGTCAAGAAGGGAGTCACTCCACCAGGGGTCCACCGTGAGTGTCTCTGGCCAGGGCTAGGGCAGGAGTGTGGGCAGGGAAAGCCTAAGTAGGAAAAAGAATCCCAGTCCTGGGGCAAGGTGTTTCTATCCTCTGGGCCTCATCCTCCCCAACTGTAAAATGTGATTAAGTGTTGGGAGGATGCAGTGAGGTCTGTGGGTAGAAATGGGACAGAGGGAGATAATTCAGTTTGGGGTTGGAATGGGATGGCCCTCAGAAGAAAGAGCTCACCAAAGCTCTTCCTGGTCCCTCACAGCTGGAAAGGAGAACATAGCACCCCAGCCTGAGACTCCCCACAGGGCAGTCCCACTGGCACTGACACCCCCTGAGAAGGTAAGGAAAAACTGGGCCCTGAGGGGACTCCTGTCTTAGCCCCTGCCCAGGTCCCTTCCTCTATGCCCTCCGCACCTGGGTTCTAGGTCCAGCCCTGAACTGCTGTGTCATCTTGGGCAAATCACTTCTATTCCATGGACAAAATGAGGGGGTGGGATTTTATGGCCCTTCAGGCTCTGAAGTTTTGGGGTCCTACCTACATCCTGGAACATACCCATTCCTTCTCCAGCCTTGTACCTGACTCCAACCTATGCCTCCTGCAGGAGAACTCCCGGGGGCCCCTGCTGCTCAGCTGTCGCCCAGAAGCCTTGCCTTTGCCCTGGACTCCAGTGCCTCCAGGCCCTTGGGCCGCTGGATGCTGGCTGCCTCCAGGCCTTTCCGTGCCAACCCCAGTGGTGTGCCGCTTGCTATGCCGAGAACCTGCTGTCCCTCTGCATCCTTTCCCTGGTAAGATGAATTCAACATTAATTCAAGAGATATGTGAATGACTAGGTACCACTGTATCAGAAAGAGAAGAGGAAGAAGATACTGGGTAGGAAGAGGGAAGACAAGCCATGACCTCTGCATATGCTCTGCACTCTCTTACCCTCATTAGGCTTTGACCCTGGCACTGCCCTCTGGCTGCCCACTCATGGGCCCCTCCCAGCCTGCACAGGATCCCGCACAATACTGATGGCTCCTCTTTCTGGAGAATCCCAAGGGCCCTCTACCCTGCCCCACACGTGAGTAGGGAGAAGAAGATATGTGTTTATGATGTGCCTAACCCTGTGCTGGATACCATAGTAGATGATAAAGAAGAAGAAAAGGTCTCAGACTAATGGGTGAGGCAGAGCTCTCCGAGCTCTGTCATTGCCTAGCTGTGAACCTTTGTACGAGTATCTTTACCTCTCTGAGCCTGTTTTTCTGTCAATAAATCGGAGACACTACTACTTCTTGGTAATAATGAGAATTAGCAATAATATATGGAATACACCTAGCACAAGCCCTGGCCTTAAACAAATAGTGGCTATTAAATCCACTTAAACAGATAAGATAAGGTTGAACTGCCTGCTGAAGTGAGGCGGGGCAGGGGAACAACATGATGCTAAGAGCCTCAGAGGCCTAGGAGAGAGGCCAGAGGCCATTAGAGAAAGCTTCCTAAAGGTGGGCCAAGCTCCTCCTCAAGTTCCATGGCGATTGGGGAACTAGGCGGGAAGGAAACCAGACTCTGGTAGGGCAGGAACAGTCACCTCAATCCCTTTAGATGTTTTGTCAGTTTTTTTTTTTTTTAACTGACACCAGTTATTTCCCATAATCCTCACAGTAGCCCTGGTAGGAAGAAGCTGACATATTTTCATTTTACAGAAAACAAAGCAGGCCATGACAGAGAAAGGGACTTGCCCAAGGCCACAAAGCCTAATGACCCAGCAGGCACTCAGATTCCCAGATCAGAACATAGCAAAATCCTGCCCCTGTTTCCACGTGTACCTGTCTGTCCATGTTTAATCCCCCTGGCATCTTTTCTCCTTATTTCCAGATGCTCGACTCTGATACTTCAGCCCTGTGACACCCCAGACCCCCTTCTGCTGCAGCCACAGGTCCTGGGGAAGAAGTGGGATCCAGGACCCTGGGAGGAAGTTGAGCTTGGGGAAGGGAAGAGTAGGGGATAATGAAGTAACCAGGGGCAGAGGGAGCACCTGGAGGATGGGCAGAAGTGGGGATTCCCAGTCTGCTTCTCTCCCTTTCCTTTGCAGGCCCCCGGAGCCTCTCACCTGGCCCGGACCTCTGACCCCTCAGAGTGGCAGCTGCAGTGGGAGGCAGCCGAGGCTCTTGTGGGACTGAAAGATTCATTTCAGGCTCCCCACCTGACCCCTTCTGGTCCTTCCAGCCGTGCCTGGATTTCCGTGCTCCACACCTGTGGCCCACCAGGTAACCTGTTCCTTAAAAGGAGAGGATGGGATAGGCGTGACTGAGAAATGGAGGTACTGGAGTAAGCAGGGACTAACCAAGTAGGTCAGGAAGTCACAAGTTCAAGATCCCAGGCCCAGGCCCCAAGCTTTTCAACCTAGCCCCTGAGATTACAGTTGAGAGTTATTCAGTGAATCTGTTTTATCCTTTTTATACTCAAAAGCAAATGTCCAGTGCCCTGATGTCAAGGAAAGTGAGGCCCTGAGAGAGGTAGGGACTTGCCTGAGGGCATATAGCAAGACAGTGGCAAAGCCTGTTCTCCTGACTCCAGCCCAAGGCTTTTTCTCTGGACCCAAGCTGCCTGCTGAAGTCTGGAGAGGGGCTGAAGAGGTAACAAGGGTCTGGCCTGGAAGGAGATTTGATAACTGCCTTCAAGGAGCTTCCATTCTATTTGGGAAACCTGGATGCCTTCAGAAAGCTCAGTGACAAACCTGGAGAGAACTAGAGGAATCTTGAGGCATGAGAAACACCTGTGGGGACAGAGAGGGGAGGCTGAGATTTCTCCTGTCCAAAATGGTGGATTGGACATGCTGTGTGGGACTGGGGGGACTGCCAGAACAGAAGCAGATGAGTATGAAGGGGCTTCTGATCATGCAGGCCTGGCATGCCAGGCTTGGGCATCTAGACAAGCACCTGTACATGAAGGGGAGCGAGGGAATGTTTCTGAGTAAGGGACATATTCTGAGACCCTGAGCTTTATTTAGCAAGACAAGTATGGTGGCTGTGATGGAGGGATTGGATGAGGCAAGACTAGAAGTGGGAAAATCAGTGAGGAGGAAGTGTTTGCTATAATCCAGGTGAGCAAAGATGGGCCTGGATTAGATGGGGTAAAAAGAGAGGGTTTGCTGGGGGGGAAATAGATGTGACCTGGTCCTGCCCCCTTCCTTCCTGTCTGTAGCTCCTGCTGAAGAAAGAGGATTCCAGCCTGTTGTCCCCTCTCTCTGACCCAGTCCAGCCCCCTCTGTGGCTCTGCATATTGGGCATCTGGGGTCCATCTCCCTCCTGAGCTAGAAGCCCAGAGGTGGAGGCCTCACTGGGGTAGGGGGGCAACAGCCTGCAGGCATTGCATATTTGTTACTTTACTTACAGATTTATGCATGGAATTTCATGTAGTACAAGCTTCAGGCTTTTTTAAAGCTTTCAGGTGCTTTGTTAGCTTTTGGCTCCTTTTGTAGCATGGCCATTTCCTTGGCTGAAGGTGGATATTCTTTTACCTTCCTTGGATCCTGGGACCTTTTAAAATCCCCAACGAAGAGAAAGTTGTGCAGTTTAAGTTAACCAGTATCTAAATAGATTTTTGCATGAGTTCATGTTCCAGGGTATTTATGTGACGTGTGATTCTGTATATACCTGTGCACTCATGTCTGTCTCCATGCATGTGAAAACAGGAGAGAATTTTCATTTTGTATTTAGGTTTGTGTGAGTAAGCAAAAAATAAACTTGTATTGTTTTAAGCCACTGAGATGTGGGGATTGTTTGCTACTGCAGCCTAACCTAGTCTATCCTGACTGACAGAAAGGACTTGTTCAATTCACTTCTCAAAGTGAAAATCAGTTATTCAGTAACTACCACAAATAACTACAAACTTGGATTTCTTTTTATGGCCAGATAAGAAAGAGTAGTAGGCAGACACAGTAGGTGATTCACTGACTCAGTAATTAAGTGACTGCTCTGTGCCAAGCATGGACAGTTTCCAGCTGCCCAGAGGGGCACAAGTGGAAGTACCTACAGGGCCAAGCAGATCATATAAATGAGTGAAGAAGGCCAGAGGAGCCCTAGAAAACTGAGAATGCATGCCCTACCTAAGGAGGCAGCTTCCTTGTGGCCCTAGTGGATTGTTGCCAGGCAGGAATGTGGGTTCGGGATTGCCATATCTTCTGATTTTTCAAGAGAAGCTGGAAAACTAGATTTCTTTTTAAAACATCTTAATTTTCAAATGTTGGCTCAGTTTTCTTCTTTAAATCCTATGTAGGTTAAACAAGACATATCTTCAGGCCAGCTTTGGTCAATGGAATGTCAACTTAATGCTAATCTAACGTAAGATTTTTCAAACGGGGAGACTGAGACCAATCAGGACAGGAAGAATCAAGTTAGTCTTTATCAAGGGTTTTTCCTGAACTAGAGAGGTTCATGTATCTAAGTTTTGAAGGACCTGTAAAAGGTTAGTGACAGTTATTATCATTTATTGAGTACACACTGTATGCAATTCACATATAGCCTCACAGCAACTCTGTAAGCTATGCATGATTACTCCAATTTTACAAATAAAGGAACACCTTAGATAAAGTGACTTGCCCAAGTATTTTAGGGAAAATTTGTAGGCACATATTGGAGAAAGATTCCTTCCTTGCCAGGCCCCAAATCAATTAATAGGTAATTTTTATAATACAGTGAAAACTTCAGGACTCCAGGAGACAGACACAAGTCGCAAGGGTTTTTCTAAAAGACTTTATTTTTCTACTCAAGATAGCAGTAAGTAATAATGTCTTACTCACGTTTGTTTCTTAGTCCTCTGCTTTTAAGTCCTTCTCCTTGAACTGTTCCAAGCACGTGAAGACCTGGTGAGCTATTCCAAAGATATGAAGACTCGGAGACCCCCATCCCCATTCCTACTCTTAGAAGGGCAAAACAGAAAGTTCAAGGGATGTGCCTAATCACTGATTCTTTTTCCTAATGTTACCTACACCTCTTTTTATTCAAGATAATTGATGGTGATGGCATCCAATTACAACTTGCTCTTTTCTAGTTTGGGGCCTTGAGAAGGTGAGCTGCTTCTAATTCTAACAGATTACAGAGCAACAAATCTCCAACACTTCCCAGGACTCAGTGCAAGATAACCAAAGACCAAAGTCTGCTTCACACCTTCCTTCCCTGGCCTTGTTTTAACTTAGATGTGTGATTGCCCCTTAATAGACCTGCCTAAAACTTGCTGTGCCATGCTCTCCCAGTGACAGAAAACCAAGCCCACATAGTCAAGGGGGGAGGGAAGCGTTGAAACATGCAACATGGCTAAGACCCCGCTACGCGGGCCTGACCAAAGGTCCCCAGTACACCAAGCTCACACAGCTGGGAAGAGTAAAAGAGAAAGTATAATTTGAGGTTAAAGGATGACATGAGAAAAGGGAGGGGAAAAAAAAGTGATGGAGACTGGAGGAAAGAGCTGGGGGCAGGCCACTCTTTACAGACCATTTCTCTGCAGCACATCTCCCCTTGTCAGATCTGGTAGGGCTTTTTACACTACTGGCTAGGCCTACTGTGTCTATCAGATTGTCAGGGCTTCCCCATTGGTGCCTGAGGGAGAAGGGTGGAGGCTCTGCAGAGGTCAGCTGTGGGGAAAGGGCACATTTACGAATTGCTCTCGCTCCTCTGCGGCTGCAGCATCCTTCACCTGTGGTTGTGGGGAGCCAGCGGGCCCTTGGCCTCTGACCAGCCTTTGGAGATTAAAGCCAATAGACTGTGAGCACTGTTTCATATGTCACTCCCTTTCCCATTACCCACTGCCAGATGAGGAAAGGTGTTGCCCAGGTCCAATAGGGTATTGAGTAAATCATCCCTCTTCTAAGCTTCCTTCATGTACCATCCTGATGTTCTGCAGAAATAACCAATGAGGTTCCAAATGTGAAGCACCATCCTGCTTCTCTCTCCAAACAAGTCTCCTCACCCACAGACACCCATGTTTCACTGCAGGAGCTCATTTTGCATTCTGCCTTTTGGGAATCCATGCTTCCTTTCATGTCAGCCCTATGTGAACATGTTCCACTCCAGACCACACTCCTCGAGCAATGTAGAATCAACATCATACCACCCATCCCCATCCAGTTTCTCTACTCAGACCCTCATTGCCTGGGCCATGTAGACCTCATTCTGTATCCCTGTCCCATTGTGTAGCTGGCTCTGCAGCCACCAATATAGACACGTAGACAGTCCTATAACCCATGCCCTGCATAGACCCTCCTTTTCATCTGACTTAATGTCTCTGATAAGCCCCTTAGGTAGATTTCCTTACATTCCTTGGGGGCCCTTGGCCCGCAGTTTTCAGGCCTGATCACCCTGAGCTGTGCCTATCTCTGTCCAACTATGTCTTCCCCTCCAAGAATAAGTACTCTCAGAGGGCAGGGCCTGCGTGCAACTCCTCTCTGGGTTCTCAGAATACTGATGACTAAACTACGCTGTTTTGATTCCTTAGGAATTTTTTTCTCCTACAGAGTTAATGTACTCTAATGTGGCCTCTCTCCTCATCACAACATAAACAACTTCCTACCCTCGAACCACTTTTTAAGAGGTGGGTTTTTTTTTCTTTTGAGGAGTTTTTAAGTTCACAGCAAAATTGAGCAGAAAGTAAGAGTTCCCATAGTCCCCCCGCCCTCCCACAGTCTCCCCCACTACCAGCATCCCACACCAGAGTGGTTCATTTGTTACACTGGCTGAATCTACACTGACACAGTATCGTTTACATTAGGATTCACATTTAAATGTTTTCTCCTTGCAGCAAGTTAGCAACTTTTATCAAACCACAGGTGTGTTCTTTGTGTTCTTGGGTGTTGGACCTTAGAAGGATTAAACTAGATAATGCATGTAATACTACATAATGTTTACCTGTGCCTTGCACAGAGTAGTCACACAAAAAGTATTTGTTGATAGAATTAATATGTGTGCACTACCTGCCAAGAGACTCAGGCGCTAGGAGGCAGAGCTGAGCTTCTCGGAAGGTCCCGCCTCTGCCCCTTTGCCCCTGCCCTTATCTGCTCCCCGCCTCCAGTGCCTCATTCCCACTCCGCTTTCCTGGGCCGTGGTGAAGCAATTTCCGCCCTAAGAAGGGTGCGGCTTCTGTCCCCTTCCGCTCTCGCGAGTACTGCTAGTCGAGGAAGGGCAGGTGGTGGCCACATTTCTTCGCTGCCCTTCCCCTGCGCTCCCGGTCACAGTTCCGCCCTTACTAGCCCCACTTCCGGCCAGATAAGACACTTCCACCCGGAAAAGGGGTCGTCCCGCTGGTGGCGCCAGAAGTAGCCAGGTCTCTTTATTTCCTGCCCACCCATAACTTCCGCCAGGAGATACGGTCTCCGCCGCTGTTTGTTCCATCCACGATCAACGCAAACGAAGCTAGATTCCCTCCAACTCAAGACGAGAGCTCCTCTCTCACGCTGCAGGAGAAGGAAGGGCGGGGAGGAAACAAGCCTCCGCTCTCACGCCACACCCTCCCACGTTCGCGGAGGAGAAGCCACATTTGCCCTGAGAGAGGCGCGGCCGCTTTTTTCTAACCCCGCTCTCGCGAGTTCTCGGAACTCTCGCGATAACCAACGCCCGACTTGTGCGCCCGGGAAACCCCGTTGCTCCCTTTTCCGTGGCTGGCAGCTTGGAGGCCGCACGGTAAGGAGAGTGCTCCGGTCCGAACCGGGTGCGGGGTGTCGGGGCCCGATTCCCGAGCCCGGAGCGTGTGCCTGGGAGCTCCGGGGTACCCGCGCGGGGCCGCCCCGCCTCCTGGAGTCGCGGCCACGTGCGAGCTGCAGGCCCGGGCATGTCTGGTCCGCGCGCTCCGGGAACCGAGGCTGGGCCTGGTGGGCAGCGGGGAGTGCGAGGGACCCCAGAATCAGGGGTTGGGGTCATAGAGCGTCTTCACAAACGGGGGCAGGCAGTGTTCGTGCGACCCGGAGGGACCGTGGGCGTCGGTGAGTTCTCTAGGACCCACAGGCGCAGGGGCCTTTAAAGCCGGGAATTGAAGTAGGGCTTTCGGAAGTAAGGAGAGTGCGGCGGTTTAGATCGCGTTGGGGCTGGCCCCCGACCCTTGTCAGTCGTCTTCATCAATCCTGTGTTCACATGCTCGACCTTTCCCGCAGATGCCTGGAGTTACTGTAAAGGACGTGAACCAGCAGGAGTTCGTCAGAGCTTTGGCAGCCTTCCTCAAAAAGTGAGTGTGGGGACTGGGGTCCGAGTGGGTGGAGGCTGTCGCCTTTGCCTGATCCCTCAGCGCCCGCAGGCTTTCAGTCTGGGGAGGCTTGTTGGAGGTCTCTGTGGGGTCTATCCTTTCTACATGAGCCCTGAATTGTGTTTGAGTTTTAGTCTCTTTGTATTTTGGGACACATTGGGCTCTTCTTGATCTGCAGTTGTGTTGAGGGGAGGGAACTGGGATGGAGTTTGTGGAGACTCCTGAATTGTGTCTTTCTCACTGTCTTGGTCCCAGGTCCGGGAAGCTGAAAGTCCCTGAATGGGTGGACACTGTCAAGCTGGCCAAGCATAAAGAGCTCGCTCCCTACGATGAGAATTGGTTCTACACACGAGCTGGTGAGGAACTGGGGCCTTTGGCTGGGGCGTGGGGGGCCGGGTGTCCCCTTTGTGAGCTCTTACTTGCCCCCAGAAATAACGAGAGAAATCTTTGACTCTGTCACTGCATGTTTTGTGTGACATTCAATAATTTTGTATTCTGAATCTGTTTCTTTATTTGTAAGAGATTCACGTGAGGACCTGTGCTTTCCTCTGGGCCTTGTGGGAGACCCAGGGACAAATGAGTAGCGTGTTCACGTTTTGCCTGGAGGCGGTTTGTTTTAGAGAGAGGCATTGTCCTTCGAATGTCTGTGGGTCTGTTTTGTTGTTCAGATCATCACACTAGACTGCCATGTTAAATGAGTTGTTGGTAACTAAGGAGTTGGGGATCTGACCAGGTCACTCATTGCTCTAAATCTTCTTGGCAAGCCTCAAGTGCCCTGGAGAAAACCTTATGGTCACCCTGTACCGGTCCCTTTTCTTATCTTCTTATTAATCCTTTAGTAATGACTTTGAAGGACTGATTTTAAGTGTAGCCCCTGACTGCATAGTGCTACTGCTAGTATTGCCTCATCTGTCTTTAATGTTTCAAATTTCTCCAGTCACCCCCATGGAGGCTTACCTTGGGAGTAGGGGATGGGGTTCAAGGCTGGATTGTGCCAAGGTGGCCGCCTCTGCACAGGGCCTTCACTAAAGGCTCTCGGTCTCTCCCGTCTTCATCCGTCCTCTGTGAAGTGGGGGCTCTGTCCTGACCAGAGCTTGTCTGTAGGTGGGAAGCAGAGTTTAGACAAAACTCCAGAATGACCTTGAGAAGAGTTGGCCTTGGTATAAGGTGCCCAGCACCTCAGAGCAGAAGTATTTTGTAGGTTGGTGGGCCAATCTTTCAGGCCCTAGACTGGGCATAGGGGCCAGCATGCTCAGACACAGCCTCTGACCCGTGAGGACTAAGAGATCAAATCTGTGAGATGAGTGGGGTGGGTAGCATATCTGTCTACTCACTTGTATGTTTTTATAAAGAAAAATGGGTCTGGTGAAGGGGAGCTGACTTGACCTCCCTGGGCACACAGTCAGTGGTGACGGGGCCTGGACGAGACCACCACTACCCCTGCCATCCACCTATCTTGGAAAGCAAGGCATGTCTGGTCCTGACTGCTCTTTGGTGATGCCCCAAGAGCCGATAGGTCAAGCAAGGCAACTTTGGATCTAAGATGAGGAGAAAGAATCTAATAGCTTTTCCCATTTGATCAGGTGAATATGCATATTTTATATAACCTGTACCTAACAAAAACTTCCCAAGTAGGACTGGTGGTTGCCGATTTGCAGTTGATGTCAGGGAGGTTAGCATGCTTGGGGTCTGCCAGCTCCTGATGCCACAGTCTACCCGACTCTTGTCATCGCTTGGAGGTGGGGGCAGCTCTGTCCCCTTGGCAGCATTTTGTACTTTATTTTTCTAGGTGGGGAGAGGTTAAGGGGAAATGGGGAAAGGACTCTGGGGAACGCACACCGAGTTGAGCCTGCTGGTCATCTTGACAGTTGCCGTGGCCCCTTTCTGCCCACTGCAGCTTCCCCAACACATCACGCTGGGTGTGCGTCCTCTGCCTGCCCTGCGGCTCTCCCTTTGGATTTCCAACGCTCGCTTTTGACTTCAGTTCCCCTGCTGCCCTAGTGGCACAGGGTAAGGGTCCTAGACCAGGGTGTGTTGTGTGTGCGTTGTTGGGGCACAACCCTGACCGTTTGTTTAAAATCATGACAGGCAAGAGTTGCAGTTGCCACCGGCTACATGGTCTACTGTCTGACCCTTTACAGGAAAAGTCTGCCAACCTCTATTGGAGTCTAGAGTGCTCCCACTTAGATTGGTCAGTCCATACTCTGGACAAGTGGAGTCATAGGAGATAGTCATTTACCCAGGAGGAAAATGAGATACAGACCGGTGAAGACCCTGGGAGGGTGTGGCAGGCTGGCTCCAAAACCGCAGTCTGCCATATTTGCTTTTCCTCCTCTGGATCATGGGAGCTTGGCCTGTTTTGCCCCCTCAGGGGTTTGGGTCTAAAGCACAGTGGGATAGCGACCTGTCCTGGGAGGCTGAGCTCTGGCAGTGAAGGCAACAGGGCAGTGGGGGTCAAATTCTGGGGACATGTAAGAGCACGGTGTGGACAGCTGTTGACCTCAGGTATAGGGGATACAGAGAACAGGGGTAGATGGCAGGGCCTTCCTGAGGGTGGTCCGCAAGAGGTGCAGATCTGTAGGGGTGGCCACTCACCAGGCGGTGGTGTAGGGGGCAGTGTCTGTGAGGGGTGAGGTGTAGAGCTAGAAAGAGCCTGTTTCAGGAGAGTGGGGGGAGTGCTCTAAGGGGAGGGGCAGTGTCAAGGGGAGACCACTAAAGGGCTTTGAAAGGGAGTGGTGCAGTGTGGCCCTGGACAGCCTTCTTGACCTCAGTTCTCAGAAGGGCCTGCTTGGTGGGGAGGTAAGAATAAGAATACAGTGTGTGTCGCGGTGGGTGAGCAGCTGTTGGATTGGGGCGCCTGAGCGCTTGTGTGTGTGTGTGTGTGTGTGCGCGCGCGCGCCATGCTGCTCAGCTTGCAAGATCTTAGTTCCCCAACCAGGGATTGAACCTGGGCCCCTGCAGTGAGAGGGTAGAGTCCTAACCACTGGACCACCGGGGAATTCTCCTGCATCAGATAATTTTATGCGTCATTAAGAAAGATGTGAAACTCCCCCTGGGAGAAACTAAGGTTGAGCTTTATTGGAGTTTGTTCTTTGCCAGTCACTGCTCAGGGTTGAAGTACGTTGTCCCCCTTAGTACCGTGGCGCAGACCACTTGAAGGGGGTGGACTCTGTCACAGCTGACAGGGAGCAATGTTGGGGTTCAAACCCCATCTACCAGACAGCTCGCCCCTTTCCGTGCTGAGATTGGGCTGAGCGCTAGTCCTGGTTCAGCAAGATTCATTTCTAGTGTGCGGCCTCTTCTGGGTGTTCGTGAAATTAGGAGTGTTCATCTTTCCCCCTTCGTGAGGCTCTTACGCCTTCCACAGCCCAAGTGGGAGAGCAGATCTCCACCTAGAGCCAGGGCATGACCAGACAGGTGCAGGAGGAATGGCGGTAGCCATTGGGCATTTGCACTGGTCTTAAAGGCGCGTTTTCCATGAGGTCACTCCTGGCAGTAAGATTGGGGGGGGTGGCTTGTAACAGGTGACTCTCTTGATCCTGGCAGTGGGTGGGCTGCTTGGTGCCTGGAAGAGGGTCAGAGCCCCGATCTAGGGGGTGGGGTGAGGACAAAAAGAACCAAGGAGAGTGGTTTTAAAGTGAGCAGAGGCCAAAGGCAGTGGTATCAGGGAGGGGCTGCTCAGCAGTTTGTGCTGCGCTGTTGGCCCCTGAAGCCTGTGGCTGTATCCGGAGATGGTCTTAGAGGGCAGGAGAGAGGCTGAGAACCAGTTGTGTGCAGGAACTGCTCTGGGAGGGGCAGCTGGAGGGAAGGAGGAGCCTACCTCACCTGGTCAGCTCCACCTGCCCCTCCCCCCCAGCTCATGACACTGGAGGGTCATGGAGATGGCCCAGTGCCCCGTGACTCTTGGCAGCAAGTCATTGTTGAAGGAATGAATCCTTGACTCCCCCGTTCATCTTCAGGACTAAGGGGAATCTAACGTGCTGGTCTCTGGGGTGACCTGGAATCCCTACCTTTGAGCTTTCAGCCAGGCAGGGCTGTGTGATGGCCAGCATCTGGGCCCCAGTTCTTCAAACCTCAGTGGCCCCCTGAGGTAGAAAAGCAGAACCGTCTGGAGGGGCTGTCCCTACAGAGCTATGTGGCATGAGAGTACTCCAGGAGTACTCTCTGGAGTTTAACCTTTTCCACGAAGGAAAGTAGCACCTGATGCATTCATGGAGTCTTCACAGTAGCGCTCAATGAGGTACTGTTCGTCCTGGTTCTCAGGTGAGGGTAGGTGACTTGCCAAGGCCACAGTATCGGGCGGGCTCCTAAGGCCATGTTACTGCCTCAGAGAGAGTGTGAAAAGCAGATGGCATAGGGCCTGGCAGGCAAGTGTTCCAGTTGAACAGAAGAGGATTTCCAAGGAGGCTGGCCGGGGTGGGTGAGGGACCTGCCCAAGCCAGTCGAGGGACCAGAATCCCAGTCCGCAGAGCTGGGTGACGCACCTTCCAGGTTGGGAACGTCCACTGCATAGGATGTCAGCCCTGCTACCACTGTTACCCAAGCGCTCCAGGGCTGGGTGTGGGAGGATCAGTAGGTCTCTTCTCCAGCTCTGCTGCCCTTCAGAGCTCCCAGGCAGATGGAGGGGGACAGTCACGGCTTAAACATTTGCTAGGCTCTCCCCCAGAACCTCAGGTCCACTTCGCAGCACAGCTGGGCACTAACTGCTAAGCAAGTCCCGGGGCGCGGGTTGCCTGCCTGGTCATGTGGCCACGGCGGTCCCTCCACTGCCTGTGCACGCCAGTCTCCCGCACTGGTTGGGGGAGGGGGGGGTCAGCTACTGGGCTTGGTGTCTCACGTTCTCAGTTTCCCTGACTGTAAAACGGTGGGGTGAGAATCTGCTGCCGCACACAGCTACACTTTTGACCTTGAGCAAGGCCCTTTCCCAAGGCTGCCTCAGCTGTGGAGAAGCGTCTTCCCTGTCTGAGAAGGGTTCTCAAGTCTCCCTTGCCTCCCACCCAGCTTCCACAGCACGGCACCTGTACCTCCGGGGCGGCGCTGGGGTTGGTTCCATGACCAAGATCTATGGGGGGCGTCAGAGAAATGGTGTCATGCCCAGCCACTTCAGCAGAGGCTCCAAGAGCGTGGCCCGTCGGGTTCTCCAAGCCCTGGAGGGGCTGAAAATGGTGGAAAAGGACCAAGATGGGTAAGCAGGGGAGGGGAAGCTGGGGGTATGGAGGAGCCTTGGAGCCAGATCCCCTATAATGAAGTTATCAAGGACTGTCCCCCTCCGCCCACGCAGTGAGGTGCCAGGTCTGTCCTGCACAGTCTGCACCTGCCCCCCAGGCAGGCAGGGGATTCTTCAGAAAAGCGAACAGCGCGGGGCCTCGCCCCGACCCCTCTGGCTAACTACTGCAGGCTCCAGGCAGGTAATTTAGCGACTGTCCGCTTTCATTAGCCTGCTCGTTAGCTTTTCCCAATTGATTTTTCGGGGCTTTTGATCTAATGCTTGCACCAACGACACCCCGTCAGCTCCCGGGGGAGCTCCCACCCCAGCCTCCAGCTTGTTGGAATGCAGCCGACTGGGGACCTCAGTGGGACTTGGCTGGTGCCATGTGGCCCTGTGGCCAGGTGCCTTCTTGGAAAGCCTGGCTCGTGTCCAGGGGAGGCCTGGCAGGGATCGGGGACGCTGGTGGGAGCCTGCACTCACCTGGGGCCAAATGACCCTTCTCTCCCACAGGGGCCGCAAACTAACACCTCAGGGACAGAGAGATCTGGACAGAATCGCTGGACAGGTGAGGGCTGGGTCCCTCAGTCACCGCCTGGGTGTTTCTGGAGCCTGGGTTTTGTCAGCTCGGTGTTTCCTCCCCTGGAGGGCACAGCCCAGGGGAGGAGGGTGCAGGAGAAAGAGCGTTTCTGACAGACTTCCTGTGGGGGCTGGTTGAAAATGCAGGTGCCTGGGTGAAGGGAGGCCCAGGGTGCAGCTCGCTGGGCTTGCTTCTCCTGCAGGGCACGCGACTCCCTCTTCCCGGGTCAGCCTTCTGATTCTGACTGTAGTGTTTCTTCTTAGTCTTCATGCTTACTGAGTATTAGGGTGCCTCAGAACACAGGTCTCCGTCCAGATGCTGACGGACTATAGACACCCTGGGCCAGAGTCCCTGTCTGTAGAGAGATCTGCTTTTGCCTACCTCGGAGGGTGGTGGTGAGGAGTCAGTGAGCTACGGCAACAGAAGCCCCCAGGGCCTGGCATGAACCCGTTGTTGTTTTTCCTATTGACTCAGGCCTCCTAGGAGTCTTAGACTGTCGAGTCACTTGAGTGTCAGAAGAGAATGGAGGTGTCAGCCCTCTGGGGATTGGGGGTGGCCTGGAACGAGTAGGTGGCTCTTCCGGGGCAGAGCAGGGCCTGGCACACAGTGTGGAGTGATGGGCAGATGTTGGAAACACACGACAACGCTCTCTGTCCTTGAGAGTCCCAGTTTTATCCTTCTGTAAAATGGGGAGGTACCCAAGATTGTGAAGATCGGATGAGATGAATACACGTAAACCACAAATCAGGGTGCCTGGCGTCCGTCCCATGGCTGCTGGGGAGCTGCTGTGAAGTGCTTGAACACAGACCCCACAACTGATCTTAACTATTGTCTGTCTTTTCCCACAGGTGGCAGCTGCCAACAAGAAGCATTAGAACAAATGATGCTGGGTTAATAAATTGCCTCATTCGTAATCCTGCTCTGGGTCTCTTGATTGGAGGGTGGCCGGGCAAGAGGAAGGAGCACTGCACTGCACTTCCCTTCCATTGCGAAGGAGAGGGGCCGGGGCCTTCCTGCATGGCTGTGGTGCTCAACAGCCTCGGAAACCTGAGGCCTGGCCTTGCAGGCTCACACGGTTCTGCCCCAAGTGGGCGAGAGGCTGGTGCAAGACCCGGGGGCCCTCGCTCCTCTCCCACACCTTGGCTTTGTGGTTCTCAGAAAAAGAAACTGAAAGTTCAAGCAGTGGCCCCACGTGGAGCCTTGGACCCTGCTGGAACAAAACAGGAGGGCCCTGGGGCTCAGGTGCTGCTTCTCTGGAAGAAAGTGGACAAGGACAGCCGTCACTCGGGGTGGTCCTTTGTGTGCCTCCAGCCCAAGGTGACCTGCCTAGTATGCACGTCCTTTTCCTGACCTACACGGGAGCCTTCGCTTTGGGGATCTCTGGCCTGGGCCCTGCTGTAAGATGGAGCTAGCTGTACCTGCCCCAAGAAATGGGATGCAGTGCTGAAGCTGCAGTAGGGACCCGGCTGGCAGGGGGCTGCTACTTCCGTCCCAGAGGGAGGGGCATGGCCCCTGCATAGAGGCCAAGTTCCCAGGGCCCTGGTGGGGTCGCACCCCCCCACCCCCGCCCCAGCACAGTTCTGCATGGTGATTGGCTCTTTGCACTAATGGGACGGGAGCTCCACCTGTGATGGTCTTCTGGTCCAGGTGGGAGATACAAAAGGCTTCCAGTAGGCAGGTGCTAAGCCTTGGAAGGGTCCCCTTACCACCCCATGAGACCTGGCCCACCTCCCAGTTGGGGAAAACTAAGATGCTGAGCCTGAGCTGGCTAGGCCAAGACCCCTGAGGTCCCCCCATCCCAAGTTACTCCTCAGATCAAACCCATTTCCTTCCAGTGCCAAGCCTGGCTTTGAACTCCAAATGACGGGTTCAAATTCCAACGCTGCCCAAAATTCTGTGCGACCTTGAGCAACTTACCCTCAGCTTTCTGCTCCTGCCTGTAAAGCTGCTTACTCCTACCTGAGGGATTCGGGGAGATGCCGTGTGTTGCTGAAAGCAGCACACCTGATGGACCAAGATGTTCAAAATGGAAAGAACATCAAACCAGAGTCCCCTACACCCAGTGGGGAATGAAGGTGTCATTTTCCGCCAGCCTGGAAGTTGTCAGGGCTGGAAGATCAGATCTGAATAAACGAGTAGAGCCTACCACGTGCAAGGTGCTTTATAAATGTATCACTTAATACTCTGTGAAGTAGGTGCCAAAAAGCGCAGTTTGGAGATGGGGAAGATAAGTCACAGGTTGGGTAATTTGCCTGATGTCCCACAGCCAGGAGGTGGCAAAGCCAGCATTTGGACCTGGGCTCTAGCCACTACAGGGCACTGTCCCTTAGAAGTGGGGAAAATAAGGCCCAAAGGGTTACACTCCTGGGCATGACCTTGAGCCAGTCACTCCTTGTTTGGGGCCTAAGTTTCCTCTTTTGCTGATTGAGGATGAAGATATTTCCCAGAATCGTCCTGGGAATGCAATGCCAAGCGTCCGGTTTGCTCACAGTGCCAGATACCAGGGTGCCGGGTAAGCGGGAGGTGGAGGTGCCCAGACAGGCCAGCGAGCCTGAGAGGGCCTGCAATGCGGCGGCTGCACCCCTCCAGCCACTGGGGGTCAGCCGAGGGCCTGGAAACTGGCTCAGCCAGGAAGGATGCTGAAGGAGGTGAATTCCTAAGGGCTGCAGCGTCTGGATCCAGACTTCTTCCTACATGGGGGTTATAGGAAGAACTTCAGTACAGAGGGGCTAATGACCTGCTGTACAGAGAGGGACCCAACAGAACACCTGGGTCCCTGGAGGGAAGGAGGGAAGGCCCGAGGGCCAGAGAAGAGGAACTGTGTCCTAGGAACTGTCCTAAGCACACTGTGATATTCTTACAGCCTCACAAGTAGGGAGGTTATGCCCAGATCACAGGAGGAGAAACTGAGGCTCAGATGACCAGAGCTGAGATTCAAACCCAGGAGGTGTGAACTCTTGAGGCCCATGTTCTTCTGTGTGGGTGACAGTTGCACCTTTTTTTTAAATTACAAAATACTTCAAGCATGCAAAACAGTATATATACATAATAGTGTAAAAAAGACCCATGGGACTTCCCTGGCGGCGCAGTGGTTAAGAATCCACCTGCCAATGCAGGGGACACGGGTTCGAGCCCTGGTCCGGGAAGATCCCACGTGCCGAGGAGCAACTAAGCCCATGCACCACAACTACTGAGCCTGCGCTCTAGAGCCCGCAAGCCACAACTACTGAAGCCCGCGTGCCTAGAGCCCGTGCTCCGCAACAAGAGAAGCCACCGCAATGAGAAGCCCGTGCGCCACAACGAAGAGTAGCCCCTGCTCGCCGCAACTAGAGAAAGCCCGTGCGCAGCAACGAAGATCCTGTGCAGCCAAAAATAAATAAATAAATAAATAAATAAATAAATAAATAAATAAATAAATAAATAAATAAGACCCATGAACCCACCACCCAGCTTAAAAAGTAAAACGACATAAAACTAAGACAAAGCCCTCTGCGTATCCTTCCCAGTCGCAACCTCCTTGCTTCCCCAAGAGGTAAGCCCTCTCAGGAGTGGGGTATCACTCCCCTGCGTGCATTTACACCTTTACTGTAGACACATGTGTCCCTAACAGCACATGCTGTTGTTTTGCCTTTTGAAAACAAGTCAGCCGGATCCTGTCATAGTACATTTCTTCTCATTTTCTTGTTGTTTCTGAGATGCAGCCATGTTGACAAGCAAAGCTCGGCCTCTTCTCCTGCTGTGTGCTACTCCATTGACTGACTATACCTCAATTTATGCATCCCTTCTCCTGTAAATGGACTTTTCGTCTGTTTCCCAGTTTTTGCTACCAAAAATCTCCCTGCCATGAATTTTTTCATGGTGTCTCCTTGTGTGTGTGTGTGTGTGTGTGTGTGTGTGTGTGTGTGTGCGCGCGCACGCATGTATGAGATGGTCCCCTAACTGCTCACAAACATCTAAACAACCTCATGTCATTCCCCCCCCCCCACCCCTCAGGCCTCATTTTCCTCCCACTTGACCTACAATAATGCTCAAAGGAAGCCGGTCACACATAAGTGACTTGGAATCCCTGCTCCACCACCAGACTGTATAAACTGGGCAAGTAACAGTGATGGTGTTCCCTCTCTGTGATGGCCTCAGTTTCCTCCCCTGCAAAATGGGGGGTGGCCTACCTTGCCCACTTGTGGAGAGGCTGAAATGAAAGAACACCAGGAAAGAGCCCTTCGTGGCCCTTTGGGTGTCGGGAACATCAACTTATGTCACAACATCAGGGAGATATTTTTATCCTCATCTCTTGAATTAAAAATGCCAAATCTTGGAAAGGGAAGCCACCACCTAGTCACGGAGCTGGTGGGCCTGCCTCATTTATTCCCCATGAGCATTAATAGTAACTAACATTTACTGAGCACCTACTACGTGCCAGGCCCTGTGTTCAGTGCTGTGCATGCACAACCTCTTTAAATCCTCTTTTCCAACCCCAAGAAGGGAGGACACGGAGGCTCAGAGAGGGGACAAGTTTTGCCCAAGGCCAGTGAGGGGCAAAGACCAGGCTCGGAACCACCCCCCGTCCCCTGACCACCTGTGCGCAGCAGGCACCCCAAACTCCGGCTCCCTCGGGCTTCCTTTCCAGTGACGAACCAGGCCTTAAACCAACCTCTTCCCCCTACCCAAGCAGCCTCCTCTCGGGGGAGTTGTGGCGGCCACAGGTGCAGGGAGCAGTTCCTCTCCACTCATGGCCTGAAGCCTCCTGGCAGGGGCTGCCCCCAGCCTGACAACCAAAGGACCCAGCAGTGGGGCCAGTGGAGCCCATCTCCGCAGGGCTGGGCAGGAAGTGGGGCGGGGTTTGGGGCTCGGCCGAGGTGGGATCTGGTATCCCAGGGCTGCTGCAACCCATACAAAACAACCCACTGGGAGAAGATGCCTGGGGGTCCCCGAGCCCTCCGAACCCCGCGTGCCTCCACCTTTCTCCTCTTGATCTTCGCTGCTGGCCTGGGTACGTGGTCAACAGGCAGGTGCTGGGGGGAGGTGGGGGAGGGATTGGGAGACTGTTGAGAGGGCCCAGGCAGTGGGGACGGGAGAGGAGCTGGCAGGAGGGGGGCTAGAAAAGACCCCGTAGAAACTGCATCTGCTTGACTGTCCCAGGCAGGCCAACGGGAGGCTGGAGGGGGGCTCAGCGAAGTTGAAGGAGCATCCCCCGGTGGGGGGAGGCAGGGCGAGAGACACCTTCCGCACCCCCTCGTCCCCCCAGATCAAAATAAGGAACTAAGGTTGCCCTTGACTGAGCTCCAGAGCTGGGGGCAGGGAGGGGACTGTGGGTAGTAATCAGCTTCAGGGGAGAAAAAACTTTCTCCTTCTCTGCCTGGAATCCCGGTCACCATCCCCTGCATAGGGAAGCCCTTCTCAGTGCTGGGGGGGGGGGGGGCCGGTGACCTTCCCCCTTCCCCTCCCACGCAATGCCAGCTGGCAGGGCTGTGAACCACCCCGTTTGAGCGAGGAGTTGAGAGAGGTGGCCAGTCACCCCAAATTTCCACTGGGAGCTGAGTTTGGAGTCCGTGACCCTCAGGTTGCTGCCTCTTCCGCCACCTCTCTCCTCCTCCCGCCACAGACAGCCATGTGGACTGGCCCAGGGGCAGCGTCGGGGGGGCGCGGGGGGGATAGTGGCACAAGAACTGGGGCTTCCCCAGCCTGGGCCACCCAGCCCCCTCCCGCCAACCACGTAGCTGAGGCCCTCCCCTAACGCCCAGCCCAGCCCAAACGCTGAACTCACCCCGGCCCCCAGCTTGACACACACAAAGTTACGCAAACGGAGAACGAGGGGCGGGCCCAGGGTCACAGGGCAGGACAGGCTCACAAACTGGCAGGAAGGGGCCCAGGGCCAGGAGGCCAGGGTTCGAACCCCTGAGCCACTCCTGCTGCCCTGGGCCTCAGCTGTCACACTTGTAAAATGGGATAATGAGAGAACCGACTTCTAAGGGTTCTGGGACAGTTATACACAATATATAAAGCGCCAGGTATGGGGCCAGGCTGGGGCTGGGGTGAGAAAATAATCTAGGAAGGCCTGCAGGAGGAGGTGATGCCCAAACTGATTCTAGAAGGAGCTGCCTGGCCAGGGGCCCTGCTAGCACGAGGGACCCAACTATCCAAGTGCCAGTGAGCTCCGTGGGGCCGAAGCTCGGAGCAGGTATGGAGAGGGTAGCAGGAGGTGGCTCTGGAGAGGCGAGTGGGGACCCCCAGCAGTGTGTCACTCACACTCTTCTGCACACACCCCCGCCACACACACATGCACACACACAGCCAGGAGCGCTGGAGCGGCAGGGGCCGGGCTGGGCCTGTGTCTCCATTCACGGTCCCTCACGCATTCGCCTCTCCGCAGGCCCGAGGTGCCAGGCCCTGTGGGTGGACTGGGGCCCACCATCGGTGACGGTGAGCATCGGGGACAAGGTCCGCCTCCTGTGCAGGCACAATGGCAGCAACCCCAACGTCACGTGGTGGCGCATCCTCCAAGGCAACTCCACGTGGCCCCCTATGATGGAGCTCTCAAGCCCGGGCCCCGAGGGCGAGCTGATCATCCAGCAGGTGAACAAGAGCCACAGGGGCATGTACAGGTGCCAAGTCAAGGAAGGCCAGAAGATCCAGCGCTCCTGTGGGACCTACCTCCGCGTGCGTGGTGAGTGCACATCACTCCACAGCTGGGGCCACTGGCTTCCTCACCTGTGACGGGGGGGATGGAGCCAGTGCCTGCAGCTCCTGCATCTCGGGCATCCTCACTCCCCGGCTCACGGCACAGCGGCTGATTGATTTTCTCACCTGCAAGGTGGGGACTTCAGTGGTCTTGGGCCTCGATGGGGGCGTGGCCAGGAGGCGAGGGGAGGACTTGAGGGGCTGGGCTCTGAGCAGCGCTCCCTCCTCGCAGAGCCACTCCCCAGGCCCTTCCTGGACATGGGGGAGGGCACCAAGAACAACATCATCACAGCCGAGGGCATCATCCTGCTGATCTGCGCCGTGGTGCCTGGGACGCTGCTGCTCTTCAGGGTGAGCCACGCCGGGGACCAGCGGCCCCCTGAGTCCGAGGGTCCCGCCTAAAACTTGACAGAATGGCAGCACCCACCTCACAGGGGCTGTGAGGGGGTCAGGAATTTAATATAATGAAAGCATTTCACATGGCGCTGGGCCCGGAGGGGCGTCCTGGCTCAGTCTCCCCTCAGGGCTGTCCTCACGTTCCCCGCCCCCCCACAGAGATGTTCAACTCTCCCCCTCTACCCAGGAGTGCCGCAGCCTCCAGATGTAGCCGAGGCCAGGGAAGATGGGGGCTGGTGTCCTCCCAGAGTCTCTGGCCTGCACCAGTCTCTCTTTAGGCCGCGGGGCAACTACAGCCATTTACTATTATTGCTGTTGTTATTCGTGGAGAAGAGCAGGCAGTGGCGACAGCCAAAAGGACACTGGCTTGGACCCAGAGAGACCTGCCACTTACAGGATATGTGGCTCTGGGCATGTCCCTTACCCTTTCTGGTAAAGCACCTCCTGGCCTCCGTGAGGGTCTGAAAACACATTCTCTCCCCCCATTCACGGAGGCTCCCAATCCCCCAACAGAAACGGTGGCAGAACATGAAATTCGGGGCAGATGTCCAGGATGACTATGAAGATGAAAATCTTTATGAGGTCAGTGGAAGGCGGGGGCAGGTGCGGGGCAGGTGCGTGTCTGTGGGGTGGGCGGGGCTCTTACGGGGCCCCTCCCTGAGGTTGGCCGGGAGCAGGGACCCAGGCGTCAGGGCCCTGAGGCTCACCACCCCGTTTCCACCCCAGGGCCTGAACCTCGATGACTGCTCCATGTACGAGGACATCTCCCGGGGCCTCCAGGGCACCTACCAGGATGTGGGCAGCCTCCACATCGGAGACGTTCAGCTGGAGAAGCCGTGACCCAGCCGGGCTGCCCCACCAGCTGTGCACCCAAACCGTGTCTCACCCCACTTCCTTGGAACCCGCTCTCTTTTCACAATCTTTCCTGGGAGTATCCTGACTCAACTTCCCCTTTGGGAGTGTCTACTCTTCTTCCCTCTAGACCGTCCTCATCCCCTCCCCACACCCTAACTCAATCCTCCCCTTACTGCCTTTCCCAGGCTCCCCTCCCATCCAGCGGGTAATGAGCCCTTAGTCGCTGCTTCTAGGGGAGCTGATTGTAGCAGCCTCATTAGTGTCACCTCCCCCCCTCCCTGCTCTGTCATGGCCACTTAGTGATAATAAATCCTTCCCAACTGCAGACCTTCGCAGGAGTCACAGATCTCATGGGGACCACTCCCCCTCCTCCTCTGGGACCCAGAAGTCCAGGACCTCAGCCCCCTCCTCCCCCAGCTCCTGACCACTCCCCACACCTGGGACCAGGTAGCCAGTCTTGGCTGTCCCCTGAAAGAACCAGGAAGTGTCTTGGGAAGGGCCCCAACCCAGGCCATGTGCCTGAGCAGAGGGGGACACAGAGGGGACCCAGATAACCATATTCACTTATGCATATTTAAGTCCCAAAGACACAGTAGACTGTCTGGTGAGACTGGTACCAAATTCTGACCATGGCCACACCTGTTCTCTGGGAGTGGCCTTGTAGAAGTGGGATTTGGAGACTCTGTGGCCCTAAACTGGGGATGGTGGGGAAATCCAGAGGCGGTTGACAGAGAGGGACAGAGATACAGAGTTTCTGAGCTAGAGAGGGGAGGGAAATCGAGACAAAGATAATGATGGAGAGACAGAGCAAGTGAATTGAAAGACACTGAGGAGAAAGGGTATCAGAGAGAGACAGAGAGACAGCAGGAAGAGATAGGAAGGAAAGAAGGGTCCATAGAAAAATGGACATCGAGAGGCTGACCCCTAAGACTCTAGGGAAAGCAACAGTTGGGGAAATGACTGATGGCGATGCAGAAAGATCCAGACCCAGAGATGGGGAGAGAAGGCTCTGGGGGAGAAAGTGACAAAGAGTTGAAAAGACAACGGGGAGAAGCAGGGGCCCGTTAGCGGGAGGGAAAGACCTCAACGGAAAAAGAGAGACAGACACAAAGAGAGGAACACGGACAGAAACACACAGAGGCAAAAAAAAAAAAAAAAGAGAGGAAGACCAAGAGACACACAGAGACGGAAAGCAGAGGCGACTGCTGCGCAGACTGAGGCGGACGCAGGGCCCCCAGCCTCGCCAGGCAGGTGATGGCCGACGCCAGACATATATGAGAAAGGTGGAACCCGCGCCCTGCGGACGGGCAGACGGACGAAGCCGGCAGCGGTCGGGCGGGTCCCGGGCGGAGCGGGGAAAAGAGAGGCGGGGCTGGCGGCGAGAAGGGGAAGGAGGCGGAGGTGCCGGGCGGGCCCGGGGCGCGGGCAGGAAGCGGGGAGGGGCGGCGGGGCGGGGGCCTCCGGAAAAACGCCCCAACTTCCTGCCCCGCCAGAGCCAGGAAGCGGGAGCCGGGACACCGGGCCCGGGATCGCCGAGCCCGACCTCGGGCGCCCCGCCGGTCACCTCCCCGCGCGGATACCAGGTACACCATCCCTGGCCCCGCCCGGCCTCTCTTCCCTCGGCTGCTAGGGGAAGTGGGGAGGAGGAGGGAGGGGGCTGGGCGCTGCCGGCAGTGGAGCGGCCTCCTCCCGGCCCCGCTGAGCCAGCAGGCGCCCCTCCCTGGGCCTCAGTTTTTCCATCTGTCAAAGGGGACAAAGAGAGGAGAACTAATACTTGCTCAGTGCCCAGTAGGTGAGATGAGGGCTGCGAGCCGGGGGTCAAGGCTTCCCAACTGTCTGGCGGAGGACGGATGATCACTCCCATTGCACAGGTGGGGAAACTGAGGCCCAGGGAGTAAAACCGACTCGTCCCAGGTCACATACATCGTGAGACCGAGTGGAGGTGGGATTTGAACTCGCAGGTGCTTTCAGCTAAGCGCCGTCCTCCAATCCCGCATGCTTTAGAGCCACCCAAAACGAAAAACGACAATAACAGGGTCATAGGCCGCTGTGAAGCTGAAAGTTGCAGAACGCGTTTGAAAGCATTTTTTGGAAAGGTCTTTTTCTGGGTCATGAGTTATACCCTGGGAGATGGGTTGCAGGGGAACAGAACTGGAGATCTTTTCCCATTGTACAGATGGGAAGACTGAGGCCCAGGGAGAGTTAATTACTTTTTCCAGGTTCCACTGCATGTCAGATGGGAAGGTATGCTCAAACCCAGGATTTTTGCTTTGCGGCCCCAGCGGGAAGTGTGAGGCGGGGTGGGAGGCAGTGCAGGGAGAATTAATGTACGAGCGTTGGGAATTCAAACGGTCCCAAGTTAGGGCGGAAAAATAGGGTGAGGATCGCAGTCTGGGGGCTGAGGGCCGGGGCGACTCGGTGTTCTCGGATTGAGCACTGGTCTGGGGGCTGGAACCATCCCCAACTCTGGCCTGGGGGCGGGGGGCAGGGGGCAGGGGGCGGGGTCCAGGGGGCAGGGGGCGGGGTCCAGGAGAGTGACGGGGGCAGTCGAGATACGGAAACGCCAGCCCTCCAAGGTAGGCCAGAGCGGCCCTATCTGGCCAGCGTGGCTCAGTGGAGAGCTAGAGCGGCCGGCAGGAGGAGTAGAGTCTCTTGGGCTGGAGCCTGACAGGAGCGGGCTAGAGCGGCTGGCGGGAGGAGTGGAGCTGGAAGCAAAGGTGGACTCTGGGGTGGCTAGAGCGACTCGGAGGCGGGGGTGGGGGAGCCCGGAGCCGGCGCGCGGAGGCTTCGGTTCTGGCAGCTGCGGTGCTTCTCCTCCGACCCGGAGCAGGTGAGGGACGCGGCCCCCGGCGGGCGTCACACCCTGACTCCACACGTCCTCCCCAGCATCCCTGACCATGCACACTGCCACGTTCCCTGTAGGATTTGGGGCGGTGTACACCCGCCACGTCCTGCACATGATTTGGGGCTCGTGTAGACCCGCCACCCTCCATGTAAATTACAAGGTCCTACAGACCCTCCAGGTTCCTGCTGCCCCCCCCCCCCCCATGGAGGTCCGGCTCCTTACAGATGTGGGGTTTCCATAGATCAATAGCATCCGCTAGAATCCGGGGCCCTGTAGATCCTGGGTCTCGGGGACCACCACACTCCCCTATAGAATTCTGGTCCCCTTTTAAGTCTCCAGAGATCCCGTAAACTGGCTTCTTTCCCTTAAGGACTTATGATCCTGTGTTATCCAAGGATCATTGTAGACCCACCATATGTCAGATAGAATCTGGGTCCTTATGCATTCCAAGGGCTCACCTTGACTACTCTGTATTTTAGGTTCTTTAAGGCTCCTAGAGGTTCTTGGAGACCAGGCTCATGCACTCAATATCTTATAGACTCTGAGCCCTGCATAGAACCCAGGCACCCATGTAGTCCTCACACATGCCCGCTTTGCTCTAGGACCCCATCCATAAAGATCTTCTGAACCTGCCCTCATCTCCACAGCCCCATGCACATAGCACCCCCTCTGCTGGACCCCAGGGCTTGTCAGCTGCCTTTAGATCCATCTGACCGCTTCAACCCATCATTCTCTAGCCTTTGTGGGACGACGCCGCACCTTCTAAGCAACCACCCCCCTCCCCAATCCTCTCTGAGCCCCAGGCCTCTGTGGGGCAGCTGAGTCCAATCTGCACTCCTGCCCAGGCCACAGTGCCCACATACCCCTGACTCCCAGACACCATAGGGAAACCTGATGTGTCTCAGCTTTGGTTCAGATTTCAGTTTCCTAAGGTCGCGGTGGGGATTCCCCATGCTCCAAAGCCGTACATTCTGGGAGTTAAATGCATAAATTCTGGAGCCAGACTGCCTGGGTCGGAATCCTGGCTCTGCCTCTTATGAGCTGTGCTGCACTTTCCTCCTCTGTAAAATGGGGATAATAAGAAGAAGACTGATTTCACAGGGTCACTGAGAGGACTGAGCTAATATCTATCAAGCAGTAATACTGTTCCTGGCACGTATTTAATGGCATTTAGTGTACATTAAGTGTTAACTATTATTTCCTATCATTGTGATGAGGAATAAAAGAGATAATACACATCAAGTGCATGTTCCAGGGCCTGCCTGGCATGTAAACATTTGCTCAGATAATGTGTGTGTCCTCACCTTTGCCCTTTTGGAATCTTCCCTGCCTCTGTCAAACTTTTCCACCCCTGAGTGGGATGAGCAGGGACCCTCCATGTCCATGGTCATGCTTTCCAGCCCAGAGGTTGCAGCTGATGGCCCGGTGAAGGTTTTCTTTCTCTTTCTTTCTTTCTTTCTTTTTTTTTTAATATTTATTTATTTGGCTGTGCCAGGTCTTAGTTGCGGCATGCGGGATCTAGTTCCCTGACCAGGGATCGAACCCAGGCCCCCTGCATTGGGAGCACGGAGTCTTAACCGCTGGACCACCAGGGAAGTCCCCGGTGAAGGTTTTCTATCTCGGATGGGAGTAATAATAGATGGGGTGCTTGTGGTTTTGAGGGTTCAGTGATTTACTCTGTGAGAAGCACTTAGAGCAGTGCCTAGCACACTGTAAGTGTGGTGTAAGTTCAGCTCTCATAATAAATTACTATTATTTTTCTGTCTTGTTTTGCAAATTTATTTATGTGAACATTTAACAATGCTCAGATCTTAAGTCACCCAAGCTTGGATGTTGAACAAATACACTTTATGGAAAAGAATAAAAATGAGGCCTGCTTGGGTGAACCCATAGGATGGCATTTGGACACTCCAGAAAGCATCATTGTTTAATTATCATAATCAAAATCCAGGCTGCCATTTATTGAGTGCTAGGGAGGAGGCCTGTGGAAGAGGGAGAAGGGTGGGTCTCCAGCGACTAGGGTTATAAATAGCTTTGGGCTGTGGGGAGAACCCCCCCGCACGGGTCCACCCCACCCCTGTTTCCACAGCGCCTTCCCACCTGACACGGGCTCGAGTGGCATTAGTCAGACTAATTAAGGACACAGAAGATGTCAGTGGGAAGACGCGGGGAGAAGTGGAGATTCTAAGGGAGACAAGATGGGAGAGACAGCGAGAGATGGGAGAGAGAGAGATGAGAGACAGCACATGAGACAGTGACGCAGACAGGTGCGGGGACAGTGGCTGCAGGAACCAGATGTGGGGAGACAGGCAGAGACTGAGGGGGAAGACGGAGCAAGAGAAGCAGGGGTGGGACCTAGCGGAGGGGAGGCGGGGACAGTGGGAAAATGAGACAGGTCTGAAGGAAAGGCGAGAGAAAATGAAGAAACGGGGAGAGGAGAGTCAAAGGCATGAGGCAGATTCAATGAGAGGCGGCTGGGGAGAGGCGAGCCGGCAGACACACAGACAGACCGGACAGGTGGACATAGGGTGAGAGAGATAGACACCCCTTGGGATGGGCTCTCTGAGGACCATCCCTTGTTTTCTGGGATGGAAGCCGGAAAGATGCCAGGTCCCTGAGGGGAAGAAGTGGGGCCGAGGACTCTTGGTCCTGAGGGAGGAGGGTTCAGAGTTTGGTTTTCTCGTGTGGAGAGAGTTGGGGGTTGGGGGATTTGCCATTGTGATTTCCTGTCACAGGAAGCAGGGCTGGTGGGTTCAGAGGCAGCATCCTGCCCCAAGCCTGTCACAGGTCAGAGCAGAGCCCCCGTGCCCCAGTTATCTCCCTCCCGGCTCCCCTTCAGCCTTTCCACCTCTGCTGGCCCACAGGCCCTGCCTCCTTAGGACCCAGCCCCAGCCCCTCCTCCATCGGGGACCCGAAATCGCAGGCTCTCCCGGCCACAGCTCTCTCACGGACCCGGGCTCCTGGCCTCCAGCTTCCCCCCCGCCCCGACCCCACAAGGCTCCCTGTCCTTGGGCTCCCTGCCCTGGCTGGCCTCTGAAGGGCTCTTTGTCGCCACACAGAGGCCCCATTGAGCTGTGGAGGCCGGGATGGGGGCGGAGGCTGTTTACTCACCTTGGCACCTGGGCCAGGAATCTGTGAGTAACCGCCCTGGGCCGCCCCCTCCCACCCCTCTAACCGCGGCCCCTCCTCTTCCCCCAGCCCTGCAGAGCCCATGGAGGCCGAAGACGTCGCCCGAGGGGCGGTGAGTGGAGAGAGCGGAGAGAGCCGAGGGGTGAGGGGACTGGGGGGCTGTGAGGTGGGGAGCTCTGTGGGCTGAAGCCATCCCTCCCCTTCCACAGGCCCCAGGGCCCCCCCGGCCCGGCCTGGTGCCCATCAGCATCATCGGGGCTGAGGACGAGGATTTTGAGAATGAGCTGAAGACGGTGAGAGGGAGGTGGGGTGGGAGAGCTTCTGTCCCAGGCCCCCTGGGGCCCCAGCTCTCAAGTCCCGTCCTCAGTGTCCCCTCTCCCACCTTAGGTCCTGTTCTCTGTCTTCAGGTGCTGTCACTCGGCCTCCTCTCACTGCCCATCTCTCTTTCTTTAATCTTCCTGGTACCTCCTTCCTCATCCCCTCACCCCATCCTCAGTGCCCCCCCCATTACAGCACAGACTCTCACCCTGTTTAACCCCAGTTTTTATCGCTGCCCCCGCCCTCTAATTACAGCACAGATCCTCATTCCATCTCTCCTGATTTCTGTCCTCTTCACCCACCACTGTAACATTAAATCTCATACATTCTCCCCAACCCCTGACTTGCCACCATCACAGCAGAGACACCATCAGCACCCCACCTGCCAGCTTGGATCCATCGGGAAGTGCCAGGGAAGAGGGAGGGTCAAGCCCCAAGCCCCTCCTCTGCTCCCCACTGTCTCACTCCCATCCCCGCCCCCAGAACCCCGAGGAGCAAAACAACCAGTTCCAGAGCCTGGATCAGGTGAAGCGGCGCCCGGCCCACCTCATGGCCCTCCTGCAGCACGTGGCCATGCAGTTCGAGCCAGGACCCCTGGTGAGGGCGGGGCGGGGCAGGCGAGGGGCGGGGCGGGGCAGGCGAGGGGCGGGGCGGGGCGGGGTTGGGGCTGGGACCAGCCACAGTGCTCAGTGCGTTAGACCAGCGAGGATGAGCCAGGTGGGATCCAGAGCGCACAGCTTGAGAGCCAGGAAGCCCACCACGGGAAGCAGACAAGGTTGCAGGTGCCCCGTGTAAATTTCTGAGCAGTGGGCGCAGCCCGGGAGAGTAGGCGCGGCCGAGCCTCGCAGAGCAGCGGAGAATCCCGCAGCCTGGCGGAAACCATGCCCACGGCAGCATCACCCGTCAGTGACAGCGCCTTTTCCCAGACTCTGGAAATCAAATTCTCTGCATGTGCCACCAATGAGTCCTTCAGAGCTGGTGGTTGGGAGAAAACCGTTAGCCTCCTCGGGTCTAGGCGGCACAGTAGGCTCTGGTCCAGAAACAAGGAAACTGCTAAAAGCAGCCCACGAGGCAGAGGGAATGTAACGGATGACCCGGAAAACTTGTTATCGGGCAGAAAATACCCGGGAGGTGTGCATGCAGAGCCATGCCTTCTGGGAGACACCTGCAGAGTCTAGAGAACCCAGCAGGTGACTTAGGGAGGAAGAAGGCACAACACTGGCTGGAGGGGGCTCTGTGGACCAGGGTCCTGTCCCAAGAAGACCCCGTGCAGCCCAGCGCAGGCTGGGAGCTGGGCTTAGCCTAGGGCACTGCTCTGTACTGGAAATGCGTGGTAGATGCCTCCAGAAAACAAGGAGACTGATGGAAGTGGCAGGGAGGGAGGCCTGGGGGGTGCAGAGAGAAGAGTGTATCGACTGACACCAAAGCTTCAAAAACTGGCAGGCAATCAGGAAATTGCCAGAAAAGTGGCTGCCCCCTCCCCTGGTGCATGGAGGCTCTGGCCCTCTGGACAAGGGAGGCCCCCTGCTGAGCCTGAGGGTTTCTAGAACTTGAACTCCTGGAATTTAGCCCAGGGATTGTGCTGACTGCCGTGTCCCTTTACAGATGTGGAAACTGAGGCCTGGCCAGGGGTTCGGCTGAGGTGACCCAGATGGCCTTCGGCATTGAGATTTGTCCTCATGCTGTTTCCTCACCTCCTTGGCTGGGGGAGTGGCCAGGAGATAGTCGTGGTCCCTTGGGCTGCTTCCTGTTGGCCTCTGATGGAGTTTTGCTTTATGGGGGCGTGGGGAGGGGGCAGGCATAGATTACTGGGGCGAGTCCTTAGCACACTGAGACCATGTCCCTTACCTGATGAGAGTCCCCCAGGAGCCAGGACAAGTTGGAGGCCCCACAGCATTGCCAGTGTCACCCAGCATAGGGCTGCCACGTAGGTGACCTCAAGGAGTGCTTGATGAGTGAGTGAGTGAGTGCCACTTGTCCTCCTGTTTATGTGCCCAGTGCCGCCGTGTACTAGGCCCTGTCTGGGACACAGATGAATCAGAACGTCCCCCCTGCCACACACACACACACACACACACACGCGCGCACACACACGCCCTCAAGTAACTCACGGTATTGCTAGGCAATGGGGAGCAGTAGAGACAGGCTGCCTGAGATCCAGTCCCAACTTTGTCACTTACTAGCTGTTTTCTCATCTGTAAAATGGGATAACGATCATCCTCCCCATGACTGAACAGGGTAATGCGGCTAAAGAGTTTGCACAGCGTCAGGTACACACCGAGCCCGCTTACTGTAGCTGGGGGTGGCGGTACTAGCAGCAGCAGCAGAGAGAAGACAGACCAAAGAACCACTTCACAGGAGAGAAAATTAACGAAAGCCGTGGTGGCCTGGGGAGGCAGGCGGGGGCCTGGTACGGGGATGGGGGACATCAGGGAGCACTTCACAGAGGGTTTGCGCCCTGAGCCGTTCCAAGGGGCAGTGCGGTTTGGGTGGGGTGGGAGGAGGATGGGTCACACTTTGTTTCCCCCAGCTCTGCTGCCTGCACGCGGACATGCTGGGCTCACTGGGCCCCAAGGAGGCCAAGAAGGCCTTCGGCGACTTCTGCCACAGCTTCCTGGATAAGTGTGCGGTGAGAGACACCTTCGAGGGGGCCCATCCCCCGTCCCCTTCACTCTGGACAGCCAGCCTGCTCCTCCCAACCTCCAACCTGCTGAGGGCAACGTGAAGGGCGGCCTGGTCTGGGGAGACCCTGTGCCAGCCTGGCCCTCCCTCCACTGCTCCCTCCCCTCAGAGCATCGTACCCACTGGTACTTGGGCTGCCATCCCATTGATCCCAACACTGCCCCCTTCACTGCCGAGTCCTCCCCTCCCTCCCGTCCCTGCCCCTTCACTGCCGAGTCCTCCCCTCCGTCCCGTCGCTCACTGCCCCTTCACTGCTGAGTCCTCCCCTTCACTCCATTCTCTCCCCTGAGCAGATTCTGCGGGTGTCGGTCCCTCCCACCGTGGCCTTTGAACTTGGTAAGGAGAGGAGAGGGGATTTGGGGATGAGGAAGAGTTCTCTAGCAGGGACCAGGAGCCCCCCGGGAGGGAGGCCGCACTCTCATGCTCCCAGGACGGGATTGTTCTTCCTTCTTCATGGCCACCACAGCCCAAGGAAGCATAGCTGTCAGAGTCGAAGGGTGGGAGGGGAGTCACAGCCCAGGGAACTGGCCCCTGTCCCTGCAGACCGCACGCGGCCCGATCTCCTCTCCGAGGATGTCCAGCGGCAGTTCGTGCAGGAGGTGGTGCAGACCCAGCAGGCAGCCGTCAGCCGGCAGCTGGAGGACTTCCGCTCCAAGAAGCTCATGGGCATGACGCCCTGGGAGCAGGAGCTGATCCAGCTGGGGGCCTGGGTTGGGCGGGACCGCGCCAGCTATGAGGCCCGGGAGCGGCACCTGGCCGAGCGGCAGCTGACCCACCTGGAGGAGATGCAGTGAGTGGGACCAGCCCCTCCGCAGCCCAGAGGGCGCCCTCTGCTGCCCCGTTCCTTCCGTTCCCAGGCTCCCTCTGCAGCTTCAGCGTTTATTTCCCAGCGTTTGGGTTCCTCCCCTGACTTCTGGGGTCCAGCCCTGGCATTTTAGTCCATCTGGTTTTGCATCTTCCCTTCCCAGCTTTGGGGTCCCTCCTAGTTTCCGGGTCTTGTCCACGGTCTTGCATTCAGGCCTGGGCTTTGGGTCCTGTCCTTGCAACTCTCACGACCCCGGGTGAGAGTCTGTCCTTCCCAGATGCGTCAGCAGCAGCACCCCCCGCCCCGTCTGCCCCTCCTCTCTCCCTGTCCCAGCTTTGAAGGGGACAGCAACCTGGACAGTTGTGCTGGGTGGTCAGGGACCCCAGGCTTAGCAAATTTGTCACAAACTTCGTTCTTCTTCTTACAGACACACCATCTCTAACGATGAGGAAAAGAGGTGATGGAAGCAGAGAGGCCGGCGGGGAGTTTGGTTTCCTGGGCCCGAGGGAGGAGGGCCTGCCTGCCTAGGGGCCTGGGCGTTGAGCAACATCTCTGGCTCCATCCTCTAAAACCCTCTCTCTCCCCCCTTTGCTCAGATACTCAGCAGGAAGTGGTCATGGGGCTGGTGTGGGAAGCGAGCGGAGGGGAAGCTGTGAGGGTAGCAGGGCACCTGCGTCCGTGGGAGTGCGCGTGGCAGTGCGTGTGTCTGTGCGCCCTCACCGTCCCCTCCCCGCAGTGCTGCCGTGGTCAGCGCCATCACCCTGTACATGCGCCACCTCGGGGTGCGGACCAAGAGTGGGGACAAGAAGTCGGGGAGGAATTTCTTCCGGAAAAAGGTGCTTCCCTGAGCGCCCAAACCCGGCCCTTACCTCCCCAGAGACCCCCCCGGGGGGCCTCGAGACTCTGCACCGCTGGGGTCTGATCCCTCTTTGTCGGCATCGGCACAGAAATGCCCAGCCCCCTCCTCCCCCCCACCTTCCACAGGTGATGGGGAACCGGCGGTCAGAAGAGCCGACCAAGACCAAGAAAGGACTGAGCAGCTTCCTGGATGCCGCCCGCTGGAACCGGGGAGAGCCCCAGGGTGAGGTGCCCAGCCTCGGCCCCGCCCCAACTTCCCCGTGCTGCCCCCACCTCATGGTCCCATCTCTCGTTTCAGCCCCAGACTTTCGACACCTCAAAGCTGAGGCTGATGGTAATAGTCCTGAAGCTAGAGCATCCATCCTGGGGACCTGAGAGAGGAGGGCAGGGGCCCTACTAGGTCTGAGGGAGGAGGGGCGAGGGGCTGGGACTCCTGGCTCTGAGGGTGGAGGAGGGGTCTCCTGGGTGATGGGGAGGATGGGGCAGAGCCAGCATCTTGGATCCCCAGGCCTTTGTGGATTAGAGTTGCTGGACTCTCATATTCCCCTTTGTCCTTCAATGCCTCCCCAGGTGAGAAGCCAGGCCTTACAGAACGTAAGGGAGGTCTGGGGGTGCCCTCCCGGGACCGGAATGTCGGACCCCCTGGGCAGGACACCCCCGGAGTTCCTCTGCACCCTCTGTCTGGGGACAGCCCTGACCGGGAACCAGGTGAGAGTTTCCCGGGCCCTGCAGCAAAACGGCCCCTTGGTTCTCTGCCCTCCCTGCTCCTGGTCACCAGGGTTATTGGTAACCAACCGCTTCTCTCGGTTTACCCTTTCCACGGCTTTCTTCGCAAGCTCGTACCTCTATTCTGGTGACAGGTTTCCCCACCTCCCTGGACTACGTTTCCCATCAGCCCCCACGGCTTCATTTCCCAGAACCCTCTCTGAGTACATTACCAATCAGCGCCCCCTTAGATGGTGAGCCCGGCTGCTCCGTGAACTTAAGGTCTCACACTCCTTGGGTGGCCCTCAGCCCTCTGGATCTCAGACTAATACTTGGCCAGGCCTGGGTTCAGATCCTGGTTGTGTGCTTGACTTGTGTTAGATCTTGGAAGTCACTCCCCGCTCTGAATCTCAGTCCCCTCACCTCTAAACGGGTACCTTCTCTTCCCACAAGTCCCAGTTGAGCGTCGGGAGAATGCATGGATGTGGAGGCATCCAGTCTCCTCCCCGAGTGCGAGGCTGGCACCCTAGTTTTGCAGCATCTTCACCCACTGAGCCCCACCTGCCCATGGCCCTGTTCTCAGAGGTCTTTCCATCTGTCCGTCTCCCACTGAAGTATAGAGCAGCCACTTGGTGTCGGCCAGGCACTGGATGGCTTTAGAGGCACGGAGGCCCCCAGGGTGTGGGTCTCACCGTGGCAGGGACCTTCCAGCCAGCCTTGCTTTCCCCACCCCCATTATCCCCACAGGTGTTGATGCCCTCCCCGAGCTGGGGGACCCGCCCCCGCAGGGCCCGGCCAGCCTGGAGCCTGCAGCGCCCCTGGAGAGCACAGAGGAGGGTGCTGACACGGAGAGGTGCCCAGGGCCGGGTGCAGGGGAGGTGCCGGGCGCAGGACCGGGCTGATCCAGTGCAGGGAGGGTGTGTGTTGGGGATCGCACTGCCACTTGCACCTGCCTGTCCCTGAGCCAAGCCGTCTCCACTCTGCCCTGCTCCTCCCTCTTTCCGTCTTCTCCCTTTTTCTTCCGCTCTCTTTCCTCATCTCCCCTTTCCTTCCTTCTTCCTCCCTTTTTCCCTCTCTTCTTCCTCTCCTTCCTTTTTTCACTGATTTTCTCTCTCCCCCTCCTCCCTCTCTTTCTCTCCTTTCCTCCCCCTTCCTCTTCCTCTGCTTTCCCTCCCCTCAGCTCCTCCTGGCCCCTCTCCCTCTGCCCCCACCCTCTGCCCTGCACTTTTCCATCTCTTCCCCCTTCTCTTTTAAGTCTCCAGCCCAGCCGCCTTGCTCCTGCCTCCCAGTGCCCCTTCCCTCCATCCCCCAGCCCTCTGTGCTCTGTGCCTGGGGGCCCTGTCCCCCTCACAGTTGGGGGGCAGGCTCTGCCCCCTGCCTGTCCTTGTGCCGCTGCTTTGGGGACCCTTTGGCGGGTGGGGGAGGTGAGTTGGGTTCCATCTGTGTCCACCTCTGACCCTGTGCCCCTCTCTCCCCAGAAGGTGGAAGAGGTGGGTGCCTGGGCCCTGGGTGGGGGGAGGGCTAGCCCCTCCCCCATTTCTCCCAGCCCCTCCCCTCTCCCCATGGGCCACCCCCTCCCCTTCACCCCTGTGAGGGGTGGGTGGGCACGCCACCCTCAAGCCGAAGAGCTAAGTATTGAAATCCCCCTTCCCTCCCTCAACTCCTGCCTCTGTCCCCATCCCCCTGCCTCAGGGAAGGGAGGGGTCCGTTTTGTGCTCCATACTGGGTTCCCCTCCCCTCCTCCACCAATTTCAGTATCCCTTCTGGCCACCCCCCTCACTGCCCCAGCACCCCAAAGTCACACTGGGCCTTCTGACTCTCTCCTCTCTTCTGTTGCATGTTTGATCTCTGTCCTGGTCTCTCCCTGTCTCTCCCTGTCCTGGTCTCTCCCTGTCTCTCCCTGTCCTGGTCTCTCCCCATCTCTGTCCCTGTCTTGGTCTCTCCCTGTCTCTGTCCTGGTCTCTCCCCATCTGTCCCTGTCTATCTCTGTCCTGGTCTCTCCCCGTCTCTGTCCTGGTCTCTCCCCATCTGTCCCTGTCTATCTCTGTCCTGGTCTCTCCCCGTCTCTGTCCTGGTCTCTCCCCATCTGTCCCTGTCTATCTCTGTCCTGGTGTCTCCCCGTCTCTGTCCCTGTCTTGGTCTCTCCTTATCTCTGTCCTGGCCTCTGCCTGACTCTGTCCTTGGCCTCGGGGTCCAGGCTGTCGGGGCGTCTGGGGCGCTCGGAGAGCCTGCGGGTGAGTGACCGCCGCCGGCCTTCCCGGGGCAGCCTCGGGGCTAAGGGCCGGGGTGGGGGCCGCTCCCGGAGCGACGTGGACATGGACCCCAGCTCCGCCACGGCCGTGCTTGGCCCTGCCCGACGAGCCACGTACGTCACTCCTCCCCCCCCCATCCACTGAGGCAGCCTGGAGAGTCAGGGAGGCCGGGGTGGGGGGTCTTTGCCAGAATCACCAAGAACTGGGTATCAGATGCTGAGGTCACTGAGGGCCTCCAGTGGTCACAGGAGAGGGGTAAGAGGCTTCTTTCCAGATCTGGGGGCTGGTCTGCAGCCCTAGGGGATGGGGTTGGACACTATAAAGGGTTGAAGGCTGCTCTCTGGGATGCCCCGCGCTGGGGCCCTAATGAGGCCTCTGTCCCACAGCCCCGAGCCTGGAGATGAGGGGGAGCCGGGCCGGTCGGGACTAGAGCTGGAGCCAGAAGAGCCCCCCGGCTGGCGGGAGCTCGTCCCCCCGGGCACCCTGCACAGCCTTCCCAAGAGCCAGGTGAAGCGGCAGGAGGTCATCAACGGTGAGTGCCGCCCCCTCCAACCCACTGCGGCCGAGGACACAACCAAGCTCCAGCAGAGTCAGACAGGCGCAGGGAGATGACCATCTCGGTGTTACTTACACCGGGCAGAGCTTGCAGGCAGCCCGCTTCTGACGGAGCACCGTTTGTTGAGTAAATTGTGGAATATTCCATGGAACGGGAATGCGGCCATTGTTGAAGTGACATTTCCAAAGAATTTTTTGTAGTGCAGGACAGTGTTGATGTTAGGAGCCAGAAACGGTCTATAAAATTGTATTTCTAGCCTAAGCCTTCGTTTCCTTATTTGGGAAATGTGGGCAGTGATCGTTCCTACCTCAAAAGACTGTCACGAAGATGAAGATGAGATGATTAGTGTGAAATGTTCAGCAGTGGTGGGCCCAGGGTAAGAACATTCGGATGCAACTGCTGTTATGACTGTGATCTTCAGCGCTCAGGGGAGAAAAAGATTCCCACCCAGAAAAGTTTGGGAAGATAATCAATACATTAGCAGTGCTTACTTCTGAGCAGATGATGGGAGTATCGTTTTTGTCTCGATTCTGTGCTGTGATTTCAACTCATTTGTGTGTTGAGAGGAGTTTGGCAAACGTACAGTACTTTTGGAAGCTCATTTGGAAGTTAAATTTACAGATTACTTAATAGCAAGAAGGGTTCTCATTCAGAATTTTTAGGGCAGTAGATAAATGCTTTCTGGGTCACAGATCCTTCTGAGGGTCTGATCAAAACATCAGCAGTGCTATCCGATAGAACTTTCTGGAATGATGGTAACATGCAATACCTGTGCTTTCCAACATGGTAACCACCCGCCATATAATGGCTGTTGAGTGCCTAAAGTGTGGTGAGTACAACTAAGAACTGAGCTTTGCATTGCATTTCATTTTAATCAAGCAGTATTTGAAGAGCTGTGTGTGGCTTGTGGCTACCACGTCGGACAGCATAGCGGTTTCTCTCACCAGAAAAATATACATACGTAACACACAAAATGGTACATTTAGTCTCCGGGGACTTTTGGGGCCCCTGGAACTTGGGCCATCAACCTGTGCAGAGAGGGGGGTCATTGTGCCAGAAACTGAGCCTGAGAAAACTTGCTGGACGGTTAGACATAAAACACAGCTGCAGGCTGTGTTAGACATAAAACACAGCTGCAGGCAGTGAGGAGACCAACTTGTCTCGGTTTGCCTAGGACTGTCCCAGTTTTAGCACTGAAAATCCCATGTGCCGGGAAAACCATGGTGCGGGGCAAACTGGGACCATTGGTCACCTTGGCTGGCTGCCCCAGCCAAAACAGAAAGGCGGTGGGGCTGAGGAATTCTCAGTGGCTATTTCAGGGGCAAGTGACTCCACCCCGAGAGAATCATCCCTGTCCCGTCCCCTCCTCCTCATTCCCCAGCCTGCCTCTGAGAGTGCCCCCCCATAGTTTGCACGCTCCCCAACCATGCCTCCTGCCCGGTGGCCCTGCAGAGCTGCTGGTGACAGAGGCGGCCCACGTGCGCATGCTCCGGGTGCTATATGACCTCTTCTACCAGCCCATGGCGGATGGGGGCTTCTTCTCCCTGGAGGAGCTACAGAACATCTTCCCCAGCCTGGACGAGCTCATCGAGGTGCATTGTGAGTGCAGGGCTGTGGCCCTACGTCCCACTGCCAGCTCCCTCCTTCGTTGCCTTGACGACAAACCATGGAGCCTGGTCTCACGGGCAGCCTCTGTTCCAGCTCTGGGGACGACCCCACCCCCAGAACCCCAGAGCTCACGTTCTAGGGACACATCATCAACAAGCACGTGGTGGGGAGTGAGGGAGGGACAGGCCCACCGGCCCCATGGATCAGACACACCCACCTGCAGCCTGACCCCCCCCACCAGCTCCCGACCAGCTCTGCATCCAGTCTCACGGGCCCTGACAGCAACCCCTTTCCTCTCTGCTCCCCGCAGCCCTGTTCCTTGATCGCCTGATGAAGCGGAGGCAGGACAGTGGCTACCTCATTGAGGAGATCGGAGATGTGCTGCTGGCCCAGGTGAGGGTGCCCAGCCTAGGGCCACCCCCTTCCCCTCACCCCGCCCCCGGCTCCTGGCTGGGGACCTGAAATCCAGGCCCCAGGAGACCAGGTCTCAAGCTTTCAACCCCTTCAAGACCCAGGGGTCTGGGCCCCTAACCTGTCCTCCTGTCTAGGCTGCCATCCCCACGTGAGGCCCCGCTCCCCCCAATCCCACCTGAGACACCCTCCCTGGCCTGAATCTTGCTGTAGTTTGATGGTACCGAGGGCTCCTGGTTCCAGAAAATCTCCTCCCGCTTCTGCAGCCGCCAGTCGTTTGCCTTAGAGCAGCTCAAAGCCAAACAGCGCAAGGAGCCTCGGTTCTGTGCCTTTGTGCAGGTGAGGCAGGGGTCTGGGCCCCAGGGTCCCAGGGGAGGGGGGCCGGCGTCCCGGTCCCCAAGGCCCGCCGCAGCAGAGCCGCCTCAGCACTGCCGCCCCCGCAGGAGGCCGAGAGCCGCCCCCGGTGCCGCCGCCTGCAGCTGAAGGACATGATCCCCACGGAGATGCAGCGTCTGACCAAGTACCCGCTGCTCCTGCAGAGCATCGGGCAGAACACAGGTAGCCGCAGGCGCTGCCCCATGCTGCTGGGCCTCCGCTCTCTTGTCTCTAACCTTGGCCTAGGGACTGGGAGCTTCCAGGGTTGGGGTTCACCGGGGCTGGTCTCCCTATTGCCTGCAGAAGAGCCTGCAGAACGGGAGAAAGTGGAGCTGGCGGCTGAGTGCTGCAGGGAAATTCTGCACCACGTCAACCAAGCTGTGCGCGACATGGAGGACCTGCTGGTGAGCCTGGGCAGGGCCCCGGGCCAGGGCAGTGGGGCGCGCGTGTGCGGGACCCCCGGCTTGACCCCCTTGGGGTCGCTGTGGGTCGGCCCCAACTCTTGGCTTGTCACAGTGACACTCCCTTCCCTTCCCTGCCCCAGCGGCTCAAGGATTATCAGCGGCGCCTGGATTTGTCCCACCTGCGGCAGAGCAGCGACCCCATGCTGAGCGAGTTCAAGGTGGCCCCGCCCCCGGCCCACCTGCCCTCCCCTCTCCTCCCCTCCGCCCCGCCCTGGGGATTCTCTGATAACACACCCAGGAAGCCAAGAGGGGCCCCTCAACCCTGACCCCCTGCTCATTCCCAGCGGGGCAGCCCCTCCGGACCCCATGGTCATCCGCGCCTTCCCCTGCCCCGCCCTCGCCTTCACTGACCATCACTCCCTCCTGCCTCCAGAACCTGGACATCACCAAGAAGAGGCTGGTCCATGAGGGCCCGCTGACGTGGCGGGTGACGAGGGACAAGGCTGTGGGTGAGCGCCAGGGCTGCGGGCGGGGGGCCGCGGGACGGGGCTGCCAAGCAAGGGTGCTGAGCATGGGCCTCGCCCCCCTGCAGAGGTCCACGTCCTGCTGCTGGACGACCTCCTGCTGCTGCTTCAGCGCCAGGATGAGCGGCTGCTGCTCAAGTCGCACAGCCGGACGCTGACGCCCACGCCCGACGGCAAGACCATGCTGCGGCCAGTGCTGCGGCTCACCTCCGCCATGACCCGGGAGGTGGCCACTGGTGAGGCCCCGGGCGCGGCTGTCCCCGAGGCAGGGGAGGAGCCCTCCACAGAGCCCGGCCCGCGTGTTCTGCCCAAGGCCGAGGCTGTGAGGGGGGCCCTGGGCTGGGCACGGCCGGGGCTCCAGGCCGGTTGTGGATTTCACTGAGCGAGATGGGGAACTGCCTCAGGTTTTTGCACAGATGAGCAGCCAGTTCTAACTGGTATTTTGAAAAGACGCCCTGGCTGCCTCTTGGGGGTTGTAGGCAGTAGGGGTGGGAGCTGGGAGCCCAGTGAGGGGCCATGGTGGGGGGAGTGGTTCCAGGGGTCTCATAGGTAGAGCCAGACTGGGGGCTTGTTTCCTGTTTAGGTGAGGGAGGGCTCCGGAGGGAGGCACCAGGGGCGGGGGGGGCGCGGTGAGTTGAGTCGTGGGAGCCACAAGGTGCCACCATGATGGGGGCCTTCCCCAGGTGCATGTTGGGATGGCCCTGGCTTTGAGCCTCACCTCTCCCTCCCCCTGCAGATCACAAAGCCTTCTATGTCATTTTTACCTGGGACCAGGAGGCCCAGATATACGAGCTTGTGGCCCAGACAGTGTCGGAGCGGAAGAAGTGAGCAGCTCTGGGTTCCAAGAGCGGGTGGAGGAGGAGGAGGCCCAGGGCCCAGGTTCTCTGGGGACGGGGTGAGTGGGAGATCCTGGCACAGGGTCTGGGGGCTCTGACTGCCCAGGGGCTGCCCTGTCTCCCCAGCTGGTGTGCCCTCATCACTGAGACCGCCGGATCCCTGAAGGTCCCTGCCCGTACCTCCCGACCCAAACACCGGCCCAGCCCCAGCAGGTGAGGGGGCCAAGGAGGCAAGTGGAGGGCAGGGGGCAGCTTCCCTGTGTGTCCCCATAACCTGAGCTCCAGCCTAGTCTCCACGTGCATGTGTGTGTCCGTGTGTATGTGTGTGTGTGTGTGTGCACGCGCGTGCCTGTGAAGGCATGTACACGCGTGCGCCGACCCCACCACGGTCCATCTGTCTCCTATCCAGGCCTCTCTGTCTTCCACCAGCCCGGTCTCTCTGTCTCCCTGTCTCCCAGCCTTGACCTCTGTCTCTGTCTCCGGACCTCCCTGCCTCCCCACCTCTAGTTCTCTGTCCCCCTGCCCCTGCTGCCCACCAGGGCCAGGGCGGCGGGGTCACCCAGCACTTGCTCCCCCCAGCACCCGTGAACCCCTGCTCAGCAGCTCTGAGAACGGCAACGGTGGCCGAGAGATGCCCCCGGCTGATGGTGAGCCTAGATAGAGGGGTGCCAAGTGGGGGTGGGGTGTCCACAGGAAGCCCAGCAGGATCTGAGTCCCCTGCCTGCTCCCCGACCCAGGCCGGATGGAGAGAATCTTCAGCGCCCTCCTGCCCTTCTGCAGACCAGGCCCTGAGGGCCAGCTCGCCGCCAAGGCCCTTCAGAAAGGTAGCTCAGCCCCACCCCCGCAGGGCTGCTGCCAGCCGGAACAGTGCTTTCCAACCTGCTGTATGGCCAGCCTCCAGAAACAAATGCACCAAATCCACCTCCTGCACGGCCCGACCCTGCACCACTGTCCTTGGTGGCCCCAAGCCCCTCTTTTGCAGCCCCGCCCCTTCCTTAACCTTCAGTTTAGCCTCTCCCTGGACCCATCTCCGTCCTCGGTGCCCTCCCGCCCCGCCCCCACCCTAGCCCCAGCCTCACCTCTGCACCCCCTTTTGCAGCCCCCAGCCCCTTCTGCGGGTCTGGCCAACCGGAAGCTCACTCCCACCCGCAGGCCCCTGGCCTCTGTCCCACCCCTCCCCTCCCACCCATCCCAGCCCGAGCCCTGCCTCTGACTTTGTCCCCTTGCCCCTGTCCAGTGCTGTCCCTGAAGCAGCTCCTGCTCCCCTCGGAGGAAGACAGCGGGGTGGGGCCGCCGCTCGAAGGCGATGGAGTCCCAGGGGGCGGCCCCCCAAGCCCAGCACAGCCCCAGGAAATTCGGGAGGAACTGCTCAGCCTGGAGGAGACCATTAAACAGCTGGAGGTGGTGGCCTTGGGGTGGGTGGGGAGGCGGGGGCTGACTCAGTGGAGGGACCCTTCTCATTGACGATCCCCCAACCAGGAGGTGGAGGAGGAGTTTTGCCGCCTGAGACTCCTCCTGTCTCCGCTCGGGGAGAACAGTGTCCCCCAGTCTGGCTGTACCTGAGGCCCCCTGCCCCAGGCAGGTGAGTGGGGGACTGGGGGAGCCAGGCACTGCCTGGGGAGGAGGGACCAGAGTGGCTCCCTCAGGCGTCCGCCGCTCCACAGCCCCATCCATCTCTCTCCCTCTGTCTCTGACTTTTGCATCTCCCCACTCTGCCTCCTGCCTCCCTCCATCTGTCCGTCTCTTGTCAGTTTCTGTTTCTCTGGCTCTTTTGTGCTCCTTCCCCACCCTCCCTTTCTCCCTGTCTGTTTCTCTCTCCATCTCTCTCCTCTTTCTCTCCATCTCTCTTCCCACCTCCATCTCCCTTCTTCTCCTCCATCTCCCCCTCCCCCCAGGCCTTTCCGCAAGAAGGAGAGGGCCACCCGCCACTGCACAGCGCAGCATCTCCAACCCCAAGGGCCTGAGGAGAGGGAGCCGGGCTGCCAGGGCCACGCCTAGGGGGGCCCAGCTGGGATCACTGCCCCCCAAACCTCCCACTGGCCTCGGCCTTCTCTCCCTTCTGCTTGGGGGACTCAGGGCTTCATTCCATGGGGGCACCATCTGGCCCCCATTCCTGGGCCATCTCAGTATTGCCCGGGGGGGGCCAGCCCCCACCCCCCACCCCCAAGTGCCTTTGCTCTGTTTTTATACCCTGAATTGGAGGTTTATTTTTTAATATATATTATCTAAGGAGAGGTCTGTGTTTGTGAGGGCGGGCAAGGGCCCGGGCGCGGTGTCTGGAACCCTCCACAACTGTCTGGCATCACTTCCTGCGTCTGTCCTACCCCGTCGCCTCTGCGCCTTTTGCCTTTCTCCAGTTGTTCATTCATTCGTCCCTGTGTCTTGACAGTGACTCCCCAGGCCCCTCCCAACACCCCTCCCAGCTCCCACCCCCGAGCCCCCTGGTCACCCACGACGACGCTGGGCGCCCTGCGTCTCACACTTCTTTCTGTTCTTTTATTTTTGTAGTAAACTCTCTGGAGGTCGCTGGTGGGGGTCATGGGGTGGGGGGGGCCCTCCTGGGTGGGGGCTGGGGGCGGGGTTATTGCTCTGAGCTCCCTGTCCCCAGGGGGCCTGTGATGGAGGCGGGGGCATCAGGACTGGGGCCGGCACAGGGGGAGACACGGCCGCACGAACACTCAGGTCACAGCACAGGGGCAGGTGGGCAGGGAAGGCTGGGCGCCGTATTGCACTTTGGGAGTGGGCCAGGCGGGGACCCCCTCAAACTGGAGCCTGGGGAGGAGGCTGGAGGCCATCGTGTCCCCTCCCCTCTCTGGAGGGGGAGGTGAGACCCCCAGTCTGGGGCTGGGGAAGAAGACTGGGGCAGCCGTGAGCCTGGGCCTGGGAGGGGCCGAAGGCTGGTCCCCGGCCTCAGGCAGGACATCGAGAGCAGACCAGACAACGGAAGAGGCTGTGCGAGTGGCCACCCTGGTCCCCGCCCTGGCAGAATCCATCACCCCGCACCGGCTCAGCTGCCGACCCCCCCTTTGCCCGCCTTGGCCTTGGGGGGCACGGGGAGGCCCTCGTCGCCCTCGCTGTCAGAGCTGCAGCCGCTGACGTCGGTAATCTCCAGCTCCGAGTCGCTGTCTTCCTTCCCCCCCAGCGCGGCCTCTGGGCCCCCAGCCCTCGGCAGTGCCAGGCGAGGGGCTGCTGCCAGGCCCGAGGGGCGCTCGGGGCCCAGGCCCTCCGCGGTGGCAGCCAGCAGGGGCGCAGCAGTGGGGCTTCCCCCTGCCCCTGCTGAGGGCAGGTGGCCCAGGGAACTGGCCAGAGGGTTGGGGTAGAAGTGGGGGGGGTAGAGAGGCGGGGGCAGCTTGGGGAAGGGGCCGGTGAGGTACGGGCTAAAGTTCCAGGGGTGCTCTGGGAAGGCGCGGCCGAAGGGACCCAGCAGGCCGGGGGGCTTGGAATAGCCAGTGGCACCTGGTGGGTGGGGGAACGGGGGTGGCGTTCAGGCTGGGCCATTCTGCCCCACTATCAGGGCTGGCTGCCGGGGCCTTAGTAAAGGGTGCCACCTCCCTGCCGTATTCCACCCGAGTCTCCCACTGTCCTCGCACGTGGGATCTCCCCACCCTCACGTGGCTTCCCCCCATCTCTACTTCCCCACCTGTCTCCCATTCATTTAGCGCCCCCAGAAAACCCTTCTCTCGGCCTGTCCCCCTCTCCAGCTTCCCTCCTCCCTGCCTCACCTCGCATCCTCCGACTTTTAAACACACGCACGCGCACGCACACCTACACACACACACACACACACCCTCGCCCGGAGCCTCCTTCCTGCATCCTGTCTCCTCCCCCATCTTTGCCCTCACACAGCCCTCCCCGGCACGCCTGGACCCCAGGCCCTTACCAGAGCCCAGCAACGGGAAAGGGCTGTCCAGACGCAGTTTGTCTGTCTCGGGGGTGAACAGGGGCGCCCGGGCCCCCGGCTCTCCCAGGCGTGGGGCAGAGAACAGGGTCTGCAGGGTCTGGAGAGGGAGGGGAGGGAGTGGGTGCCACTCAGACTGGTTGCCCCCTCCCCAGGGGGTTCATGGCACTAAGCACCTCACTCTGGGATCCCAGGATCCTGACTCACCTCGGGGGTGAGGGGAGGAGCATCTGGCCCAGGGGCTCCCCCGAAGGGACCAGGGGTCAGCAAGAGTGGAGCGCCCGTGGTGGCCGCTGCCACGTCCAACAGTGGGTAATTGACAAGCACGACTTTGCTGAAGTTGAACTTGTAGGTGAACCTCTTCCCTTTGGTCTTGTGGAGAATGCGCTTGTTGTAGTAGTAGCTGTGGACGGAAGGAGGATGCTGATGCTGGGGGCGGGACCCGGGGAGGTGAAGGCAGAGCCCCTAACACGTGCTCTGTGCCCGGCGCAGAGCACAACGACTTGGGGAAACTGAGGCTCGCAGAAATCCTTTGGCCAAGGTCACAGGGCAAGGAAGGGGTGAGGCAGGGGCTGGGATCCTGGCCTGTGTGGCTCCAAAGCCCAGGGCTCCGGTCCTTCCTTCGTGCCTTCCTTTCACGCACAAGTAGGTACTTACAGTAGCTACACGTGCAGAGCCCTGTGTGCTGGGATCCGACAGGATTCTGCCCCAGGAAGTTGAGGGAAAGCCCCCAGGGGGCAGGGGCCCAGAGGGACAGTGAGGGGAGAGGGGCGAGGTGGGAGTGGGAGTCCCGGCCCCCAGCCCCTCCTCACCGCAGGGCCCGGCTCAGCTTGTCATAATTCATGTGGGGCTTGCACTTTCGGATGCCCCAGAGCCGAGCCACCTCATCGGGGTCCTTGATGACGAATTCCCCGTAGTCCCCCTGCCAGGCGATGACACCCTGGTACTCCTCCTTCTGCAGCAGCTCCAGGATAAAGTGCCACAGCTGGATCTGCCTCGAGCCGGGGGACGACTCCGGCTTGTAGGCCCAATCCGGGAAGGCAAACCCTGGGGACAGGAGGCAGGGGTGCGGCCCCGGGTCAGGGTGCCAAGTCCGGGGCTCTGGGTCCTCCTTGGATTCAGGAGCCAGGAGGCATCCAGCCCTCCCCTGACTCCCGGTCTCTGATGAGCAGCCACCCAGCCTCAGGCATGTTTAGGGACCCGATTCCCGCTCTTCACGCCCCAATTGGTGTCTAGTCCCCAAACTGTCCAAATAGAGGGAGAGAACTCGTCCAGGGACACTGGGTTGGCAGTTCCAGCCTGATCCCCTACCTTTGCACAACTTGGGCAGAGGGTGGGAGGGAGGGACCAGTTTCCTGCATTCTTGACTGTAGGGATGAACTGGGAGGGGCTTGCAGGGAAGGGCACGCCCTCCACAGCATTCTCCCCGAAGCCCCCCAGGCTGGCCCTGCCCCCGGAGGGCTCTGGTCTGAGAGACCCTGATTCCTGCTGTCCCCCCTCCCTGTCTCCTGTCCATCTCTCCCTGAACTTCCCTCCCCCCACCGCCCCAGCTGACCTCACCCTGGCACGTCCAGGCTGGGCCTGTGTACATGTGTGTCTCTGCACCTGTCCATGAATTTATACCTTTCACGTCCCTGTGTCCCCTCCCTGCATCCATGCTACATTGGTCTGAGAGCAGTGAGTGTCTGCAGATGCCCACAGCACACAGCCTATCTCACAGACGTCCACTCACCCTCGAGGGACCCCCAGCTGTACCACGGGACACAGATGCACCAGAGTGCCACACTCCTGCTGGGACATGACACACCACACACCATGTGCCGCCAAGGCGGACACTCCGGATACGGAGCATTGCACACCCATCCCAGCACACGCAACAGCACGTCTCGGGCCCCTCAGCACTGGGATCCACTAACAGCACGACTGTGATGAGAGACACGCAGGACCCCAAAGGGCCAAATGAAACACTGTGGTGGAGACAGTGAGTGCAGCATCAAGACGCATGTGTCAACCTGACAGGCACACCCTGGGTGACACCATGACAGTAGAACAGCCTCCCAACCCCCAGCCCCACAGGCACCCAAGTCTTAACACCCACAGCTCAGCGCTGTGTGTCTCACGCTCAGGTGGGCGTCCTGCACCCCATGTCCAGACACCCAGATGCTAGGTGGAGACAGGAGGGGCTTGCCCACCCCTAAATCTCACCTCCCATCCACAAGGCCTCAGGCCCTGCGTCCTGCTTCTCCTATGCCATATCCTCTGTCCCCTTCCCCCTCCTCAGAGACCCCAGAACCAGGCATGAAAACAGGAGGCAGAATTAGCCTATAAGAAGCTGAGAACCGTGCAAGAAAGGGAAGGAGGTTGGTGAGGGAGGGCACTCTGAGCTGGCAGACCATTTGTATCCACTTGCTGTGTGGCCCTGGGCAGTTCCTTGCCCTCTCTGGCTTATTAGAATTTCAGGGATGGGAGGCAAGGAGGAGCAGGGTTGCATCAAGGCTGCCTGGTATCTAAAAATGGGAAATACGGCCTCCCTGCCTGAGGCTGGAGAAGGCCAGGCAGTTTCCTCCCTGAAGGGAGGATTTTTCTCTCAACTCCATCCGGGGTCTTTCTCACCTAAGAAGACAGGGCTCAATCAACACGCGACCTCTGGCCCATTCCACACCCAGAACACGTCCCGGGGGGAAGCGGCTGTGTCACAGACACACCCACACGACCCCAAAGATGACAACGCACAACTGGCCACACACATGTAGACACACAGCGCAGCCCGGAAACGCCACCTGTCCATCGCGCGTCCTCAGATGTGCTGTACATGCTGACACGCACACACAACCGAGAGGGAGGACCCGCAACCTCGGCACACAGACACATACACGTCAAGACACACACACGTCAAGACACGCAGCCCCCGATATCCAGCTACACTCAGGGACACACAGGTGCAAGAACCACCTCCACACACCCCAAACACAGACACAGCCCCCGGCACAGAGGCCTGGGGAGCACCCACCCCCGCAGCCCGAAACGCACCAAGCTCAGCCGTCCATTCGGTTCGGAATGCCACACACCGCGAAAGGAGCAGCCAGAGGCTCTTCAGCCACCGAGGCAGGGACACACGTGGCGGCGAGCTGGCAGACACCCCCAACCCTGAAATGCAGCCACTCAAAGTCCCAAAGACACACAACACGCCCAGCCCAGAGACACTCGGGTAGCCTCGGACGTACACAGACAAGCAGGCACACCAGCTCAACAAAGAGGCGAACGCACACTTTTCCAGTGTGACCCCTTCTTCCGGAAACCCTGAAGGGTGACACAGAGACACACTCCAAGATCCCAAATAACCAGGCACCAAGTCTCGTCTCTTCCCCTCTCTCTCTCTCTCTCTCTCTCTCTCATTGTGGGGCGCGCCCACATCCCCGCTCTGGTCATCCACTTCCAAGCAAGCCGTCCTCTTTCCCAGGCTCCGGCTGGTTTGGCCACGTCTCCAAGTCCCCCGGCCTGGGTCATCCAGTCTGTCCACTTGCCCACCAGCGCCTAGCCTAGTGCCCCCTCTCGCCCCCGTCCCTGCCCCATCAGTGCCCGTCTCTCTCCAGTCTCCCTGCTTCTTTGACCGCAGGTCCTGGGTGGGAGCAGACTGCAGCCAGCCGAGACCCCAGGTCCTCAGGCCCCAGGTTCCTTGTCCCTCTCCAACCTCCACACCTCACCTGCCCTCCAAAAGACGCTCGCGTCCCAGCAGGCATGTGGCAGGGACATCTAGCTGTGAAGTTTTTAGCCAAGTTTTTCATGAAGGGGTTGGATTCAGGCGACTCTGACTAAGACCCGGGGAGGTGGAAGGAAGACAGTGAGAGGTGCAGAAAGGCGGGGCCGGCTTGCTGGGAAGGCCCGAGGGCTAGGGAAGGGGTGGGGGAGGTCCAGGCCAGTTACCAGGGGTCCAGAGAGCCGGCAGGGCAGGCGGGGCGAAGAGAAGGTCGGAGACGCAGCTGCAGTCCATGGTGGAGCTGGCCCTGCAGAGAGACCAGACACACAGACGCATGAGGACGGGATGGAGCAGGCGGGAGAGACAGACACTGCCCCTCCACCCAGGTCCCAGCCAGCCTGGTGCCCGCTGCCCTCACCCCCTACATCCCGCCCCGCCTGCCTGCCTCCTCCAGCGGGCACCCCTCTGCCTGCTGGTCCCCCGGGTTCCCGGTCCCTCTCCCGGCCCTGTGCCCTGTCCTTCCCTCCCAGCCGGTCCTCCCAACCAGTCCTCCCGGCAGCCTCCCCTTCCTCTGCGCCCCATCACTAAGCAGGGGCTCCCAGCCTCCCTCCTCGCTCCTCACCACTCACTCACTCACTCACTCACACTCGCTGGCTCTCGCCGCCCGCCCGCCCCGCACCGTCTCTGCCGCGGTCTCTCCATCCCTCGCCTCTCGCCTGACCTCTCAGGGTCCGTCTCTGCGTCTCTGGGTCTCCCTCTGTCTCTCCCTGTGGCTGCCCCAAGTCTATCCCACTGCCAACCTCCTCGCCCCACCCCGACCCTCCCGGCTGACCCTCCGGCTGCCTTATCCACTCCCACGCTGCCCGGAGCTCTCATCTGTCGGCCCAGAGCCGGCCAGCACCAGCGGCTGTCCCGAAGACAGGCTCGGAGGGGCAGGCCCAGCCCCTTCCCGCCCTGCCCTCTGCCACACCCACCCCGCAGAGCGGGGCCCCCAGCGCCCGCATAAGTGCTCCCGCAGATGCCCCTCCTTAAACCTGCAGCTCCCCTCAGACCCCGACCACTTGGGCCTGCTTCCCCGGCAGGCAGCCCCCCTCAGGCACCCCTTCCCCTTAGACCTGCCTCCCCCCTCAGACACCCCTTCCCCTTAGACCTGCCTCCCCACCCAGACACCCCTTCCCCTTAGACCTGCCTCCCCCTCAGACACCCTTTCCCCTTAGACCTGCCTCCCCCCCAGACACTCCTTCCCTCTTAGACCTGCCTCACCCCCCAGACACCCCTTCCCCTTAGACCTGCCTACCCCCCCAGACACCCCTTCCCCTTAGACCTTCCTCCCCCCCAGACACCCCTTCCCCTTAGACCTGCCTCCCCCCCAGACACCCCTTCCCCTTAGACCTGCCTCCCCCCTCAGATACCTCTTCCCCTTAGACCTGCCTCCCCCCTCAGATACTGCTTCCCCCTTAGATCTGCCTCCCCCTCCAGACAGCCCCCCTCAGACACCCCTTGGATCTGGCTCCCCCCCACCGCAACAGGTCCCGCCTTTCAGATCCCCACTCCCTCGGACACCCCTCTCCTCAGGTACCTAATTCTCCTGAGATACCCCATCCCCTGCCCATCCCTGTCTCTCAGACCCTTTCCCCTTTCTGTCAGCCCACTGCCTCAGATACCCCACCACCCAGACCCCACCCTCGGTCACCCACACCCTCAGACATCTGCTCCTGTCAGAGGCCCATCCCAGACACCCCAACCCCCAGGTCCTTCTGCCTCTCACCACTCCACCCCGCCAGACCCCACCTCTCAGAGGGCACGCTTTCCTCAGCCTCCCTCCTTTAGACACAAGCCCCTCAGATACCCACCCACCCCTCCCCGTCACACACTCTTAAACACACCATCCCTCTCCCACGCCCGGCTGCTCAGAAGATCCCACATACCTCAGAAACCCACACACACTGTTCCCCCCTAAACCTCACCGGACCCCTTGGCCACCAGAGGAGACTTGTCAGCCCACTTGCCCTCAGACTTGTCCAGTCTCCCACGGCCGCCCTCACCCCAGCCCCGTGTCTACTGAGGCTTCTCCCCCTCGCTCCCTCCAGCACTCAGACCCCTCCCGGGGGCAGCCCCTCCCCCCTCTGCTCCCACACCCCCATCTCACCCCAGCTCCCCAACTTTCTCTGTTTATCTCCCTCCCTGTCTCTCTCTCCCTCTTTGTCTCTCTTTTCCCTTCTCTGTCTCCTCCCACTATCTCTTTTCCATTTTTCTGTCTCTCTCCTCCCTCTTTCCTTGTCTCCCCTCAACCTGGGGTGTCTCTCCCCATCTTTCCCCACTCAGCTCTCTCCCCCTGTCTGTCTCTCTCTGTCTCTCTCCCTCCATCATTCAGTCTTTTCCTACTTCTCTGTCTTCCACGTCTGCTCCCCCATCTCTTTCCAGGTCTGTCCCTCCCTGTCCCCCATCCCTTCTCTTGTCTCTTTCCCCGCCCCCCCCATCTCCCCAGGTCCTGCATCTCTCGCTCCATCTGTCTCTTTTCCTCCCTTCTCTCCCCTCTCTAACTCTCTCCGTCTCTCTGCCCCCACCTCTCTCCCCATCTCCCTCTATCCCCCAACTCCCCGCACCTCGCCCTGTCCACCTCTCTCCCACCTCCCTAGCTCTCCCTGCCTCTCCGGGCCCCCCTCCCTCCTGCCTCCGCACCCCCCCCCGCCCCCACCCCCTATTGGCCCCTCTCATTTCCGTGTTGGTTTTGATTTCTCTTCCCGACGCTTTCAACTCCCCGCCGCCTCCTCCGGACACGTTATAACGAGGAGCCGTGGGATCGGCGCTCCGGGCCCTGCTCCCACGCTCCCCCTTCGTCTCTCTCTCGCTCGTATCTCTGCCATCTCGAGGTCTCTGCCTGCCTCTTCTCCCGTCTCTGTCCCCCGCCCGTGTCCTGTCAGGCCCACGGGGACTGGCCCCCACCCCCTCTGGTTCTGTCCCCTTCCCTGCATGTCTGCCCTGATTGTCCGGGGTGCAGCACCGCATCTCTGGGTCCCCATGTCTCTCCGTCCCTGGGTCCTCACATCTCTGCATCTCCACACCACCCTGTTTTTATGTCTCTGGGTCTCCACATCTCTCCTCCCAACATCCCTGTCTCCATGTCTCTCTGTCTCTGTCTCCCCATCTCCGCATCTCTGTTTCTGTCCCAGCAACCGTCTCTTGGGGCCCCTTTGATCTCGCCCTGCCCCTGGCGCCCCCCTGGCCCCATTGATCGCAGATCGACCGATGGGGGGAGCAGGGCCTGCAGGGCCGGGGCTGTGGCCCTGGCAGGGGCCTGGCAGGATGGCCGGACAGACAGACAGACACACAGCCCCAGTGGCTGCAGAGGGGGAGCTGCCACAACCCCGCCCCTCCCAGCCAGCCCGCGTGGGCGGATGGGGACTCCGGGCAAGCTTTAATTTTTAATTTTATTTTGCTTCCTCCATACCCCCCGCCCCCCACCTCCACCGCCCGCAGCCATGGCACCGAATATGTGTGTGTGCGCGTGTGCGTGTGCGCGCAGCAGTGTGGAGAGGGGCTGGGCGGGCGAGAGCTGCCTTCCTCCTCTCCCTGCCAAGCAGCTACACAGACCCACACGCCAACCCAGGCACATGCACCACACTGCCACAGCTCAACAAAGTGACACACACCACACTGGCACACACAACACACAGCACGAAGATGTGTGATGCACACGTCCACAAACTCATACACATCAAGACTGTCACAACTGACGCACATCACATAGACCCATACAGCAACCCAGGCACACATACCACCGTGTTACACACAACAGACAGACATGCGTGTCAAAATAGTCACACACACATCATCATGGTCATAGACATCAACCCAGAGACAGACACACAATTATACACAGATATGCACAAGACACACAGCAATTCAGTCCCATACAGAAACAAAGACATACAATCATAAATCATAGACAGACACACACTAACATAGACACACTATCATACACCAAGGCTCACAATCAAATACAGACACAGAGACCTACAATCACACACTGACACAGTGCCACACAGAAACAGAGACACACCCAGGCACACACGGCAGCACAGCCAAGCCAGTCACACACAAGTGACACGAGAGCACACAGAGTCGCACAGACAAGCACCCTGCGTGCACCCATGCTCCATCATGCAAGGAGACAGAGGTGCACACACCACACCAACACAGCCAGCCACCGCAAGGCCACAAACACACGCGGCCTCACACACACACACACACACACACAGACCCACAGCCCAACTGGGTGGGGTGGGCACTCAGAGATAACCCCACCCTGGGGTCCCGCTGCTCCTGCCATCATCTGTCCAGCTGTCTGTCCATCCACCCATCTGTGGATGTCCCAAGCCAGCCCCTGCCCCTGCGTGTGCACATGTGTGAGGCGTGCACTGGCCCAGGCCTGCCTCTGCTGCTGTCTCACTAGAGACAGATCCCAGCCTCTCTCAGGCCTGCTGGGTGTCAGTGTCTATGTCTGTCTCTCTCTCTCTCAGGGTCTTTGTGGCCCCATCTCTCTGTCTGCCTCTATCTCCAAATATCTCCATCTCTGAGTGTCTCTGTTTCTTGACTCTGTCTCTGGGTGTCTCTGTCTCTCCCTGTCTCTGTCCCTCTCTGTCTCTCCCCATCTCTCTTTGCCTCTGTCTCCTCACCCCCCCATCACCCCGGCCCCCTGGGCTGGGGTTTAACCAGTTGTTTTGATTTCTCTAAGCTGCTCTGGCTGCCTCGGGAGCCGCCTCGGGCCTCACACCCTCACCCCAGCCCCTTCATCCCTCACCCAGCACCCCCCCCCGCCTCCCCTTAACACAATCTGCACAAGTGGAATGAAAATTGATTTTTTTTTTAAATTTCATATCTTCTCTGGGGCTCTGTCTAAAGAGGAGAGAGACGCGGCCCAAGACCCTTCTCCCTCAGCCCCCTGCATGCACACGCGCACACACCCCGACAGGCACACACATCACACCCAGACACACACACACACACACACACCAACACTCCATCTGTACCCACCCTGGGGACACACACCTCCCTACACCACACACCCGTGTAGGACACACCTGTGCGCACAGTAGAGACACACAGCAGACCCCGGTGCATGCACCCACTCTCTCTGGACACACACCACACACACCGTGTCCCACCTGGGTGCACACAGCCGGATGCCTGCCGTCACACACTATATTAGCACGTGCTCACCGCACACCTGTCCGTACAGATTATGCCACGTCCATGCGTACACAAACCTAGGCTCAAGGACCTCCCATCGCTGGCACCAATGAGACCCCCGTGGCTGTCCTGGGGAGGACGGGGTCAGGAGGGTGACAGGGGCTCTCCTGCCCGGACTTGCCCCACACTCCCCAGGTCACCCGCTCCTACCCCGGCCCACACCCACCAAATGCTCCGGCCTGACCCTGGGCAGGGGTGTCTCTGTGCGTACACACACACATTCACACACACACACACACACCTCTCACTACTTCTCTCAAGGCCACACAGTGTCATCCCCACAACAGGCTGGCTCATCCCCACACAAAACACAGGCAGGGAAACACACAGGCACGCGTGACACACACACAGTGGTACCACACACAGGCCGATGTTCACACGACACCAGGGGCTCAGCCCCACGCAGCGCCGGGCATCGGTTCACACAGTAGTACACACATATACCATCCAACAGTCACACGTGACTACACAACCACACACACACAGCCTTCAACACCCTTCATGGCTGGTCACACATAGTATGTCACTTAATTGTCATGCACTGGTACTCCTTATCCAGCTCGTTACATCCAGCCTCCCAAAATGACTGCGAGCACACACGCACACACACACACCCCGTACATGTCTGATCCCAGACTCAGACACAAGCCCACAGGCTCAGACACACAACAGCACCCCCTTAACGAAAAGGCATTGCCGCACACACTCACACAGCCAATCTTTGACGCAGAGATTTGCGGGGATTTTTGTGACCACGTCCACAGCTATTCCTTTGCCGTGTTCCTCACACGCACACTCACCAGCCTGGCTCCTGGGGTCCCACCTGGGTGGCACTCTCGGTCCTTCCACCCCGTCTCCCTTGGGCTATTAAGCCTTCTCATCTCCTGGCCCTCAGAGATGTGGGCTGTCCTGTCCTGGTCACTCAGACGCACCGCGTGGCCACCTGACTCGGAAACTCCACACACGGCAACAGCCCCGAAGTTCTGGGGCGGTCACACACCAGAGAGCTGAGCATCACACCCAAGTCACACACACGCTCACAAACACGACACGCGTGGCTTAATTCAATCCCAAGTTCTCACGCACGCGCGGTCACTGTGCCTAGGAACACACACATGTCCACACGTCACACTTACACGTGCTGCACCACAATCACACAGTCCCACAAAAAGACAGCCAAGCCCCCCCCACCACACTGTCACACACCACAGACACACACAGTCCAGACAGCTTGCACACATGCACAAGGTGCACACGCACACATGCGTGCGCACACACACACACACACACACACACACGGCAACCTCTGCCCAGGCTGACTGTGCAAGACAGACAGAGGGGTAGTTTGTCAGACAGATGGGGCACCGGCTTCCAGCCTGGAGAAGGTGTGTCTGTGGCACCAGGTTCGGGTACGGGGTGCTTGGGAGGCACGTAGCCAGGGAGGGATGGAGACCTCACACCCACCCTCGCCCTGTCTCTCCCTCTAGCTGGTGTCTCTGTCTGGGGCGGTGTGTGTCTCTGTGGGTCTCTGTCTCTCTCCCTGAGCCCCAGCCTCTGCATGGATGTCCCTGGGGCTGTGGCCAGCGCGCGGAACGGTGTCACTGGGGGGGCTGGCGAGGGAGCGTCCCCGGGGAGGTGGGAACCGCAGTGCCACGCACCCCGCCTACCAAACAGCACTGGGGAAAGGGAGAGGGAGGGAGGCGCAGCAACCGCAGATGGACCCGGAGCCCAGGCTGCTCCCCCACCCCTGCCCCTCCCCTCGGAGACCCAGAGAGATGGAGGAAGTGCAGGGGTGGGGGGAGACAGAGAGCCAGAGAGACACCCACAGAGGGAGAGAGACAGAGACAGAGAGACAGAGTGATGGGGAGAGGGAGACAGAGAAGAGGGAAGCAGCACAGAGCAGGAAATAGATGGGAACAGACATGGGAGAGACCCAGAGAAAAGATGGGAGGCCAGAGAGAGTCCCACAAAGACAGAGAGGGACCGAGAAGCAAAGAGAGAGACAGAGAGACAGGGACAGGGCGGGAGATCGAGTTAGGGAAACCCAGGAAAGGGGAGTGAGTCAGAGAGGCTTCACAAAGTGAATTAGAGCTGGAGGTCACGGGGAGAGAGCTGCTGGGAGGAGAGACCCCGGGTCAGGGAGGAAGGAGAGGAGGGGGCAGAGATGCGGAAAATTGAGGGATTAGGGCAGAGGCAAAGGAGAGGGTGAGGGAGAGCTGCAGGGAGCTGCAGGGCAGAGGCCGGAGCCACAGGAAAGTGAATCCGTCAGCTGGCCCAGGCAGATCCCAAGTGCGGGTTCACGGCCACCTTGACACCCACCCTGGCCCTTCTGCGGTCCTGGGGGGGGGGAGTCAGTGTCCCCGCGGGGCCTGACCTAGCTCCTGGCTGCCACCCCTACTCTAAAACCCACCCCTCCCCCTCCTCCTCCTCACCTCCACCTGCCCCAGCCCCAACCCCAGCTCCAACCCCTGCCTCATCCTGAACCCCACCCTCTTCCCAACACCAAGTTGATTCTCAACTGCAGCTGTCTCCCTGTCCCATCCTCACACCCCAGGCCCTGCCCCACTGCCTGGGCTGGACCTTTTGGCCCCTTGCCCTCTACCAGCGACAGTGACAGACGTGTAGGGGCAATGACCTCGATTTGGTGGTGCTGGGGAGGGGGGTGGAGGAACAGGAAACCGAAGGCAAGTGTGATCAGCCAGTCCCAGGAGCCAAGAGACCACGAGAGCCCCTCTGGACTGTACTGGCCAAGGGGCAGGGATGCTGTGTGTCCTGGTCATGGGGCTGGGCACCAAGTATGTGCTCAGGAAATACTGTTAAAATGGAACTCAGGCTAAAGGGAGGAAGGCAGGGAAACAGAGACAGAGAGATGGTGAGTCAAGGGACAGAAAGGCAGAGACCCAGGGACTGAGATGGAGGTGGGGAGGCAAGACCTGGGGCGAGGGGGCAGAGAGGTGGGGACGGAGGGCAGGACGGAGGGCAGGACCCCCGTGCCTGGAGCCAGGTGTGGGGCCTGGGCTGGCTGGAACTGGGTGCCTGTGCTTCAGGGATCCCACAAGGGCCAGAGAAGGGCCAGAGAAGGGCCAGGGTCCGCTGGGCTGGGGGAGGCTCGGGGCTCCAGGGGCATCGCGCGGTGCTAATTCAGCGCCATCGATCAGACGGGATGAGAGCAATAAATTATTGTGACAAGATGCAATCCTGGCCCGCGCACTGCCGCCGAGGCGGATCGATCTCTGTCCCCAGCCCCACACCGGGTCCCATGCCCAGGCCTCAGCCGGCCAGGATGCCTCTGCCCACGTCTCTCTCCATTCCCCCCACCACACACGCTTCCACTGACAGCCGGGTGGGGCTGCAGCCCTGGGAAAGAGACAAGAACAGAGAGGGACCCACGGAGGGAAGGTTGGCCCCTATCTGCCCCGAGTCCTCTCACTTCCCTCCGCATCCCATCCTTACTACAACCTGGGAGGTAGCAACTGTCATGATGCCCATTTCACAGATGTGGAAACTGAGGCTCCGACAGGGAAAGTAACTTGGCCAAAGTCCCACAGGGGTGAGTGGTGATGCCTGGACTCAAATGCGGGTCAGTATAACTTCAAGCCCCCCAAGAATTCCACTGTCAGAGGGGAGGGCAAGGGACAGAGACAGAAGAGGAGGGAGGTGACAGAGAGAGAATGAGACAGAGACAGAGAGTGCAGGACACAGAGAAACAGAGAGTCAGGGTGCTATAAAGAGATAGGGAGAGATACAGAGACACTGAGAGAGACAGAAATGGAGAAATACAGAGAAAAAAAACAGGGAGGGAGAAAAAGAGACAGGACACAGAGAGACAGAGAGATTCAGATTCAGGGATAGGCAGATGGGGGGAGATGGGCAGACGGAGCAGGGATGGAGTAGAGAGAGGGGATAAAAGACAGGTGAGCAGATAGGAAACAGGAGCTCGGAAAGAGGTTCGAGATGAGTAGTTCCGGAGACCAAGGTGTATCTGGGGAGACAGGTGTGTGTTAGCAGGAGGCTGCTGGTTCCATGCAGCTTGGGGGGCAGGTGGGAGCCAGGATGAGGATGACAAGCTCGGCCCGGGGGAGTCAGTGTCAGAGAGAGACAGGTGTGCCAGCAGGGAGGTGGGGCATGTCCGAGGGCAGGAGTGGAGGGAGGATGTGAGGCTGGGGTGTAGGAAAGCTGGCAGGTGATTGGGAAGCAAATGATGCCAAAGTGACAAGGTGGACAGTGTCTATGGAAGAAGGCGGTCACCTGATAGGCAGGTACTGGCGGCAAGGACACCTGGATGCCTGAAGTCAGATGGCCTCAGATGGATGCAAATCTCCAACATCTACCAGCTTCTGAGCCCAGAAATGACTCCATTTCTCTGGGTTCAGTTTCCTTCTCTGCAAAATGGGAATAAGGGTTAAGTGCCTGCCTCATAAGGGTCTTGTGAGGATGGAATGAGAGAATGGATATGAAGAACTGAGGACACCGCCTGTCCCAGAGATGGGTTTAATCAGCAGTAGCCGGGGACATGTTAGGAGCAGGTGCTACTCGTGAGTGGTCCGTGACCCAGCAGCAGCAGAAGCAGCAGCAGCACCTGGAGCTTGTTAGAAATGCAGCGATTCAGGATCCTCATCAGACCGGCTGCACCAGGATCTCTGTGGTGAGACCCGGGCCTCTGCGGTCCACAAGCGCTCCAGATCTTTCCGATGCCTGCTGCAGTCTGAGAACCTCTGACTTAAGGGCTTCTGCGCGCTGCAGCGGGCAGGTGTGTGGTCGGCTGGGAACAGGTGTTTTATGTGTTTAACAAATGCTACAGGTGTTACTTATGCTCACTGAGAAAGGTGTTCCCTGAGGAGGTAGATGGCTGGTGACAGGTTCTATGAAAAGGGACAGGTCTTACTAGAGGGGAGCGGGCTGGAGACAGGTGTAGGCATCTGGAGGTTAGGCTCTAAAGGGGTGGGGGTGACAGGTTGTGTGGGCAGTGGTTGAGAGGGGTGCGGTGGGCGCACAGCATCTGAAAAAGCTACGAAGGAATGAGGGCTACGTGGATGTGGGGGGAGGAGAAGGCTAGAGGGGGACCCAGTGTTGGGTGTCAGGTGCACGTCTGTGGGGCAGGAGTAGGAGTTCCTTTGGGGACAGGCTGGGGAGGCCAGGGGTATGGCAGAGACCCAGATGAAGAAATAAAGCAGAGAGAGATTAAGGAGGTGGCATGTGGAGGGCTCAGTACTTGTTTGCTGAAGAAATGACTGAACGTGGTACCGGAGCAGGTGATGCCTGAGGTAGACAGGTGAGCAACGGGCAGATGTGTGGAGATGTTGGTGTGACCTTGTGAGGCAAGGAAAAAGGAAGTGAGAAACATGGGAAATTAGGTATGTGGGAAGAGAAGAGAGTGGGTACGTAGTACCTGAAGGACAGGTGTACAGGTGAAGCAGGTACCTGTGGCCAAGGACAGATTCCCTGCCCAAACATGTATAAGTGTGAAGTTGTGCATTGGGAGACACAGAGAGGCAGAGACAGAAAGACAGGGAGAAGGAGTCGGACGCAAGGCCAGCAGCAAGTGTGCAGGTGGGGTTGGTGGGGCTTTCAGAGCACAAGGGCTTGTAGGAGACATCATGGCAGGGGAGGCACCCGAGGAAGAAGGATACATATGATACCTGGGGGCTATTGCATGTGTGAGCCATCAGGTGCGGAGCAGGGTGGGGGGGGTGGGTTAGGAGACACGTGGGGTTGGCGCATGTATTGTCTGGGATGAGTTACCTGAAATGACAGGTATGGGGGAAGCCTTTGGAAGTAGGTGTACTTATGTTAAATGATGGGAGATGGCGTGTGAGGGAGTTAGGTGCAGACAGAGAGAGTGCCATGAAGCAGGTGTGTTCTCAAGTGACACGTGCGTGGGATGCTCTTCTGGAAGGACCGGTGTGATGGCAGACAAGGCCAGCATCGTAAGGGAGAGGTATGGGTGAGAGCCAGGAGGGTGGGAGGGAGCAGGCGTTACCTGAGGACAGAGAAGGAGGATGCGCGTGTGAGTGCCTACGTGCAAAGGAAAGGGTGTGTGTGTGAGAGAGAGTGAACAAGTACTTCCTGAGGGGAGACAGAGATGAAGAAATATAGATGTGTGAGAAACAAGTGTGTTTAGAGCTTTAGGGGGCAGGTGGGGTGGTGCACGTGCAGGTAGGAAGGGGATAATGGGGTATGAAATGAGACAGATGCAGGCATTCAGGTGGAAAGGGCAAATTTTGGAGAACAGGTGTTACCTGGAGGTGCAGGTAAGCTATATCATGGGCATCTTTGAGGCAGGTTTCAAGGGACAAGTATTACCTGGGGGGGGGGGCAGGTGAAAGGAAACAGGTGATACCTATAGGGGCAGATGAAGGGAACAGGTGTGGAGGAGAGGGGTTACCTACAGGGCACAGGTATAAGGAGACGAATGTTACCTGGAGGTCCAAATGTGGGGAACTAAAGGGGGAACATCGATGTGACAGGTGCGTTGATAGACAGGTGTGGGTGAAAGGTGTTACCTGAGGCCACAGGTGTGTGCAACATGACTCTTTGGGGTGGTGTGCTGCCTCCGTTTCACTCCTTACCCCCTCCACCCCTCCCCAGGGGCTAGCTGTGCTCTCCCACCCCTCCCAGGGCTCTGGCCCGCGGCAGGGCACGCAGTTAGCTCTGGGCTTGGCCTGCCGGGCAGCCAAGGCTCCTGAGGCTGCTTGGCGATGCGGAGCGCGTCTGGGCCTCGGCGGGCTGGCAGGGCGGGGGGAGCAGAAGGGGGGGCCGTTTAGCCGTGATAGATCCGCGCGCCGCTTGTCTCTTAATCTCCGGAGCGACCGATCGATTCGCTATTTCCCTTTGTTGCCAGAAAATTCGATCCTGGGCCTGGAATTAGGTCCCCGGCTTAATCTGAGCGGAAACCAGCGAGGGGGAGACAGAGATAGAGACACTGGGAGAGACAGAGACAGAGAGATATTGAGAGACAGAGAGAGGCAGAGACAGAGAGACAGAGAGATGCTGAGAAAGATAGGGGAAGGCAGAGATAGGCACAGAGATTCTGAGAGACAGTCTAAGGAGTTGGACCCAAAGAGGTAGAGACAGATACTGCGAGAGACAGAGTCACAGAGACAGAGGGATAGATTCTGGGAGAGCTGGAGGTGGACACAGAGATCCTGGAAGAGACAGGGACAGAGAGTCAGTGAGGAGAGACCCAGCCAGGAAAGAGATGTCAGAGGTGGCCCAGCGTGGTCCTGGGACAGTTGTGAAATGACTGGGACAGAAAAGGTGTGTGGCACTAGGCCACCTGTCCCCAGAAGGACACGCCCCCCCCCCAAAGGTCACGGCCAGGCCTGCACTCCCAGCCCGGAAGTGTGCAGACCCCAGAATTGGCCCAAATGTCCTTCCCACAGCCCCTGGAACCCCTCACACCAAACATCCCGACCCCAAATATCCAGAGCCAAATTTGCAGATCCTCAGCTCTGAACTCCAGCTCCAAATCCAGACCTCCCAGCCCCCCGAATCCAACCTCCCATGCTGACCCCAGCCCCAAATATCCACACCCCTAGTCCTGACCCCCAGCCCCAAACAGTCAGCCCTCAATCACAAATATCCAGTCTCTTGGCTCTGAGCCCCCAGGTCCCAAATTTCAAGCCCTCAGCCCTGCTCTCTAAACCCAAGACTCTCGCCCGAAAAGTCCAGACCCACCCTCAGGTCGGCCCGCCAGCCCGCGCTCTCACCGCCGCATCTCCCGCGCTCTCAACACACTCTCCAGCGCCCTGGTCCTGGACCCCTGCCCCGAGGGCGCACCTCCAGCCCTCTCTCCCTCCCTCCTCCCGGGAGTCGGACGCAGCCTCACCCGCCTCCCCGCCTGCGGCTCGGGGAGCCCAGCTCCGGAGGTCTCTCGGGAGCGCCTCCCGCGGCCCGGCCCCCGCCCCGGGACGGAATCCCCGCCCCCCATCCCCGCCCCTGCGCCGGCCGCGGCGCTCACTCACTTTCCGGGGCTTGCGCATCCGCACCGGTGCGGGGAGAAGTGTTTAAAGTTCGGATCCCGCAGCCATGGCCCCCGCGGCGTCCTGGGGAGTGGGCACCGGGGCGGGGGACGGGGTGGGGGGAGATGGCCGAAGCCCCGGGGGGGGGGACGGAGCCAGAGGGGGCGCGAGCAGGGAGCGAGAGTCACTGAGAGACCGGGACACCGAGAGACGGCCAGAGACACAGAGACGGGGGCGGAGCAGAGACAGGGAGATGGAGAGACCCCGAAACAGAGACGCGCAAAGAGAGATAGAGACGCGGGAAGCTGGGGACGGAGCTCCGGGCGGGCGGCGGCGCCACGAGCGAGGCGCGGGGCAGCAGGGCCGGGGCGGGGGCCGCGGGGGCGACCGGCCTCCTGCGCCTCCTCCCGCTCTTCTGCCTCCTCCTCCCGCTGCTCCTCGGCGCGCGCCGCGCGCCTCCCGCCCTCGCGGCCGCCCGGCCCGGCTCCGCGCGCAGATATATGGAGGCGGCGGCGGGCGGTGCGGGGGAGGGGGCGGGAGCGCGATCGATGGAATATAATTTTCCTCAAACTCGGAAAATAAAGTTCAGAGCTGATCAAATTTGAAAACAGATGTCGAATCGCGACTCTAAATAAGGTTCGATCCCGGGACTGAGGGAGCGGGGGCTGCGGGCGGGGGTGGGTGGAGAGGTGGAGACCCCCCTCCTCTCCCTTTCCCTCCCCTCCGCGTCCCGCCCCTCCCGAGGAGGACGCGCGGACAAACCGACGGGCATGAGGTGGAGGTGGCAACTACGTGACCAGGACCCCTGCTGGATGCGCAGAACTGGACCTGGACACGAGTCGCGCGCACACACACAGTCTGGGTAGCAGACACACAGACACGGACATAGGGACACACGAATACACTAACACAGACAGTGCAAACACACACACAGGACACAGCCTATGGGCACATGGATACACAGCCGTAGCAGACACACACACACACATATACACCAACAGATGGACACACAGCCTGCACACACAGACCTACCCTGACTCACAGCCACTCCTGATCCACAGACCCACAGACTGGACACATGGACACACACAGATCCATGGTGACATACAGCTACACTCCACCCCTGACACACAAACCCTCTGACACACGAGCCCAGGGCATGGGGACAGACACACAGACAATCACAGACAGAACCGAGGGCAGGCACACTGACACTCCCCTTCACATGCCCACGCGGTCACAGGAGCACATACCCACAACTGCAGTGACAGGGAAGGGCCCCATCCCAGCATCCGCTCCCATTGAAATAACAAGGAAATAGCCACTGGCCTCAGGGCCCTGAGAGCAGCCCCCAGCCCAGAATTCAGCTCCCACTCAGATGCCCTAGCCCAGCCTGACCCTGGTCCTCACTAGCCACTCTTCTTTTCCCTCTCTCGCACCTACCTCACCCCTTCTCCTTCTCCCCCTTGCTGCTTCCCTCCCCCACTTTTCTCTCCCATCCCAAGGTCAGGCTCCACCCCCAAGCCTCAGTGCCACCTCCTCAGGGGATCGCCCCTGGAGTCACCTGCCTCCAGAGGGGAAAGTGTCTGGGGCAAGACAATAGTGGCCAGGACAGCTCTGTGAGATCTCCCCAACCCCACTGACCCCGAGGTGCCAATACCAAGGTGCTGAAGGGATGAAGAAGGCTTCAGACAGGCCCCAGCTCCAGCCCTATTCACCACTCCTCACCTGGGCAAGTCACTAAACATCCCCCAGTCTCAGTTTTCTCATCTGCAAAATGGGGCAATAATGTCAATTACATGCTAGGGTTAAACGGGGACATGGGAGAGCACTTGGCACCATGCCAAGCTCCAAATAAACACCCCTGCTCTGAGAATTACTACTTCAAAATAATCATATTGAAAATACTAAACATTCGGCTGGAAAATGAGAACTTCACTTCTCTCTACTTGTCTCTTCACTTGTCTCTACACTTGTTTCTCTTTCAAGTAGGCAGCAGGAAGCCCCTGCCCCGGGTGTCTCTATCCCGTCATTAAGCAGAACTTGAGACACCCTCAGGAAAGCCAGCATCCTCTGGGTATCTAGAACAACCCGGACTGTACACAGCATCCTTGAAGATAGCTCATCAGCTGGACCTGTACCCCTGGGGTGTCTGTGACACCCACCAGACTGTGGAGAACATCCTCCTGGCACCTTCACAGTGGGTGGCTCTGAATGTTCTGGAACACCCTCTGTAGGGTAGGACGCTTCATCTGCACGTGGCGCCCTTTGGGAGAGAGACAACACCCTTCAGGAAAGCTAGAACACTGTCAGGGCATCAAAAACACCAACTGGGATGTATTTTATGACCATTAAATGTGCAAAAGGGCACCTGAGAAAAGAGAAAAAACACCTTCTAGGCAGAAAGAACTCAACTGACTGTATGTTATCCCCTTCAGTAAAACAGCACACCCTCTGAGAAGATACCATTTATTACGGTGTACCCAGCACCCATCCTCGGAATGTTAGTGGCACCCATAAGACAGCAGAAAGCATCAGCCAAGATAGCTTTCACACCGTATCTTTAAGCCCCACCTCCAGGAGAGATGAAGGCATCTCAGGGTGTCAGAAACACCCCTAGAGTGTAGGTAATACCCGTGAGTGGCTTACAATGCCCAATCAGAGGGTATGGAGGACCCCAAGGAGAGCTCTGATGCCCTCAGTGGCCAGGACCAGATAGGCTGTACAACATCCATCTGACTGCTCAGAACCCCCTTCCAGAGAAGATGGCTTCCTGATTTCTGGGCTGTGCATCTTTGGATGATCTATGTTCCCTCTCTGAGCCCCAGGTGGTTGGGAGGATTCCTGAGATGGACATCAGTGTGCCCTGCCCTGTGAGCAAACAGTAGCTGCTCAATAAAAGCCAGAGTTCTTGTTGTAAGACATTTCCGAGGAGGGGTGTAACACCCACCAGGGCTGTGTATTCACTCTTTAGCAGTATCACCAACACCTACTTGACTTGAAGGAAGCATCTCACAGGAGGGGGACCATTAAGCTGTAGTTAACATCCCCAGGGAGGCTGCAAGAGCAGAAGACTGTAGTTAACACCCCGCTGAGAGAGAACGCCCTCAGGGTGTTTAATGCCCCCTGGAAATGAGAGAGAGAGAGAGAGAGAGAGAGAGAGGACACCCTCACCAGCCTGAAGCACCCAGTGGACTGAATTTATTACCCATGAAGGAGAGAGAACACATCTGGGGTCTGTAACATCCATTAGACTCTTTTCAAACTCCTAGGGAGTACAAGGACACACACACACCCCCCACCACCACCCCGTGAGGGCTAATGCGTCCCTTTAGATTGAGGGTAACACCCCTGAAAGGGTCTCCAGGTGCCTGAACACTACTAAAGGTGACTGAGGGTGAAACCAGGAAGGGTATACGCTGACCCACCCCCCTCCTGCCGCAAGAATCCATCCCCCTAACCCACTTCCAGGCGGGCAAGGTCCTCCCTGAACCACAGGAGCACAAGAGGCAAGGATGGCAGTTGGGGAGGGGGGCGCGGAGGGTGGAGTTGGGCTGAATAGGGTCTGTGCACAGTTACAGTAGCCATGACAATTGTCACTTTAATGGTATTTGCTCTGAGCAGGCCCTGGCCCAAACTCTATACATAGATTAACTAATTCTCTCGACAACAACCCTACAAGATAGGTGCTGTTATTAGCATCATTCCCATTTTACAGGTGAGGAAACTGAGGCACAGAAGCCACTTGCCCCCTGTTACACAGCTAGTTAGTGTTGGAACTGGGACCTGAGCCAAGGCAGCTGGCAGGGTGGGGGTGGGTTGAGTGGGGGTGGGTTGGGGGGTGGCAGTCTATGCTCCCAAGCAGCAGGGTATACTACCCTGCTGTATACACTCCCACGTTAGACGCTGATCTTCAGCTCTGACACCCCGCAAGCAGAGTCCACCGCACCCCCCCAGGCTCTCTGCACTTCCTCTGGCAGTCTGACACCCCCCCACTCCGGCCTACCCCCCTACCCAGCCTGGCTCAAGGCTCCCCGAGGGCAGGGCCTGTGTCGGATTCATCTCTGGGTCCCCACTGAAGGCAGAGTCTGGCACAGGGAGGGTCAGGAAGGGAGTGAGAGGAGGGAGGGGTAGGATGTTAAAGAGAGCAGGGAGGGGAGGAGGGGGGAGGCGGTAAAGAGGGGTTCAGGGAGGAGGGCAGGCAGCCCTGGGTTCCTAGGGAGGTGGCTGAAGGAGGGCCGGGGGAGCGGGGCTGCAACGAGGCCAGGCCTGGCCGAGGGTGTGGGGAGCGCTGAGGAAATCCAGAGCCGGGGGAGTCAAGTCTGCTGGGGGGAGGGGGAGCAGACAGCACCCCCCTCCCCCACCCCTCCCCCACCCCCACCGCCTGGAACGTGGCGAAGGATGCAGGCAGGGCATGACACAGAGGACAGACAGACAGCCACATGGACCGTCGGGAAGCCGGGGAGGGCAGCCAGCCAGGGCAAATGCGTGTGTGGGGGTGGGGTGGGAGTCAGACAGACGGACAAAGGCGGGTGTTGAGAAGACTGGTGGACAGATGGGGGGAGGGGTCCCAGGAAAGGGACGGACAGGCTTAGAGTTTGGGGTTGGGGCGGAGAGGACAGACAGACAGCAGGGGAGAGTGGCCCCGTGCGAGGGGAGGACAGACAGAGGACATGCAGGGAATTGGCGGACAGATGGACGCCGGAGGGATGGCGGTGCAGGTGCGGCCCTCGAGGCTGGGGCCAGGCCGAGGGCGCGCGCGGTGGCGGCCAGAGCGGGGAGGCGGAGGCCGGGTGAGCGGTGGTGTTTGTGGAGCTGTCGGCTGCGGTGGAATTATGAAAAATAGCAGGCATCGGAGCCGGCCTTCAGCTTCGATTAGGGGAGATGGGACATGACAGGTGCGATCAATACGCAGCCGTTCTATAAAGTGTCAAGTAATGAATCAATTTCGACTAAATTTTCCATTTTTCAGAGGCCGTTCTCCGAGAGAAGAATATCCTCTTTTGTAAAGATATTATTATCGATTTCGGCGGCAATTTGACATCAGGGGTAGTTAATTCCACTCAGAATAAAATTGAAAACACTTGAGAGAGAAAAGAGAGGCGAAGAGTGAGACAGAGAGGGAGAGAGGGGGAGGTAGGGAGGGGCTGGGAGAAGAGAGAGATGGATGGACAGAGAGACAGAGAAGGAGAGACAGAGAAGGAGACAGACAGTGAGAGAGAAGCTCAGAGAGATGGGCGGGGGGAGACAGAGATATGCAGAGACACGGAGAAACAGAGAGAGAAACATAGAGATGGCAAAGCCTGAAGTCATAGAGAGGGAGACAGAAACCGAGAGAGACTCAGAGATAGAGAGACGGGGGGGGGGCACTAAGAAATCGAGAGAGTTTGAGAGACAAACTGAGAGAGTCTCAGAGAGAAACCCACGTGTTAGAGACTTGCCACAGAGGTGCAAAGAAATGGACAAAGACAAATTCAGAGAAAAAGATGAAGAAAGAGGCAGGAGAAACAGACAGACAGAGAGACGGAAGAGACACTAAAAGTGAGAGATGAGGAGAAACTTAAGGATCTGGGGAGAGAGACTGAGGGAGTGTTGAGCACAGAGAGGAGAGAAAATGGAAAGAAGAGAGAAGGGGTGGGGGGCAGAGGGGAGGAGAGGGGAGAGAGGCTGCTGAGAGGGAGGAGGAGGGGCGGGCAAGGTCACCCAGGAGGGGGCAGAGGTTGAGGGGTCCCGGGGGCTGAGGGTGCACACAGAGATGGGAGTCTGGGGAGAGCCTCCTGCCCTGCCTGTGTTGTCCCCCAAAGTCACTCTGAATGGAGGGGAGGGTGTGTGTGTGTGTGTGTGTGTGTGTGTGTGTGTGTGTGTGTGTGTTCGGATGGCACAGTCCGAACTGCAGGGCTGGTTGAGGCAGAGTGTGAGTGTGTGTGTTGTGTGTCTGTGAGCTTCTCTGGGGGGCGAGGGGTCTGATCCAGGGCTCCCTGGTGTGACTGGGGTAGGGGGTCTGTGTGTGCCCTTGCATGTTATGACGGAATCCTATTACTTGTGTGTTTCCTGGAATCCATCTGTGTGTGTCCCTGTTCCCGTGCCTGCACATGCTGTGGGGCCCTGGCCTTGCAGCCCCATGGGTCTCAGCAGCAGGCAGTGGTGACAACATTTCTGGTTAGTGCCTGTCAGTCCCCCAGCTGAAATCTCCATTTAGCCCTGAGCAGGTCACAGCCTGCCTGGAAGGGAGGAATGAGGGGGTGGGAGGAAGGACCCCTGGGTTCTGAGACAGAAGGTGACTGGGGATTCTAATGCTTGGGTCTGAGGGAGGAGGAGGCTGGGGGGCTGGGGTCCTAGGTCTGAGGGAGGAGGGCATGGAGACCCAGACTTCTGGGTCTGAGGGAGGAGGGGGCTGGTTGGCCTGGACTCTCCTGAACTGGGATGGTCTGCAGACAGGCAGTGGGACAGCTGGGAACCTCCTCAGCCATCGGGCCAGCCTCCCCACCAGAAAAGCCTGTACCTGCTGCCCCCTAGTGGACATGGAGATTGGGCCAGCCAAGGGACAGGGAGCTGACAGGTCAAGGAACCCCAGGAAGGGAAGGCAGAGGGACAGACCCAAATGGGAGCAGAGACAGAGAGACAGAAACTGAGAGATGGGACAAAGAAACAGGTGGACACGGGAACAGAGATGAAGAGAGGACAGAGAATTAGGCAGATAAAGGGGCAAGGGTCAGGCAGATAGGATTGAGATCCTGGTCAAAAGCGAGAGAGAAGGAAAGGACTTGGCACAGGGGCCAAATTAGGGAGGGATGGGGGAAGATGGGGGACAGAGGGGGGGCTGCCCATAGACAGTGGGCACAGAGTAAGGGAGACAGAAAGACTGCTGTTGGACAGAGAGAGGCTGGGCTAGTGCAAAGACTCCCGTACAGATAGCACAAGAGACAGACAGAAGCCATGTGGACAGAAGGACAGTGTGACAGAGGGATGGCGGGTAGATCTAAAGAAGGGAGAAGAAGGGAGATGTAAAGAAGAAGAGAAAACCCAGTAAGGAGGCAGAGAGAAATCAGATGGACAGAGAGAGATGAAGGAAGTACAGGCTGACATAGAGAAAAGGAAAGAGAAAGAGATGGGCAGACACTTATAGACAGACAAATTGACAGAAACTGGCAGGCAAACCCAGAAAGACAAGAAAGAGGTGGACAGAGAAAGACAGATGGACAGAGGGGTATGGAGAAGCCAGGGCCCCCAAAGCCAAGTGGACACCCCAGGATGGAGCAGAAAGTGGTACGTAGGGGTGAGGCTGGATCCAGGACTGGGGGAGACTTTGGCCTCGCAGGGGATCCAGGCTGAGGGGCTTCCCGAGGCACAGCTTTGGAGTGGAGCTGGGGACGGGGCTCCCCTCGTCGGGGTCTCTGCCCGCCACCCCCTCCTAATCCCCCACCCCCCCCCCACCCGGCGGGCTGCCCGGCGGAGGCGACAGATTGAGCGATGAGACGCATTACGCTCTTAATCCGCCTGATTGAATGTTTTGCTTTCGCCCAAATTGAAACATTAAACAACACGGGACGAGAAGAGGCGGCCGCAAATCACTCATGAAAGATTCATCTTCTCCCCGGCAGCCGCCACCGCCCGCCTCCACCGCCGCCCGCCCCAGCCGGGAAACCAGGGGCTGGGGGTGGGGGGGGGCCGGGGCGGTGCCCCTGCCCACTCTGTGGGGACCCCCCCCCAGCCGTCATGGCCCAGGGAAGTTCTTCTCACTGTCTGGCCTCCATCCCACAGGTGGTCTCAGAGACCGAGACCCCGGATCCCTGGAACAGCCAGGGCAACATGACCTTGGCCCTGCCCCTGTGGGAGGAGAAGCCCTTTTGCCCCCCTCTGGAGTCTACTTCTCTAGCTCCCTTCCTGGACCAGCCCAGGCCCTAGGGCGTGGAAGGTGCTGCTCAGTTGGCCTGGAGCAGGGGGATGAGGTCTGAGAGCCTCCTCTCTGTGAAGGGGACTTTCTGGCTTCTGGATGCAGCAGTGAGGGGTGGCACCTGGGGGTGAGTCGGGGGGGGGCGGGTTATGTCAGAATGAGTGGAGATGGGAGGACAGGGAATGTGTGTGTGTTTCCTGTCATTCTGGAGTTCAGTCTGTCTGTCCGTCTGCCTTGCAGGGATGACCATACTTTCTGTCTCCCTCTGCCTATGTTGTTGTAACTTGCTGTGTGACTGTGCCTGTCTTTGTGTGTCACTACCCCCATGCCTGTGTGATCCTGTGTGTGTAGTTGTAACTCTGTGGGCCTGTGCATGTCTGTCTGTCGGCCTGTGGGTGTCTGAGTGTAACTTTCTCCATCTGCATCTTGTGTGTAGTATCTTTGTGTGTTTGTGTCTATGTGACTTTCAGGGTGTGACTATATGTGACTTCCTGTGTGCTCCTCTGTGGGTGCCTGTGTGTCTGTCTGTCTGTCTTCCTGGGTTTGTGTCTACGCGCTGCTTGCTCTGGGTCTGAGGGTCTGCATTTAACTATTTCGTGTCTGGGTCTGTTTTGTGCATCCCCGTGTCTCTGTGACCGTGTGTCTCTCAATCTGTCTCTGGGTGTTCCTTTCTCTGTCTCTGGCTGAGAGAGCACCTGCTGGGGCCGGAGACAAGTCACCAGAACAAGTGGGGCCAGGGTAGGGAGAAGCAGGGGAGAGAGGAGGCAAGAAAGAGAAAGACAGGACAGCGGTGACGGTGACGTCTGAGAGCAGGGGAGCAGGGAGCAAGCGCGAGGGAGCTGGGGGGGCCGTAGTGGGCGCCACGGCTGGAGCGGGTGATCAATATTCGATTTAGGTTTTAATTCCGGGGCTTTCGGAGCCTGTCAGCCCTGATGTATGAGCTCACACCGGGGCCGCCCAGCCAGCCACCCCACGGATGCCCATGGCCTGGTGGCCTGTCCTGGCCCCAGCTTCCCTGCCCGGCTGGCTGCCTGCTGTGGACGAGGGGGAAGGGGAGAGTGGGGCTGCGGAGGAGGAGGCCCCGTCCAGGGGCAGAGGGAGGGGCTGCACACCCATGTGTGCACAAGTTCACCTGAGTTCACAGTTGAGTTCACGGCTGGTCACTCACTTACCCAGCGGACCTGCAGACCTGCTCCAGCCTGCCTGTGCCGGAGGGAGACAGGAAGGGGACCCTGGCTCTGTCCCTAGGGACTCCCAGAGGTCTCAGGGACACCGTGCCAGAGTCCCACAGCCCTCCTGTCAGCACTGGTCACACACATCTAGACACACACATGCTGCTGCGCTCACGCATACCTGTGTGCATACAAGCCCTGACACACGTGTCCACACACAAACCCCAACAGTCAGGTGTCCACACACTTGCCCCTGGACTCAAACACACATTCGCACACACTAACTCTGACACACATGTATCCTCTGACATACACACATGTCCACATACACATTCTGACACACGTATGTGTCTGCGCACATAACCCCAAGACTCACACAGACACATGGATAAAGGCTCCTCATTAATGGGAAGTGGGAGCAATGTGGGGAGACAGCCTTCCAGCAAGAGATCATAAAGAGACAGAGAGATGCAGAAACTCAGACACAGAGACTGACATGGTGACAGAGATGGAAGAGACACAGGCAGGTAAAAGAAGCGACAGAGAAAACCAGGGGAGGCCGTGAGAAGAGCTAGGGGAGCAGGGATGTGGGGTCAGTGTGGGAGGGGGATGGGGAACTCTCCCTTCCTCCCTGGATGCGGCCCCCCCAACCCTGTCTCTCTCTCAGGAAGATGGATCCACCGCCCTCCCTGATGACAATGCTGTCTGCGCAAACTTTAATTAACACTTTGAGTTAATTAGTTCGAGATCATTTAGGAGTAAAATGTTTTTATTAGGGAGGCTGCGAGCCTGTTGATGGATGGGGCGCGATTCGCTCTTCCGCCCGCCGGGGACAGCCGGTAAACAGAAATCAATCAGGGGCCTCCCAACCCAGCCCCCCACTGCCAAGCTCCCAGCCCAGGGCCCAGGAGTTCGGGTTCCTGGCGCCCTCGGCCTCCCAGGTTCCCCGAGTTCGGGTCCCGAGTCCACCTCTCTCCCAGATCCAGGTTTCCGGAACCCCGGCTTTATCTTCCCCCTCGGGCCCCTGAAGGCCTTGACTCCTCCAGCCTCGGTGGGACCCTCCCCATCCCCACGCCCACTCCCTTCCCGGGCTCTTGGGCAGAGAATTAAGGACCGATTCGCTGTTGCGGGGCTTCCTGGGCTGCCGATCAGACCCTTCCCTCAACTCCCTCCCACGGTCCCTGACTCCCGCGTCCCCGGAACTTTCTCTTCGTCGTCTGGGCGTCTCTGTCTGGCTGTCTCGTTTGGTCTCTGCGAGGGCCGTCTCGGTCGGGCTCCCGCAGCCCCTCCCGCCCCGCGGACGGCTTCATCAGGTGTCCGGGCGGCGGGGGCGGGGGACGCCGGGCCGGGCGAAGGGGGAGGCCCGGGGCGGAGGGGGCGGGGGTTCCGGGGCCGATAAATCTTCATCAGGCGGCGGCGGGGGGGCCATTAGGCGCTAATGGGAAGATGGAGGGGCCTGTCGGCCGCGCGGGCCGGGCCTCATTTGTCCTGCTTCCCGCTCCATTGGCCGCCGCCCCCGCCCCGCCCCGCCCCTCCCCCGCCGCCGCCGCCGCCGCCGCCGCGCGCCCCATTTCCGCTTCGAACCTTTGGAAGAGATGGGGGCGCGGAGAATCTGGGGGGTGGGATTGAAGAAGGAGGGAGTTGGATTGCGGGAACAGACTTAGAAAAGAAGGAGGGGGCGTCGGAGGCGGAGGGGAAGGCAGTTAGGCAGCAGAGGCAGAGTTTAGAACGTGGGCGACTCAGATAGAAAGCAGGCGGGGGGGAGGGGAAGATAACTGCGCTGGGGGGTGAGAACGTGCACACAGTAAATTGAACTCCCTGGAGGAAGGAAGAGCTCGGGAGGGGCATGTAGAACGCGAGAGGGGACCTGGACCGCGGGAGGGGTGGGACGGGAACTCGGCGGGGAGCGGGAGGGGCGCGGGGTTGGAATTAGGGGAGGGGTAGGATCACCGGCCCCGGCCTCCAGGGCGGGGGCCCTGGGAAGGCGCGCGGGCGGTGTCCCTCGAGGCAGAGGCGCGGCCCCCGCCCGCCGCCGCCGCCGCCGCCCGCTCCCGGACTCGCGCCCCCCGCGCGTCCACTCTGATTTCTCGGCCCATTTTTCTTCCTCTCCTGTCACTCCGGCTCTCGCCCTCCCGCCGCCGGCTGCCCCGCCGCGCTCTGCTTCCCGCGGGAGCCCCCGCCGCAGCCAGCCCCGGGGACCGCAGCCCGGCTCTGCGCCCCAGGGCCCCCACTCCCGCCCCGCCCGGGCCCCCTCAGTCCCCTCCAGAACTATGTAGGCCAGGCGTGTGACCCCCAAATCGGTCACCCCCGAAATGGATCACCCCTCCCAAAAGATCCACAGGAGGGGCCCGACCTTGGGGGCAGCAATGGAGCCGGGGTCCCCAGACCTGGGGATGTGGTCTATAGCACTTCTGGGCCCCAGTCTCAGATTCCCCCAAAGGAGGGGGCTAGAAACCAAGAACCAGGCAAGTGAGTCCCCACCGGCTCTCAGAAACCCCCAAGCAGACTGGAGACCCCTAGGATCAGATCCATACCTTGAGCTGAGTCACCCCAGGCCATATAAAGTTACCCAGACTCAGAAACGTATTCTACCCACAGCCCAGCCCCAGACACCCCCAAATGAGGGTTCTGGGCCCCAGCCCCATTCACCCCAAACCTCCAGCCCAAGACACTGATAGGATAAGGGAGATGGGCCTTAGATCAGTCACCCCAAAATAAGTAACTCCACAAGTCACCCCTAAAGTAGACATTTATTCCCTCAGACTCAGTCACCCCAGAGTTAAGCATCAGAGGCCCTAAAGTTGAAACACCTAAACTAGACTTTCCTCATTGAACCCTAAACAAACATCAGGACTTCGAGATAAGTCACCCATGAGCTAGACAAATGGGCCCCCAGCTGCTGTCACCCCACTCAGGGCATGAATGCTGTTCTCAACACAAACTAGGAAATGGGACTGAAATTCAGTCGCCCGTAAACTGAGTAACTCCAATCTTGACAACTGGAGCCCCAGACTCAATCAATCCAAACTTGGGATCTGGGCCTCACCCAGCTTAAGACTCCCCCAAACTAGACAGTTGGCTCCAGACTCAGTTTCCACTAAGACAAGGTCAGGAACCCCCCAGCAAGTCACCTTGACACTAGTCATCTAGGTCTCTACCATCACCCCCAAACCGTGCATCTGGACCCAATCATTGGTAACCCTAACCCAGGCATTTGAACAAGCAGCTTTACTAGCTCTCCAACTTGCCATCTGGAACCCCGTCATCAGTTGCCCTTAAAATGTACATCTGAGCTCCCCTCACATCACCTCCCCTAAGAGTTAAGAACTTAATAAGTTAACCCACAAACTAGGCAGCTAGCCTCCCAACCTCAGACATCCCCAAAGACAGGACTCTGACACTGAAGCTTAGTGATCCCCAGACTATACCTCTGGCCCCAACCTTCAGTTACCCCTACACTAACCATTAGTATCTCATAGGCTGTTACCCTAAAAGTAGGCAAATCAAGCCAAGCACCCGCTAGTCAGGCATCTGGAGCTGACCCTTGAGGTCAGTCATCCTAAAATAAACTCTGGGAACCCCATAATCAGAAAGATTCAAACTCAGAATTTTAGGGTGCCCTGTAGCGGGTTGTGATGGCCTCCCAAAAGATGTCCATGTCCTAACCTGCTAATGTGACATTATTTGGTAAAGAGTCTTTGAAGATGTCATTAAGTGACAGATCTCCAGATGAGCCCACCCTGCATTACCTGGGGTGCCCCTAAATCCAATGACAATGGTGATGTCCTTATAAGAGACCGAGACTGAAGAGCAGCCTCAGAGGAGAAGGCCATGTGAAGATGGAGCCAGGAAGAGGCAAGGAAGGATCCTCCCCTAGAGCCTTTGCAGGGATGGCGGCCCTGCTGACACCTTCATTTTGGACTTCTGGCCTCCAGAACTGCGAGGGAATAAATTTCTCCTGTTTTAAGCCACTTGGTTTGTTACCAGCCACAGGAGACTAATTCAACCCCCCCAAAGCCAAGCCTCTGTATCCCTCAACTCAGTGACCCCCCAAACTAGGGATGTGAACCCACAGTCAGGTGCCCCAAACTAGCCTCTATTCCCCAGATCAAACTTCTGGATCTCAGCCCAATTACCCACCATCGCAACACCAGGGACCCACAGTCACCCCCAAATTTGTTAACTAGGCCCCGAGGCTCATTCAGCCCCAAAACGTGTACATGGATTCACAGCCACTGTCACCATTAAAATAAGTAGCAGGAACCCCCATGGGCAGTAACCTCCAACCTCTTCATTGCCACAGTCTCACAGACACCTGACTTTGAGACACCTCAAAAATAGGCAGCTGGGCCCCTGGTCTCAGTACCTCCCAAATGAAATACGCATTAGAGCCCCTCTAGGTGGCAAACCCTAAACTCAGCATCTGGGCCCCGAGGTTAGTTCACCCCGAACTAGGTATTGAGACCCGCCCCCATAAGCCACCCCTAAACCAGGCATCTAGGCCCTCCAAGGTCGAAGCCGCCATGTCAGTCAACCCTTAACTAGGTTACCTGGGTGATTAGCCTCAGACACCCCCATATTAGGCAACTCCAAACTCCATCACCCCTAAACCAGGTACAAGGAAGCCCAGTGACAGTCACCTCAAACCTTGGCAACTAGGCCTTGAGGCTCAGTGAACCCCAAATTGTATGTAAGTATTAGGAACTCTTAATAATCCCCAACTAGGCAGCTAGTCCCCCCTCTTAAATGCCCCCCAAAACTAGGCTTCCTTTTTTTTTTTGGACCGCACCGAGTGGCATGCCGGATCCCAGTTCCCACCAGGAATCAAACCCACGCCCCCTGCGGTGGAAGTGCAGAGTCTTAACCACTGGACCGCCAGGGAAGTCCAAGGCTTCTGATACACAAGAATGACAGCCCCCCACCCCCCAGGGAGGCATATGAAGACACAGTCAACTGCAGGTGACTGAGGGGGTCACTGCCAAACTTGACACCTGGGCTCCAGCCGTCATCCCAAACTGGCATTAGGACTCCCCATTGGTCATCTCAACCTCAGCATCTGGGCAGCCCATATGAGGCCCCCGCTAAACTAGACATCTGAGCAGCTTGCCTCAGCTATCCCCAGACTAGGGCTCTGGGTCCCCCAGCCCCATAACCTCCCATCTGGACAGCAGGGTAAGTCACCTCTAATTTAGCATTTAGGGCCCCAGCCTTAATCCTCAAATTAGAATGCAGACCACAGTCTCACCCCTAAGTTTACCTTCAGGGCCCCGCAGTCGGTAAAGCCACAGCGAGTCTCTCTCAGAATAGCATCTGAACCCCACGGCTAGTCACCCACAAGCTCGGCATCTGGCCTCCCAGTGTCAGATACCCCCAAACCAGGGTGTGGGACGCCCAGGCTCAGCGAGCCCCAAACTGCAGTCAGCTCTAAAGTAATCAACAGGACCCCAAAATGAGCATATGGGCTGCCAAGTGTGGTCACCACTAAACCCCAGACCAGTCACTCTCAACTGGACAGCTGAGTCTCCAGACTCAGCCAGGCTTGACAGGGGAAGCACCCCTAGAGGCCCCTCCTGTGTCACCAGCTAGGCCCCCGCTGTCAGCACTAATGCAGGCCTCCGTGGCCCCCTCCAGCCCCCACGTAAGTCTGCACTGTCGCAGATCTAGAGCCTGGCTTTAGGCACCCAAATCAGGAACGTGGGCTCACAAGCACCAGAACTCGGCAGGAGGGACTCCGGTCACCCCAAATTCAGTATCCCCCCCAAGTAGGGATCTGGGTCCCCAGTTTTCATCACCTGCAGCAATGCATCTTGACCACCATAACCCTGTGCCCCAATCTAGACTTTGACCCTCAGGACCCTGTTGTGTTTGACTAAGGCAGCTGAACCCCCCGAGCCAGAAAGCCCCATAGCCCACTGTGCCCCAGCCTCAGGGACCCCACGCCCCCGCCTCAGACCTGCATTCGGGCCCTGTCCTCAATCCTCCCCACGCCGGGTGTCTGCCCCAGTGTCCATCACCTCCATGCCCACGTGTTGAGATATCCCAGCCTTGAAAGCCCTTGGCCTTTTGTGTCACAGACGTCCCCAAACCCAATCAAGCACCCCTCAAGTGGATCCTGGGCCCTGGGGTCCTGACCTCTCAGGTTCCAAATGCCCAGACTCCCAGCTTCTGTAACCCCCAAACGGGGCTCCACACCCAGGCCACGCTTACTCAGAAATCCACACTTGTCCAGGGACCCCACGCCTGGGCGCAGGAGACCCCTGACTCAGTCACCCCAGGAACACTCAGGTGCCAGCACACTCAGACTCAGCATTTGGAAGGCACCATGTCCCCAGGCTCTGCACCCCAAACTAGAGGACTGGCATGACAGTTCCTGCCTCCTCAGACTAAAACTGGTGATCTTCCGTCTTACCAAAGGGCAAAGCCACAACCCCAGTCTCTGTGCCCCAAGCTACACAGCTGGCCCCCGTGTTGCCACCCTCTACACAGTCGGATTCCTGGCCTAATGCCCCAAACCAGGCCCTGGACCCTAATCTCTGACATGGGAAACTAGGTCCCCACACCCCTGGTCACACCACCGCAAACAGAGCACCAGACCCTTGGTATGAAAATATAACCAATCTCCACGATGCCGTGTGTCATCTCAAATTGGGCCATTGGATCCCCAGTTTGTGTCTCCCCAGACTAGACAACTAGGTCCCCATCTGTCATTCCAAAGTAGACTAGCAGAACTCTAGTCTCCGACACCCCAACAAGGCACCCTTGGTCTCTGTCATCCAAAGGAGGCAAGCTAGTCCCCTATCTCAATTCTTTCCAATAGGGGGACTTCCCTGGTGGTCCAGTGGTTAAGACTTCGCCTTCCAATTCCGGGGGTGCGGGTTCGATCCCTGGTCGGGGAGCTAAGATCCCACCTGCCTCAGGGCCAAAAAACTAAAACAGAAGCAATATTGTAACAAACTCAGTAAAGACTTTAAAAAAAATTCTTTCCAACTATTCACCAACACCCCCAATCTCGGTTACCCCATCCCATCACCCCCAAATACATTGTGAAACCCCAACTCTATCATCCCAAAGTAGGTGATTGACCTCACACAGTTTCTGTCACCGTAAACTGAACCATCGTTCACATGAATTGGCTCCAGACCAGGGACAGGTAGTCTCTGTCACCTGGAACTGAAAGATGGTATCTCCCCATCGATGTCACCTTGGACACCTGGTCTTTTTTTTTTTTTTTTAATTTATTTATTTATTTATTTTAAACATCTTTATTGGAGTATAATTTCTTTACAATGGTGTGTTAGTTCCTGCTTTATAACAAAGTGAATCAGTTATACACATACATATGTTCCCATATCTCTTCCCTCTTGCATCTCCCTCCCTCCCACCCTCCCTATCCCACCCCTCTAGGTGATCACAAAGCACCGAGCTGATCTCCCTGTGCTATGCGGCTGCTTCCCACTAGCTATCTATTTTAGGTTTGGTAGTGTATATATGTCCATGCCACTCTCTCACTTTGTCACAGCTTACCCTTCCCCCTCCCCATATCCTCAAGTCCATTCTCTAGTAGGTCTGTGTTTTTATTCCCATGTTGCCCCCAGTTTCTTCATGACCTTTTTTTTTTTCCTTAGATTCCATATATATGTGTTAGCATACGGTATTTGTTTTTCTCTTTCTGACTTACTTCACTCTGTATGACAGACTCTAGGTCCATCCACCTCACTACAAATAACTCAATTTCGTTTCTTTTTATGGCTGAGTAATATTCCATTGTATATATGTGCCACATCTTCTTTATCCTTTCATCTGTTGATGGACACTTAGGTTGCGTCCAGGTCCTGGCTATTGCAAATAGAGCGGCAATGAACATTTTTGTACACGATTCTTTTTGAATTATGGTTTTCTCAGGGTATATGCCCAGTAGTGGGATTGCTGGGTCGTATGGTAGTTCTATTTTTAGTTTTTTAAGGAACCTCCATACTGTTCTCCATAGTGGCTGTATCAATTTACATTCCCACCAACAGTGCAAGAGGGTTCCCTTTTCTCCACACCCTCTCCAGCATTTATTGTTTCTAGATTTTTTGATGATGGGACACCTGGTCTTATCACCTCAAACTAGACAACCGATCCCAGGACCTGTCTCCCCCAAATGGACAATTGAACCCCAATTAATGTCAACCCAGACTGGACAAAAGACTCCAGTCCTTATCACCTCAAATTAGAAAACAAGACCAACAGTTTCTGTCACCCCATCTGGGCAACTAGACCTATAGTCTCTGTCACCCCAAACATGACAATGGATGAATAAAGTCTGCAACATCAGGGACTTCCCTGGTGGTCCAGTGGTTAAGACCCCACGCTCCCAGTGCAGGGGGCACGGGTTCGATCCCCGGTCGGGGGGCTAAGATCCCACATGCCACAGCTAAGCCCGTGCTCTGCAACTACTGAGCCCATGCACCGCAACGAAGAGCCCTCGCGCTGCAACAAAGACCCAGTGCAGCCAAAATAAATACATAAATAAATAAATATGTTTTAAAAAGTCTGCAACATCAAACTAGACAACCAGCACTCAAACTCTCTCCACCAGTTAACAAGCTGAGCACCCAATCCCCCACCCAGACCATACCACCAACCTCTGGTCTTAACCAGTCTGTTACCCCCAAAACATCCTGGGATGCCAGTCTCTCAGTCCTACAAAATAGACGACCACGTAGCCGGCTTTGTCATCCCAAATGCTCCCTGGGACCTCAGTCTCTGTCACACGAAATTAGAACCAGACCCCAAGCTCTGTCACCCCAGGTATGTTCTGGGACCTGAGTCCTTGTTCCACACAACTAGATAGACTTCAATCTCTGCCACCCCAAATACTCTCTGAGATCCTAGTCAATATCCGAGCAAACTAGACAACCAGACCCCGCTCTCTGTCTCCCCAAATATACCCTGGGACCCCAGTCTCTGATCTCCAAAACTAGACCACCAGACCCCCATTCTGTCACCCCCAATACACCCTGGGACCATGGCATCTGTCCTCTGAAAACCAGACAACCATGTCCCTGGTCGGTCACCCCAAATACACCCTGGGACCCCAGTTTGTGATCCACAAAACTAGATAACAGGCCCACAGCCAAACCCCCAAATACTCCTTAGTACCCCCAAGTTGCCACTCAACAGCCAGATCCCAGTCTGTCACTCCAAATACACCCAGAACCCCAATCTCTGTCCCACAAAACTAGGCAACCAGACCTCCAGAGTGTGTCAACTGAATGTCCCTGGGACCCAGTTTTTTCCCCACAAAAGGATACAACCAAACCCTCAGTCTCTGACACCCCAAGTATGCCCTGGGACCCAGTCTTTGCCCCTCCCCCCCAAAACAAGACAACGGTACCTCTAGGCTCCGTCACTCCACTTTGGGCATCTGGGTACATAAATGTCTCCTCAAACTAGAGACCTGACCCCACAGCCCGTGTAGCCTTCACCTTGTCAATCAAACTCCGGTCTGTCATCCTAAACTGGACCACCAGACCCCTGGTCCCACTCATGCCAGACTAGACAAGCAAACTCCTATTCTACGTCACCCTAAATGAGACCCCAGAGCTCTAGTCATTTCATCCCAAACTGGACAACTGATCCCTAATCTCTGTCATCACAAACTAACCTCCTAGTCCCTGTCACCCCAAGCCGGGTCCTGAATCCCAGAACCTCTGGTCTCTGCCACTTCAATCTAGACACATGAACCCTCACTTCTGATGTCCCAAACTAGACATCTGGATGCCCAGGCTCTGGCACTTCGCACTAGACAAAGATACCCCACAGTCCTCTGAAATCTCATGACAGCGGCATCCCTGGTCTCTGCTTCCCAAGCCAACCAGGAGCCCAGTCAGTCTGTCACCCAAACCAGGCAACCGGACCTGTACTGTCTGCTTCTTCAAACTAGCCAAATGGTCACCCCAATGTCTTTCACCCCAGACCAGCACCCCAACCCCAGTGTCATCACCCTAAACTAGATAACCAGTCCCTTGGCCTCTATAACCCCAAGCTAGACAATCGGCCTTGTGTTTCTGGCACCCCAAAAGGAATAACCAGACCACAAGTCTCAGACACCCCAATGGAGTTCACCAGACCCCGGATTTCTGTTGCTCCAAACTAGAAACTGAAACTTCAATCTGATATCCCAAACCTCAGGATTTTGATATCTTAACCTAACAACTAGACTATCATTCTGTCACCCCAAAAAAGATTAGGCGCCAACTCTGATACCCCTAAGGAAACTCCAGGGCCCAGTCTTGGTCACCGAAAACTAGACAATAAGACCCCCAGTCTGTCACCCCAGACTAGACTAGTCCCCATCACCCCAACCTTGACAAGAACCCCAGTATCTGACACCTCCAACTCTGGTCTCTGTCACTCCCAACCAGACAAAAGAGTCCTAAATCTGTCACTTAAAATTTGAGAACTAGACCCAGTGTTTTCAGCCTCAAACAGGACAAGCAGACATTCTCCAAACTAAAAAAAATGATCTCCTAGGGAGTTCCCTGGTGGTCTAGTGGTTAGGATTCGGCACTTTCACTGCCATGGCCCAGGGGTTCAATCCCTGGTTGGGGAACTGAGATCCCACGAGCCGCGTGGCACAGCCAAAAAAGAAAAGCAAATGTCCAAAAAAAAAAAAAAAAAAAAATCTCCTAGTTGCTGTCACTTCACACTGGGCAGAGAAACCCCCAATCTCTGGTGGCCCAAATTACACAACAGGGTCCCCAGGCTCTGTCACCACCAACCAGTGTTGCCTGTCTCTGCCACCTCAAGAAACAATCAGGGGCTTCCCTGGTGGCACAGTGGTTGAGAATCTGCCTGCCAATGCAGGGGACACGGGTTCGAGCCCTGGTCTGGGAAGATCCCACATGCCGCGGGGCAACTAGGCCCGTGAGCCACAACTACTGAGCCTGCGCGTCTGGATCCTGTGCTCTGCAACAAGAGAGGCCTCGATAGTGAGAGGCCCTCGCACAGCGATGAAGAGTGGCCCCCACTTGCCGCAACTAGAGAAAGCCCTCGCACAGAAACGAAGACCCAACACAGCCAAACATAAATTAATAAATAAATAAAATTAAAAAAAAAAAAAAGAAACAATCAGACCCCGATCAGGTTGCTTCCAGCCCAGGGGACGCACTACCTTGTCATCCTAAACTAGGGCCCTGGACTCCCAGTGTCCTCAGGCATCCCAGTCTGTCACCCCAAGCTAGATAAATGACCTCAAAGTTGATAAAAGATCCCCAATTTCTATTACCCCAAACCAGAGACTGGACTCCAAGCTGTCACCCCAAACAAGACAATCAGATGGCCAGTCTGACACCCCGAATGAGGTGCAGGCACTCCCTGACTCTGTCACTCTACACTGGACAAGTAGATCCCTTGTCCCTGTCACCCCAAACCTGGGCCCACGGGCTCTTTAATCATGAAGTTGACAGCCAGAGCCCCAATCTGTCACTCCAACCAGCTAACTGGACCCCCAGTCTCTATCACCAAAATAGACAACCAGACTTTTGGTCCCTTGACGAGACACCAAGCCCCCAGTTTCTCTTTCCCAAAACCAAAACTCTCAACCCCAAGGTAATTCAGGAAGGGATAGAGGGGGAAGTGGCCCCCCAGTTCTGCCCACCCCCATGGAAGCTTCTGGTCTCAACATCAGTTAGGGACCTGGAGTTAGTCACCTCCAGACAGGCCTCTGGCCTGAGTCTCAGCCTCCCACCACCAATCCCCAGACCCAGGCTGCTGACCCCTTGCCCCAGGGATCTCAGTCCCAGGTCCTTGGGTCCCCGGCCTCTGTCATCTCCAAACAAGTCAGCCTGACCACATTGACTCCAGGCCCTGCAATGGAAACTGGACGGAGTGACCACCCACCCCGAAGGGCAGTCTCCCCTGGGAATACTGGCAGCTGGATTAACCAACTAAACGCCCTCTGCCACCCCCAAGTTGGGATTGGGACCCTGGCCTCTGAGTAGACTCTCCTCCTCAGGCACCCCAGGTCTCCTCGGCCAGGACAAGTCCACGCCTGGCTCCCTCCCTGGAGAAGGTCTGGAGGAAGCCCTTTTCTGCCCTCTGGTGGCAGCCACTGGAAGTGCGGCCCTGGTGACTGGGAACAGAGTGGTCCCAGACACCCAAGCCCCCTAATCTTCCCATTTTGCCAGAAGTGCGCAGGTCACCCTTGCCTGCTCTCTCCCACTCAGCTCCGACGCAGGTCAGTCGCCAAGCGCCCACCCTCGTCTTCCTGAATCTGCCTTCCCGTCTGTTCTTTCCGTTCCACGTCCCTGCCTCACCTTCCCCAACTTGGCTCATCTTCCCTGGTCTCCCTCCTTCCAGCCCATCCCCCACACGACACCGAAGGGATATTTCTTTTTCTTCTTCTTCTTTTTTTCTTGCCCGTGCTGCACGGCTTGCAGGATCATAGTTCCCCGATGAGGGACTGAACCCGTGCCCCCTGCCGTGGAAGCGTGGAGTCCCAATCACTGGACCGCCGGGGAAGTCCCTCGGAGAGATATTTCTAACGTTCACACCTGACCCTGTCCCTCCCCTGCTCAAAAGCCTTCCACGGTTCCACATTACCTTAAGCTAAAATCCAAAGACCTCCCGTGGCTTGCAGGTCCGGCCTCATCTGGTCCCCGACATCCTCCCCACCATCATCTCCTACGTCACTCCCTTCACCCCAGCCACAGCGTTGCCTTGTCACTGGGCAGGTCCTACCTCAGGGCCTTTGCACTTGCAGTTCCCTCTGGCTGGAATACTCTTCCCCCAGACCTCTGAGAGGCAATCTCCTCCTCATTGCCCAGCAAGGCCCTGCACCTCCAGCCTCACCTCTAAGCGAGTCCCTCCTTCCCCAACTACCCTCCAGCCTCACCTGTTTCATTGGCTTCACTGAGAGCTTCCTGCTTATTGTTGCTTGGCTCATGAATGTGGGTCTCGCCTCTTTGTGGCGTTGCTGGTTCCCCAGCATCTAAGCTAGCGTGTGCAGTAGAAACAGGATATGAGCTACAAATGTAATGTTGTATTTTCTTTCTTTTTTTTTTTCTTGCCGTGCCGCACGGCATGCGGGATCTTAGTTCCCTGACCAGGGATCAAACCTGTGCCCCCTGCCGTGGAAGCGCGGAGTCCTAACCACTGGACTGCCAGGGAAGTCCCCTGTGTTTTCTACCTAATTACATTTTAAAAAGTAAAAGAAAAAGGTGAACATAATAATTTACCCTGGTATATCCAACAGATTATCCTTCCAACACATAACCAATATACAAAATTATTAACGAGATATTTTACACCCTTCTCCTACTAAGTCTTTGAAATCTGGTGGGTATTTTACACTCACAGCACATCTCAATCTGGACCAGCCATGTTTCAAGTGCTCAGTAGCCACATGTGGCTGGTGGCCTCCATATGTGACAGGATTCCAGAACAATGTGGAGCACTCAGCGGGCCCTGAATGAACGATGAACCGGTGAGTTTTGGTGATGAGACACGAAGCTGGGGAGGCCGGGGGATGGCACTGCCAGGCCTGGGCACTGGCTGCACCTCTGCTTAGGCCGCTCGGCCCGCAGCTCTTCCTGTGGCTGGCTCCGCTTCCCTCAGAGCTCACTGAAATGCCACCTCCCTGGAGAGGGCTCCCAGACCAGCCCCATCTGAAGTAGCTTTTCAGACCCTATCTGTCACCTCACTTTGCTGCCACACCTGCCAAGTGCTTTCCCTACCACGTGCATTTCTCTTTTGTCAGCGGTCCCACACAGCGGCCTTCACGTTACAGTGAAAAGCAAATTGTGTCACTCTCACCTCACTCAGGAAAACCAAAGCACCCCCCCACCCCACGATCTGCGCCAGCCATACCGGCCTCCTCGCTGTTCCTCAAACCTCCGGGCACAGTGCTGTCTCTGGGCCTTTGCACCTGCTGCTTCCTCTGTCCAGAACATTCTTCCTCCAAAAGATCTGCGGCGGCTCCCTCACTCAATTTAAGTCTTCATTCAACATCGTCTCAGGGAGGTCTTCTTTAAACTATAACTCATCTCCAGAACTTTCTCTATGAGGAAGAGTTAACACAGTAGGCCCAAGACTGCTGTCCTTAGAGAGGCCTGCTTGCATAGTGGCCCTTGGCTGGCATCTGGGAACCTGGGTTTCAGCAAGGTTCTCACCTCTCCCTGAAAGAGTGGCTTTCGTGCCTAAACTGTTTGTGCAAATGATGTTGTTTATGCTGAACAACTGCTTTCCTTCTAGGTACTAAGTCTCTGATGAGCTTCCCCGAAGACAACATTTCACTGCTGGGGGTATTACACTCAACCCAGGTGGCTCCACTGGGAGAGGACTCTGGGCAGCTTGTGCCTGGTTTCCTCTGGACTTCGCCCCATGTGCCTTTTTCCTTTGCTGATTTTGCTTCATAGTCTTTCATGATAATAAATCACATCTGGGGACTTCCCTGGTGGTGCAGTGGTTAAGAATCTGCCTGCCAATGCAGGGGACAGGGGTTCGATACCTGGTCGGAGAAGATCCCACATGCTGCCGAGCAACTAAGCCCATGCACCACAACTACTGAGCCTGCGCTCTAGAGCCCACGAGCCACAACTACTGAGCCCACGTGCCACAACTACTGAAGCCTGCGCGCCTAGAGCCCGTGCTCCGCAACAAGAGAAAACACTGCAATGAGAAGCCCGCACACCGCAATGAAGAGTAGCCCCCGCTCGCCGCAACTAGAGAAAGCCCGCGCACAGCAATGAAGACTCAACGTGGCCAAAAATAAATAAATTAAAAATAAAATAAAATAAAATAAAGCCCCAGTAAGTGGCAATTCATTAGCTTAAAAAAAAAAAAATCACATCTGTGAGTACAACTAGATACTGAGTTCTGAGTCCTCCTAGCAAATCACCGAATATGGGGGTGGTCTCGGGGGCCCCCGGCATACTCGTTTCTCCTCCTTAGAACCTGTCATCGCTGGCTGTCCTATCATATTTGTTATCCATCTTGCTTATTCTCCACCACCCTCCTCCCACCACGCCCGCGGCCCACTCGCTCCCCACCTTCTTGGCCTCTGCAGGATCCCAGCATCACCCGGCACAGACCCACAGAAGACCCTGGGAGAATATCTGTTGAACAACTGTTAACAGTTTTATTTCCAAAGTTGGAGTCCCTCCCTGGGCTTGTAATGGGAAGGGGGCCTTTGGCCAGACCTGCAGAGCCGAGCAGGACGGGGGTGAACGGGGACAGGGCAGCTGGCTCGGGAGGCTGGCAGGTCCGTGAAGCCACCTCACACAGGTTCCATTTGCAGCTCCTCCCCATCCACGGCCTCCACCTGATGGAAGGCGGCGTGGGAGCCGATGACCACGAGGGTGGCTCCTGCAGGAAAACGGGCAGTTCAGGGCCTGACTGCCTCACCTGGCCCCCCACTGCCCACAGCGCTACCCAGATCCTCTACTCACCCAGGACCCAGAAGACGGCGGAGCCCGCGCCAGCCAGCCAGAAGAAGGGAAAGGAGACGGTCCCAGCCAGAGCATACTGATGGGCTGGGGTCACCTCTCGGCCTGGGGGCAGACGGCATTGGGGCAGCTGTTCCGATACTCGTGCCCTCTCCCAGAGTAACCCCTGAGACCCCCCACCTCACCAATCTGGTGTCACAAGCTCCGGGAGCCTCAGGATCTAAACTCCTCGTGCCGAGGCCCTCCAAGTTCATGGGCCCCACCCATGTCTCCAATGTCCCCAGCCACTGTCCGTGGGAATACAAGGGGCCTTCCTCAGCCCCCTCGCCACCCGCTAAACTACAGCTCTCCTGCTCCAACCTGCACTCCCGTAGACCTAGAGTCTCCAACTGGTGGCCCAAGGGCCAAGTCTGACCCGTGGATGTGTCTTTTGAGTCTGCATATTATTCCACAAGAATTTGATTTGATTTGTGGCTGACCGAGAAACTGGATGATTTTTCTTTCTTTCGTTTTTTTTTTTGGGGGGGGGCCGTGTTGTGCGGCACGCGGGATCTTAGTTCCCTGACGAGGGATGGAACCTGGGCCCCCTGCAGTGGAAGCACGGAGTCTTAACTACTGGACTGCCAGGGAATTCCCTGGATGATTTCACAAAATAATACAGTCAGTCCTCTGTATCCTCGGTTGGAAACCCATGATCATTGTTCTTCGTCATTTTTTACAAAGGACTTGAGCATCTGTGGATTCTGGCATCCACGGGGGCTCCTGGAACAATCCCCTGTGGACACTGAGGGAGGGCTGTACAGATGTCTGCCTTCTCAAGGCAGACTGGAAGGTCGGGTCTGCAGGTCCTGGTGGCAGCAGTGGCTGAAGCCACGTCATGTCTATGCTCCAGGCGCGCCCTCCATGCCCTGGGCTTGCCCGACACGCCCCTCCACCCAGCCCACCTTTGTCATGTACAAAACTGGCAGGCTTCTGAAGGATTCTGTCTTAGGTCTACCTGTTTGTCTGATCGCAATTCCCCCTTATCCCCACTCCAAACCTTGAGCTTCCCCTACTTGGGAACTCAGGCCCCTCTTTCTTCTCAGTGGTGCTTGGTGCCAGTCTGGGACCACATGAGCCACAGGCCTCAGCTTCCCTCTCTGAGAAGTCCCAAGATTTTTCCACTTCCACCCCAGGAAGCAGGAAAGGGGAGCACAGATATAGGCCAGTGTAAGGTCGCCACCTGGTGTCCCATGTGGGTACCTGCAGCTGATGCCTTTGGCAGGAGGTTAGGGAGGAGGGAGAGGGAAGGAGGAGGTTTAAGGGACAGGAGCAGGCGGAGGTGGGTTCTGGGATATCTTCTTGGCTTGGGGAATAGCAATTTGGGGGGCTGAGAGCGGGTGGAAGCATCCGGTGTGTCTGAGACTTTAAGGGATTGAGTTTGGGGGATCTAGTGTAGATGTAGGCTTGGGCAGACTTGGGTTCACAAGGACTGAGGTTTGGAGTCAAAGGCTTGCATTCCAAGAGACCAGGATTTGAGGAGGGCAGGGGATTTCTCACCCATCAGCACAAACTTGGACTGCAACGTGCGCAGATAGAGGATGTAACAGGCGCCAAAGAAGACAGCCAGAGCCACCAGCAGCATGGGGGATGTCGCCCTGGAAGAGGGCAGGGAGGCATGCGTCAGGCAGCTGGGACTGGGCCAGACACGGAGGCCCTGACCTTCTACACTGGCGGATGACAGGCTACGTCCTTGGGGCCGGGGAAGTCTAGGTCACATTTGGTTACACTGAATCCTGGCCAGGCTGATGCGGGAGTAAGGGACCTGGCCCTTGGGTCAAAAGGTCCGGCAGAGCTACCCCATGGGGACGGGGCCTGGCCAGTGAGAGGAGGGGCCGGATGCTGAGGGCGGGGCCGGCCAGTGCGGGTCTGGCAGCCTGGTGGGCTCGGGGCCAGGCCGGAGAGGCACTCACACACAGTACAGGATGAGGCCCAGGAACACGAACACATAGTTGCTCTGGTAGTATTCCACGTTGCGTACGAGGCGCTGGCACAGCTCGCCCAGGTTGCGGGGCCGCGAGAAGCGCCGCTGGTCCACGAAGGAGCCCCAGGGCCGGATGGTCGCACGGCGCCGCTCCAGCCACTCACGGCCCGCGCCGGACGGAATCAGTTTCGGCAGCAGGGTCCTGGTGGGTGCGGGGCCAGGTCAGCGATAGACCGGGATGGAACCCGGACCCTCGAGCAAGAAGAGGACCGAGGGGGGCCGGACTCCGGGGTTCCGGGGAAGATATGGTCCCAGACTCCTGGATCCCTGGGGAGAAAGGGGCTGAGGGCCCAGACTCCAGAGTCCTCGAAGAGGACACCAGGGGCCCAGACTCATGTGTCTGGAGGTCGGGATTTCTAGGACCCCAGGGAGGAAGGGGCGGGGGACCAGGACTCCCGGGTCTCGGTCAGGGGGGCTAGATCCAGCTTGCTCACGTGGCGCTCAGCCCTTCCACCTCGGCATCCTTCTGCTGGTCCTTCTCGGCCGCCATGTCTGTGCTATGAGGGGAAGAACGGCTGTAACGAGCCCGGGGCCCTGCACACCCCGCGGGACCCGCCCGAGCCTGGCCTCACCCAGCGGAGCGGGAGCTGACGTGTTAGCGGGTCTGGAGCCTCTGGGGGCGGTAGTTTTGCCGCCGAGCATTGTGGGAGTTGTAGTCCCGATGATGTCGGAGAGAGTGGGTGCCATGATGGTGGTATGGCTCGCGAAACACCTTGGGAGATGTAGTCGCGTAAAGTGACGCCTCTGGGCATTGTGGGAGTTGTAGTTTCAGAAGCAGGACGCGTGGAGTCGGGGAAGGTGGGTTGTCAGGAGTCGGGGCGTTATGCGAGCTCTGAAGTCAGAAGCCGGAGCTCTAAAGTCAGAAAACGTTGTGTACTCCCCGTGCAGGGTACGATGGAGGCCGTGTAGAGCTGTCATTCTGACTCTAGAAGGTATAAAAGAAAACACGTGCTAAAACACGCAGATGTTCTGATTCAGCAGATCTAGGGTGAGACCATTCATTTGCATTTCTAACAAGTTTCTAGGTGATGTTGATGCTTCTGGTCCATGGCCCACATTTTGAATAGCGAGACTGTAGAGAATTTGTGGGAACCTATTTCTTCCTTCTTCAAGAGGCTAGTGATGGGGCCATGGTTGCTGGAGGGGGGGCATCTAAGGTAGGGGGCAAAGCTCCCCCCACAACCCTTGGGCTCCCAAGGATGAATGGGTTAGGGTTAGGGACCTAGGGATAACCCCTGCTTTGGATAGGACGGAGGGAAGTGGGGGAAAGGAAAGGGTTGAGATTTATTTTCATTTTATCACTTTCTTTTCTTCTAGTTTTATTGAAGGGGTGAGAATTTTTAAAAGACGGAGTTGTTATAACGCAAAGAGCTGGGATTCTGGGGTCAGAGGTCAAAATTCAGGCTGTGTTGACTTCATCACCTCCCTGAACCTCGGTGTCCTCAACTGGACAGTGAAGATCCTGGTTGTACTGTTACCGAGTCCAAGCTCGCTCTGCTTGCCGCAGGACAGGCCAATAAATCAGGAGATGAGGTGGTGAGGCAAGGAATAGCGACTTTATTCGGAAAGCCCGCAGACCGAGAAGATGGCGGACTAGTATCTCAAAAAGACCATCTGATTGGGGTCTGGATGCCAGTTTCTTTTATAGAACAGAGAAGGGGAGGAGGTGAGGAAGTGAAGTAAAAAGGCCGTAAGTCTTGCAAATATCTCCTGGAATGGCCAGCCTCAGGGAGGGGATGTGTTAATTTCTTCTTTCTCGCAGCCATTCACAGGTGGACAGGGTCAGGATGTTTCCCTGAACAAAGGCACTTTGGTTTAACATTCAAGCAGAGGGGCAGGGTTCCCGAGGCAGGCCATTATGTATAGACAGTATCCTTTTAGTGAACAAAAGCAATGAGAAGCAAAGGTTAAAGTAAAAGAAACAGATCCAACCTGTAGTCCGATTTTGTTCGTCCCTGTGATTGTACCACACTCATGGGGTTGAGATGGGGTTGAATGGTCCATGTAAAGTGCTTGAAAGAGTCTTGATATTTTATAACTGCTCAATAAATGGTAGTCCATATTATTGCCACTACATTATCATGACTGTTATGATTATTTCTAGAGCTCAGTCTTCTCAAACTTAACAGTAACTTACTAGGGGCTGCTGGCCCCTTGGATGTCCCAAAGAGTGGCTGGCATCTGAGACATGGACCTTTCTTTCCCCTAGCTCTCACAGCCATAGTTCTCTCAGTCTTTGCCCCTGCCCCTGAGTGAGTTGTGGGAAAGAAGGGTGCACCAGCATGCCTCAAGAAATGCATGTGGAAGTATTGGGAAGCCTGGGCTCCCTTACACAGACTGAGGACCTCATTTTCCAAGGTTGGGTGGGCCTGAAGGAGAATACTCACCTGGGATATCCAGGTGACTCTTAACTCCAACTCTTGTCTTCCAAGGATCACATTCCTTTTGGGTTTGGGCTTTGAGGCCTGCTGGAGGGCATCCCCACAAGGTGGGGAAGATGACCCTGTCGAAGGGGCTGGTGGAGCAATAGGCAGGGAGACCACCTGTGTGCGCGTGGCAGGGGGGGTCCGAAGCTGAAACCGAATGAGCCATACTTTGAAGATCAGGATGGCTAGTTACCGTTTACTTCCTCTTTGTCAGCCCCAGGCTTTTAGTAGAATCTTGTTCAGGTTTCCCACTTGGGTCGAGCTGGGCTTCAGGAGATCAAGGGGGGGCCTGTGAGTCCACAGTTAGCCCAGAGCATTAATGGGGGAGCAGCACCTGAGTTCAAAGTGATGGGAGCAGCAGGGGTAACCAGAAGAGCCCCCAAGAGGAAGATGAATCTTGGGGAGCAGAGAGTTGGAAACAGAGGTCCAGCTGCCTTCTTCCAGGGCCGACCTGGGGAAATTGGGGTTTGACTTTTGTTATGAGGGCTTTGGGGTTTCCTCATAGGAACACGAATAAAAGTGATTTCACTCATAACCCGCCAGTATGTGCTCTGAGCAGAAGACATAACAGGCAAAGTCCTGGAGGTGTCAAAAGGCATGGGCCGGGCTTCCCTGGTGGCGCAGTGGTTGAGAATCTGCCTGCCAATGCAGGGGACACGGATTCGAGCCCTGGTCTGGGAGGATCCCACATGCCGCGGAGCAACTAAGCCCGTGCGCCACAACTACTGAGCCTGCGCGTCTGGAGCCTGTGCTCCGCAACAAGAGAGGCCGAGATAGTGAGAGGCCCGCGCACCGCGATGAAGAGTGGCCCCCGCTCGCCGCAACTAGAGAAAGCCCTGGCACAGAAACGAAGACCCAACACAGCCAAAAATAAATAAATAAATAATTAAAAATAAATAATTTTTAAAAAAAGGCATGGGCCATGGATGGTGGAGTCCAGAGGCAAGGACATTGTTGGAGAGGAACCCTCTGAGTGGGGCAGGACGGGAACTTTGAATCAGGGGATTCTGAGGGGCCTTGGCATAGGGGCAATGTGGGGGAGGAGCCCCTTGAAACAGAGATTGTGGGAGAAGGGGCCCTAAGACGGAGATACTGCGAGAGACAGGAAGATCCGCGAGACAGGGGGATGAGGGGAGATGGGGGGAGAAGGGACCTATGGCAAGTGGGCCCTGAATTAGGGGGACGGTGGGAGATAAGGGGGTGCCTGAAAAGATTATGAGAGATGGGCCCTGGCCCTGTGGTCCTTCCACCTGAGGCCTCCTTCCTGCCTCTTGGATCCCTGGAGGAAGTGGAGCTGGGAGGGTAGGAGGACATTAGCATAGACAATCAGAAACCTGGGTTATTTTTCTGCTGTGTGACCTCAAGGAAGTCTCTACCCTCTCTGGGCCTCAGATTGCCCACCTGTCTATGGGAGTATTTCTTACCCTGTACCTGATGAATAAAGTAGTTTCTCTGGCCTCCCCAGAAGAGGTCCAGGCTTATGTAACGCTTACGGGACTGGGCTCTGCCCTGGGCATCACAGGCGGTTTCTGGCACACATGGCCGCTGCCTTCTGACTGCCTTTCCCCTCAGATTCAGGCACTCCTCCTCAGCATGGTCTCGTGCAGTGGGCATGTGCACACACTCACACTCATGTGGACTCTCAGCATCCCGACCACCCAGACACCTGTGCTGGGAGGCAGGCAGGCCCGGGACCAGCCCCAGGGCTTCTTCTCACTCCAATCTCTGGGCTGTGTTAGAAAGGCTGCCTTGAGGGAAGTGGTAGAGCTGCCCAACCAGAAGGGCTAAAATTCAAAAGACTGACAATAGCAAGTGTTGACGTGGATGTGGAGCAACTGGAACTTTGACATACTGTTGGAATGCAGATGACACAAGAGCTTTGGAAAGGGTGTGACTATTTATTAAAGATAAACACTGTCTATCCCCCAATCAGCAATTCCATTCCTAGGCATGTACCCAACAGAGATGCACACATGTGTCATCAGAGGATATTACTAGAATGTTCCTCTTCCTAGAGGCTTCCAAAGTGGAAACAGCAAATGTCCATCAACAAGAAAATGGATCAACAAATCGTGTAATAGTCACACAGTGGAAAACTCCGCAGCAATGAAAAAGAGCAGGCTACTGATACATGGAACACTGTGGATGACTCTCATAGACGTGGTGTGGAGGACAGGAAGCCAGACACATGAGCCAGCATGCTGTAAGACTGCATTTCTACAAAGTCCAAGAACTGGTACAACTAAACGATGGTGACAGAAAGCAGATCAGCAGTTACCTCTGGAGGGGGGCTGACTGGAAAGGGGCATGAGAGAACTTTATGGCTAGTGGCTACATGGAAGTAATTTTTTAAATCGCTGAGCTGTGCCCTTGAGACTTGTGCACATCACTGTATGAAAGTTTATCTCAACAAAAAGAGAGAGAAGAGCATAGTGACTTAGAGCTTGGACAGCCTAGGTTCAAATCCCAGATTTGTCACCTCTCAGCTGTGTGACCTTGGGCAGGTCACTTTCCCTCTCTGTGCCTTGTGAGGATTGAGTGAGCTAATACATGTAGAGTGCTTAGAAGAGGGCAGAGCACAGGGTGGGAGTTCAATGAACCATTAGCATCATCGCCTCCCCAGGGACCTCTCCAATATGAGAGGATCCAGAATCTGATTCCCTTCCTCTCCCCTGTTCTGATCCCATGATCCCATCTCCTGGCGAATTCAAGGTGCTCTCACTCTAACCCTTGTGGGGCTACAACTCCATGATTTGATGACTTTGAGATTCCATGACTCCCAAGCTCATGCCAGGCTGAATTCCTGGGGTTCTGTGAATCACCCAGCCACGGGTGCCAGCACAGGGAACACCATCCTGCCCACACCCCGGGTCCACAAAGCAAGCACGACACACACGCGGCTTCTCTGTCCCCACTGATATATTTGATAATTGTCCAGAACCAGAGACGGCGTCAGCCAGGGGGTGACGGGGAGTAAAAAAGAGCCCAGGGAGGGGGCTGGGTGGCAGGGATGAGGAGAGGGAGAGGAACAGACACACACAAAAGAGAGAGAGGAGAGAGGCAGGGGGCGGGGCGGGGCGGGGGCGGGGAGAGAAGCCAGCCAGAGGGGGAAGAGGGGGAGGGAGGCGGGAGATAACTTGAGGGGGCGGGGCCAAGGGGAGAGAGGGCCCCTCCCCCCAGAATACAAAATGAGGGGGACCGGAGTGGGCTGTCCTGGGCTTGGGGGGCAGGGAAGAGACGGGCGATGTGGCGGGGTTGAGGTCAGTAGTAGGTTTCCTTCTCCACCCAACCTGGAGAGACAAAGGAGGAAAGAAACAGACACGAGAGGGAGAGGGGCACAGAGAGAAGCACAAGCAGAGACAGACAGACAGACAGCGGCACAGGAAGAAACGAAAAGGGTCAGAGACACAGGGAAAGACACAGAAAGGAGGAGGCCCAGAGAGCCAGGAAGAGAGAAGAGTTGCAAACAGGGTGGAGAGACGACGCAGGAGGGAGGGGGTTGGGGGGAAACAGAGAGCGAGGTTAGTATCAGTCACACAGCGCTCTCTCGCCTCCCCTTCCAGCTGCCCCGTCCCGTCCCCCCAGCCTCCCCCCTGTACCCAGTTAGACCCTCACCCCCGGGGTTCCTGCGCAGGATGAGTTTGCGGATTTCATCATAGACGAAGATGAGAAAACTGTAGGGGAAGGCACAGAACCACCAGCTGGGCCTGCGGAGACGGAAGAGCAGGAGGGCGTCAGTGTGGGGCGGAGACCGGGGCGGGGGACGGGGGGAGGGGGCACACACAGAGGCAGGGTCCCAGAGGACAGGTGGGGCCACACTGCGAGGATGCTCCCCTGGTCCTTCGTGCCCAAGGTGAGGGGTGCCCGGGCCACGGCTGTGGGCTGGGGTCTGTACAGCGCCCCCGCCCCCCCCCCCCGTGAGGGCGTCCCGCGGGGAAGGCTCCCTGGAGGATCCTGGAGCAGGTGGTACATGGCAGGGGAGGGGGCACTCACTTGAGAGGGTACATGCGAAGGGCCACATCCATGCCGGGGCAGTAGGACAGGAAGGCAGCCAAGGCCGTCTCCTCAAACAACCCGAAGATCAGGATCTTGTTCCTGGAGGCACAGGCAGGGCTGGACCCAGAGAACTCGAGCAGGCACCCCCATCCCACCGAGACAGAGGCTCTGCCAAGGGCAGACGCACAGAGACAGACACGGAGACACACAGAGATGGAGACCGAAAGAGGGAGAGAGCCACAGACGGGTCCAGGGAGATGGTGACACTGAAGTATAAAGACAGAGACAGTGACACACAGGCAGGGGTATGAAAAGATACAGCAGGGAATTCCCTGGCGGTCCAGTGGTTAGGACTCTGCGCTTCCACTGCAGGGTTCCATCTCCGGTGGGGAAACTAAGATCCCACATGCCGTGCGGCCAAAAAAAAAGATAAAGCAGATCTGGAGAGGGACCAGGGACACCGCAGCAGTGTGCACACACACACATAGAGAGAGAGAGAGACAGAGAATCCAAGATAGATGTGACCACTGGAGAGAAAATCAACTCAGAGGCAAAACTGAAACAGACAGACAGACAGACAGACATGGGGCGGGACAGAGAGCAGGCCCGGCGCCCGCGGCCCTCACTTCATGCCCTGCTGGAAGACGGAGTTCCTCCTGGTCTTGCAGATGATCAGGTCAGCCCACTGCACGACCACTATGCTCACGAAGAAGGCCGTGTGGCACGTGAACTCCACCACTTTCCTCTGCTCGTAGGTCTGCAAGGGCGATGACGTGTGTGCCGGTCGGCGGTCAGTGTGGCCGCAGCCCCAGGCCCCACCCCAGGCCCACGTGCTCCTTGTCTGCGCCCCTGCGTGGGACCCCAGGGCAAAGCGGGGACTCTGTCCAGATGGGATCCCCTAAGGGGCGTGTCTTCCCTCTGTAGCTCAGAGCCCGGCGGGAAGAGTCAGGAAATGTACAAGGAATGAGAGAGGGTATTGGTGACCTCGGTTGTGGACCAGAGATCCTGGGGGCCTCCTGAGGGGACACCGGCTGGGCTTTGAAGGCACAGACAGAGATGGGGAAGAGGGCAGCAAAGGCATCTCGCCTGGTGGGGCAGAGAGCATGGCCGGTGGCCAGGACCGTGATGGGCTGGGGCAAGAGCGCCAGGAGGCCCCTTGTGTCTGGCGAGGATCTTGATGCCGCCCCTGGGGCAGAGGGACCATCACAGGAAGCTGCCCCTGCATGGTTGGGACGGCTCGCCCCAGCCCAGGATGCTGTGGGCAGGGACCCCGCCTGGGAGGTCCCAGGCCATGCTGTGGGACCCAGCGCTACGCACCCACTGCTGCCCGTAACTGTCCTCCAGGTCGTTGACGGTGCGGTCATCCCAGTTCAGCCGGATGCCCACCAGGTTGCCAGGCAAGAAGCCATTTTCTGCCAGGATCACAAAGTAGGAGAAGAAGCCACCAAGAGCCTGGATCATTCCTGGGGGAGGAGAGAAGGGAGATGAGGAGAGGCTCAGGTGGGGCAGGCAGCCAGCCCAGGGCACCTCTGAGGCCCCTTGAGACCCACACGGCAAGGATGGCAAGCTACCCGGTCCTCTTGCCTGACATCATCTGGGGCTGAGCTCCCAGAGGGCCATCTGAGGGTGCCCCCTGGTGGTGAGCCCCTGAGATTGGCCCCCTGGAGCAGGAACCTTGGAGACGGGGCTCTCCTGAGGGGAGAACCTGGAGGCTCCCTCCCACCTGAGCCAGGCCACCTGGACGTCAGGAAACCCCTGAGGACCCCCTAGGCAGGAATGGCCTCCCTAGACCTCTGACCACCGCCACCAAGCCTCTGCTTCCTGGGACACTCCCAGCTACAGGGCGCTCAGCACCTGTAAGACTGCACACCTCACCTCCAGCAAAGATGGAGGAGAAGGCAAGGGGGCGTGGGGCTCACTCCTGCCCTCAGAGAGCTCACAGGCTGACTGGTCCTTCCCATCACGGTGGCGGGTGGAGCAGTGGAGTGGCCATCCTGGGGCCAGCCCTGATCTGCCACTCAGTATCCCATGTGCTCCCCGGGTGCAGCCCCGGGCCTTTCCTCCACCTGTGCCAGCCCCACCTTGGTGACCACCACCCATCTGTAAGTCACTCCTTCCAAACCTCCAGCACCAGGTCCTACTTTTCACTCCACTCATTCCGCACAAGGTTTCTGAGCACCCACGGTGGGCCAGGCACTGGGCATCCAGCCATAAGTGAGGCGGGGTCCCCAGGTCCTCACCGATCTGTCCGTAGGCCATGCTGATGAGTCTCTCATTGACCAGCTTGTCAGTGCGTGGGTTCCTGGGCTGTCTCTTCATGATGTCACTCTCGGCAGCCTCGTACGCCAGCGAGATGGCAGGGACCTGGGCAGGAGAGGCCGGTAAGTCGGGGAGGGTGGGGAAACCTACCCTCCTGGAGCCTGGGGGTGGCCGGGGCCTCACCATGTCAGTGCCCAGGTCAATGCAGAGGATGGTGATGGTGCCCAGAGGCAGTGGGATGTTGGCCATGATGAACAGCAGGAAGGGCGTGATCTCGGGGATGTTGCTGGTCAGGGTGTAGGCGATGGACTTCTTCAGGTTGTCGAAGATCAGGCGGCCTGTTGGCAGGGGCAGGCTCAGACCTCGGCACCCATGCCAGGGCACCCTAGTCCCTCCGCCCCTTCCCTGCCCGGTCCACGCATCCTTTCTAATCCATCCCCCCACCGCCTGCCTTTCCATACAGATGCCCAACCATGTTGCCCCTGTTCAAACATTCTCAAAATACAACCACTTCGGAAGACTGCTTGGTAGTTTCTTTTCTTTTTTTTCTTTTTTTGGCCGCACAGTGTGGCTAGCGGGATCTTAGTTCCCCAACCGGGGATCAAACCAGCGCCCTTGGCAGCGAAAGCATGGAGTCCTAACCACTGGACCACCAGGGAACTCCCAGCAGTTTCTGTTAAAAGTTAAACATCCCTGCCTTATTGACCCAGCAATCCTCATCTTAGGTTTATACGCAAGAGAAATGAGTGTTTATGTCCACCAAAAAGCAAGTACAAGAATGTTCACCATGGCATTAGTTATAATAGCCCAAAACCAGAACTGACCCGCTGGCCATCAGTAGGTGAGTGGATAAGTAAACTGTGGTCCGTCCATACAAAGGAATACCACCCGGCGAGAAAAAGGAACGAGCTACTGACACCCCCAACTCCATGGATGAATCTCACTGAGGTTATGATGAGTGAAAAAAAGCCAGACACAGAAGCATTCGTATCACATGATTCCATTTGGAAGAGGCTGGAAACGAACCCATGGTGCTGAAGGTCAGGATAGTGGTTATTTCTGGGAGGGGGGATATAGACTGGAGGGGACCTGATAGAACCCTAACGGGAGGCTGGAAGTGTTCTCTATCTTGATGGGGGTCCGGTGGTTGTGTGGGTGTGTGCGTGCATAAAAAGTCACGGAGCTGCCTGACTTTGTGTGAATGCCATATCCCAATAAAGATTCCAGCAGTACAGTGTGTATAAAGTAAAAAGAAACTAAAGATGAACCCAGCCAGCCCCTCCCTCCACCTTCCCCCGTGTGCTGAGATGAGCAACAAGGTGTGTCACTAAGAAGGCACAGAGGACTTCCCTGGCGGTCCAGTGGTTAAGACTCCACACTTCCACTGCAGGGGGCGTGGGTTTGATCCCTGGTCAGGGAACTCAGATCCCGCAAACTGTGCGGCGCGGCCAAAAAATAAATAAATAAATAGGTAGGACCCCATCTATCACAGCACCCTGCTGGTTTTCTTCCTAGCACTTGTCACAATATGTAATTATGTTTGTTATGCTACAATTTGTTTGTTAACTTGCAGAAGGCTGTCTCGCCCAGCTCCTTGAGGGCAAGGACCCATGTCTGCTCTGCTCACAGGTGTATCTCCAGCCCCCGGCACCATACACAAGGTAAGGGGCCCAATAAATGTCTGGGCGGCGTGAACGCCTCTGTGAGTGTGTGCTCTGCAGGTGCACGGAGGATGTCTTGGGGATGAGAAAGGGTTAACCATGTGTCCTCTGGGCCACAGGAGACAAGGGATAAGGGCATTGAACCTGACACTGTAGGCTCAGCTTTTACCGTTTGAATTCTCTCTTATCATGAGTTATTTTTTACACTGGGGACATTTCAAACAGGAGAGAGAGACTGGAAGAAAATGCAGCACAGCATGAACAGTGATTATTTCTGGATGGTAAGATTATGGGTGATTCCAATTTGCTTCTTAATGCTTTTCTACATTTTCTATAATTATCATGAATTACTTTGATAATCAGAATAAAACTGAATGTGAACAAGCCCCGTCTGTGGCCGCATCCAGGCCCGTCAGGAGGTGATGCCCGGCAGCCCCGCCTGAGACCTTGAGGCCTTGCCTCTGTCTGCAACTCCCTTCGCTGGCACTTTTCTACGTGAAAATTCCCACATGGCCCTAGGGACTTGGCACAGGCCAGCCCTGTCCGCTGGGGGAGGCTTCCTTGGCCCCTGACTCCAGGGTGGGTGAGGGGCCTCTTCAGGGCTCCCTCAGGACCCTCTGCTTCCCTGAGGTTGTACTTATGAGTATTTTTTTTAAAGACTTTTTTGATGTGGACCATTTTTAAAGTCTTTATTGAATTTATTACAGTATTGCTTCTGTTTTCTGTTTTGGTGTTTTGGCCCTGAGGCATGTGGGATCCCAGCCCCCCAACCAGGGATCGAACCCGCACCTCCTGCATTGGAAGGCGAAGTGTTAACCACTGGACTGCCAGGGAAATCCCTATGAGTATTGTTTTTTAATGCTTCCGAATGTGCCTTGCCCACCAGACTGGGCCTGTGCTGGGCGACACTGGGACCCAGAAATGCGTTGGCTGAGTCCTGCCCCCAGGGAGCCCCCAACTCCGCAGGGGAAGAAAACTGAAAAGGACAAGCTCAGGCTCTGCCAGGGGCCTGGTGGGATTCTGTGGTCTCCTGCCGTGCATCTGCTGCAGCCCTGGCCTGTCCCCTCCCCCTTCTCGGGCTTCATGCAGGGACCCCAGTCTCCAGGGCCACCTGGGCCAACTCACTCACCCTCCTCCACACCCGTGACAATGGAGGCAAAGTTGTCATCCAGCAGAATCATGTCTGCTGCCTGTTTGGAGACGTCAGAGCCGGCAATGCCCATGGCCACCCCGATGTCAGCCTTCTTCAGGGCGGGGGAGTCGTTCACGCCATCCCCAGTCACAGCCACGATGGCTCCCTGGAGGGAGAGAGGGTGAGGATGACGCCCAGAGGCCTGGCCCCAAACCCTCTTCTCAGCAAGGACCCCGGAGTCCAGACCCCCGGCCCCCTCCTCCGAGGGACCCCAGCCCGAGCCCACCTGTCTCTGACAGCCCTCCACAATGATGAGCTTCTGTTGGGGGGAAGTGCGGGCGAAGACGATCTCAGTGTGGTTCTGCAGGATCTCGTCGATTTGCTCAGAGGTGAAGTCCTTGAGGTCGGTGCCATGGATCACACAGGCCTTGGCATCCCTGGGAAGAGCAGAGAGTGTTCAGGACATGTGGGGCAGTGACACCTGTTGGACAGACTCACAGACAGGAGAGACAGAGGACCAGGCTCTGAGAGAGGGACAAGGGCTCTGGGGATCAGAGATGAAAGGGAAAGAGGGGAGGAGGGGGCTGCAGTAGGAGGGATGGAGGGCAGACCTCAGGAAGAACCTTGGGACACTGGACTTAGAGGAACAGAGATATGCAGGCAACTAGGAAATAGAGACAGACACAGAGAGACATGAGGGTGGGAAAGCTAAGGAAGTCAGAACAGAGATGAGAGACAGAGAGAGACAGAGACAAAGACATAAAAGAGAGATGGGAAGAGAGAATGACGGACGCAGAAATAAGGGGTCTCATAGAATCCTCTCAGATGTGAATTACTAGCAGCCCATTTTAGAGAGGAGGAAACTGAGGCACAGAGAGGCTACGTGACTTGCCCAAGGTCACACAGCTCATGTGTGGCAAAGCTGGGATGCGAACCTACCCCTTGCTAACCCCATGCAGCTGCAACACCAGGCTGCCCATCCTCACGATGGAAGAGGAACAGAACCCAGATGCTGAGTCAACAGAGGAGGCCCAGGAGGAGGGGGACCCGCAGTCCCAGAGGGACCTGAGCTGGGCAGGGCGGGGCTCACCGGGGGTTGACCTGGCTGACGGGAATGTTGAGCCGGGCGGCGATGTCCTCCACGGTCTCGTTGCCCTCGGAGATGATGCCCACGCCCTTGGCAATGGCCTTTGCCGTGATGGGGTGATCGCCCGTGACCATGATGACCTGCGGGCATCATGTGCAAACGGTCCAGCCTCACCGTTGGCCGCTGGGGCCCTGGCCCTGCCTCCCCTGCTGCCCCGGGCCACACCTTGATGCCCGCGCTGCGGCACTTGCCCACCGCGTCAGGGACGGCTGCCCGGGGAGGGTCGATCATCGACATGAGGCCCACGAAGCAGAGGTTGTCGGTGGTGAAGTTCACATCGTCACAGTCGAAGGCAAAGCCCTTAGGGAACTGCTCCTCGGGCAGGTAGTAATGGCAGAAACCTGGTGCAGGGAGAGGGGCACAGGGGCTCCAGCCTTGGTCCTCCCTGCCTCCTGCCCACAGCTCCCGGTCCCGGCAGTCAGGCTCCCTAGTTGGCCAGACAGTCAGTCAACACGCATGTCTGAAAGACGCCTTCCTGTCTCATTCATTCATTCATTCATTCATTCATGGTGCATTCTGGGAGGCCCTATTCTGAGCCAGGCTCTGGGCAGCCTCACATCCCTCCTTACCCTCAAGGGGCCCCCAGAGCTGGCCCAGCCCCTGCCCCAACTTGGCCCCACCCTTGGTGCGCACCAAGCACGCGCTCGCCCAGGCCCCCGAGCTCGAGGTAGGCGTTCTGGAAAGCCTCCTTCATCTCCTCGTCCAGCGGCTGCTCCTTGCCCTGCAGCAGGATGGTGGAGCAGCGGTCCAGGATGCGCTCGGGGGCGCCCTTCATCACCAGCAGGTACCGGTTGTCATTGGGGTCCTCGGTCTCGTGGATGGAGAGCTGTGGACAGGGCAGAGGGCGGCCGCGCCTGAGCCTCACAGCGAGGGACCCGGAGGCTGCCCTGCACCCAGCTGGGGAAGAGGACCCCCCCCCTGCCGCCCCATCCAGAGCCACGGGTGCCAGGACAGACCACCGCCAGGCTCCCCCAGAGGGCACTGCCCAAATCTCTCTACCCGAGAGATCTTCATCTGTTTCTCGGGCTCTCTCACAGAGACCTCTGCTCATCCCTGCCCATTTCTGTCTCTCCGTCTCGCAGATATTTCTTCCCCTCTGTGTCTCTCTCACAGAAATCTCAGGGGTCCTTAGGATATGTGCTTCTCTCTCTGCCTTGCCCGACAACCTCTCATCCTGTACCTGACCCATCACCGAATCTGGTCAGCTCACCCCTGAAGTACCCGGATTCTGACCTCTTCTCACCTCCTCTGCCCTCCCATCCGGCCACCACCGTGTGTCATGAAATATCACAGCAGCCTCCACACTGAGTCCCTGTTTCTGCCCTCCCCTCCCCATAATATTTCCTCCCCATGGCAGCCAGAAGGAGCCTTTAAAATATGAGAGTCACGGGATTTCACTGGTGGCCTGGCGGCTAAGACTCCGCACTCCCAATGCAGGGGGCCTGGGTTCGATCCCTGATCAGGGAACTAGATCCCACATGTTGCAACTAAGAGTTCGCATGCTGCAACTAAAGATCCCTCACGAGGCAACGAAGATCCTGTGTGCCACAGCTAAGACTCGGCACAGCCAAATAAATAAATATTTTAAAAACAATATGAGAGTCAGTGAAAAATGGTGCAGCCACTTTGGAAAACAGTCTCTGGCAGTCCCCCAAAAGGTTAAACAGAGTTACCACATAAGCCAGCAATTCCCAGATATATACCCAAGAGACATGCAAACGATGTCCACACAAAAACTTGGAGGCGAATGTTCACAGCAGCATTATTCATAGTAGCCAAAGGGTGCAAATAACCCAAATGTCCATTGGCAGATGAATGGATAGACAAAATGTGGTCTATCCATACAATGCAAAATTATTCAGCCATAAAAAGGAATGAAGCACTGATATGTGCTACAACATGGAGGAACCTTGAAAACATCATGCTAAGTGAAAGAAGCCAGACATCAAAAAACACATATCGTATGATTCTGTTTATATGAAGTGTCCAGAATAGGCAAGTGCATAGAGACAGAACGTAGATTAGTGGTTGCTTAGGGCTCGGGGAGACGGGGGGAGGTAGGGGTATAAAGCCGAGGAGTGTGAGGTTGCTTTTTGAGGTGACGGAAATGCTCTAAAACTGACTGGGTAGGGACTTCCCTGGTGGTCCAGTGGGTAAGACTCTGAGCTCCCAATGCAGGGGGCCCGGGTTCGATCCCTGGTCAGGGAACTAGATCCCACGTGCATGCAGCAACTAAAGATCCCGCATGCCGCAACTAAGACCCGGAGCAGCCAAAATAAATGAATAAATAAATAAATATTTTTTAAAAACCTGACTGGGCAGATGATAGCACGTATCGGTGAATATACTAAAACTATTGAATTATGCACATTAAATGGGTGAGCTATGGTGTGTGAACTGTATCTCTCAATAAAGCAGTTTTTATAAATGTGAGTCAGGTCCCATCTTGCCTCTGCTCGGTGGCTCATGTCCCCCTGAGGGTCACACCCAAGTCGTGTCCACAAGGCCCTACGGGACCTGACCCAGCACCCACTGCCCTCCCCTCCCACCACGTTTCCTGGCTTGACATTGCCTGGCTATTCAGTACATCAACACACTCCTTCGTCAAGACCTTTGCACACGCTGTGCCCGCTGCCCCCAGACACCTGCAGGGCTCCCTCCCTCAGCATGGTGACTGGCTGACATATTCCAAATTTCCTAATGCTCTCATCCTTTGTCATTGTCTGTCTCCTGGCACTAGAGCATAAGTTCCGTGAGAGGAGGGACTTCCCTGCCATCTGTATCCCCAGCACCTAACACAAGTGCCTCTGACATGTAGTTGCTGCTCAAAAAAATATTTGTTGAATGGATGAATGAGATCTCCGGCTGGTTCCCGCTCTGCTGCAGGAAGACGTTTACTCCCCTGCCGCTCACTCCAACAGAGATATTGCTCTCACTGCCGGGTCTGTGTTCCTCTCCCCACTGGGTGGGTACTCTTGGGCTTATTTTACAGATGGGGAAACCAAGGCTCTGGGAAAGTTAATAACTTGCCCAAAGCAGGAGGGCAGCGGGGCAGAGCTGACTGCTTTTCGGGCGTCGTAGAGAAAGTGAGATCCACGGGGCTTCCCTGGTGGTGCAGTGGTTGAGAATCTGCCTGCCAATGCAGGGGACACGGGTTCGAGCCCTGGTTTGGGAAGATCCCACATGCCGCGGAGCAACTAGGCCCGTGAGCCACAACTACTGAGCCTGCGCGTCTGGAGCCTGTGCTCCGCAACAAGAGAGGCCGCGACAGTGAGAGGCCCGCGCACCGCGATGAAGAGTGGTCCCCGCTCGCCGCAACTAGAGAAAGCCCTCGCACAGAAACGAAGACCCAACACAGCCAAAAATAAAAAATAAATAAATTAATTAAATAAATTAAAAAAAGAAAAGAAAGTGAGATCCAGGCTGACTCTCCCGGAGAGCCCAGGGTACCTGGTATTTGTTGGTGGAGTTGAAGGGGATCTCAGCCACTTTCTTATTGCGTTCACGCATCAGCTTCACGGAGCCGGAGGACAACTCGATGCACTTGAGCAGGGCAGACTCGGAGGCATCGCCGGCCACATCCCTCTGTGGGGAGAGGGGGCTGTCAGAGCAGAGCAGCACGGGGCAGGCAGGGGCCAAGCTGAGGCGAGCGGGAGGCCAGACCCACCTTGAGCACAGGGATGTTGTCCTGACCCCCCTTGAAGACAGCACGGTTGCAGAGTCCAGCAATGTGAGACAGGGCCACCCAGGTGTGCGAGCTCTTGTCAAATGAAGTCCCTGAGAAAGGTACGAGTGAGGGCTGGGGGGTGTCCGGGAGCCAGGCGCCCTCGGTCCTGCCTGGGCCCCACCCTCACCTGACTGGTCCTCAGTGGTGTCGGCCTCGTGGATCTGGTTGTCGAACCACATGTGGGCGACCGTCATGCGGTTCTGGGTGAGGGTCCCTGTCTTGTCCGAGCAGATGGTGGATGTGGAGCCCAGGGTCTCTACAGCCTCTAGGTTTTTCACAAGGCAGTTCTTCCGAGCCATGCGCTTGGCGGTCAGGGTCAGACACACCTGGGGTGTATGCAAGGGCAGGGGAGTTACAGGTAGAGTCAGGCGGTGGAGTTGGGCCAGCAACACAACTGCCAACAACCCAACTGCCCAGCCCAGAGAGAATCCTGGGCAAAGAATGGGGTGTCGCCCAGCCACTCCACCCAAGGTATAGACCCACAAAAATGGGCTCAGATGCACCCCAAAGAAATATACTAGAATGTTCATAGCAGCAACATAATAGTTCCAAACTGCAAACAACCCAAATGTCCACTAACAGCAGTAGGGACAAATAAATTGGGGAATAAAAGATGGAAATACTATACAGCGGTGAAAAAGAACAAGCAACCGCTGCCTACAACTGCACGGGTGAAATTCAAAAACATAGTGTTCAGCGAAAAACGAGCCAGAAACAAGAGCTCCTGCTGAATGATTCCACTAATGTGAAGTACAAAAGCTACACTGTTTGAAGCCAGTCTATCCTAGGGTAACCCTGGGGTTGGAGGGGAGGGGCTGAACAGGTCTTGAGGGGGCTTCTGGGGAACTAGATCTGGGTGCAGCTGACCTGGGGTGTGTTCAGTTGCCTCCAGCTCATCAGGCAGTACCTTCATACGTGCAACTCTTGTTTGTATAGTGTAGGTCAATAAAAGGCCTTTGACTTAGAGTAGCTTTGAATATGCTAATATGGAAAACTTTGCAGGATCTATTAAGTAAAAGCATCAAGGAGAAGAATAGTATTCCTAGGATGGTCCCTTCTGTGTACCCTGAAAACAATTACTACACATGTGGCAATATGCCCACCGTTGCCGGGAACAGCGCAGAGAGCCTGCTACTGGAGGGGGTTGAGGGCTGGGCAGTGGGTCGGGACTGTTATTTTATTTTTTACCTATTTTAATCTATTCTTTAGACTTTTTACCACGAGGTTGTGCTTCTTAATTCTGTAAGGTAACTTCAAAAATGATAGGGTTGTTAGCCCTTTCTGACTGGCAGTGTTTCTCAAGATTCTTTGTTGATTTTTTTTTTTTTTTTTGGGTCATGCCTCTCAGCTTGTGGGATCTTAGTTCTCCACCAGGTATTGAACCCGGGGGCCCTCAGCAGTGAAAGCGCGGAGTCCTAACCGCTGGACCGCCAGGGGATTCCCTGTTAGTTTGTTTTGTCAGTGAGGCCCTCTGAGCCCCAGGACCCTCCTCATTCAACAACTGGCAGGCTTGGCCCTTGATGTCCAAGTTGCAATCAAGACTGTTGCCATCGGGCCCCAGCCCCCTCCTCCCTCAGACCCGAAGGTCCGGGCCTTACAGTGACAGTGGCCAGCAGGCCCTCTGGGACGTTGGCCACGATGATGCCGATGAGGAAGATGACAGCCTCGAGCCAGGTGTATCCGAGAATGAGGGAGAGGATGAAGAAGGAGACGCCCAGGAAGACAGCCACGCCAGTGATGAGTTGGATAAAGTGCTCGATCTCAATGGCGATGGGCGTCTTGCCCACCTCCAGCCCGGAAGCCAGAGTGGCGATGCGGCCCATGACGGTGCGGTCACCCGTGGCCACCACCACGCCCCGAGCTGTGCCTGTGGGGTCAGCGGGGACTGGGCTGAGACTCGGCGAGCTTCAGAGGGACCCCGAGCCCCTGAGGCACGACAATCTATCTGGACGAGCCCGGCCCCACCTGGGTGTCCGAACCACCCCTCCCCCCTGCCTCACCTTCCACGCAGTTGGTGGAAAAGAAGGTGATGTTCCGAGTCTCCAAGGGGTTGTCGTGAGTGCAGTCGGGGGAGCGGGTCTGGGGCTCTGATTCGCCAGTCAGGGAAGAGTTGTCCACCTGGGGACACAGGAGACAGGTGTCAGCCCCGGGCCTGGGGTCAAGGGGCATTTGTCCAGAGGAGATGTCAAGATTTTTGTTTGTTCGTTTGTTTTGTTAATGAGGCTGAAGGCTGTGTCCCTGGAAGTCACAGCTAGAAGTCTGGGTGCCTGTGTCTGGGAGGACAGAGGTTGGGCTCTTGAAGCTGGGGACGGTACACGGCTTCTTGCCAGGGCCTAAGGTACCTGTAGGTCTGAGGGAGGAGGGGGCCTGGACTGCAGGGTCCTGGGGGAGGAGGGGGCCGGGGGCCTGAACTCCTGGGTCCTGGGGGAGGAAGGGATGGGGGCCTGGACTCCTGGGCCACTCCAGGAAGGGCAGAGCTGGGCCCCAGGCCCCTGGCCCACCTTGCAGCCGTGGGCTGAGATGATGCGCAGGTCGGCTGGGACTCGGTCTCCGCCCTTGATCTCCACAAGGTCCCCGACCACCACCTCCTCAGCATTTACCTGCATCTTCTCACCTTCCCGGATCACCAGGGCTTGCTGGGGGTAGAATGGAGAAGAGTCACCTCCCTGACTCCCTCTACCTGGGGTCACTCGGCATAGCCTTGCCCCCCCGTTCACCCCCATCTGGCCCCTTCCTGGGTACCCCTCACCTGGGGAACCATGTTCTTGAAGGATTCCATGATCTTGGAGCTCTTGGCTTCCTGGTAGTAGGAGAAGCAGCCGGTGATGATGACCACGGCCGCCAGCACGATGCCCAGGTACAGCTGTGGGGAGATGCAGGGTCACAGCCCCCCCTGGAGCAACTCCCCACCATCCCCATCCCGAGGTTTGTGGAACCTGGGAAGAGAGCTTTGAGTCATTGGGGGTCTGTATTTGTATGTCTGACCTCAGGTTGTATCCATTTGAGGGTCTGTGTCTCTGTCTGCCTGTCCATGTTTGAGTCCCTCTTTCTTTCTTTTTTTTAAATGTTTGTTGTTTATGTATTTATTTACCTCTCTCTCTATCTATTTGTTTATTTATTGGCCGTTCCCTGACCAGGGATCGAACCCGGGCCCTCGGCAGTGAAAGCACGGAGTCCTAACCACTGGACCGCCAGGGAATTCCCCTGAGTCCCTCTTTCTGAACATAGGTGTGTTTGAGCCTCTGAGTCTGTCCATCTCTCTATTTTGTGGGTTTGTCTGTCTTTCTGCCTGTGTCAGAGAATCTGTGTGTACGCTATTCTCTGTCCATGTGTCTGTCTGTGTTAAAGTCAATGTGTCTGTCTGCCTGCATGCCTGGCTTTAAATGTACGAGACTGTTTGTGTTTGAGTCTCTGTATGTGGATCTCTGTCTCTGTCTCTCTCTGTTGGTCTGGGTAGGTCTGAGACTCTGAGTCTGTCTGTTTGCCTGTTTAGGTTTTAATTTCTGAGAATACTGTCTATACTTGATTCTCACATCTCTCTGTCTGTCACCAGGTTATGCCTGAAACTCTCTGTGTGTTTGATTTCCTATGTCTGTCTGTCAGTAAATGTCTGTGTCTGTCTGTGCCTATGTGTCTGAACTAGATGGCCGTGTTTGAATCTGTGTACAAGTGTGACTGTCTGCACCGACTCTCTGCACTGTTGTATATATGTGCACGTGTGCACGTGTGTGTGTGAGGATCTCCATGTAGTCAGAATGTGCGTCTGTGTTTATGGGCATCGTGTCTGTTGAGACTGTGTGATCCCGTGTGTTGCGAGGATGGGTCCTGACAAATCAGCAGGTGCTTGTGCCTGGGTCTCTATGTGAGCTCTCTCACTGTTTGAGCATCTTTCAGGCCATGACCCCCGGCTGGTGTCTATCCTCAAGGCCGCTGAGGTCACACAGCTTTGGGATGGACCCCCAACTCACACTTATAACTGTGTGACCTTGGGCAAGTTACTTGGCCTTTTTTTTTTTTTTTTTTTTTTTGGTCAAGCCATGAAGCTTGTGGAATCTTAGTTCCCTGGCCAGGAATCGAACCCGTGCCCACTGCAGTGGAAGCATGGAGTCCTAACCACTGGACCACCAGGGAAGTCCCATACTATGCCTTTCTGAGTCCCAGTTTTCCTCATAGCTTCTCTGGTTCTCTCACTGGGTGACTGTGAAAGTTAGATGAGAAAAAGTTGGAGGCTGGGCTTTGAAAAGTCTAAAGGGAGAAGTGGGGTGTGCATATGTGTCCCTACATGTATGAGCCCTTGGGCACGGCAGGGTGGAGGGCACTCACGTTGTCGCCAGAAGGATCGTCCTCGGTGCCTGCCTGGATGCCGTAGGCCAGGAAGCAGAGGATGGCCCCGATCCACAGCAGGATTGAGAAGCCCCCAAAGAGCTGGCGGCAGAACTTGACCCACTCTGGGGTGGTGGGCGGCGGCGTGAGCGCGTTAGGCCCATCGCGGGCCAGGATCTCCTGGGCTTTGCTGTGGGTCAGACCCTAGGGGACACAGGGCTCACACAGAACCCTCCCGGAGCAACCCTGGCACCCCCAACACTTCCCGAGTGCCCCCAGGCACCCAAGGGTCAGGGCTTCCCATCCCCTCCCACCTCGGACCCTTCTCCCTCCGGCCCGGCCCCACCTGCACACAGTCGGTGTTGTATTTCCGGCAGACCTCTTCCACTGACATCTTGTGCTCTGTCTGAGGAACAGGAGTTTGGGGGGATCGGGTGAGCGAGGAGGCCTGGCAGGGGTGGGTGGGGCCTGCCCTGCGTGGGTGCAGAGGGTGGGACTTACCATAGCCACCTCCTTTTTGAGGTCATCCAGGTCCCGGCGGTCTTTGGTGCCCTTGCTCTTCTTGGGCGAGCCCTTGTCATCTTTCTTGTCCTGCGAGGTGGCGACACGATAGCTGTCAGAGCCACCAGACTGCGGGCGAGAAGGGGTTACAAGGGGACACCAGCCCTGCGTCTGTGCAGCTGCGTCTCTGGGCAGGGGCTGGCTCTGGGGGCTCAGTCTGTCTCTGCCCTGCAGCTCTGGGTATCTCTGAGAACCCCTGGGTCTCATCTCTTCCTACTGGCCTCTCCGTCTCTGGCTCCATGTATCTCTGGGTCTCTGTCCCTGAGAGTCTCCATCTGGGTCTGTCTGTGCCTCTCTCTCTCTCTCTGTAGGTCTCTCCTTTTCAGTCTCCATGTGTCTTTTTATCTCTTTGTGTCTTTTTCTCCCTCTCCCTGGGCACTTAGTCTGTCTCTTGCTAGGTCTGTCTGTCTCTCGCTACCTCTGTCTCTCTCTCTCGATCTGTCTCTCCAGGTCTCTGTTTGTGCCTCTCTGTCTTATTCTGTTTTATCTCTGTCTCCTTGTACCTCTTTATCTCTCCTTCTCTTCATGTGTGTGTATCTCTGTCTCTCTGTGGCTGTTTCTCTGATCTCTCTCTCCCTCATCACTTCATATTGTCCGTCTCTCTCTCTCTCTCTCTCTGTCTCTGCGTCTGTGCGTGTCTCTCTTTGATTTTGGTCTCTCTCTGATCTCTGGCTCTTTATGTTTTCCATCTCATACAATATCTGTTTCTATCTCTTGAACTCTCTCTCCCTGAGTCTGGCTGAGACTGTCTCTCTGGGTTCTCTCTGGGTTCCTATCTCTTTCCAAGTTGGTGTGCGGGGATCTCAGACTGTCTCCGAGTGTCTGTATTTTCTGTCTGTATCTTTCTCCATCCTTATCTCTGCTTCTCTCTGATTTCATCTCTCGAGGTACCTCCTTTTCTGTAATGCTTGGTGTGTCTCTCCCTAACCGTCTCTACTGTTTCAACAATCTTGTTTGTCTAGCTCTCACGATCTCGCTCTGCCATCTTCCTCTCTATCCCTGCATCTCTCCCTCTCCGAGTCCATCTCGGCATCTCTGTCCTTCCAGCTGAAGGTCTCCCCATATATCACTCTCCCTGTCTTTTCTGCCTGGCTCTTTTTCTGGGCCTCTCTCCCCAACCCCGTGGATGTCTCTGTCTCTCAAAGGACCCAGCAAATCTTGGGAGACCCCACAGGCCTGGCAGGAAGGGGGAGGAAAGTCACAGCTGGGACCAACGCCTGGGAGGCAGCCTACTGTGCACGGGGATGGTGGCCTGACTGGACATGCAGCCAGTCCTGAGGCCCTTGACTGACAAGCTGTGGGCCTAGACTCTCTCCTGGGGGCTGGTGGGAGCCATGGATAGGTTTGGACAAGGGGTTGGCATGGTTAGGCCTCTGGAGGACAGACTAGGAGCTGGCTGGGATTTGGGGTGCAGAACAGCAAGAGGCAAAAGCCCCCGGGCTTGGCTTGAACTGGATGTAGCGTGAGGGGGAGTGACTGAGGTTCCAGTTTGGGGACCTGGGCTGATGGGGAAGGCAGTGTCCTTGGAGGCTGGCAGGAGGGGTGGGGTGAGACCGGGTGCTGGTAGAGGAGCGCTGACTGATCCTATGGGTCCAGGGCCAAGCTGGGATCCCAGGCTCAGTGCAGCTCAGCGCTAATCCCCTCGTGACCTTGTAGAGGGTTGAGCTGCCTGCTGTCTGCCCCCAGACTGGGAGGCTGAGCCTGGGAGGCTACTGCAGCCTGGAGGCCTGGGAGCCTGGGTTTCAGGGGGTGGGAGGGAGGCTTGGCCCTGGGCCAGCCCTGCAGCAGCACTGCGTCTGACATGGAACATGGAGGCTTGGGGGACAGGGAGGACACTCTTCCACCCACAGCTTCAGGAGGGGTCTCAGCCTCCACGGAGGGGCAGACCCAAGGATGGAGAGAGTGGAGATATAAGGTCATGGGCACAAGTTAGAGAAATAAGAGGAAGGCAGGAGAGGAAAGAGATGGAGGCCTGGAAGGCAGGAGAGGAGAAGTTGGGAAGAAAACCAGCTGCCCACCCCTGAAACCTCAGGGAAGGCTGGGGAGCTGATGCTTGGGTCCCTATGAGGCCTAGGGGTGGGTTCCTGGACTCCTGGGTCTGAGGGAGGAGGGTCTGGGGGCCCTGGACTCCTGGGTCTGAGGGAGGAGGGGCTGGGGGCCCTGGACTCCTGGGTCTGAGGGCGGAGGGGCTGGGGGCCTGGACTCCTGGGTCTGAGGGAAGAGGGGCTGGGGGCCTGGATCCTGGGTCTGAGGGAGGAGGGGCTAGGGGCCCTGGACTCCTGGGTCTGAGGGAGGAGGGGCTGGGGGCCTGGACTCCTGGGTCTGAGGGGGGAGGGGCTGGGGGCCTGGATCCTGGGTCTGAGGGAGGAGGGTCTGGGGGCCCTGGACTCCTGGGTCTGAGGGAGGAGGGGCTGGGGGCCTGGATCCTGGGTCTGAGGGAGGAGGGGCTGGGGGCCTGGACTCCTGGGTCTGAGGGGGGAGGGGCTGGGGGCCCTGGACTCCTGGGTCTGAGGGAAGAGGGGCTGGGGGCCTGGATCCTGGGTCTGAGGGAGGAGGGGCTGGGGGCCTGGACTCCTGGGTCTGAGGGAGGAGGGGCTGGGGGCCTGGACTCCTGGGTCTGAGGGAGGAGGGTCTGGGGGCCCTGGACTCCTGGGTCTGAGGGAGGAGGGGCTGGGATACCCCAGTCCCTGGCAGACAAGCCTTGGCTCCTCCTTGCCCTTGCCATGACCAGACTCCCTTGGGGGCGGGCTTCCATCTGTTCGAGGGGGAGCCGAGGCTTTCCCAGTCAAGGCAGGAGGCCCAGATGGGCGCACTGCAGGGCGGGAGCACCTCTGAGGGTGGGGGACACGCCTGCCTCGCTGCAGCCTGCCTCTGCGGCTCCTCGCCATTTTCCATGCTGTCCGCCTCCCCTGACACCTGCCCAGCTCACGCAGCCTCTGCCCCTCAGCCTGCCTCTCCCTCCCCCTTTCAAGGTGTCTGAGGCCTCATCTCAGCGTCTCTCCCTCGACCTCCCCTTTTGCCCTCTGTCCCCTCCTCCTATCATTCAGGCTGCCTCTGCTTGTCTCTGGATAGGAAATGTCTGTCCTTGGGTCTCCTCATCTCAGCCTCAGTTTCTCTCTTTGTCTCTCCTTGTCTATGTCCCACTCATGTCTCTCTTCATCTTTCCATGTCTCTCTGCCTGTGACTGTCTCTTTGTCTCTATGTCTCTTTTTCTCTGTCTCTTTCGGAGCACCTCTCTCAGTCTCTGCCCATTTCTCTCTGTTTTCTATGTCTCTGCCTCCCATGTCTCTGCCTCCCATGTCTCTGCCTCCCATGTCGAAAGAGTCTCACTTCTCCTCCTGTTCTCACGTCTTTTCCTAAGACCCTCCCGCTCCTTTTTTCTCTAAGGCACTTAGCCCCAGTCCTCTCCTCCAATCTGCCCTCGGCTTCCCCTCCATTTCCACTTACCTGGAAGCCATCACTGACTCCCACATCCCCCTTCTGTCTCCCAGTCCCCTCCCCACCCAGTTCTTCTCTCCTTCTCCCCTCGCCCACCCCAAGCCACAGATCTGCAGCCCCATTCCCCAGCTCCATCCCTGGGCCCATCAGCCCTCATCCACCATCTTTCTCCTCATCCTTCATACTCCCTCTCCATTAGCCTCTCCCATCCCGACCCTCTCTCTCTCTTCATCCCACCCATCCCAGCCCACCCGCCTCCCAACCCCCCACGGCCCCGCCCGACACGCAGGGAGGAATCCAGGGCTGCAGCGGGGGTCAGGTGGTCAGCCAGGGGAGGAGGCAGCATCTGCTGGAGAGACTCACAGACAGACAAGGACACACGGACACAGAGGAAAGGGCATAGCCAGGCATGCACAACCCCTCCCCCCACACACACACGTACTCATTTGCATACATACGCCCTCAGCCAGGCTCTCAGCCTCCCCACCATGGCTCTCCTGCTCCCCCCAGCCCCTGTGTCTGCTCCCCCAGATTAGGAGCTAGACACACACTGCAGCCCCAGGCCACTCCGCATTGCAGAGCAGCACCCCCATCCAGGCCTGGAAGGAGAAAGAGAGGTCATCTGGTGTTCATCCCATAGTCTGGACCTGTCCCCGCCTGGCCAGGGAAGCAGCGGGCTTCAACACCCCCAGACACAAACACCAGCTTTCAGACACACCCAGACACGGTTGCACACATTCAGACACAAACCCGGGCCACACAATCGCAGGCGGACGGTGCTGCAGGGCCTGACAGAGCCAGGAGCACACACACGCACACATGCACACGCACACATACGGCTGGGCAGGCAACCGCACCAGGTCAGGCAGAGGTGCTGAGGGCGGGTCCGTGCCCCGCGGGCCCCGCACACAAAGGACACACCAACATGCGCCACAGACCCCCGCCAAGCCAGGTGGCCCCACGCACACACTCAACCAGAGACAGAACCACACGGACGGGCTGGGTCCGCCGGCTCACAGGTTCCTGAACCCGGGTCCCGCAGAGCAGGGGTCCCAGAGTCCCCGGCCCCCGCAGACACCCAGTCTCACAGGACCCACAATGTCACACACACACACACACACACACACACACACGCATCGCCCGGCCGGCCCGAGCACCTACCCCCATCTTGGCGGCTCCGGGGGACAGGGGCAGGCGGGCGGGGCAGGGGCCGGGGCAGCGGCCTCAGGGTGGGCTCAGGCGCGGGCTCGCGCTGGGGGCCTCTGCAGCGCCCGCGCCTCGGTCCGCGCGTCCGTTCGGCGGTCAGCCCCACTGCACACAGTCTGCGGCGGTCGCCGCCTCCGCCTCCTCATATGCCCGCGCCCGCCGGGGGGCCGGCGCTGGCCAATCAGGGGCGCCGCCGCTCTGATGGACGGCCCGCGGCCCCGCCCCCGGTACTGCAGCTGTCCTCCCCGCCCCCCACCCTCCGCAAAGCGGCGGCGAGGCGGCGAAGGGGGAGCGCTGCGGGAGGCGGAGAACCCGGAGACCCCCGAAATGAGGGACCTGGAAACCCTCACAGTGTGGGGTGTCGGCTCCGAGGAAGGGGCGCCGAGTGGGGGGGATAGCCCCGTAATCCCCCTCATTGTGTGCCACCAGAGGGAGGAGTGCGCTGTGGAAGGTGGACACCACCGGGTCGGGGGAAAGCCCCGTAAATCACCGCAATAAGGCAGGAGGGCCAGAGCACCTTCTTCTGCAGTGAGGCAGGGGGGAACCCTGGAGACTGTGGGGTGCTGTTCAAGAGGGGGAGATGGAGAGGGCACAAGGGGCAAGGAAGACCCCACAGTGAGCGGGGAAGCTGCAGAGGGGGTAGGAGCCCTGAGGCTCCCCTCACCGTGTGACCTCCCCCCAACACACACACTATGGTATGGCAGTTATCCAACGAGCCGCAACTGCACAGGTACACAAGAGACACATCACAGCCAGAGGATCACCAAGCATCATACTCGCACATGACCATCACCCAGACAAGCACAGACGCTGTGGACACACACGGACACCACCCCACCACTCACCACCAGTTTCACAACCACATTCCATCACACACCAGCTAATACCCTCCCACACACCCTACACTACCCCATCAAACAACCCCAGGGACTCACAAACATGTAGAAATGAAACACACATAGCACACACACCTTGCACACCCCATCACACCATAGAATCAGAGTCATAAAATGCCATGTAGATTAACACACACCCTCAAAACACAACCTCACAGATACGCACATCACACACTCCATCAGAGCTGGCCTTAAACCACCTCACGAGCCATAACCATAAAATCCATGGACCCACACACCAGTACACATCTACACTCAGCACCATAGCACACCCACAGGCCTCACACTGCCCCAGACGCCACTTGAGGCTTTGTGAACACTGTTTCACAGTCACGCAACATCACACACACTCGTCCCCAATATATCTGGGCATAAGCAAAGGCCCACAGTGCAGAATTGCAAAAGCGTTGCTAATTGTGAATGACAGACAAAAGGTGCACACAGACTCACACACAGCACAATAATTCACCGACACAGATCACACAACACTGTCCCACACACCTCACACACTACACACACCATGTATTGCAGTGCTATCTCATACCCCTCTGTCGTAGCTCCAAACACACCCCCAATGCCCACACCCACGCACCATGCACATCCCATCTTGGTATGTGTATACACACACAGATGCACAGCCAGCAACCACACCCCAGGCCTGTCACATATACACAACACCCCGTCAGCCACCCACTGGAGCCTGAGGAGTTACAGCCTCCTACCCCCACCCCTCTGCTCTATGAGGAACACTCCCGGGCTCTCCCTGGGAATGGTAGAAGGGGCAGAGAGCAGGCAAGAGCCTGTCCCTGTAGCTTTCTCAGAATGTGGCTATCCTCCCCACCTATGGGAGTGGAGATGTGGGGGACAGGCAAGGGGCAAGAGTAAGCCTGGTGTATAGCAGGTGAGAGGGGAAGGTTAAGGACCTGGTCACCGAAATGTGTGAAAGGGTGAAGGCCAGAGTGAGACACACAAACTGAGAAAGACAAGAGTCAGAGATTCAAAGCCACAGAAAGATGGGCATGGACAGGGAAACTGGGCCAGAGAGTAAAAGGGGGCAGGGAGGTGGGTTCCTTGGCTTTCCCCAGCACCCAGAGCCTCAGCCCAATCCTGTACTCTGACCCATCCCCATCCCTCCCCGCTGTCCCTTGTTGCCGTGGTAACAGGGAGGCCGCATATGCAGCAAAGGAGGCTGGGCTTGCAGACCTGGCCTGTCTCCATGGAGACTGGGGAAGGGGGGGAGGCACATCTTCTAGCCCTGGTAGTTGCCCCCCTACAACTCTGCCCCCTTCCAGGGGGAGGGAGGGAAGGAGGGAGAACCTGTCAACATATTATCTTTTCCCCCTCCACCTTGTCCTACAGGAATGGGCTTGGACCATGGGAGGGAGATTGGGGTGACAGAGAAACCTGGGGATGTCAGGATCCCAGGAGATTCTCGGCTTTCTCTCCTCCTACTTTCCAGCTGGACTGGGGGAGACCCCGGTCCCCCACACCACATCCCAGACACAGGCTCGTGTCCCCCCCTCATGCACTCCTTAGCCTGGTGAGACTGATGACTGTGCACCGTGTTCCCAGCGCGAGGCTTTGCGGAAGTTGGGTGGGGGGGGGGAGGGAAGATTTACGAAGGTCACAGGGATGGATGGGGACAAGAGAACTCGGCAAGAGAGATGGAGGGAGAGACTAAGAGAAGAAATGGACACACAGAGTTCAGAGCCAGAGAGAGGCAAATAGGAACAGAAAAACAGAAAGACCAACAAAGACAGAGAGATGGGCAAAGACAGAAATGAGAAAATAGACGTAAGAGGCAGATCAACAGAATTACTTAGTGAAGATGACAGAGAGACACAGGGACATAGAAAGCCAGGCAGACATGTTTGGCACACTGGGGAGACTTAGAGATAAAGACTGGGGAGACAGAGCAGAAATGGGGGTGGGGGAGACTCAGAAATGGGGAAAGACTCCAGAGGAGATCTGCTTGGTATTGGAACAGAGAGGGAGACAGACCAGAAATGTCTGCAATCATATTCTAGTCACCTTGACAGACTTGACAGTCCCGCCCAAGGGCAGAGACATCAATTAGTCTGTGAGAGATGTGGAAACGAGAGACCCTGAGACACAAGCTCGTCCCCACACCTGTCTCTGAGGGGCACACACACGGCAAGGGTCTGAGACACAGAAGAGGCCAGATGGAGACTGGGGGCGCTGTGTGCCAGGCGGGGTCCCCCGGGGTGTGGCCTGCCCAAACACTGAGAAGGCAGGCAGGTCCTGCAAGGGAGACAGGGCAGTGCTGCGCGCCAGGCCCGCCAGGCCCAGCAGGCCGGTGCTGAACGGACAGCTCCCGAGCTCTGGGCCCCCTGCCCGAGGGGCGGGGCCCAGCCTCGCTCCTTTCCCTCGCTTGGTGGTCCCTCTCTCTGTCTAGCGTTCCTCACTGCTCGGGCCCCCTACCGTCTTCATATAGTTTTCTACAGCTTCTTGTCTCACCTGTCTCTGTTCCACCTCAGTCTCTGCTTCTCTCAGCCCAAACTCCCCGGGTCTCTTATTAATTTCCCTGTTTTCTCTGTCTCCACTTCGTCCCCTTCTCCATTCTGTCTCACCCTTCTCCCACCTCATCATGGTATGTCTCTCTGTGTCTCCCCCTTTGCCCTATTTCCCCATCTCTCTCTGCCCCCCCATAGTCTCTCCCCATCTCTACCCCATCTCTGTCTCTTCCTTTTCTGTCTCTCCGCCATCCTCGCCCCATCTCTTTCTTTCTCTCCACCTCCCCATCTCTCCCCCTTCTACTCGGCCTCGGTTTGGCTCTGGCTGTGTGACCTTCACTTGTCCTTTCTCAGCTGCAGTTTCCACAGAAACCTCCAGCGGGGCGGGGGAGGGCGTGGACAGAAAGCAGACCCACTCTTCTCCCTGCTCAACCAGCCCTCAGCCTACCCCACCCCACCTCCTCCCTCCCCCCGACTGGGATTTCTCACTTCCTCTCTTGGGGTCTGGGGAGGTACGTTTTCTGCAGAAACACAGGGTCACAGTTACCCAGCTGAAGATGGGTTGACGGATGTACACACACACACACATGCACATGACTACAAAGTCATGACAAATTACCCTGGCCCAGGCACACACTTGCCACCATACGGGCCACCCAGGCACCACCACACCGAACTGTTCACTCACCCTCCCCTCCCCCAGCCCCATCTGGTTTCTGTCTTTCTATGTCTCCTTTTCCTGGTGTCTCCGCCTCTCCAGATCCCTGTATCTCTCTCCATCTGTCTCAGGGTCTCTGTCGCAGCCTCCTTTTGTCCTGAGAGAAGGTCAGTGGAGAAGGGCCAGCTGCCCGGACCTGGGCTGACCTGCTGTCTGTGGACAGGGCGGAGAATCGAGAGAGTGCAGGAGTGACCATCCAGTCTGCGGTTCTCAGCAGACTCCCTGGAGGGGGGAGCCCAAGCCTTCAGTGCCCTCGCACCCCTAGGAAATGAGACCCGGGTATCCCCAGTTTTGGGGTTTTGTTCTTTTTTTATTCCAACGGGGACTGGGGTGTGGCAGGGGGACGGATGGGGGCCCAACTGACCCCCTCCCTGTGGGGGTCTCATAGAAATTCCGAGGTTTCTCCCCAAAAAAAAGAGAGAAAGAGAAGAGTCGAGGGGCACCAGGGGACACCCATCTGTCCAGAGGCCTCCCACTTCTCCAGAAGTGGGGAGGGCTGCGTTAAGTCTTGGGGAGCCCGAGCAGTCCCAGGATGGGGTTCTCCCCGCGAATTGCGTTCCGCTTCCGGGAACAGCCCCTGCAGTCCTCGGCCCCTGGAGTCCTCCGTTCCTGCGCTCCTCTTGTTCGCAGTGGGGGACGGAGTGCGGGCGTCCGCGGCACCCTCTGGCGAGTCCACTAGGGGGCGCAGGCAGGTTCCGGAGCCGAGCCTCAGACTTCACCGGGAACCGAAGGCAAAATCGCGGCGTCCGGCGCGCGGGGGCACAAGTCCCGTCCCTCGCCCACTAGGGAAGCGAGGGCGGCCGGGACCTGGGGCGAGCCCAGTCCCTGCGGTCAGTCCGGGCGCCCGCCCGGCCCCGCCCGTGATCACTCGTGCTCGGCCAGCTCTCGGGGGCCGGCGGGGCCGGGCCGGGCCCGGGGCGGGCTGGTGGCTTCAGCGGGGGCGCCCAGGCCACGCGCGGGCGCGCCGGCTCCGGAGGCCCGCAGCGCCTGGATGCGTCGGCACTCCTGACAGACACGCACGTGGGTGCAAGGGGTGGGGGCGGGGGGCCGGGCCCCGCCGGGCGGCCCCGGATCGTCCAGGAGGCGCTGGGGGCCTCCGTGCGCGCTTCCCGCATCCCCGCCCGCGCCGGCGGAGTAGAGCTTGCCGTTGCTGAGGCGCATCTCGCGGACGGCGCGTAGCGACAGCAGGGCCCGGCTTGGGCCTCCCGGGCGCCGGCGCCGGCGAGAACGCGACGTCTTGCGGCAGGACACCGCGTGCCGCAGCTCCTGCAGCATCTCCTGGCACACCGACACCTGGGGGCGGCGCGGGGCGCGGTGGTCACTGTCTGCGACCTCCTTGCCGCCGCCCCTCCCCCCTCCTTTCCCCTCTGGTCCTCTCGGCAACCGTCTCCACACCCTCCTGCTCTCCCTGCCCCACCTCTGTGTTCACCTCTCTTTCTCTTTCCTGCATGCCCTTTCACCTCCTCTCTTCCTTCCACCCTTTCCTCATTTCCCGTTCTCTTCCCTCACAGTTCCCTTATTTCCCCCGTGCTCTTCCTGTCTCGTCTCTCCACCTCTCAAGTCCTGTCTCTCCTCCACTTCTCGCTCCCGTCTCCCTTCTTCTTTGGATTTGTTCTTAAATCTGCCCTTCACCTCCGATCCACGCTCCTCTTTTCCTACTCTTTCCTCTTGCCTTTTCACTCGAAAGTTTCTAACTGCTCCTAGTCCTTCCCTCGTACTCGTTCTCCATCCTCGGCCACTGATTCATGCACGCACTATTGCCAGACGTATTTGCTGACCGCTTACTGTGTTCTGGGCACTGTTTCGGGCACTGGGGATACAGCAGAGAACAAAACAGACAGAAGTCCCTGCCCTCATGGAGGTTATATTCCAGTGTGCAGAGACAAAACATAAATATGTAAATATAAGTAGTATGTTAGATGGTGATGAGTGCTTTGGAGAAAAATTAAATTGGGAAAATAGGTGGGGGTGTGGGTGGGGAGTGATGCTGAAATTTGAGATGGGTCCTTAGGGGAGACTCATTGAGAAGAGGACCTGCAAGTAGACAAAGGCAGGGCAGGATGAGCTGCGTGGGGCCTGGCAGGAGGGAAGGCAGACAATTCAGCTGGATACAGGTGTGAGGTGCTGGAGGAATGTGGAGCAGGTCAGGGTGGCCAAGGTGTGGTGGGCAAAGGGGAGAGGGAGGAGATGAGGTCAGAGGAGCAATGGGGGCCGACTTGTGTAAGGCCCAGAGGCCACTCTAAGGGTTTGGCTTTTACTCTGAGCCAGATGGGAGCCACTGGAGAGTTTTAAGCATAGGACTGCTGTGCTTTCACAGGATCACTCTGGAGCTGTGTTGAGAACAGACTGTAGGGAGGTCAAGGGCAAGAGCAGGGGGCCCACCAGGAAGCTGCTACGATCACCAGACAGGATATGGCAGTGGCTGGACCACAGTGGTGCTGGCCAAGGAGGTGAGAAGAGGTTGATTTCTGGGTATATTTAAAAGGTGGAGCCAACAGTTTTTGCTAAGAGATCAGATAGAGGGTGTGAGAAAGAGGGAGGAGTGAAGGGTGACTCCACATATTTCGGCCTGAGCAACTGGAATGATGGCATTGCCTGATGGGTGGGCAGGAGCTCTGTGTTGGCCACATGACGTCACGCACTACCTGGTGGACATCCACGTGGAGATGTCAAGTATGGAGCTGAATTTACAAACCGTGGGTTCAGGGAGAGGTCCCTGTAAGGGATACACTTTGAGGGTTACGGTAGGCAGCCTCCAAGATCCTGCCCCTGGGGTGTTCACACCCTTGTGTACTCCCCTTTGCCTTTGTACGAGGTTCACTGTGTGACCAACGGAATAAGGCTAGGTCAGCTGACATTTTGGCTTCCTCCTGGCTCTCTCTTGCATCACTCGCTCTGGGGAAACTCAGCTGCCACGGCGTGAGGACACTCAAGCGGCCCTATGGAGAAGTCCCTGTGTGAGGAACTGAGGCCTCCTGCCAACTGCTATGTGAATGAGTGTATTTTTATTCTCTCTATCTTAGGATGTTTTGACATCTGAAACATCTTGCTAGCCAGGAAGAGACTGCCCTCCCAGAGCTAGCCAATTGTTAGGGATAGCAAAGGGCTGGGAACCTGCCTTTCACATGAAAACCAACCAATCCTGAGTCTATACACCCCCTTTATCTGACTCTCACACACCAAGACAGTATTTCCCCTGCCCTAAATCAACCCAGGGCCAGGTACCAGACAATTAGAGACCACCCCTCTAGTCCAGAGCCTGCTGACATTATTCACACTGCCCAGTCCTAAGCCGTTTCCTTAGCTGCCTTGCCTTTCTCATGGAAACCCCAATAAAGGCCCTGCCCTAGGTTTCTCTCTCCCTTCTTCTGCCTCCTGACCAAATCTGGTGCTTTCCTTGTGGCCCTATGTGGCGTGGTAGGCCCCCTCCTGTCAGGTAATGTAAGTAATAAATTCTTCTTTCACTGGCATTGGCCTCTTCTGCTCAGTCACTTCCATAAATTCAAACCCCACAGGTACATTTTGAGACAGTGAGCCATCCTGGAAGTGGATCCTCCAGCCCCAGTCGAGCCTCCAGACAACAGCAGCCCCAGCCAACATCATGACCAAGACCTTACCAGAGACACTGAGCAGCCAGAACCACCCAGCTAAGCTGCTCCCAGATTCCTGACCTATGGACACTGTGAACTGATAGAAGTTTGCTGTTTTAAGTTGCTAAACTGGGGGATAATTTGTTACATGGCAAAAGATAAATAATACAGGAGTCATCAGCATACAGATGGTCTTACAAACCATTTGGCTGGATGGGGTCACCAAGGGAATGGAGAAAGAGAAGAGAAGAAGTCCAAGGATCGAGCCCTAGGGCGCCCCAACAAAACAGTGCCAGAGGGGGTAGGAGGAAAATGAGGCAGGAGCAGGGAAGAGAGGGTCGTGAGGAGAGAGTGATCGGCTGTGCTGAAGCCCATGGCTGCCTCATGATGATGAGGCCGGAGACTCAGGCGCTGGATTTCAGATGCGGAGGTCAACTGGTGGCAAGATTGGCTTCAGAAGAGAGGTGGGGACAGAAGCTGGATGGGAGTGTGTCCAAGACTGAATGGGAAGACAGAAACTGGAAACAGCAGAGGGACACACCCTGTCAAGGCTACAACAGAAGGGGAGAAATGGGGCGGTGACTAGGAGGGGAAAGGGGGTCCAGAGAGGGTTCCTTGAAGATGGGAGAAATGACAGCACGTCTGTATGCTGCCGGGCTTGATCCAGTAGAGGGAGAAAAGCAGATGATGCGGGAGGGAAGGAGAGAACAGCTGAGGAATGTCCTTGGGAAGGCAAGAGAGGAGGAGACGGGGCGCGTGTGGAGAAGCCTTAGCGAGGAGCGTGTATGTTCATCTGGAGTCACTAAGGGGCGAGTGGAGAAAGCATGAGGGTAGCTGGATGTAGAGGTGGGGCTCGGCATGCTTTCCGACTCCTCTGCTTTTCTCAGGCCAGTAGAAGCAAGGTCATGGGCTCAAAGCAAGGAGGGGAAGGAGGGGCTGGAGGCTGGCAGAGAGAGGGAAAGGTTGGAATCGTGGAGGAGCACGGGGGCCCGCGGGGTTAGCACTGGAGCAGTATGGCTGGGTACCACCATGCCCGCGTATGGGCTGAGACCAGCCAGCAAGTCTGTCTTCCTGCTGTCGCATTCAGCTGCATTCTCCTTGCCCGTCTCTCCTCGTATTTCTTCTTGCTTTACCACCTCATTCTTTCCCCATATCCTTCTCTCTCTGCCCCTCCACACTCCTTCCCCTGCATCCTCATCTCTGCCTGCGCCCTCTTCCCCCTCTGTCCTTCCTCATGTCCATGGACCCTCTTTCCCATCTTCCGTCTGCTCTCACCTTTTTTTTCTGGCCGCACCGTGGCTTGTGGGATCTTAGTTCCCCCCACCAGCGATCGAACCTGGGCCCTCTGCAGTGCCGGCACAGAGTCCTAACCTCTGGACCATCAGGGAGTTCCCTGCTCTCACCTCTTCATGGACCTCCTGGACCCATGGAGTCGCTCCGATCCTCTCACATCCCCAGCTCCCAGCCCACCAACCCTCGCATTCCTCCAGTAATGGCTCCCAATGCCATAGTCTTCACACCACCTGCCCCTGGGGTCCCACTTCTCCCCGCACACCCTTCGCCAGCCCCCTCACCTCTTCTGACTCTGCCGACCTCCGCGTGGACCATACAAATTCCATGACTGCCACGAAGACAGCAATGATGAGGCCACAGATGAGCACGACAAAAATGCCGCCGATGTTCTCCATGCCCAAGCCTGGGGGTGGAGGGGGAGAGCCAGGGGTCGGGCTGTGTGGGCCAGGGGTGGCAAGGGGCCTTTGGGAAGGGCACGGCGTGCAGGGATGGCTGACCTTTAGCTCGATGGTCCTCCTCCTTGGGGCACCGGCTCCCCTCCCACCACTTGCGCTTTAGGATCTCCAGCCGGTTGTTCTCCTGAAGCTGCAGAATGGCCAGTGTGATCTCATCCCGGAACGGGGAGCCTGGACCGGGCACACGGTGGGGTGGGTGGTCATCGGGACCCTGGATCCCTGCCTGCCCAAACCGCAGAGGTTCCCTCCCCTCCGCAGCTCCTCTCCTCCCAGCTCTGCCGCATCCCCAGCATCTTCCCGGCCCCCCTTCAAATCTGACTGCTGCCCGCCACCTCCCCTGTCACCACCCCCGGGCCGAGCCCCCACTTGCCACATTTGTCACTGTTCCCCTCTCCCTGTGGCCCCCCCTCACTCTCCCCCCGCCAGGCTCTTCTCAACACAGCAGCCAGAGGGACAATTTCAGAAACATAGCCATAGATCACGCCTCTCTGGTGCTTAAAACTCTCCAATGTCTCTGTTTGCAGCTAGAAAAAAAAATGTTCAAATGTTCAACAAGATTCTGCATTCACTGGTCCCACCACCTGGGGCTCCCTTAGGACCTTTGCCTCTGCCTGGAATGTTCCTTCCCTCACTTCACTCAGGACTCTGCTCACAGGGTGCCTCAGGGGCTCTTCTCTATTTAAAATGACAGCAAGCACCCCCTTCCCTGTCCATCTCTTCCCCTTATTTACTTCAGAGCAGTTGACACTACTTGACATCACATTATAAAGCTATGTGTTTATTGTCTGTCTGCACCCCTAGTAGACGGCTGGAGGTGGGGGCTGGGCAGCTAGCTCCCCGCTGTGGCATCCCAGCACCCAGAGCAGTCCTGGCACACAGTAGGGCATCAGATCTGCCAAGTGAACGAATCCCTAGCCACACCTCTCCTCTGCGTGGCCCCAACCCTGGACCACCTCTCTCCTCTCTACCCTCAGATCCTCCCCTTAAACCATCCTTGGGCCCCAAACACCCCACCCATATCCTACCCTCTACTCATTTCTTCATTCACTACTATAATTCTTGAGCATCTACCAGGTGCCAGGAACTAGGGATACAGGCAAGTGGAGTGATTGGTATTTATCAGGCACTTACTATGTGCCAGACCCTTTGTCTACAGAAGTGTATTTAAGTCTCACGTTAATCCTGTGAGGCACGTGTTACCTACCACCCTCATTATCTGCATGAAGCAGGTGACACTCTTGCCTGAGTCAGGGAGGAAGCTGGGATTTGCATCCAGGTTGTTGTGACTCCAGAGCCTGTCCCTCAAAGCACCAGGCTACACTGCTTCCCTGATACAGCACTGACCCTACCACAAAGCTGCTAAGATTTGGGGTAATTTGTTATGTAGTCATAGCTAAGAAATGCAGTGGTCATCAGAAAATAGGTGGGTTTAAAAGCCAAAATGCCAAAATTTGGTGGCAAAATTGGTGGTGAGTTTCCAGCACCAAGCCCTGGAAAAGCATGTCCAAGTCCCCCTAGCAGATCCATCCATCATTCTTCCTCCCTCCCTCCTTCCCTCTCTCCCTCCCTTCCACCCATCCAGCAACATCCATTATGTTGCTGGAGCACCTGCTCTGAGCCAGGCTGTGGGTTTGGTGCAGAGGATATGAAGTAAATAAAACCAGGTCCTCACCCTCGAGGGGCCCTCGGACAAATGGGGGAAGGCAGCAAGCCTCACGGCTCACACGCACTGACTTGGGCACAGTCTCACCGGGTTCTCGCAACAGCCCTCCAGGGTTGGAGCTGATTGCTCCTAGGCCTGTTTATATGCAGGTGGAGGGTGCAGAGGCTCAGGGAGGTGGCATCACCTTCCCAAGGCCACACAGCTAGGAGGCCATGCACAGCACGCCCAGCCTGCTCGGGAAGGGCCTGGCCTACTCCCTGGCCTGCTCACACAGCCTGGTTTCAGCTGCCTGGGGACCCACGGCCTTCTACCCCGCCCCACTGCCGCCATACCCAGCGGCATGCCGATGCCGTAGCCCTTGGTGTCCAGGAGGCCTCCGATCTGGGTGAGGTTGCAGTTGAGGCGCCGGTGGTACTCATTCATGGTGGACTCGAGCAGGAAGGCATAGCGGGAGTTGAGGACGCGGGCGATGCCCTCCTCTGTGCTCTTGACAAACACGCTGGGCTGCTTCGACTGCATGTAGTTCCACATACGCTGGTACGTCTGGTACCGTGAATTCTGGGCAGAGGGCGCATGAGGGGAAGACGGGTGAGGGTCTTTCCACTCCTGCCTTTCCCCTGAGCCCTGTCCCCTGCCCTCTAGAAAGTCTCCCTCAACCCGAGAGAGCGGGGAGACCAGAGGAAGACAGGCAGAGCCAAAGACAGAGGAGAGACACAAGACAGACAGACTGCTCAAGGCCAGATCCAAGCCAACCCCACACCCGCCAGCCCAGCGAGGACCCTGAGGACCGAAGGCTTGGGAAGAAGGGGCCACAGCCTGTTTTTCAACCCTTTTTCTCTCTTCCACCCCTGGGCTTCGGCTTGGCTTGACACCCAGCCCTGTCTTCTCATTGTTCCCAGGCCTTATTCAGAGAAGCTGGGAGCAGATGCTCAACCATATCTACCCAGGGCCCAGCGTGCTGTAGGGAGACCTGCGTCCAAGCCAAACAGGACAGCTTACTTCCTACGGGCCCCGCGGGAACCTTCTGAGGAATTCACTGCCCCACCCTGAGCTGCTGTGCACGGCGGGGACCCCGAAACCAAGCCTGGGTGGCTCCAGGGGCCCTACCTGAAAGAAGGTCATGGTGGAGCCAGCGTGGATGGTGCCATACTCAATGTTGGTCTGGTCCGCCAGGTCGTCGGCCGACTCCACAGGCACCTCCATGCGCTGCACGGTGAGGAAGGCAGCCAGGTTGGCCGTGTAGGAGGAGATGATGATCAAGGTGAAGGCCCACCTGAGGGGTGGGAGGGGTGAGCTACAGGTTGGAGCCACCCCTGCCACCCTGCCCCTGTGGCCATGTGCCCCGTTGGTGGTGCCCCCCTCAGTGACCCCAGCATCTAGAAGGCTGACTGCTGATTAGTGGAGGGGCTGGGAGCATGGAATCTGGAGCCAGACTCCCTGGGTTTAAAAATTGCTTCCAGAGAGCTTCCCTGGTGGTTAAGAATCCGCCTGCCAATGCAGGGGACACGGGTTCGAGCCCTGGTCTGGAAAGATTCCACATGCCGCGGAGCAACTAAGCCCGTGCGCCACAACTACTGAGCCTGGGCTCTAGAGCTCGTGAGCCACAACTACTGAGCCCATGTGCCGCAGCTACTGAAGCCCGCGCGCCTAGAGCCCGTGCTCCGCAACAAGAGAAGCCACCGCGATGAGAAGCCCGCGCACCGCAACGAAGAGTAGCCCCCGCTCGCCACAACTAGAGAAAACCTGCGCGCAACGGAGACCCAACGCGGCCAAAAATATATTAATTAATTAATTAATTAAAAGAAAAAAAGAAAAGAAACGTTGATTTCCAAGGCAGAGCTGTCCTGAACCATGACGAGCCCTTGGATGTGGCGGCAGGAAGCTATGGCCCATGTGGACATGAGATGAGGGGCCCAGGAGGGGAGTTCTGGCCAAGCTGCTGCTATTCAGGTGGCGGCCAAGTCCCTAGGGCACTGGCACCCACCCCCACCGCCCTACCACCGGCCCTGGCTTGCTGAATCACCAGGCCAAGGTCACATCTGGAGATGAAGAAACATCTGTTGAATGACTGAATGTGGGGGAAGACTCGGGGTGGAGACAAGAGTGAGCCTGGGGTCAAAGGCACCAGTGAGAGAGGGGGCATGACTGGGGGCTTCCTGGGTGACAGCGATGGGAAGGGGCAGAGAATGCCCAGCTGGGGAAGAGGGTCCCTGACTGAGCAGCAGAAGGGATGGGCTGTAGAGAGTTGGTCACTGGTCCCCCACCTGACTGGGGGACTCGGCCAGATTTGTCACAGCGGGTCCCTTCATGCCCTCTCAGCCGCCTCCTCACACGTGCCTCCCTCTCGTGCCTGGCTGGAATGCACCTCCCTCTCTTTGGCAGGCATGCCTCTGTTTGCACCTTCAGATGAAACAGCCCAGATGTCACCTCCTCAGAGGGGCCCTTCCTGAGCACCCTCATTCTCTACTGTTCTCTTTCACTGCACCCTGTTTGGTTCTTCAATAGCACAGTTTACATACATCTGATACATCATTATATTAAAAATGTTGGGCTTCCCTGGTGGCGCAGTGGTTGAGAGTCCGCCTGCCAATGCAGGGGACACGGGTTCAATCCCTGGTCTGGGAAGATCCCACATGCCGCGGAGCAACTATGCCCGTGCGCCACAACTACTGAGCCTGTGCTCTGGAGCCGGCGAGCCACAGCTACTGAGCCCGCGTGCTGCAACTACGGAAGGCTGCGTGCCTAGAGCCCGTGCTCCTCAACAAGAGAAGCCACCGCAATGAGAAGCCCGCGCACCGCAACGAAGAGTAGCCCCCGCTCTCTGAGGCTAGAGAAAGCCCTCGCACAGCAATGAAGACCCAACACAGCCAAAAATAAAAACAAATAAATAAATAAATTTATTTTTTAAAAAATGTTAATGGGGCTTCCCTGGTGGCGCAGTGGTTGGGAATCCGCCTGCCAATGCAGGGGACACGGGTTCGAGCCCTGGTCTGGGAAGATCCCACATGCCGCGGAGCAACTGGGTCCGTGAGCCACAATTACTGAGCCTGCGCGTCTGGAGCCTGTGCTCCGCAACGGGAGAGGCCACGACAGTGAGAGGGCCGCGCACCGCGATGAAGAGTGGTCCCCGCTCGCCGCAACTGGAAAAAGCCCTCGCACAGAAACTAAGACCCAACACAGCCAAAACTAAATAAATAAATAGATTTAAAAAAAAAAAAAAACTTAAGCAACCAAAGTTTAAAAAAAAAAAAAAAAAAGTGTTAATAAAGTTCAGTCGGGGTGTGTGGTAGGCAGAAGAAAGGCTTGCCCCCCAAAGATGTCTACATGCTCACCCCTGGAACTTGTGAGTATGTTCCCTCACAGGGTAAAAGGGTCTTTGCAGATATGATTAAGAGTCTTGAGATGGGGAGATTAGCCTGGATTATCCTGTTGGGCCCATGGAATCACAAGGGTCCTTATGCGGAAGAAGGAGGTCAGAGTCAGAGAGAGAGATTTGAAGACGTTATGCTCTTGGCTTTGAAGATGGAGGAAGGGGCCACAAGCCCAGGAACGCAGGCAGCTTCTAAAAGCTGGAAAAAGCAAGGAAATGGATTCTTCCCCAAAGCCTCCAGAAGAACTGGCCCTGCCAACACCTTGATTTTAGCACAGTCATATCTACTTTGCACTTCTGACCTCCAGAACTATAAGAGAATAAATTTATGTTGTTTTTAAGCCACGAAGTTTGTGGTAATTTGTTGCAGCAGCAACAGGAAATGAATACAGGGTATAACTCCTGACATGATGCCAATTCCAAAATGTTAAAAAAAAAAAAAAATCATCAAGATTCAAAAGTTTAGGGATTTCCCTGGCGGTCCAGTGGTTAGGACTCCGAGCTTCCACTGCAGGGGGCACAGTTTCGATCCCTGGTCGGGGAACTAAGATCCCACATGCCACACGGCGCATCCAGAAAATTTTAAAAATTAAAGAAAAAAAAAAGTTTCAAAGCCCTGCTGCAACTAAGGAGCCCACGTGCTGCAACTAAGGAGCCCTGGAGCCACAACTAAGGAGCCCTGGAGCCGCAACTAAGGAGCCCGCCTGGTACAACTAAGACCTGGTGCAACCAAAACGAAACAAAAAAAGTTTCAAAGCCAATGGACCAAGCAAATTGCAAACAACTGCCAGATGGTAGTTAGCCTCGCTTAGCTGGGAAAGAGAAAAACCTGCCACCATTATGGTTAGTCTTGAACAAACAAGTTTTGAATCAAACAATATCTTCGGGACATACTCTTGGCATAAAATATGATGTCCTTGTGTTGATTTATCTGTTTATTCTCAGTTCCTTTGCCTCTTGAGGACTGATTTTCCACCTGAGTGCCTGGCACATGGAAGGGCCTGAGAAGCACCTCTTGCTGAATGACTACTGAGCATGGATTCTGACTGATGGGGAGGAGGCCCAATGCCTCGGTTTGCCCTGGGAGAGGTACCCAGGGCCTATGGGATGGGTGGCACTGGGGCGGGAGGCTGGCTCGGCCCAGCCCTGCCTCTAGCCAAATGCACGCTCTTTAGCAAACCACTTCCTCTCTCTGGGTCTCGGTCTTCTAATCCATAAAACCAGAGAATATTCCTTGTCCTAAGCATGCTCCTCGGCTTTCCGTGGTTCTAATGAGGAAAAGGAGCTGAGAAGAGTTATATGAACTGCAGCCAAGCCCAGCTGCTATTTCAAAGATAGGGTGGCAAATGTGAGTGCTTATGGAAGCCAGGCCAGAAAGTGACTGAAGGGGGACTTCCCTGGCAGCGCAGTGGTTAAGAATCCGCCTGCCAACGCAGGGGACATGGGTTCGAGCCCTGGTCGGGGAAGATCCCACAGGCCGCGGAGCAACTAAGCCCGTGCGTCACAACTACTGAGCCTGTGCTCTAGAGCCCTCGAGCCACAACTACTGAGCCCGTGCGCCACAACTACTGAAGCCTGCGCGCCTAGAGCCCGTGCTCCGCAACAAGAGAAGCCACCGTGATGAGAAGCCCGCGCACCGCAGTGAAGAGCCACCGCTCACCTCAACTAGAGAAAGCTCGTGCACAGCAACAAAGAGCTAATGCAAACAAAAAAAAAAAAAATTTTTTTTTTAAAGTGACTGAAGGAGGGAGAGAGGACTGAGGCCAGTGGAACAGGCATCGACGCCAGGTGGGCATGCCAGCCGAGCACTATCAGATCTCCCAAATCTTCGAGAAAAGTGAGAAATCTGAATTTGGGGAGTTCCCTGGTGGCCTAGCGGTTAGGATTCCGGGCTTTCACTGCTGTGCCCCAGAACAAAGATCCCGCAAGCCACGCAGCATGGCCAAAACAAAAAGAGACATCTGAATTTGTAAGTGAATTTACCCAATTTTTAAATGCCAACTAATTCAAAAAATTTTAAACTATGGGCCAGACACCACCAGTTTTCAGTGTCTGCTCTCTGACACGTAGGTTCTTGGAGCTTGTCTTGAGGGCAAAATAAGTTCCGTTCAAAATAAGTTACTGGGTCTGGGTAATTCCCTGGCGGTCCAGTGGTTGGGACTTGGTGTGTTCACTGCTGAGGGTCCGAGTTCAATCCCTGGTCAAGGAACTAAGATCCCACAAGCCATGCGAGGTGTGGCCAAAAAAAAAAAAAAAGAAAAAATGTTACGGGATCCGCGTGGGACTTTGAGGGAGCAGGTGCCCCTGTCTGGGCCTCAGCCTCAGCCTCTGGACAGTGAAGGCTGTCCTGGCTCAAGGATTCTAGTGTCTCTGTGACTGCCTGGGCAATGTCCGAGACAGCAGTAACAATGCCAATACTGTCCTGATTATAACCCCTCAGGTCAGCAGAAGCACTTCCCATCCCTTAGCCACACCGAATCCTTACAACCTGAGACATGGGCATTTTTATCCCCATTTTTCAGATGAGGAGACTGAGGCATGGAGACCCAAGGTCACACAGCCAGTGAGTGGCAGAGCTGGGGCTCAGCTGCCCCCACCCCATTTCCTGTCACACAGCTGGGGTGGGGAATGGGAATGGGCGCAGGCCTCAGAAGCCCCCCCGCCCCCCCTCCCCACCCCCGCCAACCCCGGTTGGGGCAGACAGGCAGCCTCTCACCAGACTCCACTGACGCAGCGTGTGGACAGCGCCCGGGGCATGATCTCCGAGCCCTGCTGCATGAAGCCCCCCACGGGGAACCAGAGGCTGTTGCCCAGCGTGTACTGATTCTCCAGGATGTGGGGACGTGCCCGCAGGCACGGGTGCGGGTTATACCACTCGTAGGGGCTCAGCCTGTGGAGAGACACGGGGAATGGGGAGAAAAAGGAGAGGAACAGAAGAAAGAGAGAGCCACCATGATCAGAAGAGATGGGGGGACAAAAACGGAGGGGAAGAGAGACAGAGATGGACAGAGAGAGAGACACACACACACACACACAGAGAAACAGAGACAGTGCGGGCAAAAGGGGAGGGGGACAGAAAGAACGGGAAGGGGAGAGGCCCAGAGAGAACCATGAAGCAAAAGTCAGAACCACAAGAAGGAAATACAGAGACGGCCAGAAAGGGAGAAGGGAGGGTGCAGGGAATCCAAGGCCCCAAGTGGAGGCCGAGGATAGGCCAGACAGACGACAGAAAGGTCAGGCATGGAGACCCCAGCTCGTGCTTCCTCCCCGCCCTCTCCTTCCCAGGCAGCAGGTAGTGGACTCACCTGGCGGCCAGGAACAGAACGCAGCTGACAGCCAGGTAGGCAAGAAGCATGAAGAGCCACACAGCAGGGGAGAAGGGGTCCAGGAAGGAGAAGTAGCCAGGCTTGCGGCCCTGGTGGGAGAGGGAGTGAGAGTCGGAGCCACACAGACCTGAGCCCCTCCCCCAGCCCCGGGGCCCATGAGCCCCACCGGCCCATCCGAGGTCCAGCCCACAGCCTCTGCCTCCCTTGGGTGTCCGGCCCCAGCGCCAGCCCCCACCCCCACCTCCATGTCTCCAGGGGAACCGTACCATGTGCACGCGGTAGAGGATGCTGATTCCCAGGGTCATGAAGGGTTTGGAAAAGTCGATGACCTTCTCCCGCTCAGCTGTGATGGTGAACGCAGCCACAGCCAGGTCTGCCTTCTGCTGGAGGGGAAGCGGGGCGGGGGCAGATGGGCAGGCCAGGGAGACAGATGGGCAGTTAGAGAGAACGCACTGAGGGAGCGACTTAGAATATCAGAAGCTGAGAGAGAGGCAAAGAGAGAGGACAGCAGAAGGAGCCAGGGGACCGGCTCCAAGAGCGCACCTCGGGCCTCCAGTCGGACCCTTGTCATCTCACGTCTGCTGTAAGCGGCTCCTGTGGCCTCCTTCCTGCCTGGCTGCCCTGCTTCATCCAATCTCTCCCGCTCCCCAGTCAAGTTCATCATTAAGACCCTGCTTTATAAAACCTACCACTGACCCCCACCACTCCTACCATGCCGGGGTCCTGAAGAGAGAGCCTGAGATTGGAGTTGAGATGCCTGGACGCTGACCCACTCAGGACCCTCTTGGAGCCTTGGTTTTCTCTTCTGTATGAACAATTAACAGGTAACACTTATCAAGCGCTTACTATGTGCCAGGCTCCATGCTAGATGCCACTTTATATAGATTATCTTGTATAATCCTCTTAACAGCTCCCTGAGGGCCACTACTAGGCCCATTTTATAGAAGGGGAAACTGAGGCTCAGAGAGGCAAAGGCACTAGAGAGTAAAGGCAGGGGCTGGGGACCATAAAGCAGAGACATGACCTCCACTCTCCTGCCCCTGGCAGACACCAGGGACCTAGATGTGTGCATCATGAAGCCACCCCTGACACACAGGACCACGCCCGGCTCAGTTGAGATAATGACCTCAGGAGAAGCTGCATGTGGTCTTGAGTTGGGGAGGGGTGGCTGGGGTCCGGGTCTGAAGTGGTGAAGGGTGGGTAGTGGGTGGGGTATGGCGGACAAAGGGGTGTGTGTTGGGGTCTGGCTGACATGCTGGAATGCCTGATGCAAAGTGGCCATCTCGCTCTTGCCCAAGTGGACATCAGCCAGTCGTTAGCTGCGGGCAGGACAACAGGCTGGGAAAAAACCTGGCACTTCACACACACATACACACACACACTGCACACGTGAGCACTGTACACGGTCAGGTCTACACCACCAACATGTGCACACCATGCCATATCCACACATGCGTGCCCAGACACAGGCTGACCCAGTGACATACTGTCCACGTGGACTCAGGCAGACAAACACGTGCCCTGTACACGAGCGTAGGGAGGAGCGATGACATCGTGGGGGGCATTCCCTAGAGGCACAGCGCACACGCGAACACGTGGCCTCACGTGTGCACATACATGACAGAGGGGGCAGGGCACTGAGAAGGGCCAGGGGTGGGAGTAGGGAGCCCTGGCTCTGCCCCAAGCTCACTAGGTGACCAGGCAGGGGCTTCCGTGTCTCTGGGCCTCAGTTTGGTCCTCTGTAAAATTGGGGGTGGGGGGGGTGAGCGAGATGTCTCCTGGGTTTGGAACCCGGCTCCCAGGATGCTCCTTCCAGGCATACTGATTCCATCGCCCAGGGCTCAGCCGGGCCCCAGCACTGACTCCAAATTCAAGTAGAGTCCTCCCCCTGGGGCTGAAATAAGAGTCAAGGTCCCGGATCACTGGCCTGGGAGGAGGGACACACGCACCCCCGCAAGGGGCTGAGACTGAGAGGTAATACAGACTGGGACAGAACTGGGGTGGGGAGAGAGGGCACAGGCCCCAAAGATACTGCAAAGAGAGGTGGCACAGGCTGAAAACAAAACCAAGGTCAGGGAGAGATCACGTGGACCCAAAATGAAATCCAGGCTCTAGGAGAGAAGAGATCTGAAAGACAATTCGATGTCAGGGAAAGAGGACAGACCCAGAAGATTAACCAAGAGTAGAGAGAGACGGCACAGGTGAAACAACTACGGCAGGGTGAGAGAGAGACGGCATGTCCCCAAGGCAGAATCCAGAGGCGGCCATGTGTGGCAAGGGCCCAGAACACACCGGATTCAGAGCATACCCCTGGGAATTCCTGGGTGTTGAGAGTAAGGAGTGGGTTTTCCCCCCTTTTTTTTTTGGCCACACCCCACGGCTTGTGGGATCTTAGTTCCCCAACCAGGGATCGAACCGGCGCCCTCGGCAGTGAAAGAGCAGAGTCCCAACCACTGGACCACCAAGGAATTCCCAGTTTTCTCCTTTCTTGTGCACTTGCCACTCTCATGACTAATATGTGAATCGTTGGGAACAATGTTAGCTAATACAGGGATCTTTATTTTTATGCACCCACAGGGGGTCTGTTCTGGCAAAGGCCCCCCACGATAACCCATCAGCCTCCTCACTGGCCCCCTGCCTCTGCTCATAACACCCCCCCATCCAAAATGATAGTCACCTGTTTAAAAACTCTTGGGTGGCTTTCCCACTGCACCTAAGACAGTGTCCAGGGTGGCTGGAGCAGAAAGGGTGGGGGGGTGGTGGGAAATGCAGCAGAGTGGGAACCAGAGCCCTGCAGGGCCTTGCAGGCCAGGGAAAGGGGGCTGGATTCTACCCCAAGGGCAACAGAGGACATCACATCAGAGGATGTGAGCAGTGGTGGGTAACGTGATCTGGCCGCCCTGAGAACAGACCACAGGGGAAAGAGTGGAAGCCGACTAAAGATGTCCACAGAGATGCTGGGGGCGGGGCTAAGTGGAGGTGGAGAGGAGGTGGTCCGATTTGAGATGAATTCCGAATGGAGGACAGACAGATCCTTAAATGCTGCAAGTTCTTCTAGATTCCTCTCAGAGTCTTTGGAACCCCTGCCCCCTTTCCACCTCCTCCTCCTCCCCCTTCATTTCCCAAAAGGGACACCTGTTCCTTAGAGAAGACTTCCCTCCCCAAGGGAACCCTGACAGTTTAATCCCTGGGATGAAATCAGGAAGAATCCAAATGATAAGCCACCTGTAGAAATGACAGGGGGATTTTCTAAATGCCTAAAAACCAACCAAAGCACTTTTGACTGTCCCTCTGCCCCAGCCTGCCCTGTACACCAGCTCTGTGCAAACCATCTGTGCGGTGCTATCAGCTCCCTGACAGGCTCTGCCAATAGGGGGGCACTAGAGGAAGGCTGCAAGGCTGGAGGAAGGAGAGTTACCTGCTCCTTCTGGTCTACTCTCGGGTCCCCAGCTTTTCTGCACCAAAGGCAGCAGCATTTCTTCCACAGGGCAGCGGACAAATTCAGTCTGCAGCTTCCCAGCGCTTGCAGAACCAGCCTCGCCGAGCCTTTCCTGGGGCACCAGCACCAGCTGGCGAGTGCCCCCTCCTCGGGGTCTGAGTTTCCGCCCCACAGAGCCCTTCCTCTAAGTTTCCGAGTTTCAGCTCTTCTCTGCTCCTTCAGAACTTGAGACAGAGCCACTTCCTGCCTTGCTACCTCCTTGATGCCTGAGAGAGAGCAAGGGTGTGTAAACTATGGCCCTCAGGCCGAGTCTAGACCATCTGCCCGATTTTGTAAATAAAGTTTTATTGGAACACAGCCAGATGCACTTGTTTAGGTATTGTCTACAACTGCTTTCCATACAATGGAAGAGTTGAGTAGTGACACGATGACCTGGAAGCCGGAAATATTTACATCTGGCCCCTTGCAGAAAAACTGCTGATTCCTGCCTTGAACTTCAACTTTTACCCTCTCAGTTAACTAGTTAGCAACTTTATTCCTAGTAAATAATTCTCTTCATTCAAATATCTGGGGACTTCCCTGGTGGTCCTGTGGTTAAGAATCTGCCTTCCAATGCAAGGGATGCGGGTTTGATCCCTGGTCAGGGAACTAAGATCCCACATGCCACGGGGCAACTAAGCCCACGTGCCACAACTACTGAGGCTGTGCGCCACAACTAGAGAGAAGCCCACGGGCCGCAACGAGGAGCCTGCACGCTGCAGCGGAGAATCCTGCATGCCGCAACAAAGATCCCGCATGCTGCAACTAAGACCCGATGCAGCCAAAAATTAAATAAATTAATAAATATTTTTTAAAACCCCACAAATATCTGGAGTGATTAGTTTCCTGGTAGACCCCTGACTGATGTAAAAATGACAATACCCAGGTCACATGAGCGCTCAGGTCACAGGGTCACTCACTGTTCATGGGCAGGTGTTCAGTGTCTAGCAGGGCCCAGTAATGAGCGGTTTCTCAAAAGGAGAATAGTATCTGCAGAAAACAGCATGATTTGCTTCAAAACCCTAGAGGTCTGCATGCGAGTCACCTCTTGGTGCCTGCTTCCCTATTTGCCACCAGCACTCTACACTTCCCGGGATCTGCCAGGTCATCAGGCCCAGGTGGCAGATCAGCTTGCATGAAGCCAGGACCTGCTGCAGAGCTTTTGCATGCTCTGGGCCTCCCTCAAAATGAAAAGCCTTACAGGTTGTTTGGTAAAGGGATTAAAGCAGCACACACAAGTTATACCCAGGTATAAGTTGTTGCTCAAAGCCAAAAAACCCACCAAATGTCCGCAATACCAGACAAACAGCAAAGGTCTGAGTTTCAGCTCTATTGGGACCCTCGTCTGAGTTTCTAAGGTTTGATCTTTCCAACTTCTTCCCCTTTCCCCTGAGCCCTCGGGGTAGTGGCTGCTTCCTCCAGCTGCTACCTTCAGGATCCATTAGCTTTATTTTTACTCTTTCAGTTAGTGGGTTAACAGCTTTACATCTAGTTAACAATTCTTTTTTTTTTTTTTTTTGGCTGCGCTGCGTGGCTTGTGGAATCTTAGTTCCCTGATCAGGGGCTGAACCCGGGACCTCAGCAGTGAAAGCATGGAGTCCTAACCACTGGACCGCCAGGGAATCCCTAGTTCACAATTCTTTGTATTAAATTCTCTCTGTTCAAATAGCTGATAAGAGGGGAAATCCCGGGGCTTCCCTGGTGGCGCAGTGGTTGAGAATCCGCCTGCCAATGCAGGGGACACGGGCTCGAGCCCTGGTCTGGGAAGATCCCACATGCCGCGGAGCAACAGAGCCCGTGAGCCACAACTACTGAGCCTGCGCATCTGGAGCCTGTGCTCCGCAACAAGAGAGGCCGCGACAGTGAGAGGCCCACGCACCGCAATGAAGAGTGGCCCCTGCTCGCCGCAACTAGAGAAAGCCCTCGCACAGAAACGAAGACCCAACACAGCCAAAAATTAATTAATTAATTAATTAATTAAAAAAAGAGTAGTGATTAAAAATATAGATTTTCCGTTTAAAAAAAAAAAAAAAAAGAGGGGAAATCCCTGGCGGTCCAGTGGTTAAGACTCTGAACTTCCACTGCAGGGGACACGGGTTCGATCCCTGGTCAGGGAACTAAGATCCCACATGCCTCGAGGTGCAGCCAAAAAAAACAAAAAAACAAAACAAAACAAACAAACAAACAAAAATAGCTGATATGATTCTGTTCAAGTAACTGGTGCTGTTTTGTCTCCAGATTGGACACTAACTGACTGATATCAGCCGTGGGTTTATTGCCAACCTCCTCACTAAATGCTATTTCAGGCTCATAAGATCTGATCAGCAAAATGTTGCCAGTGTGATGGATCAGTGTCAAGAGACCAAGTTCTCGGTGTTCTATATCGGGGTCCCCAACGCCCAGGCCGTGGACCGGTACCGGTCCACAGCCTGTTAGGAACCGGGCTGCACAGCAGGAGGTGAGTGGCGGGCGAGCAAGTGAAGCTTCATTTGCCGCTCCCCATGGCTCCGCATTATCGCCTGAACCATCCCCCTGACCCGCCCCCCGCCAGTCTGTGGAAAAATTGTCTTCCACGAAACCAGTCCCTGGTGCCAAAAAGGTTGGGGACTGCTGGTCTGTATGATGGCAGAAAGCAAGAGAGTTGATGTCAGCCTGAGGCAAGACTGAAGGTTTATACTCCTGGCTTCTGGTGGTCCTTGGAAAGTGATTGGAGAAAAAAGCATTTGCTAGGTCAGTAGCTCACACCAGCTGCCAACGGCTGTGCTGACTTGCTCCAGTAAAGATACTTCATTTGGGCCAGCATCTGCGATTGGAGTCACCACCTGATTGCATTTACAAGAATCCACAGTCATTCTCCAAGATCCATCTGCCTTCTGCACAGGCCAAACAGGCCAGTTGAACAGGGATGAGATCACTACCCCTGCTTCTTTCAAGCCATTAATGGCGGCACTAATCTCTGCAATTCCTCCAAAGGATGTAGAATTGCTTTTGGATTACTATCCTGGGAAACAGGATGAGTTCTAGGGGCTTCCACTGGCTCTTTCTACCGTAATGACCCTGACTCCACGGGTCAGAAAGCTTATTCCAATTATACAACCAGGACCTGGAAAAACACAGAGTGAGTCCAAGGGCCTATCAGGCCCACTCTGAGTGGAACTGGGGCTCAGACTCCATTTATCACTTGGCCACATAAGCCCTACTGTGGTCCACCAGACAAAGCAGGAAAAATCAAAATGACTTGCCATCTATGAAAATGACAGGAGGTTGTCTGAATATCTAAAAATCCATCAAAAGCCTCTGTGCCAAGAAGGAGCCTGTATAGAAACTGGTGTTAAAAAAGAAAAAAAAAAAAGAAACTGATGTAGTCTTTCTGGAAAGCAGTTCAACAGTATATAACAAAAGCCATACAAAGGGTTTTCCTCTTTCACCTGGTAATTCTATTGAGATTCAATCCTAATCAGCTACAATCCAAGCCAAGCTTTCATGCATAAAGATGTTTGCTTATGGTTGTTTGTAACAGCACAAACATCTAAAAATACCTGGAAACAACTAAATATAAAAAATGCTTCAATAAATTACAGTACATCCACATGGGACTTAATATGCAGCCATGTGACATTCTGTTTACGTTAAAACAATGAGATATTTTTAGCCTTTCAGATTGGCAAAGGTTTTTTTAAAAGATTGATAATACCCATTGTTGGCAAGAGTGTGGAAAATTTGACATTCTCATGCACTTCTGGTGGGAATATAAATTGGTGGAACCTTTTTGAAGGGCCATTTGGCAGTATATACTTAAAAAACATTCATACCCTTTGAACCTCCACCACTTGGAACTTACCCTCAGGAATACCCCCACCAATCCAATTGATGGTAGCATTGTCTATGCCTGCAAAAACTGGAAACCACCCAAATATCCATCAATAGTGGACAAGTTAAATAAATAATTCATGCTCAGTCACACAAGGAAATCCTTTTGTCTCCCCCTTGAATTTCAAATAGGCATCTCAAACGACCCACACCCAGAGATGACTCTTATCCCCCTGACCCCCGACCCCACCAAGCTGCTCCTCCTATGTCCTCCCCATGGTGGAACCTGGCCTTGCCATTGGCCCAGCTGCTTAGCCAAACCCTGAGTCACTCTTGATTCCTCTCACGCTCTGGCACACATCCCACCTGGTGGTACACCTGACACAGCTACCACTCGAGCACAAGCCAGCATCTTCTCTCTTCCACACTTTCCAATGGCCTCTGAGATGGACCACTTTGTCTCTACTCTTGGTCCACTACAGTTATTTCTCAGCAGCCAGAGTAATCATTTTTAAATGATTTTGAAATTAAATCAAGGTCCTATATCCATACAATGGAATATTAGTCAGCCATAAAAAGGCAGTACTCATCATTTTACAATGTGGATGAACCTCAAGCATGTCATGCTGTGTAAGAAGCCAGACACAAAAGGCCACATATTCGCTGATTCCATTTATATGAAATGTCTAGAATAAGTAAATCCACGGAGACAGAGAGCAGAGTGTTGGTTGCCAGGAGCTGGGGAAGGGGGGAATTGGGAGTGACTGCTTGGTGGGTTCGGGTTTTCTTTGGGGGTCATGAAAATGTCTTGGAACTAGATAGAGGTGATGGTTGCACAATACTGTGAATATACTAAATGCCACTGAATTTGGTTAATTTTATGTTATATGAATTTCACCTCAATAAAAAAAAAGAATAAACAAATTAGATCATGGCACGTTCCCTGCTTAAAACCTTCCAGTGACTTCATAACACAATAAAAATAACATCCAAGAAGGAGAAAAGGGACTTCCCTGGTGGCACAGTGGTTAAGAATCTGCCTGCCAGTGCAGGGGACACGGGTTCAAGCCCTGGTCCGGGAAGATCCCACATGCTGTGGAGCAACTAAGCCCGTGCGCCACAACTACTGAGCCTGCACTCTAGAGCTCGAGAGCCACAACTACTGAAGCCCGTGCGCCTAGAGCCCGTGCTCCTCAACAAGAGAAGCCATCACAGTAAGAAGCCCAGGCACTGCCACGAAGAGTAGCCCCCTCTCTCTGCAACTAGAGAAAGCCCACGCGCAGCAACGAGGACTTAACGCAGCCAAAAATAAATCAATAGATAAATAAATAAATAAATAAATAAAAACAAAAAAGGAGAAAAAAAAGGGGGGGTTGATTCCCTGGCCATCCGTCCAGTGGTTGGGACTCGGTGCTTTAATTTTGGGGCCCAGCTTCCATCCGAGGTCGGGGAACTAGGATCCTGCAAGCCACTTGGCTCGGTCAAAAAGAAAACAACAACAAGAACATCCAAATTCCTTACCTGCAAGACCCGGGTGACTCGGACTCTGTTCTGGGACCTCCAGCTTCCCCCTCACCCACTCCCCACAAAACTCTGTGAGGGAGGGAACATCGTTCCCACTTCAAGAGGGGAAGCTAGTTCAGAGAGATGAAGTGGCTCGCCAGGGACCACACGGGAAAGCAGGCAACCTGAAGCTGGCTCTGTCTGGCGTCTAACCAGCTCACAGCTGTAGTGGACACCGTGGTGGCCGCCCAGACCCTCCTTCCGGATCAGGCATTCACAGCCCCAGGTGTTGGTGGCTGATTGCTCTGTAGGTGGAAGAACGCCTTTGCCCCAGGTCCTGACCCTCCCTGAGGACAGCCCTCATCCAATGACGTGTCGGTAGGGGGCATAAAAGCCTTCCCCCTTACCTCAGGGGGATGTCTTTGATGGCCATCCCAGCTCCAGAGCTGCCCATGGGACGGCTGAGGCCCAGCCATGACTGCAGCACAGCTCAACTCCTCCCTCTGCCCAAGCCTGCTCCTCCATCCCTGCTTTCCGAGGGCACCCCACACACCTCCTGCCTGCTAATCTCCACCGCGGAATCTGCTTCCCAGAAACCCGACCTAAGATATCTGCCCTGTCCTTAAGGGCCAGACCGGAGGGCCCCCGGGGGTGACAGTTAAAGCCTGTGAGCAATAGGTCGGACTTGCCTCGTACAAAGATCCTACTGGAGGACAAACTGGAATGGAGAGAGATGGGAGGCCAGGAGGCCCATGAGGAGGCTGGTGAGAGGGGCGGGGCCTGAAATCACAGCGCGGCAGTGATGGCAGGGAGAAAGGTAATTCCAGCAGTGGCCACTGGGTGGAATAAACGGACCATAATTCCAGACTGGCCTACAAGCCCTGAGCCTGGCCCCGGGGTGGGGGTGGCTGGGGGGATGCTGGTGCCCTGGGCTGTCTTCCATCTGGAAGTCACTTGTCAACTCTGGGCCAGCCTGCTGGGGTGCCAGCCCTGGCTCTGCCTGTCACTAGCCGTGTGGCCTGGACAGTATCTTGGTGCCTTACTCTGTCCATTAGAGAAAACTGGGCAAACCCCAGGCCTTCCTCAGGGGGTGCCCGTGGGGAGTCAAGGAGTTAACACAAGTTCATACAGTTCGGACAAGAGCCTGGCACGGCGTGGGCATCACCTTGACCACTCTAGGCTTCCCAAGTACCTGCTGGGTGTCTGGAAAGGACACAGGCCTTGGGTCAGTCACACCTGGCTGCAGCCCTGCGTGTTGGAGGCAAGTCCCTTCACTACTGAGCCCCTGATCTCACATCGGTAGGAGGGCAGTGGTCCTCTGGGCCAGGAAGGATTGTTAGAAGAATTAAGGAACACTTGAAAAGTTCCTGGCACGTGGCGTGAAGTCCACAAACGTCAGCTGCTGCTGCCGTGAGGACGGTGCTGAGTATCTGTGCGAAGCTCAGTGTACTTGGCCATCCCACAGCAGGCAGCTGAGCCTTGGAGGGGCCAAACTCCGCCCATCCTTTGCACTCTGAGTCTGCTCCTCCTCCAGTGTTCTCTCCCTAAATGTCATCGCCATCGCCCAGCTGCCCAAGCCAGAAACAGAAGGAACGCTCACGTCCTCTCTCCTCCGCCCCCGCCACAGGCGGTCACCAAGTCCTGGCCCTCTCCAGCCTCCCCTGACCTCCCCGCAGGCCACCCAGCAGCCCCGATGATTCTGTTTCCTCATTTGAGCCAGCTCAGCCCTTTGTGTGCAGGGGGTGCATCCCATGGACCCCTGGCTGCAGGCCAAAGTCTTTAACCCTAAGAGCAAGGCCAGGCCAGGCCACTGAATCCCCAGGGTGTATCACAGGGCCTGGTATACAGTAGGCACTCAATAAATACTAGCTGGCTGGAGGACGGACGAACGCATGAATGTATGTACGTGCTGGTAGGAATAACACTAACAATGATCGAAAGAGAGCACAGGCACACAGCACCCACTACCTGCCCGGCCCTGTTCCAAGCCCCTACATGGATTAACTCATTTCATGCTCACAACAGCCCTACGTGCTAGCATTTGTTATTTCCCCAGTTTTACAGGGTGGTTACGTAATTCACCCAAGGTCACACAGCAAATGCTCAGCAGAGATTCAAACAGGACTCAGGACCACAAGAGCAGTAACCAATGAGAAAAGCTCCCAGCCCTGCTATGCTCACCCCAGGCACCTTCACACCAAGTCCTAAGGGAAGGCTCGAGGCACAGGGAGTTAAGACTCTTGCCCAAGGTCATACAGCTGTAAATAGGACTTCTTTGTTGATGAATAAACAGACGTCCAGTTGAATAAACAGATGTCCAGTTGACGGTGACTTTGGTTGGGGAGGGCTGCTCTCCTGGAGTCTTATTTCTGGGGGCCCTGATGAACAGAAGTTCTGAGCTTACGAGACTGGGGACCAAGCTATGGCAATGAGGTCACAGGGAAGCCTGCCAGCGAGGTGGGCGTCCGGCCACCAGCTCCTGCCTCCTGTCTCCTCAGGCCCTGGCTTCAGACTCTTGAACCCACCCAGGGCAGAAGCTTTCAACCAGCTGGCTGCCTGTAGGGCAGTGCCTCGGGCCTGCCAGCTGGGTGGGGTGAGGGAGACCGAGCCACCAGAATCCGGGGGGACATCCCGACCTCTGTCTCCCCCAGAGCAGCTCTGCTTTGTCCAGGGCCCTGAGGGCACTTTCAAATGGAAAAAAGGCTCTGCAGTCAAAACAACTTTTGAAAATCAGTGCCTTACAGGATAAACATCCTTGTCAGGCAAAGTGGCCTTTTTGAGTCTCTCCTGGTGACATTCAGGGGCTCAGGAGGGTGAGAGTCTCTGACGCTGTCAGCCAAGTCCAATGTCAAGGCCACCTTGACCGTTTGTGGCCACAGGTCCCTGCTCCACACACCTGCCCTGGACGTGCCCCTAAGCTGGGGGCCTGTTTGTCTTTTTTGGGCATTCGCCCACAGGGCTTCTCATGACTGGAATAAAAAGAAGAAGCACCTATGACAAGCAACGTGTGCAGCGTGTCTGTAACCTTACTACAGACCTGTCAGGTATCATTATCCCCATCCTAGGGAGGGGAAACTGAGCTTCCGAGGAAAGAAATGACTCACCCCAGCACTCAAACCCAGGTTGGTCTGACTCCAAAATATTTTTTCCGCTGCACCCCTGCCTACCACCCCCCACCCCACTGCCTCTTGCCCTCCTCACCTACATTCAAATCCTGCCCACACTCAGGGCCCGGCTGCTCTTCTAAAATGCCCCACACCCAACTCGTTCTTACTCATGTTCCCACCCCAGCCCCCGCTGTTTGTAAATGCCATCAAACACGTTGCCCTTCTCCCATACCCCGCTTCACCCTGCTGACTCCTTCACACTCTTTGGGAATCTGCTTGGGTGTCACCTCTTCTGGGAAGCCCTCCCTGGATGCCTGGCTGGGTCAGGAGCCTCTGGGTCCCTCCTCTGAGTTTTCCCCATCAGCCAATGGCTCTGTCTTGTGGTCATTTGCTTTACTGCATCTCAATGGGACCCTAAGTTGCTGGGAGCAGGGTCCAGGTCCCCTGTGCTCACCACTATATCCCGCGCCAGCGTGGTGCAAGGCACACACTAGGTGCTCAATAAACACCTACTGAATGCGTGGCCTTGTGAGCACAATAGGCAGCCTCCACGTCCACCTCCTGGCAGGTGCTGGGCACAGTGCACGTGAGGCACCGTCCCGGCCGCCTAGCCCTATCCCTGCCTCTCACAGGAAGCCTTCTCCACCTCCTCCACGTCTGTCCAATTCCCACTCCACGTCTCTTTCATTCACTCAACACATCTTCGAGCACCGACTAAGCCAAGGTGGCGTGAGGGAAGCATTTGAAAGCGGAACACGGGAAGGGATGCATCGCCCTTTTTCCCCACTGTGCCCGCCCCGTGGTGCTCACCAGCCACAGGGACACAGCGCACCATCGGCTCCTGCTCCTTGTATGCACCAGGCTGGTTCTGAGGCACCATTGGCTGCCCGCCCGCCCTTGCTCACTCGACCCATGGCCCCTTCCTCAGCCCCAGCCCCGCCGTACCCGGTTGATGAGCTCGCCGACCATGCCCGTCCAGGAGCCGTTGGGCTCGGGCGCCCCGTACAGCCCGTCTTCCACCAACCGCAGGCGGTAGCGGAAGCGCAGCAGCTCGGCCAGCTCCCGCAGCATGTCCACGCAGAAGCCCTCAAAGCGTTCGTTCCCCGACAGGGCCTGGAAGTTGGGCCGGCGCATGACGTACGGGTTCTCCTGGGGAAGCAGGAGAGAAGGGGGGTTGGTGGTCAGAGACTGGGGCATCTGGGGTCTGAGTCGTGGGTCCCAGGGCCCAGGCTGCAGCCAGATCAGGAACCTGCTCGCAGAGTGGAGATGATGGAGTCCTTGCCTTCATCCCCTGCTTACAAATGCTCAGAGTCGGCGGCGGGGGGGCGGGGCATGTAAATTAGGAGGCTGGGAATAACATATACACACTGCTGCATATAAAATAGATAACCAACAAGGGCCTACTGTATGGTGCAGGGAACTCTACTCATATTTTGTAATAACCTATAAGGGAAAAGAATCTGAAAAAGAATATATGTATATATACATACATATATATGTATAACCTGAAACTAACAACACTGTAAATCAACTATACTTCAATTTAAAAAGTAAAACTAAAAATAACTACCAAAACAAAAACAAATACTCAGAGCCAGGGAAAAAGCACAGGGACCCTGCCAGGCCCCAGCAGATTGCAGGAAACTGGTTTGATCTCCACCAGACAACCTCATCTCAAGCTCAAATGGCTACAAGGGAGGCAGGTAACTTGAGTGAATCAGACTGGATGGAGATCGTGCCAAACTTTCAAACTTTTGGCTAAAACCCGCAGTAAGATATATATTTTACTTGTAATCCAAGTCATACACATATGTCTATGTGCTCACAGTTGCACACATGTAACCAGACTTAGTTCCACAAAGCAGTCCTTTCCCTTATGACTATGGCAGAATACCCTGCTATTTTCCGTCCTGCTCTACTTCATTTTTCCACACAACCAATAACGACCCATTAAACTGACTTCATGAGCCACCAAGGGATCAAAGAGAATCTGCCCCACCAGGATTTAGCTCCAGCCCAATGCTGCCACAAGGGAAGCAGGCCTGAGATGCCAGATGGTCCAATGTCAAGAGAATTTGGAAACCCAGGTTGTTTTGTAAAATCTCCTGATTTTAAAGGTTAGCAACAGTTCAAATTCTAATACCAATTTTTTTTTTTAATGCTTTGCAGGCTAAACAAACACCGGACAGTTTGCAATCTCTGGCCTACAGCTGTTTTGCTATGTTGATGCTTATTTCTGAGGGGTTTGAGCAAACCTTACTGACCCTTTTTGTGCCAAATAAGGACAAAAGCAGAGAGAATATTCCAAGTGCTAGTAAGACGAGGCATATGAAGATGATGGTAACAAAAGGGATACTTATCTTACATAGTTATTGTCTAAATGGTTGTTTGTACAGTGTCACTTTGGACTTAGGAATAAAAGGAGTTAGGATTTAGAAATCAGCCAGAAGAGCTTTGGCAATAATATCCATATGGTTACCATGTGGACTGAACACCTGCAAAGTACCAGCCCTTGTGCTGTGTGTGTTCTCTGGATTGTATCAATTTAATTCCTCACAGTGGGAATTCCCTGGCGGTCCAGGGGTTAGGACTCCATGCTTTCACTGCCGAGGGCGCAGGTTCAATCCCTGGTCGGGGAACTAAGATCCCGCAAGCTGTGTGGCGCGGCCATTAAAAAAAAAAAAAAAAAATTCCTCACAGTGACCTTACACGGGAGGTATCCTTAGACTCACTTTACACATGTGGAAACTGAGGCTCACAGAGGTCAAGTGACCTCTGCCACCTCTCATTCATTCAGCACATAATTACTGAGCTCCGAGGTAGATGCCCAGTATTTTGCAGCTCCTCCCGTCAAGAGATAGAGCGGATTTCTCCACTCCTTGGGTCTGAGCGGCCCTTGAGACTTGCTTTGGACAACAGAATGCGTTGGAAGTAGTGCTGTGTGACTTTCAGAGCCTGGGCCCTCAGAGAGATCTCTTGGGACCCCAGTGTAAGGAAGCCCGGGCCAGGGACTTCCTCGGTAGTCCAGTGGTTAAGAATCCGCCTTCCAATGCAGGGGACGTGGGTTTGATCCCTGGTCAGGGAACTAAGATCCCACATGCCGCGGGGCAACTAAGCCCACGCACTGCAACTACTGAGCCTGCACACTCTGGAGCCCACGTGCCACAACAAAAGATCCCGCGTGCTGCAACTAAGACCTGACGCAGCCAAATAAATAAATAATTAAAAAAAAAAATAAGGAAGCCCAGGCCAGCCTGCTGAAGGATGAGGGAGAATGGGTGAACCGAGACGTGCCGGCCAACAGCCCAGCCTAGACACCAGCTGAACACAACCACAGTGAGCTCAGCAGAACTGCTTAGTTGGCCCACAGAATTGTGAGAAATAATAATCGTTATTGTTGGAAGCCTCCAGGTTTTGGGGCGGTTTGTTATACAGCGATAGGTACTATAAGGTACCTATAGACTAGATACCAGGACCCCAACAAAGTCCCAGAGCTGAGGGGAGATGGGATGGAGGGAAGTCAGTGCTTTTCTCTCTCTCCCAAGCCACATTTTCAAATCCAAAACTGTGGAACCGGGAGTAGGAATGAGATAATACTAATAATAGCAGCAGCAGCTAGCATTTCTTGTGGGCTTGCTGTGTGACAGCTATTCTGTCAGCGTAGGAGGTCAGTATTATTACCTCTATTTGAGAGATGAGGACACAGGTCCCGAGAAGTGAAGTAGTGAGTGGCTGAGATGGACAAGTCAGGCTGAGTCCAAAGCTCTGCTCTTAAGCCCTATGCCAGACTAAACAAGAGCGGACCTGGGAGAAGCTAGACACAGAGACGGGGGTGTCTGGCCGGGTATCAAAGCTAGAGAATCAGAAATCAGGAATTCTCTAGACAAACACCCAGTGTTAGAGCTGGCAGGCGCTCATACAGTCCTCTTGATGTACACAGGAGGAAACCGAAGTTCAGAGAGGTCAGGTGTCTTGCCCAAGGTCACACAGCTGAAGCAGGGCAGTAGGAAGGGGAGATTGGGCAGAGCTGGGATTCAAAACTCAGTTGCTGTGCTCTCCAAAGTCTTTGTTCCTTCCACCAGGCCAAGCTGATCTTCAAATTCAAGACTGAGGCACCTGGGTTGTGGATTTGGGTTCGAGGCCTCAGGATCGGGTGGGAGCTGATAGAGCCAAAAACAGGGACTGAGGCCTGTGAACAGAACTCAAGGTCAGAAAACAGTGATCTAGCACTCAACCTGCAGTCCCAGACCATCAGATCCAAGGGTTTTAAGAAGCCTCTAATCCAAGGTTTTCAGATTTCTTCAAAAAGAATCTTCTGCAGAAGCCCAGCATTACAGACGGACAGTGGGATGTTGCTAAGTCTGATCCTAAGAACTCATCCTACGAATGGCTATGCACCTGTACACAAAAATGTAGGTCCAGGAGAGTCATGGCAGCATTTCTTGTATCAGGAACAAAGACTGAAACAGCCTAATTTGGAACAGGTTAAAAAGATTATTGATGTCATCAAAGAATCCCAGGCAACTACTAAAATAACAAGTTCTATAAGATATATTCAGAGGAAAAAAACAAGCTACAGAACAACGTGTACAATATGCTATCCTTTGTGAAGGAAAAAGTGGGTATGGGCTTGTACATGCTCAGACATATCTGGGAGGATGGGGAAAAAAATGGGGGACGGGAGAGGGAAGGGGATGGATTTTTTCACTCCTCCCCTCCCCACACGCTTTGAATTCTATTTAATGTAGAATTAAACTGAATGCTACTTACTTCTATTTAATTAACTTCTGTCCCACCCCCAGTTTAAAATTTTAATATTAAAATATTTTTTAAATTTTAGGGATGATATTTAAATGCATATGGAAATGTAGAAGATCAAAAGAACCAAAGCAATCCTAAAGAAGAACATGAAAACTGGAGGATTTACCCTACTGGGTATTAAGACAATTTAAAACTGTGGTGTTTAAGACAATGTGGTATTAGAGCAAAGACAGACAAACAGACAATAGAATGGAGAGTTTGGAAACCCACACATAAATGGATACTTGATTTATGACAAGGGTAAAACTGTGCTGAAGGGGGAAAGAATGAACATTTTAATAAATGGTGCCATTCAATAAAACATCCATATGGAAAATATGTATTCTGATCCCCCCTACCTCACACAATACATAAAAATCAATTCTAGGTGGATTGTAGATCTAAATGTAAAAGGCAAAATTATTATGTTTTCAAGAAACATATAGGAGACTAGCTTTATGAACTTGGGGTAGGCAGAGAATTCTTTTTTTTGGCCGTGCTGTGTGGCATGTTGGATCTTAGTTCCCCGACCAGGGATTGAACCCATGCCCTCTGCCGTGGAAACGCAGGGTCTTAACCACAGGACCGCCAGGGAAATCCCAAGAATTCTTAAATTCTAAAAGCATTAACTGGACTTCTCTGGTGGTGCAGTGGTTAAGAATCCACCTGCCAATGCAAGGGACATGGGTTCGAGCCCTGGTCTGGGAAGATCCCACATGTCGTGGAGCAACTAAGCCCGTGCGCCACAACTACTGAGCCCACTCACCACAACTACTGAAGCCCACACACTCTAGGGCTCGTGCTCTGCAACAAGAGAAGCCACCACAATGAGAAGCCCACACACTGCAACGAAGAGTAGCCCCCGCTCGCCACAACTAGAGAAAGCCCGCGCACAGCAATGAAGACCCAACGCAGACAAAAATAAATAAGTAAGTAAGTAAATAAATAAATAAATAAATAAAAGCATTAACCATAAAGCCGGGAGAAAAGGATAAAATGGACTTTAGGAAAATTAAAAATCTTTTCATCAAAAGATACCACTGGGGGGACTTCCCTGGTGGTCCAGTGACTAAGACTCTGCGCTCCCAATGCAGGGGGCCCGGGTTCAATCCCTGGTCAGGGAACTAGATCCCGCATGCTGCAAATAAAGAGTTCACAAGCTGCAACTAAAGATCCCGCACGCCGCAATGAAGATCCTGCACTCAGCAACGAAGATCCCGCATGCCGCAACTAAGACCTGGCGCAGCCAAATAAATAAATAAGCCAAATAAATAAATAAATATTAAAAAAAAAAAAGATACCATTGGGGGTAATTCTCTGGCCATCCAGTGGTTAAGACTCCTCACTTTCACTGCTGAGGGCCCAGGTTCAATCCCTGGTTGGGGAACTAAGATCCCACAAGCTGCACGGCACAGCCAAAAAAAATACCACCAAGAGTGAAAAGGCAAGCCACAAAGTGGGAGAAGTTCTCTGCAATGCATATCCCAACAAAGAACTTATATCCAGAACATATGAATAGATTACAAATCAATAAAAAGATCACATATTCCAATTTTCTAAAAATAGAGAAAGATTTGAGCAGGGACTTCCCAAAAGAAGGTTCCAAATAGGCACTAAATGAAAAAGTGGTCACCTTCCATGGTCGTTAAGGAAATGTAAGTTAAAACTACAATAGAGGTGGCACCTTCCTATACTCAGCACCGGCAAAACTGAGGAGCAACTGGAATTCTCCTTCACACACTGCCGGTGGGAATGGGGAGTAGTACCGCCACTTTGGAAAATGCTTTGGCAGTATCTACCGAGGCTGGAAAACTCCAGCAATTCCACTCCTGTAAATACACTCAACAGAAATGCCTATACATGTTCACCGAAAGGCGTGTGGTAGGGTGTTCACAGCAGGACTATTCACGATAGCAAAAGAACTAGACACAACTCCAATGTGCATCAATTTGGTGGGTAAGTTAATCGTGGTTCCTTCATATAACAGGACATATAACGAGACTAAACTATTTGTAGCAACGTGGGTGAATCTCACAAACACGTGTTGTGCCCAAGAAGGCAGACGAGAGAGAGAACATAGAATATGATGCCATTTATGTGAAGTTCAAAGCAGGCAAAGCTAACCTGGGGGGCGGTTAGAGACCAGAAGGGGCATATGGAGAGCTGGGGGTGGGAGAGCCGGTCCCACAGGTGTGTTCAGTTATTGAAAATTCAGTGAGTGGTACACTTAATGATTTGTGCAAGTTTCTGTATGCATGTTGCACTTCTATAAAAATCCCTTGAAACTAAGAAATGTTCAAGTAGGGTGGGTTCTAGAACATTCCTCACAAGCTGCTTGCCTGGACCCTTTTATGAAGCCAGGACCCAATTCCATATCCAATACTTCCTGGAGGGCAGTTTAAAGGACCCCGATCTAGTTTACCCCCTTCAGTTTATTATGAATATTTTAGTTCCCTCGTTTTACAGGAGGAAGCTGAGGACAGACAGAAGAGACCCATCCAGGTCACAAAGTGTACGGACGGCAGGGCCAGGCTTAGAACGCAGAAGCGAGGGCTTGGAAAGAAGCAGAAATTGACGTGGTGTGGCGCAAGGTAGAAGCACGTGGGCTCTGCCATCCTCTAGTTGCGCGATTCACGTCACCTAACCCTCCTGCGCCTTAGTTTTGTCTGAAAATCGGAGTTCACAACGGTACCTGCCTCAGGGCTGCCATGAACGCCGAGTAACACCAGCAAAGAGCTCAGCATACAGCTCAAAGACTCTGGCCACGATGATTGCTATTCCTTACTTTTTTTGGCCCAACTACGTGGCTTGTGGGATCTTAGTTCCCCGACCGGGGATTGAACCCCGGCCCTTCGCCGTGAAAGCGCAGAGTCCTAACCACTGGACGGCCAGGGAATTCCCGACTGTTATTCTTACTGATGATGCCAGATGGGGAGAGAAAAGGGATTCACATGTGCTCAGCACATCTTCCTAGCAGGACACTGCCAAGGGGGCCTGCTGATCTCATGCCATCCTCCCACAGCCCTTCAAGGTGGGACTATTAGACCCATTTTACAGATGAAGGTATGGAGCCTAGAGAGTTGGATGACCTGAGGTCCAGGCAAAGCCAGGAATGCAAGTGAGGTCTGTCTGACCCCAGAGGCACCGAAGAGCAGGATGAGATGTCACAGCTTGATGAAGGGAGAACCTCCCTGGGAGGGGGCGGGGCCTGGGGCTGGGGGAAGGGCCCTGCAAAGCCTCATCCCCTGGGGCCTCTCCTGCACCCCCAGCTTCCCTGAGGGACCTCTCTCGGTCTTGGCACCAGCCCGCCCTCTCTCAGCTCCAGATGTGTGGGCACCACCCCAGGGACAGCCCCAGCCTCCACCCCACCGAGGACCTCCTCCTGCTCCCTCCCCCAGCCCAGCCCATCAACATCCCACATCAGATCCCCTCCCTGCCCACGGCCCCAGACAGCTCAGGCCTCACCCTCCCCAACCTGGGGCGTCTCTCTCTCCTGCAGCCTCCCTCAGGGCCCAGCTGTTCTGACACCCAGATCTGGCCCTGCCCCTTCCTGCTTAATGGTTTCTAACGACCAGGATAAGCATAACTAAGTTCTCCAGAGACCCTTCCCCACCTCTGTCACAGCACTCACCACCCCTCCATGTTTGTTAGGCGCCAGGCACCACCCCAGGCCCGAGGGACAGAGCAGGGAATAAGACAAGTCCTGAGAGCTTCTTGTCCCCGGTGCCCAGGTTGACTCACGTCTGAATCCCCAAGTGCCTGGAGCAGGCCCAGCCCAGAAACACAAGTCTGAAAATGTTAGTGAACGAACGGGCAGGTCCGGCTGTGCACACTGAGGCCGCTGCCTCCGCATCCGATCTGGCAAACGCTTCCTGAGGCCCCTGCTCCTGTGGTTCCCACTGCCTGGAAGGCCAGGCCCCTCCTTCTCTGTGCACCCAACTCCTACACAGCTTCTAAAGCCCCGTCTAACACCACCTCCTCTGTGAAGCCTTCTTCAGGCCTTTGAAGGCTGAGGCAGCCCCTCCTTTCTGTGGGGGTCCCTTATTACCCTGTGTGGAAATGATTGTGTCCAGGTCTGTCTCCATCAGACTGGGATCCCCCCCCCTCCAGGGCCACTCAAGGACAGGGAGACCACGGGACCACCTGGGACTCATTCCTCCAGAATTTGTGTGAGGTCTGGCGCAGGGCAGCTTCAGTAAATATTTGTGGAATGAATGAGCAAATGAATGACTCCATCAAGAGAAGAATGAAGGTCAGGAAGAGGGCAACACTGGCTCAGGGGCCCTGGGGAGAACGGGAGACAAGTGTGGGAAAAGACTGGAAGCCCCCCCCCACCGGCGTCACAGCTCTGCTCTCCTGATATCCGCTCCCTGACCTCTGCCCCTGCTCCCCACCGAGAACCCCAGGAAGCCCCCTGACCTCTGCCCCTGCTCCCCACGGAGAACCCCAGGAAGCCTCTGGGGTTGACTCCACTCCCGCACGTGCAGAGGTGCTCCCTCTCCCAGCCAGCCTGGCCTGGTCCTCAGGGCCCCTGAGTGAGGCTGTTACGAAGTGCTTGGTTTCCCGTCTGTAACCCATCTGGCCCTCCCCAGGGGGAGATCCACATTAGGTCAGGAGCTCCCTAGGGACAGAGGAAATAGCTCTGTGACAGCGCTGCTTTAGGGGGCCTCCGACGTCCTGCGGAACCTGTGTAATCCTCTCAACCTCAGCATCCACAGCTATCAGCCAGCCCACCTCACAGTTACCGAGGGGCTTCCCCCAGACAACGGATGCCAGCGGGCCAGGGACCCAGCTGCCTCGAAGCCCAGCTGCTCGAGGAAGCCTCCTGCTCCCCAGGTCCCGTGCGTCTCCCCTCCCTGACCTGCTGGCAGGAAGCAGCAGGGTGCAGGGGAGAGGCAGGGGCTCCGAGCATGTCACTTGGCTCCAGCAGGGACTCGCCCTGTGACCTGTTTCCTTACCTTCAAAAGGAGGAAGATAGGACAAACCTCACCGACTAGCTGAGAGGTTTAATGAGTGACACCTGCAAGGGCCTAGCACAGTGCCTGGTGCAGAACAGGTGCTCCATATATCCTCGCTGACACACGAAGGCGCCTCGGTCTCTGGTCTGGTAAAATGCAGGAGTGACACCCCAGGGGCTACAGGACCATCTCCACGGCTGGTGCTCAGGAAGGGGAGGACTGGACATTCAGAGCACAGTGGTTAAGACTTGGGCTCTGGAGACTCAGAGACGCGGCATCCATCCTGGCTATGCCTTATAAGAGACATGGCATTCGTCCTGGCTATGTCTTATACTTGCTGTGTGACCTGGGCAAGTCGCTTCACCTCTCTGAGCCTCTTCAAGGTGGATATTAAATAAGTTGGCATGTGTCAACACACTCGGTGGGCAAATGTGACAAAACGACTGCTCTAGCAATGGTGATTTACAAGGGCCTACCCTGGGCCAGGCGCCACGAGAGGCGCCCCGCCTGTACCGCCTCGTGGAATCTTCATGATGCCAGTCGTTCCCATCTCTGTCGTGCATCGGCAGGCTGGCAGCACCCAGGGCTGGACCTGGCTCTGATGGCAGAGTCTGTGCCCACCGCTGCTCCAGCAGCAATTAGGTTGGTGACGTCGCGGCCACAATCAGGAGTTGTTGGGTGCCTGGGTCACATCCCCACTGGCCTGTGTGCCGTGCCAGCCCAGGCATCCCTCCTCCTCACTAGGACTGGCCTGGGGCACCACTCAGGAAAGGCACCTTCATCTACCGCCTGTCCCCACAAGGGCCACTCACCAGGATGGTCGTAACCACCAGCGTCTTATTGGCCAGTGTCTGCGACAGGTTGATGTCCAGGGTGGTGGCGTTCATCGCCAGGGTCCGGTTGGAGTACCACACCCCGATCTGAGGCAGAGAGGGCACGGTCAGCACAGGCCCTGCCTGAGGAGGCCTCAGCCCTCTGGGCCCCGCCCCGCCCTGCCCCGGCCCCCAGCCCCATCCAGGCTCTGGCATCGTCCCAGGGAATGCTCACCTCACGGTGGCCCTGCCGAGACTTCTCCAGGATGCGCAGGGTGTAGTTGGTCCTCTGCCCTTTGCTGTTGAACTCGACCCGCCCAGTCAGCCCGTCATACTCTACCTAGCAGGGCGGGAGGAGGGCAGAGGGAAGGGTGGCAGGGGCCCAGAGGGGAAGAGACAGAGATGGAGGAGACGAGAGAGAGGGAGAGGGACCAGGAAGGACCACAGTTAAACGAGTAAGACAACGTGCCAGCAAACGAGAAGAGATGGAACAAAGAAGCAGGGCAAGAGAAGCGCAGACAGGTAGAGGAAGGCCGGGAGAGGACAGACAGACGGGAGAGTGAGGCCCAGGGAGAGCAGGAGGTGGGGGCCGGGGTTGGAGGTGGGGGGACAAGGCAGGGGGCCCGCAGGGTGGACACAGTGAGCACCGCCCCCCCGGAGGCAGGCTGCCACGCCCCCTCAGCCCTCCCCGCTCCCGGCTCACCATGCGCAGGTAGTTCATGAGGCTGGTCCCATGGGGCCAAATGTTGGCCGACGTACAGGCCAGCGGCTTCACACCGATCTCCTGGCTGCGGTTCAGCTCCCGGACGGCGCTCACCACCACGTGCACGGCGTCGAACATCAGGGCAGCTGACAGCTGGGGTGTGGGGTTTTGGTGGGGCCAGAGATGGGGAGGGATGGAAAAGATGCAGTTCAGCCAGGGGAGCCCCAAAGCCCCGTGGTGCTACCCCCAAGCCCTGAGACAACTCTCCTCTCTCCAGGAACATAAAACCACGCAGGTCAGGAGCGAGGAGGGTCTTCCAGGGGATCGGAGATGACAGTGGGAAAGACGTGCATGCTGCCCACGTCGCCAGGGGGGCAGCTCTTCCTGACCGCGTGCGGCCCTTGTCTGTTTGGGGAAGGGCACGTCTGAGAGGGTTTGCCGGGACGGCCAGCTGTCACCCTCAGGGGGGATGTTGGTGGGCGCAGGAATCCGCGTGTCTTTGGCTGATGTAGGGTCATGGAGGGTGGGCGGAGACAGTCACAGCCCCTGTCTGAGTGTGTCTGGGGACACATTTATGTCGGTGGGGCTGGACAAACGTGCCTATTTGTCTATATACAGGGTGGGCCTGATGTGCAGGAAGCAGGAGAGCGTAACGGTTACGAGTCCAGGGCTTGGGAGGCTCTGAGCTGGAGGCCCGGCCCTTCTATTTCCTGTAGAGAGCCAAGTCCACACCTCTCTCGGAATCTCAGTTTCCTCCCTTGTAAAGGAAGGGTGATCGTTATCTCTGCCTCCGAGTGCTTATGTGGGGCTCAAGCGAGACAACGCATGCAAAGTGCTCAAAATAGCGCCTGGCACACAGTGAGGGCTCGACACAAACTGGCCACCGAGCGGTGACGGCCAACATGGGACGTGTGTCTGGGAGAGCGTGTCTTGGCTGGGTGGGGTGAAGGTCTGAATATCCGTGTTGGGTAGGTAGGTGCGGGGTGCGGATGGATGCTCCCCTGTCTGTGTACGTGTGTGATGGCCCTGCACGCACGTGTCTGACTGAAAGGCTCAGTGTCTGTGTGAGTTTCTGTGCACGTAGGAGTGTCTTGGTATCTTGGTGTATGGCTAGATGTTTGTGAACAAATACACATAAATATGCATCTTTTGTATGTTTGCATTTATTCAACATATATTATCGGATACCTACCCTGAGCAGGTGGTTTTAGATGCTGGGGATACAATGGTGAACAAAACAGAAACGCCCGCCCTCATGGAACTTACAACCTAAATATCTGTACATACCTCTAAGCAAAACATAGAGCAAGCCACATGGTGATTAGATAAGCAAAGATAGATGTTATGGAGAAAAATCTGGCAGGGAAGGCGGCTAAATAGTGGGTAGTTTGCCATTTTGTAAACAGGGGGATATTTGAGCAGTAACTTGGAGAGGAGGGAGCGAATTGCTAGTTCCCTGGGGAAGTGCACGCAAAGCAGCAGGAAGAGCAAGTGCAAAGGCCCTGAGGTGCGCATGTGCTGGGGCAGCAGAGGCACCTGGAGGAGACCCAAGTGGCTGGAGCGGCTTGGGAGGTGGAGAGGAAGAAAGGGGTCAGACTTAGCTCAGGGCCACGCTGCGAGGCCTCGTGGATGTTCTCAGACAGCGAGTGGGGCACCGGAGGGTTCTGAGCACAACCGGCCAAGGCCTGAAGGGGCCCCGGAAGTGTCTGTGTGCCCGTGTGCCGGGGGAAAGGGTGTGAGCTCACCGCGGGGCCGGGGTAGGTGCTGGCTTCACAGTTCTCCCTCCAGGACATGTTGAGGCTGCGCACAAACTCAGGATAGAAGGGGTGAGAGGTGTTGAACATGGAGAAGCCCAGGATGTTGGAGGAGTCCTCCACGATCCCGTCCAGGTGCAGGATGGGGAAGTCCTGGGACCGAGAAGAGGGGGTGAGGGAGGGGCTCGGCCCGCGTCAGGGCAGACGCTGCAGAGGGAGATGGGGGCTTCGGGGGCTGCAGGGGGCACGCACCATGGTGGTGAGGATGTACTTGTAAAACGCTGAGGTCATTCCCAGCTCCGAGGCCTGGAGAACACAGGAGGCAGACACGGGGAGAAGACGAGAGAGCAAGAGAGATTTAGAGACAGGCCTTGCAAGGAGACACCCCATGAGGAACAGTAAGAGACACCCAGAGACAGAGAGAGACAAGGAAAAGGAGACCAGTGGGGGCAGAGGGAGACCTTGGTCGCGCATGTCCCGCAGGGTGACTAGTGCCCCAGGGGGGATGAAGATTTTGTTGGAGGAGAGAATGACACTCTCAAGTGCCCGCCTCCCTCTTTAGGTCACTTAGAAGACTACCTTCTGGAGACAGGCAAAGGGACACCTCAGAAACAGGGCGGGGGAGGGTAATCTTAACCTTAACCTTAACCCCCAGGTTGCCCCAAAGCCAAGTCTGGGCTGCTAATGTGTAGGGCTCAGCCTGGTCACAGGTCAGAAAAACTACCCCCTGCAATCTTTAAAAGCACTTTGCAATGAAAGGCATCCAATTTAAATCTCAAGATTCGGGAATTCCCTGGCGGTCCAGTGGTTGGGACTCCACGCTTCCACTGCAGGGGGCACGGGTTCAATCTCTGGTCAGGGAACTAAGATCTCGCAAGCCATGCAGCGCGGCCAAAAAAATAATAATAATAATAAATAAATAAAAATAAATAAATCTCAAGATTCGTGTTGTGAGGCCCCTTTCTCACAGTCCTCAAGGGAAACAAAGCTAGAAGACGTCTCCATGCTAGGAGTGCCCAGTTCTGTCCCGCTACCATCATTAGAACATGAAATGGCACCAGATTGCATTGCCTGTGTGGCAGGAGCTGTTATCACATGGGTTACAGCCCATTCCAGGACAGAAAAATGCAGGCTCGAGAGGAAAGTGACCACCGGTCACTTGGCTCGCACAAGAGGGGCTGGGACCCCGGCCCAGGCCTGCATTGTCTGCCTCAAGAGCCAGAAATCTTTTCTCTAAGCCTCAAGAGCCCTGTGGATTCTGTCCACACTCCTTCCTGTTAGCTACGATCGGCAATGATATATGGTTTTAATTTTTTAAAAACTGGAGAAAAATAGATAATACAGATTAGATTATGAGGAAAAATTAAGAGCAGGGAGCAATGAATGATTAGTGAATGTGGGTCACCATTGGATGGCATGCGGAGGGCCCATGGGGAAAGGTCCTGCGCTGGCCCTTCCTGGGTGGTGCCCTTGAGCCAGTCCATTCCCCGCCGGCCCAGAACCCCTGCTTCTTCATCCAAAAAATGGTATCATACCTGCCCTGGCCTGCAGGTTGGTGTGAGAGCCAAATTACCTTTTTTTTTTTTTTTTTTTTGGCCACACTGCACAGCTTGTGGGCTCCTAGTTCCCCGACCAGGGATAGGACCAGGGCCCCCTGCAATGGAAGCGCGGAGTCCTAACCACTGGACCGCCAGGGAAGTCCCGAGAGCCAAATTAAAGAAGGTGCGCAAACACCCCGACACAGAGCAGGAGAGGCACTCAGTAAAGATGACAGGGCACTCCCACTACGCTCGCGTTTATTCTGGGCCAGGGGCTGTCCCAGCGCTCCCCCACCTTTCACTCATTAACCCTCACGGCACCCCACTGAGGTAGCAAGTATGCACAGAGAGGGAAGGCGACTGTCCAGGGTCCAGCCAAGGGTGCAGCCGGCAAGCAGCTGAGCTGAGAGACAAAACTTCCTATTTAGCGTTTGCACGTAGGAAGCGGGGCTCCGGACCGCCACGTGACAACTGAGGCCCGTGGGCCTTGGTTGACTCGTTCTGTCACCCCATGTTTCTGCTCCTGACCCTGTAGGGAAATCAGAGAGGGGGGTGGGGACCCACCTTACGGAGAATGAGGTGGGAAATGGATGCGTTGGCGTCGATGATGATGGTGGACACTTTGTCATCTCGGATCTCCTTGAGCAGCGGCGTGGGGTCCCGGCTGTCGTCCAGCATCCTCACCGACAGCGTCTCCTTGGAGATGAGGAAGCCGCGCACCAGTTCCTCCAATCGCAGCAGGCCTGAGGGAGGGGTGGGGCCCTGGGTTAGAGCCCCTCCGTGTGCCTGGAGACGGGGCAGCCGCTCCCTCCTCTCTGGCACGGGGTAGCTGGGGAGAGGACCGGGGCTCGCTCAGGATGTGGGGTGGCAGTTCGGAGTGCAGCTGGCTCTCTTGGGGTGCTGGGCCCAGGGGCCTGATGCTCGGGTCCTCTCAAATTGAAGTCCCAACCGAGACCTCCCCCGATCTCCAGAACGCTGTCTCCTGTCACCTTTCTGCCCCCACCAGGCTGCGTGACAAGCGTCGCACGCTTCACGTGTGCATAGCCGCAATCTGCTCTCCTCACCAAACCACCACACCTCGCCGGGTCAGTGAACAGCCTCCAGCTGGCCAGGCGCTCAGGCCAGAGCCCTTGACCGCAGCCCGGCCCCTGTCTGTCTCTCACGCCCACGGCCAATCCACCCAGGCTCTACTTTCAAAACACACCCCGTGGCACCGCGTCCCTGTCACGGCCCTGGCCCGAGCCGCTGCCATCTCCCGCCTGTGACATCGGCCACACCTGCCCCCGGAGGGTCTGTTCCCTACACAGCAGCCAGAACTGCTGCTGGAAAGCAGATGTGTCCTCCTCTGTCCCAAACCCTCCAACGGCTTCTCGTTGGGTCAGAGTGAAGGCCAAAGTCCTCACAGCCTCCAAGGCCCTACTCCATCTGCCCACTCGCCTCATTACGTCCCTGACCTCATCTCCTCCTCTCTCACTCGCTTGGCTCTGGCCACGCCGGCCTCCTCCTTGTCACACACACACACACACACACGCACACACACACGTGCCCCATGGCCTCTGCGCTGGCTGTTCCCTCTGCCTGGAACGCTTCTCTCCAGATCCCCACATTCCAGACCTTTACTCAGATATCACCTCCTCAGTGAGGCCCACGCCAACCATTCTATTTCAAATTGCACCCCCTTACTCCAGCTCTCCCAATTCCCGTCATCCTCCTCTATTTGTCCACAGGACTCACTACTCCTGACCAGACCACGTCTTCTCTATGTCCACTGCCTGGCTCTTCTCATTAGGTTTGACAAGGGCCTGGCTCATGCACTGCCACATCCCTAATACCAAGAACAATGTCTGGGGACTTCCCTGGTGGCTCAGTGGTTAAGAATCCACCTGCCAATGCACGGGTTCGAGCCCTGGTCCGGGAAGATCTCACATGCCTCGGAGCAACTAAGCCCGTGCACCACAACTACTGAGCCTGCGCTCTAGAGCCCACGAGCCACAACTACTGAGCCCACATGCCACAACTACTGAAGCCCGCGTGCCTAGAGCCCGTGCTCCACAACAAGAGAAGCCACTGCAATGAGAAGCCTGCGCACCACACGAGTGGCCCCCGTTGGCCACAACTAGAGAAAGCCTGCACACAGCAACGAAGACCCAACACAGCCAAAAATAAATAAATACAATAAATAAGTAAAAAGTAAAAAATAAATAAATAAATAAATGTCTGGACCATGGCAGGTGTGCAGTGAATACCTTTTGAAAGAGGACTCCCTCCTGGAGGTGACTAAGCACGGTCCTCTCTCTCTCCAGCGGCACCCACAAGCCCATCAGCCTGCCAGACGTCTCCACTTGAATGTCTCAAAGACACCTCAAACCCAACGTGTGCCCCTGAACTGACTGTCCCTTCCTCCTCGGGCAGGACCTGGTCACCATCCATGACCCCACCCTCTCCCTTCCCTCACAACTCTCCTCAAATCCATTCTGGCCCCTCGGTCCCCGTGCCACCACCTGAGCCTTAACCAGGACCATCCCTCCCCACCTCTAGCCGCTCTCCATGCCACATCTTGTGTCATGGAGTCTCCAAGTCTGCTCTCTATGGTGCAGCCAAAGAGCTCTTCCTGCAACACACTCGTACCTGCCCGGTGTGGGTACTTTCCATGGCCCCCATCGTCTTCAGGAAAAAACATAAGGCCCTCAGTGAGCATGCCCCGTTCCCGGGTCCTGCTTCATTACTCCCACACTGGGAGCATCTCTGAGCCTCCCGGGGCCTCGCCTCTGCCCTGCCCTGTCCTCTGCTTGGTACATGCTCCCTCTCTCCTCTCGCACCTCAACTCCTCCCTACCCTTCAGGTCCAGCTTAGAGGTCCCTTTCTCTGGGAGGCAGGCTCTGAACCTCCCAGACTAGGGTTGGATCACCCCCGCCTAACTCCTGAGAGCTCGCAACACTCCGCATCACAACTGCTCACCATGGTGTCCCCCAGTGGCCCGGGAGCTCCGGGAAGCCGGGGACCACGCCTAGCGTTGTTCACTGCTAAACCACCGGGACCTAGCAGGGGCCCTGCTCCGAGCACGTGCTCAGTCACTATCTGCTGACTAAAGAGTCTCTTTGGGGGCGGGAGTGGGTGGGGAGGGGGGTGGTCTGTGGAACCAGAAGTCTGGGTTCCTAAAGGGGAAGGGATGGTGGGAACTAGGAGAGCCTGTGTCTGGATCCCCCAGGCCTTAAAATCAGGGGGCCATTCATGACTGTGGGAGACTAGATGTCTTGGGAAGGGGAGTTTGGGGAAATAGAAAACAAGGCATCCAGCTCTCCTCCCTCATGGGACTTCCCTGGCAGTCCGGTGGTTAGGACTCTGCACTCTCACTGCCAAGGGCCTGGGTTCAGTCCCTGGTCGGGGAAACTAGGATCCCACAGGCCGGGCGGCGCGTCCAAAAAAGATAAAATAAAATAAAAAACAGTTCTCCTCCCTCACACTCGGCCTTGGCGCAGATGAGGCTGGCCGAGGGGTAGTTGAAGGACTTGAGGATCCGGGAGACCGCCAGGCTGACGTCCTCATTACTCGGGTACAGGCTGACAGACGCGAAGCGAAGGTACTGAAGGCGGGGCATCTCCTCGGGACCCACCTTGACGTGGGGGATCTGAACAGAGAAGGACCTTTGCTTCCATCCTGCTCCCCCCTCCCCAGCCCTTGCCTCCAGGGACCGCCCCCCACCCCAACCCCGCGCTCCCGCCTCACCTCCTTCTCCCCACAGATATGGCTCACGGTGGAGGCTGACGCAGGGCTGGAGGAGGGCCCCAGGACAGACACGACCCCCTTGGGCAGGATCTGACACACTGTGAGGGATGGGAAGAGACCACAGATTCAGGGACCCTCTTCCTCCTCTCTGTCCCTGCCCTCAGGGAACTGCCTTGGCCCAGGAGAGAACCCGACACTCCACATGGAGCTGCCTAATGTTGCCCCACCACCTGGGGACCCAGAAGCCCCGTCCCTGACCCAGCCCACCGCAGGAGACAAAAGGAGGGGGCACAAGACAGAAGGAGACAGGGAGACATGGCAACAGAGGGCCGGCTCAGACCAAGAGAGAAACAAAGGAAGAAATGAAGAGGATACACCAAGGACCTCCTTCTGGCTGCAAATCCAGTGTCTGGTTTCTCAACCTTTGTCTCTCTTAAGCTTTTTAACCACGCACAGCCTAAGGTGCATCCAACACCCCCTCTACCCTGAACCCACAGCCAAGGTCCCCTCTACACTCTACACCCCAAACACCATTCCTCTGTTGCATTTACTTGCTCCTCTTTCTTCCATTTTCTTTCTCCTTAAACATGCGTGCATCTCAAGACTGGGAGGTGGGCGGAAGCCTTGGTTTTTACCTGTCCAGTGCCCATCCCCGTGGCAGAACCCTAACTTTTCCTGAGGGAATCACATGGTTCCCAGAATTGATTGATACCTGACCCAGGATCAAAGAACCACATTGTGCTGGCCACAGGGATCGGTTCAGAGATGGGGACAGGCTCAAACTAGGCCACTGAGAGCCTTCCCCAGGTCCTCTGCTAAAATTATCACTGGGTTTGCTAAACTGGTGAGATGCAAAGTTTTGAGCAGTTGAGGCCATCTTGCCACCAGCTGGGGAGGGTATTCCTGAAAATGAAGCCAATTTAGAGGAAAGTAGGACCCAGAGATGAAGACACAGAGGTTCCTGGAACATCATTTGAGTGCCTGTATTAAGCCATGCCTGAAACAATCCTGGGATATCATTTGGGTACCTGGATTCAATCAAGCCTGAAATTAATCTTTAGGCCTTTTAGTGACATGAGCTGATAAGTTCTCTTTTTTCCTTAAGGCAGCCTGAGTTGGGTTTCTGCCACCCAACTAAGAGCACCGTAACTAAATGTCTCATCTTCCTCCAAACATTTCTTCTGTGCCTTCCATGTTGGTGAGGGTCCCACCATTTACACACACCAAATACCTGGAAATGGTCCTTGCCTTCAATCTTCCTCCTAATGGCCAATTAGTCACCAAATCCTGTCTCTTTTTTGTCCCCCAATTTTCTCATATCTGTCCCCTTCTCTTCGACCCCTCCTCCCCTGTCCTACTTTAGGGCTGTCAACTCAGGCACGCACCAGTCTCCTCGCCAGTTACCCAGATCTAGCTTCCAGATTCCACTTTCACCATCTCCCTGTTCCAAACCCATCAACGACTCCCCACTGCCTGCAGGTGAAGGTAGCGTCTTTGAGCCTGACCTGTAGACCTCCTCGAGCTGGCCTGTCAATCTGTCCAACCTCACCTCCCACTGTCGAGTCACACTCCAGTTCAGAAGTCTCTCACGATCCCCCCAAATACGTCCTGAGTCCAGGTGTTCAGGATGGGTGCAACCCCACATCAAGTTCCTTGGCTCCAAATACTCAGCCCTCCCCTCCGCCCCAGCTCCAGACTACAGGCACATGCCTGGAATACCATCTCCCTCCATACCCTCCAACCCGGTCTCTCATTGTGTTCTGTGCTATACCAGTCAAAAAAGTCCAGGAAACACTGGACCCCATTCTCCCTCTCAGTGATCTGAAACACACATGAGCATAACAAAGGCTCTGATAAAGGCCTGCAGGAAAGAAATCTGTCTAAAACACCTTTGAAGGCGGCATCTCCCGAAAGTCTATGTCCCCAGCACGTCTGTTCAAGGGACATTCGCGCAGTCTGTGAGCGTTCAGCAGACTCACGCACCCCTACTATAGGGCTGGCTGTGTTCCACGGGGCGTACCTTGAGCAACACCTCTCCCTCTATATCCTGCTCATCTTTCAGAGCTCAGCTTCAGTGTAGTCTTCTCCAGAAGACCTTCGCTGTCCCTGCCCCTGAGGCACCCTGGCCTCGCTGCCTGGGCCCCTCATTACTTAGCTCTGGGGGGTTAAGTGTCCCCAGCCAGCTGTGAAGCTTATCTTTCAAACGAGGCCCTCAGCTCCCCCAGGGCAGCACGGGGGCTGATGCTCTCCCCACCGCCCCAGGCCCAGCAGCACCATCTCTGGGAAGGAGAAGGCAGTGCAGACAGGAAGGAAGGGGCAGATGGAGCTAGAAGAGAACACGGCAAGCTGAGGCGGCCAGGGCCGAGGAACAGATGGAGGGCCACCAGCCTGCCCTGCCTCACCCCACGGCCCCTGTGGCCCTGCTCACTGGTGTCCGTGGTCTCGTACTGGCTGTCCCGCTGCAGCTCAAAGATGTCTACTTCCACGCGGGCCTTGGCTGGGACCTCGATGATCCCGTTGATCTGCTCCCGGGCCAGGGCCAGGGCCAGACGTTCACCGCGGCCACACACTGTCTGGTCGTCCAGGATGGCAGCTGAGGGGACACAGGTGTTGGGGACCATACTCCTGGGTCCTGAGGGAGGAAGGGCTGGGCTCCTGGATTCCTTGGCTCTGAGGGAGGGCTGGAGGTGGGGTCAGGGCTCCAGACTCCCGGATCTGAGGTTGGAGAGAGCCGGGATCCGGACTCCTAGGTCCGGGGGAGGAAGGAGCCGGGGGCTGCTGGGCCGAGGCCCAGATCCCTGGGTCCTGAGGGGCTGGCAGTCCCAGGAAAGAGCCCCAGGGAGGGCTCTGGGAGGGTGTGTGAGGAGGCAGGGCCAGCGGGGGCGCTGTAGGGCCTCACCCATGCGCAGTGAGGAGAGCACCTGGCAGCTGGGGCTGGCGAAGGCAACAATCAGCAGCAGCAGAAGCTCAGCCGGCATCTTCCTCCCCTCCTCATGGGGACGCAGCTGCCGCGGCCCCCACTCGCCACCTGCAGGGAGACCCCCCAGCCCACGGGGAGATCGCTGATACGGGGGCCTCTGAGCCCCTTTGGGGACTGCTGAATGGGGTGGTGACCACAGAGCCTGGGACACTGTTGCCGAGCTCTGAAGGGCCCTGCCCTCATTAAAGCTGGCGATACTGAAGGCATCGCTGTAGGGGGAGCTGAGACTCAGAGGAGCACTGGCAGGGAGAAGCCCACAGCACACAGGCACTGAGTGGGAGAGACACTGCTAGAGCCACCAAAATGGGAGGCAGGCATGAAAAGGATCTCAGGTAAGAGCGAATTCCAGGAACCATCTCCACCCCAGGAGGAGACCAGGAAGTGCCACCCCCCTACCCAGTTCCGCCCCTGTCTCTGGGCAGACAGCTGTTACTAGGCAACAGAAACCGGCTGGAGAGGATGCAGTGGTTGCTAGGCAACCCCATCCCAGGCCTCACTTGCCACCTTCCTGACGTCCCTGGTTCCCACAATCCCACAGGGAGAGAGGCATGGACATCCGGGGTCTGGAGGGGAGAGTATCCAGGAGTTAGGAAACTTGGGAAGAGAAAGACACATGGAGACACACAGATGGAGTCAGATGGTCAGACCCCAGGCACCTAAGGGACTAAAAAAGAAAAAAGGAAAAAAGAAGGGTAAAGAGAGGGAAGGGGGGAAGCAGAGAGACAGAAAGAGGAGAGGCCGGAGGTGGGAGGGATACCAAGAGACTCAGGAAAGGAGAAAGGGAAAATAGGCCAAAATATAAGGGAACAGAAAGATGATATGAAGACAAGAGAATGGGGAGAGCAATGGAGAGAAACAGAGGAGAGTTACAGGAAGATGAGGACAGGACTAGGAAACAGAAAGAGGGAAGAGAGAGGAAGACAGTGAGACACGGAGATGGAGAGAGAAAGGGCAGGGCAGGGAGAGGAAGAGAGCAGGCAGGCAGAAGAGAGGGAAATCAAGACAGAGGAGGGACACAGAACAGAACAGGAAGACAGAATGGAGAGAGGACACAAACCCACTCGAGATGCCACCAGAGACCTGGATGGGAAGACTGAGTAAAGCAAGGGGTACACTGTCTGCAGAAGCGGGTGCCAAACTGTGCCCCCACACCCTGCACCAGGGAGCTGAAGACTAGGGGCAGACAGTGAGTCTCTGCTCCCCACAACTGCTCCAGGTGCCCTGGGCTTCCGCAGGGTGACCACTGGGCAGGGATGAGTTTGGCCAGATGCATGGTGCTCCCTGGCCAAGGGCCATGCCCCCAAGGGAAGGGACACTTGGGTTTCCATGGGAGGGGGTTACTGAGAGGCCTAGAGTGCTGTGAGGTGAGCCTGGGGGGCTCCCTGCACCCCACTCATGCCCATGGAAGGAGGGCTCAAGCTGGTGAGATGGTAGAATGGAACTTGCTAATGGAGACAGAGGCACAGTGCAAAATTCAGATCGTCCCTTGAAGCCAGAAAACCTAGGCCAGGGCCACAAGAGACCCCCCCTCAGTCCCTGCTCTGCCACCGACTCCCAGGTGACCTCGAGCAGATCCCTCTCTCTCAGGACCTCTGGGAAAGACAGGCTGGGGATGGGAGGGCCTGCTGGACAGCCTGGGGCCTGTGGACTGTAATCGACATCTAAGGTGAAGGCCTGTCAAGGGTGGAGGAGCAAGGGAAGCAGGGAGAAGCTGGAAGGAGAATCCACAGGGGGAGGGATGTGGACAGCAGGGCTAGGAGAGAGGCGGGAGTGAGGGGGTCATCCTGAGACACCAGAGGCTTCTGGGGGCAAATCAGGGAGCAGAGACTAGAGGATACATAGAAAGACCGAGAATGAGACAGGGGCCAGAAGGGCAGGGACCCACAGGTGGCAGACACAGGTGGGAGCCCAAAGAGACAGTCCAGGGACAGGGCTGGGGGCAGCAGATGGACACAGAGGCACAGGAAGGCACAGACAGAAAAACAGACAGACCAAAAGTAAGTAACTGGGGCTAAAGGAGAGAGAAGGACACACAGACATCACCTACAAGTGGGACACCAAAGGGGACAGAGACAACACAGAGAGCGTGAGAGAGGAGGGGCAGGGAATCAGGCCCGAGCCTCACAGGCCCAGGTACTTAGGCAAAGCCAGATAAAGATGGAAACACAGCAGCTGAGTGAGCGGAAAGGGCCCTGCCAGGGCAGGAAGACAGACAAGTGGGCAAGTGAGAGGTATCGCAAAGGGGAGAGGGCAAATGAGGTGAGGCAAAACAGCTAACAGGTACAGGAAGCGTGGGGAGAAGAGAAATTGCAAAACTCTGAAAAGAAGGAGGGCTAGTCGGAAAGAGACAGAGAGAAAAGGTATGTGAGCCACACAGTTTCTCTCGAGAAGAGGAAGGGGCAAGTGGGACAGACACAAGATAGAGAGACAGACTCCCAAACAAGGAGAGAGGAGAAGTGAGAGTCAGGGAGGGAAACTGAGGGAGGAAGAGTGAGTGACCTGGAGGGGCACAGGCAGGAGACAGGACAAGCGCCCACATAAGGGAGGCAAGTCCACACAGAGGTGCATCACTCAGAGCACCTTGGAAGGGGCGGTCATTCCCAGAGCCTGCAAGCCCCAAAGGGAGGGAAGGAATGGGAACCAAAGGCCTGGCAGGGGAATGGAGAAGTGGGAAGAGAGAATGGGGGTGGGGGGGAGATCACCATAGAAAAGACAAAGTGAACCATGGAGGGGGGCAGTGGCTAAGGAGTGAGGGATGGAGGAGACAGGACGAGGAGTGGATCCGGGGGAAGAAAGCAGAAAAGTAAGAGAAGGAAGACGGCCTCCGAGCCCAGAGTTAGAGAGGCAGACAGGGCAGCAGAGGCACAGGCAAAGCAAACAGGGGACAGAGGGCAGTGGAGAGAGGGCTAGACCAGGCATGGGATCCTCCCAAAAGAGAGAGGAGAGACAGGGGAGTTTTGAGAGACAGAGGGAGGAGAGGGAGACGGAGACAGAGATCAGCAGAGACACACCAAGAAAGGGCTGGGCTAACAGCAAGGAGAAACAAGTTGGACAGAGCCAGAGAGAGGCCCAAAAGACACATGAAATGGAGATTCCAAAACGGAGAGACATTTCCAGGAGATAGAGACTGGCTGGGATGGGACGCATGGCAGGCAGAGAGGATGAGGTTCAGAGGAAAGAAGAGCGACTGAAACAGAGTGAGAGAGCAGAGCCGGTCACCGCGGGCCGAGGCTGGAGCAAGCAGGGGCGGAGACCAGCCAGGAGTCCCGGAGAGGGAGTGAGACCGCAAGTAAGAGCCAGCCAGCCCCTCAGGAGCCCAGCAGCTGGGGGCTGGGAGGCAAGATGAGCTGGGTACCCAGAGGAAGGGGTGAGGAAAGGCCAAGGGGAAAGGAGGCTGGGAGATGGAGGGCGCAGGGCAGGCCCCTGGTGGGGGAGGGTATTTGCCGTTCCGGGGAGCAGGGGAATGCGGGGGGGCCCCCCACCAGGCCGCAGTGAGCCCAGCCTTCCAGGACCCAGGCCCGGCCCCAGCCCAACCCCCATCCTGCAGACACTCACGGATCCTGGTGGGACGGAGGGCTGGGCTCCCTCGAGGCCCGAGGAACGACAAGGGGGAGACGCTCTGACGCTGGGCGGTGTGGCTGGGGCGGGGGGAGAGGGCAGTCCACAGGGCCCCCTCCCCCACCTCCGGCAGTGGCCCCCAACTAACCCAAAATGGGGGTGCTCCCGGGCCGCAGGGAGGAAGGACAGGTGGAAGAGGAGAGGGCGGGCCGGGGAGGGGAGGAAGGGGAAAGGAGAAAATGGAGGAGGGAAGGGGAGAGAGGAGAAGGGGAAGGAGCAAATGGAGGGGAAGGAGGGAGGAAAGGAGGGAGGAAGGTGAAAACGCAAGGGAGGGGGCACAGGCAGAGCCGGGGGAGGGGGAAGCCGGCCCAGGCAAGGGCCCCCGCCCCCTCCCCTAGCCGGGCCGGCCTGGGGGGGCCACGGGGGGCGAGGACTGGGTGGAGACAAGGAAGCCGGCCATCGGGAGAAGTGGGGGAGGGGAGGGCTTGGTGGGGGGGAGGGGGCCACCCCTTCCCCCCTCCCCCCTGGAGCCCCGGCCCTGCCCTGGAAGAGGCTAGGGCCTGGGGACCTCAAGCCCTCAGCCCCCGCGGGAAAGCATGCTGGGGGCAGGGAGAGGTGGAGGAGTGGAGGGGCTGGGGAGGACGGAGTGCCGGGAGACCCAGAGAGCGATGAGAGGGCTGGAGAGGTGGAGAGATAGGGAGGAGGGAGAGGAGGAGGGAGGGGAGGATGGAGAGAAGCAGGTGGAAGAGGGAGGCGGAGGAGGGTGGGGTGTCCCGGAGGCACCCAGCGCAGGGCCTCAGCAGGAGGGCCTGGCCATGGACCCCTGGTTCCCTGTGAGGAACAGCCGCCGGCTCCGGGTCCCCAGCTGGGCCTGCCTTCCTGCTGCTGGCTGCCACCACCGCCGCCGCCGCCACCACCACTTCTCCTTCTCCCCTCCGAGGCCGCGCCTGCCTGCCCGCCTGCCGCCTGCGCTGGGTCCTGGAGCGCAGGGGGGCGGGGGGGAGAGAGATGAGGGAGGGTGGGAAGGAGGGAGGGAGGGAGACGGGGAGGAGGGCGGGCAGGAGGAAGGGAGGCAGGCAGGCAGGCAGAGAGAGAGAGAGAGAGATCGAGGGAGGGGAGTCGGGGGAGGGGGAGACCGTATTGGTCCGAGCTGGGGGGCCCCCCGCGAGGAGAATGCTGATGAGGGGAAGGCGCTGCATTGGACAGAGGGCCCACCCCCGGCCACCTCCTCCACCACACCATGCCACCGCCCTGCCCAGGCAGCCCTTGGGCACAGGAGTCCACGGAGACACAGCCGAGAGGCAGGGAGACCTGGGGAGAAGGCCATGGAGCTGGGGGAGAGGGCTACAGAGATGAAGAAAAATGCAGAGAAACAGCAAGACAGCCATCAAGAGCCACAGAGGTGGACCAAGGTCCACAAACCCCACAAGGACAAGGACAGGGAAAAGCCCAGAGCAAAGAAAGGGCCATCTAGACCAGGGAGCAGACCACAGAGACAAGCTAAGGACCTCGGAGACAAGGGCAGCTCATGGACTCAGAGAGCCCCCCATGAAGATGGGGGCAGGGGGCAGCTCATGGACTCAGAGAGCCCCCAGGAAGATGGAGAGAGGCCCACAGGAGCAGAAAGCACTCCTCAGGCATGGGGAGTGGTCCATGGTGACAGGAGAAGACCATGGACAGGAGGAAAGGACCACAGAAACTGGAACAAGGACGCATATTACAGAGACAAGGAGGAGGGCCAAGAAAAGTGGGAGAGGGTCACAGAAATGGAGGGAGGCCCACAGACACCAGAAAACCCACAAAGGCAGAATGTGGACACAAAAGGCCCACTGAGGCAGGAGCAGCCGGCCCATGGAGAAAAGGGAGAAGCCCCCAGAAATAGAAATAGCCCCCATGGAGGTGAAGGGATGGGTGGTGAGTATGGGAATTCTCCATCATGCAGAAAGAAATCCTGGGGACCTGAGTGGGTGGGGAGAAGATTCACCCAAGCATAGAGGCAGTGGGAAAGGGCAGGGAGCTGGAGGGCAGAGCCAGCAGAAGTGGAAGACTCCCTCCCTCTTGGAGAGAGCTGAGCGGGGTAGGGAGATGGAAGAGAGAAGCAGAGACACAGATCTTGGAGTGGGGGTGGGTGGTGCACGGCTGGGTGGGGGGTGAAATTTTGGGGGAAGGAACATGACAGTTGGCGCTGAAGGCTGAGTCCATGACTCACCACCACCCCCAATGCTCGTGATGGGGAGGAGACACTGAGACACTCACGTGCAGCCCCCAGCACACGTGACCGCATGCCTCGCGCGCATACACTCTGCACGTGGCAACTCTCACATCGGCCTGGCATGGGAGGCCCCCTGCATCCCCCACATGCTTCTGATACATACATCTGACCCTGAAGGACCACCGACTTTACATACACCTCCTCGCCCTACTTAAGGGGCCCCCAACACCCACCCTCAGCTCCAGCTCGCTCTGAAAGCCCAGACTCGCCCTGGCCTCTAGGCCTTTGCTTATGCAGGGACCCCAGCGTAGAATGCCTATCCTAGATTGAACCTGTCCCAGAAGTCCTAGTCCTGTGCCACCTCCTCCAGAAAAACTGACGCAGGCCTCAGCTTACTCCTGTATCATCTGAAGTGAAGGGACCTAGTCAATCCAGATAAATTGGGAAATACAAACAGAAGGTCGCAGCAGAAAGGGGCCTGATAAATCAAGCCTGACCCTTCCATTTTGCAGTGGGCAGGAGTGAGACTCTGCCCCAGGGCATGGAGCCTGTCAAAGGCTGAGTCTAGCTTCCAGGTTATCTGGTTCCTGCCCCTGGTGATTTCATCCTGAGGGCAAATCCAGATTACTAGCTTTAGAGCTCACTGGTTACCACCAACTTCTTTCCTTTACTTCTTGCATTCATCCATTTAGCATGCCACTCTGGACATCCCACCTGCCAGGCAGTAGAGCCTGGGAGCCAAGAGTATAGACCTTGGAGTCAACTCCTGGGTTACAATCCTGGCTCTGTCTCTTCCTAATGATGGACAAGTTATTTAATTTCTCTGAGCCTCAGTTTCTTTGCAAAGTGAGAGCAATAGTTCCTCCCTCCCAGGGTTATTGAGAGGATTAAACTGGATGATGCATGGAAAGCACTGAGCATAATACTTAGGAAGTCATAACACACTCAAGACAGCTATTATTACTAGGCTATTAGCTATTATTACTAGGCTCCTTGAGATCCTAATAAAAATAACTCTTAACATAGATTTAAAAATTTTTTTTTAATTAAAAAAATCTTACTGAAGTATAGTTGATTTACAATGTGTTCATTTCTGCTGTACAGCAAAGTGATTCAGTTATACATATATATTCTTTTTCATTATGGTTTATCACAGGATATTGAATATAGTTCCCTGTGCTATATAGTAGCACTTTGTTTAATCCATCATACATATAATAGTTTTCACCTGCTAATCCCAAACTCTCAATCCTTCCCTCCCCCACCTCACCTCCTTGGCAACAACAAGTCTGTTGTCTATATCAGTGAGTCTGTTTCGTAGGTATCTTCATTTGTGTCGTATTTTAGATTCCACATATAAGCGATATTATATGGTATTTGGCTTTCTCTTTCTGACTTACTTCACTTAGTATGATAATCTCAAGGTCCATCCGTGTTGCTGCAAATGGCATTATTTCATTCTTCTTTATGGCTGAGTACTATTCCATTGTATATATATATACCACATCTTCTTTACCCATTCATCTATTGATGGACATTTAGGTTGCTCCCATGTCTTGGCTACTGTACATAGTGTTGCTATGAACATAGGGGTGCGTGTATATTTCCAAATTATAGTTTTGTCTGGATATATGCCCAGGAGTGGGATTGCTGGATCATAAAGCAACTCTATTTTGTTTTTTGAGGAACCTCCATACTGTTTTCCATAGTGGCGACACCAATTTACATTCCCACCAACAGTGTAGGAGGTTTCCCTTTTCTCCACACCCCCTCCAGCATTTAACTCTTACATAGCTTTTACTCTGTGCCTCACAACCACACAAGACAGGGGCTATTATCCTGCAAGTGAGGAAACTGAGGCACAGAGGAGTTGACTTGCCCAAGGCAACAGCTAAGAAGTGGCAGGGCCAGGATTCCAATCCAGGCAGCCTGGTTTAATTACATGGGTCTGGAGTTAGAGTTTAATCTAGTAGAAAGTTAGGACACCCAGTTAGAATCCATTTGAAGGACATAGCAAGAAGAGTGGCTGAAGAGTCAGACCTAGGTCTGACTCAGTGTTTGGGGTCCCCTAGTAGCTTTTTGGTCTTAGGAAAGTAAATGACCAATTCCTCTAGACTCAGTTTACTCATCTGAGAAATGGGGGGGGGGGTTAGAACAAGTGAATCTCCTGCAGCTCCTGTCCTTGGGGAGTAGCATTGGAAACGTAACAGTGCTGGGGCAACTTGCTCGCAAGGCTCTGAGGGCCAGAAGGGGACGTTGAGTAGGAATGGCCAGAGCTCCTTGAACATATAGGTACTCCAGCTTCCCTGAGCTTTGGGGGCATCAGCCTGGAAGGAGGGCACCCTAGAAGAAAGGAGAATATAGTCCAGACATTACAGGGTCACTTTCTTCAGGTTCTCACCCTGGTTGTCCTTCAGGTCATCTACCCCCTACATTTCCTGTTTCTTCAAATGAAACTGCCTGAGCTGTCTGAGGACTGGGCACTGTCACACCCACTGGCTCAGCCCTGGGGTCGGGACTGGCCTGAGACCTTAGTGACACTTGAGTAAGGGAGGTGGGACAGGGGCCAGGTTTCCCAAAAGGCAGGGATTCAGAACTCTGCCCTTGGCTAGAGGAAGCCTGTGGGTACCATGGCAGGGAGAGAAGGGGCCCTCGAGATCCCCATTGCAACTTCCTCTGTCCTGTCTGTCCTGGCTCTGAAAGCCTTGATAACAAAGGCGCGAGAGACACTGTCCTGGACTTGGTTTCCTTTGAGATTCTCTTGGACCAGGGCCTGGGTTGAGGGGAGCTTGGGGAAAAATGATAATCCACCTGGACAGTAGTTTACTGGCTAGCTCCTTCCTGCCATTTTTCAGTGACCTCAGAGAGAGGCCCTCCCTGCCACCCAAGTTCATTCCACGCCCTCTGCCCACCTGCTGTATTTTCTTTACAACAGTCACTGGCTGCCTACATTTATTCATTTGTGTATTTATTTATTTATTTTTAAATTTTATTTGTTTATTTATGGCTGTGTTGGGTCTTCGTTTCTCTGTGAGGGCCTTCTCCAGTTGCGGCGAACGGGGGCCACTCTTCATCGCGGCCTCTCCTGTTGCCGAGCACAGGCTCCAGACGCGCAGGCTCAGTAGTTGTGGCTCACGGGCCCAGCCGCTCCGCGGCATGTGCGATCTTCCCGGGCCAGGGCTCGAACCCGTGTCCCCTGCATTGGCAGGCGGACTCTCAACCACTGCACCATCAGGGAAGCCCCTACATTTATTTTTGTACCTGATATTGTCTACCCTCACTCCTCACTAAAATGTAAACTCCACGAGGGCACAGACTTTTCTTGTTCCTTCTCTATCCCTACAAAGAAGATTAACCTTGACCTGGCATATCGTAGCCAGTTATTAAATAATCATGAATAGAAAACAAAACAAATGAAACTGCCCGTCCCCGATTTTATGTTTTCCCCTCCATTTCCCATTTCCTCCCTTATCCTTCAGGTTTTCCTTGTTCCCTCAGATTCCTTCTCTCCTTGCTTTTCCTCCAACATTTCTTCTCCCCCTCCCTCAAGAGTCCCTCGGTTTTTCTTCCCTTCCTTCTTGCTGCCTTTATTCCAATTTTTTTTTTAATTATTTAATTTATTTATTTTTGGCTGTGTTGGTTTTTTTGTTGTTGTTGCCGCTCCCGGGCTTTCTCTAGTTGCAGAGAGCGGGGGCTACTCTTCGTGGCGGTGCGCGGGCTTCTCATTGCAGTGGCTTCCCTTGTTGTAGAGCACAGGCTCTAGGCGCCCGGGCTTCAGCAGTTGTGGCTCACGGGCTCTAGAGCGCAGGCTCGGTAGTTGTGGCGCATGGGTTTAGTTGCTCGGCGGCAATGTGGAACCTTCCCCGTCCAGGGCTCGAACCTGTGTCCCCTGTATTGGCCGGCAGATTCTTAACCACTGCGCCACCAGGGAAGTCCCTACTCCTTTCTTTCTAATGAAGTGAGTCTGGAGCCTTGATTTCCCCTTTTTCTCTCTCCCTGCAATTAGTGCTATAGTTTCCCGTCTCCCCTTCGCGCTGACTGTGCTTCACTCTCTCCTTTCTTTCCTCTGGGACTCCTGCACCTCGAGTCCCCCGCCTCCGCCCTCCGAGCGTCGGATGCCTCAATTTCCCCCACTTTCCCCCTCGACCCCGAGGCGCCTCCCGACCGGCACCCCCAACATGGCGCCCGAAGCAGCGCTCCGCCGTCTGACGTCACCGCGCTGTCCTCCCCTCTAGAGCCTTCAAACGGAATCGCTGAGGAGGTGGAGGAGGAACATCCTTCAGGGGGCGTAAGGGGGCGGGCACTATCAACCCGGGGGCCGGCCGGTGAGAGAACGTCGCTGGAGGATTGGTTGGGCGCTGTGGGGGATCCCAACGTCACACACTATTGGCCCAGGGCTCGGAGACGTGAGCGTCGATTGGCAGAACGGCAGGGGCCAGACGGGCGATGATTGGGCTCATTCGCCATCGGCGCGGCGGCCGACGAGGAAGGTGGGAGGGGCGTTCCTGAGGGCGATTGGGGGCGAGAGCGAGGTTGCGGAGCTGGCGAGAGGAGACGGCGGGAGCTAGAGAGGGCGCAGCGCTAGGGTGGCCGCACGAGGGGAGGTGCGGCCCGGGCCCGGGCCCGGGGCGTGCGAGACGGCTGAGGCGGGTAAGTGCGGGCGGGCGTGTGAAGGGCCGGCCGGCCGGCCCGGCTCCCCACCCTCCCCCCGCGGCCTCCTCTCGTCACCTCGCCTGCGCACTGAGGGCCGGAGGGGGGTGCGCGCCGGGAGGTGAGGGCGGAGCGGTACCAACGGCCCGCGGGACGCGCGGGAGGCTGGGCGGGGGCCGGGCCGGGGTGGCGGGTGGGAAAGGGGCCAGAGTCCTGGGAAGGGCGAGTGAGGTGGGACGGGGCTCGGGCTGGGGGCTGGCAGGGACCTGGGTGGGAAGGGAGGCGTCAGAGCTGCGCCCGGGAGGGTCTCCAAGCCTCCTGGGAGTACGCGGCAAAGGGCTGGGCGCTGGGACAGTCCAGGACCGAAGGAGGGTGGACGATTAGACGGCAGTAGGGTGCCCAGGGAGGGGTTTAGGCCGTGAGAACAGAAGTAAAGAGAAAGTCTAGTTATTCCTGGAGAGTTAGGCCAATGAGAGGGGTCTATGGTGTGAAAAGATATCAGGAAATGGATGTGCCTAGAGGGGAGATTTAGAGCTGAGGGAGAGGGAGAGGTCCCGGTGTGAAGAATGGGGTTACATTAATGTGAAGAGTTAAACCACAGTGTTGAGAGGGCGCGTTGGGTACCCTTGGAATGGGTTGAGAGGGGTCTCTGTGCAAAGAAGGGTTATGTTTTATGTTATGTTATGTGAAACTGGCGTCTGGGTGTCCCTAGAATAACTTGAGGAGAAATGGTCTTTCTGAAAAGTACTAGGAATTAGGTCAAGGTGAAGAGTAGGAATTGGGGGTCCCTGGAGGGGGTTAGGGTGGTGAGAGAGATCTGTGTGTTAAGGCGGGGAGGTCTGGGTAGCCGCAGGGTAGTAGGCTGGTCAGAGGAGCCTGGGTGTGAGGAAGAGGGGTCTAGCTATCTGTCAGGGTTAGGGTGGTGGTAGGAGGGGTTCTGCCGAAGAGGGGGTTTCAGGGTATTCTTAATGAGATTTGGACAGTGGGAGGGGTATGTGGGAAAGGAGTTTAAGCCATTATGAAGTGTAGTCTGTATATCCTTGGATGGGAATAGAGTATATGTGGGATCTTTTTGTGGAAAAGAGAAATTTTGATATGAAGAGGGGGGTCTGAGCATCCCTGGAATGCGTTGGGGGGGGTTGGGTCTTTTTGCAAATAAGAGGGGCTTAGGTTGATGCGAAGAATGGTGTCTGGGCATCCCTAGAATGGGTTGGGGTGGGGAGGAAAGGGGTCTTTTTGCAAAGAAGAAAAGGTTAGGCTAATAATGTGAGGGTGGGGGGGGGGGTCTGTCCCTGGAATGGGTTAGGGTGAGGGTGGGTCTTTTTTAAAGAAGAGGGGTCTGGGTATCCCAAGAATGGGTTAGGGTGGGAGGGGTCTTTTTTGCAAAGAAGAGTATGTGAAGAGAGGTTCTGGGAATCCGTGAATGGTCTAGGGTGGTTGTCTATAAAGAAGGAGGGTTTAAATCAGTATGAAGAGGGGGTCTGGGTACCCCAGAGAGAATTAGAATTGTAGATGAGGTCTCAGTGCACAGAAGAGGTAGGTGATTAATGTGAAGGGTGTCTGGGTGCCCTGGAAACATGAGTTAGGGTGGTGGGAAGGGTCTGAATGTGAAAAAAGGATTAGGCTTTTGTGAAGATGGGTCTGGGTGTTCTGGATAGGCCCTTAGGGTTGTGGGAGAGGGCCTTGATTTGTAGAGGGAGTTAAATCATTTGAAGAGGGGGATCTGGGGATCACGGGGAAGTGGTTAAGGTTTGGAAAAGGTCTGCGTGTGGAGACGGGTTAGGCCAATGTGAGAAAAGTTTATTGATGTGAGGAACCTGGGCACCAAAGGGAAAAAGTTAGTGGGTGACAGGTTGTGTACAAAGGAGGAGGGTTGCACCCTGAGAGGGTGCCGAAAGTGGCAGGGCCCTGGGGCAGTTTGAGTGGTCGGGGTGTAAAAAGAGATCGAGAACCTGGGGGTGGAAGCAGAGGAGTGAAGCTGTGAATAGTGGGTGGTTTGGGCCTGTGTGAGGACTCTCCCCGGCAGCTGGGGGTAGGGATGGGGTAGTGTGTTGGTAAGAAGAGTCAGTGGAAGGAAATCTGACTGGAGAGGGTCCTGTGTGATGGGTTGGGGCTTTGGGCCAGCTGTGAGGCATGAGAATGAGAGATTGGACAGGTTGCAAGGATCTGGTAGGTGGAGTTTAATGCTAGCTGATTCAGAGGTGAGATTTGGGCAGATTCACTGGGAACGGACTGCGGGGAAGGTTTTGTGCTTGGTGCTCTTGTGTGTTCAGGAGAGGAAAGATTGTTAGGGAGTGGAAATATGGAAGCAAGAAGTTAGATGGGGAAATTGATCTAGGATTTTGGTAGGGGAATGATAAAGGGAAAGAATTTTGTCTAGGAAGGACTGAGGAAGCAGTGGCTTAGATACAATTTGTCCCCACCTCTCCCAGCCCAGGGTCTTGCCGCCGTCATGACTGAGGAGTCAGAGGAAACAGTCCTATACATTGAGCACCGCTATGTCTGCTCTGAGTGCAACCAGCTGTATGGATCCCTGGAGGAGGTGCTCATGCATCAGAACTCCCACGTGCCCCAGCAGCACTTTGAGCTGGTGGGTGTGGCCGACCCTGGAGTCACTGTGGCCACAGAGGCAGCTTCTGGCACAGGCCTCTATCAGACCCTAGTGCAGGAGAGCCAGTACCAGTGCCTGGAGTGTGGACAGCTGCTGATGTCACCCAGCCAGCTCCTGGAACACCAGGAGCTGCACCTGAAGATGATGGCGCCCCAGGAGGCAGCGCCAGCTGAGCCAACACCCAAGGCGCCCCCCCTGAGCGCCAGTACCATCCACTATGAGTGTGTGGATTGCAAGGCTCTCTTCGCCAGCCAGGAGCTCTGGCTGAACCACCGGCAGACGCACCTCAGGGCCACTCCCACCAAGCCTCCAGCTCCAGTTGTCCTGGGATCCCCAGTTGTCTTGGGGTCCCCCGTGGGCCAGGCCCGCGTGGCTGTGGAGCACTCATACCGCAAGGCGGAAGAGGGTGGGGAAGGGGCAGCTGTCCCCTCTGCCGCTGCCACCACCGAGGTGGTGACTGAGGTGGAGCTGCTCCTCTACAAGTGTTCTGAGTGCTCGCAGCTCTTCCAGCTGCCAGGCGACTTTCTGGAGCATCAGGCCACCCACTTCCCGGCTCCCGCCCCAGAGTCTGAGGAGCCTGCCTTGCAGCAGGAGACTCTGACCCCATCACCTGCAGAGGTGCCTGTGTCTCAGCCTGACCCCCTGCCATCCTCTGACCACAGTTACGAGCTGCGCAACGGTGAAGCCATTGGACGCGATCGCCGGGGGCGCAGGGCACGGAGGAACAACAGTGGAGAGCCAGGCGGGGCAGCCACCCAGGAGCTCTTCTGCTCAGCCTGTGACCAGCTCTTTCTCTCACCTCACCAGCTACAGCAGCACCTGCGGAGTCACCGGGAGGGTGTCTTTAAGTGCCCCCTGTGCAGTCGTGTCTTCCCCAGCCCTTCCAGTCTGGACCAGCACCTCGGAGACCACAGCAGCGAGTCTCATTTCCTGTGCGTGGACTGTGGCCTGGCCTTTGGCACAGAGGCCCTCCTCCTGGCCCACCGGCGAGCCCACACCCCAAATCCTCTGCATTCGTGTCCATGTGGAAAGACCTTTGTCAACCTCACCAAGTTCCTTTATCACCGGCGTACCCATGGGGTTGGGGGTGTCCCTCTGCCCACAACACCAGTCCCACCAGAGGAGCCTGTCATTGGCTTCCCTGAGCCGGCCCCAGCAGAGACTGGAGAGCCAGAGGCCCCGGAGCCCCCCGCTGCTGAGGAGAGCCCAGCAGGGCCCGCTGCCCCAGGCACCTACCGCTGCCTCCTGTGCAGCCGCGAATTTGGCAAGGCGTTGCAACTGACACGGCACCAGCGTTTTGTGCACCGGCTGGAACGGCGCCATAAGTGTAGCATCTGCGGCAAGATGTTCAAGAAGAAGTCTCATGTGCGTAACCACCTGCGCACACACACAGGTGAACGGCCCTTCCCCTGCCCAGACTGCTCCAAGCCCTTCAACTCGCCCGCCAACCTGGCCCGCCACCGGCTCACGCACACAGGGGAGCGGCCCTACCGGTGTGGGGACTGCGGCAAGGCCTTCACACAGAGCTCCACCCTGAGGCAGCACCGCCTGGTGCATGCCCAGCACTTCCCCTACCGCTGCCAGGAGTGCGGAGTGCGCTTTCACCGCCCCTACCGCCTGCTCATGCACCGCTACCACCACACGGGCGAGTACCCCTACAAGTGTCGCGAGTGCCCCCGCTCCTTCTTGCTGCGCCGGCTGCTGGAGGTTCACCAGCTCGTGGCCCATGCCGGGCGCCAGCCCCACCGCTGCTCGTCCTGTGGTGCTGCCTTCCCTTCCTCGCTGCGGCTGCATGAGCACCGCTGTGCAGCTGCCGCTGCCCAGGCCCCGCGGCGCTTCGAGTGTGGCACCTGCGGCAAGAAAGTGGGCTCAGCTGCTCGGCTGCAGGCCCACGAGGCAGCCCACGCAGCCGCTGGGCCTGGGGAGGTCCTGGCTAAGGAGCCTCCGGCCCCTCGGGCCCCACGGGCTGCTCGCACACCAGTGGCCTCCCCAACGACCCTTGGAGGCATGGCCCCTGCGGCCCCTGCGGCCCCTGCCCGACGCCGTGGCCTGGAGTGCAGCGAGTGCAAGAAGCTGTTCAGCACGGAAACGTCACTGCAGGTACACCGGCGCATCCACACAGGCGAGCGGCCATACCCGTGTCCAGACTGTGGCAAGGCCTTCCGTCAGAGTACCCACCTGAAGGACCACCGCCGCCTGCACACCGGTGAGCGGCCGTTCGCCTGTGAGGTGTGTGGTAAAGCCTTTGCCATCTCGATGCGCCTGGCAGAACATCGCCGCATTCACACGGGCGAGCGGCCCTACTCCTGCCCCGATTGTGGCAAGAGCTACCGCTCCTTCTCCAACCTGTGGAAGCACCGCAAGACCCACCAGCAGCAGCATCAGGCAGCTGTGCGGCAGCAGCTGGCAGAGGCAGAGGCTGCCGTCGGCCTGGCTGTGATGGAGACTGCAGTGGAGGCTCTGCCCCTGGTGGAGGCCATTGAGATCTACCCTCTGGCTGAGGCTGAGGGGGTCCAGATCAGTGGCTGACCCTGCCTCATGTCCCTCTTCAGCACCACCATGCCCTCTTGCTGAAGAACTTTCTCTACCATCCCCTTAAGTCTCTGTACATACTGTGCCCCTTTTCTACCCCTTTCAACTGCCATGTAAGTTCTGTAACTGGATTTATTCTCTCTTCTGAGGGGGGGTGCTCTGGGGTCCTTGACGTGCATAAAGGTGCCCCCCGCTACACACACACCTGTTAGCTCTGGTGGCCCCAAGGTGAAATGGTCAATAAAGACTGAGTTGGGACATTTATGTGCTTTTGTCTGGCCCGGCCGTGTAGGGTGGTGGAATTTGGGAGCTGTGAGCCCCAGGTTCTTGGGTCTGACTTTTCATGGCTGCATTCCCAGTGCCTAGAACAGGGCCTGGCAAGTAGTGGAGCTCAGTAAAGGGAAACTAAAGAGGAGGACCTAGAGTCCCTGGGCATGGCTTTCAGGGAGCAGGGACTTCACTCTGGTAGTAGATGGGGGCAGCACGGTTCTCATGCCACTAGAGGTCCCCACAGCCCCATAGAAGAGCCTGAAGCTGTTTCTGCTGGTGGCAGGAACATTTAGGAAAATCTTCAGGTTGTTCTCACCACCCCGTCCCCTTCTCTCTGGCCTGACGTGAGCCGTCTCCTCCAAGGCCATCTGATTTTCTCACCTTGCATCCCTGAAGGCAAACGCTGGTCTCGGAAAGGCACGATCTCCAGGGCAGTAGAGGAGGTGGCTTCTGGGACAAGATCCAGCTGTGGGATTGGAGAAGATTCTGAGTAACAGCCTCTGGGGGTAGGAAGCCTCACAAGGGGAGGTGCTCTGACACCCACCTGGGGTTGGACTCCGGCTCAGCCCACAGATGTTTGTTGTGGGGAGAGGGGTGGTTGGGGTGGCTGACTGATGTTTGAATGCCTAATTTGTCTCAAGCATTTTCCTGCATTTGGGGGAATGATCTTCACGCTGATCCCGTGAAGAGAACGTTTTGTAGGAAAGGAATCTGAAGTCAAAAGCGGTGAAGTGACTTGCCCAAGGTCATTCAAACCAGATAGGGCAGAGCTTGAATTTCAGTGTAGTTTGATTTGGTTTAATCACCTATACGCATTCCTCTACACTCTTCTGCCTTCTCCATACTTGGGGGAGGGCGGTGGAGAGAGGAGATGGTGAGTGTGTGACTGGTGGAAATGCTCGGCTCCTATGCTAGTCTTGTCTCTAAGAGCCACACTCCAAGAAAAATAAGCACCCCCCCCCCCCCGAAGGTTACTGTAGTCTTTTTGTTAGAATTCTTATTGGAACCCTAGTAAATGAGAGGTAAAGGGAAGCTGTTTGCATTGAAACGAGGGGAGAGGGAGGCCTGAGAACTGCCCACTCAGCCTCTCCATTACTCTCGACTCCCTTCAGCAATCCTGTAGCCCTCTGTGGGCACTGGAGCTTATGCTTCTCCATTTTTAAAAAGGTAAAGCACTCAGCCTTTTGATATCTCGACAGCTCTTAATGAAGTAGAGCACTTAATCTGTTAAGCAGTTGTTTTTGACCAGAGTGTGTTGATCATGGGCACAATCTTTCAGTAACCTCACCCTGCAGAAAGGACTTGAGCCATCTTAGCCCAGCATGCCAGAGCCCCTAAATCCACAGGTAAAGACTCATTCTCAAACTGCCTCCTTTCAGGAAGAGCTGTAACATCCAGAAAGTCGTATCAAATAAATGCTTAGAACAATTGGAGGATTTATCTTTGCAAAACCAGATAAAAATCAGGCTGAATCAAGGGACAGGAATGGAGGAAAAAACCCTGAGGGTTCTGGTTGACCCCAAGATAAAGATGCTTTCAGCAGAGAAGCAGCTGGGTGACAGTGGAGGGGATCACCCTTCCTCTATTGTGGTTCCTTTTTAGAGCCTCTAGTGAAAACTTTAGACTCCCACCCTGAGAAAAGTTTATGTGTGCAAACATGTTTATGAACAAGAGTCATTGTTCACCATCATCCTACTGAAACTTCCGTGGTCCTCAGTTGGACCACTCTCCTAAGAAAGATCGCACTAATCAAACCCTTCTTGAATGCTGGGCTTTGAGTTGGACAGGCAAAGGTTCTTGAACTTTAATGTGTGTTAGGCAATTTCCCCAGAAATTTGGATCCAGCAAGCATGTCTTGGTGAGACCTAGGAATCTGTGTTTTGAACACACCAATTCTGATGCAGGTGACTTGCAGACCCCACTAAAAAGAACCTTGCATTGCTTGGTTTTAGTTGGATATGGAAGCTGCTTAAGCAGAACTGTCAAGGGGACAGAACAGTGGTCCTCTAGTGACAACACGTTCTTGACGATATGAGGCCCAAGTATGACTGTACAGGGGAGACGATGTGGAGCAGTTGAGCACATTTATGAGGCTACAGGTGGATGCCTAGTTCAGCTCCAGAGGGCTCTCAGGTGTGGCAACTGTGGTTGTCACAGGCTGGCCTGGGTGACAAAGACCTTTTGGGTCTATATGGTTCTGACTGCACCCCCTACAGTCAGGGGGCTGGAACAAATGACCTTCCTCGGGGTACTATTCTGAACCTCCAGCCCAACATCCCACTGCCCCATCCCTACTGACTTGGCTTGAGAGTTGGAGAAGTACTTCTTTTTTTCTCCCTTGCCAAAACGGTGCAGTACTAATACATTTTCTCTTTCGAAATGATCAAACCCTCTCCTACTCGTTCCCTTTCTCCTGTTCCCCTATCCCTCACAATTGAATTTGCAGAATCCCAGCACCTGTGTGCCAGGCATACGTTAGAGGATGGAACAGTGAAAAGAAGATCTGACGGCAGTGAGAAAACACAGTTATTGACACCATTTCAGATTTTCAGCAGTGGGGTCCTGGGGATCAGCCCGTGGTCTGGCCTGTGAAACGGTTGTTCCTGCCAAATGACTTAGTCAAGATGAGCACAAAAATTTGAGTGAATGAGAGACCTAATGTTCTGAAAAAGAAGCCAGGTGTGTATCTTGTACCACCAGACGACTTCAAAGTGAACTCTGTTTTTAAAGGGTCTTGTTAGTCCTCTGTGGATGGAAGTAGGGAGCTACTCACTCGTTTCCTGCCTTTCTCATAGTTCTCATTTATTGAAGTCAGCATGCTGGAGATCTGTCCTAAGCACCTACGTCATCTCATTTAATTCTTACAACCCCACAGGCTACATATTGTCTCTGTGTTACAGATGTGGACACAAGCTCACATATTGAAGGTCACATATCTATAAAATGGCAGAACTGAGATTTAAATTCAGGAATTTGAATTCATTCTAAGTTCCAAGGCTTGTTTTTTTCTTTTTTTTTTTTTTTTTTTTGGCTGCATTGGGTCTTCGTTGCTGTGTGCAGGCTTTCTCTAGTTGCGGAGAGCAGGGGCTACTCTTCGTTGTGGTGCGCGGGCTTCTCACTGTGGTGGCTTCTCTTGTTGCAGAGCACAGGCTCTAGAGCACAGGCTCAGTAGTTGTGGCACACAGGCTCAGTAGTTGTGGCTCACGGGCTCTAGAGCGGAGGCTCAGTAGTTGTGGCGCACGGGCTTAGTTGCTCCGCGGCATGTGGGATCTTCCCGGACCAGGGCTCGAACCCGTGTCCCCTGCATTGGCAGGCGGATTCTTAACCACTGCACCACCAGGGAAGCCCCGAGGCTTGTTTTTTTAATTGGTGAAAAAAAAATTGCTCAGGCCTTACTTCTGAACATTCCCTGAACAGAAGTAAAGCCCTCCCCTCCACAGCACACACACACCCACCCCATACCCTGATTTCCCTGCCACCTTTCCCAAGACAGAGAGGAGACCAAGGGAGAAGAGGCTGCATTTCTCTCTGTACAGTTTTTAATTTTTTATTTTTTGATGTTGTTCAGATGAATGACACACTCAAGTTACAAAAATGGGGCCTTAAAAGAAGCACATTGTACAATGAACAAGCAGATTGGAGTTAAGAACACTGAAACGCTAACCCGCTACCACGAGAAGAGACAGGGAGGGGGTACAGGATGGGAAGGGAGGGGCTACCAACACAGGGGTCAAACAGAACTGAAAGGGGGGCTAACTTGTTGAGAATGGAGGAGAGGCAGGTCTCCTCCAGGGCCTACTCAATTTCCAGATGCCACTTCTTGGTCTCCCTTGCTCACTACTTGCCACCTCTTCCCATCCCCATTCCAACCTGATCTTTCAAATGAGTAGGTGAGAGACACCCACCCCAGAAAGGGCCAAGCCAATCGGATCTTTACAAGGTGGGATGGTCACCTTGCCCTAGTGCACCCTCGGATTTGGGAGGAGATGGTGGCAGCAGTGGGATAAGAAGCCAGAAAGGAGCTAGCAGAGAGGAACTGACCAAAGATCAGGCCCCTGCTTTTCCCCAAAGACTCCTTGCCCCTTCCCCACCCTACCATGATTCAAAGGACCTCTCTACAAGTTGTCGAGAGAGGACCGCAGTCACCCTGCAATTATATAAATAAATAAATACTGAGCCCCTGGGCTTGGGGGACAGGCTGGGGGAGGGGCGGCAGGGATAGAGGAAAGGGAAGAGGAGAGGAGGGTGAGGCAGAGGGGAGGGGTCACAGACATAGTAAATAGTTGTCTCCGTCCCAGCAACAATTCTCTCTGGATTTTTCTCTCCTTTTTGTGTTTGTTTAACAAGGAGTTAACATCTCAAGGACAAATACTTAAAAATATACATTATTTTTTCTTTTTTTTGTTCACCTTTCTCATCGTCATCTTGCTTTGGAGACTGCTGAGGTCAAAGTTCAAACCGCACGAAGGAACTACGGCTTGGAGTTTTTGTGTATTTTTTTTAATTTTTATTTTTTAATTTTTTTCACTTTTTTTTCCAATGTATAAAAAGGTAGCGGAGTTGTCTGTGGATTTTTTTTTTTTTTTTTATTGGTTAAATCTTTGGTTTGTTTCTTTTTTCTCTTGGAGGCCTTTTATCTCTCGCACTTGCCTTTCCCACCCAGAGGCCAGTGGGGGCCCGCGTGTCTCAATCTTGCTCAGTCTGTCTCATTCTCTCTCTCACTCAGTTCCCCCTACCCTGGGCTAAAGGGAGAGAGAGGCACCCTGGGATTTGGGTAGGGGGGGCAAATCTAGCCAGTTCAAGAGGTCCCCCACTACGTGGCTAGTCCCTTACCCCATCTTCCCAGGGTGCAGGGCTTGGAGACCCTCTCTTGGCCTTCCCCAGGGAGGAGATGTGCGGGGAAACTCACAGCCTCACCCCTTCTGATCTTAGCCCCAATCCATACAGAGGCTTGGGTTCTTCATCTCCATTGACCCCCCACTTACCCTCCCCCAGCCCTCCCTCCCACTTCCACCCCCACCCTCCCAGAAGAGAACAGAGAGAGGTGTTTTAGTTACTGGCATTTTTTTTTTTTTTTTTGGCACAATTAAAAGGCCCACCATTAGGTAGACCCAGTCTCTGTCCCTCCCTCCAGTAGGTCAGGGTTGGGGAGGAGAAATTCAGAGGGCTCCCACTTTCTCCAACCCATTCATCATCCTTTCTAGCCCAGGCCCCTGGCCCCCCACCTCAGACATCTCACCTAACCCAGAACCCGGCCTGGGGTCTCCTTCCCCAACCCCACATAAAGTTCCCCAGCCCCCCAACTCTCTCGCTTGCACACAGACACACGGACACAGGCTCTGTACAGACCACAAAATAAAAACGATGAGATAGTTTTGTTTCCCGGAGTCGAGACGGGGTGGGGGACCGGAGTGAAAGGAGCAGAGGGGGTTGGGGGGGCATGAATTCCCCCATCACCTTCCCAACCCTGGCTCCCTCAGCCCCCCAGCCCCTTGCCCTGGCTGGCCCCCAGCCAACGATATTTGGTTTCCATTTTTTAACATTAAAGTTCTATGAGGTATTTGGTGCCTTATCTCGAGTCCTCGGGGGAGGGGGGCCCAGGGGGGAGACCTGGGGCACACTTGCCCCTCCCTCCCTCCCACCCCCTTCCCAATATTTGGTTTCACAGCTGTAGTTAAAGCTTGGGATTTGGTTATTTTTCCCCCTCCCAGGAATTTTCTTTTTTTCTTGTTTTTCTTTTCCCAGTTATGGGGGTTGGACGGGGAGGGTCCCCACCACCCCGGCTGCACAGGGGTCCCTCCACCAATGTCAGGGCATCAGCCCCATCCCTGCCCCCTGCTTCCTCCTCTCCCCTCTGCCCCGGCTACTCCCACACTGGGGTGGAGGAAGGTCCCAGGTGGCAGGACTTGCTGGGGAGGAAGCAGGATGAAGTGGGTGGTGGTGAGTCCTGGATTTTCTTTCCTTTTTTTTTTTTTTTCCCTTTTTTCTTTTTTTTTTCTTTTTTTCTTTCTTTTTTTTTTTTTTTCTTTTTTCCTTTTTTTTGGTCTAGAATCATAGTTTTTGTTTGAGTCATCTCCACCATGCCTTCCATGCTGCCTGTCTTCTCGGAGGGGTTTTTGGTTGTAATTCCTTTCCTTGGCTCTGCTCAAATGTCCTTCCTATCTGTTCAGGAGCCCTTGGCCCCCTCTCCACCCTTGGGCTGGGGCCCAGGCCCTCTAGCCAGTCCCTTCTCTTCAGGAAATAAAAATGGGCAAACTCAGAGGTAGGGTAAGGGCAGGGAGTCGGTTCAGCGGAGATGCTTACATTCTGGCGAGGATGGGTCGACAGCAGGCCACGCCCCGTCGGTGCCAGGGTGGGAGGGGCAGCCACTCCACCACTGCCCAGACAAGGCACCCCGAGACCCCTGAAACAGCTGAGCCTCTGCTGCCTCCATGTCCCAGCCCAACAGTTTCATTTCCCGAGTGGGAGAAGGGAGACAAGAAAGAGAGAGAACGCTGAGGCCTCGGGGCCCGGGGTGGTGTCCGAGGCTCTGTCTGCCTCTCCTCGGAAGTGTCCAGCGGCACTGCCCATCTCCCGGGGCTCTCCCCTCCCTCTGCTCCTGCCCGGCGAGGGGCGGGGGCCACTCTGATTTCAATGGCTCGCGTCCTTCACAGCAACACTTTGGTTTGAGGAGAGACACAGAAAGAAGGAGATTAAGAGAGGTGAGAGCGGAGGGAAGGAAGAGGGAGAGACAGACCAAGAGAAAGGAGGAGACAGAGGGGAGAGGACAGACTGCAGAGAACAGAAGAAGAACTCAAAGGAGGAATCAAACCACCCAAAAGTTTGTTAGTTTTCCTTCGTCCATTCTTTTTTGCTTTCTTATTCCTTTTTTCCTGTTTTGTTTTTTTTTTTAAAGCTTTTTCAGTTGATTGGGGGGGGGGCGGGGAGCTCGGGGCTCTTCACCCCTGTCCCTGACACCCTCTCTCAGCCCTGCCCACCCGCTTCCATCCGCCCTGGCTGAGGGACAGGCCCTGCCCCAGCCGCCCCCGTCCGGCTTTCCCGAAGACGACGTCCATGAGGTATTTGTGAAGAGAAAGAAGCATCCGTCCTTCCATCCGCCTCGGGGACCAAGGGCCTGGACCACTGGTGCAGGGGCTTGGCTCCACCTCGCGGCTCCTTCTTAGCCTTTGAAGAGTCCTCGTCTTCTTTCCCTTAAATATATATATATCTATAAATTCTTTTTTTTTCTAGTTTTAATTTATTGTTTGTTTGGTTTTTTGTTTTTGTTTTTTTGGTTCAAAACTTTGTTGGCCTCCACAACAGCAGGAGGGCAACGTGGCTCCCAGCAGCGTCTCTCCTCTGTCCGTCGAGATGTGTCCAGGGCTGGGCAAACACAGGGTCCAGCCAAGACTTGAGGGAGGTCTCGTGGGAGTGGTGGCCACCACAGCGCCCTCTCGGATGGGGACCACAGGTCATGGCACTGTCCCCGCCACACGGACCCTGATGGGGACGCCATCTCGAGGAACCCCACCACTGGGGTGCGTGCGTGTGTGCATGTGTGTGAGGGGAGAGGAAGAGGCATCTGCCAGTATCGGAGGGGCACAGGGTGGGAAGGGCGAGGTGAGTTATCTTTTTGGTTTCTGGTCAATGTCAAAGAACGTGAAGGATCCCACGGATAGGCACTGGAATATGAATTTTTTTTTTTTTTCAGGGAAACTGACAGACGAGGATGGAAAAAAAGACAACTTGAATGCCCTCACCTCATCCTCTCTTGCCTGAAGCTTCCACCTTCCCTCGGACTAGGGATGGGGGGAGATTCCAGAGCAGAGGAGGGTGACAGGGTTGAGGGGGGACATGTGAGAGCTAGAACTTGGCAAAACGGCCTAGCCCACCCTTCAAAGGGAAAAAGGGGGAGGTACAAGGGGTGAAAAGTCATCCCAGGCCTTCCCCTGAACTCTCCCTTGGCTGGGGGAGGAAGGAAGTTAAAGCGAGACCCCCCTGCCCGGGCAGGGAGAGCTGGGGGCCAGGGGAGAGGGGGGGGACACATGACAGGGACACATTCTGTTGAGCACAACGCTAAAAATTCTGTACATCCTTTGGATGAAGCTACTGAATATTTGGTGTAAAGTTGTTCAGGCCCTTTCTCTTTCACCTTCTGGAAAAGAATATTCGGCGGGTGGTTCTGAGCCCACCCCATCAGCCCCAGGCTGTGCCCTCCCTGTCTTGGCTGGCCCAGGACTGAGGGCTGGGGCTGGGAGCCTGGCACATTCTCTTGTTCCTTCTCTGCCCGCGCCGCACGCAGCGGGAGGCTTCGCCCCGCAGCCAGGGGCCCGCGTGTCCGCCCTGCCGAGGCTTCTCCGCCCCTGGCTGGGGCTCTTATTTGGTGTCGTAGCAGTGAGAGTGAGCACACTGAGGTCTGGCTCGAGACTGGTTTTTGGTTTGTTCGGTTTGGTGAGGGATTTTTTGTTTGTTTTTGGTTTTCTTTTGTTTTTTTTTAATGTTTGTTTGTTTTTCACCTCTTGTTCCTTTGGGGCAGCTGGTTTCTTTGTGATTATTTTTGGTTTTCTTTTTTCTGTTGGTTGGTTTCTTTTCTTTCTTTCTTTCTTTCTTTTTGGTTGGTTGTTTTTTTGTTTTTTGTTTTTTGGTCTTTCCTCCCTTGTCACTCCTGCTCCGAGGACCCTCTGCATCCCCACCAATGGCCTCCGCGCCCTCTTCCCAGGTGGGGGACGGAGGCGGGGGTCAGAGGAGGAGGAGGGGAGGCGTGGCGGGCCCTCACTCAGGCTTGGACCCTACCTCGGGCCCCCCTGGGCCTCCAGGGGTCTGTGCTGCCGCCTCACTGCAAGTGGAGGAGGAGGAGGAGGACGAGGACGAGGACGAGGAGAGGCCAGGAGACTTGCTGGAGATGGAGGCCGCCACGGCCGCAGCGGCTGCCGAGACCAGGCCCACACCAGGCGGGGCGCTGAGCAGGGGCAGCCCGGCGTGGTTCAAGAAGAGTGACGAGGTCACCAGGCCCGGACTCCCTGGGGCCGCGCCAGCCGCCCCCAGCACCAGGTTCCCGCTGCTGTCAAGGCTGGTAAGGGGCAGGGTTCCACCAGAGGCCAGGGCTGGCGGGGAGAGAGAGAGGCTGGGCTGGGGGTGCCTTCCAGCGTCCCACCCGCAGTGCCCCCTGTCTTCCCGTCTGACCCACGGACCCCCATCAGCACCCCTCACACCTTCCCCAAAGGTGAGATGGGTATGAAGAGGCGAGCGACGCAGTGAGCAGGGGCAGGATGGCATGGCTGGAGCAGGAATGGGATGGGGGCTCGAGGCCCTGGGGGACAGGGCTGGTGGCGATGGGAGTGACATGCGGCAGCACGCACCTTGGATAGTGGCCAAAGGGTTGTTGCTCATGAGGGCTGGACTCAGCCCGGAGCTCAACCCCACCATTGTGCTTCTGCAAGAGGCAAAGCAGAGGCATTAGCGGGGGCAGAGACCCTCCCACAGAACTGGGGGCGCAGCTCCCCACCCTGGAAGCAGCAGCGACCCTGCTTCTCCCCACAGCCTCCTACCTGCGGCTGCCCACTTACCCCGTGCTGGGGTTCAGACCCGACAAGCCGATAGCCGAGTGGCTGCCTTGAGGGCTGGGATTTGTGCTGTTGGTGGTGGCCGGGGGTGGGGGAGTGACAGAGGGGATGGAATTGAGGGGGGGCGCGGCCCCGCCCCCGACCCCACCCCCTCCAGCTGTCCGGCTGGGGTGGAGGGTCCCCACAGCTGAGGATAAGGTAGTAACTGCCAGAGAGAGACAGAGAGAGGGACACTTCAGCTTCCACTCGTCCTCCACTGAGGTCGACTCCTGCTCGTCTTCCCTGCCCCATCCCGCAGCGTCTCCTCAGTCGGAACACACTTAGGCCTCCTGCCCTTTCTTCCCACAGCCATTTCTCTGTGCCTCTGCCACGGGGACGGTAATCACAGTAAGAGCAGCTGCCACCCACCGAGCCTGTGCCCTATGCCAGGAGCGTGCTCACACCCTGCTTATCCAGCCCTGAATCTCACCTCTGGGCCCCTCTGTACAAAGAACCAAGGGTTCCCAGAAGACAGAGCCCTATGGCTCCCTCTAGAGGCCAGGCACGGGCGTGCGGCTGTGCACCCTGAGGCTGAGAGGGCCCTGAGCCCAGCCTGAGACCAGACACCCAGGACAGCAATTCCCAGCTCTGTGACGTCCCAGCTGTGCCTTCAGGTGAGAACCTTCATCCCTCTGGCCTTCAGTTCCCTCATCAGGAAAATGGGGAAGATAATAGAACCTATCTTATAAAATGGGTGTGAAGATTAAATGGGTCAATATTCTTTATAAAGAGTTTAGGCCAGTGCCAGGCACACCCTTACTACTTTATAAACTTCCACTTACTATTTCTTAACCTGGGGAGGGGAAATATGGCGTTTGTTTTTATATTATTCTTACATATGGTGTTACACATGCCCTACCCCAGGAAGGGGCAAAGGAGGGCTTTGGGTACAAAAGTGTGTGTGAGTGTGTGTGTGTGTACACACACACTCACACACACATACACACTCTTCTGTGTATATATTCATGGATATAGCTTCTGTATGTATGTTACATTCACAATAATTTTATAACCGAGGCTCAGAGAAGTAAGGTCACTTCTGGAGTTCACACAGTTTCTAAATGCCAGAAAGAGAACCCAAGTACATCATCTTTATCAACCCCGTGCTTTTCTCACATGAAATCATGGAGCAGATGAAGCCTGAGCTGCTCTGGCAGGGAAGGGGTGAGGCTGGCTTCTCCCCTTCCCTGCCCCGCCCCCTGACCTCCAGGCTCAGCCTTGAGGCCTAGGGATGCCCTGAACCGCTTGAGAACCTCGGGTTCGGGCCTGCACTGTGTTCTCCCAGTACCCCCTCGCCATCCTCTGCCCTCTCTGACCTGTTGTGCTCAGACTGCTGGAAGCTTGGGACAATGGCAGGGTCCCGGCGCCCCCTTGGGGCGTGACCTGGGGGAGAGAGGAAAGAAGGCATGGTTAGGCCACTGTCTTCCAGCAGCTCCCATGGTGCTCCCCGTGGTTACAACCCCCGCACCTCTGCCTCCAAGACGGAGAAAGGGGGCTCTGGCTGCAAGGCTATGTTTGTATCATGCCAAGCGCTTTCCATCAGCTTTCGTCACGTTTACCCTAGGTGATCCTGGGGCACAGACAGGAGGCAGTCATTCCCTGCCTCTCCTCGGACACCGTCCAGTTGCAGGTCTGAAGTATGTGTGTGTGTGTATGTGAGAGCGCGCAAGCACACGTGCTTGTGAGGCTAGGGGGTGGGGTGGGTTATGAGGATAAGGCGTGTCTCTGCATCACAGTGTTGAGATGTTGTACTGCTTGATTTCCTGGGACCATCCACCAGCCTCCTTCTTAGCCTCCCTGCCTCCAGTCTCATCCTCCATCAACCCCAGAAGCCTCCCTCTAAACGTGACCCATTTCCCCCCGGGCTCAAAACTCATCCTTAGCGCCTCACTGCCTACGGTTCAAGTTCAAGCTCCTTCAGCATTTGACTTGGTGTCTGGCCCCTGCCCATCCCCCACCCTACCCCCACACTCATTCATAAATAAGCATTCCAGCTCCAATCACACTAAATCGCACTGGAGTTCCTCAAATTGGGCTCAGCACTCTGGCTTCTAGGCTTCATGCACATAGATCCCTTTGCCTGTCCTTCACGAGGCTGACTAACTCTCTCTTGTCCTTATGACTCAGCTCAGATGATCCCTCCTTCCTTTATATCATTGGGGAGGGGGGCTCCTCTGGGCCCCTTGCTCTTCTCTGTAGTGTCACAACACTTTCCACTCTAGATGGAATAAAGGGATGTCCCAGTGTGTCTGATGTCGAGCAGGCTGTGGACCTGAGTGCACACCCAGGGGTATAATGACGTCCCTGCCAGCGTCTGTGTAGTTGTGAACCTGTGTGAGGGGGGATGCCTGTATCCTTTACCTAGTATCCATCCCCGTGTGGCTACATCCTGTGATAACTCTGTGTTTGGCTACGTCAGTGTGTGTCGGTGCATGCTTGTATCCTCCACGTAAGACCACAGTTCCCTGGAAACGGTGTTTCTCTGGGTGACTGAGCCCCACCCCTGTGACAGCCTGTTCCCAAGGGTGACTCTCCCTGCCTCTGTTCTAGGAACTGTGGCCAACAGGGTAGGTTGTGCTTCACACGCGGTGCCTGCCAGGGGGCGAGGGTGTGCCAGAGCTTTGTGGCCCCACCCCTCGAGGGGCTCTTGGTACCAGATGGGGGCTGTAGCTGGCTGGCTTGCCCGGGCTGGGCAGCATGGGGGCCGCGCTGCAGGGGTTGATGCGTTTTTCCTTCTGGCGCCGGTTGCAGAACCAGACGCGGATCACTTCCTTCTCCATGTGCAGCTGCTCTGCGATCAGCAGGATCTCCTCTGAGGTAGGCTTCTGGTTCTGCGGGCAGAGGGCTCGTTAGCCCCGGGCCCATCCTCCCGCCAGCCCTCAGGGCCGCCCGGGAGGGTGGGGCCTCACCGCTAGAAAACTCTTCTCTAAGGCGAAGCGGACGTTTGTCTCGATGCTGGTCCTCTTCTTGCGTCTCCGGCCGGGGAGCCCGTCGAAACCCAGGCTGGGACTGCTCAGCTGGTTGGGACTGGGCAGGCTTGAGTCCACAGACATAGTCTCTGTGTCCGGGAGGAGACGGGGTCATGAGAGGGCGCTTCCCCCGGCCCGCCGCCCGCAGCCCGCCCGGGAGCCCCCAGCCCAAGTCCCACCTGCGTCGTTGAGCCACTTCTCCAGGAGAGGCTTGAGTTTGCACATGTTCTTGAAGCTCAGGTTGAGGGCCTCGAAGCGGGAGATGGTCGTCTGGCTGAAGTCGTTGCCGTAGAGCTTGCCCATGGCCAGACCCACGTCACCCTGGGCCAGTGGGGCGGGGATGGGGCTGCGTTCAGAGCCCGGCAAAGGGCTCAGCCCCGCCCACCATCTGGCCACACCCCACCCCGCCCACCAGGTGACTATGCCCCCCCTTCACCCCGCCCACTAGGCAGCTACGCTCCCTCCCCCTGCCCACCAGCCGGTCACGCCCCTCACCCCGCCTACCATATGGCCACGCCCTCTACTCCGCCCACTAGATGACTAGGGCCCAATACCCCGGCCACCAGCTGGTCACACCGCCCTGTCACCCCACGCCCACCGCCTGTCCTGCCGGGTGGCCCCAGACCTGCGTGAAGCCCAGCTTGATGCGGCGTTGCTTGAAGGTGCGAGCGAACTGCTCCAGCTCCTCCAGGTCACTGGGCTCCTCGGGATGGGATGGTGGCTCCAAGCATTTGGGGGGCTGCGGGTGCGAGAGGTGCGGGTCGGGCAGCGTGGGGCGGGTCACGGCCTGGTGGGGTGGGCAGGTGGGTGGGATGCAGGACCGAGGACCAGGACGGGGCTCAGCATTGGCTGCGCAGTCCCCCCTCCCTCCCTCCCTGCCGTCCAGCCTCTTCCTGCAGACTCCCCTCCACCCACCCCCAGGTGGCCCCTCCACACTCATTGCCAATCAAGGTGACACTCTGCTGCCCCACAAGGGCCCTCCCACTGCCTGAAACTCTCTGCACATTCCTCCCAGTCTGCAGACTTCATAAGGAGCAGCCATCTCCTTTCACCAAAGGCTCTTTCCCTGAAGCTGGGGGAGGGGTTGGTGGTTTTAGCCTCCTCTCAGGCAGGGAATCAAGGATCAGCTCTACTACCAAATTGCTGGGTAACTCAGGCAAGTTTCTTAATCTCCCTGGGCCTCAGTTTCCCCCTCTGCAGAATGGGAACAATCATGGCTACTCTACCTACCCCATGGGGTTGTTGGGAGAATCGGGTTAAAAGTGAGTAGGCTGCAAATAAAGTAAAAGTATTTTTAAAAATAGACAAGGAGGGTGACTGGGGGAATTTACAAGGAAGCAACAGTTCTCTCTGGAATGCTTCATTTCCCTAAAAATAAAACATCTAAGTAGGTGGTGGGTACAGGGATGTTGGACGCACAAGTCCTTGATCCGTTATCCAAAACCCTGGGACCAGATGTGTTTTGGAATTCAGAATTTTTTCAGATTTTAGAAAGCCTACATGGGGCACATATCATAGATAATGTGAACCTCCACCATTAGGGTCAAGGCATCACCCCATATTCGGACATATCAACAGCTGTCAGCAAAGCACAAGTACCACACAAGAGGGATAAAGAAAAGTCACACACTGCCTCGCATCAGGCCAAGACAGGTTTTGCGGACTTCCCTGGTGGCACAGTGGTTAAGAATCCGCCTGCCAATGCAGGGGACACGGGTTCGAGCCCTGGTCCGAGAAGATCCCACATGCCGCGGAGCAACTAAGCCCGTGAGTCACAACTACTGAGCCTGCGCTCTAGAGCCCACGAGCCACAACTACTGAGCTCGCGTGCCACAACTACTGAAGCCCGCGTGCCTAGAGCCCGTGCTCTGCAACAAGAGAAGCCACCGCAATGAGAAGCCCGCGCACCGCAACTAAGAGTAGCCTTGCGCACAGCAGTGAAGACCCAATGCAGCCAAAAATAAATAAATAAATAAATTAATTAATTTAATTAATCAACTTTTTGGGGTTTTTTGAAACCGTTCATATATTTTTTAAAAGGGCTGTTTTAAAAAATAGGTAGGAGGGAACTTTAAAATCCATAATCATGAAAAATTATTATTAAAGTTTAGGACCCAGTGGGAATTCCCTGGTGGTCTGGGGTTAGGACTCCACACTTCTACTGCAGGGGGTGTGAGTTTGATCCCTGGTTGGGGAACTGAGATCCCTCAAGCCCCAAGGCACAGCCAGGAAAAAAGAAAAAAAAAGTTTAGAACCCAGGCAGCAAACTTCAAGAAAGGCCATGGGGACCAGGCAGGAGGACACCAAGGCAGCCTGAAGAACTCACGCCTTCCAGGAGGGGGCCTGAGCTCATGCCGTGTGTACGCAGATCCAGCCTTCCCAGAGCTTATGGTTTGTCAAAAGAAGCTGGGAATCTGGTGTTTTCCGGGAATTTTGTTGACAACTAACTCAATTTTTAAATGAGTGTGGGCCCTTGTTTGCAGTCTCTGGTCTGGGAAGGGGACACGAACTAGTACCCAACAGACCCTCAGGGAACGCCCCCCATTTGGAGTGCTGGAAGAGATCTGAGGCATTCATGCCCTAAAGGCCTGTGAACCCCCTGAAATTTTGCGTTTGTGCACACGTGCATTTTGGGGCAGTGGGGGTCGGATTCAAATAATCCATCAGATTCTCAAAGGAGTCCATGTGCCTGCAAGGGTTAAGAGCCACTGGTCTGGCTGACTCCCCTCATTCTGTGGAGGAGGAAGCTGACTCAGACAGGGAAAGTGGCTTGCCTGGGGTCCCACAGCAAATTAGTAGCAGAGCAGCGCTGGGCCCCAGGGCTCCTGACTCCTATCTTGGCCCCTGTGGCTGTGTGAGGGGGGGGGCAAATGGAGAGGAGACCCTCACTCACCACCACGCCATGCCATTTGGCCACAGCCTGACGCATTCAGTGGACCACTCACCTGTGTGGGCAGCCCCGCCCGGGGCTGGGAGGTCAGAAGAGCTCCCTGGGTTTGCTGAGGTAGCTGGAATAGATTTGGCGTCGGTAGCAGGCCTGGGGGGACAAGAGGGATCGCACGGGGTGAGGGGGGCAGAGAGAGTTCTGTGGAGGCGCTGGGGAGGCCATCCAGGGGGAGGGCCTTACCTGGCTGACTCTGCTGGGCCTGCGGCAGCAGGAACTGCGCAGGTGGCTGGAGGTGGTGACCCGGCACAAGCACCAGCTGCTGAAGCTGGAGGAGCTGCTGGATGTCCTGGCAGGGAGGGGGGTGGACAGAACGACAGCCTGAGTCCTGGCCCGGCTCCTCCCTCTGCATTGCCTGAGCCCCGGGGGGGTGCGCCACAGGGCAGGCTGGCAGAAGGCACAGAGGGATGGAGCATGGGTCACTGGGTGCAGCCCTGAGCTAAGGGCATCCAGGAGGCCAGAGCATCCTACGTGGGTCATCACAGGAGGGCTCGCTCTTTATTTACCTTTTCTTTCTTGATGAAATATTTGCCTTGTCCTATATTCCCACAGAACAAATAGAATCATTTAAAAATGTAAATCAGACCAAGTCTTCCTTCCTTTTAAAACACTCCCAAGGCAAATTACATCATGCCTGGGATTAGCTTTAAAATACTCCAGCCCCTAGCGGCTGATTAAATTGGTACAGAGACTTTGGAAAACTCTCTGGCACTCTTATGAGTTGAATTGTGTTCCGCCCCACCCACCACCAAAAAGAAAGATATGTTGGAATCGTAACCACCCCCTAGAACCCCAGAGTGTGACATCATTTGGAGATAGGGTCTTTGCAGATGATCACGTTAAAATGAGGTCATTAGGGTGGGACCTAACCCAGTACGACTAGTGTCCATATAATACGGGGAAATTTGGAGACAGACGCACTACAGCTGCACTGAGATACTATTTTTACCTAATGACAGTGCATGACACACTATGTTGGGGCGTGAGGGGAAACAAAAATTCTTGCACATCGCTGGCGAGAGGGTAATCTGGCAACGTCTATCAAAATTACCAGCACACATATCCTTTGACTCAGCCACTCCACTTCTAGGAATTTATCTTAGGGATATACTTGCACTTGTGCAGAATGACCACTCTAGAAAGATACTCCCCGTAGCAAGCAGTGTTTTAGCAAAAGAGTGGAAACAAGCTGAGTGTGTAGCAGCAGGGGATGGGTGAATGAATTAAGGTAGATCTTTATGACAGAATATTATGCGTTCATCAAAAAGATCGAGGACACTCTTTGTCCTGATATGGAACAATCTTCAAGATGTCCTGTTGAATGGAAAGCTCAAGAGGCAAAACAGTGGGTATGATGTGCTACTGTTTGTGTTAAAAAAAAATTATACCCTGGTACCTGCTTGGGTATGCATAGATTATACTTAAAAAACGATACCAGAAGCTGGCAACACTATAAACCCTTCCGTACCTCTTGAATTTTGAACATTTACCTTGTCCAAATAAAGGAATAAATACCCAGGTGTCCCATCCCCACTCGCCCAGTTGAGCAGTCACTTATGCCCAGCATCCCTGCTTTTCCAACCACTCGTCTTGCTAGAGTTCTAGGCTGTTCCCTGTCTACCTGCAAAGGCCTCTGCTTTCTCCGTGTGCTTTAGAAAGTGGACAGAGTCCCCAGATGCTCCCTGACCTCTCAGCTTTCTCACTCTAGCTGCTAATCATCTAAGAATACAGTTTAAGGAGTTTGACATCCTACGCTATATCCTTTGAAACTGCGTCCAGTCTGCCTTCCCTTTTGAGGCCCTCCCCACCCACCCAATAAGGCCTGCCTGGCTATTTCTCTTCCGCACTTGGATTGACCCTGGGCAGTGAGGGAAGCCTGGGCTTCAAGGCCTGCCACTTACGGTGGACCCTTCCAAGACCCCCATACCTAATCTTGTTTTTATAATTTTGTCTTCTTCTTCTTCTTTTTCTGGCTGTGAGGTGGCTGGCAGGATCTCAGTTCCCCGACCAGGGATTGAACCTGGGCCCTGGCAGTGAAAGCGTGGAGTCCTAACCACTGGACCGCCAGGGAAGTCCCTTTTCATCAAATTTGTAATATCGATTGTACATCCAGCTGCTTGCCCTGGCCCTGCATGACCTGGCCTTCCTCACCTCCCACGACTCTCTCACTCCCTAACTCATCCAGCCACACTTGTCTCCCTCCTGCCACTGAACCCAGAAAGAAATCCCCACCTCAGGGCCTTTGCACGTGCTATTCCCCCCCTTCTTAATCTGCACAGGACTGGCCCCTCCTCATCCTTTAAGCCTTTATCAAATGCCCCTTCCTCAGAGAGGCTTCCTCTGGCCACCTGCTCTGACACGGAGATTTTTTTCCCCTCGTCACTCTTACATTTTACTCTTTTCCTTCCCTCATAGCAATATCAGCTTCCTGTCTGTCTCCTCAAAAGGGGTTGATGCCAGCTCCACGAGGGCACAGATTTGTTTGCCTTATTCCTCACTGTAACCCTCATGCAGAAAGGTGCCTGGGTGTGGTGGATGGTCCCCAAACGCTGGTTGACCAAAGGAATTCAAGAAGGGGAGAAAGAGAGAAGATTCTGGGTGAACAGTGAGCTGCCTCAAGACTGGGGTTAGGGACTTCCCTGGTGGCGCAGTGGATAAGACTCCGCCTGCCAATGAAGGAGAACGGGTTCGAACCCTGGTCGAGGAAGATCCCACATGCCGCGGAACAACTAAGCTCATGAGTCAGAACTACTGAGCCCGCATGCCGCAACTACTGAAGCGCACGCGCCTAGAGCCCGAGCTCCGCAACAAAAGAAGCCACGGCAATGAGAAGCCCGCGCACCGCAACAAAGAGTAGCCCCCTCTCGCCACAACTAGAGAAAGCCCGCGCGCAGCAACGAAGACCCAACGCAGCCAAAAAAAAAAAAAAAGACTGGGGTTAGCCAGTAGAAGGCGCCATTTCTCCATAACCTAGAGCCATCTGAATCGGCACGCCAGCTGAACCCACTTGGGGGCGTGTTAGGACGGAGACAGAGGGTGGAGAAATTGGAGTAGGCGGAGGGATGCCAGCGCTCCGCAGGGCCCCCCGTAGCGGATCATCTGCTCTGTCCCTAACCCGTGCGAAAAACCAGCACAGAGAACTAGCACAGCCCATTAAAACCGAGAAGGGGGGAGACAAATTCTTGCTCATCGCTGTATTCTCTTCACTCCCCTGCCCCAGTGCAGGCATGGAACGGGCAATCCATGAATTTTCAGTGAATGAATAAGGTAACCCTTAGGACTGGTGGTGTTTGGGGGCAGACTGGCTGTGCTTTGCCACAGGTGGGATCTTGGCCACAGACTGGGGGCAGAAAGACTGAGACACACGGTTCATATGACACATATGGGTTCATATGGGTGAACTTGGTTCCACCTGGTGGGGAGGAGGCAGCCTTGAGCAGGAACTAGAGGCCGCCGGGCCCCAGAGCCGCGCAGGTGCGCTGCCTCACTCCAGCGCGCAGGGCCGACTCCCCTCTCCCCCGTGACTGGCCTCACACGCTACATCCCGCAGCCCCAGCGGGGACGGTGTCGACACGCACATCGACACTCACTTGCCGTCCCCGATAACGGCAAATTATGACCAGTTCTGGACACTGCGTGCTGCGAAGACGTGGACAGCCTAGAGTGAAGTCCAGAGTGGGGGAGGGATGGGGTCTGGGGACCATGTAAGTTACTTGCAATCGATTGTGGACGGGGCCGCCTAGGGAGGCAGTGAGCACCATCCTGGGGGCCATCTGGGTGAAACTGCACCCTCAGAATGGTGCAGAGGGAGTTCCCACACTGGGTGGGAAGGTCACCTCGGGGTGCAAGGATCCCTTCCAGCTGAGAACCGTGAGGGTTCGAGTCTTGGCCATCGTGCCTGCTTTTTTTTTTTTCTTTTTTGTTTGTTTGTTTTTGTTTTGTGGGATCTTTGGGGATCTTAGTTCCCCGACCAGGGATTGAACCCAGGCCCTTGGCAGTGAAAGTGCGTAGTCTTAACCACCGGACTGCCAGGGAACTCCCGTGCCTGCTTCTTGCTGTGTGACTTGGAGGAAGCCAGCTGTCTCTCTGGGCCTTACTGTATAGGGTGACAATGCACGGTGTCCTGGAACGACCTGGGCTCTGGAGATGGCCAGACACCTGACTCTGTCCCTTACACACCGTGAGACCACAGGCAGTTCCTTACCCTCTTTAAGCCTCAGTTTCCTCAGGTGACACCTCAATAATTCTTACCTCATGGAGCTGTTAAAGAATTAAATGAGACAACAGGTGTAGAACGTTTAGTCTGATCCCTGGTTCACTGAAGTGGTCCTCCGTAAATGGCAGTCCTTTTTAACTGAGTCATTTCTCTCAGGGCTCAGTTTTGTCATCTATAAAATGGGAGTAATACTGTCTAACTCTTCACTGGGTTGTTTTGAGGCCTGAGTAATATTATTATTCTCAAAGCATTTTGGAAATCACAACCTACTCCTCCAACACCAGCATTTGCTAGCACTGCACCCTCACATCAGCCGCCTCATGTCACCCCGCGAGCTCTCGAGGGCAGGAGCCCCACCAGTCCTTCCTCTTCCTGAAAACTTACAACTTCCAGCTCACGCCCAGACCCTCCACTGAGCTTCAGCCCCAAATATCCATCTGCCTATTTGATGTCTCCCACTTGGGTGAGTAATAGATTCTTTGAACACTACCAACGTCCAAAGTGAAACTCCTGGTTCCCCAGCCCCACCCTCCAAAACACCCTGTTCCTCCCCTGCCTTCCCCAGCTCAGGAAACCACCTCACCACCACCAATCTCTGAAGCCAAAATCCCAGGAGTCACCCTTGACCTATCGGATCCACACAAAATAGCATCCCGGACCCCACCTTCACCCTCATCACCACGCCCCCCCACCCTCGATGCCTGCAAGGACTTCCCACTCCTTACTCCTAGTCCATTCTCCCCACAGCAGCTGGAGGGAGCTTTGTAAAGGGTCAGTTGGGACCCTCGCCAGCCTAGAACCCCCAACAACCTACCATCATACCCAGCACACATTCCAAACTCCTTGATCTTGCCTACGAGGCCCTGCAAAAGCCAGTCCTGCCTGCCTCCCCACCTCACCAGTGATCTGTCTCCCGCTCACTCTGTTCCAGCCATTTCACTTTCCCCTGTACCCTGAACAAGTCAAGCTGGTTTCCACCTCAGGACCTTTGCACTTGCTGTTGCCCTTCCCTAATCTCTCCCACTGCCTTCTTCATGCCTGACTCATTCAGGTCTCGGTTCTCAAAGGCCACCTTCTCAGTGAAACTTCTCCTGACCACCCCATTAAAAGTGGCTTCCTCCCTTGGGACTTCCCTGGCGGTCCAGTGGTTAAGACACTGCGCTTCCACTGCAGGGGGCACAGGTTCCATCCCCTATCCTGCATGCCGTGCAGCGTGGCAAGAAAAAAAAAAAGTGGCTTCCTCCGTCTAGGACAGCGCCCTGTGTCATTTTTTTCATTACACTTATGCAAAAACCATCTTGTTTTGCTGATATGTTTACTTGTTTACTGTCTCGCCACTAGAACATAATGTCCTCAAGGGCAGCCACCTCTGCCTAGTTCACAGCTGTCCCCTCAGGGCCATGAATGAGCACCTGGCATACACAAGGTGCTCGATAAGTATTAGTTGAATGAATAAATGACTATGATTATTCCAGTCCCTCCATTAGGGGAAGCTCTAAAGGTTGGAGGTGGTGGGTGGATAGAGGTAGCCTGTCTGTAGCGTCGGATCTGCTACGTACCCCTGTCCCCCAGAGGTTGGCCCTGCCACATGGAGCCCACGAGGTCCTGGCGACTGGGGCAGAACACCGTGGAGCAGAGAACCATTCAACAGGGAGAAAAAAACACCTACCTGCCAATTGCACATTACATTCCATGCTACCTCATGCTAAAATTCCAGGACAGACAAGCAACAGCAGATCCCAACCCAGGAGTCCTGGAGTGACTGGCATGCCTCTGGACCGGCCCAGCTCCTGGACTCTGGGGCCTGTGGTGCCAGGTGGGTGGCTGAGCTGACCTGGCATCCCCCACCCCTTCTCCAGCAGCAGGACCCATCTCCTCCTCTTGGGGACCTGCCTTCCTCCACTCTCAGGTCATGCAGTCCAGGTGGGGCTGACCCCACCTTCCCGGGAGTTGGGGGCAACGACTCAAACCTGGCCACTGGGTGTGTTTTATCTCTCTGGGCGGGGTGGCTGCAAGTCTTGAAGTGCTGGTACCCATTATGCCCGACCCAGAATGAAAAGGGAGACAGATCCCTGGGGCCAGGCCTGATGTGAGGCTGGGCCTTTTCTGTGATCTGAGCCAAACAGTCCTTTTTCCTCTTCAGCTGCCTAGAGTGTGGCTGTGGCCCCACTGACACCCACTCCTGGCTCATTCTTTGCTGCCTCTCACCCCTCACCTCCCCAAGCCTGCCCTGCTCTCTCTCTTGGCCTTTACCAGTCCCACGCCTGGAACCCTTTCCCCAGCTCATCCACCTGGTAAACTCCTACTTGTTCCCCCCTCGGTTCAGATACCACCTCCTCCAGGAAGCCTTCCCTGACTCCCTCAGACACAGCCCCCTTTCTTTTCCCGCATCCCCACCACATCCAGCAGGTTTCTCTGGGAAACCCTTCTTCACTAGGTCCTACCCCCCTGAAAGATCTTCTCAAGCTTTATTTGCCGTGGTCATGTTACAAAAATAGGGACGTTCCTCCCCGCCCCCACCGCCGCTGCTCTCCAAATACAAAATGATGTTTTAACAGTTAATGTAAATTTTCAGTCAATGCCTACCCTACCCCAGGCATTCTGAATTACTCCCCTGGAGAGATGTCTTCCCTACCCTTGATTGAAAAGCTGCAGCAAAACATCCCTCATTGATTCAGTAAACGTCTGTGTGGCCCCCTCGGTAGAAAGCATCATGCTGAGTTGAGTGCTGGACACACAAATTGTAAACCTGTATTATAGGGAATTCTCTGGTGGTCCAGTGGTTAGGACTCTGTGCTTTCACTGCCGAGGGCCCGGGTTCAATCCCTGGTCAGGGAACTAAGATCCCACAAGCCGAGGGGCGCAGCCAAAAAAATTGAAAAAGTCAGTGGTAAAACTGTATTATAACTGTCCCTTCTGTACAGGCTAGGGAAATGCAAGGAAGGTTCCTGCCAAACTGACCGACATTCCTTTGGAAGTTGGCATTAGAGGCACAGAAGGGGGACTTTCCCTTCGTACTTTATATAATTTTAAAGTGATAGGGTTATGGATGCTTTTTGACTTTCTTATTATTTTTCAGGTAAAGCATTTCTTAGTGGCTCATTGGTGTGTCTGTTTCCCTACAAGACAAGGAGCCCCTCTGGGGACAAGGCTGGGTCTGAGTCATGCCTGCTTCCCACCAGGGCTTGACGCAGGAGGCGGGAAGTGTCTGCGAAACGAGGGCAGGACAGAGCTGAGCAGGCACAGGCAGTTGCACGGGCAGGCAGACGACACAGGCTGGGGAGCGGGTCAAGCCCAGGGCCGAGGCCGGCTGTGGCTGCAGCGGGCAGCGAGGGCAGAAGGACGGTGGTCCCCACCATGGCCTGGGCGCAGTATGGTGACCGGCTCATGGGCTGTACGGGATAAACACTGGTCTGTTGGGGAAGTGAGGTCACAGGGTGACAGAACTCCCAGAAAACAACTTCAGCCCAGCTTTGCACTTGCAGGACACAGATGGAGATCAGAGCTGAGGGAAGCTGGGGCAGGAGGAGCGAGAGGAAAGGGCTGGGTGGGAGGGATTCGAGGGGACCTTGAGAATCAGGGCCTGGGCAGGTTACAGGTGGCAGAGGGTCAGCCTGAGGCTGCTGGTGTCCGTAGGGAGTCCGGAAGAGGTGGTTCTGGGGGGGTATGAACAGAAGGAGTGCCTGCCGCTCACAGGGGCTGAGGGCCTGGCTGGGTCTGCGCTAGGCTGCCCCGTCCCTCCTCCCTCCCTGCAGCCTGTGCTCCTTCAACAGACATTTCCGAGGGCGTATGTGGACACAGCCCTGGGTGATCAGGGCTGTGGCAGAAGGAGAGGCAATGGGCTGGGGGCCCCCAGAGGAGGCAGGAGGCAGGAAATCAAACCAGCTGGAGGGAGGGAAGTCATGGAAGACTTCCTGGAGGTGCAGGCTCCCAAGCTGGGGCTTAAAGGATGGAGAGGAGCTCTCCAGGCAAAGGGAGGGGGCTGACTTCCAGGTAGAAAGGAGAACAGGAGCAGGAACACCAAGACTGGAGGAGCCCTGAGCCTCGACCTTGCTCAGCGAAGAGCCGTGTGTGCCACGAGGCAAACAGATCACCGGCTGCTGGGGTCTCTGGTGGCCGGGGTGGGAGGGGTGCCAGTTAGAGGCAGCAGCCCCAGATCACGTGGTTAGAGCCCTGGCTTCCAGGCTGGCTCTTCCACTTGAGCTCACAGTGTGACCTGGGGTTAGGCAAGTCACTTTGCCTCCCCGGCACCCCCGCCCCTCCCCCCTGCCAGCGCCTTGGCCAGGATGAGGATTTGTGGATTCAAGGAGGTCACGTTAGCATAGTGCCTGGTACAAAGGCAGCACCCAACAGACTACCTATGGCAACGGTGGCAAGCCAGGCATTGGGAGGATCTGTTTGGAAGAGTCGCTACAAAGCAGCGAGGCCAGCTTGCTCTGCGTTTCTGCAGAGCCAGGCCCAGCGGCAGGAAGCTCTAAGGAGACAGAGACGCACTCAGTGTTAAGCACAGCCCCAAATGGGAGTGCTGGTCAGCAGTGGAACGGGCCCACCGAAGGCCGACCGCTGTCAAGGGGACAGCCTCGCGGGCGCTGGACAGCTCCCTGGTGTAGACAGCGTAGGCCAATCCCTCGCTGTAGGACTCCCCAGGCCCTTCACTGCCCTGGAACACGGGCCACAGACTCAAACGCTCTATGGCAACCAGGTTAACAGCACAAATGGGTGACATGGGCAGGGGTGGAAGGAAGGGGTGGGCTGGAAAGAGCAGCCTGTCGGAAGAGGAGGCCTGCCCAGCTTCTACTCTGCTCCCGCCAACCATCCTTATGGGAAGTCTGTTGGCCAATATCATGGTTGAATCGTGTCCCCTAAAAAGATATGGTAGGGGACTTCCCTGATGGTCCAGTGGCTAAGACTCCATGCTTCCACTGCAGGGGACACGGGTTCGATCCCTTGTTGGGGAGCTAAGATCCCACATGCCGCGTGGTGCGGCCATTAAAAAAAAAAAGAAAGAAACGGTAGGAGTTCTAACCCCTGGTGCCTATAAATATGACCTTGTTTGGAAACGAGGTCTTTGCAGATGTAATCAAGTTAAAAGGAGGTCATTAGGGTGGACCCTAATCCAATGACTGGTGTCCTTATAAGAAGGGGAAATTTGGACACAGAGACAGACACACTCGGAGAAAAGATGGCCACATGATGACAGAGGCAGAGACTGGAGTCATCCATCTACGAGAAAGCCAACGATTTCCTGCACCACCAGAAGCGAGAAGAGGCAAAGAGGGATTCTCCCCTAGAGCCTCAAGAGACACCCCAGCTCTGCTGACACCTTGATTTTGGACTTCTGGTCTCAGATGATACATTTCTGTCGTTTTAAGCCACCCAGTTTGTGATACTTTGTTATGGCAGCCCTGGAAGCTAATACAGCCACTCATGCATGATTCCACGTAGACCAGAAGTCTCCAGAATGGGGAGAGAGAATGCAGAGTTTCCTAACTCACAGACCACAGGCCCCTTTCTGAAAGAGCGTCTCACTGGAGGAGCCAGGGCGCTCGATGTGGGGCACCGATTCTGATTCTCAGCCTTTCTTTTGTATCCACACAGGTGCTGTGCATGGAGGTGACCCCTGGTTTCCTCTGCTGTAAACTGAGGATAACATGTCAGCCTCCCAGGTGACTGTGAACCCTCAGCGAGATGCACAGAAAGCAGAGAGTCGGGCACGCCCCTCGCGCGGAGGGTGTCCTCCTTCTGAGCCTCGCTTTACCCCTCTGAGAGATGGGTGGCAGCATCTCCCGAGGCTTCCTGGGGTTGCCGGGGGCTGCCTGGCCCAGCGCTGGTGGTCAGAACGGTCCGCGTGGACCAGCCAGCCCCCTGCACCGCCTCGGCTTCCTCGGGGCCTCCGCTGGAGGGCGCGTGCTCCCCGGGGCTGCCCTTACCTGTGCTGTGAGCTGGATGGGTTGGGACAGGGTGAGCTGTGGGGTCCCGGGGGGCTGGCTGGCAGGCTGTGGTGGCGGCAGGTCGCCTCCCCCGGAGGAGGCTGGGGGCTGCGAGGTCGAGGAGGAGGAGGAGGAGGAGGAAGAGGAGGCAGCGGCGGCCGCGGCGGCCAGGAGCTGGGCCTGCGCTTGCTGCAGGAGGAGCTGCTGCTGAGCTGGCATCAGCGCCGTGAGCTGTGGGCCGGGCGGGGGCAGCGGGGGCCAGAGGAGGGGCATGGGGGGAGCAGAGAAAGCAGACAGGGGTTAGCGCCTGAGCCAAGCGGGTTAGGGGGCGGGTCTTCCAGGAGGACAGAGGAGGGCAAGAGGCAGGCGTTGAGAGAGTGGCCACCCCAGGCCACCAGTCCTGTAACAGACGGGAGGGGGCTGGCCTGTCCCTGCCCCCGTGCACCCCAAGTACTTACCCCAGCTAGCTGGCTGCCCGTCAACATGAGTTGGGCCTGGGGCAGATGCGGCTGAGCCGGCTGGGGGGGCAGGGGTGCCGCTGGGGCTGAGTCACTGCTGGGGTCTTCAGCCTTGATCTGGGGGGGAGAGAGGCAGGGTCCGGGACCCCAGAATGTTAAGTGGAGGACAGAGAGAATGCCCACCTGTGAACCAAAGAGAGGGCACGTGTGTGGCAACGGCAGCCCCGCGCCGCCAAGGGAGAAGACTGGGGTGCGGAGGCCAGGCCCGCGGGGACCTCGGGCCACCTTTCTGGCCTCAGTTTCCGCACCAGTCAGAAAAGGCTAACACACCCTCTGCACCCGAACTCCCGACAGGAGAGGGTCACCTTTGGAGAGCGCTTTTACCCTCCTGGGGGTCAGTTCCCCATCTTTAAAATGGGAAAGGATGCCAGTGGGGGCCCCGGGACATCAAAGAAGGGGGTCCTGTGTGCCACACCCCTCATCTGCTTCAGCCAGAGGTGGACCTCTTATCTGTCCAGTGGAGTAAGACTTTATTGGATGAAAGAGGATTAGGGTATGAAATAAAAATCACCGCCTTAGAATATGGGTCATGAATTCAAAGCCTAAGGAAGCAGGCAGACAGCACAAATGGGTGATTTGGGCAAGTGTGGACGGAGTGGGCCGAAAAGAGCATGCCCGCCTGCCGGAAGGGGGAGGCCTGCCCAGCCCCACCCTGCTTCTGCCGGCAAAAAACCAAAGCAAAAATGCTGCAGGACCAGCAGCAAAGGACGTCTGCAGGCCACATGTGGCCCAGGTGCTGCCAGCTCTCAGCTTCCACCCCAGAGTCCGCTGAGCCCCTCCTCCTCTCTCTATGGAGGATAAAGATGCATCTCGCATCCACCACGTAGGACAGACCAGCTTAGAGGGGTGCCAGCCTTCTCCCTCTCCTACCTGAAAATACCAGACAATGGTGGCCTTGCCTGAGAGGTCTGCTGGTGAAAGACACATGGGGTGGGAGGTGTGGCTTGATGAGTCGCCCACTCTCAGGCCCAGAGGGGACATTAGGGATCATCCTTCAGCCCAGTGTCCCAACAGTGTTTTGCAAAAGGAGATCCAGAGAGGGAAAGCATCTTGTGCAAGGCAACACAGTGACTTGGCAGGAGCGAGCGTGGCATTTGCAATACGGACTGAGACAGACAGACAGACAGAGGCCTGGGAAAGGGCCAAATAACAGAGGGTGAGTGGCATGCCCCAAGGGATGGGATACAAGTGTCAGAAAGTCTAAGGGGTACAGGGATGCAGCGTGAAACAACAGTAAATACTAGAAGTCAGGGCAGTGGCTGTCCTGGAGGGGAAATGAAGGGCCTTCTGGAAGTCTGGTCATGTTCTGTTTCTTGATCTGGTGCTGGTGACACAGGTGGCCAGTTTGTGAAAATCCACAGAGCTGTACACTGAGGATCTAAGTGTGTGTCATATTTTAATTAAAAGTTTTTAAAAAACCAACACTGCGTGCCATGGTGAGAACACTATCCCTCTCGGGGCTCTTTCCTTCTCTCTCTTTTAAGTCTCCAATAGGTGCTAGGACGTCTCTAACACCTTCCAACCCTGGCTAATCGCCCCTTTTAACAAACAGAGAACCGGTCTCAGGCTTATATCTGACAGTAGGCAAGAGTCTCTGGGTACATTTTAATAATCATTGTATTTATTTCCATGGCAAGTGATTCTGGTTTTCCATTCATGAAATTTCCATTTAAAAAAACGTTTTATTTCAGCTGTTGAAAAAGCAAGACAGCTCATGAGTTGATAATTGTTGAGGCCGATTGACAGGTACCTGGATGTTTGTTTTCGCTATGGTCTTCCTTCTACTTTTGTATCTGCTTCACACTTTCCATAATAAAATGTTTTTTTTTTTTAATTGAGCCAATTCAACAAAATTGTGATGTAAATAATTGAACACAGTGGTGTGTGCATTTGTCTGAAATCATGATGGAAGCACATGAATCACTGCAATTAGGGAAAGACTGACACAGAAGAGATGCAGTGAGGTGGGGCAGCAAAGGCCAGGAGCGGAGACCAGGTGTGGATGGAGACCCAGAGCCAGAGGCCGCTGCTGCGCTCTCTGCCTCAGGCTTTCCCCGGGAAGCAGGCCCAGGCTGGGGAAGGAGAGCGAGAACCCTTTCTTCCTTGGGCCCCACTAGTCTCCTAGGGGAGAAGCAGGGCTGCCGGGGAGCAAGGAGAGGCTGCAGAGATTCAGCTGAGGGAGGGCTGGTGCTGGGGGTGGGGGTGACGGACGCTCTCGGCTCCCAGGGCTATGGCCAGAGCCCAGCCTGAGATCAGAGGGAAGACGGTCAGAGTCCGAGCCCTTCTCCCTGGGTCCCGTCCAGCGCCCTCAGAACAAGACACCCGCCCACCAAGCAGATCAAGGCACACCAGCCATGGAAGGGACCTCAGAGATCCCCCTCTCCACCCCCCACCCCCATTTCCCATGTTAGAGAAGAGGAAACCGAAAGGCCAGAGTGGGGGAGTGATTCTCCCATGGTCACAGAGCAGTTCCTGGTGCCCACGCCCCATCCTTCTGCCACCTTTGGTCAGGGTCAGGAGTCCTGCCCGTGCCTCCTCCTCTGTCCCTGCCCTCTGTGCCATCTTCGGGCCTCTGGACCTGCCGGCTGCCCCCGCCACACTGGAGGGTGGAGACCTGGGCCCCAGACACCCCAGGAAGCCCAGCAGTGCCCAGGAGCAGGGCCCCATCTGGATCTGGCATTTGCTCTACGTGGTCACTTCCGGCCTCCCCACCGTCCTCTCCTCCAGCATCCTCACTGGGCCTGCCCTCCCCTCCCCGCTCCCCAGTCCTCCGCTGGCCCCTGAGTGTGTGCTTGGGGGGATGGGGGGGCGGGGCCGGCCCCTGTTCGGTCAGGGACGTTGGGATGGGGGCGGGGCCCTCAGCTTCCTGTTGTTCATCGCCCTGGGGCTCTGGGGGGGATTTCCCTGGCCACCCCCACTCCCCCAGGGAAGGGGAAGGAGCCCTGGTGAGTCACAGGCCTGGGGCGGGAGCCCGAGGGTGAGAAGGGGCGGCGGGAGGAGTCCTGTCACCGAGGTACCAGGCCCTGGGCCCTCTCCCAAATGCCAAACCCGGCCCATCGCAGGACACCTCTCCCCCTGCCCTGGCTGCCCTGACTGCCCTGACAGGTGCTTACCTTGGTGCTGGGGCCAGTCGGGGACACAGAGAACGGGGAGGTCTTATTCTGGGGGTTCTGCAAAGAGCGAGTTGGGGTGGGAGATGGGAACAGTGAGATGAAGCAGCTTCTGACACCCTGCCCCTCCCCCACACAGCTCCCCTCTGCTCCCTTCTCCCCCTCCCCCTCCCCACCCCTCCTGCTCATCCACTCCCTCCTGACCTGATGGTTAGTGTCTGGTCCATTTCTTTCCGTGTCTGCAAGGAGAGGGGCAGGGTGAGTTGTCACGAGCCACCCCCAAAACTCCCCCGGCGCACCTGCCCTCCGCCCGTGGTGACCTCTGCCCTCCCTGCTCCCTTCCCCACTCACCTGTGTGCTCTGATGGGGAGTCCAGACCTTGCTTCTCGGCCTCCAGGGGCTTAGACATTCTTATTTCTGGGGACAGAGGAGGGATGCAAGTGGGGTGAGGGTGCAGAAGCCTGAAGAGCTCTGGGGCCCCTCCTCCGGCACCACCCCAGCCTCTCCCCAAATACTCCCACACCCCCTGCCGCCTTGCAAGTGTCTCTTTCCGGGAGACATGCCCTCTGCTCTGAGCCTCTGCTCTCCTCCGGCAGGACAGGAGAGGTCCCTTCGGGCCCTGGGGATCCCCTTCACCCCTCCAGGAGGTGGCACAGGGAGGGTCAGCCCCCGACCCCCCGTGAGACCCTGGGGCAGGGTGGGAGGGTCGAGGTTGGCCGTCGGTCCTGACAAGGCTCTGGCCGCCCAGGGGAAGACTGCTCCAGAGCAGCGAGTCAGCCTTAGGCTTCCTCTCAGGCTGCCGCCCTGGCGCCCGTCCTGCCTCACCAGGTTTCGGTGAGGCATGTTTTCCACTCTGAGTAGGGCCTGGGAGGTGTGAGGGGACTGCAGCATCCCCAAAGGAACGAGTCGTCAGATCTACCGGCGGTGATTCAGCCGCCCTCTGGCCCCCTCCCCGGCCCACCACTTTCCTGTCCGTACCCCACTCCCACTGGCCTCCCTTTCAGGGACTCAGCACACAGATGGCCCCACTCTGATCTCTGTGACCCCGACCCCATTCGCTTCTGCCCCAACCTTGTCCTCAAACCTAATCTTAGACCTTACCTGGGACTTCAGCCTTGAATTGCAGCTGCACACCCCAATCCAACCTACGGTCCCTGCCCCTACAGACGCGATCCCACCCTATAGTTCCGCAGGGCCGAGGAAATGAAAGGAGGTGGCCGAGGGGAGTGGCGAGCAGGGGACACAAAGCAATGGAGACAAACCCCCGTCCTCACAGCTCTCTGATGCTGGTCACAGGAAGGTGAGTGTTACCAGGGCCAAGCACAGCGCCAAGTATGATTCAGAGCTCACGCCAGCAGTTGGTGCTAATATTACCCCCATTTTACAGAGGAGGAAACTGAGGCTCCAGGGGGGGATGGCACCTCCCCAAGAACACAGTGAGGCAGCAGAGGCACCCTGATCGGACCTGGGTCTTCGTGACTCCAAGGCTCCCACTTCCAATCAGTATCTCTACGGTCTCTGATGGGCCCGTCGTGACTTTCACCACCGTCATCCCAACCCAAACTCACCCTGACTCCGACTTGAACCCAGCCCTTCCTGGTCCTAGACCCCCGCACAAATCTGGGTTTCTGCCCGACCCGTTCTGAATCCCCTTTGCCCACCCTGATTCCCAACTCCTGTCCAGACGGCCCGAGTCCTTCATCTGACCTCGACTCCCAACTCGGCCTCAGACCTTACTCCTGACCCTGACTCTGACCCTAAAGTCTCCCCTACAGCTCACTCCAAATCCCCACCAAGACCCCACCCTATCAAAGGAGCTATCCAACTCTAGCGTGCTCTGCGTCCAAGATATTTAAAGAAGGCCAGCTAGAGAGAGAGCTGGGACAGCGTCACCAACTGAAAAAAAAAAAAAAGTCCAGAAATTTTGCAATTACTCGACATGGCACGCCACTCGGATTTAAAATTCCTGATTAAAAAGCCAGGTCACACACTGCTGGTGGGGGTGTAAATCAATACAAGCACAATTCAGGAAAGCCGAGCGGTGCCCCTTCCCTGTGGCCCAGCACATCCACTCCCGGGCGTCCATCCAAGAGGAAGGAGCGTCCTGCCCACCATCACCACCCCCGGCACGCGTGTTCCCAGCGGCGCTTTCATAACCACTCCCCGCCACTGGAAATAGCTCCAGGGCCCATTAACGGGAATGGGTCAACAACACTGGTACATCCATACAACGAAATACTCCACAGCCGGGGAAAAGAACCAACTCCTGCATCACACACACTGAATCTCGCAAACATGATGCCGGGGTAAAGACGTGAGACACAAAAGTGGACAGACAGGAGGACTCCAATTATGTGAAACTCAGCAACAGGCAGGATGACATCAGATGATTAAGGTCCGATTAGTGGGCACCTTTTGGGGGGTGCTAACCGGGAGAGGGTGTGAGGAAGCCTGCAAGGGGTTGGAAATGTTCTGTTTGGTGGTTATGTGGGTCTACACATATGTAAAAATTCATCAAGCTGTACGCTTAAAATTTGAGCACTTTATGTATGGTATGTTTTCACAAAAAAAGAAAAAAATTTTGAGTTGGGACTTCCCTGGTGGCGCAGTGGTTGAGACTCCACGTTCCCAATGCAGGGGGCCCGGGTTTGATCCCTGCCAGGGTACTAGATCCCACACGCATGCCGCAACTAAGGAGCCTGCGAACCGCAACTAAGGAGCCCACGAGCCACAACTAAGGAGCCCTTGAGCTGCAACTAAAGGAACCCACGTGCTGTAACTAAGGAGCCAGCCAGCCTCAACTAAGAAGCCTGCCTGCTACAACTAAGACCCAGCACAACCAAATAAATAAATAAAATTTTAAGCTAATAACAATAAAAATAATAAGCCAGCATATAGTCCTATTAAGGCATAAGCTTATGAGTGTTAGGGTGCAGGTGCCCAGATGCTACAGGAGCTCAGGCCCTGTTCCTGGGCACTGGGAAGGGGGCAGCAAGTGGTTAAGGATGCTGAGAGACACAGGAGGTCACAAACGGAGCCAGGGGATGAGGCCCCCCCCCCCCGACTCTGGTGCATCAGACGTGGGAGTCCTGACTGATCCTGGCTCTAAATCTCCCAGACCTTGGCCCTGCTCCAGGCAACCACAAATCCTAACGTGGCCCTAAATCCCACCCCTCCCAGCATCCCTGAAAGCCGTGCCCCAGCCCTCTCCCCGGCCCCTCCCTCCAGCCAGTGTCCACATTGCCACGGGAGCTCCTCACCTGGCCCTGAACCCTTCCATGGCTCCCCGTCTCCTAAGAAAAGCCCAGGCTCCTCATCCTGGCCTTTAGGGTGTGACCCTTGTCACCTGCTGCTGCCCATCTCTTGCCACTTATGCAACTTTCTCTTCAGCCACGCCAGGTATCTCCCTCTGCTTGACGGGGAGTCCAGACCTTCAGGTTCTTTACTCCCCACCTAGCTAGCGAACGCCCCTCCTGCTCACAGACCAGGGTGGCCTCTGACCTCACCTCCACCCCAGAAAGTCCATGCTCATTCTCAGCCTCTCTTATGTGCCGAGCTGTGTCCCCCAACATTCCTATGTTGAAGTCCTAACCCCCAGTACCTCAGAATGTGACTGTCTTTGGAGATAGGATCTTTAAAGAGGTAATGAAGTTAAAATGAGACCCTTAGGGCCCTTAGGGTGGGCTCTGATCCAATATGACTGGGGTCCTTATAAGAAGAGGAGATTGAGACAGAGACATGCCCAGAGGGAAGACCATGTGAAGACACAGGGAGCAGACAGCCATCTCAAGCCAAGGAGAGAGGCCTCAGAAGAAACCAACCCTGCTGACACTTTGACCTTGGACTTCTAGCTTCCAGAATTTTGAGAAAATAAATTTCTGTTGTTTAAGCCATCCAGTCTGGGGTACTTTGTTATGGCAGCCCTAGCAAACTAATGCAGCCTCCCTTGGTCGTGCCTTCTCGCCGTCCTAGCCCCGAGCCCGCAGGGCTGTGGTCCCCTGTGTCCCAGTCCTTTCCCACTAGACCAGAGGGCAGGCCTGGTCTGACTCATTGCTCGGTCCCCAGCATTACCCAGCTCAGAAGAACAAGTTATGTTTGCTGAGCGTCCGTCCTTCCCTGCAGCTCTCTCTGTCTCTTACTTGTTCCTGCCTCTGTCCTGCTGTCTGTCTGCCATTTAACAAATGTTTCCTGAGGCCTTGGCATGGGCTGGTCCCTCTGCCTGGAACGCTGTTCCCCACTCTATCTGCCTGGCGATCTCCTACTCATCCTTCAGGACCCAGCACAGGCTCTGTCCTCCATGAAGTCACCACCCCCGATGACTTCAGGAAGAGGGTCTCTCCCCTGTTCCCTCCACCCTGGCTCCATCTCCCCTGTCACTGTCCTAAAGGCTGTAGCCATCTGGGCCCCAGAATGTCTCCTCCTTCAGGCTAGGAACCCATCAGGGGCAGCTCTGACTCATCTGGGATCCCCAACGGGCTGTGTGGGTTGAATGAACAAGGGTGGCCCTGTTCTCCCTCCTCCAGGCCTTCGCCTCTGCTCTTCTCCCACCTGGGGCGACCCTCTCCTTCTCGACTAGCAAACTCCTGCTCCTCTTTAAGGCGCCAGCTCCACGTCACCTCCTCTGTGAGGTCCTCCCTGACTGCCCAGGCGGTCAGTGCCTCTCTCATCTTGGGTCCCCCTGTCCCCTAACACACACTGACAGCCTGGAGAGTGACCCCTGCCCCAGACTGTGGGCTCCTTAGGGCCCAGGCTGCACAGTCTGGGACTGTGTCTTTGGAATGAACAAGAGCATGAAAGAGTCTCCTCTCCCTGCTGTCACATGACACTTCGACCCTCAGCCCCGGTCCCCAAGCAGCTCCAACCTAAACATTTAAGGTAACATCCCCTCTGCAGGGATACTGGCTGCAGAGGAAAAAGTGGTTTGAGGGGAAATTTGCACCACTCTATTTCCCTTATTCTCACTAATCCTGCCCCCCACTACCCCCAGCTCCCACACAGCCCGTGCACCCCTGCAGCGCTCAGCTGGGCCAACGGCAAAGTGGCCAGAGCTGTCCAGGCCTCTTTTGCTGCCCTCTCCTTCTCCTCCATCAGAGCCCAACCCAAGAAAAGGGTCTCATCAAATCATCCCCACCAGCAATGAATAGGGAACTCCATTTCCACCACGACCCACAGCTAAGTGATGTGTTAATGGGGACTCTCGAGGGCATGGCGAGCCTGGCAAGGGGCCTGCGGAGGCTGATCATCCTGGAGGCTGTCTCAGCCTTGGCCCAGGCAGGGTTCTCTCTCTCTCTCTCAATCTCTCTCTCTCTTTTGACTCTAGAGATATACTGATGCCTAATCCCTCCCCTGACACTCTGATTTCATTGGGACAGAGACCTAGGCATCAGAAACTTTTAAGCCCACCTCCAGGTGATGCTAATTTGCTCCAGCCCCCCTGGCGCCTTCAGAAGGCCCCCCTCAAAGCGTCGTTCAGTTCATTCGCAAGGAAAGTTTGGTTGGTTGCTTAGGGTCACCCCTCCCTTCTCCCATCGCAGGCAGCGTGCCACTTTTTAGAGGAACAGGCAGGCAAAAGCAATGCAGAGCCCGACCGGGCCCCTCAAACCCCACCATCCTTGGATCAGACCCACCAGGGGCGGCCACGCCCCTGGGCTCACACTCACTTGCCCGACTGCCCCAGGCCTGGGACACTGGGTCCCCTCCGCCCTTCCTCGCCCCTCCCTCCCCGGACTTTCACTTCTCCTCTGCATTTCCCCCAGCCGGTTTTAGCAGACTTGGGCCAGCTTCTCGTTAGCACTTACCGAAAATGGGGCTAAATATAGAGGGCCCAAGGGCTGCCCCTCACCCCTCCTGGCCCCGCTTGGCCTGTCCCCTGGGTCCCCTGTCTACAAAGCCTGCTTCAATCAAGGCTGTGGCCTGGGAGCCCCTGTGGGCAGGGTCTGCCCTGCCGGGAACCTCTGCTCGCCCACTGGTCCAGCCCAGCCTCCCCAGGAGTCGCATTTCACACCCCCATACCCCGCAGCTGTCCCTGGGCGGCCTCCAGGGATTGAACACTTCTGAGTGTCAGGAGGGACGGATGGAGATACAGGCAGCAGACACAACAAGAGAGGTGGCCCTACAGCTGCGCTGACAAAAGCTGCCACAGACGCTGCAGCCACAGGCAGGCAGGGCCCCGGACACGGATGGAGACCACTCAAACGCACACAGGGACAGGTGTGCACAGATCCCAGACAGGAGTGTTTGCAGATGAAGACACAAGCCCAGACACAATGACACAGGCAGATATGCAAAACACACACCCAGACGTGTGTGGGCACACCTGCGCTTACACACACTCACACACCGAGTCACCCCCAGACACGTACACACTCACGCCCCAGAGTCACTCACAGACACACAGATAGACACAGATGTGCATACACACACAGGCACCCAGGTCACTCAGACAGACACACACAAGATGTACACGCACACTCACACACACACACACACACCCAGAGTCACTCAGACATAGAGACAGATAGAGATGTGCATACACACACACACACACAGACACACACAGGTAACTCAGATAGACACACACACACACACATGCATGTACTCACACTCCCAGAGTCACCTCCTCCTGGGAGATGGCCAAGGTGGACCCCTGAACTCAGGTCACAGATGTAGAGCCCAAGACCAAGCAGTGATCTGCCCAAGGTCACACATGTATTAATTCATGTCCACGCCAGGGAACCCAGGGCAGGCCTCACAGGCAGGGCAATTCTGTGAGAAATCCCAAGTAAAGGGTTTAACCCAGCGCCCAACACGTACAAAGCCCCCAATCAACCCCAGACAGGGAAGAGACAGCACGCGTGTACAGATGCCCTGGGTCCCTGTGTCTACACTGTACATGCACACGCGCACACACACACACACACACACACACACATCCACAGCTGCGTACATGGTCACCTCAGTAAATAATCACACAGCATCTGGCAAGTGGCCTTCCTTCCATCTCACCCCCCTCCTTGCCTCCCTTGTCTTACTCATACCCACTCATCCTTCACATCTCAGACCAGACATGCTCTCTTCCAGGAAGCCCTCGCTGACACCCCATCAGCTGAACTGGGCAAGTCTCCTGGGCTCCCCCAGTCCCCTGTGCCTCCCGTGTCCCAGCCGTGACCCCTCAGCCTGTGCCTCCTTCCCTGTCTGGTGACAGGTCTGTCTCCCTCCCTGGACTGGGGACTCCAGGAAGACACACCTGAAGCTGCCTTTTTCAGCTCTATTTCCAACATCCAGCACAGAACTGCTCAATAAATACATGTCGATAACAGATCACAGGGATGCCCGCATACACGGATGCACACGGACACGCACCAAACCAATCATCCCCGCAGACACCCACAAATGGGACACATTCCCACACAACCCCATAGTCAGACCTAGAGGGCCGCAAACAAAACAACCTTGAAGTATGGACGCTTGCCGAGTTCCAGGCCCCGTGTTAAGCATTTACCGTATTACCTCACTTAACTCTCCCATCAGCACTGCGGAGAGATAACTATCATTACACAGAGATGGACACATTATGTCAAATGAGCCAACAAATACAAATCGCTTTGTACGGTGCTTGGCGCATGATGTTCACGCAGTCGACTGACATTTGGTGGATGAGGCAGTTCATGAGCACACAAACATGTAATAAATTTTCAGGCAGTGATAAGTGTCATGAAGAAAAGATAAAGCAGGGCGAAGGGACTCAGAATGGCGGGATTGGTTGCCAGTTTAGATGGGGCAGACAGGGAAGGCCACCCCGAGGAGGGGACATCTCAGGTGAACGAAGTGAGGAAGTGAACCAAGAGAGCATTGCCAAGGCTACCCACACAATGTCACGCACAAGAGCCCCTCACACACGGGACACCTGACAGTCGCACACAGAAGACTCGGAACTACCGCGCACACACACAGACACAGACGCACACACTCAAAGGTCCAGCAACTCAGCCTTCCAGCCCCTGTGCAGTCCCCTCCCCAGGATCACTCATGTCGCCCACCCACCGGCCCTCTGTGTAGGAGCTTGCTACCAACACCTGGTTCCATCCCCCTCCCCCAGACCCCTCAGAACAGGGCAGCAGAGAAGGGGAGAAGAGGTCGGAAACCCCCCGGCGCCCCCCCCCCACCCCGTGCTGATGTGAAAGGGGAGGGGAAAGAGGAGCTGGAGGTGGGAACCCAGGATGGGAAGAGGGGGCAGCTGCTGCGGTACAGAGTCAAAGGGCAAAGGAGCCAGCTGAAGAGGAAGGGCAGGGCGGGCCGGCAACCAGCCGGCAGGACGAGCCCCACGGTGCTGCCAGTGTGCTCGGGCCCCTTACCTGGAGCCCCCATGCTGGAGTGAACCATGCTGCCTGCCCCGCAGGGCTGGGGGGACGACTGTGTCATCTCCCCGCCCTCTCTGGGGGCCAAGCCCTCTCCGCCGGAAGTCACCCAGGGAGGAAACCACAGGGCCCGCCCCCTTCGGAAGGGAAAATACCCATGCCCGAAGGCCCACCCCAGCAGGCAGCGGACCCCAAATCATGTGTGTGTGTTGGGGAAGTGCGGGTAGTGGCGTAGAGTGCAAGCAGGCTGGAAGAGCTGACTCCTACAGCTGTGCCCCCAGAAGATGCCCCTAGCCCTTGTGCCGCCTCCACCTTGCCAACACATCTGGAACAGGGCATGTGGGTCTGGGAGAGAAGGTGGATCCATAACAACACCACTAAAACACTGGCTAGGAGTTTTGGGTGGGGGGAGGGGGGCTTTCCCAATGCTAGGCCCCCTGCACCTCGCATTTAACAGGCATCATCTCTGGAGGCGCTCACTCTTTGCCCCATTTTACAGACAAAAAGACTGAGGACCAGAGAAGTGAGGTGGCCTCCCCAAGGGCCCAGAGCCAAGAAACGCTGAAGCCAAGAAGCAGGGCAGCAGGAGGTGTTCGCGATTGGTTTCCGCAGGCTGTGGGGAGTCGGGAACCCAGCCGTGCATCTGCCCGCAGGTGAGACGTCCGGGGCCACCACTGGGAGAATCGGTACCCGTGGACAGTGGTAGGACCGGCGGCAGGTCCGGGCCTTGCCCTGGAGCAGCAAGAAGTTTGCCAGGGGAGAAATGCGGGCGCCGTAGGTGGCTGGGGCGGAGGGAAGTACTCGGTCCCGGGGCTGCTGGCTGGCGCTTCGCGCGGCGGCGCTCCCGGACCAGCTGTTCCCTCCGCGCCCGCCAGAGGGCGGCAGCGCCCAGCCAATGGGCCAGAGGGCGGGGCCGGCTGCGGAGGAGGGAGCCCCTCCCGCCGCTCCCAGTCCCCTTCCCCGCTCCCAGTCCCCTTACCCGCCCCCGCGCGCACACCTGCGAGGGTCACACAAAGGCGCTGGACTCCCGGCCCACGGCGGCGCAGACAAAGGCGCGGCCGAGCCCGCTGCCCTCTTCCTCCTCCCCGCGCCCGGTCCGAGGCTGCAGGGCCGCCTGGAGCCTCCAAACAACCCCACCTGCCCGCTGCGGGCCCTGCAGGACTCGCTGCGCCCCACGCTGAGAGGGACCTCCAAACCACGCGCGCGCACACGGACGCCTGGACTCTCATACACACGCTCAAGTATTTCTACACATGGACCCCAGCACTTGAGACACACGTGTGCACATCCAGACACACGGGAACACTCCTCTGCGCACAGGCCCTGACACCAAGGCTCCTTACCAACACTCCCCCGTGTACAGATCCCCCTCCTGTGCTCCGTCACGCGGACACACGGGCACAAGGACACATCTGCCCAAGTGTACCCAGGCATACCTCCTGGCTATGTGTGCCCACATTCACACCCACGCACACTCACGCACGATATAACACACAGGCAGACCTTCGTGAGTGCCTTTCTGCCTGTACACGGGCCCTGTGCACCCAGACACGCCCAGGCAGGCAGACCCACTCCACGGGAATGACCGCGGTCCTCACATCTGCACACAGAGGGGGCAGTTCCCCCTCTAGCTACACTCCACAAGATTCCATATTGTAAAGGCCATTTCACTGAGGAGATCCAGGCCATACAGCGTCAGCTGGGCTCCAACTCAGACCTCCTGCCTCCTGGTCCACCTCTTTCCCACTTGCTCTCTCGCTCTCAGATGCACGGTTTTTATACAGGAGGGTCTCCTTGGAAGCAGTCTGGTGGTAGTGGTACTGGGGCCTTGTCTTGAAGTTGCATTGTAAGCTCTGTTTTGATTTAGGATTTATGTTTTGGGGGACTTGGAAATGAGGGTAATAAGGACATTATAGCGGGGTGTGGGGGGAGCAAAACCCCACCAAAACACCCCCATGCTCCACCCTAGACATAGCCAACATCATCCATGTCAGGAGCGAGCTTTGGGACAAAACCCAAAGCAGGGAGAGAAGCACCACCCATTTCCGGTGCTGTCCTCCCAGGTCTGCAGCTGAGTGGCAGAGCTGGCGAAAGCCTTACACGCTTCCCCGTGCGGTGAAATCACCCCACCCCTCTTGCCTCCCAGGCTGGCTCCACTATTATCGCCTCTGGCAGACCAGAACTGAGTCCCTGAGCTGGAGTCAGGGCATCTTGAAGAAGAATGGGCCTGAGACTTCCACCTGCCCAAGAGAGGACAGAGGGGCAGAGTTTGGGGCACACTGGGTGGGTAGGGCCTGGCAGCCAGGAACGGGGAGCCCTGGGCAGGAGAGATGGCGGCCTCTCACCTGGAGAAGAAGCCTCAGGCCATGCTGAGCAAGGCAGGTAGGGCCTGGGAGCTGGGGAGCAGCGGGGGCCACTGGGGGTGCAGGGAGCCTGGGAGGGAGGCGGCACAGGGGAGGCCAGGCTGGGCTCAGGGCTGAGCGGTAATTAAAGGAGACGTAGGGGGCTCCCCAGGGCCAGCGGGGCTGGTAACTGACACACGGGCCCCATTGCTCCGCTCATATTTCTCACCGGATCGATACGTTTGACTCCCGACAAGACAATAATCGCTTGTACGCGGCCAGCGAGTCGATCAAATACATTATTAGAGCGAGGTCCCCTGGGGGCCCGGCGGGGAGTTGTGGGGGGGGGAGCAGCCAGCCCACCGGGGACAGCAGAGTGGGATTCTTCACCCCTCAGGGCCCCCAGCCATGGCCTCTTCCTCTCGGCCGCCCCTGGGGACCCTCTCTGTGGCTTGGTTCCCCAGCCTCTTTCTGCATCCGGCGGTGTCTGGCGACCTCTCCACTCAGCCCCGGGCTGCATCCCCACTCTGCGTGGGGACACGAGCAGTGTTTCCCCAAGGTGCTGACTCATCTGTAGGGCTGTAGCATGTGGGAGCTCAGACAGGCCCCTCAGACCCCCAGCTTGGCAGGAGGTAAGGAGACTGGGTTGCCTGTGAGTCGACAACTGGGCCAGAAGATGAACTTGAGCCTAAAATTCATGGACATCAACCTCCCTTTGCATCTCAGCATTCGGCCTTCAGCAGAGCTCAGGCGAGGGCAGCCTCTGGGGAGCAGGAGGGTTGGGGAAGGCTGGCTTAGGGACCCAAACACATAGGAAAGCAGGATGAGGGGTGGCAGACAGACACACAGACGAAAATATATCTGGTTGGTCCTACAGCAGGGCCATGCAATCCTCCAACAGGCCTCCGATACTATGGAATCAAACCCAGCCCGGCCTGCCCTGGCACTGCTTGTCTACCTCTTCCTGACTTCTGGGCTCGAGCCTTCATTTCCTGTTTACACCCCTGCTGCGTCCTCAGCCCTGCCCTCGGAACTGCTTCTCCAGTGGCCCTAAGTCAAGACCAAGCTATAACCACCCCATGTTCTGCTTAGGAGCACCCAGCATCCAGGGACTTAAAATGTTTCTTCTTCTCCATCGTCACCATCATCATCAAAAGCAGTAGCGTCGCTATCTAGTCTGTGCTAGTTGGGCCAATACGTTATATCTAATCCTCACGACAATCTGAGGAAGTACGGTCTGTTATTATTCCCCTTCTACTGACAAATTAGAGCTCAAGGAGGTGAAGTCACTTGCCCCACGTGAGTGGTGCAGTCAGGATTCAAACCCCGCCCTGTCCTCCCCACAGCTTGCTCTTTCTGCACTCTGCCACGGGTCTCCTTAGAGCTTTGAACGCTCCGCATCCTCCAGTGGACAGCCGGCAGCCACTCCCTGCTCACCCGGGAACACCGGGATCTCCTCGCAGCCCACAGCCCAACTCCCACAGCCCTTAGAGCCTGTTCTAGGTATTCAGCCATGTGTTGGACCCCCGATCCATCAGTTCCTGGCTGAAGGTGGGCCAACCCTTCCCTATTTCTTTCAATTCAAACATTTCCTACGTGTCCCTTATTGCCAAGCCGTGGGCTGGGGGCTGAGGACCTAGAGATGAGCTGGGTCTGACACACACCTGCCCTCAAGGAGCTCACGGTCCAAGGGGAAGACTGGAGTTGATGAAAGTTTTCTGTGATTCCATCACTGGCTCAGTAAACATCCGAAAAACTCTAGTCAAGGGTGAAGCCCAAGACATAGAAGGGCCCTTCCTGCCATAGAAAGATTGGGAGGGCTCAAGCTTGGATGAGAAAGATCCAGGCAGGGTGCCATACATCCGACTTGAGGCTGGATTTGATGTTGTAGGGGGAAGGATTTTGAGCAGAAAAAGTCTGTGTAAGGGAGATCCACCGGGGACTGGTGTGAGACCAGGCTGGTGGGAAGAAGCTGGAGGCAGGATGACCAGAGGGGAGGCTGGGACAGTGGTCCAGAAAACAAGAGAGAATGGGGCCATGAGGATGCAGATGAGAGTACAAATTCAAGTGAGAGTCTAGAGAACTTTAGTGAATCTGCAAGTGGGCAGCTGAGCGGGGTGGTTTGGTGGGCGCTCGGGCCACCACTGTCGGACAGCAGGAACAGGAGCAGAGTAAGGGAAGATACTTAGGTCAGTGCCGGGCCGGGGGGGGGAAGATCAGCAAGGTCTATGGACCAGGAAGCCAGCAGATCTGAATAAATTCACATTGACAGAAACACTCCTCATGCATCTCCTGCCCACCACCAGTTTCCCAGACCCACCAGAAATCCCAGGAATTCACCTCAAGCAAGAAGAAATCAAGAAGCATCACGGTACGGCTCAAAGAAGGTAAAAGTCAGAAGACCAACCAGGTCCCCACACTGAAACTGGCCATTTGGTGACCTAGGGCCAGCCCTCTGCACTGTCTGGGCCTCAGCTTCCGTATCTAAAAGTGGGAGGTGGGCTTGGAGGAGCGCTCGAAGACTTCTTCCAGCGCTAACATTCTGGGGCTTGAAAGAAACAAGAACACAAGATGGACTGCTGGATCCACTAAAGGCCACGGCCACACAGCTAGACTGGGGCAGACCCAGAGTCTCTCTGACCGCAAAGCCTGTGCCTAAACTGCCGTGCTGGGCTTGCTGCGCCTCACCTTGGCTTGTACGCGTCTCAGACTGCAGGTTGTCGGAGAACAGGGTCCTCGGCCTCATCACCACAAGCCCGCCAGGGCATCCGAAGAAGCCAAAGAAGAAGGTGGCTGGCCCTGGGCCTTCCCCGATGAGGCTCTGCCCCTCAGCGCACGAGCCGCCACCCACCCCCAGACTCCAGCGCAGATCTCCCACTCGCCCAGCACCGCCTCTGCAGGCTCACGGCCACTTCTGTCCTCCCAGCGCAAGGAGCTGTCCAAAGGCTGAAATTCAAGAGCCCTCACCGTGGTCCAGAAGCCCTCCAGTAACTTCCCTGCAGCCTCCAGGAAGGCCCAGCCCCCTCACCATGGCCTCCAGGCCCCTGCAGGACGTCACCTCTCCCTACGAGAGCACAATGCGCCAGCCACACTGGAGAAGGCCAAGTCTGCCCCCATCTTGGGGCCCTTGACCTTGCTGACTCCTCCCCTAGAACACTGTTCCCTATCTCGTCCCTTTCCTCTGATCCTTCAGGACTTAGTTCAAAGGCTGCGTCCTCTGAGAGGCCCTCCCTTAGCCACTCTCCACGCCAACAGCCGGTTTTACTTTCTTCGTAGCTCTCTCTGGAACTCAGCTACCGTCGACTTGCTTTACTGTCTGTCTCCCCCTCTGAACTGTAAGCCCTCTGAAAGCAGTCCTTTTTTGTCTTGTTTCCTGTGGTATTCCCTTCTGAAATAATGCCTGGCACAGACTAGGTGCTTGAATACTATTTGTGTGTGGTTTTTTTAAAAATTTGTATTTATTTATTTATTTTTGGCTGCGCAGCATGCAGGATCTCAGTTCCCCGACCAGGGATTGAACCCAGGCCCCCTGCAGTGGAAGCGCAAAGCCCTAACCACTGGACAGCCAGGGAATTTCCAAATCCTATTTGTTGAATGAACAGATCCTTCCAGGCTCCCAGAGCCCACAGAATGAAATCCAAGGCTGGCTTTCCAAGCTCAAGTGGATGTGGGCCTCTGCCGACCTCCACAGGCATATTGCCCCCAGAGCTCACCTTCTTCCTCTGTTCAACAACTTGGGTTCCCCTACGTGCCCATCCTCCATGCTTCTTGTGTTTGTCACCTCTACTGTACTCACCGCTACTGCCTCTGCTCAAATCTCCCCTCTCTGGAAGCCTTTTCTGGCTCCACCGGAGGCCCAATTAACAGTAATGGCCTCAGTCTTCCCACAGCTCAGGCAGCATCCTGGGCTTAGCACTAATCATACTGCATTGAAATTCCTTCCCAGTGAGGCTGCCCCCACAGGGCAGGGCTGGAGGGCAAGGTGGTGTTTGATTCATTTTTGTGGAGTGGAGCCCAGCACTGGTCTGCATATAGGCCCAGTTGAATGAGGACATCTGCCCCACAGACAGCGATATCTGTATAGGTGTATATAAGCACTGATCTGGGAGTCAAACATCTGAGAGTTTGGAAACTGGTTCCTCCATTCACTTGCTGTGTGACCCTGGGCAAGTGACTTCACCTCTCTGAGCCTCATGCTCCTCATCTGTGAAATGGGGGCAGTAACATGGGCTGATAGGAACTTCATTAATCTTTTTAAAAAAATAGTTCCCTGTGCTATCCTGTAGAACCTTACTGTCATTAATCTTAAATATAGTACTGACCACCATGCACAAGGAGTTCAAGAAGTTCACAAAGTGTTTATCACATCAAGGTTTGAGGTAGAGAAAATCAGATGCCACCAATAGGACAGTGGCTAAATAAATTGTAGCATAGTCATACTCAGGAATAGGATGTGATCATGAAAGATAATGGAACTGATTTATGGATAACGGACATGCAAAGTTCTCCAAGACACTGCTGAATGAAAAGGCAAGTTGTAGAATGATTTATACAACTTAATATCATTTATGTAAAACACATACCAAAACCACTATGTATTTTCTATGGGTGGGCAGGTATTGACAAATGCAGAGGAAAAGGTCCAGAGGGTAACTAATTAGTGACAGCTACCTTTGGTGAGGGGACCAGGACTGGGAAAGCAGAAGGGACTCCAATGGGATTTTAACATTTTCTGTTATGCTTTTGGTTTTCAGAATGAGATTGTATTCAGTTTTGTTTGTTTGTTTGTTTGTTTTGTCTGCGTTGGGTCTTCGTTGCTGCACACGGGCTTTCTCTAGTTGTGGACAGCGGGGGCTACCCTTCGTTGCAGTGCGCGGGCTTCTCATTGCAGTGGCTTCTCTTGTCGCGGAGCGTGGGCTCTAGGCACGCAGGCTTCAGTAGTTGCAGCACGCAGGCCCTAGAGCGCGTCACCTTCAGTAGTTGTGGCTGGCGGGCTCTAGAACACAGGCTCAGTAGTTGTGATGCACGGGCTTAGTTGCTCCGCGTCATGTGGGATCTTCCCAGACCAGGGATCGAACCCGTGTCCCCTGCATTGGCAGGCGGATTCTTCACCACTGCGCCACCAGGGAAGTTCCCTGTATTCAGTTTTTAATTAAAATTAGAATATATTAAGTCAGTTACAGGTAGCTAACTGCAAAGAAAAGGAATGATTATCCCCCAAAGCGAGGACAGAGGTTACCTCCAGCAGGGAGGGAGGGATGGGGCAGGTTTGAAAAGGATCACAGGGGTGGGGGGGTTCCTGGGCTCTGGCTGCCTTCTTTATACAGACGTAGGTTGTGATCGCACAGATGTTCACTTGATAAAGACTGATTAAAATGTACATTTATGACTCTTTCCTTTACAACTGTGCTTCCTGCAGGCAGAGGCCAATTCGCACGTGTTGCAGTATCATCTGCTCCCCACCCCCAATTCACGCCCAGAAGCCAATGTTAGGAAAAGGCCTTGTTCGGTAGGGTGCACCCCGGTTGCAAGAGCTCTGAGGGGCCGAGGCCGCTGTCCAGGGTACTAACGGCCAAAGCCTGGGAAGCCTCAGGGAGACCAGCCAAATAGGACAGCTTCAAATGCCGCGGAGCAACGAAGCCCGTGCGCCATAACTACTGAGCCCGGGAGCCACAACTACTGCGCCCACGTGCCACAACTACTGAAGCCCGCGCGCCTAGAGCCCGTGCTCTGCAACAAGAGAAGCCACCGCAACGAGAAGCCCGTGCACCGCGACGAAGAGTAGCCCCCGCTCGCCGCAACTAGAGAAAGTCCGCGTGCAGCAACGAAGACCCAACACAGCCATAAATAAATAAATAATAAATAAATAAATAAATAAATATTTTTTTAAAAAGACAGCTTCAAGACGCCTTATCCTAATCGGCCACTGCCCGCCTCTAATATGTCACCTCCCAACACTCGTCACCACCCCCTCGCTTCCTCCAGGCTGGCTTTCTGCTCCTGCAGCCCAAGCCCTAGCTCTGCTGTGACTCAGGACCTTCGCTCTTGCTCTCCCCGCTGGCCTGGTGCCATCTTTCCCCAGATATGCCCGTGGCGCGTGCCCTCACTTATTCCAGGAGCCCATTGACACGTCCTCTCCACACAGAAGTCTTTTGTGATCATCCCACCTCACATAGTGTTTCCCCTCCTCATCACTCTTCATCCTTTACCAGGTAGAAGTTTCTTCCAGCACTTGTCACTAACATTCGAGTTTCCATGTGTTAATGTGCTTGTTTATCATCCGTCTTCTCCCACTGGAACGTTCATGCTGGGAGGACAGGGAGCACGTCTGTCCTGTTCGGTTTTATCCTCCTTTTTAAAAGGGCCGCAGGTGCACAAAATTGCATTCATCATAATCCCTGGTTCCCGGCATACTCCCATCACTGGCCTGGGCAGAGCCCTCTTCCATTATTTATTTGCTTATTTATTTTATTTATTTTTAATAATGTGTTCATGTGAAGCCACCACTCGACATTCAGATTAGAACTGTGACAGTAGTCACACTGATTCGTGTCTGACGTGTGCACCGCTGTGTCCCCCGTACCCGACACCTAGGAGGATCCGTTTGCTAAAGGAGAAGTTAGGGGGCACCATGCAAAAGGAAGATCACGGGAGCGCCCGCCTGGCCTCACAAGCAGGTGGAGAAGAAATCAAAGGCCAGGCCCTCCGCTAAGCTCCCCTGTCCTCCCCGGTGCTCCCACCCCTGCTCAGCCTGGCCAAAGCCTCTTCAAGACGATTCGATCCTACACCTGCACAGATGGCCCGCTGTGCCAGACCCTGTGCCAAGACATGGGGACACCAGGCAAATCAGCCTTGGCCACACCCTTGAGGATTCTCAAACCTCTATGCACTCTTCCTCCCCCGCTCCCCGGCTCCTTGATGGTCCCACGATTATCATAAGTTATCAGAGCAGCTAGCAGGCACCTGCTCTGTGTAGCCATGTGTTCCGTGCATCATGTCTTGGCATCTTCCCAACGATCCAATTAAGCAGGTGCTGTTATTATCTCCCCGCTTTTCAGAGGAGCGCCCTGAGGTGGGTCAGAGCCAGCAGGTCGATTCCAGAGCCCAGCTCTCCTTACCACCAGGCACACTGCCTGTGTTACACCGATCATATGCATCCCCTCGAAAATTCGAGCGGTCCTGGGCCGCCTGCATCTCTGCAAAAGCAACTGAGGATGATGGAAAAGGTGTCAACTTTGAAGTCACATAACAGGTGGTTAGGTCCCAGCCGCAGGGCTCAGTGAGGCATGGGGGGTGGGGTGGCAGGGGTGTCAATGTGGCCCAGGTATTATATTCGTGAAGGGCCTCATTAAATGAGATGTGCATTTTTGATTTTACAGTTGGGTGCCACTGCCAGACCATATCACCTGTAGGACGCTCTGAATTTTGTTTTAATAAATCCTGCAATGACTTTGTAAATATCAGTCAATGTGGCATTTTGTTGTCGTCGTTGCTTAGAGCCCAGCCTGTAACTCCATTTTAGCCTTCTTTCATTCTTAGCATACTGGGCTCACAAATGAGAAGTGGCCTGGCCTCTCTCAGCCTCTGTGGAGCCTGCTGAGTCCTTGCTATGTGACTTCAAGCAAGCCACTCAACCTCTCTGTGCCTCTTCCGGAATTGTGAGGTCTCTGGGCAACATCCGCAAAGGGCCCTGTTCCACAAACATTTATTCAGAGGAGTTTAACTTGACGGAATCAGGTTGACTCAGACCATATGAGACATAGTCCCTGCCATCATGGAAGCAAACTCTGAGCTCTGGACACTTGAAAGAAAGTGAGGGCTCTCGGGAGAAGGGTAGGTTTTTGGTGTGATAAGCATTTACTGAGATGGCGACAAGCTCCTGGAAGAGCTCAGGGACAGGGAATCTAGAGTTCTGCTTTAGACAGTTAAAGGAGAAACCCTGAACTACGGTTAGAAACACTTTGCATGCATCTTTTCACTGAATGTCCTCCACACTCGACAAGAGAACGATTGTCACCATGCCCATTTTACAGATGAAAAAACTGATGCTCTGCAAGGTTGAATCATTTGCCTGGGACCCCACAGACGGAACCAGGATTAGCATCCAGGCAAGTGGACTCCACTTCAACCCCAGACCTCTGTGGGCCTCTTCCCTTTGGCTCAGCAGGAAACACTGGACTTGGACCTGGGCTTGCCGCCTGAGACATTCATGTGCCTCCCATCCCTGACCCATGATGGCCTCCTGCCAACATGAGCCGTTCCCTAAAAGCTTTCACATTGCTGGCCCACCTTGAGTCACAGCAAGTCTGGGCTGCACACTGAACGGTGTTCCCCGGGGCCCTGGTCCCTTCTCCAAGCTCACATACCTTCAGACCCGCTCACTCCCTGCTTACCTCCTTCGTGGAGCCTCTCCAGGAAAGGCCTCTCCCTTACCTTCACGCATGACCTCTTTCTGACAATGGACTTCTCCTCAGCGCCAAGAGCACCAGGCACTTTGAGGTTTGTGTGGAGAACACCAAATAGATAGAACCCAGGGCTCTGCCTCCCAGAGGCAAAGCAGCACCTGTCCGGTGAGGGGAAATCCCAGGTGTGCACAGGGTCAGACCCTCGCTCTGCCTGACCAGCTGCGTGACCTTGGATTGGCAACCCCACTTCTCTGAGCCTTGATAGCGGCACAATTCCAAAGGTTCTCCCCGATTCCTCCACTCCCCAGGCCACCACCAATCTCTGGCCCCAGGGACATCAGCGGCCTTCTCCCTGCAGGTCTCTGTGCTTCCACGCCTGACCCTGATAGTCTCGTCTGCTCCCCACACCCAGAGACGGTCTTTCTGAAACTTAATCAGGCTGTGTCGCTCCCTAGCTTCAGACTTTTCAGGGGCCTCCCTGCTTTGGGGAATAAAACCCAAACCCCTTAGTCCGGGAACTCCCTGGCGGTCCAGTGGTTAGGACTCTGCACTTTCACTGCCGAGGGCTCGGGTTCAATCCCTGGTCAGGGAACTAGGATCCTGCGAGCTGCACGGCGGCCAAAAAAACAAAAAACAAAAACAAACCTCTTAATCCAGCCTACAGAGTCCTGTGTGATCTGGCCTCTGCTGACAGCTCTCCTCTCTTCCCCCCACCACTCTCCCCTTCGCCTACCCTGCTCTAAGCCTCGCCGCCTCCTCAAACCAAGTTCTTTCCTACCCCAGGCCCTTTGCATGTGCCGGTCCCTCTGCCTCGAATGCTCCCTGCCTGATTAAATCCTACTCATCTTTCAAGGCTCAGCTTAAATGTCTTTCCCTCTCTGTGTTGGCTCCCTATTCTTGTCTCTCCTTTAGGGGACTTGATCGCAATTTCTGATTTTGCATTTAATCGATATTTACACTTAAAGATCTGCATCCCCTCTTAGCTTGTCGGCTCCGTGGACATCAGCTGTGCCAGTTTTGTTCACTTCTTTATCTCCAGTGCCCAGTACAGAGCCCGGCACACAGCAAGTGCTCAGACAAATGGATGGGGACAAGGACCCGAGGCAGAGGACTTGAGTCTTCTGAGCCTCAGTTTCCATTTCTGTCAAATCAAGATAATAATGCCTCAGGACTTCCCTGGTGGCGCAGTAGATAAGACTCTGCGCTCCCAGTGCAGGGGGCCTGGGTTCGATCCCTGGTCAGGGACCTAGATCCCACGTGCATGCTGCAACTAAGAGTTCGCATGCCACAACTAAGGAGCCCATGTGCCACAACTAAGGAGCCCGCCTGCTGCAACTAACACCCAGTGCAACCAAATAAGTAAATAAATAAATATTAAAGAAAAAAAAGATAATAATGCCTTCCTTACAGGTAGTGGTGAGGATCCCAAGAGACGATGAATATTGACTGTGCTTTGGGGAAAATGCTCTTCAAATATAAAAGCTCGCAAGAGCTGGAACCTCGAGGATGGGCCAGAATCAGAGAAGAACAAGAGAGGAGGGCATGGCCATTTGTCAAGTAACTTTATCTGCCAGACATTTTACATCTCCTTGTTCACTGTCTCCTATGAGATGGTGGCACTGACCCAGAGGAGGAAATCAAAGTTCAGAGAGGAGAAACCTTCCCACAGTGTCACAGCAAGTCTGTGGCAGAGCTGGGATTTGAACCCCTCACAGCGAGGCAGTCACGTTTCCCATGCACCTCCAACAAAACTTGACCCCTTGCAGTGTTTTTTTTTTTTTTTTCATGCCGAGTGGCATGCGGGATCTTAGTTCCCCAACTAGGGATCGAACCCGTGCCCCCGTAGTGGAAGCGCGGAGTCCTAACCACTGGACCAACAGGGAAGTTCTCTCAGTGGGTTCTTGACAAACATTTGTGGGCTGGACCAATGAAGAGGGCCTGAATGGCAGTCCTGGCTCTGCCAGTCACTGGCTGGTGATCTTGGGTGAGCCACTTCCCTTCCCCGAGCCTCAGTGTCCCCATCTGCAAAATGGGAATAATGATCATGCCTACCACCTAGGGTGGCCAGGGGATTTGGCAAGAGCCCAAAGGTCCAGTGCTTAGCATGCAGTGAGCGGTCCATGAGCAGCTGTTACCTTGTTAATCTTCCATGTGAGGGAACAGCATGAGCAAAGGTTTGGGGCAGATCAGGGAGAAGATGAGAAGCCGGTGGAGAGAGAGTCATCAGAAAGGACCTCTCAAAGGAGGGGCATCTGGAACCAGACAGAAAGGGACTCCCAAGTCTGCGCCTGGCTGTTGAGGAGGGAAGAGGGAAGCTGTGGAGGGGTCTCCTGATCTCCTTCCCCTCTCGACTCTACCAGACCCCTTACTTCCTTCCAGGTTTCCTAGGCCTTGGCCAGAATCCCTTACACCTCAGTCACCTGCTAACCTCGTCTCCATCCCAGGGCCCAGGCCAGCTCCAGCTCAGCGGGGCCCGGCCTTCCCTACACAGCCCGCAGGGACCCTTCTCTCTTCTGTTAGTTGGAAAACTATAATCTGAAGATAATACCAAATAATTCATAAAGGTGAAAAGTGAGAACTGTTTTAGGCGTAAGCAAGCACGTGACATGTGAGTAGGTACATGTGTACATATATCACCTTTTAAACCAAACTGCCTCTTCCTATGGGCCAGAGGGATCCAACACCGAGCTCTTTACCCCCCTTGGCAGAGGGGTCGCTGCGAGGCCCGAGGGGTGGGGGGATGCGGGTGCAGCGCGAATGCAGGGATTCATTGACGGGTGGGTCACTGAGTCCTCGGTGAAGGGTGGCGGCTTGGCAAGGAGACCTGGGGTCATCTCAGAACCCTCCTCCTCCGCAGTGTCCCCCAACTTCCCATGGATTCAACCCACAGGTGTCTGACTCCCTCTGCTCTTTCCCCTGCCACCCGCTCTGCACCCCTGTCCCCAGCTCTGCCCCATCTCCCGGCCTTCTCCCTCCCTCTCTCTCTCTCTCTCTCTGTCTCCTCTCCAGCCTGTATATTGCCCGGGTCCTTCCTCACTTCTTCACTGGTTCCACACGTATCTCCTGAACCCCATCCATGTGGCAGACACTGAGCTGGGGACAAGTGAAGCAGCCCCTGCCTTCCAGAGCTGACAGTGGAGGTGGCCCTGGGGTCTTGAGTCCATGCCCTGCGCTGCTCCCTAAAGCACCACTCTGGTGGGGCCACTCCCCTACCCAGACAGAGAGGGAAAAGCTTGGCATCCTAGGCTCTCTCCAGCTTCACCTTCCCCAGCCGCCAGGAGAAGGGGAGAGGGTAGGCTTGCAGCCTTGAGATGCCTTCGTAGGGGCACCCGGGTGGAGGGGTGACCACGCTCCCCGGTGGAAGGATCCTGTCTCCCACTCCCTCCCCAGAGAACTCTGGGCCTTCAAGGCACAGGTTTTCCACAGAAGGGGCCAAAAATGCCCTCTGAGCAGCGCACTTTTCAGGGGCAAACCGAGGTTCAGAGCAGGCACGTGACTGGAGCAGAGCCACAAAGCAAGTCTGCGGCAGACAGACAGGACCCAGCCCCAGTTCTCCAGTTGCACCTCTGCAGGTGTAGACCCGGCCGCGCTCCTCCTGACACTGGCGCTCCCAAGAGAAAGAGAGAAGAGTCGCTGAGCTCTGTTCTCTGTGTCTTCTGCTGCCCCTCCCAGGACCTGGGCCTCTGTTTATTTCCCCAGCTGTGGGAGGGGACGTAACCCAAGAGAGACTGAAATGAGAGGGGCACGTGGGGGAACAGTCAGGACAAGAAAGTTCAAGGGAAAAGCATGCAGCCGAGTAGAGAAAGAGGGGTGCAGGGGAGGAATGACCAGGACTGTGCAGGTAGAACAGAGACGGATGTGGAGATGCTTAAATCCCTGGAGGGAGAGGCAGCAATACAGGAGAGTCACACAGGGAGAGACAGAGACAGAAAGATGCAAAGAAAGAGAAACAGAGATGGGTAAAGTGGAAAGAGAGACAAAGAGAAAAAGAGAGAACAGAAAGTGGGAGGAGGAAGGGCAGGCGGGGTGGGGCCGCCAGGACCTTCTGTAAATTGCTTCCCTGACACCCTCTCATCTGGCCCTCACACCCGCACTCCTGCGGGGTGTGTGGCGCGGTCCCCAGACCTGAAGGGGCTGAGGCGGGTATGTGGGAGGGGTGTCCAGCCCCAGCCTATCTCTTTCCCCGGCCCCCAGCTGCCTCCCCGAGGCAGGGGCCCAAGTTCCGTGTGCAAGGGGTGGGGCAGACCCTGGAGGACCACGACGGGGCGCCCCGGGTCCTCCCCCACCTGTTCTCGCCCCCTGCCTTCTGCCCCCCTGCCTTCTGCCCACACCTCCCTCAACCTGTGGTCGTCCTCTCCCTGCCTGCCCACCCTGATACCCTGCTGTCCATCCCTGCGCCCCCCAGACCACTCATCCAGAGACCACCTCTCTGCTCCCGAGGGTTTGGGGTTAGGGAAGGGTGCCCAGCAGCCTAGCTAGGGAGGGGGCTTGGTGGATTATCGAGGATGTACAGGACTGCGGCTGACGTGGGCCAGGAGGAAGAGGAGGGGGTCGTGGTGATGGACGATGCTGATTCTGTGGTGGGGGGGGGGCCGGCAGGAGAGGGGGTGGAGGAGGGCTGGGGGAGGGGTGATGAAGACACGGGTTGAGGGGGGGAGCAGGACCAGGCTCACATTTGGCATTCAGGGCAGCTGACAATAAAAATGCTTTATTGCCAAGAAACTGGATCGATCGGGGCTGGAGGGGGCCGGCAGGGGGGACGCGGAGGGCTCAGCGCAGAGGCCGGCGGCCAGGCCTCCGCAGCGACCAGGGCCCGAGCCGCCCTCCCCCCTGCGCCCCCCTCCTTGCCTCCTGCCCTTTCTCTCTCCTGCAGACACCGCTTAGTTCTTATTATATTTTTTCTTATATATTTTTTCCCCCAGCTTCTCCTGCTCCTGTTATTTTTTTTTTTTTTTCTTTTAATTTTTTAAAAAACTCGCTGCACTCCCAACGCCGCAGGCCGGGTGTGGGTAGGGTGGAGGCCTCTGCCGAGGCCGGGCCCCTACCCATAGGGCGTCCAGAGCTGCTGGCTCCGGGCTAAGCCCCACTTTGCTTCCACATCCCGCCCCCCCGCCCCCGTCCAATCAGGCTCCCCCCAAGATATGGGTGCCTATCTTCCCCTGCCCCTCATCCTAAGGGCCTTCGCCCACCCATGAAATGACACCCCCCCTCTGGTGGGCTCAGGGCCCTGGCTAGGCCTTCCTCCCCTCCCCCCTACCTGGCCCCCGCGCACTCCCAGAGCCATTTGGCTGATGGTCAGAACTGTCCGTCAAGGGGGCTCTGAGCCCCTGGGGACCCAGATGGGAGGAGGGAAGGGGAGAGGTCGAGGGTCAGGCCACGTCCCCTCAGCTCAGCTCTTTCCCCTCCCCCTTCCTAACAAAGGGAGCAGCGGCCTGACACTGGGGGGTGGGGGGCGGCCTGGTACTGGGGGAAGCAGGGAGGAAAGAGGTTGTGGGGCTGGCCGTGGGCAGGAGGCGGGGCTGGGGCCTGCCTGCCCCTCCTCTGCCCTCCCCCTCGGGTCAAGGCTAAGGTGATTCCTCAACCTCTCTCGGAGGCTGGGCTGGGAGGGGAGGAGGATCTGGACAGACAAAGAGCCCGAGCCCTGGGGAGTTGGATGCTGGGGGGGACGCACCTGGGACCCAGGCAGTCCTGGCAGAGGGAGGGGCAGCAGACACCCCTCTGGCCTTGGTCTCACCCTCCGGATGGCCCTGCCTCCCCTCCGTACCAATCCCCGTGGATCCCAGAGCCATACGGAACCTCAGAGCTTGGGGAGGGTTGGAGCTTGGGGGTGGGGGGAAACTGAGGCCCAGAGAGGAGACAGAGGCAGGGCTGGATCCAGGGTGGAGGCACAGCCCCAGGGTTCTCAGCACTGTCCCGGAGCCTCGCCTTCGTTTCCCCTTCCTGCCTAGGGAGACACCCCTCCCTTCCTGCCCAGTCAGGGGAGCCCGAGATGGCTGCGGTGGGGTGGGGGGTAGGCAGGCGGTAGAATGTTCTTCAGAGAGGGCAGAGGAGGCTGAGGAGAGGGAGAGGCTGCCTTCTCCTTTCTCAGGCCGCTGGGGTGGGCGGATCAGGAGAAAGAAATTCTAAATGTGGTCTGTCTCTAGCACTGGCCTGGTGCAGTTTCGAGGTAGAACGTCAAGTCAAAAAGGGCAGAAAAACCCAACGTGGACAGAGCCCTCCAGCGCTAGCGATGGCTTTGGAAGAGGGCGTTCAGAGAGGTTCTCTGGCTTGCCCAAGGTCACACAGCAAAGAAGGGAGATGTGCACTCCCGTCTGTCCTTGACCTAACCGGACACTGCCTCTGGGCCTCCCACCTGCCCAGCCCGACTGAGGGCCAAGGGGAGCTGAGGCAGTGAACAGCTGGGAGCCCCCCACTCCCCGTGCCCACGGGAGAGATGAAGAGCCTCTAGAGAGAGAAAGAAACGTGCACATCTTCTGTACTTAAATTCTTCTGCCAAGGTGGCTCTCAGGGAGAGGGCCACAGCCAAGAGGAAGAGGAGGAGGATACAACGGGCCTCTTCTGGGGGGGGTGGGCCGGCTGGAACAGGCCCCCGTAGCCTGCCAAGGGGGCCCCAGATGGGCCAAGGACTATAGGGGGTCCCACTGCCCTCCCCCAAACCTCCCCTCCCTTCTCTCCCTCTCTTTCTGGGCTGGCTATCGACCGGGTCTGTGACATGGTAGATCAATACGGCAGGGATATAAAGCCGGCTGGCTGCCTGCCTGCCTCTGCCTCTCTCTCTCTCTCCCCCGCTTGCCTTGCTTCCCTTTCCTGGAGCCGCACCCAGGCCCCACCCCCCCACCCCCGTGTACCCCTTACCCACGCCTCTGAGGGGCCAGGGCCCCCCAGCACCACCCCCCTACAGCAGGAGAGCTTAGGGAGGCTGAGAGGTTGAACAGCCAGGAGAGGGGGTGAGTATGAGAGTGGGGAGGGAAGCAGATGGGGACGGGGGTCACGCTGGCAGGTAAAAGGGCTGGGAGAAACTGAGGGACAGATGCCCTGGGAGGAAGCAGGCATCCCCTCAGTTGGAAGCAGCTCAGGGATATGGGGCCCTTTGAAGGTATGAGAGGGATGGACCTCTGGGAGGTGGGCAGGGGGTACCTGGGGGCTGGGGAGACATTGTCCTGAGCCCATGGGGTTGGGGGAAGGCCTGGGGGGTGCTGGATTAAGCTTGGGTGAGTGGATGCCAAGAAGAGTGGGGCAACCCCCAGGCAGCCTGTTGCCCACCCACAGAGCCCTGGCTTCCCCCTCCTTCGGTCTCTGTGGGCAGCTCCACGTTGGCCTCGCCCCAGGGCCTGGACTGCACTGTGTGTGTGTGTGTGTGTGTGTGTGTGTGTGTGTGTGTGTGTGTGTGTGTGGGCGGGGAGGGCTTGTGAGGCATCGGACAGGAGATTCCAGGGGAGGGCTGTGGTGTCTGAGTTGCCATATGTGTAGGGTGTGTGTGTGTCCCCGGTGTGCCTGGGTGGCCGTGTCTTTGAGTCCTTCAGCTCTGCGTGGGACTCCGGGACTGTGCGTCCCCGAGTGTCTCAGCTACTGAGTCACCTCTGTGTGACCAGGAGCCTGTGGGTGTGTCCCAGGGGACTCGGGGGCTCTGTGTGTGTGTGTCCTTCCATGAGTGTCTCCTGTAGCTGGGTGTCCCCAAATGTCTAAATGTGTGTGTGCGGATCTGCCTGTCCCTCGAGGAGGTGTGGGTGTGTCCCTGGGAGCATCTCAGTGACCCCCAGTGCCCAGGCAGTGTGGCGGCTGCGTGTTCCTGTGTTCCAGGAAATCTGTTGTGTGTGTGCTCGAGCCCCCATCCACGTGTACTGAGCATGGATGGTTCTGTGAGTGTCTGGGAACCATGACACAAGTCCCCATGTGTCCCTGTGTATGGATGCTGTGCCTGTGTCGGTGGGTGGCTGTAGGTGTGTTTGTCTCTGGTGTATTGGAGGCTCTTTCTTTTCGAGAGTGTCAGAGATCCCGTGTGCGCTCCACGCATCCGTGTGACTTCAGGCGTCCCTGTGTGCCGATGCCCGAGTGTGTTTCCATGAGTGGGTCGGAGGCTCTGGCTGTGTCCCCGTGTGTGTCATGGTGACTTGGTGCATATGATGGTGTTTCGGGGCTGGGGGGTGTATCTGAATGGGAGAGGGTTCAAGGCCGAGACTGCCACTGCGATGCTGGCTAGCCCGTTTTGTCACTACATCGTCTCCAAATCCGAACGTGAGGGCCTGTCTGCCTTCCTTCCTTCCCTGCCAGAGGCCCCAGACCCCTGCCAGGCTGGGCCCAGGGCCCCCTTCCCCAACCACCTTGGGCGGCCGGACCTCTGCTCCTCAGCACCCCCTGCTCTGGAGGAGGCCACCTCAACTCCACCAAGCGACCTCCGTCCCTCCCAACCCCCCCAGCACCACCGGCTCCCCCCACCCTCCCCCCACCACAAGTCCAGTCCAACCCAGACAAAAGCAATTACTCCTGAGGTAGGATGTGAGTGTGGGTGTTAGAAACAGAAAAAAAAAAAGGGGGGGAAGGGAGGGGGGAGCGAGAGACACACACACACACACACAGGCAGGGATGGACAGCCAGAGACCCGCAGAGACAAGGGACAAGAGAGACACACAGAGAGTGTGAGAGAACAGACGGGGAGAGACAGAAGATGAAAGAGACTAGAAGAGACATAGACACAGACACAGGAGGCAAAGGCAGAGAAAAAGAGCAGAGGAAGGGCAAACGGGAGGACCCGATGGAGAGACACACAGAAACAGAGACTGGAGAGAGAGAAACAGAGAGCGCCAGAACACAGCAGAACCGAAAACCCAGGGCTGGAGCTGCACGGAGAAGAGGTGCAGATAAAGAGAGGACGGGGCCAGAGACAGGGAGAGCTAGAAAACAGAGGGGGGGAGAGAGAGAGAGAGAGAGAGAGAGAATGGGAGCAATACACAGAGGAACAGAAAGACAGTGAGAGAACGAGATGAGGTTGAGAGACAGAGAGATAAAAGACAGAGAGGGACAGGCAGAGGAGACAGAGAAAGTGAGACAGCTGGTGAGAGGGGCCCAGAGAGACGGGCAGCTAGAGGTGGAGGGAAGTTGATAATGCAGGAGAGACAGACAGCAAAGCTGGAGCGGGGCTGAAGGGAGACCAAGTCCAGAGTGACCTCGAGCGCACCTTCTCTCTCTCTCTCTCTCTTTCTCTCTCTCTCTCTCTCTCACACACACACACACACACACACACACACACACACACACACGGCTTCCCCCCTCCCCCAGGCCAGAAGTCAGGGGTGCCCAAGCGCTCCCCACGGCCCTCTGGGCTCCTGTGAGCCAGAGCAAAACAGAACGGAAAACCCAGGGATGGAACCGCGCAGGAGGGGACAGAGCAGAGTGGGCTCAGGATCGTAAGGGCGGGCGGGAGCAGTACATCCCTCCTGCCCACTCCCTGTCACCGTCTCCCCCCGCCACACGCAGGGACACACACACCAAGGGCCTCGGCCGTTCCTTACACTCTGCCAGGCACAGCAGGCTGGTCGGGGGGTGGGGCCCCCAGAGAGCAGGCATGGAGCGAGTCCCTCCTGGCCCACAGCCTTGCACACCTTCCCCGGCTGCCCTCAGCCCCATCTTTCTTATTGCCCCCTCCCCCAAGCCTGGTGGCCTCAGCAGCACGCTGGCCCTCACGCTCTCACGCTCACACGCTCTGTGCTTTCTTTCTGTCTCTGACTCTGCTTCCCGGCTGACTTTTTTGCTGTCTCCGTTGCTCCTTCCCTCCAGGCATTTCGATGTCGTGGGATGCACTCTGGGTCTCCCCGAGTCTCTCTCTCCCACTCTACTCCTCTCTGACGTATTCCTGGAAACCCCACCCCCCTTTCTCAGATGACCCCTCTGGCCCTCCTGTCCCCTCACGCCCCAAGAGGAGGAGGGCCGATGGCCGTGCAGGGGCCTCAGAAGCTGTCCTGGAGTTGGGGGGTGGGGCACCTCCTTTCTTGCTTTTCCTTCAAGTGCCGTTTTTCCTTCTCTCTTCCTCGCCCCCTCTCCCCACCAGCGGCAGGTCCACATCTCCCCATGGCTCTCTCTGGAGACAGAAAGCTAGACATGGACCCATATACATCCTGCACGCAAGACTGCAAACAGATCCAGGCTCAGAGGAAAAGGAGGCAATCAGGGTGGGAGGAAGAGGCCAGACATGGATGAAGACCAAGACAAGGAAAAAAGAAGAGGGCGATGGAGGTGGAGCGCCAGGGCGAGGAAGAGGAGAAGAGGGAAACCAGAGACCTGCAGAGACCGGCGGGCAACGTGAGCTGGACAATGCCAGGGGTGGGGGTCGGGCGCTCACTGCTGAATATCTAGGGTCAGACTCTGTGACCTGTCCGCTGCCACCAAGTCCTCACCAGTGCCCTCTGTGTGGAATCAGGGTCAAGTGCCTGCCCTCAGCCCCTGGGGCTCCATGCTTGCCGGGACTCGGCCTTCGTTTGCTCTAGGACTGTCTGGGATGCCAGGGACTCATCGGTCCCAGAAGGTGTAAGAGATGCCAGCCACTTTCACCCCCTCCGCATCTGTGACGCCCCACCCCGTGGCTGACAGCCACTCCCAGTCCTGGGTGGGTGGCAGCTGTCTCCACCCACCCAGGGACGGCAAAGGCAACCAAAGGGATCTCTAGCGGCTTCCCGGCACCCCACGGACGACAAACAGCCCCTCCCACCCCAACCCCACACCCAGCGAGGAGCGCCACCGCCTGCCTGCTACAGCAGCACAGCCCGGCCCTCAGCCTCACCCGGCCGTGGCCCATGGACCAACCCCTGGGGCCTGCCCAGCAGCAGCATCCAAGGAGCCGCGCCGCACAGAAGCTCCAGCCTGCCCCCCACCCCAAGGCCACATCTGTAACAGCACACACCCTACTCCTGGGGCCAAAGCCCTCAGCCCGGGCACAACAGAGAGGTGGCTAAATGGGCCTGGGGGATCAGAGCAAATCCCAGGACCCTAGAGGGACCTACTGGCTTCTTGGTTCTTGTCTGCAGAACACCTGCGCTGCCACGCAGGCCTGCACTTCCCAGAGCATCCCAGGGCCACACCTGCACCCTCCAGAGAGGACGTGCCCACCTTGCAGTTCAACGTCTTCTTCCTTATACAGCCCTGGGTGCTGTACAAGTCACCTCACCAGACCTGGCAATGGAAGCCGGGTCTCACCCACCACTAAGCTCCTGCTTCCGAGGTATTCCAGGCCCCCTCGGGGTGTGCGGGCACTCTAGGCAGGCCCCGGCACTCGTGCCGGAGTCACCTCTGGGACCCCAGGGCCTGGTCCACACCGAAGGCCACTGTGTCTTTTTGTGGAAGGATGAAAGGACAGAAGGGAGGGAGACAAGGTGGGAACACAGCCCTGCTCCTGCCTCAGATGGCCATGGGGACTCAGACCAGGCCAGCATCCATGGCCCCCAGGAGTGACCCCCCCCCCCAACCCGAGCCATAACTTCCTCCTTGGCTTCTCCTAACCCTCAGGAGACGCCGTCCCACTCCTCCTCCCAAAGACTCCCTGAGGCCCCCCCAGGCAGGTGAATTACATCCTTCTCTTGGGATCTAGCGGCACAAGGCTCGGCACAAAAGAACCCCCAGGAAATAGTGGCTGAAGGAATAAATGGATAGATGTGGGTTTATGTGCCTATGTGTTCACTTATTTATTTATTCAACAAATACTTTTTTTTTTTTTTTGGCCATGCCATGTGGCATGCGGGATCTTAGCTCCCCAACTGGGATCGAACCCATGACCCCTGCTGTGGAAGCTCGGAGTCCTAACCACTGGCCCGCCAGGGAAGTCCCCATTCAACAAATACTTAATTGAGCATTTACACTGTGCCAGGGACTGGGTGTTGATGTGTTGGACAAATAGAGACGTCTCTCCCTGCCTCAGCCATGAAGCTTAGGGCAGGGAAACACTACCCGGAGAATATACGATCAGATACCGTGACAATGGGCAAGAGGGAAGAACAGGGTAGGGGGGCCGGCCAGTCCAGGCCAGGGTGTGGTCGGGGAGCCCTAGATGGAGATCTGAGAGAGGTGGAAGGGTGAGCCCAACCAAGAGTGGAGAGAAGGCCCTGGCAGGGGTGGGAAGAAAGCCAGAGGAAGGGCCAGAGGGAGTGAAGGAGGGGGAGCCGCGTGGGCACCAGAGGCAGACCAGCACCTCCAGGGCTGGAGGGGGTCTCGCTCACCCTGGGCTCCACGCTCCAGCTCCCTCCAGGGCATTGAGGAGGCCTCTGGACACGTTTGGGGAACCGCTCACCTTCCAAGTATGGTTATAAAGCAAAGACAATGGGGGGTGGGGGCAATGTTCGTTGTAATTGTTTTGCAACAAAATTAAATACCTAAAAGGGTGTGGCTCCCTTCAAACATGTGTCCCTGGGAGGCTGAACTTTTCCTGGAACCACTCAGATGTTTTGGCAACAGCTTTCAAGGCCAGTATAGTTTACGGACTCCATCAACAAAACATCTCTATTGGGTAATTGTCTCTAGTTTCTATCAAAACACCAACAAGTAGCCCCAGTATGATCCGTGATTAATATTAGCACTGCTAAATTTATCAGAGTTGGCTCCAAATAAGACTTCAGGTGTTCCCTTCTCCACCCCACCCCACAAATCAAAATCATTCCCAAAGCACAAAGATTGGCCACACGGAGGAGATTCCAAACCTGGAGTGGATTTTGGTGAAATGGAAGAATGAGAGCTTGAAGTTCAGACAGACCTGAGTCCAAATTCTGACTCTATCATTAAGGTTACCATGGTAACCTTAGGTAACCTTAGGCCAGCTGCGCCTTCCTTCTCTGTGGCTCAGTTTCCTTCTCTTGCAACAGTGACTCAACAGCTACTTCACAGGGTGGGAGGGAGTGCCCAGAACAGGCCCTGGCATAGAGGAGGCCCCTAATAAACATCAGTTTCCTTATTAGGATATAACAGCTCTCTGGCACGTGTTACCCAATCTGTCGTGCGTATGTCCGTGAAACTTTGGATACTTAACAAACATCTATCTGAACACAAAGAACTAAAATCACAGCCCTGACTGCAACCTCCATCAACTCTGACACATAATTCTTTTTAAACACCTCTGTTACTTTAGCCCAACTTTCAGGCATTTCTCAAAGGCCAGCCTCTAGCCCCCAAATGAATTCTGCAGCCTGGAAGCTCCTTGACCTTCTTTTCAACGTCAAGAGCATCGGCGGACATGATGGTTCCTGGGAAAGCTACACTTCTGGTTCCCTGGAGAAAGCACACGTCGTGTAGTTCAGACTCCTACGTTCCTTACCGGCTAGAATAGGGCCCATGGATGAGCTTCGGGGGGGGTCTGTGAACATCCTGAGGTTGGAGCACAATTGGGTAGACATAGGGATGCGTTTTCTTGGGAGAAAGTCTACACTAAATATTGTAAAACTGGAAATCCATGGGCCAAAGTTTGCCTGAAACATGTGGTTTGGACCACAAGGGGATTTTTGAAATTTGGGGTTAGTTGCCAATATTGAAAAGTGGAGCGATTTCACATGAAAGTCTGGACTTCTGGCTTCTCTTGAAAAATCGGAAAATCTGGCAAGTGGCAGGTACGTCTCTGCTTGGGGACGGTCAGTGGAGCTGAAGAGCAGCTCCCCCAGCCCTGCCAATGCATTTTTCAGTCCACCACGGTCCCTACCACACCAGATCGCAAACCCTAGGCTACAGCTTTCATCTGCTTCTTAAAGTAAGGCTGCGACCCCCCCCCCCCGCCCACCCCCAGAGCAACGAGGCTATGAGGGCATGCAGAGGCCTCCCTGGGGTCCTGAGGCCTGGGGGTTAAACTGTTCTGGTTGGGGCAGCACGAGTCAGGGTCCCACCCCAGAGGCCCTGTCCGTAACCCTCCCCAGATGCTCACAGCCAGGGCCTCACCAAGCTGAGTGGAGCAAACCCCAGAGCAGATGCCCAGAGCCTCTGCTTCCTGCAGAGCTGAGCGGCTAGAGGACTCCTGCTTCTGTCTGGGAGTCTCAGTGGGCTCCAAGGAGGGGCCTCACAAATCCTCACTTGTTCAGGGGAGCTTCCAGCTGCATTTCAGGCTCCTGATTCCTGAGGCTACATGCTTTCACAGAGTAACTTCTTTCATCCTCACATCCTGTGCGTGTGTGTGTGTGCAGGGGTGCTGTTATTACCCTCCTTTGACAGATGGGGAAACTGAGGATCTCACAGCTGGCAGCGGGCAGAGCTGGGGCTGTCTGGCTCCCGAGCTGGAACCTGAAGAGCCTCACTAGGCTTCCATCCTCAGGACAGCGAGTAAAGTGGGTTCGGTTATTATGCCCTTTTATAGACGAGGAAATGGAGGCTCCGACCGTCCCAAGTCACTCGCAGTTAGGAAGGGACAGAAAAGAGATTCTGACGCGGGAGGACCTGACCCCAAGCTGTGATCTGAGCCACCAAGTTACCCCCATCTCTCTCCTGCTGAGCCTACCTACCACTCATTGGCAGAAAGCCCCACGGTCACCAACGTCCAGAACCACGGGTTTGGCCAGAAAGCCGCAGGACACACAGAGGATGAAAACACAAGATCAGTCAGAGTAACCTCGCAGAGGACAGAGGCAGAACGGGGAAGGGCAGCATCCCCGGGGTGGGGCCGGGGATGAGGATGGGAAAGCAGGGGCTTCCGAGAGGAGACAGGGGCCGGAGCACAGCAATAAGCAAAGCTCTGGGACCGTGGCCCTTACCTCTTGGGCAGAAGCAGCGAAGCTAATACATTCAAGCCACCAACCCGGTCCAGCAGAGAACCTGCAGAGAGAGGAGACAAGGGAGTGAGCATCCTGGGGAAATCGTGAAACGTCTCCCCCTCGGGCAGAATGAGGCCCTCCTGGGGCCAAGGGACCCTGCTCCTGTCGCACCATGAGGATCCACAAGTTGGTGAATGGAAACTCAGGTCCCGACAGCCACTGGTTACCTTCATTTCTGGGCTCTAAGCCTCAGTTGTCCCCATCTTATGAATGGGGATAACTGATGCCTTCTCTTGTTGAACATCTGTTTTTCCCAGCAGACTGGAAGCTCCTTAAAGGGCAGGGACTGTGTCTTACACCTTTAGCCTTTGACAGAGGGCCTGGCAAACGTGGGATGCTCGTTAAGTACATGATGGATGATTGAGTGAATGGATGGATGGATGGAGGGATTAATTAACTGACAAACTATGTATCTCAAAGGACTGCAGGGAGGGTCAAATGAGAAAGAAATGTGAAAGGGTTATTCATTATTAGGTGCCTGTGTGCTGTGGGGAGATGAACACAAAAGTCACGATGATGTTTCTAACTGGTATATTTGTTCACTCATTTATTCATTTGGTTAATCAGCAAATACTGAGGCTCATCTGAGCTGGGCTCCGGACCAAGTGTGGGAGGTATGGAGATGGATTAGACAAGGTCTCTGCCCTGTCTACCGGGAGCTCGAAGGCAAGCTGGGGAGACTGAATAAAGAACTGATGCCCACACACTGGGGTAAGCAGAGGATGCAGTGGGAATCCCAGGGGAGGTCAGGGAAGACCCAGGGAGGATGCAACCCCCGAGCCAAGCCTGGCGGACGAATCCACTTTAGTCAGGTGGAGGGGCCGCGTGGGAGGAAAGAGATTGTCAGGCCTTTGGTCACGCAGGGCTCAGCGAGAGACGTGGGAAAGATGAGGCTGCAGAGATGGCAGGGGCTGCACCCAGCAGGGCCTGGTCCAAGCAGCTGGCGGGGAGGGAGATGATGCAGTTTGTCTTCAGAAAAGTCCCACTGCATGCTATCTAGAAGATGGAGAGGACGGAGAGGTCTACAGGAAATGGGGAGACCCTCTCCAAAGAGTGTTTGCTGAGCCTCTCTGCAGCCCTGCAGGAAGGCAGAGTGACGGCTGGTGTCATCCCCACTTTACAGCTGCAGCAGGCGAGGCTATGAGGAGACTGACTTCCCCAGAATCCTGTACAGCTCGGTGAGGGGCGGAGCTGGTTAGAAAGCTCAGGCCTGCGTGCCTCCTACTGAAACCCTGTCTGCCTTCTGGGAACGTGGTCTTCTTGGAAAAGCTGCTTGAACCCACACAAAGACCACCCTTGTTGTGGGCACTCAGAGAAGGAGCAGGGACTGGAGGATAGGGAGAGACTTCCCAGAGGAGACAGGGTTTCAAAGAGACCTTCCCGCCAGGCGGATCCTGATGAGTGGGCGGTGGGCAACGTCAGAAGCAGTGGCTCAGAGAGGGAGAGCCCTGTGGGTGGGGTCACACAGCCAGGAAGCTCACACCTGCCTGACATCTGTGTGTCCCTGTGGGTGCACTCTCCAGAGGGGAGACCTCAGGGGGATGCGCAGGATGGCCATGGACCTTAACGTTTGGCAGGCTACTTTTCTATCTCATGGCAAATGTCCTGGCACAGATGGGGAAACTGAGGCCCAGGACCAGCCAAGGACACAAGGAATTGGTGGAGGCGGGACTGGAGTTCAGGAGGAAAAAAGAGAAAGAGAAGAAGATGAACTGAGACGGTGGGGAGAGTGATGATAGATAGACATAGATAGATAGATAGATAGATAGATAGATAGATAGATAGATAGATAGGAAGAAAGGAAAGAGAAGAGAGATGGGGTGACACAGACAGACAGAGCAGGAATGGAGGGAGCCCAAGCAGAGAGACCAGAGAGAAGCCCAAATGGGAAAGTAAAGAAGGGGTGTAAAAGTAACAGGGGGTCCGCCCAACTCCTCCCCCCTCCCCCCCTCCCTCTCTCTACCTGGGCCTCCATCTTCAGGGGTCAAGGGGACCCGGACCCCTGGTCCCTGTGGGGAGGGAGGAGCTGGGGTTTCTTCCCCACTCAAAGGCTGCCCACCACCCGCACCCCCGCCCCCGGAGCTAATCAGCGGCTGTCATCTCCACGGTGAGGTCTTGGTTAAGGAGATTTAGGGCTGGGATCAATAGGAAATTTAAAAATCGATGCAGCGCGCAGGGCAAAATCGATGGCGTTTAATCGCCTTGCCGATTCCCAGTCAAAACAATTAGCCGCGCTGAGTGTTGAACACGGTGGCGACACGGCATTAACCGTCAATATTGGTGTAAGTGATGGCGGGGCGGGCAGGGGAATCCCCAGGCCTCTTAGGGGCCCGGAGTCAGGCAGTGCCTTCAGGCTGGGGTCCTCCCTGGAGGCGGCGCCCCCCTCCTGCCCTGGTCTCTGCCCTCTGCCCTCTGCCACCCTCATCTGCGATGCCCACAGGCAGGACCACCCCTGGCCCGTCTGCCTCCAATTCTCCTCCTCGTGCCATCTCCCAGGTCCCCGAACCCCCATATTCCCCTGACAAATCCCTCTCCCAAGTAGCTAACATCTCCCCACGGGAGAGGCAAGCCCTGTGGGAGCTGGGAGCCGTATTCCCAGCAGGACCTTGAGACTGGAAGATGGGAATGGGAGCTACTTAGAAGGTGCCTTCTCCCCATTTCACAGATGGGAACTCTGGGGAACAGAGGGAAAAAGCAGGTGGCCCATGGTGACCTGGCACGGGAAGCAGGACCGGAACCCTGACTTCTCTGACTCCGGAGTCTCTGGTCCTCGCAGCCGCGCCACAGAGGAGGGGAAGATTCCAATGTTTCCTGGGGAAGGAGAGAAGGTCCTGGCCCCTCAGCTCTCCTTGAAGCCACTAGAACTGCTTCTGGAGGGTAGGCTGGAGTCTGGCTCCACTGGGGGTCCCTACACCACCCAGTACAGGGTATGGCCCTGAGCTGGAGCTTGGGACAGGCCTGAGGATGACAGTGCCCATCGGCCCCCCACACACACTGCCCACACAGACTTTCACGGAGGAGCAGACAGACAGAGCAACCGTCTCCCACAAACACACCAGCTCAGCTAAATTCAGCAGAGTAGCTCGTAGTGAGAGCAGCCGGGGTTTCCTGGGTGCTAGCTGCGTGCCAGGTGTGGTTCGTTGCTCTGCGGGTGTGATCTTGAAGAATCCTCACAACCCTTTGGTGAGTATCATTCTCACGATACAGATGAGGAAATGGAGGCTCAGAGAGGTGAAGTCACTTGCCCAAGGTCACACAGCCAAGAGGGGGCAGCTCAGTCTGACCGGACTCTGAGGGGAACAGGACACAGAGCGAACAAGATCTAATGACTGCAAGCAAGAGAGTGGATGCAAGGAGGGGGTGCAGGAACCCAGCGCCTAGGCAGAGGTCCAGGAGGGGCCCACAGAGGCCCCTGAGGCAGGGGTGGGGCAAGCAAGGGGCGGAGCAAAACTGGAGACAGCCCTCGAAGCTCCTGACCTGGCAGGACGAGGACGGGAGATGGTGAGGCCGAGGCTGGCTCTCACCTTCTCTGAACTTGCCGGAGGGCTCCGAAGAGCCCCGAAGGGTTCTGGGGTGCTGCGTGGGGAGGGTGGAGGCTTCCCCAGCCACCTGCTCCCTGGCGCGGAGGCAGGGCGCATGTGCAGGCAGGGGAGGAGGTCCGTGAGATGAGCCAGGGATTGATCTGACAAGGTCCTAATCAAATGGTCAATATCACTGACCTGACCACTTAACCTATTGATAAGCTGGCAAAGATGGAGCAGGCGGAGAGGGCTCAGGAAGGACGGCAGCGAGAGGGCTGGGGGGCAGCCCGATGGGCAGTGCTCAGGCCCACGGTGTGCCTGGGTCTGGGGGCCTGGGAGAGGGTGGGCGGTTTCCTCCTCAAGTGCCCCCACCCATCTCCCCTCTGATAGGTCATGTGTCTTCTTCTTCTTCCTCTCTTTTTTTTTTTTTGGCCGTGCGCACAGCACGTGGGATCTTAGTTCCCTGACCAGGGATCAAACCCGCGTCCCCTGCATTGAGACTGGACCACCAGGGAAACCCCACGGTCATGTGTCTTCTGCGTGTGGCTTCTACTCAAGCCTCTCCCTCCGGTCAGGGCCCCTCAGCCCCACCCTGAGTGAGGCTGGGAACCGTCCCCAGCACCCAAGCCATTCCCAGGTCCCCTTGGATCGTGCCTTAGCTTCTCACACATATGAGGGACTTCTCTGTGCCTCAATGTCCTTTTCTGTAAACTGGGGATAATTGCAATAAGAAATGCCAGGAAACAACCTAGATGTCCTGTGACTGGGGACTGGTACAACTCATGATGGTGCGGCAGCCACATAATGGAGGGCTGCGGAGTTGCAGAAAATATGCTTGAAATAAATTCATTGACAAGGAAGCGACATTCCTAATCCATTGTTAGGAAGGAAGAAAAGGCAGGTTATAAACTGGTATGTAGTTTATGGTTCCATTTTTATGAAACGCGCGCACATACACACACACTTTTTTTAATTTTCCTAAAGAAAAAGGTTTAGAGCAGAAATCAGAATTCTTTTTTATTTTTTAATTTTTTTTTTTTTTTTGGCTGCACCGCGCAGCTTGGGAGATCTTAGTTCCCCGACCAGGGATTGAACCCGTGCCCAATCCCTGGGCCCCAGCAGTGAAAGCAGAGTTCTAACCACTGGACCGCCAGGGAAGTCCCAGAAGTCAGAATTCAGAGTTTGGTCCCAGGCATCTAACTTTTAATACATTCTTTGGGTAAACTCGTAGGCATACTCCCATTGGAGGAAAAGCTATCTAGAAAGATAGGCATCAAGAAGTTAATTTTGTTTTTCATTTAACTAGATGATCATGGTGGGATTTTTTATCCCTTTGCATATCTGCATTTTCTACTTTTCCTACAATGAACATGTGTCACATGAGTTGACACCTGTTTGTAATTGCAAAAGGCGGGGCTAATGAGTCCTGCATCAGCAGGACTGTGGCGAGGCGCTCGGCAGACACACGATGAGCAGTGTTTCTCCGACCCCTTTCCCTTTCCCTTTCCCGGACAGGCTTGTCTTATGTTCCCCCTGAGTCCAAGCCCAGCCGAGCCCAGAGCCCCCAAGAATGTGAATGAATCTGAAATCTGCTGAGTGGAGAAGCTCCTCTGGCTTCTCCTCTATTAGAGAGGACAGGGTAGGACCGAGCGGAATTCTGTGCCCTGTCCCCGCTTCAGGAAACTGGCTGAGGGCTTATGGGCAGGAGGGACAGCTGGAGGAGAAGCCGAGGCCCAGAGGGAAGGAAAGGATTTTCCCAGCATCACACAGCTGGTTGTAACAGAGCTGGGACCAAAGCCGCCTCCTGGGTTGTGCCATCCCACTGCCGAGAGGAGAAAAACCTGCAAGATCAAGTGTGCACGCGGGCCAGAGGACTACTGAGAGGGCGTGCGATTCTACGGAGCCGAAGAGCATGGTGGTCAAAAAGCTGTGTGACCCTGGGCAAGTCACTTCATCTCTCTGAGCCTCAGTTTGCTCAAACATAAAACGGGGATAACACCTGCCTCACAGTGGTGGTGTGAGAAGTCAACAAGACCATGCTTACAACCAACTTAGGAGAGGGACTGACACAGAAAGGGGCAAGTGAGTGGTGGAAATGATATTAGGATTATCAGCCCACAAATGATGTATGTGAGTAGGATGTGCAGGGTGCGGAAGGGAATGCAGTGCGGGGGGCAGGAGGGAGGCGTGTCCTGGTGCTCTGTCTTGGGGTGAACAAATGCAATGAAGACACCTGGCTCAATATGTTCCTTTAGGGACTTCCCTGGCGGCCCAGAGGTTAAGACTCCGAGCTTCCACTGCAGGGGATACAGGTTCGATCCTTCATCAGGGAACTAAAGATCCCACATGCCGCGTGGCACAGCCAAAAATATATATTTATATGTTCCTTTGTTCACTTGTTCATTCATTCATCCATTCATTCATCCAATAAGCACTTCCTGAGGCCAATTCTGGGTCAGACCCTGTGTCAAGCCCTGCAATCCACATATGAACAATGGGAGTTCCCGCTGAGTTAGTAAAGAGGAATTGGGGATGGCTGGGCTGCTCTCTCATCTGTGAGAGTTGCTTGCCTCAGTGGCCTCCAAACCACCCTTTGAGGCTTCTGCTGAAAGGGGCCGAGCAGGAGCGCAAGCCCCCACCGCCTGCCCGGTGCGGTACTTCAGGTGGGTGTGCGAGCACGCGTAGGAATAGTAAGGTCTGTGCAGACGGGCTGTGTTCACCTTTGTGATTCACAGCCCCGCACACCAGGCCTGACACTCTGGGGACACGCCGTGCTCGATTTTTTTTTTTTTCCTCTTTTTTTTTTTTTTTTTTTAATGAAAAAAAAAAATGTTCAAAGCGCCTAGCACAATGCCTAACACCTGGCAGGTCCTCAATAAATAGCAGCTATTATTAGCATCATCATCACACACCAGATCACTCTTGATCCCTACAAAAACCTTATTTTGCCGACGAGAAAAATTGAGGTTTAAAAGGAGAGATGTGATTTGCCCACAGCCGTGGCTGGGACTCAAAGCAGGGTGTGTGCGACCCTACAGTCTGGGGTCTGCCTTTTCCTGTCATGGGGTGGGTTGTCAGGGTCAGGGAGTGGGGGAAGGGCAACAGTTGGGGGGTAAGCAGACGTGATGATGGGGGGGGGGCAAGGATGCGTTGGCTGGGGTGAGGGGAGCATTGTCAGGAAGATGGAGTGGAGTGTACAGGCCCAGGATGATGGGCGTAGAGTCTGGCTGCTTCAGCCAGCTGGCTTCCTTCCTCAGGCAGGAGGTGGCCTGACTTGCCGATGCCCCTACCACACTAGTAGGTGCAGGCCCCCTTCTCCCCCAGAAGGTGAGCTCCCTCCACTCCTGTTCAGCACCGCCGACGTCCAGCTCTACTATTATACTGGGCAGCTTGGATGACAAGGGACCCAGCTCCTGTTCATCTGACAAACATCCACTGTGCACCTACTGTGTGCTGAGCATAGTTCTAGGCAGTGGGGATACAGCCGTGAACAAGACAAAGTCCCTGCCCTCACAGTGCTGACTTTCTAGTGGAGGAGGAGATACAATAGATAAGAGAAGAATATATACCTCAGAGCTAAGAAGGAAAATAAAGCAGGTGAAGGGGTAGGTTACAAGATGATGTTACTTTAGACTGAGAGGTCAGGAAAGGCCTGTAGGGGAAGGTGGGCTTTGAGTAGTGTTGGGGGTAAGAGCTTTCCTGGCAAAAGGAACAGCAGGTGCAAAGGCCCTGAAGCAGGAACAAAGTTGATGTGTGTGAAGAAGAGCAAGAAGGCCAGAGTGGCCTGAGCTTCTGGAGGCAGGAGGAAAGGTGTGGAAGTTGAATGGGCAAGCGGGTACCAGTTCATGCAGGGCTTCCAGGCTAAAGAAGATGTTCTAAGTGTGTTGGGGGACTCAATACGGCAGATGAAAGTTGGTCTCACCTTCAAAAACCAAGCTCCATCCTCACTGCTTCCCCATCTACCACTTGGGGCCTTCTGACCCATTCATTCTCTAAGAACAAGCTCCAGATGCCTTCAATAAACCCTTGGAGTCCCAGACAAGGCTCCTTCAGGGTCGACCCTCCCATCCTGGGGACTCCTCTGGGGCAGGGAAGGGACTGGCTCATCTGTACACCTTGGCACCCCGCTAAGGCCTGGCCACAGGAGGCCTCAGAAAACAGCAGAGTGTCAATGGTCACTAAAAAGGACTGTCACCCTTGACCTCCACCTCCCAGCAAATCTCCCTGTGGGAGCAAGTTGTAGCTTGTTCAACTCTGCCTAGCGGCAGAGAGAAGGGGCTGGAGCAGGGGGAAGGCAGCTGTGGCACCGCCCTGGCCAGGCCTTGTCCAGGGTTCCCAGAGTGGATGGGTAGGACCCCTCTCTCTGGGGGTCTCCCTGTCCTCCTCCCGTCCCTCCTCCTCACCAGACTCTGAGATCCCTGACTTAGTACGTGGCTCACATCCTGTCAAGCCCCTCCTCAAAACCCTTCTGTCTACGCGGTGCACCTGAAATAAATCCGAGCCTCACAGCCCTTCCCAGTGATGTCAAGCTTCATTTCTCGCCCCTACCCGAACACACCTGCAAGTCCAGTGATGTGCACATTTGCTCACACCTCCCTGCCTGTGCACCGGGAGCGCCTCTATTTCTTTATTTTTTATTAGTTTTTATTTTTGGCTGCACAGCGAGGCTTGCGGGATCTTAGTTCCCTACCAGGGATCGAACCCACAACCCCTGCAGTGGAATTGCGATGTCCTAACCACTGGACTGCCAGGGAATTCCCGGGAGTGCCTCTATTTGGACAGCCCTCTGCCTCCCCTTTTCCTCTGGACCCTGCCCACAATTCTCCATGTCACCTCCTCAGTGAAGCCCCCTGGACCCTCCCAGGTAGCACAGCCCTGGCACACTCTGTGCACCTCTGTCAGAGCCCAGACATCTGGACCCCAGCCAGGGGGACCCCATTTTCCACCAGAGGAGTTTTCTAAAGGGTCACTGAGGTACAGAGGACTGGGGGTGGGGGCATCTGTGTCCTGCATTATTTATGCCTGTGCGGCCTCAGTAAGTTTTGGGAGGGATGTGTGTGCACATTTAGAATCAGTATGTTGTGTCTAACGCTCAGCTTAAATGTCATGTCCACAGAGGTGTTACACCTGACCCACCCATCTCAACCAAGTTCTCCCACGATCCCTTCCCCCGGCCCCTTGTTCCTTTCCTTCCTAGATGTTATCACCGTTCATAACTAACTACACACTGAGGTCCAATCAGTACCCATCCTGTTGGCTCCAAGCTCTTGGAGAGCAAGGCCCAGGTCTGTCTTGTGAATCACTGTTTCCCAGCTTCTAAGATAGGGCCTGGCTCACGTAGGGCCCAGTTCCTGTGTGATGAAAGAATTCATACCGTGAATGTGTGATGAATGAATTCATTCCGTGAACGTTTTTAGACCTGAGCGTCTACCCATTTTCATTTTGCTCTAAGGGAACAAGTCTAAAGTGGGGGATGTCTGTGTGCTATAACTCAGAACACGTCCCTTCAGGTCACTGTGAGTGGCTTCCCTGTGGGACCTCTGAACGTGGCCTGTGTGCACCCATGGGCATGTGGGCTGAGATGCCGCCATATTTAGTATCTGTGTTTGTACCTTTCCTGCTGAAAAGACTCTCCACGTGAGGAGCACCCTGGGGTTTTAGTATTTGTCTTGCCGTGTGATGTCTCGGTACCTACGAGCACGCATGGATGTCTGGGCTTTCATACCTGTGTGTGAGTGCGTGCTTATCCTTGTTTTTATATCTGGTATGTCCATTTCAACATCTCTGGAGACGTGTGCACAAGCATCTGTGTGGATTTGTAGGCTTTTATATCTACGTGCTTTCTAAAGAGAATCTCTGACCAAGGGTACGGGTACCTGAGTCTCAGGACCCACGGGTGCACAGATCTGTCATGTATTTGAGAATGTGTGTGTGTGTGTGTGTGTGTGTCTATTTTAGAACCACTGCATGTGTCTGCATGTATATCTATTTCAAAATTTCAAAGTCTCTGACTATACTTTGTAGTTTGGAGGGTGTGTGTGCGTGTGTCTCTGTGTGTGTGTATGTGTGTGTGTCAAGAATGACACGGACATGGGTACACCTGTGTGTCTCTCTTCCCCTTTCCAGCCTGGATGAGTACTTCTTCTCTGCCTCTCTCTCACGCACACCCACCCATGCTCATGTGTGCCGCGCGGATGGGGAGGGGGCCAGGGTGTCAGCGAGCTCCTGTGTCACAAGGTTAATTTCTCCGCAGCCAGGCAGGCTGGGCCCTGAGGGGAGTGGTGGGGAGGGGCTGGTCCCCACAGCCCCTCTGATAAATATGTATTTGGGGCTGCTGTGCTCAAAGGTCACACGGGGAGAAGGAGGAGGAGGGGTGGTCTGTACTGTGCGGTGTTGCTGGGTCCCCGCCAGGCCCAGCCTGGGTTGTGTGACCCCCTCCAGAGGGACGACGCATAGATTCAGGGAGATGTCCCCCTCATCTGGTCTGGCCCACCCCCCCCCCCCACAGCTATGCTCAGAGGGAGATGCTGTGTGGACACACAGATATTCAGACTCTGGAGCAGGCAAGCACACAAGCCCACACCCGCTGATGCCCAGACAGAGGCTCTGACGGATGCACAAAGGCGGCCTTGTGGGCCACCAGGTGCATGGACAGCTGGAGTCCAGGCCATTCCTTCTCCCTCACCCCAACCTTCACCCAACACCGAAAAACAATACAAGCACACAGGAGTGCACGGCATCTCGTGAAAAGAAAGGTCCTTGCACACTCAATACACACATGCACGTATGAGCACAAAGGTACACGAGGTGCATCAAGAAGGGTCCCTGAGCACTTTGTGGGTGGGTATGTACACACACACACACACAAGTGCACATAGGAAGATGCACACAGATGCACCACAAGAGTGCCCAGGACACAAAGTTCTACGGAGGCAGGTGCACGCTGATGTATGCACACGCACATACGCACGCATGCACACTCACCCATACAAAGACCCCAAGACACGCACACCAGGCAGGATGCCGGCAGGACCAGGCTGGGAAACCCACCCTGTCGCAACACAGCCGGCTCTGGCCCTCTCCCCACTGAGGCGAGAAGGGCCACCCGGTCTCTGGTCTGTGGCCCCCCAGCCGGCTCCAGCCAAACGCGCCATCATTTGTCCAGCCCCGAGTCACATCAATTGTCGAGCCTCCCTCCTCGCTGACCGGCCATCTCGGCCATCAGCGGCCTCGGCCATTAGTCGGCTCCCGCCTCTGGCCTGTGTTTGTTGAGTCTCCCTTACCTGGCAGAACCGTCCAGACCAACGGAGCCCTTTCAGGGTCTGCCTGACCCCTTCCCCAAGGGATTCTGAGGTCCCCTGTCGTGTGACCCTCAGCCCAGGCCTCAGGGCGACCCCCTCCCCTCAGCGCACTGCTCAGGCGGTCATTCTTCAATGACCGCTGCCCACGGTGGTTCTGGTGGATCTCGAGGCTGTGTGTTTGAGTGAGTGTGTGTGTGTGTGTGTGTGTGTGTGTGAGTCCTCTTGTAGGCATGTGTGTATGGCTGGTGGGGTGGCTACAGCTGTGCTTTAAGTCAAAAGGAGTGTGTGCATGTGCGTGCGTGAGTGTGTCTGTGTGTGTGTGTGAATAGGGCTTAGGATACCAGCAGCTGTGCTTAAAGTCAAGGAGTATCTGAGCGTGTGGTTGTGCATATGGGGAGTTAGGATGTCACGGGCGTGCTTCACACGTGTGTGCGTGCATGTGCACATGTGTGCGTGCTGGAATGCAGGGAGTGACTGGGTGTACGGGTCTGGCCTTGGTGCAGGGGCTGTGAGGGACTGTTTCTGTCTCGGGCATGGGGATCAGCGCGGTACAGGCTTCTGCTTTGCAAGCGGTTGTGAGCAAGCGGAGTGTGTCTCTCCCAGAGTCTGCTGCCTGTGTTTGTGAAAGTGACAGATGCTGCCTCCCCGGCCTCACTGCGGGGGATTAAGTCTGTGAATGCCACATGAGTCCGCACCCCGGTGGGGGAGGGTCCCCAGCCTGCTCTTACACTCACGTGTGCGGGCCACAGCCCTGAACGGTATAGGGTCTTGGGGATGACGGCTAAAGTACGCCCTTGCCAGTTTCTCTGAAGGAGAGCGCGTCCGAATGGACGCCGGGGTGAAGGGCTGTGTGTGTGTGTGCACAGGCGCTCACTCACGCTCACACTCTAGTCCGTGTTGTCCAAGGCACACTGCCGTAAGATGCACATGTGCGCTCAAGATCACACACGTGATAGCTCCCCAGGGCCAGAGCGATCAAGTCCAAACTTCTCAGAACCTCCAGAGATAGGCCCTGCGACACCGTGCCAACCTCAGCTCTTAGGGCCGTGCCCCCAACCTGGGCCGCTTCCTCCCTGCTCCCCGCTTCCCTCGGTCATCTTTCCGCCCTCCCCCCGTGCCCCCTTCCTCAGTGCCTGCGCATCCTCAAAGACCCACTTCCCTGTTCAAACACACACCTCCCTCCTCCGGGTTCCTGATGACCCAGAAGCTCCCTTTGTGCTCCAGGCACCCAGAATCTTGTCTAAGGCTGGGTCCACTTCAGAGCCCGTGGTTGGTCCCTAACAATCGTTTTCAGGTAAGGAGCGATCATGCTGCCATGGCCTGACTACCTCAGGGAACTAACTGTACTTCATTAGCTGGGTGACTCACACCACTCAGTAAATACCTATTGAATTCGGGGACCTAGGAGGTGGGGTCACCCCCTCCAGCCTCCTTCCGAGTGTGTCAGAGCTGGGAAAGCTGCCTGCCCCGAGGATCTAAAGAAGGTGGGGCTGTGGATGAGTGAGGGAAGGGGCACCTGCCTCCCAAGGCCACCACCTGCATCTGGGAAGGTGGCTGTGCAGCACGGGGCCCACCAGCAGGGGCGGGGGGTGGGGGCGGGGGGGGGACATAAGCTCATTGGTAACCCTGTCATTGAAGACGGCCAGCCCCAAACTGTCACCCACAGAGTGGGCGCTCAACCTCACTCCTTTGCTGGCTTTCCCTGCAAGATACAAAACGAAACCCAGGTCCTCAAAGCCCTTGCTGAGCCATGTAAGGCATCCATCCACCTGACAGGTCCTGGGAGAGGGCCTGTGGATGGACGTCTCAGGGGGCGGGGAGGAAGTGGGGGAAGGCGCCGAGCCAGGGAAAGGAAATGGTGCTGGGACAGATAAGAGGAGAGGGGCAGGCCTCCAAAGACAGGCCAGGCTTGATACCAGGAGTCCAAGACCTCAGTCCTAGCACCGCTTGGGTGCTCATAGGCTGAGAGAATCAAGCCCTCATCTGTGAAAGGGGCACCATCAGGGCTGCCGTAAGAGGTAGGCGGTGGTAAGGGGTGTCGTCATCGTTATTATTATTATTATTATTATTATTATTATTATTATTATTATTATTATTAGATTAGGAGTTGTTAGGCCCAAGGGAAAAACAATGAGTGATATATATTTAGAAGAAAGAACAGACCCCGGTCTGAGGAGACCCCCACGTCCACTCTCTCCTCCAACAATTCCCCACGGGTTTCTCAACCATTTCAATCCTGAAAAAAATACTGGAAATTAACCAGCACATGCCAGACAGGGAAACTGCTTCCTTGCCCCCATCTAAGTCCAAGTACCCACTGGCATAGCCATCTGTCCCCCGATCCAGGGTCATGCCCCAACACACTACGAATATGCACCAGAGCTCCGACAAGCTCTACCCAGGGGGGTGCTGAGGTTGAGGCCCCTAGCTTGGCTGTCACATCGGTGGGGGAAAGGCTTCTGGCCTATGGCCCCTGCATGCAAGGAGCGAATGTGTATGAACCAGAATGCAGGGGGCCTGGGGTGACCACTGATGGGTCTGCTGGAAAAAAATCTGGCTAGCATGCTGTTTAGGATGTATAGGCTAACCTCCATCACACACACACAGCATGGGTGTGGGCGCACACACACACACAAACACACACACTGTGGCTGAGTTCTTTCCATACCACGGTCCGTGAAACAGACACCCTCCATTTTCCCTGCAAAGACTGACAGAGGGAAGTGAGGGCAACCAAGGTCCCCAAGGATGGCATTGCAACCGGCCGGAGGGTTGGCCAGCAGCCTAAGGGAAATGGGGATCTGGACCTTTCCAATGGACGTGGATGGGCCTCTGTCCAGCCTTATCCAGAAATCAGGAAGTAGATGCAGAATCCCATTACCAGCAACTGGAGATGCTGCCGGTGGCCTTGATGCGATTCCCTCCTGGCCCGCCTGCCACCCCCTGCCACGGGACGCTTTGTTACTACAGAAGAGCCAGGGAAGGTTTCTGTGGGCTGGCAGACTTCGGGGAGGCGGGATCTTTTCTTGTTTTGTTTTCTTGAACCCAGCTTCAAGGTTGCTGTGCAAGCATGCTGTCAAGCCCACCCCTACGCCCACGACCTCTGTGCACATTTCTCATCACTAAACCGGGACCCTACTTCACAAACCCACCCTCCTTCTGACCCAGGACACACAGAGACCCAGAGACACCTAACAAGAATAACAACAACAACAACAGTAATAATAGCTCTATGTCAAAACGGTATTACACTTTCACACAGGTGACTTTATTCCATGTGTACTCTTGGGGCACACACCACAGTCAGACCTAGTACTGGCACGCAGAGCCTGTAGGCCAACCACGCTACACGTACAGACTGACGCACCCACCGCCGATGCCAGACTTGGCACACAGATCTGCACACGCGCCAACGGCCGCCATGCACAGAGCCAGAGTGCCTCCCGAGTGCACACGCGGCGAGGGCTCCATGGACATCGAGACAAGGGAAGGACCTTCCAGGATAAATACTCGCGCCAACTCCCTCCTGCACACGCATCACCCACAATGGGAACCCCCAGTACCTGGTCTCCCCCCGCTGGACACACATGTCATGATTCTACACCTTTGGCTCTTCACTCTGCCAAGGCTCCCAAGCCCTGCACACAGTCAGTCCGTCCTGCACGCCTCTCTCAATGCCCGTAGGCCGTGTACACATGCACATGGCCGCCATGGTCTGACTGTACACTCCAGCCCCTCACTGCACACTGACACCACACTCTCCCTTCCTGCCCTGGGGGAGGGGGCAAATTCGCCTGGCAGGATGGTAAGAGGCTAAAAGCTACTGAGTTAAGCGTCTCATTGGGTCTTTCCCTAAATCCAGGACCAGCTCCCTAACTCTGCAGGCCTCAGGAGGGAGGGAAAGAGCGGGGAGTGGTCAGCAGGCCAGAGGCTTTCTCTTTGGATCTCTTACCTGGGGCGCAAAAGCTCTGAGGACCCTCTCAGATGGACCCCCGCACAAACTGCCTCCCCTTTTCACTTCCCACTAGCCATCCGTGTCATTTTCTTCTCTGTCCACACCCTTCTCTCTCAGCGGGGCTGAGTCCAGAACCATGAGCCCTCACTTAAAGTCTTCCCCTCCCCCTGCCATGGCCCCAGTGAGCACCCAGCAGGACTTCTCCAGGAGGCCAGAGGAAATAGGGGGATGGCGCTAGAGCCCCCCCGCCCGGGGCAGACCCAAGCCCCCAACAGGGATAAAAGAGGGTAGAAATACATGGGTCTGCGGAATAAGGCTTAGACTCTGGTGGGAACTTGGGGGAGTCCTGTCTTTGCACAGAGCCCCTCTCCCTGGCACGCTGTTCAAGCCGAATGCTACAAAAGTGATGAATAAATGAAACTGAGGGAGGGGGTAGAAAGGACGGGGCGACAGGGAAAATGAGTGGCAGGGAGGGAGACAGGGGGAAGGGGGAAAAGAGAGAAAAAGAAAGGGAGGGTGGAGAAAAGGAAGATGGCAAAAAAAGAAAACCTGAGGGGTTGGGGGGTAGTTTTTGTGGAGAGGAGGAAGAGACAGAGAAACTGGAAAACAGGGAGAAAGAGACACCAGCAAAGGAGATGGGGAAAAAGGAGCCCGACGTAGGACATGAGAGGAAGAAAAGAGAAGGGAGCAAAGAGGCAGGAGGAGGCGGCCGAGGGGGTTCCCCAAGTTACAGACTTTGCCCAGAGAACTGAGGGGCGCACCCTGGCTCCCCAACATCGCTCCGGGCCCCTGGAGCTCTGCTGCCCACCTCTCCGGCCAGAGATGCCGAGGCCTCTTCGAACCCCGATCCCGCCTTCCGCCCTTCTGGCAGTCCGAGGCACCCCGCTTCTTTCTCTTGCCCCTCATTCCCACCCCCAGCCCTTTCTCGTTCCCCGTCCCTCTTACCTCTCCCCCCCATGCACCCTGCTTGCTTCCGAGCTTCAGACAGCATCACCAACCAATATCCTCACCATCATCACACTACACCGGCCCCCACACCCCCAGGAAAGGGAGGAAAAAAAAAAAAAAAAAAAACAGGCGGCACCGCCACCAGCCCTGACCCCCTCTCGCCTCATTTTCTCCACAGTCGCCCGTTCCCCAAATGCAGGGTCCAAAATGGGGATCCCGCCCAGCCCGGGGAGCCTCTCCAAAGCGCCGAACGAAGCCAATCGGGCGCAGGTGCCACCTTGTCTCTCCTCTCGCTCCTTTTTGTATATGATGGCCCCAGCCGCGATGTGGTTTATTTTCGTCTTTTTATTGGTGTTATTTTTTTCCTCTTTTTCTTTATTTTTTTGGCCTGGGGGCGGCAGCGATGAAAGCGCCCACCGCCCGTCTCCTCCGCCAGCTCCCGGCCGGCCGCTCTTTCTCTAGTCTGCGCTCCTGGGCCTCCCTCCCTTCTCTTCTCTGTCTCCGCTCTGCTCCTCCGTCCTTTCAGCTCCGTCCCCAGTCGACTGCTCTCTCCTCTCTCTACTGCCTCCTCCTCCACGCCTCTCCTTTCCCCTTCCTTCTTGCCCCTTCTCCCCTTTTTCTCTCCCTCTTCACCTCCTCTGCGTCCCCATTTCTTCCCATCCCTCCCCCCGCCCCCAACCACGCACATCTCTCCTTTGGTTCCCTCGCTGCCACCAACAGTAAGCCGACCCCACACACACACCTCGCCCCCAAATAATAAAAATACCCAGCCAGGGGGCAAAGCCCCGACGCCGGGCGCCGGGAGGGAGGCGAGAGGGCCGGGGCCGCAGCGGCGGTGGGCAGCCCGAGCGCGGTGCGGAGCGAGCGGCGCCCGCCCGGCTCCCGCCCGGAGAGCTCTCTGCAATAGGCCGAGCCGGCTGCATTAAGCTTCTTGCAATCAATAAAGCGCGGGTCAGATTATGCAAAGCGCAGATATTAATATGCAAAGTTTTAAAGATTTTTAAATGGAAGGGCGAGCGCGGCGCGGGCGGGCAGGCAGGGGCTGCGAGGGGAGAGGGAGGAAGGGAGGGCGGGCGGGCGGCGCGCAGGCGAGCTGGGGAGAGGAGGAGGCTGCCCGCCGCCCGCCCGCCCGGCTGCGCCGCGCCGCCTTGCCTTACCGCTGCTCCCATCGGTAGGCGCCGCTGTCTTCGCCATGCGCGTCAGCTGCACGGCTCCGAGGGGATGGCCGAGGAGGAGCCGCCGCCGCCAACGCTACCCCCGCTCCCGCTCCCGCTCCCGCGCCCGCTCGCTGCCTGCTGCTGGCGCTGCTCTGGCCGCTGCTCCTCGCCTGAGCTGCCGGCGCGAGCCCAGGCGCGCGCCATCCCCGGCTCCCACCTTGTCCCCATGGCAACCCCGGGCCCAAGGATGCTCAGAGAGAGAGCGCGAGCGAGAGAGCGAGGGGGGAGAGAGGGAGAGGGAGAGGGCGGGGAGCGCAGGGGACACGGAGGCAGGGAGAGGCCCCAGACTCACAGAGACACAGAGATTCACAGAGACAGAGACACGCAGAGACACGCAGAGATAGGCTGAAACAGATAGAGATGCAGTAACAGAGAGAGGGGAGAGGGGTAGGGAATAGAGGGGGACACAGAGACAAGGAAAAGCACAGAGACCTACAGAGACACACAGAGATACACAGAGACATACAGAAAGAGACAGAGGGGAAAGGGAGGGGCAGGGAGCAGAGGGGGACTCAAAAGCAGGGAGGTGCCCTGAGGCCTGGAGACTCACAGAAACACCCAGAGACACAGAGACATCCAGAGACAGAGACAAGGGGAAAAAGGGAGAGGGAATAGGCAGGGAGCACGGAGGACTCAGAGGCAGGGAAAGACTCATAGAGACAAAGAGATGCCCAGAGACAGAGACATAGAGTCAGAGAGACACAGAGACACACAGAAACATATAAACACAGAGACAGAGCGAGAGGGGTGGGGAACAGAGGGGGACTCAAAGGCAGGGAGATGTCCTAAGACCCAGAGACTCAAAGAGACACCAGAGACACAGAATACAGGAAGGAAAGGGAGAGGGGAGAGGCTGGGAGTACAGGGGATACGGAGGCAGGGAGAGACTAACAGAGGCAGAGAGATGCCAGAGACACACAGAAACATGTAGACACAGGCATGGGCGGGTGGTGAGGAGAGAGGTGGGGAGAGCAGATGGGGACATGAAAGCAAAGAGAGGCACTTAGAACCAGAGACACTCAGAGACAAAGAGATAAGGAGAAGAGATCCATGCAGAGAGAGAGATGAAGAGTCAGAAAAACAGCCACAAAGAAGCAGACAGACAGCAGATGTGAATAGTCATAGAGAGAGACAGAGACAGAGACACAGATAAGAGAGAGAGACATGCAAGAATCAGAGATAGGAGAAAGAGCCACATTCAGAGAAAGAGGGAGGAAGAGGCAAGACAGAGCTGGAGAGATAGAGAGATAGGAAGACACAGAGACAGAGACAGGCACAGAGAGATAGACACAGAGATAAGAGAGACATGCAGAGTCAGAGAGATATGAAGAAAGAGCCAGAGAGAGGCAAAGCCAGAAAGACACTGACAGAGACCAAAAGATACAGAGACTGAGACAGAGAAAGAGAAAGAGGCACAGAGAGAGAGGGGCAGAGGCAGACAAGGAGATAGATGACTAGTGAGATGTAGACAGAAACATAGAGAAACATAGGGATTCTGAGAGGGAACCTAAGAGACAGAGAGAAAGAAATGTGCAAAGAGAGACACAGAGGCCAAGATGGAAAAAGAGACAAGAAGAAATACAGACAGTGAGAGACAGAAAGCAAAGACAGAGATTTACAGAGGCAAAGTGATGACGCAGAGAAACACAGAGATACAGAGACCTGGACAGAGACTGCAAGAGACAGAGGAGACAGCTAAAGAGACAGAGAGAGATATGGTCGATGGAGACAGACAGACACTGGAAGAGGTGCCCTGGTGGACAGAAATCCATAGGGAGGTACAAGACAGAGACACCAAGAGATAAATGGAGAGTCCAAAATACAGAATGAGACTGGAAAAGGTGTGTGTGGTAGGGTGGGGAACAAAGAGGCAGAGCCTAGGGAAAGCAGAAAGGTGCAGGCTGGGGTGAGAGCAGAGACCAGGAGAGGGACAAGGGGGTCTAGGAGAGCGGAGGGGGAGAGAACAGGAGAGCAGGTTGGGGGAGACAAAAATAGCAGGGAGGGGAGGGAGGCAAGGAGGGCAGGACAGGGTCACTGAACACCTCCCCTGTGCCCGACACAGTAAGGCTGGGGAGGAAGAGGAAGGAAAGGGAGGCTGAAGGGGAAGGGACCCTGGGCCCCGGGCAAAGTCCGCTCCGAGTCTGAGGAGGACACGTGGCCGCCAGCCCCGGCCGGCGGGGGCGCTGCGGTGCGGGGAGGAGGATGGGGCTGCGAGTGGTACCCAGACGGGGAAGGGGTTTGGGGGAGGAGGGCGCGGGCGCGCCGCGCGGTCTGGGCTCGGCAACAGCCTGTCGCTTTGTTACCCGTCATCCGGCTGCCCCGTGCCGACTGAATGGGCACACAGGATCGTCGCGTTGGGTGCGTGAGAGAAACATGAGAATCGCCAACTGCCCACGTGTACCGAGAGGGCTCCCGGGACCTACAATGCAAGTGCGTAACAGAAATAAATACAGGAAACACCTACCCCGCGGGCGTACAAAGTAAGTACACGGGCCCGTGCAGCGTGCTTAACAGACACGGAAGTACCTACTACCCCGTGTGCGCAGCAGCCTCTTGGGACCCACACTGTGTGCACAAAACAAACAAATGCAAGAAATACTCACCCCGTGTGCATACAAAGTAGGTACAGGGACTTTCGCAGCCCGTGCATAAGAGACATGGAACCACTTAATGCATCCTGCACAACGCAGGCCCTCAGGCCCTCAGGCCCCACCCACACTGACTGTGCAGGACACAAATAAATACAGGAAATGCCTGCCCCACCTGCACACAGACTAGGCACCCAGGACCTACAGGGAGGGCATGGACGTAGGAACCACATACCAAGCAGCTTGCCAGAATCCACACTGTATGCACAGCGCAAATGAACGCAGGGAGTACTGTATGGCCTGTGCCTATAACGCAGGCGCATGACCTAATGGGCCTCCCTAGTGTCACCGTGAGAGAGGCCCACGAGCAGGTTCTGGAGACCCACAACGTGAGTATAACACAAGTTACTATAAGAAACGCCCACTCCATTTGCAGACAAAGGCACATGGGTCCCGCTAGTAAGAAGAAAACCCAAAAAAAGGTGTGTGTGTAATGACAACTCAGGAATGGCCCACTCTGGAAAGAACAAGAAGGAACACGGACCCTGCAATGAACGTACCCAACAGACCCCGGTGTGTGTGTGTACAACAGACAGAGGATGACTGCCAGAAGGGAGGTTCCAGGCCAGGGCTGGGGCCAAGGACAAGGATGGGCTGTGCTCTGCCTCGCCCCCCAGCACCTAAAAGGACAGCATGTGGTGAGGGCTCATCCCTTCTAAGAATGACCAAGTATGCGATAATTATGTGTATGATGAATACGCACTAAGGACACGAGTACCAGTGTTAAGGATCCAAAAACATTGATTTGCTACGTGCGAAGTCCATTTCAGATGCTCACTAGACAGGATGTTGAGTGGCCCACGTAGGATAGGTATCCCCTAATTATCCAGAATATCCATATCAATGTCAGAAGCTGACATTCCTCACGTACGTACGTAACAGAAGCAGATGCGGGAGGACAGCCCTGGGTGCAGGTTGTCCTAAATGCTCTCGAGGGCTCCACCCAGCCCTGAGTCATAACCCTGGGAGGGTTGAGGCAACCACCAGGCACGTTCGAAGATGTATGGGGGACATGGCACACAAAGCTGGGAATATGTGCGTGCTCTCCCTGCTTCTGGAAGAGCCCTGATTCCAGAAGTGTGGATTCCTCTGAAGAGTGGGGGGGGGGGGGGCTCTGAGTGAGGGCCGTGTCTGGGTACAGATATGCATGCACGCAGCTCTTCCCCTGCGAGTGAACTTGTGTGCTTAGCTCTCACCCTTCCTCGTTCGGCCCATTCACATTTCAGAAACTTGTGTAAAAATAACAGTACCTGGTGTTATAAATGCAATATGTTGTAAGCTATGGATACTTATAATTGTGTCTGCATATCTGAACGCAGCTCTGGATAGAGGCACATGCTCGCTAATGCAACGTGTCTGTTCACGCATCTGTGGCCATGTGTGTGTGTGTGTGTGTGTGTGTGTGTATCTTTGTGTCTGGCTCCCAAGTCTTGGGTCTCCCTTACACCCCTGAGGGTAAAGGGGGTAAGATATGGGAAATGGAGGCACATGGGGTGGAGGAAGGAAACTGGGAGAAGGAGGAGAGAAGTGGTACAAGAAGAAGGGGGGGAAAAAGAGAAGTAGAAGTGGAATGGGACCTCGGGAAGGAAGGAAGGAGGCCGTGGGGACAGAGGCGGACGGGAGACAGTGGATGAGAAAGGGGGGAACACAGGGACAGCAGGTAAATGGATGGAGAGAATGGAGGGGAGACTGGAGGAGAAAGGAGGTAAGTGGGGCAGACAGGAGACCAGTGAGAAGAGAGTGGGCTAAGGGTGTCAAGAAGAGGGACCCAGACTGGGGAGAGGAGAAACGAGATGAGAGATGGAGGGAAGGAGGAGAGGGAAAGAAATTAGAGAGATAGAGGTTTTTCTGGCCAGTATAAAATTCAGAGATTCCCCCAAGGTCCTCCCATGGGAAGGTGTTTGAGTGGGGCATGAAGGGGGATGGCAGGAAGCAGAAGAGAGGAGGGAAGAGAAATTGTAACTCAGCACCTCGGGATGGGGCAGAGAGCTGCCTCCAGCATCCCAAAAGGAGCTCAGAGAGAAGGGCTCCTGGGGCACAGAGAATGGTACCCAGAGCCAGCCCGAGGTGTGGAGGCAGCTGCAGGGGGAGGGTCCAGGAGGCAGTGGGAGGAGGAGCTGGCAGACTCAAGGAGGTGAGGGCTCCGTGGTACAGAGGTTTCCAAAGGCCAGAAGGGCGGGCAGGAGTGGAGAACCAAGGACCAGGTAGAGGGAAGAAGCTTAGAAAGGAGCAGAGGAGCAAGAGCCTGCTGGCTAGAAATAGCCAGGGCAAATGGAGGAGCGGCTGGAGGGCGACGTGAAGGCCACTGGGCATCTTGCAGATGGGCCTAGTGTTATGCACTTCCAAGGATCAAGAAGCTCTTCTAGGTTGTCTCTCCCAGAGCATATGATTCAGTCCCATTTAAGAAACATTCAATGAGTGCTAGTATGCGCTAGGACCGTGCTATGAGCTGAAAACACAAAGGTGACCCTCACAGAGACCCTGTTGTGGGGTGGAAAAAGACAATAAATATGCAGTTACTGATACACTCAGCAACGCAGATGAACCCGAAAAGCAAAGTGAACAAGGCTTGTCACAGGAGACTACATACGGTAGGATTCCATTTACACGAAATTCTAGACAGAGCGAAACTCTAGTGACAGAAAAGTAGCTCAGTGGTGGAAAGGAGCTGGGATTGGGAGGAGGGACTGTAGAAAAGGGACAGGAGGGAACTTTGGGGGGTAACGGAAATGTTTTGCATCATGACTGTGGTGGTAGTTACATGACCCTGTGTATGTGAAGAACCATCACACTGTACACTTAACAGGTGGTGAATGATTGTATTTAAATTATACTGCAATAAAGCTGACCAAAAATACATAAATAAACAAAAAATTATGCGCCAGAAGGCTCAAGATAGGGAAAACTGTTAAGTTTAACTTTAACAACTGTTAACTGTTATTAAGGCTCAAGATAGGGAAAACTGTGCTCTGTAGGAACCAAGAGGAGGTGGAGGGGGCAGTGAGGGAGGGTTTCCAGGAGGAGGTGATGCCTGAGATAAGACCTTAAGGATGGGGGTGGGGGTAAGGCGTTTCCATGGAAGAAGGACTTTCACATGGTAGCAGGTGAGGACTGAAAAAAGTTCAGTATGCCTCAAACACAGAATGCAAAGTAGGGCTATCAAGTAATGAGAGTAGAGAAAATCAAGGTCCAAAATACAAACCTCATGACCATTGGGAGTACTGGGTTGAATAAACCCCACCTGCACCCCCAAAGGCCCAAAAGAGGGAAACTGCAAGCAAGACAGGACTGGGAATTGCTAATCTGCCCTCGGCTGCCCCACAGATAGGAGTTCCTTCCCTTGTCCTTCCGGAACTTCTTCCCTGCTCCCTTCACGTGGGAACGTCCCTCCCCACCAGGCAACAGCCTCTGAAGTGGGCCATGCCCCCGCCCCCCCAGTCCCTGCCCACAGCCCACATCTATCTGCAAGCTTGCTGGCCCCAGTGGATCCCTCCGGCCTGGATTCCATGTGGCCACTGCCCCCTGGTGGCTGGAGCCATGCATTACTGAGGATGAAGGGACAGTGTCAAGGCCAGGGCCTAGTCTCTGCCCCACCAGAGCCCAGTCCGGGCCACTCCCATCAATGTTCCCCCTCACAGATGGCCTCCTCCTTGCTAAATCCAACAGGCGCTTTTCAGTCCTATGGGACTTGCCTTCTCTGCAGCACACGGTCACAACCATCTTTTAAAAATCCTCTTTACATCTAAGAAAGTTCACTCCTTTGGTTCTCCTGCTGTCTCGCCTGCTCTCCCAGAGTGAATCATCCCTACCCCAAACTGTCTTCTCTCTGCTGGTAACCCCAAATTTGTCTCCAGCTTATCCCTCTCTCCTAAGCTTCAGACCAGATATCCAGCCACCTCCTGGAGGTCCCAAAGGCACCTCAGAATCAACAAATCTAACCTGAAATGCCTCTTCCCCATCATGCCCCCCCAACACACACACACACACTTGAGGTCCCTCCCCCCATAGTAGCACCTCCATCCGATCTGGCAATCAAGTCAAGAAAAATGGCCCCCAGCCTGACAGCCTCTTGCTCACATTCATATCCAAATCGGGCTTGAAATCCAATTCAGTTCATTTACCTCCTTAATATTAAGATGAAACGGTGGGGAGGGATAGATTGGGAGTTTGAGACTGACATGTACACACTGCTATATTTAAAATAGATAACCAACAAGGACCTACTGTATAGCACGGGGAACTCTGCTCAGTATTCTGTAATAACCTGAATGGGAAAAGAATTTGAAAAAGAATAGATACATGTATATGTATAGCTGAATCACTGTGCTGTACACCTGAAACTAACACAACATTGTTAATCAACTATACTCCAATATAAAATAAAAATTTTAAAATAAATAAAATGTAGAAACCAACTGAAAAAAACAAAATTATTTTTTAAAAAGATGAACCGTATGAAAATTACCAATCGTCAATCAGCTTTTTTTTTTTTACAAAAGAGCAGTTTCAAAGAATTCAACCTAATACTTCTCAAATTCATCTCCTCTTCTCTTCCCTGCCCCCAGTGTCCTGGTTCATGCCTCCACACTTCCTGCTTGGCCCGATGCACCTGCTTCCTACCTGGCCTCCCAGTTTCCATTCTGGCCACTGGGGTGATCGTTCCACAACATGCCTCTGATGAAGTCACTCCCTGCTTCAAACTCTCTCAGGGCTCCCTGTTGCCAACAGGACAAAAGCCAAACCCTTTAGCCAGCTTTTCAGGCCCTTTGCAATATCTGGCTCCCCTCCCCCTCCAGTCCCTGCCCACCATGCAGCCTATCCTCCGACCACACTGGACCACCACTAGTTCCTTGAATGCCTCCTCTTACCTCCTGGCCTTGGTACATGCAGTTCCCTGTAACTAGAATGTCCTTCCCACTCTTCTCCCCCTGGCTAACCTATTAGACTTCAAGAACCAGCTCCCAGAGGCAGGGGCAGGCATGCTTCGTGACCCCCGCCTCCTGGATCCCCTCCTCTTCGGCCCAAATCCAGAGGAGGGGAGAAGGGGCGTAGATGGGTGAGGGAGAGGGTCAGGGTCGGGAGAAGGACGGTCCATTTGGGGGAGGGGCACGTGTACCCGAGCGTTTATGCGTGTGTGTGTGTGTGTGTGTGTGTGTGTGTGTGTCTGGGCCTGGTGCATTTATCGGGTGTCCAGTGTGAGCAGTGATGAGATCTGGCTCTGAGCTGAGGCTAAGACAGAGGGTGACCTCTTGGCCCCTGGGCACCCTCCCGGTCCTCCTCCAAGGCATCCTCTGCCTGGCCACATTGCCAACGGGAAGAGGCCATGCCACTGCCACTTTTGCTTGTCCTCTGGGTCACTGGTATCCTTGGCAAGGCTGCCAGCTGGACCTAAGTCCTTGTTCCAACTCTGGTTGAGGGCCTGTGTGATTGCCTGTGCCCAGGCGGATGGGGCTCTCTGTCCAGGTGTGCCTGGAGGTCATCCAGCATCTAAGCGTGGCGTGGCCCTGTCGGCTTGGGGCAGCTCTGTGCCCCACGCCGGTGCTCCTCAGCACCGTGTACAGCAGGCATGGGGCATGCCTGGTTGGGAGGGCCCTGCACGTCCTGGATCTCGTTCCCATGCTATGCAGCTTTGTTCCCTCAGGGAAAATTTAGGACGCTGCTAGCTGCAGAGAACCAACCTGCCCTTTGCACAGGAACTCACCCCTGGCCCAGCAGCGCTGGCCAAGCACAAACCAGTACCCTTTGCTGCATACCTCTCTGCCCCAGCCCCATCTTGGGCATCATAGGTTATACATTGGACCTTCTCCACTTCTTCACTTGGCACTAGACTTCCCCACTGGCCTGGGCCCTGGTGGTGCCGGTGCCTGGTGTTAGCACAAGAAAGGGGAAGAATGGGAGGTGAGAAGCCTGGTGCGTCCAGGCCTGCATGTAGCTATGCCTTGTTTTCTTACAGTGTTAGCACTTTAAACACGTCTTCCGGGGAGGGGGTGAGCAAGGGCCCCAGGGCCCTGTCTGGGGCTTCCCCAAGTCTAGCCTTTTCATGATTCACTGTGAGTGCCCTGAGCCCTCGGGGTTGACGGGTTCCCGCTCAAAGTATCTACCCCGCTATGGAACCCCAGCCCTGGACCCCATCAGCAGGACCCTGACTGCCCCATCAGCAGGAAGCTGTTCGTCCTGTCCCATCCTCTGTTCTTTAGGGGATGGCCATAGTGGCACGTAACTTGACAGTGCTGGAAACCTTAGGGGGACATGGAAAAAGGAGGGAGATCGCATATCCCAAAACAACCCAAGAACACTTTTGAAAAGCAACATGGAAAAGATTGCAAATTAACAGAGTGCAAAGTGTATTTCTCCCTTCTTGATATCTTGTTTTGTAATTTTTCTCACGTTACTGCCGAGGACAGTGCTGAGCACGTGGTAGATTCTCAATAAACTTGACTGAGTGAAAAAAAAAAAAAAGAACCAGCTCCCATACCCTACGCTACTGTAAATCTCCAGTTTATACATTCACCCATTCCATACACAAGCTGAGGTACCTATATAAGTGTGACTTCCATGGAAGGTGCTAGGGATGCAAAGCAGGAGAGGATATAATTCCTGCTGTCAAGAGCTCAAATTCTCTTGAGTTTTCAAGGGGAAATCATTCTCTCAAAATTGCAGGGGGTATTAAACTCAGAGAGGACAGTATGAACAGAAAAAAACGGGCACATGAGGAAGAGCAGGGTGTGTGCAGACAGGCGGGGGTGGGTTGCTAGAGCACAAGCTGTGAGAGAAAGATGCTGCTGGAGAGGCTGGATGGGGTCCAGTCATTAAGCATCTTTTGATCTCAGAGGCCATGGGAGTTTCATCAAGGGCAGTTTTGCATTTTTGAGCGGGGGCCAGAAAAATCAGGAAACTGTTGCAATAGCCTAGGCAAGGGGTACTGAAAGCTAGTATTACGACGTTGGTATCAGGGACACAGAGGAGGGCACAGGCTGCAAAAACCTTGAGGTAAATCCAGTCAGCAAGGCTTTACACTTGGATATGAGGGTAAGGGAGAGAGTGGTGCCAAGGGCATGCTCCTCAGCTGGATGCCAGGGTAGGTGGAGGTCCCATTTGCTGAGCTGGGAGAGAATAAGAGGTGGCACAGAACTTATTCAATGAAGTTCTTTTTTTGTTGTTGTGTTTGTTTGTTTTTGGCTGCGCTGTGAGGCTTGCAGGATCCTAGCTCCCCAACCAGGGACTGAACCTGGGCCCTCAGCAGTGAAAGCGAAGAGTCCTAATCACTGGACTGCCAGGGAATTCCCCAGTGAAGTTTTTACGGAACTTTTCTTTTTAATATAAATTTATTTATTTATTTATTTTTGGCTGCGTTGGGTCTTTGTTGCTGCACATGGGCTTTCTCTAGCTGCAGCGAGCGGGGGCTACTCTTCGTTACGGTGTGCAGGCTTCTCATTGCAGTGGCTTCTCGTTGCGGAGCACGGGCTCTAGGTGCGCGGGCTTCAGTAGTTGTGGCACGCGGGCTCAGTAGTTGTGGCTCACGGGCTCTAGAGCGCAGGCTCAGTAGTTGTGGCACGCGGGCTTAGTTGCTCCACGGCATGTGGGATCTTTCCAGACCAGGGCTCAAACCCGTGTCCCCTGCTCTGGCAGGCGGATTCTTAACCACTGTGCCACCAGGCATGTCCCTTTATGGAACTTCTTATGTCTGCGGTGCTCATGGGACGTGCCCTGGGTCCAAGAGTTTATTATATTGGCTCTGCAGTCAATATTTGGACATATTTACGTGCAGTATCATGGAGACAGGTCTGCACTGAAGATTTGGGCATCATCAGCGTACAGGTGATAGCTCAGATCATGAGGGTGGATGACATCTCTCAGGAAGAATATGAAGAATGAGAGAGCTATGGGCCAAGGAAGGAGCACAGGGGAAGAGCCCTATTTCAAAGGCAGGGTAGAGTAAGAGGAGCCCCTACAAGGACCAGAGAAGCTGTCAGGGAGGAAGGAGAACCATGAATGTGCTATGTTATGGAAGCTGAGGTAGGCAGCCCCTAAGAGGCCCCCGGTGACCCCTGCCTCCTGATACTCATGTGCTTGTGTGATCCCTTCCCCATGAATGTGGGCTGGACCTAGTGACTCACTTCTAATAAACAGAATATGGCAGAAGTGATGGGATGTCACTTCCAAGATTAGGTTATAAAAAGGACCACACTGGGAATTCCCTGGCAATCCAGTGGTTAGGACTCCATGCTCTCACTGCCGAGGGCCCAGGGTTCAGTCCCTGGTTGGGGAACTAAGATCCTGCAAGCCAAAAAAACCCAAACCAAAACAAAACAAAAAACACCACAGCTTCCTTACCTGTGTAGTGCATGTCTTTCTTTTCCCCCATCTCTCCTGTCTCTCTCCTTCCTCCCTCCCTCCCTCCCTCCCTCTCTCTCTCTCTCTCTCTCTCTCTCTCTCTCTCCCTCTACTGGATCACTCACACTGGGGGAAACTAGGTCATGCTATCCATCACACACACACAACCCAAGCCTTCAGAAGAGACCACAACCCCTCAGCTAGGCCGCTCATGGATTTCTGACCTGCAGAAACTATGAGATAATAAATGTTTGTTATTTTAAGGTGTTAAGTCTTGGGTTGATTTGTTATGCAGAAGCCAAGGGAGGAAAGATTTTCAAAAGAGAGGCACTGGTCAGTGGAGTTAAAAACTGCAGATAAAGACTGAAAAACGTCCTTGGATGTGGCAAGAGAAAGTCATTAACAAGCTCGGTGCAAATGGTTTCGGTGAGTTGAGGACTCAGATGGGAGATGAAGGCTGGGGCTGACTGACGAGCAGGCGTGCACGGACATCTGTTGTTTCTGCCTGCCCAGCATCCATTTCCCCACCGTCTATGACAGCTCCCTGATTTTTCTCTGAGTAACCACCCATGGCCTACCGGATACGTACGATTCCATGAGACTGTGTCCGCCAGGGTGCCCAGCTGTCCACAGGCCAAAGGGAGGTCACATGACTCAAACTGCACCAATCAGAAGCTCTCCCTGGAATTTGAATTGTGAGCTTACGTGACAGGACGCCAGAACCTGGTTGGAGCTGATTCATGCAGCAGCCAGGGCCCTGAGGAAACCGCCATTCCTTCCTGCTCTCTCGATTCCCGCCCCTGCCTTGGCTCCAGTCTTTTCTGAAGCTGGGCTCTTCGGTTGTTCCTTCCACTGTGTGTGCCACCTTTACTTCCTTCTAACAAATTCCTTGCTTGCTTAAGCTAGCAAGTCAGTCTCTGTTGCTTGCAGCCAAAGAACCCTAACTCATACTTATTTTCAAGAATTTTGGGTGGGATGAGGAGAAAGACAAAGAACAGGCACTAGAGGGAGCGCAGAGTAAAGGGAGGTGGAGGTTTTTTGTTAGTTTTTTGGTTTTGGTTTGGTTTTTTTATTTAGGCTGCGCCGGGTCTTAGTTGCAGCACGCGGGATCTTTAGTTGCAGCATGTGGGATCTAGTTCCCCAACCAGGGATGGAACCCAGGGCTCCTGTATTGGGAGCCCAGAGCCTTACCCACTGGACCACCAGCAAAGTCCTTGTTAGTTGTTAAAGTGGTAGAAATTTGCATATATGTATAGGCTAAGAAGAAGGAGCGAGAAGGAAGGACTGTTGAAACAGAGAAGGGGGGCTTCCCTGGTGGCGCAGTGGTTGAGAATCTGCCTGCTAATGCAGGGGACATGGGTTCGAGCCCTGGTCTGGGAAGATCTCACGTGCCGCGGAGCAACTAGGCCCATGAGCCACAGCTACTGAGCTTGCGCGTCTGGAGCCTGTGCTCCGCAACAGGAGAGGCCGTGATAGTGAGAAGCCCACGCACCGCGATGAAGAGTGGCCCCTGCTTGCCGCAACTGGAGAAAGCCCTCGCACAGAAACGAAGACCCAACACAGCCAAAAATAAATAAATAAATAAAAATTAATTAATTAAAAAAAAAAAAAGAAAGAAACAGAGAAGGGAAGAATGATGGAGTAATATTCTGGGAGTCATAATGATAGGCGATGCATGGGTGCAGAGGCTGGACTATGGAGAAGGGAAGTAAAGGTGGGTGTGAATTCCTATAGGTGTGTGTAGGAAGCTGAAAGAAATGAATGACTGATTAGCCTTAGTTTTATTTGTTGAGACTGAAAGGGTAGGGTTGGGGGATGTTCATGGGAGCGTGGTGACTGAGAGAGGGGGTTGACCAAGAAGTCGGAGTGGCACCTATATGTACCACTTTGCCACCATTCTTCTCTGAGCCGATCTCAACCACCTGAACCAGGGTTAGGGATGTGCTGATAGATGAGGCAGAGGCCAGGGTGCACAGGAATCCAGAGCGTGCTGCTCATTTTCCATTTGCCCCCCCAGGTCCACCTCCACCCTTCTCTGCCCGTATGAACAGCATCATCCAGGCTCCCTTGCCCTCTGGCTTCTAACTGGGTCATTCTGGATACTTCATCTCCTACTCCCAGCTCTGGATTGGTACCGTGGTTGGTTGGTTGGTTTGTTTGTTTCTTGGCCATGCCATGTGGCTTGCAGGATCTTAGTTCCCCAACTAGGGATCGAACCTGGGCCCCTGGCAGTGGAAGCACGGAATCCTAACCACTGGACCACCAAGGAATTCCCACTACCATGGTTTTTTGTCCCTTTTCTTTTTTTTGGGGGGGGAGCCACGTGGCACGTGGATCTTAAGTTCCCTGACCAGGGACAAAACCTGCGCTCCCTGCATTGGACGCGCGGAGTCTTAACCACTGGACCGCCAGGGAAGTCAGAGTACCGTAGTTCTGAGAGTGGCTGCACCCTCCACAACGCTGACACTGCTCAGGTATGTTCCACGGTCTCACCAGGCTCCAGTAATATCATTTCCTCTCCTGACCCCTGCAGACCTCAGAGTGGTCCCAACTTCCCGCTGCCTTCACCTCCCTTGTTGGTTCTCTCAAACTGACCCACACTCTCTGCAAAAAGTCCCTTCATTAAATGATCTTTGAAATGCCAGCTGTGGTGCCCTCTGTTTCCCGCTGGGACCCTGACTATTAGAGAGCTAGCCAGAGAGATCAGATGGTCCAATGTGAGGCTCTGGCTGGGCAGGGAAGGGAGAGGAGCCAGGAGGGGTCTGGCCAACTGGCAGAAAACAGAGGGGTCAAGGAAGTGGAGCTCTCTCTTATGAGTTGATGCTACAGGTGTGATGGCAGCGGAGGCCTGCCAGGCCTGGAAGGAAGGTGCTGGGATCAGAGCAGAGGATACTGGATTTTGAACATGGCAGATAGTACGGGGTTGTGGTTAAAACCAGGGATTTTTAATTTGGGACCCAGAGAGTGCTCTGTTACAATCTTGGCTCTGCCCCTTTACTAAATGTGCCACCCAGGGAAGTGACTTCACCTTCCTGAGTGTGTATCCTCATCTTTAAAATACCAACCCTACAGGTTTTTGGGACGGGTAAACCGTTTGGCACAGTGCCTGGCATGTGGTATAAGTGCTCAGTAAATGTTCACTATGTGCACTGCCCTTCCGGGTCATGACTAAGTCCAGGGTGTGGTCATGGGAGTGGATGGCTGGCGTGGGAGGAAGGTCACCAAGGATGAGGTGGAAAGAGACCAAGAGGCTAGATAACTAGAAGGATGGGTCACCACACGGAGGTTACGTATCCCAGCAGAACGGCAGGGGCTGGGGTGGAGAGGAAGTCTGTGAGGATGTGCTAGAGTCTTCAGGAATGAGGGGGAGTAAGCAAGGAGTCAACAGATGTCAATGAGGAAGTGGAACAGAGGGTGACAGAACCCGAGGACCTAAGGCTCAAGGAAGTCTGGGTTCTGTGAAGCCAGATTAGAGTTGGTGTCTGCCTCATCTGAGTTCCCACAGCCCCTCATACGTCCCTTTGAGATGCCCTCAGAGATCACATCCCCCACAAAGCCAGAGCATGTCAAGAGAGGGATTGGATCTGACCCATCCTATAGTAGCTAGAAGTATACATTGGTAAATGATTGTTGAATGATTTGGGGGTGAGGGAAGGAGAAAAGTCATGGGTAACATTCAGTAAAGGGGCAGAGCCAGGATTGTAACACAGGACTCTCTGGGTCCCAAATTAAAAATCCCTGGTTTTACAGAAACAGACTCATAGACATAGAGAACAGACTTGTGGTTGCCAAGGGGGGCTTGGTGGGAGAGGGGAGGATTGGGAGTTTTGGGTTAGCAGATGCAAATTATTATGTATAGAATGGATAAACAACAAGGCCCTACTGTATAGAATATGGAACTGTATTCAGTATCCTGTGATAAACTATAATGGAAAAGAATATAAAAAAGAATGTGTATATATGTATAACTGAATCACTTTGCTGTACAGCAGAAATTAACACAACATTGTAAATCAACTGTACTTCAATTTAAAAAATAAATTAAAAATTTTAAAATCCATGGTTTAAACCACAACCCAGTACTGTCTTCCATGTTCAAAATCCAGTATCCTGCGCTCTGACCCCGGAACCTACCTTTCAGGGCTGGCAGGCCTCCGCTGCCATCACACCTGTAGCATCAACTCATAGAGAGAGCTCCACTCCCTTGATCCTTCTGTTTTCTGCCAGTTGGCCAGACCCCTTCCTGGCTCCTCTCCCTTCCCTGCCCAACCAGAGCCTCATATTGGACCATCTTATTTACCCTTGACTTTGTTCCATTTATCTCTCTGCATACTCTTTACTTTTAATAACTTAATGCTTAAAAAAAAAAAGCAACCTCTTACTCAGTTTAAACAAATGTTTCCTGAGACCTTTCATACATGGTACTCCACCTGTCTGGAATACCCTTGCCCATTCTATCCACCCAAAGATCTCCTACTCCTCATTCAAGAATGAGCAGAAATTAATCATGAGGGAGAAGAAAGATAAACCACAAGGATATCCTACCACAAAATTAAAAGTGTCTGACAATACCAGGTATTGGCAAGGATGTGAGGCAAAGAGAACTCTCACTCAGTGCTGGTGGGACAGTAAATCGGTATAAACAATTTAGAAAAGAAGTTTGTCAGTGTAGTAGGCTGAAAAACGTCCCCCAAGGAAATTCTCTGGCAGTGGTTAGGACTTTGCCCTTTCACTGCAGGGGGCACGGGTTCGATCCCTGGTCAGGGAACTAAGATCCCGCAAGCCATGCAGCACAGCCAAAAAAAAAAAAAAAAAAGTCCATGGCTTAATGTCTGGAATCTGTGAATGTTATTTTATGTGGCAAAAAGAACTTTGCAGATGTGATTAAAGATTTTGAGATGAGGAGACTATTCTGGATTATTCGAGTGAGCTCTAAGTGCAATCACAAGTATCCTTATAAGGAGGCAAAGGGAGATTTGACACTGACAGAGAGGAGGCAATGTAACTACAGAAGCAGAAATTGGAGTAATGCAGCCACAGACCAAGGAATACTGGCAGCCACCAGAAGCCGGAGAAGGCAAGGAACAAATTCTCACGTAGAGCCTCCAAGGGGAGTACGGGCCTGCCAACACCTTGACTTCGGCCCAGTGAAACTAATTTTAGACTTCTGGCCTCCAGAACTGTGAGAGAATACATTTATGTTGTGTTAATCCACTAGGTTTGTGGTAATTTGTTACAGCACTCATAGGAAACTAATTAGGCAGTATTGACCAAACCTGAACATACTCTTGTCCATGTCCAGAAATTCTCCAATTCTCCTTCCAGGTATATCCCAACAGAAATGTAAGCATTGGGCTTCCCTGGTGGCGCAGTGGACAAGAATCTGCCTGCCAATGCAGGGGACAAAGGTTCGATCCCTGGTCTGGGAAGATCCCACATGCCACGGAGCAACTAAGCCCGTGCACCACAACTACTGAGCCTGCGCTCTATAGCCCGTGCTCCGCAACAAGAGAAGCCACCGCAGTGAGAAGCCTGCGCACCGCAGTGAAGAGAAGCCCCCGCTCGCCGCAACTAGAGAAAGCCCACACGCAGCAACGAAGACCCAATGCAACCAAAAATAAATTAAAAAAAAGAAAAAAGTAAGCATTTGTTCACACACACACACACACAAACGTAAGAATGTTCACAGCAACATTATATAGTACAGCTCCAAACTGCTAACAACCCAATGTCCATCAACAGTGCAATGCATGAACTACCTGTGGGATGGTCATACAATGAATACTACGCAGCAATAAAAATGAGTCAACTACAAATAAACAGAACGTGGAAGAATCTCACAGACACAAGGTTGAACAAAAGAAACCAGACACAACAGAAAACATATTGTATGACTCCATTTATATCAAATTCAAAAAGAGATAAAATTAACTATTTCATTGAGTGACATAAAACTAGAAAGTTAAAGAAAAGCAAGGAATTATTACTGTAAAAGAAAGAATAGTGTTCCTAGCTAGGGGAAGAGGAGAGTTGTGATCAGGAGGGCACACATGACAGAAAGGGGGTGGGGGGAATTCTGGGGTGCTGCTAATGTATGTCTTATCATGGGAGGCACGGGTGTTTTACAACAGCTTATTAACTGTACATTTATGTTTTATGCACTTTTATGAATGTTATATTTCACAATTATATGTTATATTGTGATATTTGTTATATTTCACAAAAGTATCTTGGCGGGACTTCCCCGGCGGTCCAGTGGTTATGACGCGGCGCTTCCACTGCAGGGGCCGCGGATTCGATCCCTGGTCGGGGAACTAAGATCCCTCATGCCGCATGGCCAAAAAAAAAAAAAAAAAGTACCTTGGTGGCGGCGGTGGTGGTGATAATTTTTAATAAAATGAACAGGGAGCTTCCCAATCCATGAAGCTTTCCTGGGTCCCTCCATCCAGGGTCATCTGAGCACCCCCAGCCTCTGCTGCTTGTTCAGTCACTGACCACTCTGGGCTGTGACCCACGGTGTCCCAGTCTGGCTCACCCACCAGAACAGGAGCTGTCCAGAGCCAGCGCCCAGGCTAGAGTCCTCTCAGGATCCCCAGCAGGGGCCAGCCAGCCCAGGGCCTGGCAACCGGGAGGCCGCTCGGAACATGTGCTGCTGTGCAGGCACACGGGGCCTGCCTCACTTACCACCTCACGTTGTCATCGTCAGGGCCCCTGTGTGTCTGCTAGCAGTGTGGTAGGAGATGACTGCTGACCGAAAGAGGGCGTGGCTGACTCTGCATTGCCACTTACCTTTGACTCAGTCCATCTGTCTCTCTACATCCCATTCAGGAATGTTCCCTAAGGCCTCCTCGAGGAATGTTCTCTGCCTGGAATGGTCCCTCTCTGCCATTCTGCTGAACTCCTACTCATCCTTCAAGAGCCAGCTCCAGGCTCCTCTCCTCTGTGAAACCATGGCCCGCCTTCCTCTGAGCTCCCACAGGCCCCTATTTCCCTTGGCGGCAGCCTGTCCATGTCCTGCCCCATAGAATCTTTCTCGACTTCTGAAGCTCTCTGATCTCCCTGGGTTGTCCTCTTAGCCTGGGTCTTACCCACTTAATAGGCCTCCTCAGGACTCTGTCAAACACCCAACACGGGCTCTGGCAAGCCCAGGCGAGCTCCCTAGCGCATGCGCTCAGGGAGGTTCTGGAAGCGCAAGACACTGCCTCGAGGTTCCCGCCACCGCCGGCTCTTGGCACACACTGCGCCCGCGCAGGCTCCCGCGGCCTCAAGGTTAGGCTCCCTTACTTCCGGCATGCACTTGCCATGAAAGACACACCCCCCTCCCCACCCCCGGCTGAAAAGGGTGGAGCGGGCGGGGCCTAAGGCATGAGGCGGGGCTTGTAGGAGGGCGGGCCTAAGGAATAGGGCGGGGCTGAGGCAGGAGGCGGGAGGGCTTCAGCAAGGAACTGAAGCGGGGATGGGAGTGGAAGTGGGGGAAGGGCCAGGGCCTTTATCTTGTCCGCTAAAGAGGCTGGGCCCACCATTCGCAACCTGGAGGTTGGTGGGGAGACGCCCCAGGGCCTGAGGGAGAGGCGGACGCTGAAGTTCAGCTCAGGGTAGGTGAGGACAAGCAGCAACCCCCACCCCACAAGCACGGGAAGCCCCAGGTAGAGGAAGGCCCCAGATGTCGACAGGTCGTGAAAAGCAAGCCTATGTCCCATACCAGCCAAGGACACTCCCCCAGTTGAGGGAAGGAGAAAGCACGTGGAAGCCCCCACCTGCCTTCCCAACCTGACGGCATCCACCAGCGGAGAGCTGTTTGCCACCTCAGTGCTTCTCTACTCCTGAGGCAAGTCACTTCCAAAATCGCTACGTCACACAGCTGGCTAAGTATTAAATAGATCTTATCTAGGTGCCCAGCAGACATTACCTCCCTCCCAGAGAAGGTAAATGGAGACAGTCTGGGATCACACAGCAACTAGATGGGTCAGGTCTTGACTCCTGGACAGGATTCAACTCCTAGACTTGCCACTGTATCCCTGTTTATCAACACAGGTCAGGGGGCCAGGACAGGTTCCCAGGCATGGATAGCTGCATCCTTTCCCCCAAGAAAAGACAGCAGTTGGGAATCCCTGCCCCGCCCCTCCCCAACTCCCAGCCCAGGTCCCCTTCTCGCCCAGGAAGGAAAGCCCCCAGTATTGTGTAAGAAACTTGAGTTCCTACACTCTTAAAACAAGGAGTAGGGAAAGAGCAAGAGGCCACAACCTCAGCTGTAGCCATGGGGCAGCAGGAAGTAGCGTTTGGCCTCAGGAGGAGAAACAACAGAGATCCCGACTTAAGATAAGTAACTGTCCAGAAGCTGTGAGGGGTGAAGAGCACCTGGAGAGGCTTCTAGGCAGAGAGCACTGGCTGCTGGTCCATTTGGTTTCCAAACCCTTGGGCTCTGTCGGCCTTGGAGACAGACAGCTGGCCCACCTCACCGAACTAGTTAAAAAATACCAGCACTCCCAAGGACATACAGGAGCGAAGCACGTGTGAATGAGGTTGGGAGAGTCTCTGACTCCAAGGCAGTTATTTCCTCCTTCAACAGATGAGGAAACTGAAGCCAAAAGGAGGGCAAGCCCACGGCAGCAGCCAGCACATGATGGTCCAGCATCCTGCCCACCCTCCAGCCAGACACCAGGCGAGGAACTCCGGGATTGGTACGGGGCCCAGGCTCTAATCAGCTCCTTCCTCCAGCCCATAAAGAAAGAGTACAGCCTTGATGCCCACCTATGCCCTATCCAGGGCAGTTTTATTGGTGTCACTCGTAAAAGGCCTTTCCCATCAGCCCCAAGCCTTTGCCTTCCCTTTCTGAGAAAGAAGTTGGTTCCTGGTCCTGGCCTCCTGGGAAACAGCACACTTGGTCTGATGCCGCTGCAACACATGTGTGACACTCGGTGCAGATCCATGTGCAAATCTGTGTCCAGCTTCAGGGAGCAGAAGGGGGAGAGCCAGGTCTGTGTGTGGAAGCTGGGCAGAGCCCGGCTGGCTGTAGAGATGTGCGGGCAAGGTGAGCAGGCCCCAGATGCACCCCAGCTCCAGTGCCCACTGGTGTGGCTGAAGCTCAGGGTTTAGGGGCGGTATAATCAGAGATCCTGAGAGAGAAGCCCTTAGGCCAAAGCAGTAAGTGGAACAGGCCAGGGCAGGAGCCCAGGAGAGATTTCAGAGGGGGCAGCGTGCGTGCATGCACACAGCCCAGGGTCAGGAATATGATGTGAAAGGGGCCTTTGGTGTGTGGCTATGCTTCCCTTCCTTTCGGATCTGCAGGCCTGATCCCCTGGCCTCCTGAAGGGAACGCACCTAATGGGCAGGGGGGGGGGCGGGGGCGGGGGCGGGGGGGGGGGTGTTGGAAAGGAAGCTCAGCTGGAAGTGGTTTAGGCCTCAAAGCCCACATCCTGTGGGAGGGTCTATCAAGGGGCCTGGCTGTCACAGTCCTCAGAGCTAGTGGAGTGACAGTCCTCTAGGAGTAGAGATGGTCGACAACCTCCAGGGGAGAAGGTGGCCCAGAGGCTAGGAGGTGGGGTCAGTCCTGCCAGATCCAGGATCAGGAGGCCTCAGGCGAGCGCCTTCCCCCCTCCTCCTCCATCAGAAGCAGGCGGCGCCGGCCAGCCTCGTAATCGGCCTCGTCCACACTGACCAGCAGGCGGACAGCCTCCCGGCCCACGGCTTCACGCAGAGCCTCAGTCAGGAACACGCCCCGCAGGGCCTGCAGCAGGGCACCACTCAGGTAGTCACCCCAGAAGGCGTCCAGATAGGAGAGCTCTGAGAACTTGATGTCACAGACCACAGAGCCCAGGTCCCGTGAGCGCAGCACCGCCGTGGCCTGCCCAAACACGTCCAGCTGCCGTGCCAGGGCCTGGGGCCGCCGGGATGCCACGCCCTGCTCCAAGGCCGGCCCATGCTCGCAGTACTCTGCTCGCACCCTGAGCCGGATGTCTGCGGAGAAGGAGGGACTGGTCAGGGAGGGGCCGACACCCGACACACGGCGCGGGGGGGCCAGGGGGAAGAGGGGGACCGCCACCCTCCCTCACTCCCTCCAGCCTCCTCCTGCTGCCCCTCACTGTGGGTTGCACTGCACCAGCCCCACATCCTTCCCCCTTCTGGTAACCACACCCAAGTACAGGTGACACCCTCACTCGGCTTCTCTCTTGTGGTCTGACCTGTTACCTCCTGACCTGGTGGCCTTGCTCTTCCCCTCACGTGTCCCACTCCAGCCTCACCACCTCCTCGCTGCTCCCCCCACCAGCAGGCAGGTTCCGCCCGGCCCTGCCTCTCCTTCAGCCCGGGGTGTTCTCTCCCCAGCGTCCACAGGACTTACTCCCTCACTTCCTACAGGCCTTTGCTCAGAGGCCACCTCCCCAATGAGCCTACCTCGACCACCCTGTTTACCACCACCACCCGGCCCCAGGATTCCCAGCTCCCCTTTCCTTGCTCCACTTCTTCCCAAGGCACTTATCACCTTCTAACCTACTCTAAGCTCTCCCTTACCATCAGGCTTATCACCTGTCTCCCCGCAATGTGAGCTCCCTGAAGGAAGGGATTTTTGTCTGTCTTGTTCACTAGTGTAGCCCCGTCACATACAGTAGGTACTCAATACACATTTGTGAAAGAACCAATGCACGAATGAATGGACTTGCTTTTTAAGTAAGCAGCTTTACCCCTCTTGCGTCCTCGAACAGGGAGATTCACGTGGGGTCAGTCATATCCTCAGCCCCCCAACCACCAAGCAAGCACCAGGCCCAGGAGGCTCAAGGCTGGACCTGGGCTGGCTCTACTGCAAGCAGCAGCTCTCTTTCCACAGAGGTTGCCAAGAAGGTGGGCTGTTAAGCCCATAGCTGCTGGGGGCCGTTTTGCCACCAGGAGGGGAGAGAATGAAACCTACACAAGGCCAAGGATAGAGAGGAAAAGACTCCTGAGGTTCATCACGTGTGCCTGGAGCACCTGGATCTTCAGCTATAATCAAGTTCCTTTTTGCTTAAGCCAGTCTGAGTTGTGTTTGTCACTTATAACCCTGCCTACATCCACCCAAATGTGGTGGCAGTTCTGTGCAGGGGATAGGACATGGAACTTCCAAGGCTATCCCTGTAAATGTGACCTCAGGCATATCAACCCCTGTGGGATTACTGAATTCCCACCTGTGAATCGGGCTACTAACAGAACTTCCTCTCCACTCACAACAAAGGCTATCCTGAGGATCTGCTATAAGCTGGAAATGACAAGCAGTAGAATCACACGAACTCATTTAATTCACAAACGACCCTGTGAGGCAGGCCCTACTGTCACCCCAACTTACAGATGAGGAAATGGAAGCAAGGAGAAATGATTTGCCCAAGGTCGCACAGCCAGGGAGTAGCAAGGCATGACAGAGGGCACTGACCCTCCCACGCCCCACAGAGCAGCTTCAGGTCAGTGGAGCTGATTCTAATCCAGGAGCCTTCAGGCGCTAGCTATGTGACCTGGGACAAGTCACCACCTCTCTGAGCCCAGGTTCCTGCCTAAACCAGGGGACAATCCCTACTGGAAAGCCTGTTCAGATGATGGTCCACTGATGGGTGCTAAAAAATGGCAGCCACCAGCAGCTCTGCTGTGCCAAACGCTTTGCCCTTGGAGATTCAGCCTGATCAGCCCTGTGGGGCAGGGGCCACAATGAACCCATTTGACAGATGAGGTAACTGACGCTCTGGGAGGGGAAGTGTCATACCCCTGACTCCTTTCACCTTTCAAAGACTGTGTCACCACAGAGCAGAAAGTAGAAGGCAGGTCCCTGCTTCCCCAGGCGACTTCTCAGCACCACCCACTTCCTCCTCCCACCCCAAACCCCAAATGCTTCCTTTTTCTGCCTTGAGGGGAAGCTCACCCTCTCTGCTTGAGGCCCAGGAAAACCTACCTGGCCTTAGTCCCCAGGACTTCCCATAACACTCAGACCTGGCTCCCCCCACCCTAAGGATCAGATAAGACCTCTGGGCCCCCACCCTGGGCTCCTCTGAGTGTCTAGCCGTGCCCTCCGTGAGCGTGAGCCGGGAGGCAGGGGGCTGGGAGGGGCAGCACCTGTCCAAGGCCGCACGGGGCTGCTCAGTGGCAGAGGCACAGAGCCTGGTGGCGGAGAACGACAGACCTTGAGGCGAGTCCCGGCTCCGCCACTCTCTAGCTGTGGGGCCTTGGGCATGTGACCTCACCTCTCTGAGCCTCAGTTTCCCCATCTGAAAAACAAACAGACAAACAAGAGGTCCCTGCTGCACGATGGGGTCATGAGGATTAAATTAGGCAACTCATGAAGCATTTGACCCAGGGCCTAGACGCCAAAGGCACCCCAAAACAGGAACTGTGATTTCAACACTCACCTCTCTACCGCCACAGCCCCTGCCTAGGCCTCGCCCTCTCTCACCTGGGCCCCTGAGCCAACCTCCTCCCCTCCCCTCCTTCTTCAATCCCAGCTACATGCTCCCATAACCTGCCCTCCAGTCACAAGGGAAGTGGTCCCAGTACAAGCCTTACTCACAAAATGACCTGTCCACCTCTTCTGCTCAGAATGCCCATCACCCACCAAGGCCCGGCTCACGGGACCTGTGGCCCGCCCAGGTGAATCCCCTCCCAGATGGCCTTTCTCCTCAGCACAGACTGCTACTAGACCTGCGGTGGAAACTGTCTATTCACCCAGAGCCCACCGGGCGTGGTGGGGGTGGAAGGAGGACAGGATCAGGGGGGACCCTCATGTGTCCCATTCATCCTTCCATTCAACAGACATTTACTAAGTGCCAGGAGCACTTAGGTGGGGAGACACGAGCGCCCCGCCACAAGTGGGACTGGAAGACATGTGAGCCCCAGTCGAGGAGCACTTTGCATAGGCCGGGCCCTACCCCGGTGCTTTCCCTGTCTTAACCCCGGAGTCCTCACAGCACTTCCATTATCCCAAATACAGCTGAAGACATGGCCCAACCTCTGGTCTGGAACACAAGAGGACAGTACACAGAAGCGGAGGACAGGGAAGCCCCACTGGAGAAAAGGAGAGACGTGCGTTATCTGAGCCACCACTCCACCCCGGCCCTGAATCACGGGCATCACGCACAATCTCTCTTTATTCCTCGCCAAAATAACCGTAGGTGACACTTACATAGTACTTACTGCACTACCTTCACACATTTCACATCTATCACATACACCTTCACATCTATTGACCTTTTTGATCATGCCTACAACCTTATGAGGCAGTGCTATTGTCCCCTTTTTGTAGATGAGGAAACTAAGGCACAGAGGATGAGTCACCGGCCCAAGGCCACACAGGCAGGAAATGGCAGAGCTGGAATTCCAACCGAGATGCCTGGCTCCAGAGCCCAAGCTCTTTTAACTATCCCTATCCTGTTTGCTGCCTCTCATACAACCATACACAGAAGTCCATAATTAAAAGACATTCCAAGGGTCAGGAAAGGAAATTATAGAGAACGATTTAGATCGAAACAATCAGAGAGGACCTCTCCGGGAAATGACATTGGAAGTAAAATGTGACACAGGACAAGTAAGTCGAGACAGGAAAGCAGTGAAAAGAGAAGAGCGACTTTCCCAGAAGAGATCGGTGTGTGTGAAAGTCCAGAGGCAAAAAATGAACTTGGGGCGTTGACAGGCTGGGGGCCAGCATGGTGGAAAAGGGTACAAGGGGACAACTGGAGGCGCGGGGCTAACCGCACCCTGGCAGGCTGGGGCGGGGAGTCTGGGGCCTCCTGAGCTGACCACACCTCTCTGCACCTCGGTGGCCTCCTCCATAGAACCACCTCACCCCAGTACCTGTTCTCATGGGGCTACTGTGAGGATTACACGGCTGGATGCAGGTAAAGGGCTGAGGCCAGTGTCTGGCACTCCTCTGAGTGCAGCAGGAAGGAAGTGGCCTCAGGATACCAAGCCAACTCCAGCTGCTCTGCAGAAGCAGCAGGGCGGTCAGAAAAAGAGCCAGGGCAGCACTCACGGAAGGCTGAAGGTGGCTGAATAGTTTCCTCCGGCCAGGAACACACCAAGCATTTGTCAACAGTCCCTCTCCAATGGTAGGGAGATGCTCCCTGCCCCCAGGGCGGAGGGTGGGGCCCCGTCCTCCTCGAGAGGAGAGCTGCTCCCGCTTCCTGCACTCAGGTGGGCCCCAACACTTTTTTTTTTTTAAATAAATTTATTTATTTATTTATTTTTGGCTGCGTTAGGTCCTCGTTGCTGCGCACGGGCTTTCTCTAGTTGCGGAGAGCGGGGGCTACTCTTCGTTGTGGTGCGCGGGCTTCTCACTGCGGTGGCTTCTCTTGTTGCAGAGCACGGGCTCTAGGCACGCGCGGGCTTCGGTAGTTGTGGCACGTGGGCTCAGCAGTTGTGGCTCGTGGGCTCCAGAGCACAGGCTCAGTAGTTGTGGTGCCCAGGCTTAGTTACTCACAGCATGTGGAATCTTCCTGGACCAGGGCTCGAACCCGTGTCCCCTGAATTGGCAGGCGGATTCTTAACCACTGCACCACCAGGGAAGCCCCCCAACACTCTCTTGTCCCTCTACCCGACACCTCTTCAGTCTCTCTTCTGGGACAGAATGGGCCGCAGAGGGAAATGGGAGGGGCTTTCCAGTGGGGGATCAGGAAAGGTATGAGGGACAGGCCCAGGTGAGCAGGTGAGCAGCCTTCCATGCCAGACCCTGTGCTGGGTGTGGTTGGAGGCCAGGGATGACTCTCACTCAGGTCTCCCCTCCAGGAGTTACTAATAGGAAAGGCTGGGGACACAGAGGACCTGTGCCCAGCAGAGAGAATCAGCCAGTAAGCTCTAAGGGACAGACTCCGCCCTCCAATGCCACACAAATACCAGCACCTCCTCTGGACTAAAGCCAGCCTCCTCTCCTGCTCCAGTCTTTTCCCCAAGGCACAGCCAGAGTCACGGTGTCACTGTAAAGTTCTTCAACCTTTCCTGAACTAATGGATGGAGGCAGTGAGCAGCTGCTGACACCAAGGGCAGTAACAGACAAGCAGCGTCTGCCTGCTTCCTAAAGGAAGAGCACAATACCACCTAGGAGGTGAGCTTGAAAAAAAACAGAAGGGGGGCTTCCCTGGTGGTGCAGTGGTTAAGAATCCGCTTGTCAATGCAGCGGACACAGGTTCGATGCCTGGTCCAGGAAGATCCCACATGCCGCGGAGCACCTAAGCCCATGTGCCACCAGTACTGAGCCTGTGCTCTAGAGCCCTCGAGCCACAACTACTGAGCCCGCGTGCCACAACTACTGAAGCCCATGCAACAAGAGAAGCCACCGCAATGAGAAGCCCATGCGCAGCAACGAAGACCCAATGCAGCCCCCAAAATTAATTAATTAATTAATTTAAATTATTAAAAAAAAAAAAAAAAGAAGGGCATTTCCTGGCGGTCCAGGGGTTAGGATGCTGCACTTTCGTTGCCAAGGGCGGGGGTTCGATCCCTGGTCAGGAAACTAAGATCCTGCAAGCCGCACAGCGTGGCCAAAATAAGAAAACAAAAAAACAAAACCATCAAACCAGAATCTGATCAAGCCTCTCCAGGCCCAACTACCAATTTTCAGGAAATACAGACGACAGGGGAACATGTTCTGTCAATCCTACCACAGAATGCAATCTGTAAAATCCAGTCTTTGGGAAACACTACGGGACAACTACTTTCAACAAATACAATGCAAGGGTGGTGGGGGAGAAATAAGAGGTGGTGGGGGAATCCTATAAATTAGGAGAGACTTAAGAGAACCAATATTTATAAGAATTAGAAATTTAAGCACTGAGCAGACACATGAGAGTAAGAAGTTATTGTTATTTTTTTGGTGTGTGTTTTTTTTTTTAAGAATTCTTATCCTTTTTTTTTGTCTGCGCAGGTTGCAGGATCTTAGTTTCCCAACCAGGAATTGAACCCGGGCCACGGCAGTGAAAGCGCCAAGTCCAAGTCCTAACCACTGGACCGTCAGGGAACTCCCCAATTCTTATCTTCTAGAAATACACAGTGAAAAATCTACCAGTGAAATAAAAGGACACCTGGAACTGACTCCAAAACAACGTGGCTAATGAAACAAGATCAGCCACGACCTGACAACTGCTGAGGTTGGGTGCCGGGGAGCCAGGATTCGTTATGCTAATCTGTCTGCTTCTATTTCTTCTCCACAGGAAACACTGAAGGGAAAAAACGCAAAGCTCAGCCTGTCATTCAAGTCCTCCAACTGCTTTCCATCATTTAAAAAAACGCAAAGCCTGGCCCGTGGCTCCCAGGCTCTGCGGGTTGGGCCCCTGGTCACCTCTCCTGCCCTCACCTCCTGGCAGCCTCCCGCACTCCCTCTGCTCCAGCCCTGACAGCTTCCTCTCGATCCCAGCACCACCACTGCCATGTCCCCACACAGGCCTCTGCTCCTGCTGTCCCCTCAATCTGAAACACCCTGCCTCAGCCATCCACACACTCCTACCTCTCTTCCTGTCTTCTGAGAGGCCTTCCTAGACCACCCTACCTTGAAAATCCACCTAGAACTGCATTTTCCATCATTCTCTACTTGTTTCTCCTCACAGTTGACATCTGAAGTTTCTCTTCCTTCCCTTAGCCTTCTCCTCCCACCAGAACACAAGCTCCATGAGGACAGGGGCCTCCAGTCCCTTCTGCTGGATGTAAGCAGGTAGTCAATGCTCTATAAACACACGTGGAACAACCAGATGAGCAAACCCGAGCTCCAGCCCAGCCCTGCCACTCCGCACGGTGGGGGACGGCACCCGTACCCCAAGGGCCGTCTTGAGAGCTCAAGGTGAGGTGAGGAGCACGCTCAGCACAGAGCGCAGTGGACGGCCCTGAGAGGGGTGTGCAGACTCAGAGGTCCTGTGTCTGAGCCCAGGATCCCCCATGGCCCCTGCCTCACACTCTTGGGGCCTCAGGCGTTCAGTCTGGTTCTCTCCCTCAGTGGAAGGCAGCTGCCTGGGGGTCGACCCCCACAGCTATCACAGGGGAGGAGGCGGCAAGAATGGCAGACCCGTTCCTCACTCAGGTCTGGAGGGACCTCCTTCCACCCCTGGGACTAGGCCATTGCCATCTTCAGGGCAGAAAACCAGGGCCCTACCGGGGAAAGCCGCCCTCCGGCCCCACCCTGCCTGGTGAGTCAGCAGTCAGACCTGCACAGCCATGCCCCACAGCAAGAGACCGCCACACCCGGGTTCACAACCTCCCCACCCTCAGAGAAGAGATGGAGGCCTCCAGCAGCAAGACCCTGCCGGCCTCAGCCTGGCCTGCTCCCTAGGGAGGCAGTGACTCTCTAGGCCACCCAGCCAGGGGGTGGCTCTGGTAATTAACTCCTGACTCTGGGGAGCGGCACAACCAAACAGCCACCCCCTCAAGTGCGGGCTGTCTGAGGACTCAGGCTGGCTCCACTGGCCTGTTCCTCCTGAAAGCAGCCAGCACAGGTGTCTACAGCCTCATCTAGGGAGCAGCTAGGACCACCACGGCCCGGGGGGCCACAATGGGCACCGGGAGGAGGCAGGCTCATGCGCTCTGGGGGCTGGAGGCTCTGCAGATGGCAGGAGGGAGCGCCCCGAGGCCAAGGTCTCCTGGGGGATGCAGAGCTGCCGCCACCTGCCCCTCAACCTTCCCTCCTGTAATTCCACCCCCACCCATCCAGCCTGAGCCACTCACCAGCTGATACCCTCTGTGACCAGAGCCTTGCCCAACTCAGAGGAGGCGGTACCAGAGGGGCGTGCGGGAGTGTGTGAGACAGCGTGTGCCCTACCCGTGCCTGTGTCCTCCCCTCAGGACCAGTGAGAATTTCTCAAGGGCAAGGTCTGCATGAGTCTGCATAGCAGAGTCCCCTAACCCTCCCAACCCACCTGTCTGCAGGTGCAGTCAACCCTATATCCAAAATGTTCCTTTATTTCCTTAAGTCCACCTCCTTCTCACCCTCTCCAACGCCACTACCCCAGGCCAGACCTCTGCCTCATCCTTGCTGGACTGTGAAGCCCCTCCACTCATTTCTCTGCTTCCACTTTGTTGGATTTATTTCATGTGCACCTACAGAGCATGTGCTACATGTCCAGCCCTGTTCTAAGCACTCTGCAAATTGTAACTCATTTATTAACTGATTTTCCAGATGAAATCGGAGTTCCTTTAAAAACTGGTATCAGATCACTTCACTCCCTTGCTAAAAACCCTTGGAAAGCACTTGACTCATAGAATAAAATCTAACTCCCATCTGCTCTGAGGCCTGCCAGGCCCGGCTGCTCAGCCCCTGCCTGGCTCCTCCAACAAAAAATGACATTGAGGGCAGGGGACTGTCAGGAAAGGCTTCCTGGAGGAGGCGGCACACAACACAATCCTTCAACTATGGGCAGGATGTAGACAAGCGAGTAGGCAACAGAAAGGACAGGGATTCCACTGTGCTGTACAGATGCATGGAGCTGCTGCCCACCCACTGGGTGTCACACCCCAGATGAGGGCCCACTTCTCCCACCCTTCAGCTCCACTGGCTGCCACAGGCACCGCACATGCACTCCCAAGGCACGCACAGACACCTACCACAGGTCACTTTGGCTTCTGAGGTGGGCCCGGCTGGCTCCTGCTGCTGCTGGGGGGTAGCTGGACCCCCTCTCTGCCGCCGTCTGGCGCCACCACTGGGACGGCCCCGACTCCGCCGCTGCCGTTTAGTTGGGGGAGAACCTGAGGAGAGAAAGATGGTGTAGGTTGAAGACCAGATGATGGGTGGAGCACCAAGGTGGGTGCCCAAGGAAGCGCTCAAGGCTGGACTCCATGCTGTCAGACCCTGGGTGAGCCCCTCTGCTTCCTGGGCCCTAAGATGGCGAATAAGTACAAGTTAGCACCATCTAGAAGGACAGATGAGCACACCCCACCACCTGGCAGTCCCACTCTCAGGTGTGACCCCAGAGAAACCCTGACTACTCACACCAGGAAACAGGCAGGACAACAGTAGCTGGAGCTTTGTTTATAGTTCCTAACCACATAAACCTGAAAACAATGTAAATGTCTGGCAAAAGGTACACAGAGTAATTTCCACAATAGATTGCTTAGTGAAATAAAGCAAGTGAAAAACAAATATCTACAGTTTGCTATGTTTTGTATAAAAAAGGAGGGGAAACAAGAATATATACATTATTTGCTATTTTTGCAAGATGAAACACTGTAAGGCTATGTCAGAAATGAATAAAATTGATTATCTATTGGGAGAGAGAAAAACACCAATGGGAATGATACTTCTAAGAACATCTTTTTTACATCCTTTAGTTTTGACTTTGGAATCGTGTAACTGTTTTACAACATACTCAAAAAATTAACAAGAGACAAAAGAAACAAACCATAAAATTAAACAGAAACAGAAACAAATGGATCTAGCTACATATAAAATCAGTAACAAGCAACAGGAAAAAGAAGGATCTTAAGTAACTAGCAAGAACATTCTGACTGTAAACTCTCAGTAGGATATACTCTGAAAACAATTAGAACCACAAAAAAATATTATGTTTCATTCAGTAGACACAGCAGTGGTACTGACATTATAAATTTGAAGCTATTTCTTTACTGTTGTAAAATAAAGCAAAATAAGTCCATGTCTTAACGTTACCAAGAACCAAGATTTTCAGTGTAAGACAAAAAAGTCCTCGTAGGACTACTGAGCCCGTGTGCCGCAACTACTGAAGCCCGCGCACCCTAGAGACGGGCTCCGCAACAAAGAGAAGCCACCACAATGAGAAGCCCGCGTACCACAATGAAGAACACCCCCGCTCGCCGCAAGCAGAGAAAGCCCACACGCAGCAACGAAGACCCAACGCAGCCAAATATAAATTAATTTAAAAAAAAAAAAGTCCTTGTAGGGAATTCCCTGGTGGTCCAGTGGTTACGACCCCACAATTTCACTGCTGAGGGCACAGGTTCAATCCCTGGTCAGGGAACTAATGTCCCCACAAGCAGCGCAGCCAAAAAGAAAAATCCTTATAACGTTATGTTTGAATTGAAAACTCTAATATGGACTTTTATGAAAAGCAGTTTCTAGTTCTGTTCACTGTAAGCGCCTAAAACAATGCGCATACTCAGCACCCAGATCTTGGTCTCCAAATACCGCTGCCTCTAAGAGAAACCAGGCTTCTGGAACCAGCTGATTCCAGGGCTGGGGAAGGGAAAATACGAGTGAATCCAGGACATCTTGCAGTCCATCTTGCAGTCCTACAAAGCAGGAAGCACCCAAAGAATGATGGAGACACATCAAAAGGACACAGGACCTAGCCAACTTGAACATCAGGAAGAATAACTAATTGATTATAACAGTAAATAAATAAGAATACATGAGTCTATGGTGACACCCCTCACTAAGTAAAAAGAGAGAGGGAGGGATGGAGGGAAAGAGAAAAGTAAAACTCCTCTTGAGAAAATGCCAGCTAACAGACATAGGAAAGAATTAGAAAAACACCATTTCATGAACACCAATGTAATAACTGGTTCAGGCAGAGATCACCAATGGCTGCTACACCCACTGGGGATGCTGTTGGGGAACACGACATGCCAAAGTGTCATCCCACAGATTATTTACTAACCACAAGGGGAAAAAATATCTCTATACGAAGGACAAATACAGCAGACACCACCTTAACCAAGTGATCAAACTTGCTCACTCACAACAGGAAAACCAGGCCTCCTGATGTGCTCTAATGTGAAGACCACGGCATCAACCAAGGAGAATTCCAGCCAAAAACACATAACCTGAATCTAACCAACTCTCCAAACCCGATTCCCAAACTACAGGGGACAGATGGATAAGTTAAATGATACCATCAGGAAATTATTAGGCATATCCGGAAACAATCAGGACATTGTACAAAACAAGTGGCCTGGTCAACGTCATGGGGGAAAAAAGAAAAAGGTATGGGGTGGGGGTGGGGGGGTTCCATAGTAAGAGATTAAGGAGACTAATAACTGAATGTACAGCAACACAACTGTGAGTGGGTCCTGAAAGTGCAGACAATATTGAGAAGATCTGAAAATGGACCATTAGGATATCAGAGAATTAGTACTTATGTCCTTTCTTAGGTATGACAGTAGTCTTGAAGTGGTATCAGACAATCTTCTGATTCTCAGGAGATGCCTGTCAATTTAGGGGTAAAGTGTCCTGATGCCTATAATTTACTTTCAAAGAGTTCAACAAAAAAAAACAGAATTAGGGACTTCCCTGGTGGTCCAGTGGTTGAGAATCCACCTTCCAATGCAGGGGACACAGGTCCGATCCCTGGTCGGGGAACTAAAATCTCACATGCCACGGGGCAATTGAGCCCGCAAGTGCCACAGCTAGAGAGAAGCCTGCACACTGCAACGAAAAATCCCAAGTGCCGAAACTAAGACCCGACGCAGCCAAAAACAAACAAATAAATATTTTTTAAAAAAAAACAGAATTACATATACACGCACATAAAGCAAAACTGGCAAAATGTTAAAATTACTGAGTCTAGGTGGAAGATACAAACACATTCACTGTACTAATCTTTCAACTTCTCGGTATATTTGAAATACGTTTGAATGATTAAAAACTTGGGGGAGGGGAGGAGAGTGGATAAATTAATTGCCATGGCAATTAAACAAAACCAGTTAGAAACCTAACATGAATAAATCTCAGAAACATGTCCAACAAAGACAGCCAGGTGAAGAATGACACCCATGATGTGGGGCCATTTAAATGACATATAAAACCACAAGAAACAATTCCATAAGTTGTTTCTGGACACGTGCTTTTGCAACAACAAACACACACACACACACACACAAACACAAAGCAAAAATGAGACAGAATCACCCCATGGGCTCCTTCCTTGATGGGTCAGGATGGGGTAGTTTCATCAGGGTTCAGAAGGAAGAGAGAGAGACTGCTGGCACGCCCACAGGGCTGGGCTCACCTGTCTCCCACTGACCCTGCTCAGCATTTGAAGAACTCCTTGACTGCTGACTGCGACGGCAGCCGCCCTCCGTCCTCTTTGAAGAAGAGCTGGACGTGCCATAGCTGGAGCGTTCTGGAGACACTGTGGGGAGAGAAGAATGGAAAGAAGTATTCAAAGCCCACGACTTCTCCCAGGCCCAGCCTCCAATTCCCACCCCCTTACCCCCACCCCAGAAGAAAGCCTGCCCCACAGGGTGCCTGAGTTCCGCAGAACTCAAAGTCCAGATACCCACTCCCTCTCAAACACCTGCAGCCCAGTAATTGCTCGGTGCCTCCCGGGGTAAAAGACTCATCACCTTCTGGGGCCACCCAATCCATGTCTACAGCAACTCCAATTGTCAGTTATCCTGTACGCTGAGTTATGGTCAGGATTCCTGCAATGCTGCCTGCCCCCATCCGTCAACTGCCCCCGGCTCTCCCTGAGGCCCCGAAGAGTAAGCAGGCCTCTGCAGGGTCCCCAAATCTTCTCTTCCAGAGCCTGACCTCCAGACATATTTTTCCAAAAATGCTGTCAGTTCTGCACAAGGGATGCCTTTCTCCTGGTTACCCAAATCCCATGGGCTTACCCTGGGCAGGGAAGCTCACAAAACCCCTCCCTAAACTAGCCACAGCACCTCTAGTAATCCCGCCAAGGGCTCAAAAGCTCAAAGCCTATGCACACAAGGAGCTCTTCACCTTCTCAGGACTGCTGTCCTATAGGAGCACTTCCCTTACAAGGATTAAGGGCACCAACTCTGGAGACAAACCAGCAAGGTTTAAATCCTAGCTCCCACTTTCTAGCTGTGTTATCTGCAAGCTCCTATGTGACATGGCTTCTCACCTACCACTCTGTCCTTACTTTGACCTCTGCTCCTGCCACACTGGCCTCTGATAATGCCAAACTCAGTCCTACCTCAGGACTTAAAAGCTTGTCTTTCCCTCTGCCTGGAATTTCCTACTCTGAGATCTATGCACCAGAGTGGCAGTGCAGCCTCAGTTCAAACGCCACCTTCTCAGAAAGGTCTTGACTGGTTATGGAATCTTAAAGCGGCCTCCTTTCACTCTGAAGCATTCCACTCCCCACCTTCTCTCTCTGCTCCATGACTCTGTTTCAATCCTTCCATAACTACATCTAAAAGTAAATCGTTCAAATAAAATCATCTTCATATACAGAATTAGAAAAAGTAAATCGTTCATCTGTCTTAGAGTCTTGATACTCCCCCCAAATGTTTGTTCCTCATGGAACACTTTGTCAGTCCCGTCAAGCTGTAACTCCTGTTCCCTATTCCCCGGGCACACAGGATTCAGCTGTTATATGTGGGCAATCTGCCTAACTTCTCCAACCTACTGCTTTCCCTGTACAGTGGGGACGGTGAAAGGACTTCCTCTTAGGATTACCGGGAGGATATAGGGTGATAGTACATATGAAGAAGGGCTTACTGCTGTGCCTGGCAAGAAGTAAGCCCTCTGTAAACAGACGCCACAAACATGACTATTGATGTAGCCAAATTCCACAAGCTCACCCCTCCCAATGCCATGCCTCCTCCCTCTTGTGTTTCTCATTGATACCCTGGGAGGAGGAAAGAGTGCGATGGGACACATACTGAGATGGCACTCTCCATATCAGACACCGTGGAGGCCCAGCGAAAGCAAGGCCCTCTCCCCACCGGAAGTCTGTCACCCTCCCATTCCACCATACCTGGCCAGCGCCTCTTGCGCGCCAGGTGTGGCAGCAAATCGTGACGGGACAGCACGCGCAGGAGTTGCCCCAGCAGCCGCAGGTTGCTCTCGTCGCACTGCCCGCGGCGCTCCAGCTCCAGCAGCAGCTCCAGGCCGCTGCGGGCGCGGGCCAGGCCGCCGGCGGCGCCGGGGACCTCGTCCAGCAGGAAGGCTAGCAGCTCCAACTCGCACTCGGTCAGTTCCCCGCCCACCACCTCGAACATACGGTGAAGCGACAGCATCCCGTAGTAGTCCAGGCACTCATCCTCCTCCCAGCTCGGGGCCGGGGTCGACCCGGACAGCGCCATACCCGGGGGAGGGGGGCGGAATAAGCTCAGAACGAGGGCCTAGAACACACACAGCGGGGAGGGGGCAGTGGTCAGCGACGCGGGGACCCGGACCTCACCCCCGCCAGTGCGTCTCCCCCTCCGCGTGCCGCCGGGCAGGGCCACCCTCACGTCCCAGCCGTTTTAGCCTCCCCCTTCTCCCTCAAAAGAATGGTATCGCCCGAGGTCCCCTAGTAACAGGTCCAGACGCCAGACCCCGCTCGTCCTCCGACCAGTCGGGCAGGCCCAGCCCGAATGCCCCTCCCCAGGTGGTATGTTCCGAACAAACCTCCCACCCGACTAAGTGACTCAGTCCGAACAAGCCTGGGGGCCCAACGCGGGGCACCCCGCCAAGTACCCTTTGACTATGGGTACTACTATCCAGACATGTTCCCTGGCTGCATCCAGAGTTACTGTCCGATCAGCCCCACAGCTCCACCTAAGTGGTACAGTCCTAAAGTGACCCTCTGCCCCCTACAGTGGGACCGACCAAAGCAGCCCTTTGCTCCACACAGGTGGCGCTGTGCGAATCCGACCCCCTCGCCCTGTAAGGGTGGTACCGCCCTCTCCCCAGCACCCAGGTGGTCCGGTCTACCCGCCACCAGTAGCTTGTAGGCCTCTCCACATCCTCACCGAATTCCGGCGCCTCACGACTCCTGGGCGACGGCCGCAGCCACTTGTTTTGGATCTTTCTGGCACCTTCTCTATTATTACGCCTGCGTCACCTCGCTCCTCCTCCTTCCCCCAACTCGCGCAGGTGCGACCGCCACGCCCCTTAGGCGCAAGCGCAGAGAGGCTTCCAAGCCCCTCCCCCGGGCCCGCCCCCAACCGTAACGTCCGGCCGCCCTGTACTGCGCCTGCGCAGAGGGAGAGTGGTTCTGCGTCAGGGCTAGATCTGGTACCATTTTGCCGGATCGCTTCTGCCGGTGACATAAGCTACAGGGTCCTTGTTGCCCTCACGACCTGTTGAAACTACTCATGTCACGGACTACAGCCCCCTCCTAATCACGACCTAAACGCCCACATTACCACTGCTCCCAGCTGCCCATGGCAAAGGACCACAATCACGACCGTCCTAGCTCCGAGTAGCACCCAGGTCCCTTATGATCCGGACTTGGACTCCCCTCTGTTAGACTGCCCCTTACTTCTTTTGGCGACCTACATCCCATCTGTGCCATCTCATGATCTCGACTGCAATCCCTCCTCATCCAACAGAAATCCCCCATCTATAAGTTCCTTCCCCGATCAAGACCAAGACTCCCTCATCTCATCTTAGAAATCAATACCTCCTTCCTGATTACAATAGGTCCCTCCATCTCCACTGTGCACCTCCTGATGGCGTCCATCATGACTCCCCCATTACAGTCAGACTCCCCCCTCAAGGAACTCTAATGCCCCCCCCATAACCCCTTCCAATCCCTGCCCTCCAAGGTCACGGGGACTCCCAATAGCCCTTCTTTAACCTGCACCTGCCAGTTTCACTCTGGCAAGAGCAGGTCTCTATCAGGAGATTTGGCATCGAGACTGCATGTCTGAGTACCGCCACCCTGCCCCCCACTTAGGTGACTCAAGGTCAGGGCCCGCTCGTGCCTTGAGACAAGGCCCCTCCCCGGACCTGTTCCCACCCCCGGAATTATCACCCTTTGGGAGGCGGAAGGCCTGGGTCCCGCCTGGCACTGGTTCAGCACTAGCTCTGCTTGGGCTGAGGCAGTGACCTCCGAAGAGTCCCTTCCCCTCTCCCTGATGGCAGTTGTCACCTATTGAAACCCAATCCTGGGCCGGACACACAGTAGGAGCCCAATAAGTGAATATCATTAAATCAACCAAAGAGGGTGAGGGAAGGGAAGGCAATTTTACAAACAGGGAAGGACTATCTATGTCCATGTTAGATGGGTTAAAGTGAGCATCCACGGTGTATCAGGCCCTGTGCTGACTGCTTTTACCTGTTTGATTTCATCCAATCCCCTCAACAGCCTTTGAGGTGGATGTGATTCAAGCCCATTTTACATAGGAGTAAAAGTGAGGCCGAGAGAGGGGAAGTACCCCAAGTGTGTTTGACTCCAAAGCTGTGCTCTCAGAGATGCTCTGTGTCTTTAGCTATGAAATGACAGTTCTGTCAAGGTCTCCCGCCACCCAGTCCACTCCATGATCCTTGCTTTCCAGTGATGTTCACTTCTCTCCGCTTAACTTTCAGACTTGGCGGAGGAGCGGCCCGGGAGAACTGCGCAGGCGCTTCTCCGAGCCCGGAGCCCCGCCCACAGGGCGCAGTTGTGTGCGTGGAGAAACTCGCCGAGCCCCGCCTAAGCGTCCATACGCAGGCGCAGGAGAGCGTGCCCTCTGCTTTCGGCTCTGATTGGTCGCCGCGGGTAAGGGCGGCGCCCAATGGGAGGCGTGGATAGTGAGGGGTCCCACACGCCTGGAGCAGAGGGTCTGTGTCAAGAGCGGCGGGGGCTGCAGGAGGCAAGAGAGACGGGTGAGGGCGCCGCGGGGCGGGCCGGGGAAGAGAACGCTGGGCTTACGGAGAGGGCGGAGGGAGAACGAGGGGGACCCCGGGGGTCGAGGAGCTTTGGGGCCTGCGCTAGGGCGGGAGCGACGCGGAGTGGAAAGAGAGTGCTGCTTCCTCTGTGCCCTGGAGCGTTGATAGAGCGCCTGAGGTGTGCAGGACCCTACGCTTGATTGAGCTCGCCCGGCCCCCACCGTTTGCAGGGAACTCTCAGGTTGCGTAGTTGATAAGTCTGGTCAGAGAAAAGGGATGTGTCTCAGGAAAGCTGAACTTCCAGGCCCCTGGTGGGCTCTTTCTTGGAAGGACTTTTATTGGTCTACTGTATAAAAAAACCCCATCCTTCCCCCCAATAATTCACAGTCCTTCGGGCCATTTTCTAGACATTTACTGGGTGCCTACTGGGCCTCGCTGGAGGGGAGTTCTCTGTTGGGAGTGGGGCTGTAAACGATGCAAAGTTGAACTGTCAGGCCCCTGGTTGACTGTTTCCAGGAAGGTACGTTATTGAATGGCTTTTGTGTGTCAGGGCCCGGGCAACTCAAAAATTAGTGAGGGAGTTGGAAAGTTTAGCTCTTGGGCTTTTAGTGAATCATTTACTTAAGGAGCATTTATTGGAAAGCAGCGGATAGCAGAGCCCTGTGCTGGGCCTTGTTACTGTGGGAATTCAGTCTAATAGGAGGGCTGGTCTGGTGGGAAAAGTGGAATGTGCACAAGGACAGTTAAACTCTCGGGGCCACACTTCCTGGAGGGAGCTTAATTCGTTCACCAAATCTACTCAGTGCTTATTATGGTGAGACCTCTGGGAGCTTAACATGAGCAACTTTTGTGTGCAGAGCTGTAAGCTGAACTCCACCTGCCCTCTGGCACTAACAGATGAGTTGAAGAAGAAATGGAGATGGTGGGGATTATATTTGGAAAATTACTGCTTAGGCTTGCATGGGCGGCAGTCATTTGCTGTAGGGACTCTGAGCCCCTGTTGTGTGAAGGGGCCTGGGTTGGGTTGAGCCCACACCTGTAGAGGGAGAGATGGGGCACGTAGAGGGAAGTTCAAAAGTTAAAATCCCTGTCCTTGGTCAGTGGCTTTGTTGGTGACAGCAGCCCCTACAATAAATCAGACCTGCCCTGCCGGCAAGCTCAGTCTGGTGAGGAGCACAGACTCTATCCCAAATTCATGATATTTGCTATATTGGAGGTGGCACAGGATACCATAAGAACCCCAAGGAGGAGGGAGTGGCCACCACCCTGTGGATGTAGCGTTTGCTAGAAAAGAGGAGAGAACTTTGTTGGCAGAAGGAATAGCAGCATCAAAGACTTAGGGTCCAAAAACATTTCTGGAGAATTACAAGTAATGGTTCTATCTAAGCTTTACAAAGTACCAGGGACTTTGTGGTCAGTACTACTTTTAGTCCATTTCACAAATGAGAAAACAGTCTCTGAGAGATGAAGTAAGTGGTGGAGCTCAGATTCAAGCCAAGGGCAGTCTGGTCCAGAGCCTATGCTCTTAAACACCTTGCTACATCTCTTTGTGTGTAAGTAGATAGAGGAAAGATGCTGCACAGAGAGGAAACTGCACAGGCCAAGGCCAAGAGACCCCAAAAGACACATTCTGTTCTTGCAAAGGGTGTGACCAGCCCTCTGGGTAAGGAGGGTAGCATCAGAGGCCAGACTGAGAAGGGCTGTCTCTTTTCTGCAGATACCTGACGGCCATGGGGTGCAGTTCAGCTACAGGGTCACAGGCTCACTGAAGACTGAGATATAAATATTGGATCCAGACTTGCTGATTGTTAGAGGCTGGTCAGTGATGGGATGGGCAAGGGAACTCCTGAGACATCCCCCCTCCCCTTGAGTTCCTGGTCTCACTAGGCACCCCCTTCTTTCTCCAGGTACTGCCTTCCACACAATGGCAGAGGTGGTGGCTGAGGCAGCTGAAGTGGCTGAGATGCCAACACAGATGTCACCAGGGGCAGTGGAAATGTCAACACCGATGTTAGGGGAGAAAATGGAGATGTTAACGGAGGTGACTGGGATGACACCTGGGGAGGCCCTTGCCTCATCCCTCTTCTTCCAGTTCATGTGCTCTGAATGTGGCAGCCTCTACAACACACTGGAAGAAGTCCTCTCACACCAGGAGCAGCATGTGCCCACTGTCACAGAGGAGGAGGCGCTGACCACCCAGGACACTGGCCTGGAGCCGCAGCTGGTGCCAGGCACTGAGGATGGGCCTTTCCAGTGCGGTGAGTGCAGCCAGCTCATCCTCTCCCCCAGCGAGCTCCTGGCCCACCAGGATGCCCACCTGCGGGAGTCTGCAAGCCAGATCCAGTACCAGTGTGGAGACTGCCAGGAGCTGTTTCCCTCACCTGAGCTGTGGGTGGCTCATCGGAAGGCCCAGCACCTTTCTGCTGCTGCAGCAGCTAAACCTCCAGTGCCGCCTCCTCTGCCTCCCCTCCCCTCCCCACCTCCACCCCCTGCTCCACCCGAAGTCAGGATGGAGCCCTATGAGTGTCCTGAGTGCTCTGCCCTGTGCACCACCCCTGAGGAGTTCTTGGAGCACCAGGGCACCCACTTTGACTCCCTAGAGAAAGAAGAGCGCAACGGGCTAGAGGAGGAGGAGGAGGGTGAGGATGAAGAAGATGACGACGAAGAGACAGAGGACGAGGAAGAGGCAGCAGCAGAGGTTGGTGATGATGCTAAGGGAGCTGACAAGTCCACAGCCGGCCAGGCCCAGGGCTGTGGGGATTGTCCTCAACGCTGCACCTCAGCAGGGGCACGCCGGCGACACCGGCGGGCGTCCCGTGGCCCAGCGTCAGCGGCTCACCCCTTCCACTGCAGCCAGTGCCAGCGCAGCTTCAGCTCGGCAAACCGGCTTCTGGCTCACGGGCGGGCCCATGTTGGTGGCACACACGAATGTACGACCTGCTCCAAGGTCTTCAAGAAAGCAGCCTCACTGGAGCAGCACCTGCGGCTGCACCGTGGCGAAGCCCGCTACCTCTGCGTGGACTGCGGCCGTGGCTTCAGCACAGAGCTCACGTTGGTGGCCCACCGGCGGGCCCACACCGCCAACCCACTGCACCGCTGCCGCTGCGGCAAAACGTTCAGCAACATGACCAAGTTCCTCTACCACCGGCGCACTCACGCCGGCAAGAGCGGGGCACCTCCCACGGCGGCGGCGGTGGCGGCCGCCTCCCCGGCTCCTGCCGAGCCCACGCCCCCGCCGCTGCCCCCTGCCCCACCCGCCCAGCTGCCCTGCCCGCAGTGCTCCAAGTCCTTTGCCTCCGCCTCCCGGCTCTCCCGGCACCGGCGCGCGGTCCACGGGCCCCCTGAGCGGCGACACCGCTGCGGTGTCTGTGGCAAGGGCTTCAAGAAGCTGGTTCACGTGCGCAACCATCTGCGGACGCACACGGGCGAGAGGCCCTTCCAGTGCCATTCCTGTGGCAAGACTTTTGCTTCTCTGGCCAACCTCAGCCGCCACCAGCTGACCCACACGGGTGTGCGTCCCTACCAGTGCCTGGACTGTGGCAAGCGCTTCACGCAGAGCTCCAACCTGCAGCAGCACCGGAGGCTGCACCTGCGGCCAGTCGCCTTTGCCCGTGCGCCCCGCCTCCCCATCACCGGTCTCTACAACAAGAGCCCCTACTACTGCGGGACCTGCGGCCGCTGGTTCCGTGCCATGGCGGGCCTGCGACTGCATCAGCGGGTCCACGCCCAAGCTCGGACGATGACACTGCAGCCTCCCAGATCACCCCCTCCTGCCCCGCCCCCGCCCCCCGAGCCTCAGCAGACTATCATGTGCACCGAGCTCGGGGAGACCATTGCCATCATCGAGACGTCCCAGCCACTGGCACTTGTGGACACGCTGCAGCTGTGCCAGGCGGCACTGGGGGCCACTGAAGCGAGCGGGCTGTTGCAGTTGGACACGGCCTTTGTGTGACACAGCTAAAGAGCAACAATAAGAGAGTTTGGTTGCAGAATCAAGTGTGGGCACCTCTGGGGAGAAAGGGGGCCACGCCCTGGCAAGCCACTCTGGCGCCCACCGGGTGCCAGCATTCACCCTTGCCTCTTACCCACTGACTCCTCAGAATGGCCCCACCAGGCGTCACCTTTCTCTGCCTGAGGGGACGCTGAAGCTCTGAGACACGATATGATCTGTCCCGGTCACCCCACTGCGTTGCAAAGCGGGGTTCTCCAAGGCTCTTTGCTCTGCATCACCCTGGTGCCCAGCAACATCAGGTAACCTTTCGCGAGCCCCAAACGTGTGCCAGCTCTGTGCTGGGCCCTGTCACATACCTCTTCACGTCCTCTGCTTTTCCCCCCGGCCCTAGCCTTCTCGGACTCTGGGCTCCCAGGATTTGGCTCTGCCTGGTGGAAGAAGGCACCTGACTTCTCTGGGCTTCCTTGATCTCACTTTTGACAACGTGGAGGGCAATCTATAGGTACCCGGGTATTCAGCTGCAGGTGGGTGATGTTGGAAACCCAGGAATGAGTCAGACATGGGCTCTGCCCCAGGAGCCATGCAGTGTGGTAGGAGGAACACCCACAAATACAGATGGCCTTGCTCTCTGAATGTCTTGTTGATTTATTCAGCCTGAGTGTCCTAAGGCCTCCCTCCCGTGTGCTGGGGGCCAGAGACGAATCAGGCCTCTGCCCTGCCCAGGTGGGATCCCAGGGCTCAGCCCTGGGATATCAGCCCCAGGACCCTCAGGGTTGCAGCGGGGATGTGCAGGGACAGTAGGATCCCAGAGCAGGGAACAAACCTCCATGGTAGATCGGGAGTCAGAGGCTTCCTAGAGGAGTTAATCTTTGAAGAAAAAGTAGAAATCTGCTAGTGGAAGACGAAGAAAATATTCCAGGCAGGCAGCACCGCAAGGAGGGTGAGTTCTTGGTATACTTGGAGGTTGTCCAGTTATTGACGGACGACCAATAACAGCAAACATTTGACTGCCCGGCCATGGCAGGCACTGCGGTTAGCACTATACACGTATAATGATCTCAGCAGGCCTGTGAGGTGATCTCAGTATTATCCCAAGTGAGAAAACAGGGACAGAGACTCGCCCAAGATCTCATAGCTGGGCAGAGGCATTGGCCAAGACCTTTTAGCCCATATCTGTAACTGATACAGCTGTGGACTGATTGTGACCTGAAACAGCTGCAGGGGCGGAGGCTCAGAGGAGGAGTCATGGTAACTGGAGGAAAAGTGAGCCATTGTCACAGAGCAATTGGAGTTTAAGGGGCCTCAAAAGATAAAAAGTCTTGGGAACAGGAAGGAATCCCCAACCTTTTCAAAGGTTACCTGGGCTGACAATCCTTCCCTCTCCAAATGAAAGTAGATGATTTATGGCAGGTCCATCGGGAAGGCTTGTCTCAGGCCTCTGCAGACCAGGGTATTCAGACAGGTGCAGCAGGACATGGCTGCGGCTGAGCTGTCTGGGAGGGAGGCTGGGCAGAGGAGGGGCGGCAAGGCAGGGAAGGAGGGAAGCCTAGACCTGGGAAGGCCTTGAAAGCCAGGCTAAGAAGTTGGGGCACTGTGGAGGATGGGATGGGGTGAGGGTCATAGGTGGGGTTAGGGCTCCCTGGCATCAGGGTGGGGCAGGGGAAACTGGAGATGGTCCAGGAAGTAGAGGATGGGGCCAGACCTGGGCAGAGGCCATGGGGGTGGGAGGAGGGTGTAGGACACCCTCAGTGACCTCATAGCCCACTGGGTGTGAGCAGCCGGAAGGGGTCCCCAGGAGCCCGAGGTTAGCCCGTTGTCCAGACCAGCCCTCCTTCCCTTATCCAGTCCACTTGCTCTATGTGTTCATCCTACAAACAAGGTGACATCTGGATGGTGTTGAGCAGGGAGGGCCAGGGATTGCTCTGGGCAGTATACAGATGCCCCTGGGGCTCGCCTAAGCAGACAGCGGAGCCCAGATGCTACAGGAACAGTCCCTGAACACCCTCTGGGATATGTTCAAAACTCTTCTCCCTTTTTCTTCACAAATGGAGTCCAGTGGAGGACATGTCAGTTGCTCCTGTCCAGGCTCCCTTTTACTTCTAGGGCCTCCTGCCCTCGCCTACCATTGGCACCATGTGGAGGAGATGCCATTTTCCTCTGCCCATGGCCCCACCACCTGGCCCCAGCATGTTTTCAAAGCAAGGGAAAAAGCCACACTCTCTGCGACAGCCTTCCCAGGGTTGTCACTTCCCAGCATCCCTAAAGAGGTGGGCCAGGTGGGGCCCTGTTTAAGGCGGAAATGAAGGCTTGGGGAACCGCTAGGGTTTGGGCAGCTCCTCTGCCCCCATCCATGCCCACTAAGAGTCTATACCAAGGTTGTCTTGGCCTGAGTGACCCACCCCCCCCCATCATCCTGTGTCCCCCTGAAGTAACAGGTAGCTCAGGCTATGAGATAGGGAGCCCTCTGTTCAAACCTTGACTTTGCCACCTGTACTCTGTGGCCTTGACCTATCTGATGGCCAGTTCTCTCACCAGTCACCTGGGAATGACAGTGCTTCCCTCCCTCAGTGGAAGCTGATGATTTGTGCTGCAGCGGATAAGCCAGAGCTAGCTCATCACATGTGCAGAGGAGGGCTGGAGCACAGGAAGCTTGGGCGCCTGAGCCAGGGCCAGCCTGGGTTCATCCCACCGTTCCCCTGCCTGAGATGCAGCCCACTCCTGTCCCAGGACAGCCCCCCAGGCACCTCCCTCACCTCTGTGAAAACAGGTGTCCAGACAGCAAGCAGGTTTTCATGCCAATAATTTATTGAACGGAGGTCTGTACACAGGCAAACCTTACTGTGAAAACTAAGACATCAGGAGCTCCCCCACTGCCCCTGCCCTCCAGGATGGGGAGAGGAGGGAGGAGGCCTTAGGGGCAGAGAACAGGAGGGGGGGACACAGCTGTTGGAGGGGAAAGGGCCAGGTTGGACGGTGCGAATCGACATTTTCTTTAAGAAAAAAATTATAACAATCTATTTACACCCGGGGGCCAGGGAAGGGAAGAGGAGGAGAAGGGCTGGTCTGGTTCTATTTACAAGGGATACAGGAGGGGAGGGGGGTTGGAGGAGGTGGAGACCTGGAGGGAGGGGAGGGAGCTGAGGGGGTAGGAGGTCCTCATGCCGCCCGCCCCCTCCCCCCAATCCCCGGTCCTTCCTTCTCTTCTCTCCCCACAACCAGTTAAAATCCTCTTAAAAAGCCCACCACAGGGGTGAGGCTGGTGAGGGAGGGACTGGAGGTGGGGATAGGGACTCATTTACCTCTGCCCTCTAGTCTAGGGGCCCGGTCAGGGCAGGAGCTTGACAGGCTATGGCCCCCCTTCCCAGCCCCACCAGGGGCTCCCAGATGGAAGGGCAGTTGGTGGCGCCCTCAGGAAGAGTTAGTGAGGGGAGCTGTGGCATCGGTCGACTGCCAGTCCGGGCCGGTCTGAGCCTCACTTAAAGCTGAGGGGGAAGGAAGGAGGAGCAGACAGTTAGCCTTTGCCTTTTAGCCCCCCACCCCCACCCCCAAGAGCAGGAAGCTGGTGTGAGATGCTACATTAGAAATGGAAAGCTGTCACTTTAGGTCTAGGGTTGCAAACTCAAATGCCAAAGGGCCAGGTTGGTCATTGAGTGACTCACCAGAAAGCCAGGCCCCACAGAACAGGGGGCAGCTGGAACTCAGCTCCAGCTGGTAATACTGCCCTGAGCAGAGGCAGGCCCACTGCTGCCCAGTCTTATTTTCTTCCCCAAGAGAAACAGGAAATCTGGATTTGTACATAAAATGGCCCCAGTTTTTTAATGTGAGCAACAAATTTAACTTTTTGTTTGTTTGTGCAGGCTAAACTTATGTCTTTGGTTTTCCAGTTTGCATTTAAACACAGATACAGGCAATAATGCCTCACAAAGGTGGCCATTCACATGTAAAATATGCTTTCTGTCAGAATGTCAACTATTTTGCAGGAAACGCAGGGGTTGTGAGAACAGAGAACAGACCCGTCCCCACCCCGGGCTGAGAAATGCAGCTTTAATGCTCAGAAGATGGCCCCCAACTTACCTTGTGAGGATGGGGTGAGGGAGGCAGTGCCCGCCGGGGACCTCAAGTGAGGAGGGATGAGAATGGCGTTGAGAGATGGTTGGATGGTGAGTTCTAGAGACAGGAATGGACATGCCTAGTCAGGGGACAGGGCACTTGGAGACCCAGTTGGGGATAGAAAGGGGCACCAAATAGGGACCCAGCTCTGAGCAAGGCCAGTTGCCTGGGGACACACGTAGCCACTGAACACTTTAAATGAAAAACTGGCAAGAGCCTAACACAGGAGATTGCAGAGTGCAGATGAAGTCGGTTTGGGTCTCCCGGAATCAGGGGCATTTCCTGAGTCCCAGGACTGCCTTGCAGCCCACCCTCAGCTCCCCACTCCTGTCTTCAACACCAGGCTCTTCACAATCTTTGGCTGCCCCTCCAACAACCCAGATCCCAGGCTGTGCCCTCACCGCCAGGACTGAAATTGAAGAGGGGGGGAAGCGGGCGGTTGTTGGGGAGCTGGGTTCCAGGACATCGCAGTTCATCAAAGAAGCTGTGGGCACAGGCTTCCAGCGGGGAGAGCCTCGAGGACGGTGTGTACTCCAGCAGGCTAGAGCAGAGCGCGATGGCCTCAGGTGGCGTTCGGGATTTGAACACCTTGGGGGGTGGAGGGGGCAGAGGTGACAAGGGTGAGACGCCCTGGGCCCTGGTATACTCCTGCCCACCTCCCACAAGCCCACTTTCCACATGAGGCAACTGAGGCCCGGCCTCTGAGGGGAGGTCAGTTTGTATCAGATGAGCAACCCGCTCAGGTCCCATGACTGTGTGGGCCCTGCTGTGAGCGTGTTTCCCCACCAGAAAAACAGGACTCTTGTATTTACTGTGGGTCCTCAACTTTTAGAGTATGGGAGATACCGTAAACTTTGAAATGTGATGAAAGTTACTGACCCACCACTGAGCCATGACTCTAGCCAGGTCCCCAGACCGGTTGGCCTCCAATGGGGACCTCAGCCATGCTGCCTGAGCCCCTAGCCCTGCCCCACCTTTGTCCAGGGGTGAGCTTTAATCTGGGGGAACTTGAACTCCGTGTAGTTGGGGTTCATCTCTCGAATCTGTTCCCGGGTTGGTGTTCCCAGCACCTGTAGGGAAAGGGAGGGGTCTGAGCCAAGGCCCTTAGCGCTTAGCCCAATCCCTGCCCACCCTGGCCCTGCCCTCACCTTGATGATCTCCACCAGCTGGTCTACCCCACTGTCCCCAGGGAAGATGGGCTGGCCCAGGAGGAGCTCGGCCAGTACGCAGCCAGCTGACCACACATCTGAAGAGGAATGGGGCAGGGTCAGAACTACCATGCCCATCCCCTGGCATACATTCCTATCCTCATGGTCATCCTGAGAGATGCCAGGGAGCCCCATTTTCTTGGCTCAGAGAGGAAGTGCCTTGCTCAAGGTCACACACAGCTTAGGAACATAGGAGCCTGACTTTGAACCTCCAAGTCTACCTGACTGCACTGTACTCTCCAACCTAGATGTTTCCATTGCCTCTCTCCACTTTGTGACCCCAATAAGCCTTTTCTCTGCCTCTAGCTTCAGAGGACAGATCAACAGGCCAAGAACAGGTACCTGTGTTCTTTGGGCCTCAGGAAGGTAAAGCATTAAGTGGGCTGCCTTACTCACTTCTGGCCTCTATCCTGCCCTTGGGAATAGCTATAGGCCGGTAGTCACCCCTCCCTGGTCTGAACCTTGACCGCCACAGCACAAGTTCACATCTAGGGACCATGAAGTTTCCTCACACTGCTGATGACTGTTCTCTTCCAAACACTTTCACACCCTCTCCTAATGCCTGGAAGTTGGCGCTGTCATCCCCAGCAACAGGAAAGGACATGGAGGCCCTGTGAGCAGGTCACATCCTCATGATGGCAAAGCCTTACCTCCCGATTCCCCCAAGGTCACCGTCAGCCCCTCCCCCTGCCTGAGAAGAGAGGACTGACTGGGAGGTTCCAGAGCTGGTATGGACTCTGGAGTCAGGTCAGCTTTCAAAGCCCAGCCCTGCCCAGTCCCAGCAGTGTGACTGCGGGCAGGTGGCCTCACCACTCTAAGCTTCAGACTGCTCAACTGTAAAATGCACATATGACAGCATCACCTTCCTAAATTTGAGGACTGGCTAAAAGAACAGATGTTAAGCTTTTATCACCGAGCCTGGCAGACACACAGGAAGAACTCAAAAACTGCCATGACTGCTATTCCCACCCCCACCCTCCCTCAAATCTGACCGATGGATGAGGTGTAATCAGTGGCTCCGAAGATCAGCTCTGGGGCCCGGTAGTAGCGAGAACAGATGTAGGAGACATTGGGCTCTCCTCGGACCAGCTGCTTTGCACTGCGGGAAGATATGGGTAGGCAGGAGTCAACACAACCCAAGGCTCAGGATCCCTCCTCGCCCCTTCAGCCACCCAGCACACCCCAGGTCAGGCCCACCTGCCAAAATCGCAGAGCTTGAGGACAGCAGTGTCGGGGTCCACCAGCAGGTTCTGGGGCTTGATGTCACGGTGACACACACCCTGGGAGTGGATGTAGGCCAAGCTCCGGAAGAGCTGGTACATGTACACCTGGGGCAGGCAGGGGACAGCAGAACTCCAGCCCAGCTCTCCCCGCAGAGCACACCCCTGCTCCACCATCTTGGCCTGAAGAGCCCTTCCACCCACTCTCCCTGACTTGAAAACAGTTCGCTGCCCCTTGGTTCTCGAACTTTAGTGAGCACCAGAATCACTTGGCGGCCTTGTTAAAACAGGGACTGCGGACTGCGGACTGCTGGGCCCCACGCTCAGAGTTTCTGATTCAGTAGTTCAGCATGAGGCATTTGCAACAAGCCCCCTAGTGCTGGTGCTGGTCCATACTTTGGAAACCATTGCTTCAAGCACACACTTCAGCAGAAGCCTGATGAATAACACAGATACATCAGGAAGGCCTTCTTTTAAAGCAGGCTGGGGAGCCTCACCAAAACCACTGGCTATAGGAAAGGCTCAGCCTCCTTTGCCCACCAGTCAAAACCACCCACGAGCCGGCCCCTCTCCAGCTGGATTTTCCTGCCACCCTCTTCCCTACTGACTAGGATGGAAGTGCCAAAAGAGCAGAGATCGTTGTGGTTCCATCACTGCTGCATCCCCCAGGGCCTAGACCAGTGCCTGGCACATAATATCTGCTCAGGGATGCTTCCTGGGCCCCCTCCTCCTCTGTTACCAGTGCCCTCGGCCAGAGATGCCACTTTCTTGCCCTGTGCCTGGTCTCCTCCCAAAATACTTCCTTGATCCTTCTCACTCCCAAAGCAGGCAGGACCTCCTGTTTCCAGAATCCCCTGTGCTCCTTCCAGTATGGCAGTTGCTAGTAGTTTTATAGTTCTCTGTGATGACACCTGTCTACCCTGTTAAACTGAGAGCTCTTCAGGAGCAAGGCCTGGGTCTCAGTCAACTGGGCCTCTAGAACTGCTCAGTGCTGGCCCCGGAACACAGGCAGCCACAGGACGCATTCAACAAACCACACCACTGCCTCCCAGGAAGCGAGGTCCCACAGCTCCCACCACTGGTAGAGCCCCAGGGCTCACCTAGGCCTGGGGTACTTAAAGCCAGCGGGAGGAAAAACGGGGCCCCATGCAACCTCCAACAAACTCGCACCCAACCTCCGCCTCCCAATGCAGCTGGCTGCTCCAGCCTTGTTCTCCACAGCATCCCTAGGCCCATTCACTCATCCATTCGTTCAAACACCTCCTTACGGATAGTAACATACAGGGCACAGCACCAAGCACTGGGGAATAAGCCTGCACAGGTGATGAATGAAGACTCATGCGTTCTTGGCTCTGTGAACACTAACCTTCCCGCAACCCTGCCTCCTTCCCATCACCCCTCTGCCAAGGCTCCAAAGGCCAGGACTCTGACCTCATCGCCTCCCCTCTGCATTCTAGGTCCCCACCTCGATTCTGAGCTAACTCCACCAACACTAACCGGTACCAGTGGGCTCCCAGTATGGACCCAAGCGGCCTCCCCAGCCTGGTCAGCCTGCCTCCCTGATTGAGTCAGGCCTTGCGTTGGGCTGCCCTGCCTTTGGCGTGCTCCATCTCTGGGGGTATAGGGACAAGGGCAGGGAACGTGAGGCCTCCAGAGACCAATGAAAAACTTGGAGATGAGGGAAACCACAGAGGCAGGAGTGTCTGTCCGGAGCTCCTGGCTTTGTGGGCCTGGGCCCCAGCAGCCTGCCTGCCTGCCTACCTTGACATAGATGATAGGGATGGTCAACTTGGCCTTGGTAAAATGGCGGGCCACCCGGTACACCGTCTCGGGCACATATTCCAGCACCAGATTTAGATAAAGCTCGTCTTTCTGCAGAGAGCAAAGGAGAGGTGTGGGGCATTGTGAGAAAAGAGCAAGGAAGGGGGGGAGGGAGGGTCTGTGAGGAATAACGGGGGAAGAGACCAGCAGTCACGAGGAAGGCAGGCAGGCAAACGGGTGGAGTCAAAGTGGAGGACTCCTCCACACACTGAGGTCTCACCTTCTCCCCACTGGAGTAGAAAAAGTATCTCAGCCTCACGATATTGCAGTGGTCCAGCTTACGCATAATCTGCAGCTCTCGGTTCTTGGGGGCAAAAGAAGGCAGCCTCAGAAAACCACCAGCTCTCCCTGCCTCCCCTCCCTAGCACCCCTCACCACAGCTCTACTCCCCCACTCCTGCCAACAGAGCCAAGCAGCTACTCCCTGTGTCCCAGCTCCAAGGCCCCATGGCGCAGCCCCTAATTCCTCACCCCCAGCCCACTCCCCTCTCACACAAGCTGTGGGCTAAACTCAGACCACTTCTATGTGCTTTCTGCAGCCTATTTTTTAAAGATGTTTGATTTTTTTGCTGAGATTTACAAATCAAATGCCTTCACATATAATCTAAGTTTTCCAGCTTCTCTTGAAAAATCAGATGACGTGGCCACATGAGGCCCACCTCCCTGCCTGGCGCAAGCAACGACAGACAGGAAGTGGCCATCCAGTTCACCCTGGTCCCCACTCCTCCCCACTGCTTTCACTAGAGGTATCTGAGCCCTTGGACCCCGGCTTGGTTCCAGAGTCCCAGACTCCAGGCTTCCAATCCTCATCTTCCCAGGGGAATCCAGCCTCAACCTCTTCCCAGGAGACCCAGTCTCAGCATTCTTCTCTATTCTCTGTTCCCCTCAGGGCCTCAGAGCTCCCTATCCTCAGATCCCTCTCACTCCTGGGACTCAACTATCATCAAATTCTGAGCAGCACCCTGGAGCTCCCCTGAGAGTCCTCACTGCCCAGGACCTAGGCTCTGACCTGGTTCCCTTCAGCCTAGGCTCAGTTCTCCTACATCCAGAGTAGCCTAGGATCCAAAGGGCCTCTGTTAGCTCACAGGGCACCTCTGTATGAATGAGGAAAGGGTCTCAGACCCTGTCCCTTCCTCAGACGGGACAGAGCCCCAAACCAAGGCATGTGCAGCACAGGCAGGATGTCTCCCTGCACCTGTCAAACCCTTGGGGCAGAGCTTGACCTTCGCAAATATACTCATTAGCCCCACCAGCTTCCTTTCTCCTCTGGGCAAGGGTGTAACTTAGTGGTTAAGGTGAAGGGCTTGGGAATCAGATTCTAGTCTTGACCTTGGGCAATTCTCTCATCTGAGTCTCAGTTTCCAGTTTCCGCTTACTTAGAATGGGAATAACAACAGTACCTACTCTCAGACAATCTTTCCACAAGTTAAACTCACCTATAAAGCACTTACAGCAAAAGCCCAATAAAAGTCAGCTCTGGGCTCTCCTGGAATCCACATTCCCATCTTCCACACAACTTGCTCCCTTCTCCTCTGGCCCATGCTCAGATCCCCCGTGGAAGCCCAAGCCCAGCACTCTTGCTGGAGTTCTCTCACCAGTCATGTGCAGTCAAACCTCCTTGTCCCCGTTCCCCCCAAGCTACCTTGAACCTCTTGTCCTGGAGAACCTTCTTGATGGCCACCAATTCCCTCGTGTCTGCCAGCCGTGCCTGGTACACGACCCCAAATGAGCCACTGCCAATCACTTTGATGTCTGTGTAAGCCACCTCCTGGGAGCGCTCTGGGCCTTGGCCTAGAGTGGCTACCACTGTGGTCACCTTCCCACTGTCACCTGGGGAGCAAAGGGAACACAAGATCTACTGACCTTTCCCCTCTGGCCACCACCCCATCCTGGGGCTGTGAGAGGGAGGGGAGTCACTACAGGAAGCTCACTGGGGGGGTTCTTTGTCCCTTCCCCAATCTTCAAAGATGGCTACTGGATGCCTCCCAGTGCCCCTTCCCCTCTACCCTTCATGGAACCCCAAATCCTGACTCCTCCCATAGGAGAGGATACTGACACATAAAACCTCTTGCTGTTCAAGGGTTGGTGACCCCTAATTTCCACTTCTAGTAAGCAGCAAATCACTGGTCCCTCCTGATTTGAGGAGGCACCAACACTGCCAGATGTTGAATCCATCCACTATGAGCTAACTGCCTTCTGGTCCCTCCTCACTGGGGAAAGCCTGACCTAACCTCTTCTGCTTGAGAGCGGTAACCCTGAGGTAATTCTACTTTAGGAAAGCACTAACCTTTCTCACAGCTCAGGGTATAGTGATCTCTTAAGTCCTCCCTAAGTGGAACTTGTAACTTCACCACTGGTTTCTGGTGACAGAAATGAATGACTCCTCCAGTAATGAGTGCTAGTGCCCTAACTCTCACGTTGGGGGGACAATTAGCTCTTACCCAAATACTTTGGGGCTAGAAAAAAGCACTGGCCTGACCTCATCTGTGAGGTCCAGAGCCCCAGACCCCATCCTGTGTGTAACTGGTCTCTAATGAACAAGCACTTAATAGTGAGAATGGTGAACCTGATCTCTATCATCAGGGAGCTATCCCAGCCTCAGTGCTTTAAAGGAAAGCCTATAATTCCCAATTCCATTCTGTAAATGGCAACAAAATTTGGCAGCATTCTTGGGGGATAGTGATCCCTCTTCTTCGGGTAACTGATGAAAGGTTCCCCAAAAAAAAGGGATCAATGATGAATCAGATCCATTCTGAGGGGCCAGTGACACCATCTTTTGGAGGGAGATGATCCTACATAGTTATTTTTCCAGAACCAGTGACATCATTCCTCAGAATAACGAGATAGGTATAACTTCACATCTCTATTCTATGGGGTGGAACTGGGACCCTCCCCTGCCCTCATTCCATTTCTGTGAAAGGAGACCCACTGACCCATCTTTTTTGAATAATACTGACTATGGACTTGGTCTGAAAAGTATGCTGACTTCCAATCTATCCTCAAGAAGCAGCAATCATTAATTTCTACCATTGGGGGCACAATTCTACATATTACGGACAGGTAATGATAGTAGGCCTATTCTTTTAAAACGGAAGGTGACTATGTACCAGGTTTGGAAAGCCCTGGCCCTGTTCTTTGGGGACACAGCAAACGCAAATCCCTGCTTCTAAGTGATATTCACTCCAAATCCCCATGCTCTGAAGGGAAGCACATTCAGATCCCTCCTTCTGGATGATGATGACCTTATTCTTGTTCTCTTGGGAAACAATAACCCTTGAGCCCCATTTGCAAGCGACAATGACCCCTGATCCTGTTCTCGAGTGGATGGCAACATCGGATCCCTGTTTTGAAGGCTCTCGGACCCAAGACTTCGGTACTGGAAGAACAGGAACCTGTGACCCCTGTCTCTTAGAGAATTACTAAATCTAATTCTAAACTCCAAGTGATGGTAACCCCCCCCAAATCCCTTTCTCTGGGATGGGGGAGAGCTCAGATCCCAGTTTGGGGAGGCACAGTGACCTCGAGCTCCTCTCTAAGCATAAAGAAAAACCTGATCGACGTCTAAGTGACTTCAGGAATCCGATCTCCACCCGCCACGGGCGACGCTAGTACTCACGGCCCAGCTTCACTCCGGGCGGCGGGAAGCTGGTGCCCGCGCCGGGGCCGCCGCTGCCTCCTCCGCCGCTGCCGCTGGGGCCACCCCCGGAGCTCGAGGCCCCCACGCCCCCGCCCATGGCTCCGACTGACGTCTTCCCGCCGCCACTGCCGCCTGGGCCAGAAGCCGAACCCCCGGGGCCGCCACCGCCGCCGCCGCCGCCGCCGCCTGGCTCCGCGAATGAGCTGGTCCGCGCCCGGCCCGAGCCCCCAGGGCCGCCCCCTGAAGGCGCGCCACCGCTCATGGCGCCGAGCGCAGGCCCAGGTCGCGGGGCTCGGGCTGCCCGGGTTGCCCCCGCCGCTGCCGCTGCCGCCGCCTCCCCCGGGCTCCGGCCTCCGGCCTCTTCCAGGCCGCGCCGCTCGGGCTCGGGCTCCGGCTCCGGCTCCGGCCCAGCGCCCGCCGCGGGGCACGCCGGGAGATGCAGTCCGCCGACCCTGCGCGCCGCCGTCGCCGCTGTCGGCCCTCACAGAGAGCCGCGCGGCACGCCGGGAAATGGAGTCCGCAAAGACCTCAGAGTGGACCGCGGGGATGATAGGTCGCTCTGCACCTCGGGAAACACAGTCCTGGGCAATAAGTTGGCCGACTGTGCCCACAGCGGACCCTGAAGCACTTTCGGAAGTAGGATCAGAGTCGCACACTCACTCCATTGCGGCAACCGCGCGTCCCTAGGTGTGGCTCAGAAATGTAGTACTCCATCAATGAGCTGTGTAGACCTGATGCAATCCGGCAAACGGAGTCCAGTCGCTCACTTAGTATATTGGCTGTGTGCCGACCAGCGCCAGGTGCACTCTGGGAAATTGAGTCGGAACCCGCGGACCCGCCGCAATCGGGCCGTGAGGCAAGCCGGGAAATGGAGTCATCGCCACGCCCTCACCGCATTGCAGGTGTGAAGCTACTCCCAAAGCACGCCGGGAAATGGAGTCCCATGTGATCCCTAAACCCCAAGTGGATACTGCAGTTCCGGAGATAGGCTAGGAAATGGAATAGCATTCCTCCTCCCTCGTTCGCTAGGCCGCAGTCCCCGCTGGAAAATGTAGTCAACACCGAGGCTTCGGAGCAGTTGCTACAGCGAGCCCTTGTGTCTTCTGGGAAATGGAGTTCAAGGCAGCCTTCCCACTGACTGAAGGGGAGGGATCTACCATGATCCTGAAGCATGCTGGGGAATAGTCCAGACCGGATTCCGACCGTTTGTGAGGCGAGACTGCAGAGGCTTGCCGGGAAGTGTAGTCTAATAGGCACCTTCGGGAGAGCGTGAGCGACAGGTGAAAGACAGTAGTCGCCTAGGGGAGACTGAAGAAAGTTTCAACGCCTCCTGCCCCGCCGCCAGGTCCCAAGAAAGAGCCGAAGTCTATCAGCGGCTGCTGGAAAATGGAGTGCAAACACTCCAAGTTCCAAGTTTCCACAAATCCGGAAGGAAAACCCTCCCCGCAAACGATTTAGGAAACAAAGTTTCCGGTGGTTTATCAGGACAATACAGTCTTCGGATACTGTCTAGCTTTTTCTAGCAATGTAGGTTGCACCAGCAGGCTGAGCCGAAGTTTGAAAGAAATGAAAATAGAATTTTTCTTGAACCCCCATTAAGCTTTTTGCATCCTCACGCTTCCTAAATCACAGGATCCTGAAAGGCCCAAAAGAAGGAAACCGGCTGCTAGGAGTAGCCTTGGGTTTTGTGCACGCATTATATCGCCCCACTTATCGATTCATACCCGGAAGGACAGTAGCCCCAAAGCGCGCTGGGAAACAGAGTTCGTGTGTGTGTGTGTGTGTGTGTGTGTGTGTGTGTGTGAGAGAGAGAGAGAGAGAGTGTGTGTGTGTGTGTGTGTGTGTGTGTGTGTGTGTGTGTGTGTCCCGGAAGTACTTGGAACTAGAATGAAATCACCCTCCGCCCCTCCTGCCTCGTGGAATGATGGGAAATGGAGTCTCTAGACTTCACTTTAATCAGATCCTGTGATCACACTAATTGTCCTGTCCTTTCTGAAGCCTGAAGAAAGTCTCGTCCACTCGGTCTGTAACTGACCGCAATTCCCAGCGGACACAAACCCCTGGGGTAGGACAGACGGTAGCGCTAAAGCCTTTTCAAACTGCATTAACCAGAAGGCAAAGCGCAGTCACACTTCCGCTCTCTTCTCAATGAAGGAGGCTGCATCACGCACAGCCCAGAGCGGGTACTTCTGGGAATTGTAGTAGTTTCTCAGTCAAACAGTGTCTGCTGCCCTCTGGCGGCGGCTCGGAGGCCACAAGCAAAAATCCGAGTCAAGCCCCAAAGCCTAGGGAATCCTAAACTGGACCAAGAAGGTCTGCAAGGGCAGAAGAGCAGGGCGGAATAGCGGCGGTTACTTAACGGCCAGAACCCGTGGGACATGCGCAGTGGGCCGCGCGTGGGCAACAGCCAGAGGGGATTGGGGTCCGTCGGAGTCTGAGGGTGTCAGTCTGAGGGAATCTTACCTGAGTGTCTGTACGAGCTGAGAACGTTTGTTGAGGGGTGCTAGAGCGGGTTGTAAGTGGCTATGAGGGGCCTATGGGTGTCTGGAGGTGCTCAGGGGAGTCTTTGAAGAGGTGAACTGGTCTTCCTGGAGACCAGTGAAGTCAGAGAGGACTTGGGGTGTCTGTAAAAGGTCTGTGGGAAACTGTGAGAAACTACTGGTGACTGAGGGGATCTCTGAGGGATGGTTGAGAAGCATAAGGAAGGACCTTTGGGGGACTGTGGGAGTACTGGAGACTATCGGTAAGAAGAGGGTCTCTCATGGGATGAATTAATTGATGAAGTGTCTTGAGATCTATAAAGGGCTTTATACTTGGTTATCAGAGATCCCGGAGGATGTGGAAGGGAGCAAGGGTATGGTCTTGCAGAAACTGTGAATAGATTTAGGTGGGTCATTAAAGATTAGAGGAGCCTCTGGAATTTTCAAGACCAGATGCCACCTGTGACATCCCACTCAGCCAGAATTTGGGGCAGGAAGTCTGGTTGGGCTGTGGAATAACCTGGAGAGCAGTTCTGGAGCTGAGTGCTTTTGAGTCCACGATAGACCCGGTTTAGAGGTGCTTTGAAGGCGCTAGAATCAGGTGCTGAGACTACTAGTCAGGGTCCTCCCTCCTGCCTCCAATGATGACAGCCCTCTTTCTCCATCACACCACCACCACCACCAACTCAGCTGCATCTATGTTGCCAGGAGACAGGCCTCATCCCAACTTCCAGAAATAGCCCAGTGGCCCCCACCCTAAGGGAGTGACTTACATCACCCAGGAGAGGGAGCAGTTGCCCATAGGCTGCCACGAGAGCCTCAGTTTCCTGCCAGTACCCCAGCCCTGGATCCTCTCTTCGCTGCCAGCGGGCATCATTTGGGACCACCCACCCTGGGCTGGCATGAAATGAGGATGAAATGAGAGTGGGTAGGAGTTTCCAGCTCCTTCCCCCTCAGAGTTACACAGGGTGATGTTTCACGGGGAAGCCAGTCCAACAGGCCCTGAGCCCTCAATTCTCACTCTATGTCTTAGCAGCTGTGTGGCCTTGGGGAACTCCTTCCCCTCTCTGGGCCTCCAGCACCTCACCTGCACTGAACGGGTTGCGCTGTCTCTAAGGGCACCTCCAGCTTGGATTCCTCCTCCTGATTCTTTCATCTCTGATTCAAGCTCTCCAACTTGGGCTTCTAGCCTTATGAGCTCACCTCTTAGATCCTATGATCTTGAGATCCTGGTCTAGGTCCAACGTCCTGGCTTTAGGAGGAGAACTCAGTTGTTGAAAGAACATGGGCTTCAGAGACAGACTTCACTTAAAGTCCTAGCTGGGCTTAAGGTCTTGGGCAAGTGATTTAAGTGAGCCGCTTGCCCCTACCTTGCTGGATGTTGGAGATAAAGCGCTGCACCTCCCAACTAGGTACCTGGCATACAGTAGGTCAATCAATAGCAACTATGATGAAGCCAGTCCCTTCTTAACTTGCTGGCGGAGAGTGTTTCCATGGTTTGATGAGAAGATCACTAAGGTACCTTGCAAGGTCTACATTTCAACAGCCAGCAAGCCTGTTGCCAAAGGACTCCCAGATTAGCTCATAAGCGCATCTAAGGAGAGTGACGTGTGGGAGAACACCAGAGGTGCGCAAAAGGAGCTCCATGGAGGCATGGCTAGGAATTCACAGAGAGGAAAGACATCGTAGGCAGGAGAGCAAGGGCCATGGCGTGGTGTTGAAGAGCCTAAGGGGCTCCCAAGGAGGAGCAGATCCCCCATGGAAGAGGGGAGCAGTCAGAGGGCCAGAGCATGCCTGAGACCTTCATCATCAGGCCCAGGGGTTAAGTGCCACCCAAGGTCAGGAGTTCATTTCCCAGGCCTGGATTTGCCCCGTTCAGATGGGGTTAGGCCCTCTGGCCATAGGTCCATTTGGGGGTCCAGTCTAGGTCCCTGTCCTTAAGAACCAAGCAAAGGCTGTTGCCCTGCAGTGGCTGCACCCAGCACCCAGGACAGATCACTGCATCCAAAGGTCCAAAGTTTTATTGTTTTGAATACATTCTCCAGCAGCCCCCAACTTCCCTCCCCCCAACCCTCCGTCCCCAATACAGAATAAGGCTTGACCACAGACCCCCAGCCCAGGGGCCCCAGCTGGGAGGCAGAGGGGGCTTCCAGTTTGGTTTCAGGGCACCCCCTTCCCACCTGCCTGCCTACGGGCTAGTCCTAGGAGCAGCTGGGGGTGAAGGGGTTGGACTGGCGCTGGGGTGGGAAGTAGGAGAGGGATAGCAGGCACTTGTAGAGATTTGTGGCCTATGGGCGGCACCCCTCACCCTCCTCCACCCCCAACCCCCCCCCCCCCAACAGAATTTTTGGTTCAGGTTCATCATAAAACGTTCCTCCCTCCTCTGCTGCAACCCTGTGGGGGGGTATGAGAAACCCAGGCACTCATGGCCCCTGGAGGGGCAGGGAAGGCAGGATCGGGGCTGAGGATGGCCGGGGGTGGAAAGGGAGAGAGGTACAGGAGGCAGAGAACAGGGAGGGAGACAAGGCTTTACTTCCTAAGCGATTGTAATAAAAAAGTTCCTGGGCTTTGAGGCCAGAGCCTCAGTTCAAATATAAATTCCCCAGAATGGAGGTGGCCCCCTTAACTCCCCCCTCCCCCCTACCACTCTGCCCGGAGCTTAGAAACCCATAGAGACAGGGGACAGCCCCCAGCCCTGGGCACCCACCCACCCTCACCGTTAAAAAAAAAAAAAGAAATTAGAAGTTTCATACAAAACATGAGGGAGGGGAAAGGGAGGAGGCAGGGAAGAGACGAGAAAGCTGCCCTCACCTCCAGGGAATGGGGGGGGTTAAGGCAGCAAAAGAGGTGGGGGGGGGGTGGAGGGAACGGGGGTCCCCTGCCCACAGCCCTCAGGAATCTCGATGCTCCAGAGAGAGCTGGGCGGTAGCGTGCTGGAGGTCAGAACTCACCCGCCTTGGGGTGAGGGGCCCCCCGGCCTCCCCAGGCCCCTCCCCACGCACCTTCTTGTCCTCTCCCTCATCCTCGAGGCCCCCAGTGGGGCCCCCACCCCCCTCCAGGCGACAGTCTTCACTCCAGCGCCGTTTAAAGCGCAACTTGAGGGGCATGCATTGGGCTGCCCCGGGTGCCTCGCCGGGGTCGGGCTTTGGGGGTGCAGGGGGGGCACGAGGCGTCTTGAACACTTCCCCGTCTTCCTCATCCTCGTCGCTGATGTCAGTCACCTCCACCTCCTCTGACTCGCCTTCTGAGATAGGCTCCACCTTGATCTGGGGAGGGGGCGGTGGGGGGGCGGGGGGGGCCAGCGCCCCGGCCCCCTCGGCCAGCCCGCCTGCGCTGCCACCGCCACCGAGGGCACCGCCACTGCCCTTGTCAGCGCCCGCCAGAGCCTTCTCCCCAGCCGCCCGCTGCCGGCGTCCCAGTGGGGGCGGCTGGAGCTTAAACTTGAATGGAGAGGAAGAGGAAGAAGAGGAGGACGAGGCTGAGGAGGGGACTGGCGGGGTCTCAGGTGCCATGGGCGGCAGCGGGCACTTGTCAGCACGCTGGGGCTGCGGCACCACCAGCCCAGGGTAGTGCAGGAAGGCGCGGGGGCTGAGGTGGTAGTTGTAGACGCTTTGGGTGTGGGCCTGCAGGTACCGTTTCATGTCCTCAGGGCTGAAGGAGAAGTGGGAGCCTCCCCCCGAGCCGCTGGGGCCCCCGCCACCACTGGGGTACATAGGGCTCAGCGTGGGTGAGGGAGTGTAGGCCAGGTGGGTGGGTGTCATGGGCAGAGCCGGTGAGAGCTGAGGGGGCAGCAGGGAGCCAGGCCCGGCTAGAGGCGACACAGGGAAAGGGCTGAGGGGCTCAGGGCCACCCCGGGGCCGGGGGTAGACACGGAAGACACCAGGGTCATGGGGCAGGCGGGCCAGCGGGGGCCCGCGGAAGGCACCCAGCTCCGGGGGGCCAGGCGGTCGGGCCCGGGGGTCCTCTCCCAGTGGCTCTTCCAGCTCTGACGTGCCATCGCTACAGTCACTGACAGAGCCTCGGCCCAGGCGTCGGGCCACCACAGCCGAGAAGAGGGAGGATGAGGACGAAGAGCAGGCCGGTGGTGAGCGGGGGTCCTCGGTGGGAGACAGCACCTCGGAGGGCGTCGAGGGAGGGAAGCGGAAGTGGCTGCCGCCTGTCGGCACTGGCGGGGCGCTCTGGGGCACCGCACCCCCTGGCGGGAGAGGGGAGACACGATGTCAAGGCCCCCAGCCTCGCCTGGACATTCAGACAGACCCTGTCCTCCCTCTGAGGCCATGCTTACCAGCCCTTGTACTCACCAGCCAACCCCACATCGATGAAAGGGTAATTAACCAGCACCAGTTTGTTGAAGTTGAACTTGTAGGTGAACCGTTTCCCCTTAGTCTTATGCAGAATACGTTTGTTGTAATAATAGCTGTGGATGTAGAAACACCATCGGACGGTCAGTCACACGGGACCCAAGTCCAGACCCCGTACCTTGACACGTGTGAGAGCTGCTCACAAAGGGCGACCGAGAAACATGGGCCACCCGAGAGAAATCAAGGTCCAGAGGGTGGAGACCAGCTCTCCCCTCAGTTCTGGGGCCAGACTAGAGGCCACGTCCCTGGCTGTATTCTCTCCTCAGGACACCTCGGTGTGACAAATGGTCTCAGAGAGGGGCTGGGACTTGCCCAAGGTCACACAGCTGCGATTTGGACCCGGAAGGCAAACCCAAAGCCTATTCCCACGGGCCAGGGGCTCCCAACCAGTGGGGGGCTGTCCACATCTGCCCAGGGGCATCTGCCCTCCTCACCGCAGGGCCCGGCTCAGCTTGTCATAATTCATCTGGGGCTTGCACTTGCGGACACCCCAGAGCCGAGCCACCTCGTCGGGGTCCTTGATGACGAATTCCCCGTAGTCCCCCTGCCAGGCGATGACACCCTGGTACTCCTCCTTCCGCAGCAGCTCCAGGATAAAGTGCCACAGCTGGATCTGCCTCGAGCCGGGGGATGACTCCGGCTTGTAGGCCCAATCCGGGAAGGCAAACCCTGGGGACAGGAGGCAGGGGTGCGGCCCCGGGTCAGGGCGCCAAGTCTGGGGCCCTGGGGCCCATCCCAGGGTCCACCCCCTACCCCGCCCTTAACGTGGGGAAATCCGTCTCCCCCTGCCAAGCCAGGACCTGGTTAGAGGGAGACAGTGTGTGTCTGTCTGTGTGTGAGGGGGGCTAGACAGGAGCTGGGGGGAGGGGAAGCTGGAGCCTGTTCCAGCGACACCGGGAGAAACAGGAAACCGTCGGCGGCGGGTCCCGGGGCCAGTGCCAGGGGGCCAGGCACCAAGCCAGGCCGGCGGGCAAGGCTGCCAGTGGGGGAGGGGCAGGAAGGGGCACACGTGGCCAGACGGGTTGGGGCTAGCCCCCGCCAGCCCACCCGCACTCCCGTTCAGGGTCAGTCACTACCACGCCGCCCCCCCCTGCCCCCCCGACCTTCTCTGTTCCCCTCCTAGGAACGTACACTGTCTCCCTCCCAAGACCTACCGGAGCCCTTACTCCCACCCTAGGCCCCGAGAGGAGGATTTTTTTTTTTTTTCTTAAAAGGACCAGGAGGGGTGGGGTGGCTGGTTGACGATGAGGTCAGCGCTTGCACACACAGAGGCTTCTGTCTTCCCTGGAGAGTGAAACCCAGACTGTCTGAGAGAGCACCCCCCCCCCGCCCCCCCATCAAGCCCTGGACCCTCTGTGCTGCACTGCCCTACCCAGACCCGGGCGCACGGACCCAACCTGGCTGGAGGGCCTCAAGACTGAACAGGCACCGCTCACTGTAGCCTGCTCCCCCTCCTGCCTTCTCATCCGCAGCTTCTTCCCTGCCCACCTACCTACCCGCCCCCAGCATTAACCTTGGGTAGAGGTTGGTGGTGGGCTGGCTGGTCCCTAGAGGTGGTGGGCAGCCTGGGGGGGAGAGTTGGGGGGGCTGCGGTTGTTGCCATTTCCCAAACCCCCGGGTAATCAGGGGTCATCAATAATTCAGCACTAGGCAGCCGGTAATGGAGGGGCGGGAGGAGGGAAAGGGAGGAAGAGAAGAGGGGAGGCAAGACAGAAGTCCTGGTGCCACTAGAGGGAGAAGGCCAAGGTGGACAGCTAAGGATGGGCGGGGTCCCAAGTCCCAATCAGGCTGCAAGGGTCAGCCTCCCTCCCCTGGCCCTGCTCACACCCCAGCTCAAGCAGGTACCAACCAGGCCTGGGGCAACATGGAACCTCCCCCAAAGACTCCACCCAAGTCTGGAATCCAACAGGGGATCCTTCCCCATGGGGACCTAGGGGATCAGCAGTTCCTATTCCCACAGGGGCCACTCCCTCTAAAGCAGAGCCGACTCTAACCTCTACTGGGACCCAGCTCCCTGACCCCTGGCCTTGGGGAGACTGGGATGGCTGGCATTCCCCACCTGGTCCCTGCCTCATTCAGAAATTCCAGCCTCAAACCAGCCCCTCAGGGCTCCAGGGATATGACCATATGACCTCCAGCTGGTCACAGACCCAGGGTACTGTACCAGCAGCCCCTGCTCCATTCAGAAGTGACAGCCCCTGACAACACCTTCCATGGACCCCAGCATCCACAGCCCCATCCCTCTCTTGGGAATCCAGGCGTTCACCCCTTTACGCTCACCCTGCCAGAGAACCCAGGTCCCAGGGTCTTGTTGAGGGCCCAGAGGTCCCTGGGAACCCAAGAGTCCGCCCGCTCCATGTACCCTCCAACCTCCTCCAAACTCCTGTCTCCCTTCAGGGCACCAAGCTTCGCGCTCCCCCCCACCTAAACCCCAATCTGGCTCTCCGACTCGGGGTGGGGCCGAAGCCCCTGAGACATCAGTCTAGAGCTGGGGTGTGTACTGATTTCCACCCTCCCCCCAAAATTAAAGCCACCCTTCCCAGCCCACCCGCCCCAGCCTCCTTGTCCCGGTAACCAGGCAACGTGTGTGCAGCGACAGTCCTGGGAGCGGGGGAGCAGGAGGCTAAAAATAAACTTTGCAGAAGAGAAGGAGTGAGAGAGACTACATGCAACACAAAGGGAAGGGAGGTGGGGGGCTCTGGAAAGGCCTCAAGCTGCATTCCGGGGGCTGACCCAGGCCCCCTAGTTAAGCCCCCTCCCTGAACAAACCACCTCCCAGGCCAGAACCCTGGCTCCCACTCGTGGCAAGGGCCCTCCCTATTCCCAGGCCCACCCCAAAGCCAGCTTTCCTCATCGGACATGGCATACATGAGGGCCTGTTCCCAGCTTTGGGGGGAGAAGGAAGATGAGGGGTGACGTCAGGGTGTCTCAATGGGGCTCTGTTCCCCAGGCTTTGGAGCCAGGAGCCAGGCACGGGCAAGGGGAGCATGTGTGAGTGTGTGTTGTGTATGGGTCCACGTGCTTAAAACAGGGAACCACCCCGCCCGCACCAAGAAAGCTTGGGGGTGCAGGACCTCTGGAGCATGGGGGTACAGCGAGGCAGAGACAGAGCAGCTGACACTGAGAGAAGAGCTGAGGACATTGCCAGACAGGGTGGAGAAGAGGCAGCAGACAGGAAGGGCTGGGATGGCGGGGTCCCAGAAGGCACACCTGGGTCCCACGGAGGCGGGGTAGGGAATCTCCCAGACAGACTGTGGAAACCTGGGAGGGGGGGTTTGCAGAATTATTGGGCGCCCCTCAAATTCACATAACTGCCCAAACTTTTTTTAAAAGGACTCTGGGGGTCGGAAGGGAGGGGTAGTGGTAGAGGAAGAACACGCCGGCCTCCTGGGGGGCCCCGCCACCTCCCCCAGTCCAGGCAGCCTTCGGTGGCGCCAGAGCCGGGAAGAAAACAGGAAGTGGGAAACAGCCGCGGCAGAGGAGAGAGGGGCCGGGATGGAGGATCGGATGGAGGGGCGCGCAGCGGCCAGCCAGGAGGCAGATGGACCCATGGACCGACTGGGAGACCAGTACAGGCCCCCGCCTCTTCCCCCAGCCAGAGAACCCACACGGCACGGCCCCAAGACTGGGTTGGGGGAGCGGCCCAGCCGGTCCCACCAGGCGAAGGCCCGTAGCAGGGAGGGAAGACGAGGCGGGGTTGTCTGGGTGCCTCGGCCCCCTCCTCCGGCGAGGGGAGGCTCCTGATGCCCCCAAGGCCCAGCGGCCCTGGAGCCTTTGGGAGCCAGAGAGTATGTGGGACGCACGTGACTGACCCTACTGCACTCCGAACCCCTGCCCCACGCCCAGCCCCCTCCTAGGCCCCAATCCCCAGGCGCCGGAGCCCGGCTCGGAGCCCTTTAAGAGCCGCCCCCACCCGCCGAGCGACGGGGGGGCGGGGTGGGTGGGCCGGTCGGGGCACACACCCTCACACAGGAGCCCTAGCCGCGGCCGCCGCCGGGGGAAGGAAACAAGTTTGAACAGCGGCGCCCGGCCCCCTTCCCCCTCCCCCGTCCCCGCCCCGGGCCGGATTCCGACGGGGTAGACGGGCAGGGGGCGGCTGGGACCCCTCCCCCAGCGCGCTCGGGCGCAAAGTCCAGCCAGCGAGAGCCCGGGGGCGGCGGGGGAGGGGAAGGGGGAAAGTCCGATGGGGGGGGTTAATCCTGCTGCCCCCCGCCCGCCGACCGGGGCGGGGGAGGGGAACCTTGGCCCCTTAAGGAGGAGCAAGTTGGCGGGGAAGAGGGGGGAGGAGGGAAAAGACGGCCGGTTGAAAGAGAAGAGCTGGATGAGGGAGGGGGGCGGGGGGGAGCCTCCGCGTCCACCCCCACCTTCCCCACCCTCCCCAACCCCGGGTCCCCGGAGGCGAGGGAGGAGGGTTCCCAGGTCTCTCCCGAGCGACCTTAAAGCCGCGCGTTCTAAGGTCGGAAACAAAAAGTTCCTTTTTCGAACGTTCGGGCTGCGCTTTGGAACTTTGCGACTCGGCGCGGGCGGGGGAGCGAGGAGCCGGCGGAGACGGGCGGGGGAGGGGCGGTGCAGCCCGGTCCCCGAGTCCCGGGCTCCCCACTCACGCCCTCCTCCTAGAGGCCATCCTGTATCCCCCTCTAAGCCGGTGCGGGGCACGCATCGCGGTGAAGGTCACGGGCCGGACCGCGCAGCGCGGAACCTGGGATAGCGGGCCCTGTGGACAGCCCCCCCCGCACACACACACCCCGCACACGTCCCGGCCCCCAGAGTGCAACGTGACAGAGCGGCGGGGAGGAACCCAGCCACCCCCGTGATCCCGGGAGTAAGGGAGAGCCCAGCTTTCGGGGTCCAGGCAAGGAGAGAACCAGGACTCGCAGCACCCATACCACTGCGCCCAGGAGCAGGAATTGGGGGTCCGGTGCACACCCCCGCTCGCGCCGCAAGAAGCAACAGGTCTGGAGTGATTGGGGGTCCCCCGGAACTGGGGATCACTCGGGCTCCCCCAGAACCCTTCAGCCCCCCCAAAGTTTCTCCGCCTGGTTTCCCGGGGCAACAAGTCTCCCCCACACGTGCTGCCCCCGCCCCCACCTGTGTCCGCCGGGGTCTTCATGCTGGGGGGCCCGGGGCGAGGCGCCCCGACTCCGGGCCGCAGCTCCCGGCGCCCGCGCTGCCCCGTCCCGTCCCGAGCCCGTCGGGCCGCCCTCGCCGATTCACCCGGCCTCGCCTCTCAGAGCCTCTCCCCTCCCCGCCGCCGCCTCCCGGGTTAATATCGCACTCCGGGGCCGGGACGCCCACGCCCCCCGGCCGGCGACGTCACCGCCGCGTCGCCATGGAGACACTGCGCCCGCCCCCCTCCCCGCGCACTCACACACACACACGCACGCACGCACGCAAGCACACACACACACACTCGTCGGCGCGCAGCCACTGAGGACCGGCCGGCTCTAGGCTTAAAGGGGCCGCGCGACGGGGGAGGAGGGAAGGAGGGGGTTGGGGTGGGATGGGGTCCGGGGGGTCATGACCCTTCTCTGAGGCTCCAAGTCTGAAGATAACTTAAGTCCTCAGGACTCGCGACCTGCCGCCCCTCCTCCTCTCCTGCCCACTGCGGGGTCCAGATTTTCTTTGGAAGCCTGTAAGAGGGGTTGGGGGGTACCTTCTGATGAGTGTCAGAAACTTTTGTGAGGAGGAGTATGGACCTTTTGGGAGGAGGCAGAATTTTCTCTGCAGGGGGGCCGGGTCAGGACCTCGGAGAATGATCCAGACCACAGCATTTCCCAGGCTGGGCTCACCATGTCCCCCCACCAACAACCCTGAGCCTGAATGGGGGCAGCTGTCCAGGGGTGGGGTGGAATGGGTGGGAGGCATTTCCCAGCATCGGAAATAGGGAGGCGGCTGTGCCCTCCGTTCCTCCAGGGATGGGGTCTTGGCCTTCCAGATAGCCCCAGTCCCAACTGGGGAGGAAGTGACCAGAGAGAATGCACACGGGAGCCCGCCCCCCCATCCCCAGACTGCAGCTGTCCTGGGGACACGGCTGGCGCCGGAGGTACCCCCACCTCCACCTCCAGGGCAGGGGGTTCCGGGGATGGGGTCAGGATGCGAGGGGGTGAGCAAAGTCGGAACAAATGTGCTCCCAAAGGGGCACTGGGGGGTCGCCAGGAGAGAGGAAGGCAGGGCTTAAGGATGAAGGCCAGCGCGTAGGGCAGTGTTAAGTCTGTTCTCTGCAGCTGGGAGGAATGGATGGAGCCTGAGGCTTTGGGAAACAGGAAATCAGCAATGATCAGATGGCCAACAGTCGAGGGCAAATAGAAGCTATATTCACAGGCTGATCCTGGAAACAGAGTCTCAGAAAAGACTCTGAGGTACCAAAGGAAACGAAGTGGGGAGGGTGGGGGGAGATGCTCAGAGAGAGTGAAATCAAGAAGACAGGGAGAGACGAACAGGCCACAGAGAGGGAAGGCCTGAAGGGTCCGGCTCTGGGTGCTTAGGGCTTCAAGCCCAGCCTCTGTTGCTGGGTTCCTAGCGGCGTTAGAGCAGAACCTCACCAGTGCCTCAGAAGTCTCAGGCCTCTTCCTCAGGGAGACCAAGGCCTCCCGGGAAGCATCACCCTCCTGGGGAATTATGTAACCTTGCCTACGGACAGTGCAGCTCCCCCACGGATATTGTAACCCTCTGGGAGCAGTGTGGTCCAGCCATGATAATCATCATCATTGTTATTATAACAGCTCCCTCCCCAATTGCTAACGCTCATGATGTGCCAGGCACTGGGCCAAGCATTGTCGGGACATCTTCTCATTCAATCCTCACAAAACCCCAAAGAAGGGAATTACTATTGTTAGCCCCATTTACAGATTAAGAAAATGAGGCTCAGGAAGTGTTGGAGCCAGGATTCAAACCCAACCTACCCAATTCAAAATCACCACACTTAACCACTATATTTTACTACCTCTTTTACTGCCCCCCCCCTCAGAAAAAGATGATGCAAAGTTTAAAAGATAATAGGTCTATAACAGCCTCAGTGACCTCCATACTCCCACCAGCAAGACAGAGACTGGGGTGGCAACCCAAACTCTGCTATTTCCTGTACGCGACATAGAGCAAGTGAATTTATCTCTTTGAGCCTCAGCTTCCTCATCTGTAAAATGGAGATAATAATAGGCCCTACATGATTAGGTTGTTGTGAGAAATCAGAGATTTGAGGTAAGTACGCAATAAATACTGGTAATAATTATTAGCAGAGTGAACGATATACCCTGTGGATGAGGTAAGCACCCCTCACCCTATAGACTCCAACTGTTGGCAATAAACACACAGCATTGACAGTGAAATTTCCTGTTAATGGCATAATCCTACCCTGACCCAGCTGGATAACTCAATCCCACAGTTTCTGTGAAACACAATCATAGATGGTGGCTATGCCTCACGGGAGACTCTCAGCCATCCACAGAGAATGGGAGTGCCTGGTGAAAATGGCGTGTCCACAGATATTATAACCCCTCAGGGGTCTGTGTGACTCCACCATAGAAGTGTGGACTGTCTCGGATACTTCAGTTGTCTTGTGAACACTGAAAACCACCCCCATGGATGGTGAACCCCACCATTCCTATGTGAAACACCTAGATGTTGTGAGCTTGTGATGGAAACTATCCATCACCACTGGTCATTCCTTGAAGATATACCGTCCAACCAAGGCCATGTGAACTCCAATGAGCAAGGACCACCCCCCCTTTCCTCAGTTCACTATGGAAAGCCTCCACAAATGCCCCTGGGGCTGGTAAAAAGCACAGCCTCTCACAGACCTAGGATGTGCCTGGGATGAATAGTGTAACACTCCATGGAGAAAACAACTCTGGACAGTGAGGACACCCCGACTCCCATGGACCTAGTAGTTCTTGTTCCAGTTTACTGTCCTGACACAGATAACATTTATCCTATTGTTGTCAGGCAAAGGCATGGACAGAACCTATCCCCACAGAAGTCACAACTCTTCACAGACTTCACACTTAGGAAACTGTGGACGATAAAAATCATAATTGCAACCCACCCATTACCCATATAAGCAATAATGAACCACTACTACTCTATTGTCATTCCCTTAGAAATAGTAGGACCCACCCACACTGTTTAGAGAGCAGAGCCACCTAAACAGTGTAACCATTGCCAAACAGAAAATGTAACCCCTTTATAGTATCATCCTTCCTCATCTCCCTGACTTGAAATGCTGAAGGGCCCCAGAGCTCAGTCCCAGGTCCTCTTCTTTTCTCCATCTACACCCATTCCTTTGACAATCTCCACCAGGACCACGGTTTCATATACCATCTCTATGCTGATTACACCCAAATTTCTATCTCCATCTCAGGACTCTACCCTGAACTCCAATCTCACATGTTGAACTGCCTCATCAGTGTTTCCATTTGGATTTCTCGAGTTTGCCAAGTCATAATGGTCTTCTGGAGCTCCCCCAAACTGTCCCCCCACCTCCAGTCTTCCCTATCTCAGGAAACTGCAACTCCATTTTGCTGGTTGCTCAAGCTGAATACCTTGGAATCATCCTTAATTCCTTTCTCTCATCCTACATCCAATCTGAAGGGAACTCCCATCAGCTAGCTCTTCCTTCAGCTGTTTCAGAATCAGCCACCCTCCCCTGCCACCACCATCCTGGTCTAGGGTCTCCTCACTGGTCTCCCTGCTGCCACTGGTCCCTATAGTTTGTGCTCTACGAGCAGCCAGAACGGTTTTAGTCAACGACATGACATCCCTTTGCTGCCCCAAACCCTCCAATAGCCCCTCTGCTCACTGGGAGTAAAAGCCAACTCCTTGCTTTTACAGCTCCTTGCCTGCAAGGCCCTTCCTTCCTGACCTCACTTCCCACCTTTCCCCTTCATTTCTTTTCCAACTACGCTCCAGCCTCTTTGCTGTTTCTTGAATATGCCAGGCATATTCCTCCCTCAGGAATTTTGCCCATGCTATTCCATCTGCCTTGAAGACTTTTCCCCCAGAGGTCTACATAGCTCTGTCCCTCATCCCTTCCAGGTTTTTACTTAAAAATCACCTTCCCAGGAATTCCCTGGTGGTCCAGTGGTTAGGACTCCATGCTTTCACTGCTGAGGGCACGTTGGGGAACTGTGATCCTGCAAGCCACGCAGTGTGTGGCCAAAAATTAAAAAATAAAAGAAACAAACCACCTTCCCAATATGACTATGTCTGACCACTATATATACATATACATATATATATATATATATATTTTTTTTTTTTTTTTTTGCCACACCACGTGGCATGTGGGAATCTCAGTTCCCTGACAAGGGATCAGACCCCTGCCCCCTGCAGTGGAAACGTGGAGTCTCAACCACTGGACCACCATGGAAGTCCCTGACCACTATATTTTAAATTGGAGCCCCCTTCCTAGATCCCTGTGTCCCTTCTATGCACTATTTTTCTCCATAGCACTTAGCATCATTTGACATATATATTTCCATAATGTATTTGCTTGTCATTTGAATCCCTCCTCCATAATATCAGCTCTAAGAGGGCACGGATTTTTGTCTGTTTTGTTGCCTATAGCATTCCCAAGAGCATGGCAATCAATAATGAATGGATAAGCTCATCTTTGGACAGTGAACTCCCTTATGCCCAATGTAATACCAATAACATGTAGCTCCATACACACAGAGAAACCCTCCTGGACAGTCGATGCCAGTGCAACCCCCTAAAGAGTATGAATCCCGATGTGAATCTCATAAACAGGGAAACCTCCATAAAAGGTGAACTTGTCCTACTCAATGTCAGTTCCACAAAGACAGGGACTTGATCCGTATTCTTCATATTCTTCATTGCTTTATCACCAGTGCCTAGACCAGGGTCTGTCATAAGAGTAGGCTGGTAATATGTATTTGCTGAAGTGAACTGAGTCTGCATACAGCTGGTATAACCCCACAACCAGATCCCATACAGACAGTGTCCGTAACTGATGTAAACCCCATATACAGTGTGACTCTCACATGGACAGTGTAAACCCCCAATAGACAGTGTAATGCTCAAAAACAGTGTGAACCCCAATATAGGCAGCATGACCCTCATAAACCTTGTCCAGATAGGCTAGCTCTCATAAATGATCTGAGCCTCATCCAAAAGTACTTCATAAACCGTGTGGACCCATATAACAGGGCAACCCACATAAACAGTGTAAACCCCACATAGGCAGTGTAACCCTCATAAACAGTGTGAGCCTCATATAGATGGTGAGAAAGCAAATGAACAACGTGCACCCCCCCATACAAATGGCTTGTCCCCTCCTTTTTTTAAAATAAATTTTTTTATTTTTGGCTGCATTGGGTCTTCGTTGCTGCACGCAGTCTTTCTCTAGTCGTGGCAAGCAGGGGCTACTCTTCGTTGCCGTGCATGGGTTTCTCATTGCGGTGGCTTCTCTTGTTGCGGAGCACGGGCTCTAGGCGTGCAGGCTTCAGTAGTTGTGGCTCGCGGGCTCAGTAGTTGTGGCTCATGGGCTCTAGAGCACAGGCTCAGTAGTTGTGGTGCATGGGCTTAGTTGCTCCGCGGCATGTGGGATCTTCCCAGACCAGGGCTCGAACCCGTGTCCCCTGCATTGGCAGGCAGATTCTCAACCACTGCGCCACCAGGGAAGCCCTTGTCCTCTCCTTAGTGTGCGCTACCACAGAGGCGGCATAACTTGTTTAACGTTGTGTGAATTCCTCTAGCAGTAGGGTCAATTCCCACAACTGGGTAAACCTCACATGCATAGTGTAGATAAGCATATAAACAGGATTACCTCAGTAAGCAGTGTGAGCCTTCATGGGAATAATGTAGCCCCATAGTCAGCATGGCCTCATGCAGGACACTGTGTCCCCGCGTGGACAGTGCCACCTGCCTGGGTGGACCACTCTGTGAATAGTGTAGACTCAACCAATGGGTGTAATAAGCCCCAATGTCACTGTCAGTTTTATTAAGTCATGGATAATGTAGCCCTTTCCCGTAGACAGGAAGAAACTCCCTGTCCCAGTTAAACCCTCTGGGCTCAAATAGAGGTGGCCAAATAACACACCTGGCAAATAAGATGTAAGAAGTACGGATTGAGTGGGGCTTCCACAAGGCTTCTAAAAGGTAAAAGATTCAAAGTGTCAAACCCTTACATCCCATATCCCTGCTTGGAACTTGGAGCGGATGGCAAGAGCTCCAGCAGCCACTGAGGCACAGGAGCTAAGTATGACTGAAAAGACCAGAAGGTGATTCAATCTCTTCAGAGGTAAGAGAAAAATACATCTCTATTTTATTTAAGCCACTGTTGTTTGGATTTCTATTACTTGTGTCTGAAGTGAAATCTAACTGATAATGGTTATAAAAAAATTCACTAAAGTTGAAAGACTGTTAACATTAAAAAAACAACAACCCTCTGGGCTTTTGTAATTTTCATACAATTATACTAATCCCCCCAACCTGGAAAGTCTTCACTCTCCAATAAAAAGTTACCCAACTCCCCTTCAACACACACACGTATTAGGATAGTATGACTCCCTGAAGGGTGGTGTAACCCATCATCAACAATAGGCCCCAAATAAAGGCCAAGAAATGGTGACTTCTTGAATGGCAGGGATTTCCCAGAGTCCAATGCAGGATAAGGCATACAAAAACCACCGCTCCCATTTATTGAGCACTTACTATGTGCAAGGCCCTAGATTCAGCATCTCATTTCATCCTCACCTCAACTTTATGAGATAGATATTCTAATGATCCCCATTTTTCAGATGAGGAGAGTGAGACTGAGAGAGGGTACAGGCCCAAGGCTACACAGCTAAAAACTGTTACAGCTGGGACATCAAGCAGTAGACCATAATGCCTCCTGATGGATTGATAAATGCCCCACAGATATGCTGAACCCTGGAATCCTTTCAAAAAGCACCACCACCAGCACGACTACAACACATACAAACTATGGACAGGTTACCAGTAAGGTTGTGACAGCATAGACTCTTCGGGTAGTGATAAGCTCCTTCTGAATAATAATAATCACAGCAATAGTTAACATTTTTGAGGATTTACCCTGCTAGAGACACAGACCTAAATGCTTTGCACATCTTAACTCATTACATCTTCATAACAACCCTATGCCATAGGATTAAAAAAAAAAATTATCCCATTACAGATGTAGAAATGGAGGCATAGAGGGATTAAATGATTTGCCCAAGGTCACACAACTGGGAAGAAGCCCAGCTCAGTTTGACCCTGAGCAACCTGGCTAAGCCTGTGTTATTCTTCTTCCTGCAACATCACCCCTGCTCCACATGAAAGTGTAATTTCAATGAACTGTGTAAGTTAACTACGTTTTATGTAATTCTTCCAGGGACAGGTGAAATAGGCCTTGGACAGTGTGGACTCCCACAGATGGGTCTCCTTTATGCATGGTGTAACTCGAATAAGCAGTGGGGGTTCCTCTGTGGACATTAAAAACACACCACGGCCAGAGACAATCCTGAACAGACAGTAGAGACCCCCTTTTACCCCCTGTGCTTCCTAGGCAGGGTGAATTCCTTCATGGAGAGTCCAGATCTCCCCATTGAGTCTAATTCTCCCTCACACCTGATGTGAACTGACTGTGGAACATGAAACACCATCCCAATCAATGGAAATCCTCCCCTCCCCCCCCCCCCCCCCCCCCCCCGCCACCAACACAATGTAAGCTGTCACGGGCAATGTGAACTTTCACGCAGTATGAGGCTCCCCATGGCCGGTGTAATTAATCTCTTTCATATCTGTGACAGAGTTAACATGGACAGTGAATATCTCCACGTGTGGGGAACTTTCTGTGGCTGCTGTGAACCCCTTGTGGGACAGCACGAACCATTCTCCAAGGGTCTACCTAAGTGGGCTGTGGGAACTCTCTGACGAACATAAACTTTGCTCACACCCAACCCTTACCTAATGGGCACAGTATAAACAGCCCTGTAAAATTTCCCTCAACTCAGGGCCCACTCAACATGGACGTGCAAACTCTCTTTTAGAAGGATATTAAAATAGTAGTTATGACAGTATAAGATAGTATGTCATAACATAATAGCATAAGTAACAGTGTAAGATTCCTCTCCAGTGTGAACTTGTACAAGACAGTGAAATTTCCCCCCCTCTCAAGGCAAACCTTCTGTGGACAGTGCATAATGTGACTCTCATGGATAACGTGAATCTCCTTCATACTCAGTGAATCCCATTGGACAAGTGATATTTCCCTCTAGCCCAGAGTGAACTGGCCATGTCACAGTATACTCTGTCACCGGTAGTGCGAATGTTACAGGCATTAGGAACCTGCAATAGGCTGGCGGCATTTTCCTCACACCTGGTGTGAATCCCTTGTGGATACTGCGAACCCATTAGACGCAGCAGGAGACGACGGCCCATTACCGGCTAGCCAGGGCAAATGCCATGTGCAGAGTACGGATGCACTGCCAACAGGTTCACAGCTGGTGTGAATCCCGTATCTGGGCAGGAGTAATCTACTACTGACAGGGCATATTCCTCTCCTCCCAACCCCCAGTGTGATCACCCCACCTTAAAAAAAAAAAAAAAAATCTTGCTCCCGCCAGGTGTGAACACCTACAAAGCGTAGCTCTTCACGGAATGCAGTGTGACGCCCCATGAAGCGCTGTACTTCCCCATCTCGTGCCTCCCCCCACCCCATGTCTAGGGGGGCTGTCAGAAAACTGCGCCGCCCTAAATGTCAAAGTCTTGGAGGAGGTGGCCTGTCCTCAAGGCCACCAAGCCCCAGGCCACGCGCGGAGACTACTCTGCAGCGCGCGCCACACCGCAAGTGCTCGTTCTCTCCCCTCCCGGTGGCAACAGGGCTTTCCGCGGGGCCGCGCCAGACTTTCCGAGACTGTTGATTGGTTGTAGTCCCGGCCACCCGGCAGCCAATCAAGCGGGGGAAAGGTGACATCACTTATTCTCCTCCCCTCCCCCCCAACTTCCCTACTCTCGGCTACCGGCAGCAACAACCACGTGGGGGAGGGGTAAGAGAGTAGAACCCGGTGAGGTCATTGCACCGCCCCGACCGCTGCTGATTGGCTGCGGGCCTCGCGGGTGGCGGTTGGCTGCTCCTCGCACCTCCCCCTTGTGCCGCTACCGCCGCCACCGAGAGGAGCCAGCAGCGACGCCAGAGCCGGGAATCCGGGTGAGTCGGGGCCCTGGGTCTAAGATGCTCCTGGCGCCCAGTGAGACTCACGAGGAACTGCCCTTTCGACTTTTTCTCCTAGCACGGTTTCTTCGGAGCTCCAGGCACTCTGTCACATGGGAGTTGTAGTCTGCCATGTACTGTCGACTATGGGCCGGAGACGTAAGAAGACTACCATTCCCAGCAGGAATTGCGACTAGCCGGTCAACAAACGCTGAGGCCACGCCTTCTGAGCTTGCTCATTGGAGAGCCTGTCCCTTAGCCCCTCCTTCTTGCACTTCACTGGCTACTGTCCCTCGCAGAGGCTGGGTTCCGGCCTAGAGTGCAAGACGACTGGGTACTGTATTCGTCATTCTGCACTAAAGCGGACTGCGATTGGTCAATGCTGGTGTCCATTACTTATTGCGGGGCAGGACCCTAGGCTGATCAGGCGGTCGTAGGCTCAGGTTGGTGTCGGTCCCAGAGGGAGGCCGATCTTGGACTTTGGCCCCGCCCCCCAGCGCTGCCGGGTGGGCGCGATTGGTTGTGGCAAGCGTCGCTCGTCGTTGAGAGGCGGAGCCGACGAGGCTCCGAATATCTATTGGCCTAGGACGGCGCCGGTCAGCGGGGTTGTGGCCGCTGATTGGCTGGCTGCTCCAGCTGTTGCAGGTCCATTCACCATTTTGTGTGTTGGAGTAAAAAAAAAAGGGAGAAACGAGAGGGAGAGCCGGAGGGGGGCGGGGAGGGACCGGACCGGACCGAGCCGGGGCCACGGCCCCCCGCCCCGTAACCCCGCTGAGTCCGAGGTGAGGGGCGGGGCCAGGGTTGACACGGGAAGGGGGGATTTGGGGTGCTGGGGGCCGAGAGGGGACAGGTGGCAGGGACGGGGAGGGGGTACAGGGGAAAAGGGGTGAGTGGGGTGGTGGGAAGCGGGGACAGAGTGGAGGAAGTGGTGGGGAGGAAGAGTGACAGAAAAAGGGTGACAAGGAGGGGGTGGTGGGCAGAGAATGGGTAAAAGGAATGGAGGGGTGACAGGACTAGATCAGGGTGACAGGGAGAGGGAGGGGACAGAGTTGGAGGGGGTGACAAGGAGAGGTGATGGGGAGAGAAGGTGACAGGTCCAGAGATGGCTGACATGAGAGTGACTGGGAGGAGGAGGTGACAGAGATAGATGAGGGTGACAAGGAGGGGGTGACTGAGGAGGGGGCCTAGGCCCTGTGAAGAGAGAGCTAGAGATAGAGATGGTGACAGGATGGGAGAGAGAGTGGCAGAGAAGCTGGTGCCAGGAGGCCTGTTGGGAACAGAGGACATGAGACCCTGAAAAACATGGGCCAGCCTGGGCTTCAGGAGTTACTGCTCAGATTCTGAGGGAGGTGAGGGCCCACAGGGCCTTGGGTGGGAGTTATCCAAAGAGGTGTGGACAGGAAGAGAGTAGGCCCCAGGGGAAAGAAAGAGGCTTGGCTTCTGGTGTGAAGAGGCTGGGCCAGGCAGCAGGGTCCAGGGGTGCCAGGCAGTGCGGTTGTAGGCCCTGGGTGGGGTATGCCCAGGATGGTGGCCCAGCAGGTCAGTGGGGAGAAGATGGTGGCGGCTGCCCAACTCCCGGGTACTTGGGTGCCTGCCCCAGTGTGAGAAGCCCCGGGCCCTCCAGCCTCTGCCTATGAGGACCCCAGGATTGGCTCAGAGAAGGGGCATCCTGGGACTGCAGGATCCTAAGGAGCAGCGGGCCCCAAGTGGGAGAGGTCACTCTCCCATGAGGTCAGGGGTACCATGGGAGCCTGAAGACTGAGTCGGGGTGCCTCTGATTGTGTTTGGCTTATGGTCCTGGATCCCCCAACCCTCCCAGAGGCCCCTTTTTTGTCCTCTCAGGTTCTCTTAGTCACTTCAGAGTAAAGTTTTTTCCCTTCTCTTTTCTCAGGGCAGCTTGAAAGGGGGCGGGCAGTAATGACTGTTCAGGAAGTGGGTGAGGTTGGCCCGCTGGGCTTGTCCTGCTTTCTTTGACCTTCTCCCACTTACCCCCACCTGGAGTCCGAGGGCATATTTGGGGGCCAGGGGGGCCCAGTCGGCTCAGCCACCCTGTCACAGCCAGCCCAGTCAGGGCGGGGATGCAAACAGACCAGAAGGGGGGTGGCTGGGCTTTTGGGTATCATGCTGGGTGCTGTGGGGGGAGGGGCAGGCTCCCATCCAGTGGGACAGCGAAACCCTGCGGTGTAGCGCTGTGTCCCACTGTGTGATGACGTGTGTGTGCCGTGTGTGTGTGTGTGTGCGCGCGCGCGCGCGTGTGTGTGTGCTTATGCACGGCCCTGTGGTAGCACTAGGTATGAGCTATTGCCCCAGACGTGCCCCTGCCTGTTCCCTGCCAGGATCTGGGGAGATGGCTATACCTGGCAGGCCTGGGGTGCAGAGCAGAGTGGGCAGCTGTCCCTTGGGACTCTTAGCTGCCCACTCCTTCCCACAATGCCTGGCCATGCCAGGCTGCCCGGGCAGGGGTGGGGGGTGGTAGAGAGAGGCTCACATCACAGCCTAGCCGCCTCCCTTTCTGTGACTGTGTGCCTGTGCGCGTGTGTGTGTGTGTGAGTGTGTGTGCTCTCTGGACAGTGACAGTGCGAGGATCATGTGACAGGCGGCACGCTGAAACGGTTAGGAGCACAGACTCTGGAGCCAGATTGCCTGGGTTCAGATCTTAGCTCTGCCATTTCCTAGCTGGATGAATTTGGACAAGTTGCTTGATCTCTTCGTGCCCCAGTTTCCTCGAGTGTAAATGGGACTGATAGTAGCATCTGCCTCTTAGGGCTGTTGTGAGGATGACATGGGTTAATAAAGGCAAGTTTAGCCCAGGGCTCGGCTCAAAGTGAGTGCTCCATAGACGTGAACCGTTAGTGCTTCTCACGTCCCCTTGGGGCAGTCAGAGTGTGTGCATGCACCTACTGTCCTCTGCAGAGGAAGCAGATTATGTGAGGGTCCCCAAGGAACCAGAGTGTATAGCTCAGGGGACATGAGTGCCAGTCTGTGTCTGGGTGCTGGCCAGGGGCCTACATGAGTTGAAGACAGCCAGGAAGGAGACCTTGGGGACCATGGAGTTGGGGCAGTGACCTCAGCAGGTAGGAAGTCTTGGGGGACAGTGGGTGTAGAGGTGTTCCTGAGTCGCTCCCAGTGAGCCTCGTCTGTCCTCTCACCCTGCAGGTGGACGAAAGATGAAACCAATGAAGAAGGCGTGCGCCGGCCTCCCAGGTTCTGGCAGCGGTGGCAAGTCCCCACCAGCCACCAGGGCCAAGGCCCTGAGGCGGCGAGGGGCTGGGGAGGGTGACAAGCCAGAGGAGGAAGATGACGAGGCCCAGCAGCAGCAGCCGGGGCCAGAAGAGGCTGAGGAGGGTGAGGAGGAGGAGGCCGAGCGGGGCACTGGGGCGGAAGGGCTGCCCCCAGAGCTGCACCCCGACGACCCGGCCCCAGGCCCAGCCGAGGAACCCAAGGTGGAGGGCGAGGCAGGCCGCTGGGAGCCCTCACTCAGCCGAAAGACGGCCACGTTCAAGTCACGAGCGCCCAAGAAGAAGTATGTGGAGGAGCATGGGGCTGGCAGTGGCAGCAGTGGGGCGGCTGGTGCCCCTGAAGAGCGGGCACGGACCCCCGAGGAGGCGGGCACCCCGGGGGTGCCTCCGCAGCCACCCACCTCTGCCCGCTCCTCCTCCACCGACACAGCCAGCGAGCACTCGGCCGACCTGGAAGATGAGCCGGCCGAAGCTGGTGGTTTAGGCCCCTGGCCCCCTGGCAGCACCAGCGGTGGCTATGACCTGCGGCAGCTGCGCTCCCAGCGGGTGCTGGCTCGGCGTGGGGACGGTCTCTTCCTGCCGGCTGTGGTGCGCCAGGTGCGCCGAAGCCAGGACCTGGGTGTGCAGTTCCCTGGAGACCGGGCCCTGACTTTCTACGAGGGGGCACCTGGCAGTGGTGTGGATGTGGTTTTGGATGCCACGCCACCGCCGGCTGCGCTGGTGGTGGGCACAGCGGTCTGTACCTGTGTGGAGCCCGGTGTGGCTGCCTACCGTGCGGGGGTGGTGGTGGAGGTGGCCGCCAAGCCGGCTGCCTACAAGGTCCGCTTCAGCCCTGGCCCCAGCTCCCAGCCGGGCCCGGCGGCCACCCCGCCGCAGCCGCCGCAGCGTGAGCCCGAGGACGCGGTGTGGGTGGCCCGCTCCAGCCTGCGCCTGCTGCGGCCCCCGTGGGAGCCCGAAGCCCTGCCGAGGAAGCCCCCGGCGGGTCCTGAGGAGGAGCAGGCCGAGCCGGGGGCCGCCTTTCCCCCCTGCCCTGCTGCCCTGGACCTCAAGCAGCCCGAGGATGCCGAGGTCTCCAAGATCAGCTTTGGTGGCCACCTGGGGGCTTGCGAGGAGGGTGAGGAGAAGCACCCGCCAGCCCTGGGCACCCCGGCCTTGCTCCCACTGCCCCCGCCCCAGCTCCTGTCACCGCCACCCAAGTCCCCAGCCTTCGCCGGCCCAGGCCGCCCTGGTGAGCAGCCCTCGCCCTGCCAGGAGGGGAGCCAGGGCGGCAGCCGCAGCAGCAGCGTGGCCTCCCTGGAGAAGGGGGCTGCACCGGCTGCCCGGGCCCGCACGCCACTGACAGCAGCCCAGCAGAAATACAAGAAGGGCGACGTGGTCTGCACACCCAATGGAATTCGAAAGAAATTCAACGGCAAGCAGTGGCGACGGCTGTGCTCGAGAGATGGCTGCATGAAGGAGTCCCAGCGGCGGGGCTACTGCTCCCGCCACCTGTCCATGCGAACCAAGGAGATGGAGGGCCTGGCGGACAGTGGCCCAGGTGGGGCTGGGCGGCCAGCTGGGGTGGCGGCCCGTGAGGGCAGCACCGAGTTCGACTGGGGTGACGAGACGTCTCGGGACAGTGAGGCCAGCAGCGTGGCAGCCCGGGGAGACTCACGCCCACGCCTGTTGGCCCCCGCGGACCTGTCACGCTTTGAGTTCGATGAGTGTGAAGCGGCTGTGATGCTGGTGTCACTGGGCAGCTCTCGCTCGGGCACACCCTCCTTCTCCCCCGTCTCTACGCAGTCACCTTTCTCGCCAGCCCCGTCACCCTCACCCTCACCACTCTTCGGCTTCCGCCCTGCCAACTTCAGCCCCATCAACGCTTCGCCAGTCATCCAACGCACTGCTGTTCGCAGTCGCCACCTCAGCGCCAGCACCCCTAAGGCAGGCGTGCTGACGCCACCAGACCTGGGCCCTCACCCACCCCCGCCTGCCCCCCGAGAGCGCCATTCCTCTGGCATCCTACCCACCTTCCAGACCAACCTGACCTTTACTGTGCCCATCAGCCCTGGGCGACGGAAGACAGAGCTGCTGCCCCACCCAGGGGCGTTGGGGGCCCCTGGTGCAGCGGGCGGAGGAGCCGCCCCAGACTTCCCCAAGAGCGACAGCTTAGACTCTGGTGTGGATTCGGTGTCCCACACACCTACCCCCTCCACACCGGCTGGCTTCCGTGCCGTGTCGCCCGCCGTGCCCTTCTCCCGCTCCCGCCAGCCCTCGCCGTTGCTGCTGTTGCCTCCACCTGCCGGCCTCACCTCGGATCCTGGGCCTTCCGTGCGCAGGGTGCCTGCCGTGCAGCGGGACTCACCTGTCATCGTCCGCAACCCCGACGTGCCGCTGCCCTCCAAATTCCCTGGGGAGGTGGGCGCTGGCAGTGAGGCACGGGCCGGGGGACCTGGGCGGGGCTGCCGAGAGACTCCGGTGCCGCCCGGGATGGCCAGTGGGAAGCCTGGCCTGCCCCCACCTCTGCCGGCCCCTGTGCCCATCACTGTGCCTCCAGCTGCGCCGACGGCTGTGGCCCAGCCGATGCCCACCTTTGGCCTGGCTTCCTCGCCCTTCCAGCCGGTGGCCTTCCACCCCTCACCTGCTGCCCTGTTGCCCGTCCTGGTGCCCAGCAGCTACACCAGCCATCCTGCCCCCAAAAAGGAAGTCATCATGGGCCGGCCTGGGACAGGTAAGAGGTTCGGGTGGATGGGCTGGGCGAGGGCTCATTTTGCACAGGGCCCCTTGCTAACTGGCTCTCAAGAGAGGTGAGCTCCCCACCTTGGGTGGGATTCAAGTGGAGGCTGGCCTCCTTTCTGCACAGATGTTCCGGTGGGAGTTCACCTGTCAGGCAAGGGCGTGGAGTTTTTCTTTTTTTTTTTTTCCGGCCGCACTGTGCGGCAAGTAGGATCTTAGTTCCCCGACCAGGGATCGAACCTGTGTCCTCTGCAGTGGAAGCGCGGATTCTTAACCACTGGACCGCCAGGGAAGTCCCCAGGCGTGGACTTTGAAGGCTCAGTGCAGTGTTTCCAGAAGCCTCCTGTTGGGAATGTACTCTGAAGGGGTCCATCAGTCAGCAAACCTTTCCTGAGTGCAGGCTCAAAGCCAGGCCCCCACAGAGCTGATGGGGTAACAGAGATGATAATCATGATGACAGCTCGCACGTCTGGAGGACTGGCAGGGGTATCACCGTGACAAGCACTGAAAGTGGGTTATCGCACCTAATCCTCACACCCACCCCTTGACGTAGCACTCACAACATTCTGAACTCTGCTATGATTATGCTCATTTAGAGGAAACTGGGAATTTCCTGGTGGTCCAGTGGTTGGGACTCCGTACTTCCACTGCAGGGATCCAGGTTCGATCCCCGGTCGGGGAACTAAGATCCCACAAGCCGCGCAGTGCGGCCAAAAAAAAAAAAAATTAGAGGAAACTGAGGCCAGGTTAGTAACTTGCCCAGGGTCACATGGCTAGTAAATCCTAGAGCCAGCCTTCAAACCCAGGCAGGTTGGCTCGTGACCAACCTGCCTGGGTTACTGATGGGAAGACTGAGGCTCCAACAGGTCCTTCGGCCAGGTAGTGGCAGGACCAGGACTGGAGCCCTCATCTTCACCGCTGCACCTGGGAAATAGCACAGGTGTGGTCAGTGCCATGGCGGGGAGCTGGGCGTGTGCTGGGCATGCTTCCAGACGTGAACCTAGTCTGGCTGCCCTCAGGAAAGGGCGTGTAAGCCGAGAGTTGAAGGATGAGTTGGAACCAGCAACCGTGGGACAGGAGAACCTCCTAGGAGGCCGTTGGGAAGGCTCCGAGGCCAGAAGGAGCACAGCTGAGGACAGCCAGAGTGGCTAGAGGGCTAAGGCCAGCGGTGGGGGGAGAGGCATTTCTGAGATGGTGCTGGAGAGCCAGCTGGCCTGGGCCTTGTCAGAGCAACTTTCATGGAGGGTGACAGACCCATCACCAGCCCCTTCCCTAGCATTTTTTTCTTATTTACTTACCAATTCACTGTTGACTGAGGCCCCCTCTCTGTGTCTGGCCCTATGCTGGCTGATGCTAAGGACACAGCCCTGTCCTCACAGGGCTCATGGTCCCTGGAGCAGACAGACCTGTCCCCAGATAGTAGCTGTCCAGAGTGGTCAGGGCTGGGATGGAGGAAGCCCAGGAGGCCATGTGAAGTCAGGGAGGACTTCTTGGAGAAGGGGCCAGTGAGACCTGCAGGGTCTAAAGTGAGACCTGCAGGGTCTAAAGTGAGACCTGCAGAGTCTAAAGTGAGACCTGAAGGGTGTGCAGAAGGGAGCCTGGCACGGCCGGCAGGAGGACCTTCAGGCAGAGGGAAGAGTGTGCAAAGGCCTTGAGGCAAAAGCAAGAATTTGAAGGAAGTTGAATCTGCAAAGTCAGGGGCTCTAGACAGTGGGTGAGTGTTGGGATGTGTGGCTGTGTTGGTGAGCAATACAACAAGGGTCAGATCATAGAGGGTCCTTCTAAGACTTGGGCACTTTATCCTGAGGGCACTAGGGAGCCATGCAAGGTTTTGAGCCGACCCAACCACGGCTGTACCATGAAGGGTGAGTTCCAGCCCCTGAGACCAGAGGCAGGGAGACCAGGGAGGAAGGAGTCTGGGCTGTGGATCTGGGTAGGAGCCGCTGTGTCTTGGTCTGGTGCAAAGACCAATATAGGAAGGGGCCCAGACCCTGCCCTCACTGAGCTCCAGCCCAGACCCGGGCAGAGGGACACAAAGGCTACGCTTGCCCCTCATGCTCATATACTGAGGTTGTGAGCTGTGTTTTTTGCCCCACCCCCAACATTTTTTACATTTGTTATCGTAGTTGATATGAGCAAAATTCCACAAAGTGGGCACAGTGGGGATTCCTATCCTTAGGCAGATGAAGAAACTGAAGCAGAAGGACTCCTACCATCCCCCTCAGCCCCCACCCCCGCATGCCTACAGCCCCCGACATTGCCCTCATACATAGCATCGGTCAGTCATGACCCTCACTGCTGCTGTGTGGGGAGGGATGGCAGGATGCAGGTGACCTGAGACCTACCAGGGTGGTCCGGCGGGGGGGGGGGGGGTTCCTGCCACCATTTTCCAGATGCGGAAAATGAGGCCCTGACAGAAAAAGAGTCCTGATTAAGGTCACCCAGCCAGGGAGGGGCAGGACTGGGCCTTGAACCAGGTCTCTTGATCTCTAGATCACAGGAGTCTTCCTACTAGAAGTAACAGTAATAATAATTTATTGAGTACCACCCATGCATGTGCTTGGCACACTGCTCAGTAAGCGCTGACTGAACCTTTACTCACTGAATCCTCACAACAACCCAGGAGATCAGCACGAATATTAGTTCCAGTAGACAGAGGAGGAAACTGTAGCCCGAGAGGCAAAGTGACTTGCCCAAGGTCACCCAGCTAGGAAGAGGGAGAGCCAGAGTGTGAATCCAGGCTGTCTGGCTCCAGAGCCCAGGCTCTTAAGCACTCTCGATTAGAATAATGAAAACAATAATAGTAGCCCACTTTACCGAGCATTTACCATGTGCCCAGCCTCAAGCGTGGGGCCATCTCATCGAAACCTCCTGATACTATGAAACAGGGATTACCAGCCCTGTTGTCAGGGGGAGGGGGGGAACTGAGGTTCAGGGAGGGGAGGCCCGTTGCTGGAAGCCACCTGGTCGTCAGAACTTGTCCAGTGCCTGTCCTGGCGGTTCTGAGCAGCGCCTCCCTGACTACACCCATGCTGAGGTATCCAGGCTGCCCTCAGGTTCCCAGCCAGCAGGCCCTTTTGTTCTTCTCTCAGAGGCCTCCCTAAACCCTTGGGAGGTAGGCACCTTGGGGCCTTCTCCCTCTGAGGCCCAGATAGGGCAGACTGTGCCCAGTGGAAGAGTGAGGCTGTAGTCCTGGCCCCTTCTGCCCGCCCATGCCAGGGCCTGACCCTCAGTCAGGACAGCAGGTGTGAGGGGGTGGCCGGGGGCAGCCTGCCTGCTTCTGCCCCCCGCCAGGCATTTGCTTCCGCTGGGGGACTTGCCGGAGCAGGCGGGCCTGCATTCTCTACATTCTATGCATGGCCGGGCCAGCCAGCTGCCATTGCCACCTCCCTCTGACTCTTCCCGCCTGCTCCCCAGGAGAGGAAGCCGCCCCAGGGCCTGCAGCCCTGACCCAGGAGGCCAGATGTCTCAGCCCTGTTTCTGGCATGGCCTGCCTTCCAGCTCCCAGCTCCCGCCTGGTTTCCCCATATTCACAGGCAGTGCCCCTTCTCCTGGGCCTGTCTGCCCATCTGCCTGTTTGAGCCACTGTATGTCTGTCTCTCTCGGGTTCCTATGTCTGTCTCTTGTCTAGGTCTCTGTTTCTGGCCCCGAGTCTCTCTCTCTCTGGACTTCTGTCTGACTTTCTCTGAGTCTGGCTCGCTATGCCTTTCCAGGTTTGTACCTCCTTAGACATCAGTTCTGGTCTGAGGCTTCATTCCACCTTCTTTCTGTTTTGATTCCCCCATCTTGGAATCCTGTCTCTGGTCCAGCCTTGGCCTCTCCTCTGGCCCTCCTTCTCCCATTCTTTAGACAGACATGTTTCCCCCATCCTAGCCCCCACCCACACTCTGTGCACATCAGGTACTCTGTTCCTTTAAGTCAGTGGGTAGTTGCTAAGCACCAGATCTCCTGCTCCTTGGGGAACAGGTGGGAGAATGGGGAGTGTTGGGAGAATGTCTAGGCCTGGGAGCCCCCGCTTGTCCCTTGACAAATTAAATGCCCACTAATGTCCCTGAAACCTGCTGAGAGGTGTTGGGAGCCATCCTGCAGACCCATCACACCCAAGCACCTGTTCCCAAGACAGGCAGGAAGGCGGGGGCTTTTTGGGCCAAGCTAGGAGATCCGGCTGTGGGGGAGAAGCAGGAAAGCAGCTCCTGTGCCCACCCACCTGCTCGAGGGCATGACCCAGATCACCCTTACCACCACCACCCCCATCGCCTTTCAGGAGACACTTTGGTGCCAGCTCCATTTAATTGAGTCCCACGTGTAGTCCACCCCAACCAGTAGGACCTCAGAGACCAGGCAACATCCACCAACTATGCTTGGGTGTGTCGGGAAAATGAGGCCCAAAGAGGAGCCAAGGGTGTCCTGACTCGCCATATCCAGATCCAGATTCTGCTCACCAGAATTTGTTTTGTCTCAAACAGTGAACCCCTTCTCTCTCACCGGAAGTCACTCCTCATCCCTCTACCAGGTCCAGGCTGAGCAGCCCTGGGATAAGTGGGTGGGGGAGGCAGATGTGGATGCAGGCACCGGCAAGGATGAGCAGAGGGAGATACAGAGCCTGGGGAGGCCAGAGGAGAGAGAAAACTCTGGCTTAATGCGAGGCGATGAGGAAGGTTCAGGTAGGCTTCTCGCTGGAGGTGACATGCTGAAGCAGGAATGAGGATTTCAGGGTAGTGAAAGAAAGGGAAGGGCCATCCAGGCTTAGGCAGCCACAGGAGCAAAGGCCAGGAGGGGTGAAAGTGCATGACCTCTGAGTGGCCAGTTGAGGCTGGAGCTGACACGAGCCTAGTCTTGGCAGAAGGGTGCCAAGGAGGACAGGTCCAGCCAGGCCATGCTTGAATGTCAGCCTGTGAAGAGTCGAGAAAGGGTTTAGAGCAGAGGGAAAGGGTTGGATCAGGGTGTCAAAGATCCCTGGAAAGGAAGGAGACCTAGACTGGGAAGAAGAGGATGATTTGCGGGAGAGAGAAGAGGCTTTTTTGAGGTAGCAGGAGTGAGTCTTGGAAGAGCCCCCAGCGCCAGGCACTGCAAGGGGTCAGGCTGCCTCCTGCTGGCGGCGGGTGGCGGGGCTGCTGGCGCGCGCATGCGCAGCGGCGGGGTGGTGTGTGTGGCCCGCAGCCCCCGGCGCCCGGGCATTAATGGCTCCATTAGTGGCCGAGAGGGAGGCGCATTAGCGGCGACGACGGCGTCTGGCTCCCATTACCACCGGCGGCAGCGGCTGCACCGCAGGCGGCTGGACCCTAGCCTGCCGCGCCGCCGCCTCCGCCCGCACCCCGTCCCCTGCCTGTTCCCGCTCCGCTTGGGGGCCTGGGACTGGGAACCCCCGTCTCCCCATTTCGGTGGAAAAGCTGATTTGTGAAGCCAGGCAGACCTGGGCTCGAATCTTGACCGTGCCACCTCCTGACTGCGAGATCCTACGCCCTTCTGAGCCTGTTTTTTTGCGAAGCAGCCCGGGAAACGGTGCATCGGGGGCTTTGTGGATCCAGACGGGCACCCAGTCAGGGCCGCGCCCATTCCCGCGCCCCAGGGGGTAGGCCCGGGGCGTCGGGCCTCCGGCCTTCCCATTGGCCGCTGTCGCGCCCGCCGACGCCGATTGGCCGAGACTTGCTACCCTGGCCCCTGGGTCATTAACCCTTGCGCGGCCGCGTCCTCGGGCTGGGTCGGGGGACCCCACCCCCCCGCAGCGGACAGTTCGGGTGCCAGCTGACCCGCGCACCGCCGCTGCCCGCGTGGGTGTCAGCCCGGCCTGGTGCCCGCCCGCCCTCCCAGCACAAAGCGGCTTTGTGGGGCCCGCCGGGGGCTGGCTGGGGGCCAGGCGGCGAGTGGAAAATCTCGTGAGCTCGGGGCTGGGGAGGAGAACGCAGGGCGGCGCCCCCTCCTCCGCCCAGGCAGTGGCCCCTCCCTCAGCCCGCGCGGACCAGCCCTCGCAGCCCCGGCGCCTGTACACTCCCCCTCAACCCCCTCTTCTACCCCCAAATCCACATCCCGCCCTCCATCCTATCCCGCCCATCTTCCAATCCCTGGGGAGCCTCCCCCGCACCTCTCGCTTGCCTCTCTTTCCCTTCTGGTCCCCCTGCCTACCCCAGCCCCACTCACTGACTCACCCTGGCGCTATTTTTAGGCCCCCATCCCTCCCGAGCAGCACCAGTCCAATCCTGGGCTCGTTCCCCAGGCAACCCTGGCCGTCTCCGACGCCGCCCGGGGTGGGTGGGTGGGTGTGTATGTGGGGAGCGGGTGAGGGGAGCTGGGGACACTGGGGTGGTGAGCCGAGGCGGGGACCCGGGCCTGGAGAGCAGGGTGGGGAGCCGCAGGCGGCAGGGCGCGGTGCCTCTCGGGCTCAGTAAACGGGGGCCCGTGAGTTCAGAGCATGTCTGCCTGTCCCTCAGCCTGTCAGCATCCCTGGCTGTGCGCCCCAGGCCTTTGGGCAGGCCTCAGCCTGTGCCACCCTGGGTGGCACTTGCTGTCTCCATCTGGGCTCCCTGTCCCCAGGCTGGGGTGGGGTGGGGCTGTGCGGGCTGTTTGGGGCCAAACCTTTTGTGGAGTTGGCTATGGGGTAGTGCAGGGGGTGGTTGCACCGTAGTTCTGCCTAGTATCTGCTTTGAGTGAAGGATGGCGATGCACCCCCCTCTCTGATGGGGCTGGGGCCCTGGTTTGGGGGAACTCCCTCAGACTTTTCCAACTAGGGAGGCCCCAGTTAGGGTTGGGGATGGCTAGAGAGATGGAGCTGTCTGGGGACAGGACCTGCTCCCTCTTCTCCACTCCTAATCACCCCCACTCAGGGTTCCTCTATTCCAAACAATGGAAGCTAAGTATAGGGCTGGCCCAGTGCCCAGGGCAGGGGGGCCCTTCCCGCCCGGATTCCGGCCCCTCCCTGCTAGGCTGGGCCCCCACTTGGCTGTACCCTACCCTGTAAGGGGCCTCTTCCCATCCCTCCTATGTGGGCACTGTCTTCTACCAGATGTGCAACCCTCCCAGATGTATGGGGCCCTCTTTCCCTACTGTGCCAGGCTTAGCTCTTTTTCTCACCCAACAGAAGTGGGGGAGCTGGCAGCAGGGTTCCTCTGAGCTCAGTCCCTGGGCTTCATTGCAGTCGGGAAGGGGTTAACTTGCCAGTAGGTGACTCACCGGTGGGGAGAGGAGGGGGCAGCGGTAGGGAGATAGAGCAGGCCACATTGATTTCAGCCTTGATTTCTGCTTCACATTGCAGTCCCTGGGGCAGTGAGGTAATGGAGGGTCTGAGTCTGGGGCTGCATAGGGAGGAGGGGGCAGTCACCTAGTAGTCCCTCTGTTGGTCTCTCCAGGCCCACAGCCAAGTGTCTGGCCCTGTAGTCTCTGGAGGTCAGAGGGCTACAGACCTCCCCTTCCCCTCTGGGCCCAGGTTACCCGGTTTTTGCCCCCTCTCCATGCCTTCATCTCTGTCTGTAGCTGCAGAAGGCTGGGAAAAGGGTTTGTCTGTGCCCATCACTGATCCCACCTGTGTGGGAGCCCAGTCTTGGTGCATCTGAGCCTGTGCAATCTTTACCTGCCCAGGTATGACCCCACGCCTCTGCCTTTACTGGATGTGGCCTCAGGGCCCTTCTTGGGTGATCCAAGGCCTCTGCCTCTCTGCCTGGTGGGCCCCAGACCTTGCCTGTGTCTCGGTGTGTACGCTCTGACCTTTCTATAGTTCACCAGTCTCTCCGATACCATTGTCTGAACATATTCCCAGGCCTCTGTTGGGAGTCTCTGCCTGTGTCCACCCTGAGGTGAAATTTTCAGTAGTGGAAAGAGCACTTGAGTTGGAGTGCTGGGCTGTTACGTCCTGGCTGCATGATCTGGCACAATTTATTCAATTTCTCTGAGCCTCATTTTCTCATCTGAACAATAGGCATAATAAAGTGTACTTCCCTAGTGGCTGTGAGGATTCAATGCACAGGGTTATACATACAAGCTCCCAGCATGTAGCAGCCCCAGTGTTAGTTTCCTTTCTTCCTCTTGGCCGTCTTTTGGAAAGGGTGGCTCCCAGCCCAGAGTGGTGGCCCCCTGCCTTCCACTGTGAGGTAGAGGGTCCCAGGTGGCTGCTAAGTGTCAGGCAGGGTAGCCGAATCAATGGGAATGGCCATGGCACTTTGTATACCTGATGAGCCAGGGTACTGAAGTAGTTAGTGCTCACCAGGGTAAGTTTACATAGTGTTTGGGGTCAGTATGATGGCATTTGTGAGAGTTACCTGTGTTGGGGTTGGGGGGTGCCAGGAAGGCCATATGAGTGTGTGGTTGTGTTGGAGGGATGTAGGATGTGTGCTGTGGACAAGCAGTGGCTGTGATGAGGTGTATGAGATAATTCTGCCTGTTTGATATGTTGTGTGTTTGTATGAGTCACATGGGCTGGTGGATGTGTATGAGGATATGCTTTGATGAAGCACATATGACAGGGCATGTATGAAATGGGTGATGTGAAGAAGATGGGTGAGAACAAGTGTGTGTGATGGTGGGTGGGGAGTGATGGACGTTTAGTGTGGGAGGTAGTACATTTATGTGAGGTGTTCCGGGTGTGTGACTTCGTGTGTAAGACCGAGGGTACATGTGACCCTGGACTGTGTATGAGATAATGGGTGTGGTAGGAAAGTCTGTCTATGAGGAGTGTGTGTGTGTGTGTGTGTGTGTGTTTGTGACTGCTGTTGTGAGAGTTGGTGAGGGCTCAGGGGTGGCTCGCCCAATCCTACACGCAGTTTGTCTGCCCTGCGGGGCCGCGCGTGCCCAGGTGGGCGTGAGGGAGGTGGGCCGAGCCGCGCGTGAGCGTGTTCCTCGCGCGGACTGGACACACAAGCACCACCCACAGCCCCGGGCTTCTGCAGCGCGGCGCCCCGAACCGCCCCCCTGGCTCAGTGCCTTTACTGCAGTGCGCCCTCCCTGCCGCCCTCCTCCCACGGTCCCGCCCCGGGCCGGCTTGGGTCCAACCGGAGCCCGCCCCGCCCTGCCCTTATTTGCATATGACTGACGTTCCCCTGGGGCGGCCAATGGGGGCAGGCGCGGCGGGGCCTGACCCGCGCGCGGCGGCGGCAGCCAATGGGCTCGCGCGCGGTGGGCCGGGCTTGCGCGGAAGGCCGCGGGGGAAGCGGGGAAGGGGCGGGGGGAGGTGCGGCGGGGGGAGGGGAGCGCGTAGTAGTGGCGGGGCGGGGAGGCGGCGGCGGTTCGGCGCGGGGCTCGCTCGGAGCGCACGGACGCACGCACGCTCGTCCGTCTGCCCGCCCGGGGCCGGAGGCCGACCCGGCGCTGAGCCGCGGGCCCCAGGCCCGGAAAGGCGGGGCGCGGCGCCGGCAACCGGGGCGCTCGGGGCCAGAGCCGTTACCCGCCAGAGCTGCGAGGGAGGGAGGGAGCGAGCCAGCGAACGGGGAAGGGAGGGGGCCGCCCCCGCGCACGCGCGCCGCGCCCCGCCCCACCTGCCCCGCCCGCCCGGCTCCGCGCGGGAGGAGGGAGAAGGAGGGGGCGGCGCCGATGGCCTGGGTGCCGCGCGCCCCGTGACGGCCCCCGCGCGCGCCGGGGGGCGGGGCGGGGCCGGCGCGCTCTGACCTCCCCCCGCCCCCCGGGCGGCGGGAGGCAGGCGGCGTTGTGCGCAGGCGCGCCCGGCTGAGACCCCCCGCGTGGGGCGGCCGGAGGTGGGGCGGTGGGGGGGGGCATGCGGCGACGGCCTCCAGCTCCCCCCGGGCCCGAGCGGTGGCGGCCGAGGAGCCGGCGGCGGGCGGAACGGCGGCGGCCGCTGAGGAGGCGCGAGCCCCGGCCGGGCCACCCCGTGCCGGACCATGTACTCAGCCCACAGGCCCCTGGTGCCCGCGTCCGGCGCGGCCTCCCGTGGCCTCGGCATGTTCGGTCAGTAGCGCCTGGGCCCTGGGACTCCAGGGGTCAAGGTGTCGGGGTGCTGAGTGCGGAGTAATGGTGATGGGGTTATAGTAAGAGAACGGTGGAGGCAGAGTAGAGGGGAAAGTTACAGAGCTCGGCTGGGCTGAGTGGTTAGTGACGGCAGGTGGGAGTGTAGTGGAGGGATGGGAGTGCAGAGTGGGGAGTAGCTGAGGACAGCTGTGGTGTTTAGGTGTAGGGTGGAAAAGGTATGTTGTCATGGGAGGTGAGGAGGGGTGCAGAGTACCTGGCTTCGGAGCATGGATTAGAATAGGAGCAGCGTGAGACCTGCTGGTGCTAGGTGTGGAATAGAGGGAGAAGGGACTAGGGGCTGTGATTGAGTAGTGGGGCTAAGGACAGGTCTTGGGAAGGGAGTGAGGCACTGTTTGCTCAGAACAGAGTGACGTGTTGGTGGTTTGCTTTTCAGAGAGAGGAAGAGACCCAGGAACCTGGAGGGTAGTGCACTAGGGAGGAGTTCAGGAGGGACAGGACCAAAGGACTGTTCTCCCATTGTATACTGGGCCCTTTCTTTCCCACCCAGCAGAAGATGAGGGGGCCTGATGGGAAAGATCCTGTGAAGAGAGGGACAGGTCCAGGTCTCTGAAGGCTGTCATGGGTTTGGAGGGCCCAGCAGGCTTTTGGGGCTCCAGTGCCCCCGTGCTAGTGGATGGAATCTTAACAGTGTTTTGAGTCCTGTTCTAGTGTGGGCTTCTTTGTTCGTCTCCTGTTGCCTTGATGTCTACTTTTTTGTTTTGTCAGCACCTCACAGAATCAGGTCTTGAGGTCAGTGCCTCACATAGGGGCTCCCCTAGGCCAGCCTTCTGAAGGCATTGGCGGGGGGGTGGGGATCAGCCTAGGTCAGATTGATCTAGATCAGGGGGAGCCTGGAATGATGGGGACCAGGGCTAGGGCGTTTCCCTCTTCTCTTCTTGGTCTTCCCCTAGCAGGGGCCTCCTCTGCTGCTTCCACTTCCCCCAGGGAGCTGGCAGTGAGTAGAAAGCCCACTCCCAGCCTGGGCCAGCCCCAGGAGTCCAGCCAGGGGTGGGACTCAGCCGTAAGGGGTGGGCTGGCTCCTCTACCACCCAGCTCCTGGAGCAGAAGGTTGGACCTCTAGGAGCAGCGCCCTGGTGAGGGAAGTACCTTCCTGTGCGTAGCCTTAAGGAAACACCTGGCCCCTTTGCCTTGCCTGGGCAGAGTCTTGTAATAATTCTCTCGTCTGTCCCATTGTGCCTTTTTGTCTGAAGAGTTTACCACACCCTCCCATCTTTTGGGGTAAGGGGGCTGGACACTACACTAGAGATAAGCTCAGGGGTATAGAGGGAGGCTGGGAGGTCTCTTCATGGGCAGTAGATTCTCTTTGAGGAGGAAGGAGATGCTGGAGTCACCTGTGCCCAGCCTGGGAAAGGCAGGTCTGGCTCCCTGGGGTCTGTGGTAGGGGGGAGGGAGGCAAGGAGAAAGGCCTGAGACCCCATGTCCTGTGAGTAGTGGGGAGGGGAGGGGAGGGTGGGGAGACTGGGCCATCTGCCTCAGGAAAGGAAAAAGGGAGTATGAGGCCAAGGTGAGGGGCTGTGTCAGACGGCAACACGGTGATAGGAAATGACTGAGGGAGGGTCTGCAGCCTTGCTAAGGTCTAGGGGCCTTGAGAGAGTGAGTTGGCAAGCGAACATGGCCTGGTTGGCGACAGGAGCCAGTCGTTTCTCTGGCCTGGTCCCTGGTGGCAAGGCTGGTGGAGGTGGAGGTGGGGGTGGAAGTGGGGGAGGGAGTGGGGTGTGAGGACCGTTTCCCTGCTTCTGTTTTCTTTCTTAAAAATCTAGAAATCTTTCAGGGAGGAGTTTTTCCTGAGTGATGTCGCATGCACGAGCCCAGGGGGCTCTGGGATTGAGGAAGGGGGTGTAAAGAAGGGGTGGAGCCACCTTGTCCAGGGTGGAGAAGAGTTTGAGTTGGGGGTCAAGGCCAAGCTCTCCTGCCGCACGGCTCAGCTGAGTCCTTCCCACAGTGTGGACGAACGTGGAACCTCGCTCTGTGGCCGTGTTCCCCTGGCATTCCTTAGTCCCCTTCCTGGCCCCCAGCCAGCCTGACCCCTCCGTGCAGCCAAGTGAGGCCCAGCAACCTGCTAGCCACCTAGTGGCCTCCAACCAGAGCAAAGGTGAGGGTTGGGAGGCTGTGGGAAGGCATGGGGATGGGGTCGAGATGGCCCAGGAGCTCTCTGATCTGCCTGCCGCTCTGTCCCCAGAACCTGCTGAGTCGGCGGCTGTTGCTCACGAGCAGCCACCAGGCGGGACGGGGAATGCTGACCCCGGGCGGCCCCCTGGAGCTACATGCCCTGAGAGCCCAGGGCCCGGACCCCCCCACACTCTGGGGGTGGTGGAACCTGGAAAGGGCCCCCTTCCCACCACGGAGGAGGAGGCCCCTGGTCCTCCAGGAGAGCCCAGGCTGGACAGTGAGACAGAGAGTGACCACGACGATGCGTGAGTGCCCTGAGGCTTGGGACTGGGGAGGAGGGTGGAGTGGCCAGAGACGTGGCTCTCACTGCCCTGCCGCTCCCGCCACAGCTTCCTCTCCATCATGTCTCCTGAGATCCAGTTGCCTCTGCCGCCTGGGAAACGCCGGACGCAGTCTCTCAGCGCCCTGCCCAAGGAACGAGACTCATCCTCAGAGAAGGATGGACGCAGCCCCAACAAGGTGCCTCATCTCCACCTGTCCCCAGCTCACCCTGTGGCCGCCCAAGCCCGTCTCCCCAGTCCTAACCTCCCTGCTTGGGCCTGTGTCTGCTGCAGAGGGAGAAGGACCATATCCGGCGGCCCATGAATGCCTTCATGATCTTCAGCAAGCGGCACCGGGCCCTGGTCCACCAGCGTCACCCCAACCAGGACAACCGGACCGTCAGTAAGATCCTGGGCGAGTGGTGGTATGCTCTGGGGCCCAAGGAGAAGCAGAAGTACCACGACCTGGCCTTCCAGGTAACTCCGCCTCCTTTTGCCTCCTCCGCTTCCTCTGGCAGGGTGGGTGAGTGAAGGGTCTCCCTGCCCTCTCCTGCCAGGTGAAAGAGGCCCACTTTAAGGCCCACCCAGACTGGAAGTGGTGCAACAAGGACCGGAAGAAGTCCAGCTCAGAGGCCAAGCCTACAAGCCTGGGGCTGGCAGGAGGGCACAAGGAGCCAAGGGAGCGGAGCATGTCGGAGACAGGCACCGCCGCTGCCCCTGGAGGTTAGTGAGCCCTTTGGCTTTTCTGCCCTGACACCGACCTCCCCTTTGCTTGCTCACCCCCTTCCCCAGAAGCTCCTCTCAGCTTTATCTCTTTTATCTGAGGACCCTTATTCACAAAGGAACTGGTATTTATCTCTTGTGAAGGGATCAGAGAGATCCAAATAGATTAGATTTCTGAACGGAAATCTTATTGTGAAGTGCCATTTGCTGAGCATTTACTATGTGACAGGTATCAAGAAGGGCATAATCTCTAGTATTCAAAAGCATACCTAATATTCCAGATGAAGAAACGGCTTAGAGAGACAAAAGCACTTGCTTGAAGTCACTAAAAAACTAGTAAGTAGCAAAGCTTGAATTTAAACCCCAGCTCATCTGGCTCTCAAGACCACAGTTGGAAGCCCCTCGTTGGCTGCTTCTACTGACTGAGGGTGTTTAGTGTGCCCGGCACCATTCTGAGGCGCTTCTCTGGAGTGATCCTGTGGGTTTGGGCCCACGACTCTGTGAGGGAGGAGACGTTCCTTTTTCTCCGAGATGAGGGAGTAGAGGCTCAGACAGTCCACTGGTTATTAGCTAGGCAACGCCACACGTACCTGTCTCCAGGCTTTCATGCTCTCAGAAAGGCTGCCTCCCAGGGAGCAGTGGGCTTGCTCCTCGCAGCCCAGGAGGGCAGGAACCAGGGGAAATGCTGGCCTGGTAGGTGGTATCTCTTTTCTGCCAGGTGGCCCAGGAAGTCCAACCTGCTTCTGCCTGGTATCTAGAAATATCTGTGGATGGCTTGGCCAGCCTGGGTACTGGGAGGAGGCTTCCTGACTGCGACACTCTTTTCTTTCCACCCTACAGTGTCCTCGGAGCTCCTGTCTGTCACAGCCCAGACGCTCTTGAGCTCGGACACCAAGGCTCCGGGGAGCAGCTCCTGTGGGGCAGAACGTCTGCACGCAGTCGGCGGACCTGCCTCAGCCCGGCCCCGAGCCTTCTCCCACAGCGGGGTCCACAGCCTGGATGGCGGGGAAGTAGACAGCCAGGCACTACAGGAACTGACTCAGGTCTGGAGTGCAGGCCATGGGGGTAGGGGCGATGTGCAGGGAGGGCTGCCCACGGTGACAGCACTGGCTGAACTCTCCCTGCACTTCCCCTGCAGATGGTGTCTGGCCCTGCATCCTACTCTGGCCCAAAGCCTTCCACCCAATATGGGGCTCCAGGCCCCTTTGCGGCCCCTGGTGAGGGAGGCACTCTGGCAGCCAGTGGGCGGCCCCCACTGCTGCCCACCCGGGCCTCCCGTTCCCAGCGTGCAGCCAGTGAGGACATGACCAGTGACGAGGAACGCATGGTCATCTGTGAGGAGGAAGGGGATGATGATGTCATTGGTAAGCAGTGGCAGGGCCCAGAATCCTGTCCAGGGAGCAGCTGGCTAAGGTTTGGAGGGTGGGTGAAGATTTGGTCCAGGCCCTTAGGCCCCTTCTTTTTCTTCCCTTCCACGTTCGTTTGTGATTGCGGGCATGTTCAGTTCAGGCCCTACTGAGTAAGCCCAGCCCTACCCTCAAGAAGCCCCAAGCCTGACAGGAAGCCGGGAGGACACGGGCATGGCCGGGCCAATGGACACAGTATTAGATGCTATTACCAGTGTGCTCTTAGGGTCTGCTGGCGGGCAGGTGGGCAGAGCATTCTTGGACAACACTTGGAACAACACTTGTTCCTGGTGAGGAACAGCATTCCTGGACAGCACTTAACTGCTAACTCGGGGCAGAGCCGAGGCCAGAGCCAGGCTCCACACTGTCCCTCCTGGCAGCCCTGCACCCAGCCCTTTACCAGCCCTGTTCCCTCTGCTCTCTCAGCTGACGATGGCTTCAGCACCACTGACATTGACCTCAAGTGCAAGGAGCGGGTGACCGACAGCGAGAGCGGAGACAGCTCTGGGGAGGACCCAGAGGGCAGCAAGGTGAGGGCTTGGGACTTGCTGCTGTCTGGTCTCATGCATCCTGGGAATGGGGGGGAATGTTACTTCTCTGTACCTTGACAGAGGGGGAGATTAAGGCGCAGAGAAGGTGAGCTACTTGCTCCATGGGGAACTGGGTCTCAGTCTGGATGAGTGGAGGCCTTCGGCTGGCCTGGTTGCCAGGCGGGACGGGGAGGTTGGGATGGGCGGGATGGGCAGGGTGTGGGTATCCAGGCTCCCCTGACATGCTCGTGTCTCCCTTGTCCTGCCACTCAGGGCTTTGGTCGGAAGGTGTTCTCGCCTGTGATCCGTTCCTCCTTTACTCACTGCCGTCCATCGCTGGACCCTGAGCCCCCAGGGCCCCCAGATCCACCTGCAGGCTTCGGCAAAGGCTACGGGCCCACCCCATCCTCCTCATCCTCGCCTGCCTCCTCCTCAGCCTCAGCAGCCACCTCCTTCCCGCTGGGCTCAGGGACCTTCAAGGCCCAGGAGTCAGGTCAGGGCAGCACAACAGGTCCCCTACGGCCCCCACCCCCTGGAACTGGGGGCCCAGCAACACCTAAGGCCACCCGGTTTCTCCCCACGGATTCTGCCACCTTCCGGCGCAAGAGACCTGAAAGCGTGGGGGGCCTGGAGCCACCAGGCCCCTCAGTCATTGCGGCACCTCCCAGCGGGGGAGGAAGTGTTCTGCAGACACTGGTCCTGCCCTCAAACAAGGAGGAACGGGAGGGCAGTGGAGCTCGCATGCCCTCGGCCCCAGCCCCATCGCTGGCCTATGGGGCCCCAGCAGCCCCCCTGTCCCGCCCGGCCGCCACCATGGTCACCAATGTGGTGCGGCCTGTCAGCAGCACTCCTGTACCCATCGCCTCTAAGCCTTTCCCCACTTCTGGCCGGGCAGAAGCGTCTCCAAATGACACAGCCGGTGCCAGGACTGAGACAGTCGCTGGGTCCCGGGCACCTGGGGGCTCCCCACTGGGCGTCAGCTTAGTGTATTCGGACAAGAAGTCGGGAGCAGCCACCTCAACAGCCCCACATCTGGTGGCTGGACCCCTACTGGGCACTGTGGGGAAGGCGCCTGCCACTGTCACCAACCTGCTGGTGGGCGCCCCGGGCTATGGGGCCCCAGCGCCCCCCGCTGTCCAGTTCATTGCCCAGGGGGGCCCTGGCAGCGGGACGGCTGCTGGCTCAGGAGCAGGTGCTGGGAGTGGGCCCAATGGGCCAATGCCCCTGGGCATCCTGCAGCCAGGTCCCCTGGGCAAGGCTGGGGGAATCACCCAGGTGCAGTACATTCTGCCCACGCTGCCCCAGCAACTTCAAGTGGCGCCTGCCCCAGCACCAGCCCCTGGGACCAAGGCAGCGGCTCCCAGCGGCCCTGCACCCACCACCAGCATCCGTTTCACCCTCCCGCCGGGCACCTCCACCAACGGCAAAGTCCTGGCTGCCACCGCACCCACTCCTGGCATCCCCATCCTGCAGTCCGTACCCTCCGCCCCGCCCCCCAAAGGTGAGGCCTGGGCTGCGCAGCACACGGAGAGGGACCACAGGCTTATTCAACTCCTTTGTAACCACCTGCTCCCTTGTCTCTCCACTTGCAGCCCAGTCAGTTTCGCCTGTGCAGGCCCCACCCCCGGGTGGCTCAGCCCAGCTGCTACCTGGGAAGGTACTAGTGCCCTTGGCCACCCCTAGCATGTCAGTGCGGGGAGGAGGGGCCGGCCAGCCGCTGCCCCTGGTGAGCCCACCCTTCTCAGTACCTGTGCAGAATGGTGCTCAGCCACCCAGCAAGGTAAGGGCACCTCGGTGGTGGCCCCGCCTGTTTCTTATTCTTCTCTTCTGGGTGTTAGCCTCTGTGTCCCACGGGTTCTGTGTTTGCCTTTTGTTCAGTCTTTTCCTTTTCTCCCTTTTTGTCTCTTGGCCCCTGTCTTGCTCGACATCTGTTCGCTATCTTGATTCTGCTCTCCGTGTTTGTACCTTGTCCCTTCTCTGTGTTTCGTATCTCTCGCTGTTTTCTTTGCCTTTGTTTCTCCCTTCCCGTCCCCATCCCGATTTCTCTGTCCTGTGTCTCTGCTGAGGTCCAGCCTCCGAGGTCTTGGTCCTCCCCTGCCCCATTCTGGGTCCCCAGCTCACCTCAGCCTGTGGTGTCCTTCCCCACAGATCATCCAGCTGACTCCAGTGCCTGTGAGCACACCCAGCGGCCTGGTGCCGCCCCTCAGCCCGGCTACGCTCCCCGGACCCGCCTCTCAGCCTCAGAAGGTTCTGCTGCCCTCCTCCACCAGGTAATGGCAGTTGAGCCCTCATCTGGAGGTGAGTGCAGGGAAGGGGTTAGGTGGGGCCAGCTCACCTACACCTTCCTCTTTCCTCTCCCTGCGGCAGAATCACCTACGTGCAGTCAGCAGGCGGGCATGCGCTGCCCCTGGGCACCGGTCCTGCGTCCAGTCAGGCTGGAACAGTCACCTCGTACGGACCCACGAGCTCAGTAGCCCTAGGCTTCACCTCGCTGGGGCCCAGCGGCCCCGCCTTCGTGCAGCCCCTGCTTTCAGGTGAGGGGTGGCCTGGCAGGCAGCTGGGGACCAAGGGTGGGGCTGAGGCAGCTCCGGCCCTAACTCGGCCCCCCTGCCTCTTCTCTGTCTCTCTCTCTGCAGGCCAAGCCCCATTGCTGGCTCCTGGCCAGGTGGGCGTGTCACCCGTGCCCAGCCCCCAGCTGCCTCCCACCTGCGCAGCCCCCAGTGGTCCCGTCATCACAGCGTTTTACCCTGGCAGCCCCGTACCCACCTCCTCAGCACCCCTGGCCCAGCCATCCCAGGCCCCCCCCGGCCTGGTCTACACCGTGGCCACCAACACCACCCCACCTGCTGCCACCATCCTGCCCAAGGGCCCACCGGCCCCCGCCACTGCCACCCCGGCCCCTACCAGCCCTTTCCCTAGTGCCACAGGTGGGTGTCGGGCCAACCGAGGGTGGGGTGAGTGGGGAGACCCAGGGGATGGGCTCCAGTCAGGCCTGGCTCAGCGAATACTCTCTTTACCAGCAGGCTCCATGACCTACAGTTTAGTGGCCCCCAAGGCCCAGCGGCCCACCCCCAAGGCCCCCCAGAAAGTGAAGGCGGCCATCGCCAGCATTCCCGTGGGCTCCTTTGAGGCAGGTGCCCCTGGGCGGCCAGGCCCTGCGCCCCGGCAGCCGTTGGAGCCTGGCCCAGCTCGTGAGCCCCCTGCATCCGAGTCAGAGCTTGAGGGACGGCCAACAACACCAGCCCCTCCACTGCCCCCAGAGACCTGGGCTCCCCCGGCCCGGAGCAGTCCCCCGCCGCCCCCACCTGCTGAGGAGCGGACCAGTGCCAAGGGCCCTGAGACCATGGTGAGTGCCCAGCAGGCCTGGGGGTTCCCTGCTGCTGGGCTCGGCCCCTCAGTCCCCTGCCTGCCCTTCTGTTCCACTCCTCTTCTGTCTCTGTCTGAACCGTGCCCTTGTGGGTCCTCCTCTGTCCTCCTGCCTGTCTGTCTGCATGACTGGGTCTTCCCCGTGGCTCTGTGTCTTGGCCGTCAGCGTTCATCTTTTGTATTTCTGGGTCTTGCCCAGGTGGGTCTGAACCCAGTGTCCTCCATCTCCCTGCCATCCTCACCCCAGGCCAGCAAATTCCCCAGCTCATCTTCAGACTGGCGTGTCCCCGGGCTGGGCCTGGAGAGCCGAGGGGAGCCTCCCACCCCTCCCAGCCCGGCCCCGGCTCCAGCCCCAGCCCCTGGTAGCAGCGGCAGCAGCAGTGAGGGCAGCAGTGGGAGGGCAGCTGGGGACACCCCCGAGCGCAAGGAGGCGGCTAGTGCTGGCAAGAAGGTCAAGGTGCGGCCCCCGCCCCTGAAGAAGACCTTTGACTCTGTGGACAAGTGAGCATGGGCTGGGGGACTTGGAGTGTGTGGGTTGGTGGCAGAGGGGGCAGCTGCAGGCTGGGGCAGAGGAGGTGACCCTGCCCGCTCTCCAGCAGGGTCCTGTCAGAGGTGGACTTCGAAGAGCGCTTTGCTGAGCTGCCCGAGTTTCGGCCTGAGGAGGTCTTGCCCTCGCCCACCCTGCAGTCTCTGGCCACCTCACCCCGGGCCATCCTGGGCTCCTACCGCAAGAAGAGGAAGAACTCCACTGGTAGGCGAGTGTAAAGCACCCAGGGTAGGTGGGGGACAGACCGGGGCCATCTCCACTGAGCCTGCTTCCATTTGACCAGACCTGGACTCAGCCCCCGAGGACCCCACCTCGCCCAAGCGTAAGATGAGGAGACGCTCCAGTTGCAGCTCGGAGCCCAACACCCCCAAGAGTGCCAAGTGCGAGGGGGACATCTTCACTTTTGACCGTACAGGTGCCGGTGTGGTGGCAGGCAGAGCTACGGGGGTCCTTGGGCCTCCAAGAGGGGTGGGGGTCTCAGGAACGGGGTTAAAGATGGGAGAGGTGGGGCGGGTGTTGCTGAGAGGAGGGACAGCAGGTCAAGGGTGGGTTCTGATACTCAACAGGCCCCTAAGTTGGTACGTGACCTTGGGTGGGTTCCGTCTCTAAACCCGCTGTGAAATAGAATTCAGTGAGGGCGGAGTGGCCCCCCGGACAGTGGTGGAGGGCCAGGCTGCTGCGGAGGCTCGACTGTGCTCCCTGCGCTGCTCCCAGGTACAGAAGCTGAGGATGTGCTCGGGGAGCTGGAATATGAGAAGGTGCCATACTCGTCGCTGCGGCGCACCCTGGACCAGCGCCGGGCCCTCGTCATGCAGCTCTTCCAGGACCATGGCTTCTTCCCATCAGGTGAGCAGGTGTCGGAGTCTTGGGGGGCACTTGGAGGGGGCCTACCCACTTATCTCACCCTGCCCTCCCCACCACCCTTCTGTCCACAGCCCAGGCTACGGCAGCCTTCCAGGCCCGCTATGCAGACATCTTCCCCTCTAAGGTCTGTCTGCAGCTGAAGATCCGTGAGGTGCGCCAGAAGATCATGCAGGCGGCCACTCCCACGGAGCAGCCCCCGGGAGCCGAGGCCCCCCTCCCTGGACCGCCCCCCACTGTCACTGCTGCTGCCCCTGTCCCCACTCCCAGCCCTGCTGGGGGCCCTGACCCCACCTCACCTGGCTCGGACTCTGGCACGGCCCCGGCTGCCCCGCCATTGCCTCCGCCCCCAGAGCCGGGGCCCGGACAGCCTGGCTGGGAGGGGCCCCCCCAACCCTCACCACCCCCCTCTGGTCCCTCCACAGCTGCCACAGGCAGGTGAGGGGCTCCTGAGAAGACCCCAGACCCACAGTACTCCCCTCAGGACACGGACAGTATGTAGGTGGCAGGAATGGGGGGGCAGGATGGTTACCTCCTCCCCAGCGAAGCCATTGCGTCCTTTCCAGTTTGGGACGGAATGAGGCCTGCTCCTCTTGTCTATCCCCCTCCCCCCACAGCTCCCTCCCTGTGATGGGGGGCAGCTGAGGGGAAGCAGGGGGCACAGTCTCCCTCCACCGAGCCCCTGTACATAACCTGGAGTGTGTTACCTTCAGACCTTTTCACTTGTACTTTATGCAAAATGGCTCGTGTGAGGGCTGCAAGCTGGAGGGTAGTGTGGGCCTCGGGCCACAGGGAGGCGCCTCCTGTGGAGTAGGGGGAGTTCATGTACCCCTTTTTTCCCCAGAGGGGCTGGACTCAGGTTAGTTTGGGGGTGGGGGCTCCTGCACTTTGCCACAGGCACGGGGAGGGTTCTCTCCCCACCCCCTCTGCCCTCCCAGCTTGGGTTGTACTTTCTAAGAAGGTGATTCCCCGACCCTGTCCCCATCCCCAGAACAAAACATGTTGATCATGTGCAATATTTCTTACTGTGCTGAGAAGCCGCAATGACCGAGATTAAAGCTGTTTAACACACCTGTGTGGCTGCCTGCTCGGAAGGGAGAAGGGATGTTGGTCGTACCAGTCCGACCCCCAGCTGGCCGTGGAGCTGGACTTCTCCCCCTAACCACCGTGAGGTGGGGGGTGCGATTCCAGGACCGTCCCTTCCCTACATCAGGGGGACGTGGTGGGCAGAGTCAAGATGCCTGTTCACCCGTCCAACACGCACGAGTTGGGGGAGGCCTGTGATGTGGTACTGCAGGAAGGGCAGTTCACCTCTGACGTTCCAGTTGAACGAGAGAGGTCTGAGCCAGGGGTGGCACTGGGTGGGGAGGCCAGTCAGCCCAGAGTACCATGCTGTCTCCAGTGACCCCTGCTGCCCTTGTGTGGCCTGAGCCAGCACTGCAGCCAGGCCAGAAGGAACCTCTCCTGGTTTACGCTTCTGTCTCAGCCTGTGGACAGTGCTTCTCTGGAGAGAAAAATACCCATACACTATGTGGAGGGATGACTGCTAGGGGTGGGAATGTCAGGAAGCTTCCACAGGAAGTCACACTTAAGCTAGGACCAGAGCACCAGAAGTTCCAGTCAGGGGGAAGAGCACGTGCAGATTGGAGGGCAGCTTTGGGTGGGCTTTGACTGTTGGGTCACCCAGAATTCTTGCTTGACCATAATCCTATAGGGTCATGTTAGCAAACCAGTTTCTCGTGTCTTACTGATTGGTCATGCCTGCCTGGAGCACCACTGTGATGACAGAAATCTGCCTGACTCTACAAGAGCCAGAGTATCTTGATGGATTGGTGTGGCCTGCCTTGGGTAGAGCTGCAGGGTCACAGACATTGGAGTTGAGATTCAGGTACCCAGAAGGGCTTGGCCATAAAGCAGAGAATGGGAGACTGAAGAATGAAAATTTAATGTTGCAGGAAGGCAGATGCTTAGGGTGTGGGTTCTGGTGGGGGAGCACCACCCTGTCCCTGGTCTTGGGCCAGCAGACGCAGAAGCAGGGAGTGCAGGGTCCGGCAAACAGGTGTGTACCCCAGCCGGCTGAGATGCAGGTAATCATACATGTCATGGTGGCTTATGGTACCATCTGAGTGCACAAAGCCAGGGTCTGCATCCAGGAAGTGTGCCCTTGGGTGGCCAGCCAGTGCTGCCCGTACCAGCTCATTCACCTGTCGGTTTTTCTCGCGAAGTGGGTTGGCGTGCTGGCCCCGAGGAAGCAGGCCCTGAGGAAGGCAAGAAAAGTTGTGAGGAGGCATCCTACCAGCCTCTGGGTATCCTGTTCCCTGTGCCAAACTGTCCTCCACCCCCCACCAGTAAGTCCCCAGCTGCAGAATACACTAGGGATGGGAAGATGATGGTCTGAGACCTTATTCTAGAAGTGAGACCTTCTGGAAGTAATGGAAGCAAGATTAACCCTGGGAATGCCTGACAACTTTTGGTTCTTTAAGTGTCTTGAATTTCTCAACACCCCAGGAATCTCTAGCAGTCCCTTGGGCAAAAGGGGCTAATTGGTCCCTGAACATGTCCTTAACCACAGCCCCTCTGATGGGTGTAGCAAGCTTCAACATGAGATTTTGCCTTCAACCACTGCTCTGTGCTAAGCTGCCCAGGGGTCCCAGAACACTGCCGTTCTTCCTTTCCCATCCTCCCACTCTCACCAGCACCACGACCCGGGCCTGGGGCTGCCGCTGGTTCACCAGTTGCACAATGGCCTTGATGCCTCCAGCCACCTGCTCTGCGGTGTGCCCGTGGTTATTGGTACCCACCCAGACCACCACAATCTGTGGAAAGAGAGGCATGAAGCAGTGGTGAGGGGGCAGGCTAAGGGTGCTCGAGCTGCCCACCCAAGCCCTGCTCACCTTGGGCCGGATGTGTTCCAGCTCCCCGTTCTCCAGACGCCACAGCACGTGCTGCGTGTTGTCACCGCCAATGCCAAAGTTAAGTGCATGAAGAGGGGAAAAGAGCTCCCGCCAGATCTGTGGGCAAGAAGTGGTGTGGGCACAGGGGCACTGTCAGCATGGACCACCGCTCCCTATCCAAAGGTTAACCAAATGTCATCATGGAAGAGCCTTGCTTTACGGAAGCAGTCTGGTTAAATCTCACCTTGAGCAAACCCCAATACGGTCAAACCTCATTTTATGCAAACCCATTATAGTCTCACTTTCACAAAACCCCATGGAAGCAGGACTCCCTTCACGGAAACCCATTCTACTTGAGCCAGGCATGGAAACCCATTCTACTTGAGCCAGGCATCGAACCAACAGCATTCCAGTTGAACCTCACTTTGAGGAAAGCCATGGTTTGAGGAAAGCCATGGTTTAACATCGCTTAATGGAAAGATATAATTGAGCCCCCTTAGTAGAGACCTATTACAGTTGACCTTCACTTTGTGGAAATAACTATAGCTTTGTAGAAATCCAGTAGGGCTGGGCACTAGTTTAAGCAAACAAAGAGCCTCATCCTAGGCAATCTTGCACGAAGCCTCATTTTAAGTCTCACTATACACAAACCCAGTATGACAAAGCCAGGACACACACTTCCTTCTCAGTAGAATGTGGCACTTTATACTGAGATTCTGGGTGCCCGGCGCTACCTGAGGCTATTTCGGGTACCCCATACACCGCCTGGCCTGGGCTCTGGTCCAGGTCTGTCAGTGAGGGCACAGGCGGGGGTGGGGCAGGAGGAGAGGGACGGGCCTCACCTCGCACTGGTGCATTAGCTGGACTAAGGAGTCCCCGATGAAGACGACTTCGGGTTCTTTATCTTTGCTGTCGGCTACGAACCGATGGTGCTTTGGGGACGTAAATGGGGAGTCAATGGCACGCGCGCTGCTGGGCCCGCCCCGCCCCGCTTCCTTAGGCGGCACCACGCCAACTGCCCTCAGTTTCCCAATCTCGTAATGAGAGCGGCGCAAACCAGCTATTCTCTCAGAGCCTTCCCCCCTCCCCCGCCCCCAGCCCCCAGTCCCCAGCCCCCAGCCCCGGACTCCAAAGTATCGCGGGCGGGGTCGCTCACCAGGGACATCCAGCGCCCGTCGCCCTGCACGTCCTGCACCGGCGTGGGCTTGCTGGCTGGGTTCTCTTCTCCACTCATCTTGGCGCCGCGTCTCCAGCAGGATGAGCGAGCGCGGTCAGCTGGGGAGTGTTCCCGGAGGAGGCGGCGCCGCCACGCCCACCCCTACCCCTCAGGCAACAATGGACTGTCCCGAAGCCCGCACTCCAGCGGAGGGCGCGGCCGATCCCGGGCGCCACCTCCTCTCCGGGGCGGAAGCCTTCACTTAGAGGAATTGCTTCCCCCACGGCGGCCGCGCAGTGGGCTCGTCCGGCGCTTCCTGCCCGGGCCGCTCACTCTCCGGCAGCGGCGGCGGCACGGGGCGTGGGGGGAGGCGAGACCATCCAGCACCCGTGGAGGGGAGGAGAGAGAAACCACCCTACCGTGAAAGCAGAGTGGGGAAAATCTAGCGCCCTTCCTCGGGGGAAGAAACCATTTGCTGTAGGGCGAGAAATGTGGGGAAGGAACCACCTACTGTGTGTGGGGGTGTGTGTCTGTGTCTGTGTGTCTCATTCACGTGGTGGTAGGGGAGTGAGTGGACGAGTCCATGCTGGATCCTTGAGGGGGTGGCTCAAATGCACCTGGCAAGGAAGGGACGCTCCCATTTTCTTCTGACGTGGGGGAGAGAAAAGGAGGATGGAAATGTGAAAATTAGAGGCTCAGCTGTAAGGAGACACTCACGCTAAGGCAGTGCCAGGACTTTAGTGAGCCTATCTGCTCATGGGCCTCCCCTGCTCAAATTATGCCAGTTTTTGTGGCATAATTTCTAAACTATATGTCTTTGCATTGCAGACATTACCCTGCAAAAAGGGTAGTGGAAGACGCAGAAAGATAAAGGAAATTAGAGATGCTGCAAGGCCCAAATCCAGCCTGGAGTCCCTCCCGCGCAGCTCGTCTTACAGATCTGTGGCCTCTGCTCCCCTCCCTAAACCTATGGCTGACCAACAATTTCAGCTGGGTGTGTCTGAGCTCCAAAACTTACATCCACAGCCAAGGCCATCTAAGGTCGCTGCCCCCCACCTCCTGCCCCAAATTAATCTCAGACCTCAAGTCTTCCCAGATCTCCCTGTTCTGGGGGACCAGGTGGGGGTCCCACACCACCCTCAAAGTCCTGGTCATATTCCTGTAGCTCCACTCCCAGATGGGATCTTCCTATCTATTCATTCCTTCTAGGTAGGTTGATACTGAGATATAGAGATGAATCTTATTTATTGTGTTTGTGTTTTGCCTCAATCCACTTGCCTGGAACAGGGCCTGACTCCCAGTATTAATACCAAGTACTATCTATGGCTGTTCACAAGTACTTGCTGAATGAGTATTAAAGGAATGGGTCAGATCCTGGCCTTGTCCCAGCGTGTTGGGGGAGGCAGATCCAGACACAAAGCTGAGGGAGGGATCAAGGTTGTGATTAAGGAATGCACAGAGGACCTCTGTGGGAGGAGAAAGAGAAGGACTCAGGGTGAGGGATTTCCTAGAAGGAGTAGTATCTAAGGAGTTAGGCTTTGAAAGATAGTGAAGGTTGGGCAAGCAATATTACCAGGTAATACAGAATATAGCTTATTAGGGTATGGGGAATACCCTGGCATAGCTTGATTTGAAACTCTGAGGGGGGAGCTCACTGGTGGCCTAGTGGTTAGGATTCCGGGCTTTCACTGCTGTGGCCGGGGTCCAATCCCTGGTCAGGAAACTGAGATCCCTCAAGCCACGCGGCCAAAAAAAAAAAAAAAAAAGTCTGAGGGGACAAGTGTAGTGAGAAACAAAATTTACAGGCATCCATTCACCAAGCGCTGTTTTCAAATTGTATGTTGGCTCATTTCATACTTACAGCAGTTATAAGAAGGAGAAGCTACCAACTCCATTTTACAGATTAGGAAACTGAAGCTCTGAGCAGTTACATGCTTTTCCGAGGTCACAGAGCTCAAATGTGCCTGGGCATTTGAACCTAGGTAGTGTAGCTCTGGAGCCTAGCTCTAAATGACGACACTATACTGACTCTCTAGGGATAAAGCCTGTGACTGCTTGGAGACTGGCTGTGTGTAGAGGCTACCATAGCTCTTCTCCCCCTTGGCTTCGCCTACATCTCCGCGCTCCAGAGAGAAAGTCCACGGTAGATGTCTAAACCAATCAGCATTGAGGAAGGGGGCGGGCCTAGTTGACCTCACAGCCAATTGGTGGATAGGAGGTGCCTAAGGACAAATGAAAGAGGTTTCCGAATGTGAGGTCAGGAGGGGCGGGGCTATAACCTGCACTCAGGGCAGCTGGCACGTGCCCCTGGGCCTGTGCCTATTGGCGTGGGGGTGGGGAGCCAAAGGGCGTGGGAGGGGCACGCGCATGCGTGCTTGCACGAGGCCCTGTGTGAGGCCCGGAAGAGCATCAGGCGCTTCCGGAGCTAGGGTCACCGCAGAAAAGAAGCCATTGTACCACACAGCCACGTGGAGTGGGCGGGGAGGGGGGGGTTCGTTGGAGTCAGGAGAAGGTGAGGTGCCCTTTCCCTGCCCGGCCCCGCCCCCACCAACTGTACCCCCTTCCCTACCTCATCTGCCTCACGCAGCCTTGTTTCCTACCCCCTTCCATGACCAGGCCCCAGTCCCTGATAGCTCCTCTGTTGCCCTTTCTGTCCTCCCGAGTTATTCTCTGTTTCTCCAACTTCCATTCTCTTTCCTGCCTTTTTCTCTCTACCATCTCTCTCCACTTTCTGCAATCTCCAGTACCTCCTCTACCCCTGGATTTCTCCTCTGTCCAAAGTCCCTTTCTGGTTCACCAGATCCCTCCAATATAATGATCCCTTTCCCATCCCCCATTTTTTAGCTATTTCTTCATATCCCTGTTCTCTCTAACCCTTTCTCTATCCCCTGATAAATCTTCCCATTCAGCATGACTCCCTTGACCTCATCCTACTCCTATGACCCTGCCTTTTTTTCTGACCTTACCCTGACCAAGCCTTTTCCAGTTGCTCTCTACCAATCCCTTTGTCCATCTTGTGTCTCTAAATAGTACTCCCAGCTCATCCCAAACCATCTCTTCTCACTACTCACTTCTAGGTCTTTGACTTTTCTGCATGCTGATGACCACCCTGTCTTTATCTTCCAGGGCACCATGGACCCCAGGGGGCCAGCCCCCAAGCCTTTCCAGCGGCCTGAGAAACCTGGTCGTGTCCGCCGTCGGAAGACCAGGCGGGAGCTTAACGAGGCCCTGGCGGGCAGTCGCCGGCCATTGGCCCATCAGGATCCTCCCGTGGCCAGTCGGGATCCACATGTGGTCCTCCGGAATTCTGTGGCGCCTGCTGCCCCCAAGCTCGTGGTCATAACCCAGGGGCGCCTGAGCCGGGAGCACCGGGGTCTCTTCAACCACGAGGTGAAATCTCTGGACGTGGCACGGCTGCTTAGCAGTGGGTCCCTGGAGTCAGGCACCCCTGCACTCCCCACCAAGTCCTCCCCAAGCCCAGGCAGGGCCCAAGAACCAGCCCTACCGTCAAGGGGCAAGGAAAACCAGGTGCCTGGAGCCTCGGGCCCAGGCCCACCTAGTCCCCCCCAGCTCCCTGGCTTGGGGCAGCTGCTGGGGGAGCTGCAATGCCAGCTGATTCTGCCACAGGCCTTCCCCAGGAGGAACCTAGTACAAGAGGCCAGGAATGCCATCGTGGGCACCTTACAGGCCTGCCATGGCTGCGTGCCTGACCTTACTCTGGTGCTCCGGGGCTGCCAGCCACACTTGCCAGGTGAGCTCACCTCCTGCCCCCTGAGCTTCCTTTTCTTTTGTCTGCTCTAGCTCAGCTGTGCCCCATGCTTCTTTCCTCTGTGCCAGGGACCAAGCCTAGGGGCCCTGAGAGACAAAGGATGACACCCTCCTGGATCAACAGCCCTGAGGAGGCCCCAGGGGAGGGGAGGCAGAGGAGGCGAGAGGGGACAAAGGAGCTCACCTTCGCCATGTCTCACACCGCCAGCACTTCTACTGTGTACCGGGTGAACCTGGCACCACCTAAAGGTCCCTGGCCACCCCCATTGTCCCCATTGCCTTCGCCATCTGGGGCGGCCTGCGGCCCCCCAACAGCCTTTGATCTGCTGAAAAGCATCTGGCTGGCAGACACACCTCCCCCTCCCCGGCCCTGGGGGATTGGCCCACCACAACCCCTGCCTCAGCCACCATCACCCTTGTTGTCCCGAACCTCTGCCCTGGACTGGAGCCCCAGCCCCCCTGCCCCACTGCCCAGCCTCTCCTGGGTGGTGGCCCAGAGCAGCCCAGAGGCCTGGTGCTTTCCACCCATGAGACTGTACTGAGCAGGCTGAGGCTGGGTTAGGGGAAGGAATCCCATACTCTGATCACTTCAATAAAGTACCTTCCTCATGATCCTCTTGGTTTTTAGTGAGTGGCTGGCCCAGGAGAGCAGCTTTTCCTAGCTCTGAGTTCTGGGTCCAGGGTGGAGGGGAAGGTACTGTCACTTGTCGCCTTCCTAGGGCCCAGGGGCCTTCAGTCAGTCTAACACATCCACCCACTGCAACTATGTGCTCGACTCTGAGCTCTGATAATGCTGGGGCTCCAGAGTGAGTGAGACTGAGGCTGTGTCCCCAGGGGACTCCCAGTACAGTGGTGAACACAGACAGTTTCAGCCCTAGTGGTTGCATCTGGGAGAGAGAGAGGTGCAGGGGCTGAGAGAGTCCAAGGAGGGAGTCATGACTCTGCCCTGCTGATGAGGGAGTTGACATAAGACCCTTGTATTTTTTAAGTTTGGTAGAAACTTGCTAGTAGAGTAGGAAAAGAATATTTCAGGCAATCTAGAAATGCTCTTCTGTGGAACAGCATGTGTAAGGCCTGGAGGAGGGCAAATAGGGGATGTGGGACCATTTTCATTCAGCCTATATCCCTAGGCCATGCTGGGATCTAGATTGAGTCACGTCTGGGTTCTGCCTGTGAGAGGCTTCTGGTCTGGTGGGCACAGGAACAGTGTGTGTGCAGGATCCGGGCAGGAATGGCACATGAAGCCTGGATATGGCGATAGACTTTTTTCTTTGGGCTACAGTATATTTAACATTTTAGAATCAGTTATCTACTGTTACAAACCAGTGTGCTTGATTTGAAAAAAAAAGAAATTCTGGCTTCTCTCTCAAAAGAAAAAAAGAAAGAAAGAAAAGAGAAAGAAAGAAAAGAAGGAGAGAAGGAAGGAAGGAGGGAGGGAGGGAGGGGAGGGAGGGAGGAAGGAAAGAAACCTGGCAGCAGACCTACTATCCCTCCTGTCAACAACTGGCTGAAGCCAAGTAGCAGAGGCTCCTTTTTTGTGGGGTCCACACTCTCCTTTGAAAGCATTTCACACACTTACGTTTCCTGCTTGGCCTCCTGACTTAGAAAGTTTTTTAAAATGATATTTTGAGGAGCAGCAGATTTTCTGCAGTGGAGGGGGAGGGATGAAGCTGGAAATGTGTTGGAATCTGATCAGGAAAATGAAGCTGAGGGGCTTGGACTGTACTCTGTAAAGCTTTTCCAGGGCTCCCCATTGCCCACAGGGAAACCATAAAGTAAGTACCAGGGTGTAGGAGACTGGACTGGGAGGTCACACAGCTGTGACTTGGCTGAGGTTTTATGGGAAGGAAGTGGCAATGCTGGGATCTGAGCCCAAGCAATTGATTTCAGAGTCTGCTTGTGGGTTTCTCACAATACCACCTCTTCTGCCTCACAGCAGCTGGTTTCAGACCCTGGTAAGCAGTGACAGGGCAGGGTCAGGCAGCAGGGTGTAGTGGTTGTGGCTGAGGGCTCTCTGCCACCTCGGAGCTGTGTGACCCAGAACAAGTGGTTTGCCTACTCTGTGCCTCTGTGTCTCTGTAGGAACTTCACAGAGTGCATGGGATTTGTGGTGTTCACAGCTGGTGATGGCTGTTATGGGGGCGGGGATGGGCAGTCAAAGAGCAGTTTGGGGACTAAACTGGGGGGAGGTCAGGACAGAGCTGGGGCCTGGGGGTTGTGGGCCATCCTGAGATGGCAGTCTGGAGGAGGATACTCGGCTTGGGGGAATGTGAGTTCACTTTAGGACACAGGGAGCTGGAGGTACCAAGGAGATTCCCAGAGGGGAGGACTGAGGCTGCGGAGGCGTGGAGAGGATGGGAAAGGGGCGTCCCCTCCCACGGGGATTGGGAAGGGTCCAGGCCGGGTCATCCTGTGGAGGAGGGGGCAGGGAACGCGGCGCCCGGCGGCCCCTTTAATCGGGGGCGCGCGCCAACCGGCCCGCGCGCTCTCGCCGCCGTCGCCGGGCCGGAGTGGGAGCCGGAGCGGAGCCCGAGCTGGGGCCGGAGCGGGTGGAATGGAGCCCCCGCGCGCGCCCGCTCTGCGCCGCCTGCTGCTGCCGCCGCTGCTACTCCTGCTGCTGCCACTGCACCCCCGCGCCCGCGCCAAGTATGTGAGGGGCAACCTCAGTTCCAAGGAGGTGAGCGCGCCGGGCCCTCCCCTGCCACCCGCCAGGCCCTCGAGGGACGAGAGGGAGGGGAGTGGACAGGTGCCGCCCCGCCCCCTGCCGCCTCCCCCGGGCGGTCCCTGAGTGCTGCGCGGGGGCTGGGGTGGGGGGTGGGCAGGCACAGTGCGGGACTGGGTCTGGGTTGAGGCTGAGGGGGGCCATTGGGTCGAGAGGAGACTCGGGGATTGTAGGAGGGACATTGAGGTCAGAGTTGGGCGAGGAGGGGGACCGGGTTGGGAGAGTCGGAGTTTGGGGTGGGGGTGGGGGACGCCGAGGTGGTGCTGAAGGGACAGCACTTTTCACTGCGCATTGAGCCTGAGTTCACACTCCTGTTCAGGACCAGGAGAGGGCCGTTTGGAATACTCCCCAGCACCTAATGGTCTCTGGGACCAGCGTGAGGGCATGTGTGGATAATTAGGGCAAAGCCGGTGGGATGGTATCCCTGATAAAAGGTGTCCAGGATGGGGATCTGGCCCTCCAGGGTCTTTCTCAGGCGCCTGGCAAATGGGAGAAGTGTTTGAAAGGAGGGGAAGAAACTTGGGGCGGGGGCCATCTGAAGGAGGAATCCTGGAACCAAGGTGAAAGGATCGCAGAAGAATTTTGGAGGTGACTTGGTCCCCTTACGCTTCTTGGGAAAGCAGGTATTCCAGGGTAGGGAAGAAAAGTTGGGGGGTTGTCTGTGGAGTCGAGGAGAGTTCTCAAGGGACTCAGAAGAGGGTCTGAGTGGGCCCCTTTTCCAGGACTGGGTGTTCCTGACGAGATTTTGCTTCCTCTCGGATTACGGCCGACTGGACTTCCGTTTCCGATACCCTGAGGTGAGCCTTCCCCAAGCACTCACCATGCTAAGGCTGGATGCTCCCTTGGCTTCCCAAGGCAAGGGTTACCCCAGCTCCCTATGCTCCCCCAACCCCCCAAATCTTTGGGTCTGCAGGCCAAGTGCTGTCAGAACATCCTCCTCTATTTCGACGACCCATCCCAGTGGCCAGCCGTGTACAAGATAGGGGACAAGGTGAAGTCTGTGAGGAGGGTGTAGGGGAGGGGCGATAAGGTTGAGGCTAGCCAAGGAGTGACCATGGCCCTGCCTCCCCCTAGGACTGCCTGGCCAAGGAGTCGGTGATCAGGCCAGAGAACAACCAGGTCATCAACCTCACCACCCAGTATGCCTGGTCAGGCTGTCAGGTATGGGCCCAGCTTGCGGGGAATGGGCAGGTGCTGGAGGTCAAGGGCCAGGGGGAGGCACAGGCAGGCTTCAGCCTTCTTGCTCCTCCCCAGGTGGTGTCAGAGGAGGGAATGCGCTACCTGAGCTGCTCTAGCGGCCGCAGCTTCCGCTCAGTGCGTGAAAGGTGGTGGTACATTGCACTCAGCAAGTGTGGGGTAAGGGGCTGGGCCGGCCACCGGGGCCTGCCTTCTCCTCCTTGCCTTCCTGCCGACCCCCTCCCTGCCCAGGGCCCCCCTTAGGGCTCCACACTCCCCACAGGGAGATGGGCTGCAGCTGGAGTATGAGATGGTCCTCACCAATGGCAAGTCCTTCTGGACACGGCATTTCTCTGCTGATGAGTTTGGTGAGCATACGGGGACCCCAGATCTTTTGTGGGAGCCTGGAGCTGGGAGCCTGTTGAGGGACACCCATCCTGACTGCACGGTTTCCTCCTTCCACCAAATTGGCAGGGATCCTGGAGACGGATGTGACTTTTCTTCTCGTCTTCATCCTCATCTTCTTCCTCTCCTGTTACTTTGGATGTGAGTCCAGCACATGGGGTGGGGGGGAGAGATGGGAGAGGGGAAACAAGGTTGGAGGAGATGAGCTGCTCTCCCCTCCTGTCTGTGTACAGCCTTCCCCACTCTCCTTCCAGATTTGCTGAAGGGTCGTCAGTTGCTCCACACGACTTATAAAATGTTCATGGCTGCAGCAGGAGTGGAGGGTGAGGTGTAGAGTATTCCAACTTTTGAGTTCTGTGAGAGGAGGGCCTTAGGGCTCATGTACCTGGGCCTAAGCAAGGAGGGGCTGGGGGCCTGGACACCTGGGTCCTGGGAGAGGAGGGGCTGGGGGCCTGGACTCCTGGGTCAGAGGGAGGAGGGGTCTGGGGCCTGGACTCCAGAGTTTCCTAGGAGGTCAGTGGGAATAAAGGGTCTAGAATCCTGATGGGGCTGAAGAAAGGGTTTTGGTCATCTGGATCATAGTGTTAGGGAACAGTGATGCCCTAAAGCTGCTTTCTGTCCTTTCCTCTCTCTGCCCATCCTCCCCTCAGTCCTGAGCCTCCTGTTCTTCTGCATCTACTGGGGCCAATATGCCACTGATGGCATTGGCAATGAGAGTCTGAAGATCTTGGGTGAGAATGAAGTGGGTCCGGGAGGGTGCTGGGGCTCCTCTCCAATTTGAGCCTGTGTCTGAGCTGCCCTCTCCTCCCTCCTACCAGCCAAGCTGCTCTTCTCCTCCAGCTTCCTCATCTTCCTGCTGATGCTCATCCTTCTGGGGAAGGGATTCACGGTGACACGGTGCCCGGGCTGGGGCGGGAGGGACCACTGTGGGGGGTGGTGGCTGGGCTAGGGAGCAGGGCAGAGATTGGGCTGGGGGTGTGGCTGCCCCCTCCTCTCTTGACGGCCCCCACCCCTGCTGTCCCCCCTCACGGCATGCCGCCAGGGGCCGCATCAGCCACTCGGGCTCGGTGAAGCTGTCTGTCTACATGACCCTGTACACCCTCACCCACGTGGCGCTGCTCATCTATGAGGCCGAGGTGAGTCCTGCCTGCCACTGCTCAGGCTCTGCCCTGTCCTCCTCGCCCTTCAAAGCTTTTGGTGGCCTCTTCCACCTGTCTGCTAGCCCTTCCCCACATCGCGCTCTTCCTGGCTCCCTCTCTCCCACTCTGTGGTTTTCCGCCTTCCCATCTGTCTAAGTGCATTCCTCCCCTCTTCACCATCTCTGAGTAGCTCTCTTCCTCCTCCCTCTGTCTCTCACTGTCTGTCACATTTAATGCTCAGTGTCGTGATTAAGTTCAGGAGTCACACAGACCTGGATTCCGCTCTGGTTCTCCCACTTCCCAGCTGGCTAACCTTGGCTGATGGCCCCCCTCTCTGGGCCTGTTTCCTCTTCTGTAAAATTAGGAGGATCTTACCTACCCCAGGGGACTTCTCTAAGGCGTTATATCACCTTGACTTTGGCCGAAAGTCTTCCTGCTTAGCCTCAGTTTCCCCTTCTGTGAAGTGGGGTGAAAATAAGAACTACTTCATCAAGTTGATGCCAATGGAAAAGCTTACACATGGTGCTGTTTAGCCCCCAGTGTTGGGCCCATGGTAGCAGATATATTCTCTATCTTTTCGCCCTGTCTACTTCTATATGCTTTCATCTCTATCTCTCATTCTCCTGCTGCTTCTGTCCTGACCAAGTACCTCTGCCCCCTGGGTACCTGAGGGTGGGGTCTGGGGTCCCTGTGTGGAGGGCTGGAGGCCAGGGCTATGACCAGCCTTCTCCCTTGGGTCCAGTTCTTTGACCCGGGCCAGGTACTGTACACGTATGAGTCGCCAGCGGGCTACGGGCTCATCGGGCTACAGGTGGCAGCTTACGTGTGGTTCTGCTATGCCGTGCTCATCTCCTTGCGCCACTTCCCAGAGAAGCAGCCCTTTTATGTGCCCTTCTTTGCTGCCTACACCCTCTGGTGAGACGTGCTGGGCCCCCAACCTGCCCCTGCCTTCCCCGGCTTCTCAGAAATGGCTGTTCCCAACTCAAACCCTCCTCTTGGAGGCAGATGGGCTTTCAAGTTAGGCAGCTGTCACCAGAGTCTGCCACTTACTCACTTTGTAACCTGGAAAGAATTACTTTCCCTAAGTGAAAAAAAGAGTGCCTCAGGTTACTTACCCATAAAGAAAGGCTGTCAGGGGTATCTCCTGCAAAGGGTTATCTTGAGCATGCATAGGGCAACAGATGAGGGCTTCGAGTCTGGCACATAGTAAATGTCCAATAAAAGCTAGTTGTGATATTTTTTATTCAACATAACACAGCAGTAAAGTAGATGGATTCTAAGCCAGATTGCCTGGGTTTAGACCCAGTTCTAAAGCTTGTAAACTGTGTGACCTTATACAAGTCAATTAAATTCTCTCTGCCTCGGTTTCCTCACCTGTTTAATGGGGATGGAAGTTGTACCTGCCTCATAGAGTCACTGTGAGAGTTAGATGACCGTATATATGTGAAATGCTTAGAAACAGGTCTGGCATGCAGTAAGTCCTTAATTGTTTTTATCATATGTTAATTCATTCATCAAACATCTATTGATTTCCTATCAGGTGCCAGGATTGGGGTGGGATAGAACTGAGTTAAATTCAACCTACTCCTTGCCCCACCCCCCAAATTTCCCATGCCAGTGGGATTCCTGTCTCCTTTTAACCTCTGGCTTTTGAAGGTCACACTGGCTTCCCTCCAGTTTGGGACCCACTTGGGACCTATGTGTGTGCATAGCAGGGTATTTGGGGCCATGGGGTGGGGTGGAAGGCAGGGACAGTGTCTCTACAGACCCAATACCTCCCCTTCAGGTTCTTTGCAGTTCCGGTCATGGCCCTGATCGCCAACTTTGGGATCCCCAAGTGGGCCCGGGAGAAGATTGTCAATGGCATCCAGCTGGGGATCCATTTGTATGCCCACGGCGTGTTCCTGGTGAGGCTGGGCATCCAGTTGGGGATGGGAAACCAATGGGTGGAGGATACATGAGGCTCTCCACGCTTGAGCTGCCTGAACCTTCTGTTCTGAGCTCTTGATCCATTTCCTTCACTTCATCCCTTTAGGCATTCAATAGACACTTACTGAGAGCCTGCTGGGTTCTGGCAGGCTATTCCACTGTATCCCCCAGAGTCCACCCTCTTCTATTCCTCTCTCCCACTTTTGTGTCCTGGCCTCTTCCCCCAACCCCACCCTCTTTCTTTGCCCCCCTCCCCATTTCCATCCTGACCCTGTGTCCCTAGACTCTCACTCTTCCCTTCTTATCCCCACTGCCTTCCCTAAGCCCCTTGGTCTCTCCTCCCCCCTCCCCCCCACACTCTTCCATCTCTGCTGCTCTATCACAGGAAGAAGCAACTGGGGTGGGTCAGGCTGGGGCTTCAGGGGGCCTAAGTCTGAATGGCAGCAGAGGGTTCAAGCACCAAACCTCTTCTTTGCCTTGGTTTACATCCTATCTGGCCTTTTGGCTGACAGTTCTTCTATCCATCCATCCATCCATCCATCCACCATTCAACGGACACCTGTCTCGAACCAGCCTCTGTTTCATGCTGGGAACACTCACGTGCATTTATTTCGTCCTCTTGTTTAATTGGCAGAGCAACCCCAGACAGGATGGATAACCATCACTGAACCCACTATACAGAGAGGGGAAGCTAAAGCCCAGAGAAGGGAGGTGACCTGCCAGGCTCCATGGCCTTTGGTGGCGGGGGGCAGGGGGACTTTGAACCCAATCCTTCTCCAGCAGACCACAAGATCTGGCATAAGAAGGAATCACACGGGGAAATAGGCATTGCTGAAGACCCCGGCTCCTGACTCAAGGGGTCCACCATGTATTCTTTGCAGGGAATATACTGAGCCACTGAGGGAGGGGGCCAGGTCCCACATGTTCTACCCTAGAACCTTAGGTACAGACTCACTTTCCCGGGACAGTCCCTCTTGAGGCTCTGTTCCAGGAAGTCACAAAGGGACAGAGAGAGGAGAAATGCTGAGAACCCACCACGTGCCAGGCTCTGCACCAGTGGTTTTCATTTCCACCCTCTCTTCATCTTTCCAAGTAGGCACTGTAACCCCTTTTCTGCAGTGAGGCTCTGGGAGTTTAATCAATGTGCCCTAGATCCCACACTCAGTGAGCTGTGGGGCCGGGAGGTGGGGTGCCCTTTCTGTTATACTTCACCTTCAACCAGTTTCCTTCCTAAAAATGCTCATGTTAGCTCAGCACAGCTCCACCTCTGGCACTCTACTGTTCTTCGGTTTCAGCTCCTTGTTCACTTATTCAGCAACTACCTTAGAGGGACTGTGCTGGGCTCCCGTGTTGCAGTGCTAGGGTCACACCCGGTCCCTGCCCTCATGGCCTGCCAGCTAATTCAGGAGACATCTCTGCATTCAACCAATATTTATTGAGAGCTTGTATGTGTCAGGCACTGTTCTAAAGGTATTGGGGATTCAGCAGGGAAGAGAACAGTCAAGTACCTGCCCTCATGGAGCTAACATTCTAGAGTCTGTCAGTTGCTGTCCAATTGAACTTTCTGTGTTTATGAAAATATTCTACAATCTGTGCTGTCCCATACAATAGCTACTAACCACATGTGGCTACTGAGCACTTAAATGTGGCTAGTGTGACTGAGAAATGAAAGTTTTAGTTTAATTTTATTAATTTAAATTTAAATAGCCACATATAGCTAGTAGCTATCACACTAGACAGAGTAGGACGCTGAAGCTTAACCATTCAGTGATAACTGGCTGATCAGGGCTCTGATGGAGGAAGCATTGGCAGAGTAGTAAGAGTTGTGATGGACGGGAAAGGTTAGAGGCCAGGGCACTGCGAGAGCTCAGGGGAGGCGCCTAATCCAGTTGAAGGGTTTCAGGGAAGCGGGGGATGTCAAGTGAAGGGGAATCCTCAGGGCCTCATGTTTATGGAGGCAGCCTGAGGCCTGGACAGTCCTTCTCCAACCTGCGCCTGCCCTTCGCCCCAGATCATGACACGCCCTTCGGCGGCCAACAAGAACTTCCCGTACCACGTGCGCACATCGCAGATCGCCTCGGCCGGAGCCCCAGGCCCCGGAGGAAGCCAATCCGCAGACAAGGCCTTCCCGCAACACGTCTACGGGAACGTGACGTTCATCAGCGACTCGGTGCCCAACTTCACGGAGCTCTTCTCCATCCCCCCGCCCACCTCCTGCGTAAGCCCCGCGGCCCCGGCGCCGGAGGAGCTGCTCGCGCCGCCCCTGGAGTACTTGACCCCGCTCCCGGCCCCTCCACCGCCCTCCACGTCCAGGCGTCTGAGCCCACCCCCTGCCTTTCGCACCCCCAGCGCCCCAACGCCGCGCCGCGACCGTCCCCCGGTGCCCGCGCCCACCTTGCCGGACTGGGTCCTGGCGCTGTTGCGTACGCCCCCTCAGACACCCCGCGCGGTGCCCCCGCCGCCGCCGCCGGCCTTCCGCGGTTCTCCCCCACCTCCCCGGCCGCCGCCGGAGTTCGCCCGGCGCACCCCGACGCCGCCCCTTGAGTACCTGGCCCCACTGTCCAGGCTCCCCTGACTGACACCTGCGCCCACACCTCGGGAGGGGGGATCATCGGGGGAAGAGGGACGGGCCTTCGGGGCCGCATCTGCCCCCCGTGGGTCCTGGACGGCCTCTGACCCTGACCCCCCTCCCAGGCCGGGAAGCAGGTGGAGGAGACAGCGGTGGCGGCGGCGGTGGCCCCGAGGGGCCGCGTGGTGACCATGGCCGAGCCGGGCGCGGCCTCCCCGTCCCCTTCCTCTCGGTTCCCCAAGGCGGCCGACCCGAGCTGGGATGGCCGGACGCCGCCCTACCAGCCGCTCGTGCCCCAGACAGCGGCGCCGCACACCGGCTTCACCGAATACTTCAGCATGCACACGGCCGGGGGAACCGCACCCCCGGTCTGAGCACCCCTGCCCGCCCCTGCCCCATGGGCCGCGCGCCGGGCCCCGGCCGGACTTCGGCCGGGCTCCGGATTCCCGCTCTATCCCGGCCCCAGGGCTCTGCCAACCCCGGCCTTCCCAAACCTCCCCACCCCGCGCGCCCAGGTAGGGGTGCGTAGTGTCCCGCTCCCGCCCCTTCCCCCGACTCTTGTGCCAAACGGTCCCGCGGGAGCCGCTCTCCCCGTCCCCTCCCTCAGCCCCTGCCCCGAGCGGCACCGGATTCTGGGCTCCCGCTGTTCCGTGACCTCCGGCCCCCTGGCCCTCTCCGAGACCTCTGACCCCGCCGGACCCCGGAACACCAGTGACGATCGCCGGGACCCTGCCTGTGACTCTCCAGGACTCCGCGACCCCGAGCCACCAATCCCGGGACGGATGTTGTGAAGCTAGTCTCGACTCATACCTTCCCTTGGGATCTCTGTGACCTAGGACCCGTACTCTGTCCACCCTATCTCCATCCCGGAGGCCCTCCCTCAGGTCCTTGGCAGAAAGACTTTTTTCCCCTTCTTGCCAAAATAAAGAGGATTCGTTGAGTTTTTATGTTTAAGATGGGCTCTTTCACATCTTGACAGTGCTCAGAGACGGGGCTGAGCAAGAACCGTTCCAGGCTCGGGATCTCAGTGCGACCAACTGTGAAATGGTATCTTGGGAGGGGCCTGCATAACCTGACCTTTTGTTGACCCAGAATCTGGGAGCCCTGAAAATATGAATCATCATCTAGCAGAGTCCTCTTATTGTACGGCTTCTTTATTTTTACTTTCTCTTCCCCAGTTAGAGGCAGACGCGCCCTCCAGTGGCCGACGCTTCGCTCAGCCACCTGCGCCGGGAGTTCGGGTTACGATTTTAGCACTGCGCATGTGTGATTCTCACTTCGCCAGCCAAGGAGGTCACTGCTGCGCATGCGTTTAGGAACAAATGGGCGGGGAAGTTTCCGGAAGTCTCCCTTTGTGGAGGGGTGGGATTGGGTGCTCCGCAGTCCTCCCAGGGCCGCTCTGACCTGCGTCTCCGCGACTCTCGCCTCCTCTCCGTCCTCCCTCCCATCGCGGCCACTCGGCCCCCGCCCTCTCGCCCTCCAAGCGGGTCTTCCCGGGGCCGCTCTGGCCCGAGCGTCCCTTCGTCTTTCTGATCTGGCTCATCCGGCTCGGAAGGGAGGCGCGGGTGGGTGAGCAAGGGAGTTCGTCTGTGGTGTCCAGGCCTGAGCCCCTGAAGACTGACTCTGCCCTGGGCACCCGCTCGCGCCCCGCCCCTGGCTGGAGGGGGTTCTCTCCCGGAGGACCATCCGGGCCAGGCCCGGCCCGCACTCTATGTAGGCCCCCGCCGAGCTGTAGAGCCCTTCGCCCACTGGGGACCCAGTGGTCTATAAGGTCCATTTCGGCCTGCAGCGGCCCGTTTATGAGGTCAGCCAGCGTATGGGGGCCCGTGTCTATAAGGGACTCCCATGGCCCCTAGGGGTCTGCCCCGTACGTAACGACCCCATTTACGGGGTTTTCCGTGGGTCTATAGGGCCCACCCCTCGGTTTCCAGAGCCCATCAACAGCGGAGGTTTCCTTCGCGGGGACAGCGACTCCTGGACCTCCCTGGTCTACAAGGCCATGTCCCATCTATAGAGGTCGCATTTGCAGGTCTTCAAACCGGGTGGAGGGGCTTCTCCGGGTCTTTAGGACCCGTCCCTCTGTAAGGGTCAGTGCTGGAGACAGCGATGGCCCTGGGCCGGGCTCTGGCTGCGGCGCTGGCTCTATCTTTGGCCGTGCTGGGGCCACTGTCCCCTGGGGCCCGGGCAGGGGACTGCAAGGGACAGCGGCAAGTGCTGCGGGAGGCGCCAGGCTTCGTGACAGATGGTGCGGGCAACTACAGCGTCAATGGCAATTGCGAGTGGCTCATCGAGGGTGAGTGGGGCCGTGTGGGTCACACACTGGCTGGTGTGCTAATTCATCCATTTGTGCAATCTTGCATCCACTCACCATGTTCCCAGAACCGGTTCTGGTGCAGGCCCTTTGCTCTAAAATGCAGCCAGCCTAGGCCTTGCCTTGGAAGGCCTTGAAGTCTGATGGGGGAGTTGCACCCAGACCCAGATGGACAATTACAAGCCAGAAGCATCAGTGAGGGGTATTCTGAGTAACTGTTAGAAACTCAGGCTCTGAGCCCAACCACCTGGCTTCAAATTTGGGTTCCACTTCTTACCAGCTTTGTGAATTTGGGCAGGTGGCTTCCTTCCTTTGAGGTTCAGCTTTCCCTTCCTGCAAGTGTGGATAGTAATAGTATTCCCCTCATAGGGCTGTTGGACTTAAATGAGAACAGGTATTTACTGTGCCTGGCACATAATAAATGCCCAGTAAATGGTCTTAGGATTATTAGTGTTGTTCTTTTTAAATTACTTCAATAAAAGCATTTCTTTCAGTCATTCATGTGCCAGACATTGTCTTTGCCTCTGGGACATAGCAGAGACCTCCACAGCCCCAGCAATCCCCGATGACTTGGGGCTTGGAATCCAGTGGGGGAGGCAAACATGTTAACAGACAGTCCAGTCCAGAGTGGTAGGGGCTGTGATGGAGGAACCCCACGGGCCTGGGGAGCCCAGAGGAGGTGCCTGACCTGTTGGGTGGGAGAGAGCAGAGAAGGCTTCCTGGAGGAGATGTCTGAGCTGAGACCTGAAGAACCAATAGGAATTAGCCAGGAGGAGGAGAAAGTCATTCCAGGAAGCGGGAACAGCCTGTGCAAAGGCGCCATCTCTACCCTCCTGGGCTCCCAGTCTAGTGGGGGAAACAAACCCACCCCCAGGGAGTGGGAATCCCAGAGATGACATCTGACTTAGCCTGGGCTATACCTGAGACCAGAGGCACGTGCAGGAGAGAGCAAAAGGGCATTCCAGGTAAGAAGAATAGCCTGTGCAAAGGCCTGGAAACAGGAGGATATGATGCTTTTGAGGAACTAGAAATCTGTGTGCTGGGACACAGAATCCAAGAAGACAAACAATGAGCCAGAGGTTGGAGGGTTGGGAGGAAGCAGGCGGTGTAGGACGTTGTGATTTTTGAGCTGTGTCCTGAGGGCAGTAGGGAGGTGGAAGAGAAATCCAAGACAGTGGCTGGAGAGGTCCAGGAAGGCTCCCTTGGCAGTGGATGAGGAGCTGCTGGCCTCCAGGGAGAGGTGGGAGTCCCCCAGAGGAGGTCCTGGGCAAAGGCCAGAGGTGTGACAGGGTCTGGATCGTGCAGGGCCTCCTTTTGCAGCCTTTGGAGCTTGGTCTTTGTCTGGGGACACTGGGCATCTATGGAAGGTTTTGAGCAGGGGAAAGACATGATTTAATTTACGTTTTAGAAGATCTCTATGGTTGTTGTGTGGGGTATGGATGAAGCATGTTTTTTTGGGAGAAGTGTGTTGTCCCCAGCTTGGGGGCCATTCCTGTCTAGGGGATGAGAAGAGAATGGGAAGTGTGTGTATGTGTTAGGGGTATAAATCATTCTCCGGCTTTGAAGAGCTCCAGCCTGGTTGGGGATGGACACAGACATTTAGCCCCCGGTGTGCTCAGGGCTGAGACCGAAGGAGGTGCAGGGTTGGGTAGACGGGCCTAGGGGAGTGAGAAGACTCTGCTGGGAGTCACAGAGGAGGAGCCACCGGAGCAGGGTTCTGAAACATACAAAGGAGTTTACCTGGTGAGAAAAGGGAACAGCCTCTAGGAAGACAAAAGAGGGCCTGGTGGGTCTCAGGAGCCATGTCTAGGCTTGTCTGGTCTGGCTAAACTGTTGGCTGGGAGGAGCGGAGGGCACCAGAAGGAGGGGAAGAGGGGCCTTGAATGCCATGCTGAGCAGCTTGACTTTTCTCTTGGGATTGATGGGGAGCCAAAGGGGGATTTTGAGCAGGAGTGGGGCATGGCTCTCAGGCTGGGTCGGGGGTGGACTGGAGACTTGGTGTGCTCGTCTTGTGGGAGAGGATGAGTTCTGAACTGGGGCAGGAACTAAGGGGGTGGAGAGGCACAGAGAACACTGAGAGATTTGTGAAGTTTCACCAGTGAGACTTGGGGGACCGATTGGCTGGATGTTGGGGTAAGAAGGAGTCCAGGAGACTTCTGGACCCCCCTTGAGCTCCCATCCTTCCCAATGTCCGTCACCTCTAAGAACCAACATGCTCCCCCATATATTAAAAAATAAGCAACTGACCCACTTACTTTTGTACCGTGTTCACACTTCATTGTGGCCAGTCCTCATAACATCCTCGTGAATAAGAGGCATATGCTTTTGAAAAGCAGGGGCATTTAGGGTCAGATCTCTGTCCAGGATGGTCTGGGGGTTAGGCCCATGTTGGGCAGAAACAGGAGGACTTGAACTTAAGGTGGAACATGAGGAAGGCAGATGGTGAGCCGGCCCCTGGTGGGCACTTGGCAAAGATGTGCTTGTGATTCTAGGATCAGAGCTTTATAGTTTGGTTGTGGCTGGTAAGATTCTGGGAGGTCTGGCTGCCTGGCCTGACTGAATTGTTCTTCTGCGTTCTCCAGACCACAGCTCGGGGTCTATGTGTGATGTTCTTGGGGGCTCTGGCCAGAGCCTGAGGGAGAGCTGCCAACTTCAGTATTCTGTCTTGTGCATCTCTTCCTTCCTTCATCCAGTATCCAGAGCCCTTTCTCAATACCAAGCCCTGTTCTGGGCAATGTCGGGGAGGGATCCCCAAGATGAGTAGGCCCAGGCCCTGTCCTGTGGGCCTCCTAGGCTGCAGGAGAGCACACCTGGACACAGATGGTCCTGGCCCAGAGGAATGAAGGTCGTATTGGAAAGTGAGAACCTAGAGGGGCACCTAACCCAGCCAGGGGGCATCAGGGAAGGCTTCTTGGAGAAGGTGGGGAGGTTTGCTGGCAGGAAGGGAGAATGTGCTCTAGACAGAGAGAGGAACTTCTGCACAGGCCCAGCTCCTGATAGAGCTGTAAGCCGTGGGGTGATGTGAGACAAGTTGAGACTCCAAACACCAGGTTAGGGAGCAGGACTTTCTCCTGGAGATGGTGGGGAGCCATGGAGGGCTTTTGAGCGGGGGAGGGTAAGGGCCAGATGTCGAGCTGGGGAGATCCCTCAGGGACCCATGTCAGCGCAGGCCAGGAGGCCAGGAAGGAGGCTGGATCACTGGTCCTGGTGAGGGAGGACAAGGCCTGGGCTGGCATGTTAGAGTCACCATCTAGGGTCTTCATACCAGCCTTGGTGGCTGAGGAGAATTATCCCCATTTTACATCAAGGAAACTGAGGCCCAGAGAGCCCATGGAACTGGCCCAAGATCACACAGCTCGTGAATAGTGGACGAGCATCTCCAGTATGCAGATGGGTGTACTGAGGAGCATGGGTAAAGGGGCTGGCCTAGGGTCAGGAGCAGAGCTGGAACCCAGGTCTCCTAGTCTCCTCAGCCCACAAGCCTTCCCTGAGCCCCTAGTGGGAGATGTGGGCTGAGAGAACCTTCTGCAACCAGGACCTGGCAGAGAGCAAGAAGCGCGACAGTGCTAGGAGTAGTAGCATTCTGAAGTGCTAGGCCGTATCATAAGCACTTTAGGTGCATTATCCGTTCTGGCCTCCCATGTGGTCGCAGTGAGACCAGCGGGGACTGCAGTCATCTGAACGCTCACCTGGGCCGGGCATCCAAGAAGGCTCCCTCACAGGGCTGGCAGTTGATGCCGGCTGTCAGCTGGAAGCTCAGCTGGGGATGACAGCTGGGACGCCTACACACGGCCCTTCCACGTGACTTTGGCTTTTCATAGCATGACAGCTGGGTTCTGCGAAGGCGTATTCTACGAGGCCCAGGTAAAAATTGCAGGCTTCCTCTGATCTAGCCTTGGAAGTCCCAGAGCATCACTTCTTCTGGTTTGTATTGGCCAAGCTAGTCTCTGAGGCTCTTCCCAGATACAAGGAGCCGGGAGTCAGCCATCATCTCTTGATGGGATTAGTGGCCAAGAAGTTTGAATCGACCAGAGTGATTATATCCCCATTTTACGGACGAAGAAACAGATCCAGAGAGGTTAGCTGACTTGCCCAAGGTCACACAGCTAGTGGCTAGTAAGTGGCAGAGCCAAGATTGGAGCCCAGGCAGTCTGGCTCCAGAGTCTGTGCCCGTAGCTACTATTCAATACAATAAACAGAGAGAAGAGACCCTGGGTGGGGGCAGAAAGGAGCTGTGGTGCTCCAAGCTTCAGTCTTTGGCCAGGGGGAAGCAAGGGACCTCTTCCCTGAGAGCTCTGTTGAGCCCGGAACAGAGGACCCTCACAGAGGCCCTTTTCCAGCTGGGAGTATGCCTCTCTGCTCACGCCTGGACTGACCCTCAGGCTTGGGCATGCCTGAGGCTCAAGCATAAATGGGAAGTTCTGTGTGACCACTGGGATGGGGTTCCTCTCTCTGCACTTCAGTTTCCGCATCTGAATGGGAGGCGGTGTTCAGCCTGATCTCAGGGGTCCTTTCCAGGGATGATACTGTAATTTCTTCTTTGAGCTTCTGTCCCTCTTGCTGTCGCAGCTCTGACCTCCCTGGGCTGTGAGCCTGGGAGCCCCTTGAAGGCAAGGCCCAGGTCTGACTCATCTTTGGGCCCCCATCCCAGCGTTACGAGGAGCAGGGCTCGGTGTTTGTGGGGGGGCTGCATGGAGGCATGGGGAGAGGGTCCACATCTGAGCCTGGCCCACCTGTTCTCACTGCTCAGCCCCGAGCTCCCAGTACCGGATCCTGCTGGACTTCCTTTTCCTGGACACAGAATGCACGTATGACTACCTGTTCGTGTATGATGGTGACTCCCCCCGCGGGCCCCTGCTTGCCAGTCTGAGTGGGAGCACCCGGCCTCCGCCCATTGAGGCTTCCTCAGGCAAGGTTGGTGGGGCCAGGCTGCGGGGCTGTGGCTGGAGGATCTGAGTGGAGTGTGCAGGGCAGGCGGGTGGATACACAGAGGGAAGCAGAAGGCGGGGGACTTGACATCAGTCAGAAGGATACAGGGACAAAGGAAGGTGGAGAGAGACAAAGAAAAGAGATGGGGACCCCAGGGTGGGGTGGGGGCAGGAGTGGACCCCCTCCCAGTCCAGCCCCAGAGCCCTACCCACCTTGCGCCTGCAGATGCTGCTGCACCTCTTCAGCGATGCCAACTACAACCTGCTGGGCTTCAACGCCTCGTTCCGCTTCTCCCTGTGCCCGGGGGGCTGCTACAGCCATGGGCAGTGCCAGCCCCCGGGGGGGTGTGTCTGTGAGCCGGGCTGGGGGGGCCCTGACTGCGGCCTGCAGGAGTGCCCAGCCTACTGTGGCAGCCATGGCACCTGCGCCTCGGTGAGCCTGCCCCCAGCTGTGTCCCCCTGGGGCCCTGCCCTGTGATCACAGCTACCGCTCCCGTGTCCTAGACCTGACTCTGCCCCTGCCTGAAACAACCCCTGCCGTCCCATCCTCTCCCATGACGCTGACCCCGCCAGGGGCCCTGCTCCCTCCTACATTCTCCTCCCTCTCCTTCCAGACCCCACTCCCCCCACCCGTTACTCCACTTCCACTCCACCTTCCCTGGGGGCCCCTCCTCTGCCTGAGCTCACTCCCAGCCTCACCTGTAGCCCGCTTCTCACCTGTGAACCTGCCTGCCTTCCTCGTGCCAGGCCTGACTCCACCCTCCCACCCAGCCACTCTGTCTGGCCTTGGGCCCCCAGCCACAACTTCTGACTTTTGACCACTGACCTTGGGCCTAAGCCATGCATATCCAGCTTCGGGACTGGATCACGCCTTGAGCCCTCCCTGCCTTGACCTCCACGGATCTGAGCTCTTCCAGCCCAGGCCGACATTGACTTCATCCGTTTTTTTTTCTCCAACCTGTCTATCTGTCCTCATTTTCCTTTCTGGGTCTTTTTCTTTTTCCTTTCCCTTTTTCTGTTGGTCTGTCTTCTTTTCTCCTCTTCTCTGCCTCCCTCTGATTGTGTCTCTGTGTCCATCTCTTCCTCTGTCTGTTGGCCTGTCTCCTTCCTGTCTCTTTCTTTGCCTCTCTATCTTTATTTTTCCATCCTCTCCTTTCCTGTTCATCTCTCTCCTCCGTTTTGCTCCATCTGTCTCACTCTGGCTCTCTCTCTGCTCCCTGTCTGTTTCTTTCTCTCTCTCTCTCTGTCCCTGCCTTTGTGCCCCCTTCCCCCCAGCCCCTGGGACCGTGCCTCTGTGAGCCTGGTTTCCTGGGACGCGCCTGTGACCTGCACCTGTGGGAGAACCAGGGGGCTGGCTGGTGGCACAACGTGAGTGCCGGGGACCCCGCCTTCTCCGCCCGTATCGGGGCGGCTGGTGCCTTCCTGTCTCCACCGGGGCTGCTGGCTGTTTTCGGAGGTGAGCAGATGGGATATGAGTCTGGGGTCTAGAGGCCTGGCAGCCTGTGGCCAGGGCCTGAGACTGTCCACCTCTCCACAGGCCAGGACCTCAACAGCGCCCTGGGTGACCTCGTCCTGTACAACTTCTCTGCCAACACCTGGGAGCGCTGGGACCTGAGTCCTGCCCCGGTATGGACCCCACCTCTGCCCTGCCTGGAGGTGCCTGTCTACTCTGTCAGACCCAGCCAGGGCGCCCCAGAGCGACCCCATCACCCTGCACACCCCCAGCTCCCGCAGCGTGATACGTGACCACCTACACCTCCCGCTTCTGCTTTTGTGTCTTTGATTTTCTTTTTTCTTCGTTTATCTTCCTTTCTGCATCTTACCTTTCTGTGTGTCTCCTGTCTCTCTTGGTCCATCTTTCGGTTTTTGTTTCTGACTCTTGGTCGTCTGCTCTCTCTCGGTCTCTGTGTCTCCTTCTCTGTGGGTTATACCTCTTACTCTCTCTACTGGTCTCTGTCATTTCTCCCTGACTCCGCCTTCTCTTATTGTGTTTCTCTGTCACACCTCTGTTTTTATTCGCATGTGTCTGTCTTTCTGGGTCCGTCTCTCTTCTTTTCTCTCTTTGCATGTCTCTATCTGTCTTTATCTCTGCCCCTCTCTCACCTTCTCTTTCTCTGTATCTCTGTCTCTCCATCTTGCCCTGTCTCTGCATCTCTCTCTGTCTTTCTCTTTGTGTCACCATCTGTTTCCCTCTCCATCTCTGTCTCCTGGTCTCTTCCTCACAGGCTGCCCGTCACTCCCACGTGGCTGTGGCTTGGGCCGGCTCCCTGGTGCTGATGGGTGGTGAGTTGGCTGACGGCTCCCTCACCAGTGACGTTTGGGCCTTTAGTCCGCTGGGCGGTGGCCACTGGGAGCTTCTGGCACCAGCTGCTTCCAGTTCCTCAGGGCCGCCAGGCCTGGCAGGTCATGCAGCAGCCCTAGTGGACAGCATCTGGCTCTATGTGTCTGGTGGCCGCACCCAGCACGACCTCTTCTCCTCTGGCCTCTTCCGTTTCCGCCTCGACAGCACCAGTGGGGGCTATTGGGAGCAGGTGATTCCGGCAGGTGGGCGGCCCCCTGCCGCCACTGGCCATTCCATGGTGTTCCATGCCCCGTCGCGTGCCCTGCTGGTTCACGGTGGACACCGGCCCTCCACTGCCCGGTGAGTGACCTGCCCCACAACCCATGCCTTGCAGGGCCAAGCCTGGCCTAACACCCTGGGCCTTTATGCTTTAACGGTCTTTGCCCACTGATAGACCCCTGCAGTCATTCAGTCACCCCATCTGTCATTCATTCACTCATTTGTTTATTCACTCATTTACTCCCCGACTCACACATTCTCTAGTCTGTCATTCAATCTCTTGGTCACTTGCTTCCCCATGCACTCCCACTCATCCAGTCATTTAACCAACCCCTGCTTGGTGTCTAGCCCTGGCTAGATTATGCAGGGAACCCAGAGATCAATCAAACCTGGGTCCTGCCCATGAGGAGCTTCTAGTTCTGAGGGGATATAAATCCAGTAAAGCCAGTCTCAACTATAGGTGATCACACAACTTGTAAGAGCCCAGAGGAGGGAGAGAGGCCCTTCCTGCCTCAAGCTCCTCCTCTACCCCTCCCCTACAGGTTCTCTGTGCGGGTGAACTCCACCGAGCTCTTCCACGTGGATCGGCGCGTGTGGACCACCCTGAAGGTCCGGGATGGGCTTCAGGGCCCACGGGAGCGGGCCTTTCACACAGCCAGTGTCCTGGGCAACTACATGGTGGTCTATGGTGAGGAGGCGCCCCGATCCCACCTACCTGCCTGCCTGCCAGGGGCCCAAGGCTGAGCTGAGGCTCCCTGCAGGGGTGTCCTCACCTCCCCCAGGCTTGCCAGCTGTGCTCCTTTCCTCCTTTCCCAGGGGGCAACGTGCACACCCATTACCAGGAGGAAAAGTGCTATGAAGATGGCATCTTCTTCTACCACCTTGGCTGCCATCAGTGGGTGTCGGGGGCCGAGCTTGCCCCTCCAGGAACTCCTGAGGGTGAGTGGCCCCTCTCTTTCCATGAGGGGCTCCTGAGGGTCACGCTTGCCCCCACAGTGATACTGGGCTTTGGGCAGGAGCCACCCCGGTCCTTGTTGGGGTGAGCCCAATATCCTATCGGAGCTGGCCTCAGGAGGCACACCTGCACTAGAGCTAGGACCAGGGCATTGTTGCTATGGAGATGGGAGACATTTTCAGAAGCATCAGATCTAGGTTCCAATCCAGGTTTTGCCAATTATCAGCTGTCCCAGGGGACTGCCTACAAAGAAGCAACTTCTTCAAGGTCACACAGTGGGCAAGTGGCAGAACCAGGATGGCCATTCCTAAACAACCTTTTGTACAAAAACCATCATTTAATCTCTCTGCACCTCAACTTCCCCCTCTGTAAAATGTAATAACACTTAAACCACTGGGCTGTTGTGAGAATAAATTGAGTAAAATGAAGTGAAGAAAGAAGACAGTCCAGTGAAGGGCCCAACACATTGTCCTAATAGCGCAAGGCCAGAGGGCTCACCTGGAGGGGGTGTGGAGAAGCCTTTCAAGCTCATTAGATCAGAGACTGCTTTGTGAATGGGAAGAAAGTCACAGGCCCTCTCCTCAGAAAGACACTTGTGTGCACAAACTGGGCATATCCTTTCAGGGGACTGTGGACTTCCCAGAGGCCCATCTGTTCTCCCCAGCCTTCTGAACAGAAGAGTGAGGACAAAGGACAAACATAAAAGAAGGGACAGTAACATTTAAGGGTTGGGCAAGAGGAAGGGTCCCCAAGGAATCCTGTTTGACCATCAGGAATGGGACTTCCCTGGTGGTGCAGTGGTTAAGACTCCACGCTCCCAATGCAGGGGGCCGGATTTGATCCCTGGTCAGAGAACTAGATCCCACGTGCATGCTGCAACTAGGAGTTTGCATGCCACAATTAAGGAGCCAGCAAGCCGCAACTAAGGAACTGGCGAGCCGCAGCTAAGGAGCCCGCCTGCTGCAACTGAGACCCAGTGCAACCAAATAAATAAATAAATAAATATTAAAAAAAAAAAAAAAAAGGAATAAAGCCTTAGCCTAGCATTGGAGGCCTCCAGTCCAGGGCTCCAGTGCTTCTCCTGTCCCTCCTTCAGGCCCCTTCACTGGGTAGGCCAGAGTGTGAGGTTTCTGGAGGCCTCTTCCTTCTTTGTAGATTTTGATCCTCTGGGCCAAGTCCCATACACTTAACAGAGCATACAGGTCAGTAAGAGTGTGAGGGAGTCACCAATCACTGACCGCTTACCCGTCAGTCAGGACTCTTGGTTGTAAGTGACAGAAACCCCACCCAGCCAGCTTAAGCAAAAAGAAGAATTTCTTGACTCACTTGAGTGAAAACTGGCTGCAGGCCGGCCTGGGTCCAGGTGCTCACATAATGGCATGAGCCATTTTTCTCCCCAGTTCTCAGCTGGATTTCCTTCAGTCTGTAGCAGGTTTGCCTTTTGTAGATGGTCACCAGCAGCCCTGGGATTATATCCTACCCTTTGAAAATGCCCAGAGGGAAGACAGTGCCTTTTTCCCAAGAATTGTAGCAATTGGGTCCCCTCCCTGAACTAGTCACTGACTCTGTCTGATAGGCCTGGGCTCAAGCCTGGCTGCTGCTAGAGGCAGGGACAGCTTGACTTGAGCCTTGTGGACTGTGGGTGGGAGGGGTGGTTTTCCAGAGGAAAGTCAGCGGCTGTCACCAGAAGGGAGGCTGGTGTCAGACAGACAACAACGGGTGAGAGCCAGGCAGCCTGCCCCACCGCTCCACCAGGGCAAGGTTCCATGCACGGAGGAGGAGACCAAGACTCAGAGAAATCGGGTCTCCTGCCCAAGGCCACACAGCTAGTCAGTAGTTGATCCATGATTTGAAACCAAGGAAATGGTAGATCCAGGATTTGACCTCAAAGGTCATGCTCTGTCTGGAAGGTGACTTGGGCAGCAGTGTGGGAGCTCCAGGAGGTGAGAGAACTAGGACTAGAGCAGGGCCAGGCAGGCTGGGAGGGTTTCCTTGGGCAAGTGGGGTTGAGGCACAGGAGAGTCAGGGGTGGTCCTCAAGGTGGGAGCCATGAAGGGGGGATGGGGGGGGTCACATGTCCTCTGGGGGTCTGTATTCTCCTAGGCCGAGCAGCACCTCCCAGTGGTCGGTACTCACATGTGGCGGCTGTGCTTGGTGGCAGTGTCCTGTTGGTGGCAGGGGGGTACAGTGGCCGGCCCCGTGGGGACTTGATGGCCTACAAGGTGCCTCCTTTTGTGTTCCAGGCGCCTGCTCCAGATGTGAGCACTGGGGTGATAGGGAGAGGGTGGCTGGGGAGGAGGTAGCATGTTTCCCATGGTTAAGGGAGGAAGTTGGGGGGGGTCCCTGGGAGAAGGAGAGGAGGTCCCTAGGGCCATGAGAGGAGGGAGGTCAGTCCCCAGGTCCAAGGGAGGAGGAATGGTGGGTGGTCCCTGGGGCTGAGGGCAGAGGGGCAGTGGTCCCTGGGGCTGGGGGAGAAGTGGATAGGGGTCCTCGAGGTTCTGAGCAGTTGGGGTTCCCTGGGCTCATCAAAGCGAGCGAGGACGTGGGAGCAGGCCCCAGGTCTGAGGCGCCCCCTGCTCCCTGCCCATCTCTCTACAGTACCACCTGGACTATTGCTCCATGTACACAGACCACAGCGTCTGCTCCCGAGACCCGGAATGCAGTTGGTGTCAGGGAGCCTGCCAGGCTGCACCGCCTCCTGGGACTCCCTCGGGGGCTGTGAGTGACTGTCCTAGTACTCTGCCCCTTAGCACGGAGACCTGGTCCGCAGTGTTTTCTTCTGCCCAGACCTGCGCTTGGGAGAGTCGTTTTCACACCTAAGATCGTCATTCCTGACTACTAACCCTTGAACCTTTGACCCTCTTCCCGATCCTTTTGAACTTACGTCTCTGTCCCTGGATCCCCCACCCCTGTCCTCTTGATCTTTCTCGTTCCAACTCAGCTTTCAATTCCCTTCTCCAATCCCCTGACCTTTCCGCCCCAAGCCTCCTGAATCCACAGCTTTTCCCAGGTCCCTTAAGCCCCAGTGGATAGTGACCCCTGTCTTTCCCTTCTCTGCAGTGTCCGGCTGCCAGCTGCCTGGGCCTGGGCCGCCTCCTGGGTGACTGCCAGGCCTGCCTGGCGTTCAGCAGCACCGCTGCTCCTCCCCGGGGGCCCGGCGCCCTGGGCTGGTGCGTACACAACGAGAGCTGCCTCCCTCGGCCTGGTGAGTGTCCAGTGGCAGTGTGGGAGGGGGCAGCATAGCACCCCACACCAACCCCCATCTCCCGACCTTCCTGTCCTCACAGAGCAGGCCCGCTGCCGAGGGGAGCAGATCTCAGGCACCGTGGGCTGGTGGGGGCCCGTACCTGTCTTCGTTACCTCCCTGGAGGCCTGTGTCACCCAGAGCTTCCTGCCTGGCCTGCACCTGCTCACCTTCCAGCAGCCGCCCAACGCCTCCCAGCCTGACAAGGTGGGGAGCCAGGGGATGGGGCCCAGTGTGGAGTGTTGAAGGGCTTGGTCTTAGAGTTTTCATTTTTCAAATGGATCTTTATCACTCTTGGCGTTTACCCCGTAAGTCTTTACGTGCAAGGGTCTGATTTTCCTTATTGACTTAAGAAAAGTTTTAACTGTTTTAAAAGTTTTCCTTATTGACTTAAGAAAAGTTTTAAAAGTTTTAACTGAAATGTACATAACATAAAACTTACCATTAGTGACATTTATCACCTTCACAGTACTGTGCAACTATCACCACTCTCTAGTTCAAGAACATTTTTTTTTTTTTGGCTGCACCGCGCGGCATCCAGGATCCTAGTTCCCCAACCAGGGCTCAAACCCGCACCCCTGTGGTGGAAGCGCGGAGCCCTAACCACTGGACCACCAGGGAAGTCCCCAGAACATTTTTTTTTTTTTCTTAAGCTGCGCCGGGTCTTAATTGTGACCCACGGGATCTTCGTTGAGGCATGTTTTTTTTTGTTGTTTTGTTTTAAATTTATTTATTTTATTTTTATTAAAAAAATTTTTTTTGGCTGCGTTGGGTCTTTGTTGCTGCTTGTGGGCTTTCTCTAGTTGCGGCGAGCGGGGGCTACTCTTTGTTGCAGTGCTTGGGCTTCTCACTGCGGCGGCTTCTGTTGTTGCGGAGCACAGGCTCTAGGCGTGCAGGCTTCAGTAGTTGTGGCACGCGGGCTCAGTAGTTGCGGCTCGTGGGCTCTAGAGCACAGGCTCAGTAGTTGTGGCGCACAGGCTTATTTGCTCTGCGGCATGTAGGACCTTCCTGGACCAGGGCTTGAACCCGTGTCCCCTGCATTGGCAGGCGGATTCTTAACCACTGCACCACCAGGGAAGCCCTGTTTTTTTGTTTCTTTGTTTTTAGTTGCGGGATGTGAACTCTTAGTTGCGGCATGCATGTGGGATCTAGTTCCCCGACCAGGGATTGAACCCGGGCCCCCTGCACTCGGACCATGGAGTCTTACTCCCCAGACCACTGGGGATGTGCCCCCCCAGAACATTTTTATAACCCCAAAAGGAAACCCCAGGTCCATTAAGTAATCACTCTCCATTCCCCTCTCCCCTTGGCCCCTGGCAACCACTAACCTGTTTCTTTTTCTGTATCTGGGTTTGTTAATTCTGGATAGGTCATATAAATGGCACCATACAATAACGTGGCCTTTTGTGTGTGGCTCCATTCACTCAGCATAATGTTTTCAAGGCTCATCCGTGTTGTGGCATGTGTCAGAACTTTGTTCTTTTTTTTTTTTAATTTTATTTATGTATTTATTTAGCTGTGTCAGGTCTTAGTTGTGGCACATGGGATCTTTAGTTGCAGCATGAGGGATCTTTAGTTGCAGCATGCAAACTCTTAGTTGCGACCTGTGGGATCTAGTTCCCCGACCAGGAGTCGAACCCAGGCCCCCTCCATTGGGAGCACAGAGTCTTAGCTACTGGACCACCAGGGAAGTCCCAGAACTTCGTTCCTTTTTATGGCTGAATAACATTCCATTGTATGGCCGTGCTATGTCCATGCATCAACTGATAACATTTGGGTTGTTTACACCTGTTGGCAAGTTTTTCCTTTTTAAAAAAATATTTTATTTATTTATTTATTTATTGGCTCTGTTGGGTCGTAGTTGTGGCACGCGGAATCTTTCGTAGTGGTGCTGGGGCTCTTTGTTGCAGTGTGCAGGCTTCTCTCTAGTTGTGGCATACAGGCTCCATAGCACGTGGGCTCTGCAGTTGTGGCATGAGGGCTCTCTAGTTGTGGCGCACAGGATTAGTTGCCCTGCGGCATGTGGGATCTTAGTTCCCCAGCCAGGGATTGAACCGGTGTCCCCTGCATTGCAAGGTGGATTCTTAACCACTGGACCACCGGGGAAGTCCCTCTTTTTTTTTTTTTTTTTTTAATTGAGGTATAATTGACAAACAACCGTATATTAGTTTTAAGTGTACAGCATAATGAATTGATATTTGCATATATTGCAATGAAAACCTATTTTCAGCATAAGCGGAATTGCTGGGGTAATCCTATGTTTAACTTATTGAGGAATCATCAAAGTGTTTTCCACAGTGGTTCCTTATTAATTAAAAAAATAGGTATTATAGTCACATGGTTCATAAACCATAACAATGGGGACTTCCCTGGCATCCAGTGGTTAAGACTCTGAGCTTCCAATGCAGGGGACAAGGGTTCGACCCCTGGTCGGGGAGCTAAGATCCCACATGCCGTGCACAGTGTGGCTAAAAAAAATAAAATAAAATAGAATAAATGAATCCTAGATAGTTAAGAACAAAAACAACAACACAATAAAACCCCACAACAATGTAAAAATTTGTTGAGTGAAAAGTCTCTTCCATCTACCCCAGTCCTCACCCCTCAGTGTGGGAAGCTGACCTCAGAATCCCCCTAACTCAAGACCACCCTAACTCTCCCCAGAAGATCTATTTGGATTTCTTATATATCCTTCTGCTGTTTACAACTATTCAAATACAAGTAAATGTGACATTTAATTATTTTTCTTTCTTGCACCAAAAGTAATATATTATCTACACCGTACTACCACTTCCCTTTTTTTCTTTTTTTTTTGTCTTTTTTTTTTTGTTGTTGTTTTTTCATTCTCCTTTTCTTTTCTTAATGTATCCCGGCAAGCTTCCCATTAACAGAACTTAGGAAACATCCTCTTTTTTTTTTCTTTTTTTAACAGCTTCATAATATTCCATTTACATTCTGATGCCGTAGTGTTACAGTTTATTTAAACAGTCTCCCATGATGAACACTTGGGTTGTTCACTCTTTTACAATTACAAGAACACATACTAGCAGTAAATCACATAGTATGTGCGTCGCTTCAAATGTTGGAATTGGATCTGGACTCTTTTTTTTTTTTTAAACATATATACTGGTTCATTATATAACAAAGAATGTGATACATAGGATGAGGTCCAGAAGGGGCCTGAGCTTCTCTCCCTGGGGAGTTGGGGTGTGACACCCTCCTGGCACATGAATGTGTTTACTAACCTGGAAGTTCTCCAAACCCCCTAGTTAAGGGATCTGGACTCTTAAGGGCTTAGGTGGAAAGATGGGGTGTTGAGGAAGAAGATGCTGAAAGGTCCAGGGTCTTGGAGTTTAATGAGAGGTGGAGATGAGCAGGGGCTGGGACCCTGTTGTCTGCTGTCTGAGTCGGAGTCCCAACTCTTCTCCCAGAGTAACCGTGGGCGAGCTATCCCCCCTGCTTCTGGCCTCAGTCTCCCATTTAGTAAACTAGGGAAGGAGATTGGGTTGCCCGGTCTTTTCTAGCTCTGATGTGGCTGGAGAGGTGTGAGGACCGTGGGGCGATGCAGAGAGGTCCTCATGCACGCCTCCCTCCTTGGCTGGCACAGGTCTTGATTGTCCGCAGTACGACCATCACCCTGACACCTAGCTCAGAGACCGACGTGTCCTTGGTCTACCGTGGCTTCATCCACCCACTGCTGCCAGGAGGGCCTGGAGGGCCAGGGGCTGAGGATGTGGCCGTGTGGGCCCGGGCCCAGCGCCTGCACGTACTGGCCCGGATGGCCCGTGGCCCTGACACGGAAAACATGGTGAGGGTGCCTGGGACATGCAGGGGGCTGTTTATGGTAAATGTGGGGGCTTGGATGTGTGGTGGGGAGGAGGAATGGGGAGAAATCAGAGGCATGGGATCTATCCTTAGTGGCGGGAGGGCCCTGGGGTTTTCAGTTGTGAACAGAACTGGGTGGGGGGGGGTTTGAAGAAAGGGGAAGGTCTGAGTTACCAAGTCAGACTCCCCTGAGGAGGAGGTGGGTTGCTGGGAGGTTTAGGGGCGCTTGGAGGTTTTGGGGGTCTAAGAAACTCTGAGGCCCTCCTGGGAAGAGGAGGGGGTGGGTGCTAGGTGGGTTTGGGGCTCTTGGGGGTTTCAGGGGGTCAGTGTGGGTGGAAAGTTCTGAGGCCCCTGTCTGCCCCTCACCCCTACTTCAGGAGGAGGTAGGGCGCTGGGTGGCTCAGCAGGAGAAGGAGACGAGGCGCCTGCAGCGTCCAGGGTCTGCTCGCCTCTTCCCACTGCCTGGCCGGGGCCACAAGTACGCGGTAGAGATCCGGGGCCAGCTCAACGGCTCAGCGGGCCCTGGACACAGCGAGCTCACCCTGCTGTGGGACCGGACTGGCGTGCCAGGTGGCAGCGTGAGTACCCAGGTCCCCGCCTCTGACCCTACCCCAGCCCCTGGCCTCAGATGCCCTGGGCCACAAACTAACTCCCTTGACCCTGACCTCTTACTCCTTGGCTCTTGAACTCTGGGCCTCACCTTGAACCCCCCCTAGACCCCAACATCCGACCCCCAGAGTCTGACCTGATCTCATATTCTGACCCCTGCCCACGTCTCTGACTCCTCCTGCCCTGATCTTGCTGACCCTGACTTCTGCCCTCCATAGTTTGACCTCTAATCTCTGGATTTTCTCAAACCCTGATCCCCTTTTGTCTGGTGATGTCCTAAATCCTGACTTTCTACAGGCCCGAGTTCTCAACCTTGTCTCCAAACACTTAAGTCTTTAGCTCTAAACTCTAATCCCTATCCCAAACCTTGACTTGGAGCATGGGCCCCTGACCCTCTTATGACCCCCTCCCCCAGGAGATCTCCTTCTTCTTCCTGGAGCCCTACCGCTCGTCGGCCTGCGCCTCCTACTCCTCCTGCCTGGGCTGCTTGGCAGACCAGGGCTGCGGCTGGTGCCTGGCCAGCGCGACCTGCCACCTGCGCCAGAGCGGGGCCCACTGCGGGGACCGCGGGGCCGGCGGGTCCCTGCTGGTGCTGGTGCCTGCCCTCTGCCCACTCTGTGAGGAGCATCGAGACTGCCACGCCTGCACCCAGGTGCCCACCAGGCCACAGTGGGGAGGTCTCGGCACGGAGTCAGCCAAAGCAGGCGACTGAGCGAGGGGGTGGGCCCCCCAGAGTTGGCATGGGCAGCCGAGGGGCCCTGTGGGCGGTGGTGGGGTAGACAGTTGGGGCCCTTGTCGTTTGTGAGCTGCGGAGAGGGGCTGGAGAGTCGGCTCCTGGCAGTCATGACTCTGCATGTTGCAGGGGTCAGAAAACCCAACTCAGCACCTCTGCACCAGAGGGGCATTTATCCCCTTAGACACCAGAGTCCAAGAGTAGGGCTTTAGGCCTGCTAGCTCCAGAGGTTCAAACCGTGTAGTCAGCTGTTCACCTCCCTCCATTCCACGTTCTCGTTTTCCCTGGAGGTTCATTCCTTGGGAGTGGCAAGGGAGCCTCAGGGGCTCCAGACTTTTATCCCCCCACCCAGCCACTGGAGCCCCAAGGGGAAGGAGAGCACCTTTCTGTCCCCACCTCACTCTCACCCCTCAGTTCAACAGAAGTCTCAAAAGTGCCTTCATTTGCTCTAGTTGGGGCTTGTGCCTGCTCCTGGACCAATCAGTGAGGCTGGGAGGAAGGAGAGTGTCCCCCTGCCCACCTCTGGACCCCAGGGATTGAATCAGCCCCACCTGGACCACATAAAGTGGTGCTACTGCCCAAAAAGGGAGTGGGTGCTGGTCAGGCAGAACCCATGGAAGTCAGTGGCTGTAGCAAGGAGCTGGGCTTGGAACAGGGGTCTGTGGGCCCTGGCAGGCAAGAGAGGCAGCTGCCTGTTGAACTGGTGCTGGGAGACTGGCGACTGGCGCTGGGAGCCCCAGGGAGAAGGCTAAGCCGGGCCCTTCTTCCTCCAACCTCCCAGGACCCCTTCTGCGAGTGGCATCAGAGCACCAGCCGCAAGGGGGACGCAGCGTGCAGCCGGCGGGGCCGGGGTCGGGGTGCCCTGAAGAGCCTGCAAGAGTGTCCCCCGCTCTGCAGCCAGTGAGCGCAGCTGGGCCCAGGGAGGGGGTGCGTGAGGGTGTGTGGGGGCCAGGCCGTGGGGTGACCGTGCCGCCGCTCCCCGCGCCAGGCGCCTGACCTGCGACGACTGCCTGGCCAACTCCAGCCAGTGCGCCTGGTGCCAGTCCACCCACGCCTGCTTCATGTTCGCCGCCTACCTGGCCCGGTACCCGCACGGGGGCTGCCGCGGCTGGGACGACAGGTGCGGTCCGGGGGGGCAGGGTTCCAGGAGGGGAGGGCGGGGACCAGGGTAGCGGGGTGGCTCTGACAGCCCCACGCCCATCACCCTGCAGCGTGCACTCAGAGCCACGGTGCCGGAGCTGTGACCGCTTCCTGACCTGCCACGAGTGTCTGCAGAGCCACGAGTGTGGCTGGTGTGGCAATGAGGACAACCCCACGCTGGGACGGTGAGGCAGGGCAGGGGCCTGGGGGGCGGGGCCGGGTGGCAGCTCTCCGCCCACCCTAATTCTAACGGCCTCGTTGTTTCTCTGCCCCTTTGCCTTTTTCTTACCGTCATCTCTGTTTTTCACCCCCCTCTTCTCCTTCTCTCTGTTTCTCTCTCTCTTTTCTCCCTGCCATCTCTTTCCCCGTCTCTGTGACTTGTTTTCTCTCATCTTTCCTTCTGTTTTCTTTCTTCTTGTCTGTTTCTGTTTCTGTTCTGGCTCCCTTTCACTGTATCCCTCTCTCTCTCCTGTCTTTTAAAATCTTTTTTTGTCTGGCTTCTCTGGGTTTTTCTCTGCCTCTCTTCCATTTCTCTTTCTGTCTTTCTCCGCATTCATATTTCTTTCTCTCTCTCTGATTGATCTCCCCTCTCCCTGTTACTGTTTTGCTGTCTCTGTCTCCTGTTTCTTTATCATCCCCCAACCCCGGCCCCGACCCAACCACCTTCTTCAACCTCCCCCCCCTCCCCAGTTGCCTCCAGGGGGACTTCTCCGGGCCTCTGGGTGGGGGTAACTGCTCCCTGTGGGTCGGGGAGGGCCTGGGGCTGTCTGTGGCCCTCCCTGCCCGCTGGGCATATGCCCGCTGTCCGGATGTGGATGAGTGTCGCTTGGGCCTGGCACGGTGCCACCTGCGGGCGACCTGCCTGAACACACCCCTCAGCTATGAGTGTCACTGCCAGAGGGGCTACCAGGGTGATGGCATCACATACTGCAACCGCACGTGAGTGGGGCATGAGTTTCCATGGAGATGTCGCCCCAGGGCTGGTGGATGCGGAGATGTTGGGAGGAAGTGATCATGGTGCTGGGCTGCCTCCCCAGTGAGCCTTGGGTTTTTGCCTTGCAGAGCAGGCCCTTATTAGAGTGATAGGGTCCTCAACGTAACACTAGTTACTGTGGAGACAGGTCACCCATGGACTGCAGGCCACAGGCTTCAGCGTTGCCATAGAGATAGAGGAGGACCAAGTTGAAAGGGGTTTTTACAGGGAACAGATCACCAGTGGTGATATTTGGTTACTATAGAGATAGGAGTTACTACATGTGATGGGGTTGCCTTGGAGACACGGCCACCCATGTAGTCCAGGATCTGTGGAACAGGCAGTAGCTTATGATGGTGTTGCCATGGAGATAATGGGGGTGGAGTGGGGTGAGGTGTGGATGCCTTGGGGGCTCCAGGCCTGCCCAGTCCTTCCGCCACCCCTGCCACACCCCCTCAGGTGCCTGGAGGACTGTGGCCATGGCGTGTGCAGTGGCCCCCCAGACTTCACCTGCGTGTGTGACCTGGGCTGGACGTCGGACCTGCCCCCTCCCACGCCTGCCCCAGGACCCCCCGCCCCCCGCTGTTCCCGGGACTGTGGCTGCAACTTCCACAGCCACTGCCACAAGCAGGGGCCTGGCTTCTGCGATGAGTGCCAAGGTGAGCAGCCCTCATCCTGAGCTCCTCGGGACTGGCCTCAAGGGAGCCTCCTTGGGGCTTCTGTTTTCTTTTGTCTGTGTGGGGTTCGGCATCCCCTCACCCAGCTCTGAGTCCCTCTGTCCCATTGCCTGCTCCTTACCCCAGACAGGTTTTGGTGCCACCCACCTCTCTGGCAGGCCTCAGCACTCCCTCTTGGGATTTGCAGTTGCTCCCCAGTCGGGGTTCCAGTTACCCTCCTTTGAGCCAGGTGGGGTTGGGGAGGGTCGGGCTCCTTCTCACCCTTGCCCTGACCCCTGCATCCTGGCTGCTGGGGCCTCCACAGACTGGACCTGGGGGGAACACTGCGAACGGTGCCGGCCGGGCAGCTTTGGTAACGCCACAGGCTCAGGAGGCTGCCGGCCCTGCCAGTGCAACGGGCATGGGGACCCACGCCGAGGCCACTGCGACAACCTCAGCGGGCTCTGCTTCTGCCAGGACCACACTGAGGGCGCCCACTGCCAGCTCTGCTCCCCTGGCTACTATGGGGACCCCCGGTGAGCCAGGGGCCAGCCAGGCAGGGCAGGGTGGGGTTAGGGACGTGGTGGGATAGGGCAGGACTGGTCTGACGCTGGCTCTCCTCCATCTCCCCAGGGCTGGTGGCTCCTGCTTCCGGGAGTGTGGGGGTCGTGCCCTCCTCACCAACGTGTCCTCCGTGGCACTGGGCTCACGCCGGGTTGGGGGGCTACTGCCTCCAGGTGGTGGGGCAGCGAGAGCTGGGCCAGGCCTGTCCTATTGTGTGTGGGTTGTCTCAGCCACCGAGGTGCTACAGCCCTGTGCCCCTGGGACCCTCTGTCCCCCACTTACCCTCACCTTCTCCCCCGACAGCAGCACCCCCTGCACGGTGAGCACCAAGGGCACTGATTACAGGCCCACGTCTCCCCCACCCAGTCTGAATCTTCAGATGGACCCTGGCCCCCATGTCCCTGTTTTTTCATCCGTCAAACTCCCAACTCTATTCCTCCGACCCCTACCCATTTGTTCCTAAGCCCACAGACCCTCCCATTTCCCAGATTGCCTCCTATTTCCTGGACTCCAGTTTCCCATTCCCCAGTCCAGGTATGGTAAATATTGGTACCTTGTGTGCCAACTCTGATTGATTGGTAGTGGCTGTCAGGATCTGTGTATTGAGAAAGAGGCTCCCTGCAAGAGTGCCTGATTGATTAACCATGTCTGTTATGAACACAGGAGTGGGAATGGTGGCCTCCATGCCACAGTTTGACAGTCTGCCTGGGTGGTTCAAGCAGCCTTTTCCCCAGTCTCAGATTGCCCTCTCTTCTTGAGCTGCACCTCCTCCCAGACCCCAAGCATTCCTCTTTCTCATCCTCATCATCCCCTGATCCTACTCTACACCTCTCCAGCTGAGCTATGTCCTGGCCTTTGATGGATTCCCACGCTTCCTGGACACTGGTGTCGTCCAGTCGGACCGTAGCCTCATTGCTGCCTTCTGCGGCCAGCGGCGGGACAGGCCCCTCACTGTGCAGGCCCTGTCTGGTATGGGGACTGGGGGAAGTGGGACCTCTGTCCTGGGCTGTCCTTTGTCCCTGTACCTTGCTACCTGAGGTGGGCTCAAAACCCAGCCTGACTCTGCCAGCTGACTTGCTGGGAGACTTGCTGGCAGTCCCTTGCCACCACTGGGTCTCAGTTTCTTCAGCTGAGAGGCAAATAGGATTGTACTGGCTGGGTTGTGTCTCTGGGAAGAAGGTCCACGTGGGACATGTTTTAGGGACACACAGAATGTAGCTGGTGCGAGGGCCCCTGAGCATCTATCTCCTCAGCCCGCTGGTTCTCAACCAGGAGTGACTTTGCCCCTTGGGTCATTTGGCTGTGTCTGGAGACATTCTGATTGTCGTGATTGGGGCTGCTACTGGCATCCCATGGGTGGAGGCGAGAGATGCTACTCTGCACCCTGCAGTGCACAGGCTATAGCCCCCACAACCAAGAATTACCAGGCCCCGTTACCTCAGCTGTGCTTAGCTGATGGAGATGCACTAGAAATAATTTGTTACCCATGGCAGTTAAAGGGCCTAGGTTTGGAAATGCTTCTCTTCATATTGTAAGTCAGAGTGGCTCCAAGGCTGTGAGAGAGAGGGCAGAGTTGTAGTTGGCCTGACGGCGATTGCACACAAGCCCAGACCCTTCACAGTGAGCAACTAGAGCTGAGGGGCCCTCGATTTCATTTCACTCAGCAAATGTTTACCTGCAGTAAGCTGGGCCTGAGCTAAATTCTGTGCGTGTAGCAGTGAACAAGGGACACAGGCGCTGCCTTCACGGACTCACAGCAGAGGTGGGAAGTGACGAAGACCAGGGAACAAATTGTAGTCAGAATAGTGACACTTTTGGTAAGGGACAGGAGGAAATGGAAAGGAGTGGGGAGCCTGGCTTGTCTGGGGAGCTGGGGAGGGAGTCTTTGCAGAAGGGGGATTTCACGGTGTGGGCAAGGGGCAACTAGTTCAGGTGGAGGAATAGCAGATGCCCAGGCTCTGAGAACAGGAAGCGGGTCGGTGGTGCTGGAGCGAAGAGGGCCGGGAGAGTGGGAGGTGATGAGGTCAGAGGGCCTGCAGGCCACCCCTCTCTCTTTTTTTTAATAAATTTATTTATTTTTATTTTTATTTTTATTTATTTTTGGCTGCGTTGGGTCTTTGTTGCTGCACGCGGGCTTTCCCTAGTTGCGGCGAGCGGGGGCTACTCTTCGTGGCGGTGCGCGGGCTTGCCATTGCGGTGGCTTCTCTTGTTGTGGAGCCCGGGCTCTAGGCGCGTGGGCTTCAGTAGTTGTGGCGTGCGGGCTCCGTAGTTGTGGCTCGTGGCTCTAGAGCACAGGCTCAGTAGTTGTGGCACACGGGCTTATTTGCTCCATGGCATGTGGGATCTTCCCGGACCAGGGCTCGAACCCGTGTCCCCTGCATTGGCAGGTGGGTCCTTAACCACTGTGCCACCGGGGAAGCCCCACCCCCCCCTCTCTTTTTAAATATCACTTTACTGAGGCCTTGTGACAAGCCTCTGGACTCTCTCCAACAGGGCTGCTGGTGCTGCACTGGGAGGCCAACGGCTCCTCGTCCTGGGGCTTCAATGCGTCCGTGGGCTCTGCCCGCTGTGGGTCAGGGGGCCCCGGGAGTTGCCCTGTCCCCCAGGAGTGTGTGCCCCAGGACGGGGCCGCAGATGCTGGACTCTGCCGATGTCCCCAGGGCTGGGCTGGCCCACACTGCCGCATGGCTCTGTGTCCTGAGAACTGTAATGCCCACAACGGGGCAGGGACCTGTAACCAGGTACAGGTGAAAGAGGGCAAGCTGGGCGGGACAGGGAGCCGGGTGGGGGTAGTCGGGCTCCTCCCCAGCTTCCTTCTGCTGTCCCCAGAGCCTGGGCGTGTGCATCTGTGCTGAGGGCTTCGGGGGCCCTGACTGTGCCACAAAGCTGGACGGTGGGCAGCTGGTCTGGGAGACCCTCATGGACAGCCGCCTCTCAGCCGTGAGTTGTGGACGCCACTCTCCGGGGAGGTGCCGTGCAGCCCGTCTCCTGGATTGTCTCCCCGTTCCACTCCTGAGACGACCCTGTAGACCCTAGCCCCAGCCTGACACTCTGTAATGACCTTACCTGAGCCCTCATATCCGCACTCCACCCACAGGACACCGCTAGCCGCTTCCTGCACCGCCTGGGGCACACTATGGTGGAGGGACCTGAGGCCACCTTGTGGATGTTTGGGGGCCTGGGTCTGCCCCAGGGGCTGCTGGGAAACCTGTACAGGTGAGGACTGCCCTGGGGAGGTGGGATACCTGAATGAGAAAAGGTTACCTCAGGGGACACTGAGATGTCTCTCACATAAGAGTCCCCTCGGGGTGGGGGTGGGGGGTGGTGCAGAAAAACCGCTACAGGTGAAGGATACCCCAAAGGATGCTGGGACACTTGTCGCAGGAGGCTGATCTCAGGGACTGGGATACTTATTTGGGTGGTGCTACCCCAGGGGATGGTAAGGTGATTGTCATAGGAGGGTCACCTTAGGGGTTTTGGGATACCTGCCAAGTGTGGGGGTGATCCCAGGGGATGCTGGGATACCAGTGTGTAGGGGGGGTCACCCAAGGGGATGCTGGTATGACTGTATAGTGAGGCTGCTTTTTTGCATCTTGGCCCCAGGTACTCAGTGAGCGAACGGCGGTGGACCCAGATGTTGGCAGGAGCTGAGGATGGGGGCCCAGGCCCCTCACCCCGCTCCTTCCATGCAGCTGCCTATGTGCCTGCTGGCCGTGGTGCCATGTACCTGTTGGGGGGGCTCACGGCTGGGGGCGTCGCCCAGGATTTCTGGGTCCTCAACCTCACCACTCTGCAGTGGCGGCAGGAGAAGGTGAGCATCTCTCCCCTCCCCTAGTCCCCACAACCAGGCTCTAGCAAAGATGACCAAAGCAGCTCCTGCCAGCTTTGCCCCCGGAGGAAGAGGCTTCCTCCCGGGGCTCCAGCACAAGTCCCAGCATTGAATTTCATTGGCCACTCTGGGTCACATTTAATTCCTGAGTCAATCCCTAGCCAAGGGGACGTGAGGCTCTGGTCTGCAGGCTGGGGCACAGCCCGCTGTGGAGCCGGTACAGTCAGCCCCATGCAGCCAGAGTGAGAGCAGAGGAGCAAGGGCTTCCCAAAGGATCCCCAGGCTACTCCGACCTGAAGAAGTGACACTGAGCAGGCAGAAACAGCAAGAGGTCTGCTGCTCACCTGCCGGGACCATGGCTGGCGGGAAGGCCTGGGGTCTGACCAGCCCCAGGCAGCTCACTACCTCCTTAGTGGTTCAAGGGGAGTTCGGGGAACTCTGAGCCTTGCTTCTACCCACAAAATGACCCCTGACCTCTGCCCCCCCACCCCCGTGACCTCCACCCTTCATCCCCGAGGCCCCGCAGACCGTGGAGCTGCCAGCAGTTGCTGGTCACACCCTTACTGCCCGCCGAGGCCTGTCTCTGCTCCTGGTGGGTGGTTACTCCCCTGAAAATGGCTTCAACCAGCAGCTGCTTGAGTACCAGCTGGCGACTGGCACCTGGGTGTCTGGAGCCCAGAGCGGGACACCTCCCACAGGTGGGCCTGGAGACGGGGCATGGCGGGGAGGGGGCGCTGCGCTTTTGACTCCCAGCCGTCCTCTTTGTCCACTCCTGTAGTCTGTGGTCACTGACCCCCCTACCTGTTGTCTCCCTGTCTACCCCCATCACCCACCCACATTCTCAGGATACCGCCTTTTGAGAAGTTCAGTTTCTCTATATACCCCTCCCAGACTTCATGAGAAGCTGCCCACCTCCTGCCCAGTAGCAGTGGGTCACTTTTTCCCTCTTCTAGGTCCTAGATCAGTGCCCCTCAGGTATCTTCCTTTCTCTGTCTCTCCTTCTACATTCTTTGATCACCGTCCGCAAGGTCATTCTGGTCACCCTGTCTCCCTCTCTTCCCTTTCCCAGAGTCTCTTTAATGGTTGTCCTTTAGAACCGAAGGGAGAGGGAGGGGTTGAGAAAGGCTTCCAGGTCTCTGGCCTCAGGGCCTGGTAGGGTGGTGGTGTGGTCATGAGAGGGGGAGCCCAGGAAGATGGGGAGCGTTCCTGATCACGAGCCCTTCCCCCAGCCTCTGTGCTCACTCATCCTCCGCCCCCAGGTCTCTATGGTCATTCCGCTGTGTATCACGAGGCCACTGACTCGCTCTACGTGTTTGGGGGCTTCCGCTTCCACGTGGAGCTGGCGGCCCCATCCCCTGAGCTCTACTCCCTGCACTGTCCTGACCGCACCTGGAGCCTGCTGGCCCCTTCTCAGGGGGCAAAGGTCAGGAAAGAAGGTCCAGAGAGATGAGTGTAGGGGGCAGGAGGGAGGGGCCCCCCTTTCCCAGTGCCCCAGGGACTGGCTCAACCTTGGATTCCTACTCTGCCTCCTTTCCAGTACCCCAAGTCTCCCCTTCTTCCCTCTGTGACTTGGAGGTAAGAATCCTAGACCAGGAGGTCAGAGGCCTGGGTTCTGCCCCAGCTCTGCCACACTCTGGGCGTGGCCGTGACAGGTCCCTCCCCTTCCTGGCCTCTCCAGCTGTGAAACGGGACACTGAGGCTCCTTGTGCTTCTGCCTTCAAGGCCAAAGGAGACAGTGTGTGGGAGAGCATGAAACCCCGGGTATGCTGATTAGAGACAATTGCATTTGCCATCCACAAACATATTCCCAAGCCCTTCTTGGGGCTGGACCGCAAGGGAGATGGAAGTAAGAGCCCCAGCAGGATACACCCCGGCCCAGCTGGCGAGGTCACACAGGAAATGTGGGGCTCATCTCAAGCATCTGAGGCTGGGTTCCTGAGGAACTGCATGGGGTTTGGGGGTTCTGGGAGTTCAGGGAAAGGAGATGGCTGTGGAGACGGCTCTGAGGAGTGAGGGAGGCTTCCCGGAAGGAAGGAGGTGAGATTTGAGGAAGGTTAGGATTGGGTGGGCTGGAAGGGGCTGGGGCGTGGGGAGGTTCGGAGTGGCGGGTGAGCTGAGAGGGAGCACGAAGAGTGGACGACTGTGGGCTCTGACAGCCCGTCCTGCCGTGTGTCTCCCCATCAGCCCCGCCCCCGACTTTTCCACGCCTCAGCCTTGCTAGGGGACACCATGGTGGTCCTCGGGGGGCGCTCGGACCCTGACGAGTTCAGCAGCGATGTTCTGCTCTACCAGGTCAACTGCAACACCTGGCTCCTGCCCGACCTCATCCGTAAGTCCACCACTCTCCCTGGGAGGCCCCGGGACGACCAGGGGGAGCCCTGGCCCTGTCCTGCGACTCTCACTCATTAGGGGTCATTTGGGCCCCTTCAGGCCCACAAGCGAAGCTCCTGTCCTCTCCACGTTATCTAAGCACCCACGGAGACACCCTCCTTCTTTTTTCTTAGAAAATTTTTAATTCTGTTTATGAAGTAATGATAGTCATTGTAGATAATTTGTAAACTAGGAAGGAAAAAATCCCCCATAATCCCATTCTCTGGAGACAACGACTGTCATATGTGAGGGTGCTTCCTTCCAGTTCATAGGCTGGAAAGGGATTGTACCTTGCAGTTTTATTTCATTTGACAGTCATTGTAAGTGACTGACTGTGTGTGTGTGTCTCTGCGCCTGTCTCCTTTGCTTTTTGTTTCTCTCTGACCCTCTGTCTCCTACTCTCTTTTGCTCTTAATCTATTTTTTCCACTATTCTGTGGCTCTTTTTTTTTTTTTTTGAGGATTTAAAAAAATTTAGGTGAAATTCACATAACAAAATTAGTCATCGTAAAACGAACAATTCAGCGACATTTAGAACCTTCACAGTGTGGTTCAACCACCACCTTGGTCTTGTTCCACAACATTTTTTTTTTTTGGCCGTGCCACGCGGCATGTAGGATCTTAGTTCCCCGACCAGGGATGGAACCCACGCCCCCGGCAGTGGAAGCGCGGAGTCTTAACCACTGGTCCGCCAGGGAAGTCCCCGGGTTCCACAACATTTGTCTCTGTTCTTATTCCACTCTTTTCTGTTTGTGTGTCTCTCTCCCTCTCTTGTCTTGCTGTCTGTGTCTGATGCTCTTGTCCTATTTGGCCTTATCTACCTTCTCTCTGTCTTTCGTTGTCTGTCTCTGCTCTCCTTAGACTGTCTGTCCTCTCAGCATCCCTGTCTGACTGGTACCTTTGTGTGAATCTCTTCCTCGAGTCTCCTGCTCTCTCTCTCTGAACTTTCTGTCTCTCCCCAGGCCCAGCCTCTGTGGGACCGCCAATGGAGGAGTCTGTGGCCCACGCTGTGGCGGCGGTAGGGGGTCGCCTGTATATCTCAGGAGGCTTTGGGGGAGTGGCCCTGGGCCGCCTGCTGGCCCTGACCCTGCCCCTTGACCCCTGCCACCTGCTGCCCTCGCCCGAAGCTTGTAACCAGTCTGGGGCCTGTACCTGGTGCCATGGGGCCTGCCTGTCCGGGGACCAGGCCCGTAGGTAACCATGGAGACTGACAGCACGTGGGTGGGGGGGTGGTACTGGTGCCCTCCAAAGTGGGTTCTGTGCCAGGCCAGGCCTGTGGGGGAGGCCTCAGCAGGGTATGGTCTGGTTAGGAGACCAGCTCACATGGGAAAATGGGCAGCTTATCACAGGCAGGGGCAGGCTCGGGGACCTCACCGAGTGGGGAGCCCTGTTTGTGGGCCGGGGTTAGCTGAGTCTGAACTGGGCCCTAAATGACCCAGTCAAGTTTAGACCATGAGGGTTCAGAGGTGGGGCTGTATCTGGTGTATTTTAGAAACCATCTGAGTTGGGGAAGAACGAGATTGGAAAGGTGGGTGGGTCAGCTCAGACAGGGCTTCCAGTGCCTGTGGCCGAACTGGGCTCCGTCCAGCCCCAGAGGCTCCTCGTCTGGAGTCTGGGAATCCAAGCACATCAGGAGGCTGAAGGCGCTGTCCTAGGTTTAGCACAAACTAACTTGACTGCGCAGTTATCCTGCACTGGTATGAGGCTACTAACGGGCTTTGTTTTGTCCCATTGTATGTGTCACCATGTTTACTACAGAATATTAAAGGGTGTGATTTTTAAGGTGCTCCCCCAGACTCTGCTAGGGGTATTATGTCACAGCGGGTGCACCCACTGCTTTTCTAAAACCTGGAAAGTTCTGAAACAGGTGTGCCTTCAAGGATTTTGAGTAAGGGATTATGGCCCTCCACTGTGAGTGATGGGGAGCCCCAGAAGGTTTAAGCAGGAGAGGGCAGGGGCAGGCTTGTGAAGGAGGGGGTGGGGAGGGGAGGCTGCAGGTGGAGGCCTGGAAGGGGGAGGCTTGAACTGGGCGGGGGGCTGCAGGGGTGGAGGAGGAGGGGATGGTCAGAGAAGAATTCAGGAGGCAGAGGCCTCGATGGCTGGAGGGCCAGGAGGACATGGGGTGTCGTCCAGTGTCTCTGGCCTGGGTGATAGGTGGACGTGGGACCATCACCAGGTGAGGTGGGGAGGAGCAGCTTTGGGAGACCTGTGCTGAGAGCAGTTTGGGATGCATATGTGGGGCCTGCAGGACGGTGTCCACGAGGCACCAGGAAGAGGCGAGGGTGAGGAGGAAGGGTGGGGCCTGGCTGAATGTGATGAGCCAGACCTCATGTCCCCCCAGGCTGGGCTGCGGTGGTCCCGCCTGCTCTCCAATGCCCCACTCCCCCGAGGAATGTCGACGTCTGCGGACCTGCAGTGAGTGCCTGGCCCGCCATCCCCGGACCCTGCAGCCTGGAGATGGAGAGGTGAACGATGGGGGTGGGGGTGGGGAAGGGGCCATGGCTCAGACACCACTGAGCTCTTCAGCTGGGATTGGGTGGTGGCAAGAGCTGAGGCTGGAGGGATGCTGGGGGCCCTGACGACCCCGCTGGGCCCGTATCCCCCCGCCAGGCGTCTGCCCCCCGCTGTAAGTGGTGTACCAACTGCCCTGAGGGTGCCTGCATCGGGCGCAATGGGTCCTGCACCTCGGAGAATGACTGTCGCATCAACCAGCGCGAGGTCTTCTGGGCTGGGAACTGCTCGGAGGCCGTGTGTGGGGCGGCCGACTGCGAGCAGTGCACGAGGGAGGGCAAGTGCATGTGGACGCGGCAGTTCAAGAGGACGGGTGAGCGCTGAGGCCTGCTCCCTGAGAGGAGAGTCTGGGGGCCTGGATTCCTGCTCCAAGGACGCAGGGGGCTCAGGGGCCGGGTTTGAGGGAGGAGCTGGGCTCGGGGCCCGGACCTGCTTCTAGTCCGTGTGCCCCCAACCCCAGGGGAGACCCGCCGCATCCTCTCGGTGCAGCCCACCTACGACTGGACGTGCTTCAGCCACTCTCTGCTGAACGTGTCCCCGATGCCGGTGGAATCATCGCCCCCGCTGCCCTGCCCCACGCCCTGTCGCCTCCTGCCCAACTGCACCTCCTGCCTGGACTCCAAGGGTGCAGACGGGGGCTGGCAGCACTGTGTCTGGAGTAGCAGCCTCCAACAGGTACTGACTGCCCCCAGCGGGCCGCGCTGGCCCTCCTCCCTGCTGCGCACTGACCGTTCTCCAGCCCCGCCGCCGCTGTCCTACGTCCGCCTCCATTTCCCTGGGGCTGGTCCCACCATCACACTCTCTCTTTCCCCCCACTTTCTGTTCCCTCTCCCCTTCCAACATCTCTTTCTTCCCTCTCCGCCTCGCTCTTGTTGTTGTTGTGTTTTTGGCCACGTCCCACGGCCTGGGGGATCGTAGTTCCCTGACCAGAGATCGAACCTGCGCCCCCAGTGGAAGCGTGGAGCCTTAACCACTGGATCACCAGGGAAGTCCCTCTCCTTGCCTTGTGAGTCTCCCCGTCATGTCCCAGCGCCCCCTTCCTGGACCCCTCAGCCCTGGTGTCTCTCCAACTCTCCATTAAGCTCTCCTCGCCCCATCCTTCCCATGACCCAGTACCATCTCCCTTCTCCCTCCCTCCCATCTCCCTTCTCCCTCCCGCACCTTTCCACTCTCCTCCTCCATCTCTTTCTCTCTCTACTTTTAGAAGTTTTGGTTGTAAGAAACAGAAACCCGCTGGAGCTGGTGTTTTTCTAAGGAACCGGGGGTACTTGATGTTGCCTGAAGGTGGGAAGTACCGTTGCTTCATCCTTCTCGGGCCGCCTGGTCTCTGATCTCAGCTGTTTTCTGCGCGTCTCCATCCTCTGGTTTCTCTTGGCTTCATCATCAACACACACCGCCTCAACTGGCAGACCTTGACCCTCAGTCTATGTGAATTTCTTTTTTTAAAAAAATATTTATTTATTTATTTATTTATTTATTTATTTACTTGGCTGCGTTGGGTCTTAGTTGCGGCCTGCGGGCTCTTTGTTGCGGCACGCAGGCTTCTCTGTAGTTGCGGCACACGGGCTCAGTAATTGCGGCACGCAGGCTTAGTTGCCCCACGGCATGTGGGACCTTAGTTCCCCGACCAAGGGTCGAACCCGCGTCCCCTGCATTGGAAGGCGGATTCTTAACCACTGTGCCACCAGGGGAGTCTCTATGTGACTTTCTGATTCCAGAGACCACAGTCATCTCTGTGTTCTTCTGTTAGTTCACATTCTCGGGGAAGACTTCAGCTCAGCTCACGAGTTAGATGTCCAGCCGTGGTCCAGTGAGATGTGGCCAGGGAAGGGAAGGAGCACTGCTTCTGACACGGCCATTCAGACCCACCCCTCATCCATGGCTGTGGTCTAGAGATGATTCTTGAACACGGGCATGGTCTGGGGAGGTACAGTCCACCCCTTGGCTGCCCAGTGCGTGCTGTCTCATAAAGTCCATCCAGAGATGCCTCTGGGAGGAATTCCCTGGTGGTCCAGTGGTTAGGACTCCGCGCTTTCCCTGCCGAGGACCCGGGTTCAATCCCTGGTCGGGGAACTAAGATCCCACAAGCTGTGCGGCACGGCCGAAAAGCAAAACAAAACAAAAAAGACAAAGACGCCTCTGCCTGGCATGATTTAGCTGTCCCAGTGGCAGACACAGGCAGTCAACCCCAACCCCACCCCTTGTCCCCAGCAGGAGATAAGAAAGCTTCAGCTACCGCTGTCATATCCAGAAACAGTGTCACTGGGCCAGAGTTGTGAGTCTGTCTACTCCTCATTCATCTTTATTGTGCAAGACTGTGCAAGACCCAGCTGAGGTGTGATTACTCACCAGCTCACAACCCAAGAGCCTACACGAGTCTCTGGTAAAATAGGAGCGCTATCAACAGACCCTGTCTGGGGTGTTTTCCAACACCAACAACCAATTCTCCAGTTCTCTGGACGCCAACTATGTGTTCAACGATTCAGTTAATTTCTGACACTATCTACCTGAAATCAGAGTCAGATCCCACAGGTTAAAGTGCTCAGTTCCACAAGACTGCCCCCACTTCAGATGCCAGTCACAAATCCAGGCTAACTGGCTGTAACTTGGGGGTTCCTACCACCCCCCTCTGCAGGTTTGGTAATTTGCTAGAATGGCTCACAGAACTCAGAGAAACATTTACTTACTAACACTGGTTTATTATAAAGGATACAACTCAGGAAGAGCCAAATAGAAGAGATGAATAGGGCAAAGCGTGCAGAGTTTCCATGCCTTCTCTGGACATGCCACCCTCCCAGAAGACGCATTCATCAACCTGGAAGCTCTCTGAATCTCACTGTTGTTGTTGTTCTTTTTTTTTTTTTGGCCGTGCCGCGCGGCTTACGGGATCTTAGTTCCCGGACCAGGGATTGAAGCCCAGTCCACAGCAGTGAAAGCAGAGTCCTAACCACCGGCCCGCCAGGGAAGTCCCCTGAATCTCATTGTTCAAGTGTTTTTGTAGAGCTCAATCTCTCCCCTGACCCCGGGTGAGTGGGTGGGGCTCTAATCACTTGGTTTTTCTGCTGACTCCCCTAAGTCACCCCGTTAGCATAAACTCAGGTGTAAAAGGGGTTGCTCATGAAACAGCAAAAGACATCCTCAGCGCTCAGGAACCCCTTTGTGTTTTAGTAGCTCAGTACCAGGAACCGGGGACAAAGGCCAGATACATTTTTGTATCATACCACACCGTCCCATAGGAAGGTCGTCCAAATTAGATGGGAGAATGTATGTAGAGCGTGGAGCCCGGCCTGCTATTCAGTAAAAACTCAGTAACGTCCCCACGTTCGGCCCACTGGGAGGATTCCCAGCCTCCGCTGTCTGGGACACACCAAGAGGGTCAGTGCAGCGGCTGGGAGTGGGGGGTGCTCCCCGTGGGGCTCTCAGGGTGGCTGCAAGGGCAGAGGTCCCCTGCGGGGTGGCACCTCTAACAAGCAGAAGCCTCTCGTCCTCAAGCCTGGGGTCCTTCCGGTGATACACGTCCTCCCTAAATATTGTTGAGATTTCCATTGTTTGTCTTTATCGGGATCCCAGGGACTGGGACCAGACACCAGAGAGCCTGCAGGCAGCTCAGGAGGTGTGAGGCGGGAGGGAGTGGTGGGGCGGCCGAATGGGGAGCGCGGAGCTGATGCTGCATGGGAGTGTCAGAGGGCTGCTGCCAGATCTTCCGATTTCTGGGAAAATCAGTTAAAACTGTTGGCTCAGGTGTGTTAAAAACACAGCTCAGTCGTAACAGGTGCGCAGACCAGACCTGTTGTGATTCGGCTCAAGGGCAGCCTTATTTTAAGTCAGGCATTGTTCTTCTGAATGCCTTTGGCCTCAGAGCCTGGGGCAGACAACAAGGTGCTCTCTTCCCCGCCTGGCTGGCTGGCTGGCTGGCTGGCTGGCTGGCTGGCTGGCTGGCTGGCTGGCTGGCGGCTTCCCTCCTTCCCTTTGTCCTTTTCCCAAATTCTTCATTGAGCACCTTCCTTGTGCCGGGCACTTTGCTAGGCTGTGGGCATATGTCAGCAGACGAGCTAGGATCCTGCATCTCTTCCAGGAACACAGGAAATGCAGTTTATGGTATTGGGCAGAATCACATTTGGCCACTCGGGGCGGGGGGGGGTGGGTCCCAGCAGAAAGTGCTGAGCAGACTGGAGCCTTGGGCTTCTCTTGGCCCCCTTCCAGATTGCCCCGCTGTTTGCCAAGGGGTGCACTAAATTCAGATCTGGAAGCCTAACCTGGAGGAGAATTTGGCTCTGGCAGTTCAGCCAGGCTCGGCTCATCACCGGCGTAACCCGTAGGGACTCAGAGCTCCGGCCACAGCTGTCGGGGTTTTCTATTTCAGGACTGCATGGTAGCTTTGTTTCTTCCTAAGTGCTTCCAGACAGCCAGCCTAGACTAATCTCTTTCCTCTTATACTTTACTTAAGGCCCAAGCCGTAAATAAAATGCCCTCATACACTGAGGTAAGTTAGGAGCGTGAACCTCGTTGAGCACCGTGTCTGGGTCCCAGGACACGATAAGTGATGGTGTGTGTGAGCTGCTGTGCAGCCCCTGACCACGGACTCCTCAGCTTCCCAGCCCAGGGCGGGAGGATCCTGTTGCCCCAGCAGCTGGGTCCATGTTCTTTCTAAGAGGCTGTGGCTGGCACCCCCGCTCCTGATGGCTTGTTTCCTTTTCCACCTGGGATCATTGCCTTTCTTTGATTGTAAGAAACAGCTGCATCCCAAGCCAGGTGGGTAAAGGGGCTCATTATACCGACACAGTGGTGCCTCTTGTAACCCAGGTGGAGAGTGCAGCCAGGCCCTACCAGGGACTGGAGATGGAGCCCGGAAAGCTGCCTGTCCGCCTGTCTTTGGGGTGTGTGATTCTCATCTCTGCTTCCTTCTGTCTCTGCTCTTTTCTTGCCTCTCTCTGCTCTCTTCATTTGCTGTCATTTGTTCATCCAAATGGCCCAGCCAGCCCTAGTCTACACAATCTAGTTTCAAGGATGTCCCTAGCCTGACTTCTGGTCTGAACTTGCAGTTACAAATGCCAAGGAGGGAGAATGTGATGACCCCAGCTGATGTCCATTTTGGTCCACCCGGTTGTGGCCAGCAGGGGTGAGATCTCTGAGAAGAGGGTGCAATCCAGGAAGGTACCCAGGAGGTGTTTGTTTGATCTTCTTTCTCTGCCATTTCCCCTCCCCTGTAGTGTCTGAGCCCCTCCTACCTGCCCCTGCGATGTATGGCCGGAGGCTGCGGACGGCTGCTCCGAGGACCCGAGAGCTGCTCCCTGGGCTGTGCTCAGGCAACCCAGTGCGCCCTGTGCCTGCGGCGGCCCCACTGCGGCTGGTGTGCCTGGGGGGGCCAGGATGGGGGCGGCCGCTGCCTGGAGGGTGGACTCAGCGGCCCCCGCGATGGTGAGACGGGTTTGCGGATGGGGTGAGTGGGGCTGGCCCCTGTCTGCGTTCTGACGTGGGGCTTGGTGCAGGGAACGTGGAGGGGCGCTGGGGGCCCTCACAGGTGGCGCTCAGGGGAAGGGGGAGCAGGGGCCCGGGTGGCTAGGCGGGTGGTTCGGAGGCCTCCACAGTGAAGCCCTGTATCCTCGTGCCAGGGCTGACATGTGGGCGACCTGGGGCCTCCTGGGCCTTCCTGTCCTGCCCCCCTGAGGACGAGTGTGCAAACGGGCACCACGACTGCAACGAAACACAGAACTGCCATGACCGGCCCCACGGTTACGAGTGCAGCTGCAAGACGGGCTACACCATGGACAAGTGAGGCTACAGGCCAGACGGGGGGGCTTGGGTGGGGTTGAGGGGAGCGGGGCCAGGCAGACCGTGGGGTGGGAGAGTCTGTGGGGAGCGGTAAAGGACGGGGCATGGATCAAAGTGGGACGCAAGAAAACATAGTTCAAGGTGTGGAGGAGGGTGTGAGGGCGGGGGCTGGGTCATGGAGGGCAAGGTTGGTCAGTTAGTTTGACAGGGTACCCTGGGGAGGGGGTCGTCGCCCCTGGAGGAGGCGCTGGGCTGGACCCGGGGCAGGGGAGTGATGCAGCAGACCAGGAGGTGGACTAGTTGTGAAGAGGGTGGGCTGGCCGGTGGTGGCCTCAGAGGCGTGGTGAGAACCCTGCGGACGGCTGGGTGTGCCTTTGGGAGGGAGCAGCCCGCTGCCCTGCGCTGACTCCTGCCCCACCCCTGCAGCGTGACGGGGCTGTGCCGCCCCGTGTGCGCCCAGGGCTGCGTGAACGGCTCGTGCGTGGAGCCCGACCACTGCCGCTGCCACTTCGGCTTTGTCGGCCACAACTGCTCCACGGAGTGTCGCTGCAACCGCCACAGCGAGTGCGCCGGCGTGGGGGCCCGCGACCACTGCCTGCTCTGCCACAATCACACCAAGGTGTCCGTCCGGGACCTCAGGCCCTCACCCCGGGCCTCTGTGCCTTCAGCCGACACTCAGGCATCTTGAGCCTCCTTCCAAGCCCCAGTGAGCTAGGCACAGGGAGGAGGGGGCCTAGCCCTATCCCAGGGGAGTACGAGAGGACCCTGGGGACACCGTCTGGGTCTGTATCACAGAGGAGCCGCTATCCAGGGCCCTGGATAGCAGGACAGAATTAGTACTGGACCAGGGAGGGGGGGGTCACGTGGAGGAGGATCTGGGATCCTGTGGGGAAGGGCTTTCTGAGCTCAACACTTGGGGCTGAAGGGGAGTGAAGCCCCATCACTGGAGGTGTGCAAGTGAAGGCGGAGGGCTAAATGGCAGCTGGGCTGGGACTGCCCAAGCCAAATGCCTGCGCCGTTGCGGCCCTCCCCTGGTGCTCTCAGAACCTTCCCCGACTCTCACACCCGCTGTGACTCTTCACCCCCTCTGACCGCCCTGTCCCTGGTTTCCAGGGCAGCCACTGTGAGCAGTGCCTCCCCCTGTTCGTGGGTTCAGCCGTGGGGGGCGGGACCTGCCGGCCCTGCCACGCCTTTTGTCGGGGCAACAGCCAGGTCTGCGTCTCCAGGAAGGAGCTTGAAATGGCCAGGAGGGAGCCGGAGAAGTACTCGCTGGATCCAGATGAGGTGAAAGAGGCTGGGGTCCTGAACTCCTGGGTCTGAAGGAGGAGGGGGCCGGGGGCTTGGACTCCTAGTCTGAGGGAGGAGGAGGCTGCTGGGGTCTGGACTCCTGGCTCTGAGGGAGGAGGGGCTGGTCCATGCCTTTTTGTGATCACCCTGTCCTTCCTTGGCCAGATCGAAAACTGGGTGACAGAGGGTCCTAGTGAAGACGAGGCCGTGTGTGTGAACTGCCAGAATAATAGCTATGGGGACAAATGTGAGAGCTGCCTCCATGGCTACTTCCTCCTCGATGGGAAGTGCACCAAGTAAGTGGAAGGGGGGCCAGGAACCCTTAGCCCCGCTCAGTAGGAAGAGCTCTGGGAGCCAGGCTCCTCTCCCCGGTCCTCTGCCCTCAGTCGGGAAAGGATGAGATCCCCTGAGGCGGGGGTTGGGGGCGATGAACTAGACTGAGGTGGGAGACCCTCTCCCTCAGGCCAGTGCTGAAACGCAGGCTACCGAGCAGCCCTATTGGAGACTCTTGGGCAAAGAGAGAGGGCCCTGAGGGAGAGGCCTCAAGACAGGCTCCCCATTCCACCCCCTTCCTTCTGAATGGTCAGTAAGCCCTGGAGTCCGTCCATCCTGGGTTCTAATCCTGACTCTGCCACTGAACAACACTGTGGCCTTGCGGTCAACGGCTTGACCTCTGTGAGCCTCAGTTTCCTCTTCTGGCCTCATGGATTGGAGCTCGTGTTTGCAGCATCCAGCCTGGGCCCCTGTAGGTCATGGGAGCTCTATAACCCCTGTCTTCTTCCCTCTCTTCAGATGTCAGTGTAATGGCCATGCAGACACATGTAACGAGCAGGACGGGACAGGCTGCCCGTGTCAGAACAACACAGAGACGGGCACGTGCCAGGGCAGCTCCCCCAATGACCGCCGAGACTGCTACAAGTACCAGGTGCGGCTGGAGAAGCAAGTTATGGGCCGAGGGCCCCATGCCCAGAGGAGGTCAGAGCTGGGATGAGGTAGCCTGGCCCGGGCAGGACTGACAGCGTGGTTCCGATATCTGTGGTCATGGGGATCAAGGTCAACTTGATAGACTGTTCCTGAGCCCTAGTCAGTTTCAGGACCCGGGCGGTGATGCTGGGAACCCAGAAATGAGCCTCTTGTGGGCGGTGGGGGTGAGGAGACGGACTCCATTACGGATAGTCACAACTTAAAGATTGCAGATGCCAGAAAACTCACCTCATAGTGGCTTAAGCAAAAAAGAAAATGTGTTGGCTCTCAAAACTGAGGTCTGGCGTCCACTTCAGGAATGGCCAGATCTGGGTGCTCACACAATGCAGTCAGGAGTCCTTCTTTCCCTGGATCTTGACTCTGCTTTCCTCTGGGTTGGCTTCATTCTCAGGCAAGTTTTTGCTCAAGTGGTGGCCCTCACCTGATCACTTGGGGCCAGTAGGGGATCTCATATTATTACTAATACCCATATGCAAATTCCCCTTGAGTCCATATCCCTTTTCTTCAGCTGGGGGGGGCTCCTGGAGCCCCCGTACTGACTGCCTGGTTGGTTACTGTGTTGCAGGCTCACCTCCCACAGAGGGGATATTCCATGTTCCTTCCTTGGAATACAGCTCCTACCACCCCACCCACCTACCTTCTCCCTAGTTCCAGAAGGAAGAGAGAATCCCTTGCTTGCCTCAGTCTCCCTACCCATCTATTGGCAAAGATGCGACTACACCCAAAATGACGACAGAGCTTCACAAGCCTTACTGACCCCTAACGTTTCCATCCAAGACCAGAATTTTTGCTTGCTTTCTTTTTTTTTTCAGCCTTTCCGTGCGGCATGCGTGATCTTAGTTCCCCCACCAGGGATCGAACCCGTGCCCCCTGCATTGGGAGCTCGGGGTCTTAACCACTGGACCGCCAGGGAAGTCCCCAGAATTTTTGCTTGCTTGATGCATAATCAAAAGGCCCATTGGTCTTTGTCGAAACAGACAACTTCAGAGCTTCATTCAGACCTCCTCCTCCAGCAGCTCTGTTGGTAGCTCTGAAACAGCAGTTTCTTTAGCTTCTAATGATAGCAGTAGTGGTTAGTATGTAAGGAGTGCCTGCCATAGATACAGTGGAGACAGCACAGACATGGAAGGCTCATGAAGGCCGTGCTAGGGCCTCGGTGAGCTGTGGGCATGAGAGCAAAAGGAGGCTCAGAGACTTGTCCCAGGTCAGACAGCTGGCTGGGTTTGGAGCTTGGACTGACCCTGGTCAATCCCAGAGATTGAGTGGTTTCCACTGGACTACAGGAATCAAAATAGCTATTATCCAGCCAACTCATTCACTCAACACCTGTTTACTGAGCACCTAATATATTCCAGGCACTGTGCAAGGCACTGGGACACAGTAGGGAACAGAACAGGCGAAATGTTGTGTCCTCAGGGAATTCATGGAGGAGTCCAGCAACCAACAAATGAATATGTCAGACATGCAGTGTGTGAGTGATGAGCAGTAAGGAGGAAAATTAAGCAGAAAGGAGGGCTAGGAAATGTCGGGAACGGAAATGGTAGATACAGTGGCCAAGGAAGGCCTCAGTGAGAATATGACACTTGAGTAAAGACATTCAAACATGGGGGGCGGGGAAGGCAGGAGAGTGATCCACGCAGAGAGTCAACCAGTGCAAAGGCCCTGAGGCAGGACCTACCCAATATAGTCCAGAAACAGCAAGGCTAGCAGGCAAGGCTGGCTCACCTGTGCTGGGCCTGTGATTTCAGTAGTGTTCACTATCTGTGTACAGAGGAAGAATCTCCAGTTCAGCAAGGTTAAGTCACTATTCCAAGGCCACACAGCTAGTGAGGAGGTAGAGCCAGGATTCAACAGAGCTCTTCATTGCTGTGCCTCAGAGTTCCAGGGGCCTTGCCATTAGGGTGCTGTGGTCACTGGGGTGACACCAGGAACAGCAGTGCTGGAGTGTAGGATGCTGTTGGTGTCCACACCGTGTCAGGGAAATCCAGGGGGGTCACAAGGAAGCTGCTGGGACACTGTGGAAACCCAGGGCACGGGCTACTTACCAGTAGGTACAAAATATCAGTCCTCCTTGGAGGAGGGCTGGACACTTGAGTTCAGCTCTGATGGCCGCTTCCACTCCCTACCCTGCCCGCAGTGTGCCAAGTGCCGGGAGTCATTCCACGGGAGCCCGCTGGGTGGCCAGCAGTGCTACCGCCTCATCTCCGTGGAGCAGGAGTACTGCCTGGACCCCACGTCCCAGACCAACTGCTTCCACGAGCCAAAGCGCCGCGCTCTGGGCCCCGGCCGCACGGTCCTCTTCGGCGTGCAGCCCAAGTTCACCAATGTGGACATCCGCCTGACGCTGGACGTGACCTTTGGCGCCGTGGACCTCTACGTCTCCACCTCCTATGACACCTTCGTGGTCCGTGTGGCCCCCGACACTGGCGTCCACACCGTACACATCCAGCCACCACCGCCTCCCCCAGCCCCCCCACCCCCTGCTGACGGTGGGCCCCGGGGGGCTGGGGATCTGGGGGGACCCGGGGCCGGAGGTGGGCCGGCCACCCCAACGGAGCCACGAGTGCGGGAGGTGTGGCCACGGGGCCTGATCACCTACGTGACGGTGACGGAGCCATCCGTGGTGCTGGTGGTCCGTGGCGTGCGGGACCGGCTGGTCATCACCTACCCGCACGAGCACCACACTCTCAAGTCCAGCCGTTTCTACCTGCTCCTGCTGGGCGTGGGAGACCCAAGTGGACCCAGTGCCAATGGCTCGGCCGACTCGCAGGGCCTGCTCTTCTTCCGGCAGGACCAGGCGCACATCGACCTGTTTGTCTTCTTCTCCGTCTTCTTCTCCTGCTTCTTCCTCTTCCTCTCACTCTGCGTGCTGCTCTGGAAGGCCAAGCAGGCCCTGGATCAGCGGCAGGAACAGCGCCGGCACCTGCAAGAAATGACCAAGATGGCCAGCCGCCCCTTCGCCAAGGTCACCGTCTGCTTCCCGCCCGACCCTGCTGCCCCGGCCCCCGCCTGGAAGCCGGCCGGGCTCCCACCACCCGCCTTCCGCCGCTCTGAGCCCTTCTTGGCACCCTTGCTGCTGACGGGGGCCGGTGGGCCCTGGGGACCCGTGGGAGGCAGCTGCTGCCCACCAGCCATGCCCGCCACCACGGCCGGCCTGCGAGCCGGGCCTATCACCCTCGAGCCCACTGAGGATGGCATGGCCGGCGTGGCCACCCTGTTGCTCCAGCTGCCTGGCGGGCCCCACGCACCCAACGGCGCCTGCCTGGGGTCAGCCCTTGTCACTCTGCGGCACAGGCTGCATGAGTACTGTGGGGGGAGCGGGGGTGCTGGGGGCGGTGGGCACGGGGCTGGTGCAGGCCGGAAGGGACTGCTGAGCCAGGACAACCTCACCAGCATGTCCCTCTGACCCGTGGTGGGACCCTCAGCCACAGCAGTGGAGTCCCCTGAGGGGGCCGCCCTGGACTTGGGGCCCCTCCACCTGGGACACTGTGTCCTCAGAGACCTCTGGTTTCCTTCCCCTGGGTGGGGGTGGGGGGAGGTGGGGGGGGGCCGGGGGGGCCCCCCTGGGGGCAGGCCCAGACAGGGCCTTCTTTGTTCGGCATTCAACAATTATTTATTGAATACCTACTATGTGCCAGGCACTGTTGAAGGCACTGGGCAGAGCGGGGACCAAGACAGCCAAGGTTCCCTGATCTCGTGGGATTTAGGTTCTAGTGAAGGGAGACCGTCAGCATGCGCGCAGACGCGCGCACACACACAGACAGATGAGTCAGGCCACTGCGAATGGGACGAGTGCCGTGAGGTGGCAACGGGACGTGGCTGTGAGGAACCTCGGGGTAGTCAGTTGGTCATTGTGCGAAGCTAGACTTGAAGAAGGAAACTGGCTGTGGGAAGAGCTGTGGGAAGTGGGATCCAGGCAGAGGGAACTGCAAGGACAAAGGCCCTGAGGCGGGAACCAGCTTCTGTTATTGGAAGGATCGGAAAGCTGGCCAGTGTGACCCAGACCAAGTGTGAAGAGGAGATGAGGTCAGGGTCAGGCAGGGGGCGGCTCACCCAGGGCCTGTGGGCCACACATAGGGTTTGGGGTTTTATTCTCAGGGCATTGGGCGGCCATCAGACAGTTTTAGGAGGGAGAATGACAGGACCCAATGTATTTAAGAGGTCACTCAGCTGTGTGGAGAGTGGACTGGAGACGGTGAGAGAGAGGCAGCAGGGGGACAAGAGATGGGCCGGATCAGGGAAATGGCCGTGAGAAGAGGAGTCGGGAACAGGTGCAGGCTGTGGGTGGAAGGATGTGACGATGGTGTGGACGTCGGAGTGAGGGAGGGCAGGAATCCAGGCTGACCCCAACTTTGTGGCCCAAACCGTGGGCGGAAGGTGGGTTTATAGAGACCGGGCAGACTGGAGCTGTTGGGGGGAGACCAGGAGTCCAGCTTTAGACCTAAGATCCCCTTTAGAGACATCTCTTCGGGTAGGTCCAACCAGGGAAACAGAGTCACCCGGAGTATTTCAGCAAAGGGAGCTGAGTGCGGGGATTGGCCGTACTGGTGAGGGACGCTGCCGAGAAGAGATGGGACAGTGAGGCAGCCCAGGGGCGAGCCAGAGCAGGATGCTGCTGCCGCCACCACTAGGCTGGGGGGACGAGGCTCAGGCGGTGTTACCTGACCCCAGGACCAGGGTCACTGTGCTCAGAGGGGGCATAAGGAGACAAAGCCCCTGCCTGAGATGCCGCCCCGGGAAGGGCAGGGTTGGGTGGGGGACACCAGGGTTGGGAATAGAAATGGCAAGAGTTTTCAACATACAAGCTCTCTTCCCAGACAACGCTGCCTTGAAGCAGCACCTGGCCTTTCCCCAGGGCCTACCCTCACCCCAGCCACCACCTTGGACTTCTGAGCCCTTCTGCCCCTTGAGGACTGCCTCTGCCCCCCAACCCGTCCTAACCATCTTGAACTTGGGACTCCTCCTTTCCCAAGACTCCATCCCTCAGCTGTTTTTTTGGACCTTGGGGAGCTGGGCCCTGTGTCTTCCTCTCCGTCTGAGGCCACGTGTGCCATCAGAGGCCGTCTGAAAGAGGGGGAGCAATTAAAGCAACAAATAGCGTGGGGAAGACCCAGTGTCCAAGTGCTGTCTGTATGCAGCAGGTGGGCCGTCTTGGCTCTCTGACCCAGCACCTGAGAGCTGGTTAAATCAGATAAATGTCCTTATCTTGGTGCCCCCTCCAAGCCACGTGGCCTGAGCCTGGCTCTTCACTGTCTCTCCTGGCGGGGGTGGTGCCACTACAGAAGCTCTTGTTCCCCAGGAGGGATGAACTGAGGGGACATGAGGGCAGTGAGGCCTTTGACCCTTGCCCAGATCCCTGTCACAAGGAGACCCCTGCTCGTCTCAGGAAGGAAAACAGACTGCCTTGGTCCCAGGTTTGGGTTTTATTCTGGCCCCTGACGTAAGAGAATTCAGGCAGCGCAAGGACTGAGATGAGGCCCTAGCATGGTGATTCTTCTCTAATTCAAGTAGATTCCCAGCCCAAACCAAAAGCATCCTGGGAACCTTTATCCGCCAGTCCCCCGGCCAAGCAAGAGGCCTGTTGAGAGGGAAGGTGGGAGTGGGAGATCTCCATCCCGTCAGTGGGCCTCGCTCAGTGTGGGAGTCTTGCTGGGAGCATTCCACAGTGTACTTACAACCCAGCCCCTAGGTACAGGCCGGCTGCTTCATCTGATACTGAGCCAAGGACATGACGATGTGTTGGATTTAGGGGGCCCGTGGGTCTCCAGTGTGGCCTGTGGATATCATAGTGTTTTCAGACTTTATGAGCAATTTAAGGAATTTTCAGGGATTACTCTGCCCACACACGTTTTGCCTTTATGAGCTGATAGTCGTACCTAACCTCCAAGACGTGACTGTGAGCTTACATTTTACTGAATACTAATGCCAGATGGCTCGCTTGATGTTTTCATGATCTTTCCAACAATCAACTCTATGAGGTAGGTACCATGTAATCCCCATCTTGCAGATGAGAAGACAGAAGTTGATAGACATTATTTAGCTGTTGAGTGACAGCTGCCATTTGAACCCAGACCTGACTCTCACATCCACGTTCCTGACCACCAGGCTCTTCCACCTCCCAAGGAAGGACTGCTTTATTTAGCATAAGTTGACCTAGCTGTCTCAGCACAGAGTGGACACTAGGAGTAGGTGTTCCAAATGACCAATTTCTGCTCCGGACAAGGCAGAATTTCCCAACTGGGGAGCTAACTAGCAGTGGGACATGCTGCCTCAGGGAGTCCTGAGGCCAGTGGGGTCATCCCGCATAACCAGAAAAGAGTTAAGGTGGTTCTTCACGACTCCTCCATGGGGGCTTCTCTGGTGGCGCAGTGGTTAAGAACCCACCTGCCAATGCAGGGGACACGGGTTCGAGCCCCGGTCCGGGAGGATCCCACATGCCACGGAGCAACTAAGCCCGGGCGCCACAACTACTGAGCCTGTGCTCTAGAGCCCGTGAGCCACAACTACTGAAGCCTGCGCGCCTAGAGCCCGTGTTCCACGACAAGAGAAGCCACCGCAATGAGAAGCCCGCTCACCGCAACGAGGAGTAGCCCCCGCTCGCCGCAACTAGAGAAAGCCCGCACACAGCAACGAAGACCCAACACAGCCAAAAATAAATAAAATAAACAAAAGTGCTGGCCCTCTGCCAGGTCCTGCTAAATGCTTAGGAAAAAAAAAAAAGACTCCTCCATGTTGTGTTTGGACCCTTTGGTAAGGTCTCTTATTAGCAGTCACCCTGTGGCTTTGCCTTGCTGAGCAGAGCGTTTGCAATGACTGGACTTTTGCTCTGGGGCACAGAGCCACCTTCACTCCAGCTCCTGTCACTGCTATGCAGATGCCCCTGTACCAGTGCCCCACAGCACGTGTTCCTCCTTTTCCATGTCAGCCCCTCAGCGGTTGCCTCTCCCTGGTACCCGCACACCCGAATGCAAGGGGCTTGTGGTGAAGTGAGAGAAAGCCTGGACACGGGATGCTAGGGACCTGGATTCTAGCCCATGTGTGGCCACTGATGGCCTAGGGACTTCAGGAAAAGGGGAGAAATTTTACCAAGGGCCTACAGAACTCCAGCACTGTGCTGGGTGCTTGGCATGAGTCTTTTAATCTTCCCAACATCACAGCTGGGAGGTATGGGCATGTTCCCCCATTCTGCAGATTCGGAAGTTAAGTCCCTTGCCTAAAGCTCAGGGCAGATTAGTAGACGAGTCCAGATTCCGACACAAGCCTGTCTGACTTTCCATTGCCCCCATGTATTACCTCTAAAATCTCTTGCCTTTTCTAAGCCAACGTCTCCCACCTGTGATCACACATTGTCTCCACCTCTATTGGGCTCCACACTGTTCTGGACATAATAGCCGTCAACAAGGTCCCTGCTCTCATGGAGCTGACAAGCCAGTGGGGAGCCAAATAATAAAAGATTCGGTATGTTGGAAAATGACTGGAAAAACAAGGCAGTGAAGGAGGGGGATGGGGAGGTAGGTACTTGCTATTTAATGTAAGGTGGAAGCGGGGGCCTCACTCTTTTTTTCAAAATTTATTTTTGGCTGCGTTGGGTCTTTGTCAGTGCGTGCAGGCTTTCTCTAGTTGCAGCAAGCTGGGGGTACTCTTCGTTGCGGTGCAGGGGCTTCTCATTGCAGTGGCTTCTCTTGTTGCGGAGCCCTGGCTCTAGGAGCATGGTTTTCAGTAGTTGCAGCACATCGGCTCAGTAGTTGTGGCTCGCGGGCTCTAGAGTGCAGGCTCAGTAGTTGTGGAGCACAGGCTTAGTTGCTCCGCGGCATGTGGGATCTTCCAGGACCAGGGATCGAACCCATGTCCCCTGTATTGGCAGGCAGATTCTTAACCACTGTGCCACCAGGGAAGTCCCGGGCGGGCCTCACTCTTAAGATGACATGTGAGCAGAAGTGCAAGAGTGAGCCATAGGGACATCTGAGGAAAGAGAATTCCGAGTTGAGGGAACAGCCAGTGCAAGGATCCTGACGTGGGAGCGTGCCTAACATCTTAAGGGAAACAACAAAGAGACTCGTGGATTAGAGAGAATAAAGAGGAGGTAAGGTCACAGAGGGAATAAGAGGCAGATTTTGCAGGTCCTTGAGCCACCGTGAGGACTCTGGCTTTTACGACGTGCAGGAGGAGCCGTCAGAGGGTTCTGAGCACAGGAGGCATGTGATCTATTTCAGATGGCCACAGGGATTCTCCGTGGGGAAGAGACTAAAAGGGTGGAGTTAGGGCAGGAAGCCCAGTGAGGAGGCACTGCATTTGTTTAGGCCAAAGAGGAGGGTGGTTGGAACAAGGAGGCGCAGTAGAATGGGGAGGAGGGAGATTCTGGATCTGTTCTGAAAGTAGAACCAACAGAATTTGTTGACAGTTTGGACACTGGGTGAGAGAGAAAGTGGGCAACAGAAGAGATGGGGATTGCCATTTCCTGAGATGAGGAAGACTGTGGGAAGAGCAGACTTGGGGGCGGTGGGGAATCAGGGGTCAGGTCTTAGACACGTTAAACTTAAGATGCTTATTAGACATTCCAAGTGAAGAATGTCACTCGATGGTTGAATACACACAGAAGAATAGCAAATAATACAAATAATATATTAATATTAGAATAGTTATAAATTATTACATAATCTAATAATATTAACAACAGTTTGTTAAATTGACTCTGGCCTTTCCATCTGTTCCATCTCTTGCTCTCACGGTAGCCATATGACATATTAGGGATTATCCTCAGAGGGAGAAACAGACTCAGAAAGGTTTATTAATTTACTAAGAGAACACAGCTGGTAAGTGGCAAGAGTCAAGATTGAATCCCAGGTCTGTCCAACTCTGAGACCCAAACATTTTCTAATCTGCTAGTTGCTTTTCAGTAAAGGGGGTGGATTGAATTGTATGATCTTTGAGTCTGCCTTTCAGCCCTAGAGAGTTTTAAACCTGACAGTTGTGTGCTTTGAAGACAGAGAGCCTCCACATCTGTTAGGATTGTATGCAGGCCAAGAGTCCATAGGTATTGAATGATCAGGGGGACTCTCCTAATTTTTTCTTTGAATGGTTATTACCTGGACAGTCCCCAGACAGCCTTTCTGGTTTTGCTTATTTTCAGGCTCTGCGCCGAGCTTCAGGTAGGCAGCTAGGGAGTTGGTGGTTTCACTTTGTTAGTGAGGACTCCCTGGCTTAGTGAGGGAAGAGACTTGCCAATGTCGTACGGAGCAGATCCGGGTCAAGCATCTGACTCGACTCTGGAACTCCTTCCACACCTAGGCATGTTCCCTGTGTCCCCGCCTCCCTCACCAAACCTCCTTCTCCACCCAGATTCCTTCCCTAGGACAAAAAGGATGTAGGCGGAATTGGTTTTTAGGGTTTTTTTTTTTATTGTGGGTGCATTTCGGGTGGCGGGATAGGGCGGAGGGTTAGGACCTCCCAAGAGAAGGCGGAGGAGGGCAGGCGTGACGGGTGGAAAAGGAGAAGGGTGAGGGGAACGTCTTTACTCTCGGATCTTCAGTTCCCGCGCCATCTGACAGAGGGCGCAGGGCAAACAAAAGGTGAGGGCCGCCCAGTCTTTCCCGATAGAGCCCTGGAGGGTGGGAGAAAGAGGTTAGCAGCCCTGACTTGCATCCCAGGAGGCCCGTCCCCAGCCCTCGGCTCCTGCGGGTCCCGGGGCCGGCGCGCACCTGGATGTGGTAGCGCTCGCGCATGCCGGTGCGCAGGGAGTTCAGGCTTCCGGGCAGGCAGGGAGTGCCGCAGCACTCGCCGAAGTCGTCGGCGATGCGGCAGGCGAGGCACAGAGGGACGAAAGTGCCGCACAGACCTGGAGGGGACGCGGGGCTCTAAGGGCGGGGCCCACAGGGTGCCACCGGCCGGCTCCGCCTCGGGGAGGGGCGAGGCGGGGTCCGCGGCGCGCGGTTGAGGGGCCCAGAGGCAGCTGAGTGTTGGTGGAAGTGAGGGTCCCAGAGGGAATTAGGGGTCCGAAGAGTGGGGTTTCAAGATTGGGAAATAGGGTTTGAAGGGGGAGTTGGGGCCCCAAGGAAGACAAGTGAGGGCGCAAGGGGGACGTTGAGTGTCCCAGTGGAAGTTGGAAGGTGTGAGGCCGGGATCCTAGGGGGTGTCGGGCGTCCCAGGAAGGCATGAGGGTTAGAGACTGGGAATTCAGGGCCCAAGGAAGGAAACGGGGAGTGGGGTTAGTAGGGCGAGGAAGGGGCTGGGGGTGACCTTCGCTCCCCTCCCGCTCTTTCCCCGGGCCTGGGGAGGGAGCGGCGGGCACTCACAGATGGGCATGTCATTGCAGCAGTCCATGAGAGTGGTGTTCCAGTCACAGGGCTGGGTCTGGTAGCAGCTGCTGGCACCCTGGGGCTGGCTGGTCACTGGGTAGGACATGGCTGCGGAGGGGGGAGGCGGGGGTCAGCGGGCAGCTTCGCAGCACCTCCTGGGCCCTTGCACCTATGCAGTCCGGGCGAGGCCACCAGGCCGCCCACTGAGGGGACACCACTGTGCCTCCCCCGTTCTTTATGCCACATCTGGGCATCGACACCCCAGTCTGTCCCTGTTGTTGGTGCCTCCTGCACAACTGGTTCAGCTGGGGGTGGGGTGGGCGGGGAGCCTGCAAGTCTAGGGAAGGTTGGTGCCACATGTGGGCGTGGCGGAGACGTGCCGCCGCTTCCTCCACGCCTGGGCCTGGGGAGCTGGGTCCCTGCATGTCGGGGCTTCTGGGGTGCAAGTAGGCGCCGTCCTTCTTCGAAGCCAGGGTGCCCAGGGGAAGGAAGTGGCCATGTTCCGGGGGCTGGAAGGTTTGTGGTTCCATCCAGCAATCCCACCTTTGCCTTTCACGTTGTCGTGCATCTCAAATTGCATCTTGCTGGCCCTGAGGAGGTGGCCGTTGGGGACAGTAGAGGTGGCAGTGGTGACAGCGGCAGAATCTGTCCAAGGGATGCTGGATACTGGGGGAGGTCAGGGCAAGGGGCAGGGGCACTGGGGGCTGGGTTCTCAGGGGTAAGGAAGCTGGGGAGAAAGAGGCCAAATCAGCTTGCCGGCTAGGAGAGACGTGGGATAGGGTTGTATGGGGTTGGGGGCGAGAAACTCGCCCATCTCTGTGCAGCTGCCCACAGACCCCAGAGAAACCTCCTCATACCAGAGGCAGAGCTGGAGAGAAAGACCAAGAGACAGAGACAGGCAGAGTCAGAGACAAGGGGAGAAAGAGATCAGAGGTAGGTGCCTATAGAGATGCCACCAGTAACACTCACACCTGCCCAGTACTCTTTTTCTGCAAGCCCATTTCACAGACAGCACACTGAGGCTCAGTGAGCTGAAGAGAAATGCCTCACATCTGATGGCCCAGCCAAAAGGGTTAGTAGAGGGGGTACTGGCCCCCAGAACTTCCAACTTCAACTCACAGGGGGTATTGAGAAAGACAGGGCTGTCCAGAGAGGTAAACAGAGACTTGTAAGGGGACAGAGAGATGTGAGTGGAGTTGGGTGGGGGGAGAACAGAGCAGAGGCACCAACCTTTGTGCAGAAGGCTGTGGGCAGATGCTCCTACCTGCAGGACTGCTACGGCGATGATGGAGACAGAGGTGTGGGTGACAACTGGGAACTGAGTTGCTTATATCTGGGCGGGCCACGTGGCCCTGGGTGGGGCTCTGACAGAGATGCCCAGGGAGCCAAGCCGGTCTGTCTGACCCACTTCCCCACACTGGGACTTCCCCTTCCTCCTTCTCCATCCCTCATCCCCCTCTCCTGCCTCCTGCCTGGCCTCAGAGGACCAAAGAAATCGTGGGGGAAGGGGTCCAAGGATGAGGAGCTGGGAGTAGAGGTCTAAAGGGAAGTGGGCAGAGAGACCGAGAGATGGAGAGAGAAGGCTGAGGGGAGGTGCAAGGGGCACAGCTGTACAGACACCAAAAGAGAGGGAGAGACAAGAGAGATAGGGAGGGAATGGGAGACAGAGACAGAAGGAGAGGCCCAGAGGGGAGAGAGAGACAAGGAGATTCAGAGAGATGGAGAGAGATAAGATGAGAAGACATGGAGAGAGAGAGAAAGAGATGCCGAGACAGAGAGGCACAAAGATCTGGGGAGAAATAACAAGGGGGAGAAGAGGTTCAGAAAAAAGACACAAAGATAGAAAGGTGGAGGGTCAGGTGACTGGAGGCGCCAGCCACTGGCCACACCAAGGCTTAGAGGGAAGGGAAACAGGGAGAGGAGAAAGGCCGGTGGTGCAGGAGAGTGCGGAGTGGGATCCCATTGGGCCCCCTCCCACCATCCTTAGTGAGGCCCCGACTTCCCGGGGAGAAGGGGCTTTGTGCCCCCATTCAGGGCCACTGGGCACATGGGGGGCAGTGTGTTTTGGGGGTGACCCATGCTGGAACCAAAGTAAATAAACCCACCTCACCCAACTCCAAATTGGGAAGGGAGGAGGCTGGGGACTGAGAAACTTCTGGTTCCTGAGGGAGGTGGATGTGGTCTAGGACACTTCAGTCCTAACAGAGCAGAGGACTGGGGCCCCGGACGCCTGGGTCTGAGGGAGGAGGGGGCTGGGCGTCCAGACTCTTGGGGTTAAGCTAGGCTGCATCCCTGCATGGGGTAGGGGTCTTGGGATACCCAGACTGCTGGCTTCCTGGGAGGTGAAAGAGCTGGGGGCCTGGAGGCCTGAGTCACCAAAGTCTCCCCTCAACAGGTCTGGCGGGGTTGGAGGTGACTCAGTGAATGAAGCAGAATTAGAGCTGGGTGGGGTTCCCACCACGGGTGTCATTCCAAAAATGTAGGAGGCACCAGAAAATTGGGGTGTCGGCTGCAGAGAAGGTGGTGCTGTCACCACACTGGGTATGAGTATGGGATGATGAGGTGGATCACCCTGCTGGTCTGGGATCCCAGCCTTCCCCCCGCAATCCTTGATTTCCTGACACCACCCAGATGGCTTGCTGTCCTTGTCCCCAGACGTAAGGGCAGCACTCAGCGTCTTGTCTGTCAGTGTCCATCACTTGGTCCGGGAGCCTGCATGTCTGGGAAACATCTTCTCCCCCCTTCTGTTCTAGGGTCCCTGTCCCCCACCCCTCCCCCTCCCCCATCTCCGCATCTTTGTCTCTCTGGCTCTGAATCTCTCCTTTCCTTCTTTCCTTATCTCTGCAGATCTGTTTCCAAATTTCTCCTGGTTCTCTGTCTCCTCATCTCTGAGTCTCTCTTCCCAGGCTCTGTGTCTCAGTGTCCTTATCCTGGAGTCTCTGCGTCCTATCTCAGCATCTCTCCCCATCCTGAGGCTTGCTCTATGGAGGCAGCCACAGAGCCCCATCCCCCAGCTGTCCAGACCATGGGCTGCCGGTGACTCAGGGTCAGACCCTAGGGCTCCCAAGATGACAACCTGAGTTGTCCTCAAGTTTCCTCTCCCAACTCTGACACAGCCTGAGGGCCCCAATTAGATAGATACAGAAACTCATGTATGTGAGGAAATCAGGACTGGGAAAGCTGTGAGGTGGCCTGCTTGGGGGTGAGGAGGAGGGCAGTGGCAGGAAGAGGAGAGCTGGGGGCTGGGGAGTGAGCATGGCAGCGTCTCCAGGCTTCTGGCCTGCATCCCCCTCAAATAGGGTTGCCAGATAAAATGCAGGATGTCCAGTTCAATTAGAATTTCAGATAAACAACAAATACTTTTTTAGTATAAGTATGTCCCAAGTATTGGATGGAGCATACTTATACTTAAAAAGTATTTGCTGTTTATCTGAAATTCCAATTTTAACTTGGTGTCCAGTATTTTTATTTGCTAAATCTGGAAACTTACCTTCAAAGAGGGGAATCCACGTCCCTGGGTCTTTTCCCAGAACCCAGGAATCCCTCCTCAGACTCCAGGTCCCACTCCCACTCCTCTCCTCCCCTAGAATCCATGAATGAGGTACCCAGCCCTTACTCCCTCAGAACCCAGGAGTCCAGGCTCCCAGCCTCTTTCTCCCCAGAATTCAGGTGTCCAGGCCAGTTCAGGGTACAGTTGCCCAACGTGGGTTTCACAAGGCGGGTGGTGCCATCTATGGCACTGGCGGAACCGGTCTGGCTGAGCAGGCAAGTGAGGTGGCCCCCTTCCCATTGTAAGCCTGCTGCATCCTCCAGGGCCAGCCCAGCGGGGCTGGGAGCGGAACAGGAGGGACTCGGAGCTCTGGATGCGTCACCGTGTCTGGGTTTGGGTGTGTTGTATCTCTTTTGTGTGGTGTGTGCTTCTCTGGGTGCTGTGCATCTGTGTGGGGTTTGTCACGATGTGTCTCTCTTTGCGTGTTCCCGCATTCTGGGGTGTGACATGTGAGGAGGTCTTTTCTATTTGCGTGTCTGTATTGCCCTCCTGTGATTCTCCTTACTGTGCATCTGTGTTTGGGTGTGGTCTCAGTTGTGAAAGTTCCCTAATTCTGACTAGATTAAGGCAGGAATTATTTTTTGAGTGGTAGCTTTGTATGCTGGACTCCAGAGCCAGAAAACCTTAGTTCAAATCTTGATGGCCTCTGAATGGATGTGAAACCCTGGGCAAACCACTAAACTTCTGTGGACCTCAATTTTTCCATCTACAAGATGGGTTGCTGGGAATAGAGTTGCTGAGAGGATTAAACGAGTTAATCCATGTAAAGAATTGCACCTGGCCCATAGGAAACATTTTTGTGTTTATGGGGATGACGACAGTGCTCTAGTTGCTGGAGATACAATAGTGAATAAAACCAGGTCTTTGCTCATGGACCTAGTAGGGATTAGATGAATGGCCTGTCTACGGCTGGGCATATAACTGCATAACTGGGGTGTCTGTTTTGCATGAGGAATGGGGTATTTCTTTGTGTTGTCAGTGCGAGCGATTCCACGATTGTGTGCCTATGTGTGTGTTTGTAGGTAATTGCACATGCCGTGTGTGGATTCTCTGCTTGTGTGGGTGTAAATGCAAGATCACACCAAGCGGGTGTTGTGAGGACACATGTTTGCTGTGATCTTACACTTCTGACTCTGAGGTGCCAGGGATGTGCCTGTATTTGGGGTCTTGAGAACTCATCTCTCAGCCACTCCTTTACATGCCCCGTAGGACAAGCTCATTTCAGAATGAGCTGCAGTTTCTCCCTAATGGGGATGGTGGGCCCAGTGGCTTCAGGAGAGACACCAGGGTGAAAGGGAAGGTGGGAGGAGACAGGTCAGGCCTGGGCGAGGATGAGAAAGAACATGATGGGAAAACAGAGAGAGATGGCGGATGGGGACAGAGGAAGAGCCGCACAGAGAGATGTGGATGTTCGTCCGTCCATTCCATAAGCATTGGCTGAGCCCCTGCAATGTGCCAGGACCTCTGGCAGGCATTGGTTCAAGGTAGAGAGACCTAGAGGGATGAAGACCCACCAAGAAAGCTTTTGCTGCCCCAGGGTGGCCCACCTGCGTCCACAGTGGGCCTCAGTGACAGTTCTGAGTGATGGGGATGCAGCAATGGGGAGGGACAGAGAGGGACCTGCCCCTCTCCGATCCTCCCTGAGGCTGATCTGTCCAGATCAAAGAACATAGGCCATGGGGGAAAGGATCCTCTCAGGCCAGGGGCACCCCTGTGAATCATTTTCTTATCATCTCCTAATAGGATAATGACCCACCTGTACCCTCCTAATCACTATTTTCGACCTCAGTCAGGCCCAGCACCCACAGTGAGAAGGGTTGAACAAGCCTGGTATCTTGCAGTCGAGGAGGACATACCTGGGAGTCCCTATACCTGGTCCTTCCTCCCCCAGGCCCCAGGAGTCCCAGACCTCAAGCCCCCACCCCCACCCCCTGGGAGTCCCAGCTCTCAGTCCTTCTTTTCTTGCTGTGTACCTTCTCTTCTCTCTCTGGGCCTGTCTGTCTTTATCTGTTTATCTCCATCTGTGTGTTGTGTCTCTCCTGTCTCTTTACATCTGTATCTTGATTCTCTCTCACTGGGCCTCAATTTTCTCACTTGTAAAATGGGATTAATAATAATAATAATCCAATCTCTTAGAGCTGTTAGGAGGAAGACATGAGATAATTATGTAAAATGCTTAGCACAGAACCTGGGCCACAGTAAATCCCATACAAGTGAGTGTTATTATTTTATATATATATATATATATTTTAATTAATTTATTTTATTTATTTACTTTTGGCTGCGTTGGGTCTTCGTTGCTGCGTGCGGACTTTCTCTAGTTGTGGTGAGCAGGGGCTACTCTTTGTTGCGGTGCCCGGGCTTCTCATTGCGATGGCTTCTCTTGTTGCAGAGCACGGGCTCTAGGCACGCGGGCTCAGTAGTTGTGGCGCACGGGCTTAGTTGCTCCGAGGCATGTGGGATCTTCCCAGACCAGGGCTCGAACCCATGTCCCCTGCATTGGCAGGCGGATTATTAACCACTGTGCCACTGGGGAAGCCCCTATTATTTTTATTGTTTTCAGTATTTTAATCTCTCAGTTGGTATGTATGTTTTTCTCTTTGTTTCCACATGAGTCTCAAGTCTCCTCCTGCTCTGGGTTCCTTTTGCACACAGCACCCGCCCCTGGGTTCCCTTTCAGGGATGAGGAAAGGGCATTATCGAGGCCAGAGCTTCCCCTAAGCCTTTTCCTCTTCCTCTCTACTCCAAGCCCCACCTCAGGACCCAGAACTCTGGCCTGGGGACAAGGCCTGGCTCCAGTACAATACAGAGCCACATAAAGCCCCGAACCCCAAATCTGTCTTCCTTGGTCAGGCCAGTGACTCTTGGGATCCAGGAATCCCTGTCCCTAGAGCGTGACCCTTCAGGTTCCCAGCTCCTCCCTCCCTCAAGATCCAGGAATCCGGAGGCTCAGCCTCTTCCTCAATCAGACTCAGAAGTCTAGGCTCCCCAGTCCCTCCTCCCTCAGGACCAAGGAATCCGGACTCTCATCCTCCCTCAGGACAGGATCAGTCCGTCGAACAGTCCAGCTTCGTGCAGCCGGAAACCTCGTTCCTGGTCCTTCTGCAGTCGACCACGCCCTCAGCTATCTCCCATTTCTGTCTTTCTAGAGGCGTGTCTGACACGCGAGCACTCCGCGGCAGTCGAGCTGTGATAAGCTACCCACGACGTCATTCACTATCTTCCAGCCAATAGATACTCCGCCTCCTAACTCCCTGGGCCACTCAGGGCAGGGCGAGATCCCTAGTAGGCGGGGCCCACAGCTCGATTCTGACAGCGATAGACCCAGCCTCCCCGCCTGTCCTGCCAGGGTGTCAGGAGGCCGGACCTTTGCCGGTTGGTGTTGGGGTCTGCTTCTTAGACGCTGGAGCGGCTCTTGAGTGGACAGGTTCTGCGAGGCTGTCCTGGTAAGCCCTTCACAGCACACCCAGTATTGGGGTTCTGGACATAGCTCGGACGGGAAACGGTGAGCCTTGGTGAGGCTTGAGGCGGAGCGGGGAGCTGGGTGCACAATCTAAGAAATTCATCCATCCATTCCCTTCCTCCCACCCTAAACTTGATTCTCGTCTGCCCCTACCCATCCTGCTCACCCATGCGTTCAGTCCTTCCTGCCCTCATTAAGTACCTCACTCACTGATTTCCTCATATAGCCACTCACTGGCACCCGCTCATTCACACACTCAGCCACCCATTACTTAAACATTTCCTGAGGCTTCCAATGTGCTAAGCCTCGTGCTGGGCGATGGTGGTAACCAAGATGAATCAGGCCTGGGCTGTGTCCTCAAGGAGGCCAGGTCAGATGGGAGGACAGACCCACATATTGATATGCAGGGGTGGGCAGAGGCAGGGGAGTCCAAGAGAGTCTTTTTTGGGTTTAGTGGGTCAGGAAAGGTTTCAGAGGAGGGAACCTCCCTCTTCTGACTCCTCCTGCCTCCTTGATGTACCGCTGGATTGTCTCATGAAGACTTTTTTTTTTAATTGAAGTATAGTTGATTTACAATGTGTTAATTTCTGCTGTACAGCAAATTGATTCAGTATATATATATATATATATATATATATATATATATATATATATATATATATATATTCTTTTTAGTATTCTTTTCCATTACGGTTTATCATAGGATACTGAATATAGTTCTCTGTGCTATATAGTAGGACCTTGTTTATCCATTCCATATAGAATAGCTTACATCTGCTAACCCCAACCTCCCACTCCATCCCACCCCAATCTCTTCCCCCTTGGCAACCGTAAGTCTGTTCTCTATGTCCCTGAGCCTGTTTGTGTTCATGAAGACCTTTTGATCTGTGTGCAAAACAACCCTCAATACCTCACCCACCTCTCACATGCCCGAGTCTCCTCCCAGTAAAGAGTCTCACTGTCCACCTGCTCCCCCGTCCAGACCTGAGTGTCCCCTTCATCCCCCTGCCTTCCTGTAACCTCTGCTCCACCCTCAGTAAGTCCCATTTATCCAGCCTCAGTTATGGCTCTGGGATCTGCTCCGCCCCTACTTCTACTCCTTACCTTCATGGCCTCTGCCCCAGCTCAGGGCTTGTCTTCCCTGTCCCCAGCCTCCTCTTTTGCTTCCAGGGCTCTAGTCTTGCCCTTTTCAGTCCGTTCCCCAGTTTCCCACTAGGCTCTTTCAGTGCCTGAGCTGATCCTGTCCCTCCCCTGCTCAAAGCCCTTCTGTGGCTCCCACTGCCCTTCATTTATAGTCCAAATTGCACTCCAGGCCCTTCAAGATCTGCTGCTGACCACTCCCCACTTTGCACCTGAACTTCTGGCCAGGCAGAAGCCTTGACCACTGCCTGTTGGCTCCCACAACGTTGCGTGTTTCTTCTTCTTAGCAAACTTTTGCTCATCCTTGGATCACCTCCTCTGTGAAGGACTCCCTGACTACCACAGATGGAGCCTGCGGGGACTGTGACAGCCTGTGTCTGGGTCTCTCCCCACACCCTCCCTGAGTCCAGGGTCGGAAATTTCTTGAAGGCTGGCCCTGGATGGAAATCTCTGCTCCAAACTTAGGGCCTACAAAGGGTGAGGGACTGAGTGACTGTCACAGCTGGGTAGAGCTTGGGTTCCAGTATTTTGGGTGACCAGTTTGTTTCTGGTTTCCTGTTAGCTTTGCCCCAGTTCTCTACGGAGTTCGGGTTTTCTTTTCCTGGTGTATGCTGGGGCTGGGTTTGTAGAGAGGAGTAGCTGAGAAGCCAGAGTCCTGTGACACTGTACCTGAATTAGGTCTGAGGGGGAGGTGGGTCTGTGTTAGTAGGGGGCGGTCCTGTCCTTCCTCACTAGAGAATCCAGGCCCGGAGACCCCTCCTTCCTCAGGATCCAGACCTTGAGCCTCTGCTCTCCGGTGCCAAGTTTCTCGGTTTCCGATGCTGCCCCCTGGTGGGCGACCCCCCACCCGCTCTATTTGCGAGAGGGCAAACTAATTAAATACTTTTATTTACAAAATACAAACAAAGCAAAACTTTCTGCAAAGTAGGGTCACGCCCCGCCCCTGCGGCGGTCGCGGCAGCAGAAGGCAGTGGTGGAGTGCAGGTCCAGCTGTCTCGGAGACTGGTTTGTGGGCGCCCTCCTCCCGCAGGCCAGGGTCTTAGCTTTCGGGGGCCCTCGCCCCGCCCCCACCCTCGATTTAAGGCACAGCCCGCCCCCTTCCGGATGGGCCGGGAGCCGCGGGCAGGGGTCCCCGCCGGGCAGGGGTCCCCGCCGCCCTTTCCGAGGCGCATTCACTACGGAGCCCTGCGCAGATGGGTACAAGAGGCCTTTAGTGTCGCCCCTCGCAGCCCCCCTCTCCCCGCGTGGCCTGGCTCCGTCCCACGGCTCAGACCGGCGGGCCCGGCGGATTGAGGACGAGGCGGATGTGCTCCACACAGAGCGCCGCGGCCTGCCGCGTCTCATGGCACAGCGCCGCCAGGCTCAGGAAGCCGTGCGGCAGGTCCTCCACCACGCGCAGCGTCACGGGCTGGCCCAGGCTGCGCAGCCGCCGCGCGAACATGACTGAGTCGTCCAGCATGGGGTCCAGCGCGCACGCCTGCGGGACGGCGGGGGTGGGGCACAGGGGCAGGGTAGACGAACGCGGGGAAATACGTGGCCATGGGGGTGGATAGAGGCAGAAGACATGGGGAGGGGGGCGGAGAGTCGGAGAATGAGTTTAACTGGCCTCTGCCTAGCTTCTCCCTTCCCCCAGAGACCCACCCTCTCTTTTCCCCTTCCCCGACTCTCCAAGCCCAGCGCCTGCCCCAGGTACTCAACAAGACTCCCTTAGTCCACCCGTTGCCGGGCCTTCCCTCCTCTTCAGCCAGGCTTAGGCAGGCTTCCTCCATTCCCCCCACTCTGCCCCCGCTGGGGGCTCCCTTCCCCAGGTGCACCATTGCCCCGCCCTCCTCGCTCCTTGCCAGCTCCACCTTCCCTGTCTGGCACTCACCACGATGTGCACAGGCGGCAGGGTCTGCAGCATGCTGTCAGGTGCCAGCAGCGGTGACATGAAGGGATTCTTGACGATGGGCGACGAGTAGGGGGTCATCCGTTTGGCACCGTGGCTGGAGCGCCTGGGGTGGAAACCCTCAGGGAAGGCAGCACACAGACCTTGAACTCTGTCCTTGGTGCTCAGCTCAGCCCCGGCCTCAGATTCTTCAGATGCAACCTCAGGCCGAAGTAAGAAGTTGATGGCTGAGGGTGTGGAGTGGCCACGTGCCTCCGCTGACAGTGACAGCTCTGGGGTGTCCGGTGTCTCAGAGCTGCCCCTTAGGCTCAGGTCATGCAGCGTCAGGCCTTTGAGGGAGTCTGTTCCCAGTGGGCCCTCAGGCTGGGCCAGTGCTGTTTCAGACACACTGCACCGCAACGGCTCTGCGAGAGGAGCAGGGTTAGGGGGCCAGCCAGGGACACAGATAAGCCTGGCTCTGTTGGCTGTGTGTATGGTTGGCTGGCCGGGAAGATCATGGGAAGAGCAGTGGCCGGTGGAGGAGTTGCACCCTAGGGCTGTGGAGGCCTAGAGTGTTCCCCCAGACTCCTTCCCTGGGGGTGGGCGGGGAACTCCAGGATGCCCCAGGCTGCAACTCCAAGGGGGAGGTGGAAGGAGTCACAGGTCTTGGAGGTGGAGCTGTGTGCTAATAGAGGGGTGTTTGTTTACTTCTGGGAGACTGTTTCCTTCTCTGTACAAAGGGGATAAAAATAGCCCTTACCTCATAGGAGGTGGTGAGAACTCAGTGGGATAATAAGATTTGGGATTAGGTAGTGCTACCCCTGGGAGGTCATAATATATCAATATTTATGTTTTATTACCAGGTGCCCAGTTCCAGCTGCCTCCCTGGCCCCAGCACGAGGCCCAGTCAACTTTTTATTGTCACTTGACACAGAGGGTATGAATGGATCAAAGTGGAGTAGTCAGCAGGCCCACATGGCTTGAAAGGAGGCTCTGTTCACAGGGAGCTAAAAAGAATCTTGAGGACATATCAGGTTCCTAGAGATCCCACATCTTTAGCCACGTACATATGCTCCCAAAAGTTCCTTCATGTTCACTTCATCTCTTCCCTTTGTTTCGTTTCTTTCGGCCACGCTGGGCGGCATGCGGGATCTTAGTTCCCTGATCAGGGATCAAACCCGTGCCCCCCGCATTGGGAGCGTGGAGTCTTAACCACTGGATCCCCAGGGAATTCCCCATCCATTCCTTTTGAATGACCAGACAAGCAAGTGCCCAAATGATGCTAAAGGTATGCTTCAGGCCTGCCTGGTATACCCACCTTGGCCTCAGCTCCACTGACTTTATCAGACTCATGCTGCTTACCACTAGGGCCAGGACCTTACATTTTTCAGTTTTTTTTCCACTTGCCTTTATAAATCCATAAAGGCAAAACGCAAGACGATATGAAAATAACTGCAAAGGTGCCCTGTGCCCCAGAGGGTCACTGGAACAGAACTGTTGGCTAGAGTCACAGGGCACCAGTCAGGGGACCAGCATCTTCAAGGAGCACCTACTGTGTGCCAGGTATTGTGCTGGGTGCTTGGCACAAATAGGTGTATGCAATCCTTACAACAACTTTATGAGGCAGGTATTCTTATTGTACCCATTTCACAGAGGAGCAAAGCAAGGCTCACAGATACCGTGACCTGCCCACGTCAGCCAGCAACCAGCCAGTACCTGGTACAGTAGGGAGCTAGACTGGCGTGTGCGCCTCTAGGGTTTGCTCTTGTCACCTTTCTCCTACAAGGAAACCGCTTATGCCCAATGGTCCGTGTGCCTAAAATTCAAAATCTCTTTTAATTGTTTTTGGGTATATTTATTTGCAACCATTGGAATATCCTAATATTAAAAACTGAATTTAAAATAAAGCACATTCAATTGGAATGTTTTTCTGAATAACAGAAACTGTATCTACTTTTTTTTTGGCCGCGGCTTGCGGGATCCTACTTCCCCGACCAGGGATTGAACCTGCGCCCTCGGCTGTGAAAGCACAGAGTCCTAACCACTGGACCACCAGGAAATTCTGTGGGAACTGTATCTGGTATTTTTTTTTTTAATGTATCTACTTTTGAACATGCAATTTCTATTACCCAGAAAATACTATTGAAAGTGATTTGAATTGGTTGTGCTTTAAAATCCTTAACATGTTAGGAAATGGTGGGAAAAAATGGATCCCTGGATGGAAGTGATTTTTGGCTGCCTGAGGGTCCTTCTACCCACCCAGGGCTGGGAATCTCCTCCCCTTCCTGAGGTCTGTCCAATCTTCTGATCTCCCCATGCCAGGGCCAGCCCCTGGAGGGGGTATATCCCCATGCACTTCTGTTAAAAGTCTGGAAAGAATCTAGGAGGGTTGGACTCCCACCGAGGGCCCAAGGGATTTGGGTGGGGTTCTTGGGACTGAAAATCAGGACCCTCGGCAGGCCTTCTGAGTCATTCCCCAGGGTGCCTTTCTGAGAGAGGCTGTTTAGAAAGCTAAATCTTACAGTTCCTGGGATTCTGAGTTGACCCGGGGGACCAGAGTCCTGGAATTTCTAGGATGTGGGCTGTCGTGGACAATCAAGGCTTTGTGGTAGGGACTTGGCACAGATACGGGGCAGAGCCAGGAAGGTGATCTCTGCTTCCCTGAGGGCCCAGGACACAGCCTCTTGCCTCCCCCAGGACTTTTGGTGTGCCAGGCTGGCCCTCCTGGCCACGCTGGATGGGTGTGTGAGGAAAGGGCGTCACTCACCTGCTATGGGCACCGAGTTTGGGTGGGACTTATGCCCGCTCAGCTCCAGAAAGGAGTTGAGCCACGAGGAGGCGCCCAGGCGGAGGTCTCGGAAGAGCAGGGCTGTGTCCCGCTGCACCAGCCCCATCATGCCCAGCGCCTTCTGGCCCGAGTCAGAGTGGTCCTCGGTCTCCCCACCTGGGAGTGTACGTGGGGGGCTGAGTTGGTCTCTTCTCTTTCTGGGCCCAGTCTCAACACCCAGAACCTCAGGCATCTGTGCCCCCAGGGACCCAGAATATCTGATGGCTTCAGCAGGAACAAGGAGTCTCAGATTCCCTCTCCTTCATACCCAACGAGACAGGGCTCTAGTCTCTGACCCCAAAGGACCCAGGTATCCAAGCACCTGCAGGGCCCCAGTCGAGTGGGTGTGGGACTAACCAGCATAGGCACTGACACACTTGGAGAGTATGCTGAGGGGCAGCAGGGGGTCCATGAGGCTCAGAAGGCGGGAAGGAGAGGCGGTCGCCTGCAGCATTGTGGCCGGGTAGGCTGCCATGATGCCATCTGGCAGCCGCACGCCATAGGCCGCTGCCCGAAGGGACACGGTGAAGCAGAGATTCCCTCCTGCGCTGTCTCCTGCGAGGCATATCCGCTCGCCCGTTGAGCCTGGTTTGGAGGGGGCTTGGTCAAGCCTGGCAGGGAGGAGCACTGGGCTCTCAGAGGTCGGGTGTCAGGGGCCCAACCCCAGGGTCTAGCCAATTGCAATTTTAGACACTGGTAAAACTAAGGCAGGGATTTGGACCCACGTGGGGGATAGCGGTCAGAGGATAAGGCAGCCTTGGGACACGGAGAGGCCTGGAGAGCAGGAAGCTCTGGGAAGCTTGGGAGGCTGGAGGTCAGAAGCAAGGAGGGAGGGTGGTGGAAAGGGGAGACCAAGGGCACATTTCAGGAGGGAGGGGCATCGAGGCCAGCAGATGGAAGCCAGGGTTCAGGCTGACTGCACGCGAGGGCCACGGGCCCTGTGCCCCGAGGCACGGCCTCATCCTGTGCTTCCCAAGCTGTGGGAAGTGGGAGGTCGGAGGAGCTGGGAGAATGGGCTGGAGCGAGGCCAGGTGGCTGCCAGCACAGGACAGCAGTGGGTAGAGAAACGGGAGGAGGGAAGGAAAGGTCGGAGGCCATGGGGAGGTGGGGGACTAGAGTGGGCGGAAGCCGGAGGCAGGAGGAGGAAGTGGTTGAGATGGAAGGTGGGAGCCCTGCGGCGGAGCTGGAGGAGTGGGCGGGGGGGGTGGGAACGAGCGGGGCGAACAGGCGGCAGAGGGCCGGGTGGCAGGAGATGGAAGGGGAGGCGGGGCGTGCAAGACTGAGGCCTGAGCAACTAATGGCTCGTTCCCCCTGCAGCAGGCCGGGGCGGGCCCGGGGAGCCGGTGGCAGTGAGGGGCTCAGGCTCACCGAGGAGGGCACAGTGCTTAACGGCCCAGCAGTAGGCGTAGAAGCACTCCTCCAGCGCCCGGGGGAAGGGGGCCTCGGGGGCCAGGGAGTAGTCGATGGAGAGGATGGGGGCGCCCAGCTCCTGGGCCCAGCTCTTGAGGTAAGGCTCGTGGGATTTGGAGGTCTGGGCCACGAAGCCACCGCCATGGATGTGCACCACCAGGCACCTGGAACGGGGTGCCTGCTGGGGCCGTGACCGCAGCTCCAGGCTCCTGGGGCCCTCGGACCTCACCAGCCTGCTGAGCTCCTCGCTGTCCTGGGGGTGAGGAACGAGGAGGTGGGTCAGGCCGGTGTGCTCTTCCTGGGCCTCACCCCACCAAGGGTATGTGCTCAGAGACAGGAGTCGGGGCAGGTGTGGGCAGTGAGAGGCGGGAGGACGTCTGGGGAAGGTGCGCCCGTGCTCCTCAGCTCTGTACCTGTTCTGGCTGAGGCAGGGACCCTACCTGTCCTTCACGCAGGTCATAGGAGATGAGCCTGACGAGGACGGGCCCGGGGCCTGTGTGGGCCAGTGGGGGTGAGATGGTGACCGTGACCTTGGGGTCAGCAGTCAGTGGCATTTCAAAGGCGGTGGGTGGCAGGCTGAGCAGGCGGCTTACCCTCACGGTGGCTGATGCCATGTTTGCTAGAGACTGGTGGGCGGGAAGAGAAGGCGCGCTGGGAGGGGCTGCTGGCAGGGGTTCCCCTCACACCTCCCCCCCGACCCCCAGTCTTTTTCCTCCCGTGCTATCCCTGGACCTGGAACACTGCAGAGGCCCGGGACGTGTCTCTGGGCCTCAGTTTCCCCATCATGCACCAGGTTGGGGCCCTCACCGTGCCCCGTGCTCACCGATAGCACCTGGATCTCTGTGATATTCCAGAAGGCTTTCCAGAAGTGCACGTCCAGGTTCTGTACGATCCGCTCAAACTCGGCCCCACGCAGCTCCGGGTCGATGGCAAAGCGGCCGCCGGTGAAGAGGGAGCTGGCTGTCACACCTGGGGGTCAGGAGGGGTGTCAGGGAGCCCCTGGCAGCCTCGCTGGGGCAGCGGTGCGGAGGAGGGACAGGAGGGGAGGGGAGGCTGCAGGCAGGTCCCTGCAGGGACTCACTCAGGCCCGTCTCGTTGCGTTTGTAGTGCTCCCCGAAGGACACCAGCCCGATGGAGATGGTCTGCAGGAATGGCCGGATAGCGGGCGTGAACTGTGGAGACACGCCTCCAAGTCAGGGACCAGGGGTGGGCAGGAGTGGGGTGGGGCAGAGACATGGGGGGTAGATGTGGTCATTCAGCAAATATTTAGTGAGCTCTGGCCGCGTGTCAGGCACTGCTCTAGGCGCCTTCACGGAGCTGATGTTGTCGAAAAGACAGACAATACTCAAATAAAGGCATGCCATATAATGTGAAGTAACGATCGATGTTTGAAAAGACGGCAGGTGGAGGGGCCAGACTGATGATTAGGGGTCTGACTCCTCATACGGGTCTCCAGGAGGGGACCTGAGGAGGGATGGGAATGAAGCGAGGGAAGGCTGTTCCCTGCAGGGGGCGGGACACATGCAAAGGCTATGAGGTGGCTCTGTGCTTGGTGTGATGATGCGTGTGGCGGGAGCAGAGTGAGCCAGGGGAGGGGGCAGGGGCTGAGATCAGAGAAGCAAAGGCGGCTCACGTGGGGCCTGAGGATTTGGATTTGTTCTAGATGTGGATGGAGCCATAGAGGGTGGTGAGCTGGGAGAAGGATGATGCAGGGATCCCTGAAACTCAGCGAGGACAGAGATGAGGTGACGCAGGCAGTGGGGGCCAGTTAAGGGGCAGCAGGGAGACAGAAATGGGAAAGGTCAGAGACAGGGCCCGAGATCCTGAGGCAGAAAGAGTCAGATGGGGAGACCCAGCATCTGAGAGGAGCCAGGCAGCTAAGAAAAGACAACAGAGAGACCAGATCAGAGGAAAAAGAAAGCCACACAAGGCTGGGCAAGGGGCCAGCAGGGTTCTTCTGTTCATTCAGCAAATACTGGCCTGGGTCCTACTGCGTGCTAGGCACTGGGCTGGAGCAGGGGCTGAACGAGACCTAGACAGAGAGGGCCTCTGCCCCCTGGGGCTGGCATTTTACAGGGGCAGGCTGTCCTGCAACATGGCACAGCTGGGCCCTCAGAGAGGAGCTGTCAGGCATGGCCCTGCCCCTGGCCGGGGGCCCAGTGGGCCAGAGAGCACAGCCGGGCTCAGGTGGCCCTGGGTTCTCACTCCTGAGCCTCGAGGGGACGGCCGGGACACAGGGAGGAGCAGGCTGGCCCAGCTGGGCCGATCAGTATTTGTGGATTCAGCTTGGGCGAGGGGAAGTTCCCGGGAAAGCCCAGGCTGGATTGGTGAGGACGGGCTGCCCCGCATGGAAGCAGAGAAAGGTGGGGTGTGGTGGGAAGAGGCTGAGACTGCCAAGCTCAGCTACACTGAGGCTGGGGGAGGCCCAGAGAGGGTCTGAAGGGGTACAGGGTTACACAGCTCCATATACTCCTGTTGGGGGTCCCAGATGTGGCTGGGTACTGTGGACCCAGCACTGACCCCAGATGGGGGCAAGTTGGGCCTTGGCTCTGAGCCTGGTGCTCCAAGTGCTTCCCAATTCTGAGTCCCCGAAATACTCTTCCTGTGAGTCCAAAGGCCTCAGGGCTGCTTCCCTGTCAGTTCTGAGATAAGCTGTGTCTCCCTGAGGGTGGTTTGGGGTGGGCAGAGGACAGGAGAAGGCCTGCAGCTGGGCGTCAGGGCCCCGGTTCAGGGAGGAGAGGGGCCACAACCAGGTCTTCCTCACTGCCACCAACTTGGATATGCTCCCTGGCTCTCCCTGAAACCTGAACATCTGGATTCTACTGTGCCTTAGGTGGGTCGATATGCCCAGGCTGACGTGGGTCCAGTTGAGAAGCTTGGGGCCCCTCCCCTTGAACCTCTGTAAAATGGGGCTGGCACCTTTCCTCCCTGCCTGCCAGGCCTCCGGTGGGGATGACTAAGTGGGACGTGCTCTTACAAACTGGCCTTGAGAACAGTACTGGCTACTCTCCTAGAGGGTCTCCAATGAATTCAGGTGCCAGACAGGTCACATAAAAGAGTGAATGGGGCTTCCCTGGTGGCGCAGTGGTTGGGAGTCTGCCTGCCAATGCAGGGGACATGGGTTCGAGCCCTGGTCTGGGAAGATCCCACATGCCGCGGAGCGGCTGGGCCCGTGAGCCACAATTACTGAGCCTGCGCGTCTGGAGCCTGTGCTCCACAACAAGAGAGGCTGCGATAGTGAGAGGCCCGCACACCGCGATGAAGAGTGGCCCCAGCTTGCCGCAATTAGAGAAAGCCCTCGCACAGAAGCGAAGACCCAACACAGCCATAAATAAATAAATAAAATTTAAAAAAAAAAAAAAAAGAGTGAATGAATCTCCTGAGTGTAGGACGATAGGGAGCAGTGGAGATCCTGGTGCAAGAAGCCATGCAAGTTAAAGATTTCTTCCTCCACGGTAGATTCGGCCAAAGGGCCACATGTTTGAGACCCTTCGTGCAGTGCTGTCTGAGCCCCAGACGGCTTCCCCTTCCTGCATCTGCTGTTTGCTGAATCCAGTAACACAGACCATTGTGGTTCCTCTACTATGCTACTGGGCCTGGTTGGGGCCCACTGTGTGCCTTCACCATGGGCCCGGAGGGGCAGGGCAGGGGGCTCACCTGGAAGCCCAGGCAGCGGCCGTAGAAGCAGCCCTTGTGCAGGGTGACGTACTCGTGCAGGAAGTCGGCAATGAGCCTCTCATCACCCTCGAAGAAGAGCCTCCCGGGCTGGTTGGTGGCCAGCAGGTGCTGAGCGTAGTAGGCCAGAGCACGGAGCTGGGTGAGAGCGGCCAGGTAGGCCTCGAGTTCGGCCAGGTTGTGGCTGGTACGGAAGAAGATGCTGCGGCGGTTAGAGGCCACGTAGCGGGACTTGTGCAGCAGGTGCCCCAGGCAGCAGCGGGCTGTGTGCACCAGGCTGCGGTACCCGTTGGCCGGCGTCTCTGCGTCCAGGTCAAAGAGGTGTGCCACGCTCAGCAGGCGGCCCAGGGTTGGCTCCAGCCCCAGTGCCTGTTCCCGAACACCTGCAAAGACGCCTGACAGCCGCCGTGCTGTCTCCCCAGGGCCCTGGCTGGAGAAGAAGGCCATGTTGTCCTCTGCCAGGGTCACCAGTGACTGTGTCATTGTGCGCAGGTCCATGCTGTGCGAGAGCCGTGAGGCTGCGGGCAGGTCGGGAGGCACATTAAGGCAGGGCTGGATCAGCTGGGCCCTGGCGTCCAGGAGTCCAGGCTCTACCCCCTCCTCCCGCAGACTCACGTCAGACCACAGCCCCTCCTTCAGACCGAAGGATGGAGTCTAGGGCTCCAGTTCCTTCCTTCCTTGGGACCCATGAGTCCAGGTACCCACCTTCTCCCTCCTCAAGAGCCAAGTTTGATCCCTCAGTCCCCACCTTCCTAAGACCCAGGAGTCCAGGCCCCAGAACCCTCTTCTTCAGGCCCCAGGAGTCCCTGTCCTCTCTTATTTGGGACACTGATTGATTCCTTAGCTCCAGCATCTGTCCTACAGCCCAGGAGTCTATGTAACCCTTTCTCCCTTCTAGGGACCCAAGTTCAGGCATCTGTCTCCACTTACTCTCCCGGGGCCCAGGACTCCCTCTAGGTTCTGAGCATCAGGCATCTGTCTCCACTTACTCTCCCGGGGCCCAGGACTCCCTCTAGGTTCTGAGCAGTCTGGACCCCCCGTTGGTCCCCTCTCTCAGGACCAGGAGTTCAAGCCCCCATCCTACCTCCTTCTCAGGTCCCAGGGGTCGCCCACAGGCCCTTGCCTTCTGCAATATTTGGGAGAGTTCAGCCCTCAACCCACCGATTCCCATCCACCTGGTGGTGTCCCAGGACCCTGGTCCCAAGCCCAATTCTCTTCCTGAACCCAGGAGTTCATATTTCTAGCCTTACGTACAACTGAGGGGTCACTCCTGCCCCCTCCTGGTCCCTCCAGTCTGGCTGTGGAATCCCCTCAAATCTTCTCTGGGGGTCCCCAAACCTTGGTTCCACTCCTCCCCCAGCTGGGTCCCTGGCCTTCAGGCCTGGCTTAGCTTGCACGGGCCAGCCCTGCTCCCTGCCTAGGATGGCATTCATCCCTGCCATTAACCTTGAACTCACTCTGCATCAGACTCTGTGCTAAGAGCTTTCTCTGTTTGCTCCTTTAGGTTCTCACTAACCCTCTGAGGCCCAGACTGCCTCGGTTCATGTTTCAGCTGTTATTAGGAGCATTCCCATCTTACAAGAGAGGAAACTTGAGGCTCAGAGGTGTTAAGTAAGGAGATGAAAGTTGCATTGAAAGCGGCAGAGCAGAAGTCAGACCCAGATCTCTGGGGCCAGAGCCGTTACTTTTGCTGGTCTGGTCTCCGTCCCAGGGCTCTGGAGACTGGGCCTCTAGCTCTGGCCCTCAAAAACTTGCCCTGGACTAGGCCTGACTCCCCACACTTCAGGGTCCCCGGTTAATCTTCCCTTCGGGATCCCTGTCCTGTCACCCAGGTCCTGGACAAGCTGTTCTTGCGCCCCTTGGCGGGGATGCTGCCCTCTGCTTCAGATACTCGTCCCTCCTGAAGCCCATCCAGCACCTTGCCTGACTCCCAAGTCGAGGGTCCCCTGATCCCCCAGAAAAAGGTGTCTCTTTTCCCTTCTAGGCCCTGGGGTTTGGCAGCGGCCACTCCTGTCTGTCAGCTGGCAGTGAACTCACCCCTCCCAGGCCTCTTCAGAGCTCCCCAGGGCTGGGACTGCTGACTGTGGCTAGTGCCAGTTGCAGCCTGGGGTGATAATCCCGGGGAGGGGCCCAGCCTGCCCGGGGTGTGGCCGCCAGCTCCACCTCCCACCCAGAAAGGACAGTGAGAGCCCAGTGCTGTAAACAGAGCCTGGGGCCCGACTCCCAGGCTCCTCCTCTGGCTTTGAACCCTGGAGTTTGGGCCACCAAGGCCCTCCTCCCTCAGTCCCAGGAGTCCAGACCCCTAGTCCCCTCAACAGTTAGAAACTTGAGGCATGCAGTTCCCCTGTCCCCTCCTCCCTTAGACCCAGAAGTCTCACCCTAGTCCTGAACAAAGTGTGCCCTCTCACCCAGCCTGGCTGCCCTCCTTCTCCCCAGGGTGGATTCAGGGAGCAAAAGCACCATGACTGATCGCAGCTCCTGCCCCCAGACTGGCCGTGGCACAGCTGGCCCCAGCTGGTGGGGAGAGAGAGGGCAGCCAGCCTTGCCTGTCCCTCCCAGGAGGACAACAGCCGATTAAGGGCAGTGCCAAGCTCAGCTAGGGACCCAAGCCACAGGTCCTGCCGTGTGGTGTTCCCACCCTGGGCACCCTGCACCTGCCACTTACCCTTCCAGCCCATCCTGCTGTGACTGTCATTCCCACCTCACACATGGGAAACTGAAGCTCAGACACACTTCACCTTCGTTATGCCACGTGCTCCTTGCCTGGCCAGCTCTTTCTCACCCTCAGGATTCAGCTTCTCACCTCCTCCAGGAGGGCGTTCCCTAACTGCTTCTCCCCATCTAAGATGCACCCCCTACCACTGCTTTCTGCCATCATCTTTAAGCTGTTCTTCTTCCTAGAATTTTACATATTTGCAGTTTTCCATTTATTTGTTTCCATGTTTGTTGTTTGTGTCCCCCCAGGGGCAGAACCAGGCTTCATGGAGCTGTGACGCTTTTACAAGGGGAGGTGGGGCTCTTTAGGAAAAAGAATAGAAAACCACAAGTATGATATTAGGTACAGGGTCTTGGAAGAGGCCTGTGCAAATGAGAGGCCTCAGTGTCATGTGCTTGGCTGTAGGTGAATCCTCCCCTGTCACTCTGCCTGGGATATCATCCCCCATGCGGGCATGGGATGGCCCCAGGGTCCATCATGGGGTCTAGCACATAGCAGGTGCTCAGCAAATATTTGAAGAAGGAAGGAAAGGGAAGAGTCAGAGTGGGGGCAGGAGGGACTGGATGGGAGTTTGGGACAGGCCCACCCCTCCCCAGGACAAACAAACGGATGGACAGACAGAGGCCTCTGGAGGCAGCTCTGAGCTTGGTGGCTGTGACAACAGAACACCGGCCTAAGCCACTGGCCAGGTGATCCTAGATGAGCTTGCTCTCCTCATCTGGAAACTGCGCTTGGCCATCCTGCCCACTGAGGGCCGGAAATGATCTTCGTAAGCAGGACCCCACGGCGGCATTTCTGCTCGTGGTTTGCTTTGTGGTTCTCACTCAGCCTCACTGAGATGTGTATCGGGTCATTTTTCCATCTAACATACTGTACAATTTACTGCTTGTGCTGTTTGCTTTCTGTGTCTTACACTAGATTATAGGCTCCCTATGGGCAGGGACTTTGTTTTGTTCACTGCTGTACCCCCAGCCCTTGCTCATGCCCGGCACAGGGCTAGCGTGGTATTTATTGCATGGCTGCGGTTTCCCATTTTATAAAGCAGCTGTCATTTACTTCCTGTCTCTGGGGTAGGGCTCCTTATCGAACATGAGGGCACAGGAGACCTGGACAGAAGAAGTAACCTGCACAAAGCAGTGAGGAAGAGGCTGGATCCCAGGCGCTGCCCTTTGCCCTGTTCCAGGCGGCTCCCTGGGGGCTGGGCCGGATGGAGCAGGGAGGGTGGGATGCTGAGGTTGCCAGAGGCTTGCCAAGAATCTGAGGCAGAGGGCACTGGGGCAGGGGCAGGCCATCAGGGCCTTGGGTGAGGACTGGGGCAGAGGGAAGGGTGAGGGTCCTGCAGCCTGGGCACTAGCCCTTTGCCCTAAACGGTCACAGGACAACTGGACCCGGCCTGGATTTTGATCCCTGGGGACTGAGCAGGAGAGAGAAGGGTGGTAGGGAAGTAAGTGGGGGGAAGATGGAGGAAGGGCCAGGTATGGGGCCTGGGAGGGGCAAGGCCTTCTGAAGGGGAGAGGCCTGGGGGCAGATGCAGGCGAGGGGGCAGTGACCGTGGCTCTATCCCTGACTGTGTCTGCACGAAAGAGCAGACACTGCTCTAAGACAGCTGTGTGCCAGGCACTGCTCTCTTTCTGTGCTTTAGGCCAGGTAACTTGTTTCATCCTTTCCACAACCCGTGAGGTAGGAACCATCATGACCCATTTTGGCAGATGAGAAAACTGAGATGCAGAGAGGTGACATACCGCCCAGGGTCACCGAGCCAGCAAGGATGGCACAGCTTCTCTGCTGTGTTTCTGTGTGTATCCGTGTTGCTCCTTCTGTCATGTCTCAGCTCTGTGCTTTCTGGGTGGGCAGGTGTGAGTATGTCTTTGAGGTTCACATGGAGGTACATACATATGTAGGTTCCTGTCATGCCTAGCATTGGTCCCGGCCTGTGTTTGTGGGTGAGTGTGTCCACATTTTTTCTCAGTCTGTGTGTTTTCGTTGCTCAGTATGTCTGCAAGCATATTTGTATGCATGTGTCATGGCCTATCTGTGTTGCTCAGCCTGTGAGGGTTTCTGTGTCTCTATTTCTCTTGGCCTGTGAGATTGTGTGGCCATGTGTTTGTATGTGTATGGACGTATATCTTGTGTGTGTGTGTGTGTGTGTGTGTGTGTGTATGGTACCCATCTCTTCCCATTTGCTCCAGTTCGAACCCAGGGCATCAGCATGGCCACCTCCCAGTCCCATCCAATCCATCATGAAGTCCTGTTCCCCCTGCCTCCCCTAGAAAGCACTGGAACCTGGCCCTTCTCCCACCTCCACTGCCCCTTTCTCTAGATGACTGTAACAACTCTCTCTGTGTCTCTGTTTTTGCCCCCTCCATGTCTTTTCCACATAGCAGCCAGAAGATTTTTCTAAAACTTAAATCTGGTCACACACTCCCAACCCTTCAACACCTCCACCCTTGCTCTCAGGATAAAGAGAGTCTGAGCTCTGAGCCTGTCTGAGCTTTCCTGTGTGCGTCTGGAGCCAACTCCAGTTCTATCCTTGGCTAATGATGATGTCTATGGCAGGGAGGATGATGAGTCTGGGGGTCTCTGGGCCCGGGGGCTATGTCAGTTTCTTTCCTGCTCAGGAAATTCCCATAGGTCCTCACTTGGACTGACACATACTCCTAATCCAGCAAGGACTTCATGTGTGCCTCTGCCCGAGGCTTGCAGCATCTCTGTTGGTCTGTCAGTGTTTCTCCAGCCCGCTGAGACCTGTAAATAATGTGACCCCCTAGGGAACCTAGGTGACAGCACTTCCTTCTCCCAAGTGAAGGTTAGGCTGTCCAAAGCCAACCCAGGGCCCCTTAGTCCTTGGAGTAGGAGTCAGGAATTTAGGTCCTAGGGCAGCCAGGCTGAGGCAGGCGGACTGACAACGAATGGATGATCGGATTGAATGAAGGATGGTGGGACAGGACAGTCTGAAGCTGTACTGCACCCCTCCTCCAGGCATTCCCCACTATAGGGCACCCCTTCCTCCTACCTGACTCACCCCTAAACTTCCTCTTTGGGCCACAGCTTCTAAATCTCTTCTCCATTACCGTCTCAAGAGTGTCAGAGACCTGAAAATCGGCGTTTGAACCATCTCCCACGTTGAAATCACAAGGCAAGAGCTGCCACGGTCACACAGCGAATACGGAGCTAGAGCGGGAACCCTGGTTCGGGACACTAACATTCTGGACTCTACTCCCAAGACGGTACTGGGGCGTCCGAGAGTTTCTATGCTGGAGATGATATTTCCCTCTCACATCACCCGCTTCTCAACAGTGAATTATCCCCGCACCCCCGCCCCGCAGGGCAGCAGTGAGCCAGTCCACGGGCCCCCCCCACTTCTTGTGGCAGGAGGTCAGTCCATTCAGTCCCCAGTTTCCCACAGGATGTCTAAGGTTCCTTCCGGCCTCCTCCCACTCACCTTTGGCTTTGCCTTTTCGCCACCGCCCGCGCCTTTGACTTTTGGACCCCTCTTGAACCTTCTTCGAGCCCGGAGCCCCAGCGGCCACCGGGAACCTCATTTCCCTGGCCAACTCCATCAATTTTCCGCGGTCCGGGCCCCGGGGCCAATTCCAGCCGCCTGGGCCAATTCCAGCCGCCAGTCACCACCCCGACGATCAATCCTCGCTACGTACCACCGTCGGGCCCCCACACCACCCAATCTTGGACTTGCTTCTCTCTGGGTCCCGCCCCCTGAGCAAGGAGAGCCGCCCTCCACAGTCGGGTCCCGCCCCCCACCGCTAGTGCCTACAACCTGGCCCCGCCCCCTCGCATGCATTAAAGGGCCCGCGACCAACAAAAAAGCATCCCTGGAGGCGGCTAAAAGCGTATTCGGTCACAACTAGTGGGGAGTCCCACGGGGCTCACCCCAGCAAGGAAGCCCCGATGTTGTCACGTGTTGGCTGTCATCCTTGTCTTCCCACTCACCTTCCCACGTAGGGATTGTCTAGAACGCACCGGGTCTGCCCGCCGAGAGGTGAGCCGGGTGCCACTTATCCTCCGCCTAGCGGCGGGGAGCGGGCCAGGTCCTCGGGCAATTCAAAGCCGAGGCGGGGCTGCAGTGCAGGAGGCGTGGCTCTGCCAGGGAGCCTTTGGAGGAGGAAGCCCCGCCTTTCCCCACTGCCCTCTGCCTTTTAGTTCTCCTATTGCTCCGTTTCTTGGGATTCTCCTCTCTGCCCTGTCCCTCCCCGCGAGAATGGAAGGGAGGGGGCTGTAGGGTGCTCGGCGCCTGCGCACTAGCTCCAAGCCGTGCACTGGCCCGCAGGGAGAAGAGGCGAACGCGGGAACTGCGCGAACCTGGGAAAAGGCGGGAAACAGAGGAGGCTCGAGGCTCGCGCGTGCGCACACACTCAATTGTCTTTCTGAGGGTCCCGGAGAGGCGGCTTTGTCTGTGGCGGCGCTGTGGTGAAGGCGTACCTTGAGACTGGGTTCGGGAGGCCCAGGGAAACCGCTGTTTAGCACCAGAAGCACCATCCCGTCCCTCCTCCCCGCCCTCCCAAAGCACACGAGCAGCCGTGGCACTGAGAGACACCGATGACCCTCTTCTCCTCAGTCCTGAGAGAGGCGGCCCAGCCCTACCGGGGGACACAGGCCTCTGGGCTGAGACCCCCATTACCAGCCTTCGGACTAACTGTCCTCACAGCGCCCTCAGCTTCCGGATTGCGGCCGCCTTGTTTCCCCGCCTCTGGCTGTTTCACCGAGTCTCCCCACGTTCCCCGGAGAGAACTTGCGGGCCCCCCTTATGCAGGGCAGGGCTTCTGAGCGCAGAGAAGGAGCTCAGGGCCCGAGCCCGCTCCCCGGGGGCACCATGGCCGGCTTCGGAGGAGGGGCGGGGATGCTGCCGCCAGCGGAGTCTTGTGCCCACGACCCGCCCACACCGCTCCCCCAGCTCTCCCTCCCGTCAGCGCCGACCTCGCCTGGGACTTGGGCGGAGCCCCAGCGCCTCTCCCAGGCGCCCCCTTCCTGAGATCACAACCCACGAGGCCATGGGCCCGGCGGGCCTGGGACTCCCTGGGGACGAGTGTCTTCCTGCCCACTGGACAACCCAGAGAGCTCAAGGGTCGCTCCTGCCCGGTTTTCGGCCTGGCCTGCGTGGACACTCGCCGAGAGTAAGGGTCCACGTTCAGCAGGGTGCCGCGGTGGCCCACTTGGTGCCCGCCCCAGAGCGGTGCTCGGAGTTGGGGGCCCTAGGGATGAGTACGGGGCCCTCGCCCAGGGCCTTTTTTAGTTTCTGTTCGATTTCCCCCAGATCCCCGCGGGGAGGCAGCCTGGAGCAGGGGAAGGAGTCAGGGGCTAGCTGAGGATCCTGGCTTGGCCAGCCCCTAACTGCCCAGCCTCCTGCAGGATCCCTCTCTTCTCTAGGGCTCAGCTTCCTCCTCCGTCAAATGGGGCTGTTGATCAGTGTCTGCCGGGACTGTTGCGGGGTCACCTGAGCTCACCTGACATTCTGGCAGGTCTAAGTTCTTCCTGACCAAATGAATGACCATCCCTGGGAGGCCCCCTTCCTCCAAGCTCAACTTACCTGGGTTCCGGTAGTGTCTGGGGTTCTGGCTGCTGGTTTTCTTACTGGGTAATGACGTCCCACCAAATCCTGACATCACTTCATAACCAGGTTTCCCCTTGGAGACCAGCTTCATTCCCTGGGCCACTGTTCCACCCCTCTTGGCTGGCAAATTGGTCTCTAACATGAACCCCAAATCTGATTCTGGGCCTGAATCTGTGACCCATTCAAGAAATGTCTTATGTTCTGAGGCCGGTTGCTGTATGGATGGTTCGTTTGGTTTTGACAGAAGTTGCCACTCAGCCAAAGATCCCTCTTGGGATTTGGCTCCCTGGGCTGGAGCTGCGTGCTGGGCTGTAGGGTCTGACTGTCGCCTTCTCTCTTGGGACACCAGTTCCGTCTGGGCAGGTGATCCATTTTGGGGTCCAGGTCCTACCTGGGCTCCAGCTCCCTCTCTCAATTCCGGCTCCTGTTGAGTTCTAGAATCTTTTCCTGGCCCAGGTCTGTGCTGTGAGGCAGCTTCCTGTTTCCTGAAGGGCACCCTTTGGATGGGAGGTGACTGCTGTGGTGCAGGCTCCTGTGAGGCAAGAAATTCCTGCTGCAGAGCAGATTTTTGCTGTGCTCGAGGTTCCTGCTGGGATTCAGCTTCATGTTGGGCAAGGGGTCTTTGCTGTGCAGTGTGCTTCTGTTGGGTATCGGGTCCCTGCTGAGCCTTAGATGCTGGCTGAGCTGTGGGTGTCTTTTCTGGCCCAGACTCTGACTGGGTGATGGGTGTCTGGTGTGGCTCAGGTTCCCAGTCAGGCCTAGAAACTAACTTAGAACCTGGCTCCATTGTTGTTATTTCCCTGACGGGAGATGTTGATCTCCCAGGCTTCATCCTTCTCGGCCCCCACAGGCCTCCTTTGTCACAGATCCCTCACTGATTGCTTATGATGGCTCCTCCCTTTGGGTTCCACTCCTTCATCCTGGCATCCCTGCTCTGCCTTTTTTAAGGCAGTTGGCAAGTGGCCCCCTACTCCTGTGCCAAGTGATGTGCTCTGTTCCTCCTGCTTTCAGAGGAGGATTGGGAACAGGAGGAGGCTGTGTGCCCAGCACACTCTCCTATCAGAGGGGAGGGGCTTGCCCTGTTGTGTCATAACTAGGACCCCGCCCAACTCACCACTCAGTTAAAATGCTGCTCCTCATAAGGCCAGCATCCCAACTTAGTCCTCTGTTCAACCTGGATGACAGAAGCCAGATTCTGGCTTGGTGTTTCTTTTCTTTTCTCCCCTTCTGATGTTTGAGGAAATGGTCAGAGGGGGAGGCAGGATCTACACATTTTTTTTTTTTTTTTTTTTTGGCTGCTGCGGTTTGCGGGATCTTAGTTCCCCAACCAGGGATTGAATCTGGGGCCACAGCAGTGAGAGTGCTGAGTCCTAACTACTGGACCGCCGGGGAATTCCCAGGATCTACACTGTTTTAATGTTTTCCTCTTTATTCATTCTTTCAAATGGTTGCCATTTTATTTCCTTATATTATCGTTCTGATCATTTTACTCCCATGTTAAAAAAAAGACACCCTCTCATTTTTTTCACTTGAAGCCCTTTTCAGGACCACACTATGTCTCTAGCTTTCAACTCTGCTTCTGCATATATGTATTCTGTAGTAGATTGGAAAGTTACAGAGTCAGATGACCATTGATGATGATGATGATGATGGTGATGATGATGATGATGATGATAATCATAAATACTGGAAGCATTTTACCTGCTAGGAAATTGTGCCAGGTTTTTTTTTAATCTATATTGTCTTTACTAAGACAATGTCTGATTCATTGCTTTAACTCCTTTCTTTGCCCCACCTAGCTCTTAGCTCAGAAGGGTTTGTTGAATGAGTAAAGGAATAACAGGTTGGGCAGTGGAGAAAGATTGAGGGTGGTGTTGGGGAGAGGTGTGTGTAGAATCTGGATTAAGTTTAGAATTTACAGGGTAAAATGGGTCGACTGGATTGAACGTGAATTTCCGGACCCCTTTGAAACAAAATGATTTTGCTCTATTAGATTTAAGTATATTAATTGACTTATGTTTGCTACTTGCCTGGTTGTATTTAAGGTCAGGTGGTGCCAGCTAGGAAACCTGGATTTCCTGGTTTCTTTCAGGTAAGTAAGCTTAAGCCTGGGTAGGTAGAGGGCACAGGAAAAGACCGTCAGGAGAAGGCATTAGAGGGAGCAATAATTTTGGTGATAATGCTTTTTTTTGAGAACACTAGAATGGTTTAGGTAGTAGAGACAGGGATAGGGAGCTTGAGGTGGGAGAAGAGCATCTTAAGGTGCGCTCACTGCCTTGTTGACTGAGAATGTTTCATCGGGAGGGTGGGCTCTCATAGCTCCTGTAAGGGCAGAGCAAAGCTTGCCAGCTGAGAAATTGCTGGCAGGCTCTGGAGGGCTTGGTTGGCTTCTTGTGGTGTCTTTAGTGTCCTAGGTTGAAAACAAAAGGGGGAGCCTACTGTTAATGCATTTTTTAAATTTAATTTTTATGAGAGCTTTTAAAATGTTAAAAGTAAGACTCATCTAGTGGAAAAATTAAAATAAAACTTATTTATTTTATACATAATAGTTTGTTCTCCATATCTTTTTGTAGGTAAACATAATAGTTTACTTTAAAAAAAATGAGCTTATACTATACATATTGTTTTGCTCTGTACCTTTAACAAATCTTTTACTATTGCACAATATTTTATTTATTTATTTATTTTTGGACTGCATTGGGTCTGCATTGCTGCGCGCAGGCTTTCTCTAGTTGTGGCGAGTGGGGGCTACTCTTTTTTAAAAAAAACAATTAATTAATTAATTAAATTTATCTTTTGGCTGCTTTGGGTCTTGTTGCTGTGCGGGCTTGCTCTAGTTGCGGCGAGCGGGGGCTACTCTTCCTTGCGGTGCGTGGGCTTCTCATTGCGGTGGCTTCTCTTGTTGCGGAGCATGGGCTCTAGGCTGTGGGCTTCAGTAGTTGTGGCACGCATGCTCAGTAGTTGTGGCTCACGGGCTCTAGAGCACAGGCTCAGTAGCTGTGGCGCACTGGCTTAGTTGCTCCGAGGCATGTGGGATCCTCCCGGACCAGGGCTTGAACCTGTGTCCCCTGCATTGGTAGGCGGATCCTTAACCACTGTGCCACCAGGGAAGCCCCTATTGCACAATATATATATATTTTAAATTTATTTATTTATTTGGCTGTGCCGAGTCGTAGTTGTGGCATGCGGGATCTTCGTTGCCACGTGCGAGATCTCAGTTTCAGTGTGTGGGATCTAGTTCCCTGACCAGGGATTGAACCCAGGCCCCCTGCATTGGGAGCATGGAGTCTTAGCCACTGGACCACCAGGGAAGTCCCTATCGCACAATATTATACATCTATAGAAGTCCATAAAACTTATGTGTGCAGTTCAATAAATAGTTACAAGGAAGATATTCATGAAACTACTACCCAGGCCTAGAAATAGAATATTGCCAACAACCCTCCTCCTTTTCTGATTACTAACCTCTCTCTCCCCCTCACATTGGTAATCCCGACTTTTATAGTAAACATTTACTTTTTTTCTTTATAGTTTTACCACCTACGTATAAATTCCTAAATAGTTTAATTTTGCCTTTTTTTGAACTTTATGTATATGAAATCAGGCAATAACTATTTTCTTTTGTTTTTTTTCTTTTATTCAACATTATGTTTGTAATATTCATTTATGTTGTTTTTTTATTGTTCATTCTCATAGATATATAATATTTGAATATAGTACTATTTATTTATTCATGGATCAGTTTTCAGTTTGGGGTAGTTATGAACAATGCTGCTATGAAATCCTTGTTCATGTCTCCCACTGTACATAAGCAAGCATTCTTTTTGAGAGTACATCTAAGAGTGGAATTGCTTGGTCACAAAACATAAACTTTAGTAAATAACCACCAGCACTTTTCCAAAGTGATTTAGCAATTTACACTCCCATTAGCAGGAGATGAGAGTTTCTCTGTTCTACTCTCTGCCATTACTTGGTATTGTCAGACATTAAAATTGTTGCCAGTCTGATGATATATAATGATCTCTGTCTGGGTTTAATTCAAATTTTTCCAGTTACTAGAAGGGTTGAGTGCCATTTCACATGTTTATTAGCTACCTGGATTTCCTGTCTCTGAAGTGCCTATGCAAGTCTTTTTCCTATTTGTTGTGTTGCCTGCCATTGATATACAGGAATTCCTTATATAGTCTGAATAGTAATCCTTTGTTGATCATATATGTCGTAGACATTACTCCTACTCTGTAGACTGTCGTTTTATTCTTCCTTTTGGTTTTGTTTTGTTTTGTCTGTGCCACGCAGCTTGTGGGATTTTAGTTCCCTGACCAGGGAGCAAACCCAGGCCCTTGGCAGTGAGAGCGCTGAGTCCTAACCACTGGACCGCCAGGGAATTCCCCATTTTATTCTTTTGATGATCAAAATTCTTTTTTTTAAATTAATTTATTTATTTATTTTTGGCTGTGTTGGGTCTTCGTTTCTGTGCGAGGGCTCTCTCCAGCCGCGGCAAGCGGGGGCCACTCCTCATCGCGGTGCGCGGGCCTCTCACTATCATGGCCTCTCTTGTTGCGGAGCACAGGCTCCAGACGCGCAGGCTCAGCAGCTGCGGCCCACGGGCCCAGCTGCTCCGCGGCATGTGGGATCTTCCCAGACCAGGGCTCGAACCCGCGTCCCCTGCATTAGCAGGCAGACTCTCAACCACTGCGCCACCAGGGAAGCCCAAAATTCTTAATTTCAATGAAGTCAGATTTATTAATCTTTTCCTTTATGACATATTTTTTGTATCTTGTTTAAGAAATCCTTTCCTACCCCAAGGTCATGAATATATTCTCCTACATTCCTTTGTCTTTCATATTTACATCTTGAATTCACTGAATTTTATTTTTGTGATGGGTTTAAAATAGGGCGGGGGGGTCTCTGCACCTTTATTTCACTTAATGTATTGTGGATATCTTTCCAATGGATACATAATGATCTACCTAATTATTTTTGTCAACTGCAGAAGTGCCCAATTTGCTTTTGATGAGTTTTTAAACTGAGGTATAATTGACATGTAACATTATATTAGTTTCACGTGTACAACATAATGATTCGATATTTGTATACATGGTGAAATGATCACAGAGTAAGTCTGTTAATGATGAACATTTAAAATTTCATTTATTTGTCAATACAAATACTGGTATAATTGATATGCTTGTACATATATCTTTGAGTATGCATGCTAATATTCTATACTAGAGATTGTGAAGTGAGATCACTGGTTAAAAGGTACACACATTTAAGTTTTTTTTTTTTTTTGGCCACGCCTCTCGGCTTGCAGGATGTTATTTCCCTGACCAGGCATTGAACCGGGGTCCTGGCAGTGAAAGCGCCGAGTCCTAACCACTGGACCGCCAGGGAACTCCCTGTTTTTGATAGGTATACTACCAAATTGTATTTTACCTCCATCAACAGTGATAAAGATCTTGATTTATCTTATTCTTTTTTAAAAATTTATATTTTATATTGGACTATAGTTGATTAACAATGTTGTGTTAATTTCAAGTGTACAGCAGAGTGATTCAGTTATATATATACATGTATCTATTCTTTTTCAAATTCTTTTTCCATTTGGGTTATTACAGTGTATTGAGCAGAGCTCCCTGTGCTATACAGTATGTCCTTGTTGGTTATCTATTTTAAATATAGCAGTGTGTACATGTCAATCCCAAACTCCCAGTCTATCCCTCCCCCACCCCCCTTCCCTCCCGTAACCATAAGTTCATTCACTAAGTCTGTGAGTCTGTTTCTGTTTCTGTAAATAAGTTCATTTGTATCATTTTTTAAAAAGATTCCACATATAAGTGATATCATGATATTTGTCTTTCCCTGTCTGATTTACTTCACTTAGTGTGATAATCTCCAGGTCCATCCATGTTGCTGCATGGCATTATTTCATTCTTTTTAATGGTTGAGTAATATTCCATTGTATATTTGTACCATATCTTCTTTTTTAAAAAAATTTATTTATTTAATTTATTTATTTCTGGCTACATTGGGTCTTTGTTGCTGAGCACGGGCTTTCTCTAGTTGCGGCGAGCGGGGGCTACTCTTCACTGCGGTGCGTGGGCTTCTCATTTCGGTGGCTTCTCTTGTTGTGGAACACGGGCTCTCGGCGCATGGGTTTCAGTAGTTTGGCACGTGGGCTCAGTAGTTGTGGCACGCAGGCTCTAGAGTGCAGGCTCAGTAGTTGTGGCACAGGGGCTTAGTTGCTCCGTGACATGTGGGATCTTCCGGGACCAGGGATAAAACCCATGTCCCCTGCATTGGCAGGCAGATTCTTAACCACTGTGCCACCAGGGAAGTCCCCACCATATCTTCTTTGTCCTCATCTGTTGATGGACATTTAGGCTGCTTCCATGTCTTGGCTATTGTAAACAGTGCTGCAATGAACACTGAGGTGCATATATCCTTTCAAACCATGTTTTTCTCCGTGTATATGCCCAGGAGTGGGATTGCTGGATTGTATGGTAGCTCTATTTTTTTTTTAAATGTTTTCTTTTCCTATTCTTACTAAATATTTTTTTTTTAAACTTTTGGGTTTTATTTATTTATTTATTTATTTATTTATTTATTTATTTATTTATTTATTTATTTATGGCTGTGTTGGGTCTTCGTTTCTGTGTGAGGGCTTTCTCTAGTTGCGGCAAGTGGGGGCCACTTTTCATCGCGGTGCGCGGTCCTCTCATTATCGCGGCCTCTCTTGTTGCGGAGCACAGGCTCCAGAAGCGCAGGCTCAGTAATTGTGGCTCACTGGCCCAGTTGCTCCGCGGCATGTGGGATCTTCCCAGACCAGGGCTCGAACCCGTGTCCCCTGCATTGGCAGGCAGATTCTCAACCACTGTGCCACCAGGGAAGCCCGGTAGCTCTATTTTTAGGATTTTAAGGAACCTCCATACTGTTCTCCATAGTGGCTGTACCAATTTACATTCCCACCAACAGTGTAGGAGGGTTCCCATTTCTCCACACCCTCTCCAGCATTTATTGTTTGTAGACTTTTGGATGATGGCCATTCTGACTGGTGTGAGGTGATACCTCATTGTAGTTTTGATTTGTACTTCTCTAATAATTAGTGATGTTGAGAATCTTTTCATGTGGTTTTTGGCTATCTGTATGTCTTCTTTGGAGAAATGTCTATTAAGATCTTCCACCCATTTTTTTGAGTGGGTTGTTTGGTTTTCTGATATTGAGCCATATGAGCTGTTTGTATATTTTGGAGATTAATCCCTTGTCGGTCGCTTCGATCGCAAATATTTTCTCCCATTCTGTGGGTTGTCTTTTCATTTTGTTTCTGGTTTCCTTTGCTGTGCAAAAGCTTTTGAGTTTAATTAGGTCCCATTTGTTTATTTCTGTTTTTATTTCCATTACTCTAGGAAACAGATTGAAAAAGATGTTGCTGCAATTTATGTCAAAGGGTTCTCTACCTATATTTTCCTCTAAGAGTTTTATAGTATCTGGTCTTAGCTTTAGGTCTTTAATCCATTTTGAGTTTATTTTTGTGTATGGTGTTAAAGAATGTTCTAATTTCATTTTTTTATGTGTAGCTGTCCAGTTTTCTCAGCACCATTTATTGAAGAGACTGTCTTTTGTATACCCTTGCCTCCTTTGTCGTAGATTAATTGACCAAAGGTGCATGGGTTTATTTCTGGGCTTTCTATCCTGTTCCATTGATTCATATTTTTGTTTTTGTTCCAGTACCATACTGTTTTGATGACGGTAGCTTTGTAGTATAGTGTGAAGTCAGGGAACCTGATTCCTCCAACTCTGCTTTTCTTTCTCAAGATTGTTTTGGCTATTTGGGATCTTCTTTGTTTCCATACAAATTGTACGATTTTTTTTGTTCTAGTTCTGTGAAAAATGCCATTGGTAATCATTGAATCTGTAGACTGCCTTGGGTAGTATAGTCATTTTGACAATATTGATTCTTCCAATCCAAGAACATGATATATCTTTCCATCTGTTTGTGTTATCTTCGATTTCTTTCATCAGCATCCTGTGTTTTCGGAGTACAGGTCTTTTGCCTCCTTAGGTAGGTTTATTCCTAGGTATTTTATGCATTGTGATGCGATGGTAAATGGGATTGTTTCTTTAATTTCTCTTCTGATCTCTTGTTGTTAGCGTATAGAAATGCGACAGATTTCTGTGTGTTTATTTTGCATCCTGCAACTTTACCGAATTCATGGATGAGCTCTAGTAGTTTTCTGGTAGCATCTTTAGGATTTTCTACGTGTAGTATCACGTCATCTGCAAACAATGACAGTTTTACTTCCTCTTTTCCGATTCGTATTCCCTTTATTTCTTTTTCTCCTCTTATGACCACGGCTAGGACATCCAAAACTATGTTGAATAAAAGAGGCGAGAGTGTCTGGTTCCTGGTCTTAGAGGAAATGCTTTCAGCTTTTCACCATTGAGTATGATGTTAGCTGTAGGCTTGTAATATATGGCCTTTATTATGTTGAGGTATGTTCCCTCTGTGCCCACTTTCTGGAGAGTTTTTATTGTAAATTGGTGTTGAATTTTGTCAAAAGCTTTTTCTGAATCTATTGAGATAAACATATGGCTTTTATTCTCTAATTTGTTGGTGTGGTGTATCACACTGATTGATTTGCAGATATTGAAAAATCCTTGCATCCCTGGGTTAAATCCTACTTGATCATGGTGTATGGTCCTTTTAATGTATTGTTGGATTTGGATTGCTAGTATTTTGTTGAGGATTTTTGCATGTTTGTTTATCAGTGATATTGGCCTGTAATTTTCTTTTTTGGTAGTATCTTTGTCTGGTTTTGCTGTCAGGGTGATAGTGGCCTCATGGAATGAGTTTGGGACTGTTCCTTCCTCTGTGATTTTTTGGAATAGTTTCAGAAGGATAGGTGTTAACTCTTCTCTAAATGTTTGATAGATTTTGTTTGTTGGGAGTTTTTAAATCACAGATTCAATTTCAGTACTTGTGGTTTGTCTTGTTCATATTTTCTATTTATTGCTGGTTCAGTCTTGGGAGATTGTACCTTTCTAAGAATTTATCCATTTCTTCTAGGTTGTCCATTTTATTTGCATACAGCTGCTTGTAGTAGTCTCTTATGATCCTTTGTATTTCTTTTTTTTTTTTGAATTCCTTTATTTTTATTATTTATTTATTTATTTATTTTTGGCTGTGTTGGGTCTTTGTTTCTGTGCAAGGGCTTTCTCTAGTTGCGGCAAGCGGGGGCCATTCTTCATCGCGGTGTGCGGACCTCTCACTATCGCGGCCTCTTGTTGCGGAGCACAAGCTCCAGACGTGCAGGCTCAGTAGTTGTGGCTCACGGGCCTAGTTGCTCCGTGGCATGTGGGATCTTCCCAGACCAGGGCTCGAACCCGTGTCCCCTGCATTGGCAGGCAGATTCTCAACCACTGCGCCACCAGGGAAGCCCTGATCCTTTGTATTTCTGTGGTGTCTGTTGTAACTTCTCCCTTTTCATTTCTATTTTATTGATTTGAGCCCTCTCCCTCCTTTTTAATAAATTTATTTATTTATTTATTTATTTTTGGCTGCACTCGGTCTCCGTTGCTGCGAGCTGGCTCTCTCTAGTTGCAGTGAGTGGGGGCTACTCTTCGTTGCGGTGCGTGGGCTTCTCGTTGCGGTGGCTTCTCTTGTTGCAGAGCACAGGCTCTAGGCATGCAGGCTTCAGTAGTTGTGGCACGTGGGCTCAGCAGTTGTGGCTCATGATCTCTAGAGCGCAGGCTCAGCAGTTGTGGCGCACGGGCTTAGTTGCTCCACGGCATGTGGGACCTTCCCAGACCAGGGCTCGAACCTGTGTCCCCTGCACTGGCAGGCAGATTCCCAACCACTGCGCCACCAGGGAAGCACCCCCCTCCTTTTTCTTGATGAGTCTGGCTAAAGGTTTATCAATTTTGTTTATCTTTTCAAATAACCAGCTTTTAGTTTCATTGATCTTTTCTATTGTTTTCTTCCTCTCTATTTCACTCTTTCTGCTTTGATCTTTATGATTTCCTTTTTTCTACTAACTTTGGATTTCGTTTGTTCTTCTTTCTGTAGTTGCTTTAGGTGTAAGGTTAGGTTGTTTATTTGAGATTCTTCTTGTTAGGTTGTTTATTTGAGATTCTGCTTGAGGTGAGATTTTATTGCTATAAACTTCCCTCTTAGAACTGCTTTTGCTTTGTCCCATATGTTTTGGATGGTCGTGCTTTCATTTTCATTTGTCTCTAGGTATTTTTTGATTTCCTCTTTGATTTCTTCAGTGATCCATTGGTTGTTTAGTAACATATTGTTTAGCCTCCACGTGTTTGTGTTTTTTACAGTTTTTTTCTTGTAGTTGATTTCTAATCTCATAGTGTTGTGGTTGGAAAAGATGCTTGATATGATTTCAGTTTTCTTAAATTTACTGAGGCTCTCTTTGTGGCCCAGCATGTGATCAATCATGGGCAATGTTCCATGTGCACTTGAAAAGAATGTGTATTCTGCTGCTTTTGGATGGAATGCTCTATAAATATCAATTAAGTTGGTCTGGTCTAATGTGTCATTTAAGGCCTGTGTTTCCTTATTGAGTTTCTGTCTGGATGATCTGTCCACTGATGAAAGTGGAGTGTTGAAGTCCCCCCAGTATTATTGTGTTAGTGTTGATTTCTCCTTTTGTGGCTGTTAGCATTTGCCTTATATACTGAGGTGCTCCTATGTGTGGTGCATATACATTTTCTTTTTTTAATGGTGCATATACATTTACAATTGTTATATCTCCTTCTTGGATTGATCCCTTGTTCACTATGTAATACCCTTCTTTGTCTCTTGTAACAGTGTTTATTTTAATTAATTAATTAATTAATTAATTTTTGGCTGTGTTGGGTCTTCGTTTCTGTGAGAGGGCTTTCTCTAGTTACAGTGAGCGGGGGCCACTCTTCATCACGGTGCGCAGGCCTCTCACTGTCGCGGCCTCTCTTGTTGCGGAGCACAGGCTCCAGACACGCAGGCTCAGTAGTTGTGCCTCACAGGCCCAGCCGCTCCGCGGCATGTGGGATCCCCCCAGACCAGGGCCCGAACCCGTGTCCCCTGCATTGGCAGGCAGATTCTCAACCACTGCGCCACCAGGGAAGCCCCAACAGTGTTTATTTTAAATTCTATTTCTTCTGATATGAGTATTGCTACTCCAGCTTTCTCTTGATTTCCATTTGCATGGAATACATTTTTCCATCCCCTCACTTTCAGTCTGTATGTGTCCCTAGATCTGAAGTCAGTCTCTTGTAGACAGCATATATATGGGTCTTGGGTTTTGTTTTGTTTTTGGCTGTGCTGTGTGGCATGTGGGATCTTAGTTCCCTGACCAGGGATCAAACCTGTGCCCCCTGCTGTGGAAGCGCAGAGCCTTAACCACTGGACTGCCAGGGAAGTCCCAATACAGGTCTTGTTTTTGTATCCATTCAGTCAGTCTGTGTCTTTTGGTTGGAGCATTTAATCCATTTATGTTTAAGGTAATTATCAATATGTTTGTTCTTATTTCCATTTTGTTAATTGTTTTGGATTTGGTTTTGGGGATGTTTTTTCTTCCCTTCCTCTCTTGTTCTCTCCTCTTGTGATTGATGAGTAACTTTAGTGTTGTGTTTGGATTCCTTTTTCTTTTTTGTGTGTGTATCTGTTGTAGATTTTTGGTTTGCAGTTACCATGAGGTTTTGATATATTGATAGCAGTCTATATATAAGCAAGATTGTTTTAAGATGGTGGTCTTTTAATTTCAAATCCATTTCAAATATCCTGCATTTGTACCCTCCTCCTCTCATGATTACTGGTTTTGATATCATATTTATGTGAGGATGATTTCCTACCTTTATAGTATGTTTGCCTTTACTAGTGAGCTTTTCCATTTGTAATTTTCTTGTTCCTAGTTGTGGCTTTTTCTTTTCTGCCTAGAGAAGTACTCACAGCATCTGCTGCAAAGCTGGTCTGGTGGTGTTGAATTCTCTTAGATTTTGCTTGTCTCTAAAGCTTTTGATTTCTCCAATTTTGTTGAATCTGAATGAGAGCCTTGCTGGGTAGAGTATTCTTGGTTGTAGGTTCTTCTCTTTCATCACTTTAAATATATCATGCCACTCCCTTCTGGCCTGCAGAGTTTCTGCTGAGAAAATGGCTGATAACTTTATGGGAGTTCTCTTGCATGTTATTTGTTGCTTTTCCCTTGTTGCTTTTACTATTTTTTCTTTATCTTTAATTTTTGTCGGTTTGATTACTATGTGTCTCGGCGTGTTCCTCCTTAGGTTTATCCTGCCTGGGACTCTGTGCTTCCTGGACTTGGGTAACTGTTTCCTTTCCCATTTGGGGGAATTTTTCAGCTATTATCTCTTCAAGTATTTTCTCAGGTCCGTTCTCTTTCTCCTCTCCTTCTGGGACCCCTATAATGCGAATGTTGGTGCGTTTAATGTTGTCCCGGAGGTCTCTTAGACTGTCCTCATTTCTTTTTCTTTTTCATTCTGTTCTGTGGCAGTGATTTCCACCATTCTGTCTTCCAGCTCACTTATCCGTTCTTCTGCCTCAGTTCTTCTGCTATTGATTCCTTCTAGTGTATTTTTCATCTGTTTGTTTGTTCTTTAATTCTTCTAGCTGTTTGTTAAGCATTTCTTGTATATACTCAATCTGTGCCTGCATTCTTTTTCTGAGATCTTGGATCATCTTTACTATTATCACTCTGAATTCCTTTTCAGGTGGGTTGCCTCTCTCCACTTCACATAGTTGTTCTTCTGGGGTTTTATCTTGTTCCTTCATCTGGGATATATTCCTCTGCTGTCTCATTTTGTCTAACTTCCTGTGATTGCAGTTTCTGTCCCACAGGCTTCAGGGTTGTAGTTCTTCTTGCTTCTGCTGTCTGTCCCCTGGCGGATGATGCTGTCTAAGAGGGTTGTGCAGGCTTCCTGGTGAGGAGGACTGGTGCCTGCCTACTGGTGGGTGGAGCTGCGTCTTGTCCCTCTTGGGCAGGGCTGTGTCAGGGGGTGTGTTTATTGGGTAGCACTTTATTCAGGAAGACTCTAAGCAGCCTGTCTGCTGATGGGTGGGGCTGTGTTCCTACCCTGTTGGTTGTTAGGCCTGAGGCGTCCCAGCACTGGAGCGTACAGGCTATTGGCTGGGGGCAGGTCTTGGTGGGAAAATGGTGGCCTTCAAGAGGGCTCACGCCAATGAGTACTCACCAGAACTGCCTCCGCCAGTGTTCTTGTCCCCACAGTGAGCCACAGCCACCTTCTGCCTCTGCACAAGATCCTCTAATACTAGCAGTTAAGTCTGGCCCAGTGTCTTATGAGGTCACCGCTTTTTCCCCTGTGTCCTGGTGTGCACGAGACCCTGTGTTTACCCTCCAAGAGTTGAGTTTCTGTTTCTCCCAGTCCTTTGGAATTCCTGCAGTCAATCCCCACTGGCCCTCAAAGCCAGATTCTCTGGGGGCTCCTCTTCATGTTGCCAGATCCTCAGGCTGAGGAGCCTGACGTGGGGCTCAGAACTTTCATTCCTGTGGTAGAACTTCTGTGGTATAATTTTCCAGTTTGTGAGTTGCCCACCCGAAGTGTATGGGATTTGATTTTGTCGCGATTGTACCCCTCCTACCATGTTATTGTGGCTTCTTCTTTGTCTTTGGATGTAGGATATCTTTTTTGGTAGCTTCCAGCATTTTTTTGTCGGTGGTTGTTCAGCAGTTAGTTGTGATTTTGGTGTTTCTGTAAGAAGGGGTGAGCTCATGTCCTTCTACTCTGCCATCTTGTCTCCTCCTCTTGATTTATCTTATTCTTGATAATATCATAATATCAATCAGTTTAAGATTTGCCAATATACTTTTTATATGACATTTAATAACAGACTAGGGAGCAATCAAATTCTGTTTGACACCATCACTGGTGTCATCTCCAAAGATCAATGGCCAGGTCCCCAACAGCCCCATCTCCCTCCACTTTGATAAGCAATGGCATTCTATCATTAAAGAATTTGGTTATACCTCTCTAGTTGTAAGAGAACTGTATTCTGCTTTTCTTGTCTTCCTCTTTCCCCACAAGTTGACATTGAGTAGAAATGGCTGAGGAGTGTGCTTATCCTGATCTTCATTTCATCTCTCTTATCTCTTCGCAACCCCTGCTTCAACCCTAGTTGATTCCACAGAGTGACTCTCGTTTAAGGAATGTCATTCTTTTGCAACTTACTGGTTTTCTTCACTCTGCCCTTGAAATGATCACAGGGACGTGGCTTCTTTGGCAGCCCGGGCACTGTCATGAGTTTTCTTTCAGGGGCTCTCAGGAATCAATCTGAAGTAAGGGGGTTGCTGCTTAGGAGGGTCAACAAGTTTGAGGGCTAGGACTTTACTTGCCGTCTTCCTTGCCTCTTGATTCGTTTTCATACTGCAGTGGGTGTGGGAAAGTGTCAACCAAGAACAGTGGAGGTATCCAGTTATATGAGCACCAGGGTCTCTAAGTTGTTTGCCTGACCTGTATGGGCAAAGAATTTGGTGGCAGGTTTGGAGGAGGCATCAGGGTATCATTAGGGAGACTGAAAAATAAGGAATGAGACCTAGGTGTCTGCCTTTTAGTGGCTGCTTTACCTCAAGCAAGCCTTGCCTCTCTGATTTCAGTCTTGCCTGTGAGTAAAATAAGGTTGAGAATGGCATCCAGGAAGGTCTTGGAAGGCAGCCATGGGTTGTTGGGGAAAAAAAGGGTAAGGGAGAGGGGGCAGCCAGAGATTCAGCCAGCTCCCCCTTGGACCTTGGAGGAGTCCAGCTCTTGCCTAAGACTCAGAAAGAAAATAAGTGTTGGTGCTGCATGTGATGGTCTTGTGGAGAGGGGAGAGGGTGAGGTCAGCTCAGATAACATCTGCTCTGGTCCCAGAGGGACTCCAGGGAGCAAGTTGGGATCTGATGGTGCACCCCTGTTGTTGATACTGGATTACTGACCTTTGCACTCACATTCTTGGGCGCCTTCTCAGAGCCACCTCCCAGAAGCCTGGCGTTGGTCCCTGTGGCCTCTGGTGACCCATGTCGGAAGGAAACAGATCATTTCCAGTCACCGGAAAGCAAAGGCGCCAAGAGAATTGGTCCCCTGTCATTGTGCTACCGAGGTCAGTGCAGCTCCATTGCTCTTCCTTTTTTACTCAGGGATCTAGGGAACTTCAAGAGAGGAGTATTTTATACGTATTTTATTTATTTATTTATTTAGGCCACGCTGCGTGGCTTGTAGGATCTTTGTTCCTTGACCAGGGGTTGAACCCAGGCCCTTGGCAGTGAAAGTGCAGAGTCCTAACCACTGGAATGCCAGGGAATTCCCTGTTATATTTTTTAAATTGTATAGTTCATTTATAATGTTGTGTTAATTTCTGGTGTACAGCAAAGTTATTCAGTTTTATACAAACACACACACACACACATATTCTTTTTCATATTCTTTTCCATTATGATGTATTACAGTATATTGAATATAGGTCCCTGTGCTATACTGTAGGACCTTTTTGTTAGTCTATTTTTTTTTTTTAATTTTATTTATTTATTTATTTATGGCTGTGTTGGGTCTTCGTTTCTGTGCGAGGGCTTTCTCTAGTTGCGGCGAGTGGGGGCCACTCTTCATCGCGGTGCGCGGGCCTCTCACTATCGCGGCCTCTCTTGTTGCGGAGCACAGGCTCCAGACGCGCAGGCTCAGTAGTTGTGGCTCACGGGCCTAGTCGCTCCGCGGCATGTGGGATCTTCCCAGACCAGGGCTCGAACCCGTGTCCCCTGCATTGGCAGGCAGACTCTCAACCACTGCGCCACCAGGGAAGCCCTGTTTGTCTATTTTATTTTATTTTTTTTTAAGTTTATTTGGCTGCATCGGGTGTTAGTTGTGGCACGCGGGATCTTAGTTGCGGCATGTGGGATCTTTCATCGTGGCACACAGGCTTTTCTAGTTGCGGCGTGCAGGCTCAGTAGTTGTGGTGTGTGGGCTTAGTTGCCCAGCGGCATGTGGGATCTTAGTTCCCAACCCACGTCCCTGCACTGGAAGGTGGATTCTTAACCACTGGACCACCAGGGAAGTCCCCTATCTATTTTATATATAATGGTTTGTATCTGCTAATCCCAAACTCCTAGTTTATCCTTCCCCCACCCCCTTTCCCCTTTGGTAGCCATAAGTTTGTTTTCAATGTCTGTGAGCCTGTTTCTGTTTCGTAAATAAATTCACTCGCGTCATATTTTAGGTTCCACATATAAGTGATATCATATGGTATTTGTCTTTCTCTTTCTGACTTACTTCACTTAGTATGATAATCTCTGGGTCCATCCGTGTTGCTGCAAATGGCATTTCATTCTTTTTTATGGCTGAGTAATATTCCATTGTGTATATGTACCACCTCTTCTTTATCTATTCATCTGTCAATGGACATTTAGGTTGCTTCCATGTCTTGGCTATTGGAAATAGTGCTGCTATGAACATTGGGGTGCATGTATCTTTTCAAATTATAGTTTTGTCTGGATGTATGCCCAGGAGTGGGATTGCTAGATCATATGGCAATTCTATTTTTAGTTTTTTGAGGAACCTCCATACTGTTTTCCATAGTGGCTGCACCAATTTACATTCCCACCACCAGGGTGGGAGGGTTCCCTTTTCTCCACACCCAAGAGAGGAGTATTTTAAATGGATAAGGAATTGAAGTTTAAAGTCTGGCTTAGAGAAAAGCTTACCTGGAAGTAGGTCGAGAAAGAATGGCTTCTGGATGGAAAAGAGCACAAAAGGTAGGGGTTAATCAAGACCTTACATCCTCCCCCCATTAAAATCCTCAAGACTTAAGGAATGAGAGCAAGGAGTAGATTATTCCATTAACCAGTCAGGAACTTCACCTGACCTCCATGTTTGGTTGTATTTGAACCCATAATCCCAGTTCAACTATAAGAGGATGGTATTTACCTTTGTTCCTCTGGAACAAATCCATTCTGTTTTGGCCTCCATTCAGGTCTGTCTTATCACCTGATGCTATCTTATTTGCATTTTGTGATACCTAAAATATTTTTATGACAATCAAGTATGATGTTTTATAGAGATTCTGGGACTAGAAATGGGCCCAGATGATGCTTCCTCTGTATAGGAGTTGCTCATATTTCCTGCCAGACTTAATTATGCCTTCACATGTTTCCCCATCACATTTGAATGCAGCTGTATCATTGCACAATTACACTCATAGCTTGTTGTTTGAAATGTGTTGTGGACTGAACTGTGTCCCCCTAAAACTCATTGAAGCCCTAACCCTTAATAACTCAGAATGACTGTATTTGAGGATAGGGACTTTAAAGAGATGATTAAGTTAAAATGAGGCCCTGATGGTTGGGCTCTAATCCAATCTGACTGGAGTCCTTATAAGGAGAAGAGATTTGGGCACACAAAGAGACACCAGGCATGTACATGCACAGAGGAATGACCAGGTGAGGAAACAGTAAGGAGATAGCCATCTGTAAGCCAAGGAGAGAGGCCTCAGAAGAAACCAAAGTTGCTGACACTTTATCTTGAACTTTCTAGCCTTCAGAATTGTGATAAAATAAGTTGTTGTTGTTTAAGCCTCCTAGCCTGTGGTATTTTGTTATGGCGGTCCTAGCAAACTGAAAATCTTTCTCCCTCACTAGAGTCTGAACCAATGGCTCAGTAGTCATTCAGCTACAGGGCTCCTGACACATGGTAGACACGTGGTAAATGTTTTTTTGATAAGCGGATGGACAGGTTGTCCAGAGAGGGCCCTTAGAGCAGCATCTGGTTCAATCCAGCCCTATTTCCCAGACCCTTTCTGCCCTTTCTGTCACACAGATGGAGGGTGTTGCATCATTTCCTTACTTGCTGGCTTCCAAATGTTCTCATGTGCTGTTTTGAGTGGTGTTAATTTCAACAAGCATGGCCCCTGCTGTCTAAACTTTTCTAATATTTTACTCTCGCCTGACCTCTCCTTCTGGTTCTGGAGAAAAGCCACAGAATACTGGAGCCAGAAGGTATCTCGGAGATGAGGTATCTTGGAAGACCTTCACTGATGAGTTTTTCTTCTTCATTTTAAAAAAAATTGATCTTCATTGCAGTATAATTGCTTCACAATACTGTGTTAGTTTCTGTTGTGCAACAAAATGAATCAGCCATATGCATACATATATCCCCATGTCCCCTCCCTCTTGAGCCTCCCTCCCACTCTCCCTATCTCACCCCTCTAAGTTGTCACAAATCACTGAGCTGATCTCCCTGTGCTATGCTGCTGCTTCCCACCAGCAATTTTACATTCGGTAGTGTGTATATGTCGATGCTACTCTCACTTCACCCCAGCTTCCCCCTCCCCACCCCATGTCCTAAGTCCATTCTCTATGTCTACATCTTTATTCCTGCCCTGCCACTAGGTTCATGAGTACCATTTTTTTTTTCAGATTCCGTATATATTCATTTTTAATGGGACATAACTATATTAGAGAAAATTTGTTAAGTCCAAAATAAACTTTACTCTTACCAACTGTTGGAATTTTAGTGTGAATACGATTTTTTAAATATAGTGATAACCACAGTATGTGAACGAATTTCTTTTTGTTCACTTTATAAGCTTGTTCCCATGTTGTCTTACAACATTTATAACAGACATTTTGAATGACTACATAACACTCCCAAGTATGCATACTTCAGATTACTTTTTTTAAAAAAAATTTTATTTATTTATTTGGCTGCGCCAGGTTTTAGTTGCGGTACGTGGGATCTTCATTGCGGTGTGCAGGCTCTTAGTTGCAACATGCAAGATCTAGTTCCCTGACCAGGGATTAAACCCGGGCCCCCTGCATTGGAAGCTTAGAGTCTTAACTGCTGGACCACCAGGGGAGTCCCCAGATTACTTAATTGTTCTCTCATTGTTGAATATTTAGATTGTTTTATTTTTGGATATTGATAAATTTCTTTGTAACTGTTTTCTAAATGTTGGATTTCTGTCTCGGGGAAGATTTCCCAAGTGGAATTACTGGGTCAAAAGTTAAGAACAGTTTTATGTTTCTTGATATCTTTACCAAGTTACTTTTAAAAGAGTTGTACTAACTAACTAAATCACTTTCCTTTTTATTTTCAGGTGAGGAAACTGAGACCCAGAGAGAGCAAATGAAATGCCCAAGTTCACAAAGGTAATGGTGACTCATCTGGAGCTAAAATCCAGGTCCAAGACTCCTACTCTGCTGTTCTTTCTGCAGCCCTACATGACCTAATGTCATGGTGTAACTGAAAATGAAGCCGTTACTATAGTATTATGTCCCCCAAACGTCAGGCGTTTTTGGACCACCTTAATGATTTTTGCTATAGCTTATACCACCTCTACTATTATTTATTTCATACTTTTTTCTTTAAATAAATTTAATTTACATAACATCTTCATTCTATGCAATATTTTTTGTGAGATTATCCGTTTGATATATGCTTAGATTTTTTTCTAACATGCGTTAAAATAAGCATGTAACTATTAAAGTAAAAACTAATTTATGTTCTACCTAAAATCAGTTTTGGAATATATTGACACAATGTAATAAGCATGGACTTTATATCCAGGCAGACCTGGAGTCAGCTGCTTCCTCTGTCAGTTAACTCTGTAGTCTGGGAGAAGTCACTTAGCTTCTATGATCTTTGGTTCTCTGGTTTGTAAAGAGTGGATATTAGTATCCACCTTGCAGTGTTGTTAGGAATAAAGGAGCTACTGGGGGCCTGGTGCCCAAGTAGGTGTTCAGTACATGATGGTAATTATTGTGGTTATTATTGCAGACTTCTAGTTATTTCCCAAAGGGTGTGTCTATGCTAGAATGTTTGTCTTATTGCTTTCTGCTGATTTGCATGTGTAAAGAAGTAACTTCCACTTGTTAGTTTTTGCAGTAGATCTATTATTTTTTGACTTTCCAGTTCTATTACATATTAGCTTTGTGACTTTGGACAAGTTGCTTAACTTTTCTGTGCCTCATTTACCTAATTTATAGAATGGGGCTAAAAAAAGTACATTGGTGTGTGTATGCATACATCTGTCCACCAGAGGGCCTTGATGCAATAGCCCTTGTAGCAATGGGCAATACCTTGTGCCCAAGGTTTGTGTATATCATTCTCCCCTGAAAGGAGCCGTGGCTCTGAGGAGAAATGGCTGACTCCAAGGACAGGGAAGGAAAGTAGAAGATGAGCTTGGAACATCTAGTGGTGTCAGAAAGTCAGAAACTGCTAAAAATAACCCCCTATATGTCAAAATGATGCAGAAGCCAACTTGAAGAAGTTCTTAGTGGCCGGTTTTGGGACAATATGAATGACTTTATAAATAAGGATAGTAATGGATTATAATCCACAAATATCCCTGAGAATTTACTTATATAAATAAATAATTGAATACCTGAATAAATGAGAGAGAAGGAAGAGCTCTTTCTTTTTTTTTCCCCCTTGGCTGCACCACACAGCTTGCGGGATCCTAGTTCCCCAACCAGGGATTGAACCCTCGCCCTTGGCAGTGAAAGCATGGAGTTCTAACCACTGGACCACCAGGGAATTCCCCGGAAGAGCTCTTTCTTATAGTAGAATCCTAATTAATACATTTAGAAGGAATGTTGGAAATAGAAAATCACCATTTGGCTAAGACTATAGTAATACCTGTTGTAGGCGAGAATCATCAATGGATTTTAAAAATTAATGGGCAAAAGTATGACGAGAAGAAACAGGCTATTTGCATAGTTTCGAAGTATCTCTCCACAAGATACTTATTAACTACAATGAGAATATAGTACCTTTATGGACACCGCCTTAACTAGTGTTCAAACTTAACATCACCCATAAATGAGTATTGTTACCATGGGCCTCTGATGTGCTGAGAAGGCAAACGTCACTTCTGTGGTGTTCTTGCCAAAAATGCATAATCTGAAATTAGTCATGAGGAAACATCAGATAAGCCCAAGTTGAGGGATATTCTATAAAATAACTGACAATACTCTTCAAAAGTGTCAAGATCATGAAAGACAAGGAAGGCTGACAAAGTACCCTAGATTGGAGGAGACCAGGAGAGATGATATATTTCTTCAGTGTAGGATCCTGGATTGGATTCTGGATCAGAAAAAGAATACTAGTGGGATGAATTGGGAGATTGGGATTGACATATATATATACTAATATGTATAAAATAGATAACTAATAACCTGCTGTATAAAAAAATAAAATAAAATTCAAAAAAAAGAACACTAATGGGATGATTAGCAAAATCTAAAAATTTGTACATTAGTTAATAGTACTGTATCATTGCTAATTTTCTGGGTTTGATAATGATATTATGGTTATGTATGATGTTATTTGAAAAAAACTGCATGAAGGATATATTGGAACTCTGATTATTTTTACCATATTTTTGAAGTCTGAAGAATGAAAAGTTAAAAAAAAAGACATTAGGGACTTCCCAGGTGGCACAGTGGCTAAGAATCCACCTGCCAATGCAGGGGACATGGGTTTAATCCCTGGTCCGGGAAGATCCCACATGCCGCGGAGCAACTAAGCCCATGTGCCACAACTACGGAGCCTGCGTGCCACAACTACTGAAACGCACGCGCCCTAGAGCCTGTGATCCGCAACAAGAGAAGCCACCGCAATGAGAAGCCTGTGCACCGCAACGAAGAGTAGCCCCCACTCTCCGCACCTAGAGAAAGCCCGTGCACAGCAAGAAAGACCCAACACAGCCAAAAATAAATAAATAAATTTATTAAAAAAAAAAATCGTATCAAAAACAAGCAAACAAAACAAAAACCCTAGGGATAAACTTAACCAAGGAGGTGAGGTGAAAGATCTACATGCTGAAAACTATAAAACATTGATAAAGGACATTGAAGATGATTCAAAGAAACGGAAAAATATCCCATGCTGTTCGACTGGAAGAACTAATATTGTTAAAATGGCCATACTACCCAAAGAAATCTATAGATTTAATGTGATCCCTATCAAAATACCCATGACATTTTTCACAGAACTAGAACAAATAATCCTAAAATTTATATGGAACCACAGAAGACCCTGAATTGCCAAAGCTGTCCTGAGGAAGAAGAACAAAGCTGGAGGCATAACCCTCCCAGACTTCAGACAATACTACAAAGCTACGGTAATCAAAACAGTGTGGCATTGGCACAGAAACAGACACATAGATCAATGGAACAGAATACAGAGCCCAGAAATAAACCCACACACCTACGGTCAATTAATCTACAACAAAGGAAGCAAGAATATACAATTGAGAACAGACAGTCTCTTCAACAAGTGGTGTTGGGAAGACTGGACAGTTACATGTAAATCAGTGAAATTAGACCACTCCCTCACACGATATACAAAAATAAACTCAAAGTGGTTTAAAGACCTAATATAAGACATGCTGCCATAGAACTCCTAGAAGAGAACATAGGCAAAACATTCTCTTACATAAATTGTAGCAATATTTTCTTAGATCAGTCTCCTAAGGCAAAAGAAATAAAAGCAAAAATAAACAAATGGGACCTAATCAAACTTAAAAGTTTTTGCAGAGCAAAGGAAACCATAAACAAACAAAAAGTCAATCTGTGGAATGGGAGAAAATATTTGCAAACAATGTGACTGCCAAGGGGTTAATATCCAAAATATACAGACAGCTCATACAACTCAATATCCAAAAAACAAACATTCCAATCAAAAAATGAGCAGAAGACCTAAATGGACATTGCTCCAAAGAAGACATGCAGATGGCCAACAGGGACATGAAAACATGCACAACATCTCTAATTATTAGAGAAGTGCAAACCAAAACCACAATGAGGTAGCACCTCACACCAGTTAGATTGGCCACCATCAGAAAGTCTACAAGTAATAAATTCTGGAGAGGGTGTGGAGAAAAGGGAACCCTCCTACACTGTTGGTTGGAATGTAAATTGGTGCAGCCACTATGAAAACAGTATGGAGGTTCCTTAAAAAACTAAAAATAGAGTGACCACATGATCCAGCAATCCCACTCCTGGGCATATATCCGGAGAAGATGAAAACTCTAATGAAAAATTACATGCACCCTAATGTTCATAGCAGCACTATTTACAATAGCCAAGACATGGAAGCAACCCAAGTGCCCATCAAAAGACAGCTGGCTTAAGAAGATGCGAAATATATAGATATAGATATAGCTATATACACACACAATGGAATATTACTCGGCCATAAAAAGAATGAACTACTGCCATTTGCAGCAGCAACATGGTTGGATCTAGAGAATATCATACTATGTGAAATAAGTCAGAAAAAGAAAAATATTATATGATATCATTTATATGTGGGAACTAAAAAATAATACAAATGAATCGATATACAAAATAGAAACAGACTCACACACATAGAAAACTTATGGTTACCAAAGGGTAAGGGTGGGGAAAAGATATATTAGAAGTATGGGATTAACAGATCCACACTGCTATGTATAAAACAGATAAGCAACAGGATTTACTGGGAACTATATTCAATATGTTGTAATAACCTATGATGAAAAATAACCTGAAAAAAAAACCCTAAACTGAATCACTTTGCTATACACCTGAAACTATCACAATATTGTAAATCAACTATACTTCAATTTGAAAAAAAAAAAAAAAAGAATTGAGCCCGGCCAGCACCAATCCCCTCTGCTTTGTAATTGCGCCACCTGGAAGCTCAGTGAGCTTTCCTCAACTCGTTGCCTTTTTGCCTTAGTAGCTACTTTACTCACCTGATTGACTGAACCCTTACTAAGTTCACGTTATCAATCGTTGACTTGTTACAACAGTTGTACATGCTAAGTGGTATTTTATTCATTTTAAGATGATAAACCTGAGGCTGAAGAATGTTAAGTATCTTGTCCAGGGTTGCAAAGTAAGCGACAGAGCCAGGATTTGAATCGCTTGAATTCAAGTCTGAGTGTCAAGGTCCAGGTGAGTCTAAACGTGTCGCCATGTTTGAGAATTATTGGTAGAGAGCACTGGCTCCACTGGGCACTGGTTCCCCCTCCAGGGGACATTTGGCAATGTCTGGAGATATTTTTGGCTGTACTAACTGGGCGGGGGAGGGTGGTAGGGGAGAGGCTGCTCTTGGCTTCTAGCAGGTGGAGGCCACGCGGATGTTGTCAAACAGGTTACAAAGCACAGAGCAGCTCCCCCTCCTTACAACAAGGAGTTATCCAGCCCTAATGTCAGTGGGGCTGCTATGAAACGCGGGTGTCGAGTCTCCTAAGGGCAACATTTTGAACTCAGAAACCTGAGGATTTATTCTTTCACTTGGCAAATATTTACTGAGCACCGCGCGGGATAGCGTGAGGGACGTGGAAACAATACACCAGATTGTGCCAGAGGGGAGGTTACAGTGTAGAAGGGCAGGGGTGGAGGTGGGAGAGGCACACCAACACTTCAACTTAAGGTAGAACATGAAAAGGGTAGAGAGTCGAGTTAGGCTTAAGCTTGTTCACAGGAGGGAGGGCTCACATATGGTCCTGGGACGAATCAAGGGAGGCTGTGGGAGGAGGTGGCTTGGGGTGGGTTTTGTGAGCAAAGTTGAGCTGGTGGGAAAGCACAAGACCAGCTCGGGAGCAGCCCGAGGTCTAGTTGAGCGGAGCACAGAGCACTTAGTGCGAGGAGGGCTGGACTGGAAAGGCAGCTGTGGCTGGAGCTTGGAATCCAGGCTCAGGACTCTAGCCTTGGTGTCTGTCATAGGGGTGGAAAAGCCTTCCCTTCCAGAATGGTGGTCTAGGCCCCAGGGCTCGGGGGCCCAGCAGCTTCCAGAGAGCTCTCTCTATAAGGGAGGGAACGTTGGAAACTGCGGTGGAGTAGGGAGAACTCCTGATTTTAGGACAGAGTTGATGCTCAGTATAAACAAAGCTATTTCACCTCGAAGTAGCCCTTGGGGAGATGTTCTCCTCGAGTGGAGACATAGGTCAGGATGAGGTCTCTTCTGCACAGCTGTTCTGCTAAGGGCGAGGCCACTTCAGCTGTAGTGAAAAGTGGAGCCCATTCGGAGCCCCTAACCCAGGGTCTGCTTCCCAAAGGTGAGTTGTTCAAACAGGGCTTGGTGTGGCTACAGTTTCAAACATGGGTACTACCTGGTGGTGTGATTTTTCTAGTTTATCACCATACCGTGAAATAGCATTAAAAATAGTTGGGGCACGTCTGGTGCACTGTAAAGAATACAATCGAGGATGACTTATTGTCTGTGGTTGTACAGTTGCCTTCAACACCCTCCCACCACTGCCTCCAAGCCTGGCCCTGGGGACATTCATTACTCTCTAGAACAGGGATTGGGGGGAGGTGAGGCAGCAAATCTCTCTTGGGCCATTATTTTTTTCTCCCCCGCCAGCTACAGTTGCAGACACTTCCATGCACACTGGCCTCTTTAACTTTCACAACACTCTTTGGATTTATGTACAGTTCTTTCCTTTTTGTAAATGAAGAAACGGGCACTGAGACAGGCTAACTTGCCCCTAATCCCTGTAACCTAAAGCGGCTACATTTTACTGCCTGTGTGGTCATGTTCTTTTCTGTTTTGCCATGTTTCTCCCCGCTCTTTATCTTTCATAGAAAAAAAATTTTTTTTTACCTGGATTTGAGCTGCTGTGGACCGTGGACACCAGCATTAGTGGCAGCAACAGAAGGAGGGAAGAGATTAGAACTTTCATTTCAAATGTTGGTGCTGCTGTGCGTTGCTTGAAGAGTGTGTGGAAGGTTCCCAGTGAGAGGGTCCCGAGTTCTTGGAGTGGCTCAGGCCGTGTGTGGTACGTGGCTTGGGGGTCTGCGCTTTACTCCCAGGCCAGTGTTCCCATTAGAGGGTGAGAACGGCCAAGTGACGTTGGTCTCGTTAGGTTACTGGGCCATGTGATTTATGGGAATATGGAAGGTAAAACTGGCCAAAGAGAAGGAGTGAAGCATATTCTTAGGAACATGAGAGGGTGACTGATAACTTGGCAGCAGTTCTCAGCCCCTCCCCTCCTCCCTCCCGCCTCCCTACCCCCCAGTGTGCTATGATTTCTTCCCCAAGTCTTTTTCCTTGTTTGAATTTCCTTATACATGTGAGTGACATTTTCTAGCTTAGTATCTGTCAGGAAAGAGAGTGCTAAGGGCTGGCAAAGAGAGAATCACACGGCGTGTTTCCCCTCCGTCCTCCCCACTCCCGTCCTTGGATCAGCAATAGCAGTGTTGTTGTTTGGGAAGTTGCCGTGTCCCCACTGTTTACAATTTCCTCCAATTCTGTAGCCACATAAGGAGGGAAACAGAGAGGATCAAGGAGGAGAGGCTCTTCTCTCTTGCCCTGAACCCTGGCCTGGGGCACTGGGTCAAAGCAGGCCTCTTTGTTGTTGGTCAGGCAGGTGGCTCTGGCCTCGTGGCTCCCGCCTAAAGGAGAGGGAACTGGGTTGGTGGAAGACCCTCAAGGCTTCAGGTCCAAGAGGGTTTGAGAAACAGGAGCCACAGTGGGGAAGGTGTTTGCCCAGGCTGCTGGGGCTCTTGTTTCAGACCTTGTTTGGAAACAGCCCAAAGTGAAAGAAGGAGGTGATACTGAGGCTGGGACCTGGGACCCTTTGCTGCAGTGCTGCAATGTTTGAGCCTGGACACACCTCTCCTGGAGCAACAAAATACAAAGAAACTGTGTGGGACTAAAAATAACTGCATGCACTGGCAGTTGGGGCAAATTGTTGACAAAAGATAGAGACCAAAAAACCCAACTGCCACTTTTGAAGAGCCCAGAGCAAAAGCAGGGGTTCGGGAGCAAAAGCAGGGTACTGTGAATGCCCCCTGCACACAGTACCACCTAAGGAATGGGGAAACCACCTAAGCTACCCCTGCAGCCCGACCCCTGGACACACCCCTACCCTCACCCCATATAAGGAACAAGCTCACCCCCACTCAGGGAACAAATGAGCAAGGGAACCTGTTGTTTGTTCTTGTTTCCCCCGGCTGCAGCAGGGGCCCCAATAACCCCTTGCCTGAATTTCTTGTCTGGCCTCTGATCAATTTCCATTGATTAAGGAGGCCAAGAACCCTGGTGGGTAACAACATTACTTGGAGCAAACGTCAAGGGTACAGAACATCAGCACTTACTAAACCTTACTAGTGCACGACTTGATGGGAAAGTAAAGCACCCCCTCAGGCTCCATGTGTGTGAAAAAAAATTTTTTTTTTTTTCTGGTAAGGGACTGCACTTTCACATGCTTTCTAACATAGCAGGCCTAGTTAAAGGGTTACAAAAATATCATTCAACTCAACAAACATTTACAGAGTACCCACAAAGTGCCAGGCCCTACATAAGTTCAGGAACGTAAAAATGAACAATTAACAGCCCCTGTCTCAAAAATCCCCACCCAATTAGCTGCATGCTCCTCCTCGGCCCTGCCCTCCTCTCTGCCATCCACCAACACAAATCCTACCCCACCCTCCAGACCCAGCCCGAGTTCCACCAAACCCAGAGTCCGCTGAGCTACTCACCGTCCATGGTGAACTGCTGCCACTTCTGAAACTTGGTAGCACTGTATCTCTTGGTTTTATGAAGTGTGTGTCATCTCCCTGGCTAAACTTGAGCTTCCTGAGGACAGAGACCATTGTTAGAATTTTCCAGGGAGGAGCCACATCAGTGGTTTACATCAGACCAAGCGCAGACCGAGCCTCCAACTCGAGGACAATCTCCACTGCCTAGCACAGTGCCTGCCGCCTGCAGACGCTTTATAAAGTTTGTAGTAGCAAAGTCTACAGTCAACTCTCCAACATGTCCATAGGCAGAAATAATCTGAAATTGAGAGGGTAAGAATGAGCAAACAAAAACTACGCCTGGCCTCTTCCCTCCTCTTGGCTGGAACAAAAGTCACACCACCTTTACTCACTCCTGCCTGGAGGAGCCAGGGAGGACTTCCTTGTTAACCTTCCCCTCAGCCCCATAAATATCACCCAGCACTTAAGCCCAGCCTCCCGCCGTCTTTGAGCCCATTTCCTAAAGTCTCTGGAACGAGTCATGTTTAGGAAGTGCTGATGTTTGGGGCAAGAAGAGCCAACCCTCCCAGCTCCTTAACTGGTGAGAAAGGTAAGATGAAGTGCATTTACAGATTTTGGCCACAGGGTGGCAGCACTGCCTAAGTGCTGGTATTTCCCAAGACTCCCCAGACGTGGGCGAGTCGGAGATGAAGTCAGGATCAGGAAAAGGGCACAAGGGAAGTGACTAAGTAAACTTTTTTTTTTTTTCTGCGAAGTGAGAGAGTTGAGGTGAGTCTCAAACCATTGCATTTTAGAACTGGAAGACACTTTAGAGAAGTGTCTCAAACTTTAATGTGCTTATAGACAGATCACCAGAGAATCTTGTTCAAATACAGATTTGATTCTTCTGGTGGAGCCTGAGATTCTGCATTTCTCATAAGCTTTCGGATGATGCCGTTGCTGCTGGTTATTGGACCACACTCTGAATAGCAAAGCCTTAGAGGTCATGTAGATTAATTCTCCTTTCCCCCAATTTATGGATGAAGAGAGGCAGAAGTCCAGAGAGAGAAGGTGCCTTGCCTGACGTAGCCATGACTTCAGCACTTAGCTTTCTACATCTCAGCCCAAGCTTCTCACTCTTAGTCCACTTCCTGCCCCACTATATCGTGTGGCCCCCTTTCCTGTTGTGGTGGCACCTCTGTAGCTTGGGAATCAGAACTCTCACTTTTACCACCATTTGGTTTAATCTTTGCTCGAGGCATCACTTTGGTTACTCCCTTATTTGAAACCTTCAGTGGCTCTTCTTTTACCACAAAATAAAGTTCAAATGTCTCAGTCTCATTTTCATGGCTGTACCACATGTGGTCCCACTGTTGCAAGCTTACTTAAATCCATTGTTCCTTAACCCTGTGTTTCCTCTGTAGCTTTCCCTGCTCCTTCCTGTTCCCTAAACATACTGTGTTCAGTCCTCTCTCAGTGGTAGTGGTACCGGCATGGGCTTGGAGTTAGATATTCCTACTTCCTAATTCCAGATCCATCGATGACCTTGGCAAGTTACTTCACCTTTCTGAGGACCAGCATCCTCCTCTGAAATAACCCCTAAGTGGAGTAAATAAAATAACATATGCAAACCCACTCTCATTTCTGAAATCCTTTTCAAAACTTGCATCTACAGTGGTGCCTGACACTTGGTTCTCTGTGTTTGTGTTTCTCTTTGTCTGTTTCCATGAGAGTTAACCAGTCAAAGATCTAACCTGAATCCTGCCTCTTTCGTGAAACCTTCCCCAGCCATTCCTCACCTAGTTGAGCCCACGCTTCTATAAGTTATTTCATCTGTCTATTAGCATTTTATTATTTGCCAGCCCTTTCAGTGAGACCCCATAGCGAGGCTTCAGGGATAACTGGCTATGTAAGAATTGAGGGATAATGAATGAACTCTTGTTTTAGTATTCGCTGAGTTTTAGAGTACTCCCTGCCTTTCCTTTTGTCACTTATTGCCTAGCAGCACCAGATCCTGGTAGTCTGTGAATTCTTTAGGGCTAGTTCTTGTCAGGCTCCTTCCAGCCTCGGCATTTTGGGTAAGTTGGTGTTTCCCTTTGTATGTTATTGAATGGCCCCTCCAAGGAAGGGGTTGATGAAATCTCTTTTGGGAAACCCCTAGAAAATAACGATAAGGAAGTAGAGCACAGTATCATTGCTTCAACAGCCTGGTGACAGGAGATGTGTACGCTTTCCTATTTCATGAAATTTTTAACGAAGTCCTTACTCTCTTATTTCAGAAGAGATTAAGGACAAAAGACCAGGTGGGGAGGGCAAGGTCGTTTAAGGGAGGTCACGTACCTCTGACCTAGATTCTGTGAATTATTCATTCAGCTGTACCCGAAAGTGTTCATCTTTGCATGTGTGGTCATATATTTATATCACGTGATCCATAATTCCCTCCCTCAGTGGCACTTAGGAGCTCACATCAGGCTCATGACAGTACAATTATATGGTATGTGCTTTCACTGCAGCAAAGGTTTCTCTGAGGTCTGGAGAGAAAATAGACCAGGAGGGCTGGACACTTTACCTAAGCATCCTGCCTTCTCTTTTACGGGACAGCAGTCTACTCACCCATCACTTTCTCAATCAGGCGATTTTTGGCCTTTACTTCCCCCTACCATGGGTTCATGCCAAAGTCCAGTTATGATTATCTGTGCCTGGAACCAGCTGTTGTTTTAAAAAGAGAGGCCCAAGGAATGGCTTCCTTGCTGATTTCCAGAATTCTAATCTTCTTGTCTCAGCTGGTGGTTTCCAACCCTGGATGCTAATTAGAATCACCTGCAGGACACCTAAACCTAGCAACCCCTGTGCCTTATCCGCAGAGAGGCTTTTTTGATTGGTCTGTGGTGTGGCCCAGGCCCTGGTAGTTTTAAAAAGCTTCCAAGCAAAATAATAGTCATTTCAGAGTGGAGGGAGCAGGAAGGGAAGGGTATTATAGGAAGAAGGAAAAGAATTTGAATAAATGCAGACATGGGAATGTAAAATGTGGGTTCAGATCTTACTACATAGACCAAGGGAGCAGACAGGGTCATACTCTGGGGATTTTTGAATGGCAGCTTCAAAATTTGAACTTCATCTTAACAGATGATAGGAGTCACTAAAAAGTTTTGAGCCACATTAGCCAAGTGTTCAAAGTTAACATCACCAGTAATGAGATAATATCATGGGCCTGATATGGGCTGAGAAGGCATAGCACTGCTTCTGTGGTATTCTTGCCAAAATTGCATAACCTAAGTCTAATCATGAAGAAATATTAGATGATCTCAAACTGAGGGTCATTCTACAAAATAACTGGCTAATACTCTTAAATATGTGAAGGTCAGGAAGGTATAAGGAATTCTGAGGAACTTGCCCAGCTTAAAGGGGATTTAGGAGACAAAACAACTAAATGCAATGTGGTATCCTAGATTGGATCCTAGTTCAGAGAAAGGGCATTAGTGGGAAAGATGATGAAATTTGAATAAAATCTGTAGATTTGTTAATTGATTATGTCAATAATAATTTATTGATTTTGATAATCTCTGTGGTTTTACCTACAGCATTAATATTTGGGGAAGTTGAGTGAAGGATATATGGCAACTCGGACTATTTTTGAAACATTTTTGAATGTCTAAAATTATGTTAAAATGAAAAGTTAAGAAAAGAAAAGCAAAATAAGAAGCTTCCAGGTAATTAATGAGTTTCCAGAGTTGAGAACCACTTTCCTAAGTCATCTTGCCTAATACTGTCAGAGTAATCTTGCTGAAAATGCTTTTTGTCATGTTTATGACTTTCTCAAAACTTTTTAGTGACTCCTGTCATCTGTTAAGACGAAGTTCAAATTTTGAAGCTGCCATTCAAAAATCCCCAAAGCATGACCCTGTCTGCTCCCTTGGTCTATGTAGTAAGATCTGAACCCACATTTTACATTCCCATGTCTGCATTTATTCAAATTCTTTTCCTTCTTCCTATAATACCCTTCTCTTCCTGCTCAGCCTCCTGAATTATTTTTCATCCTAAGGCCTATTTCAGATCCTGTCCCTTCACTAAAGTCTTTTATGAGTATTTCTGTTAGAAGCAGTCATCTTTCCTCTCCTTGAATTCTGGTAGGTAGGATGGTGTGGCGTGAAAACATGAGCTTTAGATTCATAAATATGTGAGTCTGAATCCTGGATCCACTTCTACCAGTTCTTGGATAAGGGACAAGTTAACTGATCTTCTTGGAGTTTTGGTTTCTCATTGCCAAATAGGAATAATACTAGTACCTACTTTAAAGGGTCGTTGTGAGCCTTAGATGAGGTATAAACATAAAGGTCCCAGCACACAGGAGGCGCCTTCCTCCTCTTGTTCGTAGCTCAGTTGTCCTCACAGAGGTGGTGTGTGGTGAAAGGCTCTTGTCAAAATTTCCTCCAGAGCCTGTAAAAGATATTTGTGTCTGGTCAGCACTAAGATGACAGACACACTTGAACTGAATTGAGTGCGTGAGTCTTCAAGCAATTCAACTGAGATTTTTTTTCCCCTGGAAGCCAACTCAGAAATAAGTGACCTATGGATAGAGGGATGTAACCCAATGGGGTGGGGGCAGGTAGAGAGTGGGTTAGAAACATTGAGAGAAAGCTCTGATGCCTCCCACACCCACCTTTGCTCTCAGCAGGACAGCACTGAGGAAGTAGACTCCTTAGTAAGACTCCCTGAGCCATGAGTCCTGCATAGCAGCCCTTCACTAATCCATTCCTTGCCCAAGTGATGCGTACACAGGTGTCACGTCCCCTGTGAGTTGAATACTTTCACCTTTTCTGCTCCCTCTACCCACACAGCTCAGTGTTGGGTGCTGTGGTTTGGCCCCAGGTCCCAGGCCCCTACTACGGGTCTAAGAAGTCAGGGCCAGGACGTGGGGCTGAGGAGGAAGTCAGAGGCCAGCAGGCACTGAAAGAGGCAGGTGGGGCTGCCATTGTTCAAAGGCCACAAACTGGGTGTGTTTTATGACTGTTTTTGCATTTGGAGTCTCCTCTCCTTCGTGATCATTCCAGGGACTCTCCGTCCTCTTTTTCCTTCTCATTACACATGGTTTTCTTAGTGCACCCCTTATATGGCCAGAGAATGTCTGTGCAAATGTTGCAGGAAGGGGGACCCCTTCCACGGCCTGAGAGTGGGCTCTTGTCTAACACTCAGAAATGAATTGTCTGAGGACACACACGTGCTGTTAAAGCAAGAGACTTTACTGGGAAGGGGCACCTGGGCGGAGAGCGTCAGGGTAAGGGAACCCAGGAGAACTGCTCTGTCATGTGGCTCACAGTCTTGGGTTTTATGGTAATGGGGTTAGTTTCCAGGTTGTCTGTGGCCAGTCATCTTGCTTGGCCCATAGTCTGACTCAGGGTCATTCCTGGTGGCTCACGCATCTATCTCTCAGCCAAGATGGATTCCAGCGAGAAGGACTCTGGGAGGTTGGTCATCTCCTCCCTCTTTTGGCCCCTCCCGAATTCTCACCATTAGTTTTCAGAGGCAGCACCATGTTCCTTATCAGGACCTCCTGTTGTGAGACAACTCAGGCAAGCAGGCCTGGGGCGGGGGTCTCGGTCAATGGTTTCGGTCAACAGTTTCCTAACGCAAATAGTTGACAATTCAGTAAAAATGACTTTTCATGGGGACGAGGAAGCTGAGCCTGTTTCTTTCCCAAGGAGATTGAAATTCATAAAAGCTAGCTCTTATGAAGGGATGTGTAATTGTGAGTGTAATGTTAGGGAACAGATGTGTAAGTCAAGGGCAAGACAGAAAACAAAATGCTGTGTTTGTTGAATCCTGAAAACAGAGGGGGCAAAATCATTCTGAAAGGTGGATTTCATTCAGGAGACCTCAGAAATCTTAGAGTGTCCTTTGCCCAGATTAAATGATTAATATTTAATTGAGTGAGAGATGAAGTTAAATTATGGAGTTGTGCGATGCTGGGTAAATATTAACTTCTCTATCTCAGTTTTTTTAATCTGTAAAAGCAGAGATTTTTAGTGAAGACTGTACCTACATATAAAGTCCTTAGGATAGTACCTGGCACGTGGTGAGTGTGAGTGAGTGTGAGCTATAATAATTATGGGAACAGGCAAAGATGCCACCCTGGTTACCTGGGCGGGGAGGCATCTTCTAGCCAGGGTCCTGGCAGGCCAGCTGGAAAAGAAATGGCAGAGGGAGGTTTACCTTCCAGGAATGGAAGGATTAGGTAGCTCATAAACAACGTTCTGGAAAATGTCTTAGAGCAAAATGTCAGGAATACCCGGAGGGTGTATGGCTTGGGTCACCGTTATTGTCCCTGGGAGTCTGGGAATGTGTCCTAGAGTTAAATGGTTTCACTGAAAGCCAAGCCTAGAAACAGGCTTCAGGGGATGTCTTGCAAAATGCACTCATTTGCTTAAGGAGTTCCCTGTTGTGGCCAGGCATTACTTTTGTCTGTGTACTATCCTTATTCATAAGGTGTAGGGGAAAGACTGAAAAAGGATAAAATAAAGAAATGTATGTATAAATTAACAGGGCAGAATTAGGACTGGCAGGTGTAAGTTACGAGGACGTATATAAAAGCTTCATGTGAACGTAAAAGGACTTTTTAAAAAACAGATCTCTCCGTATAAATATAGTGCGCTATCTTGAGTGATATCAGATTCCATCCAAAGAAGCACTGAAGCAGAACCACAGGAAACGGATGTGTGACCATTTTAGCTAAATGGTTAGACTGCGTCACTGAAGTGAAAGGAGATGAAGGAGAAAATGGACGAGGGTGAGAGAAAATGGGATGGAAAAAGGCACGGGTTGAAAGGAATGTTTACTGAGGGCTCATCACGTACCAGGCTCAGTGTTTAATGCCTTAGATATCTCACCTACTCTTTTACTGTCATTTCCTAATGCAGTAAGAGTTACCCTTGTGTTACAGGTGAGGAAGAAGAGGCTAAGGGAGGTGAAGTGACTGGTCCAGGGTCATCCAGCCAGTTAGTGACAGAGCTAGTGTGTTTCACCTCGAAGCTTGTGCTCCTGCCTCAGCATCGGAAGAAAAGTTATTTCTTTCATCAGCGTCTTATAGTTTTTGGAGTACAGGTCTTTTGTCTCTTTAGGTATGTTTATTCCTAGGTATTTTATTCTTTTTGATGCAATGGTAAATGGGATTGTTTCTTGAATTTTTTTCTGATCTTTCATTGTTAGTGTATAGAGATGCAAAAGATTTTCTTGTGTTAATTTTGTAAACTGCAACTTTACCAAATTCAGTGATGAGCTCTAGTAGTTTTCTGGTAGCATTTTTAGGATTTTCTATGTATAGTAGTATCATGTCATCTGCAAACAGTGACAGTTTAACTTCTTCTTTTCCAATTTGGATTCCTTTTATTTCTTTCTTTTCTCTGATTGCCATAGTAAGGACTTCCAAAACTTTGTGGAATTAAAGTGGCGAGAGGGCATCCTTGTCTTGTTCCTGATCTTAGAGGAGATGTTTTTAGCTTTTCACCGTTTTGTATGATGTTAGCTGTAGGTTTGTCCTATACGGCCTTTATTATGTTTAGGTATGTTCCCTCTATGCCCACTTTCTGGAGAGTTTTTATCATAAATGGGTGCTCAATTTTGTCAAAAGCTTTTTTTGCATCTATGGAGATGATCATATGGTTTTTATTCTTCAATTTGTTGATGTGGTGTATCACATTGATTGATTTGTGGATATTGAAAAATCCTTGTATCCCTGGGATAAATCCCACTTGATCATGGTGTATGATCCTTTTCATGTATTGTTGGATTTGGATTACTAGTATTTTGTTGAGGATTTTTGCATTTATGTTTATCAGTGATATTGGCCTGTAATTTTCTTTTTTTGTGGTATCTTTGTCTGGTTTTGGTATCAGTGTGATGGTGGCCTTGTAGAATGAGTTTGGGAGTTTTCCTTCCTCTGCCATGTTTTAGAACAGTTTCAGAAGGATAGGTGTTAGATCTTCCCTAAATGTTTGACAGAATTCACCTGTGAAGCCATCTGGTCCTGGACTTTTGTTTGTTGGGAGATTTTTAATCACAGTTTCAATTTCAGTACTTGTTATTGGTCTATTTGTATTTTCTATTTCTTCCTGGTTCAGTCTTGGGAATTTGTACCTTTCTAAGAATTTGTCCATTTCTTCCAGGTTGTCCATTTTATTGGCATACAGTTGCTTGTAGTAGTCTGTTATGATCCTTTGCATTTCTGTGGTGTCAGTTGTAACTTCTCCTTTTTCAAATTGAAGATGATACAAACAGATGGAAATATATACCATGTTCTTGGATTGGAAGAATCAATATTGTGAAAATGACTATACTACCCAAGGCAATCTACAGATTCAATGCAACCCCTATCAAATTACCAATGGCATTTTTCACAGAACTAGAACAAAAAATCTTAAAATTTGTATGGAGACACAAAAGACCCTGAAGAGCCAAAGCAATCTTGAGGAAGAAAAATGGAGCTGGAGGAATCAGGTTCCCTGACTTCAGACTATACTACAAACCTATAGTCATCAAAAGAGTATGGCACTGGGACTTCCCTGGCGGTCCAGTGTTTAGGACTTCACCTTCCAATGCAGGGGGTGCGGGTTTGATCCCTGGTCCTGGAAGTAGGATCTCACATGACCTTGTGGCCAAAAAACCAAGTCATAGAACAGAAGCAATATTGTAGCAAATGCAATAAAAGACTTTAAAAATGGTTCACATCAAAAAAAAATCTTAAAAAATAAAAACAGTATGGTACTGCACAAAAATAGAAATATAGATCAATGGAACAGGATAGAAAGCCCAGAAATAAACCACACACCTACGATGAATTAATCTGTGACAAAGAAGGCAACATTATATAATGGAGGAAAGACAGTCTCTTCAATAAATGGTGCTGGGAAAACTGGACAGCTACATGTAAAAAAATGAAATTAGGACATTCTTTAACACCATACACAAAAATAAACTCAAAATGGATTAACGACCTAAAAGTGAGACTGGTCACTATAAAACTCCTAGAGGAAAACATAGGCAGAACACTCTGACATAAATAGCAGCAATATCTTTTTTGATCTGTCTCCCAGAATAATGGAAATAAAAATAAAAATAAACAAATGGGACCTAATTAAACTCAAAAGCTTTTTGCACAACAAAGGAAACCATAAACAAAATGAAAAGACAACCCACAGAATGGGAGAAAATATTTGCAAATGATGTCTCTGACAAGGGATTAATCTCCAAAATTTACAAACAGCTCATGCAGCTTAATATCATCAAAACAAACAACCCAATCAGGAAATGGGCAGAAGACCTAAACAGACATTTCTCCAAAGAAGATATACAGATGGCCAAGAGGCACATGAAAAGATGTTCAACATCGCTAATTATTAGAGAAATGCAAATCAAAACTACAACGAGATATCACCTCGCACCAGTCAGAATGGCTATCATCAAAAAATTCACAAACAATGCTGGAGAGGGTGTGGAGAGAAGGGAACCCTCCTATACTGTTGGTGGGAATGTAAATTGGTGCAGCCACTATGGAGAACAGTATGGAGGTTCCTTAAGGAACTAAAAATAGAGCTACCATATGATCCTGCAATCCCACTCCTGGGCATATACCCGGAGAAAAACATGGTCCAAAAGGATACATGCACCCCAATGTCCATTGCCGCGCCATTTACAATAGCCAAGACATGGAAGCAACCTAAATGTCCATCGACAGAAGAAGGGATAAAGAAGATGTGGTACATTTATACAATGGAATATTACTCAGCCATTAAAAAGAATGAAATAATGCCATTTGCAGCAACATGGATGGAGCTAGAGATTGTCATATTGAGTGAAGTAAGTCAGACAGAGAAAGGAATATCATATGATACCACTTATATGAAGAATCTAAAAAAAATGATATAAATGAACTTATTTACAAAACAGACACAGACTCACAGGCTTAGAGAACGATCTTATGGTTACCAGGGGGGAAGGGTGGGGGTGGTATAGTTACGGAGTTTGGATTGTCATATATACACTGCTATATTTAAAATGGATAACCAGGGATTTCCCTGGTGGTGCAGTGATTAAGACTCCGAGCTCCCAATGCAGGGGGACCGGGTTTGATCCCTGGTCAGGGAACTAGATCTTGCATGCCACAACTAAGAGTTTGCATACTACAACTAAGGAGCCTGCGAGCTGCAACTAAGGAGCCTGCCTGCAGCAGCTAAGACACAGTGCAACCAAATAAATAAATTAAAAGAAGAAAAAATAATAAAATAGATAACCAACAAGTACCAACTGTATGGCACAGGGAACTCTGCTCAGTATTATGTAACAACCTAATTGGGAAAAGAATTTGAAAAAGAATAGGTACACGTATATGTATAACTGAAAAAAAAATTTTTTTTAAATTAAATTTTTAAAAAAGAAGAAAAGTGAAAGAGGAGGAAGGCAAAGCAAGTTTTGGGTGTGGGTAAAGTTTAGGCAGATAATGGTCCTCCCCAAATGTCCGCATCCTAATCCCTGGAACCTGGGAATGTTACTTTATTTGGGAGAAGGGACTTTGCAGATGTGATGAAGTTCAGGATCCTGAGATGGGGAGAGTATCCTGCATTATCCAGGTGGGCCCGATGTCATCACAGGAATCCTCATAAGTGACAGAGGGAGGCAGGAGAGTCAGGGTCAGAATGATGCAGCGTGAGAAAAACTCCACCAGCCATCACTGGCTTTGCAGATGAAGGGGGCTGAGCACCAAGGAATGTGGGTGGCTTCTAGAAACTGAATCAGGTAAGGGAGTGGATTCATTCCTTGGCTCTCCAGAAGGAATGCCATCCTGCCAACACCTTGATTTTAGTCCAGTGACACCCATTTTGGACTTCTAACCTCCAGAACTGTAGGAACAGGGGAAAGAGTATATCGTCATTGCATTCCAGGAGGTTACAGTATGCCACCCAGAAAAGGAGACTGGAAGAAATATGCCAAATTGTTAAACAATGATTAAGTCTAGATTATGGGTAGAAAATGGAATATAGGTGGTGCTTTATCTTTTCATACTGTATCTTAATTTTCAAAAATAAAAAATTAAATATCATTACTTTGTGATGTTATAAATAGGGGTACATTCAATGAACTGTGGGAGCATGGAGAGGGAACCACTACTCATCTGCCTGTGGAGCCCCTTCCTGCTCTCTGAGAGAGCATGACATTTGAGTTTGCTGAGGCCAAAGGCAGGAGAAGGAAGGATGTTACACATAGAGGAACAGCTTCCGCCAGGGCAGGAAGGGAGGAATGATAGACTTTGTCTGGGGCTGAGCACGAGACTTTGTTCTTCAGTCTAAATGTTCAATCACTTCAAAGGATCAGACCCAAAGGAATGAATCTCTAGGCATCAAGGAATATGGTCAGAGATGGCTTAGGGGGCGAAACAAGACATTCTGGCAATCTGAAATCATATCAAGTAGCTTCAGACTTGGCGGCTGCGGAGGATGTGCTCATGAAATAGTTGTTGTTTAAGGCTCAGGCTTTTCTGCGTTTCCCTCCTCCTGTTTCTTGCACTACTGAGGTGGGCAGGTGGGCAGTTTCCAAATGAGTCCCCTGTATTTTGCAGGAGGGTACGTTTCCTTTGTTGAGGGATAGAGTTGGTTTTTTGTTTTTTGTTTTCTTTTACTTGTAATTAGGGAGATGATGGAGTAGCTTTCTTCTCTGTTAACAGTGTCATAATGGAGCCATCACATCTCATCCTGAGCCCTCTGCCTTTCAGGGAACCACTCCTTTTCCTGGCCCTCCTAGACCCTAGGAGACTCAGAGGCCTATGTGAGAAAAGAAAAACAAAACACTAAAAAACAAAAACCAGGGGTGAGTAAGGACTGTTGTAGTGCCCTTATTTTCTTAAGGTATGTGTTTCTTTCTCGTTTCCTGCTTCTCCACTCTGATATTTTCAGGCCAAGTCCTGATCTCTGGGCATAGAACTGGTTTCCTTGATCCTGCTGTGGTTTGGTTCTGCCCATCAAAACAATAGGCCTATTTTTTCCCTATAGTCAAAGGCCCTTGTGTTTGTCCCCAGGAGTTACACCCTGAACTGGTGTCACAGTTTGAGCTTTCCTGTTCTGTTTCTTCCAGGTCATCTTAGAATCTGCAGGCTGGTGTGGTGTGGTAGGGGGTCCTGATTTGCATCCAGGGAATGGGGAGGGTTGTGGGGATCCCAGACAGTTGTGCTTGGGAAAGATTTCTAGGCCTGTTGGCAGGCAAGCAGAATTGTGGGCCAGGGAACCTGCGCCCTGGGACTGGTGACTAAGCTCTGACCTTGAATTGGTAGATTTACTCTTCTAGGCCTTACCTTTGCCTGCTGCAAAATGAGGAGATTTGACTAGATGAACTCAAGCCCTACAGCTTGAACGCCCTCCCGTGCATTTTCTTTCCTCTTCCTCATTGAAATCTGTATCATCCCTTTGGGACCCAAGGATCTACCATCAGATAAAATAAATTTGACTAATGCCTGTATGAGAGGGGACCCACTCCCAGATATCATGTAACCGGTTGCTGGTTGTTTAGGATAGAGTGAACGGGGTGGGTGTTTTTGGCCTGGTCTTATTTGGGGCTCTTTTTGGTGGCAGGAGGGGTAGCGTTGTATGAAACAGTGAAAGTCTTGGTGAGGAACAGCCAAGGAGTTTGGACTCTCATGAGTGAGGAGCTACCAGAGGTTTTTTTGTTGTTGTTTTTTTAAAAATTTAATTAATTTATTTTTGGCTGCATTGGGTCTTCGTTGCTGCACGCGGTCTCTCTGCAGTTGCGGCGAGCAGGGGCTACTCTTCGTTGCAGTGCGCAGGCTTCTCATTGCGGTGGCTTCTCTTGTTGCGGAGCACGGGCTCTAGGCGCGAGGGCTTCAGTAGTTGTGTCACGTGGGCTCAGTAGTTTTGGCTCGCGGGCTCCAGAGTGCAGGCTCAGTAGTTGTGGCACATGGGATTAGTTGCTCTGTGGCATGTGGGATCTTCCTGGACCAGGGATCAAACCCGTGTCCCCTGCATTGGCAGGCGGATTCTTAACCACTGCGCCACCAGGGAAGCCAGCTACCAGAGTTTTTAAGTGGAAGCGACCTGGTCAGATCTGTGTTTCGGGGCCTGCTCTCTGGCAGCTGTTACGTTGGGAGAACTGTGGCTGTGGAGAAGTCCCCATGAGAGTCTGAGATCTGTAGTGGGAGAGCAGAGGGCACGGAGATCAGGGGACAGGAGAGCTTTGTGAAGAATTGGCAGGCCTTGGTGAGTGACCAGAGAGGAGAGGGTGGTGAGGAGGGGGCCGGAAGATGAGCGGCAGCTGCGTCCAGTTTGGGCTCTTGGGTGATCAGATGTCATGAGCCCGGAGAGAAGTATGAGCAGTGGTTGCCTAGGGACCGAGATGCTAACTCAGATTTGGATATGTTTAGATAAGATGCCTGTGGACTGTGCGGGTGGAAATACTGTGTGGGCAGTGGGGAGAGGTCTACAGGGAGGCTGGGGCTGCAGCAAGTGAGCGGTGGAGGCTGAGGTGGAGAAGAGGGAGCGAGCCCAGAGTCTATGCCTGTGCCGTACTGCTCGGCCTGGTCTCCTCGTCAAGGGTCCAGGGCTGACTTCTACTCTTCATCAACCTTTTCTCTGTGATAGGGGTGACTTTTCAGGGTTTTGGTCAGATAGATATTCTTAACCTGGGGTCACATCCTAACCGCCTGTAAGTCTTGTGGAAAATGGGAGCTGTTAGTCGACGAGGGGGGAGGTGGAGAGGGGAGGAGGAAAGGAAGGACTTGTGGAGAAGATGGGAGAGAAGGGCAGGCACTCCAAACACACTATAAAGCACTGTAACATTCATTATGAAACACAGAGCACAACGTGAATGTAAGGTTTTGTTGAGAGCACCATGTCCATGGGCAGAAGAGGGAGGGGTGAGACTGGGAGGGCAGAGGGGAAGAAGTATCTTAGAAGGATGAAGCTGGTATCTAGGCTACTAGGTCTAGAAACCTCCTTGGAAGGCTACTTTTTGCTGAAAAATTACTTGACCTGTCAATTTCTTGGGAGTAATGAGTTTTATATGTACATATTGCAATATGAACTCCTAACAGCCAACAAATTCAGCCTGCTTGCTAATAATTACAGTACAATTGACAACTAGTACCACTAGTCATGTACTAACAGAACAACTAATAGTCATCAAACATTGTGTGCTTACTGCAGGCCAGGCAGTGTGCTACAAACACTTTAACCGCAGTTGCACGGTGGTTTCTCTCAGGCCCGGCCACACTCGATGTGGAGGTGGAGCTTTCCGTGAGGTTCAGTGAGATGACCTTACTTGATCTTCACAAGGGCACATGCAGTGGGTACTTTATTAGCCCTTTTTTACAGATGAGGGGACTAAGGTGCAGTCTGTTGCCCAGGGCCTTGCAGCTGCAGTGCTTGAGCCAGAACTTGAAGCCAGGTTGCCTGGGGGACTTTCTACTTGTGCTCTAACCACTCAGCAGTCCTGTGGGGCAGTGATGAGGCGGGACTTCTCATGGGGTGGTCCTCAGATCATCTGCATCAGAGTTACCTGGGATGTTTGTTAAAAATTCAGATGTATAGGCCTCACCTTGGAGCAACCAAAAGCAGGACCTCAAACACTGATATTTGAGACTAACTGAGTTGGGGCTGGATGTCTGGTTCTGGAAGGCAATGGAATCCTGCCTTCTCCAGCCACCTGCAGTTTGGGTCTCGTCCCTCTGTGAGGTCGACACTGTAGTCTCTGCTTTCTTTCTTTCTCTGGGCCGTTGGAGGGGTACATTCCGTTCTGAGAATGCGTGAAATCGTGCTGATGCTTATGCTAGAGGAGGCGTTTGGAGACAGTGCCTTTTATTCCCATTTTCCTTTCACCCTTCATTTGCTTCTCTCCTCGCTTATAGCCCCTCCCCACCCACTCCCCCTCAGGGGTGGGTTTCACTTCTCTTCCTGTCCTGGGTGGCTTACCACCTGTGTGGGACCAGACTGGGGGAGGGCGGGGCCCCATCTGTGTGTTTTGGTGCTGGGGGGGATGAGCGCTGGGACAGGAGCAGTTGCACGGTGGTTCCTCTCAGGCCCGGCCACCCTCGATGTGGAGGTGGTGCTTTCCATGAGGTTCAGCTGCTTCACCCCATGAGGAGCGGGGACATGCTGAGGGATGGGGATGGTGGAGTTGAAGCCTGGCATGTGAAGTGGAAATCCTGTCACCCACACAGAGGTCTGCGTGCTCCCCATCTTTTCTGAAATGGAGGGTTAGTCTCCCTCAGGGCCCTGAGCCGGGCAGTGCAGATAAACAGGAGGAAATATGAACCATCCACTACATGTTTGGAGGGCTGATCCAGTTACACTGCCTGACTTGAGTGAGGACAACTGAGAGTTTATAGAGTTCAGTTTTGGGGATGTTCACACACTGGGTCCTTGGGGACATCCAGAGGTGGGGCAGGGCCCTGGGCTGGGAGTGAGGAGAGCTGGTTCTGAGTCAGCTAAGCGACCAATTTCCTTTGTTACCATGAGAAAGTCACTTGCTCACTCTGGACTTGAGTTTCTTATCTGGAAATTGTTGGATTTGGGTGAGATCATCTTTGCTCTCAAGTTCTGTTTCTGTGATTAGTAGCAGGGAGGCCAGGGCAAGTGTGGCAGAGCCCTGAATGCTTCTTTTCTTTTGGTCTCACGTGCCTGCGCCCCACCAAACGAGCAGGTTGTGAGTTCTGTCTGTGCCTCTTCTTGCACAGCCCTGTGTCTCAGTGGCCTGAAGATGTCCACTGTGGGTGTGGTGAGGAGAGTTTGTGGAGCCAGGAGCCACCCTGGCCCTGGGGAAGCAGGGTCTAGTCGGTGGGTTTCCTGCCATTTCTGAGAGTTCTCCTGTTTTGGGGTGATATGACTTCCCTTCCTGTTCTCGCATCGCCTCCTCAACCTACCCCTGAGCATGACATTCAGTTTCTGGAGTGGGCTATGACTGCTAACTTTCCTGGCTGTTTCTTTCCTGCCTGTGGTTCCCTGAAACATATAGCAGGAAATTCATTTCACAGCCACCAGCTTCTCTACTTCATGTTTTTCTCTTTCCCCATAGAACCTGACATAACACACATGGGTCAGAGGGACACACGTGCGTGCTCCAGTTCCCAGCATTCGTGTATGGTGAATCAATATTCTTTTTTTTTTTTTTTTCACACACACACACTGTATTTTATTTTTACAAGAGATAAGTAGACTGACACCAAGCATTGTACATGGATGACCACAACAAAAGCAACAATGATTGCAATTACCAAACATGAAACACACTCATACTATGTCATAATATTGACATTCAGTCCAGTAATCCTCCACTGTAACAGCTCCTTTACTTTGCAGTGAAAATTGACTTGTATATTCTTTGCCTCTGAGTCCTTGTGGGATTTTTTTTTTTTTAATTCAGACAGAAAGTCACAAAAATTATACTCATCCTCATCAGTTCACTCAGTCCCATGTAATTAATTTTTTTTTCATCTTGATCTTTTGTTAGCACTTTTATGAGTTCATCAGTTTTTCATTAGAGTTCTGAAAATGCTTATTCATTCAGTTCAGCAGTACAGTCAGTTACCAAAAACCTGTACTTGTCAGAGTCTTTTCCATGAATTTCTTGAAGATGAAACCCTTTTATAGGAACATATTTGCAAAAGCATCAGAGTACACCCAGAACTGTCTGTAAATGACAAAAGACTTAAAAATGACCACAGTTAAAGATTTGATGAAAGTTCATAATAATGCAGTTGACAAGAAAATTAGTTATTTCTGAGATATACATTTTAAAGTAATAACTAGGATTATGACTTATAACATTATACCAGAACATATAAGATTTTTAAAAATTTCATGTAATGTCTGAAACATTTATATTAACATATTTCCATACAAATAACAAATATAAGATTTTCAGAAATTTCATGTAATGTCTGAAACATTTATATTAACATATTTCCATACATATTTCCATACAAATACAAATATAAGATTTTTAGAAATTTCATGTAATGTCTGAAACATTTATATGAACATATTTCCATACAAATAACCCAATGAAAGTTTAGTATTAGTTGTTTTGTTTGTTTGTTTTTTATACTGCAGGTTCTTATTAGGCATCAATTTTATACACATCAGTGTATACATGTCAATCCCAATCACCCAATTCAGCACACCACCATCCCCACCGCACCGCAGTTTTCCCCCTTTGGTGTCCATATGTCCGTTCTCTACATCTGTGTCTCAACTTCTGCCCTGCAAACCTGCTCATCTGTACCATTTTTCTAGGTTCCACATACGTGCATTAATATACGATATTTGTTTTTCTCTTTCTGACTTACTTCACTCTGTATGACAGTCTCTAGATCCATCCACTTCTCAACAAATGACTCAATTTTGTTCCTTTTTATGGCTGAGTAATATTCCATTGTATATATGTACCACTACTTCTTTATCCATTCGTCTGTTGATGGGCATTTAGGTTGCTTCCATGACCTGGCTATTGTAAATAGTGCTGCAAGGAACATTCGGGTGCATGTGTCTTTTTGAATTACGGTTTTCTCTGGGTATATGCCCAGTAGTGGGATGGCTGGGTCATATGGTAATTCTATTTTTAGTTTTTTAAGGAACCTCCATATTGTTCTCCATAGTGGCTGTATCAATTTACATTCCCACCAACAGTGCAAGAGGGTTCCCTTTTCTCCACACCCTCTCCAGCATTTGTTGTTTGTAGATTTTCTGATGATGCCCATTCTAACAGGAGTGAGGTGATACCTCATTGTAGTTTTGATTTGCATTTCTCTAATAATTAGTGATGTTGAGCATCTTTTCATGTGCTTCGTGGCCGTCTGTATGTCTTCTTTGGAGAAATGTCTATTTAGGTCTTCTGCCCATTTTTGGATTGGAGTGTTTGCTTCTTTAATATTGAGCTGAATGAGCTGTTTATATATTTTGGAGATTAATCCTTTGTCCGTTGATTCGTTTGCAAATATTTTCTCCCATTCTGAGGGTTGTCTTTTCGTCTTGTTTATGGTTTCCTTTGCTGTGCAAAAGCTTTGAAGTTTCATTAGGTCCCATTTGTTTATTTTTGTTTTTATTTCCATTACTCTAGGAGGTGGATCAAAAAAGATCTTGCTGTGATTTATGTCAAAGAGTGTTCTTCCTATGTTTTCCTCTAAGAGTTTTATAGTGTCCGGTCTTAGATTTAGGTCTCGAATCCATTTTGAGTTTATTTTTGTGTATGGTGTTAGGGAGTATTCTAATTTCATTCTTTTACATACAGCTGTCCAGTTTTCCCAGCACCACTTATTGAAGAGACTGTCTTTTCTCCATTGTATATCTTTGCCTCCTTTGTCATAGATTAGTTGACCATAGGTGCGTGGGTTAATCTCTGGGCTTTCTATCTTGTTCCATTGATCTATGTTTCTGTTTTTGTGCCAGTACCATATTGTCTTGATTACTGTAGCTTTGTAGTATAGCCTGAAGTCAGGGAGTCTGATTCCTCCAGCTCCATTTTTTTCCCTCAAGACTGCTTTGGCTATTCGGGGTCTTTTGTGTCTCCATACAAATTTTAAGATGATTTGTTCTAGCTCCGTAAAAAATGCCATTGGTAATTTGATAGGGATTGCATTGAATCTGTAGATTGCTTTGGGTAGTATAGTCATTTTCACAATGTTGATTCTTCCAATCCAAGAACATGGTATATCTCTCCATCTGTTGGTATCATCTTTAATTTCTTTCATCAGTGTCTTATAGTTTTCTGCATACAGGTCTTTTGTCTCCCTAGGTAGGTTTATTCCTAGGTATTTTATTCTTTTTGTTGCAATGGTAAATGGGAGTGTTTCCATAATTTCTCTTTCAGATTTTTCATCATTAGTGTATAGGAATGCAAGGGATTTCTGTGCATTAATTTTGTATCCTGCAACTTTACCAAATTCATTAATTAGCTCTAGCAGTTTTCTGGTGGCAGTTTTAGGATTCTCTATGTATAGTATCATGTCATCCGCAAACAGTGACAGTTTTACTTCTTCTTTTCCAATTTGTATTCCTTTTATTTCTTTTTCTTCTCTGATTGCCGTGGCTAGGACTTCCAGAACTATGTTGAATAATAGTGGTGAGAGTGGACATCCTTGTCTCGTTCCTGATCTTAGAGGAAATGCTTTCAGTTTTTCACCATTGAGAATGATGTTTGCTGTGGGTTTGTCATATATGGCCTTTATTATGTTGAGGTAGGTTCCCTCTATGCCCACTTTCTGGAGAGTTTTTATCAGAAATGGGTGTTGAATTTTGTCAAAAGCTTTTTCTGCATCTATTGAGATGATCATATGGTTTTTATTCTTCAATTTGTTCACGTGGTGTATCACATTGATTGATTTGCGTATATTGAAGAATCCTTGCATCCCTGGGATAAATCCCACTTGATCGTGGTGTATGATCCTTTTAATGTGTTGTTGGATTCTGTTTGCTAGTATTTTGTTGAGGATTTTTGCATCTATATTCATCAGTGAGATTGGTCTGTAAATTTCTTTTTTTGTAGTGTCTTTGTCTGGTTTTGGTATCAGGGTGATGGTGGCCTCATAGAATGAGTTTGGGAGTGTTCCTTCCTCTGCAATTTTTTGGAAGAGTTTGAGAAGGATAGGTGTTAGCTCGTCTCTAAATGTTTGATAGAATTCACCTGTGAAGCCATCTGGTCCTGGACTTTTGTTTGTTGGAAGATTTTTAATCACAGTTTCAATTTCATTACTTGTGATTGGTCTGTTCATATGTTCTGTTTCTTCCTGGTTCAGTCTTGGAAGGTTGTACCTTTCTAAAAATTTGTCCATTTCTTCCAGGTTGTCCATTTTATTGGCATAAAGTTGCTTGTAGTAGTCTCTTAGGATGCTTTGTATTTCTGCGGTGTCTGTTGTAACTTCTCCTTTTTCATTTCTGATTTTATTGATTTGAGTCCTCGCCCTCTTTTTCTTGATGAGTCTGGCTAATGGCTTATCAATTTTGTCTATCTTCTCAAAGAACCAACTTTCAGTATTATTGATCTTTGCTATTGTTTTCTTTGTTTCTATTTCATTTATTTCTGCTCTGATCTTTATGATTTCTTTCCTTCTGCTAACTTTGGGTTTTGTTTGTTCTTCTTTCTCTAGTTTCTTTAGGTGTAAGGTTAGATTGTTTACTTGAGATTTTTCTTGTTTCTTTAGGTAGGCTTGTATAGCTATAAACTTCCCTCTTAGAACTGCTTTTGCTGCATCCCATAGGTTTTGGGTCGTCGTGTTTTCATTGTCATTTGTCTCTAGGTATTTTTTGATTTCCTCTTTGATTTCTTCAGTGATCTCTTGGTTATTTAGTAACGTATTGTTTAGCCTCCATGTGTTTGTCTTTTTAACGGTTTTTTCCCTGTAATTCATTTCTAATCTCATAGCGTTGTGGTCAGAAAAGATGCTTGATATGATTTCAATTTTCTTAAATTTACTGAGGCTTGATTTGTGACCCAAGATGTGATCTATCCTGGAGAATGTTCCGTGCGCACTTGAGAAGAACGTGTAATCTGCTGTTTTTGGATGGAATGTCCTATATATATCAATTAAATCTATCTGGTCTATTGTGTCATTTAAAGCTTCTGTTTCCTTATTTATTTTCATTTTGGATGATCTGTCCATTGGTGTAAGTGAGGTGTTAAAGTCCCCCACTAGTATTGTGTTACTGTCGATTTCCTCTTTTATAGCTGTTAGCAGTTGCCTTATGTATTGAGGTGCTCCTATGTTGGGTGCATATATATTTATAATTGTTATATCTTCTTCTTGGATTGATCCCTTGATCATTATGTAGTGTCCTTCCTTGTCTCTTTAACATTCTTTAGTTTAAAGTCTATTTTATCTGATATGAGTATAGCTACTCCAGCTTTCTTTTGATTTCCATTTGCATGGAATATCTTTTTCCATCCCCTCACTTTCAGTCTGTATGTGTCCCTAGGTCTAAAGTGGGTCTCTTGTAGACAGCATATATATGGGTCTTGTTTTTGTATCCATTCAGCCAGTCTATGTCTTTTGGTTGGGGCATTTAATCCATTCACGTTTAAGGTAATTATCGATATGTATGTTCCTATGACCCTTTTCTTAATTGTTTTGGGTTTGTTTTTGTAGGTCCTTTTCTTCTCTTGTGTTTCCCACTTAGAGGAGTTCCTTTAGCAATTGTTGTAGAGCTGGTTTGGTGGTGCTGAATTCTCTTAGCTTTTGCTTGTCTGTAAAGCTTTTGATTTCTCCATCAAATCTAAATGAGATCCTTGCCGGGTAGAGTAATCTTGGTTGTAGTTTCTTCCCTTTCATCACTTTAAGTATATCATGCCACTCCCTTCTGGCTTGCAGAGTTTCTGCTGAGAAATCAGCTGTTAACCTTATGGGAGTTCCCTTGTATGTTACTTGTCGTTTTTCCCTGGCTGCTTTCAATAATTTTTCTTTGTCTTTAATTTTTGCCACTTTGATTACTATGTGTCTCGGTGTGTTTCTCCTTGGGTTTATCCTGTATGGGACTCGCTGCGCTTCCTGGACTTGGGTGGCTATTTCCTTTCCCATGTTAGGGAAGTTTACGACTATAATCTCTTCAAATATTTTCTCTGGTCCTTTCTCTCTCTCTTCTCCTTCTGGGACCCTTATAATGCGAATGTTGTTGCGTTTAATGTTGTCCCAGAGGTCTCTTAGGCTGTCTTCACGTCTTTTCATTCTTTTTCCTTTAGTCTGTTCCACAGCAGTGAATTCCACCATTCTGTCTTCCAGGTCACTTATCCGTTCTTCTGCCTCAGTTATTCTGCTATTGATTCCTTCTAGTGTAGTTTTCATTTCAGTTATTGTATTGGTCATCTCTGTTTGTTTGTTCTTTAATTCTTCTAGGTCTTTGTTAATCATTTCTTGCATCTTCTCAATCTTTGCCTCCATTCTTATTCCGAGGTCCTGGATCATCTTCACTATCATTATTCTGAATTCTTTTTCTGGAAGGTTGCCTATCTCCACTTCATTTAGTTGTTTTTCTGGGGTTTTTTCTTGTTCCTTCATCTGGTACATAGCCCTCTGCCTTTTCATCTTGTCTATCTTTCTGTAACTGTGGTTTTTGGTTCACAGGCTGCAGGATTGTAGTTTTTCTTGCTTCTGCTGTCTGCCCTCTGGTGGTTGAGGCTATCTAAGAGGCTTGATGGGAGGCTCTGGTGGTGGGTAGAGCTGACTGTTGCTGTGGCGGTCAGAGCTCAGTAAAACTTTAATCCACTTGACTGTTGATGGGTGGGGCTGGGTTCCCTCCCTGTTGGTTGTTTTGCCTGAGGCAACCCAACACTGGAGCCTACCTGGGCTCTTTGGTGGGGTTAATGGCAGACTCTGGGAGGGCTCACACCAAGGAGCACTTCCCAGAACCTCTGCTGCCAGTGTCCTTGTCCCCACGGTGAAACAGAGCCACCCCCCGCCTCTGCAGGAGACCCCCCAACACCAGCAGGTAGGTCTGGTTCAGTCTCCCCCAGGGTCACTGCTCCTTCCCCTGGGTCCCGATGCACACACTACTTTGTGTGTGCCCTCCAAGAGTGGGGTCTCTGTTTCCCCCAGTCCTGTCGAAGTCCTGCAATCAATTCCCACTAGGCTTCAAAGTCTGACTCTCTAGGAATTCCTCCTCCCGTTGCCGGACCCCCAGGTTGGGAAGCCTGACGTGGGGCTCAGAACCTTCACTCCAGTGGGTGGACTTCTGTGGTATAAGTGTTCGCCAGTCTGTGAGTCACCCACCCACCAGTTATGGGATTTGATTTTACTCTGATTGCGCCCCTCCTACCGTCTCACTGTGGCTTCTCCTCTGTCCTTGGACGTGGGGTATCCTCCTTGGTGAAGTCCAGGGTCTTCTGGTCAATGATTGTCCAGCAGCCAGTTGTGATTCTGGTGCTCTCGCAAGAGGGAGTGAGAGCACGTCCTTCTACTCCGCCATCTTGGTTAATCCTCTGAATCAATATTCTTAATGTTGTCTGGGGGCCTGCATATCACATACGTGAACCCGTGTGGAGTCCTAATGTCTTCTCTGTTGCTGCCACTTAAGAGCTGAGGGTGGGGGCTACGAATGAGCAGCAGAGTATTACATGTACCTGGGTGTGTGCATGTGGGGCAGAGTGTGGGGTCAATGGCAGTGATGGTGAGAAGAAGTGATTCAGGAGCTGGGTTTGCTCTTTATGTTTCTGCTTTTTACTCAACATACCGGTCACTTGTGTTGTCAGAGGACTGATTAAAAAGGTGTCAGAAATTTCCTGAATGTGGTCTGAAATTCACTTTGTTTTATTCTTGGTTGTGTAATGTGTGAGGGTGTGGGGAGTGGAGGATGAAACACCAGGCCTTCTTGAACAGTCTGAGGTCGGCTCTCAGAAATTAGATGTTGAGTATTTAGCCATTACCACCCATGGATTTGTGAGTAGGACCCAGAGGATTTGAGAGCTTCTGTGACCGAGGAGTCATCCTGTTCTGGGAAGGTTAGAGGCACGCTGACAAGCAGGAAACAGGCCACATTTGTGGCGTGTTTCTAACCTATATTTAGGCATTCCGACCTTTAAAACAACTTAAGTTCACTGATACTGTCACCTACCTACCAACTGCCAGGTGCTGAATATTCAAAGCTAAATGTAATTCAGCCCCTGTCCTCAGGAGCTAGTAGTTGGTCTTTTCTTGAACCAAGGCTTTCTGGGCCTAGTTGCCACGGTTCCCAAATGTGTCTCACTAGGAAGCCTTTGGGGACTCTCAGGACCAGACTGATGAGGTCAAATGCTGGAGCGGCTGATGGAGAAGACCATTCTCATGGAACAGGAGCCCAGCTCCTTGTCCTCTCTAACCCTCCTCTTCAGCAGCACGGTGACCACAGGAAGTAGGAAACCGGACTCCTTACGAGATGCTGTGATAGGTAATGCGGTGGGGATGGCAACCCGATTGTCCCTCAGCTTGTCTCTCGGCCCCTCGAGACACGAGAGCCTGCCACAAGCATTGCCAGAGATGGAGAATGAGTGTATGTTCCTTGGGGACTTGGAAGCAGGGTTTGTTAGCCACTGTTAAGAACAATAGCAGTGGGACTTCCCCAGTGGCACAGTGGTTAAGACTCCGCACTCCCAATTGCAGGGGCCTGGGTTCAATCCCTGGTCAGGGAACTGATCCCACATGCATGCTGCAACTAAGAGTTTGCATGCTGCAACTAAGAGTTTGCATGCCACAGCTGAGTTCGCATGCCACAACTAAGGAGCTGGCAAGCCGCAACTAAGGAGCCTGCCTGACGCAACTAAGACCCGGTGCAACCAGATAAATAAATAAATAAAATGTAAACAAATAACTCAATAAATAAAATAAATATTAAAAAAATTAAAAAAGAGCAATAGCAGTGAGAAGTCAGGGCAGTGTCAGGCCTTGTGGAATTGTCTCTAGGGAACCACACTTTCTTTACCTGTTCAGAACAGGAGGATGGGCTGTAGCTAAGGGTGGGGTAGAGAGAAAGATGCACAAAATGCTCAGAGGAACTGGTGCCAATTTGTTTTCCTGAGGCTCCCATACTAAGCTCATATCCCCTCGACCATACCAAGGCACCAAGTCAACTTGGGTAGGACTTCCCCTCTCCACTGAAAATCCATTCTGCTAAGGCTTCATGGTGCCCTCATGTGACTTCTTTTCCCCTTCAATACTGTCTTGGATATTCACTTTAGCCTGATGTACTTGTGTAAAATCACTGGGGTAGGGTGAGTGAAAGTTTTCCAGACCCCACATTCCTAGGATTGGCTCTGGGCCTTGCACATTTCTACTTCTCCAGGATGACTCTAGGAACTTAATTAAAACCTGGGTCCTACTGTGTCTCTTTCACCACCCAGCTGCTCCCTAAGGACAGTTTACCAAGAGACAGAGACAGGGATAGAGACACAGACAGGGAGAGAGACAGAGAGAGGTTTCACACACTGGGATGTGTCAGGTGTCCACGTGCCTCTGGAAACAGGTAGACCAGGCCTGGATTTAAATCCATGCTTTGTCCTTCATTAACTGTGTGCCCTTGGCAAGTGACTTAAGCTCTAAGAATCAGTTGCTACATCTGTAAAATGCAGAGGATGCCCACATAATAGTTATTATAGTAGCCAATATGTATTGAGCACTTTACACTTAATTGAGTTAATCCTCATACGTTTCTAGGAATTAGTTAGTAGGGTAGCTGTCATTTGTCAGGTAAGAAATTGAGGCACAGAAAAGTTACCAGGTCCAAGTTAATGTAACTTGTAAGTGGTGGAGCTGGGATTCTGAGTTTGGACAGTCCGACCCCAGGGCCTGTGTTTAACTACCGCAGTAGACTGTGTAGCTCACAGAACATTAACAAGAATTAATTGAGAAGAACACTTAAAGCCCTGGGTATAGTGCTTGCCACACAGTAGGCACTCAGTAAATGATAGCTGTTACCACCGCAGGGGAGAAACCTGGTTCCACGTCGGCATGTGGAAGATGTGGTCCTGGGTCAGGGCGAGGCAGGAGAGACACAGGGCTTCCTGCCAATCTGGGGTTTGCACAGTGTCGGGGCTTCTTCCAACCCACTCTGTTAGACAGGGCTTTTGGCAAAGTCTTGTCCCTGCAATCCCAAAGTTGTCTGACAGGCCCCGAAAGGAAAACACAGGAGCTGAGACTAGGTGGCCATAGGGAGGGGCTCCCTCCCAGGGAACCTGCTGCTCAAGAATCACTTTTCTGACTCTGCTTTCCGAGGAATTTGGCTTTTCATTTCCTGCCATCTTACGCATTTGGTCAGGGCTCCCAGATGAACTACCTGTGAAACAGAGTGGGGCTACTGCCTGGATGGGCACAGGGTGAAGGGTTAATACCATGAAGCTCAGGGGACCCTGCAAGGACCCTGGCAAACGCAGTGTGCGCTCAGAGGAGGGGTGTATCAAGCTTGCTTTGTTTCTTGTCATGTGTACCTTGGCTCCCCACCTGGCCTGAGACCAGCTCGGTCAGCAGTGAGCAGTTCCAGCCCACCCATCCTCGCAAAGTGCCAGCCGGGTTAGGGGCAACGTGGCTTATGACTAAGGACTTTTCGAGGCTGGGGGACCTGGATTCCCTTCATGGCTCTGCCACTTCTTAGTTGTGTGACCTTGGCTGTTTATTCATGTTCTCTGAGCCTCAGTTTTCACATTTTTAGAAAAATTGTGAGGATCAAATGAAATACCATTAAACAAAGAACCTAGAACAGCAGCTTCCATACAGTAGGTGCTCAGTAAATGTTCTCAGTCACAGGTAGGTATAGTGACTGGGAATGTGGAGAAACATAAAACACAACCCTTGCCTTTAAGAAGGTTTTAGTCTGGGTGGAGGGAAGGGTAATAAGACAGGTGAACATAGAAACCAGAGTGTCAGGACTGCATGTAATTAAACACAGGCCAACAGGTGTAATGGACGGTGAATCGCTTTGGGAGTTCAAAGGTAGGAGAGCTGCCCCATGGGCTAAGCTGGTCAGGGAAGTCTTCCTGAGCAAGTGAACCTTACATGTGTGGAAAGGTTGGAGAGGGAGGTGGAGGGACATTCCAGGAAAATATCTGAGATGAGGCCAGGTAGCGTAAGTGCAAGGGATGGAGAAGAAACCAGTTGGATTCAATGGTCTGTGGGGGAGATTAGAGGGGGAGGAGGTTCAATAGGTAGGTTGGAGTGGGGTGTGAAGGCTTTGAATGTTATGCTAAGGAGTTTGGAATTTATCTGAAGGCTTATTTTAAATTAATTAATAAATTTTTAAAACATCTTTATTGGGGTATAATTGCTTTACAATGGTGTGTTAGTTTCTGCTTTATAACAAAGTGAATCAGTTATACATATACATATGTTCCCATATCTCTTCCCTCTTGCATCTCCCTCCCTCCCACCCTCCCTATCCTACCCCTGTAGGTGGTCACAAAGCACTGAGCTGATCTCCCTGTGCTATGCGGCTGCTTCCCACTAGCTATCTATTTTACGTTTGGTAGTGTGTATATGTCCATGCCACTCTCTCACTTTGTCACAGCTTACCCTTCCCCCTCCCCATATCCTCAAGTCCATTCTCTAGTAGGTCTGTGTCTTCATTCCTGTCTTGCCCCTAGGTTCTTCATGACCTTTTTTTTCCCTTAGATTCCATATATATGTGTTAGCATATGGTATTTCTTTTTCTCTTTCTGACTTACTTCACTCTGTATGACAGACTCTAGGTCCATCCACCTCACTACAAATAACTCAATTTCGTTTCTTTTTATGGCTGAGTAATATTCCATTGTATATATGTGCCACATCTTCTTTATCCATTCATCTGTTGATAGACACTTAGGTTGCTTCCATGTCCTGGCTATTGTAAAGAGAGCTGCAATGAACATTTTGGTACATGACTCTTTTTGAATTCTGGTTTTCTCAGGATATATGCCCAGTACTGGGATTGCTGGGTCGTATGGTAGTTCTATTTTTAGTTTTTTAAGGAACCTCCATTGTTTCCGTAGTGTATCTGAAGGCTTTTGAGGACGGCAGTGACATTGATATTAGGACCTTGATTCAGTGACTTATTCTTTTAGCCTCTCTGGGCCTTAGACCTCTCATCTTTAAAGGAAGGAGTTTGGACTGTGTGATTGTAAAGGAGTCCATGATTCAATGATACAGGAAGATTATTTTGGTGATAAAGTGCAGAATTGGTTGGAAGGGAAAACTGGAGGTAGAGGTATTATTTAGGAAGCCAGTGCAGTACCAGGCATGAAGCTTGTTGTTGCCTCTTGAAAGAGACTCCAGGTGTAGGTAGGGAAGGTCTTTACTGTATGTTTTAGGTACCTTGACATTCTAACTCTATACCAGTTTGAGTCCTGCAAGATGCCCCCCCCGGAGACACCCACTCTTGGGGCACCTGGGGAAGTGGGGAAACTGGTAAACTGTTCTGGGAAAGGAGTGATTATTCGGTGGGCTTCAGGTTTATATCATTCCCCTTCTGCAGTAAACCGAGAAGGGCAAAGTAACAGTAGTCCCTTATTGTTTGTCTTTAGGTGTTGTGTAGAGTTTACAAAATAATGTCACAGGCATTATCTCCTTTCCTTCGCACCAGAGTCTCCTGAGGGGAGTTAGGCAGTGCTCCCTCCATTTTCTGGGTGAGGAGAGGCCATAATTTCTCAGTGTCTCGAAACTAGGCATCCTCATTCTACGTGGAGTTACGTTTCCCTGCTCCATGTTCCTCAGGCAGCAAATAGGAGCTCACTTCTTCCATTAATTAATTAATTCACCTCATATGTGTTAAGTGCCCAGTAGGTATCGGGTACTGTACTAATTTGAGTCCACAAGAGAGCATATATTTAAGAAAAAATACTTCTTTTTGCTGATTGTAAAAGCAATACATGTTTATTATAGAAACTTTGTAAAGGTAAAGATTTTCCTCATCACACCACCTGGAGACATGGATGTGTTTAGACTTTTCTTTGCCCATTTTTCTATTTACTGAGATCACACTAGATATATAACTCTACTGATTTTTTTTTCACTTGTTATGATTTTTTATGCTATTTAAATTTTAACAAACATTTAAAAATGAGTGTGTAACATTATATTAACGAATGATTCACAACATAATAATCTCCCTATTGTTGGGCATCTGGGTTATTTCCAATTTTTTTCTCTTTTAAATATTGCTATGGTAAACTTCTTTGCATTAAGTTTGTTTTGCATTCTAGTTATTTCCCTAGGCTTTATTTCTGAACATGAACAGATAATTTGGTCAAAGGAGTTACTTGGGCTCTTGACAGATATTGCCACATTGTTTCCCAAAACTTGCTAGAATTATCTGTAATTGCATTGGCATTGTATGAGTGAAGGTGAGTTTTGAAGTAGGAAAAGAAGCTGTTTTCTATTGTTTTGGCAAGGGTGGACATGAGGAAGACCTCCGGAAGATGAACTTGTCATTGGAGCCTGGCCCCAATACTGCCCTTGGTGAAAAATATTAAGACACCCTAAAGCAGAGGTCCCCAACCCCCGGGCCACGGACCCCCACTGGTCCGTGGCCTGTTAGGAACCCGGCCACACGGCAGGAGGTGGGCGGCGGGCAAGCGAGCGAAGCTCCGTCTGTATTTACAGCCTCTCCCCGTCGCTCGCATTACCGCCTGAGCTCCACCTCCTGTCAGATCCGCGGCGGCATTAGATTCTCATAGGAGCGCGAACCCTACTGTGAACTGCGCGTGCGAGGGATCTAGGTTGCGCGGTCCTTATGAGAATCTAATGCCTGATGATCTGAGGTGGAGTTGAGCCGGTGATGCTAGCGCTGGGGAGTGGCTGCAAATACAGATAATCATTAGCAGAGAGGTTTGACTGCACAGAGACCATCATAAATCAATTGCTTACAGAGTCATATCGAAACTCTGTCAGTGAGTGGCAAGTGAAAACAAGCTCAGGACTCCCACTGATTCTGCATTATGGTGAGTTGTATAATTATTTCATTATATATTACAATGTAATAATAATAGAAATAAAGTGCACAATAAACGTAATGCACTTGAATCATCCTGAAACCATTCCCCTCCCTCCCGGTCCGTGGAAAAATTGTCTTCCATGAAACCGGTCCCTGGTGCCAAAAAGGTTGGGAACCGCTGCCCTAAAGGATAGAACCATCCTTGACAAAAGATCAGGATAAGGCATATATTCCACAGAGGTTATTTTCACAAAAAAGAGGAGACAAGGTGTGTTTCAGGCAGCAGAAGAAATTCCAAGACCTCAAAATTAGAGTGATTTCGGGGTAGGGCAAAGGAAGCTGCTGCCAGGTAGCCTCAGGTGAGGCTACAGTACAGGAGAGGAGCCTAGACTACAGAGAGGAGGGCTCCCCTCCCCCAGTGATCAGGACTAGCAGAGTTTACGTACAGCATCACCCAGGGGTTAATGAAAGGGAGGGAAAAGTAAGTCAGGCCAATCCCTTGGGGAGCTGGTCAGGGGCCTGAGCAGCCAGATCTGTTTTCCAAGGAAGTTCAGACAAGGCACGAGGTATCCAGTGAAAATTCTCTAGCTAGCCTTCAGTTATACTTGGCTGACAATTTCTATCTTTAAAAAAAATTCTTTTGTACTTTTCCTTTCCTTGTTCCTGTTGTTAGTGCCTACTGAAAAGTTAGTCAGACTTGGCTGAACTAAGTAGAAAAGATTCATTCTTACCTAGACACCGTAACTAGGGTGGTCGAAAGAGCAACTCTAGAAAACAGATGGTGGTCCCATGGCCATCCCATAGCCCTTTTTTGTAACTTTAACGGCACCTTTTGCATTGTCATTATGCCTTGTTCTTTATCTGAGTACATATTTACTTACCCTCTTCTGAAAGCAGCTTAAGGATAGAAACTACGTCTTTGTTTCTGATTTTTTAAGTATTTGGCAAGATTCTACTTACACTTTAGGTAACCAATGAATATTTATTACATTGAAGATTTTTCCATGTGTCTCACACTTGGATTCTAGCCAATGCTTGGTACTTTTCATTCATTCAATCCCTTAATAAGTATTTAGTTTCCTGAATGTCTACTAGATACTAAGCATATATAAAGTACTGGGTATACTAATTGGAATAAAAACTAAGGCTTCTAGTGGCCCTTAAGGAGCTCATAGTCTTGTGAGAGAAAGAGTCACTAAACAATTACAGAACAGAGTGTTGTGATTGAGGGACAGATGAGATGTTATAGGAAAACAGAGGAGGGTCTCCGAAATCATCCTGGGATGAGGGTGGAGGTGTTGAGTAAGAGAAGGCTTTTTTTTTTTCTTTCTCCTCTTTTCAAGAGCTAAGCTCTAAAGGAGGAGTAAAAAATGAGGGAAGAGCTTTTCAGGCAGAGGGAATATCATGTGTAAAGTCAGTGATGTGGGAGAGTACCTCTATTCAGGGAATGCAGGTAGTTGAGTATGTTGTAACAGAGTACAGAGGGTGGTGGTTGGAAATAAGCAAGGAGCAGACTATGAAAAACCTGGCATGCTGGGTGTAGATTTTGGATTTTATCCTCAAGGTGATGGAGAGCTGCATCTAGATTTGAGGCAGGACATTGACGTGATCAGATTTGTGATTTAGGGAGATCACTCTGAATACCAAAGTGGCTAACAGATTGAGTCAATGAGCTGGGGAAAGATGAGCTAAAGCTTGGACAATTTAGCAAGGGAAACCCCAGGAACAGGGTAGGTTGAGTTAGCTGTGATTGCTGCTTCCTTCTTCTCTAGGCTACTCTTTTCCATCTGTAGGGACTAGGTCTTCAGTACCTGCTATAGCACCCGGTAAACAGGAGGCATTTAATAAATGCTTCTTAGATAGCTCACTCCTCTTTGTATCTCTCAAGCATAACCTGATGGCTGACACAGGGAGGTGTTTGGTTCGTGTTAGGTAGCTCCACTGCTGTAGCTTGTGCTAGCAGCTACTGAGCCCTGATTTGAGTGTAGGTGGGCACCCTTTTTTTTTTTTTTTTGGGCACCCTTTTTCCTGTGGTCACAAACCAGGCAAATTTGCCTTGCAGGTTAGAACTGACCTGGAAGATATATTTTGCATGACCCTTCTCAAGATGTCTCCAAAGACATTCTCCATCTTGTGATGAGTTTTCGTTCCAAAGTAGACATGAGAGAGGCTGGGACCTAAGACTTGGAACCCTTTGCTGCAGAGCTTGCACCTGGACAAATGTCTCCTCAAGCAACAGAATACAAAGAAACTATAAGGGACCAACAATAACTGCATGCATGCACAGCTGGAGCAGATAAGCAACAACAAGATCCAAAAAGACCAAAACCTAACTGCCACTTCTGAGGTGCCAGGAGCAAAAACAGAGCACAGTGCAAGATCCCTGCACACAGCACCACCAAGGGGGTGGGCAGACCACCTAAGCCACCCTTCAGGCCTGACCCATGGTTCTGCCCCTACTCTCACCCCATTTAAGGGGCGAGCTTGCCCCTGCCCCCCACCCCAGGGAGCGAGCAAGGGAACTGGTTACTTGTTCTCGCTTCCTTGTGCAATTCCCAATAAAGCCTTGCCTGAATTTCTTGTCTGGCCTCTTATCAATTTCCATTGATTAAAGAGTCCAAGAGAGTGGAGTTATTTGGTGGGGCTAATGGCAGACTCTGAGAGGGCTCACGCCAAGGAGTACTTCCCAGAATTTCTGCTGCCAGTGTCCTTGTCCCCACGGTGAGCGACAGCCACCCCCCGCCTCTGCAGGAGACCCTCCAAGCTAGCAGCATACAGTTGTACCCTGCTTCTAAATTCATTCTAACAATTGATCACTTTTGATTGGGAGGGCAGACAGCAGAAGCAAGAAGAACTACAATTCTGCAGCCTGTGGAAGGAAAACCACATTCACAGAAAGATAAACAAAATGAAAAGGCAGAGGACTTTGTACCAGATGAAGGAACAAGATAAAACCCCAGGAAAGCAACTAAATGAAGTGGAGATAGGCAGCCTTCCAGAAAAAGAATTCAGAATAATGAGAGTGAAGATGATCCAGGACCTCGGAAAAAGAATGGAGGCAAAGATCGAGAAGACACAAGAAATGCTTAACAAAGACCTAGAAGAATTAAAGAACAAACACCTGGAAGAATTAAAGAACAAACAAACAGAGATGAACAATACAAGAACTGAAATGAAAAATACACTAGAAGGAATCAATAGCAGAATAACTGAGGCAGAAAAACAGATAAGTGACCTGGAAGACAGAATGGTAGAATCCATTGCCATGGAACAGAATAAAGAAAAAAGAATGAAAAGAAATGAAGACAGCCTAAGACAACATTAAATGCAACAACATTCACATTATAGGGGTCCCAGAAGGAGAAGAGAGAGAGAAAGGACCTGAGAAAATATTTGAAGAGATTATAGTTGAAAAATTCCCTAACATGGGAAAGGAAATAGCCATCCAAGTCCATGAAGCACAGAGGGTCCCAGGCAGGATAAAGCCAAGGAGAAACACACCAAGACACATAGTAATCAAACTGACAAAAATTAAAGACAAAGAAAAATTATTGAAAGCAACAAGGGAAAAACAACAAATAACGTACAAGGGAACTCCCATAAGGTTAACAGCTGATTTCTTAGCAGAAACTCTATAGGCCAGAAGGGAGTGGCATGATATATTTAAAGTGATGAAAGGGAAGAACCTACAAGCAAGATTACTCTACCCGGCAAGGATCTCATTCACATTCGATGGAGAAATCAAAAGCTTTACAGACAAACAAAAGCTAAGAGAATTCAGCACCACCAAACCAGCTCTACAACAAATGCTAAAGGAACTTCTCTAAGCTGGAAACACAAGAGAAGAAAAGGACCAACAAATACAAAACCATAACAATTAAGAAAATGATAATAGGAACATACATATCGATAATTACCTTAAATGTGAATGGATTAAATGCTCCAACCAAAAGACACAGGCTGGCTGAATGTATACAAAAACAAGGCCCATATATATGCTGTCTACAAGAGACCCACTTCAGACCTAGAGACACATACAGACTGAAAGTGAGGGGATGGAAAAAGATATTCCATGCAAATGGAAATAAAAAAAAAAGCTGGAGTAGCAGTACTCATATCAGGTAAAATAGACTTTAAAATCAAGAATGTTACAAGAGACAAGGAAGGACACTACATAATGATCAAGGGATCAATCCAAGAAGAAGATATAACAATTATAAATACATATGCACCCAACATAGGAGCACCACAATACAAAGGCAACTGCTGAAAGCTATAAAAGAGGAAGTCAACAGTAACACAATAATAGTGAGGAACTTTAACACCTCACTTACACCAATGGACAGATTATCCAAAGAGAAAATTAATAAGGAAACGCAAGCTTTAAATGACACAATAGACCAGGTAGATTTAATTGATATTTATAGGACATTCCATCCAAAAACAGCAGATCACACTGTCTTCTCAAGTGCATATGGAACATTCTCCAAGATAGATCACATCTTGGGTCACAAATCAAGGCTCAGTAAATTTAAGAAAATTGAAATCATATCAAGCATCTTTTCTGACCATAATGCTGTGAGATTAGACATCAATTATGGGGAAAAAAACATAAAAAACAAAAACACATGGAGGCTAAACAATACGCTACTAAATAACCAAGAGATCACTGAAGAAATCAAAGAGGAAATCAAAAAATACCTAGAGAAAAATTACAAGAAAAACACGACAATCCAAAACCTATGGGATGCAACAAAAGCAGTTCTAAGAGGCAAGTTTATAGCAATACAAGCCTACCTCAAGAAACAAGAAAAATCTCAAGTAAACAATCTAACCTTACACCTAAAGGAACTAGAGAAAGAAGAACAAACAGTACCCAAAGTTAGTAGAAGGAAAGAAGTCATAAAGATCAGAGCAGAAATAAATGAAATAGAAACAAAGAAAACAATAGCAAAGATCAATAAAACTAAAAGCTGGTTCTTTGAGAAGATAAACAAAATTGATAAACCATTAGCCAGACTCAAGAAAAAGAGGGAGAGGACTCAAATCAATAATATTAGAAATGAAAAAGGAGAAGTTACAACAGACATGGCAGAAATACAAAGCATCCTAAGAGACTACTACAGGCAACTCTATGCCAATAAAATGGACAACCTGTAAGAAATGGACAAACTCTTAGAAAGGTATAACCTTCCAAGTCTGAACCAGGAAGTAATAGAAAATATGAACAGACCAATCACAAGTAATGAAATTGAAACTGTGACTAAAAATCTTCCAACAAACAAAGTCCAGGACCAGATGGCTTCACAGGTGAATTCTGTCAAACATTTAGAGAAGAGCTAACACCCATCCTTCTCAAACTCTTCCAAAAACTTGCAGAGGAAGGAACACTCCCAAACTCATTCTATGAGCCACCATCACCCTGATACCAAAACCAGACAAAGATACTACAAAAGAAGAAAATTACAGACCAATATCACTGATGAATATAGATGCAAAAATCCTCAAGAAAATACTAGCAAACAGAATCCAACAACACATTAAAATGATCACACACCATGATCAAGTGGGATTTATCCCAGGGATGCAAGGATTCTTCAATACATGCAAATCAATCAATGTGATACACCATATTAACAAATTGAAGAATAAAAACCACATGATCATCTCAATAGATGCAGAAAAAGCTTTTGACAACATTCAACACCCATTTATGATAAAAACTCTCCAGAAAGTGGGCATAGAGGGAACCTACCTCAACATAATAAAGGTCATATACGACAAACCCACAGCAGACATCATTCTCAATGGCGAAAAACTGAAAGCATTTCCTCTAAGATCAGGAACAAGACAAGGATGTCCACTCTTGCCACTATTATTAAAGGAATCCAAATTGGAAAAGAAGAAGTAAAACTGTCACTGTTTGCAAATGACATGATACTATACATAGAGAATCCTAAAGACACCACCAGAAAACTACTAGAGTTAATCAATGAATTTGGTAAAGTTGCAGGATACAAAATTAATGCACAGAAATCTCTTGCATTCCTATATACTAATGATGAAAAATCTGAAAGAGAAATTAAGGAAACACTCCCATTTACCATTGCAACAAAAAGAATAAAATACCTAGGAATAAACCTACCTAGGGAGACAAAAGACCTGTATGCAGAAAACTGCAAGACACTGATGAAAGAAATTAAAGACGATACAGACAGATGGAGATGTATACCATGTTCTTGGATTGGAAGAATCAATATTGTGAAAATGACTATACTACCCAAAGCAATCTACAGATTCAATGCAATCCCTATCAAATTACCAATGGCATTTTTTACAGAACTAGAACAAAAAATCTTAAAATTTGTATCGAGACATGAAAGACCCCGAATAGCCAAAGCAGTCTTGAGGGAAAAAAGCGGAGCTGGAGGAATCAGACTCCCTGACTTCAGACTATACTACAAAGCTACAGTAATCAAGACAATATGGTGCTGGCACAAAAACAGAAATATAGATCAATGGAACAAGATAGAAAGCCCAGAGATAAACCCACGCACCTAAGGTCAGCTAATCTATGACAAAGGAGGCACGGATATACAATGGAGAAAAGATAGTCTCTTCAATAAGTGGTGCTGGGAAAACTGAACAGCTACATATAAAAGAATGAAATTAGAACACTCCCTAACACCATACACAAAAATAAACTCAAAATGGATTAGAGACCTAAATCTAAGACCGGACACTATAAAACTCTTAGAGGAAAACATAGGAAGAACACTCTTTGACATAAATCACAGCAAGATCTTTTTTGATCCACCTCCTAGAGTAATGGAAATAAAAACAAAAATAAACAAATGGGACCTAATGAAACTTAAAAGCTTTTGCACAGCAAAGGAAACCATAAACAAGACAAAAAGACAACCCTCAGAATGGGAGAAAATATTTGCAAACGAATCAACGGACAAAGGATTAATCTCCAAAATGTATAAACAGCCCATGCAGCTCAATATTAAAAAAACAAACAACCCAATCCAAAAATGGGCAGAAGACCTAAACAGACATTTCTCCAAAGAAGACATACAGACGGCCAAGAAGCACATGAAAAGCTGCTCAACATCACTAATTATTAGAGAAATGCAAATCAAAACTACAATGAGGTATCACCTCACACCAGTTAGAATGGGCATCATCAGAAAATCTACAAACAACAAATGCTGGAGAGGGTGTGGAGAAAAGGAAACCCTCTTGCACTGTTGGTGGGAATGTAAGTTGATACAGCCACTATGGAGAACAATATAGAGGTTCCTTAAAAAACTAAAAATAGAATTACCATATGATCCAGCAATCCCACTTTGGGCATATACCCAGAGAAAACCATAATTCAAAAAGACACATGCACCCCAATGTTCATTGCAGCACTATTTACAATAGCCAGGTCATGGAAGCAACCTAAATACCCATCAACAGACAAATGGATAAAGAAGATGTGGTACATATATACAATGGAATATTACTCAGCCATAAAAATGAACAAAATTGGGTCATTTGTAGAGACGTGGATGGATCTAGAGACTGTCATACAGAGTGAAGTAAGTCAGAAAGAGAAAAACAAATATCATATATTAATGCATATATGTTGAACCTAGAAATATGGTACAGATGAACCGGTTTGCAGGGCAGAAATAGTGACACAGATGTAGAGAAGAAACGTATGGACACCAAGGGAGGAAAGTGGTGGGGCAGGAGGTGGTGGTGGTGTTGTGATGAATTGGGAGGTTGGGATTGACATGTATACAGTAATATGTATAAAATGGTTAACTAATAAGAACCTGCTGTAGAAAAAAATAAATAAAATAAAATTTAAAAAAAAGAGTCCAAGAATCTGGGTTGATAACAGAGAGCGGGTCCTTTAAGATAGGAAATGTGTGTTTTTTTAATTGATTTTTTCTTCCCCTGACTTAATCACAGTGTATGATACATAGTAGGTTGTGATAGAAATTTGTTGCATGAATTTGAAATTAATTGTTTTGAACTTGAAATATGTTTCATGAAATATGTTGCAAATGTTGATTAGGTGGTGATTCCGCCTCAGAAGGCTTTTACATCTATAGCCTAACAGGGGTAATTGTGCATATTGAAGGCCTGAGAAAGAGAGCAACTCTAGGAGGTGGGAGAATTTAGCAGAGTGGAAAGTAAGTTACTTCTCAGAAATATTTAGCAGTTGAACTGAAACTGTTTCAGAAAGGTGCTGGGCCAGAGGTAGGTTCTTACAAAGTCCTAATGGGGAGATAGGGAAGCTCTGTGTTCCCTTTACCAGCTACCCTTATACAAATGGCTTTCGATTTTCCTCATACTCTTTAAGATTTTTTTAAATTGAAGTATAGTTGAGTTACAATATTATATTAGTTTTGGTTGTACAGCATAATGTTAAGTATTTTTACAAATTATACTCCATTAAAAGTTATTGTAAGATAATTGCTATAATTCCCTGTGCTATACAATATATCCTTGTTGCTTTTCTGTTTCATACAGAGTAGTTTGTATTTCTTAATCCCATACTCCTAATGTGTTCCTCCTCATTTCCCTATCCCCTCTAGTGACCACTAGTTTGTTTTCTGTATCAGTGAATCTCTTTCTGTTTTGCTATATACCTTCATTTGTATTAATTTTAGATTCTGCAAGTAAGTGATATCATGTAGTATTTTTCTCTCTGTCTGACATATTTCACTAAGCGTAATATTCTCTGGGATCATCCATGTTGCTGCATATGGCAGAATTTCATTCTTTTTATAGTTCACTAATACTCCATTGTGTGTGTATGCATATATATGTGTGTGTGTGTGTATATACACACACACACACACACACACACACGCACACACACACAGACCGCATATTCTGTGTCCGTTCTTCTATAGCTGGACAGTTGGATTGTGTCCATATCTTGGCTATTATAAATAGTGCCACTATGAACATTGGGGTGCACATATCTTTTTAAAAATATATATTTATTTATTTATTTATTTTTGCCTGCGTTGGGTCTTCGTTGCTGCATGCGGGCTGTCTCTAGTTGTGCCGAGTGGGGGCTACTCTTCGTTATGGTGTGCGGGCTTCTCATTGCGGTGGCTTCTCTTGTTGCAGAGCATGGGCTCTAGGTGCTCAGGCTTCAGTAGTTGTGGCACGTGGGTTCCGTAGTTGTGACTCACGGGCTCTAGAGCACAGGCTCAGCACACGGGCTTAGTTGCTCTGTGGCATGTGGGATTTTCCCGGACCAGGGCTTGAACCTGTGTCCCCTGCATTGGCAGGCGGATTCTTAACCACTGCACCACCAGGGAAGTCCCCGCATGTATCTTTTTGAATTAGTGTTTTTGTTTTTTTGGATATATACCCAGGAGTGGAATTGTTGTCTCATATAATAGTTCTATTTTTAGGTGTTTGAGGAACCTCTATACTGTTTTCCACAGTGGTTGCACCAATTCACATTCCCACCAGTGTACAAGTGTTCCCTTTTCTCCACATCCTCACCAATATTTGTTTTTGTAGCCTTTTTAATGATAGCCATTCTTTTTTTTTTTTTTTTGTACTGCTTGCTTTTATTTTATTTTTATTTTTGGCCATGTCACATGACATGCAGGATCTTAGTTCCCCAACCAGGGATCGAACCCATGCCCCCTGTAGTGGAAGCACAGAGTCTTAACTACTAGACTGCCAGGGAAGTCCCAATGATAGCCATTTTGACCTGTGTGAGGTGATACCTCATCCAGGTTTTTACTTGCATTTCTCTAATAATTAGCAACATTGAGCATCTTTTCATATGCCTGTTAGCCATCTATTTGTCTTCTTTGGAAAAATGTATATTCAGGTCTTCTGCCCTTTTTTAGATTGGATTGTTTGTTTTTTTGATATTGAGTTGTATGACTTGTTTGTATATTTTTGGATACTAACCCCTTGTCAGTTATGTAATTTGCAAATATTTTCTCCCACTCTGTAGGTTGTCTTTTCGTTTTGTGATTGTTTCCTTTGATGTGCAAAACTTTTAAGTTTAACAAGGTTCCATTTGTTTCTTTTTCTTCTATTTCTTTTGCCTTATGTGACAGACCCAAAAAACTATAACTACGATTTATGTCAAAGAGTGTTCTGCCTATGTTCTCTTCTAGGGATCTTATGGTTTCAGATATTACATTTAGGTCTTTAGTCCATTTTCAGTTTATTTTGGTGGAAGGTGTGAGGAAATGTTCTAATATCATTGTTTTACATATAGATGTCCAGTTTTCCCAGCACCACCTATTGAAGAGACTGTCTTTTGTCCATTGTATATTCTTGCCTCCTTTGTGGTAGATTAATTGACCATACAGGTGCATGGGTTTATTTCTGGTCTGTCTGTTCTGTTCCATTGATCTATGTGTCTGTTTTTGTTCTGGTACCATTCTGTTTTGATTATTGTAGCTTTGTAGTATAATCTGAAGTCTGAGAGGGTGATTCCTTCAGCTTTGTTCCTTTTTTCTCAAAATTGCTTTGCAATTCAGGATCTTTTGTGGTTCCATATGAATTCTGGGATTGTTTAAAGTTCTGTGGAAAATGTCATGGGTATTTTGATACAGGTTACATTAAATCTGTAGATTACTTTGGGCAGTGTGGCCATTTTAACAATATTAATTCTCCCAATCCAATAGCACAAGATATCTTTCCATTTTTTTGTATCATTTTAATTTCCTTCATTATTGTTTCATGGTTTTCAGATTATAGGTGTTTCACCTCCTTGTTAAGTTTATTCCTTGGTTTTTTTTTTTTTTTTTTGATGTGATTTTAAATGGGATTTTTTTTCTTTCCCTTTCTGATTGCTCTTTATTAGTGTATAGAAAAGCAACAGATTTCTGTATCTTAATCTTGTATCCTGCAACTTTGCTGAATTCATTTATTAGTTCTAATAGTTTTTTGGTGGAGACTTTAGGGTTATCTACATAATGTATAATTTCATCTGCAAATAGTGATAGCTTTAACTCTTCCCTTCCAATTTGAATGCCTTTATTTCTTTTTCTTGTCTGATTGCTATGACTAGGACTTCCAACACTACGTTAAATAGAAGTTGCAAGAGTGAGCATTCTTGTCTTGTTCCTGAATTTAGAGAAAAGACTTTCAGCTTTTCACCATTGAGTGTAATGTTAGCTGTGGGTTTGTCATAAATGGCCTTTATTATGTTGAGGTATGTTTCTTCCCTGATGACTGTTTTATCATGAATGGTTTTGAATTTTGTGAAATGCTTTTTCTGCATCTATTGAGATGATCATGTGATTTTTATCCTTCCTTTAGTTAACATGGTGTATCACATTGATTGAGTTCTGAATACTGAACCATCCTTGCATCCCTGGAATAAACCCAACTTGATCATGGTGTATGATCCTTTTAATATACTGTTGGATTCAGTTTGCTAATATTTTGTTGAGAATGTTTGTATCTATAATCACCAACGATATTGGCCTTTAATTTTCTTTCTTTCTTTTTTTTTTTTTGTAGCGTCTTTGCTGGTTTTGGTATCAGGGTAATGGTAGCCTTATAGAATGATTTTGGGAGTGTTCTGTTTTCTTTAATTTTTTTAGTATAGTTTGAGAAAGATAGGTATTAGCTCTTCTTTGTATGTTTGGTAGAATTTACCTCTGAAGCCATCTGCTTCTAGACTTTTGTTTGCTGGGGGTTTTTAAAATTAGCAATTCAATTTCACTACTAGTGATTGGTCAGTTCAAAGTGTTTATTTCTTCTTGATTCCATCTGGGCAGGCTGTATGTTTCTAGAAATGTGTCCATTTCTTCTAGGTCGTCTACTTTGTTGGCATATAACTGTTTATAGTATTGTCTTATGATTTTTGTATCTCTGTGGTGTCAATTGTTATTTCTCCTCTTTCATTTCTTATTTTGTTAATTTTGCTTCTCTCTCTTTTCTTCTTGGTGAGCATGGCTAAATTTTTATCAATTTTATTTATTTTAAAAAAAGCCCCAGCTCTTGGCTTACTTTATCTTTTCTATTATGGGGGGGTCTCTATTTTATTTATTTCCTGTCTGATCTTTACTATTTCCTTCCTTCTGCTGACTTTGGGCTTTGTTTGTTCTTCTTTTTCTAATTCCTTTTGGTGGTAGGTTAGGTTGCTTATTTGCGATTTTTCTCGTTTCTTCAGGAAGGCCTGCATCACTATAAACTCTCTCTTTGAACTTCTTTTTCTGCATTCCATAGATTTTGGATAGTTGTGATTCCATTTTCATTTGTCTCAAGGTATTTTCTCATTTCCTCTTTTATTTCTCATTGTCCCATTGTTTTTTTTAAACTTTTAATTTTATTTTAGAGGATAGTTGATTAACAATGTTATGTTAGTTTCAGTTGTACAACAAAGTGATTTCCTTATACGTATACATGTATCTATTATTTTTCAAATTCTTTTGGTCCATTGGTTTCTTAGTAGCTTGTTTATACGTGTTTGTTCTTTTCACATTTTTTTTTTCCTGTAATTGATTTCTAGTTTCATACCACTGTGGTGGAAAAAATGCTTGATATCAATTCTATCCTCTTAAATTTGTTGAAACTTGTTTTGTGATCTAGCATGTGATCTATCCTGGAGAACATTCCATGTGCACTTGAAAATAATGTATATTCTGCTGGTTTTGGATAGAATGTCCTGTAGATATCTATTAAGTCCGACTGGACTATTGTGTCACTTAAGACCACTATTGGGACTTCCCTGGTGGTCAAATGGTTAAGACTCCACGTTCCCAGTGCAGGGGGCATGGGTTCAATCCCTGGTCAGGGAACTAAGATTCCACATGTTTCAGGGCATGGCCAAAAAAAGGAAAAAAAGACCACTATTGCCTTATTGATTTTCTGTCTGGATGATCTGTCCATTGATGTAAGGGGTGTTAAAGTCTCCTATTATTATTGTTTTATTGTCAATTCCTCTTTTTATGTATGTTAGTTTTTGCTTTATATGTCTAGGTGCTCCTGTATTGCATACATATATGTTAATGAGTGTAATATCCTCCTCTTGTATTGATCCCTTTATCATTATATAGTGCCCTTGTTTGTCTTTTGTTATAGCCTTTCTTTTAAAATCTGTTTTGTCTGATATGAGTATTGCTACCCCCACTTTCTAATCATTTACATTAGTATCCCCTCACTTTCAGTCTGTGTGGGCCTTTAGCTCTGAAGTCTATCTCTAGTAGGCAACATATAGACAGGTCTTTTTTTTTTTTTTTAAATCCAATCAGCCACTCTATATCTTTTGATTGGAGCATTTAGTCCATTTGACATTTAAAGTAATTATTGATAGGTATGTACTTATTACCATTTTACTACTCGTTTTCTGGTTGTTTTTGTAGTTCTCTGTTCATTTATTCTTTTTGTTTCTTCACTTGTAGTGTGATGATTTTCTTTAGTAGTATGCTTGTGTTCCTTTCTTTTTAGTTTTTGTGTATTACTGTAGGCTTTTTTTTTTTTTTTTTAATTTAGACTGCCTGGAGTCAGACTGCCTGACTGATTTATTTATTTATTTATTTATTTTTGGCTGTGTTGGGTCCTCGTTTCTGTGTGTGGGCTTTCTCCGGTTGCGGTGAGCAGGGGCCACTCTTCATCGTGGTGCGCGGGCCTCTCACTGTCGCAGCCTCTCTTGTTGCGGAGCACAAGCTCCAGATGCGCAGGCTCAGTAGTTGTGGCTCATGGGCCTAGCTGCTCCGCGGCATGTGGGATCTTCCCAGACCAGGGCTCGAACCCGTGTCCCCTGCATTGGCAGGCAGATTCTCAACCACTGGGCCACCAGGGAAGCCCTATTGTAGGTTTTTGATTTGTGGTTACCATGGGGTTCACAAATGTCAACCTATAACTATATCTATTTGTTTCAATCTGGTAGTCATTTAAGTTCAAACACATTCTTAAAGATCTACAGTGTTTTACTCCCCTCCCCAACATTTTGTGTTTTTTGATGTCATATTTTACATCTTCATGCTTATCCCTTAACTATTTATTCTAGTTGTAGTTGCTTTTTACAATTTTTTTGTCTTTTAATCTCTGTACTGACTTATTTAAGTGATTGATCCTCAGTCCTTATGATATAGTTGCCTTTCCTAGTGGGATTTTTCCTTTCCTATAGATTCTTACTTCTTTTCCACTTAGAGAAGACCCTTAAAATTTCTTTTAGAGTAAGTTTAGTATTGATGAGCTCTTTTAGTTTTTGCTTATCTGAGAAATACTTTATCTTTCCGTCTATTCTAAATGGTAATCTTTCTGGGTAGAGTATCCTAGGTTGTAGGTTTTTCCCTTTCAGCACTTTGAAAATATTGTGCCATTCCTTCAGGCCTGCAAAGTGTCTGCAGATAAATTAGCTAATAGCCTTATGGGAATTCCCTTGTATATGACTCTTTGTTTTTCTCTTGCTACCTTTAGAGTTCTCTCTTTATCTTTAACTTTTGCCATTTTAATTATGATGTGTATTGATGTGGATCTATTTGGGTTCATCTTGTTTGCCACCCTCTGTGCTTCTTGTACCTGGATATCTGTACTGTTCTTCAGGTTTGGGAATTTTCAGCCATAATTTTCTCAAATACATTTTTGATCCCCTTCCCCCTCTCTCTTCTCTTTTTGGGATCCCTATAACGTGAATGTTGGTATCCTTAATGTAATACCAGAAATCTCTTAAATTGTTTTCATTTCTCAAAATTTGTTTTTCTTTTTGCTGTTCTGATTGGGTGATTTCCTTTATTTTATTTCCCAAATGACTTATGTGTTCTTTGGTATCACTTAGTCTGCTATTCATTCCTTTATTTATTTATTTATTTATTTGGCTGTGCCAGGTCTTAGTTGTGGTACACAGGATCTTTGTTGCAGCATGTGGGATCTTTAGTTGTGGCATGTGGGATCTTTAGTTGTGGCATACGGAATCTTTAGTTGTGGCATGCAAGCTCTTAGTTGCGGCATATGAGATCTAGTTCCCTGACCAGGGATCGAACCTGGGCCTCCTGCATTGGGAGCATGGAGTGTTAGCCAGTGTACCACCAGGGAAGTCCCTGCTATTCATTCCTACTAATGTGTTTTTAATTTCATCTATTGAATTCTTCATTTCTGATTAGGTCTTTTTTATATTTTCTGCTTCCTTGTTAAAGTATTCACTGTGTACATCAATTCTTTTCTCTAATTCAGTTAACATTTTTATTACAAATTCTTTGAATTCTTTATCTGATAAATTGTTTCTTTCTGATTTATTTAGTTTTTCAGGGGTTTTCTCTTATTCTTTCAATTGAGAGTAGTTCCTCTGCCTTTTCATTTTGCTTAACTTTCTCTACCTCTATGAGTTTAGGTGAAATAGATACCTACTGTGGTCTTGAAATGGTGTTCTTGTGTGGGAGCATCCCTCTATAGACTGCATGTACCCAGTACCTTTGGTGGGAAAACTGGATTTGACATGGACATAAGTCATGTCTTGCCTCTGAGTGTGCTGGTATCTATAACCTTTGTAGGGTGTGGGGCTGGAGATGGAGGGGCTACAACTGGAGCCGGGTGTCTGGTGGGACTTCCCCTCTGCTCAGTGGCCATCACTGCCCTATTGGAGGTGGAGTCTGATACCAAGTTGCTGGAGAAGAAGCTGTGAGGGTTGGCCTGAACTGGCTCTGTTCCCTTTAAGTGTATGTTTTTCACTCTCCCCACACTGAGACCCCTGCCCCAGAGCAGGGGAGGGCCAAAGCAAGTGGGGCTCTTGCGAGCTCTTGGCTTGCACTGGCCACAGACAGAGGTCCAATGCACTGCCTGTGCAGACGCCTGTGGTTCTGCTCTGACATGGCTTTGGTTGCAAGTCCTCTTTGTCCCTCACAGCTGGTCACTGTCCCCAGCCTCTGCTACCCCTGCTGTGTTGTAGAACCACTCTGCAAGGCAGGTGGGGCCTATGTGGGATCTCAGCATGTATCAGGGTGAGCTGTGGTGGAGTAGCTGCCCTCAGAGATCTGGGCTGCTTCTGCGGAACTATTTGAGTAAGCGCCAACAATGGCCACCACCACCCCACACAGACTCTGCCCTGGGACTAGGTTGCCTCTGTGTCCCATGGTTGATTCTTTACCAATTCTTTATCACTGAGGAATTGACGTAAACAAATTTCTCTGTCTAATGTAAGCTAACCAAAAAATGCACAAAGTCTAACACTCCAGTGTAGGGTAATAAAGCCCTTCTTGGGTTTAAATGGAATTGGGAGACTTTAATGTCTGTTTCTGCCCATTTCCACTCCTACTTCACTTCATCCTGGACCACACAGGGCTGGGTGACAGCGTTACCCAGAAAAGCTTCAGCTGGGGAAGGGGGTCTATTAGCTGATTTTAGTCATAATTAACACAGTGCTTACATCTCTGGAATTTATTGTTCCCTTTTTGTTACTCTTTCCTTTGGGTCTTCTTTTTTCTTATCTACAAATCTCTGCCACCATTTACACTCCTTTCCCCCCCCCTAATCTTCCCTTTCGCCTTAAACTCCTAGTTGTATCAAATTGTTGTTCAGTCCTATGTTAAGACAAAGTTATGAGACTCAAGTGAGTTATAGGATTCCTTTTACAAGTATATCATATCCAAATAAGTATGGGTACCTTAAAAGTAGTTGTCCTAGTTGGCTACCTTTTTATTCCAAAAGTTCTGTCATTACTCAAAATATTTTAGTCACTTATGTAGAGTTGCTCTCAAAACTAGTCTGAGCCCTACAAGAAGACCAGTTTCACTTCCTTATAATCACACTGAGTATTTTAAGAGTCCTGCCACTCTGCTTTTTTCCTTTGTCTTCCTGTTCCCAGTTCCCCTTTTCCTTGACTTCTCTAGTCCTCCAGCAAGAAGAGTTCTGGGTTCAGTGGGGCTCAAAGCACAGGGCAAGGCTCATCGTCATAGAGAGCCCAGGCAGGGAAGGGAGGTTGGCATGGTTCACAAGACTTTGACCTTTAAACAAAGCATGCTTACCCAGTTCTTTTTAGTCTGTCCTTTCCAGTGTCCCATTTCTGCTCTGTGATCCCTCCCCAAACGTTATAAAAGAAAAGAACCATCAAATCCTAGGGCTGGGACATGGCCTTGAATCGTCCAACTCTTAGTGGTAACTTGGGGAGAATATGTAGGGAGAGACCCTTCAGAGAGCCCCATTTCCTTCTGCTCTCAGGTAGTTAGTTAATGTTCTACCAGCACTTCCCACTCATGGGGAGACCAGGATCATGTTCCAGCCCCAGATTGCTGCTCAGGGCAGAGGGCACTTTGTACAGACAGTTACGATTCAAGAGAGACCTGCATCTGAGCTTCATACTTCATCTTTAGAGTCTATATGTCTGTTGTCTTGTGTCTTCTGAGTTCTCAGACTCTGGATCTTCCTCTCTAAGTCTCTGCTTTGGAGGGTAATTGAGGATGTCTACTAGTGGGGGAGAAAGAAATTATTTTGCCCAGCAAAAATTAACATAAAACTGGACTCCCGGCCCATTGTGCCTCTCTCTCCTCCCCAGAAGTTTCTGACTACCCCCAAACCCTAGTGAGGTGTTAGCTGATTATTACTAATATGTCTATGGGTTCTCCTCAGTAGTGGGGCTATGTTTGAAGGCTTTATGTTCTGGCTACCATCTTACTTGCTTTTCTCTTTTCCAGAGACGTCTACTTCTCACAAATAGGTGTGAGGCCAATGGTCTATAAATTCATCCTCCTTTCACCCTTTATTAGTTGCAGAATAAGTGTTGCAGTGTCTGTTTAGATAATACAGCGGTGGGGAGAGAGATAAAGGAAGCGTTGGATCACCTGCTAGGGGGTGGACCAGAGAGCACCATTAGTGAATGAACATCTCTGGAGCAGAGTAAGGGACAAGGTGCAAACAAGGAAGGGAAGTGAAAGGAAACCAAAGAACTGTAAGAATTCAGGGTCTAATCCAGAGAAGAATAAATAGGGGCCTAGACAGAGCCTTTGGGTGGTCCCAGCCCTGCTGCCTGAAAGAAGAGTTGCCTGATTGGTGCCTGTTATGGCCATGACCTTAGGCTACGTTCTGGGCTGTAGAGATCAATAGACATAGTCCCTAATTTGCAAATATACAGTCTAATCAAAGAAGATAAGTAACAAATAGAAATTAGATGAGATTTTCAAGATGTGTGGTATTGTGGGCTGGGATACTGCTTCCATCACTAACAGCTAATGTTTATTCTTCACTCATTTTTTTCTTAACTCTTTGCACATGGTTTAACTCATTGACTCCTGACAACAGCCCTGTGAAGTAGGTATTGTTATAATCTGCATTTTAAACGTGAACAATCTGAGGCACAGAGACATGACAGACAGCTTGCCTGAGGTCTCACAGTAGGGACTCAGGAGCAGGCACTCCAGCACAGCTGGTCTGGCTCTAGAACATGTGCTCTTAAGTAACATGGCCTCTAGTAAGTCATCCGAAGAGTGTGCAGAAGCTCTGTGGCTTCACATCCGCATGCCTTTGTACCCGCTTGCCTGCCCTTCTGCCTGGAAGACTCTTCCTTGTAGACTCTGATCAAGGGAGCCACTCATTTGACATCTTGTCTGACTCCTTCTGCCTATTCCAGGGCAGTCACTGTCCTCAGAGCTGGACTAGCAATTTGTGTATATTTTGTTAAACTATTTGTTGGAATATCTGACTCTTGTGTTATAAGCTTCTGGAGAGCAAGGATTTTTTGTCTTGAAAATTTCAAATAGTTGCAAAAGTAAAGCTAATAATACAATGAATCTATGTGTACTCATCACGCAGCTTCAGCAATTATCATTTCATGGCCAATCTTTTTTAAAAAATATTTATTTATTTATTTGGCTGCATAGGGTCTTAGTTGAGGCATGTGAGATCTTCATTGCCACATGTGGGATCTTCGTTGCAGCATGTGGGATCTTTAGTTGCAGCGTGCAAACTCTTAGTTGCAGCATGTGGGATCTAGTTCCCTGACCAGGGATCGAACCCAGGCCCCCTGCATTGGGAGCGCAGAATCTTAGTCACTGGACCACCAGGGAAGTCCCCTTCATGACCAATCTTGTTGCATCTGCACTCCCTTCTCCAAATCTGGATTGTTTTGAAGCAAATCCCAGATAGCAAATCATATCATCTGTAAACATTTCAGTTGTATTACTAAAATATAAGGGCTTTTTGAAAAACATCATCAAAGTACCATTGTCACACTAAAAAGTAGTACTTCCTCAGTACCATAAAATTTTCAGTATTTGAATTTCTGCAATTACCTCAGAACTTTCCCCTTTCCTTCCCTTCCCATTTTTTGTTACTCCTTCATTTCTTTTTTGTCTCCCCCTTTTTTTACAGTAGAATTTTTTGAATAGCAATCCAAATAAGGGCTTTATTTTATAATCATCATGTGTTCTCACCACGTGGCTTAGTGCTTGACATATAGTACATCCTCAATAAATGATGTTGAATAAATGAATCATCGGAAGTCTATAAAATGTCCTGGTTGAATTAGTGCAGCCTTACTGTAACTTTTGGTTGGCTTATTGGGATGACTTTTGGTTTCTGATAACTTTAGTTAGGGGTTAACTTCGGTGCTAGCTCCTATCAGTGCCTGTGAACATTACTAAAGGTTTGAGGGCAACGAATGCACCTGTGACTCAGATTTACAGGCTCGCAGGAAATGGGCCATTGCTTTCTTGTCTCTGTTTTTTGTCTTTAGTCTCTTGTAATATCAAATTGAGTTTGGACCGACCCCGTTTGGCTTTTTTGCCATTTCTTCAGAACAGGGACCCTGAAGGAGCTCCCTGAGAGCATGATCAGCTTTCATATGGTGCTGTGGTAGGCAGCATTCTAGGACGGTACCCCAAGATTTACTCCTAACCCCTGGACTGTGAATATACGATGAGTAATCATGCATGTGATTGTGTTACCTTATGTGGCAAAAGGGATTTTGCAGATGTAAATAGGGTTACTAATCAGTTGAGTTTAAGTTTAACAAAAAAGATGATCTAAGTGGGCTTAGTGTAATCACAGGAGCCCTTTAAGAGCGGGCAGTTTTTTCCAGCTGGTCTCAGAAGGGGAAATCAGAGAGATTAGAAGTGTAAGAGGGATTGGATTTAAGGGATGTTCTCCATCACTGAGATAGAGGGGGCCTCATGCCTAGGACCTGAAAAGGTCCTGTAGTAGCTGAGAGTGTTTGTAACAGGACAGTGAGGACCTCGGTCTTAAAACTTCAAGGAACTGAATTTTGCGAGCTAAAAAAATGGGTGTTGTTTTAAGCCACTAAATTTGTGGTAATTTGTTTTGCAAAAGTAGAAAATTAATACGGGTGCTTTGTACTTGATAGGTTGAATTAGCTGCTCCTTTGTTTATTTTATTTTTAAAAATTCAGATAAAATTAAAATCCATTAAAAAGCACACAGATCTTAAGTGTACAGTTTGATTTTGGGTAACTGTACACACCCATGTGATCACCGCCTGAATTGAGGTGTAGAATCTTTCCATCAGCCCAAAAAGCTCTTGTGTGCACCTTTATAGTTAATTCTACCCCACTACGGTGAATTCTAACACCATTAATTACTATTGCTTAGTTTTGAACTTCATTAAGATGACATCATAGAGCATGTGCTCCTTTGTGTCTGGCTTCTTTTGCATAGCAGAATGTTTTAGAAATGCATTCCTCTTATATTAGTAGTCATTTGCGCCCCCTCCCCTTTTTCAAATTCCTATTTAATATTCCGTTGTATGGATATACCAGTCTGCTTATCCATGCACACGTTGATGGATATTTGAGTTGTTTCCACTTTTTGGCTATTATGAATAATGCTGCTATGAACGTTCATGTATAACTCTTTGTGTGGTTATCTGTTTTCATTTCTCTTGGGTACATACCTGGGTGTTGCATTGCTGGACTGTATAAGTGCATTTAAATGTATAAGACAATGCCAAACTCTTTTCCAGAGTAGTTGTGCCATTTTATGTTTCTACCAGCAGTCTGTAAGAATACCCGTTGTTTCCCATCCTCAACAACACTTGGTATCATCAGTCTTTCATTTATTTATTTATTTTTATTTTTAATACATCTTTATTGGAGTATAATTGCTTCACAATACCATGTTAGTTTCTGTTGCACAACAAAGGGAATCAGCCATATGCATACATATGTCCCCATATCCCCTCCCTCTTGAGCCTCCCTCCCATCCTCCCTATCCTACCCCTCTAGGTCATCGCAAAGCACCGAGCCAATCTCCCTCTGCTATGCTGCTGCTTCCCACCAGCCAACTATTTTACATTCGGTAGTGTATATACGTCGATGCTACTCTCACTTTGCCCCAGCTTCGCCCTCCCACCCCATGACATCAAGTCCATTCTCTATGTCTACCTCTTTATTCCTGCCCCGCAACTAGGTTCATCAGTTGATTGATGAACCTAGTTGTGGGGCATTGTTTTCTTTTTTGGATTCTGTATATATGCGTTATCATACGGTATTTGTTTTTCTTGTTTCTTTTTTTGGATTCCATATATAGGCGTTAGCATACGGTATTTGTTTTTCTTTCTGACTTACTTCACTCTGTATGACAGACTCTAGGTCCACCCACCTCACTACAAATAACTCAATTTAGTTTCTTTTTATGGCTGAGTAATATTCCATTGTATGTATGTGCCACATCTTCTTTACCCATTCATCTGTCGATGGACATTTAGGTTGGTTCCATGTCCTGGCTATTGTAAATAGTGCTGCAGTGAACATTGTGGTGCATGTCTCTTTTTGAATTATGGTTTTCTCAGGGTGTATGTCCAGTAGTGGGATTGCTGGGTCATATGGTAGTTCTATTTTTAGTTTTTTAAGGAACCTCCATACTGTTTTCCATAGTGGTTGTATCAATTTACATTCCCACCAACGTGTAGGAGGGTTCCCTTTTCACCACACCCTTTCCAGCATTTATTGTTTCTAGTTTTTTTGGTAATGGCCATTCTGACTGGTGTGAGGTGATACCTCATTGTAGTTTTGATTTGCATTTCTCTAATAATTAGTGATGTTGAGCATCTTTTCATGTGCTTCTTGGCCATCTGTATGTCTTCCTTGGTGAAATGTCTATTTAGGTCTTCTGCTCATTTTTTGACTGGATTGTTTGTTTTTTTTAATATTGAGCTCCATGAGATGTTTGTATATTTTGGAGATTAATCCTTTGTCTGTTGTTTCATTTGCAAATATTTTCTCCCATTCTGAAGGTTGTCTTTTTGTCTTATTTATAGTTTCCTTTGCTGTGCAAAAGCTTTTAAGTTTAATTAAGTCCCATTTGTTTATTTTTTTTTTATATTTCTGTTACGCTAGGAGATGGGTCAAGAAAGATCTTGCTGTGGTTTATGTCAAAGAATGTTTTTCTTATGTTTCCCTCTAAAAGTTTTATAATGTCTGTTCTTACATTTAAGGCTTTAATCCATTTGGAGTTTATTTCTGTGTATGGTGTTAGGTAGTGTTTTAATCTCATTCTTTTACATGTAGCTGTCCAATTTTCCCAGCACCACTTATTGAAGAGGCTGTCTTTTCTCTATTGTATGTTCTTGCCTCCTTTGTCATAAATTAGGTGCCCATAGGTGTGTGGGTTTATCTCTGGGCATTCTATCCTGTACCATTGATCTGTATTTCTGTTTTTGTACCAGTACCATACTGTCTTGATTACTGTACCTTTGTGGTATAGTTTGAAGTCAGGGAGCCTGATTCCTCCAACTCCATTTTTCTTTCTCAAGATTGCTTTGGCTATTCGGGGTCTTTTGTGTTTCCATACGAATTGTAAGATTTTTTGTTCTAATTCTGTGAAGAATGCCATTGGTAGTTTGATAGGAATTGCATTGAATCTGTAGATTGCATTGGGCAGTATAGTCATTTTCACAATATTGATTCTTCCAATCTAAGAACATGGTATGTTTCTCCATCTGTTTATGTCATCTTTGATTTCTTTCATCAGTGTTTTATAGTTTTCTGAGTACAAGTCTTTCGCCTCCTTAGGCAGGTTTATTCCTAGGTATTTTATTCTTTTTGTTGCAATGGTAAATGGGAGTGTTTCCTTAATTTCTCTTTCTGATTTTTCATTGTTGGTGTATAGGAATGCCAGAGATTTCTGTGCATTAATTTTATATCCTGCAACCTTACCAAATTCATTGATTAGTTATAGTAGTTTTCTGGTGGCATCTTTAGGATTTTCTATGTATAGTATCCTGTCATCGGCAAACAGTGACAGTTTTACTTCTTCTTTTCCAATTTGTATTCCTTTTATTTCTTTTTCTTCTCTGATTGCCGTGGCTAGGACTTCCAAAACTATGTTGAATAAGAGTGGCAAGAGTGGACATCCTTGTCTTGTTCCTGATCCTAGTGGATCAGTTTTTCACCACTGAGTATGATGCTTGCTGTGGGTTTGTCATATATGGCCTTTATTATGTTGAGGTAGGTTCCCTCTATGCCCATTTTCTGGAGAGTTTTTATCATAAATCGGTGTTGAATTTTGTCAGAAGCTTTTCTGCATCTATTGAGATGATCATATGGTTTTTATTCCTTAATTTGTTAATGTGGTGTATCACATTGATTGATTTGCATATATTGAAGAATCCTTGCATCCCTGGGATAAATCCCACTTGATCATGGTGTATGATCCTTTAATGTGCTGTTGGATTCTGTTTGCTAGTATTTGTTCAGGATTTTTGCATCTATGTTCATCAGTGATATTGGTCTATAAGTTTCTTTTTTTGTGATATCTTTTTCTGGTTTTGGTATCAGAGTGATGGTGGCTTCGTAGAATGAATTTGGGAGTATTTCTCCCTCTGCAATTTTTTGGAAGAGTTTGAGAAGGATCAGTGTTAGCTCTTCTCTAAATGTTTGATAGAATTCACCTGTGAAGCCATCTGGTCCTGGACTTTTGTTTTTTGGAGGATTTTTAATTATGGTTTCAATTTCACTACTTGTGGTAGGTCTGTTTGTATTTTCTAATTCTTCCAGGTTCAGGCTTGGAAAATTGTACCTTTCCAAGAATTTGTCCATTTCTTCATGGTTGTCCATTTTATTGGCATATAGTTGTTTGTAGTAGTCTCTTATAATCCTTTATATTTCTGCAGTGTCATTTGTGATTTCTCCTTTTTCATTTCTAATTTTATTGATTTGCATCCTCTCCCACTGATGAGTCTGGCTAAAGGTTTATCAATTTTGTTTATCTTCTCAAAGAACCAGCTTTTAGTTTTATTGATCTTTGCTATAGTTTTCTTCATTTCTATTTCATTTATTTCTATTTCATTTACGTTGTTCTTTCTCTAGTTGTTTTAAGTGTAGGGTTAGATTTTTTATTTGAGATTTTCTTGTTTCTTGAGTGAGATTGAATTGCTGTAAACTTCCCTCATAGAACTGCTTTTGCTGCGTCCCATGGGTTTTGGGTCATCGTGTTTTTGTTGTCCTTTGTTTCTATGTATTTTTTAATTTCTTCTTTGATTTCTTCAGTGATCTCTTGGTTATTTAGTAGCGCACTGTTTAGCCTCCATGTATTTGTGTTTTTTACAGTTTTTTTCCTGTAATTGATTTCCAATCTCATAGGGTTGTGGTCGGAAAAGATGCTTGACACGATTTCAATTTTCTTAAATTTTCCGAGGCTTGATTTGTGACCCAAGATATGATCTATCCTGGAGAATGTTCCATGTGCACTTGAGAAGAGAGTGTATTCTGCCACTTTTGGGTGGAATGCCCTATAAATATCAATTAAGTCCATCTGTTCTAATGTGTCATTTAAGGCTTGTGTTTCCTTATTTATTTTCTGTTTGGATGATCTGTCCATTGGTGTAAGTGGGGTGTTATAGTCCCCTACTATTATTGTGTTACTGTCTATTTCTCCTTTCATGGTTGTTAGCATTTGCCTTATGTGTTGAGGTGCTCCTATGTTGGGTGCATAAACATTTATAATTGTTATATCTTCTTCTTGGATTGATCCTTTGATCATTATGTAGTGTCCCTCCTTATCTCTTGTAACTTTCTTTATTTTAAAGTCTATTTTATCTGATATGAGTATTGCTACTCCAGCTTTCTTTTGATTTCCATTTGCATGGAATATCTTTTTCCATCCCTTCACTTTCAGTCTGTATGTGTCCCTAGGTCTGAAGTGGGTCTCTTGTAGACAGCATATAAATGGTCATGTTTTTTTATACATTCAGCCAGTCTGTGTCTTTTGGTTGGGGCATTTAATCCATTTATATTCAAGGTTATTATCAGTTTGTATGTTCCTATTACCATTTTCTTAATTGTTTTGGGTTTGTTTTTGTGGGTCTTTTTCTTCTCTTGTGTTTCCTGCTTAGAGAAGTTTCTTTAGCATTTGTTGTAAAGCTGGTTTGGTGGTGCTGAATTCTCTTAGCTTTTGTTTGTTTGAAAAGCTTTTGACTTCTCTATCGAATCTGAATGAGATCCTTGCTGGGTAGAGTAACCTTGGTTGTAGATTTTTCTCTTTCATCACTTTAAGTATATCCTGCCACTCCCTTCTGACCTGCAGAGTTTCCACTGAAAAATCAGCTGATAACCTTATGGGGATTCCTTTGTATGTTATTTTTTGTTTTTCCCTTGCTGCTTTGAATATTTTTTATTTGAATTTAATTTTTGTTAGTTTGATTAATATGTATCTTGGTGTGTTTCTCCTAGGGTTTATCCTGTATGGGACTCTCTGTGCTTCCTGGACTTGGGTGACTATTACCTTTCCCATGTTAGGGAAGTTTTCCACTATGATCTCTTCAAATATTTTCTCAGACCCTTTCTTTTACTCTTCTTTGTCTGGGACCCCTATAATTCGAATGTTGGTGCATTTAGTGTTGTCCCAGAGGTCTCTGAGATTGTCTTCAATTCTTTTCATTCTTTTTTCTTTATTCTGCTCCTCGGCAGTTATTTCCACCATTTTGTCTTCCAGCTCACTTATTCGTTCTTCTGCCTCCGTTATTCTGTTATTTATTCCTTCTAGTGTATTTTTCATTTCACTTATTGTGTTGTTCATCTCTGTTTGTTCTTTAGTTCTTCTAGATCTTTCTTAAACATTTCTTGTATTTTCTCGATCCGTGCCTCCATTCTATTTCCGAGATTCTGGATCGTCTTTATTATCATTACTCTGAATTCTTTTTCAGGTAGATTGCCTGTTTCCTCTTCATTTATTTGGTCTTGTAGGTTTTTACCTTGCTCCTTCATCTGTGACATATTTTTTTGCCGTCTCTCTCTTTTTTTTTTTAATGAGTGGGATTGTGTTCTTGTCTTACTGGTTGCTTGGCCTGAGGCTTCCAACACTGGAGTTTGTAGGCTGTTGGGGAGAGCTGGGTCTTGGTGCTGAGATGAGGACCTCCGTGAAACCTCACTCTGATGAATATTGCCTGGGCTCTGAGGTTCTCTGTTAGTCCAGGGCTTCCAACAGGGAGCTCCCACCACAGGAGCTTCAGCCTGACCCCCAGCTTGTGAACCAAGATCCTGCAAGCAGCGGGGGGTGGGGGTGGGGGGGTTGGCAAAAAAAAAAAGAGAGAACAATAGCAAAGTACAAAATAAAATTAGACTAGGAAAATAACAGATATGTTAGAAAGAATATAAAAATAAAAATATAGAAATATAGATGAATCAACAACCAGAAGGTGCAACGGTACCACAGTAGTAAAAAAGAAGAGGAGGGAAAAGAAAAAAAGAAAAAACAAAGGGGCAAAAGGCCTTGGCTGTGGAGGGCGGGACCTAGGCAAGGGTGAGGTTTGGGCAGTGGGCGGGGCCTATGCTTAGGACCCATAGGGCTGGAAAAGGCCCTGGGGGCTGTGGGGGGGGGTGGGGCTTAGTCTCAACAGAACAGAAGGGGCCCAGGCGTGCCCCCCACCCCTGGTATCAGAGGGTGGGGGACCTCACCTGGGAGCCCAGCAGGCTTCCTGGGCTTGAGTGGGCGGGGCAATCGCCCTCTGCTCGTCTCCTGCTCCTCCCAGAGGGCCCCTCCTGCCTGCCTCTCCTGATGTCCCCCGTCTCCCTCCTATGCCCCCAAGGACCCACGTGGCCTGGAGAGGGTGTTGGAGGGCAGGGGATCCGCCCGCGAACTCAGCAGGCTCCCCAGGGCCCAAGTGGGCGGGGCAAACGCCCTCCGCTCCTCTCCCGCTCTTCCCGGAGAGTCCCTCCCACCTGCCTCTCCTGATCTCCCCGGCCTCAGGGGTGCTGATCTTGTCTGGCCTTCACTTCTCCTCCCCCCTCGGTCCCCCTACATCCTACCGGTTCACTCTGGAGTTCCTCCCGTCTCCTTGGGGGTCAGAGTTCCCCACCAGTGGCCGGCAGGCGCCCCAGTTGTGGGGAGATGCTAACTCCGCTAACTTCAGTGCTGGAAGCAGCACTTCCAGCAGAGGTGTTGAGGGCCTGGGTCATTTAGGTGTATGGGAGTGGAGAGAATGACATAACTGAGAGATGTTCAACAAGGAATCAACAGGCTTCGACGATGTATTGAATCTAGAAAACGAAAGAGCAAGGGCTGAGGAAGCAGTGGCATCACTGAGAGGAATGAGTGACCTGTGGGGGAAAGCCAGTTCAGATGGGGAGCAATTTCAGAAGGTATTTGGATGTGAGTGTCATGAGTTCTGGGAAGTAGAACTGGCTAGAGATATAGATGAAGAAGCCACCTGCAGAGAGGTCATGGAAGCTGTGGAAGGAGGGTGGTGTGGAGTGAGACAAGCAGGTCTGAGTAGGAAATCTGCTGTCGGGGTGCAATGCACGGGGTGGGGGGCTGGTAGGAGGGGAGTGTCCAGAAGGGACAAGTTGTGTGTGGTCTCAGATGCTGTAAAAGTGAACAGTGTGAGGACAGTGAAAGTACCTTTGAATTGGCCGAGAGATGGGTGCTGATTTTCTGCTGCTTCCAGGGGTCTTGGGAAGGGGGCCAGCACTGCAGAGGGCCAGGAGAAACCACGGCATGAGGAAGGAGAAAGACAGCACACGTTTCAATTGCTTGGAAGTGCAGGAAATGAGATAACAGGCTAATTAAGGAATGAAGGTTATCCAGGTTAGAAGAGCTCTGACCCTCTGAGGGGCAGAAAGAAAGGAACAGGGTACAAGGAGGAGGGAGGGTGCTAGAGAGATTTCTATACCCCTGAGGCCGTGGAGACTGTTGGAGTGAAAGCTGTATCGCTGCATCTGATTCACTGGAGCCACCTGCGTGGGAAGTGTGATTTGTCCCTAGTAAAGAGGCCAGGAGATCTACTCACGAAATCGTCTTCTGTCCCAGAGGAAGACAGGCAGTTTCTTCCAGGCAGGTTGGAGCTGTGGCTTGTTGCTCTAGATAGACTCACTTTGTTAGCAGGTGTGCAAATGAATTTAGCGAATTCTCTGATCACTAGATCAGATACCATGTGGACTTAGAAACAGGCTCAGGCTGACTCCCTGTTAAGCAATTTCTGTTTCTTCTGCCTGTAAAGAAAACATTGTAGAAAATAGTACCAACTGTGAGGCAGCATGTTGATGCCTGATATATAATTTTTATTATAAATATAGAGCAAATTTTACAAATAATTCAGAAGCGGCCTTAGCCAGGCAAAATTAAGTTACACAGAATAGCGTGGATGAGAGGAGGTATATACAGTCTGTGTCAGGGTTAAAAGACCCTGAAAGAGGTTCCTGAGTACAGAGAACCCCCAACCAACCCTCTTTGAGGGGGCCAGTTCCACACAGCATTAGATCAAGTAATGAATATGGAATGAAACCTTTCTCTCAACAGCCTCAAGGAGGTTCCATCGATGCAGAAGGAGGCTGGGTGGGAAGTAGACGTGCCTCTCCTTCTCCTGCCCTTCCTTTTTATGCTGACACGTTGGGTCTCAGAGACCCCATGGGAGAAAACAAGTTTCAGAGGCTTTCACGGAGCCGAGAGCTGAGTTACAATCCTCCCCTTGTGTCCTAAGGAGCGTCCGCACCAGTGCAGCGTTCTAGGTTGTAAACGATGCCAACTGCGCGGGTGGTCGTGTCCCCTTCAGGTGCTCCTGCTTCTCAAGAACCAAACACACCTTAGCAGAGGCCAAGGTTTCCTGAGAAGGTGAGTGGGGCAGATGGAACGTGCACAGGCAGAAGCACGGAATAGAATGGTGCTGGTGGTTGGTCTGAGATGCCTAGAAACTGAGATCCCTTTCTGGCCATGAATGTAGAAAACTGCTTCTTCTTATTTTCTATGTGGAGCCCCTGACATAAAAGGCTTGAGGAGCTTCTGGCCAGAGGGACTTGAGGGGTTTTGGTGGCTTCTTTCACCTAAGGCAGTCAGATTGGCTTACACAGCAAATTAAGTAAACATAACCCCTTTCACATAAGCAAACAATTACAAAAATCTAAATGGCGAATGTCTCAGAAGGAAGGAAAAAACCCAATACCCCAAACTGTACATTCTTTAACCATTATTTAAATAATCTCTGCAGGGTAACTTTCTGATTCCTTTCTAAAATCCCAGCAGATTGTCTCTGTTAAGAGCTGATTGTCCTCTAAAACACTAATCCCTCCATCTCTGAGCATTTCCTTTAATGAAGCCCATAAAGTTATTAAAACAGTATGTGCATTTTTTGCAGTTTCCATTAGGATTCACTTATGGACTTTGAGAAGTTGTTTTCTAGTTGCTTCTAGTAGGTTCTCTGAAGACAGGCTTTCAAAGGTTTAGGTGGTATTCTAGCTAAGTAGTAAGTTGTTTAGCCCTGGTCCTGCAGGTAGACAACCCTGAAAGTGGACAAAGGTATAGAATTTCCCAGTTCAGAATTGGTTATGTATGTGTTTTCCTGTGTGGTGGGTTCACACCGGGCTTCAGAGAGCAGAAGTTTTTCCTTTTCCTCTCCTTTTCTGGCACATGCATTTCAGTGGATCAAGGACATAATTTTCCAGGTTATGGCAAATTCAAGTTAAACTCCAATATGAAAGGACTCGGGTGGGAAGGAATGAGTGTGCTCTGAATAGGCAAGTTTAAAACCAGTTTAGGTCAGGAAATGGGGAGGCGTGGAGGTTCTGGCAACTCTCTCCCAAGGTCTGCTTCGCCAAAGTTCAATGACAAGGAAGGTTGGGTTTCCTCCAGACCTCCTCCTGGATGTACCTTTTCATCTACTGACACTGAAGGAAGGGGCTGTGACCTGGCAGCCAGGATGTGCCTCATTAGGGATGAAAGGGGGGGGAAAGACACTATTCCCATTTTCCCTGGAGGGCAAAGGGATCTCCTAGGGATGGGGATGAGAAGCTTGGAATAAGTGCAGCGAGCAGGACTGGTTGCATTACTTATTTTTCACTTCTGAATAAACTGTTTCTGTGGCTGATGGGGAGGCTGAAGTTGGTTTCTTTGATTCCTGGGCATTGAAGTTCAGGGCAGAATATGCAACTTCGTCGATCTGAAAGGAATGAACAGCAGTCAATTAAATCAGTGTCGTAGGCCAGGCCCTCACCTTGTCCAGTGTGATTCAGCACCACATGCTTTCACCACTTTGAAACTTTTAGTTCAAAGAAGTACTTTTATTACCCATTTTCTCTGCTTACTAACATCCTATTGAATGTTCGTTAGAAGAGATAGATTATGGAATGCTACAATGGAATATGATGATACAACAATGAGAATAAATAAACGACAAAGGCACACAACAATGTGAATGAATCTCACAAAACAATTTTGAATCAAAGAAGCCAGACACATGTATACACTGTATTTTTCATTTATGTAAGTGCATAATCAGGTAAAACTAATCTAATGCACTGGAAATAAGGATAGTCATTACTCTTTGGAGGGAAGTAACTGGAGCGTTTTTTGTGTGTTTGTTGGGGGGGGTTGATTTTTTTAAAATGATTTGGGCACTGTTTACATAGGTATGTACAACTCGTAGAAACTTACACATTGTTAAAATATACTTATGATTGAAGCATTTTTCAATATAAATATATTCTATTGAAGGTTAAGATGAGAAAAATTCAGTACAATTATTAGAAAGTAAAGGAACTAAGACCTCAGATCTATTAGATTGGAAATTATCATTTGATAGTAAGAGCAGGGTCAGATTGGAGGCAGAAGAGGGAGAATGATCTAGTGCCTTCCTTGAGCTGGGCATTGTGTCAGGTGCTTCACCTTTGTTATGTCATTTAATTCCTTGAACTTCTCTTTGAAGGAGGCAGCATGTCCATTTTACACATGAAAAAGCCGGGGATCAAAGAGGTTAAGTTACCAGCCCAAGGTCCCAGCCAGGATTCAAGTTCACATCTTGCAGTGAGGTAGACTGGTGGGGGCAATACTTCTTTGTTTGTTGCTGAAGTGAGGAACTTTGACCCAAACTTGATGTCACTTTTGTATCTTCAAGAATAACCCATTCTACACAGAGATATTTCCATGAGAAAAGGAGCCAGTGAAACTGGCTGTGCTTACCTTGTTAGGTGAATTGTCAGAGTGGCCCTCACCTAGGGAAACAAAGGAGAGTTATCAACCCATGAAAATGCAGAACTGACTTATTGCCTCAGAACGTGGTGTTCCTAAGCTGTTGTGCTTCTAGCTGAAGGAGGTGGCAGGTGGTGAGAGGGTGGGGTGGGGAGGTGGCCCATGATTAAGACTTAAGGAATTCGCTTCCCTCAGTCTGTGGTCCAGACCCCAGGGTGTTAGACCAAGGAGGGGTGGGGAGAGGCCTCAGTGCACTTCTGAAGATTTCTTCCAGTTCACAAGGCCTGAGTTTTGCCCAGGTGTGTGTCTCAGCCGCAGGCTCCAGCGGCAAGGAGGGGCATTGAGGCCCACAGTACCCAGAGCACCAAAGGCAGGGAAAGCCTCACCAAAGGAGATGTCCGCATCCGTAATAGAGGCAGGAGGGGGAAGGAGGTAGGATGCGGAAAAGGCTCCTGGAAACATGTCCATCTCATGGCCTGCTTGGCTTGCCTGGCCTAGGAGGGGCGAGTGTCTCTCCCCCAGCTGTGTCTCAGGGGAATCTTTTGCAGCAGGAAGGGTGTGAGGACCTATGCCAGTTGTAAGACTGGGAAACTGAGATCCCCTCTAATAATTCAGAAGGTAGGGATTCACTTGGAAATCCGGGATTCCCTGCTAGGGCAGGGTATATAGTAGAACATACGAGCTCTCACTAAGTGAGCAGGTTTACTTACTCTGGTTGTGGTCTGAGGATTTGTGCTCCATGAGGTCTCGCTGGTCACTTGCCCTAAATAAATATCAGACACTGTGACTGCTATTCCCAGACACAGGGTCTTTGCTCCTTGAATTAGGAAGGACACTGTCAGCATGATTCCTTGGGGCTCCTCAATGTTCATGTATACCTTGGTTGGTCCTCTTTCCTCTGAGGACCTCCTTCTTCAATCTACCTATCATCCCTTCTAGTGTTTACTCCTCTCCTGCTTACTGGCTGTTCACATTTAGGGCCATTCATGCCAACTGCTTCTATTTCTACCCTGACACCTTTCCCCTTTTATAGATAGATGCTGTTTTTTTGTCACTTTATTTATTGCCCAGGAGGCCTTTGGTTGTTTCTGCTTTTCTTAGGTTCTCTTCCTGTCCTGTCCCTCTCTCCTCCTGCTACTGTTGTTGACAGAGCACAGGACTCCCTTCCTCCTGCTTCTTTCATATCCTCATTAGTTTTCCTTCTTGGACCTTAGCTTCCCTGACTGGGGACAGAGGAACATAATTGGTTCTGCCCCCTCTAAACCAGATGGGGATGGGAATAACTATGTCCAAGAGAGAGTAGGGCACAGGAAGCATGAAGACCAGGGAAGAAGAGACCCACAGGAATTAATGCCAAGAAGAAAGACTTTAGGAAGCATGAGGAGCAGATCCAGGTCCACAGACAGAGATGAAGTCTCCTTCCCTCTCCCGAGCATGGCAGTTAGCCTCGGAGAAAGCAGAACAAGAGGAAAGGCATCATACCCTGCAGTTTTTCTGAGGTACAGAAAATACACCAAGGCTTTTGTCAGAGCTATCCCAGCCAGGACTGCAATCACGATGCCGGCACTAGCACCACCTGAGAGGCCAGAAGAACTTCCTTGTGTTGAATCAACTGTCATCGAAAGAAAAACGAAGAGTCAATGAAGGTGACATTATTTTACAGTGGGGGGTGCTCTGGAAAATAACTCTCAATATGAAATAGTCTCGACTTGTTCCTTCAAGGAATAAAATTTCTGTGGAAGTTTGCTGTGAGGTGACTAGCCGACTATATTTTTGTAATTTTTTTCTCTCTGACTGTATTTCTAGGTTGGTGGTTGGACATGCCTCAATTCTAGTGCAGCCTTTCTGCACTCAGATATTTTTGAAGGCTTTGGAAATGGAAGAAGCGCTGATGGTTATTTTTCTATGTTATAGCTTCCCATCTTTTCATGATTACATCTTTCTCTGGGTGTGGCCCAGGTGTGGCCGCCATGAATATGTGCCTGTTAGGTGTCTTGGTGGGGATTTATTGATGCAAGGCCCTCTGAATTCACTGCCCCTCTGCACAGAGACCACCCTTCACACAGGTTCCCAGCAGAAATATGAAATCAATCCCAATTCTGCGAGAAATGATTTTTTTGTGATGGGTGACTTTAGTTCAAGGACTCCTCACCAGATTTGCAGACACTCTCTTAGAACTGCACTGCAGCCTAAAACTTCCTCCTTCCCTTTCTCCTTCTCAGGGATCCAATATGCATCATGGTCTGAGGACCCTCCCGGGCTCCTCCCACTCCTGCCCCACTTTCCTTCACAGGCATTTTTCCCAATGAATGTCTTGTATGTCTAATCCCATCTGGACTGCATCTCACGGGGTGAAAACTAACATACTAGACATGAAACTTTGCACTCAACTCCTTTTTTTCTCTCTTCCATATTTACTCAGTAACATGTTCCTATGGGTCTTTTGTGTTATGCCTTCCTACCTTTTGCCTCTTTGTTCTTTTTTATTTCAGTTTTCCTCACCATTCAACTCAAAACTGAAAATTAATCCTAATGTTAGCTATTGTTATGATGTACTTACTATGTGCCAGATTCTGTGCTATATATAATATTTCCCATGTATCTCATTTAATTCATATAATAACCCTGTCAGATAGACATTATTTCCATTTTACAGATGGAAAATCTGAGGCTTCCAGTAGTGAAAAACCCAAAGTCATATGGCTAATAAGAGGTGGATCTAGAGTTAGGTAGTCCTTGACTCTAGGAGTACCCAATTTCACATAGCCTAATGATAATAATAGTAATTATAGTAGCTAACATTTTTGGAAAATTTTTCCTTTGTGTGTATTTTGCTGTGGGTTTAATTGAATATTACATTAAATCTGAAACAAAACCATGAAGCAGGTACTTTTATTGCAATTTTCAGTTGAGGAATCTGAGGCTCAGAGGAGTCAAGAATCCTGTGCAAGAATTTATAATTGTAAATGCTTACATTAAAAAAGTAGATCTCAAATCAGCAACCTAAATTTACAAGTTAAGGGACACGAAAAAAAAAAAAAACAAGGAAAAAACCAAACAAACCAAAGCTAGCAGAATGAAGGAAACAATAACAATTAGAATGGAGATAAATAAATTAGAGAATGGAAAAACAGTAGAGAGAATCAATAAAACTAATATTTGGTTCTTCAAAAATATTAACAAAATTGACAAATCTTTAACTAGATTGACTAAGAAAAGAAGAGAAGATTCAAATTACTAAAATCAGAAATGAATGTGGGAACATTACTACCAATTCTACAAAATATGAGTACTATGAATAAGCATTTGGCAACAAATTGGATAACTTCTACAAAATGGACAGATTCCTAGAAACATGAAAGCTACCAAGATAAAATCACAAAGAAATAGAGACTATGAATAGACATATAAAGTAAGGAGGTTAAATCAATAAAAAACACTTGACAAAAATCCACTAACCTTTCATGATGAAAACACTCAAACTAGGAAAAGAAGGAAACCATCTCAACATAATAAAGGCCATATATAAAAAACCCACAGCTAACATCATCCTGAATGGTGAAAGATTGAAAGTTCTTCCTCTAAGGTCAGGAACAAGACAACAATGCCTGTTTTTTCCACATCTATTCAAGATAGTACTGGATGTATTAGCCAGAGCAATTAGGCAAGAAAAAGAAATAAAGGACATCCAAATTGGAAAAGAAGAGTAAAATTATCTCTGTTTGCATATAACATGACCTTATATGTAGAAAACCATAAAGATCCCCCAGAAAACTGTTAGAACTAATAAACAAATTCATCAAAGCTGCAGAATACTAAATCAACATGTAAAAATCAGTTGTTTCGGGACTTCCCTGGTGGCGCAGTTGTTAAGAATCCTCCTGCCAATGCAGGGGACATGGGTTCGATCCCTGGTCCGGGAAGATCCCACATGCTGCAGAGCAACTAAGCCCATGCACCACAACTACTCATCCTGTGCTTTAGAGCCCGCGAGCCACAACTACTGTGCCCACGAGCCACAACTACTGAAGCTCATGAACATAGAGCCCGTGCTCCGCAACAAGAGAAGCCACCGCAATGAGAAGCCCATGCACCACAATGAAGAGGAGCCCCTGCTCGCCGCAACTAGAGAAAGCCCGTGCACAGCAACGAAGACCCAATGCAGCCAAAAACAAAAATAAATAAATAAATACTATTAAAAAAATCAGTTGTTTCTATACACAGACAATGAAACATTCAAAAAGGAAATTAAGAAAATTTTATTTACAATACTATCAAAAATATGAAATATTCAGGAATTAACCAGGGAGGTGAAAGATTTATACACTGAGAAACTGTAAATAAACACTGCTGAAAGAAATTAAAGAAGACATAAATAAATGGAAAGACATTCCATGTCCATGGATTGGAAGACTTAACATGGTTAAGATGACAGTACTACCCAAAGTGATCTAAGATTCATCGCAATCCCTATCAAAATTCCCCAATGGCTTTTTTTTTTTTTTTTGCTGAAATAGAAAATCAGCCCTAAAATTCATATGGCATTTCAGGAGACACCTAAAAGCCAAAAAAATCTGGAAAAAGAAGAACAGAGTTGGAGGACTCGCATTTCCTGATTTCAAAATTTGTTGCAAAGCTACATAATCAAAAGTGTGGTACTAGAATAAAGACAGACATGCACAACAATGGAATAGTAAGCCCAGAAATAAACCTTCGTATATATGGTCAGATGACATTGACAAGGGTGTCAAGATGATTATATGGGAGAGTCTTTTCAACAAATGGAACTGGGAAAACCAGATATTTATACAACAGAATGAAGTTGAACCCTTATCTAACACCATATACAAAAAAATTAACTCACAATGCATAAAAAAAATCTAAACGTGAGAGCTAAAACTAGAAGAAAAACATAGGCTGAAAGCTTCATTACACTGGATTTGGCAATGATTTCTTGGATAGGAAACCAAAAGCACAAGCAAGGAATAAAAAACAAAAATCAGTAAATTGGACTTCATCAAATTTAAAAACTTTTATGCATCAAAGTGAAAAGACAACCCACAGAATGGGAGAACATATTTGCAAAACATATATATCTGTTAATGGATTAACATCCAGAATATGCAAAGAATTATTACAACTCAACAACAACAACCCAATGTAAAAATGGGCAGAGGAGGGCTTCCCTGGCGGCGCAGTGGTTAAGAATACGCCTGCCAATGCAGGGGACACGGGTTCGAGCCCTGGTCCGGGAAGATCCCACATGCTGTGGAGCAACTAAACCCGTGCGCCACAACTACTGAGCCCGCAAGCCTAGAGCCCGTGCTCCGCAAGAGAAGCCACCGCAATAAGAAGCCCACGCACCGCAACAAAGAGTAGCCCCCACTCACCGCAACTAGAGAAAGCCCACATGCAGCAATGAAGACCCAAGGCAGCCAAAAATAAATAAATTAAATAAATAAATTTTAAAAAAATGGGCAGAGGAACTGAAGAGACATTTCTCCAAAGAAAGAGTCTCTTCAATAAGTGGTGCTGGGAAGACTGGACAGCTACATGTAAAAGAATGAAATTAGAACGCTCCCTAACACCATCCACAAAAATAAACTCAAAATCGATCAAAGACTTAAATGTAAGGCCGGGCACTATAAAACTCTTAGAGGAGAACATAGGCTGAACACTCTTTGACATAAATCGCAGCAATATCTCTTTTGATCCAGCTCCTAGAGTAATGAAAATAAAAACAAAAATTGACAAATGGGACCTAATTAAACTTAAAAACTTTTGCACAGCAAAGGAAACATAACAAAATGAAAAGACAACCCACAGAATGGGAGAAAATATTTGCAATCGAAGTGACCGACAAGGGATTAATCTCCAAAATATACAAACAGCTCATGCAGCTCTATGTCAAAAAAACAAACAACCCACTCAAAAAATGGGCAGAAGATCTAAATAGACATTTCTCCAAAGAAGACATACAGATGGGCAAAAAGCACATGAATAGATGCTCAACATCACTAATTATCAGAGAAATGCGAATCAAAACCACAATGAGGTATCACCTTACACTGATCAGAATGGCCATCCATCATCAAAAAGTCTACAAACAGGGGCTTCCCTGGTGGTGCAGTGGTTACGAATCCTCCTGCCAACGCAGGGGACACGGGTTTGAGCCCTGGTCTGGGAAGATCCCACATGCCATGGAGCAACTAAGCCCGTGTGTGCCACAGCTACTGAGCTGCGCTCTCGAGCCAGTGAGCCACAACTACTGAAGCCCACACGCCTAGAGCCTGTGCTCCGCAACAAAAGAAGCCACCGCAATGAGAAGGCCGCGCACCGCAATGAAGAGTAGCCCCCCCTCACCGCAACTAGAGAAAGCCCATGCGCAGCAACAAAGACCCAACTCAACCAAAAATAAAATAAATAAATAAATAAAATAATAATTAAAAAGAAAAAAGTCTACAAACAATAAATGCTGGATTGAGTGTGGAGAAAAGGGAACCCTCCTACACTGTTGGTGGGAATGTAAATTGGTACAACCACTATGGAGAAGAGTATGGAGGTTCCTTAAAAAACAAAAATAGAATTACCATATGATCCAGCAATCCCACTCCTGGACATATATTTGGAGAAAACCATAATTCGAAAAGATACATGCACCCCAATATTCACTGCAGCACTATTTACAATAGCCAAGATATGGAAGCAACCTAAATGTCCATTGACAGAGGAATGGATAAAGAAGATGTTGTACATATATATACAATGGTATATTACTCAGCTGTAAAAAAAGGAATGAAATAATGCCATTTGCAAAAACATGGATGGACCTCGAGATTCTCATGCTAAGTGAAGTAAGTCAACAGAGAAGGACAAATATGATATCACTCGTAAGTGGAATGTAATTTAAAAAAAATGATACAAGTGAACTTATTTACAATACCGGAACAGACTCACAGATTTCGAAAACAAACCTAACAAACAAACAAACAAAACAAAGGGGAAACGTCCAGGGGGGAGGGAAAAATTAGGAGCATGGGATTAACATATACACACTACTATATATAAAATAGATAACCAACAAGGACCTACTGTATAGCACAGGGAACTCTACTCAATATTCTGTAATAACCTATATGAGTAAAGAATCTGAAAAAGAATGAATATATGAATATGTATAACTGAATCGCTTTGCTGTACACCTGAAACTGACACAACATTGTAAATCAACTATACTCCAATAAAATTTTTTAAAAGATATACAAATGGCCAATAAGCACATGAAAAGATGCTCAACATCACCAATAATTAGGGGAATGCAAATCAAAACCACAGTGAGATATCACTTCACACCCTTTAGAATGGCTATTAAAAAAAAAAACAAAACAGGGCTTCCCTGGTGGCGCAGTGGTTGAGAATCTGCCTGCCGATGCAGGGGACACAGGTTCGAGCCCTGGTCTGGGAAGATCCCACATGCCGCGGAGCAACTAGGCCCGTGAGCCACAATTACTGAGCCTGCGCTCCGCAACAAGAGAGGCTGCGATAATGAGAGGCCCGCGCACCGCGATGAAGAGTGGCCCCCACTTGCTGCAACTAGAGAAAGCCCTCGCACAGAAACGAAGACCCAACACAGCCATAAATAAATAAATAAATAAATAAATAAACCCAAAGTTAAAAAAAAAAATTATAAAACAACAACAACAACAACAACAGAAAACAACAAGTGTTTGCAAGGATGTGGAGAAATTGGAACTTCTGTGCATTGCTGGTGGGAACGTAAATGGTGCAACCACTGTGGAAGATGTTATGTCAGTTCATCAAACAGTTGAACAAAGAATTGCCATTTGACCCAGCAAATCCACTTCTGGGTGTGTGCTCAAAAGACTGAATGCAGGGATTGAACAGATATTTGTACACCCATGATCACAGTGGCGTATTCACAATAGCCAAAAGGTGGAAACAATTTAAAAGACAATCAACTTATGAATGATAAACAAAATGTGGTATATACATACAAGGGAATATAATTCAGTCTTTAAAAGGAATGAAATTCAGATATATGCTATAACATGGATGGAACCTTGAAGACATAATGCTAAGTGAAATAAATCAGACCCAAAAGGATAATTATTATATGATTCCACTTATACAAAATAACTAGAATAGTCAAATTCATAGAGACAAAGAAAGTAGAATGGTGGTTGCCAGGGTTTGGGTTGGGGGACTGGGGAGTTATTGTTTAATGGGTACAGAGTTTTAGTATGGTGAGTTCTAGATGGATAGTGGTAATGATTGCACGAGAATATGAATGTACTTATTGCCACTGAGCTGCAGTCTTAAAAATGTCTAAAATCATATATCTTATATATATTTTACCACATTAAAAATGGTAACAGAAAAAAAAAAAAACAAGAAGAATCTTGTGAAAGTCACACTAAAATGCCAAACCCAGGATAAGAAACTTAAGTATATTTGCTTTAGAGATTAAGCTTTTATCTATTTTGCTATCTGTTTACTGTAATGGTCTCTTATTTGATATTCTGCCCCCGTGACCTCTATCCATTTTGCACACCGTTTGTAGAGTAATTCTCCCGGGAAGATGTAGCATGGGGCGAGTGGTCACTTACATTTCACATCCAGCCTGAGGGGGTCACTTTTCCTGGAATTGCCCGGGTTGGAGACCTCACACTGATAATCCCCGGCATCCTCCCTCCTGACGGGGTTGATGGTGAGGGTGCTGTTGTCTGGGGACAGCTTCATCCTCTCTGTGAGCAGTAGCCTCTGGCCATTGAAGAACCAGCATATGGAGATCCCAGTGTCATTTGTGCGGCAGGTCAGGACCACGGTATTCTCATGTTCTGTGACTGTGGTGTTGCTGGCTTCGATGGAGGGCTGTGCCACTGGGTCTGTGGAGAGACAGAGGGGTGACTGACTGAGAATAGGTCAGGGGCCTGGGGCCACGCTCCTTCCTCAGAGGTCTCAGCCACTCCCGGGGCCAGTGAGCTCTGTAAAGGTGACCCAGAGGATGGCCCTGACACTGTGATCAAGGCCATGAGGCTCTCTTCATTGATGATCTGTAAGGAGAGGGCTGCAACTCCTCTCTGAAACCCAGATACCCCAGGATGACCCCTGACCAGTCTCCCCGGACAGCTCTGTAGTATCGGCACCAGGAGTGTCTTCTCAGCCCATATGTCTAGCATCTTCAACATCAAGTGGGATTTTTCATCAACTTTCATTGACCTTTTTCCACAGTTTTCTTTAACTTTAAAATAATTCAGGTCCCATTCCTTATATACACTTCCGAGTACACTGGGGAAGGCAGGCTTGCCAGCTCTGTGCATCTCTGGGGCCAAGGGAACTTTCCATAAAGTAGGGGAGGCATCTACTTCCTGTTAAATAATTTCTTAGACTGGCCCAACATAGTCTCCTGGACTGTAGAAGGGTTAAGTATCCCTCTGAGCCAAGGACAGTCTTGTTTTAAAATTCCCCAACAATAACTGCCCCTCATTTTCACTCATCCTGAGTCTGAGACATGAACTTTTTCTCCCATCAGAGGATGGTGACCCTGAGCCTCTCAAGACAGGAGCAGCTGTTGCCTCCCAGTCTTGGCTCAAGGCTGGGCCTGCCCAGATTTGCCTGGGACAGGAAGTCATGGCCAGCCTGATATCCAGGGGTGAGGGTCCATGTACTTGGACCTGAGAGGGATGGGTGTGGTGTGGCCTCCAGCAGTGGAGATTCAGTCGGGCTGCCTGGGGCACATAGGAACAGAGGTTACTCACAGATGACGTTCAGGGTGAATGGGTCACTGCGGCTGACACTCACTGGGTTCCGAGTTTCACACATATAGGGTCCTGTGTCATTCCTTGTGACATGGAATAAAGTGAGAGTCCTGTTGTCCTCAGACAGTTCCAGCCTGGTGCTGTTGGGGAGGCTCTGATTGTTGATCCACCACACGTGGGAGGTGTTCGGAGTCTCAGGGCCACATGTTAACACTACGGTGTCCTCCAGCTCCTTGGGGTTGGAGTTGTTGCTGGTGATGACAGGTTTGGGTAACACCGCTGTGAAGACAACAGAGAGAACATTGCCCCTTTTATACCTTGATTCCTCCAATGGCATCTTCAATCAGAGTTGGCATTTCTCACCTTTGAGCCAAACTGAGTCCTTAAAGAATAAGGCAGGTCTGTGTATCACAAGACAAATGCATGAACATCTGAACTCAGAGAATATAAGGCCACCTGATCTATGTCTGAGAGAAAGCACAGACTTCCTCAAGTGTCTGTCATGTATCAAGGTTTGATAGCAGTAACATAGGCCTGGAAATCAGAGACCCCTTGCTTCCTCATTTAGTTTTTTACTGACCAGGTCACTACCTGACTGACCTTGGGGTGTTCACCTGGAACATGCAGGTCCCGAGACCCTTCAAGCTGCACAGACCTACATTGCCTGGTGGAGATGTGTTTTCACTGAGTCCTCGATTTCCAAGGTTCCCTAGAGATAGGTAATGATGGGCCATCCCATAGTCCTTAAACCCCAAGAAGACTGGGCAGCATGGCCTGGAACTGGGTGTTTGAGCAGAAATAACACACGGGACGACCCAGAGCAAGCCTGGTGGTCAGTCCATTATTCAGGCTGCAGGGCCATGAGGTGGGGCAGTTCTGCACAGGTGTTAAAGGTGATTGACAAGACAGTGACCCCATAAAGGCTAGGCGAGTCCAAGGAATGATTAGAAAAGAGTGAGGGGGAGGGACTTCACTGGTGGTCCAGTGGGTAAGACTCTGCGCTCCCCATTCAGGGGGCCCGGCTTCGATCCCTGGTCGGGGAACTAGATCCTGCATGTATGCCCCAACTAAGAGTTCGCATGCCGCAACTAAGAAGCCCGCCTGCCACAACTAAAAGATCCTGCATGCCGCAACTAAGACCCAGCCAAAATAAATAAATAAATAAATAAATAAATAAATAAATAAATAAATAAATAAATATTAAAAAAAAGAGTGAGGGGGACATGCAGGAGCTAGCTGGCTTTGGCAGCAGAACCAATGTCTCTGCCCTTAGTCTTGGACAGAATTGATCGGGGAGAGGTCTGAGTCTCTGTTTTATAAAGAGAGGAATGATTTAAATTAGTAGAAACGTTCTGTGTTATGTTAATAACTTTAGGAGAAGAGGTCCCTGTCACCAATTTCTGTGGACAGTCAAGCAAATGGGGAGGAGGCCCCACTGGCATGTGGCATGTTTTCTTTTCTTTTCTTTCTACCTCAGGAAACACAGCTAGAGCTGGATCAAATTTGTCTGAGTTGGGCCAAGTCTAAGTGAAAGGACAGTGGCTTGGGCACCTCATCGTCGGAGAGTGTCCCACCCTATGATACAGGTGCCATCATGAGGACACACGGGCAATGAAGTAGGCAGTAAAGCAGTCAGATGGCACAGGGTCTGTCAGCCCCACCCTGGGAAGGTCTCGGGAACCCCTGAGAGGAACGGGAGGCCCACAGAAGGACGAGAATGTGAGTCACAAATCAAAGAGGTGAAGTGAGCCACTGGGGACTGCAGACCTGTCTTTCTGCCTTTGACCCCCTGGTTGAGTCATGTAGGGCTTAGATTCAGGGGTTGCATGACCCTGTTATGTGGTGTGTTCCGCTTGTTGGCATCATGGAGGGAAAGAGCCCTGGACCAGGGCAAAGTGGGAGCTCATTCTCCTGGTGCCCTGGGGAAACTGGCTCATGTTGGAGCCTCGCAGAGGCTGCTGCTCCCACTGATTTCTGTGTCCTTTACTATTGCCCGGGAGGGTGGGCCTGGCCACAGGTGTTAGCAGGACGGGAACAGGGCAGTCAGCCATTTGTGGGAGTATTTGTGGAAGGCTTAAGGGTAGGGGAGTTGTCCGGAGCAGGGCCAGTTCCGGCTGGAAAGAAGGAGGAGGAAGATGAGAGACACAGAAGCAGCAGAGAGAGCAAAAAATGTCCATTTACAAGTGACTTCAAAGTGGGGATTACAACTGCCTTCAAAGATCAAAGATCCAAGAGCCCCACTGCTGCCCAGAGGCAGGACCCCTGCAGCCCTGGAAAACCCTCCGCTGGCCGAGCAGCCCCACAGTCACCGTGAGACCTGGCTCCCAACGTGCTTTAGGGGCGGGTGGTCAGAGGATGGAACATGGGTCCCATCCCTGGAGAGACAGGCAATAGGTGTGGCCAGTACCTCCTAGGATTCTGCATCCAGATTCCAGTGCCTGAAGAGATTATAGGTCATTCATTCATTCTTATTCCTTCCATCCTTCCTTCATCAAAGAAAGATTGAGAGTTTACCTGTTGGGCCCTGTGCTGGTTACAGGTGTAGGTTGGAGAGTAAGGAAACCGAGTCCTTTCCATGTTATTCCAGCGGGAGTGACACCCAGCACATTAGGAAACAAACAAATAAATGATTTCTCATCCAGTGCAAGGAGCTTGTGCATTGGCTACCTGAAGAGGGAAGGCCTGGACATTCCTGTCACTGACTATGATCATTGATGCAGGTAATTTAGTTCTAGAGTAAACAGGATTAATTTTCCATTTCTTTTTTTTTTTTAATTAATTAATTAATTTATTTATTATTTATGGCTGTGTTGGGTCTTCGTTTCTGTGCGAGGGCTTTCTCTAGTTGTGGCAAGCGGGGGCCACTCTTCATCGCGGTGCACGGGCCTCTCACTATCGCAGCCTCTCTTGTTGTGGAGCACAGGCTCCAGACGCGCAGGCTCAGTAATTGTGGCTCACGGGCCCAGTTGCTCCGCGGCATGTGGGATCTTCCCAGACCAGGGCTCGAACCCGTGTCCCCTGCATCGGCAGGCAGATTCTCAACCACTGCGCCACCAGGGAAGCCCTCCATTTCTTTTCACTTTCCATGCCAGAGTCTCCCTCTGAGCTGGGGATGCCCAAGAAGAAAGGATCTGAACCAACAGCTGGTTTCTGGGTCCAAAGATGCACAAAAAGGCCCCCGGGATGGAGGAGAGGATGGGGCTGTTATCTTGGCATGACTCTGATTGGCCAGTTGTGGTCTGTGTGACTCTGATTCAGTGAGTGTAATTCCCTTTAACTCAGTTTCTCCTCATTAAAATAGAAAAAATGGTAAATTGTCTCAGGATTGCCATGTTGCCTGTGTATTAACCTTAAATCATTAATAATTAACTGACCTAAAGCTGAGCAAAGAGGAGCTGACCATAAAAACTGCATCTACTGTTAGTTGCATCCACAGGAGAGGGCTCCCTGGGCTGTGCCCCGGTGGTCAAGGAGCTGCCAGGAGTGTCTTCTCTCCTCTGTTCCTCCCTAAGGATGCTGACCTTCCCCTGCAGTCTCCTTAGTCCCCCAGGTGGTCGGCTAATAACCTGGGGATCTAGCCCGTCTTGCTCTCCATGCTGAGTCTCAGGTGAAGGCCCAGACTCTACCCCTGCTCAAATGTGGCTCTTGGGGCTGAGCCCTGGCTGGTGACCAGCTCTGAAGTCTTGGGACTCAGGCAGCTGGGAAATCATTGCTCCCAGTCAACCCCGTCCAGGAGGCTAAAACCCAACAGTGGCAAATGGTTCTCCGGGGTCACTGGAGGCAGGAGCTGAGGAGCTGGGGAGGGGCTTCCCGGGGCTGAGATTCTGTGGGGATCCCAGGGGGCCCTCAGGCGAGGCCCATACTGAGTCCTACAGGGTCTTCCTCAGCGTCATGGTCACAGGCAGGGGCCCAGGGGGTTGAACTGAGACTGATCTTCCTCTGCTGTGTTACTCCCATCAGCCCGGTCCTTCTTTCTGCACAGAAGGTCTTCAGGGTCCGGATTCTGCGAAAGAATTCTGATCCTTTGAAGATTGTCTCCACTGTGTGTGTGTTCTGAACTAAATGTTCAAACCCCAACCTGGGATGTAATACAGAGGGGGATGGAGACACAGTCCAGGCCTGTCAATCCTCTGTGTGTGAATAGAACTCACCCCACCCAACACCCAGAGGTCAGAGAGGAATCACTCACGGTATACGCGGAGTTGTCCAGCTAGTCTTTCAGTCTGTAAATCATTCCTTGTGGCCAGCAGGGTGTAGTAGCCTGTGTCGTTCTGGGTGACAGTCTGGAACAGCAGGGATCCATTGGGGTATATTGTCTCTCGACCGCTGTGTGCAGCCCCAGTGACAGTTGTACTAACGTCTATTCTAAATGTTGCAATTAGTTGGTTTTTCTCTACACTTTCTCCTCTGTACCAGCTGTAGCCTAGAAGATCCCCTGTCGCATTGTGGACCAGTAGAAGAACATCCGTCCCTTCTGCAGCGTTGAAGGGCACCGATTCAATAGTGAGTTGCACAGTGGTGGGCAGGTTCCAGAAGGTTACGAGTGAGACTAGGAGGGAAGAGAGAGAAATTAATATTCTGACCTATGTGTTGGGATGGAAAAATGGGGCCCTGGGTCCTGAGCAGGTCTCTTCATCCCTCAGCCTTGGTGTGTGTTTTTGTAGTGCATATGTGTGTGTGTGTGTGTGTGTGTGTGTGTGTGTGTGTGTCTGTGTGTTTGCTACTGGTTCAGGGTCAGCAGCATGACCCCCATTAATTCAGCCCCTCTGAGCTTGTTATTTCCTCTGTTTCCCCAGATGTCTGCCTGGCTCACTCCCTCACTGCCCTCACACGCTTGCTCACACTCAGGGGCCTGTTGGGAGCTGCCCTCCCTGACACCTGCTCTAAAGACCCTCCGTCTTCACTTTCTGACCTTTCCCTGCTCCGTTTCCTTCATGACACTTGTCAGCACCTGACAGCACATTCTAGATCTCTTTGCTTGTCTATCTTCCTCCCCATAGAGTGTGAGCTGTGGAATGGCAGGGACTTGTCTGATCCTGGTTGTAACCCAGGGCCTGGACCAGGCTCCAAATACCTGGTGAGGAAGGAATGCGTGTTCCCAGGGCCTCCACCACCTGGTGTTTATTTGTCAGTTTCTAAGGGTGGTGGGTAAGGACAGTGTTTAGCTTCCTGGTTACGTTCTTTTCTGGATTGACACCCTGACATAAATTGTTATTGTCACCAGTTTTGAAAAATTACTGCTCAGTGATGAATAATTTGGAAAATGTACAGTAATTGAGGTTTTCCTGCCCCTCACCAATTCCAGTTCATTGAGATTTTCCTGTTGCTCAGTCCCTCCACCCACCCTCCCCTGCTCCCATGTCCTCTCCCCTCAGGTCCAAACAGAAGCCCTCTGTCCCCTCTCAGAGCCCTGTCTCCCCCAGAGACCTCAGCCAGTCTCTGTTCTCCCACCTCTGCCCACACCCTGAAAATTGTCCCCTCTCACCTGCCAGCAGGAGCCCGTTCCAGGGGATGCACCCTCTGCGGGCATGGGCTGAGGGGGGCTCCATGGTGTGTCTGCTGTCTGCTGTGTCCCTCCCTCTGTGAGAAGAGCTTCAGCTCCCGAACCACTCACAAGCACTGCTATCTGATGTGTGAGCTCTGCTGTCCTTCCTCCCTCTGTGCTGGGCCTCCTCCTGGGGCAGGAGCACTTCGCTGGGTCACATGGGCCGGGGGCGGGGTCTCTGCCCAGAACCCTCCCTCTCCCTCCCCTCTCATTCCTGCCTGCCTTCTCTCTTCTTCCCTCCTCTTTCTGCCTTTTTCAGCTTGACCCCTCAGCCTAGAAACACACACACACAGTTTGCCATTGGCTGGGGGAGCACAAGCCTGGGGCTCAGTGTCCTGGGCGTCCCCCACAGTTCGCAGTTGGGGTGCACAGCCTCCCCTTCCCCTTCTGGGTTTACCCTTTAGAGCAGGAGCCCTGCGGCTACATCACGAACCCTTGTCACAGGAATGTCACCCACACTGTGCATTGGAATCACTGTGGAACTTTATAAAGACTGTGAATGCACACATGACACCTTAGAAATGCTGTGTCAACAGCTGCCCAGGTAACATGTATGCCCAGCCAGGCTGAGACCCCATAATGTGGGCTGGGGTAGACTCTCCCCCTCTCTTGTGCACACAGAGGGTCTGCAGATCCTGTTAAAGCGCAGAGTCTGCCTCAGCAGGTGTGGGGTGGACCCGGGAGTCTGCATCTAACTAGCTCCCAGGTGATGCTGGTCATACTGGGCTGCGGAGCACAGTGTCAGTAGCAAGGCTGATGGGGGCTCCTGTCCCCCCAGAGGCCGACCCACCCGCCCCAGTGCTGGCCTCTGCTGCGTTCTGGCCTGGGGTCTGTCAGCACCACACAGACACCTAGAGGTCCCCAAACCAGGATATTATTTCCCTTTGTGACACAGAGGGTCTTTCCAATGTTCTCAAATGCTCTGAGAAGGTTTCGTTCTGTTCCTACCAGAAGGCTCCAGGAAAGGATTGAGGGGCTGGAAAGGGTGCAAAGTGAGTGATGCCTGGTGAGAGGGACGCTCCTTCTCTCTCCATGGGGGTCTAGCTGGGCCACAGCTTCCTGGGACACACACTGATGACCTGAAGGAATAGTAGTTCCTAAAGGTGTGAAGTGGGCCAGCTCCTGGCTGGATGGAGGAACTGTCCATTGTGGGGAGCTTGGAGAGCGCGAGGAGAGCTATGGACTAAGGTGACACTGGTGAGGGTCCGATTCTGCTGGGCTGAGGGGAGGTCTGTGGCCCTTGGGGAGGCTCTAGCCTGTGGAGTAACTCTGCCGCTCTCTGGTGGACAAGGAGGGAAGTGCAGCAGTTACCGTGCCGTGCTGCTCTGCATGTTTGTTCAACACCATGAACTTTTTACATGGGTTACGTATCAGGTTAATGCTCCATTGTGTTCCAGCTCTGTGAGTCACAGTCTCTGTTGCTCCAAGAACTCCAGCCCCGTTCCTTAATGAGATGTCACCAAGCTCAGATTTCCAGGAATGTATATGAGTTTGTGTTTGTCTCCAGTAAGTTATACTGTGTGCATCCCTGGGAGACAGTAGTGTATGTGGCTGGAGCACTAGGTGATGGGTCTATGGGAAGAAGAGGGAGGAGCAGGGAACGAGGCATGTCAGGAGGGGAAGGTCTGTGTCAGGGGAGCAGAGGGGGAAAGGATGGACAGTCAACTTCCCCTCTCACTCCTGGGGCCTGGGTCAGGTGAGAAGGGAGCTGGTTCCCTCTTGTTCATCAAGAGCTGGGCCTCATGTGTGCCCTATGCCCATGGCTGAACTCTCAAGTGTTAAGTCCACTTTTATCCAGGGTTGTTGTTGGTGCTCTCTGTACACATAGGCTATGAATGGAGAGGCCCCTGGTCTTGAGGCGGCTTCACACACACAGTCCCACCCAGGGCCTCGGGGTAGCTCCCACAGCGCCTGTGATCCTCTGCTTCTCCCTCCCCCATTCCTGGGGCTTCTTTCCTGTACCACCTTCTCCCTGGGTCTCTGTGGACAGCCTCAGCCAGTGACCTCACCTGCTTCCGTTCTAGGCAGCTATCCCTGTGATCTCTGCCCCCTCACAATCTCTGGACCTCACTAGTCTCTCTCATTTTTTCTGACCCCTGATCCCTGTGAGGAAAGGGGGTTGAAGCTGAGATTGGTACTCTCCAGGTTCTACACTTTTTGGACAGCTTGAAAGCTAGGAACCCTGATGTGTCAGTGGAATCATTTTTGTGTCTCCCGGTGGAAGCATTCCTCCCTTGGGAACTAAGACCTCTAGGCCAGCAGAGCATAAAGTCACGGGAACAGGAAGTGTAAATTTTGCTAGTGGATCATTAGAGGTAAGTGAGTGGCATCACTTCCATTTCCACCTCTTGATTCCCGGACCTGAGAATCCTGGCTATGGGAGAAACAGCCCCACATAGTGGACTGATTCTGAGCATATCCAGCCTCCTGGAGTACCTTCCCCTGGCCCTGCAAGGTACTGCCACCTAGCTGGTGCTGAAATTGAGTTTCCGAAAGACCACTCTACTCTTCTGTCAAGCCAGCTGTTTCAGGATGGTAAGACTAGTGAATTCCATGAGCATGGGGCCACTGCTGCATTTCATTTGCTATGATCAGAAGCAATGCTGTGTGGAGAACCATGCTGGAGGATGGTTCAGATGACAATCACAAGTCCAGGTTGTCACCTGTGCTTCTGACAGAGAGGCTACAGATCGGAGTGTCCAACAGCCCTCTCCTTGGGTTTGATTAATTTGCTAGAGCAGCTCACAGAACTCAGAAAAACATTTTACTTACCAGATTATGGGATTATTATTAAAAGATGTAATTCAGGAACAGCCAGATGGAAGAGATGCGTAGGACAAAGTATGGGGAAAAGGCACTGAGCTTCCGTGCTCTGTGAGTGTTCTGCTCTCCCCACATCTCCATGTGTTCACCAGTCTGGAAGCTCTCTGAACCCTGTCCTTTTTTTAGTGAGTGCTTTATTTTTTAAAAATTTAAATTATTTTAAATTGAGGTATAATTGACATATATTACTTTCAAGTGTACAACGTAATGATTCAATATTTGTGTATGCTGCAAAAATGATCACCATAAGAGGTCTAGTTAACATCTGTCACCATACATAGTTATAGAATCTTATTCCTGTGATGAGAACTTTTAAGATCTACTCTCTTAGCAACTTTCAAATATGCAATACAGTATTACTAACTATAGTCACCATGCTGTACATTACATCCCCATGGTTTATTTATTTTAAACCGGAATATATACCTTTTGACTCCATTCACCCATTTCACACACACCCCACTCCTCACTTCTGGCAACCACCAATCTGTTCTCTGTTTTTGAGCTTGGGGTTTTTTGATTTGTTTTAAATTCCACATATAAGTGAGATTATACAGTATTCGTCTTTTTCTGACATTTCACTTAACATAATCTCCTCAAGGTCCATACATGTTTGTAGTAAATGGCAAGATTTCATGTTTTTAATGGCTGAATAATATTCCATTATATATATGTACACCACATTATCTTCATCCATTCACCCGTCGATGGACACTTAGGTTCGCTTCATACCTTGACTAATGTAAATAATGCTGCAATGAACATGAGGGTTCATAAATCTTTTCAAGTTAGTGTTTTCATTTTCTTCAGATAAATTCCCAGAAGTGGAATTGCTAGATCATATGGTAGTTCTATTTTTAACTTTTTGAGTAACCTCCATACTGTTTTCCCTAGTGGCTGCACCAATTTACGTTCCCACCAACAGTGCACAAGGGTTTCCTTTTCTCCACACCCTCACCAACACTTGTTATTTCTTGTCCTTTGGATAGTAGCCATTCTAAAAGGTGTGAGGTAATATCTCATGTGGTTTTGATCTGCATTTCCCTGATGATTAGTGGTGTTGAGCACTGTTTCCTGTACCTGTTGGCCATCTGTATGTCTTCTTTGGAAAAATGCTTACTCAGATCCTCTGCCCATTTTTTAATCAGATCGTTTGGTTCTGTGCTACTGAGTTGTATCAGTTCTTTATACATTTGGGGTGTTTACCTCTTATCAGATATATGACTGCAAGTATTATCTCCCATTCAGTAGGTTGCCTTTTCATTTTGTTGATGGTTTGTTTCCTACACTGCGCAGAAGCCTTTTAGTTTGATGTAGTCCTACTTGTTGATTTTTGCTTTTGTTGCCTTTGCTTGTGGTGTCAAATCCAAAAAATCATCACCAAGAGCAATGTCAAGGAACTTACTGCCTATGTTTTTCTTCTAGGATTTTTATGGTTTCAGGTCTTACATTCAAGTCTTTAATCCACTTTGAGTTAATTTTTCTTTATGGTGTAAGATAGTCATCCAGTTTTACTCTTTTGCATGTGGCTGTCCAGTGGCAGGATGGGACTGAACGTTCCAACCCTCTAATCACTCCTTTGGGTCCACTAGCCACCAGCCCTCATCTTTAGATGCAGTCCAGTAGAGACCTCATTAACATAACAAAAGACACCTTCGTAGCTCTAAGCACTTAGGAAATTCCAAGGGCTTTAAGGAGCTCTGTGTCAGAAATGGAGATGAAGACCAAATGTATGCTTCTTATTATAAACCACAATATCACACCTCCCCTGCATTCTTCAATTCCTTGATGGCACTAATCTCTGCAGTCCCTCCAGGAATGTGGTATTGCTTTTGATTTATTTTCCTAGGTCGAGGCAGTTCTAGTGGCTTCCATTTAGCCTATCCCCCCAAAATAGCCCTCACTCCACAGGTCAGGGAACCAATGTGGGAATTCTGCCAGTTGCTGAATATATCTACTCCAATCATGCATTTCAAAACTGGGGAAGTAACCACAGGATGAGTTCAGGGACCCACTGGGCCCTTGTGAGATGGACTGGAGCTAAAACTCCCTTGCTTGTCTGATTTCCATACAGTCCTGCTCTGACTGGTGGGCTACCGTGACTTTTTGGGTCACCTGCAATTAGTGTCAGTTCAGAGCCTGTGTCCATCAATCCCCCCAAAAGTCTGATTATGTCTTTTTCCCTGATGTATAGTCACTCTGGTAAAAGGTCAAAGGTCACTTTGGGGAAGAAGTCTGGGAGAAATATTAACAGTAAAACAAAACAAAACAAAAAACCAAAACCAAAACTAAACAAAACAAAAGAAACATTAACAGTAAAAATTTGGGTAGTATAATGCAGTCCTTCCTCAAGGAGACCTGGCCTCCCCTTTATTCAGGACTCTGGGTCTTTATTTTTTATTTTTTAAATTTTTATTGGAGTATAGTTGATTTACAATGTTGTGTTAGTTTCAGATGTACAGCAAAGTGAATCAGTTATACGTATACATATATCCACTCTTTTTGTTTTTAGATTCTTTTCCCATATAAGCCATTACAGAGTATTGAGTAGAGTTCCCTGTGTTATACAGTAGGTTCTTATTTGTTATCTATTTTATGTACAGTAGTGTGTATATGTCAGTCCCAATATCCCAATTTATCCCTCCCCTGCCTATCCCCTGGTAACCATAAGTTTGTTTTCTACATCCTTGACTCTACTTCTGTTTTTGTAAATAAATTCATTTGTACCCTTTTTTTTAGATTCCACATATAAGCGATATCATATGATATTTGTCTTTCTGCATCTGACTTACTTCGCTCAGTATGACAATCTCTAGGTCCATCCATGTTGCTGCAAATGGCATTATTTTGTTCTTTTTTTATGGCTGAGTAATATTCCATTGTATATATGTACCACATCTTCTTTATCCATTCCTCTGTTGATGGACATTTAGGTTGCTTCCATGTCCTGTCTATTGTAAATAGTGCTGAAAAAGATACATGTACCCCAAGGATTCTGGGTCTTTAAACTGGCCCAGTCTGGGAATTGATTGAAGGACATTGACTCTCTTTTTCTTGATTTGATTAAACTTTTGTTCACTTGATTTAGAACTCTTTCACTTATATGGATCAAGTAAGAATTTGGTAGACTTCCTATTTCTTTCATTTCTAGGAACACCATGATCAATTAACCAGTGCCATTGTTCTCTGTGGCAGACTATTCTGATTGCAGCTTTGACTCTGCTGTCTATTATGGTGAGCACGGCCCGCCTTGCCTTTGGTGATTAAGTACTGCCTCTTAGCCCTGCTACCTCTTGATCCAGTTTACCCCCATTGCATTGAGATTTCCCACTTCTGTGGCAGCAGTTCCCCCTGTAATTTCTGACCTCCAGAGAAGAGCCATCACAGAGCTCTTCAAGCCTGCTGGGGCTCCCTTACAAACTCATATCTCACAGTCATGGTGAAAGGTGTGTCCTCTGAACACTCCCAGGGTGGGTGAGCAGGTCTGAAATGATAAATCCATACCACATTCCAATCTCTCCAAGTCTTTGGATCCCTTTCTCTCTCTCTGAGTAAATGGTCTCTTCTCTGATACAGATACCTCGTGTTTCTGTCACGTTAAACACATATAGATGGAAAACTTAGCAGTGACCTGGTGAGCTGAGTGGGAAAAACTTGGAGGTATTTTTCTCTGAGAAGACCTTCACGTGTCCCAGACCATGGAGCCCCAGAGGAGGGAGAGAGAGAATACCTCACACAGAGTCCCAGGTGCTCCTGCAGTGGCTGAGGGGAGTTAGCCAGATGAGGAGATGCTCACAGATGTGGGCCCTCTAGTCAGGCCTGACACAGTCAGTCTGGAGGGTCCCCCGTTGGGGGTTTCTGTTTTCCTTGAGAACGTCCTATGCCGTGGGATCATTTGTGCTTTTTTTAAAAAAATTAATTAATTAATTTATTTATTTATTTATTTATTTATGGCTGTGTTGGGTGTTCGTTTCTGTGTGAGGGCTTCCTCCAGTTGTGGCGAGCAGGGGCCACTCTTCATCACGGTGCGCAGGCCTCTCACCATCGCGGCCTCTCCCGTTGCGGAGCACAGGCTCCAGACGCGCAGGCTCAGTAGTTGTGGCTCACGGGCTTAGTCGCTCCGCGGCATGTGGGATCTTCCCAGACCAGGGCTCGAACCTGTGTCCCCTGCATTGGCGGGCAGATTCTTAACCACTGCGCCACCAGGGAAGCCCCTTTTGTGCTTTTGACTTGAAGGGAACTTGGGCCATGGTGACAAGATCCCAGCGCAAGGAGGGAGGAGGTGGAGGATGTGGAAGACCTGGGCTCGAACCTGTGTCCCCTGCATTGGCGGGCAGATTCTTAACCACTGCGCCACCAGGGAAGCCCCTTTTGTGCTTTTGACTTGAAGGGAACTTGGGCCATGGTGACAAGATCCCAGCGCAAGGAGGGAGGAGGTGGAGGATGTGGATGACCTGGGCTCACACGATGGAGTTGGGGGAAGTGCCTATTGAAAAGTCATCCTGTTTAGATGAGTGCATGAGAATGTCATGCAATTGAGAATGAGGGATGAGGACAAAAAGGGAGACCCATTTGCAGATGAGAGAGGGCCCTCTGTCTCCCCCCAAGCAGAGGAGGAAGTCTGGCAGAGGAGAGCCTAGTCTGAAGAAGAGCGCCACTACCCCACAGGTTTCTGGGAACAGAAGACAGTCAGGGGTTTTGTGTCAGAGTCAGCCCAGCTTGGACCCCAGTCATGATGCCCAAAATAGCCTCTGCAGGGAGAAAGGTGCTGAGGCTCCTCGGCAGGTCCATTAATGGGGAAAGAGCAGGGAGAAGGAAATCTGCAGTGTTTGCACTTACAGGAGACTCACCCCTACCCCATTCAGATGGGACGCATGTCTCAGCACTGCTCTCCCTAGGAGGTGTGCGCTGGGACATCACTTCTCATGAGAGCAGGATCGTTTTTAAACAAAGGCACGTCTATCATTTTGTCTAAGGATGGTGGTTACTCTCCTCCCCAAATCATCCTGTCTCCACGCTCAGGCTACTTGAGGACATTTTTGGATCGAGTGAGTCTAGCAGTTCCCACGGGGGGTGTGTGTGGGTGTGTGGGTGTCTGGTGTGTGGGTGTGTGAGAGATACCTTTATGTGTCCTGATGTCACCCTCTGGTTCAGATTAGTACTCTGGACATCAACTGCCAGACAGAGATGGGCTCTGACTCTTGCCTGCAAGGCAGGGAGTGCAGGACTGTGGCCACCCTGGGCATATCCTGCAGCACAGTAGAACTCTGGTAGGACCGGATGGGCCACACTCCCTTGGTCTCACACTTCAAAATGGTTAAAGTGGTGAATATTAGGTTATGTGAATTTTACCTCAAAAACAAAAAATTTAGGAGAGGATCCTACACCTTCCCTTGTATAAAACTGGCACCAATACACTGCTGTGGGTGTATGTGAATGTCCATTTCTTCACACCCTAAGCACTCCCATAGTAATTATGTGGGCGCTGAAGGAGGTGTCCACCCATTTATCCATCGTTCTTTCCTCTCCTCCTACTCTGAACACTTTATAGCCATTTTTCTGTGCCAGACCCTTGAGTAGGAGTGATGGCCCCATTGAGAAGCACAGCTAGGCTCAGCCTGCCTGTCTCTCGGGTACTCAGGGATCCATAGGACACATGACGTGAGCATAGGAACTGCTCCTGAACATGTTGTTACAGCACAAAGGAGAAGAGAGTCAGAGGTGGGAGTTCAGAGGGGGTCCCTGTTGTCCATCTTTGGAGGTTGGGATGAACTGTGGCAGACGGCCAATGAGCCTGGCTGTAAAAAGGGAAGGAGCAGGTTGATGGAGAAAGGGGAAGAGGGCATCCCAGGCGGGGACTGTGTAATCAGATACGGGGAGGCAGGAGCAAGTCTTGATGGACCAAGAGTTATGAGGGGGCAGTGCATGTGGAAATGAGGTGATAAGGAGCAGGTGAGAGGGAGTTCTTGGGGAAAGGTGAGATGAAACAGATGGTGGCTTTTCTGAAGAGTTGGTGTGTTTTATAGGTGTCTTTTCCCCCAGAGCCTGGGCTGAAGAGTCCAGGAGGGCTCAGGACACTGGAAGGGGCTAAGAAGAAGTTATGTTCATGATGTGTCTACCACCTACGGTTGCTTCCTCCTGCTCATATTTGTGTGGACATCAGCTGGCCCCGTTTTCTTTTTTTTTTATCTTTATTGGAGTATAATTGCTTTACGTGCTGTGTTAGTTTCTGCTGTACAACAAAATGAATCAGCTATACGTATACATATATCCCCATATCCCCTGCCTGGCCCTGTTTTCCTGTGTCGCTTCCTGCATTTGCAAAGGAAAAAGCCTGGGAGCTGTCCATGGTCTCTTGGTCCTCAGGGCAGTGTGAGGACAGCCCACAGCTGTCCTCCCTGGGCAAGAGCTCTTGTGTATGTCATCCTTTCCTGTTAATATTCTCCCCACCACATTCTGCCACCAAAACTTCTCTTTCCCAGGAGATAGGGATGGGAGTTGGGATAATTTAGACATAATATTTTCCTGTGTGCCCCAGGAAAGAATGGACTCAGAGTTACAGGTGAATTTCTGCTAAGAGAAAATTGCCCTGAGCAAAAAAAAAAACACACACACAAAACAACAAAGGAGAGCAAGGGTCCTCTTTATTCAGATCACTTCCAGGTGATCCTGGGGGCGGTCACAGACCTGTCTACTTCCCCAGGAAGTCCCTTACTCCCCAAAGAGAAGGCAAAAAAACCCTGGAGATAAATGTTAAAGATTTAGAATTTTTTCTCAACTGGCGATGGCACTGACCGCCACTCAGAGAGCATTAGAAAATGTAGGGGCGGGCCATAGTTTGGCTATATCTGTGACTTGACAGGCCTTCCAGAGTTTAGAATGTGGGGACACGAGATTTTAAAATGCGGTAAAAGGCTCAGGACTGTCCCACAAAACAAGGAATTTCCCACCCAAAATGCTAGTATGTCAGCTCTTCAAAGGAAATGAATCCGTTAATTTTCTTTATAGTCCATATCTTCAACTGACACAGTATACATTTATTTACTTGTTTATCTTCTGTCTCCACAACTTTTAGAGAGTGAGCTCCATGAGAGAAGTGACTTTGCTTTATTTGCAGCTGTATTTTCTGACTCTATAATTAGGGAAAACCATGAGACTCATGTTTAAACAGTGTTTAAAGATGCTTTGAATGAAAAGAACAGAACATGAAAAGTGCCCAAAGGACCTCTTACCTGGTTTCTGATCTGCTGTATTATGCCTGAAATATTATTTTGTGTTTATTGAAATGGCACTGTGCTACATATAAGGTTTATCTATCTCTATTTTTTTCATTCATTATTATCTTTGTTGTTTAGATTTAGCCTTTAAAAAATATTTAAGTCTAGTTCAGTGGTTCTCAACAGTGTTGATTTTTCCTCCTAGAGATATTTGGCAAGGTCTGGAAGTATTTGCGGCTGTCAGAACTGTGGGTGAGCTACTGGATAGAGGCCAGGGATGTTGTCAAAAGTCCTGCAATGCACAGGGCCATCCCCTACAACAAAGAATTATCTCATCCAAAACGGGAGTATCCTCGCCCCACAGTGAAACACCTTCTGCAGGCAAAAATCTTACTCATAGACGTTTAACAGTAAAGACCATGGCAATCTCCATGATAATAAAGCAGCCTCTTATATTTCATATGAAAACAAACCTATATATATACAAACTGGGCAAATGAGGGAGATGCGGAAGGAAGCATGACTTCCTGGCAGGTCTGCTCCCCGGGGAGAAGGCAGGAAGGAGTGAGCAGGCAGGGGAAAGACAAGGGTTTTGAGGGCAGCAATGTCTCTCCAGTGTGGAGAGTAGGACAGTTCATGTCCAAAAGGGTCCTGCCTGGTTTCTTCCTGGGTCCCCACAGAGGCCTTGGTCACTTAGCTTTTTGGAAGAGAGGGGCCAGGAACCCCCATGGCAACCACTACCTCCTTGACGGCTGAGCCAGAAATCTGGAGGTGCTCAATTCACAGAAGTGGAAGAGGCTGAGACAGCTGAGATCTGAATTGGGGTGGGAGTGATAGGGACACAGGCTGCTTCTTGTGGGTGGGATGCCCTTGGGGCTGGCAAAGGTGGGTGCTGAGGTGTTGAGAGGGGTGGGGAGGGTGGGGCTGGAGGGGCTGAAGCTTGCAGCTTTGATGGGACTGAGACTGCAGAGGGGGCCCCAGTCTTCTGTGGGCAGGGCCCCAAAGTATGGGGGGAGGAGGGTGTCCACAGGAGGTGCAGAGTGGGGTGGGAGAGAGTTGGGATCTCATCATTCCAAAAAAATCCTTTGCTTGGCAGTCTCCACAGGAGTACAGGGAGTCGTGGAACTTGGCAGCCCTCAGTGGGAGCTGGTGGAGGTGGCCTGTGGTGGTCAGTGACCCCTATTGATGAGATGTAGGGCCCAACAGGGTGAAAGCAGCTGGAACTTGAGTCTCCAGAGGTGCCTGGAGGGCCTCAACTTTTAGGGGAGACCCCAGTAGGTCGGCGTCCTCAGTAGAAAATGGGCCCTCTGCTGTTGACTGAGGTAAGGCCAGGGGCCCTGGAGTTTGAGGCTCACCCAGCTGAGGATTTGGGCCCTGGGCAGCAGGTGGTCGGCAGACAGGGGCAGCTGGGTATCAGGCTGTGCCTCATTCTCCCAGACGGGAGGAAGGCTTCTGTTCAGAGGCCCGCCTGGGCACAAGGAAGGAACCACCCCTTCCCTCCTCTGGGGCTTAATCACAGAGAACCCACGCCCTGGCTCCGCCTTCTGCTCTCACTGCCAGGCTCCCAAAGAAGAGCGAGTCCTTGTCCAACGTTGGTCTCCCTTTCTCATTGTCTGAGGGCCTCAGCACGAACTCCCTGGCACTGGGGTCCGGGTGCTCCTCTGATGGTGGAGGCCTGCAGATCTGGGTACCTGCCCCGAGGATATGGAGGGGCCCCCTCTGAGCTCAGAAGAGCGACCATGAGGTCCTGAGGCCCTTCACGCCTCTCCAGTGTGGAGCAGACCAAACCCTGAGACTCCTGTAACTCTCCTGGCATCGGGGAGAAGGTCGGATGATGGGATCCAGGATGTCTAGTAGGAAAGCGCCTCCAAGCCTAGGTGACCTCCATGTGCCAGGATTGGTGAGTGCCAGTTCAGCCACATCTTGGCGGGTGGTCGCAGGGACCAGGTGGGAACCAGCGCTCACAGTGGATGCTCTGGATGCAGTGCAGATCCAGGGCGTGGAGGCAGGGCAAGGGAAGTGCCTTTGAACAAGGACTCTACTTCCAGAAGCTCCCCAAGTTCTCAGATGTGGCAGGATGCCAGTGACAGCTTGCATCATGCCTGTAGGATAGTGCTTGAGATCCACCAGGCAGGTGCCCCTGAGGACACGGGGACATCTTGGTGCAGCGGCAGCCCAGAGAGTCCTGTTCCCCACCCTCCCCCTCACCGCCGCTGACTTCAGAACCAGGGAAGGTCAGACCTCAGCTCATCCCGAGTCTGGTTGCAGGTGACTGCCTCTGGGAGAGGGGTCAGTAGCTGCCTCTAGTCTTATATTTGAGGTTTAAAGGGAGGAAAGATAATTTCTGCCAGGTCAGGAAAATTACACATAGCCAGCTGCTTCAAGATGACGGAGAACACATGAGGACAGAAAGGCAGTCCCTTTCTACATGGTAAATATAAAGATAATAATCCACTGGAATGCTCTTTGAAGGACAAAGAAATAACTGTGATGTGTGTTTTATTCTTCTAGCTCATTATTATGTCACTTTTTGCAATTTTGCTTTTAAAGAAATGGTGAAAGTCGACGAATGATTCACATTTTTTAAAAATTATTTGCTTTATTTATTTATTTTTTTTAAAAAATTATTTATTTATTTATGGCTGTGTTGGGTCTTCGTTTCTGTGCGAGGGCTTTCTCTAGTTGCGGCAAGTGGGGGCCACTCTTCATCGCGGTGCGCAGGCCTCTCACTATCGCGGCCTCTCTTGTTGTGGAGCACAGGCTCCAGATGCGCAGGCTCAGCAATTGTGGCTCGCGGGCCTAGTCGCTCCGCGGCATGTGGGATCTTCCCAGACCAGGGCTCGAACCCGTGTCCCCTGCATTGGCAGGCAGATTCTCAACCACTGTGCCACCAGGGAAGCCCCATGATTCACATTTTAGCATGGAAATGTTGATTTTACGTTGACTCTCCTATGATTTTAAGCTTTCATGAACCCATATACAACACCTCCCTCTGTGAAAGCTCATACAATTTCTCTTTGTCCATTTCTACTAGTCATCCCTGTGGAGAGAGTCACATTTCCCCCTAAGGGTTGGAAACTATCTGACTACCAAAAAAAAAAAAGGCAAAAAGTGTCCAAATGCTGCTGTGTAATGATGATGGCACTCAAGGTGGGGGTCTGTTCAAGGTGGGTGAAGGCAACTGTTTTTGAGAACTTTCCTCTCAAAATCATGGGCAGAAGGGACCTCCTGGGCCTGTCATATGTTGGAGTGGAGAAAAGACAGAAATAGAGGTCAGTAATTTAAGGATCAAATCCAAGAGTAAACAACAGATTCTGCCCAGGGTCTGAGAGGCGGACAGTGAACGGTGAGGATACTGAAAAGACTTCCCTCCCCTGTTAATGAGGAAGCATCGAAGGCTCCTGTGGTTCAGAGAGGGCCCAGAGTTGGGGGGCAAGTGCTGTCAACTCACAGGTGCTGGGAATGAGATGCAGACATTTTCAGTTACCACCTAAGTCCATTGTGTGGGGGGGATAGATTCACATTTAAGGAATGAAGCCAAGGTATATGATTCTGAAAATAAAAAGAAATTCCTATGGTATAATTTTCTTCTTAGTAACATATTTCTTCCAAATGATAAGGGGTTTTGCATTCATTGCCAAGACCCCTCTTCAGATGATAATAACATCAGAATAGCCTGTCTAATGACAGTGCATATAAATTTGTAATGTATTGTTTCTTTCCAATGTCTACAGAATTTCCCTCATCTGACTTTCAGTATAACCCAGTGAGTGACATTCTGATTTGTGGTTACACCCTTTGGAAAACTTGTCTTCCTGCTTGTGAGCTACAGCAGCCATGAGTTAATCACCCCTAAATATGCCTCCAGCTGAACCCGAATGTGCCCTCTGGCCAAGGTCAGCCCTAATCCCGCAACTCTCTGGGGCCCTCTTTGCTCTTCTTCTAGCAGAAACAGTCCACTAGAGGGCACTCATGCTCCTTCTTGAGCTCACCTTGGCCTCCTTTTCCATCACCTGAGAAAAATGCAAGTATTTTCACTGCCGCAAGCACCAGCCTTCAAATACGCTAGATTTGCTCGGGGTGAAGCTCCTGGGACAGACATCAGGGTCCCCTGGGAAGAACCTCACTTGGAGGATGTGGCAGGATGGACTGGTGACCTGGAACCAACACCAGGATCCAAGTCACTGGTGAGGAGGATGGTTCCAGGCAGAGTGGGCAGGCGCCGGCACTGGGAAAAATGTCTGTGAGCCTGCGGCCTTGTCACTTAGGATCTGTGCACATGGGCATTGGCTGGGCTGCTGTGGAATATTCTAGACTGGGCCTTCCATAGCAGGAGACGAGTTCTCCCTTGTACTTCAAGAACCTTCCTACTGGGAAAAATCAGGAGAGATGCATCCATTGCTGTGGCACAGGTTCTCTCAGGGCCTGAGGGGGCAGGTGGTGTCCAAGGTTCGCCATCAACTCCAGATCAGGACCCAGGGTGTTGGGAGTGTGAGGTCCTGCCACCCCGCCTCTCAGGACACCGTTCCTGAACTTGGCCTCCCCTCCCCCTCCCTGCAGTGCAGGAAAGCGACCCCAGAGTTCCTTCATGTAGACTGGACAGTGAAGGAGCACAGGTGAGATTTGGCAGGTGGACATGAGGAGAGGCTGGTGTTTCTGGAGGGGGAGCAGTTAGATGATGGGCAGACACCATCTGCCCATGTTAGGGATGCACGGTTCGCCTAACTGCTGCCTCTGAATCCACGGGTGAGAGGTTTTCCTCTGGAGACTCCAGCCTCTTCCCTGCAAACATTTGAGAACTTCTCGCTTCATCGCTTCCAGCTGAATTGCCTCAATTCTATCCCCCGACCCAGTCCTGCTTCAAGTCTTTGTCTCCACCGCACCTGGGCAACTCTGTTTGACAGCCCAGCTTTCCAGATGCGCCCAGGTCATCAGAACGGTCATTACCGCCTCTGTCCCCACCAGAATGGAGGCTGAGTCCTGCCCTCCTGGTGGGCTGTGGGACCAGGCTCTTAGCCTCCATATCCTGATTATCAGTCATCTCCCGGGAAGAGGCAGCCGCTGAACAAAAGAAAGATGCAGGGACAATTGTTATCCACCCCTTGTGTCTGCAAGTAGACCTGTGGGGGAGGAAGCCAGGAAATGGCTGAACTTCCTGCTCATTTAGATGTGGGTAGTGTTGCCCTGGAGATTTAACACGGAACGCATGGGTGTTTTCTTGTTCTGTGGACACAAGATTTTGAGTTTGGAATCATAGGTTTCCGTTGGATGTCACCATCAACATCAATCCCACCCATCTGGGGCACACACTGAAAATTCCTCACCCTGGGGCAAAGTTGGTGTTGGGGCCAAGGCACCGCCAGCCTGGCCACAGTGACCCTCTGTATGTGCAGCTGCTGCAGGGGGGTGATCCCTGTTGGGAATAGTGCTGCCTCCTCCCTGAGTGTCAGTACCCAGCTCCCTGGTGCCCTCCCCCATCCCTGCAGTCCCCACCCCTCTGAGGCCATCTGCCCACCACAGTCCCACCTCAGCCCTCACAGCAGACTCTGAGCGACTGTCCCAGAGACATCAAGTGGGTCATTCCCTCTCTTTGCTTTGCTCCTGAGGCCCGCCTGGTGCTGTACAGGGTCCTGTAGGTTTCCTGTAGGTTTCGTGTGTGTGGTTGGCCCCTGCACACAAAGGATATCTCGAGCTGAAGGAGTTTGAGAGTCACTTAAAAATATTTATTTTGGGCTTCCCTGGTGTGGTGGCACAGGGGTTAAGAATCCGCCTGCCAATGCAGGGGACACAGGTTCAAGCCCTGGTCCGGGAAGATCCCACATGCCGCGGAGCAACTAAGCCTGTGCGCCACAACTACTGAGCCTGTGCTCTAGAGCCTGCGAGCCACAACTACTGAAGCCCGTGCGACTAGAGCCCATGCTCTGCAACAAGAGAAGCCACCAGATTGAGAAGCCCGCACACCTCAACAAAGAGTAGACCCCACTCGCCGAAACTAGAGAAAGCCCGCGCACAGCAGCAAAGACCCAACACAGCCAAAAATAAATAAAAATAAAATAAATTTATTTTTAAAAAATTTATTTTGGGGCTTCCCTGGTGGCGCATTGGTTGGGAGTCTGCCTGCCAATGCAGGGGACACGGGTTCGAGCCCTGGTCTGGGAGGATCCCACATGCCGCGGAGCAGCTGGGCCCGTGAGCCACAGCTACTGAGCCTGCGCGTCTGGAGTCTCTGCTCTGCAACAAGAGAGGCCGCGATGAGGCCCGCGCACCGTGATGAGGAGTGGCCCCCGCTCGCCGCAGCTGGAGAGGGCCCTCGCACAGAAACGAAGACCCAACACAGCCATAAATAAATTAATTAATTAATTAAATTTATAAAAAAAAATTTATTTTAAATGCAAGAATTTGTGATTAGGACTTCTGCATCTAGTCAACCAGGGTTCATCTTGGAGACTGGATCACTCATCTTTATCTTCCCGCCTTCTTCAAGTTAGGATGACACATCCTCACCCTTCGTCTGCCCCTTGCAGCTCCTCCTACTAGGAGAACATATCCCCACCCAGCCCCATTCATCTCAGGCTTGGTCATAAGAACATTCTCAAAAAGCATGCCAGGATATTCTCAAGAACACTGAGAATTTGAGAACGTTTCCCTAAATAGTATAATTTGAGATATTTCACCAGTAAAACAGATCATTGCTATATTCTAGATTACAGGGGATTTGCAAATTGGGTACCTTATCCTAATCTATGAAACTAAACCAAAATACTTAATGACTTATGTAGAGTTATGTGGAATATTAGGAGATAAAAATATTACTTGTGAATCTAAACCCCACAGAAACAGCAGAAAACGGTCATTTGTTAAGGTACTGTTCTCCATTCTCCCACACTGAGGACTTCAGACAAGCACGTGTCACAGACTTCATTACTGTTTTGGACAGCTGCACCAATACCTCACATGTTTTGGACTAAGGTTAGGACCCAGACTTTAAAACTTTTGGAACGTGCACTGCAAATGATCATAGCAGGGCTGCCTGTATAAATTGCTACACCAGAGGGAGTCTTCATGGAGAAAATGGTCACGAGATTTAGTGTTCATGACCTTGCAACAAAGTTAATAGAAAAGGGAATCATCCAAGGAATGAAAGGACCTGGAGACCCACCCTCCCTACTCAGATAAGTTGAAGATGGAATCAAGTTGCTGATCGGCTGACCTTTCAATTGGATTATTTAAAATTATCCCTATGGATATATCTGTGTCAGGCTTCTGACCTACAGAACTGTAACATAATAAATTTGTGTTATTTTAAGCCACTAAGTTTGTGGTAACTTGTTACAGCAGCAATAGGAACCTAGTACACGGGAAGGCTGGTTCGACCTTGCTGGGTCCAAGTAGGAAATGATGGTTTGGACTCATGGTAGTAGCAGAGAAGAAAGCAGTAGAGAAATATGAGAAATGCTTTGGAGGGGGAGCTACAAGGCTTTGTTGACGGATTCCATGTTGGGCAGGAGGGAGAGGAAAGAAGCAATAGTGATCCCATGATTCTTAATTGAACAAGCAGGTGGATGGAAAGAACAGGATGAGATGTATGAGGAGGGAGCCTGTGTGGAGACCAGAAATGAACTTTTTTTTTTTTAATTTATTTATTTATCTATTTATTTATTTATTTATGGCTGTGCTGAGTCTTCGCCTCTGTGTGAGGGCTTTCTCCAGCTGCGGCAAGTTGGGGCCACTCTTCATCGCGGTGCGCGGGCCTCTCACCATCGCGGCCTCTCTTGTTGCTGAGCTCAGGCTCCAGACGCGCAGGCTCAGTAATTGTGGCTCACGGGCCTAGTTGCTCTGCAGCATGTGGGATCCTCCCAGACCAGGGCTCGAACCCGTGTCCCCTGCACCGGCAGGCAGATTCTCAACCACTGCGCCACCAGGGAAGCCCAGAAATGAACTTTTTAATTGTGTGCAGTTAAGGTGGCTGAGAGTGAAGGGTTTGACTGGTGAAGTATGGGCCTAGCTTCGATGAGAGGCCAGAGAGGAGTGGTGGGTGCACGTCCACCCAGAGTGATACGATCTTACAATGTTGACCTGGGTTGAGGTCTTCCGGCTTATAAGGTGTGGCTGAAATTGAGCGGGTAGTGGGACAGCTAAGAGGGCACACAGACTGGAGATCTGACCTCCACCAGGTACTTCCTGTGCTACAGCGTGTCACACCGCTTCCTGGGTGCCCTGCTGGTGGCCAGCACTGTCCTGTACGTTACAGCTAAGGAGTCGTACAGTCACTGGTCAGGTCATTATTAACCATTGCATTCTCCCCGTCCTCCTTGTTTTCTGTGTTAAATTGTGAGTAATTGCATGTCTGTACTTTAGTGACAGAAGTAAAAGTGAAAGTAATTCAAGGGGCACTTTGTCCTGAGTATCTTTTCCTTGTGCACCTTGAATATAATTTTAAAAAAATAAATAAAATCTCCATCACCAGGGTACCGGTAGAAGCGAACACCCTTTTATTCCCCTCAGACACATTTCTTCCCACACAATCAGGACCAATAACAGGAAATGCTGAATACGTACAGGGGTTTCTTGAAAGTCTGTGACCGTGCACCTCACAGCAGGCACACTTCCAGCTCATGGAGTCGAGGCTGCTACTCCTTGTAGGCCCATGACCAAGCATGACCTAGGGAACACTCAGCCTCACATGGAGGTCCCATCCTGACATAAAGGGAAAAAATGACAGGAACGCTGCTTGTGTGAGGGCTGCCATTGCCCAAGGAACTTCCTCGGTTCTCTCTGGTGACCAGCATACGGGAAAACATGTTGGGCTCAGCTTTCTAAAACATTAGACCCACAGGGTACCTACCCGACTCTGTCAATTTACTGTTTCTTTGTCTAAAAGGTATCAAAACTGCCTACTGTGGTCACTTTGCTGAGTCTCATATTTTTACTAGCTCCCAGACACATGAAATTAAATTTGTTTTTCTCCTGTTAATCTGTCTTATGTCAATTCAATTATTCGATCGACCAAAGAACTTAGAAGGGAAGAAAGGAAAAGATTTCCTCCCGTGCAATAGCAGAACCAGACAAGAAAACTAGAGACCAATTTCACTTACAAATGTACATACAAAATCAAGTTAAATATTAGTGAACTAAATACAGAATTAATAATGAACAAATAAACAAAAAGTTCTCATGACCAAGTAGGGTTTATATCAGGAATGCAAGTATGTTTCAGTATCAGAATGTAAGTCTCCAGGTCCACAGTAAAGGAGAAAAAGTTATTATCTCCATAGATTTAGTAAAATTATTTTATCAAATTCAGCCCTATTTTATGAAAAAAAAATCCTTTGAATCTCCTAAAATACTGGGAAAGGGAAACACATACATCCTCATACAGTTGTCTGAAGACTAAATTAATCCATATAAGTAACATACTTAGAACAGAGCCTGGTGCCCATGAAACACTAAACATATGTGCACACATCCTGGTAAAACTTCTCTCACATCCCGTCTTTGTCTTTCCCTGTGTCATGGTTGCTTTTCTCAGTTACATCTTCCAGGTCATTTGGTTGGTCTTTTAGCAATTCCATGTCAGTTATTCAACAATTACACTGAATTTTTTTTTCTGTTTACATTTTCAATTTCCAGGAAAACTTTCTTATTCTGACTGCACCCTTCTCAGGGGAGTTCATCCAACAATCTTCCTGACTCCCTAAAAAGTCATCACTGTGTTTAAACGTTTCCTTCTGAACTTTTAAGTTTCCGCCCATCATGAACTCCACTTGTCATCGTCCTTTTGCTCCACATCCTGCCTACACTTGATGTCATCAGAAGGTTTCTAGATTGGCCACCTAGTTTTGTTCATTACCCTCTCTTCCTGTTTTGTTACTGACTGTCTCGGGTGTGTTATGATTCTTGGTTGTAAAGTGCATATTTATTAAGGACTCAGTGATTGTCATGGGCATATGGCAAAAGTTCGCTCTGTACTTTCATCCAGTCTATACCGGGGTTTTATTTTTTTCTTCTTAAAAAGTAAGCCTGATAAAACAAACTTAAAACTTTTTTTGTTTTCATATTTCATATTGAATATACACAAAAGAATTATTTATAACATCTGTGAGGGTATGGAGAGTGACAATAAAAAAAAAACCCATCCACTGTGTGTCTTCACCCAAAGGCCCTGAGTGCTCCAGCCCACCCCCACTGCCCACCCAGCCCCCAACAGCAATATGCAAACCAGTTGTCTACCCTTATTTTTTCTATTTCTCAACAATTTATTTCATTTTGAGTGTTTCTGAACTTCTAAAAATGAAATTACACTGAATTTTCTACCACCTGCTTTGTTCAGTCAAAATTACATTCCCAAGACCCACTCAGGTACATGTGCATGGCTGGCTGTGGTTTTTGCATTTTTCATTGTTATATAGTCTCCCATTGTATTAATTTACCACATTTTATTTCTCTTATATTAGTTACTTGTGAACATTTGAAATTTTTTGGTTTTGTTTTTTGACATGCAGACATACTGCCACTATGAACATTCCTCTTTATACATGTCTGCTGTTGCAGGCACACACATTTCTAGGGCATGACATCTTTAGCTTCTCTACTGGGCTATGTCTTCCTTATTGATTGTAGGGGTTCTTTATGTATTCTGGATACAATTCTTTGTCAGCTAGATGTGCTTTCCCCAGTTGGGGCTTGTCTTTTTACTTTCTTTATAATGACACTTCATAAATAGATGTTAATTTTAATATAGTAGAATTTATCTTTTTTGCCTTTATATTAGTGCTTTTTCTACTTAATTTAGAACACTTTCCCAAGGGAAGGTGTATATATATTTGTGTGTGTCCAATTTTTCCACAATCTTTTATGAATAGTGCTTCCTTTCCCCATCTTATCTGTAATGCCACCTCCATTATAAAGTGTCTATGTGTATGTAGGAGTGGTTCTGCATTTTGTATTGAGTTCCCTAATGTGCCGATAGTGTTAAATGGTGCAGCATGATGATACATCTAGAAAACTAGTAGGTCAGTTTCTAGTAGGCAGCCTTGTTACTTCTCTTCAGGACTCCTTGTTATACTATTTAATTTTAGAATTGGCTTATCAAGTTAAAAGGGTACTACTAGTAGGATTTGATTTGGAAGCTCATAATTCTATATATAATTTGGGGAGAACAGATATTTTCATCATACTGAGTCTTACTGTTAATGAGCATAGTCTTTCTTTACCTTTTTAGTTATTTACAATCTTTTATTGATTGCTGAATGTCTTTCAGCCAATTTCATGTTTTTCTTTTTTTTTTTTAAAGCATATTCATTTTTATTTATTTATTTATTGGCTGCACTGTGTGGCTTGTGGGATCTTAGTTCCCTGACCAGGGATTTAACCCGGGCCCTTGGCAGTGAGAGTGCTGAGTCCTAACCACTGGACCACCAGGGAATTCCCCAGGGAATTTTTCTGTATAAGGCCTTTGCCATAATGTTCCTTCTTTATTCCTAGATTGTTATTTAAAATATTATCTTTTAAAAATTACATTTGCTTTTATAAAGCACTGTCATCGAGTCTCGCATACGGAACTTATTTCTGGCAACCTTGATGACCTACAATATTGGTTCTTATAATTTATTGGATTCTTTTGAGTTTTCTATTTAGGCAGTTATATCACCTGTAAATTATAACATTGTTTCTTCTTTTTTACTGTTCAGAACTTTTTTTTTTTTTTGTCTTGCTGCATGGCAAGGATCCCCTATATACCATTAAAAGTGCTGATGGTGGCCACCTGTGCCTTTCTCCCTGATCTTTAAAAGTATGCTTGCTGTAGGATTTTGTAGACTCTCTTTATCAGATTAACTAATGTCCTTTTATTTCTGGTTTACTGAGTTTTTGACATAAATTGAGGATGAATTTTATGAAGAGGTTTTTTTAAAACATCTTTTGAAAAATTCATATGGTTTCCTCCTGTAAACCATTAAAGCTGTGTCAGTAAAGTGTCAGGATACAAAATTACTAATTAATATACAGAAATCTGTTGCTTTTCTACACACGAATAATGGACTCTCTGTAAGAGAAAGCAAGAAAATGATCCTATTCACAGTCACATCAAAAAGAGTAAAATACCTAGGAATAAGTTTAACCAAGAAGGTGAAAGACCTGTACTGTGAAAACGTTAAGACACTGAGGAAGCAAATTGAAGATGATGCAAATAAATAGAAAGATATCCCACTTTCATGGATTGGAAGAATTAATATTGTTAAAATATCCATACTACCCAAAGCAATCTACAGATTTAATGCAATCCCTATCAAAATACCTATGACATTATTTCACAACACTAGAACAAATAACCCTAAAATTTGTATGAAACCACAAAAGATCCTGAATAGCCAAAGCTATCTTGAGAAAAAAAGGATCAAAGCTGGAGGTATCACATTCCCTGACTTCAGACTACACTACAAAGCTACAGCAATCGGAACAGTGTGGTACTGGCACAAAAACAGACAGATAGATCAATGAAACGGAAGAGAGAGCCCAGAAATAAATAAACCCACGCATGTCAATTAATCTATAACAAAGGAGGCAAGAATATACAATGTGGAATAGACAGTCCCTTCAACAAGTGGTGTTGGGAAAACTGGACTTAGGCATGTAAAAAATGAAATTAGGACATTTTCTCACACCATATACAAAAATGAACTCAAAATGGATTGAGGACCTAAATGTAAGACCTAAAACCATAAAACTACTGGAAGAAAACATAGGCAGGGACTTCTATGATGGCACAGTGGTTAAGACTCCGAGCTCCCAGTGCAGGGGGCCCAGGTTCAATCCCTTGTCAGGGAACTAGATCCCACATACATGCCACAACTAAGGAGCCTGCCTGCCACAACTAAGACCCAGTGCAACTAAATAAATAAATAAATAAACAAATATAACAACAAAAAACATAGGCAGTACACTCTTTTACATAGGTCTTATTTTTTTTAAAGATTTTTTTGATGTGGATCATTTTTGATGTCTTTATTGAATTTGTTACAATATTGCTTCCGTTTTATGTTTTGGCTTTTTGGCCGCGAGGCATGTGGGATCTTAGCTCCCTGATCAGGGTGGTGGAACCCGCACCCCCTGCATTGGAAGATGAAGTCTTAACCACTGGACCTCCAGGGAAGTCCCTACATAGGTCTTAGCAATATATTTTTTATCTGTCTCCTTAGGCAAGGGAAACAAAAGGAAAAAGAAATAAATGGGACCTAATCAAACTTAAAAACTTTTGCACAACTAAGGAAACCATCAATGAAACAAAAAGGCAACCTACTGAATGGGAAATGATATTTACAAATGATATGTCTGATAAGGTGTTAATATCTAAAATATATAAAGAACTCATACAACTCAACATCAAAAATCCAAACAACCGGGGACTTCCCTGGTGGCGCAGTGGTTAAGAATCCGCCTGGCAATGCAGGGGACACGGGTTCGAGCCCTGGTCCGGGAAGATCCCACATGCCGTGGAGCAACTAAGCCCGTGTGCCACAACTACTGAGCCTGCCCTCTAGAGCCCGCGAGACACAACTACTGAGCCCACGTGCCACAACTACTGAAGCCCACACGCTTAGAGCCCGTGCTCCGCAACAAGAGAAGCCACTGCAATGAGAAGCCTGCACACAGCAACAAAGAGTAGTCCCCACTTGCCACAACTAGAGAAAGCCCGTGCACAGCAACAAAGACCCAACGCAGCCCAAAATAAATAAATAAAATAAATAAATGAAAAGAAAAAAGCTAACAGACATGCTCATCATGTCTTCCAAGGATTCAGTTATTTCGTTTATGGAAGACAAAGCTTTAGGATTTCTACAGGACACTTTGGCTGCATTCTCATGGATAACGTACAGATACTTCCAACAGACAATTGGTGAGCTGTCTAATGAACCAGTCCCCAACACTCTTAAAACCAATGTCTACTCTTCTATTGAAAAGGTTCTTATTTTAATGGGAAATTTTGTTCCCATTAAACTTGAGTTGGCAGAAGGAAAAAGAGGATGAATACAGAATGAGAATCACTCATGGGATTTACAGATAGTAAAACCAGAGAGGAAAGAAAAAATGAAAGGGGCAGGGAAAGAGTGCACCTTGCTTAATCTCCTCACACAATCCCAGGGTCTGAAGCCCTGGAAGCCCTGTCCTCTCCTCACCTCAGGAAGTCCTTGAGTGGGGCAGGAGAGGTGCGTGAGCCCCCTTGGAGGGTTGAGTACCAAGACATTGCAGGAAAGGCAACCAGAGCAACTGCCTCTTTGAAAAACCATCCTCATTAGCAACAAAATCATGGATTGGAAGACTTAATATTGTTAATGTCAATACTGCCCAAAGCAATGTACTGATTCAATGTAATCCCTATTCTAATCCAAAGGACATTTTTTACAGAAATAGAAAAAAGTCATTCTCAAGTTCATATGGTATCTCAAGGGACCCCAAGAGCTAAAACAGTCTTGAAAAAGAGCAAAGTTGGAGGCTTGCACTTCCTGATTTCAAAACACATTACAAAGCTACAGTAAAATAACATGGTACAGGCATAAAGACAGACATATGGACCAATGGAATAGAATAGAGAGCCATAAATGAAACCTCCTGTGTATGTTCTAATGATCTTTCAGAAGAGCACCAAGACTAGTCAATGGGGAAAGGACAATCTCTTCAACAAAAGGGGTTGGGAAAACTGGATATCCACATGCTAAAGACTGAAGTTAGACCCTTATGTTATACCATATACAAAATTAAATCAAATGGATTAAAGATATAAATGTAAGACCCCAAAATATAACACTCACAGAAGAAAACTTGGGGGAAGAAACCTTCATGACACTGGATCTGGCAATGATGGCTTCGATATGACACCAAAATTTAGGGAACAAAATCAAAATAGACAAATGGGACGACATCAAGCTTAAAAACTATTGGCCATCAAAAGATACAATCAACTGAGTGAAAAGCGAACCTACAGAATGGGAAAAAGTATTTGCAAACCATATATCTGGGGGCCCCGGTGGTGCAGTGGTTAAGAATCTGCCTGCCAATGCAGGGGACACGGGTTCGATCCCTGGTCCAGGAAGATCCCACATGCTGCGGAGCAACTAAGCCTGTGCGCCACAACTACTGAAGACCTCGCGCCTAGAGCCTGTGCTCCACAACAAGAGAAACCACTGCAATGAGAAGCCCGCGCACCGCAACAAAGAGTAGCCCCCGCTCGCCGCAACTAGAGAAAGCCCGTGTGCAGCAACGAAGACCCAATGCAGCCAAAAATAAATAAATAAATAAAATTTATTAGAAAGAAAATCATATATCTGTTAAGGGGTTAATGCCTAGAATATATAAAGAAACCCTACAATTCAACAACAACAACACTAAGAAACCCCCAAATTACCTGATCAAAACATGGTCAAAACACTTGAATAGACATTTCTCCAAAGAAGATATACAAGTGGCCAACTAGCTTATGAAAAGATACTCAACATCACTAATCATTAGGGGAATGAAAATCAAAATAACAGTAGGATATTACCTCACACTCATAGTAGGATATTACCTCACACTCATTTTATAGTGGCCATCATGATGGCCACTATAAAATGCGTGCATGCACACACACACACACACACACACACACACACACACACACAGGCATGCAGAAAATAACCTGCGTTGACAGGAATGTGAAGAAATTGGAAACTTTGAGCACTGTTGTTGGAAGCATAAAATAGTGAATCTGCTGTGGAAAACAGTATATGGAGTTTCCTTCAAAAATAAGAAATAGACTTACCATATGATCCAGCAAACTCACTTCTGGTTTTATATCCCAAAGAATTGAAAGCAGGATTTTGAAGAGATATTTGCACATCCATGTTCACTGCAGCATTCTTCACAATAGCCAAGGGATGGATGCAACACAAATGTCCACAGACAGAGGAATGGAAAAAGAAAATGTGGTCTATACATACAATGGAGTATTATTCAGCCTTAGAAAAGAGGGTACTTCTGGACTTTATGCTAAGTGAAATAAGCCAGTCACAAAAAGACAGACACTCTGTGCTCCCACGTATATGAGATATCTGAAACAGTCAAATTCGTAGAAACAGAAAAAGAACAGTGGTTGCCCGTGGCTAGGGTGGGGAGTTGTTAAAGTGTAGAATTTCAGTTCTGCTGATGAAAATGTGCCAGAGATCTGTTGCACAACTAGGAGCCTACATACACAGCCACTGAACTGTATACTGGTTAAGGGTTATGATGGTAAACTTAATGCTATGTGCTTTTTACGATAATTAAAGTTTTTTGAGGGAGAAATTTGGGGTTAAGAACCCTGGGGCTTTTGAGAACCTCCTGCCTTGAAGGGGAAGCTCTGAGCACGATAAGTACAAAGTGCGGGTGGTTTGAGGGTTCATTTCCTGTTTCCAATCAGCCTGCTTCAGCCTCGGGCAGTTACTTTTGGGGCCTTTGAGATGGGGGTGGAGGCCCAAAGCTCCAGTGATTCTGGAGAGTAGAGAGGCCAAGGTGGGAGGGGAGAGGTCTGGCAGGGGTGGAGAGAGGGGTGGAGGCGGTAGGAGTGTGGACAGGGTGGGGGGATAGATTAAAGGATTCAAGAGAGCTGAAGAGGCTAAGGTCTAAAAGAAAGGACGAGGGGCTTCCCTGGTGGCGCAGTGGTTGAGAATCTGCCTGCGAATGCAGGGGACACAGGTTCATAGCCCTGGTCTGGGAAGATCCCACATGCCACGGAGCAACTGGGCCCGTGAGCCACAATTACTGAGCCTGCGCGTGTGGAGCCTGTGCTCCGCAACAAGAGAGGCCGCGACAGAGAGAGGCCCGCGCACCGCGATGAAGAGTGGCCCCCGCTTGCCGCAACTAGAGAAAGCCCTCGCACAGAAACGAAGACCCAACACAACCAAAAATAAATAAATAAATAAAATAAAAGAAAGGACGAAAGAGTATCAGAGATGGTGAGGAGGGAGACAGCTTAGATGATTCCACAGAGTACTTCCCAAGTCTATCACCCTGTGTGGCCATTGAGGTTCCTCTTGTATTGAAGTGGTTTGCCTTTTCTGAAGATATTAGACTGCGTTAGTGCTGCAGTGGTGAGGCATGTAGTCAGCGGCAGGAGAGGAGAGAGGAGGAGAGTTACCCATGGCATTATGAGATAGTTAAGGCAAAGAGAACATTTTTCAAAGGGACACCAAAAAGATCTCCCTTGATTCATTTCTCCCCAGGCACAGTCCCCAAGTTAGGGCAGCAAGGGAACCCTCTCAGAGCCTGTGGGAGCTGTAAAGTCACGTGAAAGGGAACCAGAACAACCGCTCAGAACATTAGCCATCGTCAGCACCAGGAGAGCCAGATGAAGCACTTGGGACCATCTTCATTCTGTATTCAAGGGTACCATTTGACTTCACATTAAGAGACATGATTTCTGTCTTTTTTCTTTCTTTATTGTGGTAAAATGCACATAACGTAAAATTTACCAACTTAACCATTTTTACGTGTACAGTTCACTGATGTTAAAGACTTTCACATAGTTGTTCAACCATCACTGCCATCCATACCCGTAACTCTTTTCACCTTGTAAAACTGAAACTATAGCTATTCAACAAGAACTCCCCATTCTCCCTTCCACACAGTCCCTGGCAACCACCAGTGCACTTTCTGCCTTTATGATTTTGACTACACTAAGTACCCCATGTAAGTGAAATTGTAGCGTACTTGTCTTTTCTTACTGGCTTATTTCACTCAGCATAATGTCCTCAAGTTTCATCCATGTTGTAGCATATTGCAGAGTTTCCTTCCTTTTTGAGGCTGAATAAATTCCATTGTATGTATCTACCACATTTGGCTTATCCATTCATCTGTCCATGGTGACTTGGGTTGCTTTCACGTTTTAGCTATTGTGAATAATGCTGCTGTGAACATGTGTGTACAAATATCTCTTTGAGACCCTGCTTTCAATTCTTTAGGGTATATACCCAGAAGTGAAATTGCTGGCTCATACAGTAATTCTACATTTAATTTTTGAAGAACTGCTATACTGTTCTCCTAAGCAGTTGTTGCATTATACATTCCCACCAAAGTGCCCAAGGGTTCCCATTTTTTCACATCATCGCCAACACTTGTGTTTTTCTGGGTTTTGATAGGATCCGTCCTAATGGGTGTGAGCTGGTGTCGTGATGTAGTTTTGATTGCACTTCCCTGGGAGACATGATTTCTTGCCACAGCTTCTGAACCTCACCAACAGCCCTGGGCCATGGTCCCCACGCTGGACTCATATGCCCTGGGCTTGTTGAACTGACCTTCCCTTTCCCTGGGAGTTTTTGCAGCTTTCAAGTCCCTAATGCCTGGCATCACTGCCTGCCAGTGGTCTGAGAGACCAACTTTGCAGGGGCTGCCCTTCCAGATAACACATAGCAGGGGCTTGGGGTAGTGATGGATCTCTGAAGTCACAGAAGGAACCCCTGCAGGAGTCAAGAGAGACTGTGGAGGGGAAAGGGTGTGAGAGGAACAACCACCCAGTGGGGAACCTCTCCTGGGTCTGACCTGCAAAGATGCAGCCTGCAGTGCTCTTTAGCCTTTAACACTCAAAACATAGCTTGGAAATATCCACCGCTACAGCAACAATGAGAAGTCCTGTCACTTTAAATCAAAAACAGAGGGAACAAGTCCTGATGGTCCTTTTGCTCTCGAGTCTCAGCCTAGATCCCTGTCATATTAAAACTTTGTCAGGTGGCCCTAAGAAGAGGACATTCCATGCTCCTGAGGGAGAGAAGTCTTTAAACTGGACTAATTTGAGCACATGGACGTTATACACAATTTCTGAATCCTGGTAGGTTTAATATCAAACCAACCGTTGATGGGAAAGGGCAAGTTCGGATTAGTGTCTGCAAGAGCATGTTATACTATGGAAGCCTTTAATGTATGAAGAAGGAAAACTGCATGGAAATAGTTTTGACTCCTGGGGAGTTACCCTCCCTCCAATTTTATCCCAGATCCTCTGGGGTATTCCCCGATTTTCTCTGTTTTCGAGGCTCCACTCACTCTAAGGTCATCTCAGCCCTCAACCCCTTCTCACCTCTCCCTGCACCCAGGCTGCTCTTCCGCCTCTCCTGGGGCCTCACTTTCACCTCCTCAAAGCCCCCTGAGGACCTTGCTAACTTGCAGGCTGGGCCACAGGTCCTACTGAGTGTCACACCAGCCAGTCTGGCTAGAGGGTGATGACTGCAGGTGGCTCACGGATCTGGGCGCTGTGGCTCGTGCTTACCGGCTGGGAGCACCTCTGATGTGTGGGGTGAGCAGAGGCCGTATCCTTTACTTCTTCCACGGCTGACTCTCCAGGGATGAAGGGAGAACCGGGACTGAAGCAAAAAAACACACTCACTGTGTTTTGCAAGCGTTCGTGTATTTCATGTGCAAAGGACAATGCCATGGAAGGGCTAGTGGATATCATGGGTGCATTTGTTATGGATGAGATAAGGATATCCCTAACAGACAAATAATGGTATGGCCAAAGAAATAATCACTGCTGTTGTTGAACTAGAAGTCTAATTTCTAATCGAGAGGATGCTTGTACTTGTGGTGGGCAAGATGGCTCCAGTTCTATACAACCAGTCGGTCATGGAATGTTTAAAAACAATATCATCTTTTTTTTTTTTTTTTTAAGATAATGAGTTGCAAACCAGTAGCAATGATTGTGGTTTAATATTGCTTACAAGTGGATCATCCTGAACTGTTGAAAAGACAAAATCACATCTGGAAATAGATAGTGCTCATGGGTACACAACATTGTGAATGTACTTAATGCCGATGAATTGTGCACTTAAAAATGTTTAAAACGACAAATCTGATTTATGGGTATTTTACCACAGTAAAAAATAAAGGTAAAAGAAAGGAATGACCCCTACTTGCTTGAAACTTACAACCTAATAGCGAGTAAAAGATTCAAGATAAGTTGGCACTCGGAGTATGATATGTGTTATTAGAAGTTCAAGAAAACAAACTCTAAACCTCAATCTCTAGATTCAGGTGTAGTTGGGAAAACTGTGAAGTAAATAATGGAAATGACCATGAATTCAGGGAATTGTCACTTCTAGGTTGAAGGGAGTTTGTGGAATGTACACAGAGGTGCTTCTAAATGACAGCAATGAACTATTTCCTGACATCAGTGGTTACCCAGGTGTTAGCTTTATCATATTTTATTAATTTTTATGGTATGACCTTTCTCATACTTCCTAACTAAACTAGCTCATAAAGTACTGTTCATTGTTTTGTTTCATAATCATCTTGTTTTTAAACATATGATTGCCTGATCTTTAATATAAATAATATTTTTAAACATAATGACCCATTTTTGATAAAGGACATTCTATTGCCTTTTACAATTAACAAACTCTTCTATTAAAATAAGATTATATGATTCTTTCCAAATATAAAATAATACTGTCTCCCAATACAATCCCAGTTTCTTGAAGAGTAATGAGCTTGTGCTTATAGAAAATAAATAGATCATATCTCCTTATTAACTGTAAAAATATTGCCCTTTGAAAAGTGTAATATGCTTTTAAAAGTACAATGACCTTTTCCATTTAAAGTATCCAGATCACGCCCATAGACATCTGATGATCCTAACTTTAATAAATATAGGTGTCATTTCCTGAGGAAGTGTAAAAACCCTACAGCGATGAAAATGAGAGAAATAAGACCACGCACGCCAGCTTGGCTGTATCTCAGAGAAATAATGTTCAGTAAAAGGAAGGCAGACACTAATCAGTGTGTCTAATATATGTAAGTTGTGTGAGTGTGTGCGTGCAGATTAGTACAGAGAACGAGAAAAGAGTCTCACTGAATCGTGTGGCTTGGTTAAGAGACGACACCAGTGTGAGCCTCTCTTTCCTCTTTATAAAAGCAGCATGAGAACAGTGTGACTCTCCCAGGGTTGCTGCAGAGATGATGTGAAGGGAGACATGATAAGCAAGGAGAGTGGAACCTCCAAAAGGATGCCACTATTCCTTCTCCAGCATGTATCACCCAAGATTTTGGTTCCTCAGTATCCCCTATACAAAAATTAATCATGTATTATCGTGGCCATAGTTTATAAAGTTTTCAGGTCTCTCATCATTTCAGACATGGAGCAATTTTAATATCGGGGCGTTTTGTTACATAGTAGTGCATATAAGCAATGAGGACCAACCTTACACGATTCCTACATGTTGACAGGGCTGGAATTATTTACATTTTACAGACAGTGAAACTGAAGTAACTATACTCAATTCCAACATGCAATTATTCACAAGTGAGTTAATTCATTTTTTGAATAATGAGCACCTCTTCTGTGCAGGTTTATAGTGGTTGTAGGGGACACAAAAGTGAATGAAACAGTCACTGGCCTCATGGAGGAGATAGCGATAAGTCCTGTACAGGGAAATGAACTGGGATGAAGGAGATAGGGAGTGAGTGAGTTGGGGGGTGGGGGTGGGGGTCTCTCTATTTTACATAAGATGGTCAGAAAAATCCTCCATGACAAGATGACATTTGGGGGAGACCTGAAAGAAGAGAGGGAGCAGTCATGTAGGTCTCTGGAGGAAGATTATTCCAGGGAGTGGGAAAAGGCAGTGCAAAGGCTCTGGGGCAGGAGCTAGCTTGGCATGTCTTTTTTTTTTTTTTTTAATAAATTTATTTATTTATTTATTTATGGCTGCGTTGGGTCTTCGTTGCTGCGCGCGGGCTTTCTCTAGTTGCGGCGAGCCGGGGCTACTCTTCGTTGCGGTGCACGGGCTTCTCATTGCAGTGGCTTCTCTTGCTGCGGAGCATGGGCTCTAGCCGCGCAGGCTTCAGTAGTTGTGGAGCATGGGCTTAGTTGCTCCGCGGCATGTGGGATCTTCCCCTGTGGGATCTTCCCGACACGGCTCGAACCCTTGTCCCCTGCATTGGCAGGCGCATTCTTAACCACTGCGACACCAGGGAAGACCTAGCTTGGCATGTTTGAGGGTCAGAAGCCACTGTGACCACAGTGTATGGGATGAGTAGAATGATATGAGAAGTAGAGGCAGGGACCGGACTGTACAACGTAGTGTTCCTCAGTGCGTGATCTGCAAGGAGCTAAGGAGCTTGGGCCAGGAAGTGAATCAAATCACATCGCTAGCTGCTCTGTTTATTTCACCTGACATTTTCTTCACTGTAGACTTTCTAACGTAGGGCCTTGTGGGCTGTGGTGAGGAGTTTGAGTTTTGGTGTAATTGAGATGTAAGCAACAGGGAGGGGTCGAGTGGTAAAAGAATGACCTCACTTGAGTTTTTAAAGAATTCATCTCTAAGGATCGAGTGATCCTACAGTGAGGAGATAGCTATAAGGAAAGGGGGTGGGAGCAAGGAGGCAGCAGGAAAACCAGTTAGGAGACTATTACAGTAACCCCGTGTGGGAGTGATGGTAGTTTGGACCTGAGTGTTTAGATTCTATTAATATTCTGTAGACAGACTGTAGTGTTTGCCAGTGGATTGGCTATTAGTGCAAAAGCGAGAGAGGAATCAAGGATAACGCCAAGATTTCTGACATGAGCACTTGGAAGGATCGAGTTGCCCTTGACTGAGAAGAGGAAGACTTGGGAAGATCAGGTTGGGAGGTGGAAGGAATAAATGTCTTGCTTGTGGACATGTTATGTTGGAGGAGACCCATGACGGGTAGGATAGGTACCCCAGACTGACTTAGCTCATTCTCTTACAACCCCATTAAAAAACACATGAAAGCCTGGGAAACTGAAGACAGCAATTCCAGGACAGCAGATTCACCCGTGGTACGTTGTGGAAGAGGGAAGTGGTTCTTGTGAGATAAATGTTGGGTTTCTCCCACCTCTCAGGGCTGTGGAGGTGTTGGATCCCAAGTTTATTTTCCCCAGAAGCTGAACATGGGAAAGCATTTGCTGGTGCAAATCACAGCACAAGTGCTCTGGCCCAAAATCACTGTGGCAGCAGCGTCCTGATTCAGCATCCTGAGTCTTAAACCCAATGATAAGTGTCCTAAGAAACAGAAGAGGAGAAGACACTCAGAGGAGGGGGCCACGTGAAGACAGAGACAGAGATTGGAGTGATGCCGGCACAAGCTGAGGAATGCTGACAGCCACCAAAAGCTGGAAGAGGAAAGGAACTGAATTTCTTCTAGAGCCTGTGGGGGGAGTGGGGTTTGGCCAATAGTTTGATTTTGGAGTTCTGGCCTCCAGAACTGTCAGAGAATAACCTTCTGTTGTGTTAAGAAACCAAATGTGTGGTAATTTGTTGTGGCAGCCACAAGAAACTACTGCACTGTCCCCCTCAAGGGTGAGGAGACCACCCCCGGTACAGACAGGGACAGCCCTGTCTGCCCAACATAACCTCCATAGTCTCTCAGATCCTGTGCGGGCTTGAGGGGGCACCTAAGTGCCTGTGGCTATCACGTCCCCAGCTCCACCCGCCTGACCACTGCTGCATCCCCCAACCTGTTCCTGGCCTGAGCCTGTTCTGTTGTCCAGGTACACAAGGACAGTCACAAACTCTCTCCTCCCTCCTGCATTCAGATGCAGGCACCTCCTGTGCAAAGGGGCTTCCTTCATCCCTCGAGCCCGGTCGTGCTAGGAGGACAGGACCCGAGCTGGAAGCCTTGACTTTCAGGGTGAGGAGTTTGCCATCTCTTTTTTGAGGAAAATTATGGCTTTTTATAAAATCAGTGTGTTTCATTTATTCTTTTTTAATTAATTTTTATTGGAGTATAGCTGCTTTACAATGTTGTGTTAGTTTCAGGTGTACAGCAAAGTGAATCAGTGATACGTATACATATATCCACTCTTTTTTAGGTTTCCTTCTTATTTAGGTCACCACAGAGCGTTGAGTAGAGTTCCCTGTGCTATACAGTAGGTTCTCATTGGGTATCTATTTTATACATAGCAGTGTATATACGTCAATCCCAATCTCCCAATCCACCCCACTTATTCTTTTTGATCCTAAAATCATCTCAAATTTGCTCACTGATTTGGTGAGACAGAGCCAAATACCTGCCTATTAATTGTCAGCGCCCCAAACATGAAGCTTTCAAAAGAAAGAAAACCCTTTTGTTGGGGATTTAAAGACAGTCAGAGCTCACCATTTCTGTAGGTTTCTTATGGATTGAGATTGGAGTAGATTCACAAGGAGCATGAACACATCCATTTGCCCTGTGAGGCAGGGTGGGCTTCAGGGGCTGGCAATCTGAGCAGTCAGTCACTCAGAAAGACCTTGCAAGGTTAAGACTCTGCTTTCACCATCTTGAAATTCGTAATAATTTTTTGAACAGGGAGCCCTGCATTTTCACTTTCCACTGGGTCCTGCAATTTATGTAGCTGGCTCTGCCCCTAGGAACGACCATGGGTTGATGGGCTCCTTCTGGGAAAAGAAAGGTTTGATCTTAGTAGGAGCTGCAGTTTGTACTTTTGACACCAGAGGGCAGCACCACCGCAGGGTAACCTTGGAGGGTTGTGCATGGAGACTTGGAGGAGTTTGACCTCTTCTACTCTGTGTCATTTTAAGTCTCTAAAAGTCGGTCAGACTGACTACCCTTGCTGCCCTCTGAGGCTCATAGTAGGAAGATGGTGCGGCTCTGTTGTCCTTCATGATGCAAATATCGACTTCACAATCCAAGGGAGTGGGGGTGGGGCGGGGAAGAAATCACAACTAGTTGGGTCAGATGTGAACAGCAATATATATACACATAATAAAGTTCATACTAAATGTTGGTCTTATGAAAATACTGCCGAAATGAGGATGGGAACGGGGTGTGTGTTGTGATGTGGAAGAAAACAGCTGAGTCCTCATTTTCCAAGAGGGAAGACCTTAGATAGTCCTACATTTAAAAAACCCGTCAGTAGCCCCAACACATGTGAAATAGAGATGCTTGGGTTCCATCCAGAGGAGCTGGTGCGGTTTGGAGCAGATTTGTGCAGCGTGGCCCCAACTGGAGGAGCCAGAATGTTCCCCGTGATCACTCTGAAGCAGAGCACGCAGAGACAAAGGGCTTATCACACCACATCCAGTGTTGTCACAAATCCTAGAGAAGAGAATATCCAACAGGAGGAGGAGGAACTGCTTTTGCTCACGGTGTGAATTCAGGAATAGAATGATAATGTTGGGACTTCCCTGGTGGCGCAGTGGTTAAGAATCCGCCTGCCAAAGCAGGGAACACGGGTTCAAGCCCTGGTCCGGGAAGATCCCACATGCTGTGGAGCAACTAAGCCCGTGCACCACAACTACTGAGCCCACGTGCCACAACTACTGAAGCCCACGTGCCTAGAGCCCTGCTCTGCAACAAGAGAAGCCACCACAATGAGAAGCCCACGCACCGCAATAAAGGGTAGCCCCCGCTCACCGGAACTAGAGAAAGCCCATGCGCAGCAATGAAGACCCAACACAGCCAAACAAATAAATAAATTTATATTAAAAAAAGAATGATAATGTACTTATGATAACTGTAGTGGGGCTACATGGCAGTTTAAAATCTCCTTGGGGTTATAGGTCACCCACGTCAAAAAGATATGCCTGCTTTGGGGAAGACCTTACACATCTGATTAAGATTCATAATACGGACGAAGCCCAAACTTCTTTGGTCTTTGCCCGTATTACCTATGATGGATACTGACCTATATTCTCTGTTTTTTGTTTTTCTACATCAGGAGCATGGAATTGTAAAATCATAATTCTTGTTTCATGACCCAGTATCATCACCAGTTCGTAAGTGGCCTTCCTTTTTTATTTTTATTTCTTCCCTTGTGATGAGAACTCAAGATTTACTGTCGGGGCTTCCCTGGTGGCACAGCGGTTAAGAATCCGCCTGCCAATGCAGGGGACACGGGTTCGAGCCTTGGTCCGGGAAGATCCCACATGCTGCGGAGCAACTAAGCCCGTGCACCGCAACTACTGAGCCTGCGCTCTTGAGCCCCTGAGCCACACTGCTGAGCCCACGGGCCACAACTACTGAAGCCCGCGTGCCTAGAGCATGTGCTCCACAACAAGAGAAGCCACCGCCATGAGAAACCTGCGCACTGCAACAAGAGTAGCCCCCACTCGCCGCAACTAGAGAAAGCCCGAGCGCAGCAACAAAGACCCAGCACACCCAAAAATAAAAATAAATAAATTTATTTTTTAAAAAAAGATTCACTGTCAACAGCTTTCCTATATAACATACAGAGTGTTCAATATGTTAATCACGTTGTATATTACATCTCTAGTGCTTATTTATCTTAAAACTGGAAATTTGTACCTATTGGCCGCCTTCATCCAATTCCTCCTCCCCCCACATCCACCTCTAGTAACCACAAATCTAATCTCTTTTTCTATGAGCTTGTTTGTTTGTTTGTTTGAAATATAATTGACCCACAACTCTATGGTAGTTCCTGGTGCACAACATAGTGATTCAATATTTCTATACATTACAAAACGTTCCATATGCTAAGTCTAATTACCATCTGTCACCATACAAAGATATTGCATTATTATTGACTATATTCTCCATGCTGTACATTTCATCCCCGTAACTCATTTACTTTGTAACTGGAAGTTTGTACCTCTTAATCTCCCTCACCTATATCACTTATCCCTCCACCCCTTCCCCTCTGGCAACCACCTGTTTATTCTCTGTATCTATGAATCTGTTTCTGTTTCGTTATGTTTGCTCATTTGTTTTGTATTTTAGATACCACATATAAGTGAAATTATATGGTATTTTTCTCTGACTTATTTCACTTAGAATTATACCCTCTAGGTCCCCCCATGATGTCACAAATAACAAGATTTCATTCCTTTTATGACTGAGTAATATTCCATTGTATATATACACCACACCTTCCTTCTCCATTCATCTATTGATGGACACTTAGGTTGCTTCCATATCTTGGCTATTGTAAGTAATGCTGCAGTGAACATAGGGATGCATATATCTTTTTGAATTAGTGTTTTTGTCTTCCTCCCTTTTAAAAAAGTATTACTTTTCTTATTTATTTGGAAGGATCTAGTTGCAGATTCCAGAAAGAGCCCCAAAGACATGACTGAAGATCTGTCTCGCCTAGGAAGCTCCTTTCTGGATGAACAACCTGGGAAATCAGGACGCTACTGCCACATTGATTTTGGGCCACAGCACCTCTGCTGCAATTTGCACCAGCAGACGCTTTCCTTTGTTCAGCTTCAGAAGGGGACAAACTGGGACCCTAAGAGCTGAGGGAAGCACAACATGCATCTTACAGGAACCACTTCCCTCTTCCACAAAGTGAATCTGCAGTCAGAGATTCTGGGAATTGCTATCATTAGCTTCCCAGGCTTTCATATGTTTTTCAAGGGGATTGGAAGAGAATGAGTTAAGTCAACCTGGGGTATGTGTCCTGGCTGTCATGAAGCACCTCCAGCATAACATGTCCACACCAAGACTTTATTCTCCCCCACCTCCCACCTGGTCCTCCCAAAGCCTTCCTCTTCTTTGTCAAGTGAACTCCATCCTTCTAGGGGCTCAGGTGGGAAAACTTGCCGTTCTCCTTGGTGCCTCTCTCGCTCTCGCACTAATCTCTAATTTACTGCCAATCTACTTGCATTACATAATTAGAATGCAAAATTCAGGTCCAAACCACCCTGACTCCTACATGGTGTTGTAGTAATAGTCTCCTAGCTGGTTAATTTTTGCTATTTTAGTTACAGTGGGTCTTGGTTTGGACCTCTTTGGATTGATCATCTTTGGGGCTCTCTGTGCTTCCTGGACCTGGATCTCTGTTTCCTTTCCCACGTTAGGGAAGTTTATAGCTATTACATCTGCAAATATGTTATCTGCCCCTTTCTCTTTCTACTCCTTCTAGGATCCCTATAATGTGAATATTGTTATACTTGATGTTGTCCCACAGGTCACTTAAACTGTCCCCATTTTTAAAATTCTTTTTCTTTTTTTCTGTTTGGCTTGAGTGATTTCCACTACTTTGTTTCCCAGTTCACTCATCCATTCCTCTGTATCATCTAATCTACTGTTGATTCCTTCTAGTGTTTTTTATTTCATGTATTGTTTTCTTCCACTCTGTTTGGTTCTTTATATTTTCTAACTCTTTGTTAAACTTCTCACTGTGTTTATCCAGTCTTCCTCCAAGTTCTTTGAGCATCTTTATGATCATTTCCTTGAACTCTCTATCAGGTAGATTGCTTATCTCTGCTTCACTTAGTTTTCTTTTTTTTTCTGTTTTTTTTTTTTTGGCTGCGTTGGGTCTTCACTGCTGCGCGCAGACTTTCTCTAGTTGCGGCGAGCGGGGGCTACTCTTCGTTGCGGTGCGCGGGCTTCTCATTGCGGTGGTTTCCCTTGTTGCAGAGCATGGGCTCTAGGTGTGCGGGCTTCAGTAGTTGTGGCACGTGGGCTCAGGAGTTGTGGCTCGCGGGCCCTACTAGAACGCAGGCTCAGTAGTTGTGGCACACGGGCTGAGTTGCTCCGCGGCATGTGGGATCTTCCCAGACAAGGGTTCGAACCCATGTCCCCTGCACTGGCAGGCGGATTCTTAACTACTGCACCACCAGGGAAATCCCCACTTAGTTTTTCTTTTGGGGTTTTATCTTGTTCCTTTTTTGGACTACCAAAGAGATGAGTGGTTACCTTTTTAGGTTTGGCTGCAGCATGCTGCTCTGATTGACATTGAGTAATACTGGGTGAAAAGGAGTATTTATGGGCAGATTCAGAACAGGTATCATTAATTGGACAGGTAAGAGGGTCTTATTTAGTGATATTGGTGGTGGCTTGCTCAGAACTAGAATTTCTTCTAAAATAAAATCCCCAAAGGCTAGTCAATCTAAACTCTGGAGAGGTGAAATCCACCAGGGTAATCCAGAAGTGCTGGACATAGGTAATTGGCCACAAACCCAGCAATTGGATTGATTTTTTAAAAATTTATTTATTGATTGATTGATTTTTGGCTGTGTTGAGTCTTCGTTGCTGCACCCGGGCTTTCTCTAGCTGCAGTGAGCAGGCTTCTCGTTGCCGTGTTGTGGCTGTTGTTGTGGAGTGCAGGCTCTAGGCTCATGGGCTTCAGCAGTTGCGGCACATGGGCTTCAGTAGTTGCAGCACGTGGGCTCAGTAGTTGTGGCACATGGGCTTAGCTGCTCCGCGGCATGTGAGATTTCCCGGACCAGGGCTCGAACCCGTGTCCCCTGCATTGGCAGGCGGATTCTTAAACACTGCACCACCAGGGAAGTCTTGGATTGATTTTTTTGAAACTTGCATATGATTGAGCCCAAGAAAGAAATACATTTGGTTCATAAGCAAAAGTGTGAGCAATTATCAAATTAATTAGTATACAGGTCTGGTCTAGCATCTTCGGTCAGCTATGCACTTCAGATGTCATCTTCTTCTCATCCTGGTCTGGTAGTGCTGGTCTTAGTCAAAGCTGAGTGTCTGAAACAGGAGTTGTAGTCCATTTAGGAGGGGAGGCCTTTTTGAGTGGAGAAATGTGAGTCCAAGAGCTTACTCCTTAAAGTTCTGCAGCACAGGGATTTGTTAATAAGAACTGATGTGGCCCTTTCCAACACAGCTGTTAAGAATCCTATCTGGGGCTTCCCTGGTGGCGCAGTGGTTGAGAATCTGCCTGCCAATGCAGGGGACACGGGTTCGAGCCCTGGTCTGGGAAGATCCCACATGCCGCGGAGCAACTAGGCCCGTGAGCCACAACTACTGAGCCTGCGCGTCTGGAGCCTGTGCTCCGCAACAAGAGAGGCCGCGATAGTGAGAGGCCCGCGCACCGCGATGAAGAGTGGCCCCCACTTGCTGCAACTAGAGAAAGCCCTCGCACAGAAACGAAGACCCAACACAGCCAAAAATAAATAAATAAATAAATAAATAAATAAAAAAGGAAAAAAAAAAAAAGACGCTTTAAAAAAAAAAAGCCTCTGAGAGTTTTGCAGGTTGAGTTTTGATAATACCTTTAGTCCTTTCTACCAATCCTGAAGATTGGAGATGCAGTAAAAATGCCTCATTATTGGCCAAATATCACAAATGGATTTAATTATTTGTCTAGTAAAGGGAGTCCCCCAGTCACTATGCAACTCAGAAGAGACCTCCCAAACAAGAATTATTCTTTCCAATAAGAATTTACCTACTGTTAAAGCCATTTCTCTCCTGCAGGGAAAACCTTCAACCTAGTTTGAAAACATACAGATCATTACCAAAATATATTTATATCTTTGAGATGGTGGCATTTGGACAAAGTCCAATTGCCATACCTCAAAAAGTCCCTTAGGAAGGGGAACCTTGAGTGAGCTTGAGCTCCATGAAGTGGTTTTCCAGGATTATACTTGTGGCAAATGGTACATTGGGCATATGCCTTGTGGGCTACCTTAGGGGAGGGTTTCCAAATATATTGTTTATCCCATAAAAATCATTCTTTCAGGACCTCAGTGGGTTGACAAATGTATGTGTAAAGGTAATTAAGCCCTAGAGGCACTATAGGCCTCTTATTTTGTTCAAACCATATTTTTGAGGGATCAGAGAGTCCTCCTTTCTTCTTCCATATTTGTTTTCCATCTTCTGGGCCTTATTCTTGAGCCTGTAGAAGGAATTCCTTAACAGTTACCTTGGGGTCAGTTTTGAGTAGTGGAGATTCTCAGAGCTGGACAGAAACAGAACTTAAAGCAGCTCATTTAGCTGCTGAGTCAGCAAATTGATTCCCTTTACTCTCTATTGAATCAGATTTGGAATGTCCAGGTATTTTGATAATGACCAGTTGTTTGGGTAATTGTATAAAGTCTAATAATTCTGAGAAGAGCTGCCCATTTTTCATGGGTTGGCCTGAGGAAGTAAGAAATCCCTTTTGCTTTCCAGAGCATTCCAAAATAATGAGCCACTCTGAAAGCATAGCCGCTATTAGTGTAAACATTTCCTACTTGGGCCTTAGCTAGCTGACAAGCCCCAATTAGAGCAATTAATTCAGCTTGTTGTGCCAACTTTGCTTCTGGTAAGTAAGAACTTTCAGTTACATCCACAGTGGATTTTATTGCATATCCAGCTCAGTAATGTCCCTGTTCATCCTTTAAGTAAGTTCCATCGGTAAATGAAACTAAGTCAACATTATCAATAGAAATTTCTTGTAAGTCACTCCTAGGAGTGAAGATAGTCAGTTAGTAAAATGCAGTTGTGGCTGTTTTCTTCCTGTAGTACTGGAGGCAAAGTCGCAGGGTTAAGATTATTGCATTGAGCCAAAGCTGTATTAGGTGAAGAAAGCAACAATACCTCGTAAGAAGGCAAGTCGACCCACAGAACGGCGCTGAGTATGATGAGAATTTATAAGAGATTCAATTGAGTGTGGAGCATAGTTAAAGGTGACCCCATTAGAAGTTCTTTGGTAACTTTGCACAAGAGAGCTGTCGCTAAAGTAGCCCTCAAATAGGGTGAGAGTCCTTTCACGACTGACTATAATATCCTATGGGTCGATGCAGGTCACCATGCCTCTGAGTTAGCCCATGTAGGGTGCTTCCTAGGCCTTCATGCACAAGAGGAAAAATGGTAATTTATAATTAGGATGGCCCAGTGCCGGAGCCTGAGTCAATGCAGATTTTAAGTCACCAATAGCCTTTTCTCCTTCTTTTGTTCATTCAGTTGGGTCTGATCAGTCAGACTTCAGTAGCACATAAAGGGGTTCGGCAATGAGGGAAAAATTAGGTACCCAATTTCTACAATATCCATTCAGACCTAGAAATCCTCTTAGCTGTTTCTTTGTTTTGGGAAACAAAAAAGCCAGCATTCCCTTAATTCTGTCAGAATCAATTAACAATCCTTCTTTAGATATCAAGTGACCTAAATATTTCACAATTGGTAAGCAGAATTGCAGTTTGTCTTTGGATACCTTAAAGCCCCTTAGAGGCTAATTGTTTTTACAGATAGTGTCTCTTTAAGAGTCCTGCTTGGTTCTAGAACACAAAAGCAAATCATCTACGTACTGAATTAAAGCAGAACCATTAGGAAAGTGCACCTCAGCCAAATTAGCTTTAAGTATTTGAGAAAAATAAGTAGGGCTTTCAGTATAGCCCTGTGGCATAACTGTTCAGGTATACTGATGATCTTCCCACGTAAAGGCAAAAATAATACTGGCTTTCCTTTTCCACTGGAATACTAAAGAATGCACTGCATATTTCTATTACTGAAAAACAAAAGATATCTCCTGGAAGAGCTGAGAGCAGGGTGTGAGGATTAAAAACCGGGTGGGTGGTGAAGGATCACAATGTTATTTATAGTGCTTAGATCCTGAACAAACCACTAGCCTTTTCCATTTGGCTTTCCTACCGGCAAAATGGAGGTATTGCAAGGACTGGTAGAAGGAATATAATATTTCCTTAATATAATATTAATATCTGAGGAAGAAGATGACCATAATTCCTCAGGTACTTGTAAATCGTTATTTCCTCTCAATTTACCTGAACTTTTGTTTTCATAACCATCAGTTTCTCCATAATTATGTTCTGGTCTGCATCTAAGTTTTCTAAATCTAAAATTATATAGCCTTTAGGTCAAAAGGCAATATGGGCATTGTGTGCCTCTTAAAGGTCTCTTCCTATCAAATGAATTGGAACACATTTCACCAAAAGGAACACAGAAGTCTTCTGTGATAGTTCCTAGCTGGAAAGTTATTGGCTCTGATTTTAAAACTTGCATAGGGGCTTCCCTGGTGGCGCAGTGGTTAAGAATCCGCCTGCCAATGCAGGGGACACGGGTTTGAGCCCTGGCGCGGGAAGATCCCACATGCCGCGGAGCAACTCAGCCAGTGCACCACAACTACTGAGCCTGCGCTCTAGAGCTCGCGAGCCACAACTACTAAAGCCAGCGCACCTAGAGCCTGTGCTCCGCAACAAGAGAAGCCACCGCAATGAGAAGCCCGTGCACCGCAACGAAGAGGAGTCCCCGCTCGCCGCAACCGGAGAAAGCCCGTGCGCAGCAACAAAGACCCAACGCAACCAAAAATAAAAATAAATAATAAATAAATTAAAAAAAAAAAAAACTTGCATAGGTAAGTTAGAAACCCTTACCATTTGAACCGACTGTTTACTCCAAGGAAGAGGGCAATGAATGAGGGTAGGGTTGAGAACAGATAAGGTAGCCCCCGTGTCTACAAGGGCCTTAGAAGTTTCCCCTCTGACTGTGACTTCAATTTTCTGTAAGGTGTTGGTGAGAAGGAGGGGAATGCCCTCTCATAATCGTTGGAGCATCCGTACTCCTTGTTAATCTTGCCTTGTTCTAACTCTCTTTTGCACTTGTGGCAGTCTCTTTTAAAATGCCCAGGTTTTTTTGGCAATAAAAACCAGGTGTTCTCGATGGACCACTGAACGGTTGTAGCGGCACATTCATCACCTTGGCAGCTCTTTCTTTTTCTCGTTTCTGTAAGGTTTTAGAGAGCTTGTCAGCAATAGTGACAAGCATATGAGTATGCAGAGTAGCTCAATCAAGTTCATATCTTTTTTTTTTTAAGTTCGTATCTTTTAACCAGTCATGCCAATTCTTCATCTATTCATTCTAGAAAAATAGAATTTAATATTGGGTTGTTCTGAAGGTTCAGGAAACTCTTTGGATCCATGCCAGAATGTTGTTTGAATGTCTTTTCAAATCTTTCGATTTCACATCAGAAATCGTCTCTCCTGGCCTTTGTTTGCATTGATGAACTTTTGGAATACCCTGATAAAGATTGTGGGCAATTTCTCTACATTTCTGGTGATCTTCAGTCTCATGTTTATGAAACTCTTCCATAGGCGTCTTCCAGTCTATCTCTTGGAGCCATTCTTTTGCTTTACTTTCAGAGACTAGTAAATGTATGAGCTGCTACAAGTCTGAATATCCAGGCTTGTAAGTTCTGTTTTTTGGTTTTTTTTTTGGCTGCATCGGGTCTTCGTTGCGGCACGCGGGCTTCTCTCTAGTTATGGCGTGCAGGTTTTCTCTCTAGTTGTGGCGCGTGGGCTCTGTAGTTTGTGGCACGTGGGCTCTCTTGTTGAGTTACGCAAGCTCAGTAGTTGTGGCGCGCGGGCTTAGGTGCCCCGCGGCACGTGGGCTCTTAGTTACCCCACCGGGGATCAAACCCCTGTCCCTTGCATTGGAAGGTGGATTCTTTACCACTGGGCCACCAGGGAAGTCCCCATTCTCTCCTCTTTTCATGCTGACTGCATGCTTTACCATTCTGGCACCAAATCAGTGCATAATCCCAGAAAAGGCAAGTTTCCCTAAAAACAATGCAAAATTCAATGACCACTACAGGTGACTATGGAACTCCCCAAGCTAGCTCTTCCAAGACCTCTCCCTCCCTTCACCCTGCTGGTTGTCCCCCTTTTCTCCACTTAGACCTTCCCTTTGCTTCTCTGCGCCTTTTGGTCTCTACTTTCAACAGCCTACCTGCCCCACTTCTTTATCCGTCACTCTCGACCCTCTCTTCCTGCTCTTGCCCCCTCAACTCCCTGCAGTCACCTGGGCCTTAGCCTTCCTCTTTGTGTTAGAGGCTCCCCAGGGTTCAAGACCTCAAGATCATCTGAGTCTGAGAAACCTAATGGGAAGCAGGCTGGATGTTTTATCCACTCAGATGGGCTTTGGAGACACTCACACGACCCCTGGTCACTCCTCAGAACCCTGTCTGCAATTTCCTTCACAGCCCCCATAGGATGGCACTCAGGGCAAAGGAAATCTTTCAAGGTCTCCTCACTAACATTGGTGGGAACGCTGCTGCCCTCATATTGAGCAAGTGACATCACCTTGCCCGAACTGCTGAATACACAACAATCCTGGTAGCTGTCTAGGTGGGACAGGGTAAAGCCACATATTATCTATGAGTCAGTGACTTGACATGTTGGAATTGAAGCTATAAGCTCTCTACTAGTGTCTGTCTGTATGTTTTTGTATGTATCTATCCATATTAAGCATGCGTAATATTTTGCTACTCTGGAAGGTTTTAATTAATTAGAATATAAAATCCCTTTAAGGAGCTCTATTCTGACAAGTCTAGTGAGTTCTCCTATGAATTGAATATTCTGAAAACGCTCATACATTAAAGAACGTGTATGTATTCTCATGAAACATTATGTCAACAGTAATTACATCCTGAAGGATGCCTGACTGAAGTTAGTTTTCAGATTCTTATGTTAACTTAAAACCTTATCCTTTTCCTCAACGAGTACACTAATGGATAATCATTAAATAGCTGGATCCATTCTAAATAAGAAAAACACTGAAGTATGAATGACTAAGCATAAGTGTCAAGGTATGAGTATTTTTCAATGTGCACATTTTGTCACATTTAGAAGGTATCCTATGAATTTATAGTTATTTATTCTGATTGTGCTTGTTCTTCCTACTAATTAGTGAGAGAAGTTGCCCAGGTTCCCTCTCACACCCGCCCAGCTCAGGGATCTGAACCAGACACTGCACCTATGGCCAAGACCAGGGAGGAGCCCTATTCTCAGTTGAGAATCTTCTCAAAAGGTTCTGCCTTTCTGCCTTTCTTCCTTCCTCCCTCTTTCTTTCTTTTCTTTCTTTCTTCTTTGTTTCCTTCTTTCTTTCTTTTCTTTCTTTCTTTCTTTCTCCCTCCCTCCCTCCTTCCTTCCTTCCTTCCTTCCTTCCATTCTCTTTCTTCCTTCCTTCCTTTCTTTCCTTCCTTCCTTCCTTCCTTCCTTCCTTCCTTCCTTCCTTCCTTCCTTCCTTCCTTCCTTTCTTTCTTTCTTTCTTTCTTTCTTTCTTTCTTTCTTTCTTTCTTTCTTTCTTTCTTTCCTCCCTCCCTCCCTCCCTTCCTCCCTCCCTTCCTTCTTTCCTTTCTTACTTTCTGTAGTAAACAGCTGGTCTGCATAACATACTTTCTCAAACTTTTTTTCCCCACACAGACTGAACTGCAAAATGTTTTGCTTTTAAACCAAAGGGAGAAAATGGTACTTTTTTTGTTTATAATTCTTAGCTAACATAACAGAGTTATACTCTAAACAAAAAGTCATTTAACTCAAAAGAATGCAACAGACCACCATGACTAACATATTTTAAAAGCACACATTTTTCAGTTCCCCGCCAGGTAGCTGGCCTTTGTGCCCAGGATGTGAACTAGCACAGCTGCTGAAGCGTGATAGCTGGAGAGAGACCTGGATGAGCAGAAGCGCACACGCCCTAACCCCAGCCGTGCTCTATTCCACATACATTTCACCTCTCAAGAAGGGAGCGGACCCAACAGATTTTCGAAAGATATTCTGTCCTGGAAGCTCGACAGTGTGTGGAGTGTTGAGACTCCTGGTGGGGCCTCGGCCTGGGGCACACGTCCCACCCGCCCCACGTGCCTGCACCGGCCTGCATGGGCCTGGCTCTGCCACGGGAAGCCTCATCCGGGCTGACCTCGGCATCCTCACTCCTGGCTTTCTTTGTTATCTTCCCAAACTCCCTGTAAATGTCCAATACTGAGTCCACGGGCATAAGAAGTAGAATCTACCGTCTGGGTTCTGTTGGATTTTGTCTGCTCAGGTTGGCCTCTGAACATAGGGTTGATGGTTGGAGAGTCTGGTGTCCCGCCAGGTGGAATGTGGGAGTGCAGACAGGGCCCCTCCGTATCCTCGGGGCCAGTACCCAGATCTGCAGGCCTCCACCATCGAAGGAGCACCCAGACCCCAGTGTCAGGGAGTTCATGCTGAGGCCCTCAGATAATGAGAAAGGGAGACCAACATTGGACAAGGACTCGCTCTTCTTTGGGAGCCTGGCAGTGAGAGCAGAAGGCGGAGCCAGGGCGTGGGTTCTCTGTGATTAAGCCCCAGAGGAGGAAAGGGGTGGTTCCTTCCTTGTGCCCAGGCGGGCCTCTGAACAGAAGCCTTCCTCCCGTCTGGGAGAATGAGGCACAGCCTGATACCCAGCTGCCCCTGTCTGCCGACCACCTGCTGCCCAGGGCCCAAATCCTCAGCTGGGTGAGCCTCAAACTCCAGGGCCCCTGGCCTTACCTCAGTCAACAGCAGAGGGCCCATTTTCTACTGAGGACGCCTACTTACTGGGTCTCCCCTAAAAGTCGAGGCCCTCCAGGCACCTCTGGAGACTCAAGTCCCAGCTGCTTTCACCCTACTGGGCCCTGCATCTCACCTGCAAGGTCACAGACCATGCAGGCACCTCCACCACCTCCCACTGAGGGCTGCCAACTCCACGGCCTCCTGTCCTTCTCCTATGGAGCCCACTAAGCAAAGGATTTTGTTTGAAATGATGAGATCCCAACTCCCCATCATCCCGCTCTGCACCTCCTGTGGACACCCTCCTCCCCCCAGGTCGAATCCACTTTGGGCCCCACCCACAGAAGACTGGGAGTGGAGATGGGGGTAGGACTGAAGGCCAGGATGAACTTGAAGGGAGTGGGACCTTCTCCTTCTCTGTTGACTAGTCAGAGTGAACATCCCAGGAGTCCACAGGAGAGAGCTGTGTACAGGTGTCAGTGCAGGAGTAGTAGGTGCCAATGGTCTGGGCCACCTGCCCTTGTCTAATCCTGGATGTACCACTTCCATCCGTCATGAATGCTGCCCTCCCCACCTGACCTTAATTTGCAGGATGTGACAGGACGAAGGACATGATGACAAGTTCTGGCTAACTGGTCACATTACATCCCACGCCTGTCTCCTGAGGGTTAGGAGCAGATTAGGAGCTGTTTTGCTACTGCTGTAGAGAGCCATGGCCTTGCTGCATGGAATTCTCTCATTAGGTTCTGCCAGAAGCCCCCCAAAGTACCATTCATCCTCTTACATGGAGTTTATGGAGATTTATGTGCAGTAACTTGTCCTTTACTCTGGAGGGTGGTCCAGCAGCCCTCAGACTGTTGGAGCCCTAAGAGCTTCATAGATGTGGCAGGTCCCTGAATGGTCACAGGTGGGGATGCCCCACAGACCATGGAACGCTCACACACCGCTTAAGTTGCTGATAACTAGAGCTGAACCTTGTCGCTGGCGTCATTCTCACCAATGGATGTCATAGTCATCTTTGACGTCATTGTCACTGATCAATATTAGTAGTATTACTCTACCACCCTTTGAAATGTATGTGTCATACTAAGCACTCAGAATACTTGCCATTTCTTGTTCATCCGGTCTGATTATCTTGTGGTTATCAGTATAGTGGACCAGGACTTATGGGCTGTTCTGCCGGCTGTCCAGATCTCTTGGGACTACATTGGGAGGGAGCCTGAGACCGTGGATGCAATGCCGTTGTGCCTCCATTGTAAACGCGCACTGCTGCTTGCATACCTATGCCAAACAGTAAAAGATTTTAATAGTTAACACTGGAAGTGACTTGCCTGTAAAGACAGCCTTTCTTTTGAAAGAGCTCTTTCAAAACTGAAAGATTTTTTTTTTCATTTTTATTGGAGTATAGTTGATTTACAATGTTGTGTTAGTTTCAGGTGTACAGCAAAGTGAATCAGTTATACATATACATATATCCACTCTTTTATTTTTAGATTCTTTTCCCATATAGGCCATTACAGAGTGTTGAGTAGAGTTCCCTGTGCTATACAGCAGGTTCTTATTAGTTATCTATTTTATATATAGTAGTGTGTATATGTCAATCCCAATCTCCCAATTTATCCCTCCCCACCCCCTTATCCCCTGGTAACCATAAGTTTGTTTTCCTTTCTTTTTTTTAAATTTATTTATTTTTGGTTGCATTGGGTCTTCGTTGCTGCGTGGTGTGCGGGCTTCTCACTGCAGTGGCTTCTAGTTGTGGCACGCGGGCTCAGTAGTTGTGGCGCACAGGCTTAGTTGCTCTGCGGCATGTGGGATCTTCCCGGACCAGGGCTCGAACCCATGTCCCCTGCATTGGCAGGCGGATTCTGAACCACTGCGCCACCAGGGAAGCCCCATAAGTTTGTTTTCTACATCTGTGACTCGACTTCTGTTTTGTAAGTAAGTTCATTTGTACCCTTTTTTTTAGGTTCCACATATAAATGATATCATACGGAAGATTTTTCTTCTAAACAATAACAAAAAATGGCTTTATTTCTGTGATGGTTAATTTTACGTGTCAACTTGACTGGGCCAGGAGGTGCCCTGATATTTGGTTAAACAATTTCTGGATATGTCTGTGAGGGCGATGAGTCAGCATTTGAATCTATAGACTGAGCAAAGCAGACTGCCCTCCCCAGTATAGGTGGGCACCATACCATCAACTGAGGAGCCTGAATAGAACACAAGAGTGGAGGGAAAGGAGAATTCACTCTCTGCCTGACAGCTTGAGTGGGGATGTTGGTCTTCTCCTGCCCTCACTGTGGGACTAATGCCATTGGCTGTCCTGTTCTCAAGACTTTGGGCTTGGACTGGAACTACATCCCTGGCTTTCCTGAGTCTCCAGCTTGCAGACAGCACATCACAAGGCTTCTCAATCCCTTATATCTCTTAACATATATTGGGTTGGCCAAAATGTTCATTTGGGTTTTTCCGTAAGATGTTATGGAAAGATTTTGGCCAACCCAACACATATATACATACATATATATGTATACATATACTTACACATGCACACACTCTGTTTGGTTTCTCTGGAGAGCCCTGATACAATTTCCCAACAATATTTCTGACCCTCCCATGCTGGCCCTAGGCAGTAGTCCCCTGCCACCTACATACAAACCCACAAGCCCTGGACATGGTGAAATGACCTTCCCTTTTCCTGGGAATCTCTGAATTAGGTGACTTCATAAGTCCCAGCTTCCTTGCCCACCAGATCATCTTACCAGGGGTTGTCCTCCAGGGACGCACTGAACCTCAGTGAATGCCCAAGCATTTGACTCCTGCCCTTAGAGTTGTGGCTGAACTGTTCACCTGAGCCCCCCTCTTTCACTGCCACTTCCTTCTGACTTCGTTTCAGATTTTCTCCTTTCCACTTACGAAAAACTGTTTACCGGTCCTACTGTACTTGGTGGTACAGTCTGTATTATTCTTATCTCAGATGTATAATGCCCAGGCCATGCTGTTAAAAATAAAAATACATACTTAGTGTTTACCTGGTTGAAAAAGAAGCTTTTTTTAAAAAAATAAACAATTTAGGTCTTAATGCTGAAGTCTTTAGAAACTTACATTTTTGGCTGATGTGCATACTATTGGCAATAGCATGTATGGCTGCTGCAACAAATTACCACAAATTTAGCAGATTCACAGCACAGATTCATCCTCTAACAGTCAGCAGTCTTGGCATCTCCAATAGGTTTCTCTGGGCTGAAATCAGCGTCTGCAGGACCATGTTCCCTTCTGCTGCTCTTGGAGACAATTGGATTCCTTGCCTTTCCAGCTGCTGGAAGCTCCCCTCATCCCTTGGCTCATGGCCCCTCACTACATCCATCACCTTTTCTCCCTCTGGTCCATCCTCACATCACCTTCTTCCTCCTTGTGCTCAAATCTCTCTCTGTCCACTCCCAGTATAGGGACCCTTGTGATCCCATTTAGATCCTACCTGGATAATCCAGGATCATCTCCCCAAGTTAAGATCCTTAACTTTATCCCATGAGCAAAGGCCCCTAGATCACGTAATGTAACTTTCACAGGTCACAGAGATTAGATTGTGGATATCCTTGGGGACCCTTATTCAGCCTACCACAGCATAAAAACAACTTCAAAATGTTTCATTTCTTATATAAAAGCTTTTAAAGACTGTCCACTTCCCCTTCTGAGTACTGGATGGTGGTGAGATGTGGCCCCAGTGGTTGAACCACTCGGCGGTGCTGCCACAATACTGCAGGAGGAAGGGCTCGTTGCACCTCACGACTTCTGGCATGTTTATGATTAGACATCATGGCGGTCAAACAAGTGGGAGGGAAGTAACCTGGTACCTCAAGTGACGCCATGTACCGTGTCACAGGCTCATCGTCCAGGACCACTTCCTTTGTGAAATGCACATGTCCCGTGACTTCTCTAAGAGGAAATAAACTCAGGACGGGGACTGAAATGAACAGACACACCTCACGTTTTCCCCCATGGATTTGCTTAGTTCGCTTATCAAGGACAAGGCCGTGGAAATTCTAGCAGGTATGGTGGCTGAATTTCTCACAGAGAAGGTAAGGAATATCGTAAAAGATAAACTAATGATACATGGAACGCAGCGGGCCCTGACACCCTTAAACTGGTTGGTTACATACCAAACCAAAAGGATACTGATATTTCTGCTAGACAAGATAGCTTCGGTGGCATACAACCAGTTGGACATGAGTTGTTTAAAAAACTAAGATCACATATATCTTTAAAAAGATGTTTGGTCGCCAACCGGCAGAAGTGATGGTGCTTTAATTTCTCCTAATATATCTGTTCGGTATCTAAAATATCTTTGTGAAATCTTAAAAGACAACATCACGTATTATTGTATAAGACAACCCATCATAACAGCAGAAATGTAAGTTTTGGTGCTAATTATAAATCCCAACTCTGCCTCCCTGACAAAAAGAGGATTTGAAACTGGAAAAATATTTCAAATATTATGATAACCATGTTCAGAAGACACAGATAACTGTACTGGATTCTTGAACTGGTTCCCAAACTGTGGGATCATCAACCACTGGACAGGTATTTTGATTCTGAACGTTTGCCTTTGAAGTACTTGTACTGACACTGCCTCCCTGACAAAAACACAGACTTGAAACTAGAGTAATATTTCTAATATTATGATAACAATGTTCAGGAGACACAGGTTACCATCTTGGCTTCTTGTATTAGTTCCTAAACTGTGGTTTCCTTAAACACTGGCAAAAATTTCGAAACCAAACTTTTGCTGTTCCCATCAACGTACCAACTCTGTCTTCCTGAAAATGAATAGACTTGACGCTGGAGAAATAAAGGATTTCCGAAATGTAACGTGGTCTCATGCCTGTTTCTGTGCAGACTTCCTTCTCCTGCTGGGGTGAGTCTCCAGCTGGGCACAGAGCAGGGGAAGGGCCAGACCTCGAGGGAACCCAGGAGCAAGGGAAGGACAGCGCCCTGGGGCAGGAGGGCTGAGGGGTCTGAGCCCGGATGCGGTTGAGGGCTGGGGAGGTTTCCAAGGGGACATTCTGGAGGGGAGTCCTGAGGAGGCGTCCGTGTGGGGAGCAGGCGCGGCGCTGTGGGTGCAGAGCTGGGAGCTCGGGGCGGCCGCTTCGCCACCTGAGCCGAGGGGCCCCAGGAGCCGCGGCGGCCTGGAGAGGAGTCGGGGATGCACAGGGCCCGGGCGCAGGTGGTCAAGGGACAGAATAGGGTCGAACAGAAGGAAGGAGAAGCTCTGCGCCCCGAAAGAGCCCTCAGAAGGGTAAGGACCCGCGTGGGAGGGGAAGGGTGTGGACCAGTGTGGACTCCCACGAGCTCTGCGCTTCCCAAGGGGGCCCGTGAGGCTGACGCTTCAAACAGCGCCAGACGGGACCGAGGCCTCTTTTTGCCTGAAGAAGTGGAACCGCCCAAGTAGTCCCACCCCTGCGGAGTTATTCCTCACCCCGACTTTCCCCGCCCATCCTCCAGGGCAGTTACCCTCTCTTCATCCCCTGCGCCCTGAACTCATCCCCCCTCCTCGGCTTCTCTAGATACTTCTGGGCTCTGCCCACTACAGTCTCTCTCATCCACCATTTCCTGCTCTCCCCACTCCCTGTGTTCTAGATTCTTCTGCCCACGATCCCCTCCACACCAGGGCCCTGGCTCCTTTTCCACGTCCACTGTGGTCTCAGTTAGTTTCACCTACTCCCACACCTCAGCACCTTGCAAACTCGGCGGAAGGACGTTTGGAGTCCCGAGGTAGACCCGAGATTTCCTACAGGGCTTCCCCAGATGCTGGAGGCCCCACCCAGACCCACTGAGAGCAGCCCTGCCCTTCTCAGCCTGGTCCCAGCTGGAGCCTGGACTCCCTGCCCTCGTGTGCTACATCTCTAGTCCCCACCCCGAGCCCTCCCTTCATTGGCCTCCCTCACTTCCCCTGGGCTGGAGTCCAGGAACCTATTCTGGCCCCCACCAAGGCCCCTGCTTTTTTGAATGGCCCACACCCTCAGCTCAAGCCTTCTGTCTCCTGCTGGGTCCTGACATCCTCCACTGCCTCCTCATTCTCTGAATTTCTAGCCCCAAGGGATTCAAATCTGCCCCTGAACCTGGTTTCCTGTGCCCTTTCTCCACCCCCTGTTCTTCGGGGTCACTGGGACTTTTCTGTGCACGGAGATATGTGCCTGTGTCTTACTCCCTGCACAAACAGACGCACAACACACAGAAACATACATGCACATTACCACACGAATATACACACACACACACACACCCGTGTACACACATAGGTGTCAAGAGGCACATACCTACATACATCCACACAAATATACACATACATATACATATTCACACACAAACCCGCACGGGCACACACAGACACACACTCAGCCCAAAGAGTTCCCACACCAAGGTCTTGATTCCTAGGCTCTAAGTGGTGCCACAAGGGGCCCTTCTCTGAAAGCCACTCCCCCTGGGCTGGGACTAGGAGTGCATCCCTTCTCTTGCTGACTGTTTAACCCTGACTGTGCTTTGGAGGCAGCTTCATTTCAGACTTTCACTTCCAGAACTACAAGGTCAGGAATGTGATATGTGTGCGCTGGTTGGTTATAGCAGCCAAAGGAAACTAAGACCCCCCCCCCCTTCTTGAGAGATTGTGCAGATTTCAAAGGAAGCAAGTGCCCTTGTAGACAAGAGCTTCGGGAATCTCTGGGGGTCCAGTGGTTAGGACACGGCGCTTTCACTGCCAAGGGCCCAGGCTCGATCCCTGGCTGGGGAACTAAGGTCCTGCAAGCCGCTCAGCGTGGCAAAACAACAACAATCCCTAGAGTTCCTCAAATTGTTGATTTACACTGTGTGTCTTTTTCTTGACTAGACCCTGCATTCCTGGAGGGCAGGAACTGAGTGTTTCTTTGGGTGAGACTCTCAGGCGTGTGGTAAACTGCTTGTGGTATATGAGCTTCAGCTCAGCCTTGTCGAGCTTTAGGATGTGAATCTGCCAAGAGAACGGAGTGGAGCCTTTCTGGTTATGGGAGGGGTATGAGCCCAGGCCCAGAGTTGCAAATGGATGGAAGGCATGCTTGAGTGCACTGGGGGCACCCCGTGTAGTGTCTGCACACCCGGTACAGGACATGGGAGTTTGATGCTGTAGCCACTGGGGACAGGGACATTGATGGCAGCCGAGGTGAGGAGTTAAGAAGAGAAACTAGGGACTTCCCTGGTGGCGCAGTGGTTAAGAATCCGCCTGCCAATGCAGGGGACACGGGCTCGAGCCCTGGTCCGGGAAGATCCCACATGCCGCGGAGCAGCTAAGCCCATGCGCCGCAACTACTGAGCCTGTGCTCTAGAGCCCGCGACCCACAACTACTGACCCCCGTGCCATAACTGCTGAAGCCTGCGCACTTAGAGCCCGTGCTCTCCAACAGGAGAAGCCACCGCAATGAGAAGCCCCCGCACCCCAACGAAGATCCAATGCAGCCAGAAATAAAGTAATTAATTAAAAAAAAATACTCTGTCATGTCCTATATGGGAAAAGAATCTAAAAAAGAGTGGATATATGTATATGTATAACAGATTCACTTTGCTGTACACCTGAAACTATCCCAAGGTTGTAAATCAACCATACGCCAATAAAATTTTTTTTTTAACGTTAAAAAAAAGACCAAAACGTTAACTAAGAAAAAAAATCTAAGTTAAAGCAAAATACTCAGTGGCTGGTTAATATGTATTATAAAACAACAACAACAATAACAACAACAAAGTCAGAGATGGTTTTGTATAAGCAAACTTTGGCAGGATTCTGAAGAAAACATGAGACTGGGCACAATATGCCATATTAGGCGTGAAAAGGAAGGAGTGACAGACAACAGACAAGAGGTGGACTTTATGAGCATCCTTATTGCAAGTACTTGAAAACGAAGATAAAATGAAGAACCACCTGCAAAAAGCAACCGAAACCTGACTGAGTCAAGAAGGAAGAAAACCAAGAGTAGCCCTATTAACCAGGGGGAGAAGAATGCCAGGTGCAGAGTATAATTCATATGAAATCGGAGAGTGAATAGTTTTGTTTAGCTTTGTGAATGACAAGTCTAGCTAAAAGTCTTTGTTAGGTAAAGAATGACAAGTCTAGCTAAAAGCCTTTGTTAGGTAAAGAATGACATGTCTAGCTAAAAGTCTTTGTTAGGTAAAGAATAACCAGGGTCACTTAAGTCTTGCAGCCTTTTTGGCCGGTGTGTGCCCAAGGCCGTTTACTCGTTTCCGTTTTGGGCTGCAGCAGTACCTCAAATGGTGCCATGTACCGTAACGTGTCACACGCTGATTGGCCAAGACCACTTCCTCTGTGAACTGGGCACGTCCCATGACTTCTGTCAGAGGAAATAAATTCAGGACGAGGGCTGACAAGAAGGGGCAGTTCTCACATCTTCTCCATGGGGTTACTTACTTCACTGATCAAGGACAAGGCCATGGAAATTCTAGTGAGTGTGGTGACTGAATTTCTCACAGAGAAGATAAAGAAAGTTATAGAAGATAAATTAATGATATATGGAATGGAGCAGGCCCTGACACCCTTAAACTGGTTGGTTATGTACCCAATTAAAGAGATGCTGAGAGTTTCACTACGCAAGATGGCTTCAGTGGCATACAAGCAGCTGGACGTGAATTCTTTAGAAAATAAGGCCATATATATTTTTACAAAGATGTTTGGTGGCCAACCAGCAGAAGTCATTACGGTTTAATGCCTACTTACATATCCGTTCGGTATCGATACTATCCTTGTGAAATCTTAGAAGATAACATCATATCCTAGTGTGTAAGAGGACACATCATTGTGAGAAGCTGACCGCAGAGATTTCGGTTTCCCTATTAATTACAAATCCCAACTCCACCTGCCTAACAAAGAAGACTGATTTGAAGCCAGGGAAACATCGCTAACATTATGATAACAATGTTCAGGAGGCACAGATTACTGTCTCGGCGTCTTGCACTGGTTCCTAAACTGCGGTTTCCGCAAGCACTGGCAAAAATTTAGAAACCAAACTTTTGCTGTTACCGTCAACATACCAACTCTGCCTTCCTGACAATGAATAGATTTCACTCTGGAGAAATAAAGTATTACCAGGCTGAAATGTGGTCTCATGCCTGTTTCTGTGCGGACTTCCTTCTCCTGCTGGGGTGAGTCTCCAGCTGGGCGCAGAGCAGGGGAAGGGCCAGATGGTCACCAAGAAGGACCCTGTGAGGCCTTCCCAGAAGAGGCCCCCACCCATGTCCTCTGCCTGTCTTTTGTCTGCAGAAAAACTTGAGTCAAAGAATAAATTTAGGGACTTCCCTGGAGGTCCAGTGGTTAAGACTCCGCACTTCCACTGGCATCTGTGTAAGTTCCCCGGCGTGTACTCCGAGGCCCCTTCAACCTTGTCTGCCTGAGGAACTTTCGGTTCCTTCCGGGGAACACTCGGTTCCCGTCTGGGGATTTTCCATTTTGGAAATCCCCTCTGTAAGGTGCCACGTGGACTAAGGTCTTGGGCTTAACGGGGCTTGGAAGCAGCCACTCTGAGCTTTATGCTGTCTGTTTTTTCCCTGGTATAGGCTTCCATCATCTGGCGAGGTCTGGTTTGTATCTGGTTCACACGTGTCTGATCAAAAATGGGAAGCGCTTCTTTGATTCCATCTGACAGCCCTCTAGGAAACATTTGGGCAGACTGGTCGACCTATAGTTATCAACCTATAAATAAGGAAACAATGGTTTAACACCGTGTGGTCACAATTTTCTTTAGGCTCTGGAGAAAACGGGTTGAGATGAAACTCTTGAAATTCCAAAACTGGTTACTATTGCACGTGCAGTTAGAGAAAGCTGGCTTGATAAAACACTTTTTTTTTTTTTCAGAACACAGACCCTGAGAGAACAAAAGTATTCTTAGGAGAAAACTTGAAGTCTTATCATGTCCTTGAAGGACAAACACAGCCCACATTGCCTGGGACTTCAGCCTTGGGTTAATTAGAGAACTTAAAGCCAAGGGGGGTTGGGGGTGGGAGGAGGGAAGAAAGAGAAGCCTTTTGACTTCAAGTGTGTAAACTGGACTATCTCACTGGTAGTCGTAAACTGATAAGTTTAATTGCAATGCCTGGTTCATGAAATGTAAAAAGGTGAAATAATGAGATCTCTGTTTGTCTGTATGTATGTTATGTCTCAGTATGAGTCTTTGCCTTTTGATAATACTGCTGAGGTGAATTTCTAAATGAACTCTATTTAATTGGCTTGAAGAAAAGTAAGCACTTACAAATCAAATATTTCTAAGGTTCACATCATCTGGGAAATGTTCAATATTAAGTTACTCTCCGGTATTGAAGTCAGTTAAGTTTGTCATTTAAGTACATGAATTAATACAGACATGTGTTTAGAGTCATCAGCGTTAAGTAAGTCATCAGCATTAACTTTCATTGTACCTTTCATAGGTATACTTGAAGTCAGTGAGGTCATATCTGTTGCAAAATTTTTTATCAAGAAAATTAACTCGGTATGATGATATTGTCCTAAGTAATAAAATAAACGGTATAGAAGATTTTTGGTAAGCTCTTTAAAATAATTATGTTTTGTTGTTCTGGATTCTTAGTAATTTAAAGCTTTAGAGTGTTGCTAAATTAAGTTAAATGATGAGAATTCATTGAAGATATAAATCGTTTTAAGAGAAAATCCTGAAACATTAACTGCTGAACACATCTACGTTTACTTACCTTTGCCGTCTTATGAAAAAGCACTAAACATATTGGGGTTTACTAAACACACATTTTGTACCACATTAAAGATAAATTGTGCTATGAAAAAAATGTACGTATTAGAGGTTATAAAATATAATGCTGGTTAAAAAAAAAAAAACCCATTCAGTTATTTGATTCTTGGTTTTGTTGAGGTTTTAGGGTTTAGCTGGGTCTTGATGTTGAGATGGAGATCTCTGAGAGATTTTCGCCGTTTGGTATTACGTGGAGCTGGGAGGTCTCTTGTGGACCGGTGTCCTGAACTTGGCTCTCCCACCTCAGAGGCACAGCCCTGATGCCTGGCTGGAGCACCAAGAGCCTTTCATCCACACGGCTCAGAATAAAAGGGAGAAGAAATAGAAAGAAAGAAAGAGGATAAAATAAAATAAAATAAAATAGAATAAAGCTATTATAATAAAGAATAAGAAAAAATTAAGAAAAACTTTATTAAGAAAAAAAGTTTTAATTTTTTTAAAATAAAAAATATGAAGAAACTTACTAAGAAAAAAATTTTTTTAATTTTTAAAAATAGAAAATAAGGAAAAAATTATTAAGAAAACGTTTATGAAAGAAGAAAAAAAAATTTTTAAGTTAAAAAAAACAAAACAAAACAAAAACAGACGGACCGAACCCTAGGACAAATGGTGAAAGCAAAGCTATACAGACAAAATCTCACCCAGAAGCATACACATATACACTCACAAAAAAAGGAAAAGGGGAAAAATTAATATATCCTGCTGCCAAAGTCCACCTCCTGAATTTGGGATGATTCGTTGTCTATTCACGTATTCAACAGATGCAGGCACATCAAGTTGTTTGTGGCGCTTTAATCCGCTGCTCCTGAGGCTGCTGGGAGACATTTCCCTTTCTCTTCTTTGTTCGTACAGCTCCCGGGGTTCAGCTTTGGATTTGGACCCGCCTCTGTGTGTAGGTCGCCTGAGGGTGTCTGTTCTTCGCTCACACAGGACGGGGTTAAAGGAGCAGCTGCTTCGGGGGCTCTGGCTCACCCAGGCCGCGGGGAGGGAGGGGTACGGAGGAGGCGGGGCGAGCCTGCGGCGGCAGAGGCCGGCGTGACGTTGCAGCAGCCTGAGGCGCGCCGCGCGTCCTCCCGGGAAAGTTGTCCCTGGATCACGGGAGCCTGGCCGTGGCGGGCTGCACAGGCTCCCGGGAGGGGCGGTGTGGAGAGTGACCTGTGCTCGCACACAGGCTTCTCGGTGGCGGCAGCAGCAGCCTTAGCGTCTCCTGCCCGTCTCCGGCGTCCGCGCTGATAGCCGCGGCTCGCGCCCGTCTCTGGAGCTCGTTTAGGCGGCGCTCTGAATCCCCGCTCCTTGCGCGCCGCGAAACAAAAGAGGCAAGAAAAAAGTGTCTTGCCTCTTCGGCAGCGGCAGACTTTTCCCCGGACTCCCTCCCGGCTAGCTGTGGTGCGCTAACCCCTTCAGGCTGTGTTCACGCCGCCAACCCCAGCCCTCTCCCTGCGATCCGACCGAAGCCCGAGCCTCAGCTCCCAGCCCCGCCCGCCCCGGCGGGTGAGCAGACAAGCCTCTCGGGCTGGTGAGTGCTGCTCGGCGCCGAGCCTCCGTGCGGGAATCTCTCCGCTTTGCCCTCCGCACCCCTGTGGCTGCGCTCTCCTCCGCGGCCTCGAAGCTCCCCCCTCCGCCACCCGCAGTCTCCGCCCGCGAAGGGGCTTCCTAGTGTGTGGAGACCTTTCCTCCTTCACGGCTCCCTCCCACTGGTGCAGGGCCCGTCCCTATTCTTTTGTCTCTGTTATTTCTTTTTTCTTTTGCCCTACCCAAGTACGTAGGGAGTTTCTTGCCTTTTGGGAGGTCTGACGTCTTCTGCCAGCGTTCAGTGGGTGTTCTGTAGGAGCAGTTCCACGTGTAGATGTATTTCTAATGTATCTGTGGGAAGGAAGGTGATCTCCGCGTCTTACTCTTCCGCCATCTTGCCCCCTGATGCACGTGCCCTTGTAGACAAGAGCTTCGGGAATCTCTGGGGGTCCAGTGGTTAGGACACGGCGCTTTCACTGCCAAGGGCCCAGGCTCGATCCCTGGCTGGGGAACTAAGGTCCTGCAAGCCGCTCAGCGTGGCAAAACAACAACAATCCCTAGAGTTCCTCAAATTGTTGATTTACACTGTGTGTCTTTTTCTTGACTAGACCCTGCATTCCTGGAGGGCAGGAACTGAGTGTTTCTTTGGGTGAGACTCTCAGGCGTGTGGTAAACTGCTTGTGGTATATGAGCTTCAGCTCAGCCTTGTCGAGCTTTAGGATGTGAATCTGCCAAGAGAACGGAGTGGAGCCTTTCTGGTTATGGGAGGGGTATGAGCCCAGGCCCAGAGTTGCAAATGGATGGAAGGCATGCTTGAGTGCACTGGGGGCACCCCGTGTAGTGTCTGCACACCCGGTACAGGACATGGGAGTTTGATGCTGTAGCCACTGGGGACAGGGACATTGATGGCAGCCGAGGTGAGGAGTTAAGAAGAGAAACTAGGGACTTCCCTGGTGGCGCAGTGGTTAAGAATCCGCCTGCCAATGCAGGGGACACGGGCTCGAGCCCTGGTCCGGGAAGATCCCACATGCCGCGGAGCAACTAAGCCCATGCGCCGCAACTACTGAGCCTGTGCTCTAGAGCCCGCGACCCACAACTACTGACCCCCGTGCCATAACTGCTGAAGCCTGCGCACTTAGAGCCCGTGCTCTCCAACAGGAGAAGCCACCGCAATGAGAAGCCCCCGCACCCCAACGAAGATCCAATGCAGCCAGAAATAAAGTAATTAATTAAAAAAAAATACTCTGTCATGTCCTATATGGGAAAAGAATCTAAAAAAGAGTGGATATATGTATATGTATAACAGATTCACTTTGCTGTACACCTGAAACTATCCCAAGGTTGTAAATCAACCATACGCCAATAAAATTTTTTTTTTAACGTTAAAAAAAAGACCAAAACGTTAACTAAGAAAAAAAATCTAAGTTAAAGCAAAATACTCAGTGGCTGGTTAATATGTATTATAAAACAACAACAACAATAACAACAACAAAGTCAGAGATGGTTTTGTATAAGCAAACTTTGGCAGGATTCTGAAGAAAACATGAGACTGGGCACAATATGCCATATTAGGCGTGAAAAGGAAGGAGTGACAGACAACAGACAAGAGGTGGACTTTATGAGCATCCTTATTGCAAGTACTTGAAAACGAAGATAAAATGAAGAACCACCTGCAAAAAGCAACCGAAACCTGACTGAGTCAAGAAGGAAGAAAACCAAGAGTAGCCCTATTAACCAGGGGGAGAAGAATGCCAGGTGCAGAGTATAATTCATATGAAATCGGAGAGTGAATAGTTTTGTTTAGCTTTGTGAATGACAAGTCTAGCTAAAAGTCTTTGTTAGGTAAAGAATGACAAGTCTAGCTAAAAGCCTTTGTTAGGTAAAGAATGACATGTCTAGCTAAAAGTCTTTGTTAGGTAAAGAATAACCAGGGTCACTTAAGTCTTGCAGCCTTTTTGGCCGGTGTGTGCCCAAGGCCGTTTACTCATTTCCGTTTTGGGCTGCAGCAGTACCTCAAATGGTGCCATGTACCGTAACGTGTCACACGCTGATTGGCCAAGACCACTTCCTCTGTGAACTGGGCACGTCCCATGACTTCTGTCAGAGGAAATAAATTCAGGACGAGGACTGACAAGAAGGGGCAGTTCTCACATCTTCTCCATGGGGTTACTTACTTCACTGATCAAGGACAAGGCCATGGAAATTCTAGTGAGTGTGGTGACTGAATTTCTCACAGAGAAGATAAAGAAAGTTATAGAAGATAAATTAATGATATATGGAATGGAGCAGGCCCTGACACCCTTAAACTGGTTGGTTATGTACCCAATTAAAGAGATGCTGAGAGTTTCACTACGCAAGATGGCTTCAGTGGCATACAAGCAGCTGGACGTGAATTCTTTAGAAAATAAGGCCATATATATTTTTACAAAGATGTTTGGTGGCCAACCAGCAGAAGTCATTACGGTTTAATGCCTACTTACATATCCGTTCGGTATCGATACTATCCTTGTGAAATCTTAGAAGATAACATCATATCCTAGTGTGTAAGAGGACACATCATTGTGAGAAGCTGACCGCAGAGATTTCGGTTTCCTTATTAATTACAAATCCCAACTCCACCTGCCTAACAAAGAAGACTGATTTGAAGCCAGGGAAACATCGCTAACATTATGATAACAATGTTCAGGAGGCACAGATTACTGTCTCGGCGTCTTGCACTGGTTCCTAAACTGCGGTTTCCGCAAGCACTGGCAAAAATTTAGAAACCAAACTTTTGCTGTTACCGTCAACATACCAACTCTGCCTTCCTGACAATGAATAGATTTCACTCTGCAGAACTAACGTATTACCAGGCTGAAATGTGGTCTCATGCCTGTTTCTGTGCGGACTTCCTTCTCCTGCTGGGGTGAGTCTCCAGCTGGGCGCAGAGCAGGGGAAGGGCCAGATGGTCACCAAGAAGGACCCTGTGAGGCCTTCCCAGAACAGGCCCCCACCCATGTCCTCTGCCTGTCTTTTGTCTGCAGAAAAACTTGAGTCAAAGAATAAATTTAGGGACTTCCCTGGAGGTCCAGTGGTTAAGACTCCGCACTTCCACTGGCATCTGTGTAAGTTCCCCGGCGTGTACTCCGAGGCCCCTTCAACCTTGTCTGCCTGAGGAACTTTCGGTTCCTTCCGGGGAACACTCGGTTCCCGTCTGGGGATTTTCCATTTTGGAAATCCCCTCTGTAAGGTGCCACGTGGACTAAGGTCTTGGGCTTAACGGGGCTTGGAAGCAGCCACTCTGAGCTTTATGCTGTCTGTTTTTTCCCTGGTATAGGCTTCCATCATCTGGCGAGGTCTGGTTTGTATCTGGTTCACACGTGTCTGATCAAAAATGGGAAGCGCTTCTTTGATTCCATCTGACAGCCCTCTAGGAAACATTTGGGCAGACTGGTCGACCTATAGTTGTCAACCTATAAATAAGGAAACAATGGTTTAACACCGTGTGGTCACAATTTTCTTTAGGCTCTGGAGAAAACGGGTTGAGATGAAACTCTTGAAATTCCAAAACTGGTTACTATTGCACGTGCAGTTAGAGAAAGCTGGCTTGATAAAACACTTTTTTTTTTTTTCAGAACACAGACCCTGAGAGAACAAAAGTATTCTTAGGAGAAAACTTGAAGTCTTATCATGTCCTTGAAGGACAAACACAGCCCACATTGCCTTGGGTTAATTAGAGAACTTAAAGCCAAGGGGGGTTGGGGGTGGGAGGAGGGAAGAAAGAGAAGCCTTTTGACTTCAAGTGTGTAAAATGGACTATCTCACTGGTAGTCGTAAACTGATAAGTTTAATTGCAATGCCTGGTTCATGAAATGTAAAAAGGTGAAATAATGAGATCTCTGTTTGTCTGTATGTATGTAAGGTCTCAGTATGAGTCTTTGCCTTTTGATAATACTGCTGAGGTGAATGTGTAAATGAACTCTATTTAATTGGCTTGAAGAAAAGTAAGCACTTACAAATCAAATATTTCTAAGGTTCACATCATCTGGGAAATGTTCAATATTAAGTTACTCTCCGGTATTGAAGTCAGTTAAGTTTGTCATTTAAGTACATGAATTAATACAGACATGTCTTTAGAGTCATCAGCGTTAAGTAAGTCATCAGCATTAACTTTCATTGTACCTTTCATAGGTATACTTGAAGTCGGTGAGGTCATATCTGTTGCAAAATTTTTTATCAAGAAAATTAACTCGGTATGATGATATTGTCCTAAGTAATAAAATAAACGGTATAGACGATTTTTGGTAAGCTCTTTAAAATAATTATGTTTTGTTGTTCTGGATTCTTAGTAATTTAAAGCTTTAGAGTGTTGCTAAATTGAGTTAAATGATGAGAATTCATTGAAGATGTAAATCGTTTTAAGAGAAAATCCTGAAACATTAACTGCTGAACACATCTACGTTTACTTACCTTTGCCTTCTTATGAAAAAGCACTAAACATATTGGGGTTTACTAAACACACATTTTGTACCACATTAAAGATAAATTGTGCTATGAAAAAAATGTACGTATTAGAGGTTATAAAATATAATGCTGGTTAAAAAAAAAAAAACCCATTCAGTTATTTGATTCTTGGTTTTGTTGAGGTTTTAGGGTTTAGCTGGGTCTTGATGTTGAGATGGAGATCTCTGAGAGATTTTCGCCGTTTGGTATTACGTGGAGCTGGGAGGTCTCTTGTGGACCGGTGTCCTGAACTTGGCTCTCCCACCTCAGAGGCACAGCCCTGATGCCTGGCTGGAGCACCAAGAGCCTTTCATCCACACGGCTCAGAATAAAAGGGAGAAGAAATAGAAAGAAAGAAAGAGGATAAAATAAAATAAAATAAAATAGAATAAAGCTATTATAATAAAGAATAAGAAAAAATTAAGAAAAACTTTATTAAGAAAAAAAGTTTTAATTTTTTTAAAATAAAAAATATGAAGAAACTTACTAAGAAAAAAATTTTTTTAATTTTTAAAAATAGAAAATAAGGAAAAAATTATTAAGAAAACGTTTATGAAAGAAGAAAAAAAAATTTTAAGTTAAAAAAAACAAAACAAAACAAAAACAGACGGACCGAACCCTAGGACAAATGGTGAAAGCAAAGCTATACAGACAAAATCTCACCCAGAAGCATACACATATACACTCACAAAAAAAGGAAAAGGGGAAAAATTAATATATCCTGCTGCCAAAGTCCACCTCCTGAATTTGGGATGATTCGTTGTCTATTCACGTATTCAACAGATGCAGGCACATCAAGTTGTTTGTGGCGCTTTAATCCGCTGCTCCTGAGGCTGCTGGGAGACATTTCCCTTTCTCTTCTTTGTTCGTACAGCTCCCGGGGTTCAGCTTTGGATTTGGACCCGCCTCTGTGTGTAGGTCGCCTGAGGGTGTCTGTTCTTCGCTCACACAGGACGGGGTTAAAGGAGCAGCTGCTTCGGGGGCTCTGGCTCACCCAGGCCGCGGGGAGGGAGGGGTACGGAGGAGGCGGGGCGAGCCTGCGGCGGCAGAGGCCGGCGTGACGTTGCAGCAGCCTGAGGCGCGCCGCGCGTCCTCCCGGGAAAGTTGTCCCTGGATCACGGGAGCCTGGCCGTGGCGGGCTGCACAGGCTCCCGGGAGGGGCGGTGTGGAGAGTGACCTGTGCTCGCACACAGGCTTCTCGGTGGCGGCAGCAGCAGCCTTAGCGTCTCCTGCCCGTCTCCGGCGTCCGCGCTGATAGCCGCGGCTCGCGCCCGTCTCTGGAGCTCGTTTAGGCGGCGCTCTGAATCCCCGCTCCTTGCGCGCCGCGAAACAAAAGAGGCAAGAAAAAAGTGTCTTGCCTCTTCGGCAGCGGCAGACTTTTCCCCGGACTCCCTCCCGGCTAGCTGTGGTGCGCTAACCCCTTCAGGCTGTGTTCACGCCGCCAACCCCAGCCCTCTCCCTGCGATCCGACCGAAGCCCGAGCCTCAGCTCCCAGCCCCGCCCGCCCCGGCGGGTGAGCAGACAAGCCTCTCGGGCTGGTGAGTGCTGCTCGGCGCCGAGCCTCCGTGCGGGAATCTCTCCGCTTTGCCCTCCGCACCCCTGTGGCTGCGCTCTCCTCCGCGGCCTCGAAGCTCCCCCCTCCGCCACCCGCAGTCTCCGCCCGCGAAGGGGCTTCCTAGTGTGTGGAGACCTTTCCTCCTTCACGGCTCCCTCCCACTGGTGCAGGGCCCGTCCCTATTCTTTTGTCTCTGTTATTTCTTTTTTCTTTTGCCCTACCCAAGTACGTAGGGAGTTTCTTGCCTTTTGGGAGGTCTGACGTCTTCTGCCAGCGTTCAGTGGGTGTTCTGTAGGAGCAGTTCCACGTGTAGATGTATTTCTAATGTATCTGTGGGAAGGAAGGTGATCTCCGCGTCTTACTCTTCCGCCATCTTGCCCCCTGATGCACGTGCCCTTGTAGACAAGAGCTTCGGGAATCTCTGGGGGTCCAGTGGTTAGGACACGGCGCTTTCACTGCCAAGGGCCCAGGCTCGATCCCTGGCTGGGGAACTAAGGTCCTGCAAGCCGCTCAGCGTGGCAAAACAACAACAATCCCTAGAGTTCCTCAAATTGTTGATTTACACTGTGTGTCTTTTTCTTGACTAGACCCTGCATTCCTGGAGGGCAGGAACTGAGTGTTTCTTTGGGTGAGACTCTCAGGCGTGTGGTAAACTGCTTGTGGTATATGAGCTTCAGCTCAGCCTTGTCGAGCTTTAGGATGTGAATCTGCCAAGAGAACGGAGTGGAGCCTTTCTGGTTATGGGAGGGGTATGAGCCCAGGCCCAGAGTTGCAAATGGATGGAAGGCATGCTTGAGTGCACTGGGGGCACCCCGTGTAGTGTCTGCACACCCGGTACAGGACATGGGAGTTTGATGCTGTAGCCACTGGGGACAGGGACATTGATGGCAGCCGAGGTGAGGAGTTAAGAAGAGAAACTAGGGACTTCCCTGGTGGCGCAGTGGTTAAGAATCCGCCTGCCAATGCAGGGGACACGGGCTCGAGCCCTGGTCCGGGAAGATCCCACATGCCGCGGAGCAACTAAGCCCATGCGCCGCAACTACTGAGCCTGTGCTCTAGAGCCCGCGACCCACAACTACTGACCCCCGTGCCATAACTGCTGAAGCCTGCGCACTTAGAGCCCGTGCTCTCCAACAGGAGAAGCCACCGCAATGAGAAGCCCCCGCACCCCAACGAAGATCCAATGCAGCCAGAAATAAAGTAATTAATTAAAAAAAAATACTCTGTCATGTCCTATATGGGAAAAGAATCTAAAAAAGAGTGGATATATGTATATGTATAACAGATTCACTTTGCTGTACACCTGAAACTATCCCAAGGTTGTAAATCAACCATACGCCAATAAAATTTTTTTTTTAACGTTAAAAAAAAGACCAAAACGTTAACTAAGAAAAAAAATCTAAGTTAAAGCAAAATACTCAGTGGCTGGTTAATATGTATTATAAAACAACAACAACAATAACAACAACAAAGTCAGAGATGGTTTTGTATAAGCAAACTTTGGCAGGATTCTGAAGAAAACATGAGACTGGGCACAATATGCCATATTAGGCGTGAAAAGGAAGGAGTGACAGACAACAGACAAGAGGTGGACTTTATGAGCATCCTTATTGCAAGTACTTGAAAACGAAGATAAAATGAAGAACCACCTGCAAAAAGCAACCGAAACCTGACTGAGTCAAGAAGGAAGAAAACCAAGAGTAGCCCTATTAACCAGGGGGAGAAGAATGCCAGGTGCAGAGTATAATTCATATGAAATCGGAGAGTGAATAGTTTTGTTTAGCTTTGTGAATGACAAGTCTAGCTAAAAGTCTTTGTTAGGTAAAGAATGACAAGTCTAGCTAAAAGCCTTTGTTAGGTAAAGAATGACATGTCTAGCTAAAAGTCTTTGTTAGGTAAAGAATAACCAGGGTCACTTAAGTCTTGCAGCCTTTTTGGCCGGTGTGTGCCCAAGGCCGTTTACTCATTTCCGTTTTGGGCTGCAGCAGTACCTCAAATGGTGCCATGTACCGTAACGTGTCACACGCTGATTGGCCAAGACCACTTCCTCTGTGAACTGGGCACGTCCCATGACTTCTGTCAGAGGAAATAAATTCAGGACGAGGACTGACAAGAAGGGGCAGTTCTCACATCTTCTCCATGGGGTTACTTACTTCTCTGATCAAGGACAAGGCCATGGAAATTCTAGTGAGTGTGGTGACTGAATTTCTCACAGAGAAGATAAAGAAAGTTATAGAAGATAAATTAATGATATATGGAATGGAGCAGGCCCTGACACCCTTAAACTGGTTGGTTATGTACCCAACTAAAGAGATGCTGAGAGTTTCACTACGCAAGATGGCTTCAGTGGCATACAAGCAGCTGGACGTGAATTCTTTAGAAAATAAGGCCATATATATTTTTACAAAGATGTTTGGTGGCCAACCAGCAGAAGTCATTACGGTTTAATGCCTACTTACATATCCGTTCGGTATCGATACTATCCTTGTGAAATCTTAGAAGATAACATCATATCCTAGTGTGTAAGAGGACACATCATTGTGAGAAGCTGACCGCAGAGATTTCGGTTTCCTTATTAATTACAAATCCCAACTCCACCTGCCTAACAAAGAAGACTGATTTGAAGCCAGGGAAACATCGCTAACATTATGATAACAATGTTCAGGAGGCACAGATTACTGTCTCGGCGTCTTGCACTGGTTCCTAAACTGCGGTTTCCGCAAGCACTGGCAAAAATTTAGAAACCAAACTTTTGCTGTTACCGTCAACATACCAACTCTGCCTTCCTGACAATGAATAGATATGACCCTGGAGAAATAACGTATTACCAGACTGAAATGTGGTCTCATGCCTGTTTCTGTGCGGACTTCCTTCTCCTGCTGGGGTGAGTCTCCAGCTGGGCGCAGAGCAGGGGAAGGGCCAGATGGTCACCAAGAAGGACCCTGTGAGGCCTTCCCAGAACAGGCCCCCACCCATGTCCTCTGCCTGTCTTTTGTCTGCAGAAAAACTTGAGTCAAAGAATAAATTTAGGGACTTCCCTGGAGGTCCAGTGGTTAAGACTCCGCACTTCCACTGGCATCTGTGTAAGTTCCCCGGCGTGTACTCCGAGGCCCCTTCAACCTTGTCTGCCTGAGGAACTTTCGGTTCCTTCCGGGGAACACTCGGTTCCCGTCTGGGGATTTTCCATTTTGGAAATCCCCTCTGTAAGGTGCCACGTGGACTAAGGTCTTGGGCTTAACGGGGCTTGGAAGCAGCCACTCTGAGCTTTATGCTGTCTGTTTTTTCCCTGGTATAGGCTTCCATCATCTGGCGAGGTCTGGTTTGTATCTGGTTCACACGTGTCTGATCAAAAATGGGAAGCGCTTCTTTGATTCCATCTGACAGCCCTCTAGGAAACATTTGGGCAGACTGGTCGACCTATAGTTATCAACCTATAAATAAGGAAACAATGGTTTAACACCGTGTGGTCACAATTTTCTTTAGGCTCTGGAGAAAACGGGTTGAGATGAAACTCTTGAAATTCCAAAACTGGTTACTATTGCACGTGCAGTTAGAGAAAGCTGGCTTGATAAAACACTTTTTTTTTTTTTCAGAACACAGACCCTGAGAGAACAAAAGTATTCTTAGGAGAAAACTTGAAGTCTTATCATGTCCTTGAAGGACAAACACAGCCCACATTGCCTGGGACTTCAGCCTTGGGTTAATTAGAGAACTTAAAGCCAAGGGGGGTTGGGGGTGGGAGGAGGGAAGAAAGAGAAGCCTTTTGACTTCAAGTGTGTAAACTGGACTATCTCACTGGTAGTCGTAAACTGATAAGTTTAATTGCAATGCCTGGTTCATGAAATGTAAAAAGGTGAAATAATGAGATCTCTGTTTGTCTGTATGTATGTTATGTCTCAGTATGAGTCTTTGCCTTTTGATAATACTGCTGAGTTGAATTTCTAAATGAACTCTATTTAATTGGCTTGAAGAAAAGTAAGCACTTACAAATCAAATATTTCTAAGGTTCACATCATCTGGGAAATGTTCAATATTAAGTTACTCTCCGGTATTGAAGTCAGTTAAGTTTGTCATTTAAGTACATGAATTAATACAGACATGTGTTTAGAGTCATCAGCGTTAAGTAAGTCATCAGCATTAACTTTCATTGTACCTTTCATAGGTATACTTGAAGTCAGTGAGGTCATATCTGTTGCAAAATTTTTTATCAAGAAAATTAACTCGGTATGATGATATTGTCCTAAGTAATAAAATAAACGGTATAGAAGATTTTTGGTAAGCTCTTTAAAATAATTATGTTTTGTTGTTCTGGATTCTTAGTAATTTAAAGCTTTAGAGTGTTGCTAAATTAAGTTAAATGATGAGAATTCATTGAAGATATAAATCGTTTTAAGATAAAATCCTGAAACATTAACTGCTGAACACATCTACGTTTACTTACCTTTGCCGTCTTATGAAAAAGCACTAAACATATTGGGGTTTAGTAAACACACATTTTGTACCACATTTAAGAAAAATTGTGCTATGAAAAAAATGTACGTATTAGAGGTTATAAAATATAATGCTGGTTTAAAAAAAACCATTCAGTTATTTGATTCTTGGTTTTGTTAAGATTTTAGGGGTTAAAAACGGTAATATGTAATTACACCTACAAAAAACGATAAGGGAAGCATTTCAGTATGTAAAGCAAGTAGGATGTATGTTGTCGGAAAAGAAGGTATAGAAAATAAAAATATTTTTTGTTGAGAGATAAGAGGAGAATAATTTTGTCCTAAAACTTGCTGGTTTTGGATGGAGAAACATAAGGGACACATTATATAGACACAGAATATTATAAAATATAAAAAAAAAAGAGGGGACTTTAAGAAGAATTTTGTATGTTTCAGGTTCAATTAAGATTAAATTAAATTTAATGAGGTAAATGAACTTTATTATTAATAGTAAGCTGCTACAAGACTGGAATTTGGTTTTCTCTTTCGGTTAGGAGAACAAAGGAATATTGAGCTGTCTTTGATCCCAGACTGTAATATTGAGCTGTCTTTGATTCCAGACTGTAAGATTCTTTCCCTAGCTAACTTTGAGTTTTCCAGAGGAACCCTGAGGCACCTCAGAGAGAAATATTAAATTAACTAGGATTACTTGCTATGTTAAATTACATAAGAAGCGTTACCAAATGAATGGTAAGCCTTCTCAGGTTATACTGTGGATTGATGTTATTAATACAGATATTCTAAAGATTATGGAATTCCTACAAATCTGGTATGTTCTGAAATTACCAAGTCATAATTCTGGTTATCGTAACCAAGTTTCTTTATCGATTACACTGTGATCAGGTGTTTCACCCGGCCTTTAATTCCTTCTGTCATTTATAAATAGTTGTTGTGGTACTCTGATACTTTTGTAAAAGTGCTTCATCTCCAAGAAGAGTCATAAGAAAGACGGTTCTGACAAGCACTGGTCTCTGATAAATTTCACATTATACCCATGAACTGGGTAAGATATTTAAAAATCCTAATAAAAAACCTGACGGCTTCATAAAACTGTTTAAGAAAAAAGATTAGTTACTGAGTACACTGGTAAATATGGTTATAATGTTCATGGGTTTTTTTGTCTGGAATATTACTGGATTTGTCTGTGATTCCCAGATACAGGGAAGCCCTTCCCCTCAAGCTACTTATGACTTTCAACAAGGAAGTAAATTACCTCTGTGAGTAAAATTAAATTATTTTTCTCTTCTCTCTGCATGGTTCCTCCAGAAATTAGAGATTCTTGTTTTTTGAGCAACCTTATCAGGTAAATAAAAAGGACTGTCTCCTGACATGTACAGGAATCTTAATATTTTGGGGACCTCTAGAAGAGAGACATCCACCAAAGCAAAATCTGTCAGGCCTTTGGCATAGATTTCCTGAGCCTGAGAGGGTTTTGTTTTTGCTTTGGGGGGGTGCGGGGTGCGGGGCAATTCAGTCTGAGGCTCTTGAGGAGTTCCACCACAACCAGTTTGGAAGAACCTATGTGGTGAATGGACCGGACTTATTTTAGAAACAAATTAGTCTCGTTTGATGGAGATGAAGGTAAAAAGGGATTGTGTTTCAATAGATGTTAAATTCTAGTTCTGTTCATTGAAGTCAGTACTTATGAAAGTTATTGTGTTAGACACACTTTTGCTCTGACGTTCAGGAGAAAAAAAACTTACCTAGTGCAGTTTTCACAGAGTATAACTACTTATGACATATCACGGCCTGCTTTAAGTCTATTGCTAAAAGCACATGTACAATGCTTGTGGGACAACTGGATATAAACGATAAGATGTATGGTCTGTAAAACATTTTCCCATTAACATACCTCTGAGCCGGTTCATGAGATCTGAATAGTCTTCCCCCAACGTGGAGAACTAGACAAAAAGAGGCCCAGCACTGAGGGACATGAAGGAACCCAGAGAAGGCAACTGGGCCACTCTGGCATCCTTGGAAAAATATATTGATTATCAATGCTGTTTAGGAAAAGATTTACAATCGAAAGGGAAAATGAAGAAAGAAATGTTCACATATTGAGCTCAGGGGAAATCATTCTGGCTTATAAATGATTAACTTTAAACTTTAAGCTAACCAAAACAGCTTCTTTGTGGCCTATGAAATGTGCGTTGTACGTGCTTTAGCCATTAACATTATTTGCATTAAAAAAAAATAAAATCAAAATGGAATAACTGTGGTTCAGACATCCAAAATGGAGTTAAGTGGTCATTGTGGATGTGGGTTCAGACATGTTCCTATATTACTGAAAACTTGAGTTTTCTAAACTTTATCAGACTTAAGGACACCATCGGCCATTTTCAAAACAGTATCTGCTAGCAGCTTGCAACTGCAACCGTTATGATCTCAAGGGCTTCTTGTAACTATGAAACCTTTCTACTACTTTAAAAATAGTAATGGCAAATGAGACAGCTCAAGCTATAGCCTCTCAGCAAAAGGCTACTTGGTTACTAAATATATAGAAAAAGGAAACATTCCAAAACTCATTTTCCTGGTTGCCATCTAAAAGAGGAGGACTCTTTTGAAAAATACTACAAGTGTGTGTTTTAACCATTATCCTCATTGTAATACGTCTAATAATTTTCAAATATTTGTCCAGGGGCTATGAAAAAGCAATCAAAGAGAGAAATAATATTTTCTTAATACAAAATATTGATGCTAAGCTTGGAACTCGAGATTAGTTCCAACTCTGTGTTCATCCCCAAATTAGTAGGACTACTCCCAAAGGAATTGTAACCGAGCAGGACCCTATGAGGCCTTCCCAAAATAGACCACCACCCATGTCCTCCGCCTGCCTTATGTCTGTAAAAAAAACTTTAGTCAAAGAATAAATATACTCAGAGAAGTGAGAAAATATAGAAAGAAAGGAAAACAGTCAAGCAAGACAAAATACTAATACTTTAGCCATTACACAAAGTCAAGGGCCTTTAGTTCTTCCTCAAGGACTATAGATAATATTCTGAGCCACGTCCTTTGACCTGCTTTGCAGGTACTGAAACCAGGTGGAAGAACTTCACTGTGTGCTGCCCACAAGCACGGAGACCCCAGACCAGTTGGAACCAGAAGGTTGATGATGCTGACTCCCAATTACCTCACCACCAACCAATCAGAAGAATGTCCACGAGCTGATCACGCCCTGCTCCTTGAACACGATAGGACTCCTCACTACTCGCTCCAGGACGGGACACACAGTCTTGAGGGCATTAGCCCGCGGTGGCCCCCTTTGCCTGGCAAAGCAGTAAAGCTATTTCTACTTCACCCAAAACTCTGTCTCTGAGATTTAATCCGGTGCCAGGGTACAGAGGCCAAATTATGGAAACAAGATGTGGAGGGAACCCAGGAGCAGCGAGAAGGACAGCGCCCTGGGGCAGGAGGGCTGAGGGGTCTGAGCCCGGATGCGGTTGAGGGCTGGGGAGGTTTCCAAGGGGACATTCTGGAGGGGAGTCCTGAGGAGGCGTCCGTGTGGGGAGCAGGCGCGGCGCTGTGGGTGCAGAGCTGGGAGCTCGGGGCGGCCGCTTCGTCACCTGAGCCGAGGGGCCCCAGGAGCCACTGCGGCCTGGAGAGGAGTGGGGGATGCACAGGGCCCGGGCGCAGGTCGTCAAGGGACACAATAGGGTCGAACAGAGGGAAGGAGAAGCTCTGCGCCCCGAAAGAGCCCTCAGAAGGGTAAGGACCCGCGTGGGAGGGGAAGGGTGTGGACCAGTGTGGACTCCCACGAGCTCTGCGCTTCCCAAGGGGGCCCGTGAGGCTGACGCTTCAAACAGCGCCAGACGGGACCGAGGCCTCTTTTTGCCTGAAGAAGTGGAACCGCCCAAGTAGTCCCACCCCTGCGGAGTTATTCCTCACCCCGACTTTCCCCGCCCATCCTCCAGGGCCGTGACCCTCTCTTCATCCCCTGCGCTCTGACCTCATTCCCCCCTCCCCAGCTTTCCTAGATCCTCCGGGGCTCTGCGCACTCCTATGCCTGCCCCATCTTTGATTCTTTCCCCCTCCCTCTCTCCATGTTCTAGATTTCAGACAGGCTGGGAGCAGGGACTGTTTGCTGCAGTGCTTGCACCTGGACACACATCTTCTTGAGCAACAGACTACAAAGCAAATCTAAGGGATTAAAAATAACTAAACACACACGTGCAGTCGGGGCAAATTATGAACAAGGTACGAAAGACCAAAAACGCAGTAGCCATTTCTGAGGTGGAGGACAAGAGCAGGGCACTGGGCATGATGTCTCCACAGTACCACCAAGGGGGTGAGCAGCCCACGAAAGCCACCCCTCCCTGGCCCAACCCCTGGGCCCACCCTACCCTCACCCCATTTAAGGGAACACTTCCCCTTCACCCCAGGGAGCAGACAAGCAAAACTGTTGCTTGTGTCACTCCCTCGTGCTGCACCACCAGCCCCAATAAGCCTTGCCTGAATTTCTTGTCTGCCTCTTATCAATTTCTATCGATTAAGGGGTCCAAGAACCCTGCTCCCTAACACACTCTTCTGGGTTCTGCACACTCCTAGGTCGGCCCCCTCCTCCATTTCCTCCCCTACCCCCTCCCTGTGTTCTAGAGTCTTTTGCCCAGGTCCCCCTCCCCTCCCTGGGCCCTGGCTCCTTTTCAGCCTCCACCGTGGTCTCAGTTAGTTTCACCTCTTCACACATCTCAGCATCTTGCAAACTCGCTTGAAGGGACATCTTAGACTTCCCAGGTGGACATTAGCTTTCGTACAGGGCTTCCCCAGATGCTGGAGGCCCCACCCAGACCCCCTCTGAGAGCAACCCTGCCCTTCTCAGCCTGGTCCCAGCTGGAGCCTGGACTCCCTGCCCTCGTGTCCTACATCTCTAGTCCCAACCCCAGGCCCTCCCTTCATTGGCCTCCCTCACTTCCCCCAGAGTCAAGTCCAGGAACCCTCTTCTGACATCCCCATGCTCAAGGCCCTTCCTTTTTTAAAAATTCTAACATTAAAAGTTTATTTTACTTTTTACAATTTTTAAAGGCTTTCCATTTACAGTTATTACAAAATATTGCCTATATTCCCTGTGTTATACAATACAACCTTGAGCCTGTCTTACTCCCAATAGTTTGTACTTCCCACTCCTTCTCCCCTAAATTGTTGCCCTCCCACCAGTAACTACTAGTTTCTTCAATGTATCTGTGAGTCTGCTTCTTCTTTGTTATATACACTTGTTGGTCATATTTTGCTAGATTCCACGTATAAGCGATATCATACAGTATTTGCAACTATTTTCTCCCATTCAGTAGGTTGTCTTTCTTTAGTCGGTGGTTTCCTTTACTTTGCAAAAGCTCTTAAGTTTAATTAGGTCCCATTTGTTTTTTGTGGGTTTTTTTGCTTTAGTTGCCTTTGCCTTTGAAGACAGATCAAAAAAATTCTTGCTTCGAATTCTGTCAAAGAGTGTTCTGCCTATGCTTTCCTCTAGGAGTTTGATAGTGTCCGATCTTACACCCCAATCCGTGGCTGGTGGCCCCATCCTCACACAGCCTGTTGCTTCTGTATTCACTTCATCTTCTCACTTCTGAGGTCACATCTGCCTGTGTCTCTCTCTTACAAGGACACCTGTGATTTCATTTAGGGCTCACCTGGATAATCCACCATAATCTTCCCATCAATATCTCTAATGGAATCACATCAGCAAAGTCCCGTCTTTATAAGGTAACATTCACAGGTTCCAGGGATTACAACGGTGATGTCTTGGTGGGTAATCATTTCAGCCTACCATACTGCCATCTCCTGTTCATCAGATCTTGGGGGTTCGCCCCCCACAGTGGCCTCCTGTGTGGGAAGAGCATATTTCAATGTCCTTAATAATGTCCTACTTCAAAGAGCTTCACAGGTGGGTCCCACGCCCGCTCCGCCCAGTTTCTCCCGTTTCTAGTGAAGCTGCGGCAGCCTGTATTTGGCGCCATCTGGTGGACACAGGGTGCCACAGCAGGTGTGCGTCCAATAGAAATACAGTACAAGCCAGGTACGTAATTTTTCATTTTTTAATAGCCATATTGAAAAAGAGGTGAAAATAATTTCAATAGTATAGCTTACCTAACCCAATGTATCTAAAACACACTAATTTTGACATGTAATCCACAACAAAAATAGCGAGTACTTTCAAATCTTTGTTTCATACTAAGCCTTCGAAGTCTGGCAGGTATTTGACACTTAACAGCACCTCTCAGTTCACACCAGCCACATTTCAAGCGCTCAGAAGTCACACGTAGCGGCTGGCTGCCATATTGGACAGCACAGAGCTAGAGGAAGACTGAGGGGCAGAGAGAGGGGTGAGTGGAGGGAAGGTGGGGGGAGGGGACTCTGAGAAGGGATACAGCCTGGGGGAGGGGTTGGCCTGGCCATAAAGGCCAAGAGGCAGTGACATTAACATGTCCACGTGTGCGCACACACGAGATGGGCCTTTGCACGCCTCCCATGCACGCATTCAAGATGCAACAGAACCACAGATGTGATCTCCCCCCAGAATCACCCTCTTCTGTGTCCCAGTCCCCCAGGCCCGAGGCTAACACCCCTCCCCCCACCAGCCCTGCCCATCGGTCCCCTGAGCCTCCCTCCCCCAGGCTCTCCTCCCCTCCCCACAGCCCTGCCTGGTCCAGCCCCATCCTAGCCCACCAGGGTCCTCTACTGACCAACACTGTAGCTTTTCGAAATATAATTCACACATCATAAAATTCACCCTTTTAGACTTCCCTGGCGGTCCAGTGGTTAAGATTCCGCTCTTCTAATGCAGGGGTTGCAGGTTGGATCCCTGGTCGGAGAAATAAGATCCCACGTGCGTGGCATGGTCAAAAAAAAAAAAAAAATTATAAAAAAATAAATAAGATAAAATTCACCCTTTTAAAGTGTAGAATTCAGTGGTTATAGTATATTCATGTGGGATAACCATCACTGTAGCTAACTCCAGAACATTTTCACCACCTCAAAATAAAACCTTGTACCCATTAAGCAACATTCCTCATTCTCCCCTCCTCTCCACCCCTGGCAACAACTAAGCTGCTTTCTCTGTGGATTTGCCTCTTTTGGACATTTCGTATAAATGAAATCATACCATATGTGGCCTTTTATCTGGCTTCCTTAGTGTAGCATAATGTTTTCAAGGTTCATCCATAATGTGGTGTGTATCAGTCCTTCATTCCTTTTTATGGCTGAATAATGTACAATTGTATGGATACATGACATGTTGCTTATCCATTCATCCTTGCCTTTGCCTTAGGAGACAAATCCAAAACAAATATTATTGCTGTGATTTATATCAAAAAGTGTTCTGCCTATGTTTTCTTCTAGGTGTTTTTGACTTCAGATCTTACACTTAGGTCTTTAATCCATTTTGAGTTTACTTTTGTGTATAGTGTTAGAAAATGTCCTAATTTTATTCTTTTACGTGTGTTGTCCAGTTTTCCCATTTACTGAAGAGACTGTCTTTTCCCCTTTGTATATTCTTGTATATTCTTCCCCTTTGTATATTAATTTTTTAAATTAATTATTTATTTATTTTGGCTGCACCAGGTCTTAGTGGCAGCACGTGAGATCTTCCTTGCAGCATGTGGGATCTTTTTTTTTTTTAGTTGCGGCACGCAGACTTCTTAGTTGTGGCATGCATGCGGGATCTAGTTCGCCGACCAGGGATCGAACCAGGGCCCCTTGCATTGGGAGCACAGAGTCTTACCCACTGGACCACCAGGGAAGTCCCCGTCATACATTGATTAACTATATATGCGTGGGTTTATTTCTGGGCTCTCGATTCTGTCATATTGATCTATGTGTCTGTTTTTGTGCCAATACCATACTGTGTTTTTTTTCTTCAGCATCCAAAATCTTTTTAATAACAAGGCAGGATCTGGGATTAGTTTTTGTAGCCACGGCTGACCCATCAACTCTGACCCGCTCAAACTTCTGGCCCTTGGAGCATACATAGTGTTTGGTGTGGCTATGTGGGGTTCCTGGGGCCTTGCAGAATTGCCTGTACGCCTCTCAGCCCTTTCGAGGACCAGGGAGGAGAACAAGTGTCGCAACCCTTGTGAGAGTCCAGGGCAAGCTGGTCGAAGGTGAGGATCTTGCCCCCGGCCTTGAGGGTGCTACTCACTTGCAGAGCACACACCTTCAGTTCGGACGCATCATCGGTTATAGACCCTACAACCACAGCTGTTTTGCCTTCTTGGCCAGGAAACTTCATCTTCCAGATCATCTGGGAAAGAGATAGAGGTGGCTGATTGCTGCGACTCATGAACATCCTCTTCAGCACAAGTTGATTGAAGGTGGAGTGGGTTCGTCTGGCCAGAAACGTGTACAGCTTGACCAACAGCCTTAGGTGGATGTCCTGGCTCTTGGGCTCCTTGTGCCAAAACTTTCAGTCCTTGTTGTGGCGGATCTCAGCTCCCATAACGGAGCCTCCTCCTTAGCCAGGTCTGGAAAGAGAGAACCGTACCATGATGTTTTTTTGGTTTTTTTGGTTTTTTAAAATTCATTTATTTATTTTTGGTTGTGTTTGGTCTTTGTTGCTGCGCGCGGGCCTTCTCTAGTTGTGGTGAGCGGGGGCTACTCTTTGTTGCGGTGCACGGGCTTCTCACTGCGGTGGCTTCTCTTGTTGCGGAGCATGGGCTCTAAGCATATGGGCTTCAGTAGTTGCAGCTCGCGGGCTCAGTAGTTGTGGGTCATGGGCTCTAGAGCGCAGCCTCAGTAGTTGTGGTGCACAGGCTTAGTTGCTCCATGGCATGTGGGATCTTCCTGGACCAGGGCTTGAAACCGTGTCCCCTGCATTGGCAGGCAGATTCTTAACCACTGTGCCACCTTGGAAGTCCCTACCATGCTGTTTTGATTCCTGAAGCTTTGTAGTGTAGTCTGAAGTCAGGAAGCATGATACCTCCAGCTCCATTTTTCATTCTCAAGACAGTTTTGGCTATATGGGGATTTTTGTGTCTCCATACAAATTTTAAAATTATTTGTTCTAGTTCTGTGAAAAATGCCATTGGTGTTTTGATAGGGATTGCACTGAATCTGTAGATTGCCTTGGGTAGTAAGGCCATTTTAACAATATTAATTCTTCCAATCCATGAACACAGTATATCTTTCCATCTGTTTGTGTAATCTTCAGTTTCTTTCATCAATATCTTATAGTTTTCAGAGTACAAGTATTTTACCTTTAGTTAGATTTATTCCTAGGTATTTTATTCCTTTTGATGCAATGGTAAATGAAATTGTTTCCTTAATTTCTCTTTCTGATAATTCATTGTTAGTGTATAGAAGTGCAACAGATTTCTGTATATTAATTTTGTATCCTGCAACCTTACCGAATTCATTGATGAGCTCTAGCAGTTTTTTTGGTGGCATACATCTTTCTATGTATAATATCATATCATCAGCAAACAGTGACAGTTTTAATTCTTCCTTTCCAATCTGGATTCCTTTTATTTCTTTTTCTTCTCTGATTGCTGGGGCTAGGACTTCCAAAACTATATTGAATAAAGCTGGCAAGAGTGGGCATCCTTGTCTTGTTTCTGATCTTAGAGGGAATGCTTTCAGCTTTTCACCATTGAGTATGATGTTAGCTGTGGGTGTTGTCATCTACAGCCTTTATTACGTTGAGGAATTTTATCAAAAGCTTTTTCTGCACCTATTGAGATGATCCTATGGTTTTTATTCTTATTGATTGATTTGCAGATATTGAAAAATCCTTGCATCCTTGGGATAAATCCCACTTGATCATTGTGTATGATCCTTTTAGTGTATTGCTGGATTCTGTTTGCTACTATTTTGTTGAGGATTTTTGCATCTGTGTTCATCAGTGATATTGGCCTGTAATTTTCTTTTTTTGTGATGTCTCTTTCTGGTTTTGGTATCAGTGTGATGCTGGCCTCATGGAATGAGTTCAGAAGCATTCCTTCCTCTGCAATTTTTTGGAATAGTTTCAGAAGGATAGGCATTAATTCTTCTCTAAATGTTTGGTAGAATTCACCTGTGAAGCCATCTGGTCCTAGACTTTTGTTTGTTGGGAGTTTTTAAATTACTGATTCAGGGAATTCCTGGCAGTCCAGTGGTTAGGACTCCACACTTCACTGCTGAGGGCCCAGGTTCTATCCCTGTTCAGGGAACTAAGATCCTGCAAGCTGCACGGCGTGGCCAAAAATAATAATTAATAAATAAATAAATAAATGATTTCATTTCAGTACAGCAAGTCCCCTACATATGAACGAGTTCCATTCCAAGAGTGCATTCGTAAGTCCAATTTGTTCGTAAGTCCAGCAAAGTTAGCCCCGGTACCCAACTAACACAATCGGCTATATAGTACTGTGCAGTGATAGGTTTATAATACTTTTCACACAAATAATACATAAAAAACAAACACGAAAAATAAAGAAAACGTTTAATCTTACAGTACAGTACCTTGAAAAGTACAGTAGTACAGTACAACAGCTGGCATACAGGGGCTGGCATGGAGTTAACAGGCAAGAAGAGTTACTGACTGGAGGAGGGAGAGGAGGTGGGAGATGGTAGAGCTGAAGGATCATCAGCAATAGGAGATGGAGGGCAAGCTGCAATTTCACTCACACCTGACGTTGATGGCACAGGTTCTGGTTCCTTGCTGGATTCAGTTCTATCTACCTTCTTGAAAAAAACGATCCAGTGATGTCTGGGTAGTACTGTACCAGCTACGTCACCGCTGCTTTTACGCTTACTTCCAGACATCCTGGGCTTGAAATAAAGATACTGTGCTACTGTACTCCATACGGTACTGTACAGTAAAGTACACAAAAGCACAACCACTTGTAGAGGATTCATGCACGTGACAGTGTACACCAGACACATGAACTAACTTACGTGACTGGACATGCGAACTCACGTTCACATCTTTGAAAGTTCACAACTTGAAGGTTCGTATGGAGGGGACTTACTGTACTGGTAATTGGTCTTTTCACTTTTGATCATATATTTTGATACACAAAAGTATTCAGTTTTGATGAATTCCAATTTATCTATTTTTTTCTTTGGCTACTTGTATCTAACCACCACTTGAAAATCCTCTAACCCACCCTCCACCCAGCAGCTAGAGGGAGCTTTCAAAACTATGTCCCCTCCTGCTCAAAACAGTGCCATATTTGTGATTTAGAACAGTACTTCTTGCATCAAATATGCAAAGGAAGCACCTGAGAATCTTACAAAATGTAGATTCTGATTCGGTAGATCTAGTGTGGAACCTGACAATCAACACATCTACCAAGCTTCCCGGTGATTCTGTGGCAGTTTGTGTTTTCTGAAAATGACCACAGTAATATTTCCTGTTGTTACTGAACTGAACTTGATTTTGCTTGCCCATTGCGCAGCAAAGTCAATCTTCTGGCACCAAGTTGTGGTAAAGGAAAGTATAGCATTTATTTGCAGGCACCAAGCAAGGACAATGGGCAGCTTGTGCTCAAAAGACCCAAATTCCCTGATGGTTTTCAGGAAGGGTGTTTTTGGTTTTGTTTTTTGGCCATGCTGCATGGCTTGTGGGATCTTATTTCCCTGACCAGGGATCAAACCCGAGCCCTCAACAGTGAAAGTGCGGAGTTCCAACCACCGGACTGCTAAGGAATGCCCTCAAATGCTACTCTTAAACCAGGTTTGTCAGGGGAAAGCAGAAACACAGTCCTCCACTACCACAGATTATGCAGTCAATTTCCCACATTTGGGGAAATCACAGGGGTCAGCACATCCAGAGTGCAATGGATAAGCCTCACCCTGGGAAAACCACCTTCATGATCATGGTATCTCCCCTGCCAGGTAAGTATTAGGAAGGGTTTTTAAAGGCAACTTTTGAGGTTAGGGCTTCAGGATACATGACTTTCTTCTGTTTGGTTGGTGGTGAAGTAACAGGGTGATGTTTCAGGAATCTTAATCATCAACCTTCTGGTTCCAACCAGTCTGGGGTCTACATGCTTGTGGTCAGCATTTAGTCACCATCCTCCACCTGAGTCGGGGTCTTAATTTCTGCAGAACAACTCAAGGGTATGCATCAGACCGCTACATATATCGCCTGAGGAGGAACTAGCACTCTGCTTTATTGCTGAACCATTGTTTAAGCCATCATTACTTTTCTTGATGGACCGTTTTTCCTTTGTTTCTGCATTCTCTCACTTCCCTAATTCCTAGTAACTATTTGAATCTGCTCTTTGGAACTCAGGGAAGGTCTAGGAGACTAAAGCCTCTTTCTGCAAACAAGAAACAGGAGACACAGAGGGGCTTTTGTACCTGGGAGGGCCCCACAGGGTCCTGCTTGGTTTCCCTGGCCCACATGCTTCCAGAACCTTGCACTCCCCATAAAGAGGTGGGAACCATTTCCCCTTCCCCTGAACCTTTGCGATTGCCATAACAGGTGGAATATGGTGAGGGTGACTGCCTGGCATCTGAAGCTAAGTTTTACAAGGCAATATGGCTTCCGCCTGGCTCTCTCTTCATGATATTTGCCTTTGGAACCCACCCACCATGCTGTGTGAAAGCCAATCTCACCCATGTGGAGAGATGACCTGCAGAGGAACAGAGGCCCCAGCTAATAGCCAGCATCAACTACCAGACGTGTGAGTGAATGTGCCTTCAGAGGATTCCACCTGAAGAGCAGTAGCTCACCGTGGAGCAGAGATGAGTTATCCCCGCAGACTGCAGATTCATGTGCAAAATACATGCTGTCATTGCTTAAAATAACTGAGTTTTGGGGTTGTTTGTTATGCAGCAGTAGATAGCTGCAGCAATGCTCATTCTGCTGGTCCATGGACTGCACTTTGAGTAGCAAGAAGCTAGATCACTAGACCTTCTAGGACTTCTGCATGTGCAATTTTCCGACTTGTTATTCTTTTCCCATTCTCTTTCTTTGCTTGGCTCATATTTACTTATTCCTTAGGTTCTTTTCTAAGAACACTTTCCTGATGTTTCAGGCTGGGCCTCTTGCCTTATCTGAGTCCTCTCCCATCCTGCTCCATGCTCCCCGGTGAGGAAAAATGCACGCTTACATTTTTGCAATTCTTCTTCAAAACACTTTCTATTTGAGAGTGAGGATATTCCCAGAGAACCGAGATGTTGGCAGATGGGGGAGTCCGTGCTCCCCCATCCCTGCCCTGATCATCTTAGCTATCTCTGTGTGTTAAGGGGTCCCCCCACCCTGCTGGGCTGGGAGCTCCAGAGGGCAAACTTGGTACTGACTTGATCATTGCTGGATGTAGCTCAGGAAGTTGGCACTGAGAAGGACAGTACTGGGGAGGGGGAGCTGACCACATTCACCCAAACTTCCCTGAGTGTTTGACTGAGGTGACTCCCCCATAGATGTCACCTCTATGGCCCAGGACATGGCCCAGAGCAACTCCCACCCAGACATCAGGGGCCACCCACCATGCTGTTCTTGAATAGTAAGCATTCCCTCCCAAGTCGCCCCCTCCAGTCTCCCGTCTGTGCCTCCCTCCCTCCCAGTCTCTTTCCCCCCAAGAGGCAGAGTACCTTGGCATTTGTGAAACATGACTCAGACCCTGTGGCCATGGAGCCCCACCTCCCCAGCCCTGGTGACCCCCACGGACTCGATGTAGCTGCCAAGAGACCCGGACTGCCCCCCAGCCTCTTTCTAGAGTGCCCAGTGTCAGAGAGGGGGCTCTGCTCATTTGCATGCTCTTGGGGTATCTTTCCCCTTCCCTGGGTACTGGGGTCTGACTTCCAGCATTCTCCCCAGCACCACCCCCTACAGGGGAACTCCCAGCAGCTGCAGACCTGGCTAAGGTAGGCAAAGGAGGACCAGTTTGGGGATGGAGCCCAAACCCCCAAACCCCTCGAGTCTTGGGTGACTCCAGTGCACAAAAAGAAGAAGGGTATTTTTAAATTTTATTTTATTTATTTTTGTCTACATTGGGTCTTCGTTGCAGTGCACGGGCTTCTCACTGCAGTGGCTTCTCTTGTTGCGGAGCACCGGCTCTAGGCGCGCGGGCTTCAGTAGTTGTGGCTCGCGGGCTCTAGAGTAGAAGCAGGTTTTTTTGAAGACGGAAATCCCCATGGACAGGAATTCAGCACCTGCCAGCATCTCACTTCTCTGGGAATATCCTCACTCCCAAGCAGAAAATTGTTTTGAAGAATCGCAGAAATGCAAGCGTGTATTTTTCCTCACTGGGAGTAATGGTTTTATGAAGAATGTCCAACTGTCTTCCCAGAAGAGCTGTCTCTCCTCAGGCTGGAGCCCTCCACCTGCTGTCTTGGGCATCTTTTCTACAAATGTGGACCTGGGCAGGAGTTATATTTGCAGCCCTGCTTCTCGTCGGCTGCCATCTGCAGATATCTGCCTGTCTCCTGAAGGTGGCGCTGTAACACAGTTGCAACGCATCTGGGAATATTGCTGAAACCTCGCCGCTCATCTGTTCACACCCACATTCCTTTTTCAAACGTCTGAAATAGTGCAGTGCAAGAGAAATACAGTGGGAGCTACTTATGTAATTTTAAGCTTTCTAGCAGTCATATTTTAAAATGTAAAAAGAAATAGATGAATAAGCACAGAAAAAGATGCTCAACATCATTAATTATTAGGGAAATGCAAATCAAAACCACAATGAGGTACCACCTTACAGACATTAGGATGGCTATCATGAAAAAAGGAAAAAGAAAAAAGAAAATAACGTGTTGGCAAGGAGGTGGAAAGTTGGAACTCTTGTGCACTGTTGGTGGGAATGACAAATGGCACAGCCAACAGTATGGCACTTCCTCAAATAATTACACAGAGACTTACCATACAATCCAGGAATTCCACTTCTGGGTACATACCCAAAAGAATTGAAAGCAGAGACTTGGACAGATATTTGTACACCCTTGTTCAGAGAAATGTATTTCACCACAGCCAAAAAAGGTAGAAACAACCCAAGTGCCCATCGACAAATAAAATGTGGTTGTGCATACCACATGTATGGAATATTATTCAGGCTCAAAAAGGAAGGAAATTCTGATACACACTGCAACATGGGTGAACCCTGAGGACATTATGCTAAGTGACATAAGCCAGTTATGAAAAGACAAATACTGTGTGATCCCACTTACATGAGGTCCCTAGAGTAGGCAAATTCATAGAGACACAAAGTAGAAGGGTGGTTGCCAGGGGCTGGGGGAGGGGGAATGGGGACTTGTCGTTTAAGGGGTACAGTTTCCGTTTTGCAAGATGAAAACACATTCACACAACAACGTGAATATATTTCACACTACTGAATTGTACACTTAAAAATGGTTAAAATGGTAACTTTTATGTTATATGTATTTTACCACAGTAAAAGAGTTTACAAATAAACAGGTGAAATTAGCTTTAGTCATATTTTTATTTATCCCAACATACCCAGAATATTATCATTTCAAAATGTAATTAATTTTTATGATTATTGACATGTTGTCTATTCTTTTTATCACACCCAGCTTGGAGATTCAGCGTGTATTTTACACGTACAGCACACCTCAGTGAGACCTAGCCACTTTTCAAGCACTCAATAGCCATCTGCACGCATCTCCATCATATTTGCAAAGACCCAGGCCTCCCCTGCAACACACCTACAGCACATCTGCAAATACACCTAGAGTTTCTCTGCAAACCTCCCACATCACCTGCAAACACGCCCGCAGCTCAGGGACCCACCCCTCAATCTAATCTCCGACATTTTCAGAGAAAGCACTTGCTCAAGGAGCACGTGCCAATGCCAAATTGACGTTTGCAGGTTGATTTGACTGGCAAATCTCCCCATCTTCTTGGCATAAATTTGCATACCATTCATGTGTCCGAAAGCACAGCAGCAGGGCCTCAGATAGTCATTTCAAAGTCAGGGAGGCGGTGACCTGGGGCTGGACCACAGGCCCCCTCCTGCTTCCCTTCCAGCTCTCTGTCCTCCTCCTCCTCCAGGAAGGTGATCAGTTCCTCCTGAAGTGCCCCCATCTCCAACCCCAGGCTGCATAGCTGGCCCAGCAGCTGGACATCCACTAGGCGGAGGTTCACCTGCGGGTGGGAAGGGGGAGTCATGGGCATCCCACCCCAGAGGGCAAGGGGTTAGTGTGCCTCTGCCGTGAAACCTGGGTGGGAGCAGGTCTCAGCTCAAGTCCCAGAAAAGATTCTTTGCCTGACCAAGCTTTACTCAGGATCCTGAACCGTTTCCTAGGCCCATCAGCACTTCTTTGTAAAATCCAGTTTTAGCAAGAATCCCCCATCCTCCTTATTTGATCTGGGCTCCTCACCCTCCACCCTCCCCCAGGTGATGGCGGCTCACCCTGACCTGCCTTCAGCAAGAATCCTGCTAGATAGGTTGAGCCAGAATCCCCCCTATACCCCTGATGTTTCCTCTTAGGAATTTTCTACCCGCCGACCCCTCTCCTGCTCCTTGGCTGTAAATTCCCCATTGCCCATGTTGTATTCAGAGCTGAGCCCAATCTCTCTCCTCTACTGCAAAATCCCCATCACAGCAGTCTTCATAACTAGAACCTTGCCATCTTTAACAGGTGTCATAAGTTACTTTCTCTTTAACAGTCCTGGCCCACAGCACCGCAGGTGGGCTCCTCACTGTGTCCCTGGACTCTGCCATCCTGCTTCTGTCTCTGATCTCTGCCCTGTCTCCCTTTGTCTTGGTCTCTCCATTTCATTGTCCCTCGCTGTCTCCATCTCTCTCGTCCTTTCTCTGTGTCTTGAGTCTTATTCTCTTTGTCTCTCTTATTAGGTCTCCCTCTCTTGTGATCTGTCTCCATCTCTCTGTCTCTACTTGGCTGTCTCTGTCTGTCTCTGTCCTTCCATATCCCTGTCTTTCTGTCTGTCCCTATTTCTCTGCCCCTGCCTTGGACTGTCTCCACCTCTCTGTCTTTCAGATTTAATGAGTCTGTCCTTGTTGAGGCTCTCAATCTCTGCTTTCCATCTCTCGTCTCTTTCTGGGTCTCTCTGTCTCCGCCTCTCTCTAGTCCTGTCTCTCATTCTTTGCGTCTTTCTGTGTCTCTGTCTGTGTCCATCGTTCTCTGGGTGTGTCTGCCTCTGCCTCTATTTCTCTATTCCTGTCTCTGACTTTCAATCTCTGGCCCTTTTTATTTACATTCATTCCTATTCATTTATCCACTCCCCCCACCACCCCATCTCTTACCCCTCCAAACCCCTCACTCACCAGCTCCTTCCAGATCCACAGCAGACTCTCCCTGGCACCTCCAGTGTCAGCCCCTGGGAACATGAGGGTCTGACCCACCCTCTTCACTGGGGGCACCACCCTCAGGGCCCGCGGGGGTGGGCCCAGCCCTGGGGGCACCAGTCCAGCCTGCCTCAGCTGCTTCCACAGCTCCATAGTCTCTGAGCAGTGGCGGCCAGGAGCAGGAAGTAGCAAGGTCCAGAGTGACCCAGTCCCCTGGGGAGCCGGGGGCTGGGGGGGGGGAGGGAGTAAAGGGCAGTGGGGGTAGGAGAGGGCCAGCCCCACCCCCTCGGGCAACCCAAAGTCCATTCTCCACTGAGAATCTGCAGCTTCGTGTGTTTTTGTTTTTGTTTTGTTTTAATCAAAGTCTAACCTCAACTCTGCTCACAAGGATCCAACCTCAGCCCCTCTGGCGGAGGTCAAACTCCACTTCTCCCTGCCTCTTCTCAGGCCTGACCCCTCACCAGTGTGTGGATGCCCGGCCTCACCTCGTCCCGCCCCCTCCTGGGTCCCACCCACTCCTCCTCCCCAGCCTCCCCTGCAGCCCTCTTCTCCACTTGATCTCTGGCTTCCCCTGGCTTGGTCCTTGCCTGTCTTCTCCACTCGGGCCCTCCCAGGGCTTCCCAGACAATGTGCCTGAGGAGCCAGGAGTGGCTTCCGAGAAAACGATCCCTTGGCCAGGGTGCCTCGGTGTCCAGGCTGTTGGCCCACAGCTGAGCAGCCAGTTCTGCCGACCCTAGACTTGCCCAGAGACATTATCACTAGCAGCTTGGGCCCCGTCATGCAGAAGGTGGGGAGGCACTGCAGGCCTCCCTCAGCTAGAACCCCTCTTGCAGGGGTGTTAAAATTTCACCTATACGTCAATGGCTCCCAAGTCTCTGACTCCAGTCCTGACCTCTAGACCACTACTCAGCATCTCCAGCTGGATGTCTCAGGCATCTCAAGGTGAATGTGGTCACAACAGAACTCTCAGCTGGGATCTACTCCACTGTATTAGTTTCCTATTGCTGTTGTAACAAGTGATCACAAACTTAGTGGCTTAAAACAACACAGACTTATTATCTTACGGTTCTAGAGGTCAGAAGTCTAAAGTGGGTCCACAGGTCTGGGTTCCTTCTGGAGGCTGTAGGGGAGAATCCATTTCCTAGCCTTTCCCAGTTTCCAGAAGCCACCTGCATTCATTGGTTCATACGCCCTTCCCTGCATCATTCCAACCTCTTTCACCTGTCATCACGTCCTCTACTTACTGACTTTCCTGCCTCCATCTAAATAGGACTCTGGGACTTCCCTGGAAGTTCAGTGGCTAAGACGCTGCACTCCCAGCGCAGGGGGCCCAGGGTTCGATCCCAGGTCGGGGAACTAAAATCCCACATGAGGCAACTAAGAGTTTGCATGCCACAACTAAAGTTCCTGAATGCTGCAACTAAGACCTGGCACAGACAAATAAATAAATAAATATTTTAAAATAAATAAATAAATATATAAATAAATAAGACTCTTGTGAGACTTCCCTGGCAGTCCACTGGTTAAGACTCCGCACTTCCACCTCAGGGGGCACAGGTTCGATCCCTGGTCGGGGAACTAAGATTCCCACATGCTGCGCAGCATGGCCAAAAAATAAAAATAAAAAATAAAAAGTAAAATAGAACTCTTGGGACTTCCCTGGTGGCGCAGTGGTTAAGAATCCGCCTGCCAATGCAGGGGACATTGGTTCGAGCCTTGGTCTGGGAAGATCCCACATGCCGCGGAGCAACAAAGCCCGTGAGCCACAACTACTGAAGCCCGCGCGCCTAGAGCCCGTGCTTCGCAACAAAGAGAAACAACCGCAATGAGAAGCTCGTCGTGCACCGCAACGAAGAGTAGCCCCTGCTCGCTGCAACTAGAGAAAGCCCGCGTGCAGCAACGAAGACCCAACGCAGCCAAAAATAAATAAATAAATAAAAATACATTTATAAAGAAAAAAAATAGAACTCTTGTGATTACATTGGGCCCGTCGGGATTATCCAGGATAATCTCCCCAACTCAAGATTCTTAATCACATCTTCCCTTTACCATACAACGTAACATGTTCACGGGTTCCAGGAATCAGGATGTGGACATTTGGGGGGCGGGGGAACTATTCAGCCTACTACACCTACCCTTCCATACCTGCTACTTTCCCAGTTTCCCCCTCTCCAAAAATGGCATCGCTATCCTTTTAGTTTCTCGAGCTATTGGCTCTGTCTTCAAAACAGACTCATAATCTGAGCACTTAGCACTTCCATTGCCCGGTCCCTGCTGCTGCCCCCATTCATCTCTTGTCTGGACGATTGCAGTAGCCTCTTTGCTGGCTCCGTGCTTCCCCCCTTGCTCTCTAAGGTCTGTTCTCCACCCGGCAGAAATGATCTTTAGAAAATGTAAATCAGATCGTGGCATGTCCCGGCGAATGGAATAAAGCACAGTTTCTTGCTCACCTCTCTGACCCAGTCTCCCACCTCTCTCCCTGCAAGCTGGTCCCACCTCTGGGCCTTTGCACTGGCTGTACCTCTCTGCCTGAAACACTTTTCCCCCAGATCTTTGAATGGCTGTTTCCTTGTTATCCTTCACCTCCACTTAAATGTCACCACTTCACAGAGGTCTTTGCTGATGGCCCTGTGCCCCCGTCACTCCCTATTATATTGCCTGTTTTTATTTGCCTCTTATCAAACACTGTCTGAAATTATCTTGCTTATTCATGTGTTTCTTATCCATCCTCTCCCTGCCTGGAATGTCGACTCCCTGAGAAAGAGTCTTGGTCCCATGGCAACCTCACTACCCGGAACAGTGCCTGCCACGTGGTAGGGACTCAGTAAATATTTGTAGAAGGAATGAATGAGTAATTCTACCCGCAAGACTTCATATTGAATTTTCACACTAAGATGTAGCCTGGAACTCCAAACTGAAATTGCCAACACATCACAATACTAGTCTTGAGATCTCACCTCTGTCGTTTACCCTGAGGTCTAACCTCACCATCTACTCGACGCTTCCCTTCCCTGACCCTGCTTTAAAGAAGAGGCGGACAGGTTCTCTACGCATCATTCCCTGTTCTAAGGAGGTAGCAAGTTAGAGGCAGAAGAAAAGGGAACCTCAGGCGGACTATGAGTGCAGTCGGAGGGAAGGACGGTATTCCAACAGGAAGAACTGCCCACGCTCTCCTAGGGAAAGGCTGCCGAGTCCCATTTTTTTTTTATAAATTTATTTATTTATTTGGTTTTTAGCTGTGTTGGGTCTTCGTTTCTGTGCGAGGGCTCTCTCCAGTTGCGGCAAGCGGGGGCCACTCCTCATCGCGGTGCGCGGGCCTCTCACTGTCGCCGCCTCTCTTGTTGCGGAGCACAGGCTCCAGAGGCGCAGGCTCAGCAGCTGTGGCCCACGGGCCCAGTCGCTCCGCGGCATGTGGGATCCTCCCAGACCAGGGCTCAAACCCGTGTCCCCTGCATTGGCAGGCGGACTCTCAACCACTGCGCCACCAGGGAAGCCCCCGAGTCCCATTTTAAGGCCCATGGCAGAAGAAGCTCCAAGCGATCCCTAAACCCGGTTAGAGTAATAAGTGTGTGCTCCTTTAAGAGGAGGGCTGGAAAATGGAGGGGGCGGGGCCATAAGAAAAGACGCCCAACCCTGAACCGGGTGGGTTAGATAAGAAAAGACCAGCCCCTTCCGGTTACGTAATCCTAGCGAGATGGCGGCCCCCAGGGCGGTAAGTGAACGAAGCTTCTGGAGCCCCCCCAATTAGTGTCCGCTCCGCTTTCAGGGCCTCTTTCGGCGCCCAGGGAACAAGTAGCGAGGGGGAGCAGGGGGCCTCTCCCGCTAGGCCTCGAGCTGGGCGCGGAGACGTGTGGCCGTCGGGGGCCGGGAAGGATCGGTGAGGCTCACAGGCCGCGGAGGAGAGAAACCAGTGGCAACCAATGGGGAAGCAGCGCGTGCGGTCCGAGAAAGCGCGCCCAGCCAATCAGAGGGAGGGATCCGACTGCGAGCGCCTGGAGCGGAGGGGCTGTCGGGAGTGGGACCTGCAAGGGATGAGGGTTTGGGATGGGTTGGCAAAGAAACTGGGATTTGAGGTGCAAGGGTAGAGAACCGAAGGTGAGGGAAACTCATGGGAGAGTTAGAAATTTTGATGGAAAATCAAAGGGATGATGGGGGGTGGGGGCAGGATCCAAGAGGTGAATTTGGGAATTCCAAGGGAAGGACCTAGGGGAAATTAAGGGGAGGATTTGCCATATTGTGGAGAGAATTTAGAAGGAATTGGGCAAAATCAAGGAATGGACCTAGGAAAACTTAAAGTAAGAGGTTGGGAACTTAAGAGGAATTTTAAGGGAAAATAAGGATTTGGGCAAAATTATCGGGAGAATTTGGTTAAAGCAAAGAGAGAAACTGAGGCAGACTAAGAGAAAACTTTGGAGGGGAAATTGAAGGAAGAGTTTGGGAGCTTTAAGAGATAAGTTAAGGGTGGTTTGGAGAGAAATTAAGGTTATATTTGGGGGAAAGGAATGCGTTATTCAGGAAGTCTCTGGTGGGATTTGGATAAAATTAAGGGGAGAATTTGTGGGACATTAAGAGTTCAGATAATAGAGGTTTTGAGAGAAAGTGAGGGCTTAGGGGGAAATTAGGGGGAGAATTTAGGAAAACCAAGACCGTTTGGCCAAATCAAAGAGAATTTAAGGTTGATTAAGGGGAAGAACTTGGGGGAAACATGGGGAAATTTTACGGATCCGAAAGAATTGGAAGTTCTGAGAGGAGAGTTAAGTGAGCAGGGAAGCACTGAGGAGGGGAGATGTGGGAGCAGAAGCAGGGGGCTGTGTGTCTCGCAGGAGGCGCCAGGCTCAGCCTCTCCTCCCCTCTCCTTCTCCCCAGTCCCTTCGCCTGGTGGCTCCAGTGTGGAACGGGGGTACCAGCGGCATCCGTGGCCTGAGCAGGGCAGTGGACCCGGAGGGCAGTCAGAGGAAGGGGAGGGCGCTGCTCCAGTTCCTGGCTGACCGCTTCTATGATGTGGAGGCTGTGAGGGGGTACCTGCTCCAGAAGCAGGTGTTGAAGGTGCCCCAGAAAAATCGGTGAGAACCCCTGGCCTGCACGACCCTGCTGTTCAGGCCTCCCCAGTCAGTGCCCACCCTGCCCTTGCCACTCCAGGCAGCCCTGGGGCTTCCAGTGCCAGCCTTGCCCACTTGCATCTTCGTCTCCAGCCCACACACTTCCCAAGCCCTCCGGCTCATAGCCGCAACCCAATGCCCACCATCTCTTCTTGGAGGTCTAGCTGGCACTTCAGACCTAACATGGCTAACCCTTGGTTTCCCCCTTAAAAAGTCTTCTCACCCCCAAGCCTTCTCCATCCCAGTCAACGGCACCATTGCTTACCCGGTTGTTCAGACCACATTCTAAGGAATCGCTGATTCCTCTCTTTGCATCCCTTCCCTCATACCACATCCAGTCCATCAGTAAAATACCAGAATATCCCAAATTTGACCGACGGTCACCTCCTCGCTGTTTATAGCCTGGTCTGAGCCCTTTCATTTTATGGTTGGATTACTGCAGTCGTCTCCTAACGGGTCACCTTTTGCCCCCTATTATAGTCTACACAGCAGCCAGAGGAAACAGATAACATTACTACTTTGTACCCTTCCCTGGCAATCCAGTGGTTAAGACTTTGCCTTCCAATACAGGGGGTGCAGGTTCAATCCCTGGTCGTGGATCTAAGATCCCTCATGCCTCGTGGCCAAAAGGCCAAAACATGAAACAGAAGCATTATTATAACCAATACAATAAAGACTTTTAAAATGGTCCACATCAAAAAAAAAAATCTTAAAAAAAAAAAAACAACCCTCAAATGGTTTCCAACTGCAACTAGAATAAAAGCCAAACTCTAAGGCCGAAAACCCGGCCCCTACTGAGCTCTGAGACCCCTACCAGGGACACCCCTCACCCCCGCCAGCATGGTGTCCTTATGGCTATTTGTTCAACCATCGTAATTCAAGCCCTTGAGCCTTTGCACTAGCTGTTCCCTTAGCCTGGCAGATTCTTACCTTGACCTCTGCATTCCTTCCCACACTCAAATCTCTGCTCAAGTGTCACCTCTTCCGAGAAGCATTTCTTAACACCCAAATTAAATTAGCCTCCTCTATCTCTACCCCTGACTCAAGCCACTCCTGGTCTGTCCCTTGGCGTTAATTTCATCACTGAACTGATCCTCTGCAATTTGTATTTACTTCCCGGTTAGCTGTTTCCCCAGTGAAATAACTTCACAAGGGCAGGGACGATTATCTGCCTTTGGATTACCACTGCGCCCAGCACTTCGTAGGCCCTCAGGGAATATTTGCAGTCTTTGTCTGCCCGCCTGCCTGCCAGTCTGTCCTGTGCTGTGGACTCTGACCCTCTCAGCAGCTCTGGGGCCTGGCGAGGGGTGTGGGGTTCCCAAGGCTCACCCTCGGCTACTGTTCTCCCGGCAGGTCCTTCACCTACATCAAGGAGCGATATGGCCCCTACGTCGCAGGTGCCTCTTTCATCCTGAAGCAGGGAGGCGCAGTCAAGTATGATGGCAAAGGTGTCAGAATGGGGTTGGGGGAGGCGGGAGAGCGGCTCTCTAAGCCCCGGGCTCTTCAGTCAGTCAGACAGGCTTCCGTGCGCGCCCTGGTCTCTGCCCCCTCCTGGCTGTGTGGCTGGGGACTTGTTCCTGAGCTTCAGTTTTGTCATCTGTAAAATGGGATGGTAGTTGTGTCTAACCTACAAGGTGCGCTGTAAAGATTCAAAGATATTTTGCAATCTGGACACTTGTCACAGGTCACAGGCTGGCTTAGCACGTGTGCTCAGTCGGCGTTAGTGCGTCTTTTCCTTCCTCCTTTCCCCTCCTTTTTCTTGCCTTCCTCCTCCTCCCTTTGTTTTTCCCCTTTACTTTCCTTCTTTTTTGAAAACAATTCATGTAGGCTTCATCTGTCCCTCATCTTGGTTCCAAGTAAAATTTTCACTTGGTTTGAGTACTTCCTCCAGCACCTTCCTTAGAAATGATGTACCTGTCTGAAAACACCTCAACTTTTGCCCACCTACAAGGATTCTTGTCTTATAGCTCTTTTCTCTGTTATCAGTAACCTCTTCGACCCTCAACTCCTAGGTATGTAAAATTGGCCAGACGTTCCATCTTTGGTGGGGTTGTCAGGGAATCCAGTGAGACCAGACACGTAAAGCCCTTAGTGCAGGGCCTGGTGTGTAGTGAGTGTGCCATGTTCTTTGATTAGGGGGCTGGGAGTGTTCTCAAGAGGTTGGTGGCCTGGGGGACCCTGCTGACACTCCCTCTCTCCCCTTCCAGGTTTCAGGACAAGGAGTGGATGCGGCCAAATGGGCGTGGCCTCTCTGGTGAGCTCTGGAAGCTCCGGGAGGTGCCTGTAGAGGCTGTTGACGCCAGCGGCTGTGCCATCAACTACCAAGGCCTGGACAACCTCTGTGAGTAGGGTGTGGCGGGGAGGGGCGGAGATGGGGGGAGGTGGGCAAGGCTGTGCGCGTTCCCTTTCACGGTGGCTCCAGCAGGGCCCTCGGTGCCGGCTGCCCTCTCCCCCCGCAGTGGCCCTGAGGGAGCTCCAGTCCCTGTCGCTGCGGTGCTGTCCCCACGTGGATGACTGGTGTCTCAGCCGCCTCCACCAGCTAGCCGACTCGCTACGAGAGCTCTCGCTGGCCGGCTGCCCCCGAATCTCTGAACGGGGCCTCGCCTGCCTCCACCACCTCCAGTGAGACCTCAGCCTAGGCTGGGCCCCCAGCCAGGGAGGGGCGCTCTTGGGCACTTCCCACATCCCTGCCTTCACGGTGGACCCAGAGCGTTTGCGGTGGGTCAGCACAGATGAGTGGCGCAGGGAGCCTCTAGGAGGATGGGAGGACTCCTAGCCTGCCTTCCTTTTTTGTTTTAATGAGACCCCAAGAAATTTACACTGTTGCAGAACAGTGGGAGCCAGATCTCACGTAGTTGAACAAAGATTTTTATTAGAAAGCTAGGGGTTAAAGTGGGGCTGGGTACACCCCCCATACACTCGCTCCCACAGACGCCATCCTCATGCGTGTCCTCGCCGCCCCCCCCCCCACCCCGCCCCAATCTTGCCTCCTCAGGAACCTCCGCAGACTGGATATCTCTGACCTTCCTGCCGTGTCCAACCCAGGCCTCACTCAGATCTTGGTGGAGGAGATGCTGCCCGACTGTGAGGTTCTGGGGGCTGACTGGGCCCAGGGCCTCAAGCTGGGGCCAGAGGAGCAGCCCCGGGACACGGCCAGCAGCCCCATCCCTGCCTAGCCTTTGGCCCCATCCGTGTCGAGCTGGGCCTCATCCAGGCCGTGCTGAGAGGTTAACAGCTCATTTTTCTTCTAGCTTTCAGCTGGGTTCACTCAACTCGGGGGGTCGGGCTAGGATCAGAGGCGCTGGCAGGTCAGAGGCAAGGAGAGTGAGGTGGTTTGTCCCCTCCCACAGGGGTGCTCTGGCTGGCTGCACCCTGGGTTGAAGCTCAGCTCCTGTCAGCCTGTCAGGCAGCCCTTTGCACACACTTCTCTCCTTCCCAGTTCCGGGAACCCCTTCTCCTGCCTCTTCAGGCCTGGGGGAGGTAAGGGCTTCTGGCTGCAAGTAGCCCCAGGGAGCTGCACTCTCCCTTGCGGTGCCCCCATAGCGTGCCCACCTCTATGTCAAGAAACTTCTCTTGACTTTTGTCAGAGGACTCTTGTCGGATTATCTCACTTGAGTGTGTTGTTTCCCGCCAGGACCTGACGGATACAGAAGGTGCAACGGCCATTTTATAGGGATGGTTCTTCCCTGTGTGGGACGACTCAAGCTCACTGCAGGCTGCAACATCCCTGGCTCACACCCACTAAATGCTGGGAGCACCCCAAGCCCCACAGTGTTCTCGCTTATTGAGTTACTGACTCAGCTCCGAATTCAGCTTTCTTGTTTGCTCTGTGAAAACTGATCTGGGCCTTTGAAATATTTTTCCTTTGCTAAGTGGCCTGATAAGGTTTGCCAGTAGAGGGCGCTCGAGAGACGTTCCTTGAGAGAGGCAAGGCCTTTGCTTCCTGGCGGTGCTCAGGTGTGCCAGCTCAGCGGCCCTGCAGCGCACCTGCTTCCTGAAGCGTCAGGTGGTCGGCAGCTTCCCCGGCACCCCCCACCCCTGACCTGGCAGTCCTACAGAGAGCCTCCACTGAGGCACCTCCCTGTGACTGCCTCTCCACCACAGCCCTGAAGGTGGATTCCCAGTAAATTCCAAGGCACCTTACCAATGAATCTCCTTATTTCACTTTGCTGTTAAAGTCGTTAATTCTCAATATTAAACTTTCCCTGTTCAAATTACAGTATGGTTTTTCTTCTCTCCAGACTGGATCCAAACTGATAGAGCACCGGCATTTGGAGTGTTCCCAGAGATAAACACACAAAGGTGGGATTTGGGGGTTGATTTGATCCTGCCTTTGGCTTGAGTGCATTGCTGAGCTCCTCGGCAGTGGGAAAGGAGACATTAGAAATCCATGGGCTAAATGTCCATCGACAGATGAATGGATAAAGAAGACGTGCATATATACAGTGGAATATTAGCCATTAAAAAGAATGAAATAATGCCATTTGCAGCAACATGGATGGACCTGGAGATTACCATACTAAGTGAATTAAATCAGACAGAGAAAAACATCATACGATATCACTTATATACAGCATCTAAAAAAAAAAAAATGATACAAATGAACTTACAAAACAGAAATAGACTCACAGACGTAGAAAACCAAGCTTAAGGTTACCAGGGGGAAGGGTGGAGGGGAGGGATGGATTGAGAGTTTGGGATTGACATGTACACACTGCTATATTTAAAATATCAAGATAGGGAATTCCCTGGTGGTCCAGTGGTTAGGACTCCGCGCTTCCACTGCTGAGGGCGCAGGTTCAATCCCTGGTTGAGGAGCTAAGACCCCACAAGCTGCGTAGTGCAGCCAAAAGCATTTTAAAAATAAAAAATAAAATAGATAACCAACAAGGACCTCATGTATAACACAGGGAACTCTGCTCAATATTATGTAACAACCTAAATGGGAAAAGAATTTGAAAAAGAAGAGGTACATGTATATGTATAACTGAATCACTTTGCTATACACCTGAAACTAACACAACATTGTTAATCAACTACACTCCAATATAAAATAAAAATTAAAAAAAAAAAAAACCAAAAATCCAACGCATGCAACCGCAGCACGAAAAGGCTATCGCCTGGGGTCGTGGTGAGGTGCCAACTGAAGCCTTGTGCCCTGGGAGGCCCTATGGCTGCTGCACTTGATGCTGTGGCAGTAATGACAGTTCTGAAGATAGGGCTAGGCAGATTGCCTGGAGGGCCCAGCTCAAGTCACCCCTTCGGAATTGGAACGCTCCCATGACAGTCCCCCACCGCCCCCCGAAGTCCTTACTTGTAGATACTGCTGAAAATAACAACATTTAGGTTTTCGAGTTGCTGAGCTATGACAGTTGAATTCCCAGTCTTGACAAGTTTCTCATACGAAAGTGAGGGCACTGACTGGTAAACAGTGGGATCCAGAAATCTGGAATCGGGTCATCTGGTTGGACCCAAAGGAAACAGATGATCTCGAACTCCCAAGTCACTGGGGGCCTCCCTTACCAGTGTGAGGAGACCACCAGCGATCCTGCTCTCGAAAACCCTGTGAGGGCCTCCCCTGGGGCAGATGCCTTGAAAGGCAGACCTGCTTTTCTCAAGACTTCTTATCACAAGCATTCCCTGCTGCCACTCGACCCACAAATGCCAAGGGTCAAGTCTCAGCACGCTCCAGAGGACAGGTGCTCACTATGACCCAGAAGGGAACAGCTCTTAACACTGAAGGGCAAGACGTGCAAACAGATGTAGAGTCAACCCTGGGGAACCCGCACAGGAGTGGGTTCTCAGGGTGTTAGGCCGGTGAGAGTGGATCTCACACTGCATGGGGCCAAGTTCACCAATAGGAGGGCACTTACTAGAGATTCTGGGTATAACAAGTTAGCTAGTGCAGCTGGGGAGGTCCTGACAGCTTTCTTAGTTGGCTGACTGGCATCTGGACTCAACAGTGACCCACGGTTACTAAGGCGAGAAGCCAGAACCGCCCTGGCATAATCTGGAGAGGGAGATTCAAAGGCTGGGGGAGACAGGAAGATGGGGTCCACTGCTTTCAACCTGCACACCCACCCAACCACGTTCCACAAGAGGGCACCTCTTTAGTCATTCTCAACACTCGACTTTACCTCTTCCGCCTCCTGAGCAGTTTCTCTCTCCTGACTGGAGCATTTGCAGACTGATGCACACTGCAGCCGAAACTCGGCCCCCCCGAAACTCGGCCCCCCGGTGGAGGAACCTCCGCGCCCTGGGAGAAGCTAGATGAGCCGAGTCAGGAGGCCTGGACCGCCCCACCCCGGCCTGGGGGGAAGAGGGCTTGAAGACCCCTTCCAAGGTTGCTCAGGGCCCTGCCCCAGCCCACTCCGGCTTTTATTCCATCAGTATTCCCCACCTTCTCCGTACCCTCTTCCTCCATCTGGTCCCATGGGCTCCATTATTCAATCCTGGGGAGAGGGAATCCGCTAGACAGATAATCAACTGCTGCTGCCCTGTCCAAAAGACAGGGTTCCTGAGATGATGTGGACAGTTCCCAACCCGGGTGGGGTGAAGGGGGGTCGGGCCGGGCTCACTGGGGGGCCCTGCGTCCCAGCCCAGGCTCCAGGAGGTCTGGGATGAGGCAGCCCCACCTGCCTGCCACCCCAGACAGCCGATGCAGCCCAAACAGCAGACGCCTCCGGAGGGCTGCGACGGAAACACAGGCAGACACCCTCTCTGGTCCGGGGGGGGGGGGGGGGGGCAGATGGGAGTGTCCCTGGAGTCACCATGCCGCTGTAGGCAGAGCCAGGGCCTCAGGGCGTGGCAGGCCCAGGGCCGGATTGTGGGACCAGGGAGGGACGGAGGAGGCATGGGGGTCAGCTCAGCTCCAGGGCTCCTGGTGCCCCCACCCTTCACTGCCCTCTGGCTTGGCTCCCCCTCCCCCCACCCCTTCCATCCGCTCCTCTCCGGCTGCTCCCCGGCTGCTCTCTGGGTCTGGCTGCCTCTGCCTGGCTCTGGCTCGGCTGACAGACTCCCTGCTCTCTGCTCCCACCCCGTCGTCCCTCCACCTGCCCCTGCACATCTCTCCACCCTCCCCCACAAGGGCTTCCCTTATCTCTCGCCAGCTGTCTCCACCTTCCCGTCCTCTCTCTCTCTTCTTGCAGCTCTCTCCTCTCGGCCTTCCTGAATCTCTGCCGCCTGTCTGTCCTCCCTGCCTGCCCCTGGGGTCTCCCTGGCTGTCTCTTCATTCTCTGTAATGTCTGTCTCGGCCTGTATCCCCTCCTCCCCACCAGCCCCCTTCCCCATCCCCACCCTGACCCCTGACTCCGGGCCACACACCCCCACCTCTGGCAAGGTCACCCGTGCCCTCTCAGCACAGTCACCCCACCCCCACCCCCCTGCCTCCTCCCCCGGCCAGGCCCTGCCCCTGGCCTCCGGCCTGGCCACTTTAGGACTCTGCCTGCCCTTGGGCCATTCTGACACTTCCCAGCCCCGGCTCCAGTGGCCCTCGGCCTCACCCTCCCCCGGACTCTCTCCCAGGCCCCGGGTTCTCCCCTCCCCGGCCCGCCAGCTCCCAGCTCCCGGTGTCTGCAGCCACCCCTGCACCTTTCCCGCTGTCTCACCAGAAACCAGCCCCAACACGCCAGAGCCCCAACCCTCAGGTCTGCCTCCAGCCCTCCTCCCCCCTCCCCCTCCCTCAGCCCCGCCCCGGTCCCTCCCGGCCCCTGGGGCCCTCCCAGCCTCCCGCAGACCGGCTGGGCTGGGCTGGGCTGGGCTGGAGAACAACAGTGCTGGAGACACCAGCGCTGCCGGAGGAGGGCAGAGGGCCGGCCCAAGGCCCCGGGCGCTGGAGCTCGCCGGAGCCGGACCCAGAGGTGAAGGGGAGGGAGCCGTGCCTGGGGTGGGGACTGTGGGGCGAGGAGGTGACCCCGGTGATCCTGACTCCTGGTGAGGGGGATGAACTGCGGGGAGAGGGAGGTTGGAATGGCGGAGTCCCTGGTCTCTGGGGTGGGGATGGGGGATAGGTAGCCTCCCGGGTTTCTACGAAAGTAGAAGGAGCTGGGCTGAGTGGAAAGAACAGGGTGCTGGAATGCGAGTGGAACAGGGACTCGCAGGTCCCGGAAGAGAGGAGAGTCAGGGTCGTTGGTGGAGGGCTGGTGTAGGATCTGAGACTAACAGAAGCCTTAGAGGGCTTGGCAGGGACCGGGGGCCCGTCCCTGCACCCCAAAAGGCCTCTGTGGCTCTTTCGCAGCTCCCACAGCTGCCCCTTCCTGGGCCGGGTCATGCGCTGCCCCAAGTGCCTTCTCTGCCTGTCAGCACTGCTCACACTCCTGGGCCTCAAAGTGTACATCGAGTGGACGTCCGAGCCCCAGCTGGGTAAGGCCTACCCGGGACCCCGCAGCACCCCACCAGGCCCCACGCCAGCCAGCCCCGAGCCCACCCTGCCGGCTAACCTCTCGGCCCGTCTGGGCCAGACTGACCCTCTGCCCTCGGCTTACTGGAACCAGCAGCAGTGGCGGCTGGGGACCCTGCCCAGTGGGGACAGCACTGAGGCGGGGGACTGCCGCGCTTGGGGAGCTGCCGCTGCGGCTGAGATCCCCGACTTCGCCTCCTACCCCGAGGACCTCCGCCACTTCCTGCTGTCGGCAGCCTGCCGGAGCTTCCCACGCTGGCTGCCCAGGGGCGGCGGTGGCCAGGTGGCCAGCTGCGAGGATCCCGACGTCCCCTACCTGCTGTTGGCTGTCAAGTCGGAACCAGGGCGCTTTGCGGAACGACAGGCCGTGAGGGAGACGTGGGGCCGGCCGGCTCCCGGGGTCCGGCTGCTCTTCCTGCTGGGGTCCCCAGCAGGCGAGGGGAGGCCTGACCTAGGCTCCCTGGTGGCCTGGGAGAGCCGCCACTACAGCGACCTGCTGCTCTGGGACTTCCTTGACGTCCCCTTCAACCAGACGCTCAAGGACCTGCTGCTGCTAGCCTGGCTGGGCCGCCACTGCCCCGGCGTGAGCTTCATCCTGCAAGGCCAGGATGACGCCTTCGTGCACACCCCCGCCCTTCTGGACCACCTGCAGGCCCTGCCGCCCAGCGCGGCCCGTGGCCTCTACCTGGGTGAGGTCTTCACCCAGGCCAAGCCCCTCCGGAAGCCTGGGGGACCCTTCTACGTGCCTGGGTCCTTCTTTGAAGGCGGCTACCCAGCCTACGCAAGTGGGGGCGGCTACGTCATCGCGGGCCGCTTGGCACCCTGGCTGCTGCGGGCGGCGGCACGCGTGGCCCCCTTCCCCTTCGACGATGTCTACACCGGCCTGTGCTTCCAAGCCCTGGGCCTGGCCCCCAGGACCCACAAAGGCTTCCTCACGGCCTGGCCGGCAGACCGCACTGCTGACCCCTGTGCTCTCCGTGACCTGCTGCTGGTGCGGCCCCTCAGCCCCCAGGACAGCATCCGGCTCTGGAAACAGCTGCGGGACCCTCAGCTCCAGTGCTGAGACTCGGAGGTGGGGAGGGTCGGGGAGGGCAGACCTGGCCTGGGCCTTGGCGCCAGCCCCTTGCTCAGCCTCTCTTTCTAGGCCTCGGTGCGAGGAAGGGGGTCCTGGAATGGAGGCTGCCTGAGCCCTCCCTGGGCCTCCCCAAAAGGCGACAGACTGTTTCCGTCTTTCAGTTTTTGAAAAATATGCACTCCCCACTCTGAGGCCTGGAGTCGTCATCTCTGTCTACGGGGCCTTGAGGTAGTTTACAGAGCAAAGTTCAGCTGCACCCTGACCTTCACACCAGACACTCTCCCCACCCTTACTGGGCAAGGCCGGCTCCGATGGCCTCCTGGTCACCTTGCTGGACACCAGCTTTGACCCGTTCTATGGGAGACAAGGGGCCATCTCCGGAGGACCCCACCCCCATCCTGTTTGCTGAAGCTGACCTTCCAGCTTGCAGAAGTTTCTGGAGGAAGAAGATAGCTCAACAGCCTTGGCCTTATTTATCTCAACTGGAGAAGCAGGGGTGGTCCCAAACCACTCATGCTGGCCTCTCCTCCCACATCCCAAACTCCAGGAAACAGAAACCAGAGGTAGCATGGAGCCAAATGCAGAGACATAGTTTATTCACTACCTGCTGACCCCCTCTCACTCTGAGTAAGTTCCGCAGGCTGACCTGCCTCGTCCACCCCCAGGCCTGAGGGGCTTCCGGTCCTGCAGGTGCCCTTGCCCAGCCCCTGGGAGAAGACCCTGTAACTAAAGGCGAAGAAGAGACTGACCAAGGCCCCACCAATGTAACAGCCTAGAGGAGCAGGAGCCGCCCCAAGTACTGCCCTGGCCCGAGTACGTTGGAGGGAGCTGTCAGGGGAAGGGGGTAGCATCCTGCCCGTCGCCTCTGCCCCTCAGAGGCAGAGCTGAGGAAGGTGGGGACGGGGCAAGTAGCCTCACTTCTCGAAGTGATCCAGGGGGTAGTGTTCCCCATAGGTCTGGAGGTGACGGGCCAAAGACTCCTGCTGCTTGCGGAGCTGCGTAGGCATCTCCTGATACACATCTGAGAAGAGCAGGTTGGGGCTGGGCTTCAGCTTCCGCTCGGCCTGCTCAAAGGCCTCCATCACCTGGGGGACAAGCGGCAGTGGGCAGGCAGCCGACCTCTCACCCAGGAAACTGCTTCCTACCTGTGGGATCCTGGCGAGGGGTTAAGCCCCCTGAGCCTCAAGCTCCCACGTGGACAATGGAAATAATCATCGTAATAGTGGTGACGGGCTTCCCTGGTGGCGCAGTGGTTAAGAATCCGCCTGCCAATGCGGGGGACACAGGTTCGAGCCCTGGTCCGGGAAGATCCCACGTGCCGCGGAGCAACAAAGCCCGTGCGCCACAACTACTGAGCCTGTGCGACACAACTACTGAAGCCCGCGCGCCTAGAGCCCGTGCTCCACGACAAAGAGAAGCCACCGCAATGAGAAGCCCACACACCACAACTAAGAGTAGCCCCCGCTCGCTGCAACTAGAGAAGGACCGCACGCGGCAACGAAGACCCAGCGCAGCCAAAAATAAATAAATTTAACAAATTTAAAAAAAAAAAAAGAAAAAAAAATAGTGGTGACAACTAATGTCCCAAATCCCAGCATCTCCATCCTTAGCAGAACCAGGCACTATACTAAGAGTATGGAATTGATTCAGCCTCTCAGCAGCCCTAAGAAGCAGGCAGCTCAGAGGTGAGGAAACCGAGGCACAGAGAAGAGAAGGGACGTGCCCACGATGACGTGGTCAGGGGCAGAGCCAGGAAGCACATGCTGCCCGACACCAGGGTCTGCCCTGCCCACTGGGCCGCAGTGCTTCTGGTGTCTGATGACCAGGGCCGAGGAGGGCAGTGCACAGACTCTGGAGGACACTTACACCCCATCTGGATCAGATACAAACCCTCAGACAAGCTTCTGAGGTGGGTACCCCAGTATCCCTCTCCAGAGGCGAAGGAGCTGAGGGCAGAACACGGCTGAGGTGCACGTGTCCTGGCATCATGACATTAGAGACGTCACCAGGGTTACCCCCGAGACTGCCAGTTCAATGGCCCCCAAGCCCCAGCCCTCCATCCTTCCAGGGTTCTCTGTGACACACCATCCCAGAACACGACCCCTGGGGTGGTTTCCAACAGAGGGCGGCCCTTCCTCACCTTCTTGCGGGACTGCTTCCTCCAGGCCTTCTCCTGCTCGTCGCCCCACCAGCCACAGCTCTGCAGGTAGTGCCTCAGCCGGGAGATGGGGTGGTCCTGCTTGTCCCAGTAATTGACCTCATCCACTGAGCGGTACGCCGAGCTGTCGTCACTGGTGCTGTGGTGCCCGATCCTACCAGCGGGAGGGGGACCCAGGGTCAGGCTGGCGGCCCTCAGGTGAAGGTCAGGAAGGAAGTGGTGGACTAGGGGAGAAGGGGGGAGATGGAATAAAGGCCGGAAGGGGCTACGCGGTACAGGGCAGTGGGGTCGTGCCGCGGGGACGGTGATCAATGTGGGGGAGGTGCTGAGGGGAGCAGCGGTCGAGGCTGGGGGCCGACGGGGGGGCGCGGCAGGCACCTGTAGGTCATGGCCTCAATGAGGAAGGGCTGGTTCTCCGCCACGGCCCGCCGCCGGGCCTCCTTGGTGGCGTTGTACACAGCAAACACATCATTGCCGTCCACGCGGATGGACAGGATGCCGTATCCCGGGCCTCGAGCCGCTGTAGGGACAGGGAGGCAGGTCAGGCCCCAGGGCTCAGGTGGGACAGGAGCAGGGAGTGGGGAGAGAGGGGAGGAAGGAGAGGGCGCAGGCAGGGCGGGGAGCAACCACCAGGGCCCGTACCGATGCCATCCCCGCGGTACTGCTCGGAGGTGGGCGTGGAGATGGCGTAGCCGTTGTTCCGGCAGAAGAAGATGATGGGGCACTCGAGGGTGGCGGCGAAGTTGAAGCCGGCGTGGGCGTCCCCCTCACTGGCCGCGCCCTCTCCGAAGTAACAGATGACGACCCTGTTGGCGTTGGCTCGCTTGGCCGCGTAGGCTGCCCCCACCGCTGCAGGAGCAGAGACACGCGTCTCCCTGCACTCATACCCTCCCCGCATCCACACCCTCGCACCCCAGCCGGGGCTCCGGCCCTCAGGCTAGCTGTTACCAGGCTCTGAGGGGAAAGAAAACACCTGAGCCGCCCCTCCCGCTCCCCCAGGAGCTGCCCCGCCCACAGTCTCCTCCCCTCGGCTGACGGCAGCTCTGTCCTTCCAACTGCTCAGGCCACAAACTTCAGCATCTTTGACTCCTGACTTTCTGCCACGCCCCCATGCCCGCTCAACCTTCAAAACGGAGCCAGAATCTGACCGCTTCTCCCCAGCCCTTAACCCCTCCCTGGCTGTCCCGGCCCCACCTCTGGCCCCAGCAGCCTCCTCCCCAGCTCCCTGCTCCCCCCACCCAGCCTGTTACCCTCGGGGCAGCAGCAGAGCCGGCAGGTGGTTCTGCAGCGGCTCCTCCCCCTCCCCCAGCTCGGGTCCACTCTGGGTCAAAGTGTCTTCAAAAGGCGACAGCCTGAGACCCCACCTGTGCGCACCCCTCCCTCCACACCTGCCCCACTGGCTCCTCCTGGCACCTCCGACACATCATCGAGCAGGCACCCGCCTCCAGATCCCGAGTGGCTCCCTCTCTCACCTCCTTCTGGTCTGTACTGTCACCTGGGGACACCTGTCCCCACCTTCCCCTGTCAAGAACCGCTCCCTCTCAGCTTTACTTTTCCCTGCGGGCCTTATCACCCCTGACATACTCCATGTGTTACTTCATCCTGTTTACTGTCCGTCTCTCCCACCAGTGGCAGCACCAGGAAGGCTGAGGTGTTTGCTGCCTCTGTTCAATGCACCTAGAATGGCACCCAGCACACAGCACGGACTCCGTACGCTGGCCAACTGAGTGACTTAACTGGTCACCCAAATGGAAGATGAGGGCCAGGCCCCACCTTATGGAAAGCCTACGAAATGGAAATCAGTGAAAATGCTGCCTCCTCCCAGAAAGCTGCCCTGTCCGCCTCCCACCTCAGACACAAACTGCTCCTGTTAGAACACACCGGGCGAACGTGCCCAGGGCCCTCTGACGTGCCAGGCACTCTGCTAAGCCCTGTACACATCAGCTCATGTGTCTGCCCTGGAGCAGACTGACCCTCGACCGAGTGCAGGCTCCACAGGGCGGGGGGCGGGGGCTGTCCACATCCCTGTTTTTGCACTGTGTGGCCGCAGCCCTGCCCCTGGCGGGTCTGCTTCACAAGCAGTCACCTTTAACAGAAGCCACACCGACTGCGGTAAGCATCGTGGGCTTGCGGAGTAAGCTTTAGGGCAGTCACTCAGGACAGAGGCAGGGCAGGGCCGGGGTGGAGAACCCAGGCTCTGGAGCCACATGGTCCCCGATTTGAGTGCCTACTCTCCTTGCTACCTGCCGGGTGACCTTTAGTAAGGAAGCTGGCACACGCTCAGTCCCACGCAGCTGGCTGTGCCGGTGAATGGACACAGGGGGGGCACAAGCATGGGAAACTGAGAGCGTGATTGTGCCTGCTCAAGCTTGCTGAATGGGGCAGAGACCCCACTAGAGCCCTCCTACGAGGGTCCCATTCAAGAGGGGTCTTGTAAGTCTAGAGCCCAGACCAGCGCTAGGACCGTGACGCCACCTGGAAGCCCCCAGAAGGGATGGAGGAGGCTAGGGCCCGAGCAGGGTAACGACGTCAGACTGCGTGTGCGGGGCCCGGGGCATGCATCCTCACCCTGAGGGATCTGCGTGGCCAGTGGAGAGGAGATGGTGACGAAATGGCGCTCCCTGCAGCCATAGTGGACGGGCATCTGGCGCCCCTTGCCCAGGTCGCTCACGTTGCCGTAGCACTGGGCCATGAACAGTTCCAGGGGGTAGTTCCGGTACATGAGCACACCTGGTGCAGGAGAAGGCAGGGTTACCGTGGCGGGTGGTAGGCGGGACAGGCCAACCCTGTGAGGGCCCCTGGGCCAGGCCCTTCCTGCCCGGGACCTGTTCCGCTGACTGTACTACAGCAGGGAAGGCGCGTTCGGATGCTTATAGGGACCAGGAGGGTGCAGGAAGCAGGGGGGCAGAGCAGAAAGCACAGGCCTGCCTCAAGACGGAGGCTGCTGTTCAAACCAACTAACCTCTGCCCAGGGATGCCAGATGGTCCAGTTTTTCAAAAGGAGCAATCCAGCTTGCTTTTTTGGGGTGGGGGGGGGCGCTAGGGGAGAGGAGGGGAAGCTACCTGATTTTTAAGCATTTCCACTAATTCATCTACTTAAAAACAAAATCATCATATGAACCAAATAAAAGTACGGGCCGGGCTCACAACCTGTGGACTAGAGGAAATATTCAAACCTGCTCATGGCAGTAAAATCCTTTCTTCAAACAAAACCCCGGTGGACGCCCACCTCGTCATCAAAGGCGCCACAAGGTCGCACCTCTGTGACCCAAGCTTCGCACCACCTGGCTCGCACAGCTGGTGGGGCTGGCGGGGGTTCCTTGCGGCCGCTCCAGTGGGAGGTGGGCAGGGGCCTCCACTCTGCTGCAAGGGGGACCGACACAGGCTGCAGGGTTTCCAGCACTGAGGACAGCTCAGTGAGCGCTACGGTTCTCAGTGCCCTCGTTCTCCCCACTTCACAGGAGACAGAGTCACACGCGGAAGTAGCTGCCCAGTCAGGACTGGGACAAGCGGGGCCTGCCTTTCCTCCTTGCCCCGCACAGGCGCCCTCGGCAGCTGCCTGGATGCAGGGCCTTCCATGACCCTTGGTACAGGACGGCTCACTCCTGCAGAGGCGGCCGGGGCCCAAACAGCCCCCGTGTGCAGAGCCCAGCGGCCGCCCGTAACTCCAGGACCCTCGCTCCAGGCCCTGCTTGGAGCCCTCCCCAGAGAGATCCCCTCAGCAGAAACAGTGCGAAGCACTTAGCAAACGTGGCAGGGGCCTGGCTTGCGGCCCAGTGCCCAGGCAAATCTAATGATGCGGAACCACGGACAGTATCGCAGGGCGTCTGTTCCCCTGGAGCATGTGGGGTGGGGGGTCTGGTGCAGCTGAGACAGTAGATAGTCCGAGAGCAGACTGGAAGGCTGTGCTGGTCCAGGGAGCGCTCCGGGCAGCCAGCCTGGCCAGGCCACACCTGCCCACTGAAGAGCTGCCCCCGGGTGAGAGGCCTTGGTCACGACATCGCCTCCGACTCCGAGTGCTTACCCCACGCCAGGCCCTGTGCTGAGGGCTTTGTGTCATCTGCCCTGTGAAACCCCTCAACAACCATCTTGGGAGGGTTCACCGTCTCCCACTGTAGATGAGGAAACTGAGGCAAGGAGCAGTTAAGCAACCTGCCCAAGATCGTGCAGCGCCTGAGAGGAGGGGTCAGATCTGGCTCCCCTGCTGGGCCCCATGCCAACAACTGCTCTGGAACCCCAGCCTCAGCCCCCCGGGCTCACTCCTGCACCCCGTCTCTCCTTAACACTCATCCGTTTTCTTCATGCCTAGTCGCTGCTCCTTCCATCCTCTCCCTCGTTCACTCAGAAGTTAGCGGCTCCCAGGCTGGAACACGCCCGCCCGTCTGCTTCGGCTGCGTGAAGGATACGGCACCTGGGAAGAGGCCAGCTCGGCCTGACCTCACTGCAGGCTCCCGGCAGCCCCGCAGCGCAAGGGGTTGCCATCCCATCCTAATCTCTATTTCAAAGATGAGAAAACTGAGGCTCGGAGAACGGAAGTGACTCGCCCCAAATCGAACAGCTGGTCACCGGCAGGGCATGGAATGGTCAGGAGCACAGGCTCTTAACTACAACACTGCCGGGCCTCCGCGGAGGGGAAGCCCCCTTAGGCCTCCCTGGCGAGGTGCCGCTCCCAGAAGAGCACACTGGTAACTAACGTGGGCCTCGCCTTCACAGCAGGAGGGACTGGGCCTGACCTGTCTCGATGGGGACCACAGACCCAGGTCCCTGGCACCTGCGCCACAGGGGCGGGCCACGGGCAGACGTACCTGCCTCCCGGTACTGGCCAAACACCAGGTCCGTGTTGTCCAGGGCTGCTGCACTCCCCACGTGCGTCCCCTCCTCACCATAGTTGGTCATGTAGAAGGATATCCGGCCCTGGGGGTGGAGGAGGGCCCAGAGGGCCGGGTTCAGTTAGACTGGGCGATGACAGAGAAACATCCAAACACTGACCAACTTCTGATTACTCTGTGATTCAACAGATGCTTCCTGAAGGCCGGCTCTGGGCCAGGCCATGCTGGCGTTCCTGCCTTCACAGAGGAACCGCCAGGCTGGTTAGAGCCAGGGTGATGGGGCTGCGTGATGGGGGCTGAAGGGGTACCCGCCCCACTGTGGAGGGGCATCGAGGAGCAAGGCCTACGCCCAGCAAAGGCAGGGAGGGTGGAGGTTTCCAGGCAGAGAGAACAAGAAAGGCCATGAGGTCAAAAGGGCTGGGACATAAAGTGGGAGGGGTGGAGAACGAAGAGGAGGGAGAGAGAGGCAGGGCCCAGGTGGCGCAGGGAATGACGTATCCGGACTTTTCCCTGAGGACGATGGTAACCTGCCAACAGTTCTCAGGGGAGAGATGTTTTAAAAATGTCTCCCAGGCTACCACGTGGGAACGGATGGAGAAGACAGGAATGAGCACCAAGCGCCAGGTGGGAGGGGGCGCGGCCTGGCCTGGTGGTGGCAGGCGGCAGGGAGAGGATGGCTGAGAGTCTTGAGAAGCAGAGTGAGCGGTGCAGGTAGCAGCAGCCCCTGTTGGTTCGCTGCACCGGTGCCCAGGGCAACTCCATTCTCCTGAGCCCCCTAATCCCAGAGCCTGGAAAAATATGTTCCCAGCCTCCCTTACAGTCAGAAGCGACCACAGGACACAAGTTCCAGCCAGAGAATTAAGTGGAAATCTGCTTTTGCTTTCTTGATAAAAGAGATCACTGCAGCTGTTGCCACCCCCTCCCTCCAGGTTTGCACACAGCCATGAAGCCTGGACCTGTGGCAGCCATCTTGTGAACGTGAGGCAACAAGCACAGGGCGGAAGCCAAGTCGGCCACGACGGTGAAGCAGAAAGGGAGGAAGTCTGGGTTCCTGATGGTGGTGCTGAGCAGCAGAATGGATTTCTAACTAAATACCTAAGGGCAGAGTGAATGAGAGGGGAAAGTGATAGTGAGGGGGTGGGAGGGGACAGGGAATACCAGTAGGTCTCCAGTTTGGGCAAATGGGTGGACGGCGGTACCGTCACTGAGAAATGGCCTAAGGGCGGAAGAGGAGCAGGTCCGGGGGGGGGGGGGGGGGGGGGAAGGTGCTGAGGTCAAGTCTGGACGGGCTGAATTTGGTGAGGGACACCCAGGGTGAGAAGCCAAGTAGATCGGGGGCTAAGAGGTAAAGTCTGGCTGGAGATCCGGGAGCCCTGGCACAGAGGTGGAGGTAAGCAGGACTGGATGTAAGGTAAAAATGGAGCCAACCGGGTCAGCAGCCGCAGGACGCCCTGTGCCCAGGCCTCATGTGTGCCGCAGGGGCCTCCTGTCGCAGTGGGGGAGCCAGATGAACAACACCTTCTTCCAAGTGGGGAGCCAATTAAAAGCGATGAGTGGGGCCGATGCTGGGTGCTGAGGGCCTGGCAGGGCTGTCGAGGTTGGTGTGGGGAGGAGCCTGAGAGGGGGGCCCCCTGAGGAGACGGGACCTGGGCTAGTGGCAGAGGTCCCTGGTTGCCTACCCGGTATCAGATCCCTCTTCCTCTTTGCTAACAGATCTCATTCCACCACAGACAGCACCTGCCCGGACTAAAAGACTACTTTCTCAGTCTCCCTTGCAGCTGGGAGTGACCGATGAAACGTGTGATGTTATTTGGTGGGACTGCCTGGAAAGTTCTATAAATGTGGGTGTGGGGAGATAGCTGGGCGGTGCCACGTTTGACCTTCCACCTTCCTTCTACCTCCTGCCTGGAACGAGACATGATGGAGGAGGCTCCAGCAGCCATTTGGTTTATGAGGGGCCCTGGAGGCTAGAAGCCAGTGCTGGGTATCCAGTGACATTGTGGTGCCACCATACCAGCCCCGACCACCTATTTTCACATTTCTTTCATGCAAGACAAAAAACCTATTAATCTGTTTAAACTACTGCTTTTATTTCTGTTGGGATGGGGGGCTGCTGGGATAACCCTAGCTAAGGAAGGCTGAAACCTGATGGCTGAGCTGATCTTACTGAGGGTTCCCTGTGTCAGCCAATGGGCAAGGGGCTTGACATGCCGGGTCTCACAGAATTCCCACCCCCACCCGGTGGGGTGGGGCGGGGTGGGTTCTCTTGTTATTTCTATGTTTTAATACACTAAAGAAACCGAGGCAAAGACAAGAAAAATCACCTGCCTGAAGTCACATCTGTGACTGGACCCACGCCCGTCAGGTTCCAAAGCCCCCGTCTGCGCAGCCAACCCAGGGGTCAGGAAGGAGCCCAGGCATGTGAGAGAGGGTGGGAGGGGTGGCCTGGCACTGAGGCCACGCAGAGGGGAGCAGACGGCCGAGGCCACAGTGAGTGGGAGGCAGGCTGGACAGGAAGGGCAGGGGTTGATGCCGTGGACGGGAGGAGCCAAGGGAAGCTTCTGGGCTGGGCGGAGAACCCACACACGGTGCTCCCGTGAGCAAGAGAACCAGGGAGCTGGCTGCCCGCCTGATCTGCTCCGAACTGTCTTCCGTGGGCCTCGCGCTTTCAGTCCACAGTCGGGTCACAGGGGGGTCACCTGGGGGCCTGATACAAGTGCAGATTCCCAAGCCCATCCCCACTCCTGAGGACGAGCCTGCCCAGCGTTCTTCCCGCTTTTCTAACACGAACCCCAGGCTCCTGCTCTGTCTCCGCAGCCTGGGAGGGGCGGACTCCAGGCCTCTGCTCCCTCGGTTCCTGGGGATGGGCACGTGGCCCCAGCTTGGCCGGTCAATCACATGGGCTGGCTCAAGGAGGGGGTCTGTGACCAAAGCCTGGCCAATAAGCATCAGCTCTGGGCCTTTTGCTGGAACATTAGGGACCAGACATTCTCTTTCCACTGCTAAACAGAAAGGATAATAATTGCAAGGCTGGTATCCATGACAAATGCCAGTTTCACTGTTCCTAAGGCCATTACGGAGGCCACCATCAATCCTCACAGCAACCCCATACAGTAGCTAGAGACGAGAACACTGAAGCACTGAAACGCCAAGCAACTTTCCCAGGGCCACAAAGCTAGAGAGTGACAGAATGCGGACCCTAACTGCAGTCTCGCTCCAGAGCCCGTACCCGGAACCCTTTCTCTGCCACCTCTCCGTGAATCTGGAGCTTCCAGAGACCACCGCAGCTTGAGAATGAAGGAAGCCAAGGCAAAGGAGAGTAGAAAAGACACTCAGAGAGAGAAACAGGTCTGAAAACATGTTCTGAGCCCCCTGGGTCCAGCTGTGCCTGGAACAGGGCCTTATGGACTTGCAGTCAGTCGAGTCAACCAATTCCCGCTTTGCTGACACTGCTTTGACTGGGTCTCTGTCGGCTGACGCTAGAGCGTCGCACCGCAGCACACTGGACACGCGCACTCCCGGAAGCACCGAGAGCCGCCCTGTTTCTCAGGACTGTGAGTGCCCGAGAGGAAGGGGAGTCCAGTCTTCTCCTGCCTGCCCTCTCCCAGCACAGCTACGCCCCCAGCCCGGCGTACAGTAGGCTTTCCGTGATCTGGTCCACCCTTCTGCCCTCGGGCAGGACCCTCCCACCCTCTTCCTCCAGAGCCCCAGCAGAACCCCAAGAGCTCTAAGCACCTCAAGACAAGGATCTCCATTCCACTCCCTCCTCCTTGGGAGCTGTCTTGTGGCCCAAACACAGGTAGGGGGACCTCAGGTAGTCCCATGCCCCTCTCCCCAGCCCTTCCCCACGCACCTGTCTCTGGGACTCATAGAGGATGCGGTCCATGGTGTTGAGTAGCGTCATGGTCTTGTAGAACTTGAGCACCTTCTCCTGGGGCAGCTGCAGATGGAGGCACAGACAGATGTGGGCCAGGTGGGACCAGAGGGGAGGAGACGGGCAAGGGGCCTGGGCATGGAGGCACAGGGTCGGGGAGGAAGCGGCCTCTCACGTGGGGATCCTCGCTGGGGTTGATGATCTGGCCCTGCCGGTCCATGACGCGGTAGATGGGGATCCCAGAGATGACATTGGGCTGGATGAACTCTAGCCTGTCTATAAACTCCGCTGAGGCCCCCGGGAACTGGGGCTTGTCATCCAGGGACGAGAAGTGCTGCTGCTGCCTCTGGGGATGCTGGGGAGAGAAGGCGGGGCGGGGGGTGGGGGGGGGGGGGAGGAGACACCCATGTCAGGAGCAGCAGAGGTTCTGTAGGCTCAACCCCGCAGCGGCAGGCAGCACGGCCTGGTGATTAAGCCACCACAGCCGCGGTGGACTCTGGGGCCTGATGCACAGGGTCTGAATCCCGGCTCCGCCACCTTCCCAATGTGTCACACTTTGGGCAAGTTCCTACAACTGCTTTGTGTCTCAGCTCCTCAGCTGTAAAATTGGGGTGAAAAAAATCATAATATCTATCACACAGGGTTGCTGTAAAGGTTAAATAATCTAATAAAGTGGCAGGCAGCTCAAGAACCAGTAGCTGTTATTATCAGAGGCCCAAAGTCCTCACCCTGGCATTCAAGGCCTCTCCAGGGATGACCGCCGCTACCCCGTCCTCTCCGTCTCCCACGGCTACCACAGACACACACACACCCCTGCACAGCGACCTCCAGTCAGCCAGAAGGGCTCTTTACTGACCCCTCTACCCACAAGGAGGCCACCCAGCTTAGAGCTTATGTCTGTGAGCCCTTAAAGAGTCAGCCTGCCAAGTTCAAATCCCTTGCTGAGTGACCATGGGAACGGGACTTCCCCTCTTCAGATCTCCCCTTTCTCAACCTGTAAAATGGAGAACACCTCATGGAAACACTGCGCGGCTCAAACAAAATCACGTGTATAAAATGGCGATCAGAGTACTTGTACGTACAGTAAAGGCTCAAAAAGATGCTGACTATCGTTTCTACCACCAAATCTCTTGCTCTCTTCTCTGTACTAAAGGCCTCTTTCCCCATCACCTGGCAAACTGCTCCACACACTTTACCACCCTCTCCACTCCAGTTCAGGAGCCCAGACTGACTCATTCAACAAATATTTGAGCACCTGCTTCGTTCCACGGCCTGTGCTGGGTTCTGGGCACCTAAGAGAGGCAAGACACCTACCTGTCCCTGCCGCCCAGCAAGGAAGATAGAGCCTCAACAAGTAACACCGAGCGGATGAGGGTGATGCGTATTCTCCCAGGAGAAGCCATGGGGCGAGAGCAGAGTGGAAAGAGGGTAAGGTTCCCCTGAGGAAGTGATATGAGAGCTGGGACCTGAAGGATATCTAGGAGTCAGGGAAAGAGCATTTGAAGCTGGGCTAACAGGACACGCAAAAGGCAAAAAGTGAGCAATGGCACGTCCCTTGTGGAACTGGGAAGGAGTCCCGTGGGAAGCATCACACACACCCCCACCCCGGCTGAGAGGAGGCCTGTTGGGGAAAGCCCGGGAGAAGCCTACATGTGCACCAGGAAGGGAACCAATTCCATTTCTCAGCACTGGAGCTAGAATGCCTTGAACTAGTCTCAGGATTGCAACAGCGCCCCTATATTAAGCCTTTGCCGGGTACCAGGCTGAGGTCCGCACGCAGAACCCTCACTGAGTCCTCAGAGCACATCCGTGAGGCAGAGAGTATGTACTGTTGCCCTTCAGACGAGGAAACCCAGGTTCAGGGAGGTAATATAACCTCCCTGCACCAGGCCCCAGGGCTAAAACAAATAAGTCAGGACTGGGCTTCAAACCTGGGCAGGGCTGACATCCAGACCCCTAAACCCAGGCCCCCAACCCCGGCTGCCACTGCTGGCCCACTTGGCACACGTCTGCATCTTTACTTTCCACCGGCCGCCAGGTTCCTCTCAGCTCAGTAACTGGCGGCTTCACTTCCAATAGGCGCTGAAGAAGAATGTCTGGGCTTGTCATGAGCTGGATCCCACACGTGGGTGCTCAAATGTGTTCCCCGCCCTCACTCCTTTAATTGCGGCAAAGAGGCCGTCCCAGGTTCCAGCAGGGGAATGTGAACGTGTGCGTTTATCTGCGTTTATGATTGTGAGGATATAAAGGAAATTATACTCCCAACGGCAGGGCGGGTCCAGGCCTGACAACAGCACGGCAGTGGCCCAACTCTCGCAGACCGTGCTTCCACCTTCGGAGCGCTCACGCGGCCGGACCCTTCCATTCACCTAGAGGATCCATTCCTCTCATGTGTATCTCCCACACACATCACAAGCTCCAGGGAGGCAAGGAGCATGTCCACATCAGTTTACAGAGCACACACTTCAACAGGCAATTACTGACCGAACGGATGAATGAGCGGTTAAGTTCACTGGCTTAGAAGCAGACTGACCTGGGTTCCAATTTCTCAGCTCACTGCACAGCCCTCTGCAGAACACCGTGTCTCTGAATTTCCTTATCTGCGAAAAGGCTGCAGAGGGCTGCTGCAAAAATTTCCTAAGGCACACAAAGGGTTCAGCAAAGGCACAGGACACGTTACATGCTCAAAAATTGGTAAAAGAGGAAAAAAAACCAAAATCTAGGGTCAGGAAATGGGAAAAAGGAAATTGACTGTCACCCTGGGAAGATGGGGAAAAGAGGAGTTGGGGAGAAGGGCTGACTGCATCTCAAGACTGTATTGTAATTCCAGACCGAGGCCCCAGCGGACACTCCAGAGAGAGACTGAGACACAGGGGAGACGCCATCTGGGGAGGGGCTCTAGGACGGGAGGCCAGGGGCCAGGAGGACAGGGTCACGGGGCTCCGAACAAACCCTGGTGTCAGGGCAGGACTGTCTGCCTCCAGAGGCTGGAGAGCTACGGTCAGGGTACCTTGATGCCCCCTGTACCCTGGAGTTGGGCTTTGGCCGTGCCGCCTCTTCCTGGGCCTGTAGAGATGAAGGTGGTACCTACCCCACGGTTACTGTGTTGATTCCTTGAGCTACCAAAGGGCTCGGCACAGTGCCTGGCCCTGAGGAAATGCTCCATAATGGGAGTGGGTGCTAAAATGCCTGCAGAGGAAGTGTGCGTCTCCACCCATTTTTCCTTCTTTTTGGTGGGGGAGTGGGTTTGTCCTGGTGGCAGTGACCTACAATGGCAGAAGCTGCACAGATTTACACAAAGCCTTGAAGCCACGCTCTCGCCTACCACACAGGTCACAGACACCTGTTCTGGAAGGCCAAGGTCCGCCCCACAGGTACTGGGGTGGCCCCTCCTCGAGCCACTCCCTATGGGGCCACAGTTAAGGGCAGGGACTCGGAGTTGACTGCTGCCTTCGGGAGTGTAATTACGCTCCCGGAGCCTCAGTTTCCGCATGTGTAAACCGAGGGCGGTGTGAGCATCTATCTCACAGATGGTCCTGAGGATTTTTTTATTTTTTTACAGTGTTTGTTTTTTTTAAATTTATTTATTTATTTTTGGCTGCATTTATTTATTTATTTATTTATTTCGTTGCTGTGCGCGGGCTTTCTCTAGTTGCGGCCAATGGGGGCCACTTGTTGCGGTGCGCAGGCTTCTCACTGCGGTGGCTTCTCTTGCTGCGGAGCACGGGCTCTCGGCGCGCAGGCTTCAGTAGCTGTGGCATGAGGGCTCAGTAGTTGTGGCTCGTGGGCTCTAGAGTGCAGGCTCAGTAGTTGTGGCGCACGGGCTTAGCTGCTCCGCGGCATGTGGGATCTTCCCAGACCAGGGCTCGAGCCCGTGTCCCCGTGTCCCCTGCATTGGCAGGCAGACTCTCAACCACTGCGCCACCAGGGAAGCCCGGTCCTGAGGATTTAAAGAGCCCGTGTGTACAGTGCTCAGCCCAGTGCCTGACACGTAACAAACACTCGATAAATATGACTAGCTAACAAGTGTACTTGATGACCGTAGTGGTCAAACAAGTAATCACTGAATATTTGCTCCAAGTCAGGCCCTGGACTGAGGGCTGGGGACGACGGGGAGAGACGGATGACAGACACTGAACACACAAGTTACAGTCAGGGAGGGGCGATGTCAGAGGAGGCAGGATCGCGGAGAGGTTAGTTACCACACAGGCAGGGTAGGATGAGGGCTGGAGAGCCAAGCGGCCTGTGTTTGAATCCTGGCTCTGTCCCTTTCCAGCCACGTCACCTTGGGTAGGAGACTGTCTCCCTGAACCCGTGTCCCCTTGTGGAAATAAGAATTTCTATTTCACTGGCTGGTGGTGAGGCGGGTATAAAGCACCTGCCATAGCTCGAGGAGGAAGCCTTTCACTAGTTGCATCACATGCAGCAGGAGGAAAAGCTTCCTGGAGAAGGGGGAGTGAAGCCGAGGCCTGAGGGACGAGCAGGGGTGAGCCAGGCAAAGGCTGGGGGGAGAACACGTCAGTCCTTGGGAAGGACAAAGGCTCTGAGGCAAGAAGAGAGATCCCGGCACCCTAGAGACCACCTGGCTGCAGCACGTTAACCACGGCACTTAACTACGTGCCTCGGCGCCACACCAGGCACCTGCTGTATGATGCCTGTGTCTCACTGAACCTGCACGGCACCCAGGTGAAGCAGGCGCCATGACCACACCTCCGTACCACACAGGTGGCCCTGAGGCTCAGAGGGGTTAGGTGACTTGTCCATGACCCAGGGAGATCATGAGCAGTGACGTCAGGATATGAAGCCAGGCAGCCTGCCCACTACAGGGAAGCTGGAGAGAAGAGTGGGGTCCAGCCAGGGAAGGCTGTGTGGATGGTGCCAGTTAACCGAGTCCTCTGAAGCTAGGACAGCTAAGGCCAGCCAAGCCTGCTCTCTCTCTGGAGTCTCAGGCGCTCTGCCTCAAACAGTGCAAAGCTGACCTTGGCTTTACTTCCAGCTCAGGAATGTCAGTGGCCTCATAAGCGGCCTCCCCTTCCAGGGGGATCCGGCTGGGGAGGCCAGGGAAGTGTGGAGATGGATCAGGCTTTCTGTAGCCTCGGGGACCTGGGGGCTTTAGCAGCACTAAGCTCCCCCAGCCACTGAAGATGGGAAGCATCCTTTCCTTGCATCAGTCACGGCCACAGCAGATTCACTGTTCCTGGAGGAAAACAGCAGCCCCCATTTCTTGAGCCCTTACCGAGCACATGGATATATGTGTAAGTGCTTCCTAAGAACTGTTTCCTTTAACCCTCCCCGCATCTCTGAGGGAGGTACTGCTATTGCCCCTGTTTTACACATTGAGACCGGTCACGGGGTCAGGAAAGCTTCTCTGAGGAAGTGAGCTCTCAGCCTGACACCTGAAGGACCATATCCCTACAAAGGCCTCCGGGTGGGAGGAGCTCATCCAAGGAAAGGGGGAAATGGCCAGTGGGGCTGAAGAGCAGTGAAGGGAGGGCATGATGGCGGCTGAGGTCGGCTCTTCCCACCCCCTCTTCCCACCCGCCCCAGGCAGAGGCTGATGATACACACCAGGTCTGGACTAAGCAGGATGTTGCAAGACCTGAACCGAAGCCCTACCCCTTCTCCTCCTGGCAGCCTGGTACTGTGGAAAGAGACTGGGCTTTGGAGTCCGGAGCTCCAAGTTCAGACCTCACCTCTCTGAGCTTCAGTCTCCTCCCCTGTAATAGAAGAAAACTACCAGTACATACCTTGCAGTATGGCAGTATGAAATACAATAATGGTGTCAGTTGGCGCTATAAATGATAAAGTTCTTCATTAAGACACTAGCCAAGGACTTGCCTGGTGGTGCAGTGGTTAAGAATCCGCCTGCCAATGCCGGGGACACGGGTTCGAGCCCTGGTCCGGGAAGATCCCACATGCCGCGGAGCAACTAAGCCCGTGCACCACAACTACTGAGCCTGCGCTCTAGAGCCCGCGTGCCACAACTACTGAGCCCACGAGCCACAACTACTGAAGCCCGCGCGCCTAGAGACCGTGCTCCGCAACAAGAGAAGCCACCGCAATGAGAAGCCCACGCACCACAAGGAAGAGTAGACCCCGCTCAACGCAATTAGAAAAAGCCCAAGGCAGCCATAAATAAATAAATAAATTTATTTTAAAAAAATTAAATGAGAAATTCAGTTCCTCTGTCACGCTAAGCCACATTTCAGGTGCTCAGTAGCCACGTGTGGCTAGTGGCTACTGCACTGGACAACACAGATATAGACCACTCCTACCATTATAACAAGTTCTATTGACCAGATCAGGCTCAAAAATCTTTGACTAAATGCTACTACGCCTTCCCTCCCCTCAAAAAAAAAGAAAAATTCCTTTTTAAATCTTAAGAAAAAAACAAATACTTAAAAGTGGAGAAGAAAAAACAGGGACTCTAAAAATATATAAGCAAAACGTAGGGACTCTGAAAGACCTCCTGCTCCCCCCAATCCAACCCGCCAAAAAAAAAAAAAAAAAAAAAAAAGAGGGGAACTAGGTGGGAAGGGTAGCAAGGAGACTGAGCCAGGAAGGAAGCGGATTTAATCAGTCATGAATGACCCTTCCCTACTCCTGCCCCAGTACAGCCCACCCCCACCGCGCAGGCCCAACCAATGGGCTCTAGGGAGCTCAGCTGTGGGGAATCTGACTGCTCCAAAAAAAAAAAAAAAAAACTGACGGAGAACAGCCCAAAGGCAGGGACTCTCCCACCTCCATCTTGCTCCAGCAGCCCTTCGGAAATTACCTGCTTCAACTCCCTTCCTAGATGTCCCCATACCTCACTCCCAGCCCATCTTCTTGCCCCCGTTTCTCTCCCTAGCTAAGAGCTTCTTCCCAGATTCCATCTTCCCTTCCCAATGGTTTGGGCATCAGATGGGCAGGCCCAACCCCACAAGATCTTGATAGATTTCCCGCCAAGGCCCTCACCAATCCAGACCCTCCCAAGGTCACCTCCTTTCTTCTCCCCCATCTCCGAGGCCAGTTTCTGTCCCTTCCCTCCACCCTCACTTTCAACAGCGGCCGACATTCCGATTGCACCAGGTCCTGTTCTTAGCACTTTACACATTTAATTTACACAACCCTATGATGTGGCCATTGTTAGCATTTTACAGAGGGGGAAATTAGGTCCAGAGAGGAGCAGTCCCTTGCCCAGAGCTACAGAGCTGGAAAGTGGCAGATTAGGGACATGGCGCCACATGGTCTAGCTCCTGAGCCCATCTTCTTAACCATGACTCTCTTATATGCGAAATCTTAGTTCACAGCTTTTCTCAGCCCCAGCCTCTCTCCTAAATAACGGCTCCTAACTAGATCTCTGCTGTGTGAACTAGCAATTAGCAGCATCAACCTAACACTTTTGACAAGAAACAAGGCATTTCTCAAGTGTTTCTACGAAATGTGGGCTAAGTGCTCTGTCTGGACCTCTCTCCCCCCGCCCCCGATCCCACTCACTCATTAATTCAACAAATATTTATTGACAATCTTCTCTGTACAGTCACCAAAACCGACAAGGCATTCTATCAGGGGGCACAGGATCAAACGACTTTTTTACGCAATTCATTTTAAAATCAGAGTTGGAGCAAAGGGCACCATAAAAGCCCCTGACGGGAAACCTGATCTCTCTTTTCTCCTCCTTGAAGCGGGGGGGGGGGGGGGGGGGGGGGGGGAGTCTTTACCGAGAAGAAAGTCTGTCCCTTACAAAGGCAGTTTTCTCCAACCCCTGAGAGGAAAGGTCACACCTTCCCCCCCCCCACCCCCGTGTCCTCCAAGCGGCCTCCCCTGGGGAACGGCGGCAACTAATAAGAAACTCCCTCGCTCTCTCCAAGTTGTCTCTCTCCCTCAGGGTTACAAAGGAGCTGCCTGGCTTTTCTCCTCCTAAGGAACTGGAAGTTCTTCCCTTGGGTGTCCTCTCCAAGTGGTTCTCCCAGCCCTTGTCCCTTCTGTAACAGCCCTTCCTCCACTCCCTACAGGGAACCCCCCACTCTGAAGACAGCGTAAACATCCCTATACCTCCTTGGAGAAAACTCCCTGGTGTCCCAGGTACTCACTGATCTAGCCAGCCCACGAGCCCCTGGCTGCCGCAGGAGCAGGAGGCCAACCCGGCCCAAGCCTCGACTTGACCCCCAAACCCTCGCCGCGGCAGCCGCCACCGCCATCTTGGCTAACAATCCCTCGCCGATCCGCCCCTCTCCTCGGCGAGCTTAGGGCTGCCCTTTCATAAGCCTGACGCAAATGCCAGCATCACCCTGCCAAGAAACCACCTGCTACTAGTCCTGCGGTGTCTAGGACACATATGTAGGTGAATAAAACAATCTAGCTTCCCCAAAATTACTCTGACCGCCTCATCGCAGTCGTTCCTGTAACAGGCAAAGAAGAGGGCAACCTGACCAGAGCCTCAGGGTTTCAGGGCCCGGGGACCTCGGGTAGGACATGTCAAGGCCTTCCCTCTCTTCTCTTCTGTCCAATGGCTTTCCTGGACTTTCGAGGCGGGAGTGGGAGGGACCAAATTGTTAGTAAACGCGGAGCCACGTGCGGGCACCGATCCTGGAGACCCCACCCCCGACCCCGGGTCGGCGCGTGCGCACTAGGTACGCAGTCTGTACGCAAGCGGGCGCTTCTGGGCGGAAGCGACAATCCCGGCTGCACGTGGGCTCCGGGGCGATGGAGGGGACGATGCAGACTGAGACGAAGATCCGCGCTGAGTCTGGAATAGAGTCTGGCTCTCGGGGCCCCAGTTGTAGCCTCCGGCACTTTGCCTGCGAACAGAATTTGTTGTCCCGGCCCGATGGCTCTGCCTCTTTCCTGCAAGGTAGGAACTCACCCAGGTCGTATTCGTTTTAGGGCGCGGTTACAGTGTACTGTGCTAGCTGGTAAATATTCCTCCTGGACTGGTGCAGTTCTTGCCGGGGTGGATACTACTGCATACGTCAGTAGACATATACCTCTCCCTCCAGACTAGCCGGGAGAAGATATTTCCACTTTGGTAAGTACTCAGAATGAGAGAGGGGCAGATCTCCTCTTAAGAACGAATACTCCAGAATAGGGGAAATCTCCTTACCCGGGTGTCTCCCTTGACTAGGTTCCTCCCCCGCCTCCCACACACGCATCCTGCGTCCATACATCCCAGGGTGAGGCAAACCCCTTTGTTCGCATAAATACCCGGTAGACTGGCAAATCACCACTAGCGGTTTAATTACTCCCTGGACCCGTGGCAGATCTTCTACCGAAGTAGATACTTATCAGATTGAGGGTGATGTCCCCAGCCCCACCCCCACCCATTGGGTAAATATCCCTTTGACTGGGATACACAACTCTTCCTATATCCCTAAGATTGGGGCAGGTCTTACCTATTAGGTAAATATCCCCTTCCCCTAGTTAAACAATTCTCAGACTAGACTCACCTCCCTGACCCCGGGAAATATTCCTCTGGAGACAGGCCTAAAGATCACCCCCATAAATGCTTCAGGCCCTGCCTTAGGGCATTACCTCAGACCCAGGTACAGAACCTGCTTTCATTCATTCCTTCATTGAACACATGTATTTTTGCTAGCACTGAGAATACATGGATAAAACATTTTTTTAAATCCCTGCCCTAATGGAGTTGACATTCTAGTCAAAGAGACAGACAAAAGATAACTAAGTAAAATATATAGTAAAATGCTGTGGAGAAAAATACAGTAGGGAAGAGAACCAGGGTGTGCCAGAGAGGGTTGCAGTCTTAATTAGGATGGTAAGGAAAGGCCTCACTGAGATGGTACCTTTTGAATAAAAACCTAAAGGTAAGGGAGCAAACCCTAAAGAGATCAAGAGGAAAGCTTACCAAGCATTGGGAACCACAGGGGTAAAGGCCCTGAGGCCAAAACTTGCCTGGTGAGGAATAGTCAGGGGACAAGTGTGGCTGCAGCAGAGACAGGAGGCGGGAGGGAGGTAAGGAGGCCTGCCCGTCATATAAGGCCTAGTGATTGAGAATGGAGTCGTGTGACATGATCTGAATATATATTAACAGAATCTGTCTGGCTGCACTGTTGAGGTTAGAGGGGGACAGGGGGAGGCGAGGGTGGCTCAGACCAGAGTGGAAGCAGTGCAGGTGGTGAGATTCTGAAGGTAAAACTGACAGAGTTTGCAGATGGTTTGGTTTGGGGATATGAAAAAAAGAGGGATAACGTGAAAGTTCTTTTCCGAGATTAGCTGTGCTGGGAGAAGATGGGTTCAGTTTGGAACATTAAATTTACAATGCCTAGTAGACATCCCTGTGGCAGTGTGGACTGGGCAGTAGGACATACAAGTCTGGAATTTGGAATCCTTCCGCTATAAATGGTATTTCAAGCTACCGATTGGCAAATGGTATTTCAAGCTACCGATTGGATGGGATCTCCAAGAAAATTAGTATAGATGGAGAAGAGAGGCGGTCCCAGGACTAAGCCCTGGGTCTTCTAGCTTGTGCGGAGCTAGGAAGAGACACTGAGAAGGAGCAGCTAGTAAGGTAGGAGGAAAACCAAGAGAGGGCGGTGACCTGGAGCCCAGAGAAGAACGTGTTTGAGCTGTAAGGGCCAACCAGCTGCATTAGTCCTCCTGCAGAGGCTGCATCACGTGAGGATGGGCTAGACCTGTGGGTTGACAACTTGGACGTATGTCATTGGTGGCGCAGTCAAGAGCTGTTCTGGTGGAGGGATGGGGTCAAGGAGGAAAAGAAAGAGTCAGTGAGTGGAGACAGCTCTTCAGGAGCTTTGCTGTAAGAGGATCAGATAAACGGGGCAGGGGTTAGATGGGTGTGGGGTCCAGAGGGGAGGGACTCTTGTGCTCACGTGAACCACAGACCGCTCATCTGGAGTAACAGGAAGGAAGGCCCCAGTGTGGGTCTAGTTCTACTTGGATAATTTCCCCCTTCGGGTACATTCTCCTGGAGCCAAGAGAATCCCCTCCCTTGTGTGGCAGCTCCTCCTCCCCAACTCCAGGGAAAAAAAGGCCTCTACCCGGGACCCCCCCAAGGCTTAGCTCTCTGGCTGAATGCAGATGCCTGGCGTTTCTTAGAGCTTAGGAAATACTGAGCCCCTTTTGTGTTCTAAAACCCCAAAGCCCAGGACCCTGGAGCAGGTTTGCAGACCTTCAAAAGTGTGTCCCACATGCTTGTGGCCTCAGAATCTCTGATGAGGTTAAGGATGCAAAGCCTCAGAACCTACCCACTCCAACTGAGGCTGGCCCTCTACATTTTTGAATTAACTGCTGTGGTGATTCTGATTGCAGGCCAGTGTTTGGAAGCTTTGCCGAAGCTCTGTTTCTTCCCACTGCAGGTTGCAGGCCCAGCTACACAGTAGAATGGCCTGTGGAGCTCTGAGGCTGCTGGTGCCTGAGCCCCAACCCCCAGCAACGGAATTAGGCTCTCTGGGGGAGGGACCTGGGCATCAGTATCTTTTAAAGCTACGCAGTGAGTCCATTGTGCAGCCAGGGTTGAGAATCACTGCGTCATTAGTGGTTGTTTTTAACTGGAATAAAGTGGAAGATATCAGAGTATATCAAAGCAATAACGGTAAGGGTTGCTTTTGAGGCTTTTGTTCCACTTACATGCACACAGATTTGGGTGAGTTTTAGGTCCTGCTCTATTTCTTATTGGGAGTTAGGGTCAGAAAAGTTTGCAAGCTGCTGTTGAGGTCCAGTCTCCTCATTCTGCAGATGGTGGAACTAAGGCCCAGAGAAGGGAGCAAAATCAGCTGAGGTTACAGAGCCAGGAGGAGATAAGCAGGTGTCAGGACCCACCCCCGGATATTTATCTCTTTCTCAGATGTCCTGACTGCTGCAGAGTTTGGGGATGTGAGCCTGAGGGAAGAGAGCTGGGCTAAGGGAAGCTTTGGATGCAGAAGTTGGGACCAGCAGCCGTAAGAGGGAGAAAGTTTAGCTCTCAGGAAGAACTTCCCATTAAAGTTTATAATAATAGCTAAAGTCTTTTGGGCACTCAGCCCTTACAGGCAGAGTCCTAAGTGGTTTTCTTTTTATCTCATGTAATCCTCACAGCTGTGAGGGAGGTACTGTAGTTGTCCCCATTTTACAGATGAGGAAGTGGAGGCAGAGAAATGAATCAAGTGCTCAAAGAATCACTACCAACAAATGGTGGGCCACGGTGAGGATGATGTGGGCAACCCTGGCCACCTGGCTCAGGGCCCACAATGTTAAGTGCCAGGCGTTGGGCCCCAGAGGCAGGGAAGATTTGGGTGAGGCCTCCCATGCTGTCTCCCCAGGGGATACCTCCGTCCTGGCAGGCGTGTACGGGCCAGCAGAGGTGAAAGTCAGCAAAGAGATCTTCAACAAGGCCACACTGGAGGTGACCCTGAGGCCGAAGATCGGTCTGCCTGGTAATTGGGCCTCTCGCCCGGTGTCTCCCTCACTGCTTTTCCTGGTCTCCACTCTCCCCTCCCTCCTCTCATCACCCCTCAGCTATTTCTTTCTTTTCTTTCTTTCTTTATTTTGGCTGTGCTGGGTCTTAGCTGCGGCATACGGGCTCTTAGTTGCGGCATGCATGCGGGAACTAGTTCCCCGACCAGGGATCGAACCTGGGCCCCCTGCATTGGGTGCGTGGAATCTTACCCACTGGACCACCAGGGAAGTCCCCTGCCCTCAGCTATTTCTGTCTCTTTCTCCAACTCTCTGCTTCTGAGTCTCTGTTTCTGTCACTTTTCTCTCTTTCTCCCTGTCTCTCTCCATCTTCACTCTCCCCTCCTCTTTCCTGGCTCCATCTCTCCTCCTTTCCATTAACCTGTTTTTCCGCTCTTTTACTCTGTCCCCCTCACTCCCCAGGGCTGGGCCCACTGGGATGGGGGTGGACAGCAGCACTGGACATGGGAACTCAGAGGTTCTCCTCCCCGGGAGGCTCCCTTTGGTGGGTGCTGGAAGTGGCAGGGGTCGGGTGGGTGGCAGTCAGGCCCTGCCTCCTTCCCACTGGGACTCCTCTGTCATCCATTCAGGGTCTTCCAGTAACCCGGACTGGGACTGCAGGCCCTTTTCCAGAGGGTTTGGGTGGGGCATATGGAGGAAGGTGAGCCAGATGGAAGGGAAGAGCCTGACAACCCCACCCCACCCCTGATTTCCCCAGGCGTAGCGGAGAAGAGCCGGGAGCGGCTGATCAGAAACACGTGTGAAGCGGTGGTGCTGGGAGCTCTGCACCCCCGCACCTCCATAACCGTGGTGCTGCAGGTCGTCAGCGATGCTGGCTCTGTATCCTTTCCCCCAGGCCACCTCCTCCAGGAAGTCCTCCAGAATCCAAAGCCTGTGCCAGTGACCTCAACTCTGACCCAGAGCTTGGATTTGAGGCTCAACACCGGGGGAGTCCTGAGCAGGTAGAACCTTAGGTTCAGCAGCTCAGCCTTGAAAGATCGCTGTGGTTTGGGTGCGAAAGGTAGAGGCCAAGGACCAGAAACGGGCATTTCTAGACGGCTTTGCAGGTGCATGGCCCTGCGTTGGGCAGACACTTCACAGATGAGGGAAAAGGAGGACTATTGCGAACCCATTTCACAGAGGGGAGGCAATGGAGGGTCAGTGGCAGAGGTGGGACTGACTGACTGTGAAGCTGGGCCCTGGGGAAGAAAGACTTGAGGAAACTGAGGTGGGGCCAGCTGTCTGACTCAGGCCTGTGCTCACCTTGCACTGTGCCAGGGCCACATCTCTCCCCTGGACTGTGGGCTCCCTGGGGACACCGACCCCTCCCTCTGTCACCCTGCCTGTCTATCGCCTGGTAGCACTGCATGCTCTAGATACCCCAGCTCCAGGCCTGGCTCTGCCACTGCCTACTTGTGTGATCTTGGAAGGCTTCTGCCCTCCGTTTCCCTGAAGGTACGTATCTGTTGAATATCATTATGATCCCTGCTTGAGGCTCAGAGGGAATACGTAACTTGCTCAAGGTCACACAGCTTAGAGGTGGCAAATTCAGGTCTGGAACCCAAGGATACTTGATCCCAGAACTACTCTGCCTTTCTCTGATCAATTAGTGACGTCTGCTACAGGCACTGGCAGGGTGAATGGAGGCATGGATGTGTTCTGCTGACCAGCCCTCCAGTAGAAACTCTTAACCTGGGAATTCCCCGGCGGTCCAGTGGTTAGGACTCTGCTCTCTCACTGCTGAGGGCCTGGGTTCAATCCCTGGTTGGGGAAATAAGATCCCACAAGCTTCACAGCATGGCCAAACAAAAGGAAGAAAAAAAAGAAACTCTTAACCACTGCCTGTGGCACTCAGCTCCTGGCCTGTTGCCTGAATGCCGCCTGCATGGCACTGGTGGACGCAGGTGTGCCCATGCGGGCCCTCTTCTGTGGGGTCACCTGTGCTCTGGACTCTGATGGGACCCTCCTGCTGGACCCCACAGCCAAGCAAGAAAAGGTAGGTATGAAGGGCAGGGTGGTAAAAGGCCTTGGGCAGAGACTCCTCCTCTCCTCCTCTAGGCCTCACTTCTCCAAAACAGTTGGCTTGTACCACCTCAGTCTCAGCTGGCAAGCTCTGCCCTGTTCATCTGGGCAAGTGCTAGAAACCCAGCTCTAACCTGCTGAAGCAAAAAGGGAATTGATTTTAAGAGGTTCAAAAACAAAAGCAAAGGAGGAAAGTTTTTTCTTCACTGGCTCAGGGTCACAGTGTGCTAGGGTTCTGGTTATTCCCAGTTATCTGCTCAGGACTGTACAGTCACATCCAGTCGGGAAAGCAGAAGCCCCTTGGGGGATTTCAGACAGAGAGAATTTAATTCAGGGAACTAGTTATAACCATATTGGAAGAGCTGAAGGAGCAAAAGGGAAGAAGAGAGGACACCCAGAGATTAGAAGCCGGAAGCCAGCTCCTGCTCGGTACTGGCGGAGACACTGGTGCAGTCAGATCTAGATGCACAGAGACGGTCTGGCTTTGCCCTGGCTGCTGAAGTCCAGAACCCACCCCATCTCCATGCCTCCTGTGGCAGGTGATAGGCCCCAAACTCCTGCTGCAATGAGGACCAGGATGCTCTCTCCTCCCTCCCAGTCTCCCACCAGATTCCTGGTAGAACCTAATGGGCAGGGGAATCTGGGAAATACAGTTTGCTGGCTTCCAGTCCCAGCAGTACAGAGCACTGCAGGGAGGCTGGGAGGCACCGGGGAGTGACCGGCACTGGGGCTGCTGCCCCTGTGGTGCAGGATGCTGTGCTCTGAAGCCCGTGTCAGGGCCATGTGGTGGAATGTGGCATGGGGAGCGATTACTCAAGGAAGCAGGAAGGGGTGGTATGTAGACCAAAAAAAAAAAAAAAAATACACTTGATACGTGAGTGAAAAGCAAGCCCCCTCTTTGGGACCAGCTGAGATTGTGTCTGAGGAGAGAGTCCCAGGTCCCCCACCTTGTACCCCTCATCCCTAGGAGGCCCGGGCAGTCCTGACCTTTGCACTTGACAGCGTGGAACGGAAGCTGCTGATGTCCACCACCAAGGGGCTCTACTCTGATGCTGAGGTACCAGTGTGCAATTGGGGGTGAATGCCAGATCCTTCCCACCCCCCTGACACGAGGTCCTGTCCCAATCCTAAGAAGCTTAAGGAGGGCCCCGTCCTTGTATCCCTTCTGTAAATAGGAGTTTTCAAACTTTGTAGCCATAGAAACCTTTGTGGGAATTTTAAAGGGAAGACCAATTTATGAGAAGAGGGGCACAGGTTGAAATCAAGAGATGGGGGCACCTGGAGGCCTCCCAGCTTCCAGCTCAGAGCTGTGCACCCCGGAACTCGGGGTGTCTGAAAAACAGAGTTTGGCACCTGTTGGGCCAAATGGTCTCCAAGAATATTTCCCACCTGGCCCTCCTGTGAATCCAGGTATACATGGCAGGAAAGATTTGGGGTCTCAGGTTCCATGGCTTTTAAGACTATTTGGAGTCACAGGGCCTGTGGCTCTAAAATTCCAGTCTGGCCCCGGAGCTCAACAAGGTTGAGGTCACGTCCAGGGGTCAGGATGCCTGATGCCATTGGTCTGAGGGCCTGGAGCTGCTGGAACCTGACCCCTGAGGCCTTCCCCTTGAAGGAGCCCATGAAGTGGGGAAGAAGAAAATGCACAGAGAGTAATCCCTGCTCCACCTGCCTCCCCTTGGGGGGCGGGGCTCCCGGTGAACGGGGAGGTGGGGCCCGTCAGGCCGTGTGGGTGCAGGCCTGGGCCCGCAGCACTGAGCCCCTCTCCCTTCCCAGCTCCAGCAGTGCCTGGCCGCAGCCCAGGCTGCTTCCCAGCACGTCTTCCGCTTCTACCGGGAATCTCTGCAGAGGCGTTACTCCAAGAGCTGAGGCACGCCGGGGCAAGCTGCCCCTCCCACCACCTCCAGCGTCAAATAAACTGGTAGCCCAGCCCTGCTGAGAAAGTGGCTATAGCCAGCCCCTGGGCCCAGGGGGCACAGACCCCACCCCACCCCAGGAAAACACTAGTAGGATGGTGCATTTATTGACTGAATCTACTCACTTTAACAGCCCGGTGAAGTGGGACTGCTGTTAGAGTGTGCAGGCCCTGCTGGGTGCTGAGGCCTCAGCAGTGAATGAGGCCCACGTCCCAGGTTCGAGGAGCAGTGAAGTGATGGGCAAATAAAATTGGTGTTTTTTGGATGGTGGATGCTATTTAAAAACAAACAGGGAAGACGGGTTTAGGTGAGTCGGGGAGAGGGCAGATTTAATACATCAGTCGGGGACACCTCCGTGGAGAGGGGAACGTCTGAGGGAAGCCCAGGAGGAGGCCAGGGACGAACTCAGGGACTCATGGACATGTGGGGGGAGGACCCCCTGGCAGAGGTTCAAGGACCAGCAAGGTGGCCAGTGTGGCTGGAGCAGAGTGACTAAGGGGAGAGTAAGGAGATGGTCGGGGAGGCAGTGGGCTTTGTGGGCCTCGGAGGGGAATCTGGCTCTGGATGCTGCTTTTACCCACCCGACAACCCTGTGAGGTGTGGCTGTTGTTACAGTCTCTGTTTTAAGGTAAGGAAACAAGGGACTTCCCTGGTGGCGCAGTGGTTACGAATCCGCCTGCCAGTGCAGGGGACACGGGTTCGAGCCCTGGTCCGGGAAGATCCCACATGCCAAGGAGCACTTAAGCCCGTGCACCACAACTACTGAACCTGTGCTCTAGAGCCCTCAAGCCACAACTACTGAGCCCACGTGCCACAGCTGCTGAGCCCACGTGCCTAGAGCCCGTGCTCCACAACAAGAGTAGCCCCCGCTCGCCGCAACTAGAGAGAGCCTGCGTGCAGTAACGAAGACCCAACGCAGCCAAAAAAATAAAATTCAAGAAAGAATAAGTTAAGGGAACAAGCTCAGAAGCCAGTTAACCGCCAGAGGTCACCAGCTAGTTAAGTGGTGGAGCACGGGTCCCACTCAAGACTCCAGACCCAGGGACTTCCCTGGCTGTCCAGCAGTTAAGACTCCATGCGTCCACTACAGGGGGCACGGCTTCGATCCCTAGTTGAGGATCCCGCGTGCCACTTGGTGAGGCCAAAAAAAAAGTCCAGACCCAGAGCCCTCACTATGCAGACAAACACCGGAGGTGCCAGCGCATTCTGGACCTCGGGTCCCTGTCTGTGAAAGGAAGTGACCGAGGCCTGTTGGTTCTCTGTCAGGGGTGATAGCAACCCCCTAAGGGGCTTTTGGAAATGGGTGTATTTTCAGTTCTGATTTGACTGATCCCCACCCTCACATTCAGGGGGCAGGAGCCAAGATCCCGCTAGCATCCAGCAAGGAATAACGTTCCCACAGGTCGGCCACATGGCTGCCAGATCCTGTCTGCCACTTATGTTTAGGGGTTTATGGTGAAAATGACACGTCTGGGGCCCTCTGCTGCACACTTCACATGCTTAAACTGGCCCACACGGTGCCCACAATTGCCCCTTTGAGCAGGTGTCATTTTCATCCCCAGTAAACAAGAAGGAAATGCATAAATATCTTTAGCTTGAAATTACACCCGTGAAGACGCGCAGGAGAGCACAAACAGGGAATAGTGTTTTCTTCTAGCAAGATTAAATGGCATTAAGTGGAATGAAAAAACTAAACCACTCTCACTTTATTACTTGGTAATATCAGGCTCCATTTAATGTACCTCTGATAAGCTCAGAACAGGGCTGTTTTGCCTGCCAGAGTGCCAGCACTTTGAGGCCTGAAGGTCCCATCCCTCCCAATCTCAGGCTATGTGATGGGGCTGCCTCCTAGCCCAGGTGGGTCACTGAGAGGGTGTCTGGGGAAGAGGACCTTTGGGGTACCGGAGCTGCCTGCTCCATTCTCCTCCCCCACAAGGCGGAGCCTGTGCAGTGAAGCCAAGAGATGGGGAGAGCAGACTATTATCTGAGGCCCTCAATCCAGTTCTCCCTCAGCTTTCTTCCCCTTTGTTGTGTAAGGCAGTCTGAGTTGGATTTCTGCCACTTGCTGTCGAAGGAGCTCCGGGGGAGGCTGCTGTTTACACTGTATGACTCATTTAGTGTTCAGAACTGCTCCAGGTGTGGGAGAAGTTAGTCCCATTTTGCAGATGAGGAAAAGTGAGGCTCAGAAGGTACGTGGGCGGAGGTTACACAGTGAACCTGGAGGAGGAAGGCCTTGGAACCTGGCTTTCTCTAATTCTCTACCTATCACCCACGTTGTGAAGAGAATATTCTGCAACTTGGAAGCCCTCTGAGCTTCCTCGGATTCCCTCTTCTCTGGCTCTGAGGTGTCTGGGAGCACCCCGGGGGGCAGCCTGTCACTCTGGCCCGTCCCTTCCGCCTTCCCACACACACACAGACAGACACAGGTTTCGCGGCAGGAGTGTCTGGTGTTTAATTGCTCTTTGCGGCCTCCAGGAAGGGGGGTCGGGGAGAACCGACTCACTCCCCGTTTCTGGATGCTGCCGCCGCCGCCTCATCCACCTGGATTCTCCACTCCGACCGCGGACACGCTGGGCGGCCGGCCTCTGGGTTCACAGTGGGGACCGCAGGGGCAACTAGGGCGGGTCCCGGGAGGCGAGGTAGGCGGCCAGGGTCACCAGGGCTGCTGCATACATGCATACGCCCAACCCGACGGCCAGGACCCCCAGCAGGAAAGCGCGGCGGGAGGCGGCCCCTGCCCCCTGGACGTCCCCCTTGGCCCAAGCCTTGTTGGTCTGTGGAGGTGGTGCAGCGGTGACTCAGGTATCCCCTCATCCCACCCTGCTTCCCGCAGCCCGACGCCTCCCCCACCCAACACACCCATGTATTCATTCATATGTTCCAAAAACATAGGGAGTAGCTACTGTGGGTCAGGTACAGTTGGGCACTGGGGATACTGGGTGACTAATAAAAAATATATATATATATATTACTATATGCCACAGTTCTAACTCGCTGAGCCTCACAATGACCCTGAGGCAGGAATTATTCATTCCCATTTTACAGATGAGGAAAATGAGGCACCGGGAGTTTAACCGGCTTGCCCACAACCTTACCAGAGGGTGGCAGGCCTAGGATTGGAGCTCAGGTTCTTAACCACCACTCTGGGCTGCCCTCTGTGAAAAATGCCTCATTTTACCCCTGCATGTTTCTATGTAAATCCTTTTCTCCATCACTTTTTTTTTCCCCCAAGCATGCCTCCTCTTTTTTTCTTTTCTTTTGAATGCATTTTTCTCTTCTATATCCAACCCCCTCCCAGCTCCACCCACAGACTGACCTTCTGGGCCAGGCAGAAGGCGGCAATGCCCACGGGCCAGAAACAGCACAGCATGGAGAAGACAGCCAAGCCGAGGTGGTCGTGGGGTAGGAGTGGGGAGAGAAGGCCGCCCCCATCCCAGTCCGAGTCACTGTCACTGGGTGACACATCCTATGGGCAGGAGACAGCCTAAGTGGTCATCTCCACCCATCTTCCTTGCCCCACTGCTCCACTCCCCATGCCCCCAAAGACACCAAGAGAGAAAAGTGTTCCAAGAGGTAGGCTCTTGACTTGCCCACATCCTGTATCCCTCTGACGGGAAGCTCTGGACCCTGTCTCCAGAGAAAAGCCTCACCCACACTCAAAAGCTTTGAGTTCAATTTCAAGGAGTTCACAGGTCCACTCATGGATACTACAGCTGCTTATAAGCTCTGAGTTAAAAACCGCTGAAGTGGAGACAGAAACCAATGGGGACTGGACCCTGCAAAAAGATGGCGATTAGGGGAGCCAGCTGTGGTGGCCTAAATTACCAGGACAAACCTGCTGAAACTACAGGTTCTAGGTTAAAAATGTATTTTTTTTAATCTTGCATCAAATAGCTCACAAGACTTTAAGGAGTTACTGTAAAGCCAAAACTGAAGTGAAAATCAAGGTTAATTTAACAGAGAGGTCAAATGAACAGAGAAGGCCCCTTCTGCCCTGCAGGCATTTACCAATCCCTGAATGAAAAATTAACCTTTCATTCAGACCTTGAACTAGATTACAAATGATCTTTAACTGGTAGTACCCCCAGACAGCTGACAAAAGCAAACCAAATCCTCTCCTGAGGAAGGTACTTTCGTTCTAGGCCTCAAAACAATTTTTCAAATACAATGACCAGCATTTAGTCAAAGATAACCAGGCACACAGGAACCATGGAGGAGAACTAGCAGAAATAATAAGGCCCTCAAAGTCTTCAAATAATGGGATTATTTGACACAAACCAGGTCAAAGCAAAGCTTACTGCCACAGTGTGGCAGACTGTGTTTCCAAAAATGGCCACACCCATCTGACTGATAATCTTTCTCATCAGGGGTGAGGTCTATGTCCACTTTCCTTGAGTCTGGGCAGGCTATGATTCATTTGTAATTGATAGAATGTGGTGGAAGTAATGCAACACGACTTGCAAGCATAAGTCAGAAAAGGTGAGGCAGCTTCTGCTTTGCTGAAACACTCCTGCTGGAGGTTGGAGGCACATAAGGAGTCTGGCTGCCCTGAAGCCGCCATGCTGTAAGCCCAAACCAGCCCACATGGGGAGACTCCTGCAGAAGCCCTGAGACTACATTAAGAGAGAGATAGTCAACGAGACCCCAGCTGCTTCAGACCCTGACTGTTCCACCTCGAGCCACTGGCTGACCGCAACCTCATGAAAGACCCTGAGGCAGAACCACCCAAGTCCTTCCCAAGTTCCCAACCCATGGAAACCATGAGCCATGATGATTGTTGTTATTTTAAGCTACTAAGCTTTGGGGGTGATTTCTTATATGGCAATAGCAACTGGAAAACCATGTTTAGCAAATAAAAGACATGCTTGACAATATGCACAAGGAATAAGAAATTATAAAAAATGACATTAACTGGAAAAAAGAGAGACAGAGAACAGAGGCACAGAGATGCATCGGCTTTGGAAAGAGATAGACTGATAGAGAACAGGGGGGTCAGAAATCAGAGGGAAGACAAACAGAGCCAAAGGGAACAAAGATGAGAGATGAATCTGGAGAGAAAAAGGTAAAGAAGCCAGGTGGGATGGAGAACAGGAAAAACCACACCTGGAAACCCAGGAAGGCCACACGCAGTTGTGAAGCGAGACTCCAGGCCAGCAGCTGGCAGCTGGAGTTGGCCAGCAGCCTGCCGGATGTTGGCCACAGCTGGATTCACCTCCAGCCCCCTCCCCCAGCTCCCACTAAGGAGCCTACCTTAGTGGTCCTGCTCCTACCTCAAGGTCGGGGAGCCCTGGCTCCCCCAGTACAGCACTCACAGAAGGAAGAGATGGTGGCAAGAACTGCCAACTCCTCAGTGATTCTGCAAAGGCTGTCTCTCGAAAGGGAGGCCCTGGCTCAGGCTCGCCAGGCTTCTGGACAGGGGGCTCACCGCCTACACCCACCAGCAGAGGCTGTTGGAGCTCTGGAAGACTGGGCTTGTCCATGGCTGGGGAGGGGCTCCCAGAGGGGCTTCCTGGGGGTAGGGGAAAGAAAAAGACAAGTTGTAAAAGTCTCACTTTTCTCCTTCCCCTGACTCCTGGCTTTGGAGAGACTCCAGGCAGAGACTAGGTAGCTGAACCATCCTCAGACCCATTTTACAGATAGTAAAACCGAGGCCCAGAGAGTAACAGAGGTTGGTCCAAGTTGTGAAGAGAACTCAGGACTCTGGACATTCAGTTCCAGGCTTCTCTCTCCTCAGGCAAAAACCACACACCTGTTGCACATTTATTCCAAACCATGCCTTACACACTTACTTGGCCCATGAACTACATACCCATCCTGGGTTGACACTCTCATCCCTCTCCCCCACACCCATCCCCAATGATGCTTAGTTCACACACCGCCTGTGCCCCCAAGCCTGTGCACTCTCAATACCCAAGTCCCCTGCCACACATACCCATCCAGGCAAGCCCAATCCCCACCTCCACCCGTGCACATTCACATCCCAAGGGACTGTTTGCATACTTGCCCCAAACAACACCTCCCAACGGTCTTACACACTCACCCCAAATAACTCCTTGCACATTCATCCTAATCCCCCCAGCATCAGATTCTCTCCAGATGCACATATATGCACAGGCTTCCCACACATGCAGGCTGGACACTCTCCCCTGTCCCCATCACTTCCCTTGCACATCTGCCCAAAGACCCGCGGCCACACACCCCTCTCTTTCTCCACCCACATCCATGGCCCACACCCACCCGCTCCGCTGACACCTCCTGTTTTACCAGAATCCACCTTTGCACACTTCCCCCATAACACCACCAACCCACCACACAACTCAACCACGGAGACTATTCTTCTCGCCCTCACAATCCCCCTGCGGGGGTCCCCAAGTCTCCCGCCCTCAGTCCAAACCTGGCTTGAGCCGATTTCCTGGCCAAGGTTTTGCCTCCCTGTCCCCAGCGCCAGGACCCGGGAGAAGAGCGGTGCCCCCCGAGCTGCGCCCCTCACTCACCGCCCACGGCCATAGGCCGGGACCTCCTGGGCTCTCCGCACCGACACCCTCCCCGATCCTGCCGCCCAGGTGGGGGAACTCAGTGAGCCCCGCGCTCCTAGGGGTCTGGGCCTGGGGGCGCGGGGTCTGAGAGCTCCGCTGCGCGCCCCTCTCAGCGCCCCGGGCCCGCGGCGAGGGCGGGGGTGGGGGCGGGGCGGTGGGCTCCCGGGCTCCGCCCCCAGAGGAGGCCGCGGGGATGGGGGCGGGGGGAGGATGGGGCCTTGAAGGCCGACGTCAGCGCCCGGCGCTGGCCCTTGCCACCCCGGGTGCGGAGGAGCAGGCGGAGGTCTCCGAGGTCAGCGGGCCCTGACATCCCGAAGCCAGACCCAAACGCTGCAGGACGGAGGACGGGGCGCCCCGATTCTCCAGAGCCTTCCTGGCTTGTCCCTGCTTCCACCCCACTGCCCTCCCCCCTCCCCAACAGTAAAAACAGCAACCCCGGCTAACTGTGGGCACGGTTCTTAGTGCTTTACATATACACGTACACGTTTATTCCCGAGAACGACCTAAGAGGCACTGTCATTGATTGTCCTGTCGTGCCCAGGAGGAAACGGGCGCAGAGTTAGAACTTGCCTAAAAGCGTGCCGCCGGGTCACTGAGTGCAGACTACGCCCGGCGCGGGGGTTAGATACCCTACGTTCATCAACGCACGGATTCCTCTCAGTAGCTCTATTTCTATCCCTGTTAGGCAGTTAAGGAAACTGAGGCTCAGAGATGTGTGCTCACTTGGCCAAGGTAAACAACTGGTACTAGGACCGACCCGCAGATTGTAACCCAGGGCTGTATTTCTTGCCGGCCCAAGGGGAGGGGAGAAAGCAGAGGCAGAAGGTGCGGCGGGGGCTTCCAGGGAAAGGGGTGGTGCTGGGAGTGGGCCAGGGATGGCGAGCTGCTTAGCAGGTGGTATACAGGTGGTGGCTATGAGTTAGTGTTTGGACCCACACAGACCTGAGTTCCTTTCCAGGCTCTTCAAAGCACTCGTTGTGTGACCTCTGGATAATGGCATCACCTCTCTGAACCCCAATTTCTTCATCTGTGAAATAGGGTAAATACCCCCTGCCTCTTAGATGTGATAACATATATAAAGCACTTAGATTAGGTGCCATAACAAATGTCCAACATTTGCCCCAAACTAGGCACTCTGAACGTGTTTGATGGTGTTTAGGAATATAATTACTTACATCCGTCTTCATCAGTCTAATTAGGGGACTCTTCTCGCCCAGCAGTCCTCCACCTCCTTCAGGGAGGCCACCCAGCTTGCACTGGCTTCTCTTTCTCGGAAGCCCTCCATCTCACCAGTCCCAGACAGCCAAACTGGAGGATTCCCTTCCTGATGTGGGGCAGGCCAGCATTCCCTCGCTCCAGGGCTCTGGGGCTCCGTGCCAAGAGTCCAGAGGCTGGAGCTGGTACAGGCCCCACTCCTGGGGAGAACAGACGGTGTCTGGAAGTGACCTTGGCTCAGCCAGAGTTTCTGGCAGACAACAGGCAGGGAGACCCACAGGAGCATAAATGAGGAGAGGGGGCAGAACTGTTTTATGGGGAGAGACACCCTTGTTACTCTGTATCTTCTTAACCTCGCTCTTATCACTATGAAACATAGTACATATTTCTGCTGGCTTGAATCCTCCCACCAGTGCCAGCTCCAGCTTGGCTGGGATTTGATCTCTTTTGTTTACTGCTGTGCCTCAGGGCCTAGAACAGTGCCTGACCCCAAGCAGGACTTTGAAACATATTTGTGGGCTGAGGGCATGAATTCTCACCAGCCTCAGTTTTTTGGGTTTTTTTTTAAACTTATTCTACATTAAGTGTTTTTTGTTTGTTTGTTTTTAATTAATTAATTAATGTATTTATTTATCCATGGCTGTGTTGGGTCTTCGTTTCTGTGCGAGGGCTTTCTCTAGTTGTGGCAAGCGGGGGCCACTCTTCATCGCGGTGCGCGGGCCTCTCACTATCGCGGCCTCTCTTGTTGCGGAGCACAGGCTCCAGACGCGCAGGCTCAGTAGTTGTGGCTCACGGGCCCAGTTGCTCCGCGGCATGTGGGATCTTCCCAGACCAGGGCTCGAACCCGTGTCCCCTGCACTGGCAGGCAGATTCTCAACCACTGCGCCACCAGGGAAGCCCCAGCCTCAGTTTTTTACCAAATCCCTGAGCAGTATGGGTCCCTTCGACCCCCCTAGGCCACCGCAGAGATTTATTCATTTCCAGTAGATCTCTCTGGCCACCATCAGCCTCGTACAGTCTCCCCACCCCTTCCAGGATGTCACTGGAGGCCCAGGCCTCTTGGGGTTTGTGATGGTCCTGGAATATTAATCACAAAATTCCAGCCAGGATCATCAACAGAAGCCTAAACCACTGAGTGAAAGTTTGATGAGGAACAGGATATTTATTTAGTCTCAAAGTATCCTCCCACAGATTACTTATTAATTACAAAGGGAAAAAAAATAGTATTAACGGACCACACCAGCAGACGCCACTTAAAACCAGGTGATAGAAGTTAACATCACCAGTATCGGGACAAATGAACATCGTGTGCCTCCTGATATGCACTGAAAAGGACACAACATCATTTCTGTGATGTTTTTCTGCCAAAAATGCATCATCCGAATTGAATCATGAGAAAACATGGGACAAAGCCCAACTGAGGGACACTCTATAAAGTACTTGGTCTGTACACTTTAAAAATGTCAGTGTCATGAAAACCAAAACAATAACAAAAATCTAAAAGCTGGCAGCCGGTTCTAGATTAAAGGTGACTAAAGAAACATGACAACTAAACAAAGTGTGATCCCGGATGGAAAGCAGATGGTGACAAGGTATGTTATTGGGACAATGGGAGAAATTTGAACATAAACTATAAATTAGATGATAGTTTTCTATCAATCTTAAACTGATACTTGGGGAAATGTTAAGTTGGTATTATGGTTATATAGGAGAATCCCCTTGTTCTTAGGAGAATTTTACTAATATAATATTATGAATTATAATTACGAATATAATATATTTGCATATGTGTGTATATGTGTGTGTGTGTGTGTGTGTGTGTGTGTATGCAGAAAAGCAAGCAAAAGAATTGAACAAAACTTCACAGAAAGAGGAAATCCAAGGGAGAGATGAACATTTAAAAAGTTACTCAACTAATCATCAGGGAAATGCAAATTAAAATCACAGTGCGATACCAGTATACACCCACCAGAATGGCTAAATGAAAGAAGACACCACCAGGAAGTGTTGGTGAGGATATAGAGTGGGGAAACTCTCATACACTGCTGGTGGGCATCCAAATTGGCCCAACCACTAGGAAAACTGTTGGGCAGTTTCTACTATAGCTGAACGTATCCTATGACCCAGCAATTCCAGTCCAATCAGATACGAACATATGTCCACCAAAAAACAAATTCCCATCAACAGATGGATAAAGTGTAGCATCTTCACACAGAGGAAACTATATAGCAATGAGAACGAAAGAGCTACAGCCACATGCAATAGCATGGGATGAATTTCACAAACAAAACACTGAGCAAAAGACAGCAGACACAAAACAATGCATATTGCGAGATTTCACTTATATAAAGTACGAAAACAGGCAAAATTAATCCATATTGTTAGAAGTCCAGTTAGTGGTTTCCTTTGGGGGCATCCTGGAAGAGGCATGAAGGGCATCCTGGAGGGGCTGGTCATGTTCTTTTCATGAGCTGAGTTCTGGTTACCAGGTGTGTTCAGTCTACGAAATTTAATTCAGCTGTTCACTTATGATTTGTGCACTTTTCTGTACACTGCAAAACATTTATTTTTGAAAAAGAGCAAGTTAGATCTAAAGGTATGGATAACTTTCCAAGATGTATCACTGAGGGAAAAATGCAAGATGCGGGAATTCCCTGGTGGTCCAGCGGTTAGGACTCAGCGCTTTCACTGCCGAGGGCCTGGGTTCAATCCCTGTCAGGGAACTAAGATCCCACAAGCTGTGCAGTGCCGCCAAAAAAAAAAAAAAAAAAAGCAAGATGTAAAAGAATATGAACAGTCACTCTGTTAAGCAGTACAGCACTTCCTCAAAAAATTAAAAATAGAATTATCATATGACTCAGCAATTCCACTTCTGGGTGTATACCCAAAAGAACTGAAATCAGGGTCTTTTTTTAAAAAATAAATTTAATAAATTTTTAAAATAAATTTATTTATTTTATTTAGTTTTGGCTGTGTTGGGTCTTCGTTGCTGTGTGCAGGCTTTCTCTAGTTGTGGTGAGGGGGGGCTACTCTTCATTGCAGTGTGCATGTTTCTTACTGTGGTGGCTTCTCTTGTTGTGGAGCATGGGCTCTAGGCGCGCAGGCTTCAGTAGTTGTGGCACGCGGGCTTCAGTAGTTGTGGCATGCGGGCTCTAGAATGCAGGCTCAGTAGTTGTGGTGCACGGGCTTAGTTACTCTGTGGCATGTGGGATCTTCCCAGACCAGGGATCAAACCCATGTCCCCTGCATTGGCAGGGGGATTCTTAACCACTGTGCCACCAGGGAAGTCCTGAAAGCAGGGTCTTGAAGAGATATGTGTACACCCATGTTCATAGTAGCGTTATTCACAATAGCCAAAAGGTGGAAGCAACCCAACTGTACATCGACAGATGAACGGATAAAGCAAATGGGGTGTATATATATAAAATGGGATATTATTTAGCCTTAAAAAGGAAGAAAATTCTTTGATGACCATTTTGTAGTGTATAGAAATACTGAATCATTATGTTGTGCACCTGGAACTAACATGGTGTTGTAGGTCAATTATACTTCAAAATAAATAAATAATTGCCATATAATTAAAAAAAAAAAAAAAAAAGGAAATTCTGACATGCACCACAGCATGGATGATCCTTGAGGACATTATGCTAAATTATTCTAAATGAAATAAGCCAGTAATAAAAGGACAAATAATGATTCTACTCAGATGGGGCACCTAGAGTAGTCAAATTCACAGAAATAGAAAGTCAATAGGTGGTTTCCAGGGGCTAGAGGAAGGGAGGGATGGGGAGTTTTTGTTTAATGGGTACAGAGTTTCACTTTTGCAAGATGAAAGGAGTTCTAGAGATTGGTTGCACAATTATGTGAATGTACTTAATGCCACTGAACTGTACACGTAAAGATGGTTAAAATGGTAAATTTTATGTTATGTGTATTTTATCACAATTTTAAAAACTTTAAGAATAAAAAGTACAGGGATGTCCCTGGTGGCGCAGTGGTTAAGAATCCTCCTGCCAATGCAGGGGACACGGTTTCAAGCCCTGGTCCAGGAAGATCCCACATGCCGCAACTAAGCCTGTGTGCCACAACTACTGAGCCTGTGCCTAGAGCCCGCGAGCGACAGCTACTGAAGCCTGCACGCCCTAGAGCCCGTGCTCCACAACAGAAGAAGCCACCCCTCGCCACAACTAGAGAAAGCCCGCGCGCAGCAACGAAGACCCGATACAGCCAAAAATAATAAATAAATAAATAAACAAACATTTACCATCAGACAGTTTCTGTTGGTCAGGAATCTGTTGATGGCTTACCTGGCTGGTTCTCGCTCAGGGTGTCATGAAGCTACAATCGGCATGTTGGCCGGGTGCAACAGTCACTGGAAGATTTGATGTGGCTGAAAGATGTCCTTCCAAGATGGGTCACTCATATGGTGCTGGTTTGCTGGCACGGGGCCTCGGTTGTTCTCCATTTGGGTCTCTCCGCTGGTTGCTTCACTGCTGTCACAAATGGTGGCTGGTCTCTCTCAAAGTGAGCCATTCAATAGAGAGATGGATGAGGAAGCCTCAATGCCTTTTATGGCTTAGTCTAAGAAGTCACACAGCAACACTTCTACCATATTCTGCTGGTTAGAAGCAAGTTACAAAGTGCAGCCTATACGCAAGAGGAGGGGGCTTCCCTGGCGGCGCAGTGGTTGAGAATCTGCCTGCCAATGCAGGGGACAGGAGTTCGAGCCCTGGTCTGGGAAGATCCCACATGCCGTGGAGAAACTGGGCCCGTGAGCCACAATTGCTGAGCCTGCGCGTCTGGAGCCTGTGCTCCGCAACAGGAGAGGCCGCGATAGTGAAGAAGCCCGCGCACCGCGATGAAGAGTGGCCCCCACTTGCTGCAACTAGAGAAAGCCCTCGCACAGAAACGAAGACCCAACACAGCCATAAATAAAATAAATAAATAAATAAAAATAAAATAAATAAATAAATAAATAAAAAGAGGAGGGAAATTAGGCTCCACCTAGTGAAAGAAGGAGTGTCAAAGAATCTGTGGACATATTTTAAAACAGCTTCATACATTCATTAAATCCTGACAATAATCTAACAAGGTGGGTACCATCACTCATTCTCACGTTACAGATGAGGAAACTAAGGTACAGAGAGGCTAAAGGTCACACAGAAGAGCCAGAGCTAAGACTTAAATCCAGGTAGTTGAACTGGGAAGCATTTTCTTAATCACTAATGTCAACCAGTGGGAAAGAAACAAACTGAAGAAAAAAATATTTAAGAAGGAGCATTGTATGAGACTTTTGTTTGTTTTTTGGCCATGCCACGTGGTATGCGGGATCTTCGTTCCCCAACCAGGGATCGAACCCATGCCCGCTGAAGTGGAAGCACGGAGTCTTATCCACTAGACCGCCAGGGAAGTCCCATGTACGGGACTTTGATGACTGGTTGGACGTGGTAAGTGATGGAGTTGAGGATGACACCCATAACCTCCATATTCCTTTGATACTGGGAGATGCGTATCCAAGAGAGGCAGGACAGCAGGAAGTTAAGAACATAAGGTGTGGGGACGGAGTGAGACAGAACTATAATCAATTTGGGTTTTTTTAAAATAAATTTATTTATTTTTTATTTATTTTATTTTTGGCTGCGTTGGGTCTTCGTTGCTGCGCGCGGGCTTTCTCTAGTTGCTGAGAGCAGGGGCTACTCTTCGTTGCGGCGCGCCGGCTTCTCATCGCGGTGGCTTCTCTTGTTGCTGAGCTCAGGCTCTAGGCACGCGGGGGCTTCAGTAGTTGTGGCTCAAGGGCTCTAGAGCGCAGGCTCAGTAGTTGTGGTGCAGGAGCTTAGTTGCTCCGCGGCATGTGGGATATTCCTGGACCAGGGCTTGAACCCGTGTCCCCTGCAGGCGGATTCTTAACCACTGCGCCACCAGGGGAGCCCATCAATTTGGTTTAAGGCAAACGATTTTGCCCTAATTTCTTCATCTTAAATAAGGCTGATAATTACCTACCCTTTGGCATATCTGTGAGGATTAAAGGAAATCATGCATGCAAAACAATCAGTTTACAGCGGCTGGCACGGAGAAATTACTCGATAAATGGTAGCTTTCAAATATACCTATTAGTGAAATATTATTGAATTGTATACCTATTGAATTATTGTATCTATATAAATACCATCCTATTGAAACGTTGCCCTCTCCCTATAACTTTCAGCTGGTGACTCCAACTTCTGCAGTCCCCGTTTTGCAAAAAGTAGAGGAATAAGTTCCTTTTGGACTCCCTTTTGGTCTGAGCTGGAGGAATAAGGCACGAACTACAGTGGGGAAGGCACCGCTCAGGAAATCAGAATGTGAGTGCCTCTGACTCAGTCATTCCCCTTGTGTCCATTACATGGATGCAATAACTGAGACCTAGAGCTGTGCAAGGTCACAAGTTACTGACAGAGTCCAGCCTTCAAAAACAGGATTTTTTGGAGATAAAGAGGCCTCAGTTCCTCATTTCTCATACCCCTTCCCCCAACCCACCCCCTGCTTGCTCAGAATCAGCACTAACAGTGAAGGAAGCTGAATTTATCAGTTCTTGAGGACCTTGGAGGGATTCTAAAAAGGAACCCCCTCCCCAACTTCTCTGAATGAGGGGGTTTTTTTTCCAGTTATGAGGCAGGGGGATGCACACAACGACGTGAGGGAGATTTCCCCCCTGGCTCTGGCTCAAGTCTCTGACTTGTGGCCCCGGTTGAAAGAGAGTTTTAGGAGGCACGGGACATCGATGGATTTGCTTATTCTGTTATGACAGTATCTGGGACAAACAGTTGGTGCCCAAACTTCCTCAGCCACGCTCAAGATGGCCACATAAGGCCACGCCGCAAATGGCTGAACCGTGGTTCGCGGTTGGAGAGACGCCTTTCCCAAAATGGAGAGAGGGGAGAGAAAGTGTCCATCACAGGTTAGCCCCGCCCCCATAGAGTGCTAGGGCCAATTAGCGACCCGCAGGGCGGGGACAAGGCCAGGGGAGGAGGCTGCCGTTGCCCCAGCAACAACCAGGGAGCCGGGAGGCGGGCGCGGCTTCAGAGGGATCGGCGTCTCAGCAATCTTGCAGCCGGGAAGGTCCTGGGAGAGGCGCGAGCTAGGCCTGGGAAGTCAGCGCCTGCGGAGAGAGGGACAGGTCAGGTCCATGAACTCCAATCCCCGCTTTCGCCTCTCCTAACCGTTAGACGCTCTAAGGTAGGAATAACGCATGCGCGGGCTCAGAGGTGGAGCTAAGGTGCCCTGCACTTAAAACGCATGCGCCTCATGGCGGCGGGGGGCGGAAATCTGACCCGAGGAGGCGGTGCTTTTGTGTTGTGGGCGGAGCCATGTGCCCCTGGGGCGGGACTTTACGCTGCAATGAGCAGGATGAAAAGGTTATTTTAGAGGCAGGCAGAGTTAGATGCCAGCTCCTTGGAGTGTCCGTTTCTCGCCCCTCATTTTTCTGCGGCTCTCCTGGAGAGGCAGTTAGTATCATGGTCAAGACCGCAGCCTCAGTGGCTTGACGAAACTAGCTTGGAATCCCAAGTACTGCTCCTTACTTGGTGGGCCTCAGTTTTCCCATCTATTAGGTGGAGATAATTGTACACTTTTCTCATAAGGCTGTGATTATATTTTCCCCCCTCAGGGCCATGGCTGAGGTGCACGTGATTGGGCAGATCATGGGGGCCACCGGTTTCTCGGAGAGTAGCCTCTTCTGCAAGTGGGGCATCCACACAGGTATTCCCGGGCATGGTTCATTTCCCCACCAAGACCCCGCAGCCTAGACGCCTCCACCCACTTTCCTTCATCCCCTGACCTCAGTCCCTGATCCTCAGCTTCCATGGGCTCTCAGGACTCCTAACCCTGACCACGCTTTGTTCATGTGAGTCTAGGCTCCCTTCTTATTATCCTTTCCCATCCCATCTCTGGGGACTCAGACTCCCACTCTCTCAACACACATTCCCTAAGCATATGAGATTATAGGCTGGACCCACCCAGCTACCCACAACACACACTACCAGTCCTCAAAACACTTGACAGCGGTAACGACACTGCTTGGACTTCATTCACTGTCTTAGGGGTGCTCTGGGTGCCTCCCCCATCTTAACTCTTTGCTTAACCATCTCCATTTATTGAGCTCTTAATGTAAAATGGAAGTTTCCATCTTGAAATGAAGAGGAGAGGCCACCCTCCTGTATTCATATTTCTCTGTGAGAATGTAGGAACCCCGTTCTGACAGTCATCCAAGTCCATCCACACAGGCCCAGGAGGGACCTTGGAGGTCTCAATTTTCATGCCTCTCCATCAGAGGCAGTATAGTGTGGTGGGTGGTGTGATGGCTAGGGCCACAGGCCACCAGGTCTGGGCTCAAATACGAACTCCCTTGCCTACTGATTGGGAGCCTTTGGACTTGACCTCTCTGAGCCTCAGTTTCCTTGTCTGAAAATGAAGCTAATAGCAGCTCAGGCAGCAGAGTGCTGAGGTTAAGAGCACAGACTGCCTGGGTTTCAAAACCAGCTCTTGCTTATTAATTATGTGACCCTGGCCACTTGTCTTTGCCTCGATTTCCCTGTCTATAAAATGGGAATAATAACACTGTTTACCTCATGGGGTTGTTGTGAGGACTAAATGAATATCAGTAGCACTTAGAAGAGGGCCTAGACTTGTAAGTCCTCAGTAAGTGTTTGCCTGGCTTGTGTAAAAATTGGATGGGCTCTTGTTCGTAAAGCCCTAGGTATGTTGCCTAGCACAGATAAATGCCCAAGAAATGAGTGTGGCCATTGCCATCATCATCTTTTCAGGCCTGGGGTTCTTTGCGATTTCACTGGTGGGTAGGTTGGTGGTTGAGATTCCCTGGGAAATTGGGATCCTCCAGCTGAGCAAATAAGAAGCAAGGCCTGGAATCAGACTTGGTTTCCAGTACCCTTCCACTCACTTGCTCTGTGACCCTGGCAAGTGCTGTTCCCTCTCGCAGCCTCAGTTTTCTTATCTGTAAAGTGTGACTAATTGTCCTTCATAGGGGTGTTAGGAAGTCTTGTATGTGAGCATCCTGACTTAAGGCTTGGTGCTTTCCTCACCTGGCCCGCAAGGGAGCAGTAACCAACATGATTTTTATTATTTCAGGGGGCTCTTGGTCAGGGAGAAGGGGGCTAGGGGGCAGTTAATCCAATAGAGAGCCAAGGTGCAGTCAGATAAAGGGCTTGGTCTCTGAGGGATTTCCCTGGCGGTCCAGTGGTTAAGACTCCAAGCTTCCCCTGCAGGGGACACGGGTTCAATCCCTGGTGGGGGAACTAAGATCCCACGTGTGGCGTGGCATGGCCAAAAAAAAAAAAAAAATAACGAAAACCTAAAAACGAAAGCAGAGCTCCATTTGAATCAGCTCCACCATGGGACCTTGGTCTGCTGCGGTCCTGCTGTAGCCCCAGCATGGAGAACAGTGCTTGGCACAGAGTTAGGTGTTCAGTAAAGGTTTGTGGAATGAAAGGTAAAAGTTTCTTTACCTGTAAAATGGGGATTGTATTAGCCCCCACCTCCTAGGATCATTTATGTGTCCAACAAACATTTATTGAACACCTTCTGTGTACCAAGATCTGGGTTTGAGGTTCTAGGGATCCAGTAGTTTACAACATCTCTGCTCTCTTGGGGCTCACAGCAGGGGAGACAGAAAAGAAATAAGCAGGTAAAGACGTGAGTGCAATGATTACAGATAGTGTACTAGGTACTAGGAAGAAATGAGATGAGAGATGATGTGAGAGGGACTGGTTAGTTCTGGGATAGGAGGGTGAGGGAGAACCCCTCTGTGAAAGTGGCACTTGAGCTGATCCCTGAAGGATGAAAAAAAGCCAGGCATAGGGACATCCAGGAGCAGAGTTTTCTAGGCAGAGGGAACAGCCAGTGCAAAGGCCCTGAGGAGGGGAAAAAAATAGGAGCAGTGAGGCTAGAGGGTGGTGAGGAGGAATGGGGAAAGTGATGGGAGATGAGTTCAGGAAGGGGTTGGGGGGGGGGGGGAGCACAGGCCAGGCCATGCATGTAAGGCCTTGTAGTCTCTCCTCCTGTGGAGGAGAGTCTGTAAACTGGGGGTGGGGTGGGGATTAAGAGTCCCAGAGGGTGGATTAAATGAATTCATTACTAAAGCGCTTAGCGCAGCGTCTGGCATTTAGTAAGCAGTCGGTGCATTTTTGCTATTATTATCACCCTCAGTAGGATTGCTATTACGACACACCGTTCACGATTTGCTCTGTGCTTCAGCTTGTGAAGGACCGCCTTGGCTCCATCTTAGTCCTTGGACTAGGCCTCTAAACGTGGGGTGAGAATAGCAGTAAAATGATCCCCAGCATTCATCCAGCACTCACTGTGCCCCAGACACTGTTCTCAGCCTCGTGTGTATTAACTCATTTAATCTTCTCACAAGCCTGGGAGGAATGCATTATTATTACACCCACCTTACAGACGGGAAGACGGAGGCAGAGAAAGGTAACTGGCCCAAGGTTGCACAGGCAGGAAGAAATAGTGCCAGGATTTGAACCCAGACATTTGGCTCCAGAGTCCATGCTTTGCAACCCTCCGCCCCCCAATGCCAGGGAAAAATGGGGTCCTACAGCCACAGTGGGATCCCCCTCCCGATGGCTGCCTCCCACCCCGCCCTGCCTCATCCGTGTCCTGGCTCTCCCTGCAGGGGCAGCATGGAAGCTCCTGTCAGGCGTGCGGGAGGGCCAAACACAGGTGGACACCCCCCAGATAGGGGACATGGCCTACTGGTCCCATCCCATCGACCTGCACTTCGCCACCAAAGGCCTACAAGGTGAGTTCCCGGCCTGGGCCCCAGGCTAGACTAAGGGGAGATGTGTTAGCGGCACTCAGTGCTGCGGGGACTGGAAACATCAAGTGCTTTTCCTGCTCCCGTGCCCTTTGGGTCCCTTTCCTGACCAGGCTTGGCCCTGGAGAGGGTGAGCTGAGGCCTCCCCAGGCCGGCTCTAGAGTGTGTTAGGAGTAGGGCAGAGGCCAGGGGTGGACGGGGCAAGGTCAAGGGGAGGGCCAGGGGGAGAGGGAGGTGGCTTTCACAGAGACAAAGCAAGAGAGTCTTCAATCAGCAGGAAGCTGGGAGGGGTTATGAGAGGGAGAGGTGAGGGCTGGTGGCTATTCTGCAGGCAGGGCTCCTCAGCTGCTCAGAGGGGAAGTGAATACGTGGGGGAGGAGGGGTATCAGAAGACCTCTTCTGGCAGAAAATTTGGGTCATTAAAGAGGGGTGGATTCCAGGAAATAGACTAGGTAAATATGCCATATATTTCTACCATATAAATAATAGTTACTGAGTGCCTGCCCTGTGTCAGGTGATGCCAGGGAGATATCAGTGATTGAGACAGTTCCCCAGCCCTGTCCCCACACAGTTCATCATCCCTTGGGAGAGACAGAGATGCCCTCAGACAGTGGTAACCCAGAGTGGGCAGGACTGGGATGGGGGATCTTGAAGGGCTATGGAAGGCCAGCGGAGGTGCCTGACCCTGCTGGGGGGTTCAGGGAGGGCTTCCTGGAGGAGGGGGATGTTTGAGCTTTGCTGTGAAAGGACAGTAGGAGCTATTAAAACAGAAAGATGAAAGAGGGTTCTGGGCAGAAAGCCATGTGTGGGAGCCTCAAGGAGGAAAGTGAGCCAGGGGTATTTGGAGGACCGAGGGAGAGCAGGAGGGCTGCAGGGGGGTGAGGTGGCAGGGGACAGGGGACAGGCCATTGCAAGGCCTTGAATGCCAGGCCGCAGAGTGGAGGCCATATCCTGAAGGCACTGGGGTGCCAGAGCAGGCGATTGACAAGTCAGGTTTTGCTTTTAAGAGATCCGTCTGGCTGCCTTGTGGGTGATGGATTGGAAGGTGAGGCAGGCAACAGTCCTTTCAGCTCTTAAGGACCCCGAGTCTCTGAATGTGGGCATCATCCTTGCCTCCTCTTTTCTCATACCCACCCCCCAATTCTGTCCATCAGGAAATCCCATTAGCTCCACCTTTGAAGTGCATCCTAAATCCCACCACTCCCCCTACCCTCTTCCCAGCACCCTGATCTGTCCACCCTCACCTCTCACTGGGCTATTACAGTAGCCTCTTTACTGGTGTTCCCACCTCAGCCCCATAAGTCTGTCCCCCTGTGAACACCTAAGTTAGGTAACATTCCTCCTCTGCTCAGAACCCTCTGTGGTCCCCATCTCACTCAGGGTAAAAGGCAAAACCTTACCATGGATCACAAGGCCCTGCTCAATCTGATTCTGTCACCTCCTTCCCCTCTCCCCCATCTCACTGCTGCAGCCACATCGGCCCCACCAGGCAGCTCCCACCTCAGGGCTTTTGCACTAGCTATTCCCTCTGCTGGGAGCGCTCTTCCCTAGATATCCACATAGCCCCCACTCCCTCTCCTCCTTTAAGCATTCACTCAGATGTCACCTTCTCAGGAAAGTTTTGCTTGATCACCCCCTTTCTAAAACTGCATGCCAGGACTTCCCTGGTGGCCCAGTGGTTAAGACTCCACGCTCCCACTGCAGGGGGCCCGGGTTTGATCCCTGGTCAGGGAACTAGATCCCACATGCATGCCGCAACTAAGAGTTCGCATGCCACAACTAAGGAGCCTGCCTGCTGCAACTAAGACCCAGTGCAACCAAATAAATAAATACTTAAAAAAACAAACAAGCAAAAAAAAACTGCATGCCTACCCCCACGGTACCCAGCTTGTTTTTCTCCAGAGCAGTTATCACCATCTGACGTACCCTATAATTTGCGTATTTACTGTGTTCGTTGTTTAAGATGTCAGCTGCACAAGGGCAGGAATTTTTGTCTGCTCTGTTCACTGCTGTGTCCCCAGCTTCTAGAACAGGGCCTAGCACGGAGGGACTCAGAAAGGAGGGTGAAATGGGGCTGGGTCTCCACGGGCTTTGCCTACAGGCTGAGGAGCTGAATTATATTCTGAGTGTGAGGACACTGGGAAACCTATGGAAGGGAGAGAAAGATGCTTCCAGCTGCCAGGTGAAAGTTGGATTGGAGGGAGCAGGAAAGAAGGCCCTGAGGCCAGAAAAGAGGACAGGGTGTGGCCACGGGGAGGGAAGGAGGGAGGCATCGGGGACAAGGCCCAACATACTCACCTGGGGACTGGGCTCCCCTGAGACGGGGACACAGAGGAAGAGGCCACGGAGAGGGAAGTCGGCAGAGGCCAGACCTAAGGGGCCTTGAATGTTGAGGTCGGACTTTATACTGAGTGCACTGGGGAATCATAGAAGGGTTTTGAGCAGGGGAGGAATACGGATTCAGAAGGATCCCTTTGGCTGCTCTGTGGGGGTAGGAGTCCAGAGAGGAGGCTGGGGCAGAAACCTGGCGGGGAAGGACTGGGCCTGGGATCTCCAGGAGCTCCTGCTGGGCTATACCCATCCCACTTTGCCTCCCTCCCTCCCTCCTGTGCTGCAGGTTGGCCCCGACTCCATCTCCAGGTATGGTCCCAGGACAGCTTCGGCCGCTGCCAGCTTGCAGGCTACGGCTTCTGCCATGTGCCCAGCAGTCCAGGCACCCACCAGCTGGACTGCCCCACATGGCGGCCCCTAGGCAGCTGGCGGGAGCAGCTGGCAAGGGCCTTCGTGGGTGGCGGGCCTCAGCTGCTGCATGGAGATGCCATCTACAGTGGGGCTGACCGCTATCGCCTGCACACTGCCGCCGGTGGCACCGTGCACCTTGAGCTGGGCCTGCTGCTGCGCCACTTCGATCGCTATGGCGTCGAATGCTGAAGGACCCTGTATGGACCGCTGGCCCCCAGCCATATCTCTGGACACCCGGTGAGGGGCAGGATGGCACAGGGGTCAGAAGCGTGGGCTCTGGAGACTGTCAGACCTGACCCCAGCCAAGGCTGGTGTGGCTTCTATCCTGACTAGCATCTCAAGCCCAGTGACTGCCCCTCCCAGGTCCAGTTTCCCCATCTGTAAAATGGGGGCAGTAAATGTGTGGGTTCACAGGGGTTGGGTGCAGAGAAGCTGTTGGCACATGGAAGGGCTCAGTAAAGGAGAGCAGTTCTTTCAGATGTGAGTGCTTTTCTGACCTTCATCTGTTGGATGTCCAGTGCCCCATCCTCCTACTGTCACCCTCCTTCCTCAGGCCCCCTTCCCCTGTCCTCTGCCTCAACCTCTGACCCCCTCCCCACTCTGGGTGATGCTCTTATGGCCCCCACTCCTTGGGGGTCCCCCTCCTCTGTGCCCCTCTCCCCACTGGCTCCCTGTCTTCTGGCTGACCCTCTCCCCCACTGCCCCAGCTTCCCACTCTCCACTCGGGGTGGTCGTCCTCGGATTCCCTGTACCCTGCGTCCCCATCCTCTGATTGAGCCCTCCCTGCCAGGTCTTCATTCCCTCGGTGACCCTCGCACAGTCCTCAAAGCCACACGCAGCACAGCCGCCCGCTTTGGTAGCGCTCAGCCGCCAGGAGGCAGCACCCTGTTGGTGGGGCGGAGCCGGGTGCCCGCCCCCTCCTCCCAGGGCGTAAGGGACCCCCCTTGGAGCCCGCCCACGCGAGATGAGGACTGTGGACCGGCCCCCCCATGCCCTCCCCCTGAGGGCCGCCCCCGCCCCGCGCGCTTCCTGGGTGGGGCCGGGGCGGCTTCAAAAACCCCCGCCGCCCCAGCCGGTCGCCGCTGCCGCCGCCCTTCGCGCCCCAGGCCGTCCCACTCCCTTCCTCCCGCCGCGGATCCGCCAGACAGCGAGGCCCCCGGCCGGGGGCAGGGGGGACGCCCCCTCCGGGGCACCCCCCCCCCGGCTCGGAGCCGCCCGCGGGGCCGGCCTCAGCCGTGAACGGAGAAAGGAGCCGCCGAGGAGCAGTCCGAGGCCCCAGAGTCTGAGACGAGCCGCCGCCGCCCCCGCCGCCGCCGCCGCCGCCGCCGCCGCCGCCGCCGCCGCCGCCGCCGCCGCCGCCGCCGCCGCCGCCGCCGCCGCCGCCGCCGCCGCCGCCGCCAGTGCGGGGAGGAGGGGGAGGAGGAGCGGGAGGAGGGACGAGCTGGTTGGGAGAAGAGGAAAAAAGTTTTGAGACTTTTCCGCTGCCGCTGGGAGCCAAAGGCGCGGGGACCTTCGCGCAGCGCTGCTCCGCGAGGCAGGACTGGGGGACCCCAGACCGCACCTCCACCCCGCACCGCCTCGGACGCTTGCTCCCTTCCTTCCCCCCACACGGCGTTCCCCGGGCGCCCCCATTCCGGACCAGCCCTCAGGAGCCTCAAATCCGACTCCCGCGAGGACTCGACCCCAGACATCGGTCGCACCCCCCCGCACGGCCCCCAACTCCCAGCCTCTCTCTTGAGCCCCCGCGCATCCAAGGACCCTTCTCTCCGGGATCCAGGAGACGGGATCAATCTCAGACCTGCCTCAGCTTTCCTATTCAAGACCACCCACCTTTGGTACCAGATCTCGCTCATCTCGGTTTTTGCCGTGGGGATACCGAGAACACACCCATCAGAGCCTCCCCTCCAGCTCCGCTCCGCTCTCCCTGAGGGCCTCAACTCCCCCCCTCCCCAGACCCTCCTACCTTTCCTCGGGAGACCCCCCCAGACCCTGTAGGGGCGGGGCCTCCCTCTTCCCACCCCAGCCCGGCTCGCGCTCTCGGCTGTGCCGGGGGCGCCGCCTCCCCCATGCCGCCCTCGGGGCTGCGGCTGCTGCCGCTGCTGCTGCCGCTGCTGTGGCTACTAGTGCTGCCGCCTAGCCGGCCGGCAGCCGGACTGTCCACCTGCAAGACCATCGACATGGAGCTGGTGAAGCGAAAGCGCATCGAGGCCATCCGCGGCCAGATTCTGTCCAAGCTTCGGCTCGCCAGCCCCCCGAGCCAGGGGGACGTGCCGCCCGGTCCGCTGCCCGAGGCCGTACTGGCCCTTTACAACAGTACCCGTGACCGGGTGGCCGGGGAAAGTGCCGAACCTGAGCCTGAGCCAGAGGCGGACTACTACGCCAAGGAGGTCACCCGCGTGCTAATGGTGGAAAACAGCAACGGTGAGCTCGGAGGGGCAGGGGAACCCTGGAGGGGAGCCCCCAGGGGGCGCCGGAGTGCAGGGGTCACGGGGAGGAAATTACTGGTAGAGGAAACTGGCTGGAGGAAGAGGACCCCCGGGGGCGCCGGGAACTTGGGAGGGGGAGTCCCAAAGAGGATAGGGCTGAGCTCCCTACCCCCCAGGTATCTGGTCTTGAAGAGGAGATAGTGAGCGGAGTGGACCGTTTTTGGAGGGCTACAGGAACATGCGAGATCGTGGGCGGGGGGAGTCCCTTAGAGGGAGAGAAGCGAAGCAGTTACGGGGTGGGGTGTTGTAGAAAAAGACTTCCCCTTGCAGGGTGCACTAGAGTGCGGGGGTCGTGGGTGGGGCCCGCAGAGGGAGCTCGCTTTGGGAGAAGCGAGGACCCCGGCATTGGGGAGAGGAGAGGTAGTGGGGAAAGCTGACCCAGAGCTCAGGGGTCATGAGGCAGCAAGATTCAAGAAGGACAGAAAAACTAGGTGAAGCGAACCCCAGAGGTTCCAGAAAGTGGAGAGTGGACGCATTTGCACACGGCGCGAAGAACACGCGGGATTGGGGAAGGGCTTAGAGAGAGAGGCGGGGAGGGGGTGATCAATGCGAGGTCAAAGGGGGCGTGAGGTCGTAGGGTGGGGGAAGCTGGCGGGGGAGAAGCGGAGACCCCAGGGGGATGCCGAGGATGCGCCGGGAGGTGCTCTATTTCGCAGACGGACGTGAGAGGAGGAAGCCCAGCGGAGGAAGCGAGCCCCCAGGAAACCTAGAATACTGGGTCGTGGGAAGGGGTATACGGAGCGGAGAGACAAGCGTGGGAAAGGTGGACCTGGGAGGGGGCAGAGGAGAGATGGACGGTGCCATGCTGGGAGCAGCGAGCCTCCGCCACCGCCGCGGGATGGAAGGGAGAGGGCTGAGCGAGGAGTCGAGCCGTAGAGGGAGAGGTGGGTGGGTGCGACTCTACAAGACCCGGGTGAGAAAACCGAGCTGGTAGGGGTGAGGAAGCCCCACGTGTGTGCCACGCGCGGGGGGAGGAGCCTGCGCTTCCGGAAGGGGACCGGAGAACCCCCGCAGAGCTGAATGCTGAGAGCCTGGACCCCAAACTCCTAGTTCCTCTCTAGGAGGCTGGGGAAACCCCAGCGTCCGGCCGCCTAGCCCTCCCTCCCTTCCTTTCCTTCCCGTGCCTCGGGGGGCGGGGATCGCGCGCGGAGCCTGGGGCGAGACTAGGCAGGTCCGGTCCCCGCCCTCGCGGTGGCGGCGGCGCCTCCCGCCCCCTTCACCCCCAGCTCAGGGCGGCACTACTGCTGGGCCCGCCCCCTCGGCGCCCGCGGAGACCCAGGCGTCCCGCGTGGCCCGGAGGCTTGGGGGCGACCCCCCTGCTTTCACTTTCCCTCTTGGGCATTAGACTTGTGGGTCTCTGGCCCATTTGTGCACCCAGTTGCCGCTTCAGCCGAATGACACCCCTACCCTCCCACATCTCCGTCTCACCTTTTCCGTCGTAGCTTCACCTTGGTTGTAGAGATTTTTCCAACACTGATACCTTCAATCTCTCTTCATTCCTCTTCTGCCTCCATCTCGCTCCCAAACCCTATGTCTCTCTTCCCGTGTGTCTCTGTCTCCCATCTCTGCCTTTCCATCTCTCCCGCATCACCGTTACTCTCTCTGTCCCAGTCTGGGTCTCCCAGTTTCTGTCTCTCCATCTCTTCCCTCTCTCTCTCTTTTTCTCCTCCATACCCTACTCTCCATCTCTCCCTCTGACCGTTCCTGCCCCTTCTATCTCTCTTCTTCCCTATCTGTCTCCCAGGCCTGGGCTCTACCCTTCCTTTGGGGTCTGCTGAGTAACCCCTGGGCCAAGATAGGGCTTTTTTTGTGCGGGGCAGGGGCTGGCCCGGCTAGAGAGGGGAGGAGTAGGGGAAGGAGGCCCACTGAAGGGGCTTCCTCTGTCCTTTCTCATCAGATGTCTCCACCATTTCCATGCCCCCACTGCAGAGGCCTAAAGCAGCTGTCCCAGTTGATCCAGGAGTTCATGGCTTGCCCCCCTCTTTCCCAACCCCAAACTTTTCCTAGACTAGAAAACTCTTCCTAATTTTCTCTGTTCCCCTTCCCCCGCCCCCGAAGCCATTCTTACCTAGAATGAACTTTGCCTTCTCTAACCAGCTGGGGAAGGAAACAAAAATTAGAATAATAACAACAACAACAAGAGTAACGTCACATTAGCAGGGAGGCAGCATAACCTAGGGGTTAAGAGCACAGTCTCTGGAATCAGACTGGCTGAGTTTGAATCCCCACTCTGCAGCTTCCTGGCTGCGTGATCTTGGGGCAAATTGTTTCATCTCTTTACCTCAGTTTTCCCATCTATAAAACGGGTATACTAATAGTATCTTCCTCACGGGGTCGTTGAACACACACATTAGAGTAAGCATTGTACGCAGACTCTGTGCGACATACTTTATCTGCATCATCTCACTTATTTCACACTATCATCCTGTAATCAGTCCTTGTCTTACAGGTGAGAATCTGGCACACAGAGAGGAATTGACTTGCCCAAAGTTCCAGCGCTTCAGTTAGGAAAGCCTGGGCTGGGAGGCAGAGAACTTGATGTCAGGTTGATCGTTCCCAAAGAATAGGAAACTGAGGCTCCGAGAGGGCTTGTGACTTGCCCAAGAAAGAAGGCAGTAGAGGCACAGTCCGATCCAAATGCCCTTGATCCCTGTGCTACAACATAACTTGCATTTGAGGCTCCAAGTGCTGGGGAGGCCTAAGCAAGCAGAGCAGCCCCCACCCCTGTGCCAGCTTTGTACTGAGGGGGCACTTCTCAGTTGATGGGAGGGAAGGGTGGGTAGGATCCCGTTTAAAGAGGTGGAAACAAACCCAGAGAGGAGAAGCCAGTCACCTAAGGTCACACAGCTAAAATGTGTTAGGGTTAGACTCCAACCCAGGGCTCTTTGACTTGGGGTGCGCCAGCTCCCCTGCCCCTGTCAAACCCTGACATCCCCGCTCTCGGCTCCTTCTGCCTAGAAATCTATGGGAAAATCAAGCGTAGCCCACACAGCATGTATATGCTCTTCAACACATCGGAGCTCCGGGAAGCGGTGCCCGAACCTGTGTTGCTCTCTCGGGCAGAGCTGCGCCTGCTGAGGCTCAAGTTAAAAGTGGAGCAGCACGTGGAGCTGTACCAGGTGGGGGCGAGGGCCCCAGAGGTGGCCTGGGCTGGGGCGGTGCTGGGGCGGCTGGAAGGCTGGTGGCTGCAGGGTCCATGGTGACCGATCCTGAAGGCACAGACTGGGGAATCACAGGGCTCTGAAACTTTCAGACTCTTAGAGCCCTAGAAGGTTAAACATTTAGAAGGCCGGAATCTTAGGAGTTGGACTCTAAGAACTCAGGACTTCTTTTGAAAGTTTGAATCTCTGTAAAGGTTGCAGACTTTCAAAGTGCTCTGTCCCCACACAGTAGCCACTAGCCACATATGGCCATTTAAGTTGATTAAAATTAAATAAAAGAAAAAATTCAGTTCCTCAGTCTCACTGGCCATAGTTCAAGTGGCCTGTAGTCACATGGGGTTAGCAGCTGCTATTTTGGACACCACAGATAAAGAACTTTTCCATCATCACAGAAAGTTCTCTTGGTTAGCTCTTTTCTAGAAGAGTCTCCAGGAAGATTGGAGCCTCAAGAAGTTCTGGATTCTCTTGAAGGTTATGTGACCTAGAATCCCTGTCATGTGGAACGTTAGATTCAGTAGTAGATGTTAGACTCTTACAACAAGGGAACTTTGTCTGATGTTAACTTCTTGGAGTCTAGAGAATTAGCTTTTATCCTGCCAGCTCCCAGGGGATCATTCCACATGGATGTCAGGCGTCTGCAACGTCTAGGTTTGTGGCATGTCAGACTCGTGGGTTTGTAGAACATGAGTCCTCTGGAATGTCTCAGGCTCATTGAATGTGTAATTCTTGGGGTGCCACTGAGCACTGGCGTTATGGAATGACTTCTAACATAACTTCTAGAAAGTGATAACTTGGGGCTTCTCTGGTGGCACAGTAGTTAAGAATCTGCCTGGCAACGCAGGGGACACGGGTTCGAGCCCTGGTCTGGGAAGATCCCACATGCCGCGGAGCAACTAAGCCCATGCACCACAACTACTGAGCCTGCGCTCTGGAGCCCGCGAGCCACAACTACTGAGCCTGTGTGCCACAGCTACTGAAACCCGCGCGCCTAGAGCCCGTGCTCCTCAACAGGAGAGGCCACCGCAATGAGAAACCCGCTCGCCGCAACTAGAGAAAGCCCGCGCACAGCAACGAAGACCCGATGCAGCCAAAAATAAATAAATAAATAAAAAATAAATAAATACATTTTTTTAAAAAAAGAAGGAACGTGATAGACTCTCAGAATTTGGGGGGCCAAATTTGCAGAACTGTCTATAGTCAGTGACCCCTACGATGTCAGTAGGAGACTCGTGGCATCGTGGGCCGTCCAAGCTGAAAGGGGCCGCCTGGCATTTCATCAGTGAGGAAACCAAGGACAAAAGGGGAGAGGAATTTTCCACGGCCACGCTGGGGTCAGGCATAGAGGCTGAGCTGCCCAGGTGCCTTGACCCCCCAGCCTGGGGTTCTCTTTCCCCTCTGGGCTGCTGTGGGGTGGGTGGCTCCTGTGGGCCCCTCGGTTTGGGTGTCTGGGAGGGGACTGTCCGCAGGACTGTGTGGAGGCCCTTTTCTGGGAGCAGGTGGAGTCAGGGGTGCAGCGTACATGAGGGCTGTGTGGCAACATCTACCCACTGTCTCTCCCCCCAATTCATTATCCCCCAGAAATACAGCAATGATTCCTGGCGCTACCTCAGCAACCGGCTGCTGGCCCCCAGCGACTCACCGGAGTGGCTGTCCTTTGATGTCACTGGAGTTGTGCGGCAGTGGCTGACCCACGGAGGTGAGGACTGCTTGTCTGCCCCACCCCTATTTTTTGTGTGTTTTTTGGCCACACTGCGTGGCATGTGGGATCTTAGCTCCCCAACCAGGGATCGAACCTGCAGTGGAAGCGTGGACTGTTAACCATTGGACCACCAGGGAAGTCCCCCCCGACCCCTATTTTGTAATGGGGTTGACCCCATTGTTTGTCCTGGGGCTCCCCTGCCTAGCACCCCCCCACCCCATGTTGGTGCCAAAGAGCCCAGACCTGGGCCTCCTCCCAGGCACTCAAACCTGAGTGATTAATGGTAAATCCATTTCCTGAGCACCTGCCCTGTACTGGGTGATGCTGGGGACACAACAGGAACCAAAACAGCACCATACTTGCCCTCATGAAGCTTATCATCCATTGCTCAGGTTAGGGGATTTGGGAGAAAGACCTGAAAACCAGGTAGTAATGTCCCAGAGTGGGCAGGGTTGGGAGGGGGAGCCCAGAGGAGGTGCCTGACCTAGCCTGGGAAATCAGGGAGGGCTTCCTGGAGGAGGGGACATTAGCGCGGTTGTCTGAGGGATGAGTGGAGCCAGCCTGGGAAAGATGGAGGGGCAAGAGTGTTCAAGGCAGAGGGATAGGCTGTGCAGAGCCCTCGAGTCCAGGGAGAGCCAGACACACCTGATCTGTCTGGAAGAGGACTGTCTGTCCTGTCCCATCTGAGTCCACAGTACCCACATCTCCCTTCCTAGTCTCCCTCCCATTCATTCCTTCACTCAGTAAATGCCAGTAGGTTCCTGCTATGTGCCTGGCCCTGTGCGGGTGGTGTGGGGGACACAGTGGTAACCATGACAACTTCTAGGCCTGCCCTCATGGGGCCCACAGTCACTTCTAGACACCTAGGAAATCTTGCCAAAGCCCTAGCAGGGGGCCCACCTGATTCCCATTGTGATGGCCACAATGACCAGGGCCGGGATGGGGGAGGCCGTAAGTGCTGTGGGAGCCAAGAGTGGGCATCCAAACCCATCTGGAGGGGTCCAGGAGGGCTTCCTGGATGAGGATGTTTGTGTTGAGACTCATGAGATAAGTGATGGTTTGGCCAGAGGAAAAGATGGGGGTTAGGGAGCAGGTGAGCGCTGGGACAAGTGTCCTGGGCTGATTGCTGAGTCCAGAGCCCCCAGCACAGGGTCCAACACATAGTGGGAGCTTAGAAAGGCATTCACTCATTCATTCAAGAAACCTTTCTTCCACACCGGCCCTGGGACAAGAGCCCAGGCACTTGCATCCCAGCCCTGCCTTTTCCCACTTTGGGCAAGTCACCCCCTCTCCGTGGGCCTTGGCTTCTTCATCTGTAAAATGGGGAACTTTGGTGAGGATTAAAGGAAATAATACACAAAAAGTGTTTAGAACAGGGTCTGGCACCCAGTGCGAACTCAGGAGATGTTTGTTTTTACGACTGTGGGCCAGGCCCAGCGGGGAACAAGAAAACAAGGATCCCTGCCCCCATGTATCCTGCTTTGCCACTGAGAACAAAGAGGGAAATAAATAGCCAGATACAAATGTCAGGGTAAGTGCTATGGAGAAAATAAAGTGCTGTCACAGTGGGGGCGGGGCTGTGTCCTGGAGGGCTTCCCGGAGGAGGTGGCCTTTGAGCTGAGACCTGGAGGAGGAGGAGGCTGCAAGGCAAAGGACTGGAGCACGAGGGTGCAGTGAGAGGGCAGGCAGGGGAAGGGGCAGGAAGGAGGTCCCCCCACCCCCACCCCAGGGGTTTGCCACTTCCTTTCTCTTCCCCCAGGGGCTGGGTGAGCCACCCCCTCACACTGGCTTCCCTCTCCCCACTCCCACAGAGGAAATAGAGGGCTTTCGCCTCAGTGCCCACTGTTCCTGTGACAGCAAAGATAACACACTCCAAGTGGACATTAACGGTGAGGCCCACCTCCCCAGCCCAGCCCCATGCCCACCGGTGTGTGTGTGTGTGTGTGTGTGTGTGTGTGTGTGTGTGTGTGTGTGTCTTCCCCTTGACCATCTCCCATTCATCCATCTGAGAGTGTGTGTATGTCTCCCCCACCCTCCCCACCACCTGACTCCCAAACCAAAGCAGGGTTCAGTTCCGGCCGCCGGGGTGACCTTGCCACCATTCATGGCATGAACCGGCCCTTCCTGCTCCTCATGGCCACCCCGCTGGAGAGGGCCCAGCACCTGCACAGCCCCCGGCACCGCCGAGCCCTGGACACCAACTACTGCTTCAGGTGAACCTTGCAGCCTTCCCCTGACGCCTTCCGGGCTGGGGGCCTCCTTGCCGTCTGCTGAGCGGGCACCGCAGATTGGGCACCTGGCTGGTGCTATGCTTGGGCTGGCATCTCCTTCAGCCTGGAGCGTTCAGGGGATGAGGTCCGAGGCCTAGGATGCTGGGATGTGCGAACTGGGAGTCCTCGAATGCTGAGATCAGGTGGCTCTCTTGCTGGTGGGTTGGAATCAGAGACTATTAGAATGTTGAACACTGAGAATGTGGGATTTCAATATTGGAAGGTCGCCACGTTAGAGTCCTGTACTGCTGGCAGGTTGGGGTTCGAGCATGTGGGGATTCTAGGATGTTAGAATTCGGTAGTCATTATTGAAATCTGAGAATGTTGGACTCAAGGGATGTTGGGATCCTAGAACTTGGGAATTCAGAACTGGAAGATTGCCCATGTTGGATTCCTATACCATTGACAGACTGGAGTCTCCCGTATCGGCAGATTGGAGTCCTTGAATATTGGGCCCAGAATAGTGGAATCCTGTGTTAAAATATTAGCATCCACAAATGTTGGAGTTGGAGAAAGCCAGAGTATTGGTAACCTAGAATGTTGGGACTCAGGGCTGGAATCTTGTGAGAATCTTGGAAGGCTGTGATCTTAGAAAGTGGCAGCTTGGACCTCTTGAGTGATGGGCTCAGAATTGTGGAATGTTGGAATGCAGTTTTGAAATATTGGAATTCAAGAATGCCAAGATCCTGGAGAGCTGGAATGTGGGAATCCTAGAAAGCTGGAAAGCTGTTGGTGTGTTAGAATCTTGAGAGGCTGGTGTATTGCAGTCTAAGAAAATTGAAAAGTTGTAGTCCTAGAATGTTGAAGTTCAGAGTTAGAATGTTGCGAGTTTAGAGTGATAATGTGACCTTGGCCCTCCCCTGCTTAATATTTTGATGGTGCCTTTGGACTTTGTTACATGCAGTGCTCCTGCTGGAAAGTCAGCTCTGCTCCCAAACTCCTTCACCACCAGATCCTACCCTCTGCCCAACAACCCTGTGAATGAATGAATGGTTTGAGGTCTTGAGTGCCAACAGCTTATACTATTACAGAGAGAGAGTGCCAGCCACATGAGGGACACAATGTCACTTAGGAAGTCTTGCCAGAAAATCAAACCTGAAGCTGGTCAGTACGGTAGATCCAATTTCCCAGAAATATAAGAACAGAGAAACATGTTAAACAACACCATGGTCGTGCAGTCAGCAACATCTAGATTGTGGGAAACCTGACCCAGTTTCTTCAACAAATACAATACAAAGGGGGGAAACAGAGAGATGGTTCTGCAGACTTTAAAAAAGAATATTAAAAGATGTATCAAGCAATTGCCACGTATAGACCTTATTTGGGTCTTTTTTTTTTTTTTTTTTTTTTCTTCTTTGGCCCGAGCCACGCAGCATGTGGGATCTGAGTTGTTCCCTGACTGGGGATCAAACTGTTGCCCCCTGCAGTGGAAGTGCAGAGTCTTAACCACTGGATTGCCAGGGAAGTCCCCCAAGTGGGTTTCTTTTACTCGTCAGACCCTGTTGGGTCCTGGTAGACTGGAGGGCAGAGTTGCAAGGGCCTGGACTGCGTGTATCACAGGACCTGGAATGCAGCAGGCCCCAGGCATGCACCTCAGGGTCACCTGGAGGGCTTGTTAAATGTGGCCTGCTGCCTCTCCAGGGACCCTATAGGGAGAACAGTTGAGTTGGATGATAGAATCACACACTTCAAATCTTAGGACCTCAGCACCCTGGCACAGTTGGATCAGAAATGAAAGATTATTCTGGACAGTGGTTCTTCCCCTTTTGTGAGTCCGGGAACCCCTTGAGAAGTCAAAAGCCAGGAACCTTTTTTCCCCAGAATATGCCTATACATACACACATAGGTGCATATGGTCTGCGGGGCTCAGGCCCCTCCCTCAGGCCGTCCATGGATTTCCTGATGCCTCCTGGGCCCTTAACAACATCTTATTTGATCCAGCATCCCTTGCATCTTTGTACAGATGAGGGAACTGAGGCCCAGCCAGACTGGGGAGGCGCCAGGCTGAACTCACAGGAATCTAAGTTTCCTAACTTCCTTCTCAACGTCCTGTGGCTCTTGGAGAGGCCTTGTCTTGCCCTGGGAGATCCTGTCACATTGCCTCTTCCCCCTCTGCTTAAGCTGACATGGTTGCACTGGGCAGATGAGGCCACAGACCCCAGGGCAGCACAGAGTTAGCTGTGAACCTGGCCCCCAACTCCACCACATGTAGGCTACAAGTGAACAGACAGCATTCCCCTTTCTCTGAGGCTCAACTTCTTCATCTGTCAAATGGGAATAATAATAAGACCTGCCTTGTAGGGAATTCTCTATTGATTTTTTTTTTTTTTTGCCACACCGCACACATGCGGGATCTTAGTTCCCTGACCAGGGATTGAACCCGCACCCCCTGCAGTGGAATCATGGAGTCTTAACCAGTGGACCGCCAGGGAATTCCCGCTATTGATTTTTTTTTTTCCTCTATTGATTTTTGAGTAGGAAAATACATGCACATGGATCAAACCCAGAAAGGATACTCAGAGACCCTCCAGCTCCGGCCCCCAGCCCCGGCCCCCAGCCCCTCTATGAGGAGGCTTTTATTGTATTTGTGTCTCCTCCCAGAGAGTCTCTGTATGAGACACTTACACATAGCCATGTATATATTTTTTATTTTGTCCAAATGGTAGAGTCTTTTTTTTTTTGAGGGGCGGGGGGAGTACTGCATTTTCTTTCTTTAAATTTTATTTTCTGATTCTAAACACATACCCACTATCGAGAATTTGGAAAATACAGAAAGATATCACCCATCACATTACCAAATATAAAATGTCACTGTCAACATTTTAATATATTGCCTTCCAGTCCTCCTATTCAAAACAGAATTTGGATCATGACTGTACCTGTAACTTTGCATAGTGTTCCTTTCACATGTTATGAACACGGAATTGAAAGTGTTCTCAGCTGCCCATGAGTCAAGCTTTTTAGTCAAGTTCCCAGCCCATCTCAACCATGGCCCCAGGGGCCAGCACAGAAAATGCCCCATTTCCTTCCAGACATGCAGGAGCCGGGGCCGCAGACTGGGGAGGACTGACTTTTGCATCCGAGCCTGGGACACAGATCATGAGTCCAGGGCAGTAGAGTCTTACATACCACCACTCTCCAATGTGCTTTTATTTTTTATTTTATTCTGTTTTTAAAAAAGTATTTATTTTTTTGGCCGTGTTGGATCTTAGTTGTGGCACACGGGCTCTTTGTTGCGGTGAGCGGGCTCTTCGTTGTGGCGCGCGGGCTGGCTTCTCTCTAGTTGTGGCGCACAGGCTCTAGAGTGTGCGGGCTCAGTAGTTGCGGCATGCAGGCTTAGTTGCCCCGCAGGATGTGTGTGGGATCTTATTTCCCCGACCAGGGATCGGACCCACGTCCCCTGCATTGGGAGGAGGATTCTTAACCACTGGACCACCACGGAAGTCCCTCCAATGTGCTTTTAAAAGACCTAACATATTGATCAATTATTTTATACAGCCAATACTTGCTAAGCACCTGCTATGTGCCAGGCACTGTTGCAGGGACACATTTAGGGGCAAAATAGACAAAAAGTCCTGTCCTCAGAGGAAGACAGAAAACGAACAGATAAATAAATCAATATCTAATAAAAGAGCAGGTGGCAAGAAGGAAAACAAATCCGAGGAAGGGGAAAGAAAGAAGGCATTGTGATGATTTATTTTTCCTCTTCTGATTTAAATTTTTTTATTAGGGGAAACTTTAAATGTATTCATAAGCAACCAAGATGGTACAAGGAACCCCCATAAACTCTCATCCAGTATCAACAAGTATTAAGATTTGCCCCATTTCAGCTGCAGTCATTTTCACATTTTCTCACATAACTGAAATGCTGTTATTACACTGTATGGAATTAACAAACATTTGGATTGGTATTTTGGGTAGGATGGTCCAGGAAGGACTCTGAGGAGACGACATTCATTTATTTGACTGATATTTATTGAGCACCTACTGCATGCCAGGCAGTGTTCTAGGAGTTAAGGCTCCCTGAGTGAGGGATGTTTGAGCATACACACAAATGGAGTGAAGAAACAGAGCCAGAGTGGGTATCTGTGGGAATAGCAAGCCAGGCAGAGGGAACAGCAAGTGCAAATGTCCTGGGCTGGGACTCAGGAACAACGAGGATGGTAATGTGGCTGAAGGAGAGTGAGAGTGGGAGTGGGGAGGGAGTTGAGATCAGCCAGATCTGGTAGCGCCTTGTGGTCCATGGCGAGGGCTTGGGCATTTGCCTTGTTCAGAGCAGAGGAGCGACGGACAGTCTCTAGTACGTGGCCCCAGAAGGCAGGGATTTCTGTCTGTTTTGTTTGTACAAACAAACAAACAATTGTCCCCAGTAGACCCCAGCCCAGCACATGGTAGTAGTTCAATAAACATTTGTTGCACACGTAGAACATATCAGTACACGTGGAGCTGCATTGTGTTTTTTATGTTCCAGTGTGTGGATGTGCTGTGATTTGTGTAGCCATCCCCTCTGGACGTTCATTTGGCTTCTCACAGGCTTGAGCATTGCCTGAGGTAATGTTCATGAGGATGCCCTTAGCGCAGTGCTGGGCTGGAGGAAGTGCTTTATCAGTGTTAGTGATGATCATTACTATTACTCTTATTGCTGTTATCATCACAGGGGTTGCAAGGGAGACCAAGATGGAGACCGTGCTGGCGGGCAACCAGGGTGAAACACATGCACACCTGGGGGAGGAGGGGCAGCCCCTCTGCTCTCCTGACTCGGGTTCCTCCCTCCCTCCGGCCTGCAGCTCCACGGAAAAGAACTGCTGCGTTCGGCAGCTCTACATTGACTTCCGCAAGGACCTGGGCTGGAAGTGGATTCACGAACCCAAGGGCTACCACGCCAATTTCTGCCTGGGGCCCTGCCCCTACATCTGGAGCCTGGACACGCAGTACAGCAAGGTGCGTCTGGAGCCCTGGCTGGGGGTGGGATGAGGGTAGCAGGAACCGAGGGAGGAGAGGGAGAAAGAGAGGTAAAATCAGATGAATTGGCGAGATAGTAGTCAGAAAGAGAGGAGACAGGGAGTTTGGCGGGGAGGTGGCAAAGGGATGGGAGAGAAACTAGAGGCAGGGTCTGAGCAGTTAGAGACACGAGGCAGAGGGAGACAGAGATATGGGGAGACCCATGGAGACGCATAACTTGGGCTAGGGAAGAGGTGGGGAGATGGAAGGAGAAAGAGAGAAACGGAGGGACACAATGAGAGAGAAAAAGGCAGGAGGATAGAGAATTAGGAAGATGGAAGGAGAGAGAAAGACAATGAGACACAAGCCAAGAGTGGAAACTGGGGAGAGGCAGAGAAACAGAAAGAAACGGAATGAGATAAGACAGAGAGAGATAGGGAGAGGCTGGTGGGGTGGGGGTACCCTCCCCATGACCCCCGACCCCTGACCCCGCCCACCCACCCCGCAGGTCCTGGCCCTGTACAACCAGCACAACCCGGGCGCGTCGGCGGCGCCGTGCTGCGTGCCGCAGGCGCTGGAGCCTCTGCCCATCGTGTACTACGTGGGCCGCAAGCCCAAGGTGGAGCAGCTGTCCAACATGATCGTGCGCTCCTGCAAGTGCAGCTGAGGCCCCGCCCCGCCCGACAGGTCCCGCCCACCCCGGCAGGCCCGGCCCCGCCCCCGCCCGCCTCATCAGGGTTGTATTTAAGGACACCTCACCCAAGCCCACCTGGGGTCCATTAAAGGTGGAGAGATGACTGGGTCTCTGTGTTGTTGGGAGCCTGACTGGGGTTTCCCTTCCGACGTTCCCCGACCCCCCCCCCCATCTCCTTACATTTACACTTAGATCTGCCTCCTCCTGTCTCTGCCCATCATTCATTTGCCCCTCCTCACACAAACACTTCCTTAGCGCTTTTTATGTTCCTTACTCCTGGTGAACACGGGTTAGATTTATTTATTGAGCACCTTGGACCCTTATGTTAATAACTCATTTAACCACCATCACAAAGCTCTGAGATAAAGAGACTCTGATAACACCCACTTTAAATGCAAGAAAATGGAAGCCCAGAGAGGTTAAGGGAATAGTTCCTGCCTACCAGGAACCTACTTTCTGGGGAGGAGACAGACATAGTAAAGTTGTGCGAAAACAGGAAAGCAGGATGGGTAAGAGATGGCTTTGGGGAGGAGAGAGGGCTTCTTGGAGGAGGTGGCATTTGGGACTTGAAGGAAGCCAAGAAGGCAGCCTGGGTGAGGGTGTTCTTGGTAGGAAGACAAAAGCAAAGGCCTGGAAGTAAAGATGAACTTGGGGTGAGCTACACAGGCAGGAAAGAGGCCAGTGCGTTTGGAAGGGAGGGGCAAGGGGAAGGGTGTTAAGATCTGAGTCAGAAAGTAACACTCACAGGCCAGAAAGTAATAACAACAATTCTCCACTCCAGGTATGGAGCTACTAGCTCATGGCATTCTCCCCACAGCCCAAGAGAGCAGGGGTTGGCAAACTATTGCCTGCAGGCAAATTCTGACTCGCTGCCTGTTTCTGTAAATAAAGTTTTATTGGAGCACAGCCATGCTCATTTGGTACTGTACTGTCTGTGGCTGTTTTAGTGCTACTAGGGCAGAGTTGAGTAGAAACTGCAAAGTCAAAAATATTTACTATCTGACCCTTGACAGAAAATGTCTGCCAACTGCTGCTATGGAGATCATTTGCTCCCCACTCCACAGATGGGAATACTGAGGCACAGAGAGGTTAACTTATTTGTTATGGTCACATAGCAAATGGCAGAGCTGGGATTCAAACCCAGGCAGCTAGAGTTGAGGGCTTATGCACACAACTTCTGCACTGGCCCTGCCTTCCAGACCACATCAGGCCTGTGGGGACCTGTGAGAACTTGTACTCTGAGAGCGGCAGGCACCATGACAGGGTTTTGAACAGAAGAAGGACGTGATTTGACTTAAGTGCTCAGGGGGTCCCTCTGGTTGATGGTTGAGAGTAGACTGAACGGGGGTGAGGGTGACCGCAGGGAGACCAGTTGTCCGCAGGGAGGGAGAAATGACAGCACCCTGACCTGGGGTGGGTTTCCCTCTGCTGTGTTTCTTCCCATCTGCTGGGGTCTTGCTGATGAATTCTCTCCCGCTTCCTCTTTCTCTGGCCTCTCAGTTTCCCCTCTTCCTCCCTGGTTTCGGTTCCCCCTCTCTCTGCCCTGCCCTTCTCAGGTCTGGGGCCTTGACCTGCTTTGCTCAGTGACTGCCCTGGGGGAGGAGGGTGTGAGTGCTGAGCTTCCTTTGTAGGTGGGTTAGTGGCACTAGGTCTGGATGAGTGGGCCCCGGGGCCTGCCCAGCCCAGCCCAGCGGTAGAAATGTGGTTACTCCTCCTGGCCCAGGTCTGGGAGTCATAGAGGGCTGGGGGTGAGGTGGGGGCCGGAGGAGTTCACTATCCAAGGATGTGCTGCCATTGTCACCGGCCTCTTGTGTGGAGATGCTTGCAAGGACACAGTGACATGAAGTGTAGTCTCCGCAGCCCCGTGAGGTTGCGGCACGTGTATTCACACATTCACAATCATACAGAGGTTCAAATATGGACAACGTCCCACGCAAACACAGTTTCCTCTCAGAGACACAATGGACACACACACAAACTCCTGCAGGATCCATGACACATGGACTGGGACACCTGGTGGCATGTGACACACGCCGCCCCATCACATGCACACAGCCCAGCCTTGGAGCTTGGCTGGGACACAACGTAAGCAGAGACTTCCGTAGGGACAGAGCAAGACGCAATCACACAAATACATCCTGTAGGATGTACAACCACCACACTGCGGATGCAGAGGCAGTGCCATGACAGACACATTCCTCACAGCATCGGAGCCCCGTCAGGAAATGAAACAGAGACTCCGGCCCCGACCCACCGACAGTTATACAAACATCCTCCAGGGGGTCACGGTCACAAACAGGCACCGTGTGCACGCACAGGGCCTGACACGTCACAGTCCCACCCAGACACATACCACACACGGAGATCTGACACGTCAGGATCTCGCAGACCGCCAGGCGGTCGTGCCCACTCGGCCTGACATCTGCCGGCCCCACACGCTCAGGCCTGGGGAGTCCCACACGGCCCTACGGACGGTAGCCGACCCGTCATACTTAGACGCACTGTCACACCCCGGGTCCCAGACGGAGAGTCCCGCACAGCCAGACACACCCCCGGGGCCGTGGCCCTCACACGCCCAGCTCGCGCCTCGGCCCAGGACAAGTCCCGGCCGCACACCGGGCCGCGCGCTCCCGCGGTCGCCGAGCCCTGGCCGCGCCCTCGGGCCACACCCCGCCCACCCGCCCGGGCGCCGGGGGCAGGGAAAGCCGCGGGCTCAGCACCTTCCCGGCCGCGGGGGCGGCTCCTGCCCCGCCGCTCCCGGCACCTGGCCCTGCGGGAAGGCCGGGCAGAGCCCGGCCCGGGCAGCCCCGGCCCCCAGCCAACCGCAGGGGCAGGCCCGGGGGTTCGGGGCGCCCTGCTCCCTTCCCCCGCCTCTGCAGGCAGGCCGGGCGGCGAGGGAAGTCGTGGGGGGGAGCCTGGGTTCCGGCTGGAGCCCCGGCTTCCCGTCCTGCCCCCAAGGGGCAGGAAGCAGGGCCGGGGGAGGCCAGCTCAGGCCTTCCTGCCCCCTCCCCCAGACAGGCCTGGGACCTGGGACGGGGTCAGCGTGAGAGGGAGAAAGGGAGGGGGGAGGTGGGGGGGGAGAGAAAGCCCCCTTCCCCCTAGATCTCTGGACATCCAGCGAGTTGGTGTCTTTCGTGTTTCTAATGTGAATTTGTGTGTGTGTCCCAGCAAGCTTTATGGTGTGAGTTTTGTGTGTCCAGCATAGGGGTCTCTAACACACGGCTGGGTGCCTGACGGCTGTGTTGGGTATGCACCACGGGGGATTTTCTACTCGTGTGTCTCCAGCACGGGTTCAACTCGTGTGTGTGTGTGTGTGTGAGAGACTGTGCTGCATTTGTTGTGCCTGCACCTGTGTTTTGTGTTTCTGCTGCACAAGCCGGCGTGCACTCTGGGTTCTGTGTCTGGACACTGTGTGACTCGGCTAGTCTGTGTGTATGAGTTGGTTTTATCTATCCCTGGGGTGTGTTGTGTCTGGATTTTTTTCTCAGCACACTTGCTCTTCTTTTCTGGGTGTAAATTTGCACATTCTTAGCATAAGTTTGATTAGAAGTGTGGGTGTTTTCCGTGTATGTTTATGGGTCTGTGAGAAAAGTGTGTTTCCAGGAGGTATTGTGTGTGTGTGTGTGTACGTTGTGTTTCCTACTCAGGATGTTTTTACTGCCTGTGTGTGACGGTTCCCAGTGTTTGTGTCGGTGGGTGAGTAGCTTCTGGGTTACGTTTTGTGATCAGTGTGTGCGTCGCTGGTATTCCGAGCATGTTTGTGTGTCTACGGGGTGTGTCTCCCACATGCTTGCTGTCCTCCTCCCAGTGTGTCCATCTCCGGGACTGCTGTTCTCAGCCTCTGTGGGTGTCTGTGAGCAGGTGGTGTCTGCATTTTGTGTCCCCACACGTGGGCTGATGACTTCAGTGTGTGAGCAGTCGTGTGGGTCCCTATTTTGCGCTATCACTCTTGAGTTTTCGGTGGGGTGTGTTCACGTTCACGAGCAGCTGCACGTGTGGGGCTGCATCTGTGCTGGTGTTTCCGGGGAGGGGGGGCATCCTGTGTCCCTAGTGCAGCCGCTGGCATCCCGGGCGATGCGGCCTCCATGCTGAGTGGAGGCTGTGTCTGTGGCGCGCCCCCTTGCCGGCTGGTGCCACGTTGGCTCGGGCTGGCCGTGGCGGGCAGGGCAGGGCAGGGGCTGTGGTGGGCACTGGAACCACGCCCGGACCTCGGTATAAATATCTTGGGCTGCCGGCGGCTGTGTTTACTTGGCCCCAGCCCGGGGGCGGCAGCAGCCGGGCAGGTCTTGGGGGCGGGGGTGACCAGGCCACAGCACAGTCACTTCCTTCTGGCCAGACAGGCCGCAGCCTCCCTGCCCCCTTTCTGGGTGGGGGCGAGGCGGTGACCCCTCATTCTGGGCTCCCAGGGGCCACCAGTGAAGCCCTGACCCCGACACCCCCGCTGGGCTTCCCAGGATCTGGGAGAGAGACCAGCAGAGATGGGACAAGGGCGGTGGGCCAGGAGACAGCGGGGAGAGGGGTAGGAAAAAATGAGGGTGAAGATGAGAGGAGGAGGGGGGCCTCTGACAGAAAGGCACGGGGACGCGGAGACGGAGAGGGAGAGGGAGGGAATGACAAGGAGGGAGAGGAGAGAAGAGGAGGCAGAGGCCCAGGCATAACGAGAAGCGATGGGGAGACGATGACAGAGAGCTGCAGAGACAGACCGAAAGGGAAGACGGAGCTAGGGGAGAGGCAGAGGAAGGAGACAGCAGCAGCAGGGAGAAGGGACAGCGAGGCAGGCGGCTGGAGGGGATGAGGAGAGAGGGCAGGACTCAAAGAGGTGTCAGACATGGGGGGTGGGGTGGCAGCCAGCAGATCCTGGCCAGGAGACAGACAGGAGACACGGGGGTGGGGGCCGGATGCCCTCGGAGGGGCTCTCCCCTCCCTGACTCAGCCTCTCCGCCCACCCCAACCCCAGAACCAGGAGTGGAGGGGCAGGCGCCTCTCTGGGCAGCTCCAGGTCTCAGCGGGTCTGAGGCTGTGATGGGGGAGTGTCTCTGGGCTCCACCTCAGTCTCTGAGACAGACGCTCCTCCTCTGCCATCTGACTAACCCTAATTCTGACTCAACTGCTGTCTCTCATCACTTAAAAAATGTATGTAACAAATTTAGCTATAGGCACAGTGTATCACAAATTTAATGATCAAATGATAGACTGGTGAAAAATGTGCACATCACCCAGGGCTGATGCCTGTATTATGAAAGACCTCTCACAACTTCTTGAGGGCATCAATGCAAGCACCTGAGAGAAAAACATCTCTCCCAGTTGTGAGTCCAGCGGGCTGGATCGCCTTGGGCCTCCTCTGGGAGACACCCTATCAGTACTGACAGTTTATGCTGCATGGGACCTCTGTGATGGTTCAGTGACTCAGGTACTAAACACTAGATGATGCCGTCCGTCTGTGCATAGGAAGGACAGTGCCTAGCGCGCCAGGAGGGCCCCAAAGGTGTTAGCTGCTGTTATCCTCAACAGCTAACTCTCCTTCAGTCGTTACCCATGAAGAAGTCTGTGCGTCTGTCTACTCTGCATGGCCCTGAGAGCGGACAGGCAGGCCAGGAGGTGGTCTCCAGGACTTACGATTCTACACCCGAGTTTCCATCTCTGATGGCCACGTGGCCTTGAGTATGTGACATCTCCTTTCTGGGCCTCCTGTGACCCACATACGGAATGGAGCTGAGCCCCTCATTCGCGGGGCTGTGTGGAGGATTCAGTGCGGCATCAGGCACCTTGCTGGGACCTGGCACAGGGCAGAACTGCTCAGTAACCGGAAGTTTCCTTATTTAATAGTCTGTCTGAACATCCCTCGGCCTCTGTCTAGCTCTCACTTTCTATGTCTGGCTCTAATTCCAGTTGAGCCAGAGGGCAGAGGCGAGGCCTTGGGGTCAAAAGCTGTGGCCCCAGGAGTCCGTGGGGTCTCCCCGGCACTCTGGGCCGCATGCTGGAGGAGGCAGTTTTGAGGGTCTTTCAGGCCTGGCTCACAGGAGTGAGGGGTCCCCGGGCCCCACCTCTCCAACACATGGCCTGTGTCCTCCCCCGCTAGCAGCTGGCCCCTTCCCTGCGTATGTCTACTGGGGGAGCGTGAGCTGGGTATGGGGGCATGGGAAGGCGGGATGCCTGGGTTCCCACAGGCCAGTGGCTGAGTCACCAGGCGGCCATCTGGCTCCCATTAGCCCAGGGCGGCAGGGGGCTCCGTGGGGCCGGCTTGGGGCAGGGATGCTGGGGCCGGCTGTGTGTGTGTGTGTGTGTGTGTGTGGGATGACTCAGGACCCATGATAACAGCCTGTGCATATTTGGGAAGTGTAAACAGGAGAGGGGGAGGGAGGTGGAGGAAGTGAAGGAAGGGAAAATTGTGGCTGGGCAGAGGGGGGCTGGTGGGGCTGGGAGGGGAAAGCCCCTCCTCTCCCTCTATACCCCACCCCCCCAACCTGGCAGGCCCACGACCCCATGCTGCCCCTGCTCACCTCTCCCAAACCTGGGTCCTGAGGGAGAGGTGAGAGCCGGTGGCCACCCCCAAGGTCGCCCCACTGCCCACAGCGAGGCCCGATTACTCAGCAGTCAGGCTCTGTGGCCCACAGCAGTCAGGATGGGGGATGCTCAGGGCCTTGCGGGGGGTGGGGTGGGTACTGAAACCCAGAGATAAAGGCTGAGAGACAGAGAGGGACAGAGCCAGCACAGAGGCTGCGAAAGATGGACGTGTATGGGCAGGAAGAGCCATGGGCCCAGAGAGGGAGGCCGAAGGAGATGGAACGCAACAGAGGCAAGGAGGTGCAAGTGTGAGACTGAGCCTCAAGCACAGAGGGGCAGGAGAGCAGAGGCGGGGCTGTGGAGGGAGAGGCGGAGCGCCGCTCTGGGTTCCACCTGGCCAGCTCCAGCGACAAAGGGCCCCACTGGCCTAGGTCAAGGGGAGGGTGTTCATCCTGTGCCCTGCTGTGGGGACAGAGGCCGGGGCGCAGAGAGAGGGGGGGACAGAGAAAGACAGAAGGGAAAAAGAGGGAGGTGGAGAAAGAGGGAGAGACACAGAAAGCAGGAGACAGAAAGGTGGTGAGAAAAAGACTGAGAGAGAGGAGAGAGGAGGGAGAGAGGCACCAGGGTTCAGGGGGAGAAGGAAACGGAGAGCAAGGGGGAGGGGGCCGCGGAGATGGGACCAGACCCAGCGAGGCTTGGTGGTAGAGGGCGGCCACCCTGCTGTCGCCTAGAGAAAGTCACTGAGCTGGCCTGTCATCAGCGGCCTTGCTGGGGCGGGGGAAGGGGTGGGGCGGGGTGGGCGGCCGCAGCCATCAGTCCCCGTCCAGCTCTGGGCTGGGTGCGTCCTCGGGCTCCTCCTCATCGAAGTACCTCTCCTCTTCATCCCGGGCCACTATGTCCAGGTTGTCGAAGTCAGGGTTGTCGTCCACGGTGCTGCAGGGGGAGGGAGCGGTCAGGGGCTGGCTCTGCCTGCACCTCAGCCTCCCCGCTTCTGTGGAGAGGAGCTGGGGCCTGGGGCCCCCTGAAGTGAAAGGCCATACGCTGGCAGCTGTAAGTCAGAGCGAACTTACAGCTGAGTTATGTTGGATCTCTCAGGGCTTCAAACAAAAGGCAACATTTTCCAAAGCAGAGATTTTACATGAAAACTTCTGGTTTCTCTTAAAAAGCCAGAAGATGTGGTGACACATGGGCCCACATCTGGGCCCTGAGGCAGTGGTTCTCAACCAGGAAGATTCTGCCCCCCCAAGGAACATTTGTGATAACTGGAGACATTTTGGTGGTTACGAGTTGGGGGGCTGCTACTGGCATCCAGCGGGTGGGCGTCAGGGATGCTACTGAACACCCCCCCCCACAGGACAGTCTGCACAAAGCGTTGCCCAGCCCCAGAGGCCCACAGTGCTGGAGCTGAGAAACCTTGCCCCCAGGCAACAAGTTGTGAGAGGACCCCCGGCTGTGCTCCAAACCCTACCAGGCTCCCTCACACTCTCTTTGGTGCAGGAAGCCCTGTCCAATCCAGCCCCGCCACCCCTGATGAGACCGCCTACCCCTCACCCCTCACACACCGTGCTGCTCCGCTGTGCCCCTCAAGGCTCTCGCACCTGCTGTTCCCCCTGCCAGGAACGCTCTTCCCCAGGGTATTTATGTCGCTTACCCCTCACTTCCTGCAGGTCTTTGCTCCAATGTCACCTGCTCAGAGAGCCTTCCCTGGCCACCTCATCACCCTGCTCCCACCCCCAACGCCGGGACCCTGCTTTGTCTTTCTCCCTGGCCCCATCACCACTAGATGTTTCGCACCTCCAGCACCTCCATTCCGCTCCTTGCTGCCTTCCTCGCCAGAGTGGGACTCCTTCAGGGCAGGGAACCCTTCCATCGGTTTTGTTCCCTGCTTGATCCCCAGAGTCTGGACCCAGCAGCGCTGAGCACCTGGTGGCTGAATGCAGCTCAGCAGCTGCCCCGCGGAGAGGGGACAGGCTTCAGTCCCCACCACTCCCCATTCCTCACACCAGGGCCGACTTCCTCGTGGGCACCTGGCTTTATGACAGCAGTGGTGCCCTTACTGAGGGCTCCCCACAGCCCGGGGACTCTACTCACTGCTTTGTGTGGAACACAGATCAGTCAATGTAAAAGCGGATCAGCCAGACTCGCCTCTGGAGCTGGGGATCCCGGACTGGACCAGCGATGCTCTGGTACCAGGCGCTGCTGTAGCTGTGGCAATCATGACACCACCCCCCGCGCCCCCGCCGCCGTTCTACTGACGAGGCCCCGAGGCTCTGCTTGTTCATATGTCATGGGGGCTGGGTTTGAAACCACACCTGATGTTCCAGACCACAAGGCGAGGCTGCCTCCCTTGACAAAACCATTTACCTTTTCCTCCGATACTTCACTCGCCTGTGTCCTTTTCCCTGATGGCAAAATCCTTTTCCAAAGCAGGTGGCCCAGGTATCTTATCCCTGGGGTTCTACTGGAGGGATGAACAACCAGCACTGCAGGGGCACCCACCACAGGCCCCTCCACGCCAGGCATCACCCTGCCAGGGATTACTTCCTGCAGCATGAGGAGTCCGGGGTCCTGGGGGACACTTAGGAAGCTTGGGGTAGTGGCATCCTACCAGGCCACCACCACCATCTACCCAAATGGGAATGTTTCAAGTGTTTTATCAACATGGAGCTGGACGTCAGCCCTGCTCACTCCCCTCCTTCAGGTGAGGGGACTGAGGCTCGGAGATGGACAAAGCTACTCCAAGGTCACCCACTGATCTCTGATCTGAAACCCTTAGGCTGTGTGACCCCAGAGCCCGTGTCCTGTGGGGTGCCGGGCTGGGGGACTGGGGCGGGGGGCGCGGGGAGGGCACGGGAGCACCTGTAGTCAAAGTCTCCATCCTTGCCGTCCAAGAAGTGCTGGTGCATCCGGCTGGTGAACTCTTCCCGCAGGATCAGCCTCTCTTCTGAGTCGGGGACCCAGGCCTCCGAGTCTATGCCAGGCCTCTGGTCTGCAGGGGGCGACACCCAGGGTGGGGTGTGTGAGGACTGTGCTGAACACACCTCCGCAGAGAGCTGCATCCTTCGTGCTGGGCGGCACTGCGAACACAGCAGTGACCGAGACAGCCCCGTCCCTAACTTCCTGGGGCACACACCGAACACGTGACAATACAGTGCTCTGGAGGCCGCAGAGCAGGGTCGGGACCTGACGCCTGAAGGGTGGTGAAGGGAAGGCACTCCTGGCAGAGGGAACGGCATGAGAGAAGGCCTGGAGGTGAGGGACTGCTTGGCGTCTTTGAGGAGTGGGGACAGGGGTGCTGGAGAGGACGGAAGGGCCAGGGCACTCGGGCAGGCAGGGGCGGGATGTGATGTCTGCTCCCGCAGGTGGGCCCAGCCTAGTGCGGTGGAGCTGAGACACGCAACCCTGGGGCTGGGGTGTGCCGACACTGGGGCCTCCCCACTGCCGGCCCTCACCTTCCTCGTTGCTGTCCTCCTCCTCTTCCTCCTCCTCCAGGCAGGCCTCCTCCTCCTCCTGCTGCTGGAGCAGCCGCTGCTGCAGCTCCCGCTCCTGGTAGGACTGGAGCAGCAGGTCGGAGAGCGGGCAGGCGGGAGTGCCGGGGGGGCCGGGCTTGGGCGGCTGGTGGGCCGGGGTGCGGGCGCTGAGCTCCTCTAGGGTCAGGTACTGCCCGATGTACTGCTCGTACAGCAGCGGGGCCCGAAACCGCATCTGCTCGTCGCTGAAGTACTCGCCCCCTGCGCGGAGGAGACAGGGTGGGCGTGGAGTCAAGGGCCTGCGGGCGAGGCGAGGGGCTGGGCGGAGGGTGAGTGTGCCTGCGCAGACCTGTGTCCACCCAGGCGTGGGACCGCGCTGACAGGAAGCCGTAGACACACAAGTGTGAGTGTGATCGTCCACAGTCAGGAATGTACGCAAACACGCGCAGACGCCTGACGTCGTGACCGTGAGAACTCAGGCACGTGTCTAAGCACGTGTGTGCGACCAGGCCTGTATCTACGTGTGGACTCATGTGTCCAAACATGTAGGGGACACAGTCAGGCTGCTGGACATCCTGGCCTGAGGCACTGGTGGCCTAGGGCCGTGTACAACTGGGCAGGATTCACGTGTGTGTGTGTGTGTGTGTGTGTGTGCGCGCGCGCACGCGCACACTGCTGTGGGTCCCTGCATCTGGGAGCTGGTGTGCAGGACGTTGCGGGCAGGTATACTGTGCACGGAAGCCAGTATGTAGACTGTGTGTGCCTGTCTGCTGAGCCCCGTTCTGGCTGTTGGTGCACACACCTGGACACGCCTGCACTGCTGGGCACATAAGTGTACATCTTCATGGACCAGACGTGTGTGTGCACAGCGTCAGGTCTAGCAGGGCATCTGCCCAGGTGTGGGTGTCCCTGTTGGTCTTCCAGACCCCAGATCTCACCTCTCCTCAGAGCGTTCCTCTCTGCAACTACCCCTTCTGTGGGCCTGGCTTCCCCACTCCCCAAACCCAGGGCCTTCATACCTCTCCTGATGTCTCTTCCTGCATAGGCAGCTCTGTCCCTCAGATAACAGTTAAGCCTGCCCAGCCCCTCCCACTGCTGGTCCTAGCCCCGCGCTCAGAGCCCAGGAATCCTGTGACCATCCCTGTCCTGCCCTCCATCTTGCCTTCTCTCTCTTACCCCCCTCTCTCTGTTCCCAATGTTTCCCACCACATTGTTTCTCTCCCTCCTTCTCCCTATCTTTCACTGTCACGCTCTCTCTCTGGGTCTCAGTTTCTCCCTCCCCTCCTCTGCCCCTCTGTCTCCACCCATCTCTGTCTCTCTGGCTTTCTCAGTTTCTGCCACCTAACCCCACTTCTTTCATTCACTCATCCTCCCTCCTCTCTTCATCCCTGCTCCTCATCTGTCACTGTGTTCCACTCTCTCTGGATCCCTTTCTCTACAGCCTGTGCCTTCTCCCTAACTAGAATCTTAACTCACTCTCTCCTTCATTTGCTCTCATCTTTTAACATTAGTTCTGGTGTCTTTGGTCACAAAGCTGCTTGTAATTACATCATGGTCAAAAATTACCAATCTTACAAAAATAATAAATAAATAAATAAACAAATAAAAAAGAGAAAGGTACCAATGTTTTCCTTCATGCTTTTCACATGTGTTTTTTTTTTCAAGAGGCCTTTGCCTGCCCTGGGTCATGAACATTCTCCCCTAGGTTTCTGTCAATGCCTCTGTGTACAGTGTGAGGTAGGGATCTAGTTTCCCTGAGGGATAACCAGCTCTCACAGTGCTGGATACTGTGTGTCCTCGGCCTGCTGGTCTGAAATGGCACTTCTGTTATCTACTAAATTCTGACCCTTCTCACTGCCTGTCCCATTCTCTTCCCGTGGGTCCCTGTTTGTCTCTCCCTATCTCACCCTGTCACCTCACATTTCTGTCTCTGTCTCTCCCCGGGTCCCTGTCTTAAAACTTGTCTCCCAGGATCTCTGTCTGCGTTTCTGCTCCTGCATACTTGTTTCTTACTTCCTCTGCTTCAGTCTCCCCTCCCACCCAACCCGGCCGCCCCCACACCTTGGATGAGCTCACGCAGGGCAGCGTAGCGGCGGTTACGCAGGCGGGTGCGCAGGGTGCGGGGTCGGGTGCTGCCTTGCCGGGCCACCTCGGCGCAGTAGAAGTCCGCGCGGTGGTCACCGCGCAAGTGGCCAAAGCAGGCCAGGTGCTCCTCCCGGAGGCCCGTGCGGAAGCGCTCCAGGAACACCAGTGGCTTCTCGTGGTACAGCTGGCCCAGGATGGCCACCTTCTCCTGCTCGGTCAGGTCGGGCTCGCCCTGCTGCTGGCTGCACACGGGCAGGCGGCTGGCAGCCACGGCGCGCAGCATGGCACTCACTGCCGCGTCCTCGACCTCTGGGGGGTCAGTGTCTAGGGCCCTTGGCGCTCCCTCTGCTGCTTCTGCCTTGTCCTGGGGTCTGGATGGGACCGGCGTCCAGCTCAGCTCCCCCCAGTGCCCAGGACTGGGCTCCGCGCAGCCTGTGGGGAGAGGGGAGATCAGTCAGTCCAGGGATGGGAGAGCGGACGGCGCAGTGGGTGAAAGGGACTGGGTGCTCACTGACTCACTCATTTCACATTTATTGAGCACCTACTATATTCTGGGCACTGTTCTAGGCCCTAGAGATACCACAGTAAGCAAGAGATTGACAGTTTAGTGGGGAACGCAGACGTGAAAACATAGTTAGAGAAAACATATAGCGCGTTAGGTGGTTCTAAGAGCTGTTTAGGAAAATAAAGAGGGAGGGAGGAGGGAATGGGGGTGAGGCTGCAATTTTAAATGGACAGTCAGAGAAGGCTTTGCCAAAAAGGTGACATTTCGGTAGAGACCTGAGGTGGTGAGGGACTGAGCCACGAGATTTCTGTGGGAACTGGCAGAGGGAACAGCCAGTGCAAAGGCCCTGAGATAGGAGTGTGCTTGGTGTATTTACTTGGTCATTGACCACTTCATTCATTGATTCACTCAATTTTGCCTTTTCCCTTGCTCACAAAATGATCAATACATTCACCAACTCGTTCACTCACTCACTCATTCATTCTCTCCTACTCATTTGCATATCCATCCAACCACTCTTCAGCAACTCTAAATCTATGCCGGGCCCTGAGCTGGGCAATGCTGAGGATCCCCGGAGGGATCCAGTTCAGCTCCCAGGGAGCACCCTGTCTGATGGGGGAAGACAGGCAAGGTCAAAGACAGCACAGGCACTGGTAACAGAAAAGCTGAGTGCTGGGCAAACCCTGGCGCAAGCCTCTTCTCAAAAGTGGTGGCAACTGGAGCAAGGCAATAAGCAAGCAGGAAATAAGTGAAGACAGGAGGTACAGACAACTCCTTTAGCTTGGCTGGGGTGGGGAAGAGAAAGAGGGTGGTGGTTATAGGCACAACGCGTTTCAGGGAGGGTTTTAATGACTGAGGCAAGAGAAGACTGGGCTGGACCAGGTAAAGGGGTTGTGGAGGAGGGGACAGGAGGGGGTCGTGGTTAAAAAGACGCTTGTGAGGCCGAGTAGGACAAGTCATTGAAATGAAGGGCTGGGAGGCGAGGGAGGTATCCAGTTAAGGTCCAGGGCTCTGGCCAGGGGACTGGTCAAACTGTCCCTGACACAGAGACATGGATGAGGAGCAAGTCTGGGGGAAGATGCTGAGGCTGGTTTGGGACAGGGATGGTATGACAGGCCCAGGAGACATCCAAGGGGAGGCATTTACAAGACTGCTGGTACATGGGAGACTTCTCAGGAGAGAAGTGTTGGGCTGGGGACTGAGTTATGGGAGTCGTCAGAGCAAAGAACAGAAGTAAAGCTGAAGGAAATAAGAAGTCGTGGGGAGGGTGGGGGGAGTGTGTAAGGTATGAAAAGAGAAGAGGGGCCAAGAAACAGTCCTGACTGGATGGGGAGAAGACATGTCTGTGAAGGAGGCTGTGAGAGGCTAAAAAATGGCCCCCAAAAGATAGTCACGTCTTAATTCCTGGAACCCGTCAATGTTACCTTACGTGGCCAAAAAAAAAACCCAAAAACAAAAAAAAAGAGGTCTTTGCATATATGATTAAATTATGGATCTTGAGATAGGGGGATTATCTTGGATTATCCAGGTGGGCCCTAAATGCCATTACCAAGTGTCCTATAAATGCCAAGTGTCCTATAAGAGGGAGATTTGACACACACAGAGGAGAACACAAGGTGAAGATAGACAGAAGCAGAGATTGGAGTGATGTGGCCACAAACCAAGGAATGCCAGGAGCCACCAGAAGCTGGAAGAGGTGAGGAATGGGTTCTCCCTTAGAGCCTCTGAGGGAGCTCTCCACGGCCCTGCTGACACCTTGATTTCAACCCGGTGATACTGACTTCAGACTTCTGGCCTCCAGAACTGTGAGAGAATAAATTTCTGTTGTTTTAAGCCACCCAGTTTGTGGTCATTTGTTACAGCAGTCACAGGAAACTCATACTGGCTGAGCAGGAGGAGCCCAAGAGATAGGAAGGATATCAGAAGGAGGGTGTCACAGAAACCAAGGGAATATTTTCAAGAAGGATGGAGGGGTCAGTGGCATTGAATTCTCCAAGTAGCCTAATAAGGAAAAAACTGAACAGGGTGACTCAGTTTAACTACACAGGGAGGTCACTGCGGACCCCGATGGGTGCAGTTTCTGAAGGTAAAAGCCAGACTTTAGTGGGTGGGTAGTGAGGAAATGGAGGCAAGTGTGCATGACTCTTTGGAGAAGATAAATGGTATCTGGAAGGCAGCATGGAATCAAGGGATAGATTTTCTTTTTAGGTTAAAGCTTTTTTCTTATTATTATGGAAACTTTCAAACATGCACATAAGTAGAGAGTACAATGACCCCCTCCCCCCCCCCCCCATATTCATCATCCAGCTTCAAAAATGACCAATTCTTGTCCAGTGATGTTTCAACCAACCTCTCAATCGCACCTCACCCCACACGGGATTACTCTGAAGCACCAGGATAGAATTTTAAGATGAGCAAAACAAAAGCATTTTAGGTACCGATGGGGAGGCATCAGGAGAAATAAAGAGACTGAAAATGCAAAAGAGAGAGATGGGGGAGCACAGAAATGGATTAACGACCCTGAGGAAGCAGATGGGACTGTGGACTTTCGGAGAAGGGGAATTAGAATGAAATGGGGGGAACCGTTAGTATGGTCTAAGTAGAGTTTGCATGGGACAGGAGGACGCAAGGGAAGGAGTTAACTTGAGAAGCACGGTTGGCTGGGACAATGAGAGAGCCCAGGACAGAGAGGTTTATGCTAGCCTGAGAGCTTGGTAAGGAACTGGATTAGCCTGGGACACGCAAAGAGCCGGCTGGAACTTGGAAGAGGTTAATTTCGGGGGAGGGGATGGAGTAAAGGAGGTCAGCCTGCAACGAAAGGGGTTAATCTGGACAAAGTGGTGAAGGGGACAGGTAGGGCCGAGGGCAGGTGTTCCCTTTTAAAGAGTCCTCCTTCGCCTTCACGGGGAATCATTTCCCAGTGACACCGCAACTCCACCCTCCAGCCGCCTCCGCGTGGCCAGGACCTCACCTTCACCGGGTTCCGTCGCCGCCGTCGCAGTCGCAGTCGCAGTCGCTGTCGCTACGGTCTCCATCCCGATTCTCTACGACTTGTTACCTGCCGTGGCAGGCCGCACACACCAAACCCGCCCCACGTCCTCAGCGGCCACTTCCGGCCGAACACAGTCCCGGGGCCGGGTGCCCCGCGGCACCAGAAACCAGAGTTCCGGGACGAAGTTGGATTTTCCTATGCGCATGCGTGCTTCCGCCCGGCCCCGCCCACCCCAGGCAGGAAAAGGGCGCCAGGGTCAGATAGATCCTTCCGGCACGCCGCACCCCCGCAATCTGAACAGCTACGAAATTGGACTATCAGGAGGGAAGGCTTGTTCACCCTGTGCACTGCTGTGACTCGAGCCCAGCATGCTTAATTTGGGGATGAATGGTTTGAATGACCACCCTCCAGGGCCTCTGAGGGCTTGGGCTCTGGTTTAGACCCCCGTCTTATTTCTTCACCACCTCAAGAATATTTACTAAGCCTTGTCGCTTGCTTCTGTCACCACACCCAGTCCCTGCTTAGCATGAGATGGGTGGTGAGATCAGAGACTCAACTTCCCACCTTGTGCTCCGAGGACCTGAAGAATCTTCAGGCGTGGAGAGACTTTGGTCCTGATTTGCCCTAGGTGACGGGTAGGGACTCACATTCAAGTGTTACCAGTGCCGAGTGGGCAGGGCTGATGGACCCAGAGGTCCAGCTAAGGGAGCTGCCCACCCCAGCCTGGAGGGCCCAGGGAAGGTTCTTTTCTGAGAGTAAAGGACACCCAAACTGAGACCGGAAAAATCAGGAATCAGGATAAGAGGGAGGTAGAGAAGGGTCTCATATAGGAGGATGGGCAAGGCAAACCCCCGGAGAGGAAGGCAGGCATCAATAGTTCTGGTTGCTTCTGTATGGCCAGGGAATAGGAAAGGAGTTCTAACTTGAAGGTCATGATCGAGCTGCAAGGATTGGAAAACCTCACAAATCTTTATGCAAAATTCCACGTACGTATGTATTTCCAAGGCATAAGTTCATGGCATTTAGATTCTAAAAGGGATTTGTGATTCCCCTAGAACAAACTAGTGATCTTAAGTTTGAAAGGGGATTGGTAAAAGGTAATGCCAGTGAGGTTACCAGGGGCCAGGCATGTGGAGCCTGTAAGCCATATTAAGTAGCTTTGAGCTCCTTTATCCTGTGGGGAACGAGCAGGGGGGTAGCAGGGTAAGGGACTGGAGGTCAGAGAGATCTGTGAAGAGGCTGATGCAGTAACCCAGATAATAAGGCCAAAGGCAGAGGAATAACTTCCCGTTTGCATTCCCAGGATAAGGGATCTGGAGGAAAGTGGCTCATTTGTCACTTGGGTTAGATGGGGACTGACTACACTTAGACATATTGCCAGGGGAGGCCAGCAGAGGGCACTGTTGCCCAACACATGGACCTGCAGGGAAGGGGACTTCCCAGCCTAGAGGGCCTGAGGCCCTCCCTCAGTAGGGAGGGGCCACTCTAGGATTCCCTTTAGCCCAACTAGCCATCAACCTTGGCTCCACCTCATGCTCAGATGCCTCGCATCTGACCTCAAAAGTAGTCAACCTTCCTCCTCCCTGTTTTGTAGCCTGTGTTCCCTTCACAAGGCTCTGAGACAGTTCCTGTGAGGGAAGAGATGGAGCTGAACTGGCCACTCCTGTGCCCCAGCCTTGTCCCTCACAAGGGGCCAGGAGCACAGCATGCCTAAGGGGATTGAAGAAATGACTCAAGTTGCTGGGGAAGGAGGATAGGCTGTGGGGATGCAATCAGAAAGTCTTTTATCCCAGCTCATTCCTATCTTTGAAAAATTTCCCTTCTTCATGAGGCCCTCACCTCAACCCCACCCCCACCCCAAGCTCTCACAGCTGACCTTGGCGCTGTCACCATTCCATGACAGGTCCGTGTTACCTCTGGACGGAGAGCCCCATGAGGGCAGGGTCCAGGACTGCCTTGGTCATGCTGTGTCCTCCTCAGCACTGTCCAGAGTGAGTGTGGGTAAGGAACAGAGCAAGTACCTAACACTACTGGCTGGATAAAGAAGCTCCTGGAATCCCCACTAGCCTGGATCCAGGAGCACGGTCAAGAACCATCCTAAGTCCAGCACACAGGCCAGGCCTAATGTGGATGGGCGGTCACACCAAGGGATGACCCCAACAGTCCAGCCCTAGTCTCCAACCATCACCCTACCTTGCTTGCTCTCTGCCTAGGGACTTGTTCCATCCTTTTCTACTCACAAATTCCGGGAGGGATTTGGGACTGTGGGTGGACTGGAAAGGGCAGAGACCAGAGAACCACGTTAAAAATGAACTAGTGGATTTTAAACTGAGGACCCCAGGTTTAAGGGGGCATCCCCAGCACCAAAAATGGGGACAGGCACACAAATCCCACAATCAGTGTTTAATGAGTAAATAATGTCCCCTTGAAAAGGCCCCCACCCCAATTAAAGGCCAACTGCAGTAACACTTCAGGGTTGAAACCTTGCTTCCTTCCTGCTAGGAGGTGCCATGTCATTTATTGAAACAAAACAAAAACAAAACAAAACAGGGCAAACACATTTCTTAATAAGTGCAGTTTGTTAAAGTCCTGTTAAAACATATGGGTCAAGGGGAAGTAAAAATAATCAGAGGATCACTGTAGGAAAAACCTTTAGGTCTGGCACCTGGGAGACCTTTGGAGAGGAGGCAGTGGGAGAAAATCCATGTTCTGAAAGGAAGGAGCCCCCCAACTCCCTTCTTCCCTCTCACCCGATTAATCCCACCAGAAACTACCAAGACACCCGGAATAAAAGGTTTCAAGTTCAATAGTCACACTCTCTCCAAATACAAAAGGCAGGTACAATTCAACGCAACACAGAAGCTTGTGTGCAAAGTTACGGGAAACTGAGACATTGTATAAAAAGTTAGGTTAAAGATGATTCTGTGGTTTTGTTTTGTGTGTGTTTTGTTTTGAGGGTGTGGCTCTTCCTCGGTCACCTGAACTCAGCAAAGAAATGGTTATCCTGATGAAGTGTCAACAGCCGACCCACAGTAAAAAGGGACAAATTCTAAAAATTAAAAAAAAAAAGCATAATTACCAAAAAAAAATGTCGCTTCTTCCTCCTTCTGCATTTTGCTTTTTTAAACTTGTGTGTGTTTTTAAGTTTTTGATTTTTTTTTTTAAATCCTGAAAAGCAGACAGTCAAACAGCTCCTGGAAGAATTTACAACCAACTGCATGAGAATCTGGGAAGCTGAGGGGCTGGAGCAGGGCTGGGACCGGAGGACAGGAAGGGGCCCTCCCCACAGCCCTGTAGCCTCACTGTATGACCAAGGGAGGGGGGTCTTTAGTCAAAAAGGAGGAAGGGAGGAAGAGGAAGAGGAGGGGGGTGGGGGGACAAACAAAATAAATGGTCATTGTTGCCTGTTTGAATCCGGAGGAAAATGCCCGGCCCTGTGTGGGGGAAGAGCCCCTTGGAGGGGAGGCAGCCCTGGGAGGACCCGTCCCCCAGCACCACGTGACCCGGTGGGGGTGGACAAGGGGGGCCAAGGTGGGCGCTGGTGGAGGAAGCCGGCAGGGGCCTCCAGGACACACTGGCTACTGTGTGCTTGTGCCCCCCTGTGTGTTCCCGGAGTAGCTCCCGTAGTCGTAGTTCCCGTAGTACGGCGGCCACTGGCCCTGGTTCTGATAGTACTGGTTCCACTGCTGGGCATACTGGGGAGAGAGAAACCAAGAGCACCAACCAGGTTGTCGTTCATCCAGACCCACATCTGGCTTCTCCCCTGACGCCACCCTCACCCATGGTGGAGATGGGTACGGTGATGACAGTCAACACATAGGTCTGACAGAGAAATCAAGGTACCTTGGGAGGATAAGTGAATGACCTGATGTCACATGGGTGGGCAGTTAAGAGACTGAAGCCCAGGTCTCCTGGCTTGCCAACCTAATGCCCTTTCAGGTATAGCTAGATACCATGTTCAAAATACTCAAAAACAGGCATGGGGCCTAGCATCAACCAATCAGAATGGACACTGGCCATGGTGCTGAAGCAGGGTTTGAGGCCCCCTGCTAAGCACTCTGCTTGCTGCACTGGGGAGAGGAACTAGGATGGCAGTTACTTAGCAGCCAGTGTAGAAGCGTTCAACAAACGGCATGGCTATACTGTACTAGATGCACACCAGCCCGAGGCCAGAGGGCTGCCCATCTTTTCAGGGATAAGCAGGGACACGGGTCTGGGAATGCACATCCCTGTGGGGCCCCTAGAAGTCTCCCCATTCTCCCCCCCCCCCGCTTCTGGCACTCACCTGTTGGTACTGGTTATAGCTGGGCTGAGGGTAGGTCTGCGCGGTGGGGGGCGGCGGAGGGGTGTAAGGGGCTGGGTTGTAGCCGCCGTAGCTGCCATAGTTGTAGGCAGGCGGTGGCGGAGGTGGAGGTGGTGGAGCTGTGTAGCCCTGGCTGTAACCTCCCTGGTTGTAGGGAGGTGGCTGGCTGTAACTCGGCTGGAAAGTGGAGGGAAAAAAACAGGTCTCTGTGAAATAGCCAGCTCAGCTGGGATGGAGGAAGGGCCTTTGTAAGCAGTGGGTCCACAAAGGAACTTCCCTGGTGGAGGCTGTTTCAGGGCTGAGAAGGAGGTGGGTCAGCTCTGTGACATGGCAGGACAGGGTAGGATCAAGAGCTACATTCTGGACTCTAATCCCAGCTCTGAGACCCTGGGGGAGCAAGGCACACAGCATCTCTTGAAATCCCAGGGTTTTTATTTTTTTCTGTAAAATGAGAATTACAACGGAGCCACCCCTTTGGATTGCCTTGTGTATTCACTAAGCTTACGTGCACCATCCACTGGGCACAATAAATGGTGGTATTTGTTACAGGAAGACCTGCTAAGAAAAACAGTAGTGGCAATTTCCTAAGTGCTTCCCACATCCAGGCTGGATCCTTAACTCCTCTAATCCCCCCATCAACTCTCTGAGGCAGGCTCCATTGGCTTCGTTTTACAGAGAAGGAAGCTGAGGCTCAGGGAGGTGAAATCACTAGGCCCAAGCCACACAGGTAAAGTGGCAGAGCTGTGACTTGCCCCCAGGTCCGCCTAGTTCCAGAGCCTTACCTGCAAAGCTATGATGTCATCTTCCCCTCACAACAAACCTTGGAAGTGAGTTCTACTACTAACTCTAGTCCTTTATGAGGAAAACGAGGTCCCAAGAGGTGAAGCTGTTTGTCCAAGGTCACAAAACCAGAACGCTGTGGGGCTGGGGTTTGAATTTGTGTCTGCCCAACTCCTGTTCTAGGAAATATTCTGGTTAGACCAGGACTAGAACCGTTCATCTGTGTCTCCTGGCAGCTGCCTCCAGGCCTGGAGTGTGGAAGGTGCACAGCAAATGGGGACTGCTCTGGTTAAGGGGCCTGTGCGTACCAGAGCTGAGCACTGGCTCTCTGAGAACTCAAACCGAGCCTGGAGCTGCTCCGCAGTGAAGCTCTCAGGGCAGAGGTCAAGTCCTCATCAACCTCAGAGTCTGTCCCTACATCCCGAAGACAAGGGGATCAGCCCCTTCAAGCCTAGGTTGAAGGGGTAACTCCAATTGAGTGCTTTCTTGGGGATTCAGCGAGGCCAGTGACACAGCCAAGAGAACGCAGCCAAGAGAAATGTACTTGCTTGTGGGACCAACACATACAGCCCGCCCTCAGAGGGACAACAGAACAGGTAGGTCCCCGATTTACTCTGGGTCTGGAAGGCATCTGGGAATATCTAGGGTCTGTCTAAGCCAAAAGCACTGGCAGGGAAGGGAGAAAGGGCAGGGCTGGAGGTAAGAGTGAAGACCTGTGGCTGGAGCACATGTTGGTGATCTCCCTGGACCCACCTCCTCTCACCTGTTCACACACACATGCACGCACGCACGCTTATCCTCTCACCTGTGGAGGGCTGTAGCTGCTGACAGGAGGGGTGCTGGTATTGGCGCTCGAGCCAGGGATGTTGCTGCTCTTCGTGTAGCTGCCGGCCCCCGGGGGGTTCCGAGCAGGGCTGTAGCTGGGTGGCGGTGGAGGCTGCTGAGGCGGCGGCTGTGGGGGCGGTGGCTGCTGTGGCGGCGGCTGTTGCTGGGGAGCCCGGTTGTAGCTGCCTCGGGTGTTGGAGTTGTTGTTATCCCGGCTGTTGTTACCCCAGCGGTTCTGGTTGTAGCCACCACCTCCACTGCGGTTGAAACCTGCATTGGAGAAGCAGGTGAGAGGCCCCGCTGTTCTCAGTTTGGGACCCTGAGGAGCCGGGCTGTCTTGGGGACTGCTGTAGCTCCAGTGTGACCAGGCACAGAGCAGGAGCCCGGTCCCAGTGGACGAGTAAAGCACCCCCTCCCGCCTTCCCCAGAGCCCTGGGAGCACTCCCCCATGCCGCCCTGGTAACACGCAGTTGTCACGGCCTGCTGACAGGTTTGTCTTGCCCATTGGACTGAGCCTGGGACCAGGGCTGTCTTAATTTCTACTGTGTCCCCAACATCTAAGCACTGGGGACAGTCCTTTTCAGGCTTGGCCAAATGGGCTGGCCTCTTCTGAGCCTTTGTGCAGTTTTCGTGAGCCCAGAACCCTTCCCCCAGCCAATTCCTACTGGCTCCTGGACCTCAGCTTAGACATCAGCACTTCAGGAGGCCTTTCCTGAGCCCTGCTCCCCTGCAGGCTGGATCAGGTATCATTGGAGCTCAAAGTACCCCCGGGCTGTGCCATTCAGCCCAGAATCCTTCTGCACCGTCACTACAGGGTGATATGGTGCCTGGGTCAAGGCTCTGTCCCCAAAACCACCCAGCACAAGACTGAAACAGAGTAGGGCATGCTTATTAAATCATGATCACACACTTCAGAGATAGCATAACTTAGTAAGAACCTGGGCTCTGGATCCATCATCACTTGATCCCAACTATGGATTCAGCTGGGTGAATCCTGGGCAAATTAACCTCTCCAAGCCTGTTTCTCCATGTGTTTTAGAAGCAAAACCAGTCCTGATATTTGCCCTGTGCCAGGTCCTGAGGTGGGATCCAGGACTGGCAGTAAACTCGGTCTGGCCCCTCTTCTCAAGGAGCTCATGGTCAGATGAGGGGTGGGAAAGATTCATAAAAATAATAGCGATGCAACATACAAATGGGCAAGGGCTTCAGGAGCAATGTCCAGGGGGGAGCATGACAGTGGGAGAGTTTCCCTGAGGCCCCAGACTCTGATTTATCTTAGTTCTCTACCAGAGTTCAGCCCACAGCGGTGACAGGGAAGCGTCATCTGCGGACTGAGGACGCAGTCACAGAACGCAACCCTGAACCAGGAACCAAAGGCAGGGACAGCTCAGTGTGCGATGCCTCACCTCCTCGGTAGCCGCCTCCTCCGCTGCCTCCTCCGCGATTCTGGAAGCCTCCTCGGTTGCCCCCGGGGGGACCTCGGTTGTCATAGCGCTGGAAACCGCCGCCACCCCCACGGCCCCGGAAGCCGCCACCGCCTCGGTTGTCAAAGCGCTTTTCAGGGGGTGGCCCAGCCTTGCGGCCTTCCTCATTGTATTGCCTCACCAGCTTGTCTGCTTCCTCTCGCTGCAGCTCAATGAACAGCACCTCGTCCAGGAAGTCCCCAACATCTGGCAACGTGAAGTTGGCTAGGAGGAAGGGAGGGCCCCAGAGGGAACAAGAAGAGGTGGTCAGCACCTTCTGAGGTCTGGTCTCCTTCACCCCCAGGACACTGGCCTGCCAGAAGGGAGGAGCAGGAGGGGACTGCAGTATGAGCGACAGAGGAGAGACAGGGTCCCAAGCTCGGCCTCCCTGACAACAGTAAGGGGCTAACAAAGACCCTCTCCTCCCTTTCCTGAAGAGGTGGCTAAGCCCCACCAAACCGATGGTTTATATATAACCCAGGGAGTGAGCCTGGCAGGTGGAATCATCATCCTTATTTTTACACAGAAGCAAACTGAGGCTTGCTCAGCCAGCCCGCCCAGTGGGTGCCAGAGGCAGACGACCAACCGTGCAGGTCTCTCAGCACCTGTTCCCACACATCCTCTCCCTCATCCTGCCCCAGCCCCATCTAGTCTGAAAACCCTGCCCCAGGAGGGATACAGGCAGCTTTTCCATTCACAGCTGTACCAGACAGAGAAGGGACAAAGCAGAAGCACAGAAAGAAAGAACAAGATAAAAAAAAGAATAATCAAGGAGCTGGGAAGGGAAAAACCGTGCGAGACCCTTTTTCTCTTAAGGACCCTGCTGCGATGTTCCTCTGGGAACTGCTCATCTCCTACCTTTCATTTCTAAGACCGCGTGATCTGGGACATCCTTCCCTTCTTCGTCGGTTCGCTTTATTGTTCGGTCTTTTAGGTCCTCATCAGTGGGACAAATTACAATAGCTTTGCGCTGGAAGCCTTCAAATGGTCTCATTTTTCGTCTCTGGGCTGACCCATAAACATTTGTCTAGGGGTAGGTAACAGAAGAGGCAAGAGATGGTCATTACAAGTTGGTTTTTTCCTCTGTGGGGTATTATGTAGGCCAGGGACTGAGAAAGGGATACTAGTTCTCCTAAGCAGAGAAACTCAGGAAACTGCTCCTCTTCACTTTTAAGATTCTTGAGACTACCCTCAGAAAATGAACTGACTTGGGAAGTGGCTGCTGACAGTGACAGGACAAGGGATTCCTAAAGTTTGGGCTTTGCTTTTTTAATCCTATTTGTTCGTGGTATTGTGCATTACAGCCCCCTCGGCCCCCATTCTAAAAGTAACACATGCTCACAGTAAAAAAAATTCAGAGTACAAGCTGTAAAGTTCAGAGTAAGAATCCTTTCATCCACCTACTGCCACTCCTACTTCCCAGAGATGACCTGTATTGAATTTCTTATGTATTTCTAGAAATATCTGTGTGATTTTTAACACTAATGGAATCAAACAACACACACTCTTCTGAAGCCTTTTTTTCACTTAATGTTTCTCTGTCATTTTTCTGTGCTGGTGTTCTCCTTTTTTTCCTTTTGGGCCGCACCACGCAGCTTGCGGGATCTTAGTTCCAACCAGGGATTGAACCTGTGCCCTCGGCAGTGGAAGTGCGGAGTCTTAACCACTGGACTGCCAGGGAATTCCGTGGTATTCTCCTTTAATAATATTTATAGAATGGATGCCATAATTAACCAGCCCCTTTGACAGTTGTATAGACCGTTTTCATCAACACTGTGGTTCTTTTATTCCCTTAGTCCTGCTCTGAAACACCAGACTCACCCACAAGCTTCTAACCAGGGAGCTTGACAAGGCAATAACCCGTGCTTTTAGCAAGTGCAGTTTTGCTACTAACTTCCTCTTCCCTTCTTCTAGGTGATGGTTAGGTGCTTCCTGGGCTGGTGCTGGCATAGAGCAGTGCTCTACGACACATCTGATTGAGAGCCGTAGTAAAACAGCTTCCGTTCATTGAATACCTCCCACATGCTGGGCCCTTTGGGACTGGTGCCCAGATCCGTAAAACCCCAGTGCTCCACGGACTCAGCCTGTGTACCTGAATCGCTCGGACGCTACTGAAAAAGAGAGTGGCTCAAACCCCACCAGAGTATTCCCCAACCCCAGTCTCTGGAGGTGGGACCCAGGCACCTGTATGGGTATCTTTTCCCATTCAGACGCTCAACAGAACTGGAGTAATAAGTAATGTTGCATTTAAACAACTTTTAGTAGCTCTGAAAGGTACTCAAGGGAGAAGCCACAGAGGGGAAGAGATGTGTAAAGGGGCATGCACAAACAGACAAAAAGTGTTGTATTTTGCAGCTGCAGCCTGGCGGGTGGAAAAGCCCAGCATCAAGGCCTAGTGTGGCCACTCACTCGCCGTGGCCAGTCCTGGTAGTTGCTTCACCTGTTAAAATGGAGGGGAAAAAAGCCTCCCTCCTGGGCCTGGTGAGGACTGAGCGGGAAAAGGACCACAAAGCAACTGACCAAGTGTGAGGAACTCCTGGAGTGGGGGCTACATTGTGGCCTTCAGGGCGGAAGCTGCCTGGACAGAGGCAGGTAGCGCAGGGGCGATGGCTCAGCACATCCTGGCTCTAAGATGACTTGGTCAAGTCAAACTGTGTGGCCCTGAGTGAGTGACTTCCACTCAGAGCCTCAGTCTGCATACCTACTAAGTCTCAAGCCCTGAAAGGGGAAAACAATAGGAAGTTCATATGGTCACTATTAAGACTGAAGGAGCTCATGTGAGTAAAAGCCCTTGGTTAGCCCAGGGTCTGGCTCACAGCCAACACTCAACAAATGGAGGTCACGGTTGATATGATGTGGCGTCACTGGGTGGGGTGCACTGGATCTTCTTACTGTAAGGTTGAGTTGAAGCAACTCAGACCAAGGGAACGTCAAGCTATAGTGACTTCCCATCAGAAAGGCAGGGACGGTGAGACAGGGTGGAAAGAACACAGGCTCTGGGAACAGGCTCGAGGTTGAAATCGCAGCTGTGCCCTCTACTATTTGTGAGGCTGTAGACAAGTCACCTAATTAGTCTGAGTCTCAAATTTCTACATCTGAAAGACAGAGATCCTATCACCCTCCTGGTTCTGGTGAGGATTTACAGATGTGAAAATGGCAGGGAAAGAAGTCTGCAAATATGACCAACAGGACTGACACTGTCCTAGGAGAGGCTTCCCAATGGAAAGGACCAAGGAAAGTTAAGTTTGAGGAAAGGATGAGGCACAAGACAGCCTATTCCAAAACACAAGGAACAGGAAGCTGGGTTATGGGTCAGCCAGAGGCCAGGGACGCCAGTGCACACCTGTTGGGAGGTGTGGGCTGTGGGTACACCTGTTTTCTAAACCAACCCAACCCTGTGGCCCTGACACACACAGCAGGCAAAGATGGTCTTCCCTGTTCCCCAGGGAAAGTGTCTCAACATTAACTGGGGGTGGGGGCCCGCAAAGTGGGTATGTGTGGTGGGCATACACATGTTATCTGTGCCTTGAACACTGGCCCAAGGAGAGGGCTTGAGCCACAAATGGTTGAAAAGCACACAAGTTACAAAGGAAAAGTCAAGTCCTTCTCCTCACTGCTCTTCCTAGACTCCATTCCTAAAAGCAAATCAGGTGGCATCTGGTCACAGGAAGATAGAATTTGCTTTCCTCTAGCTAAATAATGAGGTTTTCTCCTGGCACAAAACCCAGAATAGGCGGGTGCCAGGGGTGACTGTGGCCCCAGCCACTCTGTGGACAATCCATTCCACTGTTTGCTTGCCCATAAGAAGTGATCCTATTTTGATTCCTTTGAACCCCAAGGACATGGATAAACACCTCTTGGTGGTCTTCTATGGATGAGACCTACCCCGTCAATGTCCTGATGAGGGGACAGAGAAGAGAAGCATCACTGCCAAGAGGGCTAGTCCCTGCAGCTTCACAACGGGAGGAATGGGGGCAGAGCAGACAGCACTCATCAACAGCTGGCCTCTGTCCTGGGAAGTGGCTAGACTCTGAGGAATGGCTCCTCAGACATTCTGGAACTGAGGTGCTGAGAACCCTCTTGGTGACAATTTTCAAGACCGCGCCTCCCTCCCCTCCCTCCTCGGCTTGAGGAAGGAAAGAAGAGCATCTAGGCCAGCCAGCAGAAATGCAAATGCTTGGCTTCCCTGGAGGAAAGGGAGTTAGCTGTCGGTGCTGTTGCCACAGCAAACACAGTGAGGTCAGAGCCCCTGGGCTGGCCCGGCGCTGCTGTGGTCACTGGGGGCTGCTGGGGGCCGCTGCTAAGAGACCAGCACAACAGCAGGTCGGCTCTTCCGGCTGTGCAGGCGCCCTCCGCCTAGCTCCTGCTTCTCCCAGTCCCACGCTGCTTGAAGATGCGGACCCTGAGGAGGTCTGGGGCCGCCTGTGTTCCCTGGGCCCAGGCTACTTCCATTCCCCCGTGATGTGGGCCAAAGGACAGGGGCTGGGTTTCTCAGAGCAGCCGTGGGGGTAGTTTTGGTGTGTGACAGTCTGGGGGAGTAGGGAGGAAACACAGCAGGCCGCTCACAGCCTGAGGTCTCTAAGAGCCCCTCTGTCCCCTGTCAACTCTTGTCCCCCACCCACAACTCAACAAGGTCAGGCTGGCAGCAGGAGAAACAGGGTTGGATCCCAGGGGAGCAAACTTAAAGCTGGTGACGCAAGAGTTCACTCTAGGCTCAGCGTGAGGTGAACCCAGTAGAACGAACCACTTGTGAGGGAAGAGACTTCGCCAGAGTGTCAACAATGGAATGGGCTGAGGCTCTGGGGGTGGGGAGGAGAGAGGAAAGAAACATCCTCTTCTCCAACGCCTGCCAACAAGAGGCAGTTTACTTTGGGTCTCCACTGTAGCCCCGGATTTCTGTTTCAGGCAAAGGCGTGGCTCTTGCTAAAAGGGATGCAAAGCAGGACTACAACCCTTTGTTCTGAGGGCGAGGCAAGGTCGCATGTTGTCATATCCAGCCCTGCCTCTGAGCACTGCCTGGCCTAGCTCTGGGCTGTTAGACTCCTAAGAGAACTCCTAGGCTGCAGACCTCAACCCTGGGGGTGGTTTGGGCCCTCACATATGGCCCTGCAGGGGCCTTCTCAGAAGCCTCCAGGAAGGCAAGTTTGCTGCCTCACAGAGGCCAGCTCCTACTCTGCACCTTGGTAGGCAAGGGACAGGCCAGGCAGCGTTTCATTCCAGAGGATTTCCACTGGCAACAGAGCCACGTGAAGCAACGTGGCCTACCTCTTCTTTCTTTTCTTTTTCTCCTCGGCTGTTCCACTGCTCTAACACCCACATGATCTGAAGAGGGTACTCAGGTCACCATGGAACGTAGGTAAAAGCCCCAACTACACGGTTCACTTGGCCTAGCTTGGCTTCTGTAGCTACGTTCTCCTCCCCTCTCAAGGAGGGGCATTTCTGAGGTCAAACTACCAACAGGAGACCCAGAAGAGCCGAATGTGAGGAGGTCTGACCACTCAGGAAAAACCAGAGAAGAAAAAAGATGGTGCTGGGCTGAGACGCAGGGGCCGCAGGGACTTTGCCTGTAGTACCAGTTTCTGCTCTGGGAACCCCGTGTAACTCAGGAGACAGCTGAGCATCAACTTACCCTCGCTGCCAAGGCTGCTGGGGTAGGAAATGCCAGGGTCTGGCCTGGGGCCTGCTCTGTATCTCCTACACACACGCTCACCCACCCAGGGTTTTCTGGAACACGCTTTTTGGGGTTTAAGCCAAAACAGGTCGAACCACTGGCTTCAGACCGCTTCCCAGGCTTCAGCAGTCTCTAGTTTCGGGCCCCAAGTCAATCCTCCAATCTGTGGCTAACCAGAGAGCCCTGCTCCCCCACCTTCCGAGTTTAGGTTCTTTGGCCTCGCTGTTGGCCTAGAACACTTGCCCTGACCTGCATGTTCCTCCACGAGGAGGCCAGCAGCCCTGAAGACCGCAGGTGCACCTGGAACAGCCCTGGACCCTGTCCCTGAACAAGGCAGCGTAAGCTGAGAGGGCCAATGACAAGTCTTCACTGGGCTCAACTGTGCCTGGCTGAGGGGCTGGGGCCCTGACCTCTAGAGAAAGCCCACTTTGAAACGCTGGACAGAGATGTTAAGACAATTATAACCCCTAGGATTATAAACTTTCTCCACGGGCCACATATTTGAAATGGGTTTCACAGCTGATTTAACTAGTAAACTGAGAAAAAGACAGGCAGGGAAGACTTGCTGGGGTATCCAAAAAAGGAATTCTCAAGGTATTAAAACACCACTGCTCTCTCTTTCAGGACAGAATCCCACTGGGGCCAAGCTGGACCAGAACTCCAAAATGCCCTGACAAGAAAAACGGGGCACAGGGAGGCCAGGGTTAACAAACAAACGAACAAACAAAGTCTTCAACGGCGGAGAAGGCTGGCTGTATGCGTTACGGACGGGGCTGAGCTGGGGCAGCAGCCCTGAGTAGCTCTTGGACTACCCTGTGCCCAACCGTCCCCTTCCCCCATAAATATATTCTAAACTTTAGCCCAGTTAGTAGTTTTTTAATCAAACTTTACTATTATGGGATCATGTCCTGTCTTCTTCACAAATGTGAGTCTTCAGGGTTCAATCCCATGGTTGCGGCATTGGTCACTGGATAAAAGTAGTACACCTTTTCATGTCTACTTTCCAGAAAAGCAGAACCCAGAGTAAATCTCACATCTCCACCATCACAGAAGAATGCCAATTGTATTGCATAGCCTTGGCCAACTGAGCATAACTGTCTCATCAGCAAACCAGATTTCTACTCTCAGTACCTAACTGCTTGGCAAGATCATTTAATTTGTCTGTCATAAGGAACTATCACCAGCCAGCAGCCATTTTTTGTCTTTAAGAATAAGTTCTTACTATGTACTCCTTTCAAAGGTTGGATATCGAGGCATCAATTTTTCAACTCTAAACACTAGATTACCAGTATATTATAAAAGGATATAATGCAGGAGCAGCCAGATGGAACAGACGCAAAGGGCAAGCTATGCGGGAAGGGGCACAGAACTTCCATGCTCCCTGAAGGTGCCACCCTCCCCAAATCTCCACTTGTTCACCAACCCAGAAGCTCCTGCTTAATCGTTTGTTTTGTGTAAGATGCTCACTCCTATGCAAAAGCACCTTGATCCCCTGGAGTTTCCAACCACTTTTCTTTCTTCCTTTTTTTTTTTTTTTAAAAAAAAGGTTGGAAGTTGGCTTTAATTTAATTTACTTATTTATTTTTGGCCTCTCCATGCGGCTTGTGGGATCCTAGTTCCCTGACCAGGGATCGAACCTGGGCCCCCTGCAGTGGGAGCGTGGAGTCCTAACCACTGGACCGCCAGGGAAGTCCCTCCAACCACCTTTCTGATCAGTCAACCACTAAAGCCAGCTCCACCCTCATCAGAAGCCCTCTGAACTCATGGTAACCAAGTACCCAGGACCACACATATGGAAGGCACTCCAGTTAAGGGTGCCAGGCTGGGGGTGCTACTTAGTTTACATTATTTGCACACTTACAGGTTTTTAAGAAAACATAAATACAAGGCTGAGGGGGAACAGAGGCTTGTTTGTACATCCTCAAATACAAAATCTGCTACTTGAGAAAGCCCTCAGGACAAACGTCAAGGAGGTCTCATAGGTGGTAAACATGAAGCACTCATTACTCTGAGACAGGGATCTTTAACCATGTTTGGGTCACTCATACTTTTGAGAATGCCGAAAGCCATGGACGATCTTCCTATCCCAACTCGAAACTTTTTAGTTAAAAAAAGAACATATCTGGGACTTCCCTGGTGGTCCAGTGGTTAAAACTCCACGCTTCCAATGCAGGGGGCATGGGATCCCTGGTCAGGGAACTAAGATCCCACACGCCATGCAGTGAGGCCAAAAAACAAAACAAACAAACATATCTGCATCTTCATACAAAATTCTGTGTTTAATTTCAAAAGTTCCCAAATTGCCTAATGTTAAGAACCTTGCTCTTCATTGAAATGCAGGTAAAAAATACGTGACATAGAGGTACCTGACAGTCATAAAACATGCTAAGGGAAGCTGGGACACACCTATTCTGTAGGTTAACAACCACCTCCAGCTACTATGTGCCAGTCCCCATGTTAGGTGTGTGGGCACCATTTTGAGCTGTGTTTTACAGACCAGGAGACTCAGAGCATAAAGTCAGCTGCCCACAGGCACGCAGCTAGGAGGCGGCAGAGCTGGGATTCAAGCCCAGGTCTGTCTGGCTCAGAAATCCATGCTTTTCCACTTCACAAAATTTGCTCTCACAAAATGTTCTTTTGTGCTGCTTGGGGCCTGAGCTAGGCCTGGATTGCTGCTCCAGACCCCTGCTTGCAGACCAGACTCAGAAAGCTGTGTTAAAGAGTCTGGGACTGTGCCATCATGTGTGGCTGACCTCTAACCAGTACTGCAGTCCAAGAGCATTATGGGGAAAAAAATACAAGGACCAGAGAGGAATTCCCAGGCACCCAATGGCCCCCTCCCTCTCCTGGGGCGTGACAGTCACCAGTAAGTACCTGATCTAGGATATAGTTGCGTTTCTTCCGGGCAGCGATCTGGATGAGGCGGTTGAGGCACTGGGTGGCCTGCTGGATCAGGACGTCCCAGCGGCCGGCGTAGTTCCTCTGACGGCGTAGGCCCATCACCTGTGGGCAGGGGGTGGTGAGGGGTGGGTGCTCCTGTTTGCTGAGCAGTATTCAGGGAGTGGGAGGTGGATAAGGAGAGACCAGGGGCTATCCTTACCCGCATCTTATCCATGATGGCATTGGTACCCAGGATGTTGTACTTCTTGGAGGGGTTGGAGGCTGCATGTTTGATGGCCCATGTGGTCTTACCAGCGGCAGGCAGGCCCACCATCATCAGAATCTATAACAACAGGCCCAGGAGGGACACTGTGAACCAGGAACAGTGTGTGGCATGGCAGCCTGGCATCACCCTGACTTGACGGTGACCGTGAGGGTGACTCCAAACCTCATGGCCACCTCTGGGAAATGGAAGCAATAAGAGCGTCTACCTCATAGTACTGTTGTTGGGATTCAAAGAGATGAGGGTTGTCAGACTCTCAGCAGAGGGCCTGCTCTTATGAGTATTTACATTTGTTTAGGCAGGATTCAGGGGCCTCTGAAAGGGAAAGGCCCACGGAATAGGCACAAGGAGTGGTACAACCTTCCTGGAGTCTCAGATGGGGACAGACTGTATGCATAAGGACGAGAATCATTTCTAATCAGTACGTTTACAATTTGGCAAACACTGGATGTAACCAAAATGCCCAAAAAGAGGAAAACGGTGAGGCTAATAACAATGAGTTTCAAAAGACGTGTTCATATGGTGGGACAAAGCTCACAAAATAACATTAAGTGAAAGGGCAGGATATCAAAATGCTTATACCATAAGATCTCAACTGTAAGTGTGTGTGTATAAATGGCACCTAGCACAGCAAAAGGCATAGGATAAGCTCCAAAACTTTCAAAGGAAACTTATTTGTGGATGGTGGAATTAAAGGAAACTTTAATTTTCTTTATATTTCTTAATTTTCTAGAATAAACACAAAATCACATATATCAGAAAGAAACATTATTTGAGGACAAAGACCACCAGTACAGCTTCTGCAGCCAAATCAGCTCTAAGTCCAGTTGCCATTTTTGTCCTCGGAGAGCCCTGGATGGGAGCGTGGAGCTGCACAACCTCCTCCAAGAACTCGCTCACCAGGAAGTGCCTTCACACCCTCTTCCGCTGGGAGGAAAGACTCCTTTTCCAAGATTCTGACCACACCCGAGGAGCAGTGTGGCAACTTCCTTTTGGAATCTTTCTGACATTTAGGTGTCTTACTTCGGCCCCTCCCTCTTTGGACTAAGCCGCACACCCACAGCCCTCACCTCACTCTCACAGCAGCGTTCACCACACTCAGCTGCTGAATGTCTCCCCTCTGTCTTGGCAGCAACATGGCTCTGGAGAGGCGGCCACCAATTCAGGCTTCCGGGCCCACTCACCTCACACTCTGCCTTGCTCTTTGGTCCGACAGTGCCCCGGATTCGCTCACTCAGGGGAAGGTGCTGGATGAAGGTGAAGCCTGGCAGGACAGAACAGTAGGGCTCTGCCCTCTGCCCGAAGTTGAACTCCACTGCACAATTCTTCACCAGGACATGAGGGTAGAGGGCCTGACCCCCTAAGGCTTCCTTCTGGATTCGGAAGGCAATGCCCATCCACTTCCCATTTTTGGTGAAGGAAAGTTCCACGTCATTTCCACATTCAAAGTCCTAGGAAAAAAAGCCAGAGAAAGATAACTGCCAATGTTCTGCTTAAGGCACTGGGAGGCACAAGTCAGAGCAGATGCAGGGAATGAAAACAAAGCTGGCATCCCAGATTCAAGTGCGTCCCTCCTCAATGTACAGATGCATCGGGAAGCACCAGGGAACAGCTCAGACAACATGCAGCCCAAAGCCCTCCTTGCCCAAGACCCAAAAAGCTGGTGGATGTGAAGTGTGTAATTTTAGGAAGCTCCAAGTATTTGAGTCTTGTGCCTAGCCTGAGATGGAGAGGAAGGCAAAAGCGGTCCTGTCCATTCTCATCCCCAGCAAGATAACAGATGGAAAGAAAGCCACAGCAGGGCCTTTTAAGTCAGGCCCAGCTCTACACGTGCATTCATTTATATGCTCTTCTTGATGCTTATGTCTACAGTGATCCGGGCCTGACACAGCTCAGAGCCTAGTGGGGAATTAGACAAGGACACCATCCTAATTCAGTAAGAGCACCTACACAGGAGCAAGATTCTCTGAGGAGGAAGTCAAGTCCTGAACAATAAACGGGAATGAGCCAAGTCTGGGGTGAGAGGAGAGAGTCCAAGAGAAGTGTTGTTTGTGCACAAATCTGGCAGTGAGAGAACGTAGGGTCAGACTGGCTGAAGCATACAGGATTGGGGGTTGGGGGTTGGGGAGTAATTTCAGGTACAGCTGGAGAGCCAGGAAGGGACCATATTCATTAATTCAACAATTTATTGAGTCCTTACTGATCAGCTTAGTGGTTAAGATCCTGTTTTGGAAGGCAGGCTGCTTCAGCTCTACCATTTACTCCATCTTCAGTTTCCTTATCAAAAAAGAAGGGCCAGGGACTTCCCTAGTGGTCCAGTGGCTAAGACTCCAAGCTCCCAAAGCAGGGGGCCTGGGTTCGATCCCTGGTCAGGGAACTAGATCCCGCACACCGCAACTAAGAGCCCTCACGCGGCAACGAAGATCCCATGTGCCACAACTAAGACCCGGCACAGCCAAATAAATAAATAAATATTTTTTAAAAAATTATTAAAAAAAAAAAGAGGGGCCATGATAAGATTCTACACTGCATAGAGTTGTTCTGAGGATTTAACAGGTGAACGTGCTTACTACAGAGTGAGTGCATAATGAATGCGTGCTCTCATTCCAAGATGCCAGGCACTGCTCTGGGCTAAAGTGGTGGGGAGGAGACATGGTCCCTGCTCTCAGCGAGGGAGGGGCTCTCTGTTACCTCAGAAGTTTGGATTCGTGCTGACAGCAGCAGAGCAGAGCCCCTGACTTGTTTCAAATAGGGGAATGGCCTGGTCAGAACTGTGTTTCAGAAAGATCACTTTGGCTGCAGGGTAAAGGTTAACAATTACGGGAGACTCAAAACTTGGGATCATACAGGAGATGGAAGCAAAGGTCGGGTTCCTGATAGAAAAGTACAAGATGTGGTATTCCCTCCCTTTTGCATGCAGAGACCACCTTGGGACTTGCCCTTTGAGAAGCTGTGGAAGCCCCTTCCCCCAAGGGGCCTCCTCACCACCCTCCTCAGTGCTCACAGGGCACAGTTCTACACAGTCCTTTATATCTGTAAGTGTCCGTAAGCGCCCACACAGGTCGAGACCACGCAGGGCAGACACACAAACATCTGTTGGACTAAATCCTGCCTCGATCCTCACAGCACGGTCCCTGCCATGTCTTCTCACCTGAGCAAGAGTGGCCCAGGTCACCTTTGCTCTACTGCGGAAATGAACATCGTGGGGGTTAGCCTTCCTTACGTCCACCAGCTTCACTATAGGAACTTACCATGTTGTACACAAACCAGCACCCGCAACTGACAAACCCACCACCGACAGCGCCAACTGTCAAAGAGGCAAGGGTAGCTGTGTCACTTCTGCAAAACCATTCCTGAGTGCCACACCAGGGCCTAAGGACCCAAAGTCCTTAAGCCTGGCATTATTCAAAGTGTGCCACTTTTGTAGCCTTACCTTTCACATCTCCTAGTGTCGTCCCTGAGGTTCCAAGTATTTTACTCCTTATGGTTTGCTTAAGTGAGTTATACTGTTCTCTCTACCTGGAAGGCCGTTTTGTCCTTTCTGTTTTGTGAATGTTGAGAACTCAAGTTCTGACACAAACGTCCTCCCCACCAGTTCCTTCAGGTCACTGATTTTTCACACCCCTTCTAACCCTTCACTCTGAGTCTTTTAAAGTGATGGCATTCTTTAAACAAAGGAAACTGAACATAGAATCTTAAAAGTAGAAGTAAAAATGAACAGGCTGAAGCAAGAGTCAGGCCTAAAGTTCCAAACTACCACACACTCACAGAACCTCACGCTCAGATGGGACAGAGTCTGGGGAACCCAGTCACATGCTGATCAAACATTAAATTGCTACAACCTCCCTGGAGTACAGTCTTGATGGTAGCTATCAAAAATTAAAAATACACCTTTGACTCAGAAGTTATACTTTCAGAGGTAAATGTTACAACCATATTCCCACAAGAATGCAAAGATGTGCAAATTGCTCATGCCAGCACTGCTAAATGTGCTCCAAAGGGAAAGTGGGCGAGACTAAATCACACAGGATATCCATGTATGGGAACACGAAAAGCCCTCCAAGATACTCGGGTAAGTGGGAAAAAGATAAGCTGTCACTGCAGCACTGACTTCCAGCAAATAATTTCCAGGTCCACCAGGGGGAACTGACACCTGCATCAGAATACTAGGCAGCTACTAAGTAAAAAGGTGAGAAACTAATCAAATGTCCGTTAATAGTTAATGTCCGTTAATATAAATATGGTAGATCAACACAATGACTACAGACTATATAAAAGAACGAAGAAGTCCTGTGTAGCGATATATTAAAAAAAATAACTCTAAGATATATAGTTAAACAAAAAAAGATACAAAATAACATGTATAATATGCTACCTTTTGTGTAAAAGAAGAAAAATAACAATCATCTTTCTTGTATTTTGATAAAGAAATCCTGAGTACCAGTGGGCTTACGTGTAGGGGAGGGCATATGTGAACCATGGGTGGAGGGGGAAGGTCTGAAGAAGACTTTATACTGCATACCTTTCTGTATTTCTGGATATTTGTGGATACCACAGGAATTTATTAACTATTCAACAATGGTTTAAATTGAGCTAGATCTATACTATCTGTGCATACAGGGAAAGATAGCTGAGATTTACTGTTAAATGGAAAAAAATGCAAGGTCTGGAACAATGTGCAGAATATAAACATGGTTAATTTTTGTTTAAGAAAACATGCTTTTTATTAAAAAGATAATGAGGTTGTGAAAGACAAAGGAAGACTGAGAAACTGTTTCAGGCTAAAAAGACATGACAATAGAATGCAATTCGTGATCCTGAACTAGAAACCAAATTGCTCTAAAGGATGTTGTTGGGACAGCTGACAAAATTTAAATGTGGACTATGGAGTGGGTAATAGCACTAAATCAATGTTAAATTTGATAACTGTACTGTGGTTAAGATAATAGCTCTATTCTTAAGAAATGCATGCTAAAGTATTAAGGACTAAAGACACAATGTAGGCAACCTACTCTCAAACAGGTCAGATAAAAATCATATATACACATGTACATATATTTGGGAAAAATGGTAAAGCAAATGTCAGAATCTGGACAGGGCTCTATGAGAATTCCATGGCTTTTCCTTAAGTTTGAAATTATTTCAAAGAGGGGAAAAAAAAGAAAGAAAGAAAAAAAAAGAGTACCTGTGCACAAATATGAGGACGGAGAGGGAACAAAACCAAGAAGAAGCATCCACCTGGGTAGCCACTCCTCCCTGGGGCTTCATGGCACATTTTACAAACATTTAACTTCTAGTGATAATAGTGTTAAGTAGTATTTACTGAGCATTTATTATGTGCCAGACGTTGTTGTAAGTGCTTCTAATGGGTTAACTTAATGACTCCACATGAAATTCTAGGGTAGATGCAAAGATTCTCATCGAGAGGAAACTGAAATACAGGGAGGGTAGTCCAGGGCTGTGAATGGAAGAGCAGGGACTGGGTCTGGGTCTAGGGATTCTGGCCCCAGAGGCAACAGCCACACTCCACAGCACTGTGAGTGCTGGTCACTGCTCTTGGGGACTGAACTTCAGCAGCAGTTCAGGCACCCTCTATCTTGTTCTGCTTTGCATCCATCCCCACCGTCCTCAAAGGCAACGCACTATTGGAAGCCTGGCTTAACCAATGTGAGGTGAAGGAAGGAAGAAGTTTTGGGATGAGATGATGTTAAAGTGGGACAAGAGCCAACATCACTGCCTTTGAGAACAGACAGGCTATTCTGTAGCAAAGGAAGATAAGAAATTCCTCAGTCTGTTTAGAAAATGTAACTCTGGTATCTAAGAAGGGAGGAAGGTTGTGCACACCTGACATCCCCAAACTTCTTCAGGGTGCCACCTGACGGCTTTGCACAAAAGACCTGAAGGGGTAGAATGGCAGAATTTCGCACAAAATGACTGCAAACATTCCAGTGCATCAAAGAGAGAGAAAGAGGTATGGCGAGAGTGGTTGGACACAGGGCAGACAATGGACAGAGGTATTCTGAAAAAGAAGTCTGCAGGTTGACCTGACAGGACCAACATTCGGTTCTGCCAACTCCCACAGGCTGCCAGCACTCACCGCAAAGCAGCCAATCACATCATTCTCTGCAAACTTGTCTCCGTAGTTTTCAAACCGGCTACTGGTGGACTTCTTCCCAGTGCCTCCATAGCCATAGGAGAAAGGCTCTTCGCCTGATGGAAGAAACAGGCAAAGGCAGGTTAAACCTGCGATGGTCACAACAGCCTTTATGGCTGTCATGTAGTTTTAAATAAAAAAATCATTTTCTTTACTAGTTTTACTAATCAGATGCTTTTGGCAGGGAAGGTAAGAAAGGTTCCGTTGAAAGGAAGCCCCTCGTTATGCAGAACTTCTGAGGGCTTGATGGCTTTAGATGTTAAGTCTGGGAGTAGGAGCTGAACTGAACTGCTTTGCACAGAAAGGGAGAATTTGGAAAAAAAAAAAAAGGGAGGAGGGAAGAGAGGAGCTGGGATGGAGGAAGGTTGTATACTGTGATGCATCCCTTCGCTGTGACATTCAATATTCAGTTAAGTCTCCTAATGGCGTCAACTTTTGGTCAGAAATCAGTAAAAGGGTTTTGCTTCTGCAGACCATGAGGTCTAACCCCTAGGAAAGGTACTGGATTGCCTTAGGCTACAGAACTGGGTGCCGATGCAATATGACTTGAGACCCCAAGGGCCCTGGCTGACATCTGGGTTATAGAGAGATCCTAGGCCAGGAACCCAAGGAGCATCCTGCCAGTAAAGCAGGAGCCAACAGCATGAATTCCAGGCCCAGTTCTAGTATGAATCAGCTGTGTAACCTTGGACATCTGCTCCACTGTTCTGGGCTTTGTATCTTTATCTGTATCAACTACTTTCCACTTATTCCTCAAAACTGAAAGAAAGATAAAAGGAGATGACACATGAATCTTAAATAAAAACTGCTAATACGTATCAAAATGAAAAGTGCTCACTGTTTTTAACCTAGCATTTCTACTTTTAAAGATCAGACTAATTACACACAAGGACAGCTCAAGTGTTTAACAGCAAAAATTTGCAATCAACTTAAATGACCTACAAAACATTGATAAATAAGTGATACAACTGTAAAGTGAAAAATTATGCAGTGGTCAAAAAAGCTATATTTATTTACAAAAATACACCCATGGATATTAAGTGGGAAAAAGCAATCAGGTTACAATAGTCCGTATAATGTGCCCCATCTGAGAAACACAAAGGACAAAGGAACTGTCTGGAAGACTACAGATGAAAATGTTAACATTGGTCGTTATCGCACAGGTTTAGAAGGATTTTCATTTTTCTCCTCTGTAATGGCCTGAATTTTCACAAGGAGCACACAGCATTTTCACTTTTTTCTTTACACGTTATTTTCATAATCAGAATGTTTTTATGACCAAGGAGGAAGGTCTCAGCACTGGTCACTGAAATCAGTCACTTGGGGTCAGAAGGTCACTGAGGCCTGGGGTTCTGTGAAAATTCAAAACCTCTCAAGGCAGCCCCTGCCTCTCTCCACCAGCCAGCCCTGGCCCCACTGGTCTCTGCTTTCTCTTTTACTCTGGGTTAAGCTCTGGACAGAAAATTCCAGATAGGATTTAATGGGACTTGAGGAACTTATTACTTTCAGCTTGGTTTGAGAACAGGAGACAACTGGTCTTTTTTTTTTTTTTTTTAAAGAAAGGGAACAGTTTTCTAAAGAGAACTTTGGACCCTCTTCTTAAAGATGCAGGATAAATTTTTGTAGAAAAGTTGTTATATCACTGTGGTCCTTCCAACTGAATCCTGTATGTCTGAAGATGGGCAGCAGCACAAGCCTAATCCTTGTTGTCTGTTCCATCCCAGGGTAGTTCTGTTCTGGGTCCAATGTGGGAAAGAGAAACTTAGGAAGCTTGAGAATCCAGGGACAGAGGCACCTGCTCTACTCTGGATTGTTTGGCTGACCTCCTCTTACCTAGCTGAGTGCTGCAGGAGTCCAGGGACCAACCAATACGGACAACGTGTGGGTCGGGCTCTGTAGATGGAAGGTGCTTCACAGAGATTTCCTCATTGATCTGGGAACAGAGAACGAGAGGGCTCAGAAGTGATTCTCTGGAGGCTGACGGGTTACGAGGCAATACAGGAGGGAAGTGCGCAGATGTTAAAGAAAAAACAAAACAAGAATGGCTTTTGTTGCTGGGGAAAAGGTATCCACACTGCTCTGAAGGGCCTGTTGTACTGAAACCAGGGCCTCTAAAGGGCTTAGGAGAGTTCAGGGCCACAGAGAAGGGAATTTCAGAAAGTTATTTTTTAGTTTTAACACTTGCTGCAGGGGAAACAGGGACTCCCATAACATTTGGTGTAGAAACATAAATTGGTACAACGTCTTTGGAGTGCAAGTTAGCAGTCTTTATTAACTACAAATGCACATGCTCTATAACCAAGCAATTCAACTTCCGTTTATCCTATAGATACATACACACAAAAATATTCAGTGAGGCAGTGTTTATGTTGAAAAGGAAGGAAGGGAGGGAGGGAGAAAGGAAGTAGAAACCACCTGTAAGGCACTGGTCACATTATGGCACATCCCTGACACAGAATATGATGCAGCGGTTAAAAAGAATGAGGCAGGGCTGATACACTGGGGTATGGAAAAATGTCCAAGATACAGTATTAAGTAAAAGCAGCAGAAAGAATAAAAGGTACCTTCTGGGGACTTCGCTGGTGGCGCAGTGGTTAAAAATCTGCCTGCCAATGCAGGGGACACAGGTTCGATCCCTGGTCCGGGAAGGTCTCACATGTCGTGGAGCAACTAAGCCCGTGCGCCACAACTACTGGGCCTGCGCTCTAGAGCCTGCGAGCTACAACTACTGAGCCCACGTGCCACAACTACTGAAGCCCACGTGCCTAGAGCCCCTGCTCTGCAACAAGGGAAGCCACCGCAATGAGAAGCCCACGCACCGCAACTAAGAGTAGCCCCTGCTCGCCGCAACTAGAGAAAGCCTGAGTGCAGCAATGAAGACCCAATGCAGCCAAAAATAAATAAAAACTAAAAAGAAAAAAAAAAGGTACCTTCTGACTTAACCTTTAATTAAATCAGAGGTTAGACTGTCTAATAACCAATATCTATCTGCATTAGATTGTGGCTTTCGGAAAGTTACCCTATGTCACTGACTTTTGCACACACATTTTTCACATTTTAACATCTCCAAAGTCAGGATATATCTTACAATTGATGTGTGAAAGCCCTCTGTCAGTATAATTGGGAGTGTTTCTCTACGAGTAGCACAAAACAATGTGCAACTTAGAATCAACGTCTTAGCCAAGCAAATACGATAACCCTTGGTCTTAGCTTCCACCTCTGAAAAATGGGGGACAACAGTACGTATTTCATGATGATACTGTGAGGATTAATGGAGATATCCATGAAAAGAACTTGGCACTGTATCTAGCACATGCAATGTGTTCTGTAAGTATCACCTATCATAAATAAGTTTGGATGTGCAAAGGATACACAAGAAATTGTTAACACATAAGGTATCTCTGGAGGGTAGGATGGGGATTGGGAGGAAGTGAGTATACCTCCGGTTTTTACCCTATACTCTTTTGTGCCTTCTGAACTTTATTAAACACGAGCACATATTATTTTCATAAACATAACCGGACGTGGAACTGTGGAGAGATGATGGTAAAGGATGACCTGATGGCAGAACCTTTCTTTTTCCTGCTCTTCCCTGGCCTCCCTTTAATTGGTGATGAGCAACTCTTTCTAGCTCACTGTTCTTCCAAACAACTCCTTTTCCCAGGTCTACAAATACGTCATCCCTAGAGTGGTTGGCTATACAATTCCTGGGTCAAACCCCATCAAGGAAAAATCTGTTTGATGAAGCAATGTATGGTCGGCCTGCTTTCCCCATATATTATTTAGCAATGACATAGTTCTGAGTTCATTTTACTTTTTTTTTCTTTTTGCTGGGACACAGTCCATGCTCAATCAAATCTCTTTTGCAATCATGGCTCTGACCAAGGTGGTTGGTGACAGGCTATTCCAAAGGATGGACCTATTTTCTGTCCCTATCCCGTCCGGTTGCTCCCACTCACCTTCATCTCAAAGCACACACGGCCCCTTCTGACCCCATAGCTGGCACGGGCTCCTGACCACAGGTATGCAAAACCTTCAATTGTAAGTGGGTAGCCACTACTCCGGTCTCGGGCCACCTTGAAGTGGAGGTCGCAGTTATCTGTGGAGGAAAAAGCCTGTATTTGGCTGATGTTTTAATGGTCCCGAGAGGGACAGGCACAGGCAGAGGTAAGTTCCCCAAGAGTGTTAACCAGGAGTACACAAACTGACACACTGTGGGGGCAGGTTCATGAGAAGCCAGCCGCATCCCCTAACCAGTCTCCCTTTTAGCACAAAGGCCCTGGACTACTGCAAACTGGCCTGCACAGGATGAAAGCAGCCACTCCACATAGGAACGAGGGTTCTTCACCTGGCTGAGGTCCCAGGATGGCTGTCAGGGGGGGTGCCCCTGGATATAATACACACATACTTCTAATGGGGATGTACACTTGCTAGGGGAGAGGGTCCATATTCTTACCAGTTTCAAGGGATTTTAGAATTTAAAAAGGTTAATCCCCACTGCCATACACTTCAACCATCTCCCATGCTAACTCTATTAGTGTGGAAGCCAGACTCCTGCTGCCAACAGCTGCACAAACATCTGACCCTGATCCACACCCACCACCCAGGACCACTGTCAGGTGCACCACAGACTCCCACCTCCTCGTGTGGGCCGAGGACTCTGCTGCTCGGACTCTCCCCCCTCAAGTCTTTTCTGACCATCTCGTCCAGCAGGCTCTCTCCTTTCTCTAAAGGCTGAGTGCCATGGTCTGTACAACTGGCATTTGATCAGATGCTGCTTCATGGACCACCGCCACCCAATACTTTAAAAAATGTTTAGCTCTACTCTGGGTATACTGTCTTTGAGATCTTGTGATAGAAGGGACCGCGTACGAGATGTCTTCATCGCTTCCAAAGCATGTAGCCACTGGTCTATAAACATGAGCTACGTGAAGAAGTACATGAATGAACTGCTGTTAACTTTCCGCTCTGTTGAAAAGTGCAGTTCTCAGACTTGATTGGGCTTCTGGGTGTGTTTAAAAATTCGGATTCACAGGCTCTACCACTTAGAATTCGTCTTAGGAGGTCTGAGGAGGGACAGGACCTCTATATTCATTCCCCCAAGTGTTTAGATGCACAGCCAAGGGGAAAGCCACTTATCCAGAGGAAAGAAAACTGAACTGGAGGAGACCAGGGCAGGCCAGGTTAATGCCTGAGAAGACAAAACGGCATTGGTTTCACCAGGAACGTGAGCAGCTGATGGAAACTGGGGAAACGGCCGTCAAAGAGTTAAGTTTCCTCAGCAGCACTCAGGTTCCCTTCCCGCTTAAATGACAACCCTCCGTGTTTACAGGGTGCTAGGGTTTTCCAACTTGCTCCGGTATCCACTCTCTGATGAGTGTCACTCAAAGTCCTCTGAGGTACTAGGGCAGGATTATTCCTCCCTGAAGAGAAGCTCAGAGAAGTAGAATGACTTGCCCAGAATCTCACAGTTAGAGCTGAGAGCAGATCTCCTGTCTCCAAACCAGCACCCTCATTCCAGAGCTCTGCTGTTTCTCACATCTGAACTAACACTGGCTCTGGATGGTGCCGGGCAGGAATTCTGTGAAGGTTAAGGCAGCCTCCCAATACTGACTGGAAGGCAGTATCAAACAGGCACTCCAAAGACTCACATGTGTCGATGGCAACAAGGGTGTCGTCAAAGTCATCTTCATCCTCTTCAGCGGGAGGCTGAGGAGAGCGGCCCCTGTGTCATATAGAGGTATTAAGTTACATGAGAACGGACGGACAAGGGAAGAAGGGAACTGAAGGTTCTGCTTGAATTTACAAGTGGCCTCCAAGCTGCTTCCTGGATTTCAAGTTCTTGCCACAGAGGTTAGCAGAAGAACTCTGGAACCTTATATCCTTGCAGTGAGAGCAATGACTGTTAACTCCTAGGGTAGGGTCAGGGACTGAAGAGGGCCTGCTCTGCTAACAAGGGCCATCAGAATCATTTAGAAAGCTTTTCCAAGAAGAACGCTTCTCTCACACCCCCAGATTCTGATCCACCCCTTTACACGCTGAGAATTACCTCCATGCTGAACTGTGTTACCAGTGGGAGGCTATGGTAGCCCAAAGAGTACTGGGCTAGGAGTGGGAATCTGTAAGAATTTAGATAAACCTTTTATTACAATTTGTCCATATTCCAGGCTTCCTAAAACTCCACATCTGAAAGGATTTGAAATGACCCATTTTTTTCAGTCTCTTTCTCTTTAAAAGTGTCCTAAATTATGAACAAGAGACACTCCTACCAGAATACTAAAAGGGACTATGTGAAAATACTGGTGGTTTCCAACATATGGGAATAAGGGCAAGGGGTGGAAGCGCGGAGTCTAACGTCCAGCGTGCTGCCTGGGGCGGGCTGGACGGCCTCAGCCCACCACGCGCTCAGACCAGGTACACTGTGCCCGTCTAGCTCCCGGCACTCCCCCAGCAGCAGGCGTCCCTCGGGTGGAGTGCCCTTCTGACCCTGCCAGTCCAAGGCTAGCACAGAGCCTGGTGCGAAGAGAGATCATCACATGCTAAGTCTATCCTAGGAAGCTTTCCCTGTCACCCCTGGAGGAAAGCAAGTGCTCTTCCTCTGCTCTGCATCAGCAAGTAGCTCTAGGCCTCTATTCTATGGGGGGTAGTAGGAGAAACTCATAAGAGGTGGGTTCCATCTCCTGACTTTAGTCACAGCCATGAGACCCAGGCCCTGTCTTAAACAGTCACAAGCTAATTAGAGAATGAACTCCACCAGATAGGAAATGAAATGTGTCAGATGACCAGCTCAGATGAATAGAGAAGGAGTGATCATTCCTAGTTTCCCTGAATGGAAAAGGCTTCACACAGGAGCTGAAGGAGGAAAGGAGGAAGGGGTAGGTCTGGGCCTGGGGGCGAAGGGAGGGAGAAGGCTTGTCAGGAAAGGGAAAAGGAAATGACCAGGGGGGAGGCCACTCCCACCCATGAGCTCCTGACCCTCACGCAAAACCCACTGTCCAAATCACCTGTGCCTCCAGGGTCTAGTCCAAGGGTGGGCACGTGTGAAAGCACTATGAGTGCTGATAATGAATGAATGAATGAACAGATGGATGGAAGGGGTGTGTTTCGGAGTAGATGAGGAAATAAATCTTTCTTTCAACTGAGGGATATCAAGCAACCGTTAAGAACAGAACACTGTGCTGGACTGCAGGGCAGTGGGGCAAAGGACTGAAAAGGCATGCTGGCATCTCACATGTGTTTGAACTTTACCCTGCAAGCAATGGGAAGGGAAGAACTGAGGGAAGGACCAAATATTTAGCAAAGTTGAATCTGGTAGCGAGTGCAGGAAGAACTGGGGGAGAGTGTGAGGGCAGGGAGAACTCTGCTCTGCCCCTCCCGGCTAGTACGAAGGTGACGGGGGCACCAGGCTACAGACATAGAGACCTACTGGAAAACGGGTGACTACTGCCTCACAGACCCACCTCCTATCCTCTCGGTGCTCGAAATACCCCCGTCCCCGGTTTTCTTCGTAAGGCCTCTTGCGACTCTGGAACTGCTGTCTGTCAGGTTTGAGTTGAGATGCTTCGGGCGGGAGGAAGCTGGTGGGTGCCTCTTGCTTCATCTCTGTCTTCACTTCTACTGTCAGGACAAATCCAGATGGTCAAGACACTCAGAAACTCCTCAGCTATCACTTTTCTGGTCCCCTTTACCTCAGGAGATACTGGCAGGATCCCGACTATGGTGATGAGGTCTGGGCACAGGCAGCTTGCTGAATTCAACGGAAGCCTGCTGAGGGAGCCAAGACGGCTGTCCTGGATAACAGGGCTAGAATAAAGGGAGGCTGGGGATGGCCATCCAGGCACATCAGCACCAGCAGTTGATGGGGTAACAGATGTCAGTCAGATAACTCTCAGGCTTCGTGGGGAGGAAGCGGGGACTTCAGCACTAAACAAGGACAAGCTCGCTAAGGGCCTACCCAAAGGTGAATGACTGCCTTGGCTACCTTGCCAAAGGCCCCAGGAAAGTTGGCAGCTACCTTGGCCTGCACCAAGTGGGAGGGAGCCCCAAAGACTTCTAAGATTCCACAGTTCCACATTCTCTAATTTCTCCTCTCAAAGAATCTCTTCACTTCAGTTCTTACAAAGTTTCTTCAGTCTAGCAATGGAGGGGAGAAAGTCAATTCAACAGTGTTGTGGTCCCACAGCTAACTCTACCGGCTTTAATCACTCTATTACAAAGCCCAGAATCATTCCAGAAGGGAGGGTCTGCAGTTAAGCCAGCCCACAGGTGTGATGGTCTCATTAAGTCACACCACAAACAGGAAGTCAGGATGGGATACCATGCTGTGGACCACAGGAAAATCCCAGTCTCAGGCAGACTCCAAGAATCCGTGCCTACCGAGAGAAACCCGTGGATGCAGTCCCGCCTCATCTCTCTCACAGCATCTATGGATGCTGTGGATCACTCACATCTACACGTTTCAGCATTCAGCTCAAGACCACCTTGGGTCACTCCCTGGCTTTGGCATGCAGACCAAATCTCTCAGAGAAGGCTCCTCGTTTGCTAGGGCAGAGATGGTGCTCACTCACCTGAAGAGAACTTCCATGGTTCCCAGCACAGCGCTGGGCTCACAGGAGCCCTTCATAAATGTCTGCACGGAAAATACTCTCCTTGGGCCAAATGATCCCACAAGTCTCACAGAGCCTGACACAAATCTACGGTTTAACCTACATTCATTAAAATCCTGAGCCACCCACGAGAAATGTCGGGGGATTTCACTTTGTGGATGAACCAGAATGGAATCAGATAGAAACAGCTAGATTCACTAAGAAAAGGCACTAGGGCCACAGTACAGTGAAAGGAGCACAAGACTGGGAGCCAGTCCTGGCTCTGTCATTACTCAGCGGTAGGACCCTGCTTCCCCAATACTAGGACACTACTGGTGAGGAGTGCTGCTTACTGACCAAGAGCAGTGGCCCAGAAGCCAGTTTCCTGGTTCCAACCCCGGCCCTGCCACCTCCCCCATCTGTAAAATGGGGAGACAGCTACATTACAATTGTATTTCCCAAACTGGCACTACAGGGAACTTTGTTCTACAAAGACACATTTACATGCTTGGGAAATACTGGGTTTAAACAATGTGACACAGAGTTTTTCCCAATCCAGGACTTCTCAGCATCTTTAATGCTCTAATGAGCACAGTGACTCTCCCAGAGGTGGTATAGAATACGCTGCATTTTTCAGATGCGTTTGTCCAAGGAAACTTTTTCTGAGAAGTCCCTAATAACATCTCCTGGAATGATACTCTTCAGAACGTGGGAAACACTGGACTAGATTTAGAAGGTCCTTTCTGGCTTCCACATTCTAAGATTCTAAGACTCAAATATTGGCCTCCAGGTCTCAACTCTCTAGGCTGTTGGTACTAACATCTGAAAACATACCTTGAAGACTCCCCTCTCCTAACACTTGGGAGTGGGACTAAGTTCTTTCCTTCAAAAAGACCTTGCCAGAGTGACAAAGCCCAAGTGGAATGCCCAAGAGAAAGATGCAAAGTCTCTGGGAAGATAGGCACTAGGCAGAAGGTAAGGGCCACCACACATAGATTCCATTTCCTTCAAGAGAGACAGATCACGTGCGTTTTCCCACCTGGGCGATAGGCCTGCTGCTGCTGATCCATTTCCAGCGTTCTCCTCTCGTAGCCTGACTCGTTCTCTTTCTTGATGACCTGCGTCTCATAGAATTGGTTCTGCATGGTAATATTGTCCATGACATCTTAAAACAAAAAATGGCCAGTTAGAAGGGTGTTTCTTGGGACTAGAGGTAGCTTTTTAATGCAAAACGACACCATCCCCACTGGGGACAATTAGTCTGCCAGAGGCTAAAAGGTGTGATAACAACCTCAGATGGAAACCCACCTGGGCAATCAGGGGCCCCAGCTGCCTGAGGACATGCTCTCTTGCCCTTCAAAAGGTTGGAGATCTATCTGTGATTGGGTTCTACAGAATCCCAACATACAAAACCAAATGAAGCAGAACCGCTCTGGTTGAAGCAAGGAGATGGGAGAGTCAGAGAAGGGGTCCAGCTTGACCTCGCCCTCTAAGCCCCCACTAGGGTGGGGGGTAACTCCACGGACACCTGGGATTCCATGGAGCACAGTTTAAAAATTACCAGCCTAGCTGTCCTCTGATGTGGTATAATGCTTGGAGAGTTACCTTTAGGGTACAACCTTAAAAACTGTTCAGAGCACAAACCAGTCCTCTGTCCGACCCAATTCACTATTCCCACCTGCATAGCCAACCCTCTTTAAGAATCTCTTCCACCCTGCAACAGCTGTAAAGATCAGGGGTAACCATCTCAGTTGAAGAGGAAATGGGGGAGGAAGGAAAGGAACTGTTAAGAAAACAGGAGTCATGATAATAGTGGCCTTCAGACTCATTAGGGATAAATCCTAAAATATTTGGAGTTAGGTGGGAAGGGTTTCAGGAAGGTGTCTTGTGGGTCCAGGAAGAACTCAACTGAAGGGTGGCAAGAATAACAATATCAGGGAATTCCCTGGAGGTCCAGTGGTTAGGACTCAGCACTTTCACTGCCAGGGCCAGGGTTCAATCCCTGGTTGGGGAATTAAGATCCCGCAAACTATGCGGCATGGCCAAAAAAACAAGAAAGAAAGAAAGAAAGAAAGAAAGGAAAAAGAATAATAACATCAACTATTTATGCAGTACATACTACATACCAGATGCTGGGATACAGCTGAGAATAAGCTTGCCTCACTAAAAGCTTCAGTTTAGTAAGACAGACACACGTTAAACAAATACGTAAGCACAAAAATTATGATTGGGTTAAGGGCTATGAAGAAGTACCAGGGGCTAAGATCAGGGACCCAGAAAGTAAGAGATAAGCCTTTACTCAAAGGATACATAGGTGATGATAATTCAGTGACGAGAATGGAGAAAACATTCCTGGGCTTGGGATGACACGTGTGAGAGCTCAGAGGTGGGACTAAAACCTGAAACTCCCTCAAGAACCTTGTAGGCAAACCCAGAGAGAACTCTGGAAACCTAGGGTTAGTAGTAAGCAGGTTCTCCACCCCAGGGGCAAGCTTTGCTAGGTGCCTCCAGAGCCCTACTAGTGGCTGTGCCAGGACTAGTGAGGCAGCACCACAGGGAAGGGCAGACTATTCTGCTGCTTGCTAACTGATTGGATTCTTTCTCAGAGGACAAATATATCTGGGCACAAACCAGGTGCGGCCAAAGGGAGGAAAGTCACAGATCACGTGGTCTGCTACAGGTCTGTTTACCAGGGTTGAAGGAACGGTTGGAGGGGGGCATAAAAAGGGACCCAAAGGATTTTGTTGTAAGGAGTAGGGGAGAAAGGAAGACACAGAATAACTCCTTAATTAGAACACAGGGGACCCTTTCAAACCATTTTCTTTCTTCCAGGCTCCAAGCACAGTGTTCTTCTCGCCACGGAAGCCTCACACCTCTCTTTCTGAGAATCTCCTGTGCTCACGGAGGAAGCCGTGCTCAGAGAAGCTAGGGTTCTGGGGCCCTTCTCCACTCTCTAAAACATCCACTTCCTAATAACAGACAGGTCCAGTGCTAAGCCCCTTATGAACATAATCTCATTCATAACAACCCTGGGGGGTGGGGACACTATTATTATCCCAATTTTACACACAACGGAACCAGGGCTCACAGAGGTGAAGCGACTTGCCCAAGACAAAATCTGAGTCTAGAGCCTATGCTCTAAAGCACATCACTTTTCTTTGGAGCCGCCTCCAGCCATTGGCCCTTCTTCCTAGGCATTCCTGCCAGGGTCTCGCCTGCCCTAGGCAGGCACACTGGGCCACTCCTTCCTTCCTTCACAGGTCTCTGCAATGGGAAGTACTTTTCCCAGCATCTGAGTCCTAGACAATCGCTCTCCACCCCAAACCTACCCTCAGATTGCCCTGCTCCAGGAGATTCCATCTCTCTTCAACAAGTAAATACCCAATGCCAACCCCAAATCCAGTCTCTTCTCTGACCCCCTTGCTCTCCCCATTTCCTTAGCCCTATGGCTGAGGATACCCTCTTTTCAGAGAAACAACACAAACTCTGAATGCCAAAGTCCTTTCTACTTACTCTTCAACCTCTCCGATCCCTGTCCTGCTAGAAAGCCACCCTTTTCTAACTCCAGATTTAGTTCTTCCCATACCGGGGTCGCCTCCCTTCAGAAAGTAACAGATCTACTCCATCCCCTCTCCTTCAGAGTCACACCTTCTGGCTGATGCACAGGTTCTCAGCTACCCCTTGAGGCCCCGCCAATCCCTGGGCACAAAAACAACTGCTTCTGGGGACCAAGGAGCCCTCTTGTGGAGATGCTCAGCCCCAGAAACACTTCCCCCTACTCCACCCTGAGGTCCCCAGCCAAGTCAACAGGTTTTCTTTCACCCTCCACATCCTACACACTCTCCCCTCCCCTATATTTGACAGACCAGCTACACACTCCTGTGCTAGACACAAGGATCCTCTATCCCCTAGATACTCCATCGAGTATCTACTTGTTATCTACCGCCCCCGCCCCACCCCCGCCAGCTACCCTTGTTCTCCAAACATCCCATACTGTTAATCTAAGACCATTCAGCAGTAGCCACTGCGTTATCTGTTCTCAGAGCCTTCCCAGTTCTAGACCTCCAGGTCTCTCACCCAGTGAAGCATCCTTCTCTCCCCCACCAGCTTCTGGACACCAAGGTTCCATATACCTCCTCTACAAGTCAACCAGAAGGTCCCCAGATTGCCAGCACCAAATGCCCAGGTTGCCCCTGCCTCAAGGTTGGCCTTTCAGCCCCGGATCTGAGTCCCCCAGGCCATCCTCAGTCAGATGGGAGTCCCCCCTAGTACAATCACGTGGTGGTCTCCCACATCCCCTAAGTGCTCCCCAGTCAAACACCAGAACACACAGTCCATCAGACCCTCCCCGGCCAGACACCAGCACTCCATTTTAACCAACCCGTAAGAATTCTCGGTACCACATCCAGCAGCAAACTCCAGGATCCTCCATCCTCAAAACTCTCCCAGCCCTGAAAACACGGCTCCCAACGCCCAGCCCATAGACTGGGCTAGCATGGCTCCCAAGCCTACCCAGCTGCAAACCCTAAGATCACCATTTCCAAGATCCTCCTCGGTCCCCCGATAGAAAACCTCCTGTTCTTCCGACTGTCTCCGGCTCCAGAAACCACGGCTTCCGGTTTCCGAGCCCTAGGCTCCGGAATCCTCTACACCCCCGGACCTTCCTCATCTCCGAAACCGAGAGCCCCCACTCCAGTATCTCCCCTGCACCGAACGCCAGGATCCACCCCCTGGTCGTCCCAAGGGCCTTGTCCCCAGATCCTTTTCAGCCGCGGATGGCGCGATCCCCCGATCCTCAGATCGTCTCCCCGACCTCAGGCGCCGGAATCCCGCGTCCCACAGCCCTTCCTCGGCCCGGACTCCGGGCTCCCCGGCCCCCGCCCCGCGCACTCTCACAATGTCCGTCCGGCCCCGAGTAGCCGCCGGGCTCCGGGTGCGGCTGCAGCCCGGGCGGCGGTGGCTGCGCGGTCCCCTCCAGCTCGGAGCCCCCCTCGGTCTCGACCTCCTCGTTGTTGTGCCCAGGTCGCCCCGGTTCGTCGTCGGCCTCGAGCTCCCGCTCGTCGTCGGGCTCCTCGGCCTCCAGCGCCGCCTGCAGCCGCTCAGCAAGCTCGGCCTTGAGGCCGCGAGTGTCCAGGCCGCGGCGCTGCAGCTCCTCGCGAAGTTCGTTCACCTTCAGACGGCGCACATCCATGGCCCGGGCCCCCGGGGCGGCCCCCGAGCCCGGCCCGGCCTCCCAGGGCTCAGTCCCCCTTAAACCTTTCCTGTCAGGAGGCGAAGGGGGAAAGGGGGGGGCCCCCCACTCCAATGGCGGCGGCGGCGGCTCAAAATGGCCGCCGCCACCGCCTCCCCCCTCCTCCGTGGCCCCGTGCGATGCAACACGGGTGCCAATTGGCCATCGCATGGGGGCAACGGGCGCGAACCCCGGGGCTCAGCCAATCAGAGCGCGTCTTTCAAAAGAACGTCAAAGAAAGGGCTTAGGAGCTGCCGGGGAGGAAGCGTTGGCCTACGTCGGTGCCGGGGCCGAAGCGGGAGGGCGGGAAAAGGAGGGAGGAGGAGCGCGCGGTGATTGGGTAGTGCCCGCGCGCCCGCTCACGTAGGGTCAAATGAGGGAAAGGGAGTAAAGATTTGGACCAATCAGTGATGAGAGCTCAGAATGAGAGTTTCTCCCCCCACCCACGGCCTTTCCTGTGCGGTCCTTTCATCAAACTAGTGTCTCTGTAACACATATCTTGATTGGTCTAAATCTCCCGCCCCTAGAGGAGTACAAGCGGGTAAAACCACTAGAAACCAATCAAATGGAGGGTCGGCAGACACCCCCGCCCCCCTTTCACGATTGCCTGTAGGAAACCGGAAAGAGATGAATTCACTAAGGACCTGCCCCTTGCCGTTAGGGCGGTTTCAAAACAGTCTGTCCACCAATCTCAGTTACTGTCTTATCTCACTAAAGCTAGTACAGTTGCATCGTTTTAGGAAAACCTACCCAGATTGGCCGTTCTGGTTACGGTCGGCCTTACGAATATTGCTGTAGAGGGAAGTATACGAAATCGAGATTAAGTAGATAAATTATTCTTAATCTGGAAGAAAGTCAGTTGCCTTTATGAAAAGCAACCCTTTGACTTAAGAGAATCCTGAAGGTTTGAAAATAGAGGCTAGACTAACAGCGGGAGAAAAGTTGTAAAGGGAATCGCACTCTCTCCCCTTTGATAGTACATCTCACGGGGCGCCTCTTTATAGCTGCGCTACCGTCTTCCTCTATGGTTGGTATCATACGTGGAATAGGGCACTCTGCACGCGATCATAGAGCCTTCCCCTCCGGAAAGACCTCCACAGTTGCAGGGGTCTCTACCCCACATCCTCTAAACTGCTGTTCAGTAGATCCGCCTGTTCGGTGTCTATATTGACAAGCTCAAACACACAGGTCCGTAGTTAAGCCTCACTCTACTAAACTCCACAGAGTTTCACAATGTCTAACACTGCACCACCTGTCGCCTCTAACTCAAAAGACACAAAGCTTCTGTAAGGTACACTACCGAGATACACAATGCAAACGCCCGCTGCCCACTGAGCCGTACCTAAAGCCCACAAAAGCCACACAAAACCTCTACTTAGACAAAGGCGCACACACAACACAGATAAACAAATGGCGTGTGTGGGATCAGAAGCATCAGTTCAGGGGATAATACACCAAACTTCGGTGTAGATGAGCCCACTAAGGTCGCCACAGGCAGGCGGCTTCAAATGATAAAGACACACAGGACAGTTACACTACAAGCTTACACCACGGCAACATAGACACACAGCACCCACTCAGAAGCGGGACAGACACTCACGTGGGCCCGTAGGTTCCAGTCCAGACACCCCGCCCCTCGCCCACGTCCGACTTCCTCTCTCCTCCCAGCTTTCCACAATGATTTGTTCTAAAAAAGTTTGTGGCCCGGATTGAACCGTTCTCGGTTCGCAGGAGCCACCACCTGGGGGCGTCCGGGCGCTGCCAAGGATTCCTCCATCTGCTGCTGGACACACCCAGGAACTTGTGCCTGCGATGTTTGCAAAACACAGTGGGCTTGTCTTGGCAGGAGTCCCTTTGCGGGCTCGTGATGATCGGAGGTGCTCTGTGCCTGTGTTTCTATGTGAATCTGAACGTTTGGGTGTGTGAGTGTCCTCTACGTACTCTATATTTCTGAGTATTTGTGTATGTATCTGTTACTCTAGTTTCTTCCTATTCCTGGTGACTGCCTGGCTGTGCATGTTTGTAAAGATGTTTGTATCTGTGTAATTTTGTGTTTCTCTGTGTCTGAATTTGTGTCTCTGTATTTGTGACCAGGTGTGCTTGAGTATGTCCATTAATTCATGGGTCTGTTACTTTGGAGAGGCGTAGGGTCTCTGTGTGACCCTGTGAATATCTATGTGCCTATTCCTCACTAGGGGTTTCAGTGAGTCTGCTTTTGTTTGCCTGTCTTTTTGTCTATGTATATGTCCATTTCTACCCTCTTTAGTGAGGGGAGAACTCCAAGACCCCACCAAACCCTCCTTTTTACTGGGGAAGCTGAGTTGCCAGGGAGAGGGGCCATATGACAGCTAAGTGGAGACAAGAGGAGACAGAAGCATGGTTACAAAGTTTTATGTGATCTGAGCCCCTCTGGAGGTTTCAGAGTCCACACTCTGTTCAGGGGGCATAAGGGACTGGCTCAGGGGGGCAGCATGGCCCCAGAGGAGGGAGTTTGTCCTTTGGGGAAAGGAGGCATCCTTAATGCATTGCACAGGCTTGAGGGTGCACACCCCACATGAGGGGAAGAGGAAGCAGAGGTGGCTAAGAAGGGAAGGATAAAACTATCCCACAAAGGATAAAACTATAAGTTTAAAACCCTGGAATTGTATCTTAGAATTCTAGACCTGTAGACTTTTAGAATCTTACAACATGTGAATCTTAGAACTATAGTGCCTAGAATCTTAAGACTTAGAACTGTGAATTCTTGGCCCCTTAACTAAAATCCTAGAAAGACAGAATGCAGCATAGAACTTAAAGGTGTCCAAAATTAAAAATGATTAAAACTTTGGCATCTGGTTAGCCACCACCAACTGTAGAGTCTTATACCATAGATGCTGAGGATCCAGAATCTTGGACCAATAGGATCTAGAGTGCCTTGGAACACAGAACAGAACAACATTAGAATCTTAGAGTTTAATAATCTAGAATCTTGAAGCATATGATCCGGAATCTTAGACATAGAGAATCTAGGTTCTTAGACTAGGTCTTGGAACATTGCATCTTAGAACATTAGACCTTAGAACCTCCATCTTTAAACTCTTAGAACTTTCTAATTGCAGATTCTAGCATTTTAGATCTTTAGGATCCAGAATCTCATAACAAAAGTTTCGAGGACCATAAAGCCTTAGAACCTATAACTGACCAGCATTAGAATCTTAGAACTTGAGAAGATCAAATCTTGAAGCTTTATGATCTAGAGTTTTACAGCCAGAGAAATTATACTCTATGAGGCTCAGAACATCAAATTTTAGAACATCAGACCTTAGAACCTCCATGTCTAGAATTGTAGAATTTTTACAATTGTAGAATCTTACACTCTAGGGATTCAGAACCCTAGAAAAATAAAATCTAGAATCATAGAGCCTTAGATCCTAGAATTAGAATCTTAGGGCTTTAGAACCTAAAATCTTGTGGGCTTTATCAAGAATCTTAGAACCAGAAAAGTCTAGAGCCATAGAATCTCACAGCCTTAGAATATAGGCCTTAGAACTTCCATGTCTAGAACCTTAGCACTTTAGAATTAGAAACTTTTGGAATTTCAGGTCCTTAGAATCGGACTCATCTTTGAAACTTAGAACCTCTGAATCTAGACTCTTTAAACCTTAGAATCTAGAATCTTGGAATGTTAGACCTGGGAGGACCCTTAGGGATTGCAGTCCAATCCCTTCCTTTTACACATGGGGACACTAAGGTGTGGAAAAGGGAGAGGATCTGTCTGGGATGGAAGTGGAATGGGTAGGAGGAGAGGGCTAAGGTTGGGGGTAAATCCTGGAGTGGGAAAGTGAGGGGGGGGGGGTTTCCCCCAGTGGCAGTGCCTAGCTTGGGTCCTGAGAGGGAGTCCCAGGTGGAGGGTTGTCTCAGGCGCCATCCTCCTGCCCTGGGGGTGCTGGGGAGCTCCTGTCAGCAGGCAGGGCGGGGCCAGGAGCTGTAGAAGGGCAGAGGACATAGCGTCCAGCAGGATGGACCTCAGCGGCGGTGAGGCAGCTGCAGGAATCCTTAGGGTCAGGCTGAGTTAGGGGGTCAGCTCCTCCAGCAGCTCCAAGTGGTTCAGGATGACCCCCACCCTCATCCATGTTGACATAGAGGATTTCGTCTGGCTCCTGGGCAGGGGGCAGGGCCTTCAGCGTATTCTCCAGATCTTCCCGAAGCTCTGCAAAACTCGGCCGGTCTCGGGGGTTTAGCTCCCAGCACTGGGACATCAGGGCATACCTAGGGTAGCAAAATGAGGAGTGGGAGACTGAACAGGGGAGCATTCTGGGAGTTTGGGGGTATTTTAGGACACTCAGAGGACTGAGGGTATTACAAGGGAGTGGAGGAAACTGTAGCAGTTCGGGGGCCATCTATGGGGACTTGGGAATTCTCAAGAGTTTCTGAGGTGGGTCCTGGGACAGACACACTCAGGAACTGGAAAAAGTCTTGGGAAATCTCTCTGGGTAGGGGGTGATGTTCTAGTGAGGGTTTGCTAGAGTAAAGCTTCCCAGTGTGGTTCCCCAGAACAGACTCTAGCATCAAAGCTTTGCAAGCTGTATTGGTTTAAAATATGTACTCAGGGACTTCCCTGGCGGTCCAGTGGTTAAGACTCTGTGCTCTCACTGCAGGGGGCACGGGTTCGGCCCCTCGTCTGGGAACTAAGATCCCGCATGCCACACGGTGTGGCCATAAATAAATAAATAAATAAATAAATAAATAAATAAATAAATAAAATTAAATATGTACTCAAATTCTTTGACATTCCTCCCTTGAAAAGATGGAGGCTACCTTCCCTCCCCTTGAGTGTGGGCGGGATTTAGTCACTGGATTCTGACTCGGCAGCAATGATAGTGTGTGTGATTCTGAGACTAGGTTGAAAAGGTATTGTGGATTCCTCCTTGTTCTTTCTCTTGGAATGCTCATCTGGGGGAGGCCAGCCACCATGTCATGAGGAAACTCAAGCAGCGCTATAGAGGGGTCCACGTGGCAAGGGACTGAGGCCTTCTGCCACAGCCATGTGAGTGAGCCACCTTGCAAGAGATCTTCCAGTCTCAAACTTCAGATGGCTTCAGCCCCAGCTGACATCTTGACTGTAACCTCATTAGAAACCCTGATCCAGAATTACCCTGCTGAGCTGTTCCCAGACTCCTGACCTTCAGAAACCATGCGCGGTAATAAATACCTGTTGTTTTAAGCTACTGGATTTTGGGGATATAGATAACTAACACACCAGCTATGCAGCCTTTGGCAAATGATTTTCCCTTGACGTGGACCTCAGTTGCGCATCACCTGCCTACGGGAATAATAAGGGTGCCCACCCACTTCATATGGCTGTAGTGAGGACCAAATGACTTAATGCACGCAGAACACTTAAAACCATACCTTCTAGTAAATTGTATAGAAATGTTAGCTATTCTTCCTGCCCTCAGCTCTTGGAGCACCCAAGGAGGACCTGGAGAGTCTGAAGCCCCAGGCTCTCCCCTCCTTGACCCAAGCAACATCTTCTCTTTACCCCCAAAGTGCTCTCCCCTGTGTGTTCCATGGGATGGCAAAGTTTGATAAGCGCCACCCTGAAGGATTCCGAGAACATCTCACAGGAGCCTGGAGAGTTTGGAGAAGCTCATTATAAGGGTTTGGCAGAGGGCTCTGGGTGTTGAAGAGCACGTGGGGGGGAGTGTGGGTGCTCAGGAGCCTGGGAGGAATTAGAATTCTTTGCGAGTGGGGACGTGTCATTATTCACTGCCCACGGACACCTGGCCGGGGTAGGGGTGCTGCTTCAGCCTGCGTTCCACACACAAAGCAAAGGAGGAAAGGGCACCTTTTGCTAATTCAGGCCTCATGGGCTAATAGTGGTTCCGTGGAGCATGGGTGAAGGGGGCAGGTGGGCTCCTCAACGGTCTGAGGGATCCTGTGGTTTTAGAGGGTCCTGGATATGTCAGGGCCATGCGGGGTGCTCAGGGTTTTGCGGTAAAATCTGAGATGGGGGGAGGGGATACTAAGGGTCCTCACAGTCCGTCCAGACAGTCCACAGGCTGCTTCAGGCGGTTTCCCTGGCGCAGGTAGTCATAAATCTCGCTGTTCTCCACTCCTGGATATGGGGTTTGGCCTCGAGTGGCAATCTCCCACATTGTCACCCCAAAGGACCACTGTGGTGGGGCAGAAGGGAGAGAATTTAGGGGGTGTCTCCTGCACAGATGCCCTCACCCAACATACAGATTCATGGGTATCCCCACACTTACGTGGACACAGCTGTCTTTGTGGGTGCATCACAGCTATTCACAGAAACACTTTGGTACAGGTACACAGTTACAGAGGCAACTTGTGTGCACACATAGACCTGCCCACCCGTGCAAACAATTATACGATCCATGGACACGTGGTCTCGGGTCACCCTCCACACCTTGGCTGTACACATGTATACACTTACCACTGCCCCTCCCAACCTAAACTGTCTACATATCCCATGTAGCAACCTGTCACCATGCACCCATGGGCCTGTGCATACCCCCGGCATGTCCACACCACCGTTCACAGATGCCCGCCACACATGGTCCATGTGGCGGACCCCTGCGCAGGGAAGCCCTCATGTCCCTGTGAGCCCAGGTCTGGTGTGAGGTGATCAGGCCACGCCCTCCCCCTGCTCCCCACTCCTGCCAGGGGTGCACGTACCACATCGCTCTTGCTGGTGTAGACGCGGTCAGCCAGGCTCTCAATGGCGATCCACTTGACTGGCATCTTGGCGATGCGTCCCTGGCGGTAGTAGTCCCCGTTGTAGATCTTCTTGGAGAGCCCGAAGTCCGCCACACACACCGACATGTTCTCGTTCAGCCTACAAGATTGGAGAGAGGAATGGGGTCACGGCATCAGCCCCCTCCACCAGGAAGCCTGCCCTCACTCTCAGACACGTCTCCATCTCTTGCCCTGGCTGTCCTGCTTGGGGCTGGGGATCAGTCTCCCCGCCTTGCCCCAGACTGGGAGGGAACTGTGTTACTTCTTATACCCTCTGTAAAAGGTGGGTGGGAAATGTGTTGCTATGGGCCTTCCCAGCTCTGGCTTTTTGCCAGATTCTAAGGTACTTCCTAGGCTCCTTGGGTTGGAGTCTCTGATTTTTTTTTAACTGTGTTTTTGAAGTATACTATATACACAGAAACATGCACAAATCTTAAATGAAGAGCTCACTGAATTTTTTTTTTTTAACAAATTTATTTATTTATTTATTTATTTATTTTTGGTTGAGTTGGGTCTTCGTTGCTGCACGCGAGCTTTCTCTAGCTGCAGTGAGCGGGGGCTACTCTTTGTTGTGGTGCACGGGTTTCTCATTGCAGTGGCTTCTCTTGTTGAGGAGCATGGGCTCTAGGCGCGCGGGCTTCAGCAGTTTGGCTCGTGGGCTCCAGGGTGCAGCCTCAGTAGTTGTGGCGCACGGGCTTAGTTGCTCCACGGCATGTGGGATCTTCCCGGACCAGGGCTCGAACCCGTGTCCCCTGCATTGGCAGGCAGATCCTTAACCACTGCGCAACCAGGGAAGCCCGAGCTCACTGAATTTTCGTAAACACACCCAGGTACAGAAACCAGATTAAGAAACAGAACATCGTGGGGCATCTGTGCAATGGAATACCACAGAGCAAAGAAAAAGAACTACTGATATGTACAATGACATGGACTAATCTCAAAACTTCATTCTGAGCAAAATAAGCCAGACACAAAGGAGTCAAAATTGCGATTCCACTTACATGACATTTAAGAAGAGGTGACAGAAGTTGATGGGGACAAAAGTACAGAATAGTGGTTACCCCTTGGGGGCAGTGATTGGGAAGGGCAGGAGAGAGCCTGCCAAGGGCCTAGGAATGTTCTTTATCTTGATCTAGCGGTGGTTGTTTCCATGGGTCTATAGACACGTAAACATTCATTGAACTGCATGCATAAAATGTGCATATTTTAGTGTATGTAGAATAGACATCGATTTTTTAAAATGAGAAAGAACGATTACCGGTCCTTCCTTCCTGGCGTATAATTACCCCTCCTAGGGTGATCAAGATCTTCACTTCTAGCAGCATGGATTACTTGTGCTTGTTTTTGTGCTTTATATAAATAGAAGATTCCCTGATTCTTGCATCTGAGTTTCTGGGATTCTGTTTTTTTAAGAATTGATGATTTCGGGGACTTCCCTGCTGGCTCAGTGGTCAAGAATCCACCTGCCAATGCAGGAGACACGGGTTCGGGCCCTGGTCTGGGAAGATCCCACATGCCGCAGAGCAACAAAGCCCATGCACCACAACTACTGAGCCTGCGCTCTAGAGCCCGCAAGCCACAACTACCGAGTCCGTGTGCCACAACTACTGAAGCCCGCGTGCCTAGAACCCGTGATCCAAAACGAGAGAGGCCACCACAATGATAGGCTCACGTGCAGCAACGAAGACCCAACGCACCCAAAAATAAATATAAATAAATTAATTAATTTTAAAAAAAGAATTGATGATTTCTACCCAGGGTGATGGACTTGGGTAATGACCAACCAGAACAGACCCTGGAGGCCCCTAGTATGCTAGGAGTTAACCTTTAACTGCTGTGTCTGGGGGGAGGGGGGTGGAGATGGGTGATATTCAGGCATCTAAGCTGGTGGCTGTGGAGCACATGGGAAGCTTGGGGAAGTGGCCAGTTGCCAACTGGTAAGGAAGTATTTTAATATTTTAACGACTTAACAGAAAACGTGACAGGTGCATAACAATTGATTGTCCGCTCTGATTTTTTGTGTCACTGTTACATTGTGGGCTTGACTAGGATCAGCCCACATTACAGAAATAAAAGAACTTCCATTTTGACTGAGTCTATTCATGCCTTTAGACCTCCTTTCCAGTTTATAGGAAATAAAGGGAACACAGGAACAAGGCAAATGCCACCACAAGGAAACAGACACAACTTATACATGGGACATCCTACAAGAAAACTGGCCTTGATCTCTTCCAAAAGAATATGCCACAAAACTATACACAGGTAGTGGTGGTGGAGGGTAATTCTAGATTCAAAGGGACCAAAGGGGTACAACAACCAAACGCAATCTGGGAACTTTGCATAGATCCTGGTTTTTGGGGAAAGAATATCCCGAAAAGACATTTTGGAGGACAATTGGAGGAAATGGAACATGGACATGATCATAGGTTGTGTTACAGAATTATTGTTAATCTTCCTTGGTGTGATAACAGAATTTTGATTGTTTAGGCATAAGTCCTGATTTTAGGAGATACCTACCGAAGATTTAGGGGTGGAATGTCACATCTTGGCAACTTACTTTCAAATGGTTGAGGGGAGAGAGAGAAAGAGAAGAGAGGACAAATGTGGCAACAACTCAGCAAGGAGGAGCTATGGGTGTTCATTGCACAATTCTTTCAACTTTTCTGCAGATTTGGAATTTTTCAAAGGAAAAAGTTGGGGGAGGGTGTGGAATTCCCTGGCGGTCCAGTGGTTAGGACTCTGCACTTCCACTGCAGGGGGCACGGGTTCGATCCCTGGTCCGGGAACTAAGATCCCACATGCCCTCGCGGTACGGCCAAAAAAAAAAAAAATAACTGGGGGTGGGGCGGGGGTGGGGCGGGGGTGAATAAAGACATTTGTGAACATTTGCATGTCTTATAGAAGATTCTCTGATTCTCTTTTTTTTTTTTTTGGCCGTGCTGCGTGGTTTGTGGGATCTTAGCTCCCCGACCAGGGATCGGACCTGGGTCCTCAGCAGTGAAAGTGTAGAGTCCTAACTACTGGACCACCAGGGAATTCCCAAAGATTCTCTGGTTCTCCAGCTCCTATTTCTGAGTCCAAGAGTGTAATGAGACTAACATTCTAAGCCTGTGTGTACGCACACACATACACACACACACCTCGCCCTCACTTTAGCCCTGGTTCTGGCCTATTTTCTGCTTGTCCCTTGGCAGGGGGTGTGGTCTCTTTATCCAGTGTGGCCCCTCCCCAAGGGGAGCCCCAGGTAAGACACTCAGCATGGAGGGTGACAAAGATGAAGCTTAAATGTCACCACCCTCATCGGTCACCTCTGCCCTTTTGCTCACCACATGCTACCCACCGAGCCCTCCCTCTTGTCACTTTTCTTCACATCCCAGTACTCCTTCAGGATCTCGGTTCAGGGCCCACCTCCTCCAGAAAGCCGGCCCCAGCCTCCTTGCTCACCTCTGTATTCCACGCCTGAGCTCTGACCTGCCTGAAGGCTGTGTGTGTCTAGCGCCCTCTTCCATCCTGGGGAGGAGGGCGGGGCGGGGGGCTGTGTCCCGGAAGGAGGGGGGATTCCTGGAAGGGTGGAAACTCACATGCAGTTCCTGGCGGCCAAGTCCCGGTGTATGAATCTCTTGGTACTCAGATACTCCATACCACTGGCAATGTCTGCCATGAACTTCACCAGCATCTGAGTGGGCAGGAACTGGGGGGACCGGGGCAGGAGGGAGTAGAGGTCAGCAGAGTCCCCGAGGTCTATCCCTCTTCCCTTCCTCCGTCCTAGCTCTGCCCTGCGATGCTTTCCCAGGGCTCCAAGAATTAAATCCCACCCCTTTCTAACACGGCCCTATGTCATCCCCTCCTGCCTTCTTCTCTGTCTTGATCTCCTATTGTTCTTGCCCTTGACATATGCTCCAGCAGGGAGCCCCCTTTCTGGTCTTTAAACAAGCCATGCTTGTTCCCACCTCTGAGCCTTTGCACATGCTGTGTCCTCTGCTGGGACTGCTTTCTCCCAGATCTCCCCACCTCCCACCAACTGGCTCCTCCTTCAAGTTCCCCTCCTCAGTGAGACCTTCCCTGTTCACCCAAATTAATTGCCTGGCCTCCCTGTCACTCATCCGGCTCTATTTCCTTCCTAGCACTTAAATTATCTTGCTTATTTATTTAACTTATTTATTGTCTGGTCCCCCCACTGGCAGACAGCTCCATCAAGCAGGCTCCTGGTCACCTTGGCCTTCCCAGTGTCTGAGCAGCGCTGGGCACCTGCTAGGTGCTCCATTAACACTTGTGGGCCAGACAATAAAATGCTCTCACCACTGGCTGGTCCCCAAGCCGGGAATAGAGAAGGAAACTGTGTAGGTCTCCGTGTTTCATGAAAGGTAAGATGACCACGGGTGCCGGGAAGCCCTCTCGTTCAGAACCCTGGAAACAGACGCCTGAGTGCCCCCAGGCAGCCCTGTCACTGGAGTTGGGCAGAAGGGGAAACCACCCCCTCTCCCACCTCTGTCTCTCCCTCCCCCTCAAGTCTGGCCTCCAAATTGTTGAGGAGGGGGGTGATGGACCAAGCTTCAGAGAAGCCATTTCCAGCACTGTTCCCAGGGTTGTTTCTCCAGCCCTCCTGGGGACCTCAGCTATTTCTGGGAAAGGTCAGATGTCACATTCCAAGCTGAGGGAGAGAGGAAGGGGGGAACTTGCTGACTCTCAGGGAGCGGGGAGGAGGAAGCCTGGAGGTTTGATTTTCTCAGTGCCCAAGGGAGGGGTCTTCCCTCTGCTGCGGCCTCCACGGGGCCTGTCGACCCCCTAAATCTGCCCTCCCTCACCAATGAGCCTCATGACGTTGGGGTGGTCGAATTCTTTCATGCAGACGGCTTCACTCAGGAAATCCTCCAGCTCTGACCTTGTGCAGATGGCAACTTGTGGGGGAGAGGAAGGTGGATGAGGAGGAGGGGTGGGGAGGGAGGACTCTCCCTCCTCCTCCTCGGCCTCATCACCATCATCATCCTCTTCTTCTTTATCAAACGTGATTTGTAAGTACCAGATGCTGTATTCAGCGCTTTACATCTATTAACTCATTTAATCCTCTGAGGAGCTTCTATTACTTTCCCCATTTTAAAGATGGGGAGGGGCTTCCCTGGTGGCGCAGCGGATCTGCCTGCCAGTGTAGGGGACACGGGTTCGAGCCCCGGTCCGGGAAGATCTCACTTGCTGCGGAGCAACTAGGGCTGTGCACCACAACTACTGAGCCTGTAGAGCCCGAGAGCCACAACTACTGAGTCAGCGTGCCGCAACTACTGAAGCCCGCGCGCTTAGAGCCCGTGCTCCGCCACAAGAGAAGCCACCGCAATGAGAAGCCCGCGCACCGCTACGAAGAGTAGCCCCCGCTCGCCATAACTAGAGAAAGCCCGCGCGCAGCAACGAAGACCCAACACAGCCAAAAATAAATAAAATAAAAATAAATAAATTAAAAAAAAAAAAAAAGATGGGGGAGACCAAGGTACAGAGTGGTTAAGAAACCTGCCTAAGGGCACACACTGCTAGCAAGAGGACTAGGCAGAGCTCAAACGCAGGCAGTCTGGCTCCGGGGTCCATGTGCAGCTCTGTGCTAGGCTGCTTCCCAGCACAGTCGCAGCAGCCCTGGGAGCCCTACCCTTGTCCCTGTTTTGCAACTCAGGACACTGGCTCATAGAGGCAAAGTGACTTGCTCAGCGGCACACAGCTGGGATTCAAACCCAGGTCAGGAACATAACCTGGTATGCAAGAGGCACTCAGTAATGAATGAGGGAATGCATGATAACTCCATAACCCAAGCTTTTAGCCACTGTGACTCTGAAAGGATCATTTCTCTCTTACCTCCAGTCCGACCCTCTAAGCTTCATCCCTACGTGGAAAGGGCTTGGCCCTGGACTTCCTGTGCTGTGTGAACCTGGACTGGCTCCCACCCTCTCTGATGATGTAAATAATACGGTTTTAGTCCACATTAATTGTGAGTTCAATGTGCCAACCCCAGCATTAAGTGCTTTGCCACACAACACCCTAGGAGGTAGGGATGTTATGATCCTTTTCTCCAGATGAGGAACGGGGGGCTCAGAGAGGGATAGTCACTAACCTGAGATCACACAGCGAGTAAATGATGAAGCCAGGTGTGCCTCATTCTCGACCTTCCCCTGCCCTGCTATGCATCACAGGGGGCTGGGCCCTTTGAAAACTACATTTCCCAGGCTCCCTTCCCTGCTGTTTCCTGTTGGAGTCTGCCAATGGGAAGCACTGATGGGAGATTGACAGGTGGGCGAGTGGAGGGGAGAAGTCAGGGCATTTCATCCTCTCTCTTTCTGCTTCCAGTATTGCCTTGGCGGTGGCTGTGTCTCCTTTGTGTTTCGAGCTCCCACAAGGTAGCCCCTAACTCTGTGATTCCTAAATCCCATCTGGCTGTGGGCTCTGGCTGTGGGCTCTGGTAACACCACTTCCTGCCTCTGCCCTTCGGGCCTGGGGGTGGAAGTGACATAGTGCTGCTGCTAATTGTCTCACTGCTCCCAGCTGTTCCTTCAGTTTTCCCTACACCTTTGTAGTAATCTCCCTGTATTAAGTTCCCTCTGTTGAAGGACCTGGCAGGGACTCCATTTCCTGTCCAGAAACACTGAGGTTCTGTGGTTGGGCTAAACTGCTGTTATCTTTCCAGTTCTTCTGCTTCCTTAGGGAAACAGGGAAGGGACCTGAGATTAAGGGATGGGGGTCCCGCATGTGTGCACATGCATGTACAGACTCACTCTTCATCGTCTTCACAGCCACCTTGAGGATGGAGTCATCCTGGTTGAGCTGGCCTTCCATCACAGCTCCAAACTCTCCTGTGGGGGACCAGAGAGAGATGCTGACCTCAGGGGGGCGCCGTAGGGACTGCATTTCCTGTGGTTGGGCGGGGGTGGGGAGGACTTCATGGTTCAGGGAGATGTGTGTGTGTGTGTGTGTGTGTGTGTGTGTGTGTTATGGGGGGACTCACCTTCTCCCAGGGTCTTCCCCAGGGCCACCTTATGCCGGTCCACCATCACATCCCGCAGCTTCTCCTTCAGCTCTTCACTGATGCCCAGGCTGTTCACTGCATGGGAGGTAGGGGTAGACAGAGCCACGGAGCAGGGCTGACATCCAGACGACACTCGCCAATAGGGATACAGGCGTGCTCATTTTATTGCGCTTTGCTTTATTGCACTTTGCAGATATTGTGTTTTTTATACATTGAAGACCCGTGGCAACCTCGTGTCGAGCGAGTCTATAGGCGCCGTTTTCCCAATAGCATTTGCTTGCTTCGTGTCCCCGTGTCACATTTTGGTAATTCTCGCAATATTTCAAAACTTTTCATTATTTTTATATTTGTTATGATGACCTGTGATCAGTGATCTTTGATGTTACTACTACAATTCACTGAAGGCTCAGATGGTGGTTGGCATTTTTCAGGAATAAAGCTACTTAAAATTAAGGTATGTACATTGTTTTTAAAGATATAATGCTATTGCACACTTAGTAGACTGCAGTATAGTGTAAACATAACTTTTATATGCACTGGGAAACCCCAAAATGCGTGTGACTCGCTTTATTGCGTTATTTGCTTTATCGTGGTGGTCTGGAATCAAACCCACCATATCTCTGAGGGTATGCCTGTATACCCATTGTTAAAATGCTGAAATACTTCTGCATTCATTCAAAATTAGCTAATGCCCAGAGCACCCCCCCAGCCCCACCCTAGCTTCTCCTCTAAACCCCCTGAGCCTTCCCCCAGAGCAGCAACTAAAGGGTTAGAGCCTGGCACATAATCTTGCACCAGTGGGCACCCTGATTGGTTAGCGTCCTGCCGTACCAGACGTTTCTTAACTGTTTATTGAAGTATAAACTGCAAAAATCATAAGTGAGCAGCTCAATGGATTTTCACAAACCAAACGCAGCAGTGTAACTAGCACCCAGGTCAAGAACAGACCATGACCTGCCCTCTCAGGAGAGTCCACTTCCCTGACTTTTCTTAGTCTTTTAGTCTTTTCTGTTTTGGGATGATTAGTCTTTTCTGTTTTGGGATGTTATAAACATGGAATCACATAATATGTTCTCTTTTGTGTCTGGCTTCTTTCACTCAACACAACGTCTATGAGATCATTGTAATGTAGTTGTTGTGTGTAGTTGGATTTATTATTTTCACTGCTGTGTAGCAATCGTTTTCCAACTTATTGGCCTCAGGACCCCTTCACATTCTTAAAGCTATTGAGGCCTGAAAAGAGCTTTCTTTTATGTGGGTCATCTATACACCAGTATTTATTGTGTTCAAAATGAAAACGGAAAGATTTCCTTTTTCTTTTTCTTTTTTTCTTTTTTTGGCCTCGTGGCACAGCATACAGGATCTTAGCTCCCCGACCAGGAATCAAACCCGCGCCCCCTGCAGTGGGAGCATGGAGTCTTAACCACTGGACCGCCACTGCCAGGGAAGTCCCACGGGTAGATTTCCAAAACACAAGGATACACAAGCACGTGTTCAATCAATCAACAGGACGATGACATCATCACATATTAGGAAGCCTCTGGAAAGCTCCATGGAGCGCTTGCGAGGGAATGAGAGTGCGAAAGGGCAAAAGATGTCTTGGTGTTAATATGAAAATAATTTTGACCTCGTGGACCTCCTGCGAAGGTCTTGGGTACTCCCGGGGACTCAGGTCACACTGCGAGAACTGCTGCTGCACGTTATTCCATTAGATTGCTGTGACCTCCTCAATTCCTCTTCCTTCTCCTTTTCAATAAATGTCTTTCCCAGCCCCTTCTGGTGTCTCCCTGGGGCCCTGACAGTCTTCTCACTGTGTGCCAGGAAGATACCTAACTCTGTCCCTTTTCTTTCTGGATCTGTTTCCCCAACTGGAGAGATTAAGAGATTGGACTGGATGGCATCTGAGGTCCCTCCTTAGCTGGGACCCTCCGTAACGCTACAGTCCTCTGAGTGTCTATAGTTCTAAGATTCTATGATTTTTAAGATCCTAAGGGTCTATAGCCCTGGATTATAATTTTTTAGGCCAAGATCTATTCTACCTCTCTCACATTCTTTAATTCCAAGAGGCAGTTAAGAGGATGGACTTGAGAGCGAAACTGCCTGGGTTTGAATCCCAACTCTCCAGCTCACAAGCTGTGTGGCCTCCAGCAAGTTACTTAACCTCTCTATGCTGCAGCCTCCTCATCTCTGAAGTGGGGCGGGGGGATAACGTACCTAACTCATTGGGTTGTTGTGAGGATTAAATTAAGTGACGTGTAGAGCACTTAGAACAGCACCTGTCACAGAGGAAGCGCTAGGGTTGGCTGTTATCATCAGCATCATAATCATTTCATCAGCAGCATCTTCTTCATTGTCATCTTCATCATCTTTATCATTATCATCATTATTACGTTGTTCTAAGATCCTATGGCTCTAAGTTTGGTCTTTCTAAGATTTACTATGTCTAAGATTCAATTATTCTAAGGTTGTGTGTGGTTCCACAATTCTGTTGCTCTTAGGGTCTGTGGTTCCAACATCCTAGTATTCCAAGGCCTTCAGAAAATTTTGGTTCATGCACCTGCAGAAGCCCAGCAGGCCCAAAGCTCTATACTTCTTATCCCAAACCCAGGCAGGGAGGCATGGGGTTCACTTACAGGTGGCTTCAGTGGTCCGACGGCTGTATGACTTGCGAACACGGTACCTGACCACCAGCTCGCCCCTCTCCATTGTTGGTTCGAACACCTCTCTGGGGGGAATAGAGAGGAGATGAGGGCAGGGCAGAACCATGTGGAACCCCCTCCTTCCACCAACAGTGAAAGCGAGCGCCATCCCCCCACCCCCAGGCCTGCCCGCCCTCTCCTCCAGTGTTTGCTGAGCAAGTCTTGGACGGCTACCTTCTGCCTTCCATTCACTCCCCAGAGCCTTGCCCTCATTCTGATTCTTGGTAACCTCTCCTCCTGCACCAGCCTCCTCACGGTCTCCCCACCTCCGGCCCCTCCATGCCAGTCCATGCTGGCCTTCCGACCCACGTGGCTCCAACTCACCCGTAGCGGGTCTCTTTCTTCCGCCGGTGGACGAGGAACAGGGCCAGGATGAGGACACAGGCAGCAGCCACCACTGCTCCCAGCAGTACGTACCACCAGGGCCACGAGAAGGCAGGGACTGGGGGTTCACTCACTGTCAGGGGGTACGCAGGACAGGTCATGGTTGAGGTCTTGGTTCCAGCTCCCTGGGCCCCAAGGGGGTGATGTTGAAAGGAGGCAGGTGTGGATATATTTGATGAGGCATGTGACAGGTGCCTTCCCCTATCTGGGGAGACTGGGCTGGGCTGGACAGGACATGCAGTGGATACGATCGGAGTGGATGTTAAAGGAAGAGCGTGAAACTTGTAGGATGAGTACGGTGAGTTAAGAGTGGGATGGACAGGGACTTCCCTGGTGGCTCAGTGGATAAGACTCCGCGCTCCCAGTGCAGGGCGCCCGGGTTTGATCCCCGGTCAGGGAACTAGATCCCACATGCATGCCACAACTAAGAGAGTCTGCATGCCGCAACTAAAAAGCCCATACGCCTCAACTAAAGATCCCGCGTGCCGCAACTAAGACCTGGCGCAGCCAAGATAAAAAAATAAATAATAATAAATTAATAAATATTAACGAAAAGAATGGGATGGACACTGGGGGATTGTGTGATGCGCGTGGAAGGAGTGTGGGATGGGAGTGAGAGACCTGTGCAGGGTGGGCTGTGCAAGGTAATGTGAGCACGGGATGGTTGTGAGTAAATCTCAAGTGGTGTATGGGTGTGTGATACGTGTGATGATCGTGCAAGGAGGGGGGACTTGGGTGTGGAAAACAGATGAGTAGGGAGAGAACGCATACAGTGTAGGAGTGGTGCACGAGGCATTTGCAATGAATATGCAAGGAGTTTGAGGCTCCAGGGACCAATGGCCAAGGAATATTTTTGAGGAGTGTGTGATGTCTATGGACGGGTTTTATTTTTATTTTTGGCTGCCCTGCGCCTTCTGAGATCTTAGTTTCCCGACCAGGGATCGAACCCAGGCCCTTGGGAGTGAAAGCGCCGAGTCTTAACCACTGGACCGCCAGGGAATTCCCTGGAAGGGTTTTCGTAAAGCAAGGGATGAGAGTAAAATAAATGTGTAAAGGGGCATAGTGTGCAAAGGACTGTGTAAAGAGTGTCAGATGAGTACTGGAGGAACTGGGATATGTGAGGATTCAAGGAGTATTCAAGGAGTTTTAGATACAAGGAGGAGTGGTATTCGTAAGGATGTAACTTTGGTGTGAGAGGAGTGTGGAACAAGCGCGCAAAGGACACAGGAAGGGAAGATGAGAAGCATGGGATGAATGGAAAGGGTGTGCAAAAAGGTGGGAGTGAGTGTGTAAGGAATGGAGGATGGGTATGTGCTGAGTGTACCAGGAGTTTGTTGTGGGTGTGTGCAGAAAGCGGGCATGGGTTAGGATCGGCTTGGGGTGAGGGAATAATGTGTAAGGAGTGTCGAGTGAGTGTGCAAGGAGAGTCGCAGAATGTGGGATCGTGTGGACTGAAAGTTTTACAGTGCTTGCAATGTTGGAGGTATGGTGAGTGTGTAAAAAGTATGCAGAGTGTGTGAATGAGAAGTGTGGGTGTGCATTGGGTTTGGGAGGCACGTGTGAGGAATGAAGGGTTATAATGGGATGAACGTGAAAGGAGGGTGGGATTAGTGTGGAAAGGTATGCAAAGAAATGCAGGAAGGCATGTAAGGATATTTAAGGATAGTGGGTTGAGTTACAAGAGGGGCTGTAATAGTGCTAGGAGGGTACAATGGGTGTAGGAGGAATGTTTGAGAATTGTTGGAGAAATATTTGAGAAGGATGGATAGAAGGGGGATAACTCACCTGTCTGTTCATTTATCCATCCATCCACCCACCTACTAATTGATTCATCCACCCAACTACCCATCCATTCATCCATCCATCCATTCATCCACCACCCGTCCACTCATTCATTCATTCGCCATCCACCCATCAATTCATCCATCCATCCATCCATCCACCACCCACCCACTAATTCATGCATTCATCCATCTACACATCCATTGATCCACCATTCCATCCATCCATCCACCCATCCACCTTTCACTGTGTACCTACAATGCACTGGGTCATTCCAGCCACCTCCATCAAGGACCACACAAACCCAAGAAGTAGAGGATTAGAGTGATGAGTTTGAGAAATATGAAAGGGATGTGCAAAGGGTATGTGTGGTGATGAGGTCCTCACCGGGCAATGAGGGAAGGGAGGGAGAAGAGGCGGGTGCGAAAGTCCTTACCCAGCTGGTGGATTGGCTGTCCTTGTCCTGTGAGGAGAAAGGACAGAGGGAGGACATGCTCAAAGAGGGCAAGACTGGTAAGACACGGGTGAGGGAGTGAGGCTCTCAGTAAGGTTCCAGGTAGGAACAGAGCCTAGACTGGGGTAATGCTCAAAGGTACAGGGAGCAAGTCACGGGCATCTGGGAGAGACTAGGTCCCTGTGGGTAGGTTGAAGGGGGCTGAGCACGGCTTTGGAGTTACCTGGGCGCCAGAGCACCAGGGGCACAGGGAGGCTCCAGGGTCCATCCCCAGCGGCGGTGTAGGCTGCCACGCACACCGTCAGGTTGGGCACAGACCCGTCCCCCCGCAGCTCCAAGGTCACTTCTCGCCTTAGCCCTACGTCCATTAGCACCTAGGACGTCCAGACGTGGCATCAGAGTAGAGCTCCAGCCCCAAACGCTTAAGCCTTCACCCTCAGCCTCAACTCCCCATCTTTCTCAAAGCCCTCTCCTCTCTCCTCATCTCCAGTCCCTCATCCCCTACCTCTTCCTACCCTTCATTTCTCATCCCCCATCCCGTCCTCTCCTTTCCATTCTCCATCCCTACACCCACTAAAATAACAGCTCCACCAGGACTGGGACTTTGTCTTATTCACTCCCATGTCTTCAAGTCCTAGCATGATGCGTGGAACACGGTACTTTTGTTGAAGAACTGAATTCTCATCTTTTCACCCTCATCGCTCCATCCCCTTCTAACTCCCCACCCTCTCTCCCACCCCATCTCTCCACCCCAGGGTGAGGCTGTTCATTTATCCATCCATCAGATAGTACCTTTGTGCCAATTAGGAAGAGGCACCCCTTCCTCAAGATGTTATGCCACTATCTGCTGTAAAACTGTCCTGGTAAATATAGGTCTACTGAAACGCTTTGTACATGATTCATAAATAGCCATCCCTAACCCTCTCCCGGACCCCTTTAACCATCCCACAATGTGCTCTCCTAGCACAGTGTGATGGCGTCCTACCCAACCTGCTCAACTGCCCATGTCTGCCCTGTCATCTTCTCCCCACCACTCCTCCCTCCTCCACAGCCACTCCGCCCCGACCTAGCCAGCAGCACCCACCTCGGGGGTATCCTGACCTCGATAGGCCAGTCGGTACCCTAATAGGGTGCCCTGCAGGGGCGCCCTTGGCTCCTGCCAATGCACGAGGGCTTGGCTCCCATTCCGCATGGCGCTAACGTTCTCAGGAGGGCCCAGGGGCGCTGGAGGACAGGGAAGAGGGGAAGCTGGCATCCCCACCTCTTCCTGACCCCCACCCCTGTTCCCAGGAAGTAGGGGCAGGGTACAGAGGGCACGCACGTGGGCAACTCGTGCAGGCCTCCCACGAGCAGAAGCAGAGGGAAGAGGTCCGGGAGAGATGCCAGTGCGCCACGCTGAGGAGTCGGGGACCAGGCAGGAAGGAGATCGAAGCCACATGGGTTAAATGGGTGAGAGGAGATGCCAGGGATCATACTGATGTACGCAAGGGTCAGTGGGGCAGTGAGCGACGTCTCCTGGCCACCAGCCCCTTCTTACCTCCCTCCGGTGTCTCCACAGGAAGCCAGTGGGTCCAGGGTGAGGGGCCCTGGCTACTGACACACGCCACCCGGATGTGGTAAGGGGTGTGAGGATGGAGTTTGCCCAGCCGCAGTTGGTGAGGCGGAACAGATGCTTGCAAGGTGAGGGGTTCCTCTGGGGGGTCTGGCTCTCCCAGCCAGGTGCCCACCCCATCGTCTGACAGCACAGCCTGGGGAGAGAGGGGTGCGTGAGGACAGGTGGCCACGCAATCACTGGAGGTGCTCACACAACTCTCAGTGGTGGTGATCCTGCTGTGACGACACAACTTTGCAAGGATGTGTGTGTGTGTCACAACTCCATGTTAGTGCAACATGGGCACCTGGGTTTGCAAAGTGAGGAGACCACCCAGCTGCACAATGTGGCTCTGCCATCACTTGCAAATGCCACTTCTGACAAGACTTTCCCTCTCTGAGCCTCAGTTTCCTCATCTGGAAAATGGGGGCTTAGAGGAGCAAATGCCTTCCAGGGTTGCTTAAAGATTCAATGTAGGACAGTTGCACAGTGCATGGCAGGCGGTCAGCATCAACAATAATGACAATGACATTCAACCACAGGCAAAAGCAATGTCCCACAATAGAAGTCAGAAGAGGGAATTCCCTGGTGGTCCAGTGGTTAGGACTCCGTGCTTTCACTGCCGTGGGCCCGGGTTCAATCCCTGGTGAGGGAACTAAGATCCCGCAAGCCGAGCGGCTCAGCCAAAAAAAAAAAAGTCAGAAGAGTGGGCATCTCTAGGGGCTGAGGGAGCCTTCAAGGGAGCTGAGAAGTGTCTGCATCTTGATTCAGAGGGAGGTCACATAGGTTAAACAATCTAGGTGTACACCAAAGATTATGCACATTATATATGTTATACCTTAATTTTAAAAAAGAAAAGCCTTGGGACTTCCCTGGTGGCACAGTGGTTAAGACTCCACGCTCCCAATGCAGGGGGCCTGGATTCGATCCCTGGTCAGGGAACTAGATCCCACATGCATGCCGCAACTAAGAGTTCGCATGCCACAATTAAGGAGCCGGCGAGCCGCAACTAACACCCGGTGTAACCAAATAAATAAATAAGAAAAGCCTTTTACAAATCTGAACTCATTTGATCCTCACCTCAGCTTTGCGTTGTAAGTATGTGCTGTGCTTATGCCCATTATATGGATGAGGACACTGAGGCTCAGAGAGATGGAATCACTGGCCCAAGGACACCAGCTTGTCACTGATGAAGTTGGGACCTGAACCCCATCCTGTCTTCAAAACCTTTGCCCTACTGACAACAAGAACGTCCATTTAAGAGCATCAGTAATAGTAATAATACTTTTCTTCTGTTCAGAGAGGCAATGCAGCTTAGTGCTGAAGAGCACGGATACTGCATCTGGTATTCAAATCCAGCCTCTACCACTCCCTAGCTCTGCACCTGTTTCCTCATCTGTAAAATGGGATAACAACAGTGTTTCCCTACTTCACAGGGTTAACTGAATTGACTCTCGTAAGTGTGTAGAAGAGTGTTTGTGCATATCGAGAGTTTGTCATTATTATTTTGTGTGTGTGAGGTTGTCTGGCCATGAGTGCCAAACTCTGCACATCCTGCACAGCGGCACAGGCTGCTACATCCACCTGGTCACCAGGAGTGGCACAATCAGGATGGCAGGGGCCACGGCTGGGGAAGACGTCTGTACAGCCCTTCCCCACAGAACCACAACCCGCCACAGCCACACAACCCACAGCCACACAGCTCAGGGGTGCTGCCTTCACCTTGGGGAGCAATCAGGCGATGTAACCACGTCACACAGTGTGTTGGGAAGTTTACTGCTTAAGGCCAGATTCCTTTGGGTCCAAATCTTGGCTTGGATATTATTTGCTGTGTGATTTAGAGTGAGTGTCTTAACCTCCCTGGGTCTCAGTTCCTGTCTCTGGAAAATGGGCTTCCAAGAGTCCCTCTCTGTCAAGGTGCGAGGTTTAATGAAATGATGCCCGTGAACTGGCTTGCACATCTTGTCAACAGCTAACATTTTTTGAGTGCCAGCTGTGTCCCAAGCACCTTGCCAAGCACATTCCTGGATGAGCAAATTGCCTTCTTACCACCACCCTATGGGGTCAATTTCTTTTTTCATTCCCATTTTACAGATGAGGAAACAGAGGCCCAGAGAGATTCAGCAGCTTGCCCAAAGTCACACAGCCCCCGTGTGGGGAGACAACAGCATTGCAAGGCCTGGGGAGGAGATGAGCAGATGGTGGGTAGCAGGATGTGGGGAGTAGGTCTCCATGCCTGATCTCTGACCCACAGTGACTGACCAGAAGGGGAACCTCTGCTGGGACAAAGGGGACGTGGGTGCAGACAGTCAGGCTCTCCCTGCCCACTCCTACTTCTCTTTTCCCTGGGATGGCTGTGACCTCCCACTTGAACCCTTAGCCCATGCACAGCAGGAAGTGAGACCTGGAGAGGAAAGAGGGCACACTTCTGCTTTCTTGGGGACACTGGATGGATGTGGGTTGCGGGTAGAGTTGGTGTCTGACCTGACATTTGAGGTCTTCCCAAATCAGCCCGGCCTCTGGGATTGAAACGGTTTTATCCTTTTTAGGCATTGGGGAAGGCAGGTCACTTCCCCTCTCTGGGCCTCAGTTTCTTATCTTGAAAATGGGAAGATGAACAGCCACTACTTTCTGGGGTTAAAATGTCAAGTGAATGTGAGGTTGTCTCCAGGGCCAGGATCTTTCTTATAAGAAAGGCAGCTCCCGTTTAATCAAGCACTAGCTCTAAATGGTCTTTAGGAGGTCAGGAGTGCCCTTTGGGTTTGGCGAGACAAGGGTTCGAATCCCACGTCTGCCACTTCCTGTCTGTGACCTTGGGCAAGTTGCTTAACTACCCTGAGCCTTAGTTACTTCATCTGGAAAATGGGTGTATCCACAGACCCTACTTCACAAACACTCGAGGGGCTGTGTGAAAAGCTGTAACGCAAGGCGCAGCACATAGGTGACATTCAATAAAAGTTGGTCGTTTTCCATTATTGTCATCTCCCATCACACACACTGTCCCATCCTCACTTAAACTTAAAATCTCAGAGAACTTCAGGCCAGAACTGGATCTCATATTCAGAGATGTGTGTTGGTTTGTTTTTCTTATTCTAGAGTAGGAGCAACTTCAGTGCAGAAGGCTGGGTCTAGCTCATCTGAGTTGTTAGGTATTCTTCCAGCAAACATTCCCTAGTCGATGTCTGGCCCTGCGCTGGGCAATAATAGGGACCCAGTGGTGGCTAAACCAGGCCAGCCCTGACCTCCCAGAGCTCACGGTCCAGGGGGAGACAGACTCACCCCCAGACAGTGACAACCCAGGGTGGTCAGGGCTGGGACAGGAGAAGTACAGGGCTGTGGGTACCCAGTGATGACTCTGGGCCCTGCTGTCTCGGGGTTCCCATTCCAGCTAGAGTCAATATCACTAACACTAAAAAAATGAAAACAGCCAATAGTGTTTTTTGTTTTTCGTTTGGCAGTGCCACATGGCTTGCGGGATCTTAGTTCCCCAACCAGGGGCTGAACCCACGCCCTCGGCAGTGAAAGCGCAGAGTCCTAACCACTGGACCACCAGGGAATTCCCAAAAGCAGCCAATAGTTTATTACACATTTCCAAAGTTCCAGATACTATTTTAAGTTTGTTAATTGCATTCACTCATTGAATCCCCACAGCCAGCCTATCAGGTAGGTACCACCATTATGCCCATTTTATAGATGAAAGAACTGAGACCCAGGGAGGTTGTGTCACCTGCCCAAGCTCATGCGGCCAGCAGCTGGCGGAGTCAGGATTTGAATCCAGGACATCTGGCTTAACCCAAGGCTTTAGTGCTTCTCAACACAAGAATGGGTGGGAAGGGCTGGTTTCCCAGGGAGAGGATGAGGGCCTGTGGCTGTGGACGGAAGGAGGGCTGAGATGGAGATGAGGAAAGCCTGAGGTCTCACCTGCAGGGTGCAGTGGGTGAGGGGATAAATGCCGCTCAGGCCTGGGGTCCAAGCCACCTCCAGCTCCGTCGGCTGGCTGGAAACCAAGTGGAGGTCGCGGGGCCGCTGGGGGAGCACTGTGGACAGAAGAGGGGAGGAGCTGACCCCTTGCCCAAAGCTCCCCACCCTGCCCTCAACCCCAGCTCTGACCTTTGACCCAAACCCCCCACCCTCTGACACCCAACTCTCCAGCTCCCTTTCCTGTCACCTGTGATGGTGGCCGTGCGGGATGTGGTGACCCCCTTGGCGTTATGGGCTTCACAGGAGAAAGAAGCAGTCTTGTTCAGGCCTGGGGAGTCATATGAGGGAGGGGCCCAGTCAGAAAGGGGAAGGAGGGGCTCCCAGGCCACACTGAGCATCCCCTCCACCACACCCTACCCGACAGGGTCAGTCTAGCACCCAGGGGCGCCTGCTTGAAGGGAGATTGTGGGAAAGGGAGATAATGCACTGGGAACACAGGCCTCCATCCCCAAACACAAGGCCAGCTAACACCCTACCCCACAGACACCCACACCCACACAGATAGAGACACATGCACACATACACACACAGACACATACACTCAGAACCACATACCTAGACACACACAGGCACACACAGGCACACACACGCTCATGCACAGAGATACACATACATACACAGACACACAGACGCACAGAAACACTCATACTCACATAGACACACCAGACGCACGCAACAGCACACACAGTTATACACACAGACGCACACAGAAGCACACACTCACATTCAGAAACGCACATACTCGGGGACTTCCCTGGTGGCGCAGTGGTTAAGAATCCGCCTGCCAATGCAGGGGACATGGGTTCGATCCCTGGCCTGGGAAGATCCCACATGCCGCAGAGCAACTAAGCCCGGGCGCCACATTTACTGAGCCTGAGCTCTAGAGCCCGTGAGCCACAACTACTAAAGCCTGCACGCCATAACTACTGAAGACTGCGCGCCTAGAGCCTGTGCTCCGCAACAAGAGAAGCCACCGCAGTGAGAAGCCCGCTCACCGCATCGAGGAGTAGCCCCCGCTCGCTGCAACTAGAGAAAGCCTGAGCGCAACAACGAAGACCCAACGCGGCCAAACATAAATAAATAAACAATAAATTAATTTAAAAAAAAGAAACAAGGTAATCAAAAAAAAAAGAAAAGGAAACGCACATACTCATACCTAGACACACACAAACACACAGACGTACACACACTCACATATACACACAAGAATAGACAAAATCACACTGAGCCACAGACACCTGTCTCGAGGCATACACATCTAATAGATACACACTTAAGAAACAGGCCCTCATGGGGGTGTGGAAATGTAGAGGTGTTTGCTCATTGACAAGCTTGGCTGCTACCAATCCCTCTCCCCCGCACTCACTCACTCTAGCTCCACTGGCCTCCTGATGTTTCTAGAAGGTACTATGCATGCTCCCACCTCGGGAAATCTGCACTTCCGTTCCCTCTGCTTGGAACAGCATTCCCACAGACATCCGCGTGGCTCCCTTCCGCCCTCCTTCACATTTGTCACTCAGATTCCACCTTCCAGTCGCCTCTGTCCCCAACCACCTTGTTGAAAACCGGAACCTCCCCTCCACAACTAGCCTCTTCCCTGCTTTACTTTCTCTTTGATTCTTCTCATCACAGCATCCTTTACACAGTCCTATGTATCCTGTTCACTGTGTGTTGACCCCACTAGCATGTCAGCCCAGGAGGGTAGGGGTTTCTGTCTGTTTTGCCCCCTGCTGTATCCCCCCTGGGGCCTAAGATGGCCTGGCACACACTAGGTTCTCCATAAATGTTTGTTGAATGAGTGGATGCATTTATGTGGATACATTTATGTACTTAAGAGCACTTCCGGGTGTGTACGTAGCAATGTGAGCATGTGTAATTCCGTGGGTGAGTTCGTGTGTTTTTGAGTGTCTGAGGGTGGATTGCCTCCCCTTTCCCAGTGTGGTCGTGGTGGGAACACAGGCAGATACACACACATGCACACACACAAAGGCACATACAAGTACACAGACAAACACAAGAGACGCAGACACACAAACACAGAGATACACAACACACAGAGCTATACAACATACACAGATTCACACACACGGCAACAGAGACATGCACACCCACAATGTCTGGGTGACAGGATGAAAGGAGGACCAAGTCTTCAATCTATGTGTGACTGCAGATCTGTATCTGCCTGTGTTCCTCTGCGTGTCTGTGGATGCTATACGCGTGCGTGTGTCTCCTGCGTTTGTTCTGCGCTGTGCTGTGTTCCCACCACCACCAGCTACCCGCAGACACAAAGTTTCCTTTTCTCAGTTAGCAGAGGGAGTGGAAGGAGGGAAAGGCGGCGAGGCCGGAAGGGGGTGGGCAGGGAAGCTCCTCAGCTCTGCTGCCCAGGCCGAAGTTCCCAGCCAAGGTCAGGTGTCCGGGCCCGCAGCCTCCGCTGCCCCGGGGAGGGACAGGACAGCCCCGGGCGAGCTGCCCGAGGGGGCGGGGAACCTGGGTCCCGTCCAGCCACCTGGCACGTGGGGGCCCGCCAGGGTCACCGCGCGGGAGCCCGCGCTGCCCGCCGCCGTTGGAGCCCTGGGGCGGGAGCGGGGTCTGGAGCCCGGTCCAGTTACGACCGCAGCATTCCTGCCCCCGCGTGAGTCACCGGGGCGCCCCACCACACCCGGCACTTCCGGCCGGACTGGGATCCCCCTTCCCGGGCCCCAGCGGCCCGCACCTTGAGGGAGGGGGAGACAGGGGCGAAAGGGCCTGGGACCCCCTCCCCTCCGGCGGGCTCTCCCTCTACGACCAGCTCCAGATGTGCTTTCCAGATGTACCGTCCCTTTCCTCCCTCTCCCCCTCGGCGCCCCGCGCCACCCTCCCCCACCCCAGAGCGCATTTTGCTTTTTCCGAGGGAATTGGAGGGATGGAAGGAGAGAGGGGGCACGCCCTGAGTCAGATCCAGGGACAGACACACACAAACGGACGAAATTCCTTGATACAGCACACACCACGAATTCCTACACACACACAATGAATCACACTTAACGTACAGGGGCCTACAGGGCACGTTACTGGCCCTAAAACAGAAAACAGCAGCACTGGTTAACTACACAGGAGGACGCTGTCGCAAACAGGCAGTGACACAAAAGCATACTCCATGACTGACACGTATACACAAGGGGCTGACACTGACGCACATACACAAAGAGAGACACACACATACACAAACACGCAATCGAACGAGCACACACTGACTACACACACCTAGCAACACAATACACACCTAGGCTGAAGCTGACAGACACACACACCTCCCCGCAGTTCGAGATACACCCACCAAGCAACAAACATACATTGAGGTTGAAGTGGACAAACGGATACACAACAGGACACAAATCAGGTTGATGTTGACTGGCTCACACAGAAACACAGCCAAGCCTTCAAAACAGAGCTGGACACACTCAGGTTGCTTCAGACACATTCCTCAAGATGCAGGCTGATACGGAAACACACACTTGCATCGACACACAGAGTTGCTGCAGACACACAAGCGTGGAGAGTGGCACAGACACATATATACACACTGGCTGGTGAGTACCTCAAGTTCCTCCACCAAGAGGCAGTCAGGGCTGTGACTGACATACCAGGAGAGCAGAAAGAAGCAGAAGGGTGTTGTTACTACCTGCTGTGAATCACACACACACACACACACACACACACACACACACACGTCTATAGGGGTCCATGGGACAGAGTCACATACCAACATGCTCACCCTGTGACATATACACAGATATCACAGAGCCATCCATACACAGCCACAGGCAGTGGAACCACACCAAGAAACACACCAAGTTGTCCAAGGACACATCCTGAGTCCACAAAGAAACAGAAGCTCCCACTAAGACACACTGACACCTAGAGGCACACGCCTGTAAGCTGGCATTGTCACCTCTATACAGGGAGGTATGGAAAATAGACACAAGACACACTGCCGTCCATCACTCTGCCATCTCTCTTCACACACACATACGCACTCCACCCTCTCACAGTGAGTCACAGCTGTGAACACACAAACACAAAGAAGGACAGATAGCAGGCCGACACTGGGATACTTAGTCACACACACACACACACACACACACACACACACACACTGACAGCCCCTGAGAAACTTACAGAAACATGCCATAAAGACCCAAACACAGTGGGACAGACACCTAAGGTGACAGAAACATAGCTAGTCTCACACACACACACACACACACTCACACTCTGAGACATCCACAGAAGCCGGCCCTCACTAAGGCACACCTTCATACAAACAGGTAGATGCACTGAGACACAGATCCAGAGGGACAGGGACACACCCAGACCTCCCACCCCGCCCCACACACAGAGACACACACAGAGATCCCCACCTGGCAGCTCCCTCACAAGCTGATACACACACAGATCCTCTCACACCTGTGCCCTCCATTTCTCCCTCTTCCTGGGATGGGGTGGGGGAACCATCCCCCTCTCCCTCCCTTTTGCCCGGGTCCTGCCAGGCTGACTCAGGCCCCAGAGCTGTGGGCCTGAGTCACCCCTCTGGAGGCCAGCATGCTCACCCCTGCTTCCTCGTACACTCAGGGCCCCCGGAATGCTGGGAATGTGGGCACCTCCTTCCACCCTAAGAGACCCTCCGTCAGGAGTCCCCTCCCCACGCCAGCAGATGGAAGCAGCAGGTTGGGGATGCTGGAAGCCGATGCCCTCCAAGGTCCAGCCGCCTCCCTCTGACTGACTCAGCCTCCCCCATCTGTGTTCCTCTGCCTCTCATTCCTCAGTGAGGGGAACCCCCTGTGCTCAGGGTCCCCCAACTCTGGCTGACCGCTGTGTGACCCCAAGCTAGGTCCTGCCCCATCTGTGAGGTGTGGAAGGGGATGGTCACCCTGAGGCTGGGAGGGTTTCTCCTGTCACTCAGACCTGTCATGTCTCTCTCCATCTTGGGTTACTTCTGTAAGGAGCTAGAGGAGAGGAAGGCCCAGTTGATTCCGGTGCCCTGCTTGGGGTCAAGGGCTGACACAAGGGGCATCAGACCCCCACACACTTGGCCATGGAGCAGCTCAGAGGAAACCCAGGACAAAGAATTCTCTGCAGAGAGGCTGGCATGAATGGAGGTGGAAAGAGCAGAGAGACGGGGAGACAGACGCACAGAGCAACAGAGAGAGATGGAGAACAGAGAGACAGAGAGAAAACATACAGAGGGAAACAAGATAGATGGGGACAGAAATGCAGAGACAGAGATACTCAGAGACAAAGAGAAAAAACTAGAGGGAGACTCAGAGACAGAGACAGACAGAGAAGGACAGAGGGACGAGCAGACCCTCACACAGAGGCATGAAGGGCTCCCCACTTCCATCCTGCCTGGCCCTCTGCGCTGAGCTGACCGCATCCCTGGACTCACCTGGAACACGGAGTGTGTGCTGGGCACTGTGGTCCACGGTCGCAGCTAGGGAGACAGCATCCTGGAGCCAGAGTAGGTCCACGGGCTCTGGGGGTCCCTGGGCCTGGCAGCTCAGGTTGAAGGGAGTATTGGCAGCCACAGTCCTGTCCTCAGGCTCCTCCAGGAAGTAAGGCAGGCCTGGGCGGGGGGGCAGTGGTGAAGGCTGGGGTCCCTCTGAGCCCCCTAGGTGTCTGACTCACCACTAGGATGTTGTAGGGTGCAGGGTCTTTGACCCCTATGTCTGACCCCTCAGGACACCTCTACCCCCAGGAAACATGATCCCAATATCTGACTCTCCCCACCAATGTCTGAGCCTCTCATGTCTCTTTTCCAGAATGTCTTACTCCTGTTCTTCATGCCACTTTACCTATGAGGAAAGTGAGGCCCCCGGGGGGTGGGGGAGAGGGTTCAGTTGTGCCTCAGATCCTTGATCTGATGCCCGAATGCCCTGCCCCAACCACGTCTGACCCCAGGACAGCTGACAGCCCCAAAGATATCTCTCCCACTGCCCAAAACATATAATCTTGCGCAGGCCTGCCCCCAATAATTTATAGACCCCTCCAGCTGCGTGATCCTCCAAGATCTCTGACATTCCTAGGTTGTACGGCCCCAATGCACGCCGTGAATCCTCCAGCACCTCTGACCCCTCAGGATTCTTGGTCTCCCACGACCTCTGAGCCCAGGGCTCACCCTCCAGCCCGACGTAGCCAGGCTGGGACACGAAGGTCTTTCTGCCCAGGACCACGGCACACTGGTACCATCCAGCGTCTGAGAGCTGCAGGGACGAGATTCTGACAGGGCAAGAGGAGGGATAGAGAGGTTCAGGGTCAAAGCTGCACCCGGGGAGGGGGTCCTCAGAGCTGAAAGAGGAGAGTCTGGCCTGGAAACTCGTAAGACCGAATAAGTGGGTACTATTATTAACTCATTTTACAGAAGAGGAAAGTGAAAGCCAGGGTTAGTTATGTCACATGCTCAAAGCCACGCAGCCAGCGAGTGGCCACGCTGGGGTCTAACCCAGGTGGGGCTCCTGCGAGTGACTTTGCACGCACTGTGTGATGGAGGTGGGGACACAGGGGTCGGGAGGGATGCGGGTCGTGTCTGGTTAGGGGAGGCCGGGCACCTGAGTTGGCTGACCACTTTCCAGTCATCCTGCCCATCTTCGCCCAGGGGCACCTGGGTCTGGGTGCTGTCTGCCAGCTCTAGGACCTGTCCATCCCGAAGCCAGGTCACCTCGGGGGGCTCCCCCTGAACCTGGAGCTCACACCGAAGGGCCCCCATGAGTCCTCGGGCACCAGTGATGTTCCCTGGACTCCCCACGAAGGGGTGCCCCGCAGCCTGTGGGCCTGCAGGGAGATGGGGAAGAATTCGCTCAGGAAACCCTGCTCCCCGCCGACTCCTCGGTTCCACCCCTGCCGGCCTGCCTACTGCCAGGACCCCGCCAGGCCCTTAGGCCCACATAGTTGCAGAGTGACCTCAGCAGGGGGGGTGGAGGGTGGAGGCTTTGAGGGGAAGATGGGAGCCTTCCCAGGGGACTGGGGTCCGGCCTCCATCCTCCGTCCGTTGGGAGTAGGCCGGGGATCTGGCAGCCTCCCACGCCCTGACTGCCTGGCTGGCCTGCCCTCCCTTAGGGTCTCTAGAGACTTGACAGATTAGGCTGGTGGATGGTGGGGAAGAAAAGGGGATGGGAGGGAGAGGAGAGAGAGAGAGAAACAGGGAAGGAGAGGAGAGAGAGAGAAACAGGGAAGGAGAGGAGAGAGAGAGAAACAGGGAAGGAGAGTCAGAGAGAGGAACCAGAGAAAGTCAGGCAGACAGAGAGGGACAGACACCCGGAGCGACAGAGGATAAGAGATGGAGAGAGACACCCCCAGAGGGGAAAAAGTGGTCGGAGAGACACACAGAGGGAAACGGACAGAAAGAGACAAAAACAGACTGACAGAGACACCTAGGGCACAGGGAGAGATAAAGACAGAGACGGGAGAGAGAGAGAGAAATGGAGACCCACAGAGATGGTAGGATTGGAGGCAGAGCCCCTGGCCCCAGAGGTGGAACGCGCAGACAAACAGCCATGGGGTAAGGAGAAGTGGGGGGTGACAGTGACGAGGGATTTCCCCTAGGGCTCTGGAGCCTCCTCATCCCGCTGCCTGACTTAGGGGTCCTTTCTGGAAGATTCCTTTCTGGGCAGCCCCCAGCTCAGCCCCTCTCCCCAAGGCCCCCAACTCAAGTCCAGCCCCTCCCCTTGCCCTCAACTTCTCCTGTCTGTCTGTCTGTCTGTGTCCATCTCTTCCCGTCTCTGACCCTCTTAGTTTCTGTTTCTTGTCCTTTTGCTCCTCTCTCAAGAGTCCCTTTTCCTTTCCCTCTCTTGGTTTGTCTCTGTGTACACCCTCCCCCTCTGTTGTCCCAAGGAAACTCCCTGAGCCAGACCAGGACTCCCGACTCACCCCCCTCAAACACCTGCCATCCATCCCTCTCCTCTCCCTCCTCCCCCAGCCCCCCCCATCACTCACCCTTGGGAGCCACGCACCCCCAGCAGCACAGCACCCAGCACCAGGCCGGCAGGACCCTGCCCATCCTCGGGGCACCACGCAATCAATGCCAAACTTTCCTCAGAAGTTGCTGAGCACCCCGCGGGGGAGGGGGCAGGGCCGGGTTGTGCCCGGCCCTCCCCCCAGCTCCGGGCTCCCCGGATTTGGCACTGCCCGCCTGGCACAGCGGGGCGGGGGGCGCCCTCACCCGGCTCTGCTCAGCGGCGCCTTCCCAGCTCCCCTGCCTCCTTCTCTCCCTCCCAGATTTCGGGCAAAGCTTTCCCCGCCCCTGGCTCCCCCCTTGCCTCCGCCCACGGGCCGGAGCCCAAGGGGCCACCTGGACCTCGAGGGGTTAACGCGGAGAGAAGAGGACCAGCTCTGTCTTAAAGGGGCCCTGGAGGGAGGCTGAGGAGGGGGAAGGGGGCCCCAGGTGGCTACGCCCCTAATCGTGGGCCAGCGAGGCAGGGAAGCTGTGCGTCTCCCTATCCCGGCTCTGTCCCTCTGGGCTCTGTCCCTCTGGGCTCTGTCCGTGTCTGGTAAACATTCCTCCAGAACTCCGCTCCCCTCTGCGACGCCCCCCTCCCCTGCCTCCACCCCCAGCCCAGCCCAGCCAGGCACTCCCCCTCTCACTCACAGCTCCTCAGACAAGGACACACACACACACACACACACACACACAGACACACACTCACAGATGTCATCCAGACACAGAGGCTGGGACAGGAGGAGACACGCAGGGGCATGCCACCGGTTCACACTCAGACAAGCCAGGTCAGGAGCTCCTCCATTCCTGGAGAAACCTCAGAAACCAGAAACGGGAGGACACTGCTGCGTGGGCATCTCTGGGGGAAGACTTGGGGAGATGTGGATCCTCATACAAAAGAGATCCACGTGGGCACGGAAATAGGACATCAGTGGATGGGCACTCACAGGGGTGCCCAAAGACCTGGGTGGGAATCCCGCCTCTACCACTAACCCTGTGACCTTACAAGTGACTGGCCTCCCTGAGCCTCGGTTTGTCCATCTGTAAGGTGGGAATAACAACAGAACCCACTTAGTAGGCTACGGGGAAGCTGTCCTGGGACAGTGCACACGTGCAGTTTTTTTGCACGTGGTGAAGACAGCTGACAAGGTGCCCTTGATTTTTTGCATCTCATCTGTATGTCTCTCTGTGCACTTGCATTGCTGTCTCCCTCTGGTGGATTGTGTATCCTGATCCTTGTAGATCCAGGGCCTGTGTGTTGGTTCTCCTGCTTGTCCATTACTTCCCACTATGTGTTTTGCACATGGTGGAGGTGGGGGGGTCTCTGCAAGCCTGAGTGTCTGTGTAGGAGGGGGCTGGGCACCCATCTCTCTGCTCTTGGCTGTTCTGTTTGTGTATTGGTATCCCTACAGCTCCTTATAAACTCCTCTCCTTTCAGCCTCCCGATGTCTCTCCCACCTGCCTCTTCTCACTCCGAGGAGTCCAGCCCCATCCTTTCCCACCAGGACCCTGCCTTGGCCTCCTCCTTGGCCTCCCCCCAGGCCTCCTTGCCTCCACTCTTACTCCCTCCAACCCATCTCCCATTCATAAGCAGAGGGATGTTTCTGAAACTCAAATCTGACCCTGTCCCCTCCCTGCTTAACCTTGGCTCCCCACTGCCCTCAGGGCGAGCTCCCGGCTCCACAACCTGGCACTCAGGGCTCTTCCCCATCAGCTTTCCTGAGCTGTGTCATTTGTGTCCCATTTCAGTGACAGCCTCAACATCTATTCTGCCACCCAAGCCCGACCCTCAGGGTCCTCTTGGACACCCCCCACTCTCAATAAGTTTCCAAGTGCCAAGGAGGATTCGATTTAGCTCCACAAACCTTTCTCCTGCCTGGCCTTGCTGTTCTCCCCATGGTCTCACCCTGGTCCAGCCCCATCTTCTCCCACCTGGACCCCTGCTCTGGCCTCCTCCCTGGTCTCCTGGCCTCCACTCTCCCTCCCTCTAACCTGTCAACAGCAAGAAGAATGTCTCTCAATCCCAAATCAAACCCTTTTCCACCTTTGCCCTAAACCTTCCAAGATAAACCCCCAAACTGCTTGCCTCGTGACCCCTCATGTCCACCTGGCTCCTTTCTCTTGTTCACAAGCTTTAGGGCCTCCTCCTGCAGCTCTATGCCCCCAACTCCTACACACCCCTCTGCCCCATCTCAATTGTCCCTTCTCCTTGGCATCACTGCCTGGTCCTTCCCAGTCAACTCTAGGTCCCCGTGTTGTTCACTCCTAACACTTTGTCCTTTTCTTTGGCTTGGGTGTCACAATATATTTATTGGTGTGACTGTGTGTCTCATGGTCTGTGGGCTCTGGGAGTGTAGGCACTGGGTATATCTTTGGTACCACTGTGTCCCCACCACCCTGTAAAAGATCTTTCATAAAGGGGCCAATTAATTATTGTGGCATTTTGGAGGGATGCAAATATGTGCAAAGATCTGCCCACTTGTTTGAATATGTTGGGTAGCCCTACACACCTAGGACACGTGTGGACCCAGCTGTGTGCGTGGCCAACTTGAATCTGTGTTCGTTCTTTCAAGAACTATTTGCTGAGTATCAAATACGTGTTTGCAGTTGGCTTTCAAATGCATTTTATTTATTTATTTTTTTATACATAGTATTTTAATTTTATTTTTTATTTTATTATGGTCCTGCTGTGCGGCATGTGAGATCTTATTTCCCCCACCAGGGATGGAACCCTAGTCCTACAGTGGAAGCGCGGAGTCTTTTAAACCACTGGACCACCAGGGAAGTCCCTCAAATGCATTTTTAAAATGAGATGGGGGAATTCCCTGGTGGTCCAGTGGTTAGGACTCCGTGCTTTCATTGCTGAACTACTGAAGGTGCAGGTTCCGATCCCTGGTCGGGGAACTAAGATCCTGAAAGTCGTGAGGCGTGGCCAAAACAAACAAAAAAAAAGGTGAGATGGACAGGTGCATAGAAATGTTCCCTGTGGCAGAGGCGGGGACTCCACAGTGAGCAAGACTGCCCTCGTGGAGCTCCTATTCCAAGTGGAAGAGGGAAAACAGGCAGAGAAATATTTATCAGATTGCAACATGGTCAGTGAAGAAAAATAAAGCTGGGGAAGGGATAGCAAGGGGAGGGGGGAGTGCCATTTTAGAGAAAGTAGTCAGGGAAGTCCTCTCTGAGGTTATGATCAAGATCTGAAGTAAATTAGCAAGTGAGTCATATAGGAAAGGGCATTCCAGGCAGAGGGAACAGCCAGTGCAAAGGCCTGGGGGCAGGCTTGCAGAGAACTTCAAGGAGAAGACCCGTGCGGCTGGAATGGATGGGGGTCAGGGAGGAGGTGAGGTCAGGGAGGGCATTGGCCTGGGGAGGAGGACTTTGGCTTTTATTCTAAATATGACAGAATGCACTAAGGGACTATTCCCTCCACCCAGCTTTACCGAGGGATAATTGGCCAAAATGTATAAGTTTAATGGGGAATTCCCCAGCGGTCCAGTGGTTAGGACTTGGCCCTTTCACTGCTGAGGGCCCAGGTTCGATCCCTGGTTGGGGAATTGGGGAACTAAGATCCCACAAGCCATGCGGCACGCCAAAATAAATAAATAAATAAATAAATAAATAAATAAATAAATTTAAGGTGTACAACATGATTTACTACATGTATATATTGCAAAGGGATTACCACAATAAAGTTAATTAACCCATCCATTACCTCACATATTTACCATTTTTTGGTGTGTATGGTGAGAACATTTAAGATCTATTCTCTTAGTAAATTTCAAGTATACAATACAATATTAGCTATAGTCACCATGCTGTACATTAGGTCCCCAGAACTTATTCATCTTGTAACTGAAAATCTGTACCCTTTGATCAACATCTCCCCATTTCTCCCCCACCCCCAGCCTCTGGCAATCACAATTCTTTTACTTAATTAAGTAATTAATTAATTTTTATTGAGAGACAATTGACATATAACACTATATTAGTTTCAGATGTACACAGTGATTCAATATTTGTATACGTTGTGAAATGGTCACCACAGTAAGTCTAGCTAACATCCATCACTACGCAGTTACAATTTTTTTTCGTTATGAAACTTTTAAGATCTACTCTCTTAGCAACTTTCAAATGTATAATACAGTATCATTAACTATAGTCACCATGCTACATGACATCTCTCTGTTTCTATGAATTCAGCTTTTTTAGATTCCACATATAAGTGAGATCATACTGTATTTGTCTTTCTCTGTCTGATTTATTTCATTTAGCATAATGACTTCAAGGTCCATCCATGTTTGTCACAAATGGCAGGATTTCCTTCTTTTTTATGGCTGAATAATATTCTGTTATATCACATTTTCTTGTTTAAAAATTTTTTTTTTTTTTAAGTTTGGCTGCGTTGGGTCTTCGTTGCTGCGCGCGGGCTTTCTCTAGTTGCGGTGAGCGGGGGCTACTCTCTGTTGTGGTGCGCAGGCTTCTCATTGCAGTGGCTTCTCTTGTTGGGTGGAGCATGGGCTCTAGGCACGTGGGCTTCAGTAGCTGAGGCTCGTGGGCTCTAGAGCGCAGGCTCAGTAGTTGTGGCGCAGGGGCTTAGCTGCTCCGTGGCATGTGGGATCTTCCCGGACCAGGGCTCGAACCCATGTCACCTGCATTGGCAGGCGGATTCCTAACCACTGTACCACCAGGGAAGCCTGTCACATTTTCTTTATCCACTCATCAGCTGACACTTAGATTGCTTCTGTATCTTGGCTATCGTGAATAATGCTGCCATGGACACAGGGGTGCAGATATCTCTTTTGGGATACTGATTTTGTTTCCTTTGGATATATACCAAGAAGTGGGACTGCTGGATCCTATGACAATTGTATTTTTAGTTTTTTGAGGAACCTCCATATTGTTTTCCATAGTGGCTGCACCAATTTACATTCCCACCAACGGTGCACAAGGGTTCCCCACTGGGGGGCAGAGCAGGGGAGAGACCTGATTTGGTTTGGTTTTAAAGGCCAGTAAGTGAAAAGTTGATGGGAAACTTTCTAACAGAGGGATCAGGACCTGGACACACTATATGGGACCATTTATTATTGAGATGTGATGCGCCTGGAAGGGGCCCAGCCCACCCAGTGAGGAGCTCTTGGGCCAGAATGAGCCCAAATCTGATCTAACTCCCAGTTTACAGAGAATTCCTGGCAATGGAAAGACATCTTGAGTAGCACCCCAAAGATGCCATCAGCCAAATCTGGAATGTGAAAAATGGCACAGGGCAAATGACCCAGTTTCTTTAAGAAATTAGTGGCATTACCAAAGGGGAAAGGCGGGGAGGGATAAATTAGCAGTTTGGGCTTAAAATATACACCCTACTATATATAAAATAGATAACCAGCAAGGACCTACTGTATAGCACAGGGAACTACTCAATATCTTGTAATAACCTATAATGGAAGAGAATATAAAAAAAAGAATTATATATATTTATGTATATGTATAATTGAATCCCTGTGCTGTACATCTGAAACTAACACAACATTGTAAATCAACTATATTTCAATAAAAATTAAAAAAATAAGTGGCATACAAAATGTTGGGGAATGGTTACAACTTTAGAAGACCTAAGCCTCCAAATGAAGGCACTGCATGATAAGCCTTTGGATGTTGATTTGAACAAACACGCCTATGAAGTACATTTCTGCAACCATCAGGGAAACGTGAACACTAACACAGCAAAATTGCTAACTGTGATAGGTGTGAAAATGGGTGTCTTGGTTGTGACTCTTAAAAAGTGGATTTTAGGGAATTCCCTGGTGGTCCAGTGGTTAGGACTCCACACTTCCACTGCTGTGGGCCTGGGTTCAGTCAGGGAACTAAGATCCTGCAAGCCGTGTGGCCAAAAAAAAAAAAAAAAAAAAGAGTGGATTTTAAAGGGGAGTTATTTTCTTAATAAGTTAGGAGTCTTTGTTGGGCATAATGGAAGTTTTGGGTATAGATAGTGTGATGGTTATACATTGCGAATATATTTAATGCCACTGAATCGTACACTTACAAGTGGTGAAAATGATAAATATTATGTTACGTATATTTTACCCACCCCCCCCAAAAAAAAAAACAAACTGAACACCACACTGATTGTAAATACTTTTACTTTGGGGTCCAATAATTATTGTTTAAGACATTTTGAGTTTATGTTTTTCTTTTGCTTGCTACTGGAATCATCCTAATTCATGTCAACTTTCAAATTGATGCAGTGCAAGGTCCATCCTTCCTCAAATAAATGAATTTGCTGGTATTTCTGATCCCAAAGTTCCCTGAATGTGAATTTTGAGTGCAAAGGAAAGCAAGTCATTGCCTTAATTTAAAAGGAGGAAACCTCAAACCTCATTCATTCCTTTTCATATCACACTGACATAAAGAGTAGTAATAATAAATCCAAGAACTTAGCATGTATTTCGTTCCTAGTAAGTTCCAGAATTTTTCACATCTCTTCTTTTAAATTTGGCAAATCTTTTAGATGCTAAATCCTCAGTGAAGGTGCCATCAACTAGAAAGTGGCAAAGTTAGGATCTGATCCCCATCGCATCTTTCTATTTTCCATCATATCACTGTTTTGTGCTACCTCTGTAGAATTTAAGCCAAAAAATAAAGTGATAACATCATGGAAAATTTTTTTTTTAAAAAAGGAAACTTTAGCTATCAGAGGTCGATGTCTGCAATTTATTTTTTTGTTTGTTTTCGGCCATGCGGCATGGCACGCGGGATCTTAGTTCCCTGATCAGAGATCGAACCTGCGCCTCCACAGTGGAAGTGCGGAGTCCTAACCACTGGACCACCAGGGAATTCCCTGCAATTTTTTCTGAAATGCCTAAAAATATGAGCTGGCTGGGCAGGTGGAAAGAAATGTGCTAATGCAGCATGGCAACCGAAGTGGGAGAGCCTAGGCGGTAGCCCATGGGTATCCCCGTATAATCCCAACTTTGCTCCATGTTTGAAAATTGTCATAATAAAATGTTGGGGGGAAAAATGTCCTTTACTATTAGAAATGTGTATTCAATTATTTTCTGAGATTTGCTTTAAAATCACTGTAAGAGAGTGATAGATGAAATAAAAATAGCCGAAAGTTGATGATTATCGAATGAGGCCCGGTCATGGGCCCACGGGTTCATTGTACTATTCTCTCTACTGTTGTGTGTTTGAAAACTTCCTTATTAGATAATTGACAAAGAAAAAGATGCTTCTGGCTCTCTAGTGAAGAGAAGGGAGGAGGGAAAGGGTGGCAGGAGAGGCCAGAGTGAGGGTAGGGTTTGTGTTTCGGCGTCTGCTTTCAGTTTGGGAGGGTGCCCAGGGTGGGAAGCGGTCACCTTCGGTTTTTCCCTAACTGAGGCCCCCCAACTCCCCTACCCGAACGCCTCCCACCCCCTGCCCTAGGCCCGCAGTTCTGCCCACCCCCCAACATCAGCCTCACCGGAAGCGAGGCCCAGGACAGCTCCCTCCCCACCGCCCTCCACCACCTCCACATCTGCTACTGATGTCAACAGCCAGGGTAGGCGGGGGCCATGTTTTTCGGTTCCCGCCTATACTCCAGGGAGGGGTGGACACCCCCATCCCCGCTCCATACTCACAATGATGGACACTGTCACACACATACTAGGCCCTGCCCTGGGCCAGAGACAAACTTTTATTGCAAAATGGGGACCTTCGAGGCACAAGGACGTCAGACCTGGCCTCTTCCCTGAAACGGGGAGTTGGAATCTGGCTCCATCCACTGGGTCTAACTGGAGGCGGGTGGGGGGAGCAGGGGAGGTGTTCAACATGGTTATATAAGCTGGAGTGTGTGCGTGTGTGTGTGTGTGTTCCCCTGATCTGAGTTTCCACGTATGTCCAAGTTTACTTTGTTCCCAGGCTTGTGCACAATTGCACACTGGGGTGTGTCTGTATTTGGGAGCATTTGGGGGATCAGGCTGCCTGGAAAGGGGTGCCCTTGAGGGCTGAAGGTGAGGAGGAGGCCAGGACTGGGCCTCCGTGGGAGTCATATATCTTAGCGGGAAGATACCCCGGAGGTGGGCGGGTGTCCCACATGGGCTGGCTGTGTGGTTCAGTGGTTGGGGGCATGTGGATGTCGACAGTCTTAGGCCTGGATAGCGGTACGGTCACTCCAGGGCTGAGGACAGAGATGGTCTCTGTGTGGTGACATGACCTGGCGTGGGGCATGTTTTCTGCTCTAGGCTTCCAGAGACGGTGGCCCTGGTAAGTTTGATGAGTTAAGAAGGCACGTGGGCTGCAGACACTGTGGCTGTTTCCGTGGCTTGTGAAGGTGGCAGCTGAATCCCCACGCGTGGGTTGTGGGTCCAGGGGAGCTGTGCTGTGTATGAGTTGGTGGGTTATCCGGGCATGTGGTTGTGATTCCAGATGGACTAAATTTATGTCAGTAGAAAGCTGCGTGGCCGAGTTGCCTTGTGGCCCTCGTGGGTGTGTCTGGGTGTGTGGTTGCATGGGCTGATGACCCTGTGGATGTGTAGGCTGAATATATGTGTGACCGACTCTAGAAAACCGCTACAGGTGTGCGAATGTGGCTGCCTGTGGTGTAGACGTGTGGCTCAGGAGACACAGCCATGTCCATGGCAACCGCCAAGGCTACCACCTCCCAAGTTTCCCTTCTTCATCCGGTCCACACAGTGGGGTGGGGTGGAGGTCAGCGGGGCTGGAATTGCAGCTGGAAGGCTTGAGGGATGTTGAAAAGGCCACTGACGGCTGGCTGGAGGCTCAGGGCACCCAGTGGGCATGGGTTCCCCAGTGAGAAGGCCTGTAGGATGGCGGTGAACAGGAGGAAGAGCTCGGTCCGAGCCAGGCCCTCCCCGAGGCAGACACGCTTACCTGGAGGGGAGACAGATGGCGCTGGGCCAGCCGTCCTCACACCCAGGCCTGTGGGAGGACCAGTGGGTGGACAGGGGCGGACCCAGCAGATACCTAAGGAGAAGGGCAGGAAGGCCTCGTGCTTTTTGAACTTTCCGTCTGCATCCAGGAATCGTCCTGGGTTGAACTCCTCAGGCTGTTTGAAGACCTCGGGGTCATGCAGGATGGAGCCAAGGAGGGGGAAGACCTCCGTGCCCTGAGGGGAGATCATAACAAAACTACAAACATCCCTCACCCCCCAGGCCTTCAGTTCCCGAGGGCAGAGCACAAGAGTCTGGTGTGTTGGGGAAACCGGTTCACAAAACACAGCGGCATCAATGTTTATCGAGTGCTTATTATGTGTCAGGCACTTTATTAAGCATTATATATGTATTGCCTCATATGTAATAGGTACATGTATTATACTTACACACACACACACTCACAAACATACACACAAACTCACTAAATCTTTTTAACAAGTCTAGGGAACATTTAGTAATATGATCCCATTTTAAAGATGGGGGAGGGACCTCCCTGGTGGTCCAGTGGCTAAGACTGCACTCCCAATGCAGGGGGCCCAGGTTGGATCCCTGGCCAGGGAACTAGATCCCACATGCATGCCACAACTAAGAGTTCGCATGCCACAACTAAGGAGCCCTCTTGCCGCAACTAAGACCCGGCACAACCAAATAAATAAATAAATAAAATATTTAACAAAAACAAACCAACGAAAGATAATGTCTTAGAGGCTGCTTATAGGGTGGGGAAGATAACTGTCCACTGGTTAAACAGGGTGCTAGGAACAGTCAGGTCTGTAACTCGGTAGTAAAAATGGATTAAAGGATAGGGCTAACACTGATGCAACAGTGTGGAATATTAAAAAAAAAAAAAAAAAAATATGGAGGACTTCCCTGGTGGTCCAGTGGTTAAGACTCTGTGCTCCCACTACAGGGGGCACGGGTTCGATCCCTGGTCAGGGAACTAAGATTCTGCAAGTCGCGTGGTGCAGCCAAAACAAACAAACAAACAAAAAGTGGAAAACAGAGGCCCAGAGAATTTAAGCAACTTGCCCAAAGCAACATTTGGACATGGCAGAGCTTGTTATTTTTACATTTGTTTTTAAACTTTGGGGCTACGTTGTGATTCAGCTGTGGCTGTCCTAAGGCACTTGGCTAAGAGCCTAGCTTTCTGCCACTATGATCTTCTGGAGGTGAAGGGTGGGTGGATGGGGGCTGCCCATGAAAGCTTCCCCCACCCAGGTTCGGGGAGAGGGGCCGCCCCTTCCGCTGAGATCAGAGTCCCCATGTTCCCAGGACTGTGGTGGAGGGTGAAGGAAGGTAGGGAGTACGAGGAGAGGGCAAGGGATCTCCTTTGTTAGGGACTCTGGCTAATGGGGCTCTGAATTGGGAAGGTGAGTGAGGCTTCAGGAAAAGGCCACGCTAATGTTGTTAAAATAAGAGAGAGGCAGATAGCAGTGGTTAAAGCATAGGCTCTGGGTTCAAATCCTGCCCCTACCGCTTGTTGGCTGGGACAGCTTGCCAAGTCTTCTAACCTTTCAAGGCCTCAGTTTCCTCATTTGTAAAATGGGTGTGATAATGATGTAGTGTTGCTCTGAAGATTAAATAAGGTAATACATGTAAAGCATTTAGAATAATACCTGGCACAGAGCAGATCCTCGATCACAGATGCCTGTTATTGCTATTATCATTATCAGTAGTTGCTGTAGTTGCAAGAGTCATTGCTTTAGCAATAGTCGCTGCTGTGGTGTACATAGGAGCCCCACCCCCTGCACAGAGTTCATTCGGTGTTTTACAAGCATCATTTCACAGATTCCTTACAATCCCAAGATGATACTATTATTATTCCCAATTTAGAAGAGGAGGGACTTCTCCAGTGGCACAGTGGTTAAGAAACCACCTGCCAATGCAGGGGACATCGGTTCGAGCCCTGGTCCGGGAAGATCCCACATGCCGCGGAGCAACTAAGCCCTTGAGCCACAACTACTGAGCCTGCGTGCCACAACTACTGAAGCCCGCGCGCCTAGAGCCCGGGCTCCGCAACAAGAGAAGCCACCACAATGAGAAGCCCGCGCACCGCAACAAAGAGTAGCCCCTGCTCGCTGCAACTAGAGAAAGCCTGCGCGCAACGGAGACCCAACGCGGCCAAAAATATATAAATTAATTAATTAATTTAAAAGGAAAAAAAAAAAAAAAGGAGTAGATGGAGGTTCACAGGGTGAAGTGATTTGCCCAAGGTCTCAGCTAGAAAACAGCAGGACTGGATTCCAACTTCTATGCACTGGATTCTACAATGAAGCTCAAGGAGGGAGCAGCTTGCCCGGAAGGCACCTTCGGTTTCCAGGGAGAGGTCGCCCCCTGGTGGTGCTGCTTCTGAGTTGCTCTGTAATGAAGGGGCAGGAACTGAGTGAGAGAGAGAGAGAGAGAGAGAGAGAGAGAGAGAGAGAGTGTGTGTGTGTGTGTGTGTGTGTGGGTGTGGGTGGAGGGTGAGGGCCTCCGTCGGCCCTCAGTTCTCAAATTGCCTGTCACGTTATCTGATTGTCCCCACCACGATTGGAAGGAGGTAGAATTAGGATCCATTGGACACACGGGGGAAACCAAGGCTCAGAGACAGAGTCAAAAGGCAAGAAAAATGTACACAGAAAGAAACAAAGAGAGATGCAGAGACAGGGACACAGAGAAAGAGAGGAAGATGTCAGCCAGAGAGGAGAGAGAAAGAGGAAGAAGATGCAGAGAGAGAGACAAACTAACCAAGATCCAGAAGAAGAGACAAAGATAGCAACGGACTCAGGCCCTCAGGCCCAGGACAGAGACAGCCGCTGGGCCTGGCTGACCCGCACACCCACCTGGGGCAGGGTGTACCCCCTGAAGCGGGTGGTCTTGACGAGGGCTCGGGGCAGTCCCATGGGTACCAGCGCCAGCAGCCGCTGCGCCTCATGCAGAACCGCGTCCGTGTAGGGGAGGCGGGCTCGGTCCCACAGGCTTGGCGCCTGGCCGGGCCCCAGCTCCCGCGTCAGCTCCTCCTGCACACGCTCTGCACCCAAGAAGAGGAGAGTTGGAGGTCAGAGGTGGGGCGGGGCCCTGCGATCCTCCCCTCGGACGCCCCATCTTCTTTATTTTTAAAGGTTTATTTATTTATTTATTTGGCCGTGCCACACGGATCTTAGTTCCCCAAGCAGGGATTGAACCCGGGCCCTCGGCAGTGAAAGTGCAGAGTCCCAGCCACTGGACCTCCAGGGAGTTCCCGGACACTCCATCTTCCTGAGCAGCTGTGGTTGGGGTGAGGCTGGCGGGCAGGGAGGAAGAGTCCTCCAGCCCTCTGCAGCCCGGGTCCCCCACACCCCATGTGGTGGGCATCACATCTCTCCTCTTTCAATTCCCACAGCAGTCCTGTGAGGTGGGGGACCATAATCTAGCCCCATTTCCCAGATAAGGACACTGAGGCCTAGTGAGCTGAAATCTCAGCTGACTCCTTGATTCCACCAAGGCACCCAGGTCCCATCTTCCAGGTCAGCCCATCCCACTGGCTCGACAGCACTGGATGCAGTTGCGTGACCCTGAAATGCTGGAGTTCCTTGGGGCACATTCCCAGCCCTGCCTCACCCACTTACCCTCCCTCACCAACACAGCTTCAGGTCTTGCCTGTGCCCTGATAACCCCAATTTGTTTCTTATCTCCAGTCCTGATCCAGGTGTCTTGTGGCCTTCTGGATGCCTCTCCCTGGTGGCTCCAGGTCCCTCACACTCAAATTGTCCCCAAATGGCTTCAGCATCTCCCCTGAAATAGCCCCTTATCCCTTCTGTCCCCATCTCAGGGTGGCCTCATGGTCCCCCGGTCCCCTGGCCAGAGCCCTGGGCCTGTCCCTGGATGCCTCCCTCCCTTGTCATTCCCCACCACCTGCCTACTTGGACCCCTCTCTCCTCCCCACAGCTTGGCCCAGCCCTGTTTGTTCTCTCCGGCCTAAGTCCCTACCTTGTCCTCTGCCTAGGGCTCCTGGCATCCTCTTTCAGACCCTACAACCTACCTCTTCATGACAGACCAAAGGATTTTTCTAAAATGCTCATTTGTCCCTGCCCTCCCCTGCTCAACGACCTTCCATGGCTCCCCATGGCTCAGGATTAGGTGCACAATGTAGCACCAAGGCAGCAAGGCCGGAGACGCCTCCTGCCTCATTTCTCATTTTGCTAGACCTCTCACTGCAGCCGGCAGTCGGCAGACTTCTTGCTCTTCAGACGCCCCAGATGCCAGCTCATTCTCGCCTCCAGGCTCTGGCTCAGGCTGTCCACTCCCCTAAACATTCTTCCTCTCGAGCCCTCCCTCCTGTTCCCAGGGCCTGGCTGGTGGAGAAGCTGCCTACCTTGGACCTGAGGATATTTCAGCAGAAGCAGGAGAGTGTAGCGAATCGTGGTGCTGACTGTCACCGTCCCGGCGAACAACAGATAAACGACCGTCATCAGCAAGTTCTTGTCAGTGAATTCTGTGTTTGGGTCTTGCTTCTCCTGGGGGAAACCAGGCAGAGGGGCTCAGAGAACACAGGCTGCGGGGAGTAGAGACCCAGCACAGCCAGGTTTGGGGTGCAGCACAGCAAGTTATAACTTTGTCAGGGAGTTTAAATAAATGTGTGGGAAAGTTGGGAAGTGGGCTCTTGATATTAGTTCTCTCGGGGTGAAACGTTTTAAAAATGAAAGAGAGTGGCCACTATAAAACAAACAAACAAACAGAAAATGACAAGTGTTGGTGGAGACGTGGAGAAACTGGAACCCCTGTCGCCAAGGGGGTATATAAAAGGGTGCAGCTGTTACGGCAAATGGTGCAGCGGTTCCTCAAAAAAGTAAAATAGATTTACCATGTGATCCAGCAGTTCCACTTCTGGGATTTATCCAAAAGAGTAGAAAGCAGGATCTTGAAGAACATTTGTATACCTACGTTCATAGCAGCATTATTCATAATAGCCAAAAGGTGAAAGCAACTCCAAGTGTCCACTGATAGATGAATGGATAAAGAAAATGTGCTATATCCACACAATGGAATATGATTCAGCCTTAAAAAGGAAGGAAATCTTGTCACACGCTACAATGTGAATGAAACTTGACGACATTATGCTAAGTGAGATAAGCCACAAAAGGACAAATACTGTGTGATCCCACTTATATGAGGTCCCTAGAGTAGGCAAGTAGGAGGGTGGGGGATGAGGGCTGGGGGAGGGAAGGATGGGGATCTGTTGTTTAATGGGCATAGAATTTCAGTTTTGCAAGTTGAAAGTGTTCTGGAGATGGATGGTGGTCGTGTGAATATCTAACACCACTGAACTGTACACTTGAAAATGGCTAAGTTGGTAAGTTTTATGTTATGTGTATTTTACTATAATTAAATTAAAAAAAAATTTTTTTTTGGCCATGCCACACGGCTTGTGGGATCCTAGTTTCCTGACCAGAGATCGAACCCGGGCCTCCTGCAGTGGAAGCACGGAGTCCTAACCACTGGACCGCCAGGGAATTCCCATTCCCTTTCATTTCTTAAATTAAAAAGATTTAATTATATTTGAGATTAACAGATACACACTACTATATATAAAATAGATAAACAACAAGGACCTACTGTACAGCACAGGGAACTATATTTAATGTCTTACAATAACCTATAATGGAAAAGAATCTGAAAAAGAATATATATATGATTCAGTTTCATATATATATATATATAAAACCGAATCACTCTGCGGTATACTTGAAACATTATAAATCAAGTATACTTCAGTAAAAAAAAATAAAAATTAAAAAAATTCGGGGGACTTCCCTGGTGGCACAGTGGTTAAGAATCCGCCTGCCAACGCAGGGGACACGGGTTCGAGCCCTGGTCCGGGAAGATCCCACGTGCCGCGGAGCAACTAAGCCCATGCGCCACAACTACTGAGCCTGCGCTCTAGAGCCCGCAAGCCACAACTACTGAGCCCGTGTGCCACAACTAATGAAGCCCATGCGCCTAGAGCCCGTGCTCCGCAACAAGAGAAGCCACCCCAATGAGAAGCCCAAGCACCGCAACGAAGAGTAGCCTCCACTTGCTGCAACTAGAGAAAGCCTGCTCACAGCAACGAAGACCCAACGCAGCCAAAAATAAATAAATAAAAATAAATAAATTTATAAAAAAAAAAAATTCAGGAATTCTCTGGCTGTCCAGTGGTAGGTCTCCGTGCTTTCACTGCCGAGGGCCCAGGTTCAATCTCTGGTGGGGAACTAAGATCCCACAAGCCACATGGTAGCCCCCCCCCCAAAAAAAGGACCACAGAGTTAAGAAAAAAATCTTTCTCTCCATGAACAGGGCGGCTGCATTTATTCAAAGGATGTAGCCCTGAATATCTCCCATAATTGCAAAGTATGTACAATTCAAAACTAGTTATTTCCACAGGGGTCATCTTAATTCTAATTTTATCATATGATAATTGTTCTCACATAATTAATAAAGAGGACTTTATTAGTCTAATTAGACATTGCAAGATTTCCTAAGTAAACGATTGTAATTCATAGGAACTTTCCTGTGTGGGTTGGGGGAAGTCATGGCGGGGATTGCCGGCGGCAGGTCACTGGGCATGAGGCCTGGGCAGGGGGCTGAGGTTGGAGGGAGGAGAAAGAGGAGAGATGCAAGTGACTCAGACACACATTCACAGAGCGACGTGCAGAGAGAAAAAAGGAGGGTGACAGAGTGTCCCAGCTATACCCGGGCGTAGGGGCTGGCCCGGAGGCCCCCCAACCCTAAGCTTCCCCCACCTTTGCCATCTTCAGCAAAAAGGCATCCACAAGGTCGCGTGCGGGGCCTGAGGTGTCCAGGCTCCTCTGGTGCCGTTGTATCTGCTGGACGGCGAAGGCAGCCACCGTGCGCACTTGGCCGAAGAGCTGCGTGTAGGGGCCCGGGAGGTGCTGCAGGAGCCGGGAGAACATCTGGTAGGTCTGCGGGGGGACGGGCAGCCGTTTTCACGGGGGCCTGGCCCTGCACCAGGGCGGAGGGGAGGGTGGGCAGGGCGCTCTGGGGTTACCTGAAAGAGGTGGGCAGGAGCCTTTGGGGAGAGAGGGGTCCCACCCCCTTACCTGGGCCCACGGGGAGCTGACCCCCACGACGATGCCACCAGCCGCCCGGACCATGGCCTTGAACTCCTCATTGTCATAGGGGAAGCGGAGGCGGAAGACGAGGGAGCAGATAATGTTGGAGGTGGCCTGGGCCAGCAGCAATGAGGGCTCAAAAGGCGATCCTGCGGAGGAGGGGACAGGGAGGGGGGTTGTGATGGAGATGGGCAGAGGGGCGCTGATGTAGGGCGGAGCCGGTCCACGAAGGTGGAGTGGGGGCCAGACCCAACCGGAAAGAGACAGGCACAGAGAGTGAGACAGAGACAGACAGACAGGGAAAGAGAGAGTTAGACACGGAGAGAGACAGAGAAAGACAGAGGCAGACCTACAGGAGAGAAAAACAGAAAAATAGGGACTTCCCTGGCGGTCCAGTGGTTAAGACTCCGCACTTCCAATGCAGGGGGCGCGGGTTTGATCCCTGGTGGGGGAACTAAGATCCCACATGCTGCACAGCGAATAAAAAAGAGAAGAGGCAGAGGAGTGACGTGACAGTACGAGGGACACAGAGACCCTCAGGGAGACAGCAGGACAGAGGCAGAGGTGGAGGAGGGGAGGGTTGAGTGACTAGAATCCCCAGCCCAGTCCACGAGGGAAGGCCCTACCACACTCAGGCGCCCTGCTGACCTCTGGTCCTCCGGAGCGCCTCCACCAGACACCGGGCCTCCGCCTGGATCAGCTCCTCTCCTTCTCGTTTCCCCATGCCCAAGTCCCGCAGGGCCAGCGTGGTGAACTTCCTCAGCTGCCTCCATCGCTCCCCGTTAGAGAATAAAACCCCTGCACAGAAGGCTAGACTCAAGGAGGGACCAGCCCTCCCCCCTTCCCCAGGATTCCTCCCTTCCTCCCAGTGAGGTGCCCTGTCCTGAGTCCATATGAGCCTAGCCCAAGGAGGAGAACTCACGAGGTGCTCAATAATTGCCTAACCTTGCATCTGAGGGTGACCGTCTCCTGAGGAGGTGGTAACTGGGATTATCCAGGCTCCTTGTGTTCTGTGATTCACCAGCGTGAGTGAAGATTTCTTCCTTCCTTCTGGCTATCCATCTTTTTATTCCTCTATTCACCCACCCATCCATTTATCATTCCTTCCTCTTTCCTCTTTCTCCCTCCCTCCCACCCTTCTATCCATCCAACCATCCATCCATACCAACATTTATGGAGTATTATTGGGTCCCATGCCCCATGCCACTTGGGAGGTTGAAAACGGAGGGAGGAGGATGGAATTGCACTGTTTTCCTCCTTATCCAAGAGGCCTGGACAGTCTCTTCCCTGGTCTGAGCTATTTCCACTTGTAGAATGCCAGTCTATAGCGGCCTTCTGGATGCCTCCTCCTGGATGTCCCGTGCCCACCCATCCCTCCACTGTGTCCCAAACTGGCCTCAGCATCTCTCTTCCTTGTCTCAGCCGCCGACCATCCCATCTCCTGGCTAGAGCCCTGCATTCCTCTCCCAACCACCTCCCCTCCCCACTCAACAGCCCCAGCCCTGGTCCAGCCCAGTCCCCTCGCTGGGCTCCCACATAGCAACCAGAGGATCTTTCTAACGCTGACTCTACCCTTTCCCAGAAACACCCAAAGTCCAGACTCTGGCTTGACTCGAGCCCTGCATGATCAGGCTCCGAAGACTTCTCCAGCTTTGCTACTAATTCAATTGCACTGGCCTTTTCTCACTTCCTCAAAGGTGCCAGGATGCCCCCTCTAGGCCTTTGCCCCGGCTGTTCCCTCTGCCTGGATCACTCACCTCTTCATCCTCACTGAACTAACTCCACTCAGCCTTCAGGTCTCGGTTCAAATGTCACCTCCGCTAGGAAGCCTTCTCTGATTCCTCCCATTCTCCCCTCCAAATCCCTCTGCTCCCCCGGCCAGTAAAGGCCCCCAGTGTCCTGCTCTTAAGGCTGTACCTCTCATTTTAGAAATCTAGTCTCTCCCTCCATTGTCTTATTGCAAAGCCCACATCTCCCACAGTAAGACATGTCACCACATCTGTCACCTCTGTGTCCCCAGTACCAAGCCAGGTGTAATGCAAATTTGTCAGTTGATGAGTGAATGCTTCTTCCCTCACCTCCCTGCTTTTGTACGTACTGATCTCTCTGCCTGGAACACCCTTCCCACTCATCCTATGAGTCTCAGCTCAGACATCCCGTCTTTTAGGAAGATGTCCTGGACAACCTCCACCCGACAGGCTGGGCCAGGCGCCTCCTCCAATTCCTCTCTGGACTGTCTGGTGACAGGTCTGTTTCTTCCTGGCCCATGCGCTCTGGGAGCAGGATTGAGGCTGTTTATTCAAGGCTGTGTTCCCTGGAGCGCCCAGCACCGGCCTCCAGCTTTCAGTCTTAACAGAGAATAGTTTGTACATTTTGAGTGTTTGCCCATTAATTCCCAGCGCCTCAAATGCTCTCCCTCTTCCTCCCAGCCCTGGGGCTTCGCCTGGAACATTAATAACACTACTACCACCAGGTAACTAATGAGTGCTTACTTCGTGCCATCCTCAGTACAATCCTGTGCAATAGGCACTGCTATCATCCCATTTTAGATGAGAAAACAGAGGCCCAGAGACACTGAACCGCATGGAAGGTCACATACCAGTAAGTGGTGGCAGGCTCTGAGTGAAGGACCCAGCAGCCTCCAGCTCCCCTTTTGACTCACCATGGCCATCAAAGGTTCCGTTCAGTGTTGCCACCAAACCCCGTCCGCTGAACGCCTCGGCCTGACTTCCCAGGGCCTCCTGCACAGCCTCGCGCCCAACCAGGACCACCACGCGCCGCCAGGGTCCCAGGTACACGGTGAACACTGGTCCGTACTTCTTACTCAGCTGGGAGCAGGGAGCGAGAAGGGGTGAGTGACGTGGGGAAGGCTGCTGCCTTTTAAAGTCTAGTGTCCATCGTGGCCCCTGTCGCTGGATGAGCCACCTAAGAGGACCCCCTCCTGCCTCACCCCAAACTGAAGCAGTCCCTTTGGAAGATTCAGTTCTTGTTTTGCACTAAGCTCCCAGCATTTCACCCCGCCCCCCCGCCCCAAGAGTCCTCCTTCCCCAAACTCCCTCACCCGGCACCCTCTCTGGTCCCCATTCCCTTACCCCCTGCAGAGCCCTAACTTCTGACACTGGGACAACCCAGAACTCACCCCTGCTCCCACAGCATAGACCTATAGCAGCAAAAATGGGCAGCTGCAGCTGTGGCCTCCCATAATCCCTCATCTCCCCACCCCCCCCAAAAAAAACCCCAAAAGACTAACTACCCCTTTCAATCACTGCTAAATCCTCAAATTCTGGGGCAGATACCACGGAGCACTGGTACCATCTCTCCCCAAGATCGCTACCCCCTCCTTGCCATGTCTGGAGGACACCGGAATGGGGAACCTCTGGCCTCTTTTCACTACCCACCCCCCGCCCCCAAGCCAAAAGTTTGGGGACTGCCTCAGCCTTCTTTCTCTCTCTCCTTCCTTTCTCTGTCCCAGGAACTTCCAGCTCCCTCCCTCCTAGCTGAGCTCCGCCTATCCCCCCCTCCCCCAGCCCCCCAGCCCCATCGGTCTCTGCAGACGGATTCCTGGAGTCCTACAGCCTCTGCCTCCAACTCCCCCGGGGACACCCTCTCTTCTTTATTCTCTGCCCCCTCCTCAGGATGCTCACGTGTATCTCCCCACTACCTCTCCCTCTGGGTCAAGCCACCACCATCACACCATCAGTTTCTCTTCTGCTTGAGGACTCGTCTCTCTCACCTTTGGTTCCCTGCCGCCCCCCCCCCCCCCCGCCCCCACCTTCCCAGGATTCTGCCAGTCTCTCTAACCCGGGATCACTGGCCCTCTGGATCCTGCTTTCCAGCTCTCACGCCCTCTCCAGGATTCAGGGGGCAGGATTCTTCTCCTCCTAGCCCGGGTGCCCCACCCCCTCTCCCCGCGACTCCCCCAACTCTCTCAGCTCTGCCCTGGGACCCTTCATCCGCATCCCCTAGGATACCTAAGGGCCTCTCTGCGTGCTGTGTCTTCCTGGGGTCCCCTCCCTCTCCCGGCCCTGGTACCCTCCCACCCCCTCCTAGCCAGGGCGTCGGCGCGGCCCCTCACCCGTAAGAGCCCCAGGTACAGCGCCCCAGGCCGGAGCTGCAGGAGGTTCCCCAGCAGCGGCAGCGGCGTGGGCCCGGGGGGCAGGTGGCCTCGCGTCCGGGTCCCAGGCAGCGCCAGCGTCAGCACCAGTAGCAGCAGCACCAGAAGCAGCGCCCAGGTGCCCGCCGCCTCCATCTCGGCAGGTTGGCTGCTTCTCGGGCTCCCAGACGCCCCACGCGGCTGGGCCAGTTGGGGGCGGGTGCCGGGCGGCTCCTTCCCCGAAGAAATCTGGCGGAGGGAGGCGGGGCAGCTAGCCTTTCCCCCTGCCTCCCGGCAGGATTCTCTCCCCGCCGCCGGATTTCTTTCTCCCAGACCACCGCCGCCGCCAGGCGTCCGGGACACACTCTCGAACGCTAGTCTCCCTCGTCACCCAGGTTCGAGGGGGCGGAGACAGCTCTTTGCGCCACAGGTAGGGCGTGGGCAGGCGGGAAGAGCCTGGAAACCAGAGACTTTGGCCGCCTCCAGGAGGCCACACCCCGTGCCTGGCGGTGACCCCGCACCGTCCTCCCCGACTCCTACCTCCCTCCTCACTGTTATCCGGGTGTGCATTCGCGTGTGCGTGCGTGTGTGGGGTCTTTAAGCCAATTTCCTCCAGCATCTTACATCTTCACCACGAACTAGGAGGAGGGACGTGACCTTGAACCATACATAAAGTAGCTAACCCACAAGGACTTACTGTACAGCCCAGGGAACTATACTCGATAGCTTGTAATAACCTGTAATGGAAAAGAATCTGAAAAGGAATATATATCTGGGACTTCCCTGCTGGTGCAGTGATTAAGAATCCGCCTGCCAGTGCAGGGGGCACGGTTGGAGCCCTGGTGTGGGAAGATCCCACATGCCACGGAGCAACAAAGCCCGCGGGCCAGCCTGCGCTCTGGGGCCCACGAGCCACAACTACTGAGCCCGTGTGCCACAACTGCTGAAGCCTGCGCGCCTAGAGCCCGTGCTCCGCAGCAAGAGAAGCCACCGCAATGAGAAGCCCACGCACCGCAACGAAGAGTAGCTCCCGCTCGCTGCAACTAAGGAAAGCCCCCGCACAGCAACGAAAACCCAACGCAGTCAAAAATAAATTAATTAATTTTAAAAAAGAATATATATATGTATGTATAGCTGACTCACTGTGCTGTACCTGAAACTAACACAACATTGTAAATCAACCATACTTCAATAACAATTAATTAATTAATTAACAAACAGAAAAACAATAAAGGATCTGAGGTTCAGAGAGTCTTAGGCCACACAGCTAACAAAGTGGCACAGTTGGGATTTGAATTCAGACCGGTCTGAATGATTGACTAAATCATTCATTCACTTAGCAGTATAGTATAGTGGTTAGAAACGTGATGTCTGAAGCCAGACCACTTGAGTTCACAGCCTAGCTTCTCTGTGACTCTGTTAATTCTTCTGTAAGAATGGGGATCTATTTCAGAATTAAATAGTTACGTGTGGGAATTCCTTGGCTGTCCAGTTGTTAGGACTCTGGGCTCTAACTGCCGAGGGCCCGGGTTCAATCCCTGATCCGGGAATTAAGATCCCACAAGTCGTGCAGCCAAAAAAAAAAAAAAAAAAAAAAAAGATAGGTACACGTGTACATAACTTAAAACAGGGCCAGGTGCATATATAACAAGCATTAAATAAATGCAAAGCTAATCTTCTTCCAATTAATTGTTATTGAGGTCTAGTTGTAATAGAGAGAAGGACCTTGCCCTCTCAGAGCACTTGTCCCCATGCAAATGAACTTGTAAATTAAGATAATTTCAGGAAGTGCAAAGGCCTGCCAGGGGAATGGGCTTGTTGAGGCAGAAGATGGTTACAATGTCAGATCCATGCTGCAGCCCCAGCATCTAGAGCAGTGCCTGACACACAGTAGATGCTCAATAAATATCTGTTGCATCAAAGATTGAATGTAGGCCGATGATGCTATCGAGGTCAGCAGGGACATTGTGGAAAAGATTTGGCATTTTATTTCTAGTGCAAGGGGAAGCAGTTGAAGGGTTTCTAGCAGGAAGTTACTTGGTTTGCTTTGCATTCTCATTTAACATTTTATTAGGAAAACTTTAAAACATACAAAAGACACCTATATATTCACCATCTAGCTTCCACCAATAACATTTTAACTATCCTTGCTTTGTTATGTATCTATTCATCTTGTCTCAATTCATCTTTTTTTTTTTTTTTTTTGATGCGTTTCAAAGACAGTTGCAGGGCTCTCCTGGTGGGGCAGTGGTTAAGAATCTGCCTGCCAATGCAGGGGACATGGGTTCGAGCCCTGATCCAGGAAGATCCCACATGCTGCGGAGTGGCTGGGCCCGCGCGCCACAACTACTGAGCCTGCCAGCATAGAGCCCATGCTTTGCAACAAGAGAAGCCACCGCAATGAGAAGCCCGTGCACTGCAACGAAGAGTAGCCGCTGCTCACCACAACTAGAGAGAGCCCGCGCGCAGCAACGAAGACCCAGCGCAGCCCAAAAAAACCTAAAAATAAACAAAGACAGTTGCAGACACCAGTACCCTTCACTCCTAAACACATCAGCATGCATATCATTTGCTAGAGTTAATATTGGTGTACAGGTCATTCCTTGCCACCTCCCAGGTAAATTTACACACGATGAAATGCACAAATTTCGACACATAGGTACATCCTCCGTGTGACCCAAACTCCTATAAAGATACAGAGAGTTACCATCATCCCAGACACCTCCCTCCTGACCTCTCCCGTCAATTCCCCCACTCCCACCACTGTACTGATCAATGCCGCCCCCGCCCCCCACCAAAGATTCGTTTTCTCTTTGCATTTTTTTTTTTTTTCAGCCGCGCGGCTTGTGGGATCTTCGTTCCCCTGAGCAGGCATCAAACCTGGGCCCTTGGCAGTGAAAAGCGCAGACTCATAACCACTAGACCTCCAGGGAACTCCCCTCTCTTTGCATTTAAAAAGATCCTTCTGGCTGCCTTCTGAAGAAGGAACTGTGGGGAATGGGGAGCAGGGGAAGAAAAAGCTGGGAACCTAGTGCAAGCAAGGTCAGGCAAGTGATGACAATGGCTAGGAGTAGAGTCGGTAGCAGTGGGGAGAGAAAGAAATGGATACATTTGGGATTTATTTGGAGGTAGAGCCAGTAGGATTTGCTGACAAATTGAGTTTGAAGGCAAAGGAAGGAACCCGGGTTTTTTTCTGTCGAATACAAGTAATTCTGGTATGAGGTAAGAAGAGACTGTATTACAAAAGACTATTTCAGGGGCTTCCCTGGTGGCGCAGTGGTTTAGAATCTGCCTGCCAGTGAAGGGGTCATGGTTCGATCCCTGGTCCGGGAAGATCCCACATGCCGCGGAGCAACTAAGCCCGTGGGCCACAACTACTAAGCCAGTGCTCTGCAACAAGAGAACCCACCGCAATGAGAAGCCTGCGCACCGCAAGGAAGAGTAACCCCCACTCACTCGCCACAACTAGAGAAAGCCTGTGCGCAGCAAAGAAGACCCAACACAGCCAAAAATAAAATAAATAAATAAATTTATGAAAAAAACAAAACAAGAGACTATTGCAGTAGAGGGACAGAGACCGTTGCAAAGACAATGAACAACACCAGAATGTGATAACCCAGAAGGATGTATTTTCTAGTGAAACAAATATTTTCCCTAATCCTAGATTGCTTTTGTCCTCAGCAAGTGGGAAGGAGCTGGGGACCAACAGAGATGAAAAACTGGTGAAGCAGGTTTTACAGGAGGGAGCGGAATCAGGAATTCTCTTTTGGCCCGAAGAAGTTGGAGACGCCTGTTAGCTATCCCAGGAGAAGAGCTGAGTGGACAGACACGTTAGAGGTTGGACTTGGGACCTCCCATGACCCTCCAGAAGGCAAAGGAGAAACTAAGAACTGGCACCCACTTCATGGCAACAAACTGTAGGCCAGCCTCCCCCCCATCTCTCTCCAGTTTCAGGAGACACCCCTGGGATGTCAGAGGCTAGAATCAAGGCCTGAGGAGACTGCAGAGAACATTCTGGCCATGTTTTGAGAGAAAGGGTTTTGGCCTAGAATAGAAATTTCAAGATTGCAAAGGTCTAAGTGTCTACTGTTTTAAGATGAACTTGATTGCAAAATCCTACAGATAAGAAAATGTAAAAGTTCCCAAGATTCTAAAGATTCCAAGGCAAGACTACCCACTACCGTGGTAATAAAATTCAAGTCCCTCATGGTGGCCTACAGGGCCCTTTTTGGGGATCTGTCCACTGGCTGCTGAGTTTGACATCATCTTGGCCCACTCTATTCTCTGCTCATGATAGTCCACTCGTGCTAGCCTTCCTTCAGTTTTTTGAACACCAAGGTGGCCTCAGGACCTTTGCACCAGCTCTCTGCCTGAAATGCTTGGCCTGGAGATTGAGATTGGCTCATTTTCTGTTCTCAGCTTAAAGGCCGGTCCCCTCCAGAAGAGACTTTTCCAGATGAAACAAGCTGAATTAACTCCCTCCCCAATCCCAGACCCTGCTTTAATTTATTAAATAAGGTATTTAATAAATATTAAATGAATTAATATTTTCTAAGAACTTACAATAATAGTGCTTGGCATATAGTCAGCTTTGAATGTGTTTGTTAAATACATACAGAATTTTCTTCATAACCTCTTATCACTACCTTGAACGCATCTTATATATTGATTTACATTTTCATTCTGCCTTCCCCCACCAAAATATTCTCTCCATGATGGCAGGGACTTCTGTCTGGTTTACTGTTGTGTCCCCAGTGCCTGGCATACAGTAGGTACTCAATAAATATTTTGTTGAATGAGTGATTTGAATACAGTTTGCTAGTCTCTCAAATTCATCTAAAGAGCAATCAAGGTTCCCAAATTCTCAGTCTAAAGAGCAAAGATTCAGAGATTTCTACCATAGATTTTGCAGTAACTGAGTTATCTGTGGTGGATCCTGGCCTCTCCTCCCCTGGACTGGGAGATGCCCATACATCTTGTTCTGTGGCTGACAGCTGACCCCTCACCAGCTACTTCCCATCAGACCTCCTCTGATCTGGACTGGGTGAGAACCTGGGTGACTTTTAATTTATTTATTTTATTAATATTTTGGCCATGCTGTGTGACTTGCGGGATCTTAGTTCCTAGATCAGGGATCAAACCTGGGCCCTGGCAGTGAAAATGCGGAGTCCTAACCACTGGACTGCGAGGGAATTCTCCCCTGGGTGACTTTAAATTTAGCCTCCTATGATGGATTTTTTTTTATTTTTTAAGATTTAATATTGTATTTATTTATTTATTTATTTGGCTGCATTGGGTCTTCGTTGCTGCGTGCGGGCTTTCTCTAGTTGCAGCGAGTGGGGGCTACTCTTCGTTGCGGTGCATGGGTTTCTCCTTGCGGTGGCTTCTCTTGTTGCGGGGCACGGGCTCTAGGCACGTGGGCTTCAGTAGTCGCAGCATGCAGGCTCAGTAGTTGTGGCACATGGGCTTTGGAGTGCAGGCTCAATGGTTGTGGCCTACAGGCTTAGTTGCTCTGCAGCATGTGGGATCTTCCCGGACCAGGGCTCAAACCAGTGTGCCCTGCATTGGCAGGCGGATTCTTATCCACTGCGCCACCAGGGAAGTCCTATGATGGATTTTTTAAGACCACTCTGGGGTCTGCCAACCCCAGGGTTCCAGCAGGCTGAGTGGTGGGTGGGTTCTGGAAATTGCTGGGGGTTTATTTTGCTTGAGCTCCTCCAAGCCTTACAGTTCTAGAACCTGACTTGCTATGTGTTGATGAGCCATGGCCAGCTACTCTCTGGCCTATGCCTTCCCAGTAATGTTCTTTTCCCAGCTCTGCTTATCTTAGTTTCTTTGCCTTCCCTCCTGCAAAGCTACCCGACCCAGCACCCAGAACTGGGCAAAGGGGAAGTTTAAGATGAGTCTTGGGGCTTCCCTGGTGGCGCAGTGGTTGAGAATCTGCCTGCTAATGCAGGGGACACGGGTTCGAGCCCTGGTCTGGGAAGATCCCACATGCCGCGGAGCAACTAGGCCCGTGAGCCACAACTGCTGAGTCTGCGCGTCTGGAGCCTGTGCTCCGCAACAAGAGAGGCCGCGATAGTGAAGAGGCCCGCGCACCGCGATGAAGAGTGGCCCCCGCTTGCCGCAACTGGAGAAAGCCCTCGCACAGAAACGAAGACCCAACACAGCCAAAAATAAAAATATAAAAATAAATAAATAAATAAGACCCGGCGCAACCAAATAAATAAATAAATATTAAAAAAAAAAAAAAAAAAGATGAGTCTTGCTTCCTTCCTGCTACCCTGGGCTTAGGGCTTCCCCAGATTCCAAGAGCATCCTTGGCTGTGAGTAACATGAGGGACTTGACTATGTCACAGACCACAGGCAGCAATGTTGTTTGGTCTTCTGCTGCTGTCCCCCATCCCATCCCTTATCCCATCTCTCATCCATCCCCTCATCCACCCCCTCATATAACCTCTCACTCACCACTTCATCCCATGCTCTTGAAACCAAATCCCCCTAAAACCACATTCCTCTGCTGAGTTTATGATTAACCTCTCTATCCAAAACTGTATTCCCTTTCTTGTCCCAGCCCTGTTCCCCTCAGCAGGAGGGAGCAGGATCCTGTGGGGCCTTCCTGGGTACAAAAACCCTTTTGTGTCCCCGTTTTCTTGTTTGTAGAAAAAGGCTTTTGTCTCCTAGGCCTTCTCTGAGTTCCAAAGAACAGACTTAAGCAGTTACTAATTAGGGAAGTGAGGGAATGCAGAAGCAAAGGAGGAGCAGTTGAATAAGAAAAGTAATGATAGCTTAAACAATGTTTCATTGGTTCCATTGATAAAACAGGTTCCTAGTTCCTCCTCAACTGATATACACAGCAATCTGATACATATCTTTGAGCTGTTCTGCAGAAACTAAGACCCTCCACCCCACCCAGGTGGAGGATGGTGACTACATGGACCACAAGCAAGTAGACCCCAGACTGGTTGGAACCACAAGGTTGATGATTAAGTTTCCTGAAACATCATCCTGTTACCTCCCCATCAACCAATCAGAAGAAAGTCCACAAACTGCAACCTCACCCCAAATGTTACCTTTAAAAAACCTTCCCTGAAAGTCATTGGGGAGTTTGGGTCTTTTGAGCATGAGCTGCCCATTCTCCCTGCTTGGCACCCTGCAATAAATGCTGTACTTTCCTTCACTACAACCTGGTATCAGTAGATTGGTTTTGCTACATGGTGGGCGAGTGAACCCAAGTTGGGTTCAGTAACACTCTCACCCCATCCTCTCTTTTCCTGATACCTTCTATGTATCATACTGTAGTGGGGGAGGGGAGTTAAAAAAAAGTAAGGCACTGCCCCCATAAATTCATATCAGGAAGGCAGCCATAGGCTGAGAAAAATAAAATTGCAGGTCTTTCCTGTGAAGATTCTTGCTCCCTCCCCTCCATCTACAACTGTATCTGATTATGATCTGGTTCCACCTACCTTCCCTTTCTGTTTTAGAAATAATTATTTCAAATACAGAGACAGGACAGGTTTTGAGGAATTGTCATGATTAGTTGTGTCTGCACACTTATCTTTATTATATCTTAGCATTTTTACCATTTATTTATTTAGAGAAAGAAAATATTCCGGACTGAGTTGGGGTCTCCTGTGTCCCCTCTCAGATGTCATATTCCTTCCCCCCCTCCCCGCCCTGCTCCCTCCCTTCCCCAGGGAAGCCACTCTCTTACTGTTAATATTCTGACATATCTTTTTATTCTTTTACTACATATGTGTGCATCCAACACAATATTTGGGAAAGTATTCTTTTGCAGGTTTAAGAACTTGATATACAGGGCAGCACATAGCATACACATATCTTTTTGCAACTGGCCTTTTTTCTTGGTTTTCGGGATCATTCATATCCAGTACATGCAGCTCTGGTTCATTTGTTTCAACTTCTGGGAGGTATTTCATGGAATGGCTCTGACACAATGTCTCCATTTCTCTTACAGAAAGCAGTGTATCTTTCTCTTGGTTAAGAATTTCCTCATTTCAAATGCCTGAGTCATGGGGGTCTGGTTCCTTCTGCCTGCAACATTTGGTTTCAATCTGCCCCCTCCTATCTTCCCTTTGGGTCCAACCTGGTCTCCTCCTAGAGCTCCTGGCATCCAGGCCTGCAGACTCCCATCCACCTTCCACTTGAAGCCAGAGGGTCTTTAAATTGCACATCTTTGATAATTTCTGATGCTGGTTGTGCCCCAAGCCCAGAGCTGTACGGCATCCAGGGCAGGGACAGGGTCCATCTTCCTCACCCTGCAACACCTGGCCAGGAAGACACAGATGTTGAGTGGGATGGAAGTGTACAGTCTCAGCAGCTGACTTTGGAATTCTCTTAGGGGAAGAACTGCCTTCGTTGATGAAAGTATGTGGTTTAGCCAGTTGGTGGAAGTGAGGTGGGGATGGGGGTGGTGGGGTTGGGTGGGGGGTTGGCGGGTGGGAGATTGTAGGGTAGGAGGGTGTAGAGTGGAATGCTGAATGGTTTAGCATTCTAAAGGAACAGGAAAAGTTTGGGGAGATGGGCTGGAGGCCCAAGTGTGAGCTTTGAAGGGCTGGAGCCTCCAGTTTGGAAACTTTTGAGAACAGGAATTATCTGAATTCAAGTCTCTGCCTTGCCACTGCCGCAGCTCTCTGTGTAACTCTAGCAAGTTATTTCAACCTCTCAGTTTTCCCTATCTGTAAATCGGGCTCATAATTGTACCTACCTCCCAGGGATATAGTCACCATCAAATGTGATAATGGGGCTACTCTGCTCCTTGGCCTGCACAGAACATTTTGGTGAGCCCTAAGAGCAGGGGCTGGGTTTTTGGTTCACCTCTGAATCCTTGGGCTTTAAAGCCTCAGTAAATAGTTAGCCCAGATCCCTCACCTCCCACCCCAGGCTGGGTTAAAGAATCTCCTTGGGGTCCTCCTAGAAAAGGCTTGAATCCTATTATCCCCTATTAATGCTTTGCGGGAAGAGCTGGTATACCATCTACATCAGATGAAGAAATTGGGGCAGAAGAAAGTCAAGGTTACATGCTCAGGGTCACATAAGTATCTGTTGCTTTGGGTTGTTTCTTCCCTCTCCTATCTCAGTTCGGGAGGACTGTTTTGCTCCAACCCTACCCGGCAACTTGCCTGTTACAGAGTGGTTGCTCTGGGCTGTGATGAAGAAATGAAGGAGTGGGACTTCCCTGTCAATCCAGTGGTTAAGACTCCACACTTCCATTGAAGGGAGCAAGGGTTCCATCCCTGGCTGGGGAACTAAGATCCCGCATGCTGCTCAGTGCGGCCAAAAAAAAAAGAAAAAGTGTTTAAGAAATGAAGGAGTGAGCCCCACTCTGATGCCCGCCCTTCCATATCCTGGTAGGACCCCGGAAGGGCCTCACCCCCATTCGCTCCCACGCTCCAACCCTCCGGCTCCCTCCGTGGCTCACACACAACTTCCACCTGGGGGCGCCCTCCGCCCCACAGGTCACTGGACTTCAGCCTTGAGGGGTAGAGAAGGGAGATGACCAGAGAGGGGGAGAAAACCTTAGACTGGAGGGAGCGAGAACCTGAGAGGGACGGAGGATAAACTTCCCCCTCCCTTCCCTCCTCCTCCTCTTCCACCTGCCAAGTGTGGCCACCTGGGTTCGAATCCTGCGCTGACCTCGAGAAGCTGTGTGACCTTGGTCAGGCGAGCTAATAACCTCCTTCTATTACAGTTTCTCATCCGTAAAATGGGGACGTTATATTAGTATACCTTCCCGGGAGGATTAAAGACATCGCATGACTAATGGCAAATCCTGGCAGGCAGTGTGAGTGCTACAGCTCACTGCTGTGTCTTTCTGGATGTGCGTAATGTGTCAGACGTGGCGCTCTGATCTCACAGCAGCCCAGAGTCAGTGCCATTGTCTCCATTATCGTTTTCCATAGAAATTCAGTTATACAAGTAGTAGATGATTATGAGCTCATTAAAAATCTCAAAAACTAGGGGTTCCCTGGCGGTCCAGTGGTTAGGATTCCGTGCTTTCACTGCGGAGGGCGCGGGTTTGATCCCTGGTTGGGGAAATAGGATCCCGCAAGTGGCGTGGCCAAAAACGAAAAAAAGAAAAATCTCAAAGACTGCACGGAAAGAATCCCTTCAACTCCTCACTCCCTGGACCTGCCCATTTCAGCCCCCAGGCCTAGCCCTCAATGTGGGGGAACACCTAAGGTTTCTCATGTTCTCAGTTCTGCTGCCCAAACAGGTCTGGACTGGTTCCATTATTTTCTATCTTTTTACCAAAGGAGACCCACCCTTGGACAGCTGACGGAAGGCCCTGCCCAGGGTCAGGAGGTCACTGGCTCCTGGTGTCACTTTGGGAATGTCACATTCCCCCTTTGTCTCCAAATCTAAAGTAAATTCCACCTGCATTTAATTCTGTGTTATTTCAACGTACCCCAGCTTCCCGAATAAGAAGTGGCTGGAGGAGATCCAGAGGGCAAGGATGCAGAAGGTCCCTCTGTCTGTTCTTAGTGCTGGAGGCCCCAGGAAACCCTGGCCTCAGCTCCTTACATCCAGAGTTGATGCCAGCTAGCTCCATGGCCAAGCTCAGCTGGGCGATGCTGGGGTCACAGTGGTGACAGAGACAGCTTTGCCTCTAGTGGGGTAGTCAGATCAGTCACATTGACTGCCCAGTGTGGTCTGGGCTGGGATGGGGGAAGCACAGGCAGAGGGGTCAGGTCCTGGAAAGGGGAGGCACAGGGGACTGTGGGAACCCAGAGTACGTGCCTGCCCCAGCCTGGGAGTAGTGGGTATCAGGGAGGTCTTCCTGGAGGAGAGCATATGTGCTTCTGAAGAATGAGTAGAGGAAGGTCATGGGGAAGAGTGTTCCCTGCAGTGGGAACAGCATGTTGGGAAGTTCAGAGTAGAGGAACTCAGGGTTGTGGATGATGATTCCAGCGCAGAGTGCTGGGGGCAAGTGTGGGAGGTGGTGTCTCCCCTCAAGGAGGGGCAGGACTTGGAAGGAAAGAGGGGAGCAAACATTCCAGGTGGGGAATCAGCCTGTCCTGAGACCTGAGAGGTAGCATGGACACCCAGCAAGGCCCTTGTGGCTGGATGGGAAGGGGGCAGGCAGGGGCCAGAAGATGCCAGATCTGCGCAGCGGGCATAGGTGTGGGGTCCTTAGCAGACAGAAGCCCTGTGCATTTGAAGCCCTGGGAACGGCTGGGTTCACCCAGGAGAGAGAGCAAGGAGAAGACCTGGGTCCTAGCCCCTGGAATCCTTACTTTTGGAGGTGAGTAGAGGGGGAATCAAGAAGATTGAGGGTGAAGGGCTCCAGAGAGAGGAAGATGGCACCACTGGGTAGGTGGAGGAGAGGTACTCAGCCAACTCCCTGCCGGAGTTTGTATAATACTTTTCAAAAATGATGTGTAGCCAATATTTATTTTGCATTAAAATTTATCTTTTTGGAATTCTGTGTCAGTCTTGGAGATCACTGGAGATACTTCTACTCTCACTATTTTCTTTTTTAAAAATTTTTATTAAAACAATTATTTAACTTCTATTTTGGCTGCACTGTGTGGGCCACAGCAGTGAAAGCGCAGAGTCCTAACCACTGGAGCACAGGGGAACTCTCCCTAGCTTACTATTTTCTAGGAAGTTTTCACCAATATTGTAAAATTTATGACCAGAGTTGAGTGTTTTTAAAAATCATAACTTTGGGGATCCTCCTCTGTGAACCCTTGAATTTGGTACCACAATTTTTTTTTAAAGTATTTGTTTTATTTATTTATTTATTTATGGCTGTGTTGGGTCTTCGTTTCTGTGCGAGGGCTTTCTCTAGTTGTGGCAAGCGGGGGCCACTCTTCATCGCGGTGCGCGGGCCTCTCACTATCGCGGCCTCTCTTGTTGCGGAGCACAGGCTCCAGACGCGCAGGCTCAGTAATTGTGGCTCATGGGCCCAGCTGCTCCTTGGCACGTGGGATCTTCCCAGACCAGGGCTCGAACCCGTGTCCTCCGCATTGGTAGGCAGATTCTCAACCACTGCGCCACCAGGGAAGCCCGGTACCACAATTTGACTGAGTTCCTTCTCAGTTACCTGAAGAGCAGTAGTCTTCTTTTTTTGTTTGTTTTAATTTTTAAAATTTATTTTATTTTATTTATTTATTTTTCGCTGCATTGGGTCTTCTCTAGTTGCGGCGAGCGGGGGCTACTCTTCATTGCGGTGCCCAGGCTTCTCACTGCGGTGGCTTCTCTTGTTGTGGAGCACGGGCTCTAGCCGCACGGGCTTCAGTCGTTGTGGCTCGCGGGCTCTAGACCGCAGGCTCAGTAGTTGTGGCGCACGGGCTCAGTTGCTCCACAGCGTGTGGGATCCTCCCCGACCAGGGATCGAACCCGTGGCCCTGCATTGGCAGGCGGATTCTTAACCACTGTGCCACCAGGGAAGTCCCAGCACCACCAGGGAAGTCCCAGTAGTCTTCTAACTACTTTGCTTATGTAGCACATAAAACGTTTTGAAAAAGCTTATATCTGAACATTTTTAAGTTGATGGCAAACTTTTTTTCATAAGTTTAAATTGTTGCAATTTCTGATGTACTGTAAATATTGGCATTTAAAATAAAAGGTATGCCACTCTTTTTAAAAAAATATATTTATTTATTATTTTATTTTTCACTTATTTGGCTGGGCCGGGTCTCAGTTGCCGCACTCAGGATCTTCCTTGCCGCATGCGGGATCTTTACCGGATTAACCTTAGCCCCCTGCATTGGGAGTGAGGAGTCTTAACCACTGGACCACCAGGGAAGTCCCTGCCACTCTTCTAAATATGTGCAGTGGAATCTTTGAGACCTGTGATCCACTATTAATCATTTAAAGAAAAGACATAAGAAAAAAAAAAGACATAAGCATCTTTTTCTTTAATTTAACATTTCCTTTTTTATCTTTGAAGTTCTATTTCATTCCACTGCCACCACACAATTTTATCCTAATATATTTTTGTGCTTAAATGACTTTTAGTGGCATATTATCATATTTATGCCCCAAAAATATATGTAAATAAATAGAAATTAAATAATTTTTTTCTCGTGACCATTAGGCTCTAAGCAATTAACATTTTCCCTCCTGAATTGGGTTTTTAATACAACTCATTTGTACACAAGTGATCAAAACAGAAATCTTTTCATAAGTTGATATGTAATTGTTCAATATAAAAAGCAAAATTATATTTCTTAAGATGAATGAGCTTTTTTCCTAATTAGTTCTTGTATCTGTGAATAAATAGGACTCATTTTACTAACAGAATTCTGCTCAGTATGTATGATGCCAGAGTCAGGGAGTGCCAGGTGCACAAAGCATCCAGGCTTAACAGGTGCAGGGTGTGATGGGGGAAGCCAGAGGCATTGGTGGGAACCTCTCCCTGTTGACATTCTGATATCTAAAATTCTTGGCACAATTTCTTTCTTCTTCTTTTTTTTTTTTGAAAACAAATGAGTTTATTGTAAAACAAATCTAGCAGTAGAGGAGACTTGATACCAACCTTAATTCAGTAGGTAACTAGTTGTACATAAGAAGCATTCCTATGGAGAACTCCGTCCCAAGGAACTTTGTCTGCTAACTCATCTGGGATAACCATAAATGGGCTGTTTGAAAATAATGCCCAAAGATCTCAGGAACATAATAAAATTGCACACCCACAAAGCACTCTTGATATTATCTACTAAGGTTTTCCTAATCTGGGCTTTTTTCTTTTTGGCAGCATTGTATCAAACGGAAAACTCACACTTCTGAAGATATTTCTTAAGTACTCACCTGCATACTACGGTTTCTCTGTCCTTCTCTGAAATTGTGAAAAATTCAAGTGTGTTCCTTCACACTTCCTTTTTCTTAAATGACACTTATCAAAATAAGGGTAAGTAAAAAGACACTTGTTTTAAAAGCTATCCATTCTTAGGGAAGGTTGGAATGCGTGTACATCATAGTACCGAATATACATAGGAAAATCGGAAAGCATTTCATTTCTGGGAGCCTTCTTTAAACATTGGAAATAACTGGTTTGGTACCTATAGAAAGCAACTAGATTTTTCTTTGTAATCAAACTCAGTCTCTCACTTGAACCTACCTTAAAAGCATGTAAATTTTAATAAACACTATATCTGACAGATATTAAATACCTGAATGAAATGTGTAGCCTTCATTCAATCATACATTTTTTTTTTGAAATTTATTTATTTATTTATTTACTTATTGGCTTCATTGGGTCTTCATTGCTGCGTGTGGGCTTTCTCTAGTTGTGGCGAGCGGGGGCTACTCTTCGCTGTGGTGCACGGGCTTCTCATTGCAGTGGCTTCTCTTGTTGCGGAGTGCGGGCTCTAGGTGCGCAGGCTTCGGTAGTTGTGGCGCATGGGCTTAGTTGCCCTGTGGCACGTGGGATCTTCCCAGACCAGGGATCGAACCCGTGTCCCCTGCATTGGCAGGCGGATTCTTAACCACTGTGCCACCGGGAAGTCCTCAATCAGACTTGACTTTTTTTTTTTTTTTAATTTTGTCCTGTAAGTGACTATTTACTTTTTTTTTTTAAATTTATTTATTTATTTATGGCTGTGTTGGGTCTTCGTTTCTGTGCGAGGGCTTTCTCTAGTTGCGGCAAGCGGGGACCACTCTTCATCGTGGTGCGCGGGCCTCTCACTATCGCGGCCTCTCTTGTTGCGGAGCACAGGCTCTAGAGCGCAGACTCAGTAGTTGTGGCGCACGGGCCCAGTTGCTCCGTGGCATGTGGGATCTTCCCAGACCAGGGCTCGAACCCATGTCCCCTGCATTGGCAGGCAGATTCTCAACCACTGCACCACCAGGGAAGCCCCATACATTTTTAATATGTAGTAAAAATTTGATGGATTGACTTGTCCACATGTTTCATCTGGATGTTTTGAAGTCAGATAAAAAAGGTTCTTCTATAATCTTTTCCCACACTTAACTTTAAAATCACTGTAAATATAAGTAAAATACTGTGTAATGAAAATTATATATAAAGTGATACACTGGAATGAAAAATGTTAGTGGAGAGACAAAGGGCTTTAAACCTTCACAGATAAATAGATCCCCATATGGTTAAACAGTGATGGAAAATCACTAGACATAGATAAAAAATTGGATAAAAAAGTCATGGTATCCGAGAGTTAAAAGTAATGAAATATCATGAGAGTCATATGGAAAAGATTAGAGATCTAGGATAGAATTATAGCGCTTAAATATACATCTTTGGAATCTTGAAATCTGGATTTATACTCTCACTCTCTCTCTACCTCATTGAAGGAATTGATTGCCTTTTGATCTTAGAACCTCCCTAGTTATTAGCATACAATAGGGATGAATAACTAACAATATCTTAAAATATGTATACTAAAATTTCCTTTGTTATAGGGTTTGGGGATAGGTACTAAATGATGTCATTGGTGTAAAATGCTTCCTGTAGTGTTTGGCACACAGGGCTCATTAAGGTGGCACAATTTCTTTTGAAGATAAACACCTAAGGCAATAGCTGTGTTCCTTAATCTTTTGAGAAATTTCTCCCTGAGGCAGGGGCAGGGCTGAGATGACTTCAGGGAAGCCCAAAAGAGGTGCTATAAGAGCCTGGATTCTCTTCCAGGACCTCAATGAACAGGGGCTGGCCAATCTTAACCACTGTGCCACCGGGCACAGAAAGCCTGCCACAGAATGTCCACTATCAGGGGACGTTCCAGGAGAGTCCACATCAGCAGAGCCCTGACCCCAGGTAAAAACTGACTGCTGATCCAGACCCCAGAATGAATCTTAACCCTGGATCTACACTGAACCCTAAATCCAGCCATGGAGGGAAATCCAGGGAGAGGGGAGAGCCTGGGCAAAGCGCAGGAGGTGAGACATAGGTGGTCTGATTGGGGGGACCAGGCTGTTTAAGCCAGAGGGACTCCCCAATCCTTTGTTGCCACAAAAGCCACTGCAGGGATATGGAAAGGAGGAGGTTGAGGCCGGGGATCATTCAGGTACGGGGCCCCCTTTTTGTCCCATTTCAGAGGGACTTGATACTTGGGTGTATTAATTTCCTATTGGTGCAAATTATAACAAATTTAGCAGCTTAAACCAACACAATTTTGTTCTCTTAGAGTTCTGAAAGTCAGACATCTGAAATGAGTCTTAGGGAATTCCCTGACGGTCCAGTGGTTAGGACTCTGTTCTTCCTCTGCAGGGGGCACAGGTTCAATCCCTGGTCGGGGAACTAGGATCCCACAAGCCACGCGGTGTGCTCCGCGCCCCCCCCCCGGAAAAAATGATAACTATAAAAGAATAAAAAAGAAAAAGATTGATAGATTAAAAAAAATAAAATGGGGATAATGATAGTGCTTTAAAAAAAAAATGCAGTGAGGGACTTCCCTGGTGGCGCAGTGGTTAAGAATCTGTCTGCCAATTCAGGGGACATCGGTTCGAGCGCTGGTCCGGAAAGATCCCACATGCCGCGGAGCAACTAAGCCCGTGCGCCACAACTACTGAACCTGCGCTCTACAGCCAGTGAGCCACAACTACTGAAGCCCGCGCGCCTAGAGCCTGTGCTCTGCAACAAGAGAAGCCATCGCAATGAGAAGCCCGTGCACCGCAACGAAGAGTAGCCCCGCTCACCACAACTAGAGAAAGCCCACGCGCAGCAACGAAGACCCAACGTGGCCAAAAATAAATAAATAAACAAATTTATATTAAAAAAATACAATGAGTCTTAGGGGGTTAAAATCAAGGTGTCTTGATTTTAACCAACAAAGCTGGCTCTTTCTGGAAACTCTAGGGGAGGCTCTAGGGGAGAATCTGTTCCCTGCCTCTTCCAGAATCTAGAGGCTGCCCACATTCCTTGGCTCATGGCTGCATCGTGCAATCCATTGTCTCAGTTTCCTTCTCTGACTCTGACCCTTCTGTCTCCTAGGGACCCGTGTGATTACAATGGGCCACCAGGATAATCCAGAATAATCTACCCATCTCAAGATCCTTAATTTAATCACACCTGCAAGGTCTTTTTCACCAGGTAAGGGAGCATGTTCTGAGTATGAGGGCCTAGGCAGCTTTTGGGAAGGGAGCCATTATTCAGTCTCCCATTCTGGAACACAGCTGATCCAGGGACCTCAGTCTCTTACAGAATTCCTTCAGGAACCAAATCCTGGGATGCCTTTGGTGAGAACTCCCCTCTGCACTCACCCTCTTCCCCTCTCCTCAGTTCCTGAATTGAATTTATCGCCATTTCTACTTAAATCAACATTGAGTGTTTACATTATTATGACTGTGTAATAGAGTTTCTAGCTGGGCCATGTAGTGACCTATAGCTACTTGTTCTTTCTCCCACAGGCATGTTTTTCCTACAGATGATAACTGCTTTGTCTTTCATTTGCTTACTTTTCTGGGCGCTTGTCAGTATTTCATCCCTAGATTCTGACATAACCAGGAAACTCTCACTGTGATCAAGCATATCAGGGAATCATCATGAGACTAAAAAGAACCTCATGGGTCACTTTTGAAGGATGCTGAGGAACAAATTCATTTTTTGGAAAACTGATAAAAATAAAAGAAAGAATCAAGCATTTCTTTTGCTTTTTTTTTTTTTTTTAATAAAACTGTACTTTGGGAACTCCCCACCCCACTTTCTCTTAAGCTGAAGATCTTGATTCTTAACACTTTATTTTTTTTTTCTTTCCTTTTTTTAAAAAATTTGTCCAAGGCAGACATGATGTAAGGGATACGCACCGCCAGAATAACTGTCTGGGCCACAGAAGCCATGCTGCAAGCCCACCTGGGTGCTGACTGCCTCTTGACACTTTTAAAAATTGTCATTGCAGCGGTGGTATGGATCCTGTCAATTAAGCGGAGAACAGGGAAGCAAAGGTTTTCCCCCAAACCTCTAAGGTGGGTTTTTGTTTGGGGTGGTTTTTTTTCCCCCCTCTGGATTTTTACTTTTAAATCTTAAAAGGATATACAGCAGGCCTCAGGCATGACAGGCAATAAGCAGGTGAACAAACAATGGAAAAGTGTTCCAAAACTCCAGTGTTAGCTAACAGGCTTCTGAATGTATTGCTGTGATCCACAGAGAAGGCTGGAGAAGGTAGCAAGGAGATGCTGTATCAGCTACTGCAGCCTTAAAACAAAGTTGGTGTCTCTTTGGGCTTTAAAGTTGTTCTTATGCAGCTTATTTTTTGTTTAATCAAATAAAAAAGAGGGTTTTTCCATGGGAAAAAATATGTATTTATTTGCTTTATCTTTGCTATGTCAACTGTTATCTATTTATGCATCAAAATCATATGGCTATATTGTATTTCATATTTGCTTGCACTTTCAGGTCTTTGATCCATTTCAAGTTAATTTTGGGTATCACGTGAAGTAAAAGGCAGGGTTCATTTTCTAAAAAAAATTTATTTATTTTTTACTGAAGTATAGTTGATTTACAATGTTGTGTTAATTTCTGCTATACAGCAAAGTAATTCAGTTATATATATATACATTGTTTTTCATATTCTTTTCCATTATGGTTTATCACAGGATAGTGAATATAGTTCCCTGTGCTATACAGTAAGACTTTGTTGTTTATCCATTCTATATATAATAGTTTGCATCTGCTAACCCCAAGCTCCCAGTCCTCCCTTCTCCCACCCCCTTCACCCTTGACAACCACAAATCTGTTCTTGAAGTCTGTGAGTCTGTTTCTGTTTCATAGATAGGTTCATTTGTGTCATATTTTAGATTCCACATGTAAGTGATATCATATGGTATTTGTCTTTCTGTTTCTGACTTATTTCACGTAGTATGTTAATCTCTAGGTCCATCCATGTTGCTGTGAATGGCATTATTTAACATTTTATTTTTTTAAAGCTTTTTTATTTTTTGGCCGCATGGCATGTGAGGTCTTAGTTTTCTGATCAGGGATTGAACCCATGCCCCCTGCATTGGAAGTGCAGAGTCTTAACCCTTGGACTGCCAGGGAAGTCCCCAAATGGCATTATTTCATTCTTTTTCATGGCTGAGTAATATTCCATTGTTTGTATGTACCACTCTTCTTTATCCATTCATCTGGACATTTAGGTTGTTTCCATGTCTTGGCTATTATAAATAGTGCTGCTATGAACATAGGGGTGCGTGTATCTTTCCGAATTATACTTTTCTCCGGATGTATGCCCAGGAGTGGGATTGCTGGATCATATGGCAACTCTATTTTTAGGGGTTTTTTTTGAGGAACCTCCATACTATTTTCCATAGTGGCTGCACCAATTTACATTCCCACCAACAGTGTAGGAGGGGTCCCCATTCTCCACACCCCCTCCAGCATTTGTTATTTGTAGACTTTTTTTTTTTTTGGCTATGCCAAACGTCATGTGGGATCTTAGTTCCCCCACTAGGGATCAAAGCTGTGCCCCCTGTGGTGGAAGCGTGGAGTCTTAACCACTTAACCACTGCCAGGGAAGTCTTTTTTTTGTTTTGTTTTGTAGACTTTTAAAAAATTAATTAATTTAGTTTTGGCTGCGTTGGGTGCTGTGTGTGGGCTTTCTCTAGTTGCGGAGAGCGGGGGCTACTCTTCATTGCAGTGCATGGGCTTCTCATTGCAGTGGCTTCTCTTGTTATGGAGCTCGGGCTCTAGGCGCGCAGGCTTCAGTAGTTGTGGCATGCAGTCTCAGTAGTTGTGGCTCGTGAGTTCTAGAGTGTAGGCTCAGTAGTTGTGGCACATAGGGCTTATTTGCTCTGTGACCTGTGGGATCTTCCCGGACCAGAGTCGAACCAGTGTCCCCTGCATTGGCAGGTGGATTCTTAACCACTGTGCCACCAGGGAAGTCCCTCAACAGTCTTGACTCATCTGATTCTTGAACATGGTGTATCTCATTTATTGTCTTAGTTTCCTTGAGTAATGTTTTGTTGTTTTCAGTGTACAGGTCTTACCCATATTTTATCAAATTTATCCCTTAGTATCTCATGATTTAGTTGTGATGGAAAATTATGTGTATTTAGTTTCAGTACATATGAGAAGTACACACAACAAGTATCTGCTCAATGAATTGTTACAAAGTGAAACCCAGGTTAAGAGACAGAATGTAGCCTGCATCCCTGAAGCCCCTCTACCCCTCCTCCCCATGACTGGTATCTCTCTCCTCTCAAAGAAAAGCACTTTCCTGACTTTCATAGAGTTTTAGTGTGTTTAGCATTTTACCTCCTAAGCATGCAAACTTAAATGCCTGTTTTTATGGACTTTGCATAAACGCAACATGTAATACATATTGTTTTGTGTCTGGTTCCTTTGCTCAAAGTTATGTTTTTGAGATTCTTTTTTTTTTTTTTTTTGGTCAAAGAGAACACATTTTAAATTTTATTTTATTCTATTTTATTTTTTTAACTTTTTAGCTGCATCACACAGTTTGTGGGATCTTAGTTCCCCAACCAGGGATTGAACCTGGGCCCTTGGCAGTGAGAGCGTGGAGTCCTAACCACTGGACCACCAGGGAATTTCCTCATCCTTTTTATTGTATAAAACTGCAGTTCATTCATTTTCCTTGCTTTACAGTAATTGATTTTATGACTGTGACTATGTGTCTGTTCTGGTCCTTTGACTTTTTTTTTTTTGCCTTCATTTTTTTGTAGGTATAATTTACATACAGTAAACCACAAAGGTTTTAAGCATACAGCTTAATGAGCCATGTTCATAATAGATACAGAATTTTTTTATATACAGAGGACAGCTCTGTCCTGCCCTTTTCCAGCTGATACCCACCAAATGGAACCACTATTCTGATGTCTGTCATCTAGAGTACTTTTGCCTATTTTAAAACTTCACTTAAAAGTATCTGTTCAAATTGTTTGCCCATTTTTAAATTGGGTTGTAAATTTTCTCATTACTGAGTTTTGAGAGTTCTTTATAAATTCTGAATAAAAGTCTTTTCATTAGATTAAAAAACTCGTTCACCTAAAGGGAATCATATGCTATGTATAGTATGCATTCTTTTTCTAAATTTTTTTTATTTTTTGGCCACACCACATGGCATGTGGGATCTTAGTTCCCGGACCAGGGATTGAACCTGTGCCCCCTGCAGTGGAAGCCTGGAGTCTTAACCACTGGACCTCCAGGGAAGTCCCTCTTTTTCTAAATTTTAAAATTTTGGGGGCAAAGTAATTTCAAACCTAAAAAAGTTTCAAAAATAAATATAGTATAAATAACATCCATTTGGTGCTCTTTACCCAGATTAACATTGGGTTAACATTTTATTTCATTTCCAATATCATTTGTCTCCCGTGCCCAATATCTATCTGATACTTTTCCTGAATCATTTAGGGTGCATTATTACACACAACATGGCCTTTACCCCTAAATATTTCAGTGTGTATTTCCTAAGAACAGAGATATTCTCTGGTACAGCTGCAGTCTGCTTATCAACTTTAGTAACGTTAACACTGATAACAGTACTTTCATCTCCTAGTGTTTATATTCCAACTTTGTCAATTTGAGAAGCAAACTGACAACTTTGAAAAGGAGTGGCTGAGTTGTACTGTTGTCTGAGTGATGCCACACTCCAGAGGTATCACAATAGCCAATGGCAACAACCCTGGAACCAGACCACTGGGGTCAATCCAGCCTCTGCACCCCATCAGCAAAGTGACCTTGATCAGGTATGTGACTTCTTCATGCCTCAGTTTCCCCAACAGCAAAATGGCGATACTTTTAGGGATACATAAGTGAAAGTATTTACAGGCGAAAATTGATACACCTGGGCTTTGCTTCAAAAGAGTTCTGATTTTTGGGGGGTGTGGAGGGAGGGGATGTTGAGAGTATGGATGAAACAAGATTGTCCATGAGTTGATCATTGTTGAACGATGATGGATACAGCGTTATATTTACTTTTGTATATGCCTGAAATCTTCCACAATAAGAATATTTTTTTTTCAAAGAAAAAAGTGTAAAATAACAGTGGAGAGGGGTGGAGATGATTAGTTATTAATTAACTGCCTTAAAGGGTTGTTAGGAGGAGGTATTAAAGAAGTTAATTTAAGTTAAATCTAAGTAAAGCATTTAAATCAGTGCCCGGCACATTGTAAATGCTCTGTGTTAGCTATTACCTTTTTATCTTGTTTTCTCTCCTCCTCCAGAAGCAGCTCAGACAAGATACCACCAGGTGACGCTGTACCCCCAGCTCCATAGGGAGTCAGGCGCAGGAGATGATTAGCCCTGAGTATGAATCCAGCTCTGTTGCTTCCTAGCTGAGACCTTGGACATTTACTATCTCTGCATTTCATTTTATTCATTTCTAAAGTGGGGACAATTATAGGAATGGTTCAGTGACAGTGATGTAAAGTGCCTGATGCATTATCTGGTGCATGCATACCTTTCGGGACACCTGTTTCTGGGGTTGGATCTGCCTCTGGGCAGTGTTTCCTGTCTTTACTAAGGGGATTCTCCATCTGCCAAGTGACTGTGAGAATCTGGAGTGGTTACAAACAGGTTGAGAGCTTTGTCCCCTAGCCCTGCCACATGCATTCCTTATTTATTTATTTATTTATTTTTGGCCCCATAGCTCGGCATGTGAGATCTTAGTTCGCAGACCAGGGATCTAACCTGGGCCCCCAGCAGTGGAAGTACATAGTCCTAACAACTGGACCACCAGGAAATTCCCTGGCCTTTACATTAATTAATACAGACAGTCTCTGGGCCTTCTTCTTGGAGATGATCTGATGGATACCCTTGGTCCCACCTGCCATCAGTAACGTGGCCAACATCTGTCTGTAAGTCCAGCTCTGTTGACTCCCCTCAGGGGTCTAGAGCTCTGATAACTGTTGCTGAGAGGCAAACTCTCGAGGGTGGGTTCCAAACAGTGAATGGCTGTGCAGTTGTGCAGGCTGTGCACTGCACAAGGAGTGAGCAGCAAATGCAACCTGCTCACACTTCACCTGCCAAGTCACCCACCTGGGTGCAGAGCTGCATCCAACCACAGGAGGACACTTTTTTTTTTTCAAGAAAGTATCGATAGCACTCATCAAACTGCACTTTGACTAATGGCTCTGCCCAGATGAGATCATTGTTTCCATCTAGAGGGAGAGTCTTTTTCTAATTAACACAAAGGCACCCCATTGACCCTGGGTTTAGATGCAAGACCCAGGAGCTGTCAAGATTTCTGGTATTACAGACAACCTCCATGGAGCTCCTGTAATCAAACAAGAGCTCGTATGCCCATAGCGCAGAAAGCCCAACTCTGGGTATTTGCAGCAAAGTAAGGGCCTATTTGTAGGGCACCAAGCAAGGGAGTGGGAGACAAACCTCAGATCCACTCCAACTCAGTCTTTGAGTGAGGGATGTTTTAAAGAGGAAGAACAACAGAATTGGGACTAATCATTGTCTTGTGACATTTCTTAATCATAGTCTCGGGAGTCGGGATGTCTTCAGTTTACGATATTGTAGCCAGGGGGCCCATGGCTTAGGGGTCTCCGAGTTCATCTTGCCCTGGAGAAACAACCAGAGTTTGTAGTTAATGATGATATCTTTAATAGCAATTTTAGTACATTAATGATGTTATGACAACAGCAATCTTAGTCATCTGACTCTGGTTAATTAGTGTTCAAGTCAGCACAAGATTGAGGTTAGAGGGGACAAGAAAGGGATTGAGGTCAGAGGAGACATGCAAGGGAATAAAATTTTGGATAGAGAGATTAATCATAAACTTGGTAAAGGAACTCAGTTTTAGGGGGACTCACTTTCATTCTCAAGAACTGAAGCATCTCCTAATGCAGGTTCAAGGGAGTTGTCTAAATATACTCTCGGTCTGTGGTTGATCGAGGCAATTGTAAGACCCCATGAACAAGAAGAAGCAAAGCAGCCCCACTGCAGGAGGGATGTCCTCCTCTAAACTCCCTGCAGGCTGGACGAGGAGGACAAGGTGGAGAATTAACTTTCAGGGAAGAGAATTAGAGGCAGCCTCGTTGGTTGTTAAAGGGAGTCACTCTACTGCCATGAAGTTGGCAGTTAGAAGGCTTTCCCTTGCAAGTAGCAGAATTGTTGAGAAAGGCAGCCTCCTGTGTGCAGTTTTTTGATCCCCTCTCTGCTGCATAAGAACGGGCCTTGAGGGAATTCTCTGGCGGCCCAGTGGTTAGGACTCTGCACTTTCACTGCTTTGGGCCTGGGTTCAATCCCTGGTTGGGGAACTAAGATCCTGCAAGCAGTGTGGCACCAAAAAAAAAAAAAAAGAAAAGAAAAGAAAAAGAAAAAAATGAAGCTCTTGAAAAAAAGAAAAAAAAAAAAAGAGTGGGACTTGAGCCTGGAACACTTCCTTACCAAGAGATAAGGAGCCGTCACAGCCTGTGCTGGGCTTGTCGCCTTGTGAGGGAGTAGCTTTCCCATTATGGACTCAATGAGTACTCACTCCCTTGTTCTGCCTAAGAGGATGTGTCAGTGGCCCTCAGGCACAGCGTCAGCTTTCTGAATTTCAGACCCCATGGGGGAGGGTTCCAGGTCCTGTTACTGCAGCACGAAATAAGGTGGGTGCCATTACATCATGGGCGTTGGCTGCGGAGCGGATCGGTAGGTCACGGTGGGCCGGGGGGCAATGCATTGCAAGGGGCTGGATCTCCTGCACTCTGCCTCCTTTCTTGTGGATAAGGAAAAGCTATACTGCTTGAGAGTGGTGTGCAGGTTGTCTGTTCTCAGTGACCTTGAATCATGCACTGGTCTCTTCCCTGGATGGCACTTATTTGCCTCTTTGTCTTGCTGCACAGTGAAACAAGAATCTTGGATCAACAGTGGATTTTTAAAAAAAAAATTTTACTGGAGTATAGTTGATTTACAATGTTGTGTTAGTTTCAGGGGTACAGCAAAGTGAATCAGTTATACATATACCTATATCCACACTTTTTAAAGATTCTTTTCCCATATAGGCCATTACAGAGTATTGAGTAGAGTTCCCTGTGCTATACAGTAGGTCCTTATTAGTTATCTATTTTATATATAGTAGTGTGTATATGTCAATCCCAATCTCCCAGTTTATCCACCACCCTTACCCCCAGGTGACCATAAGTTTGTTTTCTACATCTGTAAATCTATTTCTGTTTTGTAGATAAGTTCATTTGTACCAACAGTGGATTTAATAATAAAGGTATTTAATTATCTTACAAAGCAAAAGTCTGGAGGTAAGCAGTGCCAAAGCTGATTCAATTAGTCAACGAGGTAATAAAAAGCCCAGTTTACTCCATCCTTTTGCTCCATTATCCTGTTTGTTCACTTTTAGGCCTCAGCCTCATTGTCTTATTATTATTATTTTTTAATTGAAGTATTATTGATTTACAAGGCTGTGTTTATTTCTGCTGTACAGCAAAGTGATTCAGTTATACATACATATATATATGTATATATATATACATTTTTTTCTATATTCTTTTCCATTATGGTTTATCACAGGATATTGAATACAGTTCCCTGTGCTATACAGTAGGACCTTGTTGTTTATCCATTCTATATATAATAGTTTGCATCTGCTAATCCCAGACTCCCAATCCATCCCTCCTTCTCCTCCCTTCCCCGCTTGGCAACCACAAGTCTGTTCTCTAAGTCTTTGAGTCTGTTTCTGTTTCGTAGATAGGTTCATTTGTGTCATATTTCAGATTCCACATATAAGTGATATCATATGCTATTTGTCTTTCTGTTTCTGACTTCACTTAGTATGATAATCTCTAGGTCCATCCACGTTGCTGCAAATGGCATTATTTCATTCTTTTTTAAGGTTCATTGTCTTATGATTGTAGGTGGCTGCCATGGCTCCAGCCATCATGTCCTTGAATCACATTCTCCAAAGAAAGAAAGCAGAGGACAGGCGGCACTTTAAGAGGACTTCTCTCAAGTTCTATTCTCTTTTTATTAAAGGAGGATAATCTTTTTTTTAGAACACCAGATCAGGAATCCCCCCTACATCTCATTGACCAAAACTTTGACATACAGAGACGCCTAGCCAAAAGGAATGCTGAGAAAATGAGTATTTCCAAACTCTTTGACAGGACACAGGTCCTCACAGTCAGAAGAAAGAGTGGGAATATCTGTGGTATAGGCAGTCAACGAACTCCACCGCAGAGTGAAGAATGGTTTAAATTGTCATTTGGTTATTGATTTTGGACATCTGACACCTCACTGTCCTGTGTGCCTTGCACGTCACTCCGAGTTCCTTGATTAGACACTGGCACAGAGATTAGACTTAATTTTGGGGAGAAGGGTAAATGAGTTTTGGTTGTGTGTGGAAGAGTTGCTTTTTGTTGAGTGGGGACATTTTTGAGCTGTAGGTGTGAGCAAGTGGGTGTGTCTCGATTCTGGTCTCCTCAAACGAGGACTACAGCAGACTAGGACTGAGGGATCTACTATTTACTGTCATATGACACGTTCACTTCCTCCCCTACCTGGTAACCTGCTGATTTGGGGAACTTCCCCCACAGCACCTTGCTCCAGGTGGACTGTCAATCACACTGTCCTGCCTCTCCCACCATCCTCGAGGATGAGCAAATGGCTCTGGCTGATACCGTCGAAAACTCATGGTTGGGGCTTCCCTGGTGGCGCAGTGGTTGAGAATCTGCCTGCTAATGCAGGGGACACGGGTTCGAACCCTGGTCTGGGAGATCCCACATGCCGCGGAGCAACTGGGCCAGTGAGCCACAACTACTGAGCCTGCATGTCTGGAGCCTGTGCTCTGCAACAAGAGAGGCCACGAGAGTGAGAGGCCCGCGCACCGCGATGAAGAGTGGCCCCCGCTTGCCGCAGCTGGAGAAAGCCCTCGCACAGAAACGAAGACCCAACACAGCCATAAATAAATAAATACATAAATAAATAAATAGAATACCATGGCCAAAAATTAGTAAAAATATAAAAACAAAAAAAAAAAAAACCAATGAAGTGATAGACCAAAGCCGCCCCCTCACCATCATCTCATTCTCAGACTCATTTATTAAAAAAAAAAAAAAAAAAAGAAAAGAAAACTCATGGTGATTGGACCAAGGATAGGCATGTGACCAAGGCAGAGCCAATCAGAGTCTCTCCTGAGTTATGTAAAGCTGGGACTGCTGAGGACCATCTCTCCTACCAAAAGATGTGAGCATGAGGGCAGAGTGAAGCCATAACAAAAAGTTGGTGGGGGACAAGGCAAAGGAGGGAGGGGGAGAGAGAGAGAGCTATTGAAGCCAGATACACTCATGGAATACCCTATTATGGGAACTAATAAATAACCCCTCTTTGTTTCCTTTTTGCTTTCTTAACTGGTTTGAGGTGAGTTTCTGCTGTTTGCAAAGGAAAGAGAAACAGTACTTACATGTTTATTATCAGTCTCCTCTGCAAACATCCAAGGTCCATGAAGGCAGGAATTTTGGTTCCCTGCTGAATTCCAAGTACTTGGCACAGTGCCTGGCACATATTAGGAGCTCAGTAAATGGTTTTTGATTTAATAAACAAACCCTAACGATTGAATCTCCATGACCAGACACCTACTGTGTTAGCCAGAGCGAGCTGAACACCATTGGTGTTCTGCTTTCTGGAGTTGTGGCTGTCCACTTGGTATTACATGGATGAGACCATATGACCAATTCTCACCAAAAGAATGAGATGAGAAGTGATACATGTCACCTCTGGGTCAAGGTGATTATGCATCTGGGGTGAAATCCTCTATACTCTTTCCCTCCACCAGCAAGAAGATAGAAGAGCCACAAAATGGAAACAAACAGAAAACCAAACCCATCTCGCCTATGTCCTTAAGTCACCACTAGGGGGAGACCTGCCAAACCCTCATCCAAATGGGATGTGATCTGAGAAATAAACTTTTGTTGCTTTAAGCCCCTGAGATTTTGGGGTTCTTTGTTATAACAGTTAACCCACCCTGACTATTACACCTAGGAGCCACCCTAGCCTCCTCCCTCTCCGACACCCCAACATCCAGTGTCATCCTCTCTAATCCAGTCTCCAAACCAGAGTGAATGTATACATTTTTAAATTTATTTGTTTTTGGCTGTGTTGGGTCTTTGTTGCTGCGCGTGGGCTATCTCTTGTTGTGGCTCGCGGGCTGTAGGCATGCGGGCTTCAGTCGTTGTGGCGCGTGGGCTTAGTTGCTCTGTGGCATGTGGGATCTTCCAGACCAGGACTCGAACCCTTGTCCCCTGCGTTGGCAGACGGATTCTTAACCACTGCACCAGCAGGGCAGTCCCAGAGTGAATATTTTATTTTATTTTATTTTATTTTGGCCGCACCATGCGGCTTGCAGGATCTTAGTTCCCCGACCAGGGATCGAACCTGGGCCCCGTGCAGTGAAAGCACCTAGTCCTAACCACTGGACCGCCAGGAAATTCCCCAGAGTGAATGTTTTAAAGCACAAATCTAATTGTGACTCTCTCTGCTTAAAATCCTTCATGGTTCCCTAAGGCCCTAAGAAAAAGTCAAATACCTGTTTTTATGGACTTTGCATAAACGGAACATGTAATACATATTGTTTTGTGTCTGTTTCCTTTGCTCAAAGTTATGTTTTTGAGATTCTTTTTTTTTTTTGTCAAAGAGAACACTTTTTTTTTTTAACTTTCTGGCCGCGTCACACGCTTGTGGGATCTTAGTTCCCCAACCAGGGATTGAACCAGGGCCCTTGGCAGTGAGAGCGTGGAGTCCTAACCACTGGACCACCAGGGAATTTCCTCATCCTTTTTATTGTATAAAACTGTAGTTCATTCATTTTCCTTGCTTTATAGTAATTGACTTTATGACTATGACAATGTGTCTGTTCTGGTCCTTGGACTTTATTTTTTTTGCCTTCATTTTTTTGTAGGTATAATTTACATATAGTAAAGCACAAAGGTTTTAAGCATACAGCTTAATGAGCCATGTTCATAATAGATATAGAATTTTTTTATATACAGAGGGCGGCTCTGTCCTGTTCTTCTCCATCTGATACCCACCAAATGGAACCACTATTCTGATCTCTGAATGGTATTACTAAAATCAATTTGTAAAAGAGCTCTATTTAATTGACTTAAAAGTAAGTGTAAAAAAGTAATAGTTGGGAATTCCCTGGCAGTCCAGTGGTTAGGACTCTGTGCTTTCACTACCAAGGGCCCAGGTTCGATCCCCGGCCGGGGAACTAAGATCCCAAGCTGTGGGGTGTGACGGAAAAAAAAAAAAAAAAGTAATAGTAAAATTCCAGAAGATTAGAATGGTCTTTTGGTAAAGTATCAAATTTTGGTTGTAAAGCATTTAGTTAGTTGAAATAAGAAGACTGGGCAGAGGGACTTCCCTCGTGGTCTAGTGGTTACGACTTTGCCTTCCAACGCAGGGGACGTGGGTTCGACCCCTGGTCGGGGAACTAAGATCTCATGTGCTGCGGGGCAACTAAGCCTGAGTGCCACAACTACAGAGCCCATGTGCCCTGGAGCCTGCACCACAACTAGAGAGGCTGTGCGCCGTAACTAAGACCCAACGCAGCCAAAAATAAGCAAACAAACAAATAAATAATATTAAAAAAAAAAGAAGTGGAATTGCTGGGTTGAAGGCTATGCCTGTATTCAGCTTCAATACTGCCAGACAGTAATTTCCAAAATGGTGAAAAAAAAAAAAAGTAGACTGGGGAGGAAGATGATCCCTTGAGTAATGAATTAGAAAAGAACAAGAAGATATCACGAATGCTACTCATAAAGAGCTTCAAGAACTTTCTTCACCCATTAAAGACCTTGTTCTCAAATCTAGGAAATCATCAGTGACAGATCTTAATTTATTTTTGTCATATAGTAAACATTTTCCCCAAAAGTTAAAGGTGATTGGTTACAAAATAATATTCACTTCATAGTCCCCAATGCCCCCAACAGCTCCTGCCACCAACGCCATTCAATTAAAACAATATATTCAATGTAAATCTTATAAAAATGTGAATTTTTTGTAAATTGGGTTCTTCATGGAAGATTTCTTTTTCACATTATAGTTCTAAAATTACACATTTCATGTTCATTTTCTTTCCAGGTGATAAATGAAAAGTACACGCTCCAATACCTTTCTTCTCTAGGAAAGGACTCATTTGTTGTGTTACTGAATTTCAAGTGACATTATTATATTTATGCACATTAGGCAGAAATGTGTCATGTTCTTTAAAAGAAATCCCTTTGGTGTCAAAAATCAAAATAGCTATTTTATTTTAAAATTAACAGAGAATGCTTCAAAGCTAAAATACAGACATTTACAATTTTAAAACTAAGTTTTTGCTCTCATTTCTGGCAGAGAGAGGGTCTCCCATCTCCACCACAGGAGTGAACTTTTATGTGGTTGGGGGGTTTCAGGGATGCCTTTGCAGGTGCAGAAGAACACCAGAGGGGCCCATGCATTGCCGTGCTTTACTCTAAAACAAGATCCTGACAAGAGTGAGAGAAAAAAATGTCATTTACCCCTAATAGGTATGTCACATTTTAACATTGTAATAACTAAAAATTTAATACAAATATTTTTCTTCAACCCAGCTTGCATTTCTAAATTTCATTTTTTATGGTCACTTTAACATTTAATACTTTGTTGTAGGGGGATCTATAAGTGTACTTAAATAATTGAAACTTTTATTTTTCAAAAATGGAAATTCTTACTAAAAAAATAGGTACTCTTGTTTTCTAAAGATTATTAGTAGTCAAAAGTAACTAAAATAGTTCCTTGGAGTAATTGTTTCAAATGATTTTTAAACAACAATTTATCATATATGAAAAAGGAATTTGATTATTTTGAATATAATAGTAAATTAAATCTCAAATATTCTTAAAAATACTATTTTATATAATTCCTTATATGGTATTTAAAACTCTATGTTTAAAAATGTTTGAATACAGGGAATTCCCTGGAGGTCCAGTGGCTAAGACTCCATGCTTTCACTGCTGAGGGCCCGGGTTTGATCCCACAAGCCACGCGGTGCAGAAAAAAAAGTTTGAATACAAAGATCAGTCTACCGCTACTATAATTCTAGATAAAGTATTAATAGTGATTGAAAAAAATTAACATAATTGTCAACTTATTAAAGTTGATAGGAATGTAACACAAATTTTAAAATGTTTTCCATTGGTAATTTTCTATTAATCTATTTTTATATCAGCAAAGAAAGAAAAATGACAAATTTCCTGTGACAAGAAACTCCAATTAGTTTTATTTGTTGATTCAGCTCTCAAAATATTGAGCACCCAACCTAATTTTTTTATTCAGTCTTTAAGGATCTTATCATTTATGTTTCAGCAGATACCAAGGTAATCCACATTTGTGTCTAACTAGATTGTAGACAGTGAAGCAAATGAAATCATTCTGACTTTCTTAATTTGTGAAGATAAAAATAGAGGAGGTGATGAAAAAAAAAGAAAACCATTCCATCTTAAAAAAATAAATTCAATATTTCTAAATGTAATAGAAACTAACCCCCAAATTTTCAAGATTATGTGATCTAGGATTAATCCTTAGTAAATAAAATTTGTTTGTTGATTTAATTAAATAGGCCTATCTTTAGAGTTATCAGCATTAAATGTGAAACTTTTATTGTACCTAGATTTACTAAAAGTTAAATAAGTTCATGTTATCTCTGTTACAAAATTTGTGAACAAGAAAAATAACTTGTGACATTTTCATAAGTAATTAAATAAGTATAAATGGGATAAGAGTTTTTAGAGGAACTCTTTAAGAATAATTATGTTTTATGGTATGTCTATTTAAAAATAGTTTCTCCAAACCTTTTTGGTGACTTGAAACTTTCGGGTTTTGCTAAATTAAGTTGAATGATGAAAACTTATTGAATACCTAGATTATTCCCAAATAAAATAAGATACTGAAACATTAATTACTGAACATAGGTTTCTTTTTACAGAGAAAATGAAGATATTTAGGACTATTGGTAAATATATTTGGCGCCACATTGAGAAATTTTCTACAAGAAAGCACGTGTTTTTAGACGTTGTAAATAGTATTTACAAGTTTGCCAATCTACAGAATGCTAATGTAAAATTGCCCACTTCTTAGTTTTCACTAGAATTTAAGGTTTTTAAAGGTTAAGGATTGTAATCAACCTATGTGATTAAAACTACTACAAAGTTAATAAGGAAAACATCTTTATATGCAAGGGGAAAGAAAGGTATAAAGAATGAAAATGAATTTTGTTAAGGGAAAAGAAAGTAATTTTGTCCTAAAGCTGGTTATTTCTAAATGGGAAAGAAAACAAGGGACAAACTAAAATGGACATAGAAAGTTGTAAAAGGTTTGTTTTGTGAGAAAAAAGGAATCTTTGGAAAGGAATTTTATGTGTGGCCAGGAGCGGCTAAGATTAAAATGAATTTAATTAAGTTAATGAGTAAGCTGATGCAAAGTTAAACTTTGTTTTTTTTCCCTCTGTTAAGAGAACATTTTCTTGGAATATTGATCTGCTTTTGATAACAGATTGCAAAATTTATTTTACCTTTTAAGTAATCCTTTGTAATTTTCTCTATTTGCCTTTGAAATCTTTTATTGTCACATTGGTTAAGTGAATAAGTATTGTTTCACAGTGACCTATGATTCTACTTGACCAAGTGTTTTAAAACCTTTTGATATATTTGACAAACTTCCTCAAATCAAATTCTAAATGAAGTACCTTTGACCTCTAACTAGCTCTGAGATTTTCAGAGGGCCCCTGAAACATCTCAAAGAGAGATATTAAATTAATTAGGCTTATTTGGTATATTAAATTATATGGGAAGCATTGTCAAATAAGTGATAAACTTCTTAGGTCATATTGCATGGATAAATGTTACTAATAAGTGTTCTAAAATTACATGAAATTCCTAAAAATCTGTTACGTTTTGGTATAATGTCATCAGTCATAATTCTAGTTATTACCTTAAAATGCATAACAGACAAGTTTTCTTTGCCAGTTACATTATAACTGGAGTTTTAACCATGCCATTTTAAGTCTTTTGTCATTTATAGATTGTTATTGTTTTACTCTGATGGTTTTGCAAAAGATTCATAGAAAGAACTTTTTGACAAGTACGGACTTCTGATAAACTTTCAGACCATACCATTGAACTGGGTAAGAATTCACAGAACCCTAAAAGAGAAGCTGATGGCTTCATAAAATTGCTAACAAAAGATCAAGATTAAGAATTAGTTACCTAAGACTGAATGAATTGATGAATATGATTATAATTTTTATGATTTTTGTCTGAAATATTACTGTTTTTTTGATCTTTGTTTTCCAGAAGTAAGGAAACCTTTCCTCTTAAGGTAACTAGGACTTGCAGCAATTTGATAAAGTATACCTTTGTAAACAAAGATGAAACATTTATCTTTTTCTCTCTGCCTGATCCCCCCAGAATTTGGAAACTCTTATTTTGGGGAATGGCACCAGAAAAAGAAAAAGACACCTGGAGACAAAAAGGATTTGACTCCAACAAAGAGCTTTGGATAGGCCCAAACGGGAAGCCTATCCTTTGTCTGGAGCTCAGTACCTTATTTTACAATATATTCATGAGTTAACTCATTGGAACCCAGACAAGATGGTATTATGGGATCAACAATATTTTTAGAAGGCTTCTTTTACAATAGCTCAGAAGGTTTATTGAAGATGTACTGCTTGTCCAAAATATAACTCAGGGAAGCCATTGCATAGTTCTCAAGGACATTTTCCGTTACCTGCACGTCCCTTTGAAATTTGGCAGATTGATTTTGTACAAATGCCTCCCTCTCAAGGTAATCAGTACATTCTTGTTACGATTTGTATGTTTTCGCATTGGGTTGAGGCGTCCCCATGCAGACAGGCCACAGCACAATCAGTAGGGAAATTTATTTTAGAAAGGGTGATCCTCGTCTGGGAGTCACCTCAGAAATACATAGCGACAGAGGAACTCATTTTACTGGACAAATTGTAAAAGAAATTTGTAATATTGGGCCAATTATGCAGCATTTCCATGGTGCTTATCATACCCAGTCTTTTGGGTTAATGGAAAGAACAACTGGAAAAATTAAAACCCATTTGGCTAAAACTGTAGATGCTTTTTCCTTACCCTGGTCTAAGTCCATTCCATTGGTCCTCCTCAACCTCAGATCTACCCTTTTGGCAAACATCATTGGTTTCCTTTTGAGATTATTATGGGGAGACTAATTAGGTTGGTTAAAGGATAATATGAACCCATATTACTGAAAGGGGATATATTACATTATTACAAAAGTTTCACTGAATTATTAAAAGGACATTTTAAGCTTGTTTCTGAAGCCTATCACACTAATTTATCTTTGGATAGGGAACAGATGTGCCATGACTTACAACTAGGAGATTATGTATACTGGAAAAGACATCATTTAAAGGATTCTCTCCAACCTAGATGGAAGGGCCCTTATCTGGTATTCTTAACTAGCTCATGTGCAGCAAAACTGAAGGGAGTTGACCCTTGGACTCATATTTCCCACTTAAGAAGGGCCGCTGCAAGGGACAGGTCCATAGAGAAGACTTTTGATCTCAAACTCACCCTGAAGTGACACTTGAACAAGGAAGAAACGACACCCACACCAAGATAAGAAGAAGATGACATCAGAAGTAAACAGCTATCCCAAGATCCTGGACCTGACCCATATGAGTATTTGTAGTGTTTTCTTGGTTTCTTGGACTTCTGCATATGAATTGAAATGCTTTTCTAAGGACTTCCCTGGTGACACAGTGGTTAAGAATCCGCCTGCCAATGCAGGGGACACGGGTTCAAGCCCTGGTCCCACGTGTCGCGGAGCAACTAAGCCCATACGCCACAACTACTGAGCCTGCGCTCTAGAGCCCGTGAGCCACAACTACTGAGCCCGTGTGCCACAACTGCTGAAGCCCACGCACCTAGAGCCCATGCTCCGCTACAACAGAAGCCACCACAATGAGAAGCCCGTGCACCGCAATGAAGAGTAGCCCCTGCTTGCCACAACTAGAGAAAGTCCGTACGCAGCAACGAAGACCCAACGCAGCCAAAAATAAATAAATAAATAAAATTTTAAAATGTTTTTCTATTATAGGTACACTCCTATGCAGATTTTTAAAAATCAATCTAATTGTTGGGTTTGTGGTCAATTACCTCTGTCTAGTACCTCTGGTTTTACCTTGATGGATTTCTCCACTCCAAAGCTCTGATTGGCTGGCCCTTAGAAAATGTATTTATTTACTTTTTTATTATTATCTTTTTTTGGCCACGCTGTGTGGCTTGTGGGATCTCAGTTCCCCGACCAGGGCAGTGAAAGTGCCAAATCCTAACCACTAGTCCCCCAGGAACTCCCAGAAAATTTATTTTAGAAGAAAAAAAATTATAGTTCTATTCTGGCCAATATTGATAATACCAGATGGGATTCCCTTGTTTGGTCAGTCAATCGTCTTGCTCTGACCTTGGTCATAAATATGAATTTTCTTTAAAAGGTACTCAAGCTCAATCAGAGCAATGAGCTAAATTTCAATTATTTGGTTACCTCTGTGCTTTGAACAAACAGACCCTTAGGTAGTGGATACATATCTCAGGATGAATTTCAATGACCCCAGATTCTTGCATCTTCCCATACATAGAAAAGCACTAAAATCATTAACTTGAGATAATCTGTTCTGTGTGTTCAGAAGTAATCTTTTGCCAAGATGTATGCCTGATTGAATGTATTTCATAGCCAAGAATTGTATATAAACTGGTTTCTCCCCTACCTCTTTTTTTCTTTAAATATTTATTTGCTCTACTTTCTTTTTTTTTTTTTTTAACATCTTTATTGGAGAATAATTGCTTTACAATGGTGTGTTAGTTTCTGCTTTATAACAAAGTGAATCAGTTATACATATACATATGTTCCCATATCTCTTCCCTCTTGTGTCTCCCTCCCTGCCACCCTCCCTATCCCACCCCTCTAGGTGGTCACAAAGCACCGAGCTGATCTCCCTGTGCTATGCGGCTGCTTCCCACTAGCTATCTATTTTACACTTGGTAGTGTATATATGTCCATGCCACTCTCTCACTTCGTCCCAGCTTACCCTTCCCTCTCCCCGTGTCCTCAAGTCTATTCTCTACGTCTGTGTCTTTATTCCTGTCCTGCACCTAGGTTCATCAGAACCTTTTTTTTTTTTCAGATTCCATACATATGTGTTAGCATATGGTATTTGTTTTTCTCTTTCTGACCTACTTCACTCCGTATGACAGTCTCTAGGTCCATCCACCTCACTACATATAACTCAATTTCTTTTCTTTTTATGGCTGAGTAATATTCCATTGTATATATGTGCCTCATCTTCTTTATCCATTCATCTGTCGATGGACACTTAGGTTGTTTCCATGAGGCTCTTACACCAGTACAATAAGAATAGACACCTGACGTATGGCAGGAGCGGGGTGGGGAGGCTCCTTGCTGAGCCCAGTGTTAAACCTTTAGGTTCTGTTTTCTGGGGAGGCGCTGGGGTGCTGGGGTGCTCAGGGTCATATGGAAGCAGTAGGAGGAGATCCTCAGGACAGTGGCTATTTACCAAGCAGCCCGGGAAGTACTTAGATATTTTATCAATATTACAACCTTGTCAGTCTTGGCCCCGAGGACCTAAAATGCTAAAGTTCTGTAATTTAAGGACTCCATAGCTCCATGTGTCAGTGTAGCAACAGCAGGGAAGAGCGTGGACTTAAACTTCAGCCAGGCCTGCCTTTGATTCTGCCCCTGCCCTTCCTTCATCTCTTGGAGACCCTGTTTTGCCACATGTAAAATGAGATACTGTCTGTAATGCATGAGCACAAGATTAGCACAAAGTAAAATATCACTTCATGGGAATTGTTGCTGGGTGTAGTATAAACCTTGACTATTGGCTTTTTTTCTTTTTCTTTTTTGTAATGCAATTGCCTGATAAGCTTTGATTGTCAGAGGCATCCACTTCAGAGGTATCTACTTCCAAGGAGGCTATCTTAAATAAACACATTGCCAGTCGCCAGACTAGGTAAAGAGCCAGGCCACCTTCCCAGGCTCTTTGTTTTTAGAGATCTTGATTGACTTCAATAACTGACCATTTGAGCTACTTGCTTTTTTCTCTTCCCACACTTTAAATTCCTGCTCTTATGTTTTGAATTCACCGGTAAAGAGCGAGCCAGTGAAACTCTAGGTCCCCACCCTTGACCCCAATAAAAGCAGAACCCCAGGCCTGCTCTCTCTGTCTCTCTCTGTCTCTCTTTACTGGAGACCTCACTGTGTGGCCCCAGCTGTATTATGTAATTTTCAGGTCTTGTAAATAATAAATCTCTATGTTTTCAACGTTTCCTGATGGTCATTGCTGAAGGGCATCTTGTAATCATAATAAGAACACCAAGGGCCAGTTCAGCCACAGCACTGCTTATTGATAGGCTGAGACCGGCACAAAACACTGGGCTGTTTGTGAAGCAAAACAATGTTATGGTTAAGAGCTTGAGCTCTGAAGTCAGGCAGATCCTGTTTAAGTGGCAGGTCTACCGCCTACTAGCTGTGTGACCTTGAGAAAGTCAAGGTCACCTACTAGCTGTGTGACCTTGAGAAAGGCCTTTTGCCTCTTTGAGTCTCACTTCCCTTACCTCCCTCTCTCTCTCTCTCTTGCTCACTCAACTCCAGACTCACTGGCTCCCTCCCTGTTTCTGAACACAGCAGGCCCACCGACCCCAGGGCCTTTGCACTGGCTGGTTCTTCTGCTTGGAATGCTCTCCCCTAGTATATCCAAGTGGCTCCCACCCTCATCTCCTCTAGGTTTTTGCTCAAATACTCTCCTTCTCAGGGAAGCCTCCCTTCACCTATTTAAAATTACCGCCCCTCTCTGCCTAGCATTTCCTTTACCCGCTCCCTGCTCTATTTTTGACCACAGCACTTATCACCATCTGATACACCACATATTTTTGATTTGTATTTTTTTTAATTTAAGTATAGTTGATTTACCACGTTGTGTTAGTTTCTGGTGTACAGCAAGAGAATTCAGCTATACATATATATACATATTCTTTTCCATACTCTTTTTTTTTTTAATATCTATTTATTCATTTGGCTGCACCAGGTCTTAGTTGCGGCACTGGGATCTTCATTGCCGTGTGCGGGATCTTTAGTTGCGGCATGCGGGCTCCTTTAGTTGTGGCTTGCAGGCTTTTAGTTGTGGCGTGCAAACTCTTAGTTGCAGCATGCATGTGGGATCTACTTCCCTGACCAGGGATCGAACTGGACCCCCTGCATTAGCAGCACAGAGTCTTAATCACTGGACCACCAGGGAAGTCCCATCATATTCTTTTCCATTATGTTTTTTAAAAATTAATTAATTTTATTTTATTTATTTTTGGCTGCCTTGGGTCTTCGTTGCTGAGCGTGGGCTTTCTGTAGTTGCGGTGAGCAGGGGCTGCTCTTCGTTGCTGTGCGCGGGCTTCTCATTGCGGTGGCTTCTCTTGTTGCAGAGCGCGGGCTCCAGGCACGCGGGCTTCAGTAGTTGTGGTTCGTGGGCTCTAAAGCCCAGGCTCAGTAGTTGTGGTGCATGGGCTCTGTTGCTCCACAGCATGTGGGATCCTTCTGGACCAGGGATCAAACCCGTCTCCCCTGCACTGGCAGGTGGATTCCCAACCACTGTACCACCAGGGAAGTCCCTCTTGTCTCTTAATTATTATCCCCTCTCCCTCAACACACGCATAAATGTCAACTCCACAAATGTAAGTAGCTTTTTCTATTTGTTCCCTGCTGTATTCTCAGCACCTAGAACAGTGCCTAGAACATAGTAGATGCTTGATAAATAATTTGTTGAATGAAGACTAAAAATGGTCTGTGAGGCAGATATTTGAATTACTCTACTTTACAGATGAGGGAACTGAGGCTGTGAGGGGGACCATCACTCGACCAAGGTCACACAGTAGAGTAAGTGTCAGAGCTGGGATTTATTTAAAAAATGCATTCATTCCGGATGAAGAAGATGTGGTACATACATACAGCAGAATATTACTCAGCCACAAAAAAGAACGAAATAATGCCATTTGCAGCAATGTGGATGTACCTAGAGATGCTTATACTAAGCGAAGTAAGTCAGAAAGAGAAAGACAAATACCATATGCTATCACTTCTATGTGGAATCTAAAATACGACACAAATGAACTTATCTACAAAACAGAAACAGACTCACAGACATAGAGAACAGACTTGTGGTTGCCAAGGGGGAGGGTGGGTGGGGACAGATGGACTGGGAGTTTGGGATTAGCAGATGCAAACTCTTATCTATAGAATGGATAAACAACAAGGCCCTACTGTATAGCACAGAGAACCATATTCAACATCTTGTGATACACCATAATGGAAAAGAAAATGAAAAAGAATGTATATATATGTATAACTGAATCACTTTGCTGTACAGCAGAAATTAACACAACATTGTAAGTCAACTATACTTGACTAAAATAAATTTTTAAAAAATGCAAATACAAACCAAACAAATAAACCCCCCACATTCATTCAGCAAATGTTTATTGGGCACCTACTCTGTGCCAGATGCCGTTCTAGGAGCTGGGGATACAACAGTGAATGAAGGGAGCCCCAAACCAAGGTGTCAGATCCCAGAGCTTATATGTGGACCCTATAAAGCTTCCATGCTGTGTGTGTAGGGAAACTGAGGCCAGACAATGGAAGGAAGGCACAGGGTCCCAGGCAGGAGACGGGCGCTCAGTGTAGGGGGTGGGCTTGGCTCTGCAGGAGCTGTCGTGGTTGCAGGATGAGCTGAAAAGGTGGTGGCTGCTTCCCAAAGCCACTGTCCTGGGGCTGCAGGTCCAGAGCCGCAGGAGGGCAGAGGCGAAGTGGGTGAGAAGCGCTGTAACGGCCATGCCAGGTAGAGAAAGAGCTCAGTCCAGGCCAGAGACTCTCCAGGGCATGCTCGGCACCCTGGGGGAGCAGGGAGACCGAGATCAGAGATGAGGAGGAAGAGGCAAAGAGAAGGGGGTGGGAAGGAGGTGAGAGGAGATCTGGAGAGAGAGGTGGGGAGGGGGAATACATCAGAGGGGACCTCTGAGCCACTGTCCGAGCCACTGATGGTTTACGACTGTGATTTCAGTTCAGAAATCTTTCCTGACTTCCTCCTTGAATATTGAAACTTCATTCTGCCATAAGTCAAGAGGTCACATACTCTTGTCCACCTTTGTGAAGACAGGTACGTCCTAGGTGGTCACCTTAGTGAGTGTGGACAGCTCCATCTGAGAAGCGAAACTGTCCCTGGGTTTGGGGAAGAGATTGAGGCATTTCAGTATCTTCCCAGAGGGACCATGTTTGAAGTGCTGAGGCTTTCAAAGACTCCCGGAATCAACCACGTTTCAAATACGCCACAGAGTCAGGTGGGAATACTGTGGATCAGCCCTGCTTTAGATCATCCTTAGGTCTGTGTCGTTCTGTCTTTCAGTAGCAGCCCATAAAATCAGGCAGTAGCTTCTTAAATGAATGTATGTGACCCAGGAGTTTGCTCCTAGAGATTGTTCCTTCATCAACACTCCCCCCGGGGAGGCTCAAGACCCATGCAGAACAGTGTACATTGGAGCAAAGTGAAAAACTCGAAACAATCCATCAGTATGGGAATGAGTGAATACATTATGGTGCACCAACAATGGAAGCCACGCAGCCGTTAAGAAGGAGTTAGAACTCTGCATGCTGCAAAGGTACAATGTTCAAGATGGATGGTTAAATTAAAAAAAAAAAAAAGGTTCACAATGGGATGCTAGGATTACTTATTTTGTAAAACATATACATACATTCATATTTATGCTTGCATTTGTGTAAACAGATTTTGAAGGATATGCAAGAAACCATTAACCGTGCTTATCACTAAGTTTAGGGCTTACAATCTAGGAATGGGATCAAGGAGGAGGACTTTACTCTCATTTTATTATTAATTAATTAATTAATTAATTAATTAATTTGGCTGCACCATGCAGCTTGCAAGATCTTAGTTTCCAGACCAGGGATTGAACCCGGACCCTTGTCAGTGAAAGCACCGAGTCTTAACCACTGGACCTCCAGGGAATTCCCATACTTTCATTTTATATACTCTTGTTCTGCTGGATTTATTGTTTATTCAGTGTTTGCTTTATAGGTACAATTAAAAACTAGTTCAAATAAAATTATTAGCCAGTGTTTACATAGCTGTCTAATTTTTAGATAACTATTACAGAAGCGATCGTTTAAAAAGTATTTTGTATTTTCGATTAAATGTTCTGTTTATTTTATCTAGAAGTTGGAGGATTACGCTTAATTAAAAATTTTTATTTTGTAGCAAATGGAAAACAAACAAACAAAAAACCCCAAAAAACCAAAAAACCCTTTTGGGTGTTTTTCACAGGCCTGGCACTATCTACAGCTCCTGAGTGAGAACTGATCTCAGAATTAACTGTGGCTGGGGTGTCTGTGCTCCTCATCTGCCCTCCTCACAGGAGCCTGGCCTGTATGTAGCATGTGTCTTCCCAACCAGCAGTCAGAAAATCACTTAAAAAAAAAAAAAAATTAATTAATTAATTAATTAATTTTTGGCTGTGTTGGGTCTTCGTTTCTGTGCGAGGGCTCTCTCCAGTTGCGGCGAGCGGGGGCCACTCCTCATCGCGGTGCGCGGGCCTCTCACTGTCGCGGCCTCTCCCGTTGCGGAGCACAGGCTCCAGAAGCGCAGGCTCAGTAGTTGTGGCTCACGGGCCTAGTTGCTCCGCGGCATGTGGGATCTTCCCAGACCAGGGGTCGAACGCGTGTCCCCTGCATTGGCAGGCAGACTCTCAACCACTGCGCCACCAGGAAGCCCAGAAAATCACTTTCTTATGTTAAAGGAGGAGGTTCAGAGAGGGAAGGCATCCTCCCTGGAGTCATACAGCAGCCCCTGGCCTGGACAAAGGCATGGACACTGACCTGCAGAGAAGGGCAGAAAGGCAGGGCTCCTCTGAAAAGCTGCGTTGGCATCCAGGAACCTCTCGGGCTGAAAGGAGGAGGGATCTTGGAACTGATCAGGGTCATGGAGAACAGAGTGGAGCAGTGGGAACACCATGGTACCCCGTGGAAGGAGTCTGTCCAGACGTTCATGGCTGCCCACCCAGGAAAGCAACCTGTGTTGCTTCTTGCACGTTGACCCAAAACTTCCTGGTCTACTCGGCCCTGGGGAACAGCAGGGTGGGGCGACTGTGGCCTTTGGGGTCAGCAGGCCTGGGCTCGAATCCCTGCTCTGTCACTTCCCAGCTGGGAGACTGGGCAAGTGACTTCTCTCTGAACCTCAGTATCTCCATCTGCAAAATGGGCATAATCATAGCATCTATTCAGAAGAGTTCATGAAATAGTGAGAATCACCTGGCACATAATAAGCTCTCAACAAATGGTCAATATTATTACTCGGGACTACCACATGAGGCCACAAAGGCTGTGCCTTGCACAGCAGGACTGGAATCCCAGAAGGGCCCTTTTTCTTCATACCATGCATTCCACAGTCCACTTGCCCAGAGAAGTCGATTTCTTTTTTCTTCTCAAATTCTCACAAAGATGCATCACAACGGCTGGTGGCCACTCTGGTATTATTTACATCACTTCTGACCACAAAAGCAGATTTCAGCCCTTTGTGAGAACACTCACCTGTTTCAGATCATCTTTAGCTGTTTTTTTTTAATCACATTCCTTTTTTTTTTATTTATTTATTTTATTTATTTTTGGCTGTTTCTGGTCTTAGTTGCAGCACGTGGGATCTTTCGTTGTGGCGCGTGGGCTCAGTAGTGTGGCTCGTGGGCTCTAGAGCGCAGGCTCAGTAGTTGTGGCACACGGGCTTAGCTGCTCCGTGGCATGTGGGATCTTCCTGGACCAGGGCTTGAACCCGTGTCCCCTGCATTGGCAGGCAGATTCTTAACCACTGTGACACCAGGGAAATCCCTTGTTTTGTTTCTAAAAGAAGCAGTTTCAACAGCAGGAGCCAGAACAGAGGTTATGCAATCAGAGGATCCGGCCAAGTGGGGAATGGGTGAAGGTGGTGGGGATGGGGAGAGGGAGCAGGGAGGAGGAGGGGGAGGGGGAGGGGGAGGGTGGGGGGGATACTTCCTGGAATACTTCCGTAGCCTGTTGTCTTTTTAATTAAATTGTCTTTTAGTGAATGTTTATTGAGTAGCCTCTCGGGGGTGGGGACACAGCAAAGACTGAGACAAGTCCAGTGGGAGAGGCACTTATGCTGGAACAGTGACAGGCAAGCCAATATTTTCCCAGTACTAAATCAACCCAAGGGCCAGGTACCAGACAACTAGGACAGCCCCTATGCTCCAGAGCCCACTGGAATGATTCAAATTAGCCAGTCTTATGCTGCTGACTCTGCCCTGCCTTTCCCAGTAAAGGCTGTGGCCTGTGTCTTCCTCTTATTCCTTTCTGCCTCTTGACCAATGCTGCTGCCTTTTCCTGTGGCCCTGCGTGCTGTGCCTCTCATTCCTGGGGGGAATGTGGCCAACATTAGACTTTTCTTGAATGGCATTGACCTCTCCACGTTATCACTCAGTCGCCTCCATCAATTAGAATCCCATGGGTACAAATGAGACAGCCCTAGAGGCTGGGGAATCTGATCTTGTCAAGGCGCTGAGCCTGGTCCCGTCACTCCAGGGCTGGGGGTGGAGGGACAGAATGCACGGGCTCAGGTGACCCGCAGGGCAGAGTGGTGAGGAGCAGGGGCTGAGCCACAGTGCTGAGTTTGGATCATGACCCTGCCATTGTCCAGCGCTGTGAGTTTGAGTGAGTTTCTTAAGCTCTCTGTCCCGCTTTCCCCATATAGAATCCCTTCCTCCAAGGGTCACCAGGAGATTAACTGAGTTAATACTTGTAAGAAGCATGGAGCGTCTAGTGGCCCGTGGGAAGCGTGATACATGAGTTAGTTGTCATTACTGATCGACAAGGGTTTAGTCAGCATATATGACATATTAATGTAGGCATAGGGACTCTAGCAAATAACAAGAAACTCAAAGTCCCTCCCCTCGTGGAACTGGTAACTTCTAGCAGATGAGACAGTCTTAAAGCAAACAGCGTATTGAATAAATAAGATGAGTCAGCTAGTGATAAATGCCACGAAGCAAATTAAACAAGGAAATATGATGGTTACTGACTGGTGAGGGCTGCTTCAGATTGGGTGGTCAGAGAGGGCTTCTTGGAGGCGGTGACTTCTGAGAGTCGATCATGGGAAGGTGTGCGGAGGCATGTTCCTGGCAGAGGGTGCAGCAAGGGCAACGTCCTTAAGGTGAGAGCCAGCTTGACAAACTCCAGGAGCCATCAGACGTGGCCTCTGACAATGACTCCTCCTACCCAAGTGACAGCTCCATGAGGACAGAGATTCTTACCGATTTTTTCATTATTGTGATTATTTGCTTTGCTCCCTGTGAACCCCTCATCCTCCAGAATAGTGCCTGGCACATAATAGGGTTCATAATAACCATGTGTGGCATGCATAAGAGCTGTATCTTCCAGGGATCCAAAATACTTGTGCACAATTTCTCCAGGTGGGCACGACAGTCACGTTGCACAATCATTTCAGGGCATCTGTGGGCTCCTGCTATCAATATTTGGATTCCAGGCAAAGAACCCTCACTTCTCCAAATTTGGGGGTTGGGGGGCACATCCTTAAAGTCCCCAGTTATTCCTCTCTTGGGAGGGGACGTGTTGAAATGACGGACTGGAGACAGATTGCCTGGGTGTTGCATCTTGGCTGCTAGCTGGTGACCCTGAGAAGCGATTTTGAGGCAGGAGATAGATGGGCCCCAGGCTGAGCAGCTGGAGTTCGTTCCCTGTGGACAGAAACTCCAAAATATCAACAGCAAGACAATCGAGAGAGGAGGCTGGGCCCTGCCCGGACAATAGATAAAAGACCATCTATTCCTCATTCTTGAAATCAAGGAGACCTCCCTGACTATACATGCACAGAAAGGCTCCCTGGAGGTCAAAAAGGGATGGGGCGCCACCCCATAGTAAGTGACGCTAACTACCCATAGTCCTCTTCGCTAGAATCCATCTCGGCTAAGAGATGTGCACACACACAGAGGAGGACCCTAAGTTACAGCAAATACGGACTCAGAACCAGGCAAAGTGGGGCTTCCCTGGTGGCACAGTGGCTAAGAATCCGACTGCCAATGCAGGGGACAAGGGTTCAAGCCCTGGTCCGGGAAGTTCCCACATGCCTCGGAGCAGCTAAGCCTGTGCTCCACAACTACTGAGCCTGCACTCTAGAGCTCATGCTCCGCAACAAGAGAAGCCACCGCAATGAGAAGCCCGCGCACCGCAACGAAGAGTAGCCCCCGCTCGCCACAACTAGAGAAAGCCCGCGCACAGCAACGAAGACCCAATGCAACCAAAAACAAATTAAAAAAATAAATTAATTAATTAAAAAATAAATAAATAAATAAAAAGAACCAGGCAAAGGAGATGATTGACCAAAGGAAACCCAGATGAAGTGCCCCAAAAAAGTGATTTAAACTACCACGAGGGCATGACTCTCTCTCTGAGCCCGCCCGTGTGTCTATCCACACGTACTGTACTTTTTTCTCCTAATAAATACTTTATTTGCCTCACTGCTTTCCATCTCTATGTGGAAATTCACTTCTGCACAGCTGACGGGCCAGGGCCTTGTCACTGGTCACTGGCCCCTTGTGGTGTCGTGGCCAGGATTCAGCGCTCTCACTGCCGTGGCCCGACCTCAGTCTCTGGTGGGGAACCAAAATCCTGCTTCCAGCCGCTGCAGGCCAAGGCCACCGGAGGTCAACTTCACCCTCTGCATGGCTTCATCTCCACCTTTGTAAAATGGAGATAATAGTTGCACTTACCATGTAGGGTTGCTGTGGGACCAGGTGAGATCTGTGCAAAGGACTTAGAATGTGCCTGGGACATAGTGCCAAGTGTTAGCCGCAATTATCATCACTGAGGCTTGCTGCTGGTATTAAGAGATCAAGTCTGTCGGGGCCTGGTACGCAAGACACGTAAGACACACTAGAAAAATATTGACTGAGTTGGCTGCTCACGAGGCCTGGCCAGGTCGTCAAGCCCTTTGTTTGGATTATATATCTCCTCCCTGCTGCTGCCTCTGTTTCTGCCTCAGGCAGGTCTCTGTGTCCTTCACCGGACTGTTCTCTTCTCTTTGTGTCTCTTTGCCCCTCTCTCTGACTTTCTATCCTGGTTCTTTTGCGTTTCTCTGGCTCTCTCCTCTGAATCTCTATTTCTTACTTCTCTAGATCTCTCCAGGTCTCTCCCTCTTTCTCCCTCTCTCTCCCTCTCTCTCTCTCCCTCTCCCTCCCTCCCTCTCTCTCCCTCTCTCTCCCTCTCTCTCCCTCTCTCTCTCCCTCTCCCTCTCTCTCCCTCTCTCTCCCTCTCTCCCTCCCTCCCTCTCTCTCTCCTTCTCTCTCTCCCTCTCTCTCTCTCTCCCTCTCTCTCCCCACTGCCACTCTTTCTCTTGCTTTTGGTCACTCTGAAATCACTTTCTCTTGCTCTTTTCTTACTTAACACACGTTGCTTGTTGTTGTTTTTGCCCATACCTCCCCATCTGGCTCGCTGTCCACGGAGGGAGTAAGAGGGAGCTGATTATATAACTGTTTGTTATGAGTTCAAGGGGGTGAGGGATGTGGAGGAGGCCAGGAAGGAATATTTTCTCCCTTCTCACCCTTCTTAGCCCTCTCCTTTTTCCTCAATCCGTCAGCCTGGCCTCAGACACGCCTCTCCCAGCTCCATTCTTCCTGGATTGTGTGGAGAGATCCGATAACTGGCCCCCTCACCTGGAGACAGTAGAGACTAAATAGCACAGGACCGGAAGGAGTTGGGGGTGCTTAGAAGAGGAGGCAGAGGCTGCAGGCAGGGAGAGCTTCCCCCAGGAGACAGGCAGGCACTAGGGCTCTCCCCCAGCCCCTAGAAAAGGTACGAAGCCACGGAAACAAGATGTTGATGGAAATTTTGGGGAACAATCCAATTCAGCTGGCTGAAGCCTAGGACATCCAGTTTCTGGGACCCCAAACCTAGATTTCTGAAGGCAGAAGGAGGGATGCCTGGCCTCCTCCCGACCCCACTGGTTTTGGGTTTTACCAAGGGAGAAAATGCTTTGCTATTTACCCCCTTCCTGGGGATTCTTGGTCACCATGGTGCTCCAAAAAATTCTGTAGGTCACTGTCCCACCCACCAGAGAAATATATCAACCACCTTATCCTCCCAACACCTACACCTATGAGTGGAGTAAGGGATCCCCTTCCTCCACTCATAATCTCACTACCTCTTACCCTGATACACACAATCTGGTCCCATCCCTCCCCCCTCACACACACACAGCCCAGGGAAAGGAGCCCTAAGCAAGTCACCGGTGGGAGATAGTTCCTGGAGGGGCAAACTGGTGTGCTAATCTTAACCCTGCCCCTTGAGAGCCTAGTGACCTTGGGCGACTCTGTTCAAGTGTGAAATGGGGATGGCCACAAAGATGTGAATTTCCATGGGAGTGTCAAAGTAAAGAACTTAGCACAGAGCTGGCACACAGAAGAGGCTCAGGAACAAGCAATGCCCCCGCCCTTCTCCCTGACTCCCCTGCTGGTCCAGCACCCATGCTGTCATCTGCCCACTCACTACCTGCCGTCGGCCACAGTCTATGCTCAGCCCTGCTTTAGCCACCGGCCCCACTTACAGTAAATTCCTCCCTGAGAACAGATTTCAAAGGGCTGAGGATAGGTTGTTGAGTGATAGAGATGGCACCACGCTCATGGCTTTCAGTGCATTTCATCCCTACAACAACCTTGCGAGGGAGGTACTTTTATTGGTATTCTCATTTTTCAGAAATGGAAACAGAGGCTCAAAGAAATGAGGTGTCTACTGTATAGCACAGGGAACTCTGCTCAGTATTGTGTAACAACCTAACTGGGAAAAGAATTTGAAAGAGAATAGATATATGTATATATATAACTGATTCACTTTGCTGTACACCTGAAATGAACACAACATTGTTAATCAACTATACTCCAATATGAAATAAAAAGTTAAAAAAAAAAAGAAAGAAATGAGGTGTCTTGTTCAAGATCACACGCACCAAGAAAGTAGCAGAAGCAGGACTTGAACCTGGTTCCGCCTAACTCTAGACTGTTCCATGACCTTGGATGTGCTCTCAAAGGACAAAGTTGGAGGGTGTGGACATGAGTGAGGAGGGGACTGAAGGGACGAAGACAAGAGAATCACTTCAGAAGTTATATAAACCCTGCAGCATGGCAAGCTCCCAAATGGGATCAAACCCCCAGGAAATTTAATCTGAAGGTGTTCAGGTTACTGAAAAAGCTGGATCCCAGCATCTTTGTAGCCAGGACCCATGGCCAAGGGCAGTTCCTTCTTCCTGGTTGCACAGAGATCCGAGAAGTCTTCACACTTTTCCTGTTTGTCACATGTCCATCCTGGTGATCTTCACCATCTGGAAGAACGTGAACAAAAGCAGCAAGATGCCCAAAGGTATTTGTCTCTGCTATGTCTGGGAATCTGACATATGTTTGGGAATCCCAAACTTTCATAATGGGGAGTACATTAGCTGATTATCAACCCTGCTCTTTGAAGAGTGTTTTCCTTTTGTTTCCCTATCAGCCCCTAATCAATCCCTATGGTAGACACTGTTAGTTGTTCCCTTACATTCTTCCCTCCTTTCTTTGGTAACAGAACCCTTACATCTGAGCTGAGCTCAAGATCATCCAAAATAAAGACTACATTTCCCAGCCTCCCTTGCAGCTAGGCATGACGCTGAGGCCAGAAGCGAATAATATCTGAGGGGAAGCCATGTCTGCCGCTTCCAGGTTGTGCGTTCCACTCCCGTGTCCCATCATCCTGCTGGTTGGAGCGTAGACCCAGCACGTGAGGTGGAAATCCATCTTCAACCATGAGGATCAGGGCAATGCCCTGGGAAATTGTGGAGCAAAAGACAGAAAAAACTTGGGCTCTTGGCACTGGAGCTGCCATATCAGCTCTGACTGCTTACACTCAGACTGGCACATCAGGGATAAACTGTTATCTTGCTGAAGCCACTATTATTTTTGGGTCTCTGATACTATCAGATACAACACCCTTTCCTCTTATGACTTCCTAATTGAACACCCCTAACCCAAAATCTATAGGAACTATACACATCTACCCTCACAGAGACTTGCAGTCTAAGATCCATCCATTCATCTCCAAGTGTCCATGCACCAATTTCAAAAAGCCTTCCCCCTCCAGGGTGGTTCATTCAACCTTCCCTTCTTCAGTCTGTCTTTCATTCAGGTGTTCTTTCATTTATTCACATCCAACCAGGCAATTATGTCAAATTCTAGTTATGTACCCTTCCGATAGCATCCATTCTTTTATCTTTTGTCCTCTGATACATTCATCCATCCCTCCTTCCTACCATGCATCCATTCAACCATTCATTCACTCTTTCTTCCATCATTATGTCCTCTCATCCACTTATCAGTACATTTATTTATTCATCCTTCCATTCACTAACACATTCAACCTTTCATCCATTTACCATCTTCCCATTCATTTATCCATTGATCCATTCACATCCGATGATTCTTCTCTCCATTTTCCCACCCACACAGCTATTCATCTATCCACCCTCCTATCCATTCATTCTTCTTTCCATCATTCAATCATATATCCTTCCATTCAATCCTTACTTTCTTCCATCTTTACCAGCTTTGATCCTTCTAAACATCCACTTCCCCTCTATCCATGTTGTCCTCATCAGGAAATTCCACACTGAAAGATGTGCTTTCACTTCCTTGTAATCTAACCTTCTCAATGAGTCCTGACCTATCTTTTACTTTTTTTTGGAGGGGAGAGGTTGGGATCTTGTATCCTTGTCCAACTTTAGAAGAAAAGGGGAAAGGAGGAGAGGAACAATGAACTGGGCCCTTATGGGGAGAGAAAATAGGAAGACTCAGAAATGGGCTTCCATGCAGTTCCAGATTTTGTTATATTTAGAATTGAGTACTTCATTTTCTGGGTGCTAACTTAAATAGTATTTTAAAAATTTTGAGATTCCGATTTTTCTTTACTGTTATACAAGAATACATTTGACTTTTGTTTGTTAACATTATATTCTGTGACCTTGCAAAACTCACTTATTAGATCCAGTTTTTTGTGTATTCTTCAGGATTTCCTACAGAGACATTCATATCATCTGTAAATAAGGACAGTTGTATTTCTTCCTTTTCTATGTATATGATTTTTTTTCTTGCCTTACTGCACAAGCTAGGACTTCCAGTGGATATTAAGGACTAATGAGAGAGAACATTCTTGCCTTGTTCCAGATCTTAGGGGGAAAGCATTCAGTCTTTCCCCTTTAAGTATGATGTTAGTTGTAGGTTTTTCACAGATACCCTTTTTAGATTAGGGAAGTTCCATTCTATTCTTAATTTGCTGAGCTTATTTGTCATAAATCAGTGTTGAATTTTATCAAAAGCATTTTTTGATATCTATTGATATCACATTTTTTCTTATTAACTTGGTTAAATATTGATACATTGATTTTTTGTGATGTACTATTCTTTTTATATATTGCTAGGTTTGATTTGTTAATGTTTTCCTAAGGATTTTTGTACCTGCGTTTATGAGAGTTACGGGTCTATAGTTTTCTTACAGTGTCTTGCCTGTTTTTACTATTAGGATAATGCTGACCTCAGGAAGTGAGTTTGGAAGTGGTCCATCCTCTTCTGGAAGTAGCTATTTAGAGTTGGTGTTATTTCTTCTTTAAGTTTTTGTTTGTTTGTTTTTGTTTTTAAGTATTTAGTAGAATTCATCAGTGAAACATCTGGGCCTCTAGTTTTCTTTTCTTTCTTTTTGCAGGTTTTCAACTACAACTTCAAGTTCTTTAATAGGCATAGGGTGTTCAGGTTACCTATTTCTTCTTTTGTGAGTTTTGGTAATTTGTGTCTGTAAAGAATTGGTATATTTCATCCACATTTTCAAATTTATGGGCATAGAGTTGTTAGCACTATAGTTTTGTATTATCTTTTTTAAAAATTAATTAATTTATTTATTATTTATTTTTGGTTGCATTGGGTCTTAGTTGCTGTGCGCGGGCTTTCTCTAGTTGCAGCGAGCGGGAGCTACTCTTCATTGCAGTGTGCGGGCTTCTCATTGCGGTGGCCTCTCTTGTTGTGGAGCACGGGCTCTAGGTGCGCAGGCTTCAGTAGTTGTGGCACGTGGGCTCAGTAGTTGTGGCTCGCGGGCTCTACAGTGCAGACTCAGTAATTGTGGTCCACGGGCTTACCTGCTCCACAGTATGTGGGATCTTCCCAGACCAGGGCTCGAACCCATGTCCCCTGCACTGGCAGGCAGGTTCTTAACCACTGCACCAGGGAAGCCCCTGTATTATCTTTTTAATGTCTGTGGATCAGTAATGATGTTCCCTCTTTCATTCTTGATATTGGTAATTTGTACTTCTTCTCCTTCTTCCCATTAACTTGACTAGATCAATTTTATTGGTCTTTTCAAAAGAATCAGCTTTTGGTTTTATTGATTCTATCTTCCCACTATTATCGATTTCATCAATTTCTGCTCTAATTTTTATTATTTTCCTCCTGTTTGCTTTAGATTTAATTTCCTCCTCTTTCTCTAGTCTCCTAAGATGGAAACTTAGGTTACTGATATTAGATGTTTCTCTTTTTTTTTTTTTTTTGGCTGCACAGCACGTGGGATCTTACTTTCCTGACCAGGGATCAAACCTGTGCCCCCTGCGGTGGAAGCACAAAGTCTTAACCACTGGACCACCAGGGAAGACCCAGATCTTTCCCCTTTTCTAATAAAGCCTTCAATGCTATAAATTCCCTCTAAGCATTACTGCAGATTTTGACTTTCATTTATTTCAAATATTTTTAGTTACATTTGAGAATTTGACTCATGGGTTATTTAGAATTATGCTGTTTAATTTCCCTAGCATTTATTTATGTTATAACTGGAAGTCTGTACCTTTTGACTACCTTCATCCAATTCCCCTTCCCCCTGTTCCCTTTCTCTGGTAACCACAAATCTGATCTCTTTTTCTGTGAGTTTGTTTGTTTGTTTTTGAAATATAATTGACCTACAACACCATGTCAGTTCCTGTTACACAACATAGTGATTCAATATTTTTATACATTTCAAAATGATCACCAAAATAAGTCTAGTTACACTATATCACCATAAAATATATGACATAGCTATAACTATATTCCCCACACTGTACATTTCATACACATGACTCATTTATTTTGCAACTGTATGCCGCTGTCCAGTTTTCCCAACACTATTTATTGAAGAGCCTGTCTTTTCCCCATTGTATATTCTTGCCTCTTTTGTCACAGATTAATTGCCCATATAAGTGTGAGTTCATATCTGTGCTCTCTATTCTGTTCCATTGATCTATGTGTCTGTTTTTGCACAGGGAACAATCAACAAAATGAAAAGACAACCTACTGAATGAGAGAAAATATCTGCAAATTATATGACTATATATATAAACTATATATATAAACAGTTCATACAACTCAATATCAAAAAAGAAAACAACCCAACTACAGAATGAACAGAAGACCAGAGTACACATCTTTCAAAACAAGACATACGGATGGACAACAGGCTCATGAAAAGATGCTCAACATTGCTAATCATCAGAGAAATGCAAATCAAAATCACAATGAGATATCACATTACACCTGTCAGAATGGCTATCATCAGAAAGTCTACAAATAACAAATGTTAGAGAGGGTATGAAGAAAAGGGAACCCTTGTACACTGTTAGTTGGAAAACTGTGTGGAGGTTCCTAGAAAAACTAAAAATAGAACTACCATATGATCCAGCAATTCCACTCCCGGGCATGTATCCAAAGAAAATGAAAACACTAATTCGAAAAGATACATGCACCTCAATGTTCATAGCAGCATTATTTATGATAGCCAAGATACAGAAGCAATCTAAGTGGCCATCAAGAGATGAATGTATAAAGAAAATGGGGCATATATACACAATGGAATATTACTCAGCCATAAAAAGAATGAAATTCTGCCATTTCAAAAACCTGAATGGACCTTGAGGGTACTATGCTTAGTGAAATAAGTCAGACAGAGAAAGACAAATACTGTTTGTTATCACTTATATGTGGAATCTAAAAATAAAACAAATGAGGGCTTCCCTGGTGGCACAGTGGTTAAGAATCCGCCTGCCAATGCAGGGGACACGGGTTCAAGCCCTGGTCCGGGAAGATCCCACATGCCTCAGAGCAACTAAGCCGGTGTGCCACAACTACTGAGCCTGCGCTCTAGAGCCCGCGAGCCACAACTACTGAGCTCTTGCGCCACAACTATTGAAGCCTGTGTGCCTAGAGCCCGTGCTCTGCAACAAGAGAAGCCACTGCAATGAGAAGCCCGCACACGGCAGCAAAGAGTAGCCCCCGCTCTCAGCAACCAGAGAAAACCCGCGTGCAGCAGCGAAGACCCAATGCAGCCAAAAATTAAATAAATAAATAAATTTTAAAAATAAAAAAATAAATAAAACAAATGAATAAATATAACAAAACAGAAACAGACTCACAGATACAGAGAACAGATTAGTGGTTACCAGAGAGGGAAGAAGGTGAGTCAAAGCAGGGGTAAGGGATTAAGAAATACAAACTGCTATGTATAAAATAAAGAACAACAGGATATATTGTACAGCACAAGGAAATATAGCTATTATTTTGAAATAACTTTAAATGAAGTATAATCTATACAAATATTGAATCACTATTGTACATCCAAAGCTAATATAATATTGTAAACCAATATACTTTGATTAAAAGAAAAAGAGAGAGAGAGAGAAAGCAGGAAAGAAATATGATTGGACTAAACCATGGATAGAGGTGACTTTTCAATTTAGAAAGGAGTCACTAATGATTAACAACGCAGGAATATTCACAGATTTTATGGCAGGGAGCTGACTATCTTCAGATTATCTAGCTTATCCGTAGTTGGAGGTGATCATAACAGAACGCCAGATAATTTTGAGAGCCATGGGGATATCTGTGACACTGTAACTGGACCCGTTCAGTATCTTAATCATGTACTGTGACAAATGTAGCTGTGGGAAGGGGAGATATTTGGAGTTCTCTGTGATTAGTAGATGTGGTAAAATGTTGTGGGAACATGATAATTTAGTTCCTGTGTATATGTTGAAACATGGGTGAAACAGATCTGTAAAACTGAGGAGAGAAGGGGGTGCATGTTTGGTAGATGGAGATTCTCCTGTGTCAGGAGAAACTGGGCATGGGGACTGACTATGTGAACATACTGAAAGGAGAAGAGCTGTAGTAAGAGAAAGGGGGTCCCTGATCACTGATGTGTGAGGGGACAGCCAGGTAATACATAGATTCAATATTTCCCCCTCAGGAGGAGCATGTTTAGAACTTTGAGATTTAGAGAATACAGATCTAAGTTTAAATTTTAGCTGTGTCATTTTATAGCCATGTTGTTTTTTCATTTTAATAAAGATTTCTGAACCTAAAAAACAAAAACGTTTCTTGTAAAATTGGTTTCATGGTGCTGAACTCTTTTAACTTTCGCTTGTCTGTAAAACTTCTGATCTCTCCATCAAATCTGAATGAAAGCCTTTCTGGGTAGAGTAGTCTCAGTTGTAGGTTTTTCCCTTTCATCACTTTAAATATATCATGCCTCTCCCTTCTGGCCTGCAGAGTTTCTGCCGAAAAGTCAGCTGATAGCCTTATGAGTGTTCCTTTTTATGTTATTTGTTGCTTTTCCTTTGCTGGTTTTAATATTCTCTCTTTATCTTTAAATTTTGCCATGTTAATTAGAATGTGTCTTGGTGTGGTCTTGTTTGGTCTTGATCCTGTTTAGGACTCTCCATGCTTCCTGTACCTGGATGTCGTTTCCTTACCCAGGTTAGGGAAGTTTTCAGTTATTCTGTTTTCAGATATGTTCTCTGCTCCTTTCTCTCTTCCTTCTCCTTCTCGGGCCCCTGTATTGCAAATATTAGTATGCTTGATGTTGTCCTAGAGATCTCTTAAACTGTCTTCAATTTTTAAAATTCTGTTTTCTTTTTTCTGATCAGCGTCAGTGATTTCCACTACTCTGTCTTCCAGCTTGCTGATCTGTTCCTCTGTATCATCTAATCGACTGGTGATTCCTTTGAGTATATTTTTAATTTCAGTTATTGTACTATTCAGCCCTGTTTGGTTCTTCTCTATTAACTCTTTGTCAAAAATTTCTAACTTCTCACTCTGTCCATTCAGTCTTCTCCTGAGTTCTTTGACCATCTTCATGACCATCTTTGACCACGAACTCTTTATTGGGCAGATTGCTTATCTCCACTTCACTTAGTTCTTCTCCTGGGGCTTTATCTTGTTCCTTCGTTTGGAACATAGTCCTGTCACCTCATTTTGCCTAATACACTGTTTTTACTTCAATGTACTTGGTAGGTAGGTTATGTTTCCCGACCTTGGAGAAGTGGTCTTTTGTGGGAGACGTCCTATGCAACCCAGTAGTATACTCCCCTCTGGTCACCAGTACTGTTAGATCTAGGGGTGCCCCTTATGTGTGCTGCATGAGCCCTCTGGTAGTAGTGGGCTGTGGTCTGGTAGATGTGGCTAGCCCCAGTCTGCTTGGTTGCCAGGCCCTGCCTTGTGTGGAGGTGGCCAGCCACTAGTGATTGGGGCTGAGACACAGATGGTGGCTGGTTGTGGAGCTCCACGGGGTCCTGGTGCTAGTGCTGGCTCACTGGTGGGCAGGGCTAGGGCTCAGGGGGTCCTGGGGCTGATGCCAGCCTGCTGGTGGGTGTGCTGGGTTCTGACAGGGCAGGCTGCAGGGTTGCTGTGGTCCTAGGGCTGCTGTCCTCCAGTTGGTAGGTGGAGCCAGGCCCAGGGGGTCCTGGGGCTAGTGTCAGCCGCTGATGGGCAGAGCCAGGTCTTGGGGTCACTGCCTGCAAGGCTCTGGGTGCCTCAGAGTTAGTGTCAGTCGGCTGGTGGTTGGGGCTGGGTCCGAATGGCTGGCTGTGGGGCCTCAGGGGTCCTGGTGCTAGTGCTGGTGCACTGATGAGTGGGGCTGGGTCCTGGGGTGGCTGGGGGCTCTGGGGGTCCTACAGCAGCTGGCCTGCTGATGGGTGGGGCTGTGTCCTCACCCAGTTAGTTGCTTGGCCTGAGAAGTCCCAGTAATGGTGTGTAAAGTCTGGTGGGTGGGGGGCAGTGTTGGATCCTGAGGCTAATAAGCTAAAGAGAGGATTTAAAAATCGTATTTGCCAACACCAAGGTCCTCACGGTAGAACGAGCCCCTCAGAATGGCTGCCCCAGTGTCTATGTCTCCAAGGTGAGCTCCATTTGACTCCTGCCTCTCCAGAAGACTCGCCAAGATCAGTAAGTGGGTCTGACCTAGACTCCTTTCATAGTACTGCTTCTGCCCCGGGCCTCAGAGCATGAGGTTTTGTGTGCCCTTTAAGAGTGGAGTCTCTGGGGACTTCCCTGGTGGTGCAGTGGTTAAGAATCCACCTGCCAATGCAGGGGACACAGGTTCGAGCCCTGGTCTGGGAAGATCCCACATGCCGCAGAGCAACTAAGCCTGTGAGCCACAACTACTGAGCCTGCATGCCACAAATACTGAAGCCCACATGCCTAGAGCCCGCGCTCTGCAACAAGAGAAGCCACCGCAATGAGAAGCCCGTGCACCGCAATGAAGAGTAGCCCCCACTCGCCGCAACTAGAGAAAGTCCGTGCGCAGCAACAAAGACCCAATGCAGCCAAAAAATAATTAATTAATTGATTGATTAATTTTAAAAAGAAGAGTGGAGTCCCTGTTCCTATAGCCCTCTGGCTCTCCAGAAAGTAAGCCTCACTGGCCTTCAAAGCCAAAAGTTCTGGGAACTCATCTTCCTAGTGCAAGATCCCCAGGCTGGGAAGCCGAGTGTGGGGCTTGGATCCCTCACTCCTTGGGGAGAACCTCTGCAACTGTAATTATCATCTTATTTGTGTGTCACCCATCCAGGGGTGTGGGTCCTGACTATACCAAGTCTCTGCCCTTCCTGTCTATCTCATTGTGGTTCCTTTTTTATACCTTTAGTTGTAGAAGATCTTTTCTACTAGTCTTCAGGTCTTTCTCATCAATAGTTGCTTTGTAAATAGTTGTAAGTGTGGTGTGTCCATGGGAGGAGGTGAGCTCAGGGTCTTCCTACTCTACAATCTTGGCCACTCCCTCTCTTCATTTCTTTATGTAGATCCAAGTTTTGACCTTAAACATATTCTTTCTGCCTAATGAATTTCCTTTAATATTTCTTTTTTTTTAAATCTTTATTGGAGCGTAGTTGATTTACAATGTTGTGTTAGTTTCAGGTGTACAGCAAAGTGAATCAGTTATACATATACATATATCCACTCTTTCTTAGATTCTTTTCCCATATAGCCCATTACAGAGTATTGAGTAGAGTTCCCTGTGCTATACAGTAGGTCCTTATTAGTTTCCTATTTTATACATAGTAGTGTGTATGTGTCAATCCCACTTTTAATATTTCTTATAGGTCAAGTACACTGGCAACGAATCACCTCCCCTTTTCTTTTGTCTAAGAGAGTCTTTATTTGTCCATCACTTAAATTTTTAGTACAATACACACAACATAAAATTTGCCATTTTAACCATTTTAAACTGTAAAGTTTAGTGGCATTAAGTACATTCACTTTGTTGTGCAACCATCACCACTCTCTATCTCCAGAACTTTTTCATCATTCCAAACTAAAACTCTGTACCCATTAAACAACAACTCTTCATTTCTCATTCATTTTTAATAACTTTTTTGCTTTATATAAAATTCTTGGTTGACAGCTTTTTTCTTTTAACACTTTAAAGATGTCACTCCATTGTTTTCTTGCTAGCATGGTTTCTGATGAGAAGTACACTATGATACTTATTTTTGTTTTTCATGGGTAAATGTGTATTTTCCTTTGGCTGCCTTCAAATTTTTCTCTTTGCCTTTGGTTTCCTGATGTTTGATTATAATAAGCTGACATGTGGGTGTTTTGGTATTTATCCTGTTGGTGTCCTTTGAGCTTCTTGGATCTGTGGTATGGTTTCCATCACTACTTATGGAAAAAAATTACAGCCATTATTTCTTCTAATATTTCCAATGTCCCATTATCTCTTTCTTCTTCTTCTGGTATTCCAGTCATGCACATGTTACACCATTTGATAGAGGCATAACTCTATCTTAGTGTAACCACTAAGTTCTTCCATCCCTATGGAAGAAGGGAGAGGATAAAGAAGGAGGGAGGAGAGAGGAAAAAGAAAAGTGGGGGGGGGGGAGATGAGAGAGAGAATGAGGGAAGAAAGAAGGGCAATATGAAAGGGAGAGTCTTTGAAAGAGAGAAGTGAGGGAGAGAGAGAGAGGGAACATAGAGAGAAGGAGATGAGGAGAAAAGAGAGGGAGGATGGAGGGAAGAGGAAAAGTTGAGGGGAGAGAGTTAGGAAAGAAGAAAGAAAGAAGAGGAGGAAAATAAAAAAGGATAATTCTCAAAAAAGATGCTGTACATATGTCAAGATTAATTCATTAATGAGGGAACTAGGTGTAAAGACAACTAGTCCAAAAGACTAATGAAACACTCGGATTTTTATAGCCAAAAAAGGGAAAAGAAATGCTGAGTTAACTACAAAACTGGCTAATGTCTAATTTTATTGCATTTTTTTTTAATTTGGGGGAAGGTGACCTTCTCTAACAAATAGAAAAATATAGTCATCATGAGTTAACAGTTTTACAGAATTGTAAAATGCTTAGACGTTGATCAGTTGTGCAAAAGAAGTGATATCCTATTTTGAAATGAGATTATCTTTAAATGGACCTGTTAGAAAATATGCTTAGCTTGACATGAAAAAGTCCCATAATTACTTTTTAAAAATTTCTATGTTTTGGATAATTTTTCATAGCAGAAAGGAAGAAATTCAGAAGCCCCATTCATTATCCTTTTCACTTTCCAACAGAAGAATGACCCCTATGCCAAACTCAGCCTCTAAAATTTGGTTCCTAAGATTCTGCAAGTTTTGGGGGGGTTTTGTTTTGTTTTTTGGAACTGAGAACAACAGTTATGCACTGGCTGTACCTTCCTGCTCCTACTGAAAGCATCTAGGTGGAGGTGAAAGGTCATCCTGCCTCTCTCCCCACAGCTCCTCACTTTCCTAAAGCTGATCCCCCACTGCCAACTGGAGGAATCCATAGAGCACTGAAAACTTAACATTATAGATTTCTGGAATCCTCAAACATTAGAACAACAGATTTGGAGAACCACAGAATCTTAGAAAAATGCCAGCTTGGGGAGGCTGTTTAGTTCGGTCTTGGAACCATCTCACAAAACACCTCTTCTTAGACTTTGCACAAAGTCTAAATGAGTCTTCTTAGACTATGTACAAAGATCTCCCAGACCCACTTATCTTACCTCCCTGGAAAAAATTTCAATTCTAGCTCTCCTCCCTTCTACTGAAGCCAGAAAAGAAGACAACAGAGTGGGATGGTGAGAGGGGCTGTTCTGAGAATACTTTCTTTCTCCAGCCTGTCTGAATTGGAGGACAAGACTCACAACCACCACCATCACAAATAATTAAGAGTCTAATCCTGAAGGAGTGTAAGTGTGTGTGTTGGGAGGGGGTCAGAATGGAAGGGAGAGCAGAAAATGGGAGAGTCTAAGGAGGCAGGCTAGAGCTGACTCTTACCCCACAAAAGACATTCTAGTAGCATATCCAAGATCGAGAAGGTGGTGCTTTGTGAGTCGCTCAGTTTTCCCAGAATTCCTACCACTTCTGGACACAGGACACCTCAGCATAAACAGCCAAGCCTTATTCCAAACCTGCAGGCTTCGTAACAGATTCAATTTCCATGCCAGAGAATCAAGACACATGAGAAGGGCTTTTGGATTGTGTTTAATAATATGTATAGGTAGAATATAATACCCAGGAATTTTGTTTCAGGTCAGTAAAGAAGATTTACAAATATTTGGTACAAAAAGAATTGAAAACCATTATTTAGATTATTACAGAGAGCAATCACTAGGTCATGTCTCTAGAGGTGATCTTCCCCTCTAGAGATTGGGACTCAGAAGTGGTCCCTACATCTTAGACTTTGAAAATGAATATGCGCACACACACACCAGCAAAGTTCTGATAAACCAACACAGGTAACCTTTGATTGTTACTATTTAATATATCTTTAGTAAAAACAGTAGAACTTGTTGAATTAAACCCTTTCAGTAAAGTTATTTCTTTTGCTATTCTAAATCTTCATCTTACTCTCTCTCTCTCTTTTTTTTTTTAACTGGTTAACTAGGGTCTAGCAAGGAGAGAGGAGCCATCTCTGTTCTCTGTCAAGACTTTCTAGGGCTTCCCTGGTGGCACAGTGGTTGAGAATCCGCCTGCCTATGCAGGGGACACGGGCTCGAGCCCTGGTCTGGGAAGATCCCACGTGCCGCAGAGCAACTAGGCCCATGAGCCACAACTACTGAACCTGCGCATCTGGAGCTTGTGCTCCGCAACAAGAGAGGCCGCGCCAGTGAGAGGCCCGTGCACCACGATGAAGAGTGGCCCCCGCTCGCCGCAACTAGAGAAAGCCCTCGCACAGAAACGAAGACCCAACACAGCCAAAAATAAAAATAAATAAATAAATAAATAAGAAACATCCCTCCTGTGTTTAAAAAAAAAAAAAGAAAGACTTTCTAAAACAGTATGGTTACCTTATTTGACAGACAGGGAAACTGAGTCCAAGAGGGTTAGGTGACTCACCCAATGAAGAAAAGATGGAACTTAAATTTGAACTCAGATTGTACAACCCTTAATGAAATAGCCTAAAAATGATGTTCAACTGTTTCCCACGTCCTACCAAGACAAGTTGAACTGGAAACTGAGCTGATGGAGAACTGAGGAACTGGAAATATGAAGAAAGGGGAATGGCCCCAGTGGATTTCCCCAGATGAATTCAATCTATCTTTATTCAGTAGGGAGATTATAGGTTATATAATCACCGCCGCCCCACCCCCACCCCCCCAGATAAAGCAATCTCTTCCTTGATGGCATCCATACCCGGAAAACTTGAATCCCAGGGTGTTCAGATTTCTGCACAGCTGATTTCCCAGAATGTATTTAGGCAGGATCTGGTACCCTGGACACAACCGCTCGACCTGGCACCATGGAGCTGAGAGGGGCCTTCACCATCTTTCTGGCACTCTGCTTGTCTTGTCTGCTCATCCTCATCGCCTGGAAACGGACCAGCAAAGGGGGGAAGCTGCCGCCTGGTCCCACACCGATACCTTTCCTGGGGAACCTGTTGCAAGTTCGTACTGATGCCACTTTTCAGTCTTTCATGAAGGTGAGTCTGTCTACTCCTCTCATAGAGCTGGAAGCAATTAATTCTATAGACAGATAATGTAGAAATTTCTGACTTCGAAAGAGAAAAACAAATATCGTATATTAACGCATGTATGTGGAACCTAGAAAAAGGGTACAGATGAGCCGGTCTGCAGGGCAGAAGTTGAGACACAGATGTAGAGAACAGACATATGGACACCAAGGGGGGAAAACTGCGGTGGGGTGGAGATGGTGGTGTGCTGAATTGGGAGATTGGGATTGACATGTATACACTGATGTGTATAAAATTGATGACTAATAAGAACCTGCAGTATAAAAAAACAAACAAACAGAACAACTAATACTAAAAAAAAAAAAAAAAAAGAAAGAGAAAAACAAATTCCATGTGCTAACACATATATATGGAATCCATAAAAAAAAAAAGGTTCTGATGAACCTAGGGGCAGGACAGGAATAAAGACGCAGACGTAGAGAATGGACTTGAGGACACAGGGAGGGGGAAGGGTAAAAAAAAAAAAAAAGAAATTTCTGACTTCTAAAACACAGGCTCTTGGAAACACAACCTTAAATGTCTGGAATTTCAGAATCTGAAACTCTTGGAAACACAGACTCCTAGCATGTTAAACCTTAAGCTTCTCACAGCCTCAGGACTTTGGAATAACCTTACCTTCTATCCTTAAACACAAGAACTCTTGCACTCTGTTGGTCTTTGAACTTTGAGACTCAGTGTCACGAAATCTTAGGATTCTAGAAATTTAGCACTTCAGAGGCAGAAGCATGGATCTTGGAGTTCCATCTCATCCAGGTCCATCATTTTATAGATGCAGAAACCAAGCCTTGTGGCAGTGTTGGAGGATCTTTCCCAGGATGATAGAAGCCAAGGCTTCTGAGCCTTTTCCTCAGTAGTCTTTCCAAGCCCAGAGCTCACCTTTATCTGTTAGTCCCACATTTCTATCTCCTTGAAATCTCCATCTCCTAAAATTCTTGTTGGTTGTTACTTGGTACTCCAATCAGCCCCCTCCTCTTATGTCTTCCTTCACTCTCAGCTCAGGGAGAAATATGGCCCAGTCTTCACTGTGTACATGGGTCCCCGGCCGGTAGTTGTTTTATGTGGACATGAAGCAGTGAAGGAAGCCCTGGTAGACCGAGCAGATGAGTTCAGCGGCCGTGGAGAATTGGCTTCAATAGAGCGAAACTTCCAAGGTCATGGTAGGTAACAACAACAACAACAAAAATAAAAACAAAATGTAATCACAAAGTGTAATGTACTTCTATGTCCCAGGTTCTTTGATAAGTACTCTAAATGAATTATTGCAGTGACTCCTCTGAGGGAGTTATTAATGTCTTACTAATTTTGCAAATGAGGAAGTCGAGGGTGAGAGAGGTTAGATAATAACAGTCAGTGGTAGAACCATTTTATTTTGAACCCAAACCATCTGACTCTAGGATATCTTCTGTGTTACTTGTGTTCTTATTTTTAATGGATTAGTGACACTCTTTGTGTACTCACTCAAGCCCTCATAGCCAACCGTACTTATTTTCCTATACGTACATACACACCCAACCCATAAGTCTCTGCATCCTCCCTTTAGATAGATACCTTTCTAATGTTACCTATACATCCATCTCTAATTGCCCACATCCTTCAGTTCCAAGCAGCCTCACAACATTCTTTTGATACTTCCATCCATCCATCTGTCCTTATACTTTTCCTTCCACCCTTCCATTTTTCCATTGATCCATACATCCACCAAAACAATCCATCCATCCATTAGACTTTCTATACAAATATCTTTCCATCCAATTGATCTATACATTTATCAATCAACTTTCCATTTACCTATCTATCCATCATTCCATCCATCCGTTCATTTATCCTTCCATCATTCATCCACCTATTAATCTTTCAATCATCCTTCCAGCCATTTATCCATACATTTGAAACCACCCATCCATTAACCCTTCACCCATCCACTAAGTCTTTCATCCATCCATTCATCAGTCACTGCAGTCATAAACTCTTCCTCCCATTCATTAATCTATCAAAATCATTTCATTAAATTTCCAAATACTAATTCACCAATCCATGCACGTCTGGAAACTTCTAAATACTGCTTACTGCGTGGTAACTCCTTTTGTGTAGGTATATTGATGTACAGGTGTGATCTTCTGTGTACACTTATGTGTTTATGTCTAGAGAATCCAAGTAGAACATAGAAAATAGAAGTGGTCTCCCCATTCTGGTGTGCTCTATATGGCATTCTATCTATATCTCCCTCCATATTCCTATGCATCCATCCATCCTATGCATCTATCCAGTTCCAGGTCTCTATCTTGTAAGAAACTCTCCTTGATCTCCCCCAATCACTACTAGCCTGATTTCCTTCACCTCAGTCCTGGACTGTTTTTGAGGTCCAGTAGGGAGGGAACTTTAGTCTCCCCATTAAGCCTGGGAGGTTGGAAGAGGCATCCCCAAGAGCAGAGTTTACAGCTGTCATATTCTGGCACCCTCCCAGTCCAGCACAGAGTTGGGCACAAAAAGGAGTGGAAGCAGGAGCCTGACACTTAGATTCTGGCAGGTGTAGCTCTAGCTAACGGAGAACGATGGAGGATTCTCCGACGCTTCTCCCTGACCATCCTCCGGGACTTCGGGATGGGGAAGAGGAGTATTGAGGAGCGGATCCAGGAGGAGGCTGGCTTCCTACTGGAGGAATTACGCAAGACCAAGGGTATGGGGGCCACAAGGGGGAGGGCTACAAGGGGGCTGGGTGGTTGTAGAGAGCTCAGTCATTACAAGACGGGCCTTGGTGGGAGAAAGCTTTGGAATGAGAGAGGATGAAAAAGATGGAGGATTTACTGAGATTTCCAGCCAGAGTCCATGTTAAAAGTTCACATGGGGCTTCCCTGATGGCGCAGTGGTTGAGAATCTGCCTGCCAATGCAGGGGACACGGGTTCGAGCCCTGGTCTGGGAAGATCCCACATGCCGCGGAGCAACTAGGCCCGTGAGCCACAACTACTGAGCCTGCGCGTCTGGAGCCTGTGCTCCGCAACAAGAGAGGCCGCGATAGTGAGAGGCCCGCGCACCGCGATGAGGAGTGGCCCCCGCTTGCCGCAACTAGAGAAAGCCCTTGCACAGAAACGAAGACCCAACACAGCCAAAAATAAATAAATAAATAAACAAAAATAAAGGAATTCCTTTAAAAAAAAAAAAAAAAGTTCACATGAAAGACCCTTAGGGAATCACTTGTCCAGAGACTTGAATCAGTGGATCTCCAGGAGTTTTTGAGCTCCTGGTATCAAATGCAGACTTTGGCGATATGTGAGTTTGTGCCTTTTCCTAGTGACAGGATTAAATTTTATTACATCTATCTGTCTATCTATCTATCTAGGTATATATTCACACATATACATACAAAAATACATAATTTTGGTAAAAACCATGTAATGTAAAATTTTGCCAGCCTAACTATTTCTAAGTGTACAGTTCAGTAGTGTTACATATATTCACATTGTCGTGAGACAGATTTTTAGAACTCCATGGATGCTAAATGGTCTGCATAAAGACTTTGAAAGTTCACATACCCCTAGAAATTATTTGCAAAACTGCATTTTTGTGAATATATGCCTTGTTTTAGAGAAATTGTCCCCAAATCCACTGACCTGACCGGCATTCTATTTTATAGATGGTGCAGCTGAGACCAAGGGAAGGATTTTCCTAATAGCTCAGATGGAATCATTGGTAGAGATAGAGAGATCAAGCCATTCTTTTTTTTTTTTTTTAATGTGTCCTGTACCACCACTTCTTTCCCAAATGTGTGACTCTCCAGCACGAACAATTAAATACTAATAACAAAAAATAATGATTAAACTGCACCAGCATTTTTTTTCAAGTTTTTTAAAATAAATTTATTTATTTATTTTATTTCTTTTTGGCTGCATTGGGTCTTCGTTGCTGCGCGTGGGCTTCCTCTAAGTTGCGGCGAGCTGAGGCTTCTCACTGCAGTGGCTTCTCTTGCTGCGGAGCACGGGCTCTTAGGCACACGGGCTTCAGTAGTTGTGGCTCACAGGCTTAGTTGCTCCACAGCATGTGGGATCTTCCTAGACCAGGGCTCGAACCCGTGCCCCCTGTATTGGCAGACGGATTCTTAACCACTGTGCCACCAGGGAAGTCCCTCCACCAGCATTTCTTGTGTTTACGACATGTCAGGCACTGTGCTAAGTATTTCACATGAATAATTATATTGAATACTCATGAACCAATGAAGTGGCTACTAAAGAAACTTGCAGATTGGGAAATCTAGACTCAAAACACAAAAATGAAGTAACTAACAAATGCTGTTAAGCAGTTGAGTCAGGACTCATATCTGCAACTGAATGATTTCACATCCCATGTTCCTACTCATGGCCTCCAACTTCCAACACCCAGGGGCCCCCATCGAACCTACTTTCTTCCTGAGCCGCACTGTCGCCAATGTCATCAGTTCCGTCGTCTTTGGAAGCCGCTTTGACTATGAGGACAAGCAGTTCCTGAAGCTGCTGCAGATGATCAACAAGAGTTTCATCGAGATGAGCACACCCTGGGCCCAGGTGCCCACCAGCCACCTCTCTGTCCACCCCGCAACCTGAGTTACCTAAGCCCCTGCCTCTACCTCACTTATCCTCCCCACAATCCTGGGAGGCAAGTATCAAAATGTCCTGGGTCTCCAAGAAGCAAAGAGCCTCATGCAAGCAATTCTCAGACCCAATGCTGGATGTTGAGCCCAACTATTTGACTCCAGACTCAGCCCATGCTGGCCTCTGGTGCCCATTGTTGACAAATCCCCTTTGCTTATTCCCCACAGTTATATGACATGTATTCTGGAATCATGCAATATTTGCCAGGAAGACACAATCGCATCTACTACTTGATAGAGGAGCTCAAGGACTTCATTGCCTCCAGGGTCAAGATCAATGAAGCATCCCTTGACCCCCAAAACCCTCGAGACTTCATTGACTGCTTCCTCATCAAGATGCACCAGGTACCTCTTCCTCTTCCCCCAATCCTTTCCTCTCATCTCCCCAATCCCTACCGCCTACAACTTTAAACTCATCTGTAAACATATTGACGACAAAAGAGCAAGTATTGTTTCACATGGTTTACTTTTATTTATAGATGAGATATAGAAACTGTAAAGGCATAAACTCTTACACTCTTAAACTTTGAATCTAAAAATTCTAAGAACATGGAAACTTAAAATCTTACGCCTTTCTAATCCTATATGCCAGAGACTTACAAATATAGAAAAGTAGAATGAGTCTTTAGAGTCTTAGAATTGGCGGAGCTTAAACATTTAAAGTCTAAACTTTTGAGTTTAAAGTTAAAAGTTTAAAGTCTTGGATATGTAGCAATTTAGAAGCTTAATACCTCTACATCACGGATACTTAGAATTTTAGAAATTTATATTTTTTTATTGTAGAACCTCTGTACTAGGCAGTTTTAAATTATGCTACCCTAATGTCCTAGAACTTTCAAAGGCAATATCCTGTCAACTTTCTGACAAAGCAATCTCTACTTTTTTCTCCTTCATTCTCCCCACTGTTCACTACACTTCAACTATACCGGCAACTATGCTGGCCTTCTCTTTGTTTTTTCTCACCCGACACACTTTGTGGTTCCACGCCAGGCACACTTCTGCCTCAGGACCTTTGCTCTGGCTGTTTCCTCTCCCAGATACTCACCTGGTTCACCCATCTTTTGTGTTTTCACAAAGCCCTACCTTATACACAGGGAGAAAATAAGATAGAGGCAGACAAGGGTGATTCTATTTATTATCCCTGTCATTTTCAGGATAAAAACAATCCCCACACGGAATTCAACCTAAAGAATTTGGTCCTCACCACTCTCAACCTCTTTTTTGCTGGCACTGAGACTGTGAGCTCTACCCTACGCTATGGGTTGCTGTTAATGATGAAGCATCCTGAAGTAGAAGGTGAGCGTCCACCTGAGCTGCTTACCTGGTAACTCTCATTTCCAACAGGAAAGAAGACATCATCTTGAAACCTTAGAACCCTACAGCTTTAGACTCTTCACACTTTAGAAACTTAGGATGTGTAATCTCAGAATCTCTGGCTTGGAAGGCCGTTTAATTTAATCTTCTGCTTGGTGCTTGTAATAGTTTATGCAGTAAATTATGAGAAACTTAGTAGCTTAAAACAACAAAAATCTATTATCTTACAGTTCTGGAGTTCAGAAGTTCAAATAGGCTTTCACTGGATCGAACCAAGGTAGATCTGATTCCTTGCTTTTTCCAATTTCTAAAGCTGTATTCCTTTCATTCCTGGGCTCACGATTTTTCCCTCGACTCCAAAGCCAGCAGCATAGTGCCTTCAAATCTCTCTTTGCTTCCAATGTCACATCTTCTCTGACTCTGACCCTTCTGCCTCCTTCTTATATAGACATTTGTGATTACGTGTAGGGCCAACCTGGATTACTCAGGATAATCTCCCCATCTCAAAATCCTTAATTATATCTGCAAAGTGCCCTTGGTCATGTAAGGTAACATTCACAGGTTCCAGGGGTTAAGAGGTAATACCTTTTTTTTTTTTTTTTGGCCACACCACGTGGTATGCGGGATCTACCCCAACCAGGATTCGAACCCGTGCCCCCTGCATTGGGAGTGCGGAGTCTTACCCACTGGACCACCAGGGAAGTCCTGGAGGTAATACTTTGATGGCCATTATTTAGCCAACTATAGAGCCAGAATCAAATAGAATCCATCACCAGTAAATTGCAATCTAGTCTGGTTGGGTAACTCCAGTAATGAGAAATTCATTACTCACCAAGGAAAATCCCCAGTTTTGGTCCCTTTCCCTTCTTTTTTTTGTTTTTTAAATTTATTTATTTATTTATTTTTGGTCGTATTGGGTATTCCGTGCTGCACATGGGCTTTCTCTAGCTGCGGCAAGCGGGGGTTTCCCTTCGTTGTGGTGCGCGGGCTTCTCACTGTGGTGGCTTCTCTTGTTGCAGAGCACAGGCTCTAGGTGCGTGAGCTTCAGTAGTTGTGGCACGTGGGCTCAGTAGTTGTGGCTTTCAGACTCTAGAGTGCAGGCTCAGTAGTCGTGGCGCACGGGCTTAGTTGCTACACAGCATGTGGGATCTTCCCAGACCAGGGCTCGAACCCATGTCCCCTGCACTGGCAGACGGATTCTTAACCACTGTGCCACCAGGGAAGTCCCCCCTCTCCCTTCTAATGCAGTTCAAAACAAACAAATTTCTCTTGTTACAGATAATGGGAGAGACTAATTTGTTTCCACTCAAACTCATCTAGTCCCCCCTTCATTGTCCAAGTTGTCTTTTACAATCTAAATCATCAAATATTTAATGGACATCGTCTATGTGCTAGGCACTACCCTAATTACTTGCATACTGGATTTTATGTAAAATTTACAACTCTATGAGCTTGTTAGACCGTCACGTCCATTTTGAAGATGAAGAAACAGAGGCTCAGAAGGTAAAGTCATTCGCCCCAAGGTCACTTATCCAGGAAGTGCAGAGAGGAGTAACTGCACCAATAGTGTTCTTAATCACTGTCACATCATTGTTGTCATTTGCTTCAATCCTGTCCTCGTTACCTATTTCCCAGCCTGTCAAAAATCTGTGCATGGCAGCTCAGCTGGGAGCAGGACACTGCCCTGAGCATGAGCCTTCCATGGTTCCTCAGTGTTTTCAAGATAACGATCAAATGTCCCAGCTGACATGCAAGGCTCCACTCTTGCCTCCTGGTCTGATGAGTGTTTATCAGCCCCACCAATTCTTATTCTTGTCAGGTGTTAAGAATAAAGAGACAGTCCAAATACACATGGCCTGCTCCCTCAGGGTCCACAGGTGCTGAAGATACAAACCCACAACCCAACCCTGGTCTCTAGAAACACCTCCTGCATCATTGTCTGTTATGTTTTCTGGTCTCTTCCAGCCAAGATCCACGAAGAGATTGACCAGGTGATTGGACCACACCGGATCCCAAGTGTCGATGACCGGGCCAAGATGCCCTACACAGATGCCGTGATCCATGAGATACAGAGACTGACAGATATCGTGCCCATGGGTGTCCCCCATAATGTCATCCGGGACACTCATTTCCGAGGCTACCTTCTGCCCAAGGTGGAGTTGTACCTTCATTGTCACTCCTCCCTCCACTGTGCCCTTGTCTCCTCTGCATTCCCTACCATACTCCATACTTCATACTCCAACACTGATTTCTCCTAATTGCCCCCATATTCATCCCAGGGCACCAACGTGTTTCCTCTGCTTGGCTCAGTCCTCAAAGACCCCAGTTACTTCCGCTACCCAGATGCCTTCTATCCCCAACACTTCCTGGATGAGCAGGGCCGCTTCAAGAAGAATGAAGCCTTTGTGCCTTTTTCTTCTGGTAGGTGTCTATGGTCTGAGTCCCTACCACCACCACCCCTGCAGAAACATGCTAGATATATCCCGCAACCATTGGTCTGTATTTGACATTCAGGTTTGAATGGGAAGTTGAATGCTATTTCATAGAATCATACAATCCTAGAATCCTAGAATTCCAGGATGATGGAATATTAGAACCATTGACTCTGATAATTAGAAAAGTAATAGCACTAAACAGGGGTCAGCATATTTTTTCGAAGGACCAAATAGAAAATATTTTAGGTTTTGCTGGCCATATGGTCTCTGTGTGGACTGTGCAATCTGCACTACTCAGCTCCACCATTGTACTACAAAAGCAACCATAGACATTCATAAATAATGAGCATGTCTGGGGAATTCCCTGGTGGTCCAGTGGTTAGGACTCCAAGCTTCCACTGCGTGGGGCCTGGGTTCAATCCCTTCTCGGGGAACTAAGATTCCACAAGCCACACAGCACCGCCAAAAAAAAAAAAAAAGAGCATGTCTGTGATGGATGCCAAAGAGAACTATAGACATATAGACAATAAAATTTGAATTTTGTTTAATTTTCACATCACAAAATATTATTTTTCTCTGATTTTTTTAACCACTTAAAAATGTTAAAAGATTCTTAGTTTGCAGACAGTACATAACAGGCAGCAAGGAAGATCTGCCCAATGAACAGTAGCTTGGTAACTCATAATATCTTAGAACAATTGTATTTTAAGTGTAAGCCACACTGAACCTGGTGTCAGTGCAATGTTAGGAAACAGGACCCCACTTCACCACTTACAAACACCATCAGTGGGGCCATGAATGAGTTACTTCAGCTCCCTGTCTGTAAAATGGAGAGTAATCTCTCCAAACCATTGGAAGGGTAACTGACAAACAGCAAGCACTATTTTTTTTCCCCATTTTTATTGGACTATAGTTGATTTGCAACGTTGTGTTAGTTTCTGCTGTACAGCAAAGTGAATCAGTTACATGTATACATATATCGACCCTTTTTTTTAGAGCAAGTACTATTTAAGTGTGACGTTTTATCTTCCCTCACCAGTGTCTGGCACCTAGTAGGCACTTCATAAACCTTTAAGAACTGGAAATGAAAAGAATCTTCGAATTCGTGGATCCTTTAGAACCATTCATTCCATGCTAGAATCTGTTCGAATTTGAGCCATCAAAGGAGTAGCTTCCACGTGTTGAGCCCCTATAAGTGGAAGATCCTAGCAGAGCACTAACTATTGAAACCCACTGCATCTTTATAATAACCCTAAAAAGTGGGTGTTATCATGACCCCAGAAATGCTGAGGAGGCAGCTGAGGCGGAGGGGTGGTGGGACCGGAACACTCTCCCTGCTCCCATTATCCCGTGCAGCTCTGACCCTCCCTCCCGCCCTCCTCTATGCCCACAGGAAAGCGCATCTGCCTGGGCGAGGCCATGGCCCGCATGGAAATCTTTCTCTACTTCACCTCCATCCTTCAGAACTTCTCCCTACGCTCGCTGGTGCCACCCGCTGACATCGATGTCACGCCCAAGGTCTCGGGCTTTGGCAACATCCCTCCAACCTATGAGCTCTGCCTCACGGCCCGCTGAGCGCCCCCTGTTGGATGTGGCAGGAACCGTCGGAGAACAGAGCCCTGCCCACGTGTCCACACGCACCCAACCTCTTCATCTTCCTGAATTCTCACAACAGCCCTAAGAGAAGGCACTATTACACTGTCAAGGGACACAGGTCAGCGAGGTTCACCCAGAAATAGGGAGCTGTGTATCTTCTACAACCAGCAGAAAAGTAATGCCCTGTCCAAGACTTTGGCAAAGGCTTGCAGATTTTAAGTTCATTTGTTCACCTCCAGCTAGGTTTCTGACTGTACCAAATTCTTGTTGTAGACTCCATACCTTTATGTTGTTCCTTTGACTTTTCCCTGATAAAGACCAAAGGCAGCCAATGAAGAATAAACATAATAAATTTTTTAAATGGTATAGTGCATTGGAAAAGCAAAGTAGGGAAATGGGCTAGAGATATCCAGAATTGGAATTTTAAATTGGTGGCATGGGTGGTTTCACAAGGCAGCGAGGAGCAAGCTGTGCAGATACCTGGGAAGGGAGTGTTCCTGGCAGAACAATCAAGAGTCATAAGGCAGAAGACTATGTGTGTGTGCATGAATCCACAAGGAGACACGTGGCTGGAGTAGAGGAGGAAATGAGAGAGTAGGAGTGAATGAGATGAGGCAGAGGGTTAAAGGGCTGGATTTTGTGGGGCCTCGTGGCCTTTGGTGAGGACCTGAGCGAGATGGAGGTCTTTGGGAAGGTTGGTGAACATAAGGTGACATGTATCGACATGTTCTAAATGGCTCGCTCTAGCTGTTATACAATGAATAAACTGAGGGAGGGAGGGGGGACAAAATCAAGGACCAATTAGGAAGCTACTACAAGCAGTGATGTTGGCTCAGACACAGCAGAACCAGTGGAGGTGGGGAGAAGATGATGGATTTGGGATTTATTATGATGCATGAGATTGCAGGGTTTGCTAATGTATTGAACGCAGGGCGTGAGTGAAAGAGGGGGTTCAGGTATCACTCTAGGGATAACAGTTCATCCTTTATAACTTCTTTCTCAACATGACACCTCCCAGAGACTCCCAAGTCCCCTAACAGTCAAGGTTCCTATTTTTAATCAACATAAAATGTCTTTGGCTACTTTAAGTAGAAAAGCCTGCTAGCTACTGGAAGGTGATTGGTTAGCTCACAAAATCAATAGGAATTCTGGAAAGCCAGGCTAAGAATATGAGTAGGAAAAAAAAAGAGCTGTGCCAGGAGAACATCAGCCAAGGTAATGACCAGAACCATCCAGCTAGGGGTTGCTGCTGCCACCCCAATCCCCAGGCACTGAACACTACTGCTTTGGGACTCTTGACCCATTGAAGCCACCGTGGGCAACCTCCTAATTGTGTCTGTGGTTTTGTGTCACATCCTCCAGCAAGAGTCAAAGTTCCCAGCAGGATGATCCAGTTAGCCAAGCCACAGTCAGAATGTGGTGAGGAAGAATTAATGGTACCCCTTCAGCTGCTGTGGTGGGAGACAAAGACTTTCCCCTGATGAAGAGTCACACAATATGGGATTTTCTAAAATTGGAAGAGTTTTGAGACTGGGTATGTGATAAAGAACAAATGCCATGATGGACAGTATGTAATTTGAGTCCTTCAGGAAACAGAGGTTTAGACAGAGCTGGGAGTGCATCATTTTATTGGGGGGTAATGTGTGGGAAAGACAAAAGAGGAAGAAAGCAGAGTGGGTCAGGAAAAGTCTTCAGACCAGGATACAGATCTGACACCCATGAAAGGAAAGAAGGGAGGGAGAAGAGTTGGGCAGTGAGAGACTAGGACCACCATGGAGAGTCACCTAATGGGTACCTCTGTAGTGAAGATTGCTGTTAGGGGTGTCTCACGTTGGACAAGAAATGGTAATGCCTTGTACCCACCTTCACTTTTATTGATGAGGAGAGTCAATTAGATACTTCCTAGAAATTCCAAGAGCTATAAGGCACCGTAGTCATTCAACACACATTCCTATTCTAAATGGGGCCCTGTGGAAGGAACTGATGCCATAAAGGTGACCAAGATAGATTCATTCAGTGACCTCATGGGGCTCACAGTGAAGTGAAGAAGGCTAACATCTCTGGACAGTGACAGCAAGAGTAGCCAGGGCTCTGATGGAAGGACAGGATAGTGTCGAAGGCTATGATGCAAGAAGAGAAGCCCAAGGGTTTGGGGTGACACCAGATGGTACGAGAAAGTTTTGAGAGAGTCGATATCCCTTTTATTTCCTTGGAGTAAGTTTATCTCAGAAATTAGGTGAATCAATTGTCTTTATACTTTCACTGACAGGAAGAACACATCAGGATATATGAGTCAGAGAGGACATTTTCTTTACTTTTTTTTGGCTTTTAAAAAGGTTTTATTGGGATAAAATTCACATGTCATAAAATTCACCCACTTAAAGTGTATAATTGAATGTTTTTTGATACATTCATAGATAGGTGCAATCATCACTGCAGTCGATTTTGGAACATTTTCATCACCTCAAAAATGAACCTCATACCTTCTAGGTGTCACTCCCCTACTCTGTCACCCCACACCCCACCCTAAGCAACAACTAATCTACTTTCTATCTCTATAGGTTCTCTGTTCTTGACTTTCATATAAATGGAATCACGCAATATGTGGTCTTTTGTGACTGGCTTCTTTTGCCTAGCATAATGTTTTCAAGGTTCCTGCTAGTGACAGTATGTATCAGTACTTTATTCCTTTTTATGGCTGAATACAATTCAATTGTATGGATATACCATATTTTGCTTATCCATTTTTCTGTTAATGGATGTATTAGCTTGCTAAGACAGGTAGCTTCCTAGGTACCATATCAAAGTATCACAAACTGAGTGGCTTTAAAAAAAAACAACAACAGAAACTTTGGCCATGGCTCAAGACTTGGCTCCTGAAAATAACCCCCACTGGCCTTCAAAGTCAAATGTTCTGGGGGCTCATCTTCCTGCTGCAGGACCCCCTGGCTGGGGAGCCCAGTGTGGGGTTTGGAACCCCTCGGTCCTTGGCAGGAATCTCTACAATTGTAATTGTCCTCCTGTTTGTGGGTTGCCCACCTGGGGGTATAGGTCTTGACTATGCTGCATCTCTGCCCTTCCTACCCACATCATTGTGGTTCCTTCTTTATACCTTTAGCTGTAGAAGATCTTTTCTGCTAGTTTTCAGGTCTTTCTCATCAATAGTGGCTCTGTAAATAGTTGTAATTTTGGTGTGCCTGTGGGATGAGGTGCGCTCAGGGTCTTCCTGCTTTGCCATCTTGGCCACTTTAGCAGGTGTTCTATTAATAGTTGCTAAATAAATGAACCACGTGTCCAAATTTTCTTTCCATTTCCCAGTCCTACTCTGAATAGTCTCTCCTCTTAAGAGCATAGCTTTTCTAACACTCTCTCCAATGAAAGTTACTCATTCAACCACCTCCAATGAGTCTCAGGGTCAGAATTAGGGTCAATACCTCTTATGTCTCAATACCATTTTGACATCCTTGAGCACAGACATAACAGGTGTTTTTAAAATTTTGTCTGCTAAATTCCAACATTAGGGTCATGCTAGTGTTGTTCTCCATCAATTTCCTTTTCTCTTGAGTATGGTTATATTTTCCCGTATCTTCATATGCCTAGTAATTTTGGATTTTATCCTGGATATTGCAAGTGGTACATTGTAGAGACTCTGGATTCTGTTATGTTCTGCTGAAGAATATTGATTTATTTTGTTTTGTTTTCAGGGAGCAGTTAATTTGACTGAGCTCAAAGGCTCAGCTCTGAAATCTTATTTCAGTTCTTTTAGCCTTGGCTGACACCGCTTGGAGTTTTCCAGCACATAAATAGTTCAACAATCAGTCAGAAATTTGGACAGAGTTTATACATAGAATTTGGGGCTCCCCCTCTCTGTCTCTCTCCTTTTTTGAGATTCTACTGCCACTACCACCAGGTGTTATAATCACCCTAAACTCTGTCCTCTGGTTCTTCAAGTCAGAAAAATTCCAATGTTTCTATCTGTGTTTTAGCCACCTCCACGGCACCTTCCAGGGCTTGCCTTCAGGCCAAAATGTATAATAAACAGGAAATTCTCTTCCTCTAGCTCCCTTCAGTATCTGCCTGCTTTATTCACTTTTCGGCAATTTCAGGGAATTGGGGTTTTTTTTAATGCTTTATTCTGAGTTTATAGTTGTTATTTTCAGGATACTTGTCCCTATAGAAGCTACTCAACCATAACCAGAATCAGAAACTCCTCAGAGCACGTCTAGAGTATGACCACAACATCCACTTATAAAAGTTCTTTCTGGGCTTCCCTGGTGGCACAGTGGTTGAGAATCTGCCTGCTAATGCAGGGGACACGGGTTCGAGCCCTGGTCTGGGAAGATCCCACATGCCGCGGGGCAACTGGGCCCGTGAGCCACAATTACTGAGCCTGCGCGTCTGGAGCCTGTGCTCCACAACAGGAGAGGCCGCGATAGTGAGAGGTCCGCGCACTGCGATGAAGAGTGGCCCCCGCTTGCCACAACTAGAGAAAGCCCTCGCACAAAAACAAAGACCCAACACAGCCAAAAATAATAAATAAATACCACTTCTGTGCAACGACTCCCACATTAAAAAAAAAAAAAAAAATTCTTTCTTTTTTGAGTCTGCCTCCTTCATCCCTGTCATCTAGCAAACTTTGCCCCCTCTCTCTACTCCAAGACCTGACATTCTTCTGAGAAGGAGCCACTTCAGTGGCCATGGGCATGAGCTGTCCAAACAATCAGACAAAAGGAAACTTGACTTTGTTCTCTTTTTTGGCCTTCTACTTCACTGCATTCCAGCCCACCCTCCCACCAGCCCTACCCTGATCTTTGTCATCACTGAAATCTGAAACACAAACATCTCACTCCCCGACCAAACCCCTTGCTCTCCAGGCTCACTCACCATTTCACTGCCAATAGCCTGGATGGTAACACTGGTTGAGCAGGTCTTTGGTTAATGTTCCAAAGAATACAAAAACAATAAAAGGTCAAGTCTCCTCCCTATTAAGAGACCTTTTAAATATACATCTTTAACATTTTGGAATGTTTTGTTTCAGGCTTACAAGGAATTTTTTCAAAAACCACAGGCTAGGGGCTTCCCTGGTGGCGCAGTGGTTGAGAATCTGCCTGCCAATGCAGGGGACGCGGGTTCGGGCCCTGGTCTGGGAGGATCCCACATGCCGCGGAGCAACTAGGCCCGTGAGCCACAATTGCTGAGCCTGCGCGTCTGGAGCCTGTGCTCCGCAACAAGAGAGGCCGCGATAGTGAGAGGCCCGCGCACCGCGATGAAGAGTGGCCCCCACTTGCCGCAACTAGAGAGAGCCCTCGCACAGAAACGAAGACCGAACACAGCCATAAATAAATAAATAAATAAATAAAATTTTTAAAAAAATAATTAAAAAAAAAAAAGCCACAGGCTATCAAGGACAGTTTTCTGATGGTTCATAAAGAAGAAAAGGTGGAGCTTGGCAGTCTAGAGTGGTGGTGAAGAGCATGAAAGTTAGTCAGTCACACGAGGCCATGTTCAGGCTCTACCTTTATTGCCTGTGAAACCCAAAGCAACTCACTTCCAACTCTTTGGACCTTACTTAACTCATTTGCAAAATGGGGATGACAAAACCAGCACCATAGGCTTGCTATGAGGACTTTAATAAGATCACACTCATTAAAAATGTCACACAGTAAGATGCTAAGTTCAATGAATGATATCACTATTGCAGTACTAGTATTTAAATTTAAAACAAGAAGGCTAACTTAAGATTCTCATTTAGGGAATTCCCTGGCAGTCCAATGGCTAGGACTCCATGCTTTCACTGCCAAGGGTGTGGGTTCAGTCCCTGGTCAGGGAACTAAGATTCCCACAAGCCACACGGTGTGGCCAAAAGAAAAAAAAAAAAAAGATTCTTGTTTGGAAATTTGTTGGAACTAGTTAGAGGTGGTGGTTTCTCAACACAGTGAATGTACCAAATGCCGCTGAACATTTTATGGTGTATAAATTTCACTTCAGTTTTTAAAAAAAGATTCTCATTTGGACAGGGTCATACATTTCAGGCACACTTGTGGGCATGAGCCAGGTTCTTCCTAAGAGTTTTGGTTCAGGCTAGGGGGTAGAGGATAGAGAGTTAATTGATAAAGTTGGGACAGGGAGCAGGGAGGTGTTACTGTGAAATATACCTGTTCTGTTCCATCCATCTCACATATCCAAGACCTGGCTCGGACCGCCCTGCTCTCTTCCCTTACCTGTGAACTCATCCCACAAGACCCAGTTCAAATGACACCTCCCCTACCAGGCCTTCCCAATCCTCAACCCTAAGTAGTAATTTATTACTAATAATTACTAATTAAAACTAATGGCATCATTGAGGACTTTAATTTATCCAGGTCTGCTCTCCCACTAGTCTAAGAAATCCCTAAGAGCAGGGACTATGCCATGGTTCAACACGTCCAAAGTTGAGCTCGTTTTCTCTTGCCTCAGACCTGCTCTTGACCTGTGTCCCCAAACCAATAAACAACACTACCATCTCTCCCCAACACTAGCCTCCTCCCTCACCACAGCAAAGTCAACATATAACCAAGGAAGAATTAGTTCTTCCTTCCATATCTTTCTCCAACCCACCCTCTCTCCCCATCCCCATGGTCCTGTCCTCTCTCACCTGTACAAGTCACTTCCTCATCTCTCGGCTTATGGTCTCATCTCCAAAAATCTGAAGACTCCCCGTAGCTTCAGGACAGAGCTTCTATGACTTCTATGAGAGTCCAAACTCCCCCAACCCAGTTGCATATGGTCCACCAGATCGGACACCTGCTCATGGCTCCAGACTCACCAGTGAACACGGCGCCAGATCTCTGTGCTCTAACAAGCTCTCAACCATGCTCCACGGGCCTCTGGCCTTTATACAAGCTGATTCCTCTGCCTGGAACTCTCCCTCCCAACTCTCCCTATCCTTCCATGGAAAAATTCCTACTGAGCCCTCTAGTGGTTTACCCAGAAGCAACAAGGTTGAATCAGGTGTCCCAACCCTGAGCCCCGCCACCTTGACCTTGACCTTTCTGCCTGTGCCTCCTCATCCCAGTTCTGAGCCCTCTGCCTGTGCCCCCCCCCATCTTGACCTTGACCCCTCTGCCTGTGCCTTCTCATCCCAGCACTATCCATTCTGAGCTGTCCTTGTCTGGTGACTGATCTGTCTCCCCCTCTGGAGTGAGAGCTCCATGAGGGCAGGTCCCAGGGCTGTCTTGGTCACCCCTGTGCCCTCAACATCACCCAGCACAAGCTGGCATGAAGTAGTGGGTTCAATAAACACTGGTTGAATGCCTCTATTAAAAGGCTTAAGAGCCTGGGGATAATACTGTGGGAAAGAGAATTTTCTGAGAAATAGTTGATCCAATGGGAGTGACCTACCTCAGAATGTTCTCAGAACACATCTGTCCTATGGAAGTTTTTCTACTTAGTATGACCCTTGAAGACTGAAGGAGGTAATATCCTGAAAAATAAGGGAACTATTTGTTGGTTTGTTTTTTAAGAAGGGAAATGGAGGGACTTCCCTGGCTGTCCAGTGGTTAAGTATTCACCTTCCAATGCAGGGGGTGCGGGTTCGATCCCTGGTGGGGGAGGTAAGATTCCACATGCCTCACCGGCAAAAAGCCAAAACATAAAACAGAAGCAATATTGTAACAAATTCAATAAAGACTTAGGGAAATGGAGCTGGGCCAGGGCTCTTGGAATCCAAACACAGAAAGGAACAAGCAGATCTCAGACATTCCCATGTTCACAACGTGGCCTGCATGCCTACATACCACACCAGAATAAACACACAAAAACATCCATACACTTATGTATAGTCACAAGTTGTACATGCACACACATAGATGTGAATACACAGTCTACGTGTTGGACCCAGAGACACACATGTAAATATCCCCCAACAGACATATATCCCAAAGCATGTACTCATGTTACCCACAGGCAGATGCAGAGATTGGCATGCATTCAGGCACACTGGCAACGGACACATTCACATCCTGTCAGGCACTCACACAGATGTGCACATATAGCCATAAAGAGGTATAGATACTCACTTATGCACAAACACACACTGCACAAAGATGCATAAGTGATAGGAGTCCTGTAACTCTTTGTTCCGGCACTATTGGCCCTTTGAGTTTATCTTGTTCTTTGTTCTTGGATCACACCACACATACCTGGACTTAATCTTCACAGTTGGTGTTTACCAGGGGTAACCAACATTATTAAGGAAAAATGTCAGTGAGGGAAAAACAGCAGGACCACTCCTCTTTTCTCTACTCCCACTTTCAGCATCCCAGGGCCCCTCTCTGCTTCTGACACTGGAGTTTACCCAAATCTCTCCTGACATAGTTCTCTCTGCCTGCTAATAACAGCCCTGACACACCAGGAATCATGTCTAACGGGGACTTCACACACCCTCAAATACAACCTTCTCTTCCCAAATACTCCCTTTCCACTGGTGGGGAAACGCAATCGCAGGAAGGGGAAGTGAGTGCAGAGCAGGAGAGAAAGGGTTCACATGTGTGCCCCTTGCCCACTCTCTGTTTTCTGTCCTCAGTATACCCACATGTAAAATGGGAAACATTAATAATAATAATAATAATAATAATAATAATAATAATAATAATAATAATAATAATGGAAATGATACAATTGATGTAGTGGGCTTCCCTAAGGATCTGGGTTGGGAACCATTGGGGCTCTCTGTGAATTCTAATCCTTGAGACAGTTGGGATTTTTCAGTATCATATTGGTGTTTGTTACTATTTCCAAGCCCTGGCCAGTCCCTCTGCCAGCTGAGACCGTGAGTTACTCTTCTCCAGTTCTGTGGGAAGTTCCATGGAAGTGCAGCTATGGTCTTCTACCTCTTGCCCAGCCACAGATAGTCAGTTTTATGACCCCTATCCTGACCTCACTTTGAGGTCCCAATGAGAATTCTGGGAATCAAGAGGCAGCATTGTGTCCAAAGTAAAAGCAGGTCAACATCTGGGGTCAGATGCTGACCCCATGATCCAGCTGGACTCTCCTCCCAGGAACACCGCATCCACAGCCCGGGGTCCTTTCTCACCTCAAGACCCTCAAACCCATTCCCTGGAATCTCCCCCCACTATGAGACCCTTCACCTACATCTCTCCTCACCAAAAGACCCCCAAATCCACAGCCACACATCCTGTTTCATTCTAATACCCTTATATCCAGATCCTTGAATTCTTCTTTCCCAAGACCCCAAAATCCACCACTTTGGGGTCCCTTCTCACTCTGAGATCCCAAATCCAAAGCTCAGGGGCTCCCCCAAGCAAATATTCCAAAATCTTCAATTCTGGAACTTACCTACTGTCCTCCACAGCCTAGGGCAGTCCCTCCCGAGGGAACCACAAATCCCATATTGGGGCCCACTCTCTGTTAATCTGATCTGAGGTCCCCCTCCTCCTTCCTTGCTGGCTCTGTCCCAAGCTAGGTGGGGAGCATAGAGGGGAGTATAGTTGGGAGGTGAAATGAGACAATTATGTAATCAGGACCAAAGTCGGCCCTTCTCTCCCAGGTAGTATAAAAGCAAACCATCCCAGACATCACCAACTGACTGTCACCCCCAGTGCCACCATGCTGGCCTCAGGGCTGCTTCCTGTGGCTTTGCCGGCCTGTCTGACTATACTGGTCTTGATGTCTGTCCGGCGGCAGAGGAAGCTCCAGGGGAAACTGCCTCCTGGACCCACCCCTTTGCCCTTCGTCGGGAACTACCTGCAGCTGAACACCAAGCAGATGTACAACTCCTTCATGAAGGTGTCCCAAGGCAGAGAGATGGGCGGGATGGGTTAGGGGTGGTGGCCTGCCCAGTTTGGTTGGGGCTTTGTGTCTGGGAATTGACAACGTTGGACCGGAGTCATAGGAAAGGAAAGGGGAGTTTTAAAGATTCAGCATCAGGGTCCTGGCCAGGAAAGACCACATCTTGGGATGTCCAGCTCCTTGACTGTCAGAACCTGTAGGGAAATGCATCTCGGTATGTGAGATCTGGGTACAGGGCCAGTTCAAAGTAGAGGCTGCTCTCTAACCACTCCCACTCACCTCCATCAGATCAGCGAGCGCTATGGCCCTGTGTTCACGGTCCTCCTGGGGCCCTGGTGGGTCGTGGTGTTGTATGGATATGACATTGTGACGGAGGCTCTGGTGGACCAGGCTGAGGAATTCGGTGGACGAGGCAAGCAGGCTAACTTCAACAGCCTCTTCAAAGGCTATGGTGAGGGGGACCTCGGAGCGGGGGGGCAGGGGGGTGTGGTCAGGCAGACTTGATGGCTTCAGTGTCCCCAGCCTTCTTCTCCTGACTTCCTCTGGTATTCTCTGTCCCCATTCCTGTTAATTGTTGCCGCCCCCTCTGTCTCTAATTTGTCTTAGCATTTCTGCATCTCTATTTCTCCCTGCCTCTCTCTCCCCTATCTCCCTGTTCTCTTTCACTAGATGTCTCTTCTTTCTCTGGATCTCTTAGAAGCTCTTGGGACTTCTGCTTTGGAACCCTGGTCTTCTATCTCCATATGCCTTTTTGTCTTTTTCTCCTTTTCAACTTCTGTGCTTCCCCAGGCTTCTCTCCCCTTCCCTCTCTCTCTTCTTTCTTAGTCTTAGAATCTCACATTACTTCTGTTTCAAAATCCCCATGCCTCCATCTCCTGGTGACAGTCTCTCCTCCTCCCAGACCCTCTCCGTTTCTCTCTCCTTATTTTTCTCTCTTCTCCAGCTCAGTTTTAGAATCCTTCACAATTGTTATATCCGCCTCCCAGATCTCCAAGTATCTCACTTCCCCTCCTTCCCTCCTCTGTCTCTTTCTCTTCCTGTGTGTGTCTCTGTATCTCTCTTTTCTCGGTGTTATCTTTCCTGCCTCTCTCCTTCTGATTCTGTTCTTGCAACTCGGTCTCTGTCTCTTTCTGCGTTTCTCTGAGTTGTATGTCTCTCTCTGTCTCTGTCTCTCTCTTTCTCCCCCGCCCACCCCCCTCCTTCCCTCCCTTGCTTCCTCCCACCCTCTTTCCCTCCCTCCCCACCCCTCCCCTCCCGGCTCCATCTCCCACTCGCTCTCTGCCCACCTTTCTCTCGCTCTCCGGCTCTCCGGGCCAGGCGGCTGGTCTGGGCCTGCCCCGCCCCGACGCCTACGCTCCCTCTGCAGGCTTGGCGTTCGGCAACTGGGAGCGCGCCGAGCAGCCCCGGCGCTTCTCCGTTACCACACTGCGGGACTTCGGCGTGGGCAAGCGCGGCATCGAGGAGCGCATCCAGGGGGAGGCGGGCTTCCTCATCGAGGTCTGCCGGGGCACGCGCGGTGAGTGGGGGGACCCCGGAGAGCGCGAGGAGGAGGAGGAGGAGGAGGAAGACAGCCGGCACCGACACACGCATTCTGGCCCCGGAAGGGGTCCAGGTTGGGCGAAGGCGTCCGGCCTCCCAGCTCTGGGGTCTGAGGCTGGAAGTCTGGCTCAACACTTCCGTGCCCTCCTCAAATTCGCAGACTGGCATCAGACCGCCAAGCTGACTCTCCCCCAAATCCCTGTCTCTCCCCAACCCCACCCCGTCCCCCAGGCGCCTTCCTCGATCCCACCTTCTTCCTGAGCCGAACCGTCTCCAATGTCATCAGCTCCATCGTCTTCGGGGGCCGCTTTGACTACGAGGACAAAGAATTCCTGTCACTGCTGCGTAGGATGCTGGGAAGCTTCCAGCTCACAGCTATGTCTACCGGCCAGGTAACCCGTCCCAGCCTGGCTCTACCATGCCTCTACCTCAACCTGCCAACTGCTCCTCCACACCAAGACAGGCGCCCCAAACTCCCATCCTCCAACAGACAGGATCCCCTCAAAACCAGCCCCCCACTCTCGGACAACTGAACAGTTGCACCAGAACCCGGGACAGGTGCCCAATACTCAGTCTCCAAGCACACCTGGATATGTCAAAAGATGCTCCCCGCGCCAAAAAAAAAAAAAAAAAATGAACGAAAAAAAATAGACATTGCAGGCAAGATACATGTGCTCAACCCAGCTTTCTCTTCTCACCAGCGCGGGTGTCCTCACCCCAACTTACCTTAATATCTAACAGATGCTCCCTTTTAAGATATTCTATCTTTCCATCTGAATTTCTTAACACCTGGACAAGTGATCACCTCAGCCCGCTTCCTGAACACCTGGTGCCGGAAAATTCAGCCCAGCAAAATCATTTGTTATCTACACAGGTGTCCCAAACCAGCCCACTAGAATATCTAGACAGTGCCCCCTACCCAGCTTGCTTAAATATCTCAACATTTAGACAGGTACCCCAAACCAAGACCCCTAAACATGTAAACACCTGGACAGATTGTTCCCCAAGCACCCAAATAAGTGTCTTCCAGCCCAGCTCACTCAAATACCTACAGAAGTGCCCCCTATTGGCCCATTTGAATATATGAACACCTGAACAGGTATCTCCCCACTTTAACACCTGCACAGCAGCCCCACTTTAATACCTCAACACCTGTACAGAAGCCCCCAATCCAGATCCCCTAAATATCCACACAGTTGTTTCCAACTGAGACCACCTGAATGCCTAAACACTTAGGTGACCTCCCCCTTCCAAGTCCCACCTAAACAGCTAAGCACCTGGACAGGTGTCTCCCAAGCCAACCTCACCTGAATATATGAACACCAGATGTATGCTCCAATCCAGCATCACCTGAACTTCTGAAACCTGGATATGTGTCCCAGGCCATCTCACTTTAATTCTTGGACAGGGACCCTCACACTTAACTCATGTGAAAACTTAGATATCTATTCCCATCCAGCCCCATCGAAATACCTAAACATCTGGGTAGGTGCCTTTAACCCAGGGCCTTCCTTGCCCTGCGACAGGTCCGACTCCCACTGGGTCCTGAGCACTGACAGCTGTCCTTCCCTTCCCTTCTTCTCTCCCCACCCTCAGCTCTGTGAGATGTTCTACTCAGCGACGAAACACCTGCCAGGGCCCCAGCAACAGGCATTTAAGGAGCTGCAGGGGCTGGAGGACTTCATAGCCGAGAAGGTGGAGCAGAGCCAACGCGCTCTGGATCCCAACTCCCCATGGAACCTCATCGACTCCTTCTTCATCCGCATGCAGGAGGTACACGCCAGCAGCCAGTAAGGAGAGGTCCAAAGCCAAGCAGAGGGAAAGCAGGCTGGGGGTGGTGGAGAACAGAGGCCCATTGAAATCATCCCCCATCCTAATAATTCTCACAATCCCAATGATAATTAACCATCACTGTTCCATCTACTGAGCCCTTGTCCTCAGGCAGGACTTGTGCATGCAAATCATAATAGCAAGCATTTCTACAACACTGCCATGTACCAGGCACTAATTTAAATGCTTTATGGTATCCACCTATTTAGCACACACCTATTTAGCTCTTGGAGTAGGCTCTCTATTATGACCCCGATTTTACAAATGAGGAAACTGAGGCCCAGAGAGTATAAGTGCCCAGTCTGAGGTCACACAGCGAGGAAGCAGTGGACCCTAGCTCAGACCCTTCTCTGACTCTAAGGTTGGTGCTTTTCACCACCTTGCACTCACCTTTCGTTCCCTGGTATCAGATACACCTGTGTGGACAGGGGACCTGGCTTTACTATGCAACAGTGGAGGGTCCCCACCCCCATCTGGATGTCAGTCTCCCTTCTATGATGGAAGGAGATGGGGCTTTATGGAGTCTGAAGTTGAAGGTGAAAGGATCCAGGGAGGGATTTCTCCATAGTAAGCGTCAATATTTTTAGTGAAGGAATATGCTGCTGTTGCTTAAAATTCTGCATCTGTGTCTCAGAAAATGTGTCTCTCTTTAACGCTCTCATTCTGTCATGCCATCTCTCTGTCCCCCTTTCTCACTCGCTGCCTCTCTATCCTTCTGTTTCTAAACATTCCTACCATTTAAAAAATGACAACTAAGCTGATAATTAAAGGACAAATAGTCAGCTGGGAAAGTGTGTGAGGAGGGCATTTTGGGGCAAAGCCTGCAGCCTGGGCAAAGGCCTGGAGGCCCGGAGAGAGCCTGGCAGAAATAGAGTCCCTCGGACTTCCCTGGTGGCGCAGTGGTTAAGACTCCGCACTCCCGCTGCAGGGGACACGGGTTCGATCCCTGATCGGGGAAGTTCTGCATGCCCCAAGGTGGTGCCACAAAAAAAAGAAAAAGACAAAGAAATAGAGTCTCTCTTCCCACCTTTGGTCTGGATCTAAAAGAGGCAGGTCCAAAAGGAAAACCCCCAGAAGGGCCCTGAGAGCATGGGGGAGTGGGCTCAGCCTTAAGCCCCCTCTCCACGCAGGAGAAGAAGAACCCTAACACGGAGTTCTACTTGAAGAACCTGGTCCTGACCACACTGAACCTCTTCTTTGCGGGCACTGAGACGGTCAGCACGACCCTGCTGCTCATGAAGCACCCAGATGTGGAGGGTAAGGCTGGAGGGGGCAAGGAAGTGGGGGCCACAGACCCTCAAAATTCCTCTAAGCCCGCTGCAACGGTCCCACCTCTCCCAGGTCCCTGGACCCTCAGACATGCCCTGCTATCCAGGGACAAGGTGATATTCGCTGATAGGCACCAGCCGAATTTCACCAGCTGTTAAAATATTGAAAATATCTGAACTGATCGGTGTATAGTTCCCACACGGAACCAACCAAGTGCCCACTGCCTGCTCCTCCAGACCACCCCCCAAGACTCTTCCCTTGCACCTCCCCTGTGATTTTGGCAGGACCAGGTGAACAAGACCCTGCACCAACAGTGCCTATGGCCTGAATGTTCTATGTCCATGTCACATGTGGATGTCATGCATGTTGTACCTACTTGGACAATCATCCCTGCCCTGAGTCCTCACAATAGCTAAACACAATCCCCCTCTTCCCCAAGCCAAAACCCATGAGGAGATTGACCACGTGATTGGCAAGAGCCATCAGCCCAAGTTCAAGGATGGAGCCAAGATGCCCTACACAGAGGCGGTGATCCACGAGACCCAGAGATTCTGAGACATGATCCCCGTGGGCCCGGCCCGCAGAATCACCAAGGATACCGAGTTTCGAGACTTCCTCCTCCCCAAGGTGCTGCCCCACCCAGCCTAAAGGGATCTCCAACCCACTCCCTGTGACCCCGCACCCTGTTCCCCTTAGAAGCTTCCCAGCCCCTGTCCCGCTCCCTCAAAGACCTTCCCAACTACTGTGTCCCTTCCACCTTCCCACTCAGAGACTCCTGAATCCCATATCTCCCCAGACCTCTTGCCTCAGGGAATATGAACCCTATGTCCCCCCAAAATTCTTGTCTCAAGAGACATAACCCCCTTGTTCCCCCAACCTCCTGCCTTGGGAGACACGAACTGCATGTCCGTGAAACCTTCTGCCCCAGGAGACACAGAGCCCATGTTCCTCAAATTTCCCTTCTCAGGGGACATGAACCCCATGGCTGCCAAACTTCCTGTCTCGGGACCATGAATCTCATGTCCCCCAAAGCTCCTCCCTCAGAGGACCCCAACTCCCATGCCTCCCACTTCCCTTCACCTAGGTCACACAAATTCCCCCTCCACCCCCAGGTGCTTTCAGCACACCCATCCCCAACTCTACCTTATCAAAGTCCCCTCCCTCCTCCCAACCAGGGCACCGAAGTGTTCCTTACGCTGGGCTCCGTGCTGAGAGACCCCAAGTTCTTCTCCAACCAGCGAGATTTCAACCCCCAGCACTTCCTGGATGAGAAGGGGCAGTTTAAGAAGAGTGATGCTTTTGTGCCCTTCTCCATCGGTAAGACACACTGCCAAGCCAACACCACCAGGGGCCTCCTTCATCTCTAAGGTGTAACCTAGTAACTTTCTCCAACTTGGAAGTCCCTCTTACCATATACCCTGGAGCCAACCAGCTGCAACCCCCATAACTACCAAGAACCTGGGCCCAGGCAAAAGAAAAGGGATGATCGTACCCATTTCAGAGATGGGGAATATCATGGCCCAGAGTGAGCCAGAGATTTGTCCAAGGTCACTTAAATTCTTCAGATTCCTAGAAAGGCGATGGCACAGCAGCCATATTTGAGTGTGTATTTGAGGAGAAGGGGCACCTAAAGTTCCCATTGCTACAGCCTGTTTTGCTTCACCCCACCCCATGTTCTAGGGAGACAGGCTCAGAGAGGAGTAGCAACTTCTCTGAAAGTCTCTCAGGCCTCGATATTCCAGTCCGTCCTCCCTGGGAGAATACAGCCGGGGGTCGGTAGTGGGGTCAAGGTAGCAATGAGAACAAGCCTCACCTCCATGCCTCCCTGCTGTTCCTTCAGGAAAGTGGTACTGTTTCGGAGAAGGCCTGGCTAGAATGGAGCTCTTTCTCTTCCTCACCACCATCATGCAGAACTTCCGCTTCAAGTCCCCACAGTTGCCCCTGGACATCGACGTGTCCCCCAAACACGTGAGCTTTGTCACCATCCCACGAAACTACACCATGAGGTTTCCTGCCCCGGTGAGCCAGGGTTGTGCCAGGGTGGGGCTGGTGGGAGGAGCAAATGGGGGAGGGAGGGGTGGGGCGGGGTTAGGTGAGGGGCGGGGCTAAGGATGGGGGGATGATGGATGGGGGTCAGGGGAAGGAAGGGGCAAGGTGGATAGGAGAGGAAGAAACAAACGGACTCTGTTCACCTTGCTAGAGGTGGGTTGAGAGGAAAAGAAACCTTATACTATACTTTGAATAGTAACAATAACAGATATTATTTATTGAGCAAGTACACTGTGTCAGCTCTATGCTAAAAGCGTCATATACTCACCTCACTTAATGCTCACAAACCTATGTCACAGGGAACAGTATTCATGCCCATTTTACAGGTAACAAAGATGAGGTCCAGAGAGTTTAAGTCTCTATCTGAGGTCCCACAGAACACAAGTAAGTACTCAGCAAGTACATGAACACAGATCTATATAGGGATGGCTATACTTAGCCCACAGTCATTTGGGCAGATTCTTAAAAAACACCCCTTCCTCAAGTGAAAAAACAACAACTTATCATACTATTACACAACCTGAACAGCTCTGTCCAGGAGATTTTTTTCCAGAGCCCTCACAGGCAGCTGACCTGGCTTCACTACACACTTGCCCACACCCTTGCTCACTCGTGCACACTTTGGATGCCAGAGCATATTTCGTCCCCACCACCAGATAAGGCTACTGTGTCCGATCAGAGTCAGACCTGGGGACAGGAGTCAGACTTCTTAAAGAATTGGGTGGGAGAGAGAAACATTTTCAGAGAAAATGCCAGGAGAAGTTTGGAAGCAGCACAGCCATGTCTGTGTGTGTGCGCATGTGTGCATGCAGGCATTCGAGTATATGATTGCATGTTCTCCTGAGTGTATACATATTTCCTATGAGTTTCTGAAGGTGGGGCTCTCTCTGGTGGATCTGAGATCTGTGAGAGTCTGAATCACCTGCTTACTCTCAGATAAGTTAGCGTTATGTCCCCTTAGAAGTGGCATCCTTCAGCATTGCACAATCTGAACATTCATACACATCAGCTTTAGATCTTTGTGTTAGATCTAGAGTTAGATCTAACCTTAGATCTAAATGCTACACAGATCCCCGCATCCACAAAACTTGCCACACTTGAAGGACCAGTGATTGAGGTCAAGTGAGAGGAAAGCTGGTCCTTTGAACCCTGCAAGTTTCATAACAGGCTATGATTCTCAAGTTTCTCAATTTCCATGATCTGTGTTTGGCAACTTGGTTTCCACAAATTGGCTGCTTCCTACTCATTGGAGGGAAATAAGGATCCACAGGGTCACACTCTTTATTATTACAAACACACTATTTAACAATCCAGAGTCAGAATCAAACTTTATCCATCCCTGTGCATGTCACTTTAAAAGGTTTCTAGAAACCTCACCTGGGGGAATCTTAGAATTGTGGCATAACTAAACAGTCGAATCTTGGAACGGCAGAGTCCACAATTCATAATCTTGGAATCTCGGATTCCCAGAACCTTAGACTCAGAACATTTGAATTACTGATGCTTGGAACTCTTGATGCTTAGAATTTTAGCATCAAAGCTTCCTTTGCCCACATCCTTGGGAACTTCATTCCCAGCCCCTCTGGTGGCAGACGTCAGATCTCCAAGCTGAAAGTTCCTTCTGAGAAAGAGTCAAGAGAGGAAAGGAGGGGCTGGAACTAGCTGGGTTCTGCCAATGAGGCATATCTCCAGGGGAAGATAGAGTGGCTAGTAAGTCTTTGCCCAGCAAGAAGGGAGACGAGAGGGAAGAGAGAACAAGTATTAATCTCCAGTGTCCTCAAACTTACACCTGAAAAGGGAAAAGCAGGAGTCCATCAAGGCATTACCAAAGGTGCCAAGAGAAGTCACATTCTAGCCACCAATGCCTCGATCTCACCTGTCCAGATAGGGCAGTCTCAGCTTTGTTGCTCTGGAAGAGCCAGTGACCCAGCCCAGCAAAGAGACAGTGCTGGGGCGGAGGTGTTAACAGGAGCCCTGGATTCTGGTCCAGGCTTTGCTGCTAACTCTTTGGGCCTTCCTGAGCCTCTCATCTGTCTCCTTCCTCACAGGAATTATTTGAAGATTGAAACATAGCCTGGTGTTGAGCTTTAAAACTCAATGGCTGCAGGAATGGGCGGATGACAGTGGTGATGTTTCTGGGTAGCTTGTTTTTCACTACTCTCTTCTAGCAAAACAAGAATCCTGCTCTTGCCGTAATGACAGGCACAAGTAGCACGTGTTGAGTGCCTGCTATGTGCCAGGCACTGTGCTGAGCCCCTTGTATGAGTTTCCTAGAACTGCCAGACCAAAGTATCACAAGCTGGGTGGCTTACACCAACAGAAATGTATTGTCTCAGAGTTCTGCAAGCTAGATCCAATATCAAGGTGTCAGCGGAGCCATGCTCCCTCTGAAACCTGTAGGGGAATCCTTCCTTGCCTCTTCTTAGCTTCTGGTGGTTTGCAGCTCTTGGTCTTTGGAGTTGCTTGGCTTGCAGCTGTGTAATTCCAAACTCTGCCTTTGTCATCACATGGTGTCGTCCCTGTGTTTGTCTCTCTTCACATGGCCATCTTTTTTTTTTTTTTTAATTTTATTGGAGTATAGTTGATTTACAATGTTGTGTGAGTTTCAGGTGTAGAGCAAAGGGAATCAGTTATGCATATACATATATCCACTCTTTTTTAGATTCTTTTCCCATATAGGCCAATACAGAGTATTGAGTAGAGTTCCCTGTGCCATACAGTAGGTCCTAATTAGTTATCTATTTTACATATAGTAGTGTGTATATGTCAATCCCAATCTCCCAATTTATCCCTCTCCCCTTTTCCCCCTGGTAACCGTAAGTTTCTTTTCTACATCTGTGGCTCTATTTCTGTTTTGTAAATAAGTTCATTTGTACCATTTTTTTTAGATTCCACATATAAGCGATATCATATGATATTTGTCTTTCTCTGTCTGACTTAGTTCACTTAGTATGATCATCTCTAGGTCCATCCATGTTGCTGCAAATGACATTATTTTGTCCTTTTTTACTGGCCATCTTTTTATAAGTGTACCAGTCATATTCCAGGATGACTTCATCTTAACTAATTATATCTTCAGTGATTCTTTTTCCAAATAAGATCACATTCTGAGGTACTGGGAGTTCCAACTTCAGAGTACCTTCTTGACAGTTCAATCCATAACACCACTTATGCATGCACTCATTCAAACAAATAAAGTGTCTGCGAGGTGACTCTATGATGATCCTTGTTACAAATGAGCACACAGACTCAGAGGAAGGTTAAAGAATCTGCCTAGGGCTTCCCTGGTGGTGCAGTGGTTAAGAATCCGCCTGCCAATGCAGGGGACATGGGTTCGAGCCCTGGTCCGGGAAGATCCCACATGCCGCGGAGCAACTAAGCCCGCGCGCCACAACTACTGAGCCTGCGCCCTAGAGCCTGTGCTCCACAACAAGAGAAGCCACTGCAACAAGAAGCCCGCGCACCGCAACGAAGAGTAGCCCCCGCTCGCCGCAGCTAGAGAAAGCCCGCACACAGCAACGAAGACCCAACACAGCCATAAATAAAATAAATATTTTTTTTTTTTTTTAAAAAAGAAGACATTCTTGTCTACAAAAACAAGAATCTGCTCAAAGTAGCACAGTTAGGACATGACAAAGGCAGATTTGGATGAAAGACAGTTGGATTCCAGTGTGCCTCTCTTGAGGTTCCAGAGATAATTCAGATGGAGCCCCTGCCCCCAGAGGAACTCTGGAGGACAGGGGTGATTCTCAGAAGAAATGTTTTGGAGAAAGGAGGTAGGGGGATAGGAATTTAGATGTCACATCACCCCTGACTCAAACTCAGGATGTTCCACACGTGGCTGCTCCCGGGACGCATGCAAACCTGTATGCACACGTGCACACAGATATCTGTATAGCTGGAGCAGTGCTTTTTTACTCATGAGAGGCACTCTGATATTTTGTCTTCCCTTCTCTTTTATTTTATTATTTTTTAAATGCTTGTTGCAGCCCGTCGAGCTGCTCATGAATCATTAATGGGTTATGACCTGCAGTTTGAAGAACAAAAGCTTAAAGGAGAAATTCCAAACTCCCTGGGCTAGTCTCCAAGACCGTTTCTAGCCTGGGCTCTGCCCTCCTCTCCCAGTCTCGTTTCTCATCACATGTCACTAAACAGATCCTATTCCCCAAGCTCACCAAACTTCTATTACTGTGCATGGATTATTTATGTCTCCAGGCATTTGCACTGACTGTTCCCTCTGCCTAGAATGCTTTTTCTGCCCTCTCCGCTGAAGTGAAGGACTGTTGCTGTGGTAATATTCACAGAATAACAATCAAACAGGAAGGAAAGAACCCCTTGTTCCTCTACCAAGATTCCATTCTCCCCCTAATGGTCCAGCAGGATCCAGCAGGAAATGGAGAAAAAATGGTTCACAGGGTTCCCAAAAAGTTACCACAAAACAAAGTATTAAAACGTGGCTTTTACGTTAAAAGTGATTTTTTTTTTTTTTTAGTTCTCATTACAAGAAAAAAATTCTACGTATGACAGATGTTAACTAGACTTACTGTGGTGATCATTTCACAAAATATACAAATCATTATGTTGTACACCTGAATCTAATATATGTATGTCAGTTATACCTCAGTTTTAAAAAACTTTTTTCCCATTTGCTATTGAAAAGATCAGTTCCAGTTATATGGAAAATCCATTTATTTGTAATACCTACACTCTCTGACAATGCCAGGAGGAAAAAAACAAAAAACAGAAAAAAACCCATGAGGCTTTGGGACTTCCCTGGTGGTCCAGTGGTTAAGAATCTGCCTTCCAATGCAGGGCACGCATGTTCGATCCCTGGTCGGGGAACTAAGATCCCACATACCGAGGGGCAACTAAGCCGGCGTGCGGCAACTACTGAGCCCGTGCACTCTGGAGCTCGCACGCTGCAATGAAGAGCCCACTCGCTGCAACGAAAGATCCCAAGTGCTGCAACTAAGACCCAACACAGCCAAATAAATAAATTAAAAACGAGGCTTTGACATGTAATATCCAACACAGTGTATATTAGCTACATAGCATCCTTCTCCACAATCTGTTCCAGAAAACAGAAAATAAGGAAACACTTCTCAACTTATTCTATGAAGCCAGTATTTCCCTGATGCCAAAACAAGACAATGATAATACAGAAAAGAAAGTTACAGACCAATATCCCTCATGAATATAGATACAAAAATTCTCAACAAAATATTAGCAAATTAAAAAATATATATATTAGCAAATTAAATCCATCAATATATAAAAAGAGTAATACACCAAGTGAGGTTTATTCCCAGGGTAGAAGGCTGGATCAACATTCAAAAATAAATGTTGAGGGGACATCCATGGCGGTGCAGTGGTTAAGACTCCGAGCTCCCAATGCAGGGGGCCAGGGTTCGATCCCTGGTCAGGGAACTAGATCCCACATGCATGCCACAACTAAGAGCTCGAATACCACAACTAAGGAGCCTGTGTGCCACAACTAAGGAGTTGGCAAGCTGCAACTAAGGAGCCGGCCTGATGCAACAAAGACCCAGTACAACCTAATTAATTAATAAATTAATTAAATGTTGACAAAGGATCAAATGCAATTCAATGGAGAAAATACAGTCTTTTCAACAAATGATGCCAGAACAACTGAATATCCACATGGAAACAAGAAATGAATCTAGACACAGCCCTGACACCTTCCACAAAAATTAATTCATAATGGATCAAGGATCTAAATGTAGAATGAAAAAGAAGAAAACTTTTAGAAGATAACATAGAAAACCTAAGTGACCTTGGGTTTGACTGTGACTTCTCAGATACAACACCAAATGTACTTTCCAATTGATAAGTTGGACTACATTAAAAATCAAAACTTCTGGGACTTCCCCGGTGGTGCAGTGGATAAGAATCCGCCTGCCAATGCAGGGGACACGGGTTCGATCCCTGGTCCGGGAAGATCCCACATGCCACGGAGCAACTAAGCCCGTGAGCCACACTACTGAGCCTGCGCTCTAGAGCCCGCGAGCCACAACCACTGAAGCCCGCGGGCCTAGAGCCCGTGCTCCGAAACAAGAGAAGCCACCGCGATGAAAAGCCTGTGCACCGCAGCAAAGATACAACCAGCCAAAAATAAATAAATAAATTTTTAAAAAAATCAAAACTTCTGTTCTGCAAAGGACAGTTAAGAGAATGAAAAATACAAGCTACAGACTGGGAGAAAACATTTGCAAAGCATATATCTGATAAAAGACTTGTATCCAAAATACACAAAAAAAGACATAAAACTCAGCAATAAGAAAAAAAAACAATTTTCAAATGGGCAAAAGATCTGAACAGATCCCTCACCAAAGAAGATATACACATAGCTAATAAGCATATGAAAAAATACTTAACATCATATTTCATCAGGGAATTAACAAATTAAAAAAATACTGAGATATCCACTACACACCTATTGAACTGCTAAAATCCCAAACACTGACAAGGCCAAGTGTTGACAAGGATGTGGAACAGCAGGAACTCTCATTCATCACTGGTGGGAATGCAGAATGGTACAGCCACTTTGGAGGACAATTTGGCAGTTTCTTACAAAGCTAAACATTGTCTATCATAGGACTCAGCAATCGTGCTCTTTGGTATTTACCCAAATGAGTTAATAAATTTCCTATTCTTGAATTTCCTTGAAATCATCAAGTCCCAGCTCCTTTTTGCTTAATATTTCTTTCCTCAATTTATCTCTGCCCTCTCTCATTTTACTATAAGAAGTGAGAAGAAACCAGATCACATCTTCAACACTTTGCTTGGAAATATCCTCAGCTAAATATCCAAGTTCATTGTCTACAAGTTCTGCTTTCCATACAACTGTAATAGCCAATTCAGCTAAGCTTTCTGCCACTATATAATAAGGATCCTCTTTCCTCCAATTTCAAACAACATATTCATCATTTCCTTCTGAGTCCTCACCAACAGTGTCTTTAACATCCATATTTCTACCAACAATCTGTTTAAGGTAATCTAGGCATTTTCTATCATGTGCCTCAAAATTCTTCCAGCCTCTACTCATTACACAATTCCAAAGTCATCCACATTTTTAGGTATTTGTTACAGTGGCACCTCACTTCTAGTACCAAGATCTGTACTAGTGTCCTATGGCTACTACAACCCATTACCACACACTTGGTGTCTTAAAACAACAGAAATTAATTTTCTCAAAGTTCCGGAGGCCTAAAGTCTAAAATCAGTTTTGCTGGGATGAATCAAGTTTTCAGCAGGCTATTAAAGACGGGGGGAGGATCTGAGTACAAAGGGAAGCACAAGCAACTCTTTGGGATGTTGGAATTATTCTGCATCCTATCTGCAATGGTTATAAGAATCTATGTAAAACCTCACTGTAAAGAGGGAGTTTTACAGTATGTAAAAATAGGGTATTTTTTTTTTAAAGAGGAATTAGAATTTTTCTTAAAGAGTGAACCAACAACAATGTCCGACTGTAAAGCCAGGAAATTATATTCAATATCTTGTAATAACCTATAATGGAAAAGAATCTGAAAAAATATATATATATAACTGAATCACTTTGCTGTGCACCTGAAACTAACACAACATTGCAAACCAACTATACTTCAATTTTTCAAAATTAATTAATTAATTTTTTAAAAGAGTGAGCCAAGGGACTTCCCTGGTGGTGCAGTAGATAAGACTCCATGCTACCAATGCAGAGGGCCCTGGTTCAATCCCTGGTCAGGGAACTAGATCCCACATGCATGCCACAACTAAGAGTTCGCATGCCACAACTAAGGAGCCCACATGCCACAACTAAGGACCTGGTGAGCCGAAACTAAGGAGCCTGCCTGTCACAACTAAGACCCGGTGCAACCAAATAAGAAAAAAAAAAAAAAAAATAGAAAAGAAAAGAAAAAAAAAGAGTGAGCCAAGTCTACAGGCAGATTTATGGAAGAAAAAAAAAAAAACCTAGCTGCAGGTAATCTGAAATGTCCTGTTAGTTTTAGGCTACTCTGAACAGTCATGTTACATTTAATTATCTTATCCATAAAGTCTTAAACATGAAGCCTCATGAAACTGTGAGACAACAGACACTGGAAACTGAAAGGGCTTTCTGCAAAACCCACTTCTTTAGAGCTTATGGAAGCCAAAGGCTAGGCTTTGATACAGTGCCATGTTAAGTGTCTAATGAAAAAGGCTTTGCCTTCCAAAGGATTAAAAAATGTACTGGAAAAAATGCACAAGAAAACATCAAGCAAATCCTAGTTGAGATCTGGACAATTTCCAAAACAGCTATTCTATGCTATTCAAAATGTCAAGGTCGGGAATTCCCTGGTGGTCCAGTGGTTAGGACACCCGCTTTCACTGCCAAGGACCTGGGTTCAATCCCTGGTCGGGTAACTAAGATCCCTCAACCCCCGCGGCGTGGCCAAAAAAGAGACAAAAGTGGCTTTACCCAGTCCAGCAGCTGAAGCTCGGCGCTCGGGTTACCCCTGCAGCGACGCCGCCTGGTCCCACCGATACCACTGCTGCTCCCGTCCCTTCGCTTCAGTGTGTACCCGTGACAATGAGTACAACTATCTCGTCAGAGTTGTCCTTATTGGAGGTTCTGGGGTTTGAAAGAGTAATCTCCTGTCTTGATTTACTCGAAATGGGTTTAATCTTGAAAGCAAGAACACCATTGGAATAGAGTTTGCAACAAGAAGCATCCGGGTTGATGGGAAAACAATAAAGGCACAGATATGGGACACAGCAGTGCAAGAGCTATACCGAGCTATAACATCAGCACACTATCGTGGCGCTGTAGGTGCCTTATTGGTCTATGATATTGCTAAACATCTCACATATGAAAATGCAGAGTGATGGCTGACAGAACCGAGAGATCACACTGATATTAACATTGTTACCATGTTTGTGGGCAATAAGAGTGATTTGCGTCATTTCAGGGCAGTTCCTACAGATGAAGCAAGAGCTTTTGCAGAAAAGAATGGTTTATCATTCACTGAGACATCTGCTCTAGACTCTACAAATGTAGAAGCTACTTTTCAGACAATCTTGACAGAGATATACCACATAGTTTCCCAGAAGTAAATGCCAGACAGACGTGAAAATGACATGTTCCCAAGCAACAATGTGATTCCTTTTCTTGTTCCACCAACCACTGAAAACAAGCCAAAGGCGCAGTGCTGTCAGAACATGTAAGGTGTTTCTCTTCTCCCCGGGAGGGCTGTGTATAGTCCAATTCCCAGGTCTGAGAATATATTTGTAAATATATTTGTAAATATTTAAATATATTTGTAATTCTTGTGGTCAATGACAGCAACAACAACAACAAAAAGACAAAAGTGGAGAATCTATTCCATATTAAAGAAAAAGAGGCTACAACTAAATATAATGCATAATCACAGATTGGATCCTGAACTGAAGGAAAGGGGCAATTGCTACAAAAGGCGGTATTGGGACAATTGATGAACACTTAGTACAGCCTGCAAATTTGATAAATTATTGAATCAGTGCTAAAATTTCTGATATATAAATATAGATATGGAGAAATAGAACACTCAAGGGAACAACTATACCCTGCACAACATATGGACCCATCAGGTCATTGCTCATGAAAGAGCTATCTTTAGAAAGGAAGAGAGAGAGAGGGAGAAGGAGGAAAGAAGTCATTAGGTGGCATGCTGAGGTCCACCCTCCTAAGAGCAGACTGCTCACCAGGACCCTTAAATACCTCTTCTGCTGCCCATTCCTCTGTTGCAACAAAGATCTTGATCCTCGGGGTTATAGGGGAAAACATTTGTGGAACCACCGTGGCACAGTGAAGGGGTTCATGCAAATTTGACTTAAGCCTTACAAAGAAAGTAACTATCGACATGGGAGATGACCCTAACCCTGAAAATACTGATTCGAAGGTCTCTGGAATAAGAAATGTATAAATATGAGCAGAGTAGAGATATCCACCCCCTCCCTGGAAGTATATCCAGTGAGAAAGAAAGAAAGAAAGAAAGGTGGGGGTGAGGGAGGGAGGGAGGAAGGGAGGAAGGAAGAGGAAGAGAGGGAGGAGAGAAGGTGGGGGGATAGAGAGAGAGAGAGAGTCCTGAATACAGGGAGAGAAAACAAAACAAAACAAAAACTGGAGAAAGAAGTCCCCAATTTGACCTAAGTGGAAATCCAAGATTTACTGAAAGAATTTATACATTCAGAAGATTAAAGGGGCTGAAGAGCTTTTGTGCCTTTACACACAGATTCCAAATTAACTTTAACATGTGCTGAAATGTGCCAATTGGCAAGCCTTTATGATCGTAATCAATACAAGGGCTCAAATTACAGTTACACCTGGAGATCCCACTAAATTTAAACAAGATACTCCCTATAATCTTAAGGGAGTTGCTGAATATAAAGTGAAAGACCAACAGGAATGCCCATATTAGCCATTGGAACTATTGCCTTGCTTAAACTCCCCATGGTCATAGCACTCATTACTCTAAAATATGCCATAGTGGGTACGGATAATCAGATACAACAAAGATTATACACCAATAAATTGGATAACCTAAAAGAAATAGACAAATTCCTAGAAACATTCAACCTACCTAGACAGACTGAATCATGAAGAAACAGAGAATATGAACAAATCTATATCTAGTAAGGAGATTGAATTAGTAATCAAAAACGTCCCAGCAGGGGCTTCCCTGGTGGCGCAGTGGTTGAGAATCTGCCTGCCAATGCAGGGGACATGGGTTCGAGCCCTGGTCTGGGAAGATCCCACATGCCGCGGAGCAGCTGGGCCCGTGAGCCACAATTACTGAGCCTGCGCGTCTGAAGCCTGTGCTCCACAGCAAGAGAGGCCGCGATAGTGAGAGGCCCGCGCACCGCGATGAAGAGTGGCCCCCACTTGCCACAGCTGGAGAAAGCCCTCGCACAGAAACGAAGACCCAACACAGCCATAAATAAATAAATAAATAAATAAAAATTTAAAAATATATATATATTTAAAAAAAAAAAAAAAGTCCCAACAAAGAAAGCCCAGGACAAGATTGCTTCGTTGGTGAATTCTACCAAATATTTAAAGAAGAATTAATGCCAATCTTTCTCAAACTCTTCCCAAAAAATTGAAGAGGAATTTTTCAGTGTTTTGAACATCAGTCTTAGCAATATCTTTCTGGATATGTCTCCTCAGGCAAGGGAAACAAAAGCAAAAATAAACAAATGGGACTACATAAAACTCAAAAGCTTCTGCACAGTAAAGGAAATGATCAACAAGAACAACCGAACAGAGACAACCTACTGAATAGGAGAAGATATTTGCAAATCATATATCTGAAAAGGAGTGACTATCCAAAATACATAGAGAATGCTTACAACTAACAATAAAAAAAAATTTTTTTTTTAATGGGTAGAAGAGGGACTTCCCTGGTGGTCCAGTGGTAAAGAATCTGCCTTCCAATGCAGGGGACATGAGTTCAATCCCTGGTTGGGGAACTAAGATCCCACATGCTGCGAGGCAACTAAGCCCTCAAACCACAACTACTGAGCCTGCACGCCTCAACTAGAGAGAGAAAACCCGCATGCCACAACTAGAGAGAAACCCGTGCACTGCCATGAAGAGCCCACACACTGCAACAAAAAGATCCTGCATGCCTCAACAAAGATCCTGCATGCCACAATGAAGACCCGATGAAGCCAAAAATAATAATAATAATAAATAAATTTTAAAAATGGGTAGAAGAGCTGAATAGACATTTTTCCAAAGAAGACATACAGATGTCCAAAAGGCACTTGAAAAGATGGAAGACAGTATTTGTTAATAATGTTCATACTACCTAAAGTGATCTACAGGCTCTATGCAATCCCTATCAAAATTCCAATAGCATTTTCCACAAAAATAGGAAAAAAATCCAAAAATTAATATGGAACAACAAGGGATCACCAAATAGCCTAAAGAATCTTGAGGGAAAAAAAGAAAAAAACAAAGCTGGAAGCATCACACTTCCTGCTTTCAAAATATATTACAAACCTACAATAATTAAAACAGTATGGTGCCAAACACAAAAATAAATGCAAAATGGCTTAAAGACTTACATATAGGACATGACACTATAAATCTCCTAGAAGAGAACATAGGCAAAACATTCTCTGACATAAACAGTATCAATGTCTTTTTTTTTTTTTTTTTTTTTTGGCTGCACCACTGAGCTTATAGGATCTTAGTTCCCCAACCAGGGACTGAACCTGGGACTGTGGCAGTGAAAGCATGGAGTCCTAACCCTTGGACCACCAGGGAATTCCCACCAATGTCTTCTTAGGTCACTCTCTCAAGGCAATAGAAATAAAAGCTAAAATAAACAAATGGGACCTAATCAAACTTACAAGTTTTGCACTGTAAAGGAAACCATAAACAAAATAAAAAGACAACCTACAGACTGGGAGAAAGTATTTGCAAATTATGTGACCGACAAAGGCTTAATTTCCAAAATATACAAGCAGCTCATACAACTCAACAACAAAAAAAACATACAACCTGAACAAAAAATGGGCAGGAGACCTAAACAGACATTTCTCCAAAGAAGACATACAGATGGCTAACAGGCACATGAAAAGGTGCCCAACATCGCTAATTATTAGAGAAATGCAAATCAAAACTACAGTGAGGTACCACCTCGCACCAGTCAGAATGGCCATCATTAAAAAGTCTACAAATAACAAGTGCTGGAGAGGGTATGGAGAAAAGGGAACCCTCCCTCACTGTTGGTAGGAATGTAAGTTGGTGCAGCCACTATGGAAAACAGTATGGAAGTTCCTCAAAAAACTAAAAATAGAGTTGCATATAATCCAGCAATCCCTCTCCTGGGCATATATCCAGACAAAACTATAATTCAAAAAGATACTTGCACCCCTATGTTCATAGCAGCACTATTCACAATAGCCAAGACGTGGAAACAACCTAAATGTTCATCAACAGACGAATGAATAAAGAAGATGTGGTACATTATTTCATTCATTTTTTATGGCTGATTAGTATTCCTTTTTATATACAAAGGAATAGTAATCAGCCATAAAAAATGAATGAAATAATGCCATTTGCAGCAACATGGATGGACCTAGAGATTATTATGCTAAGCGAAATAAGTCAGAAAGAGAAAGACAAATACCGTATGCTAACACATATATATGGAATCTAAAAAAAAAAAAAAAAAAAAAAAGGTCATGAAGAACGGGAATAAAGATGCAGACCTACTAGAGAATGGACTTGAGGACACAGGGAGGGGGAAGGGTAAGCTGGGACAAAGTGAGAGAGTGCCATGGACATATAGACACTACCAAATGTAAAACCGATAGCTAGTGGGAAGCAGCCGCATAGCACAGGGAGATCAGCTCGGTGCTTTGTGACCACCTAGAGGGATGGGATAGGGAGGATGAGAGGGAGGGAGATGCAAAAGAGAAGAGATATGGGGATATATGTACATGTATAACTGATTCACTTAGTTATAAAGCAGAAACTAACACACCATTGTAATGCAATTATACTCCAATAAGGATGTTTTTAAAAAAAAGAATGTATATATATGTATAACTGAATCACTTTGCTGTACAGCAGAAATTAACACAACATCGTAAATCAACTATACTTCAATATTTTTGTTTGTTTGGCCGTGTGGCGCAGCATGCAGGATCTTAGTTACTCCAACCAGGAATCGAACCCGTGCCCCCTGCAGTGGAAGCACGGAGTCTTAACCATTGGACCTCCAGGGAAGTCCCTATGCTTCAATTTTAAAAATTAAATCTAAAAAATAATAATAATAATAAGTAAAAACAGACCATACTCAGCAATTAATAACCCCCCCATGACCCACACTCATAGATTGAATAAAAAATAAATCACACAAGACACAGTAAGGATAAAGATAAATAAATAGGAGAGGGTATACCAGCCTAATGTCTCCTGAAAAAAAGACAATGTGGCTATACATACTTATATGAAACAAGATTGACACTATGGCAAAAAGAAATTATTAGGAATAACAGGAATATTGTGAAAAAAGGACCTATGCACCTGGAAAATATAAAAATCCTGACACATAACAATATAGCCCTAAATTACAAGACTTTAACTTATCCCCATGAGTAACTGATAAATCAAACAGATTTTTTAAAATCGTAAAAGTACAGAATATTTGAAAAAGATGCTTAATTAGGTAGACCCATTTAACAGCTAGAGGACCCTAAACTCTTAGAGAATCCTCACTATTTTCAAACACACATGGAGATTTTACAAATACTAGCCACATACCAGGCCAAGATACAAACCTTAATAAATGTTAATGGAATAATAGTATAGAAAATATAATCTGTCCACAATGTAAAAAAAAAAAAAAAAGAAATCAATAACGAAAAGAGAAAAACAAACACCAAAATGCTCAGAAATTTTAAAGCATACTTTTATACAATGGATGGACCAAGTAGAAATCATATTGGATATTGAAAACGTTTAGAGCTGAATGATGAAATCATTACATCTCAATACTTAAAGGATACAGACTTCAGAGAGAAGTGCTTATATGAAAATAAGAAAACTGAAAATTAATGAGTTCAGCATCCAATACAGGAAAAATTTTTAAAATAATTACAGAGCAAGACTTTTTAAAAGGTCAAAGAAAGAGACCCGTGAGGGTCTCTGCCTCTGCTCTCAGCCAGGAGATTTCTAAGCTCGCCTTTACTAGTCAGCCAAGAGTTAAACATTGTGTACAGTGAGACCACCCAGCATCCTTGTTTAGGGACCTAGGAAACAAAGTCTGGGCTCCTCAGCCTGGCATTCAAATAGCAGAAATGAGTGAAGCACAAAACAACAACAACAAACACACACACACACAAACAAAACAGTAGAGAGCTTCTAAGTTAGGGAACCAGAATGCTTCCACGTGCCGGGTCCCAAACTCCACGAAGACAGGGGCTCCTTTGTTCAGGACCTCCCTCTGTGTATCCCTTCATCTGCCTGTTGATTTGTATCCTTTAATATTCTTTATAATAAACTGGTAACTGGTAATCTAGTGAGAGAAAAAAAAAAGTAGAATCTATGAGACCAAAAACTCCTTTAAGAAGAAAAAAAAATTGTTTAACTTCTTACAATATTTGTGACAAGCAGAATTCTGAAAACGATTCCGCATGACCCATACCTCCATATAATTCCCTTCCCTTAAGTGTGGGCGGGAGGTATGAATAGGATGGCATTATTACTCCCCTGTGTTACATTCCATGACAAAGGGGATTTTGCAGATGTAATTAGAGTCCCAAATCTCTTGATTTTTGAGTTAATCATAAATGAGATTATCCTGGGAGGACCTGACCCAGTCAGACGAGCTCTTAAAAAGGGACTGGCGGGCTTCCCCGGTGGCGCAGTGGTTGAGAGTCTGCCTGCCAATGCAGGGCACACGGGTTCGAGCCCTGGTCTGGGAGGATCCCACATGCCGCAGAGCAGCTGGGCCCGTGAGCCACAATTGCTGAGCCTGCGCGTCTGGAGCCTGTGCTCCGCAACAAGAGAGGCCGCGACAGTGAGAGGCCCGCGCACCGCGATGAAGAGTGGCCCCCGCTTGCCGCGACTAGAGAAAACCCTCGCACAGAAACGAAGACCCAACACAGCCATAAATAAATGGATAAATAAAATTAAAAAAAAAAAAAGGGACTGGCCCTTTCAACAAAGGATTAGTGATCAGACTAAACTCCTATAAACCAACAAGAAAAAAAACAAAAGGTATTAAAAGGCAGTTCACAAAGGAGGAAAGGGAATGGCCGATACACATCTGAAATGCTCAACCCAGTAATCATTTGGAGAAAAGTAAATTAAAACGAGATATTTCACACTCGTCAGATTAACAAAAGTTTATAATTGATAGGAACAAATATTGAAGGACAACACAGGAATCTTTATATACTATGGGTGGGGTATAAATTAGTTAAGCTAACTTTGCAGAGCAATTTGGCAATGCCTAGCTGAGTTCAAGTTGCACATATACTGCAACCCAGAAATTCCACTTCTGGCAATCGACCCTAGAAAAATTCTCACAGCTGTACACAGGAGACAGCCCGACTAGAATGTCAACTCCGTGAGAACAGGGCATTTTTTTTTTTTCTGTTTTCTTTGCTGTATTCCCAGTAACTATACAGTTGACCCTTGAACAATGCAGCGTTTGGAGGAGCTGCCTCCTGGCAATGGAAAATCCGCCTGTAACTTTACAGCCGGCCCTCCGAATCCTCAGTTCCACATCTGCAGAGTCAACCAACCCTGATCATGTACATATAGTACATATTTCCTGAAAAAAAATCCAAGTCAAGTGGCCCCGCAACACAATTCAAACCCGTGTGGTTCAAGGGTCAACTGTAGTTAGCTGGTCCTCGATTAATACTTGTTGACTTGATTAATGAGTGACATGGTCGTATTGAGGAAGATTCCTCTGGTTCCACCTAGGAGGTGCGGACTAGAGGCAGAAGAGGAGGTAAGTAGTGATTTGGGTAGAAATTGACAGGGTCCGTGATGGTGGAGACCAGGTCAGAGAGAGCAGTCATCCCTCCCCTTTTGCACCACTCCCTAATTCCCCAGTAAACTCATCTCCTTCATCCTCTGAGTATGGACATTGTGAGGGTCCCCTCTGCCTCCGCTCTCAGCCAGGAGATTCCTAAGCTCGTCTTGACTAGTCAACCAAGAGTTAAACATTGTGTACAGTGAGACCCCTCAGCATCCTTGCTTAGGGACATAGGAAACAAAGTCTGGCCTCCTCAGCCCAGCATTCAAAGCCCTTGAATACCCAAATCCTTCCGCCTACATTTATTTTATTTTATTGTATTTTATTTTTTAATTATTATTTATTTATTTGTTTATTTATTTATTTATTTATTTTGGCTGTGTTGGGTCTTCGTTTCTGTGCGAGGGCTTCCTCTAGCTGCAGCAAGCGGGGTCCATTCCTCATCGCGGTGCGCGGGCCTCTCACTATCGCGGCCTCTCTTGTTGCGGAGCACAGGCTCCAGACGCGCAGGCTCAGTAGTTGTGGCTCACGGGCCCAGTTGCTCCGCGGCATGTGGGATCTTCCCAGACCAGGGCTCGAACCCATGTCCCCTGCATTGGCAGGCAGATTCTCAACCACTGCGCCACCAGGGAAGCCCTATTTTATTTTATTTTATTTTTAAATTAATTTTTATTGGAGTATAGTTGCTTTACAATGTTGTGTTAGTTTCTACTGTACTGCAAAGTGAATCAGCTATACATATACATATATCCCCTCTTTTTTGGATTTCCTTCCCATTTAGATCACCACAGAGCACTGAATAGAGTTCCCTGTGCTGTACAGTAGGTTCTCATTAGTTATCTATTTTATACATAGTATCAATAGTGTATATATGTCAATCCCAATCTCCCAATTCATCCCACCCCCCCCCCTTTCCCCCTTGGTATCCATACATTTGTCCTCTACATCTGTGTCTCTATCTCTGCTCTGCAAATAATATTATCTATACCATTTTTCTAGATTCTACACATATGCACTAACATACAATATTCTTCTCTTTCTGACTTACTTCACGCTGCATGACAGTCTCTAGGTCCATTCCCCCCTACATTTAAATCCCCCTAGGGACCTGAGAGGTGACCAGCAAGTGATTTGGGCTGCTTCATCAGGCCCCCTTCTCCATCTGTCTTTCACTCTCACCTCTGGGGTCTTCCACCTCCCGGAGTGTGCCTTTGACTGTCAGCTTGTGTGATAACTCCCTTCCTGATGTTTCCCTGTGTTTTTCTGATTTGTGCCCCTTCCTCCCCTTCTTCCCCCTTCTTTGAAGCTCCTGTACTTGTAGCCTTTCCTCGCAGTCCTTCAGTAATATTCACCTGACTGTCATCTGTTCTGCTGAGATGGAACATCTGTGGTTGTTTGATTTCTTCCAAGTGTGCGCTCCTCTCAATTTCTCCTTTGCGTATTCTTCTGCCATCCAGCCCCCATTGCTATACATAGTGGAACTGCTTAATGGGTAGTTCTCACCCACACTGATGTGCTCCCAGAAGGAGGGGGGAGTTCCTCTCCTGCTCCACTCAAATCCCCAGTTCCTTAAGTCTGTCTTCACTTCATCAGCTCCCCTATCTCTGCTTTCAACCCCAGGCCAACTCTCCAAGTCTATGACTGAACAAGGAAGCCACATTCCCACTGCCCCTGACCCTTTACATGCCAGAGGGAGGCTGAAGGGACAATGAGGGGGAGTGTCTCTGAGTCCCCGAGGGTTGTAATGGAGAAGGCTCTGGGGGGATGTGAGTGCGCTTTTCTTCAGGGAGCTCCCCGTGCCCAGGAGCGGAGGGGAAGGAGATAGTGCCACCTTGCATTCCCACAGGCAGATGTAGGAAAGGATGTAGGCTCAGGAAAGGATTTGGTGGACATGGGGGCAATTTATTCTCTCTCCCTTCTGTAAGAATCCAGGTATTAATGTTAGTGGGGTGGGTTTGGGATTCTCAGGTTCTAGAGTGCAATGATTCAAACCCCTTCTAAAGCTTTCCTGGGGTGGCAAGGGGGTCTCAGAGCTGGGCTGTGCTTGGTGGGACTGGAAACCTCATTTCTCTCCACCCCTTCTCGCACCCTCACCTGCCGCTGACATAGAGGAAAGGTTCAGGACTGGGGCACAACTCAACTTCAGGGCTGTAAACTGACACTGCACAAACCACCTCAGCCTCTTCTTTGGAATTCTCCCTCCCTTTTCATCCCTGCCTCACCCAGGGAGAGAATATCAGGGTACCTTTACCTGGGCTTTGGGAGGCCCAGGAAGGATCAAGAACAGTTCTCAGGTACCAGCTGTTCACACTGTCAGGTGCTCTGCTAAGCCTGTGACATGCCTGAGTTCACTGAGTTCCCTCAACAACCCTTTGGTGCAGAGACCAACATCCCCATTTGTCAGACAAGGTCACTGAGGCTCAGGAAGGAATGGTCCCTTATCTAGGACACCCAGAAAGGATGAGGCAGAGCTGGGATTCATGCCCAGGTCTGCCTCACTCCAGAGTCCACACCTCCATAACATCTACTGATTCACTAAACATTCCTCGAGCACTTATGAGTCAAGCAATGTGGACATAGTAGCAAACAGACATAAGTCCTGCTCTCTCGGGTTTACTTTCTAGGAGGACAGAGAGGCTGTAAATAGATAAACACATGTCTATTCTAATGTCAGGGAGTAGTGAGTGCCTCAGGGAATACAGCAGGTAACAGCTGCAGAGGAATGGAGGTGGCTCTTTCTGATAGAATGGTCAGAGCAGGCTTCTGTGAGGAGACTTTGAGCAGACACCTGAATGAAGTGAGGGAATGAGCCAAGCAGATGAGTCGGGAGAACAGAGAAGACAGTCTGTGGAGCTAAACCCAGCTTGCAGATATTTTAAAATGTGTTTCACATGGTATCAGAAGAGGACTTTGAGTCAACCAAGTTCTTGTTCCGTCACCAAATCCTCCCAATTTCTTTTTTTTTTTAATTGAAGTATAGTTCATTTACAATGTTGTGTTAGTTTCAGGTGTACAGCAAAGTGATTCAGCTATATATATTATATATATATTTATACATAAGGTATATATACTTTTTCAGATTCTTTTCCATTATAGGTTATTACAAAATATTGAATACAGTTCCTTGTTGTTTATCTATTTTATATACAGTTTGTGTGAATATGTTAATCCCAAACTCCTAATTTATCCCCCCCCCCACTTTCCCCTTTGGTAACCATAAGTTTGTTTTCTATGTCTGTGAGTCTATTTCTGCTTTGTAAATAAGTTCATTTGTGTCATTTTTTTAGATTCCACATATAAGTGATAGCATATGGTATTTGTCTTTCTCTGTCTGACTTACTTCACTTAATATGATAATCTTTAAGTCCACCCATGTTGCTGCAAATGGTATTATTTCAATCTTTTTTATGGCTGAGTAATCGTCCACTGTATATATATATGTATACCACAATTGCTTTATCCATTCATCTCTCGATGGGCATTTAGGTTGCTTCCATGTCTTGGCTATTGTCAATAGTGCTACTATGAACATTGGGGTACACGTATCTGTTCGAATTAGAGTTTTCTCCGTATATATCCCCAGGAGTGGGATTGCTGGATCATATGGTAACTCTACTTTTAGTTTTTTAAGGAACCTCCATACTGTTTTTCATAGTGGCTGCACCAATTTACATTCCCACCAACAGTGTAGGAGGGTTCCTTTTTCCCCCCACCCATACCAGTACTTGTTATTTGTAGACTTTTTGACAGTGGCCATTCTGACTGGTGTGTTAACTACTCCCAATTTCTGATTCCTTTGAAAACCCGGAGCTGTGTCCTTTGGGGCTACTCCATCCTCCCTCCCCAGGCATAGCATCTAGTATGGCCCCTGTGCACAGCCCACCTACCCAGGTGCAGAGTGGTGCTGTCCAGGTACCAGGTTCTGAAGAAAAGTTCTCATGGAAAAAAAAAAGTCTCATGGACAGTGCAGAGGAGCTTGCAGCCTTCAAAGAGCTCCCTTCCACTGTGGGATGGTGAAGCCAGCACTTGGACGTCTATCCCCAAACTCCCCCTATTCCTTGATACCCAACCTAGAGGAGCACTTGGGTGCTTAGAGAGCATGTAACCAAAACAAACAAATTAAAAACACAGTTCATTCATTTATTCAATATGCAGCTCATTTATTCAATAAGCAGCTCTAGTGCTAGGAATCACCCAGGAGGCTCTGGCAGTCATACTCTTGTCAAAGGCTGGCAACCATTCTGACTGGTCAGTGCCCATGCCAAACACTTGCAAAAACTTTTCCCACTGAAACTATTATTCAGGCCCATCGTTTACCCCTCAGCTTCTCCCTCACTCTGCCCTTCAGTCTCCCTTCCCTGCAGCTCATGACTCTGTAGACTTGAGGCTCCTCAACAACTCCCCGAACTCTTCCTGCAACCTCTCCAGTGCCTCTTCTGCAGTAGGAGATCTTGCAGTCAGAGCACAAGAAAGACAAAAACTGCTAAAAAACTCTATTCTTTCATGGAATCCAGGATTTGGGCTAACATCTGACCACAGTTCTGGGGTCAGCAAAATTATTATGTATTATAGAATTAGAAAGGGATAATGGGACTCAGGCTCCCTCAAACGCCTCCTTCACTGTGAGTATGTAGGATTACGACTCTATGCATTTGTCGAAACCCATAGAACTGTACAGCACAAAGAGTGAATTTTATCATATGTACATTTTAAAAATCCACCAGGATGTAGGGGAACTCAAAATGGAATACAAACTGTAACAACTGAACCTAACTGTATTACCAATTATATACTGTATTTACCTAACTGTTTTACTTAAAAAGGGTGGGGATGAAAAGAACTAACTGAAGTAACTTTGGGAAAAAGAAACTTGACTGTATATTGTATGTCTAAAGACAAAAATAACTGTACACAAATACTACACTCTAGCTAGTAAATTTATTTCTCACTGGGTATGGGTTAGCAATTGTGAGACTATTTTATGTACATATGAAAGTTGAACAGATAAGTAAATATATTGTAAAAAAAAGAATGAGAGTCAAATTCTTGCTATCAAGGAAAGAATTTTCATGGGACTTCCCTGGTGGTGCAGTGGTTGAGAATCCGCCTGCCAATGCAGGGGACATGGGTTCGAGGCCTGGTCTGGGAAGATCCCACATGCTGTGGCGCAACTAAGCCCATGTGCCACAACTACTGAGCCTGCGTGCCACAACTACTGAAGCCTGCACGCCTAGAGCCCGTGCTCTGCAACAAGAGAAGCCACCACTATGAGAAGCCTGTACACTGCTACAAAGAGTAGCCCCGGCTCGCCACAACTAGAGAAAGCCCTCACACAGCAATGAACACCCAACACAGCCAAAAATTAATTAATTAATTAATTAATTTTTTTAAAAAAAGAATTTTCAAATAGGGAAAGCTAGAATGGACCCTGTGTGTTAGATCGAAATCAGAGATATCAATATGAATTGTTTTTGAGAGAGAAAGAGCGAGAGCTCTCCAAGCTCTGTCCACTGAGAGGGCCAATAAGCAAGGATATCCCACTAGCAATAAGCCCAGCTAATACCCAGATCTTGGTTTCTAAATACCATCTTCCAATAAAAGGAATCAGGACTCTTTAGAGAAGTGATTGATTCCAGGGCTGGGACAGGGAAAATATAAAAACATTTATGGGAATTCCCTGGCTGTTCAGTGGTTAGGACTCTGTGCTTCCATTGCAGGGGCCATGGGTTTGATCCTTGGTCGGGGAACTGAGATCCTGCAAGCCGGAAGGCGCATATGTGGCTCAGATTCTGGTAGGTGAGCGAGCATAGTGGTGGAGAAAGAGCTAATTCTCTTCCGATTGCTATTTTCTCTATGGGATAAGAAATGGGACCACCAAGAGAGTGATGTGGAAGGAAAGGGTCATGGAGGTTTGAGGGAGCAGGAAAAAGTGTAACAGTTGGGGCTCAAGGAGAGGCTAATTAGAGATGAGGAAGGTTCAGCTGCCCTTGGTGTGTTTCAGTTTCTCCACCAGCGTTTCCCAACTGGGTTGGACTTTGCCCCCAAGTGGACATTAAATAACGACTGGGGTCATTTTTGATTTTTTACAGCTGGGCGGAGGTCTGCTACTGACATCTCGTGGGTAGAGACCAGAGATACTGCTAAACATCCTACCACTCATAGGACAGTCCCCCCACCCAAAAAGGATGATCTAGCCCAAATGTCAACAGTGCCAAGGTTAAGGAAACTCACAATACATCCCTCCCTACCCCGTGTTCCCTCTGTAGCAGGAGAGCAAGTCACACCACAAGAAGAACTCAGAGCCCCTTAAAACTCCCCTTCTCATGAATCCCAAGTTCCCCAGTAAGGCAGTCCCATCAGGCCCCTCTCAACCCAGTTCTAGGGTCAGGGAAATGTCACTTACGGGGTTCAGGTAGATCCAGTACTTCCCCCAGAAGTAGGGGTAGATGCCAAGGGAAACTAGAAATACATAATCCCGTAATCAAGCCTTCACCCCTCTTCCAGGACCTGCCCTAACCTGCCTTTCTGGGACTTAAATAATAGCATGGGCCCCATCTCCATCCCAACGTATTCCTGGGACTGGGGTGTCAAATGCCCCAGAAACTCCAAGCACTTCCTCCCCCGCCCCCATGGGAAAACTACCATCGTGTCCACCAACAGACCTGGGGGGGGGCACCAACACCTCCACCTGGCATCCCAGACCCTTGACCTCTGGGGCTCTCTCCCCCACCCTAACCTCCAGGAACTGGAGTCCTAGCCCAACTCCAGGTTTTTGCAATCTGCCCTTCTGACCTAGCAAGGAGTTGAGTAACTGTGGCCAGTTTCTGGGGCGGGAGCCAAGAGCAGACAGAGCTGGTGGGGAGCTTAAGAGAGCCTCGGAGGTGGAGGTGAGGCAGGAGGTAAATGCGCCCCCCCGCACCCCAGGGTAAAGCAATTGGAGATTTGTTCCCTGTGGACCAATACTCCAAGACAAGCATAGCAGGACAATCGAGGGAGGAGGCCGGGCCCTACCCAGATAGAAGAGAAGAGACCACATATTTCTCATTCTCTAAGTCAGGAGACCTCCCCGACTATACATGCACAGAAAAGCTCCTTGGAGGTCAAAAAGGGAGGGGGCGCCACCCCATAGTAAGTGAAGCTAACTACCCATAGTCCTCTTCGGTAGAATCCAGCTTGGCTAAGAGATGCGCACGCACACATGGGAGGGTCCTGAGATAAACTGAACACAGAGTCTGAGCCAGGCAAATCAAAATGATTGGCCAAAGGAAACCTGGAAGAAATGCCCCCTTATAAGTGATTTAAACTGCCACAAGGGCGTGACTCTCTCTCTGAGTCTGCCCATGTGTCTATCCACACGTACTGTACTTTTTTCTCCTAATAAATACTTTACTTGTTTCACTACTTTCCGTCTTTGTGGGAATTCTTTTCTGCAAAGCCGAAGGGCCAGGAGCCTTGTCACTGGCCAGTGGTCTAATGGCGAGGATTCGGTGCTCTCACCACTGCGACCCGACCACAATCACTGGCCGGGAGCTGAAACCCTGCTTCAAGCCGCTGCAAGGCCGAGGCCACCAGAGATCAGAGGTGTACGTGGGCGGTAGCGGGGGTACCATTCACGTCTGAGGTCCTTTCTCCTGAGGCTTCTGCCTGCCCCACCCTTCTCCCAAATCCTCCTTCAACCTTAGCCTGGCTTCAGTCCTGTCCGCTGCAGTCCAGCTCTTGGAGGTGTGACAGACAGAAAGAAAAAGAGACAGGGAGACACCCAGACAGTCAGGAGAAGATGGTGACTGAGAAAGATTACAGGGAGAAAGAAGCAGAGAGAAAGAGAAAGGGCTCAAAGAGAATTAGAGATGGAATAGAGGGTGAAAGATAGAGACCCAGAGACACAAAGGGAGAGAGGATGAGAGAGACAGAGACATAGAAAGAGACAAAAAGTTTCAGAAGCAGAAGCAAAGAGAGACGCATACAGAATTTCAGAGACAAACTGCAAGAGACAGAAAAGGGGGAGAAGAGTTGTGAAAATGGGCCCCCAGAGAATGAGAAAACTTCTGCCCAGGACAGAGATCCTGCCCCCATCCTTGCCCCTTCATTTTGCCACAGCTCTGTAACCCCAAACCAGACCCAGAGCCAGATCCAGGGTGCCCAGTGGCAAAAAAATGGAGAAGACTTCACCCCAATCCAGGGCAGATGGACACCATCGGCCACAGTGAGAAGACCTGAGGTGAGCCTATAGGAGGAGGAGGTGGGGTTCCCAAGGAACCCACTCAGGGCACCATTGCAGCTGGCTGTGAGCCCCGGCCCCATGCAAATAATGCAGGAAGACGGGAGGGATTAAAAGTCACTGGGAGAACTAGGAAAAAGGGGGGCAAGGTGGTGTGGACAGAGATGATTTAAAAGCAGCCCCTACCCCCAGACACCTTCAGAGCCCCTGAGCACACATCTGGAGCAGCCACTGCCAGCCGGACCAGACCCTCCAGAACACACCTCAGCTGTCCCAACAGCTCAACAGGTAAAGGGCAGATCACAGAGGAGGGGGTAGCTCTCAAGAGAGGGGGTCACTGGCTCCATCTCCCTGTCTCTGAGACTGGCTGGGGTCTCCCTTGTCATCTCCTCTGGGGGCTCTCAGGGCCTCTGGGTCTGTCTCTCGGGGGCTCTCTCTGGGACTCTGTTGTTTCACTTGTCAGAGTGTTTCAGAGCTCCGAGCCAGGACTGGGCACTGGACACTCTGTACTAATGCTTTGCCCAGCCAGTGGCGTCTCTCTCTGGAATGTGACCCCGGGGTTCAGGACACCTTTCTGTCTGTTTCTGCTTCTGCCCTGCCTCTGTCTCAAGACTGTCTTGGTCTCTGTCTCTGAGTGTCTCTGTCTAACATTCCCTGTTGTCTGTCTGTCTCTCTCTCTCCCTCCATGTCTCTCTGTCTCTGTGTATCTCTCTTTTCTGTCTCTGTCACTCTCTTCTCCATCAGCCTCTGGGTTTGGCTCTGCCTCTTCCTCTCTCCGTCTGTCTCTCACCCTCTTCCTGTCTATCTTTCAGTGTCCATCTCTATGTCTCTCAGTAAGTATATATCTGTCTCTCCATCTCTCTCTTCTCTTTCTCTACCTCTGTGTCTCTCTAGTTCTATCTCCTTTCTCTAGTCTCTCTCTGGCTGCCTCTCTGTGATTTTCTCTGTCTGGCTATTTCTGTGTCTTAATTTGTCTGTCTCTGTCCTGTGTGTCTCTATCTCTCTTTATCACTATATCTGTGTGAGAGTCATTCTCATGAAAGATGATAGATGATAAATGATAGATAGGGGACTCCCCTGGTGGCACAGTGGTTGGGAATCCACCTGCCAATGCAGGGGACATGGGTTTGAGCCCTGGTCCAGGAAGATCTCACATGCTGCAGAGCAGCTGAGCCCACCACAACTACTGAGCCTGTGCTCTAGAGCCCACGAGCCACAACTACTGAGACCGCATGCCACAACTGCTGAAGCCCATGCGCCTAGAGCCTGTGTTCCACAACAAGAGAAGCCACCGCAATGAGAAGCCCGTGCACCACAATGAAGAGTAGCCCCCGCTCGCCGCAACTAGAGAAAAGCCCGCGCACAGCAACGAAGACCCAACACAGCCATAAATAAATAAATAAATTTATTTTTAAAAAATGATAGATAGATGATAGGTAGACATCCATAGATATTTGGATATCTCACTCTCATTTCTGTCTCATCGTCTCCAATTGTACCTCTCTGGCTCTCTTATTGTCTGTCTCTATCTCTCTTCTGTCCCTCTCCATCTGTCTCGATTTCTGTCTGTCTCTCTGTATTTTGACTACCTCATGCCCTTTTTCTCTCTCTCTCTCCCTTCCCCTCTCCCTCCTTCTCTCCCCTGTCCCCTGGCCTTTCCCTGTCTCTGCCTCTGTCTACTTCCTTTCTTCTCTCCATCTGCACCCATTTCCAGGGTCTGGGGAAGGCAAGTTCCAGAAGGAGATGAGGAGTGAAGGAATCCCACTCCCTCCCCAGAGCTGCCTTCTCCCCATTTCACCTGCCCACCCCCTGCCCAGGTGACTGCAGAGGGCTTCACCATGGACAGCATAAACACAGCCATCTTGCTCCCGCTCCTGGCTCTCCTCTGTCTGTTCCTGACCATCAGCTCAAGGGGCAAAGACCGGCTGCCCCCAAGCCCCAGACCCCTCCCGCTCCTGGGAAACTTGCTGCAGCTTCGCTCCCAAAACATGCTGACCTCCCTCACCAAGGTCAAAGGCCTAGGCTTGGGTGAGGGGAGCGACAAGGGGGAGGGGTCTCATGGCCCCAGACCCCCCTGTGACCTCTGTCTTCTTACCCTCAGCTGAACAAGGAGTTCGGCTCAGTGTACACAGTGTTGGGGCCCAGGCGGGTGGTGGGTCCTCAGTGGGCACCAAGCTGTGAAGGAGGCTCTTGTGGACCAGCGGGAGGTGTTTAGTGGCTGCGGCGACTACCCTGTCTTTTTCTTTTCTTTTCTTTTTTGTATAAATTTATTTTATTTATTTATTTTTGGCTGCATTGGGTCTTCGTTGCTGCACGCAGGCTTTCTCTAGTTGCGGTGAGCAGGGCTACTCTTCGCTGCAGTGCGCGGGCTTCTCATTGCGGTGGCTTCTCTTGTTGCAGAGCACAGGCTCTAGAAGCGCGCGGTCTTCAGTAGCTGTGTCTCGCGGGCTCTAGAGCGCAGGCTCGGTAGTTGTGATGCATGGGCTTAGTTGCTCCTTGGCATGTGGGATCTTCCCAGACCAGGGCTCGAACCCATGTCCCCTGCATTGGCAGGCGGATTCTTAACCACTGCGCCACATCACCTTTTCTACGCAGACCCTTCTGCCTCCCTCTTATAAGGACCCTTGTGATTACATTCGGCCCACCCAGATAATCCAGAATAATCTCTCATCCCAAGATCTTTAACTGAATCACATAGGCACAGGTTCTTGGAAATTGGGACATGGACATCTTTGGAAAGGGGGCCATTACTCAGCCTACCACACCACCCTGGTTTGGCTCATGATGGGTCAGGCCCTTAGCTAAGCACTTCCCAGCCACACACTCACTGACTCCTTATAACAGCCCCACGAGGAGAAGACTATCATCAAGCCCATTTTACAGATGAGAAAACTGAGGCTCAGAGAAGGGAAGTCGGTTCGCCTAGGTCATGCCTAGACTAAGAGTCCAAGCCAAGATCCAAGCTATGTCTATTTAACTCCAGATTCAGTTTTCTGGGCCGTGCTATCATGTAATGGCTAATGCAGGAATGCGTTGTTTTGGTGTTGTTTTCTGTGATCTGTTGGGTCGTCAGATCATTGGGTGTTAGGCTGTGTTGTTGTGTGTCATTGCCAAGTGAGGTTGTAGTATTGTCAGACACTGTGTGTAATACTGTATTGTGTTGTATGTTGTGTGTATGTTGTATTGTGTATGCTGTGAGCTGTGTTGCCAAGAATATCCTGTACGGCAGTTTGGTATTGTTGTCGATGTGCTGCAGGATGGTGTGGATTCTGTGCTGCCTGTTGTGTTGCCAGATACTTTTGGGGTGTTGTTATGCTGCATGTTAGGTGGCCAGGAGCGTGTGTTCTGTGCTGCTAGTGGTGTTACCGCCTGGGGTCTGGTGTGTTGCACACTGCGTCTCCCGAGCCGCGCCCCCGACCCATGAGCCCCTCACCCTCAGGCGAGCCCTTCGACCCCAAGTTTGTGCTGAGCCGCTCAGTGTCCAACATTATCTGCTCCGTGTTCTTCGGCACCCGTTTCGACTACGACGATAAGCATCTCCTCACCATTATCCACCCCATCAATGACAACTTCCAAATCATGAGCAGCCCCTGTGGAGAGGTCAGGAGGCCTAGTTCCACGGGCGAGAGGGTTGGGGGTCCAGCCCTTCCAGGGATATAGGGGGAAGCAGTGGGCAGGGAAGGAATTGCGATTGGCCCTACCAGGCCCCGCCCCTTTCTGTCTGACCCTGCCCCCGAGGTATGCGGCCCTGCCCACTCCACAGGGGCTCCACCTACACATAGCCCCCGCCCCACCCTACACACACACACACACACACACACACACACACACACACACACGCACACACGCACACACTCACACGCGCCCTACCTCCCTGCCTGCCTGTTCCTCCTAATCCCTACAGCTCTGCTGCATCCTCAGCCGTACAATATCTTTCCGAGCCTCCTGGACTGGGTGCCCGGGCTGCACCAACACCTTTTCCAGAACTTCGGGCGCATGAAGGACCTCATCGCCCGCAGCGTCCGTGACCACCAGGCCTCCCTCGACCCAAACTCTCCCCGGGACTTCATTGATTGCTTTCTTACCAAGATGGCACAGGTAAGCCCTGCCTGGAAGTCCCATCTCTGGTCTGACCTGCTATCCTGCCTCAAACCAACAAGGATCCCGAGTTGAGCGCGTTTGGGTCTAATCTCCCCACATCCGGGTAGTGAAGCTGGAACACCTGGCTCTGCTGGGGCCACTCGGGGCCTCCGCCAATTAACAGCTCTTTAAGAAATCCTTAAGGATTTGTTATGGTGGGCCCCGCGGCTGAGATTCTCCCTACCCTGCCCTTCCGCGCTCCCCAGCTCCCTCAAGGAAAGAAAGTTAAAGAGAGGAGGGACTGAAGTGGCACCCAGTAGCAGTTGTGCAGGTCTGTGGGGAGCGGGTCGCACAGGATCCGAGCCCGCAGGATCTCCCCCCGGCCTTGGCTCACATCCCCACCTCTTATCCCCCGCAGGAGAAGCAGGACCCGCTGAGCCACTTCCACATGGATACTCTGCTGATGACCACACACAATCTGCTCTTTGGAGGCTCCGAGACCGTGGGTACCACGCTGCGCCACGCTTTCCTCGCGCTCATGAAGTATCCAAAAGTGCAAGGTGCGAGCGCCGGGAGCCTGGTGGGGAGACCCGCCCACACGGCGCGGTAGAGCACACCCGCCCCTCCCGCCTCGAAGCCCCGCCCACAAACACTGGGCTCCAGCCCAGTGTGTCTGGAGTGAGAGCCTCCAGCTCGCGCCTGGGTCGCACAGCCAAACCCGCAAGCCCACCGGAGGCTGACCCCACACACGTGGTCCCCGCGGTCCACACAGCCTGCCGGGTCTGCCGGGACCCAGACCCCGCCCGCATGATCTTGCTTTGCCGCCCACCTCTGACCCTGCCCGCGCAACTCGCACAGCCCGCCCAGAGCCCGGCCCCAGAGCCTCAGCCACTGGGCCTCCCCAGGAACCCATCTCCTCCCACACAGTCTGAACGGCCCGCACCGCACAGTCTGCGACCCCGCCTCCCCAAACCCCACCTCTGGGTCTTTCGCGGAACCTTGGCCTCCAGGAAGCTGTGCGGAGACCGACTGGGTCTTTGCCGCCTGCTTCACCCCCGATTTCTCAGCTCTCCCGCACACCCCACTCACTCCATCCATCCTCCTGCAGCCCTGGTCCTCGAAGTCCCGCCGGCAATCCCATCAGGGGCCTGGACTCCAAGCAGCCCCGAACCCCCTCCGCACAACCCCGCCCCTAGGAGCCCTGGCACGAACGAAACTTACGCCCTCACCTACATCTCTGAACTCAATGCCCCCCTCCGAAGCGCCGGCTAACCTTCACATGCACCCCTGCAGCGCCCCCCGCCCCCCGACTCGAAAGCATTGACTGGACCCCTTCCACACGCAGGCACACACCTCTTCTCAGCACAGTCAAGCCTGCTGATACCCTCAACAACGCTCCCCCCTCCACCTCCAGCCCGCGTACAGGAGGAGATCGACAGCGTGTTGGGACGCGCGTGGCTGCCTGCCCTGGAGGACCGAGCGGCCATGCCTTACACAGATGCGGTGATCCACGAGGTGCAGCGCTTCGCAGACGTCATCCCATGAGCTTTCTACACCGCGTCACTCGGGACACGACTTTTCAAGGCTTCCTGCTACCCAAGGTGCACTGGACACCTGGCAAACGACACCTGAAACCTTAGGAAGAGGCATCCTAGGCTCTTGCAGCAGGCATCTGCGGCTCTAGCAAGGAATATCCGAGGCCCTAGCAATCAGCACCCCGGACCTTAGCAACTGGCAACCCAAGCCCTAGCAACAGACATCTGAGACCCTTAAATCCAGAAACTCAGCCCTATGCCACACCATAGTGGACTAGACCACGTCCTGAACCCCAGACCTCTTCCCTATGGCAGGTTCCTTTCCTAAGACCCCTCTCTGAAATCCCCAAGGTCTGAGACTTCATCCTGGGGAGCCCCTGTACCTAAATACTGTTCTCAGAGACCCCACTCCCGCCCCAGGAACCCCAAATCTGTTCCTACAATGGGGGTATCCCGCATCCCTGCCTCCGACCCCAACAAAACCATTTCCAGCACCCATCACTGGGAACCCTAGACTCCCACACCCTAGACTTCCTGGACCCCTGTGGAGTCCTATGCTCCACCACCCCTTATCATGTCCCCAGGACTCCCAGCTCTGCACAGTGGAAATCCTAGTTTGGGAACCTCCCAGCCCTTCTAACACCACCGATTCTGCCTCTCCACCCACATGGGGCACGGATATCATCACCCTCCTTAATACAGTCCACTACGACCCCAGCCAATTTCTGACGCCCCGGGAATTCAACCCTGAGCATTTTCTGGATGCCAATCAGTCCTTCAAGAAGAGCCCTGCCTTCATGCCTTTCTTAGCCGGTGAGAGTGGTCAGGGGCAAGATCCAGTCTTTCTGGCCCAGTATTCCACCTGCATTCCCCAGGCCTAATTCCACTCCCCAAACCCTCTCACTTCTTCGTCCCATCCCATCCTCAGCTTTGGATATGCAAAGACATTCCTTCTCCTTCCCAACTCTGCTCCTATAGGCCAATAGCATCTGAAATCCCCGCGGAGGGAGGCAGGGAGTCAGGATATTATTGTAATTTAACTTGGACTTGGTCACTGTCAGTCTCTCCACTGGGTGGTGCAGTTGAAGTGGTCCTGGTTTTTCTTGGCTTTGGTCTTTACCCGGCTGAAAAAAATCTTTCCTGTTTAACTCAGTATTAGAAAAGGGGGTGGGGTGAATAATAATAGGTAACTTACCATATTGCCTACTGTGCACCAGGTGCTACCTCTGAGAGTGGGGGCTAAGAGCTGGGCTTTGCTGCCAGACCCCAGCTTTGTCATCTTCTAGCTGTGTGGCCTTGAATATGTTCCTTCACCTCTCTGTGCCTCGGTTTTGTTTGGTTTTTTAAATATTTATTTATTTATGTATTTATTTATATATTTGGCTGCACCAGGTCTTAGTTGCTGCATGCGGGATCTTTAGTTGATGGGATCTTTAGTTGCGGCATGCGAACTCTTAGCTGCGGCATGTGGGATCTAGTTCCCTGACCAGAGATCAAACCGGGGCCCCCTGCATTGGGAGTGCGGAGTCTTAGCCACTGGACCACCAGGGACGTCCCTGTGCCTCGGTTTTTACATCTATAAAATGAAGATCATAAAAAGGTCCACCTCTTGGAGTTATTAAGAGGATTAAATTAATAGCAGTATAGTGCTTAGAGCATTATATATGTTCACAACAACAAAATGAGGCACTATTACCCTCCCCATTTCAGGTACCTACCCAGAAACTGTGGCTTGCCCAAGATCACGAAACGAGTACTGTCAGTGTTGGAATTCGAACCCCTGCAAGGTTGCACTTGTAGCAGGTCCACGATTTACTTAAACTGTCTTTTCCAGACCTTTAGAGGGATGGGTCCGTGAGTACCCAGCCATTATTCTCATGTTTTCCTTTGAAAGTTGAGGGGGCCCCTCACCCCATCTTGTCTCATTGCTCCTGCCCACCCTTCCTCCCTGTGGGAGGCAGGCTGTGCCTGGGCGAGTCGCTGCGGCGCCGGGAGCTCTTCCTCTTCCTCACCGCCATCCTGCAGAGCTTCTCGCTGGAGCCGCTGGGGGCGCCCGAGGACATCGGCCTGACCCCGCTCAGCTCCGGCCTCTGCAATTTGCCGCGGCCTTTCCAGCTGTGCCAGCGCTCGCGCTGACGCCGCATCCCTTCCAGGTTCGCCAGTGAGCGTTGAGGACCGCCCGTTCCCCTGCGCCCCATCCCTCTCGCTGTCACACTCGCTTCCCCTCACCTTGTGCCTGCCACATGCCCATCCCCCATCGCTCCTGTCTTTACCTTCTGCGCCCCCAGAGGCAAAGAAAGCCAAGGGGAAGGGGAAGCGCATGCCTTGTTTTATCCACAGAACTCGTTCTATTGCGCACACTTTGGGGGATTTTGTATCAATTCCTAATAAATTATCTTTATAATAGATTCGAACCTGCCTTAGCTGAATTAAAGGGAGGAGGATAGTCCTCTAGGATGGGGAGAAGGAAGGTCTGGCTGCAGAGAGGGGAGACACCTGGCTGTGATGAGTTCAACCCTCACCCTTAGGCCGGTTAAAAACTGGGAGAAACTGTTTCCTGGAGACAGGCTGGAAGGTAAAGGCTCTGAGGGCTCGAATGAAGACAGAGGCAGAGAAGCCAAGGCCGAGAAAAAGACAGCAGCCTAGAGAGATATGGAAGAGGTCTGCAAGAGATGCAGGGTGCTGTACAAAGATGGAGATGTAAGCAGGGAGAAAGGGAGAGACCCGGAGAAATAAACAGACCTAGAGACTGAGAAATCACAATTACTAACACTTACCTAGTGCTTCCTATTCACACACTGGTCCAAATGCCTCATTTAAATATCCCTATGAGGTAAAGCAATTTTATTATACATTTTTACACGTGAGCAAACTGAGGTTGCTCAGAGAGGTGAAGTGACTTGCCCAAGATTACACAGCCAGAAACGGGCACAGCTGGGTTCGGAACGCAGATCATCTGGCTCCAACACTGCTCTTCAAACTCTTATGAGTCAGAGACACAGAGGAAAGCAGAGAGATAAGAGACTGAGATCTAGGGAGGCGAAGAGAATAGAAGACAGAGACAAAGAAAGAAACAAAAATGACCAGAGAAAGAGCAGAAGGGCAATGAATGGGGAAGTGAGGCACTGGAAGACTGAAACTCTCCCCCATTTCTCATCCCGCTCATTGGACCGTTTCTTTGTCTTGCAATTCCTCCCTTTGGGGTGGGGATAGTGGTCCCAGGCATGGGGCCTCCCAGCTTGGGACTGGACTTGACAAGCTGACATCTGCTGACAGTAGCTTTTCTCAAGGAGCAGGCATCTCGAGTTTCATTGAGCTGGAGTCAGACAATGAGGCTGGCCCCGCCAGCCATGGGCAGAGGTGACCTGGAAGGCCCTAGCCTGAGCGGAGTCTCCCCAAGGTCACCCAGAAGCTGGGACATGCTCTGCTGAGTATGGGCCTGGCTGGAGGGAGGCTTATAGGTGGCCCCCACATGGGGTGATGGCTCCCTAATCCCCACGCTGTTCCCACCACAGGCCAAGCACAGAGTCTGCCCCAGGGCCCAGGCAGGGAGGCAGAGGTGGAGGGGGGAAAAGAGAGATTCAGAGGTCCTGAGAAAGAAAGATGGAGAGATGCGGAAGAGAAACACATGACGAAGAGAAAGAGACAGACAGAGATAGAGAGATACATAGAGAGAGATCCTGAAAACCAAAGACTGGGAGTGAGAGAGACAGAGGAGGAGAAAGAGAGGAACTGAGAAAAGGGGAGAGACAGAGATGCTCAAAGAGAAGGAAGACAAGGAGATGCTAACGTCAAGATGGAAATTAAGAGAGGCACAGAGCTGAAGAGAGACAGAGATCTGAAAGGACAAAAAGAGAACCAGAGAGAAGCCTCAAGAGATGAAACAGAGACAGGCAGGAAGGGAGACAGTCACAAGGATTCAGCCAAAGATAGAGACCGAGAGAAATAGAGTGCGAATTATAGAGCAGCAGAGAGAAACAGAGACAAGAATTTATATCGTCTAAGAGTAAATGACAAACTTGAGATTAGATTTGTAATGTGGAACCAAATGAATTAAAAGGGAAGTATAATATTTTAACCATAATTCAAAAAGACACATGCACCCCCATGTTCACTGCAGCACTATTTACAATAGCCAGGTCATGGAAGCAACCTAAATGTCCATCAACAGAAGAATGGATAAAGAAGATGTGGTACATATATACAATGGAATATTACCCAGCCACAAAATTGGGTCATTTGTAGAGACATGGATGGACCTAGAGACTGTCATACAGAGTGAAGTAAGTCAGAAAGGGAAAAATATCTTATATTTATGCATATATGTAGAATCTAGAAAAATGGTACTGATGAACCTGTTTGCAAGGCAGAAGTAGAGATGCAGATGTAGAGAACACACGTATGGACACCAAGGAGGGAAAGGGGGGGGTGGGATGAATTGGGAGATTGGGATTGACATATATACACGAGTATGTATAAAATAGATAACTAATGAGAACCTGCTGTATAGCACAGGGAACTCTACTCAATGCTCTGTGGTGACCCAAATGGGAAGGAAATCCAGAAAAGAGGGGATATATGTACACACGTAGCTGATTCACCTCGCTGTACAGCAGAAACTAACACAACATTGTAAAGCAACTATATTCCAATTAAAAAAGAGAGAGAGAAAGAGAAACAGAGACAGAAATAGGGATGAAGAAAGCCATGCATTCATTCAGCAACATTTACTGAGTGCCAAGTGTGTGCTGAGCACTATTTTAGGTGCTGGGGATACAGAAGTGAACAAGACAAAATGCCTGCTCTTGAAAAGAGCCTGAGAAAGAGGATCCATCAGAGAGGCTGGGGTGGGAGTTGGGGGAGGGGGTGGCGAGGGCATGCTTGCTGCACCCCTGCTGTCTGCAGAGTCAGTGCCTCTGAGCAGTGCCCTGCCCCTCAGCCCCTGCCAGTCACCAGGTTCCCAGACAGAGAAAGGCTGACAGGTAGGGAGACGTGCTACACAAACAGGCAGGAAGACGGGAAAGCAGAGACAGAGGGAGATTAAGGTAAAGACAAACTGGAAGAGGCAGGGAGAGAAAAAGACAGACATTGAAAAGAGAGAGCGCACGAGAGAGAAGACAAACATGAATAGAGGTAGACACTGAGAGTGAAACAGAGAGAGAGAGAGAAATGGGAAGAGAGAGAAAGAGAGAGAGATGAACAGAGAAACACAGAGACTGAGAGTGAGAGAGACACTCCCAGAGACAAGCCCAGTCCCAGACTCTGCACAGCCCCCTCACCGTCTCCCCAGGTCTGGGCCCTGTGCCAGGCACCTGGCGGAAGGCTGGATCCGGCAAGGCAGGGTGGGCGGCAGGGTGGGTCGCATTCCTGAACAGTCTGTTCTAAGTACAGACTCAGCCACAACCCCCGCCCCTGGCCCATCGTGGCCTGGCATCAGGCGGGGGTGCCCACTGAGGAGTCTGGGGGACTGGAGACCAGGGGTGTAGCAGCATAGGCATAGGACATTTGGGACATCTGGGAGCCAGAGCATTGGGAATAGAGATGACAGGAGTTCAGGGCAGGGTATAAGTATGGAAATACAAGGGCGTCAACCGTGGGAAGGCAGCCAGGAGTCATAGGATAGGCATGGAAGTGCCAAGCTGATGGGCACCAGGATGCTAGGGGACTTGAGTGAGCATCTGGGAGACATGTATGGCATACAGAGCTCCAAGGGCAATGGGTGTGGAAGTGACAAGGGCTCAGGTGTGAGTCCCCAGGAATCACAGGCACAGGGCACAGGAGTGCCAGGCTAATGGACACATCACCAGGAGTGTTCTAAGAAGTGTATTTAGGAGTCAGGATGTTTTTAGTTATCAGAAGTACAAGGTACAGCATTCAGTGGTCATGGGCCCAGAGGTGTCCAGGGGATTAGGAATGCACAGCTACAGGCCAAGTGAGATGGACCCAAAGGTGCTGGGGGTTCAGGAGGGTGCACCTGTTGACCAGGTATGCTGACATGAAAATGCTAGTGCATTAAGGCTACCAAATAGGACAGGCTGAGGCAGGCACAAAAAAAAAAAAAAAGGCCAGGAGGAGCCGAGCCCAGCAATGATAGGGCTGGGGGCGGGGTGCAGACTTTGGGTTGGGGAATTACAGAATGAGCATCCCAAAGGCGGCCACCCCTCCCATTTCCAGTCTCCATCCCTGCTCCACCCAAGACCCCAAGGGAATCAAAGAGAGACGAAGAGGTGCAGGCAGCCAGGTGGGGTTGGGGTGCACCTGGCACTCAGACGCAGGCGGCCCTACCCCTGGGCCTGTACCGCTCCCGCTTCTGCGGAACTTGCTGCAGCTCGAGTCTGGACACCTGGACCGTGCACTCACGGAGGTAGCCCCGACAGTGGGTGGGGTAACAGAATTCTGGATTCCTGGAGGTGGGGCTGGGGGCTAGAATTCCTGGTTCTCTGAATGAATACAGAGCTGAGGGCTCGGACCCCGTGAGTCCTGACAGAGGGTGAGGGGCCTGGAGTCCTGCCTTCCGGGAAAGGAGACTGGGGGTGGGAAGTTAGATCTGGAGGGAAAAGGGGCAGTGGCCCTGAGCTCCTGGTTCAGGGCGGAGTCGCGCTGCCACCCCTACTCCCGGGTCCCAAGGGAGGAGGAGCCTGGGGCGGGCAGTCTGGTCCCAGGGGACGGGGAGCAGAGAGGTCTGTTCTGGCTCAAGGCTGGGGAGGTACTGAGGGCCCAGATACCTAGTTCTGAGGGTGCAGGGGGCTGGGGACCTGAACTTCTAGATTTTGAGGGAAGGTGGTGGGGCTGGACTCCTGGGTCCGAAGGAGAAGGGAGCTGGGGGCCGGGCTCTGGGGTCTCGATGGCGGAGGGGTCAGGAGCCCAGACCCGGGCCCGCTGAGCACCGGCTCCGTGTAGCTCCCTGGCCGCTGGGGTCCGGTGTTCACGGTGTGGCTGGGCCCGCGCCCTGCAGTGGTGCTGTGTGCAGCTACGCAGCGCTGCGGGACGCATTAGTGCTGCAAGCGGATGCCTTCTCCGGCCGCGGGGCCAGGGCAGTCTTCGAACGCTTCACACGCGGAAACGGTGAGGCCTGGGCGGCGGAAGTGCGGACCGGGAATGTCCAGGTTGCCTTACAGAGCGAGACCGGGGGAAATGGAGCGGGGCCTAATAGAGTCAAGCCTTCTGAGGAGAGGTTGGGGCGGAGCCACAGTGTAGGGGTCGAATGGGGGTGGGGGAGGCTGGTTCCTTGTGCAGCCAGTAGAAGAGAAGAGCTTAAGAGTCAAGGCCAAAGAGAGCAAGCACGGGGATCAGGAATCGGGACCAGCAGAGGTGCGGCCAATGTGTGGACAGGGCCGAGAAGGCTGGGGTAGCAACCAAAAGACCTGGAAATGAAGCAGAGCGAAGAGTTGCGAGGAAGTCGACTCCACTACGGGATGCTTCCGGGATGGGGCGTGGCTAACTCCCCGGCCCGTCCCCTTCTTTGTTCCGCTCCCCCAGGCATCGTGGTTCCTAACGGGCAGCGCTGGCGGACGCTGCGCAATTTTGCACTTGGAGCACTTACGAAGTTTGGCTTGGGTACGCGGACTATCAGAGACAGTGTCCTGGAAGAGGCGCCCTGTCTGCTTGGCGAATTTCAAGACAGCGTTGGTACGGCCTGGTCGGAAAAGGATAGGGACCTGTTGTGGGTGTGGCCACTGGACACCTGTTGTGGGTGTGGCCTAGGGAAGGCGCTTGGGTGGAATGAAGCCAGTAAACCCAAGGGCTGGGTGGGGGCCGAGCCACAAGCGTTTGACCTTGTCATGTTCCCGCTCCCAGGAGCTCCGTTCGACCCCTGGCGGCTACTAGATAATGCTGTATCTCATGTTATGTGTTCCGTGGTCTTTGAGAACCGCTATGGCTACGAGGACCCGGAGTTCCTGAGGTTCCTGGACCTCTTCAATGACAACTTCCGCATCATGAGTTCCAGATGGGGTGAGGTGAGAGGGTCAGCCCCCATCCCTCCCTCGTGTGCCCCATCTATGCCAAATTCCAAGTACATGGACCTACCTACATTGGATCATTAGAATGGAGCAGTCTTAGAATCTTGGGGTGGAAGAGTTTTAGAACTTACATCAAAGTCCTGGTCCAGTCTCCCCATAGGGAAACTAATGGTCTTGTTCAAGGTCCTATTGATTTCCTGTCCCCCCAGATGTACATTTTCCCCTCTCTCCTAAAATGGCTCCCAGGCCCACACCACGGAATCTTCCGAAACTTAGCAGAGCTTAGAGTTTTCATCTCTCAGCAAACCCAGCAGCAACCGGCAGCCCAGGGAACGCCGCAATTTCATCGATTGCTTCCTGGGTCAAACAGATAAGGCACAGGGCCCTGCTGCCCACCAGCAGACGCCTGGCTCCTCTACCCACAGGAACAGAAGGGCCCGGAGAGCCATTTCCAGGAGACACTGGTGATCACGACGCATAACCACTTCTTTGGCAGTACCGAGACCACAAGCACCACCCCGCGCTGTGGACTCCTCATTCTGCTCAAACACCCAGAGGTGGCAGGCTTGTGAGCTGCACAGCTCGGGATGAGGCGGCTAGGGTTTCAGGTTGGCTGGAGGCTGGGCTATGCATAGTTCACATCTCTGCCGGCCCCAGCCAAAGCGCAGGCGGAGCTAGATCCCGTGGTAAGTCGAATGTGCGCCCCAAGCCTGGAGGACCAAGAGCGCCTGCCCTACACCAACGCCACGCTGCAGGAGATGCAGAGTGTCTTCAGCGTGCTACCGCTGGAGCTGCCGCGTGCCCTCACCTGTGATGCCCACCTGCGCAGCCACTTCCTGCCCAAGGTGCCCACCAAGACTGGGGATCCTGCGCAGGGGCTGGGGAAGGCCTATTAACAGAGATCAGCAGGCCTAAGCGTCCAGAGCGCTGACTCTGGGAGCAAGGAAGTAGGCCTTCCTTGCCACTGGCTTCAAAATGGGGTCTTGGATGGACGTTTGGAAGAGTCACTTGCCAATTTTTCAAGTAACCCTTGCACATCTCCCCAGGGCACCTTCATGATTCCTCTCCTTGTGTCTGCACACCAGGATCTCACCCAATTTAAGGACCCAGACTGTATCAATCCCACCAACTTCCTGAATGACAGGGGTGAGTTCCAGAGCAACAATTCCTTCATGCCCTTTGCCCCAGGTCTGGGCTGGGCACGGAGGGGACCAGCCTGAACATGCCGTGGGGTGCATGGGTTTCTCACCCCACACCCCCACGTCCCCAGGAAAGCAATGTGCCTGGGTGCAGGCCTGGCCTGATCCGAGATCTTCCTCACCTCCATTCTACAGCAGTTCTGCCTGCTCCCTGTGGGGAGCCCCACCAACATCGACCCCACCCCACAGTGCACTGGCCTGGGCAACGTGCCCCCAGCCTTCCAACTCTGTCTGGTGGCCGCTGAAGTCAGGTTCAGCCACCCTCTGCTCACTGGCTCTCAGACCTCCTTACCCTCTTCGATCAATAAAGGACCTGAATTGCAGATGGAGGGGTCTTCTTACCAACAGGGAGTGAGAGTCAGTCAGATGTGTGCAGCTCTGAGGTAAACTTTTATTTCTTGGCTGACAGGACTTGCAGACCCATGCTCCTCCCAGCACCTTTTATCCTGCCCAAGCAGCGGCAGCCTAGTCCAAAAGGTGCCATGGCCGAAGGGGTTGGGGAGTCACTTCACATTCCAGGCTGGAGGAGTGGGGGGCTTGGGGATACTCCCCCACAAACCTTTGCCAGCAAGAGGCCATGACTCACCCCAACCCCAAATCCTGCATTCTGGTGGGAAGTGGCAACTCCTCCTTCCAGCTCTCCAAACCTGAGAGGGACATGCGTGACCAGACAGGGCAGGACACAGGCCCCCAGCTCCAGTAATGGCAGTCCCCAACACCGGCCTCCGCCCAGGTCACAACCCCAGCCCCCATCCCAGGGCAGCAGGGGTCTCTCCTCCTCCTTGGTCCTCAGCGATGGATGGAGCCCTCCACACCAGGCAGAACAGAGGCAAAGTCAGAAGCAGCGGCAGTGGCGGGGAAGGAGCAGGCACCGTGACTGGCGGCACCAGGGCCCAGGGCTCCCCCGAAGTCAGGGCAAGCTGTCTGTCCGTGCAGCTCTGGGGCCAGCCACTAGGTGGGCGTAGTCGGCTGTGATACGGGTACTTGGACACCTTTCTGTCCTGATGCTGGGGGTGAAGGGGGACAGGAGACTGAGTCATCAGGGACGGAACTAAGAGGCCAAGGAAACCTGGGAAGATGGGAAGATGACCGGAAGAGATGGGGCTCATGCTGGGGATACCAGGAGAGTGAACTGTCTAGGGAAGGTAGGCAAAGATGGGGAAAAATGAGTGACTGGATTCAGTGAGAGACTGATGAGGTGGCTTGAGGCCTAGGGAGTACATGGAATAGGAAGGACTTGAGGGAGGGGGACACTGGGAAGCTGGTACCTAGCTGATACTTGTCTTTGGCTGCTGCTCGCTCCTTGGCATCAAAATACCAGACAGTGATGGCGTACCTGGAGATCAGAGCAGCCCCAGAGGGTGGTTAGAGATCACTTTTCTTCAATTCCAGCCACTATATCCACCCCCTGAGCCACCCCCTCTTGGCACTCCATCACTTCCTAGTCACTTCAGGGGTCTGACAAGACTTTGCTGGCACAGGGGGAGCACCTGGGCACATTCCCAGAAGTATGGACCGTACCTGGTGGCATAGGCTGGTTTCACCTCATGGGGGTTCCGCCGATCAGACCAGAAAATGAGCAGCCGGTCAAAGAGTGGCTCAATGTTGGCTACCACGGGACGGCCCTCAGGGAATATCTGCAGCAGGCCGCCATGCACCTGAAGGCAGGCCAGAGGGTGAGGCAGGAGGCTGGGAGTCCTGCCTAGAGCCCCCGCCTTGCACTGCCGGCCCCCAGGAGCCCAGCAGGGGGCATAATAACTGCACACATCACTCCCTCCCACCACTCAGGCTCTCAAAATAAGTGACAACCCAGAGTCTGCATCACCATGGAGATGGGCAGGAAGCTACTTAAGAAGACAGGAAGTGGGGCGGGGGAAGTGCTCGTTAGGCTGGGGGCTGGGCAGACAGCACCATTCCCCAAAGAGGGGGAACTGCCGCCACACAGTGAGCTGAAGAGGAGGTCCCATTTCCCAGAAAGAGCCATTGGGCACACTCCACCGCCCCCCAGTGGGTTGGGAAGAGGAAGGGGACAATGCTAGAAGCTGAGCTGGGAAAGGAAAATGCAATGGATGCACGCCACCCCACCCCCAACATCCTACCTTGACGTCCCAGTTCTGATTCAGGTAATAGATGCAGGTGATGCAGCGCCCATCGCCATGGGGATTGTCAACGTGTCTCACGTACCCCAGCCCGTTACCTGGGTAACATGCCACCATGGCCTGGCAGAGACGGATGGAGAGGGTTTACTGAGGCTAGCTGGCAGGGACTTTTGAGGAAGCAGCCATTACCTCCTCTTCCTCACCCCTCTCAGCCCCTCATCTTTCCTCAGGTGTCCTGGGCTCCAAGAGTTCCAGCACCCAGACTTTCTCCTTTTTCAGCCAAGCCTCCAACCACAAGAAACCTCAGCTCCTGAGCCTCAATAGCCCAACACACACACACACACACACACACACACACAGCCCTACCCCCCGCGTCTGGCGCCGACATGCAGCTCAATGAGCAACTGAGGGCTTGTTTTTTTAAAGATAACCCAACCCCACGTCAGACATTTCACTAGGATAAAAGCAATTTAAACATTTCCTGGTGTGCAGGGATGTGGCCTCATAGCCCCACACCAGGAGTTCTCTCCTTGAGCTGTAGAGTTGGAATGACCTGGGACACTGATACCCAAGCCCACCGCAGAGGTTCTGATGTACTTGGTCTCAGGTGGAGCCTGGAATTTTTAAAGGTTCCCCAGGTAATTCTAATGTGCAGCAATGTTGAGAACCACTGACCTTAACTATAAAGAATACCCGCTAAATAATCTGCCTCCTACACAACTGAACAGGTACCAAAACCTAGAATGTGACCAGAACCTGAGATCTAATCCCAACTCCAAGGATAACCTGCCAAGTAGCCCTGGACAGTCTCATCACCTGAATGGGCCTCAAAACACCTCATCTGTAAAATGGGGCTAATAAACACCTTCGGTTTACAGCAGTAGCATGAACCCCTCCGAGAACATGACTTTGGAAGCTCCTGACCCCCACAGATCTGAGTCAGACCTTGTTCCAGGTCTCGGCTTCTGTGCGTACAGGTCTAGCCACAGGGTTCTCGCCTCTTCTCCTGGATAGCCGCCACTGCCCTAGGCAGCCCTGGCCATCCTGAGTCCTAGGCCTAGCCACTCGGGGCCTGTTTCTCATCAGGTACCCAGCAAAATGATGGATGTGATGTGAGGAAAAGGGCCCAGGTGTTCCTGCAGACCTATCTCCTGGGTTCAAGTCTCAGTGCTGCCACATAAGCTGTGATGTTGGGCAGATGACTGAACTTCCCCGTCTCCAGTTCCTCATCCACAAGATGGAGCTAACAACTACTTATTTGGAGATTTTGCCGGTTTTGCTCGAGGGTGGGGTGGGGAAAGGGGTCCAGTGCTGCAACCTCTTCCCGCACAACCCATCCCCACAGCAGCCAGAAGCCCTTTACTCCAGCTCACCACTGCTCAAACCCCTTCAAGTTCCTCGCTGCATCCTAAGAGAACACAAATTCCTGACCACAGCCTCCAAGGCCACTAGCCTCATACACTATCTCCAGCCTCGAAATCCTCCTCACTCTTCTCTGACCAGGCCAAGCTCATCCTCAAGGCCTCTGCACCTGCCTGAACACTCTTCCACTGGTCCCCCTTGTTATTCAGGTCTCAGGACCAGGAGCACCTTGAGTCCTCTAGCTGAAGGCACCTGGGCTGATTTCCCATTCCATCCCTCTCAATGCAAAATCAGCACGGGTACTTGTTTACCTAGTACTGGCCCCTAGGGCCAGGCCTGTCTCCCTAGTGCCAAGGAGGTAGGTGCTGATTAAAAGCACTCCTCTGGGTCTCAGGGCCTCCATTCTGTCCTTCCGTGCACCCTCACAGGGTCTCCCACCATGCAGGCAGGGACACACTCTGTAGTCTGTCTGGGAGTGGGACTCCTGTGTGTGCAAAGGGTAGGCACAGGAACAGGCCCTTTAAGGCCCCCCTCCCCCCACATATACTCACCTGGGAGTGGGGCTGGGGGTGGCATCCTCCGGCCCCCGAGAAGCATCTACTTCCTGCCCCCACAAGGGAAGGGACCACAACCAGAGTAACAGGGAAACTTGCTCCTCACACTTCCACCTCCAGGAAGGGGCAGCTAGGATCACTGGGCATGCACACCCCCTCCCCCCAATCAGAATCCCAGGTCTCAGCCAACAGCAGCAGGCCCCACCTCCAAACTGCTCTTAAAGGGGCCTCCCGGGGTCACCTATGGTAGTCCTTGATGCCAGTGGGAGTCAATTCCCTCCCACCTGCAGGTCAACTGAGCAGAGGAACTAGGGAGAGGAGGAAGGCAAAAGAACACAGGAGCAGCACTCAGGGACCACCGAGAGGCAGGCTGTTACCAGCCGAAACCACACTGGTGTTCTGAGCCCCCCCACAGTGACCACCCCACACTGTCTTACTCCAGAGCCTGGGGAGGGAACCCAGATGTTGCCCTCTGAAGGCGAGGAAGCCTGCAGTTGCTGCCTCACTGGGGCAGGGGAGGGTCTGAGAGGAACTCCAGTGGCTGGGTTGGCTCCTCCCCTCCCTTCTTAGTCCAGCCAGGCTTGTTCTTACCTCCCAGGGCTAAGAAGTCCACCCCATCACCCCTCCAGGGCCCTGCTCCCAACCACATCCAAGGCACCAAAGGAAAAGAGATCTGCGCCCTCTCCCCTCCCCTCCCCTCCGGAAATGGCCACAGCCTAGCTGGGGAGTTAACCTGGTTTTCCTATCCTGTGAATGAGCGAACGGAGGCTCAGAGAAGCATCCTGCCCTTGGCCACTCAACTCTTGTGGTCTCCCCACCAACCTCCCTCCTGTGAGGATGGGTGGCCCTGGGGAGAAGGTGCTGAACACCTTGTGGCTAGGGAGATTCCCACTGATCTCTCCTTCCCCTGGGAGGGGCCGCCTCTGGCCCTCCAGCTACCAAAGTAACAGGAGAGAGAGGGAAGCAGGACAAGTTCCAGCAGGGCTGGGGGGCTGGGGAAGCCAGTATGGCTTCGGCCCGGGGGAGCCCTAGTCCCCGAACCAGCTCCAGCCTGAGACGGAAGCTGCAGAGACAGAACCCAAGACGGGATCTGAGGGAGGAGGGAGAGGACATCAGGAGCACAGCCTCATGCCTGCAGGGCAAAACACAGTCTGTGCCATCAACCCGGCATCACTGGTGCTGTGCAGTGGGCACGCCCTACAGGGCCTTGTCCAAACACCACCAAACCTTGGACTCAAGGCCAGGATCCTCACACCCCTCCATGAGGAGAATTAACATGTCAGCAGGCCAAAAGGCCCTACGGACTACTGTCTTGTGCAGGGCTCCTAACCCCAGGTTCTTGAATGGGCAGCTGGAGGCGCAGAAGGCCCTGATCACTGACCATAAACTCCAATCAAATGAGCATTTTTCTTAAGATGGGGTCTGTGGTTTTTGGCAGATTCTTAAAAAGGCCCAGGTTCCAAAACAAAAAATTAATAACTGCTACTCTAAAACAAGAGAAAGGGACCAAGAAGAGATACAAGGACAGAGGATCAAGGAAACAGACCAGAGCCAGACAAGGATAAAGTGATGGAGAGACAGAACAAACAGGATGGAGGACAGGGTCTAGGATGGGGAGGGATGGGAAAGATGGGGACATAACCTCCACCTGGCCGGCACACAGCCACCCCCAGAAAGCCGTCCGTGATGCAAATGCCACAGTACGGCATACAGTACACAATGTAGCCCAGCACCAAGCACAGTGGGCAGTGCCTCCTCCCTCAGCCCGGCATCGGCCTCACCACTGCCACCCTCCCCCCTCCACCTTCTGGTTCTCCTACCCGGGAGACAGGACAGACAGACCAGAGACAGACAATGGACAGGACGGACCAGACATACACGAGTAGATGAAAAAATAAGGGAACAGGGAAGAACAAAGACAGGGGCAGACAGACAGGTACAGATGGCAGAGGCAGAAACCTGTGCCTGTCTACACGGAACATTCTTAGTCTAGGATCCATGGACAGACATCAGGCGGCTGTGAACCCCACCATGGCCCATGCACAGATGTGGGGCTATGACTGTCAGCACCTCTCCTCAGGTTCCTCAAGAGGATCCCTGGCAAAGTCAAGAACCATGGTGACTACGGGCCAAACCCATGGTTTATAGGTACACAAACTAAGGGCACAGGGAGTGAGAGCCCAAAGTGAGCTCCAACAGTCCCTGCGCCAGAGCTGCCTGAACTCTGTTGTGACCCCACAAGCCTGTCTCCAAACCCACTGGTGCTCAGAGCGCTAGGCATCCAACAAGTGCTGGGCAGCCCCCCACCCCACCACCCGGTCCCTGCAGCCTCACCTTGGTGCGCCCATTGATGACGTAGCTGCCCAGCCTCCCAGCACAGTGGCGGATTACAGCATCCACGTGGGCCATGAGGGCACCGATGCTTCGGCAGCCTGGCTCATGGCCTTCCACCCAGGCAATCTGGTCCCCACGGATGCTGCGTGGCGGGATAGCCCGCTGGCTCACTAGCTGCCCATCACGCAGGCGCCCGCCCCGCTTCAGGGCCTCCACCTCTGCCAGCACTTGGCCACCAAGTGCCGCCCCCAGGAAGCTGTCCTTGACGCAGATGCCATAGTACCGCATGCAGGGCACAATATAGTCCAGGGCCAGGCGCTCAGGCACAGCGGGCAGCACCTCCTCCCTCAGCCCGGCGCTGGCCTCACCACTCCCACTGCTGCAGCCCTCCCCCTCTGCCTCCGCCTCCTGGTTCTCCTGCCTGGCCCAGGGCCGCTTGCTGGGGGCAGGGGCATCCCCACCATCCTCTGCCCATTTCCGTTTGGGGGCCTCGGGCCGGGCGCCCTGGGCTGCCAGTCGCTGGCACCCCTTGGTGACCAGTGCCGCAGCACCCTCACTCTGCAGCGGCCGCAGCTCGCCGCCATCCTGCCCACCGAAGCCCTCCCGCAGGGGGCTGGCTGTGGTGGAAGTAGCTGTGGCTCTGGGGGTCCCACTCCCCGCCGAGGCCTCGCCAGGCCCTCCTGGACGGTGGTAGGAGGACAGCAGGGGACAGGGCAGGTAACTCTCCACCCCCATCCTGGCCCTGCTAGGCTCCAAGGGCTCTGACACCGAACCCGGCAACTGAGGGAGAGCCTGACTCAGGGGCTGCGGCTGGCACGGGCTGTCCATGGCAGCAGTGTCTTCATCCCCCGCGCATGGAGGGCACGGCCCAGGCCCATGGTGCCACCCTCCTCCACCTCCTCCTCCTCCACTTGATGCAGCCGGGGGCCGGGGCGGCTGGGCCTGGCGTGGGGCAGGATGAGGCAGGGCAGATGGCAGAGGCTTTTCTCGTGCCCTGGGGGTGCTTGCTGGTCCCCAAGTCCTCTTCTGTCCCTAGGGGCTTGGGAAGGGACCTGTCACGGTGGCTGGAGAGAGAAAGAGAGAGAGAGGAGAGAGAAAAAGGAATGTGAGAAGAGCTACAGGGAAGAGGGCTGGGGGGGGGTGGGGAGTGGCAGGGGCAGTAGATAGGAAGACAGACTTAGCTACAAAGACCCCAAAACCTGAGGCCACGTGGGGAAAAAAACTCTGGGACTTGGGTGGAATCACTAAGAGACAAGGGGCAGTAAGGGGGCAGCTGGAGGAGTGAGACTGGGTAGATGACCCACAGGCAGAGGACTGCAGTGGGAGCTGTGAGCGAGAGACATCCTCAGACAGACACAGACCCACAGACAGAAAAGAAGGAGGGGACTTGAAGTAGAAAGGGATGGCGGAGTGGGAAGTATGAGAGTTAGAAACAAACAGACCGGGGGCGGGAGGGGAAATCTGCCTGGAAGACACAGAGGGAATGTGGGGATCTACAGACCGTGGAAACTGGGGGGTCCAGAGACAGAAACACACACCGGAGAAGAGCAGGGAAGAGTGGACCTGAGACAGCCGGGCAGAACCCAGCCCAACAGGAGGAAGCCCGTTAGGGGCTGACACACACCCAGACGGAAGGGAGGTCCTGAGACAGACAGACGGAAGGGACCCGTGGGAGCAGGGTCCACAGCGACAGAGGGAAGGGTGGAGGAGGGCTCATGCACTCGGGGAAAGGACGACGGAAAAAGCGCCCCCCTCCCAAGTCCCTTCGGTGCGGGTCCTGGGGCCCCTCGGGGCACAGCAGGAGACGAAGACAAGGCCTAAGGACCGTTGGAACCCCGTGTCCCCACCCCTCCCCTCCCCTCCCCCTCCGCCCGCTCCCCCCCCCCACCCCCCCAACGGCCGGCGCTTAATATGCCCGGCGCGCGTTCCCTCCCCCACGCCCCACCCCCACCCTCCCCAGGGTCGACAGGCTTCGCCACAGAGTGCTGGGCGCGTGCCCCCGCACCCCGCCCGGCTCGCGCCGGCGCCCGGCCTCAAGCGCCTTCTCCGCCCCGCTCCATGCCCTCCCCGCGGTATCCTCACCGAGGCTTTTCCTCCGGCCCCGGCGCCGCCGTTTGTGCCAGCCGCCCTGCGCCGCACAGCGCGCCATACCCCGCCCCCACCACCCGCGACGCTCCGCCCCCGCCTCGCCCGGTGGGCACGTGACCGCATCCGGGCGGAGGAGACCAGGGCTTGCGCAGGCGCGAGCCGCGTGGGGCGGGGCGAGGAAATTCAGAACACCCTCTCCCTCGAGAAAGGGGAAAAGGATCAGTCGCCGACGCAAGGTTTTTATGCACTCTCCGCTCCGCCCCTTCTGCGCGAGAGGAGGAACGCAGTTAGGAAGGGCTGGATCCGGTGGGGGAGTTTCGGCGCATATTATGCCAAGCGAGTGGGAGGGGTATGCAAATACGTCTATTTACATAGACAGGCCCGCCCCCTTGGAGCCGAGAACGCGGCGGAACGATGAGTAGCAGGGTAGGGGAGCGGCATACAGATCATCGGTATTATTTACATGGACAGCTCCGCCTTCTCACAGCCCAAGAATAGGAATATTGAGAAACGTCTGCGCAATTAGTTGGGAAATGTATGTAAATTTGCACGACAGTAAGTAATTTACATAAGGACTTTTTATAACGGAGGAAAAAAAAAGCGGAACGTCCTTGAGAGAAGGGAAGAAGAACCAGAAGGGACGTGCAAACATTCTGACCCGCTCCACCCTGCCCCATCGGCACAACTGTGTGGCGCCCGCATAAAACAACCTAGGAAAGCTACTCAGAGAAGACATTTGCATGACAGCCTCGAGTCTCTGGACGACCTGACCTGGGAGGACTATGCAGATGAAGTCATTTAAATGCCCCACCCCCTCCGCCAGCACCCAGGCTGAGCAGGGACTCAGGCCTCCCGTGAGGGTGGTTTAAGGCCAAATTGGGGATGGGAGAGCAGTTGGGAGTGTCCTCAGTGGGCTGCACCTGTCCCTGGCAGACCATGTGCGGGTGTCAGAGGTTCACCTGGACACAGGAGGCAACACACACTGATCTCAAATATGCACAGGAGTCCCGGTGGCACAAAAGCCCACACAGTCTTCAGGGGCACACACAGGGTTCATGGTCACACACAAGTGTATCAAAGGAGTCAAAGGCACAGCAAAACACACACAGACCTCAAGAGCACACAAACACAGTCACACACTAAATAGACACTGCCTCAGACTTTCAGGCATCAGACATGCATAGCTATCACCCACCGGGCCCAGACCCAGGGCTCAACTACAGGCCTGAATTCTCATTCCCTAGCTTTGGTGTCCCAAACAACGCCAGCCTCACAGACACAATCACCAAGGACACAGAGTAGTCATAAGCAACGGTGTCACACACACAAGCAGCACACATTCCTACAGATCCCATCACACCCATCACAGAGGGACATTAGTGTTACGTATGTGGGCAAACTCCCTCTACAACAGACACCTGAGCCATGGAGTCATGGTGGACCCCCATACCATGTCCAACCCAAAAACATGGCCCCCAAACACCATCAGTGACCTCTTTTGCCCCCCCTCCCTCCCCACCACCCCAAAATGATGGAGGCTATGACACAGGTGTAAACAATGCTTTATGGGGGTGGGGTGGGGACAGGACAGGCCTCCAGGTAAGGTAATAAATAACACGTACTCGCAATGGCAGGGCCAGGGGAGCTGAGGCCAAATGGCCCTGGTCTCGGGCTTTGGAAACTCTTTGAGTATGGTTAAAGGTTCAGGGGAAGAGGGGTTAGCCAAGACAGAGGAAGCAGCAGCAGGTACAGATTCCCCCTTCCCCCGTGGCTCAATCTTGCCCCTCAGCCAGGCCCCACCAGGCCAGGGAAGGGGGACAGGTGGCGGGGCAGCTTCTCTGGGGCCAGGTCAGGTGAGGGGCTCAGCCTCCCAGGGCCTGGGTCTGGGCCCCAGCCAGAAGGACAGGGCTGGTCCTGGAGAACGGGTGAGCTGAAAGAAAAGTGTGCCGTGAAGTGGAGGGATCTTAGGTCTGTCGGCTGGTGTCTCTGTCTCATTTCTGGGTATCTTCCTGCCCGCCTATCTGTGCCTGTCTGTCCATACTTTTCTCTTTCTCCCAAAGTTTCTACATTGTCTGACTTTCTGTTTCTTGTCTGCAGGTACTTTGGGGCTCTAGAGCTGAGGGCACGTGCATCTCCCTGTTTACTTGCCTCAGAGAGCTGCCTCCTTGAGTCTGTAGAGGGGCATCTCAGTGTCTACATTCTGTGTTCCCACCTTTGCACCTCTGTGTTCCTCTATGTTCCTGGATCATCCAGGCTCTAGGTCTCATTCCCGTGTTTTCCAAACCGAGGAGACACATCAGTTCCTGTTTTGTAGTTATCTGCAGATAGCATTACCTGGGAGCTTCTAGAAATCCCCAGATCACTTCAGAATCTCTGGGGTAAGGCCCAGGCATCAGTAGCTTTTAAAGCTCTCCAGGTGATTCCAATGTGTACAACTGCATTAGTGGGTTGGGAAATCAGTTTGGTGGGCCTTGAGCAATTGTTGTAACAGAATAAAATAGAAAATATCATAAAAATTAAAATGTTAACATATTAAAAAAAAAAAAAGAAAGAAAATTTCAGAGTGCTTCATATGTTGGTCCATAGCGACTGAAAGCAGATGGGTGGGGGCCAGAAGCTGGGGAGAATGGAGAATGAATGCTTAAAGGGTATGGGGTTTCCTTTTAAGGGTGATGAAAATGCTTTGAAACTAGACAGAGGTGGTGGTTGCATAACCTTGCGAATGTACTAAATGCCACTGAATTGTACGCTTTAAAATGGCTAAATTTGTTGTGTGGATTTCACCTCAATTTTAAGAGAAAGAATATTAATACGAGAACGTGTGTTTTAGTTTTATACGTGTGTGACTGTATTAGATCAACAAATAAAGTATATTTCCTCCTGTAGAGTGCAATCAACAAAGTTTGAAAATGCAGTCTTATTACATTTGATTCACTGAGGGAAAACCCTGAAACAGACTCAAAACTAAGCTCTGAGGCGAAGAGTACACACCCATCTGATTCTACATAGCCCAGAGTCTTTAAAATGGATAAGAAGAAGAAAAATAATAAACAGCCCTCATTTATCAAGTCTTAGTTTACTGACTGTCAGGCCCTGTTCTAAGCACTTTACATGAATTAACTTAATCTTCTCAACACTCACATGAGGTGGGTACTATCATTAGCCCCATTTACAGATGAGGAAACCAAGGCCCAGAGAGGTTAAATAATTTGCCCAGAGCTATGCAGTGACAGAGTTGGAGTATAAACGCAGGCAGCCCAGCTCTGGAGTCTGTGATCTATCACCTTCTCAGATGGGTTAGACAAACACCATACAGATAACAATGATCAACTCTGTCAGTTGAACGCTTTGAAAAGGAGGGGCAGTTGTGAGACCGCCCATCTAGAGGGAGTGACCCCATTTGGGAAGCCTATGAAGGTTCCCTGCAGGAAGAGGCATTTTAGCAGAGACCTGATGGTGAATGGGAGTTGGTGCCAGAAGGGAGGACAGGCACAGCAGATGCAGAGGCCTGCAAGGAAAAGAGCCCTGCCTGAAGAGCTCATCCTTGACTCCTCTCTCACACATTCCATATCCATGCATCAGGAAATTATGTTGGCTCTGCTCTCAAAGTACATATATCCAAAGTCTAACCACTTTGCTCCACAGCCATCCTGGAGCTGCCAGTGGCTGTGGGGTGGAGGGTGTGGTGGGCATGAAGCACAGAGACAAGAATCGTCAAGACATACACACCCGCAGAGAGGTGGGGACAGGACCAAATCCTGTAGGAACTTTCAAGCCTGTCAAGGACTTTGGACCAAGCACAGGGGAACAAGCATGGCTTCCTGGAGGAGGGGGAGGAGGTTACCAGAAAAGAGAGGGAAGGAATCAGATTTGTGATTTAGGAAGACCCAGTGACTACATTAGGAGGGGACAAGCCTGGAGACACAGATCAGGGAGGGTACAAACCTATTCACTTCGCAACCCCTCCTCCGCCCCCACCCTGATCCCCATCATCGTCTCTCACCTTGACTTTGGAGTGGCCTACTCACTGGTCTCCAGGCAACCACCCCTGCCCCCTTCAGTCTCTCTATATGCAGCCAGAGGGGCCCTGTGAACACCTGAGTCAGATCTTATCCCTTCTCTGCTCGGAGCTCTCCTATAGCTCTCATCCCACCCAGCGTATAAGCCAGGGTCCTTGCCGTGGCCCGCAAGGCCCCAACTCACCTGCTTCCTCCCACCCCAACCTCATCTCCAGCTCACCTACTCCCCGGCACGCGCGCACGCGCACACACTCCACTCCAGCCACGCTGGCCTCCTTGGACTTCCTCACCCAGGGGAGGAGGCAGGACCTCACCTCAGGGCTTCGTACTGGCTGTTCTCTCTGCTTAGAACACTCTTCCCCCAGGTCCCCACGTGACCCCTCCCTCAGCTCCTTCAGGTCTTTCCTCAGATGTCACCTTCTCAGTGAGGCCTCCCCTCATCATCCTATTTAACACTCCACCCCTCCACCTCCCCTCCCTCCTTGATTCTTCTCCATAGCTCTTACCGCCCTGCCTACTATACAGTTTGCTTGTGTATCTTGTTTATTGTCCATCTCCTCCACGAAAGCAGGGATTTTTGTCTATTTTGTGCCGGGAACAGGGCCTGGCGCAGAGTAGGCACTCAACAAACATTTGATGAATTATGAATGGGAGGGTCAGAGATGCAGGGCAGAGAGCCGGCGGTGGGATGGGAAGGACGGGTGGTTTCCCAGAGCCAGGAAGATGGCCCCTTTAACTCAAGTGTTCTTGTGTCTTTCTTCCTCAATCTGTTTCTCTTGTCATCTCTCCTTTTCTGTGTCTCTGTCTCTGCTCCGTACTCCCCTTTGTCAGGAGACCAGCCCTGCAGCCCGAGTCCCCAGTATCCCACCTGGCTCCGCAGGTCTCAGCAGCCGCAGGGCTGAGGGGCCACGGCCTGGGCACTCCGAGGCTGCCGCAGCTGGCGAAGGGAGGCGTCACCATATTGAATGCCGGAGCCCATCCTCTCGGGGTCAAGCTCACCTGGGGGGAGCGGAGAGGTGAGGACTGGTCCCTTGGAGACCCCTGGACCCTGCCTTCCACTCCCACTCCGGGCAGTTGGGGGCCTCACCTGAGTCGATCTTGTTCAGAATGGTGCGGGCACACTTCAGGAAAGCCTCCTCCACGTTCTCACCCGTGAGAGCACTAGTTTCCAGGAACATTAGCTCTGGGGGGGCAGACACTCGGAAGGTCAGGGCCTCAGTCAGTCCCCATCCTCCACTCCGACTCTGACTTGCTGCCTGTTGTTCTATCCTCAAACGTTCCACCTTTGCCTTCACTCTGGGCCTCCGTACATGCTGTTCCCCTGCCATGAATGCCCCCTTCCCCAGGTACCCACCGAGCTCTTCCTTCAGAGCTCAGCTCACATCTCCTCCTCCAGGAAGTCCTTCTGACCTCCCAGGATGAGTCAGGTGCCTCCTCTGGGCTCCCACAGACCCCTGTGCCTCCCCGCTCCCAGCCCTGACCTCTTTGGGCTGTCACTATCTGGAAATGGTCCTCCCCCTGGCCCCCGGACTGTGAAGCCGTAAGAGCTGGGTCCAGGGCTGTCTTCATCACTGTGTCCCCAGCACCATCTAGCACAGGCCCATCACAGTGCACCCACCAGCCATGCGACAGCCATCTCACAGTAAGTAAGAGCCAGGATTCAAACCCACATCTTTCTGATGGCAAATCCTCTAAACCTGCAGGTTACAAACTGGAGGAACATGGACAGACCCTAAGCCAGCAGATTTTGGCCAACATGATGTTTTCAAATGAGTTTAGATCTGCTTACCTTTTGATGTTGTTGTTATGTTCACTAGTTTGTTTTATTTTTTAGATTCCACATATAAGTGATACCAAACAGTATTTGTCTTTCTCTGTCTGACTTATTTCACCCAGCATAATGCCCTCCAAGTCCATCTATGTTGTTGCAAATGGCATTATTTCATTCTCTTTTACAGCTGAGTAGTATTCCATTGTGTGTGTGTGTATATATATATATACCACATCTTTATCCATTCCTCTGTTGATGGACACTTAGGTTGCTTCCATATCTTGGCAATTGTAAATAATGCTGCTATGAACATTGGGGTACGTGCATCTTTTCGAATTAGTGTTTTTGTTTTTTTCAGATCTATACCCAGGAGTGGGATTGCTGGGTCACATGGTAGTTCAATTTTAGTTTTTTGAGAAACCTCCACACTGTTCTCCATAGTGGCTGCACCAATTTCCATTCCCACCAACAGTGTAGGAGGGTTCCCTTTTCTCCACATCCTTGCCAACATTTGTTATTTGTGGTCTTTCTGATGATAGTATCCTTGCATACCTTTCGATGTGGCTGTCAGTCTTGTCTACTCCCCTAACGCCAGTGCCTGCTAACCTGGGGTCTCCCCTGTCCCCTCTCCCTTGCTCACAAAATGTACCCGTCCCCTAGGGCCATCAGAGTTTGCAATCTCCACCTTATACCAATACCCTGTGCTGCCTCCCCATAGTGGGCGAAACCTTCTTAGCAGCCAACGTGAATCAAGCGCCCATCCATCCAGGCAGTGCTGAGAACTCCCCATGGACCACATCCCTTAAGCATCACACACTATGTGAAGCAGAAACGCTGTGATCCCAGCTTTCCAGATGAGGAAACTGAGGACCAGAGTGGTCACACAGCTCGCAATGTGGCAACACCCAGATTTGAACCCAGACCTCTAAATCTCCACATTCCCCTGCTGGGCAGAGCTACAGAGAGCCAGGAGGCCCACGGGCCCCACTGTATAACCCCCCGCACCCAGCCCTCACCGTTCTCCTGGGCAAAGCGGGAGGCCTCCAGGAAAGTGACCTCACGCTCCAGGTCCAGGTCCTTCTTGTTGCCACAGAGAATGACCACGATGTTGGGGCTGGCCAGCGTGCGGGCATCCGTCAGCCAGGCGGCCAGCGAGTTGTAGGTCTCCCGGCTGTGGAGAAGGGAACCAGGAGGGAGGCGGACGTGGGTGGGGGGCAGCCCAGGCCCCACCCCGCCCCACTCCGTGCACCCACCTGGTGATGTCATACACCAGCAGGGCTCCAGCCGCCCCTCGGTAGTAACTCCGTGTCACCGACCTGTGGGGCCAGGGGGACCCGGTCACCCCCGAGGCTGGGGTGTGCCCCAGGACTGCCCCCCTCTGCGGAGAGAGACTGGTGGTTCGGAGGCCCCCCTTCACTGCTGGCCCATCCCCCTAAACCCGGCCGTGGTCTACAGTTTCTCTCACTCGCGGTCTCTCTGTTTCCCTCAATCTCTATCGCACTTAGCTGCCTGCCTCCGCCTCAGTCTCTCCCTACCATTTTTTTCATTTTTTCATTTTTTTAAAATTTTTTGGCCGTGCCACTTGGCTTGTGGGATCTTAGTTCCCTGACCAGGGATTGAACCTGGGGCCCCAGCAGTGAAAGCACTGAGTCCTAACTACTGGACGGCCAGGGAATTCCCTCTCCCTACCTTTGACTCTCTCGGTGTCCCTGTCTTTCTGCACCTCTTCATTGGTCTGTGCCTTTCTGTCTCTTATGTACATGTGTATCTTTAATTCTCTATTTCTCTCCATCTCTGTTGCTCTGGCTCTGTCATCCTCACCCTTTCCCATTCATTCATTCATTCATTCATTCAACATTTTCTGTCATCCCCCCTTTGCCCAGTCCTAGCCAAGCACTACACAACTACATCCGCTTGGCCCTCTCCTGCTGTTTGGGGGAGGCCCCCTTCCCAGAGTGGCCGACTGTCTGCTCCTCCCTGGAACAGGCTGGGTCCCTCTGGAACTCATGCAATCATGCCGCAAGCATTTATGGAGCACTTACTGCCAGCCCGGTGCACGTCGTACACCTATCTCCCCTCCACCCTCTCTCAGTCTCTATCTCTGTGCACCTCACGCAGAGAACTCACACACAAATATTAACTCAGCAGCTACTCAGTGCTGCCCAGGGACCACGCTTCCCCATGGACTGGATTCCCTTATTTCTCTCTCCCTGCTGTCTGTTTCTCAGACTCAGGGTTTCCATGTGTCTGTCACCTTTTCTGCAGAGATGTCCTGAAGACATACTGTGTGCTGAGTCCTACACATTTCCCTCTCCCCCCAAAACATCCATTTCTGCATCTCTCCGGCCACCCCTGTCCTACTCCCCCTGTCTCTCACCTCTGTTTCTCTTTGAGTCTCCTTATCTCCCTTCTCTTTCTCTTCTCTCTCAGTCTGTCTCTCTTTCTCTCTCCCTTCCTGAGTGTTTGTATCTCTCTTTCAAGTTTCCTTTTCTGTTTTAGTCATTCTCTGTCCTTCTCTACCCCTCGCCCCACCCCAAGCATCTCCTTGTCTCCAGGCCTCGTTTCTCCCTGGGGACAAGTCTCCGTCCCTCCAGCCACGTGGGTCTATTCCACAGAGTCTCGCTAGGGTCTGCCGTCCCTCCCTGGCCCTCTCACCCTTCATTATGCTTCCTTCTCAATCTCTTTTTCTCATTGTCTCCGCCGTCCTCTCTCCAAGACGCCTTCTTTCTTTGACTACATGGACCTGCTCATCACACTCATTCTCTCTCTCTCCCTCTACCTTGCCTGCCCTCTCAGCGTCTCCTTGCTCCTGTCGTTATGTCTCCAGGTAACTCTGCACACCTCTATCCCTCCTCTCTCCTCCCCTCTCCCCTACCTTGTCTCCATGGGGGCCCAGCCCACCTACCGAAACCGCTCCTGGCCGGCTGTGTCCCAAATCTGTAGCTTCACGGTCTTCCCACCCACGTTGACCACCCGAGATCCAAACTCCACGCCGATTGTGTGGTTGGAGTCCTGTTTGACTGGGAGTGGGAGGGGAGAAGAGGCAGTGCGGGGGCTCAGAGGATTCCCTGTCCTCCAAGGCCTCCTCAGCCTGTACAAACCCATTCTCATTGCTGGGGTGACTGAGGCTCAAGGAGGACCTAGCAAAGAGCATATACCAAGGTAACGACCAGGCAGCCAGCACTGGAGTTGTACCTCTGGCCAGCCCTGCCCCTGCCCACCCCGGCAGCTGCCTACTTGCCCACACCATGGCCATGCCCACAGTTTAGTGCTCCCAGGACCACTGTCAGAAACTCACACTTATTCTCAATGAACTGATGAAGGAGACATGATTTGCCCGTTCCTGCACTGCCAATCACCAGGAATTTGAAGAGGAAGTCTGAGCAGATGGAGCCGAATTCAAGGAAACCCATGCAGAGAGAAAGATAGACATGAAAAGATGGAATCCAAAGACCATCACAATTATGGGGAGAGAACAGACACAGACAGATCCAGAACAGTGGGTAACAACTGTAACGGATAATTCTTATATAGTGCTTACCACATACCAGGAACAGTTCTAAAGGTCTTTACTTACATCAACAACTCAATCCTCAGGAAAATTCTGTGAGGGAGGTATACTAATAATTATCCCCATTTTCCAGATGAGGAAACTGAGGCCAGAAAGGTTAACTGACTTGTCCAAGATCCCACTACTAGGTAGAGCTGGGATTCAAACCCAGACCAACTGGCTCCAGAGTCCAAGATCTTAGCTATTACCTTGCTAAAGCCTCTTGAAAACCATTTTATCAAGGACTACAATCTTGCCCTTGCCCCCCACAACTCACCTCCTACCACTTTCTGATTCATTCACTCCACTCCAGCCTCTGGCCTTTAGTCTACTCCCTGAAGATGACAAGCTGGTTCCTACCTCAGGGTCTTTGCATTGTTCCCTCTGCTTTTCTCTGTTTGTTGAATGAATGCGGCTCCCTCTGACTCCTAAACCAGTGCTCCTTTTACCGCACCCTGTTCTCCTACTTCCTATCTATCCATCCATCCAGATTTTCCAATTCTCAGTCCCTCCATCCCTCCCTCAGCCCAAGGCCCTACCCCTATTCTCAAGCTTAAGCCCCACCCCTTGCCATTAGCCCCACCGCCTAGTTAAAAGACAACTCACCCCCAACCGCATTCCAGACCTCTCCCAGAGCAATCCCCGGGTCCAGAGCATCCCTTCAGCGTCGCCCCAGCCCATCAAGGTTGATCCCTGCCATTCACACAATCAGCCCCGCCCCATCTACTCAGGCTCCGCCCAGACACATTAAGGCTCACCCTTTCCCTCAAGACCTACCATGATCCATCAGGACTGTTTCCCTCAAATCCCGCCCCAGATCTATTTCGCCCAGACACCAGACCCTCAGGCTCCGCCCAAACTGATTAAGCTCAGCCTCAGACCCACTAAACCCCTCCCAGCATCAACTAGGCCCTGCCCCATAATACCTGACCCCGCCCCCTGATATATAAAGCCCCGCCCCATACCCACAGGCCGCATCCTTTCTGGGCCCAGACCCCAGACCCCAGCTTCTGCCCACCACCCTCACCGTAGGTCTCAGCCATGACTCGGTCGCGGCCGCTTAGGGCCGCAATATGGCGACGCGGCCGCGCCTGCTCCTCGGCTGGCAGCCGCTCCACACTCGGGCTGCAGCCCCGGCTCCTTCCTACTCCCCGGGCCGGCGCCGCCACTTCCGCCTCCACCCCCCTCCGGCGCGACCCGCTAATGCTGCGGGACACCAGGCCACGCTTCCCAAGACAAGGATTGGCGGACTCTGCAGGCAGGGGGCGGGACAAAAGCGCAGATTGGTGGGGAGAGAGGGGCAGGGCCTAAAGGGGCGGGACCAATGCGAGCGATTGGCGGTGCCAGAGACGCTTCGCTGAGCAGAGAAACGGATTTGGTCAGGAGTCCGGGGGCAGAGTCGAGATTCCAGATTGGGTAGACGCGGACTTGGGGGCGGAGATACGAATGCAAAGAAGGGAGCAGGGGTAGGAGCCGATCCAGAGCTGGGGCGTACTGATCTCAAAGGCAAGGATGAAAACTAGGATGGTACGCATGATACGCACAAATTAACCTCCTACCTCCCTTTGCGGATAATCCTCCAAGAAATCCTAGAAAACCTCTGCTCTGTGATTTATGTCTTCCTCATGGCCCAATTGGCTCATTCCCAATAGTTCAATAGTTCTCTTATTGGTCTAGAGAAGACACTATAATCCCCCAGTTTGGCTGTTTAGTTGTTCCATCTTCTCATCTGTTTGTAATATCTAAGCTTAGGAGCCCACCTCTGGTACCCAGCTTGGAGCAAAGAGCTTTTAGTCCGTGAAATTCTGCCTAGCAACCACTGACGTTACCACAGTCAGTGGGTTGATTGGCTAGATTCAGAAGCCTGGCGAAACACTTCCTTTCTAGAGACCCACCACAAAGACCACAGAGACCCATAGTTTGCACTTGGCTGATGTATTTGCATAAAGTCAGCGAGAAACAACAGCAGAGACAGCGGTAGACTGAGCTCACTGGCAGTAGAAATCCCATTTCTGAAAAAAAGAAAGGGGAAACAGTGGGGAGAAAACTAGCGGTCACACCACAAAGGATCCAGTGGTTTTAGCAAATGCTGCAGCCACAGGCGCCAGGTTTGGCTGCACAAGTGCTATGCAAATTAGCCTAGAGCCCTCTACCCTTTGCACCTCTCAATCGGACTAGGATTTAGAAATCACTCCTCATTTTTCAGATAAGAAAAGGCAGGGGATTTGTTCCAGCGCATACAGCTAGGATGCCAGGGAGCCAAGGTAGGAGCATCTTTGCCCAAGGGCCCTCCCTCCAAGTCCCTGCCAGCCCCCAAGACACTCACATCTGTCTTCACATCAGTTTTGCCAGGCTTCAGGGTCTGGTCTTCGCGTACAATGCTACTGGGGAAATAGCCCAGGCGAGCAGCTACGTCTCCATAGTAATCTCCCTGAACCTGGGGAAGAGGAGTTAAAAGCCGGGGTCTGGGAAGATGGCAAGCTCACTCCTGCTGAAGATCTTTGCACTCTCTTCTCCCTGATCTCGGCTTGGCTTGCTCCATCCTTGTCATTCCAATCCCAGCTTGAAGTCACATGCTCGAAGGTCCTCCCTGACCACCCCATGTGAATTAGTCACCCAGTCACCTTATATTAATTCTCAAAGCAGCACATACTTGCTGATATTTTTGATGGCTTGTCTCCCTCCATTAGAATAAAAGGGGTCGTTCTTTATTGTACCCACCATAGTAGGTGCCCTAATAATTGCTAAACAAAGTAAAGTAGACCACAATAGCCTCCCCTCCAAAACTATATTTCAGTTCACTCCCTCAGATTTTCCCTTCAGGTGAAAAATCAGGGTGCACGCCCACCCCAGCCACCCTACCCTTTCCTCCTCTGTTCTCCCAAGACTCACGCTGCCTCCCCAGAAGAGCCGCCCTCGGCCCTTCAGCTTGGAGAAGACATACACGACTTGGCCCTGGCGTATGGTCAGGAAACGGCAGTCGGGGGCCACGTAGTCCTGAAGGGCCACGGCCATGGAGATGGGGTCTGGGGAAGGAACAGAAGGGAGTGATGGCACCCTCCCCACAGGCTAGCAATCCAAGCCCCCAATGCCCCCAACCCCCAACTCTTACGGCTGCATTCCTCGTCAGCACACAGCTTCCGGTCGGCCAGCTTGGGCATAGGGTGGCCCCCGACACTAGGACCTGGGAAGGCAGACAGCAAGACAACAACACCTAGAAACACCGAGGATGGAGCCATCGTGGACTGTGAGCAAGGGAGAGCCTAAGGGAGGAACGGGGTCTCCACTGCCCTCCTGCCCTCCCTCTCCAGCAGCACAAGGAAACCTGTGTTCTGGGCCTTGTCCCCGCCTTAAACCAGCCCCAAATGTCACCCACACCACCTAGAGTCTGCTACCCAGCCAGAACCATTTCAAGGACAGGGTGAGGGCTGCCAGCACAAGCAAACACCCAGATAGGCTCCAGGCAGCCCAGGCCACTCCAAGTAACAGCCACCCCCTCAACAGCGACGGGGTTAAGACAGGCAAGTTAAGATATTCAATTCCATCTTTTATGAGTTGGCTTGGGGACCTGGGCCCCTCTGCTCTCCCCCACAGGGACAGAACCACAGAAGCCAGTATGGAAAAACCACCTTGGAATTTCCTGTGCTGAGGGGCAGCAGAACAAGGCAGCCCTTTGATTGCCAGGAATAGCCCCAGCTCCCAAGTATGGAGTGAACATTATATGTTGGACCTTAGGCTAGGCGATGCCCTGCCACGATCACTATTTATCCTCATAAGCCACTTCCCGACTGGGTGACCTGGGCTAAGCTATTCCTCCTCCCAGAGCCTCACCTTTCTCATCTGAAATAGAAATAATAAAAACTAGTAGTTATTTATAGAGCATTCACCATGCATATTTTTATTAACTCAAATGTATACCCTGCACCACCTTTAAGAGGAGCGATCATAACCCCATTTTACGTAGAAATGGAAGCACATAGCCTTAAAGAACTTGTCCAAGGTTACAGAGTTGGGAAGTGGAGGGGCTAGATCTGGCTCCAGGCCCACACCCATCACTACTGATCTTGGAGCTCAGTCAGTTGCCCAGGGTCAGAATGAGAAAGTGGCAGAGGATTTGAACTCAAGTCTCATTTCTAAAACTGTGCTTCAAACCACATGCCTGAAGACCCACCTCTTTCCTCAGGTATTCTCACCCCTGGTCAGCAAGTCCGAACTTTAGTTTTAGGCGAAGCGGATGGACATACACAGGCTTGGGGTGGGGAAGAATTCATCAGGGGCAAAGACTGGGCCTAAGCCATCTCCACATACCCAACACCCAGCACCAAGTACCATGAGAGCATCAAACAGCTCTACTCAAATATCACCTCCTCAAAGGGGCTTCCCTTGATCACCCGTTACTGCTCCCCAGCTCCACCAACACATCACCCCATTATGTCAGTTCTGTTTCTATCAGAACCCAGCATTTGAAATTAGCTTGTCTATTTCATTTGCCACCGCACAACCTGTGGCAAGAACAGTACTTACTGTGTAATAGGTACTCGGCAAGTTATTTGCTGAATTTATTCAGTGCCCGGTGGGGCAGCAGTGGGGGGGTGGGGGTGGCGTGGACGGTGCACCACAGTATTAACACAGGAAGAGTCCTCTTTGCACAGGAAGAAAATGAAGCTCAGAGTGCAGACATCAACTGCCCATGGAGGAAACAGCCAGGGAGCCCCCCAGCAGGCGGACAGTAGAAACCAGGATCCACGGACCACAGACCCCGCGTTCCCACGAGCCATCTGCAATAACACTGCGCCATTTAGTGAAGATGGCAATCGCCTTCCCCTTTTCATCTTTCAGATCCTACGAGGCGAATGTGTGCATCTGGTGCCACAAACCCTGATGTTCAAACGCTTCCAACACTGATGTTCCTCTTTAATGGAGGGAGTGGAGCAGGAGGCTGGGGCTCAGAGCCCTGACAGGACAAAAATATCCAGCGAGAATTTAACACTATGTCTTATTGTATTTATTTTTGTGGTTAATTTTCTACTTCTGACAAGTGATCGCACTTTCCCATCTATATGGTGTGAGAAAAGGTTTTAAGCTATATATATATATATATATATATATATATATATATATATATATATATATATATATATATATATATATATATATAAATAAATATAACATACTTTAGTCGATTTAAAAATTGCCAGGTCCGGTGTATGACAGACTGCAAAGGAAGGTCCCCCATGCAATCTCCCCTTCTTATCCATAGCTTCAGCAGGGTACGTGACTGTCCAGCCAGGAACCACATTTCCTAGCCTCCCCTGCAGTTGGGGCACTGGAGGGGAGATCGGTTCAGCCACCTGCCCGAAGCTCCTGGCTGGCATCTGGCCAGCGGGGGAGCAGCTGTGTGTGAACTGGCCACACTCCTGGTACCCGCATCTGATCAGGAGCTTCCCATGTGTGAAGTTTAGGCACTCCCAACGGCAGTACTGACATCTTCCTGAACCCTAGAGGCTGCAGCTCAATCGAGGGCTGCAAACTTGAATTCAAATGTCTCCAACCCAGACTGCCATCACTAACATCCTTCCGACGATTTCATGAATACCCAATTCCCTTCCCTTTCTTCCTGAAGTACCTAGAATGGTTTCTGTGGGACTCTTACTATGACAGAAGGCATTTTTGTCTAGAAAAAGATGAAGAAAAACCTCTTTCCTAACACTCTATCACGTTAGAAAATTATTGGAATCAACATGCAAGTCTACGAAGTGAATGGTGTGCCATTAAAAGTGGCATCCTTGCACAGTACAGAACCTACCCAACTGTACCTGGCAGCATGGGTTTTAATTTCCTGCCCTGAATGCTGATTGAGACAAAATAAAATTCTGCCAAAGTGGTAAAAGTGACTTTAGTTTGGACAATGTTGCTACACTATTCTGGGTTTTCCCAAGGTTGCAAATCCCCAACATGCTGAGAGGCCCAAATGCTCAGACTATTCTGATGTGCAGGGAAGGGAAACACACAGGACAAGAAAATAAAAACAACAAATGGTTGTGAAAAAAACAAACCTCAAAAAAACACTTTAATTCCAGCCTAACAGCGCCAGGTGCAATGTCTGGGGACAGACTCTGGGTACAATGCTGTGTGGCGACCATTCACTCACACACAGCTCCAAGAAGGCCCCCAAGGGGGACTTACCTTCAGGGGGCTGAGCCAAGGGGGGGAGGGGGTGGCCCCAGAACAGGGGGCAGAGACATGGGGAAAGGGTGCTACTTCTTGGCAAAGGAGATCTTCATGGCGTTGTTCTGGGTGATCTTGAAACCCTGCAGGGCGTCGCGTGCGGCCCCTGCCTGCACCTCATTGTCAAACTCCACGAAGGCGATGTCGTGCCGCCCTGGGACCAGCCGGACCTCCTTGAAGCCAGGGAACCTGAGAGATGGTCAGAGACCTCAGGAATCCAGACTTAGCACTTCCCCCTAACATTCTGGCATCCAGGGGGTAGGGGCCAGGAATGTTGCTAAACATCCCACAATGCAGAGGACAGCCCCAATAACAAAGAATTATCCAGCCCAAAATGTGCATGTTGCTAAGTTGATAAACCCTAATATAAAAAAGTATGCACAAAGGAAACATACCATTTAAAGAAAACTGTTAACATGAGCACCCATGCAACCATAACCTCCATCAAGACAAAGAACACTGCCCCCTCCCCACCCTCCACGTCCTCTCCCAATCGAAGGAATCACAGCAATAACCACTCCAGAAATAACCACCATCCCGACTTTCATGATCTGCTGTTTCTTTCACTTCCCTCTTCTCATTCCTTACTTCCTTCCCCATTAGGCAACCATCCTCATGTTTACTGGTTATCCTTTTTTCCATGAGTATCCTTAGAAAATATGCATTGTTCTGTGGACATGGTATATGAATGAATGGTATTCTTTTTCTGTTTTATTCAGTTTCTCAAAATTGCCTCTTGGCACTAGTATAAAGAACCATGTACGCTGCTCTTCCTGGTCCCTCTAACTGCCACGTGGCATGCAGTCGCGAGCACCTGCACTTGACCTCTCCCTTCTCCCAGGCTGCCTCTGGCTCCCTGCCACACTGTGAGGAATGCCCTACCCACAGCCTCTGGGGCCTCGTGTTAGAATTTCTGTAGGATATACAGTTAGAAACAGGTACAGATAAAAACGGTATAGGTGAACCTATTTGCAGGGCAGGAATAGAAACGCAGACGCAGAGAATGGACATGTGAACACAGCGGGGTCAGGGGAGGTTGGGATGAATTGGAGATTAGGTTTGACATAAACACACTACCACGTGTAAAATAGATAGCTAGTGGGAACCTGCTGTATAGCACAGGGAGCTCAGCTCGGTGCTCTGTGATGGCCTAGATGGGTGGGATGGCGGGGGGGGAGGGAGGTCCAAGAGGGATGGGATATATACACGCATATAGCTGATTCACATCATTGTACAGCAGAAACTAACACAACATTGTAAAGCAATTATACTCCAATTAAAAAAAAAATGTAGGGAGAAAAAAAAAAAGCAGCAAAGCCACCAGGTGAGTATGACTAAACAGTGGCCAGTTACCCTACACAACAGCCACAGTGGTCTGCATCCCATCTGCAGGGCACGCGGCGTCAAGCATCCCCACCTCCCATACTTGCCGTCTGAATAGGCTGACTCCCACCAGTCTAGCCAGTGTTCAGTGACATCTCACTGTTGTGTGACTTGCCTATGTCCAATTTAGAGACTGCAAAGATGAGACCCAGAGCCTGGACCGCCACCGCAGCCCCATGAAGGCAGAGGACGGCCCACCCGCCCTGCACCGCTGCCCTCCACACCCCGCCGCTGCGGGCCCGACTGCAGCCTCCTTGTAACCTCTAGTCGTTGTCCCGCCTGTGCAGCCTAAGCAGGCCTGGGACTCCACCAGCAGAGCTGTGAGGCTCGCCCATCCCCACGGTGCCACCTCCTGGCCATCACCCTCTGGCCCCCGGTCAGCCACAGGCCCCACTTACTGGTTGAAAAGCATGGAGAGCATGAGCTCGTTGGTCTCTTCAGGCAGGTTGGTGAGGAACAAGATGTGATTTGGTGGATTTTCTGAAAGCTGCAGGAGAGCGACAGGAGCCCATTGAGTCTGGTCGGGGATCTACAGCCCTCTTGCTCTCCAGCCCCTGCCCCACCCCACCCCCGCCCCTTCCTGAATTCTTTCTAGTCCTTCACCTGACATACCCTGTGTTGCTGCCTGTCTTGCCCCCCCAAGACTGTAAGCCACAACAGAGCACTGCTGTGCCCAGAAGCAGGTGCTCAGAAGTTCACTGAATGAACCTAGGTGCAGCCCACCCCCACTCCAGCCTCACCGTGACCTTCCAAAGCTGCTCCAACAAACACACCAATTTCTCTGTCCCAGGGCCTGACGCCATTGCTACATCCTCATCCTCCAATATCACCTTCTCAGGGAGGCCTGCCCAGACCACCCAACCTAAAACAGTGTTCCCACCGGCCCCTTGCCATTCCTGTCTTCTGACTATAGCAGACCCCAGGAGGACCAGACACTTACAGGCTGTGCAGGTGGCATCTGTCCCGGCATAAGCTGCTGTGGAGGCATGGCCCCTGGTGGGATCTGGCCGGGTGCGAGGCCTGGAGGCGGGATCATGCCGGGGGGTGGCATGTAGGGAGGCTGGCCCGGCATGTGGTGCATGATGCGGGGCGCCTGAGTCATCGGCGGCATGCCCTGCAGGGAGAGAAGGACAGGACTGAGAGGGGCGCCAGCAGGTGGGAGGAGGTGTGCTTTCAGTGTCGGCAGGAAACAGAGAGAAGAAAAGGTTGTTACAGGAAACCCAGGGTGAAAGATCTAGTCTTGGAAAAGGCAAAAAAGGCACCCAAAAAGGGATGGATGGAGCAAAACAAACCCAAAGTCACAGCAGACATTAAATCAAAGAGTTTAAAAACAATTTTTTTTTAACATATAAAATTGGTCAGGGGGACTTCCCTGGCGGTCCAGTGGTTAGGACTCTGAGCTTCCACTGCAGGGGGCGCGGGGGCGCGGATTCAATCCCTGGTCGGGGAGCTAAGATCCCACATGCCATGTGGCGTGGCCAAAAAAAAAAAAAAAAAAAAAATCGCCAGAACGGCCTAACTTTGTTTAGAGACATATGAGTAGAAAAATAGCCTAGGAAAAAAAATAAAAACATTATCAACTAAAAGGGGTGGAAATAAACACTGTAAGCAGCATGCTGTACTCCTGCTTCTAAAAATAAACTTCATGGAAAAAGAAACGGACCCAGAGAACAGACAGTGGAAGGTAGAGGTGGCTGGGAATGGTCAGGGCAGGTGCATGAAGACGTGGGAGGGCTGGTGGCAAGGGGAAGGGAGACAGCCTGAAGGCCAAGAGCATGTGCACCCAGGGGAGACAGGAGCTGGAATCACATCTAAGAGTCAAAGGTGGACAGAAAGCTGGGCACAGAAGAGTGGAGAGGGTAAGAGTGGCGAAGCTCGATGGTAAGCCAGACACCATCACCGACACAAGACAAAATAGAGTGCAACCCATCAGAAAAGCTGATGTGGAGGTTCGGAGACCTGAGTGGGTCCAATTCGTCCATTTTTCTTTAATATTTTGTGCTTTCTGTATCCTGTTTAGAAAACAGGATGTTTCCACTCTTTATGCCCTCACCAAGGCACAAACATTTTCCTGTTTTCTTCTAGAACATTTATTATTGTAGCTGTCACGTTCAGGTCTATGATTCACCTCAAAGTAACTTATACATTGTTAAGGCAGGGCTAAATATTCCCCTTACAGATATCCAATTGGCCCAGTATCAGTTATTAGGGGAAAAAGCCCTTTTACCACTGGACTGCAAGTGGTACCTTGACATACATGGAGTGACTACATACACGTGTGGATGTTTCAGGACTCTATTCTGCCCCACTGGTCCATCTTTCTACCCTTATGCCAATACCATACCATCTTGATTACTATATACTGCAGGCCCCCAGCTTTGTTCTCCTCGTCTGCCTTGCTTTGCTTTTCCAGACATTTACAGACAGCCCGTCTGTCCCCACAAGTCCCTGTTGGGATTTTGATTGGAATCGTGTTGAATTTTAAATCAATTTGCAGAGAACTGAAGTCTTAATAGCAGTGAGTCTTCCTATCCATTTGCTGAGGTCGTCTCCAATTTCGCTCAGCCATGTTCTATAGTTTCAGTGGGTGGCCTTGCACATTTTTTGTTGAATTTACTCCTCGGAGCTATTTTTCAATTTGAAGTCTACTTGTCTGTGGCCAACGTGTAGAAATAAAACTGACTTTTTCCATACTGACCTTATATCTGGTGACCCAGTTAAATTAAATTCTTTTTAATCCTAACAGTTGATTAGTAGTTTTCTCTGGATTTTCTACAGACATTGACTTAGAAGACACAGACAGCAAAATCAAGGTCAAGGAGAAAGAGAAAACAAAAGACTGAGACGCAGAGAAAGAAAGATCCTGAGAAACAGGCAGGCAGGCACAGACATTTCCAAGTAGAGATACCGTCACTCACATGCTCAACCCCTCCCTAGAGACAGGCACACAATCTCTCTAAGAAAAATGGAAGGGGGGGTGGTCTGAATCCACAAGGGGAGACCCCTCCCCACCCACCCCCAAGCCAGCCCACGTGGCTGAGGAAGCCCTGGTGGTGAGAAGACCGCGTCTCTGGGCCCCAGCTTACCGGGACAGGCCCCTGGACGGCGCCCACCACAGGGGCGGCCGCCCCACCCTGCACAGCCTTCTTGGCAGCCGGGGTCTCCTGGCTCTTGGGCTTCCTCTTCTCCCGCTTGCGGTCTCGCTCCACAAAGGTGCCCTTCATCTTGGCAATGATATCCGAGTCAGTCTTGGCGTACTGGATGCGCTGCCAAACCGAGAGCAGAAGGGTTAAGGAGACTGGTCTGGGGCCAGACCACCCGGATGCCAAATCAGACCTTGCCAGGAGCTTGGTGAGTAATGTCACAGAAATCGCTTGGCCTCAACGTCCTCATCTGTCAAACAGGGACTGCGGTATTTCCCACTTCAAAGGACAATCGTGAGGACAATGAGTTAAAGTGCTCCAAACGGTGCCTGGCACACAGCAAGTGCTCAGTCAGTGGTTGTTGAGATCCTGAAGGGAAGATGGGACAGCCCCGAGCATCAGGCCCAAGGCAGAAGGAAGGAAACAAGGTCAGGACAGGAGCACTGTGCAGGGGGGTTTCCATCACACAAGAAGAGAACTGAGTCTCCAGGCTAAATCTCATTCATTCGGCAGTTTATGGAGCACCTGTATTTGCTCTGGCGGTACAGCAATGCGCAAATCACACAAAAGCCCCCGCTCTCATGGAGTCTGCTTGCTGGGAAAGATATGACAGAGATTAAAAAGCGAACTGGAGAAGGAGATGTGAGGAGCTGAGAAGAACTGAAATTTTCAGAGTGTGGCCAGGAAAGACCTCAGTGAGAAAACACTGGTGTAGAGACAGAGGGAGGGAGGGAGCCACGCAGACATCTAGGGAAAAGAGCATCCTAGCAAAGGAACAGCCATCAGAGCTAAGGATCAGAGCTAAGGAGTGCAGGGTGTTCAAGGAAAAGCAAGGAGGCCAACACAGATGAGGAGGGAGAAAGCCAGGAGCCATGGAGTGTCGTAAGCAGGCGAGTGACGAGCTCTCACCTGTGACTCCCAAGGAGCACTGTGGCCACGGGATGGAGAGTGGCCTGTGCAGGCGTCGAACCAGGGAGAAGGGTGGCAGCTGGGACCAGGCGGGTGGCAGGGGAGGAGTGAGAAGAATGGGTGGAGGGTTTTGTTTGTTTGTTTGTTTTGGGGGCTTTTTGGTTTTTTTCTTTTATTTTTTTGGTAGAGGTTTTGAAGGTAGAGTTGACGGGACTCACTGACAGAACTCACAGTGGCTCAGTGCTTCGTATGGTCCAAGCAATGATTTCAGAGAAAAGCAGGGGAGGAGGGGCCACACGAAAAGATTTACTGGTTTCAGTCCTCAAAAGTGAGTTCCTGGCTGCTCCAGAGAAGCAACGGAAGATGTGGCAACTGTGGGCTCGCCCACCCAGAGGCGACGACAGGCAGGAGTCAGCGCGGCCCTCTCCAGAAGGCGGTGAGGGCTCCGGCTGCCCCGCTAAACCCGGGGCCAAGGTCTTCCACATGAAGCGACCTGCCTGGGACCTGCAGGCACTGACACTTCTCTCACCTCCCCAAGGGAACTGGTTCAGGGAAGCATATTACAATCAGGTGAAACTGGAAAACTGACTGAGGAACAAAGGAAAAAGCCCAAAGAACCAAAAACATCTCCCACTGATACAGCAGGAATTCTAGTTTGGGGCAGGGACTTTAAGCCACTCCTCACCTCCTGGACGGCAGTCCCCACGGCTGCCCACTTGGCCTCCTGAACATCCGTAACCCACTTCTTCCCATCCCACGGCCCCTGCCCTGGTCCCGGCCCAACCCCACCACCTGGGAGCCGACCCAGCCTCACCTTCACAACGGAACCCCATCTCCCTCCTAACCCCCCTACCCAACAGCCAAAGAGGCAGCCCCCAAACCCTCCCTTGCTTCCCCAGCACCCTCGGAATCAAGTCCACTTTCAGGACCAACTCCAGCTCCTTAGCCTGACTTCTGACTGGCTCTCCAGGCCAGGCCCTCCCACCACGTCCCAGCCTTCACTCCAGCTAAGGGAACTTGACTCACTTCCTCAACTACACGTGCCCTTGGTTATCTCCAGGCCTTAGTCCACTGTCTTTCTCCCTCTCTTCCTTCAGCTACTCTTCTCCAAGTCTTACTCATCCAGAAAGGCTTCCCGGCAAACTCCCAGAATGGGTGAGAGGCCGCTCCTAAGCTCCCCCAGCTCTGTGCACTTGCCCGGTCCCAGCCCCGACCCCTCCGGGTCGCCGCCATCTGGAGGCAGGCGTGTCTCTCCAACTGCACTGTGGCCCCGAGAGGGTACAGCTGGGCCTTCCCTTGATCACTGTGCTTCCACAGCCCCAGTGCAGTGCACAGTGGATGCTGAGGACCAGCAAGAGAAACTCCCGTCCTCAATGGTCTGGACCACAGGCGACAGGAAGTCCAGAGCCATCCAGCCTGCAACAGCACCTTGCACAGGCATACACCCACACCCTCCACACCCAGTGCTCACCATGGGCTTGTCGTAGAAGGGGAAACCCTGCATGGAGCGCAGGGCATTGGTGGCGCTGCTGACTTCCTTGAAGATGACAAAGGCCTGGCCCCTCATCTTCAGGCTTCGTGATACCAGGATATCCAGGATCTGGCCAAACTGGGAGAAGATAGCGTACAGGGACTTCTTCAGCTCTGCGGTGGGGGGAGGAAAGACCCATAGGTGACTGGAGGCCTTGGTATCATGTCCTGCGTCTCGAGCTCCCATTTACAGAGAAGACGCAGCCCAGGAGGGAAACCATCAGTCCACTGATGAGTACAGAGCAATACCAGCAGCAGCCCAGAACCACTCAAGTGGCCGCGTGCACTCCTCTGTAAGAGATCGACGGTAACAGTACCCACCCCACAATGTCGCTGTACGAGCAATGTGAGTCACACAACAAAGGACACACGGTAAATGCTCGATAAACGCGAGCACTTCTTCTCATTGTCTCCAGCACCTTGACACACGCCCCTCTGATGTGGCCCTGGCCGACTTCTACCACCTCATCTCTCCCCACACTCCACCTTCACTGGCCTTCATACCTCCAGCCACACTGGCCTTCCAGCCCTTTCTCAGGCCCATCACAGCAACTCTGCCTCAGGACCTTTGCACTGGCTGCTCCCTCTACTAGGAGCATCCTTCTGATGTGTACATGGCCTCCTTCCATTCAACCAGGGCTCAGCAGATATGTTGCCACCTGAGGCATTCCCTGACCACCCTGTGTAAATAAGTGCCCTCTCATATCACTCTCCCCCACTCCTGGGACCCTACTTGCTCTTCCTTCATGGCATTTCCCACCTCCTGACATCATGTTTGTTTACTTGTTGTTTAGCTCTCCTTCTGAAGAGCTACAGGCCTGTCTTATTACCTTATCCCCATGAGCAGTACGGTCACCAGCACACAAACCTCCAAAACCATTTGCATGAATAAAGGTACCATTAAATGATTTATGGAAATAACTTCACTAAATTCTTACAACTATTCCATGAAGCAGTGGTTATAACTGTCTCAATTTTACTAACATGGATAGAAGCTCTCAGAGGATCTGTCACTGGCCCAGGAGGAGTATCCCAAGGGTGCTGGGAAGACCCTGAAGAGCCAGGACCAGGACAGGGACAAGGACCCAAGTCCATCTGAACCCAGTACCACCGTACCTCACTAGCAAACTGCCACACCTGACAGCCAGAAAAGGGTACCAGTCTTATGCAAAGAAGGTATCTGAGCTTAAGATGCTTGGTCAAAGAGATATAGGAGAGGAAAGAAAAGGCGGGGCAGGGTAAAGAAGGAAGCAAATAGCCAAAAATTCTGATGACATTTCTGTGCTTTGTCTCCACTCCCCATCCCCATGAACCCAGTTTGGGCTTTAGTCATTCCGCTGGACCCCGGGCCTCTCCCCAGTCTCCTTTCTTGCCCACTCAAGTTCACCCTCCACAGCTGGAAAGATCTTTCACAACTGCATCCCTTGCCTGGCTCCCCAAAGCCCTTGGGACAAAGTCCAACACCTCACCCAGCCCACAAGGCCCCATGAGCCAGAGTGCACTGCTCACTGGAACGTTCTCCATGAGTCATAGGCCTCTAAGTCTCAGACACACAAAACTACAGTACATGTAGCTCCCAGAATGCCCTGGGCTCTCTTTTGCCCCTGGATATTTGCACGTGCTGGTCCAGGTTAGGAACTCTCTTCCCCCACATCATAACATAAATACTGCTTCTTCTACCTGTTAGGCTTTTCCAAAATGTCTCCTTTTCTATGAAACTGAATGAACACCTCTTTCTAGGTGCCCCATCTCAACCCTGACTACTCTGCCTGTGCTTCCCCAATCATGGCCCTGGCTACTCTGGGATATCACTGTCTGGTAGCAGGTCTTTCATCCCTATTGGACTGTGGCTCCATGAAGCTAGGACCAGGACTGTCTCAGTCACCAGTGTGTCCCCAGCTCCACAAAGCACTGGCTGGGCACAACGTTCTAAAAGTATATGAGGGATTTATGTGGCTCGTTTTATTATCTTCAACAGAAACTTTATCGGTAACGTCAAACTTAATCCCAGCGAGCTCCTTTGGTTCTCCTAACAATTTTCTTGAGGCAATAATAAGAGCTAACACTTACCCAACCCTTACTAACCGCTGGGCACCATAAAAAGAAGCTGAATGGAAGTCTAGCTAATATAATCCCCATAACACCCACACAGAGAAGATATGACTTTGCCCAGTCTTCCTATATAGAAAATGAGTGTAAACAAAAAGTGGTAACTTGCTCAAGAAAATGGAAAAGTATGTCTGATGTCAAGAATTGAGTTCTTAAGCAGAATTCCATACTGGTGGTGTCAACCACTTTTCAGTGCTGTGTGACCCTGGGCAAATCATATCACCCCTGAGTCTCAGTTTCCTAATCCAACAGGTCCTTCCTGCAGGGTTGCTGTGAAAGTTAAAAGTAACCAAGATTTATATTTACGTCAGCACCTGGTACCGAGTGTTAGCCATCATTATTGTTCATTTCATTTCCATTTTGAAATGAAACATTTCATTGTGGGCTAATCGCTGACCAAGACAGTTGCAGATCTTACCCTCTTGGAGCTCACAGGCCAGGAAAGAGACAGCCCCATGACAGCCCAGAACAATCAGGGCTTGAAGGGGGATGTCCAGGGTTATGGGAAGTCAGAGGCAGGCGCGTGGGCGGAAAAGGGAGGGGGAAGGCATCCTGGAGGAGGGGTCCTGTGAGCTGAAACCTTGAAGCATGAGCAAGTGACCAGGTTAATGGGCAGAGCGTAAGATGAACTGAGGAAATGTGAAAGGCAGAGGAAGCAGCATGTGCAAAGGCCGAGGGGTTAACTCTAACAGTTTGAGTGGACAAGGCTGAGAAAGAGACATGGATGCTGGGGACAGAAGAGGGGGCCGGCTCTTGCGGGATAGCCTGGAGTCCGGACTATCCCGAGAACTCACCATCCTTCTTGATCTTCTCGTTGAGATTGTTGATATAAATAGTGTGGTTGGGGCGGGTCTCGGGAACTGCCATGGAGTGAGTTGCTGAGGTAGGGCTGAAAGAATGAAAAAGTCCCACTCAGCTCTGGGTTTCTGCAAATCCTTCGACCCAACGCGGGCTGTTTAGGGATCTTCCTTTCAAGAGGAAGTCAGGTAAAGCAGAGAGAAGGGAAGAGGGAAGAACAGCTCGCAAAACAAAGCAAACGCAGGACACCGCTACTCCTCCCCGCGTGGTGAGGGAAATCTCGTGAGGTTTACTACGAGTCCCAGAATGCTCTACGCGACTCAGTAGGCGAGTGTCCTAGGTGGCGATTCCCACTGGCCCACGACCTCAAAGGCGGTCCAGGAGAAAAAGCCCGGATGTAGAGGCAGTTAAGGAGGGAGGGACGACTTTGCAGAGCCCTGTCCTCGAGCAGCAGGAAAAGAGTTCCCCCACACGGGGCGCGGGAAGACCCGGGCGCCAAGCCCTCCACCCGCCAGGCGCCCACGGCCGCCAGCGCCCAAGAATACTCACCGAAAGAGTCTCAGTTCCCGCAAGGGACTTCTGCTACGTTGCTGAGCGCCGACCACAAAACTTCCTCTCCTGGTCCCGCCTTTGTCTTTCTACAAACCAATCCCTGCGCGGAAACCTGGTAGCTTGGCCAATCAGAATCCTGGGCCCAGATTTTGCCAATCAGAACGGCACTTGGGTTCCCGCCTCAGCAGGAAAACTCCGCCCACCGCCTGCAAGCCCTCCTCCTTTTGCGGCACCCGGGGCTACGGACCAATCAGTGAAGGCCACACCCCCTCTCGCGCTTCCTGCCAATCGGAACGCGGTTCTCGCGGGGCGGACACGAGTTACGAGTATTACCTCCGGGTTTGGGAAAGGTTGTGCGCCGCGGCCGCCATTTTGCTGGAAGGGGAGGCGCGTTTTACGTCGCGACTCCGTACCCTATCCCAGCGGTATCGCGGCTCCCAACGACCTCCGATCTATGAGCCTTCCCCAACCCACAAGACTCTTCCTGTTGCGCTCTGATTTCAGGACTTTCTCCACGACTAGGCTGTTTTCCCTGCCAGGTGTCCTTTTGACCTCTTGACCTCTGACTCAAAGGTCAGCTCTAAGGTTCCAAACTCGGGTCTGGGATGCGAAGGGGCGATCTGTTCTAAATTCCCCAAGTCTTTAGCACTGTGGCCGTAAATCCCACGCTTTAGGTGCTTCGTCCCAGGTCTGAGCTTTCATGTCCTGAAATTGAACGCCAGGTTTCCAAATCTAGCCAGGGATAAGAAGTTAACTCCTACTAAGTGTCACTCTTTGAGCCCTGCATCCCAACTTATACCACAAATCTGGTTTCACATTAAAGGACCCCGTTAACCCTCAGATTCCTTGTGATTTAAGTCAGCCTCAATCCCAGCTCCCAAGGTTCCAGATTTTAGCCCTGGTTTTTTCAGTTCCACTGCTCAGCACCCAAAATCTGGAACTCAGTTCTAAAACCTTCAAAATCTCCATCCCTGCGACCAGCACATTTTGGAGGATCCTTCCCTCTCTCATTCTCGATCTTCCAACCCAAGTCACAGACCCCAAAATGATTTCTCCATGCTCTCCTTCTTTAGAGCCACCAATTCCTCCTCCCCAAACCCCTGCATCCCAGGCCCCCATAATTCCACCTCCTCTCCTACCCCCAAATCTCCCGGAATTAGCTTTTCCACCTTCTCCCTCAAGTCTCCAGACCCCTATTCCCCCACCACCGCCACTGCCGCCTCCACCCCCTACCACCGGGTTTTCTCCCCCTCACGTCTTCGGCTTGGAGAAGAGCCAGCTCCTGAAGGAGGCCTTGGAGAGGGCCGGCCCAGTCCCCAGGAGCAGAGAGGACGTGAAGAGGCTCCTGAAGCTGCACAAGAACCGGTAGGGTCCCCATCCCCCTTCCCACCCACCCACCCAGGGTCTCACCCAACCACTTGTCCCCAGATCACTGCTGCCATCTCCTCTTGGGGTTTCCCATTTCCTCAAGGTCAAACGGTCTGACTGCTTCAGCCCCCTTTCTTAGACCCCTTCAGTGGCGGTGTGTCTTCAGCAATGAGGAAAGCTGCCCTCACAAGAGCACCTCGTCCAGTGGGAGAGACAGATCCCTTCCTCCACCAAACAGTGACAGCCCAGAGTGGTCAGAGCCGTGAGGAGGGAGCCCAGAGGGAGTGCCTGACCGAGGCTGGGGGGTCAGTGGGGCCTGCCTGAAGGAGGGGATCCCTGAGTGCTGTCGAGCAAGTTATGCCGGGGTACGTGATGAGGAGAGTAAACAGCTTGTGCCCAGGCCCAGAGTGACATGAAGAGATGTTCTTTTCAAGGACCTGCAAATATTTCTTTATTGGGACAGAGGAGGTGGCACATGTGGGTTTGCCAGGTGGGCAGGAGCAGACCACACAGGGCATGGGGGGCGGGGAGGCGGGCGTGTGAAGGAAGGTGGACCGTCCTGAGGGCCCTGGGGAGCTGTGGAATGGATCTGTGCCCTTCCAGGGAGGGAGAGAGACTGCCTTCGAGGAGTAGAGTGGTGAGATTGGAGTCTAGGGGCCCAGGAGGAAGCTGGAGCACCAGGAGATCAGGCAGGAGGGGAGGGGGCTAGACTTGGGCTGGGGCTGAAGGGAAGAGGGACAAGTGACCAGACTCACTGAAGAAACTTCCAGCTCTCTAGACAAGTTTATAATCTGCACTAAACGCCCCAACCATAGTGAGGCAAATTTTTTGTTTGTTTGTTTTTTGTTTTGGCCGTGCTGCGCAGCTTGCAGGATCTTAATTCCCTGACCAGGGATCGAACCCGTGCCCCCTGCAATGGAAGTGCAGAGTCCTAACCACTGGACCGCTGGGGAATTCCCCCATAATGAGGCAAATTTAATGCAAGTAACAGTTACCTGTTATATGCCAGGTGCTGTTCTAAGTGTTTTTTACTTATTAATTTAACCTCAGCAATTCCATGAGACAGGAACTGGTTTTTTTTTTAATTGAAATATAGTTGATTTACAATGTCATGTCAGTTTCAGGTGTACAGCACAGTGATTCAGATATATATATATGTAAAAACATATATATATGTCTGTATATATTCTTTTTCAGATTCTTTTCCCTTATAGGTTATTACAAAATACTGACTATATAGTTCCCTGTGCTATACAGTAGATCCTTGTTGTCCAGTAGGTCTTATTTTATAGACAGTAGTGTGCATCTGTTAATTGCAAACTCCTAATTTATCCCTCCCCCTGCAAGATAGGAACTACTATTGTCCCATTTTCCACGTGAGGAAACTGAGGCTCATAGAGGTGAAGTCACTTAGCCACGGTGCTTAGGAGAGGAAGGGCATGGCACTGGGGCTCCCTGCTTCGAACCACTGTGCTGTGATAATCATCTCCTCTCATCAGGAAGGTGCCCCCCTCAGCCTTACTCTTTCACTGGCTTTGGGATAGAAATATAAGCACATTGCCCAGCACCTCCTGAGCCCTGGTGGGGGAGAGGGGGGAGGGGTTGGGATCACCAAAATATTCTGAGCGGCCTTCCCAGGAATGGGGCTGGGGAAGCGTGTGGGGAGTCTATCAAGGTGATCTCTTAGGCCTGGAGCACTTGTTACCTGGTTTTGCTCAAGGCTGAGTGGAAGGGATTCCCAGCGTATCTAACTGCCTAAAAAACAGGTTTGAGAGGGGAAAAGCATTCAGAGTTTGGGTATTGATAAAATAAAATTCATATTTTATGGCAAGATGAGAGAATTTTAAACATGAAATTTTTCTTTGCCCATTGGGGCCTCCTCCCTCCCGTTTAGCGTGTATTGTGCGTTTGCATTAACCAGACCTCCTCAGGGGATAACATTTCTTCTTGATCTCATCAAGGGTCACAACTCCTTAGGAGACAGCTTTCCTTCTTAATTTTGTTAAGGGATCGCAATGACCCATGACCCATAACTTGCTTTGTACTTGTAGATCTGGATTGAGTAAACTGTCAATAATATGTCATTTGACATATAACCAACCCTTTGTCTCAAAAACTTATATATAACTGTGTTTTGATCTCTCACAGGCGGAACAGTCCTCAGAGCTTTCTGAGAGACTGTCTCCCAGGTTATAATCCTCAGGTTGGCTCGAATAAAATTTTCTCTTTCTTTCTTAGATTGACTATTAATTTTTTCATCCATGGTGTAGAGACACCCCTTCTAATAATTTAATCCCTCTGGGTCCTAGTTGCAAAGCTTTTGCACATCTGCTCTTTGCCTCTTCAGTAACTGAGGGAAAGAGCAGGGAGCAGCAGGCAGAAGGATGATTCCCACTGAGCAGATGTGGAAACTGAGGCTGGGGGGGGGCGGGGTCTCAACAGGGATGAAGGAAGTCTGACCCAGCCAAGAGCGGCCCTCGGGCCTCAGGACAGCTGGGCCCACGTTCCTCCCCTTCAGCATCCCTGACACCCCACTCCCAGCCAGCCCTCGATGCGGGGGACCTTAGGAGCTGGTTCCCGCATGACCTGAATGCGACTGTGATTCAGTTTCAGAAGTGACCTGCAGTGGATCCTCTTCTGTGCTGACCTGCCCTCCCTCATCCAAGAAGGCCCTCAGTACGTGCCCTAATCCGGGACCCCAACGCCTTGGCCGGCCGTGTGTTCTGAGCCTCTGCCCTCACCAGGCTTTGTGAGGATTGACCCAGGAGTGTGGGAAGAGTGGGTTCATCCCAGGCAGCCTGGGGAGAAGGAGGAGGCCGAGGAGGGGAGGGAGAGGGGGAACCTACCAGGTGAGGGTCCTGGGTGCATGCACAGTAAACAGTTGGAACGAATAAGCAAGTGATCAAACGAACCTGGTCCATTATCTCTGACGCCACCCTGGCACCTGCTCCTCCTAGAAGCCCAGGTGACATCTCTCCCTACCCTCCCACCCACACCCCCAGACCTCCAGCCCTGGTTCAGGCCTTGGCCAGCCTCTGTCCCAGGAGGGGGAGTCAGGTCTCCCCACTTGGCCTGGGAGAGGAGAAGGGAATTCCCCCAGGGCGGCAAACCTGTTCCCCACACTCCAGTTTCCAGGCGAGAGGGGGCCCAAGAAAGACACGAGTTAGGGGTTGGGGGGCTGGGCCTGTGTCTCCCCAGGTGCGGGCTGGTGGCCTTGTGGATGGCAGGCACTCTCCTGGCGCCCCTCAGCGGCACCCCCCTGGAGAGACTGGTGCAGGTGGCCATGGAGAGAGGTTACACGGCCCAGGGGGAGATGTTCTCAGGTAGGTTGGATGTGGAAGGGATTCAAGCCAGGTGTGCTGCAGGAGGGGACTGGAGAGCTTGGCTAGGACACACCGGGCACATAAGGGGGCTTTGTTCCATTCTTTGGGCCCTTGTCCCCCTCCCCAGTAGAGCAGAGTGTCACAAGGTGGACTCTGGAGCCAGGCCACCTGGGGTTTCCAGCCCAGCTCTGCCATTTCCTACTGTGTGGCCATGGACAAGCAGCTTACCCTCTTTGTGCCTCACTTGCTGCATTTGTTCAAAGAGGTGATGGTCAAGGCGAGAGTTATAGGCGTTGATTCCCGAAAGCCTTTGGCGTGGTGCCAGGCACACAGCAATCACTCTTTCTGTGTCTGCTCTGTCCCTGCAGTGACTGACATGGGCAGGCTGGCCCAAGAGGCACTGGGCTGCCAGGCAGAGGTGCTCTACGGCGGCCTGGGTGGTCCCAACAGAGACCACGTCCTGCAGCACCTTGTCGCCGGACATCCCCTGCTTATCCCGTATCCCAGGGCCAGGAAGGGAGCAGCAGGGCAGGGGTGGAGACGGGTGGGTCCCAGGGCCACACCACAGCTTTGGCCTTAACCCCAGTGCCAGCTATGACGAGGACTTCAACCACGAGCCGTGTCAGAGGAAGGGCCACAAGGCCCACTGGGCAGTGAGTGCAGGTGGGTCCCCCCTCCCATGCCCTGTGCCCTCACCCTGGATCTCCCCAGCCCCCTGTCTCCCCTCCTCACATTCTTACCCTCGCACTGGCACCTCCCCACTACCCAACGCAGGCACCAGGGTTGGGCCGTCCCTGCCCCTACAGGGTACTTAGCAGGGACCTGGCCAGCAGCAGGTACTTCAGTGTCCGCCAATCAGGGTTTTCCACAAACAGAAACTCAGAGCGCAGACAAGGATCAGACAGTCTGGGCTGCAGACTTGGTCCAGCCACTTCCAGGCTCCGTGACTCTGGGCCTCCATTGCCCTATATCTGGAGATGAAGGCGACAGTAGCACCCACATCATAGGCAGAGGACGTAAAACTCTTTGAATGGTGCCTGGTATGTTACACGTCTCAGTAAGTGTTAGCTACGGTCGGCATCCTCGTCTTCCCACCTGCCTGAGAGGAGGCCAGAGCTGCACGTCAGGTGGCCTGGATGGAGGCTCCCTTGTGTGCATGCCTCTCTGAGCATTGCTCTTCTGTACAGCTGGTGACAACTAGGTGACGATGTTTGCTCTGTTCAGTGCCGCCTTGGCACCTCCCTGTGCTGACAGGCTGTTGGAGGCCGGACTTAAAATGCCTGCAGCTCTAGAGCCCAACACCATGGGTCCAAATCCCGGCCCAGCCGTCTGCCTGCTGGCCCGTGCTGACCTCTCTGTGACAGTGTGGGGATGGAGGCAGCACCTACCCTGGAGGGCTGTGGTGGGACTCAGGGAGCCCCAGCCCCTCGTCAGGGCTCAGCTCCCGCTCACAGCCTCCCTCTCACCTCCCAGGGGTCCTGCTGGGTGTGCAGGGTATGCCCAGCCTCGGCTACGACGAGGACCCTGAGCTGCCAGGCCTGTTCCACCCAGCACCCGGCACGCCCCGCCAGCCGCCGTCCCTGCCAGAGGAAGGCTCCCCAGGAGCCGTCTACCTTCTCGCCAAGCAGGGCAAGAGCTGGCACTACCAGCTGTGGGATTACGACCAAGTCCGGGCCAGCAACCTGCAGCTGACGGACTTCTCGCCCTCTCGGGCCGCCGATGGCCGGGAGTACGTGGTGCCCGTCGGCGGGCTGCGGGCCGGCCTGTGCGGCCAGGCCCTGCTCCTGCGACCACGGGACTCCGGCCACTAGCCTGCTGCAGCCCCGAGCCCGGGGTGACAGGGCGCAGCCACAGCTCGGCTGTGTCACCTTTCTCAGAGTGCCCCATCTTCTCTGTGCGACAGCCTGGGGGCTTGGGCTGGATCTCTGAGGACCTCCATCCAGAGATCCTTCATGCAGGGTCCCCCCCCCGAATCCATCCAGTCCCAATCCTGGGCCTCAGCTCCCCCAAGCCCGTCCCCACAGTATTGAGCACCTACTCTGGGCTGGGGTTATAGCCAGGAGCCCCGCAGACAAGCTCCCTCTCTGCAAGAGAGAGACTGCCCACCGCTCAGACCCCAGGGCTTGTGCACCCCGGCTCAGTGTTGCAGCCGCCCGTTTCTGGCTGCTGTCTGCCCCTCTCTCTGGACCCCTTGCTGCTTCCCAGTGTCCATGTGGAGCCGGGGAAGCCTTTTAAAACGCAAACCAGGGACTTCCCTGGCGGTCCAGTGTTTAGGACTCCGCGCTTCCACTGCAGGGGGTACAGTTCGATCCCTGGTCGGGGGTGGGGGGTGGGAGGGTGGGGACTTGAGACCCTGCATGCCACGCAGCACAACCAAAAAACAAAATGCAAACCAGGTCTCAGCACTCCCCTCCAGAGAAGCTTCCAGCACCTACCTCCTCGATACTTCTTGCAGGGCAGGGACTAAACTCACCCCGCACCAGGTCACCTCCCTTACCCCAGGCTGTTCTTCCTCACGCTTTCTGCCACCAGCCAGGCATAGTGGCCTCTCAGGTGCCTAGGGTGTCCTGTCTCCCCCACCCCCCGGCCCTGTGTTACAGACAATTCTGGAACCACTCTACCCTGGCTCCTTGTCACTTCCTCCGGGAAGACTCCCTCGGGCTGAGCACCTCCTCCACCTATGTGTTCTCCTGATTTAAAAACAAAAGCAAAAGCCTCTAAGACTAGTTATTTGTGCCAACCCCTTTACCCCTGTTAACTCATCAAATCCTCCAACCCTGTAAGGAAGGTACTAGATCCTCCCTGTTTGACAGATGGAGAGACTGAGGCCTGAAGAAGTGCAGTCACTGGCCTAAGGTCACATGGCTGGCAAGCGGCAGGGCCGAGATTCAAACCAGACAGAGTGTACCTATACAGATGGGGGAGGGGGACAGGGAAAGAGAGAGAGCATTTAACGAATACCTATTGCATCCGTTCAGAAAGGGGAGGAACAGATCTGTCTTGGTCACTGCTGTGTCCCCCATGCCCAACAAAGGGTTTTATTAGAAACTACAGTGTAGTGTTTCTTACCCACCCCAGCCTTGACACCCTGGTTGGCACTGTTATCTGGTGCACTGTCCTGGGAGCCCTGGAGGACAGGGCTTGGAGTTGTCTTGGTCACCCCTGTGTCCCCTGCACAGAGCCGGGCACAAGAGTAGCAACTCAGTGAAGCGGATGAATGAACCCAGCCACTCTGAGCCTGCCTCTGCCCCAGACCAATCATCCCATCACCCCACCCGACGCTAATGCTCCAATTATGAGCTTTGAGCCCACAAGCCCCAGATGCAAAAGACAAAGGTGACTGTAAATTTGCTGTTTATTGGGGTGTCGTCATGGGAAGGCAGTGAAGCAGTTTTGCCTCCTGTTCCCCAGCGCTGCCCCGTCTTAACAACTACCTCTCATATAAATAAGTATAAAGATGGTCAGTAGAAAAGGAGCACACGTCAGCTGGAAGACCACGTTAGAGCTTTGGCTAAGGGAGAGGGGGGCACCTGTCCTCCCCAAGCCCAGCCTTGTGGGCCAGGAACCCAAAGTTAGGTGCAGGAGGAGGACAGAGGGGCACTACCCACACCTCAGAGTGCTGGGGTCTTTGGTTTGGACCAGGTTGCAGGCCCACCTACCCTGCACCACAGGCCCAAGCTGGGCCTTTTCACAGCAGAGGCCAGGGATGGGGGCCCTCCCGAGGAAGGCAGCTGGTTCCCGAGCCTGCTTCCCCCTTTTCCTTCTGAATGCCCTTCCTGCCACCACCGTCCACTAGGAGGAAGGAGACAGAAAAGGGTAAAGGGCAGAAGGAGGAAGCCCCGAGGCTGAGCTGGTGCCTGAGGAACAGGGCTGTGCTGGCCACGGTGCTGGCGTGGGACGTGGCTGTGGTTTCAGTCTGCAGGGGGCGCAGCAGAGTTCTCCCAGGAGCAGGGCAGGAGCCCACGGGGCCAAGGGCGGGCAGGACAGGGTGAACAGGGCCCTGCCCAGCAGTGGCAGCTCTCAGGCCAGTCCCAGGGTGCCACACCCTCAGAGCCTCTGTCAGCACTTGGAGGGACCCCAGATGAAGAGACTGGGCGGTGACTCTCCCGGGCGGGCCAACCAAGCGCTGCTGCATTTGTTCACAAATGAGGTCCGGTTCTCGGGCCTGCGAGGGGCCAGCTCGCAGAGGGAGGGGCTGACGAGGAGGCTGAGGTTACAGTCATCCATGTGGTGGCCTGAGGTCACGCCTGTGCCCTGCATCACGTGCACTGTGTTCTCTCAGGGCGCGTGGCTTAGTTGCAGCCTCTGCAGCCCCTCAGAAGCCTTCCTGGCTGGTCAGGGGAGCCAGTCTGGTTCTGACTCACTGCAGGACCCAGCCGTGGCACGCGCCTCTCGGGCTCTTAACGACCTCCCCGCCCCCGAGAGGGTGCGGTGCCACCTGATCGCCAAGGCCCTCTGCATCTTCTGCATTGGTCCTGCGTGGTGTGCAGTGCAACCTTTCCCATCCCTGGACTTCAGGCCCCCATGCATCTCGGGGCCCCTCCAGCCAGACGGGCACCATCCAATAAATAAACGTGATGGTGGGCGAGCAGGTCAGCTATGGGCCAGGCCCTGGAGGAGGCGAATCACGTTGTCCAGGCCCCAGAGGTAGCCGTCCTCGCGGTTGCCCTCAGCCCAGGGCAGCCAGTGGCTGAGTGTCTGGTGGTCAGGCAGGGCCACTGTCTTGCCGAAGTCGATCATCCAGACTTTGGCCAGGCCGGTGTGGTCATGCACAAAGAGGAGGGAACTGCCTACCACCTGCAGAGGGAGAGGCAGGAGGTTAGAGGGAGGGGCAGGCACTGGCCAAGGTCCCAGCCCCACAGACTGCTGGGCAGGGTGGCTGACGGCATGAACTTTGGAGCCAGGCTGCCTGGGTTCAAACCCTAGCTCTGCCACTTATGGCTGTGTGGCCTTGGGCAGGGGACTTAACTTCTCCTTATCCCTGTGTCCTCATATACAAAGTGGGAATAACGGAATAAGAGTACCATTTACCTCAAAGGTTGCTGTGCATATTATGTGTGAATTAATCCATAGAAAGCTCTTAGAAGAGTAGCCCGTATAAACAAATGCAAAACAGTGGTAACTATTATCCTTTTTCAAACTGGGGTACAAACTCAAACGCCCGCAGGATCCTGAAGCCGTCAGAGGGGCCTGGCGGGGACTGAGGGAGTGGATAACGCCGCCCCGCGGGAAGGGGCAGCAACCACTCAGCCCCAGCGGACTGCTGCTGGTGACGCCAGGCAAGTGGCTTCCTTTGTCCGGCTCAGTTTCCTCATCTGTAGAATGGGGGTGATGGTAACTGCCCCGCCTCCTGGGGTCACTGCAGCATTCCACGTTCCACAGCTCACAAGCTGCCTTGTGGAGCTGGCCACACAGCCCTCCGGAGATACTGGGTTGTGTTTTCTTTTTTAGTTAGAAATACATTCCTTCCCTTCATCTAACGCCAGGTTTGCAAGCCTCTCCCTTTTTCTAGTCGGGTTTCAGACACCAGTGCTCCCAGAGAACCCAGATGACTGGGCAGGCGAGCAGGTGGCTGTCAGAAGAGGCAGAGGCTGCCCAGCTCTGGAGGGCTGTTGGCATGTGGCGAGCGGCCCAGGGTTACCATGTCACCCGTGGTGCCAAGAGAAACTGGAAATCCCGATTTTAGTGTGAACTCTCATGTTTTCAATGTTGGCAACTAATTTTTTTAAATGTTTAGTCACCGGGCAGGTGAAACCAAACCTGAGGACAGAAGAGGTGGGGTCCCCAGGCCTCCTCTTTGTGACTTGCGTGTAAAGCTCAAAGGCAGTAAGAAGGGTGATGAGGGTGATGTTTGGTGATAACAAACGTGACCATAAAAGCTGGCACATACTGCAGGGTTCCTATGGGCTGGGCTTTAACTATATTAATCCACTTAACCTTCGTTACACCCGTGCGGCAGGTGCTACTGTTACCCTGTCCTACAGGTCAGGAGACAGGCCTGCGGAGCTGCTGCCCAGGCTCAGGTGGCTGGGATTCGAACACAGGCTGGCCTGACGCCCAGATCGGTGCTCTTTCAGAAGTCAGTGATATCAGGAAAAAGAGGAGAGAGGGGCTTGAGGGGGGAGGCGGAAGAACTCGGAGATAGACACAGTGACGTCACCACGGACTTTCTGAGACAGCCCCAGAGAGACGAATGTTTCCAAAGAGACACAGGCTGTGGAAAGGAGAGAGAGGAAAGGGGAGGGGGGAGAGCCACCAAATGAGGAAGGCAGGTAACAATAATTGTAAATAATCATGGGTATAAAATAATCACAAGAGCACTTCTGTGCTCCTTACGGCGCTCTGCATTTGCTCATCTCCCACCTCAGCAGCTCTATAAGGAAGGTACTATTGTTCCTCCCCACGTTAGGAGGAAACTGAGGCCTGAGAGGGTAGGTCATATGCCCAGGGTCACACAGCAGAGCCAGCCTTCATCCCAAGGCCACCTGGCTGGGGTCCATGCTCCTAACTGTCCCACCTCCCTGAAATCCCTCGTGCTGCCTACCCTAAAGAAGCAAACCCCCAAACTCGGGGCTTCCTTTTATAGCTTTGGCCTGTGACCCTGTCGGTGGTTTCTCCTGAGTACCACCTGGACCCCGACACTCCCCCTCACACAGGGCCCTCTGTTCCCATGGTGGCGGGAGCTCGCACCTCGTGGGTCTTGAAGAAGGGGGAGTTCTCCAGAGCTTCACGAAGTTCTTCTAGGCGTGCCACATACTTTTTCTGTGCATGAGAGGGAGGATTTCTTGGTTAGCTTATGGACTTTGTGGGTCCTTACCCACCTTGAGATCTGACCTCATCCCATACCCCCAAAGGAGTAGGCATACCCCAGCCAGAATGGGATAAAGGGGGCCATGGGGAAATGGGAGGTGGGGGGGGGCAGGGATTGGATGCATCAGGGTGGCACAGACAAGAGTGTGGTTGGGGACTTCCCTGGTGGCACAGTGGTTAAGAATCCGCCAGCCAATGTAGGAGACACGGGTTTGAGCCCTGGTCCGGGAAGATCCCACATGCCGCGGAGCAACTAAGCCCGTGCACCACAACTACTGAGCCTGTGCTCTAGAGCCCATGAGCCACAACTACTGAGCCCGTGTGCCACAACTACTGAAGCCCGCGTTCCTAGAGCCTGTGCTCCACCACAAGAGAAGCCACCGCAATGAGCAGCCCTCACACCGCAACAAAGAGTAGCCCCTGCTCCTGCAACTAGAGAAAGCCCATGTGCAGCAACGAAGAGCCAATACAGCCAAAACTAAATAAACGAATACAAAAAATAAAAATTAAAAAAAAAAAGAGTGTGGTTGGTAGATTACATGAATACCCACAATTCCTAGCAGCTCCTCCCACCAAGAGGTGGAGTCTTTCCCTTGTAATCTAGTCTTGGTCTCATGACTTGCTTTGGCCAATAGAACATGGCGAGAATGATGGTGGCCATTCTGAGCCTAGCCATCGAGAGGCTTTGCTTTTTCACTTGTTCTCTTGGCCCGCTGCTTCCCCCGTGAGAACAAGCCCAGGCTGGGCTGCTGGATCGAGCCAGGAGCCGAGACAGTGAGGCAGCCCCCAGACGTGAGAGCAGGGCCCTCCCACCAGCTGGCCTGATGGGGAGCAATGCCAGCCAGTGTCAGCCAACCTCGGCCCAAGGCAAAAGACCGTTGATGTGAGAGGAACAATGATGGTGGTGGTCCTAAGCTGCTACATTTGGGGGCATAGGTGTCCCGCTCACCAGGATCGCGCGGTTCCCATCCACAAAGTCCTCCAACACCTTTGTCACCTCCTCCAGCTTCCGCGTCTTCTTGAAGTTAGTGTTGCAGGTTCCATCGGCTTTCTACAGGATGAGGGGTGTCATACCTTTTCCTTCCCACGCCCAACACCAAGCAGCCTCAGGCACTTCCAGGGGCCACCTACCCGCCTCCAGGCTCACTTGCTGTTCAGGGGAAGCTAGCCCACCTGCCTAGCCCCAAGTCATACCCCTGAGCAACCAGTCCTTCAAGTCTAAACTTGAACCCCCTGGTTGAGCCAGTCTAGCCAAGTGGGCTTTGGAGCTGGGTGGATCTGGCTTTGAATCATGGCTCTGCTAATTCCTAGCTAGGTGGCATTAAGCAAGTCACTTCACCTGCCTCAGCCTTGATTTCCTCATCTGGAAAATGGGAATTGTGTTAGTATCTACCTCCTAAAGCTGGTATAAGGATAAGGAGAGATTGGGTGTGTAGGATACACTGCACAGTGCCTGGCACATAGTAAGTAAGCACTCAGTAAAAGAGACTAATGTTATTTTTTGTCTGAGAGGGGCACAGAGAGCCCCCTGAGTCATTCTGCCATGCTGTGCCAGGTGTCCTGTGGGCAATGGTTAACATGGAGGTAATAGTACAGGTAACAGCACAGATGAGGGATGCAAATACTGAATAAGATCATCACAAAGGGAGATAAGAATAATGGAGTATAGGGAGTTATAAGGAGGTAAAGAGAGGGCCCTGAACTAGTCGGATGGAAATCAAGGAGGGCTTCCCAGAGGAAGTGAAACTTGGAAGGAGTCAGGAAAATGACTGGGAGTCAGTCAACCAGGGGAACAGGGGAAAAGTAGTCCTGGCACAGGAAACAGCATGTGCAGAGGGCCTGTGGCAGGAGAGAACAGGACCCTTTCAAAGAAATGAAAGTGCTTCTCTGTGCCATCTATAGGGGACTGTGGCACATCCACAAAGAGCTATTATAGAAGGAATAGGAAGGAAGGGAGGGAAGGAGGGAGGGAGGAAGAGGATCTCCTATCTCTCTACGAAATGATATGGGAAACTCTCCAGGACTATGCCAACTTTTGTTAAAAAAAAAAAAAGGGAGGAGGGACTTCCCTGGTGGTCCAGTGGCTAAGACTCCACAGTCCCAATGCAGGTGGCCCGGATTCAATCCCTGGTCAGGGAACTAGATCCCACATGCTGCAACTAAGAGTTAGCATGCCGCAACTAAAAAGATCCTGCATACTACAACTAAGACCCAGTGCAGCCAAATAAATAAATTAAAAAATGGGAGGAAAAGGTAGTATATACAACTGCATTTGTTTGTATATACAGGAAGAAATATAAGAAACTGATAAAGTGGTTCCCCATGAGGAGAGGGTGGTGGAGGGACAGAATGGGAAGGACGGCAACAGGGTTGGGAGAGAGATTTCTCCTATATACCCTTTTATAATATTATTTTGACTTTCGAGCTGTGTGAATAGCTATTCAAACAATTAGATTTAATTTACAAAAAAAAGAAAGAAAGGGGCTACCCTAGTGGCGCAGTGGTTAAGAATCCGCCTGCCAATCAGGGGACACAGGTTCGAGCCCTGGTCCGGGAAGATCCCACATGCCGTGGAGCAACTGGGCCCGTGAGCCACAACTACTGAGCCTGCGTTCTAGAGCCCGCGAGCCACAACTACTGAAGCCCATGTGCCTAGAGCCCGTGCTCCGCAACAAGAGAAGCCACCGTAATGAGAATCCCGTGCACCACAACGAAGAGTAGCCCCTGCTCTCCACAACTAGAGAAAGCCCACGCACGGCAACGAAGACCCAATACAGCCAAAAATAAATAAATAAAATAAACAACTTTTAAAAAAAGAAAAAAGAAATAAAGAAGAAAAGAGAACACTTTTCTCTATAAGGAGGAAAAAGCCCCTCCAACTGCTGTGTTGGATGAGGGATCAGAGGAGGTGAGACCAGCATCCGGGAGGCCAGGGAGGCTGAGGCAGGAGAAGATGCGGCTGGACTAGGACAGGGTCTGGGTCTTGGGGAGGGGAAAGAAGATGGAATCAAGAGACCTTCAGGCAGATGGATAAACAAAACTTGGTCTGTGATAGACACAGGGGTAAGAGAGAAGCAGGACCCCTCCTAGTGCATCTTTCCATCCTCTGCAGTCTCCTGCTCTCTCTCCAGATCTTGCTTCTTTCCTGCTTTCTCTGACACCCTGGTTCCTTGGGAGGCCCTGACTCAGATCTAGCTCTTAGCCCTCTACAAACAGGCTAGCAGCCCCTGGCCCTCACCTTGATGCCCTCGATCCGGAAACCCAGGGTGGAGGTCGAGCTCAGGGTCTCCCTCCACTGCATGTAGCGGGGCTTGGTGACTGCACCCTGGGCATGTTCCTCGGGGGTGGGGGCCCCAGGGTCCACAGCCACCATCTTCTCATACATGTCCTTCCGGGGCCGGGGCCGTTCTCGCGCCTTCACCAGCTCCTCCTCCAGGTAGGTCCTGGGACACAGAGGATATAACAAGGGAAATTATGAAGAACAAAGCTGGAGGACTTACAATCCCTGATATCAAGGCATGTTACAAAACTACAGCGTGGCACAAGAATAGACAAATAGATCAATGGACCAGAACACAGTCCACAGACACACACGTACATTCACCCAATTTATGACAAAGAAGGCACCACAATTCAGTGGGGAAAGGGCAGTCTTTTCAATAATTGGTGCTAGGTCAATAGGATATCCATATGGCGGTGGGGAGAGGGGAATGAACCTCGATCCCTACCTCAGGCCATATACAAAAATTAAATCTAGGTGGATTGCAGATCCAAATGTGATAATTAAAACAAAGCTTGTAGAAGAAAACATAGGAGAAGATCTTTGTGACCTTAGAGTAGGCAGATTTCTTAAACACAAAGCTACTAACCATAATGAAAAAAATTGACAACCTGTACTAAATTAAAAGTCCTTCTCGGGACTTCCCTGGTGGCAGAGTGGTTAAGAATCTGCCTGCCGGTGCAGGGGACACGGGTTCAATCCCTGGTCCAGGAGGATCCCACATGCCGTGGAGCAACTAATCCCGTGCACCACAACTACTGAGCCTGCGCTCTAGAGCCCGCGAGCCACAACTACTGAAGCCCGCATGCCTAGAGCCCGTGCTCCGCAGCAAGAGAAGCCACCGCAATGAGAGGCCCGTGCACCGCAAGGAAGAGTAGCCCCCGCTCTCCGCAACTAGAGAAAAGCCCGCGTGCAGCAACAAAGACCCAACGCAGCCAAAACTAACTAAATAAATAAATAAATAATTTTTTAAAAAACCAAACTTCTGTTTATCAAAAGACGTTAAGAGAGTGAAATGGGAGAGTTGGAGTGTGTGTGTGTGTGTATCTCCAGCAAAGGACTTGTATCCAGAATATATAAAGAATTATAAATCTTTATAATAAAAAGAAAAAGAGGGACCAGTAGAAAAATGGGCACTTTTCAAAAGAGGATATCCAAATGGCCAATCAATGCTCAAGTTGTTTGGTCATCAGAGAAATCGAAATTAAAACCATAACTATTCACCAGAATAGTTAAAAGTAATAAAACAGGTAATACAAAATGTTGATGAGAAGATAGAACAGAACTGTCATACACTGATGGCAGGAAAGGATGCTGGTACAACCGCTTTGAAGATTGGCTTGGCGCTATCTTCAGAAATGTCCCCCCGACCCTTTACCTCTGCCCCATGGCTGCCCCTGAATCTACCTGCTGCCCATCTTGCAGTCCATGATGGAGGGGTTCTCAAAGTCTGCCAGGAGATCTTCCATCTGGTTGAAGGCCTGGCCATCCTGCTGCACCATGCCATAGTAGGCTGGCACGAAAGGTCGCAGCGGGTCGCGCATCAGCTGCTCCAGGCTGCGCTGCTCATACTGACAGAAACGCTTTAGAATCCAACCATCCTCTCCTGCCTGGAAGTTCCCTATGAGCAGCAGTCAATGAGAGGGTCAAAAACTGAATGAGCAAGAGAATCCCCCCACCTCCTGTATGTATCAGGTCCTGGCCACCATCATCTTGCCTGACCCTTCCGCAATACTTTCTCTCCCTACCAGCAATTCTCAAAATCTTGGCCAGAGGTGGTGAAGGAAGGACCTAGTTCTGCATTTTGTTTAAACAGAGCCCTGTTCACAGCACACTGTGTCCTCATTTGTTTTGTAATTTTGGATTATGAGCTCTCAATCAGCAATGGGAATTTTTGTGAGATCTGAGTCAACAGCATGACTCTCCAAAGCAGATTTGCATTTGCTTCTCCCTGGAGTCCCAGAGTGCTAACAATCAGGGCCTTGTTAATTTACAAATCTGGCATTTTGTGGGCCATGCAGATAGTGTAGATTAGAATTACAAATTCTTATTGAGGCAGATAGTATTTTCAGATTATATTTTCCAAAGATGGCTGCAACAGTAGCTCATGTCCCACATGCTCTTCTAGAATTTTGCCACTCCCATCAAGAAGTGGAATCTAATTCTTTTCCTCTTGAATCTGAGAGGGCTTATGGCAGAAGCAACACTGTGACTTCAGAGTCTAAGTCATAAAAAAGATGCGGCTTCCACTTTGTTGGCAGAGACACTTGCCTTTCAGTCCTGAGCTACCATGTAAGAAATCTGATTATTCTGAGGCCACCATACTGTGAGGAAGCCCAAGCAGCTACACAGAGAAGTCACATATAGGCTTTCCAGCTGGCAGCCCCAACCGAGAACCAGCCAACAGCCAGCATCAACTGCCAGGTGTGTGAATGAATGAACCTCCAAAGGTCTCCAGCTTGCAGCCTTCGAGTTGTTCTAGCTGAATTCCCAGATGTGGCGCAGCAACAAGCCATCCCTGCCATGCTCTGTCTGAATTCCTGACCCAAAACCTGTGAGTGTAATCACAGGTTGAGTAGTTTATATTTATTATCTAGCCCTTTACCAAAAATGCTAGATTCTAGGCCTTGTGCTATTATGTGCTAAAGAGATTGTGCTAGGTCCTGGGGAAAAACCATTATAGCTGTGGTTTACTGGGGGCCTACTCTGCTCTGGCCACAGGGTGAGGACGGGGACTGGTAACTGCCATTTATGAGGGGTCTGTCTCTCAATGTCAATATACATTTTGATTTTAACCCTTTAGTTTACCCTGCAAGGGAGGTACGATTATCTCGCATTACAGATGAGGACACTGAGCCCCAGTGAGGGAAAGTAACTTGCCCAGGGTCATCCACAAATAAAGCGCGGAACTCGGATGTGAGCCCAGGCCCATCTGTCCCCACGGTCGAAGATTTGGCCCCTGCCACCGGGATAACAGGAAACAGCCCTCCATCCTGATGTACGAATGGCCCAGCCCAGGCCTAAGCACTTTCCATAAAAGCCCCATAAGCGGGCTTCCCTGGTGGCGCAGTGGTTGAGAGTCTGCCTGCCAATGCAGGGGACACGGGTTCGAGCCCTGGTCTGGGAAGATCCCACATGCCGCGGAGCAACTAGGCCCATGAGCCACAATTACTGAGCCTGCGCGTCTGGAGCCTGTGCTCCGCAACAGGAGGGGCCGCGATGGTGGGAGGCCTGCGCACCGCGATGAACAGTGGCCCCCACTTGCCACAACTGGAGAAAGCCCTCACACAGAGGTGAAGACCCAACACAGCCATAAATAAATAAATAAAAATTAAAACTTAAAAAAAAAAAAGCCCCAGGAGCTGGAGACCGTCACCAAGCCCATTTTACAGATGGGGGAACTAAAGTACAAACGGCAGTTCCTTCCCCGCCCAGGCGTCTCTGCCCAGCCCTGCCTGTCCCCCACCCGCCCTTCTCCCCCCACACTCACCAGAGTGTCCAGACAGCTGGACCCAAGGGTAGTGTTTTCGGAAGGAGACCATGAAGGGCGAATACTTCAGCACTGTCTTCAGCTTCTTCCACGGTTTGTTCTGTGTGGGGCAGAAAGGGTGGGGTCAGGGCTAAGGCCGGGGACGGAGGGGGATGGCGCTGCTGCCATGAGAGGGAACCAAGGTGGACCTGGGGTCCTTAGGGGGGCTTCCTGGGATCCCTGGGCCCAAGCTCGTTGGGGTGAGCAAAGCTCACTGACCTCAGCAATCACAAACTCCCCAGAGGCCTCAGCAAAGGCGGAGAAGAGTCTCTGTCCATTTGTCTCGGTGTCATCACTTTGTATCTGTGTCTCTCTGTCCTTCTCGAAGGAGTAGAGATAGGCTAGGTTGTGTTGCAGTCACCAGCAACTCCCAAATCGTCCCCCGACATATATACACCAAAAAGGTGGAAGCCTGCTGTCCCTGAATTAAGTCAGACCTTCCAGGGAAAATGATAAAGGCAGGAGTTGATGAATGGAGGCCGAACCACAGAGAGAGACAGAAACAGAGACAGATGACAAAGTGATGACAAAGACAGGGACAAAGGTGGAGACTGCAGCAGTCATGACAGCTGCTTACCAAATAGCTCCAGCCTGTGCCCCTACCAGGGATATCCCTGCCCTCTTGAACTTAGCTTTGGCCAATGAAATGTGAGCAGACGTGTCACTTTTGGGTGGAAGCCTTAAAGCCAACGAGTGACTCTCCATGTTCTTTTCCCTATTGTAGAAAGCCGTGGGGGGCTGTAGGAAGAGAAACAGAGGCTGAGTGAAAACAGCATGCAGCAGGGCCGCCTCACCCACCACTGACCCACGGTCAATGTGAAGTAGGAAAGAAAATAATCCTTTGTTGGGAATTCCCTGGTGGTCCAGTGGTTAGGACTCCGTGCTTTCACTGCCAAGTGCCTGGGTTCAATCCCTGGTTGGGGAACTAGGATCCTGCAAGTCTCGGGGCCAAAAAAAAAAAAAAAAAAATCCTTTGTTGTTCCAAGTCACTGAGTTTGGGGGCTGTTTGTCACTATAGCAAATCCTGACCTCTGCCAACTGACACAGAGATAGGCACAGAGGTACGAGAAGAGAAAGAAATATAGAAAGACAGAATGGGAGACACAGATACAAAGTAATGACAGAGAAAGAAAAAAACATAGATGCAGAGAAAGACAGAGGGAGAGCAACAAAAAACCAGAGAAGCAAACAGAAAACAAGGATTTAGTTGTATCACGTCGACTCAAGCAAGAGCTTCTTGAGACCTGGTTACTGCCTGATTCATTGCATTTGCATACGCACGCACACGCACGTGTGCACACGCACACACACACACAAATATCTTCTCTGCTCCAAGCACACAGCAGGCCCTTAGCAAGGATTGGGAGAATGAGTTGTCTCCAGAGAAAAAAGCTATGTGGCTCATCTCCCCCCACCCCGGGGTCAAGGCCATGTTCTCTCCTCCCCCCCAGAGCCCAGCTACCTAGCAGACATCTAATGGACAGTGGGAAGGTCAAACACAGGCAGGGGTTGGACTGAAGGATTCAGGAAGGGCTATTCCCTCCCCTCGCCAGCTGCCAGCCATGGAGAGGAGGTGATGAATAAAGGTTCCTGTTTACTAAGCACCTGGAACATTCCAGGCACAATGACAAAGGCTCAGTGTGCCATAACCTACTTAATCCTAAAAACACAACCCCAGGAGGACTGCTGACTGTGTTACAGAGGCGGAAAAAGAGACTCAGATGGGTGAAGTCACCTGCCTAAATCACACAGCATAGTGCTGGGGTTCTACCTCTGGTCTGATTCCACTGCCCTGGGCTTATCCATTACAGCCCTGCTAGATTACAAGCCTTGAGGGTGGGGACTGGGGTTGTCATGGTTACAACTGTGTCCCCAGCCATGGCCTGACACACAATAGGTGCTCCAAAAATGTAGCTTGGGTTGAAGGAGGTTGATTAAATGTCTTTTTTTTCTTTTTTTTCATAAGCAGGTTCAGTATCTTCTTTCTCTCTCTCTTTTTTTTCTTAGATCTGATGGTTAATCTGGGCTTTCTCAGATGGCTTCATCATGGCCTCAGCTCACATCTCCTCCTCCTCCAGGAAGCCCTCTCTGATACCCCAGGTCTGGCCAGTCACCTTCTCTAGACTCCCACAACCCTCTGGGCTTCTCCCATCCCAGCCCTGAGCACTCTGAGCTGTCACTGCCTGGTGATGGGTCTGTCTCCTCCACTGGCCTGGGAGCTCCATGCAGGCAGTGTCTGGGTCACTACTGTGTTCCCGGCAAAGCCAACATGGGGCCAAACACAAATTAGGGACCCGGGGACTGTCTGTTGTCTGATTAGGAGGACAGGATGGACGTGAGAAGGAAGGAAGGTGGCGGGGGGGAGAAAGTAGCTGGGCCTTTAAGGTCAGATGGGATTTCAAAATGAAGCAAGAAGGAAGCGAGGGGTATTCTGGGTGGTGGGAACAGCTTGAGCAATGAGCGGAGGCAGGATGGCTGCAACATGTTCAGGGAACAGTGTGTACTTCGGCTCCGTTGCAGCAGCAGAAGGGAACAGGAGGGGAGAAAGGAAGCTGAACCTAGAAAGGAGCCTGGAGACAGGAAGCTCTGAACGCAGGACTGAACTCCTGATCGCTATCAGGCAGGCCCTGGGGAGCCATGGAAGACTCTGGAGATGGGAACATTCAAAAGTTAGTCAGAGCTGGGTCCTGGAGGCAGATTCTAGGGGATGAGGAAACACTGGAGACAGGGAGGCCTGGGAGGAAGGAAAGTTAGGGACGAATCCAAGCTCCGACCAGACGTGGCCAACTCTAAGCGAGTGACCTCACTTCTCTAGGCCTTACTTTCCCCTCTGTAAAATGCAGATAATAATAATCCCAATCTTATAGTGCTTTTATAAGGATTCAAAGAGTTAACACACATATAGCACTTGGAAAAGCGCCTGGTATTCAGTAAGGGTTTGAATCTCAGCTCTGTGTCTTCCAAGGTCTGTGACCTTGGATGAGTCTCTGTGCCTCAGTTTCCTCGTCTATAAAATGGGGATCATAGTATCTACCTCATAGGGCTGCTGTGAAGATTAAGATGAGTTAATATAAGCAAAGAGCTTAGCACAGGGAATTCCCCGGCGGTCCAGTGGTTAGGACTCTGTGCTCCCAATGCAGGGGGCCTGGGTTCGATCCCTGGTCGGGGAGCTAAGATCCTGCATGCCTCGGAGTGTGGCAGAAAAAAATAAAATAAAAAAATAAAAAAGAAAGCTTAGCACAGGGCTGGGCATGAGCGAGTGATAGCTGTTATTTTTGTTTCTTCATTCACTCCAGCTCAGCTGCTCTGAGATACCAAGGAGATGAGGGAGTAGGCAGAGGGAACAGCAATGGCAGAGAGCCCCAGAGGGTCAGCGCCTTGGCTCCGGCACAGGCAGGTAGGGGCAGGTCTATCTCTTACATCTGTGGCCACATGTGTGAGCACGTTCCTAAAGGGAAGTATGTGGGGTGAGGGGGGCTCAGGGCAGATTCCAGCCAGGGGCCCCAGGACAATGGGAGGACCCAGCAGGCAGACCCACCGGAGGCTCTCACACCTGCCTATGCGCTGACCCTCCCTCCCTGAACCTGCCCTGATGGCCTTCCTGATTCACCAGAGAACCGCACCCAAGCTGCGGATGAGGGTGGAGAATGTAAACAAGAGCCTGCAGGAGCACCCTGGGGAGCTGGGGGGCAACGCAATGGGGAGATGGGAGAGTCCCTGGCCAGGCTGGGGGTCCCTTAGCATTTTGGGTTCACACAGCTCTTTGAGAACCTGATAAAAGCTGGGAGCTCACTCCCTACAAAAGTGAATGAGCTAAGGGGTGGTGAAGGCTGATGACCCTTTAAGGCAGCTACAGGCCCCAGACTTAGGAAAGTGGGGTAGAAAGTGCACCCTTTCTGTCTGCCTAAACTGGTGTTCTTTAGAGTTTGGGGTCACAGACTGTGATCCAACGGAAGTCACAGACCCTTGCTGCAAAAACATGTGTATACACACACAGATTCACACAATTTCAGGGATTCCTGGGTACCATGAAGTTGGCCAGTGGCCATCCATTTTAGACCCCAGGACTGGAGGCAGTGGCGAGGGGAAATGAAGAGAATTAGCAAGAGGCTGCCTGGAGAGGGTTAGTAACCCTGCTGTTGGATGGAAGAGGTGCCTGGAGATGAAATTGCTGGTGGAGTTCTAGAGAACTTCTCAAAGGAAAGGCGGGGGTGGGGGGGCGGATACGGGATCTGTGGGGATGTGGCTCAAGGGCAGGATGGGTCCCACTCACCCCAGACCTGTCCTCGGGGTCGCTGGAACCTCCACCCCCGGCCACCACGTCATCCTCAGACTCGTCGAAAGAGGAGGCAGAGGAGAAGCCTCCACTGCCCCCTTCAATCTGGGAGGGGGGTCCCACTGGCTGAGCCTCAGGCTCGGGGGTTTCAGGAGTGATGATGAGGTGGGGCACAGGGGCCAGGGGGCAACACTCCTGGTGAGAGTACAGGTGAGTCACCAACTCCCCGTGTTCTGGTTCCTCTAATGAGCCATCTTGGTTGGGTTCCCCCAAAAGGCAGTCTGTCCCAGGCTCTGTCTGGGGTCCATAAGTATCTTGTGTCTGGGGTCCATCAGTGCCAGGCTGTGGCCAGAAGCCATCAGTATCTTGTTGTGTTGGGAAACCATTAATGTCAAGCTGTTTCCAGGCTGTTTCCGTATCCTGTTGTATCTGGGAGCCATCAATGTGCTGCTCTGTCCAGGGGTCTTTGGTATCCTGCTGTGTCCTGGAGCCATCAGTGTACAATTCTTTCCAAGAACCATCAGCATTTGGCTCTGTTGAGAGAGAGGCCCCTTCTGGCTGAGTCCGGACGCTGGACCTGTTCTGGTGGGTCCAGAGGTTATCACCTCTGGGCTTGGCCCTCTCTGGCTGGGTCTGTGACCCATGTATTTCTAGCTCTACCCAGGGCCCATCAACCCCTTGCTGTGCCCAGAGGTTAGCCCTCTCTGGCTGACGCTGGAGGTCAGACCTGTGTGGATCAGTCCAAAAGCCATCTGTCCTAGTCTCCGTCCAGTCACCGGCTGTCTCCAGTTCTGACCAGTGGCAGCTCCTTCCTGGATGTGTCCGGAGGATGGACCTGCCTGGCTCCGTCTTTTGGCTGGGCCGCTCCGTCCCCGCCCCGGAGCCAGCTGCTTCAGGCTCAGCCTGTCCGTCGGTCCCCGACTCAGGCCCGAGGCCGGCCCTCTCAGGCTCGATGTGGAGGTTGGACTCCTCGGTCCGGGCCCGGGGCCCGCCCCTCTCCGGCCGCCCTGCCGGGCCCCCTGCGCCGGGCCCAGGTCGTTGCTGTCCCGGCTGCCGCCGCCGCCCCCCTCGCGGTGCCGCCAGTCCCATGCGGGCTGTCCCCGGCAGCGTCCCAGCCTCCGCCTCGCTCAGGTTTCCTCGGCACGGGCAGCGCCTCATGCCCGCTCCCTAGGTTCGGGATTCGACCGGGCCCAGCCCCTCCTGCCCCTTTAAATCCCGCGAGGGGTGTGGCTGGGGAGCCCCGGACTCGCGGGTTCCGGCCCGCGGAGCTCCAGCCCGCCCAGCCAAGCAGGGGTTAACCGATACTTCCCCCCCCCCACCCCCACCCCGCCCACAACTCCCGGGGAAGGCCCCGAAGCCCCGCCTCGCCGGACGTGACGTAAAGGGGTACGGGCCTTGTCTGGCTCCTCCCGTCTCCATTCGCGCGGTGAACCGCGAGCGCCTGGAGCTAGTCCAAGTCTGGTGTGGGGCGCCGGGATCCTGGTCCCGGACCAGTGGGGCCCCGCGCAGCACCCTCGCAATTAACCCTACCTCCCCACACCCTCGAGTGACTAGTTTAGTCTCCCTATAACCCCCGGCGACGAGTCCAGCAGCGCGCCCATTCTTCACGCAGCGCCGGGAAGCACTTTCGAAGAGTTGGGAATTCCACTTGTGTGAGTTCGAGACCCGCCTCTGCTAGTTCCTAGCTGTGTTACCTTGAACGAGTGACTTCCTCTCCCAACCCCCTGCCCCAGCCCCAGACTCAGTTTTCTCACCTGTAAAATGAGGATACATTATATTGCTTGATTGTTTTGAAAAATGTGTGTTCAATGCCACAAGAGCCAGTCACTTTTACCAACTGGGAAGCTGAGGCCCAGAGCAGTGAAAGAATTTGCCTAGGGTTAAATGACGGGCAAAACCAGGGTCTTAATCTCTGAAGCTAGAATGCCTGGTTTCAAATCTTAGCTCCAGCACTTACTTCCTGGATGACCTCTCCCAACAGACTTGTCTCTTCAGAGCCTCCGTTTCCCCATCTGTAAAAAGGGTTGTTATGGGGATTTTAATTTATTTACAACAGCATTTACATTTGTATACTTGCTTTGTGCCAGGCGCTGCACTTACCGCTTTATACCCGAAATCTTGTAAGGTAGGGATGATCGTCATCCCCATTGCACCGTCAAGGAAACAGAGGCACAGAAAGGCAAAGGGGTGAGTCAAGATCACACATCTAGGGAATTCTGACAGTCCAATGGTTAGGACTCTGTGCTTCCACTGCAGGGGGCCTGGGTTCGATCCCTTGTCGGGGAACTAAGAATCCCGCAAGCCGCCTGGAGAGGCCAAAAAAAGGGGAAAAAAAGATCACACATCTCAATTGTGTAGATTTGAACTTTGGCTCATCTAATCCAAAATTTGGGTCTTTGGTCACTATTTTTTTTTAATATTTATTTATTATTTTATTTATTTTGGCCGAGCCAGGTCTTAGTTGCAGCATGCATGTGGGATCTAGTTCCCTGACCAGGGATCGAACCCCAGCCCCCTGCATTGGCAGTGCAGAGGCTTACCCACTGGACCACCAGGGAAGTCCCTTTGGTCACTATCGAGTGATACAACTTGATTTTGAGGCTGGGGGTGTTGGAAGAAGAGCCGGAAGTAGGAATATTTTATGTAAATCAGTTCTGCCTCTGCTCAGAATCCTCAGTGGTTGCCATTCTACTTAGGAAAAAAGCCACAGTCTTCACCGTGACTACCTCTAGTGTACCTGAGCTGGCTCTGCTTACCTCCCGACCTCATCTAATCCTTTTCCCCTCACTCACTCTGCCCATTGGCATCTTTGCTATTTCTCTGAGATATCTTCCAGCACAGGGACTTTACACTGGTTGTTCCCTCTGCCGGGAACATTCTTTCCTCAGCTATTTCAATCGCTCCTTCCCTCACCTCCTTCAGGTCTTTACTCAAATGATGTCTCCTCAATGAGGCCTTTCCTGACCACCCTATTTAAACGCGCACTCTTCCCTCCTCTCCCTGCCCTTCCCTGGTTTATTTTTCTCTTTAACAAGTGTCACCTTATTACATATACTTACGTATTTTATTTTATTGTGCCTCTCGTCAGAAGCCAGCACCAAGAGGGCAAAGATTTTTGCCTGTATTGTTCCTTGCTGTGTCCCCAGTGCCTAGAAAAGCGTATGGTAAGCGCTCAATAGAAATTTTGAAAAGAACAGTTTTTCTATAAGAAATTTCTCTCACGTATAGAGCTCTTGTTCTGTACCAGCTCTGTGCCAACCTCTCTACAGACACTATTTCACTGCATCCCTTTCTCACTAACACTGAGCAAGAGGGGATGCCATGGCCCCACTTTATAAATGGGGACACTGAGGGTCAGAGCTCTGCCAGCCTGTAGCCTTTGCTTGTAGCCACCAGGCTATCTGATATGATCTCATGTATCTGATACCAGGCTTGGTACCATGAGTCACAGCCCTGTAGGATAAGTTATTGTCATAGGTGCTTTTTATATATTTTGCCCCCAAGAGTGAGCTGCCACCTAGCTCCTGAGTCAGACCCTTATGTCTGGAAGAGTACAGGGGGTGGTTTCTGTTTTGAAACAGTCACCTGGAAAGGGGCGTTGGGCACAGATCCAGGGCTATAAAGTGAGTCATCTCTTTACAGACCAATGGGAAGTCATAGCAGGGTCCCCCTAATGCATCATACAGGCTGGGAAGCTGAGATCCAGAAAGCGTTGAGGCTCTTCTGAGGTCACGTAGCACAGGGACAGAGACAGGGAAGTCTGATTCCTGACAAAGGGGGTTGGACAGGGTTTGGGGGAGGCAGTTCTGTGTGGGGAGTGTCATATCCTCTCTCCCAGTGGTGGGAGAGATGTCCCAGCCAGCTGCTTCTGTTCCAGACTGTGAGAAGAGGGGTGAGTCAGTTTACTGGCGGGGGGAAAGCAGGCTTTAAGCCTGTCCTCCCTCCACCATCAACAACACACACACCCAGAAGGGCTGGGAGCTGGTTTTCTGGGATGCCAAGGCTCCTGAGTCAGCACTGGGAATCTTGGCTGAGTGTGCTCTGGAAAATGTCAGGCCTACAGGAAACAAAGGGCTCCCACTCACACCATCCTGCAGGTGGGTGGGGAGCTGAGAGAGCCGGGTGTAGGAGGGAACAGGGGCCCAGTGTGCAAAGGGCTGGGTGTGAGAGGGTTTATGCACACCGAGGGAAACAGTTGGTGAGCAAGGCAGGGGGGTTATATGGGCAAGGGAGGAGGTTGGGTACCAGAATATGGGTATTTGAAGCACAAGGTGAGTGTGCAAAGTGGAGGGGCTGCATGTGAAAGGGAAATGTTTGCTGAGAAGATGTGTGTTCGAAGGAGAGATGTTGAGCCTACTAGGGGTACAAACAAGGAAAACGGAGGCTGACAAAATGTTCGCGCAAAGGAGAGGTGTGGAGTTTGTAAAGGAGAGGAATGTTTGTAAAATAGACGTGTAGGAAACTAAAAGGTCCACCTCGGACAACGCACTTTGAAGTCAGTGTAAGGGCACAGAATGGCACGTGAGCGCTTCGGCTGTGGCCCAGCCCACCCTACCCTACCTTTAGGCCGTGGCCCAGCCCACCCTACCCAACCCAACCCTACCCTACCCTACCCAACCCTACCCTACCCTACCCTACCCAACCCTACCCTACCCTACCCTACGGCCGTGGCCCAGCCCACCCTGAGGCCCCTCCTCTGGCCCCGCCCCCTCACGTACAGCGGTGCGCATTTTGTGCCAGTCAGCGATCTGCTCCTCCGTCATTCGCTAGCTGACCGGAGGGGGCGGGCATGAGAAGACTCCCGGAAATGCAGGCCTCCACGGGGCGCGTAGCTGACCCAGAGCCGGGGAGTGGGTGCTTAGCAACCGGGGGAAGTGCCTAGTAACCGGGTTGGTAGGGGGGAACACGGGAAGAGTTGTGGGTGCCTAGCAACCGAGGGGAAGGCGGTGCCTAGCAACGAGGGGGTTGCTCAGAGGAGTGGAGAGGTAGCCCTGGAGGATCTGTGGGTGTCTAGCAACGGGGGAGGACCCTAGCAACGGCGCGGAGTGGGACCAGGGGAAAGTGGTTTGGAGAGGTGTTCGGGAAGAGTTATGGGTTCTTAGCAACGAGAGAGGGAACCAGGCGAAACTGGGGGCCTGTTAACAGGGGAGGAAGTCTTTGGTGGTGGGAGGCTTAGGGTGGACACGGAGGAATGTGAGGCAAAGACGGGCAAAGCAGGGAGGTCAGTCCCACAATTCCTACCCGAATAATCCCTCCTCTTCTCCCCCAGACAATGTGGCTGGAGGTGGGGGGCCTACTACGGGGGACCTGTGGACGGTGGGGCCGGACTACTGGTCTGCCTTGTGGGGCCCTGGGGCCTGGGCCCCTCTGCTGGGTAAGAGGCTGGGGAGGGGTCTCCAAGGGGAGGAGGCTGAGGGAGGCTTCAGGGAGTCAAAGGACAGGGAGGGGTCTAAAAGGGCCAGGCTAACGGTACGTCCTCCACTCGTTACCGGTGTTCACGTCTCTTGCAGGGGCCATGTGGGGGTCCTTGGACCCAAAAGCTTCACCAAGATGGGCCTGGCAGGGGCCTGGGTGAGGAGGACATTCGCAAGGCACGGGAGGCCCGGATCAGGAAGGCACCCCGGCCCCAGGTATCATTGCCCCACACCCAGCAACACCCCATGAAGGCAGCTGGCCTCCCGAGCTTGGGGAAGGGTGTGGTGGCAGGTTGGTTGGACTTCCTGGGTGCTGTGTCCACCTTTTCCCGCTCAGACCTTCTCCTCGTTTCCCAGCTGAGTGACCGTTCTCGAGAACGCAAGGTGCCCACCTCCCGCGTCAGCCGCTTGGCCAACTTTGGGGGTAGGTATGACTGTGGGAGGTTGTAACCTAGATCAGAGGAGGTGACATTTACACAATGAAGCAAGGAAGAGAGTGGATCAGAGACAGAGAGAGGAGGGAGAGATGGAAAAAGAATGAAGACAAAGTCCTGTAGAACCAAGAGAAATAGAGAGGAATGTTATGTTTATTGAGAACTTGGAATGTGCAGGGCCCCATACACATGTGGTCTCTGCACTGAATCAATGAGTGTTTGTTTCCGTTCTATAGATGAGGAAGTGGAGGCTAAGGGAGGTGAAGTGACTTGACCCCGGTTCATGCAGCAGGATTATTCAAACTTCAGGTCACAACCTGCATGAAATAATTTTCTTTTAATTATTTATTTATTTATTTGGGTTTTTTTGGCTGCATTGGGTCTTTGTTGCTGCGCGTGGGCTTTCTCTAGTTGCGGCAAGTGGGGGCTACTCTTCGTTGCAGTGCGTGGGCTTCTCATTGCAGTGGTGTCTCTAGTTGTGGAGCACGGCTCTAGGCACACGAGCTTCAGTAGTTGTGGCGCATGAGCTCAGTAGTTGTGGCGCACGGGCTTAGTTTCTCCGTGGCATGTGGGATCTTCCCATACCAAGGCTTGAACTCGTGTCTGCTGCGTTGGCAGGCGGATTATTAACCACTGCACCACCAGGGAAGCCCTGCATGAAATAATTTAGCAGGTTGCAACCAGCATTAAAAAGAAGAATGGAGGACTTCTCTGGTGGTGCAGTGGTTAAGAATCCGCCTGCCAATGCAGCGGACACGGGTTCAAGCCCTGGTCCGGGAAGATCCCACATGCCGTGGAGAAACTAAGCCCGTGCGCCACAACTACTGAGCCTGCTCTCTAGAGCCCGTGAGCCACAACTACTGAGCCCACGTGCCACAACTACTGAAGCCCGCGCAAATAGAGCTCGTGCTCCCCAACAAGAGAAGACACCGCAATGAGAAGCCCACGCACTGCAACGAAGAGCATCCCCCGCTCGCCGCAACTAGAGAAAGCCCGCGCGCAGCAACGAAGACCCAACGCAGCCAAAAAAAAAAAGAAAAGAAGAAGAATGGAAAATATGTGTACATGTAGAGTAAGGGAAAGTCTTGTTTCATGAAACATTATATATACATCGGTCTCTACCGGTTATAATGCAAATGTCTTCTTTACTGTGGATCAGGGTTCAGGTTTTAAAGATACTGATTGAAGGAGTCAAATACACTGGTTAGAGCTTTGGCACCAGGCTGTGCGGGGTTCAACAGCTGATTCTGCCACATCCTCACTTTGTGACTCTGGATAAGTTACTTAACTTCTCTGAGCCTCGATTTCCTTTTCTGTAAAATGGAAGTTTTTCTGTAAAATTTCTCTCATGAGGGTGTGAGGACAAAATGAGTCAATGCATAAAAGGCACTGGGAATGGTTCCTGGCATGGAGAAAAGTGCTCAGAAAATGCCAACTATGATTATTTACAGAGATGGTGACAGTGAAAGAGGCAGAGTGACTCGAGATGTCTTTAAGGACAAGGAGACAGAGGAGGCAGAGGAAATCAGAGCCGGAGAGCTAACATCCAAAGGAGGAACTGAGGGAAAGAGGCCTAGACAGACATGCCGGGTGGACGGAAGGGCAGAGATGGAGAAATAACTGACTTAGAAAAGGAGAGGTGAGCATGAAGAAGAGGAGATGTGGACAGAGAAACAGCAGTCATAGGAAGACAGAGAGTCCTGGGGGGATCATTTCGGGGCCTTCTTACCCATGGCTGCACACTAGAATCATCTGGGATGCTTAAAAGAAAAAGAATTCTGAGGCCTCATCTCAGGCCAGTTCAACCAGAACCTCAGTGGTAGGGCCTGGGCATCGTATTTACAAAAGCTCCTCACATGACTCTGTGTGCAGCCAGGGGTGAGAACCACTAACTGGGGAGACAGAGACAAGGAGAGAGGGATGGAGAAAGAGGTAGTCTCACCTCCAAGGGAACCTCAAGCAGGGAGAGAGTGAGTAAGAGACTGATTTGGAGACAGAGGGATGCAAAGAGCTGACTACAAAGAGTTGGGAGACAGGTGTACATAAAGAGAGACAGAGAGGAGAGAGGGTCAGCGGGGTGGGGAGGGGGTGGGGGAGGAGATCGCCCCAGGGCAAGCGGGCACTCAGGCTCCTCTCTCACTCCCCAGGACTGGCTGTGAGCTTGGGGCTGGGAGCACTAGCTGAGGTGGTCAAGAAGTCCCTGCCCGGAGGACGTGTACAATCAGGTACGTGAGCCACGCTGCCTGGGTCCACACCCTGGCCTTGCTGTGTGACCTGGGGTAAGTGGCTTCACCTCTCTGAGCCCCAGTTTCCTCAACTGGAGAATGGAGCTGATGATAACATAGCCACCTCTTAGGGTCGTGGTGGAGTGCTCAGAACAGGGTGAAGCTGCTGTCAGGATGGTGTTGAGTAGAAGCAGGTCATGAGAGAAAATAATGTAAGCCATCCAGAGTTGCGTTCTTAACTGTGAGCAGGAGAGGAAGCATGAAAATAGGAGTGCCGGTGAGGGTCTGTGGACAACAGAGATGGACTGGGCTGTGTAGAGATCAGCATTTGTGGGTACGATTCCACAACATGTCGATGTCTTGAAACAAAAACAGGGGTGGATATTCTAGATGAAAAAGAGACTAGAAAGATAATAACTGACAAATGGAACGTGTGAGCCATGGTTGGATGTTTGAAAAGAAAATAACTATAAAAGACTTCTGGGGACGATTGGGAAAATCTGAATATGACTGGGTAGTAGGTATTCAAGAATTAGTGTGAATTTTCTTGGGTGTGATTTTGGCACGGTGATTGTGTAGGGGATTATTCTTATTCTTCACACAAGTTGAGTGCAAATCAGTCAGCAAAAGTATTGGTCAGTGTCTGGGTACACACACACAGATAAAGCAGGTGAGGCATCATGTTAAAACATTGAATCAGGTGTGCAGGTATTCATGGTGCTATGAATGCAGTCTTTCTGTCTATTTGGATCTTTTTCAAAATAAAAAGTTGAGGGTAGGTAGAGGAATAGGCTTTAGGGTAAGGCCAGACTGAATCTACACCCTGCTCTGCCACTTCTGTGCTGTGTGCCCCAGGGCCAGGCACGGTATCTCTCTGAATCTCTTGCTTCCTCATTTTGAAAATTAAGGCATTGGTAGTTCTTACTTCCTGGGGTGTTGTGGAGGTTCAGCCAGAGAATCCACAGAGACACTTAGAATTCTGCCTGGCACAGGCTGAGCCCTCAGTAAAGAGCTCAATAAGTGTTTTATGAAATAAATAAAAGCTTAATAAACACTTTATTGAATAATAATATAATTTGCATATAGAACTGTGCACATATCATAAGTGTATAGTGTGGTTCATTTTCACAAAGTGGATGCATCTGTGCACCCAGATCAAAAAACCCTAGAACAGCAGTTCTCAAACTTTTTGGTCTCAGGATCCCTCTACACCCTTAAAACTGAGGAATGGATAAACAAGATGTATTATATCCATACAATGGGATTTTATTCGGCCGTAGAAAGGAATGAAGGACTGATCCATGCTATCGTGTGGTTGAATCTTGAAACACTATCCTAAGTGAAAGAAGGCAGAGACAAAAGGCCACATTTTTTTTTTTTTAAGGCCACATATCGTATGATTCCATTTATCTGAAATGTACAGAAGAGGGAAGTCTACAGAGTCAGAAAGTAGATTAATGGTTTCCAGGGACTCAAGGGGAGACGGGTCGGGGAAATGGGAGGGGGTAACTGCTGACAGGTTAGCAGTGATGAAAATGTTCTGAAACTGATTGTGGTAATAGTTGCACAACTGAATATACTAGAAGCCATTGAACTGTGCACCTTAAATGGGTGAATTATATCATATATGAATTATATCTCAATAAAGCTATTAAAAAATAGAATGAGAACCCCAAGAACTTGTTTATGTGGGGTTGTATTTATGGATATTTGCTGTATTAGAGATTAAAACTGAAAAAAATTTTAAACACAAGAATACACACACACACACACACACACACACTCACACACTCTCTCTCCATCAGCCGTCAAAGCAGTGACAGCATCACAGGTCACAGAGCTTCTGGAAAACTCTACTGAACATTTGTGGGTGAATGAGAGTAAAAAAGGGCAAATAACATATTAATATTATTATGAAAATAGTTCTGATCTCACAGACCCTCCTAAAGGGTCTCAGGGGCCCCCAGAACACACTTGGAGAATTGCTGCCCTCGTTCTCCAGAACCTCTTCTCGTGCAGCATTCTGGTACCTCCCCCCTCATTAAGGGTCACCACTGTCTTGGCTTCTGACCCCCTGAGATTAGTTTTGTCTGTTTTTGCTCCTTTATACGCATGTAATCAGACAGTGCATTCTCGTATGTGTCTGGTTTGTTTTGCTCAGCATTCTATTTGAGAGATGCATCCATGTTGCTGTGAGCGGTTGTAGGTTGTTTATTCAACACTGTAATAGTCACCCTGTGACTATTCCACAGTTCCTTTGTTCGTTCTACTGATGGTCATTTGGGTTGTTTCCAGTTTGGGACTGTTATGAATAGCGCTGCCGTGAGCCTTCTTGGAGTATCTGTTGGTGGACACATTTATGCCTTTCTCTTGGGGATATACCTAGGAGGCAGATTGCGTCAGGTATAGGTGTGTGCTTTACTGGAAACTTCCCAGCTGCTTTCCAAAGGGCTTGGGCCATGGCACTCTCATCGGCAGTGTCGGCGTTCAGGTGCCCCACATCTTTGCCAACACTTGGTATTGTCTTCTTTTTTGTTTTAGCCATTTTGGTAGGTGTGCAGTGGTGTCATACTGATTATTTTTGTGGTTGCCATACTAATGATTATTCTCTCCACCCCAGAGGGAGGCTCCCGGCCGGGCTCCAGCCTTTTCCTTTCGGAGGCCAATGCCGAGCGGATTGTGCAGACCTTGTGTACGGTTCGGGGGGCTGCCCTCAAGGTTGGCCAAATGCTCAGCATCCAGGGTACGGCATGACCCTTGACTCCTGACCCCTGACCTCAGTTCCACCCTACCCCACCTACCACCAAGCCCCAACTTGAGAGACTCCCACAGGGGCCCCTCCTGGCCTCTCCCCTCACCGCTTCCTTCCCGATGTCTCCCAAGACAACAGCTTCATCAGCCCCCAGCTGCAGCGTATCTTTGAGCGAGTTCGCCAGAGCGCCGACTTCATGCCCCGCTGGCAGATGCTGGTGAGTGCCCAGAGGGGGAAAGGCTGGCGACGGAGGCGTGCCCCACCTGCCTGGCCCTCCTGTCTTCATGGCTGTGCTCCCTGTCTCACTCTGAGCCTGTGTCCCCATCTGTTAAATGGGGACCACTAAAGCACGCATCTCATAGGATTGTTGTGATGAGTAAATGAGAGAATGGTGCATAGCACTTAGTCGAGTTCCTGGCAGGCTCAGGGCTCTGTCAGGGCTGTTAAAGAGGCGGTGAAGTGCTGTGGTCAGGGACCAGACTTCGGGAGTTCAAACCCTGGCTCTGCCACTTACTACCTGTGCGGTTAGACGTGTGGCCTGCCCTCTCTGTGCTTCAGTTACCTCATCTGTGATTGGTGGTAGTCATAGCAATGGCCACATCATGGGACTATGGAAATCAGTGTATATGTAAAGCACTTTGAAGGGTCCCTGACACCCCATGAGCGACATGCAAGTGTTAGCTCTTCTTATTACCGGTCTTTTAATTAAAGGAGAGAGTGTCTGTAAATAGATTGGCACAGCGCCAGGCACTGAGTAAATGCCTGGGCAAGGGTGTGGAATCCGGAATCCAGCTGCCTGCCTTCTGAGCTCTGTTTGGCTCCCTTGCCATGTGACCCTGGGCAATTACTGCCCTTCTCTGAGCCACTCTATACAGGGCCCAGCCCACAGGAAGCCCTCTGTAAATTTTAGCTCTTCTTTATCACATTAACTTTTGAGTTAATAATACAATATACGGGTATAATGAAGGATTATTATCAATCTTAACCCTACATGATAGCAATCCACACATCAGCCCGCACAGCCTCGGGAGTATGGGCTCAGGCTGGGCCTCCCAGTCTGCCAGCGCCTGGCTCATCACCTTGGTCAAGAGATCTCTCTCTGAGCCTCAGTTTCCTCATCTGTAAAGTGGGGTAGCGGCCAAGAGCTTGTCCCAGGGCCCCGCGTGTGGTGAGTGGGGTTATTAACGCGCAAAGCACTCAGCACAGAACGTGAACCCGGCTGCCTGAAACCATGATGACGATTGTCATGACCACTCTCCCCAGAGAGTTCTGGAAGAGGAGCTCGGCAGGGAGTGGCAGGCCAAGGTGGCCTCTCTGGAGGAGGTGCCCTTTGCTGCTGCCTCAATCGGGCAGGTGCACCAGGGCGTGCTGAGGGACGGGACAGAGGTGGCCGTGAAGATCCAGGTGAGAGGGGAGGTGGGGCGGGGGTGGGCTGGGCACTCGGCCGCCCCAGAGGGGTGACTCCCATCCTCCTCCCCTCCCAGTACCCAGGCGTCGCCCAGAGCATCCAGAGCGACATCCAGAACCTGCTGGCGGTGCTCAAGATGAGCGTGGCCCTGCCGGAGGGTGAGGCGCCCGGTCCACCCTGACTGGCGGAGGGTCGCCCTGAAGAGGGAAAGCGGGGCTGGATGGGGGGGGCGGGGGGCCAGCTCGGGGCAGGGTGCGCCCGTGTGTGTGAGCCTGAGTGAACGCCTCAGTCTGCGTGTTTGAGACAGAACAAAGGGGCACCAAGGCGGGGAAAGCCCAGAGTAGTATGGGCGTGTGAGAAAAAGACAAACTCAGAGATGCCAACAGGAGCCCAGACAGAAATCCAGAAACAGACACACAGGGGGTGTGTGGAGAGGGACTGGAGGCCTGAGAAAGAGCCACAGAAACAGGAAGGGAGCGTAAGTGGGACCTCGCATGTGTGTAGCACGTGAGACAGCGCCTGGGGGAGATGGAGCAGAGGTGTGTGTGTGTGTGCGCGCGCGCACGAGGGAGCGAGGAGAGGAGAGTGAGAGAGTCAGGCCCGGAAGTAAGCTTCAGAGACACTGAGAGCAGTGTGAGAGAGTATGGAAAAAAGGACAGAGAGGGACTTCCCTGGCGGTCCAGTGGTTAGGACTCCACGCTGCCACTGCAGGGAGCCCAGGTTCGATCCCTGGTCAGGGAACTAAGATGGGAACTAAGATCCCACGTGTCACGAGGTGCGGCCAAAATATTTTTAAAAAGGAAAAATGGACAGAGAATAGGCGGCAGATGTGACTATGATAGGGGCCTAAGGACCGCTGTGTGTGCCTGAGAAAGAGACCCGAGCAGAGAGGCTTCCGCGGAGCCCGCAGTCGTGTGAAGGACAGAGGGGGAGTGCGTGGCCAGAGAGTGTGGGTAGAAGGCATGGAGCAGACGGGGTGAGGGACGGTGAGACAGGGACAGAGTGAGAGGCACACTGGCAAGAGAAGACGTCCCTGAGTGGGAGCCTGAGGGGCCGGGCAGGGGGCGAGGGGCAGGCTGTGGCCTTCCCTGCCTGACACGCTGCCGCCCCTCAGGCCTGTTTGCAGAGCAGAGCCTGCAGGTGTTGCAGCGGGAACTGGCTTGGGAATGTGACTACCGTCGTGAGGCGGCTTGTGCCCAGAACTTCAGGTGAGCTGAGGCCCCTACAGACTCCTGGAGGCCCCCTTCGTCCCTCCAGCTTCCCTCCCGGGCTGAGAGGGGGGTGGATGCCCTCATAGCCTCCGGCAGCTGGAGCCCTGGGGTAGGGCTGGCAGACTCTTCCTCTTCATTTGTTCATCCATCCATGCCTTCACTCATTACTTCGTTCACACCCTGTGTCCTCTGTGAGCTTAGGCAGGTCACTTCCTCTCTCTAAATGTCTCTACTTTCTCATCTGTCAAATGGGACACAGAACCACTGCAGGCTGATGGGGGAGACAGACTTGTCAACAGGCACTCCGTCACACGAGATCCCGTTACACCCACCGGACTAACAGAGATGAAGCAGTCTGTGTGTGTCAAGAGTTGGAGAGAACGGGGCTGCAGGGCGTCCTTTGTACACTGTGGACAGAGGGAGAAACTGATGCAAGCATTTTGGAGAATGGTTGGGCATCGTCAAGCCTCAGTGTTCACATCCAACCCACCAGCTGCCCTCCTGGCTAAATACTCTAGTGACCCTTAATGCCAGTGCACACCATCAGACTTTTCCGGAATACTCAGAGCAGCAATAGCCCCAAACTGGAAACAACCCAAATCTATCAAATTCACCCAACAGGGGGGATACGTAAGTTATGGTATATTCATCAGCACAATTTGTACAGCATCAAAAATGAATGAACTACAGCTACATGGAACGGTGGTTGTATCTTAGAGGCAGCCTGATAAGCGGCGATTAATTGCACCTCAGTGAGACCTTCCGCAGCGTGGAGCACGGCCCACACGTTCACTGAGCCCGGCTCTGTAGACACGAAGCGAGAGAAAGGGCAGTAGAAGGCAGTGGTTAGGGGCATGGGCTCAGATGTGGGATCCAGTCAGGATCCAGTCCCGGGTCAGCCCTTAACAGGCTGGGTGGCCTTAATCTGCCCAGTGGCCTTGGGAGAGCGTCCTCCTCACGGGGAGTGAGGATAAAAGGGAATTGTGCTGACTGAATGCTCAGCAGAGCCCTGCCCTATGAGGAGCGGATCAAACATCAGAGATTTGATAAACAAGGACAAAAATACAAGCCCCCAAAGCGGGACCTGGAGATGGAGAGTGTCAGGTGGGCTGGGCCAGAGCACTCCAGTGTGGGATCTGGGGAGACCACCACCTCACAGGATTTCCCAGTGCTCTCAGGATAAAACCCACATCATTTCTCATTTCCCCGGCTCCTCCCCATCTCCCTGTCCCCCCACCCCCCAACTCCAGCCGTCCCACAGGTCCCCAACCAGAGGCCTCGCTAATATTCTTTGCCTCCCAAATCTTGTATTGACACACCTATCTCAATCTATTATTGGTCTGTTTGTTAGAGTGTGGTCTCTGCTGTGTGTGTGGGGGGGTCACGCCTGGGGCTCATCTACTGCTCTGTCACCCAGCATCATCCAGCACAGGGATGGACACCGAGAAAGGTTCTTTCCCTTTATTAGCCAGTGTTCAGAATAATGACTCCAAGGAGTGGCCAGCGAGTATCACTGTGGACTCGGAGATTTGTATATGAGTGACTGTTTTTTGGATGGAGTAATTGATAAGTTGATGAGAAAGTAATGCTCATCAAGCTTAATTAATACACTGAGTTCATCCTGGGGCGACCAACAGAGAAGTGTTTCTGGAAGGGAAGTGGTAATTGGGTCTCCAGCAGCACCCAGCTTAGGGGCAGACACAGAGTGGGTGCCATGGAAATATTTGTTGAATGAGTGAATGAATGAAATGTCTGAATGAATGTCAATCCAACCAGGTATTGGCCATCACTCCAGACAGACAGGAAAGAGGAGGGCAGGAGGAAAGGCAAGACAAAGACTGTTCATGGAAGACTCCTCAGAGGAGGGGGAGGCCTCAAGCAGGGCCACAGGGGCCTGAAGTGTGAAGTCCCATCCCCGCCCCTCCTATCTGCCCCAGGCAGCTGTTGGCAGATGACCCCTTCTTTCGGGTGCCAGCCATTATTCAGGAGCTGTGCACGACGCGGGTGCTGGGCATGGAGCTGGCTGGAGGGGTCCCGCTGGACCAGTGCCAGGGCTTGAGCCAGGACATCCGGAACCAGGTACATGGGGCTCATGGGACAGTAGGGAGGGTGCTGCCCTGGGGCACAGCTGGCAGGGCAACCCAGACCCATGGTCCCTCTGCAGGCCTCAGAGGGTTTTACAGGGGCACATGGCTCTGAGATGTCTCTTACTCCTTCTTCCCACCCCAGATCTGCTTCCAGCTCCTGAGGCTTTGTCTCCGGGAGCTGTTTGAGTTCCGATTCATGCAGACGGACCCCAACTGGGCCAACTTCCTGTATGATGCCTCCAGCCACCAGGTTGGTTCCTTGTGATGCGTGTCAGGGTACGTTAGCTGCTGTAACAGATATTTCCCAATATGGCAGTAGCTCAACACAGTAGTAGTTGATTACCCGTGTAACAGGCTGGAGTGGCCCTCCTCCAGGCAGTGAGTCAGGGACCCAGGCTCCTTCCCTTTTGTGAGTGCGCCATCCCCTAGGACTTGAAAGGCTCTCCTTCCAGTGCAAGGGGAAAGAGAGGTTGAGAGGGTAACCCACTGTCTAACTGCTTTGGCCGGAAGTGACCCATCATTCCCTTCACCATTCCACTGATAAGAACTGGTCATGGGGCTAGTCTAGATGCAGGGGATGCTGGGAAATGGAGTCCCTGGCTAGGCAGTGGCTTCCTAGTGGCAGTGGAGAAGAGGGAGCACCACTTCTGCAAGACAGTCATCATTACCACACCCATCATTCACTTAGAACACACCAAGCACCTACTGCCTCTTGAAAGTGATGCCAGGACAACCCTGATCCTTGCCTTCCCAGAGTTCCCAGTCCAATGCAGGGACCCATCACCAGACAGTATGACCTGTAGTTAATACCTTGATGGGGAAGCACAGGCGAGGGGCCAGTGATGGGGGGGGCACAGGGGGCGGTGGGAAGCCAGGAAAAGTGGCTGACCCTACCTGGGGTGGGTGGGGTCAAGGAAGGTGAAACCAGAAAGACAAGAGAAGGACAGCCATCTAAGGAGCAGGGAAGAGCATACTTGGCAAAGGACACAGGCTGTCCAAAGGCCTGGGGGTGACAGTTTGGACTGAAAAACTCTCAGCATGCGTGGTTGCTAAGTGGTTCTCCAAAGTGGTCTGTGCCATTCTGTCCCCAGAGGGGTCTTTCTGAAACACAAATCTGGCCAAGCTGTCCCTTCTACAGCTTCCAACACCCTCAGGATCAAGTGAGTGCTGAGTGCTGATCAAGTGTGCTGAGTGTGACATGGCCCCACTTAGTCCAGCCTCAGTCCCTTGACACCCTCTTCCCCCCCAAGTGCACAGACACCCTGCATCCCTCCAAGGCTCACACCCCAGGGCGGGTGTCTTCCTTCCTCGGGTGTGGTGATATGAGGCCTGACATCAATTTATTGGGTCTCGACAGCAGTTTTTGTTTTAAAAAGATAGAATGTGTTGGCAGATGGGAGGGATGCATATTATTTCAGGACACTTTTGTTTTATGTTTATATTCATATGTGCACGTGCACTGGTGCCCAGGATAATCTGCATTTCTTTTTTTTCTTTTCTTTTTAAATAACTTTATTTATTTTATTTATTTATTTTTGGCTGTGTTAGGTCTTCGTTGCTGCGCGCGGGGTTTCTCTAGTTGCGGAGAGCGGGGGCTACTCTTCAATGCGGTGGGTGGGCTTCTCACTGCGGTGGCTTCTCTTGTTGCAGAGCACGGACACTAGGCACATGGGCTTCAGTAGTTGCAGCACGTGGGCTCAGTAATTGTGGCGCGCGGGCTCTAGAGCACAGGCTCAGGAGTTGTGGCGCACGGACTTAGTTGATCCACAGCATGTGGGATCTTCCTGGACTAGGGCTTGAACCCGTGTACCCTGCATTGGTAGGCGGATTCTTAACCACTGCGCCACCAGGGAAGCCCCTAATCTTCATTTCTTACTGTGGGTTTTAATAAACAGTTTGAACTCCACTGTCGTAGAGAAACTTACACACATGTTCATGGGGTACTGCTTTTTTTTTTTTTGCCATTTTTTAAACATTTCAACTTTATTTGGTTCATTTTATCTACATTCTTTACTTATTTACTTATTTTTTATTTATTTATTTATTTATTTATTTATTTTTGGCTGCATTGGGTCTTCGTTGTGGTGCGCGGGCTTCTCCTGTTGTGGAGCACAGGTTCTAGGCGCATGGGCTTCAGTAGTTGTGGTGCATGGGCTCAGTAGTTGTGTCTCACGGGCTCTAGAGCGCAGGCTCAGTAGTTGTGGCGCATGGGCTTAGTTGCTCCGCAGCATGTGGGATCTTCCCGGACCAGGGATCGAACCCGTGTGCCCTGCATTGGCAGGCGGATTCTTAACCACTGCGCCACCAGGGAAGTCCTTTTTTTTTGAATTTTTGAATTTTATTTTATTTATTTTTTTATACAGCAGTTTCTTATTAGTTATCTGTTGTATACATATTAGTGTATAGATGTCAATCCCAATCTCCCAATTCATCCCACCACCACCTCCCCACCCCACCCCACCCCCCCACTTTCCCCCCTTGGTATCCATACGTTTGTTCTCTACATCGGCGAGCACTGCTTCTAATAGCAAAACCTAGAAATAACCACAGTGCCCATCAAGCAGATAAATATGATATATTCATGCAACAAAATCTTACATGGCGGTGAAAAAATGAATGAATGAGCTAGAGCAATGGGGATGAATTGCAAAACCATGTCAAACACAAAGAATTTGCAGAATAACTATCATAAATACCATTTATATGAAGTTTTAAAATATGCAATACATTAGTATGTTTTGTTCATGGATCCACATATGTATAGAAAATGTAGCAACACATGCATGGGAATTTCAGGAAACAATTTAATAATAAAAATAATTTCAGGAAAGTGGTGACCCTGGAAGAGAGGGTGGGGGTGGGAGGAGGTAGGATCAGGCCCCACTTAGATTGGTAGTGTTTTATATTTTAAACTGGGTGGTAGGATTTGTGGGTGTTGATTTTACTTTCCCATATATTTTATTATTCTCCAGATTTTTTTTTCTGAGCCTAAAACATGTTGTTATAAAAACAACTAGGACCCCAAAAATAAAAACCAGGTCCCTTGAGCTTCATGTGGGGGTGGATTGATGTGTGGAGACCGGAAGCCAGGAGCCCAGGGGAGGCAGCTGGGCGGGGCCTTGGGCAGGAGGGGCAGCGTGTGGGGAGAGGGGGACAGACCCTGGCACCCCCATAGACAATGGGGAGCACTGGTGGACTCCCAGTGTCCCTTTCACCATCCTTCATTTCCAGGTGATCTTGCTGGACTTTGGTTCAAGCCGGGCATTTGGGACTGAATTCACAGACCATTATATCGAGGTGAGTTCCCCCAATCCTGGGGTCTCTGAAGGGTCGAGCCTCAAGCCAGATAGTAAGGCTTGTAGAGAAGGAGAAACAGAATATCTGGAATGAAGAAATAAATAATAGTGATATTAATAGCAGCTAACAAATACCAAGCACTTAATATTATGTCGGGCACCGTTTTAAGTGCTGTACATGTGGTAACTGATCTAAACCAGAAAGCAACTCTATGAGGTGAGGACCATTTTTAACCCCATTTTACAGAGGAAGTAACTGGGGCTCAGAGACGTTAAGTCACTTGCCCAAGGTCACAGCAGACCTGGGATTCAAACTCAGGGAGTCTGGTTACACAGCCCATGTTCCCAGCCCCTCACTAGCTGCGTCCTAAGAGAAAGGCCCACGATGGCCAGCCTGTCACCTCCCCACACCCGATGCTGTCCAGGGCCTTGGTGTCCAGCCTTTTGCTTACATACTTCCCCTCCAGCTGCTCTCTAGTGAGCAGTTCTCTCTTTAAGAAGTGTTTCCTCACTTTATGTTGCCCGTCCTTCCCACCCACAGGGGTTGATTTGTCTCAGAGCCCACAGAAAACACCATCTCATTAATTTGTTGAGATTGGACATTCGACCTGGGTCTTCTTGTTTTTTTGGTTGCGTTGAGTTCATTGCTGCATGAGGGCTTTCTCTGGTTGTGGCGAGCGGGGGCTACTCTTTGCTGCGGAGCACGGGCTCTAGGTGTGCGGGCTTCAGTAGTTGTGGTGCACAGGCTCAGTAGTTGTGGCCCACGGGCTTATTAGTTGCTCCGTGGCATGTGGGATCTTCCCGGACCAGGGATCGAACCCGTGTCCCCTGCATTGGCAGGCGGATTCTTAACCACTGCACCACCAGGGAAGTCCCTCAACTCGGGTCTTCTAATCACTGGGTCATCAATTCAAACGTTCTCTGACCCCCCTCTGTGCTAGTCTTATTCTAGACGATACTGGGGACAACAGTGACCAATGCAGTCCAGGTCTCTGCCTTCACAAAACTCACAGTCCAGTAGGGGGACAGACAGAAAGGACCAGGGTGGTCAGGGCTGGGATGGGAGAATCACGGGGGACTGAGGGAGACCGGATGAGGAGCCTGGCCTGACCTAGGGGGTCAGGGAGGGCTTCCTGGAGGAGAAGACATCAGAGTTGAGACCTGAGGGATGAGGAGACCAATCAGGAAGGAGCTAGGAGGGTACTCCAGCCAGATAACATGGGCAAAGGCCAAGGGGTGAAAAAGGATATTCCGACTAGAGCAGCACTTCTCAAACTTTAATGTGCATGAGAACCCCACCACCACCATGATCATGTTAAAATGCAGATTCTGGTCTGGAGTTAGGCTTAAGATGCTGCCTTTCTAACATGCTCCCAGGTGATGCCAAAGCTACTTGTACAGGGACCACGCTCTGAGTAGTAAGATCCTAGAGGACCAGAGGGAAGTTCACATTCGGACTGGGCAGGCAGGTGCGGACAGAGCAGGAGCCAGCGGTGAGGCTGGAGCCCAGTCGCTCTGGGTCTCTGAAGCCATGCTTTGCAGCTTGTACTTTATTCAGGTGCCCTGGGGAGCCTTGGAAGGGATTGGAGCAGGGGAGGGACATAGAATTCGGAAACTCCTGAATAAAGAGTGGTCTTTTAAGACAGGCCAGGAGCCTGGGCGGGTGGGGGTTGGAGGGGGTTCTGGCCTGAGGACTGGGGGATGGTGGGGCCACCCTTTAGATGGGGACAGGAAGGAATTGGTAACCCCCCTCCCCCCTCCCCCCCCCAACACACAGAGGCTCCTTGGGGCCCTCTCTGCAGGCCACTCGAGGCACAAAGCCGAGGCCTCTCTGGGTAGTTGGGACATCCCCTGCCCCTCCCCACCACAGGCCTGTTCAGCACGGACCTCCTGCCGCCTCCCCAGCCTTTTCCAGTTTAAGAAAGGCCTGTCACACTGACCCCCCAAGGACCACAGGCGTGACAGATGGCCAGACAGGCTGGGGCAGGGGGAGCTGGGACAGAACAGAACCGCCAGATTTAATCCTGTATCCCCCTTCCTCCCAAGAAGGGGCAACTCAGTGGTGAAGGGTTCGCCCCAGTTCCCCTCATCTCCTTGCTATTCCCCACTCGGAGCCTGTTTCCTCGTCTGTGAAGTAGGGACCCGCCTATTTACCTCTTAATAGTAATAGTAGCTCACAATATTTATGGCCTTTCCTACACGCGGGCACCGTGCGAAGCACTCCACAGATACACCTCCTTCATCTTCCAAGAACCTGGCAAGGAAGGTGCTTTCATCATCCCCACTTCACAGATGAGAAAGCAGAGGCCCCAAAAGCAAAGCGACTTGCCCCAGAGTCAGCCGGCAAGTGGCAGAGCTGGGATGGAGCCCAAGCAGGCTGGCTCCCACTTCTGTCTGTCTGTCCATGTGCCCTCAACTCCTGCCCATCCTGCGTGGCTGGAGAGCTGCTTAGCTCCAAACACTGATTTGCTAAACAAGAGGTTTTCACCAAGGGCCTCCTGAGTGAGCGCCACTTGGGACTAAACCCAGCCGGGATCCCTGCCTTCCTGGGGCTCCAAGTCCAGGGCAGGAACCAGACATCAACAGACATCAACCAGGTGATCACAGAGATGGCAACCTCAGAGGCAGTTCTGGGTCATGATCACATACTTGCCCAATTGAGTGTTTGGACCCATGGGTACCACTTGACATTTGCTTTCCTCTGTGCTGTTTCACTGTGGTAGTTTCCAGGCAGGCTCTGCCTTCCCAGCCAGGTGAGCAGAACACCTGACCACTGCAGCCCCCAGGCTCTGGAACAGTCTTGAGAGAGACACAGACAGGGGTAAGGTGGGGAAGGAGAGGCTTCTAGGTGAGAGGGCTTAGGTAGATGAGAACAGAAGTGGGTACTGGCAGGGCCCGGCTTCTAGCTCCCACCTCCAGACCCCTCCTTGAACCCCTCTGACCCTGTGCCCACATCCGTCTCCCCAGGTGGTGATGGCTGCAGCCAACAGAGATAGAGACCGGGTCCTGCAGAAATCACGAGACCTCAAATTTCTCACAGGCTTTGAGACCAAGGTTGGGAGAGTAGGGTCTGGTGTCTCTTGGGGGGAGTGGGGAGCTGCTTCTCTCTACTGGGGAAACTGTGGATGAGTGAGGAACTCTAAGGGGGCTGCTTATCTGTACTGGGGGTTCTGGGGAGGAGGGGGGAATGGGGGCTGCTTGGCTACTCAGGAATCCTGAGAAAATGGGCACCACTTACCTGTTCTAGAGGGAGGAATGGGGGACTGCTGGTGGATGGGGGGGGGGGTCGGGGAACAGAGGCTGCTTCTCTGTTCTAGAGAGAGTGAGGGCTATTTGTCTACTGGAGGCTCTGAGAGGACAGGAAGGGCCCTTTCTTTTGGGAGGAGTAGGGGGCTGCTTGTCTCTTAGGGGCTCTGGAAGGGGTGGCGGCTGCCTATTACTCTTTGGGGAGTTGGGGGCTTGTGTTTATACTTGAGACTCTTGGGGAATGGAGGGCTGTATGTCCACACTGGTTACCTCTGGTTTCCCCGACCCCTAGGCATTCTCGGACGCCCACGTGGAGGCCGTGATGATCCTGGGGGAGCCCTTCGCCACCCAGGGCCCCTACGACTTTGGAGCGGGTGATACTGCCCGCCGTGTGCAGGGCCTCATCCCTGTGCTGCTGCAGCACCGGCTTCGCCCACCGCCCGAAGAGACCTATGCCCTGCACAGAAAGCTGGCGGGGGCTTTCCTGGCCTGTGCCCACCTCCATGCCCACATCGCCTGCCGGGACCTCTTCCAGGACACCTACCACCGCTACTGGGCCAGTCGCCAGGCATAGCCACTGCCCGAAGCCTCCTAACCAGAGGGGTGTCTGCTCAGACCCCTCAGAGACTCCATCTCGGGATTCCAGCCCCATAGCAGGCCATCCCCTGCTCTAAGGCCTCCTCCCCTCTCTGCTGCAGGTCTGGGGACCCACCTTGGGCTTGGGACTAGGGAATTCCAGCTTCATACCCCCGTATCCTGCTCTCCCCACTCCAAAGGGAGCATCCAGGAACTCTACCCAGCTATTAATTTATGTGTGCCAACATGTGAGAGAGCCTTAGGCCCCTCCGCACTGCCATTGTGGAGATCAGACTCACCTAGACGGGGAGCCCCTGACCTCTGCCTCAGGTCTCCCCCAGATGTGGCCGGTGTTTGAAACTTCGGTCCTAATAAAAGTGGCCCTCCCCTTCCCCCAGCTCTTTTCTCTGCGCTGGGCGGGGAGGGAGAGGAGCTCGCAGGCTGCCTCCAGGTGCAGATGGCCAGCGCCCCTCCTACCCTGTTGTCTGAAAGCCCCAGTCCTGCCTGGGCCATCTGTTGCGGGGACCCTCCTTCTCCCCTTTCCCTACCCCCCACCCTGCCCCTTCCGCACGTGCTGACCACCTGCTCCGAAGGCTGTGGCAGCTGAGAAGGCCTCACCCCCACCCCCACCCCCACCCCCGACTCCGCCACAACACACACACCACCTCCCAGCCTCCTGGCTCCCTCCACTCGGCTCCCAGCAACCTCGCTTTTGCTAATGGGCCTTAATGCCCCTGCCAGCTGCTTTGCCAAACCCACAGGATTGGGCGGGTGCGGGGGCGCTTGGGCGGCCAGAACCGCTCCCCGGTCCCAGCCTGGCGCCCCCGCCCCCAAAGCTGAACCGATCGCGCACCAGGACGCCGGGGTCTGTTCATTCCCCCTCCTTTCCTGGCAAAAGTGCCTCGTCACCGCTTCTGCCCGCCCCCGCTGGGCTGGGAGAACCGTGGGGTGAGCTGGAAGATTTGGGGATGAGGGACCGCGAGGCGCCTCCCGAAGCAAATCTTTCGGACGCGGAACTTAAGGGGATCTGAGGTCAGGGGTCACGGAGGGGAAGGGAGCCCAAGCCTGGATGGACCTAGGAGAACGTGTCAGCGAGATTCACGTGTGTGCTCAGCCCAGGACTGGCCAGTGGGCGTGGCGGGGCGGTGGCCACACGGGAGGAGGCGGGGTCGTGGTTGCGTATAGGCGTGGCCTGCTGGTCAAGGGGCGGGGTCTCTTTGCATATCCAGCAGGCGGCGGGGCTGGGGCGGGGAGCCGAAGCGGGAGGGGCGCTCCCCCGCCCCTGGAACGGAATCCTCCCGGGAGCGGAGCAGGCTAGCGAGCTTGCATCCCGCACCATCCCCCGGCCCCCGGCCCTGGCCCGCGTCAGACCGAGCTGCCGCCGCCGCCACAGCAGCAGCAGCACTCGGGGATCCGGGCCCAGCCGGGGCCGCGGGAGGCGGGGGCGCCGGAGCCCTGGATGTCCCGCAGCGCGGCGGCCAGCGTGAGAAGGGCGGGAGAAGGGGGCTCGGGTGGGGGGCGGCGCCGCTGCTGATGTGGCGGAGGGTGGGAGGCGGCCGCGGCGCCCGGATGGAGAAAGGGTGCCAAGGCTGGGGAGGGTGGTCCTGGGTGGGGGGTCCAGGAATCGGCTTCCCACCAAGCCAGATCTTGGGGGAGAGGGGTCTCGGGCACAGGCCTTGTCTTGCCAAGGCTCTGGAGATACGGATCCCAGACACAGACCTCCCCCTCAAAAAAATCAAGGACAGGGGGACAGATTCTAGGTACAACTCCCTAGGCAAGATTTTGGGGATGGGGTCTGGGACGCAACCTCCTTATCAAGTCAAGGCCTCTAAGAGGGGATTCCAGACCAGACGCAATCCTTACCCCTCCCGGCCTGAGGGGCTCTCTGAGCACAGCAACCCTCTAGGCAAGGTCTTGAGAATGGGGTCCCTGGGCACAGCTTCCCCACCAAGCCAAGGCCCGGGGGGATTCCTGGCACAGTCCGTCCCCAGGCCTCAGAGGCGTCGGGGCACAGCATCCCCCCATGCTTGGGCGGCGTCCCAGGAACAGACCCTTCTCAAAACAAGGTCTCTGTGCTTGGGACTCTATCCCCCCAAAGCCTGAATAAAATAAAGGGAATTTCAGGCAACCCCACACACAAAAAGGCTTGGTCAAGGGTCCCAGGGCACAGGTCTCCTGGGCCACCCTCTTTGTCCCTGGGGCCGCCCAGCTGTCTGGGAGGGGCCCCACCCACAGACAATGCACCGCCTCCCACTCCGGTTCTGGCCCCCCAGGCTCCAGGATTCAGGCTGGGCCAGGGGGCGGCTCCCCAGGGACCTGGTGCAGCCCTGTCTGTCTGCAGCGTCTGCGGTGATGATGGCTTTGTGTGTGGTACCTGGGGGGAAGCGGGGAAGCAAGCGATGGGGAGGTGGCTAAGAGTGTGACCCTGTGTTTTTGTGACTGTGGCTGCCTGTGTGTGTATGTGTGTGAGCTGCAGCTGGTGACTCTGAGGAATCGTGTGTTTCGTGCTTGTGGTTGTGTCCGATAGCGTCTGTGATTGTGTCTCTGTATGTGACCCCAGCATTTGTGTGGCTGTGTATGTGTATATGACAGCTGCTCGCTCACTGTGCAGAACCCTGTACTTTTCAGTCTGTCTGTGTTTGAGTGTGTGCATGGTTGTGACTATGTGGTTGTGTCTTTGATTATGTCTTTTGTGACCCCATGTATGTACCTTGGTAACTCTAACTGGGTATGTGACAGTGTATCTATTGAGTAGGGGGTTGGGCATGTGTGTGGCTGACTGAAGATGTGGGTGGAGTTGTGACTATAAGTGGAGTTGTGTCTATGACTCTGTGTCCATGTGCGACTGTCCTAATGACTTCGAATGTTTGTGACTGTGTCTCTAACTGATTTTATATGTGTGTCACACATGTGTTTGTATGACACACAACTGTGCCTGCAACTTTAGGTGTATGACTGCCATTGTATTTGAAGTCACATTGTGCTTATGTGACAGGTTGTGTGCTGGCACTGTGACTTGTATGTTTACGGTTGTGTGTTCAAAGCCACATCTATGTGTGTGGCCGGGATTGTATAAATGACTACATCTAGGTCTGTGTGTTGATACTGAGTGATTCTGTACATTTATAGTTGTGTACCTGTGATTTGGGTTATGTATTTGACTTGGAGTCTGAAACCCTGACAGACTATTAATAGTGGGTTATTTCACTGCATGTGACTCAAGCTATAGGTGTGTCTGTGTGTAGTGGCACCAGTGATTGTGTGTGTGGGGGGGGATGTGTATGTGACTGTGGTTTCTGTATTTGTGTGTGACCTGCATGTCTGTGACCCTGGGTGACTCTATATACTTGTGTCTGTGTCATGGTCTGTAAGAGTGTGTGTCTGTAGCCGTGTGGCTGTTTGGGGTGGGTGGGTGGGTGTCCCTGTATGCGTGCTGGGCGGCTTATGTTTGAATCTGTGTGATTTGGTGACAGAGTGACTGTCTCCTGGCTCCACACATGACTATCCGGAACTGTGTCTTCTGTGTAAACGCAGCTATAAATGCTCTGTCTGGGTCACTGTATTTCTAAGCACATACCTGACTGTGTGCTTGTGTGTGTGAAATGGAAACTGTGTGCTGATGTCTCTGTGTGTGAGATATTGTGTGTCTCTCCACACGGGGGCTGTGATTATATGTGGCCCCATACGTGTCGGTGTGACTTACGTGTTTGCAGGAAGAGAGACTGCATGTTTCTCTGTGATGGTCTGACATGGCACAGCTGGGGGTGGGATGGTGGGTGACTGTGAAATAGGTACCATGACCGTGATATATGGCTGGGTAACGTGGACACTCATGCTGTGGGACTTTGCATACATGATCGTTTCTGAAATGCGTATGGCTGTGACTCTGAGCCACTGACTGTCTGGCTGTGTCTGAGTGTGGCCATCCTTGGGGAGAACTGTCTCTGGATGGCTGTATGCATGTCCTGAGTTTGTGTGCCCATTTCTCTCTAATGCACGGGCCGTGGCCATTGGGGTCTGTGTGTGTGCTTGGGTATGGAGAACCATCCATATACGTGTGGCTGATACCATGACCAAGTGTGTGCCTCTACGACTGGGATGTATGGCTGTGTGACAGTGTGTGACCAAAAAGGTGTGTTGGTGTGACTGACACAGTTGGGGTTGAGTGTCCTTGTGCAGCTGTGTGCCGGTCGATGATTAAACACATGTGGCTGTGGCTGGGTGTGACTGGGTGTGACCAAATGTGTGTCAGTATGTCTGCATGCATCCCTGACCAGATGTCAACAGGCAGCAGGGGAGCTGTATGTGACAAGTGTGTGTGCCTCAGAGCTAATAGGTGACCTCCCGCAGGGTGTGATTCTACACGGGTGGGTCTGTAATGTGAGTATCTTGGTTGGGTGCCCGAGGAAACAACTGTTGGCCATGGGCTGCCCCAGTGGGTGTGCCCGGACCCAGCTCTTTGTATATGGCAGAGAAAAGAGAAGTGCAAAATATCAGTTACTGATATGACCAGACGTTTGTGGCAGTGCCTGGGCAGCCTGGGACTCTACATACCTGTGGACAAATGGTCTGTAGCAGAGACTGTGTGTCTGTGAACTTGGATATGTGGCCAGGTATTTACAGTGGCTGTGACTGTTGATGTGTTTCTGTGTGATCCGGTGTGTGTCGCTGTGGTTGTCTCTGTAACTAATTGTGCAGAGCTGTGACCAGGTTCTAGGGACAATTGGGGACCGGAGTTGCATGTACACATGTGACTGTATGTGTGTGTGCAGCCCTGGACATGTGTCTAGAGGGCAGACCACCCCCCTTCACACCATCCCCTTGGGTACAGACAGCCTCCTGAGGCCAGGACATCCCCAACAGATGCTCCCGAAACACACCTACTCGTTCCTGGGCCCTTGCAACCAGGTGGCTGATTGCCTTAGTGACAGTTGCTATGACAACCAGGGCTCTCATCAGAGATTCTTAGATGAAGGGGGGTTGGCTGATGTCCAAGAGGGGGTGAGGTAGGGGGGACTGCGCCCTATCCCAAGCCAGCTTCTCAACTTTTCCTCCCTCCCCTGGGCAGGGCGGACCCAGGAGTCCAGAGCAGCATCTGCCCCCTGCCCCCTGTGGGGCCCTGGGGCCCCCTGAAACCTCCAGGACGGAGCCAGGTGAGTGGCCAGCTGGGGACAGGGCGAAGGCTGAGTGAGGGGGTGGGTCTGCCTCGCATAGCCAAAGGAACTGTCCCTGCGGTCACACAGGCTTAATCACACTCACAAGTGGACACCCCCAAACGACTTCCCGGCACACCCAGTGACCTCGTTCACAGACACACCCACCTAGACTAGGTCTCACACACGCACACACACACTTGGACACTCAGACACACACCAACATCCCCACACCCACAGGTTCACAGTCACACATACAGACGCAATCCTAGACAACAGCCAGACTCCCTCACAGGTGAGCACAGACACTCACCAGATACAGACTCAGGGACTCTCAAGGGATGCAGTCTTGTACAGTCTCCCCAACAACACACACAGACCCACACTTTGCAGACAACAGCCACACTTTCACAAGCAGACACAGCCTCACAGACAGCACCCGTGTGCTCGTGCCTTCACAAACAGCTACACTTTTGCACACACAGTCTCATAAATAACACTCAGCACTCTCATAGACAACAGCCACATTCTCACACCATCACACCCTCACAAATAACACTCACAAACACACTCTCAAAGATGACAACCTCATGTCCTCACACACCCTCACAGATGCACGGTTGCATACAGACACACCCCCAGGACAACGCTTATGGACCCACATTCTCTGCAACAACACCCACCTTATCTGACCCAGACACACCCTCACAAACAACAGCCACAGACACACAGCCTCACCACCAACAGCTGCACTCTTGGACAGATGTGGTATCTTGGGTAACTCTCACAGACACACACTGTCATGGGCAGTGGTCATCAAAGACAATAGCCACATCTTCACACAGACACACAGCTTCAAAGACAACAGTCACAGACACACCCTTTCAAAGATAACAGCTTCATGCTCAAACACAGACCCATCCTCACAGGCAACATTCCCTGACACACACTCACCACCACTCTCACACGTAGCTACTCTTCAGCCACGAGCTTCAGGGACCTACACTCACAGACGACAGCCACACTCTTGGACACAGACATCCCCTCACAGACAGCATTCACAGACACCCACTCTCATCAACAACCATTCTCAGACCCGCGTCCTTCCGTACAGCCTTCAGCTATATACACACTCACGGACAATAGGTGCATGCTCAGAACTAGACACCCTCACACACAACACTCAGGAACACACCAGGGAATTCCCTGGTGGTCCAGTGGGTGGGACTCCACGCTTTCACTACCGAGGGCACGGGTTCGATCCCTGGTCGGGGAACTAAGATCCTGCGAGCCGCGCGGTGAGGCCAAAAACAAAAAAAGGAACACACCAGCTGCACACTTGCTTGCACACACAGGCGGAGTCTCATCTGTTGGTGCTCTGTCCTAGGTGTCCCCTCACACTCCTCCTGGGACTCAGTATGGCTTCTCAGTCAGCGAAGGCTGTCTTAGTGACTGGCCACCACCTCCATCCCTACCTCTGACATCGCAGGTGCACGCCTCCCCAGGGGCCTCTGCCTTAGAACAGACACATTTGTCAGAGGGGCTGTATCTCAGAGTTGCAGAGACCCGCCCCTGTCCCCAACACCCTCTGGCCTGGGCTCTGAACCGCAATCCCTGGACCTTCTGAGTCCCCCGCATCGGATCCATGCAAGTCTCAACTCCTGTGCCCTCTGACCACCGCATCCCCTGACCTTGTACCCCTAAAACCCCTGACCTCGTGACCCGTGACTGCTATGCCCTCTAACCCCAATGTCCTCCACTGCCTTAACTTCCCATTACTTTGGATCATCATGCCTCTTGACTGTTGCATCCCGAATCTCCAGACCCCTAAAAGCTGTGACTCACACCACCCCCATCCCAGACCTCCATGCCTCTTAGCCCCATGTCTTCTGAATCCCCACTGCCGACTCTCCCACTCCCCCGCCTTCCAGTTGCCCCCTTTGCCAGTATCCCCTAACTGCTGCCAGTCTGTGTTCCCTGGATGTCATGTCCTCTGACCCAGTGACCCCCTAACCCTGTAGCCCTACTGCCACGTTACCTGACCCCTTGCTCCCTGAGCCCTATTTCCGCCCACCTTGAGCCCCATGCCTCTGACCCTTGACTCGCACCCCTGTCTTCTGTCAGCAGACGGGGCGGGCACCATGAACAAGCTACGGCAGAGCCTGCGGCGGCGGAAACCAGCCTACGTGCCTGAGGCATCGCGCCCGCACCAGTGGCAGGCGGACGAGGACGCGGTGCGCAAGGGCACGTGCAGCTTCCCGGTCAGGGTGAGTGGGCGGGGCTCGTGTGGGCAGGGCTGCGGCGGTGTGCGAGCTGTTCGCTGTGCGCGTGCGTGTCCAGTGTGTTGTCCGTCGCCCGGTGAGGTGGCTGAGACCCAAGAGACTTCACAGCCCCAAAGAACTGCGGATCCTGCAGAAGCAGGACCCCACGGCCCGAGTCCCTGAAAGTTGGGATTAGAAACCAAGACCCATTCTCTTGTGCCAGGAACATATTACCTGGGGTGGCGGGGGGCGTCCCGCCTGGAGTCACGCTATTCTGTGGGAGCTCACAGTTTCCAGGGGGGCACTGGAAGGTCACAAAAATTCTGTAGCATTTGCAAAGCCCTCTACTGTTAAGTGCGTTCTGGTTTAGACCACCACGACCCTTTACAACATACACGAAAATTTATAAGGGAGACAGCAGGATTCAGGTTCAACTCTCCACTCATTCCCTTCCTGGTTGGGTGACAACAGACGATGGTCACAGCGCCCCCCCTCCCACCTTGTTTTTCCTTCCCCTAGAAGCCGACCTTGCGAGGGAGGGGCTGGTGGGAGGTGCAGGAAATGCTGGTGAGAGTGAGGAAGGGAAGGCAGCCAGTAAAGGGTGTCTTACTAAACTATAGCTCTGAGCAACTGAGCTTGATGCCACTAGGGAACTGTGGGAAATCGAGCCATCCTACCCACGGGGTGAGGGAGCTGGGGCGTGTGTACCCCGGCTCCTATCAGTCATTGCCTGGGGCCAGTCCTCAGGCGCCGATGCAGACGCTGGCACTCAGAAGGACACCAGGGATGTGTTAAAGGCCAAGGATAGAGGCAGGGTGGGAATCATTACTCCATGATGTGCTTCAGTTTTCTCACCTGTATGTCTGGGATAAGAATGGGGTACCCAGATTTCCCTGGCAGTCCAGTGGTTAAGACTTTGTGCTTCCACTGCAGGGGGGCATGGGTTCCATCCCTGGTCGGGGAACTAAGATCCCACAAGCCATGCGGCGCGGCCAAAAAAAAAAAAAGGTCCCCACCTTGCAAAGTTGAGGTAAAGAGTAAATGAGTTCGTTCATATGATGTGCTTAGGACATTGCGTGATGCATCGCAGCGGCACAGTGAGCGCTAGGAATGATTGATTACTGTGCTTGTTTCATGTTCTCCCATCCCCTTCGCACCCCAAGTACCTGGGCCACGTGGAGGTGGAGGAGTCCCGGGGGATGCACGTGTGTGAAGATGCTGTGAAAAAGTTGAAGGCGGTGAGTGAGAGGCTGGAGCAGGGAGGGGGCAAGGTCAGAGCAGAAGAGCCAGCCCTGACCACACCCTCTGTCCTCCTCCTCCACTCCAGATGGGCCGGAAGTCTGTGAAGTCTGTCCTGTGGGTGTCAGCCGATGGGCTCCGGGTGGTGGATGACAAGACCAAGGTAGGGGGCCCGTGGGCCTGGGAGTGGGCACCTGCTCGAATGGGGCCAGGGACGCCTTCTCACCCACCTCTAGGACGTCCCTCCCTCAGGGACCTTCTAGGCTCAGCTGTGTGTTCCTGTAACATGTTGGCACCTCTCACAGTCGTAATTCAGGATTGAGTCCTGTGGCTATTTGTGAGCTGGCGTGGATAGTGGGTGACAGCACGGACCGTAGAGCAGCCACTTCAGCTCGGATCCCAGCTCACCCACTTACCAGCTGGGTGACCCTGGGCATGAGGGGTATGAGATTTAACCCTTCTGTGCCTCACTTGCCTCATCTGCAAAAATGGGGATAAAAATGGACCCAACCATTAAATGAGAAAGTATATGCAAATAGTTTAAAACTATGCCTGGTACAGCAGAAATGTTCCGATCAATGAATGTTAGCTGTTACGTGCTTATTGTCCGTCTACCTGGCCAGATGGGAGCACCAGGGGCCGGGATCCGGGTGTCTGTTTGCTCACCATTGAATTCCCTGCCCCTAGCACAGAGATTGCCCAAGGAGACAGCCAGCGCATGAAGACAGTTAGGTTAATGACTGAACAGGATTGACACCCTCCAGCAAGCTTTGCCTGACTCCCGTCCAACTTGGGTCAGGCACCTCTTCTTGCTCCCGAAAGCCCCTGAGCCTCCCCGATCCCAGCCCTGAGCCCTCTGCCTGTGCCTCCCTCATTACAGCGTGGCTGTGACTCTGGCCTGTCTCCATCTGGTGATGAGTCTGATTCCCGCACTAAACTGGGAGCCCCATGTGAGCAGGGCCCACAGCTGTTTCAACAAGTGCAGGATCCCCACCCGGTTCAGGACAGGATATAGAGCAGACACAAAGGGAATATTAAGTGAATACATGAAAGACAGTACACATGCCTTTCCTGGCCTCCCTGGTGCCTCCCAGGACCTGCTGGTAGACCAGACCATCGAAAAGGTCTCCTTCTGTGCTCCTGACCGCAACCTGGACAAGGCTTTCTCCTATATCTGCCGTGATGGGACCACCCGCCGCTGGATCTGCCACTGTTTCCTGGCGCTCAAGGACTCCGTGAGTATCACCAAAGCCCAAAGCCAGCTGACTGTCTCCCATGCCCTGGTGTCCCACGCCCAACCCCAGCCCGCTGTGTGGTATCAGGCGAGTCACTCACCTTACCTCTCCTCTCCGTGACCTCATCTGGAAAAGGGAGTGTATTCACAGCCCCTAACTTAGAGGATTATTGTGAGACTTGAGGGGGTTGATACAGAGTATTTGGAACAATGCCTGGCATATAGGAAGCACTCAGGAAAACATTAGTTCTCATCCTCCTCCTTGTTATCAATAGTTCTTCATGTTTCTCTAACTTTTCTCATTGAGGAGCATATACATACAGTAAAATGCGCAGATGGCCCAGGCACAGCTCCATGAATTTTTGCTTATTTTTAAACCTCACCCAAGTTAAGCTGTAGTTTCCTGCCCCCAGCAGCCCCCTTGGGCCCTTCTGAAACAACACCCCCCAGGGTACCCACTCTTCCTTCAGAGTTGATTCATTTTGCCTGTGGTTCTTTGTATTTTTGGGGGGAGGGGGGCATCAAGATCCCCTCTGAGAATCTGATGAAAGAGACAAATGGACTGTCTTCTGAGAAGCATTCTCACAGGATTCTGAGGCTTGTGACAGAAAACCCTCAGATACCAGTGATTTCGGTGAAATAGAAATCTGTGTTTCATGTGAAAGACATCCCTAGGCAGGCAGCACAGCGTTGGTGTGACTCCTCTCCACTCAAGGGCCATGGCTCCTTTTCTCTTGTTGCTATGCTGGAGTATGGCTTCCACTCCATGATCCAAGATGAATGTGCATGCTCCAGCCTTCACATCTTCATCCCAACTACATAAAGGAGGGAAGCATGAAGAGGGGCACACCCTCTGCTTTTTGGGAGGTGTGTATTGGCCTTTTGTGACCTATTGGCCTTGTGTGACCAGCTTCTTTCACTTAGCATAATGTTTTCAAGGTTCATCCATGTCATAGCATTGTATCAGTACTTACTCCCTTTATATGGCTGAATAATATTTGCATGGATATACCACATTTTGGATATACCATATTTTGCTTATTTATTCATCCATTGATGGACATTGGGTTGTTTCCACCTTTTGGCTATTATGAATAGTGCTTCTCTGGACATTTATATGCAAGTATTTGTTTGAATACTTGTTTTTAATTCTTCTGGGTACATACCTAGGAGTGGAATTGCTGGGTCATATAGTATGTTTAAGTTTTTGAGTAATTGCCAAGTTGTTTTCCTTGGTGGTGACACCATTTTACATTCCCAGTTGCAATGTATGAGGGTTCCAATTACTCCACATACTTGCCAACACTTTTTTTTTATTCTAACCATCCTGTAGGTGTGAGTGGTATCTCATTGTGGTTTTGACTTGTATGTCGCTAATGACTAATGATGTTGAGCATCTTTTCCTGTGCTTATTGGCCATTTGTATATCTTTTCCAGAGAAATATCTATTCAAATCCTTTACCCATTTTTAATTGGGTTGTTTGTCTTTTTACCATTAAGTTGTAAGAGCTCTTTATATATTCTGGATACTAGGTGCTTATCAGTTACGTGATTTGCAAAACTTTTCCCCCATTCTGTGGGTTGTCTTTTCACTTTCTTTTTTTTTTTGGCCCCGTGGCATGTGGGATCCTAGTTCCCCGACCAGGGATTGAACCTGCGCCCCCTGCATTGCAAGCACAGACTCTTAACCACTGGACTGCCAGGGAAGCCCCATCTTTTTGCTTTCTTGATAGTGTCCTTTGATGTGCAAATGTACACATTTTGATGAAGTTCAATTCATCAATTTTTTTTTGTTATTTCTGCTTTTGGTGTCATATCTAAGAATTCATTGCCAAATCCAAGGTTGTAGAGAGTTACCTCATGTCTCATTCTAAGAGTTTTATAGTTTTAGCTCTTATATTTAGGTCTCTGATACATTTTGAGTTAATTTTTATAAATGGTGTGAGGTAAGAGTCCACCTTCATTTTTTTTTCATGTGCATACTGTATCCAGTTGTTCTAGCACCATTTGTTAAAGAGACTATTCTTCCTTCATTGAATGGTCTTGGCACCTTATTGAAAATCAATTGACCATAGATGTGTGGGTCTATGTCTGAGCTCTCAGTTATATTTCGTTGGTCTATATGTCTCTCCTTATGCTAGTATCACACTGTTTTTATTTATTTATTTATTTATTTATTTATTTATTTATTTTTGGCTGCGTTGGGTCTTCGTTGCTGCGTGCGGGCTTTCTGTGGTTGCGCCGAGCAGGGGCTACACTTCGTTGCGGTGCGCAGGCTTCTCGTTGCGGTGGCTTCTCTTGCTGCGGAGCACGGGCTCTAGGCGCACGGGCTTCAGTAGTTGTGGCACGCTGGCTCAGTAGTTGTGGCGCACAGGCTTAGTTGCTCCGCAACATGTGGGCTCTTCCCAGACCAAGGCTTGAACCCATGTCCTCTGCATTGGCAGATGGATTCTTAACCACTGAGCCACCAGGGAAGTCCCGTATCACACCGTTTTGATTACTTTAGCCTTGGAGTAAGTTTTTAAATTGGAAAGTGTGAGTTATTCTATTTTATTCTTTTTCAAAATTGTTTTGGCTGTGCTGGGTCCCTTGCAATTCCATATGAATTTCAGGGTCAGCTTTTCCATTTGTGCAAGAGTCCATTGGGATTTTGAAAGGGATTGCATTCAATCTGCAGAACACTTTGGGAAATATTGCCCTCTTAGCAATATTAGTCTTTCAATCCATGAACACAGGATGTATTTCCGTTTATTTAGGTCTTCTTTAATTTCTTTCAACAGTGTTGTGTAGTTTTCAATGTGTATGTCTTTTACTTCCTTGGTTAAATTTATTCCGAACTATTTTATTATTTTAGATGGTATTGTAAATGGAATTGTCTTAATTTCAGTTTTGGATTGTTTGCTGTTTGTGTATATAGATATAACTGATTTTTTTGTGTGTTGATTTTGTATCCTGCAACTTTGCTGAATTTATTTATTTGCACTAACTGTGGATCCTTTTGATGTTCAACATATACGATCATGCCATCTGCAAACAGAGATAATTTTACTTCTCTCTTTCCAACATGGATGCCTTTTATTTCTTTTTCTTGTCCAGTTACTCTGCCTAGAACTTCCAATAGAGTGTTGAATAGAAATGATGAAAATGGCATTCTTGTCTTGTTCCTGATCTTAGGGAAAAGCTTTGTCTTTTACCATTGAGGATAATGTTAACTGTGAGTTTTTCTTTTTTCTTTTTTTAATAAATTTATTTATTTATTTATATTTTATTTTTGGCTGCGTTGGGTCTTTGTTGCTGTGCCTGGGCTTTCTCTAGTTGCAGCGAGCGGGAGCTCCTCTTCGTTGTGGTGCACGGGCTTCTCATTGCGGTGGCTTCTCTTGCTGTGGAGCACGGGCTTCAGTAGTTGTAGCACGTGGGCTCATTAGTTGTGGCCCGTGGGCTCTAGAGCACAGGCTCAGTAGTTGTGGCACACGGGCTCAGTTGCTCCGCAGCATGTGGGTTCTTCCCGGACCAAGGCTTGAACCCGTGTCCCCTGCACTGGCAGGCGGATTCTTAACCACGTGCCACCAGGGAAGTCCTGTGAGTTTTTCACAAATGTCCTTTATAAGGTTGAGGAAGTTCCCTTCTATTCCAACTTTGTTGAGTGTTTTATCATGAAAGGGTGCTGGATTTTGTCAAATGCTTTTTCTGTGAGAATCGAGATGATCTGTGTGGGGTTTTTTCTTCATTCTATTAATGTGGTTGATTGATTTTCATATGTTAAACCAAGCTTGCATTCCTGGAATAAATCTCACTTGATTCTTTTAATATTCTGCTGGGTTCAGATTGCTAGCATTTTGTTGAGGCTTTTTGTCCCCAAGTTTAACTTTAAGAGGTGGCTGAGCATCTTGTTTAGGGAACAGAAGTCAGACATACCTCATTTGAATCCCAACTCTGCCACTCACTTGTTATAATGGGCATGTTGACTGAACCTTAATTTCTTCATCTGTCAAATGGGTTCATAAGATTGTCCACCTCCCGGCACTGTTGTGAGGATTCCATAAAAGGATGCAAATCAGGGCTCAGCCCGGGGCTATACAAAATTTCTGCTGACACATATGTGAGTTTCCCTGTGCCTGGCTTTGTGCTGCATGCCTTGCATATATTTGTTCACCTAATTCCTGCAACAACCCTGTGAAGTGGGTGCTGTTAGAGCCCCCATTTTACAAATGAGGAGCCTTGGGTACTGGGAAGTGATTTTCTTGAGATCACATAGCTGGGAAGTGGGAAGCCAGCATCAATCCCAGGCTCTCTGGCCTTGGCATCTCTCAAGTAGGCACTCAAGAAACAGGGGTTGTTGTTTTTACCCCCAGTACTTTACTACAAAATATTTTCAAGCATGCAGCAAAGTCGAAAGACTTGTTCAGTCACCAGTCACCTGGACACCCCCCACCCAGATCCTGCCATTAACATTTGTCTGGGCTTACTTTATCACTTATCTCCCCATCTTATTTTTTGATGCATTTCAAAGTCACAGACATCAGAATACTTCCCCCAGACACTTCAGCATGCATACCATTAAGTAGAATTCATATTTGTTATCAGCTCTTTTTCTTTTGACGCGAAATACATGCTGACCACAAACCTTAAGTGTACATTTGCTGGGTTTTGACAACTGTATACACGCGTATAACCCAACCCCCCCATCAAGATCTAGAACATTGCCACCACCCCAGACTGTCCCCTCATGCTCCTTCTCAGTCAGTCCCTATGCCCACCCCTAAGAAACAACCACTGTTCTGATGTTTTTCACCATAGATTAGTTTTGCCCATTCTGTAACTACATATAAGTGGAGCCATCCAGGGACTTCCCTGGCAGTCCAGTGGTTAAGACTTCACCTTCCAATGCCGGGGAGTGTGGGTTTGATCCCTGGTTGGGGAGCTGGGATCCCGCATGCCTTGCGGCCAAAAAATCAAAACATAAAACAGAGGCAATATTGTAGCAAATTCAATAAAGACTTTTAAAAAAATGGTCCATATCAAAAAAAAAAATCTTAAAAAAAAAAAAAATGGAGCCATACAGTATTACACTCTTGTCTCTGGCTTTTGTCCCTCATTTTGCAGATGTGCACTGAGGCCCAGAGAGTGTGAAGGGACTCATCCGGAGTCACCCAGCATCCAGCTGCTGGACCCCGGGGCTCCTGGCGTCCGGTCTGCACTGCACAACGTCGCTAATCCTGCCCCAACCTCTTCCCACAGGGCGAGAGGCTGAGCCACGCAGTGGGGTGTGCATTTGCGGCCTGCCTAGAGCGGAAACAGCGGCGGGAGAAGGAGTGCGGAGTCACGGCTGCCTTCGACGCCAGCCGCACCAGCTTCTCCCGGGAGGGCTCCTTCCGCCTGTCCGGGGGTGGGCGGCCGGCTGAGCGAGAGGCTGCCGACAAAAAGAAAGGTGGGCGCTGCCCGGAGGGCGGGGTGGGGGCGCTGGGCACCGAATGGTCCCAGGGTGGGGCCAAGGGATCCAGATTGGGGGGAGAGCTGCAGAGGTACAGGGGCTCTACAGTTTACAAAGCAAAAAGGAAACACACACACACAAAACCCAAAACAACAAAAAATTTTTTAATTAATTTATTTTATTTTTGGCTGTGTTGGGTCTTCTTTGCTGTGCACCGGCTTTCCCCTAGTTGCGGAAAGCGGGGGCTACTCTTCGTTGTGGTGCGCGGGCTTCTCATTGCAGTGGCTTCTCTTGTTGCGGAGCACGGGCTCTAGGTGCGCGGGCTTCAGTAGTTGTGGCTCGTGGGCTCTAGCGCGCAGGCTCAGTAGTTGTGGCGCATGGGCTCAGTAGTTGTGGCACACGGGCTCAGTAGTTGTGGCTTGCGGGCTCTAGAGTGCAGGCTCAGTAGTTGTGGCGCATGGGCTTAGTTGCTCTGCGGCATGTGGGATCTTCCTGGACCAGGGCTCGAACCCGTGTCCCCTTATTGGCAGGCGGATTCTTAACCACTGCACCACCAGGGAAGCCCCCCCAAATTTTTTTAAGTAAAAAATACAAAGCAAAGCACCAACCACAAAGTTTGGTTACAGTTTATAAAGCGTACTTCAGTTTAAGGAGTCCTCTGGGCAATATTCTGTTGGCCACAAATCCCAGCAAAGCTCACCGAGAGCTTTATTATCTGCTAACCCAGTGAGGTTCCCAGGCTTTTCAAACTGTGTATCCACCCTGTTAATGGGTTGTGAAGTCAGCTTGCTGGGTTGTGGTTAGCATTTTAAGAAATGAAATGGAAAAGAATAGAAAATATCAGAGTAATTGAATGTAGTAAGGGTAAGTATAGTTCAATGATACTTTTATGTCAGTATATCTGTTTGTGTGTGTGTGTATGGAATGGGTTACCATGTGAACGGTATTTCTTATTCTGGGTTGCCGTCATGAAAGTTTGAAAAACTTTTCGGTAAACTCTAACATTCTAGGTCAAAGGCAAATAGTTTATAAGTTCTCAAACTGTGGTTTTTAAATATACGTGTATTATGTGCTGAGTCAAAATGTAATTTTTAATTTTATTTTACTTTTTTTTACTGTTTCTAGTTTTTACATTTTTGGAAAACACTGCTTAGAATTTACAAAGAATCCTGAATTGGGATTCAGGATAAAGGAGACTGAAGAGATTTGACAAATATTAATAAATGCAATGTGTGATCCTGAATTGAATCCTGGATATTGTATATATAGATATACATTCAACATTCAATCCAATATATATACATATTGAATATATGTATATAAAATATATACATTGGAAAAATATATATATATATATGAACATCCATAAAGGACATGAGTAGACCAGTCGGGGAAATTAGAATATGGACTGTAGACTAGCTAACAGTATCATATCCATGTTAAATTTCCCAAGTAGGAAGTTGTCCTGTGGTTCAGTAGGAGTCTGTCCTTGTTCTTAGGTACATGCTGAAGGTTTTAGGGTTGGGTAAGCTGTCTGCAGCTTAGTCTTTTTTTTTTTTCCCTTGTTGTTTATCTATTTTATATATAGTAGTGTACATCCGTTAGTCCCAAACTCCTAATTTATCCCCTCTCCCTCTTCCCCTTTGGTAACCATAAATTTGTTTTCTATGCCTGTGAGTCTATTTCTGTTTTGTGAATAAGTTCATTTGTATCTTTTTTTTAGATTCCACATATAGGTGATATCACATGATATTCGTCTTTCTCGTTCTGACTTACTTCACTTAGTATGATAATCTCCACGTCCATCCATGTTGCTGCAAATGGCATTATTTCATTCTTTTTTTATGTCTGGGTAGTATTGCGTTGTATATATATTACCACATCTTCTTTATCCATTCATCTATTGATGGACATTTAGGTTGTTTCCATGTCTCGGCTATTGTATGCAACTTACTCTTAAATCATACTGAAAAAAGATTATGGAAGGAGAGACAGATCAAATACTGTAACAAGTTAACACTTGTTAAGAGTTAACAAGTGTAACAAGTTAACACAAGAGAACATGTGTGCTGCTTGTTCCATTATTACATCTTTTCTGTAAGTTTAAAATATTTCTAGCTAAAAAGTTAGGAAAACAAGTTTTTATCACTTGCTAGAATACTAGAGTTTACAACATATGTTTTTCTTGGTAAACTATGTGACCATTTACAAACCTCTTGACAAAGTTAAGGAGTTCTTCACAGCTTACAAAATATTTTGCTGTTTACATCATCTATTAGAATTTATAAAGAATTTTATCATTGGTAAAGCAGATTACAAAGTAAAGTTAACAGAGGGCCTAAGTACATATATTTTTTTTAGTGAAAACCTGTCTTTTATATATATATATTTATTTATTTTGTTGCACTGGGCCTTAGTTGCGGCAGGCGCGCTCCTTAGTTGTGGCATGTGACTCTTAGTTGCGGCATGCATGTGGGATCTCGTTCCCTGACCAGCGATCGAACCCAGGCCCTCTACAGTAGGAGTGCGGAGTCTTAACCACTGCGCCACCAGGGAAGTCCCTATATGATATTTTATTGTTTGCAAAAGAACACATTGAGTACACTGAGTTTACTATTTATATGGGATATTAGAATTTACAAAGAATGTCATATGCTTTAGAGTTTGCAAAGGATTTTGCTGTTTCCAAAGGATATTATACGTTCCAGGTACTTTGCATTGTAGAAAGCACTTGAGAGCTTGCACTGCAAAAATGAGAGTTTACAAAGTGTGGTATATGATTTGCCGAACACATCACAGTGTTTTGCCGATGATGCAGTGATTCACAGTCTCAAGGCACCGCACGTTCACAAAGAGCTCTCTTCAGTTCAGGAGTTACGGAGCAGTGCACTTTCCACAAAGTTGTTTACCAAGCTTTTGTGGGATTCCAGAGCGTTGAACATTCACTGCCTCAACTGACCCTCTCAGGAGACCAGAGAAGGCAGCAGAGGGATGTTTATCCCAGGTTTAGTTGGGGAAACTGGAGCCCGGAGAGGGGAGGAGACTTCCTGAAGCCCAAGGTGGTGGGGGGCAGAGGTGGTTTCCCAGTCCCAACCTGTCCCGGGCTGTTTCCACTGCCCCCAGCCTGGCCTGGGTGAGAGCCTAACCGCCCCCTCATGGAAGATGGGAGAAGCACTGGGCAACCTCCCTGCCCCCTTTGGGCCTGAGTTCAACCTCACTAGCATTCAGGCTGCGGCTCAGGTGAGGCCTCGATGGGAGGATGGCTGTGTGTTTGTGTACTGGCAGGGGTGGGGAGACCCTGCCATGGAAGAGCCCGCTTCTTATGCTGAGTGGGGAGACCAGGTACCTGCAGAGGACTGAGAACAGCCCCAGAGGGGAGGGAGCCCAGGCTGAGGGGCTGAAACAATCTGGAAAACTCCTCAGAGGAAGAAGTATGCCAAGCTGGGTCTAGAACAATGGGTAGCAACTGGAGGACGGGAGGAGGTACTTGAGGTGGGAAGAATGGTGGGAGGTGACAGAGAGCAGAGCAGATGGAATGATGGAGGAAGACAGCATGATGTGGAGAGACCAGGCCAGAGGGAGAGACAGGTTAGCGCAGTCATCTGGAACTCAGACTCTGGAGTCGGCCTGCCCCTCCCTTCACAGTATGGCTCAGGCAAGTCACTTGCCATTTCTGGGCCTCAGTTTCCACATCTGTAAAATGGGGATAATGATAGTATCAACCTCACTGGGTGGTTGTGAGGATTGAATGAATTAATACTTGCAAGGCACTTGGAACAATGCCTCGTACATTGGTCATGCACCAAAAAAGTGTTTGTTAAATTAATTAGAAAGGGAGACAGAAGGTCTCAGAGGGAGAAATAGCAGAAGCAGCAGAGGAAGATGGATGGGGGACAGAAAGCTTGAGACACACAGAGGGTCAGGTTGGGTGACGACTCCCCCACGGGCCTCCTGGGGAAAGTGGTCCTGGCTTGGGTGGGGATGGGAGACATTTGGGGGCTCTGACCAGCCTGTCTTGAGGGCAGGGCACACTGGGTGAGGAAGGCAGCATTGGAAAACAATCAAGGGGTCTGGGTAGGAGAGGCCTCCAATGCCAAGGTGAGCTATCTAACCACCTGTCTCACCCATGTCTCCAGCAGAGGCAGCAGCTGCCCCAACTGCAGCTCCTGGCCCTGCCCAGCCTGGGCACGTGTCCCCAACACCGGCCACCACATCCCCTGGCGAGAAGGGTGAGGCGGGCACCCCAGTGGCTGCAGGCACCACTGCGGCTGCCATCCCCCGGCGCCATGCCCCCTTGGAGCAGCTGGTTCGCCAGGGCTCCTTCCGTGGGTTCCCGGCACTCAGCCAGAAGAACTCACCTTTCAAACGGCAGCTGAGCCTACGGCTGAATGAGCTGCCATCCACGCTGCAGCGCCGCACTGACTTCCAGGTGAAGGGCACAGGTGAGCCTGGGGCTCAGCAGGAGGGAACATCGGGATCAATGCCGCTGTCTGTTGTAAGCAAGAGATAGAGAAGAGGTGGTGCACACCATGATTTTTTTTTTTTTAACATCTTTATTGGAGTATAATTGCTTTACATTTTTGTGTTAGTTTCTGCTGTATAACAAAGTGAATCAGCTATACGTATACATATATCCCCATATCCCCTCCCTCTTGCATCTCCCTCCCACCCTCCCTATCCCACCCCTCTAGGTGGTCACAAAGCACGGAGCTGATCTCCCTGTGCTATGCGACTGCTTCCCACTAGCTATCTGTTTTACATTTGGTAGTGTATATAAGTCCATGCCACTCTCTCAGTTCGTCCCAGCTTAACCTTCCCCCTCCCCGTTTCCTCAAGTCCATTCTCTACGTCTGCGTCTTTATTCCTGTCCTGCCCCGAGGTTCTTCAGAACCTTTTTTTTTTTTTTAGATTTCATATATATGTTAGCATGTGGTATTTGTTTTTCTCTTTCTGACTTACTTCACTCTGTATGATAGACTCTGGGTCTATCCACCTCACTACAAATAACTCAATTTCGTTTCTTTTTATGGTTGAGTAATATTCCATTGTATACATGTGCCGCATCTTCTTTATCCATTCATCTGTCAATGGACACTTAAGTCACACCATGATTAATTAGCACTGCCTGCCACAGGCAAAGGAGAGGAGCAACATGTGATCAATTAGCAATGTCTGCCATCAGTCTGGGAGAGGAGAGAGGTAGTGTAAGCTGTGATCAATTAGCAATGTCTGCTCCAGGCAAGGGATAGCAAAAAGGTGGCATAAGTCACGATCAGTTAGTACTGTCTGCTGTAGTTAGGGACATGAGAGCAGTGGCATATGTCATGATTGATTAGCAAGACTTCCATGGGCAAGGGAGAGGAGAGAAGCTGCCCAGATGCCATGTTTTTGCTCAAGAGGAGACTGAGGCACCATAGGCTAATGCTCCCTCCAAGCTTTTGGCCAGTAGAGCCATGAGATCTGGCCAGGTCAAGGATCCAGGTTCAGAGGAAAGAAGGATTGTGATTAACAATGTCTGCCTAGGGCAGGGAGAATAGCGTGATGACAGACATCATGATCTCCTTACAGTGTGTGATTTGAGCAAGAGAAAAGAGCGAGGTGGCACACCACATGATTGATTAGCAAAGTTTGCCATGGGCAAGCGAGAAGAGAGAGCAGGAGTATTATGTTTTGCCCAAGAGATGACTCCCAGAATTTGGCTTATGGAAGCATGAGGTGAAGGGCACAAGTGAGCATGGGGATCACGGGGTCAGGGTGCATAGTGATGTATTTGTGATGTCGCTTCTGGGTAAAGGATTGTGCAGAGGCAGCACCCATCATCATCGATTAGCCATGTCTTCGAGGGAAGATGGAATTGCAAGGACCAGTCCTTTCTTTCAGCATTTGGCCAGTAGAGCCACAAGGCTCTACTGGTGAGGGGTAAGGTGAGCAAAGAGTTCGATGGGAGAAAAGCATCATGTTTGATTACTAATGTCTGCCATGGACCAGGAAAAGGAGAGAGATGGCATATGTTGTGATTTAAAAATGTATGCCATGGGAAAAAGGGAAGAGAGAGATGGCATGGAACTATGTTTTGCCCGAGGGACACAGGCAGGAGAGCTGCCTTTCCTCCCAGCTGTCAGTGAAGTCATGTGGTCTGGCCCGCTCTCCTGCTTCCATATGCCAAATCCGAGACACCTACCCCTTATGGCCCTGGGGACTGGTGTGGGAGGTGTTGATCTGTATCCAGGAGGCTGGGCTACTGCAAAAGGTGACTGCTGAGCAGATGCCAACGCTTGTTGAGAATGACGCGCGCTCACTCCATGTTGTGCAGCATTCCGTGTACTGCATGCACCCTCAGATTTGCTGTCCTCATTAAGTAACCTGCCGTTAAGCACACCCCCAGGGCTGTCACACCTGCTCCCCGAGGGGTGGCAGGCACCCCAGACTTTAGTTAGAAGCCTCGCGTGCCAGTAGCCAGTTGCCCACTTGCTTGGATGTAACTTGCCACACAAAAATTTCACGGACTCACACAGATGTCCCACTCCACTGCGGGTGTCACACACACTCAGAAGTCACACACTTAGTCGTGGGCAATCAAAAATCACACACACTTGGAAGTTGCAGGACCAGGTGTTACCATTACACACACTTAGAAAGCACATATCCAATACAAACTACTGTATATAAAGTAGGTAAACAACAAGGCCCTACTGTATAGCAGGGAACTATATTCAATATCCTGTAATAAACCATAATGGAAAAGAATATGAAAAAGAATATATATGTATGTATATATGTATAACTGAATCACTTTGCTGCACACCGGAATCTAACACAACATTGTAAACCAACTATATTTCAATAAAAAAGAAAGAAAGAAAGAACATATCCAGATGTCCCATTCAGAAATCACACACACAGATTAACACACGCTCACGAACGACACACCTGGATTCACACAAACTTGTGTGAATCACAAGTCACGTATGCTAATTCATGCCGAATTCCATACATCACGCAGGCAGATTGGCTCACACTGGGGAATCATAATCGGATGCCACAACCTGGATTTCAGTCACACTCAGATGCCACTCCCCAGAAGCTGCACACCCATTTGGACTAACAGGCACAGTCATCATAGAAATGACCTGGAAGTCACCTACTGTCCCACCTCGGCAGCCCCACGTCACACCTGCTGACTCCTACAGCTAGTTTCTTTCTGATGCTCACAGAGCATCACACACACTCCCTTGGAGGTAGCCACTCGCTGAGCTGTCACAGGCACTTGTCACACGCCACACTTGACCGTCCTCTTGTTTATTTGGATGGTGCCTTTGCTCATCCTAAGCCCTCACGAGGCCACCACACCTGCTCAGCGTGTCCTGTCTTGCAGGCACAGGTGCATCTCTGCCCTCATGACATATGTTATGGGCCAGGCGTGGTGGGGCCCCACTTCTGCACGCAAAGCAAGACAGATGATCCCCAGCCAGTGACCAGCAGCGTGGCCAATATCCATTCTGACTAGTCAATGCTCTTGCCATACATGTGGTTGAACATTTTTTATTTATTTTATTGGCCGCGCCACGCGGCTTGTGGAATCTTAGCCCCCTCACCAGAGATTGAACCCGGGCTCCGGCAGTGAAAGCACCAAGTCCTAACCACTGGACCGCCAGGGAAAATTCCCTGAACATATTTTTAAATTAATATATATTGGTAAGCATTTAAAATATTTCTTCTGGTTTGCGGCTACATACAGCTCTTGAGGTCCTCCTTGGTTTGGGATCCCTGTGACTGTCTGCCATCAGATGTCACACACTACTTGGCTGTTGTACCACTCAGATGTCACACACACACACACACATGTGCGCGGTTACCATTTTTGTGGCCATGGCCACTTAGTTACTGCAGAGTGGACCCGCCGACCCACACACCTTGTGAGGGCCACCTGCGGGGATGGGGTCAAGGGCAGAGCCTGGGCCTGTCCGCTGACCTCCACCCTTCCCTGACTTGCCAGTGCCTGAGATGGAGCCTCCCAGTGCCAGTGACAGCGACAGCATCAGTGCCCTGTGTACACAGATCAGCTCATCTTTTGCCAGCGCTGGAGCACCAGCCCCAGGGCCACCGCCAGCCTCAACAGGTAAACTCAGCCCTTCTCTTGGGGCAGATGCCCTGCAGTGCCCCTCCTGCAGAGACTCTGGGAATCTTGGAATCCCACAGGCTTAGAACCATGGATCATCTAAGAGCCATGGGATTACCATAGAACCATGGATCATTTAAGAGCTATGGGATCATCCTAGAACCATGGATCATTTAAGAGCTATGGGATCATCCTAGAACCATGGATCATTTAAGAGCTATGGGATCATCCTAGAATCAGGGATCATTTAAGAGCTATGGGATCATCCTAGAATCAGGGATCATTTAAGAGCTATGGGATCATCCTAGAATCATGGATCATTTAAGAGCTATGGGATCATCCTAGAATCAGGGATCATTTAAGAGCTATGGGATCATCCTAGAATCAGGGATCATTTAAGAGCTATGGGATCATCCTAGAATCAGGGATCATTTAAGAGCTATGGGATCATCCTAGAATCAGGGATCATTTAAGAGCTATGGGATCATCCTAGAACCATGGATCATTTAAGAGCTATGGGATCATCCTAGAATCATGGGATCAATCACTTTAGAACCATGGATCATCTTAGAACCACGGGGTCAGCTCAGAGCCGTGGGGTTCATTCTAGAACCATGAGATAACATAAGAATTACGGGGTCACCTTAGAACCATGGGATCAGTTTTTAAACCTTGCTGTCTTAGAACCATAAAATCTAGAAACCTACAGCCTTTGAATCACAAGATATTAGAACCTAACAGATTTGGAGCCAGGAAACCTTGGAATCTTACAGCCTTAAAAGAGTGCTCTCTGAGAAAATAGTGCCAAGGAATCACCTTAGAGCCACGTGCTTATCCTAAAACCGTGGAAGCACCTTGCAATTACAAACAATGTAAATTTAGAACTCTAGAATCTTAGAAAACACAAATTTAAAAACACTGAAACTTACCCACTATGTTCGAATAGTACACTCTGAGAAAGATCCATGCAATCTTAGAATCTTAGCCTCCTAAGACAATCCAGTGTCAAAATATTAGAGCCAAGGGTGATATTAAAAAATATTTAATAACAGGTTTGCTACTGACCAATCAGAAGGGAAGCCGGCCTGGGTGATTGTCAGTCGTGCCTATACTTTTTCATCTTAGGACCTTAGAATCTCAGAAATGAATTTTCGTAGCACTGCATGACCTGTGGTCCAGGATGGTCAAGCCATTTGCCCAAAGCCCATGCAGCTAGTGAGAAGCAGAGCTGGATGCAAGGCAGGTGGCCCGGTCCAGAGTCTGATCCCCAGCCTGGGGTTCTTTCTGCGGCAGCCCATGCCCCCTAACTGCCCCTCTCCTCTCTCCAGGGACTTCTGCCTGGGGTGAGCCCTCCGTGCCCCCTGCAGCTGCCTTCCAGCCTGGGCACAAGCGGACCCCTTCGGAGGCCGAGAGGTGGCTGGAGGAGGTGTCCCAGGTGGCAAAAGCGCAGCAGCAGCAGGCAGCCTCGGTGCCTGCCGTGCCCCCGGGCCTGCAGCCCTTCCCCGCCCCCGTGGGGCCCTTCGACGCAGCACCTGCCCAGGTGGCCGTGTTCCTGCCGCCTCCACACATGCAGCCCCCGTTTGTGCCCGCCTACCCGGGCTTGGGCTACCCGCCCATGCCCCGCGTGCCTGTGGTGGGCATCACACCCTCACAGATGGTGGCCAACGCCTTTTGCTCAGCCGCCCAGCTCCAGCCCCAGCCTGCCACCCTGATTGGGAAAGCTGGGGCCTTCCCACCCCCTGCCGCACCCAGCGCCCCTGGGGGCCAGGCCCGTCCTCGCCCCAATGGGGCGCCCTGGCCCCCAGAGCCAGCACCCGCCCCGGCCCCTGAGTTGGACCCCTTTGAGGCCCAGTGGGCAGCATTAGAAGGCAAACCTGCTGTAGAGAAGCCTTCCAACCCCTTCTCGGGCGACCTGCAGAAGACCTTCGAGATTGAACTGTAGCCCGAGCCACCCCATCATCTCCAGGAGCCCCACACCTGGGATTGGAGGCCCAACCTCTCCCCAGTCCTGCTCCCTGGGGCTGCACCCTCCTGACGACCTCTCTAACCCTTCTCTCGACCACCTCCCACAACCAGTACAGAACCGACATTGTGACGCCCAGGTTGCGATGGGATGGAATTCAGGGACGGACCCAGCCTGGCTAAGGGACCCGTTTCTCTGCCAGACTTAGGCTGGCATGGCCCCCTCTCCCCGGACCCCAGACACAGGGGGATGGCCACAATCCCACCGAGTGCCCTCTGTTCAAGCTATATTTCCCAGTTTCTGTTGTTGACCTTCTACCTTCCAGTATTGGGTGGGATGGAGGAGGGATGCCCACCTGGGGGCCCTCCTCGGCCCCAAACGAGTGCCCACCCCAAGTTTGGTCATTCCCCCCGCCCCCATACACAGCACAAGCAAAGGGCTTCCTTCTGCCCACCTGCTGCGTTCACTGCCAATGCTGTGCTCACCCCTACCACCCCTCCCCTCCCCTTGGGGGCCCACATGTTCTTTGGGCCAGGGTCTCATGGGGGTAGGGGGCCAAGTTGGAGGCCCAGGAGGCAGGTAGGGGGAAGGGGAAGGGGAAGAAGATGCCCAGTTACCTCACGTCGGTGCCCGCTGGGGAGGGGTCCGGGAAGAAGGAAGGGGGTGCCTGGCGGGTACTTTTCTATCTTTTATTTCCAGATTTTTTTGTATCTAAACTTGCAGATTTGTATTATACAAGGACAGCCAATAAAGGAAGAATATAATGGTGCCCCTCTAGAAGGCAGGGTGTGTGTGCAGGGGGGATGGTGTGGAGACAGAGCCTTTCCTCCTGTGTCATCTCCTAAAACCAGAGGGAGTAAAAAGGGTTTCCCTGCATATTCACCTCTGAGTCGTAGCATGGGAGCAGGTAACACTGACCCAGCACTCAAGAAGTGGGTTATTAATGGGTACCCCAAATTAATCACTCCATTTCTGATTCTTATAGATTTTGAAACAAGGAATTAAAATAACATATAATCTGCTGCTAATAACTTCAGTATTAAAATTTTAAATAATTACGTTTGGAGTAGCATATCTTCGAGCTGGCGAATTCACGTTTCAGCAACTGCATTTTCCGTAACTTAGGCCAAAGTGTCATCTGACGTGGCAGCACGTTTTTAAGTCTCTCTGTCGTTTCTTGGGTTCCTTGATACAATCTACAAACTTATATATTTTAAAATATATAATATATAAATTATATATTTAATTCCTTATAGCTCTCTAAAATGATGAGATTGGTTTCGTGAAACCCAACATTATATCCCCACTTGATAGATCAGGAAGTTGAGTCACTTACCCAAGGTCACACATCTGATTAGTGGGGGAGCTGGGATTCAAGCCGAGCTTCTGGTCGACCTCAAGGCCAGTCACTGAACCACCAGGCTGTGAGGGAACAAGCCTAGGGTCTGCCCTCAAGGGTTTACATTACAGCCCACCAACCGGCTGGATCCTGGACTAGGGGACCTGTGACAGATGGCTCGCCAGGGCACCAAGGGGGTCCCCAGGGAGCAAGCAAAGGACTCTGCTTGAAAAGAGCCACGCTTTCTTAATCCATGCCTTTGCAGATGTCATTTCCTCTGCCTGAAACACCCATTCCTGACACTGCACCTTCTCCCAGAGGAATGCTACTCATTCCTTTTTTTTTTGTATTGCAGTTTGCTTAATTTTCCCCCAATAATAGAATGTCCTGGATGCCATTTCATACAGATGAGTCACATATAGATCTGTGTCACCTCTCTTTTAACACTTCATAGGATGCTACTCATTCTTCAGGCCTCAGCTCAAATATCTCCCCTTCTTAGAAGTGGAGCCTCTTCCAAGGCCCCGCCCCCATCCAATTCTTTCAAAGCGCTACGACCCATCAGGCTGAGTCAGGAGCCCTCCGCTCCGCTTGGATCCCACAGGGCCCTGTGCTTCCCGCATCCTGGCCCTAACTCCTCTCTGTTTCCCCCAGCCCAGGCCTGACCCATTCTGGGCTGTCACGATCTGGCCCCCCACTGGACTGTGAGTGAGGGGTGGGTCTGGGGCTGCCTCGGTCACTCTGGTGTTCAGGCACAAGGCCAGAGAAGAGGCAATCTCAGCAATTCACCGCTACAAACCGCTGGCGAGTGAGAGGGGCAGAAAAGGCCTAGGACTTGGAGATGATTCTAACTACTGGACTAATGGAGAAACAGGCCACGCAGCACACAGAACATCAGGGACAGAGTCAAGACCGTCTTCCATGCCAGAGGCTGATCTTTACACAAAACCATTCTTCGCTGTGCCCAGAGCAGTCTTTCTCAGACACCCCTCCGTGCCCACGCCCCCTCACCCCCCCACACACCCCAATCCCCGTAGAAGCAGATGTTTTGGGCCCGCGGAGCTCCACGGATCCCTTATCTCCCGAGGACCTCCCACGGACTCCTCTTAGCCAGTTTCCCCATCTTCCCTCCCACGCCCGATGGAAACTCCCGCTCTTCACGGCGCTTCCCTCTCCACAGAGACCATGGATCTGGGATTAACCTCCCACTCTCACTTCCCCCAAACTTCGGCTCTCTCAGAATAGACCCGGGGACGTGGAGTTAACGCACCAGCCCAACCCAGTGGCCTCGTCCCACCTAACACCACGTGATGCACTCCTCCCCCACCCCCACCCCCACCCCCACCCCCACCCCCCATAGAGGGCTTGCTTAGAGCGACGTCCAGCTCAGGCGGCTGCAGCGCCCCCTTCCTGGTTCGCTTTGGAAAGCTCCGCCCCCCCAGGCGCCTCCTCTCCAGGAACCACCCCGGGCGGCTAGGACTATTTTGGAACCTTCCATGCCAGACTGCGCTTAGCGCCCCGACCCTTTCCGGAGCTCTTTGGAAAGCTCCGCGCTGCGGTGCGGCCTCCCGGGGACCAAGAACAGACCCCGCCCCACTGGCGATCTGCTGCTCCACGGGGCTGCTTCCGCCACCCTATGAAGGGCCACTCGCCGCCCGTGTTGCCTCTGTCTCTTCGGAAACATTCCCCCGACAAACAACCCCCCGCCCTCAAGGCGCCTCTCGGACCTCGGGCTCCTGCAAGACCAAGGGGATCACGGTAGAGTCTCCCCGAGCGCAGTAGAACAGCACCCCCGTGTGGCCCTGTCCTTCGGAACCCGCGGAATGGCCGGATTCGTGGGCTGCAGCAGAGACCCGCCAGACCTATGCTAAGGTAGAAAAAAGTGTTTAAAAAAAAAAACTAGCGTCACAGTCATGGACAACATCATCCTTCAGGGTCTGGCTCAGGCGTTCACTCTGCTAGGGAGTGCTCCCTGATTCCTCCCATCTGCATCTCCGACGTCCCCCCTGTGCTTCCCCTATCTATCCTGGCCCTGACCCCTGTGCCTGTGTCTCCTCCATCCATTCTGGCCCTGACCCTCTGGGCTGTCACTGGGCCTGTGAAGCCAGGGGCAAGAGCTGTCTTAGTCACCACTGTGTCCCCAGCATCGCCCAGGGCAGCACAGAGTAAGGTTCAGACGGCCTGCAGGGCACCTCCTAGGGAGCATTCATTTAGTCCCTCACACATATTTTGCTTAGTTTTGTTTAACAGTTTTGTTGAGGTGTATTCTACATGTCATAAAATTCACCTGTTTTAAGTGATGTAATGATGCTGAGTGATTGTTTCTGCAGAGTTGTACAGCCATCATCACAATCCAATTTTTCTTTTAATTTATTTTTTACAATCCAATTTTAGAACATTAACGTCACCTTAAAAAGACCTCTTGTGCCCACTTGCAGTCAATTCCCATTCCCATTCCCAGCCTCAGCCGCAGGCAATCGCTGATTACTTCCCTTCATTATGTATTCTTTAAATTTTACAAGCATTTTCGGAATACTTGCTTCTATCAGGTATTGTGTGCTGAGGATACACAATGACACACACAAGCCCTGCCCTCAGGGACCTCAGAGTCTGGTTGGGACGATGGCTAATGGGAAGATATACTTGCTCACTCATTCCTTCATTCAAAAATATGTATTGAACACCTGTGCCAGCTACTGTTCTAGGCCCTAGGGATATAGCAGTGGGGGGGGGGGGAACAAAAAAATCTCTCTTTGTTGGAGTTAATATTCTAATGAGAGGATTAAAAAAAAGAAATAAGCAAGTAGATATGTGATTTAATGGTTGGAAGCCATGGCAAGAGTTTGCCTTCTGGTCTAAGAAGGACGGGAAACCACTGGAAATTTTCAGCAGGGGGGTGACGTGATCTGATTTACATTGTGTAAAGGTTCACTCTGATTGCCACGAGGAGAATGGATTATGTGGTGGCCAGCAAGGGTGAGAGTCAGGGTGGGGGGGTGATGATGACTTAGTCTAGGGCAGGAGCAATGGGAAGGGGAGAGCGTGATTAGGAGATAAAATCAAGATATCAAGTCAAGGACCTTAGTGGGTCAGTTAGGGTAATTTGCGTATGGACTATAGTATGATATTAATCTTAAAGTTTCCTGGTGTGATAATGGTATTGTGCTTGTGAAGGAAAATGTCCTTGCTCTTGAGACATGTCTGCTGAAATATTAAGGGTGAAATGTCACAAAATGACTGCAAGCAATTCTCAAATAGACCTTTTTCTATTTACAACTCGCTACCTATAGATATCTATATACATAGCTATCGATATATATTCACCAGTTTTTAACAATTAGTCATCTCACTCTCACTTTCTATCAATATCTGTATCTATATCTATATCTATTTATCTATCTATCTAGAAAGAGAGAGAGCTAATTGTTGAAACTGGTGAATCTCTATCAAGAATATGTGGATAGCCCTTATACTTTTCTTGCAATTGTTTTTTTTTTTTAAACAAACAACGTTTTACTGAAGTACAGTTGATTTACAATGTTGTGTTGGTTTCAGGTGTACAGCAAAGTGATTCAGTTTTATAAATATATTCTTTTTTGGATTTTTTTTTTATTATATTGGATATAGTTCCCTGTGCCATACAGCAGGTGCTTGTTTTTTAATCTATTTTATGTATAGTAGTGTGCATCTGTTAATCCCAAACTCCTAATGTGTCCCTCCCCCTCCTTTCCCCTTTGGTAACCATAAGTTTGTTTCCTGTATCTGTGAGTCTATTTCTGTTTTGTAAATAAGTTCATTTGTATCATTTTTTTAGATTCCACATACAAGTGATATCATGTGATATTTGTCTTTCTCTGTCTGACTTTCTTTTCTTGCAATTCTTTTTTTTTTTTTTTAATTAATTTATTTATTTTTGGCTGCATTGGGTCTTCGTTGCGGTGCGCGGGCTTCTCATTGCAGTGGCTTCTCTCGTTGTGGAGCACGGGCTCTAGGTGCACGGGCTTCAGTAATTGTGGCACGTGGGCTCAGTAGTTGTGGCTCGCGGGCTCTAAAGCACAGGCTCAGTAGTTGTGGTGCACAGGCTTAGTTGCTCCGCGGCATGTGGGATTTTCCCGGATCAGGACTCGAACCCATGTCCCCTGCATTGGCAGGCGGATTCTTAACCACTGCACCACTGGGGAAGTCCTTCTTGCAATTCTTGTGCACATTTTTTTTTTTTTTTAATTTGGCTGTGCTGGGTCTTAGTTGCTGCATGCAGGATCTTAGTTGTGGCATGCGGGATCTAGTTCCCTGACTAGGGATCGAACCCGGGCCCCCTGCATTGGGAGCTCGGAGTCTTAACCACTGGACCACCAGGGAAGTCCCTCTAGTGCACATTTAGAAATTTTCAAAATAAAAAGTTGGAGGCGGGGGGAGCATCTGTTTTGGAGGTAAGCACAACTCGTTGATGGGTTGGCTCTGTGGAGTGAGGAGGGGAAGGTGCCCTCCATGTTGCCCAAGCTCCTGCCTTGAGTTCCTCAGTGGAAAGTGCAGCTCTGGTGTGAGATGGGGAAGACTCTGGTGGTGGAGGAGGACAAGTGTGAAGGGGAATGTTGACAGTTTGGGAAAGACATACTCGGTGTCAGTCAGAGGCTTGTCAAGAAAAGAGAAGGGACTTCCCTGGTGGCCCAGTGGGTAAGACTCCACACTCCCAATGCAGGGGGCCCAGGTTCGATCCCTGGCCAGGGAACTAGATCCCACATGCATGCCCCAACTAAGAGTTTGCATGCCACAACTAAGGAGCCCACCTGCTGCAGCCAAGACCTGGCGCAACCAAATAAATAAATAAATAAATAATTTAAAAATACATTTTAAAAAAAAGAGAAAAGAGAAACCACACCAGGTATTTCAACAGAGAGAATTGAATATAAGGATCAGGCTAAACAGTGAGACCTGCCTGACCTCCAAAAATCAGTTTATCCTGAAGGTGTTGGAATGTGGGGCTGGTACTCTGAGGAGAGGGCTGGGCCCTGTCCAGACCCCAGAGACACCAGGGATGTGTTCGTTGGACGACAGGTGGGCACATGGACAGTAGATGAAGACAAGGCCCCTCTCTGGCTACATCTGTTCAGGTTGGCTCCAGCTGTGCAATGGATGGCAGAGGCCTGTGGGAGATGGGCCAGGCTGGGCTTGGGAGCCGGTCAGCCTGGAGCCCACGTTTCATTCTCCACGCAGTTGGGTCAGAAGGCACTAGATTGGGTCAGGGCATATTTTTCCAGAGATTTTTTTTTCTTTTTTTGCGGGGGGGTGGGGTGTGCCACGCGGCTTGTGGGATCTTAGTTCCCCAACCAGGGATCTAACCCGGGCCCTCGGCAGTGAAAGCTCGGGGTCCTAACCGCTGGACCGCCAGGGAATTCCCTCCAGAGATTTTTTCTTTGTAGAAGAGCTTTATTTTTTATTTACTTTATGCACCCACAGAGGAGAGACAGACAGAGATAGAGGATGGGATAGAGAGAGGAGATGAGAAAGAATGAAAGAGAGAGAGGGAGATTCACTTTTGAGGAGCCGCAGGGTTTTGGAACAGTCTTTGAAAAAGTCTTCACATTTTGTGGCTGCGCCAGAACTAGTGTGATTGATCCGTGGTTGTGGGAGTTTGAGCATGATTTACTGCTATAAACAGTGCTATGGTGGACGTCCTTACTGCTAAATTCTTCCGTGCACATGTGCACACAATAAAACCATATTTTATTGACCCCTTCCTCCCCTACTTGTTACCACCTCTGAAATCAGAATGCAGCTTACAACGCTCGTGTGTCACAGTTTAACTGGCAGTTTTTTTTTTTCTCTCCTGGTGATTTGAAGTAACAATGCATCTTACCATCGATGGCCTCTTGGATGTGAATGGTCACTGGAGTAACAGTAATACTCAGAGAAAACACTCTTGTAACACTTACGATGAGCCAAGGTAACTCATAATAACCCTGGGAGGTGGATACTGTTATTGGCTCCATTTTCCTGATTGAGCCACAGAGTGGTTAAGGAACTTGCCCAGAGTCGCACAGCAAGGAAGTGATGGAGTGAGAATTAGAACCCAGGCAGTAGCTCCAGAGTCTCTTTGTATGTCTGAGTTTTGCAGTATTTATTTATTTATTTATTTGGCTGCACTGCGTGGCTTGCGGGATCTCAGTTTCCCGACCAGGGATTGAACCCGGGTCCCATGGTGAAAGCCCAGAATTCTAACCGGTAGGCCACCAGGGAACTCCCAGTTTCCAGCATTTAGTACCAAGTTGAACATTGTAGTTGAGATGCCTCCCCCACCACACACCCCCCCCCCAACCCTGTTTATACGCAAGAGACCCCACTCCAGGGCCCAGATAACTGGATCAAAGAGACACCAATCCATCCAAAGGGGCACTTTGGACATTTGAGGCTGCGTTGTCCTGTACTCTGCAGCACGTATTGAATGTCTAGCCATCCCAGGCTTATAAATGCCTTTAGAACAGGTCTCAAAGTTTGGTCCAGGGTACCCTGGGAGTCCCCAAGACCTTTTGTGCACAAAGTTAAAATTATTTTCATAATATTACCAGGACGTTTTTCGCCTAGTTCACTGTCATTTTCTCACGAGAAGTGGGATTTGCCTGCCCTCTTTTTGGATCTGAGTGGGCTTGTGAGTTGCTTATAACCAGCAGCATGTTGCAGAAGTGATGCTGCATGATCCCCAAGGCTAGATCAGAAGAGGTGAGGCTGTTTCTGCCTCTTTTGTGAAACAGAGACACTGAAGACCAGAGCTGCCAGGCAAGAACTTTGACTGCCCTGAGGCCACCATGATTAGAGGAAGCCCAAACCAACCCACATGGAGAGACCACATGGAGAAGCCCTGTGACTACAAGGAGAGAGAGAGAGCTGCCCACACACCCCCAGCTGGTACCTCAACTGGGACACCCCACTGTCCCAGCTTCAGCCACCAGCTATTTACATCCATATGGGATCCCAAGGCAGAACTGCCCAGCTGGACCCTTCCCAAAAATCTGACCACAGACATGGTGAGAGATAAAAGGCTTACTGTTGTTGCTTTAAGCCACCGTGTTTTAGAGAGATTTGTTATCTAGCAATGGTAACTAGAAAGAGGGTGGAGTACAGAAAATAAGGAGCTTGCAGAGAATTGCAGCCTGGAGAGCTGAGAATAGACATCTGTTGACAATAACAGCAGCTAATATTTAAGTGCTTTCTGTGTATGAGCACCATTCTAAGTGCTTGGCATTAATGAACTCATTTAATCCTCACAGCAACCCTAGGAAGTGAATGCCATTACTATCTCTGTTTTATGGGAAGCAAGGCAGGGAGGACATCGGGAATTGGATAAAAACGGAACTTGAACCTCGGCTGTGGCTTCAAGCAAAGGGCATTACTGTTGAGGAACATGTGACTTGGCTCAGCCAGTCTGGGCATTTGGGTCCACCCCAGGCCACAGTGATTGGCTCTGGCACGGCCGTGTGACCTCCGCTGGACAATCAGAGTCAGCCTTATTACTTTGTTGGGGAAATCTGAGACAAAGGTGCTCCCCTTTACCTGGGGGATATGAATGAGGGTCCCTCTGGCCCAAAGGCTGCTGGCAGCTGTCTTGGGGAACTGCCGGTGGAAAAGGTGGGGCAGAGGGATGAAAAGAAATGGGGTCCTTGGTGACACTGCTCAACAGATGTGTCAGCTTTAGCTGAAGCCAGCCAAGTGTGGAATTTCCAGTTACAAATTTCCTTTACAGTTTAAGCCATCTGAGTCAGCTTTTCTGTTGCTTGTGTCCAAGGTTAATCAAAATATTTAACAACCAGTGACGTGGGCACTGAGCGATCAGAAGACTTCATTGCTGTGCCTGATATTAAGGCTTCTTTCCCCCCTGTATTGGGAGGTCTGGGAAGTGGGGTGAAGGGGAAGTTAGAGCAGTCACAGTGTGGAAAATGTGCAGATCTTGAGGCAGCATGATTTAGCAACCAATACAGAAATAATTTAGTATCTCAACAATCAACGTAGCAAGATAGCTTGTCCAAGCTGTGAAAATTAATAAACGGAAGCCTCATTTAAAATGAAGTTGGGCGGCCAGAAGGGGGAGCTGTCATGCCCTGCCTCTCTAGGGCAATTATAGACAGGACAGGAAGAGATGTACCTTTCTATTTTCAACAGGAAGAAGGTTACTGCTTTACTACCCATCAGGAGGAAGGAAGAATTTCTTCTTGCCCAGCAACAGTCCAGCCACTAAAAGGCTGTTACAAATCAGCCAAAGAAAAGCAATTAAACTTCAAGTTCCCAGTTTCTTCCACTGGACTCTTTATAACATCCCCTCCCAACTCTCCCTTCTCCTCTATAAAAGAATGTCCCTCTCCTTTGTTCTCCCCACTTGCTTGTGCCTTACCGTAGAACCCATGTCCCAAATTGTAATTCTCTGCTATTCCCAAATAAACCCATTTTGCTGGTAAAATACCTGGCTGTTTTATTGTTTTAGGTTAAAAAAGCTGAATATTAGCTTTACTTGCCAACTGACGCAACCCCCTTTTGACATGTGCTAGAGTGAGTGGATTTCTGTTTCCTACAACTGGGGGAAGAAAAAAAACCCTCTAATGAACTCTAGTCATGAATCAAACCTTTAGGAAATAACAAATAGCAGTGAAATCTCACTTTAACCGTATGAGGTCATTTCAGCGTCGGGTCAGGCAGAAACACTATGGAGATTTTGACTGTGAGCTGCCAGGGGATCCGCACCCTTTGGCCCAGCAATCCCACCACTGGGACGTACAAGGATGTGCATCGAGGCGTTATTTATAATGGGAGGAAATTGGAAACAGCTTCAATGTCTGGCAACACTGCCCTGTTGAGTAAACACCATGCAAACATTAGAGATTGTGTTTATGCAAAGATGTTTTAACAAGGGAACAGCTTATGTTTTAAGAAGGGAAAAAGCAGGACTGTATAAACAATTTGCTCACACAGTTATGTAAAACACACACACACACACACACACCACTTTTCAAGCCTGAATAAAATAGAAAAGGCTGAAAGGAAATACATCAAAATGTTAACTACAGTAGTGATGTGGGATTGGGGAAGAGGTAACTTTGTCTTTCTAGTTTTCTGTATTTTCCAAATTGTGCTTAACCAACAACGAACTCTTCTTTTTAATTTTATTTTCAAAAATTTTAACATAGGTCATGAACATTTCCAAACAGCTACCAGAAGCAGAGAGACAATAAACTCACATGGGCCCATCACTCAGCTTCAAGAACTGTCAACATTTTGCTATGTCATCACCTTTCCCCTCTATTTGGAAATACTTAAAAAAAAATACAAGTGATGGACAGCATGTCCATTCTTAAATACCACACTGAACATCAAAGTAAAGGGGGGGGCTGCATTTCCTTATATAACTCCAAAGCCTTATCACATCTAACAAAATTAGCAAAATTTTAAATATCACCTCACAGCCAGTCCTTATTCAGGTTTCCCCCAACTGTCTCAAAAATATCTCTTTACAGTGGTTCTGTCTGAATTGAGATACAGACAAAGTACATTCAGTGTTTGTTTTTTTTTTAATATTCTTATTTACAAACAATAAAAGTCATCCATGGGTGTGTGTGTGTGTACAGCGTTTTATGAATTTTAATAAATGCATAGAATTGTATAACCACCACCACAAGCAGGATTCATGGCAGTTCTGTCACTCCAAAAATTCCCTCAGGCTTTGTAATCAAGTGCGTTTGGTTTTATTTTTATTTATTTATTTATTTATTTATTTATTTATTTATTTTATTTATGGCTGTGTTGGGTCTTCGTTTCTGTGCGAGGGCTTTCTCTAGTTGCGGCAAGCTGGGGCCGCTCTTCATCGCGGTGCGCGGGCCTCTCACTATCGCGGCCTCTCTTGTTGCGGAGCACAGGCTCCAGACGCGCAGGCTCAGTAATTGTGGCTCATGGGCCCAGTTGCTCCGCGGCATGTGGGATCCTCCCAGACCAGGGCTCGAACCCGTGTCCCCTGCATTGGCAGGCAGATTCTCAACCACTGCGCCACCAGGGAAGCCCAGTGCGTTTGGTTTTTATGTTTCTGTATTTTTTCTTTTTTTCTAATGGGAGGAGAAAAGCAGTAATCGGAGGTGGTGGAAGCCCTGAAGTTATCTAAGATTTCAAAACACAGGGTTAGGTAGGAGACCTGGGCTCCAGTCCTGCTCTCTGGCTTGGGGGTCTTCCTCTCTTGGAGAGGCAGTTTCCTCATCTGTAAGGTGGGTGCTGTGGGGACCCAGTGAGTAAGGAAGGGTGCCCAGGAAGCTCTCAGTGATAGCAGTGCTTAGTCTGACCTGCCCTTCCTTCTTTATTCTCAGCCCCCCAGGCTGAGCCATCTCCTTATATCCTCTCCTCCCTCGCCCTCACAGCCAACGTGACTCTGCATCCTGTGGTTTCTACTTTCCTGGGACTGGAATTCACCCCCTCCTCCAGCCCAGAGTCCACAGGGCCTGTCCCATCTGGGTGCTTGCCTGGCCTCCAGCCTTCCCTTGGGTCACCTGGGCCCACTCAGCACCCTCCCCCCACACCCCCCAGCTTCCTAAATGTCACCACACCCTCTGGTGTGTCCCTGGATATCACAGAGACCTGCCAAGTGCCTCCATTCCCTATACAAGATTATTTCCCATAATAGGAAATGAAATAAACAATATTAATGGCCAGAAAAGAGATGCAAAGGCTGAACTGTTCTCGAACCTCATATATATATAATCATGCCAATAAAAAAGGATTTAAAAATAAATATTACAGTATAAAAAAGAAAAAAAAAGTAGCACTGCTATTTATTCAAAGTTTATTGAAAGATTCAAAGTTGGAACTTGGATCCTTTGGTTACAGTCTGATGTAATAACACTTCATGTAAATAATTGTGTTTTTTTCTTCTTGAGGAGAGAGAGATTGGGAGGGAGGAAGAGAGACAGGGAGGGAGAGAGAAAGAGACACAGAGGGAAACCAAGAGAGAGCGTGCATGCAAGCAGGTTGCATTTCCAGTGGCTACTTTACAGGGAGTCTCAGTGCTGAGTCCCGCCGTCCAAACATTGGGCCCTGAGCACTTGCGGGGCACGCTGCAAAGCGACCCCCCCCATCAGTACTAAGGGCAAGGGTATCGCAGGAGCATTACTTCCCGCTGCCTGGATGGGATTCAGAAATCCCATCCCTCCCTTTCCCTTTACAAGACCCCCTCTGCATACATCCCCTCCCCGGCCTTGTGCCCTGGCCCCGGCCCGCTCGCTGCCTGAGTTCTGAGTGGGAAGATGCGCTTAGTAAGCTGAAGAAAGGAACTGAGGCGGCGGGGCAGGGTGTGCGGGTATGAAAGCACATTGTGTTGGGAGAGAGGGGCCTGAGGGCTGGAAATGTCTTGTTTCTTAAGTTGGGTGGTGGGAACACGGAGGTTCATTCCATTTTGTTTTCATTTGTTTTGTTTCTTTAAGCTGTTTATTGAAGTCGACGCGCATGCAAAACAGTACAGACCATAAGCGTTCAGCAGGGTGAATTTCCGCCAGTGGAACGCACCTCGGTCACCAGCTCCCAGACCAAGAAACAGTTTGGCTCCTTTCAGCGCGTCTGCCCTCCCATCAGGGTCACCCTCATTCTGACTTCTGACGGCATAGACTGTTTTTTCCTGTCCTGAATTTGATGTAAATACAATCAGAATATATATTGTCTCGAGTATCTGGCTTTTTCCACTCAACGCAGTGTGAGACTCATTCTTGTAATCGCGTGTAGTCATAGGTTGTTCTCACTGTGGATCCCGCTGTGTGGCTGTACCCGGTTTATTTATCCGTTCTCCATTGGTGGCGAGGGAGTGAGCCAAGTGGAAAGAGTCTCCCAGGCAGAGGGAACACCCAGTGCAAAGGTCCTGAGGTGAGAACATGTCTGGTGTTTTAGAGAAACAATGAGGAGATCCATGTGCCTGGAGAGGACTAAGCGGGGAGGAGAAGGGGGGGACGAAACCAGAGGCAGATGGTGCAGAGTCGTATGGGCTACAGAGGGGGCGCCGGCTTTTACTCTGAGTGAGATGGAGCAGGGGAGGGACTGGACCTGACCTGGGTGTTCAGAGTCCCTCTAGCTGCTTGAGAAAGGGACTCCGGGGGCAGGGGTGGGAGCAGGTAGCCTGGGGGTCGTCGGAAGTGTTTAGGCTCAGAATACACTTTTTCTCTGTGTGATTAGTGATATATTTTATTCACTCCAACCATCATACTGTGTGATTTTATTGTCCCCATTTTTTTCTATGCTTCCCCCCCACCCTCATTAAGGCTTCTTTGAAGTGACTGCGTTTTTTGTTTGTTTGTTTTGTGTTTTCTCACTCTTCCTTTTCCCTCCACTAATTTGGAATCTAGGCACCATTTCTATTCTTGCAGTAGTAATCCTTGAAATTTTATCATGCACACTGTAAAAAATCAGATCTGAAGTTTAATTAAAAGTTTAATCTTCAGGGCTTCCCTGGTGGCGCAGTGGTTGAGAATCTGCCTGCCAATGCGGGGGACGCGGGTTTGAGCCCTGGTTTGGGAAGATCCCACATGCCACGGAGCAACTGGGCCCGTGAGCCACAATTACTGAGCCTGTGCGTCTGGAGCCTGTGCTCGGCAACGAGAGGCCGAGAGGCCGCGATAGTGAGAGGCCCACACACCGCGATGAAGAGTGGCCCCCGCTTGCCACAACTAGAGAAAGCCCTCGCACAGAAAGGAAGACCCAACACAACCATACATACATACATACATAAAAAGAATGTAAGCAGACAAGAATATCATTAAAAAAAAAAAAAAGTTTAATCTTCAGACCAAACGCTACCTGGATCATAGAGCACTTTATCTCCCCAGTTCTACTCATATTGATATTGTTGTCCAGAATTTTAGATCTCAAAAAAAAATTTTTTAAGCTTTCTTTTTTTGGAGATAAATTCAAATTTACACAAATTTGCAAGACTAAGAATAGCATAAAGAACATTCATATACTTTTTACTTGCGTTCATTTCTTGTTAACATTTTTACCCTCTTTAACATTTGCTCTGGGGACTTCCTGGTGGTCCAGTGTTTAAGACTCCACGCTCCCAGTGCAGGGGGCATGGGTTCAATCTCTGGTCAGGGAACTAGATGCCGCAACTAAGACCCGGCGCAGCCAAATAAATAAATAAACAAGTATTTAAAAAAGAATTTGCTCTGTTATGTTTGTGGGGAGAAGGGGAGTTGTATAATTTGAAGCTAAGATACATACACATGGCCTTCTACTCCTAAATAGTTCAGTGTGCATTTTCTAAGAATATAGATATTCTTTTACATAACCACAGTACAATGACTAACGTTCATAAATTTAACATTAATATGCAAAAGTTTCCTACTCTACTATTTGTATTCCAGTTTTGTCATTGACCCAATAATGTCCTAATTTATAGCATAACTTTTCCTCCAATACAGGACAAGAGGATATATTGTACAACACAGGGAATACAGCCTATATTTTATAATAACTATAAATGGAGTAGAGCCTTTTAAAATTGTGAATCACTATATTGTACCTCTGTAACATATAATATTGTACATAAGTATACTTCGCTTAAAAAATACAGGACAGGACATCTTTTATAGGTAGAGTTGACAGAATTTGCTGATAGATTTGATGTAGGATGTAAACGAAAATGTCAACTTCCTGAAACATTTTGGGGATCCACTGGACCCAGAGGCACAGATGATATACGTCAGAACAGTCTCTCTGTTCATCTCCCAGCCCTGTTTTCCCTTGTGTTGGCTTCACTTTCAGACTAGCTTTTCCCTCAGGGGAGCCCCCAGTGCTCCAGGCCTAAGCCCTTCCAGTACAGCGAGCCTACGAGTGCCCTCCCCAACAATCCCGCAGTGGTTCCAGGACTGACTCCCATTGGTCCGACTTCAGTGACACGCCCAATCCTGAACCAACTGCAAAGGCCAAGGGGAGGGATTCACTCATTGGCCAGGCCTGAGTCTTCTGGTGGGATCAGCCGTGTGGACTCCGAGGGAAGAAGGCAGTACTCCCAAAGAGAGAGAATGAATGCTGGGCATACAAAGAAGCACCCAGTAAGGACCTGCATTCTTCATTCCTGGGGGCAGTGGTTCTCAAATCCTGGCCCCCAGATCAGCAGCAGCTCTTGGGAATTTATTTGAAATACAAAGTCTACGTCCCTACTCCAGACTTACTGGGAGTGGAGCCCAGCAATCTGCCTTTTAACAAGCCCTCCAGGTGATTCTGGTGCCCTTGTCTTAGGATAAAAGCTGAGTCGCTACCACAAAGACACTTCAAAATATGACGACTTAAGTAAAAAAGTTTATTCTCACATAATACTCTCTCACATAATACCCACAGGTGAAATGATCCAGGCTGGCAACGTGGTGATCCAGGGACCCAGGTTCTTTCCACTCTAACACACAGCTGTTTGAAGCAATCCCAAACCATCATATTACTTCGCTTCATGATTATTTTTGAACTGTTCCGAAAATGAACTCCGGAGACAAATTGCCTAGGTTCAATCCAGGCTCTGACACTTAGTAGTTGTGTGATCTTGGGTGAGTAGTTTCTTTACCTCTCCGTGCTTCAAATGAGGAAAATGCAAATGTAACAGAACCCATTTCATAGGGCTGATGTGAGGATTAAATGAGGTGATATGTATAAGGCAGCACAGTGCCTGGCACATAGGATGCACTATTTATGTATTAGCTACGATGATGATGATGATGATGATGATGGTGGTGGTGGTGGTGGTGAAGAAGAAGAAGAAGATGACGTTGACGGCGACGATGATGACTGCAGTCAGCAGACAAAAGGCTGGAACCAGAGGTCGGTGCTCGCTGATGACTGTATAAGCGTCAGCCACTAGGGGGCGCGGGCGGCTTGGGACGCGCTTGCTCCGTGACCGTCAGGGGGCGCTGCGGCGCTTGTCTGGCGAGCGTGGTGACAGTCTGGACTATTTCCCTCCGGACATTCCAGAGGAGAACGCGCTGGTCCCGGCACGTGCCAAGGACCCCACAGCGCCGGGGCTAGAGGTTAGTGAGGAGGATGTAGGCAGGAAAAAGCTAGCTCTTTGGCTCACCCTCCAGTCCCGGCGCGGGGTGAGAGGGAAGTTTTGGGCTCTCAAAACCCCACCCGACACCCAAGATACTGAGATTCCAACTCAAAGTTTTCCAGCACTGTTGGCTATCCCAGTCCCCATTCCTGGGACATTTATACAGCAAGATGGCTGTGGAGGGTAATGGGATAACTACTGGCTGCCCAGGCACAGGCCCTTGAGGGAATGGGAGTATTTGGGAATTGCCTACAACGTTCGTGTGCTTTTCTTCTGTGAATGTCCAGCGCTTTCAACAGATTCTCAAAGGGATCTTTTTTTTTTTTTTTTACTTATTTACTTACGGCTGTGTTAGGTCTTCGTTTCTGTGCGAGGGCTTTCTCTAGTTGCGGCGAGCGGGGGCCACTCTTCATCGCGGTGCGCGGGCCTCTCACTATCGCGGCCTCTCTTGTTGCGGAGCACAGGCTCCAGACGCGCAGGCTCAGTAGTTGTGGCTCACGGGCCTAGTCGCTCCGCGGCATGTGGGATCTTCCCAGACCAGGGCTCGAACCCGTGACCCCTGCATTGGCAGGCAGACTCTCAACCACTGCACCACCAGGGAAGCCCTCAAAGGGATCTTTGAACAGAGACTGTTCAGAACTCTCTCTCTCTTCCTCCAGGAAGCCTTCCCTGATGTTCTCTCAGACTGGCTCAGGTGCCTCCTCTGGAAACCCACAGCCTCTGATCTTCCCTATCCCAGCCCCGACCCCTCTCCTGTGCCTCTCCCATCCCAGCACAAATGGTCATGTCTGGCAATGCATCTTTGTCCCTCACTGGAGCTCCATGAAGGCAGGGACCAGGGATTTCTTGGGCACTAAAAATGTCACCAGCATTGTCCAACACAAGGGCTGACATTACAAAAGAAAGGGGAGGGGGCATTTAAAGGATATTTGCCTTCCTTACCCGTAGGCCTTTGCTGATGCTGTTCCCTCCACCTGGAACACCCTCTTCCACTGCTTCGTCTGGCTCATTTCCCCATATCGTTCAGGTCTCAGCTCAGACATCTTCTCCAAGAGCCCTCCCTAGCTCCTACCTCTTAAGGCTGGGCTAAAGTTTGTGTTCTCAACACTCGCTTATTACAAAGCAGATATTATATAGAAAATATTTGTTGAATGAATGAATGACAGGTCAGTGTTTGGGCCAGGGTCCCTGTATCAGCTGAAGGGTCACTTCTTGACTCCCTTTGTAGAGTTTCTTTTTCTTTTTAACCGCTTCATTGAGCTACAATTCACATACCATACAACTCACCCATTTATTACTATTTTTTTAGTTGGGGGTATAGTTGTTTTACAATGTTGTGTTAGTTTCTACTGTACAGCAAAGTGGAGTTCCCTGTGCTATACAGCAGGTTCTTATTAGTTATCCATTTTATACATATTAGTGTATATATGTCAATCCCGATCTCCCAATTCATCCCACCACCACCCCCCACTTTCCCCCCTTGGTGTCCATACATTTGTTCTCTACAACTCACCCATTTAAAGTGTACGATTCAGTGGGTTTTAGTACAAAGTTGTGCAACCATTTTCCCTTTGTGGGGCTTTGAGCCTCTCACAGTCTGACACCCCTCCCTGCCAAGGTCCCTGTGCTAAGTGTTTCTCACTGTCCCGTTGAAGGGGAAAGAGTCTGGCCCCCAGGTGAGGAAGATCAGGTGATGAACAAGATCTAGCCATCTGCCCTCACCATCTGACCAGCCACAGAGCTCGGCATTTCCAGGAAGTCCTCGGGTTATGATAACAATCACTGAGCACTTGCCAGATGCCAGGTGAAGTTCGAAGCACTTGACATACAGAATGATTCATGTAATCGCCACCAGCACTCCTGTACAGTAGACACTATTGGTATGATCCTCCATGTGGCACCAGTGGGAAATCAACCCTTCCTGAAGCTCATGAGGGGTCAGGTCAAGAAGGAGCCCCTGTTCCCCATTTATACAACTTGAGCTGAACCTGGAAGATTAAAATTGATATCTCATGGACCAGACCCACAGGGTGGTTATAAAAAATATTATTATTTAAAATGGGGACATTTCCCTCTCTTTTCCATCCAGTCCTTAAGCAGAATGTCCCTGGTTGCGTATCCTCACCTTTGTACTTTGATTTTCTTATCCTGCACCTGCTTCCCTCTAGCATCACTCACCTGGGCCCTGAAGCATTTGAGTGTGAGAACCTAACACTAACAGGTGGGTGAAGAATGACTCAGGTACAGTCTTTTGTATTGGTCTTTTTTTTTCCAGTGCCAATGGGCTCCCCCACTCCTGACTGTCCCCTGTCCTCTGAGCCTATGCCCATCCAGGCTTTTTGTTCTTTTTGGGAGGAGGAGACCTTTGGACTCCCCGCATGGTCAGGAAGAAGGCAGCGGCCACTGGGGAGGAGGTCCGTGCTGGGCTCTTTACCAGCACACACACAGTTCATCCCCGCCTCCACATGTCCTTGCACAGGCCACCCACCAGGACTGCCACTCCCTGCTCTGCCACAGCCAAATCCCAGCTGGAGGCCCAGGTCTGGATGCACCCCTCCAGTGACTCCTGCTCCCACCTCCTCCCCATGGCCCACTTGTACCAGAAAAGCTCTAAACTTCTTTGGGGGTGGCGGGGTGGGGGGGAATTCCCTGGTGGCGCAGTGGTTAAGACTCTGCGCTCCCAATGCAGGGGGCCCAGGTTCGATCCCTGGTCAGGGAACTAGATCCCACATGCATGCTGCAACTAGGAGTTTGCATGCCACAACTAAGGAGCCAGCGAGCTGCAATTAAGGAGCCTGCCTGCCTCAACTAAGACCCGGTGCAACCAAATAAATAAATTAACACTAATAAATAAATAAACTTCTTTGGGAAACAGAGGAAATCTGGAGTTCCCTGAGCAAAGAGGGAGCGCCCTGAGCAGGGGCTGAGGCTACCCCATGCCACCCATTCCTGGGGCCTCACACAGGGGGAAGTGGGGGCTACAGACAGGATCTACTGAAAGGGTCAGGAGTATTAAAAATCCAGAGGTAAGACCTCTCTCGAGATCAGAGAGAGAATGTAACAGGGAGATAGGGAAAGAGAAAGACACAGCAACGGAGACCAAAAGCCAAAGACACGGAGAATTAGGCAGAGAAAACAAGCAGAAAGACAAGAGACAGAAGACAGAGACAAAGAAACAGACATAGGAGAAAAGCAAAGACCAAGGGAGGCAGAGATAGACCAAGGGACAAAGGCACGGGAATGAAGAAGTAGGGACGGCGAGAGGATGTAATTTAGTAGCTCAAAGAACAAACTCTAGAGCCAAAGTTTGAGAAACATTAGGCAGACAGAGACAGAAGATACAAAATAGGTGTTTTTTAATTGAACATTTTTATAAAAAGGAGCGGGAATATGAAGGCGACCATGGGCTAAGCCCGGGCCCGCGGCGTCTGTAGGAAGGGTACTCCTCCTCCCCGTCTGTCCCATCGACCATCCTCTCCTCCGGGTCCGGCATCCCTGTGCGCATGCGCGCAAGCAGGAGGGAGGGCGTGTGCAGCAGGGACCCCGCCTGCGCAGGCGCGGAGTGGGCGCTCCAGGGCTGCTGGGGCTCAGGCCCGGGGCCTGGCCGGCGTGCAGTGGTGCGGCTCGTGCGAGGGTGCGAATCCTGGGCGGCAGATGCAGCGGAACGAGCCATCCGTGTTGACGCAGCGCGCGTTGACGCAGAGCTGGGCGGCCGCCTCGGCCTCGTCACACTCGTTGATGTCTGGGGAGGGGGGCGATACCAGGAGCGCTGTTCAGAGCTGGGGACCCAGGAGCCCACCTCCCTGGCCCCTGAGGCTCCTGGTGCAGAGGGGTGTGGATGCTGAGCCTCCCGCTGGAGTGGAATCCAGCCACTACCACCTGTTGGCTGTGTGAGCCTGGGCAGGTAACTTAACCTCTCTGTGCCTCAGCTCTGTGTTCTGTGAGATGAGTGTGGTAGCCCCTAGGACACTATGTTTTTGTTAGAAAAACAATACTAATGATGATATCAACAACAATAAGTGCTTACTCTGTGCCAGACATTGTTTTAAGCATATTACATGTATTAACTTTGTCCTCCCAATAACCCTGTGAGGTAGGTACTGTGCAAACTGAGGCCTAGCGTGGGGAAGCCCCTTACCCCATGTCACACAAAAAGCCCACACTCTGCCCAGGGGGTTCGCAGACCAGCTCACAGAGACCCTGAGTGCCCAGCCCCCTACTATTTCTTGGCTGTGAGACTTTGAGGAACTCAGTTCTCTTCTCTGAGCTTTACACATAGGCCTCACTGTCATTGTAAATTGATGTTCACGACTCTATGAAATGGGTTCTACGACTATACTCATTTTTCAGGTAAGAAAAACTGACCAAGGGACAGTGACCTGTCCGGGGTCACACAGCAAGCTGCTGGACTGAGCCCGAGGTCTGTCCAACTCCCCCAGAGTCCCTGATTGTAACCGCTCTGCTTTACTACTGCCTAAACTAGGCAGACATAATTCCTATTCGATGGGAAGACTGACAGCTCTTCAAAGAGGTCAAGCAAACTGCCCAAGGAAGCCCTGGGAGTTCTTAGAAATCACGCCTGCAGGATCCTATCCTTCCATCCTGCTTCAAGCTCAGCCACGGTGCTGTGGTCAAGCTCCGCTTTCCTCCCAGCCTGACCTGTCCTTCAGGCAAGCCCCATCCCTGAGCAAAAATTACTTTCTGCTCCCCACCGGGGCTGGCCGGTCTCTTTGACGTCCCTGATTACCCACCCCTAGTAAAGGCTTCCACCCTCTCTTGTACCCAACCTCCATGCTGGCCCCGGCCCACCCCTCACCGACGCAGGCCATGCGGGTCATGTCCAGGCGGTAGCCGTCGAAGCAGTCGCAGGTGAAGCCCTCGGGGACACGCACACATCGGCCGTGGGCGCAGCCGTCCAGGATCCCGCACTCCTCCGCCTCCAGCCCTTCGTAGGGCCCAGCCTGGGCGCCTGCGGAGAGTGCGGGGACTCCGGGGTTCGGGTGGGGCCGCGCCCCAGGTTCGGTGGGTCCCCTTCTAAAACTGCCCATCCCGCTCCAGGGCTCTGGGGGGCGCTGTGAGGCCAGGATGTTTACGTCGCTCTGCTCTCTCTAGCTTTCCTTCTGTCCTCATCGCTTTCTAGGTAGGTCTACAGGGATATCTCTGTTCCTCTTCATCCCTGCTCTCTGTCGCTCTCTCCAACAGTATCTCCGTTTTGCCATCTCTCTGAGCCTGTCTCTCCCCCGGCTTCTCTTCGTTTCTGTCTCTGTCTCTCCTCCTCCCCTCTCCTTTTCTCCCTTCCCCATCTCCATCTCTCTGCACACCTGGCTTCTCATCTTAGTCCCCATCACTCGGGCCGCAGTACTCACCAGCATAGCTTCCACCTTCAGGCGACTCCTCAGGCTCTGGGACGGAGCCACGGGTGTCGCGGGACCGATAGCGCCAGCGGGAGCCCGGGCCGGGTGGAGCAGGAGCCTCGGATTCACCGTAGGGGCCACCATCGTCCTCGAAGTCGGGCATGTCGAAGGGTGGCGTCCCGTAGGGGGCCTCCCGGCGCGCAAAGGGCCCAGGTGGCGGTGGGTAGGGGTCATAGGGTAGGACGGGTGGCAGGTACAACTCAGGCCCATACGGAAGGCCCTGGTAAGGTGAACCTAGGTCTGGGCCATACTCGTAGGGGAGTCCAAAGCCACCTGGCCGCGGGGGTCCATATGCGGGGGGGCGCAGCACATTGCACAGGGCCTCAAAGTCATCTGTGAACAGGAGCCAAGCCTAACAATCAGCCCTTGCTTCCTCGGCACGCATCATTCATGTCCCCCCTCGGGGAAGAGAAGCCCGAAGGAGAAGGTGGGGAGGGCCGTGGGCTGAGGCATTAGAGGGGCTTCAAAGGAGGAGACTGGGATTGCAGGCTTGGGATCAGGAGTACTGAGGACTGCAGCTAGAAATCAGGGTCCAAGTGCTGGAATTTGGGGGCCCATGAGATCTGGGGCTAGGGGCCTACAAAAATGGGATGGAGGTGTTTTAGGGACCAGGACTGGGAAGTACCAGGGGCCTGACGGGTCAGGATGCGTGGGAGGGGATCTGAACCGTGGGACCTGGAAGTCAGAGGAGCAAGGGCCTAGGACTGGCACTGGTTTCCCAAGGGCTGAGAATTGGGAGACTCAAGGCTTTTTAGAGCCAAGGCATGGAGATCTCTGGAGCTGTGTGTTGGCTTCTGAGGCACCTGGATGTGGGTATCCAAGCCACTGGGACTTGGAGGTTTGCGAGCTATGACCAGAGTCTGTGAGCCAGGATGGCAGGATCTGAGCAGCTGGTATTGGAGGTCTAAAGGTCCAGGATTTGGGGGAGGGGTCTCATGGGCTGTCTTGGGCTTCTAGAGACCAGGAGTTGAAGGTCTGAGAGATCAGACCTTAGGACCTTTTGGGACTGGAGCTATGAGACCTGCTGAGTCAGGCTTTGGGGTTTCTGTGGTTGAGGCTTGGAGGTCTTTGGGTTATGACTTGGGGTCTAAGATTTAGGAATGCACTGGGACATAGGGGTCTGAGGGACCAAGTTTTGGGAGACCTTGGGGTCTAAGACTAGGAGTCTGAGGACCTGGATTTGGAGCCTGAGGGGCAGAGTCTCGGAGTGTGGCCCAGGCAGGTGGCAGTACCTGAGTCCTGCGCTGGGCAGAGGGCACAGTCCATGCCCCAGGCCTCGCCATAGAGGCAGCAGCACTCTGTGTAGGTGGCCTGGCGATCCAGCCGAGGGCGACTGCACACGAGGTCAGCCCCCACTTCCTGCCAGCACACTCCCAGATTGTCGTCTGAGGGCAGAGACAGCATGCATCAAGGCGGGAAGACACCCAAGTCCTCCCAAATGCTCAATCTCCTCCCTACTGGAGCAGCCCATCCATCCTCTGCCTGTCACCAAATCCTTCTCAGCAGCTGTGATCTGACTCCTAGAAGTCCTCTGAGGTAACTCCAGATGAGTACGGGGCTTGGTCTGGCACAAGGCTATCATATAGGAGGGTGATAGGGTCTGAGGGGAGGATTCTATCCAAGACTGGCTGCTGCAGGGCTCTGTCACCCCAGGGCAGTTGCTTTTCCTCTCTGAGCATTGTTGAATAAAGTCTCAGGATGTGGGAGGACGTTGTAGGAAAAGGAATTGGGAGGAGAAGAGACTTTGGGTCAGTGGGCAAAAAGAGAGAGAGGACCCAAAGAAATAAACACAAACACATCGAAAGAGTCAGAGACTCAAAGAAACACAGGAAAGCAAAGACGCAGAGAGAAACAGACCTAAAAGCAAAGACAGAGGCAGAGAGTGTCAGAAATTCAGAGAAAGGCCTAAAGACAAACCCACAGAGAGGTGCAAAGAGACAGAGACCCACAGGGAAATAATAGCACACTTTTAGCACTTAGTAAGACCAGGTCCCATTCTGTTCTTAAAAATAAAATTCCTCAGAGCCACCCTATAAAGTAGGGGCTATTGCCAATCCACACAATGTGCAGAAAGGAAGTTGGGATCCAAGAGGCGATAAGGAACGTGCACGTGTACACAGGGCCAGTAAGTGGCAGGGAGGCTCCTCTACAACCTTCGCCTTTAACCAGGCCCGCTGGCCTCTTGTTCCGAGAGTCAAACACTGAGACCGGAAGCTAAATGGGGCGTGAAGGGGCGTGGCCCGGGTGCGGGGCGTGAGGCTGAGTGGGGGTAATGAGGGGCTGGACTGCGTGGCAGAGACTGGGGCGGGGCTAACCGGCGGGGCGGGGCGGGGCGGGGCGGGGCGGGGGGAGGGGTTACCGAGGCTCTGGCTCTCGTTGGAGACGCAGCGGCGCCCCGAGCCGTCCAGCACAAGTGGGGGCTCGCACGTGCAGTGATAAGAGCCTATGGTATTGACGCAGCTGCCGCCCTCACAGGCTGGCTCCTCGTCCGCGCACTCGTCGTTATCTAGGGAGGCATGGAGGAAGTGATCAAGAAGCAGCCCTCTCCCCTTTCCCATTTCCCCGGTGCATTGACGGTGGGATAGATGGAGTCTAGACTCCAGGGAAGGACTTCCTGCTGGTGCTGGCCACATTCCAGAGAGGAGCTGGAGTGGCCAAGGCTTGGGGAGAGTCCCAGGCGGGGGTGTGAGTGCCGGTGGAGGTGGGGTTCCTACCGATGCACTCCAGGCGCTGGGCATGATAGTAGTAGCCATTGCTGCAATAACATGAGTAGCCTGGGGCCGTGTTCACGCACACGCCGCTCTTGCACACCTGGTCTCGGAAGAGCTGGCACTCGTCCACGTCTGCGGGAAGGATGGTCAGAGGCACACCCCCCCCACCAAGAGAGACGGGGGGAGGTGGGGGAGGCAGGCCAGGTTGTGGGGTGGGCTGGATGGGGGGCGGGGTGTAGCTGCGGGGCGTGATCAGGGAAGAGAAAGACAGAGATGGCAAGAGAGACCCAGAGGGAGAGATACAGAAGATACGGGTGGGAGGGGGAGAGACAGAGATAAAGAAAACAGAGATGGGGTGAGACAGAGCTGGGCCTGGGGGCTGAGGGTGGGCGGGCCTTACCTCTCCGGAGGCTCGGGTCTCCGCTGGGCGCCAGGTAGCCCCGGCCGTGGGGGCACAATGACTGGTACTCAGCTGCACACAGAGACAAGGCTGAGCCCAGACACCCGTGGCCCAGCCCCTGCCTTGGGCCTGCCTGTGCCCACTTGCCTCAGTGCCCACCCTTCACTGCCCAAGTCTTCAGCCCCTGTGCCTGTTTGTATCCACCTCTCAGACTCGCGCCCACCTGGCTGGCAGCTCACTCTTGCCCATGCAATACCAGCACCTCAGTCCCTTGTCCAAATGTGGCCCTTTGTCCCAGCCCCACGTCCACCTATTGCTACCCAAACCCTCGGCCCTGTGTCCACCCAGCGGCCCATGCCCACCTGTCTCGGTGCCTGGGCACTGCTGGATGCGGCAGCCGCTGCCCCAGCCCTCACCCACAGTGCAGCAGCACTCCTGCCACGTCACGTTCCGAGCCAGGATGTTGTCACATGCATCCGGAGCTGCCGTGTCAAAGTAGCACTCCCGGTGCCCGCTGCCCACAGGGCCCTGCCTAGGTGGGCTGGGCCGGCGGGACGGGGGTGGTGGGAGCCTGGCTGGCAGACTGGGGCTGGCGGGTACGTGGGGCTGCGGGCCTGGGAACGTGCCTGAGGAGAGAGTGTGGGCTGAGCCTCCAGCCCCTGTGTTATGGATGGGGAAACTGAGGCCCCCATGTGGCAGAACCGACTCCACACCTCTCAGCATCTGTCATCATCTCTCTCCCATTCTCACCTCCTCTAATTTCTGTACCTCTTGCCTCCCCATCTCACTCTCCCAAGCGTCCGGCCCATCATCCAAGCTGCAATTCAGGTAGGAGAAGAGGGGATTTCCCTGGCCTCTTGGAGGCCTCCCTGGGGCTTCACATCCAACGTGTCCCAATCTGGTCTCAGAATCTTCATACCCAAATCTAGACCTAGGCCTGGACACCTCTCCCTTACCCAGGCAGCCCCACAGCCTGTCCACTTTGGCCTCTTGAGCCCCTCTCCCACCTGCCCTCTCCTCCCCTCCCATGGCCCTTGCCTTGGTCCAGCCCTGTCCTCTCTGCTCAGGTCCCAGCCCCACTCCAATCCACCTTCACATGGCAGCCAGAGGAAGTTCCAAAATCTGATCATACCCCTCTCCCGCTCAAAACCTTTCCATGGTGCCAGAGTGCCCTCAAGAAAAGTCCAACCTCCTGACCATGGTAATAAGTCAGGGTGGTCTGGTGCCTGACTCCTTCTGTAGCCTCACTTCTCCCCACCCCTTCCCTTGCTCTGTAGAGCATGTCACCCTGAACTTATTTCAGTCCCTCAAACATGTCAGGTCCTCTCTTGCCTTGCCAGGCCTTTGCCCTTGCTGTATCCTCTGCCCAGAATGCCCTCCCTCATCCACTTGGCTTGGCTTATTTCTACTTATCCTACTACTCTCAGTTCAGACATCCCCTCCTACAGGAAGCCCTCCCTAACTCTCCTTCAAGGCTGGGGAGGCACCTCTTCTGGATTCCCACCATGCCCTAGCCTTTCCCATCATAAGCTTGTTTGCTCTGGCCTGTGCCTCGTCCATCCCAGTCCTGATTCCTCTGGGTTGTTACCGTCAGGTTATATTGCTATCTGCCCCCACTGGATTGTGAGCCCCTTGAAGACAGGGTGGTCTCTCCTGGTCACTGCTGTGTCCTCAGGGCCCAGAAAAGGGCCTAAACTCAGTGAACATCTGCTGAATGAAGGAATCTGGTAAAGTCAGAACCAGGATCTACTTCTCCTGACACTGAGTCCCACACCCAGGTTAACTCATGTGTTCTGAAGGTTTTTGTTGTTTAAAACAACAGCATCTAACTGATGGCAGCTGTCCACATCAGGAATGGTTAGATCCCATTATATTTTTGTGGGGCCGGCAGCCGTCAGTTAAGTAGACATTGATCTCAGTCTCACCAGCAGACGTCCGAGGGGGAACACAGCGCCCAGTCATGGGGTCAAACTCCTCAGGGCTGTTGGGGCAGACACAGAGGAAGGAGCCTTCCACATTCTCACACAGGGCAGCTCCACACACACCCTGTAGCGTTTCACATTCATTCACATCTGTGAACAGGAGACAACAGGGAAGAGGGAGTCAATGGTTGTAAACTTCTGGAATTCCATAAGTCTAAAAGTCTGGGCTTTGAGTATGAGTATTTTAATGGCCCAGATCCCATCATCTGCTTATCTTCTGGTGACAAACCCTGAATTTCCCTTGGGAGTGCTCTGCTCCTCCAACCTATGTTTTGAGCAGGCCAAGCAGATTGCTGCATTTCTCTGATTCAGAGACAGGCAGTGACCAAGCTGGGCCGATCAAAGCCAGTCCTGGGACTCTTTCTAGAAATACGGAGGAAGAGCCTCCCTCTGTAGCCAGGGATGTCAAGCTAAGGATGTCAACCAGAGGTGCTAGGGCCACTTTTGTCATTGTGAAAAGAGAATCTGCCTGAAAATAAATGCATTAGAGGATAGCAGAGCTGGGAGACAGCTAGCCTTGTTACAATTCCTGGATCCACGTATGCCTGAAGTTCAAATATTTCCCAGGACTTCAGTTTAATGCCCTTTAAACAAATGAAGCCTGTTGTGTTTGCATTTGTCAAAACTAAGTGAATGTATAATTAAGACTCATGCATTGCACCGTATGTAAATTAAACCTCAAATAAAAATATCCGTAAACACAAATTGAACTCTGGTTAATGACATGCATTATGCACAGAAGAATCTGGGGGGAAGTATATTGAAGCCTGCAATTTAATTTTAAAATTCTATCCAAAATATTTTGTGGATTAATGGAAAGATATGTGAGGAAACAAGCATAACCAAATGATAATAATAGAATATAGATCATGGGTATGCTGATGTTCATTCTACAGGCCTTTTAACTTTCTGTATGTTTAGAAATTTTCCTTGGGATTTCCCTGGCGGTCCGTGGGATTTCCATGGCGCTTTCACTGCCGTGGCCCGGGTTCAATCCCTGGTCAGGAACTAAGATCCCACAAGCCGTGGGGCACGGCAAAAAAAAAAAAAAAAAAAAAAAAAAAAAATTCCTAGTAAAACGTTGGGAAAAAAGTAAAGGATGCTTATGTACAATTAAGATTAGTGCAGTTTTGGAACTTCCCTGGCAGTCCAGCAGCGGTTAAGACTCTGCGCTTCCACCGCAGGGGGTGCGGGTTTGATCCCTGGTCGGGAACTAAGATCCCGCATGCCGAGCAGTGCGGCCAAAAAAAAAAAAAATTAGTGCACTTTTACTACTTTATGCATGCATTTTTAAAGCATGCCCCAGATAAAATCTGGATAAATAGGGGTTCCTGAGTGACATGAAGATGATCTTATATTCCAAGGTCTAAATTCCATACCCCTAAAGTTTACATGCATTCAGATCTATGGAGAGAAGCAGGGCCTGACAACCTCTTCCCCACCCTCTGGCCCCGCCCACCCCCTGGAGCCCCGTACCCACGCAGTGACGCCCGTCCCGCGCCCCCTCGTAGCCCTGGTCACAGAGGCACTGGAAGGAACCAGGCAGGTTCTGGCACATGGCATGGGCCCCGCAGAAGGACCGGTTCCGGCATTCGTCCACATCTGCAACCACCAGACAGTCAGGCCATTGCTGGACCTTCTATCCCCTCCACATCTCACCCATTGCCCCAGGGACACCCACCCTGGCATCCGCCCCCTGGCGTGGGCTGGTAGCCAGGGTCACAGGCCGGTGTGCAGCGGTAGGAGCCAGGGGTATTCTCACAGCGCTGGGCTCCACAAATCCCTGGGCCATATTCCTGGCACTCATCCACGTCTGCAAAAGAGTGGGGAGGGGATGGGGGAAGGAGAGGGGAGTCACAGGCCTGGATTCACAGGTCCCTGGTGCTGCTTCCCGTTCCCATGACTGAGGAGTCTCTGACTCTGGTATTCTAGGAGTCTGAGCTTCGAAAAATCAACAAGCATTGATACCTCTTAAGGCCTCGTTACCATTTCTCAAATAGCCTAAACATGGTCCCGCCTCAGGGCCTTTGCACTTGCTGTTCCCTGTCAGGAACACTCTTCCCTCAGCTATCTGCGTGGCTCCCTCCCTTGCTTCACTCAAGGGTCTAGGTCAAGCCCTCCTAGCGCCCCTACCCCTACTGCCCTGTCATCTCTGTCCATTTATCCTGCTTTACTTTCCTTCTTAAATTTCTTATATCCATGTAGTTATTGGTATGCCAACTGTCACCTCCCTAGAATGCAAACTCCACGTCGGCAAGGATTTGTGCCTGCCTTGTTCCTCATTGTATCCCCAGGGTGTAGAACGGTGCCTGATACACAGTAGGTGCCCCCAAATTGTTTGCTGAATGAATCGAGTTCATATTTACATATTTATTGTCTGTCTCTCCCCCTAGAACGTCAGCTCCGTGAGGACAGGGATTCTGTTTGACTCATTGCCTGTTCTACTGCCAGTGTTGCACACAGTAGGTCCTTAATGAATTCTTGTGGAATTAATGAATGCGGTCCCATGAAACTAGGTTTCCACGAATCGGGGGTCTGGCAACCCAAGAGCCCAAGGCAGTCCGCAGTCATTTCATCTGTTCCACAAAATGCTGACCCACACACCATCCCCCCCCCCACCGCCCCCAACTCTGGGCTGCTTGTGGAAGCGAGGCTTGGCCTGTTTCCTGACAGGAGTGTCTTCCCCTATCGTCCTGCCTCCTCTCTACAAAAAAATATAAAGACACGCTGGTGGCTTGTTTCCACCACGATTAGGAGAGAGTTAAGTACATTGGTTGGGAGCCCTTTCCCTCCCCTCCCCCCAAGTCCGTGAGGCCTGGAGCCGGCTTCTGCGACACTTCGTGGGGTGGGGCAGTGGTCTCACCGTCACAGGTGCCCTCAGGGCCTGCGTGGTAGCCAGGGTCGCAGTCGCGGACACAACGGTAGGAGCCGGGGGAATTCTCACAGCGCTGGGACCCGCACAAGGCCGGGCCCCGCTCCCGACATTCGTCCACGTCTGAGGGGGGAGGCAGGGCAGTCAGATGGGGGAGGCAGGGAGGGAAAGGAAAAAAGGTGGGGGAGTCAAGGAGGGGAGAGGAGAGTCAGAAGAGGGAGGCGGGAGTCGCAGGAAAGGGAAAGAGAGAAAGCAGCAGAGGAGAGGCAGAGGGGGGAGACAAATGGGGGAGACCAGGAGGCAGAGGGGAGAGGGACCAGGCAGAGGCGAGGCCTCTCACCGAGGCAGGAGGCGAGGTCTGGGCCAGCGCGGTGTCCTGGAGGACAGACGCACTCGAAAGAGCCGTCGGTGTTGGTACAGATGCCGCTCTGGCAGAGGTCCTCCTCGCTGCATTCGTCCACGTCTGCGGGACAGTGTCGGAAACCGCAGGCGGATCTCCTTCTTTGCTTAACATTCCAAGCCACGCCCCTCCACCGCCCTTTCCCCGCCCCTCCAGCTCCAAGACCTTAACGCCTTCCCCACCTGCCTTAGGCTCCTCCCTTCCCTGCAAGCCCCGCCTCTCCGCCGGGTTTGGCTCCATCCTTTCCATTCACTGCCCAATTTATCCAGACTCCGCCCTTTCCCCTTTCGTCTCCCAACTTCGCCCCTCCCTTTCCCCACCCTTTCCCGATCCAGGCCCAGCCTGGGTACGGACCGAGGCAAGAAGCTCCGCGAGGTCCGGGCCGGTAACCGGGAGCACAAGTACAGGCAAAGGAGCCGTCGGTGTTGAGGCACTCGCCGTTGGGGAAGCAAAAGTCGCCCTCCAGGCACTCGTTCACGTCTAGGGTACCCAGAGATAGGGCTGCGGGGTTACCAGACCCGCCCCCGAGACCCAAGCCCCGCCTACAAAGGAGCAACCCTGTCCCCCAAGCCACACCCCGATGGCCGGTTTCTAAATTCCACCTGCAGTCCCTTAGTCCAGCTCCCACCTCCCCACCAGGCTTTACCCAGGAAGCCAAGTCCCACTCCCAGGCTGTCCAGCCTTTTCCCCGCCCAGCCCACCTGCGCAGGGCCCGGGCCGACCAGGTGGTGCCCGGTAGCCTGGCGCGCAGGTGCAGCGGAAGGAGCCTTCAGTGTTAGTGCAGTGGCCGTGGGGGCCGCAGGAGGCGCCCGAACGGCATTCGTCCACATCTGTGGGAATGGGGATTTCAGAAGGGGTTCTGTCTAGGAACACACTGATGGATCCCCTTGGGGGAGAGGGGTCTGAAGAAGGTGATGGGAAGCGTCTTGGGTTGGATATGAGGTGAAGGCTCCATGGCAGAAGTGGGTAGGGGAGACTGGGGTTGGGGGTCCTTGAGTCTGGGTTTCTGGGAACTCCCTGTGCCAGGATCCTGGGGTCAGGTGAAGGGACTCTGGACTGAGACAGGGGTCAGACATTAATTAGGGTAAGGGGTCTGGTATTATAAACCAGGATAATTAGATGGCATTCTGGTCAGGGGCCAGAGTCTCTAGTCAGGGGTCAGGGTCCAGGATCATGAACACAATCAAGCCCCCGGGAAGGTGCTCTGAGAAGGGGCAGGGGCAGTGAAAGAGGCAGGATCAAGCATCACACAGAGTCACGGGTTGTAGTCAGGGTTGTGGTCAGTAGTTATGTTTAGGTCAAATGTCACAGTCAAGTTTAGGGGTCACAGGTCACATACAGGGTCAGAGGACAAGCAGCATCAGGGGGGTCACAACTGCTATCAGGGCTGAGGTCAGGGGTTATCAGCAGGGTTCATGGTGAAGGTCAAATGTCACAGTCAAGCTGAGGGTTCATTGGTCACAGAGTCAGAAGTCACACTCAGGGCCAAGGGTCGTGGTCCAAATCAGGAACTGCAGTCTGATCAGGGGTTCATAGTCTAGGTCAAGAATTGCAGTCAGGCTCTGGGGGTTGTGGTCCAGGTAAGGGGATTGAGATCCAGGTTAGAAGGTTGTAGGCCAGGTCAGGGGTCATGATCTGGGTCAGGAGGCATGAGGCAGGTCCAAGGTCACACCCAGGGCCTAATCTCACCAGTACATCGGCCATGGTGCAGGTGGTGACCAGCAGGACAGGCCCTGCACTGGAAGGAGCCAGGTGAGTTCACACACTCCTGCCCGGGACATGCCAGGTGGTTCTCACACTCATCCACATCTGGGGAGCAGAGGAGAGGGTGGCTTTGGAGGAGTGGCCCAACGCCCCCCTCACCCATCCACACTCCTCCCTCCCTCCCCGGCCTCACCCTCGCACTCAGAGCCGGCAGCACTGGGTTGGAAGCCCGTGGGGCAGACGCACTGGAAGCTGCCTTCTGTGTTCTCACACCGGCCATAGGTGCAGGGCGGGGGGCTACGGGCACACTCATCCACATCTGGGGCAGAGGAGACCAGTGGGGCTGAGGAAGGGGCCTGGACCCATTGCCATCACCACCCACCCCAACATTCTACTCTGGAGGAAGCGCCCTGGACTTTGTTCAGGCTGCTCCCTCCTCCCAGAAGGACAGACCCTTTCGTTGTTTCCCCATTAGTGGTCTCTCCAGCTGCCAGGATGCGGCTAAGGCACCACCTCCTGCACGTTGCCTTCCCTGACTCAGAGTTGTCCCTTCCTCAGGGTTCCAAGAAGCACAAGAGTATCATCCAAAAAATGAGGAGGAATGGAGAGCACCCTCATATTTGGAGAAAGGGGAGAAGATGCTGGAGCCAGACCCTCGCCACCCCCTCAATACCCCCAGGCCTCTGTCCCTGTCCTCCTTCACTGAGCCTCACTGCTCTGCCTCTCTGTCTCCCAAACCTGTCTCCAGTCCCTACAGCAGATGGGGGTGAAGTGGCTTTGGACTCAGCACCCTCACCTTGGCAGGGGGCCCCCGGCCCACGGGAGCGGAAGCCAGCAGGGCAGGCACAGTGAAAGGAGCCTGCTGTGTTGTCACAACGGCCTGGCCCACAGGGTGGTGGCTCCTGGGCACACTCATCCACATCCTCTTCACACGCTGAGCCCCGGAAGCCAGCCGGGCACACACAGTGGAAAGAGCCAGGCAGGTTCTCACAGACCCCTCGGCCACACAGGCCGGGGCTCTGGATGCATTCATCCACATCTGCTCAGAGCAAGGGACCCAGGTCATACCTCCTTTATGCCCCTTCCGCCCCCCCCCATGCTCTATTCTACCTCCCTGACCTCCGTCGCTCTGACCTTCCACCCTCCATCATCCTGCCACCCTGTCCTCATGGTTCTGCTCTCCACCTTCCATCACTCTGCCACCTTATCCGTCATCATTCTAACTCCATCCTCCAGCCCTCTACTTCCTCAGTCCATATTAAGCTGCTTGTCTGCTTCCTAGAACTGTCTTTCTAGTCCATATCAGTGGGCCTCCTTAAACTCTGTCCTCCATAACTCTACCCCTTCCCCCATTAATGACGTCTCCATCCCCCATCCCTCTGCTTCTCCATCCTCCATGACTCAGCCTTTCTGTTTTCCAACACTTGGCCTCTCCATCCCCAACAGGCTGCATGTCTGGTTCTCAGAGCCTGGCCTCTTTCTCCCATCAATCAGCCTCCCTCTGCCTCATTGGCTCGGTATCTCCTTCCCTCACCACTGCCGCTCTACCCTTCCCCCTACATGCCCAATCCCTCACCCTGGCATTTGGCTCCGTGGGGCGCAGCCTGGTACCCAGCGGGGCACACGCACAGGAAGCTGCCTGGCGTGTTCTCGCAGCGCCCACGGTCACAGGGTGGCGGCACGCGGTGGCACTCGTCCACGTCTGCGAGCACAAACCGCGTGGCTGGGACTGGGGCAGACACTCCGCCTCCTCGCCTCCCCCAGAAGGCCTGGGGAGGCGGGGAGGCGGGGAGGCGGGGACGGCAGGGGCGGAGTCAAGCTTCGGCCAGGGCCAGGCCGAGGCAGGAGCCAGGGGCGGTAGAGGGGCTCGGAGGGGCTCGGTTTAAGGCTGAGGCGGAGCTTCAGCGGGGAGGACAGGACAAGAGTTGGGGACCCAGCTTGGGCAGAGGCAGAGAGGGGAACCGTGAGGGGGGCAATTTGGGGAGGGCAGGGCCTGGGGAGGGCAAGGGCGGGAAGAACGGCTTTGGGGACCGAACAAAGGGAAGGCAGGAGCGAGGGAAGGGGTGGTTTGGGGACGGGGCACTGGTGTGGCAGGGTGGAAATCAGGAGTCATGGTGAGGAGATAGGTTGCAGCAGTTGTGGGACAGGGGAGGGGCCTTGGAGAGGGCAGGAGCTAGTCTGGAATATTGAAGGGGCGGGGCCAAGGGAGGGGCGGAGCCGGGACCCAGTCAAGGAGAGAGGCCGGACAGTATAGTACGGCAGGGACCGGCCCCGACGGGAAGGGCCGGCTGCGCCGGAAAGAGGCAGTGGTGGGGCCGAAGTGAGAGCGGGAGCTGGTCTGGAGACGGGGCCAGGGGCCAGGCCAAGGCAGTAGTTGGGCTGAAGGGGAAGAGTGCGAGGGCGGGAACTGCTCCAGAGGGAGAGCTGGAGCGAGACCCCAGCTGGGGTGGGGCCTGGATTTCTCACCCAGACACTCCGCACCCCGCGGGCCAGCTCGGAAGCCCGGCCCGCACACGCAACGGAAGCTGCCTGGCGTGTTTTCGCAGCGCCCGGGAGCACAAGGCGTGGGAATGCGGCGACATTCGTCCACGTCTGAGGGTGCGGAGGGGTCTGGTCAGGAGGTGACAGGGTAGAGCCGCCCGCCCCGCCTCTGTCCTCCCCCTCGGCCTGGCTCACCAATGCAGCGCATGCCCTGCGGGCTGAGCCGGAAACCGGAGTCGCACGCGCAGGTGTAGCCACTGGGCCGGGGAATGCAGCGTCCCGGGCCGCAGACCTGGGGATTGCGTTGACACTCGCCTGCAGAGGGACCTGCGGGGGTCCAGTGAGCCAGGGTTCCCCCATCTATGAATCTTCTGTCCCTTTCATCCCAGTACAATTCCCTCAGATCCTCTGCCTAAAACATCCTCCTGGATGTCCCCCCTCAAGCCCAGTCTTCCCCCTCTGATGTCCCTCTCCTTTATCATGGGACATTCCCATCAGATCCTCTGCCTGAATCCTCCCATAATGCCACTCCAAAGTCTTCATTTTTTAATATTTTGCTCCCCAGTCTTCTGCCTGAGATATGTTCTTAGTGTCCTCCGTGAAAAATAATTATTTGTCTCACGTTAACTGAGCACTTACTATGTGCCAGATACTTCAGAGGCAGCTTGCTGAATCCTCACAATGATCCGCATTTTATAGATGAAGAAACTGAGCCTCAGGGAGGTTAAATTGACCTTCCCAATTGACACAGAACTTGCACCCAGGCTTGCCTGACTCCAGCTCCTGATGTAACCACCACCCCACCCTTCAAACCTTTATCTTTTCCCACCCATTCCTTAACTCCTCTGGCTGTAACATCCTTATTTGTTCTATTGTAGAATCTTCACTTTGGAGCCCCCCACCCCCCCACTCGGAACTCCTGCCTGTAATACCCACATCAATGCCGCTGATTCCCTCTACCGCACCTGATTCAGGGATCTCCGGACCAGTCCAGGCAGGGATGCTGGGCAGGGGAAGCTCAGGGCCCGGACGGGGCTCTGGCCGGGGTTCTAGCCGTGTCTCAGGCCGGGGTTCTGGGCGATGAGTGGGCAGAAAGCCTGGTAAAGAAGGGCTATCAACAGTGGAGACCTGGGTTTGGGTGTCCCTACTCATCTCCCCTTGGAGACAACACTCCCTCCTCCAGAAACCAGCTCACCCTCCTCCAGAAACCAGCTCACCTGTGCGTGGCCGAGAGGTGGAGGATGGGGCACGGGGCTGGCTGAGGGACACTCGGGGTGGTTCCTGGCCCAGGGGTCTGGTGTTGTAGCGGAGGTCGGAGGCCGAGTAATGGTAGCCAGGGCCAGCTGGGCAGATCTCCCGAAAACCCTCTGGACACAGGAAAGGGAAGAAGGTGGGCAGAGAGAGGGCAAGAGAGTAGGGGGGAATGAGAGGGAAAGGGGGTGAAGTAGAGAGAAAAGGGGGGGCTAGGGTCTGGCCTTGACCGTGAGTAGGGCTTAGCCTGGGAGTGTGTTAGGGGTTTGGGTTGGATGCTGAAATGGGGTCTAAGAGTGACTGGGGGGACCTGGGGTCTGGGAGCATCTGGGGGGAGTGTAGTCTAAGGGAATTAGACCCAGGGATGTTCTGGCATGAGGGTAGGGTGGACATGGGACCAGCTTCAGGCCCCAGTGGCCAAAGAATGGGACATCTCAGAGGCTAAAGGTGGGACCAAGGATGTTTTTCCCTCTTTGGGAGGATGGCAGGGACCGGAGTTGAGGGCAGGGTCTGGTTTGGTGTCTACAGGGACGGGGTTGAAGGCCAGGAAACAGTCAGGTCCATTGTGGGGTCTGGTTTCATGAAGAAGCAAGATTGCCTGGGAGGTGTCTCCGGGAGGGGCGTGTCTGGGGCGGGGCCCAAGGCGGAACCTAGGTTGAAGGCAGTGTCTCAGAAGCTGGGGAGGTGGCCAGAGCCTGGGGACAAGGTTGGGCAGGCAGCCTATCTCCAGGGCTAGGGGAGGTCGAGGCTGGGGGTGACGCTCGGCAGACACAGCCTAACTTCAAGGTCATGTGCAAGCCAGGGTGGAGTCCATTCTGAAGATAGGCTGTCTCAGATGCTGGGTGCGTGGCCAAGGCTAGGGCCCAACCATGTTGGAGGGGCTGGGGGCGGAGCCTAGAATGGGGGCTGTTTGTGTCAAGTCTAGAGAAAGGCGGGCAGGAGGCGCTCACCTGAGCCAAAGGGTGGGCAGAGCTGGCAACCCCGGCCCCAGGCTTTGCCTACGCGGCTGCAGCAGCAGATCTGTTTGGTGATGTTGCGTAGAATGGGCAGCGAGCAGCCGCCGTCGCGGAGCACACGGAAGCAGGGTCCCTTGGCCTCTGAGATCACGTGTTGGGCTGGGGGTGGGGGAGGAAATTCTTCAGGCGGGGTTGGGAGTGTAGTGGGACTAGGGGATCTGGGAGGTAGGGGAATGGTCCCAGGGAGGGTTTGGTGGGTGTGAGGGGCATTTGGGAAAGCTCTGAGAGAGTCTGAGGAAGAGCTGAGGGGTCTGGGAGGTCTGAAAATGGTTTGGGGCTTGAGGAGAGTCTGAGGGGTGAGTGAGAGAATCTGGGAAGGATCTCAGGATCTGAAGAAGGTCTGGTGGCCGAGAGAGAGGAGGAAATTTGGGGGCTTGAGAGGAGCTGATGAAAGTCTGGGGATCCTAATCCAAAAGGTTTGAGGGGTTCTTAGAGGAGCGGAAGAAGGTTCAGGGAGTCTGAGGGTGAATGAGAGTCTGAGACGTTCTGAGGGGGATCTAAGAGTGACTGGGGGGACCTGGGGTCTGGGAGCATCTGGGGGGAGTGTGGTCTAAGGGAATTAGACCCAGGGATGTTCTGGCATGAGGGTAGGGTGGACATGGGACCAGCTTCAGGCCCCAGTGACTCACAGATGCAGCTGCTGCGGGACGAGTCAAGCAGAAAGCCGTCGGGGCACACGCAGGTGTATCCGCCATGCGTGTTCGCACACTCCCCGTGCTGGCAGCGCCCCCCAGTCTCGCACTCATCCACATCTGCGAGGGAGGGGGTGGTTCCAGTGGCGTCAGGGGCAAGCTCCCTGCCAGCCCCGTCCCAAGCTCCTCCCACGCCTGCCCCAGCTCACCTTCGCAGGACCCATTAACCCTTTCAAAGCCAGCTGGACACAGTCCATCTGGGACGCCCACTTGGTCGGAGTTTCCTGTAGAGAGAGGAGAGGGTTGGTCCGGGGTGCGCGGAGAGAGATGGAGTGGGCGGGGACGAAAATGGGGTGGGAGGAACTAAAAGGTGTTGAGTGTGGTTTGAGTGCAAGGTCAGCCTTCGGTTGGCGATCTGCATGAGTAGGCCTATGGCACAAAGGCCGAGTGAGAACAGGGTAGCCAAAGTCAGAAAGTGGGGTGGGTGGTCCCAGACGGTATGGATAGGTCTAGACTGGAAATGATCCCCACAACGGGTAGGCATGGCTAGAATTTGTGTAAGGGTATATCTATGGGCAGAGTACGAGAAGCAGCGGGGTTCTCACTCCTCCCCAGCTCCGAGCACCTCGGGGACATCCTGGGGCTTACCCAGGAGCTCCGAGCACGACTGACAGTCGTGAACGCCCCAGGCCAAGCCGGCCCCTCTGCAGCAGACCTCCTGCGTCCGGAGCCCGGGCAGCGGGGACGCACACTGTGGGGAAGTGTAGGGTGAGCGCGCCCCCGCGCGGTGGCACGCTCCGGGCCCCTCCCCACCGGCCTCCTCTCACTTCGCCTCCGCGCAGCTCCCGAAAGCAGTAACCGAAGCCCGAGGCGTCCGAGTAGCCGTCCTCGCGCGGCGCGCTCTGTGCCAGCACCGTGTAGGGCGCTGCCGCCTCCGCGCGAGCCGCCGCCGCCGCCCGCGCCACTGCCTCGGCGTCCGCCTCCTCCCAAGGGCCGGACACACGCTCCACCTGGTGCACCACCACCGACGCCTCCTGCGGGTGCTCTACGTGGACGCTCACCATAGACGCCACGCCTGGAGAGAGGCACGGCGGGGCAAAGTGGGAGTAGGAATGGGGGAAAGGGCGCGCTGGAGAAGGGTACTTAAGAGAAGGTAGGAAAGATGGGAGTCAGAGGAACGGCGAGGTGGTGGACAGAGGGGGCGGAGGGGACTCCGGCCGCACTTTCCTCACCATGCTCATCGTCACGGTGGTTGGCCAGTGGCATGGTGTACACAGAGCGGGTGAAGCCTGGCATGGCCGGGGCCGGGGGTCGGGCGCCCGATGAGTGCAACTGGCAGAACTTGCCAGCGAAGTCCGGGGGACAGAGGCAGCGGTCAGGCTTCACGCACACACCTCCGTTGTGACAGATCAAGGGACACAGGACTAGGGGGAGAGCGAGAACACTCAGGGCCGGCAACCCTCCTTGTAGCCCCCCTGGGACGAGCGCACTCAAACGAGCTCAGTCCCTAACGTTGTTAACTACATCCTCAAAGGTATCACTCAGTTCAAAGCTGTTCCGCCATGAGCTGTCTTGAGTCATCTCCCCCCTAACCCTGGCCACTTGCATTGGCTGGGTCCAGTCGTACAGCCCTTGATGGTATAGCTCCGCCCACTGGGTCCACTCACCACGCCCTCCAGCTCCTTCTTCACTTTCATTTCACCCCGCCCTCCCTCTCGAGTCCCACTTTCTGGCCGAGTGCGCGGCGGACCAGCCCCGCCCAGACAGCGTTGTACCCGCCCGTAGGCTCAGCCCCGCCCACTCTAGCTCTTGCCTTCGCATTTAGCGCCGCCCATCTCTTACTGTTCAGCCCCTCAGACCCAGCGCTGGTCACTTCCATTGACCAAACCCACATTTTGCCACTCCCTGGCACTACCCCTTGCTCGCAACTCCGTCTCCTTACCATTCTAGGCACGCTCACACCCCGTCCGGCAGGGTCCACTACGTTCAAGCTCCGCCCACAGGCTGTGCGGTTTCCCCCCCTCCCCTTCTACGCACCCTGCCCACATCACCTTCTTCTACCCGAGGGATTGTAAACCCCGCCTATCAAGGCGTCTAACCTGCTGCCTTTAGCCCCACCCATCTTCCTTTCCTCAAGTTAATTTGCCCTGGCTCAGTCGCTCACGCTCCTCTCACCCCACCTCCCGGCTATCTGGACGTCCTAGCCACCCCCCGCCCCCCGCGCTTTGTCTCCTCCCACCTCCCCTTGGCTCCGGCTCTCCAGTTCTAGGTCTGACTTCCCGCCTCCAGTAGCCCCGGGGCGGGGCCAGCGGGAACGCGCCTGCTCTCCCCTAGGCGCGCCCTCGCTGGGCCTCAGGCCATCTCTGGGCGGGGCACTACCAGCTGTGCGGCGGGGTAAACAAAGAGGGGTGCGGCGGGGGCAGGGCGGCGGCTCCTCATTCCGGACCCTTGGGGAGCCCCGGGCCCGCTGAGCCAAAGGAGGCCGGACGTATCCTGCGAGGGCACCCCCTCCCTTTCTCCCCAGGGGCTGCCGAGAACAGCTGGAGACAGCTGTGCGGAGGGCAGGAAGGGGGCAGGAGGCCGGGGCCGTCCAGGAAGGCGTGTCTGGGATTCTGAGCCACACACTGGAGAGAGGAAAGCATAGAGGGAGCCCCCTCAATTTATAAGGGTAAAGAGACTGCACTCCTGGGAGGAGATCAGTTAGAAGGCAGCACTCTGGGGTTCAAAGACCACTGGAGGTTTCTGGAACAGAAAGGGAGCCTATCCCAGAGGAAACGGAGGCACCCTTCAACAGAAGGAATCCCTTAAGTCCTTTTGGGGAGAGTTACCTAAAAACAGGACTCTAGTGTCTTCTAGGGAATGGCCAATTGGAGGGTGCTGAGAACAAGGTTTAGATGGAGAAGTGGGATTCTTGGGAGTCCCCAGCCCAAGAGAGCCTCAATTGTCTGGGAGGACTGTAAGATACTGTGGAATCCCCCCTCCCCTCTCAGCTAAGGGATTAGGTACCCAAGTCGTTTTGATTAATGGCTGCTTGGGGGGAACACAGTATCTGTAGTCCTCTTGGGAGGATCACTGATCAAGACCAACTCTGGGTTTCTCTGAAGACAGATGGATCAGCAGTTCCCGGGGAGGGAGTCAGCTGGAAGGGAAGGACTTGGATAGACAGGAATCGGGGATCACTTGGAAACAGAAGAAAATAGGAGCCTTTTGTGGGAAGAGAATTCGGCTAGGGAGCAGAGTTATCACTGTATAGAATCTGTAATCCGGGGTTTCCCTGGATGTGGGGAGGAATAGCTGAGGGACAAAACTAGAGTTCTCTGGTGAGGGGCACAGTCTGGGGAGATTACATCAGAAGAATGTGAGGGAATTTCACTGGAGGGGCTGGTCTCCGGAGTCTGTTGATAGCGGTGCAGAGGGGCTTAGGGCGTGAGGGCAGAGACCCTGGGCTCCCCTAGTTAGAGGAGTCAGGCCAGGACTCCAGGGTGCTCTAATAGGAGCCCTTAATTAAGTGGCAGGCCTAGGAGAGGCTTAACTAGGAATCAAGATTCCAAAATAGGAAGGGTCTCTGTTGGGGGTTGTGGGTGGTAATCCATCTAAGTCTGGGGGCATTTCCTAACCTCCAAAGACACTTGTCTGTCTTCTATCATCCAGAATGTAGGCCCCCCGCCCAGCACCCTGAGGGCCTCCACACCAAGGGCGGGCCGCTAGATGGGCACAGGCAACTCCATGTCCCACACCCTTGGAGGGATGAGGGGCTGAGGACATCGAGGTCCTCCTGAGGTCAGCCCCCTTCACAGACCCCTCCTTGTGCCTCCAGGGGCTTGGCACCCGCCTGGGCAAGGCTCCTGGCACAGGCCCGTTGAGGCTGGGCCGGGAGGGAGTGAGGGAAGGAGGGAGGAAGGGGAGGAGAGAGGGAGTGGCAGCGGGCGGGGGCTCAGGCGGGAGATGAGCTCACGCCGGCCAGGGCTGGGTTGGCTGGGGGCCAGGCTGGGCGAGTTCTCCGGCGCCAGGGGCCCCCACTCCCCACTCCAGAGGGCCTCCGGGGCTGGGGGCAGGTAGGCCCAGACCCTGAGAGCCCACCCACCACCATACCCTGGGGCCAACAGGTGGCCCACCCCCCCACCAAGGGCTCTCCATATCTAGGGGAGCCTGGTGTGCACACGCCTCCTGTCCCCTCTGCCCCCAGGGGGCGCCTTTTCCCCTAGGCCTCCAGCCTGGATTGCTCTTCCACGTGCGACCCTTGCAACTCAGGGTCCTGCAGAGACCCTCCTTCTACGAACTCTTTCCCTCTCAGCTCTCAGGATCACCTTTCCACACCCCAATCCCCCTCCTCACAGGCACTCCCATCCTAGACTTTCCTAATCCCTCCCACCCAAAGAAGCAGAAAGTGGAAAACCCCCCATGGCCCTGGATTTCTCCCTTGGACTCTGGGGACCCCTTACTCACAGTCACAGAATTCGGACCCCTTTCCCCCAAGACCCCAAGCCCCTCAATTCTGGTATTCCCCACTTTGACTCAAAGGCACAGAAGTCAGCCCCCAATCCCCTCATATGCGACATCACAGGTCCCTGAGAACCCTCATTGCTTGCGAAATCAAGACCCTCAGGACCCAACCCCAAAAGCCAGGAATTTGAGGCTCTCTTCCTTAAATAAGCCAGGGATTCCCCAGCACTACTGCGCAAGGAATCTGGGCTCCCGCGCCCTGGGGACTGTCTCCCCCATCCCCGGGGATCCTCCTCCACCCGGGGAAGCCCTCCCTCGGGACCACCACCCCGCACTCACAGGCGCGGAAGCCGGGGCCCCCCGGGGCCGCCCCGCCGGGCGCGCCGCTGTCCACGCTGGTGGCGTTGCGGGGCGCGCAGGTCGGGGTGCAGCGGGGGCCGGTGGGCCCATGGACGCAGCTCAGGCCGCACACGGCCGGGGTGAAGCGCACGCGGAGGCGCTCTCGGGGCCGACCCAGCCCGGGCTGCGGCCGGAGCAGCGCCAGCAGCACCAATAGCGACACCCAGAGCAGCCGCGCGCCGCCCGCCATGGCTGCAGCGCCGCGCTCCGCCGCGCCGCCGCCCCAGCCCGCCCGAGGGGCCCGGCCGCGCCCGCCCGCCCGCGGGGGAGGGCGGCCGCGCCCCCGCTCAGGCCCCCCCCTCCCCACCACTCCCTCCCCGGCGGCCGCGCGGGGGCGCGTGGGGCCGGGCGCGCAGCCAGAGGCGCGCAGGCTGGGCGCTAGACTCGCAGGGGGGAGGGGGCGCCCCCTCTGCCCCCGACTCGCACCAACAAGTGAATGGGGCCCGCAGGGGAGCGGCGGGGAAGGGAACAGGTGGGGGCGGGCCCGTTTCCCCCCCAGACAGGGCTGAATCCATAAAGAGGAAAGAGTAGTGGGGGCCGCATTTGGGGAGGAGGCTAAAGGCTGTCTCTGCCTTAGTCACAGAAAAAGGAGCTTCATCTGGGTAGGCGGCTGCCATGGCACATCTGGGCAGCCAGGTGGCACATCTGGGGGAGAGGAGAAGGGTCGGTGCACCTGGGCACATGAAGGAATTGGGGGTTTGGATGGTGGGCAGAACGCTGGAGGGGCACATTTGAGGACGCAGTCACATCTAACCAGGACCCTCACACCTGGTAGAAGTCAGAATGGATTAGGGGAAACGGTGGATTGAGACTGTGGGCGGGGGTCTTCACATCTGGCCGGAGGCCCACATCTGGAAGACTTTAGGGAGGAGGGGACACATCTGGGCTGAAGGCCACAGCAGGAGGGGGACTTTTGAGGGTGGTTGAGACTAGGGGGTGTGCTAGCCCCGGGGCCGAGAGCCGGAGCGGGAGGAAGGCAGGAGGACGGTCGGGAAAGTAGTGGGAGGCCTTTGGCCCCTAGCCGCTCCGCAGTTTTGGGCACTCGGTAACCAGGCAGGCGCCAACCGGCACAATCGCTTTTGTTGTCTGGGCTAGTTCGGCCGCTTTCTCTGCCGGGACAGCGCCCCCCTCTTCGGCCGGCAGTGGGGAGCCCGGACGCTTGGCTTCCCGGCCCCACCCCCGCGGGTCAGCGCCTCTGGCCAGCGTCTGGTCCTGTCCCGGACTCACCTCTCGCTGCCGGACGCCGGGGTCCCTAGAGGGGGCTGCGTCCTGGGGAGAGGTGCTGAGCTACAATGGGGGGCGGCTAGGCGGCAGCTGGACCGTGGGAACCAGACGGCTTTATCTGGCCCGGAACCCCCCGCCCCCCGGCGGAGGAAGGGCGGATGTTCTTACCCCGGGACTGGCCGGCAGGGGCGCGCTGTGGGGGCCTCCTTCTCAGCAATGCCCGGGCCCCCGGCCCGCGGAGCCGCCGTCGCCTCAGCAGAGCTCGGGCTTCCTGCAGCCTGGGTGGGAGGGGGCAGAGAAGGAGCTGTCACCGCGGTTCGGCTGACACCCCCCTCCCCTCCCCGCGACTGGAAGAGACTTCCCACACCAGGAGGTCTCCCAGTGGAGGCTCTGCGACCCCCCCCCCATCTCTTTATGGGGACCAGGCCTTGAACATTCGTTGGAGGCTTGGAAGAAACAAAGTCAGTGGGAGAAACAGAGATGAGGAAGGGAGAGAGGGAAGAGAGACACAGAGGCAAAGAGACAGGTAACTATGAGAGAAAGAGACAGACAGAAAGAACAAATAGAGAGAGAGGAACATGGAGACAGAGATAGAGAGATAGAAACTGAAAGACCCAGAGACAGCGATTGGCGAGAAAAGGAGAAACAGAAACAGAGACACAAGTTGATAGAAACAGAGAGCAAGGGAGAGGAGACCCAGGGAGCAGAGAGAAAGATGTGCCAGAAATGGTGGCAGAGTTGGGAGCATCCAGTAGGGGAGGGTTGCACACTCACGTCAGTGGCTGCCAGTTAAGGGACACCTGTTTCCTCCTCACGCTGGGGCTGGGGCTTGACAGCCCTGGGGGCACTGGAGTCAGGCACCACTGAGGGCCTGCACACTTTTCAGGCCGACAGCTCTGGACCCTGCAGGAGGCTTCAGAGACAGCCAGGGACTAAGTGGAAAAGGAGGCGACTGAGTTCCTCTCTCATCCAGCTCTCCAGCTGGGATGAGGGGTGAGGAAGGGAGCCCCCAGCTCCTCTGCTCCTACCACCTTTCCCCTCCTACCTATACCTCGCCTACAAGAACCCACCTCTGAAGCAGCGGCTCCTCCTGGGCGATCGGCCTGGGCAGCAGCGACAAGCAGCAACACTATAAATAGAGGGATGGAAGTCACTCAGGGCCCTAGCACTGTAGAACTCCCCAAAGGAAGGCAATGAGGGATAGGGGAGGGAAAGCCAAGATAAGGTTTGAAGGTGCTCGAGATTGATGTGTGACCAATCTGAGGCACTGTGCTCGATGCCTCAGTTTCCCCATCTGTACAATAGGAGGCAAACGGGTTTAGGCTCTCCAGGGATGAAGGTCACAGCAACCTCACGTTTATTTTTCTTCTGAAGTGTTTGAGGTAAGGTATTATTGGAAAAGACATTTAAAAGTCTTTTAAAAATGATTTTTTTAAAAAAATGATTTAAAAAAAACAAAAGACTTAAAAGAGGATTTCTAAGCGCACTTCCAAGCCCGATCTGGGAATCTAGAACCCCGCCCTCCCCGCACTTCCCTGTCCTGGACTCAGCCGTCATCCCGCGGTTGGCCGGCAGATGGCGCCACTCCACAGGCCTCAACGGCTGGGGAGGGAGGTCCGCCTTTGACTATGGGTCCTGCAGGGTGCAGAGGTGGAGGGGGATACAGGAGCCACAGCCCAGTACTGGGAATCCCGAGGCCTGAGTTCTAGCCCCTTCCTGCCCTTCCACGTTGTGTGTCCTGGAGCCAGAGTCTCCTGGTCTATGGGTCTCAGTTTCCCGCCTGACCAGGAGGAAGGAGTCGTTCTTGGAGGAATCTCCGCGCCGGGAGGGTCTCAGATTCCGGCTGGCGGAGCCCTCAGCTTGGGCGCAAGTGCGTCGCAACCAAGGGGCCCCCCAGACAAATCCATTATCCCCAGGCTAAGGGGGACGAGGGACGAGGCCGCGCGGGCCGGCCGGGAGAGAGGGGCAGCGGGGGGATGCTGCGAAGGGGACGTCGGGCGTATGGACTCTTTTTAGATGGGTGGGGCCCAGTAGGGGAGGAGGCCGCCCGGGTGGGAGCCTTCCGGACCCCCGATCCTGCAGTCATCCCTCCCGCCTTTTCTCCGGGTTAACCCCTTCCCAGCCCCGCCCCCGGCGCGGCTCGGGTTACTAAACGCATTCGCAGAGACCGAGGCGGGAGCTGAGCCCGGGGCCTTTGTAACGGAGCGCTGGGCCGCAGGGCGGGGGTGGGGGTGGGGGGTGGGGGGGTACTGGGCAGACTGTTTCCTTCGATCTCGTCACCCGTAGACAGGAAGAGTGGCTATAACCCCCTAAATCTATAGGAAATTCTGGATTTCTTGCCGCGAAATCACTGGTACCTCATTCAAGCTTGGAATCCGCTTATTCTAGGAAACTAAAGCACCCCCCCAACCCTCATGAAATCTGAGGGCCCCCCATCTCCGCACACATTTCCACAAGCCCCTCCACCATCAACCCAAAACTCCACGTCTTCCTCACTCATTAGGAAAACGTCTCTTAATTAGTTCAGGCCTCCCCGCTCCCCAGATAACCAGGACATGTCAACTCCCCCTTAAAGTGCCCTGATAACCTCCCATACTCTTCCTCCTTAAGCACCCAGTTAGTTTGGGGGACCCCATCCCAGCTCGGCCCCACCCGTCTATCATCTTAGGAGAACTCAAAGCCCCATCCCCATATAAACTGGGACCCTTCTCCAAACAAACTCTAGAATTCCCTGGAGCCACATCCGTCTCTACCACACGGGAGGGGAATCCCTCCCCTCAAAATCTCAGTACACCTCGGATTCTAACCCCTACAAAATAGAGGGCCCTAATAAATTCAAGAGCTCTGGTTCTTCATCCTTATCACGAAGCAGTGGGTTCATATTCCCCTAAATCCGAAAGTCCTGGTCTTCCTAGACCTCCAGACTTATTGGGTAGAGGCGGCACAAGGACGAGGGGGCCGCAGCGGGGCTTACCCGGCCGGGCGGCCCGGGATCACCGCAACCTCGACGGCCTGGATGGGGCTGGGGCCGGCGGCGGAGGCGGCGGCGGCGGCGGCTGCAAGGAGAGCCAGCAGCAGCACCAGCAGGAGGGGGCGGCGGCCGCTGGGGCCAGGCAGCCGCATCGTGTCCGGCGTGGAGTCGCGCTCCAGGCGGCCAGTCTGTCCAGCGGGTCAGTCTTGGCGCGGCCCCGCCTCCCGCCCCCGCCCGAGGCCGACTCATTTTCTCCACAGTCGCAGTCTCAGGCTGCGAACTTCCCTCCAATCAGAGCCCGGTTCCGCCAGGGGGCGCTGCCCGCGCGACCAATCAGGAGGCGAGAGGGGAGGGGTTAAATAGACAGGTGCCGGGCATGGGGCTCGGGGACCAGGAATTTTCAGTGCTGTCGGGGGTACTGGCTCAGTGAACCCTGTTATAAAGGAGAGGCCTCAAGTGTGGAGTTGCTGGGACTCCTCCCAGTCGATGCGCAGGCGGTGGGCAGATTCCCCTAAGCTAGATTCCCACTGGAAGACCTCATCCCTCCGCCCACAGTCCTGGGAGAAGTCCATCAGAATTTGCTCCTCGACTGGCGTAAATTCTGGAAGACCCCACAGGTGCCCACTTCTCACGTGAGAGACTTGGGATTCTGGGGGCAGAACGCCAATCCTAATCCTGCACTGAGCTCCAGGTCCGGCCCCTCTGAGAATCCCAGGCCCACTCTGGACCTTCCCAAAGGATTTGCCCCTTCTCAAAGCCCTGTGTTTCAGGGGTTCCAGGCTCAGCAAACAATAGCTTGTTCCTCAGAAGGCTGTAGCCTCTGCCCCTCAGAGGACCCGGGCTCCGCCCCTGACCCACAGACTCCACTCCCACAGGGCTCCCGGCTCTGCTCTCCTATTTGCACCCCTCTTCACCGCCACCCCTAGTGGGTACAACAGTCCCCTCCCTGACTGAATATTTAAAGGCTCCCAAGAGCACCCCTCCCACTCCCAGAATTGCAGACTTTCTCCTTAAAGAATTCCAGTCCCCTCTCTTCCTAGGGACCTCTACCATTAGGAGCCCCAAGCCACAAGTGGCCTTAGTCCCCACCCGCACCCGCTTTAGTGGGTTCTAGGCTCCAAGCCCTGCTCACAACCTTCCAACTCAGAGGGTCTCAAGCCCAGCCCCGCCCTTTCATTATAAATTCAAGGCCCCACCCTCTTTCCTCAGAGTTACAAACCTCGCCTCTCTGCTCCCAAAGGCATCAGAGCTTCAGAGCCTGCTCCCTAGCTGCCCCCTTCTCCTCTGAGTTTCAGGCCACGCCCTTTCCCACAAGAACTGGGCCAAGGCCCCACACTTAGGATCCCAAACCCTACCCCTTTCACGTTTGTGCCCCATCCGGGGACCCCGTCTCTCAAAGCAGTTTGATTCTTAAGGTTCCCAGTTCTGTAGCCTTAGCCCCGCCCCGAGTAGATCCCAACCTCCGCCCACACAGGGTACTAGGCCTGACCATACGGCTGACCCCAGACTAAGAACAGCAATCAATTCAGCTTCGACTTCATCCCCAACTCCTGCTCCTTCTTCCAAGGGATGTGCAAGGAGGACAGGGGACCCCCTTCACCCTCCCGCCTTACCTTGAGGCACACGGGCTGATTCACACAGTCACACTCACACCCGTTACCGTCACCTACAGCAATCCATGCCTACACCCAAAACTGACACCCAGAAGTCTGGGCCCACCCACCGTCCAGGGACACACAGCCCCTTGGAGCAATAACGACGGCACTCAGGCCCCACTCAGGGGCATTTGTGAGTTGTCCCAGCTCAGTGATGGAGTGCCTGGCTCTGCCCACTGAATATGCCCTGTGTCCCTGTCTCCATGTAGCTCCCGCGATCCCTGCTAACATGACCCTGCAGGACAGTGTGTCCCTGCCCCCGTTGCCCCCCTCCCCGTCTCCTACCCTGTGGCTGGAGCATTTGCTGGGGGCGCTGCCGAAATTTCTCCCTTCTGCTTGGGATCCAGGGCATCTTCAATGCTCGTTGCTAGGCAACAGCCTCTGGCTCACCACTGCAACTTCCGGGGATGGCGTTGGCTTCCCCTCCCCCCCAGAATTTGGAGTTCCCAGCTCCCAATCCCCCCCTATCAGTGCCACTATCTTCCAGGGTTGTTTCTATGTCTCTCCTGGATCCTGACCTGATCTTGACCCTTCAGAATCCCTCAGAGTTCTAGAGCCTTGGCCTTCCAGAAGCTTCCTCCATTGTATGTGTTCACACACGGGGTTTTATCCTGGTATTAAAAAAACAAACAAATCTTTTTAGTGTTCTTGATTTTCTGACATTCTCTTCCTCAGTTCTAGAATCACTAGCATCCCAGAAACACAAGTGTTCTGGATTCCCTGGCATGGAAAAAAAATGATCTCAATAATCTAGCTCTGTGAGCATTACAAAATACCCCCATATTCTAGATCACAGACATTCCAGAACACTCATGTTTTAGAATCACTCACATTTTAGGCCTCCCACTCATGTTCTAGATTCTCTGGCAATCCAGAACCCCTTGACATTATGGATTTCTTAGAATGCAAACAAATCCTCTAGTGATCTAGAAGGGAAGGGCTGGCATTCCAGAATATGCCTATGCTCTAGATTTCCTAGTAATCCAGATTCCTTTCTGTTTCCTATAATTATCAGCATTCCAGAGTGCCTGGCTTGCAAAATATTCCTACTGGTGTAGATTCATAGGCATTCTAGAAAACTCCTCTGTTCTAGAATCATTGACTTTCCAGGTCCTTTTTCAGAAACTTCTACAGTCTGGATTCTTTGATATGCAGGGAGGAAGCCTAATACTGCTCATCCACTAGCACTCTAGAATATTCCTGTGTTCTACATTTCCTAACATTCTAGACCCCACTCCCCCATGTTACAGAAGTTCTGGCATTCCAGAAACTCTGGAATTCCAGGATTAGCATATTCTAAAATCCCTTGTTCTTAGTTGGCCCACTTTCTCTTCTATTCATTGACCCAAGGAAAAGATGCAGAAAACCTCCCTGAGGAGTTGACATAGGTAGGTATTAACTGGGGAAAAACCTCAAGGATGTCAGGCTGGGGTGAGCTGATCCTGTCCTACATACCCTCCCTGGTGTGGGCAAGAGAGGGGTGAAAGACTGGGCAGCCAGGGATATGGGCAAAGTGTTTGCAGTGGTGAGGTTTGGGGTACAAATGTCACCTAGTCGACATCTGTGTTTCTGCCAATCTGTACCTATTCATCCCTGTTTGTGGTAATAGTACCCTGAATCACCTTTCAGGAACTCTTCCTCCACTCTGTCAACATGGGGCTGACCTCACTGCCTGCCTCGTGAGGGCACATGATCCCTGGAAGGACACAGTGATTGGTTCAGGAATGGCCATCTGATTCAGTTTAAGTCAATGAGAATCAGTCCTGTGATTTTGCTGCTGCTAGAGAGAAAAATGTTGCTAAGGAGCTACCTGGAGTCATCTTGGCACAGAGGGGGGAAAACCTGACTGAGAATGATCCCAGAGGAGAGCAAAGCCAAAAGATGGAAAGATATTCTGGATGAGTGTTTGAGCCCTGGATCCAGCCATGCCTGAAATCAGAGTGTAAACCAATTCCCCTTCTTTACTTAAACCAGGAGAGACAGATGTTCCTGAATCTACAGCCAGGGACCTGGTTGGGCACCACGCCTCTCTTACCCTTTCCCTAGGGGTGCCCAAACCCTCTCAGAATGTGACCAAGGTGTTGGCAGTGAGAACTTTATTAGGGAAGGGTGACTTTGGCTCCAGAAAAGGGAGATGATGGGGGCCTAGTAACACTAACCATTCCAAGGAGGCCCTGGCCCTGAACCCAGGGCTGTGACAGGAAGCGGGGCAGGCACCTGAGTCCCCCAGGGCCTGGGTATCTCAAGGCACCATGGCAGCCGTGGTCAGAAGGAAGTTTCAGTGAGCTTCATCTTGGGGGGTGCAAGGGGAGCCCCGAGACCCGCAGAGGGCCGGGGGGCTGGTGTCGGTGGCCGCCGGGGCTCCGGCCCGCTCCGCACCAGTTCCTGGCAGCGTTCCACGAAGCTGCCTCCCCAGCGGCGCCGGGCCTCAGCCTGGGGGGGGCTCGGGCTCCCACGGCGGCTGGACAGAGAGGCGCTGCTGAAGGCTGAGTGGAGACTGAGGGGTGATAAGGGTCAGTGCAGGTCATCAGGGTGCAGCTGGGTCCCCCCTGCCCCCTGGCCACCGTGTTCTGCCCTCCGCCCCATTGCTCAGAAGGGGAAGTGGAGTCACGCCTACCTGGTGAGAGAGGTCCGGGGCGAGGGGCTGGGGGGAGCGCCCCTCAAGGAAGCCAGCGGGGCTAGTTCGCACTGCTCCAGCTGTTCCAGCAGCTCTTCCTCTGTCAGGCCCCCTGCTGGGGGGGGGGCAGGGAAGCAGGGTCAGGGGCAAGACAAGGGCACAGGCCAAGAGACAAAGGTCATGTGCAAGGACTGAGGTCGGGATAGGAGGAAAGATGCAGAGGTCAACGGACAGGGGTCAGAAGCTAAGAAAGAGAGGTTAAAAAGCAAGGGCGAGGAGGGGATGGGGGGCAGGGAAAGGGGCCAGAGGGCAAGGGCTTCGCCTCCTCGTGGCGAAGGAGGTTGTGGAGAGGGCTCAGGGTGAGTCTGTGGGGCTTGGGACGGGACTGCAGCGGGGAGTACCAGGCGCCTGGCCGAGGCCGTCCATGGCGGTGGTCAGGTCCCACAGGGCCAAGCTGCCGTTGGCCTGGCCAGTGAGGAGGTAGCGCCGCGGCCGGGAGCCCAGCCTCCGGGAGCCCTCGCACTCGAGCACCGTGAAGGCGGTGGTGGGCGAGCCGTCCACGGAGCGCACGGAGCACACCCTGAGAGGGGAGGGGCAGGGGTCACCTTGGCCACACCAGGGCCTGGCCTGGTCCCTCGTCTCATCTTTATGCCCCTCCCAGGCCTCAGTCCCCACCGTCCTTGTGGTTTCAGTTCCTGCTTCTCGGGTGAGCACCCAAGCCTCTCCATCCCTCCCAAATCTACTGTCTTGGGTTCCAGCCCTGTGGGGACCAGGAGCCTCCTGGACGTCCCCAGCCCCACACACCCACCATGGGGCTCAAATGGGATTCTCCCCCAAACATGTTGCCCTCCCTGTTCCTGTCTCAGGGAGGGCCCAAGACTCATCCTGGGTGCCTCCCTCACTTCCCAGCATTCCCCATGGCCGGCCCCCTCCTCCCCTCCCCATCTGGCCCTGATCAAGCCCTGCCCTCTCCGGCCAGGCATCTGTCCCAGCCTCCTCCCTGGGCTCGTGGCCTCCTCTCCAACCTCCAGACCATCCCCCTGAGAGCGGCCATGGCTCCCCAGGACACTCAGGACAGTCTCAGCGCTTCCATACGATTGGCAAGGCTCCGCCCCTCTGCAGCCCCATTTCCCACCTCTTGGTGCTCCAGCCCCCAGAGACCGCGTGCACGTCCCTGGTTATCCTCTCTGGCTGTTCCAGCCTTTGCACATGCTGCCCCTTCAGCCAGGCACAGACTTTCCCCTCCCTCCTTTCTTCTGCTCGTTCCTATTTATCCTCAAGGTCTCTGCTCTGAGTCCCCTCTTCAACAGGCCCCCTTCCCAGGCTGGAGCAAGCACCGCCTCTGGGCTGCCACAGCTTCCCGTCCCTCCCCCATCCTGGCCCTGGCCCCCCAGCCTGCGCACACACCCCCAGCCCCCAGCCGGGCCCTGACTACACTGGGCGATCTCTGCTTGCGGTCCGGCAGGGGCACCTGGGATTGTTCCAGCTTCACTCCCATCCACACATGTCACACTTTTGATACCCCAAACTCCAAACCTAGGACCAGGCTTGTGTTCCTTCCCCGCCTCTGCTCCTGCGGTGCCCCTTGGCTGGGATGCCCTTCTGACCTCCCTGGCATCTTGCCTTCTCCTCTGACCACCCTCCCCGTTTGACGGGATGGTCCTCACCGCTGACCAGTGGAGGAAAGACGCACGAAGAGCTGGCTGGCATTTGGTACCACCTTCTGAATGAACACTTGCTGGTCATCCCGCTCGCCGTAGGGGCCTGGGCCAGGTAGAGGGGGGCAGTCAGGGCCAGCTGGGGTCCCTGTGACCTCCAGATCCCAAGACTCTGCCCCCTTCCCCAGTGATGAACCTCCCCACCAGGACCAGGTCCCCATCCCCAGGTGGCTAGAGTTGGGCGAGGTCAGAGAGGGTTGGGGGTCAGCAACAGTCAGTGGAGTTCAGGCACATCAGGGGCAGGGGGCGGATCCTGGGTCAGCAGGAATCAATGGGGGTAACAGAATTCAACTGGGATAGCTGGGAGTAATTGGCGGTCAATAGGGGTCAGGTGGTGATGGGTGGAGGTCAAGCCCATCAGCTGGGTGGGTCGAGAGAGGTCTACAGGGGTCAGGAAAGGGATCAGTGGAGGCCAATGGAGGTCAGGCAGGGTCCGTGCGGTTGGGGACCCGGGGCTAGGAGGCACCAATGTCATTGCCAGCACTGCAGCCGCCATGCCCGTCGGCCGATTCCAGCGCCAGGATCTTGAATGAAGCGAGCGGGGTGGAGCCAGGCTGGGTGGAAATCATGCCACGGAAGCGAGTCACAGACCACGTCCGCACGTGGTTGTTGTCGGCACAGACTGAGGAGCCAGGGGGCAGCAGCAGGTCAGGCCCGGCCGTGGCATCACCACTGCCCGACCTTCCTGAGCCCCGGGATGACCTCCTCTCAAAGGTGTCAGGATTCAGGCCCCTCTGAATTCTTCCCTTTCGGAGAATTCTCTCTTCCTCAGAACTCCAAATAGTTAACAACCCTGTTGGCTCCGCCTCCAAATCATTCCAGGGCCTGATCTCACTTTTCCCTGTCCACTGCTCCCACCCCACCCCTACCCTGGTCCCGTCCATCTCATCTCCTGCCTGGACCATTGCAGCAGCCTCCTCCTTGGCCTTCCTGCTCCCATCCTGTCCCCACACGCAGTCAGAGGGACCCTGTGAACACCTGTGTCAGGTCACAGCCCTCCTCTGCCGTGAGACCTCCCGCGGCGCCATCTCATTCAGGGTTAAGGACAAAGTCTTCTCCATGGGTTACAAGGTCCCACTAACCTACCCCATCACGCCCCACCCCCTTCCTCACCCACTCCACTCTGGGCCCAGTGGGGCCCTGCTCTCCCTTAGACACACCAAACATCCTCCCACCTCAGAGCCTTCGCAATGCCTGTTCCCTCTGCCTGGAATGCTTGACCCCACTGATCTGCACTGCTCATTTCTGTTCAGCGCTCCTTCCTCAGGAAGACCTTCCCGAACCATGCACTCTCCAGTGATCCTGGCACTCTCTTGGCCTCTCACACAGCTTTGTTTTTATTCATGGCCCCCATCCCCATTGCCAGATAGTGATTTATATTTTTATTGATTTATTGTCTGCTGCCCCTGCTAGAGCATCAGCTCCACGAGGGTAGGGACTTGGCCTGTCTTATCACTGTATCCCCCGTGCCTGGCAATTGCTAAATTGATTAATTTTCCCCTCTCCCTGGCAAATCCACTCTCCCCCAGACTGGTCCCCTTCACGGAATTCTCCAGAGGCCACTCCCCACACAGTTTCTCCCCAGTGGAAACCCTCATCCACCTGGCTTCGTGCTCACAGCTAAGCCATCCCTCCTGCAGGGAGATGGGCACGCGGGGCAGCCGGGTGAGGCTCACCTGAAATGAGGTGCTTCTCTGACAGCATGATCTTGGTGACGGGGCTGCGGTGCACGGTGAAGGTCTGAAAGAGCTGAGGCCCCGAGCCCACGGTCTCGGGATGCTGCACGATGACACGCACGCCCCCTGAGCTGGTGCCGTAGGCGATCTCGATCCAGTTCCCACTGTCACCTGGTGAGGGCCCGAGGAGGAAGAGGGTCACAGAGAGACAGAAACCAAGGCAGAGAGAAGAGGCAACAGACAAAGAACAGATGCAGAGTCAGAAAGTAAAGGGAGAGGGAGAGATGGAGAGAACAAGGTGGCGAGACGTGGGAAACGGAGGAATGGGAGACAGAGGGACAGGGCAGAGAAACCAGAGACAGAAATTAAGACAGAGAGAGAGACAGATTGACATATGTACACTAATATGTATAAAATAGATAACTAATAAGAACGTGCTATATAAAAAATAAATTAAAATTTTAAAAAAGACAGAGAGAGACAGAGCTGAGAAGAGGGGGAAGAGAGATAGAAAAATAGAGAAACAGGGAACCAAGAAACAAATCACAGGGAGGGATACAGAGACAGAGACTGACAGAGAGAGAGACGGAATTCGAGAGAAAGACAGAGAAACATAGAAAGGGACATATAAACAAACAGGCCCGGGTTCAGTCTCTTCAGGGAACTAAGATCCCGCAAGCCACATGGTGGGGTCAAAGAAACAAACAAAACCAGACAGACAGCAAGACAAGAAAATGAAACTCGACCCAGCGTGCCTGAGGGACTCCCCAGCCTTGCCAAATTTCCACAAGGGAAAGGTATGTTGTAACGTCACAAACTTAATGGACCATCTTAAGGAATGTGGGTAAAATGTGGTTTTAATATTTTATGCAGGAGTTATAAGCAATGGATTCAGGTTATGAATAGCAACATGGATGGATATTTAACCTAGGGCAGGATGGACAAAAGTAAGACATATAAACTGAGTTATATACCCCATACCACTTATGCAAATTCAAAAACATGTCCATAATATCCATTTTGTAAGGACACATACAAATGAAAATATAAATGCTGAACATGACAGAATAGTGGCACGTGGTGAGGAGGGGGATGGGGAGGAAAGGAGAAAATCAATGAAATAAGAAAGGGGCCTTAGGAATTCCCTGGCAGTCCAGTGGTTGGGGCTCCGCGCTCTCACCGCCAAGGGCCTGGGCTCAATCCCTGGTCAGGGAACTAAGATCCCACAAGTCACATGGTGTGGCCAAATAAATAAATAAATACAGTTTTAAAAAAGAAAGGGGCCTTATGTGATGACATGCTGTGAAGTTAAGTTTATTATTAGTTTACTCCTGCTAGAAAAAAATGCACTGTGACCCCTACCTCACACCATACACAAAAGTTAATTTGAAATGGAACAGAAACCTACGTGTAAAAGCTAAAACTGCAAAGCTTCTAGAAGAAAACATAGGGAAAAATCTTCACAACCTGGGGGTAGGGTAAGAGATCTTAAGCTCCAAAAAAGCACTAACCATTAAAAAAAATTAATCGTTACCCAAAGTGAAAAAAAGTCAGACACAAAAAGCCACATACTGCATGATTCCGTTTACATTAAATGTCTAGAACAGGCAATTCCATAGAGACAGAAAGTGGATTAGAGGTGTCCAGGGGCTGTCAGGAGGGAGGACTGGGGTGTGATTGTTAATAAGCATGGGGTTTCTTTTCGGGGTGATAAAAACGTTCCGGAATTAGATACTGGTGATGGTGGCACAACTTTGTGAATCTACTAAAATTACTCAGTTGTGAATTTTATGGTATGGGAATTATATCTCAGTAAAAACAAACAAAAAAACTATTTTTCTGCATTTGCAATCAAGAAAGCAAAACACAAAGATTGTCTCAAGTGAGAAAACTCGGCTTCATCCACTGTAAGACATGCATCCTCTTTTTGTTTGACTGTTTATGTTTTTTTGATTTTGTTTGTTTTGGGTTTTTGTTTGTTTGTTTGTCTTTTGGGGGGGGGGTTTGGCCACGATACACAGCTTATGGGATTTTAGTTTCCGACTAGGAATAGAACCTGGGCCCTCGGCAGCGAGAACTCAAGAGTCCTAACCACTGGACCACCAAGGAATTCCCAAGACATGCATCCTCTTTGTTTTAGGAGCGTGCAAGCATCACGCCCTAATCACAGATATGGGAAAGAAACACCAAGATCAACTACTAGAGGTCAATTCTGCCCCTGGTGAAGAGGCCCGCCGTGGCCGAGCACCTAGAACAGTGCTTATATGTAAGTGGTGCTCAGTAACTGTTTGTTGAATGACTGTATGAGTTGAATCTGTCTCCCTCTCCATAAATCTCACTGGGTCATGCTACACAAGTGATGGGGAGACAGCTGAGGGCTGGGGTCAGGGCTGGCTGCTGACGGCAGGGCGGAGAGCTGAGCTATAGCTTACTGGTCTTTGGGGTGAGGTAGACGCTCAGGGCTGTGACTCCATCCTCCGCCGGGTCCCGGTAGAGCTCGCTGACAAGGAGGTCATTGTCCTTCATGCGCAGGGGGAATTTCTGCACATCTGGGGTGGACAGGGAGGATAGAGTGGGTTTGTTCAAGGTACCCCAGCCTTTCCCCTCCTCTCCCACCCTCAGGGGAGGTTCTCAGGCAGCTGGGGTGCCGGCTGCTGCTCACCCACGTAGTAGATGGAGCCGTTGTTGCAGCCCAGGAGGAGGAAGGAGCCTGCAGCATCGTAACTGGTGATGGGCTGCACCTCCTGGACCTGGGGGTGGAGCGGGGTGGGCTGTGGCCATGGTGCCATCCCTTCCTGCCTCTGCCTCTGCAGTGCCCCTCTGCCTCTGCAGTGCCCCTCCTGGCATGCCCATGCCTCCCTGCTCCAGCACCCCCCCTCCAGTTTCTAGGCCCACTCCTCCCCAGCCTTGCCTGCTCCAGGCCTGCATCATCGGCGTCTGTCTCTGAATGGCTCTTGGTTGGCGCTTCTGTCTCGTGGCCTCTCCTTGACTCTGTATTTCTGACACTTCTTTATTCATCTCCATCTTTCTCTCTGTGTCCCTTCATCTACTACAGTCATTTAGTCCTGGTTTCTCTCCATCCACCCTCTTTCTGTCTCTCTGGCACCTCTGACCTCCTGTTTCTATTTGTCTGTTTCTCTCCATCTCTGTTTCTTTCTCTCTCCTTTCTCTGTTTGTCTGTCTCTCTCACCCAAACACTCACACTTTAGAAAACAACGCTGTGGGTGTATTTTTTGTTTTACATGTTGGACAGAGCTTGGGGCGAGTGCAGAGAGAATGACGGACGTTTGCACGTCTGTCTCTGGGTTTCCGCCTCCTCTACCATCTCCCCTCACCCGGTCTCCCACCCAGTGTCTGGAGAATCCTCTCTTCCTTTCCAAACCCACCGTCCTTCACGTCAGCCACGAAGGCCTCCTGGATCCTCCTTTGGCCTCTATCATACCCCATCCTACCCCACCACTGGATCTGGCCCACTGCTGGGTTCCCTGGTTCGCTCCAGGTCGGGTGGGGCAGAAAGGAACCCCTCCCTGGGTCTGACTGGTCTGGACACCCGAGAAAGAAGCAGCCAGGCTGGCCAGTGCCCTGACCTGCCAGTGCTTGGTGACGGCGTTCCACACCCCAATGCGCCCTGTGTGGCTTGTGGCAATGAGCTGGTTCCCGACGAAGAATAAGGCCTCCACAGGCACGCCCAGATGGAAGACTCCTGCACAAGGTGAGGAAGGCTGAGCCCGGGCCCCCTTTCACGGGGGAGGAGAGGGGTGGCAGGAAGAACTCCAAGGGCCAGAGGATTCAACTTGGTCATAGAATCTTTACAGGCTAGAGGATTCTAGCAGGAATTACAGAGGATTACAACGGGCCAGATTCCTGCCGGGGTGTGGGACTCTAATAGGGTGTGGAATTCTGACACAGCTAAGATTTTCAACAAAGGCAAAAAACTCTATGGGCGGCAGAGGATTCTCACGAGGATTACGATTTGTTAGGGAACAGATTAGTCTAAGGAGTCAGATTTCTAATGGGAACAGATTCTAACAGGTCTGGGATTTTACCGGCGTGGAGAATTCTACCAAAGCAAAGAGATCTAACAGGGCAGTGAATTCTGACGGAGGAGAGAACTGTATGTGGGTGGAGTTTTCTACCAGACCAAGGAATGCTAACAGGATACGGAATTCTAAAGGGCTGGAGCATTCTAATAACGCAAAGAGAATTGTGGCACGTGGGCTGTTTTAACAGGCCACAAGCTGGAGTAGAATTCTAAAGCGCAAAAGGGTTCTGGAAAAAGCCGGGTGCCATACCTATCTCAGAGCCGCCGCCTTCTGCCTGCAGAGCCCACAGCAGGATCTCGCTGCCCGTGGCTGCTGCCACCATCTTGTCATGCTCACCCAGGGCCCCACTGAGCACCCGGGTTGTGAGTGCCAGTCGCTCAATGGGCCAGTCCAGGCGGGGACTGGAGAACACCAGCTGCCAGCCAGAGGCTTCCTTCAGCCTGGAAGATTGAGGGACATCATGAACCCTCACCCTGAGCCCTCCGCATCAACAGGGCTTAATGTGTCCTCCCACCGCCCTCCCTGAGCACCTATAGCAGACAAGAAACTGGGTATAGGCCACGGCGATCCAGTTGTGGTGTCCACACACCAGGCGCACCATTCCCGGCTCCTCTGGTAGCCCTTGTGGGGAAAGGCAGGGATCAGGGCAGGGTCACAGGGGCCCACTGGCTGCCCCAGTCTCCCAAGAGACAGAAATGTACCTGATGGGGAGGGAGGGGCTTTCTCATCTAGCATTCGGCCCAGCAGCCCTGCATTGCCCAGGTTGGGGGGCATCGTGTTGCTCCGTCGAACAGGGGCTGGGCGTCCCCCTGCTTGCTGGGGCCCCACCAGGCTGTGCCTGTTCCGCCGCTTCACCGGGAACACTGTGGCAGGGAGAAGGGGCAGCGTGACAATCATTGTAATAATTGTAATAATTGTCACCTAGCAGGCACTTAAGGTGTGCCAGATACTGATTTTGCCATGTGAGTAGCATTGTCTCCTAGAGAAAAGATTTTTGGTGGTGCAGGGACATGGCGTTAAATGAGACTGAGTCACACAGCGAGCTGCTACCTTTTCAGTTCCTTTGAGCCCATCACAAAGAAAGAATCAGTTTGGGGCTGCCACGATATTGATACCTCTTCAATATTTGGCAATCTTTCCTTTTAAGAAATGGAAGCCTGTCCCATTGGCAGACAACAGCATCTACCCAGAGTTTAATTACACTGTTATGTTTGGGGTTTATTTCACGTCTACTTATTTATGGCATGAAGGTAGTGACAAAAAGCTTCTATTTAAAACAATTTTTAAAAAAAACCAGGGTCAAACTAAGTTAAGAGAACAATACGTCTTCATATTTGGCAAACTTCATGAAGGTAGTAGGTCTTGACTGAGATTAGGGAAATAAAGCCATAAACTGAATTTCCCCACTCTGTTCCTTCTACCTATCAGCAAAGCCTAGTAGAGTACAGTTCCCAATAACCACTGGTGCATATTTTCCATGGCCAGTGGGCTGGCTGCTCCATGGACATTACAGTCAATAACTCTCCTTTAATATTTCTCCCCTCCATGCAAAGGACACCAGTTCTCCCTAAGCCTCCCTACAAGGAAATGAAACCTGGACTACAACTCCCATTGGGCTCTAGGGTAAGCTTCTGAGCCTCAGGGGGACTAGCCTGGCCCATTGCCTCGTTGGAAATGCTGTTTCTTACTTCCTTTCCAAGCATCAGTCCAAGCAGCCGATATAGAACTACAACTCCCATAGTGTCTCAGGGCCCACAGCTCAGGCACCCAAGAGCTGCAGCCTTATGGGAAATGTAGTCTTTAGTCCCCCCTCCATTCCTTAGTAGTTCCCACCTGGTGGAGGCAGGTAACCATTGAAGAGGACGTTTCCGCAAGAAGATCGATCCAACTCTTCCCGAAGCTGCAGACGACGAACTAAGACGGAAGGACTCAAAGGCTGGGACTTGGAGAACACTGAGGCAGATCCCTTTCCCCCTCCCCCATCTCTTTCTCCACAGAATATCACCACCCTCCTGAGACCCAGGACCAAACCCAGTGCTCTCAGCTCTAACCCAAGCTTCTTTCAGGAGAGAGGGGAAAGGGGGAGCATCATTAGAGAGCTGGTTTTCTATGGGATGAGGATGCTAAAGGGGGCCCCACTTACCCAGAGGAGTGAGCCCATAGAACTGGGCTTCGTGGAGGAGGCTGGAACCGTGGACACCCCTGGGTAGTAGAATTGACTAGGGGTCAGGGTCTGGGGAGTGGGAGTGGACAGAGAATTCTGAGGACGAAGTTTTCAAAACTGCACAGAGAATCTCAAGAGGTAGGAAATTTTGATGGGATCAAGATTCTAAAGGAGCAATGATCTGGGCGGTGAAAATGTGTGTGTGTGTGTGTGTGTGTGCTTTGTGGTGGAGAATTCTAAGGACGCATAATTTAAATATGATCAAGGAGCTTAAGTGAACATTCTGAAGGGAAGAAGAGACTTCCGGGGGGGGGGGTGAAGACGGTTGGGGACTCCCCTTTATCTTCCATGCCGACCTGGGGTCCAACTCTTTGGTGCGCAGGAAGTTGAGGATAGGGGCGAAGACGGTGGGGTCCCTGTCGATGAAGATCTGCGGGGAAGGGAGGCAGAGGATAGGTAGGGCAAAGAGCGGGGCTGAGTGGGGATCCTGTCCCTCCTCCTACCGGCCGCCCCATATCAGCTCTTGCTCTACTCACGGCTCCGGTCTCATCTTTCAGTGTTGAGATGCGTCCGCTCAGAAGACTGCAGGGAGGGGACGCAGAGCAGGTGTCACGGGCCGGGGTGTGTGTGTGAGGGGGAGATTAGGTCTCCCCATACCCTCTCCTCCCGCCCCCCCACCCCAAACTCGCTCTCCCAATCACCTGGAGAAGAAGGAGTCTGGGATCCAGGTGAGAGTCTGGCGAGAGGTACTGAATCTGTGCGGGGACCGTGAGCGGACGCGAGATGATGGAGGGAGGATGAGGAATGCGGCCCCCAATCTCAACCCGGTGAGTTCCCTTCCCTCCCCCAGCACCCGTCCAGGCTCCCGCGCCTCCAGCAGGGGGCGGAGCAATCCTTGATGGACAGGAATTCCCCCGGGAGAGGCGGGTACTCCCACCCGGTTCCCCGCTCCCGAGAGTAGCGCCTCAGGAAACTCCTACGCTCACCTCTTGCCTCCCACGTTCAGATGAATCACCTCCCCGGGAGGTCCCCGACCTGGGACCCCCTCTGCTGCAGGGGCCGCGGCTGCCATGGCCCCCGGGTTAGCCGGCTGGCCTGCACCCGCTTCCGGGTGTGCATCCCGCCCCGCCCCCACCGGGTGCTCATTGGGCAGGAGACTCCCGGAGCCACCGGCGATTGGGTAAAGCGCTCACCCGTCGCAGTTAATTTCTCCGCCTCCTTAAAGGGTCCCGCCTTTCCTGTCCTGGACGGGGCGGACCGAAAGGCTCCCTTGGGGAAGTTTAGTTACCACGGATAGCAAAACGTTCCTCCATCCCTCTGGGGTTCCCGATTTAGGAATGGCATATAGGTGATTCGTCGGGGACACGTGTTTAGACCTCGAAATTAGTCCACACCAAGAGGGACATCTAAATGTTCTCCGCAAGACAGTTTCTTCCCCTCGCCCCACCCAGTCCTCCTGGGCGCAGCCCATGAAACGCGAACAGACCAGCACAGACCGTCAAAGCCAAAGGATTTATTATAGGTACACAGAGTGCGCGCCTGCCACACGCCCCCACACCCCTGGGTCCCAGCGGCTTCTCCAGGTGGCCATGGGGGCTGCCCACAACCCGGTTCCCCCACTCCCCAGGGAAGTGCTCCAGCCAGAAGCATGCAGGGGGAGGGCTTCCCCTCGCCCCTCCCCTCCCGAAGTGGCATTTACAGCTGGAGGGGGGAGGAGAGAGGAAGACAGTTTTGAGCTTTGACGCCCCTCCCATTAAAAGCCTTCGCGGATGCGGGGCGGGGGGAGGAGGAGGTCGACGTTTTGCAAAAATAAACTAAGTCAGGAATTAACCGCATGGCTCTGAGACGGCGGAGTGCGGGGGCTAGGGCCCCTTCACTCCCCCTTCCCAGACAGAGATCAAGGCAGCAGTGGAAGTGAGGTAAAGGCGGGGAGGGGGGCGTCCCCTCCCCACCCCCTAGCACCCTGGATGGTCCAGGGGACCTCACCAGCGCCCCCATGCCCATCCCTAGGGCGGGAATTATCGCCCCTACCACCCCAGCTTCTTGGGGCTGGATCTGGGCATCCGGGCAGGGAGCTTGGCTCAACTGGCCCCTTACCCGCCCCCCCCCCCTGCAACAAGCTCAGTTATTGCATAAAAATAATGGAGCCCCAGCACCTGGGGTGGAGGTGGCGAGCGGGAAGGGGCCGAGATATGGCTATAGGGGCAGCAATCCCCCCACCACTTCTTGGGGTGCAGGAGAAGTCCCCTCCTTTCCGGTGCCGGTCAGGGCGCGTCCGCAGTGTTGGTGGGACTAGAGCCCCCCGCCCCTGCGGAAGAGAAAGTGTCTTTGTGCCCACAGTGCGGGGAGGAGGGGCGGGGAGGTGAGTCAGGCCCTGCGGGTGGGAAGTCACTTCCGGCGCCCGCTGGCCCTGCGCTCCCCCGCCTCCCGCTTGGGATTGCCCTCGTCTGTGGACGACGTGGTGGGTTGTGTCTGGCCCCAGCGGGCGATCTCGGCGTGTTCCCCCACCGAGGCGGCCACAGCCTCCAGCCAGCCGTTCATCTCCTCCTGGAGAGAGAAACAGGACACAGTCTATATTTGGACTGATGAATCTAGAATCAGACTGCCCACTCTGAACCTGTTTCCTCATCTATTAAATGGATAATAATAACAGTAACAGTAATGATGATGATGATGATGATGTAAATAGTTACATAGCACTTATTTTGTGCCTAGCTCTGTTCTAAGCACTTTTGTGGATTAATTCACTTAATCCTATGCATTTGGATTATATCTAACTCCCACTATAAACAAGAAGCAATAATATCAGCAGACACAAAGCACTGTAATTTTACGGGCCCTGTAAGTGCTCTACCTGTATCAACTTATTTAATTCTCACAATAATCCTATGATGGAAAACTATTTTTATCTCCATTTTAAAGATAAGTAAAAGAGGCATGGAGGGAATGAAGGCCTACTTCATAGCCTCTTGTGATGATGAATGAGGTAACAAGTGTTACTATTTTCAGCATCTCTTCAAACCACCTCCATGCCTGCTCCTCCTCCCCTGACCTCTCTCCTTAGCCCCAGTCCCAAGGTCCACTCACATTCTTGTCTCTCACCCACCTCCTCCTCCCCTCCCCACAGGCCTGCCCTAGTCCAGCCTTGTGTTCTCCCACTTGGGTTCCTGCCCTGGCCACCTCCTGTGCTCCACACCTCCGCTCTGGCCCTCTCCAATCTACCCTGCACATGGTAGCCAAACGGATCTTTCTTATGCATCACTGTAACCCTCCCTTGCTCAAAACTCTGCCATGGCTCCCTAGTGCCCTTAGAATAAACTCCAGCCTCCTCCAAATGACCCATGGTGTCCTTAAAGATCCAGCCTCTGGGAACCCTTCTGAGAACTTTCCTCCTTGAACTCTCCTCCAGCACAGTTAACCCTTTGCGATTCTGTACTTCTGGTTCTTTGCACTTGTAGTTCATTTTTTTTTTTTTTTTTTTTAAGCTAACTCCCTCCCAACCTTCCAGTTTCATCTCAGAGGCCAAGGCAAGGAGGTTGGATGTTGTCCTGGGGCCTCCAGGCCAGCCCCTGATCTTCCACCTCCCCCCAGCTAGATTAGGAACTTATTCTGGTTTCTCATTGCCCATGGGCTTTCCCATTTCAGCCCTGGTAACTTGGCTTGTGCTTCTCCTCTTCACAGCCCCATCACTCTGGGCCAGGAGTCAGCCAGCTAGGTGGTTCATGAGGTCGAATAGGGGAGAGAAAGGAACAGATCTCACCTCATCTTTAGCCTGGAGCAAAAACTCACTGCCGTCCTGGGTTCTGTGGGAGAGGACACAGGATCTGGGGGCTCTGAGGCAGAGCCCCAGCCCACCCATCCACCAATCGTCCTCCAGGGAAGCAGGGCATTGCTGGGAGGGGGAAGGTGGGTCCTGGACCCTCCCTCTTGCCCATTGAGGGGGTCTCACTGGAGCTTGAAGACGTGCTTCTTTTTCTTGTAGTCACTAGCCACCTCGCTGGTGGCCTTGTGCAGGCTGAGCAGTGGCTCCCCGCCATGTGTGCCCCCCGATGCTGGGCCCTTGGCGTCCTTGTAGAAGCCCAGCTCCCCCTTGCTGAGCACGCAGTACAGGCTCACCCACGACCTGGGGTGACGACATGGGGCTCAAGGCAGAGTCGCAGCACTCTGCCTGAGTACTCTTCATTAATACCCTTCATGGGCTGAATGTGCTTGAGCCTTCCTCCCTCTGGACCTTTGCCCTAGTTGGGCCATACACCTGGAGTGCTCTTCCTTATGGCAGTTGCTGAGCTGAGAGGAGGGTCTAAGTCTCTGGGTACCAAGCCTTTGTCCAGGCTGGCCCCTGCTGGGGTTGGCCTTCCTTATCCCCTCCCACACTGAGTTTCCTGAAGGCAACACTTAAGCTGTCTCCTCCACAGGCCTCTGCTTGGGCATGTTCCTCGCCACTCCTCCACCACCCCCACCCCGAACCCCGAATCCCCTGAAGGGAGATCTATTGGTCTACTGTCTGGAGTGAGGAATTCTTGTCTCCCCATTCAGCAGAAGCCCCAACCGAGGAGGAAGTCTCCCACGATCAAAATACATCCAGGTGCCCCTGTTTATTCCCACCTTGGTCTCAGCACAAGGAGGAAAGACTACCTCCACAGGCAAAACCTCAATCTGTTCTGCCCAACTCCTTCTGCTTGTTCAACGCTTCCCTTATGGGCTCCACCTCTCCCCAGATTCTGCCTCTCAGTTGGACAAAAAAGAGTTGGACAATCCGGAGCTGGACTCCAAGAGTAGACACATCACTGTTAGGCCCCCATCTGGAAACCTATATGAGGTGCCCCCCACCCCTCAGCCCTCAGTGTGGGATCCGCCCCTTATCAGGCCCTTCCTCAATTTGAAATTGAAATAAATGAACCCACCCCACTCACTGGTTGAAGGACCTCTCCAGGCTCCACCTCACGAGCCTTGAGAATCCTCTAGACTAGACCCCACATCGTTTGCTATAAGCTCTAGTTAACTCTTGGGTTGGTTGCTATGAGATTGGGTAGTAATAACTTTTTCTTCAGGTCCCGCCCCCATCTAAGCTCCACCCACTCACCCATTGGACGCACTAACCTTAAGCCCCGCTCCTCCGGTTCACTGATTGATTCTTTGAAGTTAAGGCCCCCTTTTCAGGCCTCGCCTACCCCGCCACGGGTTGGGCGCCCTAAAGTTTAGCCCCACCCCCCTCTTCAGACCCACTTATTCATTCATTTGGCCCAGAGCTTGGGACCCGCCTTCCAAAGCCCCGCCCACACGCTCACCGGTTGGACGACTTGCGGTTAGCGTCGAGCTCGCGCTTGCGCAGCAGGAAGCCCTCGTGCTGCACTGTATGAGTGGGCGGTGGCGGAGGTGCGGGGGCGGAGCTGCCCTGGGCCGGGGCGGACCGCGAGCGCCGGCTTCCCCCGCCCTCACCACCCTCTCGGGGCCGCGGCCGCCGTCGCGGCTTGGGCCGGTCACGCGCCCGCGGCCGGTCCGGCCGAGGTGTCCGCTCGGGCGGCTCAAGCCCGTTGGGCAGGCGGCCGGGGGGAAGCTCGCGAGGCTGAGGCAGCGACGGCTGTGTGAAGGGAGGGGGAAGAGGGGTGCTGTCCATAGTGGGGTGTGGGAGCCATCTGTCTGGGGGAACTCACAGGTCTGGGGGTCCCATCTGTCTGCAGGGCAATCTGTCTTGAAGGCGAGTATGGGAGGATCTCAGGGTTGGAGGCCCAACTCTTAAGGGCTCCCCCGGTCTTGGGAGTGGGTCTGTCAGGACTCCTACGTTTGGAATCCCTCTCGATCTTGGGGGGAAGGGAGTTAGACCTATGGAGGTAGGGGGTGCAGGCAGGTAGATGTCCTAGCATCTTTGTAGGAGGAATCTGGGGCCTCCTGTGTGTGTACGGCTGTCAGTAAGGAAATTTGAGACCCCCACTGGGCTAGAGAAAAAGTCCAGGACAGATGTGGAAAGAGTCTGGAGTCTACTTCTGTGTGTGTGTGTGTGTGTGTGTGTGTGTGTGTGTGTGTGTGTGTGTGTGTGTGGAGGGCGGTAGGAGTCTCTTAGGTCGGTGGCCTCATCTTTCTAAGGGAGAAGATTTCAGTTTGTGGGAGGCATCTGGGGGCCCTCTCCATCCCCTGAGAGCCTCTGCAGGGTTCAGATAGGGGGGCAGGGCTAGGCACTGGTGTTTCTGGGATTCTGACTCCGGTTCTGAGGAGAGGGGCCCCCATACCCCCACCCATACCGAGGCTCAGCTTACCCCAACAGGGAGCCCTGGGCCTGCCTCTTTCTCCTGCAGCTGCTCCACAATGTCAGCCAGGGTGGCCTTCCTGGGGGTGGGGGGGTGGGCACAGAAAGACCCAATGGAACTGGGATGCCTTCTCCCAGAGACCAGCCTGGCTGGCTAGAGGAGCCTCAACCTCTTAGCCTGAGATGCCAGGTCCCTGTCCACTTCTGCAGCTGCCTGTCTCAGATGTCTGCCTTACACACCACAGGTGCTCAGCACATGTCTGCCAAATAGAAGATGGAACCTCTCTCCCCTCTTGAGTTTTAAGCAACACAAAGACCAAAATGCAAACTGGTGCCTTCAAGCCTTTGAACATACTGTTGCCTTTTTCCACCCACCCCCTAAGCTTTCAAGCTCCCTGGACTTCCCCCATCCCAGCACTGATCATTCTGGGTCACACTCTCTGGTGACAAGTCTGTTTCCCCCACTGGACTGTGAGCCCCATGAAAGCAGGGCTGGAGCTGGTTGGGTCATTGCTCTCCCCAGCACATACCACACACAGAGTGGGCACTCAGCCAATGTTCACGAAATACAAAATTAAAAGGGGTCAGGAAGTCATTGTCACTGAAACGTATTTGACCAAAGGCCTCTTTCTGGGGACACAGCTGGTTGAAGTGATGTGCACAACACACTCAGGATTCTGAAAGGCCTGGGTTCCAGTCATGCTTCACCCAAGCTGAGTGACTTGCCCTCTGTGAGCCTCAGTTGCTCCATCCATAAAATGGATATGATTACGGCACCCAGTTTATAAGGCTGAGAGAGACTGTGATAAAGGGTCTTAACTCCAATCAGGGAGGTGATGGTTCCACCATTAGCCCAGTGGAGAAACTGAGATTCAGAGAGGAGGATAAAATCCCTGCCCAGGGTCATCCAGGGGATTTGATGCAGGGGTCAGAAACTCAGTAGCAGAGAACCTGCACCTGGAGGAAGCCACTGTCACTGTGGGATAGTGGGAACGACTCCCAACCTCTTCCAGCCTCAGTTTACATCTCTGCAGAATGGGTGCCACAAATGTATCTCCCTCCCTAGGCAGTTCTGAGCCCGGAAGCCCTCTCCGCTGGGCCTGTGCGGCTCCAGGAGCCCTCCGTGTCCCCCTTCCTCCACTCCCTGGGCACATGGGGCCTCACCCCTTGGCCAGGTCTCCTCTGGTGGGCATCTCCTGTTCGCTGGACTCCTGCCGCTCCAACCGCCGCTCCCGCCGCTCGCGCCGCCTCTCCATCTGCTCGTAGCGGCCCAGGGTAAGGCTGTGTGCCACCTCATGTTCCGTTGACTCCGGCCGCTCTGGCCGCCGCCTCCGCGCAGCCTCCTCAGATTGCTCGGCCGATTCCTGCCGCTCCTGCCGCCGCCTCCTGGGCAGCTCCTCCGCGTGATCAGCGGACTCCTGACGCTCTGGCCGCGGCCGGACCTGCTCCGCTGCCGCAGGGGCCCCAGGGGTCTCCGCGGCGTCCTCTGGTGCGGCCGGCAGGGCCGTGGGCTCCACCCTCCCCGGGACCTCCGGCAGCCGGTCGATGCGCGGCTGGAGGCGCTCCGGCTTGAGCTCCTGGCGCACGTACCCTACCCGGGTCCGCACCTCCGCCGAGAGCGTGTCCGAGGCCCGGCGGGCCAGGGGCTCCAAGCCCCTCTCATAGCCCCCTGGTCGCAGCAGGGGCGCAGCCTTGGCCGCCAGTTCCGTAGGGTCTCCAAAGAACTTGCGCCCCAGTAGTGGGGTGGGTGGCTGCTTGCTCTGTTCTGCCTTGAGTTTCTCGACCTGGGGACAGAGGGGCCAGGCTCAGGTGGAAAGGCGGGGTGGGGGCGGGGCCTGGGAAGGTGGCTCTGGGACGTCTGCCTCACCACCTAGTTTATTAGTTATTAGTGAAAAAGCAAGGTTGTCCAGGCCTGTCTCTGCCAGGAGCTTAATTCCTATCTTCTCCGGCAAACACCTAGTGTTCTTTTAAGAATTGGCTAAATCATCACTTTCTCTAGGTGCCTTTCTGCCCCCCCCACCCCACCCCACCCCGCCATTGCCTCCTTCCTTCAAGACCTTAAGACTTTTAATTACAATGGTCTCTTCTCCTCATTCTTCAAGTCTCAGATCAGACACCCCCAGGCCAAGACAAGTGTTTCTGGGCTCTCATGTCCCCCTGTGCTTCCCCCATCCTGGCCCTGGACTGTCGCTGGTGACAGGTGACAGGTCTGTCCCCTCCCCCCTTCAACCCTCTCCCCCCACCCCCGTCTCCCCCAGGACTGGGAGCCCAGTGAGGGTGTGTCTCGGCTCTCACTCAACACAGCGCTGAGCCCGTGTGTTTGTCTCATACAGAGAGATGCGTGTGGAGCCGTGGGAGGGGCGCTGGGGCAGGAAATGGGGTGCTGACCGTGGTCAGGCGCCGTAGAGAGCTGAACCTTTCTTCCCAGGCCGCAGCCGCTTTGCGGAAGGCCTCGTGTCGCCGGATAAGCTGCTCTACCTCGTCCACGCTGCTCCCCAGCTCCCGGCTCTGCAGGAGCGGCTCCTGGGCCGTCAGCCAGGCATCAGCCACCACCGCCTCCTGGGCGAACTGGTGCACTTCCAGCACTGAGGAGAGACATTTGGGGTAAGGGTGCTGGGGGCACCTGTGGGCCCTTCACGGGGGCAGTGGCTATTTTTTCTGGCCTTCCACACCCCCTCTGGCTTCCCAGCCCTGACCACTCTGGGCTCTGCAGGAAGGAGAGAGGCGGGGGCTATTTCTGAGGGCACCAGCTTCTCCCCTAGGTTTCTGCCATCAGGGAGTCAATGATAGGGCAGCTCCCTTGTCCACCCTCCCAGGCCTTCATGTTTGCTGCTGAGGACCCATGGGGTGTGCAAAGCATGACTGTCACCCTCTGGGCTTTTCCTGACACGCTGGGGCACATCCCTGTGCCCTTGAGCCACGTGTGTCTGGGGCCCCACTCACTCTGCTGCAGCCACTCCCAATGGCGGTCCCACTTGTCCGACACCTCCTCCTTCCTGGTTCCCAGCTTGTCCAGCTGTGCCTGGATCTGGGAGTGTCGGGTGGGTAGGGAGAGGCGTCAGGGGTGGCTCCCACCCCGATGGGCACAGATGGCAGAGGGAGACCCCTGCTCCCCTCCCACCTCATCAGCCACGGCACTCTTGTTGAGCAGCAGAGAGCGCCCCAGCTCCTGGCAGGCCGTCAGCTCGGGCATCCGTGCCTCCAGCTCAGTCTTCAGGCCCTGGTGGTAGTTCATGAGCACCTCCACCGATGACACGTCCCTACAGTGGGCGGTGGGTAGGAATCCGAGCCATGGGCCGCCTCCCTCGACCTCCCCCACCCCTCCGCATACGCAGCTCCTGATGAGCCCAAATCCCTGAGGCTGGGATTCCACACCACCTCGGGACACCCCCCTCCCATGATCAAGTTCTGAAGGGCCAATCTTCTTCACTGATTCAACGATTCCAACGTTCCCAAAGGGCTAAAATGTCCCTCTTTGGTGATTCTAACCTAGAATTTCAAGATCCAATTTTTCTAATTTTCTAAAGCTATACTTCTGAAGCTTCCACTAGCCAATGATTCTAACCTAAGTCTGTGCTGTCCCGTATGGTAACCACTAGACATGTGTGGCAGTTGAGCACTTGAAATGTGGCTGGTCTGACTTGAGATGTGTTAAAGTGTAAAGTAGACACCATATTTTGAAGATTTAGTATAAAGAAGAAGGTAAAATTATCTCAATAATTTTAATATTGACTACATGTTGAAGTAACAATATTTGGGGTATAATGGGTTAAATAAAATGAATTACTAAAATTAATTTTCACTTGCGTCTCTTTACTTTTTTTAATGTGGTTACAAGAAAATTTTAAGTTATATACGTGGCTCACATTTGTGGCCTGCATTGTATAACCATTGGACAGTGCTGTTCTAAGCTGTTATATGGCCAAAGCAAAATTCCAAATTTCTGAAGGTTCTGTCAGTCAACAAGCATAGCTTGATAAGACTTAATATGTCCAGGGACTTCTCTGGTCGTCCAGTGGTTAGGACTCCACGCTTTCACTGCAGAGGGCCTGGGTTCGATCCCTGGTTAGGGAACTAGGATCCCACAAGCCACACGGTGCAGCAAAAAAAAAGAAAAAAAAAGACTTAATATGTCCAAATTTATTTCTGATGGTCCCACACTGTAATGATTCCTACCTAAGACTTAGTATGCCTAGAACAATCTCCCTGATTCTCCCCTATCTCCCAAATGTACCCTCCCCGAAATTGTCTACCTCAGTAAATTCACCCATCATTCATCCGTGACTCCTCTTTTTTCCTCAGCCCCTTAAGCTAATCCATCAGTCAAGACTGGACATTTATAACTTGAAAACATACTCTGTGACATGATATGAAATCTGAGATTTGTTTTAAAATAACTCCGTCAAGGGTGGAGGGGACGTGGGGGAGTGTATAGATGAAGATGGGCCAGGTGTTCACTGTACACACGTGGGTTCCCTATGTGTTACCGCTACATCTGTGTAGAGGTGAAATTTTCCATAATGAAAAGATTTTTTCAATTCCTAAAATCAATCACACCGCCTCATTTCTTCAACGGCCACGCTGGGCCAAGCCAACATCACCTCTCACCTGGATGATGGCAGCAGCCTCCTGACCGGCCTACCTGCTTCCACCCTGGCTCTCCACAATCTATTTGCCACAGGTACCTGGAGTGATCTTTCTCAAATGTGTATCATATCACATCACTCCCCTGCCCTAAGCTCTCCCATGGCTCCCATCTCACTCCAAGCAAAGGGAAACTCCTCACCATGCCCTATTGCCCCTCTAACGTCATTTCCTACCATTCCCCACTCTCCCCCCTCACTCCACCCAGCCACAAGGACCACCTAGCCTTTGCTGAAACATGTCTAACGACAGCCTACTTCAGGGCCTTTGCACTTGCTGATCCCTCCACCTGGAAGACCCTTTCCCCCAAAACTTTACCCAACTCACGATCTCTTCACTCAGGTCCCCTTACCTTGCTCTATTTTTCTTTTATTACTCGCTGAAATAACATTACGTGTTTGTTTATTTACTTATCTGTTGCCTGCTTCCTCCCTCAGAATGTAAGCTGCATCAGGGCAGGGGCTGGACCTTGCTCACCATCTGGCATACAGTAGGCATCAATAAATATTTGCTGAGTAAACGAATGCAGGCTCAAGGCCCTACAGTTCACAAAAACAATGTTATGTATCCACCACTCTCCAGGCCCTTGTTTTCCTGGACACACTGCTGAGCTAACATTTCCCAGCCTCCCTGGCAGATAGGTTGGGACCACTGAGCCAACAGAACGTGAGTGCAGGTTTAATCCCTAAAAGCTCCCATGGTATCCTCCCGCTCTCTTTTTCTCATCTGTAGCTGGATGCAGAAGGTCCAGCAAATCACCCCAGGGCTGATGATGGAAGAACACTGGCTCCCAATCACCGTGGGACAGGCTTCTGCTGGATACTTACATCGAACCGTTATGTGAGCAATAAATCAGTGCCTACTAGGTTAAGCCCCCAGTACACCTCCCTGTCCCTATCTTGCGTCAGCCCATCCCATGCTGCGACACCTCCACAAAGGCAGGAGGACGCACTGTGCTCTGGGCCCCAATGCCAGGCCTGACAAGGGGTCTTAAAACACAAGAAGCATGTAGAACAGTGCATGGTAGGCAGAGGTGCCGCACAGGTATTGGCTATTGTGATTTTTTTACGGGAAGGGGACTGCTGATGGGCTGGGGGTGGCTGCCCAAAGGCAGGTAGGAAGCCCGAGGTGGGATGAGGGGCACCTGGGCTTGTCAGCTGCCCCAATCTGGCCGGCGATGCCATCCATCCAGGAGAGCAGGTCACGGGCCTGGCTGTGGAATCGCAGGGCGTCGGCCGTGGAGCTCACGTGCAGGCGGGCGTCCTCGCAGGCTGCCAGCAGCTCCTTCCAGCCCAGCAGCACCTCCTGCTCCCGGCTGGCGATGGCCTCCGCGTACTCGCCCGCGTACACCGTCCGCAGCTGGGCTGCCCCCTCCTGGAGCTGCCGTACCTGAGGGGCATGCCAGGTCGAGCACCAGCCCTCCACGGGGTCCAGGCTCCACCCTCTCTTTCCCGCATCTGCTGGCTGGGTGCAGAGCCTAAAGAAGTAAGGAGCCTGCACCCTTGAGATTCCAACTGGGTTTCATTCCTATCCGCTGCCTGATTTCTTTTTGACTTTCCCACTTGCTGACTTCTTTTAGACCCACTACCATATTTCTCTCATGTCTGCTGCCTGATGTTTCTTTGACTTACCTGCATTCTGACTTCTTTTACACCTACCATCAGGTTTCTTTCAGTCTACTGTCTGATTTCTTTTAGTCTGAGAGCTCTATTTCTATTGGGTCTGCCACCTCATTTTTTCAGGCCCACCTCTATCTTGTTTCTTTCAGGAAACCCTTCCTCCACCCTGACATCTATTAGACATGCTGTCCAATATTTTCCACTCAATTTTTTCAGACCCACTCCCTACTACCCAATTTCCTTCAGAATCGCTATTCAATTACTATCAGGTCTCCTGCCCAATTTCCACTGGTTCTGCTGTGTGAGTTAGACCCACTGCCCACTCTCCATGAGCTCAACCACCTGATTTCTTTTGGAGGGACCACCATACTTGTATCAGATCCACCATGTAATCACTATCAGTCTCTCTGCCGGATTTCTAACAGTCATCTGTACGATGCATATAAAATAATTGTCCAGTTTCTACCTTCCATTAGACCTGCAACCCAATTTCCTTCAGTTCTACTGCTTGAGTCCTATTAGGCCCACAGCTTCATTTCCATCTGATTTCTCAGATCCACCTCCTAATTCCTATCAGACCCACTGCCTGATTCCTATTAGCTCGGATTTCCATTCATTAAATCCAAACCCACCAAATTTCTTCGAGGAAAATGTGATTTCTATCAGAGACCTGCTGCCTAATTTCTATCTGCCCCACAGCCAAATTTCTCTCAACGCCCTCCCAATTCCTTTTAGACTCTCCATCTGGATTTGGGTAACAGTTTCTAGGAGAACCCCTGCCCAATCTCCACTGGAAACACTGTCTAATTTCTATCGGGCATGCTATACCACTTTTCTTCCGTCACTGTCTGAGTCTATGCGGCATGCCATCAGTCCGTTTTCTACCTGCCGCATCATGTGATTTCTCCCTGTTCCGTGGTCTGTTTTCTGTCTATCCCACCATCTAATTTCAATGTGGTCCACAGCCTGATTTTTGCCTGCTCTGCTGCCCCCATCCCTTGGTCACACTGTCCAGGCCCTCCCACCTGCCCCTCCTGGCCGCCAGCTCCCCACCTGGGACACAAGGAGCTGCAGGTCATGTTCAAAGGCGCGCAGGGTCCGCTGCATGGAGCTGGCGCTGGGCCTCGGCTCAGGCGGGGCGGTCAGGCGAGGCAGTCGCCTCCGCTTCTCCTCGATCTGTCCTTGAAGCTCTCGGGCATCGCTGAAGAACTTATGCAGCTCCCGAGAGGCGGCCAGCAGCTGGGCCCGGGTGCCCATCAGCTCCAGAAGCTCGGCCCAGGCCTCGTTCAGCCCGTCCTTCCACTCAGCCATGGTGGCCGCCGCTGTGTGGCCGCCCTCGATCAGCTCGTCCACCATCTGGTTCACTGCCGCCAGCCGCTCCCGCCCTGCCGTGCCGGTCTCACTGGCGAACTCCGAGAATTTCTCCTGCAGCACCTGCCACCAGGAAATGGGGGGGCCCAGTGTGGGCAAAGGTGCTGTCCACGCCAGCCCCCTCCAACCCCCCATCTTGTGGCGGGTGAGAATAATAACAACACTAATGATGACAATCAGAACAAAAAATATCCGACACTTAGCACTCATTCTGTAGCGACAATAGTAACAACAATAATAAAAATAAGACGATAAGAATAATAACACTGTGTTAGGCCCTGTGTGTGCTCAGTACTGTCCTAAGGGCTTTACGTTATATTAATCCATCTGTGTCTCAACAGAGCCATGAGGTGGTGCTATTACAATTCTCCTATTATGGATGGGGAAACTGAGGCCCAGAGAACCTTAGTAGCAGACACAGTGGCCACTGGCTCACTGTTCATTCCTGATGCTGCTCACCGTGACGTGCTCAAAGTCCTGGCCGAGCTCAGGCGAGCCAGCTACCACCTCCTTCTCTGCGATCCAGTGCTCGAGCTCGTCCACCTGGCGGCTGAGCTGGTACAGCCAGTACTGCTGCTCCAGGCCCACCCGGCGTTCCTCGCCCAGCTCCTTGAGTGCCACGTACAGGCGGTCCACCTGAGACTGCCGCCGGCTGATCTGCTCGCTGCTGGGGGACAGGGAGGGGGAGGGATGGAGCCCCCTGAGACTTCCAGGACAGAGCTCTGACCCCCTGCCACCCCCCGCTCAGGGCAGAGCTGTGCAACCCTTCAGGCAGGCCACCCTTCAGGCAGGGTTGAGTCCCGTCAGACTCCTTCAGGCGGGACTCTCTTCTGCAAGCCTTGGATGCAGCCAACCCAGCACCTGCATCTCAGCGCTCAGGGAAAACTCTGCCTTCCTAAGCTTGATAAGCTCATCAGCCCCTCTCACCCCCTCCCAGCCTTCCAGTCTGTGGTCCCACACCTGGCCCCTCCAGCGACCTGAGTGGGACTCCAGACCCCCTACTTGGGTCCCCAGCCAACCCACCTCACCTCCAGTCCCAGTCTCCAGGCTCAGGCGGACAGAGGTCTAGCTCTGTGCCTCTGTCTCAGATCTCACCCCTCGGCCCAGCCTCCTAGATGTGGGCCCTGCACTTAAACTCAGGGAGGCCATGTGACCCGCTGTCCAAGAGGTCTCAGGCCACGCCCAATCACAGTGCTCCAGGCTTTTCTGTCCTAGGGAGAGGACCCTTCTCTGTCCTGAGCTCTTACTCCTCCCCTCAGACCTAGACATCACCCCCCTCCCCTACACTCAAATCTCAGTGCTCCCGGCCCCACCCCCTCCAACATCCCTGCGCACCGCTCCTCTCTTCCCGGCCCCCAGCCACTCGCCAAAATCCGAAAGCACCAGCCCGGGGCAATGAGGGACCCCTCCCACCCCAATGTCCAATCCTGGCCTTGCCCCAATTTCCAACAGCGAAGCTCCAGATCCTGCTGGACCGTTCCCTAAGAACCGGCCCGGCCCCCGCGTGGCCCCGATCCCCCGCCCGCCCACCTGTCCGGGTGCCCCATCTCCAGCAGCGCCCGGCACTGGCGCGACAGCTGCGCGATGCTTTCCTCGTAGTTCTCCACGCCCTGCTCCAGCTGCAGGTGCTTCTTGAGCAGCTGCAGGGTGCTCTGTTCGTCCTGGGGGCACACGGCGCCCGCGATGAGGCGGCAGGGGCCGGCCCCGGGCTCCAGCGCCCCCAGGCCCCCCCGCACCCCCAGCCCGGGCGCACCTTGCCCTTGTCCTCACTCATCATGAGCAGCTCCTGCTCGCCCAGCCACGCCTCCACCTCGGCCACGTCGAAGTAATACTGCTCCACTTGGAAGGCGGCGTCCAGCACCTGCTGCCGCCGCTCGGCCGCCTCCCGGAGTCCGGCCCAGGCGCCCTGCAGCTGCTCTTGGCCGCGGCGCACGGCCTCAGCCTCGGGGCTGCGCAGCGACGCCAGGGCGCCCGCGCGCTCCAGCACCTCCTCCAGGCGCGTCCCGTGCGCCTGGATCTCCCGCCGCAGGCCCTGGGGGTGGGAGTGGAGAGGAGCGTTCAGAGGGCGCCTCCACGACTGGCGCCGCCCAGGAGAGGATAACAAACAGCCGCAGATGGCCCACCACGTGCCGGGCACCACTTAAGCATTTTGCGGTTCCTCGCTCACTCATCCCCCCCACGTTGCAGGTGGGAAAACAGGCACGGAGAGGTGAAGTACGTTGCCAGAGAACAAGCAGCTAGTACGGGGGTGACAGGATTTGAACACAGGAGGCTCGATCCAGAGACTCTGCTCTCAAACAAGATGCCCGATGATAACAAGATCACCCCCCTAATGCTTTCAACACAGGCCTAAACACAGGTATCATTTACATGCGTATCATTTACATACAGTGAAGTGCACAAATCTTAGGGGTACAGCTCAACACATTTTTACACATTATACACCTGTGTACCCAGATCAGGATACAGAATTCTTCCATCACCCCCAGAAGGTTCTCTCCACCAGCTCTGTAATTGCTGAGTACTTTAGTTAACCTCTCCTGTGCCTCGGTTCCCCAACTGGTAAATGGAGTTAACAATAATAGCCAACACCAAGTGCCTGCCAGACACTTTGCTAAGTAAGGGCTTTGCATAATGTAGCCACTCTTTTTTTTTTTTTCCCTGCCACACCGCATGGCATGCAGGGTCTTAGTTCCCCACTAGGGAGCGAACCTGTGCCTCCCGCGGTGGAAGCACAGAGCCCTAATCACTGCACTGCCAGGGAATTCCCTGCAGCCACTCATTTACTCCTCACTCCAACGCCAGGAGCCAGACATCATTATCATTCTCATTTTACAGATGAGGAAACTGAGGCACTGGGAGGTTGAGGAACTTGCTGAAGGCACATGGCTAGCGATGGCCCCCTAATATCTCCCTTGTGGGGCTGCTGTACTGTGGAGCCCTTAGAACTGTGTCTGGCATGCAGTAGGTGCTCAGTCAACATCAGTGGCTATTATTTGTTTAACAGCCCCCATGTAGCCAGCACTCTCTCACACACACAGCTGAGCTCCCCCAGTTTTAAGCATTAAGTGCACTTGATCAGTTTCCTCAACTGTGAAAACGAGGGGCCCATTTTGTTTGTTCCCAACACTGTTGACAGCCAGGAGTATTTTCATCAAGATAGAAAAACAAAAATCAAAGAAAAACTCTAGCCTCTTAAAGAATTCCACCAAGTGCAGCATAATCACGAATCTTTCCAAAATAATTTCTGTACTCACCTTCCCACCATCCTTCAATGCCCTATTCTCCCAACTTAGATTTTTTAAAAAATAAAAGGTGGTAATGACAATACCTACCTCACAGGGTTATCGTGGAGATTAAATTAAATAACTGATATAACCCCCTAGGACAGTATTTGGCACATAGTAAGTCTTTAATCAATGTATTATTATTATTGTTATCATTATTATTATTATTTTTTGGCCGTGCCACGTGGCATTCGGGATATTAGTTTCCCCGACCAGGGATTGAACCTGCGCGTGCCCCTACAGTGGAAGCGTAGAGTCTTTTTTTTGGGGGGATGGGAGTTTTTTTTTTTAACATCTTTATTGGAGTATAATTGCTTTACAATGGTGTGTTAGTTTCTGCTGTATAACAAAGTGAATCAGCTATATGTATACATATATTCCCATATCCCTTCCCTCTTGAAGCGTAGAGTCTTAACCACTGGACCACCAGGGAGGTCCCAGCACTGTATTATTATTACCCCTCTTATATATGTCTTGCTTTGGGCTTTGGTGAAAGAGCAGCTTTGATCAAAGGGTTCCTCTGGGGCTTTCCTGGTGGCACAGTGGTTGAGAATCTGCCTGCCAATGCAGGGGACACGGGTTCGAGCCCTGGTCTGGGAAGATCCCACATGCCACGGAGCAACTGGGCCCGTGAGCCACAATTACTGAGCCTGCGCGTCTGGAGCCTGTGCTCCGCAACAAGAGAGGCCGCGATGGTGAGAGGCCCGCGCACCGCAATGAAGAGTGGTCCCCACTTGCCGCAACTAGAGAAAGCCCTCGCACAGAAACGAAGACTCAACACAGTCATAAGTAAATAAATAAATAAATAAATAAATAAAGAACATGAATTTCTTTTAAAAAAAAAAAGCAAACTGGGCTATTCATTTAAAAAAAAAAAAAAAAAAGGGTTCCTCTGCAATTGGGTTCCTCTGCAAAAAGGTTCCCTAAGCAATTGGAGAACCACGGCTCTAGACCAAGTCTCTACTTATTTAGATGTGGAATTGAGTCTCAGAGAGGTAAATAAAGGTCCAGAGATATTTAGCGGCTCAGAAGCCCCCCACTGTGCTCGGTGTAGGTGTCAGCCCTCCGATTATCTCTGTCCTCTCTCCCTATAGGTGTCTGCGGTTCTTGTTGGTTTGTTTTCTTTTTCGTGGCCCAATAGCCAGTGTCCTTACTTCTAGTCACAGGACCCTAATTTTCATTTGGGGAATCCCCTTGTCTCCATCTCAGCCCAGATAAAGTTAAGGCTGACCCCACCTACAGGTTCCAAGGGTGAGTCCTTAGTCCAGACCAGGCCATTCAGAGCTGTCTAAATCCCTGGCCACCATGATTAGTTCAGCGTGGACATGTGATTCAAGTTGAGCCCAAAAGAGTTATTCCTGGGACTACTGCTGAAATTATTGAGAGAGAAAAATTCTCTTCAGTTTTACTGGTGGGATGTAAACTTGAATCTGTTGGAGTTCTTTTACCAGCAGGAGAGGAGAGCTGGCCTGAGAACAAAGCTAACAGGAAAAAAAAAATATGGAAATGAGAGATTCATGACATCTTGGAAGCACCTGATGCATCTATCTGCAGTCCACGGTCTCCTCAATTACAAGAGCCTATAAATTCCCCTCTTTGGCTTTAACCACCTTGAGCTGTTTTCTATCATTCGTATCCAAATGTGTCCTAACCCACTCCCTTGCCATGGCTCTGCTCACCTGGTTCTTTTTGATGTACTGCTGGACCTCCTGCAAACCACTGCCTCGTTCTGTCTGCATGGCCAGTGGCAGCCGCTCCTGGACCCATGCCTGGAGAGGAATCAGGGAGCAGGTCAAGGGAAGGACACAGGGAGCAGGGCAAGGACCCCTCCCTCCCAACTAAACTGTAAGCATCCAAGCCCTCCCAGCATCCAAGGCCCTTCCTCACCTAAAAGTCTGCTCATGTCTTCAGTGTCCTCTGGACATGTTCTGTCTTGCTCTCTGCACTCGAGCCAGGCTCATGCTTACCTCTGGCCTTTGCACAGGCAGGTCTTGCTTTCTGGAATTCCCTTCCCACTCCCTCAGCAGGCTCCCTCATATGCACTCTTCCTTCACGTCTCAGCTCAGACATCCCCTCCTCCAGGAAGCTCTCCCTGACTTTGGAACTTGGCCAGATGCCTCCTCCCGGCTTTCACAGCCCCCTGCTTCCCCCATCATATTCCTAACCACATTGGGTTGTCACTGACTTAGGACAAGTCTGTTTTCCCCTTTGGACTCTGAGTCAGGAACAGGGTCTGCCTTGGTCACTCCTGTGACCTAGCATCATGTAAGCACAGGGTTGGGCCCAGAATGATCAAGTGAATGAGCAAATTAGTGAATGACTGAATGAGGAAATGAATGGATGAGTGACAAGTGAGTAAGTGAATAATAAGTAAATGAGTGAAAGAAGGAATAAAGGATGAGTGGATGAATAAATCAATAACTTCATGAATAAATCAATGAGTGACTGAAAGTGTTAATGAAATTTGAAAGAGTGAAGGAATGAGTGAATAAGTGAAAACGTTAAGGACTGAATGACTGAGTGAGTCTATCTGCTTATTAGTGGATAGGTCCCTCAGCCATCTCCACCCTTGAACCCTCCTAAGTCCCACGGCCCCGCCCCCATCCCAGTCTCCACCCCCTCTGCCCACTGGCCCGCCTCTGGCCTCATGCCCCGCCCCACCCTCGCACACCCCGCCTCTTATCCTGGCCCCGCCCCAGATCCCCGAGCGGATCCTCACCAGCTCGTCCTCGATGTCGTGCGCCACCTGGTGCAGCTCCTTGGAGGCGAGCAGCAGGCGGCGGCGCTCCTGCAGCGGCTCGAGCAGACGCACCAGGCGCTCGCCCACCGCGTTCTGCCGCTCGCCCACCAGCTCCTTGCTCGCCGGCTCCAGCGGCAGCGCCGCCGTCTGCGCCTGCAACTCTCCCACCTCGCGGTACCACTCCTCCACTTGAGACTCCATCGACTGTAGGGACAAGGGTAGGGTCAGCAGGCCCCACCCTCCCTCCTGATCCCGCTGTGGCTCTCCAGGACCTTTATGGTGACAGCCAAACCCCTGGTCGAGGCCCACTATTCCACTCTCTCCTGGCCCAATTCCTTCCAGAAGCGCTGCCCTCCTCTCTGATCCTGCAAGCCACTAAGCTAGTTCCTGTCTCAAGGCCTCTGCCGTAACTATTCCCCTCTGCCAGGCATGCTCTTCCCAGTCAATCAGATTTTAGCTCAGCTGTTACCCTTTCAAAGAGTCTTTCCTGACCCCCTGGACTAAAGTGGCCCATTAGTTCATTAGTTCTCAGAAAAACCCTTCGAGGTTGGTGGTATTCCTATGTTACCGAGGAGGAAACTGAGGCCCAGAAAAGTTAGGTAATTTGTCCAAAGAGTCAACCTTTCCAAATATCAAAAATAAATACAAAGCTATAATGGTTGATGTGCCACAGGGATAGACAGAAAGTGCAAAAGCAGACCCAAATACACAGGAGAATTCATACAGTTTATAGATGCCATTTCCAACCTCCGAGGAAAGGATGGGTTATTCAATGAATGGTCAGGGGCCAAGTCGCTGACCAATTTAGCTGGATCCCTTTCTCACTCTTTATGCTGAAAATAATTCCAGATGGATTAAAGACTTAAGTGGAATAAGTAAATCCATAAGGCATACTAAGAAAACCGGGGCAAATGCTTTTATAATCTTGGGATGGAGAAAATCTTTCCAAGCACATAAACCGTAAAGGGAAAGATTTATAAATCTGGCCACAAAAAATACTTCTGTTTAAAAAAAATACTTTTGCTACAACCAAAATTTCTAGATTTAGTTAAAGGCAAGTGACAAGGTGGAAAAATAGTGTGTGTTAGAGCAAGGCACTAGTTTCTTTAACAGTAAAAGAATTCCCTTTTATCCTGCTTCCTTTGTCTCTGCAGCACTTAACCACCATCGGATAACTGTCTTTACTTGTGAGGCCTTTTTTTATTGGTCTCCTGCTTCTGGAATGTGAGCTTCATGAGGGCAGAGGCTGTGTGAATTCACCTCTGTATTCCCAAGTGCCTAGAACAGTGTCCAGCATGTAATAGGCCTTCAGTTGCGGTTTGTTCAATGCACAAATGAATGACATCAGCAAAGAGAGATTGCCCAATAGAGAAACGGGCATTAGATGTGAACAGGCAACACAAAGAAGAAAAAATAAGCGCACGAAAAGATTCCCAGTCTCACTAATCAGCAGGATAATACAGATTAAAACAAGGTATCCTTTTCTATTCATCAGATTGGCAAAAATTTAAAAGATCAATAATATCTAGTGTTGGCAAAGATACAGGGAGATGGGCACACTCAGCCATTGTCAGTGGTGGTGTAAATTAGTAGAGCCTTTCTGGAAGGCAGTTTGGCAGGTCCTATCAAAATGCAATATGTGTCAAAATGCTTTGATCCAGCACTGGCACTTGCACTTCTAGGAATGTATTTAAAGAAACACGGGCACAGGGACTTCCCTGGTGGCGCAGTGGTTAAGAATCCGTCTGCCAATGCAGGGGACACGGGTTCGAGCCCTGGTCCAGGAAGATCCCACATGCTGTGGAGCAACTAAGCCTGTGCGCCACAACTACTGAGCCTGCGCTCTGGAGCCCGCGAGCCACAACGACTGAGCCCGCATGCCACAACTACTGAAGCCCGTGCGCCTAGAGCCCACGCTCCGCAACAAGAGAATCCACCGCAATGAGAAGCCCGCACACCGCAATGAAGAGTGGTCCCCACTCGCTGCAACTAGAGAAAGCCCGTGCACAGCAACGAAGACCCTATGCAGCCAAAAATAAAATAAATAAAATAAATAATAATAATAAAACTTAATTAATAAAAAAAAGAAACACTGGCACATATGCACAAAGATATTTGTCCAAGGATGTTCATCATAGCAGAGATGTCTGTCCAAAGATCTCATCATAGCAGAGCTTATAATGGGGGAAAAAAAAATGGAAACAACCTCGATGCTCATCAAGAGTGAAACGGTTAAACAAATCCACATCAGTATTGAATAATACCCAAGATTTACTGTTAAGAGGAAAAAAATTTTAGAACATACCTATGAATAGATATTTGTAGTGGATTACACATGCATAAAAATTCCCTGGAATAAACAAGAAATTAATAACAGATGGTACCTATTGAGGAGATGAGAATTTAGTGAATGGGTACAGGGATGAAGGAGAGACTTTTCACATAGGATTTTTTATATAGTTTTTGGTGTCTGAACCATGATATTTATTTATTCAAGAATTTAAATTAAGCATGAAATACAAAGAAAATAAAACCATCAGTAATCCATATAGGTACATCTATTAACACATAGAAAGAGATCTAGAAGGATGCACACCAAATAATAGTTGAAGTTCCCTTTGGAGTGTGGGATCCGGAGGCATGTTGAAGTGATACTTTATGTTTTACCGAAGATTTCTAGGTTAGTAGGATCTTTTACCAAAAAAAAATTGTATGTATTGTGTGATTCTAAACAGATGGGGGAAATCTAGAAAAGAAAACAAAATAATGAAATTAAGTGGTAACAGATTACAGCAAAAGACTGCAACCCGAAGCTGGAAACTTAAGAACCAAATCAAGACTTTTGTTGGAAGGTTCTGTAGTGCAGAGGGGTTGGTTTTGCCCGCCTAACATCCGTCCCTTCCTTTGCAGCAACTGAAAACCCGCTCTCAGGTCCTGAACTTCTTGAGGAACTAATAAAACCTAGAGGGCCAAGGTGGCCACATGATCTAAACCTGGCCAATCAGAACACTGGGTCAGGGATGGTCATATTACCTAAGCTGGGCCAATGAAAACTATTCCTGCTTCCTAAGGGGCTGATGAAACCAAGCGGCCCAATAATGGCCATGTGATTCAGGCCTGGTCAATGAGAACACTGAATCACCCTGGCCACAAGGATTGGGTAAGAGAAGGTATGTAACCTAAGTCAGCCAATGAAAACTCTTCCCACTTTTGCTGGAAAGGTGTGTGAGCTCAAAAGGGGTGGTCTCCTTCCCATTGTATTCCTAAAGGTAGAAGAACACAACCCGGGGATACTGGAGACAATTTTGCCGCCAAGAGGGAACAGGCTCCCCAGTGACGAGGCCAACACAGAGAAAAGCAGGGTGCAGAAACAAAGACAGAGAGATTCCTGAGAATGGAATTTGAGGAACCGATGCAGCCATGCCCCAATCTCATACCCCCTGGATCTTCCAGCTATGTGAGCCAACACTGTCCCCTTTTAGCCTAAGTCCTATGAACTGCACCCCGAAGAACCCCAGCTGATACAGTTCACAATCTGTAGGAGTCATAAAAATGGGTAAAAATCAAACCTTGTAACAAGTCAAAACCATGTGCAACGGAAAAAATTTTAAAGGCACAATTATAAGTGGCAGAAATCAAAGAAAAATGAAATAGTCATCCCCAAAAGTTTTTCGCTAAGGAAAACACTGTAGTGATGTGTAGAAAAATAAAAATGCATTAGAATTCAGGAAACTTTCAAATATAGTCTGAAATATGAAGGTTATAAGTTCCACTTCCCCATGAAATGAAAACTCCTCTACCACCTCTCCAGCAAGTGGCCGTGTGACCTGAGATGGAATAATTCCAGGGGCTGCCACTTTTCTACTTCTACAAAAATGCCACATATTTTGAACACCCATTTAATGTGTATCCTTTCCTGCAAACATGGGCTAAGGATACAGAAGTCCAATGGTCCTTAAACACATGAAAAGATGTTCAGCCTCCTTCAATGTTTAGGAAAATGCAAATTCAAATAACTACAAAACAGTATCTTTCACTTCTCAGATTAGCAGAGATGAAAAAGCTTGCTAATACCTAATGATGGTAACCATGTGGGGAGATGGATGCCTATCACATTGCAGGTGTGTCCACTGCCTTTTCAGGAGAACACTTGGCACTATTTATCAAAAAGTTTAATGTATACACCTTTTGGTCCCAAAATTTTACTTTGAGGATTATTTTCTACAGAAATATTTGCACATAGGCTCAAATACATATGGACAGGGATGTCTGTTGTGGCATTATTTATACTAGCAGAAGACTGGGAACAGCCCGAAGGTTTCTCAAAGGCTGGTTAATGACACTGTCAAACTTCCCCTGGAATACCATGCAACAGTTTAAAAGGACAGACTATATCCTAGATTTTTGTGACAAGGAAGGATGCCTAGGGTGTTTTGTCAAGTGAAAAGGCAAGCTTCACTATAGTCTGTATGTCACGTGTATGTGTGTGGGTATGCATAGTATATTTCTAGAAGGATAGAGGAGAAACAGTTGAGAGCAGTTACATCCCTGCGGAGTGGGGCTTGCATGTGGAGGCGGAAGGAAGGCTTTTCACTTTTCACATCATACCCTTCTGTTTGAACTTCTTGCCATAACAGCAATAATGGGTAACACATTGCTCTAAGCTCTAAGCACTTGACAAGAATGAATTAGTTTAATCCTCACAACAGCATATGAGGTCAGGGAAGATGGGGATGTTTGTATTGTTCACAACTGGAGCCCAGCTCCTGGCTCCATGCCTGGCACAGAGTAAGTCTCCATAAATGTTTGTTGATTTTGTTTGTTGGATTGGTCACCATGCTCTTCTGCTTCTCTTGGTATTAAAGGTTAGCATTTTAAAAAAAAGTAAACTAGCTTTAAACGTTAAAACCAAAGGAACAACATGGATGATTCTTGAAAACATTAAGTGAAAGAAGCCAGACACAAAGGACAATATATTGTACGATTCCATTTATATGAAATGTCCAAAATAGGCAAATCTGTAGAGACAGAAAGTAGACTAGTAGAGGGAACTAATGGGTGCGGGGTTTCTCTTTGGGGTGATGCAAATGTTCTGGAATTAGATAGTGGTGAGAGTCACTCGACTTTGTAAATACACTAAAAATCACTGAATTGTACTCTTTAAGAGTGTGTATTTTGGGAATTCCCTGGTGGTCCAGTGTTAGAACTCCGTGCTCTCACTGCTGAGGCCCTGGGTTCAGTCCCCGGTCGGGGAACTAACATCCCCCAAGCCGCGCAGCACAGCCAAAAAAAATTAAAAATAAAAAAAATTCAAAAAGACATTAGGGCTTCCCAGGTGGCGCAGTGGTTGAGAATCTGCCTGCCAATGCAGAGGACATGGGTTCGAGCCCTGGTCTGGGAAGATCCCACATGCCGCGGAGCGGCTAGGCCCGTGAGCCACAACTACTGAGCCTGCGCATCTGGAGCCTGTGCTCCGCAGCCAGAGAGGCCGCGATAGTGAGAGGCCCGCGCACCGCGATGAAGAGTGGCCCCCACTTGCCGCAACTAGAGAAAGCCCTCGCACAGAAACGAAGACCCAACACAGCAAAAATAAATAAATAAATAAATAAATAAATAAATAAAAAATTTAAAAAAAAAAAAAAAAGACACTAAAGGTAAAAACCAAAACAAACAAACAAAAACCAGAAGAGCCTACTTCCAAAAGAGCTGCAGGCGCTCTGCTGCATGGTGACACACAAGCCCTGACCCCCACATCAACCTGATTCCTACTCGGATCCACCTGCTGTTCTTCCCGTATTCCAGCTGGGGAGACTGAGGCTCAGAGACGATCAATGCCTGGTCCAGAGTAAAAACTGCCAGAACCAGAATTTGAACCCAGGACCACGTGACCACGAAACCCTAGTGGCCCTCAGTCACTCTGCTTCTCTGTAATTGCGGGTGATGTGGCTCAGAAAGGTGGGGTCACTTGTCCTCAGTCACACAGTAGGAGAACGAGGGTTCAAACCCTGGACTGTGTAGCTCCTGACTCTGGGCCATGATGAGCTAGATGAAGAAATGTGGGGCAAAGAATGAAAAGGGGCGAAGAGGGTGTTTTCTCGGCCAGAGAAAAGAGCCTGGCTTAGGGTGGGAGGTAGTCTTTACGGACTCAGCTCAGCGGCTGCAAAGACTCCAAGTGCATCTTCCCCTGACTGGTCCCCCTTAGATGGCAGGAGACCAGCTCCCCGCTTCCCTCCCCAAGCAAGAGCCCATGGCTGAGCCAGGCCAGCTGGTCAGACCCCTGGGGACTGGGAAAGCAGGGGTTTGGGACTCTACCATCTGGCCCCTCAGCCGGGAAAGACAGTTGGAGGAGGCCCTGAAGGAGGACTCTGGGTCACATGGCCTAGACCTGGGAGGCGGGGTTCCAGGAAGGCTGCTGCAGCAGCTGGGGTGGGGGACAAGGGGAAGGACACGACGAGGACACAGGGATGAGGAGAGATCAAGGGAGGGGGGCAGAGATGGAGAACTGAAATGAAAAGAGACGGAGAGAAGAGAGTGAGAGAGTAAGACAGAGAGAGATAAAGAGACAGAGACAGAGAGACAGACAAACAGGTGAGAAAGAGAGAGAAAAAAACTAAGAGAAACAGAGACACAGAGGAACTGAGGGAGCACGACTGGGAGGCAGACCCAGAGTGAGGCAGAGGGGGGAGGGAGCACTCTCACAGCCACACCCCCTCAGACCCCGAGCCAGCACCTCCCGCAGCCCAGCCTGGCCCTGGTGCCCTGAGGGGTAGGGCAGCCAGGAGATGTGCCCGGCTGGACCGACCCCCTCCCTCCTGCATATGCCCAGTGTCTGGGATCTCAGGCAGGCCCCAGGGGACAGCAGGGCCTTGGGAGGCCGCTCCCCTCCCCAGTGGCAGCTCCTGAGGCCCAGCTGGACTCCATATGGGGGCCTTGGCCCACTGAGTCACTCCCCACCTCGGGCTCCCTCTGCTGGGGAAAGGGGCCAGGAGTCCTATGCTGGGCCTACCCATCGCTGCATGACCCCCCCCACCCAGGCTCTCATCCGCCCTGGGCCTCAGTCTCTCCCTTAAACAATGGGGACCTCACCTCCTGGTCCCCAGGGCTTGGTGGGCCTAACCCCCTCCATGTGGAGGGAAGAGCCGGCTCTGCACTTGGCTAGGGCAGGAGGCCCCAAACCTTCCCTCTGAAACCTAAGTGGCCAAAAAGGGAGACAAGGATGCTCAAGGTCACCAGTTCTCCACAAAATGCAAATGCAAAGACCACAGTGAGATACGCTGCCTATTCACCAGACTGGGAAAAAAATCTAAAAAGTCTGCCAACACCAAGTGTTGGCAAGTATGGGTAGAAACAGGAGCTCTCATTTGCTGCTGGGGCGAGAGCATTAAATGGCATCAGGACTCAGGCGAGCAATCTGTCACAACCAGGTGAACTATAAACTGACAGTTCTAACTTTCGGCACTATATTAATGTCTCACACAGCACCTCCCCCCGCCCCGCCAAATACATTTTTTAAAAGCTACATGGATGGGGGGAAGTGCCAAACTGGAATATAATCAGAAACAAATGAAACAACTATTTCACATAAATAACATAATCTATGGAAGGCAGAGAAATAACCCAACTTTTGAACACAGTATAGTGACGATGTGCCCTCTGGCGGAAGACAATTAAAAATTTAAAACCTGTAAGCAGGAACTGTCTCTTAGTTGGATTTGCTGGGTCAGCAATTCTGAAACTACATCATGCAGTATGTCTTGTAATCTTTACAATGTTCGTGTGAAATCACTACGGTTATTATGTCCACTTGACTGAAGAAGAAACTGACGCACAAAAAGAGACATATTTCCAAGTTAGCCAGTTGGTAAGCCACAGAGCTGGGCTTGACCCCAGGCAGCCAGGCTCCAGCATCCATGGCCTTGACCTTGGCATGTACTGCCACCCAGAGTCCCACTGTCACCAAATGGCTTAGCGTTAGGGTCCTTCCCTTTGCACAGAGGAGGTGCCTGAGGCTCAGACCAGAGGCAAAGCCACGTGCCTAACATCACACACCTAGTAAGTGGCAGAGCTCTGATTCAAACCCACACCTGCTGAGTCCTGAGTCTGTGCTTTTATTCACTGCAATAAACTGCTGAGGAAGAGTTAGTAATCATCGTTAAGACAATGAATAATCCTAGTAATAGTTGCTGCTGTGCTGGAGGTCTCCATTTGCCCCTCCTGACCCACAGTCTAAGCTTCTCCATCCTGCTCTGTGCCCTGGGGTCGGCGGGGGCGGAGTGGGGTGGGCTGACCTGTATGGACCACAGCAACTGGCTCCCCTGCCTTCTGGCTTCCAGGTGGGCTGGGCTCAGGATTGGCTATATAATTTGCAGGGCCCAGTGCAAAATGAAAGTGCAGGTCCCTTGATTCAAATGTTAAGAATTTCAAAACAGGACAGGGACTTCCCTGGCGGTCCAGCGGTTAAGAATCCACGCTTCCACTGCAGGCGGCACGGGTTCTATCCCTGGTCGGGGAACTAAGATCCTGCATGCTCCGCGGCACGGCCAAAAGAATTTCAAAACAGGAGAGCAGAGCACAAAACCGAGTGTGGGGTCCCGTGGGACTGCACCCATGAAGTACGTCCTGTGAACTAAGGGGAGCGGACCTTTCATTTCCCGGCTCCTCCCTGCAGCAGCGGCCATTCTTGCCTAAGGGTCCCCGCTCCTTCCAGGCGACTCTGCACCCTCTGTCCTCCCCCACCCCCCTCACCCCTGCCCGGAAGTGAAGCTCCCTGCTATTGGCCCCAAGGCTTCCCCATTCCCTGCTCACACCTTTGTCAAGACTCTCGATAGGCCCTCTTCAAATCGTCCTCAGTGGAGCATGCCTTCTGTTTCCTGTTGGGACCCTGACAGTCACAGATCCCCATTTGCTGGGAACTCACCACATCCCAGCGCACACCTTCACCTGGCCCTGGGATGCCCACGCTGGGGCAGTCCTACTTAAGAAGGGACGACAGAGGTTCAGAGAGGGACTACACTTGCGCCCTGGCTGGGATTTGAACCCAGGTCTGTCTGCCACCCCTTAGGGCTTTCATCACTTGGCCCCTGGCTGCTACTACTCCTTGCCCCCTCCTCTGTCTGACCATCCAGGCCACCACTTGTTTCTGCCGATATTCCAGGTGATCCCTCAGAGCAGACCTGGGACCGAGTCATCCCTGTGTGACCACTGTCTGCCCAGCTAATGCAGTGTGGACCTCAGGCAGTGATGGATTTTTCAGAGGCCAGTGAGAGGGACATGTTCCCCACTATGGTCTGGGAGTATCGAGGGAGGAGGGTGGATGGGAACTAAATGTGGTCCTGAATGGCCACTTGGTGGCTGTGTGACTTTGGGAGAGCCAGGACTCTTTCTGTGCCGTGGTGTCCTCGCATGTCCAGTGAGGATAAACCACAGCACTTCCCTCGTAGGGCTGCTGGGGAGGAGGGACAGGTTATCAGTGGCTGGCACAGAACACAGATCAGCGGTTCTCAAAGTGTGGTCCGGGTACTCCTGGGGATTCCCAAGATCTTTTCAAGGGGTCTGCAAGGTTACAACATGGTTTAAAAAAAATACTAAGCTGTTATTTGCCTTCATCCCTCTCATTCTCTTCCAGGTGCACAGCAGGGTTTTACAGGGACCGTATGACCAGTGCTATTGCAAGAGACATTGAATGCAGAAGCAGAGGTGAGAAGCCAGTGCTCTTTTTTTTTTTTGGCCACAACGGGTGGCATGCAGGATCTTAGTTCCCCGACCAGGGATCGAACCTGCGCTAACCACTAGACCGTCAGGGAATTCCCTCCAGTGCTCTTTCAAGCCAGGCATGAAAGGGAGCTGCAACGTTGAAAACGATGCCAATCTTCTGCCTACATTTTTTTGTTGTTTTGGAAAATATAGTTATTCTTCATAAAAGAATGCTTTGGGGTTCATATGTGATTGATTTATTGTTGTTGTTTTAAAACAAATCAATCGTTTAAATATGTCTCAGTTTTCATGTTTAATATAGTAAATATTAAACACACAAACAAGCTCTTTGGGATCTCAGTGATTTGTAAGAGGTAAAGGGATCCTGGAGACAAGGCAGTTGAGAACCGCTGGGGTACAGAAAGCAATGATGTTCGTGACATCCTATTCAGATCTGTTGCTCTGCGTCTTTGCCCGTCTCCCGCACCAGAATGTGAGCCCCACGGGGGCCATAAGTTTTTGTCAGTTCTGCTTACTGCTGTATTCCAGAAAAGTGCCTAGCGTGTTGACATAGGTGCTCAATAAAGATTTGCTGCATAGATAACTGAATAAATACTAATTAGTGTCATGTGCTTTTATTATCAGTTGACTTTTTTTTTTTTTTTTTTTGCCAGACACTATGTCAAGCACTTTAGAAGCATAACTGTGCAGGAGTGGTGAAGAGTTGAGGGACCTGGATTTGAATCCAAGCTCTGCCACTGGCTACCCTGGGCCATTAGTTCACCTCCCAGAGCCTCAGGCATTGTTCCTGGGATGTAAAGGCAGGAGTTGTCACACCTTGGGAGGTGAGACGCAACTCCTACATTCGCACCTCCAGTCAGCGCATCAAACAGTTAAGATACCAAGCACCACAGGCTTCCAGGCTAGGAGCAGAGATAAAGCAGACACTGTGTCTGTTCTCTAAGAGCCGCTGTTTTGTAATGGAGACACTGGTTAGCTGTGTGTCCTTGGGCCAGGCGCTCTACCTTCCGTGCCTCAGTTTCCCCGTTGGTCAAATGGGGGATAATGACAGTACCAATCTCTTAGGGTTGCTGGGAGGAGTCAGTGAGAGCTCGGCACAGAGGCTGGTGGGGGAAGCACTCCATGAATGCTGTTATTTTATTCATTTATTTATTTTGGCCGCCTGAGTGGCATGGGGATCTTAGTTCCCCCACCAGGGATCGAACCCGTGCCCCCTGCACTGGGAGCGCCGAGTCTTAACCATCGGACCGCCAGGGAAGTCCCATGAATGCTGTTATTATTCTTTGCAAAGCCAGCCCCCTACCTCTGGGCCTTTTCTCCATCCAGGAAACAGGTGTCAGGGTCCTGGAAAACCCTCAGTGTGCTTGTTATCTACCTACTGCTTTTTGGCTCTAAATCTTTCCTCCCCCTTTGTACCCCCTGCCCTAGGGGAGCTGGGTGCTTCCAACAGTGGCTACTAGCTGGACTGCCTCAGTATTCCCTTTCTGTTTCCAGCCCTTCTAACACATTTGAAATAAACCCCTATCTTAAATCCCCTCTGTTTGAAATACCTCAAGTGGGATCTGACCCTGACTCTGGCCCCACTGTGTTTAGAAAGCCCTCGTCTGTGTCAGCCAGGCCGTACCTGCAGCTTCTTGAGCTGGCTGTTGACAGTGGCCAGGTCCCCACCAGGGTCCACATCTTGCAGCTGGCTTTCCATGTGAAGGAGCTTCTTGTCCAGCTCAGCGAAGCTCTGCACCAGCTGGTCGGCCTTGCTGGCCTCAAAGAGCTGCCTCGCCTTGGCCTGGGTGGTGCTCTCCAGCTCCGCCCAGCACTGCCGGATCTCACCCAGCTTCTTCCGCACCGAGGCTGCCAGCTCTGGTTTCTCCTGCATCAGTTGCTGGCCCTCCTGCCCCAGACGATGGGAGGCAGGAAATGAGGGGGAGGGAGTGGACGGTGGGGAGGGACAGAGAAATATGGGGGCAGCAGAACACAGGGAGAGATGTGGAGAGAGAGACAGAATCAAGGAGTTGGAGACACACAGAGAGACAGAGACATGAGGGGTGGTTGCAGAGAAAGCACCAAGCATGGGAAGAGAGACGAGGAGAGACAGACAGATAGACAGAGGTGTGGGGAGGGAGACAGACAACACAGAGGCATGGGAAGGAGACAGAGAGAGACAGATAGCCATAGAGTGATGGATACAGAGACGTGCACAATGTTAGAAACATGGGAAGAGGACCATAAGACAGAGAAGGGGAGCGAGAGAGAGATGGAAGAAAGAGACAGAGAGAGAGAGAGGCAGAGAGAACAAACCTCCATTAAACTCAAAGTCAAGGACAGTGGCTTTGCCACGTGCCACCATTATGGGGCATCGGTGGCCATTTAATGGTTTAAGACCCACCTGGGTGCCTCTGTTTGAGTGACAAGAGTGGGGGGATCCAGGGCAGCAGGTCTAGGGGCAGTTTTGGGAGTTGGTGCTTAGAGCAAAAATCTGCCTGGGTCCCTCCAAGCTGAAGTCAAGCTCCAATATATGTTGGCCTAGAGCCACATATATCATATTACATATTAAAAATAACAATACCATAGCAATTACAGCTCCTAGGTGCCTGGCCTTGTGTTAAGCACTTTATGTACTCAAGAGTCTATATTTATTATTTCCTAATTTTAAAGCAGAGCATAAACAACAAGGTCCAATTGTATAGCACAGTGAACTATATTCAAAATCTTGTAATAAACCATATGAAAAATAATGTATATACGTGTATATGTATGTATATATGTATATACATATATATAACTGAATCACTTTGCTGTATACCAGAAACTAACACAATGTTGTAAATCAACTATACTTCAATAAAAAATTTTAAATTAAAAAATAAAAATAAAGCAGAGCAAACTGAGGCTCAAAGAAGTTAACACAATTCCCCCAAGGCCCCAGAGCTGGTAACAGGCATAGACAGAATGAGAACCCAAGGTTGTAGGAACCCAATGTTCACTTTAACCCCAGCTTCCTAGGGCTGCCCCAACCTGACTACCTGACTTTCTATTTTAAATGCTCCAAATGGTGTGGAAGGAAGCCTGGTGGGGGAGATTATAAGAAGGGGTGAAATATTTAACAACCATTCAGAAGAGATGTTGGCCATTTTATAGACAGGCAAACTGAGGCTCAAAGAGGTTACATGAATTACTCAAGGCCACAAAACTAGGAGCAGATGTGGAAATTATCTGAACCAGTTCAGGGGTATGAGAAGAGCAGGCTGGCAGTGGAGGGTGAAGGAGGTGAGACATGGGTTCCCTGGAGGCCCCTGGCACCTGGCATGGGCAGCGGGTCCTTCTGCATGCTCACCCTCTCAATCTTCTCCAGCCACTCCTTATTCTGAGCCAGCTCTGCCATGAACGCCTGATGCCGGAGCCATCTCTTATGCAGCTTGTGGCCGTCTTCCCGCGTGCTGTCTCGCGCCATCAGCATCTTCTCATGGATCCAGCCATCCAGCTGTGCAGGACGGGGGAGGGGCTCAGCCAATTCCCCACAACCTGCCATAGCCACCCCCATCCCCTCCACAACGTCCCAGGTTCAGGGCCTAGGCTTCTAGGACTGGGGAGGGAGAGAAGGGTGGGATGGAAAAAGCTGTGCAAGTGAGGCCTTTATGGCAGGGGTGTGCAGCTTAAGCCCTCTCCTAGGTAGTAGGGGATGGATGAAAGGGTCCCCAGAATGCATCATCTCTTAGCCCTCTGTCCTCAGGGCAGCCCTTCTCAACTCCTCATAAGGCCTAAGCCCCAAGGTAGGGTTCCTGGGCCAGTCTTCCCACCCATAGCCAAATCAGCCCTCCAAAACAAGCCCTCCAACCTAATTTAGCTCACTTCCAATTCAGTCTTGCACCCCTCACCCCCAGCAATCCTTAGACCCTTCAATTCAGTCTCAGCCACCTCCAATAATGACCAATTCAAGATCTCCAACCCATTCCCAAAGGTATCAGGTGAAGCCCCCATATCTAGTCCCAGACCCCCAATATGGCCAGATGAACCCCTAAAAAACCTCCCAACTAGTGCCAAATCTAGTTCCCTCCAAACCATCCCTCCAATGTGGGGTAGACCCATCCCCTGCAACCCAGATCCAGCCTCCTTAATGAGCCCACAGGACTCCCCAAATCCAGCCTTGAGGATCCAGCCCAAGACCACAGTTCGCCAAAACCATGATGCATTCTGGCCCCCAACCAAAGCCAACCCCCCAAATGCAAGCATCAGGGCCACCTTCTGGCTCCCCAAATGAGTCTATCCCAAATGAGTTGCTACAAATCTAGCATCAGACTCTCCAGCATGGACCAGATAGAACCTCCGCAGCCAACCCCCCCTCCCAAACTAAAGCCAGTTCTAGTGCCCCCACTCACCAACAAAACCAGTCATCCCAAATGCAAGCAACAGGGGTGGGCCCCTCTCACTACCCTCAGCAGGACCAGTCACAGGGCTGCTTTCTGAGCCACCCCTCCCTCCCAATGAGGCTTGTCCCTCAAGCAGGAACCTCCCCACTCATGACCAAACCTGGCACCTGGGCAGTTTGCTCCTCCCCTTTCTCCTCCCCCCTCAGTCACAAGATCCTCCTCCTCCCTCTTGGAAAAAAAAAAACAACAAAAAACCACGGACTCTGGCTTACAGTCATAGCCAAGGACAAATTCACCGTCGGCCAAACCCCACTCCATGTCCCCTGAGCATGTGCTCCCCAGAGGTCCAGGACAGCGTCATACTCCCTCATACATACACAGACACACACACGAGCCAAGTCAAATGCTGAATCCCCCAATGCTATCAGATTCCCGACGAGCAGGGAAGAGTTTGCCAATGGCAGCCACAGCTCATAGGGAAGGCAAAGCCCCTGAAGGAGAGGTACTCTGTCATCAAGGTAAAAGCCCCCCAAAAGTGATTGACCCCCATCACTGAGGGCAAAGCCAGAGTCCCCAACAACCCAGGGGAAAAGCTCCCAAATGTCAGAGCCCTCCAAACCCAGAGCAAGTCCAAGACCCTCATCGCCCAAGGCAGACCCCCGCAAAAATGATTCGCCCCCATCATCTAAGGCTAACACAGATTCTGCAAGAACCAGGGAAGAATCTCTCCAAAGGTTAAGAGTCCCCCAACCCCAGGGAAAATCTCAGATGCCCCATTACCCAGAGCAGAGGCCCCTAGAGAGGTTGGGACCCCCTTAACCCCCAGGGCAAATCCACACTACCCCAGGAGTAGCCTTAGAAGTCCTCCCTTTCCGCTACTCTCCCTTGGGACCTGGCCCCTCAGTCCGGCCCGCAGCAGCACCGCGGACAGCTCCCGGCATCCGGGCCCCTCCCCAGGGCTGGGGTCCCTGCGCCTTACCGACCCGCCCCCGCGCCGCCGGCGCCCCTCCCTCCCGCGGCGGGCGGGCGAGCACGCGCCCAAGCCCCCTCCCCCGCCCGCCTCGGCGGGGGTGCGCGTCAGCACCCTCCCCTGGGCGCCCCCGAGACCTGAAGTGGCGGAGGCGTTGGCGGGCGGTCCCTGCAGCGGGCGGGCGGGCTCTCGCCCCTCTACCGCGACGGCGGCGGCAGCGGTGGTGACGGCTGAGTCTCCGGCGGACACGCGCCCCATCCCCCGCCACCGCGCAGCGGCAGCGCGCCCGCCCGCGCGCGCCCCCTGCCTGCCTACGTGCCCGCCTCTCTGCCGGGCCCCAGATGCGCGTAGAGGAGAAATCATCACCCTCCCTAAAGCATGGGGGGGGGGGGGGGGTGTTCCTGCGCCATCTCAGATGATTGCTGCTTGGTCCAGAACAATCTAAAGAGAGGGGGAAGGGGCTCCTGGGCCAAATCAAACGGGGGGCGGGGAGAGGGGGTAGGCTGGGGCCTGGGCTACCTCAGCTATGTGAGGGGGTGAGGTGGGGTGGGAAGAGGCTCAGATTCCTGGCTACCTCAGCTCTACAGGGGTGAAAAATATGGGAGGGAGCCGGAAATATCTCTTATAAGACTTCAGTCCAGAATAATCTCCAGTGGGAAGAAGGGGGACAGGGGGTTCTTGAACTCATCTCTAGTGGGCTCGAGTCCCAGACCCATCTCTAATGGACTTGAGTTGGGAGGGGGAATATGGAAGCCCTTATCCATTTAATGTGTGGGGAGAACATGGGGGTTCACCATGGGGGGAATCAAATCATCTTTAATTGGGGAGATTCGGACCTGGTTCCTGAACCATCTTTGGTTGGGGGAAACTTAAGTACTGTATCATCGCGGAGGGGGTACTAATTATCCTGAGTCAGGTAGATAGATGAGACCAGGACCATCTCTGTTTGGGATTAGGAAAATGTTTACTGGGCCATCTCTCATGGGGCCATCTCTTATGTGGTCAGGGTCCAGAATAGTTTCTATGGAATGCAGGGTAAGGAGAGAAAGGCAGCGTATCTCCTGAGATGTCTCTAAGGGAGAAGGGGACCTGGACCACCTCTGATTTGCGGCGATCCTAACGGTTGTGTAGCTCATCTCTAAAGGGGCAGAGCTTGATTCCTGGACACTGTTAAAGGGGCGAAGGTTTGGTCGGGGACTGTCTCTGACCGAAGCTGCGCTCTGGGCTTCTGGTCCACCCACGGCTCCCCCCACCCCTCTCCTGTCTCCCGTCCCTCTCTCCCCAGCAGAGAGCTTCTCACGAATCTCCGGCGGGGAAAGGTGAGATCAGCGCGCGTCTCCGCGGGACCTGTGGGCGCGGACGCGCGCCGTTGCCAGAGGCGCCCAAGGCCCTTCCCTCCTTCCCCAGCGCGTGGGTGGAGGAGACTTGAGGAGCACGCGCACTGAGGCCAGGAGCCGCACGCCTCCTGGCGGCGCGAGGTGAATATCGCTCCGCGACCCATTTAGACGGGGCGTCTCCTCCCCCACTGCGCCTCAGTCCTGGAGCACTTCCCTGCCTAAGAAAGAAGTTCCTGTGCCCCAGCACAGCTGGAGTTCCTACCTCGTGGCAGTCTCGGAGGAAGTGCTGCAGCCCAAGTTGGTCGTGTAGCTTCTGCATCCATTGCTGGGTCCGTAGTTGGTTTTCTTGGCTCCTGGGGGTGGGGAGATAGGAATTGGGGGAAGCCTGTGTCTGGGGGCGCTGGCAGTAGGGCTGTGAGGGCGTCAGGCTTGGCAGGGCTAGGAACCTGGGGCATATGTACGAGCGAGGAAGAGGAGAGAGCAAGGTAGGGATGGGAGTAAAGGCAAAGAAACATCAGTGGGGGCAGAGCCAGGGACAGAGCTGGGGGAGGAAGAGAGAGGAGGGAGGGAGAGGAAGGCGGGGGAGAGAAAGAATGGGAGAGAGAGGGACAGAGACAGACAGATATCTGAAAAGAAAGAAATACCCTTAGAGAGACACAATCCCATAGAGAGAGATAACAGACCTACAGAGTGAGAGATAACAGACCTACAGAGTAAGAGATACCGAGAGAGAGAAAAACTTAGAGAATGAGAGACACCTAGGGAGAAAGAGAGATCAGGAGGGAGAGATAGATTGATGGGGGGGTGGTATGCAAAGGCTTAGAGAGATAAACAGGAACACATACAGGTACAGGACCAGAGACAAAGAGAAACAAAGACTTCAAGAGGGAATGATTGACAGAGACTTGGACGAGAGACAGACAAAGAAAGAGACCCAGAGATAGAGAAGATAGGAAAACACAAGGAAAGAAATGAAGCAAGGGTAGTGCCAGAGACAGAGAGAGAGATAGACAGAGAGGAGAGCAGTAGAGAGGAAGCAGAGGGAAGGAAAGTGACAGAGAGGGTCCGGGGAGGGACAGCCCAAAAAGGGACAGGAAGAGAAGTGGCCAGATGCCCCCAGTAAAAGACACAGACAGACAGACAGAAGGCTGCAACAGAGCTGAAGAGAGGGATGAGAGCAGGGCATGGATAGATGCAGCTGGAGCCACACGGAGGCAAGGAGGGGCAGGCCCTCAGCCTAAGTGAACTGGCCGGGCTGGACCCCGGCCCCGCCACCCCGGAGCCAGCAAGCACCGCAGCCCCAGGCAGTCTGGCCTCCTGCCCACAGTGCAGGGCAAAGTGCCCAAGAGGCCTGGTGGAGAGGGCTGAGGGGGTCCCTCTTTGCTGTGCCTTGAACAAGCAACTCCCAGCTCAGGGCCTTGGCATTGGCTGTTTCCTCTGCCTGGAATGGTCTTCCCCCCAAAGTGTACTCAAATGTCACGTTCTTAGTGAGACCCCTCCTGATCACTCCCCAACACTTTCTGGCTTTCTTTCCTTCTTTAACTTTCTCCTTTGCACTTAACACTATCTAACATACTGTATATGTTACATATTTCTCTTGTCTGTCTCCCCCCCAGGATGTCATTCCATGAGGGCAGGAATTTTTTGTCTGTTTTGCTCACACCTGTATCCCCAATGCCTAGAAAAAGGAGCTGGCACACAGTAGGTGCTCAACACATACTTTATGAATGAAAGAAAGCAAGAGAGACAGAGAGGCAGAGAGAAAGAGGGAGGGCAGAAATAAAAGTAAAATATCCGAGAGAGAGCGAGAGAGAGAGGCAGAAGAAAAGACAGAGAGATGCAGATATAGGTAGAAAAAACAAGGAGAGAGAGACAAGGAAATAGAGATACATAGTTGTACAGGGAGATGGAGGCAAAGAGATGGAGTGTGTGGGAGAACGTTACAGAGAGAACCAAGGGCAGAGCTGGATGGAAGGGCCAGAGACAAGCAAAATATGTACTCCCTCCTGCCAAGACTCAGCTCAGGAACCAGGAAATAGGAAATGCCTCTGAAATTGAACCAGTCTCAATCCCTCCAGGCCTTCACCAGCCAACTTGTCAAGCATCAGTCCTAGGGATGAGGAAAATCCCTTGTTTCCGGGAGGGTGAGAAAAGAGCTGTGACCTCTGGCAAGTCTGTTCCCCTCTCTGAGCCTCATGTGCCGAATGCAGACAAGATGCAAGAGCGCCCTGCACGCAGGGCTGGGCCAGGTTCCAGGCCAGGTGAGGCTAGTGGAGAGAGAAGTGACTTGCTCTGAATCTACAGGTTGAGAGGCAGAGCTGGGACTAGGACCTGGCCCTGTTTGACCCCAGGGCTCCCACGGCCCCCTGCATCTCTCCCATCCTGGCCCTGACCATTCTGGGCCATGCCTGTCAGACAGCACGCGAGCTCTATGAGGGCAGGAATCGTGTTCTGTCCTGGTCTCCGCTGCGCGCCCAGCATTGCCCCACACAGGGCCTGGAACACAGCGTGGACTCAGTACTTGTTTAATTGGCTGAAGAATAAATGAATAGGGACTTCCCTGGTGGTCCAGTGGCTAAGACTCTGTGCTCCCAATGCAGGGGGCCCGGGTTCGATCCCTGGTCAGGGAACTAGACCCCGCATGCTGCAACTAAAGATCCCACATGCCGCAACTAAAGATCCCGCATGCCGCAACTAAAGATCCCGCACGCGGCAACGAAGCTCTCACGTGCTGCAACTACGACCCGGCGCAGCCAAATAAATAAATAAATATTTTTAAAAAGAATAAATGAAAAAACAATAGAATGAAAGGAGCCATTAATGACTGCAAAGGAATGAAGGCGTGACTCAGAAGGAACAGCCTTCCAGGCTCCTCCTCCTCCTCCTCCTCATTCTGCAGAGCCTGGCAGAGAGCAGACACTCAAGAAATGCTGGGTAAAAGAAGGAAGGGGCCAGGCCTGGAGCGGAGGACCCTAGATCATGAATTTGCATCCTCAGGATGAGAATCTCCATAAAAGTTTTCCTTTAGGAAACTCCAACCTTGTCCCAAATGAAATTAGGGAAAAAAGACGCCGGAGACCGAAAAGACAAGGGGCTGGGGCCTCGGGGCTGTGGATGGTGGTGGAGGGACTGGGTATGATTTCCATCAGGAGACAGAGGCTAGAGCAGCACTGGCCTCTCTTCCTGCCTCGCTCAGGCCAGAGAGGAGAAAGCTGGGGTCACCAGGACGGGCAGAAACAGCAACAATGACGGACAGAAAGAAGTGGGCCTGGGCTTCCCTGGTGGCGCAGTGGTTGAGAATCTGCCTGCCAATGCAGGGGACACGGGTTCGAGCCCTGGCCTGGGAAGATCCCACATGCCACGGAGCAACTGGGCCCGTGAGCCACGACTACTGAGCCTGCGCGTCTGGAGCCTGCGCTCCGCAACAAGAGAGGCCGCGACAGTGAGAGGCCCGCGCACCGCGATGAAGAGTGGCCCCCACTCGCCGCAACTAGAGAAAGCCCTCGCACAGAAACGAAGACCCAACACAGCCAAAAATAAATAAAGAAATAAAAAAATATTTTTAAAAAAGAAGTGGGCCTGAAGGAAATCCTATAAAGGACTCTGCTTGAGGGCTGGGTTGTTTGTTTTTTTTTTGCGACAGGGAGGGGCTGCTGTTTTGTTCAGGGCTTAGAATAGTGCCTGGCACACAGCAGATGTTAACATTTTAACAACCAGTCCGGCTATCCCAGGCTGAGGGCAGGCTTGGGAGAGAAACTTTTCATTGTATATCCTTTTGCAGCTTTTGGGTTATCAACCATAAGTTACCTTTTCACAGATCGTCAATTTAAATCGAATCTAAAGCAATATGGAATTAAATAGAAATCAAAGACACAGAGAGGGAATTCCCTGGAAGTCCAGTGGTTAGGGCTCCACGCTTCCATTGCAGGGGGCATGGGTTCGATCTCTGGTCGGGAAACTAAGATCCCGCAAGCAGCGTGGCACGGCCAAGAAAAAAAAAAGAGAGAGACGGAAGAGCAGAAACGTGATGGAAAGAAAGGGAATTCTGGCCTCCTCGCCCCTCCCCTGTGCCGAGATCCCACCCCCTGTGCCCCTGCGGTCTGAGGGACCTACTTCTCCAGCAGCCGAGTCACGGCCTCCTGGGCCTGCTCCCCGTAGGCGTTGCCCTGTCTCAGCAGGCTCTCAGCAGCCTGCACAGCCACCTGCATCTTCTGCTGGTTCAGCTCCATCGTGGTGAGAAAATCCCGGTGCCGTTTCAGTGCCTCCTCCACCGACTCCACGGTGCCCGGCAGGTCCAGACCCGACAGTGCCATCTCCTGGGAATGGGGGAGGCGTGATGCTCTGTTTAGCCCTGCTTCATTCCAGGACCAGGGAGAGGCTGCCAGCCTGCCTTGCCACCACTTTCCTCTCCCTTGCTCACTGTGTTCTAGCATTGAACACGCCAGGCATGGTCCCACTTCAGATCCTTTTCCCATGCTGGTCCCTCCAGATAGCCCCATGGCTGGCTCTTTCACTTTCTTCAGGTCTCTGACCATCTGTCAAAAATAACATCCTCCTCCCCCAGCCATATCCCTTTATCCTGCTTTATTATTTTTCATAGCATATACCTGACATGATATTATATATGCTGTTACTTGTTTATCATCTCCTCCCCCACAAATACACACACACACACACACACTAGAATGCCAGCCACACGAGGGTGGGATTTTGTGTTTTGTTTCCTCTGTGCTCAGCCGCAGAATATTGCCTGGCACAGAGGAGGCACTCAGTAAATATTTGGTTAATTGATGTAGACTGACCTGGGTCCTGTGTGACTTCAAGGAAGTTCTTTCCCTCTCTGGGGTTAGTTTTCTAACTGGTAAAATGGGTGGATCAGAAAGGATCTCTCAAGGCCACCTCAGCGCCATTGTTTAGTAACCTCATGATTCCAGGGGCCCTGTCTGTTTCTCCAGATAATCCTCTAACTGGGTCAGCTTTCTCTAGATAACCAGCACAGGTAGCCATGCTTTCTAAAATGATCCCTAGGGACTTCCCTGGTGGTCCAGTGGTAAAGAATCCACCTTACAATGCAGGGGACGCAGGTTCGATCCCTGCTCAAGGAACTGGGATCCCACATGCCATGGGGCAACTAAGCCCGCATGCCACAACTTCTGAGCTCGCGCGCCTCAACTAGAGAGACCGTGTGCTGCAAACTACAGAGCCCACGCGCTCTGGAACCCGCGCATCACAACTAGAGAGAAGCCCATGCCACAATGAAAAATCCTGCATCCCGCGGGCCGCAACTAAGACCTGATGCAGCCAAATAAATAAATAAAATGATCCCTAAAAGCTGGTACCTACTCTTGGACAATCTGAAAACTGGGTGTTCCATCTTGTCCAAATCCTCAAATTTGGTTCCCATCCCAGAAAGATCCCCCAAATGGATCAGCTGTTCCCAGATAACCATGGCACTTGATTCCTCAAGCCATAAAGGCAGTTACCCTCTCCAGAGGATCTGCAAATTGCCATTCCCAATAAGAAGATAATCTGCTAATTTAGGTCCCCAGAACCACTTAATCCACCATCATTTACTGACCCCAATAATCTCTCAGCCTGAATTCCCTCTACCATAGTCTTCATCCTCTGTTATCCACCCCAAGATCTTCTTGAAACCCCATTAACCATCACCAATCAACCTCATACTCTTATTTCCTTCCAGACAATCCACAGACCCAAGAAGCCGCTCCAATGAACACCCAAAGGCATTACTTACTCAGAATAGTCCACAAACTGTTAGTCACCTAAACTAAGACGCCACCCCACACATCGTAATCCTCAAATTCTGTTACACACCCACCCACACGTGTTCACACCGGATGCTCCACAAACCCAGCCATCCGTATCAGATACCTGCCACACACACACACACACACACACACACACCCCGCCGCTGACAGCAGATAAGCCACGAAGCCAGTGGTCCCCGCAGACACACTCCTCCACACATTTCCCTGTCCCCGAAATCCCCCGCGGCCTCAGACCCCCACCCGCGTCAACCCCGAAGCGGGCACCTGGTTGCGCAGCACCGCCCGCGCCTGGCGTAGGTCGCGCAGAAAGAGCTGGTAGATGTGCGCCTGGACTAGCGCCTCCCTGCGCGCCTCCCACAAGCCGAGCAGCTTGTGCCAGCCAAGTTCGAGGTGCGGCAGCCACTCGTCGAGTGCCAGGCCCGGGCCCAGCTCGGTGCCGTCGCCCGCCAGCAGTGCCTCGCTGGCCGCCACGATGCGCGCGAAGTCCTCCTCGCGCTGGTCCACTTCCTCCTTGAGGGCGGCGTGGCGCGCCAGCAGCGCGTCCGCCTCTTCCAGGCTGCAGGGCAGGGGCCCCTCGCCGCCGCCCGCCGTCTCCTGGGCGCGCACCAGCCAGTCCAGGAAAGCGTCCAGGTCGTGCAGGAAGCGCTGTAGGCGCCCGGCCGCCGCCACCGCCTCGCCACAGGCCTGAGCCGCGCTAGCCAACGCGCCCCACTCGGCGCCCAGTTCCTCGGCACCCTGATGCAGCCGCGCAGCCTGAGCCGGGAAGCGCACAGCCAGCAGGGCCGCCTCCTCCTGGAGGGCCGCCTGGCGCGGCTCTAGCGCTTGCAGAGCAGCCTCCAGGCCGCTGAGGCGCCACTGCAAGGCGCCGCCCGCGCGGGGCGCGCTCTCCACAGCCCTCCGCTTATCGCGCACCTGGGCGCGCACCTCCGCCACCTCCAGCAGGTGGTTCTCCACCAGCAGCACCGCGTTCACCTCCTCCTTGCGTTGTTCCGCCAGCTCCACGATGCGGTTCCACCTGCCCAGGGGAAGCAGGGCGGCTTAAGGAGGACGGAGACCCCTCTTGGGTGTGGAGGGCCCATCGACCCTAGGTAGAACCCAGCCACTGTGTGACCTTGGAATGTCACCTTATCTCACCGAGCCCCAGTTTCTGTCTGTGTAAAATGGACTCTACCGGGTACATTTGCTTAGAACAGCGGTTCTCAAAATGTAATCTGAGCAAGGGCAAAACTATCTTCATCAAAATGTTAAGATGCTATTTGCCTTTCCACTTTCATTCTGTCCCAAGTGTACAGTGGAGTTTTCCAGAGGCTGCAGGACAAAGACTGACTGCAGAAGCAGACCTGAGAGCTCAGCTGCCTTCTCTTAAGCCAGACATTAAACAGATGTGCAAAAACGCAGAACAACGCCATCCTTCTCGCTACATTTTTTTGTTCTGTTTTGAAAGCTCTTTTTTCATTAAAACATGTTAGCTATGTTAACAGACTAAGTTTATTATTGTTATTTTTAACGACATAATATTTTTAAATTACTCAGTGTTAATTTCTAATATAGTCAATACTGATAGATATAACCCACTAAAACAAGCTCTTTGGGGTCCTTAATAGTTTTTAAGAGTGCAAAGTGTTCTGAAACCAAAGAGTGTGGGAACTGCTGGCTTATGACATCAGATAATACGTTGGATGAAATGAATAGTTACTGAGCGTGTACTATAAGCCAGGTGCTAAGGCAAACCTGTTTTATTCCAAAATAAATAAATGGGGAAAATTACGCATTGCCCTGTGCCCTCAGGCAAGTGATGATATTTCTCTGGGCCTCAGTTCCCTTTCATAGGCAGTGTATGGTCCAGTTTATAAGCACAGAATCCGAGCCAGACTGCCTGGCTGTGTCAGGCTCAAAGTCAAATCTGAGCTATGCACCCTTTGGTTAGTAACTTTCTCTGTGCCTCAGTTTCCCCGCCAGTAAAATGGACATAGCACAGTACCTACCTCATAGGGGTGTTGTGAGAGTCAAATGAGTTATGGTTTGTGAAGTGCTTAAAACAGAACCTGTTAGCTACTACTATTGAGTGGGGATAATAGTCCCCACTATTGATCTGGGGACTTGATATGGTCCCGAAGACCATATCAGGGCCTTTGCCTTGGCTGTGCTCCCTGCCTGGAATGCTCTGTACCCTCCCTCCCCTCCCCCATATGTACTCTTCCTGTGGCTGGGTCCTTCTCGTTCCCCCCACCCCTTTTTTTTAAGCTCTGCCCTCACCATCCTGAAATCCTTTTCTCAGCCAGCCCCCAGGGAAGTGGCCCCAAAGCAGGCTGCCCTCCCTTCTCAGGGAAGCTGAAGGAAAAGGGCTTCCCCCAGGTCCACCCGAGCCCCCCGGGTCCCTCACCTGGAGGACCCACCTGATGGGGGGACCTTCCTTGGCTGCCTTCTCATCCCCTTTGAGGGCCCAGCTCAAAATGTTATGGCTGACCACAAGATCTAAAATCACCCCCAAGCTCCAGTTATGCCCTACCAGGTCACTCTATTTCCTGCATAAATCCTTAAAACTCTCTAAATATCTTGTTCACGTATTAGTCTATTTGTGAACTCTCTGTCACCTCTAGAATGGACACACCACAAGGGCAGAAATTAGGACTCTGAAATCAGAAGGACTCAAGTTCAAGTTCTGCTCTGGCCAGATTTGCCATGTGAACTTGGGCAAATCATTTCCATCTCTGATCCTGTTTCCTTATTTGGAGAATGGGGATAATTATGTCCACTTCACTGGGTGTTTAATGAGTTCATGTGGCTAAAGCACGTAGCACATCATCTCACTAAATGCCGTAAATCACTATTGCTGTCATTATCTTTTTAGGCCCTGGTGCCCTGGGATTGTGGAGTCTACAGAGACTTGGAAATCACTGGATATTGGGATCTTCCAGCACAGCAGTTAAGGGCACAATCTTTGGAGTCAGACAAATCCAGGCTTGATCCCCATAACTTGCCATGTGACCTCAGGCCACCTTCACCTCTCTGAGCCCCCATTTCCTCCTCTCTCACATGGGTAATTTACACTCCACAGAATTGCTGGGAAGACTGAATATATATATATGATCAAGAGCCCCAGTTCTGGATTCAGGCAGAACTGGGTTTGACTCCTACTTACTAGACTGAGTAAGCTTGAATAAGGATTTCACCTCTCTGGATCTGTGTCTTTATCCATGAACCCTACCTTGCAAGAACTACTGGCAGTGTTTGAGCGGGAAAGATTTAATTTGTTGCTATTCTTAAAGAGTTCTGAATTCTGGAAACTTTACTATGGAAATTGGGATATTGAGAGATAAAACAAAAGTGCTTGGAAAATTTCCTGGCAGATAGTGGATACTCAATAAATCATTTCTGAACAAGTAAATTAATACCCCATTGAAATGTATTGTGTCCTCATTTTACCACATCACCACTAGCACTGGGTATTTTAATTTTTTTCAAGATTTTGCTAATTTACTAGATGGCCCTTATCATCTCAGGGATTTGAAAGTGCACGTTCTTGACTTCTACATTTGGTGAATGAGGAAAAGAATGATGGGAAGAACTGGTGTGGGATACCTAGAAGAACTTCCAGCCCCAGGCCTCACCTACCTGCTGTTGAGGTGGTCCTGGCAGGAGCGCACCTCCTCTGAGCTGGGGTGGCCTCCTTCCACCAGTTCCTGAACTGTGTGGTTCACATCCAGGACACGGTCCATCAGACTGTTCATCTCCTGGTCCAGACTCTCAAATCTGCGGAAGTAGGATGGACGTGCTCAGAGAGGCCTGGACCCTGGGGACCTGTTCACTGGCTTTTGGGAAGCTGCCTTCCCCTGGTTCTTCTCCTAACTCTCCAACCTCACCTCCTCAGGCTCCTTTGCTGGCTCCTCTTCTTCTACCTGCCACTTAAATGTTAGATTCCTCAGGGCTCTGTCCTGGGCCCTCTGAGCTTTCCCTCACATCCTGCCTGGCCCATCTCACACACTCCCACAGTCCTTGCCCCTGAACCCATCACTCACACATCTGTCTCCAGCTTCAACCTCATTCCTTTTGAACCTGTCTCCAACATTAAAGCCTGCTGTGCATCTCCTCCAGGGTCCTCACTGTACTCAAACTAGCTTCAACATCTCCCCCAATTTGTTCTTCCTCTGGGTCTCCATCTCAGGGACAGCCCCCGCCCCCATTCCCTGGGCTCTGTTTTGGACAAACATTCCCCCCAAGCCTGTCTGCCCCCATGGCCTGTCTACCTGGGCTCCAGCCCTGGTCCAGTCCTGTCCTCTCCTACCTGAATCCTCACCCCAGCTGCCTCTCTGGGCTCCCAGCCACCATTCTCACCCCCTCCAACCTACCCTCCACATGGCAACCAGCGAAATCTGTTTTAAGCTGGCCATGGTCCTCCCTTGTTTAAAACAATGCCCAAGGCTGTGGCTTGGGTAACTGTGGGCACAGTAACAGCGGGGACCAGGCCTGTGTTTCTAGCAATGCTCAGCCCAAGACCTGGAGCAGGGCAGGAGCTCAGTAAGTACCCACTGAATGAGTAGATGGATGAACATGCTGAGAGAGAGAGGTGCAGAGGGTTCATCCACTATTTTAACAACCCATTTCTAAATCTGCCAACAGACAAATCAGTATCTAATGTGTCACATGGTGGTAACTGCTATGAAGAAATGTGAAGTGGGGTGAGGGAAGAGAAAGTGACAAGGGTCAGAACAATTTTATACCTAGGGAGGTAACATCTATGCAAGGGCAGTGGGAGTCCCAGGGAGAGGGGTCAGGCTGGGACACCCCTGGGGGAGCTCAGGTTAATTTCATGCCAGGTGACTATAAGCCTCATAGTAATAATAGCAGCCGCTCATGGAACGCTCCCCGGACCCAGGCATTTGCTAAGTAGTTTGCACATACTAAGTCATTTATTGTTCTCCAGTAGCCTGTGAGCTTGGGACTAATATCATTCCCATTTTACTGGAACCTCCGGTTCCAGGTGAGTGGACATGGGAACTGTTGAACCAAGGCGAGACTGTGTGCGTGAGGAAGGGGACCGGGGAATCCCACCAGAGCGCGCTCACCTGTGCTGCACCACCTCGACGTCGTCGAGTGAATCGGGCACACGCATGGCGAGCAGCCACTGCTCCTTCTCACCGATCCACAGCTCGCACGCGTGCACCTCGCCGAACATGCGGTAGACAGCGAGGGCATCCCGCAGCCACTGGCGTCGCAGAGCAGCCACCTCGGTCACCTCGGAGAACAGCTGCTCGGCCTCCACCACGCGCACCTGCAATGCCACCACCAGTGGCCCGGCGCCGCTGGCGCCCCCCAGTGTCGCCAGCTGACGCCGCAGGCCGCCCACGGGCCCGCGATGCGCCTCCACCTCCCCGGTGAGCGCGCGGTGCTGGCGGGCCAGGCGGCGGCTGGATGCTTCGTCGTGGCCGAAGTCGCCCGCGGCTGCTAGGCGGTAGGCGTCGCGGAGCCAGTCCAGGAGCCCGTCGAGGTCAGCACCGAACTGGTGCAGCGCCCGCGCCTCCTGCAGCCGCCGCTCGCGCCGCGCCACCGCCTCTTCCAGCCGCTGCCAGCGCCGCCGCGCGCTCGCCGCGCGCTCCGCCAGGCCCGCCAGGTGCACCGTCTCGGCGCCCGGGCCCACGGCGCCACCGGCCGCGGCCAGCTCCTCGCCGCGCCGCAGGGCCTGCTGCAGCAGCGCCCGCCGCCCGCCCACCTCGCCCTGCAGGATCTTGTGCTGAGCCAGGAGGCGCGCGGTGCTGTACAGGTCGTGGGCGCCGCCCGCCGCGCCCGCCGCGCCGCCGCCGCCGCCCGCTGCCTCTAGGAGGCGCTCCTTGTCGCGGGCCCAGCTCTCGGCCTCCTCCAGCTCCTGCAGCAGCGCCCACAGGCTGCGCGAGGCCTCCAGTTCCGCGCGCCGCCCAGACGCCCGCTCCTGCAGCTCCGCCAGACAGCCGTGCACGTGGTTCACGCGGTTGCAGATGACCTGCGGATCGCAGGGCTGGTAACCTGGACCAGGAAAAGGGACAGATCCCGGGTTGGGCACGGGCCAGGGGGCGTCCAAGAGAGGGTGGTACAAGGCTACCTGCCTAGTCCTTGGCCCGACTTCATCAGATGCCAGGTTACACCTCCCCTCCTCCAGGCAGCTTTCTCTGACACCCCAAATCTGGAGCAGGCGCCTTCTCTGGCTCTCCCAGGCTTCTCTGCTTCCCATCCCAGCCCGGACCACTCTGCCTGTGATTCCTTCACCCAGCTCTGAACCCTCTGGGCCGTCACTGACAGTCTGTCTCCCCCTACTAGACTGGGAGCGCTGTAAGGACAGGGCCAGGGACTGTCTCCAGCGCACCATGTCCCCACCATTGCCCAGCACAGGTTGGAGCCCAGAGCAGTCACCTAGTGAAAACGGTGACTTATTGATTGAATGATGAATGGAAACAGAGATTCAGAGAATCCTACAATGTGTATATTTAGTGTAAATATACAGTGTTTTCCCTTCAAAAATGGACCAGGTGAAACTTCTCTACTCTTAAGCTATGCTTCTGGGTTCCCTCTCTCATCCTCTGTCACCTTATCTATTAACCCAGTGATGACCTAAACTCCTTTTTTGTCTTCAAATATTTCACCTTCCTCCTGGACCTCTGGTTTGTGACTGAGAACTGTGAGATTAACTTAATGGGTTGCAGCCAGCATTTCTTTAATGAAATGGAATAGAATGAATAGAAAATATCAGAGGTAAGAGGAAGCATTGTTTTATAAAGACTTTGTGTCTCTGTGTGTCTGTGTGTGTGTGTGTCTGCACGTGTGCCTGTGAACTCTGGGTCATGAGGTAAATGTATTTCTTACTGGGTCAAAACAGTATGAGAGACACTGCCCTAGATGGCCTGTGGGATTTCTGCATTTCTGGACATTCACTGAAATTGACCCAAATACGGAGGCATCCAACTGAATAATAAACATCAACAGCATCCATGTATCTGGCCCTTACTCTGACACACTGTCATTTAATTCTCACAACCATTCTACGAGGCCAGTATCCTCCTTAGCCCCATCTTGCAGATGAAGAAACTCACACCCAGGGAGGGAAGCTACTTGCCCAGGATCAGCTAAGAAGTAGTCGAGCAGGACGCCACACTGTGGACCACTTATCAGACAGCGCTGCCTCCCATCACCATGACAACACACACCCCACACTAGCGTCTTTGCTGTTTCCACGGTGCTGCTGGCGCATTGTCACCAGGCACCGAGACCTCACAAGGAAAAGACCGAGGGAGCTTCCTTGACAAACATCCGTAAGAATGAGGATGAAGAGTGAAGATGAAGGACATATCACATGAAGATGAAGGTCACCTCGTGGGGTCATGAGGTTGGTGATGGGCTAAGCTAGGATGGGGATGTCCACACTGGGGCTTGGAAGGAGACCTCAACATCTGCTCTTAGGACATGACCCAGTCCATGAGGGTGAGAAACCCCTGACCATCCTGCAAGCTGGACAGCCTCTTCCTTTCCTAACAATGCTCCAGGATTCCCAAGGGCCATGGCTCCAGATAAAGGAGTGAGACAGACCAGCCTCCAAACCCTCTCTCTGATCAGCTCTGCGGCTCTGGGCCTCAGTTTCCTCATCAGTGAGAAAGAAAAAAGCAGCCCTGATGCTGTCAGCACTCATACACAGTTGCACAGGACACAACATCAGACAGGACCACTCTGCAACAGGGATGGAGCGGGACGAAGACAAGACCGTTCCACAGCCACGTCTGAGAGCACCCAAAACAAAGTCACTGTGCAAGCCACAAAAACGGCCACCCCCCTGCCCGCCCCCTCACCTGGCCAAGGTGAACCACTCCTGCCAATCCTGTTCCTCCCACTACCTGGATAAAAATGATTAAGATGCGCAATCATCTAATTACCCCCACTTCCTGACAGTATACAATCTGCAGCAAAACCCACTATGTTAAATCATCCCAAATCACCTAACACAAACCCACATCCTATAACAAGCCCCTCTTAACATCCTCTTACTAAGATGCCCCATGGTTCCCCTCGTGTGTGCAAAGAACCAAAAAACCCAGCTTGGTTTGACTACAGCAGGGTTCCTGGTGGTCTTTGGCTGGAGGGCGTTGACATCAGTAAAATGAGAACGTTTTTAGAGCCAGTCTGGGTTTTGCCTATCAGCATCCATGTCCCTGCTTCTGCTAATGGCACCCCAACCCCCTCCTTCTCAGTTCATGTCTTTGGAGGGAGCTGACCCCACTCTTGGCTCTGGGAGGGCATGTCACGTAGATGTGGCCAATTAGATCACTGGATAGCCTGGGGCCATAATGCTTGGCTGAGTGATGGGAACGGGACCCACAGTGGGCTAATGAAAACTTTCCTTGGACCTTTTGCCAGAATATTGAGAGAAAGGAGCCTGTCTCTTGCTGGGTCTGTGAAGCTGCTGGATGATCCCAGATTTACACCACAAGGGGAGGGACAGCCCAATAGTGACACAAACATAAAGACTGGAGTCAGAGACAGATGGAGTCTTAAAAGCATCACTGAACTATCCCTGGATCCAGCCATACCTGAAGCAAAACTCATCCTTTCCTGCACATTTAGTTACATCAGCCAGTACATTCCCCTTTCCTCCTTAAGTGAACTGAATTGAGTTTCTATCACTTGATGCTAAACAGGCCTTGACAATAATTACCTTACCCAGTCTTTTTATGGTATTCACTGAGATCGGCTGTGAAAGGCTTAGCACATAACAAGTGCTCAAGAAACGTGAACTATTCCTGCAGAATCTCAAAGCAGGAAGAAGTCATGTGGTCCAACCTCTCACTCAAGGCACTAATTTCCCATGTGATATCCCTGATGGAGTGTGATCCTAGTTGGTGCTTGGATGCCTCCAAAGATGGGGAGCTCACTCCTTCATTCTGTCTCTCAGGAGACATTCTGCTTCTATTAGCACCAGCCCTGAAAGTCTCCACCCCAGTCCCCAACCTCAGACTCACCCTGAAGCTGGGAGAAACGCAGGGCAGCAGCATTGAGCGCCTCCACGCGCTCACTCTGGGCCGAGATGTCCCCCTCCAGCAGTCCATGCTTCTGCAACAGGTCCTCTGCCTCCACCAGGTGCTGCCCACACTCCCGGGACAGCAGCTGAGCCTACAAGTAGGGGCAGCCCTGAGTATATTTTTGGCATTGGCCCTTAGGCCACCCCCCACCATCGTCCATGCCAGCCCTCTGCTTCTCTACTCCATCACTTGAACTCTGATCTGTCTCAGTCTCCGTGTGTCTGTCATCATCTCTCTCCATCTCTGTCTCTCTGGATGTTCCATCTCTCATCGTCTCCACAATTCTGGGCTCTGTCTATGTCACCGTGTCTCCCTCTCTATGCCTCCATCTCCCCCTTCTTCTGTCTCTCTTTGCCTTCCCCCCTTTCTCATTTACACTTCTGTCTCCATCTCGACCTCTATCTCTTTCTTTCCATGTCTCTCTCTCTTTTTAAAAAAAAAAATTGGGACTTCCCCGGTGGTCCAGTGATAAAGAATCCACCTTCCAATGCAGGGGACGCAGGTTTGATCCCTGGTCAGGGAACTAAGATCCTACATGCCGCGGGGCAACTAAGCCCACGCGCCACAACTACTGAGCTCGCACATCTCAACTAGAGAGCCTGCGTGCCGCAAAACTACAGAGCCCGCACGCCACAACTACAGAGCTCATGCGCCCTGGAGCCTGTGCGCCACAACTAGAGAAGAGAAAACCCTCATGCCACAACTAGAGAGAAGCCCAAGCGCCGCAATGAAAGATCCGGCCTGCCTCAACTAAGACCCGACGCAGCCAAAAATAATTAACTAATCTTTTAAAAAATACTTATTTATTTATTTATTTGGCTGTGCTGGGTCTTAGGTGTGGCATGCGGGATCTTCCGTTGCAGCATGTGGGATCTAGTTCCCTGACCAGGGATCGAACCTGGGCCCCCTGCATTGGGAGTGTGGAGTCTTACCCACTGGACCGCCAGGGAAGTCCCTCCATGTCTCTCTTCGTGTCTGTATCTCTCTCTCTCTCTTTGCTTCCATCCTTCTTATCTCCATCTTGCTCTGTATCTGTCTATCTATCTCCAGTAGGTCTCTCTCTTTCTCACATGGATTCCATCTTCCTATGTTGTCTTTCTCTGTAGCCATTTAGATTTCTTTTGCTACCTTTGGGTCTGCTTCTCCAGCCCTCTCTCTTTCTTTCTCTGATTTCTCTTTCTCTCAAACTGTCGCGATCTTCCTCTGACTTAATCTCTCTGTCTCTGTCTGTCCCCGACTCGCTCTGTCTCCATATTACTGTGTATTTTTATCTATTTCTCCAGATATTTTTCTCTCTTTCTCACACTTTCTTTTTCTGCCTTTCTGTCTCTCTCTGTATCTTTCACTCTTTCTTTCTGTCCCCCTTTCTCTTTACCTCTTTCTGTCTCTCTCCCCTTCCCTCTCCATCTCTGACAGCTCTTTCCGTGTGTATACCCTCTCCTCCCCTCCTGGCAGGCCACGCCCATCACTGGCCCCCGATCTGGCCCCTACCTGCATCTCCTCCATCCAGTCCACCATGTACACCATCTCCTGGAAGACTTTCTGCAGGGCCAGGTTCTGCTCGAGCCGTGTCCGCCGGGCACCTACCAGCCCAGTCAGCAGGGCCCACTGCCGCAGGACACTGTCACGCTGGGCTGCCACTCGGCGGGCATCATAGTAGCCTTCAATCGCCAATGCCTGGGCCAGCTCTGCCACGCCCTGCACCCGCTCCTCATAGGCTGCAATGTCTGCCTCAATCGCTTCATGCTTCTTCATGGCTGCCTCCACTGCTGGCAGCTCATACCCAAAGTTGTCCTGGGGCAGGGCAGGCCACAGACACTCATCCACGTTGCCTCAGCAGTCAACCTGTTACCTTGAGCCTGTGTGACCCTGGAAACTCCCCCACCGGCTCCTGTTACTCTGGAGACCAGTCCCATCCTTCTCTGTTACCCTGGAGACCAGCCCCACCACCTCAAGTTACCCTGGAGACCAGCTCCACCCTTCCCTGTTACATCTCTAACCCTAAACTTGTTACCCAGGAAATAGGCCCCATCCTTCCATTTCCTTAGAGACTGGGGACCAGGCCTACCATATCCTGTTACTTAGGAGACCAATTCTATCCCCCTGAGTTACCCTGGACACCAGATAACAACCTCCTTTGTCACTTAAGAGATAATTAAATACTCTCCCTATTCTGTCCTCTCTAGTTACCCTGGAGACCAGTCTCACCCTCCTATTACCCTGGAGAGCAGGCCCACACCCCTCCCCCACCAAACACTTAGGAAACCAATTCTCCCTTCCCACCTTCATTTGTCACCTAGGAGACTAATCTGACACTTCTCTGTTGCTTAGGAGATCAAGTCTCTCTCTCTGGTCCCAGGGCCATCAGCACCACTTTCCCTCCCTTTCCCCCGGAGCCAAGCCCTACGCCCTGTACCTGGGAGACCAGGCGCTGGTTCTCATTCAGCCAGCTCTCCCGCATAGCCACCTTGTGGTCAAACCTCTGGGCTAGTAGTTCCAGCTTCTCCTGCCGGATCAGCTCAGCCCGTAGGGCGGCCTCCCGCTCATGTTCTGCCTTCTCCAGCTGTCCCCATGCCTAAGGAGGCAGGAGGAGGCAGTCAGATTCCAACAACTGCCCACAGTTTAATGGTCCTGGCTTCTCTATTTGGGGTCACTCCTAGCATTTATGGCACCTTTGTGCAGATTGGAAAAAAACGTTGCTTCCTCGGGACCCTTTACTGATGGAAAACCCATCAGAATGAATATCCAGTCCATGATGTCTGCAATGTGAATGGCTCCCTTGAGCAGTGCACAACCTACACAACTTCACAGAGCAACCCTTCCTCTCCCCTACATCCTCAGCCTCACCTTGTCAATATCCCAGATGCCACAGCCCTCCCGGGGCACGTAGAGGCGACGGTTGCTGGCACGCAATTTGCTCTGGATGCTGAAGAGCAGCACCTCCAGGTTCCCCTTCTCCTGAAACCTGAAGGGGCCTGAGCTCAGGAGCCCTGCCTCCACACCTCCACCTGCTACCCTCCCTCCTGAGCTGGGCCTCACTTGACGGGCTTCTCCAGAGTGCAATAGGCTGTGAAAGCCTGAAGCTGCTGCTGCACCCCACTCAATGAGTTGGCAAACTTCTGGTTGCTGATGAGGCCCACGGTGCGGTGGATCCAGGCCAGCAGCTCGGCTGCCAGCTCCTCGTAGCGCTCAATGATCTTCCCCACCTCCAACACCTGGTCCAGGACCTGACCCGGCAAAGGAAGGTGGGGTCAGCCTCATCCCAGATATGCCCCCATATGGTTCCCAGGCTCCCACCCTCCCCATTCCTTGGCTCCTCTTACCTTCCCAATTCGCTTCCCCTCCACAGCCAGAGCCTTCATCTTAGAGAAATAATGGTAGAAAGAGACCACATAGGTGATGATGGACTTCTCATCCGGAGCCTCCATGTTCACATCTGATGATTAAAGGAGAGTGAGGGAGCATGATGATGAGTGCTCAGACAGAGAGACTGAAGGTATTAAGTGGTGGGAGGGAGAACTCACTCTTACTTGCTGTGTCACCTTAGGCAAGATAACTAACCTCTCTGTTCCTCAGTTTTTGTATCTGCCCAGTGGGCATCTACCTCATGGGATTAAATAGTGCCTGACACATATAAACCACCATAGAGAAATTATCTATAATGATTTCCTTTTTTTTTTTTTTTTTTGGCTGCTTTGGGTCTTCATTGCTGTGCACGGGCTTTTCTCTATTTGCAGTGAGCAGGTTTTTTTCTCATTGCGGTGGCTTCTCTTGTTGCGGAGCATGGGCTCTAGGCATGTGGGCTTCAGTAGTTGCAGCTCATGGGCTCAGTAGTTGTGGTGCACGGGCTGAGTTGCTCCACAGCATGTGGGATCTTCCCGGACCAGGGCTCAAACCCGTGTCCCCTGCATTGGCAAGCGGATTCTTTTATTTATTTATTCATTCATTCATTCATTCATTCATTTATGGCTGTGTTGGGTCTTAGTTTCTGTGCGAGGGCTTTCTCTAGTTGTGGCAAGTGGGGGCCACTCTTCATCGCGGTGCGCGGGCCTCTCACCGTCGCGGCCTCTCTTGTTGCGGAGCACAGGCTCCAGACACGCAGGCTCAGTAATTGTGGCTCACGGGCCTAGTTGCTCTGCAGCATGTGGGATCTTCCCAGACCAGGGCTCGAACCCGTGTCCCCTGCATTGGCAGGCAGATTCTCAACCACTGCGCCACCAGGGAAGCCCTGGCAAGCGGATTCTTAACCACCGTGCCACCAGGGACGTCCCTCTATAATGATTTCTGGAACACACTATTCTACCTTCTACCTCAGGGCATTTGCACATGCTGTTCTGTCTGAAACACTGTTCCTTTTCTTCATGCCAAACTCCCACTCATCCTTCAGGGCTCCACTCGACTTAAGTTTACTCAAATAAGCCTTTCTGTTCATCCTGTCTAGAGATGGTCTCCACCTGTTATTCTTCCTCATAACATCTTATCATTTCCCCCTAGAACGAATCACAATTTATAATTACATATTCCCTTATGTGACTATGTTCTTACCTAGAGTTTGAGCTCCATGAGGACAAGGGCTATGCCTATCTTTTGCCACTGTTCCTTCCATGCCCAGCACACAGTAGGAGCTCAATAAATACATACACTAAGTGTATGAATGGTATGTGAAGTTTGAGGTCAAGGACACGGGCTTTGGAGGCAGCCTGAGCTTGAATCCCGCTCAACCACTTACTCATTGAATATCCTTATAAAATAGACCTAACTTCTTTGAGCTCAGTTTCCCCATTGTTACAGTAAGGATAATCACAATGCCAGCCACCTAGAAATACTATCAGTATTAGAGAGAATAACCTGGCACAGAGGAGAAACTCAGTAAATCCTGATTATCATTTTAATTTATTCACTGAATGCACAGCATTATACTTTGCCCTTATTCTTCCTCATCTCATGAAACTGACATCCAATAAACACCTACTATGTGCCAGGCACTGTAAGAGGCAAGGTAGAGGAATGATTCAGACCATGAATTCTGGAATCAGAAAGTCCTGTTTACTGGGTTTTCAGTGTGACGTTGGGCTACTGACCTCACATCTCTGAGCCTTTGTTTCCATCACTTTATAACAGGATTGATGACTTCTATCCAACCAGGTCAGTGTGAGGATGAAAGGAAACAGTGTTGATACAATTCCCAGCCATGTGCTTGGCACATGGTAGATGCTCAGAAAAAGGGAGCAACCCTTATTCCAGATATGGGGGATTGGTGGGGTATGATTATGGCCATTATTCCAGAGATGGGGGGTTGGTATTGGGTGAGATCATGGACTGGGAATGAGGTTGAAGTCAGGAGTGGGGTTGGGAATAAACTGAAAATGGGAAAGGGGTTGGGGATGAGGACAGAGTTGTGGATGGGGACAGACAAAGGGATGGGCTGGGGACGGGGAGGGGGGTGGGCATGGGAATAGGACAGTGCTGCAGGTTGGGTTGGGGATGGTGTTGGCTTCAGGGATGGGGCCGGGGTTAGGAAGAGAGGGGGGTTGGGTTTGGTGGGGAGGTGATTAAGGATGGGGTTGGGGAAGGGGGGGTTAAGCTGAACATAGGAGTGGAGATGGGGTTGGGTTTGAGGTAGAGACAGAGAAAGTAGAAGATGTGGGGATGGGAAGGAGGTGGGATTGGAGATGAGGAAGGGGAGGGAGATGGGAGGGAGCTGGAATTTGAAATGGCCTTGGGGTTTAGGATGACACTGCAGCCAGATGGGGTTGAGTCTGGGGGGTTGGGAGTCCCCCAAGAGGAAATCTGGGCTGGGGCCATGCAGGGCTCACCCTCAGGGTCCAGCAGACGTGCCAGCCCCAGGTGCTGCTCAGCCGTGCGGAAAGCTCTCTGCAGGTTGTAGTTGGCGTTGGACTTGGTGAGTTTGCTGAAGTCCACAAGATCGGGCCTGGGCAGGGGCACAGAGAGGGCAGGCAGCAGGCAGGCTCCAAAGCCAGTGGGCAAATGGATGAAAAGACATCCTTGTCTGAGTCCCACCCAGGGCGAGGGCAGGAGGAGCACGACCCGGCCAGTGGGAAAGCTGTGTGTGCTGGTGCATGTCTGTACAGCACTTAGCTGTGGGTGTGAGCGCTGCATGAGGGCACATGTACATCTGACTTCATGACGCACACGTGTCTACGTGGGTGTGTTTCTGTATAGTATTATGTAGTGCTTGGAAGTAGAGGTCTGGAGCCAGCGCTCCTGACTCAAGCCCCAGCTTGGCCATTTCCTGGCTGTCACTCTGGGTGAGCTACTGCATCGCTTTGTGCCTCAGTTTCCTCGTTTGTAAAATGGGTAGAATAATAGCATCTGCCTCATGGGGTCACTGAATATTAATGACTTATTGGAAAGCACTTAGACCAATGCCGGTACACCCAGTAAATGGTCCCCTTGTTAGCAGGACCCTGGTTACAGCTTGCGGGCTTCTGGATATGTAGGTGGGGCTGGGTCTCCCCATATGTGCATGAGTGTGTACATATGGGTTCTGGCTTCCCTCACACTAGAGCAAGTCCCTCCCAGTCTCTAGGCCTCAGTTTCCCCAATCTGTCACATGGTCAATCATGATGTGGGTATAATTTGTCTGGGTACCCTTCCTCAGCCAGCTGAGCCCTGGGCCCTGAAGTATGAACAGGTGGGTTCACAGGGAGCCAGATGGGAGGCCTGGGAGCTCACCATGAGGAAGGACTTTCTGATGGGAGGAGATGCTGTGCACACGCCAGAGTGGACCATCCCTGGGGAGTGAGCTGCCCACCCTGTGGGCATGCAAGCAGCAGGCAGAGGTAGAAGCCATATATGTGCATGAGTCTGTTCCTGTGTGCGCACATCTGTGCAAGGGCACACGTGTTTCCATGTGTGCAGAGGGTATGTGGCCCGGACAGGGATCTGTGTGTGCATCTGTGTGTAAGTGTGTGTGTTAGAGCATGTGTGTGAACAGAAATGTGTATGTGTGCAGAGAGGTGAAGGAGGTGGGTCCTGTGTCTGTGTGTGTCATCTATATACATCCGGGTACAGGTGTGTACCTGAGGGATGGGGGCGGGGGTAGGGTGCAGGGCAGGGCTGCCCCAGGCCAAGTGGTACCTGTGCCGGTGAATGAGGGCATTGAAGGCCAAGCCGTCCCGCCAGCTGGTGGTAAAATTCTGGATGTTTACCTCAGGGTAACTGGCAGCGTGGAAGGGAGAGACAGAGGCAGAGATAGAGAGAGTCAGGAGGAAAGAGGCAGGAAGGGAGAGACAGACAAACAGAGATGGATTGATGGATGGTTGGATAGATAGATAGATAGACAGATAGATAGGAGATAGATAGATGATAAAAGATAGATGATAGGTAGGTAGGTAGATAGAAGGGTAGATAGATATAGATGATATATAAGTAGATAAGGAAGAAAGAAAGAAAGGAAAAAAGAAAGAAAGAAAGAAAGAGAGAGAAAGAGAAAGAAAGAAAGGAAGGAAGGAAGGAAGGAAGGAAGGAAGGAAGGAAGGAAGGAAGGAAGGAAGGAAGGAAAGGAAAGGAAAGGAAAGGAAGGAAGGAAGGAAGGGAGGGGAAAGAAAGACAGAAAGAAGGAAGGAAGGAAAGAAAGAAACAAAGAGCCAGGAAGATGGAAAGAGAAAGAGAGAGGGAGGGAGAGGGAAGGGGACAGGAGAGGAGCAAGAAAGAGAGAGAGGCAGAGGGAATAAGGGAGAGAAGGAAAGAAGGAGAAAAGAGGAACGGACAGAGAGAGAGCAAGATACAGACAGAGATGGGGAAAGAAAGGAGTGGGGAGAGAGATATAGGAGGGGAGAGAGGAGGGAGGGAGAGATCGGAACAAGGAAAAGCAGACATAGAGGTAAACACAGACACATGGAAGAACAGATAGCATTGCAAGACAGACAGACAGCCCCAGGATGACAAGAGTCAGAGAAAGCCCAGTCTGCATCCATACCTGCCCCTCCCGCCTTCCTCCCAGGGCTGCTCTCCAGAGGGCACTTCAGTTTCAGGTCAGGCCCCTCCCAGCAGGGGGACCAGGGACATGCCCGGTGGTGTCTGTGAGCCCCTCTTCCCAACCCCACTGAAGGTACCAGGACCCTGAGCTGCCTGAGCCCTGGTGTGTGCCCCCCTAGGCTAAGGGGTGGCTGCTTTCAGGGGTGGGGGGGCGGGGGAAAGCTTGGGAATAGGGTTGGGGGTCCACCCAGGTGCACATGAGGCCTTTTGAGGTGCAGGACGAGATGGGGGGAGAGAAGGGAGCAGGATGGGGACAGCCCACCGCCTTCCGGCATTGTTCCCTGAGGAGTCCGAGTTCTAAATTTGAACCTGGCCTTCCGGATTGTTATACAGGTTTATTCATCAAGGTCGGAAGAGTTTGCTACCAGTTCGTTAATTTCAGATGTAACCTTTGATGCTGAGGATTTGGGCTGCCCCTTGCGCTCCTGTCCCAGAGGGAAGCCCAGAGGTTAGGCTTACCTGGCCTCCTGGGAGTGGGGGAGCTTACCCAGCTGTCTTCATCTGACACCACAAGAGCAGCGCGTCCTTGGCCGAACGAGTCTCTCTGTTGTCCTCAGTCTCAATTCTGATGACTTGAATCTGTGAGGATACAAAACATGGCTGTTGGGGTCTGGAGGGCTTGAGCCTGGGAGTGGCAGAGGAGATGGGAGAGGCAGCTTCAGGCTGAGGGTGGGAGCACCTTCTCTCCCCCTCCCCTTCCCTTATGGCATGTCCACTCCTCCCTCCTCCCAGAGTCTTTCCTACCTGGCCCCCGCTTCACCTCCCTATGGTCACACGGTGGTCCAGCTCCAGTCTCTTCCTTGGGCTCCCAGCTCCCAGTTTTGGCCATGACCCCCAACCCAGAGGGATCCTTCTAAATCTGATTATGCCCCTCCTTTTGATAAAACTCTCTAATTTCTCCCCATCTCAGACAGAGTAAGATCAAATTGCTAATCACAGATGACCAAGGCCCTGCCGACCCTTCTGAGCTCAACTCCTCCCTGTCTCCCCCCTGCCTCCCAGTCTCTAGCCATACTGGTCTTTCTGTACCTGCAACATGCCAAGCTCATTCCCACCCCAGGGCCTTTGCATCTGCTGTGCCCCCTGCCTGGAACGCTTTCTCCTTTCATCTTCATTCAGCCATCAGCTTCTCAGAGAGTCCTTCTCTGGTCACCAAGGCTAAACTCGCAACACCCTCAACTGGATATTTTAGATCGCTTTTACTGCTTTATCATAATCTATTCTTTTCTCGTAGCTCCTTTTACTTCTCTGCCTAGAATTGATCCTTTTCCCATACATGTCTTGTTTTCACATTGACGTGTTTATTTATTATCTGTCTAAAGCCCCCGCCCACGTCTTGCTCCATAAAACAGACAATTTGTCTATTTTGTTTCGGAACTGGAGTAAGGTTGCCTGGATCCCAGTTCCAACTCCACTACCTAGCCGCGTGATCTTGAGCATATTACTTCACGTCCCTCGGCTTCAGTTACCTCACTGGTAAAATGGAATAATGAATAGTACCTAATTTATGGGGTTGCTGTGCATGTTAAATGCCAAGTGCTTAGAAGAGAGTAAAAACTATGTAAACGAGGATCATAATGATGGTGGTGATAACGAGTTTTAAAAACAGGGTTCCTGGAACATACTAGGAATATTTTGGGAATGATTGATTGAGTGGGTGAGGGACAGCCTCCTAAGGCCCCACCCCGGGGGGTGGGCTAGGCTGGGGTCACTTGGAGATCACCTGGAAGCGGAGGATGATGGTCCAGACCAGCCCGAGGGTCAGTCGGTGGTTCCCGTCCACGATGTCATGTGAGCCCACGTTCTCCAGGTGCACACGCTGCTCCTTCAGGAACTGCAGTGCCTTGTCTACATTTTCCAGTGAGTGGATCCTCATGCGACCACGCGTGGGCCTTGGCTAGGGCGGCAGGGGCATTAGGAAATCCGGCACCTGGTCAAGAGCACTGTGCCCTCGACCCCACCCCTTCCAAAGAAGGCCACCCCCATAACTACGCTCCCCAACCCCACGTCCAAGTCCAGGCCACGCCCCTTCGGTCTCATCAAAGGCCCAGGACCTAATCCTTCTAAAGAAGGCCTGCCCTGTTCATAGCCAGAACCTTTCAAGTCACGTCCTTTCAGGGCTTTTTCCAGTTCCTGGCCTAGCCCCTTCAACTTAAGCTCCGCCTCCAAACTGATAGCCGCACCTTTTATTATGAAGCTCCGCCCTCTGCCTGTAGCCATACTCCCTCCCCTTCCGTTGGATCTCTGCCCCAGGCCACCAATGTTTCGCCACTGGTTCCACCCCTCTCTTCCTCCTTTTCAGGTCCCTGTCTAGAGCCACGCCCATTCCTATCAAGCCCCGCCCCACCCCAGGACTCTTCGCTTTTTTTATAGCTCTATTCCTTCCAAGGGTGTTTGTTCCTATTCTATAGCCATGCCCCTCACGACTTCCTGAGCTTCAGGCTCTGGTTCTTTAATCAATCTCTAGCTCCATCAGAACCCCACCCTTTGCGATGAAGTCCTGTCCAAGCCCAGAAATACAACTGCAACCCATACAACAAGCCACACCCATACAAGAGTTCCGTCTCGTCCCCCAGACTCCCGCGACCTAGGCCTCACCCTTCCGATGACAACCACACCCTCAACCAAAGACCCCCCTACAACAGAGTTCTACCCCTGTTTTATAGCCATGCCTCCTACTACCGCATACCCAGGCCAGTCCCTTCTAATAAAGCTCCTCCCTTTTCCAATAGCCCCTCCCCTTCCAGCGGAGCCCCACTCAAGCCCAGAGTCCCGCCCCGAAGGGCAGCCCTCTCTGACGGAATCCCGTCTCTGTTCCAAGCCACACCCCCAGGCTCCCCACAACCAAGCTCCATCCCTGGGCCATAGCCCCGCCCACCCAAATGAGGTGCCTTTTACCCACCCAGCCTTTCTAGGTCGCTCCATCCACGCGTTAGCCAGGCCTGCAGTCGTCCAGCCCGAGACGCTAGGGCCGCCCCCTTTACCCAGCCCTTCAGGCCCCCTCACCAGCTGCTCCCCGGACAGCACTTCCAGGAGCCGCGTGAGCACGAAGCCATCCCTGAGGTCCGCATAGAGGTCCCCGATGTGGCAGCCAACGCGAGCGAGGTGCGAGTTCACCCACTTGGTGAAGGTTTTCTTCTGCACGGCCTCCCGCTCATCTGAAGGACAGGCCCTGATGAGCCCTCGTCACCTCCAGGAACTCCCCCTTCCAGCTTCACCCCAGCCCTCCACCGCCCAGCCAAATCCTGCTCAGGCCCAGCTCCCTGCAACTATCAGGTCTTTGGGCAGGCGGCTCCTCATACCTGGGACGCCCTTCCCCCCTCCCCACCCCCCCAATGCCCACCTGGAGACCGCTTCTCTGTTCTTTAAAGTTTTCCTGAGATGTCACTTCCACAGGAAAGCTACCCTGTTTCTTACCCTAGTCAGCGCTGTTCATTCGTTCAGGAAATATCTGAGCACCCACTATGTGCCCCACACTGTTCTAGGCTCTGAATACGAGGCAGAGCTCAGTTTCGTGGGGACACATAATACGCTAGGGAGCCACAGAGGGTTAAGGAGGGGGAAGGACAGGATGAGAGTTGGGTCTCAGGAATATCTCTGGTTTCTGTGGGAACGGTGCATCAGAGAGAGCAAGAATAGCAGCCCAGAGCCCAGGAAGGAAGAGGCTGGACCAGGGCAGAAGCTGAGGGGATGGGAGAAGGGGGCATACTGGAGAGTTATTTAGAGATGAAAAAGTAAGAGTCAGCCACTGACAGGCTGCGGGGAATGAAGAGGAAGGAATATGCTAGACTGAATGTTCCCTGAGAGCAGGAACCACATCTCCCCCTCTGTAGTAGCTGGACTACCAGTTTCCCACATCCCTGGGGCAAGAAGTAGGCAGAGATTACTTAAGCGGGGTGGGGAGGGGGAATGTGTACAACTTCCACCTTGCTTGCTTACAAAGAAATTGTTTGGGACCTCTCTTCCTCTTCCCGTTTGTTTTGTTTTTTTGGTGGCGTTCAGGATCTTAGTTCCCCAACCAGGGATGGAACCCATGCCCCTGCAGTGGAAGCGCAGAGTCCTAACCACTGGACCGCCAGGCAGGGAATTCTCGCCCCATTTTCTTTTTTTTTTTAATAACAGTTTTAGGGACTTCCCTGGTTGTGCAGTGGTTAAGAATCCACCTGCCAATGCAGGGGACACGGGTTCGCTCCCTGGTCCGGGAAGATCCCACATGCCGCGGGGCTACTAAGCCCGTGCGCCACAACTACTGAGCCCACGTGCCTAGAGCCCGTGCTCTGCAACAAGAGAAGCCACCACAATGAGAAGCCTGTGCACCACAACGAAGAGTAGCCCCCACTCATTGCAACTAAAAAAAGCCCACGTGCAGCAACGAAGATCCAAAGCAACCAAAAATAATTAATTTTAAAAAAAATAACAGTTTTATTATGAGCTACATTCCCATACTATAAAATTCACCCTTTTAAGGTGTAAATTCAGTGGTTTTTAGTATATTCACAGAGTTGTGCAACCATCACCTCTATCTAGTAACATTTTTATCACCCCAAAAAGAAACCCTGTACCCATTAGAAGTCACTCCCCATTCTCCCGTCTCCTAACCCTAGGCAACCATTCATCTATTTTCTGTATCTAAGGATTTACCTATTCTGGATACTTCACATAAATGGAATCATGCAGGCCTTTTGTGTCTGGCTTCTTTCACTCAGCATAATGTTTTCAAGGTCCGTCCACGTTGTGGCATGTATCAGTACTTGATTCCTTTTACAGTCAAGTAATATTCCATTGTATGGATATACTACATTTTACTTATCTATCCATCAGCTGATGGACATTTGGGTTGTTTCCACTTTTTGGTGATTATGAACAATACTGCTACGAACAATCAGGTACAAGTTTTTGTGTAGACACGTGTTTTCAGTTATCTTGAGTATCAGCCTGGGAGTGGAATGGCTGGGTCATCTGGTAACTCTATGCTTAACCTTTTGAGGAGATGCCAGACTGTTTTCCAAAGCAGCTGAACCATTTTACGTTCCCACCAGCAATGTACAAGGGTTCCAATTTCCCCACATCCTCTCCACCACTTGTTATTTTCCTTTTTTATTTTATTTTTTAAAATTACGGTCAACCCAGTGGGTGTGAAGTAGTTTCTCAATGTGATTTTTTCCCCCAGGTTCATAATTTATTGTACAAATTGAGTATCACATGACAAGCTGACATTAGTTTCTCCAGGCATGAGAACTTATGAGATGAGGTACAGTTTAGAATCCATTTATGTGGCTTTCACAGCTGGAGTTTTTTTGGACCTTAACTTGAAGGATAAGACTATCCAAGCAATGCCTCTATACGTGGCCAGTACACAATTCATTCTCCCTGTGAGAGTATAAGAGTTGAAATATTTTTTGATACCAGTGAAATGGAATTGGGTGTCAGTTTCTGGACCTGCCACGATTTCAGCCTTCTAAAAGGCACAAACCGCCAGCCTGTCTCAAGGTGGTTTCGATTTGCCCTTCCTTAATGATGAATGATTTTGAGTATCTTTCACATGCTTATTGGCCATTTGTATTGCTTCTCTGGTGAAATGATCTATGCAAATCATTTGCCCACTTTTTATTTTATTTTATTTATTTATTTAATTTATTTATTTTTGGCTGTGTTGGGTCTTCGTTGCTGCGCACGGGCTTTCTCTAGTTGCGGCGAGCGGGGGCTACTCTTCGTTGGGGTGCGGGGGCTTCTCACTGCAGTGGCTTCTCTTGTTGCGGAGCACAGGCTCTAGGCACGCGGGCTCAGTAGTTGTGGCTTGTGGGCTCTAGAGCGCAGGCTCAGTAGTTGTGGCGCACGGGCTTAGTTGCTCCGCGGCTTGTGGGATCTTCCCGGACCAGGGCTCGAACCCGTGCCCCCTGCATTGGCAGGCGGATTCTTAACCACTGCGCCACCAGGGAAGCCCTGCCTGGCCTTCCTCACTCTTTCCCTGACTCCCACAGCTTGAACACCACGGTCCACAGACCACGGGATGGAAGAAGGAACTGGGAACCCACACTAACTGCTTGGAGCAGAGCCTCCTTGCCAATGAGGCTGCTCATGTAGGGACTCTCCAGGGGAGAGAAGTAAGCTTCTATCTCCTTTAAGCCACTGTATTGTTGGGTCTCTTGTTACAGCAGCTTAGCCTGTACAGACACTGTTTGCATTTCATCACTAAATAATTTAGCAGTCGCACTTTTAAGTTTCCCTTGAGTGCAGAAATCATGATTTATATTGCCAGTTTATTTCCATTTTTACCCACTTGAAATCTCCCAATAACTTTTATTTCCTACCATTAACCATTTGTAACATTATCAACTACTGCATTTGACTCTGGCAGTAGAAAATACACATTGCTAAAAAACACACACTGACTGACCTGTATTTTTTTGTGCTTCAAGTTGGATCTTGAATGTTTGCCTCTAATTTGAAAGTGAATATGCAGAAACGAACAGTAAATCCAAATGGCAATCTTGTTTGCCTAAGTGTGGGTTTTGTGCTGTTTGGATAGGATGGGGGACCTGTGTGAACACATCGATCACACACGAGGAAGTGATGACAGAAAAGATGCTGAACTGGGTATTTGGTGATTCTGCCTTCCAAAGGCGATGCCCATAGCAGATTGTGGTCCATGCTGAGGGCCAAGTGGAACTTGAGTGCATCCCCAGCGTGGTGCAGAATGAGGGCAACTGGATTCAGCCCTGCTTTTACTGATGACCAGCTATGTGACTTCAAAAGCACATCCCTCCTCTTTGGGCCTCCATTTTCCCATTTCCAAAATGAGGGTTTAGGACTAGATCAGGATTTCTTCAGTGGGTCTGGGGGACCCTGGGTGTTTGGGAACTCATGCTTGGAAGACAAGGACCCAGGAGAACATTTTTAATTTTGTAACTTCATTTCAATGATCCTCAGAGAAAATTAATAGAAACACGTCCTGGACTCTCTGGAAGGTGACTTTACAGAGGACTATGCTGTGAGACTTGGGGGTTTGTGATTACAATCTCGTTAGCGTGAAGCTGGGGTCCAGAACTGAAATGCCCACCAGGGCCAGGCAGGCTCCACATGAGAGAACGAGGCCTTCCTAAAAGGGGGCAGTGGCCACGTGGCCCTGGCATCTGGAGTCTCACAGGAATGAAAGCCCAGTGTTGCCATATCACATGATAGCCCATGAGGTGCCAAAAATCTGGAGATAAAAATCTCCCTGTTTTTAAATGTTGGCAACTGATTTACGTTTTTATAAAACACAGTGGGGCTGAAAACCAAATGTGTCCCAGAGTGCCACTTCTGACCTAAGTCGACATTGAATGTTTACTGTGTTGGTGAGTGTGTGTGGCTACCTCACTGGGTGTCTTCCGCCTGCCCCTCAGGTGCCTTCTCCCCTCTTCTGCACCTACTCTGAGCCCAGGGAGGCTGGCTGGCGTGAACTATATGAATGGGCTCCCTGGCCCTTAAAGGCCTCAGACTTTTGGTTGGGTTTCGCTAGCAGGAGATGAGAGGAGAGAGAAAGGGCTGAGGGACTTGTTCCCTCCCTGCCTGACCAGCTTCCCCAAGACCTGGTGCCTCTCCCTACATCCCCCGCTCCTCCTGGGGATGCCTCTCTCCCTTCTCACCACTCCCTGCCCTGCCTCAGTCCCTGGGGGTGGGGAGGAATCTCCACACCTCTCTAAATAGTCCCTTCATTAAACTCTCCTCAATTTTACCCCTTTGAGGGGGCCATCTGCTTCCTCCTGGCCCTCTAGCTGGCACACATACCTCTGGGTTGTCAAGACTCCAAGGCAAATGACAGTCGTCCTACCTCTGCCATTGTGCTCATATTATTTTGCCATTTACATATTCTTCCCCACTGTGGTAGTCACCAATCACAACTGAAATGCATTTTCTTAGAATTACACTTTAATTGTTCACATCTTTAATACATTGAGGTTTTCATAGAGCAGGAACTAACTACTCCCTTATCTACTACTGGTTACAGAGAAAGGATAGAGAGAGACAATATGTAAATGATATGTTGGCTATTAGTCTGGGAGAAGTTAGGAAGCCGGAGACACTAAGTATTGGTGGAAATGTGAGGGCATCATAACCCTCATGCCTGCTGGTGGGGCAGCCATTCGGAAGGCAATCTGAGTCAAATTAGATTAGCGCACAGCCGCCATGAGCCAGCAATTCTTTCCCTATGTATATGTCCTGTAAACTTTTCCACGCTGGTTTATAAAGAGCGTGTATGACGATGTTCAGTGTAGTGCTATTAGGGGGGGGAGGAGGCAGGGACAGGCTGGGGGTTGGGGAGAGCCTGGTTGTCCATTATTGGGACAGTGGAACATGGCGAGTGCACACCTTCAGCTCCACGCAGCGGTTAGAAGCCAGAGCAGAGGCGCACAGAGCCACATGGATGAGTCTTGAGGCTATAAGGCATAGCGCTGAATGAGAACATAATGCAAAAAATGCAACTGAGACTATGATAAAACATGCATCGATTAGCAATACCTGCATGTACAAACCCACATGTATAGGGCTCCCAGATTTATGACAAAGTGAAATTGCAGTTCAGTAGGAAAAGGAAAGTCTTTTCAATAAATGGAGCTGAGTCAGCTGGACATCCATGTGGGGGAAAAAGAGAACCTTGACCCACACTGTACACAATAATAAATATACTACATACCATTTGGCTTATAAATCTAAATGTGAAAGGAATACAATAAGGCTTTCAGAAGAAAACATCAAAGAATATCTCCATGACCTTAGAGTAGGCAAAGATTTCTTACACAAGACACAGAATTTTAGCCGTACAGGAAATAATGATTAAATAATTATCAGATTAGACTACCTTTAAATTAAGAAATACTGTTCATCAAAAGGCAACGTCAAGAGAATGAAAAGTCAAGCCACACAGTGGGAGAAAATATTCACAACACACATATCAGACAAAGGACTTGTAGCCAGAATATATAAGAACAACCGCAAAACAATTAGAAAAAGGCAGGAAAATTAACAGGAAAATGGGCAAAAGACTTGAATGGGCACTTCACAGGAGGATATCCAAATAGTCAGTAGATATATGAAGAGGAGCTCCACTTCATTAGTTGTTTTTAGTCATCAGGAAAATGCAAATTAAAACCACAATAGAATGCACACCCATTAGAATGGCTAAAATTACAAAGACTGACCACACCAAGGGTTGGATGTACAGCAACTGAATCATTCATACACTGCTGGTGGGAATGTAAAATGATACAAACTGGAAGTTTCTACTAAAGTTAGATATACACATACCTTATGACCCAACAATTTCACTCCTGGGTGGGTATAAGCCTCAAAAATGAGTGCTTATGTCTCTCAAAACATATATATTTAGAGCAGCCATAATCTGTAATAGTTTGTGATACTACAAATCACTAGTTTGTAATAGTCTAGTTTGTGACATCCCCAAATTAGAAGCAAACCAAATGCTCATCAACAGGTGAATGGATAAACCATGGCATTTTCACACTGTGGAATACTATACAGCAATGAAAAGGAACAACCTACACGTACAGGTAGACGTGGGTGAATCTCATGAGCAGCGTGTTGAGTGAATGAACCCAAACACAGAAGGGTACCCACTGCATGGTTCCATTTATATAAAGTTCAAATGCTAGCAAAATGAATGTACACTGTTAGAAGCTAGGACAGTGTTTACTCCCGGGATGATACAAAGGCAGCCTGAGAGGGGCTTCTCTGGGGCTGTCAGATTCTGTTTCCTGATCTGGTTACAAGGGGGTGCTCATTGTAGAAATGCTGGACACACAATATATCTGCCTTTCTGTGTCATGTAATACTTTTTAGAGTTAAAAAAACATGGATACATGCACACTAATTAGCAACGCACATGTTGCGAAGAAAAAGATTTGCGTTAAAACAATCAGAATGATTGCCTATAGGAGAGAAGGCATTGGTGTGAGATATGGGACTAAAAGAGAATAAAGGAGTAGATCAAGAGGAAAGGGGCTTCCAACACTGTGAAGCAACTATAGTCCAATTAAAAAAAAAAAAAAAGAGGAAAGGGGCCTCCACACAAACTGTGGAGCATGGGACTTCCCTGGTGGTCCAGCGGTTAAGACTCCGTGCTCCCAATGCAGGGGGCTGGGTTCAATTCCTGGTCAGGAACTAGATCCCGCGTGACACAACTAAAAAGATCCTGCAGGCTACAACTATGACGCAGTGCAGCCAAATACATAAATAAATATTTAACAGAAAAAAAAAACAAAACTGTGGAGCATGATTATGGGAACTCTCTGTAATGAATGGGATCTGGACAACTTTTTAAAATATCTTCATGCAGGGACTTCCTGGCGGTCCAGTGGTTAAGACTCCACGATTCCACTGCAGGGGGCATGGGTTCGATCCCTAGTGGGGGAACTAAGATCCCGCATGCCGCACAGTGCGGCCAAAAAAAAATAAAAACCACCTTCATGCAAAAACGTATTACGGAGGACTCTGCTCAAGGGTTTGGCCTTAGTGTGAATAGAGAAAAACCATGAGAGAAGCGGGCAAAGGGACGCAAAAGAAAATGCACCCTAGCTGTCTACGTCATGTTAGCATCTTGACCAGCAGGACAGCAGCACCTCGAAGTCACTGTTAAGCTGAAGTTACTGGTTTTGTGGTTTGGGTCTGGAATCCAATATAATGTGTTTTAGTTGTAGAAAACCATAGGCATAAGAGATATAAACAGAGTTGTGTGTTTTTGTGCATTTAAGAAAACCATATTTCAATGATAACACTTATATGTGGAATCTAAAATACAACACAAAGGAATTTATCTATGAAACAGAAACCGACTCGCAGATACAGAGAACAGACTTGTGGTTGCCAAGGGGGAGGGGGGTGGGGGAGGGAAGGACTGGGAGTTTGGGATTAGCAGATGCAAACTATTTTATCTAGAATGGATAAACAACAAGGTCCTACTGCATAGCACGCGGAACTACAATATATTCAATATCCCGTAACAAACCATAAGGGAACAGAAAACCATAGTTCTAATAATTTAAGTAGACACAGGGAGTATATGAGAATTTTTTTTTTTTTCTTAGAGGGGTCCCTACATTTCTCTGGACTCGATGCTGTCTGAGGTGTCCAGGGCTGGTGCTCTCTGAATCAGCGGTTCTAAGAGTTGAGGAGTCCTTGATCCTCACGTTACCACATCCCACCTCTGCTTAAAATCTCACCATAGCTCCAGGTGCCCTCACACTCTTTGGAATGGCCTACAAGGCCCCTCAAGATCTGGCGGCCACTGGCTCCTTGCCTGCCATCATTTACTCACCACTTCGCTCCAGCCACTCTCAACTTCTAGAGGTCTTGCCTATGCTGTTCCCTCTCTCTGGAATATTCTTCCACTCTCTTCCCCAGGCTTCACTCCTGTTTGTCCATTAGGGCTCAGCTCAGCCATCCCTTCCTCCAGAAAGCACTCTGATTCTCTAGACTGGATCAGGCCCCTCATCTGGTCTCCTACAGCCCTGAACTTGCACATCTGGCCTCTGCCTCTGCTTCCCCCATCTCGGCCCTGATCCCAGTGGGTCATCATTTTGGGCTGGATCTAACTTTCCCACAGGACTGGGAGCCCTGGAGGAGCAGGACCAGGGCTGCCTCAGTCACCACCATGTCTCTCCTATTGTCCAGGACAGGCCAGGCGCAGAGCAGTCACTGATTAAATATTTTGTGGATGAAATAATAAATTCTAGAATTCTAAGTGGATACGTTCCCAGGTTTTTTAATCTATGAGTCTAAAAATACAATTTTGGGACTTCCCTGGTGGCCCAGTGGTTAAGACTCCACACTTCCAACGCAGGGGCGGGGCGCAGGTTTGATCCCTGGTTGGGGGACTAAGATCCCACAGGCCGTGCGTCACGGCCAAGAAAAGAATAAAAAATAAAATTTTTTTCAAAAATACAATTTTGGGCTTCCCTGGTGGCGCAGTGGTTAAGAATCCGCCTGCCAATTCAGGGGACACAGGTTTGAGCCCTGGTCCGGGAAGATCCCACATGTCGCGGAGCAACTAAGCCCGTGAGCCACAACAACTGAGCCTGCGCTCTAGAGCCTGCGTGCTGCAACTACTGAGCCTGAGTGCTGCAACTACTGAAGCCCACATGCCTAGAGCACGTGCTCCGCAACAAGAGAAGACCCCACAATGAGAAGCCCGCGCACCGCAACGAAGAGTAGCCCCTGCTCGCCGCAACTAGAGAAAGCCCGTGCGCAGCAACAAAGACCCAGTGCAGCCAAAAATAAATAAATAAATAAATTTATAGAAAAAAAAATTTAAAGTTTCCACGAGTATATGTTTATATTCTTCTAGGTGTCTAAACCAGAGGAAGCTAGCCATCCATGGGTTGAATCTGGTTCAGACTTTGTGCACTTACAGTTTTTTGTTTTTTGTTTTTTGGTTTTTTTGATTGGGAAATTGCAGATAAACATCAGAGCTAGCAGCTCTGGGCCTGCAGTTCCCCATGGTTAGAGCAGGTGACTAGGGCGACCACAGTCCCCAGGCCACTCACTCTTGTATGTCACCTGCTTTCCCAGAGGCCCTTGAGTTTAACAACCTGCTCGACATCTTATAAGTTCCCAAGAATCTTAATATTGAAGATCCCATGATTGTCAAATGCTGAGTTACTAAAATTCTGAGATTCTAAGGGAACTCATCCTGACTTTTGGATTTTAAGATTTCATGACTCTTGACAATATATATTTTATGTGTATAACACTCCATGTTTCTGAGATATTAACATTCCAAGGGTCATCGTGCTAAGGGTCTAATGTTTTAAAGGCTTATGATTATGGAGTTACATGTCTCTGAAGGGTCTTTGTTCATAAGACTTTAATATTGATGATTAAACACTTCTGAGGTTCTAAAGCCCCATGAATACAAAGTCCTAAAGTTCAAGGGCCTACAGTTCCAAAGGTCTAAGGTCCTAAGATTCTGTAACTAGACAGTTCTCTGGTCTTTGCTTATATTGTCCTAAAACAACCAAGTATGGTGACCAACCATTGAAGTTGTCCCAAGACTGAGGGTTTCAGTGCGAAAACCATGAACGTGTGGTTGTTCTTTCTTAAAGTGCTCAGGGTCCAGGGTCCACGTTTCTAATCTGAAATCCTATAGGTTTAGGATTATAAAGCCCTAAGGATCTATGTGCATTAGAGTTTAAGTTTCTGACGTTCTAAGACCCTAGGAGCCAACGATTAAAATGTCTTAAAATCTGTGAGTATAAAGTTCTGTTTACACGAGTCTCCACTTCTAAAGGTCTTGGGTTCAAAGAATCTCTGGGTATGACATTCCAAGGTCCTAAGACGCGAGGTTTCAGCATTTCGGGATTCTAAGGAAGTCCGCTTAGAAAGTCCCACGTTTCTGGGATTGTACTGATACGTTTCTAAGCTTCTATGGCTGCACTGTTCCATACAGCAGCCACAGCCACGTGTGGCTATTGAAATTTAAATTCATTAAAACTAAATCAAATTAAAAATTCGATCCCTCAAATAGCACTGGCCACATTTCAAGTGCTCACAGCCACAAGTATCAGTGGTTAGTATATTGGACATCACAGATACAGAACATTTTCCCATCATCATGGAAAGTTCTACTGGACAGTGCTGGTCTAAAGATTCAAGGTCCAAATGTCTGTAACTCTCTTCCCATCCTCCAGGCCATCAAGGTACAAAGACACCACCCCAGCAGCTTCCTCCCTTCCTTCCCTCCCACCCTCGCACCCCAGCCCTCCTCCAGGTACCTGCCAAGGCCTTGATCCTCGAGCACTCAAAGAGTGAGGCGGCCGCGGTGGAGGCGGCTGGTTGCTCCCGCTCCCAGCCCCGATCTGGGCTCTCCCAGCGGGCTGCAGGGTTGTTATTGTTAGGGGCTGGCGGCCCTTCCATGTTATCCACTTCCCCTGGTACCTGCGCCATCGGGGAAGCTGAGGCCTGGGGATGAGGAGAGGAAGGTTAGGGCTAGAAACAGGGCCTGAGTTCAGAGGTCCCACTTCTAACAGCACCTGGCTGTGAGTCCTGTTCCCTTTCACCTTCAATTTCTCTGTCTTTAGAAGGGACATGATAATAATGACAATAATGTTCACCCTGACCACATCATAGGGCTGTGGTCAAGCACCAAGTTTAGTGCAGGGTAGGGGCTCGGCAAACTGTCACTGTTGGGACTTCCCTGGCCGTCCAGTGGTTAAGACTCAGCGCTTCCACTGCAGGGGTCACAGGTTCGATCCCTGGTTGAGGACCTAAGATCCCACATGACACAGAGATCCCACATGCCGTGCGGCAAAAAAAAAAAAAAATTGTCACTGTTATTATTGTTAGAAAGATAGCATTGTTATCAATAGAACTCTATAAGGCAGTAATAACAATAATTCACATTTATTGAGCAGTTGCACTGTGCTCAGTACTTCATATGCATTATCTTATTTAATTCCCACAAATTTAATTCTGTAAAGAAAGGTACTATTAAGCCTATTTTACAGAGGAGGAAGCTGAGGCACAGAGGGGTTAATTCACTTGCCCAAGGTCACACAGCTAGTGAGTAACCAGGATTCAAATGTAGTCACTGTGATCAAATAACTGCATTAATGGCCTCAGTTCTTCATCCTTATAGCCACACCCTTTGCCATATAACTCTTCAGTGTTCTCCCACTCTGGGGATGGGAGGAATGGAAGAGGAGGGTGGGGGGACATGCCTTACCCCTTGACTCTGGGTTTGGCCACCTGACTTGCTTTAACCAACAGTATTAGGTATAAGTGCTGGTGAGTTCTGAGCCCAGGACTCAGGAGACATTGCATGTTTTTGCTTGTGTTTGACTGTGGCCATGAGAAAAACACTACTAGGCTAGTCCAGGTCCAAGGCGCTCATCACAGCCAAGGTCAGCTAGAGCAACCAACAGTCAACATCCCCCTACCCATCCTAACTGGTGAATAAGCTCATATAAGCCCAGCCTAAGTCGCTGACCTCAGACTGACTTGAGGCTAAAAAAATGCTTAGTGTTTTAAGACACTGAGTTTGGGGTGGTTTCTTATGCAGCATTATTGTGGCGACAGCTAACTGACATACTGTCTGACTCCAGAGCTATGTTCTAGAACACTGCCAGATTGTAAATGTGAAATTTAAGGGTGTGGGAGACATTAGATACATCTCCTCCACCCTCTGGAACCCCAGGCCTGATTCTAAGACTAAGAAAGGAGGGAGTTGGGAGGAGATCAGTGTCCCCATTCTTAAAATATTCTGACAGTTGCCAACTCACCAGATTTTAGGAAGGCAGGGTCTAGGTCTTGGTCAGTGTAGTGGAGACTGTCCCTTTCAACAGACACTCAAAAATCCATTATTATTTTTCCCTTCTTCCACGGAAAGCTGTAAGTGGGCACCTGTGTGACCTTGGCTGAGTCACTTACCCTCTCTGGGGCTCAGTTTGTTCATCTGTAAAGTGGTAATGATAATGGTACCCATTTCCTAGGGGTGTTTGAAGATGACAGGATTAATAATGCAGGGAACATGGTATCTAGTACACAGCAAGCCCTCAATACATGGGCCTTGCTATTATTATTCATCCTCCAGTCACATATCTTAGCAAATAAAAGTGCCTGTGCTGGAGTCTGACAGAAATGAGTTCAAGTCCTGCTTTATTCTAGCTGTTATCTTTAAACCCGATTACCTTTGACTTGGCTTCTCTGTGCCTCAGTTTCCCTCTCTGTGAAACGGTGAGCACAAGTGTTTCCTCAGTGGAGGATACTTGGAGATGGAGAGGCACTTAGCACTTCGTGATCTCTCAGGCAGTCTGGCGGTGGAACAGCCCTGGCCATTACGTGATTCAACGGGAGAAGGAAGGGAGAAGGTGGTGGCGGAGGTGGAAGGGGGTGTCCTGCAGACTCCAGGAAAGGTTGGCCGGCGAGGCTGGGGATGGGACCTGAGATAGGATGCTTTAACCCTTCCAAGGCCGCGCCTCTGTCTCCCTGCAGTCTAGTCACCGTTCCCAAGGAGAGGGGCCTGGGAAGGACAAGGCTTGGATGAAAGACCCACGCATGGCGCGGAGGCTGGACTGGGTTGAGGGATGGGAGCTGATTCTGCCCTCGACGCTCCGCCTCCCCCAGCCGGGGGGACCCTCGGGGCTCAGGCCATGCCCAAGGCGCGCGGGGGAGGGATGCTAGGGCAGGTGGGAAGATGCTGGAGGGAGGGGCTATCCATCCCCAAGCCGCTCACCTGGGCCCGCGGCCGCCGGTGCCGCTGTCCCCGCTGCTGACCGTGCCCGACCGCCCTCCCTCTCGGCGTCCACGGCCCGGTCTGGCAGTCTCTGCTCGGCCCCACCGGCCCAGCCGCTCGGCCAGATCCGCATGCGCCGCGGCCGCCGGCGCGCCTCCTCCCGCTCGCGCGGCCGCCGCGCTCGGCGCGCCCCCGGGACCCCCTCCCGCCCGCGGTCCCCCGCCAACCCCGGCCGCCTGCAGCGCCGGCCCACGCGCTGTCACACACCCGGCCACGGTGTGTGATACACAGCTGCAGGGGCCCGAGATAGCGTCACACACAGTCCACACTCTCACGGGGTCACACAGTCCCACACTGCCACACACACACACGGGGTCACCTACAGCGTCACAGACATTATCCACATCCACACACTCGCACTGCCACCCCCTCACATGGGGTCACACAGGGTCAAATATTCAAACCGTCTCACGCAGTCATAAGCTCACACGACGTCCCGCCCTGGAACAGGGCCCGACAGCGTCACACACTGTAAAACACTCAAATACTGTCACCACCATTCACGCGGTGTCATACACAAGCACACATATGCCACACACTGTTGCACACCTCCATGAGGTCACAAAGAGTGTCATATACTCACACATCACACACAGCTTCACTATCACACAGCATCACACACTTTTACACACTCAAACTTGTTACACCCCTTACACACTCACATGGGGGTCATACATCCTGCACTGTCACCCACTTACACATCACACAGTCACAGGTCACAAATAGCACCACAACAACAGTCAACACCCACAGTCACACTCAAATGATGGCACGTTGTCACACAACTTACATGACACACGCAGTGTCACACACTGTCTAACAGAGTCACACACTCCCATATAACACAACTCACACATGTCCCACACTCACACCATATCCCCCAGCGGCATGGATGCATACAGCATCACAGACTGACACACTGTCACCCAGTGTCACCACAAGGTCTCAGTCTCATCAATGTCTTCCACACGTGGTGTCTCATACTGTAATACGGTGTTTTACGCAGAGAATGGCACATGGTATCACCCACAATCATGCTCTCCCTTGGCGTTATTCACAGTCACACAGGGCCACACGGGCACATAGACACGCAGTTACACAGTGTCACACCCACACACCCACACTGTCCTCCCTCACTTTTTCCCCTTGTAGCCTAGAGGAGGCCTTGGGGCGTAGTGTGAGTCCCAGATCAGCCTAAGGAGACAGTTGTGGGTGTGGCCCGCGCTCGCCCCGCCCCGCCCTGGGGGTTTAGAGCTCGGAGGCGGGGCACCGGGTTCACCGCCGTAGACCGCCAGATACGGCCACGCCTCCCAGTCTAAGTGGCGGGCTGGAAGGCAGTGCTGGGCCGCAGGCGTAGGCGAGCCGACTCCCGCCCCGCCCACCCCGTTCTTAACTAGAGGCGTGGCCTTATGGCCCCGCCCCTCGGCCGGAGTCTGGGGCAGGAGGCTGGCTGAGGCGTGGCCCTCTGAGCGGCCCCGCCCCGTCTCTCCCGCTAGGAAAGGACGGAGAGGGAGGCCTAGCAGCCAGTCGGTTCCCGCGTGTCCTGCGACTCCGCGGCCTCGCACCCTCACGACCCCGCAGCATGACCGTCAAGAAGATTGCCATCTTCGGCGCCACCGGCAGGACCGGGCTCACCACCCTGGCGCAGGCGGTGCAAGCAGGCATGAGCTGGGGCGGGCAGGTGGTGTCACGGGGTGCACAGACGGAACTTTAGGAAGTGGCATCATGGGGTCGGGCCGAGGCTGGTTGGGGCCATCAGTGCCTTGGTGTGTGAGGACCTAGGGGGGCAAAACAGGTGGCCACGGGGGGCAGAAACGGGGGACGCTGTGAGGTCCAATTTTATGTGAGCCCAAGGAACAGGTATTGGCCCTAGGAGGCTGAGGGACTGTAGTGACAGGTTTAAATCCAGTGCTCTGACGAAATGTAGTTGTTATTGTGGTGCTGGTGGTTGCACACCCAGCAAGGGCTTAACTAAGCCAGGCATTGGGCTGGCCTCCCAGCACTGTCCTCTCTTAGCACGTGTTAAATCCGAACAGCACTCATGTCGGGCGGGAACTAGTATCACCTCATTTGGCAGGAGAGAAAACTGAGGCCCACTGAATGATCTGCCCAATGTCACATAGCTGGAAAGTGGCAGTGCTGGAATTTGTACCCAGTGCTTGTTCTTTGTTTGTTTGTTTGTTTTTATTGAGACCACCAATGGGTCTTTCTTTTCCCCCCCACATTTTATTTATTTATTTACTTTTGGCTGCGTTGGGTCTTCGTTGCTGCGCGCGGGCTTTCTCTAGTTTCAGAGAGCGGGGCTACTCTTCGTCGTGGTGCGCGAGCTTCTCATTGAGGTGGCTTCTCTTGTTGCGTAGCATGGGCTCTAGGCGTGCGAGCTTCAGTAGTTGCAGCACGTGGGCTCAATAGTTGTGGCTTGTGGGCTGTAGAGTGCAGGCTCAGTAGTTGTGGCGCACGGGCTTAGTTGCTCCGCCGCATGTGGGATCCTCCCAGACCAGGGCTCGAACCCGTGTCCCCTGCATTGGCAGGCAGATTCTTAACCACTGCGCCACCAGGGAAGTCCCACCGGTGCTTGCTCTTAACTGCCAAAAGTCCACCGGCTCTTGGTTTGGGCACCAAGGCTTAAAGTTGAAAAGGCTGAGGGATGGGTTGCTGTGAACACCTAATGGAAAGAAGATCACGGAGACAGGGGTGAAGACTTGAGCACACGGGTCCCGGGAAAGTCAATGAGCGCTGAAAATTTGCAGTTGCCCCAGGAAAGGGGGCGAGAAAGGGGATCAGTATCATGCAGCAGTACCCTGCCCCCACCGTCCAGACTTCACCAACCCCCATGGGAGCCTGACACTTCCAGATATAGCGCCCCACCCTTGCTGGCCTTGGTGACTCTGAAGATATTGACTATCTGGTTGCCCCAAAAGGGTGGAGGCCGCCAGGATCCCACTCTCAGCCGTCTCCTAGCCCAGCTCTGCCTTCAAGGGACTCTGCCTGAAAGTTCCCCATTCGGCCCACTGCTCTCCCCCTCCCTGGGAAGACCTAGTGAGGATCTTGGCTTGTAGGGACAGGAGAAACGAATCTACTGGTAAACATTTCCTGGGGAGGAAGTAAGAGGGAGAAGTTGAGAGTTGCTGAGTCACCCTGAGGAGCTGGATTCCCATGTGACTACCTTTCTCTCAGTCCTGGTCCCAGCTGGTCACAGCTGGGACTGCACCTGTGGGTGTGGAGCGTTGAGGCCTAGGGGAGTCCCCGGCTTCTCACTGTGGCTCTGACAGCTCTCTTCAGAGCCACAGTGAACCTGAGCCTCGCTGTTGCCATCAGAAAAAGGAAGGGCTTGAATGAGCTCGGCTTTTCTTTACCTCAGTGATTCTGTAGGACTGAGTCCTGACAGGCACAGACTCTGGTGCCTGTGTGTCTGCATTCCAAACCCCAGCTCTGCCACTTAACAACTGTGTGGTCAAGTGCCTTGTCATCTGTGTACCTAGATATCTGTAAAGTGAGGATGAAACTAGCAGAACTCGACCTGGGGTTCTTGTGATGATTAAATGAGATATTACAATATATGGAAAATGCTTAGAACCGTGTCCAGCATACAGCTGGTGCTCAATAGCACTCCTTGGCTGCGAGAACTCAGATTATAGCTGTGTGATCCTGGCCCAATTACCTAAAATTGCCTTAGTTTCCCCATCCTCAAAATGGGCATATAATACAACCTACTTTGTGGGGTTGTTGCGATCTGGGGCTTTTCAAACTGTGGGTCATAATGAGTTCTGAAATATACTTAATTGGTCACAACAGTGTCAGAATGTATCACATGTTAAATATTGGTTTTATGAAACTTTCATTTCAATTATATATGTATGGGTTTGTGTATACTGGGTTTGGAAGTGAAATCTATATTGTATGGAGGGTTGAGATCAAAAAAGCTTAAAAGGGGCATGATCTCTACAACTGACTCTCACATCGTTAGGAAAAAACTTTATACACATATATAATTATACATGTTATGTGTATATTTTATATATACACAGAGAGAAGGATAAAGCAAATATGAGAATCTAGGTCTTGCAACCTTCCTATAGGTCTGAATTTATTTCAAAATTAAAAATTAACAGAAAAAGATAAATAAAGTAAGGGATTTGTTAAACAAAAAAAGAAAGAAAAGAAAGAAAGAAAAAGAAATGTTTATAAATAACCTACAAATGCTCTCGTTCTTTGTAAAGGGCAAAATTTGTGAATTCTAACACTATAGTTTGGTGTGGTAGCCACTAGCCACATGTTGCTATTAAAATTTAAATGTGGGTTGTGTGAAAATTTTTGGAAAAAAACGTCATTCATCTGCAGAAAGAGCTTAGCACAGCACTTGGCACATAGGAGGCTCTCTCTTTTTTTTTTTTTGGCTGTGCCACACAGCCTGTGAGATCTTAGTTCCCCGACCAGGGATTGAAGATTGAACCTGGGCCCTCAGCAGTGAGACTGTGGAATCCTAACCACTGGACTGCCAGGGAATTCCCTAGGAGGCCCTCAATAAATGTCACTAATCACCAATAATGTACCATTAACAGGCACTCTTGTGCTGGGCCTGTGTCAGAGCTCTCACTGTCCGTGAGAACGTTTCTCCTCCAAAATACCCACGATTTACTAGGGTCCGTTTTAACTAATACAGTGGTAATTAACCAGTGCCTGCGGTGGCATCATGAAAGCTCCCATTGCTCCCCGATGTGCGTGAGGGCAGCACAGGTGTTCTTCCCTTATGAAAGGTGGTCACACAGGATGGGGATGCTAGGGATTGTGATTTTCACTTTAGAGAGGAGACTGAGGGCCAGTCAGGGAAGGTGTTTCCTGCGGTTCCTCAGCCGGTAAGAGGTGGAGCTCGGACTTCCCTTGCGGTCCAGTGGTTAAGACTCCGCACTTCCACTGCATGGGGCACAGGTTCGATCCCTGGTCAGGGAACCTAGATCCCACATGCCCGGCTCGGCCAAAAATAAAAGAGGTGGAGCCAGAGTTCGAACCCAGGTCCATGGGACAGTATATCATGTGCTTTTGTGTTGATATAAAAGTCAGGGAGATGGTGGCGAATATGTCACAGTCCCTGGACCCACAGGGCCCTTGCTTGATTCCAGGTCAGCATAAGTAGGGCCATGACAGAGGAAGCACAATTGGCTGGGGGTTCTGGGGAAAGAGGGTAAGGGTGCTCCAGGCAGAGGGGCACGTGCAAAGGCCAGGAGACAGGAAACAGCATGATGCATTTGAGGAACTGAAAGAAGTTCAGTGTGTGAAAAGGGCCATGGCTCCAGCACAGGTGAGAGAGGAGAGGCCATATCCTGGGGGGCCTTGAAGTCTGTCATAAGGAACATGGCTATCTCAGGGCACTGGGGGGGTCGAGGGAGGGATCTGAGCCAAGCGCACTTTGATATAACAGTGGAAAGCTCTACCTGGCTACCATGTGAAATATGGGTTGGAGGGGCTGAGAGAGGCCAGGAGCCCGGGGAATACTAGACCAGGATGGGAAAAAAAATTGTGAGATGGTGAAAAGGTATAGTAACAACCAACACCCATATAGTGCTCTTTCCTGTGCCAGACACTCTTCTAATCTTTTCATATGTTTTCGTTTTGCGTTTTTCAAATAGCAGCTTTTTTAAGATATCATTCACATACCATACAATTCACCCATTTAAAGTATACAGTTCAGTGGTTTTTAGCATATTCACAGACTTGTGCAAACCTCACCACAATCAGTTTAGAACATTTTCATCACCACCAAAAGAAACCCTTAGAAGTCACTCCCCATTTTCCTGCTCAACCCCTTCCCCAGCCCTAGGCAACCACTCACCTGCTTTTTGTTTATATGGATTTGCCTGTTCTGAACCTTTCCTATAAATGGAATCATACACTATGTGGCTCTTTATGACTGGCTTCCTTCACTTAGCAAAAAAATTGTTTTTTCAGAGTTCATCCATATCGTAGCATGTGTATCATTTCTTTTTATTGTTGAATACCATTACATTGTTTAGATATACCACATTTTATTTACCCATTCAGTTGATGGAAATTTGGGTTGTTTCCACTTTTTGGCTATGATGAGTAATGGCTCTATGAACATCCACGTATGAGTTTTGTGTGAACAGATGTTTTCATTTCTCTTTGGCATATACTTAGGAGTGGAATTGCTGGGTCATGTGGTAACAATATGTTTAACCTTCTGAGGAACTGCCAGATTATCTTCCAAAGCAGGTGTATCATTCAACATTCCCATCAGCAGTGTATGAGGGTTCCTGTTTCCCCACATGCACATCAACATTTATTATGTCTTTTTGATTATGGCCATCCTAGTGGGTATGAAATGGGATCTTGCTGTGGTTTTGATTTGCATTTCCCTGGTGGCTAATGATATTGAGTATCTTTTCATGTTTTTATTGGCCATTTGTATAACCTCTTTGGAGAAATGTCTATTCAGATCTTTTGCCCAGCTTTTATTTGTTTTTTTTTAATTTAATTAATTTATTTATTTAGGCTGTGCTGGGTCTTAGTTGCAGCATGCAGGATCTTCGTTGAGGCATGCAGGATCTTTGTTTATTTATTTATTTTTTTGGTTGCGGCACATGGGATCTTTTAGTTGCAGCATGCGGACTTCTTAGTTGCAACATGCGAACTCTTAGTTGCGGCTTGCGGGATCTAGTTCCCAGATCAAGGATTGAACCCGGGCCCCCTGCATTGGGAGTGTGGAGTCTTACCCACTGGACCACCAGGGAAGTCCTTGCCCAGCTTTTAATATTCATCTTTTATTATCAAGTTGTAGGTGTTCTTTATATATTCTAAATACAAGTCTCTTATCAGATATATGATTTGCAAAATTTTTCTCCCATTTTGTGTGTTGTCTTTTCACTTTCTTGATAGTGTCCTTGGAAGCACAAAAATTTTTAATTTTGATGATGTCCAGTGTATCTATTTTTTCTTCTGTTGCGTGTGCTTTTGGTGTCATAGCTAGGAAACCATTGCCTAATCCAAAGACGCAAAGATTTATGCCTATGTTTTCTTTTAAGATTTTTTTAAATTAATTTATTTTATTCTATTTATTTTGGGCTGTGTTGGGTCTTCGTTGCTGCACGTGGGCTTTCTCTAGTTGCAGCGAGCAGGGGCTACTCTTCGTTGAGGTGCACAGGCTTCTCATTGCGGTGGCTTCTCTTGTTACGGAGCACAAGCTTTAGGCGCGCAGGCTTCAGTGGTTGTGTCTCACAGGCTCTAGAGCACAGGCTCAGTAGTTGTGGCACATGGGCTTAGTTGCTCCTCGGCATGTGGGATCTTCCCGGACCAGGGCTCGAACCCGTGTCCCCTGCGTTGGCAGGCGGATTCTTAACCACTCTACCACCAGGGAAGCCCTCTTCTAAGATTTTTATAGTTTTAGCACTTACATTTAGGTCTTTGATCATTTTGAGTTAATTTTTGAATATGGTGTGAGGTAATAGGGATCCAACTTCATTCTTTTACATGTGGATATCAAGTTGTCCCCGCATCATTTGTTGAAAAGACTGTACTTGCCCCATTGAATCGTCTTGGCACCCTTGTCAAAAATCAACCAACTGGGCTTCCCTGGTGGCGCAGTGGTTGAGAGTCTGCCTGCCAATGCAGGGGACTCGGGTTCGAGCCCTGGTCTGGGAGGATCCCACATGCTGCGGAGCAACTAGGCCCATGAGCCACAGCTACTGAGCCTGCATGTCTGGAGCCTGTGCTCCGCAACAAGAGAGGCCGCGATAGTGAGAGGCCCGCGCACCGCGATGAAGAGTGGCCCCTGCTAGCCGCAACTAGAGAAAGCCCTAGCACAGAAATGAAGACCCAACACAGCCAAAACTAACTAACTAAATAAATAAATAAAAATTTTAAAAAAAACCAACCAACTACATTAAACTTTTAGAAATATTATTTAGGGAGTTCGCTGGTGGTCTCTAGTGGTTAGGACTCGGCGTTTTCACTGCTGTGGCCCTGGGTTCAATACCTGGTCAGGGAACTAAGTTCCTGCAAGCTGCGTGGCGCGGCCAAAAAAAAAAAGAAATGTTATTTAAACCCACAATAACCCTATAAGGTAGAGACTATTATTAGTGTCATTTTACAAATGAAGGCGCTAAGGCCCAGACAGGTTAAGTGATTTGCCCAGTGTCACAGCTAGCTAGTGGTAGGGCCAGACAGAATTCAAACCCAGGGTTGCTTTGAGGATTAAATAAGCTAATAAATGTAAGGAATTTGGCACCTGGCATATAGTGAGTGCTCTCTAAATATTATGTATCATTATTATCATTATCACTGCCCCAGAGTGTACAAATTTCTAATCATTTGTTTTTTACATATATGATGACAGCTATCAAGAGAAATGTAACAGGGGCGTTCCCTGGCAGTCCAGTGGTTAGGACTCCGTGCTTTCATTGCCAAGGGCCCGGGTTCAATCCCTGGTCAGGGAACTAAGATCCCGCAAGCTGTGTGGCGCAGCCGAAAAAACAAGGGAGAGAGAGAGAGAAATGGAACAATTTTGTTGTTTTCCCTTTTCCTTTATCACTTGCAGAATAATGGATTCATCCTTTGATAGGTACCAATGATGACCAATGAAGTTTCTTAGTATCATTATGAACTCACAGATTTTTGTATATTTGATGTACTTCAATTCTTTGCCATCAGTATTCTTCTGGACAAATCATATTGCCCCCTATTTGCCTTGTGGGAACCCCTTCAAGTGGCTTCTGTGTCCTCTTGACATCACCCCATCATTTTTTAAACACCACCTTACCAGCTGGAGGTACAAGATAAGATGTTCCAGGCTCATCTTGTCCTCTCCCTGGCGTGGCCCAGCAAGCAGCCATTTCTTCAACGAGCTCTGGCTCATTTTTCATGAGAATGCTATTTAGAGGCTGTCTTCATCAGCTCAGGCCACTATAACAAAATGCCATAGACGGGGTTGCTTACACAACAGACATTTCTCACAGTTCTAGAGAGCGGAGAGTTCAAGATCAAGGTACTAACAGGTTTGGTTTCTGATGAGGGCCCTCTCCTGGCTTGCAGATGGCCGCCTTCTTGCTGTGTTCTCACACGGTAGAGAGAGAGAGAGCGAGCCTTGGTCTTCCTCTTCTTATAAGGACACTAATTCCATTATGGGGACCCTACCCTCATGACCTCATCTAATCTAATTACCTCCCAAAGGGTCCATCTCCAAATACCATCACATTGGGGGTTAGGGCTTCAGCATATGAATTCAGCATATGACACAAGCATTCAGTCCATAACAGAGACTACAACTACTAATTTTATTTTTTTTGCAATACACGTAAACATTGATATATTTTGCCATTATTTAAAACAAAGGAAGAAATATGTTGGTTGTAAACTTTAAAAGGGAGGGTATGTGTCAGAAAGGGGACACAGAGTTACAGAGTTATCCAAAATTCTTTTGGGAGGTGACATGCCAAAGTGATGTTCAAACTGTTTAGTAACCACTAAGACAGGACCCAGCCCTTCAGAAGTAAGACCTGGGGAACCAAATCCAATGATGGACAACCTTTGGGCAGCTCATGTCCTTCTCTGTACCTCAGCTTGCTCCAGGACCATGGATGGGGGGCATAGACCAGTGTGATGCCAGGCATTAACCCTTTAGTTGCCGGAGGGTGGAGAAGTCGCAGGAGTGGGGAGTGAAGGGAAGAAGAGACCCTTGGAGGCATCAGAGCAGGTTATTTATGAACCGACATCAAGGTATCACCTTATTTTAACAACCAGCTGGATATCAACTGTGGGTATGCCAGCGAAAATGTTTGAAGACCATTGTCTCAGAACAGGGGACCTGCAGGATGGATTTGGGAGTTCATGGCACCCTCCAGGACCCAGCCCCTGGAGGCGGGGAGTGCCAGCCCACAAGCTGACTGACCTGCCTCTCTGCCCCTCTTTGCAGGCTATGAGGTGACAGTGCTGGTGCGGGACACCTCCAGGCTGCCCTCAGAGGGGCCCCAGCCGGCCCACGTGATAGTGGGTGACGTTCGGCAGGCGGCCGATGTGGACAAGACTGTGGCAGGGCAGGATGCCGTCATCGTGCTGCTGGGCACCGGCAATGACCTCAGTACTGGGCCCCCCTTCTGCCCTCGGCCCACCCCTGCACCTCGGCCCCCAGCGCCACCCCCGCCCCCAGCCCCACCCCTGCCACCGCCACCGCCGCCGCCCACCAGTGACAGCCACTCTCTGTCTCCTCTAAGGTCCTACCACAGTGATGTCCGAGGGTGCCCAGAACATTGTGGTGGCCATGAAGGCCCACGGCGTGGACAAGGTCGTGGCCTGTACCTCGGGTGGGTGGCGGGGTCATAGGGGTGGGGCTGAAGAGTGGGGGGTAGATACTGGACAGGCAGCCCAGGGGCTCCTACAAGGTGGCATTAGAGCCACTCCAAGTAACTGTGTATTTATTGAGCACCACCTGAGTGCCTGAACCTTGCTGGATGAGGCCAGAGACACAATACAGCCCTGGGCCCTGTGCTCATGGTTCTCACAAGTAGGAGGGAAGTGGCAACAGAGCCATCATCAAACAGTGACCAGTCAGGGCCGGGGTTGGGGGAAGCACAGGCAGAGAGGTCAAGGCCAGGATTCGGGGGGAGCATGGGCAGGGGGATGAGGGCCGGGATAGGGGAAGCCTGGAGGACTCTGGGGGCCCAGAGGGGTGCCTGACTCATCCTGAAAAGGGGTCAGGGAGAGGGCCTCATAGAGGAAATGACAGAGCCATGTATACACAGGCCAGGTCTTTACCCTCACAGACCTCCCAATTTATGAGGAGATGGTATTAAACGAATGGTTGCCCGGAATAATCTGAAAGGAAGGCTGCGGAGTGTGTAACAGGAGCAGTTAATGCTAACAGCATTTATTGAGCTCTTATTGTGTGCTCGGCACCATCTGAGTGCCTTACAGATGAATGCCACTTAATCCTCTCAAAACTCCTTTGAGTAGTACTTATATTCACAGTGGAACATAGTAGGTGCTCAGTGAATAGTAGCTGTTCTTATTGCTTCCTAGCTAAGGGAGTGGAGGCACAGAGAGGCCCATCACCTTACCCGAGATCACACAGCCTGTGGCTGGCAGAGCTGGGGTGTGGAACCGGACTGTCTCCATGGTCCACACTCCTCACCTTTGTTCCATCACACATTGTCTCCCGGGGAAGGGAAGGGACATGAGGGAGCAGTGGGAGGATAAGGGGACTCCAGGCAGAGAGGTCAGCATTTGCAAAGGCTGCGAGGTGGGAGGGAGTGTGGCTGCAGCAGAGCGAGTGAAGGGGAGAGTGTTGGGTGGTGAGGTCAGGTGGGGCCTCGTGGACCTGATGGGGCCTTTGCTTTTACCCTGAGTGAGATAGGGTCACAGATGAGTCTGACCCCTCTGGCTGTGCCGGGGGAACAGAATGTGGGGGGCAGGGGCAGGGAGACCAGGGAGGAGGCTGCTGCCATGGTCTAGGCAGGAGGTAACAGTGGATAGGAGCAGGCGGGGTGAGAAGCCTGGAGAAACTGGAGGGCAGTAGTGAGCCCCCTGTAGGGGTTGGTCCTGGCAGGAGACCTGCAGGCTATGGGCCTGGCCAGGCTGTCCTCAAGCCTTGGCTGATCCTGCCCTGTGTCCCCCCAGCCTTCCTCCTGTGGGACCCGTCCAAGGTGCCCCCAAGACTGCAGGATGTGACTGATGACCATATCCGGATGCACAAGATACTGCAGGAGTCGGGCCTGAAGTACGTGGCTGTGATGCCACCACACATAGGTGAGTGGGTGGGGACCCAGCTGCAGGGTTACCACCAGCCTGCCCCCTCCTGTCCTCTGTTGACATTCACTGGGCCTTCCCTGGCCAGTTGAAAATTGCAAACCTTCCTCCCACAATTTCCATCCTCTTTCCTGCTTGATTTGTATCTCCTTTCTAACATACTTTTCAATTAATCTCTGTTGTACAAACTAACCAAAATTTTAAAACGTAAAACAAAAGCCCTCATTTGTGATGACTCTCTCAGTACTGGGAGCTGTCTAGGCTCTGGGGGCACTTCTTGCTGAGGTCTCGCATGCCGTTGCTCAGTAGCTGGCAATAGAATCGTGTGGAAGGAAGCCTCACGACGAGGCTCGTGGTAGGTGCAGACTGTCTGTCCCTGGAACACCTGCACGCCGCCTTTCCTAGCGTCAGCTCTCTCAGGGCTGCTTCCGCTGTATTCTCTTTATTAGAAGCAAGTTATGGGACTTCCCTGGTGGTCCAGTGGTTAAGACTCCATGCTCCCAATGCAGGGGGCCTGGGTTCGATCCCTGGTCAGGGAACTAGATCCCACATGCATGCCGCAACTAAAAAGATCCCGCATCCCGCAGCTAAGACCCGGTGCAGCCAAATAAAATAAATACATAAATACATAAATAAATAAATATTTTTTTAAAAAAAAGAAGTAAGTTATACTGGGGCTGCCCTACGTTCAAGGGACAGGGACTTATGCTTCACATCGTCTCTTTCTTTTTTTTAAATTATTATTTATTTACTTATTTGGCTGTGTTGGGTCTTCGTTTCTGTGCGAGGGCTTCCCCTAGCTGCGGCAAGTGGGGCCACTCTTCATCACAGTGCACGGGCCTCTCACTATCATGGCCTCTCTTGTTGCGGAGCGCAGGCTCAGTAGTTGTGGCTCACGGGCCCAGTTGCTCTGCGGCATGTGGGATCTTCCCAGACCAGGGCTCGAACCCGTGTCCCCTGCATTGGCAGGCAGATTCTCAACCACTGCGCCACCAGGGAAGCCCTCTTTCTTTCTTTCTTTTTTTAAACCCATTTATATATTCATTTATTTGGCCACACCATGCAACATGCAGGATCTTAGTTCCCTGATCAGGGACTGAACCCATGCCCCCTGCTGTGGAAACGTGGAGTCCTAACCACTGGACCACCAGGGAAGTCCCTCGTTTCTTTCTTTATCTTACTTAGCGCGTGTCTCCCACACTAGAATTTTGAAGTCTGAAGTTTTGCTTGAAGCACAGATTTTGTCTTGTTTTGATTACAGCTGTGTTCCTAGTGCCTAGAACAGGGCTTGGCATGTAGTAGGTGCTCAGTAAATATATGTCCCATGAGCTAATACCGGGGAAGATGCCTCACCTCCAGGTGGTGCTGTGGAGGGAACCACACCCTCTTTTCCCCTCCCAGGTCTGGAATCCACATTGAGAGAGAGTCAGATCGAGGGAGAGATGCATTTACAAATGTCTCTTGCATAGGAAGTGTGTGCCTGGCCATGATTACAAGTACCAGTAATGTAGTCTCTGCTCTCATGAGGCTTACGTTTCTAGCGGGGGAGACAAACGAAATAGATGATCTGTATTACTGTTGGGTCGTGCTACGCTGAATGAAGAAACCATAAAGTTCAGTGAAGGAACTTCCCTGGTGGCGCAGTGGTTAAGAATCCACCTGCCAATGCAGGGGACACGGGTTCGATCACTGGTCTGGGAAGATCCCACATGCTGCGGACCAGCCATGGAACAACTAAGCCCCTGCGCCACAACTACTGAGCCCGTGCACCACAACTACTGAAGCCCGCACGCCTAGAGCCCGCAACAAGAGAAGCCACCGCAATGAGAGGCCCACTCGCCACAACTAGAGAAAGCCCGTGCGCAGCAACAAAGACCCAACGCAGCCAAAAAACAAAACAAAACAAAAACTCGGTGAAGAGAGTAAGCCTCAGCTATAAGCAGAGGCTCTCTAAGGAGATGGCCCTTCCCCCAGATACTCACCTGATTCCCCACCTCAGGGGACTACATTCAGTGTCCTGGGCTAAACCGTAATGGAAAAGAATATTAGAAAAGAATGTGTGTGTGTGTATATATATATATATATATATATATATATGTTTAAAAAAAAAAAACAACAGACACCAGGCCTGTTATGTTTCGTGCTATGAAAAAACATTAAAAAAAAAAAATGATTGTTCCAGGTTAAAGGTGACATGGCGACTGAACTGGATCCTGATTTTGAGGGGAGGGGGAGGTCGGAAGATATTTTTTGGCAGTTGGGGAAATCTGAATATGGGGTGGATTCTAAATGATGTCTCTTGCATAGGAAGTGTGTGCCTGGCCACGATTCCCCTCAGGGGGAATCAGGTGAGTGTCTGGGGGAAGGGAGGACATTCTGGGATGAGGGAACCGCAGTGCGGATGCCCGAGCCAGGCACTTGTATCCCCTTCACATTTGCCTGCCTGCTGGACGAGCACTTCTGCTGTGCCCTCTGCCTTCTGCTTGGAGAAAGACGAGCCCTGCACACCTTATAGAGGTTCAAGTAAGCTCAATGTTGAGGTTCAATTCAGGATTCTCGTTGAGACGAGAATCCTGAGCTCTGAATCAGTGGTGAAGCAGCATGGCGGAGAAGCCGGGCAAAGTCTCAGCCCCAGCACTTTGTGGCCTTAAGGCCCGTGGCCTCTGAGCCTCAGTTTCCTCATCTGTAAACAGGGTTCATGATATTACTTCTTGACCTCCCAGGTTTGAAGTGAATATCCAGAGAGAGCATGCCTAAAAATTATTTAACACAAAGTTGTTTTTTTTTTAGTTCTTCTTTTTTTTAATATTTATTTATTTTATTTATTTATCTTCCTTATTTTTTTTTTGGCTTTGTCGGGTCTTAGTTGCGGCACACGGGATCTTTGTTGAGGCATGCGGGATCTTTTTCGTTCTGGCGCGCGGTCTGCTTGGGCTGCTCTCTAGTTGTGGCCTGCGGGTTTTTTCTCTTCTCTAGTTGTGGCGCGCAGGCTCCAGGGCGCGTGGGCTCTGTAGTTTGCAGCACGCCGGCTCTCTCGTTGAGGCGCGAGAGCTCAGTAGTTGTGGCGCACGGGCTTAGTTGCACTGCGGCATGTGAGATCTTAGTTCCCTGACCAGGGATGGAACTCATGTCCGCTGCATTGGAAGGCGGATTCTTTACCACTGGACCACGAGGGAAGTCCCAGTCCTTTTTTTGTACGTGTGTGAAAACTTTGAAACCTCCAGAAAAGTTAAAGAAATTAAAGGTTTGTGAGTACCCGTAAACCCTTCATCTAGGTTCACTTGTTAACATTTCGGCCTTTTTGCTTTCCCTATCTATCTAACTATCTGTCTATCTATCTATCTATCTATCTATCTGTCTGTCTGTCTGTCTGTCTATCTATCTGTCTGTCTGTCTATCTATCTATGCATGCATCTAATGTGTATGTGTATATATGTGAATACATATGTAGTGTATATATATTTTTTAAATAAGTGTGTATTTATATATATTTCTTTTTTTCTTTCTTTCTTTTTTTTGGCTGAACCATTTGAAAGTAGGTTGCAGACATCGGCACACTCTACTCCTAGAACCTCTTGATAGGCATCTTCCAAGAAGAAATATTTGAATATGAACCACAGTACTGTTATCGCACCAAGGGAATTGACATTAACTCTACCACATCATTTAGTATCCAGCCCATATTCAAATTTCCCCAACTGCCAAAAAATATCTTCCAACCTCCCCCTCCCCTCAAAATCAGGGTCCAGTCCAGGATCGTGTGTTGTGTTTAGTCGCTGTGTCATATTTAACCTGGAACAATCCTCCATATCCTTTTTTTTTTTTTTTTTTTTAATGTTTTTCATAACATGAAACATAACAGGCCTGGTGTTTTTTTGGGTTTGTTTTAACATATATATACAGTCTTTCTAATATTCTTTTCCATTATGGTTTATCCCAGGACATTGACTTTAGTCCCTGTGCTATACAGTAGGACTTTGTTATCCCAGGTGTCTTTTAAAATATCCCACGTTCTGGATTTCTGTAGTTATTTTCTTACAGACTCAGATTAAAAACTTTTGGCAGGATTGCCATATGGTTGAGGGTGTGTGTTTCTTATTGCACATGATTCCAGGTTGTCTCTGCGCTGGTATGCTGCATTTGATCCCTAAGTTAAGTTGGTCACTGTCAGAATGCAGGCGCTAGATGCCCTGGTAACAGCCAGGTCATGGTGGGGGAGGGCAAGGGGGGCACAGAGCAAATGTAGCCTTTGCCACTGCGAAGTCACCCTTTGCAACCATGGGACATAACTTCCTCTCTCCAAGACTCAATTTGCCCACTTGTAAAATAGAATTAATAATAGTCCCTAGCCCATTCTCTGCTTTATTTCTCACTATCTAACATATTGTCTGTTTTACTTTCTTATCTTATTAGTTGCCTTTTCCTAGTGACTGTCTGCATGCTGAGGGCAGGGATTCATATCTGTTTTGTCCCTTTCAGGGTGCCCAGCACCTGACATATAATAAGTCATCAATAAGAATTTGGCGAATGGGACTTCCCTGGTAGTACAGTGGTTAAGACTCCGCGCTTCCACTGCAGGGGGCGAGGGTTTGATCCCTGGTCAGGGAAGTTCTGCATGCTGCGCCAAAAAAAAAAACTCACTTAGCGAGTGAATGAAGTAAAGGGTACAGGTTAGTGCCCTGCAGTGGGAAGGGTTTCATACATTGTTGGCTCTTATACCATCTTATACCATCTGGGCTGGGCACACTGTAGACACCCTGGGATGATCATTGAAGTGATCACATGTTGGTTGCAGGAGGGGAAAGGACATCTGATTTACCCAGTCCCTTTGTCTTTACCGTGCAGGAGACCAACCGCTGACTGGGGCCTACTCAGTGACTCTGGATGGACGAGGGCCCTCGAGGGTCATCTCCAAACACGACCTGGGCCACTTCATGCTGCGCTGCCTCACCACCGATGAGTACAATGGGCACAACACCTACCCCTCCCACCAGTATGACTAGGGCTCTGGCCCCGTCCAGGAGGACAGCATCCCAGGAAATAGAGAACAAAGGAAGGGAGCAATAAATCTTGAGCCAAGAGCTTCGAGTTTTTTTAGAGTACCCATCTCTGTGACTCTTCCCCTCTCTGGCTCTATCTGGATGTCTCAGTGTCTCTGTCTGCCTCTGTGTGAGATTTTCTGGGTATTCATTCATTCATTTCCTCGCTTGGTCCTGTGCTGGGGACCCAGTGGTGACTGTGAGGACCCAGTGGTGACCCTGCCTTCACAGATCTCACAGTCCAGTGGGGAAGACAGCCCTGCCCCTGTCAGTGACAACACAGAGTGGCCAGGACTCTGACAGAGGAAGTACAGAAGGCTGAGGGACCCAGCTTGAGGAGTGAACAGGGTTCTGTGGAAGAGGGGCTGTCCCACCTGAAACCTGGTTTAGTGAGAACGAGCCAGGAGAAGGTTCTAAGGAGTGATAGCATTCTGGGCAGAAGATACCACATGAGCAAAGGCCAGGAGGCTGGAGAGCACATGGCCCCTTTGAAGAACTAAAATCTATCCCCTACAGATAATAACACTTTGCTCAGAGGAGAGAAGCAATCAGCCCCAAGAGGCTGTTCGAAGGACACTAAACTGTCCAGGGTCATTGTAGAAAGTTTAAGCTTTAGTCTAAGGTGTTATGCAAGGAGTGGAGCAGGGGAGAGGTGGGGAGAGGACACAGTCAGGTTTGTGTTTTGTAAAGATTCCCTTGGCTACTGTGTGAAGGTGGGTCAGAGGATCAAAGGGTGGAGGCTGGGAACTCAGGGGGTGCCCAGAGGCAGAGAAGGGAGAGTGGGCGGGAGGGAGCCTGAGTGGACAGTTCGTTGGGGAGGGGAGGGAGGCATCCAGAAGGAAGCCTAGGGCTATATCCTGGAGAGGGGGTTTTACGGGGGCCACCCTGAGAAGGAAACCCTGGAGGAGCAAGTCTGAGGGGGGGAAGGGGAAGAATTGCCCCTTCCTCATCATGTCCTGCTTTGGAATTTACCTTTGTTCCCTAGAGACACCTTTCCCAGGCCTGAGCAAGCCAGTGCTCAGTGCCCTCCATACCCCCCCGCACCCCCCCCCAAATCCATTCCAATCATGTACTGCTTCTGCAAACAGCTGGATGACTTGGTTAACACATTCCAACCGATGAGAACTGGTCTGAGGAGCCTTAAACCTTCCTTCCCAGGGGTGGCCTGGAGAAAACTGCCTCCTCCGCCCCTTGGTGACAACTTGTCGTGGAGGTGAGGCAATGCTGGTTCAGGCTTTCAGGGCACTAGCACTGTTTTATTTCTGCCCTCTTTATGTCTTTCTGTCACATTGTCTGGGCATTTAACACACTTTCACTGGGTGCCTGCTTTGTGTCCAGCCCTGTGCTAGGTGATGCTGTGGACCAAGCAGTGGGTGACTGAGATAACCTTGGTACATGTCCTCAGGGGGCCCACAGTCCAGACAGAGACAGCCCAGGGCCAAGATGGGGGAGGCAGGGGCAGAGGAGTCAAGGCCAAGATAGGGGAAGCACAGGACACCATGGGAGTCCAGAATGGGTCCTAACCCATCCTGGAGCCTCAGGGAGGGCTTCTGAGAGGAGGAATCCTTTGAGATGGGTTCTGATCAGAATTCTGGGAATTGAGGGTGTATTTTCAGGATGGGGAAGCAAATTTAAAGATCCAGAGGCCCTTTATTTTTCTCATTTTTGACAACTTGCTTTGTACCTGGGATTGTTGTAAACACTGGGGATAAGGCAGGAAGGAAAACAGAATCTTTGTGTTCATGGTGGTGGAGAGCACTTGAAGCCATTTTAGAAAACCTGAAAGTCAATCGGTGTGGCAGGATTGCAGGGAGCAAGGAGGAGTGTGCATCATGCCAGACCTGAAGGGCTTTGAGGCAAAAATATGAGTTTCGACTTTGTCCCCAGGACAGTGGGGAGCCATGAACCAGTTTCCAGCAGCAGGGGTTGCCACTCTGAGAGGAAGGATGGGGCGTCGAGAGGATGTATGAGGCACCACCAGAGGACACGCTGCGGAAAAGTCCTTATAAGAAGAAGGCCGCGGGGTAAAGTGGGGGGGCAGAAGAACGGGGGCGGTGAAGGGGCGGGGTTGCGATCGCCCAGGCAACATAGGCCGCGCCAAACTATTGGCTGGTCTTCAATGCGTCATCCTCCTCCGCCCCGCAGCGTCCGCCTTCGGAACCCAGGGGGCGCGGCCCCAGCGAGAGGCTCAGCCCCGCCCGTCCGGAAAACGGGTTGGAGTGACGAGTGCCAGCCACTCTTGCTCCGCGACGCGGTCCAAGCTAGTAGAAAGAGATCGTAGCAATAATGACGATCTCGGAGCGAGGATAGTAACTGAGTTGAAAGAAACAGCGTTGATATCCCCTCCACTCTAGAGACGTGGCCCCGCCTCCCAGCTAGTTGCAATCCTTTAAATGGTCCGCGGAGCAAGGGAGGGGAGGACCGGTGGGGCGTCTCCTGGCGACGGCCTGGTGGCCCCGCCCAACTAATCCGCGCCCCGCGGCGGGCAGCACTCCAGCCAATCGTGGCTCGCGGCTCGGCTCCCGGGCTGAGCTGGGTGGGCCTGAGGCCAGACTGAGAGGCCCCGGGGAGGTGAGCGAGGGCCCTACCCAGCACTGGAGGGTCGCAAAGCCGCGGACGTTCCCGGAGGTGGTCATTGCGAACCTGGTAGCTAAGGTGAGGTGTGGCTGCCTGGCCTGGGATCTGCCTTGGGTTGGGAGAGGTGGAGGCGCGCCTCCGAGAGTTGCGGAGGTGGGGTACTGGCGGGAGTAGGGGGCGCAGATTAAGGAGAGGGTTAGGGACCGGAGTTTCGAGATCCTGGACGGAAGGCGAAGTTTTGGTGGCAGGATCTTCAAGTGAAGGGAGTTTGAAGCTGGGACATGGGGTGTTTGGAGAAGCAAGAAAAGTAGAGAAGGAACTTTTGGGGTAGGAAATCTGAAGATTAGGACAATTCGGGCCTCCGGGACGGGTTGAATTCGGGGTTCTAGTGTTCAGGAAAAGGTGTGAGGGGTTGGGCTGGGATCCCAGGCATTTGGAGAAGCGCGAGAACTAGGGGCAAGGACTCTTGATCTCCAAGACGCCGTGTCGGAGAGGGGGTGCTGGGGAAGAGTTCCCTGTCAGGTATTGGAGCCAGAGGGGGAGAATGGAGGTGAAGTCGAGAAGCGTTTGAAAGACGGGAGAACAGGGGAAGTTGACGGGAGAAGGTCTCAAAATTGAGATACCTAGTGTCCCCAACGGAGTGCGTCGTAGAGCATTTGTAAATCTTTGAGCATTATGTTGGGGTCTGGGTCTCTGAAGCCGAGAGCAGTTTGAGGGGAAAATCCAGGACCTTCTGCGGTCCGAAGAAAAGCAGTTTCAGAGCCAGAGTCTGGAGTGGGGGAGGGGTGTTCCGGGCTTGGAGCTCAGACCCTCCGCCCTGGAGGCGGTGGAGGGCGGGGCTCGGCCGGCGCCCGGCCGCTGGACGTCCGGGTTCCCTTCCCCCACGTACTGCGGGCCCCTCTGCGCATGGCCTGGGGGAGGGCGGGGAAGGTTAGTCCCTGCGGCGTGCGGAGCCCTCCGGGAATTGTAGTGCGTGCTCAACGTCAGTGCGTGTACCTGGCGGCTGTTGGCCCACATTTCCCAGAAGCCTCTGGGCCAAATTGGGGCGTGTCCGAATGCTGACAGGAGACTCCGTAAAGGGGCGGGGCCTGCACAGGGCCGACGTCTGGTTGGATGGGCCGGTAGGGGCGGGGCTTGGCTTGAGTCGAGTTCTAGCGAGTTTTCCTGCGGGGCGACCCCTGGGAGAATTCTGAAGGCACCCTCGAGGGCATGAGGGAGGCTCCTTCACTGTCACTGGGCGCGCTCCCAAGTCAGTTAGCGAGAGGGCATGGACAGAAACATCTTACCTGTGAAAGAAGAGTGTCCATAGATAAGTGCCCTTACAGGGCTCCAGGTGGCTGGAATATATATAGTAGGCACTCAAATAAAATATCGAATGAATAAATGGCAACTAACTCTTGTTCATTAAGTGTGTAATTTCACATTACTTCCCAAGATCACACAGCTGAGCAGTGTGAAAGGCAGAATTCAAACCCAGGATTCTCTGCTTTGAGGCCAGGTCTCTGTACTCAACCCCTGTCTTGTGTATGTCACATTTGAAGAAGGGTATTGTGGAAAGAACAGCTTTAAGATTTAGGGGGACTTGAGTTAGGATCCTCATCTTGCAGATGAGGAAGTTGAGTCTCAAGGAGGTAAATTCACTATTTGAGCCCACATGGGCAAGTAAGTGGGATTCAAACCCAGCTGTTTAAGTCCAGATTTTCTTTTTTTTTTTTTTTTTTGATGTGGATCATTTTTAAAGTCCTTACTGAATTTGTTACAATATTGCTTCTGTTTTATGGTTTTCTTTTTTTTTTTTCTATTTTTTGGCCGCGAGGCATGTGGGGTCTTAGCTCCCCAACCAGGGACCGAACCTGCACCCCCTGCATTGGAAGGCGAAGTCTTACCTACTGGACCGCCAGGGAAGCCCCCCAGATCTTGTTTTCTTTTCTTTTCTTTTTTTAAATTAATTAATTAATTTTTGGCTGCGTTGAGTCTTCGTTGCTGTGCTCAGGCTTTCTCTAGTTGTGACAAGCAGGGGCTACTCTTTGTTGTGGTACACGTTTCTCATTGCGGTGGCTTCTCTTGTTGCGGAGCACAGGCTCTGGGCCCATGGGCTTCATTAGTTGTGGCACGCAGGCTCAGTAGTTGTGGCTCATGGGCTCTAGAGCGCAGGCTCAGTAGTTGTGGCGCACGGGCTTAGTTGCTCCGCGGCATGTGGGATCTTCCTGGACCAGGGCTCGAACCCGTGTCCCCTGCATTGGCAGGTGGATTCTTAACCACTGTGCCACGAGGAAAGTTCCAGATCTTGTTTTCTTAATCATATACATTTACTCTCCTCCTTAGCCTTGTGGGATTCATGCTATCTCCATTTTATAGATGCAGAAACTGAAGTTTGGATCATTACAAATCAACAACAACCATACAGGAGATTCAGGGTTTGAACTAGCCCTGGTGTGTCTAACTTGCCCCTCTTCTCTCCACAGGGCATCATGGTAGGAGGCTTGAAGAGGAAACACTCAGATCTGGAGGAGGAAGAGGAGGATGAGAAGTGGGACTGGGGTCCAGCAGGCCTGCGGAGCTACCAGCAAGCCCTGCTCCGTATCTCCCTAGACAAAGTCCAGCGAAGCCTGGGCCCCCGAGCACCCAGCCTTCGCAGGCATGTCCTCATCCACAATACCCTCCAGCAGCTCCAAGCTGCGCTTTGCCTGACTCCTGCACCTGCCCTGCCCCCAGAGCCCCTCTTCCTGGGCGAGGAGGACTTCTCCCTGTCGGCCACCATCGGCTCTATTCTCAGGGAGCTGGAGACCTCCATGGATGAGACTGAGCCCCCTCAGAATCCAGTGGCTCCCCCGGGCCCCCAGAATGAAGTGCTGCCCCAGCCCGATCCAGTCTTCTTAGAAGCTCTGAGCTCCCGGTACCTGGGGGACTCTGGCCTGGATGACTTCTTCCTGGACATTGACACATCTGCAGTGGAGAAGGAGCCTTCACTGGCCCCACCAGAGCCTCCTCACAACCTTTTCTGTGCCCCAGGGTCCTGGGAGTGGAATGAACTAGATCACATCATGGAAATCATTCTGGGATCCTAAAACTTTGATGGGGGGTGCCTCTTCCTCGTCGCAGCCTTGGTGGGCTGAATCCCTGGATGCAACTGTGTGTGTGTGTGTGTGTGTGTGTGTGTGTGTGTGTGTGTGTTTTGATGGGGGCTCTAAGCAGTGGCTGTGACCTCCTTCCTCCCATTTCAGGGTTCCAGATTGTCTCGCATGTATGTGTGTGTCTGGTTATCGCAACCTTCTGTGAAGGTGGGTCTTCCTGAATTAATTTATCTGTTCCAAATGCCTTAATGAGACTCTGTTTCTGGGAGTCTGATTTACCACTTCCACATTTCTTCTGCCTTTCCCTCCAGTTCCTACTCCCCTTGTGTCCACTGGGGCCTCAGGGAAGATAGTTTGGGCCTGTCAAAGGATGACAGGGATGTGCGCCTGATTGCTATGGAAACCCAGCCTCTGCCTCTTGCACCTCCAGGTAGTGGGAGGGGCTGGCCTCCTCCCCACAGGCTGAACCCCACCTCCTTCACAGGACCGCAATCCAAGCAGCCTCCTGATTCATGACCAGGCCGGACCACGTGCAATAGGGTGGAAACCAAACTGCTCCATGCCACATTATTTAAAAGAAAGGCGGGTTTTGTGGTGGCTTTTTGTTTCTGTTTTTGTTTTTTGATTGTTTGTAATGATTTTTTTTTTTTTTTTTAATAAAAGTACTTTGGAAGGAGTGGTGTTGCCTAAAGTTTCTAAACTTCAGTGGGTTAGTGGGAGGGACCTGCTAATTTCCCTAGACTCCTGTACCCCTTCCCTGTCAAAGGTGGGGCAGGTATATTATTAAACATAACATTTATTGAATGCTTTTTAAGAGCACTGTTCTACCTACTTTATTTGAATTAAGTCATCTAATCCTCATGATTATACAGAAATAGATACTGTTACCACGTTTTACATAGGAGGAGCTTACGGTTCAGAGAGGCCAAGTCACTTGCTCAGGGTCACACAGCCAGGAAGAATGAGGACCAAGGAGCTAGAACTCAAATTCAGTCTACCTCCAGAGCCTTCTTAACAATTGTATTTGTTGCTTCTTGGTAGATTTAGAGTCCCCAGACACATGGGTGGACACAGGAGAGAGAAACTGGGTCACATGAATTACATGTCAAATGATAGAGCCCTCTGGCATGTAAAAGTCAGCCCTTTCATTGCATGAAATGTGCTGGTGAGGCCCAGGGGAGAAAGAAAATGCCCAAAGACCCCCAGTACTAACAGCAGATCTTTCTAGAAAACTGTTGGCTAGGAAGCAGAGTAAAGTTAATGGTTCTAATGATTTATTTAAGAGGTGCAAGCCCAGGCTGGTGAGAGTGAGGGGGGAAAAAGGGAGGCCAGGGAAGATGTGTTGAGATACATTGCTGCAGGGACTTCCCTGGCAGTCCAGGGGTTAAGACTCCATGCTTCCCATGCAAGGGGTGCAGCCAAAAAAAAAAAGATACATTGCTGCACTGGCTAGGCCTCCACAAAGACCTTTGAAGACATGGCAGCAGGTAAGGTTACACAGCACTTAGGGACTTTTCTAGAAGGGTTGCAAGGAGGAACTGCACCTGGGTGTAATACACAGGGAAAGGAGGGGGATTTTGCCTTTGTTTTCTGGCTCAAAGCCAGATTCTCACCCTGAGAGGGGCATTGCATCTAAGTCTGAAAACAGCTGGGTAAGTAACAGGTGGGTGCCAATCCGGAGAAAGAGGAGGTGGTCAAGGGATCTCAAGAAGGTACATGGGGTCCACACTGAGATGTGGATGCCCAGTGGATCGTGTCTAACTCCTAGTTAAAACTTTAGGTGACTTCTCACACTCAGAATAAAACCCCAACCCCTGCAAGGCCTGACAATCTTGCTTCTAACTTCCCCAGTTTAATCTCCCATTCTCCCCTCCCTCACAACTCCAGGTGGCCCCAGGGCTTTTGCACTTGCTGTTAACAGCACAGAGGACACTTCCTCCATAGTTTCACCAATCTAAATGTCCCCTTCTCAGAGAGGTCTTCCCTGCTCTTCCTAGTTCAACATGACCAGGTGCACCCCCAACCCAGCCCACTTCCCATTGTTTGATTTTCTTAGTAGCACCTATCCAATCTCAAGTTATTTATGACCCATTTATGCTTAGGCTCCTGATCTGTTGGAGAAATCTCTCAGAGAGAGGGGTCATGTTGTAGTGCATAGAACTATGCTTGGCACAGATAAGCACTCAAATTTTTGTTGCTGTTGTTGTTGAGAAGGCGAACTCCCAACTTTGCAATGGCCAAGCCTCCCCACCTCTCTCAACTCATCTCCCCCACACCATTCTCTGCTGTTCTTCAAACACACCATGTCCCACCCTCAAGACCTGGAGTAACACCTACCTCACTGAGCGATCATGCCAAGTGTGTAAGAGGGCGTCTGATGCACACCAAGTATTCCAATATTGCTCAAATTTACTGAGTGCCTACTGTGGACCTGGCATTCTTCCAGGCACATGAACAAAACAGAGTTCCCGCTCTCATAAAGCATCATGGTGGGAGAAGGCTGAAAAATACACGAGTGTGTACTGTTTACTGAAATAAACAGTAAAATGTAGTCTGTCCAGGGGTGATAACTGCTGTGGAGAGAAAGCAGGAGAGTGATGGGGGTGCTGCTGTTTAGATGGGATGGCCAGAGAAGGCCTCACTGACAAGATGACATTTGAGAAAGACCCGAAGGAGGTGAGAAGTGAGCCATGTAAATCCGTGGGGAAACAATCCTGGTGGCAGGAACACCGTGCAAAGGCCCTGTGGTCAGAGCATGAGTGGAGTGTTTGAAGGACCATTTGGAGGTCTGTGTGGCTGGAGTAGAGGGAGCAAGGGGGAGAGTACTAGGAGATGAGATGAGAAAGAGTTGAGGGGGGCAAATCATGTAGAATCTTGTGGGAGTCCCGTAGGGAATATTTGAGCTTTACCCTGAACCCTGAGTGAGATGGAAGGCATGGGATGGCATTGAGCAGTGGAGGAAGGAGATCTGACTCACTTTTACATGGACTCTCTTTGCCCTAAAGATACAGGAGTGAAGAGGAATCATGGAGCTTGTTAGGACCACAGTGAGTCCAGAATGAGGAGCACCCCAACCTTCCAGATCATCACACTGAGGCTCAGAGAGGCCCAGCTCCAGCCGTCAAGAAACTGGCAAGATAAGTGGAAAGGCTGGCCCTGCAGAGGGAACCGGGTCCCTGAGGGCAGAGTCCGCGTTCCCCAAGCTGCCCTCCCCGCACCGGCCCCGCGGTGGGGGATGGGCCTCGGCCACCTCGGTCCCTCCCACCTGCCCACTCTCCGCCCGGAGCTGGATGCCCGGGAGCCCCGCCGGCGCCTCCTCTCTCCCCAGGGGCCAGGTGGGGCGGCCGGCTGGGGGCGGGGCGCTCCCCCGAACCCCCCTCCCTCCCCAGCTGGCGGAGGCTCCGCCCCAGGGCTGCCTGGCCAGTGGCTTCGCTTCTGGTTTCATTTCCCAAGGCCCGGGCTCTCTCCTTTTCCCTCCCCCGAGCCCTTTGAATTCCTGGCTCCTTTTCCACTTTCTGGTCTCAGCTCCAATGTCACCTCCTCAGGGAGACTCTCCCGGACCACCCTGGCTGCAGGCACCTCTCTCCCGGCCTCTCTATTACCCCGTCCTATTTGTATTCTCCAAGTCAACTGAACAGAAGCAGAAAGTATCTTCCTCATTAATTCATCTTTCAGGGTCTTCTCATCCCACTCAGAATGAAAAACAAAGGTCCAAAGAGTGCTCTCAGCAGCGGTCCCCAACCTTTTTGGCACCAAGGACCGGTTTCGTGGAAGACAGTTTTTCCACAGACGTGCGTGTGTGTGTGTAGGAATGGTTCAGGTGGTAATGCAAGCGATGGGGAGCGATGGGGAGCGATGGCGAGCGGCAGATGAAGCTTCTGTTGCTCGCTCTCCCGCCGCTCACCTCCTGCTGTGCGGCCCGGTCCCTAACAGGCGGGGGACCGGTACCGGTCCGCGGCCTGTAAGTTGGGGACCCCTGCTCTAAAGGGCCTGAAAACTTCTCTGACCTCTTCCCTGGCAGCAGAGACAGCACCTCTCAGCCCAGGGCCTTTGCACTGGCCCTTTCTTCTGGCTGCAACACTCTTCTTCCAGAGCTTTACTACCTCTCCCACTTCATCAAGTCTCTACTCGATGTCACCTCTTCGGAGACCCCTCCGCCACCACTGGCTGCCTGTCCAAACTGCACACCCTTTCATTACTCTCGTCCTGCTCTGCTTTTCCTTTTCACTTGTCACCTTCTAAGATACTAAGTAATTGCTTTATTAAGTTTATTATTGTCCACCTCCTCACATCAGGGATTTTTGTTTATAATTTTACTGCCATATCTTCAGTGCCTAGAACAGTGCCTGGCACACAATTTATTTGTTTTCGTATTTCTTTTTCCACCCCATCCATCCCCTCATCCATGAGAAGAGAGGCTCTGTGAGGCGATTCTAGAGCTGTAGCCCCACTGTCTACAAAAGTGCCCACAACATAGTAGGTGCTCAATAAACACATGTTAATCAAACTCCTCAGACTCCTGTGAGCTCTTCTTCCCTTTATGACCTGGAAAGAGCCACTTGGAGACTCTGAGTCTCCTTTTTCCCAGGCCAAAAAGATAGGTTGCGAGGGAAATTATGTGAATTTGCCTAGCAGATTAGCATTTTACCCTCTCTTTATTATGAAAAATTTCAAGCACAGAGAAATGATAGAAAAAGAAAAAAAGTATGTCTTCTGAGCACTTGAATACCCTCCCACCTAGATTTAATTTTCAACATTTTAAGTTCCTTTACCTGTAGATGTGTATGTACATTTTTTGCTGAACCATTGGAGAGTAAATTGCTGACATCTTGACATTCTACCCCTAATTAATAGCTCAGCAGACATCTCTTGAGAGTAAGGACACTTGCCTACAAACCACAATCCTTTTTCACATCTAAGAGAATTAAGAATTCCCTAATATCATCTAATATTCAGTCTATATTCAAATTTTCCCAGTTTTCTCAAGAATGTCTTTTATAGAAGTTTTTACGCCCAAATCAAAACCAGAATCTAATGCAGGTTCACATGCCTATTTGGTTGTAATAAAGAAATTATATAGTATCTTTTATTCTGAAACTTCCTCCCCCTCAACCCCACCAATCCCTTCTTGTGATTTCTTGAAATTGAATTTTTGGTAGAACAACCCAGTTGTGCTGTAGATGTCCCATATTCTGTTTTTGTCTGATTGTGTTTGTGTTTAATTTTGTACATGCGAATTCCACTCTTGCAGAAACCCTATGTGGCAGGTACTCTAGCTGAGTTTTTTTTTTTTTTTTAATCTCCTTGTATAATTTTATTTATTTATTTATTTATTTATTTATTTATTTATGGCTGTGTTGGGCCTTCGTTTCTGTGCGAGGGCTTTCTCCAGTTGTGGCAAGCTGGGGCCACTCTTCATCGCAGTGCGCTGGCCTCTCACTATCGAGGCCTCTCTTGTTGCGGAGCACAGGCTCCAGACGCGCAGGCTCAGTAGTTGTGGCTCACGGGCCTAATTGCTCCGCGGCATGTGGGATCTTCCCAGACCAGGGCTCGAACCTGTGTCCCCTGCGTTGGCAGGCAGATTCTCAACCACTGCGCCACCAGGGAAGCCCTATATTTAAACTTTTTTTTTTTTTTTTTTTGTCTGTGCCCCACAGCATGCGGGATCTTAATTCCCTGACCAGGGATTGAACCCGTGCCCCCTGCAATGGAAGCGTGGAGCCTTAACCACTGGACCACCAGGGAAGTCCCTGTTTGTGTTTGTCACTCTCTGTTCCCTATATAAGCTGGAGGTTGGGTCTAGACACCTGATGAGACTCAGTTTATGAAATTTAACAGGGAGACTCCACAAGGAATGTTGTGTACTTCCTAACGCATCACATCAGGTGACACTGCTGTGGATACAAAGTTTCATTACATGGTTAAGGTGTTGAGCATCACACCTCCACAACATAAAAGGATATTTCCCCCTTTGCAGTTAGCAAGGAATCTGTGGGATGATTCCTTGGAAGCTGTCAAGATCCTGTTCCCCACTAAACTTTTACCCTAAGGGGTGAGCATCCATTGATAACGGTTGCCTGAATCAACCAGTCTAGTTAGCATTTTTTAAACTTAATTAATTTATTTTTATTTTTGGCTGCCTTGGGTCTTTGTTGTTGCGCGCGGGCTTTTCTCTAGTTGCAGCGAGCGGGGGCTACTCTTTGTTGCGGTGTGCGGGCTTCTCATTGGGTGGCTTCTCTTGTTGCGGAGCACATGCTCTAGGCACGCGGGCTTCAGTAGTTGTGGCACTCGGGCTCAGTAGTTGTGGCTCGCGGGCTCAGTAGTTGTGGCTCGCGGGCTTAGTTGCTCCACGGCACGTGGGATCTTCCCGGACCAGGGCTCGAACCCGTGTCCCCTGAATTGGCAGGCGGATTCTTAACCACTATGCCACCAGGGAAGCCCTAGTTAGCATTTTTGATATCTTACTTTGGTCAGGAGTTTTATTCACAAACAGTTCTTCCCATAGGAGGAGTTAGCAAATGAGCTACTTGAAGAAGGTTAAGTCCCATTGTCGGTTTATCCGACAAGTATTAAACTCCTGCCTACTTGCGCCCCACCCTGAATGTCTCACTTGAACTAAGCACCTGTGCTATTACCACAACAGCTATTAATAGTGAAAAAAAGGACACGTTACACACCACTCTGAGCATTTTGCAGGAATTGTTTTATTTAATCCTCAAAACAATCCTCTGAGCCAGACGCTATTTCTCTCATTTTAAAAGTGAGGAAACTGAGACCCTCCTAAGGGACTAAAGCACTTGCCCAAAGTCAAACAGCTACTTAGGGAATGGAGCCCAGGGTGGGATTCCAGTGGCATCCCACCCTCACCCTCCCACTCCAGCCTGTAACCACGATTGAATACAACTACCCAGCATTTCCTGATATAGTGCTCTTATAGGTACTACCTTATTTTAATTTTCCTAACTCTCAAGAGGTAGGCAAGAAGACCCCCATTTAACAGACTTTGTAGGCTCAGAGACCAAGGTCACACACCGAGTGAGTGTGAGTTCGAATTTGAACCCAGGCCTAGCTAGCCTAGAGTGTAGATCCCTGTTGGGGCTGGGTGCGAAAGAAGCTCAGTTACTGGGTTTGGCAGGTGCGCGGGCAGGTGTGAGGGGCCCGCACCTTAGGAGACAAAAGTCCCAACCCACCACTGTCCCACAGGGCAAAGAGCCACCCTACCTTCCCCCCTCCCCTCACGCAGCTGCCCGGACATGCGCCCTGAAGCCAACTTCCTCCCTCTTCGAACCTGCCCCCTACGGGCTCCGCCCATCACCGTCTAGGACCAATCCCTGGATGAAGGGCGGGGTTGCCACGGGAGTGGGCGGTAGCTAAGGGGAGTCAGTAGCCTGGAGTCGTGAGCCGGAGTCAGAACTGCGTCTCTCAACTCAGGCGCCGGTTGCTGAAGGGGAGCGGGCGAGCAATGCTGCCGCCAGCGCTTCCTGATTGGCTGCGGGTGGCTCCCTCTTCGTTCTGATTGGCAGCTGTTGAGCTGGGTATGTAAATGAAGGGAAGAGGCCTGGGAAAGAAGGGGTACTGGCCGCGGGGTCCCTTGGCAGGTTCGATCCCCGGGTCCGGCAGGTGCGCGCCAGGGCTGCCCGGGATCGAGACGCACGGGCCTCTCCGTGCCGCCCGCCCCGGCCAGGCCGGGTGAATCACGCCGCAGCCCGGGAAGGGGGCGGAGGCGCCGGCTCCCTGGCTCCGGCTGCGTGACTCACCCGCCCCCGCCGCCGCCGCTTCGGGAGGAGTAGCCTCCACTGCCTTCCGGAAACGAGCGGAGGCCGAGAGGGCAGAACAGCTCTCCGGGGATCCCGGCACGCAAGGTCCCGGGTGGCAAGCAGGAAAGACCGCGTCCCGCGGGGCAGCGTAAAGGGTCCCGGGGTATGGGGAACCGGAATACCCGGGGGAAAGCCGGCCTAGTGCCGCTAGGGGGCGCCGGGACCGGGGGTGGGGGCTGAATTCCTGCGGTTCCGGATGCTCGGGTCTGCTGGGAAGGAGGCGAGGACCCAGTTTTGAGTAGTGTGAGGGGTCACTCTTAAAGTTCTGCTGGGCAAGGGTCTGGGTACTGTACCTGCAGGGTGCCTGGCTTAAAAAAGCAGGTTAGCTCAGGGGCACCCACCCCGGGGAAAGTGTGTCCTCAAACTTCTCTCCGTGAACCCCGTGCCCATCAGGATTTTCCGGCAAGCTCTGTCCACTCTGTCTCCCAAATAAATCCTGAATCGACCAACTTCCTTCCATGTCCACTACCGCCTTATACTCCCAAGTCACCATCTTTGCCGACCCCAAAGAGTGCAGTAGCCTTCGAATGGATCTCAGGGCCACCCTCCCCGCCGCCCCCCCGCCCCTCTCCGTCCCCCACCCCTTCCTCTTAGCAGCCAAGGGGATCTTCTGGAAACTTAATCAGTCCACAACACCACTCTCCCTGCTCAAAACCCTTCAGTGACTTCCCACCACACTTACAATAAAAATCCAAGCTCCTTGCCTCTGCCTACTCTCGGACCCCCTCTTCCCCAGCCCTCAGCCCTGTCTCTCTGTGCACTGACCACAGAGTCTTCTTTCAGTTCAAACTCATCCAGCCTCTAGGTCTTTCTTTGCCTTTGTTGTTCTTTATTCCCAGAATGCCTTCCCCCTGGTTCTTCCATGGCTGATTCCTTCTCATACTTGAGGGCTCATTTCAGTTGTCACCTCCTCAGGGGAGCCTTCCTTGACCACTCTCCAGAAACTTTTAGTATCTTCCTAGCACCATCTGTACATTTCCTGTATTTGTCTATTTATCTATTGTCTGATAGTATTAGTAGACAATAAATATTTGATTAAACCATGTGAAACAATTGCTTTTGTGGGTAAAAAAAAAAAGTTGAATATTGGACATTTCACATGGTTCATTGAAGAAATAAATAATAATAGTTATTATTAATAGTACTTATTCACAGGAGTAATTGCTATGTACCAGGCACTGTTCTAAGTGCTTTTTGTATCTCATTTATTCCTTAAAACAACTCTAGGAAATAGATACAATTATCATTCGTGTCTTAAAGTTTCCCTAAGAAAGCCTAGGCTCAGAGAGGTTAAGTGATTTGCCCAAGATCACACGGACAGCAGTGGTACGAACTTCACATTGGCTGTCCATAAGTGAATGACTCTTCCCTCCCCACAGATGATGCTGAGCAAGGGCCTGAAGCGAAAGCGGGAGGAGGAGGAGGAGGAGAAAGAAGCCCTGGCAGTCGACACCTGGTGGCTGGATCCTGGCCACCCAGCAGTGGCACAGGCACCCCCAGCCGTGGCCTCCAGTTCCCTCTTTGACCTTTCAGTGCTCAAGCTGCACCACAGCCTGCGGCAGAGTGAACCGGACCTGCGGCACCTGGTGCTCGTAGTGAACACACTGCGGCGAATTCAGGCGTCCATGGCACCCACAGCTGCCCTGCCACCTGTGCCCAGCCCGCCTACAGCCCCAGGCATAGCTGACAACCTGCTGGCCAGCTCTGATGCCGCCCTCTCAGCCTCCATGGCCAGCCTTCTGGAGGACCTCAGCCATATTGAGGGCCTGAGCCAGGCTCCCCAGCCCCTGGTAGATGAGGGGCCACCAGGCCGCCCCACTGGGGGAGCCCCACCCAGCTTGGGTGCCTTGGACCTGCTCGGCCCAGCCACTGGATGTCTGCTGGACGATGGGCTTGAGGGCCTGTTTGAGGACATTGACACATCCATGTATGACAGTGAACTTTGGGCACCAGCCTCTGAGGGCCACAAATCTAGCCCTGAGGATGGGCCAGGCAAGGAGGAAGCTCCAGAGCTGGACGAGGCCGAACTGGACTACCTCATGGATGTGCTGGTGGGCACACAGGCACTGGAGCGGCCACCAGGGCCAGGGCGCTGACTCCCTCCAGAGCTGGGATGTTGATCTGGTGTCCAAACTGAGCCTGGTGGCTGGACCAACTCTCCTTTGAAAGACACAGCTGGCTTCCCTAGAGAGGGGCTTTGGAGAGAAAGAATCCAGTCCTGGGCAACTTCACCTCCGTCCTCTGGTCTCTGGCTGATGGGGGGAGTCTGCAATTGGCCCTTGTGATGAAATGACAGGGCCTAGTGGCTGGAATGTGATTGGGACAGGCCCAGTGCTGAATCCCTGGAGGCACAGCTTGGTATACTCTTTCCCTGATGTGGGAAAAGACCCCAACCAGTTTTTTTGAAATTAAAGCCAGTCGTGGGAAGTCTCAAGTCTGTGTATTGCTTTATTTCTGGGCTAAGGCGAGGGTGATAAAATAACCTCTAACATTTATTGAGCCGTGGACACCCAGCACAGTTCTAAGTACTTGACATGTGTTAACTGATTTAATCCTCATAACAAGATGGGCATATTATTAGCCCCATTTTACAGTTGAGAAAACTGAGGCTCCAAGAAGTCATCACTTGAGGAGATAGGTTTCAAACTTTACTGCTTTTTGGTCTGAGAAGCAGACCAGTTAGGTCTGGTAACTGGCCCTCTGGAAAACTCCTGGAACATATTCAGCCAGGTCTCCCTGATGTGGCCGTGTGTGTACATGGTGGTGGAGGAGGAGCCCCGGGCCACTGTTTGAAAATGAAATCTAGTCCTTGCCTGGAGTCTACCTGTGTGTCTTGGGGGCTGGGGTGGGGGCAGATGGGAGCTTTCAGAATGAGCCAGAAATAAAAGCACAAAGCTAAAGGCTGGATGGAGCCTGTCCTTGGAGCGCTGAGAGCCAGCTCTCCAGGAAAACACTGAAAGAAAGGGAGACTCCAGCAAGTTTTAAATAAAATCCACTCTGGGTCTCAAATCTCTCTTTGGGCAAGGGATAAGGCAGCTTGGAAGCTGATTCCGAAATAAAGTCACCAAGTGTGGTGGCTTGACAGAACGGCAGGCGATCCTGCTTTCCTTCTAGAAGAAACTCGGGCCCCAGCGAGCTGCGGCCACCTGCCTGACAGCCTGTGTGGTAGGGTTGGCCTGAGCGCCGGGTGTCTGCACCGCCCCCGCCGTCCAGCCGCATTCCTGGCCCCGCTGGGAGGGGCCGCACACTCAGAGGCCTGGCACGGGACCCAGGCAGCGTCCTTCCTGGCGGCCGTGGGGGCAGGGCAGCGCCCGGGGTACGGGACGGGGGGAGGGGCACGATGAAAGCTGCATCGGGGGAGGGTGGAGGTGGGTTGGGGGAAGGGGCAGAGGGTCGGACGGTGACCTGAGGGGCTGGCTGCACTTCGAATGCGGGAAGCCCCGGCTAAGGGACACTAAAATCGTGGGGCCCGGGTGCCTCCACTCTGGCCGGAAGCTTCAGGGAGGCTGAAGCTGGGGTGGAAACGGGGGTGGGGGTGGGGGTGGGGTAGGGAGGGGGGACAGGGGAGGGGAGAGAGGCAGGCAGCTTCGGCCGGCCGCTCTGGCCTGGAAGGGGCGGGCAGAGTGGAGCTTCCTGGAGGAGCGGAGGAAGTCGTGCCCATTTCTGGAAGTGGATGGGATGGCCCCGGGTGGGGAGTGGAAATGGCCCGAAGGGAGCTGGTGCCCAGGCTGAGGGTCTTCCGGGTGCCTGACTCCAACACCTGGTGACTCCAGTCCCTGGGCAATGGTACTCAAACACGGTTTTAACCCAGACCCAGACCTTGGGAGTTTAGGCTGAGCTCAGCAATGCCCCCTGGTGCCCAGTCTGGGGGTCTGTCCTGACACTGCCTTAGATTCCCTGGAGACCTGACCAGTGGTCAAGGAGTCCCCAGTGCGGGGTCAGCAATGCGTTCTGTTTACAACACCCTGAGGACCTATTTCTGATGTCTCTGGGTGCCAAACTGGGGGATAATCTGTGATACCTACTTCTTTTTTTTTTTTTTTTTTTTTGGCTGCGTGTTGGGTCTTCCTTGCGGCCCACAGGCTTTCTCTAGTTGCGGCGAGCGGGGGCTACTCGTCATCGGGGTGCGCAGGCTTCTCATTGCGGTGGCTTCTCTTGTTGCAGAGCACAGGCTCTAGGCGCGTGGGCTTCAGTAGTTGTGGCTTGAGGGCTCTAGAGCGCAGGCTCAGTAGTGGTGGCACATGGGCTTAGTTGCTCTGTGGCATGTGGGATCTTCCCAGACCAGGGCTCTATCCTGTGTCCCCTGCATTGGCAGGAGGATTCTTAACCACTTGCGCCACCAGGGAAGTCCCTGTGATACCTATTGATGCAGACAGCCTACCCATCTGTCAACGATGGTCCCATCTGCCCCTGTGCCTGTTTGGCAAGCGTTGCTCCCCTCTCGGCAGAGTCTCTGTGTACAGTTTCTCCGGTTGTGCATTGCACATAGGCTCCATATTTAAGGGGCTACCACACGTCTCACACACCATGCATTTACATATTTATTAAGGCAGTTTCTCAGCAGATGGAGGTCAAGTGCCTTGGGGAAGGGGTGTGCCTTTTGCACAAAAGCAGCATATGGGCTAGATTAGCCCTGGTCCCATCTCCCTGGTGCCCTCGGTTTATGACAGCTTGTGCCTGAAGACCTGCCCTACTCTCCCCATGTCTGACCCCTGGACAATTGTGCAGCTCCCTGGCTCTGGTGTGCCCCTCCGCCCTCAGGCTCAACCCCAGGAGGCCACGCTACCTCGGCCAGCAGATTCCAGGGCCCACACCATTCCTAATGGAGCCTCCAGCCCTGGAGCTGGGGCTGCTTTTCACAGAGCCTCTGTGTGCTCCCACCACAACACTCCCCAGGCCAGCTCCCCTACATGGGCATTCATAGGGACCCCCATCACACACATACTCTTCTTTCATCCAGCACCTGGGAGAGCTGTCCTTGGTCTCCTTCTCCCTCCCTCATTCAGCCAAGATTTATGGGTACCTACCCTACTGTGTGCCTGGCCCTACGTAAAAGGCAAATCTGACCACATCTCTCCCCGGCTCTGGGCTCCTCAGAATGTATCCCAGTCCTCGGGGGGATCTGAACCCTGTACCGTCCAAGGCTCACCTTCTGCCCCTGTCCCATTCACTCATTCAATGAGTATTTACTGGACACCTACGGTTTGCGGTCCCAGTGTAGAGATCTAACGATGCTTAGTCAATGATGATGATGATGATGATGATTTTGGCTGCATTGGGTCTTCGTTGCTGCACGTGGGCTTTCTCTAGTTGCGGCGAGTAGGGGCTACTCTTCGTTGAGGTGCACGGGCTCCTCATTGCGGTGGCTTCTCTTGTTGCGGAGCACAGGCTCTAGGCACACAGGCTTCAGTAGTTGCAGCACACGGTCTCAGTAGTTGCGGCACGTGGGCCCTAGAGCACGCGGGCTTCAGTATTTGCAGCACGCAGGCTCAGTAGTTGTGGCTCACGGGCTCTAGAGCGCAGGCTCAGTAGTTGTGGTGCATGGGCTCAGTTGCCCCGCGGCATGTGGGATCTTCCCAAACCAGGGATCAAACCCGTGTCCCCTGCCTTGGCAGGCAGACTCTTAACCACTGTGACACAAGGGAAGTCCAGTCAATGATTATTGACTCAGTAAGCCATACTGTGTTGAAAGCCAGCCACCTGTGTTTGAACTTCTGCTTTGCCGTTCTGTGGCTGTGTGACCCTAGGCAAGGTTCTCGACTTCTCTGGGCCTCAGGGTCCTCATCTGTAAGCTGGGACAGTAAGAGTACCTACCTCAAAGGGCTGTTGTTCTGAGGGGAGAGTGTTCTAGGCAGAGGGATGTGCAAGGGTTAGGGAGTGAGGGACCCTACAATCTTTTCAGGAATCTGTAAGCTGCTGGGTTTGATTGGAAACAGGGGGAAAGTGGTAAGGTAAGTGATGGAGCTGGAGGGGTTGGCAGGGACCAGGGCACACAAGGCCCTGGATGGGGGAACTTTACTCTGAAGGTACTAGGGTAAAGGAATCTGGAAGTAAATGGATCTCTCTGGCTGCCATTGGTGGGAGGTGAGACTGGGGGCCAGCAGTCCAGAGGGGAGGGAGGCCACGGAGGGACAGAGAAGCCTTGGAGAGGAGAGGGGAGGGGAGGGGAGAGATGCTGGAGAGGACAGGCTGTGGGGGTGATGAGCTGCAATAGAGGAGGGGCCTAGGATGAGACCCAGGGCTCTAGCCAGGGGACTTGGGGATGGTGGCGCCACCCTGGGATGGTGACCCGGAGGGGGAGCAGGTCTGGGGTTGACACTGAGGCCAGAGAGGGACACAGTGGGTGCAGGGGTCTGTGAGGACATCCAGGGGCAGGCATCCAGGCAGCTGGGCCCCTGGGACTGGAGCTCGGTAGAGAGGGCAGGGGGCGGGAGCAGGCATAAAGGACGGGGGTGAGGAAGACAGCAGTTTCCCTGGGCTGCACTGGGTAGGACCTGGCTCCTGCTTGGCTCAGACTGGGTGGGGAGAGGGTGGTCCCTGAGGAGAGCCTTCCACCTCCTTCCTCAGCTCTGCAGGATGTCCTGTGTTTATGGAGGTGGCCTTGCCCAGAACTGGGACACTGGTGCCACCCCTTAAATTCAACTTCCCTTGGCCACACCCCCTTGGGGGAGGAAAAGCAAGAGACAGAGAGAGACAGAGAAAGAGAGACACAGAGAGACACGGAGAGAGATAAGGAATGAGGACAGAGACATAGAGGGACACATTGAGAGACAGAGACACAGAGAGAGAGACATATCTTTCACCACAAAAAACTCAGAGCAAACTGGGAAAGGAGGCTCCCTTCACCTGCTAAAGGGCAGCTACAAAAAACATACAGCTAACATCATACTTCATGGCAAAAGACTGTGCTTGTCCCCTAAGGTTGGCAACAAACAAGGATATCTGCCCTCTGAGACCCAGAGAGGGACAGGATAGCCTGTACCAGCTTCCTTGTCTATCTGACCCTGAGCAGCAAGGGGTGAATTTTCTTCCCAGCTCTAGCCTGGCCTGTCATCAGATTGTTTCCACCCTCCACCCTTTGACCCTCCTGTTGGTACCCAGGGCCCTCAGAACAAAGTCGCAGCCCCTCCTCGTGGCCCTGCTGGCCCTCCCCTCATCTTCCCCTCACTCTCACGTTCACCAGTTTCTCAAAGGGACCCTTTGCACGGGCTGTTTCCTCTACCTGAAACCCACTCTCATTTATCCACCACCCACAGCTTGGCATGAACTCCTATGTATCCTTCAGGTGCCAGCTCAAATGTTACCTCCTCCAAGAAGCCCTCCATGCCATTTCTGATAGTATCAGAGTGCCAGACCCCTCTTACAGAGCTGGATCCTTTTCTCAGAGCACTTAGCTCAGAGTGTGTAATTATATACTCATTTCGTTAGTCACTTCTTTAGTGTCTGCCCCCCTTGGACTGTGAGTCCTGCGAGGGCACAGTCACAGTCACTGCTGTGTCCCCAGCACCGCCCAGCCCAGGGATGGATGGATACAGAGGAGCTGTCTGCAAATAGCTGGTGAATAAGTGTATAAATGAGAAGGAGATGCAAAGGAAGGGGCATGTGTGGCTCTAGAGACACAGCCATGAACAAGGACACAGTTCTCAGCTCCTGGAAATTTCCTATGCGCTGAGCTCCATCTGGATTCAGATCCTTTGCACAGGCTGTTCCGTCTGCCCGTGAAACTGTTCCACTCCCTCTTCTCTCTCTCCCTCTTTTTTGTTTGTTTGTTTGTTTTGTTTTGTTTTGTTTTGTTTGCCAAGCTGTGTGGCTTGCAGGATCCTAGTTCCCTGACCAGGGATCAAACCCATGCCTCCTGCAGTGGAAGCACAGAGTCCTAACCACTGGACCGCCAGGGAATTTCCACACTCCCTCTTCTCTTGCCTAGATCCTTTGGGTCATTCAAGTCTCAGCTCACATGTCCCCTCCTACAGGAAGCCTTCCCTGATCTCCCTTCCTAGGGTGAAGTAGGTACCTTTCCTGGGCTACCCCAGCAAGGCTCTGACCTCTCGGCCTGCAATTCCCCCATCCCAACCCTGGCCACTCTGGGTCTGTCTCCCTGTTGGACTGTGAACTCTGAAAGCAGGCCCAGGCTATCTTGGTCACACTGTGTCCCCAGCACCATCCAGCATGGGGCTGGGCACAAGACCAGGTGCTCATTGACTGTTTGCTGACTTTGGATAAAGGACTGCTCCCTCTCTCCCCGCTGGTGCTTTGCCTGTGTTCCTCCTCCCTCCTTCTGGAAAACTCTTCCCTAGCCTTTTACCTGGCTCCCTCCTCCTCAACCCTCCAGTTTGACTCCAGGAATCCTATCCTGAGCCTGCCCCCCGTGGTGAATTTAGGTCTGTCAGTGTCCCCAGTGCCCAGCAAAGGGCCTGTCACCAAGGGCTTGTGAATGTTTGTTGAATGAATAAATGAACAGAAGAATGTTTGAATGAATCAATGAATGAGAGAGAGAGAGAGAGAGAGAGAGAGAGAGCGCACCTGCAATGGAGGAAGGGTCTCCTCAGGCCCATCAGCAGCCCTGACCACACTGTTCCTTCCACCCTTCCCGGGAGGAGTGTTCTGGCTGGGTTCCGCCACACCCCAACCCTTGGTGGCTGCCAGGCCTGGAAGGCATTTCCCGGAGGTCAGCACATTCCTGCCTTCCCCGGTGGCTGAGAGTGGGCAGGGGGCATTTCGGAGACAGGGGAGGAGGGCCCTAGCATTCTGGGTTCCTGCCAACCAGTTCCTAGTCCCCCGTGCCCTCGTGCCCTCGGGAGTGGGCCCCAACTGCTCAGTGTGGGGAGGGGGATGAATTCGCAGAGGGGCCAGCTGAGCCGATGTGAAGGGTGAGGGTGCCGACGGAGCTGAGGGCCTGGTGGCCGTGCCTGGCTGGACAACGGGGCCGAAGCTGCTGACGTGCATTTTGGGGGTAATCCCCAGCCTCTTCCCAGCCCCAGCCCCAGGCTCGGGCTCAGAAAGCCAGAAGCATCCGAGGCAGCGGCCGGGTGGGCGTGAGGGGCATGTGGGGGTACTTGTGCTCCCTGTGCCGCCCCCCGGGGCCTGGTGAGTCAGGGCAGGCTGGGGGCCGGGGGTCAGGGGATCAGGGTGAGGCCTAGTGGCCTTGGTTTGGGAGTTGGGCAGGTCTGGGTTCAAATCCTGGTGCTACCTATTACCTGCTGTGGGTGACCTTGGTGTCATTCCCCTCTCTGAGCCTCCTTGTCTGTTTTATGAAGGGGACAGACGTGTGTTGCAGGGTCTTTGGGGTCTGGCAGAACTGGGGTTGGACCCCAGCTCCACCACCCCCTGGCTGTGTAGCTAAAAATTGGGCATAATCTATCTTGCGTCCTTGATTCCAGGAGCCGAGCTTTGGGTGCCCAGCACAGTATTTAGTACATGATAGGTGCCCCCTGAAATGGCAACTCCATTAAACAGAGAAGTGGGGCCCCCCTGGCCCCAGTCTCACTCAGGCCAAAAGTCCCCTGACAAGTCTAGCTGGTCCCCTGATTTGTGTGAAGAATATAAAATATGTATAAGTAGCATTCACTCCGGGCCCGGCACTTACTAAAGTTTTTAGTCTCTCTTAACTCATTTTATCTTCACAAGAAACCCGTAAGGTGGGCACTTTTACTATCCCTGTTTTAGAGATGGAGAAACTGAGGCCCAGAAAAATGCTGCGACTTGCCGAAGTTCACACAGCCAGGACATGGCTGAGCTGGGATTTGAACCCAAATTGACCAGGAGAGGGAGTAGAAGGAGTTTAATCTAGGGGCCCCAGGGACCAGCGGGGCCATGCCTGGGTGTGGAAGCCAGGGAATAGTGCTGGTGAGGGGCTGAGTCTCTAAGTGGCACTAGCAACGTGCAAATCCCAGGAGCGGGGCTCATGGTGGAGGTCTCAGCCCAGGCAAGGGAACAGCACTGGGCTCTCTCGGCTTCTCTTCTGTGGTTCCCACCCCCTTGCGGGTGGATGTAGCTGGGAGATGGGGATGTTTGTTTGCCTACCACCCACCCCCTGGTGATGTCATACCTCGGCAGCCAATGGCTGGGGTCTCCCCCTCCTCCCCCTCCCCATTCCTTTTCCCCCCCAGCTTGGGGCTGGGGCTGAGCAGACGGACCAGGAGCTCTCGAGGTGTCTGGAGGCCCAGTGGTAAGAGACCGGCCCGCCAGTTCCCTTCCTGGCCAGGCTGGGAAGCCGTGGGAATGAGACCCAGGATCTTGGGAGGTGCTGGGAGGGTGTCTGGGGCCCAGGAGGCTGCGTGGTATAGGAGTTAAAGGCACGGACCTTGGAACCAGACCCTGGGTTCAAATCCCAATGTTCTCTTCTTTCTAGCTGTGTCGTCTTGGGCAAGATATTTCATTCTTTGTGCCTCTGCTTTCCCATCTCTAAAATGGGCTGAGGGAGGCTACCTCCCAGGGCTGACATGAGAGTAAATGAGTTGCTGCTTATAAAGAGCTGGGGCAGGATGCTGAGGGTGGGACAGGCTTTTTTGTCCCTGGAATAGAGTGCTGGGGAGGCAAGGCTGATCTTGTTGGTTGGAGGCTGGTGCCCGAGCTGCATTTTATCCCTCACCCAAAGCTCCTCTTTGGTAGGGGAGAAAGTGGGGCCACTGTGAGCAAAGGCTGGATATGAGACACTTTGAGATGCACAGACACACTTGCTGTCAGAGACTACTTTATGTTCCTTGAGCACTTACTATATTCTCTGAATATTCTAAGCACCTACTGTTGTCTCAAAATTCCTCAAAGCCACTCTTATCGGCTCCATTTTACAGATGAAGAAACTGAGGCCCTGAGAGGTGAAATACCTTGCCCAAGTATTCAAACCTGAGGAGTGCTGGAGCAGGCCCTAACGGAGGCAGCTGGAAGCCACTGCCAGAATGCCTCTCCCCCCCCACATCACTAGATGGCCTCAGACAACACCTAGGGGCCCGGATGAGTCAGGTCCACCCCCCACTCCCATTGCAAGGGCACCAGATCCCTCTGGTGGTTGGGGTGGCTGAGGCTCTGAGAGGGGAGAATTCCTAAACGAGGTTGGCGCCAGCCATGGTTGGGGGAGCAGGGTACACTGAGGCAAATCTGGGGGATTCCTCAGCAGGCCCAGCTCGGCTGAGGGGCCCAGGGTACAAATGACAACCCCTCACCCCAGCCACCCTGAAGGGCATGAGTGACATCTTAAATGGGCATCTAAGTTGTGATTTCCCCAGGGAGGTGTTTTCAGGAGTTAATGAGCCCAGGCAGGGAAGGATCTTTGCACATAGTAAGTGCTCAAGAAATGGGGACTCTCAGAATTCTGGAAGCTCAGGAATGTACTAGGGCAGCGTCACAGGAATCGCTCAAGAAGTGGGCTGTTGGCCTCTGGAGGGTCCTGCCTGGCCTTGATTCTCCAGGGAATCCCCATTAGATCTTCCCCTAACACAAGTCAGCCCCCCCAACCCCACCTCCCTAGCCCTCCTTCCCCTGCCTAGTGGGACAGGCAGATCTGGGAAGAGAGAGTGCCCGGGGTTGGGCACTTCCAAAGCTGCTTCCTTCCGAAGCTGCTCCCACCCCATCCCACCCCAGGAGCTGGGTACGTGGCTCAGGAAGGGCACAGCTGGGCTAAATATAACCTGGGCTGGGCAGCTGTCCCAGGCAGGGATGAAGAAGCAGGGCACTCTCTCTTGCCCTCACCCTGGCTGAGCTTCCTGTGTCAGCCTCTGGGTGTGACCTTCTCTGGCCTGTCCTGGAGCAGGGAGCTTGCAGCCTAGGGGATCCTCCCCTCCTCTCCACCACCTCCTACAAGTAGCAGGCTTCTGTCACCCCCAGCTCAGGACAGACACTACGTTATATCGGGGAGTCAGAGTTAGCATTTCAGACCTGGGTTCAAGTCCCAACTCCCTCACAGTGATATCCTGGCTCTCTTTTTTTTTTTTGGCCAGGCCACGCGGCATGTGGGATCTTAGTTCCCCGACAAGGGATCGAACCCGGGCCCCCTGCAGTGGAAGCATGGAGTCCTAACCACTGGACCGCCAGGGAATTCCCTGTGATATCCTGTTTCTTAACCCTCATTTACTCATCAGTAAAATGGGGTACCATGAGGCCATGTCTATAAAGTGTCTGCCTGGCTCAGGGTTGGCACCAACGAGGTCCCTCTAAAAATGCCTGTTCCTGGCACCCTTGATGCCCTCTGCCCAGCCCAACTCCTGCCTCAGCTGTTTTGCTGCTTGGGCCTCCTCCAGTGCTCAGAGCCACCAACGCAAGTGAAGGTGCAGAGTTGGGGTCAAGGGCACAGGTCCTAGCTGTGTGACCCCAGACAGGTCACTTGCCCTCTCTGAGCCTCAGTTTTCAACCCTAAAATAGCCATCACGTCCAGGGTGATTTCGAGGCCTACGGGTGCCAGCATAAGGCCCAGTTCAGAGGAAATAATCCAGATGTGGGAGCCAACCACTACTTGGAGGGGCTGGGGGCTCACAGGGGAGACCAGGACCCCTAGGAGAGCCAGAGAGGAGCCTGCTGACACCGTGGGGGGGGGGGGTAACCAGTGAAGTGGGTACAGCTGGAGCATTGAGGGGGTCCCTGTGTCCTCTATCCTGGCCAGTGGTGGGCTATGAAGGGCCATTGTGCAGCTGGGGGTGGGTGGGCAGGGGCGGAATGTGACCGGGCACAGCAGATGGGCCATTGTTTGAGGGAATGTGCCGCGTGAGGCCTGACCTTTCCCTGTGGAGTGGGGGTTGGCGAGTTGGCATGCCAGCTGGGGGCTGGGAGGACAAGGCCAGAGTCGGGGGCTCAGAGGAGGGAGACAGGATCCATCCCCTTTTCCCCAGAAGGGCCTGTTGGGGAGGCTGCACGCAAACCCCGGATCTACCTCCTTCTCGCTGTGCGGTGTGACCCTGAGCGAGGTCCTTGGCCTCTCTCAGGGCTTAGGGTTTTCTCTCTCTTTTTTTTTTTTTTAAACTATCTTTTATTGGAGTATAGTTGATTTACAATGTTGTGGGGTTAGGGTTTTCTGCGGTGAGGTGGAAAGTGAAGGTCTCAGCACAGGACTGGCAAAGAGTAACCACGCAATGCCCATTACTTATTATCCGTATGAGCAGCTGGGGCTTTCAGACAAGTTCAAGTCCTGGCTGGGTCATCTGTGACCCAGGAAAGTGACTTTCCTTCTCCCAGCCTCAGGTGTCTTCTTTGTAACAAGCTCAGTAATTGTATTGACCTCACAGGGGTGTTCTGAAATCCACATGCAATGACCCCTGTGGGATATTCGACACAAGATCAAGACCACAGGAAGTTCTTAGTGATAATCATAGCAAGTGCTTATGAAGTGCACACCATGTGCCTGGCACTGTATATTTACAAACACATTTGACCCTCCTAACAGCCCTGGGAGGTAGGTGCCCTCATTCTCCCCATTTTATAGATGAGGAGACTGAGGCACAGAGAGGTGAGGTGATTTGCCTACAGGGAGTACATGGCAGTGGATATAATGATTTTACAGTGAATTTGGCCCCCTCAGTCAGCTGAGGTGGTTGGCGTAGGGGCTCTGCTGTCAGAAAGGCCTAGGAGTCAGTTCTAGCTATACTGCCTGCCATGTCACCTTGGATAAAGGTCTTCTGAGCCTTAGTGCCCCCACCTGCACTATGGGGATAGAGTACCCTTTTTTTTTTTTTTTTTTGCCACACCACTCAGGATGCAGGATCTTAGTTCCCTGACCAGTGATCAAACCTGTGCCCCGTGCAGTGGACGCGCGGAGTCCTAACCACTAGACTGCCAGGGAATTTCTGGGGATAGAGTACTGACAGAGTGTGGGACGGGTCAGACACTCAGGAAGCAATCAGTGGGGTTAGCTGATAGTAATGCGCACGTTATTCTTCTTAGAGCCCCGGACCCCGGAGGCCCAAGGAGCTGGAGGTGACCCTGAGGTGAGCACTGGCTGGTGCCACATGCCCCTCCCTGCCCCTCCCTCGCCTGTCTGGAGCCTCATGACCTGGTCTCTCCCTGGCAGGCAGCGAGACCCCAGAGGAAGGGCGCGAGCCCCGCAGACGACTGTGCACCACCCCAGGCTGGGCTCCTGTTAGGAGGGGGTGCTTGTTCCCAGGCAGCGGTAAGAGGACAGCTGGGATGGGGGGGGCCCTTCTCCCCTTCTCATACCCACCGTGACCTCTCCCTTTAAGCGCAGCCTTCTCCTCTCATCCTCTCCTGGCCTCAAGCCTCCATCCCTGCCCCTGCAGGCTCAGAGGCAGCTGCTCCATGCAGAACTGAAACTGGTCCTGCAGCAGAAGGGAGAGAGGAAGCAGGAGCCTGGGGCCCAGGTGACTCCCAGCAGCGCCATGGAGGCCAGGAGCCGGAGTGCTGAGGTGAGCACCCAACACATCCTGCAAGGGGGACTTGTGGGGCCTTGGTGGGAGGCACGGACTAGGGTAGCAAGGAGACACTTCCTGGCTTCTCTGTGCCTCAGTCTCCCCATCTGTGAAATGGAGATAGCTGCAGGGCCTATTTTATGGGTCACTGTGAAGGAAAAAAAAATTAACATTTGTAATGTGCTTAACACAGTACCTGGCACAGACTAAGATTCAAAGAAGCTAATTCATTGAGCATAATGGAATTATATTAACAATAATAAGCTTAAAAAAATAGAGTTGAAACCCTTCGTCAGAAGAGGCAGGATGGTGTAGGGGTTAAAGACACGGGCTTTGGACCCATGGGCTTACATCCCAACCCTACCACTTCAGCTGTACAGCCCTGAACAGATGACCTGAACTTTCTAACCCTCAGTTTCCCCATCGGTGAAATGGGGCAATGGTCCCCACCTCAGAGGGTGCTGAGGACTCACACTTGTGTCATTTGCCCAGGGCCTGGTACCTAGGAAGCCTCCTCGAATGTTAACGGCTTTCGCTGTCATGGAGACAGAGCACTAGCACTGACTGCATCCCATTGGATGCCAGGCACAGAGTGGGTCTCCTTTTACAGGAGCCAAGCTGAGGCCGAGGGGTGGCAGGCAGGGAGTAAAGTGCACGGAGGCCACTGCCTACAGGACAGCTTATGGGCTCTGAGGTCACAGACCTGAGGTTGAGGCCCCACTGCTTAACTTGCTGTGTGGCATTAGGCAGTCACTTCACTTCCCTGGACCTCTGTGTCCTACTCTGTGACTGCCCAAGCTGCGGGGAGGATGAAAGGAGATGCCACACATAAAATGCTTAGCCCAGGGCCTAAGGGTGGTGGTGATGGTCATGCTTTTCCCTGCTGCCTCTACCACAACTCTTCCTACCCCTTCTCACCATGCTCCGCCCAGCTCTCCAGTCCCCGGGCCACTGCTGTGGAGCATCTGGCCAGACCTGCTTTCCCCTCTCCAAGCCCTGGGCTCAACCGCAGTCTGTACCAGCCTCGATGCACTACCCACTACAGCAACCCCTCACATCTCTGTTGCTTCAGGTCTCAGCTCACAGTCAGAGACTCCTTCCAGTACACCCATGTTACCCAACTTTACAGTAGGGAAATGGGTCCAGAGAGGGCAAAGCCCCCCGCCCCGCCGAGACACACAGCAGATTGGGTTCCTGGATGGTTGTGGAACTGAGGCCTTTCACTGTTTCTTCTGGGAAGCCCGGGTGCGGATCCCACAGTGCACTGCTGGGCCAGGGCCAGGTCAGCACCATTTGCAGTAAATACCAGGAATACCACGTCTGCCAGCCCACCACTCATTACCCACGCACCCTTCTTCACTGGATTCCCTCTCCAATGGGCGTTATGCAGGGCTTGGGGTCATAGGGCACAGTCACACACATCAAGCCTTCAAGGCGGCCAGTCCCACCTGCACCCCTCCATACCGCACCACTATGGGTCGGCCCTTTCTTCGGGACCCCATCCTCCATCCCATCCTTGTTCTGCTGTTATTAAAGCCCCTCCCCATAGTTCAAACCCGTCCACAGACTATGGGTCCCCTCCGCACCTCCACGGTTACACTCTAGCCGCACCCGTCTATCTTTCGCCGCTCCTCTCAGGCAACCGTCCTCTATCCGCAAATGCTCCAACCCTAGCCCCGCCCCGAACTGGCCACGCCCCTTGGGGGCGGGGGGAGGCACAGCCCCGCCCTCATATCAGGCCCGCCTCTCAGTCACCACTCAGGTTCCTCTGGCTTCCCCACCCCGCCCCTCCTCTACAACACCGCCCCGTGCCCCGCCTCTCCCGACAGCGGAATTTGGGGCTCCACCAGGCCTGTGAGCCTCGAGAGCCGTTGAACCCTTTCGCGGGGTCTCACTGGGCGAGCGGCCCTCGTGCTCACTTAAAGGGGAGATGCTGGAGAGGGTGGGCCCGCACAACCTGCCTGAGCCCCGCCGAGGCGCCTGTGCCCTGAGGACCCGGTTGGGAGCCGCTTTTAGGCTCAATGGCGGGCTCTGGGCGAGGTCCCGCCCTAGCGCCCCATGGCGACCCCTCGCCGCCCTCCGCAGGAGCTGAGGCGGGCGGAGTTGGTGGAGATCATCGTGGAGACGGAGGCGCAGACCGGGGTCAGCGGCATCAACGTAGCCGGCGGCGGCAAGGAGGGAATCTTCGTCCGCGAGCTGCGTGAGGACTCACCTGCGGCCAGGAGCCTCAGCCTGCAGGAAGGTGAGCGGGGCGGGGGCATGAGGCGGGGCTTTCCTGCGGGGGCGGGGTTGGGAAACTGCCCTGGGTACCGGGACCAGGAGGCGGGGTTAAGGGCTAGGGGCGGGGCTTTGTGTTACCTATCGGCTTTGCGGTTGATCCGAGCAGGAGCTCTGGAGGTTCATTGTCTCGGTTCGACTCCCAGATGTGCAGTTTACTATCTTGTGATCTTTCTGTGCCTCGGTTTTCTCACCTCTAAAATGGGACTAGTTCTGGTACTTATCTCATAGGGTTATTATGTGGATTAAATGAGTCAGTATTTGAAAACACAGCACGTAGCTAAGTGGCACATGGTAAGCACTAAGTAAGTGCTAGTTATTGTTTTGTTGTTGAGGCTGAAGAAAAGAGGCGGAGTTAACAACTTGGAGGGAGTGGGGAGGGGAGCTTAGTAAGGGATATTTTAGGTAACATGGCTGAGGCTGATGCGATTTATTCATGCAACAACTATTTACTAAGTGCCTTCTATTTCCAGATATTATTCTGGGTGCTTGGGCTACTGCAGTGAACAAAACAGATAACACTCTCTGCACTTATGGAGCTTACGTTCTAGTGAGGAGAGACATATTTAAGCAAAATATGTAAAATACACAGTAAATTAGAAGGCGATATATGCTTACGCATGCCAGGATGGAAGCTGCATTTTTAAAAATTAATTAATTAATAAATTTATGGCTGCATTGGGTCTTCATTGCTGCTCCCGGGCTTTCTCTAGTTGCGGCGATTGGGGGCTGCTCTTCGTAGTGGTGGGCGGGCTTCTCATTGCAGTGGCTTCTCTTGTTGCGGAGCACAGGCTCTAGGCGCGTGGGCTTCAGTAGTTGTGGCACACGGGCTTCAGTAGTTGTGGCGCGTGGGCTCAGTAGTTGTGGCGCACGGGCTTAGTTGCTCCGCGGCATGTGGGATCTTCCCGGACCAGGGCTCGAACCCGTGTCCCCTGCATTGGCAGGTGGATTCTTAACCACTGTGCCACCGGGGAAGTCCCGGAAGCTGCATTTTTAAATAGGGTGAGCCAGGAAGAGCAGAAAGGCCTGAAGAAGGTAAGGGAATGAGCTATGTGGCCATCTGGAGGAGCATTCCAGGCAGAGAGAACAGCCAGTGCAAATGCCCCAAGATGGGAGCGTGCCTGGCTTGTTGGAGGAACAGCAAGGAAGCCAGGGTGGATGCAGTAGAGTTAATGAAGAGTAGAGTAAGAGATGAGGCCAGAGAGGTAAGAGAAAGGGTAGTTTTTAGAGGGCTTTATAGGCCATGGGGAAGACTTCGACTTTTAATCTGGAAGGTTAGTTAGTGAAGAAAGAACATGAATTGACTGTGTTGAAATGCTGTGTTAGCGGTAGACTGGTGGTGATGGGGGGCAGGATGGGGAGCAGGAAAAGAGGCTACTGTGATTATCCAGGTAAGAGATTGGTGATGCTTGGGGCCAAAAGAGTGTTATTGGAGATGAAGAGAAGGGTTTGGATTCTGGATATCATTTGGGTCTCAAGCAGGGGTTCAAGCAAATGAAGTCTGGGACTTGACCATTGGACTTAACTGCACAGAGGTCACTGCATGGCATCTTGAGAGGAGCAGTTCAAGGCTCTGGGAAGCGGGTGTCAAAAGTGTAATCGGAGAGGTGGAAATAATGCAGCTAGACAACTCAATGAATTTTGCCGTCAAGGTGAAGAGCCCTCAGGACTGGATATGGGGTGGGTTGGAAAGAGAGGGATCAAGGATGTGTCCAGGGATTCTCGACCTGAGAATGGAGTTGGTAGTCCCACAGACGGGGAACACTGGGGCTGGAGCTTGTTTGCAGGAAAACCAGGAATATAGTTTGGATCTGTCAGATGAGAGGTGGACCCCAAGGTGGAGATGTGGAGGGATAGTTGGATATTTGAGTCTAGGATGGAGGGGGGAGTGCTGGGCTGGAGAGATACACTTGGGAGTCAGCATATTTATGATCTTTAAACTCCTGAATCTGGATGAGCTTCCCAAAGGGATGAGTGTAGCATGTAGATGGAGCAGAGGAGAGGTCCAAGGCCTGAGCTCTGGGACTGTGTGTCTTTAAGAGGTCTGGGAGATGGGGAGGAACCATCCCAGGAGGCTGAGAAGGAACCTCGAGGGAGGTTCCAGAGGGTGTGGCACCCTGGAAGCCAAGCAAGTAGATGAAGGAGAGGAGAGTGAAACTGGGTCTCAAGCAGGAGTTCAAGCAGATGAAGTCTGGGACTTGACCGTTGGACTTAACTACACAGATGTCACTGCATGGGACCTTGAGAGGAGCAGTTCAAGGCTCTGGGAGGGGGGATGTAAAAAGTGTAACTGGAGAACTAGAAATAATGCAGCTAGACAACTCAGCGAATTTTGCCATCAAGGTGAACAGATAAATGGGGCAGGAGCTCCAGAAGGAGTGAGGTCAAGACAACCTTTCTTATGGGAGAAAGAATGGTATGTTGTATGCTGATGGGAATAATGTAGACGAGAAGGACAAATTGATAATGTGGGGAGAGAGGGGAGAATTGCTGGAGTGTGTCCCTGAAAAGGTGGTGGAGGGATTGACCAGAGCTAGGAGTGGGGATGGTTTATCCCTACCTAGAACAGGTGGAGAGTGGAGAAAATCGCCACAGGATCAGGGGGGTGAATAATGGGGCGGGAGCTTCTGGAAGTTCTCTTCTGATTCTGTTCTCTCAGTAAAAGAAGCAAAGTTAGTGTCTGAAGTGTGCGGATGGGGGAGGGGAGTAGAAAGGGGAGGGGTGTGACCTGAATGGGCTTGGATTTGCTCAGTGAGGGAGACGGTGCTAAGGCCGAGGCCGTGGCTTTGTCCTTAAGTGTCAGAACCTCAAACCAGGAGGAACTTTGCGTCTCAATCTTGTGCTCGGGTATAGGCAGGGCCAAAAATTTGGGAGGTGCCTCGCTGCACAGGCTCCAGAGGAGTGGGCGGAACCAGGCCTGGGCGGAGCCGAGAGATGCCCACACCCCGCCCACCTCCACCTGGCCTGCAGGGGACCAGCTGCTGAGCGCCCGAGTGTTCTTCGAGAACTTCAAGTACGAGGACGCACTACGCCTGCTGCAATGCGCCGAGCCTTACAAGGTCTCCTTCTGCCTGAAGCGCACTGTGCCCACCGGGGACCTGGCGCTGCGGCCTGGGACCGTGGCCGGCTACGAGATCAAGGGCCCGCGGGCCAAGGTGGCCAAGCTGGTACGCGTGCTTAGCCCGGTTACGGCCCTGGACTGCCCCAGCGATCCTGTCTCTGCGCCGTGAGCCCCACTGCCCCGCACTGGTGGGCCAGCCTTGCCCTCTGTCTCGTCACTAACCCAGCGCTAATCCCATCCACTGCCTCCTGTTCTCTGCCCCTAAACTCCTCCCTGGGGAGGGGGACCCACCCATCCCAAACCAGGACCCTCACCCACCTTGTCAGGGGTCCTGAACCAGGGCGCTCTGGACCAGAGAGGCCAGGTTCAAGCCTGAGGGCAGCTCATTTACTGCTGAGTGACCCTTGACAAGTTTCTTTCCCTCCTTGGGCCTCAGTTTCCCCATCTCTAGAGTGAGGGTTTGGGGGAAAATCCTGGATGAGGAGCCAGAAGTCTTGGGTCACAGTTTCTACACTCCTGTTGATTCACTGTAAGATTCTAAATGAAAGTCTTTGCCTTCCGGGGCAGTAAGAGTGAAATGACAGGCAGGAAGTGGGGATGGTGTTTTGGGGACAAGATGCTCAATCCAGCACATCCCCAGCCTGGTAAAATAACCACATGGGGCTCCCCCTGTCCACCCCAGGCCTCCCACTGTCCCACCGCCTCCTGCCTCTCTCCTCTCTCCCCAGAACATCCAGAGTCTGTCCCCTGTGAAGAAGAAGAAGATGGTGGTGCCCGGGGCCCTGGGGGTCCCTGCAGACCTGGCCCCTGTTGACGTCGAATTCTCCTTTCCCAAGTTCTCCCGTCTGCGTCGAGGCCTCAAAGCCGAGGCTGTCAAAGGTCCTGTCCCAGCTGCCCCCACCCGCCGGCGCCTCCAGCTGCCTCGGCTACGTGTCCGAGAAGTGGCCGAAGAGGCCCAGGTAGCCCGACTGGCCGCTGCCGCTCCTCCCCCCAGGAAGGCCAAAGCAGAGGCCGAGGTGGCTGCAGGAGCCCGATTCACAGCTCCCCAGGTGGAGCTGGTTGGGCCTCGGCTGCCGGGTGCTGAGGTGGGTGTCCCCCAGGTCGCAGCCCCCAAGGGGCCGGGGGAGGTGGCCCCTGCGGCAGAGGTAGTCAGCGGCTTTGCCCTCCACTTGCCAGCCCTTGGGCTGGGAGCCCCAGCTGCACCTGCTGTGGAGCCTGCGGCTGGAGGGATCCAGGTCCCCCAAGTGGAGCTGCCCACCTTGCCCTCGCTACCCACTCTGCCCACACTTCCCTGCCTGGAGACCCGGGAAGGGGCTGCTGCAGTGACGGTGCCCACCCTGGACGTGGCAGCACCTACAGTGGAGGTGGACCTGGCCTTGCCTGGTGCAGAGGTGGAGGCCCGAGCAGGGGCGCCTGAGGTGGCCCTGAAGATGCCCCGCCTCAGTTTCCCCCGCTTTGGGGCTCGAGCAAAGGAAGTTGCTGAGGCCAAGGTGGCCAAGGGCAGCCCTGAGGCCAGGGTGAAGGGGCCCAAACTTCGAATGCCCAGCTTTGGGCTTTCTCTCCTGGAGCCCCGGCCCGCTGTCCCTGAAGCCGTTGAGAGCAAGCTGAAGCTGCCCACCATCAAGATGCCCTCCTTTGGCATCGGGGTCTCGCTGCCTGAGGTCAAGGTGCCCAAGGGGCCCGAGGTGAAGCTCCCCAAGGCCCCAGACGTCAAGGTCCCCAAAATGCCCGAGGCAGGCCTTCCAGATGTGCGACTCCCAGAGGTGGAGCTCCCCAAAGTGTCAGAGATGAAACTCCCAAAGGTGCCGGAGATGGCTGTGCCAGAGGTGAGGCTTCCAGAGGTGCAGCTGCCGAAGGTCCCCGAGGTGAAACTCCCGAAGGTTCCCGAGATGGCCGTGCCAGAAGTGCAGCTCCCAGAAGTGCAGCTCCCGAAAGTCCCAGAGCTGAAGCTGCCAAAGGTACCCGAGATGAAATGCCCCGAAATGAAACTCCCAAAGGTGCCCGAGATGGCTGTGCCAGAGGTGCGACTCCCAGAGGTACAGCTGCCAAAAGTCTCGGAGATGAAACTCCCCAAGTTGCCCGAGATGGTCGTGCCGGACGTGCACCTCCCGGAAGTGCAGCTGCCAAAAGTCTCAGAGATGAAAGTCCCCGACGTGAAACTCCCTGAGATGAAGCTGCCAAAGGTGCCCGAGATGGCTGTGCCAGAGGTGCGACTCCCAGAGGTAGAGCTGCCAAAAGTCTCGGAGATGAAACTCCCCAAGTTGCCCGAGATAGTCGTGCCGGACGTGCACCTCCCGGAAGTGCAGCTGCCAAAGGTGTCGGAGATGCGGCTGCCAGAAGTGCAGGCGCCAAAGGTCCCAGATGTGCATCTGCCGAAGGCACCTGAGGTGAAGCTGCCCAAGGCTCCAGAGGTGCAGCTAAAAGCTGCCAGGGCAGAGGAAGCAGAGGGGGTAGAATTTGGCTTCAAGATGTCCAAGATGACCATGCCCAAGCTAGGGAGGGCAGAGTCCCCATCTCGAGGCAAGCCAGGTGAGGCTGGTGCTGAGGTCTTGGGGAAGCTGGTGACACTTCCCTGTCTGAAGCCAGAGATGGGCAGCGAGGCTCGTGTGGGTGTCCCCTCTCTCACACTGCCCTCAGTGGAACTAGACCTGCCCGAGGCCTTCGGCCTGGAGGGGCAGGTCCCAGCAGCCGACGTGGGCAAGGTGGAGCAGTCAGAAGCCCCTGGGGTGGTAGCAGGGGTCGGGGAAATGGCCTTCTGGTTGCCCTCTGTTGAGATCGTCACGCCACAGCTGCCCACAGTGGAGGTTGAGGAAGGGCAAGCAGAGGTGACGGAGGTGAAAGTCAAGCCTTCCTCCAAGTTCTCCCTGCCCAAGTTTGGACTCTCGGGGCCAAAGGTGACCAAGGCAGAGGCTGAGGGGGCTGGACGAGCCGCCAAGCTAAAGGTGTCCAAGTTTGCCATCTCACTCCCCAAGGCTCGGGTGGGCACCGAGGCGGAGGCCAGAGGGACGGGGGAGGCAGGCCTGCTGCCCGCCCTCGATCTGTCCATCCCACAGCTCAGCCTGGATTCCCATCTGCCCACAGGCAAGGTGGAGGTGGCAGGGACTGATGCCAAGCTCAAGGGGCCCAGGTTCGGCCTGCCCAAGTTTGGGGTCAGAGGCCGGGACAGCGAGGCAGGAGAACTAGTGCCAGGGGCGGCTGAGTTGGAGGGCAAGAGCAGGGGTTGGGATGCGAGGGTGAAGATGCCCAAGCTGAAGATGCCCTCCTTTGGGCTGGCTCGAGGGAAGGAAGCAGAAATCCAGGGGGGGCGAGTCAGCCCCGGGGAAAAGCCAGAGTCCACGGCTGTGCAGCTTAAGATCCCTGAGGTGGAACTGGTTACTCTCGGGGCCCAGGAGGAAGGGCAAATGTCCGCAACCAGACAGGTGGGCACTGAGGGCCAGGACGGGGGGCCGCGGGTGCCGCTATGCATCTCCCTGCCCCAGGTGGAGCTGCCCAGCTTTGGGGAGGCTGGCCTGGGTGTCACCCCCGGGCAGCAGGCCAAGAGTGCATCTCCTCCAGCAGAGAGCACACCAGGCTATAGGATCCAGGTGCCTCAGGTGACCTTGTCTCTACCTGGAGCCCAGGCGGTGGGTGGTGAGCTGCTCGTGGGTGAGGGTGTCTTCAAGATGCCCGCTGTGACAGTGCCCCAGCTTGAGCTGGACGTGGGGCTGAGCCGAGAGGTGCAGGTGCGTGAGGCAGCCACGGGTGAGGGTGGGCTGAGGCTGAAGATGCCCACGCTGGGGGCTAGAGATGCAGCGGGGGGTGAGGGGCCTAGGGACCAGCCCCCAGGGGCCGAGCGCACCTTCCACCTCTCGCTGCCTGACGTGGAGCTCTCCCCACCCGCTGTGGGCAGCCATGCTGAATACCAGGTGTCCGAGGGCGAGGGGGATGCCGGACACAAGCTCAAGGTGCGGCTGCCCCGGTTCGGCCTGGCACGGGCCAAGGAGGGGGCTGAGGAGGCCGAGAAGGCCAAGAACCCAAAACTCAGGCTGCCCCGCGTGGGCTTCAGCCAGAGCGAGGCGGCCGGTGGGGAAGGCTCCCCCAGCCCCGAGGAGGAGGAGGAGGAGGGCTGCGGGGAAGGGGCCTCTGGGCGCCGAGGCCGCGTCCGAGTCCGCTTGCCCCGTGTGGGCCTGACTACCCCTTCCAAGGCCTCTCGGGGGCAGGAGGGCGAGGCGGCCCCCAAGTCACCTGGAGGGGAGAAGTCACCCAAGTTCCGCTTCCCCCGGGTGTCCCTAAGCCCCAAGGCCCAGGAGGAAGGTGGATTCCGGGTCCGGCTGCCCAACGTGGGGTTTTCGGAGACGGGGCCTCCAGGCCCCGCGAGGATGGAGGGGGCTCAGGCTGCCGTCAGCTGAAACCCCTCAGCAGAGGGAGACGCCCATCCCCCTCCTCGTTTTGTGTGTGAGATAACTAGCACTAACCCTCAGAGGGCTGGGAGGCGGGCGACTGACCGGGTCAGGGCCGGGGAGTCCGTGCCTAGCTCTTTGGCAGGAGTGCCCGTGTCTTGCCAAGCCATGTGAATAAAATAATCCAGAGGTAGCTTTGTGTCAGGTCTCCTCTGTGTGTGTTTGTTGAGGTGGGGGGGGGGGGGCGGGTGCAGAGAAAGGAGTCCCTTGAGGATGGCCTGAAGGGATCCTTTGTACAGTGAGACAGGCCACCCCTGGTCTGAGGAGAGTCTGGGAGGCCTTGGGGTGGGCCTGGTGGGAGGGGGCTGTCCTAGCCCTTCAGAATTCCCAGGGGCCTCTGAGCTGGGGAAGTTCCCCAGCAGAACCCAGCTGCGGGACCCCTCTGCGGGAGACTCTGCCTGTGCTGCGGGACCCACTCCTGCCAGGACAACCCCAGGGCCTCCACCCCAGGCACCCGGCTGCCCTCTTAGGACTAAGTCCCAGGGTCCTCAGCCCCAACTGGGGCTGGGCCTCAGCCTCCAGGGACCCATCTCCACTCAGGATCCAGGTCCCTTAGCCCCCTCCAGGGTCCCCAGGCTCCCCCATTTCTCTCTGAGATGCCCTAGACAAGCTGTCCAATCCCGAATCTCCCCCTGGTGCCACTATAGCCACCCCGCCACTCTCTTCACATCTCCGCCCTCCCATTCTAGAGGAAGAAGGGCTGTGCCCTTGAGTTGTCCCAAACTCCCCACTTACTCCAGTACCTTCTTCCTTCAAGCCTACCCCGCCTTGGGTCACTACCCATCACATGCTTCCTCTTCATCCACACCAAACATGGCAGGAGTTACCTACGTTCCTGGTGCGCACCCCTTGCCCAGGCCCCCAGCGTTTGGGGTCTTCCTCCTGCCACAGCTGACCTGTCAGTGTCCTCAGTGGCCTGTCCGTGGTCACGCTCAGGGCCTCTTCTGTCTCCTGTGTCCTGACTTCTCAGGGCTCCTTCCTCCTTCCTGAGGGCTCTCTTCTCTCTCTCTCCAGCACTCCTCCTCTCTCTCCTCCTGTCCCTTGGGCCCTCAGGGCTCCTCCCAGGCCCTCATCCATCCCCACACCCTCCCTGGGCCATGTCGCCCTCCACTCCTCACCTCTGTGCTGATAATTCCCAAAATCTCTCCTGGGTCCACACGGGCCTCCAGTGCACGTCTGCATCTCTGCACACCCCCCTGACGTCTCCTGGACACTAGGAGGTTGTGTCCAGTGGTTCAGAGCTTGGCTCGAGAGCCAGACTGCTCAGGGTCAAAGCCTGCCTCTGGCACCCACCTGGGTGACCTTAGGCATTTTAAAAATTTCTTTTGGCCTCTATTTTCTCTTCCATAAAATAGAGGTATTGAGATGTATATTGTAAGGATCAGATAAGGCTTCTAAAGCACTCAGAACGGGGAATTCCCTGGTGGTGGTCCAGGGATTTAGGACTCTGTGCTCTCATTGCCGAGGGCCCGGATTCAATCCTGGTCCGGGAACTAAGATCCCACAAGCCGCGTGGCCAAAATAAATAAATAAAAATTAAAAAAAAAAAAAACCCAACAACACTCAATACCCGTTTAAATGTTTTAATGTTAAATTTCCTAACATCCTCTCCCCCAAACTGGTCCCGGTCCATGTTCCTGCCTCAGGGACCATCCCATCCCTATCAAGGCCAGAGCCCTGCACGGCTCCCTCCTTTCCCCCAACCTGGCCTCCTGTGGGTCTCATCCATCTGCCTCTTCCCCTGCCTCCCCAACCTCTCCCACCTGGGCCCTGCTGCAGGCTGGGGCCCTCCACTCTTGCCCCCTCCAATCCACTCTTCTTCACACAGTAGCTTTCTGACACTCAGATCTGACCCTGGGGAGTTCCCTGGTGGCCTAGTGGTTAAGACTCGGCACTGTCACTGCTGTGGCCCGGGTTGGATCCCTGGTCGGGGAACTGAGATCCTGCAAGCCGCGTGGCGCAGCTAAAATTTAAATAAATAAATAAAAATCTGAACCTGCCCTTCCTTGTTCAAAGTCCTTCTGTGGCTCCCCAGTGCCCTCAGGACAAAGTCCAGACTCCTTAGCCTGGCATTCAAGACCCTTTGCAACCTGGCCCCCCTTTAGCCACGCCTCCCCCAGGGCAGCCACAGGCAGGGGCAGGTGTTTTCTGAACACAGACACACACACACAAATCCCCTAGCTCCGGAAGCCTGCCGTTCCTCACCTCTGTTTAGGAATGTCCCATTCCTCTATGCCCGAGGCCCACGATCAGACTCCCCTCTCGGTCGACCCTTCTCCTGTGCAGCCCCTCCAGGGTTCCGCCACTTGGCGGGGGAGGGGACATTACCTGCCACCCCGCCCCCCATTCCAGCCAGGGACTCAGGTCTCCAACAACAGAACCAGAGCCACTCAGCAACGCTGGAACCCATTCAGGGGGGCCTGGGGCCCCTCATCCCAAGCCAGGAGGGCTTCGGGGGAGGGGTGCACCCCCTGGCAGACTTGCCCTGCGGCCCAGGGGTCTGGGGGTTGTCAGGGAGGTGGGGGTGAACCTCGCAGGGCGAGGCACGAGTGCGGTTCTCTTTCCCCCACTGGGGGGACCTCGGGGCCAGCGTCGGGGCGGGAGGCCTCGGAAGCAGAGCCCGTGGGGTGGAGGTGGCGGCAGGGCAGTGTCTGGTGGCAGAGGCACCATGGCCACCATCCAGTCGGAGACTGACTGCTATGACATCGTCGAGGTGCTGGGCAAGGGCACCTTCGGGGAGGTGGCCAAGGGCTGGCGGCGAAGCACGGGCGAGATGGTGGCCATCAAGATCCTGAAGAACGATGCTTACCGCAACCGTATCATCAAGAACGAGCTGAAGTTGCTGCGTTGCATGAGGGGCCTGGACCCGGAGGAGGCCCACGTCATCCGCTTCCTCGAGTTCTTCCACGACGCCCTCAAGTTCTACCTGGTCTTTGAGCTGCTGGAGCAAAACCTTTTCGAATTCCAGAAGGAGAACAACTTTGCGCCCCTTCCCGCCCGCCACATCCGCACGGTCACCCTGCAGGTGCTCAGAGCCCTGGCCCGGCTCAAGGAGCTAGCCATCATCCACGCCGATCTCAAGCCTGAGAACATCATGCTGGTGGACCAGACTCGCTGCCCCTTCAGGGTCAAGGTGAGCGTGGCCATCCAGCCCTGGACACTCTCCTGAGGCTGAGGTTCCCCTTGTCCTACCTCCCAACCCTGAGGTCTCTCCCTCCCTGGCCATGATGGCTCTCCCCACCTCCTGGCTCTGAAATCCCCATCTCCCCATCCCAATTCTGATATCCTCTCCCGCTCAGCCCTGAGGTTCCCCCGTCCTTGTTCAATTCTTAGCTCAGCTCCTCTGGCCCAGTCCTGTCCCTGTGGGGCTGACATTCTAGTGGGGGAGATAGATTTGCCAAGGTAAATGAGTAAAATATGGTATATGAGTGAGAAGGAGACAAGATAAAGTAGGGAGGAGGAGGAGGTGGGGTGGTGATAAGTAAAACTTTAGACTCTGTGGTCAGGGAGGCCTCCCTGAGAAGGTCACATTTGAGGGAAGTCTTGAAGGAGGGAGGGAGCTGTGTTGACATCTGGGAGAAAGTATCAGGGCAAAGGCCCTGAGGTAGGAGTGGGCCAAGTATATGTATTTGAGGAGCATTGAGGAAGCCAGTGTGGCTGAAACGGAGTGACTGAGGGGAAGAGGGAGGAAATAAGATCAGGGAGGTGATGGGGCCAGGTCGTACAGGGCCTTGTGGGCCACAGAGGGGACTTGGGTTTTATTCTGTGTAAGATGGAGCCATATAGGAGGATCCTGGGCAGAGGAGGGCTGTGATTGGACGCAGGTGTTCACGGGCTCCCTCTGGCTGCAGGTGGGGGAAAGACTGAGGGGACAGGAGCAGGAAGACAGTGAGGGGTGACTGCCCCAGTCCAGGTGGGAGATGTGGGCGGGACTAGAATCAGGGTAGTGGGAGGAGGAGATGTGAGTGGGTTTGGGGTAGATTTTATTTATTTTTTTTCTTTTTTTTTGGCCACCACACGAGGCTTGCAGGATCTTAGTTCCCTGACCAGGGATTGAACCTTGGCCCCGGCAGTGAAAGTGCTGAGTCCTAACCACTGGACCGCCAGGGAATTCCCTTCCGGGTAGATTTTAAAACAGGACTTGCTGGTAAATCTTATGTGAAGTGTGAGAGAGGAAGAGAGGGCTTGAGGGAGGAGGAAAGCCTGTTGGCCTGAGCGACTGGAAGGATGGCAGCAGCATTCTTCATCATGAGTTTGTTCATCAACAAACATTTTCTGAATGGCTGCTCTGGGCCTGACCCTGTGCTGGGCACACAGGCACCTCCTCTGCGCTGTCACAGGTCCCTGGATTCCCCCATCCCGGCTCTGACCCCTCTGTCTGCTTATGGGTTACTGTCTGGTGATGGTTCTGAACTAGGAGCATCGTGAGGGCGGAGCCAGGGGCATTTTGGTCACCACCGTGTCCTCGGCATCTCCCAGCACAGCGCCTTCATGGAGTCAGTGCTAAATGAACGTCAGAGACACAGGGAGATACAGAGACAGGAAAAGGCAGATCATTCTGTCCCAACAGATGGAGGGATAGAGACCCAAGGAAGGAAAGTTTTCCACAAACATAGCAGGAGACAGACAGGACAGAGCCACAACTCCTGGCCAGCGTTGGCACCCCTACCGCATCTGTGGAGTGAATGAATGAATCCCACAAACGTTGACTGAATGATCAGGGTCAGACAAGCTCTCTGGGATTCAGGCCTCAGTCATCTGTGTTCAGAGTCCAGATTAATAACCATTTCGTCATACTGCCTTCTGCAAATAGAAGGTGAGGGATAGCTGAATGAAAAGCAGAGAAACCCAGGGAGGGAAACTGAGGGAGGGACTAAGATAGAGTCACAGAGATTCAGAGTGAAAAATGGCATATCGCTCTAGAGGCATCAGGAGAGACAAGGGCTTTCAGTCATTCACAGTGTTAGTTCAACAGGTGTTCATCAAGCACCTGTATGAACCAGGGGCCCGTGTGGGGTGTTAACAATGCTTGATGGTGAAGACAGAAGAGGACCTGGGTGTCAGGGAGGTGTTCTTCTAGTTGGACGACCCAGAGATGGGGACAGAGAGAGACACTGAGAGTTGAGGGACACAGACAAGTGACGAAGAGGCAAAGAAAGAAAAGAGAGATACCAACAAGAGACAGAAAGAAAGAGAATGACAGGAATAAAAAGCCCATTCATTCATTCATTCTTTACTGAGCCCCTACTGTGTGCCAGGCACTGTTCTAGGGATCTAGGGATGCAGCAGTGAACAGACAAAATCCCTGCCCTTGTGGGACTGATATCCTAGTTGGGTAGAGAGACAATGAACTCCATACAAAAGTAAAAATATGTAGTACGTGAAATGGTGTTAAGAGCTATGGAGAAAAGCAGAGGGCTAGGGAGGTGGATAGGAAGGGAGGGGTGTGCTGTTTTTAATAGGATGGTCAGCAGAGGCCTCCCTGAGAAGGTGACATTTGAGTAAAGACTTGAGGTGAGAGAGGGGAGCCGTGTGGACATCCGGAGGAAGAGCATTCCAGGCAGAGGGAACAGCCAGTGCCAAGCCCCTGAACTGGGAATGTGTCCGGCTTGTTCAAGGAATAGCGAGAGGCTGGTGTGGCTGCAGCTGGGTGAGTGAGGGGGAAGGTGGGAGGAGGTGCGGGCAGAGAGGGGACCGGGCAGATTGTTGGAGGCTTGTGGGCCAGGGTGAAGACTTTGGCTTTTATCACAGGATGTGGTAAAGCCACAGGAAGATTCTGAGCAGGAGAGGGACGTGATCTGACTTAGGTGGTCACAGGGTCCCTCGGGCTGCATGTGGGAAGCAGACTGGAGGGAGAAGGAGGAACAGGGAGACCAGCAAGGAGGCCCTTACATTAGTCTAGACAGGGGATGAGGAGGACAGGACCAGGGTGGGGCTGTGGCTGGGATGCAGAGTGGGCAGAACAGAAGGTGTTCTGCTGGGGCTGCCCTTCTGTGAGAAGGTGGACGTGTGGTCCCTGGGCTGCGTCATGGCTGAGCTGCACCTGGGCTGGCCCCTCTACCCAGCCAGCAAGATTTGCTGATGGACAAGGCATGGGGTGAGAGAGAAAGAGACAGGTCTTTACTCTCATGGACATAAGTTCTAGTGGAGAGAAACAGACAGAGAGATGAGTACGCAAACCAGAGACAAAGGCTGGAGGAGACAGATAGGGACATAAACAAGAGATCAAGATTCACAGATGTAGCGACAGTCAGATGGCAGATGCAGAAAGACACTGGCAAGGAACGCCGGGGAGGCCCAGATCGATCGGCTGTCCCGGCCCACTTGCCTCCCTCCCTCCGCTCAGGTGATCGACTTCGGCTCGGCCAGCATATTCAGCGAGGTGCGCTATGTGAAGGAGCCGTATATCCAGTCTCGCTTCTACCGGGCCCCCGAGATTCTGCTGGGGCTGCCCTTCTGTGAGAAGGTGGACGTGTGGTCCCTGGGCTGCGTCATGGCTGAGCTGCACCTGGGCTGGCCTCTCTACCCAGGCAACAACGAGTACGACCAGGTGCGCTACATCTGTGAGACCCAGGGCCTGCCCAAGCCCCACGTGCTGCACGCCGCCTGTAAGGCCCACCACTTCTTCAAGCGCAACCCTCACCCCGACGCCACCAACCCCTGGCAGCTGAAGTCCTCGGCCGACTACCTGGCTGAGACCAAGGTAGGGGGGCAGGTGGGGCGAGGGCCGTCAGCGTGGCAGCTGCCGCGTCAAGAAAAAAATCTAGGTTAGATCTCAGAGAGGACTGGCAGCTTGAGGGCCAGCTGCGGGGGTTGTCACAGCCAGAGGGATCCGAGGGACACCCCAGGTGGGACTGGAAGCCAGGGCAGCCTGTCTGCCGCCTCTGTGGCTGCGGTCATCAGACTCGTGTGGCAAGAGTCTGGCTGAGACAGCAGAAAGGCCTGGAAGTTTGGGCCAGCCGTGGGAGCTGTCACAGCGAGAGAGGGGTCTGAGCGAGACCAAAGGTGGGACCGAAAGTATATGGCAGACCCTCTGATGACTCCTGATCTGGTCGTGGTTTAAAGAATTTGGCAAGAATGGTCTGGGCTTGACTCCTGGGAGGCCTGAGGGCTGGGATCAGGTGTGGGGTTCAGCTGTGGCAGCAAGAGGGATCTGGATTTGACTCCAAGCAGGACTAGAGGTTTAGGGCAGCCCTTCTGCTAGCTGCTGGTAGGGGCTGGACCCATGGCTTGGGGAAGGCTGGAGGGCTGGGGCGAGGTGTGAAACTTGGGTCAGTGAGATCCCTGGGTTAGACAAGAGGAGGACCAGAGATCACAGTCAGCTGTCCTTCCTGCAGCAGTAGGAGGGGTCTGGATTAGACTAGAGGGGTTCTGGTGTTCGTGAGCAGGTGTGCTCCCCACCCCCCACCCCCCAGATGCAAGAGAGCTCCAAGTCAGATCATGGGCAGAACTGGAAGTCAGGGCTCCTGTGGGTGGACTTCATAGCCACGAGAGAGCTCTGGGCCAGACCGGAGGGCCCACCGGAAGCTGGGGGGTCATGTGTGGGCTCCACAGCAGAAGTACCTGGGGCCCAAGTCCTGGACTCGATGTCAACCCCTGCCCCACCCTGTGTCCCACCAGGTGCGCCCACTGGAGCGCCGCAAGTACATGCTCAAGTCACTGGACCAGATTGAGACGGTGAACGGCGGCGGGGCAGCCCGTCGGCTGACCTTCCCCGACCGCGAGGCGCTGGCGGAGTACGCCGACCTCAAGAGCATGGTGGAGCTGATCAAGCGCATGCTGACGTGGGAGTCGCACGAACGCATCAGCCCCAGCGCTGCCCTGCGCCACCCCTTCGTGTCCATGCAGCAGCTGCGCAGCGCCCATGAGACCACCCGCTACTACCAGCTCTCGCTGCATGGCTGCCGCCTCTCCCTGCAGGTGGAGGGCAAGACACCTATGTCTGTTGTGGCTGCCATGGAAGACGGGCCCCCCTACTACGGTCCGGCCGAGGAGGAGGAGACCGTGAGTCTGGGCAGCGGGCCTTTATTCCGGGAGGAGAAGGCACCGGGTATGCAAAAGGCCATCGATCAGCTGGACGACTTGAGTCTGCAGGAGGCGGGGCGTGGGCTGTGGGGCGAGACCCGCACCGACGTCGTCCCCGACGTGCTGGCCCCACTCAAGGCCGCTGCTGCTGGCCGCTGGGTGCCCGACTCCGGCCCCGAGCCCATCCTGGCCTTCTACGGCAGCCGCCTGGCAGGCCGCCACAAGGCTCGCAAGCCCCCCGCAGGCTCCAAGTCCAACTCCAACTTCAGCAACCTCATCCGGCTGAGCCAGGCCTCGCCCGAGGAAGACACCCCGTGCAGGGGCGGCGGCTGGGCAGAAGGAGAGTGGCGAGGGGCCTCTGTGGAGCCGCCTGCCATCCCGCAGCGGGACGGGGATGGGCCGGACATCAAGGACATGACCGTGGATGCTGAGGTGACCCAGGGGGCAGCTAGGATGCAGGCGGTTCTGGGATCAGGGCCTCCCCAGAGCTCTAGGATCGGGGCATAGTGAAGCAACCTTGCCTTCCGTACATTTGCATGGCCCACAGCTGGCTCAGGGTCCAACACACACTACTAGCCCACCCTCAGGATGTGACAAGGCTCAGCAAACACTAATACACCCGTAGGATGTGATGAAGCTCAGCAAACACTAACCCATGTTGAGGCTGTGTAAAAACTCAGAACACAGTAATCCACATACGGGAAGTGACAGAGGCCCCGTACTCCGAACAAGGCCGTGGGACAGCTCAGCCACCCCCAGGAAGATGTGACAGAGCCTCAGCAAACACACCTTCAGGACACATTAAGGTCTCAGCACACAGCATTTAAGCCTCCAAAATGGGATGAGGGTTCAGGATGTACAAAATCGTCCTCAGGAATTGACAAGGATGCAGTTGGGATCACAAGGGGTCCATGAGGGGCAGGATGGTTGTTCCGGGGTGGGGTGGGGGGGCGCTTCTTGGCTGATGCCCATCTCTTCTCCCCAACAGAGGCCAGGCCCTGAGTTCTTCGACCTCAGCAGCTGTCCTGGGGAATGGCTGGGTCAGCCAGACTGGACCCTGGAGGGCGTCGGGGGGCCACAGGCTCAGGGGCTCCCACCACGCCACACCCACCCGCATGGTCCACCCCGGGCCACCAGCTTTCTGCAGCACGTCGGGGGGCACCACTGATGGTGACCCCACCCTGCCCATCACTGGGTGATGCGCAAGTGGGGCTCGCATCCCCTCCTCAGAGCTATCCCCTGAACCGACAAACTATTCTTACAGAAAGATAATTATCCAGAAATTCCCCATTCCCCCCCCGCCCCCCGCTCACGGCGCATGCCTGCACACACACCCCGAACACAGGAGGGTTTTGGGGTCTGGCCCGTGGCCCCCTCGGCCAGAGGGACGCAGGAAGGGGCCTGCACCCCACTGGCCCTGAGCACACCCTCGGCCCTGCTGCCTCTGTTTATTTCAATAAAGCACTGTTCAGCAGTACTGCCTCATGCCTGTCCTCCCTGCCTGAGGCCTAGACTGGCACTGGGGTGGGGTTCGGGGGGGCACCCAGGCCCTGCTCTCTAATGCTGCACCCAGTCAGCCACTGGCTCAGGCTGGAGGCTGTGCTTGGCACACTGACCCATCCCTTAAATATGCTCAGTGCCTGGCACGCAAGAATCCACCCTCAGAACATTCTCAGTGCTCAGCAGATGCCAACCTGAGCTTGCCAGATGCCAGGTTCTCAGCGTCTGTTGACCTGTCTTTGCCACGCGTGACAGGCTTGGCATGCACTCATCCATGCTTGGGACATGCGAAGTGTGAGTTCACCCAGCAGGTGTATGCAAATTCACGCCGGGTGCATGCGCTCGTGTCCAGACGTGCAAGTCCACCCGCGGGCTGTGGCAGTGGCTCAGCGCGCGCTCATCTGGCTGGGGACATGCCGAGTGTGCAGCACGCGCTGCGCCACGCTGGCTACATGAGGCTCGGGTCATGCCAGCCCACAAGGTCACACGCGCATGCTCAGCACACACTAGCTCACGTGCATTGTGCGCCGAGGGCTCAGCGCACGCCAGCCCACGCTGGTCACCCACTGAGGGCTCAGCACGTACCAGCCGTGTGCCGAGCGTCCAGTACACACCAGACCACACTGGTCACATGCTGAGGGCTCAGCATGCGTGAAGGTGTCCCCACCAGAGGCCCATGCCAGCTGTCCCCTACCTGGCACCCCACCTCCCACCACTCAGTCAGGCACAGGCTGTACACACAAGTTATTTACTTCTTATTATGACCTCAGGCCCTCTTTGCCCTGGAAAGTGGGGTGGGCCAGGGGGCCAGGCCCAGCATGCACCCCTACATCTTCGGGGGCTGATCCCTCCCCCAGCTTGGCTGGGTCCTCTGCGGCCACAGCATCAGGCTGGCGGGGGCGGAGGTAGAAGCGGGAGAGCAGGGGGGGAGCCTGTGGGAGCCACAATGGGGCAGACAGAAGCGGGGGCGCGGGGACAGGGATCGAGACCCGGAACACCCTGCGGGTGTTCGAGCGGGGGCCTCGCAGGCCTGGCCTGTCCGCTGGACCGGGCCTCAGAGCAGGCGACAGGCATTGCCCACGCTGTCGGCTGAGGTGTCAAGGTCATGGCTGTAAGGGGAGTCCCAGTCCCTCAGGAAAACGGCCTCCAGCTGGCTCCGCAGGCCGCCCCGCCCGTTCTGCGTCACCAGCAGCGAGGTGCCCGCCGTCTCAGTGAAGTAGCTGCCGGACCAGTTGGAGGTTCCTACAGGGAGCGGGGGTCCAGAGAGTCAGGGCCCGTGGTGCTGCCTGGACCCCCTTCCGTCCCCCGACCCCGGCGGCACTCAGGACACTCACCGATGTAGGTGGCACGTTCAGTTACCATGTACTTGTTGTGGTTGACGCGGGTGTAAGGGACTCGGGCCTGGGTCTCGTCCGCAGGGACCACAAAGAGTTTCTGAGAGGGAGGGGAGATGTGGGGTTGGGTTAGAGAAGCCCCAGGGTTTGGGGTGGGGAGTGGAACCAGGTCCACGGGACTGGGGACTCAGCTGCTTCCCTCGTGGGCCTGGGGGCCAGAATGGGTACTCGGTAAACGCCGGCTGAAAGGGAGGACCCCGTCGCCTCATATGCCACCTGTGCCCTCTAGAATGACTCCTATTCATCCCTTAGGTCTTACCTCAGATGTCCCCTTTTCCAGAAAGTCTTCCGCGACCCCTCAGGCTGCGGCAGGAGCTTCTGCTGGGCTCCCCCATCCCAGCCCTAATCCCTCTGCCCGTGCCCCTGATTCTGGCCCATCAGGGCACAGCCCGCTCTGGGTCGTCCCTGTCAGAAGACAGGTGAGCTCCACGATTGCTGTGTCCCCGGTACTGCCCTGCACAGGGGCTGACGGGTAGGTCTGGGGTAGGTGCTTACCACCTGGATGTCAAAGTGGGTGTGGTTGTCACGCAGGGCAGCCAGGGAGAGCAGGAAGGCCCGCATGGATGGCTCAGAGTGCCCCCAGCAGCTGACCAGCAGGCGCACCTTGACGCCCCGCTCATAGGCAGCCCGCCGCAGCCCGTCGTCAATGGCAGGCCAGAACCTTGGGGAGGGGGGTGCAGGATGCGGAGGGAGGCCTCACTTCAGCTTTAGGGAGCCAGGCCTGGGTCCCGCTGCAGCTTCTGAGAAGCCCCAAGCCCCCACCCCATCTCTAGCTCCAAGCCCTGCCCCCCCCGCACCAATCTTCTCATTGTCTTGTCTGCTGCCCCCAGACTACCTGCTCTGAGCCCCCAGAGTCCCGTCATCCCCCCTTCCTATCCCAGATCTCAAACCCCAACCCTGCCGCCCCAAACCTGAATACCCTTAGTCCCACCTCCCAAGCCCGTCATCCCATATCCAGCCCACACTCCCGGCCTCCTACCTGCAGAAATCCCACATCCCGCACCTTCTGCCTTAAGTCTCCAGTCCCCCGTCTCCACACCACCCCTCGAATATTCTCATCCTCTTTCTGTCCCCTTCTCCTTGTCTTGAGCATCCAGACCCACTCTCCCTGTCACCTCTGTCTCTCCCCATGGCGTCCCCTCCCTCTGTCCCCTGGCCTTGGCCCCATGACCGTATTCTGGGCCCCATCGCTCTCTCTCCTGTCTCCTCTTCCACTCGCGGTGGCTCCCTCCCCCAACCCCTGTCCACAAGCCCAGCGGTACCTGTGCGGGTGGGAGAACTCCATGGTGGGCAGGTAGTTCATGACCGCGATGTAGACGAAACTCCGGGCATTGTCCACCACGTTGAGCAGGGCTTTCAAGTCTGGGGTGCGGCCACTTGGACACAGTGGTGGGGGTGCACTCTGGGGGACGAGGGGGACAGTCAAGACGCATGTCCTTCACAGTGGACCCCGCTACAGACAGCTTGTCACGAGCCAGGTCCTGAGGGTCTCACTAATGCTCAGCCTCCATGAAGGGGAGGGATAATTACCACGTCCTTTTTTGCAGGTGAGCAAACGGAGGCTCAGAGAGGGTAAGTGATTTGCCTAAGGTCACACAGCTGATAAATGGAGCCAGGGTTTGAACCGAGGCTGTCTGGTTCCAGAACTTATGCTCTAACCCAGTGGTTCTCGACATGCGGTCCCTGGTCAGGCAGCAACAGCATCACCTGGAAGCTTGTTAGAAATGCAAAGTCTTGGGCCTCACTGCCCATGGCACACAGAATCAAGGTGCTGGGGCGGAGCCCAGGAATCTGGGTTTCAACAAGCCCTTCTGGTGATTCTAATTCATGCTCAAGCTTGAGGACCTCTGCTCTAATCACTTTTGTCCCTGACTTACAGTCCATCCTGATGGCACTCATGTGCCCAGCCACACCAGGCCCTTCACCCAGCTCTCTCCATCCTCACAACAGGTGAGCAAACTCGAGCTCTGAAAGGGGCAGTGGTAACGGGGGAACCATTAACGTCCCATGGGAGGTCACTGGAGCAAAGGACCCCAATGAATCGTAGTGTGGCCCTCCAGGATGACACTGGGCTTGGCCAGGTGACTTGCTCGGGGGGACCCAGGTTGGCCACCCCAACTAGTGAAAATATCAACAGCTAAAAACAGCGGTGCCTTATCCAGAGTGCCAAGGGCAATAGTGGCTGCTGTCCCATAGAACTTTCCACATTGATGGAAATGCTCTCTATCTGCACTGTCCAGTATGGCAACCGCTTGCTATGTGTGGCTGCTGAGCACTTGAAATGTGGCTAGTGTGACTGAGGAACTGTGTTTTTAACTGTAGTTCATTTTAATTGATTAAAAATGCGACATGCAGCTATACTGGACAGGTCACCCAGGGCTCGGCCTGCATGGACCCAGCCGTGCCTCCTCACTAGCCCGAAGAGGTGGTAAATATTGCAATACTTATTTTCTACGTGAAACCAAGGCCTAGGGAGGTTGGGACACAGCCCAGGCCCCTGAGTGAGCAGAAATGACAGCCAGTGGTCAGGAACCCCCATCCCTACCAAATCACTGGGCAGGGCTTGATGGGGGCCGAGAGAAGGGATGTGGCCGGGGTGTGACGGGCCCCTCTTCCCTCGGACTCACTGCCAGGTAGGCCAGAGCAGGGGTTCCGTTGAGGCAGATTTCCATTGGTGTCTCTTGATTGTAGCGGGTGTCATAAGGCCGGGGCCAGGTTGACGGGATGGAGCTGCCCGCCTGGCCCAGGTACCAGTAGGCCTCGAAGATCTTGGTCAGGTCTCGAGCTAGGCAACTGCAGTTGTACATGACCACGCCCAGCTCCTTGACCTGTGGGAGGGCAATGCTGAGCCCGGGGGTGGTGGCCTGGTGCCCACAGATGACATGGACACCTGCAGCCCCTCCCCCTGCCCCCCCAGTCCCCCTTCCTGCCCCTTGCCCTTCTATCTCCCCCTCTCTCTGCCCCTGTCTCCCTTCTTTCTGCCCCTTAACCGCGCCCCCCCACTTCCCCCAGCTAAAGTCCTGGGATGGACATGATCTTGACTCAAGACTAGAATCTTAAGTTTTGGTGAAAATCAGTTATTCCAAAGCTCCAGGTTTCCTGAACCTTTGCGTACACTGTTGCTTCTACCCTCCGCTGAGCTCCTACTCAGTCTTAGGTCTCAGCTGACAGTCTCCTCCTCCAGGAATCCTGCCTTGACTGCCCAGCCTGTGTCAGGCATTCCTTGAGGCTCCCAGGGTCCCTTGGGCCTCCTTCATCACCTTCTCTGGTGACAAACCTGCCTCCCCATTGGACTGGGAGGGCAGGCACAGGGGATGTCTCAGAGACAGCTGTGTCTTCAGCGTCTCCCTGCGGAGCTGGTGAGATTAGGGGTTTGGAAAGTATTTGTTGAGCAAATGATCACTGCCTAAGCTGTACCCTTTTCCTGTCCTGTGCCAATTACTACAGCTCCTCCAGTTATCAGATTAGTTTTCACCTCTTTTGGGAGACTTTCCTTGGTACCCCAGGTTGGGTCACCCATCCTGGCCCTGACCCCTCCACTTGTGCTCCCCCCTTGCCACCATCTCAGACTTGACCCTTCTGGGCTGACACTGTCTGGTGACAGGCCCGTCTCCACCCTGCACCGGGGGTTCCAAGAGGTCCACCACGTTCCCAGCATCAGAACAGGGCTGGGCTTAGAGCAGGCACGCAGAGAGTGAATCATGAAGGTCAAATGGGTGGACAGGGCCTGGAATGTCCTGTAGATGCCATCGGGGATCAGAGGGGCTTCCCTGAGCAGAGCGAGGGTGGTGGAGGGCTGGATTTGGGGGTGTTAGGTAGGAGGGGGGAAGGAAGCCATTGCAGAGACTGGAAGAGAGGACTCTGGGGTTGAGGTGGGGCACAGTTGGAGGCCAGGCGCCCTGTGGGGCAGGGAGCGGCCTAGAAGCGCGGTGGGCAGGGTGCAGGCAGACCTGGGTCAGGGAACGCCAGTCCATGTTGGCACTGCCGAGGTAGAAGTGGGTCTGGTCTACCACCCAGAACTTGGTGTGCAGGACGCCATGGGTCAGCTTCTGCATGTCCACCATGCGGACCTGGGCACCTGGACGGACACGGGTGGTGGTCAGGGGCTGGCTTGGGCAGCCCCAGGCCCAGCCCACCCCCAGCTGCCCCCTAGCTCACCGCTTTGCAGCAGGGCCTGCAGATCTGCCTGGGGCTGGGGCCCACTTGGCTTGCTCACGGCAATGCGGACCTTCACACCTCGGGGTGCCAGGGTCTGTAGCTGCCGGAGGACCTCCTCGCCCTGGGGGAAGGGGAGAGCCTCTGAGGGGCTGGATCAGCCAACTCTCCAACCCCACGCAGCACCCCCCATGGAGTTGTTTTGAGATTAGGCTTTTAGATCTGATCAGGCTTTACATTAGCCGGTACACTCAGGGAAGGCTTTACACAGGTTAAGATGTTAAAACCTGTATCTGTTTTATTTTATTGATTTTTTTGCCACACTGTGCGGCATGTGGGATCCTAGTTCCCCGACCAGGGACTGAACCCGTGCCCCCCGCAGTGGAAGTGCAGAGTCTTGACCATTGGACCACCTAGGAAGTCCCTTTATCTGTTTTAATAATTGGCGCTCTGAGCCCTGCTAGGGCCTCCCTGCCACTCCTGCCCTTCACGGGACCTTCCCAAGATCCTGACTTGGAAGTATCAATGCCCGTCACAGAAGACACCTCTGGGCACCTTGCAGGATGTTGGGGGCACAGTGCAGGCTTGGGGTCTGGGAAGGTTTGGGTGAGGCTTGATGATGCCAATAACATTAATAGCAACAGCCATTGATTCCCTGGTTTCTACTGTGAGCCAGGCCCCTTCTAAGCCCCTTTACATGTGAACTCACTGACTTCTCACCACTCTCACTGATGAGGCAAATCTGAGTATATCCCAAGGTGCAGATGGGGAAACTGAGCATTGGAGAAATCAATGGGGAAGCAGGATTTGAACTCAGATGGTCTGCCTCCTAAGTCTGTGCTTTATGCTTTGAACCATTCCAGTAGGAACCAGCAGGGCGTGGGAGCTCATGACTTTTTTTTTTTTTTGGCTTGTGGGATCTTAGTTCTCCAACCAGGGATTGAACCCAAGCCCTTGGCAGTGAAAGCGCAGAGTCCTAACCACTGGACCGCCAGGGAATTTCCAGCTCATATCATTTTTAACTGTCGTATATTTTTTCAGGCAGTGCTTAATAAACCTCACAATTTTAATACATTTTAAGCCTACCTCTGACAAAGAGTGGCAGCAGGGAAAGGGGAAAAAAGGGACAAATTCACCATGTCTTTCAATGAAGGGCTTATCTACCTAGGCTGTTCCTTGTCAAATCTTGAAGTTTTATGTTTTTTAAGTTTGTCTGCAGACCCTAACAAGGCTATCAGAGCAGATGCTTATAAAGGGCTGACTCTGTCGGGCATTGTGCTATATTGGCAGGGATTAGCCCGTTTCATCCTCACAAGAGGGGAGTGCTAGATATTGCCCCATTCTACAGATCAGGAAACTGAAGACCGAGAGGTAAGGTGACCTGCCCAAGGTCACACAGCTGGGAAGTGGCAGCCTGGCTTGAGGCTGGGCTGGTACTCACTCCATGTTTCCATTTCTTTGTGTGACAGGGTCGGGGCAGCTTGTGGGTGAGTGATATCTGCCAGCCTAATCCCTCGTAACCAAACCCATACCCTGACATTCAGAGGCCTCCAGATGACTGTGACAAAACGCCCCCAGTCCAGAGGGCCATGTGAAGACAGTTGCTTCCAAACACCTGTGTCCAACCCTCTGTGTGAGACATGTCCACCTGCCTCCCGGGCTATAGGGAAACCCCTTCCATCCACCTCCCCAATGCCTCCCCCCGCCGCCCCCCGTTGCCAGCCAGGGCCCAGGTTGCCAGGTACCTGCTGAGCAGAGGGCTCCTGAGTGTGGGTGTCATTGTTGGTGAGGGTCCAGTAGAAGGAGGCAATGTCCAGGCTGCTGTGGGCACCGGCGAGCAGGCCCAGCCATGCCTGGCTGGTGGAGGGGTTGCTCGTGGAGGCATTGGGGAAGTCCAGGCCCTCGGGAATGCTCTCCACCAGCACTGCTCTGGGGGGTGGGGGGAGGCAGAATCAGCCATAGGGGGCTGGAATGTGAGTGCTCACTTGTCTGCCCACGGAGGATGGAAGACTATGTGTATTTGTGTCTGTACTCATGATTCTCTGTGTGTCTGCATTTGTCTGTCTAGAGGTGTGGAAGGAAGGTTGTGCATGTGGATGTCTGTGTGTGTGTGTGTGTGTGTCTGTGTGTGTGTGTGTCTCTCCACAGATGTGGATGGAAGACGCCATGTGTGTCTGTTCACAAACAGATAGAAGATGATGCTGTGGCTGCCATGGCAACAGTGTGGGGGAAGGTGGTGGGCATGGAGGGAAGAACCGTGACGGTCCACTTGGGAGTCAGCGATCACCTTATTCTGTCTCGACCACTGGGTGCAGGCCCTGCTTAGTGCGTGTTGAAGTGTCCCTGGCCTGGCAGGGCCCCTCCCCCCACCATCCGAGGTGCCCACGCCCCCCTCCACTTACTCGCAAGGGTCATAGCAGGGGGCTGGGCGCTGGTTGGGCCCAAAGAGATGCAAGTCGCCGTATTCCCATAGAAACAGCTGAGTCATCAGGGCACCGAAGCCCACAACCGCCAGGATGAGGACCAGCAGGACCCAACGGGCTTTCTGTGGGGAGGAGGAGGCGATCAGCCAGCCCAAGGAGGGCAGCCCAGGCCATGGCTGAGACAGAGTGAGGGTGGCGGTGGGCTCCTACCTTTTCTGCAGCTTTCCATGCCTCGATCTCGTTCATGGGTAGTTCGCTGGCGGGCTCCTCAGCAGGCACCTTCAGCTGGGGGACAGGAATGATGGTGGGTGGGGGGGTGACAGGGCAGCTCAGTGGGGCCCCCACCCTCTGCTGGGTCCAGCCCCTCCCCACTGGGTCCCCCATCCACCTACCTCCTGGTACATCAGTTTAGGCTTCATCTTGCTGGCAGCCAGGGGTTATACAGATTCCAGCGGGAAAGTGGGTGTGTCAGGGTCTCCAAACTGCGGGGAACAAAAGCTGGCACTGTGTGGGGTGTTCTAGGCTTTTGGGGGACATCACAGAAAGCAGATCAGTCTCGGGCTCACGGGACTCACTGGGTCGCCTTGTCTGTGATCACGGGGGCCCCTGGCACTGCGCCTGTCACCCCTAAAGGAGGAAGCTGACTGCTGGTCAGTTGGGATTTCGAAATCCCTCAAGGTCCAGCTCCTCTGCTTTCCTCCTATCCCTCTGCGGTGCCCTCCCTGCCCCCCTTTAGTGCCCACCATGCCCCCCCCAAGCGCCCACCCTGCCCCTCATCAGCACCCACACTGCTCCCCATTAGCGCTTTCCCTTCTCTGAGCTCTAACCTATACATTCCCAAAATGACAGCTCCGGATTGAGTCAGCGGAGCCCTAAATCTTTGTGCTTGGCTTCTCCCAGCCCTGGGATTACCCAGAAGTCATTTTCCAGGTGGCTCCTTTGCCCTCACCCTCAGGTAACCACTAGACAGCTCAGGCCGGGAGCCCAGGACCATCGCGGCCTCACCGCCAGACCCCAGCCCATCCCCGCAACCATCCTCCCCTACCCTACCCCAGAGGGGCCTCGGCCTTACTCGGCAGGCGGCTGCTGCTACCTCCACGGGGCCCCAGCTTCTGCCCCCACAGGCTGAGCAGGGGCGGGAGGAAGGAGGGGGCGGGGCCCGAGGGGGCTCCGCCCACTGCAGCGGGGAGTCTGCGCAGTGAGTGCGCCGGTCCGGGCTCACCGCAGGGAGAAGGGGGGCCTGGCAGCCCAGTCCAGCCAACCTGACGGGGGTGGAGGGAGAGTACATGGCTGAGCGATCGGCTTTGCTACGGTCCACCCTAGAGCCCCCATGTGGGGTAGGGAGGCCACAGGTAAAGAGGAAAAAGCCCCCCACATCTTTTCTCGTCTGCAAACCATGTGAATTTTTGTACCATGGGCATATATTACCTGGTCAAAAATAAATACATAAATAAGGTTGACTTTAAAAATTATAAAGTGAAATGGAATGATCAAGGCTGAATAACATGATTTAGGGACGTAGCGATGAAATCAGCTTAGAAGACACAGCCCACGCTAAGGGAGGGGAAGAGCGGTAGTGGGGAAGGGGATGGTGGGTTTTCCCTTGGACTGTGGATTGCAGTCAGTGTTCGTTAAAAAAAAAAAAAAAAAAAAAAAGTCAACTGATATTTTGATAAGGATTTTAAAAATCTTGTCTCTTAAATCCAGGCTCTGGCTGGAGGGGTAAGCAGGGTTTCCCACATACCATCTCATATCTCCGAAGCAGGATTTAAGGCCACAGATGGAGAAATAAATTGGAGGTCCCCCTCCCCGCCCACCTTTCTCAATGAAAGAGGGGCAGGACCCCCTTCCCCACATCCAGGCAGGAAGCCAACAAATGCAGAGGATTATTACTGAGGGAAGCAACAGCGTTGGAAGTGGTTGCCTTGACAGCGGGATTTGGGGGTGGGTCAGGATTGCTTTTTATCGTCCGCCTATTTTCTTTTTTAAAATTGTGAAATATGAGCGACTTACAGAAAAGAAGAGAAAACATCTCTGTGCAGGTTAAAAAATAATTATAAAGCCTACACGGGTGTTGCCGCCTCCCAGGTTTTGTCACGTTTTTAAAAATTCATGCGCACGCATTAATGTGTTTTAAAAAAAAGAAGAAAAAAGGAAGGACATTCCAAAAGGGAGGCAGGTTCTCTCCTCACCGCAATATCCTGCCTAGATCTGAAAGGATAATTTGGAAGCCCCTTTCCCCCCAACGTCCGATCCCAGACTGTCATTGTCAAGGGCGGAAGAGCACAGCTAGATCCCCTCCTATCACTGCAGGGAGCGAGCCAAACGGGGATGGGTCAAATGGATCCAGCAAGAAATGGTAACAGATCAAGGTTATTTGGAACTCCAGAGGTCACCAAGAGAAGCAGAAGATAACAGTCTTGGATGTGGCTGACCGCAGGGTTGGAGGGTGGGGGGAGGGGGAGGCATGGGGAGGGAAACAAGTTTGCCTTTTATTTATTTATTTGTGAAGGGCCTTGGTGAGAAATGTTTTATTTAAGAATATGGGGTTGGAACAGCAGGTGATGTGAAATTAGGGAAGCTAAGATAAACAAAAACAAAACTGGGCAGAGGTAGGGCGCGGAGCTGTGAGGGACGTCACTCTGCAAGGTGAGCCAGGGGAACTGGGATGGCCGGTAATAAATCAAAAATAGGAAGAAAATAGACGGCATTTCATTCAGTTTGTTAGCGACCTTTTGGCTTTCAAATTGTGCCGTGATGACAGGTCTGTAATGATGGGTTTAATTTTGACTTGTTATATTTTTATCAAAGCAATACACCTAAGGTATCAATATTTAAAAAGATAACTAGTCCTGAAGAGGTGGTGTAGATTGGGTTAGACTGGCGAGGCAGTTAACACTGTGGCTTCCAGAGCCAGGTGCCTTATCTTAATATGAGCCTCAGTGTGTACGTGACTGACTTCAGAGGAGTGACAGTGCATCTGTGCCCTAGTTTCCCCATCTGCAAAATGGGCACAGCAAGAATAGCACCTACTTTTTACAAGGCTGTTCATTAATTTTGCACACATTTATTGAGTACCTGTGCACCAGGTATTGTTTTAGGCACTGGGGCTATCACTGTGGACAAAACAGAGGTGAGGAAAGACAGACAAAAAACAGTATTACATTAAATTATATGTTAGAAGGTAATAAGTGCTATGGAGACTCAGGGAAGAGGGACAGGGGTGGGGCCGGGGTTGGGATTGCTTGCAATTTTAAATAAAGAGGTCAAGGAAGGCCTCGCAGAGAAGGGGATACCGGAGGGAAGAAAACTTCAAGGAGAGGAGGAATGGGGCTACTGTACATCTTGGGGAAGAGTGTTCTAAGCAGAGGGAACAGCCAGTGCAAAGGCCGTGAGGCAGGAGTGTGCCTGGTGTGGATAGGGAAGAGCAAGGAGGCCGGTGTGTCTATAGTGGAATGGCCTGTGGGAAGAGGGAGAGGAGGTAAGTCTGAGGTCACAGGACCAGATCATGCTGGGCTACTTGGACTGTGGCAAGAAGGATGGGGCCACAGGTAGGTTCTGAGCAGAGGAGGGAACATGATCTCTTTTGGGGGCTGTGGTGGGTTGAATGGGGGCTTCAACACAGATATGTCAGATGTGGTCATCACTCCTGGAACTTGTGAATATGACCTTATTTGGAAAAAGGGTCTTTGTAGATGTAATTAAGTCAATGATTTAAAGATGAGATTATTCTGGATTATCTGGGTGGGTCCTAAACCCAAGGGCAAGTATCTCTAAAAGAGACAGAAAAGAGACACGACCAGGGAGGCAGTGATTGGAGTGATGGTCTGCAAACCTGGGTACACCTGGAGCCACCGGAATCTGGGGGAGGCAGGGAACAGAATCTCCCCTAGAGGCTCTGGAGAGAGCACGGCCCTGCTGACACCTTGATTTTGGACTTCTGGTCTCCAGAACTGTGAGAGAATAAATTTCTGCTGTTTTAAGCCACGCAGTTTGTGGTCATGTGTTATAGCAGCCCCAGGAAACGAATACAGGTGTTTACAGGCTCCCTCTGGCTGTGTGGGGAACTGACTGGGGTGGGCGTGTGATTTGGGGGAACACTGAGGAGGAGCAAGTTTGGGAAAAAGACCAGGAATAAATTTTTTTTTAAATATCAAAAATAAATAAATAATGTGTGTTTTTTGAACATGTAAAATTTGAGATGTCTAAAATCTGAGTGGCTCCTTCGAACTAAAGGAATTCATATATATCAAGTGCATAGAATGGGCATGCAAGAGGTTCTCAATAAATATGATTGTCTCAAGGGTCCTAACAGCCAAAAAGAAAAGAAAAAAGGCATGATTCCCTCCGCCTCCGTCCTCCCCACCCTCGGCCAGGCAAGATGCCTGCTTTTTACTGTGGGCCTTTACTATTTTAAAAAATGCACATAGGCCTTCCATGGAAATTAAATTATGAGGCTCAGGCTCCTAGCTGCAGGGGCCCTTCCCCAACATCCCAGTCTCCGAAAGAGGACTGTGGCCTCAGCTGGATAGGTATCCAGCACCCTCAATCCCCAGATCCCTAGGGGGAGCAGGGCAGGGTGAAACTGAAGCGGGATATGGACAGCCGGGCCGACACAGCCAGGCCGGCAAGTGCTGGCCTTCTCAGCTCATCTCAATTCCAGGGTTCCCAGGAACCTAGAACTCACCCTGGGGCTCCAGTGCAATGTCCAGGCTGGTCCTCATGCCCTGCTTCCTCGCTGGTGTAGGCGGCACCTCCACCAGCAGGTGTGCCCCCTCCCAGTGAAACAGGAGGGAAGGGGGCAGGGCACAATCTTTAAAAGAATGACACAGTCGTTGAGGATACAGCATAAACTGGTTAGAACCAACCAGGTCCAAGGTGGCGGAAGATTTGACTTCCAGGAGACTTTGAGCCTCATTATATACACTAGCACAGGGGTCCCCAACACCCTCGCCAGGGACCGCTAGCAGGCCACGGCCTGTTAGGAACCAGGTCGCACAGCAGGAGGTGATCGGTGGGCGAGTGAGCGAAGCTTCATCCGCCGCTGCCCATCGCTCTGCCGGAACCACCCCACCCCCACCACGCTCGTGGAAAAATTGTCTTCCACGAAACCGGTCCCTGGTGCCAAAAAGGCTGGGGACCGCTGCATTAGCATATGCTAAATGACACAACCATAGGTGCCATGACAGTTCCAAGGTGACCATAAAAGTCCAGAAAGGGGGCGGTGGCCCAATTCCTGGAAATCTCCTCCCCTTCCCCAAGACAGTTGGAATAATCCTCCCACTCATTAGCCAATGAAATTACCCAGCCCATAAAAACTAACTACCCCATATTTCCGGACCTCTCGCCTTCTGAGAGGGCCCACACTCTATGGAGTGTGTTTTTCCCAGGGCCGTTCTTGCCTTTTGAGATGAACCACATTCCGTTTATGGAATGTGTATCTCTCTAAATAAATCCACTTTTTACCTATCACTTTGTCTCTCACTGAATTCTTTCTGCGCTGAGACATAAAGAACCTAAGCTTCATTAAGTCCTGAGACCAGGTGTGCGGTTTCAATGAAAAGAACGTGGGTTCAAATCCCACTGTGGGTTTTGGCTGGGTTCGAGTTCCAGCCTGTGGGGCTGAGTTGTGCAGTTTCACCAGCCCACAGAATATCTCCCTGTTCCCTTGGCTTGTGCCCTGCCTGACTTGGGGTGTGAACCACAGCGCACAGAAAAGGAGGAAGCAAAGACCACCTGGCTTTTGAGACACGTGCTGGGTCATAGCTCCCTGAACACCCGTGAGGGTCGGGGTGGGAGACTTGATCCCTCTTCCATAGCAGCGTTTTGGGTTGGAGGGGCCAGGGTTCAGATCCCACCCCTGTCACTTTCTTATTCAGTGACATCGGGCATGGGGCTTTACCTCTCTGAGCCCTGCTGGCCTCATTCATAAAAAGGGGATCACTTTAGGGGGCTTCCCTGGTGGCGCAGTGGTTGGGAGTCTGCCTGCCAGTGCAGGGGACGCGGGTTCGGGCCCTGGTCTGGGAGGATCCTGCATGCCGCGGAGCAACTGGGCCCGTGAGCCACAATTGCTGAGCCTGCGCGTCTGGAGCCTGTGCTCCGCAACAAGAGAGGCCGCGATAATGAGGCCCGCGCACCGCGATGAAGAGTGGCCCCCACTTGCCGCGGCTGGAGAGGGCCCTCGCACAGAAGGGAAGACCCAACACAGCAATCAATCAATCAATCAATAAATAAATATTAAAAAAAAAAAAAAAAAAGGGGATCAGTTTATACCCATCTGGGGAGTGGTGGCTGGGGGATCTCTGAATGGTTTAAGGGGGTGCATCTTGCAGTCCCAAACCCCTGGGTTCAGATCTCAGCTCTGTGTGTTACTGGGAGAAGAGGCTCCCTTCTCTGAGCCTCACCTGCATTCTCAGAACAATGGGCAGACTAATACACCAGCCTCACGTTTGCTGGGCAGAGTCAGTGAAACCATCCATAGCAGGCAGGTAGCACAGATACAAGCTGGCTGGCTAGCTGTGTCCCCTAGTACCCTGCGTACACTTTTGTCATAGATAAACTTATATGTGTCCCTTAAAAAGCTAAGTCTATGTCTGATTTATTTCTCTACCCACCGTGTGCCCAGCACATTGTAACCACTCAATAAATGTTTATTGAAAATGGAAGAAAAGAAGCAGTAGAATGGAAACCCTGGAGAAAAGACTTTCTTAGATGTCTCTCTAGATCTAGTGACACTCAGTGTATACATAATGTGTAAGTAGCTCGTGTTCTAAGCCCAGAGCAATAGGGTAGGTGCAGATAATGGCACCTCAGCCTGAGGGTAAAATTCAAGGTCAATTCAAGGTTGATTCAAGCCGTCTGAAAGTGCAAAGAAGGGTGTGGGGCCAGTTAGCTGCTGAAGCCCACGTGAAGCACTGGACAGGCCATACCTCAGGAAACATTCACTAACCTATGGACCTTCCATACGGTTCAAAACAGAACTGTTCTTGGGTTTAAAGGAGCCGATTTTCATTCTATTGTGCAGACCCCTTCGGACTGACTGCACAATTGTCTGTGGTCAAGTCTACAGAAAACAGAACAGAGCACTGGTTTTGTAAACTTTTTGTTTTGTTTTTGTTTTCAGCAGTAGACCTTTTATTTCAAAGGACCCCCTAGAAGGTGCCCCTTCTAGGGAGAGAAGATGCTCAGTCTGAAAAACAATTAAATAAGTAAAAAAATACACACACAACCCCCTGTCCCCCAGCACCCCATCATGAATGGCGAATACTTCTGAACTGGAACTCAAAAATCTAAGCTGTCCCATCCCTACTCAAACCCCCTCTGTGGCTCCCCATTGCCTCCAGGACCAAGTGCAACCATCTTACGATGTCCTCTTGGGCCCTACGTGGACAGCCCCTGTGGACCTTCCCCTCCATTACAGCTTCAGTCCCCCTTTCTGACTCCAAAGCTGTCTCCGATTCCCACCTCCTCCCTGAATTTCAGCTCCGAAAGTCCCATGGCCTCCTAGACACCTCCACCCAGGTGTCCCTAAGCCCCATACACCCACCATGTCTCCAACTGTCCTTAGGATCTCTCCCAAACCTGCTCCTCCCCCGGGTCCCCCTTTCAAGGACAGCTGTTCTACCCGTCCTTCAGGTCTCAGCCTGTGTGCTTCCTTCTCCAGAAAGCCCTGACTCCCCCAGAGTCCTGGGCCTTGTCCTGGACTGCCCACAACTCATCCACTTGGCCTCCCAAGCGTGTCTCCCACCCACCCATTTTCTCTCCCCTCCATGGCACCGAACTGGCCTCTCCCACTTGGGTCCCCACTCCAGCCACATCCCATGGCTCCCGGCCTCCACTCAACCCTTCCAATTCCCCCTCCACCTGAGTCTGACTTGTCCCCCCTCTGCTCAAAACCTCTCTGTGGCCCCCCGGTATCCGCAGGATAGTCTCAGCTCCTCACTGTGGCTCCCAAAGCCCTGAATGATCTCCCCTTAATAACTTCTTGGGCTTATTCTCTTACCATCCCTGATGCCCTAGTCATATTTAATATTTTTCAGTTCCTCGAACTGAAACCACACTTTTACCACCAAACCTGCCCACAGCTTCTCCTCCTGCCTAGCATACCTTTTTCTCCACTTCATGTTGCTTATTCCTATCAGCTCGTGTACCACTTCCTCCAGGAAGCCCTCCCTGACCCCCTGTCTGGTCCAGGCATCCTCTTTGGGATCTGACAGTCCCCTGGGCTTCTCTATCCCAGCCCAGATCCCTCTGCCTGTGTTTCCCCCAACCTGGCCCTGACCACTCTGGGCTGTCACTACCTGATGATGGATCTGTTTCTCCCACTGGACTGCAAAACCCGTGAGGGCAGGGCCAGGCTGGCTCAGTCACTGCTGTGTCCCCAGTATCACCCAGCACAGGGACAGTACATGGCAGATGCTCAGTGGCCAGTTCATCCATCTGTTCATTCAATGAGTATTTATTCAATGAGTACTGCTGACAAGCCCTATCTAGAAATTGGAGATACAGCACAGAAAAACAGAAAGAAAAAAAAAAAAAGTCCCTAGGAAGGAAGAAATTCTTTTGAGTAAGACAGTAGATTAAATGAGCGAAACATACAGTTGGTGCCTTGGAGAAAAATAAAACAATGAAAATGGTTGATGTCTCAGTTCAAAAAGAACAACACAACACATCTGGGGCAAAGAAGCATTATTATCCCTGTTTTTCAGATGAGGAGGTAGGGCTCAGGGAAATCACTGCCCAGGTCACACGGCGTTGCTCTGTCGGCCGAGAATTTGAACCCAGAGCTCAGTTCTGTTCCAGGACACTACACTGTCAAACCAATTCCCAAACACAGAATAAGGCAGAATGTCTTTTCCTTGCCACCCTCAGGGAGGTCGGAGCCTGTGAAAGGATAGGATGTGGGAGAGCGGGGCTCCTTACGTTTATTGAACCAGGCACTGCTCAAAACACTTTATATATTCAATTCTAACAGCAGTGGTTTTTTTAGCCCCGCTTAACAGATAAGGGAACAAAAGACCTAGAAAGGTTAAGTCACTGGCACAAAGGGACACAGCCAGGAAGCAGTGGAGCCAGAATTTGAGCCCAAGCTGCCTCAGGGTCCCGGGTGTAGACAGCTGCCTCTCCTGCTGTGTAACATCTGTAGATCTGTGACTCCCTCCGTCCCTCCCCAGTAGCCTCTCAAAACCCCTACCAACATCCCTCCCCCACCCCACCCCACCCCAAATCTTTGAGAGGGACATTTGAAGCTTTCTCCAAATACAAAGGATATGTGAGTGCAGCTTTAAGAAGAGGAGTCTGGCTGTCCTTCCAACCAGGCTGCTCTTGCCAATCCATCCTTGGTAGAAGTTCTCCAGCTCCTGCTGCTTCTTCATGTCACGTCATATCACATCAGATCACAACCCTCCTCTCCTCCAAATCCTCCCATGGCTCCCACCTCACTCAGAGTAAAGCCAAAGTCTTCTCCATGGCCCGTGAGACCCCAGATGATCTGCCCCCATCACCCCGCTGACTTCATCCCCCATCCCTCTCCTCCCTCACTGGTCTCCTTGCTATTCCTTAAATATCCCATGCATGCTCCTACCTCAGGGCCTTCGCATTTGCTGTTCTCTCTGCCTAGAATGCCGCTCTTTCCCCCAGATAGCCATGTCACTCTCTCCCCTCTTCAAGTCTTTGTTCAAATGTCACCAGATCACCCTACTTAAAACTATAATCTTTGCATCCCCCAACTCCCTCCTAACACATCATATAATCTACTTACCTGTTTGTGTACTGTCTCTTACCCCTGCTAGAATGTAAACTCCATGAGGCCAAGGATCTCTGTTTTGTTCACTGATGTGTCCCCAATGCCTAGCACAATGCTGAGCATGTAGAACATGCTTAATAAATATTTATTGAACGAATTAACTTGCATTTTCATTCCCATGTTGCAGATGTAGCAACTGAGGCACAGGGACCTTAAGCCAGCTGCCCAAGGTCATGCAGCTATTTAAGTACTAAATGCTAGAACCAAGATTGGAACCAGGGTGTTCCAGTCCCCAGGCACACATTGTAATGACTGCCCTACACGGCCATGCTAAGGCAAGCTGAGTGACGAAGATACTTACCTTTCCGCCTGGGGATTCAGGGTTGCTGAGGTTTGACAAAGGTGTGGTGAGACCTGCCTCATCTCTCTGCACCCCCAATTCTATAAGTCAAGGGAAGGTTGGGTCTAAGCTATCTAGAGTCTTCCCCCCACCAAGCGCTCCTCGACTCCTGCCATTGGCTAAGTGCTCTCAATTTGGGGGTGGGAAATCAGTCACTCCAACAAGGTAAGGAGACAGGGATTAAGTATTTACATGAGCAAGGTTCGTGATGGCTGACGGGTCACCCCCTCAGGTGTGGTGATGTGGCAGAGGTGAGGACAGCATAGAGATCATGATGTGGGACAGCAGGGGTTGGCTGCTGTGGCAGAGAGTGTCAGGATACAGGGAGTGGTGACGACACCACGGTAATGATGAGGGCAGCTGGGGGGAGGGGGAGAGCGACAATGAGGAGGGGATGAAGGTGACTGGATGAGGGTGAGGGTGAGATGATTAATCATATTAGCTCAAACTGCCACATCAAGCTGGGCATGTCACAAGAATAAACTAGCAGGATCCTCACAATCATCCTTGACGTAGGTGTCCTTGTGTGCGTTTCACAGATGAGGAAGCTGAGACTGCAAACGTGTGATTAGGTGGTCAGGGTTACCCAGATGTTTAGTGGTGGAGCCAGGATAATGGGCTCTAGTACCCGGTATGTGAGAGGGAACACGGGGAAATAACGGAGACATGAAGGGAAGAGAAACAACTGTAAGGCAGGGTAGGTCCTTATGGGGACAACTAGAAGCATTAGGCACGGGCAGTGACTGTCAGAGGAGCAAAGGTGACGGGGAGGGATGGAGACATAAAGGACGAGGAAGACATAAGGGAAGCGTGAGCGCAACTTAAGGAGATGGAGACAGGAGGCGTGCGAAGGTGACACGGGGGTATGATTTCGATTTATGAGAAGGACTTCGTAAAGGAGCAATAGCAACAAAAGAGGGGTGCAGGCGATATGAGAAGGCGACACGACTTAAAGGGGGGTGACTGCGACATTTGGTGGCCATGGGGACTTAAAGGGAACGAAATCTTGTTAAGGGGGCTGACGGCGACATAAGGAGGGTGATGGCGACATAAGCGGAGTGGTAACGATTTAAGCGGGATGCAACATAAGGGGAGGAATGGGGACATAAAGGGACAGAGGACGATATAAGAGGAGAGATGCGTTATAGACGAAGGACGACACGAGGAGGGCAGCCGAGACGCCGCGCCCCCAGATCGCATATTACCTGCACTCCACGTCTCCCACTCCGGGACTCAGCCCCGCACGCACCTTCCAGGCTGGAGCCCCGCCCGACCGCCCCCGCCGCGCGCAGGCGCACTCCGGCTAGACTGCGGGCCGGCGGGGGCCAGGCAATTGCCTTTCTCATTGGCCGCGCTCCTCGCTAGCGTGGGGAGGGGGAAGCGCCTGGGAGACTGCGGGTGGTCACGTGACGGTTGCCGCTGTGCTCTCGCTGGTGGCTACCCGGAGGGCTAGAGCGGCCGCGGGCCGGTAAGTCCGGCTTCCGGCGGCGAGGACGGTGCTTCCGGGGCGGGCAGCCGGGCCGAAGGAGGAGGGTCTGACAATTGGCGCCGCCGGGTGGGAGGGCGGGCGGCGCGAGTGGGCGCGGGCCCAGAGGGCCAGGTGAGGCGCGGGCCGTGGGTGGTGGGACTGGGTTGGATGAGGTGGGGATGAATGGCGCCCGGGGTTCCGGACTCAGTCCTGGCGCCGCTGTGCGGCTCGGCTCTTGACAAGCTACTTCTTTCTCTGAACCTCAGTTTCCTCCTCTGTAGAATGGGGATCAGAATCTGGCTATGGCATCCTCTTTATAGGTTGGAGTGAGAAGTCAGCTCGTGCATGTCGGAGCCCCTAGCTCAGCGCCTGGCACACTGCTCACTTGGTTGCTATACTGTTATTGTTTGTATTGTTGATGATGTTTGTACTTGGTGTGGAAGATCTGGGTGTGGGAGCGTGGAATTGGGAGACAACAGATTTCAGTTCAAGTCCTAGCTACACTTTGTGGTAGTGGACCTGTGCCTTCACCTGTCTGAACCTCGTTTTCCTCGTCTATACAACGAAGGCTAATAGCCCCAATATCATAGAGTCATTGTGAGGATGCTGATGAAATGTGCCTGTAAACTCCTTAGCATAGGACCTGACAGTATAGAGCAGGAGCTCAATAGATTGGGACTATAATTAAAATGATTCTGAGAGTCATTGGTGTAGATGGGACTTGCAAGGAAGTAGAGAGGAGAAAGGAAACCCAGAGACGGTGATAGGAAAAACTTGGAATCTGGAGCTGGGCAAATCGACATCCTGCCACTTACTATTTGATAAATTTTGCCAAATCCCTTAGTATTACGTTTTCCTTTTTCTTTAAAACTGATGCATTTTCCTCCAGTCAGTTCATTTGAGAAAGAAAATTTGTATTGCTTTCTTAATGGAAAACTAGCATTGCTGGCCGTGAGAAGAAGGAAAACTTAACCTGAACTCCAATGGAAGCAGAACGGTCTATTAAATTGTAGACAGAAACTGAAAGAATTGAAAAGGGAATAACTTGTACTATTGTGGTTCTATGTTGTCAGATCCCATGGACCCTGTTAAGTTATACTCTGTTCTCGGCTCACACTTTGCATATGACTGACATCAGCTCAGTGACTGTCCTACCCTTTTCCTGACTCACTTAAGATTTATTTAATGCACATGTACAAAACCTGCTGAAATTGTTCTAAGGGCTTGGCGTTTATAAACTCTTTTAACCCTGCTAAGCACTTTAAGAATAGATATGCTTATCCTTCTTTCTTTTTTTTTTTTTAACTTTGGGTTTATTTATTTAATTAATTTATTTATTTACGGCTGTGTTGGGTCTTTGTTTCTGTGCGAGGGCTTTCTCTAGTTGTGGCAAGTGGCGGCCACTCTTCATTGCGGTGCGCGAGCCTCTCACTATCGCGGCCTCTCTTGTTGCGGAGCACAAGCTCCAGACGCGCAGGCTCAGTAGTTGTGGCTCACGGGCCTAGTTGCTCCACGGCATGTGGGATCTTCCCAGACCAGGGCTCGAACCCGTGTCCCCTGCATTGGCAGGCAGATTCTCAACCACTGCGCCACCAGGGAAGCCCTCTTTCTTTTTTTAATTGAAGTATAGTTGATGTACAATAACTCCTATCATTCTTATTTTATAGTTGAAGGGAGTGAGATCCAGAAAGGTTAAGCCACTTGCCCCAGAGTCAGGGTTAGGAAGTGGTAAAATCGAGATTTGGAGCCAAGCCTTGTAAGGGCTTAGGATGGGGAGTCTGGTGCATGGTGATTACTTGAATTTTGGGAGCTGTCGTTTTTCTATTATTGTTAATGTTATATAATCTTCACTGTTCAGAAAGTCAGTGCTGGAGATGGGCTTTTAATGGTGGAGAGAGGACATTGAGTCCAGCAGGGAATTCTGCAGTTATAGTGGGAGGATACCAGTACTTAGAGCTTCCTAGTAAGTGTTAACTGAAACTTTGCAAAGACAGACCACAGCGCCTGGCTCATAGTAATCCCTTGACCAGTGTTAATCATAGCCACTGACTGACTTGGGTTCAAACCCTGGCCCTGTAGTTACTTGCTGTGTGACCTCGGACCTGCCACTCTAATCTGTGACTTGGAGATCATTTTTACTTTTTACCGCGGGTGGTTGTGAGGAGTCACTGACATGTGAACATATTCAGTGCCTGGCACGTAAACATTCAGCAGGAGCTACTGCATGGACATTGGAGTCAGGGAGAACTTGTTTTTGAATCCTAGTAAAGTGCGTGCTAGATGTGGCATTTGGCAAATGACTGCCCCACAATGAGTCGGTTTTTTCATTGATTAAAATGGGGCTAATTATAGTCCTCACTCATGAGGAGGTTGTGAGGCATCAGCGTGATGCCTGGCATTGGTCCTGGTGCATAGTTAGTGCTTGGTATGTGAAATGCTGTTGTTCTGTCTGACTTAACTGAAGCCTCTCCATGCCTTGCTCTTTGAGAGATGTTGGTTGTATTGTCTTTGTCCAGTGGTAAAATCCCGAAGGGAAAAGGGATCTTAGGAGCCAAGTACAGGGTGAAGTGATGTCCGTGGTCATGTTCATCATCCTACTTGGGAGTAGAGGAGAGACCCTCACATCTGGGGACTTTGGGAAGGCTTCACAAAGCAGGTGGCAGCCAAGCAGAGTGATGGAGAGCTTGCCAGGAGGACAGGAGGAGCAAACATTCCAGGCACAGGTGACATTCTGTGTGGAAAGTGGGTGGCAGGCAAAGCACTTGGGTGTTAGAGGGAAAGCTGGGGTGGGAGGCTGGGGGAATAAGAAGAACCAGCACTTCTAGAGTAGGTACTTAGTATACACCAGGCACTCTTGAGCTCTTTGTACATAGAAACTCATCTAGCCCCACAGCAGTCCTCTAAGGCAAGTAATGTTTGTACCATCCCGGTTTACAGATGGGGACACTGAAGCCCGACTGGTGAAGTCACTTGCCAAGGTCACACAGCTAGTAAGTGGTAGAGCCAGATTTGAATCCTGCAAGTCTGGTTCTAGAGTCCTTACTCTTGTACTATCTCTGTGATACCATCAAAATGGGGTGGGGGGGCGGGAACGGGCAGATTGTATGTGATGGTAAACGGAAAGGTGCTGGACAGTGGGCCTTCTGCACCCTGTAGAGGAGGCGGAGGAGGGGTGGGTGAAAAGGATCAGAACTGGGGGCTGGCGTGGGTAGAGGGGAGCAGCGTGAGGGGAGAGGGCAGGGACTGAGAAGAGGAGGCGGGCCAGGTGGGAAGTTTGGGCCAGGGCAGCATGGGACAGGTGGTCCTGGAGTCAGGTAGTAGCGAAGCATCAGGTGAGGAAATGATTTCTGTTAGTTCTCTTTCAACACTGCTGTTCATGTGGAGGAGGAAGTCTCCGTTGGGGCTAATATGTCTTTAACACCTTTCTGGCACCTGCTGATGTTACTCAAGCGAAAACTGGTTTTCCATTTCTGCTCTGGGACCCCCTCCTGACTGGTGCCCCACCTCTCTGCCCTGGCCGCTCTCACTTGCCTCCTTGCTCCCTCCCCTGTTCCTGCTGCCCCACGGACATGCCAGATGGGCTCCTGGCTCAGGGCACTGGACTTGCTGTACCTTCTCCTGGAACACTCTTCCTCTGTAAAACTGCATGGCTCACCCCTCCACCTCCTTCAGGTCTCTAAATGTCACTTTAGAGAGCTCTTCTCTGACCACCCATTTAGAATTGCAAGCCCTCCCTTCCCGGGCCCTCTGTGTTTTCTCCATAACGCTAAAGGCTTTCTGACACGTGATATTGTCAACTGGTTTGCTTGTTTACTCTCTGTCTCCCTGTTTCCCATGTCCCCACCTAGATGCCAAGCTCTGGAGTTTGTTTGTTTGTTTTTTGCTGCACCTTGCGTTATGCGGGATCTTAGTTCCCCGACCAGGGATCGAACCTGTGCTCCCTGCAGTGGAAGCGTGGAGTCTTAACCACTGGACCGCCGGGGAAGTCCTCAAGCTCTGGTTTTTGTTAACGTCAGTGTTCCTGGCTCCTAGAACAGTGCCTCACGCACAGTAGGTTCTCAGGAAGGAGTTTTTGCATGGGTGAATGAATGGGTATTTATGGTTAAGGTCTTGGGCAGGGGGTGTCTTTTTTTCTGTCCCTCTCTTATTCCAGCCAGAAACTTGTGAGGTATGTGGGAATGGAGATGTGGACATTTGCTGCCCCTGGGCCTTATCCGAGGCAGGAGTGATAGTTGTGGTGACAGCTCTGCCCCAGGCTGACTTCCTGCCAGCTGCTCCAGGCTATTCCTGGGCTGTGAGCCCCCAGCCCAGGAACTCTCCTCTGGCAGGCAGACAGGCAGCGAGAGAGGGACGGACACTTAGCCGGCGGTGACTCATGGGCGCTCTCCCCTTGTTCTCTCTTGCAGGCTCCAGGGAGCAGAGTGAAGGCGAGGGAGACAATGGTCTCTGTAACTATGGGTGAGTCTTCTCTCTGGGGCCCCCTCTCCCCTCTGCCCTTTCTGAGGTGTGACTTTGGTGGGGGGAGCAGGCTGGGGGAGGGAAGGCTGGTCACTGGCAGGAACAGCTGTGCTCCGGGGAACGTGGAGGGAGGGCCAGGGCCTGCTCAGGGCCTATCCACCTCCGCTCTGTGTCTTGGCCTGCTGACAACATATTTTGGCCATAAAGAACTTGGGTCCTGAAGTCCAGCAGATTTCTCATATGACCTCTCAGAGCCTCGATTTTCTCACCTGTAAAATGGAGATAGTAACATCCTGGGATGTTGTAAGGATTAGGAGGTTATTGCATGTAAAATCTTGGGCATAGTTCTCAGCAAATGTTAGCTGTTATTATTCTCATGAGCTTTATCACCACATTCTCTTCGAACTCTGTACTTGGGGATTGCCAAAGCACAGAGATTATTAGCTGGTAGCTTTAAAATTTTTGGAGATTTGTATGTATAGAAAAGTACATAAAACATATTTGTGTGGTCATAAGAGCAATTAAAAAGCAAACATCTGAGTGCATCCTTTATGGTTCTATTTATATAAAGCACAGAAGCAGGCAAAATCAATCTATGCTGCTAGAAAGTGTTGATTGCCCTTGCGAGGCAGGGAGAAGTGACTGCCTAGGGAATGTGAGGCGGGGGATGCTTCTGGAATGTTGGAAATGTTTTATTTCTTGATCTGGGTACTGGTTACATGGGTATGTTGGTTTATGAAAATGTATCGACTTGTGTGTACTTCTGTGGGTGAAAATGATAGTTCAATAAAAAGGTTTTAAAAAAAGCACCCCCCCCCCAACCGTCCAGGTCAAGAACTAGAATATTGCCTGCCCCCCTGAGGGCTCCCAACCCAATCACACACCCCCTCCCTCCTCCAGATGGAATAAACCACTATCTTGTCTTTGTGATAATCTCTCCTTACCTTTCTTATAGTTGTACCACTAATGAAAACGTTCCTGTAGACTTGGTTTTGAACTTACGTGAATGCAGTCATGCCATGAGTTCTTCTGCACCTGGCTTCTGTTGCTCCGCGCCGTGTCTGAGACTCGTCTCTGGCGCTGTGTGTAGTTGCAGTTCCTTGCTTTGCACTCTGCTCCGTAGTGTTTACTGTGTGAGCAGCCACCATTTGTTGGTCGATGCTATTGTCAGTGGATGTTGCGTTGTTTCTGGGTTGCAGACAAGCTGCTGTGAATCTTCTTGTGCACGTCTCCTGGTGCGTACAGCAAGCCACACCTCTGAGTCCAAGACACACATGGTGGCCCATATTAATATTTCTGAAATGGGGGTGCGTCTTACAGCTGGTGCTTGTGATCGTTTAATTGGCAGCGTATTTTCCTCCTTAGTAGGACGCGAAATGACGGTGAGGGCCAGACGGGAGGACTTCTGCAGTTCCTTGACGTTGCTTCAGGCAGCTAGCTACCCCCAGCCTACGTGGTGTTCTTCCTCCCCTTAATAACAGCTTAATTGAGAGGCAGGTCACATTTCATACAATTCACCGAAGCGTACGATTCAATGGTCTTTATAGTCTGTGTGCGCAGACTTATGCAACCGTCGCCGCAATCAATTTCAAAATATTTTCATCACTCCCCCCAAAACCCGAATACCCATTAGCAATCACTCCCCCCTCCCCCCTGCTCTCCCACCCCAGTCCCTGGCAACCACTAATCTACTTTCTGTCCCTACAGACCTCTACAGCTTTACCTCTTCTGGACATTTCACATAAATGGAACAATTGTGTGGTAGTTTTTGATACTTAGACAAAGGTGCCTGCTTTTGGCTAAGGGAACCCAGGGCCCCATGCCTGGACAGGTGGACAGTGCCTGTGAAAAGCAGAAAAAGGTCCCCCTTTCCTCTGGGCTGCTGGAGGATGTCCTGAGGGCATGAGCTCCTCACTTGCCTCAGGCCCCGGGAGACTGGCCTGTAGCTGGCTGGGCAGGGGCCTCTTCGGGAGGGGATGCGCCTGAGCCCCCTACCCCCCACCCATGCAGTGTCTCGTCCAGAGTGTGTCTCTTTCCCTGCTCTGAGCCTCAGTTGTCTTATCTGCAAAATGGGCATAGTAACACCAAATTTCTTCTTATCTAAAATAGCATGGATTGTTGGATGTACTGTTATGTACCCTGAGAAAGATTTTTTTAAAATGTTGCCAATTAAATTGTGGCACACCATCGATTGTGAGGTAAATCCTAGTTTCAGAGATATTAAAATGTGAAAAAAAAGTTCTCCTTGGAACCCGTGATCTTCTCTAACACCTGGCCTGAGAGGTCAGGGTCAGTTTGAAGGTCACACCCAAGAGGCCAAGAAAGATCTTTGGAAGCAGTAAAGCTACATGGATGGGGTCTGCCTGCTCTCGGCTCCATGTGCAGCGGTGGCATCATCGTGACCATTATCCCCTTCATCGTCATCATCATCATGATGGCTGCAATGGGTTGAGGACATCCTCTGGGCCGCATGCCATTTAGAGCCCTTTTTGTGGACTTTCTCTTTAGTCTGCACAATGACCAAGGACGTCAGTGCTGTAATCACTAGAATGTCAGCTCCATGAGGAAAGGGACTCTGTCTTGTGCCCTGCGGTATCCCCAGTGCCTAGAGGAGGACCTGGTGTGGGCCACGTGCTCAGGACATACTTGTTGAATGTATTACCCCAGAGGGCACCGAAGCACCAAGCGTTACCTTGCCCAGAGTCCCTCAGCCGGGAGATGGCAGAGCCAGGATTTGAACCCATGCTCCAAACAAAGCCTATGCTTTGGCCTCACTCTGAGGCCGGGCTGCTTCTGTGTGTGTGTGTAGAGGGGGGTTGCTTCTGACACCCAGGGGTCGGCTCTGCAACCCTTCTTTCCATCCACCTATGAATCCTGTCACCCTCTGGGCCCGCACCTGCTGATGGGGGACCTGGGTGGAGAACCCAGAGTCCTGGCTCCCCCAAACCAGTCATTGGCCAAGCATGGGGGGGCCGTGATTGCTGCGGGTCACGCTCCAGAGCAGGGTAGAGCTGCAAGGAGAAGGGCAGTATGGAAGCACAGGGGCTCGGGGAGTCTGCTTCTTGTTAGCAGGGTGGCCTGGGGCGAGTCCCCCGACTTCTCCCTGCCTCAGTTTCCTCACTGGCAAAATGGGGGCGTCAATGCTGCTTAACTCACAAGGCTGTCAGGCCGGCTTAGTTCCGTCATATATGCAGAGCTCTCGGGCCCAGGGCCTGGCATTTGATAAGCATTTAATGTGTGGGAGCTGCTGCTGTCGTGGTTTTGCTGCTGCTCTTCTCTAAGGAGAGTGACGTGAATAATGAGCCCTGTCCACGCCCCCTCCCCCCAGCCACTTCCGAGTGGATCCAATTCTTTAAGGAAGCCGGCATTCCTCCGGGACCTGCTGTCAATTACGCAGTGATGTTTGTGGATAATAGGTAAGGCTGCCCAGGGGACAGGGCTGAACTTGGGGAAAGGAGGGGAGTCAGGGGGCTGGCTGGCCCACCCACCCTGGCCCACTGGTGGCCTCCCTGCTGACCCTCCCCTGCAGGATCCAGAAGAGCATGCTGCTGGATCTCAACAAGGAAATCATGAATGAGCTGGGCGTGACTGTGGTGGGCGACATCATTGCCATCCTCAAGCATGCCAAGGTGGTGCACCGCCAGGTGGGTGCTCCGCTCGACCCCTCTGTCCCTGGATTTAGGGTGGGGTAGAGGGGCAGTGGCAGAGCCGACTGGAGGCTTGGAAGTAAAGGTAGGCAGACTGGATTCCAAGGCTGGTTCCACTGTTTGCTGTGTGACATCAGGCATGTTGCCTAACCTCTCTGAACCTTACTTTCTCCACCTGTAGGATGTACATAGGCAAACCAGTTTTGCAGGAGGGTTGTGAGTACTAGGTTATATAAAGCCCTAGGACAGTGTAAACAGCAGGCCGCAGTAGGGGCTCGCTACAAGTATTGTTATTACTAGTTCTCATCTTCCTCATGATAGTTATCCTTACCAGGACTCTTCCTCTGTCCCCAGAACAGGAGCTTTCTATGTGGGACCCAGTTGGTGGCTTGGCCAACAACATGGTGGTTCCATTCTTGGCCCTTCTGCTTACAGTGACCTTGGACTAGTGATTTCACCTCCCCGAGTCTCTGCAACAGGCTTTTCACACAGCCCTGCTGCATGGGGTCGCTGTGGCCATCTACCAGAGAGTGTATGTGGCCCCAAGTGCCAGGCCTGGAGTGAAGAGCTTGTTTAGTTATGATAGTTAGCACTTACCAAGCACTCGCCGTGGCCTGTCAGGCCCTGTCTTCATCCTCTACGCATATGAGCTCACTTACTCCTCCCTCCACTTGACTGAGAAGGAAGCTTGCTTCAGAGCTGCGCTCTCCAGCACTGCACTTTACCGAGTGATGGCTGCTGGGATTATTCTTGTCAATTTTACTAGCTTCCTCCATCCCAGGGACAGACCTTCGTCTGTCCACCATCCAGGACAAGACCCCGCAGTGAGGGCTTTCTCAAGCCAGGGATGTTAGCTGAGTTATCACGGAGGTCACTGAGCAAAATGATTTCTTTAAACTTTTAAATTTGAGACCAATTTTAGATTTATAGAAAAGTTCCGACAGTAGTACAGAAAGTTTCTGTACTTCCTTCACCCAGCTTCCCTTAATGTTAACATCTTCCATAGCCATGGTCCATTTGTCAAAACTAAGAAATGGACATTAGTAGTATGCTATTGTTAACTAAATTATAGACTATTTGGATTTCATTAGTTTTTCCACTAATGTCCTTTTTCTGTTCCAGGATACCACATGGCATTTACTTCTCACGTCTCCTTAGTCTCTTTTGATTTGGGACAGTTTCCTAGTCTTCCCAGGTTTTTGATGACCTTCAGTTTTGGAGAGTACTGGTCAGGTGTTCTGTAGCATGTCCCTCAGTTTGGGTTTGTCTGATGCTTCATTATGATTAGGAGGGAAATGTTTTGAAACCTCTAACAGTTCAGGCTCTGATGCCCCGAGTTTTGCTCAGATATCTGGGTTCCCTCTTCCGCCAGCTCATGCCCCTGTCCGCATGGTAACCGGGCACCTGTTTTCTTTACAGGACATGTGCAAAGCTGCCACTGAGTCGGTGCCCTGCAGCCCCAGCCCCCTTCCAGGCGAGATTCGCCGAGGCGCCTCTAGCGGTGAGTCCCATGTGTTCAGGCCTCCTTTCCTTCATTCTTACACTCCGACAGTGAAGGGGACACACCTGGAGTTTGCAGAGGTGGAAGCAAAGCCATCCGAGGCTCTCGTCTCTTAGGTAGTGAGTGGCTGTATATACAATGGATTTTCATTTGTGGTCGTTCCATTCTACACAGCCACTGTGAACACCGAGTCAGTGAATACTGAATCACTTCTCCCAGGGGAATACGGGGTCACCACATTTTCATCATCTGACCAATACACAACCTTATTTATGTGTGTTTCTGTTCCAAGACACCTTATTTAATATATGGTGTTGATTCATAAACATTGAACTCACAGCCCACAGCACTAAAACTCATGCCTGAACGAAGCTTATTGAACGCACGTATTTTTTCCGTAAGGCACATCCCAGCCTTCTTGAACTTGGGACACTAGACAGCACCTTATCACCATGCTTGGGGGCCATTTTAAACAGCAAAATCACTAACAAAAAGCACAAAGATGTGAAAATAGCACTAAGGAGACCGTAAATAGACTGTGGCACTAAATAGACTTGTTTACTAAGTGAGAGCTGCAACAGGAAGGCAGAGCGTCGCCTTGTTTGACCTCAGTTGGGAACGTGTGTTGGGTGACTCAAGTTTTTTGCCTCTCTGTGCGTGTCTGTGAATGACCACAGAGAATCACAAGTATTGGTTTTGAGGTTACGAATACATTTGTGAACAGGTGAATTTACAAAATGGAATCTGAATGGTAAGAATCAACTGTATTTATACTTTTGTTTTTTTCAGCAGTGTGACACTTAAAAAATTTAACATACGTATTAATTAGCTTTCGCTGCTTAACAAGCCACCACAAAACTGGCTTAAACACAGACTTTTTAAAAAAAATTTTTTATTGAAATATAGTTGATTTACAATGTTGTGTTAGTTTCAGGTATACAGCAAAGTGATTCAGTTATACACACACACACACACACACACACACACACACACACTCACACACATATATATCTTAGTTCCCTGACCAGGGATCGAACCCATGCCCCCCTGCGGTGGAACGAAAGCTCGGAGTCCTAACCACTGGGCCGCCAGGGAATTCCCTATATATATATATTTTTTTCCAGATTCTTTTCCATTATAGGTTATTATAAAATAGTGAATATAGTTCCCTGTGTTACACAGTAGGTCCTTGTTGGTTATCTACTCCATATATAGTAGTGTGTATATTTGAATCCCAAACTCCTAAATTATCCACCCTCCCCCTTTCCCCTTTGGTAACTGTAAGTTTGTTTTCTGTGTCTGTGAGTGTATTTCTGTTTTGTAAATAAGTTCATTTGTATCATTTTTTTAAGTCTGTCTGACTTTACTTCACTTAGTATGATAATCTCTAGGTCCATCCATGTTGCTGCAAACACAGGCTTTTATTTCTCACGATTCTGTGACTTGGCTGGTCACTTCCGCTCTGGGCCAGCTCAGCTGGTCTCAGTGGTCACTTGGCAGCCCCTAGATCTCTTGATCTAGGATGGCCTCCCTCACACATCTGATGGTTGGCTTGGTGTCATCTGGGCCAAAAGAGATGACTTGGCCCCATGTCTCTCATTATCCAGCAGGCTAGCCCAGGCTCATCTACACCGTGGTGATTGTAGGGTTCCCAAAAGCAGCATAAGAAGGCAGGACCCAATGTGCAAAGCACCTCTTAAGTCTCTGCTTGTGTAACATTTGCTTCTGTCCCATTGGCCAAAGCCAGTCACATGGCTAAGCCCAGCATCAGTGTGGTCAGGGCCCACCCAAAGGCATGGACGAAGGGAGGTTGAACAAATTGGGTTCGTTTCTGCAATGGTCTCCCTCAACTGACATACAGAAAAGGGTTCCGATGACAAAGGGGCAGCTGAACGACTTTCCACAAATGGAGCACGCATGTAGCCTGCAGCCTCCAAATCCAGAAACAGAAAAGATGACTGGCATCACTCACCCCTCTCAAGGGTTTCCACTGCCCTGATTTCTAACAGCTTAGGTTAGTTTTGCCAGTCTTTCAAATCTATATAAATGTAATCAGGTAGTATGTACTTTTTATGCCATTCTGAGTATCTTAAATAGTTTAAAATAAGTTTAAAAAATTAAAACAAAAATACTGATGGAGAAAATAGGCAGTTAAAAGAGTAGGGGAAACAGGCACAGATGGAAGAGGGTGGAGAAGAGTACCCCAAAACATTCTGGTCACTTGTGTACACTTTGTAATATTGAACACGTGTGTCCGCACTGGGAGGAACAAAGAACAGTTCTTTGTACTCTGGCATCTGACTGCAGCTCAGCTTCAGTCGCTCACAGACAGAGCTGTTTTCCCTCCACCCAGGTGATGCTTACCTGGCGTGATAAAACATCATATCCCTTTTAAGCAAGACCTTGCCCTCTGTGGCCATTGCAAGAGGCAGGCCCTCTCAACTGCTGATGTTTTGTAGCAGAAAATCCCGATCGTGTTGCATTTGGCCTGTCAGAGTGCTGTGAGCGGAGGCTCTGGGCGCAGATGCCACACAGCCACTCATCAGAAAGCCACCCCTGGGAATTGCCTGGCGGTCCAATGGTTAGGACTCGGTGATTTCACTGCTGGGGCCCGGGCGAGGCCAAAAAAAAAAGAAAGAAAGCCACTCCTATCAGGCTGAAGAAATGTCTTGGGAAGATCACGGGAGAGGGTGTATGCCAAATCATCAACAGCAGTGAGCAGGCCTGAGAACCGACCATCTCTTCCTGGGTGGTGGGGAGGGAGAAGGTCTCGTTAGGAAGGGCCAGTCCCAGGACTTCTGGGTGCCAGCAGTGCTCCAGTTCCTGACCTGGGTGGTGGGTATATGGGAATTGATGTTAAACGATCTGTGTAGGTTTGATGTATTTTTCTGTATGCTGTATTTATAATTTAAAAAATAACCAAGCAATATGGAATTATAATCAGGTGTTGAGGGTCATTATGGGGGACTTCAGGAGGCTTTGAGAGACAGCACATGGCAGAAAGAGAGAAGGCTTTTTTGGGGGTAGGTAGGACAAAATACCAAAGTCTGAAAGCCATTGTGGGGTGGGGGTTGGTGCTGGGCCTGCTGAGCAAGTGGTAGTAGCGTGAAGGTTCCCCCCTCCCCTCCCTGCAGGGCTTCCCCAAGAGCTCAGCAAACCCGCACCCTGAAGCTAGCAGCAGCTGCACCTGGAGACACAATCCGTCTCCTCCCCCCGCTGGAGTTGGCCCTCCAGTCTGCTCGCTGTAGCCCACCTTGCACCCTGGGACATCCCTTCTCCTGCCCCACAGAATACAGGGGTGCCAGAGACTGCTTCCCACCCCTGAGGGAGGTCACCTCTTTTCTTGCCCCAGCCCAACTGGAGCCAGACCCACATTGCCCAGGGCCCTGGCTGAGTGACCCCACTCCCCGAGTCCCAGTTTCCTCACCTATAAAATTGGTTTACAGTGGAGCCTGTCTAGTAGGGGTGTTGGGAGGTTCGGTGACCATGTTCATCTTTTCAGTAGATGTTTATTGAAGACCTGTGAAGTGCCAGAAACTGTGGTTGGCACTGGGGACACAGCGATAAACAGACAGTGTCTCCTCATGGGCCTTGCAGTCTTGTGGGAGAGTCTACCAGTAAACAAATAAATGTAATTTTAATGTCAAGCAGTAGTAAGGGCAGGGAAGTATTCTCTGAGGAGATGCCGTCTGAGAGGAGACCTGAATGCAAAGACCGAGCAAGCCGATTGCTACTGGGGGAGCTGCACGCCAGACCTATGAACAGCAAGTGCCCTGAGTGGGCATGTACTTGCTGAGCGAGGAAGATCCTGGAGGCCAGCGCGTGGTGGAGGGAGAGGGGAGGGAAGAGCTCAGTGCAGGGCTGGGTAACTGATAGGTGAAGTGTGCTAGGAACCCATCTGGTCTGGGGCCTCAGGAAAGGCCCCCAGGGCAGGGAGGGGCGGGCTGGTTCCTGGGAAGACAGGCCCACCCCAAGCATGCTTGTCTTGACAGTGCAGCCACAGGGTGCCTCTGGCTGCCCTTTCCCCGTGGGGTCCCAAGGTTGCCTTCCCCATCCTGACCCCCTTCCCAGGGCCCCGCCCCACTGGACTCTCCTCTTTCCTCCTGGCAGCCGCCTCCCGGATGATCACCAACAGCCTGAACCGAGACTCCCCACCCGGCACTCCCCCCAGGCGGCCGGACACCAGCACCTCCAAGATCTCTGTCACCGTGTCCAACAAGATGGCAGCAAAGAGTGCCAAGGCCGCTGGTGAGGGGACTCGGGCAGGTGGTGGGAGGAGCTGGAGGCAAATGTGGGTTGGCAGACGGTATTTTGGGGGACATGTTCCCAACGTTGCAGGGTGCTTTGGAGGCCACAAGGTGTCCAGAGTGTTCAGACTTGGTCAGACCACTGCACCTCTGTGGGCTTCACTGTAGAAGGGGGCTGGTGACACCCTCCCCAGAGGATGGTTGGAAGCACTTGAGATGGTGTCTTTAAGCGTCGTGGGTGCACCGCAGTTCTCACGCGGTGGCTGTTTCAGTCTTTTTGTACTTTTTATTTTATTGTGGTAAGAACACTTAACGTGAGCTCTACCCTCTTCACGAAATTTTAAGTGTACAGTACAGTGTTGTTGACTATGGGTGGTTCAGTCTTTTTTAACAGATGGTCACTGAGCCCCGCAGTGGTGCCCGGCCCTGTGCTTGATGCCTGGGGTCAAAGGTAAAGAAGCTACCTTTCCTCTTAGCGGCCAGAGGGATCCTTTAAAACCTTCAATCTGATCCTTTCACACCCCTGTCTAGAACTCTCCTGGGCTTCCCATTGTTCCACTAATAAAGTCGTCTTCCCCCATGGCCTTACTGGGCCCTGCGACACGTGGATTCACATCTCGCTTGCTGCCTCGGTTCCCCTCCAGGCTCCTTCCCGTCGTGGGGCCTTTGCCCTGATGTTCCCTTCTCCTGGACCTTCTTCCTCCACAGACTTTTCCATGCTTGGCCGCTGTTCCTCTTCCAGGTCTCAGCTGGTAAGCTGGGAATGGGACTCTGGCCTTTGGGCTTCCAGGCCCTCCTTCTGTCCATCACGCTCTCCTGCCTTTGTTGGACCCATCCCCACAGCAGTGATCTTGGCCCAAGAGGAAGCTGAGGCCCAGGGTGGGGGCTTGGCTGTCCTGGCCCCCAGCCCCGTCAGCCCCGCCCGCCTCCATCGCACGTGCTCCCTTTTGGCCGCGTGTCTGCGAGCGCCTCGTCCTCCTTCTCATCTTTCGATTTGTGTGCCATGAGCAAGAAAGTTAAAGTTCACTTCTAAAGTACTGAAAAGATGGGGAGCCTGGGAGGGACTGGCTCTCTTCCCCTCAACACATTTGAGGAGAGTCTTTCTTTTAAATTGAGGTGTAATTTACTTATGCACGATGCACAAATTGTAAGTATATACCTTGATTAATTTTTAAAAAGTGATTACACCTGTGAAAGCACCACCTAGATGGCTTTTCCACCACCCAGCAGTTTCCCCATCTGAGGGGATTCTGGCTGGGCTGGGAGGTGAGCCTGCTGGGGGACAGAGGGACAGAGCCACAGAGAGCCTGGGAGGCCCGCCACAGCCTTCTGCAACCCCCCCTGTGCCCAGACCCCTGAGTTTCCCGGTGGTTCAGCCAGTGGCCTTGGGGGCGGCTGGGAGGATAAGGGATTCCAGTCACGCGAACGCATGGCGATAAAGGGCACGTGTGTGCCCCTACCCCAGGAGAACATTCCATCCCAGAAGATGCTCACCACCCCCTCCTCCCCCAGCAGCCCTGGCCCGCCGGGAGGAGGAGAGCTTGGCTGGTGCCACCAAGCGGCGCCGGGTCACGGCCGAGATGGAGGGGAAGTACATTATCAACATGCCCAAAGGCACCACCCCCCGGACCCGGAAGATCCTGGAGCAGCAGCAGGCAGCGAAAGGTACTGGCCCCGGTGGGGAGTGGGGGGCACAGGCTGTGTTTCCCTTTTGCTGCATCTTGCAGGGTTGGTCACGTCCTGCAGGCATTGGCCCAGAAGCAGGCTCTGATGGGGTCCAGGGGGCCTTGGACCAAGGGGATAGTGATGGTGACCATAGTAGAGGGGGACGCATCACTGCCTCTGTCCTCTTGTCCTGCCGTTAGCGTAGCAGGGCTCCTCGGTGCCTCAGCTGGCGCCTCTTCCCCGAGGGACCATGGCACGGATTCAGTGCTAGCCTGCCTGTCAAGTGAGTGGCCGTGCCTGGCTGAGGGCAGGTGCCCAAAACAGTAGGAACCGTCGTGATGAGCCAGAGGCGTCTGGTTGAGATTCAGTCCATAGCTGGGGTTTGTATCTGGTGGTACAGAGATGGTCTTCCTTACAGTGTTCCATTTAGAATATTGTAAACGTTCTCATGGAAGAACATCCAGCGGATGCAGAAGCATGTACAGTAAAAACAAACTCTCTCCCCTCACTCCCATATCCCACACGTATTGTTAACCTTTCCAGACCAACATCTATGAACGTAAATGCATCTGTTTGTACATTTACACATATCTAGGCACTTTTTTCTTTTTAAGCACAAATAGCATTATCCTATACGTATTGTTCTATAACTTCTTTATTGAAGATCTTTTCATCTTCTTCATTCTTTTTAATGGTCGTTTAATATTTTCATAGTACTTCTATATTGTAATCTAGTAAGCATTCGCCTGTTAATGGCTCATTAGGCTGTTATTTAGGGAGAGCATTACCATTCGTCAGATTCTCTGAGAGGCCCATGGCCCAAAAAAGAGGGAAAGGAACCAGAAGGGATTAGGAACTCTTCCCGCACATACACTTCATGAATTGGTACTAAGGTGTGAGGACCGGAAGTGTCCATTTTAGTTGATCCTTCCCACGTTTGACACTAGCCAGAAGTGTGTGGGTTGAGGTCAGTGTTAGCCAACAACAAAGACGTAAAACCTAACTGGGCCCAGTCGGTGCCTGCTTGGACCAGAGCTGCCTGGGGTCTGGGCTGGCTGTGTCGACCCCTGCCTGTCTGCACGGCGCTCAGCCAGGCCTGGGCCCACAGGGGCCGCCCAGCAGGCACTGGCTCACGGCCTCACTTCCCTCCCAGGTCTCCACAGGACGTCTGTGTTTGATCGCCTTGGCGCCGAGACCAAGGCAGACACCACGACGGGGAATAAAGTGAGTTGGAAATGGGGGAGCCACTGGGGACTCTCAAATTCTTGTCTTCCCTGGGTGTTGTTCCTGGCATTTCTCACATACATCTCACCCTGTCTCACCCACCTTTCCAGGCCCAGTGCCCTTCTCTGCACTGGTGGCTTCCCTGTCCGTCTTCTATCCCGACCTCTCTCCCGATTTCCAGCCCCGGGGGTCTGGCAACTCATGGATGCCGCCCTCGGACCCCTCCCACCACCACGTCCCCAAATTGTCCTCAGCATCTTCCCCCAAAGCAAATCCTCCCCTGGGCCCTGTCTCGGGTGCCCCACCGTCCCCACCGCAGGCCGTCTTGAGTCTGATGGGGCCATCTGTCCCCACCTGTCAGCCACCTGTCCCTGCCTGCGTAGGGCAGTGGCCTCCTAGCTGGTCTCTGCACAGCTCCTGTGAACCCCTCCAGCCCTTCTCCCACAGCGGCAGCACGTGCTGCCCCCAGGACAGGCCCTCCCCGCTCGCCCTCGGGAAACCCTTCAGAGGCTTTTCACCACACGCTCAGGCGCAGCCCGCTCTTCTCCCTCCGCCTGCGGCCCCGCAGGCCTGACCACGGCACGTGCTTGGGAGACGCAGCCGGAGCCCATCGCCTGGCACAAATCCGTCTCTGCCACCGCCTGGCTGCGTGGCCTTGACCGTGTCACCTAAGCCCTTTGCACCTCAGTTTCCTCCTCCGTATAGTACCTCACAGCGTGGTCGTGAGGACTAAGTGAGGTGTAGCTGCGTGGCGCGGGGGCTGTCTGGTGCAGTGGTGAGCATCTCTATTTTATTTATTTATTTTTAAATTTTTAAAATTTTATTTTATTATTTTTGGCTGCGTTGGGTCTTCGTTGCTGCGCGCGGGCTTTCTCTAGTTGCGGCGAGCAGGGGCTACTCTTCATCGCGGTGCGCGGGCTTCTCACTGCGGTGGCTTCTCGTTGCCGAGCCTGGGCTCTAGGCACACGGGCTTCAGTAGTTGCGGCACAGGGGCTCAGTAGTTGTGACTCGCGGGCTCTAGAGCACAGGCTCAGTAGCTGTGGCGCACGGGCTTAGTTTGTCCGCGGCATGTGGGATGTTCCCGGACCAGGGCTCGAACCCGTGTCCCCTGTGTTGGCAGGCGGATTCCTAACCACTGCGCCACCAGGGAAGCCGTGGTGAGCATCTTTAAATGGCACGTTTGAGTAACTCTGGTGGAGCTCTCCAGCTGCCTTTTCTTCCTTGCTCACCAGGGCTCACCCACTCCGGCTTTTTCTCACTTCCTAAATCTTATCATGAGTGTGATAGTAACACTCAGGATCACGTGGCTTGAAGATGCAGCCACGGAAAGAGCTTCGCACGTAGTGAGTGTGCTGTAAACATGATTCTTATTCCTGTCTTGGGGACTTAGACGGCACTCTTTACTCTCTTAAACGTTGATGCCTTAGAGAAGGCTGTCCTGAACTCCGAGAGGAGATGAGGCCTCCCTGTCCTCTGCTCTCCAGCACTCCCCTCTCCTCCCAGGAGCACTAATTAAGGCTTATGGGATCTTAATTCCCAGGGATTGAACCTGGGCCCTCGGCAGTGAGAGCGCGGAGTCCTAACCACTGAACCTCCAGGGAATTCCCTGTCGTAATTAGAGAATTACTTGTGCTACAGCCGATGCTGGGTCTGTCTTCCCCACTGGAGTGTGAGCCCCCTGAGAGCAGGACCAGGCCTGTCCTGGTCACCACTGGGTCCCCAGCACTGCCCAACACAGGGCCAGGTATCGACCTGGGACTCAGAGAATGTCTGTGGAGCGAATAACCAAATTTGCCTTTTCTTTCACGTTCACCTGTAGACCTTTGCAAATGGTCACCCCTTTCGCCTCCCCTCCCTCTCTCTCTTTATCCGACTCACTTCCACTCGGCTTTCAGATCTCATCTCTGATGTCCCTCTCCAGGGAGCCTTCCCCGAACTTCGGGCAGGGAGGGGGCCTCTCCTGGGCTCCTCCAGCCCCCTGGGCTTGCCCTCTCATGACTCTGATCACTGTCTAGTGTGTCACCGATGGGTGTTTGTCCTGACCATGAGCCCCATGAGGCAGCGTTCTGTGAATGCATGTTGAGTGACTGAGTGACTCACTTGTCCTGTCTGTCCTCTGACCTCCACAGCCCACAGGAGTCTTCAGCCGCCTGGGGGCCACCCCAGAGATGGACGAGGATCTGGCTTGGGACAGTGACCACGACAGCAGCAGCTCTGTCCTACAGTATGCCGGCGTCCTGAAGAAGCTAGGCCGGGCCCCAGCCAAAGCCAGTCCCCAGCCCGCACCAACTGTCAAAGCCAAGGCCACCAGCTCGGCGGCAACGGCTGCCGCCCCAACGCTGCGGCGCCTCGCTTTTTCCTCACGACCTGGGCTCGAGAGGAAGCCGGAGTCCCTATCCAAAGTCAGCATCATCCAGAGACTGGGCAAGGCTGCCCTTGTGCCGGAGGCCCAGGACAGCCAGGTCACGAGCACCAAGAGTAAGTCCTCGGCTGAGGTCAAGGTCACCATTAAGAGGACTCTGGTGGGGCCCCGGGGGAGCAGCTCCAGCGAGGGCCTTGGTGCCCAGATGGACCACGCGGGCACTGTGAGCGTGTTCAAAAGACTGGGCCGCAGGACCTTCTAGCCCAAGGGCGGGGCGCAGGCCCCTCTCCAGACTCCAGGCTCCATCAGAGTCTTCAGCGAGGGCGCGCTCACCCCTCCCTGCCGGCTGCTGGATGACACTGCTTGTCTCCCTCGGGCGTTCTGCCAGCCTGAGCTCTCTGGGGATTCACCCGGTTTTTCTGAGTCTGAGATGGTCATTGTGGCCCGGCCTTGCCGCTCTGGGACTTTCCCTTCTCTCCCGTCCTCTGTTCTCTCCTCTCTGACCGTGGCCTTGGCAGGACCCACTTTTCTACCTCTCCAAGTGCCAAGTGCCCTCTTCCTGTCCTCCATCCCCCATCCTCCCTCTCAGCAACATCTGCTGCCTCAAACCCCGGCTCCGGGCCTCCCTGTCCCCCAGGGTGGGTGTCGTCTGAAGGGGCTCCTGTATCACACCCCCACCCCCCCTGACTACCTCGCTTCCCTACCTCCTCTGCCCCCTCCCCCCCGATGCTTTGACTTCTCTCTCTCCGTCTCTTCACTCTGTTCATTTCTTTTCTGTTTTCTGTCCCTGTGGCAAGGCCCGACTGTCCGCTGCGTCCTGCCTGACCCTCCTGCACCTCCGGCCTCCCAGCGGCCCCCTCGTCGGCGGCGGTGGCGTCGAGCCTGTAGAGACTGTTAGCCGCCGTCACTCCTAGGCTGGAGGGACCTCCCCAGACCCCAGGCTGCAGCTGGGGCACCTGCCTGGGCATCTTTTTCCCTGAAAGTCGGTGGCGGGTGGCGGGTAAGGGGCACTAAGAAGGGAAGCCAGCACCGAGAGAAGAAAACAGCTATTTTAATATATTTTTGTGACTTTCAGACTGTTTCCCTCCCCTCCTTCAGGGTGAGTCGCAGGACTGTTTTTCACATGAAGCACAGTGTGGGCGGGGCACCCACGAAGTGTTGGGCCTCGTCTCTGAGGGTCAAGCTCCCCACATACATAGGTAGGCCATGTTTTTGCTGCAGGCCCTGAGGTGAAGGGAGTCACGGTCATGGTCATCATCTAGTTGGGCCTCCTCCTCCCCTCGGCAACCCGCAGGGCTTCTGTCCCTCTGCCCTCCCCTTCCACAGATTTCCCCTGTTTCTGCCGCTCTGCCTGTGGATGGCTTTCCAGACTGCAGGCTTCATTTGTGTGGGTGCCTTGACCGTTCCCCTAGTCACCACTGCATAGCACCTACTCTGTGCCAGGCCTGTTCTAGGAGCTGGGGATCCATCCATGAGCAAGGCAGACAAGTCTCTTCCCGCGTGGCTGACCTCTCTAGCCAGGGAGACAGGCGGTAGAGTAATCAGTAAATCACAATTTGCCATTTGAGCCATTTTTAAGTGTACTGTTCAGGGGGTGCCCAAAGACTTGGAAGGGTGACTGCAAGTGACCAGGGCCTCTTTAGATGTTTGGGGCAAGAAGGCCTTTCAGAGGAGGTGAGCTGTGGGGTGGTCTATGTGCAGTTCAGGAGGAGAGCATTGAGGCAGAGGAAGCAGCCAGGGCCACAGCTCTGAGGGGGGACAGAGAACACAGAGAGCACCAGCGTGGCTGGCAGGTGAGTGAGGGGCCGGAGGAATTCAGACATCCTCCCAAGAGTGCTGAGGAGTTTGGGAGGGTCTAAAGCAGGCAAGTGATGATCTGAGTTGCCTTTTACGAAGATCACTTGGGCCACTGTGAGGAGGACAAGTTGCTGGGAGGGCAGGGCGGAGGCGGGGAGGCAGCGTGGGGAGAGATGGTGGGTGGGGAGGAGGAAGTGGGTGGACCTTGGGTGCGCTTCGGAAGGGGCAGCGGGGTTCTCCACACGGGTGGATTGGAAACTGGGGCAAGGGGAGGGGCTGGATCACACCTAGACGGAGGACTTGAGCATCTAGAGGAAGGTGCTGTTGGTGGAGCCGGCTGGGGCGGGAGGGCGCTCAGCTGTCAGGGGTTGACTGAGAGGTGAGCAGGCTGCTGGGGCAGCAGCTCGGGGGGTGCTCAGAGTACAGCCGTGTTCAAAGCCGAGGGCCTGGCGATACCAGCTGGAAAAGGGTAGAGAGAGAGGAGGGGACCCAGAAGGGAGTTGGGGCCCTTTTCCCATGTAGAGAACAGGATCTGATAAGGAGATGACCAAGGAGTGGGCAAGGGGTTTGGAGGAGAACTAACTGCAGGTAAAGCTGAGATTAGACCTCATCCATTTTTTTTTTCACTGTTGTAAAATATACATAACACAGAATTTACCGTTTGAACCGTTTTTAAGCGTACTGTTCAGTGGCATTAAGTACATTCATATTGTTGTATAACCATCACCATCATCCATCTCCAGACCTGTTTTTGTCTTCGTAAGTGATCATCCACTTATTTTTAGGTTTTTAGTAACGTCATTTGGGAAGGCTACTGTGTGTCAGGCGGCGTCCCAAGCACTGGGCCTGCGGTGTGAGGGGCCGGACTTCAGTATGAGGGGCAGTGGTAGAGTGGTAGAGGGAGGACCCATAGACCCCTCTCCTGGGGAGGGCCCAGGCCAGACCCTCGTGGACCTTCTGGACCTCAGAAGGACGGCAGAGGATGGCAATGTCAAGATTCCAGAGACCGTCCTTTTGTGTCAGGGCCACAAGGAGGCGCTCACACATATACACAGGTTTCTTGCTGATCTTCAACTCCTTTTTTTACCCCCCCCTCCCCCCAGTAATTTCCCTGAGTTCCACTTCATGGATAATTTTAGCAACTGCCAGGGTTAACTGGAAGAGTTCCAGTTACTAAATTTAAGAGCACGGGGTAATTTCTTGATGTGTAATAGGAACTGAAGTGATATAAAAGCATGTATAGCTCACTTCTCATGAAAAGCTGATGAGGTTAGTCGAGTCACTCTTGCCTCCTTCGAGAGGCGCAGAGGGGAACGAACTGCTGAAGGCCTCACCAGCTGGGAAGCGGCAGCGCTGGGCTTGCCACCAGGGAGGTGACCAGGAGCCTTGCCCTTTAGCCCCTGCCCTGTGCTGCCTCAACCGCAGATTTGAGACGAGGCCCTTTTGGAGAGGGGAGGGTGGGGTCATAGGAGAGTGGTTTTGGATTTGCTATAGTTGTCTGTGCGTACATGTTACCCCGCCCCCACCAACTTACCCTAGGGAGCATTTGCAGCTCTGGGAGGCCTCGGGCCTTGAGGGTCATGCCCATCCTGCCACCGGCTGCCAGACAGGGTGGAGCCGGACACCTCCTCGGCCTCCTAGCCGCTCCAGAGTGCCAGTGTCCCACTCATTTGATTTGGCGATTCCCCCAAACCAGCCCCAACAGCTGTGGCCCACAGGGGTGCGTTATTTTTTCTCTGGTTCTGTGAAACGTATTTGAGCATAAATAATACATACACAGGGTGCAAAATGCCAAGATACGAAGGGCTTCACGGTGAAAAGTCTCTTCCCAAGTCTCCTAGCTCCCCAGTCCACTCCTCAGAGGCCACTAGTGTTACCAATGTCTTGGATAAGCCTTCCAGAGAGGTGTGTGTGTGCGTGCGTGTGCACACACACACACATACATTCACGCATACATACAAGAGGAACACACAGGGCACACAGACGAGCACACACGCACGTTAACGGCCTAGCTTACTTACCCAGTCCTTTTTGGAAGGGAATTCAGGTTGTTTCCAGTTCCTTGTTATTACAAGTAGTGCTGCAATGGAGAAAGGTGGGGTCAATTCAGGGGTGAATTTGAAGAACTCCAATCATATCACTTTAGTGCAAACACTGTTGTTGGGTCACTCGCAGATCTGAATGAGGTTCTCCCCCAAGAGTTTTGGCACTCTTCAGATGATTTACTTATATCACCCCATTCCAAAAAGGAATTAAGAGCAGTTGGACTCTTCTAATTGGAGACCGCTGGAGGAAGCGGATCAGGGGACGCTAAGAGCTAATATGGACCACCACCTAGGAAGTACAAAATACGTGCTTTGCTAAGTTGATAGGGCTTAAGAGGTGCTTTGTGCACTGGGGCCTGCCCTCTTATGCTGCTTTTGGGAACCATGCAACCACCACTGTGTAGAAGAGCCTGGGCTAGCCTGCTGGATAATGAGAGACATGTGGTGCGGCCAAAAAAAAAAGTAATCTTAATATGGAACCCCAATATATAAAACATGCTTAAAACAGAAAAGCAGTAATTTATTAGCATACATTTAAATGTTCATTTTGCATTAATTCATGCAAACAACACAAAATTCAAAGGTACAAAAGGATATATACAGTAAGACTGTTTTGTGCCCTACTGGGCAAAAGACTAGCAAAAAAAAAGTCTCAAGTGTTGGGGAAGGTTTGGAGTAATAGGAGTGTATATAATGCTGTTGGAATGTAAGTTGGTATCAACCATTTTGGAAAATAGTTTGATAGGTTGTAGTGTAATTGAAGATGACATATTCTCCAACCCAGTAACTACCCTTCTGGAGAAGCTTACACGTGCACACAGGACGTGTATCAGAATGTTCATAAGATCACTGTTGTAATGCCATAAAAAACTTGGAAACAACCCAAATATCCATCTGCTGGAGAATGGGCAGATTGTGACATAGATGTTCTAATTATCTAATGCATAATGAATCACCTCAATACTTAGTGGCTCAGGTCAATAATCAGTATCTCTTATGGCTCTGGGTGCTGACTTGCTCAATTAGACTGTTATAACTTGGGCGCTCTCACGCGCTTGCTGTAAGATCTTGGCTGGGGCTGGCGTCCTCTTGAAAGCTTCCCCAGTCGTCTGGTGGTTAACCAATACTGGCGCTTAGATAAAACCTGAGTGTGGGCTATCAGCCAGAATGCCTACATGTGGCCTCTCCACGTGGCCTGGGCTTCCTTACAACATGGCAGCTGGGTTCAAAGAGCAAGCTTCTCAAGGGAGTCAGGGAAAACTGTACTGCCTTTTCTAACCTAGCATTGGAAGTCACTCACATTGCTTCACTTCTGCCATAGTCACTAGCCCACCTAGATTCAAGAGGGACCATGGGCCCTACCTCTCAGTGACAGGAATGTCAGTGTCTCATTGTAAGAAGAGCATATGGGATGAGAGATCACGTTGTGGCCATCTTGGAAAACTATATAGGGTTGGCCAAAAAGTTCGTTCGGGTTTTTGTACGAGGGCAAGGAAAACCCCGAACGAACTTTTTGGCCAACCCAGTACATCAATACTGGATGTATTACATTATGTATTGGATGTGGAATATTACACTTCAATGAAAATGAACTAAAGTTGTACATATCAATATGAATAAAGCAAAACATTGGGTGATAAAAGCAGATGACAGAAGAATATGTGTAGTTTAAAAATATGCAAAATAGGGAGTTCCCTGGTGGCCTACTGGTTAGGATTTTGGACTTTCACTGCCGTGGCCCAGGTTCAGTCCCTGGTCGGGGAACTGAGATCCTGCAAGCCGCATGACCAGCAACAACAAAAAAAGCAAAATAATGCATACTGGTTATAGATACTTAGAGTGTAATGAAATTATAAAATGCATGGGAATGATAAACTCCAAATGTAGGACAGTGGATCACTTCAGGGGTGGGATGGGATGTGACTGGAGAGGTGCACATGGGGTCCAACTGTATGGTAGTGGTTTTTAAAGTAGGGTGATGGGCACACAGGTGTTCATTGTGTTCAAAGTTTTAATACTTTCTTGGTTTAATACTTTCTATTACCAATTAAAAGAAAAACAATTCTCTCTCCTACTCTAGATGCCTCAGTCGTCCAGTTCCCCTCTCCAGGAGCAATCAGTGTTACTGGGGTTTTATGTGTCCTTCCAGAAACATTTCATTTATAAACATAACTATATTTTCTCACTCAGATGGTAGAATATATGATAGTTTTACACTTTGCTTTTTTTACTTAATATATATCCTGGAGATCATTTCATATCAATTCACCCATTTAAAATGCACACTTCAAAAAAAAAGAAAAATGCACACTTAGTGGCTTTTGGTTATTCACAGAGTCGTGTCCATCACCACAAGTTTAGAATATTTTCATTATCCTCAAAAGAAACACCCACACTCCTTAAGCATCAATCCCCAAGTCCTCCCATACTCTACCCCACCCCCCGCTCCAAGCCCTTGGCAACCACTAGTTTACTTTCTGTCTGTACAGATTTGCCTCTTCTGGACATTTCATATAAATGGAATCATACAATATGTGGCCTTTTGTGTCTGGTTTCTTCCACTTCCACAGGGTTCATCCATGTTGTAGCATGTGGCAGTACTTCATTTCCTTTTGTTGATGAGTAATATTGCATTGTGTGGACATTGGGTTGTTTCTACTTTTTGGGTATTATGAATACTGCTTTGAACATTCATGTACAAATTTTGTGTAGACGTATGTTTTCAATTCTCTTGGGTATATACCTAGGAATAGAATTGTTGGATCATAAGTTAATTCTATTTTTAATCATTTCAGGAACTGCTGGACTGTTTTTCAGAGTGGCTATACCATTTTACTTTCCCACCAGTAGTGTATGAGGGTTCCAATTTCTCCATATCCTTGCCAACACTTAATTATCTGTCTTCTTGATTATTGCCATCTTAGTGGGTTTGGAATTATATCTTATTATTGTGGTTTTGATTTGCACTTCCCTGATGGCTAATAATTGTAAACATCTTTTTAAAACATTAATTAATTAATTAATTTTTGGCTGCGTTGAGTCTTTGTTGCTGGGCATGGGCTTTCTCTAGTTGCAGTGAGCGGGGGCTACTCTTTGTTGTGGTGCGCAGGCTTCTCATTGCAGTGGCTTCTCTTGTTGCGGAGCATGGGCTCTAGGCACGCCGGCTTCAGTAGTTGTGGCACGGAGACTCAGTAGTTGTGGCTCGCGGGCTCTAGAGCGCAGGCTCAGTAATTGTGGCGCACGGGCTTAGTTGCTCCGCGGCATGTGGGATCTTCCCGGACCAGGGCTCGCACCCGTGTCCCCTGCACTGGCAGGTGGATTCTTATCCACTGCACCACCAGGGAGGTCCTTAAACATCTTTTAATGTCCTTATTGGAAAGAGCTTCCTTTTAAACTAACTGCATAGTATTCCCTTGTGTGGATGTACCTTTGAACCAGTCCCTTATTGTGGGCATTTAGGTGGTTTCTAAGTCTTTTTCTATCACAAACAGCGCCTCTTGTGTATTCCATCGTTTGCTTATGTGTGAACATATCCATAGGGTAAATATCTAGGAGCTAAACTGCAGGGGCAAAGGGAATGCTCCTGTTTTATAAGTTTGAACGTATGCCATTTGTGTATTTAAAAGTAAATATTGAGAATAATCAGATTTGTTTGAGGAACATTCTAATTTTTCCTCCAGTGTTGACGGCTAGCAGGTTCACATCAGAATAAGCAGCCATTTTATTTCCCTATTTTATTTTGGCTAAACCTTGCATAATTCAAGACTGACTTTTACATAGACTTGAATGTCAGGTTGAGGCAGGGGTTCAGAGCACATAAACCTACATTCATTGTTCCAAAGTTTTCCCCTAGAGCTGCCTTTTCTGCTCCCTCATATTTAATGCAGTGCTTGTTCCTAAATAACCAACATAGCATATCCTGGTGATCATTTGGCCTTCTTGATGGTCTATTATGGTTAAGAGCTTGAGCTGTTATGATTAAGAGCAGCTGTGTGATCTTGGGCAAGTTACTCAACCTCTCTGTGCCTTAGTTACCTCCTCACTAAGATGGGAGTAATAGTAGCATCCACCTCACAGGATGATTATGAGGATTAAATGAGTCAATTCATGTGAAGGGCTTAAACAGTGCCTGGCACAGTGTGGTCATCTAATCTGTCTGAAATTGATGATTTTCAGGGAAGATTTTCCATACCAGCATTAGCATCACCACTTAAAGGACCCTTTAGTGACATTCTCACTGGCTACAAAAAAGAGCTTTTGGGGTAACTCTTTATTTTAATATAATTATAAACTTACAGCAAAGTAGCAAGAATAGTACAAGAGATTCCTGTGTACTCTTCAGCCAGATTTGCCAACTGTTTGCTCCATTTGTCTTATCATTCTCTCTTCTCCCCTCCCCGTCTCCATAAGCGCGTCTCACACACACACACATACACACACACACGTTGTGTTTTTGAACCATTTGAGAGTTCAGTTGAACATGATGTCCCTTTACCTCGCAATACTTCAGTGTGTATTTCCTAAGAACAAGAACATTTTTTTTCATAAGCACAGTACAACCATCAAAACCAAGAAATTTAATGAGGATACAATACTCTTATCTAAACCCCAGTTCATATTCCAATTTCATCAATTGTCCCAATAAAATTCATTATTGCCGTTTTTATCCCCGGCTCAGAATCCAATTCCAATCATGTGTTGCGTTTAGGTGTTATGTCAGAGTTTCCTTTTAAACAGTGAATGTTTCCATAACAACACAAAGGTCCAACTTTCTCCAGGAAGGCTTGATGCCTGCAAGTCAGCTGGGTTCCAGCCGGGACGGTCAGCTCACGTGGCGCCATCTTGTGGTAACAGCACAAATAGAGTTTATAAATCGTCTCCTGGGGCAGCTGTGAAGTGATTTGAGCTAAAAATAAATTAGGTGATATTCATATCATCTCATTTTTTCTTAATAATGTGGGAAACTATGTTTTAAATATTTTTCGGTCTTTCCTGGTGGCGCAGTGGATAAGAATCCGCCTGCCAATGCAGGGGACACGGGTTCAAGCCCTGGTCCGGGAAGATCCCACATGCCCCGGAGCGCCTAAGCCCGTGCGCCACAACTACTGAGCCTGCGCTCTAGAGCCCGTGAGCCACAACTACTGACCCCACGTGCCACAACTACTGAAGCCCGCGCGCCTAGAGCCCGTGCTCCGCACAAGAGAAGCCACCGCAATGAGAAGCCTGCGCACCACAACGAAGAGTAGCCCCCGCTCGCCGCAACTAGAGAAAGCCTGTGCGCAGCAATGAAGACCCAACACAGCCAAAAATAAATAAAATTAATCTTAAAAAAAAAAATTTCTCAATTCAAATAATCCACATACCTTAACTTAGCATAAAATGAGATTTTGCTGTATCTCAAATCCGGACCCAAGCAGGTGAATTCCAGTGCTGTGGGTAAAGACGTGGGCTTGGCCTGAGACATCTTTGGGAATGGATCTGGGCGCCACATTCTGGCTATGTGATATTTTGCAGGAGACTTCCCCTCTCTGGGCCTATATTTACTTCTGCAAAATAGGCCTTACAGAGACTTCTACCTGCATGAACATATTCGGGTCATGGATATAGTGACCAGCACTGTGCCTGATATGTGGGAATTCTTCAATAAAGGTTAAGAGATTATTATTATTTGTTCAACTTTTTGTGAGTAGACAAGTTCAGACCCGAAGTAAAATTCACCCCAGTACAGAGCTTTAACTTTCCTAATCAAAACCACATTCAGTCAACAAATATTTATTGATCCCCAAGTCCCAACTGTGTGTTAGGCATTGTTCTAGACGCTGGGAATACAGCCCAAGACAAGTCTTTGCCCTCATGGGCAAATTTATGTTCTGGTTTTGGGGGAAGACAGTTACAAAATTAAAAAAATTCTTTAGTGTTAAGCGCTAGGTAGAGAATTCAACTATGCTGAAAAGAAGTGACAGTATGGCTCTTTTGGATTTGGGGTGACCAGGGAAAGCCTCTCTATAGAGATGAGATTTGAACTGAGTTCTGAAAGACAAGGAGTCAGTCATGCAAAGATCAGGATCAGGGGGATGACCAGTCCAGGCAAAAGGAACAGCAAGTGCAAAGGCACTGAGGTAGGAACAAGCTTGTCTTTTTGGTGGGGCAGAGAAGAGTTTAGTGTGTCTAGGATATGGTGGTCAAGGGTGAGAGTAGCTTGAGATGAAGTTAGTAAGATAGGGGCAGCTCACATAGGTCCCTGAAGACCATGGTGAAGCCTTTAGCCTTTTTTTTTTATAAATTTATTTATTTTATTTTATTTATTTTTGGCTGTGTTGGTTGCTGTGCGCGGGCTTTCTCTAGTTGTGGCGAGTGGGGGCTACCCTTCGTTGCGGTGCGTGGGCTTCTCATTGCAGTGGCTTCTCTTGTTGCAGAACACGGGCTCTAGGTGCGCGGGCTTCGGTAGCTGTGGCACATGGGCTCAGTAGTTGTGGCTTGCGGGCTCTAGAGCACAGGCTCAGTAGTTGTGGCACATGGGCTTAGTTGCTCCACGGCATGTGGGATCTTCCCGGACCAGGTATCGAACCCATGTCCGCTGCATTGGCAGGCAGATTCTTAACCACTGCACCATCAGGGAAGTCCCAGGCCTTTAGCTTTTATTTCATGCAGGATGAGAAGCCATCTACATGTTCAGAGCAGATCGATAAGGTGTTCAGTCTCAAGAGTAGAAAAAGTTTTATCCCAAGGTTTGCACTGAAGCACATTTAGCCTCACCTTACACGTTTTGGAAATCTGCGATGTGTTAAAAAGTTGAATGTGCATGGTGCATGGTATCTTCTATTAGAATTTTTGAACGATAAAACATATTATAAAAAGGAAATTGGAACCAACGTTTACAGAATCCCTTATCTGTACTACTGCCAAACACTTAAAATGACTCTAAAAGGATCTTTCCAACACAGTAGCATCTAGGGTGGGGCTTAGTAACTTCTGGCTGCGGCATCAAAGATATTATTTCAACATTTCTGTATAGTGTGGGAAACTCTTTTAAATAAAAACTTTTTTTTTTTTTTTTAACAGTTCCAGTCTTCTTCGGGAATCTGATCAATGCTATGGACTTTCTCCCTTGAAAATGCTCTGCTTAGGATGAAGAAAGGGGGAAATCTGAGTATTCCTGCTTGTATCTCCTGATCACCCATGTAGCAGGGAGGGTCCCCCCCCAGAGCCACTGCCAGGGATAGACCCCCCCAGACTTTGTCGGGTGGAGTGGAAGTCTCCCCATCTGGGGCTACCAGGAGGTTCTTTATGGCTGGCCCAGGCAGCTTGCCCCATCACCATTGGAGCCCAATCTTTGAGAAGGGTTGAAATGAACTCTAGGGGCTTATTCCCACTCCCTGGGGACAGAAGGGGACTTTGAGGAGATGCCCTCTCCATCCCTCAGGGCAGGATTCTTCATCATCTTTTTTGAATCAAGTGGCCTTTGAGCAGACTAAAGATGAGAAGCTTTGGGCCCTTCTCCCCAGAAAAGTGCCTGTGCAGCCCATATTTATAGTCATAGGCGGGAAGTTCACAGAATAGATTAGAGGGTAGAGAACAATTTGGGGTTTTAGGAAATTTTCTCCTCAATCACCCTTGATGTGGAAATTGAGAGACTGAGACCCCCAAACAATAATTAAGTGGTTTGCCAAAGCAACACAAGGGACAGAAGTAGGGCTATTACTTTCCATTTTCCGGCATGGTATGAGTTCAAAGCACAGGCTCTTCTATCAGATTACCTGGGTTCAAATCCCGCCTCCACCCCTAACTTGTCCTGGGACCCTGAGCAAGCCCGTTAACATACTGTCCCACTTAACCTCCAAGATTGTGTTGACAGCAACAGGATAGCATTGGTGAGATTGTGTCAGGAACAGAACCTGGCCTGTAATAATTGCTAAATGAATTCTATTGCTACTGTTTTGCAATGAGGAAAGGCAGGCTCAGAGAAATGATGTTATTTTGACAAGGACACAAGAGAGGCATGATTAGAACTAGGGCCCATCTATTTCCAAAGCCAGTAAGTGTTGTTCGCTCCCAGACTAGTGTTTTTCAAACTGCAAGGCACGACCCATTAATGGGTCAGAAAATCAGATCAGCGGGGTCTCAAACAGCACTGAAAAAAAAAGTTAAATATCAGAGTGCATCATACATAGGGTAAATAGCATTTGGTTGCACTTTTGTTTTTTCTTGGCTGCACCTCACAGCTTGTGGGATCTTAGTTCCCCAACCAGGGACTGAACCCAGGCCCTCAGCAGTGAGAGCATAGAGTCCTAACCACTGGACTGCCAGGGAGTTCCCTTTGGTGACACTTTTGTTTCACAGGATTGTAAGTATACATCTGTGTGTTCTTGGTCTTTTTTTTTTTTTTTTTTTTGATTGCGCCATGGCTTGTGGGATCTTAGTTCCCCAACCAGGGATTGAACCCGGTCCCTCGGCAGTGAAAGTGCCCAGTCCTAATCGCTGGGCCACCAGGGAATTCCTACTAGGTCTTAAAATAGTTTGAAAGCCATTACCCTTTACTACTACTGCCCCTACAAGTTCAGACACAAGCACACGGAAGCTTTCAGTGAGATCTCTGTGTCTTGTAATCCATCCTGTTTCCCAGGAGGGGCAGGGATTCGAGCTAGCCCAGGAAGACTTAGAGGTAGGGGAATGGGCTATGAGCTGTACATCCTGGAGTGGAGTAAATCGAGTAGGCCAGAGTAACCTTGAGTCTAGATTAGAGCAGAAGAGCTACTTTTTGAAACAAATATTCCTCGAGAGCCCACTCTGTGCCAGGACCTTTGCTGGTTAGTGTTAGGTACACAGCGATGACTAAGATAGTCCTGGACTCTTCCGTCTTGGGGCTCACTGTGCAGTGGAGGAGACAGATCTGTTACCAGGCAGTGAGAGGCTAAAATGGTCAGGGTTGTAGCGGGGGAGGCTCTGGTCAGAGTGTTAAGGGGGAAGACCAGGAATTAGGAACACAGAGCAAAGAGTTCCCAGCTGGAGACCCACCAGCAGAGGGCTAGTTCCAGCAGTAGGTTTACCTCTGGGGAAACTACCACCCCTGAGTAGGACTTTGCCTGAGACACTCTCGCAGACTTAGGTGGACCCAGGGTTCTTCAACTCCCAGCCAGGCCTTCTGTGTGGCATTACTGGAACCCAAATTCATAAAGTAGGAAGCCCCACCCAGCCCATGAGAGAACAGGGACCGGGATCCGGATGTCTCACAGCTGTCTACTACACTAGCTAATACACGGGCCAGGATCTGTGCAAAGCTCTTTTTCCCCCCCCCCCCAGGGCTATTTTAAGGCCTTTGTAGGCCCAAGTTACCCCGTAAAAAAGTTATATCCCACATTTAATTGCATATATATATCATGAGCAGATAGGATTAATATTTTGGAGTTATAGCATGTCTAATTGACTTACACCGTTCTGTTTACATAAAATAGCCCAACAGCCCAGGAGCGCAGCTATGATTGTTTCCATTTTGCAGATGTAGCTACTGAGGCACAGAAAATGGTAAAGCCTTCTGCCCACAGTCACCAGTAAGGAAATGCAAAGCTGGGTTTGTGTGGCTTCATAGCCTGTGCTCAACCATGAGAGGAAATACTGAAAAGGAAACCCTTCCTAACGCCTGCTCCAAGGCTCTTTTAGAGCCTCCAAACCTGAACTAAAGGCGAGAGCGGAGTAAAACCAGATCAAAGCGCATGTAAATAAGGACCAGGGGCTGCCGGGAAATATCATCGCGGCTAGCCTCCGGGGAAAGCGGGAGTCAGAGTCTTACTGAGCCTGCGCAATCTTCTTTTTTTTTTTTCCCGTCCGGCGCCTGCGCGAGGCACATCCCTTGCCCACACCGGCTCAAGCTTGCCTAATGTACGCAGGCGCCCTTCTCTGAGTCGGCCACCGCCCCTTCCTTGCGCTTGCGCTCTAGCGCTCTTCGAGTCCCTCTCTCCCTCTCTCGCGTCAGTTCCTGTTTGTGGCGGGAGAAGGCGGTATTTCCGTCCAGAGGGTGGGAGGGGGCGGTAAGCGGGGGCTGGGGGGAGGGGGCGGGGGGGCCGCGCCGCGCAAGCCGTTGGGCCTGGCTACGCTAAGGCGTTGCTGCTGGTGCTGCCGCCGCCGCCGCCGCCGCCAGAAAACACAAGGAGCGGAATCAAGCGTAGCGTGGCGATGGGCAGGAGTAGAACCCCGCCAGAGAGGCTGGGCGGTCGCCGGTGACAGGTGAGTGCGCCAGCGCGTGTCCCCAAGCGCCCCCCCCCCCCGCGATGGTCGCGTCCGGACCCCCAGCAAAGCCGCGCTGGGCCGTACCACCGGTGCCCACTGGGCGGGGACCGTAGTCCTTGAGCCCCCCCTTCCGGGATTGAGTTGGGGAGGCTGCGCGGGGGCGGTTGGACTAGCCCCGAGGGGGCGGGGGCGGCGGGCTGAACCACTGAAGCTGCAGGGGGCGCATATCAAAGTGTGGGGACCGAGCCACTGAAGGGCTGGAGGCGCAGACCCCTGCGTGCTGGGCTGGGGTTGAGCCGGTGGGCTGGGAGGGGGGAGCCCGCCTGGTGTGCGAGGGCTAAGCCTTTGAGGGGGCGCGTCTTAGCAAGTGTAGGGGGCTGTGGAAATAGTTCCTAGAGTGTGCTTAGAGAGGTAGGGGCTTCTGGGGAGGGAGCTGTACCTAGTGTGGCCCGGGTAGCGCCCTTTGGGTTGTACCACTGAGGTCCTGGGGGGAGCCATCCTTAGAACGTAGAGCCGCGATGTGATGTTTATAATTTTGAGGGACCGCGCTGGGCGGGGGGACGGGCCCGAGTGGGTGTTCAGGGGAGTACTTTGGGAGCGCTGTAATGCCGAGCGATGAGGAGGGGGTTCTGCCTCCTGTGTTTGGTGGGTGGAGCTTGGGGGTTTACGCTGAGCTGGAGGGAGAATCACCCTTTATTGAACTTCTTATTGACTTTGGGGGGAACTGGATGGTCAGTGGGACTGCTGTCTACCCTAGAACCTTTTCATGTTATTAAACCTTATTTTAAGGTGTGTTGGGACACCTCTGTGGCAGATTCTTCCCATGGTTTTGGCTGGGGCGTGGGGGGGAGACGTCTTAGAAGCCGCTTGTTTTCTGAGCTTTCGGCTCCATATTAGGGAGGGGAGGGGGTATGGAGCTTGGATTTGAGGATCTGTGTCCCTGGACCTGCTTAAGACTTGGGAGGAAGGAGTGCTTTGAGGGACACTTCTCCCCGAGGGGAGGGTGGCTGGGACATTTTTATCCTTGGAATTCTGAGCACCCCTTTCCTCTCATTTGGAAGGCACTGGGGCTCAGCAAGAGGCCTGGGTGTAATTAGGTCTTCCATGGTCTGCCCTTGAACCTTGTTTACTCTTCCTCTGTCAGAGAAGCATCAGAAGCTCTGGCCTGAGAGTGGTTGGTGGTGGGTGCCAAGGGGCCAGGCACCACCCCAGGCCCCTCCATCCTGGCCATGAGGCCAGACACACGTTTGTGTCTCCTTGGTCCAGACGCCCATCATGTTTACGCTCCCCACCAGGCGATAACAGTTGGCTTCACCGTTAGGCGGCAATGAGGCTGAGTGCTGTTTTCCCAGCTGTTCCTCTCTGCATAGGCCAAGGGGACTTGGTGGCGGTGCCCCTGCCCCACACTGACCCAGGAAGGAAGGCTGCTCCGAAGGACTTGGGGCGGCCAAATCCCCCACGAATCTGGTTTCTCACTGTGGTTGCTGGGTGGGAGCTTGGCTCCTCAGGCCAGCCTGTGACCTTGGCTTGCTCCGTAACCTTTGTCCTGGGTCTGGAGTTCCCAGAGGGCTGGCCATAATCCCTGATTGACCCAGCTAATGTGGGCTGGTGATGTGGTCAGAGGGGGCAGACAGTCCCCTGGTCCACATCATCAGCTTCCAAGCTAACTGGCTTCCATGGGTTGTGGTTGCTGGAGAGAACAGTCCCTGAGTCTCTGTGAGGCCACGGTGGCTCTGTAGAATTTCTCTGCACCAGGGGTTCTTTCTCTGATCTGCCAGCTTTTAGAGGGTTTGCCTGATGGGATTAACAGCAGTAGTAAAAACAATAATCTTGAGACCAATGGCTGATATTTATTGAGTGCATTCTGTGTGCCATACACTGTTCAGAATGCTTCATGTGGATTAACTTGCAGAATGCCCCCAGCCTAGAGCTTTGTGTACTGTTGTCATGATCTCCATTTTAGAAGGGGAAACTGAGGCACAGAGTGGCAGATCATTTCCAGAGCTAGTGAATTTTATTGAACATTCACCCTATGTCAGGCATGTGACAGGCCTTTTACACACATGACCTCATTTATTTTTATTTATTTTATTTATTTATTTATTTATTTATTTATTTTTGGTTGCATTGGGTCTTCGTTGCTACGCACGGGCTTTCTCTAGTTGCGGCAAGCGGGGGCTACTCTTTGTTGTGGCACGTGGGCTTCTCATTGCGGTGGTTTCTCTTGTTGAGGAGCATGGGCTCTAGGTGTGCGGGCTTCGGTAGTTGTGGCACGCAGGCTCAATGGTTGTGGCTCGCGGGCTCTAGAATGCAGGCTCAGTAGTTGTGGCGCACGGGATTAGTTGCTCCGAGGCATGTGGGATCTTCCCAGACCAGGGCTTGAACCCATGTCCCCTGCATTGGCAGGCAGATTCTTAACCACTGCGCCACCAGGGAAGTACCCCATGACCTCATTTAAATCTCAAAACACACCCATGGGGTAGGTATGGTTATGCCTGTTTTATAGACTCCTATGAGTTAGGTAGCAGTGTGATACCCATTTTACAGATGAGGAAACCAAAACACTTGCTATGAAGTGAAATGATTCGCCCGACATCTCAAAGTTGGAAGTGGTAGAGCTGGGATGTGAACCCCTGGCCTGGTTTGGCCTCAGGCAAACTGCTTGTCAACAGGTAACTGGAACAGTGGTTTAGTTGAATCCAGGGGTGGATATGGTGTTTCTGTCCATTTTTCAGAGTCAGAAATTGGGGCTCAGAGGAGGAATTGCTTCGTTCTAGGTCTGTCAGACGCTTGGGGGCCAGACTGGGGTTTGAATGAATTCTTTGTTCATGGTCCCAAAGCTGGAGAGGGTCTCTGTCACCTCAAAGCTCCTGCCCTAGACCCTGCCAGCTGCACCCTTGGGCATTTCCTTCCCCTCACCCTTGGAACCTAGGGCTGCCATGAGCACCTCTGCCGGCAGCCAGTCTGGCAGTTTCTGGGCTTGCTGATAAAACTTGTTCCCTCCTCAGAGTTGAGCCAGGGCATCTTTTAACCTGGGGCAGAATGTCTGCTGGGAGCCGGGAGGAAACAGCAGGAGAGACATGTAGGGGGTGACACAGCTACCAGGGGACCCATGTTTGAGGTCCCTGCACAAGGATGGTGTAGTGGGCATGTGTGCAAGTTCTGGTGCTTTCACGTTCTAGTTGTGTGACCTGGGGCCACAGTGTTCACCTATGTGCAATGGGCTCAGAATGACATCCCCCTCAGGCTTTCATGAGGATTAAATGAAGGAATCCAAGAGAAGCTCCTAGAACGGTGCCTGGCACTGAATAAATGCTCCGGTGGCAGTCTGAGGGCATCGATCCTAACCCACCACCCCCACCCTCAGTCCTCTCAGGCATCATCCTGGAATCCAGCCCCCCAGCCTGGCCCAGCCAGGATCCAGGAGTCTGCTGTCCTGGTTTCTAAACTCTGTAAAGAGCTGTACTGAAGTGCTTCAGTGCTTCAAATCCAGCCCTACCATTTGCTGCCTGTGTGACTCTGAGCAGGTTCTCAATTCTTCTGAGCTCATTTCATCATTTGTGTCATGGGATGATGATAATTCCCTCCTGATAGGTTGTTCTGAAGGTTAAACGGGTTAATTTCTGGAGAGCACTTATAACTGTGCAGGTGTAACAGTAAGCCTGCAGTAAACGTTTCCTGTTATCACTATTTAAGAAGCGCGCTTGGCACAGGGTGAGCCCTCAGGATATCTTAACAATTGTAATTCTTATTACTTCCGCTAGGATTTTGAAGGCCCTTCCCAGGTTACAGAGCCTTGTCAGGTAACACCAGGAGGAAGGCAGGACTGAAATTAGCATCTCCATTTTCCAGGTGAGGAAACAGGAGGTTCTGGAGGCTTGAGGGGTGGGGCAAATGCAGCCCCCAGGTCCCCGCCCTCTCCTACACAGTTGCTGCCCGGAGCCCCTCCTCCGAGGTCGAAATTCTAGCTCCTTTCCAGATGTCATACTCTGCTAAACCCTTTTCCTACTTGTGCTTTTATTGACTCTCCACCATAGCTCCCAGGAGTGGTGGTAGGGGCCTTGACCTGGGTGAGAACAGTCCTTTTGAAGGCCGAGAGGCAGAAGGGTGGTCTCCACCAGGGAGGGTAGCAGCAGTGCTTGTGGGAGTCGGGGCCAGACCTCTCACGGCCTCGTGGGCCTGGCAGGAAGTGTGGCTTTGATCCCGAAGGCATTGCAGAGCTGAGGAAAGGTTTTCATTCATCCGTCACCATTTATTGAACACCTGTTCTGTGCCTGGCATTGCTTCAGGTGCTGGGGATACAGCGGGGCACTTAACAAAGGCCCTACCCCCATGGAGCTGAGGGAGACAAACCCTAAACCTGCTGAATAAACAAGGGGCAGGTTAAAGGGAGGTGCTTGGCAATTAAAATCAGGTGCGATGGGCTGTCAGCAAGGCCTCTGAGCTGATCTCAGATTGACAAGATGTCCTGAGAAGGAACAGCCTTGGGGTGTGGGGGGAACCACAGTGAAAAAATTGCAGGGAGGACTGAGCTCAGTGAGGTGCAGGGACAGGCTGCACAGAGGCCTGTGTGGCCCTGCAGGGTGAGGCGAGGAGCGGGTGGGCGGCAGGCCAGGGGCTGAGGGCAGGCAGTGTCACTCAGAGCCTTGTAGACCATCTTGAAGAGCAGCTTGGTCAGATTTAGGGTTTTAGAATATGCCTTTTGCCATATGAGAGGTTCTCAGGCTTCTGCCTGGGGTGGGGGTAGATTTTAGAGCCGGGCAGGGAGTTTCACATGCCTCCCACTTCCCCCTTGAGTAGAATCTCTGCCGTAGAAAGAGCGAAGGCCTTTTTGGTTGCCTCCCTCCTCTGTGGTTTTCACACTGTGTTTCCCAGGGCCCATGGCTTTTCCCTTTAGGGACAGATGGGGGAGGCTCAGTGGGCTAATTTTCTGCCCACCCCTCCTCAACCAAACAGCTAATATCAGATAACAGCACAGAACAACAGTAATACCTGCTAAAAACTGTACTTGCTGATTCTGCCTTCCACTCAGCTTATGGCCTGAGGGCCTGCAACATTCCTGGCACTGCTCTAGAACTTGGAAGACTGGGCCTTATGGGCCTACCTTCTACTGGAGGCAAGTACCCAGCAAACAAACTAATAATAGGACATCAGGTTGTGATGAACGTTTCAAAGGCCAAATGAATGGGGGACAGGGGAAAGAGAGAGTGGGGACGTTATGTTTTAGCTGGAATGATCAGGGAGGGCCTCCCTGGGGAGGTGACCTGTAGGTAGGACTGGTGTGCAGTGAAGAGCCATGGGAGACGTGAGTGAAAACCCCTCAGACCGAGGAGGAATCAGCTGTGGTTCCCACCTCCCAGGGGTGAGAAATGAGGCCTGGAGAGCCTTGGTAATCTGTGCAGGGTCCCCCAACACTGACAGGCTTTGTATTTGGGCAGAGTGGCTCCAGAGTCCCCCCAGCCCAGGAAGGTGCTTGGTAACCATGGACTTCTAGTCCCACACCTGAGCCTGGAACTTAAGGCTTAGCGCAGTAAGCAGGAGCCTGGGGCTGTCCCAGGCTCAATCTGGAGTATCTTCCCGGAAGGAGCAGAGCCCCTCAGAGCAAACATCCTTGGGCCTCCAGAAATCCCTTGGGATGGGGGGGATGGAAAGGAGTATTTTTCTCAGTTGATCTCCAGGCGTCTGGGGGACCCAGGGACACCCCTCCCTGGGCCTCTCTTCAACTTCCCAAGAGCTCTCAGTGGAAGGCTCTCAACCACCAGGCCTCTGGGCTGCACGGTGGGGTGGTTCCGTGGCAGGCTCTTCTGGACAACCAGCCAAGCAGCAAGAGGCCCAGCTTGGGGAGACAGCCCTGGGAGCGGGACCAGGAGGGAGGGAGGGAGGGAGGGAACAGGGGTGGGAGGGGTGGTGGAGTGGGAGCTCAGCCTGGCCCCTTGGGGGCAGGACCTGCTGCCAACTCGGCACCCACGTCAGGTCCCGGCTGTCCTGGGTGCGGGAACAAGGGACAGCAAGCCAGGGCTGGCCGAGGAGAGACTACATGTCAGAGGTTCCTGCAGGAAGTTCCTCAGGCCCAGCTGTCCTGCCCAGGAAGCTCTTCCGCAGATGTTGATTCTAAGGGTGAGGCCAGAAATCCAAGGCTGCCTTGGTTTGCCACCTTGTGGGCCCTTTCCAAACGGGCTGGGGTGGCTGCCGCTCCTTTGCCCCCGTCCCCAGGCCTCTGCAGCCTGGTTTCAAGGTGTTCATCCTCTGTGTAGTGGTCCGGGCTGGGGGCAGCCAACCTGGGTGTGAACCCTGCTCCTGGCTCCTGTCTTGGTTGCCATGCAACGGTGGGGGCCTGATTTCATCCCTCGGAGATGCATTTTGCTCAGCTGACGGCACATCCCTGCCGAGAGGGGCTGTAGGGAGGATTCAGGGAGCTAACGTGTCAGAAAGTACGTGGCATGGGGCCTCCAGAGAAGGTGCTCAATGGATCTGAGCTGCTGTTGCTGGAGGTTGTCAGGCTGGGCACCTGAGAGCAGAGAAGGGGCTCTGGATGTGGCCAGCCTGGGCTTATTGGTTGGCAGGGAAGGAGTGGCAGGCCAATTAGCTGAGGTTCCCACTGGGGAGGGCACCGGACAGGAATATTCATCACGCCCATCGCTGAGCAGGGGCTCGGCCAGACGCTATGAGCACTCCGTGCATGCTCTTTCAGACACACGGCAGACCGTGAGGTAGGCAGCAGTCACCCCATTTTGTGGAGAGGAAATTGAGGTGCAGAACGCTACATAGAATGCCCGTGTTTTGCTGAGAGCTGGCAGAGTGGGCTCTCTGTGCCAGGCACTGCTCCAGGGCTTTACATGCCTGCTTCCCACCACGACCTGGGAGCTCGGTGCAGCTCTTCTCCCCAGATGAAGACCCGGGAGGTCATTGGATTTACCCAAAGTTAAAGTTTTAATAGGTGACAGACATGAAATTTGAACCCAGCTCTATCTGGGGTCAAGTCTGCCTTTTTAAGACTGGCTCTTCTGTCTCTGACCAATGCCATGGCCACTCTTTCTGGGATTGTTACTGCTGTTCTTTTTTGCTTTCTCTTCTTCTAGACAGAGCTGGCACAAGGTAAGCCTCAGTTGTCCTGGAAATGAGTGAGTTAGATCCACTTGATGCCTGCTTGCGAGAGGGGTTGCGGCTGCCTCTCATGCCCGTGGAGCCCTGACCTTGGCCAGCTCCATCCTTCCCCAGAGGCCAGGGGGAAGGGATGAGGGTGGAAGGCACTGATTCCTGAATGGCTTCTGGAGCCAGCTTTGGCTGTTTCTGGTCATTTGTATATTCCATTCTCTCACCAGATGATTTACTGAGTACCTACTTTGTGCCACGTGTAGTTCTGGACACCAGGAACAGCACCTAGTCTAGAGGAGGACGCCACGAGGTAATGTTTGCCTTACTGGTGCTCCGAGGAAGGGAACAGAGATCTAAGCTGGCCATGGTGGGGGTGGGGGGCGGGGTGCGTTGGGGAAGTCTCCTGAGGTGAGGCATTCAGGAACTGGGCCAGGCAGGGTAGAGTCTGGGTAAAGGCCCTGAGGTGGGAGGTACCTTGATGTGGTGGTGCTACTGAGAGTAGGCCACTTGGTGGAGCTGGGGGAGAGGGAGGGAGCGGAGGGTGGCAGGACCCAGGTTGTTCGGGCAGGTCTGGGGTCCCCTAGGGCCGTGCTTCTCAAACTGGTGTCCAGAGACCTAGGTGGGTGGCGGCCGGTTAGGGTGTTGAGCATGTGTTTTGGGGTGGTGTCTGCGAGTTGTCTGCTTTCTTTCTAGCTGTGTGTTTTCATTTATATGATATTTTTTAAAAAGTTAATGTGGGCATGTCACGAATCATCTGGATAATTCCTTTTAACCAGCTAGTGACAGTATTAACATAGCTGCCACTTCCATAGCTCTGGCTAACTGAGGCTCAGGCTGGCTCTTGACTTTGGAATTCACCTTTATGTAATTGCTGCCCGTCTTCCAAAGCGCCGGCCTCACCCCCAACTGTGCTGGAAGCACGTTTCATTGGGTCCCCACGACGACCCTGGGTTGTCAAAAAAGGCATCTTTTGAAATAACATAATAAACGCTTGGTCTGGTTGGTGTTAAGATCAAATGTTATAGAGCGAGGATGCTGACCTTCAGAGAAGCGTCCCTTGCAGCCTGGAAGTGGAAGTCAGGATTTGAGTCCAGCAGGACTCCAGGTGTGGGTTTGGGCCTCGGAGCCCTGTTCCAGCTCTCTGGGGTGAGCAGCTCAGGGTCGTGGCTCGGGAGTGATGGTGTAGTGTGGGAGCATCTCCTCCGCAGGCGGCAGGCCGGGATGATCCAGCCCTCGGGCCTGTGAGCATCCCTGGTACTTGGCTCACCCTCACCCCCGCCCCTGCCTTCAGGCTCCTGCTGCCTCATTAAGAGAGCTTCTATAGAGATGCACCTCCAATGTGCTAGCCACTAGCCATGTGTGGCTATTTAAATTTTAAGTAACTAAAATTAAAGTGAAAATTTAGTTCTTTAGTTGGACTAGCCCCAGTAGCCACACTTCCATCATTACAGAAAATTCTGTTGTCTAGATCAGCCATGTCCTGCACTCACCCGCTGTTATGGTCTTGAGCACACAATTTATTCTCTCTGGGTCTCTGTTTCCTCTTCCAAGGAATGGGGATAGTAATAATATCTACCTCACAGGGTGGCTGTGAGGATTATTAATATGAATCCAGGCCTGGCACGTTGTGAGCACTCAGTAAATATTAGCCCTGGTTAGGACCCTGCCTGTTTGCTCCAAGGTGCCCTAGGGATGACGTGGGGTCTCACACCACCAGGCCCTGCCTCAGGGCGCGGCTGGGGAGGCAGGCGGAGGATGGCGGTGCGGAGCCGCTCCCGTGAGGGAGGAACCCCTCAGCCAGACGGAAGGGGCCGTGTGTGTGTGTGTGTGTGTGTGTGTCTGTGTGTCTGTGTGTCTGTGTGTGTGTCGGGCGGCCCTGTTCTTCTGCAGGGCATCGAGGATGGTAAGGGAGGGCGGGCTGGGGTGTGGGAGGGGCTCGGTTTCTTGGGAGTGAGGGTGGAGGGAGGTGGAAGAGGCTCAGGCTGGGACGCCGTGATCCAGTCTCCTCCGCTGTGTCCTAGCTGTCCAGCCTTCCTGTCCTCAGTTTTCCCCATCTGTGAAGTATGGGTCCTTGTGGTCCCCAAGTGAGCCAGGTGGTGGGAGTGTCAGGCCAGTGCATAGGGCTTCTTCTGGGCACAATTCCTGGAGGAGAAGGCTGGGATACAGCTCCCGCCTCACCGGGGCCAGGGGATTCCATACACTGCACCCTCTTCAAGCTGACACTTGCCATCTCTCTCCAAGAAATAGCCACAGCCCTTTGTTGGTTTTTTGTTTTTTGTTTTTGTTTTTGTTTTTGTTTTGGCTGCACCGCGAGGCTTGCAGGATCTCAGTTCCCCGACCAGGGACCCGGGCCCTGGCAGTGAGAGTGCCGAGTTCTAACCACTGGACCTCCAGGGAATCCTAGCCACAGCCCTTATAGTGGCCTCCCAGGCCCTGCCCAGCCAGGTCCCCGGCTTCCTCTGTAGCCACACGTGCCTTGCTCCTCTCCGCCACCTCTTGTGTCTCACGCAGGCCACACCTTGGTGCGGTTCTTCCTTGGCCTGGACCATTCTCCCCCAGGTCTCCACGTGGCTGCCTCATCTCTTTCAGGTTTGTGCTCAGATTTCACTGTCTCAGTGAGCCCTGCTCTGACCACCGTTTATAAAATTGGAAACCCTTGCCCACTTCCCACACAGCTAGTTCTCTATATGCTTCTTTTCTCCATAACGTTTGTCAGTTCTGGTGTACTGTATAACTTATCTGTTTATTTAAATTATTTGTTTTAATGCCTGTCCAAACCCCCCCCCCCCAATAAAGTCCCCCAGGACAGGGAGTTCTGTTTTGGTCACTGCTGACTCTCTGGTGACCAGAGCAGTGCTGACGCAGCAAGGGTGCCATATTTGTGGAATGAGTGAATGCAGGTTTTTTTGTTTCTCCTCCACTTGGCAGAACTCTGAGCTCAAAAGCTGTGGTTCTGTTTGCCACCCCAACTCTGAATTGATGAAAGCTCTGGGCCTGGCCCTGGCTGGGTGGGGCTGGGGACACAGTGCAGACCAGGACGGGCCCTGTCTCTGCCTCATGGAGCTCTGAGTCTGGTGTGGGAGGCGCCATTACCCAGATAATTAATTATACGAGTGACTGACTGAGCACGGTAGAGGTGGTAAGTGCTGTGAGGGGACAGGAAAACCGAGCTCTGACGGTCTGTGACTCGTGAGGCAGGGGGCAGTCAGGGCAGGCTTCCCTGAGGAAACAAGGATTTGGCAGGTGAAGATGGGTGTGGGACTAGCATGTGCAAAGGCCCTGGGGTGAGGGAGAGAGAGAGAGAGAGAGCAAGGAGTAAAGGGGAAAGTGGAGGGGCAGGGAGAGCATGCTGACCAATGAGGCTGGAGAACAGGCAGGGGCCACCTCAAGTGGTCCTTTGTGGCCTCCATAAGGGCCTGTGACGTGATCCCGGAGCAGAGCTGTTTTTGGAGGGTCCCTCTAGCTGCGACATGGTGCTCTCGAGTGTTACGGGTCTGTGGCCAGGCAGACTCAAACATTTGACATGATTTCTGTGGGTGCTGAAAGGCGGGCAGAGCGGGGCAGTGTGGGGCTGGTGGCAGGGAGGAGAAGGAAGTCTGCTCTGGTGCTTATTCTTGTCCCAGTATTGTTTGCAGCCCACCCACGTCTTCAGCCTGCCTCCAGTCTTACCTGCTCCAAGTAGACAGATGGGGCAGTTGTGGGGAGCATGTAGTGCTCAGGAGAAGAAAAAGTGTCTTCAATACTGCCTTCTTACCAAAGAGGCAGTGTAGGTAAAAATTCACATTACAGAAGCGTGTCATGTAGGAAGTGATGGTCCCCATGTCTCTACCTGCTGGGGAAATGCTAACACCTGATAGGTGTTGAGCAGTCGTCGTATCGGGCTCTGTTTGAAGGCCTTTATGTGGATAAACTGATTTAATCCTCACAGCAGCCTTGGACCTTTGCTCCACAGCAAGTGGCGGAGCTGAGGTTGAAATGCATTTGGTTCCCGAGACCACCTTCACTCCTGCTCCCGTTATTCTGCCTCTGTTGGCTCTTTGGCACAGTTCCTTCTCTGCACATGACATTTAACATATACCTCGTGCCCTCCCGTGGAAGACACTGTTCCCCGTAAGATCCACTGTTGATCACATAACCGCTTTTCTGAAAAGGATGCTGCAGATGAAGTTTATATGTGGTTTGTGAGATGCATGTCAATCTCAGTATTGTCAGCCTGTGAAAAAATAAGCATATCGGAATTGAGGCGATGTGGTGCATACACATTTGTGCTTCAGAAAGGGATCAGGCCGATGTTCTGTTGTGCCGTGAGCACACTGAACGCTGACAGGCAGTGTCAGCATGTCATGTTGAGGTTGGTTCTTGTGCATGGCACGCCTGCGTTGTGTTCTGTCTGGTGGGTGGACCGTCACCGAGGGTTGGGTGCTTTGCTGGGCTCTTCCCACACATGAGCCTGCGATGGAGGCACTGCTGTCATCCCCACTGCATTGAGGAGAAAACTGAGACTTGGGGAGGCTATAAAGTTGACGGGCAGGGACGTGAATCCAGGTGTGCCTTAACTCCACAGGCCACTTGGGCCCGTGTGGTCCCAGCCCAGCTCCATACTTCCTGATCAGGTGATGGGGCAAGTTATTTCACCCCTGTGACTTAGTTTCTTCATAAAAATGGAGATGATAATAAGAGTGCCTTGGGAATTCCCTGGCAGTCCAGTGGTTAGGACTCTGTGCTTTCACTGCCTGGGGCCTTGGTTCAATCCCTGGTTGGGGAACCAAGATCCTGCAATCCGTGTGGCGCAGCCAAGAAAAAAGAAAAAAAGTTTAAATATAATTATACGAAGAGATTAAAAAAGAACCAGAACTGTCAGCTAAAGAGTGCCTGCCGCATAGGGTGTCTGCGAGAGTTGAATTCTCATGTACAAAGCACTTAGGTGTGCCTGGCGTGTGCCAGGTGCTGCGTAGGCATTGCCTCTTTCGTACTGGCATCATATTAACCGTTGTGACGATACCAGACCCTTGTTGTGGGCATTTAGGTTGCTTCCTGGGTTTCACTCTTCCAGCAACAGTATTCTCAGAACAGCGGTTCTCACCAAGGGGATGGCCTTGCCCCCAAGGGACATCTGGTCATGGCTGAAGACATTTTTGATGGTCAGAACTCCGAGGGAGGTTGAGCTGTTGGTTTTAGCAAGTAGAGACCAGGAATGCTGCTAAAACCTCTTAACAGTTTGCAGAACAGCCCCATGACCAGAATTACCTAAATGTCACTAGTACCGAGGTTGAGCAACCCCGCCTGAGAACCTGTGTGCACCTGCATAAGCGTTTTCTGCAAGAGTAATTGCTCCAAGGACATGTGCGTTTTCCACTTTTTCAGTTTTGCTAAAGTGCCCTCACAAAACGCGGGTCCAGTTCACAGAGCTGCAGGTGGCGAATGAGGGAGTCGTTTCGCTTGCGCCTTTCCTCCCACATTCCCACGGGCAGACGCTGCCTGTCGAACCACAGGTTCCTATTGTCTTTGAATTTCTCTCCTGAGCAAGTCCTCCTGGGACTTGTAGGTGCGGCGCAGATTACAGAGCAGGTGACAGAGGCTCCTGGGGGGTCAGGGTGTCAGGGCGGAGCCGCACCCCATTGTCTGCAGCCCCAGGAGATGCAGAGCCTCTGCCTCCCCCTCCTGCCTCCTTATCCCATCTGTGCTGTCTGGCATGGAAAGCAGGTCAGGGAGAGGGGGCGAGAGAAAAAGGACTTGATGAGGGGCAAGGAAAGGAATTTAACTTATTTTGAACGTGTTCTGGGCACAGAGCTTCACTCCTACCCATGTTCATTCCACAGATAGTTATTAAGCGCCCACTGTGGACCTAGCACCATGCAAGGTTCTGAGGATCTGAACGTGAGGATCGGGTCCTGCAGTGCCCTAGCAGGCCAGGCCCTGCCCTTACCGTGCTGACATCACAGTGGAGAGAGGTCGACAGTAAGCTTGTAAACAAGTAAATATGTACAGTCAAGCCGGTGATGATGAGCGCTTTACCTTCATCAAGGATAACGGGAGGTTCTCTTGACCACGGAGGGTATGGAGGCTTCGCGAAGAAAGAGACATGTGAGCTGAGGCTGAAGAAAGTGGGGCAGGGCCCCACGGATACTTGGAGGAGACAGTTCTGACTGAGGGGGCAGCATGTGCAAGGGCCCCAAGGTAGGGGGGTCCAGGTGTGTTGGAGGCACCGGTGCCATGGAGGGTTCGGAGAGGTGAAGTGGAAGATGATGCAGAATAGGGTCCTGGGCTCCGGAAAGGACTTTGGCTGCTTTTACTCTGGGTGAGATGGGGCCTTGGGAGGGTTTGAGCAGAGGAGGGGGTTTCCTCTGACTCGGGCGGTCACAGGGTCCCAGATTGTAGGAGGGGCGACGACAGGAGCACTGGAGCTCACTCATCTGGGCCACACAACCGCTCTAGTAGCGGGAACCACAGTGACCTTAATTTTACAGATGAGAAAAGAGGTTTGGAAGGACCTTTTCCAGGACCCAGTCCCTTCCCAAGGCTGCCAGCTAGGACAAGGCAGTCATCTAAGGGCCTCTCTCCCCCTGGCCCTGTGTCATCCTGTAAATCACCTCTAATGGACGTGACTCCAGCAAGGTGAGATGAAGCTTCTGAGGGAGCTACAGTTTGGAAACCATTGAGAAATAAGACCTCCGAGGCAGACAGAAGTAAAAAGTTCTAAAATTAGGGACTTCCCTGTCGGTCTAGTGGTGAAGACTCTGTGCTTCGAATGCAGGGGGGAGAGGTTCGATCCATGGTCGGGGAACTAAGATTCCGCATGCTGCACGGCACAGCCAAAATAAAAGTCCTAAAATTAAAAAAAAAAATTTACTAGAGTGTTTAAGACATACACTAGAATAAGTCAGTGATATCCATGTACTTAGCAGATATTTAAAACATCAAATCTTGCCCTTGCCCCTTAGGGACCCGTCTCCAGTTACCTCTCCTTTCCCTGCTCAGAGCTGACCACTGTGGGTGGTGATTTTCATTCCCTTTCAGCTTTCTTCTGTGTTAAACATACCAACACTCCAGCCCTGCCCCTCCGGGGTGCACGTCCCTCCTCTGGCCGGATCATTGTACAGATGGGAGCACTAAGGCCAACGAGGGTGTCGCTTGCAGCCGCACAGCCAAGAAGCAGCAAAGCCTGGGGCTGAAATCCAGAGCCTGCGGACCCCAGATTCCTCTTCCTTATTCATTGGTGACTGGCCTTGAGGTGAAAATCCAGGCAAGCCAGCCTTGGGGTTGGGGGGAGCCCCATAAGCCAGGAGGCCCGATTTTAGTTCCCCTGTATCTTCTGGGCTCCGAAACCCAGGTTCTTTTTTACTGTGACTTCGTCATAAAATACAGAAAAATATGTTCAACGTATTTTGTACAGTACAGTATAACGAATAACTGTTCTTTTTTATTGTGACTTCGTCATAAAATACAGAAAAATATGTTCAACGTATTTTATACAGTACAGTATAACAAATAACTGTAAAGCTGTGATTCTCTGTAATCACAATAGAACATTGTCAGCTCCCAGAAACCTCCCTCCTCTGTTACTCCCAAATGTAACAACTCTCCTGACTTTTGGATATTTGCTTCCTTGATCTTCTGCACAGTTTTACAAGTGAGAAACAAATGGTGTCATGTTGCCTATTCTGAACTTGCTGTCCATGGACTCATACTTGATGTGTCATTTTGCATCTGGCTTCTTTCGCTCCGTGTAAAGTTGTTACGCTTCATCCCTGTTGTAGGTATCAGTAGTTCCGTCCCTGTGTGGTGTTGTGCTCTATGAATTTACCTTAGTTTGTTTATCCATTCTCCTGTGCATGGATACCTGGTCTGTTTCCAGTTTTGAGGTTACTGTGAATGTTGCTGCTGTGAACATTCTAGTACATGTCATTTGGTAAACAAATGTGCTCATTTCTCTTAGAGGGCTGTGGAATTGCTGGGTCACGGGGTAGGCATATGTTGAGTTTTAATTGTTATTGCCAAACAGTTTTCCATAGTGGTTGAACCATTTTATACTCCCACCAGTACCGATTCCTTTACATTTTTGACAACGCTTGGAGTTGTCAGTTTTTAAAATTTTAGCCATCCTGGTGGGTGGTTTCAATTTGCATTTCCCCATAACTAATGAAATTGTGTGCGTTCCTTCATTGTGTGAGTGTCCTCTCCTTTGAGGTGCCCTTGCTCTTTTCACCTTGCCTCCCAGGTGGCTCACCTCTTAACTGACAGCTGTAGCTCCTGCCCAGACCCTCAGCGATTGAAGCCCAGACACCCTACAGAGCAGTAGGTGGGGTGGGGCCATGCAGGCACTCCCCTGCTGTGCTGATGCCCGACTTCCAGAGGCAGGTCTGGGTGTCCTCCATCGGGAGCTCCCCAGGGAGCAGGCCATCTTCTTGGCTGCGGTGGTGATGGTGTTTCGTCACTGCAGGACTGCGTCACAGATACCTCAGCGGAGGCGCCACCCTCAGTGGGAGGATGGGCAGGATCCAGGCAGGATGCAGGGGATCTTTCAGTTCCTCCCCCACCCTCGCCCTAGCTGCTGCTTGCTGGCTTTTTAGTCGCTGAAGTGAGAATATAAAAAGTGGCTCTGGTGGGCCGAGCTGCAGCCAGGGCCTCCACCACTCCTCAGCTGGGAGACCCAAGGTAAACACTTCCCCTCTCTCAGCCTCTGCCCTGCCCTGGGCATGGTCATGGCCCTCTGGTGGGGTGGTTGGGAGTGATCAGGAGAGGCTCTGGAGGAGCGCCCTCACGCTCAAGGCCACCCAGCTGGCATTGGCTCCTGGACTCTGCAACCCTGACCACTCTGGGCCACACCCGGCTGCCTTCACCTCTCTCTGATCTTGGCAGCCACGTGTTTGGGTGTTCACTGGGGGCCAGGCAGTGGGCTGAGCCTCTGCACACAGTGGGTGCTTTCGTGCTACTGACAGCCCTGGTGCTGCTGAATCACAGAGGCTCCGAGAGGTGAAGTTGCTGGGCTGGGGAGGGTGGGGAGGGGAGGGGAGGGGAGAGCTGAGATTGGACACGAGGCCCCTGTCCTTTACTTCCACATCCACCCTTCCTTTGGACTCTGGGTTCTCCATCCCAGCCCTATTTGGGAACCCAGCCCTATTCTGAACTGAGCTCGTACCAGGGGAAGGTGCAGTGTTGGCCCCCGTGTTGGAGAGGAATTCCCTAACTCCCCACCACGCCTGCCTCCAGGCCCTAAGTGTGCTCTCTGCCCCGGCTCCTTACCCTGTGCCAGCCACATTCCCCAAGCTCCTTCCCAAGCTTCCTCAGGGGCTTTGCACTTGCTCTTCCCCTGCCTGAAATTTGCTCCCTACACGTTGGGTCACCTGTCCCTCATACAGCGTGGCTAACACAGCACCCATTCCCTGCCCTCCTTTCCCCTGTTCACTTTTCTTTGCTGCCACCTGACATTGTGGCCTGTGTACTGTCTGCCTCCCCCACTGGAATGTGAGCTTCCTGAAGGCAGGGGCTGTGTCTTAGTGACTCTCTGTCTCTGGAACCCAGGACAGAGTCTGGAGCTTAGGACATGTTCAGAAAAAGATTGGTGGCGTGAATAGATTCTGGAATTGTTTCTGAGGCTGTCGCTTGTCCTGGGCTGGGGATCTTTTGGGGAGACTTGGGTTCGTTCACTGTGCATTCAACAGAGAGCCAGACACCGGGCTGGTGCGCTGAATTAGTGTTCAGAGGTGTGGGGAGAGTTGACCAGGAGGTGCATGGAGAGGACCCAGTCCAGCCTCTGAGGTCAGGAAGGCTTCCTGGAGGAGGCATTGGTTCAGCTGAGACCTTAAGGAAGAGGGGGAACTCACAGAAGGCGTTGGGGATGGAGGCCAAAGGGAAGGGCCTGAGTGCCAGAAGCCTGGCAGAGAGTGAGGGCGGGGGAGGAGGGGCTGGGGAGGTGGGTAGTGGCTGGTGTGGTAATCATTGTCACGGTCATTAGCCTTTCTTGAGGGCTTTCTAGGTGCCTTTCTGCTTATGCCGGGCCTTCTTGTGGTGGAAAGGACCTTGTTCTGTGTTCTGAGCACACTGGAGAGCCACGGAAGGGTTTTGAACAGAGAGGGACAGGGTCAGATTTAGGATGGAGTACAGGGGTTGAGAGCACAGGCTGGGAACCCAGGGAGAAAGCCAGGGCGGGAGGGGAGGTGAGGAGGGGAGGTGGGGAGGGGAGGTGGAGTGGGAGAGGATCAGGAAGCTGTGGATGGCAGAGAGGACTGCGGGCGGAGCAGGGGTGGGGAGCAGCAGAGGCCAGGGCCTGAGGGGCCTGGAATCCCAAGCTGAGGAGCCTGGCTCTTTCCCGAGGCCTGTGGGAAGCCACGGGTCAGATTTGAGGGTCCCTGTAGGTGCTGAGGGAGACAGATGGGAGGATGGGAGGCCAGGGAAGAGGTGGGGTGAGTCCTCGTGGGAGAGGACAGCGCTGGACCTGAGCCGCGTTGTAGGGAGGCTGGGGTGGAAACCCTGGTCACATTAAGACTGAAGCACAGACTGGTGGATGTTTTGGAGCGAAGATCTGGCGGTCCTGGGTGTGTTCGGTCTGTGGGTGTGAGCCCCGGAGGTGCCAGCCGTACCTGCTGGGGGAGGGAGCCCCTGCTGGACCCTGTCTTTGCAGCTCAGAGTCCAGACGTGATTTCTCCCCCGCTGTTTACTTCCCTGACACTGTCCATCTTGTCTTCCTCCCACTTACCTCCCTTCCCTCTGCCTGGGGCCTGGGCAGCCTGCCACCATCACATGCCAGGCAGTAGTGTGTCCAACCCACCAGCTCCCCTGGGGCACGAGAGAAAGCCGATGCCCGCGGTGTCCCCAGAGCCAGCTGCCACTTCTCTGGGGGCCACCGTAGCTCCTGACCTGCTGTCCGCAAATAACCCCAGGCCAGGAAAGGCGAAAGGCGCCTTGAGCTCCATGGCCCCTGTCCAGGCCTGTGGCTCCAGGTAGGGGCCCAGCTGGTGGCTGCCTTCCCCACTTTCTCCCCTCTGCCCCGGGAACCTGAGACGAAGCAGCGGCCTCAGCGTCCGTCAGTCTGTTGGCTGCTGCTCCCTGAGGACGGAAGCAGAGGTCTCTGGGAGGGGACCAGGGCCTCGGTCAAGCCCCCAGGACTGGCTTCTGGGCCCCAGATAAGTGTACACGCAGTAGGTTCCTTTCTTGTTGAAGATGCGGAGCACTGAGACCTTTCTTTCCTCTGTCATCTGCTGGGGACAAGGAGGGAACTGAGGCTGAGGGAGTGATATGAGGTGACCTGGTGCCGGGGGGGGGGGTGGTACTCGGTTCGCTAAAGGTGGCAGGTTGGTGGTTCCTTGGTTTGGAAAGGAGAGAGTGAGTGAGAGAGAGAGCGAGAGAGCGAGAGCGAGAGAGCGAGAGCGAGAGAGAGAGAGAGAGAGAGAGAGAGAGAGAGAGAGAGAGAGAGAGAGAGAGAGAGAGAGAGGAGAGAGGAAGAGAGGGAGAGAGAGAGAGAGAGAGTGTGTGTGTGTGTGTGTGTGTGTGTGTGTTTGGGGCTGGCAGGCAGATACTGGTGGCTTTGAGCACTCCCTCAGGTGCCCAGGGCTGTCTGCTTCAGCCCAGGTGACCTCAGCGCTGGGGCATGGGAGTGACGCAGGGGGTGGGGCTGCAGCTCCTCGCCTGCCTCCCGCCCCGCCCCGCCCCGCCAGGAGTGACGGTGGGTGGAGGGGCTGCCTCTGGTCAGCACGGGTGTCCTGAGTGTCCGGGCGCAGGCCAGGGAGCTCTGCTCCTTCCAGAGTGGGCCCTGAGGGCAAGCTCGTGTCCTTTCCCCCAAAGACTGGGCTCCCTGGGGACATGGCCACCTCCTCCCCCTCAGCCTGGGCCCCAGGGCCTGTCTCGGCCCACCCGCCCTGGCTCCACCCTGTCCGAGCAGCCCGAGGGGCCTCAGAGGCGGGCTGTCCCGAGGGAAGGCGCTGAGGCCCAATCCCCCTCCCACTCTGACAGGCTCCTCTCTTGTCTTGCAGACTGTGCTCTGTCCACCGCACCTCCTGCATGTCCTGCTGCCCTGAGCTGTCCCGAGCTAGGTGACAGCCTGTCACGCTGCCACCATGAACGAGGTGTCTGTCATCAAAGAAGGCTGGCTCCACAAGCGCGGTAAGGGGCTGCTTTTGCCCACGGGATTGCGTGTCTCCCCCTTCCGCCCTGGCTCTCCTGGCAGCTGTGCCCTGAGAGGCAGAGGTACAGGGTCTTTACCACCTGAGGAGCCAGCATTCCAAGCCCTGTCTGCCTCCCTCCCTGCCCCTGGCCACTAGCTCCTTACCAGCCCATTTCATGGGATCTTTGAAAGTAGTCTGGACAGAGGGACTGTGGCTGTGCCTGGGCCTGAGCCTCCAGGCCTAGCTGGACCTCCTGCATGAGCCTCCAGGCCAGGCCTCAAGTTCTGCCTCTGCATTAGTGATCCTGTTTGTAGCCCCATTTTATAGATGAAGAAACTGAGGCTCAGAGAGGGTCAGTCACTTAACTGAAGTAACACAGTGAGATGATATTCAGCATTTATTCATTCAGCAAATACTCGTGGAGTGTGTGGTATGCCGGGCTGGCCACCCCAGGCTCTGGGGACACTGTGGTGCCCTCATGGAGTTTGCGATCCATTGGGGGATGGGGACAAACAATAAACAGACATGATGTCAGGTGGTGATAAGTGCCGTTGTGAAAAATAGGAGCTGTGAAGGGGAACGGGCTGGAGGAAGATGGGGTTCAGTGGCAGCAGCTCGAGGAGGGGACAGTGAACAGAGGCCTGGAGGCGGTGAGGGAGCGAGCCACACGGATAGACAGGCAGGGGTGTTGCAGGGCATGAGACTGTGCCTGGACCGGAGAGTTGACCAGTGTGGCTGGCGCAGAGCGAGCGAGGGCGAGCTGGAGGAGGTGGGCAGAGCGGTGGTGCAGCGTCAGACCGTCGGCCCTCGACGCCGTGGAAAGGGCTTTAACTCTCCAGGCGTTCAGAAGCCCAGGATGTTGTGAGCCAGCGCGTGACCCGATCTGGTTGTGCTGGTGGGCAGCTGAGAAATGAAGTCATTTACAAAGAGACTAAGAGACTAGACCCTTAGGCCCCAGGCCCCTGCCCCAGAACCAGCGCACTTAACGCCCGCGCTGCCGTGTGCAGGGGCAGCTAGGAAGAGGCACGTGCTGAGAGGCAGCTTGTCCAGGCGCCCAGGAGCGAAGGAGGCAGACTGTCCTGGCTTCCGCGGACCTTCCCCTGCGGAGGGGGACGCCAGGCCTGGGGGTAGCCACTCTGTGCACTTTCATTCACTCAGCAGACATCTGTTGAGCAGCTCCCGTGTTCCAGGCACTGTTCTAGGTGCTGGAGACACAGCAGTGAACCAGATGAGCCAAAAGTCCCCATCCTTTTGTTGATGTCTTACACTGGGGGGGGAGAGCCCATGGCACCTGAGTAGACAGGTGTGTCCAGTGGGTGGTGAGTGCCACGGAGGAAAGCCGAACAATGTGAGGAGGAGGAGGGGTGTGAGGGGGAGTTATCCCAAACTGGGTGGTCAGCGAGGGCCTCACTGAGAAGGGGGGGTTTGAATAAAGATCTGAAGGGAGGCAAGGGAGTGAGCCCCACAGTTAACTGGGGCAAGGGCGAAGGGGACAGCCCATGAGTCCACAAAGGGGAGTGGGCCAGGCATGTTTAAAGGGGGCGAGGAGGCTGGTGGGGCTGGCCCTGCAGAAACTGGGAGAGGTGCCCGCCCATCCTGCCCTGTCACAGCCCGCAGACATGGAGCAGTGATGAGGGACGGAGGTGGCTCCCCAGGCCAGGCCTCCCCCATCAGACTGAGCAGGGGAGAATCCTTTCCTGCTGCCCTTTCCAGGCAGGGTGGTACTCAAGACACCTTGGCCTACCCACCCAGATTGGGCCCTGAGTTTGGGGCTGTTGATGCGGCTTTCTGAACCTTGGCAGGTGTCAACCCTGGCTCTGCCACTTCCTCTCAGTGTGACTGGGTAAGCTATGTCATCTCTCTGAGCCTTGGTTTCACATCTGTAAAATGGGTCAGCAACGCAGGCCTCTGAGATTGTCAGCTTCATGAGGGCAGGGATTTTATCTGGCTTGTTCACTGAGCTGTCCCCAGTGCCCTAGAAAAGTGCTTGGCGTGCAGTAGGCACTCAATAACTGTTGAATGAACGTTTGGGATTGTGTGTGTGGATAGTGCGAGTGTGTTAGGGTGTGCCAGGGTCTCAGGCTCCTGAGTTTTTCCGTGGCCCTTGGCTCACTAGGCTGGGGTGGCAGAGCCCTGAAGGTGGCCCGAGAACTGTGGCCGGGGCAGGGCTTTGTCTCTGGCATTAATGCTGATGGCATTAAGTGGATCTCAGCCCCTCCTAGGCCTTCAGTGTCTCCACTTACCTGCATGGACCCAGACAAGCTGCTGAGATGACCACCTGCCTTGGGTTTGTACCATACCTACACACATGCGTGCGTGTCACTCCTGGGTCTCTCCAGTGCCTGTCAGTCTGAGCAGCAGCTGGCAGAGGTGGGTAAGGCGAAGTGGGCCCTGCAGCTGTTTGGACATCCCCGCTACCCCACCCCACCCCACCCCACCCCACCCCTGGTGGTTGAAATAACAGCAGCTCCGGCTTACTGTGTGCCCACTCTGCCGGGCCTGGGGCTCTGCTCTAGGCAGACCCAGTTTTGTTGCATTTCCATTACTGCCCCGTCAGGTGGGCACCGTCTCACAGACCAGGAAGCTGAAGCTCGGCAGGAAGACTGACTTGCCCAAGGTTTCAGCAAGGAGGTGGTAGTGCTGAGGTTCAGGCTCCAACTCCTGAGCCAGCTCCTGGCTCACATGCCGCCTCTTGCTCAGCAAGGTCCACTCAAGGAATGGGTCCCTTATGCCATGTGCGGGTGTCCTTTCTGACACAGCCTCAGCATACTCTCTGCCAGGCCCCAGCAGGCCAGGCCTTGTCTGCCAATTTAGAGGCAGACAGCGTAGTGGTCAAGAACATGGACTCTGGACAGAGCAAACCTGGGTTCCAATCCCAGCTCTCCCGGTCAACAACTGTGAGCCTCAGGCAAGTAATGAAACCTCTTTGTGCCTCAGTTTCCTCATTTGTAAAATGGGATAGGTGTGAGGATATTTTTCCTTCTAGGTTTCTTTTTTTTCTTAGCTTGTTATCGATATATAAAGCACCACAGGTAAGTGCCTGGATTATAAGCTTACCCCCAAACCTGTGTCCAGGTCAAGAAATAGAGTCAGTCAGTCCCCAGAAGCCCCTGTGCCTCTCCCAACCTCCAATAGAGTAGATGAATTTTTCTAGTTTTGTTTTTCTTTCTAAAACTGAGGTAAAATTTACATAACACTGAATTAACTGTTTTAAAGTGCACAATTCAGTGGCCTTTAGTACATTCACAGTGTTGTGTAACTACTACCTCTGTCTAGTTCCCAAACATTTTCATCTGCCTGAAAGAAAGCCCTGTACTCGTTAAGTAGTCAGTTCTCATTCCCCCTCCTCCCAGCCCCTGGCAGCCACCAATTTGTTTTCCGTTTTTATGGATTTACTTATTTTGGACATTTCATATAAATGAATCATACAATATGTGGCCACAAAAGTCTGGTTTCTTTCACTTAGCATAACTTTTTTTTTTTAAATAAATTTATTTATTTTTTTATTTTTGGCCGTATTGGGTCTTCACTGCTGCACACAGGCTTTCTCTAGTTGCGGCAAGCGGGGGCTACTCTTCGTTGCGGTGCGCGGGCTTCTCATAGCGGTGGCTTCTCTTGTCGTGGAGCACGGGCTCTAGGCGCGCGGACTTCAGTAGTCGCGGCACGCGGGCTCAGTAGTTGTGGCTCACAAGCTCTAGAGCACAGGCTCAGTAGTCGTGGCACACGGGCTTAGTTGCTCCACAGCATGTGGGATCTTCCCGGACCAGGGCTCGAACGCGTGTCCCCTGCATTGTCAGGCAGATTCTCAACCACTGTGCCACCAGGGAAGCCCCTAGCATAATGTTTTTGAGGTTCATCCATGCTGTAGCACATATCAGTACTTCATTCCTTTTTTTTTTTTTTAATTTATTTATTTATTTTTGGCTGCGTTGGGTCTTTGTTGCTGCTCGCGGGCTTTCTCTAGTTGCGGTGAGCGGGGGCTACTCTTCGTTGCAGTGCGCGGGCTTCTCATTGTGGTGGCTTCTCTTGTTGGGGAGCACGGGCTCTAGGCGCACGGGCTTCAGTAGTTGTGGCACGCGGGCTCAGTAGTTGTGGCTCGCAGGCTCTAGAGCGCAGCCTCAGTAGTTGTGGTGCACGGGCTTAGTTGCTCCATGGCATGTGGGATCTTCCCGGACCAGGGCTCGAACCCGTGTCCACTGCATTGGCAGGCGGATTCTTAACCACTGCGCCACCAGGGAAGTCCCTTCATTCCTTTTTATAGCCAAACAATATTCCATTGTATGAATATACCACATTTTGTTTATCTGTAGGTCTGTTGATGGACATCTGAGGTATTTCTGCCTTTTGGCTATTGTGAATAGTGCTGCTATGAACATTTGTATACAAGGATTTGAGTACTTGTTTTCAATTTTGGGGGTGGGTATACACCTAGGAGTGGAATTGCTGGGACGTATATATCCATTAGGTTATATTATTTATAATCTATTATATATAGTTAGATAATGTAGGTAAGAAATGTATAAAATCTGGGTCATACATTCTGTATGTGTAATCTACAGCGTATTCTGTATTTAACTTTTTGAGGAAGCGCCAAGCTTCCACAGGGTTGCACCATTTTACATTCCCACCAGCAGTGCACAGGGTTTCAATTTCTCCACATCCTCACCCACACCTGTTCTTTTTCTTTTAGTTTTCTTGTTTCTGTTTTTGTTTTTTTAATAAAAGCCATCCTGGTGGGTGTTAAGTGGTATTTCGTTTTGATTTGCATTTCCCTAATGACTGATGATGTTGAGCATCTTTTTATATGCTTGTTGGCCATTTGTATATCTTTGGTGAGATGTCTGTTTAAGTTCTTCACCCTTTTTTTTCTTTTAAGATTTGGGTAAATTATTTTTATTTTTATGCCTATTCATATCTTGTTGTATCGATTATGTTATATATGTATTTTAAGATTTAAATCTTCAAAAGTGTCAATACTGATTTTTGGCATATAGTTCATAGTTTTATACAATCAAGTCTATCAAGTTTTTTTGCTCTTTAATTTTTTTTTTTTACATCTTTATTGGAGTATAACCGTTTTACAATGTTGTGTTAGTTTCTGCTGTATAACAAAGTGAATCAGCTATATGTATACATATATCCCCATATCCCCTCCCTCTTGAGCCTCCCTCCCACCCTCCCTATCCCACCCCTCTAGGTGGACACAAAGCACGGAGCTGATCTCCCTGTGCTATGCTTCTGACTAGCAATCTATTTTACATTTGGTGGTATATATAAATCCATGCCACTCTCTCACTTCATCCCAGCTTACCCTTCCCCCCACCTTCACCCATTTTTTTAATCAGACTGTGTTTTTGTTGCTTAGTTGTAAGAGTTCTTTATATATTCTGGATACTAGACTCTTATCAGGTATATGATTTGCAAATATTTTCACCCATTCTGTTTGGTAGTCTTTTTATTTTCTTGGTAACATCCTTTGCACAAAAGTTTTTTATTTCAATGAGTCCACTTGATCTGTTTTTTTCCTTTGTTGTCATATCTAAGAATCTGTTGCCAAGTCCAGTGTCACGAAGATTTACCCCAGTGTATTTTTCTAAGAGTTTTATAGTTTTAGCTCTTATATTTAGGTAGATCCACTTTGAGTTAATTTTTTTATATGGTATACGGTTCCAACTCTGTTCTTTTGTATGTGGGTATACAGTTGTCCCAGCATCATTTGTTGAAGAGACTGGTCTTCCCCCATGGAATGGTCTTGGTATTGTTGTTGAAAATCAGTTGCCCATAAGTATGTAGGTTTATTTTTTGACTCTCAGTTCTACTCCATTGGTCTATATGTTTATCTTTATACCACACTGATTTGATTATTGTAGCTTTGTAGTAAGTTTTGAAATCAGGAAGTATGAGTCCTTTTACTTTGTTCTTCTTTTTCAACATTGCTTTGGCTGTTTGGAACCCCTTGCCACATGAATTTGAATTCCATGTAAATTTGAGGGTTGACTGTTCCTCAACAGCAAAAAAGGCTATTGGAATTTTGACAGGGAATGTGTTGAATCTGTAGATGGCTTTGGATAGTATTGTAATCTTAACATCAAGTCTTCCAATCCATGAACACAGGATCTTTGCATTTATTTAGGTCTTTAATTTCTTTCAGCAGTGTTTGTAGTTTTTAGTGTATAAATCTTTGCCTCCTTGTGCTGTTGTAAGTGGAATTGTTTTCTTAATTTCCTTTTTGGATTATTCATTGCTGGTGTATAGAAACAATTTGTTTTTGTGTGTTGCTCTTGCTGAATTTGTTAGCTCTAGTAATTGTTTTGTGGATTATTTGTGATTTTCTGTATATAAGATCATGTTATCTGCAAATGAGATACTTTTACTTATTCCTTTTCAAGCTGGATACTTTTTATCTTTTTCTTTTTCTCTGGCTAGAACTTCCATTACAGTGTTTGGTAGCAGTGGTGAAAGTGGACATCTTTGTCTTGTTCCTGATCTTAGGGGAAAGTTTTCATCCTTTCATCATTGAGTATGTTGTTAACTTGTGGGTTTTTCATAGATGTCCTTTATCCTGTGGAAGAAATTCCCTTCTCTTCCTAGCTTACTGAGTATTTTTATCGTGAAAGAGCATTGGATTTTGTCGAACGCTTTTTCTGTGTCAATCTGGATGACCTTGTGTTTTTTACTCTTCATGATATATACTGCATTGATTGATTTTCATGTATTTGAACCACCCTGACAGTCCTGGGATAAAACTCACTTGGTCATGGTATATAGTCCTTTTTATTGTGCTGTTGAATTTGGGGTTTTGCTAGTTTCTGAACCTTACATACATGGAATCATTTAGTATCTAATTTGAAAGAATTTAACAAGTTAAAACCTATAAGATAGTCAGGAGAGTGCTTGGCAGGCACAAAGTACCACTATATAGTACTATCTGATCATCGTCATCAATTAACGGATATCCTCATAAGAGGAAACAAAGACATAGAGAAGTGAGGTGACTTATTGGAGCCCACCCTGCCATCCTGCCTCTCCATGTGCTATGTGAGTGAAGGGCCTGGCACACTCTTTGCTTGCCCAGTGGACTGATGATAAAGAGCATTTGTTGATTTATTGGTGTGCTGGGCCCTAGCTAGGCTGGGTGCTTTATGTGTGCTTTATATTTGCCATCTCATTTTATTTTTTTTAGCAACTTGAGATATAATTCACATACCATACAATTCAGCCATTTAAAGTGTACAGTTCAGTGGCTTTTAGGGTATTTAGAGTTGTGCATCCATCACCACAGTCGATTTCAGAACATTCTCACTACCCTAAAAAGGACTCCCCCTTGGCCATCACCCTCCAATCTCCCCCCAGACTCGCCCCCTCCTCAGCCGTAGGCAACCAGTAATCAACTTTTCATCTCTGTAAGTTTCCCTATTCTGGACATTTTATGTAAATGAAATCATATAATTTGTGATCCTTTGTGACAGGCTTCTTTCACTTAGCATAAGGTATGATTCTTCAACCTTGTAGCATGTATTAATACTTCATTTCCTTTCTTTTTTTTCTTTTGGCCGCATTGCACGACATGAGGGATCTTAGTTCCCCAATCAGGGATCGAACCCATGCTCCCTGCACTGGAAGTATGGAGTCCTAACCACTGGACCACCAGGGAATTCCCAATATTTCATTTCTTTTTATGACTGATGTTAATATTCCGTCATACGGATATGTCACGTTTTTGTTTATCCATTCATTAGTTGATGAACTTTTGAGTTTCCACTCTTTTTGTTCTTTTAAGATTTATTATTTATTTATTTATTTTATTTATTATTCTTGGCTGCGTCGGGTCTTAGCTGCAACTGCAGCACACAGGATCTTCGTTGAGGCACGTGGGATCTTTCGTTGAGGCATGTGGGATCTTTTGTTGCAGCACACGGGCTCTTGCGATGCGGTGCTGGGCTTCTCTCTAGTTGTGGCGTGCGGGTTTTCTCTTCTCTAGTTGTGGTGCACGGGCTCCAGGGCGCATGGGCTCTGTAGTTTGCGACACGCAGGCTCTCTAGTTGAGACGCCCGAGCTCAGTAGTTGTGGCATGTGGGCTTAGTTGCCCCGCGGCATGTGGGATCTTAGTTCCCCAACCAGGGATCGAACCCGCGTCCCCTGCATTATAAGGTGTATTCTTTACCACTGGACCACCAGGGAAGTCCCTCCACCCTTTACTATAATGAATAATGTTGCTGTGGACATTTATGTTTTTTGTGTGGATATATGTTTCACCATCTTATTTTAGTCCATAGCAGCCCTCTGAGGAGTGGGGTCCTTATAGTGTGCACCTGTATGTATGTGTGTACAGGGTGCCTGGATATTCACGGTTAGAAAAAATGGAAGGGGTCAAGGAGCATTTGGAGGGCACAGCAACAGTTATACCCCGCCTGGCACAGTGTTTTGACATTTGATCCACCTGCACAGCTGTACTGGTGAACACCCGCCCATGGGATTTGGCCTTACAGGGCCACAGGGCATGTGTGTTTGGAAGCCTGGGCCTCCCCTGGGACTGGGCCACGCGCTGGCAAGGATGGCTCGCTGCTGGACACACGCTGAGGCAGCTGGTGCCCTGAGGCCCTGCGGCAGGCGCCTTCCTGCCAGGCATGACCTCTGGATCACTGGGCCCAGCCCAGTGCCCAGCCTGCGTTAGCAGGGGCCGCCTCGAGGGTTTCTCCGGGAGAAGCACCTTCCTGCCCACCCTCTTGTCCATCCTCCTCCCACTGTGGTGCCCGTTGTGAGGCACTGCCATGCTGGGCTGGCTGCCCTGACCTCTCTCCCTCCCACCCTGCCTTCGTACAGGTGAATACATCAAGACCTGGCGGCCCCGGTACTTCCTGCTGAAGAGCGACGGCTCCTTCATTGGATATAAGGAGCGGCCCGAGGCCCCTGACCAGACCCTGCCCCCCTTAAACAACTTCTCTGTCGCAGGTGCGTCTCAGGGACTCAGAGAACGGCTGGCAGGTCTTGGGGACACGTGGGGCTTGATCGTTCTTGGGCTGTGGGCCTGTCTGGGGCCTGTTTGCCCTCAGATCTATTTCCCACCCTTTCCCTGCTCCACCTCTGTGTTACTGGGCCTGGGGGGTGTACTGGTCAGCAGTGGAGAACGGGAAGAAGAGAGAAGCTGGGGCATTTTCCGGCCTTCTGTCCCCTCTGTGGTACCCGAAGTGGTGCCTTCTTGCCAGACACTGACCAGTGAAAGCTTGGCCGGTGCAAAGCCCTTGCCTGGGCCTCACAGAACCTGCCCTCAACCCACTGCCACCTTCCTTCCCCGCTGACCTGATTGGTCACCACATCCTTGTCCCACCTCCTTAGAACGTTTCAAAGACACTCACCTCCACCGCCACCTCGTAGCCCAGACCACTGTCCTCTCCCCACTAGCTCCCTGCTCTAGCCTCTTCCCCAGCCTCGCCTCTCAAGGCCACCCCACCTGCTTGCTCTGGAATCCAGCCCCACGCCCCTCTCTGTCCTGCTTAAAGCCTTGTCCTGGTGGCTTTCCTGTGTGCTGGTGACCCCCACGTGGCTGTTCCCAGCCCTGGCTTCCCTCCCGAACTCTCCCCACCTGTGCCAAGGAGCTTCCTGCATGTTTCTCCCTGGGATACCCACCGTGGGATACCCACCATGTCCCAAACTGGCCTTTGAGTCTCCTCTCCCTCCCCAACCTTCTCGTACTCCCCATCTCCTTCTCTGGGAGGGCCCTGTTGCCCCCTCATCCTCAGGCCAGAGGCCAGGGCATCGTCCCAGATGCCTCTCTGTACCTCCTCTGTGGCCCATCTACCTGCCTTTCCCTCCCCTCCCCTGCCCCACTCTGGTGTAGCCCCAGCCTCCTGGGCTCCCGGCCTCCATTCTCTCTCACCCTCTACACGGCAGCCAGAGGGATCTGTCTAAATCTGTTCATGTCCCTTCCCTATTTAAAGTCTTCCATGGCTGCCTGCTGCCCTCAAGACAAAGTCCAGATTCCTCGCCATGCCCCCTGAGCCCCGCAGGCTGGCCTCTGCTCACCTCTCCAGCCTGTCTCTCACTTCTCCCCGCCCCACACGGCATTGGCTCTTCCCTAAGTAAGCTGGGCCCTCTCTCACCTCTAGGCTTCTGTACACGACACACCCTTCTGCCTTCAGGGCTCAATGCAGAGATGCCCCTTCCTCAGGGAAAGCCTCCTGAGCCCCTGGACTGGGTTGGCTGCCTCTTGGGCTCCCCACCCCAGTCAGCCCTGACCACTGAGCCATCACTGGAAGGTCTGTCTCCCCTCCACATACGCACACTGGACCTTGAGCCCTGCGGGGCAAGGCCAGGGCTGTCTCGGTCACTAAAGTGTCGTAGGGCTGGCACACGTGAGGTGGCTTGGGGAATGTGGGGTGCAGACTGGCAGGGCTGTCCCTTTACCCTCCCTGCTCACATCCCTCTTCTGCAGAATGCCAGCTGATGAAGACCGAGAGACCGCGGCCCAACACCTTCGTCATACGCTGCCTGCAGTGGACCACAGTCATCGAGAGGACCTTCCATGTAGACTCTCCGGATGAGAGGCAAGTCTGGGCCTCTGTGTGGCGGCCCTTTGAGAGGGGCCAGGCTCTGTGTGAGGAGAAGGGGCGCAGATGGACAGATTGCCCTGAGCCCCTCCTTAGGAGTTTCCCATCTCAACCCTTTTGCCAGCTAGGACGTGCAGGGCTTCTCAGCCCTCAGACTCCCACCCACACCGCCCCGTGTCCTCAGACTGGGGGCTGCATTGGAATCGCGGAGGGGCTTGTTAACAGTGAGGAGCTCTGGGCCCCTTCGGGACCTCTGATTGGAGATCTGCAGAGGGTCAGGGAGCCGCATTTTTAATGAGCATCTCCAGTGATTTTGAGGCAGGTGGTCCAGAGACAGTTTTTTAAAAGATCAATTTAATAATCAGAAGAGATACAGATTCACCTAGTTGAGAAATCAAACAGCAGAAGGAGGTGTCTAGTGAAAGCTTCACTCTTACTGCAGCCCCCCGTCCCCGACCCGCAAGTTAACTGCTGTTCTTATGTGTCCTGTAAGAGCTTGCTCACTGTGAACGCGGACGAGCTCACTCAGATAGGACTTCGGTGCCCTGCTCCCCTTGTTTTTTCTTTTTACACAAAAGGTGGCATTGTACCCAAACTGTTCTGAACTTGCTTTTTATTTAATGTATGTTGGGGACTCTCTCTGCTTCAGTATATATAGAGTTGCTGCTGCTGCATTTTTTTTTTTAACAGCTGCACGTCTGTGTCCCCGAGTTTGTTTAGCAGTTCTTTATTCATGGTGACTGGGGTTGTTTCAGCCTTTTGGGCTCATTAGAATAATGAGATAATTATAATTAGATAAGCAATAATTAGATAAGCAGTACCTTGTGCTTATCTTGTTCGACATACTTGTAGTTAAATCTGTAAGATGAATTCTTAGATGTGGGATTGCTGGGTCACAGGGGAATATGCATTTGTAATTTTGAGAAATGCTTCTTTTAGGCCATGTCTAAGAGTGTCCTCACAGCCTTGTGTTTTCAAACGCTTGGATTTTTACCAAACGTTTGGTGAGTTTGAGTGTCCTTTCGTGTGTTCAGGGGCCATGTGAGTTTCCCTTTCTGAACTGTCTGTTGATATCCTTTGTCTGTTTTTTTTTGGGTACTTGGTCTTTTGCTTATTCATTTCTGAAAGCTCTTTATAAGAGAGCTTAGATCTTTGTAATGAGTGGCAAATATTTTTCCCTCACTTTGTCCCTTTGGCCTTCACTTTGAGAAATATTCCTTTAGCTTGTCTGTGGGGTGAGGATTCAGCTGATCCTCTGGAAAACCCTAAAACAGTGCTGTCCAAGAGAAGTTTCTGCCATGATAGAAATGTTCAATAGCTGTGGTGTCCAAGAGGGTAGCCACTACTCACATGTGCCTGTTGAGCATTTGAAATGTGAAATGCGGCTAATGAGACTGAAAATGGAATTTTGTATTTTATTTAATTATCTTAAATTTTTAAATAGCCCCATGTGGCTAGCGGCTACCTTTATGGACAGTGCATTTCTAGAGCATACACAAAACAGTATCATAAGACATATTACTGTAATCTATACTGTAATTGTCATTGCAAAGCTTCCCAAGATTAAAAATATAGCTGCCCCACCATGGGGAACAGGATGACCATCTCAGGCCCGCTGAGGTGTTACTCAGGTGAAAACTGGGTACAGAAGCATGGACTGCCAGTAAAAGCAAATTGAGACCGGTAGGTGCATAGGGTCTAGGTGTTGGGCTGAGTTTTGAGGAATGGGTAGGAGTTGGCCATGGAGACAGGAAGAAGAAGGTGGCTTCAGGAAAAGGGACCAGCATGTGAAAGGCCTGGAGGCGAGGCAGCTTGTCATTCCAGAGACAAGAGGGTTAAGCATCACTAAAGAATCAAGGGCCAGGGGTCTTGGAAGAGGGGAAGCGGAGGCCTTGAAGCTGGCAAGCTCAGCTGGCGCCTGGACTCCAGATGGAGGTCCCCACAGGGCTTGGCAAGCAGTGAATCAATTGGGGTTTGTCACAGCATTGCTAAAAGATTCAGGGGGATGATAAACAGGAAGCCCTTGACTCAGCAGTACCTGGCACACACTTCGCAAGCCTGGAGAAGGAGCAGTGGGGAGCTGGCAAAACGTTTTAGTAGGCAAGAGACCTGCTGTGGTTTCCATAATAGGAAGATGCCGTGCTCTTTGGCGTATGGAAGAATCCCTTTACTAAGGCTGTGCGGGCTAGAGAGCCCCCAGCTTCCTTCTTCTCTTCGTACCTGCCACTGCCCCTGGAAAGAAATCTGATAGGATTGCTCTGAGACCAAACCCCGGATTGCTGACCTTAACCCCAGGGAAGGTGTGAGCCAGAAACCCGGAAGAGGGAGGCTACTCTGCTCATGGCTCTCCTCACTGCCCTGCCCGGGCCTGAGCCTGGGGAGGGGCGGGGGCGGGGTGAGGACCGACAGGGGCCACACTGCTGACTGGTGGTTGCCTGGGTGCTGCAGCGGCCTGCGCGCTTCCTCCTCCAGGCGGCTCTCCCCAGGGCACCTAGAGCGATTCCCCTACTCCCTGCCCCGCCTTGTTTCAGGTGGACAGAACAGTTGAAAGAACAGTATCGTAAATGAGCCGCTAGATACCCTGCACCTAGGTTCAGCAATTCAACATCTGCCATGTTTGCCTCATCTGGCTGTGTTTTATGCTGCATCTTGAACTTCTGTTCGTACTTTGTGGCGCGTTTCTCCTTAATACATCAGCAGGCATCTCCTAAGAATAAGGACTTTCTTCTACAGAATCCTGGTGCCCTTATCATACCTGAGACGATCATTGATAATATGTATTTACTAACATCCTCTCTAGATCTGTGCCGTAGTTGAATTTCCCCAGTTGTCCTCAAAATGTTGTTTTTCAGACCAGGATTTGAAAAACCAAGGTACATGTTGTCTCTGGCCTATTTTAATCTAGTTCAGCCTTTGTCTTTCTTCCCCGACCATGACATTAATTTTTTTTGACAAGCCAGACTAGTTGTCTTGTAGGATGTCCCATACTCTGGATGTGTCTTATTTTTGCTTTTTGGCACTGTTTTCTTTGTTCCTCCGTGCCTGTATTTCCTGTAAACCAGAAATAAGGTCTGAAGCAAGGTTGGCAAACTATGGCCTGGCCTCGTTTTTTTTTTTTTTTTAATTAATTAATTAATTTATTTTTGGCTGCATTGGGTCTTTGTTGCTGCGCACGGGCTTTCTCTAGTTGTGGCGAGCGGGGGCTACTCTTCATTGCGGTGTGTGGGCTTCTCATTGCGGTGGCTTCTCTTGTTGTGGAGCATGGGCTCTAGGTGCGCGGGCTTCAGTAGTTGTGGCACGTGGGCTCAGGAGTTGTGGCTTGCGGGCTTTAGAGCGCAGGCTCAGTAGTTGTGGCACACGGGCTTAGTTGCTCCACGGCATGTGGGATCTTCCCGGACCAGGGCTCGAACCCATGTCCGCTGCATTGGCAGGCAGATTCTTAACCACTGTGCCACCAGGGAAGTCCCTGGCCTCCTATTTTTATAAGTAAAGTTTTATTGGAACATACCACACCTATTTATTAACCAATTATCTATGACTGTTTTTGCTGTCCTGTGGCAGAATTGAGTAGTGACCAAGCTGTGACAGGGACTGTGTGATCTGCAAGGCCTAAGATATTTATTATTTGGCCCTTTCCACGAGAAGTTTGCAGACCCTTGGTCTTGGCAGGTATACTTAATAGTGCATCACATTAGTGTGATCTTTTTAATGTAAATCTTATCTTGTAATTTCTCTGTTTAGAACTCTTAGTGGCTTTTAGTTCCACTTGGAGTAAACTCCAAAGTCGATGCTCTGTTCTACAGAGTCCTACATGATCTGGCCTCCTCTCCAGAATCATTTCCTACCACCAATTCCGTCAACTTCAGCCACCCTGGTCTCCATGCTGTTCCTTAAACATGCCAAGCACACTTCCTACCTCAGGACCTTTGCACTTGCTGTCTCCTTTGCTTAGAATCCTCTTCCCCCAGATATCATTACAGTTCTCTTTCTAACTTTGTGAGGTCTCTGCTCAAATGCCACCTTCTCAGAGTGTCCTGCTCTGCCTTCCATGACTGTTACCTTTACCCTGCTTTATTTTTCTTCATAGCATCTGTCCTACCTGGTGTGACATTTTCTTTTTTCTTCTTTTTTTTTCGGCCATGCAGTACAGCTTGCGGGATCCTAGTTCCCCAACCAGGGATTGAGCCCGTGCCCTGCAGGGGCCTGCAGTAGAAGCGCGGAGTCCTAACCACTGGACCACCAGGGAATTCCTGACATTTCCTATTTATTTATTTGTGCCGGGAATATAACTAGGTGTTCAGTAAATGTTTGTTGAATGAATAAAAGAATAATTAGAACTAATGCTCTGTTGAGCCAGACCTTACTCTAACGTCTTTACATGTATTAACTCATTTATTCTCACAACATTTCTAGGAGGGAGTTCCTCACCTGCTAAAAAGGCATAATGATGGTGAAGCCGAGGCACAGAGAGTTACAGAATAAAAGAAAGAAGAAGATCTGAAGGGCCTGGGTTTTCCCTACCAGGCAGGGCTGGACCTGGGTCAGCCAAGTCAGCCCATCTGAGAGTGTCTGAACAGAGGGAGACCCCAGATGCCCTCCAGCTGTGAACACCCCTCTGGTTCAGAGGAGGGCCCTTGTTAGGGAGAGAGGTCCCCCTCTGCCGTTAGACCAGCAGTCAGCTGTTATTTCTGAGGCTGTGACGAGGGCAGGCCTGTGCACTAAGGACAGCTCGGCCACCCCCAGTTCACCGAGCTTCCCTCCAGGGTGCAGTTCGTTCTGCTCAGCAGGGTAGCCCAGGGCTGGGGCCCAGGGTCTGGAGTCAGACCAGCCACTGTGCCGCTTCCTCCGTGGGGCTCAGTTCCCTGGCTGTCGTGAGGAACGCAGAGGACGTGGATGTGGATGCGCCTGGCCTGGGCGCCCCGTGGAATCGCGCTTGTTGGTGCCTTTTTCTCCTCCGTCTCCTGTGCCCACGGCTCCTTCCGCCTCGGTCCTGCCGTAGCCTCCTCGTGCTTCCTGTCTCGGCTCCCAGTCCGTACCCCACGCAGCTGCCGCCTGCTTACAGCCGACATCAGATCCTGTCACCCCCCTGATAAACCCTTCCAGGACTTCCTGTGATGTTAAGGATCAAGACGTAAATCCCTCACACAGTGGCTCGTGGAGCCGGGTGTGGCCGGTCCTCCCTCCTACCCTCATCCCTTCCATTCCTCTCTCTCTGTTGGCTCCAGACATGCTGGCACCTGCTCTGCCTTCCACAGACACCCCAGGCTCCCTCCTCGGGCCCTTGGCCACGCTGGTCACTCTGCCTGTATTCTTTTCCCTCTTGGCACTTCGCAGGCCTACCTCCTTCTCTCCATTTCATTTATTTCACAGCTAAGTCCCTGTTCTTGGCACTGGGGATGTCCCACGTTCCAGGGGCATCTTCCAGATCCCGGCTTACGTGCCACCTCCTCAGAGGGGCCTTCCCTGACCGCCCTGTGAGAAGGGGCTTCCTCTCCAGCCCCTGCCTTGGAGCCTTGACATACTTGTCTTCTCCCTTAGGCCTGGAGCTCCAATGGGGCTTGTTCCCTGCTGCACCCTCAGCACCCAGAACAAGGCCTGGCACGTAGAAGACACTCGGGAGGGATTTGCAGGCTGGCTGGGTGAATTCTCATAACCCCTTGAGGTGTTTACTCTGTGCCTGGCACTGTCTTGAGTGCTTTGTATCGTGTGCTCCCTCACACGACCCTCTGGTCCCCGCTCCACTCAGTGTCAGCCCACTGAGGCACCGGAAGGTCAAGTGGCCTGCCCAGTGTTGCCTCCGGGAAGGGGCAGGACTCCCGACAGGCGGCTTTCCTTCGCCCGCTTCTGGGCTCCTCGGCACGGTGGCCCTTATTCCCTGAGCCTTCCCGCGAGTTTGCCCTGCTTGATCCTCCGGGGCCTGGTGGGCCTGGTCTGGGAGGAAGCTGCAGCTCATCAGGGCGGGCAGTGTGGTGCCGGGGCCGGGGGGAGCCCAGGCACGGCGCTCAACTCCACTGCCTCGTAGCCTCGTGACCTCCGCAGGTGACTCCACCTCCATGCGCCTCAGTTTCCTCATCAGAAGCACGGCCCCTCCCCCGCCAGCCCCTTTGAGGAGCATGGAATGCGGTGGTGTGCGTTATTTTTCTCTGCGTGTCCCTCGGGGCAGGAGGCTCTTTCCCCTGGGGGCTCTCCTTTGAGGGGTGGAAGGCATGTTAGCCCCGGCCCTGGGTAGGAGCTCCCCTCTGCCCCAGACACCATGTTGCAAACCCTTGAGGAGTATCCTGGACGGAGGCCCTTGCTTTTTCTCTGAAATTCTGAGTGCTGCAACCTTGCCACCTCGGTCCAGTTGGAACAGGATCGGGAGCTTGTCGGGCAGCGGGAGAGTTACCCCCGACCAGCCTCCTGCACCTCCGTGGGTTCTGGCTCCAGATGGGATGGGTCCAGGTCTCACCAGTGTCTTTAGCCCCGTCCTTGAGTCAAGCACTTTCTCTGGGTGCAGGCTTTGCACACAGCAGCTCGCTAGCGTCTCAGTGCCCCCAGTGTACCAAGGAGGGGGCGAGCTGGGAGGCCTGGGCTTGCCCAGGTGGCAGAGTTGCTGTTTGAGCCCCAGCTCTGCTGCCCAGAGAGGCCCCACACAGCTGCTTCCGGTGCTCCCTCCCGCGGTGTGGAAGCTCCAGCCTCTCGTTCATTCAGGTCCTGTTGATGGACTGCGTTCTCCCTGACAAACAAAGATGATAGCACACTACATATCTTGGTCTGCAAGTTGCTTTTTCTATGTGACAGTCCCTCGAGATCTCTATATGTGAAGTATATACGTATTTTTTTCTTTTTAGTATATTCAGCATGTCTTAGGAGATCGGTGATTTTTTTTTTTTTTTTTTTCCGTCCACGGTCATATACCCAAAGTCAACATTTTAAAATTTCTAAGAGGACAGTTATGATCGGATAAAGCCACGGGATATGCTCCTCCTACCCCTATTTTTTTTAAAAATCAGGAATATTAACATAGGGATAGGGATTTGTACTGTTATTTGTTCCAAAGAGGGCATGGGTAAAACGCGTTGAGAAATGCCAACCTGAGGCAGTGGGTCAAGGAGGGAAGAGGCTCGCGCTGCTGTGCCTGGGTGTGCGCTGGGCTTGGGGCCGCTCGGGGTTTGGGTTGCCAGTCATTCCCCAGATACTTACCGAGTACCCGCCGGGGTGCTGGCTCACACCATGTATGAACAGACCAAATCCCTGGCCTCGTGCGGGGGTGTGGACATATGTGGCTCGTGGGGCCCGCAGACTCTGCTCAGGCTTGGGGAGGGCTGGTGTGCCAGCACCTGATACTTGTGCTCGTGGTACACATGCATCTGTCTTAGGAAGCGTGATCTCACGTGAGTGACGCCACTTGGACAGGCGGAGCTTCTAGGTGTGAACTGGGACTCATCGGCTTGGTTGCTGCTTTGCTCAGCGAGGCACGGAGCTCAGCCAGAACTGTGCACGTGGCTTTTATAGACATAAGCAAAATCCATAGGGGGTTCAACAAATACTGGGCTCAGCCACCTACAATTGTGTGGTGGGTCCAAAATAATGGGGAGGCGTGGACAATTTAGTATCGTTTAGCAGCTTCATATTTTTTTCTTTTTGGTGTGTGGTCTTTTTTTTTTCTTCTAGATGCATTTTCCCTCTCTACAGAAAGAACTTTTGCAAGTATCAAAAGAAAATTCTTTCCCAACAAGTTCTAGATCATGAGTGACACAACTAGTGTATTGTTCTTAAACCGGTCTGCCTTCTGCTGGGACCTGCTTCCGTGTCCGCCACCTTCTCTCTCCCGTCCCTGCCCCACCAGATGGTCCCTGACCTGTCCTCCCAGCAGACGGGCACCTCCAGGGAGTCATGTCGGTCAGCTCTTGCCTTGAAGATCTCCAGCTTTTTTGGCTGATGAATGCCTCCTTCTGCCCTTGATTCTCTTTTGCAAAACACTGGTCACTTGTGCGCATGAGCTTGTCATTCGTTCTCAGGGACTCAGAGGAGCACTGTCTCTCTCTCGTTCAAGGTTCAGGGTGGCGGCTTATTTTCAAGGGGCTGTGAAGAAAGGCCGTCTCCCCTCTTGTCACGTAATTGCTGCCTGACTTCAGGTGGCCCTCAGGTCCGGCCCCTTCTGGGACACAGATGGTCTCTGTCCTTGTTCTGCTGTTGCCCTGTCCCGCCCACCACAGCCAGAGGGTCTGTCAGATTTCAGTCTGGTCCCTCCAGCTCCACTAGGTCAGACACATCTCAACAAAATGCCCGAAGGTGCTTGGGCGTTTGCTTGTCCATCGTCCATCGTGGGGCGTGGGGCTCGGCCTTTCCTGCCCCGAGGCACAGGCGCCCCGGGACTCTCAGCTCCCGGGATGTGTCCCCGCACAGGGAGGAGTGGATGCAGGCCATCCAGATGGTTGCCAACAGCCTCAAGCAGCGGGGCCCGGGGGAGGATCCCATGGACTACAAGTGTGGCTCCCCCAGCGACTCCTCTGCAGCCGAGGAGATGGAAGTGGCAGTTAGCAAGGCGCGGGCCAAGGTGGTAAGTGCTGGGAAGGCAGGTGGCCAGCGGTTGGGGCCTGCCAGTCAGTGAGCACCCCTCTCCCTCTCAAGCCTGGCCCTGCCGCCCTTGATTTCCATACCGAGAGCACGGGCCCAGCCAGGACACTTCCTGACTGCCCTGTAGACTGGGTGATTTCAGGTTGTAGATGCCCCGGTGCTGCTCTGGGCCCACAGGGTGAGGGGCAGCCTTATCCCGGGGGGTCGTGAAGACCCGTCTACCCCCACGTCAGAACCCTAGGCTCAGCCGAATGGTGGGAGAGCCTTGGTCTGAAGGCCACTTCAGAACAAACAGTTGCTGCCCGGAGCCTCCCTTCCTGCTCCTGCCTGAGCATTTTGGCAACAGTGTCCTTTGATTTTTCCCTTTTCTTTGTTAAAATTTCTTCCCATGGGCCATGTGCCAAGCACTGACTGTCCGACTCTCTCCCCATCCCGGGCAGACCATGAATGACTTCGACTATCTCAAGCTCCTGGGCAAGGGCACCTTTGGCAAAGTCATCCTGGTGCGGGAGAAGGCCAGCGGCCGCTACTACGCCATGAAGATCCTGCGGAAGGAGGTTATCATCGCTAAGGTGGGCCCTCCCAGGGCTGCTGCGGGCTGGCCGCTGTGGGGGACACAGTTCGGAGCCCGACGGTGGTCAGGAGCACGCGCTGGGCGGGACGCTTCCCGGGTCTGCTTCTGTGTCCCCCAACCCAGACCTATTGCTTAGTCCTGTGAGTCCCCAGAGAAGGGGAGCCTGAGGCCCAGAGAGTGGGGCCCTGCCTGCTGAGTCCCCCACCCTCTGGGCACCAGGAAGTGTGGCTGGGGCCTCACCCAGCAGGTGCTGTCAGGCCTGAAGGAAGCCCCTGTGGCGGCAGAGGGCCTGTGGGGAGGCCACAAGGGTGGGGCTTGGCTCAGGGTGTCTCAGGAGGAGGCTGGGCCAGGAATGGAGTTCTATTCCTTTTTTTCCTTATTTAAAGTTTTTAAAATAGGAAATTCCTAAAATTCCTAACATAAAATTTTTTAAAGAAAAATAAATATAATGGACTCCCATTTAGCAGTCGTCAGCTTCAACATTAACTTAACATTTGGCCAGTCTTGTTTCATTACCTTTGCACTGCTCGTTTTTTGTTCTGGAGTACTTTAAGGCATGTCCTAGACATCACAGATTTTCAGCCATACCTACTTAGATGTGTATTTTTAACAGATGATGATTTTAAAGACTATAATCATGGTACTGTGATCATGTCCAACAGAATTAACAATCCCTGGTGTCATCGGTCCACGGCAGGCCTTCTCAGCCTCAGCACTGACATTTGGACCAGACCATTCTCTGCTGTGGGGCAGTCTTGTGCACTGTGGGACATGCAGCAGCACCCCTGGCCTCTACCAGGGCACCCCTCCACCCCGAGTTGTGACAGTCAAAAATGTTCTTTGACATTACTACCGATGTTATTACATTATCCCCTGGAGACAGACTCGCCCCGTGGAGAGCCGGTGTCTGGGCACTGCAGCTCCCTGGGCTACTGCCGTGCACTCAGATACCAAACTCAAGCCCATGTTAGAGTCCTGGGAGCGGGGGGCCTGTGACGCTGTGCTGGGCCCGCCCCCTGAGTTTCTGATTCATGGGTCCGAGGAGGGGGCCCGATAATTTGCATTTTTCCAAGTTCCCAGGCGACGCTGATGCTGCCAGCGTGGGGACCACACGTGGAGAACCGCTGCTCACAGCCTAGAGTCCTGATTAGATCCAGGTCCTTCAGGAACGTTTATAGGTGGTGATTCCTGTGGCCTGTGGCATCACCTTAGGGGTCTCAAAATGTCTGCTCGCCCCCCCACCAAGGATGTCCGAATTCACCGTGGGTTCAGGTGGTGATAGCCGGATCCTCCCTTGTGAAGTCACCGTCAGCTTCTCGCCTCATGGTTCTGAGAGCGAGCCACGGAGTGTGCTTGCCTGGGCCTGGTGTTTCATCAGGGCTTGTGAATGGAAGCATTCTGCTCCTGCCGTTCTGTCTGTGTATTGACTAGGAATGGAACTGGATATCACCAAGATGTTGCTCCCCCATCTCTCAAGTGGGGCGGCGGGGGGGGTGTGTGTGGCCGACGTGGTGGTGCCCTCCAGCCCCTCACCCAGCCTCTGTCTGCAGGATGAAGTCGCCCACACGGTCACCGAGAGCCGGGTCCTCCAGAACACCAGGCACCCGTTCCTCACTGTGAGTAGCACTCCTGTCCCAGGCAGGGCCTCGCCTGCCTGTGGGGCCTCCAGGCCGGCCCCCTAGGACAGAGCTCAGGGAAAGAGCCTGACCCCTGCCACTGTGAAGAACAGACTTGGTGTTGGCCAGATGGCTGGGGCACGGTGTTGTGGGCTCTCTGGGCAGCCTGAACCAAGACACCAGGGGTGGCAGCTTCTTCATAGATGGTGCCTTCATGTCAACACCTCAGCCGATTGATGATACCAGGTTATAAGATGGCCCCAGGAGAGCATGGCTGCTGTCTTTACGGGTTAGAGGCGCTTTGTCCAGCTGGTCGGAGTGGGAACGTTATTTTTTTATGTTTTAAGAGGTAATCCTAGGAGCAGATGTATTATTACTGTGCTGCCTATCAACTTAGGCTGAGCAGACACCTCTTTGGCTACAGTCTCCATCAAGGCCAGCAGCCATCAGTTGAATGGACCAGGTTGAAGATGGCTTAACAGGTTGTTTCTCTAGCTCACTTGCTGGCCAGGTGTCCTACTGAGCCAAAGCACTTGTTCAAATGAAATCTTACGAGGTTCTTCAGTGTAGAAGACAGGGAGCAGTAGAGTTGTTGTGAGCAGGGGGTCACCTAAGGGTCCTCTTAGGAACTCTCTGTAGCGCTCCTTAGAACGCAGTTTGAGAACTACTTGTTTGTTGGCAGATCGCTTTTCCAGCCTGTTTTGGGGGTTGGCTCCCAAGCCATTGCCAACTCCCAGCCAGCAAACCTCGTGTGTGTGTGTGTGTGTGTGTGTAGGTTTAACCCATTTGACTGTAACATGGGAGGAGGAGAGATGTGAAACAGCGCTGGTTGCTCAGAACATAGTTTCTCCCCTGGCTGTGCCTCTTGGAGGCCTAGTTGAACGCAGAAGACAGGATCGTTGAGCACAGTAACCCTTTCCCTGCTGTCAGGGCATGAGCTCACTCATACGCCACAAAAGGTGAAGCTGAGATCTGAACCCTGGCCGCCTGATTCCCACGGCCTGAGCCAGGGTGGGGGGTGTATGTGCAGAATCAGCAGCGCCCCTGCCTCCCAGGGCCGAGCGGAGAGCCCTCCTTCTTCCCACTTCCTATCCCGCCTTCCTTCCCCACAGGCGCTGAAGTACGCCTTCCAGACCCACGACCGCCTGTGCTTCGTGATGGAGTATGCCAATGGTGGCGAGGTGAGCTGCGGCTGCCCCCAGGCTGCCTTTCTGGGTGTGGGGGGCAGAGGGAGACTTAGTGGGTGTCATCTTGTTCCATCCGCCCCCCTCCCCTTGAGGCAGGCATCACCATTTCTGTCGTGCAGGAGGGGAAACAGGCTCAGAGCAGTTAAGTGACTTGTCCAAGTTCCCACAGCTAGTGAGTCGGTAGGCAGGATGCAAACTGAGGTCCAGAAAGCTGTGCAGAGGGCTGTGTGGGTGGTTGGCCAACAGCGCTACAAGGACGTTCTTAAAGGCCACAGAGAAAGCGTCTGCGGGTCAGGACCCCTACTCTTCTGCTGTCAGCGTGGTCTCCTGATGAGAGCCCTCAGCCACTTGCCGTCGCTCACCCGTCACCCGCTGCTCGTCCCTCACACCCTTCTCTCTCCACGCAGGGGTCGCTCACTGGCTTCACCTCTCCCACTTGGTCTCACAGCTTGTCACTTGCTCCTGAGTCGTGGTCCTCTGCTTCCTGGCTGTCGCTCCTCGTTCGCCTCCCCCCTCCTGCCTCCCGCCTCGCTCCACTCAGTGCCTGGTGCCTATCCTTCGCTCTTTATCCCTTGCTCTTTTTCTCTTTCTCTTTTCTTTTTTTTTTTTTGGCTCACGTGAGTTCTTCTCTACTCACCGCCCCTCACTTGGGCTTGCTTGCCGTCACTCGCCGGTTCGTGGGACAGGCGTCACCTCGTCACTGGGCTGGGTGCCGGGGCCGTACACGGTCCCCTCCTCCCCGCCCCTGGGCCGGGGTCTCACCTCCCCTGCCTCCTCTGCTGGCAGCTGTTCTTCCACCTGTCCCGGGAACGTGTCTTCACGGAGGAGCGGGCCCGCTTCTATGGCGCGGAGATCGTGTCAGCCCTGGAGTACCTGCACTCGCGGGATGTGGTGTACCGGGACATCAAGGTGAGCGCGCAGGCCACGCACCGGCCTTCTGCCCGTCTGCTGAGCGTCCCCCTCCATGGAGGGTCTGTCTGTCTTGTCCTTCTCGGAGCTGAGCCTCCCACCCAGGCCCAAGGTGGTGGTTCCACAGCAGGTGGCCCTGCGTGGGGCCCTTCCAGGCTTCCTGCTCTGCAGCCAGAGGGTGTCGGTTGGTCCAAGCGCTTTAGAAGGTGGCCTGGCCGAGCCCACCAACGCCAGACACACGTGTCCCCTGTGAGACAGTCATTCTGCCCTAGGAGCATGCGCGGGAACAGGTGCCTGTGTCCATCTCAACGTGGACGCACACGCTCCTAGCAGCACTGTGTACGCTGACCCCAAACTGGAAGCAACCCGCGTGTCCGTTGTCGGAAAGCGGGTAAAACACATGGAGATGTATCCATGGAACTCTGCACGGCAGTTCAAGAGGACAAACTACAGCCACACACGATAGCCTGGGCGGGTCTCACGGGCTAAGGCTGAGGGCAAAACCAGAACAGATGAGGTGAATCTGTATCGTTTACAGTGTGTATATAGGTGGAAAAAATTTTTAAAAAGCAGAGAAGTAAAGTTCTTTCTGTGTTGGAGGAGGTGGTGGGTAATAACAGGGAAGGGGCACGTGGGGGCTTCTGAGGGCAGTGGTGGTCTTTATTGACCTGGTGGAGGTTACGCAGAGGCCCTCTAAAGTGCCCATTTGTGTTAAGTTTAGGAAAAAAGAGGAGGAAGAAAGATAGTGTTCCTTACGTCCAAAGTGTGACAGCCGCAGCCCGCAGCGGGGGAAGCAGTTTGGGCAGGACCTGGCTCCTGTCTCTCCCTGCCCTGCTTTTTACCAGCTCCCTGGGGGCAGGGGGCGCTGGGGAGGTGCCGGGTCTGGCCTCCCCCTGAGCCTCGGAGGGCCTAACCCTGTGCTGGGGTGTGACCTCTGGTCCCCCCTGGAGCCCCTGGCACAGCTGCCACTACCCCAGGCCACAGCCTCCTCCAGGGAAGGGCAGGGGTGTGTGGAGTTTCAGGGGTGGCAGGAAACCCTGAGATACGTTGTGTCCCTGACACATTGGCTTTTCCTACAGCTGGAAAACCTCATGCTGGACAAAGACGGCCACATCAAGATCACTGACTTCGGCCTGTGCAAAGAGGGCATCAGTGACGGGGCCACCATGAAAACCTTCTGTGGGACCCCTGAATACCTGGCGCCCGAGGTGTCTGGGGCCGGGGGGCCCAGGGGCGTGTGAGGCCGAGGGAGGAAGGGGCCCTCAGCCCTGTGTGCTTCCCCCACCCAGGCCCTCTGAGGGCAGGGCGCCATTTCCTTCGGTGGCCCTCCCAGCCCCGGGCAGGGCCGTGTCCCCCTCGGGCCCCTCCCAGCGCCTCGGCCCCGGGGGCGTGGGCCGGGCCCCTCACTGCGCCTCCCCGCGCAGGTGCTGGAGGACAACGACTACGGCCGGGCGGTGGACTGGTGGGGGCTGGGCGTGGTCACATACGAGATGATGTGCGGCCGCCTGCCCTTCTACAACCAGGACCACGAGCGCCTCTTCGAGCTCATCCTCATGGAGGAGATCCGCTTCCCGCGCACGCTCAGCCCGGAGGCCAAGTCCCTGCTTGCCGGGCTGCTTAAGAAGGACCCCAAGCAGAGGTGAGGGCTGGCGTCTGCCCCGCCCAGCCCAGCGTCACCTGCTGCCACGTCCCTCGGCCTGGAGGGGGCAGCGTCCACAGGTGCACTCGCCCGTGGGACGCTTGGTGTGTGTGGCTCGCCCCCACAGCTGGCACTCAGGGAGCGCTGCCTTGGCTAGGCCTGTCCTTAGCCCTCTGGCCTCCCTGCCTTGTTTCACGGGGACACTGAGGAACAGGGGGGCCCTGTACCCAGCCTAGGGAGGCAGAGCCAGGATGTGAAGCGGCCGTCTGCCAAGCCCACCCTCTCAGCTCGCAGGATGTGACCCTGGGCACAGGAGCTCCCTCCTGAGCCTCGGATTCCTCCTCTGTGAGGTGGCGGTCTGTGGCGGGACAGAATCACTAAAGGTCGTTCAGGGCCTGCACGTCGCAGGTCCAGGCCTGCACCGACAGCCCGTCTCCCCGGCCCCGGCTGCCCCGGGAGGCGGGTGCTGATGGCCGTCTCTGCCCAGGCTCGGCGGGGGGCCCAGTGATGCCAAGGAGGTCATGGAGCACAGGTTCTTCCTCAGTATCAACTGGCAGGACGTGGTGCAGAAGAAGGTGAGCACCACTGCCTGCCTGCTGCCCGCAGGAGCCCGGCCGCTCCCGGGCGACCTTGGCTGAGGCCTCCGCTTCTCAGGCACCTGAGCCTGGACTCGTCTCCTCCACAGCTCCTGCCACCCTTCAAACCTCAGGTCACATCTGAGGTTGACACAAGGTACTTTGACGACGAGTTCACCGCCCAGTCCATCACAATCACACCCCCAGACCGCTGTGAGTGTCGGAGGCCCCCTCTCCCCGCGGGCCTGGCTGGGCGGTGGAGGGGTGGGGTCTGCTCTTGGCCCAGTTCTCCAGGAGGAAGCTCACAGGTCCCCCTCCGTGCCTGGGCATTTTACCCTGCAGTATGTTCGCCAGGGCTTTCGCCGTTGGCCCACCGGTGGACCTGGTGAGGGTCACCAGGAGCCATTGGCCGCAGCACTTGGGGGAGAGGTCTGGGCAGGAGATGCTTGAGGAGTCATCAGTGCCCACAGTTGTCTCCCAGGTTGCTCAGGTCTTTGGGGCTGGATGGGTTCGGTGATCCTGTAGCTGTTTGAGTTCTTACTGTCACCTGCCCAGTGCTGGAGACACAGCAGTGACGAGACAGCCCTGGGCCCTGCCCTCAGGGAGCTCAGAGTCCAGGTGGGCTGACAGCCCACAGTGATCAGGCCGGTGGTATTAGAAGTACAGGGTCTGGAGAAGCTCAGAGGAAATGCCTGACTTGGCCTGTGAGTCAGGGCTTCCTGGAGAAAGAGACATGGCAGCTGAGACTCGCTCTTGGCAGAAGGAGTGGCATGTGGGACTCCCAGAAATGGGAGCACTGCAGAGGTCAGAATAGATGGGGGAAGGGCGAGGGCATCAGGGCCAGAGCAGGAGGATCTTGGGGGCCACTGGAGGAGTACGGACATGTTGCACGGGGAGCCATGGAAGGGTCTTGGGCAGAGGAGGGAAGGGTTGCATCAGGGCTTTAGCAAGTACCCCCTCCTCGGCTGCATGTGGAGGGGAGGATTGTTGGGGGTAGGAGTGGCGCCCAGGGCAGGGGCTGGGCCACAGGGGTCTGGGCTGGACCCCAGTGTGGCCTGGGGCAGAGGAGCTGGGGGGAGCTTGGGAGGCTGAGTGAGCAGGCTGTGGGGCCCGTGGGCCAGGGCTCTGGCCTGGGGTGGAGCTGTGGCCGAGAGGCTGGGTCTGCGAGGAAGCCCCTGAGCCTCGGTCCGGTGGTCCCCGTTCTCGTTCTCGGGGACAGCGCGCCAGCTGGGGCTTGCACTGTGGTCTGGCTGCAGCCCTTCCTGGGGCTGGGTGGGGTGCCCGGGCCCTCTGCAGGCCGGTTCTCCCCAATCCACCTCCACCGACCCCGCAGATGACAGCCTGGGCTCACTCGAACTGGACCAGCGGACCCACTTCCCCCAGTTCTCCTATTCGGCCAGCATCCGAGAGTGAGCGGAGCGAGCAGCGCTGCCCGCCGCCGCCGCCGCCGCCGCCACGGGACGCACGCGCGGCTGCCATCGCCACCGGGGGGCTTTTTTTAAAACTTTTTATTTTGCCTTTTTTGTTTGTGTCCCCATCCCTCACCTCCTGACCCCCATTTCCAGTTTTTTCTTCAGCCCTCTGCCAAACTCACCTCAGCGGTCCTAGTGGCCCTGCCTACAGGATCCTGTCCTGCCCTCACCTTTGTGCCCAGGCCAGGATTTGGGAGACTCTCCACTGCCTGCCCCAGGACCAGGCCTTTGGGCAGTTGGAGAGATGCCGGTTTTTAATCAACATAAAGCCCCAGTGAGGGGCGAAGCATGGAGCCGTGGGGCCTACCTGAATTTCTGGCTGGGGCGCCCACAGGCAGCCCTGCCTCTGGGTTGCTGCTTCTGTCAGAGGCTGCCTTCTGGTGGGCCGCCCGGTGGACAGCGCCCTGGTGCTGCCTTCCTTGCCCTGTCGTTAGGCTCGGAGTGGCCTGGCGTGGGGCAGTCCAGCCCCCTTCTCCCATGGGGGCGGAAAAGCAATAATGTCCAGGGGTCGGGGGTGCGGGAGTAGGCGAGGGCCTTTGGAAGCCGCATGCAGGACTGGGGGTTCAGGGCTCCCTCGTGGGGAGGGGGCCTGCTCTACCCTGTGGGGAACCAGGAGGGGGCCCAGGGGATGGGCGCTGCCTCCTGGCCCTGTCTTCCCCCATCCCCTAAGCTGCTCTCCTGACCCTGGGGATGAGGCAGGAGGAGCATCTGGGGGCTGGCTTCCCCACCCAACAGCCCCGTGCCTTACCAGGGCTTCCTTCAGCCGGCCTTACCTCCTGCTGGAGCCCGGGCCTGGCCCCAGCCCCTTCTGAGGATGGGGGCCGGGATGTCCCCCTTCTCTCTGCCTGGGGCGGAGGGGCGCCAGCCTCGGCTGTTACACATCTCGCACCGAGACAGTATTGGGCCCGGTGGACTTGGGTCGAAGAGGGGGTGGGGCTGGGTGTCTGGTACGAACCGAGGTAGGGGCCTCTGCGAAGGGAGGCTCCAGGCCACCTCACTCCTTCCCGCTCTCCGGGCCCCACGTTCTGCAGCCTTAAGGTGAACGTGTCAGTGCTCTGGGCAATCAACGTGCGTGCCTCAGGCTGTGTGTGTCTGCGGGCGTGCCTGTGCATCTGGGATGCAGATGCACGTGGGGTGTGTGTGTGTGCATGTGTGTTGGGTATGTGTGTGCGAGGGCAAGCGAGTCCCGGCCTCGAGTGTGCGTGGTGTGTGTGGGCTCGGGCCCCGCCCCTGGCTCAAGCATTTCAACCCGAGGGGGAGGGGTGCTAGCCTAGCAGGGGAGCCACACCTGAGGTCCACTTGTTGCCCTGTCCCCCCTGCCCTGTTCCCCCCCCAGCATCTCTGGGGTTTGGGATTTAGTTTCTGTGGTTTTGATCACCCCAGCCCACCTTCTGTAGGCAGGTCACAGAGAGACATTCTGGGGCGGGGTGGGGGGGGGGTTGGTTGGGGTGGGTGGGTTCTGACTTTTCCTGTCTGTGTGTGTTTGTCGTTCACCTGACAGTTCTCCCTCCTCCCCACCGGCCTGTCCCCATCCCTCGTGTTTGTACGGTACAAGCAATAAAGACACTCATTTCAGCCTGGGGCCCACCACCCTGGGCCTTTCCTTGCTTCCAGAGTCTGGCCCCGGGCATCAGCTGCCTCCTGCTCCCGTCCTTCTGGTCACGGGGCCTGTTGAGCCACGAGGAGGGGGTGAGGTGTGCTCAAGCTCAGGGTGGAGGGTGGGGACCGCTGGGGGGGAAGCTGCCGAAGAGTTGGGGGAAGGCGCCTGGGCGGGGGGTACAGTGGACAGAGACCGTTGCAGTCCCTTGGAAGCTGCTGAGGCAGAAAGAGGTGGGGTGGAGAGATGGGGGTGGAAGGGGTGCGAGGTGTCGCTGGGCCCTAGAGTGGGCGTGGGAGGGAGAGGACTCATTTCCTGTGGCCCTTGAGCCCTGGAAGGGGGCACTGCCTGCTCGCCCCATCTTACCTATGGCCCCCAATTCTGACGCACAACCCTTGGCGGATCAGTGGGATGTGTGGTGGCAGTCGGCTGGGAGCACCTCGGGTTGGGTTACAGCCTTCACAGCTCTGGGACCCCTCTGGCACCTGTCCCTTTAATCCTGGAGTTACCATGCTTGAGTCACTCCTCTCAGACCCCAGGGCCAGGGCTGCCCCTGCGGAGCCCTGGCACAGGTGAATTTAATGTCAGATTTTGCCCGAAGGTGTAGGCCTTTACACACACGGAGCCTTTGAGATTGTAAATGGGGGTAGAGGAAAAGTCAGATGCTACAACCAAGACTCAAGGAATATTTTTTGTTTTCTAACTTCATATGGACTTTATTATGAATTGAGTTACAAAAGTATGTCCTGGTGGTCATATGATAAACGTCAGAGAGGCTTATAAAGAAAAGCCTTTTAAAAGCAACTATACTCCAATAAAAATTAATGAAAAAAGAAAAGCCTTTTACTCTTCCCTCTTGTCCAGCCCCTGGAGGTGCCTGGTGCTAGAGTTCCTCGTCCCACCACACTGTCACTCAGACCTTCGTGTGGGTCCAGCCCCGCATCTACCTCAGCCAGTTAGTGGTGTCTTAACAGCCCGCGGAGGCCTCCCCCGGGTTCCTCAGTTGCTGCCCTCAGTTGAATGTGTATCCGTAGATGTAGTGGTGCTTCTTATTTCGGTAGGAGAACTTTTCCCAAATAGGGAGTTTTAGAGGGGAGTGTTTTAATAAATTTTACCAATTAGGGAAATTAAATTTTGAATAGATCTGTCTTTTGTCACGTGCATTTAGACAGTTTCACGAGTTTTGTGAAAGGAGGAGGAGGAAACTCAAAACCACCCCCAGGCCTTGAGCGGTCATTCTGGTCCTCATGTTACCCCTGTGCCAGTGGACACAGTGCCGTGAAAGGCTGTCCCTCTGTCTGCATAACACTTTCCTCCCAGCTGAGGTCGTCAAGCTGCTGGGCTCTGTACTGCTGCATCTTACCCCTCCCCCCTCCTGCCGGCATATGTACATCAGTAGGCTTGCTGGGTCGTTGGTAGAAACGAGATCCTCCTCTCTGAGCCACTTTTCTGCATTTGGGGGACTCCTCGTGGACACTTGTCATGCCTCCAGCTGCTTCACGAGCTTTCTCTGCTTTCTTGGGTTGGATGTGCCTCAACTGATTCAGCTGCCCCCCGTCGACAAGAATTTACTTGGTTTCCAGTTTGTTTGCTGCTACCAGCAGTACTGTAATAAACCTTTGACAGTGTAACAATCCATCTTATCGCGCTTGTGCTTTTTAAATTTTTGTGGCCTACATTCTAGAGTTGCTGTATTTTAATACATGCCAGATAGCTTTCCCCAAAAGTGTAGCGATTCACATATTTTTAACTTTAATTTTGAAATAATTGCAGACTCGTTGAAAACTTTGAAACTTTAAAAAAGAGTACCACAGTGATTCTAGGACTGGAGCAGAAAATGTACAAGATGAACCCGAGCATCTTGTGCCCGAAAATAAGGACCTACTAGAACCAAACCAAACCCTCACTGACGGGGCATTGAAGGGACACAGGAGCCAATGGGAAAGAGCCCCCAGTGGCCACAGCTGAAAGCAATTTGAGCAACAATAATTAGCATAGTATTGGGTTTTACCCAAGGGGTAAAATAAATGAGTCTGTGCTGATATAAATGACAAATGGTGAGAACAGACATCTCTCTACAGAATTCCAGATATCTGTAAATAGTCTGCCTTCAAAGAGGGGAAACATGGCCCCCACTCCTTTGGTATGGACTGCAAAGTGACTTGCTTCCAAAGAGTACAGTATGGAAAGGGGGGAAGGCAACTGTTAGTGGAGAAAGTGGAGCTGCATCAGGCAGGTGGTCAAGGTCAACGTCAAGTGGTGAATCGTGTCGGCAATGTGTACCTCCTATAGGATTAGATGATACTTTACCTCTGGGGTCTTTCTGAAACACCCTCAGTCTAATAAAGAGAAAACACGCATCAGGAAGAGTCCAGCTGAGGGATGTTCTGCACAAGACCCGACCACTGGTTCTCAGAACTGTCAAGGTTGTTCAAAACAAGGAGAGCCTGAGAAGCTGTCACAGCCAAGAGAAGCCTTAGGAAACGTGAAGACTAAACGTAATGTGTCCTGAATGGGGTCCTGGGACAGAGAAGACATTAGGTAAAAAGTCAGGAAATCTGAATAGTGCGTGGACTTGAATAATACTATGTCCCTATTGGTTCATTAAATTGTGACAAGACCACACTAAAGTGTTAATAGGGGAAACTGGGTCTGGGTATGTGGGAACTCTGTCATCTCTGCAACTTTCCATAAATCTCCAAAATTTATTTTTAAAAAGTACGAAAATTTTTCATCTACCCTTCACGCAGGTTCTCCGTGATATCCTACACTGACTTTATCCACCCCCCCCCCCCCGATATTTATGTATCTGTCCCAAAACAAGAACATTCTCTTACATAATCAAGGTCCAATTATCAAGGTCAGGAAGTTAATATTGATACAATGCTTTTCTCTTGGACCTTGATCAGATTTTACTAATAGTCACATTAATGTCCCCGAATACGAAAGAAAAGTCCTGGCTAATGACTCAGTCCAGGCTCACACGTTGTATTCAGTTGTCTGGTTTGAAGCTTACAGGGCCGTTATTTTGCAGAATGCTCCTCAATCAGAGTTTGTTGCCTGATGTTTCCTTGTGGTTATATGTAAGCTATTTTTGAAAGGAATTCCCCGAAATGAGATGCCCCCATCAGTGCATCCTATCAGGAGGCACATGAGGTGATCTGTCCTTTTCCTGGTGATGACTTGGATTCCTTGGTTAAGGTGGCGTCTGTCAAGATTTCTCCTCTGTAAAGTTACTACTTTCCCTTTGTAGTTATTTCGTACAGGCATATCTCATTTTATTGTGCTTTGCTTTATTGCACTTGGCAGATAACTACATGTTTTACAAATTGAAGGTTTGTGGCAACCCTGTATTGTCAGATGATGGTTAGCGTGTTTTTTGTTTTTCTTTTGTTGTTTTGTGTGTGTGTGTGATTTTTTTTCAATAAAGCATTTTAAAATTAAGGTATGCGCATTGTTTCTTTAGACATAATACTATTGCACACTTAATAGACTACAGTATAGTGTACACAACTTTTATACGCACTGGGAAACCAAAAAAAATTGTGTGACTCACTTTATTGTGATATTTGCTTTATGGGGGTGGTCTGGAACCAAACCTGCACTGTCTCTGAGGTCTGCCTGTACTGTGTAGAGATACTCTGAGCATATGAATATCCAGGTTCTCATCAGGGGTTCAGGCAAGGGGGAACAGCAAGTGCAAAGGTCCTGAGGCAGGCAGGTGTCTGATGTGTTCGGGGAACATAAAGAAGACAGAGTATTTCAAAAGGACTGAGGAATGGGGAGAGTAGAAGGAAATGAGTTTAGAGAGGTAACAATGTGCCAAAAGGACCTTGTGCTGAAGGTAAGGAGTTTGTTTTATTTTAAGTATGACAGAAAGCCAGTGGTCCGGGATCTCACACTCTTCTCTGCTCACTTTTCCAGCTTCACTGACCTCTCAATGCCTGAAAATAGCAAGCTCTCCTACCTCAGGGCCTTTGCTCATGCTGTTCACTCCACCTGGAATATTCTCACCTCTCTTTGCGTTTCTGGCTCCTCCTGTAACAGGTTTCAGTTTCAACATCACCTCCTCAAAGAGGCCCTTCCAGATGATTTAAAAATTACATACAGCCTGTTCACTCATTCATTCAACAAATGTTTGAGTACCGACTATGTGCCAAGCCCTGTTCTAGGCACTGAGAATACAGCAATGAAAAACAAACAAAAAATTAGATAAGCCCTACCCTCGTGGGGTTCACATTCTAGTCAGGAGGGAGACAATAAATAAAGCAGTAAGTGCTAAGAAGAGAATAAGTGCATAGAAAGAATGGGAACAGGAAATGCTTAGGATGGCACTTTGTATGGAGAAGGTAACATCTGAGTAAACACTTTACAGGAAATGAAGGATCTCTGACGGAAGAGGTTCCACGCAGAGGGAATAGCCAGTGTAAAGGCCCTGAGGTAGGACTGTGCCTGGTGTGGGTGAGGATGAGCCAGGAGGCCAGTGTGATGGGAGAGGAATGAGTGAGGGGGATAGGAGATGAGCTCAAAGGTGTGTTTGGGATGGGAAGATAATATAGGGCCACTTGGACTTTCAACTTGAGGGATATGGGAGCCACAATGTTCTGAAGAGAGGCAGAGTGTGATCTGACTTATTAGGTGTCACAGGGTCATTTCCAGCTGCATGTGGGTAGCAGACTGTAGAGGATGGGTTCAGGGAGAGCAGTGAAGAGGCCGCTGCACTAGTCCAGACCGATCGCTGGTGACTTGTGCGGGTCACCTCCACAGTAGGCTGTGGGCTTGGTAAAGGCAGCGACCACAGCTGGTTTGCTCATCCCTGAATACCCACTACAGGGGACAGAGGCCCTCTATTAATATTTGTTATGTGATTTTATAGCTCTCATGCCTTGAGCTTTTACTGTATTAATCCCTGTGCTGGACACTTAACAAACCATCTTACAAATTCCTCAGGACAACTCTGTCGGCTAAGTTTTGAAACCCTTACTTTATAGCTGAGGAGAGCGCGACTCAGAGGGCCTGCGTCTGGTCATATAGTAAGTAGCAGGAAGAGGATATGATCCAGCTGTCTGACCTAGAAGGTTTGGAGGGTGCAGAGCGAGCCCACGTAGCATTCGCCATTGCCTGTGCGCCTGCCCAGGTGAAGCGTGCTCAGCGCGCATGCGCCCAGCCGCATTTAAAGCGCCCCGGCGCATTTAAAGCGCCCACCGCGGGTCCTCAGCTCCAGCGGGAAGAGGCGGGAGCTCGGCTTGGCCCTTGACTCCAGCCTGAAGGATGCTGGTGAGATACCGGAGCCAGGTTCCCACCTCCTGGCTTGGGCCTTTCTCCAGACCCTGACCCCACCCCCTCTCCCTTGCAGAGTCCAACTGACCCCCTCGATGCCAAGCCTCGGAGCACCCCAGTCCCCGACGGTGTCCCCGCGGGAAGGAGGGTCTCCCCAGGATGCCCGGAGAGGCCCCCTGGGCCGTGCGCGCCGCCGGGGCTGGAGGAGGCTCTGAGCTCGCTGGGGCTGGAGGGAGAACGTGAGTACGCCGGGGATATCTTCGCCGAAGTCATGGTGAGTGGGACCGGGGCGGGACACTCGTGGGCCAGCGGGCTTTGGGCAACTCTGGCGCCGCCCACATCCCTGGAGGGCAGCAGAGGCTGTCGGGTTAGAGGAAGCCAAAGCTGACTCGCTTGCCCAACGCCCACTCAGCAAGCATTCCCTAACTCCCACCTCGCCAGCCTCTCACCTCACTTCCCACCCGACTTTGCAGCTTTTACACCACTGCCACCCACAACTTGGCTTTTTTCTCGCACTGTTACCTGTGTGGTTTCCACTGCCGGGAATGCCCTTTCCCATCTTCCCCAGGCTGTCTGCAGCCCCTCCTTTGGTATTGCATAACCTCTCGTACTTGTCCCTCACATTTACTCACTTACCAACTATTTAGCGAGTTATTAACAAATGTTTCTGAGCACGTTCTAGGCACTGGGGACGCCGTGATGGACAACATGAGATAGTCTGTCCTCACTGTGGGGAGACAAACAAATGCGGGCGATAATTTCAGAAGGGCCACAAAAACCAAACACAGGCCACGGTGGTCCACAGTTACCTGTCTGAGACAGGCACTGCCAGGAGAAATACCGAAGGGATGTGTTTATGTAACAAACATCTTGTGAGCATCTCTCCTGGGTCAGGGTCTCTGTTAGGAACCAAGACACAGCTGTGATCTGAACAGAAATCCCTGCCCTCGTGGTGCCAGCAGTCTAGTGGGGCAAAAAGACAAAACATTCAAGGAAACACAGGGTATCTCCAGACTGAAATACTATGAAGAAAATAAAGCAATGAGATAGAGATGATGGGGTGCAAGGAAAAGTATAGAAAAAGTCAGGGAAATTTTAGCTGAGACTGGAATGACCGAGAAGTCAGCAATGCAAGGAGTGGGGAATGACCATTTCAGCTGGAGGGAATGGCCGGTACGTAAGTGCAAAGGTCCTGAGGTAGGAATGAGCTTGGCATAGTCTAGGGCCAAAAGAACGCTGGAGTAGTGGAGTGTGGGTTGTGAGGGGAGAGAGGGAAGAGGTGATGTTGGAGCAGGGCCTGAGAGAGTCTGAGAGCAATTGGGATTTTCTCCTAAGGGTACTGAAAGCCAAGGAAGGGTTTTAAGCAGGGGAGTTCCTTGGTCAGATTTATAGTTTAGAAAGACCCTCTGGGTGCTCTGAGGAGGATGGGTTGAGGCTTGGTGACTAAGATTGGAGTCTGGGAACCCAGGAGGAGATGCTCAGGAAGTCCTGTGGCCATGGGGGCTAGACTGGAGAGATGGAAAGTGAGGCATCCAGGGTTCTAGATGGGGACACGGAAGAGCATATTCGGAGGGGACGTCGGAGGCCAGTTTGTGTGTGGCACTCATGACGTCCAACTGGTGCGAGGAGATTGCTGCACCCAGGGCTGGAGCCCGGGAGAGAAGCCGAGGCGCAGGTGAGGAGAGTGAGGCCGTTCCTGCCCGACCCCAGGTGTGCCGCGCGCTGCCCCGGAGGGCCCTGCCCCGCGCCGTGACCCCGGAGATGCGCGCGCTAGTGGTGGACTGGCTAGTGCAGGTTCACGTACGTAATGGGGAGGGAGAAAGGGCTGGGCCTGCGTAGCATCCTAGAACCGTGGTGATCACCTGCGCCTCTCCCCAGGAGTACCTGGGCCTGGCGGGGGACACGCTCTACCTGGCCGTGCACCTGCTCGATTCCTACCTAGGCGCGGGCCGAGTGCGCCTACACCGCCTGCAGCTGCTGGGCGTGGCCTGCCTGTTCGTGGCGTGCAAAATGGAAGAGTGCGTGCTTCCAGAGGTACTCCCGGGGCGGGGCTTGGGAGGGTGGAGCCCTTCCTCGCCGCATCACAGATTAAACGCCTACTGTGTGCCAAGCGAGCACTTTACCTACTCTTGGAATCCCAGCATGTCTGTCTGTGGTAGAGGCTACCAGTGTGTCCCTTTAACAGAGGAAGAGACTGCGGCCCAGAGAGAGGAAGACATTTGCCCAAAGGCAAGCATCTGGGACTTGAACTCAGTCTTGAGTAGTTATAGTAGTTTGAGTAGTTAACATGCATAAACTCAGTGCCTTATCAGAACTGCCTGGTGAGGTAGGGAGTAACATCTCCGTTTTATGGATGAAGAAACTGAATCTCAGAGAGCTTCAGTGGATGTCCATGTCACACAGAGAGTAAATGGTAGGGTTTGAGCTCGGGAACGCAAGTCTATCTGACTCTGAAGCCTCTGCTTCCCACGATTTCCAGACAACAAATCAATGGCCCCATTTTACAGACAGACCAGGAAACTGAGGTCCAGAACAGGGACTGAACCGATCCCAGGAGCTCAAGGGCAGGGAGTAACGAGCCGGGGTTCAAGATTCCTCCACCTCTTTCCCCCCAATTCCCAGCCCGCCTCCCTCTGCCTCCTGGGCGATGGCTCCTTCTCGCGGGCCGAGCTTCTGTGCGCGGAGCGCCGCATCCTGAGCCGCTTGGATTTCCGGCTGCACCACCCGGGCCCGCTACTTTGCCTCGGGCTGCTTGCTGCGCTGGCCCGGAGCGGCCCACAGGTGCGCGGGGCAGGGGCGTGACCTGCGCGGCTAGGGGCGTGGCCTGCGCGGGAAGGGGCGTGGCTTGATTGCTCCCCGCCACAATGGCAGGTGTTGCTACTTGCCACTTACTTCCTGGAGCTGTCTCTGCTGGAGGCCGAGGCAGCAGGATGGGAGCCGGGTCGCCGTGCCGCTGCAGCGCTGAGCCTGGCACACCGGGTGCTCCACGGGGCGGGTTCCGGGCCCGAGCCGGCGCTTTACAGGTATGGCCGCGGCGGAGGGTCTCTGTGGCTTCAGGGCCTACCTTCTTGGTCGCCGTCTTTACCGTCTCAGAGAATGTGAGACAATTAGGTGTGTGTGCGTGGGGGCTGGGGGCTGGGGGCTGGGGTGGGGCTAGACTTGTTTGCTGGGTGCGAGAGAGAATGGGGTGTCTGCCTCGTCTGGGGGGTCCCATTTGCTTTTCTCTGGGGGTGTCTGAGAGACTGGGGTGTTTGTTCAGATGTGGGGGCCCTTAACCTTGCCCCAAGGTGAAAAATAGGATCTCCTCAGGCCCAGAAGATGCTCTAACTGCGTTCCAGGGTTGAGAAGGAGAGGTCTGCCAGCCTCGAGTCCCTTAGCTCCCTTCCTGGCCACGAATTGGTGTCCCTTTAGCTGCTGGAGTCCCTCAGCTCCTTGTTAACCATGCCACCGCGGGGCAGGGTGAATCATCTTTTCCTTCAGCCCGTGCCCTAGGGTAGAGCTGGATGTCTGTCTGCCCATCCTTAGCCCCAGTCCTTCCCTCTTCGCGTGTCCTGGCTCTCCCATAGCCGCGCTCTGAGGGAAGAATAGGGGGTCTGCCCCTCCTCGGCGCCCTCCAGTCACTCTAGATGATGGACCGCGTGTCCGACCTCGAGAGAACTCCTGAGAAGTCCTCGGGGACCCAAGTCAGCTTGTCTTCTCAGCCTCGAGCCCCAAGCTCCGAGGACAGGTCGTCTCCTATTCCCCGCTACCCCTGCCCCATCTCTGTTTCTCCGTCTCTCCGCCGCAGCCGGGCGGAGCTGGGCCCGGTCGAGCCGTGCATGGTCCGCGCCGCGCTCCGAGGCCCTGCGCCCGGCCTCGCCGCCATCTTCCTCAAGTACGCGCGGCCCCAACGCCAGGGCACCAGCCTCGCCGCCGCCCGCCTGCTCCGCCACCCCCCGGCCGGGCCTCCCTGAGCCCCGAGACCCCAGCAAAAAAAGACTCTCTTTGTGCGTCTGTCTCCCACTTCAATAAAAGAGTTTTTTATTCCGAGCGCTCTCTATCCTCAGTGGTCGAATTCTGGCCCCTCTCTCGCTTTTGATTGGTCACTTCCCGGGCCTCTCACCCACCTGACTGGATGTTCTCACCAAGTCCCTTAATGGCTGCTGGGAGACGCGATGAGAATTCTGGACTCCGCCGCCAGGGGGCACTGGCGGGCTTCCGCAAGCGCCGCTGAGCGGGACAAAACGGGGATCCCGAACGCAAACGCTTGCGGGAGTTAAGATAGGGATGCTGAGAGAAAAATCGCAACGCAAGCGAAGGAAACTCGGTCTTCGGGTTGGGGAGAAGCTAGGAGCAATGGCGACTGTGAGAAACTGAGAATGCCTGTCCTAGTCATGAGGAATGCTAGCTACCTTGATGTTGCCAGATTTTCAGATTTTGTTCACGAAGGAAGCTGAAAATCTGTGATTCCATAAATATCTCTGCTCTTCTAATGCTGGCAACTAATTCAATATTTTTAACGGTTGCACAAATCTAACACATCACATATACTGACCTGTGAGGGTCATCAGTTTGTGATAGTATGGGCCTTTGATAGCAAGAGTTTGTTAAATGCGATCTAAATGATTTACTTAACCTCTGAAGTGCCACAGTGTCAGTAGGTATAATACAGTACCGACCTCTTGGTGGTGTGATGAGGACGTGAGTTAACATAAACCTAAAGCTTTAGGACCGTGTCTGGCACTTAGTAGGTGTTGCGAATGTGCTAGCATTGCATCCTAGCAGGATTGTGAGGTACAGTTGTCCCGTTTCTACCGAGCCCCTAGCACCTAGCCATTTGGTAGGTGCTCAGAAAATAATTGTTATGAATCAGTGGATTTCCAAGTTTTTAATTAAAACAAAAACATGCCTGAGGTGCAGAAAGGTGACCAATGCTGTTCTGGAATCCAATCTCGGGAATATTAGACCCTTAACCAAGCCTGGGTTTGGAGGTGCAGAGAGGAGGAAGTTTTCACCACTGAGGTGTTCAAGTTTGGAGGATCGGGGATCAGGGCGAGACTCAGCAAAGTACAATAAAATATAGAAGAAGATGCTGCAGTTGGGATGAAAGGTGTCATGTTCAGGTTTGGGCCTGTTGGGTGGGAACTGCCATGGGACCTCTGGGGGAAGGATGTGCAGTGGGAAGGGGAGGGGACAGTGGAAATGCGGGCTTGGTGCTTGGGAATGAGACTCCAGCTAGGGTCTCGGGTGTGTGTGTGGGGGGGTAATGGTGCTAATACATAGTTACTCATTTATTCAACGACTATATGTGGATGACGACTCAGAGTCAGGCACTTACGATCACATATCTCACAGTCTCATGGACGATAAGAAACACTGGCTGTTATTTGCCCATTACTGTACCAGGCCCTGTGCTTTACCTGCATAATATAATTCAGTTCCTACAGCTACTCTGAAGTAAGCTCACTTGTTACCTCCCTGTTACACAGAAGGAAGGTGGAGGAAGACCAAGGAGCTTGGCCAAGGTCCCACCACTGAGTAAGCGGCTAAGGAGTGTTGAAGGACAATCATTCACCCTCAGTTTTTCTCTCGAAAGCCTTTCATGTATTTCCTTCTCTACACTCTTATTATTGTGATCCTCACTCTGGGCTGTCACTTGACTGTTTTCCCACTGGTTTTCCTACCCAGACAGTGAGCTCGATAAGGGCAAGAAGCAGATCTCTCTTGTTCATCGAGTTCTCCCCTCCTCCAGGAAGTCTTCACTCACCACCTCAGCCTACGCTGGGTACCTCCTCTGGGCCGTCAGAGCCTGTTGTGCTTCCCGCGTCCCAGCCCCGACCCCCCTGCCTGTACTTCCCAGGCTAGCCCACTCTGGGCTGCCACTGTCTGGTCATTGGTCTGTCTCCCCACTTCCCTAGGGACCCAGTGAGGGTAGAATCTGAGGCTCTCTCAGTCCCTGCTATGTCCCAGCATCACCCAGCCCCAAAGTTGGGCACAGAAAGATATCAGTGAATATTTGTTTGTTGCATAGATAAATGAATGGGTTCCAAAGTTGCTATCATAGTCCCATGTTACTGATGAGGATACAGAGTTCCAGGTAATTCAGGTGATTTATCTAAGTCATACAACTAGTGAGAAAATAAGCAGGTATTTGAATCTGGGCAGCTTGAGTCCATAGCCTGTGTTCTTATCCAATATGCCAAATGCCTAGCGGTCTGAAAACCAGCCTTCCACGAGGTTGTTATCTTCCTGCTCTTTCTCCCAGACTTGTCCTTTCCTTCTAGAAAGGTTTAGGAGCTTTGGGCATGGGAGAGGAGAGCAAGCAGGAGGGTTGGGAGGGTAAGGGGAGTGGGAAGAAGGGATTTGAAGGAGAGAGTGGGGAAGTCTTGAGGGGTTTCTCTAGACCCATAGGGGGCAGCCGGAGTCGGGTACCGGAGGTGCGGGGGCGGAGAAAGAATGGGGACCAGCCCCGCGGGGGGGCGATGCGGTAGCTGCAGCGGCGGCCGCAGGAGTTTCCCACAATGCAGCGCGGCGCGCTGTCCCCGGTGCTGATGCTCAGCGCTGCCCCAGAGCCTCCGCCGCGCCCGCCTCCCGCCCTTTCCCCGCCGGGCCCCAGCCCCCGCCATGGGTCGGCTCGGTCCAGTCCTGCCCCAGAGCCGTCGGGGGGCCTGGGTGCGGCTCTCGACAGCAGCCTGCGGGCCGCCGTGGCGTTTAAGGCGGAGGGTCAGCGCTGCTACCGAGAGAAGAAGTTCCGGGAAGCCATCGGCAAGTATCATCGGGCACTGCTGCAACTGAAGGCGGCGCAGGGGGCCCGCCCTGGAGGCCTGCCCGCCCCCGCCCCCGCCCCCGCCCCCGGGCCCGCCACCAGCCAAGGGCCAGCCCGCCTCAGCGAGGAGCAGCGGCGCCTGGTGGAGAGCACGGAGGTGGAATGTTACGACTCTCTCACTGGTACGGGGCCGTCGGGGAGCGCAGAGGGTGCATATGTGAGAGGGGTGGGACGTGAGAGGCACTAGTCAAGCCTTGGGGGGGGCTGGAGGCTTCAAGGGGCTAGGGCTGGGGTCTGTGGTGGGAGACCTCAGAACTTGATCAGGAAGAGGGGTTGGGAGTCTAGGGGACCACAGGGAATGGGAGGAGCTGGGATGCAGGAAATGGGCTTTGGGCTGCGACCTGCGAACCTCAGGTGAGAAAAACCTACCTTGCGTGAGCCATTCAAGGACCCATCCTTCACCTCTGAGATCACCCTTTGTACTCTCCCCTACAGACACCTCCCAGCTAAGCACCTGTGAGCCCCTGTCTGTGTTTTTCGCGCCCTCTAGCGGCGGTGCAGATTGATTCTGTCTTGATTGGTCAGAAGCTTGGCGGCCCCCGGTGGCCTGAGCAATCCCTTAGGCCGGGTTCAGGCGTGGGAAAGGGAAGGGGTCCTCCGCAGCCTGAAGGCCAGGCTCCTCGCGGTCTGGTGAGGCCTGGGGTGTCGACAGGCTCTGCGAGTGTCGGTCGTGGTGCCCCCGCAGCCTGCCTGCTGCAGTCGGAGCTGGTGAACTACGAGCGGGTGCGCGAGTACTGTCTCAAGGTGCTGGAGAAGCAGCAGGGCAACTTCAAGGCGACCTACCGCGCCGGTATTGCCTTCTACCACCTGGGCGACTATGCACGCGCTTTGTGCTACCTGCAGGAGGCCCGCAGCCGGGAACCCACAGGTGAGGGGGCGGGGAGGGAGCAGGGAAAGGGGCTAGAGAGGAGCAAACAAGGGCAGGAGGATCAGGGCAGAGCTGCTTCAATGAATGCTGTACCCCTTACCTCACGTCCGGCCTCCACCCATCTACTCCTTGCACACCCCCTCATCCACTCACCTGCCGTTCGTTCGTGTCCACTCACCCATCGTTCCTCTGGCATTCACCCAACCACCTCTCATCTGTTCCATCACGAGCCCATCCTGCTGCTTCCTATTCACCTACTCAGCCACTTCCCTGGCCACTCACAACCCCCTCCCCCATCTCCATTTCCCCCTCCCCCTGAATTAATTCATCTACTCACTCACTAACCTGTTCACACACTCACCTATTGATTCACCTGTTTCCTGGCAGTGCCAGGAGATTGGCAAGGGGCAGGGTTGGCAGAGCTGGAGGCTTGTTCCTTGCCCTGTGGGATGTCATAGGGTGTGTGTGCGGTGGGGTGGCGGCAGACAAAATACTCAGTTCTGTGTGAAGAGCCACTGAAGAGGGAGCACAGCAGGTGCCTGACACAGGGTGTGGGAGCAGGGGCACGATGCGTTTTCCTGCTGAGCACTTTGGAGAGAACAGGATTCTTACAGATGTCACTGGAGGGTAAGAAGTATGACAGGAGTCTCTGAGAAGAGGCATGCCTGGCAGAGGGCACAGCAGATGCAGAAGTGTGGACGTGTGACACGCCCTGCTCTGCTTGCTCGGTTGGGGCTTTTGGAGAAGGGCTCTGGCTCTACCAGCCGTGGTGGTGGTGGTGGGGGGGGCCGCCGAAGGCCGGGGACCATGAAGTGTGAGCCGAGGTGGTGCAGATGTCACCTGCCGCCCCAGGACACGCAGATAATGCCCTGCCCACCTCCCCTGCAGACACCAACGTCCTGCGCTACATCCAGCTGACTCAGCTGAAGATGAACCGTTGCAGCCTCCAGCGGGAAGACAGTGGGGCTGGGGCTGCGTCCCGGGGTGTTACTGGCTGAGGCCAACCCGGGGGGACTGTCCCTACCCCCACTGCCCCCCACCTCACCATGTAACTTCCCCTGACTCATGTGTTTGCTGGTAAAGCACTTGTCGCTGGTGACCATAACCTCTCCGTGTGGTATTCTTGCGGGGGCCTGGGCGGGGACATGGGCCTGGCCTTCAACCCCTGGACCTCGGAGATCCAGAGAGGCCTGGGAGCATGGTGGGGGGGGGGGTCCCACTGGGGATGATCTAGGATCAGGGCCCGGCACAGGGAAAGACACACAGCCAAGCGTGGTAGGGGGCAGGGGTTACCTTTAATGCTGCATTTTGTGCCGAATCCCCCTTGATGCCCTGTCCCTGAGTATCCCTGCCCACCCTCCCCCCCACCGCAGGGCAGGCACAGGGCCCCCCCCCCGGGATACAAAGGAATAAATTAATTGCCCTCCCTCCCCCCCTTCCCCAATAAATAGAGTGAGTATCCTGCCCAGGGCCTCCCCTGCCTTGTGGCACGGTGGGCTGGGGCGGGGCCTGGGGCGCTACATTCATGGCTGCCCAGGCGGGCGGTGGTGGGCAGGCCTCAGCAGGAGCCGTGGGCCCCGCACAGGGGCACTGTGCTGTCCTGGCTCTGCCCCTCCATATCCATGTCAAGCAGCGTGGGCTGCATGCTGGGGGGCCCAGGGCTCTCCGGAGTGTCCGGCCTGCTGGGAGGAGAGATGCTGAGTGTCTGGCCAAAGGAGACCAGTTTCCAGGGGTCCAGGCGGGGACGGCTGGCGGCTGGCCGGGGTCGTGGGGCGAAGGTCAGGGTGGTGGGGCGGCCAGGGAACTCGGGGGGCCGACGGCGGGTGGGAAACAGGCCCTGGGGGTCGGGCAGGCGGGGGAAGTCCAGAGGATCTCGAGGGCCTGGTAAGAGAGGATCAGATGAGGTGAGTGGCGTGGGCCAGAGGGTGGTGTTTAAAAGCCAGGAGCATTTACATGAAAATTGGAATTTGACTTCTCTTGAAAAATCTGCTGATTTTGTTGGGCCCACTTTCCAGCAGGGTTTGGACCTTTACCTAGCCACCGCCCGCCCCCCCCCCCCCCCCACCAATTGCTCACTCATCTGGGTGCAACTCTGGGCACAGTCCTTTATCTTTCAGAGCCCATTTCCTTGCTGCTACTCTAGACAAAGCCCTCATCCCTCGCACCTCTCTGACACTGGGCCAGGTTCACAAAGACCCACAGAGACTCCTCAGGCATGTTGCTGTCTGTGAATGGGGATGACAGCACCTTGCTACATAGGTGAGGATTAAATAAAATGATAACAGTAATTGTAGAACAAGTAGCACAGTGCCTGGTAGGAAGCCCTTAGCTCCTATCTGTTCTAATCATCTTTGTGAGTTAGTAAACTTTATAGAACAGGGCACGGCACATGGGTGTTAGCTCTAGTAATTGTTGTTGCCATTAATGTCACCTGCCTGGCCCCTTGTAGGCATTAGAGTTTGCCACCCCTACTTCATCCTGCATCTCAATTACCCAGGGACTCACAATGCCTCACAAAGCAGTGGGGGGTCATGGGGACACAGGCCCTTCCTCCCCATGCTAAGGAGGAGGAGGATGCCTTAGCATCCAGGGGGGTCGTCGCTGGGCTGGGACATAGGTCTTTGGCGGGGGCACGGGAGATGGGCCTTTTTCTGCGCCCTGGGCGCGTGGAGCCTCACTCACCAGGGCCAGGGCCGGTGGGCTCGGGCGCCCCCCGCTGCCCCAGCGCCCCGTCTGACGGCGTCCTCCGGTGCCCGCGGCTCACAGCGTGCGCGGCCGTGACGTGGGTGGGCGTGAGTGACTGGCGGGGGTCCTTCTTGAAGCTCTCCAGCTCCAGGTCCACCAGGGGGTTGGTGCTGGGCGCGGGCGCGGGTGGGGAGGGCGGCGGGGAGGGCGCGGCCGGCGCGGCCTCGTCGCTGTCGGAGCGCAGCAGCGAACGCGTGGAGTTGCAGTCGGACACGGACGACAGCGACACGAGGGTGGCCGAGGGCGCCAGGCCCGGGCCGGGGGCCGCGTCATCGCGGCGGCTCGGGGAGCGCCCGGGTGGGCTGAGGCCCCGCGGGAAGCGGCCGCCGCGGGGGAAGAAGAGGCCATCGAGCCAGCTCCGCTGCTCCTCGCCGTTGGCCGAGCGCACCTCGGCCACGTCGGCGCCCAGGCCCACGGCGCCCAGCAGCGTGGCGCAGCCCAGCAGCGCGAGCTCGCAGCGCCGCCGGGAGCCGTGCCCGGGCCGGGCGGGCGGCGTTGGCTCCCACGGCGCCCGCGCCCCGGGGGAGGGCTGGCTGGGCAGCGGCACCGTGAGGTAGGACGGGGTGGTGTAGGGCGAGGGGGGCACGCTGCTGCCTCCGTCCGCCTCCGCGAACTCCTCTGCAACCGGGAGAGGGCCGTCACTGGACTCGACTCACTTAACTCTAGGCGCCTGGCCCCTCGGCCCGCCCCCCTCGGATCCGGAGGCAAGGGGTTGCCCCAATGAAATGACCCCTCCAACAAGAGCACCAAGGCCCACTAAGCGTGGTTCCCGACTATTTCTCCCCTCAAACCCCCTCCTCCTGGGAACGATCCCCACACCCCAGGGACCGGCTGCTCCCATTCCAGGTATGTGTCCTACCCTCCGGCCCAGTGAAATCCGGCTCCCTCCTTGCAGCCCTGGGGCATGGTCACCTCTTGGTCTTGGGTTACGGTCCCCTTTGCCAGGGAATATTCCTTCCCCCTCCCTTTTAAAGGCGCCCTCACCCTCTTACCCATCTCATTGAGGCTAGCAAAGCCTGGGGTGATGGGAGTGTGTTTGGGGGATTTGCCCAGGTTGGGGGCACTTGACGACCACTGTTTGCTTCCTTCTCCCAGGGCCTTCAGCCTGCAGGGGTCACCAAAGATGGGGGGTTATAGGCCTCCTGGCTGCCAAGGGCCTGGGGAAGAGGCACAGGGTGTGGGATGGGCTCCATGTAGCCAATACCTCTCCTCTCCTCCAGCCCGCTCCTTCTGCAGCGTGGAGCTGGGCCCCCAGGTCCGGCCCTTCTTCTTGCCCCCAACCAGTTCTTCCTTCTTTGGGGGTCCACTGTTGCGGCCCCACGTCCCACTGCCACCACTGCTGCTGCCACTGCTGCTACCTCCACCACCATCCACAGGAGTCACTGGGCCGAGAGAAGCCACTTGGTTAGTGGGTCTCAGTCTGTCCCCGCTGAGCTCCCAGCCTTACTCTCCCCCCCTTGTTCCCACCCTCCACCTGGAAGCCCAAGGGAGCTTGGGCTCTAACCCCAGTCATGACCCTTCCCTGCTCTGCATCCTTCCACAGCTCCCCACTGCTGTCAGGACGACGTCCCGGCTCCCTCAGTTTCATCACCCGTCACTTCTCACAGCCTAACCCTTCAGCCATCCATTCATTCCCAAAGGTTTACTAGCACCTGCTATGCGCCAAGCCCTGTGGCAGGTGCTGAGAAGACAGCAGTGGTCAAAGCAGACAAAAGTCCCTGCCCTGGGGACTTCCCTGGTGGTCCAGTGGCTAAGACTCCGCACTCCCACTGCAGGGGGCCCGGGTTCAATCCCTTGTCAGGGAACTAGAGCCCACATGCTGCAACTAAAGATCCCACACGGGGCAACGAAGATCCTGCATACCACAACTAAGACCTGGTGCAGCCAAATAAACAAATAAATATTAAAAAAAAAAAAAAAAAAGTCCCTGCCCTGAGGAGTTTACATTTTAGTGGGTGAAGACAGACGGTCAACAAGAGTCACACTAGGTACATCATCTGGGTAGGGGGCTAGAAGGTGATAAGCGCTGTGGGAAATATAAAGCAGGGAAGGGGTTTGGGGAGTTAGGGAAGGTCTCATGTGTGAGAAGGAGAAATCTGAGCAAAGACTTGAAGGAGGTGAGGGAGTGAGTCAAGTTGATACAAGGGAGAGGAGCCTTTTAGGCAGAGGGAACAGTAGATGCTGAGGCCCTGTGGAGTGTTCTGGAACAGACTGGTTCCCTGCAGAGTCAGTTGCTCTCTCTCCTCTGTTCCCATCACACGTTGAACGTACCCCGATACTAGTACTGACTACCACTGTTTGGTCATTATTTGTCTTTGTGTCCCCCCAGGAGAATGACCTCTGGGGCCTGGTACAAAGCAGGTGCCTAAACAGAAGTGTGTGTAGGGGGTGGTGTGTGGGGCGAGGCCAGGGGTGAATGATGGGGCAGAACAGACTGGGGAGCCGGCCGGGTATACTTCAACTCATCAGCAAACCCTGACAGCTGTACCTCTGCCATGTAGCTGACTCACCATCTCCCCTCTTCAAGGACCCCGCCCTGGCCCAGCTCCCTCGTCTCACTTGTCTCCCACCTTTACTCCTGCTCTCCTCCAATCCCTACTCCTCACGGTGGCCAGAGGGAAAAGGTTAATTTTACCACATCACTGCCTTGCTCACAGCCCTCCAGAGACACCCCTGTCTCATTTAAGATAAAATCCAGATTCCTTAGCCCGGCTCTTAAGGCCCAGTGTGATCCTCCCCTGTTGAACCCTTGACCATAAGCCTAGTGCTCTCTCTCCCGTTCATCCTACTCCAGCCAAGTTGACCTTCCCAGCTGATAAACACACCATGCTTGTTCCTGCCTCTGGGCCTTCGTCTTTGCTGTTCCCTCTGCCAGGGACACTGTTCCTTCAGATCTCTGTATGTGTCACTCCTCCTTACCATGCAGGTCCCTGCTCATACCTCGGCTTCTCTGACAGGCCTTCCTTGTGATTTAAAAACAGCAACTCTTCTGTTTTACTCCCTTCCCTGATTTCCTTTATAGCGCTTATCACTACAGGAAATTATCCTGCTCACCAGCTTGTTTACTTGTTGTCTGTTTCCCCTCATGAGAATGAGGGAGGGGACCCTGCCCACCTGGTCCCCCGATGCTGCTCTGGCTTGGTACAAGGTATGTGCTCAGAGAAGTCTGTTCACTGACTGACTGGTCAGGGCCTTGGGAGATACTCACGGCGAATGGCCCTCAGCCGGGGGATGATGCTGGGGCTCGCGGGCGGGCTGACCCCATCTGAGCCTTTCCGTTTGTCCAGGGTTGGAGAGGCCTGGACCGTGATCTTATGTTCAAAGCCTGCGAAAAGAAAGACTTCCCTAAGCACACGGTTGCATGGGTAGCCAAAGAGAAGGTCCCTTTGTAGAAGGAGAGAAGGAATGCCACCGTTTTGTATTCCTTCATGCAGTGGTTCTCAAAGTGTGTTCCCAGACCAGCAGCGTCAGCGTCAAGTGGAAACCTCTTGGAAACGCAGATTCTTGGGCCCTCCCTTAATCAGGAACTGTGGGGGTGAGGGGCAGCAATCTAACTGCGGTGTACAAGTCCCCCAGTTTCCTCTGATGCACAGTCGGGTCTGAGAGCCGCTGCCCTGAGGATCTAGGCCTGAGTGTCCAATATGGTGGTCATTAGCCACGCACGGCAAGTGGGCGCTTGAAATGTGGCTTGTGCAACTGAGGAACTGGAGAGTTCTACCTTTATTTAATTGTAAGTAATTTGAGTTTACCTTTCAAAACAGACACTCAGTTCAGTCATCGGAAACATTTAAGCATGTTTGGAACAACTTTGGTATGTGAATCTGCTTTTTCAACTGTACATTTTATGAAATCTAAATAGAGGTCAAGATTTTTTGATGAAAATTTAGAGCCAATTTAGATTTAGCCAATTTAGAGCCAATTTTTTGATGAAAATTTAGAGCCATCTCAATTTAGAGATTGAGATGCACTGTAAATATAAAATACACACTGGATTCCAAAGATTTAGTGTGAAAAAAAGAAGGTAAAATATCTCATTAACAATTTTCCTTGTACTGACTACATGTGAAACTACAACATTTTGGGTATATTTGGCTAAACAAAATATATTAAAGTTAATTTCACCTGTTTTTTTCCCCTTTTTCATATGGCTACTAGAAAATGTAAAATTACACATGTGGCTTGCATTATATTTCTGTTGGCTGGTGCTATTCTAGGCACTGCTTTAGGGCTTGTAACATCTCTTGTAACAAAGAGAGAGAAATCAGTATGATGTGCCTTCTGATGTTACCTAGGAAGCAACATTTAAAAAAAAAAAAAAAAAATCAAACCTGAACGTGAAACTGATTAAGCCCTGAGATCCAGCTATTAGGTTGAGCCATGTGAAACTTCTGTTTCTGTAGGTCAAAAATGGCTGAACATCGGCAATTTCACGTGGTTTAACCTCATACCAATTTATAGGAAATTCAGGGGACAGAGGGACATGTTAAAAGATACCAGGGGGATGCAAGCAGCAAAATCAGACTGTGGGAAATGCTACAGGATAAATGATGCAGTTCCTCGACAAATTATTGGCAAGGGGGAAAAAGAGGCAGATTAAAAGATATTAAACAAATAGCTGGGAGATAAAACTATAAGGAAAAGTAAGGAAGTGATTGCCCTAAAAGTCAAGACAGGGGTTACTCTTAGGGAGCGGCAGGGGGATGTGTTTGGACAGGGCGTGTGGAAAAGGAAGAGATAACCCCCGGGTTGGGGATGCTCTCAGTGGCCTCTCGGGGACGCTCGGGGGACGTGGGCGGATACCGGAGGGCAGGCTGATGTGGCTGCTGCCTTCTCGCAGCTTGAGCAGGCGGCTGCGCTTGAAGTTGCCCTTGCGTTTGCGGACCCTGGGCTTCTCCTGGCTCAGCTGGCACATGAGCAGGTGCAGCTCCCGCTCCACGATGTCCATCTCGCGCTCGGCCAGCTCCTGCTCGCGCCGCCGCAGCTGCTCTTCCTGGAACCGCTGCTCCTGCGCCGCCCGCAGCAGCTCCTCCTCGCGGCTACGGAGCTCCTGGAGAGGGGATGAGGGGCTTGGGGCTAGGAGCTGAGCTACTCTGCCCCTGGGGATGGCTCCAGGGCTGCGGGGTCTGGTTGGTGTCCTGCTCAGGGCTGTCCTGCTGTGGGGCAAATTGGGGGCACAATCCAACTTACACTTCACTAGCCAGGCTGGGTGCCAGGGCAGGGGACTGTGTTAGCTCAAAGAAAGGGGTGGCTTTTCTTTTTTCCTTCCTCTTTGATTTTTAATTTTTTAAGTCTTCAATTTGGAAAACATCCACAAAAGGAGAGAAAGTGCACCCCGTGTACCCATCATCCAACTTCAACAATTTTCTATACTTTGCAAACCTTTTTTCATGTATCACCTTCCTTCTCTCCTCTCTCCCCATTTTTGCTGTAGGATTTTAAAGCCAATCCCAGACCTCACGCAGTGTCACTTGTAAGTACTTCAGTGCAGGGTGCCTTTTTTTTATCAACCTTCCAACAGGAGGCTGTCTTTTCCTAATATGCAAAAAGGGCTCCCTTGGCCCTGCATGGACTCAAAGACCCCTGGGCTCAGGGGAAGGGACTCTGCCCCATCCAAGGCATCAGGACTCAGGGGTCTTGCTCCATCCCTCCCACCTTGCCTCCTGCCTTCACCTTCTCCTTGGTCCGGAGGTCATCGAACATGTGTTGAATCTCCAGCTTCCAGTCTTCCTGCAGCGAGTGGAAAGACTCCAGAGGCATCTGGAACAGGGCTGACTGTTCGATGACTTCAAGTTGCTTCAAGATGCTGCCAAAATCTGGCCGCCCGTGGGGGTCTGGGTCCCAGCATTCTGGGGTGGGGGTGGAGAGGACAGCAGTGGGAGTGGAAACGTCAGTGGCCATGCTCTGGGGTATCAGCCTGCTCAGTGGAGGCAGGACTTTAAGGGACTGTGGACAAACAGCTCCCATGGAGCCGAGGGGAAGGAATTCAAAGCCAAATTCCTGGCAATGTTTCACTTGGTGAAACTCTGGGGAGAGAAACTCAGGGACCTGTTCCCTGACTGGTGGTAGAATCAAGGATCAGGGAGGAATCCCAGGGCCAGTGAGTGCTAACAGGTTGCCCTCAGGAGCTGTGGGCCTAGCCAGAACACAGGTCTGGAGGCCATGGAGCCAACTGTGGGGGAGACTGGTCATGGTCCCATGGTTCCAGCCCCTTGTCCCTCACTCCTGGGCCCAAAGGTATGGGTGGGTGTGAAAGAGTGAGGTCTGGGCCTGAGGGCCCCTGCCACCCCTAGCTGAGCCTACCCTCTCCACGGGGCCCTGGCTCACCCTCCAGTAGGCGGGCAAAGGGCTCGGGGCATGTGGAGGGAATGGGCAGAGTCAGCTTGTTCATAGCCACACCATATGCCACGGCCAAGGCGTCGATTTCACGGTAGGGGACCTCACCCGTCAGCAGCTCCCAGAGCAGAACTCCGAAGCTGCAGGTGGGGGAGAGGGAGGGGTGATGCCACAGCCCACCCTAATCCTCACCTACACCCCAGCCCTGCCTCCAGTCCCATGGTGGGCCTCCCTCCCCCCAGCAGCCAGCCCTGGCCAATGAGGCTGCAAGACCCTGATTTGACCTCCATCGGCCTGATCTGGTGGGGTTGGTTCTCTGATGTCTCTCCTTTGCTCTGCCTCTCTTCCCTCTCTTCTGCCTGAAAACCTTCAGTGGGTTCCCCATGCCCACTGAGCAAATCTACCCTTCTTAGCCCTGATCTTGATGACCCCTGCAGCCTCGCCTCTAAACACTTTCAGCCCCGCACCACCCCCAGCTTCATCTTGCAGCCACGCTGAACAGTTGAACAAACGCTGTTCTTCCTAACCTCTGGCCTTTGCACATGCTGTTCCCTTGGTCGAGAACAACCTTTCCTTTGCCCAACAGTCCTTTAAGTCACAACTCAGATGCCCCCTCTACCAGGAAGCCTTCCTTGATTCCACAGCCTCCAAAGCTGGGTTGGAGGCCCCTTCACTATGTTTCCATAGAACCCTCTGCACTTACCTCTAAAAACAAGTAAACACTATTTAATATTTATAAAGCACTTACTCCAGGCCAGCACTGCTCGAGGCCTCACAACAGTCCTGTAAGGCAGAAGGCACTGGTATGACCCTCATTTTATCCAATGAGCAGATGCAGGCAGAGAGAGGTTAAGTTGTTTGCTTAAAGTCACACTGCTCGTAAGTGATGGAGCCACACTGAGACTTAGGTCTGTCTGATGCCCACGACAGCGTCCTTAATGGCTACATAATTCCAGAGCATGCATCACTGTGCTACAATCACCTGCGTGTCCATCTTCTCCAGTAAACTGTTCTCCTTCTGGATCCTGATCACTGTTTCATGCAGTGCCCAACACGTAGTAGGTCCCCGTGCTCCCCCGTTCCATGCATTCATTCAACATACACTTATTAAATGTCTGCTGTGTGCCAGGCATCGTTCCAGGTACTGGAATAAGATAGACACCACCCCTGCCCTCATGCAGCTGACAGCTTCCCCTCCTCTCTCAGTGACAGCACTGGTAAATTTGAGCTGGGCAAATGCTACCTGAAATAATTTTCCATCCTCCTTTGCATCTAAGTGTGCCCATATGGCAACGGTTCTGGCCAGTGGGATATAGAAGAGTCTGTAGTGTGCAACTAACTTCCAGGAAGTGTCCTTAAAGGGAAGGGGTCCCCTTTCCTCTTTTCTCCTTCCTCCTGGTTGGAATATAGACATAAAATCTGGAGCTCAAGCAGCCATGTTGGACCATGAAGTGGACTTGGGAATGGAGGCTATACAAGGTGGGGAAAAGTTAACAGTGGCTTGTAACTGGAGGGGGCCAGACCCTCCCCTCACAACCTCTGCCACGTCTCTGGAAACCTGTGGGGATGTTTTGATTGTCACAATGACTGGGGAGTGCTACTGACATTTGGTGGCTAGGAATCATGGATACTTAACATCCTGAAAGGTACAGAACAGTACCACACAAGGAAGAATTATCCTGCCCAGTGTCAGTGACACCACAGTAAAAAACCCTAACATAGGACTCAATCCCTAATGCTGGGGGTACTGTATCATGTAAAAGTCATGGGCTTTTACATGAGAGCAAAAACATTAGTCCTGTTTTTATTTTGGGTTTTCTGTTCCTTGCCACTGAAATATGGCTTCTATAAATGTTTGGGACCATAAACGAATGCCTTACGTGAAGCAAGACTAAACTTCCCCCCAAAGGGCTGCACTGCTCTCGTTGAGAATTCCTGTCTTATTTGTCTGCCCCAATACCATGACTTTGCGGCTTGGTCCATCTGGAGCCTAGCCAGGGACTGATCTGGGTTTGGCTTCCCACCGCAAGTAGAAGGTTGAGTTTCTGCTGTCACCGGGTCTCGCAGGCAATGAACAGCCTTCTCATTGGCCTCCTGCCCCAACTCCTGTCCCCTACAATCCATCAGGCGAGGGAGCCTTTGCGATGTTAAATCAGATCATGTCATTCACAAATGCCTCTAATGGCTTTCCAGTGCACTTAGAATAAACCTGGATCTGCTCCCTCACCTGCAAGGCCCTCCGGCTCTCCCCTCTCCATCATTTCCTACTACTTTCCTCCTTGCCTGCTCTGCTCCAGCCACATGTTCCTTTCTGGAACATACCATGCTCGTTCTCACCTCAGTTTCTCCTTCGTGGAAGCTGTGCCCTCTTCCTGGGAAGCCTCTTCTCCTAAACTTTGCATGATTGGCTCCTGCTTGTCGTCCAGGACTCAGCTCAAGTACCACTTCTCAGAAGAGCCTTTCCCAAAGTCATCTCCAGCCCTCAGAGTGCTTTTCAATCAACCTCCTAGCTCGTAACACTGTCTAGTACTTTTCTGGTGGATTAACTGACTACCTTTTAAAAATTATTTTTACAATTTCAACTTAAAAACAGCCTTTTTAGCTTCTGAGGTATGTATTATTCCCGTGGGCAGGAAATGGGTCTGTTTTTATATACTGCTGTATCCCTAGCTCCCAGTGCAGTTGGATGAATGAATGAATGAATGAATGGTTACCTTCAAAGGTCTCAATTTCCTGTTTGATGAGTGGGGGCGGTGTAATGGATGGTGTCTGAGGGGTCTTTGGTGCTGACCACCTATCTTTACACTTTTGGAATTTTCAAACGTAATCCAGGTCCTCCTCAGCTGCCACTTCTGCTAGCAGAGCAGCCACCTGCTTTTGTGCTTGTCTGATGCTCTGACCTTGCTGGCGGGCCCCTTTGCCAGACTCGGATCCCCGCTGCAGTGGCAGACCGTCCCTCCCACTCTGCCGTTTCCCCCTTCCTCCCTCCTCCCTTCCCAGGAGGCCTCCCCTGTCCCACCGTCAGCACCTCCAGACGTCACTGCTTTTGGAGAAGAGGGAGAGACGGATAACCTCCGGAGCCATCCAGGCGTAAGTCCCCGCAGCGCTCATTTTGGTGGTCTTGTGCCACTCACGGGCGAGGCCGAAGTCCGTGATTTTGAGCACCGTATCTGCGAGGTTGTGGTTCTCGATGGCCTCCAGAATTAGAACTGTGGGTAGGAAGAAAGGTGGGTCACCCCAGACCTGCTGGGCTGCAGACCCGTGTGTCCTGCCCCCGCCTCAGCTGGAATCGCCTACTTGTTCTCTCCCTGCCGCCTGGGGTCGCCCCCCTCTGCAGCAGCTCCTTTCCTGGCTTCGAAGACCATGAACGCTTTCCTGATGGCCTAATCCCTGCCTCAGGCTCCCATGAGGGGTTGGGGAGCTTCTCCTGAGTTCACTGGCCTCCTGACTCCAACTTGGGCTCAGGGAAGCTCTGAAATGTCGATGGCCACGGCCTTGGTTCTCCTTGGTCCAGGCCTTGAATTCCCAACCACCGCAGAAGTGGCAACTACAAACCATGAGCAGAAGGGGATGGTTTTCCTTTCCTTTTTGTCACCTGCTGTGGGTAGCTGCATTCATGGCCCCAATTCTGCTCCTTTCTGTGTCACACTCTTTGTATCTCCGCATCCTTTACTCTGGGTTGGCCGTATGACTTGCTTTGTCTGATAAAATGAGGCAGAAGTGACAGAATGCTAGTTCCAAGCCCAGGCCTCTCATGTCTGCTTGCCCTCCTGCCCTTCTGCCATCACTATGAGAACATGCCTCGGCTAGCCTGCTGGTCCAAGGAACATGAGAGATACTTGGGGCAAAGCCTCTCCAGCTGAGCCCCGCCTAAATCAGTTTACCCTCCATCAGGCCTGCAAATGTATGAGCAGTAATAAAGGACACTGAGTTTTAAGACACCAAGTTCGGGGAGGGTGGGAGGGTTGTTACACAGCATTATTATGACAAAAATCTGACTGATATATCCCCCAAGCATATTGAATGGTTCCAACTTACTTGCTGCCTAGGGTTGTTACTAACAACAATAACAACCATGGCTAGTGTTTATTAGGAGCCTATTATATGACAGGCACTGTGCTAAGTCCTTTATACAAATTAACTAGCAAGCAACCCACTTTATTGACTAGCAAACTGAGGCTCAGAGAGATGAAGTCACTCGGCCGAGATCACACAGCTAGAAAATGGTGGGGGGAGTTCCTGGGTGGCCTAGTGGTTAGGATTCCAGGCTTTCACTGTCGTGGGCTGGGTTCAATCCCGGGTTGGGGAACTGAGATTGCGCAAGGTGCACGGTGCGGCCAAAAAAAAGAGAAAATGGTGGGGCAAAGACCCAAACTAGATCTGTCATCAGAGTCCAATCTCTTAACTGCCGTGATATTCTACTACCTTCTGTCAAACAGAAGGTAGTGTACAGTATCCTGCCTGGGTTTGAATCCCAGCTCTGCCACTTATTCGTTGCATAACCTTATTTACTTTATTTTTAACACTACAATTTCTCCTCTGTTAAATGGAGATGATAATGGCATTGACCTTCTAGGGTTGTAGTAAAGGTTTATTTCCTGAAGCAATAGTAGGCCCTCTAAAAGCATCAGCTCTCTTTATTAGTGTGTGATGTTGCCATAATTGTTCCTTATTTCTCTACCTTTATCTTTGGCCATTCCTGGCTACTTCTCCAATCATCATAACAATGAGGCAATTCTACTGTCATACCCATTTGGCAGATGAAGAGACTAAGTTTTAGAGAGCTCAGACCACTGCCCAAGGTAACACTGTTGGTAATCTTGTCCCTTCTTTAAAACCCAACTCAAATGTCACCTCCTCCTGGAAGCCTCTTGAGACTCTCCAGCATGTGACTCTACCTCTCAGAAGTCCTCCCTTCTCGAGTCACCGACTTTCCTGTTTGTGGAGTGACCCTGTGACAGAGGGAACACCCCATGGTCTTACACTTTATTTCTGCATCTCCCAGGCTGGGCCTAAATCAATTCACTTAAAAAAGTATTCATCTGATTCTGTTACCCCTGCTTAAGACCCTCTAACGGCTTCTACTGCATTGAATAAAATATCCAAAGCCCTCACAGTGGCCCCCAAGGTTAATGTGATCTGGCCCGTCTACTTTTATGACCTCACCTCCTTCCACCTCTGCCTCACTCCTGCTCTTCCGACCTTTCCGGTCTCCTTGCTGTTTCTCCAACATGACAGCTTCATCCCCACCTCAGGGCCTTTGCCATGCCCGGATCTTTGTAAAGCTGGGTCCTCTGGGTTCAGGTCTCGGCTCAAATGTTGCCTTCCTGGAGCTCTGATCTAAAGAGCTCCCTCTGCCCCATCCTTAATCTGCTTTATTTCCTTCAGAGTCCTTGATACTCTCTGAAATTTTGTCATCTATTTAAATATCAACCATCTATTTTTGCTCACTAGACTATAACTTCTGTGGGGGCAGGGGGGGTCTTGCCTCGTCCACATCTGTAACCCCAGAGCCCAGGACAGCGCCTAGTACACTTAATTCTGCTTCAGAATTTTTAGTTGAACAAAACAATGAACGAATGACGTCAGATGAGGAGCTCCCCAGGGGAGGCTGAACGGGGGAAGCTGTACTGTGGAGGCCCTGTTTCCTCTGTCTCAGGCATGGAAGCCCTGGCCTAAGAGCCCCACCAACCCTTTGTCCAAGTGGCATTGGCTACAGAAAAACTTGGGGGAGTGGGAGCATGTCCTGATACCCCCCCTGCAGGCTGTGAATCAGCAGGGGCGAGGCAGGGCTGAGAAAGGACCCCAGCCTTCAAGAGGAGCGTGTTGGCAGTCCTGCCTCCATTTACCCAGCATTTCAGGAGTCACAGCATCAGCATCAATGGAGATGGGGACCATCGGTCTGTCTCGCTCAATTCTCTGGGGCTGGCGCAGGGCTTGGCGCACCCTGGGCACTTGGTAGCTATCTATCTGTTGAGTGTATGAATGCCAGGCCTGTCAGGTAAGGAAGGCTCCGTCCCTCTATCCTACGGACTTGCAGTTGGTGGTGGTGAAGCCTAGCAATGAACCTGAAACAGTGGGATGGGGTCAAACAAACTTCAAGACGTAGAACTGACAGGAGTCAGAAATAGATGAGATATGAGGGCTGAGGACAAAGAGAAAACCCTCACATATCACGTGAGGGCCGGGAACATGCTGGCCCCACTCACTACTGATCTCTCTTGCTTAGTATATGATCTGGCCCAGTAAATACCAAACGAAACAATAAATTGAACAAATAAATGCAGAAATAAGAGGGAGTGACATGAGGCAGAGGAAGGACGGGAGAGCCAGGAAGGTAGGATTTTTTTCCCTGCTGTATTCTAAGGGTCAGGACAGGGCCTAGTACACAACAGGTGCTCGGGAAATATCTGGGAAATGAATGAATATCCGGGGAATGATTGTGAGTGCTGTAAGGGCAGAAACCATGGCTGTTTTGGTCCCTGTTGGGCTTCTACTTGATAGGTGCTCAATTAATATTTGACATCATGAGAAGCTCCTTGATCTAGATGTAGGTTCTGGGGAACCTTGCCTTCCATCTGTCCCCAGACCTCATTCAACCAACCAATCCACTTTTGAAAGTCTATGACGGGCCAGACAGCTTGGATGCTTTCACATAAGCCACATCCCTTTTCCTCCTCCCTCATCTTTCCCAGTGTGTCTTGGCTAGCTGGGGCAGAGGCCTAGGAGGACACCAGGAAGTGGTTCTCAACTGAGGGCTAGGCTGCCCTCCAGAGGACATTCGGCAATGTCTGGAGACATTTTTGGTTGTCATAACTGGGGGATGGGGGGTGGAGAATGCTAATGGCATCTAGTGGGTAGAAGCCAAGGATGCTACTAAGTGACCTCCATCACACAGGACAGCCCCCTGCAATCATCCGGCCCCAAATGTCAATAGCGCTGAGACTGAGAAACCCCGACTCCAGGTCAGGTTCTATCTGTCTCTGCCTGGTGGACTCTGGCAGCGTGGCTGGACAGTAAGTGCCATGAGGGCAGGCACTGTACCTGTCCCATTTACAGCAGGGAGCACAGGGCCTGTCACAGTGTTCATTGATACATATTTATTGGGCTACTGTGACTGTAGCCTAGGAGGCAGGTATTCCTTCAACCTTTCTGGGCCTCCTTTTCCTCTCTTAATGGGGCAAGGACTGCCTCACCTGGCCCTGAAGGTATACTGCTGCCCCTTCTTGCCCCAGGCAGTGTCTTCTGGTGTCCCCATCCCGCCACCTAGGCTTGTCCTCACAAGGTTCTACAGAAGCAAGTTTTTTGGGGAGGACACCACTTACTGTTGATGGACTTGAGGTCCCGGTGGATGATGGGCACAGGGGCATCATTGTGTAGGTAGTTCATGCCCCGGGCCACCTGTACAGCCCAGTTGACCAGCACGTGAGGGGGCACCCGGCGCCCTGCCAGCACCCTGCTCAGTGCGCCCCCCCTGGCATACTCCATCACCAGGCAGAGGTGTGGGGGGCTGAGGCAGGCGCCCCTGAGGGCAATGATGTTGGGGTGCTGCAGGGCTCCAAAGAGCCGGGCCTCCTGGCGCACCTGCTCTGCTGTCACTGCCGGGTCCCGTTCAGGGTCCAGCCGGGCGGCCTTGACCGCCACCTCCTCGCCATGCCACAGGGCCCGATAGACCTTGCCAAAGCCCCCTACACCGATGATCTCCTCCAGCTGCAGCTGGTGGAAGGGGATCTCCTGGGGCAGCTGGAGGTCCGCGGGCGCGGCGGGGGTGCCGGGGGCCACGTAGTTGCTGGGGAAGACGCCCACACGGCCGCTGGGTAGCTGCCCGGTCCACCAGCCCTCGTCGCCCGATACGGCACAGTCCTGGGAAAGCACCTGGACGCGGTCGCCCCTCCGCAGGGTCAGCTCCTCGTCGCCCGCCGCCTCGTAGTCGAACACTGCGGTCCAGACGGGCCCCGCGGGGGTCATGCCCCACTCCTTGGCCGCCCCCCACTCCTCCTCCTCCATGGGGGTGGGGCCAGGGGCTGCGGGAGGCCGCTTCACACAGGCTGCCCGCGGGATGCAGAGGGCGGGCCCCGGCGGCCAGGATGGGGGGCAGTCCCTGCGGGTTCTAGGGGGCTCCTGGTGGCCATGGCTGGGGGGCCCTCCGCAGGAGCAAGAAAAAGCCTCTTTAAAACGGCAGGGTTGTCCCCTCTGATTCAGCTGTCCAGGCAGGGTGGGGTGGGGGAAGGGCGGCGGGTTCACCTCTCCCCACTAAACGTCAGGGCGCTAAGAAGGCCTGGCCGCGCGGCTGCCGAATTCCTGCCGGGGTCCGCCGGTGGGGGACGAGGGTGAGGGAAGCAGGCAGCCCCCTTCCCCGCGCCTCTCACCCCGCGCAGCTCCACCGGCGGCCCCCGGCTCCGCATCCCGGGCCACGATCGCCGGGCGGGGCGGGGCTGGCGGAGCCCCCCCAGGACGGGGTGGCGCGCCCCTCGGCCTCCTCACGCGCGGGGCGGCCGGGCGGCCCCCATCCTCAGCATCGGACTCCCGGTCGGCCCCAGCCCCTGCCCCCGCCCGCGCCGCTTCCCGGGGCCGCCGGCAGTGCCTGAGTGACGTGCTCGCTGCCGCCGCGCCGCGGTGCCGCCTGGGAGTTGTAGTCTCCGGCAGCGCGACTTCCTGGTCGGTCCCCAGTCCCCCAGCCTCCAGAGCCCGGCTGCGGGCCTCGGGCCGAAGTGAGGACTGCGCGTGGGCGAAGGAATTCTCCCGGGAAGATGAGCCTGGCCTCAGACCCTCCCTGGGACGCCGTGGGCCGGACGCCTGGAGGAGGAGAGGAGGAGAGGGCCGAGCACTCCTCACAGACCCTGCGGGGGCCGCGGCCCAAGGTGGGGTTGACGGTGACTGACGCGCTTCGCAAAGCGAAAAGTAGCAGCTGCGTGAACGGTGGTTACTGCCCGAAGCCTCTAACGCAGGCCAGGACTAGGTCCCCGCAGCTGGACTGCCCCTCGGGGCCCCGACCCGAGGTGCACGCCGGGAAGTGTAGTCCGTTCGCGAACTGGCGCTGTGGGGCAGGGCAGCCCCCCAACCGCGGGCAAGGGAGAGCTGCTTGGTGGCTCCAGCAAGCTGGGGCGTCAGGCTGATGGTGAGGCCTCTGGGGGAAGACGGGGCTGGGAGGATGTTTATAGTGTCCCTGGGGAAATCACAGCCACATCTGCTTTCCCCACCAGCCCTGGGTTCCTCTGCCTCTGCAGTCAGAACTCGAGAATCCCCGCCTTCCGTAATGGGAATTTCAGTTTTCTGGGGCTTAACGGGCATCTTATGCTGAGTGCTTTGCATACATGGTAGCATTAAATCCTCGCAAAGCCCCTAGTTTACAGATGACGCATAGAGAAATAAAGTCACTTGTCCAAGGTCACGCTATAAATGGCAAAGCAACAATCAAAGGCATATATTTCTCTCTCTCTCTCTTTGGCCGCACCGTGCGGCAGATCTTAGTTCCCCAACCAGGGATGGAACCGGTGTCCCCTGCAGTGGAAGCTCAGAGTCTTAACCACTCGACCGACAGGAAAGCCCCTCAAAAGCATATTTTAAAATTAAAAACAACCACCACCACGACAATCATGATTTTTAAAAACACTGCCTTCCCATTTAAAGAGTAAGGAAACTGAGTCCTGCAGAGGTTCGATGACTTGCTCAAGATCTGTAAGCTTGTAAGCGGCAAAATTCTGGGTCTTTTCACTTAGCCTCTCCTTAGTGGTCTGGGGGTCTGGCGGGAGGAGAGAAGAGGGGAACTTTGATGGGCTCTGGTGCCCAAACTCCAGAGAACTGCCCCACAGTATCCTGGGAAGTTGTTCCGCGCTCAGAGGGAAGTGGGTACCTGCTCTCCTGTGAGGGAAACTCTGGACCTCTCAAGAATGCTTGTTGGAAGAGAGGCCCCACTGCATTCTGAGTACAGGCGTTTCTGCTATAACCTGACACATGCTTTCCTGAAAAACCTGTAGTTCTGCAAAACAGTGCACTAAAAATGACAAGGCTTTATGGGAAAAATAGAATTAGGGACAGATTGCTCAAAACGTATGCAACTTAATAATCAGAGTGCTACAAAACCAATAACGTTTACTTATTTTATTTTTTAATATTTGTTTAGTTGCACCCGGTCTTAGTTGCCACACGTGGGCTCCTTAGTTAAGGCATTCTTAATAATCAGAGTGCTACAAAACCAATAACGTTTACTTATTTTATTTTTTAATATTTGTTTAGTTGCACCCGGTCTTAGTTGCCACACGTGGGCTCCTTAGTTAAGGCATGCATGGGGGATCTAGTTCCCTGATCAGGGATGGAACCCAGGCCCCCAGCATTGGGAGCACAGAGTCTTATCCACGGCGCCACCAGGGAAGTCCCAATAACAATTCTAATAGAAATACTAGCACAGTTAAATATACACGGGGTATTTGCGCTTAGCAATCAATACTTTAAGTGCCTTCTTTGCAGTCTTAAAGGCTGGGGCTTGTACTTCCTTCACGGAGATGCGGGCTGGAGATAATTAACTTATAATGGAAACCATTTTCTTCAAAATTAAAAATCTGATCCAAGGTGTGGTCTTCTTCATTAATCTGTTATTTTAACGTGGGAAAATATCGTTGCAGTTTCTTCATCTGCTTTCACAGCTTTGCCACATACCATACCATTGTAGCAAGCATTATGGTCTTTGCAATCACTAAACGATCCACGGTGGATCTAAAGGAAGACATTTCTATAGAGTTGCAGCTTTTCCCCTTAAGATCTTCTTTTATCACTAAGGCTTCCTCTTTGCCTGTGAGAAACCTTGCCCTTGATTGCTTCAAAATGTTAACTTCCTAGAGGAAATTGCATATTAACCAACATGACTGTGATATGCTGACATCGTTACTCTGTTTACCAATTGTTTATGGGGTGATTCAAGTCAAAGAAGGTGGGCAGCAGAACAGGTGATCTCCAAGCAGATGCCTAGACTTGGGTGAGGAGAGGGACCTGGCTTGGTTCTAAACCTGGTAGGCTCTGTAATGGAAATGGAGAGTGGAGTGGCATTTGTCAAATCCATAAAAAAGTCCTTTGGATTTTGATTGGGGTTATAATGAATAAATTATTAATTTGGGGAGACTATGACTTTGTAATATTGAGTCTTCTATTCTTGGACAGGTATATTTTTTTCCTGGGATATCTTATATGGCTTTCTTTGGTTCACTCACTGGATTTTACTGTTTTTACTTATTTACTTGTGGCCGGGATTTTGTTATTTTTTCCTAATCAGTTACTGCTGTTTTTAATGCTGAGCTTGGATCTGGCTACCTTGTTGAACTCACTCTTACTTGTTCTAGAATAGCTTGACAGATAATTCTCTATACTGTTCTAGTTAGATGACCCTGGTGTCCAGGGAAAAAAAAGACCGTTTAGTTTTTCCAATCTTTATAACTCATTTCTCACCCCTCCCCCTTTGGCTGAGGGTTCCAATACAATGTTGAATGACAGTGGTGATAATGGACAATCCTTGTCTTGTTCTAGACTTTTTAAAGGAATGCCCCTAAGGTTTCATCATTAAGTATGATGTTTTCAGTAGATTTCTAAATTTTATTCCTAATTTGCTGAGAAGTTTATTTTTTTTTAAAAGCAGGCATTGACTTTTATCAAATGCTTTCTATGCATTTGTTGATATGATCAGATGACTTTTCTGCCTTAATCTGTTAATGATGAACCATCCTCCTCTGTTTCACTATTGCTGGATTTGATTTAATAACATTTTCTTTAGGGTGGTTGTGCATTTGTTTTCATGAATGGAATTGACTGACTCATGGTTTTCTTTCTCGTGCTGTCCTTGCCCAGTTATGACATAAGGGAAATGCTAGCTCTGTTCTATGATTTGGGGGAACCACCTACCTTTTCCTGCAGTCTGGAATGGTTTGTGATATATTGGAGTTATCTGTTCTTTGAACATTTGGTAGAATTTGACTGTAAGATCATCCATGCTTGGTGCCTTTTCGGCAGGTCTTTGGTTATAATTTCAACCTCTTCTGTGGATATTGGTTTATTCAGATTTATTACTTTCTCCTGAGATAAATTTTTGTAATTTATATTTGCCTAGAACAATATCTATTTTATCTAGGATTTCAGATTCATTGGTATAACTTTATACATATTCTTATGAATCCTATGGATCTGAAGTTATATTTCTTTTGGCTTTCCTGATATTTATTTGTTCCTTCTCTTATTTTTCTGGATCAAATTTGCCAAAAATTTAAAGTTTTATTGGTCTTTAAAAAACTCCCAGCTTTTTGTTCTATTGATGATCTCTTCTACTTATTTGTTTTGAGGGGGGGTATTTTATTTCATTAATTTCTGCCTTAATTGTTGACTCATTTTTTTCCATTTTAGTATTTATTTTGTTATTATGTATACCCCAGGTTTTGATTTGTAGTGCTTTCATTGTCATTCAGTTCCAAAAAAAAGTGTAATTTCAATTCCCCTTAACCCCCAAATTATTTAGAAATGTGGTTTTTAATATCTAGGTATATGGATTTTTCCTTGATTATCTTTTGTAGTTGATTTCTAATTTTATTTAATGAATGTATTTCAAATGACATAAATTCTTAGGAATTTGTTGAGATTTCCTTTATGACCTAGTACGCGGCATTTTTTTGTTTTGTTTTGGAAGTGTGCTGTTTTTAAAGGATGTACATTCTTGTCGTTGGGATAAGAGGTCTGACTATACAAGTTTATTAATGATCTAATTCTTAACTATTATATCCTTACCTTTTTTTTTTTTCCTGTTTGATCTATTGGCTTCTGGAAGGTGTAATAAAGTCTCCCATTATGAGTGAGGATATGTTCATTTCTCCTTTTAGCTGTATCAGTTTTTGCTTTATATATTTTGAAGTTATGTTGTTAGATGCATAAGGGTTTATGATATTAACATGACATCAGTGAAGTATTCCTTTTATCAATATGAAATATCCTTTGTTGTCCTTCCTAATGATTTTTGCTTTTAATGTGTCTTTTTTCTTAACATTTCCTTGGTACTTCTGTTCTCTTTCATTCATTCTTCTTTTTTTTTCTTTTTCTGTGGGTTGATTTTACCATACTGCTTCATTTCTGACACACTACAGCAATAGTTTGTGTAAAGCTATCCTCTTATATTATTTTTTCTCCATATCCCCATTCCCACTTTCATTTCTTCCTCCACCTCAAAGACACACTTTCTGATTTATGTTTAATTTATGGTTCTTGGATATGTCTATATTTCTAAAACATGTATAGTGCTTTCTATATGTACATGTTTTTAATTTACAAAAATTATACTAAGTAAATTTCTATTTTTACATTTTTTGCTCAATATTGTTTTAAGAGCAGTCCACGTTGTCTGTATATCTAGTTAATTGTGTCTGTTTGCTGCATAGCACTCCAATTTATTAGTTCACCATCCTTAATTATTCACCTACTAATGAAGAAGACCTACATTGCCTTGAATTCTTTGCTACTACAAACAATACTTCAATCAACAATCTTGTACTTATATCCTTTGGGACTTGTGTGAGAGTTTCTCTGGATTATATACCAAAATTGGGATTGCTGGATCATAGGATATACATACTGAATTATGCTAACCAAAGGTGCATGGTAGTTCCAAATTCTATATGTCTTTATTAATACTAGTTCCTCTCTGACCTTTTAATTTTGACCACTCTGATGAATTTAAAATATGTTGTAATTTTCTAACTGATTTTGAGGGAGGGTGAGCGTCTCTTCAGGCTTGTTAGCTAGTTAGATTCCTTTTATGTTAATTGCCTGTTCATATCTTTTGCCCCCTTTTTCTTTTTTTTTTGGCCATGCCACATGGCATGTGGGATCTTCCCCGACCAGGGATCGAACCCGTGCCCCCTGCATTGGGAGCATGGAGTCTTAACCACCGGACTGCCAAGGAAGTCCCTCCATTTTTATATTGGGATTCCTACTCTTAAATATTTGCAGGATTTTACTGTATATTCTGGATATTAATCATATTTATTTTGAAGCTGAAAATGTCTTCTCCCGGTTTGTCACTTATTAGTGAACTTTTTCAATCATGTCTTTGGAAGAAATCTTTAGTCTTAATATAGTCAAATTCATCTCATTATATAGTTTATATTTTCTTGGTTTAAACATCTTTATTCGCTCCAAAGTCATAAAAATATTATACATTTTTCTACTAGCTGTTCTGGGTTGAACTGTTTCTCTTAAAAACAGATATGTTGAAATCCTAACCTCCCCATACTCCAGAATGTGCTCTTATTTGGAAGCAGAGTAGTTTCAGATGTAATTAGTTAAATTAAGATGAGGTCATACTGGCATAGGATGGGCCCCTAATCCAATATGACTGATGTCCTTACAAGAAGACAGTCACTTGAAGACAAACACAGAGAGGGAGAATGCCATGTGATGAGGAAGGCTGAGATTGGAGTTATGCAGTGCAGCTGCAAGCTGAGGAACTCCAAAGATTACCAGCAAACCACCAAAAGCTAAGAAGAGGCAAGGAAGGATTCATGGCCCCACTGATGCCTTGATTTTGGACTGGTAGCCTCCAGAACTGTGAGACAATACGTTTCTGTTGTGTTAAGCCATGCAGTTTGTGGTACCTTGTTCTGGCAGCCCTATGAAATGAATATACTAGCTTTATAGATTCATCTTTCGTATTTAGGTCTCTAATCCATTTATTTGACCTTCGTATTATGGTGAGAGGTAGGGAACCAACTTTTCTTTTCTCCTTATAAGGAACCAGTTTTCCCAATACCATCCTTTAACAATCCATCTTTTCCCTTCTGATTAGGATGGTTATTCTGAAATATCTCAAGGTTTTTTATATACACGTCTCTTTCTTTCCTCTCTATTCTGTTGCTTTGATCAGTTTGTCTGCTTATGTGCCATTCCACTTTTGTCTTCTTTTTTTTAACTCTGGCTTTTGGGTATATCTTATCTGATACAGAAAATTCCTCTTTTTTGGAGCCACTCTTATCTATTTGTGAGTTATGATTCTTCCACATGCAATTTTGAATCCATTTATTGTGTTTCTAAAAAAAATCTTTCTGGAATTTGGGCTTGCATTGAATTTATAGCTTGATTTAGGTAGAAGAAACATCTTAATAACATTAAATTGTTACATTCATGAACATGGTTCATCTCCCCATTTGCTAGATTTCTTTTGTTTCCTTTAATAACATTAAATTCTTTTTTTTTTCGGCCACGCCATGTGGCTTGTGGGATCTTAGTTCCCCAACCAGGGATCGAACCCTGGCCCCTTGGCAGTGAAAGTGCGGAGTCTTAACCGCTGGACCGCCAGGGAATTCCCTAAACTTTTTTTCTTCATAAACATCTTGTGGATTGACAGGTGAATTCCTAGATTACTTTTAAACTTTTGTCACTATTCTGAATGGAATCTTATTTTTTGTTAGAGTTTCTAGTTATTTACTATTATGTAGAGGAATGTTATTCATTTTTCCAGTTTGATATTATATTTGGCCAATTTGCTGACTTACGGTTTTAATGGCTTCGAGTTTCTGTAGGGAATACCAAATCACATCCAAATAATGACAATTTTGTCATCCTCCCTCCCATTCCTTATGTACATATTTATAATGTCTTATTGCAATGGCCAGGACCCCTAGGAGTGAACAGTAGTAGTGATTGTGTTCTTCCTGATCTTAAAGGGAATGAGCTTAAGTTTCCGTCTTTTTTTTTTTTTTTTAATTTAATTAATTCATTTATTTTTGGCTGCGTTGGGTCTTCGTTGCTGCGCACGGGCTTTTCTCTAGTTGCGGTGAGCGGGGGCTACTCTTCCTTGCGGTGCACGGGCTTCTCATTGTGGTGGCTTCTCTTGTTGCAGAGCACGGGCTCTAGGCGCACGGGCTTCAATAGTTGTGGCATGCGGGCTCAATAGTTGTGGCGCATGGACTCTGTAGTCGTGGCTCGCAGGCTCTAGAGCGCAGGCTCAGTAGTTGTGGTGCACGGGCTTAGTTGCTCCGCGGCATGTGGGATCTTCCCGTACCAGGGCTCGAACCTGTGTCCCCTGCATTGGCAGGCGGATTCTTAACCACTGCGCCTCCAGGGAAGCCCAAGATTCTGTCTTAATTGTGTGGTGTGTGGTAGATTTTTAGTAGATAGTCCTTAACAAATTATGGAAGTTCTTTTCTATCCCTAGTTTTCTGAGAGCTTTTATCATAAATAGATGTTGAACTTCATTAAATGTTTTTTTCAATCCATGGAGGTGACCATATTACTTTCCTCCTTTATTCCATATCCATAATGTAGTGCATTACATTGTTAACTTTCTGATGTTTATTAAAACCTACTCAATTATGTTTTATTTTTATTTTTCATACATTCTTGTATTTGCTTATCTAATATTTTATTTAGGAATTGTATTTACACTTAGTAAAATGGGCCTCTAATATTCTTTTCCTAAATTGTCCCTATTCAGTTTAGGAATCAAGGATATACCAGCTTCGTAAAATGAATTTCTCTTCTTTTTCTCCCTGTAATAATTTGTATACAGCAGGTGTTACTTGTTACTTGAAAGCTTGGTAGAATTCCCCTGTTAAACCTTCTGGGGCTTCTTTTAACTAAAATTTCAGGTTCTTTAATTGTTGTTGGTCCTTTCAAAGTTTACTGTTTCTTGTTTCAGTATTGGCATTTTCTATTCTTGTGGAAATTTGTCCATTTTGTCAGTTTTCAAGTGTATTGGTTTATGTAGTTCAAAAATTTATTTTATCATTTAAGAATATCTATAGTTTCCCTCCTTTTTAGTTATGCATTTTGTTTTTTATTTGCATGTTTCTTTTTTTCTATCAGTCTTGCCTGAAGCATTTCTATCTTATTAGAATTTCAAGTTGCCAAGTTTCGGTTTTTGTTGATCTTCTCTATTTTTCTACTTTGTCAATTTCTGCCTTTAAATTTTTTTCTTCTTGTTTTTTTTTTGGATTTTTCTCTGTTGTTTCATATTTAAGTTCCTAAAATGAGGCTTCCTTCATTTGTTTTCAATCTTTAGATAAGAAATATTCAAAGCAATAGATTACCCTTGAATCATTGCTTTGGTAGTGCTTTTGTTGCCATTCAGTTATAAGGATTTATTTCTTTTATGTTTTATTTTTTAACTCAATAGTTATTCATATTATATTATTTAAGTTTCCAGGCTTCTATATTTTTGTTTTTTAGAGCCATCTACACTAGGATGGATAACTATGGTATAATAAAGAGAGTCCAGAATGCAATGCCTCAGAAGACATTTATTTATTTCACAAAACATCCCAGAGTAGGTAGGTGGCCCCGCCCCAAGAGGTCATCAGGTCCCACCTTTCTTATTGCCCTGCTTTGAGCATCATCCTGACTCACACTGCTGAAGCCACCTTAGGGTCACCAAATCTGTGTCCCCCTCTGTGAGAAGACAGAATGAAGAAGTATGGAACAATTAGCTTCATTTTAAGGACATGACACAGAAGTTGCCCACCTTACTTCTGCTTATATCCCACTGGCCAAAAATTAGTCATATGGCTACAGGAGACAGAGTACTAAAAACAGAAAGTGAACCAGTTACGTTAACAGAGAGAATTTAATAAAAGGAATTGGTTGAGTTAGTGAAATAGATGTTGAGATGACAAAATGGGGATATTGTATTAACCAGAGATAATAGATGCAGAAATCAGCTTTCACCCCCCTAGGACTGGGGCAACAAAGGGAATAGGTTTCTAGTTGTTTACTATTACGTAAACATAATAGAGTTATTAAAATCATGATAGGGTTATTAGAATCTAGAAGGTTGAAGGAATACTCCGGTAGAGCTGGAACCCAGGCCTCTGACAAGGGGATGGCTGGTCTTTGTATGTCAGAAAGAGAAAAATGAGACTGAGAGTATGGAAAAGACAGGAGTCAGCTGCTGCCATCAGGGGGAAGAACCACTGCTGGGGTGATGCTAACAGGAAAGGGAAGCAAAACAGGAAGAAGCACGAACTTTCTCCTTCCAGCCTTTTGTCTTTCTTTCTTGTGCTTCCTCTCAGCAGAACCAAGTAGGGAGCTGGTGGCCTCAGAGCCACAAAGCAGAGTGCCAAAGGGTGGGTTTGGGTTAAGAAACAATGGACTAGTCACCAACACAGTTCACCCACCCTTTTGACCACTCAGCATCCATACATATCTTTCTACACATATTTGAACTTCCATTTAAGAACCATAAAACATCATGTTTCACCTAATCTTGAACAAAGATGCTCTCATCTGCTCTCCAAACAGGGGAGATACAGAATTCCTCCAGTCATAGTATCCATTCCTGTTTTGCATTTTTCTATTATTCTCCTTACGGCATTCATTTGGATTGAGTCTCCTCCCAACATTTCCATTTTCCCCTCTATGCTATGTTGGAAGTTTTACACTTACTTTCTGTTCTTTTAGTGTTTACTCTAAAAATATCATCATGTGTGTTCAACAAAATCCTCTCCATTTATGTTTTTCAAGATTTTAGTTCTTTTTTAAACACCTAAATTTGACATTGTTACTGTACTTTTGATAGAGTTTTGATATTTTTGATATGTTTACCTTTTTTTGGTTTATTTTTTGTTTTCTTATCATTCCTTCTTGTATTTCAGACCTTCATTCTAGGATTAGTCTTATTCTTCCTGAAGTATATCTCTTAGAAGTTCTTTTGAAGAGGGTGTCTTGGGAATCAATTCCTAGTTTTTGGTTTGTCTAAACAATAATTTTATTTTTGTTCTTGAAAGACATTCTGCTGGACAAACAATTCTAGTGTGACAGTTATTTTATTTTAGTACTTTGAGGATCTCATTCCACTATCTTCTGGCTCCCATTATTGCTGTTGAAAAATAAAAAGTAATGCTTTGGCTTTTCTAATTATTTTCTCTTTAGTGTGCTAAAGTTTACTATATATCTAGCGTGGATGTTTTATAAAATATGTTCTGCCTGGGATTCATTGGGTTTCCTGAATTTGAGGAGGAATCTTTCATCAATTCTGAAAAATTCCCAGATATGATCTCTTCATATATGCTTCTCTCCCTTCTATTATCTTTTTTTTTTTTTTTAAACCATGAATTAGGGGCTTCGCTGGTTGGCACCGTCGTTAAGACTCTGCGCCCCCAATGCAGGGGGCCTGGATTCGATCCGTGGTCAGGGAACTAGATCCCACATGCATGCCACAACTAAGAGTTCACATGCCACAACTAAGGAGCCAGTGAGCTGCAACTTAGGAGCCAGCGAGCCGCAACTAAGACCCAGCGCAACCAACCAACCAACCAAATAAATAAATAAATAAATAAATAAATAAATATTTAAAACCATGAATTAGATGTACGTTGGACCTTCCCACTCTGTTTCATATTTCTTAACCCATTGTTTATAATGTCCATCCTTTTTTCTCCCTGTGCTATGCTCTGTATAATTTCTTTCTTTTTTTTTTTTTTATTTTTGGCTGCGTTGGGTCTTCGTTGCAGCACACAGGCTTTCTCTAGTTGTGGCGAGCAGGGGCTACTCTTTGTTGCGGTGCGTGGGCTTCTCATTGCGGTGGCTTTTCTTGTTGCGGAGCACGGGCTCTAGGCCTGTGGGCTTCAGTAGCTGTGGCACGCGGGCTCAGTAGTTGTGGCGCACGGGCTTAGTTGCTCCGCGGCATGTGGGATCTTCCCGGACCAGGGCTCGAACCCGTGTCCCCTGCATTGGCAGGCAGATTCTTAACCACTGCGCCACCAGGGAAGTCCCTGTGTAATTTCTTCAAGTACATATGTGTTCTAGTTTCTTCTCCTTTCAGCTGTGATATAATCTGTTTAATATGTCCACTGGGTTTAAAATTTTTCATATATGTAATTTCTAGCTTTTCTTGTTCAAATCTTCCTTGCCAATCTTGCTTCATGCTCTGTTTTTCCTTCAGTATTTTTTAAATGCCGTCTTCAATCTCTTTAAACATTTATTTATTTTATATTCAGTACCTTATAATTTCAGTATTTATACCAACTCTGAATATGGTTCTGAGGTTTATTGCTTCTGCTTGTGTGGTTTGTGGAACTCATGTTCCTTGGGATTTTATCTGTGGAAATTCTTTAAAGCCTGGCTTTAAAATGCATTTCCCTGGGTAGAGTTAGTGTTTGCTTATGCCGTGTACCTGTGGGAATAGCCAATTTGGGACCACTCTAAAATTTTGTCTGGAAGTCTTTCAGGTTACACAGATAGTACAAATTTAGGCTTTAAACCCACGGGAGTATGGACTTACTGTTAGGAATTCTCAGGGGAAATCTTTTTCTCTTGATTTACTCATCATAAAGGCAGAGACAAACATATATTCCCACCATCTTTTTCAGATGGAGAGCTTTTTAAAAAAGTACCAACTGAAGGTTTGCCCTCAGGTTCTAGAATTTTTTATATAGGTCTCTGATCTTTCCTCTCACTCTGCTTAAGTCCCAGGATTTTTCTCCTGTGAAAATGGTTCATTAACACCCAAGCTTTATGCAGTTAACCCCAGGAAAAGTGCTGAGTCTAGAGCTCTCTTTACTTCTCTGGATTCATGTTTCTTGGTTTTGGTCTGCAAGGATATACTTAAGGCACACTGTCTCTCCTTCAAGAATGGCCCAACCAAGAGGAAGTGTATGGACCCCCAGGCCTCCCCTGCTCTCCTTGAATCAGAGAGCTAGTTTACATACAATTAACTGTACCTATTCATTTTAAAATTAATTATATCCTGTCCCTAGCTTTCATGGACAGCAAACTCAATTACTCGTTAATTTGATAGTTCTCTTATTCAGATAACACTGAAGGACTGTTAATATCCTAAAACTAAGGAATGTCTCTTATGGGCTGAATTGTGTCTCCCCCCACCCCTACCCCCAAACTCATATGTTGAAGCCCTAATCCTCAGTACCTCAAAATGACTGTATTTGGAGATAGGGCCTCTAAAGAGGTTAAGTGGACAACAAAAAAATGGTAATTATGTGAGGTGATAGAGATGCTAACGAACCTAATTGTGGTAATCATTTCATACTATATGCATGTATCGAATCATTACATCATACACCTTAAACTTATACAATTGTTATATGTCAATAAAGCTAGGAAAAATAAAAATAGATGCAATGTGGCATCCTGCTTGGGATCCTGGAAAAGAAAAAGAACATTGGTGGAAAAACTAGGGAAATCCAGATAAAGTCTGAAGTTTCACTTAAAAAACATAAAAATAAAGTAGGATAAGTGCTACTAAAAATTTCTAAAATACAATGAGAGGACACACCAGGAGCAACTAATCAGGACACAAAGATTTCAAAGCAGAATAAAAATCTGGATGTAATTTTTTCAGTGAAAAACCCAAGGTACCTGCCTCTAGAAACAGGCAATTATTCTAAAGGTTAACTGACTTGTTTTATTGTTGCTGTTGTTATTATTATTATCATTTATCATTTTTGTCTCTCCCTTGCTATACACACCCACACACACCCACACACATATGCACACACACACACACACACACACACAAACACTAAGCTTCATGATAAAGGGGTCAAATCTGTATTATTCACTTCCTTAACCCCAGTATCTAGAACAATGCCTGGCATATGGTAAAACAATGCCTGCCTTGAAAAATATATATGGTGAGTGAATGAATGAGCCATAGAATTGGAAATACCATAATTTAGTCAATCACTTCCCTGCTAACAGACGTTCAGATAGTCTCCAATTAAGATTGGTTTTGTTGTGATTGCCTTCTAGTGCTGTTATATACAACATATCTTTAGCTACTGAAGCATATCCTTAGCTACTAATCCCTTTGTTCCTGTAGTATGGATTCCTCAAGGTAAAACTTCTGTCACAGCTTTATGCCCCCTTTTTATAAAATTTTAACAGGAAATGCCTTTCCTAAAAGGTTGTGATGATTTACTGTCACGCCAGCAGTGTATAAAACTTTCTTATTTCTTTCCCCACTCTAGATAATGTCAGTTGTTTTAATATTTTCCAATTTGTTGAATGAATAATTGTATTTCATTTCAAATTAAATTTAAAAATCTTAAAACACTGAAAAAAAAAAAAGAGGTTAAGTGGAAATGAGGCCATTAGGGTGGGTCCTAATCTAATCGTGACTGGTGTCCTTATAAGAAGAGGAAAATTGAACACACAAAGAGACACCAGAGGGAGTTCCCTGGTGGTCCAGTGGCTAAGACTCTGCGCTCCCAATGCAGGGGGCCTGGGTTCGATCCCTGGTCAGGGAACTAGATCCCACATGTTGCAACTAAGAGTTTGCATGCCACAACTAAAGACCCCACATGCCGCAACTAAAGATTCTGCATGCAGCAACTAAAAGATCCCACGTGCCACCACTAAGATCGGGCACAGCCAAATAAATAAATAAAATATTTAACAAAACAAAACAAAAAAACCAAAGAGACACCAGGGATGTGTGTGCACAGGGGAAAGAAGGCAGTCATCTGCAAGCCAAGGAGAGAGGCCTCAGAAGAAGCCAAATCTGCCCACACCTTGATCTTGGGCATCTAGTCTCCAGATCTGTGAGAAATAAATTTCTGTTGTTGTTTAAGCCACCGAGTCTGTGGTACTTTGTTATGGCAGCCCCAGCAGACTAATACTGTCTCCGATGCTATAATTTCAGACACCATCTTAGTAGCGTAGAAGGAGGAACTATGATTTGACACCGGGGCCTTTCCAAAGCTGTTCCCATCACACCCATTGCACAGCCTGGTTTGGCAGACAGACTTAACAAGCCCAGGCCTAGGATGTGTCTCACTCATGTATCATGTTTCTTTTTTCAGGGTCCTGCTGCTCAGGAATGAATCTGAGGACAGGCAACATCTTGGTGACGCTTCAGACTTTCCAGCTGACTTGGTGTAGAGGACCTGTGGGAGGTGCTGAGGAGGACTGAGGGAGAGGTGAGAACAGCAGGAGGTAGGGAGGGGGAAGAGGGACAGAAGCACTCTCTCAGGCCCGAAACCAGATTCTCTGAATAGGTGTGGGTGAGGAAGGCATTTTATGAGGTCTAGAAACACAGGGGGAAACGCAGGAAGGGAATGATGTCCGGTGAGTTTAGGACTAAGTGATTCAGAGGTGGCGCAAGCATCCCAGCCCTCTTTTGCCTCTCTTGATTAACTCGGGAGGCTCATTCAATCATAAATAATTGCATCTATTCACCTGTATTAATTCCCTCCCCCAGACTTCATGTATGACAAATTCATTCTCTCACTGGAAAAATATTTCCTGAGCACAATCAATGTATTGGGCATATAGCAGCCGAGGAGACAGTCTCTGCCTTCACACAGCTCCAAATCTGGGAGAGCAAGCTCTCACAAGAGTGAGTGTTTCACAAAATGGCTTAAAGACTTAAACATGAGACATGACACCATAAAACTCCCAGAAGAGAGCATAGGCAAAACATTCTCTGACATAAAGATAATGTCCATCAACAGATGAATGGATAAAGAAGATGTGGTACGTATATACAATGGAATATTACTCAGCCATAAAAAGGAACAGAATAATGGCATTTGCAGCAACCTGGATGCAATGCAACTAGAGATCATCATACTAAGTGAAGTATGTCAGAAAGAGAAAGACAAATACCATATGACATCACTTCTACGTGAAATCTAAAATATGGCACAAGTGAACCTATCTGTTGATCCAGAACAGAAGCAGACTCATAGACATAGAGAACAGACTTGTGGTTGCCAAGGGGGATGGGGGGAGGGAGAGGGATGGACTGGGAGTTTGGGGTTGGTAGGTGCAAACTATTACCTTTAAAATGGTTAAACAACAAGGTCCTACTGTATAGCACAGGGAACTCGATTCACTATCCTGTGATAAACCATAATGGAAGAGAATATAAAAAAGAATGTATATAAGTGTATAACTGAGTCACTTTGCTGTACAGCAGAGATTGGCCCAACATTGTAAATCAACTATACTTCAATAAAAAGAAAATTGAAGAAAAAAACATTAAATACATCTACAATATCATTAAAAAAAAAAAGAGTGAGTGTTTCAGAAGGGGCAGTAGGGGTGCTGCGGGAGCACAGGCACAGAAAGAACCAACTAGACCTGAAGGCCTCAGTGAGGAAGCTGAGACCTGGAAGATGAGGGGGGGTGGGAAGGGTGAGAGTTGCAGGTTTAAGAGAACTGGGTTGTGAAAGCCCTAAAGTAGTTAAAGTATCAATTCATGACACTGAGGAAGCCCCATGTGGCTGGACTGTGGAGTGACGGGGATGGTGGCCCAGGCTGAGGCAGCAAGCAGAAGCCTGCTGGGAACAGCGATCTGGGAAAGGGAAAGGGTAAGGATTTTAGACTCTCCCTGAAGGCCAATGGGAAACCACAGAAGGATTAAGCAGGGAAGTGACTACTAGATCATGAATGGATTGTAGAGCAAGATTTGGAAGGTTGCTGTTGTAGTAGTACAGGAGAGAGATGATGGTGGCTTGGAGGAGGGTAGCTTCTGTGGGGACCGAGAGAAGTGACAGAGTTTGAACCTCTGGCACGTGGTAAAGGACCTGATATGGAGTGAGGGAGCAGGAGGAGGTAAGTGTGACTCTCAGATTTCTAGGGAGACAGAAGAGCTAGGAGAGAAGAGAGAGGAGAGAAGAGGTCTAGCTGTTACTCTAGGAGCTCTGTTAAGGGGAAGAAGGATCTTTTTTTTTTAAGAGTATGGAGAAGGAATAATAATATCTGGACACAGCCTTGGGATGCCAAGGGATGGCAGGTTGTATTACTGTCCACAGTGTTTGCTGTCTCTCCTGAAATATACCCACTTGATATCAAGCTTGGCCATATGACTCGCTTTAGCCAGTGAAATGTGAACACAGTGATGTACATCTCTTCCAAGCTGAAGCTTCAAGAGCCAGCTCACGGCTGTCCATGTCTCTTTTCCCTCTGCCAGGAGGGTGGCAGTGTTTCAGAGGCTGCCCCATCAGCCCAGGTTAACGAAGGAAGAAGTGGAGCAGAGCCCAGCCCACCCATGTTGGACGTGGCACCAGAGTGAGTCTCTACCTTTATGTGAGTCACTGGGATTTGAGTTCATTTGTTTCCGCAGCATATCCTGATGACTTCTCTCCTCCTCCAGACCTTGAGGTGTTTGGCAAGTGGGGGGGATGAAGAGCCTTCAGTTAGGATTTTGGGATTATCTTTAGAGAATGGTCCTGTTTTAGTTAAGGTAAGAGTTGGAGGGAACATTGAGGGAAAGGTTTACAGGGGTTGCAGTGGAAGAGTTTGGGAAGGATGGAGTGAGGCAGGAGCGGGTAGAGCAAAAGACAACAGAGAATGATGGAGATGAGAGAACCTGAGATGACGAGACAAGCTTGTGTTTGGGGGGATTACCAAGGGAAACAAAAGAGAGGAAACATGGTGAATTTGGTCATGACACCCCTTGGAGGGCAGTGGGCTCTCAAGTTCAGAACCACATAGTGCTTCAAAAGGTGGCCTCCTAGTCCCATCCACTCCCTCTCGCCTCACTCTCTTTTTTTTTTTTTTTAAAGATTTTTTTTTGATGTGGACCATTTTTTTTTAAAATTTTATTTATTTATTTATTTATGGCTGTGTTGGGTCTTCGTTTCTGTGTGAGGGCTTTCTCCAGTTGTGGCAAGTGGGGGCCACTCTTCATCGCGGTGCGCGGGCCTCTCACTGTTGCGGCCTCTCCTGTTGCGGAGCACAGGCTCCAGACACGCAGGCTCAGTAGTTGTGGCTCACGGGCCTAGTTGCTCCGCGGCATGTGGGATCTTCCCAGACCAGGGCTCGAACCCGTGTCCCCTGCATTGGCAGGCAGATTCTCAACCACTGCACCACCAGGGAAGCCCTCGCCTCACTCTCTTAATGTTTCTTGTCATTCTCATCACAATCAGCTCACTTCTGAGTTGTTGGTGTCCTTCTGATAGAATGTGACTTCCATGCTGTAAGAGTCTGGCCTGAGTTGTTTATCACTGTACCCTGAATTCCAAGCACAGGGGCCCAGCTACCTGTGAGATGAATGAATGAATGAATAAAACTTATGGATCCATCCTGTTCGTCATGGTCTCTCCCATCAGTGAGAAGGGTGGTTCTCAGCAGTCTGTAAACCTAGGTTTGACTCTTGGCTCATATTTTTCTGTCTTAGTCATTGTGGGCAAATTACCTAACCTCTCTGACCTTGTTTTCCTTAGCTTTAAAATGGGATGCTCATAGTTCTCTAAGTCATAGGGCTCTTCTCAGAATTAAATGAGATGATTTATCTCATTTAAAGGGCTCAGCGTGTTGAACAACTATCCAATTCTTTGGTACTTGTTCTGTCCTAATTTTAGAAAGGCATCTATGCTGATGCCCAGTGCAGACAAATATCCCAGTCCTCTCTACTAGAACTCCACACAGTTTTCCCAATCTCTTTGCTCCTCAACAGAGGAAAAGAGATTTGTCCAGAGACCCACAGGGTATACTGAAGACCCAGCCAGGGCTTTCCCCACTATGCCTTAGAAGGACGTGGCTCTCTCAACTAGTGAGGAATGTGACTCAAAGAAATATCCAGGGAAAAAAAAGAGAGGGAGAGAGAGAAAGAAAGAAAGAAAGAAAAAGAAAGAAAGAAAGAAAGAAAGAAAGAGAGAGAGAGAGAAAGAGAGAGAGAGAAAGAAAGAAAGAAACAGAAAGGAAGGAAGGAAGGAAGAAAGGAAGAAAGAAGGAAGGAGAGAGAAAGAGAAAGAAAGAGAGAAAGAGAGAGAGAAGGAAAGGAAAGAGAAAGAAAGAAAGAAAGGAAAGAGAAAGAAAGGAAAGAGAAAGAAAGAAAAGAAAGGAAGGAAGAAAGAAAGAAAGAAAGAAAGAAAGAGAGAGAGAGAAAGAGAGAGAGAGAAAGAAAGAAAGAAACAGAAAGGAAGGAAGGAAGGAAGAAAGGAAGAAAGAAGGAAGGAGAGAGAAAGAGAAAGAAAGAGAGAAAGAGAGAAGGAAAGGAAAGAGAAAGAAAGAAAGAAAAGAAAGAAAGAAAGGAAAGAGAAAGAAAGAAAAGGAAGGAAGGAAGGAAGAAAGAAAGAAAGAAAGAAAGAAAGAAAGAAAGAAAGAAAGAAAGAAAGAAAGAAAGAAAGAAAGAAAGAAAGAAAGAAAGAAAAAAGGAAGATCCAACAGGCAAGGGAGTGGATTCATTTCCTATAGCTCCTGTAACAAATTACCACAAACTTAGTGGCTTACAAGAACACAAAGTTACTATCTTACGATTCTGGAGGTTAGAAGTCTAAAATCACTCTCACTGGGCTAAAATCAAAGTGTCATAGGGCTGCATTCCTTATGGAGGCTTGAGGGGAGAACCCATTTCCTTGCCTTTTCCAGCTTCTAGAGACCACCTGCATTTCTTGGCTCGTGGCCCCTTCCTTCATCTTCAGAGCCAGCGTGACATCACTCCGAACTCGGCTTCCATCCTCACATCTTCTCTGACTCTCCTGCCTCCCTCTTTCACTTATAAGGACCCTTGTGATTACATTGGGTCTACCTGGATAATCTGGAATCCTCTCCCCATCTCAAAATCCTTAGCTTAATCATATTTGCAGCGTCTCCCTTTTGCCATGTAAGATAGCATATGGACAGGTTCCAGGCATTAGGACATGAACATCTTTGGAGGGTCATTTTTCTGCCTACTACAGAGGGCAAGTTGGAAATGTGCTCTCAGGTCTCAGAGCACTCTTTGTCCCTCTCTGGCCTCTCCAGCTGTTGCTGATCTCGTTTCTTTCCCCCCTTTTCCCATTTCCCCCCCCGCCCCGTCCTCACAGCTTACTTTAAAACAGATATCATCAGCTAGAGGCATTTGCTCCAAATTGCCTAATCCTTAAGAATGGTGGTCCAAGTTAAGGTCCCCTCTGATTATGTCCACTAGAAAGAGCTTGATCAGAGTCTCCAGGTGGAGCCTCTAGAATAGCACAGTCCAAGAGAAATAGAATGTGAGCCACAAATGCGAGTCACATATATCATGTCAAATTTCCAGGAATCCTGTTTAAAAAAAAAAGGTTAAAAAGAAATAGATGGAATTAATTTTAATAACACATATTGTTTTTTTTTTAATTAATTAATTAATTTATTTTTGGCTGTGTTGGGTCTTCGTTGCTGTGTGTGGGCTTCCTCTAGTTGCAATGAGCGGGGGCTAGTCTTCGTTGCGGTGCGTGGGCTTCTCATTGTCGTGGCTTCTCTTGTTGCGGAGCACGGGCTCTAGGCACGCAGGCTTCAGTAGTTGTGGCACGTGGGCTCAGTAGTTGTGGCTTGCAGGCTCTAGAGCTCAGGCTCAGTAGTTGTGGCGCCTGGGCTTAGTTGCTCCACAGCATGTGGGATCTTCCCGGGCCAGGGCTCGAACCCGTGTCCCTTGCATTGGCAGGCAGATTCTTAACCACTGCGCCACCAGGGAAGCCCACACATATTGTATTTAATACAATGTATTGGACATATGATTTTAGCATGCATTTAATAGAAAAATTATTAATGAGATATTTTATATTGTCTTTGAAATCTGGTGTGTATTTTATACTTCAGGACATCTCAATTCAGACTAGCCACATTCCAAGTGCTTAATATTGATAATATTATACTGGACGGTGCAGGCCTAGAACCTAAACTCTGCAAGAGCCCCAGGGCCTAGAACAGTCCCTGGAGCAGTGGGCACTCAGATTTGTGGAATGCAGGAATTAATGGACTGCTCTGTTCAGGTTTAGGCTGTTTTTCAAAAGCCCTGGGCCACTGACTCAAAGAAGGAAGCCTGGTACTTCCCTGGTGGTGCAGTGGTTAAGAATCCGCCTGCCAGTGCAGGGGACATAGGTTCGAGCCCTGGTCCAGGAAGATCCCACATGCCGTGGGGCAACTAAGCCCGTCAGCCACAACTACTGAGCCTGCGCTCTAGAGCCTGCGAGCCACAATTACTGAGCCTCCGAGCCACAACTACCGAAGCCCGCTTGCCCTAGAGCCCACGCACTGCAACCACCGAAGCCCTCATGCCTAGAGCTGGTGCTCTGCAGCAAGAGAAGCCACCGCAGTGAGAAGCCCACACACCGCAACAAAGAGTAACCCCCTCTCGATGCAACTAGAGAAAGCCCACGTGCAGCAACGAAGACCCAATACAGCCAAAAAAAAAAAAAAAAGGAAGCCTAACTGGGGGGGAGTGGGGGGAGGGGGGGAATCCTGTGCATCTAATTTGCATAATCCCTCCCAGGTGTGCTTGCTCTCCAGGCAACTTCCCTCTAGTGATTTCCACTGGGTCAGCTCTTACCCAGGCAACCCTTTTTTATTTATTTTTTGGCTGTGCCACGCAGGATCTCAGTTCCCCGACCAGGGACTGAACCCAGGCCATGGCATTGGAAGCCCGTAATCCTAACCACTAGGACATCAGGGAACTCCCTAATCCCAGGCAACCTTGAAAAATGCACCGTTGAGCTGTGCTTAGTCCTGTCTGGAAGGTAAAGGACAGAAAGGGACTCTCCATGGAGCCAATTCCCAGGAGACCTCCAGGGGTGGGTGGGTGAAGAAGAAAGCCCCCAAGCCAGCCCTTTGTGATCTGGTTCTGGTCCCTACTCATCTCCTGCCTTATCACATTGTTCTGGACTGAATCATGCCCTCCCGCCTCAAATCTGTACATTGAAGCCCTGACCCCCAAGGGTGACTGAGTTTGGAGATAGGGTTTTTAGGGAGGTAATTAAGGTTAAATGAGGTTATAAGACTGGGGCCCTAATCCAATAGGACTGGTGTCCTTATTGGAAGAGGAAGAGACATCAAAGGCATGTGCACGAAGAAAAAAGGCCACGTGAGGACACAGTGAGAAGGTGGCTGTCTGCAAGCCAAGGAGAGAGGCCTCAAGAGAAACCAACCCTTCTGGCACCTTGATACTGGACTCCCAACCTCCAGAACTGTGAGAAAATAAATTTCTGTTGTTAAGCCACCCAGTCTGTGCTATTCCATTACAGCAGCCCCAGCAAACTGACACCTACCTCATCTCTCACCAGTCTTCAATGCTGCCCTTCAACTCCACTCCATTAGTTCTGGCGTAAGCCAGTGGTCCTTCTTTTGGAGATGAACTTTTTCTCCCCCTGGGTGATACATAAGAAGTAGCAGAGCTAGCCACTCAGCTGGGTGCATTTTGGGGAGACAGAACTGCCCCAGAACAAGTAAAGGAGACAAGTAGGAGTGCCTGCTATATGTCAGATCACTGTCAGTCACTGAACACGTCACTCCGTTTAGTCCTTAAAACAAAACACTATGAAGTGGGTACCACTGACCGCGTTTCAAAGAAAATAACTCCAACAGTGAATATTTACACTCTGTCTAAAGTGTCAAGCACTGTGCTCTGGGCCTAACATGCATCACCTCATTTAATCCTCACTGCGACGGAGGAGGTGGGAACCATCATTACCACCACTATTCTATAGGAAAGGCAGGCAGGCCCTGGGCAGTTCAATCACTTGCCCAAGTGCGCGGAACGGGTAACTGCCAAGCAGAGCAGTCTGACTTCAGAGTGCTCACTCCTGCCCCCTGCACTCCGCCTTCTGTCTGCGAGTTACCGGAGAGTCAGGCAACCATTGCCCAAGTCAACCATTGCCCAAGTCAAGCTTGCCCAAGGTTAAATAACGATCATCTGCATTGGGCTGCATGGGAACTCGGTTTTATCAAAAGTGCTGTTACATTCACTCACAGGTGCTACCAATGTGGATTCTGAAGACCAAAACCCACAGTTACTGGCTAAAAGGAGGATCAGTGTAGGGGAAAGATGGTCATGCAAATAGTTATAATCCAGCTCACTGGAGGAAGATATTGAATCCAGTGGGATCCTATAAACAGCTCAGTGTTTGCCTTGGAAGTCCTTTTTCACGGAGGAATTTATGCTGGAGAAAAACCAAACAAGACTGGTCATAAATCACTTAATTTAAAAAAGAAAAGTATTGCAGTAGAAACAGAAAAAAAGCAAAATCTCTCTCTTAACCACATAACCACATAAGGATCTTAATAGCCTTTGAATTTAAGAACAAGCTTTGTAAATTATTACTGAATCTTTTTTTTTTATCATCTTTATACGACTTTATAACTGACTCTTTTACGACTTTGTAAACCGTCTCTAATTTTTAAAGCAACCATTGCTTTTCATTTATGGATTTCATCTAAAAATATTTCAAGCCTTAAAAGAAATTCAAGTATAAATATCTTTAACAGGACAAAAAAACTAACAAGTTTCATTAGCAGTGGGAGTGTTCTTATCTTTTTTCTCCTTGGGTGTTAAAAACTTGAGAACAGTAACTACTGTGGAATTCAAAAAACTCATTTGCTTTGAGATTGTCTTTGGCCTTCAAATCCAGCTAACACTTTATGAATTGAAAACTAACTTCCATTCTTAAAGCGGAAGCACATATTCTGATCTTCTGTTTTCCTCTGAAAAAGGAATTTATGTGCTTTTCAACAGATGAGGCAATAGTATATTCAAAGCATAGCGACTTGAGAACACGATTTGCTTTAGGAAACTCAAAAATTTCTGTATTTCTGGAACATAAAGTTCAGGAAAGGAGATGAGACTGGGTTGAAGATAACCTTGAAGAGCCTTTTATGCTGCATTAAAAAGTTGGGGGACTTCCTTGGTGGCGCAGTGGTTAAGAATCCACCTGCCAATGCAGGGGACACGGGTTCGAGCCCTGGTCCGGGAAGATCCCACATGCTGCAGAGCAACTAAGCCCGTGCACCACAACTACTGAGCCTGCACTCTAGAGCCCTCATGCCACAACTACTGAAGCCCACGTGCCATAACTATTGAAGCCCGCGCCTAGAGCCCGTGCTGTGCAACAAGAGAAGCCTGTGCACGGCAACGAAGAGTAGCCCCCGCTCTCCACAACTAGAGAAAGCCCGCGCACAGCAACGGAGACCCAATGCAGCCAAAAATAATAAATAAGTAAATAATTAAATTTAAAAATAAAGTTGAAATTTCACCCTGATTGGCTGGCAGGCAGTGAAAAGGAAAAACGCTGTTTCCTCCGCTAGTCACCACTCAGCTCTCAGTACCAGTCACCAAACGTGTGGAGGTTTTTCCCACACCAAGAAATTCTCCAATTCTCTGGGGACACCAACTGCATGTCTTAGAATTCACTTCAATTCTGACACCACCTACCTGGAGTTAGCTTGAGATCCCACCCAGGTTAAGGGCTCAGTCCCACAAGCCTAACCCCCAACTCAGATACCTATTGCAAGCAGTGGGTCTTCAGGTTACCTGCAACCTCTGTCTCACTTGGCTACAAATCGGGGGTTCCCATCACCCCCTCCTCGGGTTCGATAATTTGCTAGAGCAGCTCACAGAACTCGGGAAAACAGTTTACTTACTTGTATTGTAAAAAGGAGGCAACTCTGGAATGGTTGAATGGAAGAGATGCACAGGGCAAAGTATGGGACCCGGATGCAGAGCAGCGCCCATACCTTCTGCAGGCGTGGTGCCACCCTCCCAGCACCTCCACGTGTTCACCCAACCCGAAAGCTCTCGGAACCGCTTAGAGTTTTTTATGGAGGCTTCATTACGTAGGCATAATTGGTTAAATCCTTGGCCTTTGGTGATCAACGTCCAACCTCTCTCCCCTCCCTGGAGGTGAGGAGGGTGGGAGGCTGAGTTCCAACCCTCTAATCACAGGATTGGTTCCCTGGCAACCAGCCCTCATCCTTGGCTTTCCAACAGCCACCTCATTACCATAAACTCGGGTGTGGTTGAAAGGGGCTTGTGAAGAATAAGACACTCTTTTCACTTTGATCGCCCTTATCACTTAGGAAATCCAAGGGTTTTAGGGACTGTGTGTCAGGAAAGGGGACAAAGACCAAATATATCTTTCTTAATATAAATCACAATATCACAGGCAGCTATTGAAAAAATTTTGGCAAGAGTCTGAAGTGATCGGTTATACCTATTTATAAAGTTTCTCTTGACGGCACCCCTGAGGATGGGTTGCAGAGGACCAGGAAGATCACGTGTAGTCAGCGTCGATTGTGAAGTTATTGTCTCTGAGCTCCCAGCCCACCCTCCTGTGTTCTGCTTTGTGATGCTGAGCTGGGAAACCACATTTCTGCTTTACCAGGTGGTTCTGTTTTAGACCCTGGCAATGGGGTTTACTAGGAGATTGCAGAAGTAGGGTGATTAACTCATCCTGGTTTTCCCAGGACTTCTCCAGTTTTAGCACTGAAAGTTCTGCTTCCTGGGAAACTTTTCCCAGGGTGCTTGGTCACCTTATGCAGAAGGGACTGACTTGCCTGCTGTTCTTGTGAGTGTTACCCAGCAACACTTCTTCACTCTGACGGTGGTGGCAGTGGCGGTGGCAGCAACAGCACTGTCTTCCTGTAGCAGCTGCTGAATCCACTTTGTAGTTTTCTAACTCTTGCAAAAGCAGTTTCATCAGAAACATCAGCGCCAGCTGGCTAGTGCCCCTTCTTTTGCATCCGTGTTCCCCCGGCTCTAGGTGTGATCCCTGCTTCCTGCAGTTGCTACTTCTCTGCTGTCTTAGAGCTGTAGTTCTCAGAGTGTGGCCCCCAGACCAGCAGCATCAGTATCAGCTGGGAACTGGTGAGAATTGCAAAACTCCAGGCCCCATCCCAGACTCATCAGAGACTCTGGTAGTTGTCCTCAACAGTCTGCCTTTTAACAAGTCCCCCAGGTGATTTGGCTCAGGTTTAAGAACAGCTAGCTGCCTTAGAGTTCTTTTTTTTTTTACCCTTTCAGTTATCTAGATAACAACTTTATACCCAGTTGGCAGTTCCTTATATTATAGTCCATATGTTAAATTCTCTCTGTTAAAGTAACTGGTGTGGATTCTCTCTCCTTACTGGACCCTGACTGACTGATCCAGAGCCTGCTGCAGTAATACAAGTTAAAGATGAAGACTGTCCAAACTAGAGTAGTGGGAGTGGGCTGGAGAAGAGGGACACACAGAAGATATTTAAAAGGTCTTGATTACTATTTGAGCAGAGGGAGGAGTCTGGGACAGCTCCCACTTTCCTGGCCTGGGTCGCAGATGGACTGTGATGCCCGTTCACACAATACAGGCAGTGCAGGAAGAGGGATGGGGTGATGGTGGTGGAGATGATTGATTTGCTTTTGGATTTGATCAGGTTCCAATAGAGATACTCAGGTGCAGACATCCCATCGGCAGATGGCTATAGGGTCTTGGTGTGTGTCTTTTTTTTTTTTTTTAATTATAATTTGTTTATTTATTTATTTTTGGCTGTGTTGGGTCTTCGTTTCTGTGCGAGGGCTTTCTCTAGTTGCGGCAAGTGGGGGCCACTCTTCATCGCGGTGCGCGGGCCTCTCACTATCGTGGCCTCTCTTGTCGCGGAGCACAGGCTCCAGACGCGCAGGCTCAGTAGTTGTGGCTCACGGGCCTAGTTGCTCCGCAGCACGTGGGATCTTCCCAGACCAGGGCTCGAACCCATGTCCCCTGCATTGGCAGGCAGATTCTCAACCACTGTGCCACCAGGGAAGCCCTTGGTGTGTGTCTTTGCGTTAGAATCCATGGGGTTGTGGGGACAAAGGGTAAATTTGCTAGATATTGCCAAATTCTCCTCCATGGAGGCTTAACTTTTTTGCGTTCCACTAGCAAGGTGTGAGAACGCCTGTGTTCCCATGGCATTGCCAACAGAGTATTGTCAAACGCTTGGAGTTTTGCTAATCTGATAAGTGAGAAAAAGAATCTCTGTGTGGTTTTTAAAAATTATGAGTGGGGTTGAGCATATTTTTGTATATGTAGAGGACATTGGCATTTCTTTTTATGTGAACTTCTTCTTCATGTATCTTGCCCACTTTCAACAGGTTTCTTGGTCTTTTTTGCCTCAATTTTTAGTTGCTCTTTATATTTTAGGGATACTAACCCTTTGTCTGTGATATAAGTTGTAAATTTTTTTTCCTTCATTTTGTCATCTGTAGTTTTTAGTTTGCGCCTGGTGGATTTATGTTTTGAACCTGCAAAAGGTTTTCATTTTTGCTTGGTCATTTGACAAAATTCTCTTTCATTGCTTCTGGATTTTGATGAACAGTTTGGCAAATTTACCCCATTCCCACACTCTCAGGTCATTAGGAGACTCACCAGTGTCTTATTATTTATGAGGTTGTATTTTTCCACTTAGTTCTTTGATATACTTCGAATTTAATCTGGTATCCAGTGTGAGGAACAGACTCAAGCTTTTCTTTTTGCTTATCTAGTTGCTCTAACACCACTAAATTAAAAACTTCCCTAAAGTTCCTTCCTAAATGAAAAAGTATTATATGATCATATTAATTTCCGTAAGCAATTGTTTCTATTTCTGGATTGATCTGTTTACTTATTGATGCACCAATAACACATTGTTTTATATGGTTTTTAATATCTGTTTTCTCCTCCTCCTTCTTATTTTTCAGTTTCCCCCCCCCCCCATATTTGCCTGTTTTACTTTCCAATGAACCTCATAATCAAGTTGTCTAGCTCTAGGAAAGAACCCCAATGACATTTTTATTAGGCTTGTGATACATTTACAAATGAACTCAGGGGCAATGACCTCTTTAAAATGTTGGCAGTCATTTTTGTTTCCATCCTTGGAATCCGGGCGCCATCTGGTGACCACTGTTCACAACAGCAATTATTTTCTCTAAAAAAGCTGCTCAAAGCAATAAACACTTGTCACCTCACACACACTTTCTGTGAGTCAGGTTTTGGAGGGTGGCTTATCTGGATGTTCCTGGCTCGAAGCCCTGGCTCATCCTCACTGCCAGGGCCTCACTCATCAGAAGGCTTGAATGGAGCTGGGGGAATTCCCTCCCAAGGCGGCTCAGTTCCACATCTGGAAGACCAGGCTGGCTTGGTCATGTCCCTCTGCATTTCCTTGTCTTTCATGACCTTGACACTTTTAAGGAGTATTTATCGGCTCTTTTATTAAATGTCCCTAAATTTGGGTTTGTCTGATGTTTTTCATGGTTGAAATGAAGTTATACATTTTTGCCAGGAATACCACACAGATGATGTTGTGTCTTTCTCAATGCATCATGTCAGACATGTCAGCATGTCTTGTTATGGGCGATGTTGACCTTGGTCACTAGGTTAAGGCACAGTCTGCTGCACTTCTCTGCTGTAAAGTTACTGTCTTTCCCTTTGCAATTAATAAGTATCTTGGGGGAGATACTTCATGACTATACAAGTATTGATTCTCCTCAAACTTGCACCTGCTAATTTTAGCATCTGTTGGTGGATCTGGTCTGTGACAGTTGTTACTGGGGCATTTGCCTAATAGTGATTTTTCATGTCCCTTTCTCCTTCTACGTCTATTAGTTGGAATTCTATTGGAAGAAAGAGCTATTCCTTCTCCTTGTTGCTTATTTGATTATTTACTTAGATCAACATGGACTCATGGATATCTGTTTTATTCTATGGGTTAAAACCTCATATTGAGAGTCTTTTAAATTTTTGACAACTGGCTGGATATGAAATGGTATGCTATTATGGTTTTAATTAGAATCTTTCTGAATACTGAATTCTAATGAGGTTGGGCATCTTTGGCTGTTTCCATTTGTGGCCTCTAGGAAATGCTAATAGCAGCTATTTTTTTTTACACTTCTTATTATTAAAAAAAAATTTTTTTTGGGCCATGCTGTGTGGCTTGTGGGATCTTAGTTCCGCGACCAAGGATTGAACCCAGGCCCTCGGCAGTGAGAGCATGGAGTCCTAACCACTGGACTGCCAGGGAATTCTGTACACTTTTATAAAGTTAAAAAAATTTTTTATTGAAGTGTGGTTGATTTACAATGTTTCAGGTATAAAGCAAAGTACAGAATATATATATATACATATATATATGTATATATATATATATTCTTTTTCAGATTCTTTTCCATAATAGGTTATTACAAGGTATTAAATATAGTTCCCTGAGCTATACAGGTCCTTATTGTTTATCTGTTTTATATATAGTAATGTGTATCTTTTAATCCCAAATTCCTAATTTATCCACCCCGCCTTTCTCCTTTGGTAACCATAAGTTTGTTTTCTATATCAGTGAGTCTATTTCTGTTTTGTAAATAAGTTCATTTGTATCATTTTTTAGATTCTACATATAAGCGATATCATATGATATTTGTCTTTCTCTGTCTGACTTACTTCACTTAGTATGACAGTCTCTAGGTCCATTCATGTTGCTGCAAATGCAATTATTTCATTCTTTTTTACGGCTGAATAATATTCCATTGTATATATGTACCACATCTTTATCCAGTCATCTGTCGATGGACATTTAGGTTTCTTCCATGTCTTGGCTATTGTAAATAGTGCTTCTAGCAGCTATTTTTTATTCTTCTCTTGTCTTTCAGGTCAGGATGTCAGGCTCACAGTACAGATATGAGTCTATGTCTTGGGAAGTAGGCCTGAAATATGCTAGGGCTTGTCTATATGTTAAATGCAACTTCTAGGCTTTATAGTCCATCCATATGCGGATGAATCCTGTTGCAGTTTGACACTGAAATGCAGTTTGAAGTGCAAGACACGTGTGGAAGGGAGAGGGAGACATGAGGGTTGTGTGAATGGAGAATTTGAACTGTGATGAAGGTACAACATTGACCTTGGTTGACCCCACAAGGGGCTCTGGAGTATAGATAGCCCATTAGAGTTGTTCCCTATTTGGCACTAATTCCTGGACCTTATATTTTTTCCCCTTTCACTTTCACTCTCCCACGAGGACTTACACTCTCCCATGAGGACTTAGTGGAGTGTTCCAGAGGTTACATGTATGGTGGTGTCATTACTCTGCCAGCTAATGGAATGTGTGCATAGTTTTTTTTTTTGGTGTGTGTATTATCTTCAGTAACAGCTTTATTGAGATATAATTCACATACCATACAATTTGCCTATTTAAAGTACACTATCCAAAAAAAAAAAGTATACCATCCAGTGGTTATTAGTATGTCCTCAAAGGTATGCAACTGTCAGCACAATCAATTTTTAGAAACTTTTCACTTCCCCCCAAAGAAATCCCACACTCATTAGCAGTTACTCCCTGTTCCCCCGACCCCTAGCCCCTGGCAGTTACTAACCTACTTTCTTCTCTATAGATTTGCTTATTCTGAACATTTCACATAAAATGGAAACATTCAATATGTGGTCTTTTGTGACTGACTTCTTTCACTTAGCATAATATTTTCAAGGTTCATCCACATTGTAGTCTGTATCAATACTTCATTCTTTTTTGTTTTTTAATTTATTATTTATTTTATTTATTTTTGGCTGCGTTGGGTCTTTGTTGCTGCGCGGGCTTTCTCTAGTTGTGGTGAGTGGGGGCTACTCTTCGTTGTGGGGCACGGGCTTCTCATTGCAGTGGTTTCTCTTGTTGTGGAGCACCGGCTCTAGGTGCGCAGGCTTCAGTAGTTGTGGCACGCGGGCTCAGTAGTGTGGCTTGTGGGCTCTAGAGCGCAGGCTCAGTAGTTGTGGCGCACAGGCTTAGTTGCTCCGCGGCATGTAAGATCTTCCCAGACCAAGGCTTGAACCTGTGTCCCCTGCATTGGCAGGTGGATCCTTAACCACTGCGCCACCAGGGAAGCCCCTTCATTCTTTTTTATTGCCAGATAATATTCCATTGTATGGACAGACCACATTATATTTATCTATTCATCAGTTGAGGGGAATTTGGATTGCTTCTACCCCTGAGCTATTATGAATAATGCTGCTATGATCATTTGTGTACAAGTTTTTATGTGGACATATGTTTTCATTTCTCTTGAAAAAAAAAATATATACTTCTGAGAGGAATTGCTGGGTAATATTAACTCTATGTTTAACCTTTTGAAGAGCTTCTCAACTATTTTCCAAAGTGGCTGTACCATTTTACATTCCCACTAGTGGTGTATGAGGGTTCTGATTTCTCCACATCTTTGCCAATAATTATTATCTGCCTTTTTGATTATAGCCATCCTAGTAGGTGTGAAGTGTTGTCTCACTGTGGGTTTTGTTTGTTTGTTTGGTTTTGGTTTTGGGTTTTTTTTTTGGCTGCGCTGCACAGCATATGGGGTCTTAGTTCCCCGACCAGGGATGGAACCTGTGTCCCCTGCAGTGGAAGTTCAGAGTCTTAACCACTGGACCGCCAGGGAATTCTCCTCACTGTGGTTTTGATTTGTATTTCTTTGATGGCTAATGTTGAGTACTGTTCTTGTATTTTAAATATTTATCAGTTTTAATTTCTAATATAGTAAATATTGACAGATAGAACTCACATAAATAAAAGTGCGTTGGGGTCCTCAATAATTTTTAAGAGTGTAAAGATAGTTTAAAGATTAGGCTATCTAATGGCACAAAGTTTAAGAACGAGGGATTGGGGTTTGGATTTACCAAACCCACTTGGTTCCTGACGGTGGTCTCAGATATTGACTCAATAATCCTGTTTAATAATCTTCCCACAAACTTCAGTGGCTTCAGCAAACACTTAGCCTCCTAATCACTGGACTGAGGTCAACTGCAGTGTGTCTGATCTACAGCGGGCTTCAGTGGGTGACTCTGCACCAGCCCCCATGTTAGCTGGGCTGGGCCCTGAGCTGTTGGTTGGATTCAGGTTTATTCTGTATGTGTTTACTCTGCAGCCCAGGCTGAAGGGGACGTAATTTCCTCAAGGGCTGGAGTGTTTAACATCACTAGAGTGTTTAAACCTTTGTGCGTTTTGGTGTCTGCTAACATTCTTCCCTTGGCCAAAGCTAGTCATGCGGCCGTGCCCACCATCAACTGGGAGGGAAACTAAATTCTGCCCACTGCAGAAGTGGGAGGAGCCAGTGTTTGCTGATGCCCAATCCCAACCTCAGAGACAGGGGCTCTGCACTCCAGTGTATGCACGGCTGGTTTCCTTTTCCAGTCAGAGAGCTGACTTGCATCCCTCGCAGAGTGTGTCACCGTGTAGGACACCTCCCTGTGCCTGGTCCCTGTCCCTGTATACCACATTCCTAGAGCTGGCTGAACGCAAACGGTCACCTGCTGCCAAAGTTGTAAACTGGGGACCTGCAGGCCCACATTCTGTTTTTAAAAGCGTCACTTACTTGCCACATACCCAGATTGGTTGTTTTCACATGAAATCCCTATTTCTGTCTTAACTTGAAAAATTCTGAAATCTGACCCACATTCTCCCAAGGTGACAATCGATTGAGCTGAGTAGTGATCACCAGCCTGACCTTTTCAGTTTGCCCCAGTCCCCTTCCCTCCTTATTGCCCTACACTTGTCTTTCTTCATCCATTTACCTTTTCTCTGTGTCCTTTGTGAGCATATTAAAAAAAAAAGTGGTAAAATACACATTACATACAATTTTACCAATTGCCAGCTTAACCACTGGAAAGTGTACAACTCTGTGGCATTAAGTACATTTATAGTGTGGTGCAAGCATCACCACTATCTAGTTCTAGAACTTATTCATCACTCCAAATGGAAACCTGGTACCCATTAAGCATCCCTTCCCAATCCTCCTTCCTCCCAGCCCCTGGCAACCACCACTCTGCTTTCTGTCTCTATGGATTATGAACTACTATGAATTTTTAATCACTGCTCCAGATAAACCCTAACTAGTTTGAAAATCAACATATATAGCATGATTTTATTTTGGTTGAAATGTATTTGTATCTGTATCTGTAACACTCGTAGATGTCTGTTGATGGGTAGGAAAAAAATGTCTGAAAAAATATGCCACAAATTCTAAGCAGTAATTACCTATAAGGATTGGGATCAGAAAATATTCACTTCTTGCTTTGCACAGTTAACAAAGAGATGAGAATGTGGGTAACTTTTGCTTTATTTTTGTGTATTCCTTCCCCCCACTCTGTATAAGAAGGAAGAAATACAGAAATACATCTGGGAGGTGTTTCAACTATAAATAGTGGAGCCTGCCCTATATATGGCCTGCTTATAAGTGAGATAACCAAATAAATCCCTAATTGTTTTAAAACATTTGATTTGGGTTATTCCTGTTGTTTGCACCCTAATTGATACCTTTATAATAACTGTAACAGGCAGATGCTTTTGTCATTTTCTGCAAAAGACTGGTGTTGAGAGATGTTTAGAGACACCAGCTAGCAGATGCCCAGGATTTTTTCTTGCCCTAAATCGTCTGCAGCTGGGAAAGGGTGAGAAACAAACGAATGGCGGAGCTTCCTAGATAAACACCTTCCTTCACTTAGGCTCTGGGTCTAAGAGAGGGTAAAGCCCAAGCGCCAGATCACTAGCGAGGAGAGCTCACACTCAGGGCTGCTGATTTACAACCTGTGGCTCTGGGCCGGGTGGTCTGGGGGAGAATCGCCCTCCTTTTACCAGGTTGGAGTCTATGCAATCGGTGTTCTTCTGGCGCCGTATTGGGGCCGGCTCGTGGCGCCTAACTCAACCCCAGGCTCTTTACGGGAGTTGGGGTGGCAGTGAAGGGATGCCTGGTCTGGGTCCCGACCCCTCCCAATGATGTGTGTCTGGAGACCACTTCCATCCCATTTAACAGGGGGGGAAACCATCATAGAGAAGGGCATGGATTTGCCCAGGGTCATTGAGGTAATTTCTTTGGAGCCAAGTCTGGAATCTGTGTCTCCTGCTTGCAAGTCCTTGTTTTTTTATACTCAATTGACTCTAAAGGCAGAAAACGAGTAGCCTGTTCTTTCTCTCCCTCCCTGAAGGGCTGTGGGCGATGCAGGGGAGGAAAGAGCAGAGAGAGAGAGAAGCAATAATAATAGCTGTGCTTGGATAGTGCTTACTGTTATATAAGCACAGCTTTAAGCACCTTACCTTCTGTATGTTAACTAGTTTAACCCTCAGGAGGTAGTAGTTATTATTGTCCTCATCCCCATTTGACAGACAAGAAAACTGAGGCACAGAGAGGTTTGTAACTTGCCCAGTGTCACAGAACTAGTAAGTGGTTGGGCCAGGATGTGAGCCCCAAACGTCTGATTTCGAATTCCATGAGTCAAATCCCAGTTCTCAGGAGATGCCAGTAATTAAGCACTAGGTATGCCCTGACCTCACAGAGTGCTACTTCTCATCTGCTCCTTTAAGCCAGCGACATGAAACTTCTGCCGTCACCACGATATCACTTCTAGTAATGCCTGCTGCTACTGTCACTCACTGAACTTCTACTATGTGATAGGTGCTTTACGCATAGTCTATTTTTTTTTAATAAACACCTGAAAAGAAGGCTTTTTTTTTAAAGATTTTTAACCACATGTTCTGACTAGTTTAGTTACAGAACTGAGATTCTTTTTTTTTTTTAATTTTTATTTATTTATGGCTGTGTTGGGTCTTCGTTTCTGTGCGAGGGCTTTCTCTAGTTGCGGCAAGTGGGAACCACTCTTCATCGCGGTGTGCGGGCCTTTCATTATCGCGGCCTCTCTTGTTCCGGAGCACAGGCTCCAGACGCTCAGGCTCAGTAGTTGCGGCACACCGGCTTAGTTGCTCTGCGGCATGTGGGATCTTCCCAGACCAGGGCTCGAACCCGTGTCCCCTGCATTAGCAGGCAGATTCTCAACCACTGCGCCACCAGGGAAGCCCGAAAAGAAGGCATTTTATTCCCCACTTTAAGATGAGCAGACTGAGGATCAAAGGCATAAAGTAATTTGCTCAGAGAATCATTTAATTAGGGAAGGTGCTTCTTTTCTGTTCTAGGTGGACTCTGGATGCATGTAAGATTTCAAATCAAAGAAAGGTAGACATCAGAGTAGTAAACTTTAGCTGATTGATAACATCAAGTGCTGCCAAGTGTGTGTGGAAGATGAAAAGCTCATAAATAATGCTGGTGGGAGTGTAAATTGGTACACTTTTTGGAGAGGAAATCTGATGGTCGTAAAATGCAATTTAAAAACACATATACGGGCTTCCCTGGTGACGCAGTGGTTAAGAATCCACCTGCTAATGCAGGGGACACGGGTTCGATCCCTGGTCCGGGAAGATCCCACATGCCATGAAGCAGCTAACCCCGTGCGCCACAAGTACTGAGCCTGTACTCTAGAGCCCGCGAGCCACAACTACTGAGCCCGCACGCCACAACTACTGGAGCCCGCACGCCTAGAACCTGTGCTCCGCAACAAGAGAGGCCACTGCAATGAGAAGCCCGTGCACGGCAGTGAAGAGTAGCCCCCGCTCACGGCAACTAGAGAAAGCCTGTGCGCAGCAACAAAGACCCAACGCAGCCAAAAAAACAAAAACAAAAACAAACAAACAAACAAAAAACAAACCACATTTACACTGAGTCTTCCCTGGTGGTCCAGTGGTTAAGACTTCATCTTCCAATGCAGGGGGTATGGATTCGATCCCTGGTCGGGGAGCTAAGATCCCACATGACTCGTGGCCAAAAAACCAAAACATAAAACTGAAGCAATATTGTAACAAATTCAATAAAGACTGTAGAGAAAAACACATATACCCTACTGAATCACTTTGCTGTACAGCAGAAATTAACACAACATCATAAATCAACTATACTTCAATAAAATAAAAAATAAAAACACATATACCCTATGACTTAGCCATTCTGTGTACATAAATCAATCCCACAAAATAATTTGGGCATATAAAGACATAGGCCCAAGGATGTTCACCACAGTTCATTTTCTAATAGCAAAAACGTTGGAAACAGCTTAAGTGCCTCTCAATATAGGACTGGCTAGGTAATTATACTTCAAAAAAATATAGAACAGATCTCAAACAAACTAGCATTATACCTCAAGGAACTAGAAAAGAACAAAATAAGCCCAAAGTTAGCAGTAGGAAGGAAATAATAAAGATTAGAGCAGAAATAAACTTAGAGAATAGGAAAGCAACAGAAAAGATTAACAAAATAAGAGTTGGATATTTGAAAAGATAAACAATATTGACAAACCTTAGCTAGACTCAACAAGAAAAAAAGAGAGGACTCAAATAAAATAGAAATGAATGAGGAGACATTACAGTAGATGCCATGGAAATATAAAGGATCATAAGAGACTGCTATGAGCAACTATATGCCTAGGTTGTTCTAGACAACCTAAAAGAAATAGATATGTTCCTAGAAACATAAAACCTACCAAGACTGAATCATGAAGAAATAAAAAATCTAAGCAGACCAATAACAAGTAAGGAAGGAAATTGAATCAGTAATCAAAAATCTCCCAACAAAGAAAAGTCTAGGACCAGATGGTTTCAATGGCAAATTCCACCAAACACTTAAAGAAGAATTAATACCAATCCTTTCAAACTCTTACCAAAAATTGAAGAAGAGGGAACACAAGGGGGGAAAGTGGTGGGGGAGTGGGTGGTGGGATAAACTGGGAGATTGGGATTGACATATATACACTAATATGTATGAAATAGATAACTAATGAGAACCTGCTGTATAAAAAAATAAATAAAATAAAATTCAAAAATTCAAAAAATATATAGAATACTATGCAGCTGTTAAAAAGAACAAGGTAGAGTTGAACATGCAGATCTGGAAAGAAACCCACAACATATTGTGAAGCCCCAAATCAATATTTAGATAAATTTTCTTAGCATGACCCCATATATAATAAAAAGTAATGCATGCATATGGTTTTCTCTCTATATATACATCTATAAAGATTGTTGATAGAAACAAAGTCTGGAGAAATAAGCACCAAATACCTAACAGGTGTTATTTCTTGGAGTTGGAATGGGCAAACTTTCATTTCTTATTTATATAAATCCCAAACAAGTGATGGAATTGTGGGTGATTTATGCTTTCTTGTTTGCATTTCTGTTTTTGATATTAAACAATACAGAAACTCTTTGAGATACATATCCCACAGATGACAAACTGGGAGCCAGTGATAGAATCCAGCCTGCAGATATATTTTACTTGGCCCACATTGTCATTTTTTTCTAATTGAATAGTCGATAATAGTTGTCAATGTTTTACACTGTGCGATATTTCACATAAAATTTCAGATTCCTGGGTACTTTTGAAAAACAAACAGGAGATCTGGCAACTCTGGCCCTGCATTCATGGCATAGCGACTTGGAGCTGAGTGACAGACAGGTGCCCTCCAGGTAATCAGAAATTGCAGGCTTCCTTATTGTTTTCTCTATCCCAAGACTCAGCATCAGTTGCTATTTATCTTTATACCTGCATCATAATTATTTTTCTTTAAAAATTAACTTGCCATAAAATTAACCATTTTAAAACTGTGCAATTCAGTGGTTTTTAGAATATTCGCAGAACTGTGCAACAATTACCACTACGGTTGTCCCTTGGTAGCCATGGGGGATTGATTCCAGGATCGCCACAGGTACCAATATCCGAGGATGCTCAAGTCCCATAGTCAAGTCCCTGTCTGTGATTCTGCATCCGTAGCTTTAACCAACCTCGGATCATGTAATACTGTATGTATTTATTGAAAAAAAAATCCGTGTATAAGTGGACCAATGCAGTTCAAACTCATGTTGTTCAAGGGTCAACTGTATATAATTCCAGAACATTTATACTACTGCTAAAAGAAACCCCAGATCCTGGGAATTCCCTGGTGGTCCAGTGGTTGGGACTCCGTGCTCTCACTACCAAGGGCGCTAAGGGCCCGGGTTCAATCCCTGGTCAGGGAACTAAAATCCCACAAGTCGCGAGGGGCAGCCAAAAAAGAAAAAAGAAAGAAACCCCAAATCCATTAGGTCACTTCTCATTGCCTTCTCCCAGCCACTGGCACCGCTCATCTACTTTCTGTCTCTATTGATTTGCCTGTTCTGGACATTTCTTTCTTTCTTTTTCTTTTTTTCTTTTTATTGTTTTTTGGCTGCGTTGGGTCTTCGTTGCTGTGTGTGGGCCTCCTCTAGTTGCGGTGAGCGGGGGCTACTCCTTTGTGGTGGGCCGGCTTCTCATTGCGGTGGCTTCTCTTGTTGCGGAGCACAGGCTCTAGGCGGGTGGGCTTCAGTAGTTGTGGCATGTGGGCTCAGTAGTTGTGGCGCATGGGCTTAGTTGCTCTTGCTTCATGGCATGTGGGATCTTCCCGGACCAGGGATTTGAACCTGTGTCCCCTGAATTGGCAGGTGGATTCTTTTTTTTTTTTTTTTTGGCAGGTGAATTCTTAACCACTGCGCCACCAGGGAAATCCCTGTTCTGGACATTTCATATAAATGGAATCATTTGTGTCTGTTTTCTTTCACTTAGTGTAATTTGTTCAAGGTTCATCCATGTGGTAGCATGTATCAATATCAGTACTTCATTCCTTTTAATGGCTGAATAATATTCCATTGCATGGATATAGTACATTTTTTTCCTCCATTATCAGTTGATGGACATTTGATTTGCTTCCACCTGTTGGCTATTGCGAATGATATAAATGCTGATATGAACACTTGTGTAGAAATTTTTGTATGAACACGTGCATCTAGGAGTCGAATTGCTGGGTCATATGGTAACCTCTATGTTGAACTTTTTGAGTAACTGCCAAAGTGTAAAATAGTGCCTGCACCATATTACATTCCAAGCAGCAACGTATAATGGTTCCAATTTCTCTACATTCTTGGCGACACTTGTTATTATTATTTTTTATTAGAGTCGTCCTAGTGGGTGTGAAGTGGTAGCTCACTGTGCTTTTATTTGCATTTCCCTGATGGCTAATGATGTTGGGCACCTTCATATATGCTTATTGTCCATTTCTGTGTTGGAAAAATGTCCAATCAAATCCTTTGTTGGTTTTTAAATTGGGTTATCTTTTTGTTGTTGATCTGTGAGAGTTCTTTATATATTTTGAATACTAGACAATTATCATATATGTAATTTGCAAATATTTTCTCCCATTCTCTGAGTTGTGTTTTTACTTTCTTGGTTGTGTCCTTTGAAGCACAAAAGTTTTTAAGTCCAATTAATCTTTTTCTTTTTGTCACATCAGAGAAACTTTTGCCTAATCCAGGCTCGTGAGGATTGTGCCTATGTTTTCTTCTTCTTTTTTTTTTTTTAAGCACAAATCTGTCACCCCTGACAGTTTATTTATTTATTTATTTTATGTTTTCTTTTAAGTTTAATAGTTTGGCTCTCACATTTAGGTCTGTGATCCATTTTGAATTAATATTTATATGATGTGAGGTAGGGGTCCATCTCATTTTTTTGCATATCCAGTTGTCTATCCAGTTGTCCCAGCACCATTTGTTGGAAAGATTATTTTTTCCCAATTGAATTGTCTTGGCACCCTTGTCAAAAATAAATTGGCCACATTTGTTTTTCTCTGTCTGATTTATTTCACTTAGCATGATACCCTTCAGGTCTGTCCATGTTGCCGCAAATGACAAGATTTCATTCTTTCTTATAGTAAGTCAGACAGAGAAAAACAAATGCTGCATGATTTCACTTATACATGGAATCTAAAAACCAAAACAAATGAACAAACAAAACAAAACAGAAATGGATTCAAAGATACAGAGAACAAACTGGACATTGCCACAGGGGAGGGTGGTAGGGGGATGGATGAAATAGGTGAAGGGGATTAAGAGTTATAAACTTCCAGCTATAAAATAAATAAGTCATAGGGATGTAATGTACACATAGGGAATAAAGTCAATAATATTGTAACAACTTTGTATGGTGATGGATGGTAACTGGTCTTATTGTGATCATCGTTGCCTAATGTATAAAAATATTGAATCATTATGTCTTATACCTGAAACTAATATAATGTATGATAATTATAACTCAATAAAAAATAAAAAGAAATAAATTGACCATAGATATATGGGTTTATTTCTGGACTCTTAATTCTATTCTACTTTTCTATGTCTATTTTTATGCCAGCATCATACAGTCTTAATTAAGACTAAGCTTTGTAGTAAAAATGGAATTAGAAAGTGTGAGTCCCCCAATGTTCTTTTTTTTTTTTTTTTCAAGTTTGTTTTAGCTATTCTGGATCCCATGCATTTCCGTATGAATTTTTGGATCAACTTGTCAGTTTCTGCAAAAAAGGCAGCTGGGATTTTGATAAAGATTGCATTGATAAATTTGGGTAGAACTGCCATATTAACAACTAAGAGTTCTGATTCATGAACATAGGATGTCTGTCCATTTATTTAATTCCCTTCAACAATGTTTGTAGTTTTCAGTGTAGAAGTCTTGCACTTCTTTTGTTAAATGTATTCCTATGTATCTCTATATTTTTGATACTATTGCAAGTGGAATTGTTTTTCGAATTTCCTTTTTGAATTGTTCATTGCAAGTGTATAGAAATAAACTGATTTTTGTATATTGATCTTGTATCCTACAACTTTGCTGAACTAGTTTATTAGTACTAATAGATTTTTGTGGATGTCTTAAGATTTTATATATGTATACAAGATCATGTTATCTGCAAATAGAAATAGTTTTACTTCTTTCTTTTTCATCTGGATACCTTTTATTTCTCTTTATTGCCTAATTTCCTTGGCTAGAACCTCTGATAAAATGTTGAATAAAAGTTGTAAGACAGAATATCTTTATTATGGTCCTGGTCCTGATCTTAGTGAGAGAGCTTTTAGTCTTTTACTGTTAAGTATGATATTATTGTGGATTTTTTGGTGGGATTTTGTCAAATGCTTTTTTTCTTTTTTTTTGCAACTATTGAGATGAGCATGTGGTTTTGGTCCTTTATTCTATTAATATGGTATATTTTGTTGATTGATTTTCTTTTTTTTTTAAACTTTTTTACATTGCAGTATAGTTGATTAACAATGTTGTGTTAGTTTCAGGTGTACAGCAAAGTGATTCAGTTATACATATACATGTATCTATTCTTTTTCAAATTCTTTTCCCATTTAGGTTGTTACATAATATTGAGCAGAGTTCCCTATGCTATACAGTAGGTCCTTGTTGGTTATCCATTTTAAATGTAGCAGTGTGTACATGTCAATCCCAAACTCCCAATCTATCCCCCCTCCACCCTTCCCCCCTGGTAACCATAGGTTCGTTCTCTAAGTCTTCAAGTCTGTTTCTGTTTTGTAAATAAGTTCATTTGTATACATTGACTGATTTTCATATGTTGAGCCAAATTTGTGTTCCTGGGATAAATCCCACTTTGTCATGATGTATCATCCATTTTTTTAAAATGATGGTGGATTTGGTTTGCTAGTACTTTGTTGAGGATTTTTGTGTCTATATTCATAAGAGATATTGGGCTATAGTTTTCTTTTTTTATGATTGTATTTTTCAGGTTTTGGGGTCAGGATAATACTGGCTTCATTGAGTGAGTTGGAAAGTGTTCCCTTCTCTTCAGTTTTTGGGAAGAGTTTGTGAAGGATTGGTGTTAATTCTTTAAATGTTTGGTAAAATTCACCAGTGAAGCCATCTGGATCTGAGCTTTTCTTTGTAGGAAGTTGTTTGATTACTAATTCCTCTTGAGTCAGTTTTGTTTTGTTTCTTTTTGCCACGCCGCATGTGGGATCCTAGTTCCCCAACCAGGGGTCAAACCCACACCCCCTGCATTTGAAACATGAACTCTTAACCACTGGACCACCAGGGAAGTCCCCTTTCTTGGATCAGTTTTGGTAGTTTATGTCTATCTAGGAATTTTTGCATTTTTTAAAAAAAATATGAGCAATGTAATTTTTTTTAAAAGTTATTTATTTTATTTGTTTTATTTTTGGCTGCATTGGGTCTTTGTTGCTGTGCACAGGCTTTCTCTAGTTGCAGCGAGCAGGGGCTACTCTTTGTTGCAGTGCAGGGGCTTCTCACTGCGGTGACTACTCTTGTTGCAGAGCACAAGCTCTACGTGCACGGGCTTCAGTAGTTGTGGCACGTGGGCTCAGTAGTTGTGGCTCACGGGCTCTAGAGCACAGGCTCAGCAGTTGTGGCACACTGGGCTTAGTTGCTCCGCAGCATGTGGGATCTTCCCGGACCAGGGCTGGAACCCGTGTTCCCTGCATTAGCAGACGGATTCTTAACTACTACGCCACCAGGGAAGCCCCGGAATTTTTGCATTTTATCTAGGTTATCTAATTTATTGGCATAAAATTTTTCATATTCTCTTAGAGTCCTTTTTATTTCTGTAAGATCAGTAGTAATGTCCCCCTTTTCATCCCTGATTTCAGTAATTTGAGCCTTCTCTCTTTTTTCCTTGGTCAGTCTAGCTAAAGTTTTGCCAATTTTGTTGCTCTTTCAAAGAACCATCTTTGGTTTTGTTGATTTTTCTCTATTGTTTTTCTATTATCTATTTTGTTTATTTCTGCTTTAATCATTATTGCTTCCTTCCTTTTATTCTAGGTTTAGTTTGCTCCTATTTTTTTCCAGCGTCTTAGATGAAGGTTAGGTTATTGATTTGTGATTTTAAAAATGTAGTCATTTACAGGTATACATTTTCCTCTGGGCAGTGCTTTCACAGTATCCCATAAGATTCGTATGTTGTATTTTCATTTTCATTCATCTCAAAGTATTTCCTAAATTCCTTGTGATTTCTTCTTTAATTCACTGGTTATTTAAGAGTGTGTTGCTTAATTTCCACATATTCATGAATTTTCCAAATTTTGTTCTGTCATTGATTCTTAATTTCGTTTAATTTTATTGTTGTTGGAGAACATACTTTGTATGATTTAAATCCTTATACATCTATTGAAGTTTGTTCTATGGCCTAAGCTGGTGGTTCTGTCTTGGAGATTGTTTCATGCATGTTTGAGAAGACTATGTACTTCTGCTGTTGTTGGATGACATGTTCTATAGGTGTCTGTTATGTCTAGTTGTTTATAGTGTTGTTCACATCTTCTATTTTCTTGTTGATCTTCTGTCTAGCTGTTCTGTTCACTACTGAAGGATCTTAGTTCCCTGACCAGGGATTGAACCCGGGACCTGGCAGTGAAAGCTGAGTCCTAACCACTGGACTGCCAGGGAATTCCCACCAACTATTATTGAATTGTTTATTTCTTCCTTTAATTCTATTAGTTTTTGCTTTATGTATTTTGGGCTCTTTTGTTAGGTCATATGTATTTATAATTATGTCTTCTTTTTTTATTGAAGTATAGTTGATTTACAATATTGTATAAGTTTCAGGTATATAGCAAAGTGCTTCAGTAATTTTTTTTCAGATTATATTCCATTATAGGTTATCATAAAATATTGAATATAATTCCCTGTGCTACACAGTAAATCCTCATTGCTTATCTTTTTTATGTATAGTAGTTTGTATCTGTTAATCTCATATTCCTAATTTGTGCCTCCTTCCTTTCCCCTTTGGTAACCATAAATTTGTTTTCTATGTCTGTGAGTCTGTTTCTGTTTTGTATATAGATTCATTTGTATTATTTTAGCTTCCACATGTAAGTGATATCACGTAGTATTTGCCTTTCTCTGTCTGACTTACTTCATTAAGTATAATATTCTCTAGGTCCATGCACATTGCTGCAAATGGCAATATTTCATTTCTTTTTATGGCTGAGTAATGTTCCATTATATATATGTATATATGTGTGTGTATATATGTATATGTACACATATACATTACATCTTCTTAAGCCAATCATCTGTTGATGGGCACTTGGGTTGTTTCCATGTCTTGGCTATTATAAATAGTGCTGCTATGAACATTTGGGGTGCATGTATCTTTTTGAATTAGAGTTTTCATTTTTTCCAGATATATACCCAGGAGTAGGATTGCTGGATCATATAGTAGCTCTATTTTTAGTTTTTAAAGAACCTCCATACTGTTTTCCATTGTGTCTGCACCAATTCACATTCCCACCAACAGTGTACAAGGGTTTCCTTTTCTTCACACCCTCTCCAGCATTTATTATTTGTAGACTTTTTGATGGTAGCCATTCTGACCAGTGTGAAGTGATACCTCATTGTGGTTTTGATTTGCATTTCTCTAATAATTAGTGATGTTGAGCATCTTTTCATGTTATGTCTTCGTGATGGATTGATTCTTTTATTATTATAAAATGTCCTTCTTTGTGTCTAGTAAAAATGTTTGTCCTAAAGCCTATTTTGTCTGATGTTATTATAGCCACTCCAGCTGTATTTTAACTACTGTTTGCATTGTATATCTTTCCATCATTTTACTTTCAACCTAAAATTTTGAACCTAAAGTATGTCTCTTTGTGACAGCTTATAGTTGGATCATGTCTTTAAAAATCCATTCTGTGGGAATTCCCCGGTGGTCCAGTGGTTAGGACTGGTGCACTCACTGCCGAGGGCCCGGGTTTGATCCCTGGTCAGGGAACTAAGATCCCACAAGCTGCGCAGCACAGCCAAAAAAAAAAAAAAAATCCATTCTGCAAATCTCTGCCTTTTAAATAGAGTGTTTAATCCATTTGCACTTATTATAATTACTAGAGGTAGGCTTTATGTCTGCTATTTTGCTATTTGTTGTCTATATGTCTTTTGTCTATTTTTGTTCCTCTATTCTTCCATTACTGCCCTCTTTTGTGTTAGATATATATTTTTTCTAGTGTGCTATTTTAATTTCCTTGTTTATTTTAATATGTATTTTTGAATATTTTCTTAACATTTGCCTCAGGCCAGAATTTCTTGGTTCTTTGCATGTCTCATAATAGTTTTTGTTGGAAACTGAACACTTTGACTGTTATAATGGGTAACTTTGGAAATCCTATGCTCCCCTCTTCTCCAAGTTTGTTTTTGTTGCCATTTGTTATAGTAGTTATTTGTTTAGTGATTTTTTTCCAACTTTTCTAAACTCATCCTATAAAGTGTGTGTTCTTTGTTGTGTGTGGATCTTGAAATCTCCACTCAGTTAGCTTATGGATTAGCTAATGATTGCAGAGATTTCCTGAAATGCCTGGAACCAGCATGTCTTCCAATTTTGCCGAGGGACTCTGTGTGTTGGGGCATGCTTTAACACTTAGGCCGTTTAAAACTCTGCCTTAGCCTTCACTTTCTGCTGGGGCAGAACCTCAAGGTCAGCACAAGGTGAGAGCTTAGGACTTTCTCAGGTCTTTCTTGAGCAGGCACACAACCTTGGGCATGCTTATAGCTCTATGCATGGGCATGGCTTTCTAGATTCTCAGAATATGTCAGAGATTTTCAAAGCTCCTATGGACGTCTCATTCTCCAGGTCTTCCTTTTAAGCTTTTTGGTTACTATATTGTTTGCTTGTACTATTATCCACAACTTCAGGCAGCCATGCAGATATGGAATTAAACAATTGCCTGTAATTTTTTTTAACAAATGCCACCCCCCACTGAGAAGGCTTTTTTCCAGTGGGAAAACGCTAAGGTAAAATACAAGACCCTTGCAAGTAGGGTCTTCCAGGGACCGGGACCCACCAGACGGGGCAAATAATGACACCTCTTTGTGAATGTGGCTTTATAAGTGCTCCAGCCCTGTTGTACTCCCTCTGGTGATTGCAGGCTGCTGGTTTTCCCCTTAATGAGAGCTGTTGTTTTTCAAGCCTACTGCGGAGCTGGAGTGGAGGAGATGGGACAAAGGCAAGTTAAAATGCCACAAATCTCACTGTTCTTACTGAGATTCAGCCATTTTTCTTGAATAAATGTTCCCCACATTGCTGCAAGCCTTTGATTAATTTCCAGAATTCTGGACTTTTTTTTTTTTTTTTTGCACGTTTTCTCACTAATTTTATGGAGGAGAAAAATTTTTGGTAGTCCTTACTCCACCACTCATGCTGATGCCACCCCTATTATTTTTCTTATAATATAGAATTATTAATATGCACCCTTGTCCCTATCTAATGTGATAAGAGTAGAGATGAGAATATTGCATACTTCCAGAAAAATATTATGGTAGTCATCTGGACTGTTTGTAACTACTCAGTTTCTCCTCCTTCACACCCCATTAGTCATAGCCATATGACATGCTTTGGTCAATGAAATATAAGCAGAACTGATAATGTGTAATTTGTTTCTTCCCTCCCGCATTGCTGTAGAGATGATGGAAACACAGTTTGAGATGAATCCCCATCAGACTGGGTCCTTTAGTGACTAAAATGAGTATAGCCTCCTGTTGAGCCATAGCGGACATGTAGCATGAGCAAATAAATATACTCGTACTATGTTAAAGCATCAAGATTTTGGGGGCTATTTGTTATTGTAGCATAACTGAGCCTATCCTGAGTGGCATAAATGCATAAAGGCATACTTGTTTGTGGAAGTTAAGAGTAGTTCTACGTGTTCTATGTGCCTGGTGGGCCTGTGTTGAAAGAATGCAAAATAAGATATGATTATGAAATAAACCACAGTAAGAAATGGTGACACACAGAATACTTAAAACTCAGTACATTAAATAAGAGAGATATAGGACCTATATGAAATGAACTCTATAAAATCATTTCTGAGAACATTAAACGAGCTGCGCAAGTGAAAAGCCATGCTTTTGAATAAGGACCTTAAAAATTTAATCATGTAATTTCTCCTAGAACATAAATTCAACATGGTGCCGATTAAAATCCTCAAAGGACTTTTTAATTGAGTAAAATAATCTTACAGCTTATATAGAAGAAGGATGTCTCATAAAAAGCAAGAAGATTATGCAAATAAAGAAAACTGAGGACTTCCCTGGTGGCACAGTGGTTAAGAATCCACCTGCCGATGCAGGGGACATGGGTTCCATCCCTGGTCCGGGAGGATCCCACATGCCACGGAGCAACTAAGCCCGTGAGCCACAACTACTGAGCCTGTGCTCTAGGGCCTGCGTGCTGCAACTACTGAGCCCGCGTGCTGCAACTACTGAAGCCCACGTGCCTAGAGTCTGTGCTCTGCAACAAGAGAAGCCACCACAATGAGAAGCCCGCGCACCACAGCGAAGAGTAGTCTCCACTCACCACAACTAGAGAAAGCCCGCGTGCAGCAGTGAAGACCCAATGCAGCCAAAAAAAAAAAAAAGAAATTGAGCCCAGAAAAGATATGATTTTATCACATGTGAAGGTGGTATTTGAATTTGGTAGGAGAATGGCTTATTTTAAAAATGATGCTGATATAACTGGAAGAAAATAAAGTACGATCCCTATATCATGCCATACAGAAGACAAATTCCAAATGGACAAAATACTCAAGGATAAAAAATCAGTAAAAATCTTAGAAGAAAATTGAAAAAATTTTATGTATAATTTTATGAAGGGCAGGTCCCTTTAACTAAGATAAGAATCTTAAGTCCATATAATAAAATATTAATATGTTTGACAATATAAAAATCATATGGCTGATGATGACCATAAACAAGGTAGTGGGTGAAATTGTAACATGCAAGGCAGATGAAAGATAGTTGTACAAATAAAAGAATAATAAGTAGAAGATTGGGCAAAGGATATAGATAGATGAATTATAGAATAAAAAATCCAAGAAGCCAATAAACATATTAAAAGATGCTCTGCCTTTAGTATCCAGGGAAGTGGAAGTTAAAGCAAAAGTGAGATATCATTACATATCCATTCACTGGCAAAACAGAAAATGACTTGTAAGGCCAATGCTGGTTGGAATGCTGGGAAAAGATCCTCTCACATATTGCTGGTGGCAGTGTAATTTGTTACAAAAATTCGGGAAATCAATCTGGCATTATATATTGAAATAAAAAAATACACATACCCTTTAACCCAGAAATATTCTATAGGTCTATTCTATGGAAACAAAAGCATCAGTACATAATACGTGCATAATCTCATATACGTGTGAGATTTTCATTATATCAGAGTTTGTAGAAGCAGAAAACTAAAACAATCATAATAACCGTTAGTGAGAAGTTGAATAAATTGTGGTGCATCAAGTTTATGAAATACTATGTAGACAGATAAAAGAATGAGTTAAACACAAGCCAAACTTGAGATTTTAGATAGTGTTGTGAGAATTTCAACATCAAGAGATGGATATATAATGTGACACTATATTTGTAAAACAAAGACAAAATTCATGTGTGTGTGTGTGTGTTGTGGGTGTGTATAAAGACATCCTATCACACAGCGGTAGAAAAATCCCAGTATAACACATAAAAAAGAAGACTTAGAATTATGCTGGAACTTCCTCTTATTTACACTTGTGAAGGTTCTCACAGGTCTCTGAGGTGGAGGAGTTAGATTTGATATTAGAAACTATAGTATAGTTTTCATATTTAGTTACTTACAAATAGGTACAGTAAATTCTTTAGTTTCTCATAAAAATAAAAACTTATGACCAACATATTAAAAAATGTTGCATGATGAAAAATATGGTGAAATAAAAAGAAGTGAAATTTTAAGTTTTTTTGTTTTTTAAGAAACTTTTTAATAGAAGCATGACATACAGAAGAATGCATGATGGATAAATGCACAGCTTGATGAATTTTCTAAAGTGAATATACCCATGTTACCACCACCCAATCAAGGAATAGAACGTTAACAGGGTCCCAGATAGTTCCTCTCATGCCTCTTCCAATACTACCGCTTTCTTCCTTCTGAGAGGTAGACACTATCTTGTCTTCTAATAACCTAGGTGAGTTTTTCTGGGATTTGACCTTTATGTAAGTGAAATCATTCTGTACTCTTTTGTGGCTGGCTTCTTTTGCTCAACATTATATGTGGAATATTCATCCAAGTTGCTGTATATAGCATCAGTTCATCCATTTTATTATTGTACAGTATATCACACAACTAGTTGCTGGAGGAATTATGCACATTCTGTGTGACTCCATTGGGAGAAGACTATTATAAGCTTGTACGTAGTTTCTTTTTTTTTTTTAGAAATTTCATGTAATGTCTGAAACATTTATATTAACATATTTCCATACATATTTCCATACAAATACAAATATAAGATTTTTAGAAATTTCATGTAATGTCTGAAACATTTATATTAACATATTTCCATACAAATAACCCAATGAAAGTTTAGTATTAGTTGTTTTGTTTGTTTTTTTATACTGCAGGTTCTTATTAGGCATCAATTTTATACACATCGCTGTATACATGTCAATCCCAATCGCCCAATTCAGCACACCACCATCCCCACCTCACCGCAGTTTTCCCCCCTTGGTGTCCATATGTCCATTCTCTACATCTGTGTCTCAACTTCTGCCCTGCAAACTGGCTCATCTGTACCATTTTTCTAGGTTCCACATACATGCATTAATATACGATATTTGTTTTTCTCTTTCTGACTTACTTCACTCTGTATGACAGTCTCTAGATCCATCCACGTCTCAACAAATGACTCAATTTCGTTCCTTTTTATGGCTGAGTAATATTCCATTGTATATATGTACCACAACTTCTTTATCCATTCGTCTGCTGATGGGCATTTAGGTTGCTTCCATGACCTGGCTATTGTAAATAGTGCTGCAATGAACATTCGGGTGCATGTGTCTTTTTGAATTACGGTTTTCTCTGGGTATATGCCCAGTAGTGGGATTGCTGGGTCATATGGTAATTCTATTTTTAGTTTTTTAAGGAAACTCCATATTGTTCTCCATAGTGGCTGTATCAATTTACATTCCCACCAACAGTGCAAGAGGGTTCCCTTTTCTCCACACCCTCTCCAGCATTTGTTGTTTGTAGATTTTCTGATGATGCCCATTCTAACAGGAGTGAGGTGATACCTCATTGTAGTTTTGATTTGCATTTCTCTAATAATTAGTGATGTTGAGCATCTTTTCATGTGCTTCGTGGCCGTCTGTATGTCTTCTTTGGAGAAATGTCTATTTAGGTCTTCTGCCCATTTTTGGATTGGATTGTTTGTTTCTTTGATATTGAGCTGCATGAGCTGTTTATATATTTTGGAGATTAATCCTTTGTCCGTTGATTCATTTGCAAATATTTTCTCCCATTCTGAGGGTTGTCTTTTCGTCTTGTTTATGGTTTCCTTTGCTGTGCAAAAGCTTTGAAGTTTCATTAGGTCCCACTTGTTTATTTTTGTTTTTATTTCCATTACTCTAGGAGGTGGATCAAAAAAGATCTTGCTGTGATTTATGTCAAAGAGTGTTCTTCCTATGTTTTCCTCTAAGAGTTTTATAGTGTCCAGTCTTAGATTTAGGTCTCGAATCCATTTTGAGTTTATTTTTGTGTATGGTGTTAGGGAGTATTCTAATTTCATTCTTTTACATGTAGCTGTCCAGTTTTCCCAGCACCACTTATTGAAGAGACTGTCTTTTCTCCATTGTATATCTTTGCCTCCTTTGTCATAGATTAGTTGACCATAGATGCGTGGGTTAATCTCTGGGCTTTCTATCTTGTTCCATTGATCTATGTTTCTGTTTTTGTGCCAGTACCATATTGTCTTGATTACTGTAACTTTGTAGTATAGTCTGAAGTCAGGGAGTCTGATTCCTCCAGCTCCATTTTTTTGCCTCAAGACTGCTTTGGCTATTCGGGGTCTTTTGTGTCTCCATACAAATTTTAAGATGACTTGTTCTAGCTCCGTAAAAAATGCCATTGGTAATTTGATAGGGATTGCATTGAATCTGTAGATTGCTTTGGGTAGTATACTCATTTTCACAATGTTGATTCTTCCAATCCAAGAACATGGTATATCTCTCCATCTGTTGGTATCATCTTTAATTTCTTTCATCAGTGTCTTATAGTTTTCTGCATACAGGTCTTTTGTCTCCCTAGGTAGGTTTATTCCTAGGTATTTTATTCTTTTTGTTGCAATGGTAAATGGGAGTGTTTCCATAACTTCTCTTTCAGACTTTTCATCATTAGTGTATAGGAATGCAAGAGATTTCTGTGCATTAATTTTGTATCCTGCAACTTTACCATATTCATTAATTAGCTCTAGCAGTTTTCTGGTGGCAGTTTTAGGATTCTCTATGTATAGTATCATGTCATCCGCAAACAGTGACAGTTTTACTTCTTCTTTTCCAATTTGTATTCCTTTTATTTCTTTTTCTTCTCTGATTGCCGTGGCTAGGACTTCCAGAACTATGTTGAATAATAGTGGTGAGAGTGGACATCCTTGTCTCGTTCCTGATCTTAGAGGAAATGCTTTCAGTTTTTCACCATTGAGAATGATGTTTGCTGTGGGTTTGTCATATATGGCCTTTATTATGTTGAGGTATGTTCCCTCTATGCCCACTTTCTGGAGAGTTTTTATCATAAGTGGGTGTTGAATTTTGTCAAAAGCTTTTTCTGCATCTATTGAGATGATCATATGGTTTTTATTCTTCAATTTGTTAATATGGTGTATCACATTGATTGATTTGCGTATATTGAAGAATCCTTGCATCCCTGGGATAAATCCCACTTGATCATGGTGTATGATCCTTTTAATGTGTTGTTGGATTCTGTTTGCTAGTATTTTGTTGAGGATTTTTGCATCTATATTCATCAGTGATATTGGTCTGTAATTTTCTTTTTTTGTAGTGTCTTTGTCTGGTTTTGGTATCAGTGTGATGGTGGCCTCATAGAATGAGTTTGGGAGTGTTCCTTCCTCTGCAATTTTTTGGAAGAGTTTGAGAAGGATAGGTGTTAGCTCTTCTCTAAATGTTTGATAGAATTCACCTGTGAAGCCATCTGGTCCTGGACTTTTGTTTGTTGGAAGATTTTTAATCACAGTTTCAATTTCATTACTTGTGATTGGTCTGTTCATATTTTCTGTTTCTTCCTGGTTCAGTCTTGGAAGGTTATACCTTTCTAAGAATTTGTCCATTTCTTCCAGGTTGTCCATTTTATTGGCATAAAGTTGCTTGTAGTAGTCTCTTAGGATGCTTTGTATTTCTGCGGTGTCTGTTGTAACTTCTCCTTTTTCATTTCTGATTTTATTGATTTGAGTCGTCTCCCTCTTTTTCTTGATGAGTCTGGCTAATGGCTTATCAATTTTGTTTATCTTCTCAAAGAACCAACTTTTAGTTTTATTGATCTTTGCTATTGTTTTCTTTGTTTCTATTTCATTTATTTCTGCTCTGATCTTTATGATTTCTTTCCTTCTGCTAACTTTGGGTTTTGTTTGTTCTTCTTTCTCTAGTTTCTTTAGGTGTAAGGTTAGATTGTTTACTTGAGATTTTTCTTGTTTCTTTAGGTAGGCTTGTATAGCTATAAACTTCCCTCTTAGAACTGCTTTTGCTGCATCCCATAGGTTTTGGGTCGTCGTGTTTTCATTGTCATTTGTCTCTAGGTATTTTTTGATTTCCTCTCTGATTTCTTCAGTGACCTCTTGGTTATTTAGTAACGTATTGTTTAGCCTCCATGTGTTTGTCTTTTTTACGTTTTTTTCCCTGTAATTCATTTCTAATCTCATAGCGTTGTGGTCAGAAAAGATGCTTGATATGATTTCAATTTTCTTAAATTTACTGAGGCTTGATTTGTGACCCAAGATGTGATCTATCCTGGAGAATGTTCCGTGTGCACTTGAGAAGAACGTGTAATCTGCTGTTTTTGGATGGAATGTCCTATATATATCAATTAAATCTAACTGGTCTATTGTGTCATTTAGAGCTTCTGTTTCCTTATTCATTTTCATTTTGGATGATCTGTCCATTGGTGTAAGTGAGGTGTTAAAGTCCCCCACTAGTATTGTGTTACTGTCGATTTCCTCTTTTATAGCTGTTAGCAGTTGCCTTATGTATTGAGGTGCTCCTATGTTGGGTGCATATATATTTATAATTGTTATATCTTCTTCTTGGATTGATCCCTTGATCATTATGTAGTGTCCTTCCTTGTCTCTTGTAACATTCTTTATTTTAAAGTCTATTTTATCTGATATGAGTATAGATACTCCAGCTTTCTTTTGATTTCCATTTGCATGGAATATCTTTTTCCATCCCCTCACTTTCAGTCTGTATGTGTCCCTAGGTCTAAAGTGGGTCTCTTGTAGACAGCATATATATGGGTCTTGTTTTTGTATCCATTCAGCCAGTCTATGTCTTTTGGTTGGGGCATTTAATCCATTCACGTTTAAGGTAATTATCGATATGTATGTTCCTATGACCATTTTCTTAATTGTTTTGGGTTTGTTTTGTAGGTCCTTTTCTTCTCTTGTGTTTCCCACTTAGAGAAGTTCCTTTAGCATTTGTTGTAGAGCTGGTTTGGTGGTGCTGAATTCTCGTAGCTTTTGCTTGTCTGTAAAGCTTTTGATTTCTCCATCAAATCTAAATGAGATCCTTGCCGGGTAGAGTAATCTTGGTTGTAGGTTCTTCCCTTTCATCACTTTAAGTATATCATGCCACTCCCTTCTGGCTTGTAGAGTTTCTGCTGAGAAATCAGCTGTTAATCTTATGGGAGTTCCCTTGTATGTTATTTGTCGTTTTTCCCTTGCTGCTTTCAATAATTTTTCTTTGTCTTTAATTTTTGCCACTTTGATTACTATGTGTCTCGGTGTGTTTCTCCTTGGGTTTATCCTGTATAGGACTCTCTGCGCTTCCTGGACTTGGGTGGCTATTTCCTTTCCCATGTTAGGGAAGTTTTTGACTATAATCTCTTCAAATATTTTCTCTGGTCCTTTCTCTCTCTCCTCCTTCTGGGACCCCTATAATGCGAATGTTGTTGCGTTTAATGTTGTCCCAGAGGTCTCTTAGGCTGTCTTCATTTCTTTTCATTCTTTTTTCTTTATTCTGTTCCGCAGCAGTGAATTCCACCATTCTGTCTTCCAGGTCACTTATCCGTTCTTCTGCCTCAGTTATTCTGCTATTGATTCCTTCTAGTGTAGTTTTCATTTCAGTTATTTTATTGTTCATCTCTGTTTGTTTGATCTTTAATTCTTCTAGGTCTTTGTTAATCATTTCTTGCATCTTCTCAATCTTTGCCTCCATTCTTATTCCGAGGTCCTGGATCATCTTCACTATCATTATTCTGAATTCTTTTTCTGGAAGGTTGCCTATCTCCACTTCATTTAGTTGTTTTTCTGGGGTTTTTTCTTGTTCCTTCATCTGGTACATAGCCCTCTGCCTTTTCATCTTGTCTATCTTTCTGTAACTGTGGTTTTTGGTCCACAGGCTGCAGGATTGTAGTTTTTCTTGCTTCTGCTGTCTGCCCTCTGGTGGTTGAGGCTATCTAAGAGGCTTGATGGGAGGCTCTGGTGGTGGGTAGAGCTCATAAGCTTGTACGTAGTTTCTTTCAGACTTTGCTCATGTACCTTTTCCCTTTGCTGATTTTGCTTTGTTTCCTTTGTATCCCTTAATAAGGATAATAAATTATAGCCACGAGTATGACTAGATGCTTAATCCTGTGAGTCCTCTTAGTGAATTGTTGAACCTGGGGGTGGTGGTCTTGGAGACCTCTGATACAGATGGTGTCAGAAGTGGGATTTGCTAGACCCACCCCTGACTCACTGAAATGAAGATGAAGGGGTGGGCTATGATGAAACTTTGGTTCCTGGGTGACTGTGGAGTCATCCATGGTATGAAACAGCACTGAGCTGCAGTCTGTTGTGAGAGGTAAAAGTTATTTATGGAGTATGAAACTAATAGATCATCTCCAGGACATTTGGCTCGCTGGATGCCCTGGCTGCTTTTGGCCGTGCTGGCTAAAGTGAGGGGGAACAATACCGCCTTAGTGATGCTTCTAGTTTTTGTTTTCTCCTCCAGGCAGAGGAGAAAAGTCTTTTAAATCCCCTCTTCCCTTCTCCACTTGCATTCCAGCCATTATTTTTCTTGAAAGCTGTATTATTAACTTTGTAAATGCTAACTTTACTACTAGAGGTTTGAGTAAACTTTCAATGAGAAAAAAAAAAAGAGGGAGGTATTTTAATTGCTTTGTATCTTGTTACTCTTGCATATGGATGTATGATAAAATTGACATAAAATGTTAAATGCTTTTAATTTCATAAATGCTAGAGAGATCATCCGTATAGGAAAAGTGGCAAAGAAAAAGTGTTAGGGGAACACAAATTCCTTGCTTTTTGCCACTGATGGGTGGATTAGAATTAAGATTTTTTTTGGTGTTTTTTGGGGTTTTTTTTTTAGCTGCGGCATGCGGGATCTTAGTTCCCTGACCAGGGATTGAACCCATGCCCCCTGCACTGGGAGCACAAAATCTTAACCACTGGACCACCAGGGAAGTCCCGAGAATTAAATTTTTTGAGTATTGGAAACAGAACAAGTTTCCATAGGTGATGATCTTTTACTATGATTTTTGCCTATTGGAGTCAAAGGAAGAAATGAGACAACATAAAAAGAGGCAATCTCCAGATGGAGATACACTTTTGGAGTTTTAAGAAGCAATTTTCAGTGAGTGCACTTCTACTTGCTAGATGGGATGCTGCTGGATTCATGAATCGCTTAATAAAGCCAATTAGATCTTCAAAAAAAAAAAGCAATTTTCAGTTTGCTAATAAGCTCTTGTGAAATTGTATATCTGACAACTCTTATTTTTTTATTAAAAAATTTTATTTTATATTGGAGTATAGTTGATTAACAATGTTGTGTTAGTTTCAGGTGTACAGCAAAGTGATTCAGTTATACATATACATGTATCCATTCTTTTCCAAGTTCTTTTCCCATTTAGGGTATTACAGAATATTGAGCAGAGTTCCCTGTGCTATATAGTAGGTCCTTGTCGTATATCTGACAGCTCTTAGAGGCTGATGATTTTCTGGCCTGAGGTGCACATTTTGAGTGGATCAATTTGGACTCAAAGTTTGACAAGATAAAAAGGGCTTAGGAAAATCTTGCTTGTCACTGGGGCTTGGAACATGGCTGTCTGGCACTGTAGTGTCTTTGCTGAGGCTGAAGAAAATCTGCTGGCTTTTTAAAAATCCTGAATCAACAGATCCTAATTCCCTGGTGCTGTCTCTAAGTGAAAACCTGCTATGAGCTGTGCTGAAATGAAAGCAGGTATAGCTCAATAAATAGAACTCACACTCTAGGACTGTTACAGATTTAGGGCATCCCTCTGTGGGGGCCAAAACTGTGACAACATTGTGCATGCTGGCTGGACCATCTGGGTCACTCACAGGTGCCCACAGGAAAGGGTTTATTCTCTGATAGGACCATCTAAAATTGAGCTCCCAATAAGCTCTGTGTTTCTAATGCCAGGTAATTGCTTTTCTAACTCGTGATTCCTGCCCCAAAGCTGCAAGTTGAAGGAGGACATCACAAGGACTGTGACCCCTCCACCCACTCCTGACACATCTGGCTCTTGACCCCTCTCTTGGGGGATGTCTCATTCCTGCTGACTTGTGTTCAGCTTTCTGGATTAGATGTAGTTTGCAACAATGGACTGATAGCCTGCCTCTACTTTTTTCACCTTCCTCCTGGTACACACATCTTAGGAAGGCAGTTTGATTATTAAATACAGCTACCCCAGAAAGGGATTGATCTTTTCTAGACGACTTACCCAATAAATGATCAGGATTAAGGGGGTGGAAGGTTATGTAAACCCATTTTGAAATTTTTGAAAATTCAGGATTCCATCCTGACCAATTTCTGAACAGAACGTGTCATTCTATTTGTTATATAAATTTTTTTTTCTATGAAAATACTTTCGTTTCTCTTTCACACAACTTTTCCAGATGACAGGTCTGAGTGAGAGTAGGGAATGATTGAAAAAAAATGTGAAGTTATGACTGCCGGGTGAGACACACTACTTTTGTAACAATGAAGGAAAAAAAAAAAAACCCCTCTCAAATCCCAGCATCTGAGGGAAGCAAGGAAGAGAGGGAGGGCATTAATGATCTTTTGCTTTTCAAAACTACTCCTGGAAGCTTTCCCTTCCTAAAGAAAAATGCCTCTGCTGTTTTTCGAAACTGCTGCATGTGCTTTGAATTCTAATTGACTGTTGACCCTACAATCACACCTGACAGAACTGATGAGGAGACAGCAGGAGGTGACCCTGGCTCCTGCACATTCCAGGCAAAACATCTTTAGATGTTGTCCACACCTGTGAGGCAGATGACGGGTGTAATGGAAAAGCAAGCTGTTTGGAACTGACTGCCTCGGGCATTCCTTCTGAAAGCAAGGACTGAACTGGACCATTTGGACTGGTCTGGCAACCTTGGGGTAGGAAGGCCCAGGGCAGGCGGCCACGCTGGGGGCTCTGTGAACCTGTTCTGCCTGACCAATGCGTGTCCTGCTTGGGGTGCCCTAACAATTGTAAACTCTTGGCTTCCAGGGGAACCGCCTGTGCCATCTGGGGTTGTTCTTCTCATGTGTGAGGTGCCCTGACACGGCCTCAGCCCTAGAAGGCTTTGGGGTCAGCTTCAGCTTCCTGGCCAGAGTGTGCTGTGCCTGAGTTGATGCTTCAGGCCAGGCAAAAAAGTTCAAACGGAAACTTGAGGAGGAAGCCACTTGGATTTCTTTTTGAACTCTGGCAGCGGCTATTTGCCCGGGGTAAACATCTGAGTTCTCAGCCTCTTTCTGAGTCTAGATTGGTAAATAATCCAAGGGAGAAAGTCACTGTGGATCATCAGTGGTAATTTACCCTATAAAATACCCTATAAAATTTTCAGATCTCACCTGTTGTTCTCAAGGCCCCTCCCACTAACGGGACTTTATCTCCTTCGTACCTGGATACCTTGGGAAGTTCAACTCTGGTTTTCTGAGGTTTTGGTTTAGTTACTTAGCCTCCTTCCCGGCCACATTTTGCTATTCAGCAAATGTCTTAGGTAGGAAATCAGTTTCTTGAAGCCCCTGAAATCTCCATTTGATCCCTGCCACCCTCCTACAACTTCCAAAAGTTCTGCTGGTTTCTCTAGGTCTCAGCAGTGGCCCTGTTCCTGCGCCAAGTCCAGATTCACAGTCTTTGTGGTTTTTTTTTTTTTTGGCTGCACCCCACGGCATGTGGGATTTTAATTCCTTGACCAGGGATCGAACCCATGCCCCCTGCAGTGGAAGTGAGGATTCTTAACCACCAGACCGCCAGGGAAGTCCCCAGATTCACAATCTTTGGACCATACCCAGAGTTTGCAAAGCACCTAGAGAGACATGAGGATCCCCAGCATTTGTCTGAAGATTCTTCCCTCTCTGGAATTTTATTTCCTCAATCCTTGTTGCTTTCACAGCTCTCTGATACCTTTAAAATATGCTCGTAGTAATTGATCTGGCTTTTCTAGTTGTTCTGAGCAGAAGCATTGGCTTGCTTCAAACTACGCCATCCTACCCAAACATGAATGTCTTCTATTTTTTTCTGTTTAAATAAACTTTATTGTGTTATAATTTACATACAATAAAATGTACCACTGTAAGTGTACAGGTCAATGAGTTTTGACCAATATATATTTGACCCATGCAACCATCACTACAATCAAGATATATATAAAACATTTCCACCACCCCAATATTTTCTGTCAAGTTCCTTTGGAGTAAATTCCACCTCCTTCCCCAGTTACAGGCAACTAGGCAACCACTGATCTGCTTTCTGTCACTACAGATTTGACTTTGCTAGAATTTCACAAGAATGGAATCAATATAGTATGTACCCTCTTGTGCCTGGCTTATTTGCTCAGCAAAATGTTTTTAAGCTTTATCCTTGGTATCGTATCAGTTATCCATTCTTGAGCAGAATTCCGTTCAATTATATCATTATTCATTGCTGAACAGTTTTCCTGTCTGTGAATATACCATAATTGGCTTATCTATTCACTGGGTTGTTTCCAATTTTTGGCTATTATGAATAAAGCTGCTATCAACATCATGTATAAGTCTTTGTGTGGACATACATTTTCATTTCTTTTGGGTAAATACTTAGAAGTGAAACTGTTGAGTTGTATGGTAAGTATGTTTAATGCTACAAAAATTATTTGGAATTGTCTTCCAAAGTGGCTTTAACATTTCACTTTCCTGCCAGCAATATATGAGAGGTCCAGTTGCTCGTCATCATTTGTCTTTTACATTTTGAGTGGTTGTGTAGTGGTATCTCACTGTAGTTATTTATTTATTTATTTATTTATTTATTTATTTATTTATTTATTTATTTATTTTTGGCTGCATTGGGTCTTCATTGCTGTGCACAGGCTTTCTCTAGTTGCGGCAAGCAGGGGCTACTCTTCACTGCGGTGCGCAGGCTTCTCACTGTGGTGGCTTCTCTTGTTGCGGAGCACGGGCTCTAGGAGCGTGGGCTTCAGTAGTTGTGGCATGTGGGCTCAGTAGTTGTGGCTCACGGGCTCTAGAGCGCAGGCTCAGTAATTGTGGCTCACAGGCTTAGTTGCTCTGCGGCATGTGGGATCTTCCCCGACCAGGGCTCGAACCCATGTCCTCTGCATTGGCAGGTGGATTCTTTTTTTTTTTTTGTCTTTTAATTTATTTATTTATTTTTAAATTGAACCATCTTTTCCCCTTTATTTATTTTATTTATTATTTTATGGCTGTGTTGGGTCTTCGTTTCTGTGCGAGGGCTTTCTTTAGTTGCGGCAAGCGGGGGCCACTCTTCATCGTGGTGTGCAGGCCTCTGACTATCGCGGCCTCTCCTGTTGCGGAGCACAGGCTTCAGACGCGCAGGCTCAGTAGTTGTGGCTCACGGGCCCAGTTGCTCCGCGGCATGTGGGATCTTCCCAGACCAGGGCTCAAACCCGCGTCCCCTGCATTAGCAGGCGGATTCTCAACCACTGCACCACCAGGGAAGCCCTGGCAGGTGGATTCTTAACCACTGAGCCACCAGGGAAGCTCTCACTGTAGTTTTGTGTCTCCCTGATGACTAATGATGCAGAGCATTTTTTCAAGTGCTCATTGCCCATTTATATATCTTCTCTGAGAAGTGACTGATGTTTTGCTCATTTTTCAATTGAGTTGCTTGGACTCTTCTTATAGATGTGCAAGAGTTGTTTATATATTCTGGTTACCAGTTGGTTATAGCATTGTGAATATTTCCTTCTAGCCTGTGGTTTGCCTTTTTATTTTCTTAACTGTGAATTTTGAAGAACAGAAGCCTTTAATTTTGAGGAAGTCCAAAATTTTCTTTTGTGGTTTGTACTTTTGTTCTATTTAAGAACTCTGCACCTACCTCAGGGAAGCAAGTATTTTCTCCTTGTGCATTTATAGCTTTAACTTTTAGATTTAGTCCTATGATCAAATTTGAGGTAATATTTGTCTAAGCTGTAAGATATGGATACAAGTTCTTTTTCTTTTTGCATATGGGTGTTGAATTGTTCTCTATGTCTTTATGTGAATTTAAAAAATGAATTTCTTATGTATAGCTAATTGTTGGGTCCTTTTTTATCTAGCCTCACAATCTTTGCTTTTTTTTTTTTCTTAAGACACACATGTGGGGTTTAGGGCCCACCCTCATCTGGTGTGACTTCATTTCTTTTTTTTTTTTTTAATATTTGGTTACTTATTTGGTTGTGTTGGGTCTTAGTTGTGGCGGGCAGGCTCCTTAGTTGTGGAATGTGAACTCTTAGTTGTGACATGCATGTGGGATCTAGTTCCCTGATCAGGGATTGAACCCGGGTCCCCTGCATTGGGAGCAGGGAGTCTTAACCACTGTGCCACGAGGGAAGTCCCAAGCTTTGCTTTTTAATTGGAGTGTTTGGGCCATTTATAATGTGATTGTTCATATTGTTGAGTTTAAATCTACCTTTTAAAATATTTACTCTCTATTTTCCCTCTCTGTTATTTTTCCTCCTTTTTGTCTTTTGTATTAATTGAGTATTTTTAAAGGATTTCTTGTTATCCCCACTATTGGCTTTTTAGTTGTATATCTTATTTTTTTCTTGCTGTTGCTCTAGGGTTTACAATAGAAAACTTCTCATAGTCTACCATCAAGTAATACTGGACAACTTCACATATAATGTGATAACCCTACAACAACATATTTCCATTCCCCCACTCATTCTTTATGCAATTGTCATATATTTTACTTCTACCTATGTTATAAACCTCACAACATATTGTTACAATTTCTATTTTAAAAATAATATTTCAAAGAAATCAAAGATAGAAAAACTTTTACATTTACCTACATAGTTCCCATTTCCAGTGCTCATTATTTATTTGTGTATATCTAGGTTTCCATCTGGTATCATTTTTCTTCTATTTGAAGAACTTCCTTTAACTCCAAAGTTAAAGGAAGTTAACTCTTTAACTCAGTAAAAGTCTGTTGGTGATAAGTTCTCTGTTTTTGTTCATTAGAGGATTTGTTTTAAATTCACTTGAGAAAGATATTTTATTTGGGTATAAAATTTTAGGTTGACAGTTTTTTTCCTTTTCAGCTCTGTAAGATATAATTCCATGGTCTTATGGTATGCATAGTTTCTGATAAGAAATCATCTTTGTTCCTCTTTTCCTAACATGAGTTTTTCTTTGGCTGCTTTTAAGATTTTATGTTTAACTACAGTTTTCAGGAATTCAATTTTTATGACTTTCAGTGTGGTTCTTGGACCTGTAGTTTATAGTTTTATCACACTGAGAAAATTATCAGCCCTTATTCCTTTCAAAATAAATGTTTTTCCCCTTTTCCTTTTTCAATTATGTGTATATTAGCCCATTTAATATTATCTCACAGGTAAATGAAGCTCTGTTACCTTTTATTTTATTCTATTTTTTAAATGTTTCAGTATCTTGTTTTATTTGGAAATGATCTAGCTATTCAATAAACTTCCATCACTTTATTTAGCACAACTCTAGAATTTCAAGTTGCCAAAATCTGGAAAGACTATTTTAGATAGATGTTCTAAACATAATTATTCTTTTTTTTTTTAACATCTTTATTGGAGTGTAATTGCTTTACAATGTTGTGTTAGTTTCTGCTGTACAACAAAGTGAATCAGCTATATGTATACATATATCCCCATATCCCCTCCCTCTTGCATCTCCCTCCCAAGCTCCCTATCCCACCCCTCTAGGTGGTCACAAAGCACTGAGCTGATCTCCCTGTGCGATGCAGCTGCTTCCCACTAACTATCTATTTTACATTTGGTAGTGTATATATGTCGATGCTACTCTCTCACTTCATTCCAGCTTACCCTTCCCCCTCCCCGTGTCCTTAAGTCCATTCTCTACGTCTGCATCTTTATTCCTGTCCTGCCCCTAGGTTCATTAGAACCTTTTTTTTTTTTTTTTTAGATTCCATATATATGTGTTAGCATACGGTATTTGTTTTTCTCTTTCTGACTTACTTCACTCTGTATGACAGACTCTGGGTCCATCCACCTCACTACAAATAACTCAATTTCATTTCTTTTTATGGCTGAGTAATATTCCATTGTATATATGTGCCACATCTTCTTTATCCATTCATCTGTTGATGGACACTTAGGTTGCTTCCATGCCCTGGCTATTATAAATAGTGCTGCAATGAACATTGTGGTACATGTCTCTTTTTGAATTATGCTTTTCTCAGGGTATATGCCCAGTAGTGGGATTGCTGGGTCATATGGTAGTTTGATTTTTAGTTTTTTAAGGAACCTCCATACTGTTCTCCATAGTGGCTGTATCAATTTACATTCCCACCAACAGTGCAAGAGGGTTCCCTTTTCTCCACACCCCCTCGAGCATTTATTGTTTGTAGATTTTTTGATGATGGCCATTCTGACTGGTGTGAGGGGATACCTCATTGTAGTTTTGATTTGCATTTCTCTAATGATTAGTGATGTTGAGCATCTAAACATAATTATTCATTTTTTGGAAAAATTAATTATTTATTTATTATTTATGGCTGTGTTGGGTCTTCGTTTCTGTGCGAGGGCTTTCTCTAGTTGGGGCAAGTGGGGGCCACTCTTCATCGCGGTGCGCAGGCCTCTCACTATCGCGGCCTCACTTGTTGCAGAGCACAGGCTGCAGACGCACAGGCTCAGTAGTTGTGGCTCACGGGCCTAGTTGCTCCGCGGCATGTGGGATCTTCCCAGACCAGGGCTCGAACCCGTGTCCCCTGTATTGGCAGACAGATTCTCAACCACTGCGCCACCAGGGAAGCCCAAAACATAATTATTCTTAATAGAGTTTACCTAAAAGCTCTGATCTCATTTACATTTTTTCCCCTTAAAATTTTCTTCACATCGAGGTACTCTCCTTGCTGAAAAATTTGCAGCAGATATAACAAGATTTTATTTAAATTTTATCAAAACTAGGTGCAATAAAAGTGTTATACTTAATATTGATGACTCTAAAGACATGTCTATATTAATCAAACCAACAAGCTTAAGCCACCTTCAATAGCAGATATCAATTCAGTACTGAATATTTCCCAGATCATGTGGTCCTAGAATTTATCTTGGCTAATTTTCTAGATATTTAGATTCAATTTGTAAGTGCTTACTCTTAAGTCAGTTAAATAGAGCTCATTTACAAGTTAACTTCCACATAAAGAAACAACCAGAAATCTCAGTTTTTCCGCATGAGTGTAAAAAGGCTTTCTTACCCCACTCCTGCCTTTTTTTTGTTTTTGTTTTTGTTTTGTCTCTAGAGATGGTTTAGATAAGTATTCCTGAGGGCCTGGGCACAGGGGAGAGAAAAACCAATTCCTTTTCATGAGAGCATAGCTGAGGATCCCCCAGTTTTATAACAATACCCTACGGGGGTGGGGGTGGGGGGCTACAAGATGGAACAGAGCTCTACTCGCCCGTAACAAGGCTAGTCCAAAAGGGAATATCCCAACCAGTGTTCCCACAGGCAAAGCCCGATGCAATAGGGTCCCCAGGTGTTGTCACATGTGAGCCCTGATATTCGTCTCAACCAGTCAATGCAAGTACTGAGACACATCCACACAAACAACAAACATGGTCCCACAAACAAAAGATCAGACAAGGTGTAGCCCAAAGATTCCATTTCTACTCCCAGACAAAGGCTTCCAAACAGATCGGCTCAGTTCTTGAAAGAGAACAAACGCAGAGTTGGCTCTCAGGGGGCCCAGAGTGGCTCAATTCCTACAAGGGAGTGAGCCCAGAGTAGCTAGCCCAGATGGAGTGGAGAGAATTCCCAGCCTGTCCATTCCTGTGACAAAACAATTCTAGCTGATAGTAATTCAGGGCACCATACAAAGGCCACCTCTGCTCACTTTTAAGAATATACATTGGCCAAACAGAATTACAATAGAATCTCATTCTTTTTTGTCATAGATTATAGGTTGACCAATCTGCCAAAATTTTCCCTGGAACCGAAGAAGAAGGGCTTTCCGTGTTTGATCGATAGACCACTCATGCATGGACAAAGAACAAACCAAAATCCTCACCAGCAACGGAATCCTCAAACCAAAAACCAAACAACACAAGGCTCAAATTGGCTTCCAAGTCCCACTTAGCCCATGACCCCTGTCCAAGCTGCGCACCTTCCAAATGGATTCCCCCAAACGGAAAATCCCCCAAATGGGAGCCAGGTCTCCCCCAAATGGACAGGGCCAAAGGGGCCACAGCGTGCACGATGGGGGACTTACCCAAATGCTGGCCGAGGTGTTGCCAGCAACGTCCCCAACGCTACTTTTCTGCTTCCTCAAAATAATTCCTCGGAGTAGGAAGTCCAGGGCAGTCCAGGCAGGAGGAAGAGAGGAACATCCTCAAGGCAAAGATGGCCTTGGCAGCTGCTAGGGCGGTCTCTCTCCCACCGTCTACTCCCGCCTCAGAGTTCCAGCTGCCAAGATTACGGATGGGGTATGACTGGGGCTCGGCCTTTCCAGACAAGGGTCCCAGGTGATCTGGCCTCTAAAGGAATTCTCCAACCCTCCGCTCCCCCAAAAGAGGCTGGCATGGAAAAAACCTTGGAGCATCTGATCAAGCCAAGGGACCCCCCAACCTGGGACCATCCCTGAGTGGTCCCCACATTGGACACCAAAATTGATGCCGAAAGCTCAGCTTCTCTGTACACCGGTGTTGAAGTGAATCCCTGAGACAGAGTTTTGGGTGAAGTAGAAAAGGAGAGCTTTATTACTTTGCCAGGCAAAGGGGGATACAGTGGGCTTCGGCCTCGAAAAACTGTCCCCTCCATTACCTTTTAAAAGTTCAATTTTTTTTTTCTCTTTTGTTTCACTTTGGGTAGTTTCTATTAATATTTTTTCTAGTTCACTGATTTTCATTTCTCCAGTGTGTAATTTATTGTTAATCTCATGTAGTGATTAAACAAACAAACAAAAGATATATGGGTCTGTTTTATTGACTATTTTTCCTTCTGTTTAAAGGACATATTTTTCTGGTTTCTTGGCTTATCTAATAATTTTTAATTGGATGATGGACATTGTCAGTTTTACTCTCTTGAGTGCCTGGATTTTACTTTCTTTTTTAAAAGAAGTATTAGGCATTGTTCTGATGTGTATTTAATTTACTTGTGGTTCAGTTTGATTCTTTCAAAGCTTACATTTAAGCTTTGTTAAGTAAGTGTAGAATAACTTCTTTATAGAGATATTTAGTCCAACTACTAAGGTGTGGGTGGCCCTCCTAGTGCCTCTACTGAATGCCCTAAGTGATCAGTGAGGACTCTCTTTTCTGGCTGGTCATATCTTGAGCACCTTCCAGCTTTGAATGAGCTCTGGGAACTGTTTAGTTCACAGTTACCTGGTTTTTATATGTGCAGTTTTATGGAGTTTCACCCTATGCATGCACAACTTAGTGTTCAGCAAAGATTCAAGGGGTCCCCATGCAGATTTCTGGAATTCTTTTTCTACATAGCTCCGCTTCTCTCTCATTGCCTTTTGAGTCCATTATATACATTCTTAGTTTTCTGTCATGTCAATTCAACCCAATATTTCTTTCTTTATTTCTCTCTCTTGTGTAATTTTCTGGTTAATCCTTTCAGTCTCCTTCAATAACTTTAATTCCTTTCTTATTTCATCCCATCACCCTGACCTGGAAAAACCTCAGCATTAGTTGAATCTAGTGTCCATTTTTTTTCCCTGTGGCTACACTATGGTAGTTTTGTGCAGCTGAATACACAACTAGGTAGATTGGTGTCAGCATAAATATTTAATCGCCAATAACCTGAACTCCTCTTATGATTCTGCCCTACAGATCTCTTCTGTTTCATGTTTCAACTCTGCATGCCATTATCTACTGCTGTGCTTTCAGATATTCTTAATTATCCTCAAGTCTCCATGCTTCAGATATGCTTTTCAGATATGCTTGTCTCCTGAATCATAAAGAAGCTGAAGTCATCTGTTGAGAAATCCCTCCATTTCCTTTCACAATTCAGAATAATCCTCACTTTACATCCATTCTTTTTTCCTAATTTATGTTAAGTTGGTAATATACCCCTTTTAAAAACTGTGATTAATTTCTTTACTTATGCATGGACCCCACTCTTTTTTTTTGCTAATAATGGACTTTGATCTAATGAGTATTAAATTTATATTTACCGTAATTCAACAAGTCCTGATCTACCAGCTCTTACCCATCAGAATTTAAATTCTCCCTTCACCCCATGAAGTTCTGGTTACTCTTGCTGAGAGTATGATCTGTACTCCCCTCCATTTCCTCACTCCCATGCCCTCTGACTCCATAGTAAGTTGATTTTCCATCACACAGCCCCATCTAATTTATTTTACCTTTTATAATGGGTTCTCTGTCAATACCTGTTACCTTATTTAGATGTCCCCCACTCTCTCTCCTTGAGAAAGGCCTCTCTTTTTCTTACCAAATCTTTAATAGGTAGAATTCATCAAGGTCTTAGGAATCTAAGAATTCTCTTCTAGGAAATATACCCCTCAGAGATTTTCAGAATATAGGCAGGGTCATATGTTTATTCTCTAAGTTTTCACTTTTTAGGACTCACAATTATTTGTCCTCATCCCTGTAGGGAGTGCAGAAAAAAATGTTTTCTTCCAATTACTTCTGACAGCATCTTGGGATAGTCTCTTTAAACACTCATAGTTAATTTGGATTATTAGTGTGCTTAGAAAAAATGTTTAGAGATTTTTCTTGGAGGCACTGTCATTGATGCTACAAATAACATAATAATCACAGCTCTAGAGAGGTGAGGTCAGGAAAACCAAACTTATAACCGAGGGTTCAGCTTTTCCCTCCCACGATAAATCTGGTAAACATTGGGTCCAGCATCCCGGAACAAAGGTTACTCAGGTGAGGGGAGTTTTATTTTGGACTTAGAAACTATCTGGGGGTAAAAAAGAAGTGAATATTTGGAGATGGGAATCTACACAAGGTATGGATAATAATACCTTCTCATGAGAATATGCAAGAGTCCCTGAGAGAGTCAGTGTGAAGGGCTGTTCTCTGATCATTGCAGAGATTCTATTCCTCTCACTCACTTGCCTACAAAGTCATCTCAATTCTTTCCCTGCATTAGTTCTGTCCAAATTTTCACCTCTGTCCTTTGATTAAACTGTCTTAGTTTGAGATTCCCTAAGCATGGGGTCAAGATGAGTTAAACGTATAATAGAGAAAATTAGAGGGCACTGATTATCTTAAATAAATGTTTGTGTCTTCTGTTTCCACTGGACCTTATCTGGGTGAGACTGAATTTGGGAAATTCATTTATACTGAAAAGTTCTGTGTGTGCACTTCATGAAGATTTTAAGACATTGTCTGAATCTTTACTAGAATTGGTGCACTAGGAAATTACATTATTGTAGATTTTGATCTTCAAATCAAAATGGAATTAATTAACCTTGGAATTAATGCCAAATTCAATTACAGAAGAAGGCATGTTTACCAGTGAATATCCTCACAGCTGGGTCTTCATTTCTAATGGCATGCTTGGGTCCAAGACTTGATTCTGAGATGTGATATTGGTTCTGCAATCAGAAATCTGATGTACAGGATTTATCATCAGCTACAATACTCTCTTGGTCAGCTGCACCTCTGCTGCATGTGGGTGTCTGGTTCCTGCTCTTTCTGATGTTTTTTGCCCTGAAATTTATTTGCCTGTAAGATTTGATTTGGCAGTTCATTCACCAGTTTGTCTAGTCCCTCATACTGAACAGTTATTTTCTCACTTGTTGATTTTCCTATCTATAATTTTTTTCTGAAACTTCATTCTGAACCATTGATATGTTTAACTATTCTTCATTTGTACCACACACTTTAATTGTTGTATTAAGTTTTAAGAAATCGGGCAGGTCAATCCACTTCATCATTATTATTTTTAAAGAATGACTTGGTTTCTGTATGTTTGAAAATTTCGATAATAAAGTGTTGGGGGAAATGACTTGGATTTTCTTGTGCAATTATAGTTAAATTTTGAGGCAAATTGCCTAGTTCCCTCCAAATTATCTTGCTGTTTTGATTGATATTGAATTGAATCTACACCTTCGAAGAAGTTTCAAATCTTAATGACATGTTATATCTTCCCATCCAAGAACATGGAATGTAGTTCTGCTCATTTAAGATTCCTCTTATGCTATTTAATTTTTCACTTTTATATTTCCAGCACATCACTGACCTAGTTTACTCCTAAGATTTTAAAGTGTTTATTCACAGTATATTTTAAAATTTTGCACATTTGTGTAATGTTTGGGCAAATTACTAGCTTATTACTTCTAAAATATTTCAGTTATGTAGCAGAGCAGCTCCTTCACTGCTATCTGTTGAAAGTCAGCCCTCGACACAGGGGTTTGTAAAGAAAAAAAAAAAAGAAGAAAGAAGATAAAATTTTAAAAAAGAAAAAGAAAAAAGAAATGTAAAAAATTTCAGTTGGTTCTTTGAATGTAACACATAAAATAATCTAATTTTCAAAAAGGAATAATTTTTTATGCCATTTTATTGAAGTGAGAAACACATTGAATGCTTGTGTGCCTGTGGTCATGTTAGTCTTTTTTCCTAATGGAATGAGGTTGCTTCCAGTGTTCGTTCTCATTGTACTCTTGGAATGTATCTCTGTTATGTGGCATCATTATTAAGATATACTGCTCAGGAATTCCCTGGTGGTCCAGTGGTTAGGACTCTGCGCTTCCATTGCAGAGGGCGTGGGTTCGATCCCTGGTGGGGGAACTAAGATCCCCCACGCTGCGTGGAGCAACCAAAAAAAAAGAAAAAAGATATATTGCTCGATTCAGCTTAGGTCCTTGATTCAAAAGTTGTATTCAAAAATTGAATTGGTTTATAGAAAGATAATGTTAGAGAGTATTTGATAGGATCCAGTGCAACATAAGACACTTGAATGCCTGTTTCTCAGAAAGGCCAAGCTTTTGCATAAACAAAAACAAACAAAACCCCCCAATCAAGCAAGGATATGCAGTTTTTTTTTTTGTTTTTTTTTTTTAAAGTTTAATTTAATTAATTAACTTATTTATTTATGGCTGTGTTGGGTCTTCGTTTCTGTGCGAGGGCTTTCTCCAGTTGTGGCAAGTGGGGGCCACTCTTCATCGCGGTGCGCGGGCCTCTCACTATCGCGGCCTCTCCTGTTGCGGAGCACAGGCTCCAGACGCGCAGGCTCAGTAGTTGTGGCTCACGGGCCTAGTTGCTCCGCGGCATGTGGGATCTTCCCAGACCAGGGCTCGAACCCGTGTCCCCTGCATTGGCAGGCAGATTCTCAACCACTGCGCCACCAGGGAAGCCCCGGATATGCAGTTTTGAATAACACAATGAGAGAGCTTAATGTGCTCTTTTAAACTATTAAGTAGAGAATCTGCATTCCATGTTAAGAAACCTATTAACATAAAGGACATATTAAAATAACTTTTGAGGTGAAAATAACGACTCCATTCATTTGTTTATTCATTTATTCATGTAATACATATTTGTTGACTGCCTACTAGTGACAGATTGTTCTAGACCGTAGATATGGACTGAAAACAAGGTAGATAAGATCCCTACTTTCATGGCTCTTGTGTTTCTATTGGAGGAAACTGTCTTCCTTCGATAGAAATAAGATAATACAATGAGATAATTTCAGTTGTTGTAAGTATTATGAGGGCTATACTGGGTGATTAAGAGAAACAAACCTTAGGGATGGATTTTTTTCTTTCTTTCTTTTTTGGCTGCACCAAGCAACTTTCAGGATCTTAGTTCCCCAACCAGGGATTGAACCCGCGCCCTCGGCAGTGAAAGCGCAGAGTCCTAACCACTGGATTGCCAGGGAATTCCCTAGGGGTGGATTTTTATGCATGACATTAGAATAGGGTTCCCAGAAAGGAGATTTTAAAGAAATTATGGTGAGAACCGTATTTCTCTTGACTTGAAGAAATTCATGCATTTGTTCTGTTTCTCTCCAGGTTCTGTGGATCTGAGCATAATTATCATACCCCAGCCACTGAAGGAATGATTTCTGTTGATGTGGCAATAGGTATGGTCATCCTCGCTCAGACTGGAATAGGAACTGTGGGGAATGTTTCACTCCTTTGTCATTATATCTGCTCCCTTTTTAAGATACATGGATTAAGACCATTAGAGCAAATAATCAACCATCTTGCTTTAGCCAATACTTTGACCCTAATTTGTGGAGGAATCCCTCCGACACTGGCAGCCTTTGAGTTGAAATATTTCCTAAATGACATCGGATGTAAACTTATCTTTTATTTTCACAGAGCGGCCTGGGGAAATTCCCTCAGCATCACCTGACTTTTGGGTGGCTTCCAGGCCTTAAGTATTAACCCCACAAACTCCAAGTGGGCAGAACTCAAATTCAGATCCCCAAAGTATATTACTTCTCTGTGTATCCTGAGCTGGATGTTTCATTTGCTGGTCAATGACATAGTTCCCATGAGAATGACTGGACAAAAGAACAGCAGAAATAACAGTGTGAAGTCAAATCTTGGATATTGCTCTTGTCTGTTTATTAACACAATTACAGAATCAGTATGTTCAGTTATTTTCTCCTCTATTGATGTTATTTGTTTGGGACTCATGATATGGGCGAGTGGATCCATGATATGTTTCCTTCACGGGCACAAACAGCAAGTCCAATACATTCACAGCACTAGGCAACCACCCCACCCCAAATATCCACAGGAACCAGAGCCACAAAATCTATCATATTACTTGTGAGCAGTTTTGTCATATTTTATTCTTTCTCTTCTGCCTTTGAAATGTATGCTTATCTTTTTGACAGTCCACAGTTGTGGCTTGTGAACACCAGTGTGTTCCTAGTATCTTGTTTTCCAGCCCTCAGTCCCTTTTTGCTCTTAAAATGTAACACCCATATCTATCTCCAGCCTCTGCTCTTCCTGCTGAGGAAGTTGTAGAACTTACCCAGTTGCTGACAGCACTGTACAATATTCATTCATCCATTCGTCTCATACTGTGAAGTACCTTCTCTGTATCGTTCATGTTTTAGACACAGTGGTGGACAGCAAGTGTATCTGCTCCAGTAAAGTCTGTGGGGGAATCTAGATATCCAACAAACAATTACACAAATAATTATGTAATTGCAGATGTACAGAATGCTGCCATGAGGAGCTTGGGATAGTATGTTTCAGGATCTTGGAAAGCTTCCCTCTGTATCTGCAGTTTAGGCTACTTCCTGAATATTTTGGAGGATGTCGTCAGACTTAGTGGATGTTCCAGGCAAATGGAAAAGCATGTTGGAACACCATTTACAGGAAGAAACATAGAACATACAAAGAACGGAAAGAAATCCCACTTGCCTTGTGTGCCAAGAACAAGAGAATTCGGCATGAGCTGAGGTTATTGAGTTCAGGTCGGATAACAGTTTGCCAGGTTTACAGATTAGGTTAAGAACAGGTACCATGGATCCCAATAGTAATTTCAGGCTTTCATCAAGAAGATAAAAGGATTTAAAGTTTGTTTGTTTGTTGTTTTTTTATCAAGGAGAAAGAGGGCATTTAAGAAATTATCCAATTTGCCTAACAATTATGAGCGTAGCTTATTGCATTGAGCAAGAGTAAACTTGGGAAAAAGAATTAGGAGACTTTTGAAATAAACCAGATGAGAGAGGATGATGATTCTGATAAAGATGATGAAAATCAATGTGAAGGAGGAACACATGGACTTGAGAAACACTGCCTTAGAAGTACGCACTGAATTTGGTGACTGTTTCATAAGGGGTAGTTTAAGGCTGATGTGGACAATGTCTCGCAATTCTCTTAAGACTTGAGCAACTGGAGTGGTTGTAGTGGTGTTTCTTGATATCAAGAAACCGGCGAAGTTGTATTTTGGGTGTAAAGATATTGCACATTCTTTTTAGTATGTGGAGTGTGTTATGTCTCTAAGGCATCTGTGTTATGCACATGTCTAGTCATAGATCACCCACATGTATATATGAGTGGAGCACAGATAGAAGGTTTGCTGTGGAAATACACACTTGGCTGTCAACAACATATATTGGTAATAGGAGCTTGGGTAGGGTTGAAATAAGAGAAAGGGAAAATTAAGAGCAGAGAGAACAGGCCTGAGACATAGTAACAAGTAAGCTTCTTTTAAAGATCAGATAGAGGAGGTGGATCTACACTTTTAGTTCCTTCATTCATTTATTCATTCATCTTATCCAGTATATTCAATGACTGCTTACTGTATGCCAGTCCCTGTTATAGGTGATATTGGATATAGTAATAAATAAGATAGGAAAAAAAATAACGGTCCTTCTGGAGTTTACATTCTACTGGGAGTGGCAGAAGATGTTAAACAAACAGATAACACTGTAGTATTTCAGTTTGTGGTTAAGTGCTCTGTTGAAAAGTGTCAGATAGGAGGGGGAGAAGGAATGCCCTGGGTGATTCCGTTTTAAATAATCTGGTCAGGAGATCCCTCCCTGAAACTGTGATGTTTGAAGAGTCCAGAATGACTTGAGGGAGGAAGTAATGCATATAGCCCATGGCAAGGATGTAGAGCGTGGAGGGAATAGGGAGAGGAAAGACTGAGGAAGGGCCATTATTGGTGTGTTGAAGGAATAGCAAGGTGACCAGTGTGGCTGCAGGGAGACACGGGAATGAGCAAGTAGTGGGAATTAAAAGTGCCAGCTTATGTGAAGTGTTGTAGGTAGTGTAACTATTTTGACTTTTATCCTAAAAGAGAAAGGGAACCATTAGAAGGTTTTGAGCAGAGGAATGCCATGATCTGATTTTTTTTTTTTTTTGGAAAGAATGATGGTGGTGGTTTTGTTTTGTTTTTTTCTCCTATTCTTACAATTGCAGTTTTATTACAATGAATGCAGCTCTGGAACTGCCAAATGGAAGAAGTGTGTAGTGTAAGGTATGTGTCTGGGAGGGGTACACAAGAGTTTCCACGCCTGCTCCTGGCACTCCGATGGTGGTGGTTTTATACTGTATCAATTTAGCTAAGCTGGCACCATGTTTCCAAGAACTCCCTTCCTGAATGGTTTCAGGTTAGGGTTGGCCGAGGTGACATTTGTGCCATATTTAGAAGCTGGAAGAGAAGAAGTGCCATGTATGCTCTGAAGGGCTGCGTGGGCCCCGCGCTGCCGCAGCGCTCCGCGTCGCTGCTCATCTGCTGGCGCCCCCTAGTGCTGGGCTGGCTGCGGGTGCTGGCCAGGGCAGGGTGCCAACTTCCACAGGTCACCCAGATTGTAGAAGTTGGAGGTTGTGAGACACCGACCCAGTTTCCACTTTGTCTTCACTCCCTCCTATTTCACTTCCAGCTTTTATACCCTGACCGCCCGGCCTGCCAACCTATAGTGACCTCAGGCCCACCGCTAGAGGCAGCAGTGTCCACTGTAGACGTCTTCACCAGCTCCCGAAATTGCGTCAGGTCTAATTCTTTTCTAAATAATTATTATTTTTTTTAAATTTTATTTATTTATTTATTTTTGGCTGTGTTGGGTCTTTGTTGCTGCGCGTGCGCTTTCTCTAGTTGCCGCCAGCGGGGGCTGCTCTTTGTCCGGGTGTGCGGGCTTCTCACTGCAGTGGCTTCTCTTGTTTCAGGACACAGGCTCTAGGCACGTGGGCTCAGTAGTTGTGGCTCGCGGGCTCTAGAGCGCAGGCTCAGTAGTTGTGGCGCAGGGCCTTAGTTGCTCCACGGCATGTGGGATCTTCCCGGACCAGGGATCAAACCCTTGTCCCCTTCATTGGCAGGTGGATTCTTAACCACTGTGCCACCAGGGAAACCCTATTTTTATTTTTTGGCCGTGCCACATGGCATGCAGGATTTTAGTTCCCCCAACAGGGATGGAACCCGTGCCCCCTGCAGTGGAAACGCAGAGTCCTAACCACTGGACTGCCAGGGAATTCCCCTTTAAAAATTATTTTTAAAATTGAAGTATAGTTGACTTACAATGTTGTGTTACTTTCCAGTGTACAGCAAAGTGTTTCAGTTATACATATGTATGTATTCTTTTTCACATTCTTTTCCATTATAGGTTATTACAAGATATTGAATATAGTTCCCTGTGCTATACAGTAGGTGCTTGTTGTTTATTTTATATATAGTAGTGTGTATCTGTACATCCCAAAGTCCTAATTTATCCCCCTCCCCTTCCCCTTTGGTAACCCTACTTTTTTTTCTATGTCTGTGAGTCTATTTCTGTTTTGTAAATAAGTTCATTTGTATCATTTTTTTAAGATTCCACATATAAGTGATATCATATGATATTTGTCTTTCTCTGTTTGACTTACTTTACTTAATATGATAGTTTCTAAGTCCATCCATGTTGCTGCAAATGGCATTATTCCATTCTTTTTTATGGATGAGTAATATTCCATTGTATATACATACCACATCTTCTTTATCCATTCATCTGTCAATGGACATTTAGGTTGCTTCCATATCTTGGCTATTTTAAATAATGCTGCAATGAGCATTGGGGTGCATGTATCTTTTTAAATTAGAGTTTTTGTCTTTTCCAGGACTGTGATTGCTGGATCATATGGTAACTCAATTTTTAGTTTTTTTTAAAGGAACTGTTCTCCATAGTGGCTGCACCAATTTACGTTCCCACCAACAGTGTAGGAGGGCTCCCTCGAAAGGTCTAATTCTTATAAGAAATCTCCTGTTCCATATCCCTCCCAGTGGTTCTGCTTCTCTGATTGAATCCTAACAGATACAATGATGTTCCTCCTTCTTCTCGCTCTGGAGATCAAAGCAGGAGACTAGAGATCATTTAGAAGGCAAACGGTAATAATCCAGGGGAGGTACGATGGACTAGTGTCATCGTAGTGGACGTGGTGAGCATTGTTCAAATTTGCATAGATTTTTATGCATTTGCCTTTTTTCTCTTCTGGCAAACACAAGTCTTTATTGTCCTGTTATTTCTGTGCTGGCTTCTAGCACCGATGAGATTTATAAAAGTTCCAGGCTCTTATTTATTTGACTTGATGTCTTTTTTTCCCCCACCAATTTTATGGCAGTATAATAACATTCATAAGGAAAAAGGTCCAAATCATAAGTCTGCAGACCACTACATTTTCACCATTTGAACACTCTCCTGAAACCAAAACCCAGATTAAGAAACAGAATAATACCAACATCCCAGTACAGTCCTGACTTACAATTTTTCAGTGTTAAGATGGTGTGAAAGCAAATTGCATTCGCTAGAAAGTGTTCTTTGAATTTTGAATTTTGATCTTTTTCCTGGATAGTGATATGCGGGATAATACTCTCACATGATGCAGGGAGCCTCCGCTTCCAGCCAGCCCCGCCATCACAAGGATAAACAACTGGAACACTTACAACCATGCTGTACCCATACAGCCATCCTGCTTTTCAATTTCAGTACAGTATTCTATAAATTACATGAGATATTCAACACTTTATTATAAAATAGACTTTGTGTTAGATGATTTTGCCCAACTGTAGGCTAATGTAAGTGTTCTGACCACTTTTAAGGTAGGCTAGGCTAAGCTATGATGTTTGGTAGGTTAGGTGTATTAAATGTATTTTCTACTTATATTTTCAACTTATGATCGGCTTATTGGGATGTAAACCTACATAAGTTGAGGAAGACCTGTATCTGTTTTTATGCCATAATAGAGTCGCTAATCCCAAAGCTAACCACTGTCTAGATTTCTAACAACACCATAGTTTAGTTTGACTGTATTTGACCTTTGTGTAAATGGAAAGACAGCTTGTATACTCCGTTGTATCTGACTTCCATGGCTCAACATTATTATTCTGAAACTCACACGTGTTATTGCATGTCGTTGAAGATATTTTATTCTCATATCTGCATATTATTCCATTGTATAGATCGAAGACAACTTAATCTTTCTAATGTACATGTTCATTTGGCTTTTTTCTGGATTTGGCTATTAGAATAGTGCTGTTAGGAATATGTTTGTACATATCTTTGGGGACTTGTATACATGAATTTCTTCTGAGAATATAGCTCGAGGAAAATTGCTGGATCATTTGGTAGGTATATCTTAGCTTTAGTAGACAATGCCAAAGAGTTTTCCAAAGTGGTTGTACCAGTAAATTGATATTTTCATCAGCAGCATTTGAGAATTCTGTTGCTCCAAATATTCCCCCAATATTTGGTATTGTCTATTTTTTCATTCTAGCCAAACTGATGGGTGATATCACACTATGATTTAATTTTAATTTCCCTATGACTACTTAAGTTAAAAATCTTTGTATATATTTTTTGTCATTTGGCTGTCTTCTTCTGTGAGGTTCCTTCTAAAAATATTATTTTTTTCTATTGATTACCTCCCTTTTTCTTATTCATCATTAAGAAATCTTTATACATTCTCAGTACGAGTCCATTGTAGGATATATTCAGTGTAAGTATCTTCTTCCACTCTTTGCCTTATCAGTTTCTTATTCATTTATACTCTAAACAGAATTTCTTAATTTTAAAGTAGTCCATTGTATTATTTTACCCCTTAAGTTGGTGCTTTTGGTTTCCTGTTAAGGAAATCTTTGCATACTCCAAGGTTATTATCATATTTTTATCTGCTTTCATCTAAAACTTTTATTGTTTATACTTTCACATTTACATATATAATATATATAATTTCATTGTTGTGGATGACGTGAGGCAGCTGTCAAAGACTTTCTTTTCTTATGGCTAGCCAACCATCCAGGCACCATTTAGGTACTTCCAGTGTACTTCAGGTCTCTTTTATCATTAATCAGGTGGCAATATATTTGTACGTCAGTTTCTAGACTCTCTACTCTCTTCCATTGATCTGTTAATCCTTGTTTCTCTATCACATTATCTTAATTGTAATAGCTTTGTAATAAGCCCTGCAGCTTTGTTCTTTTTCTTCAGTCTTGCCTTAGTCATTCTTTGCTCTTTACATTCCATATATACTTTTAGAATCAGCTTATGAATTTTCACAAACAGTCCTGCTGGAGGTTTGCCTGGGATTGCACTGAATACATAGGTCAGTTTGGCAGAACTGATATTCTAAAAAATTGAGCATTTCAATCTATAAACACAGTATATCCTCCACTCATTTAGTTCTTATTTGATTTTTCTCAGGAGTGATTTGTGGTTTTTCAGTGTAGAGGTCTTATACATTGTTTGTTAGATGTTTTCTTAGATATTTGATGTTTTCGATGCTATTCTAAATGGCATCACTTTTAAATTTTCATTTTATATTTCTTTGGAAAGTGCATAGAAATAAAATCAGCTTTGTGTTTTGAATTTGAATTCAGCTAAATTAACATTGCTAAATTATAACATATTGCTATAGATTCTTATTTTCTATGTGTATTATCATGTCATCTGTGAATAATAACAAGTTTATTTATTTTCATTTAATCTATATGCCTTGTATTCATTTGTTTTGCCTTAAATGCATTAGATGGGGCCTCCAACAAAGTGGTGAGAATGGGCATACTTGCTTAATTCTAATCTTAGGGGGGAAAGCTTTCAATTTTCACCATTAATTATAATAATTCACCATTAATTATGATTTGCTATAGAAATTTTAGATGATATTTGTAAGAATAAGGAAGGTTTCTTCTGTTCTTATTTGTAAGGGTTTTGCTCTTCTTTTTTTTTTTTTTTTTTTTTTTGGTTGCACCCTGTGGCTTGCAGAACTTCCCTGACCAGGGATCAAACCCGTGCCCCCCTTGAACTGGAAGCACGGAGCACGGGGTCTTAACCACTGGACTGCCAGGGAAGTCCAAGGATTTGCATTCTTGAACATACCCTTCTTGGTCATGATATGTTATGCTTTTTATATATTTTTTGATTTGTTAATATTTTAACAAGGATCTTTACATCTATGTTTATGAGGTGAATCTTGAAATGTCCTTGTCAGGTTTTATTATCAGAATTACTGAACTTTTAGAATGAGTTGGGAAGTGTTTCCTCCTTTCTCTTCTCTCAGTGAGTTTGTATAAGTCTGATGTTATTTCTTTCCTAATTGTTGAGAAGAAATCACTGGTGAAGCAGTCCAGGCATGGAGTTTTCTTGTGGGAAAGTTGAAAAATAGTGGTCCAATTTCCTTAATAGAGTTAGGAGAATTCAGAGTTTCTATTTCTTTTTGTGTCAATTATCATAGGTTTTATTTTTCAAGAAAATTGGGCATTTAAGTTGTCAAATATTGAAAAGTTGTTTACTGAATTCTCATTATCTTTAAAAATGTCTATAGGGTCTGTATTCAGGTCCCCATTATCATTCCTGATATTGATAAATTTTCCGCCCTCCCTTCCTTCCTTTCTTCCTTTCATATACATTGCTAGAGATTTTTCAATTGTGTTAATTTTTAAAATTCTCTAGTGTATATTTGTTTTTTTTTTTAATTGAAGTATTGTTGATTTACACTGTTGTGTTAATTTCTGGTGTACAGCAAGGTGATTCATTTATACACTGAGTCACTTATATTCAGAATGTGTATATATATATTCAGAAATATATATATTCTGAATATATATATATACATATGTGTATTCTTTTTCAGATTCTTTCCCATTAAAGGTTATTACAATATTATATATTTGTTTTATACTTCACTGACTTCTGCTCTTATCTGTGTCATTGTCATTCCCTTTTTTTTTTTTTTTTCAGAAATTCACGGTCCTTTATTTATTTATTTATTTATTTATGACTGTGTTGAGTCTTCGTTTCTGTGCGAGGGCTTTCTCTAGTTGCGGCAAGTGGGGACCACTCTTCATCGCGGTGCGCGGGCCTCTCACCATCGCGGCCTCTCTTGTTGCGGAGCACAGGCTCCAGACGCGCAGGCTCAGTAATTGTGGCTCACGGGCCCAGTTGCTCCGTGGCATGTGGGATCTTCCCGGACCAGGGCTCGAACCCGTGTCCCCTGCATTGGCAGGCAGATTCTCAACCACTGCGCCACCAGGGAAGCCCTGTCATTCCCTTTTTATGTGTTCTTTGACTTGATTTGCTATTCCCTTTTTTTTTTTTTAGCTTCTGGTGATGAGAGCATACAATTTTCTGCTTTTCTTCTTTTAGAAAATGTTTCTTTAAGGTTATAAATTGAGCTCTACATGCTCTAGCTGTCTCCCACAAGTTGGTATGCCATATATTTATCATTCAGTTGAAAATATTTTCAATTTCCCTTTTGTCTTCTCCTTTGACTTATGTTTTATTTACCAAGGTATTGCTTAATTTCCAAAGAGTTGTGGATTTTCTAGTTACCTTTTTGTTATTTCTCACTCAATTCCACCATGGCTAGAGAACATACTTTGTATTTTTTTCAGTCCTTTGACCTTTGTCAAGGTTTGCTTAATGACCCAGGTTATGATTAATTTTGGTAAATATTTTTGTGCAGTTGAAAACCAGATGTAGTCTTTCGTTGATTTGTTCAGTGTTCTTTGAACAGCAATTAAGTCATGTTTGCTAATTGCATTGTTCAGGTATTATATATCCCGGATGATTATTTGTCTGATTGTTTTATTGTCTATTAAGATATGTGTTAAAATCCCCCACTATGTGGATTTTTCTGTTTCTCCTTTTAGTTCTGGTGGGATTTGCCTTAGTCAAGAACATGAATAGTTCATCGTCAGTAACAGGCAGTAAGAAAGAATATATGGACACACATCCACTTAGATAGCTAGTTGACATAGTAAGAAGTTGTAGAATTTTTTTTTTTTTTGGTTGCAAGGTCATAAGCTGAGAGTAAAAACATGGGGGGAGGTTGGAATTTGGAAGAAAGAGGAGAGGTTAAGTAGTAGTCATTTAGGAGAGAAGATGGGTGAATGAGATGTGAGAATATTGTATGACTGCTATTGGGAGATAAAGTCCTCCATGGGAGTCTCACACTCCTTCATGTCTTGCGGAGTGTGCCAAGAATGCAAGGATCTCTTTTTTTTTTAAATTAATTAATTAATTTGTTTTTATTTTTGGCTGTATTGGGTCTTTGTTGCTGCTCAGGCATTCTCTAGTTGTGGCGAGTGGGGGGCTACTCTTCGTTGTGGTCGCCGACTTCTCATTGTGGTGGCTTCTCTTGTTGCGGAGCATGGGCTCTAGGCATGTGGGCTTCAGTAGTTGTGGCACACAGGCTCAGTAGTTGTGGCTCGCGGGCTCTAGAACGCAGGCTCAGTAGTTGTGACGCATGGGCTTAGTTGCTCCGCGGCATGTGGGATCTTCCCAGAGCAGGGCTCGAACCCGTATCCCCTGCCTTGGCAGGACGATTCTTAACCACTGCACCACCAGGGAAGCCCAGGATCTCTTTTAATTTGGGCTATTTCTCAGGGTTGTGTTTGCAGTGAGCACTGTGAGGGATGAGGTCTCCCTTTGGGACAAAGAGCAGGCTTGCTTACACTTTGCTATAAAACAGCAGGTTCTTAAAGCTCAGTGTTCTTATCCTGTAACACAGCTGGCTGCATGAGCAGGTGTTCATCTAGACATATCCATATTCTCCTCCGGGGACTTGGGGGCAAGGGGAACCAATGCAAAATATGCTGATATTAAAGCTGCTTTCCAAGGCATGAGTAATAAATCCCTTTGTTTCTTACTCAGGAGTCTAATGTCTTCTGACAGCATCCATGAAACATAACTGGCTACCTTTATTAGCTTCCAAGTAGGGAAAAATCAAATCCCAGACTTGATAACTGTCACTCAACTTTAAGTATCTTCATGAGGTGAATGATCATGAACTTGAAGTAAGATCACTGAGCTTTTTTTCTTTGCTTAGTCTTGCTCAGTTGTGTGGATACAGGTATGGGATAGACTGAGCCTTAAATTTAAAATGTTGGGACTTCACTTATTATTTGTTGTCTTTTTTGATATTAGCCATTCTGGCAGGTGTTAGGTGATATCTCATTGTGGTTTTGATTTGCATTCCCCTAAAGGTTAGTGATGTTGCACATCTTTTCATGTGCCTGTTGGCCATTTGTATGTCTTCTTTGGAAAAATGTCTATTCAGGTTCCCTGCCTATGTTTTAACTGGGTTGCTTGTTATTTTGATGTTGAGTTGTATGAGTTCTTTGTATATTTTTGGATATTAACCCTTTATTGGATATATCATATGCAAATATCTTCTCCCATTCAGTAGGGATCCTTTTTGTTTTGTGGATAGTTTCCTTTGCTGTGCAAAAGCTTTATAGTTTGATGTGGTTCCATTTGTTTATTTTTGTTTTTGTTTCCCTTGCCTGAGGAGACATTATCTACCCCTCCCCCCATATTGCTAAGACCGATGTCAAAGAGCTTACTGCCTATGTTTTCTTCTAGGAGTTTTATGGTTTCTGGTCTTAAATTTAAGTCTTTAATCCATTTTGAGTTTATTTTTGTATATGGTGTGAGAAAGTAGTCCAGTTTCCTTAGCATGTAGCTGTTCAGTTTTCTCAACACCGTTTATTGAAGGGGCTGTCTTTTCCCCAATGTATATCTCTGCCTCTTTTGTCTAGATTAGTTCCCCATATAAGCGTGGGTTCGTTTCTGGGCTCTCTATTCTGTTCTACTAGTCTATATGTTTTTGTGCCAGTATTATACTGTCTGATTACTGTAGTTTTATAATACAATATAATTTTAAGTCAGAAATGTGATGCCTCCAGATTTGTTCTTACCGAAGATTGCTTTGGCTATTCAGAATCTTTTTATTTCTGTATGAATTTTAGGATTGTGTTTTCTATTTCTGTGAAAAGAGCCATTGGAATTTTGATAGGGATTGCATCAAATTTGTAAATCACTTTGTGTAATATGGACATTTTAACAATATTAATTATTCCAATTTATGAACATGGAATAACTTTCCATTTATTTGTGTCCCTTTGGGCTTCCCTGGTGGCGCAGTGGTTGAGAATCTGCCTGCCAATGCAGGGGACACGGGTTCGAGCCCTGGTCTGGGAAGATCCCACATGCCGCGGAGCAACTAGGCCCATGAGCCACAACTACTGAGCCTGCGTGTCTGGAGCCTGTGCTCCGCAACAAGAAAAAGGCCGCGATAGTGAGAGGCCCACGCACCGCGATGAAGAGTGACCCCCACTTGCCGCAAAGTTAGTATAAAAATCATTTGGATTTCTATATGTCAGAATGAAGATAGTTTTTAAATGCAATATAAACAATGAAACCATTTAAATAGCATAAAATATGTTGAACAAAGGATTTAATATATGTTAACAAATGTGCAAAACCTCTAAGAGGAAGCAATGTTATAAATTAGCGTAAATGTGATTAAAGCATTTTTACCTGAAAATGATGTACAATAACTTGAGGAAAGGGGTATTATATATAAAAACGATGCAGGGAAACAAAAGCAAGGATAAGATGATTAGAAAAGAGGTCAAGTATTGAAATTGAGAGGCAAATGTATCAAATGTAAATAAATATCAATTAAGGTGTAGAGAATAAAGAAGAGACATAAAAGAAAACATAAGTAAGGGGAGATATCAGCCAATTCATGGAATATATGGAATTTTCAAATAGTTACTAATAAACTGAAAAGTCAACATACAATGAAGAAAGTTTGATACAGTTTTTAAAGGAAACAAAATTGATCAAGACAATGAAACAGTACTGGAGCTGTAAGAGAGACTAAAGAATAAAAAATGAAAAAAATGAAGATAGTAAAACAACATATATGAAAGAAGGGAGAAATAGGGACAATAATGTAAGAAACAAGATAAAGTATACTTATGTCAAACAGAAAATTAACAGAAGGTTAAATTTGAAAAAACTGGAAGTCTCTGTAAAAAAGCTTAGGATGAGCAATGGGAATATTGAAAACGTCTTCATACCTCCATCTCATTCTCAAGGCTGAGTGACACAGATCCTTACTAAAAGCAGTTGGCTTCCTCAAGAATGTGGAACATCTTGAAAAACTGGGTTTGACTGGCAGACTGTATATCAGGGATGAGATGGCAAAACTTCTCCCAGTGCATCACCTTGTCACCTGCTGTCTTCATGACCTTGTTTATTGGGGATCATCTTGATGCACCCAGAGGAGCAACAAATTGCTCTCCCAGATGCAGAATGATTCTCCTGGTAAACTTATCACCATCTGAGTGCAAAGTCACCATCTGAGTGCAAAGTCACCATTTGGGGATGTACATTTTCCCCAGTTGAACTGCATCATAAAGTTAACTTCAGAATCCAGAAAAGTGATCAAAGTTAGTTTTCACTCATCTGATTGAAATTCCCACAGGACTTGATAAAATCTGACTTCGGATCAGCTCCCCAGAGAACACCTACACTTCCTCACCTCAGGCTGTTTTGCCTCCTGCTTTTACAGTTTGCTCTTTTCTACAGCTTTATTGAGATATAATTGACATGAAACAGTGTGTAAGCTTAAGGTGTACAATGTGATGATGAAAAAAATTTTTTTTAATTTTTTAAACAATTGTTAAAGGTCACACTCCATTTACAGGTTTTACAAAATATTGGCTATATTCCTTGTGTTGTACAATACATCCTTGTAGCCTATCTTACACCCAATAGTTTGTACATCCCACTCTCCCACCCCTATATTTTCCCTCTCCCCATCTCCCCACTGGTAACTAACCACTAGTTTGTTCTTTTTATCTGTGAGTCTGCTTCTTTTTTGTTGTACTGACTAGTTTGTTGTACTTTTGAGATTCAACATACAAATGATATCATATAGTATTTGTCTTTCTCTGTCTGACTTGTTTCACTTAGTGAAATCTTTTCAAAGAACTACCTGTTAGTTTCATTGATCTTTTATATTGTCTTTTGTCTCTATTTCAATTATTTTTACTCTGATCTTTATTATTTCTTTCCTTCTACTAATTTTGGATTTTGATTGTTCTTCTTTTCTAGTTTCTTTATGTGTAAGACTAGATTGACATTTTTCTTGTTTCCTGAGGTAGGCTTGCATCACTATAAATTTCTCTCTTAGAACTGCATTTGCTGTGTTTCACAGATTTTGGATTGTGTTTCCATTTTCATTTCTATCAAGGTATTTTTTGATTTCCTCTTTGATTTCTTCAGTGACCCATTGGTTGTTTAGGAGAATATTGTTTAGCCTCCATGTGTTTGTGTTTATTTGCAGGGTTTTTTTTTCATGTATTCGACTTCTAGTTCTGTATCATTGTGGTTGGAAAAGATGCTTGGTATGATTTCAATATTCTTAACTTTATTGTGACGTTTTGTGGCCTAGCATGTGATCTGCCCTGGAGAATGTTCCACGTGCACTTGAAAATAATATGTATTCTGCTGCTTTTGGATGGAATGTTCTGTATATATCTATTAAGTTCGTATGCTTTAATGTGTCATTTAAGGCAATGTATCCTTATTGATTTACTGTCTGGATGATCTCTTCAGTGGGGTGTTAAAGTCCCCTACTATTAATGTGCAAGCTTCCATTTCTCCCTTTATGTCTGTTAATATTTGCTTTATGTATTTAGGTGCTCCTCTGTTGGTTACATATATATTAACAATTGTTACATCTCATGTTGAATTGATCCCTTTATCAACATGTAATGTGCTTTGTCTCGTTACAATCTTTTTTTTTTAATGTATTATTTTTTTTGGCTGCTTTGGGTCTTCTTTGCTGCATGCAGTCTTTCTCTTGTTGTGGCGAGTGGGGGCTACTCTTCGTTGAGGCGTGTGGGCTTCTCATTGCAGTGGCTTCTCTTGTTGCAGAGCACAGGCTCTAGGGCGCATGGGCTCAGTAGTTGTGGCACGCAGGCTCAGTAGTTGTGGTGCATGGGCTTGGTTGCTCCATGGCATGTGGGTTCTTCCCAGACCAGGGATCAAACCTGTGTTCCCTGCATTGGCAGGTGGATTCTTAACCACTGCACCACCAGGGAAGTCCCTACAATCTTGTTTTAAAGTCTACTTTGTCTGATATAAGTATTGCTATCCCAGCCTCCTTTTCATTTCCATTTGCATGGAATAGCTTTTACTATCCCCTCACCTTCAGTCTGTGTGTCCTTAGATCTGAAGTCTCATGTAGCAGCATTTATGGGTCTCGTTTTTGTATCCAGTTAGCCACTTTATGTCTTTTGATTGGAGCCTTTATTCCATTTACATTTAAAGTAATTGTTGATAGGTACGTACTTACTGCCATTTTGTTAATTGTTTTAGGGTTGTTTTTGTCGTTCTTTTTTTGTTCCTGTCTCCTTCGTTTGTTCTCTTCCCCTTGTAATTTGATGACTATCTTTAGTGTTGTGTTTGGATTCCTTTCTCTTTTTCCTCTGTGTGTATCTATTATATATTCTTGGTTTGTGGTTATGATGGGAATCTATCTATCATCTATCTACCTATCTATCTATCATCTATCTATCTGAATATATTAAGTCAATGATCTCTTATGTTCAAACACATTCTAACAACTCTGCCTTTTTAACACACTCAATGTTTAATTTTTTAACATCATATTTTACATCTTTTTGTTTTGTGTATCCCTTCACTAATTATTGTGGATATAGATGATTTTACTAGTTTTGTCTTCTAACATTCCAACTAGCTTTATAAGTGATTTATCTACCAAGTTTACTGTATGTTTGCCTTTACCCATAAAGTCTTTCCTTTATACTTTTCATATTTCTGGTTCTGGTCTTTTCTTTTTTGCTTAGGTCAGAATTTATAGTTGTTTATATCTATGATCCACTTCAATTTAAATTTTTGTATGCTGTTAGGTATAGGTTGAGGTTAACTTCCCTACCAAGTTTAGCCAGTTGTTCCAGCACCATTTGTTGAAAGAACTGTCCTTTCCCCCACTGAATTACCTTGAAATTTTTGAGGAAAATCAAATGACTGTATAAGTGTAAATCTATTTCTTGATTCTCTATTTTGTTCCACTTATCTGTTTATCATTATACCAATACCACCTTGTCTTGATTATTCTAGCTGCATATTAAACCTTGAGTTCAGGTAGTATAAATCCCCCAGCATTGTTCCTCTTTTAAAATATTATCTAAGCATTCTAAGTCCTTTGCATTTCCATATATGTTTTACAATCAACTTAGCACCTTCTACAAAAATGCCTCTTGGGATTTTGATTACCTTCCATTGAACGTACAGGTAAATTTGAGGAGAATTGCCTTTCATACATTTTTGGGTCTTCTCACCCATGATTATGGTGTATCTTTCCATTTATTTAGGTATTCTCTAGCTTCTCTCAGCAAAACTGTATAATTTTTAAGCAGTCGTCCTGCATGCATTTTGTTAAACTTATTGCTATGTATTTTATGTTCTCTAAAAATGGAACTTTTCTCTTTTACAATCCATTTTCACTAGTTTGGTGTAATATAAAAATTCAATTTGGGGGCATATATTGTCGTTGAAACTATAAATCTTTTCCACAAAGAAAACTCCAGGCTCAGATGGTTTCAATGGCAATTTGACCCAGAATTTAAGAAAGAAATAATATGAATCTTACAACATTGCTTTCAGAATATAAAGAACACTTTCCACCTCACTCTATGACATCAACTTAACTGATAATAAAACCTGAGAAAGAGATCATAAGAAAAAAATTACAGATCAATATCAATAATAATCATATCCACAGAAATCTCCAAAAAACAATTAGCAAATGGAATTCAGCAATATATATATAAAGGATAATACATCATGACCAAGTGGGGCATAAGCTAGGAACGCAAGGCTGGTATGACATTCTAAAATTAATCAAAGCGATTCACCACATTAAAGATGGAGGGAAACCAAAAGATCATGTCGATAGTTGCTTTTTATGTATTTGACAAAATTCAACACTGTTCATGATAAAGCTCTCAGTAAGTTAGTAATGAAAAAAACTTTCACAATCTGATAAGGATATCTATGGAAATGAACAGCTAACATAACACTTTATGATAAAATATTGAATGCTTTTTCCCTAAGGTCAGAAACAAGGTCCATTCTGAGTGCTTCTTCAACACTGTCCTTGCCTGTGCAATAAGGCAATTGAAGGACATAAAAGGAAATGAAAATGAAAAAGGAATTATCTTTGTATGGATATGTGTCTTGATTGTGTTTATAGAAAACTCTAATTTATAAAAAAAAAAAAACAAAAACTTCTAGAACTAAGTGAATTTATAGCAAGGATATCAAATACATAGTCAATATATAAAGATTCAACAGGGACTTCCCTGGCGGTCCAGTGATTAAGATGCTGCACTTCCACTGCAGGGAGTGCAGGTTCGATCCCTGGTCAGGGAGCTAAGATCCCACATGCCAATCAGCATGGCCAAAAAATAGAAAGCAAAATTCAGCATATTTTGGAGACAAGTTGTTTCTAATTTTTAAAGAACAGTTAATTTGAATTCTAAAATCTTATCAAAGAAAAAGGAAATGGTAATACTGCCTCACATACTATAGATGGAAAAATTCTAAGTAAGATATTACCAAATGTACTTCAGCAGTATGACAAAAATCAAGGTATATGACCAGAATTGTTTAAAATTCAATTTTAAATAAAAACAAATCAATGCATCAATAAATTTATATCAAGGAACTAATAAAAACAAATCAATACATCAATAAATTTAAGGGGAGAAAACATAAGATTATACCAATAAATAACAAAATGGCCTTGGACAAAATTCAGCAATCACTACCAAACAAAGTAGGTCTCTTCTGGTCCCCTACAAATATTGAAGGAAATTATTTAGAGGCAACAAAGAGAATTTATCTCCAAATAGAGTGAACATTATGGTAAATGATTAAATGTTGGGAAATTTCCATTAAATTCAGAGAAATTGGTGACTGCTATCACTGTAATATTCAATTCTGTTCTGAAGAGTCTATCTCAAAAAGAAAAGTAAAGTAATAAACATAAATATTAGAAAATAAATAAAACTTATTATACAGATTATACAATTTATAACCTAGAAATCTGTCTCATAAAAATAGAATGAATGTTCAGTAGATACGTAACTAATGCTATAATTAAGGTAGGAGAAAATAATTGCAAATGAACTATCCAGAATGCCATTCCAGTCAATTAGAAAACAAACAAACAACAGAACAATAATAATGGAGAAAGTCAAGAATTGGAAATTCAAAGTAAAGGAATAATGATTGGCCAAGAAACACGTTTGAAAAAATGTGCAACTGAAATTGAAATTTATGAAAATATTTATTAAAACTTATACCTAACATAAGGCTGTAGGAATACTCAATTTGATAGGAGTCTAAGAGAACAATTTGGCAATATCTAATAGAATTGGAAGTGTATGTGACCTATGATCAATGTAGCAATATCTAACATAACTGAAAGAATATATAACGTATGAGCAGTTCTACTTCCACATGTGTACAATTAAAGAAATTCCAGCTCACAGAAACCAATGGTCACAGACAAGGATATTCACTGAAGTATATCTGAAATAGTGAAAAATTGTTAAACACTAAAAAAGAAGAGAAGGTTTAAATATGTCATGGTATGTTCATATAAAAAACTAAACCAAATGGGTTTTTAATTTTGTAGAAAGTATCAGCCCTACATTCAGAGGGCAAGCAACTGACTGCAGAGGAAGAGATGTGAGCAGCAGAGAAATACATCATGCATTTCCTTTCTCAACATAGCTAAGCATCTGCCATGGTTATCTGGAGTGTCCATCTTTAGGGTCACTGCTTTTCAGTTATGGCAGCCTTCTCAGTGTGGGTTCACATCCCGAAGAAATTAGGTATTGTGAATGGGACTTCCTTAGTAAAGTTTAAGATACAGTAAGATAAACTAAGTTAAGCAAATTTTCTTTTTGTAGGCCTCTTAAGTCCTTTGCTAGCGTGATAATTAGCATTTTTTTCTTAGAATGGATTTAGTATTTAGAAGTTCATAAGTATCTGTGACCACAGAACATTTTTCAAGTACCATTAAATACTACTGTTCCCAGAGACATTCTTTTAGATATGTTGGGTTAAGGCACTGCTTATCTATCTGTAATATTACGGATATGGTACTGCTGTTACTCTCCTTCGGTGTGAAGTTATATAGTGATTAAGTAGGAGGCAGCCTTTATTCTTAGGAGTTACATGATATATACAGAGAGGTGAAATGTTATAATGTCTATATTTATACTTAAATACCACAGCAAAAAATATGTCAAAAATTATACAGAAGCAAACCAAATATGACAACGTTTTAACAATCACTGAATCTAGAGAGGGCATACCAGTGTTCCCTGTACTATTATTTTTTTCCAAATGGACAGTGGCCTTTTCATTGTTAGTTTCTAATTTATCATGAATTTGGGGCAGAAAAAGAAGACTGTAACATGTCTGCTTTATGGATTATAAAAGAAAAAGCATTACAGCTCTCCCTGATTCTTCAAAAGCTTTCTCTCATAATCTCCATATCCATCAACTCTAGAGATTTCTTTCTCACATGAGTTTTCAGAAATGACTTCTGAATTTTAGAAGTGAAAGTTTATTTTACTAAACTTTATCCATAATTAATTATTAATTTAAGTAAACAAAATGAAAGGTAGTGGACAGTTTTTACAAAATCTTTATATTCACAGGGTCTTCCTTTCACATGAACTTACTAATATCACTAATAATAAAATAATATTTATTGAACAATGCTCTTCTAAAGGTTTTGTTTTTTATTAACATTTCATCCTTACAAAAGTACTATTAGGTAGGTACTATAATCACCACTTTAAAACTGAGGCACAAAAAAATTAAATAAAGTAAAATAGAATAAAATAAAATAAAGCACAGAGGGGAGTAGTGTCTTGCCAATACTACACAGGCAGGGGTGGAATTATGAGAACTATAGTGAAGATTTGCTATGGCTGAAGTCTTTTCCCACATCTGTTACATTAACAGAATTACTTTCTGTTACAATGCTATATAAAGTGTGGTCCATGTACTGATGCTGGTCCACAGGTTGTTTGCTTCTGTTCTGCAATGAGTTAAGGTACAGACACCGAGAGCAAATATTTAGAGACATTTACAGAAAAATGACAGAGCTAATTTGTCTGTTAAGTCCAATAATAAAAACTTGGGGGCTTTCACTTTGTATGTTTTTCTTTCAATTTCATGTATCTGGTAATCTAATTTCATTGTATCTTGTAAAAGTATTGGTCAACAACAATTTTGAGGGGGGAGGGGGTACACTTTATCTTGGTTTGAGATGTACTGCAGCAGTATCATTCTCTAAAGTTAACCAAGGCTGGGTGATGCTGTAATTTTTCAACTCTTTAAATCAATATATATAGTATAAATCTACTGCTGTTAAGGTTTGAGCATGAAGCAAAAGGGATTCCCGTATGTTCCCTAACAAGTAAAAACTTTCTTAAATCAATTATGAATTCTGTTGTTATAAAAGGCATTTTCTAAAGGCCACTGTATCCTCTTTACATTATGAATGGGGGTTCCTCACTAATATGATTTCTCTGATGTAAAGTGAGTTGATCACTACGAATAAAGGCTTTCCCACATTCTGTACATTTATAGGGTTTCTCACCAGTATGAATTCTGTGATGTCGTGTTAGTTCTGACTTAACACTAAAGGCCTTCCCACAGTCTTTACACTTATAGGGTTTCTCACCAGTATGAATTGTGTGATGTCGAGTAAGTTCTGCCTGAAGACGAAAGGCATCCCCACATTCTTTACACCCATAAGGTTTCTCACCAGTATGAAGTCTAAAATGTTGAGTAAGGTGATATCGGCGACTAAAGGTCTTTCCACATTCCTTACATTCATACGGAATCTCACCAGTGTGAATTCTTTGATGTAAGGTAAGTTGATAACTACAAATAAAAGCATCCCCACATTCATTACATATGTAGGGTTTCTCACCAGTGTGGATTCTGTGATGTTGAGTAAGATGATAGTGCCGACTAAAGGTCTTTCCACATTCTTTACACTCGTAGGGTTTCTCACCAGTATGAATTCTGTGATGTTGAGTAAGATGATTGCTACGAATAAAGGCTTTCCCACATTCCTTACATTTATAGGGTTTTTCACCAGTATGAATTCTGTGATGCTGAGTAAGTTCTGTCTGAAAGCGAAAGGCCTTTCCACATTCTTTACATACATAGGGTTTTTCACCAGTATGAATTTTATAATGTTGAGTAAGATTGTAGCGACGACTAAAAATCTTCCCACATTCCTTGCACTCATAGGTGTTCTCATTGGTGTGAATTCGCTGGTGTGAAATAAGTTGATTGCTACGAATAAAGGCCTTCCCACATTCCTTACATTCATAGGGTTTTTCACAAGTATGAATTCTGTGATGTCTGGTAAGTTCTGCTTGAAGACGAAAGGCCTTTCCACATTCTTTACATCCATAGGGTTTCTCACCAGTATGAATTCTGTAATGTTGAGTAAGATGATAGCGACTACTGAAGGTTTTCCCACATTCCTTACATTCATAGGGAATCTCACCAGTATGAACCCTCAGATGTAAAGTAAGTTGATAGCCGCAAATAAAGGCCTTCCCACATTCCTTACATTCATAGGGTTTCTCTCCAGTATGAATTCTACAATGCCTAGTAAGTTCTGTTTGGAGACGAAAGGCTTTTCCACATTCTTTACATTCATAGGGTTTCTCACCAGTATGAATTCTATGATGTCGAGTAAGTTCTGCATGAAAACTAAAGGACTTACCACATTCTTTACATACATAGGGTTTGTCACCAGTATGAATTTTCTGATGTTGAACTAGGTATGAGCCATGACTGAAGGCCTTCCCACAGTCATTACATTTATAGGGTTTTACACCAGTATGAATTTTCTGATGTTGACTAATATGTCGTTGTACCCTAAAGGTCTTTCCACAAATCTTACATTCATAAGGCCTCTCACCAGTATGAATTCTTTGATGTTCAGTGAGCTGATAGTGAAGCCTAAAGGCCTTCCCACATTCTTTACATTCATAAGGTCTCTCCCCAGCATGAATTGTCTGATGTACTCTAAGGTCTCGAACACGACTAAAGGCCTTCCCGCATTCATTACACTCATAGGGTTTCACACCAGAATGTATTCTCTGATGTTCAGTAAGATGATAATGAAGCCTAAAGGTCTTTCCACAATTGTTACATTCATAGGGTCTCTCCCCGCCATGAATTGTCTGATGTACTCTAAGGTCCCCTACACGACAAAAGGCTTTCCCACATTCCTTACATTTATAGGGTCTCTCACCAGTATGAATTCTCAGATGTTGAATAAGGTATGACTGTTGTCTAAAAGCCTTCTTACATTCCTTACATTCATATGATTTCTCTCTAGCATGAATTTTCTGATGCAGAAGAAGAGGTATATGTTTTTGGATTATCATTTGACTAGCACATCTCATTTGATGTCCTTCTTGTCTCTCAAACTCATGTTTACACTGCAAATCATTTCTGAAAATGGTATCCTCATGGATGTACGTTTTACTTCTGTCCACTCTCTGCAACTGAAACAGATATATTTCACAAATATCCTTTTCTGGAAATAACTTCTTGGTGACATACTTAGACTCCAAATCTGAAAAAAGAAAAAAAAAAAACCAAGAAGGAAACAAATGCTGTGATGTGATTTTTCTATGTTGGGGTAGAATAAGGGATTGCATCTCATAGTCAAAATAAAAGACAAACTAAAAACAATACACATTAGATGAAAAGGTTTAGAGCAGGGGTCTGCAAACTTTTTCTGTAAAGAGCCAGAGAGTAAAAATTTTAGGCTTTGTAGGGCATGTGGTCTTTGTCGCAATTATTCAGCTGTGCTCTTATAGCTCAAAGGCAGCCATAGACAGTATGTAATTGAATAAGTGTAGGTATACTATAGTACCACTTTATTTACGGATACTGAAATTTGAATTTCAAAAATTTTTATGTTTCACAAAATATCCTTCTTCTGATTTTTTTCAACCACTAAAAATGTAAAAACCAGTTTTAGCCTGTGAGCCGTACAAAAGCAGATGGTGAACTGTTTGGCCCCTGGGCCTAAGTTTGCTGGATCCTGATTTAAAGAACTCTAAATTGTAATGCAATTTGAAAGAAGGCAAAAGACTTAATGATGTGACTCTAAAAGAGGGTAAAATAAGTGATTAGAGGAACAAGTTAAGTCAGTGGTCCTCCCACGTAGGATGGATGTAGGGGAGTTCCTTACATATACTGCTCTTCAGGCACCGACCCAGACAAGCGGAATCAAAATCTATAGAAACAAGTCCTATATATGGGAGCTCGTGTTGAGAGGATTTGAACGTTTTCCCAGATTTCAGGCCTTTTCCCCACAGGCCTTGGGCCTTTGAAAGGAGCTTTCCAAACAACATCTTAGGGCCATGCCTCTCCCTGACCCAAAGGGCTATAACTTGTGACGGCATCCCCCTCGCCTGATTTGCCATCACTGACCTGTGTACCAGCTTCTTGTTCCTTCTCTCATTACCATCCAGGGCTCTCTCTCTTGCTCCAATAAAGTAATCACGTCTGGCTTAGGCGAGGAACATCCTGCTCACAGGAAAGAAATGCCACATGATTTAGAACAAACAAACAAAAAACCGTAAGTTCAAAATGACTTAATTTAGACTTGGTTACATTTATATTAAATTGTAGGTCAAAATAGTATTTGATAAAATGAAAAAAGGCCATTGAAGAATATTGACATTTACATGGACTCATGGTCATAGGACTAAAGAGGCCAGATAGGGGAGGGAAAAGATCTGCTCTGCTTTTAAAGGCAGTATAGAGAGGGGTTGAGGATACAGACTCTGGAGCCCTATGGTCTGGGTTCAGATCCTCTGTCACCCACCAGCTGTTATTGCTTCCGTGTATTATGCTTTTATCAATGTAAATGGGCCTAATATTACCTACTTCATAGGGCTCTTGTGAGAATTAAGTGAATTAATATATGTAAGGGCTTGCAAGGATGCCTAACATGTAGTATTATTTTTGTTGTTCTTATTATTTTTTTACGTAAAAGAAAAATACTGTTTCCTAAAACACTTCCAAGTTCTTCCTCAGAATTCTTTCAGTAGAAAATGCAAAATTCACAGACTAGAATTTTCAAGCACAAAGTAGGTTGAAGAGAATACGTCTTTTCTCAGATGGGATATGTTTGCTTGAATTTTAAATGGATATTGTTAAACCAGTTCACCACTATATAAAATGTAGAGGTTCATCTGATCACAAAAACACAAAACCCTGAGACTAGCTAATCTCTTTTCAGGTGAGTCAGACATGAACACAGTGCAGCTACAGGAATTCTGAGCATACCCATTATATGACACCTGGCTTCTCTGAAAATGTCTTGGGACTCAAATCTAGGACTAATGTAAAAAAACAGGCAATTATAGGAAGGGCCAGAGGGAAGAGAGAAGGTCACTGCAGGATGGAGAAGATGATGCTTAACCAAGTGCCTATTTCCAACCCAATAATGCTCAAACCATTTCCTTCAAAATAGGGGGCAGACATTCAGCTGGTGTCTTAAAACAGAGCTCTGAAATTCAACAATGGAGAAAACTGATATTCCAGAAAACAGATTGTCAGTTATTTGCACAGATTATCCTTACCCAATGAGACCAAGTTGTTGTAGTTCTCCAACATCACATCCCTGTACAAGGCCCTCTGAACAGGGTCCAGGCACTCCCATTCCTCCTGGGAGAGGTCTATGGCCACGTCCCTGAATGACAAGGACATCTGAAATGACAGACCGATGTATCATAAACAACGTTTTAAATGTATTTTCAAGATGGAAAACTGCTATGCAAGAAAGAGGCAATGATATAGCAAGCAGTAAACTGAGGTTCAAGCCCGTGATATGTAGGGAAGAATAAGAAAATCAGTGATTTCTAAAGTGGAGTGCCTATATGCTTTTAAAGAATACAGTTGGTACAAACAGAATGTTCTGTATACCATGGGATGAATGAATGAATAAAATAATCAAAGGTTCCCAATGAAATGAAATCCTAAAAATAAGCACACTGCCTATCACGTGCCTGCCGTTTAAGTTCTGAAGAAATGTGAGTTCCATTCTCTTTTCCCTTCAAGGAATTTTTTTTTTAAGGAATTAAAAAAAAAAATGAAGTAATGAATTGTTTTTCCCCAAAAGTACTCTAAAATCTCTATCTTAGAAAATAGGACGCGATTGACATTTGATTTCCTTAAAACTCAGGCTCATCATTATGCAAGAAAATGTCATAAGCATTTTTCCTTGTTATAACAAATGACAAACTCTTTAGTTAATTTATTTACCGGCTGGCTAATCATCCATCTTGTGGATATATCAGACTAATCCTTCTGTCATATTCAGGCATTTATTTTGGACAAGATGTCTCAGGTCTTCCCCAGTCCCATTAGCCTTTCTTCATTCCCCATTAGGGATCCGGAGGGCCTTCCTACCTGCTGCCACCATCCCTCAGGAACACTTGTCTTGATCCTGAGCTGGAGGATGCTGATGTAGGATGATCCACAATGACACTGATGTCACTAGAGACCAGCACAGCCTCCTCAACCACAAAATTGACTTTTGTCCTGTTATTCATCCCTCTGGGGACCCCCTGGATAGATCCCTGATATCCCCACGTGCAGGCCTCAGTCACACTCCAATCTAGCCCTATAAGCTTCTCAGGGTATGGGATCTCATCACATGCAGAACACTCAACACTAAATTCCATCTTATCAACCTGTAAAACTCAGGTCTGTGGAGTCTAATGGACCATCATCTCTGTGTCATAGAATCATGAGTCTAACAAGGGAAGTTCAAATATCTCCCTCAAGCAACTTCATCCATCACTGCTCCATCAATGCTCCTGAGAGAGACTGGGCACTTGGAGAGGTGATGAATAGGTGAAGACAGGTGAGAGAGAAGAGGGGCAAAGGAGGAGGCCACTAGGCTGTATGACACCATCCTTCACTGTGATCAGAGCAACTGGGTGCAGCTTCAGCAATCAGGTTGTCTTAGGAAGGAAGTCTCAGGAAAATAAAAATGATCACGTGAATTCAAAACCACAACATCTCAAGGAGGATGAACGTGAACTTACATGGGCCATGGTTGTAGAACCGCAAGAACTGGTTCTCCTCTTTGGGCTTCCTCCACTCGAAAAGCACAGAGTCCAGAGAAGCCAGGACTGGGGGAGGAAGAGGAAGCTTTGAGACCAGGCGTGTCTCAAAGAAATCCCCAAATGACTTAAGTTAATACGATCCTGTTTTGCCTTCTTTCTACTTCCACCCCACAGTGCCCCAGATACAAATCAGGAGAGATAAGAGGGAGCTTGGACGAAGCCGAACCCTTCCTATACCACACGGAACCAGCTGCACAAGTGTAGACACAGAGCAGCGGCCTCCTGCATGAAGCCAGACCAGGCACTCTAGCAGAAGGGTCTCTAGTCCACCCCAATTGCTGATGATGTTGATCTGTAGCTGTTCCACTAGTGTCACTTTGAATCTAACATCATTAGAAAAAAAAACTGTAAGTTTTGAAGTTGTGCGATCCAACATGATAGCCACACATGGCTATTTAAATCAAATCAAAATTTTAAATTAAGTAAAATTAAATAAAGTTCAGTGTCTCAGTTGCACCAGCCACCTTTCATGTGCTCGATAGCTTCATGTGGCTAGTAGCTACCATTTGGAGAATGTAAGTACAGAACATATCCATCACCACAGAAAGTTCCACTGGACAGAGCTGGTATGAATCATACAGCCTAAATTCCATTTTTTACCGTAGAGTTCCTCTGAACTCAGAATAATTTGGTCAAAACCTGACAGAGATTGCTAGAGATATAATATCTCTTCCTATGAATTCCCAAGGCATGTGACCTGAATTTCTCTAGTGGCTTTATTACCTCCTATCTCATGCTTATTCTGTCTACTCTGATTTTATATTATTTGCTGTATAACAAGAAACTTAAGGGATAGTAACTATGTTTCAGTGCGTGTATTCCTCTAACTACTATCATGAGATTCAGCATACTGTGAGCCTTTATGTCTGTTATTTGACCAAAATTCCATTTTTGGCAGTTTTTCTTAGCACACTAAGATACATGCACAAGATGTTTATCATATAACAACTCAGAGTAACCAACTGTTAGAAAAATAAATAGCTACAGGAGGCAACAGGTTACATAACTTATGGTCAGTTATGATGGCACACTAGGCCTTATTAATGTTGGAGAAAGACATTCATGATGAATTACTGACTGATACAGGCAAATTAAAGAATTATAGGGAATTCCCTGGCGGTCCAGTGGTTGGGACTCTGCGCTTTCACTGCCGAGGGCCCAGGTTCAATCTCTGGTCAGGGAACTAAGATTCCGCAAACAGCACAGTGCGGCCAAAAAACAAAACAAAACAAAAAAGTATGTAAAATGAGGGGAGGGATTATAATGTCATTCATAAATACAGACTCTGTTGTCAGACTTCCAGAATCTGAGTCCTAGTCTGACAACTACCAACTTTTCAGTTAGTTTATTGATAAACCAGGGATAAGAATAGCACCTACCTCCTACAGTTGTCATGAAGGTTGGGATAATTACATAGACACCACTTAATGACATATAATTACTAAATAAAAGTTAGATAGTATTGTTATTAGATAAAATTATTTTCTACTTTCTTTTTTTATAGTAAAATTTGAGTCTTATGCCCATTCTTTTTTATAATGACATTTTAAATATTTTAGAGGCAAGGCTTGGAAGTGCTAACCAAATCTCTCCTCGTCCCTGCAGCTACCAAAGAAGAGACAGCATTCTTCAACATAAAGCTACAGTAAAGATCCTAATAAGGTATTAAATGGAGAACATTAATAAGAGGTTCAATCTTACTCTCCTGTCCTATGTAAAGATTTACATGAATATTTATAGTTCTTACCATCTTATTCTGTTTCCTACTATTATAAATCTGTCTTCTAAAATGTTATTTGCATTAAAAGATACTTGGACTGGAGAGGGTATTGCTATGTCCTGTGAAAGCAACTTTAAAAATCTAAAAAAAGTGTAATCTGAAGGTTATCTTATTTGATAAATTGTGCCATAATAGTTACTCTGAATTGATTTATATAGCCCTAAAAGGCATAAGTCTGGAGGTGTAAATACTTGGAAGGTTTGTCAAACTAGAGGGGTTCATTGGCACTTTCCTCTTCTTTCTATAATCATGGAGGTATAAGAAACCTATGGTAGAATTACATTTTCTAAATAGGAGTTGGGGAGTCTGTGTCCTTTGAATGTTCAATTAGAATAATTTCTATTCTGTGCGCGTGCACACACACACACACACACACACACACACACACACACACATACAGCTGGAGAGAAAAAAATTTTGCTAAAATGAACCTCCCCAAAAAGAATTTGAAAAAGAACAGATACATGTATATGTATAACTGAATCACTTTGCTGTACACCTGAAACTAACACATTGTTAATCAACTATACTCCAGTATAAAATAAAAAGTTTAAAAAAAGAAATTATGAGTTTGGGTTCAAAACTTCAGTTCTACTAGCTGGGATCTAAATATTTTGGAACTCACTACAATTGGCTAAGGGAGAACTAAGAATGTCATTACCTAAGAAAAGACTTCTAGTAGAATTCTAAATAAATCTGGCTCAACAAATCACTCCTCATGGAATTTTTGTTGTTTATTACTACAAGTTTTGTTGTCACTTTGATCTGAATGAGATGTTCCAAAATAAAATTCAAAAAGCATAGTATAAAAAAAAAAAACCTCCCCAAAGTATTAATAGTGGTGCTGGGGCTATTTAACTTTCTTTTTTATAAGTCCCTCATGTAATATAATTGAATAACTGATTCTTTTTGCAAAAAATGAGCATTAATTCCATCATCTTAAGTATACAATAAATCTATATCCAATTTTAAAATATTTGAAAATTCTTGGAAGCAAATCTGTTTGACATGTGTGGGAATAGTAAGGGGATCAGTGTGACCATTATAATAAAGCCTACCAATTCTTGAACATTCTTCTTCAATACAATAAGAACTTTTTACTGACAAAATTCTCCTCTGAATGGACATGTCAGGCGAGGGGCATCTGCAGACTAAATAAGAAAATTTGGGCAAAGCAGACAGAACAGTGTTTGGTTCTTTTTCTCTTTCTCCACTGAATAATCAACTGAAATATCGCTTTGGATATAACCCTTGTAAAATGTCTCTGAATTCCAATTAATAGTAAATGACATTCATATAAAATTTAAAATTTGAGTATTATCGTTCATCACAATGAATATTACTGTACTCATATGTACATTTTTTTTCTTTTGACAAACTCTTTATAAACATAAATCTCAACCCATTGATTCCTTGGAAGAAACCCTTGAGCATGATGATACAGAGTTCCACGCTCAGACTTCCATTCACATTCCTGCTCCTAAACACCTTAAAAAACAGATGCCCGTGTCATTTACTTACTGACACCCGTCAGACTACCTCTGATCTTGCCTTACTTTTAAACTTAGGTTCTGCAGAAGATCAATGATGTGATTCCACTTAAATATTAATCTCAATAAAACAAAAGATTTAACTTTAGACTCCAGGATATATATTTCTTACTATTATAAAAAGTGAGTGAGAGAGGGCCACCTGCACGGCCCCTCATTCATTGGGAAGGAAGGCCTAGAATAGGCCACTGGACATTTCATGAAAAGAAGAGCAAATGCTTCCATGTACTAAAAACAAAGATGCATTTATGAACAAAGAGGAAGTAGAAACTCACCTGATCTGTACTTTTAGATGTGCAACAACAATTGTCCCCTCCTGCTCAGGATACTTCTTGGGGGAGAATGGCAGGACTGGGGAAGAAGAAAATCATGAGACCTTCTTCAGGCCTTTCTTAGAGCACAGAGAGACGGAGAGGTCCCCTCCAGGGCCACATCAGCTCCGACCTCACACATATGACCAGGTGAGACAGGGAGGCTGGAACCTGTCTTTGAAATCACAGCCGATTCCTAGAACCAGAGATACGGGAAAGCTGTGGTTCTGAAAACCTCCAAGTAGGAACCCCTCCCACCATTTCGAACCAGGAGTTTGTCTTGGAGACACTTTTAGCTCTAAAAGTCCCATCCCAAGCCCAGGACGGTGTCTTCTTGCTTTCTGGGAATCTTCATTCTAGGGTTCAATATTTGACTTCCCTCTTGGGAAAGTCTGTACAGACACCCGGGCTGTGTGGGAAGGAAGGGGAAAGCAGCAGGAGCGTGGGTCAGTCACACACACCACTGAGCCAAGCACCAGTATCAGAATGACAACCGCGCCCACCGACAGGAGGCCCAACTTGGTTCTGGAAAGCTCGTGGGCGCGCGCGCGCGCGCACACACACACACACACACACACACAGCCTGTCACAATTAGTCACACAATCTCCCCCCCCCCCCCCCCCACCCCGTCTTCTCCTCATTCCAATACAGGCCCGAGGCTGCGGGCACGATGCGCCCTGGGCTCCTCACTCTGGGCTACAGCTCCATCCCTTTCCCTACCCCAGACGAGTCCTGCTCCGCCTCACCTAGCACCAACTTCTCCCCAGGTTTCGACTAACTCACCCGCGGTGACTGAAAAACCCAGTACGCACGGCTACGGGCCCTCCGGGTGGAAGTTTACACCACCCCCTGGGGCTTCTGGGAAATGTAGTCTACAGCCGGAAGCCGGTGGGCTGGGCTCTGAGTGCGCAGGCGCAGGCACGCGGAGGACCGGGCGACTTCAGTCCCGGAGCCGGGGACCCGCGCCCTCGCGAGGTAAGCTGAGAGAGCTCACAGCGGGGACCTGTCCAGGCTGTGCGGGCCTCGACGGACCTCCAGAGTCTTGACCGCCGAGTGCGTCCGTGGGTGCCGTCCTGAGGCCGAGCACGTGCGAGGCGGATTCTGTCCGATTCTTCCCTCGGGGTAGTCCCCTCGCGTGGTTCACAGGCGTGTGGCCCTTTGTACCCGGCCTCATGAGCGTGTGTCTGTGTGTGTGCACCTGTCTTCACGCGCGCGACGCCGTGAGGGTTGCGGGGCCGACCCCGCCTCTGGCTGAGGGTGAGTTGTGTTTCTGCGTGTGTGTAATTCTTTGGGTGCGAGACGGTGTGTGCCTGCAGCGGCAGCTGACAGGAGGGAGGCCACAGAAAGTAGCCTGGAGTGTGATTCGTGACTGAGCAGTGAGGTGAGAGGCGCGGTGGGAGACCGGCTGTGCTGGACTGTGGGTGATGTGCGTGTGATGGGGTGGGTGTGCAGGTCGCTGTGTGCCCGGGGTGGTTGAGTGGCGAGTGCAGCGAGGCTGTGTGAATCTGAGGATCTGCGTGTAGAACGTCACGGGTGCCAGTGGCCTCGCGACTGGGTGTGTGTGATCGTGTGCAGCCACAGGCCTGTTATAAAAAGAATATGGTGCCTCCTCTTGCAGCATCAGCTGTATTTCAAGATTTGGACCGAAGATTTGTAATGTATCTGTCAAACAATTTTGTATAGAATCAAATGAATTTTTTCCTAGAGAAAAATGTAAATCATAGTAATTTTTTTAAATATGAAGGAATTCTTTCCAGTCTTCTGTGCTGTTAGGGGTCTCATGGCAGATACATTTGAGAATCTTGGGCTGAGGGAATAGCTTTATGCTTGGAAAGGCAGCGTGCCATAGTGTAGTGAGCCCGCAATTAGTCAGACGCTAACACATTTTGCTCTTCCTCTTCCCTTCCCTTCCTGAGCAATTCAGTCCTAAAGCCATCAGATGGGCTTAGAGCAGGGTCTTCGCGCCTGAGCAGGATGAGGAGGGTGTGCATGCAGCTGGTGGCTTGGTGGAGGGTGACAGGGCTTACTAGGGAGCGTTCCAGGTGGCGGAATGGTCCAGCATGGGAGTGTCAACCTGAGCAGGATAAGGAGGGCGTCCACACAGGAGGAATGCCCTGTACGGGATTTCAGAGCCTGAGCAGGGTGAAAAGGGCATGTGGGTATGGGTACTGCCCAGCATTGGGTGTCGGAGCCCAAACTGGGGTGTTGGAGACATTCATGTCGGTTGGATAGGAGGTGGTGAGGCTCAGAACCCAAGTAGGGTGAGGAGAGCATCTGTATGGGGAAGGGTGCAACAGGGTGATAGGAGTTTGTTACATACAGTGGCAGGCGGGGGTGGAGGTGGTGGGGTTCTGATCAAGTAAGTAAATATGTTATTGGATTGGCCAAAAATTCCGTTCGGGTTTCTCAGGAAGCTATGACGAACGAACTTTTTGGCCAACCCAATAAGTGCATTGGGAGGAGCCAAGCTTCTCCCTGTCAGCGGGGAACCTCAGATATGGAAAAGGAGAGAACTAGAATGAACCTTGTGATGGCAGGTTGAAACTAGATGCAATGGTATGAACTCACAATTATATATATGGATCGGTATAAAAATAAAAATAGGCAGGTGCTGGGCCACTGAGGTCACCAGGCTGACTTTTGGGGAGAACCTTGCTCCCCCTTGCAGGACTCTGGGTTCAGCGTCTGCCTGGCCTGATGTGTCCCTGCTTCAGCAGGAGGAGTCACCATGCTGAGCGTTCCACTGGAGCCTCCTATCCTATGACGTAAGACAGTAAATACACCTTAAGATCCTGAAGAAGAAGTAAAATGTCCAAGTAATATTTTGGGATAATTTGTGAGGACAAGTAAAAAAAAAAAAAATGCAGTCATTAGGACGTTGAGCACTGTCTTCTTCTGGCTCCTTCTGATGCTCCTTCGTCCTCCTCCTCTCCCTTTGAGACTGACGTGGAAGACCACGTTTGAGTCATCTAGGTTGGCTGTGGTGTGATCTGTGCCATCATGACATGGCTTCTGGTCTGTGCAGACAGTGGTGACGTTTGTCACGTTGCTGCATTGGTACAGAGTCATTTTTGATCAACAGAGTCCTTTTTAACTACTTAGCGGTACATGCACGGTAGTCTCATCTGAGGTATGCTTACTGATGCTGGGCGTACTCAAAGGAAATGTTACTAAAGAACACATGAAACCTGGGGAAATGATTGACGTTTGTCCAAACTGGCTGTATCAATCCAGGGTGCACTCTCCATTGCAGTAATTACAGATGTAGTCACAAAATGGATTGTCACTGCCTATGGGCAGCTGTGTAGGAATTTCCTTTTCAGTGGAAGCCTACAGCCTGGTCCTTGGATGATGTTTATGCAAGTGTTTTATTTATAATAAGTTGTTACATTATACATTTATATTTTGGGCTCCTTTATGTGTATTATTTTTACAATTAAGACAATTAAAAACAAATACACAAAAAGGTTTACATATATTTAAGGGTTTTTTTCCCTCTTGTCTTTGCAGAGCAGAACAGAGAAGAGCGATATGTGTTTCGCTTGGCAGGAAAACACTTGCTTTCAAGACTCCACTTCCAAAATGCACGAGTGTCTGGGCTGTTCAGCAAGCCGGCCTTAGTTTTTCCCTCTTAACGTGGCAGCATGTAATTGAGAACAAAAAAAAGCAGCCCCTGACATCCAGGAACTGGCCTGACACTTACAGGTAGGCCTCAGTGGTATTGAAAGCTGGCCTGGTGCTCACAGCTGGGCCTGTTATCCTGTTGCGCATGAACAGTCTCACAGAACATCAACATTATGGTCACTCTGAGACCATAATAATGGTAGGCCATTTCATAATTTTGCCTAAGCACAGACAAGATTGCTGGGCAACCCACAAAATATACCAAATATCCCTTCTCCCAGCTAATGTGAGTGGCTACCACCTCTTACCAGTTATAGCTTTAGCCTCACACTGGTCTGCTGTCATTTCTTAGGTACATGGCTTTGTTCTTTTCCCAATCTCTTTGCCCTTTATCACTGATGTTTAGGATGTGTTTTGTCACTTCAGCAATTTCCTTCCTTTACCGTCCCTCCTCCAAGAGGACTTGTAAAATCCTTTTTTTCGCGTGGTTTTGTCACTGTCGTTTTGTAAGTACCTATTTTAAAAGGTCAAATATATATAAAGTATATTAGAAACAAAAAGCATTCCCATGGCACCCTCACCCTGTATTTCCCTGTCTACTTCCAGGAGGCAAGGACTTCCCATCCTCATTTGTTTCTTTTGAAATTTACTTCCATATATCTAAGTTACACACTTTTGTAAACTCATCAGTTTTAGATATTAGCCGCTGCTGAATGTGAACGATGAGGACTTTAGGTGTCTTAACAACCCACTTTCCTGTTTCTCTCATGCTGCTTGGTTTCCTCAGAAGGAATCCTTCAATTGCCTGCCCAGGGATCTCACTTAATCTCAATCTCGTCTTCTGCACGGCCCCGCTCTCATCCTTGCTCCAGGCACACCAGCCCAGAGACTGCTGATCCAGCCTTTCCAGAGTAAATCTGAGGTCTTCAGCCAGGCTGGGGAAGGGTCACAGGGCCTGGGGTGACAACAGCTCATTTGTTTCCTGCATCATCAGTGTATCAGTTCTGGTTTTTATACAGCCTTTCAGGTAGTCCTCCTGTTTCCAGGCCTCACCTTCAGAACCTGGCACCTCTGGTTTCTGAAAGGGGAAAATGACTGTTTCTGGGCTTCCCTTGAGTTCAGGTTCAAGTTTCCTCAGGTCTGCCTCATCAATGAGCAGGTATCTGCCTCTTTCCAAAATTGTCTTGCTGCCATCTCCTCTCTCTTCCTGTGTCCATGTAAATTTATACCTTACTTTTGTTTTAGTGAGGTGCCAGAAGAGAGGAAGAATTAACTTCTCTGCTCAACATGCCATGCTTATCTAGCAGAGTCACCCCCGTCTCTTCAAGGACCTGTGATTCCTCAACTATTTTTCCTTATACCTTCTTCCCATCTCACTCCCAAATATACAGTGACATTCATACTTTTGTTCAAGGAACATGAACTGAATGTCTACCATGTGTGGGTGCTGGGACTTGAATTGTGATCAAGCTACAATCCCTGACTACTCTACAAGAGGTGCCAGTCTGGAGGAGGCAAGCACTTGGAGATGTAAGGAGTGCAAAGCACAGCATGTGCACGACGCCAGGGCAGTGTAGGGGAAGGGTGACTTCCCTTCTTGGGGCATCAGAGAAGACTCCCCAGAGGGAGAGGTGTTTAAACAGATTTCAAGAGAAAGTGAGAATTGGTCCTACCAAACGCATCTGTGCCCCAACAAGATGGCATGAAGAGCCAGAGACATTCACAGAACCCAGGCATCCAACCTCCCCCCTGGCCCCTCATCCCTGCTCTGGGGGACTCTGATGGGTGGTCTCTGTGTCCTTGATACTCCCCCCGAGTGTGAAGAAGGCAGGAATTGCCCGAGACTCGAATGGTCTACCACCTGTAGGAAATGTGGGTGGGAAGATGGATAGAGACTTTACTTTCTGGTCAGGGGCTGCAGTCTGCTCATTTTCCATCCTTTTCCCCAAACTTCTGGTCATTTAGTTTGAATTCTTTACTTCTCTCTCAAGCTGTAACCCAGACCATGTACCTCAACTGCTCATATGTCAGGAGAGCAGGAGGGGCACAGAGGATCCTATTCAAGGCCCAGCTTCTCCAAAGGAGTTACACTTGTAAGAAGAAATTAAACAGATTTGATCTTGTTAGTTTATTGAATAAATCAATCCTGGGTAAAGAAAAAACAGAACTAGCTTTGGGGACAGAGGTTGGGGAAGTGAGAGAATCCCCTGGCCCCTGTGGTGTGGGTAGAGGGGTCACTTGTAAAACTCATGCTCCTGTTCGTCCTTCTTGATGACTGTCTTGTACGCTTTCTCGAAGTCCTTGGCCAGAACAATGTAGCGGTTCTCTCGGACAGCCAACATGCCGCTCTGTTGGGGGATGAGAGTTAAAATCTACTCCCTGCACTCCCCGCCCCTAGTGATGGTGCAGGAAGAGACAGACGCAGCCTAAGACCCAGGGAGGCAACGATGGACAGGACTGCGGCAGAGTGGAGGGTCTTCACACACCCCCTGCCCAATCTAGAGAGAAACCATCACTCACCTCCTGACAGATGGAGTTGATATCAGCTCCTGAAATCTTATCTGGTCGGGCCACATCTATGGCAGGTGAGTTAAGGAAACCATTCCGTGCATGACTGGGTAAATGCCTGGAGCTAGACGTCGTTCTTGGGCTGTCTTTGTCACCATCCCCCTCCCCAGACCTTGGTCTCCCACCTGCACAATCTGGGTGGTGGTGATGGCAGGGGTGGAGATCTAATCCCCATTCTCAACGGTGACCCTCCCCTCGCTTCTAGAGCAGGATACAGTCTTCCAAGTCAACCTCCTCAGAGAGGTTCATCTTGCTGGTGATAGTGGAGAAAATCAATCTCTTCTGGCGGCGGTCAGGGAGTGGAAATTCAATTTTACGGTCAAGGCGTCCCGGCCGCAGCAGAGCAGGATCCAGGGTGTCTGCTCTGTTTGTGGCCATGATCACCTAGCATTGGGGACAGGCCAGCTCAGACCTCTGTCCCCACTATACTCTCCATCCTGTCGCAATACCTAGCTCCTCACACGCCAGCCTCCATCCTTCCCTGATTCCCACAACCACACCTCCCCTTGCCCATCCTGAACCCCAAACCTTGACATTGACGTTCTGGTCGAATCCATCCATTTGATTCAGTAGCTCCAGCAGGATTCTCTGAACCTCCCTGTCAGCTGGATAGTATATAACACGGTCAGTCCAGGGCATGCCGCATGACAAGCCTGCCCAAGACCCCAGGCCCTGGGACTTCCCTGGTGGCGCAGTGGTTAATAATCCGCCTGCCAGTGCAGAGGACACGGGTTCAAGCCCCGGTCCAGGAAGATCCCACGTGCCGCGGAGCAACTAAGCCCGTGCGCCACAACTGAGCCTGCGCTCTAAGGCCTGTGAGTCACAACTACTGAGCCCACACGCTGCAACTACTGAAGCCTGTGCGCCTAGAACCAGTGCTCTGCAGCAAGAGAAGCCTCTGCAATGAGAAGCCTGGGCACCGCAACGAGGAGTAGCCCCTGCTCGCCGCGGCTAGAGAAAGCCCACACGCAGCAACGAAGACCCAACGCAGCCAAAAAAATAAATTCATTTAAAAAAAAAAAAAAGACCCCAGGCCCTGTTTGGGCATCACTCACCCCCTGTCTGGGCATCGAATCTCTTGGTTGCAATGGCATCAATCTCATCTATGAAGATGATGGCAGGTGCGTTCTCCTTGGCCAGGCGGAACACATCCCGGACCATGCGAGGGCCCTCACCCAGGTACTTCTGTACAAACTCTGAGCCCACAACTCGGATGAATGCAGCTGATGGCAGGATGACAGGGGTTAGATGAGAATGGGACACCTGTAGGGCCCCATAATACTTTAACTGAAACTGAGAATTCCTTGAGGACATCTCTTTCTTTGGATACCCACTCCAAGTAGCCAGGTCATTCTCTCATGGCCTGGGCTGGGTCCCAGATCCAGCCAGGAGGACCAGCTTGTACCCCACAGAGACCCAGCAGCCCAAATCATGAATCCTGCCTCCAGATGTGCCAATTTTTGGCCCAACATTTAAAAATCAGGGTATTAAAAAAAAATGTGTCTGTGCTTCCACATACCGACAAAGTAGAGCTAGAGACATTCATGGAATCCAACATACCAAAAAATGTGAATTTCCGGAGTGCTTGAAAAATCAGTAAGAAAACAGGTTTTCCATACACAGGCATCATGCTGCCTCACCAAGAGCTCTAAGGACCCACTTTTGAATATCATGCAAGAGTCAGGAACCAGGAATACGTATTCTGACATAATCAACAAGTGGCAACGGGGTTAAAGACAGGTTTGCTCTGGGCTTGCCACTCCTTTCCATCTTTTCTTAGAGTTTAACTTGTTAGTGACTGGATGTGGCTTTGTGTTGCACAGAGCAACCTCCAGGACACTCCTTCCAGCCACCACAGAGAAAGGAGACACAAAGTCCATTATGTAGATCTGGTCATAAACTAGGAGTTGTGCAAGTTGCAGCCCTGTCCCTCTCTAATGTGGTGGCCACTGGCCGCAAGTGGCTACTGAGCAACCGAAATGTGGCTGGTCCAAAATGAGATGTGCTGTAAATGTGAAATACACACCAGACTTCAAAAGACAGTACAAAAAAAGTAAAATATCTCAATAAATGTCCATCAACAAGTGAATAGGTAAAGTGTGCTATACACATACAATAGAATATTATTTGGCCTTCAAAAGGAAATAAATTCTGGCACATGTTTCAACATGGGTAAGCCCCAAAGACATTATGCTAAGGGAAATAAGCCAGTCACAAAAAGACAAATACTGTATGATTCATCCATGTGTATGAGGTGCCCAGAATAGGCAAATTCATAGAGACTGAAAGTAGAATAGAGGTTATCAGGGGCTGCGGGGAGGGAGAAATAGGGAATGATTGTTTAATGGGTATGGAGTTACAGTTTGGATGATGAACAAGTCTCAGAAGTGGATAGTGGTGATGGCTGCACAACACTGTGAATCCACTTAATGCCACTTATAAACTGTATATTTATATAGTGGTTAAAATGGTAAATTTTATGCTATATGTATTTTACTACAATAAAAAATTATAGAAAAAAACTCAAGTTTTGTATCTGCTGCATGTTAAAATAATAATATTTTTTAGTATATTGGTTAAATAAAAAAACATATTTTAGACGAAGTTCACCTACTTCTTTTAACTTGTTTAAAAAATGAGTACTTAAAAATTTAAATTATATATGTAGTTTCATTATACAGTTGACCCTTGAACAACACAGGGTTTAGGGGTGCTGACCCTCTGTGCATAAAATCTGTGTATAACTTTATAGCTGGCCCTCCAGATCTGCAGTTCTGCCTCTGCGGATTCATCCAACCATGCATCATGTGAAAAAAATCTGGGTATAAGTGGACCCTCGAAGTTCAAGCCTCTGTTGTTCGAGGGGCAACTGTATTTCTATTGAACCCTGCCTGTCTAAAACCACCCTGATCTCAGGACAACAGTCGAAATCTCTTAGGTTAGCACTAAGACTATTTATATTCACGCCCATTCTGATACCTGGACCTGCACAGCCCCTCCTTCAGCCAGCCATTCAACAGTTATTTTCTGAGCACCTACCACAATTCAGCTACTGGGCGGGCACTGGAAACACAAAAAAGGACAAATGCACAAGTTCCCTGCCCTCGTGGAGTTTAGTCACGGTCTACTCACCACTCCTCACGACTCCCTAAATGAGTTCTTTCCCACCCCCTGGCCTTCGCAAATGCTATTCCTTCTCCCAGCTGTGTGCCTGACAGGCTCCTCACACCTCTCTTCTGGGGACCCCTACCTAAGAGCCTACGCAGAATGGATTGACAACCCTCCTTTAGGGCTATCCCACCACCTTCCTTGCTTCCTTGGAGCATTTGCTACTCTGCAGACCGTTCCCACCGAAGCTCACCTCCAACCATAACCCCCTTGCTCACTTGGCTGCAACTACTGGGGCCTCCTCACTGTTCCTAGAACACTAAGCACACACCTGTCTCAAGGCCTTTGCACCCGAGTCCCTCAGCCTGACACACTCCCTCCCCCAGACGTCGACATGACTCACTCCCTCAAGGCTTCTTCTAGGTCTTTATGTAAATGTCACCTCGGAAAAGTCTTCCCTGACCACCGCCAGTCCCGGCACATAAAGCTGCAGCCCGTTATTCCCCATCCCCTGCCCCTTAGTTGTTTTCTTCAGGCATTAGCACCACATGACATATAATCTCCTCATTCATCTGTTAGTGCTTCCTCAACTAAGACATCACCTTTACGAGGAAGGGAGACTTTGTTCTGTTCACTGCCGTGCCTTCCGCACCTAGAACACAGCTTGGTACATATTAGGTGCTCAATAAATATTAACTGACTGAGTTCTAAGTGTTTATTTTCCTTTTTTTCAGCCACACTGGGAGACTCTCCAATGCAGGGGACAGGTCTGACTCATCCCTATATCCCAGCACCTGGGAGAGCAGAAGTTCAATGAATGATGATGACAATGGCTAACATTTACTGTCCACTTACTTACGTGCCAGGTATGGTTTTAGAAGCTTTATATTGATTTAATCCTCTGAATAATCCAGAAAATTAAGAAATAGAGGCACAGAAAGGCTAACTTGCCAAGTACTTACATAAACTAACTTACGTAAGTAGTACTAACTTATATAAGTAGTTGTAGGGGGGCCAGATTTCAAACACAGGCAGTCTGGCCCAGAAAACACGCTGCTTACCCACTGCCCTCTACTGCTCCCTGGCTTAGATATATTAAGATTTTAAGATGAGCTGAGTCCTGTCCTTAGGCTTTACAAACAGTAATACAGTGACTTCCAGACATTTTTGTTTAGAACCTACAAGAAGAAATACATCTGTAAACAACCACAGCACACCTGTGTACAATGTCTGTGTGTGTTCACAAACAATACGAGTTCTTACTATGTGGGGTGGACTCCAACATTTTCTGTTCTGTTTCATTTTTTAAAATGCTGGTTGCAACCCATGAATTTGAATTCATAATTACTAATGGGTCAAATGACCCATTAGTAGGAAAAACATGGCATTATTTCATTAATTCCCCACAATCATGCTGTGAAATGAGTGTTCTATTAGATGAGGAAGTTGAGGCACGAGAGTAAAGTCACCTCCCCAGGACGGCACAGCCACTCAGTAAGACGCACACTGGGTCTTTGACCCTAGTGCCCATGTTCTTGATCGCTGTGCCACGCTACTTCCTGGGGAGGATGAGAGAGCTGAGGGCAAGGTTGGAAGAGCCCAGAAGGTCAGAGCTCGGGGGAGGGGCCAAGCGGCTCACCTGTCGTGTGATGAGCCACAGCCTTTGCCAACATGGTCTTCCCGCAGCCGGGCGGGCCATACATGAGGACGCCTCGGGGAGGGTCGATGCCGATCTGAAGCACAGAGGTGGAGAAGAGCGTGAGCCGGGGAGTCCCTCACCAGCCGGAGACGTGGTGGGGGCGGCCTCTCCCTTCCCTGCCAGCCCCAGCTCCTCACCTGCTTGTAGAGCTCAAAGTGCGTTAGGGGGAGCTCCACGGCCTCCCGCACCTCCTGCTTCTGGATGTCCATGCCCCCGATGTCCGCGTACATCACGTCTGGCTTCTGATCTGGTGGGAGAGCAGAGCTGGGGCTCCCAGCCGGGCCCGCAGGGTCCCCTCAGGCCTCCCTGGCCCTGGGCGCCCCCTCACCTGAGGTGAGCATCATGATGCTGCTGTCGGCCTCAGGAGGCAGCACGTCCACCAGGGCGTTGCTGTGCTTGTGGAGGGCCACCGAGGCGTTGGGCTTGAGCAGCTCCCGGTCGATGGTGCTCAGGATGCGCACATAGTAGTTGGAGCCTTTGGGAAGAGGACAAGAAGGAAGAGGGGAAAGTGAGAAGTGCCAGAACCTCAAAACTGCCGACCTCACAGCTGGACCTCCAGGCCGACAGCATCTCACTCAGACCTCAGATGGCCCTCCCGGCTTCTAGTCTTGCCTCCTCCAGTCCACCCCCCGCATCCACACTCACAACTTCCCTGTCTGTCCCTGACTCCTGAGCTCCAGCCCCAGGTGACCAGCAGCCTCCTGGAATGCCTGCCCGTGGGCATCCCCACGGCACGTCTCACTCACCATGTCTCAGCGTGTTCTCAGTATCTTCCCCCATTTGTGCTGCTCCTCCTGGGTCTCTGTCTCAGGGAGGCCCATGGTGCCGAGTCACCAGCGAGAGCCCTACGCCTCATTCTGGACTTTCCTCCGCTTCCCTCCACAGCCCGTCAGTCACCATGGCGGTCCACCAGCCTCCTAAAATGTCTCTCTGACTAATCCCTTCCCTCCTGCCCAGGGACCCTGCCCTGATTCAGCACCATCCTCTGCCATCTAGGTCTCTGCAGCAGACTCCTCCTTGCTCGCCCAGCCTCCAGTCTCACGTCCCCAGTCCACCTTCTACATTTATGGTAGTGACACGCACATCTCTTTCTGGCCTCAGTCTCTCTCCTGACCTTCAGACCTGGCTGTCCAGTGACCTCCCAGACACTTCCCTGTGATGTCCTAGACTGCCCTCACTGTCTCCCTGCAAACCTGCTCTTCTGCCCATGTCGCCATCTCAGGGATAGCCACTGTCCCCCTAAGTCCTAAAGATCAAAGACACAGGCCTCATTTTGGATACCTCCCTCCCTTCACTACCTCACTGCCAGCCCGTCAGTCCAATTCCAGGCCCAGTCACACACCTTTCCCCGCAAGCTTTATAAGAATATGGCTTGGTCCAGAGGAGCAGAGGCCAGAAGCAGGAAAAGACAGATAAGATGCAGAGACAACGCCCATCATGAAGGCAGAGCCTAGACCCACGTTAATAACGGCAGCTCCCGTATACTGGGTCCTTACCAGAGCCCAATCTCTTAACACTTCACCTGTGCTTTCAAATTGCAGGTCCCAACCCAGTAGTAGTTGTGAAATCATTTGAGAGTCATGACCAGAACGTTGTTTAAAACAAAACAGACTAGAACAAAATGGGAAACTAGTTAAGAGTATGTCACACATAGTGTGGCTAACTATCGTTTGGTCAGACTTTTTACTATGTGAGTTATACACACACACGTAGAGAAAGAAAGAGAGAGAGAGAGAACGTAAAATATATTTCCACTTTTGCATCAGACTCAAAATACTCTGAAAAACACCATTACACCGTCTTGCCTCATTTGCCGTTGTAAGTTCCTGGCATGTGGCAGGAAACAGTTAACAGCTGTTGAATGAACAGATGAGTAAACAACCCCCACGCACCTGTGGTGGAGCCCACGATGGCTGTATTCTGATCCACAGCCTCCAGAAACTGCCCAATAACCAGTGGGATGCTCTGAATTCGCTTCACCTCCTCCTGGGCGTGGAGGAATTCCTTCTTCAGGTTCTTTTGCTCATCCTTGATGTACTCCTCCTGCACCTCCAGGAACTCCAGCTCTTGCTGCAGCTTCTGTGAGCAGAGAGGGAAGAGGTAGGGGATGGCTCCAGGCCTTGCTGAGCCAAGGAGCAGTGGAAGGTGGGGGAAGTATGGGATGCTGGGCCCTGTGCAGGGTCCGGATTGGGTTTGAATGTACCTTGTAGCGGCTGTACAGGTCCTCCAGGTCCTCAGGCTCAGGCCCCAGGAAGGACAGGCCAGTCTGGGGCCGTGACACAGACAGGGCTGGGATCTCATCCTAGACCATGGAGGGAAACTCAGGTTGGAAGAAGAAGGTCCCCTTATGAAAGAATCTAGAGCCCCCCTCCCACTTCACCATGAAGCCACTTGGCCCCTAATAGGCTCCTGACATCATTCAGCTCCCTAAATAGATCCTGGAAACCTCTCAGTCCCCTAAACAGGTTCCTGAAGTCACCCAACTCCTCACAGGCCCCTCGGTCAAACAGCCTTCCAAACAGATCTTCTGGTATTATATGCCACTTGTAACATGTCTGCAATGTCACCCAACTCCCATCTAGGGCCTACGTGTCTGATCAACTCCTTACCAGACCCCAATGCCCTCCAGCCCCCCACAACAGGTTCCTAATATCACATGGCTCTCTCAGTTGACTGTTAAAGTCACCATGCCTTCATACAGTCCGGGCATTAGTCAGTTACCTCCCGAAGACCCCTCATGTCACAGAACTCCAACTCACACTAGGCCCTTATGTCATCCAGCTCCCAGGTGGTCCCCAAACATCACTCGGCCAGACCACATACATTACTCGGCCCTCCAACACCAGCTAAGCCCCGAATGTCAGTCAGCTCCCCAGCCCAGCCTCAGATATCATTCGGCCCCACGGCCGAATCCCATACATCACTCACTACTGACCCATCCCCAGTGCCGCCGGGTCACCGATGTCACAGCATTCCCAGCTAAACCTCGAAATCATTCAGTCCCAAAGAACCTCTAACGTCACTCGTTTCCCCAGCCCAGCTTTCCGAGCCCTACTGCCCTCCCAACATCACTCAGCCACAGCCCAGGCCTCGGGACGGCACGAAGCTCTCCACTGAGACCTCCGAAAACACTCAGACCCAGGCCTGGATCCCCGAAGTCGCTCAACATCCCACTGAGGTCGGCTTCGCCCTCTCCCCGCGAGCCAGGCCCCACCGGACCTGAGCTTTCTCCACCAGGATACCTATCTCCTCCATAGCCACCAAGCCGGCCTCTGTGCGGCCCGGCCTAAGCCAGTCACCGCTTCCGCTGACGCCACCGGAAAGCCAGGGCCTGGATGGATTCTGGGAAGTGTAGTTTAAGACACCAAGGAGAGACGGCCGGATAGGCCGGATAGGTGAAGGGCAGGGCGACCTCGTCCTGAGCTCCTCCCCCAAGGTATGCTCATGCGCACTCCGTACCGCGCGAGCGCGCGGGCGGGCCCGGGGCGGTGTGCGTGTGCAATAGCGCGCCTTGGCGCGGTCTCGCATGGCGTTCTGGCGCGCGGGTTTTCTCGCCGGCAGGCGGCGCTGCCCTCGTTGCTCTTTGACCTGAGGAGTTTCCCAGAGATCTGTCAGAATCTGACGGCAAAGTGCTGTTTTTTCTTTAGTGGCGGGGCTGGAGCTGCCTTTGGCCGGGTTTCGCAGAGGGGCTCTTTTAGGGGGTTTCCAAGTAGGCTGCAGCCGAGGATTGCCCCCCGCGCGGGGGCGGGAAGACGGGGGCTGCCCCTGAGAATGACACTTCTTACCGGGCTGCATCCCCGGGGCTGAGGAGCCCCAAGCCCGCCATTACCGGTTACTTCATTACCGTGAATCAAGTGGAACCCACGCATTAGGGCTGCAGCGGTGCCAGGAGTTGGGTCACGCAGGAGAACTGCAGGCCTATATAGACCAGGCCCTGTGCTTGAGTCTTACGTGCTCACCTCATCGAATCTTGACAGACATTATGTTCCCTCTTTTACAGGGAAAGAAACCAGAGCGCGGGGCCCCAGGGCTCTCTGGGCTCAAAGCCTGTTCTTCTGGCCGCTGTTCATCACACCAGCTACAGTTTTGTCACGTGAACTTTTTATTCACGTACAGAGAAGTATACATATCATTAGTGTACAGTTCAACGAATTTACACAAAGTGAACACACCCATATAACCAATACTCAGATCAAGAAACCAAACAGAGAAGCCCCCAGAAGCTCCGCACATGCTCTTTCTGCCACCCTCATCCCCTCTGAAAGTTGTCATTTACCTGATTTCTAACAGCATGGATTACTGTGTCTGTTTCAAACTCTCTAGGGACCCATACAGTGTGTACTGTGTTTTTACCTTCTTTTACTTAACATTATGTTTGTGAGATTCACATTGTGTGTAGGGATAGTTCTTTCATTTTCACTTCTGTATGGTTTCCATTGTGTGAATATGCCTAAAACTGGATATTTTCCTGTTTGGGGCTATATTGATGCTGTGAATATTCTAATACATTTCTCTGGTAAACATGGGAATATAATCCAGGGCAGGTACGTGCTTAGCTTTAGCAGACACTGTCAAACTATAGTACTAACTTACACTCCCACCAGTGGAGCATACATTTGATATAGGCTGTCATAAAAAAATTTTTTTGTGCAATGTCACTAATTACTGGAGAAATGCAAATCAAAACTACAATGAGGTACCACCTCACACCGGTCAGAATGGCCATCGTTAAAAAGTCTACAAATAATAAATGCTGGAGAGGGTGTGAAGAAAAGGGAACCCTCCTACACTGTTGGTGGGAATGTACGATGGTGCAGCCACTACGGAAAACAGTATGGAGGTTCCTCAGAAAACTAAAAATAGAATTACCATATGATCCAGTGATCCCACTCCTGGGCATATAACCAGACAAAACTATAATTCTAAAAGATACATGCACCCCTAGGTCCATAGCGGCACTATTCACCACAGCCTAAAGAAAGAAATATCCAGGTCCAGATGGTTCCACTAGAGAATTCTATCAAACATTTGAAGAAGAATCAGCATCACTTTTATGCAATCTTTTCCAGAAAATAGAAGAGGGAACACTCTCCAACTCATTCGCTGAGGCCAGAATTACCTTGACACCGAAACCAGGCAAAGACATTACAAAAAGAAGAAAGAGGAGGAGAAAGAGAGAGAAAGAAAATTAGTATCTCTTGTGAACTTAGATTTAAAACCCCTTAAAAATATTAGCATATCAAAGCCTGCAAAGTGTAAAAAGAATTCTATACCATAACCGAGTGGGATTTATTCCAGGTATGCAAGGCTGCTTCAATATGAAAAAATAAATCAATGTAATCCACCATGTCAACAAGGTAAAGAAGAAAAATTATATGATCATATCAATTGACATGGGAAAATAATTTGGCAATAACCAACACCATTTATGATAAAAACCCAACAAGCTAGGAATAAAGGGGAACTGCTTCAACCTGATAAAACAGCATTTACCAATAAACTACAACTAACAGGGACTTCGCTGGTGGTCCAGTGATTAAGACTCTGTGCTTCCACTGCAGGGGGAGTGGGTTTGACCCCTGGTTGGGGAGCTAAGATCTGCGTGGCACGGCCAAAAAAAAAAAAAGAAAAAAGAAAAAAAAAAAACACCTACAGCTAACATATTTAATGCTGAAAGACTGAACGTTTTTCCCCTTATTAGGAACAAAGTAAGGATGATCACCTCTTATTTGACATAGTACTAGAAGTTCTGGCCAGCTAAACAAGGCAAAACAAAGATTAAAAAAATACTGATTGGAAAGGAATAAAATTGTCCTTATTTTCAGATGACATGATTGCATAGAAAATCCCAAGGATTCTAAAAAAAAAAAAAACAACTAATAAACACACAAAAATCAGATGCATTTCTATACCCTAACAATGAAAATGTAGAATCCAAATTTTAAAACACAATGCTATTTACAATAGATCCAAAGAAAAATAAAGTATTTAAGCGTAAATCTAACAAAACATGTTCAGGATCTGTGTGTTGAGAAAACACACTTTTTGGACTTAGAATAGAAATGCATTGTCTCACAGTTCTAGAGGCCAGAAAGTCAAGACCAAGATGTCAGAAGGGTTTGGAGAAAGGTTAGTTCCTTTGTGAGGAAGAATATGTTCCATGCCTTTCTACCAGCTTCTTATGGTTTTACTGGTAATTTTTAGCATTTCTTGGCTTGTAGATGATGCATCACCTCAATCTCTCCCTTCATCTTCACGTGGTGTTTTCCCTGTGTGCATGTTTAACTCTGTGTCCAAATTGCCCCTTTTTATCAGGACACCAGTCATATCGGATTAGGGGCCCACCCTACTCCAGTATGAGCTCATCTTAACTAATTATATCTGCAGCAAGCTTATTTCCAAATAAGCTCACATTCTATGGTATTGGGGATTAGGGGTTCAACATATGAATTGTGCAGGGACACAGTTGAACCTATAACTGATCTCATTTTTCCTTATTAGAAGAGCTATATATGTGTACATATGCATATGTGTGTATAAGTATATATGACTATATAAAGGACTGAATGGTACACATCAAACTGCTAACTGGAGTTATCCTCTGGGAAATGATGGGGAATGAGGAGGGTAGGTGGGCAATACTTATACTTTTTATCTCCACACTTTGAATTGGTTGAAAAATGTTCAACAAGTATGTATGACTATTGCAAATTTAAGCAAACAACTTAAGAGCCTTTAAGGCACCTTATAGATGTCCTTCAAGGTAGATACTGGGCTTCCATGGAGAGAAGTGGGAACTACAACAGTTAAGTGATCCAAAATTGTTCGACTACTTTTCCATGTGCAAAACAGTAATATTTTATATGTCCCCACCAAAAGGACTTGTGAGTCAGTGGCAGAGTGGAAATAGCACTACACCTGGAGCCCAGAGAGCCAGATGGAATTCCATTTCTGGCACTAGCTGGCCAAGTGACCTTAGGTTCTTAACCACCAGGGCATTTGCGTTTTTCTCTTTAAATATTTCTGTAAATTTCAGATATGTAGTCCCATGGTCTATATTTATTCAGATCTGGCTAATACATGTATGTTGTGTGTCACAGCAATATTTGACTAAGCCTAAAAATAGCCAGCATCACTTTTCCTAGAAAAAGATCTGAACACAGAGACCACTGATCTGAGCTGTGTACTTCAAGTACAGCGTATCCATGTTATATGACCAGGCAGCCTGATTCTCCCACTCTGCCTCTGCAAAGTGTCTATACCACCCTCCATTATCGCTATGGGAAGGACAACTTCCACCGAAGGGCCATACAACAGACAGAGCTGAACCCCACAAACCTGTATCACCCCTCCAGAGCTTCTCTTCATTTCTCCATTCAATCAGGAAATAATTATTAACTACCCACTATGAGCCAGGACTATACCAGGCCCTGGGGATCCACTGATCAGCGAAATAAACACATCCTTATTCAGATTAAGGAAGTCAAGAAAACAATTACAAAACAATGTGAAATGTGTTTTGGTAAAGGAATTACAGGGTGCTGGGGGTGGAGAACCCAGCTCTCTGAGTTAGGGTCCCCTAACTCAGTCTTAAGGGTTTTCCAAAAACTTCTCTTCATAGAATTGCATCAACTCAGCTCTGAAATCTTGAGTTAGATAATTTTGCCCACTACCTGCTGCTTTTCCTTTTTCCTTTCAGTTCCATCTGTGGTTGCTGGAGAAAGGCATGGCTCGGGCAGGAAGTTGTCAAACCCCTGTAGTTCACCTATTCAAAGAAGAGAAAAATGGCATCTCTGACTGGGAGGCATTCTTTCAACTTCCTGGATGGTGTCATGTTTTCACTCTAGGTAGGAGGATCCACTCTGCAGAGTCCAGGTGTAAAAGGGTTTGATCACAAGTCCTGAGAATGATGAGAAATACCTATTCATTCCTCATCAGAGTCAATATCTACCAGAGCGCACTCACTCTCACTAACCATTACATCAAGCACAAAGTGTCCCTTTGAAAGTCTTCAGAGTGCACGTTTATCAGTTTCTTCAGACACAGCACATGCCAAGGTGACAGGGCTCACATCACTTTTCTATTTTCTCTAAGTCCCCTCAGAATTCTTACTTCCTGTCCCCATAATATTTCTGAAAAAAATTTAAATACTGGTGAAATAAATCCAAGAAAATCTACATAAATGGGAAAAAATAGAATGTTTCTGGATTAGAAGAATTCAACACAGAAAAAAAAAAGGCAAGCCATGAAATGTTACAGATTGATTAAATGAACTACATTAAAATTAAGAATTTTTTCATTATTAAAAAAGTGAAAAGGGGGACTTCCCTCATGGTCCAGCGGTTAAGACTCTGCACTCCCAATGCAGGGGGCTGGGGTTCAATCCCTGGTCAGGGAACTAAGAGCCCGCATGCTGCAACTAAAGATCCCACACACAGCAACAAAGATCCCACATGCTGCAACTAATACCTGGTGCAGCCAAATCAATCAATCAATCAATCAATATATTTTTAAGTGAAAAAAGGGAATTTCCTGATGGTCTAGTGGTTAGGACTTGGTGCACTTTCATTGCTGTGGGCCCAGGTTCGATCCCTAGTTAGGGAACTAAAATCCCACAAGCTACACAATGTGGGCCAAAAAAAACGTGAAAAGATAAGTCACAGAGTGGGAGAAAAAAAATTGCAAAACATTTAACAAAAAAATGACTTGTATCCAGAATATATAAAGAATTTGTACAGATCAATAAGAAAAAAAACAGACAACCCAATTTAAAAAATGGGCAGGAGACTTGAACAAATAGCTTACTAAAATGAACAGGTACATTCTTGATTTTTTCACTAAAAAATCAAGGAAATGCACATGAAAACCACAACCCAATACCACTACCCCTCTAGAATGGCTAAAATTACGAAGTCTAACAAGGCCAAATATTGGTGAGGCTGTGGAGCAACCAGATTCGTCATATGCCGATCGTGGGAGTTGACATTGAAACATGTTTGGTAGCATCTACTAAAGCTGAGCCAAATGACCCAGCAATGACCATTAGGAACTCCACAGCACATCCCAACAGAAACTGTGCACATGTGCATCAGAAGATAGTATTCATTAGCCCAAAGTGGAAACAGTAGAATGGGTAAATATGTAGTGATTTTTTTTTTTTTTTTTTGGCCACGGCATGAGGGATCTTAGTTCCCTGACCAGGGATCAAACCTGGGACCCCTGCAGTGGAAGTACGGCGTCTTAACCACTGGACCACCAGGGAAGTCCCTGTAGTGATTTTTAAACAAGCAAGTACCATATGGCAATGAAAATGATCTATAGTTATGTACACAGGATAACACTGAGTGAAAGAAGCCAGTCACAAAACAACATAAACATATGATTCCATTTGTGTCAAGTTCAAAAACAAGCTAAATAATCTGTGGTGTAAGAAGCCAAAATAGTGGCTCCTTATGGGAGGTACGGAGTGGAGAGTGATTAAGAAGGAGAATGAAGAGGGCCTCTGGAATGCTGGAAACATTCTCTTTCTTAACCTGGGTGTAGGTTATAAGGATGTATTCATTTTGAGATCATTCAATGAGCTACATACATTTATGATTTGTACACTTACTAATATGTGTATTTTATTTCAAGAAGACATTAAAAATATTCTCATGAATCACATTAGAATGGTTGCCTACAAGGGGGCCAGGAATGTAAAAATGGGTATAAAAGAGAATAAATAGGTTGGTAGGTGGGTGACAAGACATATAAGCAGCTGACTAGGTAGATGAAATGGAGCCTGGGCTAGCAACAGTTCTAGAGTTTTGTCTTGTCTAATATGGACACAAGTTACAGCTGGTTACTTTAATTTTAAATGGGTTAATGAAATTAAATTAAAAATTCAGTTCCTCCATTACATTAGTCACATTTCAAGAGCTCAGTAGACACATGGAGCCATTGCCTTTCACACTGCACAGCACAAAACACGGAAAATTTTCATCATCACAGAAAGTTCTGTTAGACAGCATAAGTGGACATGGATAAGATCTCCTGGAGAAAAGAGGTAGTTAGAGAAAGAAGCAGAGAAAGAGAATCTGAGGACCACCAGTTTTTTTAAATTGAAGTATAGTTGATTTACAATGTTAGGCCAATTTCTGCTGTACAGCAAAGTGACTCAGTTATGCATATATATACATTCTTTTTTTTTTTTTTTTTAATTTATGGCTGTGTTGGGTCTTCGTTTCTATGCAAGGGCTTTCTCCAGTTGTGGCAAGCGGGGGCCACTCTTCATCGCGGTGCGCAGGCCTCTCACTATCGCGGCCTCTCTTGTTGCGGAGCACAGGCTCCAGACGCGCAGGCTCAGTAGTTGTGGCTCACGGGCCCAGTTGCTCCGCGGCATGTGGGATCTTCCCAGACCAGGGCTCGAACCCGTGTCCCCTGCATTGGCAGGCAGATTCTCAACCACTGCGCCACCAGGGAAGCCCTACATTCTTTTTTTATATTCTTTTCCGTTATGGTTTATCACAGGATATTGAGTATAGCTCCCTGTGTTATACAGTAGGACCTTGTTGTTTATCCATTCTAAATGTAATAGTTTGCATCTACCAACCCCAAACTCCCAGTGCCTCCCTCTCCCTCCCCCACTCCCTCCCCCACTCCCTCCTGGCAACCACAAGTCTGTCCTCTATGTCTATGAGTGTTCTGTTTTGTAAATAGGTTCATCTGTGCCATATTTTAGATTCCACATATAAGTGATATCGTATGATATTTGTCTTTCTCTTTCTGACTTACTTCACTTAGTACGATAATCTCTAGTTGTATCCATGTTGCTGCAAATGGCATTGTTTCTGAGGACCACCAATGTTAAAGAGGTTATTGTAGGAAACAGACCGAAGTAACACAAGATCCAGAAGAAAGTGATATCATGGAAACCAAGACATTAGAAATGTTTGAGGAGGAAGCATTCATGTCAAATGTTAAAGAGGAGCTAGAATCAAGTGGCGAGTAAGAGGTGACTGGAGGATTTAGCAGGACAGTTTCAGTGCACATGGAAGTCAGATTGCGGTGGGTCAAAGAGAGATGGGTGGGGGGGGGGGCTTCCCTGGTGGCACAGTGGTTGAGAATCTGCCTGCCAACGCAGGGGACACGGGTTCGAGCCCTGGTCTGGGAAGATCCCACATGCCGCGGAGCAACTAGGCCCGTAAGCCACAACTACTGAGCCTGCGCGTCTGGAGCCTGTGCTCCGCAACAAGAGAGGCCGCGATAGTGAGAGGCCCGTGCACCGCGATGAAGAGTGGCCCCCGCTTGCCGCAATTAGAGAAAGCCCTCGCACAGAAACGAAGACCCAACACAGCCATAAATAAATAAATAAATAAATAAATAAATAAATAAATAAAAGAGAGATGGGTGGGGAGGTGAAGAACAGGAACATAGCTGTAGCAGGTCTGAAGTTTCAAGAAGGTAAAACAAATAAAGGGAATTTCCATAAAGCAAGGGAGCAGATGGCCAGTGCCGTATAGGAGGAATAAAAGAGATTAGCCTCAGCTTGGGTTCTCAGGAGATCACACATGCAGAAAATGATGTCTGGATTCCAGGCATGGAGTTAGCAGGTAGAATATGAAGAAGAGTGTTCCAAGTGGAAGGAACTGCGCAGGCAATGGCAAGGTGGAAGGTGCAGGAAATGGAGCATTAGGGCTTGAGAGAGTCCTGCCGAGAGTGTGGACTTACATTCACAGGGACAGGGAAGCATGGAATTTCCTTGAGCAGGGGAGGAACAAGATCAAGTCTGAACCTCAGGGAGGTTAGTGGCAACTTGTGCAAGATGAAGGAGTTCCCCAAGGGGGTACAGAGACCCCTTGTGGGATCCAGAACATGAAAGAATGAAGTTCAAAATTGCCAGAAAATCTGAATTGAGCTGCAGAGTAAATTGTCTCCACCTGTACCCTGGATCTCTAAAACCCAGACAAGCCAGAGGGTCCCAGGGGTCTCAAGTCATATGACCAGTACAGATCTGTCCCCTACAGATCTTGTCAGCAGGGAGAGGATAGAGGGCTTGGACACACAAACACCCCTTGTTTTGGCTCAGAGCAGGGCTGCCAGTGGCAGGATGGATGTGATTTCGCTGACCACAAGGAAGTGTCCCCACAGGTTATCTCAGGGGTTCCCCGTGGGGTTTCTGAGAATCGATATGATATGGAGTACAGTACAGGGTGCGTCATACCATACCCACCCACCTACACACACCCACCACACTCACACCCCTTAGGCTCTGAAAGGAGGGAGAAGGTCCCAGGGGTGTCAAATATAAAATTGTGAGGTTTCCCACCACCACCGCCCCACTTCTGGGAACTCTGGCCGCAGAATGCAACAATGGGTTTTGAGGAGGGGGAAAGCATCTCTCTGGGGTCAACCAGGGGAGACCTCAAGGCTTAGAGATTGGGGGGCAGAATCACCTCTGAGTCTTACTCTAATTTTCTGCTCCCTCATCCCTTATTTCTCTGAGTGTCTCAGGCTAAACAAGGTGTATTCGACAGAACATTTTGACATCTTGGTTTGCAATAGCTGTTTCCTCCTTAGGAGTCCCAGCAGCCCCTCCTCCCGGTCCTTTTCCTCAGGGACCCAGGCACCACTCCCCACAGAGCTCTCACTCTCCGTTGGTCCCCCCTCACCCCTGCCTGTTTCTTGATGTGTCTGGCTCTTATCCAGTCTCTTGTTTACTCACCTCATTTTCCTGGTTGACCTTGGGCCCCAGTCAGCTCTGAGCCTTTCTCTCTCCCTCTGGGAACCTGCCCTGGGTGGGGCTCTAACAGCCCCCATCCACCCCGACCACCAAGAGGCCCAAGCCTTGTGATAAGAGAGGAGAAGTCCTGGGGGCAGCAGCTGCTGGGGTGTTGTCCAAGAGGGCACCCAGGCTTTGCAGCTGCTGTTTCCAGGGGAGACTCCCCAGGCAATGAGTCCTGGGGCTGGGCGGAGGAGAGCAGGGCATGGGTCAGGCCAGCCCCTCGGGAGGAAGGGACTCCGCCTCAGAACGCCCACACCACCTCTCAGCTGTCTCTGCTACTGCTCCCTGTGTGCGACCTACACCCCCAACTCCCATCCTAGGCAGATTTTGGGGTGATGGGGGCACAGAATCACCCAAAACTTGTTCAGCGAGTCCCTTCTCAGGAAGAAAAAAACACCTCCCAGAAAACAAATTCTCCAGAAAGTGGAGCCCAGTGTCTGCATGGAACCAGGAAACAGGGGCCTGCATTGTTCTTTACACACAGCTCCAGCCCCCAGGTGCCACCTGCTCCCCACCTGGGACCACACCAGAAGAGCCTGCCTCCCACCTATACTCCTTGAGAGTTTACAGAGTGCCCTCTGGGAGACAAGTAAGCCCAGTGAAGCTAGTTTTGATGTTCCTATTTTGCAGATTAGGTACCCAGGAGGCCCTGTTGGTCTGGGGGTGGAGGTATTGTGTCCCACAACAAAGTCCTGAGTCAGGTGCTCAGGTTCCTGCCCACCTCAGACACCTGCCCCCCACCGTGAGTGGTTGGAAAGAGGATATGTGTGGCTGGGGACCAGGGAACAGCTTGTGGCGGGTGGGGACCCGGATGTGGGTCCTTCACTGTTGTTCCTGGCAGGAGCCAAAGGAAAAAAATTTAGCCATTGAACCAGCAAACAAGACCAAATGCCACCTTCGACTCCTGCTCCCCACCCACTGGGGATGCAGGTCCAGGCCCTCAGCACCCTGCTCCCCAGCTGTTTCCCTCAGGGACACCACCCTTCCAGGACTGAAGTTTCCAGCAGGCTCCCCAGGCAGAGCCACCAGCTGTTCTCACACCCCTCTCAGGACTCAGGCATTCAGGCTTGCCCTCCACCCTTCTCAGCCCTTCGGGGGCCCCATTCCAGCTGGCCCTGGGATCAGCAGCCTCCTCTAAGAAGTTGGCACCATCTGCCTGGCAGGTGGCCCAGGGCGTGGCCTGAGTCAAGAAACTCCACTATATAGCCCAGCCCAGGGAACCTGGAGCTAGCCCTGCAGCTCCGGGAACCTGCAGGTGAGAGAGGCTGCATCCCCTTTGGAAGTGGGACATCAGGTCCCCTACCCTTGCCCCTGGCTCTAGGCCTCCCCATCCCACTCCCCCCAGACCCACTGGACATCCAACTCCCTATCCTACCTCTGTCCTGCCCTCCCTGCCCAACCCCCAGACCCACCAGATGTCCAATTCCCCTTACACACGCACACACTGGCCCTTGGATTCAGCCCACCTCAGCCTTCCTGGTGCCCAGGAAGCCCTTGTCCTGAGACTGGGCCCTTTTGTCCTCTGGCAGGAGGGGCAGACCAGCCTCCTATGACCCCCTCTCTTTCTCCACTGCAGACATGGGTTCTCTGCGGAGCTGGTGGATGCTCTGGGCCGGGGCAACCCTCCTGTGGGGTAAGTCAGACCAAAATCCCATCTATGTCCTGGTTCCAGTCTGAAGAACTCTACCTGCCTGGGTCAGCACCATCCATTTGAGCCCCCTCCACAAATACATCTCCCAGTGTCACCCCAGGCTAGCTGAGATGAGAGAGAGGCCCTTTAAGTACTGCAGAGAAATGTGGTGGAATTCACCCATCCTCTCTCTGTTCCAGAGGGAAACAGGTAAAAACTTTAGTCCCCAAATTCAAGTAGGTAAGAACTACTACTTTCTTGATTTTCTGCAACTCAACTAAAGTTTTGACTTAGAGCCTCATTCTGCTGAGGTGATGGAAAATTTCACTAAAGTCTTTCTTGGCAGGGGGTAGGGGGGACTTGGTGGCCAATTATCTAGGGTTATGTCCAGAACTGTAGTTTTAGGTAAAGCCAAAGTTTGGGGGGAGGGATGGGACATCCCGGCCCTCTTTACCAGTCAACATCTATTTAGGTTACTTTAGAAACATTCATTGACCCTGATGCCCTGGCCCCATGGGACACTGGGATGTCCTTCAAGGCTCCCCTTATTCGGCAGACAGTCCTTCTATAACCACCACAACTCTCTCCAAGATCCTGTAGAGTGATCTCTCTCCCTCCCCCTCTCTCTTCTCAGCCCTGGAGAATCTTTTCCCAGATTGAGGTGTTGAAAAGTCCCCACTCCTCTCTATTTCTAGGAGACATTTTGTCCATACTCCCATAATCCCCTTTTCCCCTTCACATACACCCCTAATCCTATGAAGACAGAAGTCACAAACTGGCACCTGAATCCAGCCAGTTTAGGCCCCATAGTTCTTACTTAAAACAGTTTTGGATTGGAGATTTCACATGGAAATTCAGATATCCAATTTCCCTTGAAAAAATGGTAAGATGTGACATTTTTAAGAAAGAGCCCATAAGCCATCATCATAACAACAGATTAAAGCTAATAGCAACACCCCACTTTCCATGGCATGTGAATGCTCTAGCTGCACAGTCTGCCCATTCTGTTTCACACATACGTCACTTGCCTGGCCCCGTCAGTGTTTGAGTTTGAGATCCCTGTCTGAAGTGTTCAGGCTTTTGGAAGGCAAAAGCCAGAAAGGCTGGTAGGTGAACACTGCATGAATAAGGGGAAAGGAGAGAGAAGAGAGAAAATAGAAACCCACGTTAGTATTTCAACGTGCGACCCAGGCACACGGTATGAGGTTACTTCTCTGATGGGGAGGATTGGATAAAGCAGACCCACAGCTGCATTTTCTCACCCCAGGGTTGACCCAGGAGGCCTCAGTGGACCCCAAGAACAGCGAGGGGGAGGAATTCCTCACGGCCTTCCTGCAGAACTATAATCTCGGGTACAGCAAAGCCTACCTCTACCTCCTCCTCTCCAGTCTGTCGGACAGCCTCACCTCAGTCTCCATCCTCAGCCGGGTAGACGGCACCTCACAGAAGGTCACTGTGGGGCCCGGGCAGTCAGTCATGGTCAACATCACTGCCAAGGCTGAGATGGTCGGCAGCAATACCTTCAAGCGTGCGGTGGTGGTCCACTCTGACCGCACCATCTCTGTGCAGGCAATAAACGCTAAGCCCAGCACAGCAGATGTGACACAGCTGTGGCCTGTCCGCGCCCTAGGCACTGAGTACTTTGTGCTCACACCCGCCAGCGCTTCGTCCCAGAATCTCAAGGAGTTTGCTGTGGTGGCGGGTGCAGCTGGTGCCTCTGTCAGTATACAGCTGAAGGGGTCAGTGACATTCCAGGGCAAGTCCTACTCAGCGGGCAATGTCCTGAGTGTGACTCTGGACCCCTACCAGGTGGCCCAGGTGCAGAGCACAGCTAACCTCTCAGGGTCAAAGGTCACCGCCAGCAGCCCCGTGGCTGTCCTCTCCGGCCACAGCTGTGCCCAGAAAAACACGAACTGCAACCATGTGGTGGAGCAGCTGCTACCCACGTCTGCCTGGGGCACCCGCTATGTGGTGCCCCCTCTGTCCCTCCAGACCCGCCAGGACCTGGTCTATGTCGTGGCCAGCCAGGCCACGAAGCTGACCTACAACCTCGGGGGCACCACTGGCTCCCGTGGGCTCCAGGCAGGTGACGTGACAGAGCTTGAGATCCAGCAGTTCTGGCCACTCTACCTGTCTGCAGATGTGGGCATCCAAGTCCTGCTGTTTGGCACGGGTACCACCAAAGATGGAGAGACCTATGACCCCCACCTGGTCCTGATCCCAGACGTGGCAGCCTACTGCCCTGCCTATGTAGTGAAGGGCGTGCCAAACTGTAAGTGCACGGCCCTGGTAGTGGCACCAACAAAGGCTGCTGGTGAGCTGACCATAGACGGGCAGAGGCTGGGGGCCAAGCTCACCTGGGCCGCTGTGCCAGGCAGTGAGTTCTCATATGCTGAAGTGGACCTCGGCACTACGGACAGTATCCATGTGGCTGAGGCTGCTACCAACTTTGGGCTGCTCACCTTTGGGCTGGACCAGGACGTGAGCTTTGGGACAGCAGCTGCCTGCGGCCGGAGTGAGTGATCAGAAATGACCTCTGGCCCTGTCCACCTGGGGACCCCTTTGCCAGCTCGCTTGCCTTTTCCCCTTTCCCACCCTCTCTGTGCTCATCTGTGGCTTCCTGGCTCAGCTGGGCTGTCCCCCACTCACCTGCATCCTCCCCGCCATCCTTCTTTTCCTTAAGGCTTCCCAAGCCCTCCCTGTCCCCCCACCCCCTGCAGGAACAATACTCTAAGTGTTTAGCAACTGATATGATCCAGGGTCCCAACCAGTCTGAAGAGATGCCAGTCAGAGCACTGCAGCAGGGTCCTAGAAGCCCCCAGGGTGTCTGGCATCAGCCCTTTGTCTGTTGCTTTTGTGGGGGGTGGCATTGGGGAAAGGTTCCTGGGGAGAGCCAAGGTGCCAAGAGGGAGGGATCTTTGTGGGGGGTCGGGTCAGGTCAGCAGCTTCTCACCAACCAGCTTGGGAATATTTTGTTATTTTAGCTACTGACACACAACCATACCAGTTGCTAACTGCCACTCCCCCAACACCTCATATAGGAATGCCAAACTCAGGAGGTCTAAAAGTATAATAATGATGGCTACCATGTGGGGGGAGTATTTCTCAACATACCAGGGTCCACTCTAGGTGCCTTGTATGTGTTAACATAGTTAATTTCTAGGACCTGGCCCTGTGTGTACTTTTGGGCCCAGCCTGTCGAGGAGTTGCCTCCAAGCAGTGCAGCGTTTGAGGGCACAGATGCTAAAGCCAGGCTTCCCAGGTTCAAATCCCACCTCTGCTTGTGTGACCTGTTTCCACATCTGTAAACTGGGGATCATAACTGCACCCCTCACAGGGCTGTTAGGTGACAGTGCAATGAGTTAACATTTGTAGCTCATTTAGACGGTATCGGGCAAGTGAGTAGGGCTACATAAGGGTGAGCTATCATTATGAGCAGACAGAAGGCAAGAGCTTCTGAAGACTAGGAGGCAGGGGAGGCACAGCTGTTTCTTCCTATGTGGATCCCCTTCCCGAAGCAAGGATCCTAGACAGTAGGGTTCCCAGCACTGGCAAGAGTGCCCCTCCCATCCATCCTCCAGGGCATGGAAGCCACCCAACTTCAAAGGGCCACTTCAGGCTTGAATAGTAATGTGGAAGAGGTGGGTGATTGATTATAACAGGTAATAATTAATCTAATTAACACCTGGGATCAGTTCCAAACCCTGCTTATATTTTAGCTTATTTAAAGCAGGCCACTCCCCCCTCCCCAACTATCCCTGTGAAGAAGGTATTATTATCACCCCCATGTCACAAGTGAGGAAGCTGAGACACACAGAATTATAAATTACTTTCCAGTGTCACACAGCTAATTGACTGTGCCAGGATTCTAACCTAGGCAGCCTGACGCCACCGTTTCCATTCTATTGAACAGTCTCTGTCTTCCATTTTCTATCTTTAAAAAAGATCCCTTAGGGAATTCCCTGGCGGTCCAGTGGTTAGGACTCCGCGCTTCCACTGCAGGGGGCACGGGTTCCATCCCTGGTCAGGGAACTAAGATCCTGCATGCTGTGTGGTGCAGCCAAAAATTAAAAATAAATAAAAAATAAAAACGGTCCCTTAGCCTTTTAGCCTGATTGGGAAGGTAGGGGCAAGGGGGAAACAGGGAGAGAAAAGCCACGCATTAACCTTTCCATGACTGTTCCTGCCTGGTGGTTCTTCACCACCTTCCAGCTCTTCTGGGCTGAGCTGTGTTTTCTGGGGAACCAGAAAACCTAAGAGAAGTCAGGCCTGAGCAGCTCTCTCCCTCTGAGATTCCAGACCTCAGTCCCCCCACTTCTAGAATGGGTAGTTGTGAGCCAACTGCCCAAACTCCCCAGGGTGGGAGAGCTCCAGGATTCCTGGTGGGGTGGACACTCCTGACTCTTTCTTTGTGGCCACCCCCCTTCCCTCCCCAGCCGTGCTGACCCAGGAGGAGGCCTCCTGCAAAGGCAAGCAGTGCGGTCCCAAGCAGCTCTGCAAGGTGCTGGATGGGCAGGCCAGGTGCGTGGCGGCCTCCGTGGCCACCTGCCGCGCCCAGGGTGACCCCCATTACACCACCTTCGATGGCCGCCGCTATGACATGATGGGCACGTGCTTGTACTCGATGGCGGAGCTGTGCAGCGACGACCAGACCCTGCCTGCCTTCAGCGTCGAGACCAAGAACGAGCACCGGGGCAGCCGCAGAGTCTCTTACGTGGGCTTGGTTACCGTGCGCGCCTACAGCCACGCGGTGTCGCTGGCCCGCGGGGAAGTTGGCTTCGCTCGGGTAAGGACCCAGAGGACGCTTCCGGGTTAAAAAGAAACCCATGAGTCACCCAACAAGCAGAAGGAGGAGGCAGTGCCTGAGTGTCAGGCCCCAAACCCGAGCCCTTTGCCAAGGGGTGGAGGGTGCAGAGAAGTGGGCCGAGGGCGTGGGGGCTCGGGAGGGGGGATTTGAAAATCAGTGGCAGAACCTTAAACCCCTTTTGTCCAGCAGTTCGATTTCTAAAATTTTTTAGAATGCTCAGAGATATGGTTAGGGGGAAAAAAGTTTAAGCCGATGGGTTTATAATAGCAAGAAGAGGGGGCGGGCGGAGAGAGAAAGAAAGAAGACAAAATGTCCAACAGTGGGTAATTTTTTAAGTCACTAAACACTAAAAATGTAGTGAGCGCCTCCTATGTGCTGGGTTTGTCACTTAGCACTTTCCATGTGTTAACGCATTTAATGCTCACAGCAATCTATGGGGGTAGGCGTTATTATTATTAACACTTTTTTAAAAAAAATTATTTATTTATGGCTGTGTTGGGTCTTCTGTGCGAGGGCTTTCTCCAGTTGCGGCAAGAGGGGGCCACTCTTCATCGCGGTGCGCGGGCCTCTCACTATCGCGGCCTCTCTTGCTGCACAGCACAGACTCCAGACGCGCAGGCTCAGTAGTTGTGGCTCACGGGCCCAGTTGCTCCGCGGCATGTGGGATCTTGCCAGACCAGGGCTCGAACCTGTGTCCCCTGCATTGGCAGGCAGACTCTCAACCACTGCGCCACCAGGGAAGCCCCATTAACACTTTTTGATGAGGAAACTGAGGTCCAGAGAGATGAATGACTTCCCAAGGGCTTAGGGCTAGTAAGAGATGGAGCTGGGAACGCCCTCAGGCTGGCTCCTGAGTCTCTATCTTAACCTCGAGGCTATTCTGCCTCTGGTAAATGGATTACTACTCAGCCAATATAAATTACAGAAATATAATAACAGCAAAATAAATAGAAACAATAATTTCCCTTTTTCCTACCGTATTATTATGAACATGTTCAAACACCCAGAAAAGTTGAAATCATTGTACAGTGAACACTCATTTGCCAATCACCTAGATTCTAAACATTTTACTCTTCTTAGTTCATCCCACATCTATCATCTGTCCATCCCTCTGTCCACTCAACAAACCCTCTTACTTTTTATGCACTTTAAAGTAAGTCCTAGACATCAATACACTTCACCCCTAAAGATTTTAGCAGGCATACCGTTAACTAGAATACAATATTTTCACACTTCTTTTTGCTTACTTTTGAAACAAAATTTAAACATAATAAAATCCACAAATCATAAATAAATCCACAAATCAAAATTTAAACATAATAAAATCCACGAATCACTGTTCACTGAGTTTTGACAAATGTGCAAACCAAACCTCTGTTAAGATATAGACGGTTTTCATCCCTCTAGAAAATTCCCTCATGCCCCTTCCCAAACAATGGCCCACACACCCCTAGAGGCAATCACAGTTCTGATTTTTTTCCACCATAGATTAGTTTTGCTGGTTCAAGAACTTCATAGTAACGGAATCATCCAGTGCAAGAAGACTTTTGTGTAAGGCTTCTTTTGCTCAGCATGATACTTTCGAGGTTCTTCCGTGTTGCTGCGATTAATTTTTTTAAATAGGAAAAGAATTTACAGCTCAAAACAAAAAGGCATGTTGTGAAAGATCCTGCTTTTACGCCTATCTTTACCTGCTTTCCCTGCTCGCCACAGGTAATGACTTTTACTAGTTTCCTGAGTATTCATCTAGGGTTTCTTTATGCCGACACAAGCAATACATTCTTACGTCTCCCCTTTCTTAGCAAACAGTACTGTACTTGTGCTCTGTTCTGAACTTGACTTTTTGCACTGAACAGTGCATTCTGAAGCTGTCTCTTTGTCAGTAGGAAGGGGGCCTCCTCTTTCCTTTCTACAGCTGCACAGTTTGTCATCGGCTGGATGCATCACAGTTTATTTAGCTCAGGCCCCTGTGGTTGGACGCTTTGTTCATGCTGGCAAGCAGTACTGCCGTGAATATTCTTGTATCTCCCTCGCTTTGTGAGTGTGCAGGTGGATCTGTGAGATCAATAACCAAGTGGATTAAAGTAGTGTTCTTGAAGGCTAGAGAGGTTGAACACAAGCTCAGGGGGACCTCAAATCCCTTGAACTTATGTGCAGAATCTTGCATATGCTGTGTAGTTTTTCAGGGAGAGGGTCCATTACTTTGTCAGATCCTTACAGAGGTCAGCGACCTGACAAAGGTTTAGAGTTCCTGGTAGGATCATGGTAGGATGTCCACAAGAGCTTGTTAGGAGAAAAGAGGAGTTCATGAAATGGTGACTTCAGCATGGTCTCATTATTTTTTTTTAAGCATACATGTATTTAAAGGTAGAAAAAAACCTGGCATGATTCATAAATGTGAGTATTTTTTTTAACATCTTTATTGGAGCATAATTGCTTTACAATGTTGTGCTAGTCTGCTGCACAACAAAGCGAATCAGCTATACGTATACATATATCCCCATATCCCCTCCCTCTTGCGTCTCCCTCCCACCCTCCCTATCCCACCCCTCTAGGTGGCCACAAAGCACTGAGCTGATCTCCCTGTGCTATGCGGCTGCTTCCCACTAGCTATCTATTTTACGTTTGGTAGTGTATATATGTCAATGCCACTCTCTCACTTCGTCCCAGCTTACCCTTCCCTCTCCCCGTGTGTATGTGTACAGCACTATGGGTGATTTTCTCTTTTTTCATTTTTGCTCGTGCATACTTTGTAAGTTTTCTGTACTGAACAGGCACTACTTGTGTCATTTAAAAATGAAGATCACTGGTCTTAGGGGAAAGACAGATTTGAACGGGGGTCCCTGGACTGAGAGCCTGTGAATGTGGGCTGTCTCGGTCACTGCCTGGCATAGGCTTGGACACACAGGAAGGCTCATGGAGGCGTTGCTGACTGAATGAACAACCTATCTTACCTGTGACCTTGCTCGTGCTGTCCCCTCTGCCTGTTACTCCTTTTTTCATACCCCATCCTCTTGGCTAAGACAAGACTTTGTGAAGAAAGGATAAGAAAGACATGCTCAGGAAGAGGAAAATGGGCCCAGGGGACAGAGAGAGCACACTCCTTATCTCCTGGCTGGACTCTCTCTCCACTCAGGACATTTGCAAAGGAACACCACTCCCCCTCCTGGTTTTCGTGGCTATCTCTCACTGGTCCTTTATGGCTCAGCTCTGCTGTCCCTTCTTCCAGGAAGCCTTCCCTGACCTGAAAGTTTGGGTCTGGTTCTTTTTCTAGGCTCCTGCAGCCTCCTGTGCCTCCACTATCCCAGCCCTGATCGCTCTGATCTGTCATTGTCTAGTGACAGGTCTGTCTCCCCTATTGGACTGGGAGCCCCATGACAGTAGGGTCTGGGGTTATCTTTGTCATCAGTGTATCTCCAGGATCTCCCAGGCCAGGGCCAGGCACAGGGTCAGTGCCCAGTGAATGTTTATTTAATACAGCAGGGGCTTCATTCACTTACTGAGCACCTGCTATTCTACCAGGTACAGTTCTAGGCACTGGAGATGAAGCAGCTGCCCTGTCTTCGTGGAGCTGACAGCGTAGTCAAGTTAGAGAGATGATAAACATCAGATATTTGCAGATGACATTTTAGAAGGTTAGACACTATAGGGAAAAAAATAGAGCAGGGAAGGGGAATAGGGAGTAGGGGGGAGTTGCCATATAAAATAGGGTGGTCTGGGATGGCCTCCCTGAGACGGTGACATTTGAGCAAAGTTTTTGTAAGAGGTGAGGGCGTGAGCCAAGTGTATATCTAGGGAAAGAACATTTCAGGTCACGGGGAAGGCAGGAGCAAAGATCCTGAGGCTTGGTCGGTGGCACTAACAGGAGGAAGGAATCCTCACGCAGCTAGAGCAGGGGAAGCAAGTGGGAGGATTTGAGGGGCTGAAGGCCAGACCACACGGGGATCTGACCCTCCTCTCCTGACTCCTGCAGATCGACAGCCAGCGCTCACACCTGCCTGCCTCCCTGGCTGAGGGCCGCCTGCGCGTGTACCAGAGTGGGACACGGGCCGTGGTAGAGCTGGACTTCGGGCTGGTAGTCACCTATGACTGGGATGCCCAGCTGGCACTCAGCCTGCCCGCGCACTTCCAAGGCCAGGTGTGCGGTCTGTGTGGCAACTATAATGGTGACCCCACTGATGACTTCCTTACACCTGACTGGGAGCAGGCTCCTGATGCTGTGGAGTTTGCCAGTAGCTGGAAGCTGGACGACGAGGACTACCTATGTGAGGACGGCTGCCAGAACAACTGTCCCTCCTGCACCCCAGACCAGGCCCAGCACTATGAGGGCAGCCGTCTCTGCGGCATGCTGACCCAGCCCGATGGCCCCTTTGCTGTCTGCCGTGACGCCCTGGACCCCCAGCCCTTCCTGAAGGAATGTGTATATGACCTGTGTGTGGCCCATGGGGACCGGGCCAGCCTGTGCCGTGCCCTTAGCGCCTACGCCCAGGCCTGTCTGGAGTTTGGCATCTCTGTTGGGAACTGGAGGTTGCCAGCCAGCTGCCGTGAGTGATACCCTGGTGGGGGCTGGGAGCACATGTGGGAGGCAGGGGACCCCTTGCACCTGCTCAATATCTGAGCATTTACTGTGGTCCAGCCTGGAGCTGGACCATGCCAGGGACGGAGCAATGGCCAAGATGGCCAGGCTCTGCCCACAGTGAGCCTAAGGTTGGGGCAGACGTATCACACTAGACAGTGACGGTCCAGAGTGGTCAGGGCTGGGATGGGGGAAGTTCAGAGGGGCTATGGGAGACCAGAGAAGCTTCCTGACTCAGTCTGGGGAATCAAGTAGGATCTCCTAGAGAAAGGGATGCCCAATCTGAAGCCTGTAGGTGGGATTGGAGCTAGATAGAAAAAAGGGGGGGCAGGAAGTGGGTTCCAAGCTGAGAGAAGGGCATCTGCAAAGACTTGGCATGAGATGTCCCAAAGCAGACGTGCGAACATCTCTTCATTTATAACTCTTCCATGATTCCCCGATGTCTTCTGGATAAAGTCCCAGCTCCATAGCCAGGTATCCATCCACTGAATCATTCATTCACTCATGTATTCATTCATTCAACATGCATTCCCTGAGTCCCTATCTGGCCCCACCCCTGTGCTGACGATGGGCACAGTGGGGACCAAAACACCTGTCTCTGCCCTTGTGAGGCTCCCAGAGAAATGTTCAGGAGGCAGAAAGGCTAGCACAGGAAGGAGGAGGAGGCTTCCAGGCCCAGGCCCATGGCTTGGGACAGGGACTCCAGAGAGGGGTAAGTCTGGGGGAGACACTGAGGCCATTTGGGGTTTGTCTTGGTCACTGCAGTGTCCTCACTGCCCAGGAAACACCACTCCCCATCACCGCCGAGTTCCCCAATGCCTGGTGCAAAAGAAGAACCAGTGCATTCACTTATCTACCCATTCATTTTCGAAGTATTTACTGGGCATCTCTTGTGGGCCAGGCCCCGTCCTTGGCGCTGGAGATTCAGCCATGTTTGAGACAGACCAGGTTCCCACTCTCACAGAACTTATAATCCTAGCGGGGGAGACAGAGAGTAAGCAGTGAACTGTGGAATAGCTTCAGAGAGTGAAAGAAACAGAGTTCATGGGATAAGAGCAAATGGGAGGCTCATGAAGAGAGTGCTCAGGGAAGGCCCTTGGGAGAAGCTGCCATTGGAACAGTGTGAGCTCATAATGATGCTCTACATGGGGTGTCTCTACATAGATGAGCCTCCTGTGATATTGGGACTATTATTATCCCATTCTACTGATGGGGAAACTGAGGCACAGAGAAATTGGAGTTGTTTGCTCACAATCACACAGCTAAGAAGGGGAGAGTTGGGATTTGAACCCAGGCCATCTACATTCCAGTAACCTTCTCTTAACCACATGCCATGTGAGGAAAGGCTAATACAGGCACAGGGAAAAGCCAGTGCAAAGGCCCAGAGGCGGGAGTGTGAGCACCAGAGAGGATGCCACTGTGGCTGGGGCGGAGTGAGCCAGAGGGAAAGTGAGAGGAGGTGAGGACAGGGAGGTGATGGGGGCAGAGCGTGGATTATGGGAAGCCTCAAGGACCAGTAGGAGGACTCTGGCTTTTACCCTGAGCAAGACAGAGCCACAAGAGGGCTCTGAGCAGGAGAGGGATGTCATCTAACTCAAGTGTTCACAGGATCCCTCTGGCTGCATGTGAGGAATAGAATGGGATGCAGGATGGGAGCAGGGGGGAGACCAGGCAGGAGGCTGCTGGGGTGAACAGGACAAGGGTGGGGACTGTGGTGAAAGGAAAAAGGGGCAGATTCTGGATAGATCTTGAATATGGAGCTCACAGGATTTACCGACATGTTGGTTGTCCAGTGAATAAAGGGGAAGGAGTCAACTATATCTCTGAGGTTTGGGGCCTGCGCACCCAGAAGGGTGGAAGTGTCATTAACTGAGATGGGGAGCTCTGAGGAAGGAGCTGGGTTGGGGAGGGAAGTCCTGGCACGTTCTGACTGTGCTGGCCTGACCCCCCCTCCCGTGTCCCCGCAGCCCTGTCCTGCCCCGCCAACAGCCGCTACGAGCTCTGCGGCCCCGCCTGCCCGGCCTCCTGCAACCCCCCCGCCGCGCCGTCCAACTGCTCCGCGCGCCCGTGCGTCGAGGGCTGCGTGTGCCTCCCGGGCTTCGTGGCCAGCGGCGGCGCCTGCGTGGCCGCCTCGTCCTGCGGCTGCAACTTCGAGGGCCGCCCGCTCGCTCCCGGCCAGGAGGTGTGGGCCGATGAGTATTGCCGGCGGCGCTGCACCTGTGACGCCGCCACCAAGCAGATGCGCTGCAGCGACACGCAGGGCTGCCCAGCGGGCGAGCGCTGCCGCGTCCAGAACGGTCTCCTGGGTTGTTACCCCGACCGCTTCGGGAGCTGCCAGGCGTCTGGGGACCCGCACTACGTGACCTTCGACGGCCGGCGCTTCGACTTCATGGGCACCTGCACGTACCTGCTGGCCGGCTCGTGCGGCCAGGCCGCGGGGCTGCCTGCCTTCCGGGTGCTGGTGGAAAACGAGCATCGGGGCAGCCAGAGGGTGAGCTACACGCGCGCCCTGCGCGTGGAGGCTCGCGGCGTGAAGGTGGCCGTGCGCCGGGAGTACCCTGGGCGAGTGCTGGTGAGTGATGGGCGCCCAAGGCCGGGTGGAGGGGCAGGGAATCCCCCTTAAAGAGTAGGGGTCTGGCCACTGGGGGAGGGTGGGGGTCTGCTAGAAGACCTTGTGGCCAGTGATTAGGCTTGGGGCGCCCCAGCCAGGCGGTGCTGCCTCTCCCTGGCTGTGTGACTTTGCCTCTCGGTGCCTCAGTTTTGTCCTCTGACAAATGGGATAATAAGATGGTGCCTCGCCAATGCGAGCTGCTTCACAAGGTGGTTGTGGAGGTTTGACGAGTTAATATTTGTAGGATGTTTAAAAGAGACCTTGGTGCCCAACAAGTGTTCAGTAAATGTTGACTCAATGTTTTATTGTTATGATCCCTCCAAAGTTAAAAACTGGTGCATTTTCTGGAGGAAAATTGATATTCAGAGAGTAAGGTGACATGTGAAAAGTCGGGAACAAAAGGTGTTGGGGGAGTGTTACAGGGGTGTGGGGGTACTTACAGATGGGCCCACAGGGTTCTGGATAGAGGGTTCTTACAGGGCCCACCACCCAGTAAATTTTATATATATATATATATATATATATATATATATATATAAAATTTACTTCTATGTGTTAAATGCTTGACATACAGTAACTCATGTGTTAATCGCTGTAACAACCCTGTGAAATAGGTAATCTTGTTAGAGGAGAATACTGGGCACAGAGAAGTTAAGTCAACTATTCAAGGTCACACAGCTAATGAGTGGCAGAGCCAAGATTTGAAGCCAAGCTGTCTGGCTCCAGAGTCCATACTCTTAACCTCTGCATTCTATTGCCTTTCCTGAAGAAAGAGATGGAACAGGCAGGGATGGAAGTGGATGGAAGACTGTTCCAGGCAGAAGGAACAGCAACTGAAAGGCTCTGAGGCAGGAACAAACATGAGGGGTAGAGGAACAGCATGGAGACCAGTGGGCCTGGAATGGAGAGAGGGAAGGGAGAGCGAGGTAGGAGATGATGTAGGGGATGGCTATGTTAGAGGCTTTTGATTTAATCTGAAATCTGAAGGATGAGGAAGAGACCACCAGGTGAAGAGTAGTGGTTGCTAGGCAGAGGGAACAACAGGTGCAAAGGCTGAGGCTGGACTGAGCTTGAAGAGTTCAGGAGAACAGCATGGGGCCAAGGAGGCTGCACCTGAGAGAGTGAGCCTGGGGAGATGGGATAGAGAGGTTGGTAGGGGATGAAGTCAGAAAAGAGGGGACAAGAAGGGCCTAGTGGGTAGAGGATTTGATTTTAAGCTGAGATGTGAAGGGTGATGGGGAGGCAGCCAGACAAAGAATAAAGATGTGGAAGAGGGTAGGTATGTTGCAAGCATAGGGTACATAGGGTATATCAAGTGCAAAGGCCCTGAGGCTGGGCTGAGCTTGGTGAGTTCAGGAGAATATCAAAATGCCTGCATGGCTGGAGTTCCAAGGGTGGGGAATGAGGCAGTCCTGAAGAATTAAATTGGAGAGCAGTGAGGCTCGGATCATGTATGGTCTTTTAGACCATTGTAAGGGGTTTGGATCAAAGCTGATGCCTAGAATATGAAATAGAGGTGGCCAAGTAAAGAGTGATGAGAGGTATCCCAGGAAGAGGTCACAACAAGTGCAAAGGCCCAGAGGTGGGAGTGCACTTAACATGTCCTGGGAGACAGCAAGGAGACAGGAGGGAGCCCGAGTGAGTGATGTGGAAGGTGGTGCAGGCACAAAGGTGGACAAGAGCCAAGGTTAAGCAGGATGTTCTAGGGAAGGGGCTTAGATTTAAGCCAAGTCCTAAAGAATGAAGGGGAAGCAGCCAGGAGCAAAGTGGTAGGTGGTGTTCTTGGCAAGGTGAAAAGGCCCTAAAGTTAGACTAAACTGGGAGAGTTGGGGGAATCTCAAGAAAGCCAGTGTGGCTACAGCAGAATGAGTGAGAGGGAGAGTGGGAGGAGGTTAGGTCAGGGAGGTAATAGGGAGACAGATCCTGTAGGCTTTGAATGCCATGGGTTAGGGATTTGGATTTAAGCAAATACTTGAAGGATGAAGAGAGGTGGATGATTTGCCAGGCAGTGGGAACAGCAAGTGCAAAGGCCCTGAGGTGGATCAAGCATAATGTGCTCAAGAGGATAGCAAGGAGCCCAGAGTAGCCAGAGCTGAGTGAGTGAAGGGTGAGCCACAGAGCCTTGAATACCCTGACCTATTGGTCCTCCCGCATCTCTACCCAGGTGGACGGCATCCTTCAGTACCTGCCCTTCCAGGCGGCAGATGGGCAGGTGCAGGTGTTCCGCAAGGGCCAAGATGCTGTCGTGCGCACAGACTTTGGCCTGACTGTCACCTATAACTGGGATGCCCATGTGACTGCCAAGGTGCCCAGCAGCTATGCGGGGGCCCTGTGCGGGCTCTGTGGGAACTTCAATGGGGACCCAGCTGACGACCTGGCTCTGAGGGGTGGAGGCCAAGCTGCCAACGCACTGGCCTTCGGGAAGAGCTGGCAGGCGGAAACAAGGCCAGGCTGTGGAGCAGCTGAGCCAGGCGACTGTCCCAAGCTGGACACCCTGGTGGCCCAGCAGCTGCAGAGCAAGAAGGAGTGTGGGATCCTTGCCGACCCCAGTGGGCCCTTCCGGGAGTGCCACCACACACTGGACCCACAGGGTGCTGTGCGAGACTGCGTCTACGACCGCTGCCTGCTGCCAGGCCAGTCTGGACCACTGTGTGACGCATTGGCCTCCTATGCTGCTGCATGCCAGGCCGCCGGGGCCGCTGTGCACCCCTGGAGGAGTGAGGAACTCTGCCGTGAGTACCGAGAGTGACGACTGGGGGACTCAGCCTTATGTATATTCATTAATGTATAAATATCATTAAGTCATTGAATTCTTATAACAGCCCCATGAGGTAGGGGCTGTGGTTATACCCATTTAACAGATGAGGAAACAGAGGCTCAGAAAGGTTGTTACATGCCTGGGATCATGACAGCTAGGAAGTCACAGATGCAGTTAATATTTGTAAGTTGGCTGAATACATCTGGTGGCCCCAGGTCTGATTCCCATTTGGCAGCTGTCATTCAGAGATGAGCTCCTAAGGATCCCTGCCTGCACATCTGGCAGTTGTCAGGCTGGTTGGTTTGGAGGACCTCAGTCAGGACTGCTTGTCTCTGCTCTGCTTGGTCTCATCTTCCAGCCGGCTAGCACAGGCTTCTTCACACAGTGGTCTCAAGGTTCCTAAGAGCAGCAAGGGCGGACAGCCCCCAGCGGGCAAGCACACTCCAGGCCTCTGCTTGACGTCACATTTGCTAATGTCCCATTGGCCAAAGTCAGTACCATGGCCAAACCCAGAGTAAAGGGTGGCCAGTGTCAGTCTGTCACAATCCCCATCATACATCTCTGCCACAAACATATGCATGAGTGAGCAACATTTAATAAGTTTTAGAAATGCCTGAGACCATAGACTCTAAGTGTTAAAAAAAAAAAAAGATAGAGTGAGTTATCATCGCAAGTCTCGTTAGTACACAACTGATAAAAAATATTAAACACGTATTGGAAAGACATCTCTTAATGAGATGGATGGGGTTTTCCCCCCAATAGTTCACGTCTGTTGTTGGAAGGAGACAGGGTGTAGCATCAATTCTATTTTTCATTTTGTAAATATGATATTACTAAGTGGGTGGAAGTGGCAGGAGTTCTGCTAGAGCAACGTCAGTCCGTTCTTTGAACCCCTTTTGAGTTGCAGGGAAGTTAGTCACACTGAGAGATGCCACAAAACTTACTTTTTATGACTTCTGAGCAGCTGATTCTATGAGGCCCTCCTTCTGTTTCGTCGGGAGCAGAGCTGGAACTGATTTGTTACCAGTAATGATTTGTCATCCATTGTCTCCATGCTTATGGTAATATTTGAAATTGTCCCTTCGTGTCCCTGGAAGTTTTCACATCCCCACAGCAGCACACTGTTTTAAGATTCGGGACTGTTCTCTTCTGTAAAGTGGGAGAAGCACACTTGCAAAAGGGACGGTGGGAAAGCAGATGCAACTCCACCAGAGGTGCGTTCTCAGGCTGATCGTTTTAGGAAGGACTTGCATAATTAGAGCCAGGACTTGTGTGGCACACTTCCCATTGGGCAGGTTCTGTTCTAAGGGCTTAACAGCTCTCATTTCATCCTCACCACCACCCTGTGAGGTGGGATCATCAAGGAAATGGAACCGCAGAGATACTAAGTAACTTGCCTGGGGTCACACCGCAGGGCAGCGTGATTTGAGCCCAGGCCGGTTGGCTCCTGAATTTGTACAGTTAATTGTTGCATTCTATGGCCTCTGTAATAATTGAGAATCTCTTATTTCCTTAAAACTACTCTTTCCCTTGGACCCCTTGGAAGTTCTAGAAGACTGGGTTGTGAGGACTCAGACACCAGGCAGAGGGAGGCCTGGGCGGTGCCTGAACCCATGTGCCCAGCACCAGCTTCAGCTCTTGTGGATATTTTGCTATTCTCATTCCTCTATCTCCTCCACCACCGCCCCTTTCTTTTTTTATTTTGTGGAAATATTTTAAAGCAAATTCTAGACATGAATTTTGCCACAAATACTTTAGTAAACATCTCCAGCAGATAGGACTTTTAAGCAACATGACCACAGTGCTGTTATTACCAACAATAAAAATAACACTAATTCTTTAACATCCTCTAAAACCCAACCTGGGTTCGAATTTCCCCAATTGTCTAAAAAATGTGTTTTTTTTCACTTTAATTGAATGAGGATCCAGACCAAATCCACACTGCACTGGGTTGATTTTTCTGTATTCATTTTTATCCTGTAATAGCCCCCTCCTTTTTTTCCCCATCATATTATTATGAAAATTTTCAAATATACAAAAAAGTTGAAAGAATTTTACAGTGAACGCACATATACTTACCATCTAGATTCTACAATCTGTGTTTTACTATACTTGCTTTATCACACGTCTATCCCTCTATCCACCCCTTCCTTTGTTCATGGAAAAAACAGGTCATTTATTCTACAGAATTTCCTACTTTCTGGATTTGGCTAGTTGCTTCTTCACAGTGTATTTAATTTGTCCCTCTGTCCCCTGATTCTCTTGTAAACTGGATATTAGATCTATAATGGTGCTGTCCAGTGGAACTCTGGTGATGGTGGAAAGGTTCTATACCTAAGCTGTCCCATCTGGTCACCACTAGTCACGTGTGGCTATTGGGCACTTGAAATCGAGCTAGTGTGACCAAGGAACTAAATCTTCAATTTTACTTAATTTTAATTAACTTACATTTAAATGGCCACGTGTGGCTATCGTATTGGATGGTACAGATAGAGGCTTGATTGGGTTCAGTTTTAGGGGTTTTTTTTTTTGGGTTTTTTTTTGTGAGGAAACCACCTGTTTTATAATCTGGGATGACTGGAGTTTGGAGAGAGAAACAGGGATTCTTTTTTAGTTGTTTCTTTACCACCCTGGCCAAATATTTTAATTTACTATAGAATTACTACTACTACCACTACTACTACATTACTGCTATAGAGTGAAGAAGCTAAAAATACTGCATTCACAAATACACTGCATAGATTACACACACACACACACGCATTTGCATGGTTAAAATATGTACCACAGATCCACAACTTGTTACCAACTTGAATAAGGTCATTAAAGACATTACAGATAAACCCAGACCACCGTTAAATTGGAATAGTATCTTAATTATCAGGAGTAGATTAACTGTGATACAATGTTTGCCAGGCCCCACTGAACAGAGGAGGGTCTCCTTGCCGCTGGACCGCTTATATGTGTGAGTGTGTGTGAGCATGTGTGTGTGCATGCGTGTGTGTGGGGGGGAGGTCCACGGTGTCCCCGGGGAGCAGGGATTCTTGATGCTGATGGCCGCTCTCCCTGCAGCCCTGAGCTGCCCGCCCCACAGTCACTACGAGGCGTGTTCCTACGGCTGCCCGCTGTCCTGCGGAGACCTCCCGGTGCCTGGGGGCTGTGGCTTCGACTGCAAAGAGGGCTGCGTGTGTGATGAGGGCTTCGTGCTCAACGGTGAGTCCTGCGTGCCGCTGCCCTCCTGTGGCTGCGTGTACCAGGGCACCTACCACCCGCCCGGCCAGACCTTCCACCCGGGGTCGGGGTGCAATTCCCTTTGCCGCTGTGAGGAGGGTGGCCTGGTGTCCTGTGAGCCCTCCAGCTGTGGCCCACACGAGGCCTGCAAGCCGTCCGGTGGCGTCCTGGGCTGTGTGGCCGTGGGTTCTGCCACCTGCCAGGCATCGGGAGACCCGCATTACACCACCTTCGACGGCCGCCGCTTCGACTTCATGGGCACCTGTGTGTACACGCTGGCTCGGACCTGCGGGACCCGGCCTGGCCTGGCCCAGTTTGCCGTCCTGCAGGAGAACGTGGCCTGGGGCAATGGGAAAGTCAGCGTGACCAGGGCGATCACGGTCCAGGTGGCCAACTTCACCCTGCGGCTGGAGCAGAGGCAGCGGAAGGTCACGGTGAGAGCAGGGGTGGGACGTGAAGGGAAGGGGCCTGGGCTAGAGGGTGATCTGTGGGTGGAGCACGTGCAGCACTCAGGCCAGGGGCAGGGGGCACAGAGCTCCGAGCTGATGTGGGAGGCATGGGGTCCGCAAGGAGAGGAGGTGCCCGTCAGAGGCTACAGTGCGGAACCAAGGAGGGAGGAGGCCTTGGGGACCGAGACCTTCTCCCATGTGGCTCAGTCTCCACCTCCCTGCCCCTTGATTATCCCCTCCGGACATCTCTCCCACCCCTTCCACTCCATCTTCCCCTCCCTCCTGGTCCCTGCTTTCATAAGGGTGTTATTACATTGAGACCTGTATTCGTTTCCTGAGGCTGCTGTCACAAGTTACCACCAACTTGGTGGCTTAAAACAACAGAAATTTGTTTTCTCACAGTTGTGGAGGCCAGAAGTCCAAAATCAAAGTGTTGGAAAGAGATGCACCGCCTCCAAAGGCTCTGGGGGAGAATCCTCCCTTTCCTCTTGCAGCGTCTGGTGGTTCCAGGTGTTCTTGGCTTGTGGCCGCATCACTCCAGTCCCTGTCTTCGTTTTCACATGGCCTTTTCCCCTGTGTGTCCCTGTTTCTTCTCCTCTTCTGGCTCTTTTAAGGACACTTGTCATTAGATATAGGGCCCACCCTAATCCAGGACGATCCCATCTCAAGATCTTTACCCTAATTACATCTGCAAAGACCCTTATTCCAAATAAGGTCATATTCTGAGGTTCTAGATGGACATATCTTTGGGGAACCACCATTCAACCAACTACAAGACCCTATTATTAGGCCCATTTTACAAATATGGAAACTAAGACCCAGAGAGGTGAGTCACACAGATCTTCAGTGTCAGGCAGGGGCTTGATCTAGGGTCTGACCTCTCGAAGTGTACCCTCTGAAGCACGGCATCTCCCACCTCCCAGGTGAATGGTGTGGACAAGAGGCTGCCCGTGGTGCTGGCCGAGGGCCGGGTCCGCGCCTCCCAGCATGGCTCAGACGTTGTGATCGAGACTGACTTTGGCCTGCGCGTGGCCTACGACCTCGTGTACAATGTGCGGGTCACCATCCCAGGCAACTACTACCAGCAGCTGTGTGGCCTGTGTGGGAACTACAATGGCAACCCCAAGGACGACTTCCAGAAGCCCGACGGCTCACAGGCAGGCAGCTCCAATGAGTTCGGCAGCTCCTGGGAGGAGGCAGTGCCGGGCTCTCCCTGCGCGCCCACCTGCAAGCCTGGCGGAAGCTGTGACACAGAGCTGGAGTGTAAACCTGAGCTGCAGGAGAAATACGAGCAGCAGCAGTTCTGTGGGCTCCTCACCAGCCCCACGGGGCCGCTGGCTGCCTGCCACAAGCTGGTGGATCCCCAGGGTCCCTTGAAAGATTGTGTCTTTGATCTCTGTGTGGGTGGCGGGAACGAGAGCATTCTCTGCAGCAACGTTCATGCCTATGTGAGTGCTTGCCAGGCAGCTGGAGGCCACGTCGAACCCTGGAGGACCGAATCTTTCTGTCGTGAGTGAGGGGCAGAGAGAGGGGGAGGTAGAGGCACAGAAGGGGCAGACCCTGGGCCCTGCAGCCTCTCACTCCCAGGGGCTCTGACCCGCACGCCCTCTTTGCAGCGATGCAGTGCCCCCCTAACAGCCACTACGAGCTCTGTGCAGACACCTGCTCCCTGGGCTGCTGGGCACTCAGTGCCCCCCCGCAGTGCCCGGATAGCTGTGCCGAGGGCTGCCAGTGTGACTCCGGCTTCCTCAACGACGGCCAAGCCTGCGTGCCCATCCAGGAATGCGGCTGCTACCACGACGGTGTCTACTACGAGGTAGGGACCTGGTCATCCTGGGCAGAGCGGAGGACTGCAAGCTGGACCCCCCTCCCACTGCCCATTAGCCCCACAGCCTGTCCGCTTGGCCTCCTGAACGTCTCTCCCACCCACTCCTCTTCCCCTCGCCATGGCCCCACCGTGGTCCAAGTTTGTCCTCTCCCAGCTGGCTCCCTCCCAGCCCTCACTTTTGCTCCCTCTGGTCTACCATCCCCAAGGTAGCAGGTAAGACCCTTCCAAATATGACCATAGGTCCTGCAACCTGAAACCATCCCCTGGCTCCCCAGGTCAAGTTTCGGCTTTGTATCCAGGTCTAGATTTCGTCTCTGTGATACCAGAGGCTAACTCCCTCTGCTTCCCTCTCCCACTCTCTGAGACTTACTCCTTTTCCTTTGATTTGAGTGTGTGTTTATCTAAAGTTTGTCTCCCTCAAAGGTCTGAGAGCTCTGTGAGGGCAGGAACCCTCTCTGTTTACCTCCTCATACGAATAATAATAGCACTACAGCAAACAGGTATATGGTGCTTACTATGTGCCGGTTACTGCTTTAAGTGCTGTATGTACAATATATATGAATTTATTTATTTATATGTAATATATATACTTTTAATATAATGTTATGTATAAACTTTTTATTATAAAAATTTTCACACAGGCAAAAGTCAAGAGAACAGTATAATAAATCTCCATGTACCCATCACTCAGCCTCAAAAATAATCAACATTTTCCCAGTCTTATTTCATCGCTACCCCCGTTTCCTCTCCATTCTGGATATTTAAAGGAAATCCTTTTTCATTTCATCTGTACTTTATATGTATTATTAACTCAGTTATACTTTCATAAGTTGGTGCCATTATTACCTGAAACTTACAGATGAGGAAACTGAGGCATAACGAGGCTAAGTAATTTAAGCAGAGTGGTGTAACTTGGAAACAGCAGAAACAGGCTTCAGACCCAGGCAATCTGCTCTAGAGCCTTTGCCCTTAATTCCTATGTTTCTCCCATACAGCAGACATTTAGTAGCTATTTTGGAATAAACAAATGAGTGAGTAAATGAATGAAACTGAATGAATGAATAAATTGGGCCCCAAGGCCATGCTGTGCCTTAGACAAGGGGCCACCCTGCTGGAAGATGTCCCTTTTATGTCCTCCAGACCCCTTTATGCCCGGAACACCAAAGTTGCCAGAGTCAGCTCCCGCCCTGATAGCTGTGTCCTCTGTCCCCACAGCTGGGGCAGACTGTACTCATTGACAACTGCCAGCAGCAGTGCGTGTGCCATGCCGGAAAAGGCCTGCTGTGCCAGGACCACAGCTGCAATCCAGGGCAGCTGTGCCAGCCCTCGGGAGGCGTCCTGAGCTGCGTCAACAAAGGTGCTGGGTTGGGGCCAGGGCCGGTGTGGCTGCGGTAACAGAGGACAGGGACTCTGGAGCTGAGGGTGATGTGACCTGGCTCTTCATGGTGGGAGGCACAGAGGACTAACGATTGAAGTCTCAGACCTGGGGACCCCTAGGCTGGGATTCCCAGGGCCAGGAGCAGTAGCTCTCCAGCGTGGAAGGCAGGGACTCTTATGGTGGAAACCAGGCTGTGGGAACCCTCAGGGATAGGTTTCCCAGGGCAGATGGCAGAGACCCTCGGTATAAGGCAGGGACCGGCAAACTTTTTCTCTAAAGGGCCAGATGGTAAATATTTAAACTTGCAGGCCATACGGTCTCGGTCACAACTACTCAGCTCTGCCTTTGCAGCATGAAATCAGCTGTGGACTTTGTAAGTGAAGGGGTGTGGCTCCAATGAAATTTTATTTACAGAAACCAGAAGCTGGAAGTGTATAGTTTGCTGGCGACTGGTATGCGGGTTTAGGCTTAGGGTTTCAGACACCATCCCCCAGGGGTAGAGGAGACTGGGACCCACAGGGACAGAAAGCAGAGTCCTGAGGTCTAAGGCAGAGACCCCACCAAAGCCAGGGTCTTGAATACAGGACCCACCTCAAGTGGAAGATCAGGATTTATAGAGACACACTCTCAGGCAGGGGACACCCCTCAGGATTAAGTCTAAGCCACAAAGCCACCCCACAGGACTGACTTCTCGGGGTGGAGGGCACAGAATAATTCCCTTATTCCTGAGGATAAAGGGATATACCTCCAGAATTGACTGAGATCTCAGGGCTGATGGGCAGGATATCAGGGACTCCCAGGGACCAGAGTATCTTGGTCAGAGTCCAACAGGAGACAGAAGCCACACAGTAGCTTAAATAGGGAAAGTTTAATAGAATTCTTTGCTTGTAATAGGGATTGACTACTAAGGGATAAAAAGAACGCCGACGAACACAGGAAGAGCAGATGTAGGGAGCAGCCCCTGCCCCCAAAGGTTACAGCAGAGCACCTAAGGAAGGGAGGAATTGGGAAGACGGCCCCCGCTCCACGGCTGAGAGGCAGGTCTCATTGCAGGGTGGCAGAGAGGCTGTGCAGCCTGAGCTGGAAGGTGGGAAAACCCCCACTGGGGTGCTGGCAAAACTCATTGGGAAGCCACCTGCCGGGGTGCCTGAGTGACTCCCTGGGAAACCAGCTGGGGCCAGTGAACCTCACCGAGTGGGTGTCCCCCAGGCTGCTGGCCCTGCTTGCCACCTGGAGCCTGGAGAGCAAAGCCCACTGGAAGCAGAGCAGCCCCTTCCTCCTGCCGTGACCCTCCAGCGCCCTCTGCTGACAAAGCCTAACTTTATTGGTGGATTTGGAGCTAAGGGGCAGTCAACTGAAAACTGGCACAGGGGGGAGAGAGAAGGAAGTTTTAAGGCTGGGGTCTTGGGCACAGGGGTTCCAAAAGCTGGGTTCACAGATTCAGTGGCCCTAGGAACAGTCTTGGACAAAGAGACCCTCGGAGGTAGGGCCTGAGAAATGAGATCCCCCAAGGCCAGGGTCTTAGGCACAGCAACCCCAGGGAGATAGAATCTTGCACAGAGGGATTGCCAGGCTATGAGACTTAGATACAGGGACCCCGGGGTCAGGGTCTCAAATGGTGGGACCTCTGGGGTTAGTTTATCACCAGAAAGTTCCTGCAGTACCTTGGTCTTGAGCACAGAGACCTCCAGGACCTGGGTCTCAGGTGTGGTGGCCCCCAGGAGGCTGGGAGCTCAGGTATGGGGGAACCCGGGCCCGAGGTCTTGGACACAGAGAACCCTGGGCTGTAGATGTTCTCATGGATGCTCACAGGGCTGGCATCACAGACACAGGGACTCCTGTGTCTCTGGTCTCAGACCTCGGTCCTCTGGGGCTAAGATCTCAAGCAAGGGGACCCCAGAGCCTGGGTGTCAGATGTAGGGACCCTAGGACCTGTGTCTTGGCTGCAAGGACCTTGGGGCCTGGGTCTCAGACAACAAACAGCAGGGCCTGGGTCTCAGATGTGGGGACCTTTGACAGGGTCTTGGACACAGAGTTTCAGACGTGGAGGGGTGCCCAGGGCCTGGTCTCAGAAATGGCAGACTGTAGGGCCTGCATCTCAGATGGGAGGAACCTGGAATCTGGTCTCACCCCCAGTTGCTCTTAGAGCCAGTATCCCTCGCACAGACTGGGGCAGATGCTGGGAAGTAGCTGGTCGTATGCTTGGCAGCCCCTCAAGGTCCTCTCTCCTCTGCCCCCAGACCCGTGCCATGGTGTGACGTGTCGGCCACAGGAGACATGCCAGGAGAAGAATGGCCAGGGTGTGTGCGTGCCCAACTACGAGGCCACGTGCTGGCTGTGGGGTGACCCACACTACCACTCTTTCGATGGCTGGAACTTTGACTTCCAGGGCACTTGTAACTATGTGCTGGCATCAACCAGCTGCCCAGGGAGCAGTGCCCAGGGCCTGACATCCTTCACTGTCACCACCAAGAATGAGAACCGGGGCAACCCTTCTGTGTCCTACGTGAGGCTGGTTACCGTGACCACCCTCAACACCAACATCTCCATCCACAAAGGCGAGATTGGCAAAGTCCGGGTAAGGATGGCCCCTGAGCCCCCAGGTAGGGTGGGAAGGGTCCTGCCAGCCACAGTTAGGAGCTCAGTGCTCTCTCTCTTCACTTAGGCCTGAAACAAAATGGCAGCGAGAGCAATAATAATTACAACAAGAACATCACCCCTCTATCGGGAATTAAATGAGCCTAGCCCTTTGTTAAGGGCTTTAATGTAGGACTTAAATTTTGCCGTTTTAGAATTTGCCTTTTTAGAGATCCGGGTTTGAATCCAGGCTCTCCTTATGAGCTGTGTGATGTTGGGCAAATGACTTGACTTGGTGGGCCTCAGTTTCCTCATCTGTGAAATGGGGATCATAGCAGGCCCTGCCCCACAGTGAGGTGATGCATGTAAAGTGCTCAGCTGAGGATCTGACCCAGGTAAGCACCCTTGATTGTTTGTGAGGGAACAAATGAGAGGCCCAGAGCCTCCGACATGAAGAGAAATTGAGAGAGATGGAGAGAGAGAGAGATGGACTGCCCTTTCTGCCCAGAATAATGGAGATGCAGATTAATGGCAGCTCACAGGGAGAGAATGAGGTATGGAACAGAGCAGGCCCTCAATAAACGATGGTGAGTGAGTGGAAGAAATGCCCAGACACACAGAGATGCACAGGAGATGATGAGAGAGGGAGGGACTAGGTGAATGAGACCCAGAGAAAGACCCAGAGAGATGGACCCAGAGAGAGAATGTCACACACACACACACACACACACACACACACACACACACACAGATGCAGAGAGAGACAGTGCACAAGTGAGAGAGACACAGAGAAGGGAGGGGCCCCAGAGAGAGAGACAAAGTGAGAGAAACTCATAGAGAATCCAGAGAGAGAGAGATAGGTCTAGATGTAGAAAGAGGGAGAGAAACAGAGAGAGAGAGAGATAAGGGAGGGAGACAAAGATCAAAAGAGAAACCCAGAAAAAGCAGCAGAGGGGGCTTTCATTCTCCAGGGCCTGGACTAGAGCAGATGTCCATAATGTTTGTCAAATGACTATATGACCAGCAGTCATGGGGAAGGCCTTGGCAGCTCCCAGCCACGGCAGGACAAGCGAGGGAGGCAGGGGGCCAGAGCCGGGCCTCGGCATCTCCAGTGACCTGTGTTTGCCTCCCTTCCCCCTCTTCCCCCAGGTGAACGGCGTGCTGACGGCATTGCCTGTCTCTGTGGCCAGTGGGCGGCTTTCAGTCACCCAGGGCGCATCGAGAGCGGTGCTGGCCACCAACTTCGGGCTGCGGGTCAGCTATGACTGGGATTGGCGAGTGGAGGTGACACTGCCCAGCAGCTATCACGGCGCGGTGTGTGGGCTCTGTGGGAACATGGACCGTAACCCCAGCAACGACCGGGCCTTCCCTAACAGCACGCTGGCTCCCTCCATACCCATCTGGGGCGGCAGCTGGCGGGTTCCAGGCTGGGACCCACTGTGCTGGGATGAATGTCAGGGGTCCTGCCCAACATGCACCGAGGACCGACTGGAGGAGTACAGGGGCCCCGGCTTCTGTGGACCCCTGGCCCCTGGCTCCGGAGGCCCTTTCGCTGCCTGCCACGCCCACGTGGCCCCTGATAGCTTCTTCAAGGGCTGCGTTCTGGATGTCTGCCTGGGCGGTGGGGCCCAGGACATACTTTGCCAGGCTCTGGCTGCCTATGCCGCTGCCTGCCAGGCTGCTGGGATTGTCATTAAGGACTGGAGGACACAGGCCGGCTGCGGTGAGTGTTGGGGGACAGAGCAGAAGCTGGGGGCAGGGGTCCTGTCTCTTTGGGGCCGGTTTGGTTTCACTCCAGTCCTTCTGGGTCTGTTTGTTTTTTTCTCTCTGTCTTTCTGTTTTTGTTTTTGTCTCTCAGTCTCTTGGCGCTTGTCTCTGTGTCTCCCTTTGATTGTCTCTCATCCTCTCTCTCCCTGTCTCTGGGTCTTTCGTTGTCTCCTGCTCTGTCTCTCGTGGTCTCTGTCTGTCTCCTCCTACCCTATCCTCAGACCCCACCTCCTGACACCATTCTCTCCCTTTCTTTCCCTCCCGCTTCTTCATCCACCCACAGAGCTCTCCTGCCCAGAAAACAGCCACTACGAGCTCTGCGGCCCACCCTGCCCAGCCAGCTGCCCGTCTCCTGCACCCCCCACCGCCCCTGCCCCATGTGAGGGCCCCTGCGCCGAGGGCTGCCAGTGCGACTCAGGCTTCGTGTTGAGCGCCGACCGCTGCGTTCCCCTGGATGGTGGCTGCGGCTGCTGGGCCAACGGCACCTACCACGAGGCAGGCAGCGAGTTTTGGGCTGATGCCACCTGCTCCCAGCGGTGCCACTGCGGGCCTGGCGGTGGCTCACTGGTCTGCAAGCCTGCCAGCTGTGGGCTAGGTGAAGAGTGTGCCCTACTGCCCTCAGGCCAGCATGGCTGCCACCCTATCAGCACAGCTGAGTGTAAGGCCTGGGGTGACCCCCATTACATCACCCTGGATGGACACCATTTCAACTTCCAAGGCGCCTGCGAGTACCTGCTGAGTATGCCCTGCCACGGACTACCCCCGGGGGTAGAGAACTTCACGGTCATTGTAGCCAATGAGCACCGGGGCAGCCAGGCCGTCAGTCACACCCGCACTGTCACCCTGCACATCTACGGCCACAGCTTCACCCTCAGTGCCCGCCGGCCTCGACAGCTGCAGGTGAGGGGTCAGTGGGCCAGGCAAGAGCATGTGCCAGCCTTGGAGTTGCCTGGGACAGTTAGGGGTCTGCCACTACTCTGATTGCCTTTCGCAGGTTAACAGGGCAGATGGAGGGATCGAGAGTATAGGCCTTGGAGCTGGATGGCTTGGAGTAGTGGCTTCCCCGTCTCTGAGCCTTAGTTTATTCCTCTGTAAAATGGGTCTAAGAACAGTACCTGCTTCAGAGGGTAGTGTGAGGAGCCAGTGACATCGTGCCTATAGTCGCTCATTATTAGTACTACTACTAATTACAAGGGGGGAGGTCACGTGCACAGGGACCCTACCCGCCACCCCCCGCCACTAGATAGTGGAGTCAGGATTCGAATCTGTGCCTGCGACGTTCACTACCCCCACTCCCACCCCGACCCTGTAGGTGGACGGCAAGCTGGTGGCGCTGCCCTTCCAGCTGGACTCGCGCCTGCGCGCACACCTGAGCGGCGCCGACGTGGTGGTAACCACGGCCACGATGATCTCGCTGGCTTTCGACGGAGACAACAACGTGCGCCTGCGCGTGCCGGCGGCGTACGCGGGCGCCCTTTGTGGCCTGTGCGGGAACTACAACCAGAACCCGAAAGACGACCTGAATGCGGTGGGCGGGAACCCGGGCGGCTGGCAAGTGGGCGGCGCCAAGGGCTGCGAAGAGTGCGTGCCCGGGCCGTGCCCGCAACCCTGCACGCAGGAGCAGCAGGAGCCCTTCGGCGGCCCGGACGCCTGCGGCGTGATCTCTGCCCCCGACGGCCCGCTGGTTCCTTGCCACAGCCGCGTGCCGCCCGCGCAGTACTTCCAGGCCTGTTTGCTGGACACCTGCCAGGCTCAGGGCCATCCGGGAGGCCTCTGCCCTGCCGTGGCCGCCTATGTGGCAGCCTGCCAGGCCGCTGGGGCCCAGCTCGGCGAGTGGAGGCGGCCGGACTTCTGTCGTGAGTACTGATCCATGCATGGGCCGCATAGCAGGGGTCTCCCCTCCTCCCCCGTTCCCAGGCCTCTAAGACAAGAGCCTTCTTCTCGGTGGGGCTTAGGCACCACCCTGCCTCCCCTGAGCCCAGATATCTCCTGTGAAAGAAACATCTTGGCGTTCACACACTGAAATATACCAGGTCACATACTGAAGTGGTAGAGACTCAGATACACGTGGTTGGAAACCCTGCGTCCAGTACCCTCTCAGGATTCATGCGCTCAGATAGACTGGGGTGGCTGACCCTGTCCAAGCTACACAGCTAGATAACACCTGGTCAGGTAGATTCTCTCAGCTCCCCCTGGTCAGAGAGACCTAGAGAGTTACACCTGGTCAGATGCCCCTAGACGGTTTTAAACAGGGAAATACACAGGGTCGGATAGAACTGGTCCCATAACCTCAGACAGAGACTCCTCTGGTTAGAGACACTTGATCACATTTACACTGAGACACACTTAGGCAGATACACCCACGTAGAATCAGGACCCTGACATAGCCCCAGGCAGATACATACAGATTCATGGCCAGATAGTCCTGGGCAGTTCCCCTCAGACAGATCTCCTGGTCAGATTTATCCTGTCAGCTTCACCCAATCCACATACATGTGGTCAGAGTCACACACTGACAGACCCTGTCGTCGAGACCGTGAGAGGCTCCAGGTCAGACACTGACAGTCCGGCATACTCGTGTGGATTCATACCCCAAGGTATATATCTGGGCCCACACCCCGGCCAGATTCACACCCTGAGATACTCACAGTTGGTTCCTGCATATCTTGGTCAGATATATGAGGTTGGATTCACCCAGTCAGATCGACTCGATCTTTAGAAACACTTGATCCGGTTGACACACTACCTGGGCAGAGAGACCCCAGATCCCCACACTGAACCCCCCCGTTAGATGTAGTGGATCAGGCACCCCGCTCAGATCCCCAGACAGATTCACTCACGAAATGTGCTCAGACAAAACATACAGATTCACCTGGGCAGGTTCTCCCGCTCTGTGCCTCCCCTGTGTCCCCCTCCCTCGTGCCTGCCTGGCTCATTCCCCTCTTGTCCCCACAGCCCTCCAGTGCCCGGCCCACAGTCACTACAAGCTCTGTGGTGACTCCTGCCCTGTGAGCTGCCCGAGCCTCTCAGCGCCCGAGGGCTGCGAATCCACCTGCCGGGAGGGCTGTGTCTGCGACGCTGGCTTTGTGCTTAGTGGAGACACCTGCATGCCTGTGGGCCAGTGCGGCTGCCTCCACGAGGGCCGCTACTACCCGCTGGGCGAGGACTTCTACCCGGGTTCTGAGTGTGGGCGGCGCTGCGAGTGTGGGCCGGGCGGCCAGGTCAGCTGCCAGGAGGGCGCGGCCTGTGGGCCCTATGAGGAGTGCCGGTTACAGGACGGGGTCCAGGCCTGTCGCCCTACAGGCTGTGGCCGCTGCCTGGCCAGCGGGGGCGTCCACTACATTACCCTCGACGGCCGTGCCTATGACCTGCATGGCTCCTGCTCCTATATCTTGGCCCAGGTCTGCCACCCACAGCCTGGGGACGAGGACTTTACCATTGTGCTTGAGAAGAATGCGGCTGGAGATCCCCAGCGTCTGGTGGTTACTGTGGCTGGCCAGGTTGTGGGCCTGGCTCGAGGGCCGCAGGTGAGTGGACATGGCCTTGCCCTGGGGGTCTGAGGGCAACCTGGCCCCACCTTGGGGGCTCTGAGGGGGACAGGGCCCACCCTGGGGGTTTTGAGCGAGATATGACCCCACCCCAGGGGGGACTGAACGAGACACAGCCCTGCCCTGGGGTCTCTGAGGGGGACACGACCCTGCCCTGGGAAGTCTGGGGAGGACATGGCCCCACCCCAATGTGACTGAGAGAGAGACAGCTGCATCCTGGGAGTCTGAGGGAACTGCCTTACCTGCCTTACCTGTGCTTCTATGAGTCCCTGACGCATCTGACCCTCCATCCAGGTCACTGTGGACGGTGAGGCCGTAGCCCTGCCTGTGGCTGTGGGCCACGTGCGGGTGACCGCCGAGGGCCGGAACATGATTCTGCAGACCACCAAGGAGCTGCGTCTTCTCTTTGACGGCGATGCCCACGTCCTCATATCCATCCCTAGCCCCTTCCGTGACCGGCTTTGTGGCCTCTGTGGGAACTTCAACGGCAACTGGAATGATGACTTTGTCCTGCCCGATGGCGCCATGGCCCCCAGCGTGGATGCCTTTGGAGCCGCATGGCGGGCGCCCAGCTCCTCCCAGGGCTGTAGCGAGGGCTGCGGGCCCCAGGGCTGCCCCCTGTGCTCAGCAGAGGAGACGGCGCCACATGAGAGCCTTGAGGCCTGCGGGCGGCTCCGGGATGTCAAGGGCCCCTTCTCCGCCTGCCATGCGTCTCTGAGCCCCTCTGAGTACTTCCGCCAGTGCGTGTATGACCTCTGTGCCCAGAAGGGCAACAGTGCCGCCCTTTGCCGCAGCCTGTCAGCCTACACAGCGGCCTGCCAGGCAGCTGGCGTGGCCGTGAAGCCCTGGAGGACAGACAGCTTCTGCCGTGAGTGTCCATGGGCCCCTGGGAGGACTTCAGCCCAGGCTCGGGGGCCCCCTCTGGCCTGCTCCCTGTCCTGTCTGCATCTCAGGAGCAGTCCCCAGCTCCTCCCACAGCACACCCTGCTGGCTTCCCTCCTGCCTGGCTGACTGGCCCTTCTCAGACTCCTTTCAGGGACCCGCTCTCCTGAGACCTCAGATACAGTTCTTCTCAAGGCCCATCCTGAACATTTTTGTGGTGACCTTGGAGGGTGGGTCGGGCAGGTCAGAAGCTCACACAATAAAGCCTGAGTCTGTGGCTCACCCAGTTCCTCCAGGATGGGACCATAGCCCCTCAGATCCTTTAGGACAAGGCTGCAGCTCCCTCAGACGCCCAGCCCAAGACTGTACCTCTTAGATACCCCCAGTTAGGGCTTATCTGTTTCCTTCAAACCCCCAGGACAGGGCCATGTCTCCCTGGACTCTCCTGGACAAGGCAGTGACCACTCATGCCCCCAGGGCAGGGCTGTGTCTCCTTCATTCTCCTCAGGGTAGGACCTACATCCAGGCCCATACCTACCCTTATAGCCTTAGATTTGTCCTCGGTGCTGGCAGTAGACACTGTCTGTCTCCATGTCTGACCTCTCTCCTGACTGCCAGCCTCATGGGTCCAGTGACCTCCTGGACACTTTCCACTTGGTGTCCTCAGGGTCCCTCACACACCTCCTATTCCTTGATCCTGGTCCTCATCTCGGGGCAGCCACACCATCCACCAGTTGCTGAGCCAGAGCCCAGACCCTCACTCTGGTTGCTCCCCCTGCATCCTCACAGCTCCCATCCTGGCCCTGACCCCTCTGCCTCTGCTTCCCGCACCCTGGCCCGGACCTTCTGTCTGTATTTCCCCAGTGCAGCCCTGGGCCATCACTATCTGTCCCACTGACATGAGCTCCATAGGGCAGGGCCTGGAGCTGTCTTCCTTGCTGTGTCCCCAGCACCGGCAGCCCAGAGCTGGGTGTGCAGTAGGCCCCATTCGTTACTCAGTGGCCGTGTGTAGGTGTGACGCCACCCTGCCTTCTCTCTCCGCAGCGCTCCAGTGCCCTGCTCACAGCCACTACTCCATCTGCACGCGCTCCTGCCAGGGCTCCTGTGCGGCTCTCTCTGGCCTCACGGGCTGCACCACCCGCTGCTTTGAGGGCTGTGAGTGTGACGACCGCTTCCTGCTGTCCCAGGGTGTCTGCATCCCTGTCCAAGACTGCGGCTGCACCCATGATGGCCGATACTTGCCGGTAAGCAGGAGCTTGAGATGGGCAGGGAGGCTGGAGGAGCTTGAGGGGGACTCAGAGTTTCTGTGCCGACTGCCTCGAGGATGGGGACAGAGAGGCTGCCACCACTTCCCTGCTGTGTGACTCAATGTTAGTAACGTTCCTGTGTTAGTTTCCTGTGGCTGCTGTGACGAATGACCGCAACTCGGTGCTTTAAAACAACAGAAATTTATTCTCTCACAGTTCTGGAGACCAGAAGACAGAAATCAGGATAACTGGGGCAAGATGTCGGCAGGGCGGCACTCCCTCCAGAGGCTCTAGGGGAAACCCTGTTCCTTGCCTCTCCCAGCTTTTGGTGGCTGCAGGCATTCCTTGGCTTATGGCCACATCACTCCAATTTCTGCTTCCATGTCACATTTCCCCTCCTCTTCTGTGTCATAAAATTTCCCTCTGGCTCCTTCTTATAAGGATACACTTGATTGTATTTAAGGCCCACCCAGGGTAATCTCAACATCTCAAGATTCTTAATCACAACTGCAAACACCCTTTTTCCACATAAGGTAACATTTACTGGGTCTAGGACCTGATGTCTTTGGGGTGGCCATTATCGGGCCTACTACAGTCTCCTTCCTGAGCCTCATTTTCTCCATCTGTAAAATGGGGTTAATCATCATCCTTGCACCATAGGTGTCTGAGGAATCGGGGGTGATTGTGCTTGAAAGGCACTCACTGAGCACTGGGCCTCACCCTCAATGTTCATCACACTCAGTAAAAATAATAGTAATTTACAGCAGCACAGCTACAGTCATTTAATAATGGGAATCGAAAGTTAATAATTGATTTACTTTTGTGACTGATATTTTTTGAGCTCTTACTATGCACCAAGTTTGTCATAGACGTCATTTGATAGTCACAGCAACTCTACAAGACACGTACTATTGTTATTTTCCCCATTTTATGGATGACAAAGAGAAGTCAGCCCAAGGCTACCCGTTAGCAAGTAGGGAGTCTGGGATGCACACCCCAGCAGCCTGGGCTCACCTTCTGAACTACTAGGCTGTCCTGCTTCTTCAAAAGCATATTTATCAAATAAAGGAAAGATGGATTACCACATCCCTTCCCCGTTCCTCCCAGTTTTATTAACGGCAGAAAGGTAGGCTAGAGTGTCTAGAAGTGTAGGACTTCTGCGGAAGAAGATGCCAAACTCCTCCTACTCCTTCCTTCAGGCCTCACCGCCTACAGGAAGCCCTCTCTGATCCCCTAGGCTGGGTTAGGCTCCTCCTCTGGACTCCCACAGACCCCTCTGCTTCCCCATGCCAGCCTTGACCGCTCTGCCCATGCTAGAAGGTTTCTTGGATTTGTGGGTCTGATATTCAGGGGAGAGGTCTGGGCTGGAGACATAAATGTGAGAGTCATCAGTATAGAGATGGTAATTTTTTTAAATTAAATGTATTCATTTTGTTTAAAGTTCTCAAACTTTTATTTTTAAATAATTCAAATTTAAGAAAAATTGCAAGAATAGTACAAAGAACTCCTGCCTACCCTTTACTCAGGTACTTCGAATGTTGACTTTTTTTGCCACTTTATCATCCCCTCTCTCTCTCTCTCTCTCTCTCTATCTCCATATGTATATATGTTTGTATGCATACACACATACTGCTTTTCCTGCACCATTTGAGAGTATGATGCAGACATAGTACCCCTTTACCGCTAAATACTTTTGCTAGGATTTCTTAAGAATAAAAAAACTCATTTGATCTGACCACAGTACAATTCAAAGTCAGAAAATTAATACTGACTCGATACTGTTATCTAACGTAAAGGTTTTATTTGAATTTCACCTGTTGTCCCAATAATGGTCTCTATAACAATTACCCCCACCCGACCCACACCCTGGGCCAGAGTGCAACTGAGGATCAGACACTGCTTTTAGTCTTCATGAGATTTGGTGAGATCACCAGGTGGTAAATGGTAGATAGAGAAAGAATGGTTCTGAGGACTAAGCCTTGGGCAGGATAGTGTTCAGGATTCGGGAGATGAGGAGGAACTTGAAAATGCAGTGAAGAAAGAACAGCCACTCAGACAGGAGAAAACCAGGAGAAAGTCCATTTCCTGGAACTGGGTTTCCAGGGCCCTCTGTTCTAGGCTGGGGGTGCCAGGACTCTGGAATATCTCCAGTGCCCACTCCTACCTGTATCAGTTAGCTTTTGCTGGGTTGCAAACCACCCCCAAAACATAGTGGCTTAAAACAACGGTTTGTTTAGTTCACAATTATGCAGCTCTGCAGTTTGGGCTGGGATCAGCAGGGCAGTTCTTCTGCCATCCCCTGGGCTCACTCACACATCTGTGGCCCCCCAGTGGGTCAGCTGAGGGCTGGCTGTCTCTCTTCCACGGGGTCTCTCATACTCAGGCAGGCTGGCCCGTGGTGTCTGGGCAGGGTTCCGAGAAAGAGAGAGGAAAGCTGTAAGGTCTCTTGAGGTCCAGGCTTGAACCTGGCACAGCGTTGCTTCTGCTGCATTGTAATAACCAAGGCATGGTCGTAAGGCCAGCCCAGATTCGTGAGGAAGGGGAAATAAACTCCATTTCTTAATGGGAGCTACTGCAAAGTCACTCTGCATGGATCCAGAGGGTTGAAGGGTTGTGTCTGATTTTGCAGTCCACCACACCACTGTAAACTGGCCCCTTTCTGTGCACAGGTGAACTCCTCCCTGCTGACCTCAGACTGCAGCGAGCGCTGTTCCTGCTCCTCAAGCTCCGGCCTGACGTGCCAGGCGGCCAGCTGTCCGTCAGGCCGCGTATGCGAGGTCCAGGCTGGGGCCCGGGACTGCTGGGTCCCCCATGGCCTCTGTTCCCTCTCTGTGGATGCCAACCTCACCACCTTCGATGGGGCCCGCAGTGCCGTCAGCTCCCCCGGCATCTACGAGCTCTCTTTCCGCTGCCCAGGACTACAGGAGACCGTCCCGTGGTACCGTGTGGTCGCTGATGTCTGGCCCTGCAACGGCAAAGCTGAAGTTCTGGGCCGGGTTCACATCTTCTTCCAGGATGGACTGGTGACCGTGACCCGAAACAAGGGCGTGTGGGTAAGCCTGGACACAGGGGGCATGTCTCCCCCGGGCTTTGTTCTTCCTGTTGCAGTGTCCCTACATTCCTGGCAGCCCATCTGTCTTGCTGTCTGTTTTCTTTACAGATCTCTGCAGTTTGTTTCTCTGGATTTGTATTTGTGTCAATACTTCAAACTTAGTCCCTCTATTCTGGCTGAGCTCTTGAAGAGCAAAAACACATTCAAGTAACTTACTAGTTTTGATTTTAGTGTTAATCAAGACTCTGTTGGTTGCAAGTGACAGAAAACCAAATTCAGAGTGCCTTGAGTAAAAATGAATTGATTGGCCCACATAACTAGAAAATCCAGGGGCAGAGCTTCAGGAGTGTCTGGATCCAGGTGCCTGGCAGTGTCATCGAGATTTGTACCTCTGTGTTTTAGACTTGCTGTCCACCAAATCAGCTTCATTCTCTGTGACTCCCCACAACATACTCATGAGACAGGGACTATTATTATCCCCATTTTACACAGAGGGGAAACTAGGGCCCCAAAAGGTGACATCATTTACTCAAGTCACTCAGAGAGTACCTGGGAGATCCAGGCTTTGAACCCACCAGCACCCAGGCTCTGAACCACTTTGATGGGAATGGAGTGTGGTGGTGACTGTGTGGATATAAGGGACCAAGATGGACTCCAGGTGCCCTGCTCAGTGGGAACATCCTTTGGACTCTCTCAATTCCAGGCCACTTGACCCTTCCCTCAGCCGTCTTTCAGCTTGCTCTTAGGGCCCCCTCAGGCCTGTCATTGTTTGCCTCATGAGTCCATTCCAGCCCCAGTGGGTCCTCCCTTCTGCCCCTTGACTTCTGTTGACTTACCACGGCCTTGCATTGGCCAAACCCCACAGTTCTCACCACCCCAATTCCAAATTTCTAGAGAGAGAATCTGGCCGGATTGAGGGCTGACGCTGACTCAGAGTCTAATCAGCCGTGGCCCAAGTAATAGAGCCTAAGACCCAAACACAGATGTCAGGCTGCCCTAAAGTTCCCATGTCTCTGTTTCCATGACCTGTTCATTGATGGCAGAGACACCCACTGGTGTCTTCTGGGTCTAGTGGGGCGATAAAGCCAATGCTCCACACACTTCTCCCCCAGTGAATGGTCTGTCTACATCCCTCCACCAATGCATCGAGATGGTCCGAGACTCAGCCCTGCTGAAAGCAGGGAAGCTTGAGTTCTCTTGTTAGTGTAATCTGGACCAGTCACTCTTTTTCTCTGGCCCTCTGCTTGATCCATAATTCGGGTGAACAGACCCCTACTCTTGACCTTCCCTCGCTCCTCTTATCAAGAAACGATTCTCTACACAGCAGATGTTCTAGGAATGTGAATCAGATCAGGGCATTCTGCTGCTTAAAACTCTACAGTGACTTCCCAGAACAACATTCCAAACTCAAGCCACCTCCCTTCCATGGCCTTGTGTGATCGGACTGCTGCCAACCTCACCAACCTCATTTCCTACAACTCCTTCCCTCATTGGCTGTGCTGATAATAAGCCAAGCTGACCTTTATTCTATTCATACAACAGAGCAAGCTTGTTCCCACCTCGGGGCCTTTGCATTCGCTGTTCCCACTGCTGCAATGCAGATGTTCTAAGAGTTGGCTCCTTCTCATCCTTCAGACCTCAGTTCTGGCATCGCTTCTACAGAGAGGCCTTTCCCAACTACCAATGGAAGCTCTGACTCCATCCCAGACTCAGTGCTGTTACTCTGTTTTATTTCCTTCAAGTGCTTATCACTATCTGAGGTTATCCATTATTTCTTTGTGTTTGTTGCCTTTCTCCATTACTAGAATATAATCCTCAGGTGGGCAGGGATCCTGTTCATCTTGATCATCACTTTGTCACCGGTACCCAGATCAGGGCCTGGCACCAAGAGGGTACCCAGGAAACGTTTGGTTCTGTGAATACATTCATCCCTGTTGCCTCCGCGCCAGGCCACATGCTGGGTAACACAGATAACTCAGACCCAGTTCTTATATCGTCGAAGCTTGCAGCCAGGTGAAACTTTCCATCCATCTCTCCAACTATCCTTCACTGCATCCATCCCTCCTTCTTCTTTCCTCCTTCCACCTCTCTTTCCTTTTTCCCTCTCTTCCTCCCCCCTCCCCTCCCTCCATTCCTTCCTTCCATCCATCCATTTATTCACCCACCCATCCATCCATCTTTTCAGACCTATCGACTTATCTTTCCAGTCTATCTACCCAACTCTCCAATCATCTGGCAGAGGAAGAGTCACATAAAAAAGCATTTAGAAAAAAAGTACTTTTCTTTGAAACAAGGCTTGCTAGGGAATATAACTTTAGAAGGGTTAACTCATCGAAGAAAACAGACAACGGGACTTCCCTGGTGGCACAGTGGTTAAGAATCCGCCTGCCAATGCAGGGGACACGGGTTCGAGCCCTGGTCCGGGAAGATCCCACATGCCATGGAGCAACTAAGCCCGTGTGCCACAACTACTGAGCCTGCGCTCTAGAGCCCGCAAGCCACAACTACTGAGCTCGCGCACCACAACTACTGAAGCCCATGCACCTAGAGCCTGTGCTCCGCAACAAGAGAAGCCACCGTGATGAAAAGCCCGCGCACCTCAACCAAGAGTAGCCCCCACTTGCCCCAACTAGAGAAAGCCTGTGTGCAGCAATGAAGACCCAACGCAGCCATAAGTAAATAAATAGATAGATAGATAGATAGATACATTTATTTTTTAAAAAAACCAACAGACAACAGTTATTTAAAGGGAAAAACTCACAAGGTTACTGAGTCCACAGCCAGTAATGGAGAAATAGTCATTTTCTCACATGATTATTATACTTGCTAGGTCATTACTTGTCTTCAGACATCAGCATTGAAAAAATAAGGGATGAAGTTGCCTTGTTAGGGAACCAGTAACTTACAGGACATGCTCAAGTGTTCTTTTCTTTTGAAAACTAGAATCAGACAGGATGATGCTGGGGTTTGACTGACTGTTTGTTTATCCGGTACAAGTGCTTCCCCCCAACCCCGGCCGCCCTTGGAATGTTGTGTGCACGCCTGCTTATGCACTGATCCATCTGTTCATCCATCCACTCTCTGTCCTTCCATCCATCCATCCACATCTCCAACTACCTTAGGTTTCCATCTCTCCATTTGGTGCATTCATCCAGGTCTTCATCTCTCTCAGAATCCGCCTCTCTGCTTTTACTCCTTGAACTTGTTGTCTTCCCTGGGGTCTCCATCCTAGTAACACCCCAGCTCTCCTGTGGTTCCAGCCTCACCTCTGTGTTTCACCCACCCTCCCCCAACCACCAGGTGAATGGTCTCCAAGTGGGTCTCCCAGCTGAGGTGTTAACATCTGTGTCCGTGAGTCGGAATCCGGATGGCTCCGTGCTAGTCCAGCAGAAGGCGGGGGTTCGGGTGCAGCTTGGCACCGATGGGAAGCTGGCTGTGGTGGTCAGCGACGACCATGCTGGGATGCTGTGTGGGGCCTGCGGAAACTTTGACGCAGACCAGACCAACGATGGGCATGACTCCCAGGAGGAGACAGCATTGGAGAAGTGGAGAGCACAGGACTTCTCCCCATGGTGAGGAATGTAGCTTGGAAGCCAGGCTACTTGGAGCAGGGGCACCTGGGTCCTCATGGGAAAGGGGCAGTCGGGGTGGGTGCTCAGTCTACAAAAAGTGCTAAGTGTCTGTCTCTTGCAGTCAGGACTGAGCAGTCATCCACCGGGAATGAGGACTTCAGGACCCAAACCTCCTGGAGGTTGCAATAATTGAAGGATGCACTCTGTCACTGTATGTCCCTCATCCACTCTACCCCTTTGCTGAGCCACTGAGGCCAACTGTGAAAGCATTGAATAAATAGCTTAAGCTAAGCTGCATACCAATGTGCCTGTCTTATGTCTTCTCATCCCTGACTTTCCTTCCTGCACAGTAGGTGTCAGATGCCTGGGGAATCTGGCACATGATGAATGTTTGTTGGCAGGTGAGGGGATGGATGGATGGAGATAGATGGGTAGATTGGGAATAAGATGGGTGGGGAAATGGGAAAATGGAGAAATGGAGGATTAGAAAAATGGATGGATGAGAAGATGAATAATTGGACGGAAGAAGTAGAAAATGAAAAGAAAGATCAATAGATTCTGACTTTATCATTTATAACCCTGGCACATTAATGTTTCCTTATATGTTTTAGTCCACTCAGGTTGCTGTAACAAAATACCATAAAATGGGTAGCTTATAAACAACAAAAGTTTAAATTTCTCACAGTTCTGGAGGCTGGGAAGTCCGAGATCAAGGCACCAGCAGATTCGGTGTCTGGTAAGAGCCTGCTTTCTGGTTCATAGGTGGCTATGTCACGCGCCCTTGTTGGAAGGACAAGGGTATTCTCTGGGCCTCTTTTATAAAGGCATTAATCTCATTCATGAAGGCTCCACCCTTACAACCTATCACTTCCCAAAGTCCCCACCTCCAAATATTATCACATTGGAGACAGGTTCCGACACATGAATTTTGAGGGGACACAAACATTCAGCCAAAAGCATCATATTTAAAGTAGAGCTAAGGATGGGACTTCCCTGGTGGTCCAATGGTTAAGACTCTGCACTCCCAAAGCAGCAGGCCCGGGTTCAATCCCTGGTCAGGGAACTAGATCCCGCATGCCACAACTAAGAGCCTGCATGCTGCAACTAAAGATCCTGCATGCCGCGACTAAAGATCCTGCATGCCGCAACTAAAGATCCTGCGTGCCACAACTAAGACCCGGTGCAGCCAAATAAATAAATATTTAAAAAATAAAGTAGAACTAAGGATAGTACCTACCTCTCAGAGTTGGAGCAAGGATTTAATGTGTTCATCCAAACTACAAGTCAAAAATTGAAGTCTCTCTTCCCTTTGAAACCTGTCTCGTGCCCTGCCTGTTGTGGTCTTCCCCACCTCAGTGAATAGCACTACCAATCCTCAGTCTAGCAGCCAGAAAATGGGGAAATGTTCTTGCGTCTTCCCTCCCCTTTGCCATCTATTCAGTTCATCAACAAATCTTTTTGGATGGTATCAAAACACACCTGAAATCTGTCTGTCTTTCTTCTTGTGCCCACTGTCACCACCATCCTCACTCAAGTCAACAACAATAGCCTACCATCTGCTCTTCCCTGCCTGTAATTCATCCTCACAGCCACTAGATGACTCTTCTTTACATGTAAATAGGACCACTGGCTATAAATTTATCTTGTCATAAAATCAAATTCCTTCACCTTGTCCTACAAGGCCCCTGTTAACCTCTTCTGACTCATCTCCTATCACTGTACTTCCTGCTAACTACGATTTGGGAACCTGATCTTTCAGGGTATTGAACATGGCAAAATTTTTCACTTCATTCCTTTGCGAAAAGCTGTCATCACATGACTAGATGCTTCTCATCCTTCAAATGTCCACTTACGTGTTGCTACCTTAGAGAGGGCTTCCACAACCACCTCACTTAAAGTGATTTCCTCTGTTCCTTTCCGTCCTTAACCTGTGGGGTCTGATGCAACTCCGGGTAGTTAGTGTCCGAACTGAATTAAATTATAGGTCAGCAGGTGGAGTCTGCAGAGAACTGGAGAGTTGCTTGGTGTGGAGATACATTTGGTGTCAGAAGTGAAGTGTATGAGCACAAAAACAGTTTTCTTTTACGGCACAGGAGGTAACAGGTGCCGTTGCCTGGTAGATACGGGGATAGGAGGATACTGCAGTTCTCTTATGATTGCTTGTATGTTCTCATGCAAGTGGGAAGCAAGGTCATCAGCTAAGAGTAAGAAAGAAAGAGAAAGTTTTGAGGTCTGATGAGAAGAGAGAGCGCAAAACAATCCTTCAAGAAAATGAGTCCAACTGCTTTGGGAAAGTGTGTCAGTTTCTTAAAAAGGTAAACATGCTCTGATCACATGACTCAGCCATTTGACTCCTGGGACTCCTCTCAAGAAAAATGAAAGCATTTGTCCACACCGGTACTTGTAAGTGAATGGTTATAGCAGCATTAATAACCTGCATGCTGGAAACATCTCGAATGCTCGACTGGTGGACAGACAAACGAAATGCGGTATAGCCATACGATGAATCCTCAGCAATGAAAAGGAACCAACTACTGATACATGCAACCATTTGGAACATGATGCTAAGTGACAAAAGCCAGACGCAGAAGGCTACATATTGTATGGTTTTGTTTGTATGAAATGGGATGATGGATCTGTTCTGAAACTGGATTGCGGTGATGGGCACACAATTGTACACATTTACTAAAATGTGTGGACCTATACACTTAAAATAGGTGGATTTGATGGTATGTAAATTATGCCTTAATCAGGCATTTTTAAATGAGCACATTACCCATACTATTAAGAAAAAAAAGGAAATGAGAGAATGAATTCATTAGGGACATGCGATAGGATGGCTGGGCCGCATTAGGGCCCACTTGGGTTTGTGGTCGTGAATGCGAAGTGAGACCAGCCAGGGTGGGTGTGGGTTTTTCTCCATCCATATTCAGCTTCCAGTGAGCAGGTGCGGAGGAGGTGGAGAGTGGACTCAACTGGGTGCAAAAGATAAAGTTAGAAGTTTGAGGGTGTGAGCGAAGGAGAGAACACTGGATGAGGAATCGGGCTGGGTGGTGAGAGTACTGTGGTCACAAGGGGGTGAGGGGCAGGGAAAAGGAGGTCAGCTTATGGGGGTGAAGGCTCCTCGGAGCAATAGGTTTAGAGGGAGTGAGCTGGAAAGACAGGAGGTGATGGGCAGACAGTGAGACGCATGGAACTGAGACTCTGCAGGGGCTGTGGTTTTGGGGTTGCCACTGTATGGGGGTGGGCCTTTCTCCCCCACTGGCCTGGGATCTCGGGGCTGCCACAGTCACCATTGTGTCCCCAGCACAAAGTCTAAGTGTGGGAAGGAAGTGTTGGGTGGAGGACGAGATCGCTAGAGAAGAGGAAGTCAAGGCATCGAGAGGCCAGAATGCTCAAAGGTTCATCTATCTGAATTTGGAAATCACCAAGAATTATGAGAGGAGCAGCTTGTGTGGCAGTGAGCCTGGAGCTAAAAAGATGCGATGAGGTGCAGTGACTTGGGGGTTGATAAAGCTGGTTACAAGAATGGGAGCAGGTGCTGTGTATAAACTTCAAAGTTAGGGGCTTAGAGAAGAGGCAGAGAATGGTTTAGAAGCGGCCACGAGGAGCACGGAGGAGCTTATGCTATCTACAGGCCCAGGGGGCATGAAGGCTGAGGAAGAGGAAACAGCCCCTGCTTAGAAGGGCTGCATGGAAAGGCATGTCTTCATGGGAGAGCTAGGTTGTGGTCAGAGCAGCAAGGCAAAAGGAAGGTTCAGAGGACATGGGGGACCTCCGATAAAGCCCTCAGTGCTTTATCCCAGCCCTGACCATTCTGCCTGTACTTCCCCCATTCTGGCCCTGACCCCTCTGGGCTGCCAACTGTCTGAGGCAGCTCCAGGAAGCCTGGACTCTTTCAGTCACCATTGTGCCCCCAGCACAAAACCAGAAGGCACCCCGTAATTACTCACTGGTAGTGGCCATTTCAGGTTGCAAGTTGGCAGGTGAAATACCTCAGACCCAGGAGATGGTGCCAGGATTCCAGAATACAGTCTGCACTGTACACTGAGGATTTTCATCCTTTAGAAAAAAAACGTTTTTAATTGGAAGGCAAACAGTAAAATCCATCAGTAGTAGGTAACATCACCCTGAATTGGAGCCATTTGAATTATTACATAGCTCCTGGAAATCCAGCATAGACTCAGCAGATTTTCCATCTTAATATGTAAACAAATTTTCAGGAATGTTTCTGAGACCCTTCACAGAGAACTCAAGATAGCATAGGTTCATTCGTTCCTTCAACAAACATTTACTGAGCACCCACTCTGTGCCAGGCCCTGTTCTGGGTACAAAGTGATACAACAATGAACAGAACAGACCAGTGGATTCTCCTGGAGGTTGTTAGTAACTTCTCACAGTAGCACTTGTTTTGCTTTGTGGAATGAATATGAGGATGAATATTCAAATTATAAAATTACCAAAAAATTCTCAGTATTTACACAGAATCTTCTCCCTCCTCCCTCCGTCCTCTGCCTGCATCCTGATCTGGTCCATCCTGTCTCCTACCTGATCCACTGCAGCAGGCCCCTCCTTGGTCTTCTTGCTCCCACCCCGCTCCCTCATTCTGTTTCCCACATGCAGCCAGAGTGACCCAAGTCAGATCATATCCATTCTCTGTTCAGGACCCTCCATCTCATTCAGAGTAAAAGTCAAAGTTCTCACCCCAAGGCCCCACATAATTTGCCTTGTTAACCTCCCTGCCCTCATCTCCTCCCACTCTCCCCTCCTCACTCTGTCTCGACCACATTCCTCAGTGTTTCTGCAACCCTCCTTACTTTTCCTGCCTCAGGGCCTTTGCACCTAAAATCCTAGCTGCCTGGAACTTTCTTCCTCCAGATAGGAGCATGCCTCACTCCTTACTGGATGGGGCTTCCCTGGTGGCGCAGTGGTTGAGAATCCGCCTGCCATTGCAGGGGACACGGGTTCGAGCCCTGGTCCGGGAAGATCCCACATGCCGTGGAGCAACTAAGCCCGTGCGCCACAACTACTGAGCCTGTGCTCTAGAGCCCACGAGCCACAACTACTGAGCCCACGTGACACAACTCCTGAAGCCCGCGCGCCTAGAGCCTGTGCTTCGAAGCCACCGCAATGAGTAGCCCCCGCTCACCGCAACTAGAGAAAGCCTGCACACAGCAACCAAGACCCAACACAGCAAAAAGATAATTAATTAATTAATTAATTAATTAATTTTTAAGAAGTCACTGGATGCGTTCCTTGACCACCTCGTAAGCAGTTTCACACACACACACACCCCACACACCCCCGTCCCAGCACCAGTCCCTATCCCCCTTCCCTGCTTGTCATTTTCTCCAAAGCATTTATTGCCGTCTATCATTCAGCGTGCTTTTAATAACTTGTCTGGTGTCTGTTTCCCCCACTGGAAGATGAGCTCCAGGATTTGTGTGTCTTGTTCCCTACCGTATTCCCAGTGCCTAGAACAGTGCCTGGTACATTCAGGCGCACAACAAATGCTTTTCCAATGTATGAATGGGAGTCCAGAGTCGGCCCTTGTTATTGGGGATGGAAATGGATCAGGGAAGGCTTTTGAGTGTAGAGGGAATCTTAGGGAGCTAACTAGGAATAGAGAAGAGAAGCAGAGGGCACAGCCCGTGCGAAAGTTTGGGGATAAGCCCTGATCACTGGGGTGATCGCACCAGTAAAAGGGAAGCGGGAAGCGTATTTAGAGTAGCGAACGCTGCACAGGTCAAGGCAGCTCCAAGGACGGTCGAGGGGGAGGCGCCCCGAGAGGCTCAGAAATCTCCGCCCACAGCGCGCGCACCAGGCTCCGGGCGGGGCTGAGGCTCCGAGGGGCGGGGCTGCGTGGTTGCATCACGCAGTGTACGTCGCCGCGCGCGTGCGCTCCTTTCCACGTGCGAAAGCCCCAGACGTTTGGACCCCGGGAAGCCGCGGATTACCGAGCCGTGCAGCTCCACGCTCGCTATGAAGCCAGGTGGAGGCCGGGGTTGGGGTCGGAGCTCAGGACTGGGGTCCGGCGGGGATCGGGGTGCCAGGCCGGAACGGAGGGGCGGGGTCCTGGCCTGGGGGCAAGGATTCTGAGCCCCGGATCCGGTCTCTTGTGGGGAAGGGGTCTTGTTCCGGTCTCTTGTGGGGATGGGAGGGCTTGGTTCCGCCCTGTGATCGAACCTGAGCCTGGGGTTCGGGTTCCTGGTCTAGAGGTTTGTGATTGACTTCTCAGAGGTCACGGTCGTTAGTAGAGAGTCTTGGGCGTAGAATTGGGGGTTTCCTGAACTGGGATTCGTTTCATTGAGGCAGTCATTAGGGGTCTTGGATATTGGGCCGCGGGCGGCAGTCGAGGGTACTGAAGCAGAATCTAGATCCAGGCATCTGGGGTCTTGGATCTCTGGGCGTGGGATTTGGGGATTTGTCCTGATTGGGAGGCGGAGAGCCCCCGGTCTTGGGTGCCGGGGCTGGGTCTTCTAGGACCCCATATGCTCCCCTGTCGCCGCCGCAACTACAGTACCCTTGGCTCCAAACCTAGCTTCTCAGAGAGGGCCGGCATAGATGAGTATTCCCGGCTTGCCCTCCCTGGCCCACTTTCCCGCTCTCTATTCTCCGGAGGGGGGCGGGTCCCTGAGAATGGAGTGGAGCTCCTGGGCCTAGTGATTCTCAACTCGCCGTGAGAGGTGAGGTGAAACTTCACACGCCCAGTATAGGATTATCGTGGGGTGGGCAAGGGACGTAATCACAGGGCGTGAGTGGTTTTATTCATTCCGATTTTACTCGAGATTTTGATGAACCCTCCACAGCTCCCTCCTAGTGGAATGATGAGAGTCTTGGCTTTGACAGCAGAAGGGCCTCAGTTCAAAGTTTCAATCCTAACTATGCTTAACTTACTGTGTGACCTTGGGCAAGTGGCTTTACCTCTCTGAGCCTCAGTTATCTCATCAATAAAATGGCACCCAGTTCTAATTTAGTGAGAGCACGCTAAGAAAAAATAGCACATGGTGGTAATCATTTTGCAATGTATGTGTATCAGATCAACAGGTTGTACACTTTAAACTTACACAATGTTACATTTTGCAGTTACGTCTCATATAGCACAGTGCTTGACATATAATAGTATTTTCTCTAATTGTTATCTTTATCTTTCTTCTCAAGGGGAGCAAAATTAGGGTCCTTCTCCCTGGTGTCTCAGCTCTTCCTGAATCAGGCCAAGCCCCTCTCCCCTCCCCTCAACTTGCTCCCCTGGAGTTGGGGAAATCTTCTGCCATGACTGAAAGGGTCTGTTTCCTAGTACAGGTTTTCTTTTTTCCTTTCTTCCCCCCCCACTTCAGCCTGTGGAGAGATGGGGTCATCTGGGGGGGGGGCAGAATTTGTGGGTCCATGCCCCCTCCCAAGTTCCCTTTCTCTTCAGTGTTTACGGATCTACTGGTGGAATAGGAAGTGCCAGGCAGTGTGTCTCCCACTGAGACCCTGGCAAGCCTGCAGGCATCCTGATTGCCTGGATTGGATTGTCCCAGGAATGGAGGGTACGCCTTCCCAACCCTTCCCTCACTGTGTTAGGATAAGAAGTTGTAGAAGTTGTCAGGAGTCAGCTCTTTAGCGAGGATTTTAGTCTGGTTGAGAGAGGAAGCCTTTGGGAGATTTTGAGCGGGGACCTGATGTCAGTCAGACTTGACTGAGACCTTTAAAAGGATCCTTCTTGCTTCTGTGTGCAAAAGACTTTAGGGGAACAAGAGTGAAAGTAGACACATCAGTGGGAAGTTTGTTGCTGTCATCTACTAGGAGATGATGTGGCTTGGACCAGGGTGGTAGCAGTGGACCTGGCTGACAAATTGTCAGGGAATATATTTTGAAGATAGAGCCAACAGCTTGTATGTGGGTGTGAGAGAGAGGGGTCAAGGACAATGAAGGGTTTTGGCGTGTGTAACTGGAGGGGTAGAGTTGCCAGTTTTGAGATGGGGAAGGCTGTGGCAGGAGAGCAGTTTTACACTGGGGTGGGGGAGGGGGTCTGTGGACCCTCCAGCCAAAACTTATAGAAAAAGTTATGTGAATGTGTGTTTTTCTGAGGAGTGGGTACTTTCAGTACATTTTTCTAAGAGCCCCAGGACCTGAAATGGATTAAGATATGTTTTGAGTATCGTGCCTACTGTGCCCCATGCCGTGCCCACACTTTCTGGGTCTCTGTTCTATCAGGCCTGTGTTGAGGGTCTCTTAGGCCTAGTGGTTTCTCCCCTAAGTAGGAAGGAGGAGGGATTCATTCTCCTGAGTTTGAATAATATATTCAAACTGTGTGCGAGGTAGCATATTAAGTGCTCTGTGTGTATTGTCATTTAATCTTTACAACTCTGCGAGGTGGACACTGTGTTATTTCCATATCTCCTTCTTACAGGTGAACTTTTCAAGATACCCACAAGCCTTCCCTACTCTCTAGGGTCGTGAATGGCATGGCCGTCTCCCTGTAATCAATACATGAGCTGCTTGAGGGAGGGACTGGGGCTCTGGTCACCATCTGATCCCCTGCTTCCTGAATGAACAGAGAGGGTGTTTTCTTCATGAGACAGAACCCAGGGGTTTAAGAGTTACCAGCCCATTTACTATCTGTTGAGCCCATACTTTGTGCCAGGTGTTGTGCAGGATGAAGTGATGACCAAAACAAACATCCCTGCCCATTTGGAGCTTGATTCTAGTGGGGGAGGCAGGCAGTAATAATCTTTAAAATGCCATGTATGATAACTGATAGGAAGAAAAAGAAAGCAGAGTAAAGGTCAGGTAGCCAGAGAAGGCCCTTCTGAGGAAGGAACATTCGGTCAGAGACCTGAGTGCAGTGGAGTGGGTGAGTCAAGCAGTGCCCTCTGGACCCAGGCAGTGGGAACAGGAGATGCTCAAGGTTTAGAAGCTGCAAAGCGAGTTTGTTCTTGGGGAGGAAGAGCATGGGACCCAACATAGAGAGAGTAAGGTCAGAAAAGTCAGCAAAAGCCAAGCCCAATGGTGGTGATTCTGTTTGGGCTGCACGTTAGAGTTACCTGGAGAACTTTAAAAAGCCCCATGCCCGGGCCTCCACCCCAGACAATTTACATGAGGATGTAAGCAACAGCGCTGGGCAAGGATGAGACCCACCGATTTCTAGCTTTGGAAGCCAGAGAAAGGAATTTTGATTTCATTTAGAATGTGATGGAAAACCTTTGAAGGGATTTGGGCAGGGGAATGATGAGAGCTGATTTGCTGTTTTGAAAAGGTCAGTCACCAGCTGCTGTGTGGGCAGTAGACTGCAGAGGGAGCAGGAGACCAGAGGTCAACAACTCTTGGTGTAGGAGTTTGAAAACCGTTCATTTTTAACAACTAAATTAGGGCTAGCTATTCAAAGTTCTACATTTTCATCTCTAACACCATTAAAACGAATGAAGCCTGCATAGGGTGGGAATATAATGCACCTTTGCAAAAACTTTAGCAAGTTCGTTATTGAATAGTTTACATTAAGTGAGATCATTTTAAACCATCACTAATTTTCACACGAACGATTGTTTGATAATGCAGTTTTCTGAAAATACTGCAGAGCTTTTGAAGCCGTCACAGAAGAGTCAAATACTGAATCTGTTAGCACCAGGAGAGTTCTGTCTGCTTCAGACACTGTTTTGTGCTCAGTGAAGTGAACAATGTTTGCTCTCTCCTGAAGTGATGAAAATAAAGTCTCTCTAAATGTTTTTTTTTTTCCCTTAAACTTTCCATCTTGTTGACAAGCCCTAAACTGCTTATGATCAGTCGCCCATCCATAAAGGACAGTTTTGGTTTTTGCTTGTTTTCCCCCCCCCTGAGTTGGGAGAGACTTGTGCATGCTTGGAAGCAGGGGGATCAGTTAGCAGGAAAGATGTGATGTCGAATGCCTCCCCTCTGTTTGGGGGTTGGCGCTTTTCTGCCACACACAAGGGCAGGAGTGGGAGGGCATGAAGAAGTTTCCAGGGCCTGGGGGACCCTACTGCCACAGTGCATGTACACACACAGTGCACACTCTTCTTCAGACTAATTAATATTGATAATAGAACAGATCCTGTGCATTTACTATCCAACCGAGAAAAGCAGAATGTTGACAGTAAATCTACCTCTATCTGTGTTTTCCTCCCCTATCCTAACCCCATAACTTCTCCCTCCCAAAGCCTAATATCGTAAGTTTCGCATTTTATCATTCTCTTGCCTCTTTTTGGGGGCAGGTGGTGCGTGGATTACCACATATATCCACGCAGCATAGCACCTCTCAGTTGTTGCTGGACTTTATAAAAAGGATATTGTGTTAGATGTGGTTTTCTAGGGCTTGCTTTTTCACTCACCATGATTCTGAGATTTCTGTCTCTGTTGTGTGGAGCTGTTGATCCTTTTCGTTGTTGGTTGTGAATAGTCCCTCTTTCATTTGTCCATTCTGCTGATGGACACTCAGGTTAGTCCGTTGTTCTGCTGCTGTGGACACGCGTGGGTACCTCTCCTGGCGCCCACGTGCGCACGTTTCTCCACTTTCTCTCCCGAGTGGAGTTCCTCGGCGTAGGAGTAACTTCTCAAGCTCCATGGCCCCGTTGATGGTTCCTGTTTCTGTTTCCACCACAGGTTTCAGCCCCCGTGGGGGCGGCTTCAGTGGCCGAGGTGGCTTTGGTGACCGTGGCGGTCGCGGCGGAGGCCGTGGAGGCTTTGGCGGAGGCCGTGGAGGCTTTGGCGGGGGCAGAGGTCGAGGCGGAGGCTTTAGGGGCCGTGGACGAGGAGGAGGAGGAGGAGGAGGAGGAGGAAGAGGTGATGGAGGGGGCTTTCCCTGGTCTTGGGGAGCGGGGAGGGAAGCATCGTGGGGTCTCCCTCTCACTGCATCTCTGCCTTGTAGGTGGCGGGTTCCAGTCTGGTGGCAGCCGGGGTCGTGGTCGGGGAGGAAGAAGAGGAAACCAGTCGGGGAAGAATGTGATGGTAGAGCCTCATCGGCATGAGGGTGAGTGAGGAAGGCAGGGAGCCCCCTGGGGTTAGGGGTGAGGTGTGGCCCGCTGGGGTGTTCACCCCTGCTCTGATCCCCTCACCCAGGTGTCTTCATTTGTCGAGGAAAGGAGGATGCACTGGTCACCAAGAATCTGGTCCCTGGAGAATCGGTTTACGGAGAGAAGAGAGTCTCGATTTCGGTGAGACCTGGGCGCCTGGCTAAGCCACCAGAGCCCCAAGCTGACGGTGTAACCGGCTGCCTGGTCTCCCTGTTCCCACCGTCCGTCCTCCACGTGACAGCCAGGGGATCATCTTATTCCATAAGTCAGATCATGCACCCCCCTCCTCAGATACCTTCCGTGACGTCCCGCTGGCTTCAGGTTAAAGTCCCAAGTCCTCAGTGTGGCCTGGAAGGCCCTGCACGTTCTAGCTCCCCCTCCCCACTGTCTCCTCCCACTGTCCCCCTAACCTAGTGTCTTCCAGCCACACCGACAACCTTGCTGTTCCCTCTGCCTGGAACACTTTCCTCCCAGCCCTGTGTGTGGCTGGTTCCTTTTCATCACCAGCATCTCTGGTCAGGTGTCACCTTGTCTCTCTTACAAGGCCCCCTTGCACCACCCTGTCTATCAAAAGCTGCCCTCACTGCCTTTCTGCTGGCTTTCCTGCTGCCTGGAACGCACTTCCCCAGATAACTTGAGTGGCCCCTCAGCTTCAGGTCTGCTTCAGATGTCTCCTCCTTGGCTTTTCCCTGGCCACCCTTCCTCATTTTCACCTGCCCTCACCCTGCTCCCCATACTTCAGATCTTCCTTCCTGGCTTGCTCTTTTCTCCTTAGCCCCGTCACTAGCTATTATGCCATGTGTGTCAGTCAGCTCAGCGTACCCTCACTCCTTGAGGGCGAGGCCTTTGTCCCCTTCACTGTGTTTCCCCAGTTCCTAAGCATAGGGGCTGGCACACAGTGTGTGCCGGCACGGTCAGTGTTTATAGAATGAATGCATAGGTCTTGCCTTGCTGTTACCTGGGATGATCTTGTTTGTTTGTGGTCCCTTGCGCCTGAGTCAGGAGCCTTCACGAGAGGGCAGGCCCTGCCTCTGCCGGGGCCACAGATGTGCACCCACGTTCGTTTCTTGTACGGTGATTGGGCGCCCAGTCCCTTTTGAGGGCCCAGGAGTTAAGAGCAGTGGGGTCTTGCAGAAGAGCCTGGCACTGACTTCTGTCCCCATCTCTCCCGGCCCAGGAGGGAGATGACAAAATTGAGTACCGCGCCTGGAACCCCTTCCGTTCCAAGCTGGCGGCAGCAATCCTGGGCGGCGTGGACCAGATCCACATCAAGCCAGGGGCCAAGGTGCTCTACCTCGGGGCTGCCTCGGGCACCACCGTCTCCCACGTCTCTGATATCGTAGGCCCGGTGAGTAGACAGATGGGGGCAGGAAGGGGTGGGAGGGAGGGAAAGGCCACCTCCTCTGCCAGCCTGGAAGTCAGAGGCCCTGGCCGCTTCTCTGCACCGTGTGGCTTGGAGCCAGGCCCTTCCTGGTCACAATGCCTGTGAGTGAAAGGAGCGGCTTGAAGCACATCGTCTCCAAAGCCTCATTCAGCCTCACTCCTGAGTTCTCGGCCTGGAGGGAAGGGGCGTGGGTATCGGGGTGACCAGCGATAGAGGGGCCCAGAGCTGAGAGTACGTTTGATTTGGTTGCCCTCTTTAAAAATTGATACCCCCCAAATCTGGTCTTCTGGTTTCTCTTGAAAGAACAGAAGATGTCAGTTTCTGGGCCTGTGTTTCTGTGTGGCTGGACAGGCTCCCTGTTGAGAGGGCACCCATGCGTCTCACTTCATGACCCCTCACTCAGCTACAAGACTGTAGGCTGTGTAATTTAGTGGTTAAAAACCCCAGGCTCTGGTGTGGGCTCTTAACAGTGAAGTGGCTTTTAGCAAGTTACTGTCCCTCTCTGAGCCTCAGTTTACCCGTCTGGAAAATAGGGTCATTGTGAAGATAAATGAGTTAAATCCTGTAAAGTGCCAAGAGCAGTGCCTGGCCCATTGCAAATATTCTTAGCTGTTATGATGTCATCTCTGTGCCCTAGCTTCCCCATTTTAAACCTGAACTGGGGGGCCTGGGCTCTCAGATCAGGCAAAGCAGGATTGAATAACCCTTGGACTTCAGTTTATTCATGTAAGATGATAACAAGTCATTAAATGGTAGGGTTTTGATTTGGGGATTTGAAGAGATGCATGCAGTATATGGGCCAAAGTAGGCACTCCATACATGAGAACTAGTATCATTGTCGTTTTTGTTTGATTTTGATTTATTTTAGGACGGTCTGGTCTATGCAGTTGAGTTCTCCCACCGTTCTGGCCGTGACCTCATTAACTTGGCCAAGAAGAGGACCAACATTATTCCTGTGATTGAAGATGCTCGGCACCCGCACAAATACCGCATGCTCATCGGTGAGGGGTCTGGGGTTGGCTCGGGTGGGGTAGGACAGGCCACTCCAGGTTTCCTGGAAGAGGCCTCCAGAGCCCTGATTTGGATGGAATTGGAGTGGATGAACAGGCCTCTTGAGTCTGCAGAAATGAAAAGGGTCGGGGGAGCCAGGTGAGGTTGTGGAGGTGGCAGTCCTGCTTCAGGGTCTGGGATGTCTGGAGGGCCAACCTCCTTTCCTCCAATCTCTTGCCCCTCCCCCTAATCTCCCCCACCCCAGTACTTCCTGCCTCCCTGCAAAATGTGGTACCTTTTATACTACCCCTGACTTACGCATAAAAGCCTCCTTCGGAGGTCCTCATCAGCACCGTCTGGGGAGATCATAACCCAGAAAGCACAAACGGAGTACGGCCTAGCCCAGAGGGGCCCATTGTGAATGTAAATAACTTTGTTTTAAAAACAAATTCAGAAGCAAAGTATAAAAATGGAGCGCATTATAAACCACCCCCAGAGGTAACCAATATGAACAATTTGATGTCTGCTTTTCCTGATTTTAAAAAAGTCAGTTTTCATTGCACCATCTTTTCATTTTTTGAAGTTTTTTATTTTATTTTATTTATTTTTTTAATCACTGCCTTAAAAATACTACTTTGCATTCCCCCTGGTTTTTCTTTCCGTGAGTTTTTTCCCCTGTGCATTCATACCTTACCCTTTGTTCTGCAACTTGTTTTCATTTGACAATCCTGCAGACACTCTTGCCTGTAAGTGCTCACCTTTACTTGTCTTTTTGATGACGTGTCTGTCTCCACCCCCAGACCCGGGAGCGTCTCGAGGGCAGGGTCCGGGTCTGACTCGTCTCTCTGTCCCCCACGCCCGGCCCAGGGCTGGCCACAGAGTAGGTGGCAACACGGTTTACAAGAGGAATGAATGAATGAATGGTGTGACTGTGGGTTTTGGACCCATCTTGGGGGCACTGTGGAGGGAGGGGGATCAACGGGGGGAAGTGAGACTGGAGGCAGGGAAGACTCTGCCAGGAACCTGCTGGTGTTGGGGCGCAGGCCCCATGGGAGGAGCTGGGAAGATCCGGTGGATCCAGCTTTTAACCGCTACTTGTTTCTCCCTAGCAATGGTGGATGTGATCTTTGCTGACGTGGCCCAGCCAGACCAGACGCGGATTGTAGCCCTGAATGCCCATACCTTCCTGCGTAATGGAGGACACTTTGTGATTTCCATTAAGGTGCGGGGCTTAGAGGAGTCTTAAGATGGGGTGGCAGTATCTTCTCTATCTGTAACTGCCAAGCAGCCAGTCAAAACAAGGGGGCCTCCATCCCCCTAATCCAGTCAGTCTATGCCCAGCTCCCTATAAGCCACCCAATCAAGTAGCACATAATGAAAAATGTCTACAAAAGTAAAAAGCTTAGAATTTAAAGAGGCCATAGACTGTAGCGATTAAGTGCATGATCGCTGAGTCTGAGTATCTTGAGTTTGAATTGCATCTTGCTGTGTGTCTTTGAGCAAGTTACCTAACCTATATGCCTGTTTCTTCACTTGTAAAATAGCAATGTTAGTCCTATCTCTTTTAATGTTGATGTAAGGACTAAATGTCTCAATATGTATGGAGTGTTGAGAACAGAACCTGGTGTAAAATAAATACCAGATAAATGCTAGGTGTATTTTAAAAAATGTTTCATTTTGAAGTACAGAGGCCTCTCCATTGTCTTCAACCAGATTCACCATTGTTTTTTGCAGCCTTTGCTGCATTTGTTTTAGCATTCTCAGCTGCGTTATTGCTATTGTTAAAGAAGAGGAAGTAGAAAAAAAAAAAAAAAACCCGGAGTGTAAGATTTAAAACACTGGCTTTTAGATAAATAGGGCTCTGTTGAAGGCTTCCTGTTCCAATCCAAACCAAATTGAAAACTTATCTAACAAAGTCTTTCCCTACATTCCCAAAGCCTAGTCTCCAATGAAAACAAATTCTACTGGTTTAAAGAAGAACAAAAAAGGGAAAACAGCCCAAAGCCTTGCTGCAGACTTCAAATCCTCTCTTCTGCAGGCCAACTGCATTGACTCCACAGCCTCTGCAGAGGCCGTGTTTGCCTCTGAAGTGAAAAAGATGCAGCAGGAGAACATGAAGCCCCAGGAGCAGTTGACGCTAGAGCCATACGAAAGAGACCACGCTGTGGTCGTGGGTGTGTACAGGTGAGCAGGGGGTCCGGTCAGTACTTGTTAGGAGTGTCCCACAGTGGTGATGAGCTCTGAGTCCCCTCATCTCTTTCCTCTCACAGGCCACCCCCCAAGGTGAAAAACTGAAGCCCAGCGCCATCTGGATCTCGAGAGAGACTGTGTTGCTACTGTTACACGTGTGTTTTTCTATTAAAAGACTAATCAGTCTCTCCCTTTGCCCCTGATTGCTTGGCGACCTCTATCAACAGGGCGCATGCGCCCTCGGTCAACTTGCGTGTTGGTGGGGGCGGGCGTCCTCATCTGGTCATACAGCGCATGCTCATATCGTAGCTGCCTCCTGCGCAGCCGTAACGTGGATTTCGGCGCTTGGGCGGGGTTGGTTGCTCCCTGCGTGTAGATCCCGGTAAGCTCTTCTGAGCGCAGGCGCGGAGTGTTGCCCTAGGTCACGTGAGGGGGAAACAGATTGGGCGGGCGGGAGGCGGAGTCCGGGGCGGGGTGGGGGGGCCGGTTTGTTGTGGTCGCCATTTTGCTGGTTGCATTACTGGGTAATCGGGGCCCTGGCTTGCTGCGTCTGCCGGATATCTTCAGCCAGTGGGCAGGACTGAGCTCGGGCTTCCCGAGCAGTTTGAGTTCCCTTGCCCGCGCCCTCAGGTAACGACGCGGCTACGGGCGGGGCAGCACGCGCTCTCGGGAGGGGGGTAGTACGGGACCCGCCCTGCCCGCGTCGCCGCGAGATTTAGCATGAGGCCGAGGGAGAAGAGGAGGGGGGCGGTGGGCAGGTGCAGGCCTTGCCTGGCTATTCTTAGTCGGATTCCTGGAAGGGGCCGAGCCCCGAGGTAGCAGTCTTGGGAGGGAGGCTGGGAGGGGGTAGCCGGGCCTCGCTCCCGCTCTTTGTTTGGGCTCGGCTCCGCCGGCCGCATCCTCGTCGCCTAGCAACAGCTGTCCTGGACTGTAATTGGTTGAGCTCTTGGCAGCAGCAGCCAATGGCAAGGTTGTTGCCATCGTAGGTGTGTACTGCCAAGCTCTGTCCGGCCCCGCCCGCCGGGGCTCTGCTGGCCCCGGCGGGCCTCCAGGGTTGGGGGGCGGGACGCTGGGGTCCCCTGGGGCGGGTGGCTGCGCGGGGCGGTGCTGGCGGGGCGAGGGTTAACCCGCCCCTCCCCCGTCCACCTGCTTTCCCCTTCCCCCGCGTGCCCCGGGCTGACCCTCGTCCCCTCCTCTCCCCGCCCTTGGCGGGGCGGCGGCTGCTGTTGTCACCTACCGAGCCGCCTGTCCCGCTTGTCCTCCCCGCCGCGGGGCTTGCCGGGCCGGCCGGGCCGGGACAGGCGGCCGTCTTCTCACCACAGACACCGCCGCCATGCTGGCCGCTCTCCCACCCCACTGGGGGCCCCACCGCGCCCCAGCCCCCCGTGGGCGCGCCAGCCCCGACCCGGGTAGGGGGTGGGGGCTGGGAGAGAGGGTCCTGGTGTGGGAGGGCCTCGAGGAAGAGATTGTTTTGTGGGGGAGCTCCAAGAGAGAGGAGGGGTCGTGGAGTGGCAAGGCTTGGCATAGGGGAAGAGGATTGACATGGGAGAAGGCCCGTGGGGAGAGGATTTTGGTGTGATAGATGCTCTGGAAGGGGAGAACTCTGTGATATTTGGGGGATTTACCTATGGGGGCCTTCTAGGAATGGGCACAGTTGTGGATTGACCCTGGTGTAGAGGAGTGACTGGAGAAAGGGCCCTGACAGGAATAACGATTAGGGATGGTGGAGGTAGGAGCCAGGGTAGGGGAGACAAGGACCATCCACTCTAAACCGTGGGAAGGAACGCCTCCCCCTTGCTTCCATCAGAAGGAGTGGGCCTTGATTGGGGGTGGGCGGGGGCTTGGAGTAATGTGGGGAAGGGCCCTGATGTGGCATGGGGGAACTGGAATATGGTTTGGGAAATTACGGAGGGGTGGTCCCCAGTGGGAGGAAATGATAGGGAAGAGGTCTTAGCACCATATGGGGAGGGTCCCCTGGGAAGGGTGTACCCTGGTGGGTGAGAATGCCATAGGGTTAAGACCCTGTTATGAAGGGGTCCTCAGATAACCTTGGTGTGATCAGGAGGTCCCTGAGGACCCTGCTGTGCTTTGGAGGGGGCCCAGAAGACTCTCATGTGGTTTGGGGGTATCTTAGAGTTCTCTGGATTGGGGGACCAACTGGGAAGGGTAGATCTTGAAGTGGAGGGTCCTTGCTGTGGTAAGAGGTCGTGACGTTCAGGGAAGACTACAGGATGGTGGGATCTTCTGTGAGGGGCCCTGGGGAGGGCCGTGAGTAGATATGCGGAGAGAAGAGTGAACCCTACTCCCTGTACTGTCTGTGGTTTCTCTCTTCTTCTCTTCCTCTCCCGCAATTATTCATGTCTTTCTGTCCTTTCCTGTCATGGCCCACATCCCTGCCTGGCTGCCAATCATTCCCTTTTCCATGTTCCTCTCTTTGTGCTGCCTACTTCATTTATTTGGTAATCATTTGTTGGGGACTCCGCTGTGCCCCCCCCACCACTTCTGTCTGTCCCCTCTCTTCATTGCCACCTGCTGCCGTGTCGTACCCTCTTCTTCCTCACTCTGTGCCCTGCCTTCTCTGTGTTGTCCTCCTCTTTCCCGCTTGGTACTGCCCAACACATCCCCTTGTTCCATGTTGTTCCCCCGCCTCCCGCCCGCTCTCAGGTCTCAGCGGCGGTGGCAGCCGAGGTGCAGGATGCGAGAAGGCGCCCCCCGGCCGGGCTCCCGCTCCAGGCCTCACTCCCCTGCGGCCCTCTGAGCCCACCATGGCCGTCCCACCGGGCCATGGTCCCTTCTCTGGCTTCCCGGGGCCCCAAGAGCACACGCAGGTACGCGTCCAGCTGGATCCTCACCTGCCTGGGGGTCGGGGGAGGCTGGGATAGAAGGATCTTGGGGCCAAAAAGATGGTGTGGTTGCCCAGGACAGTCTCCCAGGAGCATGAAGGGTGCCATGGGAGTGGAAGGTATAGAGGAGTTGCTGGCGGAGTCAGGGTTTGGAGAGCCTGGGTTCAAATCCTGGCACCACAGTTATATTACTTAGGTTCTCCGTGTTTCAGTTTCCTGTTCTGTCAAATGGGGCCTATAATGATACCTACCTCACAGGGTTGTTGTGAGGATTAAACAAGTTAATGAAATGGAATTGGAAATGCTGAGAACAGTGTCTGGCACATAGTAAGCACTCAATAAATGTTCATTAAGGGAAAAAAAAAAAGTCCAGAGTGAAAGATCTGGAGGGGTTGAAAGGGAAGAAGGTTGAGCTGCAGGGTCTTGGAGCCAGCAAGGCCTGGGGGCGCAGGGTAAAGACCTTCAAGGGTAGACTGTTAAGGCTCTAAACTGGAGAGCTGGAAGCAGGATGGAGTAGGAGGTCCAGGGTCCTGGACCCAGATCCAAGATCCTTAGGATGAGAAAACTGGTCAAAGATGCACAGAGTGGGGGGTGAGGGTTAGGAAGGCCCCAAGGGATGAGGATAAAGCAAGATAGGGAGCTCCTCAACATGGGATACCCAAAATGGATGGTCTCAGGTGAAGGATTGGGAGGGTCAGAGCCCAGGTTTTCTATCCGATCTCTCCCACTGAGGTGTCTAGAAAAGAGTAAAGGTATGTGATGAAAGATCAGGGGTAAATAGTTCACTTCATTCACTCAGCAAATTTTAACGAACACCCACAATGTGCCAGGCCCTGCTCCAGGCACGGGAGATAAAGCAAGAGCAAGATAAAGTTTCTGCCCTTGGGGAGTTTCTATTCTAGTGGGGTCGTCAGACAGCGACCAACTAAATAATGTGTGTGGAAATGATGAGCCAGCTGCCCATGCAGTTCTGCCCCTTGAGGTCAGAGGTGAAGGCCTGTGCTCAGTGCTCACCCGTCACCCCGCCTCCCCCAGGTATTGCCTGATGGGCGGCTACTGCCGCGGAGGCTGCCCCTGGCCTTCCGAGACGCGACCTCAGCCCCGCTGCGCAAGCTCTCCGTGGACCTCATCAAGACCTACAAGCACATCAATGAGGTGGGCAGGGGGTGGGGGACACCGGCTGGGTGCTGAGGGGTCCTGGCATCGGTCACTCACCAGTCCTCATCTCCCGGCCGGCCGGGCAGGTATACTATGCGAAGAAGAAGCGGCGGGCCCAGCAGGTGCCACCTCAGGACTCGAGCACCAAGAAGGAGAAAAAGGTCCTGAACCACGGTTATGACGATGACAACCATGACTACATCGTGCGCAGTGGCGAGCGCTGGCTGGAGCGCTATGAGATTGACTCACTCATTGGCAAAGGCTCCTTTGGCCAGGTGCGGGATGCCCCCCACCCGACCCTGATCCAGGGGTTAGGAGGTACGGGCACCCACTGATATTGACCCACACAGCCAGTGGTTCAGTGGCTTCAAGTTCCGTGCTGGGCCACTCACCCCAGTGCAATCACTTGGTTACCTGTGCCTCAGTTTCCTTTTCTGTAAAATAGTGCAAATAACAGGACTCTCCACATAAGGTTGTTGTGTTATCTCATGTCCAGTGTTCACACTCGTGTCTGACTGTTGGTGAACACTCAAATTGAGTTATTAGTGTTACTGATGGTGATATTGGTGGGTCTCCTTACTGGAGGGAGAAGAGTGGCGGTACCTGGCTCTGTCCTCCACGCCCCCATTCCCTCACTTTGTGACATGCCTGTGGTCACAGGTGGTGAAAGCCTATGATCATCAGACCCAGGAGCTGGTGGCCATCAAGATCATCAAGAACAAAAAGGCCTTCCTGAACCAGGCCCAGATTGAGCTGCGGCTGCTGGAGCTGATGAACCAGCATGACACAGAGATGAAGTACTATATAGGTGAGGCCTGGGGCAGAGGTGCCTGGGGATGGGTCACCCTCGGTGCAGGAAGGGGCTGGTGTCTTCAGGGCAGGGTTTGGTCTGTAATTCCCTGACATCAGTGATTTCTCCTGCCGCTTTCAGGATGTCTACCCTATTCACATGAGAATGCTGGTCAGAGTTTATCCCGTGCTCACTAAGGGTCAGACTCTGTTGTGAGAACTTTACATAAATTCACTTGTTTAACCCGCACCGCAGCCCCATTATCATTGCCCACAGCTTGGAGATGAAAAAACAGAGGCACTTAGGTGCTGTCACTTGCAGAAGGCCGCAGTGTTTGTACTCAGTAGAGCTATAATTTGACCAGGCAGTGGACTCCAGAGCCTTTACTCTTAACATCTATGCCAGTCTTTTTCCTCTTTCCTGTACTGATTCCTCTTAGAAAAAGCAAGTAGATTTAAGGAGTGTGTTTCTTTTAAAAGGAAAATACACATCCTTACAGTAAATGGAAAGCAAGCATCCCTTGTCACAAAAATAAACAGAACTGAGACTAAAACAATATTATAAAATTAAATGAGGAAGTGTAGGATGGTGTTAAAAAACCCATCAGCACCAAATGTAAACTTTCTCTTTGGTTTAATCAGGAAGTTTGACAGAGACTTGAAAAGAAAATTAACTTCCTGTGTGAAACAAGTTATAGACATATACAAACATCCTGATTAACAGCTGGTACCTGTGGGCACGCCACAGTTTGGCCTGTGCTCCAGAAGCAGAGACACAGATCTGGTTCCAGCCTCTCTCCTTATGAGCGTGGGCCCCAGGCCGCCGCTGGCCCTCTCTGAGCCTCAGTTTCTTCTCCCTCGGCCCATTTCCGTCCTCTTCCCGGCAGTGCACCTGAAGCGGCACTTCATGTTCCGGAACCACCTGTGCCTGGTGTTCGAGCTGCTTTCCTACAACCTATACGACCTCCTGCGCAACACGCACTTCCGTGGCGTCTCGCTGAACCTGACGCGGAAACTAGCGCAGCAGCTCTGCACGGCGCTGCTCTTCCTGGCCACGCCCGAGCTCAGCATCATTCACTGCGACCTCAAGCCCGAGAACATACTGCTCTGCAACCCCAAGCGCAGCGCCATCAAAATCGTGGACTTCGGCAGCTCCTGCCAGCTTGGCCAGCGGGTGCGGCCCCGGGGCAGGGCCAGTGGTGTGGGTGTGGCCAGACTGTGGGCGGGGCCAACTGGTGGCCTGGGGCCAAGGGGCGAGGCTAGGAGGGGATGGGATCGTAATGTGCAGCTTGAAGTGGCCGATGCCTGAGGGATAGTGCTTGGGATGGGGGTGTCTGCGGGTACGGAGGGTCGGGCCAGTGGGTGAAGGAGAGGGCCACAGGGTATACTGCCGGAAGGAAAGGGAGGAGTGGAGCCTGGGAGAACAAGCCAGTTTTGAGGCTGCCAGATTGTAGGGGGGGAGAGGGGGAGTTTGGGTGGCTTTGAGCCTGGCGTGGTAGATTGCAAAGTTTTGTTTACCCTGTGCTCTTAAAGCTGGGGATGGAAGGGGGTGGGGCTCTTCAGCTTTGCAGTTTCCTGTGAGCTGGCATTTAAGATGATGCTGGTAGTGGTTTGAAAAGTGTCCAGTGTGGGAGAGTGGGAAGGGCCTAGGTTTACAGACTCCCAGCCTCTGGTGACCAAGAGGGGCTCAGGATCAGGCCAGCAGAAATGGAGATCAGGATCAGATTAGGCCAGCAGAGACTCCTGAAGCCGATGAATAAGATAGTGGTAGTGACTCCTGGAAAGCTGGTGTTGATAACATCAGGGTTTGGAGACCTCTGTCCCCAGTTTTGGGGGCAGGAGACCTGTCCTTAGTCAGTCCTCCTAGCTGTGGGGGTGTCACTGGTACAAGTCGGGGAGGCGGGACCTCTGACTATTGCTCTCTCTCCTCCCCCAGATCTACCAGTACATCCAGAGCCGTTTCTACCGTTCTCCCGAGGTGCTCCTGGGCACACCCTACGACTTGGCCATTGACATGTGGTCCCTGGGCTGCATCCTGGTGGAGATGCACACTGGAGAGCCCCTCTTCAGTGGCTCCAACGAGGTGTGCTCCTGAGGAGGGGGTGTGCTGGAGGGGGTGGAGGCCTGGCCGGCCTGATGATCCTGACTGCCTGCCTGCTCTCAGGTGGACCAGATGAACCGGATTGTGGAGGTGCTGGGCATCCCACCAGCCCCCATGCTGGACCAGGCACCCAAGGCTCGAAAGTACTTTGAGCGGCTGCCTGGGGGTGGCTGGACCCTGCGAAGGACAAAGGAACTCAGGAAGGTGCGGCCCCTGCCCCATGCCGCTCCTCCTACCCCGGTGGCCGCTCACTCTCACACTTGGGGCTCCCTTCTCCCCCTCTCCCTGCTTCCCTGCCCTTGTGTCTTTCCCTTCCTTCCTCTTCCCTCCGCCCCGTCTGTCCTTTCCTTCCTCCCCCACCCACCCCGTCTCTCCTACTACCCACCCCACAACTCTTCTTAGCTCCTCTCTTTCCACTTTCTCTCCTGTGCCTCTGTTTTCCCCGTGTGTGTCTCCCTGCCCCTCCTGCCCACTGACGGCCACTCTCTTGCCCCCCCTCCCACCTCCCCCTGCCAGGATTACCAGGGCCCCGGGACACGGCGGCTGCAGGAGGTGCTGGGCGTGCAGACGGGCGGGCCCGGGGGCCGGCGGGCGGGGGAGCCGGGCCACAGCCCCGCCGACTACCTCCGCTTCCAGGACCTGGTGCTGCGCATGCTGGAGTATGAGCCCGCCGCCCGCATCAGCCCACTGGGGGCTCTGCAGCACGGCTTCTTCCGCCGCACGGCTGATGAGGCCACCAACACGGGCCCGGCAGGCAGCAGTGCCTCCACCTCGCCCGCGCCCCTCGATACCTGCCCCTCTTCCAGCACCGCCAGCTCCATCTCCAGCTCTGGTGGGTGCTCAGTGCCAGATGGGGTAGAACGGGTCGGGGCAGCTCTGGTTTGGCCTGATCTGGCGGCGGCCTTGTCACTGGGCCTTCACCTAGAGCTATGAAACTGCATGATCCTCAACTCCAGAATGGGTGGGGTAGGCGAGCTCAGACTGGCCCTGATTTGGTCTCTGAAACTGAGCTTGGGTTCAGATCTCTAAAACTGGTTCTGACTCTTTGACCCCCCCAAACTGAACTCTGACCCCTGATCTCAAAATTGGGTCTGATCCTTCGACTGGGTGCTGGCCCCAAAGCCCAGACCTGGGCCTGGACCATGAACCAGACTCAGCCACCTGAAAACCCAGCCCTACCTTTCCTCGCTTAAGGCCTGTCCTCTCTTTCCCTGGCACTTCCAGGAGGCTCCAGTGGCTCCTCCAGTGACAACCGGACTTACCGCTATAGCAACCGATATTGTGGGGGCCCTGGGCCCCCCATCGCTGACTGTGAGATGAACAGCCCCCAGGTAATGGGACCTTGGGGACTTTGGAAGTGGGTGGTGGAGTGTCCGGGGCTTCAGGACCTAGGTCTCCATCACCAACTGTTCCTTTGCTCCTTTAGGTCCTGCCCTCCCAGCCACTGCGCCCCTGGGCAGGGGGTGATGTGCCGCACAAGACACATCAGGCCCCTGCCTCTGCCTCATCACTGCCGGGGGCCGGGGCCCAGTTACCCCCTCAACCCCGATGCCTTGGCCGTCCCCTGTCACCAACCTCGCCACCACCCCCGGAGCTGATGGATGTGAGCCTGGTGGGCGGCCCTCCGGACTGCTCCCAGCCTCACCCAGCGCCTGCCCCCCAGCACCCGGCTGCCTCAGCCCTCCGGACTCGGATGACAGGAGGTCGTCCACCCCTCCCACCCCCTGATGACCCTGCCACTCTGGGGCCTCACTTGGGCCTCTGTGGTATACCCCAGAGCACGGCAGCCAGCTCATGACCCTGCCCCCTCCCTGGGGCCCCTCCTGAAGCCATACCCCCCCACCCACCCAATCTGGGCGCCCTGGGCTCCCATCCTCATCTCTCCCGTTGACTGGAATTGCTGCTACCCAGCCGGGGTGGGTGAGGCCTGCACTGATTGGGGCCTGGGGCAGGGGTTCAAGGAGAGGGGTTTAGGCTCACCTCCCCACTAAGGACTGGACCCTTGGTCCCTTCTCTCCCCTTGTTTTCTATTTATTGTACCAAAGACAGTGGTGGTCCAGTGCGGGGAGGGGGAGATTCCCTCTCACCCCAGGGCCCTAGGAGGGGGTGGGGGCAGGTAGGGGGAGATGGCCTTGCTCCTCCTTGCTGTACCCCCCAGTAAAGAGCTTTCTCACATTCCCGGCTGAGCGTTTGCAGGCCCTCGGCTCCCCTCACCCAGCCCTCAGAGGCGTGGTGGGGAACGGTGTTTGGGGAAGGGGTGCTGGAAGAGCTTTGTCGTGTGGGATGAGTCCCTGGTCCCTGGGGAGGTTATGGCTATTGGTGCAGGCATGGGGCTGCAGGAGGTCTGGGGCTGTGGAATGCTAGACAAATCCTGGATAGAATGCTAGCCCACACTTGCTCTTTCTAGGGTAAACTGAGACCTTGAAAGGTAAAGGCCCAGCTCTGGCCTGTCTTTGGGAAACATCAGGTTCTGCGCTAATAAGCCAGGGCTTCCACAGAGTCCGCAAAGGCATGGCTTATTTTGCCAGGCATCCGGTAGGTGCTGAGTGCATGTAGCAGGCCTTATTGGTGCCACCTGGGGAATGGCAGGCAGGCAGGCAGTGGGTACAGAATTTACCCCCACACGTCTTGTCTCACTCTTCGCAACCATTGTGGAGCAAAGCATTTTAAGATTCTCAGGCAAAAAGAAATTCCCGGGGTTCCAGGTAAGTGGGCCTGTTTCCATGGTAATTTGGAAACTTCTGTCTCTAACCGGCCAATCAAGAGCCGCCAGGATCAAAGGGTATCGTCCCCCGCCACCGGGGCGCGGCGCTTCCTGGGAAATGGAGTTCTAGTTGGCAATTTTTTTCTCCCCGTTTTCGCTGCTGAACTATAAAGACCAGAATCCTTTTCGCTCACGTGTTTAGGGGCGGGTTCTCAGGTAGCCAATCGGCAGTCAGAAGCAGCCGGAGCCCGGATGCGTAAGGCGGGCTGTAGAGGAGGAGACGGCTGTAATTGGGTGGCTTTGGCCAGACTCTCCGGGAGTATTGAGTTCTCTAAGTCTTGCGGAAGGTGGGTGACTGCGCTGTGCCGGGAGAGCGCGCAGGTTAGGCGTTCATAGTTACCGAACAGGAGGTAAGCGCGGAGGCCCGAAGCGGCCCCACCACGTGGGGCGTCACTAGCCTCTGTGTTGGGCCCGGCTCGCGGGAAGCCCCAGTCAGTAGGAGAGACGGGCAAAGGCCCCAATACGGGCCTGCATGTGTTCGCTAACGGAGGCAGCGTGAAACGCGGAGAGAACCCAGGCCCGGCACCGGTAGGGAAACCTTGCCGGGGGAGGAGGTGCTGTCTGAGCTGAGACCTGAAGACGGAGGGACTTTTGGGGGTGGCGGTATTGCGGTGGAATGGCTTGCGCAAAGGCAACGATGAGAAATAGCCTGGTGTGTGAATGTCCTGCAGGTGATTGGTGTTGGTGGAAATCTTATTGAAAATGCTGTGTGAATTAGATCGTGGAAGATTTTGTTGGCTCTTTAAGGAGTTTGGACTTTGTCCTGAGGGCAGTGAGGAGCTACGGAGGGATTTCCAGAAGGGAAGGGGCCCAATTTGCTGCCAGCTGGGAATAGATCGACGGGAAAAAGACTAGGGTCTGGGAGCTCAGGATGGCAGCTGTGGTATCCTAGGCAGGAGGTGTCGGGGATGGAGCAGGGCAGGGGCCTTGGATGGGAGGGGAAGATGAATGTCGGTGGGGGAGACTTCCAGAAGGCTGAGTTGACAGGCTGTGTGGGAGAGGGAGGCGAAGACGGGCGCGAAAGGGATCTCTCCAGCACTGTGGGACAGTGCCTGACGTATCAAAAATGCTTATAAAACTTTTTTTTTGAATGAACGGTCGTAGGAAGCAGGAGATCTCCCTTTTGCAAATAAGATTACTAATGGTAGAGAAAATTAAGTAACTTGCCCAGGATCACATGGCTAGGAAGTGGAGGGCTCAGGATTTGTGTGTGAACTATTGACTTAGCAAGGTGCAGGATGAACCTCAAGACATCAGCAGGAGTCAAATCATGTGGGTCCTGTGAGGAATTTGTGATGAGCATGGAAATATATATTCCCAATTTCTGTTTCTAGCCCAGAACCCCTCTCCTGGCCTGTTGACTGACTGCCAACATGATAATCTTCTCCTGGATATCTAGAGATATTGAGAGTAATCTTTGCGAAATTGAACTCCTGGTTTTTTCCCCAAACATTCTCACTAAATGCCACCTCCATTCTTTTCAGACCAAAAGCTTGAGAGTAGTCCTTGGTTCCCCTCTTTGTCTTTTATCCATGTCTGGTCCATCAGCAAATACCTTCAAAGGATATTCAGAATCGGACCATTTCTTCCCACCTCCACTCCTGTGACCCTGGCCCTGTCCACCCTTATCTCCTGCTTAGACCTCAGTGGTCTGTTTGCTCCCCACTGTCTGTTTCTCACATGCAGCAAAGGGACACTGTGAACACCTGGGTCTGGTCACATCCCTCCCCTGCTCGGTACCCTGTGGCTCCATCTCACAGAAAGTAAATGCCACGTTCCTCTCCAAGGCCCGCAAGGCCCTGCATTATCTGTCCCTGTGGCCTGTCTGACATCATCTACTCCCTTCTTGTTCCCTCTGTTCCAGCCACACTGGCCTCAGGGCCTCTGCAATTGCTGTTTTCTTTACGTTGAACACTCTTCTCCCGAATAGTCAAGGCTCACCACCACCATCTCCTTTAGGTCTTTACTCAGATGTTACTTTCTCCTTGAGATCTTTCTTGACCACCCTTCTAGAATGGTGCCACAAATATTTGTATCTGGGCTTCCCTGGTGGCGCAGTGGTGATGAATCCACCTGCCAATGCAGGGGACGTGGGTTCGAGCCCTGGTCCGGGAAGATCCCACATGCCGCGGAGCAACTAAGCCCATGCGCCACAGCTACTGAGGCCCGCGCGCCTAGAGCCCGTGCCCTGAAACAAGAGAAGCCAATGCAGTGAGAAGCCCACGCACCGCAACAAAGAGCAGCCCCCGCTCTCTGCAACTAGAGAAAAGCCCGCGCGCAGCAACAAAGACCCAACGCAGCCAAAAATAAATAAATTTGTTAAAAAAAATTCGTATCTGTCTTCCCTTTAGCTTTTTCCTTAGCATTAATCATATCACTGCTTAACACGTTGCATAATTTATTTATCTTGTTTACTGTCTGTCTCTCCCTGTAGTAGATCATGAGCTTCGTGAGGGCAGGAGCTTTTGTCTACTCCATGCTTTATGTCTAACACCTAGAAGAGCTCTTGACATGTAGTACAGGCTCAATAACTATTTACTGAATGAATGGATGGATGATTTCAGTAGTACAATTCCCGATCCTAGTATTCTAGGGACTCTGTTGATCCTCTATGCACAGAACCTTAAGGGGCTGCCTTAAAGTTTTCTGAGGTCTCAGACATTCAACAGACATTTCACCTTGCCTCTGCTTTGTGCTCAGGATTGAGAATACAGCAGAGAACAAAACAGTTTCCCTGTCCCCAGAGAGCTCACAGTCTCCGGGGTGGAGGTTCAGATTGTCAACTTACCACGCAAATATGAAATTACAGAGAAAGGTAGAGTGTCATAAGAGCACTTAACAGGAAGTCTAATCTGGACCCTAGGAAGTGAGGTTTGAGGTGATGGGGTAGGCATTAACTCTGTTAAGAGGTAAGTGTGTGTGTGGTGCTTGGAACCTAGAGGCTGAGGGGGAGCAAGAGGCCAGACCATGTGGATCCTGTAAGGAGTCTGTGTCCTTACCCCACGTGCAGTGGGAAGTTGTAGAAGAATTTTTTTTTTTTTTTTTTTGGCCTCTCCACGCGGCTTCCCAGAATTCCCAGGGAAGTTGTGGAAGAATTTTAAACAGTGGAAGCAGGCATGGTTGGTTACGTGTGTTAAAAACTCCCCCAGGCTGTAGTGTGGGGAATTGGCTATAGGGGATTAAGGATTGAAGTAGACCAGTGAGGAGGCTGCTACTAAAGAAGGCCGCGTGTTCTTTCCTGCTTCTCCCATGAAGAGGTGGGGTCTCCTCCTCCCTTTTAATCTGGGCTGGTCTGTGAGTTGTTTTGACCCACAGAATGCAGTGGAAGTGATGCTCTGCTGGTTGGAAGGCCTGGGCCTTAAGAGGCCTGGCAGCTGTGCTTTTTACTCTCTTGGAGCCCTGGGCTACTGTAGAAAGAAGTCCAGCTCCCCCACTGGAGAGAGATGTGGAAAGAGAGAGGCCCAGTCATCCCCCAGCTCTTCCACTGTTTTAGCCGATGTGCTAAATCACACATGAGTGATGCCATCTTAGTCTAGCCCAGCTCCAGCTGACACCATGTGGCATTGAGACGAGGCATCCTGAGTCAGAGCCTTGTCCAAACTACAGAATCGGAAGCAAACAAATGGTTGCTATTTTAAGCCACTGTGTTTTGAGGATGACTTGTTACCCAGCAATAGCTAACTGAAACAAACGAATGTTTTTTGAGATCTTACCGTTTTATGTATTAGCTCATTTAATCCTCATAGTCATTCTATGTGGTAATATTATTATTGCCTTTATATGTAGAGGGAACCAGGGCACAGAGAAGTTAGTGGAGTACTAGCAAGATACCTGACACATAGTAAGTGCTGAGCATGTGATAGCTATTATCAGCAGCATGTTCATCAGCATTAAAATTTCCATGATTGTTAAAGTGACAGTAAAAGGAATTAGAGCGTTATTAACCTAGTTACTAGTGGTATGATTTTAAATAAGTGACTTCACCTTTCTGAGGTTCAATTTCTTCACTGTAAAATGGAAATTATAATACTTTTCATCTCAGAGGATTATTGTGAGGAGCACAGGGTCTGACAGGGGGCAAACATCTAATATACAGCAGGGATGATAATTACTGAAAAGCACGCATCCAAGTGTGTTGTGGCCACAGGGATGAAGCTATTTTCTTGGAAGGCCTAGTGGAGAGACAGAAAGGCATCAGGTGGTTGGTGATGTTGTCAAAGTGCTGGATCAGGCTTCACCTGAAATGAGTTACTTCAGGACTTTCTTATTAGGGAATCCAATAAAGCTTTTTTTTTTTTTAATCATTTAAGCTCAGTTGAATTGGGCTTTCTGTTACTTGGAACCAACATCCTGATTCCTGGGTTCTGTTATTTGTTGATTCATCAGATATGGAATACTGTTTAAAGCACTGGTTTAGGTGCTGGTATTATAATGGTGAACAAGACCCTCAAAAGCCCTGTCCTCGTGGAACTTACATTCTAGTGGGGAAGGTAGATGATTTTTTTTTTTAATAAATTTATTTATTTTATTTTTGTATGCGTTGGGTCTTCGTTGCCGTGCGCGAGCTTTCTCTAGTTGCGGCGAGTGGGGGCTGCTCTTCGTTGCGGTGCGCAGGCTTCTCATTGCAGTGGCTTCTCTTGTCGTGGAGCACGGGCTCTAGGCGCACGGGCTTCAGTAGTTGTGGCACACGGGCTCAGTAGTTGTGGCTCGCGGGCTCCAGAGCGCAGGCTCAGTAGTTGTGGCACGTGGGCTTAGTTGCTCCGCAGCATGTGGGGTCTTCCCAAACCAGGGCTTGAACCCGTGTCCCCTGCATTGGCAGGCGGATTCTTAACCACTGCGCCACCAGGGAAGCCCCGAAGGTAGATTTTTAAAGATTAATATTAGTGATATGAGCTATGAAGGCTGAGGGTAGGGATAGAGAGTGACAAGAGCTGCTGTTTTAGGGGGAGGGCTTCAATAAGATATCCTTGAGGAAATGTTATTGGAGGAGGGACCTGACAAAAAGGGAGGAAGCCAGCTGTGCACCTGTTTTGGGAAGAAGGACATTCCCAGTGGAAAAAACAGCAAGTTCAAAGGCCCTGAGGTGTGCTCGGTGTGTGGGAGGAGCAGAAAGGCGTGAACTGGACCAGACTGAGCCCGTTGAGCGGGAAGGAGATGAGGGCAAGGGGGCCTGCAGGGCTGGATGGGCCTTGGGAAGGGCTTGAATTTGATTGGCAGTGAGATGGGAAGCAGTTGGAGCATCCTGAGCTGAAGAGTGACGTGACCTCACGTCCTAATGGGATTCCTCTGGCTGCCATGTGGGCACCAAGGTGGACGCAGGGCTCCAGTGAAGAGGCTGCTGCACTAGTGCAGCCGAGAGACGATGGTGACTTGGCCAGCGTGGTAGCAGTGGAAGTGGGCAGATGTGGTTGGTTTGGGGGTGTAATTTGAAGGAAGGAGTGGGCAGGATTTAGGTGTGGGGGGAGAAAGGGGAGTCAACGACTGTTAAGATTTTTAGCCTGCGCAGAGGGCCTGTAGCTGTGGGAGCCTGTGGACGTGGTAAGCATCCCAGCGGGGTGAGCAAGCAGCGCGATACAGGAGTCTGGCATCCAGGGGCGAGTTCTGGGCTGGAGATATAAACTTGGGAGTCACTGGCATTTTCACGGTACTAAGGCCCAGGATGAGATCACTAAGGAAGGGAGTGTGGGTGGCACTGGGGTCTGGGAGTGGGAGCAGCGAGCTCTGTGGGGAGGTTACTGCAGTCGTCTAGGCGAGAGATGACGGTGGCCTGGACCAGGGCATAGGCAGGCGTGAGCAGTCGTCTGGATGCACTTTGAAGGCAGAACCCACAATGGATTGGTTGCGGGTGATGACAAAGAAATGGACCAGGGCCTCCCGAGAACAGAATAGAGTCAGAACATGGGGCAGCGACTCTGCTTCCCTCCTTCCCCAGGCCCTGTGGTCTCTGCTGCTCTTTGCATCTGCCGCTTCCTCTGTTTGCAGGCAGCTGGGCTGGCCCTGGGTGGGCTCTTGCCCTGACTCTATGCGACCTTCCAGTGCAGTGCCCCACAGCCCTTCTGTCCCCATTCCAAACTCCCCCAGACAGAACTCGGATTGCTGGGGTCCAGCATCCAATCCTGCTCAACCCGCTGTAGCTGGAGGATTCCTACAGTGATGTCTGTCTGCTGGGAAGGGCTGTGGGCCGGGCGGTCGCCTCAGATCTTCACACAGTGTTCCTGATAGTTGGTGTATTATGGGCAGGCGTTGGGCGTGATTTGACCCTGTTTTGGTAGGTGGGTGGGACAGACCATTTACGTAGCCTTAGACTCGTCCTGGGTTGGGTGATGGGGCAGGGGAAACCAGGAAGGTGGGGTCCGGCAGGCTCTGGCTCAGAAGGGTTAGGGTCGGGTTGGGAGAGGTGGTGGGGCTCCAGCACAGCTTCTGCCACCTGTGGGTGCTCCCACAGTAAGGGACACACAGCGATGACTGAGACAGCTTCCATGCTGCCCTCACAGAGCACACATGGGGGGCGGACAACCCCTTACCAGATGGGGTCAGGGCGGGAAGGGGGAGCCCAGAGGAAGCACCTGACCTAGTTGAAGGTATCAGGGAGGACTTCCTGGAGTAGAGACCCCATGAGATGAGACCTGAAGAGTCAGATGAAGGGAGTTAGGGACTCTGCCGGTGACTGCTTGTAGCCCAGTTAGTAGATACTTTAAATTTTTTTTATTTTTATAACTTTAGATTTACAGAAAAGTTGCAAAGATAGTACAGAGACTTCCCATATACCTTACACTCAGTGTCCCCTAATGTTGGCATCTTACTTAATGGCAGTACATTTGTCAAAACTAAGAAATGATCATTGATTAGTATTCTACTACTGAATCTCCCGACTTCGTTCATATTCCGCCCGTTTTTCCACTAATGTTCTTTTTCTGTTCCAGGATACAATCCAGGGTACCCTGTTGCATTTATTCATCCTGTCTCCTTGGTCTCCTGCAATGTGTGACAGTTTCTCAGTCTTTGTTTTCCATGACCTTGACAGTTTTGAGGAGTACCGGTCAGGTATTTTGTAGAATGTCCCTCAGTCTGGGATTGTCTAATGTTTTTCTCATGGTTAGACGCGGATTGTACGTTTGGGGAAGAATATCACTCAGGTGATGGAAACCCGGATCACTTCGTTGCAGCGGTGTCCGCCAGGTTTCTCAACTGTAATCTGACAGGTTTTCCCTTCCCTTACGCTGTTTAGAAGCAGGTCACAAAATCCAGCCCGTAAGCTCCAGTTCCTGGAGGGAAAATATCAGAGAATTTGTGTTCATATTGTCAAAACCACTACAGTATTGATAAACACGGGAAGATCCTTTGAGGCTGTGCAAATGTCCTATTTCTCCTCAAAGTTCCACCCACTAATTTTGGCATTCATCTGTGGACCTTGCCTGCAAAAATCATTACTGTGGTGTTCTAATGATACTTTTCTCTTTTCCTCATTTCTCCTACATGAATTACTGGGAATTCTTCTGTAGGAAGGTTTGTCCCTTCTACCCCATTTATTTTATTTGTATAGTCATTAATTTATATCAGTATGGACTCATGGGTATTTATTTTATTCTTTGGGTATAACCCAATACTATCATAATTAACTTTTTCACTCAAATTGTTCCAGTTTTGGCCCTAGGGGCTCTTTCAGGTTGGCTCTGTATTCTTTATTCTTTTTTTTTCCTTGAGCACTTCCTTACTTTCTGGCACCGTAAGACGCTCCAGGCTTACGCTGCATTTTCCTTGCCCCAGCCCTAGAATCAGCCCCTTTCCAGGGAGCCCTGGTTCCTTTGATGGAGAATGGTATTAGAAACCAAGGTCTGGACACTGAGTGTGGTCATTGCTGCTGAGGTGTCCTGTTTCTAGTCCCTCTCAGCTGACAGAGCTGGGGAAAAGCTATGTGTACAAACCCATGTATACACACATCTATATTTCTGTGTGTGTGTGTGTGTATGTAGATACAGATATCTGTTTATAAAAATAAACCTCAGTCCATACTGCTATCTCTGACTAATCCATCTCCAGAGGGTTCATTCTCACCTTCCCCCCTCGTTGTCTTTGTAACTTCTTTCTCTGGCAGTGAGAAACCTGGCTCAGTGGGCACTTTTTGGTGTTCATCTTATGGGCCGTCTTGGCAGGAATTGGCAGTGTTGGCCATTCCCACCTTCCGTAAGGATACCCTCTCCCGGGTTTCTGCGACAATCCTGTCCCCTGGTTTTTCTCCTGTGTCTTGCTTCTTTGCAAGAAGTTCCTGTTTTCGCTGACCTCTTAAATCTGGCAGGCTCTTCTCTCCTCCCACCCCGGGCCGTCTTGCCCTCTTCTGTGGTCTGTTTCCTGCCTCTGTGCTGATGATGTCCGCTCTCTGCCCTTAGCTCCACCTCCTCCCTGGGCCCCAGACCTCAGGGTCCTGAGGCCTCAGGAAGCCCTGTCCCCATCCTGCCCTCAGGCCCGGCTGATCCCTGCGCCCCTAATTCTCACCGTGTGCCACACTGCAGACCTGCTCCGCCTCCAGGTCCCTATCTTAGGGGTGGTTCCTCCACACCCCAGGCTCCCAGGGAGAGCCCGGGGCTACATCCTTGATGCCTCCCTCCCCGTCCCCACCCTGCGGCCCAACCCGTCATCCTCCAGAGCTTGACCACTAGGACTCCTGGACGTTTCTCCCACCTGCCCCTTCTCGCCTTTCGTGGCCCTGCCTTGGGCTAACCCTGTCCTCTCCCACCTTGTCTCTGCCTGGCCTCCCATCTCACTGTTTAACCCACCTCCCACTTGACAGCTGAGGGATTTTTGTGAAACGGAACTGATCGTGCCCTCCTGCTTGAAGCCTTTCCATGTTTCTCCAGAGTCCTTAGGACCAAGTCCTAACTCCTTAGACTAATGCTGAAGACTTGGTGTGATCTGGCCCCTGACTGTCGCTCAGCCTGTCTCCCTGGCCGCCTGAGCTGCAGACACACTGAACTTCCTCTCTTCCCTTGAGCATGGCCAGTGCTCTCACCTGGGCCCCGGCACGGACCCTCTCTTGGCCCCAGCAACCTTCAGCCCAGCCAGTGCTGCCCAGTCCACACACCTCCCACTTTCTTCCCACTCATATTACTTTGAAACACTCCCAGACATCATCTGGAAAGATGATGAACAAGATGTAACCAGTGGTCATTTCTGAGTGTTGGAAGTAGGGGAGTTGCAAAATTTTTTTGCAACAAACACGTTTTCGCTGACCACTAACATAACACACCAAGAGCTGTTGCGGGAGAGAGAGTTAACTAAACAAGAAAAAAGTCACATGCTGTTTGGGTCTAAGAGGAAGAGACCTCTCAAGAATCATTTGTATTACCTACAAAATCCTGCCAGGCAGGAAGAGAACAGAGGTGTGTTTCTCAGCACACTGTTAACAGTCACCCCAGACTGGACTTTGGAGGAGTGCTTGTAAGATTCCTTTCAAAATCACATCAACTTAGGGAACTTTCTATCGTTAATTTTCACAGTTATCATTATAGACAGGACTTATGTAATTCAGACGGTGTTTGACAAGCATTTGGAACAACTGACTTGTAGAAAAGGATTTTGTACGTCTAAAGGAAGGTTACTAAAGCACATTGGTGTTGGGAGAATTCTTGTCTTATCCTCTGATATCAGTGAATTCCGTGTAAAGGAACTATGGATGCATCTGCTTTGAGACCTTTTGCAGCTTTACATCTGGCTGGCACGGGCTTTAATAATCACTGCCCACGTTTACATGGCGCTGCTTCATGCCAGGCACCAGTGTAAGCCCTTTGCATGTATGAATTCAGTAATAACCTCACATGGCCCTTACGAGGCAGCTGCTGTCATCATCCCAGTTTTTCAGTGAGGCATTTAGAGTTTAACTCAGTTGCTTCAGGTTCCAGAGCTAGTAAGTGGCAGCTTTGATCCCAGGATTTGATCCCAGGTATTTGATCCCAGGAATACCGTTGGTTCTGTTGTCTGTGCCTTCAACCCCCTTCCTCCTGGACCTGGACTCCATTCTTAAAGGAGAAGCTCATGTTCTTTCTTTCTTTTTTTTTTTTTTTTGGCCTCGCGGCACGGCTAACAGGATCTTAGTTCCCTGACCGGGGATTGAACCCCGGGCCTCCGCAGTGAAAGCCCGCAGTGCTCAGCACTGGACCTCCAGGGAGGCCCCTGAGATGTTCACAGTTCTGAATACTGCAATTTCTTCTTTTCAGAAGAGGTTAAATGACTTTCTTTTCTAGTTGCCAAAAATCTGTTTTCAACATCCCCAATTACTTGCAAAGAGAAACACTTTTAACTTTTCTTTTTTAAGGGAAAATTTCAAACACGCACAAAAGCAGAGAGAAAAGTCTAATGAGCACCCATCACGCAGCTTCAGCAGTGAACCAGCATGCGGCCATTCTCGCTCCATCCATGTCCTGCACCTTTTCCTCCCCTGCTCAGTTCATTTGAAAGCAAATCCAGGTATGTTTTATTAAAAGACATTGCCTTTAAAGAAAAGGGGACCTACAGTTCCCTGCCCCAGGTCCTCCCCCTTCTGGCAAACTGAACACCTTCCTGATTCTCTCTTCCCTCTCCCCTCATTTTCCAAATGCAGACACACCTGTGCAGGATGTGATACTATCACTGGCTCCGTCCCTGGCTCTCCCATTTCCTGAAACCCTACCCACCCCCGGGCATTTTTCCACGTTGCCCTGAAGCCTGAAAATGGCCCTCCTAGTGACCGTGGATGGCTGGTGCTGCCTGGCAGGCCCATCGCCCTGCAGAGGGACATTTAATCTACGTGTGGCTTTCTGCCGTGATAGTGGCCTCTTCCTTATTTGGGTTATTTTCTGGATGCCCCCTCCACTCAAGCCAGGTCAGGCCTCCTGTAACACCCCTTGCACTCTGTAACTTCAAGCACAGTATGTTTAACATAGTCGAAATGAAACAGGGATTTGGGTACTTATCTATTAATTGCCTGGAGCTCCATGACTCAGGTCTGTCTTTATCCCTGCTGTGTCCCCACCATCACCCAGCACAGGGCCTGGCACACAGTAGGCTCTCAGTAACGGGAATGAATGAATGATTGCCAAGGTCAATATCTGGGCGTTTATCATGAGGGCAATAGGAAGCCACAGAAGTGTTTTAGGCAGAACTGGACCCATTTTTCTCAAACTAATGTGCATATAAATCCCGTGAGATCTTGTTAGAATGCAGATTCTGAGTCAGTGGGTCTGGGGAGGGGCCTGAGGTTCTGCATTCCTAACAGGCTCCCAAATGATGCCAGTGCTTCGCGTCACAAGGCTCTTGCTGTGCTGTTCAGTAAGGCAGCCAGCAGCCACGTGTGGCTGCTGAGGATTTGAACTGTGGCTGGTGTGACCTGGTATGTGTTCCAAGTGTAAAATACCAGCCAGATTTCAAAGACTTAGCACATGTAAAATATCTCATTAATAGTTTTTATACTGATCACATGTTAACATGGTAATATTTTGGATATATCAGGTTAAATAAAATGTTATTAAAATTCATCTTACCTGTTTTTGGTTTTTGGCTTTTGGTTTTTAATGTGGCTACTAGAAAATTTTAAATTACATCTGTGGTTCTCATTATGTTTCTCTTGGATCGTGCTGGTCTAGAACACGCCAGACTCTTTCTCACCTCTAAGCATTTGTACATGCTTTTCCCTCTTTTTGAAGCACCCCCCCCCCCTTTCTCCCTACCTCCTCTTCACAACTAATCGCACACATCTTTCAGGTCTCAAGATGTCTCCTCCTCCAGGAAGCCCCCTTGAGCCCCCAGGGTGGGTCAGGTATCCGTTTTGGGCTTCTGCTCTCTGGGTTTCCCCCATCCCAGCCCTGACCATCTGTGATGTCAGCGTCTAAACGTCTGTCTTCCGGAGACTGGAGACAAGATGGCAGAGTAGAAGGACTTGAGCTCACCTCCTCTCACGAAAACATCAAAATCACAACTAACTGCTGAACAGCCATCAACAAAAAAAGACTGGAACCTACCAGAAAAGATATTCTATGTCCAAAGACAAAGAAGAAGCCACAGGGAGACAGTAGGAGGGACACTTTCACAATATAAATGTCTGTCTCCCTCTTTAGAAAGATAAATGCATGAGGATGGGGACAAAGTCTGTTCTGGTCACCACTTTTATCTCCAGAACCTGGCACAGAGTCAGTAATATCTGTTAACCGAATTAAGAAATGACAAGTAAGATGTGGGTCATGCGCACTTGTAACTCTTGAACTGGACCATGAAGCCAGCTCTCGAGGTCTTGTTTTGATGTGCCCTGACGTCAGTGCAGCATTTTGAACTGCTTTAACTTTTATTGGGTGTGCAGTAGACATGTTGTGAATCTCATCAGCACATGCACCAGGTGAGATGTCCAAGAAAGTATGTAATAGCACTGACAGCAAAAAATCGGAAACCTGATGTCCACTAAAAGGAGAATGGATAAATTGTATAGTCACACAGTGGAACATTATGCAGCAATGAAAAGGAAGGAACTACAGGTGCACAAGAAAAATAATGTGTGAAAGGAGCAAAATTCAGAAGATTTCATATAGGATGATACTATTTTATAAAGCTCAAAACCAAGCACACAGAAACATTGTTTAGGCATTTGAAAATATGTGATAAAACTGTATCTTAAAATAGCAAGGGGGAGAGGGAATCTTTTGGGATTGGTTGCACTGTGCAGTTAAAATGGGTATATTTTATTGTGCGTAAATTATACCTCAGGAAAGCTGAATTAAAAAGGAGAGTGGGCAGAACAGACTACCTGTTGTGCCTCTGGATATACTGTGTAAGGAGGTGATGCTGGGGGCAAATGCCACCATATGGTGACTCACCTGTCATGCTGAGGAGGTCAGGCAGAAGAAAGGACCTGAGCCACTTAATCACTGAGCCAGGTAAGGGACTTTGCTTTCTGTGCTGTGTCTCCAGTTCCAGTTCCATGCCTGGTGATTATTTGGAGCTCAATAAATATAGGTACTTTTAAGTAAAATTCTTTTGGAAGTAAAATATAATTTTCTTAACTGTTTGAATTTAACAACCCCAAAACACCTTGCCTCTGGAGTGCTTGCTGTGTGAAGTAACGCATTTCCTTCTGATTCAAGCCCTTTTGACTTGGATCCTCTTATCTGTAGCCAAACACATCTTAACTGGTGACCGCGTGGTGAGTTAACTGCTAACATTTTAGGGGTGTTAAAAAACAAAATTTATGGGGGGTGGGGTGGAAGGCAGGCTCAAGAGGGAGGGGATGTATGTATACATATAGCTGATTCACTTTGTTCTACAACAGAAACCAACCCAACATTGTAAAGCAATTATGCTCCAATTAAAAAAAAATAAAGACTTAAAAGAAAAAAATTTTCCCTGGGTAAATTGAGATCTAATTGGCACTATTTAAAAATTCATGAATTGGGCAGCATTCTATATGGCAGACAGATATTCCTGGAAGTTACACAACATGGAAGGCTTTTATAGTAAGGAGGATGGGACAAGGAAACAAAGTTATCAGCAAGGAAAAAATGAAAGTTCATTGGTGGAAAACAAAAGTTCAGGTGACACTGGCTTCTCACTGGCTGAGCTGTGGTGTTTTCCATTGGCTGGGCTTGTTGCAAGACAAGAAGGAAGTCTTCCTTCCCCCTGCTAGGGCGGTAAAGTAGTTGTGCTTCCTGTTTGGGAGCGCAAGGTACCTCTCCTCCTCCTGGGGTCAGTAACTGGCATCTTCCTGTCTGGGTAATTGGTACTCCTCCTGTTTGAGGTAATTGACAACGAGTGGTAGGGCATGAGACCTCCCTCTACAGGCCTCTCTGACTCCAATTTTAGTAGGTTTCCTTTTATTAATTTTCACAGGGGACACCTACTGCGTGTCAGGCCGTATGTGAGGCCCTTACCTGCATGATTTCTTTGAATCTTCACAACACCCCTGTGAGGTGTTGTGGGCCCTCAAAGAGACTACAGATTGTCAAGCTTGCTCTTGCCTCCCATTGGACGCCTCCTGGGTCTAGACACACTGCTGTGTCCGCCCATCACCTTCAAGGAATTCCAACATGGCAATCAATCACATATTCAACAGCTCAGCCAACTTCCAGAAACATGAGTGATAATAGTAATCAGTTACCACTGTTTTATGTCACTAAGTTTAGGGAGGTTTGTTAAGCAGCAGTAGGTAACTGACACACCCCCCTCTCCCCAAGGATAACCACTGTGCTGACTTCTAATGCCATAGATTTTTTTTTCCCCCCAATTCTTTACTGTGTATAAATGAAATAATAAAGTGTATCAACCTCCGGGTTTCCTCTTTTATCATGATCTCTGTGCTTGGACCCATCTTACGAGAGTTTAATGAGTGGGCACACACTTAGGCTCCCTGGTGCCCCTTCCTTTGAAGGTGGTGTAGTGGGCATTGGTGATATTGGCCTGCCCAACATCCATTCATATTTCTGGTCGCAGCACCCCAAATTATCCCTCACTCTTCATCTGTGTGTTTGGGGGGCAGCAAAGTCCACCTGCTTGTTCTCTAGGGATGAGCCCATAACCTAGGCCTGGCTAATGAGAATCTTCCATCTCCCCGACCACAATGACTGTTCAGAAATGGGCCTGTGATCTGAACCTGGCCAGTGAGAGCCAGGGTGGGCTTCTGCTGAGCTAGTAGGGAAGGGGAACTCCTTTTATCATATGGTTTCCCAGCTGGTAGAATCTAAGGCCAGAGCTGCTACGGGCCCATTGTGAAAGGAGAGCTTGCCTGGGAATGAAGACAACCCAAGAAAGGAAGGCAGAGCTGGGAGACGGAAAGAGAAAGAGAATCCTAGCTACCTCCTTGGCCCTGGGTCCACCTGTACCTGAAGGCAAACTTAACCTGTTTCAGTTAGATCAGTCTATAAATACCTTTTCTGTTTAAGCCAGTTTGAATTTGGGTTTTCTGTTATTTGTAGCCCAAAGAGTCCCTGCAGGGGGTTATGCACATGGAGTTGTTTAAAAAGACCCAGTCAACATTTCCATTAGCTGGACCCAGTCCTCGTGTGGAAAAGGCAGTGTAACAGTACAGAAGTTCTCACACTGTGGAATCTGGACCAGGCCCACCAGCATCACCTGGGACCTTATGAGAAATGCAAATTCTTGGGTTCAACGTTAGCGAATCACAAACTCGGAATGGGTCCCGGCAAGAGTGTTTTGAGAAGCCCGCCAGGGGCTGTGTGCTAGCCAGGGCATCACCGCAGGTGAGCATGGTGGGAGAGAAACGGCACAGGCCTGAGGTCCAAGTTGTGTCTTTGCCGCTGTCTGTCTGGCCCTCTGATTTCAGGTGAGTTACTTAAATCACCCTGCTTCACATTTCCTATCTGGAAAATGGTGCACTTCTATTTGTTAGTACTGTTATGTGGGCCAATGACTTAATAGAGGTAAATCGTTCCGAATAGTGCCTGGCACATAGTCCACGCCATTAAAGTTAGATCCATGGTTTTCAGACTTCGTTGGACATTAGAATCACCTTGGAGGGCTTGTTAAAACATTGATTGCTCGGCCCTCCCCTCCCCTCAGAATTTCTGATTCTCACTAAGGGGAGCCTGGAAATTTGCATTTTTAACTAGTTCCCAGGTCAAGTTGGCGCTGCTGGTCCAGGGGACCCTGCTTTGAAAACCACTGAGTCAGATGTTATTGCTAGCGGTCTCCAACTCCCTTTCTGGTGGTTCGGCAGTCACCTCAGGTGCTCTGGAATCGCTCTTTTCCACTGACTCAGGCTCCTTTCTCCTCCTCTCCCTCCCCTCTGGCATCAGTTTTGATAGCTGGATTCTCTGCTGGTAATCGGAGCTCTGAGCCCAGCTTTCCGCTGGGAGTAGCCCCAGCCTCCACCTGTTCAGGGAAGCTGATTGATGGTTCCTTCAACCACAACTGCTCCTTTTTTGTCTGCCTTCAGAACTGTCTCCAGCTTTCTTATATAAGCAGACCCCTTTCCTCCTAACCTCTAGTCGGCTGCATTTGCCACATCATCCCTGACACTGGCTGTCCAACCCCCATCACAGGCATTGCTTTGCTTTGCTAATACAAATGGCTTTAAATGCAGAGCCAATTAAGCTCCCCTCCAACAAGCTCCTCTATAACTTGACCTGTTAGCTAGAGCAAGAAGGTCAGTGTGGCTGGAGCTGAGAGTGAGGGAGAGGGATGGCAGGAGATTAGGTCAGACATATAGGCAGAATGTAGATTGTACAAGGCTTTACACGTCATGAGAAGAACTTGGGCTCTAACCTAATAGTGGTAAAAATTTTTAAATCATTTAAAAACTTGTGACATATAGTATATCTCTGTGTATATACACACACATTTATACACGTGTATACAGTTGAAAAAAATTATACACTGAACACACGTGTAGCCACCACATAGGTAAGAAACGGGACATTGCCAGTCAAAACCTTCCCTAGCATTTGTGGATCCTGGACCAACAGTGCAAATGGAGGCTCCCTACCTATAGCTCTCGCCCGCTCTTCCCATTCCTGTCTACATCCTGAACCCTTGTGGGGTCATCCATGCATGTGTGAGGACACCCTAATCTGCATGGTGGAGCTTGGTCCATCTCCTCAGACCACCTCTTGCGCACCCCTTGGATCTAGAGGTGTGCACACCGGCATGACCTGCCCTGGGTTTGGGGGCAAGATAGACTATGACAAGGTCCACACGGGTGCTGGAAGCAGGTTCAGGAACACCTGGGTAGAGGATTCTAGAGAACTGGGTCCTCCGTGCATGGCCTGGAACTGCATTATCCAAGAAGGTAGCCGCTAGTCACATATGGCTATTAAATTAATAAAATGAAATAAAATTTAAAATTGAGTGCCTCAGTTATGCTAGCCACACTTTAAGTGCTCATTAGCCACAGCTGGCTAGTGTCTATTGCACTGGACAGTGCAGATATAGAATGTCTATAATTGCAGAATGTTCTATTGGACCGTGCTGGTTGGGAAGGAGGAGTGGTTTGGGTTCCATAAGATAGGACAGTATGACTCCCCCCACCCCCCCGCTGCAACTGGAAGAAAGGGCAGGCGGGAGAAACTGCCTGTGAGAGTAACCAGATGTTGGATTTAACAGACAAAGCCTTCAAAGTAGCCATTATATAAATATGTCCCAATAACTAAAGGGAATCATGACTTAAAAAGTAAAAGTAAGGTATGATGATAATGACTTACCAAATTTAAAATATCAATAAAGAATTAGATATTATAAAGTAGAACCAAATGGAAGTTAGGAGCTGAGAAGTGCAATAACTGAAATGAAAAAATCACTAGAGGGGCTCAATAGTAGATCTGAGCTGACAGGAGAAATAATTAACAAACTTGAAGAGAGATATTATGTATTCTAAAGAACAAAGAGAAAAAAGAATGAAGAAACAAAATAAACAGAGCCCAGAGAAAAGTGGGACACCATTTAGCAAAACAGTATACACTTAGTGGAATGCCAAAAGGAGAGGAGAGAGAGAGCAGAAGAAAAATTATTCTAAGAAATAATGGTGTATACACACACACAACACATGCAAACATACATACATGTACATATAGTATTGTTGGGCCTATAACATATAGAATGGTACTGTAACTGCCAACAACAGCACAAAGGAAGTACGTTAAAGCAAAGCTGTATTGGGCTAAGGAGAGGCCTCCAGATGGTAATGTGAAATGAACAAGAACAAATGAAGAGAACGAGAAATGGTAAGTAAGAAGGTTAATATAACAAAAGCTATAAATATATACTTGCTCTCCTCTCTTCTCTCATCCTCTTTAAAAGACATAACACTATATAAAGTAATAATTAAAACAACGCATTCTTGGTAACATTTATACATGTAAAATGTATACCAACAATACAATACAAAGGGGGTAAAGGTAATAGAACTCTACAGGAGGGACTTCCCTGGTGGGGCAGTGGTTAAGAATCCACCTGCCAATGCAGGGGACGTGGGTTCGAGCCCTGGTCCAGGAAGATCCCACATGCCACGGAGCAACTAAGCCCGTGCGCCACAACTACTGAGCCTCCGCTCTAGAGCCTGCGCACCGCAACTACTGAACCCTGCACACTCTAGGGCCCATGTGCTGCAACTACTGAAGCCCGAGTGCCTAGAGTCCATGCTCCGCAACAAGAGAAGCCACTGCAGTGAGAAGCCTGTGCACCACAACAAAGAGTAGCCCCCACTCGCCGCAACTAGAGGAAGCCTGTGTGCAGCAATGAAGACGCAACACAGCCAAAAAAAAAAAAAAATTCTATAGGAGCAATGTTGCTATAGCTCACTGGAATTAAGTTAGTATAAACCTGAAGCTCATTCTGATTAGTTAAGATGTATATGGTAAGCCCTAAGCAACCACTAAGGAAATCACTCAAAAAAATTAATGAAAAGAAATTAGTAAAGAAATTTAAATGCTACATTAGAAAAGATTCACTTAATGTAAAAGAAACAGTAAAGGAAGACTAAAGGAGCAAAACAGGCATGAAACACATAGAAAATAAAAAGTGAAATGGCAGATATAAATTAACTATACCAATAATGACATTAAAATTTAATAGATTAAAACTATCCAATCAAAAGGCAGAGATTGTCGGGGGGGAAAAAAAAGAACCCACCAAGATCCAATGACATGTGACCTATAGGAAACATACTTTAGATTCAAAGCTACAAATAGACCAAAAGTGATAGAATGTAAAAGGTATATCATGTAAATAGCAACCATAAGAAAGCTGGAGTAGCTATACTAATATCAGATGAAATTGATTTTTAAAATGTTACTAAATAAAAGTAAAGAGGGAAATCTTATAATGATAATCAGGTCAATTTATCATGAAGATATAACAATTATAAACACATATGCACATAACAACAGAGCTCTGAATACAGAAATGAAAGGAGAAAATACAGAAATACAGAAATATAGGTCAATGGAACAGGATAGAAAGCCCAGAGATAAATCCACACACTTATGGTCAACTAATCTATGACAAAGGAGGCAAGGATATACAATGGAGAATAGACAGCCTCTTCAATAAGTGGTGCTGGGAAAACTGGACAGCTACATGTAAAAGGATGAAATTAGAACACTCCCTAACACCATACACAAAAATAAACTCAAAATGGATTAAAGACCTAAATGTAAGACTGGACACTATAAAACTCTTAGAGGAAAACATAGGAAGAACACTCTTTGACATAAATCACAGCAAGATCTTTTTTGACCCACCTCCTAGAGTAATGGAAATGAAAGCAAAAATAAACAAATGGGACGTAATGAAACTTAAAAGCTTTTGCACAGCAAAGGAAACTATAAACAAGACGAAAAGACAACCCTCAGAATGGAAGAAAATATTTGCAAATGAATCAACAGACAAAGGATTAATCTCCAAAATATATAAACAGCTCATGCAGCTCAATATCAAAAAAACAAACAATCCAATCCAAAAATGGGCAGAAGACCTAAATAGACATTTCTCCAAAGAAGACATACAGATGGCCAAGAGGCACATGAAAAACTGCTCAACATCACTAATTATTAGAGAAATGCGAATCAAAACTACAGTGAGGTATCACCTCACACTGATTATAATGGGCATCATCAGAAAATTTACAAACAACAAATGCTGGAGAGGGTGTAGAGAAAAGGGAACCCTCTTGCACTGTTCATGGGAATGTAAATTGATACAGCCACTATGGAGAACAGTATGGAGGTTCCTTAAAAAACTAAAAATAGAATTACCATATGACCCAGTGATCCCACTACTGGGCATATACCCAGAGAAAAACCATAATTCAAAAAGACACATGCACCCGAATGTTCATTGCAGCACTATTTACAATAGCCAGGTCATGGAAGCAACCTAAATACCCATCGACAGACGAATGGATAAAGAAGACGTGGTACATATATACAATGGAATATTACTCAGCCATAAAAAGGAACGAAATTGGGTCATTTGTAGAGATGTGGATGGACCTAGAGACTGTCATAGAGTGAAGTAGGTCAGAAAGAGAAAAACAAATATTGTATATTAACGCATATATGTGGAATCTAGAAAAATGGTACAGATGAACCGGTTTGCAAGGCAGAAATAGAGACAAAGATGTAGAGGAAAAAAAATACACAATTCAACAATAATATTTGGAGACTTCAGTACACCACTTTCAATAATAAATAGAACAATTAGGCAAAAGATCAACAAGGAAATAGAAGATTTGAACAACACTATAAACCAACTAGACCTAACAGACATCTATAGAAAACCAGAATATACATTCTTCTCAGGTGCATATGGAACATTCTCCAGGATAAACCATATGCTAGGCCATAAAACAAACCTTGATAAATTTAAAGAGACAGAGATCATTCTCTTATGACAATGGAATGAAATTAGGTATCAATAACCAAAAGAAATTTGGGAAACTCACAAGTATGTGGAAATTAAACAATATTCTCTTCAATAACCAAAAGAAATTAAAGGGAAATTAGAAAATGCTTTGAAATAAATGAAAATGAAGACATCATATACTAAAATTCATGGGATGCAGCAAAAGCAGTGCTTTAAGGGAAATTTATATTTGTAAATATCTATACTAAAAAATAATTATTGCAAATAAATAACTTAAGCTTCCACCTCAAGACACTGAAAAAGAAGAACAAACTATACTTATAGCAGCAGAAGGAAGAAAACAATAAAGATTAGAGCAGAAATATGTGAAATCGATAATAAAAAAATAATACCGAAAATCAGAAAAACAAAAGTTGGTTCTTTTAAAGATCAAGATAGGAACATAACATTAGCTAGGTATACCAAGAAAAAAAAGCAAGTAGACTGAAATGATTAGAATTAGAAACAAAAGAGGGGACATTATACAAAGCTTATAGAAATAAAAAGGAATATTATGAACAACTGTATGCCAACATATTAGATAATTTAGATGAAAAACAAATTCCTAGAAAGATACAGACTACTGAAATTGAGTCAAGAAGAAATAGGGCATCTGAAGAGACCCAAAGCAAGTAAAAATATTTAATTCATAATCTAAATACTATCCACAAAGAAAAGCTAGGCTCAAATGGCTTCACCACTGAATTTTACCTAACATTAAAATAACAACTAATACCAGTTCTTCACAGATGTTTCCAATAAATAGGAGGGAATACTTCCCAACTCATTCTATGAGGCCAGTATTACCCTGCTACCTAAGTTAGACAAAGATATCACAAGAAAAGAAAACTACAGGCCAGTATCTCTTATGAATACTGATACAGATACAAAAATCTTCAAATAATAACAAACCAAATCCAGCAACATATAAAAATAACTATACATCAAGAACAAGTGAGATTTTCCTCTGCTTCTAGTTCTGGCTGGAAAAGATAGCTCCATGTGGGTTTCCCATTATTGCTCTGCACAAGGTGAAGTTGATCATGTCCAACACTTTGCTGCTTTGGGGCCAGTATCTAGGCCAAGAACAGAGGTGTAATCCATACCCAGGATTGACGGTTAGGAGTTTTCCTGGATAGACCTGGGTATTGTGTCTTAATGTCTGGCCTATAGCCAATTACAAATTTTCTGACATAAAATTGGAATCAGACAAGACTCAAACCACTTTTCATTTCAGCATCTGTAGGAAGTAGGTCATGAACTCTCTGCTGTTTGCTACTGTGTATTACATCCATCAGCTTATAGGCAAACCCTAATTATTCTGAATAAAATTTGCATTTGGACACACACACAAAGAACAAGTGAGATTTATTCCAGGAAGTCAAGATTGGTTTCACATCCCCAAATCAATTAATGTAATACACCACATCAGTAGAATAAGAAGCAAAAACCACATGATTATCTCAATAGATATAAAGAAAATATTTGGCAAAATCTCATTCATGACAAAGACTCTCAGCAAGTTAGGAATATAAGGGGACTTCCTTAACATGATAAAGGCATCTGTGAAACACTTAAGCTAACATCATACTTAGTGGGGAAAGACTGGATGCTTTCCCCCTAAGATCAAGAGCAAGGCAAGGATGTCTGCTTTCACCACTTCTATTCAACATGGTACTGGAAGTTCTAGTTGGAGCAGTTAAGGAGGAAAAAAAAAGGCATCAGGATTGAAAGGAAGAAGTAAACTGCAGATGACATGATCTTGTACAGGCATACTTTGGAGATATCGTAGGTTCACAGTGTAGTGTGTGAACACACCTAGAGACAGGGCTGTGTCTATGGCTGACTGATTTTCCACAGGGTTACCAAGATCATTCAATGGGGAAAGAATTGTCCCATCAACAGATGGAGCTGGGACAACTGCATGGTCACATACAAAATAATAAAGTTGGGCCCTTACCTCATACCATATTAAAAAATTAACTCAAGATGGATCAAAGACCTAAATGTAAGAGGAAAAACTATGAAACTCAGATATGACACCAAAAACACAAGCAACAAAAGAAAAAATAAATTGGACATCGACATCATCAAAATAAAAAATTTTTGTGCTTCAATGGACACTATCAAGAAAGTGAAGACAACCCAAAAAATGGGAGAAAGTATTTGCAAATTATATATATAAAAAGGGGCTTGTATCTTGAATATATTATATAAAGAACTTAAACAACTCAATAATAAAAAAGACAAACCCAATTAAAAATGGGAAAAGGATCTGAATAGACATCTTTTCAAGGAAGACATACGGAAGACCAATAGGCACATGAGAAGATGCTCAACATCATTAGTCATCAGGGAAAAGCAAACGAAAACTACAATAAAGTACCACTTCACACCCATTAGGGTAACTGTAAATAAAAAATCAGATAAGTGTTGGTGAGGATGTGAAGAAATCAGAACACTCGTACACTGCTGGAGGAAATGTAAAATGGTGCAGCCACTTTAGAAAATAGTCTGGGAGTTTCTCAAATGATTAAACACAGAGTTATTATATGACCCAATGATTCCACTCCTAGGGATATACCCAAGAGAAAAGAAAACTATGTCTACACAAACCCCAAATGTTTATAGGAGCATTATCCATAGTAGCAAAAGCTGGAAACAACGCAAATGTCTACTAACTGATGAATGGATAAACTAAATGTGGTATATCCATACAATGGAATATTATTAATAAAAAGGAATGAAGGGCTGACACATGCTACAACATGAATGACCCTTGAAGACATTACAGTAAGGTTTTAAAAAAAAAAGCCAGATGCAAACGGTCACATGTTATAATATTGTACAATTCCATTTATATGAAATGTACATAATAGCCAAATTATATATACATATATATATATATATATATATATATAGAGAGAGAGAGAGAGAGAGAGAGAGAATTGTGGTTGATTTGGACTGGGAAGGATGGGCTAGCGGGTGATAGCTAATGGTATGGGGTTTCTTCTTGAGGTGATGAAAATGTTCTAAAATTGACTATCATGAATGTTTCACATATCTATGAATATACTAAAAACTATTGAATTGCACACTTTAAATGGATGAATTTTATGGCCTGTGAACTCTATCTCAATGAAGCTGTTTTAAAAAATGAAACAAAATGTGATATCACTGCACACCTGTCAGAATGGTTATCATAAAAAAGACCACAAATAACAAATTAGGGGGAGGATGTGGAGAAAAGGGAACCCTGTACACTGTCAGTGGGAATGTAAATTGGTGCAGCCACTCTGAAAAACAGTACGGAGGTTCCTCAAAAAACTAAAAATAGAAATAACATGATCCAGCAATTCCACTCCTGGGTATACATCTAAGGAAAATGAAAACATTTACTCAAAAAGTTACATGCACCCCAATGTTCACAGCAGCATTATTTACAATAGCCAAGATATGGAAGCAACCTAAGTGTCCATCAACAGATGAATGGATAAAGAAGATGTGGTGCGAGGGGATCAAGATGGTGGGGTAGAAGGACACGGAGCTCAATTCCCCCGACAAACACATCAAAAATACGTCTACATGTGGAACAATTCTCACTGAGAATTGAACCAACTGAAAACTAACAGAAGATCTCCTATACAGCCAAAGGTGCAAGGAAGATCTCCAAGTAACCAGGTACAATGGGGGGAAAAAGGCATCAGGACAGGACTGGTGACCCTGGGAGTGATCTGTAAGGGAAAGAAGGTCAACATGGGCAGCCCCTCACCCTGGGGAGCCCCCTTGTGTGCTGGAAAATCTGCTGGGACAGATAGAGGGGCTGGAGAAGTCTAGATTTTATTCGTGCGGAGTGCATGTGTGCTGACTTGCACACCAATCAGGGCAGAGAGAGATCTGCGCCTTGCCGCACTTCCCAACCCAAAGGGGCAGACGCCCTGGCCCCGCTCACTCCACACTACAGTCTGGCACAATATCAGAGCAGAGATTCGGTCTAGTTGTGCAGAGACAGACTGGGCTACCTGGAGTGTGATCCGGGCTGAACCACAGAAACCACTGTCGGCACATGCACGGGCTGGTGGATCAAACCAGGCAGACATTGTCAAGGCAAGCACCGGGCAGAGCCACAGATAGGCACAGTGGCTAAAGAGCTGAATCTCAGGCATACAGGCCCTGGGAGAGGACTATATCTAGCTGCATGGAGACAGCCTGGAGGGCATGGGATGCGGTGATGGTGGGGAACTGTGGAGCCTACTGTCAGCACACACACCGTGGGAGTGGGTCTGGCCCTGGCAGTCATTATTGGCACACACGCTGGGCAGTGCCACAGAAATGCACAGCAGCTGGATGCTGAGTCTCAGGTGGACAGGCTCTGGGCAGGAGTATGCAGTGGTTTCCAGGCAGGAACTCTCTGACTCTGCCCACTCCACACCACAGCTTGGAGCCAGATCTGGGGAAGACAGGTCCGGGAAGAGGTCTGCCACAGATGCAGCCCAGATCCCAGACAGCAGCACAGCCACCTTGATTCCTGCAGCAACAGTGCTCCAGCTCTGAGCCCCAGACTATTCCACACCAGAGCCTAGCACTAGGTCTGGGATGAACACAATGGAGAAAGGTACATGAACTTGGGCTGCTTCTGAGAAGAACCGCAGGACACCTGCACAGGTGGTACTCAGGTTCACTGTGACCACACGGGACTCACTTGCTGCAGTGGTCACCTCCTTTGGGGCATGGCATGCACTCAAGAGCAATAGAGATGTTACAAAGAAAGAAAACTACAGGCCAATATCACTGATGAACATAGATGCAAAAATACTCAACAAAATACTAGCAAACAGAATCCAACAGCACATTAAAAGGATCATACAACATGATCAAGTGGGGTTTATTCCAGGAATGCAAGGATTCTTCAATATACGCAAATCAATCAACGTGATACACCATATTAACAAATTGAAGGATAAAAACCGTATGATCATCTCAACAGGTGCGGAGAAAGCTTTCGACAAAATTCAACACCCACTTATGATAAAAGTCCTGCAGAAAGTAGGCGTAGAGGGAACTTTCCTCAACATAATAAAGGCCATATATGACAAACCCGCAGCCAACATTGTCCTCAATGGTGAAAAACTGAAACCATTTCCACTAAGATCAGGAACAAGACAAGGCTGCCCACTCTCACCACTATTATTCAACATAGTTTTGGAAGTTTTAGCCACAGCAATCGGAGACGAAAAAGAAATAAAAGGAATCCAAATCAGAAAAGAAGAAGTAAAGCTGTCACTGTTTGCAGATGACATGATACTATACATAGAGAATCCTAAAGATGCTACCAGAAAACTACTAGAGCTAATCAATGAATTTGGTAAAGTAGCAGGATACAAAACTAATGCACAGAAATCTCTTGCATTCCTATACACTAATGATGAAAAATCTGAAAGTGAAATTAAGAAAACACTCCCGTTTACCATTGCAACAAAAAGAATAAAATACCTAGGAATAAACCTACCTAAGGAGACAAAAGACCTGTATGCAGAAAATTATAAGACACTGATGAAAGAAATTAAAGATCATACAAATAGATGGAGAGATATACCATGTTCTTGGATTGGAAGAATCAACATTGTGAAAATGACTCTACTACCCAAAGCAATCTACAGATTCAATGCAATCCCTATCAAACTACCAATGGCATTTTTCACAGAACTTGAACAAAAAACTTCACAATTTGTATGGAAACACAAAAGACCCCGAATAGCCAAAGCAATCTTGAGAAAGAAAAATGGAGCTGGAGGAATCAGGCTCCCTGACTACAGACTATATTACAAAGCTACAGTAATCAAGACAGTTTGGTACTGGCACAAAAACAGAAACATAGATCAATGGAACAGGATAGAAAGTCCAGAGATAAACCCACACACATATGGTCACCTTATCTTTGATAAAGGAGGCAAGCATATACAGTGGAGAAAAGACAGCCTCTTCAATAAGCGGTGCTGGGAAAACTGGACAGGTACATGTAAAAGAATGAAATTAGAACACTCCCTAACACCATACACAAAAATAAACTCAAAATGTATTAAAGACCTAAATGTAAGTCCAGACACAATCAAACTCTTAGAGGAAAACATAGGCAAAACACTCTATGACATAAATCACAGCAAGATCCTTTTTGACCCAACTCCTAGAGAAATGGAAATAAAAACAAAAGTAAACAAATGGGACCTAATGAAACTTAAAAGCTTTTGCACAGCAAAGGAAACCATAAACAAGACGAAAAGACAACCCTCAGAATGGGAGAAAATATTTGCAAATGAAGCAACTGACAAAGGATTAATCTCCAAGATTTACAAGCAGCTCATGCAGCTCAATAACAAAAAAACAAACAACCCAATCCAAAAACGGGCAGAAGACCTAAATAGACATTTCTCCAAAGAAGATATACAGATTGCCAACAAACACATGAAAGTATGCTCAACGTCATTAATCATTAGAGAAATGCAAATCAAAACTACAATGAGATATCATCTCACACTGGTCAGAATGGCCATCATCAAAAAATCTAGAAACAATAAATGCTGGAGCGGGTGTGGAGAAAAGGGAACACTCTTGCACTGTTGGTGGGAATGTAAATTGATACAGCCACTATGGAGAACAGTATGGAGGTTCCTTAAAAAGCTAAAAATAGAGCTACCATACGACCCAGCAATCCCACTACTGGACATATACCCTGAGAAAACCATAATTCAAAAAGAGTCATGTACCAAAATGTTCATTGCAGCTCTATTTACAATAGCCAGGACGTGGAAGCAACCTAAGTGTCCATCATCGGATGAATGGATAAAGAAGATGTGACACATATATACAATGGAATATTACTCAGCCAGAAAAAGAAACGAAATGGAGCTATTTGTAGTGAGGTGGATGGAGTTAGAGTCTGTCATACAGAGTGAAGTAAGTCAGAAAGAGAAAAACAAATACCGTATGCTAACACATACATATGGAATCTAAGGAAAAAAAAAAAAAGGTCATGAAGAACCTAGTGGCAAGACGGGAATAAAGACACAGACCTACTACAGAATGGACTTGAGGATATGGGGAGGGGGAAGGGTAAGATGTGACAGGGTGAGAGAGTGTCATGGACATATATACACTACCAAATGTAAAATAGATAGCTAGTGGGAAGCAGCCGCATAGCACAGGGAGATCAGCTCGGTGCTTTGTGACCACCTAGAGGGGTGGGATAGGGAGGGTGGGAGGGAGGGAGACGCAAGAGGGAAGAGATATGGGAACATATGTATATGTATAACTGATTCACTTTGTTATAAAGCAGAAACTAACACACCATTGTAAAGCAATTATACTCCAATAAAGATGTTAAAAAAAAAAAAAAAAAAAGAGCAATGGAGCCCAATAGAACCTAACCCTCAGGTCTTCTACTCCAACAACTGGGGAGTAGATCCTGCCCCCAGTGGCGGTGACAACCATGGAGCAAGAAGGAGGCCCCGCCCAACATACAGCACAGGCTCTGGACACCAAAACACCAATCACACCCCAGTCAAAGGGATAGCAGCCAGCACACTCTGAGGAAAGATGTGGCTGTCATTCAAACCAAAACCAGCCCTTGCACCAAAAATACTGGATTCATACAGTCTACACAGGGATGCTCCCATATAAAAACACCCCTTTGAGACCACAGCAGATAACTTTTTCTCCTAAATTCATAGAGACAGAAAAAGTTAAGTAATATGAAAAAGGAGAGGAACTACTCATAATTAAGAGAACAAGAGAAATCCCCTGAAAGAATAACGAAAGAGACCTCACCAGTCTACTAGACCCCGAGTTCAAAAAGAAGGTAATAAAAATACAAAAGGAATTAAGACAGATTATCGAGAGAAATGCAGATCACTGTAACAAGGAAGTAAAAACTATAAAGATGAACCAATCAAAATTAGACAACTCAATGCCAAGGTAAAAACCAATCTAGAAGCAATGAATAGCAGACTAAATGATACAAAAGGACAAATAAGTGATCTGGAAGATAGAATAATGGAAATCACCAAATCACAAAGACAAATGGGGAAAAAAATCTATGAGATAATATAAAGTTTGCAAATGTACACATAATAGGGGTTTCAGAAGGAGAGAGAGAGAGGGAGATAGAAAATGTATTTGAAGAAATTATACCTGAAAACTTCCTAAACCTAACAAAGGAAACAGATATCCAGGTACAGGAAGCACAAAGGGTCCCAAACAAGATGAACCCAAACAGATCTACATCAAGACATATCATAATTAAAATGGAAAAGTTAAAGAGAGGATTCTAAAGGCAGCAAGAGAAAAACAAAGCCAGTTACAAGGGAACCCCCATAAGGCTATCAGATGATTTCTCTGCAGAAACTCTGTAGGCCAGAAGGGATTGGTATGATATATTCAAAGTCCTGCAACCTAGGATATTCTACCCAGCAAGATTATTATTTATAATAGAAGGAGAGAATGAATTTCTCAGACAAGCAAAAACTAAAAGAATTTGGCAATACTAAACCTACCCTAAAAGAAATATTGAAAGTTCTTCTCTAAATAGAAAAGAAGCAAGGATCTATAGGAAAGGAAAAATCACAGTAGGAAAGGCAAATGTATAAAAGGATTGAAGATCACTTAAATAAGCCAGTACATGGATTTTAAAAAATAACAAAAAATTATAACAGTGATTATACCTACAATTAACAGCAAAAGGATAAGCATGAAGATGTAAAATAGGACATCAAAGTCACAAAATGTGGAGGAGGGGAGTATAAAAATGTTGATCTTTTAGAATGTGTTTGAACTTCTACGACATCAGTTTAAAGCAAGTAGATATAGTTATGGCTCAACATACTTGAAATCCAGAGTAACCCCAAATTAGAAACATACAAAAGAGTAACAAAAACCAAAATGAAAGGATCTCAAGCATACTACAAAAGAAAACCCTCAAACCCCAAAAGGGAGAAAAGAAGAAGAAATGAACAAAGAAGAACTACAAAAATACTGGAAAATAAGGTTTAAAGTGGCAATAAGTACATACCTATCAGTAATTAAAAGTCAGTAGACTAAATGCTGTGATCAAAAGACACAGAGTGGCAGATTGGATTTTTTAAAAAGACGCTTCAATATGCTGCCTAAAAAAGACTCACTTCAGGGTGAAAGACACATACAGACTGAAAATGAGGGGATGGAACAGGTATTCTATGCAAGTGAAAATGATAAAATAAAGCAAGGTAGCAATACTCATACTAGCCAAATTGGCTTTAAAACAAAAGCTATAATGAAAGCCAAAGAAGGACATTATATAATGATATACGGATAAATACAACAAGAGGATATTACACTCATTAACATACATACACCCAATACAGGAGCACCTAAATATATAAAGCAGATACTTACAGATGTAAAGGGAGAAATTGATGGGAATACATTAATATTAGGAGATTTTAACACCCCACTGACATCAATGGACAAATCATCCAGACAGAAAATCAATAAGGCAACAGAGGTCCTAAATGACACAACAGACCAGTTGCAATTAATTGATATCTACAGGACACTACATCCAAAAAACCAAGAGTACACATTCTTTTTTTTTTTTTAAACAAACTTCATTTTTTAGAACAGTTTTACATTTATACAAAAATTGCAAAGAGTTCCCATATACCCTAAGCCCAGAAGTAGTATGAACATTATAATTAATATCTTATATTAGTATGGTTACAGTTAAGGAACCAATACATTATTCTCAACTAAAGTCCATACTTTATTCAAATTTCCTTAGTTCTTAATATCCTTTCACTGTTCTGAACAACAGACTTTTTTTAAAACATCTTTGCTGGAGTATAATTGCTTTACAATGTTGTGTTTGTTGCTGCTGTATAACATAGTGAATCAGCTACATGTACACATATATCCCCATATCTCTTCGCTCTTGCGTCTCCCTCCCACCCTCCCTATCCCTAGGTGTGTCCACACCTCTAGGTGGACACAAAGCACCGAGTCTGTGTCTTTACTCCTGTCCTGCCACTAGGTTCTTCAGAACCTTTTTTTTTTTTTTTTTAGATTCCATATATATGTGTTAGCATACGGTATTTGTTTTTCTCTTTCTGACCTACTTCACTCTGTATGACAGTCTCTAGGTCCATCCACCTCACTACATATAACTCAGTTTTGTTTCTTTTTATGGCTGAGTAATATTCCATTGTATATATGTGCCACATCTTCTTTATCCATTCATCTGTCAGTGGACACTTAGGTTGCTTCCATGACCTGGCTATTGTAAATAGTGCTGCAGTGAGCATTGGGGTGCATGACTCTTTTTGAATTCTGGTTTTCTCAGGATATATGCCCAGTAGTGGGATTGCTGGGTCGTATGGTAGTTCTATTTTTAGTTTTTTAAGGAACCTCCATACTGTTCTCCATAGTGGCTGTATCAATTTACATTCCCACCAACAGTGCAAGAGGGTTCCCTTTTCTACACGCCTTCTCCAGCATTTATTGTTTATAGTTTTTTTGGTGATGGCCATTCTGACCGGTGTGAGGTGATACCTCATCGTAGTTTTGATTTGCATTTCTCTAATGATTAGTGACGTTGAGCATCCTTTCATGTGTTTGTTGGCAATCTGTATATCTTCTTTGGAGAAATGTCTATTTAGGTCTTCTGCCCATTTTTGGATTGGGTTGTTTGCTGTTTTGATATTGAGCTGCATGAGCTGCTTGTATATTTTGGAGATTAATCCATTGTCAGTTGCTTTGCTTGCAAATATTTTCTCTCATTCTGAGGGTTGTCTTTTCGTCTTGTGTATGGTTTCCTTTGCTGTGCAAAAGCTTTTAAGTTTCATTAGGTCCCATTTGTTTATTTTTGTTTTTATTTCCATTACTCTAGGAGGTGGGTCAAAAAGGATCTTGCTGTGATTTATGTCATAGAGTGTTCTGCCTATGTTTTCCTCTAAGAGTTTTATAGTGTCTGGCCTTACGTTTAGCTCTTTAATCCATTTTGAGTTTATTTTTGTGTATGTTGTTAGGAAGTGTTCTAATTTCATTCTTTTACATGTACCTGTCCAGTTTTCCCAGCACCACTTATTGAAGAGGCAGTCTTTCCTCCATTGTATACTCTTGCCTCCTTTATTAAAGATAAGGTGACCAAAGGTGCATGGGTTTATCTCTGGGCTTTCTATCCTGTTCCATTGATCTGTATTTCTGTTTTTGTGCCAGTACTATACTGTCTTGATTACTGTAGCTTTGTAGTATAGTGTGAAGTCAGGGAGCCTGATTCCTCCAGCTCCGTTTTTCTTTCTCAAGATTACTTTGGCTATTCGGGGTCTTTTGTGTTTCCATACAAATTGTGAAATTTTTTGTTCAAGTTCTGTGAAAAATGCCATTGGTAGTTTGATAGGGATTGCATTGAATCTGTAGATTGCTTTGGGTAGTAGAGTCATTTTCACAATGTTGATTCTTCCAATCCAAGAACATGGTATATCTCTCCATCTATTTGTATCATCTTTAATTTCTTTCATCAGTGTCTTATAGTTTTCTGCGTACAGGTCTTTGTCTCCTTAGGTAGGTTTATTCCTAGGTATTTTATTCTTTTTGTTGCAGTGGTAAATGGGAGTGTTTCCTTAATTTCTCTTTCAGATTTTTCATCATTAGTGTATAGGAATGCAAGAGGTTTCTGTGCATTAATTTTGTATCCTGCTACTTTACCAAATTCATTGATTAGCTCTAGTAGTTTTCTGGTAGCATCTTTAGGATTCTCTATGTATAGTATCATGTCATCTGCAAACAGTGACAGCTTTACTTCTTCTTTTCTGATTTGGATTCCTTTTATTTCTTTTTCTTCTCCGATTGCTGTGGCTAAAACTTCCAAAACTATGTTGAATAATAGTGGTGAGAGTGGGCAACCTTGTCTTGTTCCTGATCTTAGAGGAAATGGTTTCAGTTTTTCACCATTGAGAACGATGTTGGCTGTGGGTTTGTCATATATGGCCTTTATTATGTTGAGGAAAGTTCCCTCTATGCCTACTTTCTGGAGGGTTTTTTTATCATAGAATACACTTTCTTTTCAAGTGTGAATGAAGAAAAAAAAGGGGCAGGGGGATTCCCTGGCAGTTCAGTGGTTAGGATCCAGTACTTTCACTGCTTGGGCCTGGGTTCAATCCCTGGGTGGGGAACTAAGATCACACAAGCCATACGGAACGTTCTCTAGGATAGATCACATACTAAGTCACAAATCAAACCTCAACAAATTTAAGAGGACAGAAATAATTTCAAGCATCTTTTCTGTTCAGAAAAGTAATAAACCAGAAATTAACCACAGAAATAAAAATGGGGGAAAAAAACCACATGGAGACTAAACAATATGCTATTTAAAAAAAACAACGGGTCAACAATGAAATCAAAGAAGAAATCAGAAAATACCTCAAGACAAACAACAATGAAAACACAACCTTACAAAAATCTATGGGATGCAGCAAAGGCAGTTCTAAGAAAGAAGTTCATAGAGATACAGACCTTCCTCAAGAAACAAGAAAAATCTCAAATAAACCACCTAACCTGCCACCTAAAAGAATTTTAAAAAGAACACACAAAATCCAAAGTCAGCAGAAGGAGGGAAATAACAAAGATCAGAGGGGAAATAAATAAAATAGAGATAAAAAACAATAGAAAAGATCAATAAAACCAAGAGCTGATTTTTTGAAAAGATAAGCAAAAATCAACAAATCTTTAGCCAGGCTCATTAAGAAGAAAAGAGAAACAACCCAAATAAAGAAAATAATAAGAAGAAATAACAACCAATACCATAGAAATACAAAAAATAATAATAATGAGAGAATACTATGAACAGTTATCTGCCAAAAAAATTGAAAATGGACAAGTTTCTAGAAACATACAGCCTGCCAAAACTGAGTCAAGAAGAAACATAATTTGAACAGACCAATCACTAGAAGTGAAATAGAATCTGTAAAAAAGCAAAACAAAACAAAAACAAAAAACAAAAACAAACAAAACAAAAAACCCCCTGCAAACAAAAGTCCAAGACCAGATGTCTTCACTGGGGAAATCTACCAAACATACAAAGAAGAATATACTTATCCTCCTCAAACTATTCCAAAAAATTAAAGAGGAGGGAACACTCCCAAATTCATTCTATGAAGCCACCATCACCCTGATACCAAAACTGGACAAAGACACTACAAAAAATGGAAATTACAAGGCAATATCTTTGATGAATATAGATGCAAATATCCTTAACAAAATATTAACAAGCCAAATCCAACAGTACATAAGAAGGATCATACATCACGATCAAGTTGGATTCATTCCAGGGTTGCAAGAATGGTTCAACATACGCAAATCAATGTGATACACCACATTAACAAAAGAAAAGACAAAAACCACATGATCATCTCAATAGATGCAGAGAAAGCATTTGATAAAATTCAACATCCATTCATGATAAAAACTCTCACCAAAGTAGGTATAGAGGGAACATATCTCAACATAGTAAAAGCCATTTATGACAAACCCACAGCTAACATAATACTCAATGGTGAAAAGCTGAAAGCCTTCCCACTAAATTCAGGAACAAGACAAGGATGCCCAACTCTCACTACTTCTATTTAACATAGTATTGGAAGCCCTAGCCACTGCAATCAGACAAGAAAAAGAAACAATAGCTTTCCAAATTGAAAGCGAAGAAGTAAAACTGTCATTATTTGTAGATGACATGATACTCTTTATAGAGGACCCTACAGACTCCACACAAAAACTATTAGAACTAACAAATTAATTCAGCAAGATTGCAGGATACAAGATTAATATACAGAAATCTGTTGCATTTCTTTAACTGACAATGAAATATCAGAAAGAGAAAGTTAAAAAAAATCCCATTTAAAATCACATAAAATATAAACCTAGGAATAAACTTAACCAAGGAGGTGAAAGATCTATACACCAAAAACTATAAAACATTGGTTAAGGGAATTGAAAATGTTTCAATGAAATGGAAAGATATCCCATGCTCTTGGATTGGAAGAATTAGTATTGTTAAAATGGCCATACTACCCAAAGAAATCCACAGATTTAATGCAATCCCTATCAAAATACCCATGACATTTTTCACAGAACTAAAACAAATTATCCTAACATTTATATGGAAACACAAAAGACCCAGAGTTGCAAAAGCAATCCTGAGGAAAAAGAACAAAGCTTGAGGTATAACTCCTCCAGACTTCAGACCATACTACAGAGCTATAGTAATCTAAACACTGTGGTATTGGCACATAGATCAATGGAACAGAACAGAGAGCCTGGAAATAAACCCACACACCTACTGTCAATTAATCTTTGACAAAGGAGGCAGAATATACAATGGAGAAAATCCAGTCTCTTCAACTAGTGGTGTTGGGAAAGCTGGACAGCTACATGTAAATCAATGAAATTAGAGCACTCTCTCATACCATATACAAAAATAAACTCAAAATGGTTTAAAGACCTAAACATAAGACATGACATCATAAAATTCCTAGAAGAGAAGATAGGCAAAACATCCTTGGACACAGATTGTACCAATATTTTCTTAGATCTAGTATGATATCACTTATATGTGGAATCTAAAAAATAAAACAAACTAGGGGTAGGAAATTAAGAGATGCAAACTACTACGTATAAAATAAATAAGCTACAAGGATATATTACACATCTTTAAGGAATGATGAATTTGTGCTCCAACTTCCTATCCTTACAGCTTGAGGAAGCTGGAGGAAGGAGGGAGGTGATTGAATTTCAGCCCTCTCCCTTTAATTTGCAACATTTCTACACCTTTTGAGATGGTCAAATATTATTCCATCTTTAACCTATAGATGTGCTGGAATGCATTGGCAAATTTTCTAATGTTGAGACATTTCTGCATTTCTGAAAGCAACCCTATCATTTATTGTGAATTACTGTCTTAAAACATTGCTGAGTTCAATTTGTTAATATTTTATTGGAAATTTTCCTTCCATTTATGAGTGCCATTACCCTAGATTTTAATTCTATTTTATTTTTCTAGATTTTTAAAGAGAATTATGCCAATGATTAAAATGATTTGAGCAGTGCCCTTTCTTTTTCTATTCTCTAGACCACTTTCTATAACATAGGAATTCTTTCTTTGAATGTATAACGAATTGGCTAATAAATCATCTAATGTCTTTCTTTTTACTTCCTTTATAACTTCTTCTTTGGTTATTGGTCTATTCAGATTTTCTACTTTTTCACATATCAATTATTGTCGTTAATACTTCCATGGAGAAATTCCATTTTCATTTAAATTTAATTTTTTTGGTATAAAGTATCCTTTGCCCGGCTAGGGCCTTTAGAGATCCAGCCCTCGTCCTGATTGGACATCAAAGGTAAAGGGTGAGTCTTAAGCCCTGAGCAACAATGCTGGAAACACAGCAGGAAACTTGGATAGAACATCCCCGTGGAAAGCAGGTGGTTGGGTCTCAGCCGGTGTCCACTCGTGTTTACCGACCAGTTTGTGAACCTGAGAAGCAGCGGTCCCTGTGCAGAGGGCGGAGGAGGGTGCCCACAGCAGGAGATGGAATAGAGTACCACACCATCACTAAGCAGGATCTTTCATGTTCTACCCAAATGGCGCCACCTGGAGCTCAGTGTTGGTAGTGACCCTGGAGATAGGCGACATAGTGTTCATTCACTGTCCCAAACTCTCAGAACATTTCTTGGGTCCGAGGTCTCTACAGGTACCCTCCAGGGTCACACTACCCACTCACGGTTCCAACATCCCCACGCCTGTTTAGCTGCATACAGGATGAGAGGCAGCTCACCAGTTCTTTGGAAGACAGACCCTCTATAACATGTAGGGAACTGGTTAAATAGTGGTCTCTCCCAACCCCCACCCCCACTTTTTTTTTTAAAGTGCAACATAGTGATACAATATTTATATACACTGTAAAATGATAATCAGGATAAGCCTAGTTACCATCTAGACTTTTGCAGTACAAAGTTATTACAATATTATTGACTATGTTCCCTATGCTGTACATTACATCCCCGTGACTTATTTATTTATTTTATAACTGGAAGTTTCTACCTCTTAATTTGTCTCACCAATTTCATTCATCCCCCCACCCACCTTCCCCTCTGGCAACACCTGTTTGTTCTCTGTATCTGTGACTCTGTTTCCGTTTTGTTTGTTCATTGGTTCTGTTTTTCAGATTCCACATATAAGTGAAATTGTATGGTGTTTGTCTTTCTATGTCTGACTTATTTCACTTAGCATAATACCCTTTGGGTCAATCCACGTTGTTGCAAATGGCAAGATATCATTCTTTTTATGGCTAATATTGATTGTATATGTATAAGACATCTTTATACATTCATCCATTGATACACACTTAGGTTGCTTCCATATCTTGGCTATTGTAAATAATGCAGCAATTAACATAGGAATGTGTATATCTTTTTGAGTTAATTTTTTTGTTTTCTTTGGAAAAATACCCAGGAGTGGAATTTGTGGATCCTATGGTAGTTCTATTTTTAATTTTTTGAGGAAACTCCATACTGTTTTCCAAAGTGGCTGCAGCAATTTATATTCTGACCAACAGTATATGAGAGGGTTCCCTTTTCTCCACATCCTTGCCAAAACTTGTTATTTGTTATATATATATATTTTTTTAAAAACGAATCAGGTCTTTTTTTGCTGTTTTTTGTTTTGTTTTGTTTTTTTTGTTTTTTTGACATCCTTAAAGGTGTAAGCTTACTTATTTATTTATTCTTGGCTGTGTTGGGTCTCCGTTTCTGTGCGAGGGCTTTCTCTAGTTGCGGCAAGTGGGGGCCACTCTTCATCACGGTGCGCGGGCCTCTCACTGTCGCGGCCTCTCTTGTTGCGGAGCACAGGCTCCAGACGCGCAGGCTCAGTAGTTGTGGCTCACGGGCCTAGTTGCTCCGCGGCATGTGGGATCTTCCCAGACCAGGGCTTGAACCCGTGTCCCCTGCATTGGCAGGCAGATTCTCAACCACTGCGCCACCAGGGAAGCCCTATTTGTTATATTTTTGACAATAGCCATTCTGACAGATGTGAGGTGATATCTCATTGTGGTTTTGATATGGATTTCCCTAATAATTCATGATGCTGAACATCTTTTTATGTGCCTGTTGGCCATCTGTATATCTTCTTTGGACAAATGTCTATTTAGGTCTTCTGCCTATTTTTTAATTTATTTTTTTTTAATTAAACTGTGTGAGCTGTCTGTATATTTTGGATGTTAACCCCTTATTGGATACATTGTTTGTAAACATTTACTCCCAGTCCATAGGATGTCTTTTCATTTTGTTTATGGTCTTCTTTGTTGTGCAAAAGCTTTCAAGTTTAATTAGGTCCCATTTGTTAATTTTTGTTTTTATTTCCATTACTCTAGGAGACAGATCCAAAAAAACATTGCTGCAATTTATGTCAAAGAGTGTTCTGCCTATGTTTTCCTCTAGGAATTTTATAGTATCCAGTCTTACATTTAAGTCTTTAATCCATTTTCCGTTTATTTTTGTCTATGGTGTGAGAAAGTAGTACAGTTTCATTCTTTTACATGTAGCTGTCCAGTTTTCTCAGCACCACTTATTGAAGAGACTGTCTTTTCTCTATTATATCCTTGCCTCCTTTGTCATAGACTAATTGGCCATAAGTACATGTCTTTATTTCTGGGCTTTCTATTCTGTTGCATTGATCTATGTGTCTGTTTTTGTGTTGGTACAATTTGATCACTGTAGCTTTGTAGTATAGTTTGAAATCAGGGATCATGATACCTCCAGCTCCATTCTTCTTTCCCTACAGCTCCATTCTTCTTTCCCAAGATTGTGTTAGCTATTTGAGGTCTTTTGTATTTCCATACAAGTTTTACAACTTTTTGTTCTAGTTCTGTGGAAAATGTCATTGGTGTTTTGATAGGGATTGCACTGAATCTGTAGATTGCCTTGGATAGTATGGTCATTTTAAAATTATTGATTCTTCCAATCCTAGAACATGGTATATCTTTCCATCTCTTTCATCTTCAATTTCTTTCATCAGCATCTTATAGTTTTCAGAGTACAGGTCTTTTGCCTCCTTAGGTAGGTTTATTTCTAGGTATTTTATTCTTCTGATGCAAAGGAATTTTTTTCTTACCTTTCTGTAAGCTCATTACTAGTGTATAGAAATGCAACAGATTTCTATATATTAATTTTGTATTCTACCACTTTACTGGATTTATTTATTAGTTCTAATATTTTTTGGTGGCATCTTTAGAATTTTTTTATATATAATATGTCATCTGCAAACGGTGACAGTTTTACCTCTTCCTTTCCAATTTGGATTTCTTTTATTTCTTTTTCTCATCTGATTGCTGTGGCTAGGACTTCCAGTACTATGTTGAATAAAAGTGGTGAGAGTGGGCATCCTTGTCTTGTTCCTGACCTTAGAGGAGATGCTTTCAGCTTTTCACCATTGAGTATGATGTTACCTGTGAGATTGTCTCTATGACCTTTATTATGTTCATACATTCCTTCCTTTCCCAGTTTGTTGAGACTTGTTTTCATAAATGGATGCTGATTTTGTCAAAAGTTTTCTTGCATCTATTGAGATGATCATATGATTTTTATTTTTCAATTTGTTAATGTGGTGTATAACACTGACTGATTTGTGGATATTGAACCATCCTTGTATCCCTTGGATAAATCCCACTTGACCATGGTATATGATGCTTTCAATATATTGTTGAATCTAGTTTTCTAATATTTGGTTGAGGATTTTCGTATCTACGCTCATCAGTGATATTGGTCTGTAATGTTCTTTTTTTGTAGTGTCTTTGTCTGGTTTTGGTATCAAGGTGATGCTGGCCTTGTAGAATAGTTTGGAAGCATTCCTTCCTCTTCAATTTTTGGGAATAGTTTGAGAATGATAGGTGTTAACTCTTCTTTAAACGTTTGGTAGGGGGCTTCCCTGGTGGCTCAGTGGTTGAGAATCAGCCTGGCAATGCAGGGGACACAGGTTCGAGCCCTGGTCTGGGAAGATCCCACATGCCGTGGAGCAACTAGGCCCATGAGCCACAACTACTGAGCCTGCGCGTCTGGAGCCTGTGCCCCGCGACAAGAGAGGCCGCGACAGTGAAAGGCCCGCGCACTGCAATGATGAGTGGCCCCCGCTTGCCGCAACTAGAGAAAGCCCTCGCACAGAAACAAGGACCCAACACAGCCAAAAATAAATAAATAAATAAATAAATGTTTGGTAGAAGTCACCTGTGAAGATGTCTGGTCCTGAACTTTTGTTTGTTGGGAGTTTTTATTTTATTATTATTATTACTGATTCAGTTTCATTACTGGTATTCAGTCTGTCATATTTTTATTTCTTCCTGATTCATTCTTGGGAGGTTGGACATTTCTAGGGATTTATCTATTTCCTTTAAGTTTTCCATTCTATTGGTGTATAATTGTTTGTAGTAATCTCTTGTGATCCTTTGTATTTTTGTGGTGTCTGTTGTAACTTCTCTTTCATTTGTGATTTTATATGAGTCCTCTTTTTTTCTTGATGAATCTGGCTAAAGGTTTATCAATTTTGTTTACATTTTCAAAGAACCAGCTCCTAGTTTCACTGATCTTTTCTATTTTTTTGTCTCTATTTCTGCCCCAATCTTTATTATTTCTTTCCTTCTATTAACTTTGTTTTGTTTGTTCTTTTTCTAGTTCCTTTAAGTGTAAGGTTAGATTGTTTGAGAGTTTTGTATTCTGAGGTAGGCTTGTATTGCTATAAACTTTCCTCTTAGAAAAGGGAACCCTCCTACACTGTTGGTGGGAATGTAAATTGGTGCAGCCACCATGGAAAACACTATGAATGTTCCTTAAAAAACTAAAAATAGAGTTGCCATATGATCCAGCAATCCCACTCCTGGGCTTAGATCCAGAGAAAACACTAATTCGAAAAGATACATGCACCCCAATGTTCATAGCAGCACTATTTACAATAGCCAAGACATGGAAACAACCTAAATGTCCATCAAGAGATGAATGGATAAAGAAGACGTGGTATATAAACACAATGGAATACTACTCAGCCATAAAAAAGAATGAAATAATGCCATTTGCAGCAACATGGATGGACCTAGATATTATCATACTAAGTGCAATAAGTCAGAAAGAGAAAGACAAATACCATATGATATCACTTATATGTGGAATATAAAATATGACACAAATGAACTTGTTTATGAAACAGAAATAGACTCAGACATAGAAAACAAACTTATGGTTACCAAAGTGGGGGAGGAATAAATTATGAGTTTGGGATTAGCACATACAAACTACTATATATAAAATAGATAAACAATGAGGTCCTACTGTATGGCACAGGGAACTATATTCAATATCCTATAATAAACCATAATGGAAAAGAATATGAAAAAGAATATATGCACATGTATAACTGAATCACTTTGCTGTACACCAGTAACTAACACAGCATTATAAAGCAACTATACTTCAATTAAAAAAACAAAGTTTTGTTTTAGAATTGCTTTTGCTGTGTCCCACAGATTTTGGATTTTCGTGTTTCCATTTTTGTCTCTAGGTATTTTTTGATTTTCTGTTTGATTTCTTCAGTGACTCATTGGTTGTTTAGTAGTATATTGTTTAGCCCTGTGTTTATGGGGTTTTTTGTGCAGTTTTTTTCCCTTGTAGTTGATTTCCAGTATTGTACTGTTGTGGTCAGAAAAGATGTTTGATATGATTTAAGTTTTCTTAAATTTATTGGGACATTAATATAGCCTAGCATATGATCTATCCTGGAGAATGTTTCATGTACTCTTTAAAAGAATGTGATTTCTGCTTCCTGGACCTGGGTGTCTGTTTCCTTTCCCAGGTTAGTTAAGATTTCAGCTATTATTTCTTCAAATACATTATATGCCCCTTTCTCTCTCTCTCTTCTCCTTCTGGGACCCCAAATGTTAGGCTTGATGTTGTCCCAGAGGTCTCTTAAACTATCCTCAATTTTTTTTCATTATTTTTTGTTCAGCTTGGGTAATACCCACTACTCTGTCAGATTAGGGGATCATCTAATCTGCTGTTGATTCCTTCTAGTGTGTTTTTTATTGCAGTGATTATATTCTTTAGCTCTGTTTTGACTCTTCTTTATATTTTCTAACACTGTTAAATTTCTCAGTGTTCATCCATTCTCCTCCTGAGTTCACTGAGTATCTCTGTGATCATTACCTTGATCTCTTTTTCAGGTAGATTGCTATCTCCACTTCACTTAGTTCTTCTTCTGGGGTTTTATCCTGCTCCTTCATTTGAAACATATTCCTCTGTCTCCTCATTTTGCCTAGTTCTTTGTGCTTATTTCTATGTATTATATTAGGTAGGTTGATTACATTTCCCAGTCTTGGAGAAAACATCCTATTGGGCCCAGCAGCACACTCTCTGCTGGTCACCAGAGCTATATGCTCTAGGGATGCCTCCTATGTGGGCTGTGTGTGCCCCCTGTCATGGTGGGGCTGACTACTGTAGGTGTCTTGGTAGGTGGGACTGGCCCCTGGCCTGTTGGCTTCCAGGCTCTGACTTGTGTGGTGACTGCCAGCCCACTGGTGGGCAGGACCAGGTCCTAGCACAGCTAGCTGCGTGGTCCAGCAGGGTCCCAAGGCTGGTGCCAGCATGCTGGTGGGTGTGGCCAGTCCTGGCATAGTTGACTGTGGGGCTTGGGGGGTTCTGGTTACCCCCACCTTTTAATGTTTTACTTTTCTTCATTGTCCATACAACAGAATAATAAGGATACCTGTGTATCCACCATGCAGTTTAAACAATACATTTGTGTTTTGTCTTTCCTTTTTTAAAATTTATTTTCAAGATAACTGACATGTTATATTACTTTAGGTGTACAACATAATGATTTGATATGTGTATATACTGCAAAATGACCACCGCAATAAGTGTAGTTAATATCCATCACCATACATAGTTATAACTTTTTTTCTTGTGATGAGAACTTTAAAGATACTCTCTTAGCAACTTTCAAATATACAGTATAATATTATTAACTCTAGTCTCCATGCTGTACGTTACATCCCCAGGGCTTATTTTATAACTGGAAGTTTGTGCCTTTTGACCACCTTCACCCATTTTGCCTCCTACTCCCACTCACCACCTTTGGCAACCACCAATCTGTTCTCTAGAAATACTTTTGTTTTGAAATTTCAGAAGTAATCTCTGCTTACTTCTGAAAAAGTGTTTTACATTGCAGCAAACCTCCAGCCTCTGGTCTCACACTCCAGCCACTGAGGACAGTGTTATGTGTTCCTGTGTTTGCAAATTTGTGCTCACTTAAAGGCTGGGGTGGGGAGGCAGGTTACATAGACAAGACCACCCTGGCCACACGTTCTGCAGCTGTTCCTATCCCGGTGGATGGCTGTGCCTTGGGGCTCCTCAGGTCAGCATCTGCAGCTTTACCACTTTCTTGTTCATAGTTGCAAAGCGTTAGATGTTCAGAGAAGTTTTCACCCTTTCTCCTTTTTCATCCAGCTTTAGTGCCTAAGCATTTCTTCCTATCAGTCACTTATGTACTACTATTATTTAAGGGTTATTGTACCTTCTTCCATAAACTAGACAGGAGGTCCCTGATCAAGCTGAATTTTACAAAGAACAATGAAGTGAGAAGTCATTTTTACAGCCAATTTCAGGGATTAGCCAGCAGAATCCAAGGCCACTGCATTCATTAAGCTCTCTTTGGGAAACATTTATTCCATTTTAATCAAGCTGGACACTTATTTTGTTGTTGTTGTTTTGTTTTGTTTTTGCTTTTTTAGTAGATATTTTTAGGTTTACAGATAATTGAGCAGACAGCACCGAGTTCTCATGTATCCTTCACACAACCCCTAAAAGCTTCTCCTATTATTAATATATTACATTAGTGTGGTACACTTGTTATAACTGATGAAACAATATTGGCACATTGTTATTAACTAGAGTTGCCTTAGTTGTACAACACTCTTTGTGTGGTACAGTCTGGGTTTTGACAAATGCATAATATCATGTATCCACCATTACAGTATTATACAAGATAGTTTCAGTGGCCTAAACATTCCTTGTGGGACACCTATTCATCTCTCCTCTCCCCCACCCAAACCCCTGGCAACCACTGATCTTTTTACCACCTCTATAGTTTTGCCTTTTCCAGAATGTCATATGGTTGGCATCATTCAGTAAGTACCCTTGGGACTTCCCTGGTGGTCCAGTGGTAAAGAATCTGCCTTCCAATGCAGGGGACGCAGGTTCGATCCCTGGTCAGGGAACTAAGATCCCACATGCTGCAGGACAACTAAGCCACAACTACAGAGCCCACGTGCCCTGGAGCCCGCACATCACAACTAGAGAGAGAAAACCCACACTCCACAACTAGAGAGAAGCCCGTGCGCCACGACGAAGAGCCTGCATGCCTCAACAAAGCTCCCGCCTGCCGGAACTAATACATGACGCAGCCAAAACAAAAAAAAAAACAAAAAAGGTACCCTTCACAGATTCACAGACTGGCTTCTTTCACTAAGCAATAGGTAGTTAAGGTTTCCCCATGTCTTTTCATGGCCTGATAACCGATGGTTTTTTTTAAATCGCTGAATAATATTCCATGGTATGGATGTACTAAAGTTTAATCATTCATCTACTGAAGGACATCTTGGTTGCTTCCAGTTTTTGGCAATTATGAATAAAGCTTCTATAAACATTCATGTGCAGTTTTTGCATGGACATACGTTTTCCATTAGGATAAATACCTAGGAGTTTGATTGCTGGATCATATACTTTGTTTAGCTTTGTAAGAAATCGCCAAACTGTCTTCCAAAGTGGCTACACCATTTTGCATTCCCACTAGTAATGAATAAAAGTTCCTCACATTTTACATTCTTGCTAGTATTTGGCATTGTCAGTTTGTAAGTCATTCTGATAGGTATGTAATGGTTATCTCACTGGTGTTTTGATTTGCAATTCCCTAATGATATATGATGTTGAGCATTTTCATATGCTTATTTGCCATCTGTATATCTTCTTTGGTGAGGTGCCCAGATATTCTGGCCACTTTTAATTTGGTTTTTTGTTTTCTTATTGTTGAGTTTTTTTTTAATAAATTTATTTATTTTTATTTATTTATTTTTGGCTGCATTGGGCCTTCGTTGCTGCACGTGGGCTTTCTCTAGCTGAGGCGAGCGGGGGCTACTCTTCGTTGCAGTGCGTGGGCTTCTCATTGCGGTGGCTTCTCTTGCTGCGGAGCATGGGCTCTAGGCGCGCGGGCTTCAGTATTTGTGGCAGGCAGACTCAGTAGTTGTGGCTCACGGGCTTAGCTGCTCCACGGCATGTGGGATTTTCCTAGACCAGGGCTCGAACCCGTGTCCCCTGCATTGGCAGGCGGAATCTTAACCACTGCACCACCAGGGAAGTCCCTATTGTTGAGTTTTAAGAGTTCTTTGTAGAGGGGGATCAAGATGGTGGAGTAAGAGATAGTGGAGTTTAACCCCCTTCACAAACACATCAAAAATACATCTACATGTGGAACAATTCACATAGAAAACTAACTGGAAACTGACAGAAGAACTCCTATACAACCAAGGCTGCAAGAAAGATTCCCACATAATCCGGTAGGATGGGAAGAAAGGCATCGAGTTGGGACCTGTGCCCCTGGGAGGGGATTAAGAGGAAAAGGGAGATCACACAGGCAGACACTCACCCTGGAGAGTGAGTGGGTCAAGCCACAGACTGGACCTCCCAGTCCTGGGGTCCTACGTGGAGAAGACAAGCCCCTTTGGCTGCTTGGAGAATCGCTGGGATAGATACAAAGGCTGGAGAAGCCCAGAATCCACTCGTGAGGAGTGCGTGGGAGCGGGCTTGCCACTAGACATGGTGGAGAGAGGTCTGCCCCAGCGGCTGCCACCTTGCCACATTCCCAAATCCAAACTAAGCGAACCCCCTGGCCCCACTCACGTCATGCCACAGCTTGGCACTGGATCTAGGGCAGCCAGGTCCTGGGAAAAGACTTGAACTAGGGATGCAGAGGCAGCCTGGGGGCCCGGGGAGGAGTCCAGGTGAGGCAGCAGTAGCCATTGTTGGCACTTACTAAAACAGTGCCACAGATGCAGCCAGACCTCTGACAGCTGCACAGCCACTGGAACCCCAGTGACCACCATGCCATGATCCCCACTCCCAGCTGGGCGAATGCTTGGGCTCCACACCAGAACCTTGCACTAGAGCTGGGGCAACCACAACAGGGGAAAAGATGCAAACTTGAACTGCACCCGAGTGGAGCCGCAGATGCCTACACAGGCAGCACCCTGGACCTCTAAGCGCACAATCTCCACTTACTTCAGCACTCCCCTCCTTTGGGGCCCCAGAGTGGGGGGAAGGACAAGAAACACACTTAAAGGGAACAGAGCCAGCTTGAGCCTGACCCTCAGGGCTTCCACTCCAGAAACTTGGGAGCAGACCCCAACTCTGAGAGGTCGGCCACAGCCATGGAGCAGAGAGGAAGTTTGGCCTCACACTCTGCGCAGGCTCTAGCTCCCCCAACACCACCCACACCCCTATCAAGGTGACAGTGCCCAGCACACCGTGAGGAAAGGCGTGGCCAGCACCCCCATCGTATCCAGCCCTTACAAAGACATTGGGCGCACACAGTCTACGTAAGACACTCCCACATAAAAGCACCAACTTTAAGACCACAACAGATAACTATTTCACCTAAACTCATAGAGAACATTAAGTAAAATAAAAAGGCAGAGGAACTACCCTCAGTTGAAAGAACAAGATAAAACCCCTGATAAAATAATGAAACAGAAATAATCAGTCTACCAGAAAATGAATTCAGAAAGTTGGTAATAAAAATGAATTAAGAGAATTGATCTAAGCACAGATCCTTTTAACAAGGAACTAGAAACTATAAAGAAAATCAAAAATAGGTCACACAGGGCTTCCCTGGTGGCGCAGTGGTTGAGAGTCTGCCTGCCGATGCGGGGGACACGGGTTCGAGCCCTGGTCTGGGAGGATCCCACGTGCCGCGGAGCAACTGGGCCCGTGAGCCACAACTACTGAGCCTGCGCGTCTGGAGCCTGTGCTCCGCAGCGGGAGAGGCCGCGATGGTGAGAGGCCCGCGCACCACGATGAAGAGTGGCCCCCGTTTGCCGCAATTGGAGGAAGCCCTTGCACAGAAACGAAGACCCAACACAGCCTAAATAAATAAATAAACTTATTTAAAAAAAAAAAAAAAGAAAAGAAAAGAAAAAACAAAAATAGGTCATACAATTTCTGAGATAAAAAGCACTCTAGAAGCAGTGGATAGCAGACTAAATGACACAGACATAAGTGACCTGAAAGGTAGAATAATGGAAATTGCTCAATCAGAACAGCAGAATACAAATGAAAAACCAATAGTAACATACGAGATCTATGGGACAATATAAAATGTGCCAACCTACCCATAATAGGAGTTCCAGAAGGAGAAGAGAGAGAAGAGATTGAAAATATATTTGACAAAATTATGGCTGAAAATTTCCCAACCTAAAGAAGGAAACAGATACCCAGGTACAGGAAGAACAGAGGGTCCCAAACAAGATGAACCCAAACAGACACACACCAATGCATATCAAAATTAAAATGGCAAAAGTTAAAGATCAAGAGGATTCTAAAGTCAGCAAGAGAAACACAAAGAGTCATATATAAGGGAATCCCCATTAGGCTATCAGCTTTCTCTGCAGAAGCTTTGCAGGCCAGAAGGAAGTGGCATGATATATTCAAAGTGCTGAAAGGGAAGAACCTGCAACCTAGGATACTCTACCCAGCAAGATTATTATTTAGGATAGAAAGAGAGGGACTTCCCTCGTGGTGCAGTGGTTAAGAATCGGCCTGCCAATGCAGGGAACACAGGTTTGATCCCTGGTCCGGGAAGATCCCACATGCCGCAGAGCAACTAAGCCCGTGCGCCACAACTACTGAGCCTGCACTCTAGAGGCCGTGAGCCACAACTACTGAGCCTGCACCCCTAGAGCCCATGCTCTGCAACAAGAGAAGCCCGTGCACCACAATGAAGAGCAGCCCCCGCTCACCACAACTAGAGAAAGCCTGAATGCAGCAACAAAAACCCAACACAGCCAAAAATTAATTAATTAATTAATTTTAAAAATAGAATAGAAAGAGACAGAAAGAATTTCTCAGACAAGCAAAAACTAAAAGAATTCAGCAATACTAAACCTACCCTAAAAGAGATGTTGACGGGTCTTCTCTAAATGCAGGGAAATAAGTGTCAATAGGAAAGAGAAAAAATTCCAACAGGAAAGGTGAATATATAGTAAGGATTGAAGATCACTTAAACAAGCCAGGGTAGATGGAAAAAACAAAAAAAATTGTAAAAGCAACTATAACTACAATAAACAGTAAAAGGATAAGCATGAAGATGTAAAATATGACATAAAAACACAAAATGTGAAGGAGGGGAGTAAAAAATGTAGATCTTTTAGAATGTGTTTGAAATGAAATAATTATCAGTTTAAAGCAAGTGGGTATAATTATGGGTCAATATATACGAACCCCACGGTAATCACAAATCAAAAACCTACAATAGATAGACAAAAACCAAAAACAAAGGAACTCAAGCATACTACAGAAGAAAATCATCAAACCACAATGGGAAAAACAAAAAGAAGAAGAAATGAGCAAAGAAGAACTATAAAAACAACTGGAAATCAAGGAATGAAATGGCAATAAGTACACACTGATCAATAATTCCTTTAGCTCTGCCTGTGACCCTCGGGTGGGTTGATGTGAGGGTCCCTCTCAAGCCAAAAAGCCAGGACCTTTGCACAGCTCCGTCGACTCCAGCGGGTCCCCGCCCCCTGGGGACCCCCACCTCCACCCCAGCCGTGGGAGGGGCTCACTGGGCCGGTCCTTACCTACACAGATGGTGCAAACAGTCTGCACCAGTGTTGTTTCTGTATCAATATGTCTGTGCAGTGATGAATGTATTTATTTCTCAGACTTGGGGCAAGTGAGCAGCTACCGCGCTCTGCCACCGCTCGCTCCTGCCAGACCAAGCCCACCACCGGGGCTCCTCCAGGATTGCAAAAATGTAAAGAAGAAAAGACGAACCTTTAAGCAAATACGAATCTCAGAGACTTGCAGCATAGCCATACACCTCAGCCTGTGAAACGAACAATCTGGACCCAGACGGACTTTCAGAACCTCACACAGCCATGTGTGTTACCGGCGGTCGCCAGTTGGGGGCTCTGCGCTGTCCGCTGTCTCCACCCCAGCCCCACCCGTCAGGATTCACTGGACTGGCCGTGTGCAGGAGTGCGATCGGGGCGGGCTGGCTGGGCAGGCGGACCCCAGCTGCCCTCCCTGCGGCCGTCCTGAGTCGGGGTGAGGCCTGGGCAGGCGGGAGGGCAGGGTTCAGGGCAGAGGTGGCCGCATCCGTCCCATCCCCTTGGCTTGGGGGGGGCAAAAGCAGAGGCACCAGGCCTCAGAACAGACCAGGGATCCCAGCCCTGCCAGCCCCCTGCAGGGACCAAGGCCCTCGCTCTTCCCCAGAGCCAGGTTGGGCATCACTGAACCTGTGAACCTGATGCCAGGAGGGGGTGGTGGAGCGGGGCCTGACCAGAGCCTCAGTTTGACATTCCAAATCAGGGGGTGGGTGTGTGCTGTGGGAATTGAGGCTGCCCGGGACCCCCTGCCTAGGACCACCCCCGCCGGGCTTGTCACCCCACTTTAATCTTCTACCGGGAACCCCTACCCCACCTTGCTATTTATTGCTGTAATTTATTGACCTCAAATATGCTGCACAACAGACCTCACTCAGGGCAGGGAGGATCCCCAGGGCTCCCCCCCTCCACTTGGCGGAGCCCCATGGGGCCAGGTGCTGAGGGGAACCTCTCTATCCCCCCACCCATCACTTGCTTTCCCCCTCCCCCATTGGGGGACCCGAGGTTGGGCACTGGCCCGTTCACAAATACCTTGAGGGGGAGGAGGAGGGATGGGGTTATCGCTGTTTTGTTTAATGGGAACTGGAAGAGGGATCATGTCCTGCTATATGCCCTTCCCAGGAAGGGGGGGACCACCATTGCACTCCTGTACTGGCCACTGCCACTGTCAGTCATCACACTGAGTTCACTTCCCTCGAGAGTTTGGATAAATTCAGGTCAGAGCTGCAGGTATGTAGCCCTCAAGTGTCATAGTAAAGCAGTTCACCGATCTCTCCATTCAGAAGCGTGCAGTGTACAGTGATGAGAAGCTGTTATTTTATGATCTTTTCATTGAAAGCTTGATTGAAAAAAAATAATTACTTTAAATGTCAATGGGCTACCTGCTCCTATCGAAAAATGTAGGGTGGCTGATTGGATTTAAAAAAAAACCTTGCTGCCTACAAGACTTGCTGCCTACAAGAGACCACTTCAGGGCAAAAGATACACACAGACTGAAAGTGAGAGGAAGGAAAAAAGATATTCCATGCAAATGGAAATGACAAGAAAGCAGGGGTGGCAATACTTATATCAGACAAAATAGACCTTAAGACAAAGGCTGCAATGAAAGACAAAGATATAATGATACAGGGATCAATACAGTAAGAGGATATTACACACGTTAACATATACATACCCAACACAGGAGCACCTAAATATGTAAAGCAAATACGTACAGATATAAAGGGAGAAATTGACAATAACACAATAATATAATAGTAGGAGACTTTTAACACCCCACTGACATCAATGGAAAGATCATCCAGAAAGAAAATCAATAAGGCAACAGAGGTCTTAAATGACATGATACTCCAGTTGGACTTAATTGATATCTACAGGACACTACATCCAAAAAAGAACATTCTTTTCAAGTACGTATGGAACATTCTCCAAGATAGACCACATACTAGATCACAAAACAAGCCTCAACAAATTTAATAGGATAGGAATTATATCAAGCATTTTTTTCTGACCACGATAGTATGAAACTAGACATCAACTACAGAAATCAAAACAGGAAAAGAACAAACATGTGGAGACTAAGCATGTGGAGACTAAACACCATTGTACTAAAAAAACAATGGATCAACAATGAAATCAAAGAGGAAATCAGAAAATACCTCACGACAAATGAAAATGAAAACACAATTTTTCAAAATCTATGGGATGCAGCAAAAGCAATTCTAAGAGGGAAGTTCAGAGTGATATAGGCCTTCCTCAAGAAACAAGAAAAAATCTCAAACAACATAACCTACGACCTAAAATAATTAGAAAAGAACAAACAAAGCCCAAAGTCAGCAGAAGGAAATAATAAAGGTCAGAGAGGAAATAAAATAGAGATAAAAATAATAGAGAGATCATTGAAACCAAGGGATGGTTTTTCTGAAAAGATAAACAAAATTGATAGACCTTTAGCCAGGCTCACCAAGAATAAGAGAGGACCCAAATAAAATAAGAAATGAAAGAGGAGAAATAAGAACTGATACCACAGAGATACAAAAAGTCATAAGAGAATACTATGAAGTTATATGCCAACAAATTGGACAAATTAGAAGAAATGGACAAGTTTCTAGAAACATACAGCCTGCCAAGACTGAATCAAGAAGGAACAGATGATTTTTTTTTTGGAACAGATAATTTGAACAGATCAATCACTAGAAGTGAAATAGAATCTAATTAAAAAAAAAAAAAAAACTCCCAGCAAACAAAAGTCCAGGACCAGACAGCCTCACTGGGGAATTCTACCAAACATAAAAACATAAACATATAACTATCCTTCTCAAACTATTCCGAAAAGTTGAAAAGGAGGGAACACCCCCAAATTCATTCTACAAGCCACCATTACCCTGATACCAAAACCAGACAAAGACTCTACAACAAAAAGGAAATTACAGGGTAATATCTTTGATGAATATAGATGCAAAAATTCTCAACAATGTATTAGCAAACTGAATTAGACAATACATAAAAAGTAACTACACCATGATCAAGCTGCATTCATTCCAGGGTCACAAGTATGGTTCAACAAACACAAGTCAATCACTGCGATACACCACATTTTAAAGGAAAGAAAAATCACACGATTATCTCAATAGACTCAGAAAAAACATTTAACAAAATTCAACATCCATTTATAATAAAAAACTCTCATAAAAGTGGGTGTAGAGGGAACATATCTCAACATAATAAAAGCTATATAATGGGACTTCCCTGGTGGTGCAGTGGTTAAGAATCCTCCTGCCAATGCAGGGGACACGGGTTCGAGCCCTGGTCCAGGAAGATCTCACATGATGAGGAGCAACTAAGCCCGTGCACCACAACTACTGAGCCTGCGCTCTAGAGCCCGTGAGCCACAGCTACTGAAGCCCGCGCACCTAGAGCCCTTGCTCTGCAACAAGAGAAGCCACCACATGGAGAAGCCTGTGCACTATAATGAAGAGTAGCCCCCGCTCACCACAACTAGAGAAAGCCCGCGTGCAGCAACAAAGACCCAACGCAGCCCAAAAATTAAAAAAAAAATTTTTTTAAGTACAATTAAAAGAAAAAAAAAGCTATTTATGACAAACCCACAGCCAACATAATACTCAATGGTGAAAAGCCGAAAGCCTTTCCAGTAAATTCAGGAACAAGACAAGGATGCCCACTTTCATCACTTCTATTTAACATAGTATTGGATGTCCTAGCCACAGCAAATCAGACAAGAAAAAGAAATAAAATGTATCCAGTTTGGAAGGAAAGAGGTAAAACTGTCACTATTTGCAGATGACATGATACTTTATATAGAGAACCCCTGAAGTCTCCACCCAAAAACTATTAGAAGTAATAAATGAATTCAGCAAGATTGCAGGATACGTGATTAATATACAGAAATCTGTTGCATTTCTTTACACTAATAATGAAATATGAGAGAATAAAGTTTTTAAAAGTCCCATTTAAAATTGCATCAAAAAATACCTGAGGAATGTGGTAGTTGCAGTGGGGGGAGGAGAAATAGTCTATAGTCCTATGATCAGGTCTCAGTCTTTTAGTGAGTCTATGATTCTAGACTGTAAACTTCACAACTATTTCTCAGATTCCACCCGCCCTGAGGTTGGACAAGATGTCTAGAGTGGGCTGGAGTAGGCATTTCCCTTCTCCCATGTGGCTCAAGCCAGCTGAAGTTGGATATTTCCTTCCTCCAGGTTAGTGAGACTCTGATAATACCCTAGTAGGTTAGGCTCTGGCTAGTTAGGTTGCCCTGAGGGCAGGCCTTGTTAAGAACAAAGTGCTGGGCTTCCCTGGTGGCCCAGTGGTTGAGAATCTGCCTGCCAATGCAGGGGACACGGGTTCAAGCCCTGGTCTGGGAAGATCCCACATGCCGCGGAGCAACTAGGCCCGTGAGCCACAACTACTGAGCCTGCGCATCTGGAGCCTGTGCTCCGCAACAAGAGAGGCCGTGACAGGGAAAGGCCCGTGCACCGCGATGAAGAGTGGCCCCCACTCGCCGCAACTAGAGAAAGCCCTCGCACAGAAACGAAGACCCAACACAGCCAAAAATAAATAAATAAATAAATTTAAAAAAAAAAAAAAAAGAACAAAGTGCTCTAGCATATTTCAAAATGATTCCAGGAGTTCCCTGGTGGCCTAATGGTTACTGCCATAGCCCAGGTTCAATCCCTGGCAATCCCTGGTCAGGGAACTGAGATCCCACAAGCCGTGCAGCGCAGCTGAAAAAAAAAAAACAAAGGGAATTCCCTGGCAGTCCAGTGGTTAGGATTCGGCCCTTTCACTGCCAGGGCCAGGTTCCATCCCTGATCCCTGGTTGGGGAACTAAGATGTTACATGGCACGGCCGAAAAAAAAAAAAAGTTCTTTTCTCTTCCCCATGCTAGAAGCACAAGGGGATTTTCCTCCACATTTAATGTGGGAACCTGGTCAAACTCCTCGAGGCAAATTCCACAATACTATAGCAGCCCCGTTATGACTGGGTCCCCGCTGGAGTTAACTCCCAGATTGTGCAACTTGTCCTCTAACAGTTTGTCGGCTACAATTTAGGTTTTCCTACACCATCACTGGTTCCCATGATAGTTTCCCCTAGTCTCTGTTCCAGCAAGCAAAGACTTCATGTATTTGCCTGTCTCTCCAATCTTGGGAGCAGCAGTATGCCCTGTGTCCTCCCCTCTCTTATTTTTTATTTTTACTTTTTAAATTATTTTTTAAAGGTATTTTAATTTTTTTAATTAATTTATTTTATTTTATTTATTTATTTTTGGCTGCATTGGGTCTTTGTTGCTGCACGTGGGCTTTCTCTAGTTGCGGCGAGCGGGGGCTACTCTTCGTTGAGGTGCGCGGGCTTCTCATTGCGGTGGCTTCTCTTGTGATGCGCAGGCTCTAGGCCCACAGGCTTCAGTAGTTGTGGCTCATGGGCTCTAGAGCGCAGGCTCAGCAGTTGCGGTGCATGGACTTAAGTTGCTCTGTGGCATGCGGGATCTTCCCAGACCAGGGCTCGAACCTGTGTCCCCTGCATTGGCAGGCAGATTCTTAACCACTGCACCACATGGGAAGTCCCTCCCCTCTCTTATATATTCAGGAAGAGTTGTTTGGTTTTTCAATATGTTCATCTTTTCACTTTTTGTTAGGATTGATTGGCAATTTCCAAGCACCTCACATGCCAATTAGAAACTGAAATTCTGAGGTCTGCCTTTTTATAATTAACATATCACATTCCTTCCCCCTAGACCATACTCTGTGTCCTCCCCAGAACTATTTCCTTCCCCAGACAACCTGAGAGTTCCTAGATCAATTTAGCAATTTTCTTTGTCCGTTTCCTGATTTAAGTCATCAAATTCATCAATTATGACCAACTTTAGCAGAAAGCATTCAAATAACAGGTAATAAGATTTAATGAAAGAGGTAGCAGATCCACTTCAGGTGATCCTACCTGGACAAGGCTAGTCACCACCCACTGCCTCCCCCATAGGTGGGAGATACCCAGAACTGAAGAGGGGGTGCTGTGTGTCTGAGTTCATGAGGTGGGACCAGGAACAAGACATTAATTATGAAACTGAGCAGGAACCTGCAGGACACCCTCAGGCACAGAACCCCCCCATTTTCCCTGCCTCCTGTTTGCAGAAAAGCTTTAGTCTCCTAGGTCTTCCCCCAGTCCAAAGCGCAAATTTCATCAAAGTGAGAAAATGCAGAAACAAAAACAGGCAAGCAAGACAAAATAATAATAGTTAATACCCATAAAACAAAGTCAAGGACATTGAGTTCCTCCTAAAGGGCTATAGATGATATCCTGTGCCATATGCACGAGTTGTTTTGCAGATACTAAAACCCTACCAGGTGGAAGACGTTAACTGCATGCTGACCACAAGCACATGGACCTCAGACCGGCTAGAACTGAGAAGGTTGATGATGTTAACTCCTGAAATACCACCCTGTTACCAATGAATCAGAAGAATGTCCATGACCTGATCAGGGAGCCTTCAACCCTCTCCCTCATGCCATCTTTAAAAACTCTTCCCTACAAGCCATCAGAGAATCCAGGTCTTTTAAGCATTCTCCTTGCGTGGCCCCATGTTGGGTGCCTTGCAACAAACACTGTACTTTGCTTCACCGCAACCCAGTGTCAAGAGATTGGCTTTGCTGCACACTGGGCGAGTGGACCCAAGTTTGGTCCGGTAACAGTTACAATGCATAAAGTTCTGTACACACAAGACTACGTATGCACAATGACAAGTCATACATACAAAATTAAATAATCATATTTTTAAATGTAATCATTTGCAAGATTATGGAGTACCTGCCTCATATTGTTGCTTGGCCTCTGGGTTCAGCTTTAAAGAAAACACTGGCCTCAGGAAACTCAGAGCCTGAAAAAAAAAAAAGAACCATTTGTAACTCACAGAAATACATGGAAAATCTGATAACCACTATAAAAATGTACCATAGAGCCTAGCTGCTCAAAGTGTGGTCTGTGGGCCAGCAGCATCTACATTACCTCGGAACTTGTTATAAATGCAGAATCTCAGGCCAACGGAATCACCGTACCCAAGAAATCAATATCTGCAGTTTAAACATGATTCCCCAAGGAACTTAAAGGTACATTTGAGTTTAAAAAGCACCATCAGAGAGAGCTACACAAGTATAAAATCTGTCTTTACCCTGAAACGGCCTTTCCTCTCTCCCTTGAAACTTTCTCAAGTAGAATCTCTCCCTTTCTCACTCCTCTTACCTCTGAAATGGGAGCTGGGTTAAAAGTTCTCCCTCCACCTGTTGTGCATTCTAGGTTTCCTCCCCATCTTTATGCAAAATACCACGTTCCCTACACCTTTACATGGTGCACTATTCCCCCCTGCATCACAGGCTTTCCCCATACCACTAAGTGAGTTGAATTCAGGTGGGTGATGAGTTTCTCTCTCTAGCCACTCAACTCAAATAAATGACCTCCTTTCCCAGCCTGCCTTGCATACACACTCAGGACATTGTTGTCACCTGGAGCTGGTCCAGGTGTATTGTCTTCACTTCAAACATCCAAGTCTGAGTCAGCGTTGACCCTTCCCACTGATATACTATCACTTCTCGATAAATCAAGCTGCTTCTATTCTGTCTTTTATACCCTCCAGCTTGCCACCCCTCATTACTGTCTTTCCCCCTTTCATTCATGTATTTCAGTCCCTCCTTCTACCCACCCCCCATTCTGATGGGGATCATATCTCCATTCTAATTCTCCCGTCTTTTCTTCTCTCCCTCTCTTCATCCACTCCTCTTACGCATAGACTTTTCAATGCACTTTTCCTCACTCTTGTCCTGGTCAAATTCAGTATGACTCTCAAACTTAAGGTTGGGGAAGCCTAACGCAATTTATAGCTGATTTTGGAAGTGGAAGATGGGACACATCGTACAGGGAAGAACCAAGATTGTAACTCTCTCTCCTCCTCTGCAGTCTCCTTCAAAATTTCTCCTTATAACCCATAATTCCTGTTCTGCAATTCTCTGATTTGTCAGAACTCCTGTACTCTTTTCCAGGCACTTGGGCACTCAAGTTGTGATATTGTTATTTATAATAAGAAATATATATTTTGTCTTAGTCTCTGCTCCTGACACAGAGCTCCTAAAACCCTTGGCATTTCCTGTGATGAGAGCCATAAAGGTGCTTTTCACTGTGTTCATGAGGTGACTTCTGGAGGGTATCACTTTGGGAAGTATAAACATTTTAACAATATTAATTCTTCCAATCCATGAATGCTGGTTATCTTTCCATTTAACTATGACTTCTCTAATTTTTATCAATTTTTTATAAATTTCAGTGTTCATGTGTCTTACCTGTTCGGTTAAGTTTATTCTAATTTTTATCAATTTTTTATCAATTTTTATAAATTTTTATCAATTTTTTTAATCAATTTTTATCAATTTTTATCAATTTTATCTAATTTTTATCAATTTTTTATAAATTTCAGTGTTCATGTGTCTTACCTGTTTGGTTAAGTTTATTCTTTTTTAAAACATAAATAAATTTATTTATTTATTTATTTTTGGCTGCATTGCGTCTTCGTTGCTGCATGCAGGCTTTCTTTTTAGTTGCAGCAAGCAGGGGCTACTCTTCGTTGCCGTGCGCAGGCCTCTCATTAAAATGGCTTCTCTTGTTGCGGAGCACGGGCTCTAGGCACGCAGGCTTCAGTAGTTGTGGCACATGGGCTCAGTAGTTGTGGCTCGCGGGCTCTAGAGTGCAGGCTCAGTAGTTGTGGCACACGGGCTTAGTTGCTCCGCGGCATGTGGGATCCTCCCGGACCAGGGCTCGAACCCGTGTCCCCTGCATTGGCAGGCGGATTCGTAACCACTGCGCCACCAGGGAAGTCCCGATTTCCATTTTATTCATCCCATTTCTTGATAACCACCTGATGATTCATAAACTGGTCCCCATACTCACAGAGGGCAAGGAGAGACTGGAGAAAGATGTAGATCACGCTAGATTGGTGGGTGACAAGTTTAATGAGCAAAGAAACTTAAGTTAAAAGGCTTGTCCTGGGTGGACACAAGACAAGTAGATCCCCACACCCACCCAACGAATCTTAAAATGTTTATACAGAGGACTTAACTGGGTTCAGTCACATACTGACTTCGGATGGTCTCAGCAATACCTTACTCTCTCAAGGCTGTGTTCTTGCAAAAGCTCCCGCTATGGGAAATGTGGGCAGACCGTACATTCCAAGGACAGAAGACGGGGTGAGGAGGCTCTCGGTGGCTGGGTCCGTCTCACAGGCAACATCCTCCGGATTACTTCCTCCAACATCGCCTAAGCATCAGTGACGTGGGTGTCCACGCGGTAGGTGAGGGCTGGTGTCTGATGAAGTTCCAGCATCAGTTCCAGCTCTTGAGGGCTCAGGCATGGCCCCTGCACAGCTCCATCAGCTGGCATTAGCATCTGGGAAGACTCAGGGAGTCCTCCGTGGCAAAACTGCGGGTATCACTGACAGCCACGAGGGCTGCTTGGTACTCCTTGGTGACAGTGGATAAGGTCTTCCTGCTCTTCTTTTCTCCTCCAGTGCGAGGTCACAGCCAAAGGGATCACTCTTGGCAGCAAGATATGTGGGACGGGAGGATGTGGTGACGCAGGTAAAATGCTTCCATTTCCTATGGGGACCTTCTTGGTTTTTCTGTGCTGCACACAGTGACTGCTGCTGCTGCTGCTTTTTTTAATATTGAAGTACAGTTGATGGATAATATGATACAAATTACAGTTGTACAATACAGTGACTCACAAATGTTAAAGGTCATACTTCATTTACAGTTATTATAAAATATTTGCTATATAACCCATGTTTAATGAGGCCCCATACTCTTTTCCACTGTGGCTGTACATTCCCACCAACAGCGTATGAAGGTTCCCTTTTCTCCATGTCCTCGCCAACATTTGTTATTTGCGTTCTTTTAGATGACGGCCATTCTGACAGGTGTGAGGTGGTATCTCATTGTGCTTTTGATTTGCATTTCCCTGACGATTAGCCATGTTGAGCATCTTTGAATGTGCCTGTTACCCTGCCACTTCTTAATTGAACTCCAGGGCTCTCCCAGAGCCATTTTCACCAGTGGATAATTATTAAATCATTGTTTTTTTGTCAGGTACAAGTGCTGGGACCACCGAGTCCACCGTGTTGCTAATGTCACACTCCTAAATGCTTTTTCTTTTTAGGAGATTAAGATGGTCCATGGGAAATAGGTATTTTTACATGGTATTAACGGACCTAGCTCAACTGGGACAAGCTAGGAAAGCTAGTTGGTTTCTGCTATTTCTTCAAAGACACCTGATGACTGTCCTTTATACTGAAATTTGGTTAAGGAGGCACTTATAGGACAGAAATTGCTGGTAATGATGAAAGACAGGAAAAAAAATAAATTCCTGGACTGTGTGACCTGTTTAGACTGAAGTGGACCCATTAAAGGTGTTTAGAAATGTATCTCAGTTGATCAAGATTTGGATCACAGAACTTTTTCAGGATCCATGGATGTGTTTGCCATCACTCTGGAGATCAGTGCCTGCCATACTCCCTCAACTGGAGCACTTTGGGAAGAGGTACTGATCTAGACTGCTGGGATCATCGTCCTCAGGTAAGACATATAACTGTATAAGTTGATCCATGTCGTAAGGAGTGGAGGCCCAAGGAGGATCAGAGTCTCTGAAACTTATCTGTTGGAGGTCATCAGGCAGAAAATCACAGGATGAATTGCCTGGAGTGGTGGCAGCCCCTTCACGTTGCTCAACACAAGCAGGCTTATGTAGTTCATGATAGGAAGCCTCTGAAATGCTGGGACTCATGGGATGAGTGTCTTCTGAAGTGCCAGGTAAGGGCATCTCTTCCTCTTTCGCTGAAATGACCTGTTGTGGGTCTTCTAGTGACAGATTTCGCTGAGCTTGATCCTTCCTCCTTTTGACACGCTGGTTTTTAAACCAAGTCTGGGAAGGGAAGAGATGAACAGGTTAATAAGGGGGGATGTGTCCAAAGGGAAATCCTCATGTGCCTCAGAAATTAGGTTGCTTTGGTGTCTGAAAGTTACTCTCACATGTCTTCATATTTATTTGAATGAGGAAAGTTCTTTCTATCCTCTCTGTCCTGGGATCCAGGGGGCCAAGGGAGTGTAGGATTGTGCTAGCAATAGGTAGAATAGGACAGAACACTTTAAGCCTTGAACAGGAGGTATATTTAAGAAAGTGGGTTTTGTCTTGGTGGATACTCTGGGTTCTCAGAGAGAGGATTCTGAAGCCTGAGAATATGGAGACGGATTCTAGCTTGGGGTGCCTTCAGGATTCGTTCAGGGGTTCTTATGCCCTGGATACTCTGTGGGTACTTAGCTGCAGGGCATGTAGATAATTGTGAACGTCATGATTAAGGAGAACCTAGAAATAAACAGGAACAGACCCAAATGGGAGTATCTGAGATCCATCACCAAAGGATCTCATCTAGCATTGTGGGCCTGGAGTCAGAAAGGGCTGGCTTCAAATTCTAGCTCTTGTGTTTATAATTCTTGGAAGACAATTCCTCTCTGGACCCTTAGTGTTCTTCAGTAAAAGGGGTGGTCATTAGAACAAATATATAAAATGCTTAACATCTGTTCTGGCGCACAGCAATTTTTCAAGCAATCAGAATTATATTGATGACTAAATGTGTGTGAAACTCTGGGTTAGGTGTGCTATCTGGCTATCTAGAGACAGACTCAGGGACATACCTTTATTATTGACTCATCAAGATGAATATTTGAAGAAAGTTCTTTTATGATGAACCAATTTGGGTACATGGTCTTTTCAAATGTATCTTTTAGTGCTCCAAGCTGTTCCTGGCTGAATTGTGTGCGGAATCGGCGAGCTGAATTTGGGTTTCCTGTAAAAAGGATAGACAAAAAGCTTTCATAAAAGATATATCCAATAATAAAGGTAGTGGATAAATTACAAGTAGTAAAATTGATTCAAAATTAATTTTGAGTCCTGAGATACATAAAATAAAAAGATGTAAAATGTGGCATCAAAAATATAAAACATGGGAGGGGGAATTAAAAATATAAAGTTTGGGATGTGTTCGAAATTAAGTTACCGTCAACTTAAAAGAGACTGTCAAATACATAGTATATTATATATGTGAACCTCATGGTAACTACACAGAAAACACTTAAATACCTAAAGAAAATGACAAAAGATATAAACATAACAATAAAGAAAACAATCAAACCACAAGGGAAGAGAGAAAGAGAAGAAGAAAGGAACAGAGAGGACTACAAAAATAGCCAGAAAATAATTTTTTAAATGGCAATAATTACATACCTATCAATAATTACTTTAAAGGTAAGTGGACTAAACTCTCCAATCAAAAAACATAGGTAGCTGAATGGATAAATAAAAATTAAAAAAAGAAAAGAAGCAAGACCCTTCTGTATGCTGCCTAAAGAGACACTTCAAAACTGAAAACACTCACAGAATGAAAGTGAAGGGATCAAAAATATATATACCATGCTGATGGGAAAAAAAGAAAGGTGGGGTAGCAATACTTGTATCAGAAAAAATAGACTTTAAAACAAAAGATTGTAACAAAAGACAAAAAAGGAATTGTAGAATGATAAAGGGGTCAATCCAACAAGAAGATATAACATTTGTAAACATTTCTGCCCCCAACATAGGAGGACATAAATATAGAAAGTAAGTATTAAAGAAATAAAGAGAGAAATACACAGCAACAATAATAGTTAGGGACTTTAATATTACATTCTTAAGGAAACTACTTTCAAGCTAAAATTCTCTATGCAGCCAAATTTATCCTTCCATGTGACAACAGGATAAAGACACTTTCAGATGCTCCTAGGTTCAACCAACTTATCTTCCATGTACTACACGAGGATATAGTTCAACCCAGCAAAATAAAGAACAGCGGGTCAGGGAGGAGGAATGTCCCTGGCGGTCCAGTGGTTAAGAATCCATGCTTCCGATGCAGGGGGCATGGGTTCGATCCCTGGTTGGGGAGCTAAGATCCTGCCTGTCACGCAGTACGGCAAAGAAAACAAAAACAAAAGGGGGGGGGATTTGTGTGGAAAAAAAGAGGATCCGCACAAAAGGGTGACAAGGGGAATTCCCAGGTTGAGTCCTGTACACCAGGCGTGGAAAGCAAGCAGAGCTGATTCCAGGAGGACAGAAGCACCTGTGTAAAAGACACAATAAGCCCCAAATGGAGTCATCTGTGCTAAGCCCCATGTCAGCAAACCAAAACTGAATGCTTAACCTAACTGTAGTTTCAGCCCCTCTCAGAAATGTGACCTTTAATCAGTCAATCTAGAATTTCCTGGCCAGCACTAGTGAGCTAATCTTCCCTCAGAGGTGACCCCTGTCTTCCCCCAAAGGTGACTCTGCCTGAAATAATCCTTTCTTTTGTTTACGACTTCCTTGTCTCACCCCTTTCTGCCTTTACAAACCTTCATTTTGGGACTTCCCTGGTGGCACGGTGGTTAAGAATCCACCTGCCAATGCAGGGGACACACGTTCAATCCCTGGTCCGGGAAGATCCCACATGCCTCGGAGCAACAAAGCCCGTGCACCAAGCCTGCTCTCTAGGGCCGGTATGCCACAACTACTGAGCCCACATGCTGCAACTACTGAAGCCTGCGTGCCTAGAGCCCACGCTCCGCAACAAGAGAAGCCACCACAATGAGAATCCCACATACCGCAATGAAGAGTTGCCTCCGCTCTCAGCAACTAGAGAAAGCCCGTGCAGCCGAAAAGCAAAACAAAAAAAACCCCTTCATTTTGTACAGCTCCTCAGAAGCTCCTTTCTTTTTCCTAGACGGGATGTTACCCAGTTCATGAATTGTTATAATAAATAACAATAATAAAAATAATAAATAAATAATAAAGCAAATTAGATCTTCAAATTTACTCAGTTGAATTTTATTATTTAACACACCATATAAGAGACAATCAGGAAAATGGGTTCAATTGATTACCTGATGGGCTTGGGTAATCGGGAAAAAAATAACTGAATATGCCATAGGCCAAACTGATAAATCACACAGTTGAAAATTAAGAAAGATGCATCTTAAGTATATGAGGAAAAAAGGAGAATATTAACACCTCAAATTGTGAAGTTTATGTTACGTGAGTCATTCTGGTATAAATTAATTCTGCAGGGAACAATATTTACGTAAGTCTGATTAAAATAAATTGATATTGACTTAATCAAAATATTTTTAAATTTATTTCTTGGCCACACCATGCAGCATGTGGGATCTTAATTCCCCGACCAGGGATCAAACCTGTGTGTCCTGCTTTGGAAGCATGGAGTCTTAACCACTGGACTGCCAGGGAAGCCCCCAAAATATTAATATTAAAATATTATTAAATTACTTTAACTAACCAATGTTAATCAAGTGTTAAATTATTATTAACCTCTATTAGTAAGGTGTATAGAGTGAAAATGAGGAGGGATGTGGCTATGGATCTAAAATCTTCACCTACCAAACTGAGAGGACAATATATAAAACTGATGAATGAACTACTATTTTCATTAGTTCAGGATCAAACCATAGGGATGGAACATGTATCAGAAGAACCAGTTACAAGTTTTGATGAGTGGGCCTGTTGAGGCACAATACTGCTTTCTTCTAGTATTAAAAGAAAATTGTTTTAAAAAAACAATTTAAGGGGACTTCCATGGGGGTCCAGTGGTTAAGACTTTGTCTTCCACTGCAGGGGGTGTGTGTTTGATCCCTGGTCGGGGAGCTAAGATCCCACATGCCTCCGGGCCAAAAAAACAAAACATAAAACAGAAGCGATATTGTAACAAATTCGATAAAGACTTTAAAAATGGTCTACATTTAAAAACACTTTTAAAAAATCTTTAAAAATAAACAGTTTAAAAAGAAAATATGTATAAAATTATATTCACATCCCTGGACAAGAAGTACACTTCTAAACTAGGCTTTCCAAATACAATAATAAAAGGGAAATGTTGATAAATATCCCAACATCAACATTTAAAATATCTGGGCAATAGAACTCATGAGTAAATTTAAAAACACAAGCCACAGATTGGGAGAATATATTTGCAACAGATATAAGAAATACATTATTGGTGTCTAGAATAAAACAAAGATGTTCTACTAAGTCTCAAGGGAAAAAAAAAAAAAAAACACAACACTAGAAAAATGGCAAAGGAGAGAAGTGGAAAATTAGCATAAGAGAAAAGCAAAACTTAAAAATGGACTTTAAAATAGAGTGAAGAGTCTCAGTTTCACTGGTTAATAAAGAAATGGAATTGGATCAAATTTCAAGTACCCACTATTAAAAACAAAACCCCCCAAAATGGAGTCACTTATGCTAAGCTCCACATCATCAAACAGAGACTTAATTTAGTTTCAGCTCTCCCAGAAATGGAATCTTAAAACCAATCAATCAGGAATTGCTCCATCAGCACCAGTTAGGTAACTGCCTGATAGGCTCCTGCCACCCCATAAAGGGAAGTAACCCTGCAATAATCAATCTGATTTTTTGCCTTGTATAACTTGCTAGTTCCTGCTCCCTTCTGCACATAAAAATCATTCATTTTACACAGCTCCTCGGAGCTCCTTTTGATATGCTAGATTGATGCTGCCTGATTCATGAATCATTGAATAAAGCCAATGGGATCTTTAAAAATTTACTCAGTTGAATTCTGTTTTTTGAACACCACCAAATGGTTGACATTTAAAAAGTATGCCAGTACCAGGTGTTAAAAAAGGTGGAGAAACAAAAACTCACATGACTGGTGGTGTAAATGGGGAAAACATTTGTATTCTACTACAAGTTAATCATTAAAGGGATGTTAAATTATACATAATAGCCCATCTCTGGGAACCCTGCCTCCCAGGTAATGATCATTAAGCTAAAATTATCTTTGTTTAGCTCACAGGAAACATCCTGACCAGGCCAACCTGTGAATGACTGCAGGAAGGGAGAAATTAACACATCCGCTCCGGAGGCCGGAGGCCGATGGAAACCAGGAAATGTTTGACTTTACTCCCTCGCCTTTTAGTATAAAAGAAGCCTGGACTCAGGTAAGGTGATTTTTTAGGACATGAGTTCACTGTGGCGAGTTCACCGTCTTCTCGGTCTGACGGCTTTCTGAATGAAGTCGCTATCCCTTGCCGCAACAAGTCATCTCTCGATTTATTGGCCTGTTTTGCAGCGAGCAGAATGTGCTTGGACGCCGTAACAGTGGTAGTCCAGTGACAAATTGTTTTTCAAATGCTCCCTGTTGGTATAACCCAGTGGTTACCAAAACTGACAACCCGGTGTTGGCGAAGCCCAGGGGCTACCACAAAGTCTCACCCCTCTCACCTTACTTTATCACAACCCAAACACTCAACCTCTAGCATCTTAAGCATACATTGCCTCTGCCCCAGCTTACCTGCCATGATATCTTTTAGAAGTGCAGTGATTCAACCAGGTGTTTTCTGACTCTGAATTGTCGTCTATGTGTCTGCTGGGTTTAGAAGCCTAACATTTAAGCAAAATTTTAACAAAATCAGGTCTCTGCCCTACGCCTCCCTAATGCCACACCCTCCAATCATCCACTCAGCACATGCTTATTGAGAACCTATTCTGTGCCTGGTGCTGTGCAGGGTCCTGGGAATAAAAGTGTGAGTCCGGATTTAATCTCTGACCTCAAATAGTGGAGGAAAATAAATGAAAGTCAAGGAGGAAATGGATAAAATGTTCAAAATTGTCACTCAGGACAAAAGAGTAAGTAAACAGGGTGCTGGGAGAAAGAATAAGTTTTGTAAGACACCTGAAATCAGAAGGTGAAGAAGGGGTTCTGTGGGTGGGCAACTCTTGGCGTGACCTGGGGTGCAAGAATGAGGTGTCTAGGGGACAGCTTGTGGAGGAGATGGACTGTCAAAGCCCCCGATATCCAGTTCTGCCCAGCTTTCCCACACGAGACAGCAGCAAACTCAGGTGAAGAACTTGGCAGGGCTTAAATCATAGAGGTCCTTGTAACTTACGTTAAGGAGTTTGGATTTTGGACAGTCGAAAGCCCATGAAGAATTCTAAGCAAGGGAACTTAACATATGAATTGAATCTTTGAAAAATCATGCCTCTCGGGACTTCCCTGGTGGCACAGTGGTTAAGACTCTGCCCTCCCAATGCAGGGGGCCCGGGTTCGATCCCTGGTCAGGGAACTAGATCCCGCATGCATGCTGCAACTAAGAGTTCGCACACCACAGCTAAGGAGCCGGTGAGCTGCAACTAAGGAGCCCACCTGCTGCAACTAAGACCCAGAGCAACTAACTAACTAAATAAATAAAATATTTTTATAAATAAATTTTATAAATAAATAAATAAATAAAAATAACCATGCCTCTCTCTTGCCTCTTAGCTTCCCTTTCAGTGGTCCTTTGTTCTTCATTTTTCTTCCACCTTCATTTATTTATTCTTCCTCAAGACGTTTTTCTCTGTGATAGGTCTTACTCATGTATTTTGGTGAACATATGTAAGCATTTCTGTATTTTCTGAGACGATTTTCCCAGGATCCAGACTTGGAGATTACTCTTTCCCAAAGACCATATGTACCTTGTTGAACTTATATTTTAATATGTACTCTGTTGAACTGGTCATTGGAGCCTCCTATAGTCTATAGTCTAGTTATCCAGGTAGGGCTTGTAGTGGTTTTTTGTTTGTGTGAATAAGCTTTTTATTATGGAATAATTTTAGATTCATAGAAAAGTTGCAAAGATAATACAGAGGGTTTCCATATACACTTCATCCAGCTGCCTCTAATGTTAAGATCTTATACACCCAAGTACACTTGCCAAAAGAAATTCACATTGGTATGTTATTACTAACTAAATTTCAGACTTTATTTTGATTTCACCAGTTTTTCCATTAATGTCTTTTTTCAGACGTTATTTTTTGGAGCAGTTCTAAGTTCCACACAAAATTGAAAGTAAGATACAGAGACTTCCCCAAAACCCTCGGCTGCACAGCCTCCCCATTATCCATGCCCCATCAGAGTGGTACATTTTTTATAATAGATGAACCTACACTGACACATCATAATCATCCAAAACCCATAGTTTACCTTAGGGTTCACTCTTGGTGTTATACTTCCTATGGGTTTGGACACATGTGTAATAACGTATCTTATAAGATATTATGACATATTTTATATAACATAATAATAAAATATTATGCAGGGGATTTTCACTGCCCTAAAAATCCTCTGTGCCCCACCTACTCATCTCCCTCACCCTGGGAACCGCTGATAATTTTAGTGTCCCCATAGTTTTACCTTTTACTGAATGTCCTATAGGCAGAATCATACACTATGTAGCCTTTTCAGATTGGATTCTTTCACTTACTAATATGCCTTTAAGGTTCTTCCATGTCTTCTCATGGCTTCATTAACTCATATTTTTAAGCACTGAACAATATCCCAATTGTCTGGATGTACCACAGTTTATTTATCCATTCACCTACTGAGAGACACCTTGATTTCTTCCAGCTTTTGGCAATTATGAATAAAGCTGCTATAAACATTTATGTGCTGGTTTTCTATGGACAGAAGTTTTCAACTCCTTTGGGTAGACATTTAGGAGCACATGGTGAATCACATGGTGAGAATACATTTAGCTTGGTAAGAAAACATCAAACTGTCATTCCAAAGTGGCTGTACCATTTTGCACTCCCACCAGCAATGAATGAAATTTCCTGTCACTCCACATCCTCACCAGTATTTGGTGTTGTCTGTGTTCTAAATTTTAGGCATACTAAAAGGTTTGTGGTGGTATCTTGTTGTTTTAATTTACAATTCCCTAATGATATTTGATGTTAAGCATCTTATTATAGATTTATCTGCCATCTGTGTATCTTCTTTGTTAAGGCATCTGTTCAGATCTTTGGCCCATTTTTAAATTGACTTCTTCTTCTTATTGTTGACTTTTTTTTTCAACGATATGTGTTTATTTAATTAGCTCAATCACATCCGCTTTCTTTTTTTTTCTTTTTAAACATCTTTATTGGAGTATAATTGCTTTACAATAGTATGTTAGTTTCTGCTTTATGACAAAGTGAATCAGTTATACATATACTTATATACCCATATCTCTTCCCTCTTGCGTCTCCCTCCCTCCCACCCTCCCTATCCCACCCCTCTAGGTGGTCACAAAGCACCGAGCTGATCTCCCTGTGCTATGCAGCTGCTTCCCACTAGCTATCAGTTTTACATTTGGTAGTGTATATATGTCCATGCCACTCTCTCACTTTGTCCTACCTTACTCTTCCCCCGCCCCGTGTCCTCAAGTCCATTCTCTAGTAGGTCTGTGTCTTTATTCCCATCCTAGGTTCTTCATGACTTTTTTTTTTTTTTTTTAGATTCCATATATATGTGTTAGTATACGGTATTTGTTTTTCTCTTTCTGATTTACTTCACTCTGTATGACAGACCCTAGGTCCATCCACCTCACTACAAATAACTCAATTTAGTTTTTTTTATGGCTGAGTAATATTCCATTGTATATATGTGCCACATCTTCTTTATCCATTCATCTGTCGATGGACACTTAGGTTGCTTCCATGTCCTGGCTATTGTAAATAGAGCTGCAATGAACATTGTGGTACATGACTCTTTTGAATTATGGTTTTCTCAGGGTATATGCCCAGTAGTGGGATTGCTGGGTCGTATGGTAGCTCTATTTTTAGCTTTTTAAGGAACCTCCATACTGTTCTCCATAGTGGCTGTATCAATTTACATTCCCACCAACAGTGCAAGAGGGTTCCCTTTTCTCCACACCGTCTCCAGCATTTATTGTTTGTAGATTTTTTTGTTGATGGCCATTCTGACCGGTGTGAGATGATATCTCATTGTAGTTTTGATTTGTATTTCTCTAATGATTAATGATGTTGAGCATTCTTTCATGTGTTTGTTGGCAATCTGTATATCTTCTTTGGAGAAATGTCTATTTAGGTCTATTTAGGTTTATTGTTGACTTTTAAGAATTCTTTTATTTTGGACAAGAGTCTTATCAGATATGTGTTCTGCAATTACTTTCTCCCAACCTGTGGCTTGTCTTCTCATTCTCGTGAGAGTTTGCAGGGGTTTTTTTGGTTTTATTTTGTTTTTTGTTTTACCAGAAGAGAGATTTTTTTTGGCCAGTAGTTCTCAAACTTTAGGGTACATGAGAACCACCTAGAGGGCTTATAAAAACACATAAGGCTGGGTCCCACCCTCAGAGTTCAGTATATATTGGGTTGGTCAAAAATTTCGTTAGATGTTGTGGAAAACCCAAACGAACTTTTTGGCCAACCCAATATATGTAGATATGGACTAAGACCCACAAATATACATTTTAAGAAGTTTCCAGATGGGCTGATTTATTGATCTGGGAAACACACTTTGATGACCATTGTTCCTAGCAATCCCAGGGTAGTCTTTACATATATATGGAGACCTATTGGTGACTTCCTATATGTACTATAAAGCCTTAGGACAACTCTGTATCTGTTATAAATACCTGCAACATCAAAATTTGATGGCAGTTTTTTCTTTTAAAGAACCATTTTAATTTAGGTCATTGTAGAGTCTAGAAATTTTAGGAATACTCAATTACCTTCTACTATAATATAATTTAATTTTAATGTTTTCTGAAATTGTGTGCTTTCCATAATTTGAAGAGAATTTGGTTTAGAAGGGGTCATTTGCAACCCTGTAAAATTCACAGGTGAGTCACACTGTGGGAGAGAATAGCTAGATATTCAGCAATCATATTTCCTCTTTCCGAGACATGTAGAAAATACACATGAATATTGATCTGTAATTTTCCCTTCTTGTGATATCTTTGTCTGCCTTTGTTATCAGAGTAATGTTGGCCTCATAGAATGTTTTGTATAATTCAGCAGTGAAGCCATCTCATCTAGGAGGGCTTTAGTTGGGAGGTTACTGATTCAGCCTCTTTACTTTTATAGTTCTGTTTATACTTTATATTTTCTTCTTGAGTCAGTTGTGATATGTTAAAAAAAAAAATTCACTGAGTGGCCAGGATGGTAGAGTAGGAAGACCCTGAGCTCACCTCCTCTCATGGGCACACCAAAATTACAACTATTTACAAAGCAACTATCTATGAGAACGACCCAAAGACTAGCTGAAAAGATCTACAAATAAAGATATAAAAAAGAATCCACAACAAGATAAGTAGGAGGGGCAGAGATGCAGTATAGTCAAGACCCACACCCCTAGTTACGCAACCCACAAACAAGAGGATAATTACAACTGCAGAGGTTCTCCCGAAGGAGTGAGGGGTCTGAGCTCCCCAACCCAGGGGTTCTACATCAGGAAGACATACACCCATAACGTTTGGCGTTGAAAGCCGTTGGGACTTACTTTTGGGAGAGTCAGAGGGCTGTAGGAAACAGAGACTCCACTCTTTCATGCTCTGAGACCCAGGGCAGGAGCAGTAATTTGAAAGGAACCTGTGTCAGACACACTTGCTGATCTTGGAGAGCCTCCTAGAGAGGCAGGAGGAAACTGGGACTCACCCTGGGGAAATAGACCCTGCCAGCAGCCATTTTGCGGTGCTTATTCTACTATGAAGACACTGCTACTGGCAAGTGTTATTTTGGAATCCTCCCTCTAGCTTATTAGCACCAGGACTTAGACCCACCCATCAGTCAGTTGGCACCAGTCCTGGGATACCCAATACCAAGCAGGTAGATGCCCTGGGACCTGGCCCCACCAACCAGAAGGTTCAGGACCCAGCCACACCCACCAGTGGGCTGGTACTAGCCCTGGGACCCATGGGACCCCACAGCTAGCCTTCAGGACACGGCCCTGCCCACCAGTGGGTGACACCAACTCCCGGACCCACAGGACCCTGGAACAAAGACCCTGGGACACAGCTCCACCCACCAGTGGGCTGATACCAGCTCCAGGAACCCCAAGCCCTGCAGCCAGAAATCCCAGGACCTGGCTCCACCCACCAGTGATTCAGCAATAGCCCCAGGACACAGCCTCACTCACCAGTGTGTGGGCAGCAGCCCCAGGACCACCACAACCCTGCAGCCAGCCAGGTCGGGACCTGGTTCACCCACCACCGGGCTGGCACCAGCCTCAAGAAACCTTGGGCTCCTGAGCCACCTGCCCCAGAATCTAGCCCCACACAACAGCAGGACACCAGCCCTGGGACTCTGGCCCCTCAGCCATTCATACCAGCACCTGGCTCTGCCCAGCGGTGGGCCAGCACTAGCCCCAGGACCCTTGGGGCTCCACAGCCAGCAGCCTTGTGTCCCATTCCCCACCCACCAGTAGGTCGGCACCAGGACAGGGATTCCATGGGCCGTGCAATCTCAGCTTCTTTGTTCTTCCCCTCGAAAAGCCAAAAACAAAAAAAAAACCCTAATTCAAAGACCAGGTCAGAATGGATCTGAGATTTGTCTCATACTCCCTTGCTTGGAACCCTTCAGTAAACCTTTACTTTGCTACAAACACACATTGTCAGAATTTGTCTTTCTGTGCCTCAGGCACAAGAGTCCTTGCTGGTTACAATTTGGCAACCTTGAAGGACCTCTCAATTTCCTCTGAGGTTAGTGTGCATGGTCTGGGGTGCGGGGATTTCCATTTGCAGATCCAGCAGACGCTCAGGCCCCTTTGGCCTGGGGATCCAGCTGGGGAATTCCCTTTGCAACAGAGTATCAGCAACCCTGGGCAATGTTTTAGGCATGCAGTAAAGGAACAGTTTTTTTGTTTTGTTTTGTTTTGTTTTTAAGGAACAGTTTTTAGATTGAAATACATCTTTCGGTAAGCAGCCAGCATGACAGTTCAGGCCAAAAACATTTATCCTTGTATTATGGTGCCCTCCTAGGCCCATTGCCTGGTGTTGGGGAAAAAATTGGGTTTGATAAAAGTAATAGTCTAAGGTTGGTTTTGGAATTGCTTTAAATGGCTTTCAACTTTTTGAAATTGGTTTAACTTTAAACCTTTTGGAAGTGGTTTAACTTTTCTCTTGTATATTTGTCTTAAAGAAGGTGCACTATTTTAATTGGCAGACATGGGAAAGTTCAGTTCCTAAAAATAGTCCTTTAAAATGAGTCCTACAAAATTGGACCACCTTTAGTTATGGTTCCATGACTAAGGCCAAAATGATATTTTTTGTGTAACACTGCATGGCCACAATATTCTTTAGACTCCGGAGAAAAATATCCAAGATAAGGCTCATTTGACAATCCCAAACTGGTTTTGCCAGCTCCATAAACATCTTTTCAGAATTCTGACCCTAAGGGAATAAGTCTCTGTAGGAGGAACTTGCTTTTCTCTCCCTGTGCCTTGAGATGTAAATGTTTGACCAGGGCGCTCAGGAACTCCTGTCTTATCTCATCTAGACCATCTCCCAATTCCTGAGACTGAAGGAAAAAAAGGTAAAAGAGGTCTTTTTACACCTAAATTATTTCAATAGATAACTAATGAGAGCCTACATTAGTTAGTATAACACAGGGAACTCTACTCAGTGCTCTGTGGTGACCTAAATGGGAAGGAAATCTAAAAAAAGAGTGGATATATGTATATGTAGAACTGATTCACTTTTCTGTACAGCAGAAACTAACACAACATTGTAAAGCATCTATACTCCAATAAAAATTAATAAAAAATAATAATAAACCTAAATTATTTCAACTGTTATTTATAAATGAGTGACTTTTATATAGTAATACCTGATTCATGACTAAATTTTAAAATGAACTTATGAGATCTCTGGTTCTATGTATCTATGTGTGCATTATGAATATGATATGTCTTTACCTTGAGACAGCATTATCAAAACTAACTTATAAATGAGTTGTATTTAATTGGCTTGAAAGAAATTAAGTGCTGGCCTTCCAGAATCCGCCTGCCAATGCAGGGGACGTCGGTTCGAGCCCTGGTCTGGGAAGATCCCACGTGCTGCGAAGCAACTAAGCCTGTGCGCCACAACTACTGAGCCCATGTGCCACAACTACTGAAGCCCGTGCACTTAGAGCCCGTGCTCCGCAACAAGAGAAGCCACTGCAATGAGAAGCCCGCGCGCCACAACAAAGAGTAGCCCCTGTTCGCCGCAACTAGAGAAAAGTCTGTGTGCAACAACGAAGACTCAATGCTGCCAAAATAAATAAATAAATTTATTTTTTTAAAAAAGGTAAGAAATTAAGTGCTTATATCAATTCTTAGAAATATAAAAGAGACTAAGCTGAAGAATTTCAGGATCACATGACCTGGAAAATACTCAGTATTAAATTACTATCTGCTATTAAAGTTAGCTGATGCTAGTTAGCTTAATTAATTTAGACATGTCTCTAGAGTCATCACCATTAAGTATAATACTTTGAATGTACCTAGGTTTACTAGAAGTCAAATAAGATGTTATTTTATTTGTTGCAAATTTGCCAGCAAGAAAAATAACTTGATATGATGGAAAGTTAAATGTAAATAAAAGTTTTGGGGTGAACTCTTTAGGAATAATTATGTTTTATGACTGTCTACTTAAATAGTGTCTCCAGATTTTGGTAACTTGAAACTTTAGAGTTTTGCTAACTTAAGTTAAATGGTGGAAGTTTATTAAATATCTAGATCATTCCCAAATAAAATAACGGAACATTGATTACTGAACATAGGCTTCCTTTTACAGAAAAACTAAAGATATTTGGGACTATTAATATATATATTTGGTGCTACACTGCACATTTTCTATAAAAAGCACATGGTTTTAGAAATTAGGAAGAGTATAAGTTACAGAGTGCTGTAACTTATAATAGTCTTACAGAGTGCTAATGTAAGAAAGTTTATAATTGCTTACTTCTTAGTTTTCACTAGAAATTAAGGTTTTTAAGAGTTGATAATGCAAATGTATAAGAAACCCATCTTTGTATACAAGGAAAAAGAAGGTATAAGGAATGGAAATCCATTTTGTTAAGGAAAAGAAAGTAATTTGGTCCAAAACTGGTTATTTCTAAATGGGAAAGAAAGTAATATGGATATAGAAAATTGTAGATTTGTGAGGGGAAAAAAAATAACTTTAAAAAGGAATTCTATGTGTGGTCAGGACTAAGATTAGAATTAATTTTATTGAATAAGGGAATTTTAATATTAAAGGTAAAGTAGTACAAAACTTGAATTAGGTTTTCTCCCTCTGTCAGAGGAACAAAGTATTCTTGGAATATTCATCTGCCCTTGATAACAGATTGTAAAATTTCTTTATCTTTTATTATCACTTTGGTTAAGGGACCAAGTATTGTTTCAGAGTGACCTGTGATCCTATTTGACCCAGTGTTTTGAAGTTTTTTGATATTTTTTACGAATTCCCAAATATCAAATTCTAGTTGAATTCTTTTGACCTCCAGCTACCTTTGAGATGCTTCAGAGTGGGAATTTCCTGGCGGTCCAGTGGTTAGGACTCCAAGCGTCCACTACAGGGGGCATGGGTTCAATCCCTGGTCAGGGAACTAAGATCCTGCATGCCACACAGCACAGCTGAGAGAGAGAGAGAGAGAGATGCTTCAGACGAACCCTGAGGCATCTCAGAGAGATACATCAAACTAATTAGGATTATTTGGTATGTTAAATTACTTGGGAAATGTTGTCAAGTGATTGGAGATAAACATTCTTAGGTTTTACTAAATGTCATTAGTATAGATATTCTGGAAATTATATGAAATTTCTAAAACTTGGATATGTCCTGGCATAATATTATCAGTCATATTTCAAGTTATTATCTTAAAGTGTTGTATGTCACAAGAGTAACCATTTTTCTTTGTTAATTGCATTGTAATCAGATCTTTTTTTTTTTTTATAAACTTTTTTTTTTTAATTTTTTAGGGAAGGCTCTTTTATTTGTTTATTTTTATATTTATTTTTGGCTGTGTTGGGTCTTCGTTTCTGTGCGAGGGCTTCTAGTTGCGGCAAGCGGGGGCCACTCTTCATTGCGGTGCGCGGGCCTCTCACTGTCGCGGCCTCTCGTTGCGGAGCACAGGCTCCAGACGCGCAGGCTCAGTAGTTGTGGCTCACGGGCCTAGTTGCTCCGCGGCATGTGGGATCCCCCCAGACCAGGGCTCGAACCCGTGTCCCCTGCATTGGCAGGCAGATTCTCAACCACTGCGCCACCAGGGAAGCCCTGTAATCAGATCTTTAACCATACATTTTTAAGTCTTTTGTCCTTCATAGACAGTTATTGTTCTACTCATGCTTTTGCAAAAATACTTCATCTTCAAGAATATTCAGAGAAAGGATTTTTTCACAAGTACAGGTTTCTGATAAATTTTGGATCATACCACTGAACTGGGTAAGAAATTAAATAATTCTAATGGAAACCCTAATGGTTTCATAAAACCGTTAACAAAATGGAATTCGTTATACAGGACGGAGAGAACTGGTGAGCATGGGCAAAAATTTTATGTTTTATCTAAAATATTACTGGCTTTTAATCTGTGTTTTCCAGATATAAGGAAACATTTCCCCTCAAGATAATTATGAATTACAGCAACTTGGTAAATTATAACTTTGTAAGCAGAATTGAAACATTTATCTTTTCTCTCTACTGATCCCTCCAGAATTGGAAACTCTTAAGATCCAAGAAGGCTTATCAAGAGAATAAGGAAAGTCACCTCCTGACAGGTGCGGAATTCTCAAGATACTTTGGGGACTTCGAGAAGACAGAAATTCACCTAAGTCTGTAGATAGCATAGTCCAAATCTATGGCAAGCTCTTGGCATGGCACTGTGGCCTTGAGAGGCCTTTTAAAAGTTATTGAGATTCCTTATAAAAAGTTCCAGCACAGCTAATTTAAAAGAGCCTATGTAATCAATTACACTTATATAAAAAGCAGAACAAGTTTATTGAAACCAAGCTTATTTTGCAAACAAATTAGTCTCAATTTGGCTATATTTGGTAGAAATGAGGGTAATTTTAGAGAGAAAAAGATTACGCTTCAGTGGATATTAAATTCTAATTTTGTTGATTGAGGTCTGTATTTACTGTCTAAGACTCACCTCTAAGATAGCTCCTTCCTATTATGTTACATTATTGTAAAGTTTAACTGAATTATTGAAGGACATTTTAAGTTTACTTCTGAAGCTGATCACAGCAAGCTGTCTTTGGATGAAGATCAGATGCCCCAAGAACTGCAACCAGGAGATCTGTGCATACTGGAAAAGGCATCATTTAAAGGACTGTCTCCAACCTAGATAAAAGGGCCGTCATCAGGTACCCTTAAATAGCTCATATGCAATAAAACTGAAGGGAATTGACTCTTGAATGTGTATTTCCCACTTAAGAAAGGCCTTTGCGTTGGACTGGTCTATAGAAAGGCCTGCTGACCCCAAATGACACCCACATCAGGATGAGAAGAAAACCACAGCAGTGGTCGGCAGCTGATCCAAGAATCTGGACCAGGCTTGAAAGACCCATCCAACTAATTTAATTGAACTGTTCACAAGATGTTTATCTTCCTACAACATTGAAAATTATTGTTTAATTTCTAACCATACTGTTAACCCCAATATTTAAGATGGAAAGAAAATTCTCTAGTGAAGTTGTCACAGAGTATAGCTATTCACGATATGTCTCTGTTTGCTTTAAGTCTATGCTAAAAGCATGTGTACAGTGTTTGTATGACAAATTGGTATAACTGATAAATAAAATGTATACCCTATAAAATGCTTCCCTATTAGAATACCTCTGAGCTTGTTCACTATGTGTGATTAGTTTTCTTTCAATGTGGATAACTAGGCAAAATATATATAAACAAAAAGTAGGCTTAGCACCAAAGGACATCATGGTCCCAGGGCAGGCAGCAACCAACCACCCTGGCATCAAAGAACAAATATTTTGATCTAGCAAAAGATCTGCAATCAAAAAATGACAGAAGAAAATTTCACATATTGGGGAAGTCATTCTGGCTTATACATTATTTAACTTAAACTTTATGCTAACCAGAGTGGTCTGTTTTTTGGACTATCAAACATGACTGTACACTTGCTTTAACCATTAAGGAAAGAATACATTTAGAAATCAAAATAGAGCTAGATGGCCATTGTGGACATGGTTTTAGACACATGCCTGTATTACTGTGAACCTGAATTTTCTGAACTGTATCAGAATCAAGGACACCACCATCCATTCTCAAAACAATATCTGCCAACTACAACGTTAGAGTCTCAAGGTAATGGTGAAATCTTTCTCTTACTTAAGAATAGTAGTAACAAATGAAAGAGCTCAAGCTAGAGCCTCTCAGAATAAAACACTAGATTCTTTATCCTGAATAGTACTCGACAATAAAATTGCTTTAGATTAGATTTTAGCCGAAAAAGGAGACATATGCGTAGTGGCCAATAGCTCTTATTTTGTATATGTTAATACCACATTACAAAATAAAACCTACGTAGATAAAATTAGGCAACTGGCTACAAGGCTAAAACAAGTCTCCCCAGAAGTGCCAGGTCCAGACTGTTTCTCAGGATTATTCTCCTGAATTCCTCAGGGAACAAGATCTGTTTTCCAAGGGTTATTAAATTTCTGGTTGTCGCTCCTCCACTTACTTTCAATTGGGTCTGTTGCACCAAAAGGGAGGACCAAGGGACTAAGTTCTTAATCATGAAAGACTCAGATCCAATGCTTGGAACTCGGAAGATTTCCAACTCAGTGTAGATTCCCCAAATTGAGGCAGGACTATGCCCTGTTTCAGCAGGAATTAGCTAGAGCAATCATTGCCTTGTTTCCTCAAAAATTTAGGGAAAGTTAAAACAGGAGTGGGGATTGAAACTGAATCCCCCTAAAAACCAAGTCTCCTTACCAAGTTTTTGATTAATCTCTCTATCCAAAACTTCTTTCTTGTCCCCTCGGACCTCAATCCTGTGCTAACTGAACACTACTCAACCAGAATCAGATGACCAAAATTGCTGTTTTCGATAACATCATTAATGTACGAAAATTGCTATTACAGACATCATCATTAATGTACAAACTCGGGTTGTTTCTCCAGGGCAAAAAGGAGCTAAGAAACCCCAGAGCCATGGACCACAAGGCCAGAGAATCATAACCAGAGACATCCTGACTCCCGAAACTGCATTAAGAAATGTCACAGAAACATCACAAGATGATGATTAACCCCAGCTTCTTTGTTCTTCCCCTTTATTTAAACAAAACAAAACAAAACAAAACCCTAACTCAAAGACCAGGTTGGAGTGAATTGGAGGGCTTGTCTCCCACTCCCTTCCTGGATGCCCTGCATAAACCGTTACTTTGCTGCAAACACTCACTGACAAGAGTTTGTTTTTCTTGGCCACGGGCACACGAATCCTTGCTGGTTACACAACTGTCCTGGAAACTTACAAAAATGGCGTAACAAGGCAGAAGAATGTTCTAGATTAAAAAGAGACTGAAGAGACATAACAACCCAATGGAATGCATGGAACTTGATTAGATTCTGGACTTAAAATCTGCTATAAAGGACGTTTTTGGACAATTGGGGAAATTTAAATATGGACTATTATTTAGTTAGTTAGTTTCCAATTCTTAAGCAGTAGCAGAGCAGAACATCTATCAGTCTTGTGGAAAGTACAAAAATTGGAGCTTAGTGCTTGCCAAGGGGGGGAGGGGATCTGATGAGCACCTTAGGCTAAAGCTAAAGCTCTGAGAGGGATGCACCCTAGGGGAATAAGTGTATCAATCATCCCTCAAAGCAAATAAGACTGAATCTAATCAGCTCTGTTTTTATTTGGATGAAAGAATGTGTCCCCACTCTCACTGTCTGAAAAGTTAATCCACTTAGAGGAAGATAACACAGTTTAAATCTTTAAGAATGCCTGCATCCAAAAAATACACAAACACTCCCTTCATTAAAAATTTAGCAGGCATACCAGGAGATCTATTTGTACAAGTCTACTTGCACACATTAAATTTGTGAAATCTAATTGCATTGAATGATTCAAAGCTCTGAAACCAGCATCCTATGATTATTTTATCTACTTGAGAAGACAGCACTCTCACAGTTTTATAATAAGAGTTAACATTTATTGGGTATTTTCTTTGTGCCACACAAAGTCCTAACCTGATTTCATATATTTCCTTTAATCTTCACAGAAACCATGTGATGCAGGTCTATTGTTGATTAGGCTTTACAAATGAGGACTTTAAAGGACAGAGAACTTAACTAACTTGTTACAATTCATGGGCTAACAAGTGGCAACATCAGGTTTGTACCCAGCTAGTCTGAATCCAAAGTTTGCTGTCCTAATTGCAATGGCATTAATTGTTATCAGCCTCTCCTCTGAGCTTGAGACTTGTATATATTTACTTGTGAGCTCATCGTGAATGTCTCAAAGGATCTCTATACCTCCTAAATCAAACTGCTGATTTTATTCTCCCAAACTAACTTCCTGCAGTGTCACCCATCTTAGTAACTGGCAGCAACATCCATCCACGTTTAACAAGTCAGAAAATCAATCTCCTCCCATCAGTCCAAGTCAAGTTTTCCTCCTAAACATCTCTCATGTATGTCCTCTTTCCCATCTCTATCATCATCTCTCAGTCGGACAACTAGTAATTGATTCAATTCCCTGCCCCTTGCACTCCATTCTCCAGGACGGAGGAAGAGGTATATTTTCAAATGCATATCTAATCATGTCACACTCCCTTATCACACATCAATGGTTTCCTGCTCTCAGGTGAAAACCAAACCCCTCACAATAGCACTCAGCTTGTCATGAAACCCTGGCATACTTGTATTTCCTCATTTTTTCCTCTCACACTTTCTACTCCTACCATGCTGTGTTCTTTAAGTCTGTCATGCCAACTACACTTTTGCACAAACTGTTTCTCCACCTGGAAATTCTTCTCTCCTCTTTTATCCTAGTTAACTCTTACTCCTTTCTCAGATTCTAGATATTCTTCTTCAGGAAAATCTTTCCTGACCTCCCTGGCCAGGTCAATTCATCCTAGAATTAGCCCTCAAAGCCTTGTACCTGCCCTTTGTAAAAATCATCATATTTAGGGCTTCCCTGGTGGCGCAGTGGTTGAGAGTCTGCCTGCTAATGCAGGGGACACGGGTTCGAGCCCTGGTCTGGGAAGATCCCACATGCCGCGGAGCAGCTGGGCCCGTGAGCCACAACTACTGAGCCTGCGCGTCTGGAGCCTGTGCCCCGCAACGGGAGGGGCCGCGATAGTGAAAGGCCCGCGCACCGCGATGAAGAGCGGTCCCCGCACCGCGATGAAGAGCGGCCCCCACTTGCCTCAACTAGAGAAAGCCCTCGCACGAACCGAAGACCCAGCACAGCCAAAAATAAATAAATAAATAAATAAAGCAGCTATTAAAAAAAAAAAAAAAGTCCTCAAGAACCCAAAAAAAAAAAAAAAAATCATCATATTTGAATTTTTTTGAGGGCTTGTTGGGCAAATATTTCCATCTCTAGAACAGGAGAGCAGTGATCCAACCTGCTTTTTAATGAAAAATTTCAAACATGCACCAAAGAAGAAGATTGTTAACCTAAAAACAATAAAACAGCTAGTTACTTTACCTGCAAAACAGATTTATTCAGGAGCACCAAAGAAGTGCAGTCCAGGACATGCAACTATGGTGAACCACATGCAAGTCCAGTAAAGAAAAGGAGAGGAAACTCTTTTATAGAGGAGAAGGGAAAGTTGGGAGAGGCTGTTATAAACAAGAAGTCCACTGGAGGAAACAGAGTATAAAGTGTAGTGAATTTTCATTGGTTGAGCTGTTTCCAAGCAAAGAGAAAATCTTTCTTCCTCCTGTTGGCGTCATAAAATAAGGTCACTTTTGCCAGAGATGCAAGGTACATCTCTTCCTGTTGGGATCTATGAAAACAGCCAGTGGTACGTGCATGACAGCTCCCTCTTCTGGCCCCCCAACTTCATTTTAGTGAGGTTTCCCTGTATTAATTTTCACAAGAAAGAATAATATAAAGAACCCCTATGTACCTACTATCCCACTTTAATTATGAATAGTCTAACATTCTTGTTTCATTTTTCCTCCTAGTTATTTTTCTGGAGGATTTTAAATGAAAACTCAGGCATATTGTCATTTTTCTTATAAATATTCCAGAATGTATCTCTAACAGTTAAGGACTTTAAAAACATAATCACAACTATCATTACGATGTTCCAGATATCATCTAATGCACAGATTATGTTTGAATTTTCCAACAGAATCTAAAGTACACTTTTTCAATCTAGGAAAAATATCTTTCGAAGGCAATGGTGAAATCTTGACTTTTTCAGAAAAGGTCAGCAGCAGCAAACCCATACTACAAGAAATGTTAAAGAACATCCTTCAGGCACGAGGAAAATGCCATCAGTTGGACATCCGGATTTACACAAAAGAATGAAGAACACTGGAAGTGGTTGCTACATAGGTAAATATATAATTGACTGTTAAATAAAAATTATAACAATGTATTACAGAGCTTATAACTTATGTAAAAATAAAATGCATGAGAACTATAGCAAAAAAGTTAGAGGAGAGATGAAAATATGCTATTGTAAAGTTATACTGTTTATGAAGTGGTATAATGTCACTTGAGATAGACTGCATAAGTTAAATATGTATACTAAAAACCCTGAAGCAACCACTAAAATAACAAAATGAAGATTTTTAGCTCATCAGCCAACAAAGAAGATAAAATAAAATAAAAACACTTGATTAATATAAAAGATGGCAGAAAAAAGAGGAAGTAGGGAACAAAGAACAGCTGAGACAAATAGAAAACAAGTAGCAATATGTTAGACTTAAATTTAACCGTATCAATAATCAAATTAAAAGCAGATTTTCTAAACTTCCTAACTAAAAGGCAGAGATGATCATATTGGGTTTAAAGAAAAAAAGCAAGACCCAACTATATGCTAACTATAAGAAACACACTTTAAATATAAATGCACAAATAGGTTAAAAGTAAAAGGATATTAACACTATCGTGACACTACTATCCATGTATACTGGAATTGAACACCTAGCTTAATAGTGGATGGTGGGAGCCAGATTTCTCACTGCTGGAGTGAGAGTTACAGATAAGCAAGAAGAGGAGGCTAGAATCATGCGCTGGGTAATGCGTTAGAGTTGGAGATATCAGTACTATCTCTTGCCTGGCTTAATATAGATATAGATGCTTACATATATAAATATTTATAGATATGTGTATATAGTTAAGTGTACACGTGCATATTTCCTTGCTCTTTCAGCTCAGTAATAGTCATACCTACAGCCCAGATCTTGGTTGCTAATGCCATTCTACAATAAAGAACCAGGGTTCCTTGGAAAAATGGATAATTCTGGGACTAAAGCAGGAAATATATAAGATAAGCCTGGAACATCTTGTAGTTCCAGAAATTAAGGATGTCCTCAAAAACAAAACAAAACCCCACAATGATGGGGGTAGGTCAAAGGGACATAAGAGTCAATTGAAAGAGCTCCCAATGGCCAAAGCTGTAACAATTTGAACAACAAAAATAAAGTCTGGATTATAAAACTGGATTATAATTCAAATTGTAAAATATATATCCATGAGTCCATACTGATATAAAGGATTGAAAACCCACACACCTATAGTCAATTAATCCATGACAAAAAGGCAAGACTATACAATGGAGAAAAGATAGTCTCTTCAGCAAGTGATGTTGGGAAAGCTGGACAGCTACATGTAAAGCAATGAAGTTAGAACACTCCCTCACACCATACACAAAAATAAACTCAAAATGGCTTAAAAACTTAAATATAAGACATTACACCGTAAAACTCCTAGAAAAGAACATAGGCAAAACATTCTGACATAAATTGTAGCAATATTTTCTTAGGTCCTTCTCCCAAGGCAATAGAAATAAAAGCAAAAATAAACAAATGGGACCTAGTCAAACTTACAAGCTTTTGCACAGCAAAGGAAACCATAAACAAAATGAAAAGACAACCTACGGACTGGGAGAAAATATTTGCAAATGATGCAACCAGCAAGGGCTTAATCTCCAAAATATAAAAACAGCTCACACAGCTCAATAGCAGAACAAACAACCCAATCAAAAAAAAAAAAAAAATAGGCAGAAGACCTAAATAGACATTTCTCCAAAGAAGACATACAGATGGCCAACAGGCACATGAAAATATGCTCAACATCTCTGATTATTAGAGAAATACAAATCAAAACTACAATGAGGGCTTCTCTAGTGGCGCAGTGGTTAAAAATCCGCCTGCCAATGCAGGGGACACAGGTTTGAGCCCTGGTCCGGGAAGATCCCACATGCTGCAGAACAACTAAGCCCGTGCGCCACAACTACTGAGCCTGTGCTCTAGAGCCTGCGAGCCATAACTACTGAGCTCACGTGCTACAACTACTGAAGCCCATGCACCGAGAGCCCGTGCTCCTCAACAAGAGAAGCCACCACAATGAGAAGCCTGTGCACCGCAGCAAAGAGTAGCCCCCGCTCGCTACGAGAGAAAGCCGGAGTGCAGCAACAAAGACCCAACACAGCCAGAAATAAATTAAAAATAAGTTAAAAAAAAAAAAAAACTACAATGAGGTATTACCTCACACTAGTCAGAATGGCCATCATCAAAAAGTCTACAAATAATAAATGCTAGAGAGGGTGTGGAAAAAAGGGAACCCTCCTACACTGTTAGTGGAGTATAAATTGGTGCAGCCACTACGGAAAACAGTATGCAGGTTCCTTAAAAGACTGAAAATAGAGTTACCGTATTATCCAACAATCCCACTTCTGGGCAAATATCCAGAAAATATGAAAGCTCTAATTTGAAAACATACATGCACCCCAATGTTCACAGCAGCACTACTTAACAATAGCCAAGACATGGAAGCAACCTGAGTGTCCATCAACAGATTAATGGATAAAGACAATGTCATATATAAATATACATATACGTATATATGTATTCACACACAATGGAATATTACCCAGGCATAAAAAGAATGGAATAATGCCATTTGCAGCAACATGGATGGACCTAGATATTATCATACTAAGCAAAGTAAGCCTGAGACAAATGTGATATCACTTATATGTGGAATCTAAAAAATAGTACAAATGAACTTATTTACAAAACAGAATTAGACTCACAGATATAGAAAACAAACTTATGGTTACCAAAGGGGAAGTGGGAGAGGGCTAAACTGGGTGTATGGGATTAACAGATGCACACTGCAACATACAAAATAAAGAACAAGGATTTACTGTATAGCACAGGGAACTATATTCAATATCTTGTAATAAACAATAATGGAAAAGAATTTTTTAAAAGACTATAGATATATACATATATATGTATAACCAAATCACTTTGCTGTACACCTGAAACTATTACAACATTGTAAATCAACTATACTTCAATTAAAAAAAAAAAAAAGAGGAGTGTGAATTACCATAGTGTGGAGGTGGCTGGTAATTCTAAATTAAAAGGCAATGACTTCAGTAAGAAAAAACAAGGTAGGAGGAAGTCTTGGCTTAACTGGTTGCCAAGACTTTATAAAACCTACAGTACCTAAGATGGTATAATACTGACACAGTCAGATTTAGTTGTGGTCTGGGAATATATTTGTATGATTTGAATTCTTTTGAATTTATTGGGACTTGTTTATGGTCAGGGATATAGTCTATCTTGGTAAATGTTCTGTGTGTGGTTGAGAAAAATGTATATTCTGCTATCGTTAGATGGAGTGCTCTATAAATGTGAATCAGGTGAATTTGACTGATAGTGATGTTTAAGTCTACTATATCCTTGCTGATTTTCTGCCTACTTGTTTTTATCAATTATTGAGAGAGGGGAATTGAAATTTCTGACTATAATGTAGATTTCTCTATTTCTCTTTGCAGTTCTATCAGATTTTGCTTTTTGTGTTAAAATTATTTTTATTTAGGTGAAATTCACATCACATTAAGATTAACCATTTTAAAGTGAACAACCTTGTGGCATTTAGCCTGTTTACAATGTTGTGCAACCTTCTTTTGTCTACTTCTGAAGCATTTTCATCACCCCATACACATGAAGCAGTTACCTTTCACTCCCCCCATCCCAGCCCCTGGAATGTTTCATGTAGTGTGAAGCTCTGTTTTTTGATTTTAAAAAATGTTTAGGATTATTAATCAAGTCATTTTGGTTAATTAACCCCCTATCATTACGAAATGAACTTGTCTCTTATAATCTTTGCTCTGAAGTCTACTTTATCTGATATTATATATTATGTGTTAGTTTCAGGTGTACAGCAAAGTGATTCAGTTTTATATATATATATTCTTTTTCATATTCACAAAATATCACACTCCTCTTTATGGCACATATAAGGAGTGGCAGTATTTTTGCTGTAGGGTGGGGGCAGAGGGAAGTAATTGATAAACAGCAAGTGCCTTAGACAAATTTTGCCTGCTGCCTCAACGTATGCTACTTGCATAGCTGTGTGGAGTATCCATTTATGGGGTGCAGTTGTCTCTCCGTATCCAAGTCGGGGTTGGGGGGGGAAGGACTGGTACCAGGGACCCCATGGATACCAAAATCCATGGGTGTTCAAGTCCCTTATATAAAATGGTGTAGTATTGGCATAAAACCTATGTAATCCTCCCATATACAATGTAAATGCTATGCAAATAGTTGTAAATGCCATGTAAATAATTGCCAGCATGCAGCAAATTCAAGTTTTGCTTTTGGGAACTTCCTGAAAAATTTTTTTCCAAATACTTTTGATCCATGGTTGGTTGAATCCATGAATGTGGAACCCTCGGATACTGAGGGACAACTATATAGGGAAAAAATGGTACTGTTGACCCTTCAACAACACAGGTTTGAACTGCGTGGGTCCACTTATAGTGTCTGTGGATTTTTTTCAATAAATACATACAACAGTGCTACATAACCCTCAGTTGGTTGAATCTGAGGATGGGGAACTGTGGACGCAGAACCACGGGTACAGAGTGCCCACTGTAAAGTTACACTCAGATTTTTTTTTTACTTTTATTACTGATGTGTTTTTTTTTTAACACCTTTATTGGAGTATAATTGCTTTACAGTGTTGTGTTAGTTTCTGCTGTATAACAAACTGAATCAGCTATATGCATACGTATATCCCCATTTATCTCCTGCCTCTTGCGTCTCCCTCCCACCCTCCTTATGCCACCCCTCTAGGTGGTGACAAAGCACTGAGCTGATCTCCCTGTGCTATGCAGCTGCTTCCCACTAGCTATCTGTTTTACATGTGGTAGTGTATGTATGTCAATGCTACTCTCACTTCATCCCAGCTTACCCTTCCCCCTCCCCGTGTCCTCAAGTCCATTCTCTACGTCTGTGTCTTTATTCCTATCCTGTCCCTAGGTTCATCAGAACCATTTTTTTTTTTTAGATTCCATATATGTGTGTTAGCATACGGTATTTGTTTTTCTCTTTCTTACTTCACTCTGTATGACAGACTCTAGGTCCATCCACCTCAGTACAAAAAACTCTATTTTGTTTCTTTTTATAGCTGAGTAATATTCCATTGTATATATGTGCCACATCTTCTTTATCCACTCATCTGTCGATGGACACTTAGGTTGCTTCCATGTCCTGGCTATTGTACATAGAGCTGCAATGAACATTGTGGTATATGACTCTTTTTGAATTATGGTTTTCTCAGGGTATATGCCCAGGAGTGGGATTGCTGGGTCGTATGGTAGTTCTATTTTTAGTTTTTTTAAGGAATCTCCATACTGTTCTCCATAGTGGCTGTATCAATTTACATTCCCACCAACAGTGCAAGAGGGTTCCCTTTTCTCCATACCCTCTCCAGCATTTGTTTGTAGATTTTTTGATGATGGCCATTCTGACCGGTGTGAGGTGATACCTCATTGTAGTTTGGACTTGCATTTCTCTAATGATTAGTGATGTTGAGCATCTTTTCATGTGTTTGTTGGCAATCTGTATATCTCCTTTGAGAATTGTCTATTTAGGTCTTCTGCCCATTTTTGGATTGGGTTGTTTTTTTGATATTGAGCTGCATAAGCTGCTTGTATATTTTGGAGATTAATCCTTTGTCAGTTGCTTTGTTTGCAAATATTTTCTCCCATTCTGAGGGTTGTTTTTTGTCTTGTTTATGGTTTCCTTTGCCGTGCAAAAGCTTTTAAGTCTCATTAGGCCCCACTTGTTTATTTTTGTTTTTATTTCCATTTCTCTAGGAGGTGGGTCAAAAAGGATCTTGCTGTGATTTATGTCATAGAGTGTCCTGCCTACGTTTTCCTCTCAGAGTTTTATAGTGTCTGGCCTTACATTTAGATCTTTAATCCATTTTGACACTCAGATTTTTGACTGCACAAGGGATCAGCCCTCTAACCCCTCCTGCCCCCCACCCAAGTTGCTCAAGGGTCAACTCTATATATAGGATTTGGTACTATGCAGGGTTTCAGGCGTCCACTGGGGGTCTTGGAACATAACCCCTGTTGCTAAGGGGGACTGCTACATATCTTTTCCAGTTACACTTTTCATTTCCTTTGAATAAATACCCAGAAGTGGAATTGCTGGATCCTATGGTACTTCTATTTTCATTTTTTTGAGAAAACTCCATACTGCTTTCCATAGTGGTTGCACCAATTTTCTCTCAACACTAAATATTTCACTCCACTTGCCTCTTGCTTGCATGGTTTCTAAGGAGAAGTTGGATGTAATTCTTATTTTTGCTCCTCTATAGCTGTTTTTTTTCCTATGGCTTCTTTCAGAATTTTTTATCTTTGATTCTCTGTAGTATGAAAATGATGTGCCTAGACACAGGACTTCTGTTTTATTGTTCTGGGGGTGTTTAGGGGAGGAATTTATCCCACTAGGTGTTCTCTGAGCTTCCTGGATCTGTAGTTTGGTGTTTCACATGAATTTGGGGAAATTCTCCGCCGTTATTACTTCAAATATTTCTTCTGTTCCTTTCTCTCTTCTCCTTCTGGTATTCCCATTAAGCATATATTACACCTTTTGCAGTTGTCCCACAGTTTTTGGATATTCTGTCCTGGTTTTTTTCTTTCTTTCAGTCCTTTTTCTCTTTGTTTTTCAGTTTTGGAGGTTCCTATTGACATATCCTCTAGCTCAGGGATTCCTTCTTAGCTATATCTAATCTACTAATGGACTCATCAAATGCATTCTTCATTTATGTAAGTTATTTTAGTCTCTAGCATTTCTTTTTTATTCTCTTAGAATTTCCATCTCTCTGCGTATATTACCCATCTGTTCTTCTTCCTTAGAGCCCTTAGCGTAACTTTGTAGTAAGTTTTGAAATTGAGTTGTTTGAATCTTTTATTTTGTTCTTTCTTCAGATTATTTTGGCCCTTTGGTTTGCCTTTCACTTCCATATGAATTTTAGGATCAGCTTTTCCATTTCTGAAAAAAAAAAAAAGGCCATTGGCATTTTGATAGGGATTGCACTGAATCTTCAAATTGCATTGGAAAGTATTGCTACCTTAACAATATTTATAATTATTAATAACATTAACAACATTAAGTCTTCCGCTCCATGAAGATGGAATGTCTTTTTGTTTATTGAGGTCGGTCGTCTGTAATTTCTTTCAAGGGTGTTTTGTCATTTTCAATGTAGAAGTCTTGCACCTCCTTGGCTAGATTTACGCCTAAGGATTGTATTCTTTTGTATGCTATTCTAAAACAATTGGTTTCTTAATTTCCTTTACAGATTGTTTATTCCCAAGGTACAGAAATAGGGAAGAATGCTCAGAGGGCCTGAAGATGACAAAAGCAACCAGGTTTCCTTTATGTATGGAGTGTCTGGGAAATTGTGGGAATGCAGGGTCCCCAGAAACTTAGGGATTCATCAGATCCAGAGATTGTGGTTTATCTGTCTCCAGAGGACCTCAGTCTGGAGGGGTCTGGAAGGATGTGGGCCCAGCTACCGAGGTCACACTTTATAACCCCGGAAAGCTTCTAGGTCTTCCTAAGTGAGAGGAGACAGAAACCAGGAAAGCCATGTACCAGGGTTTAAGTCATGTCTGCCTGAACGTCTGACATTCAGCTCCTGAGTTCAAACATCCCTCTGGGATGACTTCATCCTTGACTCATCAGTATCAAGTTCCCTTTGCCAATAACATCATTTTCTGGTCCTCTCAGCATCACACAGGCTTCATACTGGAATATCTGGTGTGTATAAAGGTATATTAGTGTAAGAGGCAGTAATGGTTAAATTTAAGTGTCAACTTGACTGGGCCATGGGGTGCCAAGGTACTCTGCTTACATATTATTCTCAGTGCGTCTGTAAGAATGTTTCTGGATGAGATTAACATTTGAACTGGTGGCCTGAGTAAGGCAGATTGCCCTCCCTAATGTGGGTGGACTTCATCCAGTCACCTGAAGACCTGAAGAGAACAAAAAAGCTGACCTTGCCTAGATCAGCTAGGCAAAAATCAGGGAGGATTTTTCCTGCCTTCAGAATGCAACTGAAACATTGCCTCTTCCTGGGCCTCATGACTTCAGACTGGAACTACATTATTTATTTATTTTTGGCAGCACCGAGCGGCTTGCGGGACCAGGGATTGAACCCACGCCCTCGGCAGTGAAAGCGAGGAGTCCTAACCATTGGACTGCCAGGGAATTCCCTGGAACTACATCATTGACCCTCCTGGTTCTTCAGCTTGCTGACTCACCCTGAAGATCTTGGGTCTTGTCAGCCTCCATAATCATGTAAACCAATTCCTTATAAAAAATCTCTTTATATATATAATTATGTATGTGTGTGTACACACATGTATAAACACACACACTCACACCCTATTGGTTTTGTTTCTCTAGAGAACCCTGACTAATACATGGGTCCAATAATTATTTGTGGGTGAATAAACAAGTGAAAAGAAGCTCACATACAAAGTTGTATCCCTTCCTTACACATCCCCAAACCTGTCCATCTTCTTCATAACGTCCTGAGACACTCTCACTCTGTCTCTATTTCAGGGACAGCACTTGAGATTTTGGCCACCTGGGCCCTTCCCAAACCACACTCCTCATTCCATACCTGGGACAACTTTCCCTTTGTGCCAAATCTGCCCTTGATGTCTTCCCTATGAGCAAGAACCAAGTCCTGGTTCATACTAGGAAGATTTTATTATCATTAGCATAAGTGTGGCAACAGGGGCATATCCTGGCATCTTCTGGGAGTTGCTCTGATCCTAAGCATTATAAAAGAGTGTAACGGGGTGGATATTTTCATTGCAAGATCTTCTGCACCTCAACATAGTTCCACTGAAGTAAGCACAATATCTCCCTTCACCTCCAGCATTTTCACCGACCGTGAGGGCAGGCGGTGGGCAAAGACGTAGGTGGACTTGTTATTCACAAACACCTAAGGTAAGAGATATACTGCTTGTGAGTTCAGAACAATTAGGCCTCCTCCTTCCCTTTCCTCTTTTCATTGCCTGTAAAAATTCTTTACTCCGTAAAAGCAAAGCAGTTCAAATATCTCCTTCTCCAGGAAATCCTGCCATGACACTGCTGTAGGGAATCATCCCCCAGTGTCCACTTCCTTGCCTCCAGAGCTCCCCATCCCTGCTTTACCTTGATGACAGTGGGCCTGCACTTCTCCCTCCACATTCCTGATTGTCCATGAGAGCAAGAGACATATGGGATTCAACTCTGAATCTCTGCTTGCACAGCATACATGGTAGTGCTCAAAAAGTGTGTTCAATAATTTTCAAAAGTTGTGTTCAATGATTTTCCTCTGGGATGGGACTTCTGCCATGCATAGGAGATATGTTCTTGGCCCTGAAGCATGGAGGACTGGGGGAGAATTGGCCTGTGACATGAGTGTCTTCGATGAGATATGGTGGCCAATAGGGATTGAGAGATTCGATGTTTGAGCCGCAACTACAAACCTGGCCCATTTTAGTTGAGAAGACAAGACAGGCATCAGACTGGGAGGTAAGCTTTTGTGGTTGAGCCCTATGAGGAGGAAAGGACGTGGTAGGACATGGAATCAAATTGGTCTGTTGAGATCAGATCAGAGTTGGACTCTGTGTGTTTCTCCACAGCAGCCCCACCACCGCCACGGTGCTCCACGCCCCTCACCCCTTAGCGCCCACACACCTGGTATTCATTCTCCAGCACCAAAAATCAAAGCTCAAACGGCTGCCCTGGCACAAAGGGGTCAGAAGATGCTTTCTCTTCCTCCCTCCATCCCCCTTCCTGGAAGCTGTTCATCACCACCACGGTGTTCGTGTAGACTCAGAAATGGAATGCGATGTCGCCGCCTTCCCCAGGATACACGTAGAAATTCACCACAAATTCTGGGTTCCCTCTGCAGGGACAAGAAGATGGCTCCCTCAGTCAGGCCTTTACTACAGAAAACATAACCTCCTCAGGGACAAATACAGCCCTTCTCTCCCTCCCACTCCCACCTCCATGTCAGAAACATCTACCTTTCTCACTTTGACATCACACAAACACACACAAAGGAAATCCCGCCTGCAGTGTAATCTCACACTTTTGCATGAGTCACCTCAGTGCATTCTGGTGATTAAAGAACCTTGAACTGTTTCCAGTGAGTGTCCCCAATACATGCGAAAAACTAACACTCTCCCCTTGTGTGTCAGCTGCCATCACACATAAACTGGGATCTACTCACCCACAGAGAAACAAGATCTGCCTTCACCTTCACCATACAACCCACACTCAGGGAAACAGACTGTCGGTAGGGGTTCGGCTATGGAAGAGATGGATGCATCAGTGAGTGAAAGGCCAGTGTTTTCTCTCCCACACTGTTGCCCAGGCAGAATCAGGACATATAACATGGTTTTCTCTTGCAGCTCAGAGACATTAGCACACCTCCAACAAGGAGACATTCATCTGAGTCCAGACATGCGCTTAGAGGCACAGATACACATATTACATACAAACACTTCCAAATCCAGAGGAAAAAATAGGCAAAAAGACATACAATTGTGCAAATCCAATCATTCTCATGATACACATACACATTCTCTTTCCCATTCTCTACCAATATTCATTCAATGATTTGTGCCCAGGTGACCTGGCACAAGAAGAAGAGGTGATCAGATTCCTTCTTCCCATCCTTCAGACCAAGGATTCCACAGTCTCCAGTTGAGACTTTCTTCCCTGTTGAAACCGATTGTCTGCGAATCTGTCTGGAGAAGGTGCCCTATAAATGCTGTTAGGAGGTGGGTCATCCCTGACCCTTTCTCTCAGTCTGTAGAGCCCTGCCCCCTATTCTTTTGGAATTCGTGACTCCAAAAGTGTGTTCAGTCTGCACTACCCAAAGTCCACCGTGATAACAAGAAGCAGCTTCTCATAGTACTGGAGATGCTGATATGCCTTATCTAATCACAGTTCTAGGTGTCAGAGTCAATGTACAAATCTGCGATAAGCCACAATGACACAATTATAACAAAGAGCTCCCTGGCTGTCCTGCTTCATAAAGTTGGTGCCCATCCCATGCAGCTGACTTTTTCTCTGACATGAAATCTATTCCAGAATCTTTACTGGCAATTTTCCTATTCACCCTAGATTTGGAGGAACACACCACCCAGAAAAGAGTCCCGTCTCTGCCATTGTGGGACCTTGTTACAGAAATTTAACCTCTGCTAAACCCAAACTTCTTATATATAAAATATCTGATGAACATAATCCCAAATCAGAGGGTTATTAGTAAAGCAATCAGAAGGATCCTTCTATCTATTCGTCCATCTATCCATTCATTGGACAATTGCTTATTGAGTGAGTAATAAGTGGAAAAAAGAGACAAAAATCCTACTCCACGGAGCTTACATTGCAGTTGGAAAAGACATGTAGTAATTTTAAAAGTATAATACATAAGCAAAATATATAATGTATTACAAGGGGGTAAGAGTCTCCTTATGTTTGTCTAACATATATAACGCCAGGATTCTTAGCTGTACTTACTTAGTAGACTGGCTAAGGACAAGAATGTCTACACCGTTCTTCCCGAAGCCTAACAATTTTATTTCAAACCCAAGTTGACCAAATTTTAGATACAGCCTTGCTCCCCAACTGGTCCTACAAACTTAACAAATGATTTGAGCTTCTCTAGAAAGTGACTATTTTTCTGCTCTTGACGTGACTCCTAGAAGCCGTGATGGCCAGTGTTCCATTGCTGTATTGCATAGAGGGGGAGATGTGGGCTTTAAAAATATGAAACTGTTCTTACTTCTTACACCGACATTCAATTTTGACTGAGAAACCCTCAGCTTAACCCCTGGAAGGCAACTAAGTGAGAGATTTTCAGGAAAGTGAGATATTTGATTATATGTTCATTAAAACTGTGAGGGAGGCAGCACAGCATGAGCATTAGTACCACAGGCTGTGGACGCCACCTGTGTGGTCCTCATCTCCAAGCCCCGTGGCCGTGTGACCTTGATCATGTTATTGCCTAACATCTCTGTGCTGTCTGCTCAACAATATAAAAGTCTCTGTGATGTTTCTTTGGTACAAGATAAAATAAATTCACATAACAAAGCATTTGAAACAATCCCTGTCACAAAGTTTTATATGTATGTTCTATGTGAGTGCTAAATACTTTTATGTACATTACTGCCTTAATTCCGATCCCAAGGAAAACACTGTTTCTAAGTTTTCTCTCCCCTCCTCATAATACTCATTTAAATCCCTAAGGAACTTATGCACACTCCTACTCACTGTACATGCATAGGTGTGCTCTACTCACACACACAGAGCCATGAAGACAAATGTACAGCCTCACCTCCTTGCACTCATGCACACACTCCCTTATCCCAGTCAGTGGTCCACCTCCCACACAAGGTCACAGTGTCTCAATAGAATTCACTCTCAGTCAGATACTGTCAAATGCGGACATTGGTCCAGGCTCAACACATGATTCCCCACAAGGATTCCATATAATATATCCCCAGGGTCTCTCTCTTCCACACACAACTCTCAGTAAAACGTTCCAAATAGAAATGCACATATTTTCATCTTACACAATTTCCCACGTTTTCCTCTGACACTGTTGTGTCTTCCTCAGGGCAGGTCTTCCAAACTGTGTCTAGTTGCATGTGTGAATCTCTTGGAGTTACAGAATATAAGACTCCTGGCAGCCCCACCCTCTGGCTTTGTTCCTGTTTCTAGGCCTCAAAGTTTCCCAGGGGTGGGGGGGGTGGTGTGTGTGTGTCAGAAATAGACTCAATCAAACTATGCCTATGGACCTGTCCTTGAGCAGGTTGTGTCTGTGATACAGCAGGAACTTCAGTGAGAGAAATGCCCAGGAAAGAAGCAGTAGCAGAGGAAATGCAAGAATAGAGGTGATGGAGTGAGGAGGTGAGTGGGTCTAAAATCCAGCCTACATGCCTCTTACCAAGTCTTTACCCCACAGGTAGAATCCACTTAAAAGGTGCACATTCTTCTAATTTGCACAACAGCAAAGAGTTGGTGATACTGGTGTTACACAACCAAACTTGGGTCCACTTGCCTGCCTTGCAGCAAAGCCAACTTACTGATACTGGGTTGTGATGAAGTATACAGTTTACTGCAGGTGCCAAGCAAGGAGAATGGGCAGCTCATGCTCAAAAGGCACGAACTCCCCGATGGCTTCCAGGGAGGGGTTTTAAAAGGCAGTATTTGGGGTGAGGGTGCAGGGTGCATGATTTTTTTCTGATTGGTTGGTAGTAACAGGGTGATGTTTCTGGAATCGTAATCATCAACCTTCTGGTTCCAACCAGTCTGGGATCTACTTTCTTGTGGTCCATGGAGTCACCATCCTCCACCTGGGTGGGGGTCTTACTTCCTGCAGAACAACTCAAAGATATGCATCAGATTTTTACATATATCACTTGACGAGGAACTACGACTCTGTTTTATCTCTGAACTGTTGCTTAAGCCATCATTACTTTTCTTGCTCAACTGTTCCTCCTTTGTTTCTGCATTCCCTCACTTCCCCAATTAGCAATTGCTTGAGTCTGCGCTTTGGAACTCAGAGAAGGCCTAGGAGATTAAAGCCTTTTTCTGTAACAAGAAACAGGGGACATGGAGGGGCTTTTGCACCTGGGAGGGCCCTGCAGGATCCTTCTTGATTTCAAACCACCCCCCCACATTTTCTTTCATAATCCTCAACCCTGAGAGGAACAGGTGTGGGACAAGATAGGGAATAACGTTTTCAGTAGAGAGGTTAATCATAAACTTGACAGGGAAACTAGGTTTCAGGGGGACTCAGTTTCAATCCCCACTCCTGTCCGAAATCTCTGAGGGAATGGGGCAATGACGGCTCTGAGCTACTTCCTGCTAAAACTGCATAATCCTATGGCAATTTGGGGAATGGACAATGAGCTGGAAATATTCCCAAGTTCCAAGTCTTGGATCTGACTCTAGCATGATTAAGACCTTATTCTCTTGGCCAACCCTTTTAGTGCAACAGACCCAGTTAGAAGTAAGAGAAGGACTGACAACCAGAACTTTAATAAACCTAGGAAATAGATCTCGTTCCTTGAAGAATTCAGGAAAATAAGCCTGAAAACCATTCTGAACCGGACACTTCTGTTATAGTCAGGCAGCCAGCTGCCTGATTTTATCTAAGTAGATTTTAACTTCAGATGTGGTATTAATATATACATAATAAGAACTACTGGCCACTACAAATATGTCTCCTTTTTCTGCTAAAATCTAATTTAAAGTAATTGTACTATGTACTACTGTTCTGACTAAAAACTCTAGTGCCTTCTGCTGGAAGGTTACGTCTTGAGCCTTCTTGTTTGCTACTATTCCCAAAGTAAGAAAAAAATTAATAGCTATAAGAGGAGACCTTGAGACCATAAGGTTGCAGCTGGCAGCAGACACTGCTCTGAGAACAACTGGTGTCATCCTGAGTCTGACACAGTTAAGGAAATTCAAGTTCTCAGTAAAATAGGAATGTGTCTAAAATCACATCCACAATGGCCAACCAGCTCCACCTTGGATGCCTGAACCACAGTCACTCCATTTTGCCATTTTGACTTTTAAATGCATTCTCATGTTCAATGGCCAAAGCAGATGTACAATGAATGTTCAATAGGCCCCAAACAGGCTGCTCCTCTGGTGTGTGTGTGTGTGTGTGTGTGTGTGTGTGTGTGTGTGTGTGTGTCTATATATATATGTATTTGCCTAGTTATCCACATTTGGGGAAAACTAATCAGACATAGTGAACAAGCTCAGAGATATTCTAATGGGGAAACATTTCATAGGCTATACCTTTTATAAATATACAGAGTTGTCACAGAAACATTATACATGTGTTTCTTTTTTTGTTTTGTTTTTGTTTTTAAAATTTATTTATTTATGACTGTGTTGGGTCTTCATTTCTGTGCGAGGGCTTTCTCTAGTTGTGGCAAGTGGGGGCCACTCTTCATCGCGGTGCGCGGGTCTCTCACTGTCGTGGCCTCTCTTGTTGCGGAGCACAGGCTCCAGACGCGCAGGCTCAGCAGTTGTGGCTCACGGGCCTAGTTGCTCCGCGGCATGTGGGATCTTCCCAGACCAGGGCTCGAACCCGTGTCTCCTGCATTAGCAGGCAGATTCTCAACCACTGCGCCACCAGGGAAGCCCTATACATGTGTTTTTAACAGTAGACTTAAAGCAAGCAGTGATTACATGCCATGAGTAGTTATAGTCTGTGACAACTTCACTAGAGAATTTTCTTTCCATCTTAAACATTGGGAGCAACAGTATGGTTAGAGGTAAAACAGTAACTTTCAATGTTATAAGGAGACAAACATTTGGTAAAAGTTCAATTAAATTAGTAGACTGGCTCTCACAGGCTGGGTCCAGATTCTTGGGTCAGCTGCCGACCACTGCTGTAGTCTACTTCTCGTCCTGGTATGGGTATCAGTTGGGGCCAGCAGCTCTTTCCATAGACGAGCCCAATGCAGAGGCCCTTCTTTCTTGGGTAATATGAATTCAAGAGTCAATTCCCTTCAATTCTGATGCACATGTGCTAGTTAAGAGTACTTGATGTAGGTCCTTTTGTCTTGATTGGAGACAGTCCTTTAAATGATGCCTTTTCCAGTATGCACAGTCTCATGGTTACAGGTCACAGGGTATCCGATCTTCATCCAAAGACAGATTGCTGTGATCAGCTTCAGAAGTAAATTTAAAGTGTCCTTTAAGAATTCAATTAAACTTTACAATAATGTAACATAACAAGAAGGAGCTATCTGGGATGTGAGTCTTAGACAGTTAATACAGACCGCAATTAACCAAATCAAAATTTAATATCCACTGAAACATAATCTTTTTCTCTCTAAAATTACCCTCATTTCTCAAATATAGCAAAATTAAGGCTCATTTGTGTGTAAAGTAAGTCTGGTTTCAATACAGTTGGCCTGATTTTTATATATGTGTAATTGATGACATAGGCTCTTTTAAATTAGCTAGGCTTTAACTTTTTATAAGGAATCTCTGAGTGAGCTCTTAAAAGGACTCTCAAGGCCAGGAAAGCCATGCCAAGGGCTTGCCACAGATTCCACCTGTACTATCTATAGATTTGGGTGAATTCTTCTATTCTCAAGGACATCAGGATATCTTGAGATTTCTGCACCTGTCAGGAGGTGACCTTCCTTATTCACCTGAGAAGACTGCTGGGAACCTAAGAGCTTCCAATTCAGGACGGATCAGCAGAGAGAAAAGATGAATGTTCCAATTCTGCCTACAGGGTATAGTTTACCAAGTTGCTATAAATCATAATTAGCTTGAGGGATAAGGTTTCCTTGTATCTGGAACACAGATTAAAAACCAGTAATATTTAAGACAAAACCCATAAAAATTATAACCATACTCACCACTTCCCTCAGTCCTATGTAATTAACTTTTTTCTTAACAGTTTTATGAAGACATCGTGATTTGTTAGAATTCTCTAATTTCTTAACTACTTCAAAATTGTGATCTGAAACTTATCAGAAACTTGTGCTTGTCAAAAAGTCCTATGAATATGCTTCAAGATGAAGCACTGTTTCACAAAAATGTCAGAGTACAAAAATAATTGCCTATAAATGACAAAAAACTTTAAAAGGCATGGTTAAAGATCTGATTACAATGCAATTGACAAAGAAACCTGGTTACTGTTGCGACATACAACATTTTAACTAGAATTATGACGGATAACATTATACCAGAACATACCAGATTTTTTTTTTTGTAGAATTTAAGTAGATGTTAAATTTTTTTTAGCATCTTCATTGGAGTATATAATTGCTTTACGATGTTGTGTTAGTTTCTGCTGTATAACAAAGTGAATCAGCTATATGTATACATATATCCCCATTACCCTCCCTCTTGCGTCTCCCTCCCACCCTCCCTATCCCACCCCTCTCGGTGGTCACAAAGCACCGAGCTGATCTCCCTGTGCAATGCAACTGCTTCCCACTAGCTATCTATTTTACATTTGGTAGTGCATATATGTCAATGCTACTCTCTCACTTCGTCCCAGCTTACCCATCCCACTCCCCATAACCTCAACTCCATTCTCTACGTCTGCGTCTTTATCCCTGTCCTGCCCCTAGGTTCTTCATGACCTTCTTTTTTCTTTTTTCAGATTCCATATATATATGTTAGCATACGGTATTTGTTTTTCTCTTTCTGACTTACTTCACTCTGTATGACAGACTCTAGGTCCATCCACCTCACTACAAATAACTGTTTCGTTCCTTTTTATGGCTGAGTAATATTCCATTGTATATATGTGCCACATCTTCTTTATCCATTCATCTGTCGATGGACACTTCAGTTGCTTCCATGTCCTGGCTACTGTAAATAGAACTGCGATGAACATTTTGGTACATGACTCTTTTTCAATTATGGTTTTCTCAGGATATATGCCCAGCAGTGGGATTGCTGGGTCGTATGATAGTTCTATTTTTAGTTTTTTAAGGAACGTCCATATTGTTCTCCATAGTGGCTGTATCAATTTACATTCCCACCAACAGTACAAGAGGGTTCCCTTTTCTCCACACCCTCTCCAGCATTTATTGTTTGTAGATTTTTTGATGATGGCCATTCTAACTGGTGTGAGGTGATATCTCATTGTAGTTTTGATTTGCATTTCTCTAATGATTAATGATGTTGAGCATTCTTTCATGTGTTTGTTGGCAATCTGTGTATCTTCTTTGGAGAAATGTCTATTTAGGTCTTCTGCCCATTTTTGGATTGGGTTTTTTTTTGATACTGAGCTGCATGAGCTGCTTGTAAATTTTGGAGATTAATCCTTTCTCACTTGCTTCATTTGCAAATATTTTCTCCCATTCTGAGGGTTGTCTTTTCGTCTTGTTTATGGTTTCCTTTGCTGTGCAAAAGCTTTTAAGTTTCATTAGGTCCCATTTGTTTATTTTTGTTTTTATTTCCATTTCTCTAGGAGGTGGGTCAAAAAGGATCTTGCTGTGATTTTTGTCATAGAGTGTTCCTCGTATGTTTTCCTCTAAGAGTTTTATAGTGTCTGGCCTTATGTTTAGCTCTTTAATCCATTTTGAGTTTATTTTTTTCTATGGTGTTAGGAAGTGTTCTAATTTCATTCTTTTACATGTAGCTGTCCAGTTTTCCTAGCACCACTTATTGAAGGGGCTGTCTTTTCTCCATTGTATATTCTTGCCTCCTTTATCAAAGATAAAGTGACCCATATATATAGAATCTTAAAAAAAAAAAAAAAAAAGGTTCTGAAGAACCTAGGTGCAGGACAGGAATAAAGACGCAGACATAGAGAATGGACTTGAGGACACGGAGAGGGGGAAGGGTAAGCTGGGATGAAGTGAGAGAGTGGCATGGACATATATACACTACCAAATGTAAAACAGATAGCTAGTGGGAAGCAGCCGCATAGCACAGGGAGATCAGCTTGCTGCTTTGTGTCCACCTAGAGGGGTGGGATAGGGAGGGTGGGAGGGAGACGCAAGAGGGAGGAGATATGGGGATATATGTATATGTATAGCTGATTCACTTTGTTATACAGTAGAAACTAACACAACATTGTAAAGCAATTATACTCCAATAAAAATGTTAAAAAAAAAAAAGATATGTGTGTGGGTTTATCTCTGGGCTTTCTATCTTGTTCCATTGATCTATATTTCTGTTTTTGTGCCAGTACCAAACTGTCTTGATTACTGTAGCTTTGTAGTATAGTCTGAAATCAGGGAGCCTGATTCCTCCAGCTCCGTTTTTCTTTCTGAAGATTGTTTTGGCTATTCAGGGTCTTTTTTGTTTCCATACAAATTGTGAAATTTTTTGTTTGAGTTCTGTGAAAAATGCCATTTGCAGTTTGATAGGGATTGCAAAGAATCTGTAGATTGCTTTGGGGAGTATAGTCATTTTCACAATGTTGATTCTTCCAATCCAAGAACATGGTATATCTCTCCATCTGTCTGTATCATCTTTAATTTCTTTCATCAGTGTCTTATAGTTTTATGCATATAGGTCTTTTGTCTCCTTAGGTAGGTTTCTTCCTAAGTATTTTATTCTTTTTGTTGCAATGGTTAATGGAAGCGTTTCCTTAATTTCTCTTTCAGATTTTTCATCATTAGTGTATAGGAATGCAAGAGATTTCTGTGCATTAATTTTGTATCCTGCTACTTTACCAAATTCATTGCTTAGCTCCAGTAGTTTTCTGGTAGCATCTTTAGGATTCTCAATGTATAGTATCATGTCATCTGCAAACAGTAACAGCTTTACTTCTTATTTTCTGATTTGGATTCCTTTTCTTCTCTGATTGCTGTGGCTAAAATATCCAAAACTATGTTGAACAATAGTGGTGAGAGTGGGCATCCTTCTCTTGTTCCTGATTTTAGAGGAAATGGTTTAAGTTTTTCACCATTGAGAATGATGTTGGCTGTGGGTTTGTCATACATGGCCTTTATTATGTTGAGGTAGGTTCCCTCTATGCCTACTTTCTGGAGAGTTTTTATCATAAATGGGTATTGAATTATGTCAAAAGCTTTTTCTGCATCTATTCAGATTATCATATGGTTTTTATCCTTCATTTTGTTAATATGGTGTATCACATTGATTAATTTGCATATATTGAAGAATCCTTGCATTCCTGGGATAAACCCCACTTGATCATGGTGTATGATCCTTTTAAGGTGCTGTTGGATTCTGTTTGCTGGTATTTTGTTGAGGAGTTTTGCATCTATGTTCATCAGAGATATTGGCCCGTAGTTTTCTTTTTTGTGACATCTTTGTCTGGTTTTGGTATCAGGGTGATGGTGGCCTCATAGAATGAGTTTGGGAGCGTTCCTCCCTCTGCTATATTTTGGAAGAGTTTGAGAAGGAGAGGTGTTAGCTCTTCTCTAAATGTTTGATAGAATTTGCCTGTGAAGCCGTCTGGTCCTGGGCTTTTGTTTGTTGGAAGATTTTTAATCACAGTTTCAATTTCAGTGCTTGCGATTGGTCTGTTAATATTTTCTATTTCTTCCTGGTTCATTCTCGGAAGGTTGTGCTTTTCTAAGAATTTGTCCATTTCTTCCAGGTTGTCCATTTTATTGGCATAGAGCTGCTTGTAGTAATCTGTCATGATCCTTTGTATTTCTGCAGTGTCAGTTGTTACTTCTCCTTTTTCATTTCTAATTCTGTTGACTTGAGTCTTCTCCCTTTTTTTCTTGATGAGTCTGGCTAATGGTTTATCAATTTTGTTTATCTTCTCAAAGAACCAGCTTTTAGTTTTACTGATCTTTGCTACTGTTTCCTTCATTTCTTTTTCATTGATTTCTGATCTGATCTTTATGATTTCTTTCTTTCTGCTAACTTTGGGGGTTTTGTTGTTGTTCTTCTTCTCTAATTGCTTTAGGTGTAAGGTTAGGTTGTTTCAGATTTTTCTTGTTTCTTGAGGTAGGATTGTATTGCTATAAACTTCCCTCTTAGAACTGCTTTTGCTGCATCCCATAGGTTTTAGATTGTCATGTTTTCATTGTCATTTGTTTCTAGGTATTTTTTTATTTCCTCTTTGATTTCTTCAGTGATCTCTTGGTTATTTAGCAGTGTATTGTTTAGCCTCCACCTGTTTGTATTTTTTACAGTTTTTTTTCCTGTAACTGATATCTAGTCTCATAGCGTTGCGGTCAGAAAAGATACTTGATACAATTTCAATTTTCTTAAATTTACCAAGGCTTGATTTGTGACCCAAGATATGATCTATCCTGGAGAATGCTCCATTAGCACTCGAGAAGAAAGTGTATTCTGTTGTTTTTGGATGGAATGTCCTATAAGTATCAATTAAGTCCACCTTGTTTAATGTGCCATTTAAAGTTTGTGTTTCCTTACTTATTTTCATTTTGGATGATCTGTCCATTGGTGAAAGTGGGGTGTTAAAGTCCCCTACTATGATTGTGTTACTGTCAATTTCCCCTTTTATGGCTGTTAGCATTTGCCTTATGTATTGAGGTGCTCCTATGTTGGGTGCATAAATATTTACAATTGTTATATCTTCTTCTTGGATTGATCCCTTGATCATTATGTAGTGTCCTTCTTTGTCTCTTGTAATGGTCTTTGTTTTAAAGTCTATTTTGTCTGACATGAGGATTGCTACTCCAGCTTTCTTTTGATTTCCATTTGGATGGAATATCTTTTTCCATCCCCTCACTTTCAGTCTGTTATGTGTCCCTAGGTCTAAAGTGGGTTTCTTGTAGGCAGCATATATATGGGTCTTGTTTTTGTATCCATTCAGCCAGTCTATGTCTTTTGGTTGGAGCATTTAACCCATTTACATTTAAGGTAATTATCGATATGTATGTTCCTGTTACCATTTTATTAATTGTTTTGGATTTGTTTTTGTAGGTTTTTTCCTTCTCTTGTGTTTCCTGCCTAGAGAAGTTCCTTTAGCATTTGTTGTAAAGGTGGTTTGGTGGTGCTGAATTCTCTTAACTTTTGCTTGTCTGTAAAGGTTTTAATTTCTCTGTCGAATCTGAATGACTCCTTGCTGGGTAGAGTAATCTTGGTTGTAGGTTTTTCCTCTTCATCACTTTAAATATGTCCTGCCACTCCCTTCTGGCTTGCAGAGTTTCTGCTGAAAAATCAGCTGTTAAACTTATGGGGATTCCCTTGCATGTTATTTGTTGCTTTTCCCTTGCTGCTTTTAATATTTTTTCTTTGTATTTAATTTTTGATAGTTTGATTAATATGTGTCTTGGCGTGTTTCTCCTTGGATTTATCCTGTATGGGACTCTGTGCACTTCCTGTACTTGACTGACTATTTCCTTTCCCATGTTAGGGAAGTTTTCAACTATAATCTCTTCAAATATTCTCGCAGACCCTTTCTTTTTCTCTTCTTCTTCTGGGACCCCTATAATTCGAATGTTGGTGCGTTTACTGTTGTCCCAGAGGTCTCTGAGACTGTCCTCAATTCTTTTCATTCTTTTTTCTTTATTCTGCTCTGTGGTAGTTATTTCCACTATTTTATCTTCCAGGTCACTTATCCTTTCTTCTGCCTCAGTTATTCTGCTATTGATTCCGTCTAGAGAATTTTTAATTTCATTTATTGTGTTGTTCATCATCATTGTTTGTTTGCTCTTTAGTTCTTCTAGGTCCTCGTTAAACGTTTCTTGTATTTTCTCCATTCTATTTCCAAAATTTTGGATCATCTTTACTATCATTACTCTGAATTCTTTTTCAGGTAGACTGCCTATTTCCTTTTCATTTGTTTGGTCTGGTGGGTTTTTACCTTGCTCCTTCATCTGCTGCATATTTCTTTGTTTCTCATTTTGCTTAACTTACTGTGTTTGGGGTCTCCTTTTCACAGGCTGTAGGTTCGTAGTTCCCGTTGTTTTTGGTGTCTACCCCCAGTGGGAAAGGTTGGTTCAGTGGCTTGTGTAGGCTTCCTGGTGGAGGGGACTGGTGCCTGTGTTCTGGTGGGTGGGGCTGGATCTTGTCTTTCTGGTGGGCAGGGCTGCGTCCAGTGGTGTGTTTTGGGGTGTCTGTGAACTTAGTATGATTTTAGGCAGCCTCTCTGCTAATGGGTGGGGTTGTGTTCCTGTCTTGCTAGTTGTTTGGCAATGGGGCGTCCAGCAATGGAGCTGGCTGGCTGTTGGATGGACCTGGGTCTTAGCGTTGAGACGGAGATCTCTGGGAGAGCTCTCGCCGACTGATATTACGTGGGGCCGGGAGGTCTCTGTCGGTCCAATGTCCTGAACTCAGCTCTCCCACCTCAGAGGCTCAGGCCTGACACCAGGCCAGAGCACCAAGACCCTGTCAGCCACACGGCTCAGAAGAAAAGGAAGAAAAAAGGAAAGAAAAAATTAATTAATTAACAGTAAATAAATAAAATAATTAAAATTAAAAAATTTTTAATTATTAATATAAAAAAATTAAAAAGTAATTTAAAAAAAGAAGAGAGCAACCAAACCAATAAACAAATCCACCAATGACAACAAACGCTAAAAACTATACTAAGATAAACATAAAAATCAGAAACAAGTCAGTCGCAGACAGCAAACCCCAAGTCTACAGTTGCTCCCAAAGTCCACCGCCTCAATTTTGGGTTGATTCGTTGTCTATTCAGGTATTCCACAGATGCAGGGTACCTCAAGTTGATTGTGGGGATTTAATCTGCTGCTCCTGAGGCTGCTGGGAGAGATTTCCCTTTCTCTTGTTTGTTCGCACAGCTCCCGGGGTCCAGCTTTGGTTTTGGCCCCACCTCTGCGTGTAGGTTGCTCTCAGGCTTCTGTTCCCGCCCAGACAGGATGGGGTTAAAGCAGCGGCTGATTAGGGGCCTGTGGCTTACTCATGCCAGGTGGAAGGAGGGGTATGGTAGATGTAATTGGAATGCGGGGTGAGCCTGCGGGGGCAGAGGCCGGCATGACGTTGCAACAGCCTGAGGCGCGCTGTGTGTTCTCCTGGGGGAGCTGTCCCTGGATCACGGGACCCTGGCAGTGGCGGGCTGCACAGGCTCCCCGGGGAGGGGGAACGTGTGGATAGTGACCTGGGCTTGCACACAGGCTTCTCGGTGGCGGCAGCAGCAGCCTTAGCGTCTCATGCCCGTCTCTGGTGTCCGAGCTGATAGCCGTGGCTCACGCCCATCTCTGGAGCTCATTTAGGCAGTGCTCTGCCTTCTGTGGGCAGACAGGGAAGGAATCCCCTCTCCTTGCGCACCCCGAAACAATGGTCTCTTGCCTCTTAGGCAGGTCTAGACTTTTTTCCAGACTCCCTCCCGGCTAGCTGTGGCACACTAGCCCCCTTCAGGCTGTGTTCACACAGCCAACCACAGTCCTCTCCCTGGGGTCTGACCTCCGAAGCCCGAAGCCCGAGCCTCAGCTCCCAGCCCCCGCCCACCCCGGCAGGTGAGCAGACAAGCCTCTCGGGTTGGCGCCAATCCTCTGTGCCGGAACCTCTCCGCTTTGCCCTCTGCACCCTTGTTGCTGTGCTCTCCTCAGTGGCTCCGAAGCTTCCCCCCTGCCCACCCCCCATCTCCGCCAGTGAAGGGGCTTCCTAGTGTGCGGAAACTTTCCCTCCTTCACAGCTCCCTCCCAAAGGTGCAGGTCCCGTCCCTATTCTTTTGTCTCTGTTTTTCTTTCTTCTTTTGCCCTACCCAAGTACGTGGGGATTTTCTTGCCTTTGGGAAGTCTGAGGTCTTCTGCTAGCATTCAGTAGGTGTTCTGTAGGAGTTGTTCCACATGTAGCTGTATTTTTTATGTATTAGTGGGGAGGAAGGTGATCTCCACGTCTTACTCCTTCACCATCTTGAAGGTCCCCCCAGATCACATACCAGGTTTTTAAAGAAATTTCATATAATTTCTAGAATATCTATATTAATATTAATAACATTTACCATAAGTATAGCCTAAGAAGGCTTGTCTCTCACTGGACAATGTTTCCCATGGGATTTAACATTCAAAATAATCCTAGTGAGTTTAATATCTCTCTCAGAGATGCTTCAGGTTTCCTTTTTTACAAACCTTCCACAACTTTCTGTATCCATATTGGTTTGTCCCTTATTTTCTTTCCCATTTAGAAATAACCAGCTTTAGGACCAAATTACAATTATTTTCCCCTTAACAAAATGCATTTCCATTTCTCATACCTTCTTTTACTGAAAACACACATCCTGACTTCATTGCATACTGAAATGATTCCCTTATTATTTCTAGTAACTCCAATTATACAATACGTTTTTAACTCTTAAAAACCTTAATGTGGGGACTTCCCTGGTGGTCCAGCAGTTAAGACTCCGTGCTCCCAATGCAGGGGGCCCAGGTTTGATCCCTGGTCAGGGAACTAGATCTCGCATGCCGCAACGAAGATCCCACGTGCCACAACTGAGACATGGCACAGCCAAATAAATAAATAAATATTAAATAAAAAAAAAACAACCTTAACGTCCAGTGAAAGCCAAAAGGCAAGCAGTTGTGAATATACTAGCATTTCTTGTTTGGCAAACTTATGAATATATTCTATAACCTCCAGAAATGTCCATCTTCTCATAGCATTATTTCTTTCCTCAATGTGGTACAAAATGTGTGTCTAATAAACCCAAGTATCTTTAGTTTTTCTCTCATAAGTAGACAAAAGTAGGTAAACTTAGACCTGTTAATCAACTAATGTTTCAGTATTTTATCTTATTTAAAATGATCTGGATATTCAGTGAATTTCCATCATTTAATTTAGCAAAACTCTAAAGTTTCAAGTTACCACACACAAAAAAAATCTGGAGAGACTATTTCTAAGGAGGCATTCCTAAAACATAATTATTCCCAAAGAGTTCACCCCAAAACTCTTATCTCATTTATATTTAACTTACTTAAAACTTTCATCATATCCAGTTACTTTCCTTGCTGACAAATTTTGTAACAGAAATAGTAAGCTCTTATTGACTTTCAGTAAACTTAGGTACAATAAAAGTGTCACACGTGGGTTTCCCTGGTGGCGCAGTGGGTAAGAATCCGCCTGCCAATGCAATGCGGGGGACACGGGTTTGAGCCCTGGTCTGGGAAGATCCCGCATGTCACAGAGCAACTAAGCCCGTGCGCCACAACTACTGAAGCCTGCACACCCTAGAGCCCGCGTGCCACAACTACTGAGCCCATGCTCCGCAACAAGAGAAACCACAGCAATGAGAAGCCCTTGCACTGAAACGAAGAGTAGCCCCCACTCGCTGCAACTAGAGAAAGCCCGCACGCAGCAATGAAGACCCAACACAGCCAAAAATAACATAAATAAAATAAATTAAATTTTAAAAAACCCTTAACAAGAAAAGATGTTGGTAATGGAACAGAGCAGTCCACAGAGGGCTTAATTTGAAATAGGCTAGTTAAGGTAGTCCTCACTGAGGAGACGAAATTTGAGCAAAAGCTTGGAGAAGGTCAATAAAAGAGCCATGTGTATCTTGGGGAAGAACTTCCAGTCAGAGAGATCGGCTACCAATATGGACCACAATGTGAGAAGACAACTTGAAGTTTTGAGGAACAGCAAGGATGACAGTGTGACTGGAGTAAAGGGGGAGAGAGGCAGGACCTGAACTCAGGATATGGAAAAGTAGATCACAGGACGTTTGCTTTAAGTGAGATGGGAGCCCGAGGTAGAGGAGAGGGATCTGGTCTCATTTATGTTTTTTTGGTTTTTTATAAATTTATTTATTTTTGGCTGCATTGGGTCTTCGTTGCTGCACGCGGGCTTTTTTCTAGTTGCAGCGAGCAGGGGCTACTCTTCATTGCAGTGCGCGGGCTTCTCATTGCGGTGGCTTCTCTTGTTGCGGAGCACAGGCTCTAGGCGCGTGGGCTTCAGTAGTTGTGGCTCGTGGGCTCAGTAGTTGTGGCTCGCAGGCTCTAGAGCGCAGGCTCAGTAGTTGTGGCGCACGGGCTTAGTTGCTCCACGGCATGTGGGATCCTCCCGGACCAGGGCTCGAACCCGTGTCACCTGCATTGGCAGGCAGATTCTTAACCACTGCGCCACCAGGGAAGCCCTCATTTATGTTTTAAAAGGATTTCCTCTGCTGCTGTGTGGAAAACAGACCGTAGGTGGACCTGGACAAAATAAGAAAGACTATTCATAAGGCTATTACAGTAATCCTGGAGAGCAGTGATGGGGACCTGGATGAGGCTTGTAGAAATGGAGTTGGTAGAATTGTGGAGTTCAGTAAAGAGTCTCCCACCCACAGCAGTGAAGCCTGCAAGCCTTACAACACTGGACATGGCAGAGGCTCCCCGTTCATCCTCTCCCTGCCCTCACAGTGATAGAGGCTATGAGTTCACCACCCCAGAAGAGCTCACCATCCCAGTGTCCCAGGCACTGAAACCAATGACACTGGCATCTGCGAGGCACCAAGAACCTTGGAGGCACAAGAAGTCATAATCAGGGCATGGTGCCTCACCTCTGACACAGACAGTGGAAGGTGGAAAGTGCTGACTACAGCCAGAGGCATCTCAGGCAAGAGAAACCAGAACCTTGTGCTATAGCACCACCTACTGGAAAAGCCTCTAATTTCTAACTTGTTGAATTGATAGAATCAAGAGGAAGAGTGTTTGTTACTTCAAAGGCACCGGCAGAACAACAATTCATCAAGCACCATGAAGAACCATGGTAACACTGTACCACAAAAAGAAAATGCCAATTCTCCAGAAACCAAACTTAAAAGTCAAGGAATACTGCAATCTAATTGATAGCGAATTTAATACCTATCCCTCTCAAACTCTTCTAAATTATGAAGAGGAGAGAACGCTTCCTAACTCACTTTTTTTTGCCCAACGTTACCCTGATACCAAAACCAGACAAAGACAACACACACCAAAAAAAATTCAGGCCATTATTTCTTATGAACATAGATGGAAAGATCCTCAACAAGGGAATTCCCTGGCAGTCCAGTGATTAGGACCCAGCACTTTCCCTGCCAGGGCCCGGGTTCAATCCCTGGTTGGGGAACTAAGATCCCATAAGCCACGTGGTGCAGCCAAAAAAAAAATCCTCAACAAAATATTAGCAAGCTGAATAGACCAACATGTTACAAGATCATACACCATGGTCAAGTGGGCTGTATTCCAGGTACGCAAGGATGGTTCAACATCCAGATATCAATAAATGTGATATGCCACATTAAAAAAATAAAGGATAAAAACCACGTGATCATCTCGATACAGAAAAGTATTTGCCAAGATTCAACCCCCAATAATGATAAAAACTCTCAATAAATTGGGTATAGAAGAAACGTATCTCAAAATAGTAAAGGCCACATATGAAAAACCCACAGCAAACATCATGCTCAAGGAAAGCTATCTCCCTAAAATCAGGAACAAAACAAAGATGCCCACTCTGCCACTCCTATTATACGTAATACTGGAAGTCCTAGGCAGAGCAATTCGGCAAGGCAAAGAAAAAAAGGCATCCAAATTGGAAAGGAAAAAAGAAAACTGACACTATTTTTGTTTTGTTTTTTGTTGTTTGGTTTTGTGTTTTTTGTTTTGGTTTGGGTTTTTTAAAATATTTATTTATTTATTTGGCTGTATCAGGTCTTAGTTGCAGCATGTAGGATCTTCGTTGTGGCATACAGGATCTTTCGTTGCGACACGCGGGCTTCTCCCTAGTTGCAGTGTGTGGGCTTCTCCCTAGCTGTGGCGCACGGGCTCCAGAGTGCACGGGCTCAGTAGTAGTTGCAGCACGCAGGCTTAGTTGCCTCACAGTATGTGGGATCTTAGTTCCCCAACCAGGGATCGAACCCGCGTCCCGTGCATTGGAAGGCAGATTTTTAACCACTGGACCACCAGGGAAGTCCCTGACACTATTTTTGGATGTCATGATTTTATGTACAGAAAACCCTAACGACTCCATCAAAAATTATTAGAAATTATAAATGAATACAGTAAAGCTGCAGGGTACAAAATCAACAGACAAAAATATGTTGGATTTCTATATGCTAAAAATGAGCTAGCAGAAAGAGAAATTAAGAAAGAAATTGCAGGGAATTCCCTGGCAGTCCAGTGGGTTAGGACACCGCACTTCCATTGCAGGGGGGGGCGAGCTCAATGTCGTGCAGCATGGCCAAAAAAAAAAGAAAGAAAGAAAGAGAGAAAGCAATTGCCTTTACAGTCACAACCAAGAGAAGAATAAAATACACAGGAATAAATTCAACCAAGAAGGTGAAAGACCTGTACACTGAAAACTATACGACATTGAAAGAAATTGAACACGACACAAATAAATGGAAATATAGCCCATGTTCATGCATTGGAAGAAATAACATTGTTAAAATCTCCATATTACCTATACAATTTACATACTCAATGCAATCCCTATCAAAACCTCAAAGACATTTTTTACAAATAGAACAAAAAATTCTAAAATTTATATAAGGACCCACAGAAGACCCCAAAAGCCCAAGCAGTCCTGAGAAAAAGGAACAAAAGTGAAGATCATACTCTCTGGTTTCAAACTATATTAAAAAGCCATGGTATTGGCAGAAAAACATGGTAATCAAAACCACATGGTATTGGCAGAAAAACAGATACATAATCAATGGAACAGAATTGAGAGCCCAAAAAGAATCCACACATATATGGATAATGTATTTATGACAAAGGAGCAAAGAACATACAATGGAGAAAGGATACTCTCTTCAATAAACGTTGGAAAAATTGAACAGCCACGTGCAAAAAAAAAAAGAAAAGAAACCATTACCTCATACCATACACAAAAATCAATTCAAAATCGATTAAATACTTGACTCTAAGACCTGAAACCATAACACCCCTAGAAGAAAACATAGGCAGTACACTGATTGACATCTGTCTTAGCAATATCTTTCTAGATATGTCAACTGACACGAGGGAAACAAAAGCAAAAATAAACAAATGGAACTACATCAAACTAAAAAGCTTCTGCACAGTAAAGGAAACCATCAACAAAATTAAAAGATAACCTATCAAATGGGAAAAGATATTTGCAAATAATATATCTGGTAAGGGGTTAATATCCAAAGTATATAAAGAACTCCTACAACTCAACAACAACAAGAAAACAAACAACCCGATTAAAAAGCGGACAGAAGCTGAACAGACATTTTTCCAAAGAAGACATCCAGATGGCCAATGGGCACATGAAAAGATGTTTAACATCACAAATTATTAGGGAAATGCAAATCAAAACCACAATGAGGTATCATCTCATGCTTGTTAGGATGGCTTTTAATAAAAAGGCAAGAAATAACGTGTAGGCAAGCATGTGTAGAAAAGGGAACCCTTATACACTGTTGCTGGGAGTGTAAATTGGTACAGCCAGTGTGGAAAACAGTATGGAGATACCTCAAAAAATTGAGAATAGAACTAACATATGATCCAGCTATCCCATTTTAGGCTATGTACCCAAAGAATACAAAAACACTAATTCAAAAAGATATATGCACCCCTATGTTCATCAAAGCATTATGTACAATAGCAAGATACGGAAACGGTAAGTGCCCATCATTGGATGAATGGATAAAGAAGATGTGGTGGGACTTCCCTGGCAGTCCAATGGTTAAGACTTTGTCTTCCAGGGCTTCCCTGGCGGCACAGTGGTTGACAGTCTGCCTGCCGATGCAGGGGACACGGGTTCGAGCCCTGGTCTGGGAGGATCCCACATGCCGCGGAGCAACTGGGTCCGTGGGCCACAATTACTGAGCCTGTGCATCTGGAGCCTGTGCTCTGCAACGGGAGAGGCCGTGATAGTGAGAGGCCCGCGCACCGTGATGAAGAGTGGCCCCCACTTGCCGCAACTAGAGAAAGCCCTGGCATTGAGACGAAGACCCAACACAGCCATAAATAAATAAATAAAGAGTAGAAATTTATTAAAAAAAAAAAAAAAAGACTTCGTCTTCCAGTGCAGGGGTGCAGATTTGATCCCTGGTTGGGGAGCTAAGATCCCACATGCCTCATGGCCAAAAAATCAAAACATAAAAAATAGAAGCAATATTGTAACAAATTCAATAAAGACTTTAAAAATGGTCCACATTAAAAAAAACCTTAAAAAAAAAAAGATGTGGGATATATATACAATGAAATACTACTCTGCCATAAAAAAGATGAAATCTTGCCATTTGCAACAACATGGATGGACTTTGAGGGTATTATACTAAGTGAAATAAGTCAGATTGAGAAAGACAAATATCATGTGATTTCACTCATATGTGGAATATAAAAATCAAACAACAACAACAAAATATATAAACAAACCAAACAAGAACAAACACATAGATACAGAAAACAGAATAGTGGTTACCAGAAAGGAAGGGGTGAGGGTGAGGGCAAAATGGGTAAAGTGGGTCAACTATATGGTGATGGACAGAAACTAAATTTTTGGTGGTGAGCACGCTGTAGGGTATACAGAAGCGGAAATATAATGTTGTACACATGCAACTTATGTTATAAACCAGTGTTACCTCAATAAAAAATTTAAAAATGAGAAATCAAGAAAGACTACTAGGATCTTCTCACTGGACTACTGAAGAAGTCATACGCTGAGATGGGCAAAACTGTGTGTGGAACGATTTGGGAGGAAGATCAGAAACTCAACTTTGGGCATTTTGAGGTTGAGATGCCTATTGCACATTCAAGTATAAAGAGTTCAATGCATGAATTTGGAAGAGAGGTATGGTTGGAGATATAAAATTTTAAATTTTAATATGTAGATGGCATTTAAAACTCTGAAAGGTTGAGATCACCAAGGGAGTGAGTGCAGCTTAAAAAAAAAAAAAAAAAAAGGATCAGCACTGGGTTGTTCAGATCAAGGACCCAAAAGAAGAAAAGGGGGCAGGCTGCTCTGGTGGCGCAGTGGTTAAGAATCCGCCTGCCAATGCAGGGGACACGGGTTCGAGTCCTGGTCCGGAAAGATCCCACATGCCACAGAGCAACTAAGCCTGTGCACTACAACTTCTGAGCCTGCGCTCTAGAGCCCGCACAGAGTAGCCCCCGCTCGCCACAACTAGAGAAAGCCCGCCCACAGCAACGAAGACCCAACGCAGCCAAATATAAAAAATAAATAAATAAATAAATAAAAGAAAAATAGGGAGCAGTGAAGGACACTGAGATGGAACAACCAGTGAGATAAGAAATGAAGAGATTTCAAGAGCATTATCCTGAGTAAAAAAAAACAACCTTAAAAGGTCACATAATGTATAATTGCATTTGTATAACATCCTCAATATTTTAAAGTTCTAGAGATAAAAAATAGATTGGTGGTGGTCATGGGTTATAGACGGTGGTCAGGTAGAAATGTTAGATATTGCTAGCATGAGGTCTATCTTCTTGGTGTTGGAATAATTTTGCATCTTGATTGTGGTTCTGGATACATAAATACCTACATTTCTCATAAAATGACATACAACTACATATATATATGGTACCAATGTAAAACCCCTGGCTTTGACATTGGACTATAATTATGTAAGATGTAACCAACTGGAAAAAACTAGGTGATGATGGTACATGGGACCTCACTATACCACCTTTGCAACTTCTTGAGAATTCATAATTTTTTCCGATAAAAGTTTTTCTTTAAAAAAATACTCTCAGCTGGGGCTTCCCTGGTGGCGCAGTGGTTGAGAGTCTGCCTGCCAATGCAGGGGACACGGGTTCGAGCCCTGGTCTGGGAGGATCCCACATGCCGCGGAGCAACTAGGCCCGTGAGCCACAACTACTGAGCCTGCGCGTCTGGAGCCTGTGCTCCGCAACAAGAGAGGCCGCGACAGTGAGAGGCCCGCACACCGCGATGAAGAGTGGCCCCCGCTCGCCGCAACTAGAGAAAGCCCTCGCACAGAAACAAAGATACAAAACACCCAAAAATAAATAAATTTTTTAAAAAAATACTCTCAGCGAACTAGATATAGAGGGGAAATTCCTCAACCTGATAGAAAGCTACAATAAATCTACAGCCAACATCACACTCAATGGTGAAAAACAAAGTTTTCACTCTAAGATCCAAAACGAGGCAAGACTCATTATCACTGCTACCCAACCTAGTACTGGAGGTTCTAGTCAGTACAATAAGGCAAGAAAAGGAAATAAAATGAATAGAACAGAAAGACTGACCCTTCCTAGAGTAAGGTAGACTTTTTCCTGCCTTTGGAATAGAACTGAATTATTGAATAGGAATCGGAAAGGAAGAAATAAAACTGTCCTTATTTGCGGATGTCATGATGGTCTGTGCAGAAAATTCCAAGTAATATACTCCCCCCAAAATAGTAGAACTAATAAGTGAGTTCAACAAGGTCACAGAATACAAGATTAACACACACATCAAAAATCATACTTCTCTAAACAAGCCATTAACAACTGGAAACTGAAATTTAAAAGATGATGCCATTTACAATCGTATCAGAAAATGAAACACGTAGATGTAAATCTAACAAAACATGTACAGATTACATATGCTAAAATGTACAAAATGCTGATGAAATAAATCAAAGAAGACCTTAACAAAATTTAATACATATCCACGTTAACTGATTGAAAAACACAACGTAATAAACTGTAATTCTCCCCAAAGTAATCTATCGGTTAATACAATTTCTTTCAATATCCCAAGTATCAAAATATTGTTACTTTGTAGAGACAGACAAACTTACTCTTACGTATATAATATCCTAATATAATATACCCTAATATAATATTAGGATATAATATATGTATGTATATCAAATAGCTAAAAATTTATTTATTGATTTATTTGGTTGCGCCAGGTCTTAGTTGCGGCGCACGCCATCTTTGTTGCCACATGCGGGATCTTTAGTTGCGGCATGCGGGATCTAATTCCCTGACCAGGGATCGAACCCGGGTCCCTTGCACTGGGAGCGCAGACTCAACCACTGGACCACCAGGAAAGTCCCGCTAAAAAATTTGTTTGAAAATTTAAGGATTCACACTGCCTGATTTTAAGACTTACAAAGCTACTGTATGTGTGGTACTGGAGGAAGGACACACTCAATTAACAATGGAACAGAATAGAGATTCAATAAATAAACCTCCCTAAGTATACCCAATTGATTCCGACAAATGTGCAAAGGAATTGATGGAGGAAGAATTCTCCATTTCCTCTCGATAACTGATAGTGGAACGGTTGAACTTCCACAGGCTAAAAAAAGAATGAGTCTCAACTTATACCTCATTCTGTAAATTAAGACTTACTGAAGATGATTCAGAGATCACAAAATAATAGTTTAAAATTTTAGTAGAAAATATTTTTAAAATTCTTTATGACCTAGGGTTAGGTGAAGAGTTCTTAGACATGACAACAAAAGCCCAATCTAATAAAGAAAAAAACTGATAAACTGGACTTTTATCAAAATGTAAACTTGCATGCAAATATCCATCCTCCATTAAGAGGGTGAAAAGACAAGACATAGAATGGGAAAAATATTTCCAATTCATATACTGACAATGGACTGGAACCCAGAATACGTGAAAAACTTTCTTTTTTTTTTAGTTTATTTTTTGGCTGTGTTGGGTCTTCATTGCTGTGCGCGGGCTTTCTCTAGTTACAGCGAGCAAGGTCTACTCTTCATTGTGGTGCGTGGGCTTCTCATTGCAGTGGCTTCTCTTATTGCAGAGCATGGGCTCTAGGCACATGGGCTTCAGTAGTTGTGGCTCGTGGGCTCAGTAGTTGTGGCTCGCAGGCTCTAGAGCGCAGGCTCAGTAGTTGTGGCGCATGGGCTTAGTTGCTCCACGGCATGTGGGATCTTCCTGGACCAGGGATCGAACCCATGTCCCCTGCACTGGCAGGTGGATTCTTAACCACTGCACCACCAGGGAAGTCCTGAAAAACTTTCTAAACTCAACAGTACGAAAACAAATAATTCCATTCAAAAATGGGCAACAAGGGCTTCCCTGGTGGCGCAGTGGTTGAGAATCTGCCTGCTAATGCAGGGGACACGGGTTCGAGCCCTGGTCTGGGAGGATCCCACATGCCACGGAGCAACAAAGCCCGTGCGCCACAACTACTGAGCCTGCGCGTCTGGAGCCTGTGCTCCGCAACAAGAGAGGCCGCGATAGTGAGAGGCCCGCGCACCGTGATGAAGAGTGGCCCCCACTTGCCACAACTAGAGAAAAAGCCCTCGCACAGAAACAAAGACCCAACACAGCCATAAATTAATTAATTAATTAATTAATTAAAAAAGATACAGGATGCCCACGTCAATTTGCATTTCAGATAAACAATGAAAAATATTTAAAAAAAAAAATGGGCAACAATTTGTACACTTCACTAAAGAGGATATACATATGACAAATAAGCATATGAAAACATGTTCAACAGCTATAGCCATTAGGGAAAGGCAAATTAAAGCCATGATGAAATACCACTGGGCATCTATCAGAACGGCTAAAATAAAACAGACTGATAATACCCAGTGCTGGCAAGGATGTGGAACAACTGGATCTCTCATACATTGCTACCAGGAATGTAAAATGCTAAAGTCACTCTGGTAAACAGTTTGGCAGATTCTTAGAAACTTAAACATGCTCTTACCATGATCCTGCAATCACAGGCCTGTATATTTATCCCTGAGAAATAAAAACATGTCCACACTAAAACCTATACACAAATGTTTATAGCAGCTTCACTTGCCATAGCCCAAACTGCAAATGTCATTTCCTGGTTTCGGTAATATACTGTGGTTATGCAAGCTGTCATCACTGGAAAAGAGCTTGATCAGGTGTACATGGGAACTCTCCATGCTATGTTTCATAACTTCATGTGAATTTTATTTTTTTTTAATTTATTTATTTTATTTATTTTATTTTTGGCTGTGTTGAGTCTTCGTTGCTGCAAGCGGGCTTTCTCTAGCTGCAGAAAGCGGGCTTCTCATTGAGGTGGCTTCTCTTGTTGCAGAGCATGGGCTCTAGGCATGTGGGCTTCAGTAGTTGTGGCTCACAGGCTATAGAGCGCAGGCTCAGTAGCTGTGGCGCACGGGCTTAGTTGCTCCGCGGCACGTGGGATCTTCCCGGACCAGGGCTCAAACCCGTGTCCCCTACATTGGCAGGCGGATTCTTAACCACTGCACCACCAGGGAAGCCCAATTTTAATTTTTTAAAACAAAGAGTGTAAAAATAAGGTCCTTAGTCTCATAGCCATGCCCCCATACCCCTTTCCTAAAGCCGACGAGTGAGGTCCTTCTCCATGTGGAACAACTGACTAGGGACCCAGAGCAGGCAATCAAGAGCTCTTTCCTTCCTCTTTCCCTATGATGGGACACTAGGAGATCAGCTCTTGATTAGGAGCTTTTCTGTTTGCAAGATGCTGTCACATGGGGACTTCCCTGGTGGCGTGGTGATTAAGACTCCGCGCTCCCAATGCAGGGGGCCCAGGTTCAATCCCTGGTCAGGGAACTAGATCCCACATGCATGCTGCAACTAAGAGTCTGCTTGCCGCAACTAAGGAGCCCACCTGCCGCAACTAAGACCTAGTGCAACCAAATAAATTAATTAAATAAATATTAAAATTTGTCATCATCATGACTTAAAAAAAAAAAAAAGATTCTGTCTGTCACACACTTAGAAATTCACCTTCTTAGCAGGAAGCCAAAACACACAAAACAGTGGTGTCAGAAGCAGACAGAGCTGGAAGACACCGTTGGTGACATTTTTTTAAAGATGCCCTTCCACCCTGTAACTAACATTTTACTTTTTTTTTTTTTTAAATTTATTTATTTATTTTTGGCTGTGTTGGGTCCTCGTTTCTGTGCTAGGGCTTTCTCTAGTTGCGGTGAGCGGGGGCCACTCTTCATCACGGTGCGCGGGCCTCTCACTGTCGCGGCCTCTCTTGTTGCGGAGCACAGGCTCCAGACGCACAAGCTCAGTAGCTGTGGCTCACGGGCCCAGTTGCTCCACAGCATGTGGGATCTTCCCAGACCAGGGCTCGAGCCCGTGTCCCCTGCATTGGCAGGCGGACTCTCAACCGCTGCACCACCAGGGAAGCCCCAACATTTTAAATTAACATATGAAGCATAATTCTTGATCTCTTCACCAAATGTTCCCCCCACCATTCATGGTTAATTACCTCCATGTTCTTAGCTATGAAGTCTGCCATTGTCTTATTTTCTGCATTTACTCATCCTTAATTCAAATCCAGCAAATAACCCTTTAGTCTTCGTACAAATTTGCTCTGCTTCTACAATTCTCTCTTACCTTCCCACAGACATTTTTTTGCCTCACATGAGGTAAACTACATGATGATTTATATTTTGATTGATTCTTCAAAACTATGCAATAAGAAGCCTGTTCTAAATATCCAACCTTAAATGAAGATGCCCCAAAAAAAAGGACAGTAGTCACCTCTTCTTCTAGAAGACGAGGCAATTGTCAACACTGTTGATACTATTTGGTTGGCCAAAAAGTTCGTTTGGGTTTTACAGAATATCGGCAATTTCCTCATCACTAGTGAGGTTAAGCATAGGTTCGGAGTTAATACAATTATTAATTCTGCAAACTGGCCTACCTAGGAATGTTGCCCATTTTTTTTTTGCACTATCTTTTTATGAGTGACCTCAAAGTATATATTTGTGTATTACACATGTTAATTACATTTTAGAATATCATTTAACATTTCCTCCTGGCTTGGCATTACAACAAAGTTGGCACAGCTACTAAACACTGTCTGCACTAAGTCCTAAGATATCTCAGCATGTGTTCACCAGAATTTTCACTTCCTTATGCTGATTAAATTTTAAACATGAGATATCTTTCTATTTACTTTTCTTTAGGCTATATAATCATGAACAGATTCTGAAGAAATAGTTGAGATTTATTTAACTGATAGAAATCACGGACTTCCCTGGCGGCGCAGTGGTTAAGAATCTGCCTGCCAATGCAGGGGACATGGGTTAGAGCCCTGGTCCAGGAAGATCCCACATGCCGCGGAGCAACTAAGCCCATGTGCCACAACTACTGAGCCTGTGCTCTAGAGCCCATGAGCCACAACTACTGAGCCCTCTCGCCACAACTACTGAAGCCCACACACCTAGAGCCCATGCTAGGCAACAACAGAAGCCACCTCAATGAGAAGCCCACACACCACAGCCCGTTCTACACAACGAAGAGTAGCCCCTGCTCACTGCAACTAGAGAAAGCTCATGTGCAGCAACGAAGACCCAATGCAGCCAAAATTAAATAAATAAATTTATTTTAAAAAAAAATCACTGCTGATTTCTGAGAAATGCTATCAATACATGGCTCTTATTTCAGAAGGAAGAGAGAACATTTATTTAAACAAAGGATTAGAGAGTCCTTCCTCCTCAGAAATCAGAGGTCAATGATTCCTCAGAAAGTGTTCAGGAAGAGCCAGAGAAAATCAATTTGAAACAAGAAGCCTTGCAGGAAAAGCTGGAGGAGTGCCTAAAGCAATTAAGGGAGGAAAGAGTGATAAGGCTTAAGGCTGATAAACGAGTCAGTGAGCTGGAACATGAAAACGCCCAGTTAAGGAACATAAATTTCTCTTTGTCTGAAGTCCTTCATGCAGTCATTGACAAGCATGATCCTGGATGATGAAGGTGTTTTAGTCAGCATTGAGAACTCTTTTCAGAAGTTCCATGCTTTCTTGGATCTCCTTTAAGATGCTGGGCTTGGGCAGCTGGCCACAATGGCTGGTATAGATCAGTCAGATTTTCATTTACTAGGTCGTCCCCAGATGAATTCTACTGTTAGTAGCCCACCTAAAGAAGAAAAGAAGGCACTAGAAGAAGAAAAGTCAGAATCAAAGCAGAGTGCCCTAGCACAAATGCAAAATATCCACGTTTCTATCTGTACGCAGTCAGCTTACAATGAAGGAACACTAATGAAGTTCCAGAAAATTACAGGTGATGCTAGAATTCCTTTGCCCCTAGACTCCTTCTACGTCCCAGTCTCTACTCAGGAGGCCTTAGAAACTTCCAAAGACAACCTGGGGGTCCCAGTCACAGAGCAGTGGCAAGTGTCTTTTGAGGATTTCATTACTGGAACACGTTCTCCCTCAGCAGATGCAACTTCTGGAACTGGAAGTCAAGGAAGAGGATTTATGTAGAAATAGCACGTCTTCCTCAGCGAAAATGACCAAAACAGGTGAGTATACCACAAAAAGACTCTGCTAAGAAACAACCTGTGAAGGAGCTGCATTCCTGCTCTGACTTACCCATAAAGCAGAAAAGCAAAGGAATCAGGCAAAATAGTTATTTGGTTAATGAACCAATTAAAAGTGAGCCTTCAAAAAAACACATTTCTATTAAGAAAGAGAGAAGAACAGTGACTGTTTCATCAAAGACAACTAAAAGTAAACTCAATCTACTAGAACACTCTGTAAGTGACACTCTTGGATCTGATTTTGAATTTCAAGAAAGCATCCATATTCTATCACACCTGACATAGGTCTAAATCTTTTAAAATTATGTTTTTGCCTTCAAATTTTAATAAATTACTTATATTTTTAAAAATAAAATAAAGTAAAAACAACATAACTGTGAAGCATCTACTAGGAGCAAGGCAATTTTGAGTACATGGGAATGTATCAGATATAATCTCTGCCTTCATTGAGCTGTCAGGTGATGAGTGGTGGTCAACTAATGAAGAATTTTAAGGTAGAGCCAAGTGGACTTGTGGACAAAGCACATATTTGGTGTGATAGAAAGATGAGCAGGCAACATTGTGAAAATGACTATACTACCCACAGCAATCTACAGATTCAATGCAATCCCTATCAAACTACCAATGACATTTTTCACAGAACTAGGACAAAAAATTTTACAATTTGTATGTAAACATGAATGACCCCAAATAGCCAAAGCAATCTTGAGAAAGAAAAACAGAGCTGGAGGAATCAGGCTCCCTGACTTCAGACTATACTACAAAGCTACAGTAATCAAGACAGTATGGTACTGGCACAAAAACAGAAATATAGATCAATGGAACAGGATAGAAAGCCCAGAGATAAACCCACGCACATATGGTCACCTTATTTTTGATAAAGGAGGCAAGAATATACAATGGAGAAAAGACAGCCTCTTCAATAAGTGGTGCTGGGAAAACTGGACAGCTACATGTAAAAGAATGAAATTAGAACACTCCCTAACACCATACACAAAAATAAACTCAAAATGATTAAAGACCTAAATGTAAAGGCCAGACACTATAAAACTCCTAGAGGAAAATATAGGAAGAACACTCTATGACATAAATAACGGCAAGATCCTTTTTGACCCACCTCCTAGAGAAATGGAAATAAAAACAAAAATAAACAAATGGGACCTAATGAAACTTAAAAGCTTTTGCACAGCAAAGGAAACCATAAACAAGACCAAAAGACAACCCTCAGAATGGGAGAAAATATTTGCAAATGAAGCAACTGACAAAGGATTAACCTTCAAAATTTACAAGCAGCTCATACAGCTCAATAACAAAAAAACAAACAACCCAATCCAAAAATGGGCAGAAGACCTAAATAGACATTTCTCCAAAGAAGATATACAGATGGCCTACAGACACATGAAAGAATGCTCAACATCATTAATCATTAGAGAAATGCAAATCAAAACTACAATGAGATATCATCTCACACCAGTCAGAATGACCATCATCAAAAAATCTACAAACAATAAATGCTGGAGATGATGTGGAGAAAACGGAACCCTCTTGCACTGTTGGTGGGAATGTAAATTGATACAGCCACTATGGAGAACAGTACGGAGGTTCCTTACAAAACTAAAAATAGAACTACCATGCGACCCAGCAATCCCACTACTGGGCATATACCCTGAGAAAACCAGAATTCAAAAAAGTCATGTACCCCAATGTTCATTGCAGCTCTATTTACAATAGCCAGGACATGGAAGCAACCTAAGTGTCCATCGACAGATGAATGGATAAAGAAGATGTGGCACATATACACAATGGAATATTACTCAACCATAAAAAGAAACAAAATTGAGTTATTTGTAGTGAGGTGGATGGACCTAGAGTCTGTCATACAGAGTGAAGAAGTCAGAAAGAGAAAAACAAATACCGTATGCTAACACATATATATGGAATCTAAAAAAAAAAAAAAAAGGTCACGAAGAACCTAGGACGGGAATAAAGACGCAGACCTACTAGAGAATGGACTTGAGGACACGGGGAGGGGGAAGGGTAAGCTGGGACAATGTGAGAGAGTGGCATGGGCATATATACACTACCAAACGTAAAACCGATAGCTAGTGGGAAGCAGCCGCATAGCACAGGGAGATCAGCTCGGTGCTTTGGGACCACCTAGAGGGGTGGGATAGGGAGGGTGGGAGGGAGGGAGACGCAAGAGGGAAGAGATATGGGGATATATGTATATGTATAGCTGATTCACTTTGTTATAAAGCAGAAACTAACACACCATTGTAAAGCAATTATACTACAATAAAAATGTTAAAAAAAAAAAAAAGAAACATGAGCAGGGATAACTCAGGTTTGGCCTGAGCTGCTGTGACAGGGACAGAGATGGAACCGTGGACTGGTTCTAAGCTGCGGGAAGGCCTGAGTGTGCTGCTATGAGGGAAAGCGTAATAATGTTTACATTATTTACATTTACAAACATCTTTAATGTTTGGTCTTTGATAGGCTCCCCGTCCCGTCCCTGCTTAATCCCTACGACCTTTGGGACCCTATAACAAAGCCTGAGTGTACACCAGGAGAATTTCAAATAGAGGCACTTCTGGGCCTTGATGGAACCCATACCCTGGAACCACCTCCCAATCAATAAAGCCAAAGCCTCCTGCCCCACTTTGCTCTGACTTCACTCCCCACCAACTAAGCCTTCTCCTTGGGGAATCCCTTTACTATTTACTGTATGGGTAACAAACTTTATTTCATGTTTATTGGTGCCTGTGTGTAAATCATCCCAACATCCATATAGATTCGTGTGTGTGTGTGTGTGTGTGTGTGTGTGTACTGGGGGTAACTTGGAGGGGTGACCATCATCCAGCAGGGGACACTAGGCCCACAAATTAAACAGGAAGTATTATTTTAAAAGGAGTATAATCCTCTCTCTTCATTCATTTGGGCATTTAATGGTTAAGTTACGCCAAGAAATAATGCCAGTTTGCTCCTATGACCCATAGCTTTCTATGGATCCCGAGTTCATTCAGATGACATACGAACGCAAGGTCTTTATAATGGAACTCCAGCCTTCCTGGCTGACATCCAATGCCACCTTCCAAGCTCGTTCTTCCCTTGGTGGGCATTGCGGCACCTCATTATATCCCTGCAAGTGTACAAGTCCAAGCTCTCCATAGCCTCTTCTTACTGGAGAGGGGGGCAGGGAACTGGGTATGTGTGTGTATATATATAAACATATATAGGTGTTTCGGTGAAGTAGAGCGGCTACCATCCAAAAGTTTTCTCTTACTAGGCTGCTCTTCCCTGTCTTTGGGTAGAAATAGCAGTCTTTTCCTGAGGCTTTTTTTTCTATGTGCACCTGTTGAAGTTTACAGATTGCCGGCTACTCTAGTATCCAGTCTGGGACAAATGAGACAAAAAGAAAACTGAGGGATCACCAGGGAACACCATGATGCTCTGGGGGCCTCAGGGTCCCTATCTGCGCTGCTTTTTTCTCTCCACCTTCCTGAGTCTTCTTATGTTTATCTCACGTATAACCTCCAGGATTCTTAGCTGTACTTACTTAGTGGATGCTGTAGGAACAAGTATGTCTACTCCAACTTTCCTGAGCCGAAGTCCTACAATTTTATGTCAAACCCACGTTGACCTAATTTTCAACAGTGCCTTGCTCCTCAAATGGTTCTACAGATCTATGAAGAGACAGATTTGAGCTTTTCTAGAAAGTGGTCATTGTTCGGCTCTTGACATGACTCCTAGAACCTGTGGTGGCCAGTGTTCCATTGCTGTATTGCATGGAGAGGGAGACCTGGGTTTGAAAAATACGAATCTTTCCTTACTTCTCATACTGACATTCAGTTTTTATCCTGACACCCTCAGCTTAACCCCTGGAAGGCAACTAACTGAGAGATTTTCAGGAAAGTGAGATATTTGATTACATGTTCATTAAATCTGTGAGGGAGGCAGCACAGCATGAGCATTAGTGCCACAGGCTGTGGACACCACCTGTGTGGTCCTCATCTCCACACCCCGTGGATTTGTGACCTTGATCATGTTAGTGCCTAACATCTCTGTGCTGTCTGCTCACACAACACATAAAAGTCTCTGTGATGTTTCTTCGGTATGAGATAAAATAAATTCCCATAACAAAGCATTTGAAACAATCCCTGTCACAAAGTATTATACAAGTGTGTTCTACGTAAATGCTAAATACTTGTATGTACATTATTATCGCCTTAATTCAGATCCCAAGGAAAACACTGTTTGTAAGTTTTCTCTCCCTTCCTCATGATGCTCATTTAAATCCCTAAGGTACTTTACACAACAACACTGGTAAAAACCCAGAGTGGAATGGTATCGTTTTTCTACTTGGAAGGTACGGTATCCACTTTCTATAATACATTTGCTTTTTGGAATTAAGTCATCTTGATCTTAAATTGCCCATATATACTTAGATGTCTTGGCCCAGGCAAAGCTATGTGGTGGTTCTGATAGACAGTGCAGCTGGTCCTGAAGCTCACAGGGAAGGATGGTCCCAGGGAGCCACAGCCACTGCCTCCTCAACCCTCTCAAGGGAGTCATGAGCGTTCTGTGTAGGATTCAGTTTCACAAGTCCAGCCTCTGGAGCTGACTTATCAGCAGGTACCCTCAATTAAATTCAGCAGTAGCTTGTGGGCTAATGAGGAAGAACACGATTCTCTCCATGCATTTCTCGGTGAACAGGAAATTCAGGCTTTCCTTTCTGTAGCCCTTCTCATATCTAAAATCCGTTTTTACAGTGATGTTTACTTTTCTCACGCCAGTGATTAAGCCAGACTCTGAAAGAGTGATATTTCAAGTGGAAACTGAGAAATACAGACCCACTTCCCCTCATCTCAGTTACCCCCCTACTTTTTTTCGACTTGCTTATTTGTTTTCTTCCTCCCAAGTACTGGAAGTCTGTTCAAGCTGTACTGAAGAAGGAAAATACCTCAGTGCTTAACGCCATTTCTGTATTCTAAAAGTTGGCATTCTCTGTCTCTTCAAGTGGTTCTCAAATATTATTTGTCTGTATAGGCTAGGAAGAAAACTACATTTCCACTATTTCAAATCTATTCTGTCTCTCAAGCTGGCTATGCCTTTGGATTTAGCAATGAAACAATCTATTGTACTGGTTCCCAGCTTCAGTGGATGATTGTAAGAAGGGAAGTAAGGATTCTCCCTGCATGATATACTGAACAGACTTTAGTAGTTCAGAGCATTTGGATTTCTTAGAATCTCCCCAAATGTTTCTATTGTAATTATAATGTTCCCGTTCTTTCTTACTCAACATCCTAACATTTACACAAGTGGCTGCACAAGTTGCGAGTTCAATTTGCTCTGTAATCCCGCCATGCACAAGACAAAACATCGTATTTTAATTTCTGTTACCACGGCCCTTCAGGTACAAGAAATGAGGGGTTCATTCAGGGATATCAAAGAAGTTTTCTGATTTGGCTTTGAGCTAATAATTTAAATTCCTGAGATTGTCATTTTCTGTCTTCAAATTCATTAAGTTTTGTCTTTCAATCTCCATCACGGCACTAAAGGAAAGGCCAGGCTCAAGGGAAATACTTAACAAAGTCAAGAGGATAACGGAAAGAGTAAAAGAAGCGCGCTTAAATATTCCAGGCTGCCCGTGATCCGCAAACCACGTGGCGGCGCACAGACTAAACTACAGCTCCATTAATCATCTGAAAGCAGGAAATGAGTTGCTACCATGAAAGAGAGTGTATTATACAATAGGCACTAACACAGAGCATTTGCAGCAACATGAATGGACCTGGAGATTATCATACTAAGTGAAGTAAATCAGACAGAGAAAGACAAATATCATGATCTCACTTATATATGGAATCTGAAATATGACACAAATGAACTTATTTACGAAACAGAAACAGACTCACAGACACAGAAAACAAACTTACGTTTACCAAAAGGGGAAAGGAGGTGGGGGAGGGATAAATTAGGAGTTTGGGATTAGCAGATACACACTACTATATATAAAAGAGATAAACAACAAGGTCCTACTGTACAGCACAGGGAACTATATTCAATGTCCTGTAATAAACCATAATGGAAAAGAATATGAAAAAAAAAAAAAAACCCAGAGCATTATAGTTGTTACTGTTACTGTGTTTTTCTTTTTCAGATGTTCCTGAGGACTTTTCATTCACTGCCTGATCAGGGAATGTTTTTCTCATGTTACTCCCGGGCCCCACCCTCACTCTGGGCCTGATTACATACTTTCTCCCTCAAAAGCAGCAAAGCATTTCAGTGTTTGGGGAAATTTTAGTGAGCACTAGAGAGAGTGCTGTATGGAGGACCCTCCTCCGTAGTAAGATCTGGGATGGTTGCATAGATAAGAGTTCCCTCACAGCAAAGAAGACGCTCACTCTCTGCACAGGAGGCATCCCATTGAAGTGGATCCATTTTTTCCACCCATGCCATCTTCCAAACACTGGCTGGATGTGGCAGGCAAAGGTCCAACAGTGGTTGCCATGTACCGTTACCTGGAAGAGTCCAAATCTGTACAGAAATGCAGGATTCCACCGTACCAGATTCCATTGTTCCTTTCTAAGTGTAAACCCAAACAAACTGTCCTCTGCGGTACCTTCCATTCACAGGAAACCTTCTCCACATTGCCCTCTCATCCCTATGCTCCTCTTGCACCTACAATAATAAGGTTTCCTCACTCCAGACTATATTAGCCTTTGCATCTGCTGGTCTCCCTTCTCCCGTGGAAACACCGTGAAGCCAGTGGTATGTCTCATTTACATCCATATCTAAAGCACATAGCACAGGGATGACATATTATATGTGCTCAGTAAGAGTCACTGAGTGTGTTTCTGTTTCAGAAGATTTTCTGCCATCTGTTCTGCTCTGGGCCCTGTGATGGGGCTGGAAACCTAGTCTCTGCTCTCACAATATTCAGATTTAGGAGAGGTGGGTAGGGCTTTAAAATGAAGCATAAGTCCTGTATATCTGAAAGTAAAGCAATATTGTAAATCAACTATACTTCAATTTTTTTTAATGAAGCGTAAGTCTTCATAGAGAGAGATAAGATATATCTCACTTGGCTCAAAGCTGGCTTCCAAAGAATACAGGAGTAAGACTTGAGTGGGGTTTAAAGCCCATCACTGGAAAGGCACAGAACCCTCCAGAGAGGTGTCCGTGGTGAGATGTCTCCAACTGGAACAAGTCTGTGGACACTGAACAGGGAATCTGGAACTGCTTCCTTCTCCTCTCCTCCCTGTGAGACAGCAGGAGGCCCCTAGATTGGCCACCTCTTCTCCTTATCTGCATAGAATCTGCCACCAGTTAGACCAGGGTCTCCCAACCACAGTGCCACAGGACCTAGGGTCCTGCAAGAGGTTGTTAAAGGTACTGATTAGGATAGTAACTGACAGACAAAACATAGTTTTGAGATCCTCTACATGGTATCTGTCACCTGTCTAGCTATTCCCCTCCTTGGGCAGGGTACCAAATCACCAGATGGTGCCAGGAGTAAACAGAGCCAAAAGGCACTATTAGCACATAAGATGCTTTTGTGCAAAGTACAAAAAAGTGTCTGGGTTCCATGCTAATGTTTTACCTAGTCAATTAATTACTTTGTATTAATAATAACATACCTAAAGCAAATTTTGTGATTTCTCCACCAAAATCACCATTTGTGATTTCTCCTTTTCTCCTCACTATTTAAGTAATACTTACTAGCCATCAAGATATTCCAGCCCTTGACCCATAACTTTTTCTGATTCCTCCTTTCCCTCATCCTCATTTCAAATTCCTGAAAATATGCCTTGTCATCACATAACTTCTCTCCAGCTCCCCTTCCTCCTTTTTCCAAGCAAAGCCATGGTGGCCTCACCCCAGAGCAATGCCAAGGCCTCCTCTTGGCCCTGCAAATCCTCTCCTGGCCCCTATAATGTTATTAAATATTTGCCAGATATACTGGATTGTGTTACTCTCCATTAGTCCCCAGAAATGATTCACCTGCTGCTGTGTTCAGAACAGAATTTAGCCCTTTCCAATGGCAACAAGGTACTACGAGCTGACTTTTCCCTACAGTCCAACACTCTCTTTCACTGATTATATGACATCCTTTCAGGTTCCTTTATCCCTGTTGAACTAATCAAGTTATCTCCCACAGCAAGGCACTAGAATGTGCTGTTCTAACACCCAGGGTCATCTGAGCCCAGCGTCCAAACATCAGGACACTGATATCCTTCCATTCTCAGGTCAAACTTATGTCCCTCATGGATGCCAACCTATACAAAATAAGGTGCTCTTTCACACAACAGGTGCTCTTCTTTTAATCACTTGACCAATCTATAACTATGCTCTAGGCCACTAATGAGCTTATTTATCTTTTTCCCTCCATTGATGTAATATCCATGAGAGCAAAGACCCTGCCTGTGTTGTTCACCATCATAACCCAGCACCCAGGAGAACAAGGACATCTTAATAGAGGGTGAATATTCATTAGATGAAATTCAGTATTCATTCATAATTTAAGATAGATTACATTAAAAATAATAATGAAGGACACGGGGAGGGGGAAGGGTAAGCTGGGACAAAGTGAGAGAGTGGCATGGACATATATACACTACCAAATGTAAAACCGATCGCTAGTGGGAAGCAGCCACATAGCACAGGGAGATCAGCTGGGTGCTTTGTGACCACCTAGAGGGGTGGGATAGGGAGGGTGGGAGGGAGCGAGGGAGACGCAAGAGGGAAGAGATATGGGCATAGATGTATATGTATAGCTGATTCACTTTGTTATAAAGCAGAAACTAACACACCATTGTAAAGCAATTATACTCCAATAAAGATGTTAAAAAAAATAAAATTAAATTAAAACAAAATAATAATAATGGAATGCTCAAGCACAATTAAGTAAAATTTTAAAATAGTATCTGTTAAAAATTAATAAAATTAAACACATTAAATTTAGACTTTTTAAAAATTTACTTATTTATTTGGCTGCGTTGGGTCTTAGTTGCAGCACGTGGGCTTCTCTCTAGTTGCGTCGTGCGGGCCTAGTTGCCCCGCAACATGTGGGATCCCAGTTCCCCAACCAGGGATCGAACCCGCATCCCCTGCATTGGAAGGCAGACTCCTAACCACTGGACCACCAGGGAAGGCCCCTAGACATTTTTAAAGGCAAAAAATAAAGACAAGGAAGGAATTCAAAAACTAAGGACAACAAAGGGAGAAAATACTTACAACATAAATGATATATGAAGTTTTAGATGCTTAATCTATAAAGAGCTCTTTAAAATCAGAAAGATATATGCCAAAAACCCAACCCAAAAATTGATAAAGAGCATGAAAAAAAGAGACATTTCACAGAAAAGGAAACATAAATGGCTTTTAAACATTCAGAAATACATCCAACAATACTAAGAATGAAAGCAATGCAAATTAAAACCATACTGAACTGGGTGCTAAACTTGAGTCAGGCTCTTCTGAGCCCTCTTCTTGACTAGGTCCTGAACTTGGGATCTGTCCTTGGCCCACTTTGTCCAGTTTTAGCAAGAATTCTGCTGGGTCAGGTTAGCAAAAGATCTCCCACCCTCAATATCTGAACAAATTTCTCATTCCCCACCCTTGGTATCTAACCACCCTTGATAAATGACCAAATACTTCATTCTCCACCCTTGTTATATTAACACCCTGGCCGGCCTCCAGCAAGAATCCTGTCAAGTTTGTTCATCCAGAATTCTCTGATTTTCTTCTTAGAAAATTTCTACTCACAGATCCCACCTTGTTCCTTAGCTATTAAACTTCACTTCTCCCTCTTTTATTCAGAGATAAGGCTCAATCTCTCCCCTACTGCAAAACCCCGTTGCAGTAGTCTGTCTTGAATGAAGCCTTCCTTACTATCCTTCACATGTGTCATGAAAAAGTATTCCTTAGGGCTTCCCTGGTGGCGCAGTGGTCAAGAATCCACCTGCCAATGCAGGGGACACGGGTTCGAGCCCTGGTCCGGGAAGATCCCACGTGCCGCGGACCAACTAAGCCCGTGCACCACAACTACTGAGCCTGCGCTCTAGAGCCCGCAAGCCACAACTACTGAAGCCAGCGTGCCTCTAGAGCCCACGCTCCGCAATGAGAAGCCACTGTAATGAGAAGCCCGCGCACCACAACGAAGAGTAGCCCCCGCTCGCTGCAACTAGAGAAAGCCTGCGTGCAGCAACAGAGACCCAATGCAGCCAAAAATAAATTAAAATAACATAAATTTATTTTTAAAAAAAGATAAAGATCTTCAAAAAATAAATAAAGCTATTGTCTCTCTCAGTTCCCAGGATTTGCACAAACACCAGATGAGGCCACGTTTTGCACAGTAAGACCAAAGAATACCCCCTTTATCATGTCTTCCTTAAATCACAGTCTTTTTTTTTTTTTTTTTTTTGACCTTTTTTTTTAAAGTCTTTATTGAATGTGTTACAACATGCTTCTGTTTTATGCTTTGCCCCTTTGGCCACGAGGCACGTGGGATCCCAGCTCCCCGACCAGGGATAAGACCCATACCCCCTGCACTGGAAGGCAAAGTCCTAACCACTGGACCGCCAGGGAAGTCCCTAGATCACAGTCTTATGTTGCTTCCATAAACGTATTCCCCCTTCTAAACAAATAAACGAATACAACACATAAAAGCAAGTACCTTATATTTATCACATAATCACCAACACCTTTCGAGGATTTTTCAGGGGGACGAGAGTCATTGGGAATAACCTCGCAGAGGATGCCCAGGCACTGCTACTACGCAGAGACTCTGAGTAGCAGGAAGTGAACTCATCTGCTGCCCCCAAACGGCTGAGAGGCCTCTGCTCTCAATCTCTGCAGGGCCACACAGAGAATCCTCATTTGATTAATCACAGTTTAATATGCAGGTGATGGAAACTACTTCATGTCAATGACGACTGCCATCCCTTCTTTTAATTTCTAATTTAGGTTCTGAAGATGACTCCTCTCACCCCAAAAGGAGAACTTAAGGAGGGGGTCCTGCATTATGGCTGAAGTCCAATTACCCGAACTTGTCCCTGTCCTCAGACAGGCCTGGAACAAAGCAGCACACAAATCGAGTAGGATTTAAGGATCTCATACTTCTCCTGGAACCTAAGGAAGAATCGGGGTCTCTGGGGTTTTGATGCACATAGACTGAGAGAGAAAAGAGAAGTGTGGCTATAGTCCAGGTATGTGAGAGAACAGAGTTCAAGCAGCCCTCACCTGGCAAAGCTGGTCCCAAGGGACCTAGTGCAGAGTGGAGATGACAAAAAGACTTTCTCTACCTCAGGTCAGATCCTCTCAGGTCTGCTGAGGATCAGTGTCTATGCTTTCACAGAACCTTCGGAAGAGAGGCCTTACCCCCGGTGAAACCGAGCCACCCTAAAACCAAGTTCCCCTGCCAACTTGATAATTAATCTCTCTATTCAAAACTTTATTCCTGGGCTTCCCTGGTGGCGCAGTGGTTGAGAATCTGCCTGCCAGTGCAGGGGACGCGGGTTCGAACCCTGGTCTGGGAAGATCCCACATGCCGCAGAGCAACTGGGTCCGTGAGCCACAACTACTGAGCCTGCGCATCTGGAGCCTGTGCTCCGCAACAAGAGAGGCTGCGACAGTGAGAGGCCCACACACCGCGATGAAGAGTGACCCCCACTTGCCGCAACTAGAGAAAGCCCTTGCACAGAAACAAAGACCCAACACGGCCAAAAATTAATTAATTAATTAATTAATTAATTTTAAAAAAAAAACTTTATTCCTTTTCTTGTTCCACCCCTGTTCTCCTCAGGATTGAGGCGTATCAAAGAAAACGGGGTGTTGAAACCAAGCAGGACCCTGCAGGGCCGTCCCAGGTACAAAAGCCCCTTCATGTCCACCGTTTCTTGTTCATAGAAAAGGGCTTTAGTCTCCTAGGCCTTCCCTGAGTTCCAAAGGGCAGACTCAAGCAGTTGCTAATTGGGGAAGTGAGGGAATGTGGAAACAAAGGAGGAGCAGTTGAGCAAGAAAAATAATGATGGCTTAAACAACGGTTCAGAGATAAAACAGAGTCCCAGATCCTCCTCGTGATACACATAACAATTTGATGCATATCTCTGAGCTGTTCTGCAGAAACTAAGACCCTGACTCAGATAGAGGATGGTGACTCCATGCAGACCACAAGCAAGTAGACCCCAGACTGGTTGGAACCAGAAGATTGATGATTAAGATTCCTGAAACATCTCCCTGTTACTTCACCACCAACCAATCAGAAGAAAATCATGCTCCCTGCAGCCTTCACCCCAAATGTTGCCTTTAAAAACCCTTCCTTGAAAGTCCTAGGGGGTGGGGATTCGAGTCTTCAGAGCATAAGCTGCCCATTCTTGCTTGGCACCTGCAATAAATGCTGTACTTTCCTTCACCACAGCCTGGTGTCAATAAGTTGGCTTTGCTTCCTGGTGGGTGGGCAGATCCCAGTTGGTAGCAATTTTGGTGATCACGAAGGGACAGCCAATGGCACACTGGCCCCTGACCAGTGGCTGCCTGAGCACTTCTGTCTAAGGAACAGCCCTGAGTGCTTGCCACCAACCAGGCACCATTGGCCCGTGGTGTTTTTCTATTTTTGTGAGGGAAACAAGGCTCTGGCCTTGTCTGTAAGATGTCTCTGGTAAGTGGCAGAACCTCATGTGTGACAACACCAGGGTATTCTTCCTTACTGGATTGCCTTAATTGGAATTTTCCTTTTGAGGGGGTGATGCATAGGACTTGGTCATGTGCTTTTGAGTGGAGCACCGCTTTAATAGGATTTTCCCTTCTTGGCCATCCGGCACCGCCTGAGTGGTAACTGGGAAACTCCCTTTTAGACCAAGGCTCATCTGCACCCCCATCTGGAACAGCAGGCAGGAAACTTCCTTGTGCTAGGGAATTGTGACCCTGAAAAGCTGTCGGATACTGGTCTGCCCGTCTGTTTCTGGTAATATGTCCATGTGAAAGAATAATGGAAAACCAGAACTCTATTCCATCTTATAGTCCCCTATGGTATATTTTGCAAAACTGGGAGATCTTCAGCTATGCTCCCATGAAAAGAATGAAAATTATATTCCATTATAACACTGCATGGCCCCAATATCCCTTAGGCTGTGAGGAATGATAGCCCCTTAAGGGCACCTTAGGCTATAACACTATCTTTCACTTTCAACATTTCTTTCTTTCAACATTTCACTTTCTTCCCGTATTAGAAAAGGGAAGAAAATGAGATGAAATTCCCTATGTATAGGCTTTTAACGTTACTGTATCAAAGTGAACCTTTTGGAATTGGTTTGGCTTTTATCTTGAGTGTCTGTGTCACTGCATAAGTCCATAAGTCCGAATCTTGTAGTTTTGGCCGTAATTAGGGGGACCTGGTTTTGACCCTTGTTAGGGGGTCCTGGTTTTAACCCTCATTAGGGGATGTCAAGGAAAATTCGATAAACAATCAAGTTAAGGGGAAAACAAAGGGAACTTATTTGAATAAAACTAAGGACTATAAACTGGAAGACAGGCTCTCTGAAGGCTCTGAGAAACGTTCCACTAGTTAGAAGTTGAAGGCACAGCCTTATACATTTTTGAAACAAAGGATCACACATCAAAATGACACACTGATACTAGCAAACCCGGGCCCCCTGCATTGGGAGCACAGAGTCTTAACCACTGGACTACCAGGGAAGTCCCTAAACTTGTTTTCATTCACTAAAGATTAATCCTACCCAATAAAAATTTTAAAAAAAAGATTAATCCTAGATCAACATGATACTTCAAAAACTTGGGATAGTTTGTTACATTTAGAAATATTTTACTGTAAGTACCAATGTTTAAGTCAATTAAATAAAGCTCTTTTACAAATTAATTTTAATCACACCATCTGGAGGTAGGGACATGTCATATTTACAACGTACAGACAGACAGACAACCAGATAAAAACAGAGAGAGCTCATGGTTTTCCTGCTTGAGTTAAAAAGTCCTCTTTTACCTTTTTTTCTTTCAATTTTAGATTATACTAATTCAGCCAAGGCTGCAGTCTCAGGTGATGTGGGCTGTGTTTACATTTCAAGAACATGATAAGAGTTATAACTTTAAGTTTTCTCCTAGGAAGACTTTTGCTCTCTCAGGCTCAAAAATTTTTTGTTTTTGTTTGTTTGTTTGTTTTTTTATTATTATTATTTATTTCGAACACTTAGAAGCCTGATAAGGAGCACAGTATCACGTTTTGGGCCTTCAGGATGGGGAAGACTCCTGACCGATGAAGTGCGAGTGGGAGGAGGTATTTCAGGCTGAAGGACCAGTACGTGGAAAGGCCCCATGAAGGCATGTGGGAAAATGGGGAGCTCGGTGCCCTGTGGCTCAAATGTGGCGTGGACTCCCCAGTTTGAATGCAAGAATGAATTCATACCCGTCTCTCTTCCATGGTGTCCAGTGCATGCTGGGCCCCCAGGGAGGTCTCAGAGAACACGTTGAATGACTGATGAATTGATTGGCTAGGTTTAGTTAGCCTGGGAAAGGGATTAACCACTCCGGAGAGTTAAAGTCAGTTTCCTGGATTAAAGCACACGTTCCTTTGTGCTTAGGAGAGCTAAAGTCAATTTTCCCTTGACCCAAAGCAGGACATTAACATCACACATGAGCAAAATGACGTGCACCTACGAGGAGCGTCAAAGATGATGGAGTGTCCACATCGCCTCGTCTCAGACTCAAAATTTTGAAAAAATGTTTTATCAACCTGACTTTCTCTACAGTTTTGGAATGTCAAAAGGGCTCCATCCTGGCCATTTAAGAGTTAAGAGAAGTGCTTACAAGCACTGGCTTCCTTCCAGCTGTACGCGAAGCCAGGCAGAGTTCCGGTAGTGGCGGTTCATCATGGAGCACTTTGGCCTTTGAGCACAGTTTCCCATTATTAATTTCACAGCCTAATTTGGATATGATCTGAACAACTTTCTAAGGGCGGTGTGATGGATTAAATGTGCGCTACTTCTGAGTCTATTTCCCCAAGGACTTACCCTTGGGAGGGTTTGACTCTCTTACCTGTCTCGGTTTCTCCCTCTGACAGGCTAAAACTGCTGTGGCTGCTTGGAGCTCTAGGTGATCAGCCCATCACGCATCTCCAGCAAGCAGAATTTACTTAATGATTGTAGAAGGATCCCCTGTGGGATGGCTGCACGTCACAAGGACTGATCCTTAGACACCTCTGCCAAGTTCTCAGTCACCTGAGAATGCCCTGTCCCGGAAGGAGCAGAAGTCCCTTAGGAGCTGTGCAGGCTCAGTCTCTAATTTCACTAGCGAACAGTTTGTTCAGAAAATATCTATAAAATCTTTCCAATATAAGCCAAATTTTTACAAAGGCCAGCCAACCCAGTTTACTCCAAGTCCCAAGAAAAACAGCTCAAATAAAATTCAGGACATCATTTAAAGCGATGATGTCTGGATATTAGGAGAAATCAGCAAAGCACCTGAGGAATACCAGGAAGTGGGTGGAGCTGAAAGGGCACCAAGCTGGTACCAAGCACCTGTTCAGGGTAGACTCTAGGTGTCCTCTGGTGGGTGTCTCTAATATCCTGCCAACTATTCCAAGAATATGTCAATGGAAATTTAATTTAAAAGTTTTCTGTAAGGGGTGCAAGGACTTCTCTCAAGCCAAACTGAGAATTACAACCCAGGAGTCAGACTCTCAGAAAGCACTCAGAACTGTTCCACCCGTCAGAAGTTGAAGGCACACTCATACATATTTTCTAAACAAAGGATAGTACATCAAAATGGCATATTGATATTTTACATAAAGTTCACCAAGGATACACACAGTCTAGGTAAACACTTACAAAGCAAGCAACAAGTCACCATGACCCCCTACCGAGATGGGAAAGAATGCTATTCTTTTAAGAAGTTACATTGCTAGCATCAGAATAAAGGGGAAAAAAACTCTTTCCGGTCCAGTAGGCACTCCCATCTTTGACAAGCTCTGATTAATGTGTACTGCAGATGCACACTGCACATTAGGGAGAGAGGCAAGAAGCCCAAATGGACACCTTTCATGTTTACATTTTCTTCTGCCTTTAAATATAAATTTTATTTCATCAGGGCCCTGGTTTTGACCCTCATTAGGAGGTCCTGTTGCAGGGGGACCCCACTGGTAGGAGAAAAAGGAAGTGAAAGGATTAATCATTCTCAGAGACACTCCTGGTATTGACCCTTGTCAGAGGACCCTGGTTTTGACCTTCGTTAGAGAGTCCTGGTAATTTGAATGTGGTCTAGATACTCCTGGAAACTGATAGCTTAAATTTGGTCGTGGGTGTGATTCAGAGCCAATAAGTTCATCTGAAAATGAGGCCTGTGAATGTGAACGAGTGACGTCTATTATTATCTATTACTGTTATTTGTTTAAACTAAATTGGCTATATGCAAACTAAAGGAAATCTTGCCCTTAAAATGGCCAACATGGGGCCCTTCTGATGTTCTAAAACTGGTTTTTGCATATGCAGTTAAAAAAACTTGGCTTCTAGGAGGAACTTGCATTTCTCTTCCTGTGCCTCTGAGATGTAAATATTCTACCAGGGCTCTCAGGAACTCATCTTATTTGACCATCTCCAATTGCTGAGACTGAAGAAAAAAAAGGTAAAAGAGGCTTTTTAAAAACTGAAGCAGGAGACTTCTCTGGCAGTCCAGTGGTTAAGACTTTGCCTTCCAATGCAGGGGTTGTGGGTTCAATCCCTGGTCGGGGAACTAAGATCCCACATGCCTTGTGGCCAAAAAAAAAAACAAAAAAAACACCCCAAAACATAAAACAGAAACAATACTGTAACAAAATTCAATAAAGGCTTTAAAAATGGTCCACATCAAAAAAAAATCTTTTTTAAAAAAAAACACTGAACCAGGAAAACTATGAGATCTCCGTGTCTATATGAATGTACGTCTGTGTACATTATAGATATATGTCTTTACCTTTGGATGGTATTATATCAAAATTAATTTGTAAATGACCTCTATTTTTTTGGCTTAAAGGCAATTAAGCACTTATATAAATTCTCAAAAATATAAAAGAAACTAACCTAAATGCGTTTCAAGTTCACATGAGCTGGGAAATATTTAGTATTAAGTTAATGTCTGGTATTGAAGATAGTTTAAGCTTGTTGGTTGAATTAATATAGACATGTCTTTAGGGTCATCAATATTAAGTATGACACTTTTATTATACCTAGGTTTACTGAAAATCAATAAGATATTCCTGTTATAAAATTTGTCAACAAGGAAAGTAACTGGACATGATGAAATTTTTAAGTAAGTTAAATGTATATAAGATAAGAGTTTTGGGGTGAACTCTTTGGGAATAATTATACTTTAGGAATGTCTACTTAGAAATAGTCTCTCCAGACTTTTGTTGGTGGTGGTGGTAACTTCAAACTTGAGAGTTTTGCTAAATTAAGTAATGGGAATTCACTGAATATCCAGATCATTTCAAATAGGATAAAATACTGCAATATTAATTCCTAAACAGGTCTAAGTTTACTACTTTTGTCTACTTATGAGAGAAAAACGAAAGATGTTGCATTTATTAGACACACATTTATCAGTACCCACTGAGGAAAGAGATTATGGGATGAAAAGATACATGTTTCTAGAGGTAATACAATATGTTCATAAATTTGCCAATCAGGAAATGTTAATATGTTCACAATTGCTTGCTTTTTGGTTTTCATTAGACATTAAGGTTTTTTTTTTTTAAACATCTTTATTGGAGTATAATTGCTTTACAATGGTGTGTTAGTTTCTGCTTTATAACAAAGTGAAGCAGTTATACATATACATATGTTCCCATATCTCTTCCCTCTTGCATCTCCCTCCCTCCCACCCTCCCTATCCCACCCCTCTAGGTGGTCACAAGGCACCGAGCTGATCTCCCTGTGCTATGCGGCTGCTTCCCACTAGCTATCTATTTTACATTTGGTAGTGTATATATGTCCATGCCACTCTCTCACCCTGTCACATCTTACCCCTCCCCCTGCCCATATCCTCAAGTCCATTCTCTAGTAGGTCTGTGTCTTTATTCCCGTCTTGCCACTAGGTTCTTCATGACCTTTTTTTTTTTTCCCCCTTAGATTCCATATATATGTGTTAGCATACTGTGTTTGTTTTTCTTTTTCTGACTTACCTCACTCTGTATGACAGACTCTAACTCCATCCACCTCACTACAAATACCTCCATTTCGTTTCTTTTTCTGGCTGAGTAATATTCCATTGTATATGTATGCCACATCTTCTTTATCCATTCATCTGTCGATGGACACTTAGGTTGCTTCCACGTCCTGGCTATTGTAAATAGAGCTGCAATGAACATTTTGGTACATGACTCTTTTTGAATTATGGTTTTCTCAGGGTATATGCCCAGTAGTGGGATTGCTGGGTCGCATGGTAGTTCTATTTTTAGTTTTTTAAGGAACCTCCATACTGTTCTCCATAGTGGCTGTATCAATTTACATTCCCACCAACAGTGCAAGAGGGTTCCCTTTTCTCCACACCCTCTCCAGCATTTATTGTTTATAGATTTTTTGATGATGGCCATTCTGACCGGTGTGAGATGATATCTCATTGTAGTTTTGATTTGCATTTCTCTAATGATTAATGATGTTGAGCATTCTTTCATGTGTCTGTTGGCCATCTGTATATCTTCTTTGGAGAAATGTCTATTTAGGTCTTCTGCCCATTTTTGGATTGGGTTGTTTGTTTTTTTGTTACTGAGCTGCATGAGCTGCTTGTAAATCTTGGAGATTAATCCTTTGTCAGTTGCTTCATTTGCAAATATTTTCTCCCATTCTGAGGGTTGTCTTTTGGTCTTGTTTATGGTTTCCTTTGCTGTGCAAAAGCTTTTAAGTTTCATTAGGTCCCATTTGTTTATTTTTGTTTTTATTTCCATTTCTCTGGGAGCTGGGTCAACAAGGATCTTGCTGTGATTTATGTCATAGAGTGTTCTTCCTATGTTTTCCTCTAAGAGTTTGATAGTGTCCGGCCTTACACTTAGGTCTTTAATCCATTTTGAGTTTATTTTTGTGTATGGTGTCAGGGAGTGTTCTAATTTCGACATTAAGGTTTTTAAGAGTTAAAACTGTAATGTAAAATTGAAGCTACTAGAAATAATAAGGGAAACATTTCAGTATGCAAGGAAAGTAAGAATGTGTGTTTTCAGTAAAAGAAGGTATGAGGAATGGAAATGCATTTTGCTAAGGGGAATAAAAGTAATGTGGTCCTCAAGCTGCTTATTTCTAAATGCGAAAGAAAATAAGGGACAAATCAATATGGATACAGAAAGTTGTGTACAGTTTTTTAAAAAGGAGCCCTTGCACTTCCCTGGTGGCACAGTGGTTAAGAATCTGCCTGTCAATGCAGGGGACACAGGTTTGAGCCCTGGTCCAGGAAGATCCCACATGCCGCGGAGCAACTAAGCCAATGACCCACAACTGCTGAGCCTGCGTGCCACAACTACTGAGGCCCACGCACCTAGAACTCGTGCTCCGCAACAAGAGGCCACCGCAATGAGAAGCCTGCGACCACAACAAAGAGTAGCCCCCACTTGCCACAACTAGAGAAAGCCTGTGTGCAGCAACAAAGACCTAATGCAGCCAAAAATAAAAACAAATAAATACATAAATTTATTTTAAAAAAAATTATTACTAGAGACAAAGAATGACATTTTAAAAGGGGTCATTTCATCAAGAAGATATAACAAACATATAAGCACCTAACAACAGAGCCCCAAAATACATGAAGCAAAAAACAGACCTGAATGGAGATAATTCAACAATAATAGAGACTTCAATACTCCACTTTCAATAATGGACAGAACAACTAGACAGAAAACCAAGGAAATATAAGACTTGCACAACACTATAAACCAACTAGTCCTTACAGAAATCCACAGATCACCCAACAACAGTAGAATGCAGATTTTTCTCAAGTGCACATGATCATTCTCCAGGATAGACCATGTTAGCCCATAAAACAATTCTCAAAATTTTTAAAGCACTGAAATCATACAAAGTATGTTGAGCACAACGGAATTAAATTAGAAATCAATAACAGAAGGAAATTTGGGAAATTCCCAAATATGTGGAAATTAAACAACACACTCCTAAATAACCAACTGGGGCTTCCCTGGTGGCGCAGTGGTTGAGAATCTGCCTGCCAATGCAGGGGACACGGGTTCGAGCCCTGCTCTGGGGGGATCCCACATGCCGCGGAGCAGCTAGGCCCGTGAGCCACAACTACTGAGCCTGCGCGTCTGGAGCCTGTGCTCCGCAACAAGAGAGGCCGCGATGGTGAGGGGCCCGTGCACCGTGATGAAGAGTGGTCCCCCCTCGCTGCAACTAGAGAAAGCCCTCGCACAGAAATGAAGACCCAACACAGCCAAAAATTAATTAATTAATTAATTAATTAAAAGTCTACACAAAAAATAACCAACTGGTCAAGGAAGAAATCATAAGAGAAATTTTAAAATATTTTGAGATAAATGAAAACAAAATCACAACATACCTAAACTTACGAGATGCAGAAAAAGCAGTGTTCGCAGGGAAATTTATAGTTGTAAATACCTATATTAACAAAAACGAAAATTTTCTAATAAATAACCTAACCTTCCACCTTAAGAAACTAGAAGAGCAAACTAAACCCAAAACAAGCAGAAGGAAATCATAAAGATTACAACAAATAAATAGAGAGGAGAAAAACAATAGACAAAATCAAAAACCAAAAGTTGGTTCCTTGAAAAGATTAACAAAACTGACAAACCATTAGGTATACTGACCAAGAAAAAAAGAGAGAATGCTCAAATTATTTGCAATTGGCAAAGAAACTATTTTTTAAAGTCTGTTAGAACTTACAAACATTCAGCAAAGTTACTGCACAAAACAACATGGTAACCATCAGCATTCTTCAAGAGCAGCATGAGAGTCCTTTTGCAATAAAGAGCCTATTCACAGCAGCAACTAAATGCTTAACGTTCCTAAAATTCAATCCAATAAAAGGCATGCGAGATTTGTTTAAACTGTGAAATGTATCATGCACATAAAACTTACAACAAACTAGAATAATTAAAAATTTTTAAAAAACACACAAAATAGTCATCTACCCACCACCAAGCTTCAGAAATGAAAACATTAGTACCTGTGAGACAGGCTGGGACCTGAGACCCTTTGCTGCAGTGCTTGCACCTGGACAAACATCTCCTAGAGCAGTAAAATACAAAGAAACTATAAGGGACTAAAAATAACTTCGTGCTGCACAGTTGAGGCAAATTGTGAACAACAAGATACAAAAAGACCAAAAACCCACCCAGCACCACCAAGGGGGTGGCCTACGCCAAGCCTCTGGCCTAACCCCTGCACCCACCCACCCTTACCCTCACCCCCATAAAAGGAACCAGCTCACCACCCCCTCAGAGAGCCAGCCAGAGAAACTGTTAACTTGTTTTCACTCCCTCCTGCTGCAGCAGGAGCCCCGGTAAAGCCTTGCCTGAATTTGTCCGGCCTCTTGTCGATTTCTATTGATTAAGGAGGCCAAGAACCCTGGTCGGTAACACCTGTGAATTTCCCTCGGTGTCCCTCCCCACTGCCTCTACTTGCTCACTTTCCCAAGTAAACTCCATTTTGAATTTCTCATTCATTGTTTTTAGTTACAGTTTCACTATCTACATCTAAAAACAATTAGAAAGGAAACTATAAAACTTTTATAATGTTAATAGAAAACCTTAATAAGTGGATACATACATACATCACATTAATGCAGGAGAAGAATCCATTTTAAAGACTCCAGTTCTTCTCTGAATTAATCTAAGAAGTCATGAATTTCTAAGCAAAATCCCAATAAGATTTTAAGGAAATTCTCAAACTGACTCAAAAATTCACACACAGTGTAAAAGTCCAAGGAGAGCTAAGACAATCTTGAAGAACTAGGAGGGAGGATTCAGCCTCATCCAATGTCAATAAGTCAGTATTAAAGTGTTTGATATAATTATAGTAAAACGATTTGTATTGGTGCAGATAAGCACATAAATTAATAGGAAAGAACAGACGTGGGACTTCTCCGGCGGTCCAGTGGTTAAGACTCCAGGCTTCCACTACAGGGGGCACGGGGTTCGATCCCTGGTCGGGGAACTAGGATCCTGCATGCCACACAGCTCGGAAGAAGAAGAAGAAGAAGAAGGGGAAGGGGAAAGAAAAGAGCAGAAGTCCAGAAACAGACCCAAGCAGAGAGGTGGCATTACAAGGGAGTCTGGAAGACAGTTCCCCTAGAAATTAGAAGCAGTCTGGGCTGAAAGTTTGGGACGTTACAACAGTCGGGTAGGCAGAGGAGCCTGCCAGAGACTTAGACTTAAGACGAAAGGCAAGGGGTGGGGAGAAAGAAATGGAAGGGAGGGAGGCTGGGAGAAGAAGGAAGATGAAAGAGCGGGAGGACAGAGGTAAAGAGAGAAAGGGGGAATGGAAGGAGAAGGTAGCAGGGCAAGAGAGGAGGAGGAGAAGGGAAAGAGGGGGAGGGGAGGAAAGGAGTGGAAAGAGAAAAGCGGGAAAGAGAAAAGGAGGTGAGGAATGCGAAGAGGGGCAAGAGTTTATGACGCAACAGCATGCATGGGAGGGCAGTTTCAGGTTTCCAGCATCAAAGGTGCACAGCTTTCTAAAATAAAATAGGGACCGAGACATTGATGGTGTAGGTGTGCCTTACCAAGAATTACTTGACTAAAACTTAAACGTATGAAGCAGTCCTTGTCATTCGTTGGGGACTAACAGCAACAAAAGCCTTGCCGAAACTTAGCATTATGAATCTTCTCACGGGCACGGTCACCACACAAGCACGCCAGTTAAACACACCCGCGCGAGCCTACACGCTCACGTGCACGCACGCGCACAGAGATACGCACGCGCATGCGCACTCGCTCACGTGTGCTCGCGCGCAATTGCGCTGTTCCGTTGTTCCAAAGTTTCTGAGAAGTGGCCGCGCGGGCTCGGCGGTCCGAGATGCCCAAGCTGCCCGCAGGCAGCAGTGTTCCGCCGACGGGCTCGGCGAATGGTGACCGCGACGTCCCGCAGGCGGAGGTCGGCGGCGGGAGGCGGGAGCCGGCCCCTACGGGGCCTGCGGAGCCCGGGGAAGGCCGGATGACGGACGAGGACAGAGAAGGCCTGGTGGCTGGGCCACGCGGGGACGGGGGTCCCCGAGAGTCGCCCCGGCAGGGGAACGACCCCGACCCGGCCGAATTCCCACGACCGCAACGCGAGCCCGAAGGCTTCGAGCCTGACTTGGGACAGGCGCAGCCTTGGTGTGGGGAAGAGGTGTCCAGCGCCCACGGCAGCCGATTAAGAGGGTTTGACGAACCCAACTGGGTGTGTTACGGATGTCTGTAGAGCAAGGGAAGTAGCTCACGATGCCACCTGGCAAACGCGTTTTCCCAACGTCTGTCTGATGATACATTTTTCGAAGATCTCTTTACATCTGTGGCTCTCAGTTACCTGGCTGCAGAACTCGGCTGCAATGAGGTGAAAGACAGGGAATAGTTACACGCGATGTCCTGTACATCAGAAGAGGAGGAAGCTACTTCAGAGAACCCTGCCATTCTCTTTTGGATTCATTTAAGACAGAGTCGTTTGCCAATCCTACAACTAAAACATTTTTATTGGGGCAGGTGGAGAGGATTGTAAATAAGGGAAAAGAAAGCAGTTCTTACACAGTTTAAAAAAATATCATCAGGAAACAAGAGAAAACAGGGAGAGTAAATCTTGGGTCTTTTGAAGCCTGTTTTTAGAAAAATCCTGATTGATGCAGATTCTTTTCCCTGCATTGTGGAAAGTATCTTTTATGTTTGCCTCACTACAAAGGTTTGTTTTACAAGAATAAAGCATGACTCAACAACTTGCCAATAGCAAAGCCCATGGATATTAACCAAGTTGAGAAAAGAGATAACTACAAGACCCAAGTTTCTAAACTTAACACCTGGAAGATTAGGAATGGAAGACTACCGAGGAACTTTTGAAATTTAAGAATTTGTAATTCCTTTGTGTCATAATCAACGAAGACTGATTACTTAGTGGAAGATTAGTTTTGTCTTTTCCAAGATTTTTGTTAATATTTATTTTATTTATTTTTATTTTTTATTTTTGGCTCCGTTGGGTCTTAGTTGCGGCATGCGGGATCTTTCGTCGCAGTGTGTGGGCTTAGTTGCCCTGTGGCATGTGGGATCTTAGCTCCCCGACCAGGGATTGAACCCACGTCCCCTGCATTGGAAGGCGGATTCTTTACCACTGGACCACCAGGGACGTCCCCTAAGGTTTTTTTTTTAATAAATTTATTTATTTATTTTTGTCTGCGTTGGGTCTTCGTTGCTGCACGCGAGTTTTTCTCTAGTTGCGGTGAGCGGGCCCTAAGATATTTTAAATGACAGGTAAAATCAAAATAGAACAAAGTATATATTGTATATCTTATGTGTTAAAGTGTTTCCAAGAATATCTGAAATATGAAAAGGACATTTCACTTTTAAATTTTTATTTATTTTATCTTTTGAATAGGTAATACTTTCACAAGGCTCAAAAGAGAAAAGGTATAAAAGATACAGTGAAAAGTCTTCCTTGCCCGTTCCCATCCACCCAGTTCCTACTACAACCCCACAGATAATCACAGTTATTAGTTCTTTATGTGTTCTTCCAAAGTGTTTTCATAGACTAAAACACAAATACAAATATAGGTTATTTTTCACAAAAGATATATATCCTAGTTCGTGCCTCGGTTTTTAACTTACCATTGTAACTTAGAAAGCTTTGTAAGTCCATACATAGAAATCTTCCTAATTACCTTCTACAAAGGTGCACTGTTCCATTCTAAGGATGTACCACAGTATATGTAACCAGTTACTTATTGATAAGCATTTGGGTTTTCCTTTTCTTTCCTGTTAACAAACAGTATTACAACGAATGACTCTGTATAAATAAAACGTGTGCACGAAAATCCACAGGATGAATTTCGGTGGATCAAAGGACATATGTATTTGTAATTTAAATAGATATTGCCAAATTTTTACGATCAGTGTTTTACTGATTTGCATTTTCATCCGCAGAGGATGTGTGTGCCTATTGCCCCTCAGCCTAGCCAGTACACTGTATTCTCAAATTTCTGGGATGTTGACAATCTGACAGGTAAAAATATCTCAGTTCAATCTCAGTCGGATATCCTTTAATATGTCTAACGGCTGTTGCAAAAGTTAGCCAACTACAAAGTTAGAGGGAACAGTCTACACAAAACTGCCCTCACTTCTGATACCAGTTGCAAGTTCAGGGGTCCCCAAGACCACTCTCAGGTTCAACAATTTACTAGAAGGACTCACAGAACTAAGTGAAAGTTGTTATACTCGCAGTTAGAGTTTAGCACAGGGAAAGGATGCAAATTGAAATCAGCCATGGGAAGAAGTGTATAAGGCAGAGCCCAAGAGGGTACCAAATGTGGAACTTCCAGTTGTCTTCTCCCCAGGGAGCCAGGACAGTATTACTCTCCCAGCATCACTATATGATAATATATACAGAGTATTGCCAACCATGGAAGTTCATCAACCTTGGTGTCCAAAAAGGCTCCAGAGTCTTTATTGTGGCCCACAGCCCACATGGTTTTTTATTAGATCCATTCCTCTGATGAATTCACAGAATTTCCTAATGTTGTATGATCCTGGAAGTGAACCAATCTAATAAGGATGTATTATTCTTTTATCATTATTCTGCCGATGCTGTTCATGAATAGTCTATTTAGGGTTTTTCCATCAATATTCGTAAGTGAGATTGCTATGTACTGCTATTGTGTAGTCTTTCTCAGCTTTTAAAATTGTATACTCACTTTATACAAAGAATTTAGAAGTCCCATTAATTTTTTTGTGTGTATGCTCTGAAACAGTTTAAAATGCCTTGGGGAGGTAAATTATGTTATTGGTCCCAACAGAAGAATAGACCTCCTACCCATTGACATCAGGCTTGGCCATCTGACTTAATTTGGCCAGTGAAATGCGAGCAGTAGTGATGAGTGTCACTTCTGAACAGAAGTTTGGAGAGTGTTGTGCAGTTCCATCATTTACGTTTTCCATCTTGCCACAAGAATGGGATGTCCCAAGTAGGCAAGGCTTCTTTAGGCTGAATCTTGAATTGAGGAAGATACATGGAACAGAGCCACAGCCGACCCAGAGCAGACATGTAACGGAAGTAAAAAATAAACTGTGTTGGGACTTCCTTGGTGGCACAGTGGTTAAGAATCCGCCTGCCAATGCAGGGGACACAGGTTCGATCCCTGGTCCAGGAAGATCCCACATGCTGCGGAGCGACTAAGCCCATGCGCTACAACTACTGAGCCTGCGCACTACAACTACTGAAGCCCACGTGCCTAGGGCCCGTTCTCTGCAATGAGAGAAGCCACCACAATGAGAAGCCCGCACACCACAATGAAGAGTAGACCGCGCTCGCCGCAACTAGAGAAAGCCCGCGCTCAGCAACAAAGACCCAACGTAGCCAAAAAACAAAAAAAATTAAAAAACAAAAAATAAATTAACCGCGTTGTCATAACCCATTGAGATTTTGGTGCTGTTTATTACCACAGCAAAAGCTTGATGGAGACCAAGTCATCTTTTGGGGACTTTGATTTCCCTTGGATCCGTTTGGAAGAGGAGCTCTTAGCTTCAGCAAAAATATTCTCTCGCTGATTTAGAATATAGGAGTTTCTGAATTGTTTATCCCGATTTACTCATTACATACCTGTCTCACAGCCTTATGCTAGCAGCAGGCTTTGTTAAACTAGGGGAATTATCAGGTAGTGTGTATATCTCCTAACATTAAACATACTCTAACGGTCTCTCGTCAAAGTTCAGTTTGACCTTCGCCATTTCCTGCTCTGACCGTGCTGGTGGACATCTAAAGGTTAACAGATTTGCCCTGAATTTCCTTGCATTTCAGAAACCAGCCTGGAGTCTTTCTTCACTCTGTTACTGAGGGACCCCAGGGAGGCCACATATACTGAGGAGGAGTTTCTGCCCCTTATGAGGGGGTCAGGCCTAGAAAAAGAGTTTCTTGCTGCCAAACAAACAGTAAAAAACTTTGAGAACTTTCATTCCTCTGACTTGTCAACAGTTTAGTCACCCAGTAGGTCACTTGAATTTGTTTGCTCCGTTGTGAGTATCAAGACTAGGAGTAGAGGTGAGGCAGTGTTCCCAAGGTCCACCTGACTACAGATCCTGAACTTTTCCCACCACAGCACTTTTCCCTCTCAGGGTAGAGTTGGCCCCTCAAGAGGGTAGAGGGAGCAGCCCTAAGGGTCAAGTCAGGGGGACAAAGTAGAGCAGAGTGGCTAAGAGCATGGTCCTGGGGTCTGACTGCCTGGGCTCAAATCCTGATGTTAACATTAGCAAAAGTGTGACCCTGGCCTTTTTCTTTTTTTTCTTGGCCACGCCACACAGCTTGTGGGATCTTAGTTCCCTGACCAGGGATTGAACCTGGGCCCTCAACAGTGACAGCGCAGAGTTCTAACCACTGGACCACCAGGCAGTTCCTGCTAACCACATTTCTTGACCCTTCTGTGCCTAACAAGTTTATCCTAAAGCCTCTCTTTTTTTTTTTCCCTCTCCTATCCTTATCAGTGATGCAGTGTTAGATGGCGTGGAACATGCAAGCCATTGAGCTTTGTGAGGGAAGGAATGAAAGAATCTGGAGTTCCTAGACTTACCCACGAGTTAGGTGAATGCATGCCGACAGGTAAATGAGAAAAGTTCTCGTGATGATGATAACTTGACTATCAGCACATCTTTGAGTTGTAGGCTCAGCTGATTTTGGAGAAATGTCCATCCCCAGCCCTGTGCAGTTGCATATGCATGGGAAGAGCTTCCATGAAGAAGGCAGAGGACAGCCAGCTCCAGATGGGAACGACTAGCGAAGGCACATCTAAGAAAAGAGAGGGAAAGGTGTTCTTTCATCCCCTTGGCTAATACAAAGTGGTTCAGTGGTTCTCATTTCCTCCCACCACGTCCTGCAAGAAAGAACAACTCATGCTCTCATTTCTCCTGGAATGAGTAGCTCTCAGGGCACTGACTAGATGGAAAAGGGAAACATCCCCAAGGGGGAAAAAAAACAGCTTTGAAAGAAGAGAATGTCCCAATTTTTTAAAATACAGTGCATATTTTTATAGTACCTGTAAGCCTCGGTAAAAATATTTGAAAACTAAAGAACAGTAAGAAAAAGAGGACTTCCCTGGTGGCGCAGTGGTTAAGAATCCGCCTGCCAATGCAGGGCACACGGGTTCGAGCCCTGGTCCGGGAAGATCCCACATGCCGCAGAGCAACTAAGCCCATGCACCACAACTACTGAGCCTGCGCTCTACAACCCGCAAGCCACAACTACTGAGCCCGTGTGCCACAACTTCAGTACTACTGAAGCCTGCGTGCCTACAGCCCGTGCTCCACAACAAGAGAAGCCACCACAACGAGAAGCCCACACACCGCGACGAAGAGTAGCCCCCGCTCGCCACAGCTAGAGAAAGCCAGTGCGCTGCAACAAAGACTCAGTGCAGCCAAAAAAAAAAAAATTAAATAAAAATTTAAAAATAAAAACACATTCCTCTTTTTAAAAAAATTGGTATCATATGCTATATTATCCTTCTGGAATTTTAATGTTGACATAAAATTTTACAGCACTATATCATGTTCTTAGGTATTTTATACAACATGAATTGCAATTGCTGCAAAAAGCCCATCATTTAGATGAACTGTAACTGATTTATCTAAGCTCCTATTTGGGGCATTTTTGTTGAACAGCCCCAGAAAGGGGATATAGAGCTGGGCCATGCCCACCCCCGTGACTCCACCTCTTCCACACACTGACTCGCTCTGCTCCAGTCACGCTGAACTTGGTCTTCCTCAGACCCGCCAACTCAGTCTCACTTCATGGCCTTTGCACTTTGTGTTCCCCCTCTTTGAAACGCTCATATCCACATTCTCTGATGAAGGAGAAGCTGGGTGTTAAGATGACCCTCAGGTTTCTGGTTCACAGGCGCAAGTGTGGACTACAGCCCTTAGCCATCCAGCCTCACTCCCAGCAGCAGTAGCTTCGGATCATTTGGAGCCATATAAATCTTTCTTAGACAAAGGATGGAAAAAATGAAGTACTTGTGTCACGATCCAGCACTGCAGCACGGTTCCTGAGAAAGCCTTCAGTCATGGAGAGGAGAGGCTCTGAGGACAGGGCGGGTGTCGGGGGCGGGGTGGAGGTGGCTTGAAGAATCCCCATCAGATATCCCCTTGAAAAGGCATCTCCTCAGCACTCCAAGACACAGAGAAGGGATCTCACTCAGACAATGCCTGCCAACCTGGTGAGATGGGGGGCTAGGGCTGGGACCCTCTCTCTACCCCTCCCCTTTCTCTGGGGGCCTTTAACCACAGCTCCAAGAAGAAGAGAGAAGACGAGCGTGTGTCCCATCGTGTGCCTCTTATATTGTCTCGTGACTGACCTGGGTGTGCGCTGACGGTCTCTCAGTCAGAGGGAGGTGGGCTGGCGTGAATGCACCTGTAGCCTCTCCTGCCTTCCCCATCCCCTCAGCCTGTGCCAAACCACCTGCGCTTCTCCCTGTCTTCCCTGTGGGAACATTCCAGCCTTCAGGAGAAAGGCAAGCAGCCTTATCCCCCAGCGCTAACATCAGCTGCACCTCCACAACTGAGGGGGGACTGAAGGTGGAGAGCTGGCACCCAACTGACGGGCCAGATTAGTAGTAATAAATACCCAACATTTACATAGAGCTTAGTAAGTTCCGTCCAGTGTTACAAGCACATTACGTAAGTGAACTGATTTATTCCTCACAACAACCCTATGAGGTCGGTACTATTCCATCAATTTCATACCCGAGGAAACTGAGTCACAGAGCTATTAAGTCACTTGTAGATGGTTACACACATGAGCCACACCACCTCCCCAGAATCTTCACAGTGGAAAGGAAGAGTTGTACCATAGCAGAAAGACTGCATTTTCCAGTTAAGAGAGAAGCATGGGCAAGAGAAAAGATTTTCAGGGCCAAGTAAGTGGTGCATTCAGAGTTCTCTTTCCACTTTCCCCACACCCTGGTGAATCACTCCTGTGACCCTCCAGATACCCCATCATCTGAGTTCCATGAGTCCTCGAGTAGGGAGGGGTAAGAGGGGAGGGACAGTCAACAGCCTGACCTTGAGTGATGGGCAGTCATTTGAGCAGGCCTCCCTGAGCTTGGAATCATCACATAGCCTAGGAGATGTGGGGATAGGGAAGCTGTTAGAAGAGAAGTGGGTGAGCTATATCAGTCCACAGGGCTACCGTAGCTACCACAGACTGAGTGGCTTACACAACAGAAATTCACTTTCTCACAGCTGTGGAAGCTGAAGTCCGACCGAGATCAAGGTGCCAGCAGGGTTGGTTGCTGGTGAGACCTCTCTCTTTGGCTTGCAGATGGCCACCTTCTCTGTGTCCCCACGTGGTCTTTTCTCTGTGTGCCCGCATCCCTGGTGTCTCTTCCTCTTAGGACACCGGTCCTTTTGGATTAGGGCCCCACCTTTATGACCTCATTTAACCTTAAATACCTCCTTAAAGGCCCTATCTCCAAATATGGTCACATTTGGGAATTAGGGCTTCAACATATCAATTTGAGAGGAAAACAGTTCAGTCCATAACATGAGCTAAAAAGTGTATATTATAGTACTTGGTACTTACTAAGTGCTCAAAACCTGGGGGCAATGGCAACGATAACTGATGAGGTTCACGTGAAGGGAATCGGCACCAGGAACCGTAGTACCGGGGTTACTGTGCCTCCTCATCTGCCAAGCAATTGTGGGCGACCAGTTAACCAAATACTTAACCACTGGACTGGGGAATGTGGAGGCCTCATCTCAGCGGGTGTGTAGGCTCCCCACCCCACCCCGCCCCCCGCCAAACTAGATGAAGCTCTTGATGGCTTGGGGCTTAGAAAAGGTGCTTGGAACCGAATCTGAACGACACCAAAGTTCAAATTCTTGACCATTTCAGCTGTGGTTTCTGAGCGTTCCTATAAGTACGTAGTACATCCTTGGGGCAGAGAAGGGACTAAGTAGCACACACACACACACACACACACACACAAACCCTTTGTCATTACATGTAGCAACAGTAGCCATCTACAGGGAGGTGGGATGGCAGTGAAAGAGTTCAGAAGAGAGTCTCAGTCTCTGCTATGGGAGCTGTCTCCATGGCTTTGCACCGGGACTCCCAGGAAAAATCTGTACTTTCTGTGGAGGGAGTGTTCAAAGGTTTGCTATAGGCAGGAAGCTCCAGCACTGCAGCTAGACGTAGGGCTTGTTTAAGAAGGAAAACGCCAGGAATTCCCTGGTGGTCTAGTGGTTAGGACCCTGCCCTTCCATTGCAGGGGGCACGGGTTCGATCCCTGGTCGGTGAACTAAGATCCTGCAAACCGCGGGCGGCAAAAAAAAAAAAAAAAAAAAGAGAGAAGAAAAACGCTGCTTCTTCAGTTTCTTATTACCAGGGCCAGGGGGCTAGAGGGTCCAGGGGCTCAGCCTGAGTTCTTTATAATGCAGTTACGGTAGTGAATATTGTGTCTCATCATTGGCAGTATTCACTAATGTTTGTAAAGAAAAGCGTTTGCTGAGTGACAGTTCCGAAGCATCAGTTGTGGGATGGGGCTGCCTGAGCTGCAGGCCCTGCGCCTAGATGCTTCAAGGCCTGATTAAGAATATTTGGATCCCCGTGAAACCCTACCATACCCAGGTTTACCAGGAGATTTGGGTAGAAATGGGGTTGATGGGCTCATCGTTGATAAAGTCAGGAGTGCTGATAAAAGAAGTAAAGCCTTGAAAGCTTCCAGTCCTGTGCGTGCTGACGGTCATCATTAACCAGCTTCCCTTGGATGGGACACCGGTCTGGCTGTGTTGTGGGAACGTGGGACATTGTGTTGACATGCAGCAGTGCCACCGCCCTCGTGCATGAATAAACATACCTGTGAGACCCACGAAAGAAAGAAAGAGAGAGAGAGAGGAAGGGAGGGAGGGAGGAAAGGGGGAGAGAAGGAAGGAAGGAAGGGAGAGAGAGAGAAAGAAAGGAAGGAGGGGAGGGAGGAATAGAGAAAGAAAGAAAAGCTTTTGTGGGAATTCCCTGGCGACCCAGTGGTAAGGACTCGGGGCTTTCACTGCCGTGGCCCTGGGTTCAATCCCTGGTCGGGGAACTAAGATCCCGCAAGCCGCAAGGCACGGCCAAAAAAATAAACGAGCTGGGGAGTGTAGGCGTATTACAGTGACATAGTTCATAGTATCCCAGTTGGTCAGTATTGTGGCTGGGTTAGGAACAATCGGAAATAAAGGCAACATAACTGAATTAACAAATGAGTAGATAGTCTCATTAGCTTTCAAATCGGAATTTTGGGGCGACTGCAAGAGTTTGGTTAGAACAGTGGTTCTAACATTGGCTATGCATTAGAATTACCTGAGGAGCTCTTAAAACCCCCAATCCCAAGCTGCCTCTGACAATAATCAAGTCAGAATCTTGATGAGAGAGATTTGGGCATCAGTAGTTTTTAAAGCTCCTGGTGGTTCCAAGATGCAGACAGGACTGAGAACCAGTGGGTCAGAAGAATAATTTGTTGCAGGACTGATGTTATTATATGGAGCATAATAATAGCCTCCACAAGAGGCACTGGGGAAGTTTGGGAAATCACTTATCTGAATGTAGCCTAATTTCAACTGGCCCATCAAAATGGATAAGACCAACCTCCACTTCATTTTCTTCAATGAAACGTAAAGGGGATAAAGGTACAGAGACAAGACTGTTTCACTGAATTTTTTGCTTATTCGAAGTCAGTGAGTCAGTAGATTTTGAACGGGGAAGCTCAGTTCCAGTTCCCGGGGGGACTTCCAGAAACAGTCCATCTCAAAATACAGACGAAATTTCAGAAGAGACGTCCTCTCCACAAGTTAACAATAGAGGAAGCACTTAATAAACTACTCTGACATGATCCCCAAACAACACTCATGGGAAGGCATGAACGCTGGATGACAGCTTACGTAGAATTTTCTCACAGCATCAACAATCTCAGAAGCCATCAGCAAATCTAGAAGAGCCCCTAGAACTCCTTTCAGCCCTTGTTTTTTATCAAGCATTTGACTTAGCTGCCCTCTTAGAGGGCAGAAGACTGACCCAAGGGTGACACTTGTGTGAAATAATGGGCAGGGCTACACTGCCTGGTAAGCCTAACTGGAGTGTGGGCTCTGGACACCCATTTCCAGGATCCTCTGAGGACTGAACCCTGTTTAGAGGTTTATGTGGAAATTTATCCTTCCAAGGTCTGTTCACAGGACTGACTTGGGGGAAAGGACATTAAGAAAAAAATCAAACTTGGACAGCAGAAGAATGTTACCAAAAATGTGAGCTAGGGGGCGGAGTCAAGATGGCCTACTAGGAGGACGCGGAATTCGAGTCTCCTCACTACTAGGTCACCTACCAGGCACCGGTGGGGGACCACGGACACCTAAGGGGACGGGAGGAAGCCCCAGTGACCGGGTAGGACGTGGGGCATGAGGGGAGAGAAGGGGAAGGAGAAGTGGAGGCGGGAGGGGACTAGTGGCCCTGAGGGGCAGCTGGGGGCGGGGAAGGTATCCCACGCCGGAAGGGGGAAATTGGGGAACCACTGGGAGGGCAGAGGATCAAAAGGGAGAGTGGCCAGCTTTCCCCTGCCCACTTGGACCCCCAGGAACCTGTTGAGATCCCGGGACCGATCCTCTGCCCACCTAGGCCCCCTCCAGCCGTGCGGGTCCTGAGGAAGTGGGAGGGCAGGGGGAGCAAAAGTAAAGGCCAGATGTCCGGGACCAGCACCCCTGAGGGGTGGCTGGGGGAGGGGAGGATTCCTACACCCAGCGGGACCCACCCATGGTTAGGGGTCCAGTGGCGACAGGGGAGACCCTGGGGGAGACGGTGGGGGAGGGGCGCGAGGGAACGGAGGGAACGGGGCCAGTGCTTTCCCTGTCCACTTAGGCACCAAGGAGCCTGTTGGGCTCTCTGGCCTAATCCTCTGCCCTTGGAGCCTCCCTCCTGCCGTGCAGAACACAAGTCCCACCCCTACACCCCCACCCAGGGCCCCACCTCTACACTCGGAGACCCCCCCTCCAACGCACTGGGCCTAAACCCCACCCACACACCCTCACTCAGGGCCCTACCTCCAAACTCCGGAACTCCACACTCCAGAGGCCCTCCTTTCCACATGCTGCCTCCCCCTTCTGCACAGGTCCTAAGCAGAGGCCCCGCCCCACGTTCGAACGTCACCCCCCACCCGCCTAGGTCCCGCCCCACCCTAAACCCCGCCCCTGACTAAGTTCCACCCCTACCTAAACTCCACCCCCATAGCCAAGGCTTTTTTTTTTTTTTTTAAACATCTTTATTGGAGTATAATTGCTTTACAATGGAGTGTTAGTTTCTGCTTTATAACAAAGTGAATCAGTTATACATATACATATGTTCCCATATCTCTTCCCTCTTGCTTCTCCCTCCCTCCCACCCTCCCTATCCCACCCCTCTAGGTGGTCACAAAGCACCAAGCTGATCTCCGTGTGCTATGCGGCTGCTTCCCACTAGCTAGCTATTTTACATTTGGTAGTGTATATATGTCCATGCCACTCTCTCACCCTGTCACATTCTTTTTTTTTTTTTTTAACCACACCATGAAGCTTGCGAGATCTTGGTTCCCAGGCCAGAGGTCGGGCCTGAGATCCTGTGGTGGGAGCTCCAAGTCCAAACTGCCAGACTAACAGAGAACCTCAGACCACAGGGAATATTAATCGGAGTGAGGCCTCCCTGAGGTCCTCATCTCGGCACCAAGACCCAGCTCTATCCAACTGCCTGCAAACTCCAGTGCTGGACGTCTCAGGCCAAACAACCAGTAAGACAGAACTACAGCACCACCATCAAGAAGAGAAAAAGAAAAAAAAAAATGAAACGACAAAAAAATATGTTACAGACGAAGGAGCAAAGTAAAAACCTACAAGAACAAATAAATGAAGACGAAATAGGCAACCTACCTGAGAAAGAATTCAGAGTTATGATAGTAAAGATGATCCAAAATCTCAGAAACATAATGGAGAAAATACAAGAAACATTTAACAAGGATCCAGAAGAACTAAAGAGCAAACAAGCAGTGATGAACAACACAATTACTGAAATTAAAAATACTCTAGAAGGAATCAGTGGCAGAATAACTGAGGCAGAAGAACAGATAAGTGAGCTGGAAGATTAAATGGTGGAAATAACTGCCAAAGAGCAGAATAAAGAAAAAAAGAACGAAAAGAATTGAGGACAGTCTCAGAGACCTCTGGGACAACATTAAACGCACCAACATTCGAATTATAGGGGTCCCAGAAGAAGAAGAGAAAAAGAAAGGGGCTGAGAAAATATTTGAAGAGATTATAGTCGAAAACTTCCCTAACATGGGAAAGGAAATAGTCAGTCAACTCCAGGAAGCACAGAGAGTACCATTACAGGATAAACCCAAAGAGAAACACACAAAGCCACATATTAATCAAACTATCAAAAATTAAATACAAAGAAAAAATATTAAAAGCAGCAAGGGAAAAGCAACAAATAACATACAAGGGAATCCCCATAAGTTTAACAGCTGATTTTTCAGCAGAAACTCTGCAAGCCAGAAGGGAGTGACAGGACATATTTAAAGTGATGAAGAGGAAAAACCTACAACCAAGATTACTCTACCCAGCAAAGACTCATTCAGATTCGACAGAGAAATTAAAACCTTTATAGACAAGCAAAAGTTAAGAGAATTCAGCACCACCAAACCAAACCATCTTTACAACAAATGCTAAAGGAACTTCTTTAGGCAGGAAACACAAGAGAAGGAAAAAAAAACCTACAAACCCAAAACAATTAATAAAATGGTAATCGGAACATACATATCGATAATTACCTTAAATGTAAATGGATTAAATGCTCCAACCAAAAGACATAGACTGGCTGAATGGATACAAAAACAAGACCCATACATATGCTGTCTACAAGAGACCCGCTTCAGACCTAGGGACACATACAGACTGAAAGTGAGGGGATGGAAAAAGATATTCCATCCAAATGGAAATCAAAAGAAAGCTGGAGTAGCAATTCTCATATCAGACAAAATAGACTTTAAAACAAAGACCATTACAAGAGACAAAGAAGGACACTACATAATGATCAAGGGATCAATCCAAGAAGAAGATATAACAATTGTAAATATTTATGCACCCAACATAGGAACACCTCAATACATAAGGCAAATGCTAACAGCCATGAAACGGGAAATCGACAGTAACACAATAATAGTAGGGGACTTTAACACCCCACTTTCACCAATGGACAGATCATCCAAAATGAAAATAAATAAGGAAACACAAACTTTAAATGGCACATTAAACAAGATGGACTTAATTGATATTTATAGGACATTCCATCCAAAAACAACAGAATACACTTTCTTCTCAAGTGCTCATGGAACATTCTCCAGGATAGACCATATTTGGGGTCACAAATCAAGCCTTGGTAAATTTAAGAAAATTGAAATTGTTTCAAGTATCTTTTCTGACCACAACGCTATGAGACTAGATATCAGTTACAGGAAAAAAAAAACTGTAAAAAATACAAACACATGGAGGCTAAACAATACACTGCTAAATAACCAATAGATCACTGAAGAAATCAAAGAGGAAACCAAAAAATACCTAGAAACAAATGACAATGAAAACACAACAACCCCAAACCTGTGGGATGCAGCAAAAGCAGTTCTAGGAGGGAAGTTTATAGCAATACAATCCTACCTCAACAAACAAGTAAAATCTCAAATGAACAACCTAACCTTACACCTAAAGCAATTAGAGAAAGAAGAAGAACAACAACAACAACAAAAACCCCAAAGTTAGCAGAAGGAAAGAAATCATAAAGATCAGATCAGAAATCAATGAAAAAGAAATGAAGGAAACAGTAGCAAAGATCAATAAAACTAAAAGCTGGTTCTTTGAGAAGATAAACAAAATTGATAAACCATTAGCCAGACTCATCAAGAAAAAAAGGGAGAAGACTCAAGTCAACAGAATTAGAAATGAAAAAGGAGAAGTAACAACTGACACTGCAGAAATACAAAGGATCATGACAGATTACTACAAGCAGCTCTATGCCAATAAAATGGACAACCTGGAAGAAATGGACAAATTCTTAGAAAAGCACAACCTTCCGAGAATGAACCAGGAAGAAATAGAAAATATTAACAGACCAATCGCAAGCACTGAAATTGAAACTGTGATTAAAAATCTTCCAACAAACAAAAGCCCAGGACCAGACGGCTTCACAGGCAAATTCTATCAAACATTTAGAGAAGAGCTAACACCTCTCCTTCTCAAACTCTTCCAAAATATAGCAGAGGGAGGAACGCTCCCAAACTCATTCTATGAGGCCACCATCACCCTGATACCAAAACCAGACAAAGATGTCACAAAAAAGAAAACTACGGGCCAATATCTCTGATGAACATAGATGCAAAACTCCTCAACAAAATACCAGCAAACAGAATCCAACAGCACCTTAAAAGGATCATACACCATGATCAAGTGGGGTTTATCCCAGGAATGCAAGGATTCTTCAATATATGCAAATTAATCAATGTGATACACCATATTAACAAAATGAAGGATAAAAACCATATGATAATCTGAATAGATGCAGAAAAAGCTTTTGACATAATTCAATACCCATTTATGATAAAAACTCTCCAGAAAGTAGGCATAGAGGGAACCTACCTCAACATAATAAAGGCCATGTATGACAAACCCACAGCCAACATCATTCTCAATGGTGAAAAACTTAAACCATTTCCTCTAAAATCAGGAACAAGAGAAGGATGCCCACTCTCACCACTATTGTTCAACATAGTTTTGGATATTTTAGCCACAGCAATCAGAGAAGAAAAGGAATCCAAATCAGAAAATAAGAAGTAAAGCTGTTACTGTTTGCAGATGACATGATACTATACATTGAGAATCCTAAAGATGCTACCAGAAAACTACTGGAGCTAAGCAATGAATTTGGTAAAGTAGCAGGATACAAAATTAATGCACAGAAATCTCTTGCATTCCTATACACTAATGATGAAAAATCTGAAAGAGAAATTAAGGAAACGCTTCCATTTACCATTGCAACAAAAAGAATAAAATACTTAGGAAGAAACCTACCTAAGGAGACAAAAGACCTATATGCATAAAACTATAAGACACTGATGAAAGAAATTAAAGATGATACAGACAGATGGAGAGATATACCATGTTCTTGGATTGGAAGAATCAACATTGTGAAAATGACTATACTCCCCAAAGCAATCTACAGATTCTTTGCAATCCCTATCAAACTGCAAATGGCATTTTTCACAGAACTCAATCAAAAAATTGCACAATTTGTATGGAAACAAAAAAGACCCCGAATAGCCAAAGAAATCTTCAGAAAGAAAAACGGAGCTGGAGGAATCAGGCTCCCTGACTTCAGACTATACTACAAAGCTACAGTAATCAAGACAGGTACTGGCACAAAAACAGAAATATAGATCAGTGGAACAGGATAGAAAGCCCAGAGATAAACCCATGCACCTTTGGTCACCTTATCTTTGATAAAGGAGGCAAGAGTATACAATGGAGGAAAGACTGCCTCTTCAATAAGTGGTGCTGGGAAAACTGGACAGCTACATGTAAAAGAATGAAATTAGAACACTTCCTAACACCATACACAAAAATCAACTCAAAATGGATTAAAGAGCTAAACGTAAGGCCAGACACTATAAAACTCTTAGAGGAAAACATAGGCAGAACACTCTATGACATAAATCACAGCAAGATCCTTTTTGACCCACCTCCTAGAGAAATGGAAATAAAAACAAAAATAAACAAATGGGACCTAATGAAACTTAAAAGCTTTTGCACAGCAAAGGAAACCGTAAAAAAGACAAAAAGACAACCCTCAGAATGGGAGAAAATATTTGCAAGCAAAGCAACTGACAAAGGATTAATCTCCAAAATATACAAGCAGCTCATGCAGCTCAATATCAAAACAACAAAAAACCCAATCCAAAAATGGGCAGAAGACCTAAATAGATATTTCTCCAAAGAAGATATACAGATTGCCAACAAACACATGAAAAGATGCTCAACATCACTAATCACTAGAGAAATGCAAATCAAAACGACAATGAGGTATCACCTCACACCAGTCAGAATGACCGTCATCAAAAAATCTATAAACAATAAATGTTGGAGAGGGTGTGGAGAAAAGGGAACCCTCTTGCACTGTTGGTGGGAATGTAAGTTGATACAGCCACTATGTAGAACAGTACAGAGGTTCCTTAAAAAACTAAAAATAGAACTACCATATGACCCAGCAATCCCACTACTGGGCATATACCCTGAGAAAACCGTAATTCAAAAAGAGTCATGTACCACAATATTCATTGCAGCACTATTTACAATAGCCAGGACATGGAAGCAACCTAAGTGTCCATCGACAGATCAATGGGTAAAGAAGATGTGGCACATATATGCAATGGAATATTACTCAGCCATAAAAAGAAACAAAACTGAGTTATTTGTAGTGAGGTGGATGGACCTAGAATCTGTCATACAGAGTGATGTAAGTCAGAAAGAGAAAAATACTGTATGCTAACACATGTGTATGGAATCTAAAAAAAAAAATGGTTCTGATGAACCTAGGGGCAGGATAGGAATAAAGACACAGACGTAGAGAATGGACTTGAGGACACGGGGAGGGGGAAGGGTAAGCTGGGACGAAGTGAGAGAGTAGCATTGACATATATACCCTACCAAATGTAAAATAGATAGCTAGTGGGAAGCAGCTGCATAGCACAGGGAGATCAGCTCGGTGCTTTGTCACCACCTAGAGGGGTGGGATAAGGAGTGTGGGAGGGAGACGCAAGAGGGAGGAGATAAATGGGGATATACGTATGCATATAGCTGATTCACTTGTTGTACAGCAGAAACTAACACAACACTGTAAAGCAATTATACTCCAATAAAGATGTTAAAGGAAAAAAGAAAAAAATGTGAGCTACCTTTGTAGGCTAGAGATTAAAGCAAAATGACCATTTTTTTAAATTTATCTTTTTTTAATTGAAATGTAGTTGATGACCATCTTTTTTGTTTTTTTTAATATTTATTTATTTATTTATTTGGCTGTGTCGGGTCTTAGTTGCGGCACACGGGGTCTTCATTGCTGCATGCAGCCTCCTCACTTGGGCACAGAGCTTCTCTCTAGTTGTGGCGTGGGCTCTAGAGCAAGCACAGGTGCTTAGTTGCCTTGTGGCATATGGGATCTTAGTTCCCCAACCAGGGATCGAACCTGAGTCTCCTGAATTGGAAGGCGGAGTCTTAACCACTGGACCACCAGGGAAGTCCTGATGACCATCTTTTTTAAAATACACCTTTTGAAGAAGAGCCAGGTCATCAATGTATTAAATGAGTATTGGTTGGTCAGAAACTCAATGTAACCTAAATAATTCGTTTAGAATTGGGGTGAAGAAAGAGGTTATCATGCTATGGTGGAAAAATTTTGTCTGTGAAAAAAATAACTTATTATTTCAGTCAATAAACATGTATTAAGCATTTCCTCTGTACCAGACACCAGTATCAGTGCTCAAGTAGACAAAGGGTGGCCCATAGGATTGCTACAGTGAAATATTTACCAATCTTTAGTAGGCTGGCCTCTATTGTGGGTGGGTTAGGAGGAAAAAGGAATGAAGATAATATAACTGAATTAACATCATGGAGATCTTGACTATGTCACTATTAGTCTACTTAGCTATCAGACAATATAATTGGGCCTATTGTGAGGATTTGGTTAAAAAATAACTTGTTGGGCTTCCCTGGTGGCGCAGTGGTTGAGAATCTGCCTGCCAATGCAGGGGACACGGGTTCGAGCCCTGGTCTGGGAGGATCCCACATGCCGCGGAGCAACTGGGCCCGTGAGCCACAACTACTGAGCCTGCGCGTCTGGAGCCTGTGCTCCGCAACGAGAGGCCGCGACAGTGAGAGGCCCGCGCACCGCAATGAAGAGTGGCCCCCACTTGCCGCAACTAGAGGAAGCCCTCGCACAGAAAAAAAAAAACAAAAACGAAGACCCAACACAGCCAAATAAATAAATAATAATAATTAAAAAATAACTTGTTGCAGGAGAGATGTTATTACAAGGTTGATCCCCTCCTTTTTTTTCTGATGCAGTGGGACATTGGGGAAATGCTTCACCCTGTTTAAACTAATATTAACTGGACAAGGAGAATTAATGAGCCAAAACTTCAAACACATTAAAACCAAAGGGGGAAATGTACAGAGGCAAGAATTTGTCATTGAATTTCTTGACAGTCAGAAGTCAGTGAAGGGAATTCCCTGGCAGTCCAGTGGACTTTCACTGCCGAGGGCCTGGGTTCAATCCCTGGTCAGGGCCCTAAAATCTCACAAGCCACTGTGCAGAGTGAAAAAAAAAAAAAAAAACTAGTAAAATGATAATCCTTACTGACAGGAACTAATGTATCCATTTTCATGTTGACAAATAAGTCCTCACAAGAAACCTTCATCCAGTACGAAAAGACTAAACGGAACACTTAAGCCTCTCCCTCTCTTCTGAAAGACAAAAGATTGGCTGCTACAGTGGGTGAATGGTGGCCCCCAAAATGATATGTTCACATGTGAATCCACAGAACCGGTGAATGTTACCTTATTTGGAAAAGGGTCACTGAAGATATAATTAAGTTAAGGATCTTGAAATGAGGAGGTCATTCTGGATTGCGGGTAGGCCCTAAACCCAATGACAAAGTGTCCTTACAAGAGACACACAGGAAACATTTACACGCAAAAGAGAAGGAAGCAATGTGACCATGGCAGAGAGATTGGAGTGATGCGACCACAAGGCAAGGAATGTCAACAGCCACCAGAAGCTGGAAGAGATAAAGAATGACTTCTCCCCCAGGGTCCCCAGAGCGAGTGCAGCACTGCTGACACCTTGATTTCAGACTCCTGGCCTCCAGAACTGTGACAGAATAAACTTCTGTTGTTTTAAGCCATCCAGTTTGTGGTCATTTGTTATGGCAGCCTCAGGAAACTAATACAAATACCAACCACAACTCAAATCAACCACGTGGGGGGAATTCCTGGGCAGTCCAGTGGTTTGGAGTCTGTGCTTTCACTGCCGAGGGCCCAGCATGGCCAAAAAAAAACAAAAAAATCAAGCACGGGGTAGTAGAGTGCACGCTCTGTGATGGTTTCTGGCTGTTGCACTGTTAATACTAAATGTTCTGGGTTTGGTCACTGAGCCCCTGTGTCTAAAGTAAATGAGTCTAATTATCAAGGACTGAGTAAGACTGAAGTCCTTTATAAATGATGGGCCTTTATTTACTGTGCCCATAACCACAGTACATGTGTAAAGAAAGCAAGGAAATGAAACAGAAACTTCTGCATTTAGAAGAAAACTACAGTAGGCTATGGAAGATGTTTGTCACTGTGGTTTTGTATCAGTATTTCCAGTACAATGCCAATATTTTGAGGGTAAAATAAAGTAATTTTGATATAATTAGGAAGAATTAATTCTTGGGCTCAAGTTAGGGTTTGCTTATGGGACGGGGTGAGGTGGGGGACATTTCTATATTTTCTTGTGGCAGAGCAGTTCTGGGATCATTTTGTTAGTGGTTTGTGGCTGATTAATATCCTAATTCCATTGTTGGCAATAGCAAGTCACAGATAAAAAGACATGCATTTGTGAAAATCAAAACAGGTTGAGTTTTTCTAGGTCCTGAGAACAGCTGTCGTGGTTGGAGAGCTGTCACACTTCCTGCAGAAATATTGTGTCCTAGGCAGTAGATTAATGGCATGGGTTATTTTCTTTGGCAGCTTTAGAACTTTGACAAGATACAGACGAAAGAAAAGCAAAAAGATACAGATGAAAGTCAAGCAGGACTTCCCTGGTGATCCAGTGGTAAAGAACCCGCCTTCCAATGCAGGGGATGTACGTTCAATCCTTGGTCGGGAAAACTAAGATCCCACATGCCGCGGGGCAACTAAGCTCAAGCACCACAACTACTGAGCTCCTGCGCCTCAACAAGAGAACCCACGTGCCGCAAACTACAGAGCCCATTCGCTCTCTAGCCCGCACCACAACTGCAGAGCCCACACACCGCAACTAGAGAGAAGCCCGCGTATCGCAAAGAAGAGCCCGCACACTGCGACAAAGAGCCTGAGCGCTGCAACGAAAGATCCCGCATGCCTCGACAAAGATCCCGTGTGCCACAACTAAGACCTGACACAGCCAAAAAAACTAATTAAATAAATTAAATAAATAATATATATTAAAAAAAGAAAGTCAAGCAAAGTGGTTAATTTCTTTACACACCTGTTGGACAAGATATTTTAAACCTACTGAATGAATGTTTGTGAGTTTCATATCATTCATTTAGCTTTAGAAATTTGGGAGGCTATGAAGGAGCTTCAGGAATATTGGAGACCTTGGTATATGACAGTCTGTGGTGGGGGAGAGGGAGCTTAAAGTCCTAAGTGGACTTCACTCTAATTCAATAAATATTTGTTGAGCACCCACTATATAAAAAAATAAAAGACACTGTTTTGGGTGCTAAAATAGACAAAAAGTATAAAATAGGTGGCACTTTTTACGGCATTACAGATAACTTTTGAACACCCTCCTCTGCTTCTGGTACAAAGGGGTATGGGGCAGTTTGAGAAGAGGCTCCTCAGGTTTCAGTCTGATTTGATTTAGTTTCAAAGGGCTGCTCACTTACATTCCAAGATGAATGAGCCACACTTGATTATACATGTCGATACCAAAGAGATAGCTGTACAGAGGCAAGTATTTTTCATTGTTTTCCTTGTAATAAGAAGTCATTGAAACAGAAGTTTCAGACTATATTGCAAATCTATAGTAATCAAAACAGTATGGTACTGGCATAAAAACAGACACATAGATGAAAGGAACAGAATCGAGAGCCCAGAAACTAACCCTCCCATGTACGGTCAACTAATATTTGACAAGGGAGCTAAGAATACTCAATGGGAAAAGGATTGTCTCTCCAATAAACTGTATTGGGAAAATTGGATAATCACATGCAGAGGATGAAATTAGACCCCTATTTTATACCACTCACAAAAATTAACTTGAAATAGATTAAAGACTTAAACATAAAACCTGAAACCATAGAACTCCTAGAAGGAAACACAGGGAAAAAGCGCCTTGACATTGGTCTTGGCAATAATTTTTTTGGATATGATACCAAAAGCAAAAATAAATGAGTAAGTGGGACTACATCAAACTAAAAAGCTTCACAAACTCACAGATATAGAGAACAAACTAGTGGTTACCAGCGGGGGGTGGGGGGGAATATAGCAGTGGCGGAAGGGGGGCACAAATTACTGGGTGTTAAGATAGGCTCAGGTGTGTATTGTACAACACGGGAAATATAGCCAATATTTTGTAGTAACTGTAAATGGAAAGTAAGCTTTAAAATAAAATTTTAATTTAATAAATAAATAGCTCCCACACAGCAAAAGAAACAATCAACAACATGAAAAGGCATCCTATGGAATGGAAGAAAATATTTGCAAACCACTTATCTGATAGGGGGTTAATATCCAAAATACAGTATATAAGGAACTCATACAACTCAATTGCAAAAAAGAAAACCATCTGATTTTTAAATGGGCAGAAGACTTGAATAAACATTTTTCCAGAGATATACAAATGGCCAAGAAGTACATGAAAAGGTGTTCAGCATCACTTATCATTGGGGAAATACAAATCAAAACCACAATAAGATATCACCTCACACTTGTTAGAATGGCCATGATCAAGAAGACAAGAAATAACAAGTGTTGGCAAGGATGTGGAGAAAAGTGAACCCTTGTTCACTCTTGGTGAGAATGTATATTGGTACAGCCACAATGGAAAGCAGTATGGAAGTTTCTCAAAAAATTAAAATAAAAATAGAACTGCTATATGATCCAGCAATCCCAGTTCTGGGTATACACCCAAAGGACATGAAATTAGGATCTCAAAGAGATATCTGTACCCCAGTGTTCGTTGCAGCATTATTCACAATAGCCAAGATATGAAAACAACCTACATTTCTGTCTATGGATGAGTGGATAAAGAAGATGAGAGAGAGAGAGAGAGAGATAGGTGATAGATAGATAGATGGATAGATAGATAGGCATTGTATATGTAATGAAATATTGTTCCACCATGAGAAAGAAGAAAATCTTGCCATTCGCAACATGGATGGACCTTGAGGGCATTATGCTAAGTGAGATAAGTCAGACAGAGAAAGACAAATACTGTATGATATCACGTACATATGAAATCTACAAAATCTGAACTCACAGAAGCAGACAGTAGATTAGTGGTTGCCAGGGGCTGGGAGGTAGAGGAAATGGGGTGACATTGGTCAAAGGGTACAAACTTCCAGTTATAAGATGAATAAGTTCTGGGAATCTAATGTTTAGCATGGTGATTATAATTAACGATGCTATATTATATACTTGAAAGTTGCTAAGAGAATAAAACTTAAATGTTTTCACCACCAAAAAAAAAAAAAAAAGTTAATTATGTGAGGTGATGAAAGTGTTAACTAATTCTATTGTAATTATTTCAAAATATATACATGTATCAAACCATCACATTGTACAACTTAAACTTATATGTTATGTGTCAATTTCATCTCAATAAAGCTGGGGGGAAAACATACCTTTCCTCTAGACTGCTTTCTATTTTAAGATCAGGCTTCTGCAGGACCATGCCCTTGGGCTTCCTAGAAACCCTTTCCTCTAGCTGGGAAGCTCACCTACGCACTGCCTCATATTTTTGAACCTTTAACAAAGGGTCATAAAGCCACACCTTTAATCTGATCTATACTTACAGGCTGTTTTTCACTTTGACAATCTTTTTTTTCACTGGATGTGAAAAAAGCTTTTCTTTCCCAACCTAGCAAGTCATAGTCTCTCTATATTTCCTTTAAATTCTTCTGGAAAGTCAGCCAGTTCCTTCTATAGTTCAACCCTTTCTTGCTACGCCGTATCATGCTCATCAGTGAGTAATCAGCATTATGCTTGGGTATCTCCTTAGCCAAATACTTTCTATTTTCTGTTTCTATTTCTATTTCTGGGTAATCACAGGCGACAGTTTGCCAATTATTTCACTACATCATAATGAGTCATCATTTCTTCTGTTCCAATAACCATTTCCTCACTGTTTTCCCTACATATCTTAGCCTTTTCTTAGGGCACTACCCAACTCCTGATACCAACTTCTGGAGCAGTTATCTATTGCCACAATAATGTTGCATGGCAAATCACATCAAGCATTTATTTAGTCTATGAGCCTAAAAGTCAGCTGGTAGCTCAGCTGGGGCTGACTGATCTTCCCCCCAACCCTGCCACGAGCCAACCACAGATTGAACCTGGGCCCTGGCAATGAAAGCACTGAATCCTAACCACTGGACCACCAGGGAACTCCCAGCACTGATTAATCTTGAATGCCTTGTCTGAGACCACTTTTCTCAGTCCCAAGTGTCTTCCACCGTCCAGCAAGCTGGTCCAGGGTTGTTCTCATGGTCAAGACAGGAATCCAAGAGAGAACAGAAGCATGAAATGCCTCTTGAGGCCCAGTCTCGAAACTGATACACCATCATTTCTGCCACATCCTATTGGTCAAAGCAAGTCACAAGGCCAGCTCAGATTCAAGGGATGGAGAAAAGGAATCTACCTATTGATGAGAAGAGCTACAAACTATTATTACAAAGGGTGTAGAAACAGAGAGGTTGGAGAATTGGCGCCACTTTTACAATTAATCTAGCACAGTAACAATCTTGGGAAAAGAGACAAGGCTTGTAACATCATGTTTAGACCTCACCACAGCATTAAATATCTCAGAAGAGATAAGCAAATCTGGAAAATCTCCTTAGAGAAAGAAGCACCTATATCCACCATTAAGTCAGCTCAAGCCCATCTAGTGAGCGGAACATGTAAGGCCTAGAATAATCAGGGGTAATAAAGAGGCAAGAATGACATCATGATTTCCCCAATTGTCCTAAGCCAGGTTCAGATTCTGAGTTGTGGTTTCAACCCATATCCATAAAAGTACTGATTCAGGTCAACATGTGTATTTATCCTTTAAAGGAAGTCTTTGTTCCCAGTAAGGATAAATATCCCACCAGTGCTATTTATTACAGGCTTTTGCAGCCTTTGGGAGAAGAAGATCCAGTCCCTTTCCTTATCAACTCTTCACCTCCTCTTTTAAAATGTTAATTGTATGACCATGGGTTTAAATTCTCTATTTTTTCCTGTAAAAATATACCAGTGTGGAGCCCCTGATATCAGCTCCCTTGATTGTTTAGTCTGCACCATGACTAAAACTGTCCTCAAATGATTCTGAAATGCTGGCGGTGAGTCAGAAACAAAGATGCTACAAGCCACTACACAGGAACAGTCTTGGGAGCAATAGCTAACCTGGAATCTATCTTAAATTTTTGCTTTCATCTCCCCACATGAGCACTTCTGTTTAATACACCATAATTTTCTCTAGAGCTATTCTTATCCCTGGATAATGGGAGGGACTTTCAGCTTCAGCTGGAAGGTGATTTGGGGCCTCAAAAGGCAGGACAGATATCTGCCTCCATAGTATTATAGCAAATTACTGCAATTTCTAGTTCCCCCTCTAATAATATATGTTATTATATAAGTCTGGGGATTCTTCTATTAAATATTTGTGATTTTCCAGGCAGCCTGAGGGTGGCAGCAATGGACCTTTGGTCTCCAGACTAGCCTGGGAGCTGTCTTAAAGGAGCCACACACTTAGTCATTGCCCAGATGCTGGGGTGAAGCTGTGTTTGAAGCAGCACATAGGCTGGATGTTGTGTTTTATAAATGTGGTGCTTGGACCAGGAAAATAAAAATACAACCTCGGGGTTTCCCTGGTGGCGCAGTGGTTAAGAATCCGCCTGCCAGTGCAGGGGACACGGGTTTGAGCCCTGCCAAGCCCTGGTCCGGGAAGATCCCACATGCTGTGGGGCAACTAAGCCTGTGCGCCACAATTACTGAGCGTGCGCTCTAGAGCCCACGTGCCACAACTACTGAAGCCCGCACGCCTAGAGCCCGTGCTCCGCAACAAGAGAAGCCACCACAATGAGAAGCCCGCGCACCACAACGAAGAGTAGCCCCCGTACTCACCGCAACTAGAGAAAGCCTGTGTGCAGCAACGAAGCCCCAATTCAGCCAAAAATAAATAAATACATAAATTTATTTAAAAAAGAAAATGTAACCTTATGATCTGTAGGTGAGATCTAATGCCTCAGAATAGCTACTCCTGACAGGGCAGAGAACGAGTCACTAAACTTATTTACTGATGCCCATGAATCATGGCACCACCATGGGGGTCATCACTAGCAAAATCAAAGGCAGAATTTCCTTATATGATGTTTCTCACGTTAATTAGAATAAAGAAAAAGTAATTGGAGAGTCAGTATTTAAGATGAATGTTGTAATATTATGGGACACATAAAAATAATGGTAATGGATATGTAACTATCAAGAAAATTAAGTCACCTAGAGGGGTGGGATAGGGAGGGTGGAAGGGAGACGCAAGAGGGAGGAGGTATGGGGATATATGTATATGTATAGCTGATTCACTTTGTTATAAAGCAGAAACTAACACATCATTGTAAAGCAATTATACTCCAATAAAGATGTTTAAAAAAAAAAAAGAAAATGAAGTATTTATAACCACAGTGAAAAACATAAGTGAATCTCATAAAAATAATGTGCGAAAGAAATGAGACACAAGAGTATGTAAAATTCAAAAAAGCAAGCAAAATTAAACTACAGTATCAGAATGCACCCCTAGGTAGTAAAACATAAAGAAAAGCAAAGAAGTGATTACCATACATATCAGTATAGTAGTTACCTCTGGGTAGAAAGGAGACAATAGTGATACGAAGGGGGAAAGGATTCTGGGATACTAGAAATATTCAATCCTTGACCCAAGTGGTGGTTACATGGACGTTCACTTTGTGATAAATCATTCAGCCGTATATTTATATTTTGTATATTTTTTCCTGCATGTTATATTGTACGAAAAAGATTTAGAAAAAAAAAATGTCCAAGAATAGCCAAAGCAATTTTTTTAAATAAAAGGGAACGTTATTACAAAGTTTTAGTAATTAAGAGGATTGGTATGGGTGAAGATAGGCAAATGAATAAATGGAAAAGAATAAAGAACCACACCCTACCTCCAAAATAACCCATGAATCTAAACTATCTGGGTATATAATAGAGGTGGCATTATAATCACTAGAGAACAAGAAACTTAGGAAGAGGCATCCTAAGATGTAATCTTGGGAAAGCCAACAGGAAGCGATCTTGTGAGACTTTCCTTGTAAACATTAAACTGGTTGAAATGTAAAACAAGGCTCGACTCCGCCCTTAGACATTCTGGGTAACAGGGGAAGGCTTCAGGTGTGTTTGTTGGCTCTTCCGGCCGCTAGGTGGCACCTGGAAGATCGCGGGCGCTTGGGGATGACTCATGCGCAGTGCTCTTAGGTTCAGCCGCAGACCCTACGCTCGTGCACGTGGGTTTGCCCACAGCGTTGACCCGTGTGCACAGCGCTCACGCACGCGCATTTACGTGCACACCGCTAATCGCGCTGTACCGTTATTCCAGTTTTTCTGAGAGCGGCCGAGCTGACCCCGCGGTCCGGGATGTCCGAGCTGCCCGTAGACAGCAGTGTCCCACCGACGGCCGCGGCGAATGACAACGGCGACGTCCCGCAGGCGGAGGTAGGCGGCGGGAGGCGGGAGCCGGCCCCAGCGCAGCCTGTGGAGGCCAGGGACCGTCCGATGGCAGCGGCCAGGGAAGGTCCAGTGGCGGATGCCAGGGAAGGTCCGACGGCGGCGGCCAGGGAAGCCCGGATTGCAGAGGTTGCCCGATTGTTGGCGGAGCCAGCAGACGAAGAGGGTCCTGAGGGCAGACGCCGGTCCAGGCCCGGGAACAGCCCAGGCCTGGCTGCGTTGCCGTATCTCCGCCTCCGTCACCCACTTGGCGTTTTAGGAATTAATTACCAGCAGTTCCTCCGCCACTATCTGGAACACTACCCGATTGCTCCCGGCAGAATTCAGGAGCTTGAAGGACGCCGCAGGAGATTTGTGGAAGCCTGCAGAGCAAGGGAAGCAGCGTTTGATGCCGAATATCAGCGGAATCCTCAGAGGATGGATTTTGATATTTTAACATTTAGTATAACTCTGACTGCATCTGAAATTATCAATCCTCTGATAGAAGAACTTGGTTGTGATAAGTTTATCGGTAGAGAATAGTTTAGTGATGAAACTACTTCAAGAACCTCTGCGTTCAATACAGTCATACCAATCCTGTAACTTGATTTCAAAAAGTCAAAGTATTTGAGAATAAGGCAAGGCACAGTTGAAAAAGAAAAGGAAGCTTATCAAGAAAAACCATCAGAAAAGAAATAGAAAAAAATAAAAACCGTTATGACTCCTCTAACGTCCTTTGAGTTTGTGATTGATCCAGATTCTTTTCCCTGCATTGTGGAAATGTCTTTTAAAATTGCTTCACTAAAGTGAAGAATGGTTTTATATAATTGAGACTTGATGAAGAAAAACTGCCAATAGAGCCCATAGTGTAAGATTGATTTTGTGTTTTCTGAGGCATTTCAAATGAAAGGCAAAGTAAATACTGTATATATTACATGATAAATTATGTATTCAAGACTATCGGAAATCTCTGGATTTTTTCTTTCATTCAATTTTTAATACTTTTTTGGTAAATAATCTATTTATAAGCCCCCAAAATATAAAGTGTGCAGTGAAAAGTCTTCTATCCCTTCCCCCCCCACCCAGTACCTACCACAATTCCCATCTGTAACCACAGTACCTCTTCTGTCTTTTCAGTTTCCCTATATATACACAAGTAAATACAAATCTAGGTGGGTTTTTTTTTTCATTTCTTAACAAAAGTTGGCAAATTATATTTATTGATCTATGCATTGCATTTTCAGTAAGAACTTATCTTAAAGATCCTTCCAAACCACTACATTTCCTCATTCTTTTTTAGAGCTGCATTTTATTCCATTCTGTGGTTATGTTGTAATTTACTTAACCAGGAACATACTGATGGGCATTTAGGTTTTTTCCCATCATTTTCTATTGGCCAAAAAAGTTGCTCTAATAGTTAATCTTGTCTGTATATCCCATGGCATGGGCACAAATACAGTATTGCTCTGATTCTAAATGCACTTTTCATATACTGACGTCTCTGAAATTGGGGTGTATCTTACATTTGATGGTGTAATACAGCATTTTCATAAAAATAATGGTTCATATTATAATCAGCAGCTTCTTAGATTCCTTGTTATGTGTAATATCTGTAGTACGAATTTCCAGAGGTGAGAATTGTGAGGTGAATGCACTCATGTGAAAGTTTATAGATATTACTAAGTTGCCTTCCATTCATGTTGTACCTCTTCACACTCCCACCAGCAACTGCTGAACATGGACATTTCCCCTGCAGCCTTACCAGCACAGTAAGTCATCAAATGTCTGGATTTTGCCAATCTATATAGTTGGAAAACGGTATATCAGTTTTAATTTGCTTTTCTCTCATTATGAGGGAAGTTAAATATCTTTTCATTTGAGTCATACATATTCCCTTTTCCATGAACTATCTATTCAAAATCTTTTCTCCATTTCTTTCCTGAATAATTTTGTCCTTTCTTTATTGGCTCTGTTAACTATTAATGAAATAGTGAGATGAGATATGATAATAGCTTGTAGTGTGAGTTATGGATATTTTTTCCTAGGTTGTCATTTGTCTTTGGTTTTCCTGAAAGCCTTTTGGCATGGAGATTTTTGCTCTTGTTTCCTTTTATCTTTTAAACCTGCAAGATTTGGGGAATTCCCTGGTGGTCCAGTAATTAGGACTCAGTGCTTTCACTGCCGGGGCACGGGTTTGATCCCTGGTCGGAGAACTGAGATTCTGAAAGCTGCGCAGCGTGGCCAAAAAAAAAAAAAGAGAGAGAAAAAACCTGTAAGATTTTGAAACTCAAGGTTTTCTCAGTGTGTGTGCATGTGTATGTATGTGTGTGGTTTTATTGTTCATATTTGAATTTTTGAACCATTCGGAATTTATCCTGATGTACAATATGAGGTAAGGATCCAAATTTTCTTTTTTAGGCGGCTACCTGGCTGCCCCAACACCAGTCACTAACTAGCCCATCTTTTCCCCACTAACTTTGTTTAAAGATGCCTCTTCATCATATACTAAACTGTTTTTTAAATTTTTCTAACTAGTTTTACATGTCATAATGCTAAAACCCTCATTATACTTCATTTTCAGAGTGTTCTGGCTATTTTTGTTTATTTATATTACTATGTCAACCTCAAAGTCAGCTTACCTTATTTCAAAGTTCTTTATTAGAATCACATTATATTTAATAAATCGAAGATAACTGCCATCTCTAAGATATCCAAATTATTTATTTTTCCATTTTTTAAAGAATTCCTTTGTATCCTTCAGAAGAGTATTAATGTTTGTCCTTAAATTAATGTTCCTAAAGTAGGTCTTTTACAGCTCTAATCATTTATTCCTAGACATTTTATCTTTTATGTTTTTTCTGTAGTAAAGGAGGATTATCTTTGTTATATTTTCTAAAAGCTTGCCTATGTATTTGAAAATAATTCATTTCTGCATATTTATTTGATAGCCTGTTAACATACTGAATTCTCTTACTGTTTTACAGTAGTTTTTCGAATCTTCTAGATTGGGGAACGAGTCATATGCAAATAGTGACAGTATTGCCTCTTTTATAATTTTTATACTTCTGACTTCTTTCTCTTTTTTTATACATTAGACAGAAGGTACTTTATTGGTACCTTCTGTCTAATGTAAAATAATATGAGTGATAGTGAAGCATCATTAACTTGTCCTGATTTTGTAGAAATTCTTCACATATCCATCTCTCACTATTTGTACATGTGTGTGTTTTATCAAGAGTGGTTATAGAATTTTGTCAAAGGCCTTTTCATAATCCATGAAAGGTGTTATTTTTATATCCACTACCATGATTGCATTCTTCAAATGATCCTTATTTACAAATGAGATATAATCGTTTTGTTTTTTTTTTTTTTGCCTCGGCAAGTGACTTGCAGGATCTTAGTTCCCCGACCAGGGATCGAACCCGGGCCCGGCAGTGAAAGCGCCAAGTCCTAACCACTGGACCGCCAGGGAATTCCCTTGGCCACTTCTTAGATCCCATTTCTATGAGACTCCATGCGCATGAACTAAATTTTGTTTCTTTTTCTCCTGTTAATCTGTCTTGTGTCAATTTTATTATTAGTCCAGCCACAAGACCTCAAGATGGGTCCAGGGGAAAATTTCCCCCTCCCTGACAGTTCCTTCATACGTTTCCAATCAAATCCACTCAAACGACAGACCCCTTCACTTTGGTAGACTTGAGTGAAAATCTGGGGGGTCGCAGGGCTGGGGTCATCCCTTGGAGGACAAGCCTCCCCACCTGGCTGGTTCCTTTCAACTTCTCCCCTTCCCTCCTCTTCACCTTTCATCCCAGGAGCAAAATCAAGTCCTCTTCTTGTCTCTCAAAGCATTTTAAGGAGCCCCTTTTGCTTGAACAATTTCAGCTGCAGTGTCAGCACGTACAGTGGCTTCTTCCCCAGAGTTTAGCCAAACTCCCCAGGTCAGGGACACAGTCCTCTGTTACACACACCATAGCTCTAAGTTCAGGGGTCCCCAGGCCACTCCCATGTCTGACCAGCTGGCTACAAGTTTGAGGATTCCCAGTTCCCATGCAGTTTCAATAATTTGCTTAAAAAAAAGACTCACAGAACTCGAGAAAGCACTACAGTTATGATTACAATTTCATGATAGCAAAGGATACAAATCATAACCAGCTAAAGGGAAAGATGAGTAGGGCCAAGTCTGGGAGGGTCCCAAACATGATATTACTGCCATCCTCAGGGTTGCATGATCCTCCGGCACATGCAGAGCATTTACCAACCAGGGACGCTCACCGAGCCCTGAAGTCAGGCCGAAATCGCGAGGCTTAAACCCTCTAAGACTCTCAGGGATGGCCCAAGGGGTTCCCTCCCGCCCCGGAGTAACAAAGACACTCGTAATGGGGATGAAGCGGCCGTTACCGCGCGACCGTTACCGGGCAACCGTTGCCCTGTAACAGAACAGGTGCCTCGCATAGCTGCCTCTGGCGCTACAGTTACCAGGCAACCGTTACCGGGAGACCGCTAATGCGGGACAGTTAGAGCGAGACCGCTAGCCTGGCCGGTTAGAGGGCCCCTTCTGCCAGTCAGGCGGTTGGTGGTTCTCTGGGGAAAAGTGAGGTAAGAGGCGGATCCCGGCCTTCTCCCGGGGGCCCTCCAGGCACTCTGGCCTTGGGCCAGCAGGTGAGCTGGGGGGCTGGGGATAGGCTGGGGGCTGTGTCCTGCAGGGCTCCAGAGCCCTCGCCAAGGCCTCCCATTGGCCGGGCCCAGGTCTTGAGGCTGCGGTGAACCTCGCCCCCATCCCCACCTCTGCGACCTAATGGCAGCGGCAGTCTGCGTGGGATGCAGTTTGCGGGACCTGGCCCCCGCCGTTTGGGCGGCCTGAGGAGCCTGAGGGCTGGCTGGGTCCTAGGCGCCTGGCTCCCTCAGTGATGACAGCTGTGCAGGGTCTGGGGACCTGGTCCTGAGGGCACTGCCAGCTGGGATCTGCCTCTTCAGCCGGGAGGATCCAGACTGGGTGGCGGACGAACGCTCCTGGGCAGGGTAACTGGCCCCCGCAGGGACCCCCTCCTCTTAGCCAGGACCTGGACCTCGGAGGGTGAAAGTTGAGCCTTGGGACCTTGCCCTTTCTTGTCAGAACAGAGAATAACATTTGTTGGGTGGAGATTTACAGGAACATCGTTACCTGACCGTGACCTGACCTCAAGAACAAAGGATCTGACACCAAGAAATTTACAACTAACCACGCCCCCTCCCTCCCCATTGCTATAAAAGGGCTTTGCTGAAAGCTTTCAGGGAGTTTAGCGTTTTTCAGGCATGAACCACCCATCTCCTTGCATGGCCCTGCCATAAACCTTTCTCTGCTCCAAACTCGGACGTTTTGGTATTGTTTGGCCTCACTGTGCGTCGGGCACACAGACTTGCATTCGGTAACACTATCGCTGGAAATTCCAAAGATTTTTAGGTTACCTTCTGGGAATTAGGGACAAAGTCCAGTCAAATTAACATGATGGTTCTTCCAAACCAATACTGGCCTCTCTTTACGAATTCTGGGGGAAATGAGTCTCTGTCCCCTAATATTGATGTTCCAGTTATCTCTTGCTGTGTAACTAACCACCCTAAAACTTAATGGCTTTAAGCAACAACCATTTTATCACTGCTCACTCTTCTGTAGGTTGACCGAAATCAGCTCAGCAGTTCTGCTCCAAGTGATGTTGGCCAGGAGCTCGGCTGGGCTGGAATGTCCAGGACGGGTCACTCACATGCCTGTCATATTGGTGGGAAAAGTCTGGAAGGCTGGGCCTCTCCCTTTACGCAGTTCCAAACCCTCTTCCTCTCCACCTTGCTCTCCAATAGTGTAGCCAGATTTCTTATGTGGCCGCCTCAGGGCTTCCAAAAGTGCAAAGGTGGGAAGCTGCCGGGCCTTCTGAAGGCTCAGGCCCAGAGCTAGCACACATCCGCCTCATTCTGTGGGTTACATAGGCCCAGCCCATTTCAGGGAGGGGAGGCAATACCCAAGGAAGTGAATCCTGAGCACTGTGGTTTATGGGGAGCCATCTTTGGAAACTGGTCACCACAGATGATATAACCACCATCGCCATTGGTTGAGAGTTTATGGTGATCCAGGCACAGATCTTGGTGCTTTATTTATGGCATCTCACAGAATTCTCACCATGGTGTGAGGTAAAGAGTATTAGCATATCCATTTTATAGATGAGAAAACTGAGGCTTACTAGCTGTATCAATCAGGGTTCTTCTGAGAAATAGAACCAATAGGAAAGCCATGTTCTAGGCACGTGGGCTTCTGTCTTTCTGTGTGTGTGTGTGTGTGTGTGTGTGTGTGTGTGTGTAATGTATATTGTATATGTAGACATATATATTGTATATACAGAGAGAGAGAGAGAGAGATCTTAAGGAATTAGCTCACAGGATTGTGGAGGCTGGCAAGTGCAAAATCTGTAGGGCAGGCCACCAGCCTGGAGATTTAGGTAAAGTTAATGTTGTGGTCCTGAATGTGAAGGCTGGAAACTCAGGTAGAATATCTATGTTGCAATCTAGAGGAGAATTCCACTTTTTCAGGAAACTTTAGTTTTTGCTCTTACGGAACTCAGATCCCGCAAGACGCTCCGCACGGCCAAAAAAACAAAACAAAACAAAAAACACACCTTCAAGTGGTTAGGCAAGTCTGCTTTATTTAGAGCCAACTGTTTATAAATCTTAATCACTTCTAAGAAATATCTTTACAGCAACATTTTAGACTAGTGTTTGAGCAAACAACTGGTCATCATAGTCTAGCCAAGTGGACACAGAATTTATCATCACACTTACCCAAGTTCACATAGCTAAGAAGCAGTAGAATTAGGGCTCAAACCCAGCTTTCTTGCCTCCAAAACTCATACTAATAATCAATTCATCAGTGATTGCCAAAACGGACCACCTTGAGAAATGAACTGGAGTGCTGACCAGGAAATTTTTTCCCGGGACTCCACTCCGACTCTAGAAGACACTTCTTGAGATGGCTACCCACTATGTTCTCCTTTCTCCAGGAATCTCACCCCACCCTCTTAATGCTATTTGACCTTTGTGACTTCACTTCCCCTCCAACTATAGTTCATTTGATCAACCGTGGCACTTCAACTAGGCTGAGCCAATGAGATACTCGAATACTGGAGCTGGACTGTCACGGTTCAAATCCCTACTCCACTTCTTACCAGCAGTGAGCTCTAAGGTGAATCACTCTACTTCTCTGGATCAGTCTTTCATCTGTAAAATGGGGGTGATGTTAACAATATCGACAGTTACATTATGAAAAATTATCCAAAGCCTACAAGTAAGACCAGTGATGACTTCATGTCCTTTCTTTTCTTTTTTTTTTTTAAATTAATTTATTTATTTTTGGCTGCATTGGGTCTTCGTTGCTGTGCGCGGGCTTTTCTCTAGTTGTGGCGAGCGGGGGCTACTCTTCGTTGCGGTGCACGGGCTTCTCATTGCGGTGGCTTCTCTTGCTGTGGAGCACACGCTCTAGGCGCGCAGGCTTCAGTAGTTGCGGTGCCCAGGCTTAGTTGCTCCACGGCATGTGGGATCTTCCCGGACCAGGGCTTGGACCAGGGCTCGAACCCGTGTCCCCTGCACTGGCAGGCAGATTCTTAACCACTGCGCCACCAGGGAAGCCCTTCACTTTTTAATATTTTTAAGAATCATTAGGGAAGTCCCTGGCGGTCTAGTGGTTAGGACTCCGAGCTCTCACTGCCGAGGGCCCGGGTTTGATCCCTGGCCAGGAAACTAAAATCCCACAGGCCTGTCCGGCGCAGCCACCCCCCCCCCCCAAAAAAAAGTTACATGTTAACAGTTTCATGAAAAATAACTGTTTCAGACGAATGACGTCAGCAACATGGCAGATGAAAAACTGTCTCTTCGATCTACAACCGCTAAAACATCCACAACACAACAAAGGTACCTCTGTCCAACACACCAGGTGTCCAGAGAATTCACACAACTGTACACCTACAGGGGGATGTACAGGGACACAGAGGCGGCGGAACTGAGGGAACAGGGAGGTGGTTCCTGCAAACCCAGCCCTCCTGCCATGGCAGCTGAGCCCGCAGCCCCAGAGAGCCAGTAATAATAGCAGAGAAAGCGGCACACACGACTCTAACCTCCCAGCAGCAGCGGTGCCCACAGTCACCGGTAGCAGTGGAGCCTGAGATCCCATCCCTCCAGCTGCTGAGGCATCCACAGTTCTGACCCTTGGCCACCCACCCGCAGCGGTGGAGCCGGCAAACCTTACAATACTGGCTGAGGCGCCAGGTGCAACACCGCTCCCCCGCCGCCCTCGCCACCCTCGCCCTCCCCCAGGGGCGGAGTCTGCAAGGGGTGGGGATCCCGAATGTAAGAGACGAGCACACCGTCTCCGAGCCCCAGGCGGAAACACCAGCAACACTGGCAGAAACAAGGCACCAATGACCCCGGAGGCACAAGGAGCAATAAGGAGGGCTTGAAGCAACAATAAAGGCAGTGGAGTGTGGAAAATGCAGACTCTCAAATGTAACCAGAGGCAGCGCAGGGAAGAGAAACCCAAACCTTGTGCTATAGCACCACCTACTGGAAAACAGAAGAAACGCCTCAATTTTTTTTTTTTTTTTTTTTTCTCTCTTTTTTCTCTTTCTTTTTGGCCGTGGCCCTTGGCTTGCCGGATCTTAGGTCCCCCACCAGGGACTGAACCGGGGCTATGGAAGTGAAAGCGCCGAGTGCTAACCACTGGACCGCCAGGGAACTCCCTGAATCGCCTCAATTTCTAACCTGTTAAATGGTTAGCATCAAGCAGAAAGGTGTCCTCTACTTCAGACGCATCGGCAGAGGAGCAACTCATCAAGCACCATGAAGAACCACGGTAACACTGTAACACGAAAGAAAATGACAATTCTCCAGAAACCAAACTTAAAGTCGCAGACTACTGAGATCTCACTGATGGAGAATTCAAAATAGCTCTATGAAGAAACTCAAGGAGCTACAAGAAAACTCAGACAGGTAGTTCAGTGAGCTCAGGAATAAAATTAATGTACAGAAGAAATACTTTACCAAAGAGATTGAAACTCTGAAGGAGAATCAAACAGAAATTCTGGAGCGGAAGAGCTCAATAAACGAGATGAAGAATGCATTAGAAAGCATTGGAAATAGAGCACACTATATGGAAAAGAGAATTAGCAAGCTTGAAGATAGAACTCTGCGATACAAGTAGAAGAGGAAAGAGAAATAAGATTTTTTAAATGAGGAAACCCAGCAAGACTCATATTCAGATTTGATGGAGAAATCAAAAGCTTTACAGACAGGCAAGAGCTAAAAGAATTCAGCACCATCAAACCAGCTTTACAACATATGTTAAAGGAACTTCTCTAAGCGAAAAAGAAAAGGCCACAACTAGAAACAAGAAAACTACGGAAAGAAAAGGCTCACCGGTGAAGTCAAACATACAGTAAAGGTGGGAAATCATCCACACACAGAGTTAGTAGGGAGGTTAAAAGACAAAAGTAGTAAAATCTGTATCCACAATCTGTATGCACAATCTGTATCCACAATAAGCAGTTAAGGGATACACAAAACAATTAGATGTAAAATATGGTGTCAAAAAACAGTAATTGTGGGACTTCCCTGGTGGCACAGTGGTTGGGAATCCGCCTGCCGGTGCAGGGGACACAGGTTCGAGCCCTGGTCTGGGAGGGTCCTGCATGCCGCGGAGCAACCAAGCCCGTGCGCCACAACTACGGAAGCCTGCGCGCCTAGAGCCCGCGCACCACAACGAAGAGTAGCCCCCGCCCACCGCAGCTAGAGAAAGCCCGCGTGCAGCAGTGAAGACCCAGTGCAGCCAAAAATAAATAAATAAATAAATAAAATATTTTAAAAAAAACGGAAATTGTGAGGGGAGGAGAATACAAATGCAAGGTTTTAAAAATGCATTTCTAATTAAGAGATCAGCAACTTAAAACAATCATGTATCTATATAGACTCCTATACAAAAACCTCATGGTAACCGCAAACCAAACCTCCATAATAGATATACATACAAAAAAGAAAAAGGAATCCAAACCTAACACTAGAGATAGGCATCAAATCACAAAAGAAGAGAACAAAGGAAAGGGGAAAAAAAGACCTACAAAAACAAATCCAAAGCAATTAACATCATGGTAATAAGAATATACATATCAGGAATTCCCTGGCAGTCCAGTGGTTAGGACTCCACGCTCTCACTTCCAAGGGCCCGGGTTTGATCCCTGGTCGGGGAACTAAAAATCCCATAAGCCTCATGGTGCAGAAAAAAAAAAAAAAATCAATAATTACCTTAAATATAAAGGCACTAAATGCTCCGAGATTTGCAAAAATGTAAAACAATGTCACTTTTCTCACTAAATTATTTTTTGGGGAAAATGATTATGTTTTCATAAAAAATATTATTTATGTTAACATGTAATGGGCTTATTGTTTTCAATTGGTTTTAGAATTTCTCAGTTTTAATTCCTAAGATATGAATAACAGTAGATGAATCCACATAAACAAAAGCTGTTTGGGACGATCGGTAACTTTTACAAGCGTAGGTGGGCCTGAGACCAAACAATTTGAGAATTGCTGCTCTGAGCTTGGCAATCCCATTCCTATTTGCTAGGGACTGATTGGCCTGAGATGGACATTTGACCCCAGTATGGCCAATCAGATTTAAGAGCATATCTGCTAAACCTCTGGAAAGGACTTTTCTCCTTGAAAATGCAGATTTTATTTTACAATCAATTAATAAACATATTTTTTAAGTTCTCAATTTATTTATTTGTTTTTGGCTGTGTTGGGTCTTCATTGCTGCACGCGGGCTTTCTCTAGTTGCGGCGAGCGGGGGCTACTGTTCGTTGCGGTGCGCGGGCTTCTCATTGTGGTGGCTTCTCTTGTTTCAGAGCACAAGCTCTAGGCGCGCGGGCTTCAGTAGTTGCGGCACAGGGGTTCAGTAGTTGTGGCTCGTGGGCTCTAGAGCACAGGCTCAGTAGTTGTGGCGCCCGAGCTTAATTGCTCCGTGGCATGTGGGCTCTTCCCAGGCCAGGGCTAGAACCCATGTTCCCTGCATTGGCAGGCGGATTCTTAACCCCTGTACCACCAGGGAAGTCCAGTTCTCAATTTTTAATACAGTAAATATCAATAGATACAGCCCACATAAAGAAAAGTCCTCAATTTTTATAAATAAAAAAGATCTTGAGACCAAAAAAGTTTAAGACACTCTGAACTAACCCACGTAGAATGTTCTAATGGCACATTGTAAGCACTCCAAAACGTCAATCTTTATTATTAATATGGTGATGACTAGGGCTTCCCTGGTGGCGCAGTGGTTGAGAATCTGCCTGCCAATGCAGCGGACATGGGTTCGTGCCCTGGTCTGGGAAGATCCCACATGCCGCGGAGCAACTGGGCCCGTGAGCCGCAATTACTGAGCCTGCGCGTCTGGAGCCTGTGCTCCGCAACACGAGAGGCCGCGATAGTGAGAGGCCCGCGCACCGCGATGAAGAGTGGCCCCACTTGCCACAACTAGAGAAAGCCCTCGCACAGAAACGAAGACCCAACACAGCCATAAATAAATAAATAAAATAAATTAAAAAAAGAAATCAGGTACTTCCCTGGTGTTCCAGTGGCTGGGACTCTGTGCTCCCAGTGCAGGGGGCCCAGGTTCAATCCCTGGTGAGGGAACTATATCCCACACGCTGCAACTAAGAGTTCGCATGCCACAACTAAAAGATACCGCATGCCGCAATGAAGATCCCACATGCCACAACTAAAACCCGGCGGAGCCAAATAAATAAATATTAAAAAAAGAAAAAAGGAAATCTAGAGTCAAACCCTTTAACTCACTCACTGCTCTCACTCACTCACACACTCCCAATGCTAGTGTATTTGTTAGGATTGGGGCTTGATGGTGCCCCCAACTGTTGCTTCCTATCTCTACTCAATCTCTGTTGAATCATTCCCTGTCTCAAAATCAAGATGGCTTTGTGGATGAGGCCAAGCCGCAGAAAACTGTACGCATTATCAGTGAGATCAGAAACAGGTAGCAGGCAACTAGTGAGCTGGAGCTGAGGTAGGAGGAGTGCGTGGGCAGGAGGCAGGGCATTGTCTTGGAGTCACAGCAGAAGACTGCGTGCAGCTTCCGGGAAAGTTTTGCTTTCCTAAGAAAGTGACCCCGCAGGCATGTCCTTGCTTTCTTCTACCCTCTTCTGCCTGGAATACAGACATAATGGGTAGAGGTGCAACACTGAAACCACATGCATGAGCCCCAAAACCAACACATCATCCCATGTTAATGATGGCAGAAAAGAAATGTAGAAAAACTCTAGGTCTCCCATGGCATTGTTGGACAGCTGACTGTCCCCAGTCCCCTCCCCCCAGTTCATGAGCAAAACAATTCGTTTTTTCGATTGTGTGAGCCACTGGCAGTCCAGCTTGCTGTTATTCGCAGGAAAGAGCACTCCTAACCAAAATTTACCTCTAACTGAAACTTATGGATTCTGTGCCAGACTTTGGAAATTTCACGATTAAGCAGTATTGTACCCTCATTTTACAGAGGAGGAAACTGAGACTCAAGAGACGTAATGTCCCCTTGTTGGAGGTCACACAGAAACTCCGTGGTAAAGGTCTGGCTCCCACACCTTACACTGGACCTTCTGGCATGTGCCCAGTGACCCCACAGAGCCAGATGTAGGGTAGGGGGTTCATCAATGTCCACTGAATGCACAAATGGCCCTCTCGCAGGTCACTGAGATCCCTCCCAGCACTGAGATTCTGAGACCTGTGGGTTTAGAAAGCAGACTCCGACATGTAATAAAGTTTGAGATGTCAAGGGTTTGAGGCTTGCCACCATGCCTATTTCTGTCTCAACCCCTAAAAACGCCAACGAGATGGGAAGTTTTCAAATTCCGAACCAGGGCAAGGGAAATGAAGATGCCACAAAAGAAAGGAATTGACCTCGACAGCATGAGGAGTAGAGGCTAGACCATCGGGAGCAAAGCTAGGGAGCCACAGGACTAGCCTTCTGTTCAAAGCTGGCCTTCCCTCCCCCAACCCGGGTCCAGGGGATGCTGGGAGCACAGTAGCAGGTAGCAGGCAGTTCCACCGACGTCAGGAGTGAGTGTGGCACCAGCAGACACGGTCAGACCAGAACACAGGGAGGCGGACTCTGCATGTATTTCCCTCTTCACCCCTCCCGACCCCACCCCAGCCCCAGCCACCATCAGAAAAGGACCTGACTTGGTAACGTTTCAGCCCTTCTCGCCATCCTGCTGAGGCTCCTGAGATGGGGAAATAGGAGAGAAAAAAAATTTTAATAATGAAAACAACAGCAACTCCAAAAAAAAGAAAAATAGCATTTGTAGGGCTCACTATGTGTCAGGCACTGTTCTAATGCTTTTTCATGGATTTCAATGCCCGCCGGAGTCTCCCTGACATTTTTCAAGCACATCAGACACATTCCTACTACACGACCTTTGCACCTCCTGCTGCTTCTGCCCAGAATACTTTCCCCCAGACATCCACATGGCTCAATCCCTTACATCCTTCAAGTGCTTAAATAGCACCTTCCCATGAGGTCTTCCCTGACCACTCAACTTAGAGTTGCAAAAAATTCCCATCAGTCCCCAAGCCCCTTCCCCACTTTATTTTTCTTCTCATCACTTATCTCCTTCTAAAATGCCTTCTATTCGCTTGGGTCTTATTCATTGTCTGCCTCCCTGGCTAGAATGTCAGCTCCACTAGGGCAAGGGTTTGTCTGTTTGGTTCACTGCTGTATCATCCCCAAGGCCTAGAACAGTACCTAGTAGGTACTCAGCAAATACTTCAATAAAATGAAATCCAATGAGGTTAAAGACACATGACTCAAAACAGGCCAATGAGAACACTACATTATCTTGGGCCTCGGTGATTGTTTCAGGGATGGCCTGTGATTTAATCCATGCCAATGGGAATCTTTAGCAGGATTTATGGTGTATTTATGATGAGTACACCAAAACTCATCAACTTGTGTACTTTAAACATGTACTGTTTCTTATACATCACTTACACCTCAATAAAGTTGAAAACAATTGTAAAAAATAGATATGCAATAGACAAAGTATTAAATCAGTAGCAGCTTGCAAATGTCTATGTAGTAAGTGGTTTATTTTTTTCTTTGGTTGGTTTTTTGTTAGGGTTTTTTTGCCACACCATATGGCGTGAGGAATCTTAGTTCCCCGACCAGGGATCGAACACTGTGTGTCCCCTGCAGTGGAAGAGTGGTGTCCTAACCACCGGACTGCCAGGGAATTCTCTGTAGTAAATGGTTTTAAAAATCCAGTATTGGTGGGAAATAAATTATTGTGTCTATGCTTTAATACCTTAACGTTAGCAATAGAAGTTTCTGCGATGATGGATTCCATGTTCTATATCTGTGCTATCCAATACAGCAGCCACATGTGGCTGTATTTGAAATGTGGCTAGTGTGACTCATAACTGAATTTTTAATGTATTTAATTTTGATTAACTCCACTATAAGTTGAAAAGTCACATGCTGTTATTGGACAGCACAGCTTTATAACTAAAAGCTAAAAAAAAAAAAAAACACCCTAAAGCTCTTTTGAAAAGAATGTATAGTTGTCATACACTGAGCCCTGCTCTGAGCCGTACACTGTTTATTACCTTATAAGAGGCCTCTTATGGAATCATCTCAACAACCCCATTTTACAGATGAGAAAACTGAGGCTCAGAAAAGGATGTAGATGACCTATCCTGATTATAACAGTGAGGACTGGCTGAGCTAGGACTGGGGCTAGGGTGTCTTTGACTCCAAGACAGGGCCCTGCCTCCTGCCCGCCCACCCACTTATCCACAGCCCAGCCTCCACCCCTCCCACCTCACCTCCCTCACCTCACCTCCAGCTCACCAGTTGCCTGCTACCTTTTCTTGATCTCCTCATTGATAAGGCTCACAATGTTCCGCAGCTTGGTCTCATCCACAAAGCCATCACCTTTCTGGGCACAGAAGGGAAAGAGCACAGACACGTATGTCTCCCATCCCCTGAGACCCCAGCTCCACCCTCCCTCCCTGTCCAGAACCCTTGCTCAGGATCACCTTCTTTGAATGGACCAGTTTCCCATCCACGAACACTTCAAATTCCCCTGTAGCCTGGGCAGATATGTCCTCCTCCTGGGGAGGGAATGGTGGAGGTTGGGGGAGGTTAAGAACTCCCCTCCAAGTTCCCTGGGGGTCTTGGAGCCCTGACCACCACCACCCCCAACTCTCCCAGGCCACCAGCACACTCACAAAGAGTAGACAGTTTGGAAATTGCTGCTCCAGACTCTTTTTCAGTAGGATATACTGTGGGGAAGAGATGGGATCGTGTAGTCACAGGACCACAGGATCACAGGTCTTAAAAGGAGGGAAAACAGGAACTTCTTCCAGACTTCATGACCCCACTCCCCCCACCTCTAAAGTCAAAACTACTCACCCGAAGTCCATAGCTTCAGAGGCCACTGGAGGCCAAGGGCAGAGAGGAGGGAGGCAGAGAGGTGGAAGGAAGACACCTCCATCAGTATCTCAAGTCCAGAGGGACATTGAACAGCTAAGTGAGATCCCATCCCTCCCCTGCTCAGAAGCCTCTCATAGTGCCACCTCACTCAGGGCAAAAAAATACAGTCCTCCCCATGGCCCACAAGCCCCCACAGGATCTGCCCCCATCACCTCTCTGCTCCATCTCCTCCCACTGGCCCCCTGGCTCCAGCCACTTCCAACACTCCCGGCTCTTCTTCCAACACTCCAAGCATGCCTTGCCTCAGGGCCTTTGCACTGGCTCTTCCCTCTGCAGAATGCTCTTTCCCTGGTATCTGAATGGCTCCTTCTCTCCCCTCTTTCAGGTCTTTGCGCATATGTCACCTCCTCAGTGAGGCCTTCCTGACTACCCCAGCTAAAATTGTGACACCCCCGCCCCGCAAGATGCCTTTTGTCCATAGCACTGATCACCTTCTAAGATACGAGGTAATTTGCCATGTGTCGTATTTATTGTCCATCCCTGCCCCTCCACACCAACCAGAATGTCAGTGCCACAGGCATCTCTGTCTTATTCACTGCTGTGTCTCTGATGCTGAGAGCAGGGTCGGCACATGGCTGGTGCTGAATAAATGGTTGTTGAATGAATAAAATAATGAATGAGTCCATGGAGTCAGGGAAAGAGACAGAAAAGAGGAGATGGGCAGAGAAAGAGAGAGGGGGGAGATGGGAAAAGAGAGATAGAGAGAAGGAGAAAGAGACCCACACCACAAGGGGAAAGAAAAAGAGGCAGTGAGTTGGAGAGGGAGCTGGAGAGCTACAGAGAAGGACCAGAGCAAAAGAGACACAGCAGGGGACTGCAGGGGAAGACAAAGCCCCTCCCTGGGCCACATTCAGCCCTGGGTCTCAGGGAGGTCAAGGAAGGTCAAGGAAGGTCACTGCTGTTTACTATTGTCATGGACACAAAGATTCAGCTCTGAGACCACAAAGACAGACTGAAGCCAGCCTCCTTTGGCCTTTGCACTGGCTGCTCCCCTTCCCCCCTTGCTACCCTGATCCCCCTATTCCTACCCTCCCCTCCCCACCCCGCTTAGTAGCCTCATCACTGAGATGTAGCCGCCTAAGACCCACCTCCTGAGAAAGGCTGTCCCCGAACACTCAGTTTCTGAAGTTCTCCCACCCCTTGCCCTCCCTCAGGGCTCTCTGCTCCCCCCTCCGCCCACCCCTCCCACCCCCAGGGAAGCATGGCTCTGCTCAGCCCTCTATCCCCAGAAGGCCTGGCCCATGACCGGCAGGACAGTGAGTGAATGAATTCAGAGCTCTCTAGTCCCAAAGAGAATGGCAGGTAGAGCCTACCCCCTGCAGCCCTTTCCCCATGGGGAGGAAGCAGGTGTGGGCGGGGACAGCCCCTCACCAGTACACCACTCGAATCATGATCTTGCTGCCCACGTGGATGTTCTCGCTGGTGGAGGCGAACGCATTGGTAGAAATCGGTAAGGCGACAGCTAACGACGGGATGGCCCCCAGGATGGGCGTCCCCGGGATATGTCCAGAAGAGGAATCTGTTAACTTGGTGGCCGATAGGTCTGCCCTCGGAGTGGACCCAAGGGGGGGCCCCAGTAAATCGGTGGCCAGTGGAGTAAGGGCAGGAAAGGGCTCTTGGATGGGACCAAATCCACTGGTGACAGATGGGACGTGCTTCACCCTCAAGGTTGGCTCAGGATCCTTATCAGGTGACAAAATGAGCTCGGGTTCAGGCTCCTGGGGCGGATCCGAAGATAGGGCCGAGTTCGGAAGGAATTCCGAGGCAGGAACCAGGACCTGAGATGGGGTCGGGGTTGGGATCCGGGCCGGAATCAGGATCCGGACCGGAGTCGGGGACCGGACCGGTGTCAGGGTCCGGACCGGGGTCAGGGTCCGGACCAGAGTTGGGGTCCGGATCGGGCCCAAGGCCGGGACCAGAGTCGGAGCCCGAACCTGGATCGAAGTCCTGACCGGAGTCGTACCCCGGGCCGGAGTCGAGGCCCGGACCGGGGAAGGAGCTGGGGCCCGCGCCTGGTTGTTCATGGGGGAGAGGGGCGCACCCCAGGTAGCCCGGGTTGGGATCCTGCCCGACCCTCCTGCCTTGGGTGGGGAGAGCCTCATCCGCACCGGGTTCTAAACCGGGAGGCAAACACAATGGGGCGCTATTACATGGGGTTCCATTCAGCGCACAGGTTCTATTGCCCTGAGCCGGGGATGGGGCAGAGGCCTCTGGATCTCCCCTGATAATTCCCATCCCCCAAATCCCTACCTCCAGATTGCCAGTGTCCTTAACATTCAGGCGTTCACTATATGTTCATTGAGTGCCTGCTATGTGCACAGTCCTGTACTGGGTGACTCTGGGGCCAGAGCAGTCAGGAAAGCCGAAGTCCAGTTATCAGGCTCCCTGTCCAGTAGAGGAGATACACCCCTTACCAAACAGTGACAGCGCAGTGAGGTCAGGGCGAGGGTGGAGGAGGCACAGGCAGAGGGGTTAGAGATATGGTGAGGAAGCATGGGGACTTGTGGGATCCCAAAACAGGTGTTAGAACCAGTCTGGGGGCAATCAGAGAGGGCTTCCTAGAAGAGGTGACAACTGAGAGACCTGGAGAAAAATAATAACAACAATAACAGATTTTACATTCATGTAGCGCTAAGTGCTACACACATGCCCCCAGCTGGTAAGTGGCAGAGCCAGGATTCAAACGGCAGCCATCAGACTCTAGGGTCCTGACACAGAACCCTGTGTCAAGGGCTCTATCACACTGAGTTCCTCCAGGGTGGGAACTTGTCTCGTTCACTGCTGAATCCTCAGCTCCTAGAACAAGGCCTGGCACACAGCAGGCACTCAATAAATGTCTTTTTATTTTGAAATAGTTTTAACACTCGTGAGAAGTTGGGAAAATAGTACAGAGAATTCCTGTGTAACTTTCACCCAGTTTTTCCCAATAACAACATCTTATGTAACCACAGTACATTGTCAAAACCTATTGGTCCAATACTATATTTTTTTTTTTTTTTTTTTGCCTGCACTGGGTCTTTGTTGCTGCACAGGCTTTCTCTAGCTGTGGCAAGCGGGGGCTACTCTTCGTTTTGCTGTGCGGGCTTCTCATTGCAGTGTCTTCTCGTTGTGGAGCACGGGCTCTAGGTGCAGGCTTCAGCAGTTACAGCACGCGGGCTCAGTAGTTGTGGTGTGTGGGCTCAGTAGTTGTGGCACACAGGCTTAGTTGTCCTGAGGCATGTGGGATCTTCTCGGACCAGGGATCAAACCCATGTCCCCTGCACTGGCAAGTGGATTCTTTTTCTTTTTTTTTTTTGGCAAGTGGATTCTTAACCGCTGGACCACCAGGGAAGTCCAGTCCAATACTATTAGGTCAGATACAGACCTTATTCAGATTCATGGAAGGGTTTCAAACAGAAGCCCACTGTGCTTCCCAACCCCTGAGAGCCCCTCCTGTGCTAAACCTTGGGCCTGGGTCCCAAAAACCAGGAAGGTCAAGAAAGACACTGCGGGCTTCCTTGGTGGCACAGTGGTTGGGAATCCGCCTGCCAATGCAGGTGACACGGGTTCGAGCCCTGGTCTGGGAAGATCCCACATGCCATGGAGCAACTAAGCCCATGCACCACAACTACTGAGCCTGCGCTCTAGAGCCCGCGAGCCACAACTACTGAGCCCACGTGCCACAACTACTGAAGCTCGCGTGCCTAGAGCCCGTGCTCTGCAACAAGAGAAGCCACCTCAATGAGAAGCCCGTGCACCGCAACGGAGAGTAGCCCCCGCTTGCCGCAACTAGAGAAAGCCTGCGTCCAGCAACGAAGACCCAACACAGCCAAAAAAAAAAAAAAAAAAAGAAAGACACTGAATTTTCTGTGTGATGCTAGGCAAGCGTCTACCCCTCTTTGGGCTTCAGTTTGCCCCTCTGTGAAATGAACTTGAAATGGGCTTTCCTCTTATAGCATAATATTGAGAAGTAATATTTACTGAGCATCTATTGCATGCCAGCCTCTGTTATAAAATGCTTTGTACTTATTAACTCATTAAATACTCACAAACTTCTGAAGCAGATTCTATTACTAGTTTCATTTTACAGATAAGGAAAATAAGGCACTGAGAGGTAAAGTGACTTGTCTGAATACATGGCAGAACCAAGATCTGAGCCAAAGCAGTCTGATTTCTGTGCATTTGTAGGCTTTTTGGTTTTTTGTCTTTGTTTTCGCTTTTTTGGAGTGATCATTTAGGTTACTTTATTTGCTACCACCATTGTGCTAAATGCAATTAAGTGTATGCTTGATTTAAAGATTTAAAGCTCTGCCAAAAGAGAAAAAAAATGACAAGTTTCTCTTTGGTGTGCAATGCCCTCCACCTTAGTCCTCTGGGGCCCTGCTTCCTTTCACCTTTAAAGTGAAGGATTTGGGGCTTCCCCGGTTGCGCAGTGGTTGAGAATCCGCCTGCCAATGCAGGGGACACGGGTTCGATCCCTGGTCCGGGAAGATCCCACATGCCGCGGAGCAACTAAGCTCGTGTGCCACAACTCCTGAGCCTGTGCTCTAGAGCCCGCGAGCCACAACTACTGAGCCCGCGTGCCGCAACTACTGAAGCCCACGCACCTAGAGCCCGTGCTCCACAATGAGAGAAGCCACTGCAATGAGAAGCCCGCGCACCGCAACGAAGAGTAGCCCTCGCTCACTGCAACTAGAGAAAGCCCGCGCGCAGCAACGAAAACCCAACACAGCCAAAAATAAAGAAAGAAAATTAAAAAAAAAAAAAAGTGAAGGATTTGGACCAGAATAACTTTCTCTTCCCTGCAAGCTCTGATCATCTGAGATAGTCTTCCTTGCCCCAGAGGCTACGACCTTAGGCTGAGCCTGCAGCAGCCTGTGAGGCAAAGCGATAGAACAGAGCCTGCACTTTAAAGGGCCTCCAGACTTGGGTGTGGGACTCTTCCCTTATGGTGGTGAATCAGAGGACTCTGGTCATCACTCTTTGATAATCCAGCCAGTACTGTTCCTGTGATGACTCACCGACATGTACAGTGATGGTGCCAAGACTCTGAGATAGGTGAGGCATCCTTGACACCAGAAGTGCATCAAAGGGGGAAGCCATGGGATTCAGCTGCCTGCCTTCAGCTTGCATGCAGTCACTGATCAAAAATACATGATGAAGGGACTTCCCTGGTGGCGCAGTGGTTAAGAATCCACCTGCCAATGCAGGGAACACGGGTTCGATCCCTGGTCCGGGAAGATCCCACATGCTGCAGAGCGACTAAGCCCGTGCCCCACTCCTACTGAGCCTGTGCTCTAGAGCCCGCGAGCCACAACTACTGAGCCCACATGCCGCAACTACTGAAGCCCACGCACCTAGAGCCCGTGCTCCACAACGAGAGAAGCCACCACAATGAGAAGCCTGTGCACCGCAATGAAGAGTAGCCCCCGCTCACCACAACTAGAGAAAGCCCACACGCAGCAGCGAGGACAAAACGCAGCTAAAAATAAATACATAAAATAAATAAATTTTTAAAAAAATACATGATGAGTGTAACACAGCTTCCCATCTTTGCTTTTAAATTGAGTTCTGCTCTCTCGGCAGGTGGTGTAATTTGTTCAAGGCAGCAAAGACTCGGCCTCTGAATATCGCGTTGTCTTTGAAGGAACAATGGGCTGGCGTTGATGTCTGCCTTTAATCTCAATTTAAATATCATTTGATAGTAGGCTTTTGTTTCAATGTCCATATTCCTTAATGGTACAGTTAATTCTCATGACACAGAAATTCAATATAGTGAAACTTGAAAGGAGAATTTGTACGTATAAGTATTTATTCAATATATGGTACCGTTGACTGAATTAAAAGAACATGTGGATCCCTTGGCTGATGTTCTAATAAAAGGACTCCTTCATTTGTTCATTTGTTGCTATATTCCATTTGTTACTTTTCTCTGTTCTCTCATCTTCAGTTCCTATGATTTTGCTCATTTCCAAAAGTGCTTGGGCACTGTCTCAGCCTACTCCCCACTAGAAAATATGGGGAAGGAGGATTGGCAGAAATTGGCTGATGCAGGCTTTTTCTATTTTCAGTGGTAGAAGTAGTATTAGATGTGTGATGAACTGTCTTAGGATAGTCCCCAAATTTAGGAAGCTTCCCCCTCTCTGCTAGATCTTACCTAGATTTGTTCCATCCCATCAGGAAGGAGCTGCAGCAGTTACTCCACTCTCTGAGCCTCCCGTTCCTCTGTAAAATAGTTTCTTTCTGCTCTGACTGGTTCTGTCCGTTTGCCTGCCAGGTACAGTACTTACATCTAGTAACAAACGCTGATTTTTGATACAGAAAGGGACACTCCTTTGCCCACATATTCCATGTGGTTTGGACAGGCTGACCTTAATCCCTGCCACGCACTAGACAGATGGCCAAGCCTGGCCAATCAAAATAAGCCATACTGCCTGGCCCCTAGTTTGAGCAAGGCCATGTGACAAGCCAGGGCCAATGAAAGCCCGTCTGCATATGAAGTCATCCTAGAGACAACTGGAGGAAAACACTGAGCCCCTGAATCCAGCCCTGCTAAAGCTACACCTGCCACAGGATTTTCACTTTTATAAACTAATAAATTATCTTGTTTATTTAAACTACTTTGAGTTGTTTCTGACGCCTGCATTAGAGTCCTATTATTCTTCTCAGGAGACAAAATCTCTCCCCTCAGCCCCAAAACCACATACAAAGCACTCAACTTGATGAGTCAAAGCTGATCAAACTAAGAGCCTTTATAGATGTCTCTGGAGAGATGGGGAGAGAAAAAGAGATAGTATATAAATAACCATTATGTACAACTTCCAATGGTAAAATCCTCCCCATCACCCCTTCCAGCTTGAACTCCAAAGTGTCTGAAGCAGAGAATATAAAAATATCCAGGTTCTGTCCCCAGGTGCTGATGGAGAAGGGGCAGCTCAGGCCTAGAAACAGAGGAAGTAGGAAGCATTAGAAAGGTCTGCCCCTCCGCCTCCCCCCTCTCTCCCCAGTGAGTGGAAATCAGTGGAGAAGCTCTGGCTGAGGCTCCCCACTGTGACCTCTTGAAGCCCAAAGGTCATCCAAAGAGAAGATGCCAAGTAGCTCAAAACGATAGCAAAAGGCATGCAAGATAGAACTAAATTAAGTCAAAACTGGAAAATGGGCAGAGGACCTTCGAGAGACTCTACCCTCCTCATTTTACAGATAATGGAGAGCTACAGGAAAAGCAGGAGCTGCCTCTGCCCAGCATGCCCAACGTGCGCAGGGGTGGGGAAAGGTGGGTAACTACCTCCCGAGCATAGATACAAGGAGCAGATATGACGTAAACCGAACGAGCGTCTCCATCTTCAGGGCGATTCCAATCTGAGGACGGGCTGCGGGAGGAAAAGAGTAAGATCCAGACACTTTAAATTCTCATATCTTGTTTTCCCACCCACCAAGGAGGGGAACCCAAAGCCAACCAGAGGAATTGTGAAACGACCCAACCAGAAAAAGGCTGGAGCTGGGATAAGAGAAAGGGACCAATCAAGGAAGGCCCATCAAGGAATCAGGACAATTGCATTACGGAGATTGATGCAAGCAGCCGAGAGGGACAAGCCTTACGTCTGCGGCCAAGCCCCTCACCTCGGGCCATTCCCGGCACCTTCCCGCGTCCTCATGTTGTTGAGTGCATCAGGGAGCGCGTGGACCGATGGCTCCGGGGTCCCCGCCAGCAAGCGAGACCCAGTATCCCGGCCAGGGCCACGGCGTCGCACGTGCACCAGCAAGAGCGCAGAGCCGGCCAAGCCCGCGGCCACCAGCAGTCCCAAAGCCGGTGGCAAAAGGAAGCGCTGCGGGTCCCCCGGCCTCAGACCCGGCGGGGCCACAGGCAACGCGCCTGCGCCGTTAGGGTGAACCGGGAACTCGCACCGCGCGCCCATGTAGCCGGGCGCGCAGGCGCAGACAAGGCCGGAGAAGTGCGCGTAGCAACGCCCGCCGTGGGCGCAGGGGCGCGCGGCGCAGGGGTCGGCGCGCTCGCGGCAGTCCCGGCCGCCGAAGCCCAGCGCGCAGGAGCAACGGCGCGCGCCTCCGCCCTCCAGGCAGGTGCCGCCGTTGGCGCAGGCGCGGTTGGCGCAGTCATCCAGGTCGTGCTCGCAGCGCGGCCCCGCGAAGCCGGAGCGGCAGCGGCAGCGCAGGGCGTGGCCCAGATCCAGGCAGAGCCCGCCTGTGGGGAAGGGGGCGTCAGGGGCGCGGCCCGATTGGGGGGAGTCCCCCAAGCCCGCCGCCCCAAGCCCGCCCGCGATTTCTTCTCAGCTCGGTGATCCCCGCCCTCATCTTTTCTCTGGGCCCCCCTCTACCGTCTAACTCTAGGGCCAGCCTCTGGGAGTTTGCCTGGAAAACCGGCCCGCCTCTTTTCCCCCTGGTGAAGTCTTGGATTAACTCGGCCTCACACCTCTTTGGTTCTCTGAGTCTCTGTCTCTTTTTCTCGGCTTTAACCGTACTGAAATAGCTTCAACAGTTCTGGAACGACGGGTTTGAACCACCTGGCCTTTGCCCGTGCCTTCTTCTCCCTTTTCCCTTCCTCCTTTTCTCTCATTCTTTTCGCCTGTTCTCTTCTCGAGCTCATCCTCCAGGTCTGTGCTCAGGTGTCCCCTCCTCCAGAAAGCCATCCGATTCTTCCTCCATCCCAACCCTGCGCTCCCCCATCTCACCCTGGCCACTGTGGGCCCTGTCTAAGGACGACTCTGTCTTCCCCTCTGGACTGGTACCCCTATGTACCACTGCTGTGTTCCCACGACCACTCAGCCCAGAGTGAACACTCAGCGAGCGTTTTGGAGAGAATTAGTATTAAAATAAGAGGGCGCTGAGCCCTTCACATTCATGGTCTCATTTAATATTTTAATACCTATGTCAAATCAGGTCTCACCACTAGTCAGAACCCTCCTTTGGCTCCATCTCAGGGTAACACCAGAATCCCCCCCATAACCCATGAAGCCCTACAGGATCTGTCCCAGTCACCTCCCTTACCTCATCTCTTGCCAGCCTGCCCTCACTCCCTCTGCTCCAACCACACTGGCTTCCCTGCGATGCTCAACACACCAGGCACATTCCTACCTCAGGGTCTCTGCACTTGTTCATCCCTCTGCCTGGAACATACTCTTCCCTCAGATCCCCACATGGCTGCCTCCCTACCTGCAGCATGGTCTTCCTTACCCACTCTAGCTAAAATGCCAGGCTGCCACCCCATACACACTACTTCTCATCCCCCTTCTGGCTTTATTTTTCTTCGTTTTTTTTGTTTTGTTTTGTTTTGTTTTTGGCGGCGCCTCACGGCTTTTGGGATCTTAGTTCCCCGACCAGGGATTGAACCCGTGCCCCCTGCAGTGGAAGCACAGAGTCCTAACCACCAGGGGATTCCCTCCTCTTAGTTTTTATCACCACAAAACCTCCTATATTTACTCATTGATCTTCTTTATTGTCTCTCTGCTCCATCAGCTCTACGAGGGTGGGGGTTTTCATCTCATTCCCTACTGTATCCCTGGAACAGGGCCTGGCACACAGTAGATGCTCAACAAGTAGTTATGAGATAGGAATGTCACCTCGCCCGTTTTACAGAAGAGCAAACTGAGACTGGGCAGAGGGGAGCCCAGCCACAGGCCGAGAGGAGGCAAAGCCAGGATCCCCACCCGGGACTGTGTGAGCCAAGCCCTGCTCTTGCCCACTGACCATGCAGGGACCCCCACTCCCCTCCCTCACCGCTCTGTCCTCCCCACCTCACCATTCCGGCACGGCTGCAGGCTGCACCGGTCCACCCTCTTCTCACAATTGGAGCCTTGGAAACCGGGCGGGCAACGGCAGATGTAGGCAGAGTCGGGGTCCGCACCTCCCACACACAAGCCGCCGTTGAAGCAAGGTCCGTCCGCACATGTCACCCCGCTCACCTCACACCGCAACCCGTAGAACCCACGGGGACAGGTGCATTCGAAGGACCCTGGGGTCTCCTGGGCACGGGCAAGAGGACTTTGGATCAACATCTCCTTAGAAAGAAGTCCCATCCCTCTCCTCAGTCTTTTTTTTTTTTTTTTTTTTTCCTTGGCCGCCCGGAGCGGCATGAGGGATCTTAGTTCCCTGACCAGGGATTGAACCTGTGCCTCCTGCGGTGAAAGCACGGAGTCTTAACCACTGGACCGCCAGGGAAGTCCCCCCTTCCCCAGTCTTGACCATTGGGGGGCTGCTCCTTGTCTAGTCCCACCTCCTAGGGTGTAGGGGCCTCACCGAGGAAGTCCCTGAGGCCGACACAACCTCTCTGTTCCACGTTTCTGGGTCTGCCCATCCAACCCCACAGAGGGGAGGCTCTGGAGGCCCGGAGAGATCCCGTTTCCACCTCTACACCTTTGCTGCCAAATGCTGCCCACCCTGTCTGCCCTCCCCGATGCTGTCCGCATGGCCCAGGCCTAATTCCAGGTCCTAGCTCTAAGCCCACCTCTTCCATGGAGCCTTCCCTGGATCTCCCCTTCTCAGGCCCTCCCCCTAACTTGAACGCTGAGTGTTTCTCACTGTCCCGTGGTGGCAGTGTCCAGGTGGCCCACACCAGGCTCTGCTTCATCCCAGGCTCACTCCCACCACCACACCTTCGCTTCCCCCAGACCACTCGTCTGGTCTAGCTTCTCCAGTCGCCTCCTGTCTGCCAAATCGGACTTCAGAAGCCCCAGCCCGGGTCCATCTTCAGGAAGCCTTCTCTGATGCCCGCCCATCCCTAATCCTCAACCCACTCGGCCCCACCACCCCTACCTTGAGCTCTGACTGGTTCTCTACCCCATAGGCGGGGCAGTTTGTGGCCCGACAGGATCCGTCATCATTCCCACATCCACACCTTTAGGTGCCACCCACTGGGTCTGCTCTCCCCAACACATCATCGTACTTCAAGGCCCCCAGATGCAGGTTGGACACCTCCAGGAAGCCCTCCCTGATAGCTGCCCCAGCCCCCCCCCCCCTCAGGCTGTTGTCTCATGGAGCCCCAGACAGGGGACTCCCTGGGAAAAGTACTACCCAGGATCGGTGGGGTGAGGGGGGGCTGTGATACTGACACTACAGCTGCCTCCGTTGGCACACGGATTCCCATCACAGGGCCCAGGCCCGGGTACGAGGCATCCAGTGGTGGCAGAGGATGGGCCCCTGGGGCTGAGGCAGCTGCTGGTGGAGACAGGGATTGTGCAGAGGGGCCCAGTCCAGCCCTCCAGGCATCGACATTCATCGGGCTGCTCACAGAAGCCGTGCTCTGGGCTGCAGCCTGCTCGACATGCCGCTATGGGGGAAGGAGAGGCAGAGGAAAGAGGAATATTGATGAAGGGAGGATAGGAAATCAGAGAAATTTCTGAGCACTTTCCGTGCATCACTTGTTTCATCTTTGTGACTGTCAACCCAATGGGCTAGATGGTATTGCGACTCCCAGTTTACAGACAGGGAAACTGAGGCCCCGAGAGGCAGGGTGATTTACCCAGCTAGGAAGTGGCACAGCGAGGATCTGAACCCAGACCAATGAGTTCCAGAGTCTGTGCTCTTGGAAGGAGAATGGAGTGGGGGCTCCCAGGTCTGAGCTTGGAGAGAGGAGAATGAAGAAAGAGGATCAAGGATTGAGGAGGTACCCTTGGCCTTTCAGGGGAAATGGGAGGGCCTTGGATTAGGGGAGGTCTGGGAGGATCTGCATAAGCCTGGGGGTCCTAGGGGCTTCAGTGGGGCTCAGACATTGCGATATCTAGGGTGGGTTGGGGGATCCCAAGCCTTAGAACGCAGCGGGGTCTGGAGTGCAATCACAGGGAGGGAGGATGGTGAAACCCCTGGGGGGATGGGAGGAGCTTCCAAAGCTCCTGAGTGGGGGTAGGGAGGGCCCCAGAATTAGAAGAGCTTTGGGGTCCGAGCATCCGGAAAGGGGTGTGGGTATGGATTCGGGGAGTAACTGGGGGTACAAGGATGGGAAATGGGTGTGCGGTTCTTATTTGGGGAGACAAGAGTGCTGGGAAGAGAGAAGGGGGCTGGAGTGCCCAGGCAGGGCTGGAGAGAAATCTAGGGTCCTCAGTTTCCCAGAAAGTGGTAGCTGGATCATGGGAGCGGGCTGAAGACCATGAGTGAAGCTGGCGAGGGGTTCTCGGGTCCCCAATTCCCTGAAGAGGGTAACTAGGTTGTGAAAGGAGCCGGAGGAGCCGTGACGGGATGGGGTGGGGTTGAACGCAGGACTCACGCGGTGCCTCGCATTTGTCCTCAATCTGCGGGCAGGGGCGCAGTTCCGGGCCACACCGCGAGGGGGCGCCGCGCGAGCGGCAGAGGCGCGCGCACGCGGCCCCAACGGCCGGCGGCTCGCAGCGCGCGCGGTAGGAGAAGCGCAGCTCCCAGGCGCCTGCGCGCTGCACGTCCCGGGCCCACGGGCCCCCGGCCGCCAGGCGACGCCGGCCCGCCAAGCGCGCCAGCAGGCTCCAAGCGGGCCCTGCGGGGTGAGGGGAGATGTGCTAGGCTGCGGCCCGCCTCGGTCTCGGGATGGAGACGGAGCGCGCAGGCTCGCACTCTCCCTTCCCATTTTAACGAAGCCAAAACACCCCTTTTGAGTCCTGAGAATGGCAGTTACTTAGCAAGGCTGCAAACTCCCCTAATGCGCCCTGGGATCTTCGATGACGCGAACTCTATGACCATCATGATGATAACATTTCTCCCAGAGAAGCCGAAGTGCCCCTATATTTTGCCCCAGAATCTTTGTATATTAAAGTAGTTATGAGACCCCTAACACCCTGGGACATATGACATCCCTAATATGGCCAAGGGGCAATGACAGGTCTTTGAAGTGAGGTCAAAAACACCCCCCCCAAAAAAAACACCCCCAAATTGTGCCTGAGGATTTTCCTATATCAAAATGGTGACAGAACCCCGCCTGTGGGCCTTATATAGCATCAAAGTCCCCCTCGAATTAAGGTTAAGATCATCCCATATCCCTCCCTGAAACCTCTCTGGTGAAACTGCAACATCCCAAAGGGGTCCTGAGGCCCTCTATATGGACAAGGTGACACAGCTTTGCCTACAAGAACCAGAAGGTAACTCATATTGTACCCTGGGTTCTCAAAATCAGATGGTGACAGAGCAGGACTGTGAAACGCTGCTGCTGCGACTCCAAGATAGTAAGAGAGCTTCTTCCCGCTCTCCCTGCCCCCACCCCGCTTTGCCTGGTATCAGGACATTTCTGTGTCGACATGCCAAGAGCCCTGGGGCTGTCAACACCCAGCACCACACTCCGGGAGCTGTGATGACATCATGGGTCCAGCAATCCCATGAATGCCCCACCCTACAGACAGCCCCATGTCACTCTCCTGGACCTCACATCGGGCCCCAACTCCCTGGATCCCCCACACTCTGCACTGAAGTCCCAGAATTGAAGATACTCACCTCCAATCTGTTCTCCTAACTCCTCTCTCCAGGTTTCAATGATGAGAGAGAAGGTGCCCTGGTTGGGTGGAGGAAGGTGGAGAGGGAAGAATGAAGACAGTGGTCAGGGCAGGTAGGTACTCGAAGAAGGCCAGATTTTAAGAGGTAAAGAGTGACGACCATTCCAGGGACCAGACAGGCAAGGGACAATTCCCAGAGGCTGGCCCAGGGAAGGAATGACTGTTTTGGCTTTCTTTATTGAGCACTTACTATGTGGTAAGCACTATACTCAAGATACCTGGTTGAATCTCTCAAAAGGGACCACTGTAATGTACCATGATGATCCCATTTTACAGATGAGGATACTGAGGCTGGAAAAGGGAAAGTCACTTGCCCAAAAGCATAAGCGTCTAGAATTCAAAAACAATTCTGTTCACCTTTATGCTTTTGGGGTTGTAGGATGGGAAATAGGATTTTGGAGGTGAAAAAGTCATGGATACAGGCCCCAACTGGAAGGTCTGAGAAGAGATAAGGTGAGAGGATATTGGGGGTCCCCAAGACAGAGTGTGAAAGTCTCCCTAGGTGCAAGGAAATTTGGGGATAAAGATGAGGATACCAGTGTTTAAAGATCCCCAAGGAACAGGGGTAGGGTTCTGTGAATTGAGGATTTCTAGAAGGTGAGTTTGGGGTTCTGGGAATTCAGGGTTCCAGGCATGCAAGGCTGGGATCTGGGATCCCTAGAGGGAAATTCGGAATCAGAAAATTTGGGTTTATGGGTAGGGTTTATGGGTCTGAGAATTCCAGACGATGGAGTTACTGGGAATTTGGGGTCTCCAGGGGGCAGGGTCTTGGAAGTTGGAGGACAGATGGCAGTCGAGGTTTGGGTAAGGCCCCCCGCACGGGCGTGCCCCAGGACTGGGTCTCACCGGCCAGGCGTCCCGGAAGGGCACGCGCATGAGGCCGTCCGGCAGCGGCAAGTCAGGCGCTGGCGCTCCGGGCTGCGCAGTGTAGACCGGTCCGCGCGCACTCAGCGCCGCGCCCAGGGTGCACGGAGACTCGGCGGCCTCCTCGGAGATCCCTGGCTTCAGGCAGACCCTGAAGAAGAGGCGGCAGGTGTCCCCGGCCTTGCAGGGGGACCGCGGGGCGCCCGGGCCTGGTCCCGGCCCGAAAGAGTGGATCTGCAGCTCGAAGACGCCGGCCGGCCGTGTCTGGGGCGGAAAGGGGTACAGGGTGAGGGGACTGCGGGGATCCAGACGTCTCATCCGCCCCGCGCCCCCTCCCCAAGACCCCCGGGTTGCACCCCCTCCCATCCACCCTTTCCACTTCGGCTCCGACCTGGGGAAGGAAAAAGAGCGCCAGGATCACCGTCGGGGAGAGGAACTGGGGCATCTGCGGGGAGACCATGGCCTTCCGGAGGTCTTGGGAGCCGCAGCTGCTGGCTCCGGAGCCTTATATCTGAGAGGACAGCTCCGCCCCTTCGGGCAGCCGCCGGCTCCAGGGGACCCTAGGGGAGGAGGTCGCCGGGGAAGGAGAGCGTGCTGGAGCAGCCGTGAGACTGTGTCGTGGCCACAGGCAGTGCAGTGAGTGCACATCTTATATGAGGTTGTGGGCATGATTTGTGTGGCTGAGGATAGGGTGGGGTTGGGGGGGTTAAGCTTGTGTGTGAGGTTGGATATGATTTTAAAACTCTGAGTGTGTGTGATGTGTGAGCAAGAGCTATTGGAGGGTGTACATGACTGTGATTGTGTCTAGGTCAGATTGTGTGGCTCCACGTGTGCCTGAAATTGTATATGGTTAAGCCTCTTTGTGAGGTTGTAAATAATTCTAAGATTCTGTGTGTGTGTGTGTGAGTGTGTGTATACACGCACGCACACACCTGCATGGGAGAATGGAGATGTACATGATTTCATGGTTGTGTGACTTTTTGAGATTCTGTGGCTGTGTAGATGCTTCACTGTGCAGGTGTACAAAAGTGTGTTAGCTCCTGGACCACTGTGTGTAGTTGTAGGAACCTGTGACTTTGTGGTCTGTGCAGGTGCTTCTAGGTGGCTGTGTGTGTTTGTGTGTGTGGTAAGGTCTGTGCAAGGTTGTGAATGGCTGAGGGCTTGTGTGTGAAGGAGGCTGGGTGCGGGAGGTCCATGAGTGTAGCCCTGTGTGGATACGATGAAGATCCAGAGTTCTTTGTGGACCCGTGTGTGTGTGTGTGTGTGTGTGTGTGTGTGCGCGCGCGCGCGCGCATGCTCGATTGTGTTCCCCTCCCCAAAACAAAGCCACCCTCCCCAAACCCGCATCACGGATGCACCAGACGCCAGGGCGAGGAGCCCCCGCCTCAGAGGGGGCTCCCAGCTGTATGTAAATGCTGCCATCTGCTGGGCGGCCGCGCCCCTCCCCCTTTGGGCCGCAGCTGGGCTGCCCGTTTGGCCTCCGGAAGGTGTGAGCAGCAAATGGGCAGGAAATTCGGTCCTCACAGATCAGGGGCCCGCTCCCTCACTCCAGGATGAATGGGGAAAGGGGGCACCCCGCGCCCTCCAGAAGCTCCTTAGTATTCCAGGACCACCGCAAGGAAAGCTGGTTAGAGCAGATGTTCCAGCCCTCTGGTCCTAATCATTTACTCTGTGCCAGGTGCTGAGCAAAGCCCTTTAGATGGAGTAAACTTTCTTTTTCCAGAATAAAAAAATTTAACACTTAGAAGCTAATAATTATAGGGGGAAATACAGGTTCAATTATATACGTACATATTTTTCTTTTGGAGAAGGTGCTCAATAAAGCACAGCCCAGTAGAGCCAGGCATACAGTAAGTGCTCAGTCATTTTTAATGAATGAAAGAACTCAATCTAAACAGTTTTCTCATAATCCTGAGGACGGGAGTCATGGAAGGGTTTGGAACAGGGGAGGGCCATGGTCAATTGTGCAGAACATCCCAGGTTCCTTTGCACAGGTTTTTCTTCTACTTGATATATTCTTTCCACTTCCTTCTTTTTAAATTCTGTTCTTACCATTCAGACTTCACCTCCTATAGGAGGCCTTCCCTAACACCCCCCAAGGGGGTCAGGCACCTCTTCTGAGTTCCCACAGCCCCTGGGGACTCCTCTATCCGAGCCCCAACCACTCTGGCCTATGAGGTCTTTCTAAGCACAAATCTGACCATGTCCCTCTCCTACATAGACTCTTCCATGGCTCCCCAGTGCCTTCCAGCTTCTGAAATTCTAAGGTTGACATTTAAGGCCCTCCCTCCACATCCCCCTACTCAAACAGGTTCTGTGGCCCCAAAGCACAGAGCCAGACCTTGTGGACCCCGGTTACTGGGAGGCAAATTAGGGCCTGTACTGGGGTAGGTGAAGGAGTGAGCCTCCCATTATAGGAACTATTCAAATGAGATTTGGACAGCTATTAGAAGCTGTGGGAGAAGGCAAATTCCTGCCCTGGATAATAACTGGGGAGGTAACAGTTTCCAGGTCTGAGATATCTCAAAGATTTTAAAGATTGTAAAAACAGCCAGCCTTTATTGAGGGTTTTTGCCAGGCATGATAGCGTTTCATGTGAATTCTCTCAAGTCTGTATGTGTACTTTAAGGAATTTCCAAGCATCTTTTTGGCTATCTAGGACTTTTCCGTATGTGCCCACCTTAGAGCCCACAGAAGGCTATGCTGAGGTGACATCTGCAAAGACCTGAAGGAGGGGAGGGAGTGACCTATATGGATCCTGGGAAAAAAACATTCCTGGCGGAGGGCATAGCAAGTGCAAAGGCCCTGGGGTGACCATGCCCGGCACACCCAGATATCCCCATGGTTTGTCTCGTTTCATTCTGGTCTCTGCTCAAATACACCCTCCCAAGAGACCTTCTCTGACTGTCCCATTCAATCTAAAACAGCACTCCTGTTCCCAAACCACTCTATCTCCTTACCACGCTTTTCTCTATGCACTTATTTTACCCCGAGAAATATCTGACCATTTTGTCTCCTCCATGAGAACATCATCTCCTTTTTTTCTAGAGCTTTTTCTCTAGTTTGTTCACCAATACACCCTTGTGCCTAAAATGAGGCCTGGCAGTCAGTACTTAGGAAATATTTGTTGAGTAAGCAAATGAGAGGTACTATTATTAACCTCTTATGAATGAGCAAACTGAGATGCTTGAGACCTTGCCCAGGGTCACAGGGCTTGCAAGTGGCGTGCAACCTGGGAATTCAGCCCCTGCTGGGATATGCGTTAACACTGGCCCAATCGTGCCCACCGGATGACGCCCTAACGCAGCCCTAGCACCGAGCATTTGATATAAACATCCTACGCCGTGTCACGTAAGCAGCGTCTCAGAGGCCACCTGGCACAAGTCAAACCCTCTCCTCCCCTCCAGCTTTAAGCAGGTGTGACCTGACAGCACCATCCCTGAACCAGCATCAATGTCGGGGAGAGGCCTTGGAGGAACCCACTGGACACTGAAGCATGTGCCACCCAGAGTGCTAACCTTAACCCCCAGGGCCACGGGCCAATGGACAAACGTACTTCCTCCTTTCATGCCCCGTGGGTGGACAGATCTGAGTCACATTTCAAAAGGCTCCTCAGAAGGTCCCATGGATCACCCCCTGTGGTCAGCGAGCACTCACTTGTGGCGGCTCCCTCCGTCCACAAACCCTCTCCCCAGGATCATGTTCCCCAAATACATTGCTTTCAGTTAGGAGTTTCCAACGCTCAAAGCTACCTGCAAAGAAAACACAGGCCCTCCCTCAATCCTGCAGATGCTCTCAAGCTAGGGAATCCTGAGAATATCGGGGAAACTCTCTCCTGGATCACAAATGGTACACCTCAGGGTGGCGGTGGAGGGCTGCAAATGTTCCTTATTTGTAGACATCTTTGAGCCTTGTTTAAAAATCTAGAGTTCAAGTTCAATCTGGCCCACACAGTTTCAAATACATTTTAATTATTTTCACAAATACCAGGGAAGGGTTTTTAAAAGTATCTAACTGGTACTAGCACTAAATGCTGGCTGGAGCAGGAGACGCTGAGACAGCCGGGGGCAGGCGACTGCCAAAACGGTACAGGATATTTCAGTCTAGGAAGAACCAACATGGCCTGGTAACAATAAGCCCCACTGAATATACATGCAGCCTGAGCATAAGCTGTCCCATTTACTCCTCGCAGCCACTCTACTACGATGGGTATTATCATCGCCCCCATTTTAGAGATGAGGAAAGGGAGGCAGAAAGGTGCTCCCAAGGTGCATACAGCTACCATCTGAGTGCCTACCTGGGGGGCCTCACTCAGCCTTCAAGCCTAGCCTATGAGGTAGGTACTATTATTTCACAGACGTGGAAACTGAGGCACCGAGAGGGGAAGTAACTTGCTCATTTGCTTGTGATCACACAAGTCAGGAGGTGGTAGAGCTTGGAGCCAAACTTGGATTTGGATTTATAAAAGTCTGGAGGGACTTCTCTGGCGGTCCAGTGATTAAGACTCCACGCTTCCACTGCAGCAGGTTTTGATCCCTGGTCAGGGAACTAAGATCCCATATGCTGTGCTGCTGCGTGGCCAAAAAAAACCAGTCTGGAACTCAGCACTCTTAAATAATACCCAAATGTGCTGTCCATTGCAGGAGCCAGTAGTCACATGCGGCTATTTAAATTAATTAAAATGAAACAAAATCAAAAATCTCATCCCTCAGTTACCCTTGCCACATCTCAAGTGCTCAATGGCCCCATGAGGCCACTGGCTGCTGTACCGGACAGTGCAGATACATGACGCGGGGTACACATCGCGGAAAGTTCCATTGCAGAGTGCTGCTACAGTCTGTTTTAGTCAGGAGCCAACATTTTTAAATTGGGAGATTTAATATAAACAACCCCTTTCCTGGCTTCTACTGAAAAATCAGAAGATCAAGCAACTCTAGGCCCACCTTCCCACAGGGCCATGGTTGGCAGAGCTGAGCAGCAGCTGCCCTCTTGAGATGGGGCGGTCTCTGGTCCACCGAAGCCCCATGCGCCCACACTTCACACATTTACACAGCAGCCTGGCGGCTACCTGTATTTCAACCCACAGTGCCGTCCTCTCATCTCTTTTCCATAGGGAATCTGGGGCCAAAGAGGGAGATGCACTTTCGCAGACCATGTGGCACATGGGAAGACACGGCTAGGGCAGGGCCCTACCCAGGTTTTCGGATTCCCAGGCTGGAGTTAAAAACCAACCATCACCCACCAGAGTGCCCTCGCTGCTCGGCAGCTGATCGGCCACTGTGGGATGACCCCCGAAGAGTCCCACACTGCACCCTGATGCCCCCATCTGGAGACTCTCCGGACACAGCAGTGTGGCGTCTGCGATGAACTTTATTGGACATGTGGTTGGCCAAGCCGTGGTCTGGGAGCACTGGGCCTGGGGCCCAGAACCCAGGCACTGAGTTTAAGGAGGCCCAGTGGTCAGGGCTGTTTGGAGCGAGGCCACAAGCGGCTGGTAAGGGAGCCAAAGAAGAGGTTCTGTTTGCTGGATTTGGAGAGCTCAGCCAGCCGCTGCTGCTCCTCCTGGAGTTGGGGGTAGACAGAGAGCGAGGGTCAGCCCAGGGGCCACCTTCCTTAAACCTTTGCCCAGCCCAGCCCAGACACAGGATGCACCCAGACCCTAAGGACCCAGTTCAGACACTGGCAAAAGCCAGCTTTGAGCCACAGAAGCCCAAACTCAAATCCCAGGGGGCCTGTCCCCTGAACCCTGGGAACCTATCCCAGGCCCTACACTGGACTACAACATCTTGCTCCCTAAGCCCCCAGTGCCCAGTCTTGAGCCCTAAGACCCCTGTCTGGATGCTGAGGTATCCCAGGCCCAAATCTCCAGGGATTCCTCCTTTGGTTACTCAGGAGCTCTAGCCAGGAACACAACCCCAAACTTGATCAACCTCAGCCTAGACTCCTGGGAATCTCTTTCTCAGACTCAATTCATATTCTTATCCCCACTTACAAATTAGAGGATCACAGGTCATCAGAACTCCATGCCCAAACCCTTGGGCCAAGTGTCCAAGGATCCCTCTTCCCAGACCTGATCCAAACCCCCACCCCACAAAATACCAGGACCCCCAGGCCATCAAGGCCTCTGGACCTATCTCAAATGCTTGGCGTTTCCTGCCTCCTGTGCTCAGCGCAGGCTGCAGAATCAATTCGCCCCTCATTACAAGGGCCCCCTGGGACGGGTGATGTGAAAGAGAAGGCAGCTGCTCAAGGTCACACAGCCGGAGTGGAGAGAAGCTGCTCTAGGGCTCCGCCTTCAAGAGCCTGGGGAACTGACGGTGACACCCCCACCCACGCTGGGAAGCTGAGGACTCACCTGCTCCAGCCGGCTTTGCCGCTGTTTGAAAGCCTCCAGTGGGTCTTCCTCCAGGGCGTAGTGCTCCAGCACAGTTCGGACATCCTCCACACCATTCAGAGCAATGGCTGTGGGGATAGCAGGTGGGGGTCAGCCAACTGAAGGTCAGAGGGAAGCAGGGCCCGCAAGGGTAAAGGTCAGACCGGGGTGGGCTCAGAGCTACGTGCAACACTTCTCAGCAGTCTAAAAGGGATCCCTCGAGTATTCCCAGGCATCCCCTAAACATTCCAGAGGAGCATCCCAAACATTCTAAGAAGCTCCTAAAGACTACAAGATGCTCATGGATCTCCTGCATCGCAAGTCCCTGGTTTCACATAAAAAACAAGCCAGAATCAAGCATCTTATCATTCCTCTTGAATGTCAAGGGCTCCAGGGTCAGAGGCCAGGAGGTCAGGGGTCAGCCTCACTCTTCAGGAAGGCAGATAGGTCCAATAAGACCCGGTCATCGGAGTTGCCATTCCAGGGCCGCAGGGCGACGCCGTTGTAGGGCTGTAGGCGGAAGGCTTCCTTCTTGCAGTCCACGACTACTACTCGGGCTGGGTCCCGATTCAGACACGAAATGTCCTGGAAGTGGGTGACAGGTCAGGTCAAGGCCTGTGCTCCTTCCCTTCCCACCAGGAACCCACAGAGGGAGAGAGAGGTGGACTGACTACACATGCACTTGGTATCACACACTGGGATCATCACGACAGGGCCTCCCGAAGACCAGGCTGGGATGAAGACATCAAACCTAGCAGGGAGCAGAGGAGCTTGTCACACGGATTCCTAGACCCAGGGCCTGGTGCACAGGCAGGTTGATTTGGAGGTTCCCTGGGGAGGGAGGTGGGCACTTGTGTATTTAACCACTGCCCCAGGTGATTGTGACAAGCTGCACATTTGTAAACTTCTCACAGATAGAGGTGCAGACTGATCCACAGCAACACACAGGGAGTCACACAAAGACAGGTACCCAGACAGACCCTTCAAGACCCTCAATCACAGCCCATGTCCTTCTGAACCTTGAAAAACTACACAGACCCCCAGACCCACCAAGACACAGTCAGAAACCCAACAGACACCAAGACCCATGGATACTTGGACAAAGATCCACAAAGAGACCCATTCACAGCCCCACAGACTCCTGGACCCCTGGATATATCATAGGTCACAGCAACAGACCCCAAGTCAAATTCCAACACAGTCTCATTTAAACTATTATAATTACATAGTCCCAGAGACACTCAGCTCCAGATACAGAGACAAAAATCCACTTCCAAATTTCATGTCCTTACCCCGTACTCCCAACTGTTTTCTTTGGAGAGACCCCATTTTCCCCTGCTCCCACTCCCAGATTCTGGGACAGAGAAAAGGGTGTAGAGGCCCAGCCCAGGCTGGCGGCAGGCTAGTGTCCTACCAGAATCAGACCTGGGGCAGAACCAGAAGCAGCCGGTTGCTTCTCAACCAGAAACAGGTTGAGACTGGTGTCAGAGCTAGGTCCTCTTTCCTTTGGGAAGTACCAGCCCTCCCCCAAATCCCAGAGCCCCACCATGGCGCCCCCACATGGCACCTTAACATGGTGCCCATCCATGTATCTCGTGGCGTCCCGGAACAGGCGGTAGGAGATGAAGCCGTGGGGGTCCACGCTGTCGATGAGTGGAAAGGCAGTCTGGGGGGTGGGGTGGGGGGGAGAACAAGGTCAGGCTGAGCCTTGGCCCTGCAGCTCTCCCTCACCTCCTGCCACGTCGACCATCCCGCCCCTGTCCCGGGGGCCTCACCATGCCAGTCTCTGACGTAAAGATGACGATTTCATACAAAGGGGCGAGCTGCTGGAATAAGGTCTCGATGCCTGGACGCTTCTTAAACCTCCAGCCAGTGGCCAGCTGGAAAGGCAGTGAGAACAGTGAAACACTGAGACCCGGAGGCCCCTGTAGCCCCAAGAGGACAAAGACCCAGTCTCGGGGGATTCCCGGAACCAGAGTGCTCTCTCCGTCTCTGTGGCTCTCGGAGGGGTTCAGGAGTACACGGCTGTGACTGAGGATCTAGGAGTCTGGAGGATGTGACTCCCCTATGGCACTTACTGTGTGCCAAGGTACACTTACAACCACCTCCGGGCTGCGGAGTAGCACAGTTGAGGGAAGCAAGGCAATGAGGGGTGATACCTCTTCCCCTGGATCACAGAGTAGAACTGGGGCTGAACCCCAGCCTGGCTCCAGAGTCTATGCTCTTAACCACATCATCACAAGCCGGCCACCCAGCCCTATCTGGTGTCCCCAACCCGCTGCCTTCCCCAGGACACACCGACCACTCAGGGTGCAAGAGGACGCCAGTGAGCTCCAAGACCAGTGTGTACGGTGGTTGGTAGTACGGCTCCCGCAGAGGGTCTGGGAGAAGGCAGGGGCTGGTGGGCTCGATGATCATCTGTGAAAGAGAGACATAATGGGGGCACTCAGACAAGGATGCAGGAGGCTGGGGGTGAAGGGATAGGGACTGGGCCCAGGGCTCCTGCTCACCTGTCTATAATCTTTGAAATATTTGTATGTCCGGCGCAACTGCTGTACCAGAATTGGATCTAGGAGAACACCAGGGCACAAAGGGATTCCAAGATAAGCCACTGCTCAACCTCCCGGACAAACCAGAGGTTTATTTATCTACCAGATACAAACAGGTCTACATACCCACCTGTTTTGAAACAGCTCATTTCCGAGTACAAAGGTAAAAGGCAATGACATAACTAACTGCCAGGTAGGAACAAATGTTTTTATTCACCTGTCAAGTTTTAATCTGAATACTTATATCCACACACCACCCCAGGTATAAAATAGAAAGCTTATACATCTGCCCACTTAAATCCCACATACATATAAATAAATCTGCTGACATGATGCCAGTATATTTAGTCCATTTTGAACCTCTAGGTTTCCAGATGTGCCCACTTTAAGCAAGTATGTGAAATCTAGTTAAGCCACGATAAACATGTACACACGTCTGTATACTTTAAACTAGTGGTTCTCAACTAGAAGCAGTTTTGTTCCTCGCTTCCCAGAAAATTCTGCAATGTCTGGAGACATTTTTGACCGTCACAATACTGGCATCTAGTGGACAGAGGCCCAGGATGCTGCTAAACATCCTACAATGCATAGGACACTCCCCTACAACAAAGAATTATATGATCTGTAGTATCAGAATGGCTGAGGTTAACAAATCTTGGATAAATGAATACACCAAATCCAATTTAAAACAGAAATCTTACATGACTACCTTTTTCAATACAGTATTTTTAGTACAGTTAAACTACTGTCTGTGGGCCTGCCTTTTTGAAACCAAAACACCAAAACACCACTTAAGCTAATAAACACACACACTTTAAAACTACAAGTTTACCTGCCCAACTTAAATCAGTATACTGCCTTGTTTAAACTAGTATGATTCTACATCTGCCCAGTTAAAACAGCATACTTACCTACCTGCCCAGTTTAAAACAATCAGTGTACTAACATGCCAGTTTGCAAACATCCCTACCACAAACAAGTGGCTTTCTGGACCTACCAATTTTATATTTCTCTTGGGAGGGACCAGGTGTGATAGAATTGACAACTACTCTCTACTATCCAACTTGTCAGAAGCTCCCTAAGAGCTGGTTAATCAAAAGGGGGAGGAAGTAAGAAGGCATTGTTTTGGAAATGAGGAGCTGGGTGGGGTAGGGGCCTGGTGGGAAAAAAAGAGGCTGTCATAAAGAAGGGGGTGAGGGGCTGCAGATGCTCAGATCTAAGGCACAGGAAGTCATGTGTCTGGCATAGAAAGCCCAGTTCTCCCCAAGCACTCCCACCCACCTAGGGTTCCCCTCCCCCATCTATCTGTCCCTGACCATCTGCTCTTGGGCTGAGGGGCCAGGGAAGGGGACTGGAGTTTTGTATGCCCCTCCCCCCAAGCCATCCAGCTGCTGACTCCCCTACCTCCCAATGGAGGGGTGGAGGAGCACCAAATGGGGAGGGCACAGTAGAGAGGGTCAGGGGACCCCAGAATCTGTGCTTGTTTACTCACCGTTGTCGAATTCATCGGGAATCTGGGAGGTAGAGAGAAAAATGGAGGGTTTGGGATGGCAGAGGCAGAACCCCATCACACCCAGAAAAGGAATCTCCAGGGCCCCGGGAAGAGTAGGCAAAGGTCCCTGGGAGGGAGAGGTTCACCGCAGACCAGAAATGAGCCTGAACAGGCCAAACGGGAGGAGACCCACAGGATGGGACCCCTGGTAAGGCCTCTGGGTCTCTCTCCCGCTCACCTTGGCACCATTTTCATCCACAGAGTTGTTTCCTGTAAGGCAGATAGTGATGAATGAGAGGACTGAGGGTCCAGTCTCCTGGGTTTTAAGGAAGGAAAAGGGCAGGGGGCCTAGCCTCCTGGGTCTGAGGGAAGCAGGCTAGAGCATCATGGCCTCCTGAGAGAGAGGAGGGGGCCGGTAGCCAGCATACCTGGGCCTCTGAGACAAGAAAGGCTGGGGCAGAGTCTCCTGGGTCTCTGAGGAATGAAGGGACTAGGGGGAAGGCTGGAGTTTTGGGTGCCGAGGGAAGAGGTAGCTTAGGGGGCTGGGCCTGGCCTATCCTTCCTCCTCTTCCAATTGACTCCTCATAGCTTAGTGCAGGAACCAACTAGAAAGAGTAGAACGTTGAGTAGAGGGGTAGTAGGGAAACTTCCCTCATTTCCAAATTCTAGTTGGCTGCCCTATTGAGGGAGGAGCCAGGGAATGAAGACGGGAGAAGCCCTTAGGGGAAAGGGGGAAGTTCCCAAGCAGAATAGAGGGCCAAAAGAACGAAACTGGTGGGCAAGGATATGTTCCTCACCAAAAATATAGATGACGCTCGCGGTCCCACCAGCCCCGAGCAGCCCAGCAAGCCAGAGTGCGACTTTTTTGGCATAGCTGGGACCCTCCGAGTTCCTCTGCTGCTGTGGCCCCTGGGCCTGGGCCTTAATGCCTGCTCGGCTCCCAATCTCTGTAGCCTGCAATTCAAAGGGGATAGGTTGGCCAAGAGAGGAGAGAAAGAAGGTCAGGGTGGTTTGGGCACCCTGGTCTGAGAAGAATCGAGGTTGGGAGCCAGGAAGCAGCCACCCACATGGCCTCCAGGTGTTGTGTCCCTGGAGGGGCAGGCAGGAGACTGGGTCTCTCAGAAGGGTCAAGAACTAAACTGTCTGGCGCCAGGATCCCAGGGGTTCAAGAGTTGACAAGCTCTGGTGCCCGGGATCCCAAAGGCAAAAGACTGGAGGGCCTGGAGCCGGAAAAAGCAGGGCAGGGAGATAAGATGAGGGAGCCCGGCTGAACACTGGGATTCCTGTAGCAAGGTAATGAAGGACACTCGAGGGGATAGGACGGGGAGTTAAGTCCTCCGGACGCCTGGGGCTCACAGTAGCGGGGTATGGAGGGGGAGGGAATGGGAGCGGGGCCGGAGGGGCAATCGCTTGCTGGGGCTTAGAGCACGGAATTAATGGACCCGGAGGTCAGAATGGCTGGGTCTCTGTCAAGATGGAGGCAGGTCGAGTCAGAAACCCGAACATTTACCTCACCACCACCACCACACCACCGCGGGGAAATACCCGCAAGGCCAGGCTGGGACTCCAGCGTCCCGGGCCCCTCCCCCTCAAGTATTACCTGAACAGTCACTGAGATGGGGGAACAGATGACTCCCCTCCCCCGGCGCCCACGTGCGGTCGAGGAGGTGGGGTCCAGAGGACGCACTTGAGCCCCCAAGCATCTAGCCCGGGACGCAAGCGCTGCCTACCCCGGGAAGCGGGGAAGAGACCCAAAACGCTGGCGGTGTTCCATTCAGCACCCTGAGGTGCTGCGTCCCAGAACCTCCAGGCGGCGGCGGTCCGCCTGGAACTCCAGAAAGGAGTCCCAGCACCCGGAGGCCACCCCCACCCCCGCCCCGCTCACCTGGTCCGGGGCCCGAGGGGGCGGCGTCGCGAGCCTCGCGCATAGCCCCCGCGCGCCTTGCCGGAGCCCGCTCCGCAATCGCAGGAACGGCGCCGCCGAAGCCGCCATCTCTTGCGCTGACGCCACGCTGCCCCGCCCCCTCACTCTCTCTCCCCGCCCCAGGCCGGGGCCTCGGCCAATGGGTGGTGCAGGGGTGGGGCGGGTGGACGGGAGCCCGAGAGAGACAAAGGGCTGCGGGCGCACTGCCGCGGGCGCTCCAACTAGGACTGGGAGTCAGCCGGCACCACGCCCCCCTCGCGCCGGACGGCGTTCCACCGCCCACGCCCCAGGTCGGCGCCGGACACCCACTGCTCCGAGGTGAAGCGGAAGCCCTAACGGAGGGACGCAATGGCTGCTTGATTTGTCCTAAAACCTGAAAGCCACCTTTACACACCTTCTTCCTCACGTGCGGCCCGGAGGCCTCATCCGTCTTCCTTCCCACTCTGCGAACCCTTTCTTGCCCCTCCTCCCGTGAGCTTCTTAAAATGGGTCTGGAAAGCCAGCCAGTTTCATGGAGGTTCAGCCAAAAGAACAGCTGCCGGTATCTGGCGGACTCGGGATATTAAGAGGAAATCCATGAATTAGAGGCTACAGGAACCACGATGAATCGTCCTCAAATTATTTTGAGAGGAAAACAAGTCTGATACTGTTTATGTAAACTTTAAAAACACATAAATCACCACACAACATTTAGGGACATTTACTAAGGTAGTAAATGTACGAAGTTAGGAAAAGACAGGATTCAGGGTGCGGTTACTTCTGGAGGGGAATGGACTGGGTGTGCTGCTCAAGTGGGTCCTTCCTATCTGGTACACATATGGTTCCTATGCTGGGTGGTGGGGACATGGGTGCTCCTAACATACCTTTTTAAACATCTGAACTATTTTATAATACAGTTTATATTACATTTGTAAAGAGACATGTGAATATCAAATGAGGAAAGTGAAGGAAGGTCAAGTACTAAGCCCACTCTCCACACTGCTCCCCATCCCCACGCCCTTAGACAAGCTACAGCAATTCTGGTGTCACTGCTATGTAGGCTCAAGAGAAAAGACTATCAAATGCTGTAACCTGCACCAAAGGAGGAATTTAGGTTTCCTGAGGGATACTCACTGATTTTCGCTTAACGTAACTCAAGCAGGAGTAAGATGTAACTTTGTCAATCACATAGCAGGCTCTGTTCTAATAATCTCTTTCCAATGTCTTATACGTTCAACAGCCCTCTGGGGAAGGGTGTATCATTTTCTAGATGGGGAAACAGGCTTTTGTAGGACTGTTATTTGCCTAAGACCACACAGCATGGAAGTAAGTGGGGTCTGCAAATGACCCCACTTACAAACCAGAACACACACACACACACACACACACAGGACTTTTGACCAAACAGCTTTTTATTGAAAGACCGTAACACAAAAGAAAGCTGGGGAAGGTGGAGTACAAGAAGGTGGGGACCCTCCCTGTCGACTCTACTCTGATTCCCATGAATATCAGGGAGGGAAACAGGAACCCAGAAAGGAAAATAAATCCTCATCAACCCGGCTAGCCCTGCTCCAGGGCCCAGATCCTGTGTCAGAGCCAAGGGCCAGGGAAGGAAGGAGGGACACTCTCCATCTGCCAAATTCATCTGCCAAAGTCCACCCTGCCTGCCTCAGGCCTCCAGGAGCTTCCCCAGGAAGCGGAGGTTGAGGATCTTGAGCTGTTCATCCAGGTCCATGCGGACTATGCCATCCTCGCCATCAATGCTCAGCAGGACACCTGTGGCTTCCCGATCCTCACCCAGGATCACCTTCACCTGGGGGGGGGCGGGGCGGGGATGACACGACACATGGGGTCACAGTCCTTGGCAGCAGCCCAATGCCCCCACATCCCTTTGTCCTCCCTTACCTTGTTGTTCTTGGTCGGGGTGATGGGCTCCAGGTGCTCACTGGAGATGCTGACAACCTTCTCGCTGTCCTTTAGGTATACGGAGCACATGCCTCCCTGGGGGTGGGGACAGCCTGGTCAGCCTGGCCTGCTCCCAACACAGGACTGATACCCCACCTCAAGGGACATAGGATCAGGGCTTATTCTAAGAAGTCACTTTCCCAAAGTGACACAGGGGCAGGAAAGGTGAAGGCTGGGCCTGGTTCCAAGGCCTGGGGTCTGTGGTGTATGGGGGCAGGGTGATCAGATCAGCAAGGGAAGCACCAGCATGAAGCTAACTTAGGCCAAAAGGGAGACTGTTTCTCAGGCTCTTGACTCATCGTGCCCCAAACTGGCCTCAGTTTCTTCCTCACACTCGCTCCTCCTCCCGGGTCCCCGTCTCAAGGATGGCCCCATGGTCCCCGGCACCAGCCAGAGCTCTAGACCTCGTCTTAGTCAGCAACTTCACCAACAACCTCCAGCTCTGAGGCCTGTCCATTCAGCCTCCTGAGGGTCTCTCCCACCTCCCTCCTTCCTCTCCTCCCCACAGCCCTGTAGTGCAGCCTGACCTCCCTCTGGGCTCCCAGCCCCTGATCCAACTATGACAGAGCAACATAGTGAATTGATTCCAAACCACAGATCTGATCCCACCACTCCCCTGTTTAGATTCCTCCACCACCCACCACTGCCCTCAAGACACAATCCAAGTTCCCCAGGCTGGCATGTGACCAGCTCCAGCCACTCCTCTGGCCTCATCACTCACCTTCCCCATTGAATCTTTATGTTCCAGCCACAATGAAGAGACTTCAACCCCCCAAATGTGCCAGGCTTTCCCTCACCTCCAGGCCTTTGCACGTGCACTCTATCTGGAACACACTCAACCCCTTCCCCGGCCATTTCTCTCGGCTTACTCCTGTTCATTCTTCAGGTCTCAGCGCAGATGTCACCTTCTCCCGGAAGCCCTCCCTGATCCCTTCCAAAGTTGGATAAGGTGCCTCCCCTGGGTTCACATAGCTCCCCTTGCCCTCTGGGCTTCCCATATCCCAGCTCTGGCCACTTGGGCTGTCACTGTCTGGAGACATGTCTGTCTCCCCCACTGGAATGTGAAATCTGTGAAGGTAGGGCCTGGAGCTGTCTTCCTCTCTGGTGTTTAATTAATTCAATTAATATTTACTGAAGGGCCAACAAGGTGTCGTCCCTCATCTAGGAACTGGGCCTACTTGGGAAGAAAATATAGGCTTGGTAATCAAAGAACCACACCAGGGTAAACTTTAAGCTTTTAAGCAGGTAGATAACATGAAAAAGAATTACATGGACCCATAAGAGACAGATCTGAGACAGCCCAAGTGCTTTCTTGAAGGATGAGTAGGAGTTAACTAGACAAAGAATAACAGGAAGAGAGTTCTAGACAGAGGAAAGTAATAAGCAAAGGCCCTGAGGCTGCAGAGAATTCAGTGACTGAGAAGAATGGAGAGAGGCCAGCAGAGCTGGAGCTGGGAACGCCCGGGGGCGTGGGTGCCCGGCGCTAAGCCGAAGCCTGGCACAGAGGAGCACTTAGTCCATGTTACTGAACTGATCTCAGATGAGTGTCAAAAAGTAACCACACTCCTGGCTGCCAGTCACTGTCCCAGGCCGGTGGGGGCCCAGCCATGAGCACAAAATGCAGAAGTCCCTGCCCTGTAGAGCTTACATGCCAAACCTTTCCACATCTATTTTTCCGGCTATAAATGAGTACTGGAAAATGGGGATAGACAGTTACAAAGAAAACAGAAAACAGTAACCAGAGAGACTGGGGACCCCAAAGCAAGGGATGCCTGCCCATCCACCAGCCTGGGCCCCACTTACCGTGACACTGCGGATGACGCCTGTCTGCCCCACCACTTGGGTATCCAGGTAGGTGTCCCGCACCTTCACCTGGATGTCAGTGGTCACCCAGTCGCTGGAGTTCTGCTCAATGCCTGAGCCTGGTGTGTGCGGGTTGTAGCCACCAGGGGAGGGAGCTCCAGGTGTCATCGGACTATAGCCAACAGGGCTCGGGCTGGGGCTGGCCTGTAGGGAAAAGGGATGGGGTCATTGGGAACAGGTTATTTAGCCTGGCTGTCCCTATAGGCCCAAGGCCCATCCTAGCCCACCACCCTCAAGGGCGTGCCAAGTGAGCAGTACCTGATAGGCCATGGGCGAGGGGGTGGGGTGGTAGCTGGCTGGGGAGTGGGTGTTCTGGTAGCCTGCTGGGCTTGGCGCCACCTGGTGGTAGCTCTGGGGGCTGGGGCTGGGCTGGTAGGAGCCTTGCGGGGAGGGGGCTGCATAGGGGGAGAACTGGTCTGTGTTGTACCTGCAGAGACAAGGAGAGAGAGGGGCATTAGTTGGGGGCGTTAGAAGGGGAGAGGAGGTGGTGGCAGTGGGGAGGGTTTGGGCAGCGGTTGATAAGGGCTAGCCCCAGTGGACTCACATGGCTGGCGTCCCTGGCGTCTGCGGGTTGTACTGCGGGTTGACCTGCGGGGATGAGGGGTCTGGGTAGCCAGGTGTTTGGGGATTGGGGGTGCCCCCATAGGCCTGTGGGGATGGGGTCGGCTCATCATCGAACGCGTATTCATATTCTTCCTCAGCCCTGTTGGGGAGAGACGTCTGTTGAGAATGACTGTGGTGATCGCAATGATATAGCAAATGCTTCCAGAACAGTGCTGACCACCAGGCAAAACCAAGGCAACTTCATCCTCACAAACAGCCCCATCCAGGGGCCTCCATTTCACAGGTGAGGAGACTTGGGAAATAGAGATGAGGCTGCCCAAAGTCACATGACCAAGATCACACAATTTGTCTCCAAGCCCAGGTCTTGACCACAGCATGCTACTATGATGGGAGCTGGAGAGATTACTTTGCCCCCAGCCCCAGCCTTTCCTACCCCTTCACATGACCAGCCTGGGGCTGGGCGCAGAGAACTCAGGGTGGACCACACAGACCCGTCCATCCCACAGAAACACAGCAGACCCATTCACGCACATGGGCACACACACCCAGTGGCTCAGGGAACCCTGCCCCAGCCCCCAGCTCCTGGCCCTCACCGTGATGGTGTGTTAGGATTGTTGGGGTCCCAGGCCCCACTCTGGGCAGGAGTGCGGCTGCCATCATGCAGGGGCGTCTGAGAGCCATAATGTGGGGTGCGACTACCTGGAACGGGAGAGATGTGTGTCTATCAGTTCTGTCCTGGCTCCAGATCCCCCCACATTGCCCCTCATCCCCGTCCCCTGGGAGTGCTCACCATCCTGGAGAGGCGTCTGAGAGCCGTACATGGGCGTGCGGGAGCCAGAGCCGTACATGGGAGTCTGGGAGCCATACATGGGTGTCCGCCCATAGGTCGAGGTCATGCCACCCGGGCGCCGTGAGCCCCTGTAGACACAGAGAACAAGTGGGGTGAGTAGGGCCCTTGCACCACCCAACAACCTCCCTCCCAGCCCTGCCCTGGCCCGTACACCGTGGTGAGGCGTTGACGGTCCACTGAGATGGTCTGGCAGGTGGAGTGCAGCTCCACACGGGCTGTGGACTCCGTGGCATCTTTTACCACGCCAATGTAGCCTGGTGGGGAGGCAGGAGGTCAGGCCAGGTGGCTCTCCTTCACCGTGCCCCTCCCCAGGCCTCCACATGGCCTCGCAGGTCACCTTTGTAAGGCCCCTGGGAGATGCGCACAGTCTGGCCGATGAGCTCGTTGTCTCTCCGTCCCCGGCCCCTGCTCATGCCGCCACTGCCGCCGCCCGGGCTGCCAAAGCCACCACGCTGACCTGGGGAAGAAGACTGTCACGAGTCCCCGGGGCCATCCTCTCATGTGCTGTGCCCACAGCCAGGGTACCCTCCAGCCCCCTCTTCCCCTGACTCCCTCCACCCTTGGGTTAGGAGGCTCCTCTGGGGGCCCCCCACCAGAGCCCTGGGCTTTCCCATCACAGCCCTAACCACCCTGGGCTGCACTGTGGTGGGGGGGTCGGGTCTCCCCTGGGCTGTGAGCCCCATCATGGCCGGGCCAGCCCAGAGCAGACACTCAGTGAGTGTGGGCTCAACAGCCTCTCTCTTCCACCCCCCAGACATATCCCCACCCCAAATTCCCCTCACCTCCAGCACTGGGGTGCATGGGGCTGCTGATCCGGGGGCTCATAGGGGCAAAGCCACCTACTGTGAAGTTGGTCACATCTCGCGGCTGGGGAAAGGGCAAGAAGTGAACTGGAAGGCAGGGCCTGGGTGACAGGCTCCCAGCCCCTGTACCACACTGCCTGCTGCCATCTGGGAACAGTTCCTGCTTGAACCTGCCCAGCAGCCATGCCTCCCTCCTTCTGGTCACAATGCCTCAATTTCCCTTTGGGAAAACAGTCACCCCTATGCCATTGTGGGCCTGTCAGTCAAGAGGCCCAGGCCTCCCTTGGGCAAGGAGTGAGACTAAAATGTGGTAGTCAGGAATTTAAACCCCCAGTGACACAGAAACTGCAAGCCATGGGAATTCAGCATTCCACCTGCAGGGCCTGAGAAAACCATCTCCTGGTCCCAGCTCCCCAGATCCCAGGTTTGATTTCCTTTCTGATACCTGGTTCTGTACAACTTCCCTACAAATCCCACCTCAGGAACTTTGTTTTCCCCTGAGACATTCAGGTGGCTCTCTGACCCTTCCTTCAGGTCTCTGCTCAAATGCCACCTCCTCAAGGAGGTGAGTCTTTCCTTAACCTCCTCTATGTAAAGCAGCAGACCCCATCATTCTCTGTCTCCTTATCCCGTTTTATTTTTCTTCATAGTGCTTGCCGTCAGCCCCAGCTGTACTATGCATGTATTTATTTATCTGTTCATCTCCAGAGCAGCAGCACTAGAAGGGCAGAGATGTTTCTGTCTTGTTCACTGCCGTACCTCCAGTGTCAAGCACCTAACAGGTGCACAATAAAACTGAATGAACAAATGATTTGGTAAATAGCTCAGTATCCCAATAACCCTTTTTTTCCATACTCTGCCAAGGACCTGACACTGACACCTGCCCTCCTAATCCTCCACAAGCCCATTCTTGTCACTCCTGGGGCCAGGGTAGGTCAGAGAGCCGAGTCAGGTAGCCAACAGACAGGGTGCCACCATGCCTGCCTCACCTTCGAGCCCCCTGCCAGCACCAGATGGCGGGTCTTGCAGACAAACATGCCCCCGTTCTCTACCAGTTTCTTGCAATGCAGGAAGGCGAAGCTGCGGAAGAGATGGCGAATCTCGCCCTCCCGGCCCTGGATGGGGAAGGACAGTCACTCTCGTGGCCATGTCCCACCCCAACTCTTTCAGAGGTGACAGATGGGCAGGAGCTTATACTCACTGAGTGGGGGCCATCAATGACCTTGACAATGTCTTTCACATGGATGTTGTTCTGCTCTGAGTCCAGGGCCACGGCAAAGCGGTTGTCCTTCTTCCGGGTCACAGCCTGGTGCCTGACAGTCACCACCTTCCCATACATGTTCAGCACCTATGGAGGGAGGGAAGGGGATACTGAGGAGATGAGAGTAGAAAGGGGTGATGGGGAGCAGGGCTCCCCTGCAGTGGGATGATTCTTCCTGTAGGAGACTGTCCCAAGCTCTGCAGGACGTCTAGACTCCCTGACTCTGGGGCAGGTAATGTCAGGGAACCACCCCCCAGGCACTGGGTCAACCGAAAATGTCCCCAGTCATTCCATAACACCCTCTGGGAGGCGCCTCCATGGCAACTGAGCATCAGGGACCTGAGAGATGAGCAGAGGAACAGATGTTAACATAATAGCTAATGTCTACCCATCACTCTGTGCCAGACCCATGCTAAATTCTTCACACAAGATTTCACTGAGGCCTCAAAATTTCCCTCTGAGATGGATGCTGTCTCAATTCCCATTTTACAGAGGAGAAATCTCAGGCCCAGAGAGTGTAAGTTACTAGCCCAGGGTCATACAGCACAGAGCAACAGAGCTGTGAATCCAGAGCCCAGTGTCCTAAGCATTTATGCTCTGTGGCTCCCACATGCACGGTGAAGGGGAGGAAGGCACCAGCAGCACCCAGCCCTTGAGAAAGCACCGAATGCCTGGGTACGTATCTGGTATCACGGATTCAGTCACAACTAACGAAGTATATGCTGCTGCTATCTTCTTTTTACAGGGTGTGATACTGAGGCACAGAGAGGGTAAATGACACGCACTTGCCTGATATCACACAGCCGGCCATGGGTGACAGAGCCAGGTCTGCAACCCTGAGCAGTCTGGGATCTTAGCCACCATGCTCGGCCACCTCCCAGGATGAGGAGCTGGAGGGAGAGGAAGCCCCTAAAGTAAGCCTGCCTCTGCGTGCAGCACACACACCTGGAAGGTCTCCCGCTCCAGTCGCACGATGACACCCACGGTCTGGGGGTCCAGCTGCACCAGCTCCCCCCATTCATGCTGGCCCCCGACATCCACACCTGATGCCGTCTCCGAGCAGAGCTGCAGGTCCCGGGGGAGCACCTTCAGCTGTGGGAGATGGGAAAGCGTGAAGCAGGGTCCATGTGGCTCATCGGCCTCGGTCTCCTCCTGGCACATCCACCCCGCTCCCAGCCTTCCGCTAGCTACCTCGTGCATGGTGAGGTCAGAGAAGAGGATGACGAAGTTCTCCTCCACCCGCACAATGAGGCCTGTGTCGCCCTCGAACCGGCCGGCAATCACCTTCACGTGGTCCCCCATCTTGAAGTACTTCCGAAGTTCCTGGGCCGGGAACTCCAGCATGTCCTAGGGATTGGGTGTGAGGACAACGAGCAAGTCAGGGCAAGTCACCACAACCCACCCGTCTACCCATCTTCAGATTCCACTCGTAGTCTCAGAAAGACCCTGGCCAAAACCCACTCCAGGCTCACACCCCCAACCACAGACTACCCCAGGCCACCTGGACCAACCTCAGCCTACCCCGGAGACTCAGGATATCAGCCTGGACAACCTTTACCCCGCACAGAGACAGCCTGTCCCCAAGACATATGACACCAGACTAGACACCTCCTCAGACCCACCTGGAGACAGCCTCACCCCAGACACACCATGCTGGGCCTAGACAAGCCTCAGACACAACCACCCCTAAGCAAACTAAAACCAGTGACCTCAAGATTACTCCACGGTTTCGTCATGCCCTCAACCCACCACGTACATATGGGCAGCATGGTACCCACCTTGAGGTCCTCGTGCTTGGGCATGATGGTGATCTTGTTGCCGTCCACGCTGAGGATCTTGCCCTGCAGGTTGATGAGCTCACCCTCACACACCTCCACGTTGTCCCCAGGCTGGAAGTTGTGTTCCCGCTCCTTCCCTGCGGGGCGAGGCACAGGGCTAACTTGAGGGCTGCTCACCATGGGCCGGCCCCCTCCTTGGCCTGGGTTACTGACCGGGACCAAATACCTGTGCTTTCAGTCACCACCTCAAGGTCGATGCCCTCTGGCTGGTCCTCAAATTTCTCGAGCTCAGAGAGTGTGGGCTTCACACCCTCCGTGATCTGAGCCCCAAGAAGCAAGAGGAAGAGAAGGACGTGGATGAAAGTCAGCGTCACAGCCCAGCTGAGCAGACTGGAGAGATGGTGAGATTAATCCCCTGGGGATACTCCTAACTTGAGGATCCGAGACAAGCCCAGATAACCCACTGCTCTGGGGCCTGGACTGCAGGAGGGAGAAAGCTTGGCCTCCCCGCTTCCCACCGCCATTAGCACGACCCCCTCTGGGACCCTCACCACAGCAGACATGGCAAAGCTCTTGAACAGAAAGCCCTTCCGGCTGTAACGGTTCCCCTCGAAGATGAGGAAGTCACCATCAGAGGCAACGTCACCCCCCAGGGACCTGGGAGTTTGTGGGGGAGAGAACATTGGAAGGGGAGGTTAAGGGAGAATCTTGCTGTACCTCAGTCTCCTCTGCTGGCAAAAGGGGAAAAGGACACAGGATGCCTGAGCCATCCCCTCCCAATACACATCCCTTGGCGAGAGTGACCTCTCACAAAGCCCGAAGGCCCCGCCTCAATGGAAGGGCGCACAGCACCCACCTTCTTGCACCCTGCTGCCCCCCCGTCCCTGCTTTATTTTCCACTACAGCAAGTTTGACCCATCTTCCTAACTAGAATGGCAGCTCCAGAAGGGGGGAACTTAGCATCTTTTATTCACTATTTCCCCTATAATAGGGCCTGGCACACAGCAGGCACTCGGTGAGTACTAGCTAGACAAAGTATCAGACACTGCTAACAGTTAACACTCACAGACACATATGACCTCACTGACTCCTCCCCAAAGCCCATGACATCAGTAGTATGAGCCTTGTTTCCAGGGAAATGAGAGAATGAGGCTCAGGGAGGGCACACCACATGGCCAACATGGCCGAGCCCTTGAGTCTGAGAGTCAAGATTCAGATGCAGGGGGGTGGGACTCCCAAGCCTGTGCTTAACTCTACTGGCCCTGCATGTGGGACAGGGGGACCTTAGTTCCTGCCCCATGCTTCTAGAGTGGGGAGGGAAAGCCTGCCCCACTCTCAAAAAGGGAGCGTTGGGGAGCAGGCTGAGCTCCTCCTGCCAACTGCTCAATCATCTTCTCATTCACATGGTACATTTGGCAAGAGGCGAGACTGCTCAGCTGCGCATGTCTGGGCACTGCGTCAGACCGGCTACTGGAGGGCAGGGAAGGGTCACTCTAGTTTGTGCTCAGCAGGGGATGTCCAGATGGGTGGAGACCAGTGGTGTAAATGAGTCCAATTCAGGTATGTGAAGTATTAATCTGGCCTGGCCTGGAGGTATTAGCCCAGCCTGGCAAATCAAAGGGCTCATTCTACAGTCCAGCCTTTAACAGAATGAAAAACTAGCTACTCATGATGCGTTTCCGGAACAGGACCAGAGGAAAAGTGTCACTGGCTCTTGTTTCTCCACCTCCTCCTCTCCTGCCCTCCCGCTGGAGCCCCCGGCAGCCCTGGAACACTGGAAACCCTGGGCTGCTCCAATGTTCTATCCAGCGGGGAGGGGGAGGGAGACACCCTGAGTGGAAGGGGCTCTGTACCCACAACTGAGGTGTCCAGGCATCAGGAGATGAGGGTAAGAGACTTTATAAAGCCTGATGTGTCAATAAATCTCATTTCAATATGTGACACCATTAATCACACTTACTAGGTGTCAAGTGTTGTTCTGGGTACACACGCATATTAAATCATTTGAGTCTCAATACAATCCTAGGAAGCGGAGGTTACTATTATAATCTTTGCAGCAGAGGAAACCAAGGCACAAGGATGTTAAATAACGTGGCTAAGGCTATACTGCTAAGCTAACCACTCACAAACTACGGATGGCTCCAGGAGCCCAGCCCTGTCGAGGAACCTGCAAAGGCACATCCTACACCACAGCTCTGGGCACCCGGCCTGGCCCAGCCCAAGGACACTCACCTGATCTTTTCTGCATCAAACAGCCTCTGTGGAGGCCGCTTAAACTTCTTCCTTTTGGCAAACCAGTCTTTCTGTGTAGGGAAAGGGGCATGAGTAGGAAGGGTGAGGGACGAGGGCTTGGCCACCAGCAGGGGAATCAAGCACCCCCTCTCCCCACCGGCAGCACGTCCCCACGATACCAAGCTCATGCGGGCCTTGATGCGGTCGTAGTCGATGCGCGGGATCATCTTCAGGGAGATGGTGTTTTGGCTGGGCTCCACATAATCCACCTGAGAAGGCCAGACAGGTGGTCAGCAGGGGCCCAGCCCTCCCCTCCTGACCCCGGACACAGGAAGGGAAAGGAGATGCCAGGAAGGGCAAGGGACAGAGGGTTATGGGGAAGAAATGAAACCGTTGACAAGTCCCCCAAATTCACTCTCTAGCCTGTCTTCCCTCCATTCTGAAACTGAGTATCCACTGCCATCTTGACATCTCCACCTGGATGTCTAGAAGGTCCCGCACACCCAGCATAACTGAAACTAACCTCCTGATCGCCCCAAACCCACTCCTCTCCCCATCTTGTCCCTCTCCATCCTTCCTTCTGCTCAGGCACACAACGTGGGAGGCATTCTTCACTCCTTTTTTCCTCTTACACCCATATCCAACCTGGTAGCAAACCGGTCAGCTCTGCCTTCAAAAATTCTGACCTCTCCCCACTCCTCTACTACTGCAGCCTCAGTCCTGTCCTACCATCACCTGCCACCTAGGCTGTGGCAGCAGTCTCCTCACTGGTCTCCCTGCTCCTGTGGCCCATCCAGTCTATTGCAGGGTTTCTCATCCGGGTAAGCCTTTGTTGTGGCGGCCGTCCCGCGCCTTGACAGATGTTAGCAGCACCCCTGGCTTCTAGCCCCTAGATATCAGACTCAACTCCCTCCCCAGATGAAACAACCAGAAATGTCTCCATTCGTTGTGCAATGTCCCCTGGGGTTACCCCTGTTTGAGAACCAGTGGTCTAGTCCCAATGCAGTCAGCAGCGTAATCCTATCAAAATCCAAGCCACGCTGTGTCCCTTAGAACCCTCCCATCTGACTCCAGTAAAAGCCAAAGCTCTAGGATGAGCCACAGGCCCCGCTGCCTCCCTGAGCTCATCTCCTGCCACTCTCACCCTCACTCACTCTGCTTCAGCCAGTGACGGTCCTAGCTCATGGGCTGCCTTCTGCCACACCCCTTCCCCGAGAACTCCACGTGGCTGACTCCCTCACCACCTTCAGATCTTTACTCAACACGCATAGAACATGCACAGAAGATGGTCATCCGTTTCCTGTGTGCTCGCAACAAAGTCCAGACTCTGCTTCACCTGATCCGAGTGGGGTTCTGCTCTCTGCACTAGTCAGGGGGCTGGAAAGGACAAAGAGAAAGGAGGGGAGGACAGAACAGAGAGCCCTGGCCTCCTCGGCCGCCCCACCCCAGCCCAGCCCCGGGCACCTGAGCGATGTCGTCCTTATAGATGCCCCGCTTGAGGCGGACCCAGGATTTTGGTTTCAGGTTGGCCACCTCCTTCACCACTTTGAGCACATCTGTCATCTCCTTGATGGGTACCATCTGCTGGTTCCAGTAGCCAAGCCGCAGGTTGCCCACGCCCTCGATGGCCTGCTTCACATGGGTCTGCTTGTAGGCCTCCACGTAGATGTAGCCCTTCACATGCTCTGGTGCCACTACCGACTTAATCTGCAGGGGCTGGAGGGCCGAGCCAGTGAAAAGAGACAGTGAGACACGACTGCTGGTACCAGGAATGACCGCCACCTCAGCAGTCTCTCTTCTAGGAATTTATCCCTCAGCAACATGTTTGTGCAATGACCCCAACACAGGGATATTCACTGCAGAGCCGTTTAGCATAGAAAACAAACAAGACTGGAAATTTTTAAATGCCCCCAAACAGGGACTTATTAAGTTATGGAATAACCATACAGACATAACTCGTTTTACTGCTCTTTGGCTTTATAGCACTTTGTAGCTATTGTGTTTTTTACAACTGAAGGTTTGTGACAGTCCTGCAGGGAGCAAGTCTATCGGTGCCATTTTCCCAAAAGCAATTACTTTTTAGTTAAGGTATGTACATTGTTTTTTTTAGACATAATGCTATGACACACTTAATAGAATACAGTATAGTGTAAACATAACTGTTGCTTGCAGTGGGGAACAAAAAAAATTCATGTGACTTGCTTTACTATGATATTCACTTTATTGTGAGGGTCTGGAACCAGTATCTCCGAGGTCTGCCTGTACCATGAAATACAATGTAGTACTTAAAAAAACAATGAGATGGATCTATATGTAGTGACACAGAAAGATATCCAACATATGTTCTGTGGAAAAAGCAACTAGAACCAAAGAGAGCTGGAGTGACTATACTAACAGCAGAGCAGACTTAAAGACAAAAATTATTACCAGAGACAGAGGACATTTAATAATGATAAAAAGTTCAATCCAAAAAAAAAAAAAAAAAAGTTCAATCCATCAAGAAGATATAAGAATTATAAATATATATGAACCTAACAACAGAGCCTCAAAATATAGGAAGCAAAACCCAACAGTAATGAAGAGAGAAATTGGTAATTCACCAATAATAATTGGAGACTACAATACCCCACCTTCAACAATGGATAGAACAATTAGAAGATCAACAAGAAAACAGAACACTTGAGCAACTCCACAAACCAACAAGACTTAACAGACATCTATATCTAGAACACTCTGTCAAACAGCAGTGGAATTCTCAGGGGCACACTGAACACTCTCCAGGATAAACCATATGTTAGGCCACAACACAAGTCTCAAATGTAAAAGGACTGAAATCATATCAAGTATAATATATTCTTCAACCACACAGAATGAAGTCAGAAATCAAAGGAAATTTACAAGGTTCACAAATATGCGGAACACACTTCTAGGTAACCAGTGGGTCAAAGAAGAAATCGTAAGGGAAATTTTAAAATATTTTGAGATGATGAAAGCAGAAACACAACATACTAAATTTATGGGATGCAGAGAAAGCCATGCTTAGAGGTAAATTTACAGCTGTAAACACCAACTTAAAAAAAATTTTTTTCAAATCAATAACCTAACCTTCCACCTTAAGAAACTAGAAGAGAAAAAGGAAATTAATCCCAAAAACAAGCAGAAGGAAGAAATAATAAAGATCAGAGTGGAAATAAGTAAAACAGAGGTTAGAAAAACAATAGAGAAGACCATCAAAACCAAAAGTTGGTTCTTTGAAAAGATCAACAAATTTGACAAACCTTTAGCCAGACTGACCAAGAAAAAAAAGAAAAAACTCAAATTACCAAAATCAGGAATGAAAGAAAGGACATTACTACCAACCAAACTTACAGAATTTTAAGGCATACTATGAATAACTGCATGCCAATAAATTAGATAACCTGAAGGAAATAAATTTTTTTGTAGAAAGACATAAATTACTACAACTGACTCAAAAAGAAATAGAAAATGTGAATAGACCTATACGAGGTAAAGATATTGAATTAATAAGCAAAAAACATACACACACACACACACACTCTCACAGACACACACACACCCCCAAAGCCCAGGATTAGACGGCCTCACTGGTGAAATCTACCAAACATCTAAAAAATTAATACCACTCCTTCACAAACTCTTCTAAAAAATAGAAGAGGGGGGAACATTCCCAATTAGTCCTATGAATCCATTATTACCCTGATACCAAAACCAGACAAAGACATCATAAGAAAACTACACACCAACATCCCTTATAAACATAGATGCAAAAATCTTTAATGAAATAGAAGACCAAATCCAGCAACATGTTTTCATACAGTATGTGAATTATATTTCAATTTTTTAAAAAGCACCTAGTTTGTTTTGTATTCATTGTGATAGTGAAAAATGGAAACAACCTTATATTTACTGTCATGGAAAGATGACTATGGTATTGACAAAAGGCTCTCTGCAGAATGATAGGTATATAATACCATTTTATTTTTTTTAAATACCTATTTTTCAATATGCAGAGAAGATGGTCTGGAAAGACACACAAACCAACAGTAATTACTTCTGAAAAATGGGACTTGGGTATGGAGAGATTTTGGCTTTCATGATATACATGTACCACTTCAGTCCCATCTCAAATGGGGTCACTAGAATCTTGCCCAGGGCACAGGGTAGAAGTTTGAGCACATTCAAAATCATGATTTGCAAATCCTGCAACTGTCCACTTGGTCCCACTGACACACACCCACTGTTTCGGCAGGTAAAAGCTATGCACTCAGCCTAACACAAATCATACTCAGTGAGAAAGTTACCAACCAGCACGTCCTGGTTCTAAAACTAACAATTATGCCTATGACATAATTACATTTACTGAACACAAGCTGCAGAACAAGTCCCAGTTAAGGGTTGGACATATTCAAAGATACTTAATCCTAATGATGAGGGGCAAGCAAGGGGTGCAACGAGGGGAAGCGGCTTGATAGAGGTCACACAGCGAGGAAGCAGCAGGGGCATGATTCAAAACCCAGGAGTCTAAAGAAAGATCTGTGCCCTTAATGCAGAATCTGCTGCCCTGCACGCAGGCGGCATTACTTCATGTTTTGTGTGTTGTGTGTGAATGAGCCCTTAAGGGGCAGGGACCAGCTCTGGCATGGTCAGGGCTGTATCCTCAGCATCTCCCAATGCCGGGACCAGCCCAGAGGAGGGGCTCAGCGGATTTTGATAACTGAGTGAAAGAGAGAAGGAAGGAATTCTCCTCCCAAAAGGCCTGTTCTGTAATGCACATAGCCATACTGCCCTATGGTAGGACTCCCAACCAAATAGTAAAAGGGTGACAGCTGCCCACCAGGGTTGGTGAACAGGCAGAACTCGTTCTCAGGCAGAAAAGGCTCAGGGAGCTAGATGGCTGACTTCCAGAGGGGTGCAGAGGCTGGGGAATCCTGCCAGAAATGCAGAGAGGATGAAGACAGTACCTCTGTCAGGCATGAAGAACACTTTGATCCAGAAAGTGGTCATTTTCTAGCTGAAGCAGCTCACCTAACAGGCAGTGCTGCTCAGCGCAAGGGGTACCTGGTACCCCTGAACCTGTACTGTCCCCCACTCTGGGCTTTACCTGTCTCTCACCCACAAGCTGCCTGCCTACCCGACTTACCGTGTCTGTGAACTGGTAGGCAATGAACTTGCGCATCAAGGAAATGGCTGTGGCCCGTTCCTCCCCAATCTGGAAGAAGAAAGGCAGACTTAAGAGAAATGACAAGATGGAGAACAGGACATAGAAAAGGGGGCAGGAGACAGCAGCAAGAAAGACAGAGTCGGGGGAGGGCAAGAAAAGGGTAGGGGATTAAGAGGTACAAACTACTATGTATAAAATAAAATAAAGCTTTAAGGATATATTGTACAACACAGGGGACATAGCCAATATTTTCTAATAACTATAAACGAAGTATGTTTAAAATATTGTGAATCACTATGTTGTACACCTGAAATTTATATAATATTGTAAGCCAACTATACCTCAATGAAGAAAAGAAAGAAAGAAAGAATCATCAGTCAAAAAAGATAAAGTAAGACAGCGGGAATTCCCTGGCAGTCCAGTGGCTGGACTTGGCGCTCTCACTGCCAGGGGCCTGGGTTCGATCCCTGGTTGAGGAACTAAGATCCTGCAAGCTACGTGGCGTGGCCAAAAAAAAGATAAAGTAGGAGAGAGAGAGGAGCAAGAGAGGTGGAGAGATTACAGAGCAAGAGTAATGGCCAGCAAGAAAAACAGGGAGGAGACACTGAGGGAGGGAGGGAGGGAGAGGGGAGGGGAGGAGGAGGGTGGGGGGGAGAGAGAAGGATGTAGAGGCAGACAGAAGGAAGAGACTGACAGATCAAGGAGACCCAGGAAAGACAGAAGGCGAGTTCCCCCCAACGAGGTCACCTCTCCCATTCCCCTGCCTCCCCCAGGCCATGAGGCCAGAGCACACACCTTACATTTGACAGTCCACAGATTGGGATCCCTGACAGGGGAGGAAAAGCAAGCCTTTTAGTGAAACTGTCTCATCATGAAACATACAAATCACCACACCCATCCTTCTTCCTCTCCCTCCACACCCTCTCCCTTCTCCATCCTTCCGTCCATAAGCAGAGAGAAGGAGAAAAGTGCCAATCTGCCCCTCCCCTCTTTCCCCACCATCCACCACTCTGTCTGTGTGACACTGTGACCTGACTTATCTCAGGGAGTGAGCCATGTGGGCACATCACCCCAGTAAAAGTTCCCACCTCGGCCCTCCTGTCCCACCCCCTTACTTGACTCCCGGGAGCAGCTGCTGCTGGGTGATGTCATCCGAGAGCTCATCGGATCCTCCATACACCCTGGAGAGAGAAGGGCCATCAGGAAGGAAGGGGTCTGTCAGACCCCAACCCTTCTCAGAAAGGAACCACCTGCTCCCAGCCTCCCATCAGCCCAGCCCACACCCTTACGTCTCTCCCACAGATGACTTTGCGTATTTCTTCATGTAATACTCGCCCAGTTCTTCTTCTCGCTGGTCCCTGGGGTGTGAGGGGGAAAGTAAACAAGAATTGAAGGTTGAGGAGAGGAGGGTGGGCTGACCTGCCCCCAAACCTCCCTTTCCCCTCACTGCTTACCTCCAGAGGTTTTGCAGGCGGCGAGCCCCGGAACGGTCTTCATCCAAGACAACATTGTCGATATTGGAGGCTGCAAAAAAAATGGGCAGATGGGGTGAGTAAGGGGAGATGAAGAGCAAGCAGGGGCCTGGAGAAAGCGGTGGGGGTTAAGGGGGTCAGAGGTGGGTCCTGGGGCAGCAGATACCTCACTGAGGAAACCCCTAACCCTCACCTTCCTATTCTGGCCTACTCAGCATCCTGCTTCTCAGTGTCCTCCTTGGGGATGGGGCCCAGCAGTTGGGGACATCCAGCTGTTCCCCATCTCATCGCCACTGCCTAAACACATCCTGAACTCCGTCCCAGTCCCCCCACCCCTTCACCCTGCTACCGGCAACGCTCACACTCACACATACACGCACACATAAACACATACACGCTTTCCCAGGCCAACAACTGCTGGAGACCTGGCCCCAGACCCCCTGCCTCTGGACCCTACGTGAGTCAGAGCCCCCGGGGCCGGGGAGGGGTCAGGGGTGAGGGAGGGTGCCACAGGCAGGAAGGAGGATATGTCAGGATATGGGAGGAGGGTCGGGGAACCACACTTTTCAGGTTCTTACCTTCAATCTCTTCTACTTGGAGGAAGAGGAGGTGGTGGTGGTGGTGGTGGTGGTGGTGGTGGTGGTGGTGGGCGAGGGCAGACAAAGTATGAGCAAAATTATAGCAGCGAAATCAACCAATGGGTTGGGGGAAGGGGAAGGGAGGGACACAAGAAGGTTGAAAATCAAAAGTAAAGGCCAGGCACCAGGTGGTGGGGGGAGAAGCCGAAATGTATGAGGCGCACAGAACGGAAAATAACAGGGAAGGGGTGGCACTGGCCCAGGAAGTGGGGGGTATCTTGGGATAGAGCCTGTCCCACCCCCACAGCCCCCAGAAGGGATTCACTGGGGCCCTAGGAGCCCAGAGTCCTCTCCCCACAGCCCACATCCCCCCAACTCATGGGCCTAAAAGGAAAAGGGTGCGGAGCTGGCCTCTCTGGCAACGACAGAAAGAAGCAAGGTGAGGAGGGTGTGGGTTGGGGTGGTTCAGGGCATGGGGGTGGGGATGGGCTCTCAAGACCCTCTCTGCCACACCCCCAGTGTCTCCCGGAGGTGGGGCCCACACACACCTTTCTCCAGGATGTCCTCTGCTCCATCCTCCCACTGGTCCTCATCCTCATACTCATCGTCCACATCTGAAACGGGAACACCAGGTGGTCAGGGGAGCATCCAGGGGAAAGATGACCGCATGACAGCAGCTCCCAGGAAACATCTCTGAGCAGCAGGCACTACAAATCCCCACCTCACAGGTCAGGACACTGAGGCTCGGACAGGTAAGGCTCTCACCCAAAGCCTCAGAACTGCTTCAAGTAGCAGGGTCAGGTCTAATGTGCAGATCCGCCTGACTCTAAAAGTCATCCCTCCCCCTACCACCCACAGATCCATTTTAAAAATAAGATAAAAATAAGCAAGCAGAAAAGTTCCCTCCCAACTATCAAGGGAAGGGAAAATTGGTATATAGGTTTTTTTAATTTGTTTGTTTTTTTAAAGATAGGGTTTGTGGTTTGTTGGTTTTATTATTAGCTTACATTTGTAACAGCCAACCCTTATTGAGAGCATACTGTGTGCCCTGCCCTCCTCTGAGTACTTCCCAAATTCCTCATTGAATCATCCTGGCAACCCTAAGGGAGGTACCACCATTGTTCTAATTTTACAGTAAGGGCTCTGAGACCCAGAGAGGTCACCTAACTTGCCTAAAGACTCTCAGCTGATACCTGAGAGGCAGTCTGGCTCCAGGGTCCATGCGCTTAACCTCTCCCCTACATTACATATACTCTTTTGTATGTATCGAATATTACACTAAAAACTGAAACAACACACAATGAAAAAATCCAAAGTGTACAGAGGATGTAAGTGTACAGTGAGTCTCCCTCCCATTTCTAACCCCTTTCAGTCCCCTTTCTCAGACGTGACCAGCTTCTAGTCTAGAGATAATCTGACCTTATATAAGAAATGCATATAAATCCCCCACCACTATTTTCCCTTCACACAATTTTTTTTCTATAAACTTATTTATTATTTATTTTTAGCTGCATTGGGTCTTTGTTGCTACGCGCGGGCTTTCTCTAGTTGTGGTGAGCGGGGGCTACTCTTTGTTGTGGTTGCGTGCGTCTCACTGCGGTGGCTTCTCTTGTTGCAGAGCACGGGCTCTAGGCGCGTGGGCTTCAGTAGTCGTGGCACGCGGTCTCAGTAGTTGTGGCTCGCGGGCTCTGCAGCGCAGGCTCAGTAGTTGTGGCGCACGGGCTTAGTTGCTCCGCAGCATGTGGGATCTTCCTGGACCGGGGCTCGAACCCGTGTCCCCTGCATTGGCAGGTGGATTCTTAACCACTGTGCCACCAAGGAAGTCCCCTTCCACACAATTTTTTAACACACTGTTGTATCCCACCCTCTTTCTTAAAGCAATACTAGTAGCTTGGAGCTCTTCCATAGCAGCACACGCCTCATTATCTGTCCTATAGTTCATTATACCAAGCCCTTATCATCGATGGACACCTAAGTCACCAAACATTTGCAACTGCAAACAGGATTGCAGCAAGTGTCTTTGTTCTTGTATCCTTATGTACCTGTGGGGTGAACTCCTAAAAGGGAATTGCTGAATCTAGGGTCCTGGTGTGGTAGATGTTAATGGGCACCGCCACAGGCAGTGCTGAATGTCACTCCCACCACCACCAAGTGGGTGTCCCTAGTGGCCCACATCTTTGTCACATGGCATGTTATCCGTTCTCTTGATCTGAGCCCATCTGCTGTCTAAGACTTTCTCTCTAAGCAAGGACTCCCTCCCTCTCAGCCTTTCAGAAAAGGGCCGAAGCTCTCTGAGAACCAGGAACACCTAGAGCATCTCCTGCCCCTCTGTTCCCTAGTTTCCTCTCAGGTAAGAAGGTCCCAAGAAAATGAAGGGTGGTGTTCCAAGTCGCTCCTCTTTACCTGCGTGTGGGAAACAAGCACTCTCATGTATGGATGGTGGGAGTATCAGGTAGTGTGACTTTTTCAGGAGCTGATATTTGGCCAAAGATATCAAAAAGCTTTAAAAACATATGCATCCCCTTTGTCCAGCAATTTGACTTACAGGGATTTACCATGTAAAAAATTTGCCACATCTGTGTTAGATGAAAAAACTACATCTTCATTTTCACTAATCTCTAAGTGAAATTTAGTATTTACATCAATTATGTGCAATGGCAACAAACCACAGTAGTATTAGCCATGAAATCTGATATTTTCATAGCACAGTACAGCTATAGATACCTCAAAATATTACTCACAATCAGTGTTACTTCAAAATTAGATTCTTAACAGATCCTCCACTAAATCTTGTTATTTCAATGTGCTAAAAAAGAAGCACATACATCACAATGTTCTTTTAATATTTAGATACTGTATTTCAATATAATTGTTTTCTTTGGAATCCTATGTATTTTTTTAATGCATTTCAGAACGTGATTCTGAGAAGGGTCAGGGAATCACACTTCCATAGGTTTCACCAGACTCCAAAAGGGGTCACGGTACAAAAAAGATTAAGAATGCCTGATCTAGGTAATAACTTGCATATGTGAGTCTAAATGTTATATGAAGATGTTCACGGCAGTACTGCTTATACTACTGAAAATTACAAACAACATCAACGTCCCACAAGAGACTGGTTCCATAAAGCACATCACAGAATGGAACAATGTGCAGCCATGGGAAAAAACAGATATTTCAACAATGATGATGATGATGATGATGAGAGCAGCTAAAATTTACTGAGTACCTGCCAAATGTTCAGAAAACTTTCAAGAATTAACTCATTTAACCTAAACTATCTATGTTATATCTACCTCCACAAGCATTGAACAGAAAAGCAGTTACAGAACAGCAGATACATTGTGGGTCTTTGTAACATAAATAATAACCCTGTTTTCTGAGGGCCTACTGCAGGCTGGGCATTACACTTTGGGCCGCCATCAGCTTGACGTGCTTTACATGCATAGTCCCCCAAATCCCCAAAATATCCCTGCTGAAGTAGGCAGAACTGCCTGTCCCCCTGTACAAGGGGGAGAAGAGGCTCAGACAGACAGGCAGCAACTTGCCCAGGGCCACGTGGAGAAAAGAGCAGAGCGAGGCCAGAAGGGACATGCATCTGTCAGCCTCCACTACCCTGTCCAGCTGCCTACTTCTAGATCATCTGAACTTTTCACGATTAGTAGTTTTTTAAAGGAGGATAATGGCATTGTAACTGGGTTTTAAAAGGATCTATCTTATAGGAATACATATGAAATATTTTGGGGTTAAATTATGTATTTGGGATTGGCTTCAACATCATCCAGTGGTGGGTGGGAGTGAGAAGGAATAAGCAAAACAGGTGCAGCACTGAGCTGTTCACTACTGATGCTACGTGATGGCACACAGGGGCTCCGTAAACTACCCTACAATCGTGTGTCTGACATTTACCAAAAGAAAATGTTTAAAAAGTACATTGGAGGGCTTCCCTGGTGGCGCAGTGGTTGAGAATCTGCCTGCCACTGCAGGGGACACAGGTTCGAGCCCTGGTCTGGGAAGACCCCACATGCCGCAGAGCAACTAGGCCCGTGAGCCACAATTACTGAGCCTGCGCGTCTGGAGCCTGTGCTCCGCAACAAGAGAGGCCGCAATAGTGAGAGGCCCACGCACCGCGATGAAGAGTGGCCCCCGCTTGCCGCAACTAGAGAAAGCCCTCGCACAGAAACGAAGACCCAACACAGCCAAAAATAAAAATAAATTTAAAAAAAAAAAAAAAGTACATTGGAGAAATAGAACTGAAGGTGGAAGTCCAGCCTCTGCTCAGCACTCGCCAGCCCTGTCACATACCAGCCTCATCCAGAATGAAGCCGCCGTGGCGGGGTTTCTTGGGGGGCCGGTCATCATCTTCCTCCTCCTCTTCCTCATCATATTCCTCCTCCTCTTCCTCCTCCTCTTCTTCCTCAGGCTCTTCCTCCTTCTCACTACCTGCTGCACTCCGCCGCTCCTCCTCTACCTGCAGGGTCAGGTAGGGTTGGGGCACCAGTGTACTGAACCCCCCAAATCCAGACACCATGCTCTCCACCCCTAAATCTGACCTCAGCTCTGCCTGGACGATCCCAGCCCCCTCTGCTCTGCATACATGCCCTTCCACCCTGGCCAGGCCTCCCTGGTAGCCATCCTATCTCAGTGACAGCACCGCCATCCACCCAACCAATATCTGGGAGCTGACCCCACCCCCAACTAGATTTCCTTGCTAGCCTCCACTGAGCCTTTAAATGTTATCACTGCATTAGGTCTGGTCCTTGGCTCTTGTCTCTGTCCGTGCTACAACTGCCCCGGGCCATCTCATCCACTCCCTTGGCTGTGGTGGGCATCTCTGTGACAACGACTCCCATATCTGTTTCCAGTCTACACTGCTGCCAAGGCCGCTGACCGCCTCTCACAGCTAATTCTATGGACATGCTCTGGTCCTTACCTATAAGACCTCTCACACCACCGACCACTCTCTATGTAGGGAAATGCTCTTCCCTTGGTGTCTGCCACATCGCACTCTCCTGGCTTTTCTCCAACCTCTCCGCCTGCTCCTCTGCAGGCTCCCTTTACTGTGCTCACCTCGCAAATACTGGCTTCAATCACCAGGGTTCAACCAAGGGCCAACTTTCCTTCTCCCTCCATGCACTCTCTTCCTGGCCATTTTACCTTCCACTATCTCACTTACTGTCTCTGTAGATGACATCCCATCTGTCTCCAGTCCCCTACTTTTTTCCAGAACTAGAGACCCTCATGTGCCAGCAGCCTCCTGGATACCTTCCTCAGATGTCCTCTGAGCCCTTCACAACCACCATACCCCAAACTGGCCTCTGTGTCTTCCCCTAGACCTGTGCTTGCCTCCTCTAGCTCCCATCAGGTACCAAATTCTTGACCTTTCTGCTTTTTGAGCATCATCTCTTACAATCCGTCCCTTCTTCCCCATCTGCACAGCCCCTAGCCTAGGCTAGAACACTGCCCTCTAAATCTGAATCCTTGCCCCAGGTTCCTTTGTTGTCTCTTGGCCTCCAATCCCTCTTTTTCATACAAACCACAAAAGGAAATGATCCACACAAAACAGTGTTCCCCAAACTTCAACCCTTCCCTCATTAACTTCATGACTTCTTGCCATGTCCACATCGGTACAACCCATTTATCTAATATTTTCTTTAAATTCACTAAAATTTTTACATCTGAGGCAAACTTGTTTTGAGATGTTTCAGAAGTTAAAACTCTTTAAAGGTTAGCTAGTTATAAACAGAAAGTAACCATAATGATAAAAGCAAAACAATGAAAACAATGTTACTAAGTCCCAACATGATGTTGTTACCTGCTGCAGGCTAAGTCTAAGGCCTGTTCTCTCTGCCAAACACAGAGACTAGCAAATTTCAGAAAGGTGTTCAAGACACAGTAGCACTAAAGTGAAACTTTCTCCATGACCCAATTAAAAGACAGGGTGTGCAACTAAAAAGAAAATAACTTTCTCACTAAAAATGAGTCAATGCGGCTTCAGGTCTTATTCTTATTCCACCTAAAAGCACTTCTCATTACTCCCCACCTGGAAAACATCCTACACTCTTGGGAAACTATGACCTAAAGCACGAATCTGGGGGACTTCCTTGGCGGTCCAGTGGTTAAGACTCCACACTTCTGCAGGGGGGCACGGGTTCAATCCCAGGTCAGGGAACTAAGATCCCACACGCCGCACCATGAGGCCAAAAAACAAAAACAGACAAAACCAAAACAAAGCAAAACAAAAAAACACGAATATGATCATTTGGTCCCCTGCTTAAAACACAGCCACGGCTCCCCGCTGCCCTCAGGTAAAGAACCAGCTCCCTAGCAGCCTGGTCTGGGAGTGCACACTGTGCCCTCTGCCTCTCCCTCTCATCCCGCCTCGCTGGGCTCCCCCTCCTAAATGCTAGGTTCGAGCCACACCGAACCACTTACAGCATGCTCTCATAGCACTGTCCATCATCCATCCTGGTCCTCAACATAAAAAGCCTTTCTCTTCTGCCTCTTGTTCATACTTCAATCAAAATACCCTCTCTTCCAGGAAGCGATGCCCAGGAAGTGATGCCTGCCCCCTCCCCACCAGGGAGTCAGGCACATTCTCTGGGCTCACAACTCTCTGGGCTTCCTCCATCACAGCCCTGACCACCGAGAGCTAGCTCCCTAAGTGAAAGGCCCATGCTAGCTCAGGCATTGCTGGGTCCCTAACACACCACCCAGCCTGGGGCTGGGAACAGAAAATGACTTTAAAAAAATAAGGCTGACCCTTGAATAACATGGGGGTTAGGGGCTTCAACCCTCTGGGTAGTCAAAAATCCACACATAGCTTATGGCCAGCCCTCCGAATACAAGGTTCCTCCGTATCCACGGTTCTGCATCTCAGGATTCAACCAATCTTGGCTCATGCAGTACAACTTACTATTGAAAAAAAATCCCCATATAAGCGGACCCAAGCAGTTCAAATCCGTCGTGTTCAAGGGTCAATTCTATTTGCTTAATACAGAATCCTAACTAGCCCACAATGTCCCTTACTTTAACAACTCAAACTACAAGAGGACCACAGCCTGACTTCTCGGAACCTTGTCATCATCTCCCTGGCTCAGTCCCAGCAGTCTTCTTTCCAAACCTGGCTCCGCATCCTCTGAGGAGATGGCTCTCACTACTATCTCTACGTTACTTCAGGGCTTGAACGCGCTCTTACACAGTCCGTCCTCAGCATCCCCTGGAGAAACCATCTGCTTATAAAACTACCTCCACCTCAAGACAGAGAGCTCATGAGGGTCTCATTACCACCAGGCTTTAACCACAAGCAAAGTGTCTTGAAGCCATGAGTCAGAGACCAAGGACTCAGTGAGACAGCTTCAAGTTAAAGGCCCTTCGTGTCATCTTCCCTCTTGTCCCATTCCCACCATGGCAAGCTGAGGACTCCCCAAAGGACACAACAAGGATTGACAATCAAATGCCTGCAGAGGGCAAACAGGAAACGTAAATCAGTAGGGCAGCTCAAGGGAAACCTATGGCACTCTTCACCTACCTGATGTTTTCCAGAACACAGGTTTATGAAATCTTTCCTTTTCTTAAATCTGCATGATGACAAATGGCAATTAATATATTCTGGGAACTGGAGAGAATTCCCAGCTTTAAAGAGGGGGTGCCACTTCTTGAGAAAAGGGCTGCTGTGGGTGTCACTCAGGTTGCTGGCTCCTCCCATTGTCCCAGAAAAGCCAGAAAGCTTGATTTTTACATGAAATTTCTACAGGTGTTGGCAACTAACTTAAGCAATAAGTTAACATTTCTATAATCATACTGCCATCTCTTTGTTTGTCTGTAATTGTTGCCTACCAAGTGTAAACTCTGTGAAGGCAGAAATTTGCCTTGCTCCACTCTCTCCAACACCTAGGAAGTATCTGGAACATAGCAATAGATGCTCAAACATTTACCTGTTCAACAAATGAGTAAATGAGAAATAAATAAAACAGGCTAATAGCTAATAAAATAATATTGAAATCAGGTATGTCCCAGGAAATGTTTATTTGGTTCCTAAAACAGTGACATTCAACAGACCCCTTTGGGTTGAAGCTAAAGTGATCCTTTCAAAATATTAGATCACATGCTTCCTTTGCTCAAAACCTTCTCATGGCTTCACCTCACTCAGTTAAGCACAAATTCCTCACCACACCCTTTAAGATTCGACAAGATCTGGCTCCTGTTACTTCTATGTTGCACTCACTCTGATCCAGCCAAACCGAACTTCTTGTTACTTTTTGAACACCACAGACATGCTCCCAACTTTGCACTTGCAGTTCCCCATTACTGGAACACCCTTCTTCCACATGACATGCCTCACTCACTCACCTCACAAATCTTTTTCCAAATGTCACCCTCCCAGACTCACCATGATCACCCTACTCAAAGTGCAACCAGCACTCCCTATTCCCCTTCTCTACTCTACTTTCCTCCAGAGTGCCTTCTAGCTAACTAAATGATTTACTTCTCAGTTACGTTTGTTTACCTTCACCAGAGCAAAGAAAGATTCTAAAAATCTGTTTTGTCTACTGGTGTAGCCCAAGGATAAAGAAGTGTGTCTAGCATGTAGTAGACACTAGAAGTATATTTCTGGAATGACTGAGCACACCTAAAAATAAAGACTAATAGTGAGTTCTTACTATATGCCAAGTCCTTCAGACACATCACTTGTTATCTCACTGTACCTGGAACATCCCCGGCCTCCAGCACCTGAGCCTCTGCTTGACTTGGGCTTGCCTACTTCCCTATCTCTCCTGACAACCTGGAAGCTCCCAGAGGCCAGAGCTCCTTCTGATCCCCGCTAAGCTCCCACATGGGCCGTTCTGCCCTGGTCCCGTCCCCAGGCGCAATGCCTCCCCCAGCGTCCCAGCCACAGACCTCGGCCTCCTCGCCGTCACTGCTGCGCTCGCTGTCCTCCTCCTCGGAGAAGTTGCTGTCTTCGCTGTCCGACATCTTCTGCTCGCAGGAAAAGACGGCGGCCTCAGCGCTTCCCCCAGTTCCGAGCCCCACCCCGAGCCTCAGTTTCCCCTCGGGTTCCCGGGGAGAAGAAAATCCCCTCAGCGCACTTCCGGCAGCCTCGTTCCGGCAACCGTGATCCCGAAAGGGGACCACCCCCCCCCCCACGCCACCCGCTATACCTCCCGAGTTCCCGAATCCGGTCTCTACACCTCCTTGGCCCCCGGCGACCGGGCCTGCCACCACGGCCTCCAACCCAGCCGCTCACCGTTCAGGTGCCACCTCCGCCTTCGGCACCAGCCACTGTTCACACGACGCCTGACTGAGACTGACGTGCCCTCTCGCGAGAACCTACCACTAGGCCCCGCCTAACGCGAGATTTCTGGGGCTCATCCCCGGCGACGCACTTCCAGGACGCCATCTTGAGAGTGGCAGAGTTGTCTTAAAGTGGAGCGTGGAGCTGACATCTTAGGATGGTCAAATCGGAGTGTTATAACCCCCTGGGATCGGCCTTTTCTAGCCAGAAATAAGTGCTTGCTTGAATTTAGTCCAGATCACTAACGTGGTGTGCCAAGCCGTGAGGAAGCAGGGGATTAGCAAATAATAACAAATTTGCAAATAAATCAGACTTTATCTCACAGCCTCTGAAACATTACCGGGAGGTAGATACCCCTACTTTGCAGACAAGGTAACCGAAGCTCAGAAAAATAAACTATGTAACTGCAAAGTGGCAGACCTAAGACTCCTCCCCAAGTTAGGTAACCCCAAAGCCCTTGTTTTCCTTAGCAAGCTCCCTAAATTGACTGAAATGTGAATTTACGTAGTAGTAGTTATTTGTCAGAGAGATGGCAAAGACAACCAAGTATGAGGTAGAGATATGAAAAATTAACCTGATGGAGGAAAAAATAATCGAAGCTTTTAGAACACATTGCTAAAATTTCCCACATAAGCATTGAGACATCCGGATTCAATTTACAGAAATTTAATATACATCTAGTTAGTTAAAAGGGAATGAGTTGCTGTTGGACTGGCAGCAGGTTCATAAGACGTGTAGTCCATGAAGTGAGTATACACCACAGGTGCATCTCTGCATAAGCATACAGTCTCCCCTCCAACCCCAAAATGAACCCAAGACAGATTGGGGAGGGGCTGCACACACAATAGAAATGTTTCCCTGGGAATTCCCTGGCCATCCAGTGGTTAAGACTCTGCAGGGGGCGTGGGTTCCATCCTTGGTTGGGGAACTAAGATCCCACATGCCACAGGGTGAGGCCAAAAAAAAAAAAGTTTCCCCTTCTATAAGCTTGGTTCCTTTAAACAGCAGTTCTTTAAAATAGGAGTCCACATAAAAATGCCTATGGACACTTCTGCAGGAAGACATTTACTCCAGGAAGGAGCAGGAACTGTCATTTTCTCCCTGTGGAAAGCTCTTCTTTGGTGTATCAGTGGTTCTCAACCCTCAACCTGGCAGCACATCAGAATAGTTGAGAAGATAAGAGAGAGAGATGTATAATAGCCCCAAACTGGAAACAACCCAATGTCCATCATGAGGACAATGGATAAACAAGTTGCAGTACACACATGCAATGGAATAATAACAAGCTATTGATACACATATGAATGAATCTGAAAAACATTAGCTGAGTGAAAGAAGCCAGACACTAGGATATGTACAGTATTATTACATTCATATGAAATTCTAGAGCAGGCGAAACTAATCTATACAAACAGAAAGCAGATTAGTGGGTGTCTAGGACTAGAGATGGAGACTGATCAGGAAGAGGCATAAAGGAATGCTTTGGGGTGATGGAAATGTGGTGGTATATATCCATTCATCAGAACTCATTGAAATGTACACTTAAAATGTATGTAGGGGCTTCCCTGGTGGCGCAGTGGTTAAGAATCCACCTGCCAATGCAGGGGACACGGGTTTAAGCCCTGGTCCAGGAAGATCCCACATGCCGCGGAGCAACTAAGCCCACGTGCCACAACTACTGAAGCCTGCATGCCTAGAGCCCGTGCTTGGCAACAAGAGAAGCCACCGCAATGAGAAGCCCGCGCACCGCAACGAAGAGTAGCCCCTGCTCACCGCAGCTAGAGAAAGCCCGCGTGCAGCAACAAAGACCCAACGCAGCCAAAAATAAATAAATGAATAAATTTATATTTTAAAAAATGTATGTAAATTATGCCTCAATAAAGTTGACTTTAAAAATATAGATGTTCAGCACTATCGTATATTAATGCATATATGTGGAACCTAGAAAAATGGTACAGATGAACCGGTTTGCAGGGCAGAAATAGAGACAGATGTAGAGAACAAACGTATGGACACCAAGGGGGGAAAGTGGCAGGGGGTGGTGGCGGGGGTGGGATGAACTGGGAGATTGGGATTGACATATATACACTAATACGTATAAAATAGATAACTAATAAGAACCTGCTGTATAAAAAAATAAATTAAATAAAATTCAAAAATTCAAAAAATACGTATATAGATGTTCAGGATTCACCAGAGACCAATTGTCAAATTCTCTGGGCTGGGACCTGGCCATCAGCATCACTTAAAAGTTTTCCAGGTGGTGACTATTTGCAGCCAGGAATGTGAGCCACAAGACTCTTCCTGTCTTCAAGGGATGGGGATGAGTTTGGAGGACAGGTGTGCAATTCTCGGTCCCTTCCTGGAAGAGGAGAGAGGAGAGAGTATCTGAAAGAGAGGGAGAACAACGGGGACAGGTGTGGGCAATTTATCCAACCCTCTGCCCCAGTAGGTCAGAGACTTCAGGCTTCAGATCTCACCTTATTTTTCACCTTCTCTCCTCTTCCCCTGGCTTCCGGGGCTCCAGGTGAGGTCTTCTGGCCTAGAAGGAGAAGGCTTGGGGTTTGGGAACTGGGGCTGGAGACCAAATCTCCTCTCCCTCTCTCCACGCAGCCTCTCCGGGAGTACCAGGGAGTCTGTATCCTCCCAGGTTCATGCTGAGGGCAGATGCTGAGCATGAGCCCCCTGTAATAACTCCAAGAGTTTGGCCAGAAAAAGATGGACAGGTCTCTGAGGGTATCCTTCACAGGGTGAACAAGGGCCCCAGCCAGTCACCCACAGCCAGGACCCCAGGGCATCCAATAGGCGCTGTAGCCGGAACACAGCAGTCTCCATGGATGGGCCCTCCTCAAACCCAATCACAGACAGCTCCAGCCAGAAGCAGCCTAGAGCCTCAGCAGGACACACCTGTGGGGACAGAATGATCTGGTGTCTCTGCGCAAGGGCTGATCCCAAGTCCTCACCCCCACAATTTCTGCCTTGTGGCCTGGGACAAGCCCCTTCACCTCTCTGAGCCTCAGTTTCCTCATCTGTAAAGTGGAGCTCTGAATAATCCCTACCTTCTACCTTCACTGGAAGTGCACCTGTGTAAGTTAGAAAAAGACACTCCTTCCTTAAAGTACTTCTAAGTGCTGATTTTGTTAGAACAAGATACTTTACTGCCGTCTGCTAGAAATTGACAAATATATCCAGGATGAGAATACTGTCCTTGTAGATGTGGGATTCTTGTGCAGTGTACACCTTCACATCCATACATGATGGCCTTGTTTACCTCATAGGGTCAGTGTGAAGAGTAATTAAGCTAATACACTGACCAGTACCTGGCACAGGGTAAGCACTATATAAGAATAGCTGTAATCATCACCATCATCCTTTGTTGTGATTATGTGCCAGTCACTGTAGTAGGTGTTGGAGACAGCAGTGAATAAAATATATTTGTTGGACGTCCCTGGTGGTGCAGTGGTTAAGAATCCGCCTGCCAATGCAGGGGACACGGGTTTGAGCCCTGGTCCGGGAAGATCCCACATGCCATGGAGCAACTAAGCCCGTGCGCCACAACTACTGAGCCCAAGTGCCACAGCCCCTAAAGCCTACAGGCCTAGAGCCCGTGCTCTGCATCAAGAGAAGCCACCTCAATGAGAAGCCCGTGCAGAGTAGCCCGAAGAGTAGCCCCGGCTCCCTGCAACTAGAGAAAGCCCGCGCGCAGCTATGAAGACACAACGCAGCCATATATATTTGTCAAGGCTGGGGTGGGTCAGGAGCTGGACAGCCAGAATACCAGCCTGCCTGTCTCCTGGCCTTAACATGTGCGTGTTCTGAGCCTAGTGGATTCTCCCTAAACTTCCAACTTCAGTAAGGAGATAATGAGATACTCACCGAAAGATCATCTGCGGTGTAAAGAGTGCCATCATTTTTGCTTCCCTACAATGGCGGGGTAGGGAGTAAAATCAGATCTTGGTGGGGGAGAGACTGACCCTTCCACAAACCTGCCCCCCTCCCACTCCCTAACTAGCCTGCCCCTGTCTGCTGGCTCTTCCCTCCCTCCTCACCAGCAACTTCATGATGGTAATGAGGAAGTAGAAAGTCTCCCTTGGGCAGAAGGGTGGTCCTAGGCCTCCCCAGGGCAGCACCAGCAGGAGGATGGTCCAGAGAGGCCACATGGGCACCCTGCCCACCCCCAGACTTTCTCTGGTTCCGGCCTGGGGTCCTAGAAACAAGAGCTACAGAAAGTGGGAGCAAGTTGGAAAACTGGAATAGGTGAGGGGAATTGCCCCCTTTCCCTCCCTTCCAGCTTTACTCAATCCACAGATACCCAGGAAATGTACTCCAAGAGGCTGGGGGAGATGGTGACCCTAGAGTAGGGAGGACCTAGGTCAGGGGACTCCCAGACCCCCTTCTTTCCCCCCCCACCCAAGATACCAGACTTAGCAAGGCTATGAGGATCACCGTGGAGAGACTGGAGAGTTTGGAAGCTTCCCCTGCCCCCTAAACAGGCCCATAAGTCAGTACAAAGTGTGTGAAAGTGTGTGCATTCTGTGGCCTGTCTTCTCATTGGAAAACACCAGTGTTAGGCTTTATCTGTGTCTGCAGGTGCATATTTGGGAGTCTCTGCTCTGCTTTCTACTTCTATTTCTGTTGAAAGTGTCTTGGAATCTTCGTGCCTGCCTGTACCTGCCGGTCTCCTTTCTCTGAGGGTTGGCCTCTCTGCCTCTGGATCTCTGTCACTTGTGTCTCCTGGCTCTATCTCTGACTGACCTGGTGTCTCTCTTCTTTTTCCTCTCCTCTGTTGGTCCCGTCTTTGCCTTCTCCTCCATGTGTGCCTGTCTCTCTCTTGTGCTGTGTATCTGTCCGTGGGTCCCCCCAAGTCAGCCTCTGGGTCCTCCCTTCCTCTCTCCCCGGGCCCTGGCTCCTCTCCCTCTCTCACCCTTTAGGAGCTGGACTCTGAGCTGCAGGACCCTCCCTCCGGCCCCCGACCCACCCACCAATCTCCACCCTGCCTTGGGCCCTCCAGGAACAGGTGAGCAACCACACCCCTTTGTACCTTGGACTCCAGACCCAGTGCTGCCAGAGAAACTGAGGCAACGGTGGGCTCCCTGAAGCCCTGAGAGGAAGCTCTGGGCTAGGAAGGGAGCATCCTGAGTGGTGGGGAGCCAGGGAGCTACCCAATCCTGAGGTTCCTCAGATGGGCTGGGGGGACTGGGGATAGAGCAGTGGTCCCCAACCTTTTTGGCACCAGGGACCGTTTTCGTGGAAGACAATTTTTCCAAGGACCGGGGGTGGGGGTGAGGATGGTTTCAGGATGATTCAAGTGCATTACATTTATTGTGCATTTTATTTCTATTATTATTACATCAGCTCCACCTCATACCACCAGGCGTTAGATCCTGAGGGTTGGGGACCCCTGGGATAGAGAATTCTATGTGGGAGGGGCCTAGAGAGAAGGGTGATTTGGGGGGGGTCTGGAGAAAGAGGGTTCTCAGATAGAGACTCTGAAGAGTAGAATTTTGGAGGGAGGGTCTCCAAGGAGTGGGGGATTCTAGTGGGGAGGCAGATTTCAGGGGAGACAATTGCTCGGGAGAGGAGGCTCTGAAGGGAAACAAATTCTTGGGAAAGGTAGATTTTGAGGGAGGAGGCTCTGAAAGTGATGAAGATTTTGTGAAAACGGGTTCTAGGGGGACAGTTGCGGGAAAAGCGGATTGGGGGAGAAGCAGCTTCTGAAGAAGGGGGATTCTAGAGGTCGTGGGTCTGAGGAGAGAAAGATTCTGGGGAGAATTACGGCGGGGGGAGAGGGGCCTGAGTGGAGGGAGACTCAGGGAAAGAAGTCTAGGGTGAGGATTCTGAGGAGGGGAATTTGGGAGAAGACCACTTTGAGAAGAATTCTGGCAGGAGGAGACTCTAAAAGGAAGGAAGTTCTGGTGAAAGCCAGATTCTGGGATAAGGGGCTCTAAGAGGAAAAGGATTCTGGGGGGACTCTCTAAGGAGGTGGGTTCTAGGACGTACGGGGAGTCTGAATCCTGCCAGGTTTCTCGGGAGGGAACTCTAGAGGGGAAGAAGATTGCCGATGATGAAGCAGTAACACAAATCTCCTTCGAAGAGGGTGATAATCGGTTGCGTATGGGAGCGGAGGGAGGTTATTAAAGAGCCTAAATGCAAATGAGAACTGGCGGTGACCAATGAAGACCAAGGATGTGAATTACGGCTGGTCCTCACCCTTCTCTGTCGGCCCCCAACACCCTTCAAGCCCCGCCCCTTCCGCTCCCGGGTCCCGCCCCCTCCGCTCTCTGGACCCACCTTCCCGCCGCCAATCCAAAGCCCCGCGCACGAGCCGTAAAGCTCCCTCCTGTCGCGAAGCTGAGCACAACGCGCCTGCGCAGACCCTGAAAAGCAGCCAGGGTGGCCCCGCGTTTTCCTTTTCCGGTTGCAGCGCCGCGCGGTGAGGAGCTTCTGTGAACGCCCGCAGCCATGCCGTCCAAGGGTCCTCTGCAGTCGGTGCAGGTCTTCGGACGCAAGGTGAGCCGGGCTCCCGATGGCAGGGGCGAGGGGAGGCCTGGGTCGGGGAGAGGCTTGTGGGCAGGGGTCTGGGGTCGACTTGGGAGCCGGGGCCCGGAGCTCACGTGGCTCCGTTGTTTTCCCTTCGCTTTCCACAGAAGACGGCCACGGCCGTGGCGCACTGCAAACGAGGTAACGGCCTCATCAAGGTGAACGGGCGACCCCTGGAGATGATCGAACCTCGCACACTGCAGTACAAGGTGCCGGAATTGAGGATGGTTGTTTGGGTTGAGTGGAGGGTTCTGGAGATGGAGATGTTGGAATAAGTGGGTTACTGGAGTTCCTCGATCTTGGAAGCTGAAGGGTCTGGTGTCAACAATGGGACGTTTAGAAGCTGAGTAGGGAACAAAAAAATGGGGTATTTGTCGATGAATGGAGTCGGGTGTTGGGGGTTCAGGCGATGTTATAAAAGCTTGAATTGAGAGTGAAAACGTGGATGTTGAAGATTAAGCAGGTGCTTAACTGGGTTATTTGGAAGCTCACTCAGTTGGGGACCGGATTCCATGGGGATTTCCCAAGTTTATGTGGTCTGATTTCTTGCAGTAATTTAATGGGGGACATAAGGTTGTTTATATCTTAATGTTCTGATTTTTAGGGTAGTATACACTCTCCGACAACAGGAATCAATGTTTTGTTTTTCAAAACATTGTGATTAAAGTAGGGTTTGAATATTGTACACGCTCAATGAGCTTTATAAGAACAAGAATTTGAGTTTGTTGTGCTTGGCTGTGAAAGGAGTTTCTCCCCTCCCTGTCTGAGCCTCAGTTTCTTTCTTTTTTTTTTTTTTTCCCTGAATAAAGTTTTATTGGAAGGTCTCAGTTTCTTTGGCTCAGAATGGAAAGAGATCCGAGTTTGATTTCTGCCTCTTCTAGCTGTGTGATTTGAGGCAGTAACTCACCTTTTCTGTGAAATAGGAATAATTCCTACCTTGGAGGGCTGTTGTGAGGGTAAATTGGATTGTCCTTGTGAGGTGGTTGGTGTGTGTGAGAATGCATTTGTTAAGTCTGTTGCTTTTAAAGGTGAAGAATAACATTTCTGTTGCAGGGTTAGTTAAAACTTGATAAGGTGGTGTCTGAGATTCCTTTGTATAGCAGATAATTGAGTATTGTGGCTTATTCTTACTGTCAGTTTACTCGAAGGCTTTGTGTGTGCAGCCTGTGTTGAGTGCTGGAGACAAATCAGTGACCCTGATGGCTTCAGGGCCTGCCCTCACAGAGCTCCCAATCCAGTGGGGGAGACACATTGGACCCCAATACCAGACACTCCTCCAAAGTAGTCAGAGCTGGCGTAGAGGAGCCCAGAGAAGGTTTCTGGCTCAAACCTGGGTGGAAGGGTCAGAGCAGGGTTGGGGGAGACTTGTGAGCTGAGGCCTGAAGTAGGTAAAACAAAGTAGGGTTATAGCATAGTTGTAATTTTTCTGGAAATCTGTGAGGCTCAAAGGGAGGGCACAGAGCTCAGGTGGGGAAAGCACGTGCCATAGCTCAGGAGTGGCTTTTCACTGTTTGGGGCAGCCTTGGTGGCTGCAGAGGTTTTCCTTAGTGTTGGGCTAAAGTGCCAGCATTCTAAGAATCCGTCTTAAAGATAGGTAATCTGATGTCCAGAGGGAAACACAGAGGAGGGAGCCCAGCTCAAGTTTCAGGTTGCCTTCAGCAATCTCTTCTGTCTTGGAAACCTCCCTGCTCTGCTGGCTGTGCAGAGTGCCTTGAGTAACAGCCCAACCCTCTTGCACTACTACTTTGAGGCCAGTGCTGGCCGAAGCTACTTGGAGAGAGCTGTGGAGGAATGTTCAGTGAGGTGGCTTGGCTGCCCAGGTTGTGATCTAAAATCCTGTCATGCTTCTTGTTGCTCTAGCTACTGGAACCTGTTCTGCTTCTGGGCAAGGAGCGATTTGCTGGTGTGGACATCCGTGTCCGAGTGAAGGGTGGTGGTCACGTAGCTCAGATTTACGGTGAGTCCCAGGAACTGGGCACATGGGTGGAAGGTGGGTCCTACCCTTGGGTGTTCCTGAAGCTGATGTACCTTTTTTGTGTGTGTGTTTCTTTCTCACAGCAATCCGCCAGTCCATCTCCAAAGCCTTGGTGGCCTATTACCAGAAATGTGAGTGAGGGTGGGTCCTTCCCATCAGGTGGGTGGGGGCAGGTCCAGGTCTAGCTCTGGCACTCTTGCATTTAGTCACAGAGAGCAGGAGGACACTTCCTGGCGTATCTAAATCTTCACCCATACTTTAATCCCCAGACGTGGATGAGGCTTCCAAGAAGGAGATCAAAGACATCCTCATCCAGTATGACCGGACCCTGCTGGTAGCTGATCCCCGTCGCTGCGAATCCAAAAAGTTTGGAGGTCCTGGTGCCCGTGCTCGCTACCAGAAATCCTACCGATAAGCCCATCGTAAAGATCAGGGTTCACCTTTATTAATAAAAATGTTATGGGATTTAAGGTTTCAAGGACTATGGTGTGGTCTTCTGTGGCGGTCTTTGTCTAAAAGGAATGCAAGAAGTGCCCCAGAATCCTTTCTAGAGGCTACCACTCGGGTAGGAGATGGGTTGGGTTGGAGAGGCTGGTGGGAGCAGACCGGGTCTCAGTTTCTGTGCACCTCCAGAGGAGTCCAGTATGTTGGCACAGCTGAGGTGGGCGTGGTCCTAGGTCATTGGTTGTGTGGGGTATCCTTGTGAGTTTATTTTTTTTTTCCAATCTTTTTGCTGTTGTTTTATTTTTTTATTTATTTTAAAATATTTATTTGTTTATGTGGCTGTGCCGGGTCTTAGTTGCGGCATGTGGGATCTAGTTCCCTGACCAGGGATCAAACCCAGGCCCCTTGCGTTAGGAATGTGGAGTCTTAGCCACTGCGCCACCAGGGAAGTCTCTTTGCTGTTGTTTTAATGACATGTCAGAGAAGAGCAGGGGAAATGTGTAAGATCAATGATCTTTACTACAAAGTGAGGAGAAGCTGCCTGGATGGAGTCTTTAAGTCAGCAACTAAGAGCCATCCGTGCCTGTGCTGGGAAAGGAATTTTTCTTAATGCCAACCTGTAGTGTAGATAGGATTGAGATTGGGGCAGGGGGCTGTAAGCACCCCGTTGTGGATGGGTGATTTCCCCCTGACTGGCCACATCCTTCAGGATGTCAACAGTGACTCCTGAGAAAGCCTGCCACACCCCCACGGCCTCCTTAAAGCAGGTCCCCGTTACGCTCAGTGTGGTGACTGTCCTTATGGGCCTGGGAACATACAGGTCCGAGGACTTGTTCATCTGTTGTGTCTGCCATGGGATGATAATAGCTGACATAGGCGGGCTCTCAGTTGCTACCACTGGGCTGCAGAGATGATAGAGCATTTCCATCATGGAAGAAAGTGCTGTGGGATGGCCCTGGTATATGTATAGGGAAGTGTTTGTGAATTAAGTTGCCTTCAGTTTCTTTCCCTATTTTGAAAGGAAGCTAGTGAACATCATTGGGGTGGGAAGGGCATCTGTGCTTCCACACCAGCCTTTGCAGCCAACCTGGATACTTAAGCAATCTGCCCCCCCCCAAGTGGGCTTCCTCACTACACCCCCTGCTGAGAGTACTGGCAAGAACATCATTACACACTTAATCAAGGAGTAGTTTCACAAATTTTCTTTATAAAAGGACCTTGGGATTTACTCACTAGTTGCCCTTTTTGTATGTCTGCCCTACCAAAACCGTAGCCACGTGTGGCCGCCAAGCTGGGCTGCACCCATGAGAACACTGTCACTGACAGGAAAATTCTGTGGGACAGCACTGGTGTACAGAGAAAACATACAAATAAAGTGCTTCTTACAGATGGAGAGTGGGGTTGATTGAGCTCCAGCTGGTTGCCAGGCTAAGTGTTTACAACATCCCTGTGAGGTTGGTGACAGGCAGGTGTCTTCGTGTTAGCTGGTGAGAAAGTTAGCCTAGTGGCTAAACAACTACCTCACCAAGTTTTGCATTGGAGCTGGAGTTAACTCGGGTTAACTGGGTTTGGCTGGCATTAATCTAAACATCCTAAGGAGGGCAGCAGTGTCCCAAAGAAGGCAGTGGACAGCTGCCCTTTCCCTTTTCAAGCCTATCTTAATTGCAGCTCTAAAGACAGTTTACAAAAGGCAGGCTGTAGTAGACCAGCAAGAAAGGTATTCCTGAGGAGGCGTTGGAGCTGGGGTCATGAAGCAGAGGTAGGAGTTGGGCGGGCAGGAGGAATGGAATTCAGGGGCAGGGAGTAGGAGGGGCCGAGGCAGGCCTAGTGCCCAGGGTTTTCCCACGGGGTCCAGAGACCCCCTTACTGAGACTCCTAGCCCCCTCGCGGAGGCACAGCTGGGACGCATCTGGAGTGGCCGAGGGGGCTTGCCTCTCCTTCCTCACTCCAAGCCTTGGAGTAGACAGCCTTCTTCCTCCCTGCTGCCTCCTCAAATACCGGGAATTCCGGCACCGCTGGGAGCCCAGGCCAGGCTGGGAACTTTCTTTCAGCTGGGAATGTGCAGCCGGGGGCGGAAGAGGGGAGGGCCAGCCTCAGTCCTGACCTTTGTTGGGAGGCTTCAGTGGAGCAGGTCCAGGCCAAGAAGCCCGACTCGGCCTAGGCCCTGGTGTGTGGCATGGTAACCACGCAATAACTGAATAGAAGCCAGCAGCTAACACTTATTGAGCCAGGACTTACTCAGTTTCCCCAGCTAATGACCAATTACCTAGGGCCTTTGGAGCACCAGGCCGCAAGCCCCTTGTGGGCAAGGAATTGTTCGCTGTTGTGCCCCCAGTGACAAGAATAGCGCCTGACACACTCAAGTAAAAGTGCCGACGGGCTTGGCAGCGTGGATGAGTCCCAGCTCTGCTCCTTCCCACTTGTTTGACTGGGCAAGTCCCTTATCCTCTCTGTGCCTCAGTTTCCTCATCTCTAAAGTGGGGCGTAAAAATCATCCTCACTTGCCTTCTGGGGATGTTGTGAGGACTCAAAGTGAATGAGTTCAAATAAAGTGATTAATGCCTGTGGTATGCAGTTAGTACTCAATAATAGCATTTTTTGTCGTTGTTGTTAATTGATTGTTAAAACCAGATTCTTAGGCTCCTGCCTTGGAGGTTCTCATTCCATGGGTTGGGACTAGATCCTGGGGCATCTGATTTGAACAGTGCCTCGGTGAGTCAGGCTTAAACACATTTGGGAAGTAAGGATACGCTCACTGAAACTTTACGATGATCCTGCGAGGCAGATATTGCTGTCCTCATTGTACAGATGAGGAAACCCAGGCTCGGAGGGAAGTTAACACACCAAGTACTAGAAAAGCTGGGACTTCAACTCAGCCACGATGCTGTGGTGTCTCAGAGAATTCCAGGGAAGACTAAATAGATGATGCTCTAAAGCACAAGAAATTAAGTGTTCAATAAAAGCAGCGAATGTTACCAAAGAAACCGCTTAAACTGTGCTTCCCACTGGGCACACCACTGCTGGGAGTGGGACAGAACGATCTTAATATAAAAGCCTTTGTCCCTAAGACCTGAATTACTTTGGGGTGTGGGGGCATATTGAGGCACTGTAGAGGTCCCCAACTAGAGACACGGGGTAGAGAGATCTGATACAAGAATTCGATGGGTGGGTACAAGAACTGGAATACTTAGGAGGGTGGAGAGTGGTTGCCAAGAGAAATAAGGCAGGTGTGGGACACTTCCGCCAGAACCCCGAACCTGATCCATTTTGGCGTTAGCAGGGAACTGTCTCTGAAATTTTGTAGTACCAAGACCCAGAAGAATCCAATTAAGGAGGGATGGATGGAAAGAGATTAAAATGGTTGGATGGATGGTGGTAGAGATGGTTAAATGGACGGTTGGCTTGATGGATTAGGAGATGGTTGAGTGATCAGATGTATGAATGAATGGACATAGGTGGGAATATGGAGGGACAAGTGGATGAATGGAGAGAGTTGGTTGGAGAAGATGGACATGTGGAATAGATGAGTGGATTGACGGAGGAACGGGTGCTAGATGGGGGGTGGGGTAGGATGATGGATGAATAGGGTAGAGAAAGTTGAATAAAGCAAGACATATGGGTGGGAATGATGGATTGGAAGACAGATGGACAGAGGGAGATGACGGAGAGATAGCTGGGTGGATAGAATTGGCTAAGTAGATGAGAGGAATAGATGATGGTGGGACACATCAACTGGATAAACTGCTAAGGGAATGAATTTTGAGGGATCTGCTTGGGAAAAAGCTTCTTAACTTGGCCTTCCTGGATAGGCATCAAGCAGTTCATAAACCCTCTAAAATCATACACCAAACTGTAATGGGTCCAGTCTTCAGTAATTCTCAAAGGAGTTTGAGATTCCCCAAATTTTCAGAACGACTAATTCGTGCTGTATCAGACCTTCCCATTCATTGTTGTCTTCTGTCATCCCCCATGGCCCCCAGAATGGGAAAAGATACATAATTTCATAATATTAATTAACAAAATATTAATGACATCCCCTTCCCCATCCCTGTTGGGTTAATCCAGGTTAAGTAATAAGGACCATTCGCCGAAGACCCCAGGTGTTGGAAAGCTGTGGCAATTTTTAGACCTGTGTTCAGCGTCTGGACTTCTGGGTGAATTCTGAGGGTCTGTGGCATCTGGTTGAAGTCTCTGCTTTTCAAGAAGCCCGACACCCTGGCTCACATGTGGAAAGGGGCATCGGGAGCCCCCTGGGCTCTGCGAAGGCCCACCGATTCCTGGGGGGTTGCCAAGAGAGCAGGGTGGTTCAACCTGACCTGGGCCTTGGCCGGCTGTAGCCGCCCGCCACCCCCGACATGGATGTTGACCGTGGTGGCATAGCTGAGCCTCCTGGCTGGGGGCGCTGGGGGTTGAGGCTGGGGTGGTGGTGAAGGTGCCCGTGACGTGGGGGCAGAGGAGGACCAAGGGCCCCGGGCGGCTGGGGGAGCCTCTCCTCCAGGCCCTTGCCGCCGCGCCAGGCTCTGGCTGATGTATGAGGCTGCCAGGTATCTTGAGAGGGCAGCTGCGTTGGGGCCCAGGAGCTGCCGGGTTGCGAGTGGGGGACTGTGGGGTGGGCTCAAGTCTGAAGACTCTGACCTGGCAACATGAGAGACCGCGTGGCCTCCTTGTTTAGACAAAACCACCGTGGTCTGGACTCGGGTGGGTAACAGGCCCTGAATGTCCCGAGGGCCTCCTCGCTCAGGCAAAGGTGGGGCAGCTGGAACATGGTCGTTGGTGAGGCTCTTCTGCTCCAACAAAGGTGTCAGTTTGTGAACCTGGAGGTCTGTGAGGCTTTGCTCCTCAAGCAGAGGCGCGGCAGCTGGAACATGGTCGTTGGTGAGGCTCTTCTGCTCCAACAAAGGTGTCAGTTTGTGAACCTGGAGGTCTGTGAGGCTTTGCTCCTCAAGCAGAGGCGCAGCAGCTGGACCCTGGACGTCTGGGAGGCCTCCCTGCTGGGGCAAAGGTGGGAGGGCTTGGACCTGGGTGTCCGTGAGGCCTTGTGGCTGTGGGAAAGGTGTGGCAGCTGGAACCTGAAAGTGTGGGAGGTCCTGGGGCAAGGACGGCAGAGTGTTGGCTGGGGTCTGATGGTCTAGGTGGCCTCCATGTGCAGGCAAAGGTGAGGTACCCGGAACCTGAATGTCGGGGAGGTCATGTTGCAAGGGCAGTGGGGTGCCAGCTGGGATCTGAGGGTCTAGGCTGCTTCTGTGTATAAGCAAAGGATCGACGGCTTGGCCACAGGCAGTGGCTGGGAACTGAACATCCCTAGAATCTCCTTGCTTAGTTAACGGGGTGTTGGTTGGGCTCTGGCTGTCCAGGTGGCCTTCTCGCTTGGACGTAGGAGTGGCGGCTAAAACCATGACATCAGAGCAACTTCCCTGCTTAGGCAAAGCTGGGGTGATTGGAACTTGGATGTCCACGTGGCATCCTTGCTCAGGAAAAGAGGTGGTAGATGGAACTGGTATATCCACATGGCCTCTATGCTCGGGCAAAGGAGTGGCAGCTGGAACTTGGATTTCCGGGTGGCCTTCTTGATCCGGCAAAGTTGTAATAGCTGGCAGCTGGCTGTTGGGGGGGCCTTCCTGCTTGGGCAAAGGTGTGGTGTTTGGAATCCGGATATTCCAGAGGCCTCCTTGCCCAGGCAGAGGGGTAGCAGCTGGAACCTGGATGCCCAGATGGTCTTGCTCAGGCAAACTTGAAACATTTAGACCCTGGCCGTCCAGGCAGCCTCCCTGCTTAGTCACAGCTGTGGCAGCTTGAACCCGGGCAGCAGGGCTTAGTGGGACAGATTCCTGGGCACAGGTCAGCGGGAAGGCCAGCTCACATACGAGCACGTGTCCAAAGGCAGGCAGGGGCCCTGTATGCAAAGAAAGGTGGATCGAGTTAGGACGGATGCCCCCACGTGGGCTGTGTCTGCCAACCACATACCTGGACCTCACCTGGCTCAGCCTGCTCACGGGGCAGGCAGGGCAACAGCTGCGGCTGGGCCAGAGCCCGTGGCCGGCGGCGGGGGGCGTTGGCTGATGCCCGGGTCTCAGCCCGCTGCATCTGCTGGATCCGCTCGCTGTAAAGCCGGGCCAACTCTCGCACTCGGGACGCTGACCTCTCCGAAGCTGGGGCTCCTGCCTTCCCGCTTCTGCTGCCTCCACTTAGATCTGAATCTTCCAGGATCACCAGTGGCTCTGGGAAACCTGGCCGGGCCAGCTGCCCCTGCTCCAGTGCCCGCCAGGCGCTCCGGATTTCTGAGCAAGAGCGGAACTCCAGCTCATCCGGGAATCCCTGATCTTGGGTGACATCCCGGGGCTGGAAATCTGGGTATGATACTCCTTCGTCCTCCTCTTGCCCTGCCCTGCTTTCTGAGGAGGGCTCTCCCAGTTTTCCAGAACTGCTTCCAGGGAAGAGTTCTCTCCTGGTGGCTAGAGCCTCATCCGGCTCCTGCAGAGGTCCCTGGAGCCAGGAGTCACAGGGGAGGGTGGGAGCGTTGGAAAGACTAGGAATGTCGGGGACACTAGGTATGGCTGGAAGGCAGGGCATTTCAAACACACTGGAAACGTCGGAGAGACTGGGAAGGTGGGGCATTTGGGGAATTTCAGAAAGGCTGGGAATTTCAGGGAGGTTGGGTACATCAGGATTTTTGGAAAGGCTGGGAATGTCAGGCATTTCAGCCGCACTGGAACTTTCGAGCCCCTCTAGGACGTGGAGTGGGGAAGGGCCCCGTTCATCCATATCCAGCTCTTCTTCCTCCTCCTCTTCTGAAGAGTCCCGGCTGGGCAGGGCTTGGAATGTGAGGGTGTCACTGTCGCCTGGCACCTGGGAGTCTCCGGGGAACTTGGGAATGTCATGGGGGGGTGGCTGTAGTGGGCACTGAGGAAGAAGCCAAAGGTATCAGGGTGGGTTGGCCCCCCTGTCCCCCAGGCTGTGCCTGCCCAGGCCCAGAGTCCCAGGGACACCACTGTGAGGGGATGCCCGGCTCACCCCTGGATCCCGGAGGCCTCTTTGGTTCAGCAGCTCCAGGATTTCTTCAGTGATTGAGGTCCCAGAGGGGTCCAGCGTGGGGGGCCCAGTGTCCTCCAGGTCCTCAGGGGGTTCAGAAGCTGGAACTGGTGGCAGAGGCTCTAAGGGCGGGTACAGCTCCCCCTCACTGCCAGTGTGCTGTGAGGAAGGAAAGGAAGGAGGGCAGGAATCCAGGGCCCCGTCCCCCTCCTCCCTCAGACAGAGGAATCCAGTCCCCAGCCCCCTTCTTCTTCAGACCCAGGACTTTGGAACTCAAGCTCCCTCCTCCCTCAGACCCAGGAGTCCAGGACCCAAAACAAACCCTGTCCCAGGATATTTCTCACCTTGAGTCTAGGCTTAGCTGGGGATGAGGAGATGAGAAAGAGAAAAGAGTGAGATGTAAGAACGAGTGTTATTCCTTGTCATTGATGAGCTGCCCCTATCACCCCTCCCCCACGAACTCCGGGCGTCCCCGGGAACAGACAGACAGACAGAGACGGACCAGGCTGGGCTGCGTGGTCACTCACCGTTCTGTGGAAACATGACGTAAGGGTCCTTCAGGGGCTCTGGAGGGAGGACACAGTGATGTCAGGGGCCAGGTCCCACCTGATGCCTAGTTCACTTTTAGGTGAAGGGTACTCACCAGACTGTCTGCGGCCACGGCGGGTAGTGGCGGGTCCTGGAGATGGAGCTGTGGGAGAGGCGGATCAGAACCTTGTTAGGAGCCCAGCTCCAGGCTTCTGGGGGAGGAGTGGAGGGAGGGGGAACTCAGGGTTCCATCTCTTTTACCTGTGTTCCTTCGTCCAGGGGTGAAACTTCTAGCATCTCGAGGTCGGGGAGACCCAAGTGGAGGTGTCAGGGGCTCTGGGATAGACTTACTTTTAGGAGCACCTGCAGGGAGAGATTTGGGGCTAATACTTCACTTTTTCTTAGCAGTGATTCCTCTACTGCCACATCCTCCCAACCCAAGGCCCCAACTCACAGTGCAGGCTGTTTTCAAGGAGAACTTGTTTTGCCTGAAAGAGACAAGGATGAGGGATGAGGGGGCTGGTCCCTGAGCACCCCAGTCATGGTCCTATTAAAGGGTGCTGCTACACGTCAGGTGCCTTACACGACTGGTAACGACTAATCCTCACCGCAGCCCTATGAGGTTGGTGCTATCATTCCTCCAGGTGAGGAAATTGAAGGCAGAGAGGTTAAATTACTTGCCTGAAGTCACAAAGCAGGGATGTGATGGAGCTGGGATTGAAACCCAGGCAACGTAACACTGCAATTTAACTATCATGTCCTAAGACGGCCCCCCTGCACTCAGGGTTTTTCGGTATTACTGGGGGAGGGGAGTCTCCAGCACCCTGAGGACCCCCCGCGGTGGCAGGAGCTGTACCTTGGCAGGGATGGAGGCGGGGTGGTTCTCAAAGAAAAGGCGCTGGAGACAGTGAATCCACAGCCTCTTCTCTTCTTGGTTCTTGGCCTGGGGGTGGGGTGGGGGTGGAATGGGGAGCCAGGGGTGATGTCTAGGGACTGGGGGGATCCCTGCCCGCCCAGCCCCACCCTCTGCTCACCTGGAGCAGGTGCCTGTGCTTGGGAATGGTCAGATCCGACACCTTGAACCCTAGAGGGTCTCGAGGGCTCTCGCTCACACTCAGGTTGCAGCACTGGATGAGGGGCAGAGAGGGGAGGCAAGTTCAGAGGCCTCAGACTCATCCATGTGCCCCTCGTGTGTATCTGGGTCCCTACCCCCTAGAAAGATGTCCCCTTTCCCCCCGTCGACCCTCCCCACCAGGCTGGGCTCAGCTCTCCCTCACCAGCCCTCCCCCCCTCATCTGGATCAAGAAGATCCTCGCCCTCCAGGCCCGCACCACCCGTGCATCTCACTGGCCTCACCCCTCCTTATTAAACCCTGCCCCCCCTCCTCGGACTCAAGAAAACGTGGCCCTTTTAAGCTGGGTTGTCCCTCCTTGCGGATCCTGCCCCCAGCCTTTAGGTCTACAGGTATGCGTGTATAGAACATACCTGGCAGGTAACACTCTGGCCCTGCCCCATCCCTGAACTCACGAAGATGTGGCCCTTGTATGTGTATTCTGGTCCCCGGCGCTTGGCCACGAGCAGCATCCGTGAGAACAGAAAGAGCAGCCGTTCACCCCCTCGAAGTCGGGGGCCGCCCCCTCCACCACCTCGGAATGCACCCTCCAGCACCAGCTCGCCAAAAGCACTGAGCTCCGGACCGGTCCAGCCACCCAGCCGCCGCTGCACCTCCTGCCGGGACCACGCCAGGTGCAGCGGGCACAGGAACACACCGGTGGGCGGTGCACGCACACCAACACAGGGGGGTTAGCAACCAGACTGTGCTGTCCCAGCCCGCCCTCCAAGGCACTGACCGACCCCCCGCAAAGGCGCTCACGCCCACTCCCCCCCATGCCCTCTCCCAGGGGTCACCTGGAGGCGCGCAGCGTGCTCCTGCTTGCGTTTCATGTCATTGATGTACCAGGCGACCGCTGTCATGGACACGATAGCCTCCTCCACCATCTCGTGGCCCGCGGCGTCTGGGCCCTCCACCCAGTGCTTGCCTAGCTCCTGGACGGCAGCCACCAGGCACCCAGGGAGTGGAAGAGGAACAGAGGAAGAAAGAATGACAAGGATAAGAGAGAGAGAGAAATAAAGGCAGGGGCAGAGACGGAGAGAGGCAAACAGGCAAAGACACGAAGTGAAATCAGCTGGCGCCAGCCCCCACTGCCAGCAAGACCCTGCCCCAAGCACCGGCCCAGTTTCTAGGGACCGGATGCCTCCCCAGGCCTTGCCCAACTCATCCAGGGTCCACTCTCCAGATGCTCCACCAGGTGGCCAATGGACAGGACCTTGCCCCTCCCCAAGCAGCCCCCCAGGGGCCACAGCTGACCTGCAGCAGCAGATGGTACTTGAGGATGCGCTGAACAGGCTTCAGCAGGAAGCTCTGCAGGGGCAGTGAGTGGTGGAGCTGGGTCTGGCGCTCCTGCAGCCACAGGGCTGCTGGCGGAGACACTGACAGCTCCCGGAGCAGGGCCAGGGAGCTGGGGGCACAGCACAGGTCAGGGGGACTTGCAGCTACGGTGGGCAAGGCTGGGAGGGGTCAGGGAGTGGCCAGGGTTTTGGAACCCTCAGGGGCCCGCCAGGGTCGGGGTGGGTTAGGGAGAGGGTGGACGCCGTCACGGTATGGCAGGGCTTGGAGCTGGATGGGTCGGGGTGGAGGGAGCTTGGCTGGCACATCAGCTCGTGGGCACAGCCTGGGGCCCAGCAGGGGCTCCTCGGCCCTCACCTCGGGTAGTTCATGCAGTACAACGTGTAGATGTCAAAATCCTCGCTCTGTGGGCAGCAAGGGAGTCAGGGAGACCTCAGTTCCCGACTCCCCATGACCCACCCCACGCCTAGCCCAGGCCTGCTCCCCCCTTACCCAGGCCCCAGCCCAGGCCCTCGCCTCACCCTCTGCACGAAGCACTCGGCGATGCCCCCGGCACTGCTGCTGCCCTCCAAGTCCTCCAGGAGCTCGCTGTGGAGGGGAGAGGAAGGGTGAGGGGCGGCCCTGCCCCCCCCAGCCCCCCATGGGAGGACTCCAGGAGACTGGGGCCTTGGTGGCTGCCAGGATCTCTCAAGGGATGTCATGTCCATACGAAGGGTCCTCTGATCGTGACATGGGAGACTGCAACCTGCTCAGACTTTGTCCTTGGTCAGCATTACGTTCCTCGGCCTGAGATCTTGTCACAGCTGGCATGAGCCTGGGGGGTCTCATGGCACAACCCAGGGAGAGGGGTGTCAGGACGCTCAGAGCTGTGATGATCTTAAGATCCCACTGTGACCCCGAGATCTTGTCGTGACTCACAAACCTCCTGCAGTAACTTTAAGTGTAATTAGGGAATTCCCTGGTGGTCCAGTGGTTAGGACTCCGCGCTTTCGCTGCTGGGTCCGGGTTCAATCCCTGGTTGGGGAACTAAGATCCCGCAAGCCAAGCAGTGTGGCCAAAAAAAAAAAGAAAAAAAAGACACTCGGTGTCATGCTCCTTGGAGCGAGTGACCAACCATTCCGGTTTGTCTGGGACTGAGGGGTTTCCCAGGATGAGCTGGTCACACAAATGCTCACACTGTCATGATCCTCAGGCCCCACACAAGCCGTGGGTTCATCGCGATCCCAGACCTGACATAGCGATAGCCCCATCTCGCTGCCTGGACCCATCCCGATATTTGGACCTCATCTGGGCCCTCAGGCTCCCATCCACCTCACTCCTCCACCACTCTGGATCCTCACTCCCCATCATGATCCCTGCCCAATGTCATGACGCCCCATGTTCCAGCCTGGACAGGGCACTGTGGGGTGCCAAGGTTGGGGTTGGAACACAGCCTGCCTCCCCGACCCCCCGAGCCAGCGCTGCTGCCCATCCCACCCGTCCCTGACCTGCTGAACTCGTAGATGTCCTCAATGTTGGCAAACAGCGTGCCCACCTGCTCCGCGCTCAGCCCCAGGACCCCGCCGTCCAGCAGAGGGCCCAGGTAGTCCTGCGGGGATGACTGGGGTTACAGGGGTGGAGGGGCTGGCCTGGGTCCCCACTGCACTTGGGTGCCCACCCGCCTCACCTCCACGATGCTGCGGAGGTCCCGGACATAGGCCCGCTCCGTCTCCACGATCTCACGGGCCACACGCTCCAGCCTCGAGGGTTTCGCCGAAGCCGGGGTCCCCACGGGCGACAGATGCAGGCGGATGGGGGGCCCTGGAAGGGGCTCTGGCCTGGAGGCCAAGCAGGCTGGTGTGGGCCCCGGAGCCGGGTCCCCCTCTGAGCCCACTGTGCTCAGGGATGTGGAGCTCCCAGAACCTCGGGGGGAGGCCATGGCGGGGGTTGCAGGGGCTGCTGGGGGTGTGGAAGAGGCGATCAGGGGGTCTCCCCAACTGAGTAAGTGCGCTTAGCCCCCACGCTCACCCACCCCTGCTCGACAGCTCTCCCATGGGCTCCCTTCTCCCCTCACTGTGCCCTGTCCTCTCCCATCAGCGTCCTCTCTGGACTGCTGGCCTCCATTCCTTGAATCCACCTCCATGTGTCATCCTGGGAGAACTTTATTAATTGGCCTGACTCTGTCACTCCCATGAGTATAACCCCATTCCTGCCCTCAGGGTAAAGTCCAAATTCCTCAGATCCACAGGGCCCTGTGCAAGGTGGCCATTAGAGACCTTTCCAGTCTGCTCTCTTCCCGAGACACACCACTTCTCACCCTCTGGACTCCAGTCACACTCAGCTTCTTTCAGTTACTCAAATAAGAAGCCTCTTCTCACCTCTGTGCCCCTGCATATACTGTTCCCTCTGTGAACACTCCTCCTTGCCTCTTTCAACTCATTCCTCCTCGCCTCTCTCAACTCATTCCTCCTCATCTTTCAATTCTCAGTTTAGATGTCCCCTCCTCCAGGAAGCCTCCCTGGACCTCCCAGATTAAGTTCCCACAGCCCCCCGGGCTTTCCTCATCCCAGCCCTGACCACTCTATGCTGGGCTTCCCCTCTGGACTATCACGGTATGGGGATGGGTCCATCTCCCGGACCAGACCTGGAGCTCTGTGCATGCAGGGCTGGGGCTGTCTTGGTCAGCCTGTGTTGCCAGCACTGGGTCAGCCCCAGAGCGTTGCAGTGTCTTTCATGAACGAATGAATGCCCAGCAGGCTCCACCCCTCCCTCCCAGGCTCACCTGTCCGAGTCTCACACACAGCCGCACAGTCACACACTTCACCTCTGCGGCCGAGGCTAGGGCTGGGTTTGGACAGGCCCAGTCCACGGGCTCCTTCGGGCATGGCTGAGTGGCTCAGCGGCTTCTGCAGAAAGACCCCCTTCCTGGATATCAGGACCCCATAGGCCTCCCTGCCCCCCACGCTCAGAGGCTGGGGGCTGAGAATTAACAGTGCGGTCTAAATCCTGGGAGGGGGCCCTGGGAGTAACTACCGGGGAAGACAGAGGCAAAGTGATAGAAAGAGGGGAGCAAGAGGAGAGAACATTGAGAAAAAGATGTTAAGGGTGAGACAAAAGAGTAAAGCGAGCGAAAGAGTCGTCCAAGCTGTGAGTCTGGTGTGTCTGGGGCCGGAGGCTCAGGGATCCTGGGAACGTTTGGGCTCTGGCTGGAGCCGAGGGCGAGGGGCAGGGCTGGGAAAAAGCCGTGGGCGGGAGGCCGCGGGGTCCCAGGGGAGGGCGGAGGAGGCTGGGGGACCGGATGCCAGGGTCCTGCAGACCGCTCCCTCCCCCGCGGAGGGCTGCGAGTTGGGGCGCTGGCCCTGAGTTCTCGACCCCCTCCAGCCAGTCCCTCCGTGATCCGCTCACTGTTCCCACCGCCGCAGCTCCCCTGCAGCGCCTCCCCACACCCCTCTAGCCCCCAACTCCCGCCAGCTCCTCCGCTCGCCCCCCGCCGGCACGCCCCCTCATTGTTCAGCGGCAGCGGCGCCGCCCCCTCCCCCAACCCGTCGGGGCCCCTCGCCTCCCCCCTCACCTCCCGGGGAGTCTCCAGCCCCGAACCGAGGCAGCCCAGTTCCTATTCGACCCTAGCACGGTCCCCGGGGAGGCGCAGAGCCGGGACTCCTGCGTCTCTGCAAGTCAGGGGTTTGAACTTCGGGCTCTCAGGATCCGGGAACCAGAATCCGGGGTCTCTCGGAGAATGGGGTGCAGTGGTCCAAATTTCTTTGGTCCTCTAAATGGAAGATGCTGGGGGCCTCGACTCTTGAGTCTCAGATGGGGGTGCTGGGAACCCAAATTCCTGAGTCTTCTAGATGGGGCCGTGGGGTGGGGGGCCCGGATTCCTGAGTTCCCCTAACTCTAAGAGCAGGGATAAACCACCTCCAGCAGGGAGCGCAGGGAGCCCCAAATTCCAGGGTCCTCTTGAAGTAGCGGGCGCTTCAGCCCCAAACGGGCTGGATGGGGCGCTAGGAGTCCGTATCCCAAGTCCCTCAAACCCCGGGAGTCTTGGTCTCAGCTTTCTGGGAAACTCTGGAGGGAATCTCCGGTCTGGGATCCTAAATTCTTGGAAACCGGGTGCAGGAAGCTCGGCCTCCAGGGTCGCGCGGCGCTGATGTCCCGGACTCCTAGCTCCTCCAGGAGGGGGCGCTGGGCACCTGGATATCTGGGGTCCTCTAGCCTGGACGCTGGGGCCTGGGCTTCGGGGTCCCTCAGGACGCGGTGCAGTTTCGGGAGGCTGGAGTCTGCGACTGTGGACCCCTCAGGTTCCGGGATGGGTGGCGCCGGCTCTAGCGGCGGCGGCGCCACATACATCTGTGGCTGGAGAGCCCGGTCCCAGCAGTGGGGCGGGGGGCGGTCGCCTGGGGCTTCCCCTCCCCCCAGCCGCCCGGGCTCATATCCTGTTCCCGCCCGCGGGGGGGAGGGGCCGCCTTCCGGCCGGCCAGCCAGCGAAGGGTTAAGACCCCTCCTCTCTGGTTTCTGAATATTCATGAGAAGGCGAGTCCCAGGCAGGCTACACCCCCACATTCCAAAAGCCTCGCGGACTTTTCCCTTTTACAGCAAGAGCCTTCCAGGCGTGAGAATCCGGAACTGGTAACGCACTTTCTCCGATTGGCCAATCCAAAAATTCCTATTTGTATATGCAAAGACGAGGCGGAGCAATCCATGGAGGTCACGTGGCCCGGAATGACTGAAAGACCCCGCGGCGAAAGGGTGCGGCCGGAGCTCCAGTGGCGCAATCGGTTAGCGCGCGGTACTTATATAGCAGTGCGAGCGGAGCGATGCCGAGGTTGTGAGTTCGATCCTCACCTGGAGCACTTTCAGTTTTCTCTTACCGGTTTTTATAAATTTATGCATCTTATTAATCAACCCGAACATCTACATCAGTTAAAAGAATAAACGTTTCGGTCTCCTGCATTTTTAAGCTGGGAGGAATGCTGGGACTCTGGTGACGATCTGTTAGGGAGTGTTTTCTGTTGTGGGGAGGTGCCGTTTTCCTCTTGGTCACCAGGGGGTGGTATTGCCTCTTAGATGCCTGGGAATTTGAGTCTGCAAATCAGTTTAAGACTTTTGTAGGAGATGTGTCAAGCTGTGGGTCCTCAGCAAACTGCCTATGTGATACTGTCTCCTTCTCCATCTTTTTCTGTCTTGGATTCCCCCCCCCCCCAAGTTTTATTGAAATGTAATCGCCGTATAACATTGTATTAGTCCAAGGTGTACAAAATAATAATTTTAGATATGTATAAATTGTGAAATAATTACCACAATGTTTAACATCATTACTTCACACAGTTACTATTTTTTGTGTGTGTGTGTGTCTTGGAGTTTTCTCTCTTTCTCTCCCCATTTCTGAATCGATTTATTTTTTTCAACAAATTCTGAAGCTTGTGACCACTATGTGACTGGTTCCTGTTTAGGGTTTAGTTGTGAGTGATACAGCAGTGAACAAGACAAAGTCAAAGTCCCTGCCCCTGAGGATCTGACATTCTAGTGGGGGAGGATTGCTATAAACATAAGATCTAAGTACATTTTATATGTTAGGTGGTGATAAACATCTTGGAAAAAGTACAGCAAGGTAGGGAGGATGGGGGTTGCAATAATAGTAGTCAGGGACCATCTCACTGAGGAAACATTTGAGCAGTGACCTGAAGAAGGGGAGTAAGCTGTTGGGATACCTGGGGGAGTATTCCAGGCAGAGGGAACAGGCAGTGCAAAGGCCCTGTGGCTGAAGTATGGCAAATGCACTGGTGGAAGCCAGAGTGACTAGAGCAAGAGTGATCAAAGATGAGAGCCAGGCTGTGTAGGCTGGTGAGGACTTAGGACTTTGGCGTTTATGTGATCTGACTCAGGTGTCATGACAGCTTCCCTCTGGTTGCCTAGTGGGGGAGTGGGGAAGAGACCTAGGGTAGGGGCCTGAGCCAGGAGACCAGGAAGGGGCTGCTATGATGGTTCAGGTGGGAGATGATGCCCGATAGAACCAGGGTGGGGGCCAGAGGAGGAGGCAGGAGGGTGGATTGAAATATCTCTTTAGAAGGTGAATCAGACAGGACTGACGTTGAACTGGGGTGTAGGTTTGAGGAAAGAGTCAAGAGGAATGACTCTCAGGTGTTTGGCACTGGTAGCTTGTGCTAGGTGCCATTTTCGCAAGTGAGGGTTTGTTTGTTTGTTTGTTTCCAAGGAGCAGAGAATCTGTTTTTCGCAAAGGGAAGGACCAGAGATGTGTTACTTCTTGTTCTTTCAGTGCCTGTGAATGTCTGCGTGGCTTGCTCTTCCTCTCCAACGTCTTTGGGTTTCTGGGTTTCTCTCTCTCTCTTTCCCAAACCTCCTCTCCAAGTATGGGGACCTGAGCCCTTTCCCAAAACGGGGCACGGGGGTGGGGGTGCTTCGTGGAAGAGGAGATCAAAGGTCAGGGCCTGCCAGTGGGCGAGGGGAGAGGGCCATGGAGGGCTGAGAGGTCAAGGAGGCATGAGGAGGGGAGGGGAAGAGGAGAACACTCGCAGGAGGGAATGGGGTGAGGAAAATGGGGTGAGGAGGGAGGTGGAACCGAGGGGATGAAGAGTGTGGGCAGGGAAGGAATGGGTGGAGAGAGAAGGAAAGGGGGCGAGAAGGGGCAGGAGGAGGGGAATTGGAAGGAAAGAGGAGGGGATAGAGGACGGGGAATGGGGGAGAGGAAGGTAAGGTTATTAAAATGGGGAAGGGGACAGGAGTGCTGGGGGAGGGGAAGAGCTGGGGAGGGTGGGGGAAGAGGGGAGGGGAAGGTCGGCGCAGGAGGGTCTGGGCAGGAGGTACTGAGAGGGAGGAGAAGGGGTGAGGTAGGGAGAGGAGAGGGAAGTGAGGGGCGGGGGGAAGAGGGGTAGGAGGCCGCGGCGGAAGGGGGCGGGGCGCAGGCACTGACGCGGGGCGGCTTCCGGGCGCTGGGCGCCGGGCTCCTTCGCCCCAGTGTGGTTCTCGCCGCCTCTTACCTTGTATGGTCCGAGGACGCTGCTCTCCCGGGGGCCCCGCCCCGTCCCGGCGCGGCCGCGACCCCCACCCCGCCTGGGGCGCGAGACCACGAGTTTCCAAGGCTCAGAAATGTCGAGATCTCGCAATCCCGAACTTCTCGAATCCCGACAGGCCAAGATTCTGGAATTCCGAAGTTCTAGGAGCCCGGAAAGCCAGAGGCTACAGTTCTGCGATTCCTAAACGTTCTGGGACACCCAGGGTCTAGAAGTCGCCAAGAGACCAAGGCTGAGATTCCACAGTGTTGACATTCTAGAATCCTGAAGGCTTTCAAGCTGCCTCCGCCGAGATGCCGAAAGCCTGAGTCCCCCACACTCTCCCGTCCTGGAAGGCCGGGCGGTGGGACCCCAGGACGCCCCGGCTTCCGGGACGACCCTTCCCCCACCCGCCGCGCCGGCCTCCTTCGCTTGCCCTGGGCTCGTGCCCCGGCACATTCCGTCCTCCCCACTCCGCCCCGCCCTCCCCCCTCGGCCCCATGGGGACGGAAACATCCCGTCCCCGCCCGCGCCCGGCCGAGAGCTGGGTCAAGGAGCCCGGCGGGACAGGAGCGCCCCCCACGCCCCGGGAACTGGCTCTCCTAGTTCCTACCCGGTGATCTCACCTGGCCCCGCCCTCTCAGGTGAATGGCCGTGCCAGGTGACGTCACTTCCTGCCAGGTAAGCGCCGCTGGCGGCTCGGCTCCGGGGAGGTTTGGAGGAGCTATCGGCTGATTCCATCCCGCTTCCAAAAAAGGCCACACCGTCCTCCCCTCCCATCTCACTAGCTCTAGACAGCAGAAGAGCCAGGATTCCAGTTTACACACAGATTTCTTTTATTTAAAAATTCCAAAAAATATATAATAAAATTTCAACAATATATATTACTTCATATATTATAGTATACTTATAACAATAATTAGTCCATCGTTTCCAATATTACAAAAAAGAGGAAGAAAAATACAAGGGAAGCAGACGACCCAATATATATAAATACTATAAAATCTATTAGAATAAATAAAGTCGTCATAAATAAAAGGCCCAAAGGCGAGGGTGGGTGGGAGAGCAGGGGGTTGGCAACGGCTTTGGCTGCTTGTTTTTGGAGGGAAATTTGAGCACCAGGATTCCCCTTCAGGGGAGGCTCCAGTCACCATCAGACACCGGAACCTCAGGATCTAGAAAAAATTGGAAGGGGGCAGCGGGGGCTTATTATTCACAGCATTGGGCAGGGGAGAGGTGAAAGAGGCCTCACTGCCTCCAATTTGCTACATTTTTTTAAGACCCCAGAAAACACTCCTTCCCCCAACAGCATGAACAGCTTGCACACCGGGGACCTGCCCCAGCGTAGGGTCAGGGGAGTGAGTTAATGCACTTTGGAAGGTGGGGCGGAGCTACTTGATTAAGAGTCCCTCAGTTCCCCCGCAACCTCGGGACCCCTCGTGGAACCCACAGCACAAGAGTACTGGCCCCTCTTAAGATCCAGCTGATCTGCACTAGGCAGGCACTTGTCACTCCGAAACGGAGATACGATTGAAGATGGGGAGTCTCCTGGGGGCTGCAGGTGGTTGGGGCGGCCCAAAAACCCCGGCCTCGAAGACAGGCGAGTCAGATCCCCCCAGGCTGCTGCCACTGCTGGCATATTCGTCAGGATCAGATCCCAGGGAGTGCGCAGAGGGGCTCCGAGCCAAGCCACCCAAGGGCCCCCAGACGCTGCTGGGGGTGGCCCTTCGGCAGGAAGGACAACAGGCCGGGGCGGGGTCCCTTCGGGCCACCGGGGTCCCTGGGGCAGCAGAGAAGGCAGAGGGTGAAAGTGGAAGGTCCCCAGGTGGTGGTGGTGGGGAGCTGGAGGGTGAGAAGGAACACGAAGACAGGGAAGGGCCTGCTAGGCCTGCTGGTGGTGGCGAGGTTCGGCGGCCTGAGGGCAGGCCTGAGAAGCTGATGCTCTGGCGCAGCACGTGGGGGTGGCCGGAGGCAGCCAGGTCCTCGCTGGGGTTGTGGATGAAGTGGCAGCGCGAGCCGTAGGGGCAGCGGCCCTGGAGGTAGAACTTGTGGCACAGTTCCGTTTTGTACTTGGGGTGGCGACTGGCCTGGCGCAGCTCACCCAGGCCGTGGGCAAACTGGCACTTGGCCCCATAGCGGCAGCGCCCGCTTTCTGAGAAGGTCCGACATAGCTCGGTCTTGTAGCGGGAGGAGGTGGTGGGGGTCGCAGTAGGCGAGGTGGGTGAGGGCGACAGCTCAGGGCCTGGGCGGGGAGCCAGGGGCGCGAAGCCTGGGGGTGGGGGCACCCAGCCGCAGCTGCGACCCTCCACCAGGCTGGTGGAGCGGCTAGGCAGGCGGGCAGCCACCCCAGACGGGCTGGAGTCGGGTGAGCTGAGGCTCCAGAGTCCCGAGGAGGCCCAGGCCGAGCTGGACTCAGTCTCTCCGTGGTCGGAAGGCAGGTCAGGGCTCAGCAACTGGAGGCTCTGTGGGAACAGGGATCGGTCAAGACACCGAAAATGCAGGGTGACGCCCCGCCCCAGCTGCAGGGCACCTAAGAGCTTGCCAGTCCGGTTTGTGGGCTCCCAGCCTGAGCCCCACCCGTCCGCAGAAAACAAACATGGGTTCCGGATCGCAAGGATCCCGATTTGGAGGTTCTGAGTTTATTCGCGACTGAAACTTATCCCGAGGGACCCAGGAATCCCGGCTCCCCCGGCTGGATCAGAGGGGCTCTAAAGTCAGGACACACCGCTGTCCTCCAATTTTCAGCCTCTGGGCCTCTAGGGATCTGACCCCGCTCACTGGCTTCTCCAGTTTCACAAGTGGAGGAGCGGGCAAAGTTAACCCAGGAGTCCGGACCTCTTCGGTTTTAGAGTTGCCAGAGTCTTCTGGGTCAGGGAGTGAAGAGACAGAAGTCGGCTCCCCCTCACCCTGAGACTCCAGCCCAAGAAACGCCTCCGCGCAAAACCGCACCCTCAGCAACTACCAGGGGTAAGCCAGGTGTGGGGTCATTTCCGCCTGCAGACAGCCCCAGTCTGAGAAAAGTTCTCCAGCTCTCCATCTCCGAGGGCCACCCCACCCGTGTTTGGACCGAGACCAGAAAGTCACGGGCTCCATTTTCACCTCCAGAGCATCACACTGGTCTGAGACGGGAGGCAGGGACCCCGGGCCGAAGTGTGAAGCACTAAGGAGTTCCAGTTTGAGAAAGGAGCCAGGGGTCCCGGGAGGGAGTTTGTGGCGCTAGAGAGCCCTGGTTTGAGAAGGGAGTCAAGCACTGCGGACCTCGGGGTGCCGATCAGCGGGGACTCACCTCGTAGATGGCGGTGAGATCCATGGCGGCGCAGATGGCCGAAGGCTGAGGTACAGGCCGAAAGTGGGAGCGCTGAAATCAGGCTGCGGTGGGGTGGAAGAGCCGCCGCTTTTATCCAGCCAGAGGGGGGCGGGGCCTTGAGGAGTTGGCCCGGGCGGGCGGGGCCAGGAGGGGCGCTTCCCGGACGCGCGCCCCCGGCGCAGCCCGCCCAGCCCTGGACCGGACCCCATCCGCCCGGCTCCCGGCCGGGATTCGTCTGAGGGGGCCCTGCGGGCGGTCGCAACACCGCGGGGAGTGCGTGGGGTGGGGGGTGTCGGCCCAGTTTTCAAAGGCTGGAGACTGAGGCGCGGAGAAGGGAACTGGCACGGAGGTGGGGGCAGGGCTCCTGGGGGAATTGACAAGGGCAGAGGCTGAGAGGGCGTGCGATAGAGAGACTGACCGACAGGGGCGGGGAGAGACGCACGGAGAGCAAGAGACAGAAATGGAGAGACCAAAGAGAAAAACACAGGGACGCACACACAGAGGGAGGGAGTTGCGCACACAGGGAGACGTGCACAGAGAGAGACAGGGTAAGGAGAGGAGGCGAGGTGGGGAGTCAGAGTTTGAAAAGACAAGATATAGACAGTCCCAGAGAGACAAACTCAGAGCGGGAAGCGGGAGGGAGGGAGAGTCACATAAAGAAACAGAGAAAAAGGGAGAAAACAGGGAGAAACAAGCATCCACAGACAGAAATTCGCAGGAGCAAAACGGAGAGAGGAGACCCACGGGCCTGGTGGAGAATTCTCTTCTGAGACCTGCTGGCCTGGCACGGTCTCGCTCTCAAAACAGCCCAGATCCGGAGACCTGGACTGCCCTCCCCGCCCCCACTCACGGGGGTTGGGGGTGGGTGGGGTTCTGGACACCTGGCGAGGCTGGAAAGGGGCCTCCTTTTCCAATTTCCCAATTCCTCTGTGTCTTCTCACCCTCACGCAGATAATGGCACTTCTCATCGCTTCCTCTGGGCTAGGCACTGTTGCATGAAAGTCCTTTATTTACATACATGAACTCAAAGAGGTATTGTTATGCCTATTTTACATATGAGGAAACCCTGGCAGAGAGAGGCCAAGTTATCCTCCTTTAGTAAATGGCAGCAGCCTAATACCAGGGCCTTAAATTATGTTAAGAGTCTGTGCTCAGAGAGAACTCAAGATTGGAAAGGGGGAGATCTTTTATTATGGTGGCGGGTTTCCTTGATGGAAAGCTGTCCCGAATGGCAGAAATGGGTCATCCGCAACTGGTGGTCGGGCGGGTCTCTAATAAAGGGATGTACCTTGAGAAAACTCTAAATGTGCAGAACTCACTCCCCTTATTGGCAAGTCTTTTATTGTCAAGGGGTTGCACTGAGTGATGCTCTCTTAAGATATGGAGAAGAAACTAATTTTTAAACTGGGTCTCGATGAGTTAGCTGGCTGCCCTGAGTGAAAACACGGGGGTAAAAATAAACCATTGCCACGGAGTGCAGTTATAATGGTGGAAAGTTCATTCTTGCAGGTTGCGACTGCAGACTGCGGGCTTGTATTGAGGTGGGGAGATTCTGCTAGACACGCCGACTTGCTCGCCCGACAGAGCACGGGGGAATCCCTGGTGCGGCGCTTTCTGGGGCCGAGGAGCCTTCCCGGCCGGTCTCGTGAGCTGGGCGGCTGCGGGCGGCTCTGGCACGGTTGCAGCCTCCCTCTAGCCTGTGACTCACTCGCACGGGGCGAGGGAGGGGGGCTTCCTGGAAGCCGTGACGAGGAGGCTAGGCCTGGACGCCAGGGTTCCTCTCTGTAACCAGGGCTTCTGTCGCCTGTAAACAGACACTCGAGGGCTACGGGAAAAGGGGGAAAGGGGAGGTGCCTGGCACCCGCCGCCCGGTTGGGCTCCAAATCCCTGTGCGGCTAGTGGGACTAAGGCGGCGGTAAAACGAGAGGTGGGAGGCACCCTGGGGTCCCCGGTGTCCGGCTCGGCTCTGGCCCCGATCCTGGAGGAGGGATACCAGTTTCGATTCCCTGGAGACGGAGCATTTCCCATCCCTGAGTCAAGCTGACCCCCTCCCCTCTCCCAACTGCTGAGTCATCGGCCCGAGAGCCAGGACGCTTCGGACTGGGCGACTCTCGAAGAGGCTAGAGGGGGCTTTGCGCGATGAAGAACCGACCACCTCTGCAAACACTGACGGGGGCGGGGGTCCTAAGAGCCCGGGCCTCCGCCCCTCCTTGCTCAGATCTAGGAGTCCGGGTTTCCAAGCCGCCTCCTCGCTCAGACCCAGGAGACCCGGCCCCCAGCCCCTTCCTTCACCAGACCCAGGAGTCCAGGCCCCCAGCTACCCTCGATCTCAAACGCAGGAGTCCGAGCCCCGAGGCCCCTCTCCCAACGGTTTAGGAGTCTGGCTCCCATCCCCCACTCCCCCCACCCCCCGCCCCGTCCAGGCCTCGGGCGTCCCAGCCCAGGAGGAAGTTCAGGGTAGGGCTCCGCCCCGCTCCCCACGTAGCCAGCGGGAAAATCCGTGGCACCAGCGAAGGCCGGGAATCCCCTCTGGAATGACGGTGGGGAAGGGGACGGCCGGGGTCCCCCCGCGGGGCGCAACGGGGCAGGTCCTGGGCGGGCAGATCGAGGGGGAAAGGGGCGGAAACCAGAGAGGCTAAAAATACGGCGAGCGCTTCCGGCCTAGGGGGAGGGGAACGTTGAGCAGTTTCCAGAAAAACAAACGGGGACGGGAAACGCGGGGGTGTGAGAGCCGGCCAGAGTGCGCGGGCGAGCTGGGGACCGTGTACGCGCGGCACGTGTGCCTGGGCCTTGTGCGCCCCAGGCGTGATTGACTGGGCGGGAGCGGGTGCGGCTGCGCGGGCCCTGCGGCGTGTGGACCGCGTGTGCGCTGTAGGTGCGAGGTGGGGCTGCCCTGGCGCGCCTGGGTGTGCAATTGGGCAATTAGGTGTGGGACACAAGTGCGCCCACTTTCCTGTGTCAACGCTGTGTCCTTAAAACCCACCTGACACGGCTGGCTGTGAGAATAAATGCGGGAAACCGCTTATGCCTGCGTGTTTCTGACCAGACTGTATTTACTCTCACCATCTATGGGGGAGGGAGTGTGTACTCAGCTGTAACTGTCTTTGAGGTGGCATCCGTGAGAACGTGTGACTTACATACCTCCCTGCACATCTGTGTGTAGCTCTGAAACACCTTGGGATCTGTAGTGACTGAGTGATTGTTAACTCTTTGAGGGAGCTGTGCGAGCACACAGCTTGGGAGCTGAGGGTGTGTGGGAGCATGTGCGTGGCTGTACGGCTGTAGCTGTGTGCAGGGCCCCTGCAGCTGACTGCGTGTGTGGTCATCAGGTGTGTGAATAGTGTTCCTGTGTCTGTGTCCTTGGGGTGTAGCTGAGAACACCAGGAGGCCAGTGTCTGGAAGCAGTTCCTCTGTGGCTCAGTCACAGGGCAGTGAAACTGAACTTTGGTTCCTGACGTCTACAGGCGCACATGATGGGGAGGGCAGCTGGCCCACTCCTGCGGTTCGCACAGGCCTCCGTGGGCAGAGCAGAGGAAAACATGCACGCACATTCGAACCTGAGAAGCATTATCTAAATCCAGCCTCCGCTGCTTTTGATAATGTTGAGCTGAGGGCAGGGCTGAGTCAGCCTGTGATGGGCAAAGTCTGAGATGGGGTAGGAGATAGCTGGTTAAGGGGTGGTTAGAGGGTTGTTTGTATATTCACATAGTTGGATTGTTCCTCGAGTCTGTTTGTGGGACTGCCCCCAGGACGGAGACGCCAGGGACACCATGATTGTAGGATGGTGGGTTATGCCATTCTCTGCTAGGGAAGAGGGGTGTCGTGTGCACCTGTGTTTTGCCATGGTCTGTTTTGCCCTGTGTGGCTGTGCATCTCATGTGGGGGCTTCTCTGGAGTGGGCGGTTGTGCACAAGGCTGTACAGTCTCCCTCTGGGTTTAATAATCCAGTAAGAACCTTCACTAAGGTCCTCTCCTATCCCTGCCTCTTCACTGTGGCCCAGGCTTCCACATTATTCCACCAACATACCATCACATTTCTGCCTCAGGCAGGGCCTCTGCACTTACTGGTCCCTCTCCCTGGAATGTCCACAACTTATTCCCTCTCCTTCAGGTTCACTCCAATACTACCTTCTCAGTGAGGCCTTCATGACCTGGGTCAAGGATTTTAACAGGTTTAAAAATAACCTTGTTATCTATTTAACAAATAATAAATATATGTAACATCTATTTACAGATCATATTAATACACGTGAACCACTACCCAACCTAAACTCTCAAACTTTCATGTTTTCCAACAAAGTAACATAATTCTCCATATGCAAATCTTAATTGTGTTATTTATTCCCCAATGCTTTTCTTTTCCTCCTATTCTCTCTCTCCACTTCTGATCTCACTTCTCTGCTTTATTTTCCTTCTTGGAATTTCTCATTACCTGACATACTGTGTTTTACTTTATCACACCTAACTGTCACTAGAATATCAGCTCCAGCAAGGCAGGGATCTTTGGTTCACACTGTACAGGGCTTGGCCCAAAATAGATGCTCGGCAAATGTGTGTTGAATGAACTCCACTTCCTGGTGCACAGTTTCCACCCGGTGTGGCTGTGTGAACTGTGCATCCATCATCCCATTGCCCACCAGGTGTCTCCGCAGTCTCCCTGGGTATGGTTTTAAGCGCTGCTGGGCCCCACGTCAGGGCTGCTGGGGTGTCATGCCCCCACCTGTGTGTGATGTTGTGTTGATGCTGCCTCACGGGGCCAGCTGTACTTCATTCTGAGTGTGTGGGCCTGTGCACTGACACATCTCTACCGGTACGTGGTGTGTGCCCCCAGGCTGGAAGCCACTGGGCTCTTCTGGGGAAAGCGTGCTGTACTCAGATAATTGCATCATGTTGGGTGGAAATATGACTTTGTTTTTGTATTTATTTGGAGCTTAAGTATGGTTAAGGAGATGTGTATGGGTGCCAAATTGACAAGGACAAGGTTATGATGGTCAGTTTTATGTGTCAACTTGGCTAGGCTACAGTCCCCAGTTATTTAATCAAACTAGTCTAGATGATGCTGTGAACGTATTTTGTAGATGTGATTAAAGTCTATAATCAGTTGACTTTAAGTAGATTATCCTAGAAGATCTGGGGAGTCACATGGTGGGGTGGGGGCTGATTCAGTCAGATAAATGGGCAGAGCTGTGGTTTCCTTTCAGAAGAAATTCTACCTATGGGCTGCAGCTTCAGCTAGTGTCCAAGAGTTCTGCTGCCCTGCCTGGAGCTTGCCCCTATGTGCCTGGCACTTCAAGGAAGGTCAGGGAGAAAGGGAAGGAACTTCTGGGATGTGTGTACACACACATACACCTGGCCATTTCCCAGGATTCCAGTATGGGGACTTGGGCTCTGGGTGAATCACAGGTCTCCATGGTCCCGGGTTTTCCTCACAGATGTGGAGTCCAGGACAGGAGGCCTCTGGGCGGTGCCATGGGAACCAGGGTACAGAAGGTTTTGGGTGGGTCAGTCCCCCAACCAGGCTGAGTCACTTGAGCCTTTCACACCCACCAGCTGGGCCTGGGCTGGTAGCTCCGCCCTGTACTTGCCCAGGCCTGAAGGCCATGGGGAAGCCTGGTGGGGCACTCCCTCCCTGAAGCCCCTTCCCCAAGGTCTGCTTCCCGGAGCTGGGGCCCAGGCGCCTGTCTTCTTCCCCAGGACTGATGATTCACCCCTGCTGGGGCCTTTTCACTTCTTCTTTGGGGCTAAAAATACAGGGACCCAGGCATCCAGCTGGGCCAGGCTTCACCGCAGATTGCACAACGCCCCTCGTTTGAGTGCTGCTGACGCAGACCCTGGGTATGGGGGGTGGCGGGCGGGGTTGCTCCCCGATCGGGCGTGCTGAGGTCAGGGCCTAAACCCCTCCACTTCCTCTTTCCTGGGTCAAGCAGACTGGGGGTTGAGCTGACATGGGAGGTGCTGGGGATCCCTGGATGTGACTGTGGTCCCTGGAAATGAATGACATGGGAGGTGCTGGGGATCCCTGGATGTGACTGTGGTCCCTGGAAATGAAGCTCCTTCTAGCCCCAGGCAAGCCAGGGGTTCTGGCTTCCATTGTGGCCCCCTGCACAGACACAGAGTCCCAGTTAGGACCTGGGGGCAGAAGACAGCAAAGGGGCACTGGGACACAGACGGTTAGAGACAGGGAGATGGGGACAGAGAGATCGAATGACACAAGACGCTCAGAGGAACAGCTAGAAAAAGGAGCAGGCACAGAGACCACCCCCAAACTGGGACAGAATCAAGGAAGGACTGAGGGAGAGGGACCCAGTCAGGGCTCCAGAGCCAGGCCAGGTTGGGGTAGACCCCTGGAAGAGGTCACCAACAGGCACAATCCAAAGTCCACCCTCAGCCAGGGAAGAGAGAAGGCAGCCCGCAGAGGCCAGGCCCCGCCCTGGGTGCTCCCTGCTGGCCTCTGCTGCCCCCTGCTGGCGCCAGCCGCAGTGCGCAGGCAGGAAGAAAAGTCAGAGACACAGCTGCTTTGAGGCCACTCTTCATTCCCTCCCCGACTGCCAGCCCCACTCCCAGCCCTGCCAGCTCACAGGGCGCCCCCAGGGCCCGTAGGCGGTGCAGGCGTCTTGCCTGTGACCTTGTTGGCGCAGTCCAGCAGGGCAGTGTGAATGTCCTTGGCACAGGCAATCTGGGCTTTGATGACCGCCAGGTATTGCGGGTAGGGCAGGCTGTCAGGCTGGACGGCATCAGGCTTGGTGGCTGTGGGCACCAGTGTCGGAGAGTGCTTGGCACTGTCGCAACTCTGTGACAGGCACTCATGGGCCAGGCGCTGTGGGCAGGCAGGCAAGGCGTGGCATCAGCCTTCACTCCGGGTACTGCCAACCCCACCCCAAGGGCCAGCCTGGGGTAGCCTTTTCAGCCTCTGGAATCCTGGGGTCTTGGGGTCAGAGCCTGGCCCTGCCACTCGCTGGGTGACCTCAGGCAGGCGGCTGCTCCTCTCTGCGTCTGTTTCCTCCTTTGGAAAATGGGTTTAATAACTACTTCTACTATCTAATAAGGTGAGAATGGTGAGAGCAGCGTGCGAAAGACACAGGCACAGGTCCTGGCAAGTTAACTTAAGTGCTAGTTGATGAATGTCAACTACTATTGTTGTGACTGTCCTAACCCTAGGCTTGGCATCGGCACTAGCTTCTCCGGTGGCACCTGCTCCTCCTGGTTTTCCTACTTCTCTGGGTGGTCCTTCTAGATGCTTTTTAATCTACCTAAGCCTTAAATGTGGTAATTCCCGTATCCCTTCTCCTCCTCTCATTCTCATGCCCTCTAGGGGTTGTCTCACCCACACACACTACCGTTCCGATCTCTGTACTGATGACACCACTTCTGTGTGCCCAGCCTCCCCTAAAATTCCCGAGTTCCCATACTCTGCCCCCAAAACCACTCTCCTTCCTGGGTCCCTGTCTCAGGGACGGCCCTACCATTCCAACTAGAGCCCCGGGCCTCATCTTGGAGGCTCCTCCCCCAGCCCGTCAGTCCCATGGCCCTGTGCACAAAGCCTTCTGAGTATCTCTCCCACCTGCCCTTTCCCACTTCCTCAGGACCCTGCCCTGGTGGAACCTAGCCCTCCTGAATCCTGCCATGGGCTCCCAGCCTCCACTCTCAGCCCCTTGCACCCATCCCTCATGTGGCAGCCAGAGGCATATTCCTAAAAAAGCAAATGGGTCCATGTCCTTCCCTGCTTGAAACCCTCCATGGCTCCCCAGCACCCTCCAGGCTATATTCAAAATCCAACAAGCACCAACGCCTACCACACCTCAGCCAGACTGAATTTCATGATGTTCCGAAAGGGAACTTAAAGCAGAAGCTGTTCCGTCTGGCTGGAACACCTTTCTACCACTACGAGGCTCCTCAGACTGACTTTTCCTTCAAAGTCCAGTTCAAAATAATGATGACAATGATGATACTACAGGAAACATTTGCCATGTGTCCAGTACCAGGTTAAGTGCTTTATATGCAAGATCTTGCTGAGTCCTTCCCAAAAATCCATTTTCCAAAGGAGGAACCCAAGACTCAAAGGTAGAGATTGGGCTCAGGTGGTCCGTCTGACTCCAAAGGCTGTGCTCCGAGCCATTTACCCTCCTCTCAACTCCTGCCCTTCTTCCATTTTTGTTCCAGCCTCCGCTCAGATGTGCTCTCCACTAGTAGTCTACCCTGAGCCACTTCCTCCCTAAACCTGCCCTAGGCAGGGTCAGGTGCCTTCTCTGGACTTCCACAGCCCCCTGAGCTTCCCTCATTTTAATCCTGCCCCCTCTGCCTGTGCCTCCACAACTCCAGCCCTGAGCCTTCTGTCTGTGCTTCCCCCTTCAGAGCCCTCCATGGCCTGAGCTTCTCCCATCAGAGCCCTGACCACTCTGTACTGTCACTGTCTGAGGATATATTTGTCACCCCACTGAACTGGAAGCTCTGTGAGGGCAAGGATTGGGCAATATTGTGCCCCCAGCATCAGTTGCAGCATCAGCACAGGTCTGGGCCGCCGGAGATGCTCAGTGAGCGTGTGTTGATTGACTGAATGAAGGTTCCTGAAGCACCAGGAACTGAGGCAGGGTTGTGGTCACCCGGTGGCTAGGAGGCCCCTTACCAGGCAGAGCTCTAGCTGGTCACAGAGTGCGTAGAACTCCTCCAGACACTTGTCAAAGCGCTGAATGGGTCCATCGCTGCTCTTCCTACAGTCCAGGAGAAGAAGGTGTGGAATGTATTTCCAATCTCTGGGACTAAGTGACTACCCAACCAAGTATCCATCAGAAAACCAGGTATAGGCCCAGGAGACCCGAGGCAGGGCCTAGGGGACAGATAATAGAAGAAGGGGCAAAAAGGGCAAGCTCAGGCGCTAGGGAGCCAGGCTTGAAAATAAGAGAAAAGTGGGGTGGGTGTGGTGCAAGGGGGATGAGTTTCTAAGACCAGGATGGAGTTAGGACAGCCTGGAGAAAGAGGAGTACTCACTGTCCATTGTCAATGTTAGTGTTCTGAATCAAGTTCTGGGCTGCCACCTTCATCAAGGTCTAGTTTAAAGAAAAAAAAAAAAAAAGAGGTTCAGGAGATGGAGAAAGAGAAGAGGACACTTTTGGTAGATCTACACTCTTCCTTAAGATACACCCAATCTCAGGCGTCCTCTTCACTTGGCACTTCCCCTCCTGTCACTCCAGAGTAACTCCAGCTTCCATTCCTCTATAGCAATAACCACCTGTATTTTCCCAGAGGCCCGCTCTCACCTGGGGTTCTCGCCAATACCCTCCCGGACATACCTTAGAGTCCTCCCTCACCCACCAGTCACGGTCAGTCTCTGTACAGGCCAGTCCCTTCCTCAGGCTTTAACGACCAGAGCTAAGTTTCTCCTTTAAATTCCCTCCCTGACTCGAATTCCAGTCAGTCTCAAGCTCAAGATTCGCCCTGATCCCACCTCACACTGTCAATCCACAGAGCTTCGCTTTGGCCTCACGAAGAAGATCAAATCTCATTCCTCTTCCCTGCCTAACGCTCCTTTCGCTCTCTCCCTGACTAAATAGTCCCTCCGCCCACCCCCGTGATGTCAGAGAGCCAAATCTCCCGACCAATCACCTGCAGACTTTCCTTCAGCTGCGGGATGAGCATCTTATAGCGCTGCACAGGGTCGAAGTCCTGTTGCTGTTGCTGCAAAAGCCCGCTCTGGGCAGGTCCCACAAGCTGTGTTGGTGGTTGTGGCTGCTGCTGGGGACCAGAGCCACCGGCCGAACCCGGACCTGACACACTAGTGGCAGAGGAAGCCGCGGAAGCCTGCTGCTGGGATGCAGCCATCTTCCTCGCTTCGCGCGCGGGAAGTGCGTCAGAAGCGCGTCTTCCCGGTTTCTTTTTAGCTTCTTCGTCTCTAGGCCCCGTTTGCTGGTTAGCTCCGCCTCCCAGAAAATTTAACCAATGGGAGGAAAGAACCCACCCTCCAACTCGACTCTCAAATCCGACGTCTAGACTGAGATACCGATTCACCAATCACAAGAGGCTTCCCTGCCTTGCTCCGCCCTTTGCCCAGACGCTCGCCAATCCGGGTGTGGTTCCAATCAGACTCTATTTCCCAGAAGGCCTCGCCGCCTGAGGCGACCTGCGGTCCTTAGAGCATTGGCGGCAGTTGGTGGTTCTGGAGCTGTGAGTCAGTCCCTGGCGTTGTTTGCGCGTTTACCTGAGTACTACGTAGTACTCCAGTGTTGCGGGAACTCTTCTCACCAGCCCACCTCACTCCGACCCTATCCCCGAGGAGAACGGTGTCAACCCGAGCCCTGCCTCGGATTGGGCGTGCGCCGAAGTCGGCACGCCTTTTACCGTGGCTCTCTGAGGCTCTTGTCAGGACTTCTCTCGCGTCGTCGCCATGGCGCCCACTATCCAGACCCAGGCCCAGCGCGAGGATGGCCACAGGTAGGCACTACGGCGCTTGGCTGTACTGTTTTACGTACGGGTAGGCATCGGCGAGGTGGGAGGGTCGAGCCCAGTTGTCAGTCTACAACCTCACCAGCCCCCCAGGTCAGCCCGTGACGTCACGGAGCGCTCACCCGCTCACGGGGGCGGGTCTCAGAAGGCGTATTGCCCCTCTCTTGCCCTGCCGTGGAGTTCTGGAATTAAGCTCTTGGGGACTTTACCCAAAAGGGATTGAGTTTTTATTCTTCCAGTGAAACGTTTGGAGACCCCTTTTCCCAAAAACAGTTGAGCATGAGGCTCTTTTTACTAAAGCACTTGAACACATCTCCTTCAAAAAGATTGAGCACTTGGCTTCATTCATTAAAGCCTTTAGGGACACCGAAAGGAATACGTGACACTCTCCATTAGAGCACTTGGGACACCCCTACCAAGAGGAATTAGCGTTTGTCGCTCTCTCCTTCCCTTTTAAAAGCTTGGAAAAACCCCCTTTGCTCTCCTGTCAATCCCGTTCTTTCCATCTTTTGTCAGTGTCTCTCTTTTACCCACCAGGCCCAATTCTCATCGGACTCTGCCTGAGAGGTGAGCTCCATTGTGTTGTCTTAGGACGGGTGGGCCAGTGGGGGCTGCGAACAGAGGTGGGGCATCAGGGGCCGGGTTTTGAGCCACTGTGTTCCCAGGTCTGGAGTGGTCTGCCGAGTCAAGTACTGCAATAGCCTCCCTGACATCCCCTTCGACCCCAAGTTCATCACCTATCCCTTCGACCAGAACAGGTGAGACTGCGCATGGGGGTTAGGGAAACCCCTCACTTAGAATATGAGTTCCTTGAGGGCAAGGACTGCTTCTCTTGTTGACTGTTCAGGCATAGAACAGTAGCTAGCACATAATAGTAGGTGCCCCGTAAATGTTTAAGTAAAGAAGCAAGCAGTATCCAAGTCTCTTCCCACTGGAGAGCTGCTAGCCTGCTGACTCCAACATGGGGGATATTTCATTCCGAGTTCCTCCCTGGAGGAGCTTAGCCTTCTGGGAAGCAGGGGTGTAAGGGATAAGGCTGGAATCAGGCAACCGTAATGGGCATGTTTCCCCACCCAGGTTCGTCCAGTACAAAGCGACTTCCTTGGAGAAACAGCACAAACATGATCTCCTGACTGAGCCAGACCTGGGAGTTACCATTGACCTCATCAACCCTGATACCTACCGCATCGACCCCAGTGGTGCGTTGGGAGACAGGGAGGGCCTTCTCTAAGCTAGTGAGGGCTGGCTGTGGGCCGCCGTCATAGTCCTCCTCTCACCTTGCTCTCTTCTAGTACTCCTAGATCCAGCTGATGAGAAGCTTTTGGAAGAGGAGATTCAGGCCCCCACCAGCTCCAAGAGGTGAGGGGGTGCTGAGTGGGGACTCAGGACTGGCTCTGATGGGAGGAAGGCAGTGGGGTCCTGAGGTGCCCGATTCTCCCGCCCCAGATCCCAGCAGCATGCAAAGGTGGTGCCATGGATGCGGAAGACAGAGTACATCTCCACGGAGTTCAATCGTTATGGCATTTCCAATGAGAAGCCTGAGGTTAAGTAAGTTGTGGTGGGTAGGGAGGCAAGGTGGAGCATTCATGTATATCCAGTGGCCTCTAAAGGCCTTTTTCTTCCTCCCTAGGATTGGGGTTTCTGTGAAGCAGCAGTTCACTGAGGAAGAAATATACAAAGACAGGGATAGCCAGATCACAGCTATTGAGAAGACTTTTGAGGATGCCCAGAAATCTGTAATTGAGGGACTGGGATCGGCGGGAGGCAGGCAGAGGTGTGGTTCCAGAGCACTTTGTACTCCTTCTCACCCTGTTTTTTGCCTCTGCCAGATCTCCCAGCATTACAGCAAGCCCCGAGTGACACCAGTGGAGGTCATGCCTGTCTTTCCAGATTTTAAGGTCAGATCCAGGGCAGGGGGCAGAGAGGGATAGCCTGCCATCTCTGCCTGTCCCAGTCTAACCCCAGTGCCCTCCGTCTCCCAGATGTGGATCAACCCTTGCGCTCAGGTAATCTTTGATTCAGACCCCGCCCCCAAGGACACAAGTGGTGCAGCTGCATTGGAGATGATGTCTCAGGCCATGATCAGGTAAGTGGCCCTGCTGTCCACCTTGGCCTGCTTCTTATTGTCTCTTTCTCCTCACTCACTCTTAACTGCTCCTCTTTTTCCCCCAACCAGGGGCATGATGGATGAGGAAGGGAACCAATTTGTGGCTTACTTCCTGCCTGTGGAAGAAACACTGAAGAAACGAAAACGGGACCAGGAAGAGGAGATGGATTATGCACCAGATGACGTGTGCGTGGGTTGGGGTTAGGTTTTGGGTATTGAGAAGTGTCTCCTTTTCTCCCTCACAGGGAAGAAATGGGGCTGACCCTATCCCCTTCATCCTCAGGTACGACTACAAGATTGCTCGGGAGTACAACTGGAATGTGAAGAACAAGGCTAGCAAGGGCTACGAGGAAAACTACTTCTTCATCTTCCGAGAGGGTGATGGGGTTTACTACAATGAGTTGGAGACCAGGTACTCAGCACAGTCCTACCTCACTCAGACTAGCCTAGGCTTGTACTTCAGTACCCTGGGGTATGCAGGAGCCACCTTGGAGGTCATTTATACCTAAAGATTTGCCATGTGCATTGGTAAGAGCAGAAGCCTGTTCATGCGTGTGGGCTGGACCTGGTTCTAACACAAGAACCCAGAAAGAAAATCTTTACCGAACACCGGAGATATTTAGAGCTTTCACGTAGGGTAGGACTACCAAGTTTACCGATACTAATGAGAGACTTCATGTAAGAGTAAACATAGCTAAAGTACGGAGTAATACGTAAAATTAGCGTGAATATTTTAAATGAAGCGCTAGATATCCAAGTTCAAAAAACATGACCCCCCCCCCCCCCCCCAAGACTTCCCTGATGGTTAAAAGTTTACTGCTGTGTTGGGACCCTTGGTGTAAAGGTTGGGAAAGTGTGACCTGGAGTTTCTATTTAAAGGAGAGATCCCAATTCTGATCCCTTAATTAAGCCAGGCAAAAAATGTAAACGGCACAGTGGGCTGCTGGGGGCTGAGTGACCTGGAGCTCTTGGCAACCTCCAAGGGGCACTGTGACCCAGCACAGCAACCCATTTGCCGCTATGCTCGGGGTGGGGGTGGGGGGTGGCGGCGAGGCAACAAAGGCCCGGGGGGGGGGGGGGGGTCACAGAATCTTATTTTTCAAAAGCCAGAAATCCAGATTCTGTTCTTTTAAAGTGTTGGTATCTAATTCACACTGAAGTCTCTTTATACGTTTATGTGTATGTGTACAGGGCATACATATACACATATAAAGTGCAGGGCAAACAAACTGCTATCCTGACGGCTATCATCCCGCCCGTCCCTTACCCCCAAGTTTAGTCTCCTTTATTCAGTCTGTATTTATTCTGGTCTGCTCTGGGCTAAGCATAGATGAGTAAGGATGGGTAAGAACCATATTAGACCAGATTCCCCACGGGGGTCCTTAACTGAATCTCACGTACCCCTCCCCCAACTCCACCACCGCAGGGTCCGCCTGAGTAAGCGCCGAGCCAAGGCAGGGGTTCAGTCGGGTACCAATGCCCTGCTTGTGGTCAAACACCGGGACATGAATGAGAAGGAACTAGAAGCCCAGGTAACAAGCACCACTGACCCAGGGCACCCATGGGGAGGGTGGTAGTTCGTGAGGACTGGGACAGGAACCAGATACAACACCCTCCCCTTCCCCTCAACCCTGCTGCTTCCAGGAGGCACGGAAGGCCCAGCTGGAGAACCACGAACCCGAGGAGGAAGAAGAGGAGGAAATGGAGACGGAAGAGAAAGAAGCTGGGGGCTCAGGTAAAGCTGGACGGGCCAAACTCTGGGAGCCCTGGGAGGGTGGGGAACTGGGTCTTACTTCTTGCTCCTTCACAGATGAGGAACGAGAGAAGGGCAGCAGCAGTGAGAAGGAAGGCAGCGAGGATGAGCGCTCAGGCAGTGAGAGTGAACGGGAGGAGGGTGACAGGGACGAGGCGAGTGACAAGAGTGGCAGCGGTGAGGAGGAAAGCAGTGAGGATGAGGCCCGGGCTGCCAGGGACAAAGAGGAGATCTTCGGCAGTGATGCTGATTCGGAGGACGACGCTGACTCTGATGATGAGGACAGAGGACGGGCCCACGGCAGTGACAATGATTCAGACAGTGGCAGCGATGGGGCTGGCCAGCGGAGCCGGAGCGCCAGTCCCTTCCCCAGTGGCAGCGAGCATTCTGCTCAGGAGGATGGCAGTGAAGCCGCAGCTTCTGATTCCAGTGAAGCTGAAAGTGACAGTGACTGAGTCCCAGGGCCTTCAGGGCTGGTGCAGATACAGTTATTTCGTGCAGGAAGGCACTTTTCGAGTGGTCTCTTTGTGAGCCTTTTGCTTTGTTCCCCTCTCCTCCAAACCTCTGCTGTTAATAAAGCCAACTTCTCTTTACTTACCCTCCCAGGCACCATGGTCTCATTCTCCTGCCCCCCGCCCCCGCACCCCTGGTGCTTAAGGCACAGAAGCAAAGGCCACAAAGGCAGGGCCACTATGTTTTTCATGAAATGTAGCATAACAAAGGTCAGAATCCTTTTTGTTTGTTTGTTTGTTTTTTTTTCCAAAATAAGCCCAGACCATTAAACAAGTTAAACTCCAACAAATAAGTCTTCTCCAACAGCGAGAAAAACTGTACAGTTACTCAAAGCTGATTCTGCCGGTGGGGCTGGGAATAGAAGGGAGAGTGAAATCATGGTGGAGGGGCAGGGGCTGGGGAGGGTCGGGAGTGGATCAGGGTCCTGCCCATCAGAGTGGGGCCGCCTGCGTCCTGCACACTCTGCTGACAGGTGGGGGGAGGGGGGCAGCTCTTGCCTCCCACTGTGTGTGGGGGTGTCCCTCACCACCTCCCAGGGCCAGGCAGACCCAGCTCACCCTGATGGGTAGTGAACAAGACAGGACTGGCTGGGAGGAGGTGAGGGTCTCTAAGAGGGACACCCTGCTGATTCCAAAACGAGGTGGCCCCTGTCCATCCCACTTCCCCGGGCTAGGAGAGGATTGGAGAAGCCCTGGGAGTTGGAGGGGAATGAGCAAAGGCACAGAAACATGAGGGGCCAGGGTGGGGGACTTGCATAGGTTGATGAGTGTGCAAGAGGTACATAAATAAACCTGACACCCTACCCAGCCCGGCACTGGGAGAGGAGGTGGGGACCTAGAGCAGGTCCCCAGGGCCACCCCACCCCATGGCTTCCTCCCCCTCCCTGGGCTCAGAGTTGAGGGAGGTCCAGACCAGGAGAGCAGAGGCAAGAAGGTCTGGGGAATGGGTGAGTGCAGGGAGGGTGGTGGTTTTAAAATTTTTTTTTTTTTTGGTTTTTTTTTTCCCAACATTTTGTATCTTTAATAACATACACAATGGTTACCAGCCATATTCATAACAAAAGTTATTCATAAAATGTATCTAAAAATAACATTTTTTCCTTTTCGGTGTGAAAAGCTTGAGAATGTCCCAGTGGGGGCGAGGGTGGGTTGAGGGGGACAGGGGGTTGGAATAGAGGACCCTGGCTTCCCTACAGCCTGAACCCCCAAATCCCCCCCCCTCCACCTGGGCCCCAGCACAACCCCTCAGGAGGAACAGGGATCGGAGGGTCTGTATGACTCTGGGGCTGGGACGAATCTCTGGCTTATGATATAGTGTTCCACTTAAGTGAGGTCATGACAGAATGGGGGGTGGGGGTGGGGTAAGGGTGAAAGAAAAGGGGATGGGGGTGGGGAAAGAAACCAAAAACCATCCCCTTTCCCTTATTCCTTACCCCCAAGTCTTTCAGCAACCAGACCTGGGAGTGGAGAAGGGTTTGTGTCGGTGGGGGAAGGAGACGTTAAGGCAACAGACTTCCTGACCTCACTGGCTGCCCTGGCTCCCAGCCTTCAACCTCCGCATCTGGGGAGCCAGGGCTGGGGGCAAGTGGGGAAGGGCTAGAGGGGTCTGGAGGAGAGGGCTCTGCCCTCTCCTCTCGTAAAATTCAGGCTCCCCCTGCCACTTTCTTGGCTCAGAGAGAGGCCTGGGGATTCTAAAAATGAGAGGGAATGATCAGAGAGAAAAACCGTTAAGAACTATATAAATATGTATCTTAAATAGGCCTAAGAAATTAATTGCAGAGAACCTCTGATAAACAGGGCAAAAGGAGGTGAGTGAGAGGAGAGTGGCTCCTGTCCTCGGGGAATGATGGGAATGGGGAAGGAGAAGAAGGCGGCAAGGAGGTGAGGGGGGCGGGGGGCAGGGGGCGGGGGAGGGAGAGAGAGAGAGAGAGACAGAGCGCGCGAAGACAGACACGCTCCTCTCCTCACCCGCCTTTATCTCTGCAGCTCCTCTCAAATCACGTTCAGGAGAGCAGATTATCTACCTCACTCATCTCTCCCCAAATGTCAGATGGTTCTGAGCAGGCCCCACAAGACAGTGGGTCAGTGAGTCTCTGAGGGAGACTGTTTCTTGGGAGGGGCAGGTGGCCGGCAGTCTGGAGGAGGCAGGGGTGGGACGGGGCCAGGTGGGGGATGAAGGAGGGAAGGAGGGGGCAGGCAGGCTGGCCAGTCCCTGCCCCCTTTACCCTGGCTGCCCCCTACCTCCCTGGGCCTCAGCAGAGATCCCTCGACGGGCCTGGGAGTGAGCAAGGCGTGTGCCAATGTTAAACAAAAGTTAAAAGGGTGAGAGAGTAGAAAAATATTAGAATGTATAGCTGAGCCAGCCCACCCTCTCGCTGTCGCAGAGAAGCCCGTTGGGGGTTGGCCCCCGCCCGCCGCCCGGGGAGCCTATGGGTGCGCTGGGCTGTGGGTCCTGTCAGATGGTGGAGGTTTTGTCTGTCCCATCTGTGGTAAGAAAGGGAGGAAGGGAGGAAGGTCAGGAGCTGGCGGGAGGCCCAAGAAAAGGTACTCAGGTAGCCTGTCATCCCAGTCAGGCCCTCCCTGGAGTCCGGCCTCCCCTGGGGACCCCTCAGGATGACTCTGAGTTGCTCAGTTCAGAGGTGGAGACGCTGGTGGGTAGGTGGGAGCTGGGTCAGGGAAAGAGGAAATGCTCACCACCCAAGGCGTGTTCTGTCATGCTCAGACACAGAGACTCCAGAGTGGGATTGATCTCCAGGTCAGGCCCAGGGACCGGGCAGTCTGGGTGGGAGAGAGGAGAATGGAAGCAGTAAGGACTGGACTGGGGTGAAAGGTAGTCACGAAGACAAAGGCTGGCATGAGGGAGAGGCTGAGGGGAACGAGAGGGAAAGGGAAGGAGGGAGGGAAAGTAAAGGCAAGAGACAGAGACACAGAGAATGTAAGACATGCACACACTTGGATGGAAGGTATGACTGGGCAGAGTTGAAGGACAGACAGGCCTGGGAGTGCCACTAAGCAGGCAGAGGTGATGATGGCAAGGGCAGAGGCTTGGCAACACAGAGAAAGGCTGACAGGAGGTAATGTAAAGCTGGGGGAGCTGCTTGGAGGCCACGACTATTCTGGACACACTACACGTTCCCTTGGGCACAGTGAGGGCACCTGCCCTGAGCACTGGGCAGCCCCGTGCTCCCTGACTGATGACTTGCTCTGTACTTGGTGCAGAAGCTTAATTAGAACCCTTCCCTCCCACCTGGACTCGCTCCTCTGGCAGGATGCTGTTGGGGAAGGCCTAGCAGGCAGGGCAAATCTGGACAGCAGCCATGGGGGCTGGTCTTCATACAGTCTCTCAAAGGGCCTCCTGTTCTGGCACCTGGGCAAGAGCCCACTAGATCCCTGGGCAGACCTGACACCACCCACTGCTTAAAACCCTTCCTGGGCTCCTCACTGCTTCAGGAGGAACTCTTGAGCTTTTTACCTAGGTTTAGAAGACCCTGCTCTTTCGCGCTCCAGCCTCACCTCTCATGACCTCCCCTCTGAACCCATGAGCCATGTCAGACCATCTAACTGTCTCTCCTTAATAAAAAAAAGTTTTGACCTTGGGCAAATCACCTCTCTGAGGCTCAGATTCATTACTAATAAGATGGGAATAGTATCAGTGCCTTCACATGTGCAGTTGGGAGGATTTCATTCAACAGTGCAGGAAAGCTGTCTGACACACAGTCTAGCACACGGCATACTGGTGAAAAGAACTGTTCTCATTTTTTATTCCTGTAATTCATCCATCTAGTCATTTAATATCATTTACAGATGCCTACCACGTGCCAAGCCCTGTGCTAGGATGAACAGGACAAATGGGGTCTCCTGCCTCCCACAGATGGCAGTTCGCATAATCTCATAAAGAATCCCTATTGATTTGGCTATTTGTGACATGAAGAGTTTAGGGTCACAGGCAAATCTAAGCTCTCTCTAGAGGCAGCCCTTTCCAAACAAGCCTTATCTGCTTCTGCAGCCTCATTGCCCAGCAGCAGGCCTGGCACAGGGAATCACCCCTGACTTACTGAGCAAGGCAGGGCTAGCGCTTCTCTAACCTCCCTTTTGCCCACTTTGCCCTCATTCTAATCTCCCATCTCTAGGCTGATCTGTGAGCAGAGGGGAAGACAGCCCTTCCACCCTTTAGTGTAGAACCCGTTCCAAGAGCTGAAGTCTACTGGTTCCTGCTTGGTCACCTGGCTCCTGAAAGAATGCCAGTGGACTGATAGGCAGGACTCCCTTCTATAGACACCTGGCTGCTGTGACTGTCTCATCCCCTCCACCCTTCCACACTGAGTACTTAATGATTCTCGAAGAAGACGGGGACGGAGACCAGTATGAACACTAAGATTATGACACAGGGAGGGAGAGAGATAGAGATGGGGGTGGGGTGGGAATAAGGAGTGAGAGAAGATGACAGGGAGGGGGGAGAAAGACAGACAGAAAGACAGAGAGACAGAACACATGCAAGGGATAGTGTGTACAAGACCCAGAAGAGAAAAGAAAGGCCAGCTAAGGGTGCTGTTGAGGTCGAGTCCTAAGGGTGGGCACTGTACCTGGAGGGAACATGAGAATGGCCTGGGGGGACGAGTGGACCGGGAGCGAGTGGGTCCGCTGCACAGAGCTGCGGCTCTGGCTGGGCATGCTGTTGCTGCCTCCAGGGTTGGCGAACCACAGGTTCTGCATGTGGCATGGGAGAGAGAAAGCAGTGGGTGAGCGGGGAAGAGGCCCAGACCCAGGAGTGGTGGAGCTGGCAGAGTCGTCCCCTCCCCTCTATGCTGGGCCCAGACACAAAGATATGGACACATATCTCAGGCACCACCACCCCAACCCCAGAAGTGCCAGGTCCTTTGCTTCCAGCTGGCTCACCTGTCGGCCCTGGCCCCCAAGGCTGGGGCTGGTGAGGGCATGTCGAGGGGAGATGCCCCCAATGCCCGAGGGGCTCAGAAGGCCCATTCTGCCAGGCGGAAGGGCCCGGGGAGGCATTGGGAACTGCCGCTGGGTCCGCCGGGCCACCCCCATCCCCACAGAGCCAGCTATGGGGAGTGAGTTGGAGCCGAATGCCCAGCTGTGAGAGAGCAGAAGGCAGGGTGTCAGTTTAGGTGGATGGGGCCCATCTGTTCACCTCTTCCTCACACCCCCCCGCAGCCCCCATGGGTGGACAGAACACAGATCTGCTCTGAGCAGGGATTCCCTGTCCAAGTCCCTGCCCTGTACATTGTCTCCTCCTGCCCCAAGGGTACTCCCAGGATGGAGATGGGGAGTGTACGAAGGTTTCCTCAAGTCCACTCGAAGTAGTTCTCCGAACTTCAGTTCTCAAGCGCAATATTTCTGTTGTTTGTCTGGCGTGAGAAGGGACTTCAGAGCCCTCTGCACACAGGTGAGGAGAACAAGGGACAGGCAAGGGGCCAGCTATGGGGACATGTGCTGGTTTTGCCAGCTCAGCACTCTATTCTAATGCAAAATCAGGGACCACCTGATTTTCTTATGGCAAAGTCCTCACTGGGTGACTTATATAAAGACACCCAGTTACTGAATGAGTATAACAGGATTCCCAGCCCAGAACGCAATCACCCCTCTAAGCACTATCTTTCAACCAGCGAGGGCCTAGGGAGGGAAGTCCCTGTGCCCTGGCCGCCCGCCTACCCTTTCTGCTGCCGGTAGTTCTGCATCTCTAGTGCGGCTTTGCGCGGGAAGGTCCGGAGGAGCTTCAGCACTTGCTGTTTCCAGGACAGCAGCCGTTTCTTCTGCGTTTCCGTGAAAGCCTAGAATTAGGGGGGTGAAAGGGGTGTGTGTGCTTCTTTCACATTTGCCTTCCATCCATTTGCTCAAATATTTATCAACTGCCTGTGCTGGTCAATGCTGGGACACAGAGGTGACCTGTGCTCACGGAGCTTACAGTTTAGTTGGGGAGAAGATACACACGCATTCATAACAGTGATAAATGCTGTGAGGGAGAAGCACAGGAGGCACAAGAAACCTGATGTTATGAGGGGCTGGTCAAGGCATCCCTGAGATACAGACGTATCAACTGAGATCTGAGGGGCCAGCAGATGGGAGGGGGATTTACTCCCCAGAGGATTATGTACTAAGGCTCTAAGAATGAGCACTCAGGGGCATCTACTGAACCCAACACTGGGAAGGATGAGGGCTGGAGAGGTGGGCAGGTGCCAGTCAGGCAGGGCCCTATTGGCTATATAAGGAATGTTGGTCCTGAGAGTGATGGGGCAGCCTTTCCCTTCTTGGGACCCCTAGACAAGGCCTCACCTCATGAGTCAGGCACTTTTCGATGAGCTGGAGGTAACTGGTGATGTTCTCCTCGTCTGGTCGGGACACCAGCAGCTGGGTGCACACTTGGGGACATGGGAAAGGGCAGGAGGTTAGCTACCAGCACGCCCTCTGCCATGTTCCAGCTTCCCTGGCCCAGCTGGGTGGCACAGAAGGTGGGTCAGGAAATTCATGCTGGGTGAGCACTAGCTATGTGCCAAGCACTGTACCTGGCTTATCACGAGGATATATAAAGTGCCCACCATAGTGCCTGGCATAAAGCAGATGTGAAGTCAATGACCCCTTTTCTCCTTTTTAAGTCTTGCAACAGTCTCATCAATGTAGGCATTTTTAGCCTGAGGCTCAGAGAGGTTGAGTCACTTGTCCCAGGCCACACAGCTAAAAGAACTTAGACCTGGGACCTCCCTGGTGGTGCAGTAGTTAAGAACCCGCCTGCCAATGCAGGGGACACGGGTTCGAGCCCTGGTCCGGGAAGATCCCACAGGCCGCGGAGCAACTAAGCCCGTGCGCCACAACTACTGGAGCCCGCGACCTAGAGCCCGTGCTCTGCAACAAGAGAAGCCACCGTAACGAGAAGCCCATGCACCGAAATGGAAGAGTAGCCGCCGCTCGCCACAACTAGAGAAAGCCCGTGCGCAGCAATGAAGACCCAATGCAGCCAAAAATAAATAAATAAATAAATTTATAAAAAAAAAGGAAAACAAACTTATTAAAAAAACAACTTAAACCCAAGTGTAAAGTTGCCTACACTGTGGTGCCTTAGGAAAAGGCGAGCCCATTAAGAGCTTCACCATACCCATCCCGTGGACTTCAGTCCCCTCTGAAAGAACCAACGGATTCGCCTTATCTGTTCACTCTTTACTGTATGCAGTTTCCACTGACACAATACACAATGTCCCATCTTCTGCTCAGGCTGGAGACACTTTGAGGGTAAGGGCTGTCTCCCACCATCAGCCTGGACGCACCCGAGGGCAGGGGCCCTGTCATCTCAGTCTTAGCCACTCTCTGTAGTGCTCTAATCCCCAGAGTGCTTTGAAAAGTTTTGCTTCCATCATTTAAATTGGATTTGACCTTTGATGCCTGGGTTCACTTGGCACCCTGCCCCAGAATTTCCTGCTGGGCCCTGGGTGGTCTCACCTTTGCCCATCACCCGTGTAAACTGACTGGGGATGTCTCCATCAGCGACGGGAGCCGGGGCTGGCTCACTGCCATCAGTGGGAGCTGGAGCTGGTGGAGGGGGGTAGCCCTCTGCAGCTGGAGGGTCCTTGGCCTCACTGCCCTTGTCTGTGCCAGGGTGAGCCAGGGGAGGCTCTGCACCTGGCAGCGGCGGCTCCCCCCGGCCCCCGTCCTTGGCAGTAGAGGTGGTAGCGGTGGCGGCGGCAGCCACAGTGGCCTGGAGGACACTGTAGGCCTTGATGGGGGTGATGATGATCTGCTGCAGCTCCTGCAGAGCGTTTCGCAGATTCCCGCCTTCCAGCACATCCTGAGTGGGGAAGACACAGCCTAGGTCACATGCCAACCCCCAGAACTACGTAGAATGACTATACATGTGGGGTCAAACAGTCCTTGCAGAGAGCTGGTGGTACCCTGGGTTCCAGCACACAGAGAAGGCAGGTAAGGGCACTGCCAGAGCATACACACACACACATGCACAAACACACACATTTGTACATACACATTCCCTCTTCCCCCACTCAAGGTAGAGTCCCACGGAGCTTAGAAGGTGGGGCCTCAGGGTCCCACCGAGGATGGAACCAGATTCAGACCCAGAGATCTGGACTAAGACACTGAAGGGGGGCAAAAACCAGAAGGTAAGTGGCAGGGAAAGGGAAAAAGGGATGCAAATCAAGGCAGATGTGTAAGGAGAGTGAGCGGATAAGAAACAACTGGAAAGAGAGATCATGCACACAGGGGAGACACTCTGCTCTATCAGAAAGAGCTGTTAGAAATGGAAGAGTAAAATGGAAGAGAGGGGCCGAGTCAACAAACAAGATTCTGGAGACACAGGCCAGGACAGACAGGGAGGAGAGCCTCTTAGCTTAGCCATAGCAAGTGAGCCCTGTGATCCGACCTGCACTTGGTCCCTGGACCCTGGTTCCCTAGGGCTGGGGAGGTCCCGAGGTGGGGGCCACACGGGCAGCAAGGCTGACCCACAGACTTCAGCCACTAGCACCACTGGGTAGCCAGTTGGCCTTGGATGGGGATACCAGGTCCTCACCTTCTCCAGGGATTTGAGGACACTCTGCCTCTCGCGCAGCTTCTGGATGCTCAGGGCTATCTTGTGGCGGGCACCTTTGGTGACATTCTGCGGTAGGGCAGAAGGGGATAGGAAGCTGGAAATGGGAGGCTGAGGTACTCAAGGTGCCCCAACAAGGCCCAAAGAGACAGAGGAGGCTCGGGCTGCAAGGGTAATGTCAAAATGGTACTGCCCCCAACCCCGCCCTGATGGTCCCCTCGGCTTCACCTGAGACTCCAAGTGCTGCTCAGTCAGTGTCATCATCTCCTCATAGCTCATCTGTGAGAAGAGGGCCGCGTACTTGTGCAAGCGGAGGCTCTTAAGCCACGAGGGCACATCTGTGGAAAAGAAGGGAGGGCCTAAGATCAGGAATCTGGCCCTGGTGACAGCTGTGGGGAAGGACCAGGCATAAATCATAGTATGCAGCCTTAAAAGCTGTAGAAAATTGGAAGGAGGTAGGGAGAAGCCAAGGGTCCATAAGCTACCTTCTTCTGTCCAGCCAGACCCTTCCAGGTGGCCTTCCCTGGTCAGAACACCCGATCTTCCTGAGTTGCTGGGTTGGATGTGTACTAGGACGACCTCTGATGTCTTTAAAAGTATTCCTGGAACCTCTATTCCATCAGTTACCTCTGTGTCCTGGCTTTCTTGTCAGACTGGTGTGCCTGAGGGCAGGGGCTTTTCCCCCATCAGACTGGGACCTGTGGGGGTCCCTCTGCTCAGTCTTAAGCCCTAAGGGCAGGGCCTGTACACTCTCCTCAGACCTGTCCCCTTCTCGGGGGTGGAGGTGGGGAGAGGAAGAATTGGGTGGGGAGGGACAGGACAGGTGGGGAGGCAGCTACAAGCTCTCTTCTGTCCTTGTAAGTTCTGCGGAAGCCTCTTGAGGAGGGTCTTAGTGCTACTCTCCCCCATTGTACCTTTCATGCCACTGCCGTCCTCCTGAAAAGTGTTCCGGCTGGAGCCCTGCTCCTCCGTCTGCTCGCTGCCAGAGGAGGCCACGCTGCTCTGGGGCGAGAGGGGTGCGTGGTCGGGCGTGGTGAAAGCAGCCCGGGCCCCAAGCTCCTCTGGACTCGGCCACTCACCAGGGGCCTGGGGGCTCGTGGGGATGAGCGACATGGAGCGCTTCAGCGGGCTGGGGTGGATTTGGCAGGGGAGACCTGGCCGGAGCGGGAGAGAGGCAAGAGGTCAGGCTTGGGGATCTGACCACAGGAGACCGTGCCCCCCTGGTCAGTGCCAGGGATGGCAGCTCAGCCCTGGAATCCAACAAGAGGAAGGGACCCTGGGGTCTGAGGGGAACCACCTACCAGGTACTGCTGGTTCCCTCATTCCTCCACCCCCCAATCCATCAGCAAGCTCTCAGCCACTTCTCTGAACCGCTCCACTTCCTCTGCTAGCACCCTGGGCCAAGTCACTGGCGTCCCTAGCTGGAATTACTGTCACAACCTCCTCGCCGGTTTCTTGCCTTCATCCTTGTCCCCTACAGTCTAGTCAACTCACAGCAGCCACACTGATCCTTCTTAAAAATGCAAATCTGACCCAGTCAGTCCCCGATTAAATCTTACCTGTAGCTTCCCTTCACACTGAGAATAAAATTCAAACTCTTCCCCCAACACCTACAAGGCCCTGCAGGATCTGGGCCCTGCACACCCCTGACTTCTCATCTCCCATGACTCACCCCTTTGGTTCAAGTTCTTCTAGCCTTTGCTGCACCCCCGCCCCAATTTGTTCCTGGAACATTCAAGCTTGTTCCAGCCTCAGGACTTCTGTGCTTGATCGCCCTTCTTGTTCTCCTGATCTTAGCAGCTGGCTCCCCCAGGTCTCATCTCAAACAATCACCTCTTCTGAGGCTTTCCCTGAACCCTCAGTCAGCAGTAGCTGTCCCCCACCAACCCCCTATCATATCACTCTGTCTTATCTTTCTTACAGCACCTATCACAGCTTGAAATGACCTTATCTAGTTATTTGTTCACTTATTAACTGTACGCCCCTCCTACAGGACCTGTGACAGCAGGGCCCTGTCCTGTCTTAAACGTCATTGTATCCTCAGTAATTACAATGGGGCCTCGACGAGAGGAGGTTCTTCACAACTACTTGCAAAGTAAGTGAATGAAGTACATGAACTGCTTCCTCAACATCTCTGTTATTGGGCTTCACCACCTCCCAAAGATTTTTCCTATACTGAGCCCAAATCAGGGTGAATCCAGGCCCTCATCCACAGGATGTTTCGCATCCTCCATCCATCCCATTCCTGAGATAGGAAAAAGGATCCAACTTGATTTTTAACCATTCTAAGGACAGGGCAGGTTCCCATGAGCTTCCAGACCTTTACACGTGCTATTCCCTCCCCCTAGCTCACCGCTCGTCCACCCTTATCTGCCAGCCACTTCAGCCTTCACTCCTGGCTCAAATGTTCCCTCTTCTGTGACTCCTTCCTCTGCGTTCCCTGGGCCCCTGTGCTGCTACCTCAAGTCCAGCACTTACTGCTCCCTTCACTAGCCTGCCTCACACTGGACTCTGGGCTTCTGCAGGATGGCAGCAAGCCTGTCCAATCATTTCTGTACCTCCAGGTCAGGGCAAGATACACAGGAATTTTCAAAGTTTCACTAAGTCCAAAAGGAGGGCACCCACCATCCTAAGGGTGCTAAGGGGGCCTCTGAGCTTGACACAGGAAATCTAGAAGTATCCCAAGTCAAAAAAGAAAAGGAAACAAAGCCAAAAAGCCTCACCCTGGGTAGGTGAGAACATCAAGGCCTGGGGAACTGAAGTCCTTTGCCCCAGTTCCCACAAAGAGTTGAGAGGCAGAGACAGAAGAACCCCAGCCTTGATTCTGATGGAAAGGCTGGGGTTCCTGCCAGTGCTACACTGACACCCAGCCTCAGAAGGACAACCAGCCTGGTACAGGCCCCCAAAGCACCTTCCCTCATCTGTGACAGTTATCTATGCTCCTAGCCAGAAGTCACCTGAGGGAGAGGGCAGTGCATTGATCCCACCCACTAAGGCTAGCCTCCTCCCCCTATCTGTGACTTCTGGGGTTCTCTGCAAGGGGCTCCTCCAAGCCTCTGGACTCCTAGAAGATGTCACCCTCTGGGCCCTGGGGGGTGCTGGGTAACCCTTAACACAGGCCTTTTTTTTTGCCTGTCTTGGTGTTCCTGGCTTCCTCCTTCCTCCCTTCGCAACCAAGAAGCGGGCAGGCGAGGCTGAGAGGACTGGAAATTATCCTGATTGGAACGATTGTGCAGTTCCTGAGGAGCCCTTTTTGGACCCACACTGGGGTGGAGGCTGGCCACAGCATGAGAACCATAAAAACAGGAATGCCGGCCAGACATCCAGGGCCTCACACTCTCCAAGAAGCCCTGGCCTGTCCTTGGCAGCACCCCAAACCCACCCTGCCTGCCCTTACAGGCCAATCCTTGCTCCCCACTCAAAAATAGTTTAATGGCTTCCTGTTTCCTGCAACTGCTTGAAATTGAAATTGAAAAGCTTCATCCTAGCCTTCAAGGCCCCCTCTGAATGTGGCCCTAACATACTGAGATCTGACAGTCAAGACAGACCTGCGTTCAAATTCTGGCTCTGCCATCTATTAACTTCATGATCCTGGGCAAGTCACTTCATCTTCCCCCTCTGTCTCCACTTCCATGTGAAGTCTTTGGCACAGGGTAAACATGAATATTTGCTACTGCTATTACTCATTTACTGCTTGCACTTCTCCATCCTAGCCAGACCTGTCTGCATACTGTCCCCTCCAATTTGACACCCCTATACCTCCAATTCATGCTGTGCCCTCTATCTGGAATGCCCAATTCCTCTTCTGGTTCAAATCCCCTATTCAACATTGTTCCAGCTTGGTCCTCTAAAGCTGCTGTCCCCATCGTGGGGAGGAAGGAATGTATGGGCACCCTGCATGGGTGACCCCTCCCCTTGATAAGCATCTTCGGGAGGGTCACTTTTAGGTGGGGGCAGTGTAGCACAGTAATAAAGAATATGAGCTGAGGAGCCAGACTGCCTGGATTTAAATTCTGGCTACACCACCTCGGGCAAGTGACTCTTCTGTGACTCAGCCAATGAATTTATAAGTATAAACTTCTCAGAACAGCTCTTGGCAAAGACTGAACGCTGAATATATTTTAGCTAGAATTATGATTATTAATATACCCTCCCAACCTGGACCCAGAAACTGTCATGCTCTGAGACTAGAAAACAAGGTCCAAGACACTTTGGGTTGCTAGAGCTCCCGAAGTGCCCTTCTACCCCTCTATCTTCCCTGATTCTTGCCAGCATCTGGGAAGGAGGCAGGTGACCAGGATATCCATATTCAGCTGGGGAAGAAAGAGGCTCAGGGGTAACTGATATGTACCAGGTGCCACACAGTTGGGCAATGAAGACCCAGGGTTCACCCCACCCACTGGCACAGGTAACATTTCACCGCCACCCTCTCCTGGCCTGCTTTAACCAGTGCCTGCAAAAAGGGGCCGGCCACCTTGAGGTTAAATTTGGAAACTTCTTGCTTTCAGTCAGGTCCTGTCACCTCATCAATCCTTGGAAATGCCATTCTCCCTTATACTGTTCATTTCAACTAGTATTTCAAAAACTCACTGGAATACCAGCTCCTCCTGTTCACCCCAGCCTCTGGGGGTGCTTACTAAGAGACCACTTAGTTGAAGGATGGCACAGCGGTCAGAGGCAAGCTCTGGTATCAGACTGCCTGGGTCTAAACCCTGGCCAGTTCCACCACTTGTTCTGTGACCTTGAATACAAGACTTCGTCTCTTTGAGTCTCAGCGCCTTCATCTGCAGAATGGGGCTAATAATATTGTTGTGATGAGGATTAAACGAGATCATGCCCGAAAAGTGCTTATAAAAAAGTATCTAGCACACAGTCAATGCTCAACAATGTTACCTACTATTACTAATGCCTTGCAGCATGAGTTACATCTTATATGAACAGGCTTACAAACATACATTTCTCAGAAATGAGTCTGTAAGCTGGAGCCAGATACAAAAATCCAGAATGTCTGGGCTGGAAAGGACCTCAAATTATGATGGTCTATAACTGAAGTCAGGCAGTTATCACACATGCCCAAAGTGGGATGGTAGGGGCAGAGGCCGACTGGGACACATGTGCAGGGTCTGAAGGCGGTGACCAATATTCAACACCATCTTACCGTTGCCACCAGGAATACAGGCCTTGAGTTGCCAGATCTTTTGACTTTTCAAGAGAAGCTGAAAATCCGGATTTTTAGGAGAAAATTCCCAATTCCTTACATCACCAAATTTATTTAAAAACATAACAAAACAAAAACCAAAGTTTTGTTGAGTTTGAGCTCAATAAAACATGTCTGCAGGTCAGGAATGGCTCTGGCAATGCCAGTTCACAACCTCTGCACTGTCTCATAAAGCTGAGGCCCAGAGAGGTTATGTGACTTGCCCAGGGACACAGAGCGAGTGAAGAGAGAGCCCGGTCCGACCCTTTTCAAGTAGGCATGGCCTCCCGGACTCCCACCTCCTCACCTGCATTTGCGTTGCTCCCAATACTGTTGATGGCTGGCGGCACTGAGCTGGGTGGGTGGAAGGGCACGTGTCCATTTTCCCGGGGTGGCTTGTCCTGCCAGCCTGGTCCTGCCTCCCCAGGGCCCAGCTCTGCAGGGCCACCCCACTCATCCGAGCCCTGGCGTGAGTGGTAGGTGGGCTCAGGCCGGGTGCGGAAGCTGCTAGCTAGCCGCTCTTCCAAGTGACTCAGCCAGAGGGCCAGCGCATTGCGGTCCTCCAGCGTGGTGGCCGGGTGGATGAGGGCATAGGAGAGCAGCTGGCGGCTCTCCTCGATGAAGGCATTGCTCTCAATCGAGTAGGCCAGCACTTTCTGCAGCAGCCTCATGTACTCCGACTTGGCCTCTGTGTTGCCTGGCTGAAGCAGGGGTAGGTGGGACAGCAGGAGGGACACCACCTTCTCTTTGGACTCCTGCTGCCACTGGCTGACGATGGCTGCAGAGGGGACAAGAGGGAATGTCAGGGGAGCCAGGGTGGGGGACTCCCATAAAACCAGGAGAGGTGCCTATAGCCTGCTCCCTCAGCTCCAATCTCATTTCCCTTCTCCTTTCATGACTTCGACCTTGTCCCTCACACAGGTGATATCTAACACACTCAGCCTGCTTCCAGAGTAATTTTTTTTCTGGTTCCATCACTCCCACTCTCAGAAACCTGCTATGACTCCTAATAAGCCAAACTTGCTACTTTGGAATCTGAGCCCCTCCTGCTGCCCCCAGGCCTGCTCTTCTTGCTGTATCCCCACTCTTTATCTTCATGGCCTGTACCTGCTTTCCCCTGACTATCAAAACAGTCTCTTTCCTGACTTGGAGGACAATGGAATACAGTGGTTAAAAGCTTGGGCTCAGGAATTCCCTGGCAGTCCAGTGGTTAGGACTCTGCACTTCCACTGCAGGGGGCAGAGGTTCAATCCCTGGTCTGGAAACTAAGATCCCACATGCCACATGGCTTGGCCAAAAAAAAAAAAAAAAAAAAAGCTTGGGCTCTGGAATCAGATGGTCTGGACTCCCCAACTCACTAGCTGGACCTCTGTCACCTGAACCTCACAGAGCACTGATTTCCTCACCTGAAAAATTCTGAAGATAATTACAGTACCCAATTCACAGTGTTGCTCTGAGATTCAAGGAGTTAATAAAGAATGGAAAGTGGCCTGGCATATAGAACATAGTTAATAAATGCTTACTGTTGCTTTTTAAACTGGACTCAGCCTCCAGATTCTCCCCTTCCAACTCATCCCATACACCCAGATGGAGTGATCTTCCTAAAGCACACCAGGATATCATGTTCCTGACCAGGAGCGTATAATGGCAACCAGCACCAATGGACTCAAGTTCAAGAGTTCCTAGCCCAACATCACCTTCATTTCCAGGGCACTCCCCCACCTCCTATTCCTCCAGATAAAGACTTGGTTTAGGATATCCCCATCCTCCCTGGGGCTCTCTCCATGCCATATTCATCCAAGCTTCCATACTCAGGCTGAGATTCAAGGCTTTAGCCTGCAACAGTCTCCTTCCTCCTATCCAAATTCTAAGTCTTTTAGGGATTGCCTACATCTGCCCTTCTCCAGGAAGCCTTCTGTGGCTACTCCACGCCCTGGTGATCTGGTGTCTCCTTCCCATCCCATCGTCTGAGGGCCTGTTTGTCCTGTGAAGATGAGTGAGGCTTCCTCTCTCTACCCAGAAGTGAGCTCCCCAAGAATAAGGCCCCAAGCTAGCCACATAAAGGAGGCCTCGGTACTCCCTCGTGGTCCAGTGGGTAAAACTCCACGCTCCCAATGCAGGGGGCCCGGGTTCGATCCCTGGTCGGGGAACTAGATCCCACACGCATGCCGCAACTAAGGGCCTGAATGCTGCAACTAAAGGTTCCTCATGCCGCAACTAAGACCTGACACAGCATGAATGAATGAATGAATAAATAAATATTAAAAAAAAAAAAGGAGGTCTCAGGAAGGAACTGTTACAGGACTGACTGTCCTCCTTGAAAACCTTGTTACCACTTCCATGACTAGCTCAATGGAGTGGAGGATGGCAGGTAATGCTGATGGGGCAAGGGAAAGGGACAAAGTATACTAATACTTGAGAAAAGAGACAATGATCAAAGACTGGAACCAACTCTGCCCTCACTCTTGGGCAACTGAGGTCATATCTATAGCCACGGTAATGATTTTCAAATACCTAACACGGAAGTTCTGAGAGTTGAGTTACTGGGATATTGGTGAGGTCTTGGAAAGGGACAAAGGAGCTGGTTCTAACCTAACAGAGCTAGGACCCCAGAGGGGTGGGTGATGAAAAAGAACAGGCAGTGATGTGGCTTATGTCCCTCCTCTCCTACTTACTGATGTAAATGTGATCACTTCACTGAGCTCTACTTTCTCTATCTGTAAAGTGGGGCTCACAATCATTCCTACCTGGCATGGTTGCTATGAGTTAAGACCAAAGCACAAAGCAGGGCACAAAGTAAGTCCTCAGTAAACATCAGCTGTCATTTCTAACACCATGGTTATTATATCTTACAGGGGCTCCTTCCTTTTGAATACCCACAGAGATTCTCAAGGCATAAGCCAACTCCCGGACCAGGAAACAGAGAGGCTGGGAATGGGCATGTATAGAAGGAGGGCCTCAGAATTCTAGCCATCTGGATTTCAAGTGAGCCCTGATCTGGATCCCTCTGCCTCTGATGGTGTCTCAACCCAACTTCCTTAAGGCTTAATATTCCAAGGACCTCTGGTCTTCTCTGGCCACACTACAGACCGGACACCTGGCCACTGGGAGCCTCGCATAAAAACCTGAGAAATACCTTTTTCACACATTTCTTTCCCTTAATGACCTGTCTGGAAATCTATGGCTTGGGAATTCACATAACTAATTCTTACATTTGTAGCTCTAAGAAAATGAAACACATACACCTCTCAACTCCTGGCCATGTAAGTGCACATTTTCTTGCCTGGGCCTCTCTGCCCCAAGCTTCCTAGAGAACCCCTGTTAAAGTGCTCAAGGGTTCATCCATTTTATTCAGAGTCATGTTATGCCCACAGTACTCGCCAAAACAGAACGAAGAGTAATACTACACAATAATAGTAATAATGGATATTTACTGACCATTTACTCTGAGCCAGACACATGCTAAGAACATGACCGTCTTTCATCCTCACCTCAACTCTTGTTCTAGCATCCCCATCTTGTAGATGAGAAAATACATTTGGGAAGGTGACGTCCAAGGTGACAGAGCCAAGATCTGAACCCAGGTCTCTCTGCCTCGAGAACTGGGAGGAACTTTTACCCACAACCCTCTACTATCTCTCCAATGCCGCATATCTTCTTCTTCCCCCTGTCCCTGGCTTTCCAGATCCCTTTCAGGACCTGCCACACAAGGCTAGGAAACCTCATCCCCTCCATCCATCTTCTCCTGAACTAGCTCCCCATGACCATGAAGCTATCTCTTACGTCAGCTCCATATCTAAAGATCTTTCCAAGGTGGGATAAGCCTTCCTGACTTCAGGGAGCCTTCACCTTTTGAGCTCTCCCACCTCCATCTGGCACTGGATCACATGGGAGGGACCTCCCTGGTACTCCATTTCCCTGACTTAGTCCCTGAGTTTTCAGTTTTTGATGAGAAGGAAGAAGAAATATAGTGATTGAAGATTAGGGACAGAAAGTTAAGGACTTGCATCCCAGCTGTGTGGTACAGTTGCCTGGGCAATATGCCTCCTCCTCTGTAAAAGAGGGATTACAGGGCTGCTGAGAGCATTTAGGGAGACAATGAATATAAAGCACCTGACAGAGTCTGCCCATAGTAAGCACTCAGTATGTGACTCAACGATTGGTGTTTTTCTCCCTTCTCCTCCAGCAGAGTTGGCCTACCCCTTTAGCCCTACCCTGATGCTCTCAATCGCTGTTGTTTAGGCCTTGCAGGGTAGCCAGAGGCATCTGGGACAGAGAGAAGCCTTGTCTAGTCCCTCCCCCACACCAGAGTACTGCCAGGGCTAAGGGACACAGCTTCTCCTCTGGTACTGCCAGGGGACATGACAGAAGAGCCCCAAGGGTTGGGCTCAATGAAGGACCTTGTTCTACTGCAGTGAAAGGGGAGAGTGGTTTTGGAAGAATGGAGGCTGACCCTAGGGAAATGTGTGTTCATGTGTCTGTACAGTGGTGAACTGGGAAGGGTGGGCCTCCCATCACTGGAAAGCATCAGTGAGAACTGGAACTGGTCCAAGGAATCTGCACAGCCTCAGGCCCCTTGGGGGGAGCCCAGCAGGGGCTGCAGATGACGGGTAGGGATGGAACTTCTAGTTTCCTGCCCAGGGCAGAAAAGTCGGGCCCAGAGTTGAGGCACAGCAGAGACCCAATGAATACCTGCACAGCTGAACCCTGATGGTCCCCTGGAAGGTAGTGGTGTTTGTGTGTGTATAATGTGCCCTGTCTAGGATCCCTTGACCTCAGGTCTCTCTGTCTCATGTCCTAGCAGAGTATACTGAGTAAACAGTACAAGTTCAACTGGCAAACTTGCCTGGATTCAAAATCTAGCTCTGCCTCTAAGACGTAGCTCAACATAACCGTGGGCCAGTCCTTTAAACCTCTCTGAGCCTTGGTTTCCTCTTCTGTACAATGGGGGCAGTTAAAAGCCCCTATATCACAGGGTTGTTGTAAAGATTCAATGAGACCATCGTGCAAAGCACCTGATCTGTGTTAAGTGCTCCATGCATTTCAACTATTATTGTCGTTGCTGATGGTTGAAGATCTAAAGCCTACGCTATTTCGGGGCTGGAGGGAGCAATTCACACAGGAGGGCGCATCTGGGTCTCCCCCTTCAGATTCCCCACAGGGGTGGGGAATTTCATGCAGTTATTTACCGAAAACAGACACATCTCTAGTTCCTCTGAGCTAGAGGCACAACAAGCAATGATGAAATTCTGGAGGTGGGCGGAAGAGGGAGGGGACTGGGGAATGCCGTGATGTCAATGACTGCTGCTCACCAAGCTGCAAACCTGGACTCCAGAGAGGATGAGGGAGACTGCATATGAGTGCTCTCCTTGGCCAGGTGACCAGAGCTAAGTAGGTCATGACCCTGGGTGCTGGCAAGTCACAGGAGCCAAATATATCTTGGAGACTGCCATAAGAGCAAATCCATTTTTACATGCTGGGCTGTTGCAACAATCGTGGCAGCCTGAGGCACCAGCCAGAGGGGATGCATTTTGGCTCCAAACATGCCCCTCTATGCTTCATCCCATCTCACACAAACATAGGGGAGGGCAAGGGGGCTCACATTTTTGATGGATGAACTGTGTTAGTAGAGCTTGAAAGGGGAGGGTGGAGGCATTAGAGTTGAGCTTGGGTGACTCACTCACCCACAGCCCCCTCTTGACCTCGGTTTCCCCACCCAGATTCGATGAGCCAGAGAGGGCAGGGCTTAAACCTGCTGGATATGGGGACTCTGACTCAGAGGACAGGTGGAGGGAAGAAATGCAGGACATGTGGCCCAGGAAGCTATAGGACCAGGGAGGGAAGGAGATTTCAGCTTCCCCAGCCCCACCCTTCTGGTCCAAGTCAGCATGGGAAGTGGGGTGGGTTGTAGGATTACTGTAATAGCTCCAAGTAGGTAGGAAAGACTGCACTGAGAGAAGGAGCAGGGATAATGACAAGGGGAAACCTGGGGCTTCTCCTTCCCTGTTCCAGAGACCCTTGGGTGTTGCTCTTCTGTTCCCAGGTTTTATCTCAGACTCTGCTTCCATGAAACCAATGCTGGCTGCCCGGGCTGGGGGACTTCCCTACACCCTCCTAGCTGCTTGAGAGGAAGGGACAGCCCAGACCAGAGCCTCTTCCATGCCCCCCTACTCTCCACTCCCAGTAGGTCATGTGACAGTACCTTCACCACCTTCCTGGGCCCACCCAGACTCAAGTGTCAGCATCAAGACTAGTAGTTCTCCACTGGATGCACACAAGTGTCAAGTAGGGAGCTTAAAAAACACCAAAATCTCTGGAGATAGGACCGAGGCCTCAGGTTCCTTTTATAAAGTGACTCTGACATGAAGCCAGCATTGGAACCCACTCACCAAGATTGAGCTCTCTGCATTCCCTGGCCCTTTCTGAGAAGGAGATGGGTGGGTAGGCAGCTCTGACCCAAACCTGAACCCAGGGTCTCCCTGGGAGAACTGAAGGAAGTAGCAGGGTTGGATGAGTGGGACATGGAGTATAAACCCAGAAAAAGGCAGAGGATCTGCCTCACTGTTCGGCCCTCCTGGCTTGACGGGATCTGAAAAGCTGAAGAAGAGCTTCAGACCTTGTAATAGGCAACCCTTATCCAGAATTGGTAGACCAACTGAACTGAAGATTTGGTTTGTGGGGTAAGTGTGCATCTTGGTGGGAAGGAGGGACAGGTTTGCTGAGGGGCCCACCCCATAAAATACTAAGGGCTACTGATGTACTTGGAGAGTATCTAGAACAATCCCCGTACTGTCTAGTGAATCCTCAGGCCCAAGAGGGATGGGGCTGGCCCACGTCACAAAAGGTGTCAGTGGCAGAGCTTGATCTAGAACTCCTGGATGTCCTGATTCCTATTCTCGTGTCCCATGACAAATGAATCATCAGTAGAGTATCATCCCTCAAACTGCCTGGTCAGCAGGAGAACTTGGGTACCCACTACCAGGCCTATCCTCGCAGGACTCTGATTGAGTGGGTCTGGGTTGGGGGCCCAGAAATCTGGATTTTAGGTCACATTCTCCCCCATCAGGTGATTGTGATGATGCAAATTTGGGAAGCACAGTGGGATGGGAAAGCCGTAATGAACAGAGGATGCAGAGCTCCTCCAAGCCCTCCAAAAGGATGCAGGCCTCCAAGCCCAGGAAGCAGCTCCTTCCTTCACAAATAAGGCAGGGCAGCTGCTCTACCTGAGGTTGGGAGGGAGACAGGAGACACAGTCTTGGAGCCCCCATGTCTATTAGGAAGAGGCGTTCAAGGCCCCACAGGCTTTACCTCTGTGATCACTTCTCTCTCCAGTCATGCTCTGCTCTAATCCTGGCAGGCTTCCTGCTGACTCTGGAACACACCATGGCCCTCCCTCTCTTCCCTCATTTTAAGTTTTCCCTAACTCTCCACCCACCTAAGCGCCAACTTGTTTTCTTCTCACCACCTGACATAGGGCTATGGCTAAAGACCTTGATTCATATATTCATTCACTAGTCAAGTCATTCCACAGCAGTTCTCAAGGACAGGTATTAACCACAATATCTTAATGTAAACTGTCTGAGATGCGTCTCAGGCATAGAGTATACCATGGTATGAAGTGTACCATGTCTTTCAAGGGCAATGTGGTAACAACAAATACTTTAAACGTACATAACTTCAAACTAGCAGTCCCACAGAATTCTAGAAATTTATCCTAGAGATGCTTAAAGGGTACTCATTACAGCACTGCTTGTAAGACTAAGACCAAACATACCATGCAGTAGAGCCTACTGATCAAGAGGAAGAAATTTAAAGTCAAATTCCAGCTCCACCTCTGACCAGTTGTACAACCCAGGGCAAGCCACTAATCTCTGCAGACCTCAGTCTTGTTTGTAAATGGGGGAGTTATAAGACCTTCCTTACGGAACTGTTGTGAGGGTTACAAGTAATAAAGGTAAAGCACTGCTTGATACACAGGTCAGGCTCTGTTACCTTACTATTCTTACAATCAAGCAGCCATTAACAACAATGAGGTATACACGTATGTGCTGAATATGGAATGATCTTCAAGTTATACTGTTAAGTGAAAAAAGCAAATTGGTTAATATGTGCAATGTTCTGTGTGCTAAAACAATCAAAACAATGAAAAAGCTGGAGGGAGAACTTGTATGTGCTCATACATGCACAGAATATCTCATAAAACATACACAAATTGGGAACGTGGAAGTCTGGAAGGGGACCTCAATTTTTACCTTTCATATGGTTTGATTTTACCACAAATTTTGAAAACAAAAGCAAAAACTAAAAATGCTCTAATAAATAAACAGCAGTAAGCACGAGTGTGATTCTGATATATAGCCAGGATTGGCACCCAGTGCTCACCCAACTCCCTGCTCAGGGTGGGGTGGTGGGGATGTGTGACCAAGCTTCTTAAGACACTGGCCCGCCCCAAAGGAGCCCCCACGCTAGGGGCAGAGCCATACCACAACCCCAGAACCCTTGCCCTGGTGCCAGAGCAGAGGGGAACCCTCCCTGGTGGGGAGGATGGGAGAGTTGTGAAATGGCTGAGGTCTGAGCTTGCTGGAGCCAAGCTGGGTTCCCGCTGCTCACTGTCTGCGAGACAGGGACTTAAGCTGATGATTCCTGGCCCGAGGAACTGTCTTCCTCTACAGCCATGGTGCTTCTGTGAATTGTACATAAAAACTCAGAAAAATAAAGGTGACTGCTGCTAAGACGGGTAGGCCTGAGAAGAGGAAGGAAGCAGCTCTGGGGGTCCCCAAATCCCAATCCTAGCAGCCCATGCTGATTTCCTCACCTATAAAATGGAGACAACAACACTACCTTTCTCATGAGGTTGTTGTGTGGACTAAACGAGTTACTGACAATAAAAATAACAGTTAACATTTATTGAATGTTTACTACATGCCAGGCACTGTTCTCAGAGGGGTCGTAACTAACCCAGAAACACAGTTATCATCTTGATTTTAAAGATGAGGAAACCAAGGCTCAGAAAGGTGAAGTTACTTGATTATACAGCAAGTGACACAACTGGGATTTAAACCTCGACAGTCTGACTCTAGAGCCACCAAAGAACACTGTTTTCAAAGTTACTATACAAGTAAAACCAGTACTTGGCTTGTTGTAGGGACTCAATGTGAACTGTTACCCTGAGGAAGAACATGGGAAAGGTTTGGACACAGGCTACATGGGGTCCTGGGGTCCCCTCCCCAGCTAGCTTTCAGGTGCACATACTCCCCCTCTTCTTTGGCCTCCATCACTCCCACCCGTCACCTAGGTCAACACCTCTCCATCCAGCCTTGTGGAGGCCCAGAAGGCCAGAATGGCTTCAGCAGTGCCCCTTGAGATGGTTCTCTGGACTGACTCCTAGCTATACCTGGGGCCTGAGGGAGAGGTTCTAGAGAAGCCTAGCTCACCCGTCATAATGTCAACTTCGTGGGACAAAGAGCACTTCTCTACTGAGTGTTCAGAAAACTGATACGGACTATATCTAAATTCAAAACTCTCTTGAAGCTGTTTATGCCTTAGGAGCAACCTACCTTTGAGGGGATAAAGAACAGTATAAGATGACATGTGAATTTTGGAAGAGTTCTAAAATTCCCTCCTAGGTCTGATGTCCCATAGCTTGAGAAATGAAATAATGCTCACCTACCGTCCCCCTTTCATAGGTAATGACTTTAGTCTGTTCCTTTTAGCCGCCCAGACAAGCCACCCTACGTGATCCTTCTTCTGTTATGGGTAGTTTCCAGTTTGCACTGCACTCCCCCAGGAGTCCCCCATTCCATGTCTGAGGATTTCTGGCAACAAAGCCCCAGAAGAGCCATGATGATAACTTGGGAGGTCAGGGACTCCTCACCTACCAGCAAGCCTAGAACCCACATTTCTTAGTGCCATTGTTGGGTAGGCCTCCTCAGACACCTGATATCTGTTCCTGTTCCAGGTCTCCCTCCTGCTGTGCTCCCATCTCTGGAGACTCACCAGCACTGTTGGCCTCCGACTCCAGCAGGTGAATGTCATTGCAGTCCGCCAGTGAGTGCTCCAGGCAGAGCTGTAGGAAGCGGGCCTGGGTGCGGGTGACCCGCTTCAGAAGTGACAGCAGGGCCACTGTCTGTTCACACTCATTCCAGCCCTTGAACCAGCCAGCGAGGATGCCCACCTGGTCTCGGAACATCATGGTGCCAGGCCTGGGGCCAGGGTGGGGGGGACGGCGGTGGCAAGGGCCAGCGCCGTCACATGGTCTCGGCTGCGGGCTCCTGTTACCTCTCCCCTGAGGGCCAGGGCTTGAGGATGTTCCCTGGCGTGGTGGCAATGGGTGGTGCAGGGAGGAGGACACCTGCTCACATCGGGGGAGGTCTTGGTCTAGCCACTCCTCTCCAGGCTCCTGGAAAAGGAAGCAAGGAGGTCAGAGAGAATGAAGGGGCTGGAACTGGCCTGGTGAGTGTGGGCTGAAGGGGTAAGGAGGCCTCAGGCCTTCCCCTTTCAGGGCACCTACTCTGCCGAGCTCCTGGGAGAAAGATGAAGCTAACCAGATACTAAACCAACTCTCCCTCCAATCTCCAGATCCAGAGAAAAGGCTTGATTGGGACTCAGAGACCCAGACAAAGGAGAAGATGCTTCCCCTCAGGTCTGGCTGTCACAGGGCCAAAGGAAGTGGATTTAAAGCAGAGAGTAAGTTGCCAAGATATTCTAGATGGGAAATAGGAGACACTGCACACTGTGGCAAAATATCTGAATTAATGGAGACCTGGCCCCAGGTGAACATGACTAAGCAGACATGTGATGCTGAGCACATGCCCTTTCCTTGCTGGTCTCTGGTCACCTCCTTCAGGGGTCTGGGCAGAGTGACTGCTCGCCTGCTAAAAGGACCCTATGGACTCTTTGTATTATTTCAAGCTAAGACCCACAAGGCTAGGATACAGGTGCGTGGTGACCCTGGTGGAGATCTCAGGTATGTGGATAGCTAACTGATCAGTAACTGGGTGCCTGAGCGTAGGGGCAGAGGTCCTTTTCAGAGATCTCCAACATGCTGGGGGGATCTCATCTGTTCCAACCCAGCTCTCCCACTCCGATCTCTAAGATCCCACCTATCCCTGTTCTGAAGTGAATCTCTCACTTCTTCTTCATTCCCTTGAAGGCTACTCCTGACCCAGGTCCTCTAGGTTGCGATGTCCCCTTGGCTCCCAGAGATGGCAGCTTGTCACTCAGACTCCTAAGAGCCAAGAGGATACCAACCTGAGAAGGCGACACATCAGATGTTAAAAACTCCCAAGCAAGAAAGTGTCCAAATTCCTTTAGCAGGCAGGAACTACACAGGAGCTGTGTCAACTGGGCAGACAACAGGCCTATTCTTCAGTTGACTGGTTTCTGGACACTACTCTTAAGGCTTTTTCTAAGTGTCTCCTGCTCCAGGTCTCCACTCACATTTCCCCTCTGTCTCTCTTGCAACCAGTGCTCTTGGCTCCATCCCCAAACCACATTTGGCTCCATCTCCCTCTGGCTGCCAAGAGGACTGAGAACTCCATACAAAGACCCATTGAACCTGCTGGGCTAGGTTTTAGGGAGCTATTGCCATCTCCCTGAATGTCCATGCTCCTGCTGAGGAGGGCTGTTGAGGTACACCTGACAATGGCTGTGACTCACCTCAATAGATCCTCAGTGGGACAGTTGAACAGAGCAAACTGGTCTGGCTGTCAATCCCTTTGGATATAAGAAACAAGAGAAAGTGTGTGAGGGGGGAATGAAACCTTGCTCCCAGCTAAACAAGCCTCCCAGAAATCTTTTCAAAAGACAAATCAAATGTTGCCTCCCTGGCTTAAAACCCTCCAATGACTTCCTACTGCATTTAAATAAAATGCCTACAGGGCTCCCTGCAAGACTCTGGTGGCCCCTCCAACCTCCCTGTGTACCAAGTTCTTGTTCACTTGTACCTATCCATGGCTTCCCCCAGACCTATGCATGGCTGGCTTCTACTTGTCACTCAGGTCTTAGCTCAGTGTCATTTCCTCAGAGAGATCTTCCCTGACCATCCAATCTAAGGAGTTTCTCTCTGTCACTCTATTATATTAATGCTATTTCATTTATTCTATATAATTTGGCACCCTCAGATATCATCTTATCTTTGTTTGTTGTTTCTCTCTTCCCAACAAATGCAAGCTATATAGTTGCGCAGTGCCTAGAACAGTGACTAGGACTTAGAAGGTGCTCAATATATATTTATTGAATGAATAAATGAAAGTGAGCATGGAAGCCACACTTGGGACTTCTACAGCCCCTGGGGAGAAGATGATAGAAGGAATCGCCCAAAGGATAGTAAAGGGATTTGGAAACCTTGCCCTAAGAGAAAAATTTGAAGGCACTGGGGAAATTTCCCCTGGGGAAGAGAAGACTCAGGAGGAATGGCATAACTGACTTCAAATACCTGAAGGCGTAGCACACAGAAGAAGAATTAGATTTGTTTATTTACTCCAGAGGAGAAACAGGGTAGATGGCTCTAAGTGAGAGGCAACATGAGATACGGGAAATGTTGAAAGTCAAGAAAATTCAGTTCTAGTCTTGCCCCAGCCACTCTGTCACTTTAATCTTTGAGCTACTCTGCTTCCCTTCTCTAGAACGTGTGAGATAAGGAGCGAGACTGGATCAGACATGACAAATGGGTTTTACCTCACAGGCTAACTCCAATCGATTGGTAGTGGCTGCCCGGAACACTGCAGTGAGAAGGGTACTGAAGAAATGAAGCAATGGCAATATCCATCAATGGAGAATGATTAATAAATTGGAGCATACCTCATACAAGGGGATGTTATGTAGTAATTAAAAATATGCTTGATCTTGATAGCAGCATACAAACAATGTATTTATATCTAAGTATAGTGTTTGATCTTTAACTACCAAGATGGAGGGATGTCCATAAGTACATAGTAATATGTACAATGATGCCATTTTTGTAAAATGAAAAAAAAAAAAAGAGCCATATACAAAAACCCTTAAATATCTCATATGTCAATGTCTATGTATGTATGTATGTAGAGAAATGTGTATGCTGTTCATATTGGTTACCTTGGAGAGAAGGAGGAATTATTAACATTCTCTTTATATAACTTTGTACTATTTCACTAGTTGCAAATGAACACATATTACTTTTGTAATTTTTAAAGATAAATTTAATTAAAAAAAAATTAAGGCTGCATTTTACTTTCTGGCTCAGTGAGAAAGAGTAATGTGATTGATTATCAATGTTTGCCCTGGATACGGGATGGATGAGTGGTAGCTCATGTGCCTGAAAAAAATCAGTTTCCCTTCCCAGCTCCAGCATTTTGTGGCTTTCAGTCCCAAGGAGACAGCAGCTGCCTCAACATAAGGAAGAATTTTAAAATAATGTATCTGTCCAAGAATGGAACTGGCTGCCATATGAGGAGGTAATAAGCTCCCTGGCTGCTGGAAGTGGTCAAGCAGAGGCTGGATGAATATCCCTTGGGAGTGGGAGGGATTCCTTCACTGGGTGGCAACTCATAAGATAGAAGGACATGTTACTATTTCAGAGGGAACAACTGTGATGGGAGGTTTGCTATGCCAACAGCGTTTACGGCAAAAAGATGACCAAATCCACAAACAGACCAAAGTTGTGCACACTCTTTCCTATAAACACTTTTACTGGGTTGTTACTTTTCCCAAGCAACAGCACTGTGCCCCCTAAATAAACTGTTGACTGAACATTAATCCAGTTTCTTCCCCCGAGCCAAATGCTAGAAGCAAAGCCTTGGGACACAGCAGGATCTCAAACATGATGCTTACAAGGCCAGGTTTTGAATGGAGCAGGCTGGTGAGGACTATGGTGAGCTGGAAAGCACACACCCTGTCTAAAGGGAGAAGTTACTATTTAGCTCTAATCAACTGCTGCCATGTAGGAATTTGGGTCCAGTATTGTTAGATCTTAGATTATTATATATATTTTTAAAGAGGAGCCAGAAATCTGGATTTTTAAATAAAATTCCCCTATTTTTAAATGTTGGAAAATAATCCATATTAAAAGAGCAACAATGAACCACTATACAGAACAAACAAAGCCTGTGGCCTGCAGTCCTTAGACCAGATAGACACAAACTGTGATAAGACCAAAAGTCTGATAACCATCCCTCTCGAGGGCCTAGAGAAGGTCCTACACGTTTAAGCCACCCCACTGCTCAGGAAACATGATTAGTAGAGAGGATCTAGTGCCCAAGTATAGCTTGGACAGTCCTCAAGAAACACTGGGGCTTTAGGTAACAAACAGTCACTTTTAAGAATATACTATTAGGGGAGGGACAAGTTAGGAGTTTGGGATTAGCAGATACGCACTACTATATACAAAATAGATAAAACAACAGGGTCCTACTGTATAGCACAGGGAACTATATTCAGTATCTTGTAATAAACCCTAATGGAAAAGAATATGAAAAAGAATACACACACACACACACACACACACACACACACTTAACTGATTCACTTTGCTGTACATCAGAAACTAACACAACATTGTAAATCAACTATACTTCAATAAAAATCATCCCTAAAGGAAGTGTTCCTATGTTTTGGACAGGAGAAGAATGCTGGGTGTTTGGTCTGGATGGTGACTGGAGAGGAGGACTGGATGGCTTTCTTCCATCAAAAAGCCAGAGGCCTCCAGCTACCTCCTCTCCTGCGTGCTTGGCAACAGTGAGAAAGGAAGACCTGGCTTGGTGAGATTGGCTAGGGAAGAGGCATCAGCCCTGACTATTTGAAGACATCTTAATGTGGTAGCAAATTACTATGATGGATTCTGGTGGATTTGTCTGCCAAACATCCATGCCCATCTTCTGGTACCAGGCCCCTAAATTCCCTTTGGAGAATTAACTGTCTTTCTTGGATCTAGGAGCATACATGGAGTAAAGCCTGGCCAAGGGAAGGCCTCCCTGGACTTTTGCTGGAACTATTGGGGAAAATAAGTTCTTGGTTAGGGTTGCTCAGATTATACAACATCTCCTGATATTCCTGGTTGCCACTTCTGCTACCTCACAGTGAGGGCCTACCTCAGAATGAAGCCAATACAGATGAAAGCAGAGTCAAAAGAGGGGAGAAAAAGAGAGACCTGTTCACATCATTTGAAGACCTGTCTCCAGTTAGCCTGAAGCCTCCCACCCCACCTCCCCATCCCAGACTTTTCAGTTACATGGACCAATAAATTCCTTTTGGGTTGAGGTCAGTTTGAGCTGGGTTTCTACCACTTAAAGTTTCAACTTTAAGCCTTGACTGCTCCCATACAAGAGAATTCACCACTGCTCTAGTCTCTATCTGCTGCTCTAGTCTCTCACATAAGTGACCAAAAATGACTCCCTGCCTTTGAGAAAAGACACTAGAGGGGAACCCCTATGGTGAAGTCTTTCAAATAGTCCAACAATATGGCTGCCATACTTGGTCTCTAAGAGACCAAGTAACCTTTTTGAGAAGCATCTTCTAACCCTGGAGGGTGGGAAATGGAGTCAAAAATTGGCTAAGAGGTTCCAGGAAAAACTGTCCATTGGACTCTTTCTTTGGCCCCAGTGAAAAGCAGCCCACGTACAGGAGGCGCCTCTGGAGGTCAGCTCTCCTCATCCACAAGCAGCACTGTAGAGTGAGACCTGGCTGAACCAGAGCTCTCCTACTGATACTAACTTGCTGTGTTGACCTTTGGCAAGTAACTCAGTTTCTTCCTCAGTGAAGCTTGTTGTAAGAATGAAATGAAAGAATATATATAAAAACACCTAGCATGATGCTTCAAATGTCTTCACATCATATATTATTGTATCATGTGCCAGGCCTTATGCTAATAGCTTTCCGTGGATGAGCTCATCTGATCTCAAAAGCTATAAATATAAATATATATATGTATATAATAGTATTCTCACTTTACAGATGAAGACACTGAGGCACAGAGAAGGTCAAGTCACTTACCCAAGACTGCACACAGCTAAGCTGAGATTTTTAAGGCCAAGCACTCTGGCTTTAGAGCGCTTGCTTCTTCCTGCAAATAATGCTACAGCGTATTTATTTATATTTATATAAACTTATAAATATATATATATTTATAAGTTTATATATATAAGTTTATATATTATATATTTATATATATTTATAAGTTCCCTTCCACTGCCTGGAAAGCTGGACCAAAGCATACACCCTTTAACGCCAACATCTCTGGACAAATAACGGGAGGGTCCTATTAGCCTTCCCACCTATCCCTAGCCTTTCTACAGCATCCACATAGGCCTTGGAGGAACTTGTTCATTTCATGAGTAAAGTAATAGGCTAGTTACCTAAGGTTAACTCACTATCCCAACTTGAGAAGAACAGGAGAATGTCAGAAGCCAAGGGAGCCCAACTTCTCTCTTGTGAAAACCAACCATTATTTTCAGAAACTCCTGAAATATGTATACAAAATATGTATATTATTGCCTCAGCCAAGAATGAGGCTTTTGTATGAATGGTCCTGGAGGAGGGAAGGAGAGGAGGGGAGAAGCCAGGCAGGGCCTCCTGGAAGATAACAGAGCCTGGGGAGCTCTGGGAAACCTGCATAATTTGGGACAAATGATTTTACCTTGCAGTGTCTGTTTTTTCATCTGTAAAATGGGTTTAATAATAGTACCTACTCTCATAGTGTTATGAGGCATAAATACCCTCACAGAGTTGTTAGCTAGTATCATCATCCTGGATTCATTCCTCTTTCCCTAATCCCATCATTAACTCCTATTTTCTCAACATGGAACATGTATCTGTATCTCTCCATTTTTACTACCACCACCATATTCAAGTCATCATCTTTTCTCATCTGGACAAATGTATTGCCTCCTGCTTCCATTCTTGCCCCTGTTTTCCTTGCAGAAACCAGTGAACTTTCTTTACAAACAAACAAACAAGCAAACGAATGTCACAGTCTTGCTTTAAAAATCCTCTAATAGGGACTTCCCCGGTGGCGCAGTGGTTAAGAATCCGCCTGTCAATGCAGCGGACACGGTTCGATCCCTGGTCCGGGAAGATCCCACATGCCGCGGAGCAACTAAGCCCATGAGTCACAACTACTGAGCCTGCACTCTGGAGCCCGCGAGCCACAAGTAATGAGCCCACGTGCCACAACTATTGAAGCCTGTGCGCCTAGAGCCTGTGCTCCGCAACAAGAGAAGCCACTGCAATGAGAAGTGCACGCACCGCAACGAAGAGTAGCCCCCACTCGCCACAACTAGAGAAAGCCCGTGCGCAGCAACAGACCCAACGCAGCCAAAAAAAAAAAAAAAAAAAAAAAAAATCCTCTAATAGCTTCACAATGCTCTCACGTGAAAATGTAAACTCCTTACCATGGCCCACAAGGCCCCACATGATCTGGCCTCTGTCAACCACTCCAAGCCCTTGCCCCTTCTGCTTCACTTATGCTTCAGCCACACCGATCTCCTTGATGTTCCTTGAACACATCTCAGGGGTTTTGCACTGGCTGACCCCTCTACCCGAAATGTTCTTCCCCAGATCATCACATGGTTGGTTCCTTCTCATCAATCAGATCTGGGTTCATGTGTGCCCCAATCTTCCTCATCTCCCCAGTAGGAAGGAGTCTTTGGTCTGATATCGTCGTCAAAAAGTGTTTCTTCAAAGGCTGCAGCTCTTCCGGAAACATCTAGACTGTAAGATCCACGAGGGAAAGGAAGACTGTGGCTGTATTATTCATGGCTACATTTTCAATTCCTAGAATAGTACCTGGCACATAACAGACCCTCAGTAAGCATCTGTGAAAAATTTCCCCACCTTGCAGCAGTCCTTTCTCCACATGTAACAATGCTTAGATTAGAATGCCCAGCTCTTAGATCTTCCCACAACTGGTGCCTTCTCATTTTTCAGGTTATCAGGCTCAACTGTCACCTCCTCTAAGAGGCCAATTCTGACCACCCTGTGTACAGTGGCCAACCTCCCACCCCCTTCCCACTGTTTTAATTCCTTCATAGCACATATCACTATCTGATTTCTTTTGTTTATATATCTTCCCTCCATCAGAATATAAGACCCAAGAGCTCTAAGACCTTGACTGTTTCATTCACTGCTGTATCTCCAGCACCTAGAAAAGTGCTTTCATAAACTGTTTAATTGCTGGAGACGTTTGAGATGTGCACACTCTACACTGCTGTTCTGTTACTTGCCCTCGACCAGACTCTATTCAACAAATTTACCCTAAAACAAACAAAACAGAACTCTACTCACAGTAATCTACTTAACTTCTTCTAAAGTTCTGAGCCCTAGAAACCCAAAGCTGAGGTAGGGAACTGAACATGAGTACTCTTGGATTCCACTACCCCAAGGCTATAACCAGACCAGGCCAGTCATCTCATTCCTGTTTCTCCCAGTGAGATCCCAAAGGAAAGTCTGGTGGGGTCAGACCAGCCATAAACTCTCTCTGGATCCAAACGACCATAGAGAAGAGAATGATTGGGGCTGGGGAACAGTGAAGACGGGGACTACCATCAACCCTCAGAAAGGTCATGGGATGGAATCACAGTCCTATCTGGTTTAGCAAGCAAGAGAGTCTCTAAGAGCGCCGCTCACCTAAACATGTCTCAAAGGATCTTCTGTCACCATTTCACACTTATTCAGAGAGGAAACTGTTTTCAAACTGGGGCTCTCAGGAAAGAGTTCTCTTTCCACTGAGCCTGCTAAGAAGGTAGGGTTTAAGCCTACGGTTGCTGAGGGTCATCTTTGTTGTCACAAAGCAGAAACCAGTTGAGGATGAAGCTAAGTCAGTGGAGAAATGGGGAGAGATTACTAGGAAGATTGTTTGAACTCCTGGATGCAGGGAGGTCTAGAGCCATCCTAGTTCTGGACTTTTCAGTAACATGAGCCAATTAATTCTCTTTTATTAAACCAGTTTGAGCTAACGTACTGTCACCTATATCTTTAGAGTCTTGATTGATATGAACTTTTTTTTTTTTTTTTTTTTTGCTAAAACTGAGCACTTATATACAGGGCATTGTTCTAAATACTTTATACACATTAACTTATTTAATCCTTATAATAGTTCTATGAAGTAAGAGATCATTATTACCTTCATTTTTCAACTCTGGAAACTAAGGACCAGAGAAGTTCAATAACTTGTCCTAGGTCACAAAACAGGGGGTAAGCAATGATGTGGGATGCAAATCCTGTCTGGCCCCAGAGTCTGCATACTTAATCACTACACTACAATGCCCCATTGCACCCAACCCTATATGAACAGAAAATCCAACTCTCTGACCCCAGACACCATCATCCTGGGACGGACAGAGCCCAGAGACCTTCTATTTGTGCCACCTGTCCTCAATTTCATCCTTTGTAAAATGAGGATAATCACAGTTTACCTACCTCATAGAGTTCCTGTGAATATGAGATGAGACAATACATGTGAAGCACTTAAACAGTGACTGGCAGATAATAATTACTCAATAAACAGTGGTCATTAACATTACTACTCTGTGGGTCACTAAAGTGCAACTGGCAAATACAATGCAGATGGAAGAGATCTGTTTTCTTTCACCTCTGTCCTTTAGGTGAAGAGAAGAGATGCCATGGATTAGAGATGAAGAGTCTTTCTTGTCTTTCACCCACTGCATAAGCTGCTTCCTCTGCCTGGAAGGCCACTCATCCTCATCCCAACTCTTGTGGAACAGCACCCAGAACAAATACCATCTCTTCTATGAAGTCTTTCCAGATAGAGGGTGCCTTCTCTCACTGCCAAATTTCCACAGTATATAATTTGTACCTCACGTTCTGCCCCGTGTACCTGCCCAACCTCTCTACTGTACTGTGAGCTCCCTGAAGGCCAGCCCCAGTATTTACCTCATGATCTGTTTATTCTTCTGATAGAGAGAAACAAAAACCCTTGGAGAAAGTTGAGAGCCCTGTGGAGGCCCCAAACGTACAAAGGCTGAGGAGGGCTGAGAAGCCAACTAGGATGGGGTGAGGCAGATCCCCAGGAATAGGACGTGGGGTAGCTAAGAATCAGGAAACAGCACAAAGAAAAGTTCCAGATGAGAGAAGGTGGGGAAGGCAGCCTCTCCTAGGAGGAGTGGCAAAAGGAGCTGGGTAGAGAGAATAAAAGAGGTAAGAGGAGAGGAGGTGGTGGGTAAGGTGTGTTGAACCTGAATGGGGAGTGAGAGTAAGGAACTCAGAGATTTCTGACCAAATGCAGGAAGAGCTGCCCATGAGCCAATGATTCCTAATTACTTACAGAGGGAACGATCCTAGCTTGTGGGATTCAGAAAAGGACAAGTTACATCCTGGTACTTTCCAAACTCCCAGTCCAGTGAGGGTGAGTGGACAAGTACATGAAAAACTACAAGGAAGAAGATGAGCAGTGCTCTAAGAAGTACAATGGAAGGCTCTGGGCAGTAAGACACAGAGAATGAAAAGACTGGAAGGTGCCTTAAGGCAAGGGTGCCTATGTGGAGAATAGATGAGGAATAGATAAGGAGAAGAGATGGACATGTGTGTTCAAGGAGGGAGCAACTTGAAGCAGAAGCACAGAAAGGGGATGGTATGGAGGGGTGGAGGGGAAGCCAGAAGAAGAAAATGCTGAGGAAGATCTGAAAGGGAACCATTCAAAGGCGGAATATGAAGTAATTGCTCAGAGGGTGGGGTAACCTTGTGGAGAAGCCAGAAACCTTTCAAAGAGGGTAAGGAATCTTCTGGAGGGCAGGTACTTCACAAAGGGGACTCCCAGGAAAATGGGGGTGGGCAGTAGGGCACAGAGGCATACCCTGAGATATCTTTCAGCGGGGCTTTCTGTGGGGAAAGGGAAATCCTCTTACAGGGCAGTGGCTCTCAAACTTGAGCATGCATGAGAATCACCAGGAAGGTTCCTAAAAGGAGCTGGGCCCTACCCCTAGGTTTTCTGATTCAGTAGGTCTGGGTTGGGACCTAAGAATTTGCATTTCTAACAAGTTCTCAGGTGATGCTGATGTTGCTGGTCCAGGGACAACACTTCGAGAACCACTACTACAGGGGGAGGGATTCTTTTGTGAGGAGGCCCTCAAAATGGAAAAAGGAAGAAGGCTTCAGAGAGGAAAATCGGGGGAGTCCTCAAGGAGAGTCTAAGGAGGGTGGGGATTCCCTGGTGGTTCAGTGGTTAGGACTCCATGCTCCCAATGCCGAGGGCCTGGGTTCAATCCCTGGTCAGGGAACTAAAATCCCACAAGCCTTGCAGCGCAGCCAAAAAAATAAAAACCTTAAAAAAAAAAAAAAAAGTCTAAGGAAGGTGTTAAGGGTCTCTCCATCTCTCTGAAGGGAAGATCTAAAGGGAGGAGGGGTCTATGAAGATAGAACCTAAGAAACATGGTCTGAGAGAAAGATCTCTGAGGGTTGGGATTTCAAGAGGTGAGGGTATCTCTTGAGGATCTGTTTAATAAAAGGGGACATAGAGGCTCTTGAGAGGGGGAGTCTGTAGGATGCTGGGGGCCTGTGGTGGGATAATGGGGGAAGGAGGCTCAGATCTGAGAAGGATCTCTCAGTTGATTTCAGAGGAAAGAGAATGGAGGAGATGAGAGGGTGTAAATGGGGGTTCTAAAAGGGGTATATCTGACAGGGCCCTGAATAAGGTTTCTTGGGGATGTCAGAGGGAGAATCTGAGAGAGAGTGTTCTGAGGAAGTCTCACAAAGTGCTGGGGTTGTTGATGCACAGCAATTCTGGAGACAATTCTCTAAAGGGAGTCTGTGGAGGTGTGGTCTTCTGTGAGAGATCTTAGCTTTACTGGAGTAGGATGACAGACACCTTTTTAGGAACAACTCTCAAAGAGCTCAGATGAGAAATCTCTGAGTAAAGGTCTCAATAGGATATACGGGGAAGGTGGGTCTTCGGGTGGGGGAATATGGGAACGTCAGAGTAGAGGGTTTTTCAAAAAAAAATTCTGGGACTTTCTAAGAAAAGGAGCCGGTTGGTGCTGGGGGTCTTCTACAGATGGTTCTAGAGGATTTGAGGGAAGCTGTGAGGGTGAGTTCAGGGAGGGAATTATCCAGGAAAAGTCTCATAGTAAGGCAGGAGGTCTCTAAGTGCTGATTCAAGGGTCTCTGTGCTGGAAGGGTCTCTGGGAGGGATTTCAAGGGCGTATCTCAGAGGGCTCAAGGGGGTTGCTGGGGTCTCTGTGAAGACAGGAGGAGGTCTTGAAAACCTGCATCTCAGAGGGGTCGTGAAGAGAGGGTCTTAGGGTTTATAGGGGTTGTGAGGAAGAAAGTTCATCTGAAAGTAGGTCTAGAAGGAGAGATTTTGAAAGGGGGATTCGAAGAGCGATTCTAGAAAATATCAGAGAGAAACTATAAGGAAACCTTTTGGAATCCTGAGGAAGCCATTTCTGGAACATTTTGTGTGGGTTACTAGGAGATTTGGGATACATAAAAAGGGTTTTGGAAGAGACTTGTGGAATGTGGAAGAAGAGTTCTCCAGAGATTTCAGGGAATCTCTGGAGGAGAGTTTTGGGATAAGTGAGGAGGGTCTCAGGGGAAGATTTCTGGGGTATCTGAGGGTAATCTCTAGAGCATTTCAGGGTGGTGAGATTTGAGAAACATGAGGAGGTCTTTGGGAGAGATTTTGGGGACCTGTGGGAGGGGCCAAAGGGATGACTTTCGGGATATGTCAAGGCGGAGTGTATATGGGAGATGGATTGGCGGGGGGGGGGGGGGGCGGTGGGGGCGCTCCAAGTGAGTTTTGAGGATCCGAGGCCATTTCAGAGAGTCTCTGAGGAAGATTTTCAGGGGACATCAGGGGCATTCTGGAGGATTCCAGGGGGAGGGGCTCTGAGATTTGGGGGCTATGAGTGGAAAATCTCCAAGGCGATTTCTGGTATGGGGGTAGGTGGGAGGGAAAATTCTTGGGATGTGTGAGAAGGAAGTCTGGGGGAGACTGTTGGGATGTGCGAAGTAGGTCGCTGGGGGAGATTTCTGGAATGTACGGGGTCTGGAGGGGATTTCGGGGAATCTCTGATCTGAAGGAGATTTTTAGGGCTTACGAGGGAGGTTTCTAGAGAAGATATCTGACACATATCATTGGAATATGAGGAGTGGCCCCGGGGGAATATTTCTGGACGGAGAAGGAGGATGGGGGATCTGGGACCAGACGGGGGTTCTCTGAGGAAGATTTTTGAGGCGTAGGACGGGGTCTGGAGCAGACGTGGAAATAACAGGGGTGGCCTCTCGGGAAGGCTTTCGCACCGCGGGAGGGGACGGAGGACTTCGGGAGGATTCGGGGGGGTCTGTGGGCGTGCCCTCCAGGGACGTGTCTGAGGTACACCTGGGGGGTCACGAGATAGGCTGCTGCCGGGCCCCCCGGCCACCCCGAGGGGCGAGAATTTCGGAGAGAAGCTCGAGAAGCGGCCTGTGAGGGCGACTCGGGGAATGGGTGTGGGAGATTCTCTCGAGGGTCGGGACCTCGGAGGCCCGCGCTCCGCGCCCGCCGCCTCCCGGGGTCCCTGAGGGGGCGGGGCCGCCCGCGGCCTGGGGCGCCCCGAGGTGAGCCCCGCGCGCTCCGACCCGCCGCCGCCCCGCGTCCGCCCGACCCTGCCCGCCACTCACCGCCTCGGCCTCCGCCGCCGCCGCCGCCGCCGCCGCCGCCGCCGCCGCCGCCCGGGCCTCCTCAGGCCTCCGCCACTGCCGTCGCCCCCTCTCCGGCCCGCGAGCTCCCCTCCCTCCTCCCGCACCGACCACCGCCGCCGCCACCGCCGCCGTCGCGCTGCGTCACCGCGCCGTGCGTCACCGCCCCTGGCCCCGCCCCGACGGGACTGCCGCGCGCCGGCATTAGCTGACGCCGCGGTGAGGAACGGTGCGCCCGCCAACGGGCTGCGAGGTGTGCGCGGAGAAAGGCGGGGTCCCAGCGGAGAAGGGGGCCGTGGGGGTTGAACGAGGCTCATGAGGCCCGCCCCCCGCTCAGTGGGATTGGCCGGCTGCGCGGCTGACGGGCAGTCGGCACGGCGGGCGGGGAAGGGGCGGGGCGCGCGCGGCGTTGCCACGGGCAACGGGCCCGGCGGAGCCCGGCGGAGCCCGGCGGAGCCCGGGATTGGGCCTCCCGGCCCGCAGGGGGCAGTCTCGCGCGCGTCTACCTCAGCGGCCTCGAGCTAAGTCACAATTCCTGATTCTGGCGTTCAAGGCCCAGCTGTGCGCCCCGCCTGCACGCTCCGCTCTAGGCCTGAGCCCCGCCACCACCTGACCGTCCAGGTAGCAAGTAACCGCTCCGGCTGCTGGAGTCTCAGCTTTCCCACCGCAACCGTCTCTGAGCCTGTTGCTTCTTCTCTCAGATAGGAATTGAAAGAGAGGAGCATTTAAAAGCACTGGGCAGGGCTTCCCTGGTGGCGCAGTGGTTAAGAATCCGCCTGCCAATACAGGGAACAATGGTTCGAGCCCTGGTCCGGGAGCAACTAAGCCCGTGTGCCACAACTACTGAGCCTAGGCTCTAGAGCCCACGTGCTACAACTACTGAAGCCCGCGCGCCTAGAGCCTGGGCTGCACAAGAGAAGCCACCGCAATGAGAAGCCCGCGCACTGCAACGGAAGACCCAATGCAGGCAAAAATAAATAAATAAAATAAATAAATTTAAAAATGTTGATAAAGCGCTGGGCGCAAAGCCTTCAGTAAGTGGGAGTTGTTGCTCTGACTGTTGTAACCTATTCACTCCGCACACTGTCCTGGATCAGCGTGAACTAAGCAGAGCGGGCTGTCAGGTGACAGAGGCGTGGTTGTTAGAGGAACCCAAAGAAAGGCAGTCGGAGTGGAACATAGAGTTCACCGCGGCCAAAAGTTTGGCCACTTGAGAGAGTTTGGATTTGTCCCGAGGACAGTGAGGAGCCATGGAAGGGCCTCAAGCCAAGGAGAGTCAGTGGGGGTTTGGAAAGATGTCTCTGGCTTCTATATGGAAGATGGATTGGAGGAAATAGAACTGGAGCTGGAGAGTCCAGGGAGGCAGCTGGGGTAGGAGAGGGGCGTTTGCACCAGGGTGGGACTGTGGGGAGGGGAGGAGGAGTGGGTGGCAGGGATGCATGCCCAGGAGGCCCGGGGAACCTGCTCTGGGACTGGGTGGCCGCAGAGGGGTAGGGAGGGAGAAGTCCAAGACGAGGCCCTCTGGCTAGAAGGTTGGGGGGATTAGGGGCTTCCCTGAGAAGGAGACCCAAAGGAGAAGCAGGTTAGGAAGATGCTGAGCCCAGTGTGTGCCACCCAGCATCAGGGTTTAGGCGGCTCCACACCCCTGGGTCTAGGGCTTAAGAGAAAAATTGGGGCTGGAAACCAAGATCTGAGGATGATCAAAGATGGTAATTGAAGCTGTGGGAGTTAGTGACCTATCCTGCGGAGGGTATGAAGGAGGAATGGAGACAAGGACTGGACAGAACCTTGAGAAGAGGAGACGTATAAGGTTTGAGCAAAGGAATTGACACTCTCAACAAAGATTGAGAAGGAGCAGCCAGAGAGAGAGGAGGAAGAAAACCAGGAAAACATGGCATCTCAGACGCTGTGAGGAAAGGCCATTTTATTTATTTTTATTAAAAAAAATTTTTTTTTAATTAAAAAAATTTTTATTTATTTATTTTTGGCTGCGTTGGGTCTTCGTTGCTGCTCTCGGGCTCTCTCTAGTTGTGGCGAGCACGGGCTACTCTTCGTTGCAGGGCGCGGGCTTCTCATTGCAGTGGCTTCTCTTGTTGCGGAGCATGGGGTCCAGGCACACGGGCTTCAGTAGTTGTGGCACTGGGGCTCAGTAGTTGTGGCTTGCGGGCTCTAGAGCGCAGGCTCAGTAGTTGTGGTGCACGGGCTTAGTTGCTCCACAGCATGTGGGAATCTTCCCGGACCAGGGCTCGAACCCGTGTCCCATGCATTGGCAGGCGGGTTCTTAACCACTGCGCCACCAGGGAAGCCTGGAAAGGCCATTTTAAAACAGAGTGGGGGAATATCACAAACCCTAAGCATTACCCCCTCCATTTAAGCAACAACTTTCACACCATATAGAATGGTTGTGCTCTAAGGATGCTGGTTCATTTATTCATTCAATAATATTTCTTGAGTACCTAAAGTGTGCCAGACACTACTCCAAGTGCTAAAAATTCAGCAGTGAACGAGGCAGGCAAAAATCCCTGTCTTCATGAGGCTTACCTTCTAGTTGGGGGGACAGAAACAATAAATAAATACTTACAATGTAACTTGGCAATAAGTTCTATGGAGAAAAAGCAAGCTAAGGGGATTGAGAGATGGGGTTGGCACTGTTTTAGATGGGGAAAAGCACCTTTGATCAGGTGACGTTTGAACAGAAATCTGAAGGAGTGAAGGGATGAACCATGAAGGAAGGAGGGTTCCAGAAAGAGGAGCCAGCAAGTGCAAAGGCCCGGTGACAGGATCATTCACAGAACCAAAAAGGGGCTAGTGTGGGTGGAGAGGAGTGAGCAAAGAGGAGAGTATTGAAAGACAAGGTCCAAGAGGTAATGGAGGAGGGGTCGTGGCAGATGATTTATTAGAGTTTTTAAGGCCACTATAAGGACTTTTGCCTTCACCCAAATAATAGTGGAGCCATGAGAGGGTTTTTGAGAGGGCAGGCATGTCATCTGGCTTGGTTTTTTTTTTTTTTTTGGCCACACCGCACAGCATGCGGGATCTTAGTTCCCCTGACCAGGAATCGAACCTGTGCCCCCCGCAGTGGAAGCACAGAGTCCTAACCACTGGACAGCCAGGGAATTCCTGGCTTGGGTTTTTTTAGGATGTCTCTGACAGTCCTATGAAGAATAGAGTGTTGAGAGAGGGGCAGGAGCAGAGAAACAGGAGGCTGCTGTGAGATTTCAGGCAGAAGAATATGGGCTGTGGAGGGGGAGAAGTAGACCAGTTCTGGTTATATTTTGAAGTTCAGAGCTGACAACTTCTGAGGTACATCGTCAGAGGAAAGAGACGGGTCAAGGGTGACTCTAAGACATCCAGATGGATATGTCACACTGACAGTTGGATATAAGAGCCTAGAGTTCAGGGAGAGGCCCAGCTGGAGAAATAATTAAGGTATCCCCTTTGAAAACCAAGAAACTGATGCTATCAGGAAGACAGGAAGATGGATGGAAAAGAGAAGGGGACCGAGGACTGACCCCTGGGACACCTGACTGTTAAAAGGAAGCTGACATATGATCCTGCAATCGCACTCCTAAGCATATATCCAGAGAAAACTATAATTTGAGAAGATACATGCACTGCGATGTTCCTTGCAGCACTATTTACAATAGCCAAGGCATGGAAACAACCTAAATGTCCATCGACAAATGAATGGATGGACCTAGAGATTATCACACTAAGTCAGAAATAGAAAGACAAATACCATATGTTATCACTTATATGAGGAATCGAAAATGTGACACAAATGAACTTATCTACGAAACAGAAACAGACTCGCAGACATAGAGAACAGACTTGTGGTTGGAGGGGCGTGGGAGAGGGATGGATTGGGAGTTTGGGGTTAGCAGATGCAAACTATTATACATAGAATGGACAAACAACAAGTTCCTACTGTATAGCGCAGGGAACTATAATATCCTGTGATAAACCAAAATGGAAAAGAATATGTAAAAAAAGTATGTATGTGTATAACGGAATCACTTTGCTGTACAGCAGAAATTAACACAACATTGTAAATCAACTATACTTCAATGAAATTAAGAAAAAAAAAGAAGGTCTGAGCAGGCACAGCCAGAAGAGCCAGAGGAAAACCAGGCCAGGGTGGTGTCCTGGAAACCAAGTGAAGAAAGTGTTTGGGGCACGGGGTGTGATGGATGGTGTCAGATGCGGCTGACAGGGCACAGCAGATGAAGACTGAGAATTGACCATTAGGTCCAGCACCACAGATGTCCTTGGTGGCCCTGACAAGGGTATGTCATTGGAGAGAGACAGGAGTGAGTCTGCTGGGAGAGAGTTGAAGAGTGAATTGGAAGGAGAAATTGGAGGCAGTGAGTGTGGACAGTTCTTTCAAGAAGTCTTGCTGAGGGCCTCCCTGGTGGCGCAGTGGTTGAGAGTCTGCCTGCCAGTGCAGGGGACACGGGTTCAAGCCCTGGTCTGGGAAGATCCCACATGCCGCGGAGCAACTGGGCCCGTGAGCCACAACTACTGAGCCTGCGCGTCTGGAGCCTGCGCTCCGCAACAAGAGAGGCTGCGACAGTGAGAGGCCCGCGCACCGCGATGAAGAGTGGCCCCCGCTCGCCACAACTAGAGAAAGCCCTCGCACAGAAACGAAGACCCACCACAGCCAAAAATAAATATAAATAAATAAATAAAAATTAAAAAAACAAACAAACAAAAAAAAACGGCTAACATATTTGTTAAAAAAAAAAAAAAGTCTTGCTGAAAAGGGAAGGAAATGAATGGGCAGTGGCTGGACAGGAGACAGGGTTTTCAGTTTTTAAGATGGAAGACATAACACAGCGTGTAGGCTGAGGGGAAAGGTCCAGTAGAGATGAAGACATTGATGATGCAGGGAGAAGGAGAGCAACTGCAGCAATGCCCTTGAGGAGGTGAGAGAGGGTGGGATCTGCCCACTGCTATGGAGGGAAGTCAGTACAGTGAGCCAGACATCGTGGAGCTGGATCCTGTAAAAATTCTCTATTGTTTGCTTATATTTTCTCATGGAAATGCACAGGTTTCTGATCAATTACTTCCCTTTTATTTCTCCTTTATATGACAATTAAGACATTATATTGATTTGGGGGAGAACTTATGTGTATAAGTATGTTGCATTATCTAGGAATTTCATTTCAGGATGGGAACTGGGGGGGGCAATACAAAATGCTCTTAATAAAAAAGGAGTTATTGGTCTGATAGGATGGAACACCATTGTTGTAGTGCCACTATAAGGCCCGTGAGGTTGAATAATTGCAGGAAAAAATTCACCATTACTTGGGTGCTGTGGAGTCTCCTCTCTATTCTCCATTTCCCCATCAACCTAATAAGTGGCAGTTTGACCAGCAAACATCTCTAATTTCCCCCTTTCAGCTCTGGAATTAAAATATTCCAGATTGGAGGGGGGGGGGTGGGAATCCAGGAAGTCTTCCTGGAGGAGGGGCTAAAGAGCTCATCATTCAATTATCAAAAAATCTACAGATAATAAATACTAGAGAGGGTGTGGAGAAAAGGGAACCCTCCTACACTGTTGGTGGGAATGTAAATTGGTACAACCATTATGGAGAACAGCATGGAGGTTCCTTAAAAAACTAAATATAGAACTACCATATGATCCAGCAATGCCTGCGCATATATCCGAAGAAAAACATAATTCAAAAAGATACATGCACCCCAGGGACTTCCCTGGTGGTGCAGTGGTTAAGAATCTGCTTGCCAATGCAAGGGACACAGGTTCGAGCCCTGGTCTGGGAAGATCCCACATGCCGCAGAGCCTGACTACTGAGCCACAACTACTGAGCCTGCTCTCTAGAGCCCGTGAGCCACAACTACTGATGAGCCCACGTGCCACAACTACTGAAGCCCACGTGCCTAGAGCCTGTGCTGTGCAACAAGAGAAGCCACCGCAGTGAGAAGCCCTTGCACTGCAATGAAGAGTAACCCCCACTGGCTGCAACTAGGGAAAGCCCGTGCACAGCAATGAAGACCCAACACAGCCTAAAATAAATAAATTTATTTAAAAAAAATGAGATACATGCACCCCAGTGCAGCACTATTTACAATAGCCAAGCCATTGAAGCAACCTAATGTCCATTGACAGACGAGTGGGTAAAGAAGATGTGGTACATACATACAATGGAATATTACTCAGCCATAAAAAAGAACAAAATAATGTCATTTGCAGCAACATGGATGGACCTAGAGATTGTCATACTGAGTGAAGTAAGTCAGACAGAGAGAGACAAATATATATCTCTTATAAGTGGAATCTTAAAAAAATGGTACAAATGACCTTATTTACAAAACAGAAATAGTCACAGATGTAGAAAACAAACTTATGGTTACCAGTGGGGAAAAGGAGGGGAAGGGATAAACTGGGAAATTGGGATTGACATATATACACTACTATACATAAAGTAGATAACTAATAAGGATCTATTGTATAGCACAGGGAACTCTATTCAATTCTCTGTAATGACCTATACGGGAAAAGAATCTAAAAAAGAGTGGATATATGTATATGTATAACTGATTCACTTTGCTATACACCTGAAACTAACACAACATTGTAAATCAACTATACTCCAATAAAAATTAAAAAAAAAAAGCTCATCATTACCTACTGTGTATTGAGTGTGTCCACCATGCTGGGAGATATGTGAAACTATTTTATCCTCATAACAATCCTGAATCAGAGGCGTGAAGTTACTTAGCTAGGGCCACACACTAAGGCAGCATTCGAACCCGGTCTGGGTGACTGCAAAGCCTGGGAGGTCCCAGCAGATGAGGGGAAGGAAGGAGGGGGTGGAGTCGTCTGTGACAGTTGTCCCAGAATGGGCATAAACAGGATGTGGTGTTAGATGAAACCTTTCCCCTACCCCACACCCTGCCCCCTGTAGCCCTGGTCCCCACCCCTAGAGGACAGCGGAACCCAGAAGAGAAGAGGCCTGTGGACAGAGAAGTCATGGTCGGGGCCAGGGTCGTATGGAAAGGGCTAGGGGCTGGAGTGGGGCTGGGGCTAGGAGGATGCCAGGGTGAAGGTCAGGCTGTGGAAGGGAGGTCAAGGCTGGGGGAAGAGAGACTGTGGTTCCGGGTTTAGCCCCAGGCAAGCAGATCCCTGGTCCACCCTGGGCGCTGCCCAAGGGCACCTGCTGAGAGGGCTCGAGTCCAGCCTCTGCTCTGCAAGGGGCAGCATCTGGCCTGAGGGAAAGGAGCCTTTTCCTGATGTTCACAAAGGCAATCTATGGGCTATTGGGTCTTCCTCTTCATTAGTAGATGGAGAAACTGAGGTTTGGGGAAGGGGGCAGGGCTGAGGCCAGGCGACTCAGCTCTTGCTGGGCTCCTCTGACAGTCTGACTCCCTGGTGGTGTGCGAGGTGGACCCAGAGCTAAAGGAAAAGCTGAGGAAATTTCGCTTCCGGAAAGAGACGGACAATGCGGCCATAATAAGTGAGTGTCATCTTCCCTCCTGGAAGGATGGGGTATGGGGACAAGCGTGGGGGCAGATGGGAGGGGCGTCTAACCCCCATGTGCCCTCCCTCCTCAGTGAAGGTGGACAAAGACCGGCAGATGGTGGTGCTGGAGGAAGAATTTCAGGTGAGGGGATGGGGGGATGGGACCTCCAAGAAGGGCAGGGTGGGACTGGGAGACCCAAGCGACTGTGACTGATGCCAAGAGCCTGGCATTGGGGGCCAGAAAGACCCGGAGGTCAAGTCCCAGCTTAGCTGTGACCCTAGGTGAGAGACTTCACCTGTATGGGTCTCTCTTTCCTCATCTGTGAAATGGCGATAGCAGTCCCTACCTCTTAGGGTTGTCTGTGGTTTCAATGACTTAATCCTTGTAGTGGGTTTAGAAGAAAAGTGTCTTAACACCTCTGGGCTTCAGTTTGCTCACCTGTAAAATGGGGATAACAATAAGACCCACCCCTCTGGGATTCGGGAGAGGTCAATGAGTTAATCCATGTGTATTTCTTGGACTAGTGCCTTGGCACACAGTAAGTGTTCATTTAACGGCAGTCTTTTTTTTTCTCTCCCCTCATCCCCAGAATATTTCTCCAGAGGAACTAAAAATGGAGTTGCCAGAGAGACAGCCCAGGTATCCTGGGGGAAGGAAGGGGAAGGTCAGGCCATGGGGAGAGGGGTGATGATAGGGATACAGACTGAGGGACTGCTTGGGTTCCAGTCCTATTCATGGGCTTGGGATCTATGCCTTTGAAGTCAAGTGTTCCTGTCCTAGGACTTTTGGTTTGTTTAACAAAATTTTATTGCAGAATTTTACACTAATAGTCATATGTAATGTTAGAGTTTGCTTTTTTTGTACAAATCGTGTCAGGTTTTGGTCTCAACATTACACTTACTTCATTTAAAAAAAAAAAGTTAAAATTTCCTTATTTTTCAATAAATAAGGGAATACTTTGAGTAGCAAAGGATTTATTTGACCTTTAATGATTGGGGAGAATCCTATGTGAAGCCAGAGGAGCCTGGTGCTTTTGTGTGTGGAGGAGCTTTTTGACACTTCTGTGAAAACTGGTCTCTTTAGATTTTTCATCTCGACTGGGGTGAATTTTGGGTGCCCTACAACTTTGAGCCTCAATCCCAGGCTCTAGATCTCAGCCAGGACCAGCATCCTGGGCGTCTGACAAGTGCAGTCACACAGGGCCCCGTACCCAGAAGGGAGCCTTGAATGCAGGGCTTGATGCTCTACGACTGCCTGCTGTCTTGAAATTCTTTATAGTTTTATCTTTGAATCTGTGTTTTGTGTGAAGTGTGATGGAACAATGGAGCATGTGCTGGGGGATTGGAGCCTCCCTCAGCTCATATCTCCAGCCTGGATGGGTTCTCAGCTACCCACTCCCCGCATTGCCCAGCAATGGCTGCTGCCCTCTGTCCCAGACAGGGGACCTGATTACAGATTCAGGGAGTGTCAGGGTCAGGGTCGGCACTCACCCCCTGCGTGACAAGTTCCAGGGTGTGCCTTTGAGCATTTTCACTCCCTCTGTGAGTGTCCCCACGCCCAAGACAGCGTGATTTTAAATAGGAAATTTTAAAAGATCAATCTGGAGAGAGACTGAAGAAGAAAGGAAAAAAGCCTTTCTCCTGTGTTTATGACAAGGGGCCCTGCATTTTCATTTTGCACTGGGCTTGGGAAATTATGTAGCTGGCTCTAGTCTCAGCCCCTGATTCTAGTTCTCTGGATAGTAAAACACAGTGGTTGAGCACTTATACTCTACCAGCCAACTTCCTGCGTTCAAATCTATCCATAGAACCTTGGGCAAGTGACTTCGCCTCTCTGGGCCTCAATTTTCCCATCTGTAGTATGGGGATAATAATAGTACCCACATCATAGGGTTGTTGTGAATCAAATAAGCACTTACTTATTTATTATTTATTTATTTTGGCCACGCCACTTGGCATGTGAGATCTTAGTTCCCTGACCAGGGATGGAACCCGCGCCCCCTGCAGTGGAGGGGCAGAGTCTTAACCACTGGACCGCCAGGGAAGTCCCTAAGCCATTTTTTCTTAAAAAAAATTTTTATTGAGATATATTTGACATATTATATTAGCTTCAGGTGTACAACATAATGATTTGATATTTGTATATACTGTATTACAAACTGTTCACCACTATAATCTAGTTAACATCTGTCACCATACATAGTTAAAAAAATTTTTTTTTCTTACGATGAGGACTTTTAATCTTTACTCTTTTAGCAACTTTCAAACATACAATACAGCATTGTTAACTACACTTACCATGCTGTACGTCACATCCCTAGGACTTATTTAAAATAAATAATGGGAAATAAAATAACTGGAAATCTGTACATTTTGACTCCCTTCACCCATTTTGCCCACCCCCACCTTCGGCAACCACTAATCTGTTCTCTCTGTTTATGAACTTGGCGGTTTGTTTCTTTGTTTTTATTTTTTAAATTCCACATATAAGTGAGATCATAAGACATTTATCCTTCTCTGACTTATTTCACTTAGCATAATGCCCTCAACATCCATCCATGTTGCAAATAGCAAGATTTCGTTCTTTTTTATGGCTGAATAGTATTCCATTGTGTGTGTGTGTGTGTGTGTGTGTGCGCGCGTGTGTGTGTGTGTGTGTACTGCATCTTCTTTATCCATTCATCCATCAATGGACACTTAGGTTTTTTCCATATCTTGGCTATTATAAATAATGCTGCAATAAACATGGGGTGCATATATCTTTTTGAATGATTGTTTTCATTTTCTTTGATAACTACCCAGCAGTGGAAATGCTGGATCACATGGTAGTTCTATTTAGCATTTACTATTATTATTATTATTTTAATTATTAAAAAGACTTTTCATTTTGAAATTATTATAGATTCACAGAGAGTTGCAAATATAGTACCCCTTATCCAGTTTCCCCCAATGGTTACATCTTACCTAACTATAGTGCAGTATCAAAACTGGGAAATTGACATTTATACACTGTATGTATAGTTCTATGTTATCTTTTCAAAAAAATTTAATTAATTAATTAATTAATTATTTTTAATACAGCAGGTTCTTATTAGTTATCCATTTTTATTATTATTTTTAAAATCATTTATTGTGTTTGAGGCCAGTACCCTGGGTCTCAGTTGTTAACCCTAGGTTCTCAGACTCAGTCAAGATTTCAAGGTTGTGGTCTCAGGTAATGGGCACTGGGCCTGGGCTCCAGGCCAAGTCCTGAGTTTGAATTCCCTTTTGCTGCTGTAGGTTCGTGGTCTACAGCTACAAGTACATGCACGCCGATGGCCGAGTGTCCTACCCCTTGTGTTTCATCTTCTCCAGCCCCGTGGGTGAGACACAGCTCTACTCATCCTGAGAAGGGGGTCTTAGAGTCTGTGTGAGGGTGTGTAAGCGTGTGTGTTTGAGTGCAAGTGTGTGTGCATGCCTGTGACTGGTGATTGTGTGACTGTGTGCATGTGTGTAGGTGCCTGTGTGAGAGTGTGGTGTGAGTCCTGAGAGGGCATTGGGTGGAGGTGGAGGCACAGAGCCCCCATCCTCCTTAGTCCTGAGGCGTATAAGCAAACTCACTTCTTCCTTTTACCTAGAAACCCCTGTCTGGCCCCAAACCATCTCCAGGGACCCTAGAATAACTTCAAGCCCCCAAACAAACCTGGAGACTCTGACTATAGCCTCCAGGGACCTCCTTAGAACAGTTCCTGGGACTCTTAGAAAACTCCAGGGTCTGCAGGACATTACTAGGGCCTTAGAGAACACTCTGGCATTCCCCAGTTATGCTTCCTTCTTCTCTTTTCCACACAGGCTGCAAGCCTGAACAACAGATGATGTACGCAGGGAGCAAAAACAGGCTGGTGCAGACGGCAGAGCTCACAAAGGTCTGGGCCTGGGGCTGAGGCTCCCGAGTGTGAGAGGGAGAGTCTGGACTCCTGGTCTGAGGCAGGAGGGGGCTGGGGATCTGGGTTCCTGGGTCTGAAGGAGGAGGGGGTCAGGGCCCTCACTGTTTTCGGTTCCTGAGTGGATTATAATACTGAGCCCTCTCTCTGCCCAGGTGTTTGAAATCCGCACCACTGATGACCTCACAGAGGCCTGGCTCCAAGAGAAGTTGTCTTTCTTTCGCTGACCTCTGGGCGGGGGACCTGAACTCAGGCCCCCTAGGACCTGAACATCTGAGACCTTAAAGAAATTAAAATGCAAGAACTCAAGAGACCTTCAGTTCTGGCTCAGTTTCTGTTCCTCACTGTGGGCCGTAGGTGGCAGTCCTGCAGTACCAGCCTTAGGCCAGTAGAGGTCAGGCAGATCCAGTGGACGCCTGCTGAGGCCTGGGAGTAAAGGAGGATACAGTACCTGTTCCTCTGAAAGAAAGGGAGGGGCCTGCAGGATTTCCTAGGGAGAAATGAGGGAGGCCTGGTCTCCTAGAGGGATTGGGAGGATATCTGAATCTGTGGAGGGGCCACTCCCAAGGGGGACAAGGACACCTGCGTCCCTGAGAGTAAAGAAGGCAGAGTGCCTGTCTCCCCACCTCTCACCTTCCCACCCTAGCAGGCATTAGCTTGTACCTATGCTAATTTTCTCAGTGAGCCCCCAGGCCGGAAGATTTTAAAGAAATCTTGAAAAGTTGTTGAAGTTACTATAAAAGTGAAATATAACAGCTTCAGGGGCTGGGGAGTTGCTGGGGGTGGGTGGTTTGTGCAGTTGGGTAGGCCTGAGGGCCCAGGTCTGGGAAAGATTAAGAGGATCCAGGACTCTCAGTGGACCCCTGAGGAGTATGAGGTTGAGCAGGCAGGAAAGGGACACTGCCTGCCCCTGTCTGGAGATTCTTCTTTCTTTCTCTGTCATCTCTGGGTATTTGACTCTCTAAGGCTTTCTGTTTCTGAGGGACATTCATTGATCACCCACAGTGTACCAGGCTCTGAGGATTCTGAGATGGGCAGGTCTTCAGAGTTGAATCACTGTCTCTCTCTGCCTCTCCTCCGGGTCTCTGATTGTTCCTCTCTCTGTCCCTAGATTCAGGGACCTGGGAACTCCCTCCTCCCACCCTTTTCCAGGTTCCCAGTTGAGAGGTGGCTGTTGCCATGGTAACAATGACAGAGTGACCTTGGGCCCTGGCTGCCCCTCCCCCGGCCCTGTCATTCCTGGGGGAGGGTCCACAAGCCCAGCTCCAACCCTTCCCCTTCCTTCCCAGCCTTAACATGCCATGTCCTCATCACCCCACTCTATCCCATCCCTTGCCCCTTGTCCCCAGTCAGGACAAGCCCTTTGCATGAGGGATTCAGGATAGAATCGCTCTACACTGGGCTATAGAGAGATCCCCACTGCCCTCAGTTTTCTGGGGGGAGAGGGTTGGGCTGAGCGCCTCTCCTCTCTTTCACCCATGCTGGTGCCCCTATCCCATTTCTCTTGCTAGGGATGTCTCTACACCTCCCTCTGCACAGCCTCAGTTCCTGAAGGCTAGAGATGAGGAAATAGGAGGGGTCATTCAATGAAGAGGTCAGCAACTCCTGGTCTGCAGGGATCAGAGAGGCAAAAGGACTTGTCCAAGGTCATGAACTTACATGATCAAATGGATAATAATAGCCAGCTCTTTGATTGAGGGCTTCCTATGTGCCAGGTACTTCTATAGGCACTTTACAGGAATTAACTAATTTAATTCCTACAGTAACCCGTGAAGACGGTACCAGTATTATCCCCAATTTACAAATGAAGAAACTGAGGCACAGAAGTCAAAAATAGTTGCTCAAAGCCACACAACTAGTGGTCTGTACAGTTAGAACTTTAACCCAAAGCTATCCTGTGGTCCACGGCCACTCCCTCTCTTAGGCAGGGGATTCAGGGAACCCGCTCCTCCTCCTCTACCTCCTCTTTCTCCTCCCACTACCCCCCACACCCCAGTTGAACTGTCTGCCTCCAGCTTCATGATTGCAAACGATCCAATCAGAAAGAGGCATGTGCAAGGACTTGCCCAATCAGGAGCAAGGAGTTTGGAAAGCAGGGACCAATCAGAGAGGGTGACTCTGAGGGGCAGTCCAATGCAGAGTAGGTTTGAGTAGAGGGCTTGTGGAGGGACCAATCAAAGAGGTCAGAACAGAATACCGCTGTACAATGCAAAGTGGGCTCAATGGGGCGTTGCTCTTGGTTTGGGGCCAGGCCTTTGAGGGGCGGTACAAAGTGGGAGCCACCTCCTCGCTTTCCACCAACCTCCCCTCTAGGTTCCCACAGATCCAGGCTCCCTAGGCTTTTCCTGGGGCACTTCTCCCTGCTAACCTTGAATGTGAGCAGGGCTTATGTTGAACAGGTGAAGACTGGACGTTAGGTCGGAGCTGAGAATGGGGTACCCAAACTAGGCCTGAAGGGCCAGTGCCTAGGCTGAAAGCTTGACGCTTTTGGAGTGGAGCCTAAGGTGGAGGGGTGGGGCTTAGGTGGGGGCAGGGCCCAGACTGAAGAAGTATGAATGTTATAAATTTTAGGGTGGTGTCTAAGGTAAAGGGGTGGGGCTTGAGCTGTGAGGGTGGGACCTAGGCTTGAGGGGTGTTATTTAAAATATTTATTTATTTATTTTTGGCTGCCTCGGGTCTTAGTTGCGGCATGCGGGATCTTTCCTTGCGGGTGCGCAGGCTTCTCTCTAGTTGTGGCCCGTGGGCTCTGGCCGCGTGGGCTCTGTAGTTGTGGCACATGGGCTCTCTAGTTGTGGTATGTGGGCTTAGTTGCCCCGCAGCATGTGAGATCTTAGTTCCCCGACCAGGGATGGAACCCGTGTCCCGGGCATTAGAAGGGGGATTCTTAACCACTGGACCACCAGGGATGTCCCGAGGGGTGTTATTTATTTAGGTCAGATAGGGCAGGGATTTTGCTGTGGGGTGGGGCCTTAGAGACAGAGGGTGGAGCCTCTGCTTGGGGGCGGGGCCTAAGTTGTTGAAGAATTAGATTGGATCTCTATTAGCTGGTCTAGGTCAGGAATTAGGGCCCCAGGGAAATAATCACACTATCAGCTTCTGCCTGTTGCCCTGTTTTTCAGGCCAACTCACATTCCCTGACCTCATGGGGCATTCCCCTGCCTCTGGGGTATATCCCTCCCCTTGCAGGGACCCCAGGCTGGGAGATCCTGTTTATTCCTGAGTGTGGGCTCTCCAGTGAGTCTGCAGCAGATCTAGCTTCCAGACCCTCTCCTAAGAGGAGTTCAAGGACACATGTTTAGCGAGCACCTACTGGGTGCCAATTACTAGTCTGGACACTGGAGAAAATTGGTGCCCATGCCACCTCCCTCAGGTGGCTTACATTTCAATGACTAGACAATAAGCAATAAACAAATAAGTAAACAATAAATAGGTAAACAAACAAGCAAACAAGAGTATTAGCAAGAGTGATAGGGCTATGAAGGAAATACAATGAGGTGATGGGATGATAGAAATGGTGGGACCCATTTGAGTTTTTTTTTTTTGCTGCCTCTTTAGTCTCTAGAAGAGTCCTCCGGTTTTCTCTCCACCAACATTTATCATGAAGAATTTCAAACATACAGAAAAGTTGAAATAATTTTACAGTGAACACCCATATATCCACCACCTAGATTCTACCATTAACTTTTTTTTTTTTTTTTGGCTGCGCCATGTGCCATGTGGGATCTTAGTTCCCTGACCGGGGATTGAACCCGTGCCCCCTGCATTGGAAGCTTGGAATCTTAACCACTGGACTGGCAGGGAATTCCCTACCATTAACATTTTGACTGTACTTGCTTTACCACATAGCCATCCATCTATTCATCCATTAATCCATTTTTATTTTTAAAGTATTTCAAAGTAATCTGCAGACATCAGGAGAATTGGTGGTGGTGAGGATGTAAATTGGTCATGGGAAAGAGATCTCTGAAGAGATTACATTTGAATTAAGAACTGAATGAAAAGATGGGATCAGCCATGGAAGGGGAAAAGAGTGCAAAGGCCAAGGGGCTGGAATGAGGTGGTATGTTGGAAGAAGAGAAAATTCATTATTGAGGCTAAAAGACAAGCGTGGTCAGGGATGAGGTCAAGAGGTGGGCAGGGGCCAGAGCTCACAGGGCCAGATATGCTCTGTGAGTGAGGCTGTCACTGCCTGGGCTCAGGCTCTTTGTTTCTCCATCTCTGTATACCTTTGTGTCTCTTATTATTAACTTCTCACTGCCCCGGCCCCCTCCACTCCCGTCCACCCCAGGGCTGCCCTCACCCTCTTTCCCCTTCGCCTCCACCTTGTTCTGACATTTACCATCTGTGTGACCTTAGGCAAGTGACTAAACCTCTCTGTGGCTCAATTTTCTTCATCTGTAAAATGGGGATAATAATGCGACTTCCTCATCTGGCTGCTGTGAAGAGTGAATGGAGTCATATATGTGAAGCCCTTAGATCCATTCCTGGTACACAGTAGTATTGGACACGTGTCCACTTTTGCTGTTGCTGTTATTATTCTCCCACATCTGTCCTCCCAGCCCTGATCCTCCACATCCTGGCAGGGAGCACCAAATACCAGGGTGAGAGGTGGGGATGGTGCCTGGGTGGTGGTGGTAATGGTGGTGGTGATGGTGAAATCTAAAGACTAGGGGGTGGGAGGTGGGATTGTGAGTGTCCCCAGGGGGATCTAATGGTTGTGAGTGGTTCACTAGAGCTTCACTAGAGGGAGGTTCACTAGAGGGAAGCTCTGCAGAGATGCCCTTGATCTGGGGGGCAGGGCAAGCTCCATGTGATGATGTGGCTAGGAAGAATTTAGGGAAGGGGTTTAGGGGAAGACCTTGGAATCCAAATGGGATTCAAAATGGGAAGGATTTGGGCCACCAGGAAGCTGGGGAATTGCAATAAGACAGATTTTGAGGGGAGGACTTGCTGGGTTTAGGGGCCAGTGAATATCTCAAAAAGAGGTGGAAAGTGGCCTGAGATACTCAGTGGGAGAGGGGCTGGGGGTCAGCTATTCGATAGGAGTTGGGCAAAGGGGTCTGAACAAGGAAGGAACACGGCATTCTGGACTCCACAGAAGTCACAGGGAGGGGGAAGGGTCTTCAGGGTTCAAGAGGGAGAATAGGAATGGGGAGGAGGCTGGGTCCTCAGGAGGGCAGCACTGGTGGGGAGGATGATCAAGAATCTGGGGCAAATTGGGCATTTTGTAAACCAAGGGGTGCCTTGGAGGGGAGGACGGTCTGGGATCTAATGGGGGTAATCAGGAACGTTTAGGGTCTCCCATGGGGGTAAGAGACATATTTGGGCCTCCTAGATGTTAGATGTGGTCTGGAGTGCCTATTGGGGGCAGGGAATGGTTTCAGGTCGAGAGGTTAGAAGGACATAGGGGGTCCCCAGGAAGGAGTGGGATATGGTTTGTGGTCCTGAGTGGCTGTAGAACATGGTTTGGGTCCCCAAAGGGAGTAAGGCACGATCTGGGGTCTCCCTGGATGTTGACATATGGTCTGAATCTTCTCTGGATGTTGGGGTGTGATCTGGGGGCCCTGAGTGATGGGGTGTGGTCTGGGGTCCACCTGAATGTTGGGGTGTGACTTAAGGTCCCTGATGGGGGTGCTGTGGATCGCCTTGGATGCTGGGATGTGGTCTGGGGTCCCCTTAGATTTGGGGGTACAGACTAAGGTCCCTGATGGGTTTGGGGCAGAGTCTGAGGTCCCCAAGGAGAGTAGGACATGATTTGTGGTCCTGGGTGGCTGAGGAACATGGTCTGGGTTCTCAAAGGAGGTAAGGTATGATCTGGAGTCCCCCTGGGTATTGGGACACGATCCGACGTCTCCACTGGGGCTTCAAGGGTTCCCCATGCCAGTCGGGGCGTGGTCTGGTGGTCTCCGGGGAAGCCGGCAGGGCTGGAGGTGGGGCTGGGGGCGGGCCGGCAACTCCGCAGGGGAGAGGGGTCTGCGGCGGGCCCAGGGGCGAGGGTCGGGGGCGTGTGGCCGCCCTGCCCGGCCCCTCCGGTCGGCGTCCCCTCCCCGCTTGCGGCGGTGTTGGCGGCGGGGCTCCGGCGGCGGGCGGTGCGGAGGGCGGAGCTCGGCGGCGGCTCGGGAGGGAGGGTGGGAGGCGGGAGGGAGGCGGCCCCGCGGCACCGCGCCCCCTCCCCCGGCCCTCCCCCCACCATGGCGCGGAGCGAGGCAGTGGCGGCGGCGGGGCCGGGCCCGGGGCCCCCCCTTGACTGGGTGAGCGCGGCCCGCAGCGGCCGGGGAGGCGGCGGGCGGGGGCGCCGGTGTGAGCGCCGGTGTGAGCGTGCGAGCGTGTTAGTGTGTGTCCGCGGCGCTGCGGCGGGCCCGGCGTGCGCTCGCGCGGCCCTCTGTGTGCCCGGCGCCGGCGTGTGCGGCGCCCTGCTTGTGTGGCCATCCGGGTGTGTGCCGGGTGTCGAGCCGAGGTGCTGTGTCCTGCCGTGCGTGTGTGTCCCCCGGGTGGCCGCCCCTCCTGCTGTGTGTCTGGGGGGCTGTCGCGCGCCCATCGGAGGGGCTGTGTGCAGGTGTGTGTGCGTGGGTTGTGTGCCCAGGTGTGAGTCCCCCACCCCACCCCCCGCAGCTAGTGTGTTCGCGCGGCTAGCTGCATTGGGTGTTTGTGTCCGGGTTGGATGTCCATCCCAGGGTCTGTGTAGCCGGGTGTGCCCTCTTGGGTGTCCATTTGTGCGTGTGTGTGTGTGTGTGTGTCTGCGGGTTGTATGTCTCCGAGGGTGTGTGTCTGTGCGTCTATGTCAGGTTCCCGGCGGGGGCTGGGGCTCAGCGCCTCGTGGGGCCAGGCCTCTGTGTGGGTTTGGGGGAGGGGAGTTTGCCGCTCCCTCGGTCCATGTCAACTCCGGGGGGGGGGTCCTCGGCGGTCCTTGGGGGAGACGGCCATGTCTTCCCCTTCCCGGTGGCTGGGTGGGGGGGATGGGCAGCCGGTAGGTGGACAGATGGAGGGATGAGAGGCCGAGGGATGGACAGATGGGCCCTAGGGGAGGGACGCAGACCCGGCCCTTTCCCACCCATCCCACCCCAATCCCCCACCGGCCAGATCTCCGCAGATGGGGCCGGAGTTGCCTGCATCCAGATAGCCAGGCTGAGGTACCTTGGGCTGCTGGTGGGAGGATTGCCTTGGACCAATGCTCTACGACTCAGGCCCCCAACCCTCTGAGATTCGACCTGCTGAACTCTGACCTGGCTGGGGAGGGGTTGTGCTGGGAGGGAGGGATGTTAGGATTTCTTTGGCCTGGGAAGTAGGTGGGGCGGGGGTGCCTCAGGGCTGGGAGGCATGTGTGTCCATGACTGTGTGTGAGTGGGATTCTCTGCTTATCTGTTGACTGTGCCACTGTGGTTCAGTATTTTGTGTGTATTTGTAAGTGTGTAAATCCCTCACAGGGCAGTTGTGTGAGCATGTCTGTTATGAGTGAACATCTGGGAGTGTCTGTGCAAAGGTGGATCTTTCTGTACCTGTGTGCTTGTTTGAGTATGTATCAGCCTTGTAAGTGTCTGTGCACGTGTGGTTCTGTGTATGTGTGTGAGGTGTGTATTAGCAAGTGTGTGCATTTGTGCATCTGTTGGTGTAGTAATGTATCAGCTTTGTGACCATGCATCATGGGGATATGTGAAGTTGCATGAGTGTGTTTGGGCATTTAAGAGCATGGACCTGTGTATCTTTGTGCGAGTGAGCATCTGTTATATGTGTGTGCCCCTGTGTGTTGGTGAGTGTGCAAGGGTAGATCTGTTATAGGTGCACGCACCTGGGGACACGTGGGTTTCACTGTTGTGTGTGTGCATCTGTGTGTGAGTGTACAAGGGAAAAGGCAATATTGTATGTGTGGTTGTGTGTCGGTGTGTCAACCTTGAGGGTATGTGTCTATACTGTGAGTCCATTTTTGTGTTCACGTTGGTCTCTGAGGGTGGGGTTGTATATGTTCAAATACATATATTCAGGATGATATGCACACATGTGCCTGTGTCCTTGACACAAGGCTGACCCCACTTATGGGCCCAGTGAATTGGGGCCCATGTGGCATGACCTGTAGTATGCTGGGATCCATGGATACAAGTGTGCCCACATCCTGGACCAAGAGCCTATTGAGGGCAGGGGGCACACAGATCATGCTGCTGTGTCCATGGAAATCCAGATGGAGAGTCGTGGGTTGTGGGCCCATGTGGGTTTTGGCATGTCCACACATGTTGGTGTGACAGTGGTGTGATGGTGAAGATGGGAATCTCTGGTCCTCCCCCATCTCCTGGTACTGTACAGGTCTTTGAAGCTGGGGGACTGGGATGTGGATTCTGGAAGGAGGAGGCTGGGAGCCTAGAATCCTGGGTTTGAAGGAGAAGAGGGCTGGGGGGCCAGAGTCCTGCGTCTTGAGAAAGGAAGGAACTGAGACCTGGACTCTTGAATCTGAGGGAAGGGGAGGGTGGGGTTCTTAGCCTCTTGAACCCCCAGAGGACAAAGGACAAAAGTCCTAGACTCTTGGATTTTGGAGGGTGAACAGTCTTAGGCCCAGACTCCTTGGTTTCCAGAGGTGACTTCCTGGGTCCACCTGACACTATGCAGAATCTGCAGCAGGAGAGCTGAGAGAGTGATCACACCAGGGACTTCCTTGGCTGAGATGGTCTCTGAGTCAGGTCTCCGGAAAAGAGCCAGAAGAATGTTAACAGTGTGGTTTTGTTCCTTTGCAGGTACTGGCCCAGGCCCTGATTCCCTGAAGAGAGGTGAGTGGGGGTCCCACAGGCTGGGGAGAGGGATGTGGAGTGACTGGGCTTGTTCTGAGCCAGCTGGAGGCCTGGAGCACTGCCTTGTATGGATTCAGTGGCGGGTATGGCAGGGACCAGGTGCCCCCCAGGCTGGGGGGTAGTGACAAGGTCGGGAACATCGTGTTTGGGTAAGGGCTCGAAAGAACCATGGCATGGGTGGTAGGTGGCGGTCTCAGACCTGGAGCCATCCCCTTTCAGGATGAGTCAAGTGGTCGGGAAAGGGAAGTTTCCACATATCAGTAAAGGATGCAAAAGAGGTTCCTGACATGATATGACCCTGCATTTGGAGAGGGGCATGGATATGGTTTACCATTTTGTGTGTGTATGTGCATGTACGTGGGAAAATCTCCTGATAGTCAGACCTGCTGGTGGCTGAGAAAAAGCCAGAGAAAATGATAATTTAACGCTAATAGCAGCTAACATTTATATAGTGTTTACTCTGTCAGCAACTACTCTAAGCATGTTACAGTGTATTATCTCATCTCATCCTCACAATAATCCTACGAGGCAGGTGCTATCATCCTTGTTTTACAGATGAACACACTGAGGCACAAAGAGAGGAAGTCACCTGATTCAAGTTACACAGCAGGGAATTGGGGTGTGAACCTGGAAAGGTTGGGGCCAGATTCTGTCCGGCAAGGCTGCACTGCCTCTCGATGAATGTTAGCTGTTTTCAGTGTTATTATTACAGTTTCAACTTGAGTCCCACCCAAGCTGTGGGACTTCCCGTTGCATAGATTGTGGTTCTGAGCCCTAGAGACCCTACTGCCAAGCAGGTACAGAGCTGGGCCTCCTACCTTGGGAGCGCCACCTCCCAGGCCAGGGTTTTCTGTCCGATGTAGAGCAGTGTCCTGGAGGGAGTGCAAGATGAATTAGTGGGGGACCTCAGAGATGGTGGGATGCCCTGACTTTGCCTTTTTCTCTCTTCAGCCCCATCACCGTCTCCCTCAGTCTCTCTTTCTTCCCGTCTTTATCTGTCTCTATAACACTCTTAGTTTCTCTTCCTGTCTCTCCCCCTCTCCATCTCTGTGTCTCACTCTCTCTTTTCTGTGTGTGTCTCCTCCACCCAGTTTTTCTGTCTCTCTTTGCTTCAGTCTTACTGTATCTTCACCTTTCTTTCAGATTCTTTCTCTTGTTGTCTCTTTGTCTCTCTCTCTGAATCTGTCTCTCTGTAACTGTGGGTCCATCCCTCCCTCCCCCTCGTCTCTCTCTGTCTCTTGGTCCCTTCTCTGTGTCCACAGTCCCCTCCCCATGGGCCAAAGGATCAAGGCCACATCAGGCCACAGGCCCCAAATGCAGATTCCTGGGAGGTGGGCCAGCAGGGACTGGGGCATGGGGTGGGGTGAAAACAGTTTCAGGGACCCCCCCCCTTCCCATCCTTTTCTCTTCACCCCCCACCCACCCTGTGTTGTGATGGGAGCTGACATGTCGTGGGCTGCAGCTGCCGCAGGGGGAATCCCCGCCGGAAGGTTTTGCCTGGAGCAGAGGCACAGCCTGATTTTGTGTGTGTGTGTGTGTGAGTGTGTGTGTGTGTGTGTGTGTGTGTGTGTGTGTAGGCATATATGGGGCCTTGTGTTGTGCCCATTAATGTGAGCATGAAAGTCTGCCCCCTGCGTGGGAGCTCAGCAGAGCCCAGGATGAAACCAGGCTCAGAGAAAGACTTCTCAAGACTGAGCAGGGAGACTGATGTGTTTTTCTCAGCCCCTTCCACCTTCAGACCCCCTCTGCTACAGCCAGAGGTTGGGGGCGGGGCATGTATTACCCTTAACATTTACTGAATACTTACTGTGTGCCAGGCCCCATGCTCAGTGACCCCTGTGAATGAGTTCACTGAACCCTTGCAGCAACCCAATGAAGACAGTACAATTATCAGACCATTTTACAAATCAGGAAATTATGGCCTAGTTAGGGAAAATCATTGGTTTGGGGTCACAGAGCTAGCAAGTTGGGGAAGCCAGGACTTGAACCTGAGTCTATTTGATCTCAAAGCCCTTGCTCTTAATAATAGTGCACATTTCTATGTCTGGCACATATCGGACATGATGATAATAATAATAATTATCCACATATATGTATTGAACACATTTTATGTGCTGGGCACTGTTCTGAGTATACCATGCTCATTAATCCATTTAATCCTCACAGAGGTAAGGCCTGTTTTTATCTCCATTTTACAGATGAAGAAACCGAGATTCAGAGAGGTTCAGACACTTGCCCGAGGTCACACAGCTAGTAAGTGTCAGAGCTGGAATTTGAACCCAGGGAGTATGGCTTTGAAATCCATGACTTTAAGCCCTAGTCAGCAGTGGTTTTTCAAAATATATCGTGGGTAGTGGAAGACCCAGGCTGGGCCAGATGACATCCCTCTGGTTGGGAGATTATAAGAGGTCTGGGAGCTCCGAGAAGAGGGGCAGAGGTGGGGGTAGGACACTCAGAGGTGGGGCAGTGGTAATTTACCAAGCAGCATGGAAATACTGTTACCTGTTAACAAGTGCATGCCAGCTGATGATCAGTCTTGTCACTGTCCTATAGGACCCGCTTGTCAGGAAGGGAGGGATCTGGGTCGGACTACTAGCAGGAAATCCCAGGGTGGCCAGGCTGGTGGTCAAGCCCTACGCCTGGGTGACCCTTCTCCTTCCTTGCAGATCTCACCTCCCACTCCTCCCATCTTCCCCCTGCACCATGGCTCCGGGCCCATTCTCCTCGGCGCTCCTCTCGCTGCCGCCTGCTGCCCTGCCCTTTCTGCTGCTCCTCTGGGCGGGGGCATCTCGAGGCCAGCCCTGCCCCGGCCGCTGCATCTGCCAGAACGTGGCGCCCACGCTGACCATGCTGTGCGCCAAGACCGGCTTGCTCTTTGTGCCGCCGGCCATCGACCGGCGCGTGGTGGAGCTGCGGCTCACCGACAACTTCATCGCGGCCGTCCGCCGCCGAGACTTCGCCAACATGACCAGCCTGGTGCACCTCACCCTCTCCCGGAACACCATCGGCCAGGTGGCGGCCGGCGCCTTTGCAGACCTCCGCGCCCTGCGCGCCCTGCACCTCGACAGCAACCGCTTGGCGGAGGTCCGGGGCGACCAGCTCCGCGGCTTGGGCAACCTCCGCCACCTGATCCTCGGCAACAACCAGATCCGCCGGGTGGAGTCGGCCGCCTTCGACGCCTTTCTCTCCACCGTGGAGGACCTGGATCTGTCCTACAACAACTTGGAGGCCCTGCCGTGGGAGGCCGTAGGCCAGATGGTGAACCTAAACACCCTCACGCTGGACCACAACCTGATCGACCACATCGCCGAAGGTACCTTCGTGCAGCTTCACAAACTGGTTCGCCTGGACATGACCTCCAACCGCCTGCATAAACTGCCCCCTGATGGGCTCTTCCTGAGGTCCCAAGGCCCCGGGCCAAAGCCACCCACGCCGCTCACGGTCAGCTTCGGCGGCAACCCCCTGCACTGCAACTGCGAGCTGCTCTGGCTGCGGCGGCTGACGAGGGAGGATGACCTGGAGACGTGCGCCACCCCTGAGCACCTCACCGACCGCTACTTCTGGTCCATCCCCGAGGAGGAGTTCCTGTGTGAACCTCCATTGATCACTCGGCAGGCAGGCGGCCGGGCCCTGGTGGTGGAGGGCCAGGCGGTCAGCCTGCGGTGCCGCGCTGTGGGTGACCCTGAGCCGGTGGTGCATTGGGTGGCACCTGATGGGCGGTTGCTGGGGAACTCGAGCCGGACCCGGGTCCGGGGGGATGGGACACTGGATGTAACCATCACCACCTTGCGGGACAGTGGCACGTTCACTTGCATCGCCTCCAACGCCGCCGGGGAAGCCACGGCACCGGTGGAGGTGTGCGTGGTGCCTCTGCCTCTGATGGCGCCCCCACCGGCCGCCCCGCCACCTCTCACCGAGCCTGGCTCCTCGGACATCGCCACGCCTGGCCGACCTGGTGCCAATGAATCTGGGGCTGAGCGCCGGCTTGTGGCTGCCGAGCTCACCTCCAGCTCCGTGCTCATCCGCTGGCCAGCCCAGAGGCCCGTGCCTGGCATCCGCATGTACCAGGTCCAGTACAACAGCTCCGCAGATGACTCCCTTGTCTACAGGTGGGTGCTGCAGTCCCAGGACCTCCTCCCACCCCAGGGGCCCTCCCTCCCATCTGCCGGCTCACTAGGCCTTCTTGCTCAGCTGGGGTTCTAGATGGGTATGTAGAGTGGTCTCTGGCTCTCATTTGCCATATTTCCTTCTCTCTCTCTTTCTGTCTCACTGTCTTTGTGTTTCACGCATTTTGCATATCTTCGTTTAGCACCCACATGAGCCAGACCAGGGCTGGGCACTGGAGTTATAACTGTGAATGCGCCCAGCATGATCCCTGCTGTCATGGGGCTCATGGTCTACATCACTGCTCGCCAAAGGTGTCTGATTGTCTACCTTGTCAGTTAAACATTCTAGAGCATGAAATATACTCACATATATATATTTACAGTTACATTTATATTTGGAAATTATATACCAGTGCTACTGTATCAACACATTGGGTACATTATAGGAACAGAAAAGTATGAGAAAAAGATATAAATACAAATTATTTCCACCATCCATTGGGTTAGAAGCCATTGCCCCGGTGAGGACAGACACGTATGGTGTAGACAGATGTTAAAGAGTTACTTTCCTCCATCATCTGTTTTTCTCTTGTTCTCACCGTGTCTCTGTCTGTCTGTACCTTCTCTCCCTCCTGCCCTCATGAGGCACTAAGCCCCTGCTCTGTGCTAGGACCTGAGCTGGGTGCAGGGGACACAGGGAGACCAAGAGAGCAGTCCCTGCCCTCAGGGAGCTCACAGCCCAGAGGGAGGAGGCAGATAGTACACGATGAATTAACAGCCTTGGCCTTGCGTTGCCTCTCCAGCTGGGTAGTTTGTGAGTGTGGCTCACAGCCACAGACCTGGCACACAGTGGGCGTTTGATAGGTGGTTGTGGACTCTGTGGACGTCTCTCCTTCATCCTGGCTCTGCCTCCCTTGGGCACACTGTAGAGTGCCCGCTGAATGCTTAATCCTGTGTTTGACTTCACTTGGGGGCGCCAGAGGGGGTGGAGCCATTTCCCCACCTGTGGGCAACCCCAGGTCTTGGGGGTGCTCAGACCTGCACTGAGAAGTCTGCCTCTTGGGGTCCATCTTCACCTTGCCCAGTGTTCTTTTGGCCACGGTCCTGGCACACAGTAGGCACTTTCCCATTGTTGGTTGAATGAGTGGATGCCTCCCTTTTCTCTTGTCTCTGTCATCCTCATTCTCCTCTCTTTTTGAATCTGGTCACCAAACACTGAATAAATGCCTACTGCATGCCAGTTTCCATGCTGGGCCCGGGCCTACCGAGATGGATCAAACACTGGCCCAGTCTTACAAACAAATGAACAAAACAAAAACTTTTATAAGGTACTACCAAGGATGCTACTCTATTCGACCTTCCCAACTCCGCTGTGAGGCAGCTATGATCTCCCCTCCCATTTTACAGACAGGGAAAGTGAGGCTCAGAAGTCACTTGCTCAAGGTCACACAGAAAGAGGCAGAGCCAGGATTCTAGTTCTTACCCTTCTAACTCCTAATTCTGCCCTTTTTACACTGAACACATGTTTATCGAGCACCTACTGTTTGCCAGGCAGGGATTAGGGGAGATGGATAATACATTTCTGTAAACAGCTCTTGGTTTCTGTGATTCTCCACCTCTCTCTTTCTCTTTTCCTTCTCTCTCTAACTCATGGTCACTACATGATGGAGTGGAGGGAGGTTTACAGGTCCACAGACCCTGCATGTATGCCGACGTTGATGGCCCTCTGTCTCCAGCTGGGCAACAGGCCCTGGGACTCTTGCCTTCCCTGTAGGGCCACCGTTCCAATCCTCCGTCCCCCATTGCAGGCGCCTGTGCTACGGCACTGCAGGGGTTAACTTCCTCACTGCCGCCATGGGCGGAGGTGACAACCAACCAGAAGCCTGCTCTGCTGCTTGCTTGGGTCTTACAGCCAATTAGAGACACATGGGCTCAAGCTTTCTTAAGGAGCCAGCCTCTGTCCTTGAAAAGGGGGGAGTCCCTAACAACTGGTTATTTTGGGGGAAGGAGCAAAAGGAATCCAAGGCTCTTTGAGAAGGGATGATGAGAGGAAGAGGAAGACTTACAGCCAGGGGGCCCAAGGTTGGATGGGGGTGGGGGAGGGCAGTGGTCTGTGAAATGGCAGGCAGGGGCAGAGTCGGAGAGGTGGTGGGCCTTTATGAGGTGGTGAGGGTCTTACTTGAAGTCTTTCGGTGGGAGGATGGCTCTTGGTGGTGGTGGAACCTTCTGGAGGTGGAGGAACTGAGGTGGGTTTCAGGACCAGAAGATGGCCTGGCTAGAACTGAGGTGGGTTTCAGGACCAGAAGGTGGCCTGTAGAGATGGGGGCATGGCCTTTAGCGGAGGTGGCGCTCCTGCAGCATAGTCCCCACGCAGATGAAGAGGCGGTTCTTGTCTCTGGTGACCCACTAAGAGCTTTGTGGGAGAGGAGAGCTTGCGAGATTGAGTGCATGCAAATCTATGTGGATGTGGCAGTCCCAGGTTAGCCGAGGCTGGACATGGAAGGGATGTGCCCAACAGAAGAGGGGCAAGGCCTAGTGGGAATGGTCTTATAGATGCGGAGGAGCACAACTGAGCCACAGCAAGCGTTACTGGCCAGCATCGTGTGGGACACAAGCTGTTAATGAAATTATTAAATGCCAGGCTTTGGGTATGTTAACTCATCATACTTCACGCCATCTCTATGGAGTAGGAATTGTTAATACCCCCATTTGGGGGAAATGAGACACAGAGAGGTTAAGAAACTTGCCTGAGGTCACAGAGCTAGCAAGGAGCAGAAGAGAACTCAAACCCTGGCATCCTGGCTCTCAGACTTTGTCAGCTTAACCACTTCTCTACACTGCTGCTTATTTGAGGGCAGGGGCCCATAGCAAGAAAGGAGCATGCTTTCTTGGCTACATTTGCCCCAATTATGGATGAGACTTACCGGGGCGGGGGGGCATAATTTAGTGACTTCAGGCAGTATAGGGGCAGGGCGTGCACAGAGTGGTTGCCTTTGTTACCTGGACACGGTGCAGGACATGCAAAGAGTGGACATGGTCCTAGGCACAGTAGGGGAACCATCTCCAGTGGACCGTTGTGGGGTGTGGCTTGGAAGGCACCTGTCAGTCAGAAAGGAAGTGGCCTTTAGCCGTGGCCCCTTAGTAGGCGGAAATATATAGTTGAGGGGCTTGGAAATTGTCCCAGAAGATAGATGCAGCTACGAGATGTGTATACCCAAGGATGTACAGATGAGGGGGAGTGGTCTGTATCATGGTTTCCCTGAAAGGACAGGAATGTGTAGAAGAGAGGAACTAGAAGAGCACCCATTGCCCCAGTAGGAGTAAGATGGGGTGTGAGGTGACCTCATTGTCCACTTGAGTGAGGGTGGGGCATGCAGGTAAGGGGGCGTGGCCTGTAGCATCCATCCCCTTAAAGGTGGGAATATGTAGTTAAGAACGCTTGAATGGCATTTGTCCTAGTAGGAATGAGACACTGCTAGGGTGCATGCCCCTTGAGGGCAGGGCATAAAAACTGTAGCATTCCTCCCTGGCAGGGGCCAGGATATGTAGATGAGGGTAGATGAATGGCTAAAATTATCCTAGTAGGTGATGAGACACGGACAGGAGGTGGGTCTGAGGGTGGGGCATGCAGGTAAGGGGCGTGGGCTGTATCAAAAGTCCTGAGAGGGTGAGAATTTGTTGCTTTAATGGCTGCTGTTGTCCCAGTAGAGGGTGAGACACTGGTAGGGATGTATCGTTTGGTCCCCCCGGGTGGGACATGCAACTGAAGCAGCGTGGTTCAGAGTGGAGCTAACCCCGCGCTGATCCCGCCCCCTCCCGCAGGATGATCCCATCCACCAGCCAGACCTTCCTGGTGAATGATCTGGCAGCGGGCCGCGCCTACGACCTGTGCGTGCTGGCCGTCTACGACGATGGGGCCACGGCGCTGCCCGCCACCCGAGTGGTGGGCTGCGTGCAGTTTACCACGGCAGGGGATCCCGCGCCCTGCCGCCCACTGAGGGCCCATTTCTTGGGCGGCACCATGATCATCGCCATCGGGGGTGTTATTGTCGCCTCCGTCCTCGTTTTCATAGTTCTGCTCATGATCCGCTACAAGGTCTACGGCGATGGGGATGGCCGCCGAGTCAAGGGCACCTCCAGGTCGCCTCCGCGGGTCAGCCACGTGTGCTCTCAGACCAACGGCGCAGGCGCAGGCGCAACGCAAGCCCCGCCCCCGCCGGCGCAAGACCACTACGAGGCGCTGCGCGAGGTGCCGGCTTCGGCTGCTGCGGCGGTGGCTGTCGAGGCAAAGGCCGTGGCGGCGGACACGGCTTCCGCGGAAGCGGAGGCGGTCCTTGGACGCTCCCTGGGTGGCTCAGCCACCTCGCTGTGCCTGCTGCCGTCCGAGGAAACCTCCGGGGAGGAGTCCCGGGCCGCTGCGGGCCCTCGGAGGAGCCGTTCTGGGGCCCTGGGACCGCTGGCTTCGGCGCCCCCCACCTTAGCTCTGGTTCCTGGGGGAGCCCCGGCCCGGCAGAGGCCGCAGCAGCGCTATTCGTTTGACGGGGACTACGGGGCGCTCTTCCAGAGCCACAGTTACCCGCGCCGCGCCCGGCGGACAAAGCGCCACCGGTCCACGCCGCACCTGGACGGGGCCGGAGGGGGCGCGGCCGGGGACGACGGAGACCTGGGGCTGGGCTCCGCCAGGGCGCGTCTGGCCTTTACCAGCACCGAGTGGATGCTAGAGAGTACCGTGTGAGCGGCGGGCGGGCGCCGGGACGCCTGGGTGCCGCGGACGATCGCCCAGCCGCCCGGACGCCGGGGCAGGACTCGGGGGACAAAGCGCCGAGCTACGACGTCGGACTGCACGGGAGGCGTGCCCTTCTCCTCCCTGGAGGGGGTGGGCGGCCTGGGCTGCGGCTCGAGGTCACGCCCCCCGCGCTCAGGGGGGTTTGAGGGCGGGCCGCCGAGCTCCCCTCCCCCACGGACTTTAAGCCCCCCTCCTGCCCCTCCCCCCGCGCGCTCGCGGACCTCGCTGGAGCCGGTGCCTTACACAGCGAAGCGCGGGGAGGGGCAGGGCCCCCCCGACACTGCAGCACTGAGACACGAGCCCCCTACCCCCGCCCGGGACCCGGGGCAGGGGCGAGGGACCCATTTCTTGTATCTGGCTGGACTAGATCCTATTCTGTCCCGCGGCGGCCTCCAAAGCCCCCACCCCCACCCCATTCAATTCCCTGGTCCCGTCGGGTCTCGCTTGGGGTGCCCCTATCTCTGTTCCCTTCGTTTGTCTCTGTCCCGCCCTCTGTCATCTGTGTCTTACGTCCTTCCCTGTTTGTCTCTCATTTCTCTGTCCCGTCATCTCTTCTACCTCTGCACTCCCGTATTGCGTCCAGCCTCCTTGTCTCTCCAGATTATATCTCCCCAGTACACATTCTCCCGGGCAGGTCCCACTGGAAGGACCAGACTCTCCCCTATTCCTTCCTCTTAACCCCCAAATAAATCCCCACATGAACAAAATCCAAAACCAAATCCCCCTCCCTACCGGAGCCGGGACCCTCTGCCGCAGGAGAATTAAACATTTTTCTGTGTCTGAGGCCGCTCTGCTGACCTCTGTGTGTGTCCATGTGTCTTGGGGAGGTTGAGGGGGAGGGTGACCTAGATTACAGCATAAGGGCTCTTAAGTGAGACTGAAGGTAGGACAGCTAACTGGGCCCAGGGAGATTTGCAGACAGTTTCCTACCCTCTGAGAGACTTAGAGGTGGGGGATAATATGTCAAAAACAAAACCAAACCCCAAACGGCACAAACAATAGCTAAGGTTTAGTGAGTGCTTGCTGTGTGCCAAGCACTTAATTCGTTTAATCCTCACAACAGCCCTAGGACATCAGTACCATTATCCCATTTTATAGATGAGTAAATTGAGGCCCAGAAGTAAAGTAACGTGTCCCAGGTCACATAACCAGAAGGTGGCAAAATTGGGATTTAAAAAGGCAGGCAGGCTTCTGAGTCTTTAGTGCTGAGCAGCTAGGAAGTGTTCATTCTACACACAGGCATTGTGCTAAGCACAGCTCATCTCTCCAGGGTCGGACGGCTGTTGGAGGCAGATGCATTTGGCCCCATTTTACAGACTGGAATCTGCACCCAAGAGCAGTGAAGTCATGTGCCCGAGGCTCCCCTGGTGAAGAAATTGGAGAGCTGGCAGTTTGACCTCAGTATCTGTTCCTCACCACTACCAAATGTAGCCTCTGATGTCTGTGTCTGGAGGCTGGGGAGTGGCCCCAAGGACCTTAGTTAGCTGAGCATGGGTATCCAAAGCCAGCCTGGTGGGGGAGGGGACGAGGGAAAGGGCTCATTGGTCATGCTGTCTGGAATCTGAGGGCTCTTAGGTAGAGAAGGGGTCTGCTTAGGGCGCAGGGCTTGGTGTGGGGAGGGGAGTTTCTCAGGTGAGGGTGTGAGCTGTGGCTGGGGAAGGGAAGTTGTTTCGGCGGGTGGGCCCTGCAGTGAAAACTCCCGATCCTGGGGAAGAAGGAAGAAGGCCTCATGCCAGCCAGGGGCCTCCTGAGGGCTGGGGAGGAGGAGAGAAAGACAGAAATAGAAACAGAGCAGGAGGGAGGGGAATGGATCTGGGCAGACAGGGTGGGAGGCAGCAAGGACAGAGACACCAGAGAATCACAGGCCAGAATCACCCAGTGGCCTAGCCACACTTATCTATCTCAGTCATCACGACTCCTGGGTACTGAGGGCTTCCCACACACCAGGCACTGTGCTCACAAACCCTCCCTGATGCATGAATAGAGAGTGTGCAGCTCAGCCCCTGGCACATCGCACTCACAAAATGGGTTTACTCAGACAGTAAGCATGATTACATCTATACTCTGCAACAGATGTGTGCGGTGTGTGCACCCTCTTATTTATTTATTTATTTTTGGATAGGTAAGAAGTGGATTTACTTAGAGAGAAACACACTCCACAGACAGAGTGTGGGCCATCTCAGAAGGCGAGAGGCCTCGTGTACCCTCTTTTTTTAGATAAGGAAACTGAAGTTCAGAGAGGTAAGGACTTGCCCAAGATCATGCAGGCAGTAAACGGCAGAGCCATGATTGGAAAGTTTACTGCCTCCAAATCCTGCACACCTAGCCATCTGACTATATTGTCTCTAATCCACCTGATAAAGGTTTCTTGAGCATGTACTATGTACCTGGCCCTGCGCAGGGGATACAACAGTGAGCAAAATAGACAAAACGAGAAACCCCTGCCCCATGGAGCGTATATTCTAGAGGCAGGAGACAGTAATCAAGCAAGTAAATAATGAGTGTCTGGTAGTGAATAAGTGTCACGTTGAGAATGAAAACAGGATGATGGGATGGGATGACTGAGAGGCTTGCTTTAGGTTAGAAGGTCAAGGAAGGTGATGTTGGAGCTGAAGAAATCCATTGTGGGAAGAGCCAGGGAAGAGCATTCCTGGCAAAGAGTACAGCATGTGCAAAGCCCCTGAGGCAGGAGTGTGCTTGGTGTGTTGGAGGTATAGCGTGTCGACTGGAATAAGGGGGAGAGTGAGAGGAGAGCAAGTGGGAGAGGCAAGCAGGGAGCAGGTTCTGCAGAGCCTGGTGGGCTGTGGTCAAGAGTAAAGATTTTATTCTCAGAGCTGTGGGAAGCCAGTGGCGTGTTTTCAGCTGGGGCAGTATATGGCCTGATTTCCATGGAGAATCCAGCTTTGAGCAGGGTGTGCCTGTCTTCAAAACAAAATCAGGAACTGCCACCTCAGAACCTGGCATCCACCCATTGGCATATTTGGAGCCCACATGGTCCCTGGTTCAGCCCTTTGGATGACAGCCATCACCTTCCTTCCCCTGTAACTTCAGGTCTTTCATTTAACAGAGAAGTATTTATCAATGCCAATGACATGCTTGTTTTTGTTTTTTCCGAAAATTAAGAGCTTTAAACCCAAGAACAGGTACATTAGGTGAGAGAGGGGAGTATTGGAACATCTGCTCTGTGCCCTGGCCCTGTGATGGGCACTGGAGACCCAGCAGTGACCAATTGGTCAACAGTGACCGATTGACCAAGACAGCTCCAGTTCCTGCCCTCTTGGAGCTCAGGCAGACAGATGGCAATAGGGCTGCGATGGGAGAAACATAAAGCCTATCAGAGCCCAGAAGAGCTGCCTTACCCTGCCTGGAAGTTCAGGGAAGTGTATTTGAGTCTTGGTAGCAAGTGACAGGAAGTCAGCTTAACTGGATTAGGTGTAAAAAGTGTGCATTTGTTGGTTCATGTAGCTAGGAAGGAGACAATCAAGGGTAAAACTACCAGGAACTTGGCCTTAGAGACTGGAACCCAGACTCAACTCCATCATGACAGTCTTCCCATTCATTTCTCTTCTCTGCTTGTCTCAGCTCAGATTTATCCCCTTCAACTGCATGTAGTAGGGAAAATGGCCATTTATTTACAGACACAGACTCAATCCTTCTAGCACCATAGCCCAGAGGTAAAATGGCAAAATCTCCTCCAGTCCTAAATGAAAAAAAAATCCCAGGGAAGGGCTCTGATTGGCCTGACTGGGGACACTTGCCACCCCTGCATTGATTGTGATATCCAAAGGAATGGAATGCTTTGACTGGCCAGGTTGGGGTCACATGTCCAGATCGTTTGGCCTGGGGAAGGGGGAGGTGCTAAAAATTTTAAGTTGAGCCATATGAAATTGCCAGTTTTGTAGGTTAGAAATGGCAGAACATTGGCAATTTCATATGGTTGAACTTAAATAGTCACTGGAAAAGTAGGATGGGAAAACTTATTGGGCATATAAAAGCAATAGAAACCCCAGTGCTCCACTCAGAAGGATTTTTGGTGGAGGAAGTGATATTACTGAGACATAGGGAATGAATGGAAATTAGATGAAGACGTGGTAGTGGTGGGAGAGTAGTGGGGACATGTCCCAAGCAGCGGGCACAGCTTATGCAAAGGCTGTCATGAGGGAGGCAAGGGAAGACTGGTCACTTTACTCTGGAGATGGAGTGCTCTGGGCACACCTGAGTCTTATGTCCAACCAATGAGGGAATGGGAAAGGGGGGTCATGCCCCAAAGGAAAATTGAGAAGCTTTACCAGGTGAAATGGACGCTGGGCAGGCAAACCAAAATATATCCAGTTCAAAATTTCTTTGTTAGGCCTTGGCATCTCCAAGCAGAGGTTTGCAACCTTGTTTCAATTACAGCACTCATACTGAAAAGGGGTATATGCCTGAACTCAGACATGTCCTACATGATTCAAATTTTTATTATCAAATAATTGGTTTCTTCCTCTGGGTTCTTTGCTGGGCATACAGAGATGGATTTTTGAGGATACATTTGGCTGAAGAAACAAAACCCAATTAACATGACTCAGGATATTTGGTTATCTCATTTAATATGTCTGGAGTTGGGAGTTTGGAGCTGTTAATGCAACAGCTTATTGATATCACCAATGACCCATTCTCCTACTATTTTGTTCCACCTTCCTTAGAAGAATAGTTTCATATTCTAGGGTTGCTGCCTCATTGGCCATCACAGCTCCAGGTCTCTCATCCTTATACCAATGAACTAAGCAGGAAGGAAGGGAACAAATGCAAGAGTTTTCTTTGTGTTAGGGAAGAAAAAAATCCCAAAATAATAAAAATGACAGCAATAAACACATATATGGGGCTTAACCTGTGCCAAGAATTGTTTTCAATTCTTTACATAAATTAACTCACTTAAGAAGCCCTTTAGTCTCATGGCCACTCCAAACTGCAGAGGCAAGTGATCCACACTGGGCCTTGTCCAATTTCGTGACCCACAGAATCTGTGAGCATAATAAGACAGTTGTTGTTTTACTCCACTAAGTTTGGGGTGTTTGTTATGACTTGGAGGATATTGTTTGTGTGAAAGCTGGAGCCATGGCTGCCATATTGAGACCGTGAGGTAGCCAGAGTAAGAATCAGTCAACAGAAATGGAAAGAACCTGGTTCCCCGATGACATTGTTGAATGAATGAATGAATGAGTTTTGGAACTGCCCTGCCAATGCACTTTAAAAAAAAAAATTAATTAATTAATTTATGGCTGTGTTGCGTCTTCGTTTCTGTGCGAGGGCTTTCTCTAGTTGCGGCGAGTGGGGGCCACTCTTCATCGCGGTGCGCGGGCCTCTCATTATTGCGGCCTCTCTTGTTGCGGAGCACAGGCTCCAGACGCGCAGGCTCAGTAACTGTGGCTCACGGGCCCAGTTGCTCCACGGCACGTGGGATCTTCCCAGACCAGGGTTCGAACCCGTGTCCCCTGCATTGGCAGGCAGATTCTCAACCACTGTGCCACCAGGGAAGCCCCCCAATGCACTTTTTACTGTGACATAATAAATTCATTTTTGTTCTATCCATTTGAGTTGGGTTTCTGACACATTATAGGATAAAGCATCCTGACTGATATAGACTTCCATCTGTCCTAGGTACATATGGAAAAAAGAGATATACAGTTCACACAGACAGGGAGAGATATATAAACATGTGCATAAATACACACACACTTACACACACGTGGGCATGAATATGTTGTTATACATCTTCAGTTGGACTCAGGTTCGGGCAGATACTCACTTGGATGCATATACATACACATTCACAGAAGTCAGGCACACGCAAATATATGCAACCTGTCATCAATTTTGCCTGCACTACGCAGACATCCACACTCAGTCACAGGCCCACAGTCACACACACACACACACACACACTCAAAGATTCACTTATCACAGAAGATTCCAATTGCTTACTGTTTATTTCTGCATATTATATAAAAGTAGAAAAAGAAACATTTCTTTCAGATCTGAGTCAGGGCTGCAGGGGTGAGAAGAAATAACTTAAGGCAGGGCTGGGGTTAGTGCATAAATAAGGTCTGGGCTCCCAGATGGGCTGGGGTAGGTCCCAGTTCGCAGATGCACAGGTCTCCTCTGGCAGCACAATTCAGGTCCCAAGTGAGGAGGTGGAAGAGGATGAATGTGACAGAGGCCTTGAGGCCATCTTGAAACTCCTGTGGGAGAGATGAGAAGGTGGTTCCCCGTTGCCCGGGCGTCAGCCTCCTCCTTGCCCAGGGCCCAGGCATCCACCCTCTTCCTGGGTCACTCACCTTCTCTGGGGCCTCCTGGAGCCGATGCAGCCAGCACTGGAAGCAGCTCCTGGGGCCTGGAGCCTGCTGTGGGCTGAGCCTGGACCTGAGAACAGAGGAAGGTGGTGTGTGAGACAGGGCTTGGGACAGAGGGGTGAGGTCTCATCCGCCCAAAACCACAGATATGGCCCCGGTGCCCCGAGCACTCACACAGGCCTGGAATTTGGAGCGGATGTGGTGCAGTGTGTGAAGTGGCTGGTGCAGGATGTGGTCCAAGGATGAATTAGCCACCGTCCCCAGGACCCTTCAGTGTCAGGGCCAGCTCCACCTCCAAGGCTGTGGCGTGCTCCTACACCTGAGGAGAGGTGAGAGAGAACAGGTGAGGTGGAAAGGTGAGGAAGGATAGGCAAGAAGGCCCAGTTAAGTGGGGACAGGTAGGGAGAACAGGGGAGGAGGGCAGGTGATAGGAGACATATGAGGGGGACAGGTGATGGGACAGGTAAGAGGGAGACAGGAGAGGGGAACACATGAGGAAGGAGGCAGATGAAGGGGATGCAGGTGAGGCAGAATGATAAGGGAAGAGAAGAGTGAGGCAACAGGTAAAAAAGTGAAATGGGGACAAATGAAAAGTGACTCATGGGGGAGGTCACAGAGGTCTGAAGAGACGGGGAAGGGAACGGGTGAGAAGAGAGCAGTTTGGGAGGTAGGTGAGCGTGGGACAGTTGGCTGCATAGGTGAGGAGGGTGGAGGAAGGAGGAACGTTTGCTGGGAAAAGATCAGCGGAGGAAGATGACAAGGGACAGAGGTGAGAGCGGCGAGGAGGGCAGGTGAGAGGGGAAGAGGGAATCAGTGTTGAGAGTAGATGGTGACAAGGTGTGCAGGGCAAGGGGCACAGGCTGGGGACAGAGCCGGGAGAGAAAAGAAGAGAGGAGTGAGAAGGAACAAGGTGAGAGTGCAGGTGAGAGGGACAGGTGGGGGAGACAGGGAAGTGAGGACAGGCAGAGGGATGATAAAAAGGAACCCAGGGGAGGGACAGGGTCAAGGGAGCAGTTGGGGAGGCACAGAGGCCCAGGAGAGATGAGGAGAGACCAGAGGGAGGGAAGCACAGGTGAGATAAAGGACATGAGGGGCCACCTGCAGAGCCGGAGCAGCGGGGTGGGCAGGTGAGGGCAGGCGGGCCTGACTCTCCCAACTCACCTGCAGCTGCTTCAGGTCCCGGGTCCTGGGGAAGAGGCGGGAGCTGCAGTTCCAGTCTTTCTGCAAGAGCGACACTTCTCAGAGAGCAAGGGCAAGTTCAGCCCACAACGGGAGGGACAGAGGCTAGCAGCAAGGGTGAAGTCTAGCAGGAGGGCTTGAGTTTAATCCACAGCAGAGAGAATAGATGTTAGTCATAGCCGAAAAGCTGGAGGCTAGCCCGTGTAGCAGGAGGATAGAGGTTAGGCCAACAGTAGCAGGGCAGCAGCTTGGCTATGGTAGAAGGGGTAGAGGTTAGCCCACAACAGGGACTTACGAAGGCATCTTTGGCTTTTTTTTTTTTTTGGCCGTGCCCCGCGGCTTGTGGGATCTTGGTTCTCTGACCAGGGATCGAACCTGGACCTGGCAGTGAGAGCGTGGAGCCTTAACCACTGGACTGCCAGGGAATTCCCATCCTTGGCTTTCTTGAAGGCCACCAGCTTGCTTGGCAGCAGAGATTTGAACATGCCAATGCCGCAGCCCTTCCTGGTTGTGGTGGGGACAGGACATGGTCTAGCCAAGCCCAGCCCCATGGTTGTCACCAGAACTAGCATCAAGTCTGCAGCCATGGCCAAATCGCAAACTGCTTCCCCAGCTGTGCTTTTTAGCCAGGCTAAACGCGCAACCCTGGCTGAGGGCTTTGACTTTAAAAGGCATGAGTGGATGGGGCCAGCTGCTGAGCCAGGTGAGTTGACAGGTATTGGAGCCAGGTGAGCTCAGAGCTACGCCCAGAAGGAAAGAGAAACTGAAATCCCAGGAGGGAGCCTGAGAAGTTCCTGAACCTGGTTTAGGAAACCCTGGGATGTTGGGGAGCCCCTGACTGCGGCTGAGGCGGGAAGAGAAATGGGAAGCTGTCACAGCAGGGCAGGGGCTGGGGCGGGGTGTGTGTGGGCGGGGCTGCTGGAGAAGCAGAGAGGGAGCTTCCTCCACTGGTTTATGCGTGTTCCACGAACTCATTCACATTAGGCTCCGAACATTCCTGTGAGTAGTTATTTTTATGATCACCCCCCATTTTACCAGTGAAGGAACTAGGGCACAGGAGGGTAAAGTGACTTAACCTAAGGTCCCACTGGTGTTTAATGGCAGAGCTGGGGTTTGAATGGAATCCCACGCAATTACTCCCTATTCTGTGTACAGCCAAAGCAGAAGATGGGAACCTCTGGGACTCACAGACGTCCAGCTTTCCTTTCTCTCCCTCTGGATAGCATGAAAGGCTAGGAAGTTCCTCGTTTGCGGGGCAACAGCACGTGCTGGGTACTGGAGGGGCTGCCTGGAAAGAAGGCAGTGAGGAGGGCTTCCAGAAGGCAGGCAGAGTCTGGTTGCTTTGCTATCATCGTCCCCTGAGGTGATAATCATTGTGTAGCGAGAAGGGAATTGCTCTGATGTACCGGCACTTCATATTTTTCATTCCTGTATTTTTTTCTTGGCCCTTAGGTGCAGAAAGATACTAATCATACTCTTCGGATCATAATATAGAATCACAATTGGCCCATGAAAGACCCCCTAAGGTTTTACCCCCAGCCTCATACCCAATCCCTATCCCATCCCTCCCCTTCACAGACACCCAACTTAAATGCACTTGATACATAGCTGCGAAGATATATCTTTATACTTTGTGATTTTGTGTGTGTATATGTCTCCAATTTACATAAATGGGATTGGGCTATAAATCTTGTTCTGTTTCTTCCCCCTCTTTTTTTAAATTTAACAGTATGTTTCTGAGGTGTCTCCATGTAGTGGTGTACATCAAGCTCTCTGTTTCTTTTTTTTTTTTAAATAAATTTATTTATTTATTTAATTTCTGGCTGCGTTGGGTCTTCGTTGCTGCGCGCGGGCTTTCTCTGGTTGTGGCGAACGGGGGCTACTCTCCATTGCAGTGCGCGGGCTTCTCACTGCGGTGGCTTTTCTTGTTGCGAAGCATGGGCTCTAGGCTCGCGGGCTTCAGTAGTTGCAGCACGCAGGCTCAGTAGTTGTGGCTTGCGGGCTCTAGAGCGCAGGCTCAGTAGTTGTGGCTCACAGGCTTAGTTGCTCCGCGGCATGTGGGATCTTCCCGGACCAGGGCTCAAACCCGTGTCCCCTGCATTGGCAGGTGGATTCCCAACCACTGCGCCACCAGGGGAGCCCAGGGAGCCCCCAAGCTCTCTGGTTCTAACTGCTGTGTTGTATTCCATGCTGTGCCCACAGCACTCCTTCACTTATTTATTCCTCCAGTGACGGACATTTAGGTTGCCTCCAGCTCCCTATCACCATAAGGCTCACACACATCCTCTCTGCGGGAGGTTTTCTAGGCTGCTGTAGCCCCAGGCGGGTGCCCCCACCATATTGCTTCAGCTCATTTTCTCTCTCACTTGTACATCTGGTTCCCACACGCGCTGCCAGCTTCCCACCTCATGTGCCCGTATCTTTCTGCTTCTCCCTCTGAGGTCTTTCTCCTGTGGGCATGCAGAACAGATTGGAAGTGCCAGGATTAATTCCCCAGGGGCAGTCTTCAACCAGTGAGGGTCAGGAGTTTGTGATTAAATACTTTTGCTTCCCTTTTCCTCAGTGAGTCAATTCTGAGGTATGTTCTACATGATTTCTCAACTCCTTAGAGGGTCCTGGGTACCAATGAGCTCTAGTTGTTCACAGTGGTCACCCTTTCGGGGCTGGGACTAGGGTGAGGAAGCAAGGTGTCTAGGGTGCAAAATTTAAGGAGCCAGCCCCGCTCAGGTTCAGGTAAGCGCCCTAGGTGCCTCACTTGCCTCACTCTAGTCCACACTCTGCACCATTTATTGGCTTTTCCCCTCTTTCTTTAAAAAAAATTAAAAAAAAAATTGGGGGCTGTGCCTCACAGCTTGTGGGATCTCAGGCCCCCGACCAGGGATTGAACCCGGGGCCATGGCAGTGACAGCACCAAATCCCAACCACTAGGCCACCAGGGAACTCCCAGCTTTTTTCTCTTTCAGTCCCAAGTTTCCCACTCACTTGTATTTTCTGGGGATACCTCCCAGATAAACTACCTATACCCTTTGCTCAGGGCATGCTTTTGGGAGATCCCAAACTAAATCCTGATCCCTATTCAGGAGTAAGATTTCTGAGTCACAGGGCACACCTGTGCTTATATTGTCTAGTTAGCACCATTCCGTAGAACTTTCTGCAATGATGGAAGGGTTCTATATCTGTAATGTCCAATACAGGAGTTACTAGCCACATGTGGCTGTTGAGTACTTAAAATTTGGCTAGTGTGTTGGAGGAACTGAATTTTCAATTTCTCTTTTTCCCTTAATTTAAATCTAATTGCTATATGTGGCTGGTGGCTTCCATAATGGGCAGTGCAGTTCTAAATACTCATCTTGTTCTCCCAAATAGTTGCACCTGCTTCACTCCCTTTGGAGGTGCTCGAGAGATCCTGTACCCCTGCAATAGGGTGGCCTCCTCAACACCTGGCTCTGACTTAGATGATGAGGTCCTAGGCTTTGACTATGAGCCTGATGCAACATAGATGAGACTTTTGAGGTTGAGGAGAGAGATGAGTGAATTTTGCATGTGGAAGGAATGTAAATATTTTATGGCCAGAAAGCAGATTGTAGCAGTTTCAAAACATGTCTTCAAAACCTTTGACCCTTTCCCTACCGAGAAGTGGGTCTGTCCCCTTCCCTTCAATCTGGGTTGACCTTTGTTGGGCTGTATCCTGCAGGCCTGCAAGCCCTGTACCTGCCCAGCCTCAAGGTCAAAGAAAGAGCCCAGAGTCAGTGACAGAGACATCAATGGTTTAATGGATGGGGGGATCTTACATTCCTGAAGCAAGGTCTTGGAGTGACACCCCACCGTGTGTGGCAGACAGCGGGCAGGACATGGTGGTAGCAGTATTTGCTACGGGGGTTTGGGAGAGAGGTTACCAGTTAGAGGGGGGGAACTGATGTCAGGTTGGCTCACCGGTTACCAGGGAAACCAGCAGAGGAGCATGGCCCCTCACCACCCCTCGGATAAGCTGTCTTGGTGGAGACATTCTGATCTAAAGATTAGAACAATTACTAGCTGGGACTGGAGGCAAGTCTGTAGGTGTTTACTGATTAAGCTCTATGATTTAGAGGAAGGGTCAGTCATGTGAGTAGGGTGTAGGTGAAGCAGGGACTGGTCAAGCAGGGGATGTACAGAGAGCAAGAGAACAGCCATCTTGGGTGGCCTTATCATACAACCTAGTGGCTCACGTGTAACTATAGGTGCTGCATGACCTCTGGGTCTAATTCAGAAAAGACTTAGGCAGCTTCTGTGTGGTTCTCTCTCTCTCTCTCTTTTTTTTTTTTGCCACGCCGCAGGGCATGTGGGATCTTAATTCCCCAACCAGGGATCAAACCCATGCCCCCTGCAGTGGAAACACAGAGTCTTAACCACTGGACCGCCAGGGAAGTCCCTGCATGTTTCTCTTGAGAATCTCTCTCTTGGGAAGGCCAGCTGCCATGTGAAAAGGATGAATGACCTGAGACCACCATGCTCCCACCCTCACTGAGCATCAACTGCCAGCCATGTGAATGAGACATCTCAGACATCCAGCCCAGCTCTCAGAACCCCCAGACTATGGTTGGGATCTATCATCTTTAATCCCCACGCCACCAAGGACTTTACACAGCCATTTTTACTCTACTGCTCCCAGGCCTCTGTGGCCCAGAGAACAAAATAATTATATATGCACACATACATTCATACATATAAAATCTCTCCTTTTATATACAAATGGGTATATATATATATATATATACACACACACACACACACACACACACACACACACACATATATATACATACATGCATACATACATACATACATATCTGGTTACAATTACTACAAAACAAATTATCCAAAACTCCAAACAATGTGATTCAGCCACTGTACAAGATGACCAGCACTGGGAATGTATAAACAGAGCTCTGATTATTGCCCTGGCAGTAACATTTTAAGAAAGGAATTAGAGCCTCATATTATAATACTCCAAATATCCAGGATACAAAAGAAAATAATTCATTATACTCGATATCTCAAGAATCAGGAAAATCTTAAACAGAATGGGAAAAGCCAATAAGTAGATACCAACACCAAGATGATGCAGATATTAGAATTATTTGACAAGAATTTTAAAGTAACTATTGTAAAAATGCTTCAAGGAGCAATCATGAACATTCTTGAAACAAATTAAAAAATAGAAAGTCTCAGCAAAGAAACAGAAGACATAAAGAACTGAATGGAAATTTTTGAATTGAAAAATACAATACTTGAAATAAAACTCACTGGAAGCGGTAAATAGAAGAATGAAGATGAGAGAGAGAAGAATCAGTGATCTTGATAATAGACCAATAGAAATTATCCACTCTGCACAACAGAGAGTAAATAGACTGAAGTCCAAACAAAAGAGAAGTAGATTTTTAAAAATTAAAAGGGAGCTTTTGGGACAAAGGGAGCCTCAGGGACCTTTGGGACAATAAGAAATGATCTAATATTCACATCATTGAAGTTCCAGAAGAAAAACATAAAGAAACTGGGTCTGAAAAAAATTTTTGAAGAAATAATGGCTAAAAATATCCCATACTTAGCAAACTATATAAACCTACAAATTCAAGAAGCTGAATAACCCTTAAACAGGATAAATAAAAGAAATCCAAATCTAGAAACATCATAAAAACACTTCTGAAAACTAAGGACAAAGAAAGAAACTTGAAAGAAACCAGAGGGAAAAGATGCATTACATTTTATAGGGGGACAATAATTTGATTGACAATGGATTGCTCTTCAGAAACCATAGAGGCCAGGAGAAAGTGACCCATTTTTCAAACGCTGTAATAAAAGAACTGTCAACCCAGATTTCCTTATCCAGTGAAAAATATTCTTTAAGAAAGAATATGGGACTTCCCTGGTAGCGCAGTGGTTAAGAATCCGCCTGCCAATGCAGGGAACACGGGTTCGAGCCCTGGTCTGGGAAGAGCCCACATGCCGCGGAACAACTAAGCCCACGTGCCACAACTACTGAGCCTGCGCTCTAGAGCCCTCAAGCCACAACTACTGAGCCCCAGTGCCACAACTACTGAAGCCTGCGTGCCTAGAGCCCGTGCTCCACAACAAGAGAAGCCACTGCAATGAGAAGCCCGTGCACCGCAATGAAGAGTAGCCCCTGCTTGCCGAAACTAGAGAAAGCCCATGCGCAGCAACGAAGACCCAACGCAGCCAAAAATAAATAAATAAAATAAATAAATTTAAAAAAAAGTAAATGGATGGAAAAAGATATAACAATCAATAGAAAGCTGGAGTGCCAATAGAAATACTAGATAAAGTAGGCTTTAGGAAATTATCAGAGACAGAGAAGGACATTACATAATGATAATAGGATCAATGTACCAAGGAGACAAAACAATCTTAAAAGTGTATACACCAAATAACAGAGCTTCAAAGTACAGAGCTTAAGCAAAAATCAACAGAATAGAAAGGATAAATAGAAAAATGCACAGTTACAGTTGAGTACTTCAAGTCTCTCTCTCAGAATGACTAGACACAAAAATCAGCAAGGATATAGTAGATTGAACAGTACCGTCAACCAACAGGATCTAACTGACATTTGTAGGACATTCCACCCAACAACTGTAGACTATATATTCTTTTAAAGGGCACATGGAACATTAAACAAGATAGACCATGTCCCAGGTTATAAAACCAACCTCAACAAATTTAAAAGAATTAAAATAATGTAGAATATATTCTCTGGGTACAATGGAATCAAACTGGAATCAATACAGAAAGCAGGACATTTTTCAAACACTTGGAAATGAAACAATACACTCCTGAACAATCCATGGGTCAAAGAAGAAATCTCAAAGCAAATAAAAAATACACTGAACTGAATGAAAATGAAAATACACCACATAAAAATATGTGAGATACAGCTAATGCAGTGCGTAGAGCGAAATTTGTAGCCTTAAATGCTTATATTTGAAAAATATTTTCTCAAATCAACAATCTAAGCATCCTCAAGAAACTGGAAAAAGAAGAGAAAAGCCCAAGCAAACAGAAGGAAATAAATAAGAAAGATAAGAACAGAAATTAATAAAATAACCAGAAAAACAATAAAGACAATCAATAAAACAAAAAGCTGTTTCTTTGAAAATATTGTAAAACTGATAAACTTTTAGCAAGACTGAAGAATAAAAAAAGAGAGAAGACACAAATGACCACTATCGTGAATGAAAGGAGATATCACTATAGACCTCATAGACATTAAAATAGAAATAAGGGAATACTACAAGCAATTCTATGCATATACATTCAACAACTTAGACAAAAAGGACAAATTCCTCAAAACCCACAAACTACCAAAGCTCACGTAAGATGAAATAGGTAATATAAATAATCTTATTAACTATGGAAGAAATTTAATCTGTAATTAAAAGGCTTCCAAGAAAGAAATCACCAGGCCCAGATGGTTTAACTGTAGAATTCTACCAAATATTAATCTAAGGAAGAATTAACACTAATTCTTCACAAACTCTTCCAGAAAATTAAAGAGGAGGCAACACTTTCCAATTCATTTTATGAGGCCAGCATTGCCTTTCATTCCAAAGCCAGATAAAGACATAACAAAAATAGAGGAAAAAAAAAAAAGGGAACTGAAGATCAGTATCCCTCATAAACATAGACCAAAAAAAAACACCTAAAACTTTAGCAAATTTTATCCAGCAATAAAAATACATGTAAAAAGTCAGTACGTACCCAGAAGAATTGAAAACAGGAACTCAAAAAGTACTTGTATGCCTATGTTCATAGAAGCATTATTCAAAATAGTTGAAGGTGGAAACGAGCCAAGTGTCCATGAACAGATGAGTGGATAAACAAAATGTGGTACATACATATAACGGAATGTTATTCAGCCATAAAAAGGAATGAAATTCTGATGCATGCAACAATATGGATGAACCTTGAAAACATTATGCTAAATGAAATAAGACAGACATAAAAGGACAAATATGGTGTGGTTCTACTTATAGGAAATATCTAGGATAGGCAAGTTCACAGATACAGAAAATAGTTTAGCAGTTACCCAGGTCTGGGAGCATGGGAGACAGAGGAGTTATTACTTAATGTGTACAGAGTTTCTGTTTGGGGTGTTGAAAAAGTTTTGGAAACAGATAGTGGTGATGGTTTACACTAATGCCACTGAATTGTACACTTAAAAATTGTTTAGTGCTCGCTTCGGCAGCACATATACTAAAATTGGAACGATACAGAGAAGATTAGCATGGCCCCTGCGCAAGGATGACACGCAAATTTGTGAAGCGTTCCATATTTTTAGGCCCGTGAACCACAACTACTGAGCCTGCGCGTCTGGAGCCTGTGCTCCGCAACAAGAGAGGCCACGATAGTGAGAGGCCCGCGCACCACGATGAAGAGTGGCCCCCGCTTGCCGCAACTAGAGAAAGCCCTCGCACAGAAACGAAGACCCAACACAGCCATAAAAAAAAAAAAAAAAAAAAAAAAAAAAAAAAATTGTTTAAATGGCAGAATTCCCTGGCGGTCCAGTGGTTAGGACTCCACGCTTCCACTGCAGGTGGCCTGGGTTCCACCACTGGTTGCAAAAGTAGGATCCCACAAGCCATGTGGCACAGCCAACACAAACAAACAAACAACAACAAAAAAAACCCACAAAAAACTAAAAACAAAAAAATACCAAAGATAAAAAAATGGCTAAAGTGGCAAATTTTACTATATGTATATTTTTTACCATAATTAAGGGAGAAAAAGGTAACCTTACTGGAAGAATGGTAATCCAAAGTGAATAAAGATGTTTTATATTAAAAAAAAAATCATACACAATGACCAAGCAGAGATTTATTCCATGAATGCAGCTTCAATATTTGAAAATCTATCAATGGAATCCACCATATTAACAGGCTAAAGAGAAAAAAATCATACGATCACAAAACCTTTTACACAGCAAAGGAAACCACTGACAAAATGAAAAGACAACCTACTGAATGGGAGAAAATATTTGCAAATGATATGACCTATAAGGGATTGATATCCAACATACATAAATAGCTCATATGCTCAACATAAAAAAAAACAACAAATAATCCAACTAAAAAATGGGCAGAAGAACTGAATAGACATTTTTCCAAAGAGGAATTGCAGATAACCAACAGGCACATGAAAAGGTGCTCAACATCGCTAATCATCAGGGAAATGCAAATCAAAACCATAATGAGATATCACCTCACACCTGTCAGAATGGCTATCAACAAAAAGACCACAAATAACAAATGTTGGCAAGGATGTGGAGAAAAGGGAATCCTTCTGCACTGTTGGTGGGAATGTAATTTGGTGCAGCCACTGCGTAAAACAGTACAGAGGTTTCTCAAAAAACTAAAACTAGAACTATCATATGACCTGGCAACTCCACTCCTGGGTATATATCCAAAAAAACCAAAAACACTAATTTGAAAAGGTACATGCACCCCAATGTTCATAGCAGCCTTATTTATAATTGCCAAGATATGGAAGCAAACTAAGTTTCCATCAACAGATGAATGGATGATGAAGATGTGATTGATACACACACACACACACACACACACACACACACACACACAATGGAATACTACTCAGTCATAAAAAATAATGAAAATTTGCCATTTGAAGCAGCATGGTTGGACTTGGAGGGCATTATGCTAAGTGAAATAAGTCAGAGAAAGATAAATACTGATGATATCACTTATATACGGAATCTAAAAAATACAACAAACTAGTGAATATAACAAAAAAGAAGGCAGACTCACAGATATAGAGAACAAACTAGTGGTTACCAGTGGTGGGGCAAGGGGCAATATTGGGGAGGGGGAGTGGGAGGTACAAACTATTGGGTGTAAGACAGGCTCAAGGACGTATTGTACAACACAGGGAATACAGCCAATATTTTGTAATAACTGTACACATAAAGTAACCTTTAAAATTGTATAAAAATTTAAAACATTAAAGAAAATCATGTGATCATATCAGTCAATGCAGAAAAGGCTTTCGACAAAGTCTAACGTCCATTTCTGATTACAAACTCTCAGCAACCAAGGAATAGAAGGAAATTTTTTGACTTGATAAAGAGAATCAGTGAAAAACATTCAGGTAATCTCATAATGGTGAAATACTGAATGCTTTTCACACTAAAATCAGGAACAAGGTAAGGATGCCTACTCTCACCATTCTTGCTGTTTTTATTGTGGTAAAGTACACATAATATAAAATTTACCATCTTAACCATTTTTAAGTGCACAGTTCAGTAGCATTAAGTACATTCACATTGTTGTGCTATCATCACTGCCATCCAGCCACAGAACCCTTTTCACCTTGCAAAACTGAAACTCTGTACCTAAGAAACAATAACTCCCCATTCTCCCTTACTCCTTGCCCCTGGCAACCACATTCTACTTTCTATCTGTATGAATTTGGCTACTCTGGGGCACCTCATATAAGTGGAATCATACAGTATTTGTCCTTCTGTGACTGTCTTATTTCACTAGCATAATGTCCTCAAGGTTCATCCATGTTGATATGTGTCAGAATTTCCTTCAATTTTAAGGCTGAATAATACTCCATCATATGTATATATCACATTTTGTTTATCCAGTCATCTGGCAATGGACACTTGGGTTGCTTCCATCTTTTGGCTATTGTATATAAGGCTATTATGAACATGGGTGTACAAATATCTGTTTGAGTTCCTGCTTTCAATTCTTTTGGGTATACACCCGGAAGTGGAATTGTTGGATGGTATGGCGTTTAAAATTTTTTTTAGGAACTGCCATACTATTTGCCAGAGTAGTGGCACCATTTTACATTCCCACCAACAGTGCATAAGCGTTCCAATTTCTCCACATCCTTACCATCATTTGTTATTATTATTTTTTTAGTAACAGCCATCCTAATGAGTGTGAAGTCTCACCACTCTTATTTAACACAGTGCTGGAGATCCTAGGCAGTACAATAAGGAGAAAGAAAGAAAGAAAGAAAAGAAAGAAAGAAAGAAAGGAAGGAAGGAAGAAAGAAAGAAGGAAAAGAAAGAAAGAAAGTAAGGAAGGAAGGAAGAAAGAAAGGAAGGAAGGAAGAAAGGAAGGAAGAAAGGAAGGGAGGGAGGGAGGGAGGAAGGAAGAAAAGAAGGAAGGAAGGAAGAAAGAAAGAAAGAGAGAAAGAGAGAGAGAGAGGGAGGAGAGAGAGAGGGAGGGAGGGAGGAAGGAAGAGAGAGAGAAAGAAAGAAAGAAAGAGAAAGGGAGAGAGGAAGAAAGGAAGAAAGGAAGGAAGGGAGAGAGGAAGAAAGGAAGGAAGGAAGGAAAAAAGGAGGGAGGGAGGGAAGGAAGGAAGGAAGAAAAGAGAAAGAAATAAAGGAAGATTGGAAGGGAAGAAATAAAACTGTTTGTAGATGACATGAATGTGTATGTATAGAGACACCAGGAAAATACAAAAACTCCTAGAACTAATAAGTGAGTTTAGCAAGAATAAGGTACAAGGTAAACACACGAAATGAATTATGTTTCTTTATACTAGCAGTAAACAATTGAAAATCAAAATTAAAAATAGGATACCTCTTACAATTGCTAAAAAAACCCCACTTAGATATAAGTCAACAAAATATGGATAGAATCTGTATGTTAAAAGTTACAAAATTCTGATGAAATGTTACCGAGTCCAAGCTCATATGGCTTGCTGGCCAATAAACAGGCCAATAAATCGAGAGATGAGTTGGGGCAAGGAATAGGGGCTTTATTCGGAAAGCCAGCAGACCGAAAGCGTGGTGGACTCGTGTCCCAAAGAACCATCTTACCCGAGCTAGAATTCAGGCTCCTTTCATGCTAAAAAGGGAGGGGGTGTGGTTCCTCGTTGCAAGCTTCTTGGTGGGGAAATCCTTCTGGCAGCTATTCACTGTAGGGCTGGTTGCAATGTTCCTATAAACCTCCAACAAGACAAACGTTATTCTCTATCCTGCAACTTTTAATCTCTATATGAATGGAAAGGTGTTATATCTTTAAAGGTCAGACGGGCTATCATGTATATTTCAGGCTATAGGCAACATTCTTTTACAAAGGTTCAGAGCCAGAATTACTAAGCAGAGGCAACAGAGCACAAAGGGTTAGAGCTAAAGGAATAGATCGGATATGGAATCAGGTTTGTTCTTCTCTTTTTATAGAAAGGCATCAAAGGAGAAATAAATAAAGGTAGAGACATACAGTGAACAGGAATGCTCAATGTAGGAAAGATGTCAGTTCTCCCCAAACTGATTTGTAATTCAATGCAATGCCTATCAAAATGCCAACAAGATTTTTTTTAGTATATATACACAAGCTTATCTTAAAATTTATATTTACATGGATTATTATATTTAAATTTATATGGGAAAGAAAAAGAACTAGAACAGTTAAAACAATATTAAAAAAGAAAAAAAATGTTAGAGGAATCACACTACCTGATTTCAAGACTTATTAGATAGTGACAGTAATCAAGACAGTGTGGTACTGGGGGAAGCATAGACACATTAATCAATGGACCAGAGTAGGGAACCCAAAAATGGGGCCACATAAGTATGCCCAAATGAATTTTGACAAAAATTGAAAAGCAATCCAAAAAGGAAGGATAGTCTTTTTAACAAATGGTGCTGGAACAACTGGACATTAGTAGGCAAAAATATGAACCTTGACCTAAACTTCACACCTTATACACAAATTAACTCAGAACAGGTCATAGATCTTCATGTAAAATGTAAAACTGTAAATTTTTAGAAGAGAACATAGGAGAGCATCTTCATGACCCGGGATTAGGCAGAGTTCTTAGACTTGACACCAAAAGCACGATCCTTTAAAAAAACAAAAAGGATCAATTGGACTTCATCAAAATTAAAAACTTTTACTCTGTGAAAGGCTCATTTAAAAGGATGAGAAAATAAGTAGCTGACTGGAAGAAAATATTTGCAAACCACATATCTGACAAGGACTAGTATCTAGAATATATTTTAAAAACCTCAGAAGTCATCAATTTTAAAAAGTCAAAAAATCCAGTTAGAAAATGGGCAGAAAACATTGACATTTCACCAAACAGTATATTCAGGTGGCAAATGAACACAAGAAAAGATGTCAGCATCATTTGCCGTTAGGAAAATGCCAATTAAAATTATGCAAATTAAAATCATGACGAAATGATGATTCATCATTCACTACACACCTACTAGCCTGGCTAATAATAATAATAATACTGATAGGACCAAATGCTGGTGAGCATTAGAAGAAACTGGAACTCTCATACATTGCTAATGGGAATGTAAAATGGCACAGCCATTCTAGAAAACAGTTGGAGATTTCTTAAAAAGTAAAGCATACGCTTACACTGCATGACTCAGCAGTCACGCTCCTGGGCATTTATCCTAGAGAAATAAAAATTCATGTTCACACAAAAATCAGATATGAATATTCATAGCAGCTTCAATAGCCCATTAAACTATTTAATACTAGCTAAACTGGTTAATATTATTAGTTTGTAGTAGCCCCAAACTAGAAACAATCTGTATGTCCTTCAACTGCCGAATGGTTAATATTCCTTTGTTGTCACATCCATGCAATGGAAGAGTACTCAGCAATAAAAAGGAAGGAACTAGTGATACACAAATTGGATGAATTTTAAGGGCACTGTGCTGAATGAAAAAAGCCAATCTCAAAAGGTTGCATGCTATAGGACTCCATTTATATAATATTCTTGAAATGACAAATTATAGAGATAGAGAACAGATTAGTAGTTGTCAAGGGTAACAGAAGAGGAGGGAAGGTATGACTGTATAAACGGGTGGCACTTGGGCATTCCTCTGTGGCGAGAAGATAATTCTGTATTCTGATTGTGGTACTTATACATATGATAAAATGTCACCGAATTATACACAAAAGTCCAAAAACAAACAAACAAACAAACAAAAGAGTGCATTGGAAAGCTGGGGAAGTCCCAGTCCCAGTAAGGTCTGTGGTCTAGTTAATTGCATCGTGACAATGTCAATTTCCTAGTTTTGAGACAGTGCTATAGTTACGTAATAATGGATACAGGGAGCTTCTCTGTAGTATTTTTGCAACTTCTTGTAAGTCTATAGTATTGTAAAATTTTAGAAATTTTTGTTTTTTTATGTACTATGCAGTAAATGTACTAAAAGAAAAAAATGATTCCATGCGCATTTTTCCGTTCAGCTTATACTCCTTTTCCCCTTTCTTTCTTACCTCCCTTTCTGCCCCTTCCTGCCCTACTCCAATCGCCTTAGATAACCATTGTTAACTCACAGCTTTTCCTGTACACTTATATCAAATGCAGATTCATGCACATATTCTCGTTTTGGTTTTACAAAAGTGGCATCAGTCGTATGTTTTTCTGCAATTTGCTTTTCTCACTTTGCAGTGCTCCTGGAACTGGCCAGCGTTTTCCTGGGTGGTCAGGGTAGGTCTGGGGGAAGCAGTAAAGGGGAGGCACGAGTTCCCAGGTGGGGGTGGGAGGGGCTGAATCAGGGGACCCTGATTGGGGTCTCAGCCCCCCTCCCACTGCGCATCACTCCCGCGGTGCCTGCCGGGCCACCTTGAAATCTCTGGTGCGTCTCTCAGGAGCCCCACTGCAGGTGTGGAGGGGACCCAAGGGGCAAACACGGGGGGCGCGTTTTCAAGGGCAGAGGCTGGGAGACGGCAGAAAGGGGCACTTCGGTTCCGCTGGGGGTAGAGGAGGTGGACTGGCTCCACCGGCTTGCCCTGCAGAACGTCGGATGCCACCCCGAGGTTGCAACCCCAGGGAACCTCCATCTCCTACACAGCCTTTTCTGCACGCTCCTCCCCACCTCTTGCCTATCCCTCCTGCGCAGGTCTGAATAGTTCCCCGGCCCCTACATTCCTTCCCAGCCCTGAGGTCCACAGCCCTGCCCAACCCTGCCCAGGGCGCCCAGAATCCCTGAGAGCCTTTTGGGCACCCTGGGTGGGAAACAGGAAGACCTTGCTAGCAAAAAGGATACAGAAGAGGAGACAAGTGGGGAATAAGCGAAGAGGGAAAGATGAAAAAGACAGAGGCGGAGGGTTAAAGGTGAAGGGGAGGTCCGTGAGGAGTGACTGAGAGGGGAAAGGTGGGCAAGGCAAGTGAGGGAAGCCACAACTGGATTAGAACAGTCGAGAAGGTTGAGTGAAGGGGGCAGGGAGTTGGGACGGTGAGAGAGTGGAAGGGAAGTTAGGAGAGGAAGAAAGGTGAGGGGAGACAGGTTATAGAGGCTGGGGAGGAGAGCCGGATGAAAAGGCCAGGTGAGGCGGCCACGTGAGGCAGGAGAGTTAGGACGCCCATTGGACTCTCCTCCTCTCTGACTTGCTCCTTGCCTGTGCCTGCCACCTGTGCCACTCAAATGTGTCTCCTCACCTCTCTCTCTTCAACCTGACTTTGTGGGTCTCCTTCTCACTGATCACCTGTCCCCCTTCACCTGACCCCACTGTCCTGCTCAGCTTTGCCCCTCACATGTACCCATCTTTAAGCTTCCCCAGCTCCTTGCTTGCTACAGCAGGTCCCAGCTTTCAGGTCCTCTGGAGGGGCAGGAGCCATGCCCACCAAGTCCCTAAGGATTCTCTCATCTGTTCTCTCATCATATGTTAATGAGCCCCCAGTGTGTGCCCTGGGTGATCAAATGTTTACTGCCTTGGTCCCTCAGAGAGGAGTGGGTCTGAGGACAGCGGCAGGGCGGCAGGGGGTCTCAGCCCAGAGCACGAGGGATGGGGGAATAGACCTCAACAGTAAGAGCTACCACTGTTATCTCCCAGCGAAGGAGAGTGTGAGTCCACAGACGACCTGAGAGAGCAGTTCCAGGAGTGGGAGCACCAGAGGTGAGCCTTTAGCAGGACAAGCGGGAAATCATAAACCACAGTGGTGACATCTGAATGCTTACCCTATACTAGGCACTGTTCTAAATATGTCACTTGTGTTGTCCCCCTTAATCCTCAGAATAGTCTTAGGACCTAACTCAGACATATTATTTATGTTTCCCATTTTCCAGATGAGGAAACTGAGGCACAGAGAAGTAAAGTAATCTGCCCTAGGCTACACAGTTTATAGGTGGTGGAGTCAGATTCAATCCCAGGTCTGCCTGACTTGAGAGCTTCTTAACACTCACGGGGGAGGCTCACAAAGGTGGTGGCCTCTCTGCTTTCTTGGATGCCTGCCGACTAGAACCTCACAACACAGCAGTCTCTCCCAGGTGTGTGCCCCCAAAGGTGCCACTTGGACAGGGCTGGACCTGTGGCCCTACCTGTTGGATGGACAGGCTGAAGGGATAAGGACATGGCAGGGAGAGGGGAGTCACGGCTGGCGCATGGATTGGGCAGATGGATAGATGGATGGGCATTGATCAGGGGAGGGAGGTCTGCCTCACCTAGCTTTGCCTCTAACTTCTGGCTGTGGAAAGTGTTGGTACTTCTTCTCTGTGGGTGTATTTCTCCTGGAGTCTCTGTCTCCCCCGTTGCGAGTCTGGGGTTCAGCTTTTGATTTCTTGGGTCTCAGTCTCTGGCACTTTGCCGCTGTCTGTTTTCTGGCTCTAGCCTGTATCTTGGTGTCTGCATCTCCATTTCAGTCTGTTTTCATATTTTATCAATATTTCCGTGGCTCCTGGGGCCCCAGGGGGCAGCTTTCAGCCTTGCTCAGTGTTTTTCAGCCTCTGCTGCACATTAGAAACACCTGGGGAGTTGATAATACTCATGACAAAAATAGCAAATATTTATTTGGTGCATATCCTATGCTAGGCACTGTTATACTTATGTTAACTCATTTAATCCTGACTATGCCCTTATGAGATAGGTATTATTATTACCCCCATTTTACAGACGAGAAAACTGAGACCTCAAGAAGCCACTTCCAAATCTCATAGTTAATCATAGACAGAACTGGGATTGAACCCGGTACTCTTTAAATTTTAACATATGTATGAACCACCTGAAGTTATTGTTAAAATGCAGATTTCTGATTCAGTAGGTGGGGGGGGGGGTCAGGCCTGAGATTCTGCATTTCTAGCATTCTCCCAAGGTGATGCCAATGGTCTGTGGCTCACACTTGAGGAGCAAGAGTTTTAACCATTTCAAGTTACCACCTCTTGGTATAGAGCAGTGCTTCTCAAAGTGTGGTCCTTGGACCAGCAACATCAGCTTCACCTGGGAACTTTTTTTTTTTAAATTATTTTTTGGCCTCATTGGGTCTTCGTTGCTGTGTGTGGACTTCCTCTAGTTTCGGCGAGTGGGGGCTACTCTTTGTTGCAGTGCGCAGGCTTTTCATCGCGGTGGCTTCTCTTGTTGCGGAGCACGGGCTCTAGGCACACGGTCTTCAGTAGTTGTGGCGTGTGGGCTCTAGAGTGCAGGCTCAGTAGTTGTGGTGCACGGGCTTAGTTGCTCCGCGGTATGTGGGATCTTCCCGGATCAGGGATAGAACCCGTGTCCCCCGCATTGGCAGGCGGATTCTTAACCACTGTGCCACCAGGGAAGTCCACTGGGAACTTCTTAGAAATGCAGATTCTCTGAGCTACACTGAATCAGAAATTCTGGGTGTGGAGTCCAGCAGTCAGGTTTAGTAAGACCTCCAGCTGATTCCGATGCACATTCAAGTTGGAGAACCACTGATTGAGTGTGACAATTAAGACCAGTCAAATCTCTGGGACTGCAGCCCAGACATTGGTGTCTTTACAGTTCCCCAGGTAATTGTAAAGCAAGCAAAGACCCTGAACCACCAGATTAGCTGGAGGGACAATCCTAGTTTATGTAAGTAAATGAACACAGTAGCTGAATTGGAATTTGCTGGCAGGGTTTGGGCAGGCCTGGGGAAGCCCAGGTGGGCAGTGACCAGGAGATGACAAATGGGAAACTAAATTTGGAAGAGTACCAGAAAGGAGGCTAGAACAGGGAGCCTGGAATCCTTCCAAGAGACTCCTGGACAGGCAAATCCTTAGAACCCATGGAATGGTGGGAGGGGAGGAAGTTGCCCTGAGTCACCCCTATTTTCCTTGTGAGGGACACAAAATAAGGGGGCAAATGTTTTTGAAGAAATTGGGGCATGGTGGAGGGCTTTCTTGGAATCTCAGGGGACACATGTAGGGTTTGGGGGTGCCAGAATAAAGATGATGGGTTTAGATGAGTTGTCTCAAACACATCCCATAATAAATAATGATGACAGTGGTATATGAAATGTGCTAAGTGTTCTATACCCACTGTTATAGAGACTCCCTGTGATGACCCTATGCAGTAAGTATTGCTTTCCTTTTCCTGTCAATGAAATTGAGGCTTCATTGTAACCATCAAGTCATCCTTGATTTTTCTTTCTCCCTCTGTCTGTCTGTCTGTCTCTCTCTCACACATAGTCCGTACTATTTTCAATTTATCAGCAAATCCTGCTGGCTGTACTTTCAAAGTGTTTCCAAATTCACCCACTTCTCATCCTCTCCACACACCCATCTGGTCCTGTTATGCTCACCTCCTGCCTGGACGATCACAGCAGCCTCCTCTCTGGTCCCTCACCCCAACCCTAGTCTGTCTCCCATGTACAGTCAGCGATTATGTTCCCCTTCTATTCAAGACCCTCTCATGGCTCCCATTTCACTCAGAATCAAATCCAAACTCCCTGCCATGCTTTACAAGCCCTTTGAGGGCTGGCCCTCCAGGTCTTCTCACCTCATCTCCCTCTTCACCCCCCTCTCCTCCACCACATGACCTTACTTCTGTCCCTTCAGCAAGCCCCTTCCTGCCTATATCTGTCAGGGCTCTTAGTTGCAAACAACAGAATCCACACTGGCTAGAGCAGTAAAGACATTCAATTAAAGACATTGGGAAGCTCATAGATTACCAGAGAGGGCAGAGTGGCAGCTTATGGAGCCAAAAGCCTGGAATAATCCCCAGCCACACCATTAGGGCCTCTCTGGGGAGAAAAACCCTGTACCTGAGGCTTAGAATCTCTAAAGGTCAGAACCAGGCTCCAGGAACATCCTTCACAACCTTCCCCAAAGAACCAGAGGCTTTTTTGTTTTTTTAAATTTTACTGAAGTATAGTTGATTTAAAATGGTGTGTTAGGGGACTACCCTGATGGTCCAGTGGTTAAGACTTCGCCTTACAATGCAAGGGGTGTGGGTTTGATCCCTGGTCGGGGAGCTAAGATCCCACATGCCTCGCAGCCAAAAAACCAAAACATAAAATAGAAGCAATACTGTAACAAATTCAATAAAGAGTTTAAAAATGGTCCACATCAAAAAAAAATCTTTAAAAAAAATAAAATGTTGTGTTAGTTTTTGCTGTACAGCAAAGTGAATCAGTTATACATATACATATATCCACTCTTTTTTTAGATTCTTTTCCCAGAGGTTTTTATTGCAGAGGCCACCAGATGACTGCTTTTCATTTTTGTGGCCACCTCTTGTGGCTCTCTCTCTCTCTCCTTTTTTAAACAACAAAACCCAACATTTATTGAGCACTTGTTATCTCCCAGATACTGTTATCTTCTTCACTTAATTCTCATAACCACTACATGAAGTAGATATTATTATTATTCCAGTTATATAGATGAGGAAACTGAGGATCAGCAAGATGAAGCAACCTACTCAAGGTCAAGCGATTTTTAAGTGGCACCAGGCTTTATATTCAAGTCTGTCTTATGTACTTTAAACTCTGTATCCCTACCTGACATTATATTACATATTTTTTGGTAACAGTTTTATTGAGATATAATTCGCACACCATATAATTCACCTATTTAAAGACTACAATTCAAAACTAACACAACATTGTCAATTAACTATACTTCAATTTAAAAAAAGTATAATTCAATGGATTTTAATATATTCACACAGTTGCGAAGCCATCGCCACAATCAATTTTAGAACATTTTCATCACCCCCAAAAGAAATCCTATATGCTTTAGCAGTCACTCCCCTTTTCCTCTCAATCCCTGCACCCCACTCCAGCCCTAGGCAACTGTTAATCTACTTTCTGTCTCTATGGATTTGCCTATTCTAGACATTTCATACAAATAGAATCATATAGTATGTGGTCTTTTGTGCCTGGCTTCTTTCACTTAGTATAATGTTTTCGAGGTTCATCCATATTGTGGCACGGATCAGTACTTTCTTTTTATGCCTGATAATATTCCATTGTATGGATATACCACATTTTGTTTATCCATTCATCAGTTGGTGGACTTTTGGGTTGTTTCCACTCTTTGGCTATTATGTATAATGCTGCTATGAACATTTATGTACAAGCTTCTGTGTGGGTATACGTTTTCATTTCTCTTGGTTATTGTGGCTCACTTTTGAACTCAAACTTATGCAGATGCATCTGATTGGTGGAGCCCAAGTCATGTGTCTACAGAAATACTATCTAGGACAAAGGGAGTCTGGGAGTGTGAGTTTTTTGGCTTCTACCTGCGGAAGTCTGAGTCTTGTAATGTGGTAAATTACCAAAATGTGGGAGGATATTTTTGTAAGTTTTAAACATCCTGCTTCTTGTTTCTACATTCACTCTTTTTGCCTGCTTTTTTTTTTTTTTGGCCGCAGTTTGTGTGATCCTAGTTCCCAGAGCAGGGATTGAACCCAGGCCCTCGGCAGTGAGATCATGGAGTCCTAACTAGTGGACAGCCAGGATATTCCCTTGCCTTCTCTTTGATGATGGAGCTAGGCCTTTTATGAATTTTTCCTTGGCCTGTCAGGAAGGTGTTCAGCCAGGCCAGTAGAGGGCGCCAGAGATTACACCGTAGGAGAAAGAGGCTTTCTTTGGTGGCTTGTTTGCCACTGCTTGGTCCTGTGTGGTTTCTCCTGGCCACATTACAGCAGGGTACATTTTTCTCTTCTTCTGTGTCCTTTCTCTCTTGACCTGAGTGGCAGTAGGGTATCTGGCAGCCTCAGGCAGCATGGGCTGTGCCCTGATGGGTCACTGATTTCGCACCCTTTCCTCAGCCCTGTGAAAATTAATAAAGGGAAAACCTCCCTAAAACGGAGTCAGGAGGTACATACTTTGCATGTTGGGCAGGAAGTGACACTAGTTTGCTACCACCAGCAGGAGGAAGAAAAATTTTCTACTTGCCTGACAACAGCTGAGCCAATGAGAGTCTCTCACAACTCAGCCAAGGAAAAGCCACTATACTGCAAACTCCCAGTTTCCTCTAATGGGCTTTTTGTTTATAGCAGCCCCTCCCAACTTTCCCTCTCCTCTATAAAAGAGTTCCCTCTCCTTTGCCTTGGGGGACTTGCATGTGGTTCACCATAGCTGTGTGTCCTGAATTGCAATTCTTTGCTGCTTCTGAATAAATCCATTTTGTTGGTAAAATAACTGGCTGTTTTATTATTTTAGGTTAATAGCCCCAAGCATGTGCATGCTGGGGAATGAGGTGGGATGGGGCTGGGGACATGGGGCTGGCTGTCTAATGAGCTGATGATCCAATTCTCATCCCATGCACCTGACCTGGATCTGCCTTGGCCAAGCCACACAGAGAAGTACACAAGACCCCTGAAGCTGATGTTCTTTTTAGCACCCAGTTCCAATAGCACCCTTCAGACCACCCAACTCCCTCTGTGAACCCACCCACTTAAAGCCTTTGCTTGCCTGCACCCACAGCATTGTTTCTGCTTACCTGATGACTGGTGACCAGCTCTGGCCCCGGTGACCCAGGGAACTTTCCCACCATCCAGTGGTAGAGGTCTGAACCCCCCTTCCAAGTTTGTCCTTCCTTGGGTATTCCTCCTCGGACCTAGGGTACACCTTAGCATTCTCTTTTATCTTTATAGTCACTCCCCTACCATTGCTTAATAATTCTTTATACTAAATAAATAATTATATAGAATATTAAATATATTAATATCTTAATGTTTCCTTATATGAAACTTCTCCTGCTTAACTTACTGGGTGGTCTCTGTCTTCTTTTAGGACCCAGACTGATACAGCAATCAATACATGTTGGACAGACAAAATAACCTATGTCCTCTATACTACCTCAGGGCCTTTGCACTTGCAGTTCCTGCTATCTAAAATGCTTGCATGACTTAATTCTTCGCTTCATCCTCTGCTCAAATGTCATCCTGTTTAAATGAGTGCTTCCACCATTCTATCCCTTTTCCCCACTTTATCTTTTCTGTGTAACACTATTCATTACTTGCCATTATATATTTATTTGTGTGTCTGTTTGTTTTCTCCCTGCCCACCACTAGAATGCAAGCTCTATGAGGGCAGGGACTCTGTTCGTCTTGTTCCATGTTGAATCCTCAGAACCTAAAACCACATCTGGCATTTAAAATCATAAGTTCAAATTTAATTTCAACAGATTAGTAGCTACTTTTTCTACTTTCATGTAGATTTTTTAAACTTTTTTAAAAAATCATTTTATCAAGTGTATCAGTCAGGGTTCTACTAGAGAAACAGAATCAGTAGAGTATCTATCTATCTATCTATCTATCTATCTATCTATCTATCTATCTATCTACCTATCTATCTAGAGATTGATGCATTACAAGTAATTGGCTTACGCAGGAGGTGATGGGTTAATATTTATCTATTTCATAGGGTTGTGAGAATTAAATAAATTAATGCATGCAAAATACTTACATCAACGCCTGGCATGCAGGTAGCACTCAATAAATAGTGCCATCATTAACACTTTCCCCCATCAGCGTGGGTTGGATTGTTGATGTTCCTGAGGGCTCTTGTGTCAGTTACGAATTATATTTGACTGTTAGAACAGAGACCACCTGTGCAAGATAGAGATTTATTTCTCTCCCATGTAAAATACTAGCCCTACATCCAGAGGTAGGGTTGGTATTTCAGTTCTACATCAGGAATCCAGGCTCCTCTCAGCCTCCTGCTCTGCCAGTCTCAGAACATGGATTCCATTCTTAAGATCGTTTCTTCAAAGAATGAAGAATGAAGTGATCTCTAGAAACGAACTACGATTTCTCACCCGTGGGCCAGAAAAGGTGCTCAGGTGTCTCACATGGCAAATTTTAGCTGGCAGAGGTTTACATGGTGGTGGCGGGATGGTGTAGGACACAAGGAAGGAATCTGTTTTCTCAGCTTTTTTTTTTAAATTTATTTTTTGTTGAGGTACAGTTGAATTACAATGTCATGTTGATTACTGCTGTACAGCAAGGTAACTCAGTTATACATTTAAAAAAAAGAGATCTTTTCTTGGTTCACTGTGGCTGCTGGAGCCCAAGCCATATTCAAAGCAGAAATTCCATGGAAGGAGTAAAGGGCATAAAGGGCACCTGCCAGCTGCCTATTCCCTTTAAGAAACTTTCCTGGAATCCCCACCCAATGACTTGGGTTTTTTTGTTTTAGCAAGGGAAGCTGGTAAACATCTTTTGGCCTGGTCCATTGCCATCTGCAATTAAATCAGGGTTCTGTTACTGAAAAAGTAGAGAATGGATATAGCCCAGGCCAGTAGCAGTCTTTGCCCCGCACCTATAGCCAGATGGTGAGTGTGCTGGTGTGGAGAATAACGGCAATGTCAGGTTGAGAAGCATTTTCCACTAGACTGTCAAAGTTCTGTGAGAGCAAGGATTTTTTTTTTAACATCTTTATTGGAGTATAATTGCTTTACAATGGTGTGTTAGTTTCTGCTGTATAACAAGGTGAATCAGCTATACGTATACATATATCCCCATATCCCCTCCCTCTTGCGTCTCCCTCCCTCCCATGCTCCCTATCCCACCCCTCTAGGTGGTCACAAAGCACCGAGCTGATCTCCCTGTGCTATGCGGCTGCTTCCCACTAGCTAGCTATTTTACATTTGGTAGTGTATATATGTCAATGCCACTCTCTCACTTCGTCCCAGCATTCCCTTCCCCCTTCCCGTGTCCTCAAGTCCATTCTCTACGTCTGTGTCTTTATTCCGGTCCTGCCCCTAGGTTCTTCAGAACTTTTTTTTTTCTTAGATTCCATATATATGTGTTAGCATACGGTATTTGTTTTTCTCTTTCTGACTTACTTCACTCTGTATGACAGACTCTAGGTCCATCCACCTCACTATAAATAGCTGTTTCATTTCTTTTTATGGCTGAGTAATATTCCATTGTATATATATGTGCCACATCTTCTTTATCCATTCATCTGTCGATGGACACTTAGGTTTCTTCCGTGTCCTGGCTATTGTAAATAGTGCTGCAATGAACATTGTGGTACATGACTCTTTTGAATTATGGTTTTCTCTGGGTATATGCTCAGTAGTGGGATTGCTGGGTCATATGGTAGTTCTAGTTTTAGTTTTTTAAGGAACCTCCATACTGTTCTCCATAGTGGCTGTATCAATTTACATTCCCACCAACAGTGCAAGAGGGTTCCCTTTTCTCCACACTCTCTCCAACATTTATAGTTTGTAGATTTTTTGATGATGGCCACTCTGACTGGTGTGAGGTGATACCTCATTGTAGTTTCGATTTGCATTTCTCTAATGATTAATGATGTTGAGCGTCCTTTCATGTGTTTGTTGGCAATCTGTATATCTTCTTTGGAGAAATGTCTATTTAGGTCTTCTGCCCATTTTTGGATTGGGTTGTTTGTTGTTTTGATATTGAGCTGCATGAGCTGCTTGTATATTTTGGAGATTAATCCTTTGTCAGTTGCTTCATTTGCAAATATTTTCTCCCATTCGGAGGGTTGTCTTTTTATCTTGTTTATGGTTTCCTTTGCTGTGCAAAAGCTTTTAAGTTTCATTAGGTCCCATTTGTTTATTTTTGTTTTTATTTCCATTTCTCTAGGAGGTGGGTCAAAAAGGATCTTGCTGTGATTTATGTCATAGAGTGTTCTGCCTATGTTTTCCTCTAAGAGTTTTATAGTATCTGGCCTTACCTTTAGGCCTTTAATCCATTTTGAGTTTATTTTTGTGTATGGTGTTATGGCGTGTTCTAATTTCATTCTTTTACATGTAGCTGTCCAGTTTTCCCAGCACCACTTATTGGAGAGCAAGGATTTTTATGTGTTCTGTTCACCACTGCTTACCCAGTGCCTAGAACAATGCCTAGCACACAGTAGGTACTCAATAAAAATTGAATGAATGTGCTTCTGGCTAACACTCCAAGGAGGAGGAAAAAAAAACAAACAAACTTAAAATCGTTTGGAATGTGGTAGAAGTTTAAAAAAATACTTGTTGACTTGCCCCCAATTTTTTATTTTGAAAATTTTCACTCTTACAGAAAAGTTATAAAAGTAGTACAATGAACACTCATATACCCTTCACCTTGATTCACCACTGTTAATATTTTGCCTTCCTTTCTCTCTCCCACTTGAAAGTAAGTTGCAGACATCACTACTTCCCCCCTAAAAACTTTCTATGAAGCTCCTAGAAACAAGGAAATCTACATAAATCACAATACGCCACAATTTTAACATTGGAGTAACAAGATCAACACTATATTATCTAATATGCACTCCATGTTAAAATTTATCCAGTTATACCAATAATAGCTTTGTTCTTCACATTTTTTCAAATTCAGGATCCTATCCAGTCTAGGACCGTGCATTGCATTGAGATGTCAATGTCATGTCTCTTGCCGTCCTTTGATCTGGAGCAGTTCCACAGCCTTTTTGTTTTGTTTTGTTCTTTCATGACATTGACGTTTTTGAAGACTCCAAGCTAGTTGTTCTGTAGGATATTTTGGCTTGGGTTCGTTTGATTCTTTATTCATGATTTAAATTCAGGTTAAAAGTTTTGGCCAAGAGTAATTCAGAGATGACTTTGTGTCCTCAGTGTATCATATCCCGAGGAACATGCTGTCAGTTTATCTCCTTTTTGGTGATTGGGTTAAGGCGGAGTCTGCCAAATTTCTCCATCATAAAGGTTTCTTTGCTTCCTTCTAGTTAATAAGTCATCTGTGGGAGGATACTGGAGATTGTGTGAATATCCTGTGCTCCAAAAACTTTTCACCCAAAGGTTTTAGCATCCATGGATGATCCTCATCTGAATCATTTATTCCACTGATGGTTACAAAATGCCTTGAAGATTTTGAAATATCAATTTTTGTTCTAGCATAAACAGTGCAGATTTTCCATCAAGACGGAAAAATTTTCAGCAGTCTGGTATTCTTTGACAACAACGTGGAAACAAGTTTTTCTTGCTTTTTTCTTGAAATTTTTTGTAGCTAGATTCCCGCACAGCCTGAATCTATTTGTCTGTTTGTTTCTCTTCCTGTCCTTATTGATTTTTTTTACCTCTCCTGGTTTAGAATTTCTTGGAAAGACTGGCCAAACTTCCCTATATTCTAGTGTCTGTGGAGAAATCATTAAACTCAAGTGGGCAATGAAGCTTCAAGAGCACGGATAGGTGAAGATGATCATGATGATGACAACTTACGTTTATTGAGCACAGATGATGTGCTGAGAATTATTCTGTGATTTATATGCATTAAATAACTTGAGATTTTCAATAACCTTATGAGTTAGGTGTCATTTTTATTCTTATTTCCGAGGAAAGTGAGGTACAGAGAGGTTAGATGATTTGATCAAAGGCACATACCTAGTAAGTGGCAGATCTGGGACCTGAATCCAGTGATCTCACCTGAGATTACCTATCTGACGCACCTCAACTTTAACAAAGAGACTTTGTAAAGAGGAAGACTTTGAAGCAGCTCCCAAGTATCTTGCAAAAAGACTGATATTGATATCAGTCAGGGTTCATTTCTAGAAGAAATAAACCACTCTAGCTATTCTAAACAGAAAGGAGTTTAATAGTAAGTATCAGGCACTTACTGTGATGGTTAATGGTTTTTTGTGTGTGTGTGTGATGGTTAATTTTATGTGTCGACTTGACTAGGCCATTGTGCCCAGGTATCTGGTCAAACATTATCCTGGATGTTTCCGTGAATGTGTTTTTGGATGAGGTTAACATTTAAATCAGTGGACTTGGAGTAAAGCAGATTTTCCTCCACCATGTGGGTGGGCCTCATCCAATCAGTTGAAAGCCTGAATAGAACAAAGAACTGACCTCCTCTGAGCAAGAGGAAGTTCTGCCAGCAGAAAGTCTTTGGACTTGAACTGCCACCTCCCTTCTTTCCAGCATATCCAGCTTTTCAGTGCACCCTGCAGATTTTGGACTTGCCAACTTCCATAATCATAAACCTCTGTCTGTCTCTCTCTTTCTGACTCTCTCTCTATATCTATATCTAAATCTATATCTATATCTCCTATTGGTTCCGCTTCTCTGGAGAACCCCGACTAATACACGTGTAAAATCACTTAAAGGCTCAGAGGAGAAAGCTGTGGGCTTGGCCTCCAGAAATGACTCTCAAACAGTGCTGCAGAACTTACCCAGAACTTACTATTTCTGCCATCTTCTGCCAGAAGATGGGAGTTCAAAAGACTATAGCGGGACTGTTGAATTCAGGAGCAAATTGGGAGAACTGATTATTCTTCTATAGTCTCAGCCTCCAGCTCATTTGTCTCCACTCTGCTCTATGATTATAGGGCTGAAAGCCTACAGGCTACATTTTCCTAGACTCCTTTGCCATCTTCTGATTCAGTTCTGCCAATGAGGGAAGGAGGGATCAGGAACTTCCTTCCTGCTTCTAGCTCAGATCTGCATCCTCTCAGTCGCTGTGTGTCACAGCTGGGGTTCCCAGGGAGAGCACTAGGGAGGGCTCCTTCACACCTCTGAAAGAGGGAACTGAATCAGCATTGGGCAGAGGGGAAGTTGAGCTGTGATGTATTCCCAATAAAGATCTCTCCCGACCTTGTGGGACCTCTGGATGGCTCTTCAGAATTGTCTTGAGTTGGGGTGAAGGATCTGGGTCTTTACACCTCCATGTTCATCAGTTATTGGATGCAGGCTGCCCTGGAGTGAGGTGTGAATTTAGGCAAAACAGTTTCCTTCAACTCAGGCAATTCCTAAAGAGAGCCGACAGCTAAGCAATGCCAGCACCTGGAGAAGTTCTTCATTCCTGAATGGGAGTCTGGGTCATTTATTGTAGCATCTACCATACAGTGGATAACTCTAGTTTCAGCTGGAATACTGCAGTATTCCCAGTCCTAGCTACTCTGTACCTTCCCTAAAAAATTCTAGTAGGCCAATATGCCATGCACCTTGGATGATCAAAGAACCAGCTGCAGGGAACCTACATGTGATGATCAGAAAATCAGCTTCACAGTTCTCCCTTCAGAGCCTGTGCACCTGATGCAGGGAGCTCCCTTCAGAGGCCAGAGCATGAGTTGCCTTTGTGCCTCCTTGGAGGTTCCAGCCCCAGCTCTTGGTAATCTGGGACTCCACCAAGTGGGGCCTCATCTCTCAGACCCTGGATTCTGGGAGTACCACCTGTCTTCTTTTGTTCCTTCAGTCCCAGAGGTGACAGTGGATTTATTCCATTACAATCTTCCGGTTACTCTGACATTCTTTTTTAGCTCATTCAGCCTTCCAAACCTCTGTGCAACTGAATATCTGAGTTATTTATTTATTTTTATTGAAGTATAGTTGAATTACAATGTTGTGTTAATTACTGCTGTACAGCAATGTGAGTCAGTTATACATACATACATATATACATTCTTTTTCATATTCTTTCCAGTTATGGCTTATCACAAGATATTGAATATAGTTCCCTGTGCTATACAGTAGGACCTTGCTGTTTATCCATTCTATATACACCAGTTTGCATCTGCTAATCCCAGACTCCCAATCCAATCCTCTCCCATCCCCCTCCCCCTTGGCAACCACCAGTCTATTCTCTATGTCCCTGATTCTGTTTCTGTTTTGTAGATAGGTTCATTTGTGCCACATTTTAGATTCCACATATAGGTGATATCATATGATATTTGTCTTTCTCCTTCTGACTTACTTCACTTAGTATGATAATCTCTAGTTGCACAAATATCTGCATTTAAAACCCTCTTGCTTGAAATAACCTAGAGTGGTTCTCTTTTCCTGACTGGACCCCGACTGATCCCTCTGCCACAAATAGCTGAAGATGGGAGATCACGAGGTTATCACTGGAACAGATGACTTCAAGAACACATCCTGTGTTGGGACTCAGTGATTGTCCTATGCTTCTTTTTTTTTAAAAAAAAATAATTAAGTAATTTTATTTATTTATTTTTGGCTGCGTTGCGTCTTTGTTGCTGCGCACAGGCTTTCTCTAGTTGCGGCGAGTGGGGGCTACTCTTCATTGCGGTGCACGGGCTTCTCATTGCGGTGGCTTCTCTTGTTGCAGAACATGGGGTCTAGGCGTGCAGGCTTCAGCAGGTGCAGCACGTGGGCTCAGTAGTTGCGGCACGCAGGCTCAGTAGTTGCAGCTCGCGGGCTCTAGAGCACAGGCTCAGTAGTTGTGGTGCACCGGCTTAGTTGCCCTGAGGCATGTGGGATCTTCCCGGACTAGGGTTCAAACCCATGTCCCCTGCGTTGGCAGGTGGATTCTTAACCACTGTGCCACCAGGGAAGTCCCCCTACTGCTTCTTGACACCTGTGAATCTCTCTGTAGGAATTTTCTGGAATACTGCTGCAGAACAAAATCAAGACAGCGGGAGGAAAGTCTACGTCTCACTTCTGCCTTTTAAATCTCTGTGACCACACCTAATTGGCCAAACCTAATTTGCATCCAGAACTTGACTGGAAAGGAGTCTGAGAAAGATTTTTAAGTTTCCAGCTTCTACAATTCAGGATGATACAGTGGAAGGAGTTTGAAAGGATGCCACTTTACCAATTATCCCTCCTTCCCCCATTGAACAAAAGGCTCCCCTAAAGCTTTACCACTGGCAGTTGTGGTAGGCTGGTGAGGCTGGGGGCCACATTGTAGGGGTTGAGCGAAGGATTTGGGTGAGTCTAGAAGACTTAGAGGCTGAGGTTAGTTTGAGCAAATCCAGGTTGATTGGAAGAGGTAACAGGGCCTGAGAAAGTTGTTTGGTGGATAAGACAGAAGTGAGTGGCAGGGGAATTCCCTGGCAGTCCAGTGGTTAGGACGCCGGGCTTTCACTGCCGAGGGTCCCTGTTTGATCCCTAGTTGGGGAACTAAGATCCAGCAAGCAGTGCAGCGAGGCCAAAAAAAAAAAAAAAAAAGAAGCGAGTGACAGAAGTATGTTACAAGGCAAAAAGGACTTTATAGATGTAACTGGGGTTTCAGACAATAAAATAGAGAGATTATCGTGGGTTATGTGAGTGGGCCCAATCTAATCCCATGAGCTCTTAAAAACAGAGGACTTTCTGTGGCTGGGGTCAGAGAGTTGAGGCAGAGGGAGAAGTCAGAGAGATTCAAAATGTGAGAAGGATTCCAACCAGGGTTGCTGGCAGGGGCTGCATAGAAAACAAGAGCAGGAACACAGGCAGCCTCTAAGAGTAAAGACTGGTCCCTGCCGGACCCCCAGGGAGGAAGCCGAGAACACGGCCCTACAACAGTAAGGAGAATTCGGCCAGCAACCTGAGTGAGCTTAGAAATGGATTCTTCCCCAGAGCCTCCAGGAAGGAAGGCAGCCCTGATAACACCTTGATTTTGGCCTTGTGACAGACCCTAAGCAGAGGACCCAGTTCAACCCATTCAAAATTCTGATCTACAGAAACTGTAAAATAATAAACGTGTGTTGTTTTAAACTGCGAAATTTGTGGTAAGTTATTATGGCAGCCATAAAAAAATACTAAAAAAATAAAATAAAATAAGAGAGAAAAAGCCCCCAGATGAGCATTTACCCTGCCTGATGACCTCCATGTGTGTCCTCATCAGGCTGCAGAGGAAGGATCAGCCCAGCCTGAGTGGTTTCTGAGGCCAGAGTCTATAAATGAATCACCCAGTATGTGGCCCTTTTCTGGCTTATTTCAGGAGTGCAAGGAAGGGAAGAATTACAGAGTAGCAGGAGAAAACTTTAGCAGCTGGTGATCTATTATCTTGATTGTGGTGATGGTTCCACAGATGTTTTCATACGTCAAAATTGTTCAAATTGTAAACTTAAATATGTGCAGTTTATTGTATGTCAATTATATCTCAAAAAAGCTATATATAAAAAATAGGGACTTCCCTGGTGGCGCAGTGGTTAAGAATCTGCCTGCCAATGCAGAGGACATGGGTTCGAGCCCTGGTCCGGGAAGATCCCACATGCCACGGAGCAACTAAACCCGCGAGCCACAACTACTGAGCCCGCGTGCTGCAACTACTGAAGCCCGCACGCCTAGAAGCCCGTGCTCCGCAACAAGAGAAGCCACCGCAATGAGAAGCCCGCACACTGCACCGCTTGCCGCAGCTAGAGAAAGCCCATACACAGCAACGAAGACCCAACGCGGCCAAAATAAATAAATAAATAAATAAAATAAAAACAGTAAACTGATTTAAAAAAAAAATAGTCACTTCTCATTTCAAAAAAAAAAAAAAAATAGACAAGGTTAAGACAGGAAAAGACAAGCCATGGATGGGGAGAAGATATTTGCAAAACAATGATTAGATAAAGGCTTTTTATCCAGAATATATTTTTGAAAATTGCAACTCAATAATAAGCCAAAGAATCCAATAAAAGTGAGCAAAAGTTTTGAACAGACACTTCACCAACAAAGATATATAGATTGTAAATAACAATATGAAACCATGCTCATCGTTTTAGTCATTAGGGAAATGCAAATTAAAATCACAATGAGACACCACTACTCACTCACCTGAATGATTTTAAATAGAAGGACTAAAAATACCAAGTGCTGAGGAGTTTGAGAGTAACTGGCCTGGGAACTCTATGAGGGCAGGACCTGGCGCTCTTGATCATCACAGTGTCCAGTCGTCACTTAGTTCAGGGCCTGTCACAGGGTAGGTACTCAGTAGATATTTATTGAGTAAGTGGACAAAATTCTTTGGGAGGACATTTCTTGATGATTTCTGGGGTCCCAGAGCAATTGGACTTTCTCTCCTAGGGGCTCCCCTGAGGTAATGTCCCACCTCAGGGGTGATGACTTCACTATAGTTGTTGGTTCATTCCTTCATTCATTAATCACGTATTTCTTTCACTTATTTATGTATTTATGTACTTATTTACTGAAGTACAGTTGATTTACAATGTTAGTTTCTGGTGTGCAGCAAATTGATTCAGTTTTATATATATGTACGTATACATATGTACGTATACATACACATGTATATATTCTTTTTCATATTCTGTTCCATTATATTATGTTATTATAAGATATTGAATATAGTTCCCTCTAGTATATAGTAGGACTCTGTTGTTTATCTATTTTATATATAGTAGTTTGTATCTGGTAACCCCAAACTCCTAATTTATCCCTCCTCCCGCCCCCATTTCCCTTTTGGTAACCATAAGTTTGTTTTCTGTGTCTGTGAGTCTGTTTCTGTTTTGTAAATAACTTCATTTGTGTCATATTTTAGATTCCACATATAAGAATCACATACTTCTGACATCTGTATTTCTGGCATCTGCAGAGTCCAGGCCTTTGTCCTCGATACTGGAATCCAGTGTGGCCCACCGTCCCAGCCCTCTGAGGACTCAGAGGCCACATTAAGAAAGAGCTCATACACTCAGTATGTGTCATGTGCAAAGTGTGTAGGAAGAAAGGTGAATGTGACTTACTGATGGAGCCAATGAAGGCCTCTCAGAGGAAGAGGGGATCTCGTTAGACCTTAAAGGATAAAGAAAAATGTCTGAAACTCCATAAGGACAAGGAAGGGTCTGTCTTATCATTACTAAAACTCCAGTGACTAGTACATGGGCAGATGCAAACTGGTAAATATTTACATAAAAGAACGCTGCTGTTTTATATGAGGCCCTCTATTTCCACACAGAAAGCATGCCTGTGTGAGGTCACCAGGATGCATTGGCTGCAAGTAACTGGAAACACTGTCTCAACTGGGCTTAAGCATTAAGGAGAATGTATTTCATCACAATTAAGGAATCTAAATGTAGGTGGCTCTGGAGGGTAGTTAATGCATTTTAGAAGATGAAGGAAGTATGGAAGGCTTAGATTCCTTCCTTCTCTCTGATCTGCTAGTCTTAGAGAATTGACTTGTCCTCAGATCCTTATGGTCCCAAGATGGCTGCTGCAGCTCCAGGCATCACATGGAGACACAGCGACATCTAGGGTAAGAAGGGGATGGAAGGATCTCCTGGTCCTATTAGCAACCAGGAAACCTGTCTTGAATATGTAGGTTGATGCTCTGCATTCATTTCAACTTCCCTCTTGTATGCTGTCCTGCCTGCAGGGGCTGAAAGGTTTAAAACAACATTTCTGACTCCGGTGCAGCTGGGATCTGCCTTACATTTGGGTTCTTCCAACCAGATGCACTCAGACCAGATTTGAATGATGGATGAGGGGTGGAGGCCATTCTTCTGCTGGCTCTACCCCCATGGAAGTGTCTGCTTTTTTGTGGTGGTCTTTCTGATCATAGCAGTTTCCAGATGGCAGGTGTCCCGTAACTGTGACAGATCCCTGGTTGTGTGGCCTGTGGCCTTCCTGATCATGGCGGTGGAAGCCAATTCCTAATTAAGCAGTCAGGATCCTGATCCTAGAAAGGAAGTGGGCCTTTGAAAAGCTCTGGTTTATGGTTTGGCTCTTAAAGTTATACCTGAATGGTCAACACAGAATCTATTTGTTCAACCTTCCTGACACTTCTGTAAGCCACTTATCACCCTATAATAAATCCCTTACTGCAGACATTAACCAGAATTGGTCCTGGTCTCTGTAATGAACTGTATAAGTTTGCCATGGCTACTGTAACAAATTACCTCCAATATTGTGGCATAAAACAACAGAAATTTATTCTTTCACCTTTGTGAGGCCAGAAGGCTATAATCAGGACCACTGGGCCAAAAATCAATGTGTTAGCAGAGCCATGCTCCTTCTGGCAGCTCTAGGGGAGAATCTGTTCCTCGCCTCTTCCAGCTTCTGGTGGCTGCCGGCACTCCTTGGCTTGTGGCTGCATCTCTCCATGTCTGCCTCCCTGGTCATGTTCCTCCCGCCTCCTCTTCTCTGTGTGTAATCTCCCTCTGTCTCTCTCTCTCTCTTTTCTTTTCTTTTTTTTTTTTTGGCCATGCAGCTTGAGGGGATCTTAGTTCCCAGACCAGGGATCAAACCCAGGCCCTCATCAGTGAAAGCACGAAGTCCTAACCACTGGACCACCAGGGGATTCTCTCCCTTTGTGTCTCTCTTATCATGATGCTTGCCATAGCATTTCAGTCTCACCCTGATAATCCAGGATAATCCCATCTCAAAAACTTAATTTAATCACATCTAAAAAAACCTTTTTTTTCCCCCCCCGAAATAAGGTCACATTTACAGGTCCCAGGGATTGGGACATGGATATCTTTGGGAGAGCCATTTTTCAGCCTACCGAATGAAACACCATAAAACCTTTCTTAGAGGGCTTCCCTGGTGGCGCAGTGGTTAAGAATCCGTCTGCCAATGCAGGGGACACGGGTTCGATCCCTGGTCCAGGAAGATCCCACATGCCGTGGAGCAACTAAGCCCGTGCGCAACAATTACTGAGCCTGCGCTCTAGAGCCCACGAGCCACAACTACTGAAGCCCACGCGCCTAGAGCCCGTGCTCCGCAACAAGAGAGCCACCGCACCGAGAAACCTGTGCACCGCAACGAAGAATAGCCCCCGTTCGCCGCAACTAGAGAAAGCCCGCGTGCAGCAACGAAGACCCAACACAGCCAAAAGAAAGAAAGAAAACAAAAACAAAACCTTTCTTAGAGCATCCACCTCCCCGCAAGCCAATTCCCCTAATCATGGGCCAATTGGATCACTGTGAAACACGTCCTCTCTCCTTTTTTTTTTGACCACGCCGTGCGCCACGAGGGGATCTTAGTTCCCTGACCAGGGTTCAAACCCGTGCCCCCTGCAGTGGATACACTGAGTCTTAACCACTGGACCGCCAGGGAAGTCCGAAAACATGTCCTCTCTTTTCCCTCTGGATTCACTCTCCTCTCTGCTCTAAGTCCGGGAATGTGGATTACATCAGTTGGGACTCCCTTGCCTTCTGTCTTCCAGCTGGGTTCAGCAATGGGAGGTGTTAGCAGAAAATTGGATAGAGGAAAAGAGAGCAGGTGGGTATTTACTCTCCTACTTTCCTGCTGGGCTGTGGGCTGGCAGCAGTGATGTTCCAGAATCTCTGTCAGGGGACTGGTAACGGCTCCCTCCCAGGTCCCTTCTGGTGGTTTAGGAACAGTGATAGCTTCCGGCTGTTGGGTGGGCCCAGGTGCTGCCCTGTGTTGGTTTCCCCTAACCATACCCCACATCTGTACTTTGTTGCTTATGTAACTCCCTTACCCCATTTGACCATTTGGTCTCCTGCGGGGATCCTGGCTGACGCAGTCACATAGCCAAGCCTACACGAGTCTTTAGCAAGAGGGCTTGTGTAGGTTGGTTTAGGTCAATCAAGAATGACATGGGGGAAGGGCTGTGCCACAAAGAATGACATGAGAAATTTTTGCTGGGCTGACAACGACTGTGTCTCCTTCATCCATTTTAGAGATTAGGGCCCTAGGATAAAGCTTCCTCTCTTCTTTGACAGTTCACATGTTAGAAAAAATTTTTAATGGTGATATATTGATTTAATAACGAGTCCTTAGGTTGTGCCAGGGACTGTGCCTTGGTACTTGACATGATTTAACACATTTAATTCCCACTACCACCCAGTGATGAAGGATATTATAATATAGTTTACTGATTGGAAACTAAAAGTTTAACTGACTTGCCCAAGGTCATGCAGTAACTAAGCGAGCAGAAGTTGGGATTCTAAGATCTCTGTGACCTCAGAGCTTGCATTTTTAACCACTACAACCATACTGTCTCCTTTATCGTACTTGAGATACTTTTATCCACCAGGTGAGATGCTAATTGCTTTACGTATATTGTTTCTAATTTACAGAAGAACCTCTCTACGTGAATACACATCACCATCATCTCACACCCAAACTCCCTCCTCTACCCTTAGGCATTCCTGGGTGCTTTCCTCTTATGAGTCCTGAACTTTTAGAAACATAAACTGGAGCAGTTGCTTCTTTGCTTAAAACTCTGCAGTGACTGCCTATGTATCTTCCAGGAAAATCCAAGTGCTTAAAGATCTCACAGACACCCAAGGCCCTGGTCCCTATCTACCTGTCTAACTTCACTCCTAGCCACCTCTCCGTGGAGTTCTGGACTGCAGCACACTGGCCTCCTTTCTGTTCTTCAAATTTTAATGACCAGCTCCCTCCCCAGTCTGAAGGTCCCCGAGGACAGGGGCTTGTGGATCTGTATTCCCAATACTGGCAAATAACAGGCAGCTAGGAAATACTGTCCATGTATATAATGAATGGACGACTGAATGGCTGCGTGCATGAATAAATGAACCTTTCAAAGAGAGGTATCCCTGGGCTTCCCTGGTGGCGCAGTGGTTGGGAGTCTGCCTGCCGATGCAGGGCACGCGGGTTCGAGCCCTGGTCTGGAAAGATCCCGCATGACGCGGAGCAGCTGGGCCCGTGAGCCACAATTGCTGAGCCTGCGCGTCTGGAGCCTGTGCTCCGCAACAAGAGAGGCTGCAATAGTGAGAGGCCCACGCACCGCGATGAGGAGTGGCCCCCGCTTGCCGCAACTGGAGAGGGCCCTCGCACAGAAACGAAGACCCAACACAGCCATAAATAAATAAAAATAAAAATAAAAAAAGAGAGGTATCCCTAAGTTATCTTCAGATGAAGAAATCTAGAGGCCAGGAAAGGCAAGTATATTACTAAATGTCACTCAGCAGATAAATGTTCCATCTGGGTATCAAATTCAGGTCTGAGTTCAGAGTTGGGCTTCCTCCACTCACACTGTCTCAGAATGACTGCTCCCACTCGTAAGTGTAACACCATTTGATAATGAAAATGAATTGACGCCAGGAGAAAAGAATGACACCAGAGGTACAGGGTTTGCAAACACGAGGACACATAAATAGCAGGACCCAAAGTATCATAACTGGGAACTTTGACATCTATGATCCCCAAATCCCTCAGGGAACAAGACCTGCTCAGGTGGGGAGGTCCAAGAGTGACAGATTTATAAAATCCCCAAAAGGTGTTGGGGATTCACATTAGAGGACCAACCCTGTAATGGTCAGAGGAACCCAGGCAATTATGTCAGACTGGTTCATGGTATGTGGGGGTCAGTGACCAAAGCAACCCAGGAATCAAGTCTTCTACTGACCACCTGGAAAGATATTCTGGCCATGCATCCCACGGAAATGTCACTGCATCCAGGGAACTCGTTCTGGTCTTGGGAAAGAATCCGTGCCTCTTGCACCCAGCGTGGGTGGGTCAAGGTTCAGCCAATAGTGGCAGAGAAGCCACCTGTAAGCGCTCTTCTCAGCATGCCCAGCTGAACTCCCAGCCAACAGCTGCCCTGTGGGTGAGCCATCAACTGCCTCCAGACCCGTCAAGCCTTCAGATCAATCAAATCCCAGCTGACATCCAACTGCAACCATGGGAGAGACCCCAAGTGAAAAATCACTCACCTGAGGGAGAACAGGAGGAGGAGAAAGGTACGACATGGACAGGTGAGAGGGTACTGTCTCATTTCCCCACAGACAGCAATTGCCAACTCTGAACAAAATATTAAAAAACAAAACAAAACAAAAACCCAACTATTTGAAGGCACTGGAGAGAAACCAGACACAGGCAGAAGCTGGAGGGGATTCAGCCTTTTAAGGAATGGAAGACACTGGGAATTCCCTGGTGGTCCAGTGGTTGGGACTGTGCCCTCCACTGCAGGGGGCACGGGTTCGATCCCTGGTTGGGGAACTAAGATCCTGCAAGCCGAGCAGCATGGCCAAAAATAAAATAAAATAAAGAATGGACTTCTTCGCTTATTACTAGACCACAGCATGGAAGCACATCTAGATTACAGGGTGTCGGATCCAGACGACCTTTCAAAAGGAAAGTACCAGAAGCATCCAAAAAGGAAACGAACTACGTTCACGAAGAAACAATTGGCAGATTTGAACTTCCTTTTCAATAAAAACCCATACCCCACCCCTAGCCTTCAGAGAGAAATGGCCTCAAAAATGGACATACATCCAACAGTCCTGCAGGTTTGGTTCAAGAATCGTAGCGCGAAACTCAAGAAAGCCAAATACGAGGATTTTCAGTCAGAACAGCAAGAGGCTCAACAGCAATTATCTGAGGCAGGAGGCAAGATCAGCTCTTCCAAGGGAAATATGGATACACCTCCCAGGTCCCCTAATGGTACCTCCCCTGCATCTCTAGTTTATATGGATTGTCCAATACCTTCCTTCCAACTCAGCAGGTGGCGCCATTTGAAGGCTGTCACAGACCATTCTCTTGGCCACAAAATGGTACATTTTGGCTACTGCCAATACCCTAATATATACTGCCTCGATCCCATTTTGGAATCCCAAGCTCTCTCCACAAGCTTCAATTCTAATTCTTTTGGCTCTTTTTCGCCATAAAGATCTTAGAGAAGCTAGACACAGAAAGTCACATGTGATTTGTAATGATTCCCATACAAGGGAATACTTTTCAGCAGTGAAAGGAAAAAACAAGATATACACGTGGATGCAGTTCAAGACCATTATGTTGAGTGAAAGAAAAAAAACCCACACAACAGAGTACACAGTGTATAATTCTGTATAATTCCCACTGTATGAATTTGTAGAGCAGGCAGGAAAAACTAATCTACAGCAGCCAGAAGCAGATTAGTGACTGTCCATGTCGTAGAAAGAATTGAGTTGAAAAAGGCACAGGATGATGTAGAGGTTTCATGTCTTTTTTTTTTTTTTTTGGCCACTCTGTATGGCTTGCAGGATCTTATTTCCCTGAATCCGGCCCACAGCTGTGAAAGCCCTGAGTCCTAACCACTAGACTGCCAGGGAATTCCTCTCACATCTTAAAATGTCAGTTACCTAGGTGTGAAATTCATCAGAGCACTACATTATATACTTGAAAGTTGCAAGAGACTGGATCTTAAATGTTCTCACCACAAAAAAGAAATGAGAATTATGTGATGGGATGGATGGAGGTGTTAGCTAATGTTATGGTGGTAATCATTTTGCCACATATAAATGTATCAAATCAACATGTTGTATACCTTAAACTTATGTGAAGTTATGTGTCAATCATATCTCATTAAAGCTGAAGGAAAAAAAAAAAGAATAGAACACACTATGTGAGATCAAGTTCATATGGCTTTTCCTCTGAGGACGCACCCCTGTTCATGTGGCAAGGGACAGCTTGAATTCAAGCAGAAAACCAGTCATTGACTTGAAGTATCAGACCCTAGAGTTCAGGGTGGCAAGAGTAGTTGGAAACTGAGAGGAGAAATCCTAATATGGAGGGAGCCCCAGAGAAAGAGGACCTAAGTCTGTATGTAAATTACCCTTGAATCTTTAATGTACTGAAAGAAAAAGAAAGCTGTCAACACAGAATTCTATATCCACTGTAAATATCCTACAAAACTGGCAAAATAAGATGGCTGCTCTCATTTCTGTCATTCAGCAAGAGTGGAGACAGGAAACGAGGAGGGCATTGCCATTTCCTTTAAAGGACCAAGTCATAAGGTGCTCAGATTGCTTTCACTCATTTGCATTGGCCAAAACATAGTGCCATAGGTGTGTGGAAAACTGGAAAATGTTGTCTTTAGTAGAGCACTCTTAAATCCACTAGGTAAAGGAAGAAGGGATAACAGATATAGAGACAGCTAGCTGGAGTCTCTGTCATCCAGCTTTATAGACAATTATGTGGTTGTGTGATGGCTGGAGCTGTGGCAGCCATCTTATGACCATAAGGGGAGACAGTACTGATACACTGAGGGTGGAGGAGCAGCCAGATGGAAAAACCCTGGCTCCACTATGACATCATGCTCTCTAAACTGGCACACTTCAGTATAAATATTATGTGAGCCATGCATACCATTTAAAATTTTCAGTAACCATGCTTAAAAAGTTAAAAAATACATAAGAAATTAATTTAAAATATACTTTATTTGACCCAGTATACCCAAAATATAATTTAAATATATAATCAATGTAAAATTATTAATGATTTTAAATCTTTTAAACAGTAAATTAAAATTCTGTATGTACACACATCTATTTCCTAGTTCTATCCACTGAGAGAGAGCAGAAGCAATGATATCCTTGTAGCAATCAGTTCACCAGGTCTTGGTTTCTAAATACTGTTCTCCACTAAAAGGAACCAGAGCTCCTTGGGGAAATGGCCAGAGTTACAGAGATGAGGCAGGAAAATTACAAAAGGAGCCTGGGAATCTGACACCAGAAAGCGAGGAGGTGCTCAACAAATGATGGGGACACATCAAAAGGACATGAGCCCTCTTGAAAAGGTTCCCATTGGTCTCATCTGGGACAACTTGAGCGTCACGATAAATGATAGTAAAGAACTACAATTATAAACTAATAACTCATGAGTCCATGTTGACATAAAGCCATTGGTAAATACATGAATCAGGAAGTGGAGGAAAGCTCTTCCTAAGAGTAGAATGTCGACTAAGAAATGTAGAAAGAATGATGACATTAGAGGCTCACTATTTGGTAATGGTCATAATAGTAACTGTAAGACAAACTCCAACAACGGATGCTAAAATGAATGGCTCAGAGTTTGAGAAGTAATGGGAATTTACATGGTCTCAAACTCTCTCCACATCCTTATTAACTACAAAGAGAAAAAAAGTAACCATAGAGAAACTTGGCAGGCAACATCTGGAAAAAGAAAAATAAGAAAAATAAGAAGTCGTTAAATTCTGGAGGATATTTTATACTTAGAGCACAGCTTGGCTTGTACTAGTTACCTTTCAAGTGAACAATGGCTACATGTGATCTGGGAGCCATATTGGACAGCTCAGCTTAAATGGACCCTGCTGTTTGAGATTTCTCATCCTGTACAATAATAAATGTTCTCAATATTAAGGCACTTTGAGTTAATATTACTTTACTTATAACAGAATGCAATCTAGTGACACCATCATACCATCACACACACACTGTGGGAGGATGAATTATGGCCCCCAAAGTGCCAACCCACAATCTCAGACCTACGAATATCCCCTGTTACATGCCAAAGGGACTTTGCAGATGTAATTAAGATTTATGGACTCTAAAAGAGAGAGATTATCCTGGATTCCCTGAGTGGACCCAGTCTAAACACACGAGTTCTTAAGAGCAGAGAACTTTCTCAGGCTGGAAGTAGAAGAGAAATGTGGCAGAAGGAGAAATGAGAGGGATTCCAAGCATGAGAAGGATTTGACTCACCATTACAGACTCTGAGAGGTAGGGTCAACGTGCAGGGACCAGAAAGAAGTTGCGAAGAGCTAAGGATGGGCCCTCACAGCCAGCAGGAAAAAAGGATCTCAGTCTGACAACCGCAAGGAATAGAATTCTGCCAACAACTTAAATGAGTTTGGAAGCGTATCCTGCACAGAGCTTCCGAAACAATCCAGCCAGCCACACTTTGATCAGCCTTGTGAGACCCACAGCAGGGAAATTAGCTGAGCCCACCCGGATTTCTGACCTGCAGAAATGTAAGATAATGAATTTGTGTTGTGTTGATATGCTCAGTTTGTGAGAATTTGTTATGGCAGCAAAGAAAAACCAACACACACACACACACACACAGTCCCACACCACAAAGAGCATCTTTTCTTCATTGTTTATTTGTACAGTTTTTATAAAAAGTAGAAAAATAAACATTTTATGGGGTCTGAGCTTGATAAATCACACACATAAATATAAAAATAGTGATTTGGAGGCAATAAATTAAAAAAAGGGGTTTTGACGCATAAATAATATCGAAGATGCTGAGACACGTTGCAGGTGGGTCTCTGGGGTCAGACACACTGGTCTCCACTGGCAACACATTTCAGGTCCCGGGTGAGGAGGCGGAAGAGGTTGAACATGACAGAGGCTTCGAGGCAGTCCCGGGACTCCTGGGGGGAGAGGGGGATGGCTCAGTAGCTCCCATGTCTGGGCTCGCAGCTGAGCCCAGCCATCGGTTTCCCCTCCCCGGTCACTCACCTTCTTCGGGGCGTCCTGGAGCCGGTGCAGCCAGTGGTGGAGGCGGCCCCGGGGCCTGGGGCCTGCTGTGGGCTGAGCTGGGACCTGTGGGCAGAGGAGGGTGGTGTTGAGGGTGTGAGGCAGGGCCTGGGACAGAGGGGGACGTACAGGTGGCCAGAGCCCAGACACGGCCCGGGTGCCCCGAGCACTCACACAGGCCTGGAGCTTGGAGTGGATGTGGTGCAGCGTGTGAAGGGGCTGGTCCAGGATGTGGTCCAGGGATGAGTTAGCCGTGGCCTCCAGGACATTCAGTGTCAGGGCCAGCTCAGCCTCCAAGGCCACGGGGCGCTCCCACACCTGAGGAGGAGACAGAAGACAGGTGAGAGTTGCACATGAGAGAGAACAGGCGAGGAGGCACAGGTGAGGGGGACAGAGGAAGGGACAGTGGAAGGTGAAAGTCGGGGTCAGGTGAGAGCCGATGTGCTTGGCTGAGGGGAAGGGGTCAGGGGACGGGTGGGGAGGGCAGGGAGAGAAGGACGTGAGAGAAGGAGGAGGTGAGGGGCCACCTGCAGAGCCGGAGCGGGGCGGGCAGGTGAGGGCAGGCGGGCCTGACTCTCCCAACTCACCTGCAGCTGCCTCAGGTCCCGGGTCCTGGGGAAGAGGCGGGAGCTGCAGTTCCAGTCCTTCTGCAAGAGCGACTCTTCCTAGAGAGCAAGGGCAAGGTCAGCCCACAGGGGGAGGGACAGAGGGGAGACCCCAGGGAGACTGGAGGATGGCCAACAACAGGAGGACGGGAGGTGAACTTGCAAAAGGACCGCAGAGGCGCGTCCACCGCAGGAGGACAGGAGATCGCCCACCGCGGGGAGGGTGGAGGTCAGCCCAGTGCGGGGAGGGCAGGCCCACCTTCAGCCCAGGTAGCCGGGGAGCGCCCAGAGGGAGGGGTGGAGGGTCGCCCACTGCAGGAGGGGTCGGGGGAGACTCACAAAGGCGTCCTTGGCCCTCTTGAAGGCCTGCAGCTCTTGTGGGGACAGAGACTTGAACTGGGCCATGTGGCAGCCCCGTGCACCTGGGAGGGCCCCGAGGGGCGAGGGCACAGGAACTGCTCCTGTCCTGCTCGGCGCCACGGTCATCAGCATCAGCACCAGCGTGCAGCCCGGGGCCATGTCTGTGTTAAGGAAGGACAGAAAGATGAGGGGAGGGAGGGCGTCAGGGGGTGAGGGTGGAGGCTCTGGGGAGGTGAGGGTCCCAGACAGTGATGTAGGGGCTGACCCAGCTTCATTCCTGCTCTCTGGTCTCTGTCAGCAGATGGGGGATCAAGTGTCCACTCTGAGGCTGCCGCCTGGGGTCTCTCAGTCTCGTCTGGCGTCTCTGACTTCAGCCTCCTCTTCTGGATCTCAGCTCGTTGCTCTGTCCGTGCCTCTGAACTTCCAGCTCCGTCTGAGGTGCAATTCCTGCCTGAGTTCCATGGCGCAGCTTTTAGCCTGTGCAGCTGGGCAATCCCAGCTGATGTAGGAAAAGTGAAAACGCAGCTAGAGGCTGACACCGGCACCAGCGGAGGTGCAGGCTGGGAAAGCCCAGAGCAGGGCGGGGCCTGTGAGCCATGTGAGCCGCTGAGGGAAAGAGAAACTGACATCCATTCACGCTCACCTCCAAGAAAGTGAGTAACGATGGGCTTCCCTGGTGGGGCAGTGGTTGAGAATCTGCCTGCCAATGCAGGGGACACGGGTTCGAGCCCTGGTCTGGGAAGATCCCACATGCCACGGAACAACTGGGCCCGTGAGCCACAACTACTGAGCCTGCGCGTCTGGAGCCTGTGCTCCGCAACAAGAGAGGCCGCGATGGTGAGAGGCCCGTGCACCGCGATGAAGAGTGGCCCCCGCTTGCCGCAACTAAAGAAAGCCCTCGCACAGAAACGAAGACCCAACACAGCCATAAATAAATAAAATAAATAAATTTAAAAAAAAACAAACAACCATTTAAAAAAAAAGAAAAAAAAAAGAAAGTGAGTAACGAAGTCAAAATCAGGGCTGGGGCAGCCTTCAGCCCCACACGGCGGGTCTCCTGCACCGGTGCCCAGGCTGATCTAGGACTGGGGTGGGGAGGGGACAGAGGGACTTCCATTTTTGCAGAGGCCCCAGTACAGGGAGTAGAGGGAAAAGGCACCTGTAGGAGGTGTTGCCATGAAGAACCTGGAACTTCCAAGAGGGAGGCTGTTTAGGAGATGGCAGAAGGTCCAGGGGTGCTGCTGCGGGTGGGAGAGAGAGTGAGAAAGGCAAAACACTCGTGAATTAAGCGAGGACACCAGCTCCTCCCCACCCTTCCCCACCTGGTACCGATAGAGACAGAATGGGGGCGGTCGGGAGCCTGCACTAACCTGTTCTCTGACTGTCAGGCCCAGAAGGACCCAGGAATAGGAGGATGTGCTATGAAATTGAGCTGTGACCAGTACTTCAGGGAAATCAGGTGGGTTTGAGAAAAACGCCTTCATTCATTCACCAAGTACTTATTTGCCCTCCCACCCCCACTTTGGGTCAGACCCTGCTCAAGGTGCCAGGAAGAGAGCATTGGAAAAAGAAAAGACATGAAACAATCCTTCATGGGGCTTTTTACTAGAGAGAGGTACCAGATAGTACCTCTCTGGGACACGGGGATTAGGCATGTGGTATGTATTACGTTAGGTAAAGTCAGATAATGGAAAATGAAAGAAATGAAGCAGGGACGAGAGCAGAGTGCGAGAGGAAGTCTGTATTAACTAAGGTAATGAAATGACATTTGAGGGAAGACCTAAACGAAGTGAGGGAGGGAGCCCTGTGGAGATCTGAGGGGGAGCCTTCCAGGAAAAGGGAACAGTCAGTGAAAAAGGAAAGCAGAGGCACCCCGCTCCTTCTGTGGGCCTGTGTATGTCTCACCCTGTTCACAGAGGCTCTGCCACAACGTGGTTTGTTGTCGCTGTTGTTTCTGGCCGTGCCGCTTGCAGGATCTCAGTTCCCCGACCAGGGATTGAACCGGACCCTCAGCGGTGAAAGCGCAGCGTCCTGACCACTCGAATGGCAGGGAATTCCCTCACAATGTGCTACTGAATACTCATGGTAGCACCAAGGACATCCTGTGCTTTGCCTACATTTCAAATACAGAGGAAACTGCAGGGACTCAGAGGGGTTAAGAGACTTGTCCAAGGTCATACAGCAAATAAGTGGTGAGGGCAGGGTATTAACTGAGTTCTGTCTGACACTAGAGAGTACCCACTGCACTCAAGTGCCCCAGTGTAGCTACATCTCCTGACTTGGAGGTAAGGGACGTCTCGAACAGAAGGTGTGGAGTCCTTTTGACTATTACTCCCACCCCCTCTTTCCCTCATTCATAATTCTGGGGAGAGGGTGGACCAAAGTCCTCAGTTGGGAATATCTCTGAGCTCTGATACGTAACGTTTTTTAGACATTTTTTTTATTGGAGTATAATTGCTTTACAATGTTGTATTACTTTCTGCTGTACAATGAAGTGAATCAGCTATATGTATGCCTATATCCCCTCCGTCCTGGACCTCCTTCCCACGCCCCCCATCCCACCCATCTAGGTCGTCACAGAGCACCGACCGAGCTGAGCTTCCTGTGCTTTATAGCACGTTCCCACTAGCTATCTATTTTACGTATGGTAGTGTATATATGTCAGTCCTAACCTCCCACTTCGTCCCACCCTCCCCTGCCCCCACTCTGTCCACATGTCCATTCTCTAGGTCCACGTCTCTATTCCTGCCCTGCAGATAGGTTCATCTGTAACAGCAGGTGGACTTCCCTGGGGGTCCAGTGGGTAAGACTCTGTGCAGGGGGCACGGTTAGATCCTTGGTAGGGGAACTAGATCCTGCATGCATGCCGCAACTCAGACCCAGAGCAGCCAAAATAAATAAACATTTTTTAAAAAATAAAAGCAACAGCAGGGATGTGCCCAAGTCACCTACCAGTGTTCTGGTCAGTATCTATTCATTGCATCGGCCTTACATCAGGGGAGGACACACTGCAGCAACTGTGAATCCTGAAAATTGACAAAGTATCTCAAAATCCCTCAACATCATACTGTTTCTCTTAGAAAGGAAGTTCAGGGGAGTGGCTAGGAGCATGGGAGCTGGGGCTAGACTCTGGGGCTCAAACCTGGCTCCGACCCTCTCTAGCTGTGTGACCTTGGGAAACAGGCTTTGCAGTTGGCCACGAAGATTGCCCATCCACAGATGCAGACAAATTTTAAAAGTACAATTGTTCTGCATTTATGTGTGTGATTATTTAATCGAGACCAATTATTAAGGCCATTCTGTGGCTTCAGCTGGAAGCTTCAGAAACATTATTTCAATGTATAGTACTCACTGCAAGGGAAGTGTAACAATGCCATGGCATAAATGAGTAAACTGAGGCTCAGAGAGAAGTAATTTGCCCAGACACGCAACACTTAAGTGGCAGGGGCAGAACTGAAACTCAGGTCACCTGATTTCCCTGTCTCAGCATTTTGTGCTGAACAGCCCCCCTCAAAATGATCACGGAATAAACAACCCGCAGAAATGCAAAAATATTTAATAATTGGCAATAAATTAACAACAGAAGACAGAACAGCAAATACACACAGGAACTTCATAAATACAAAACACACTTAAGTAACAGAATTCAAAAAACTACTTATCCAGAAGACTTTTGGCCCTTTCACTACCCAGTCCCTGAGGGAATGAGGCCTCCCCAGCCGGGAGGTCCAAGAGTCACATATTCATGGAATCGCAAAGCGGGCATTGAAGGTTCAAAGCAGGGGGTGGGACCTGTCATGAGACAGGGCTGTTCCTGTAACCACAGAAGTAGAAACTGGTCCATGGTACGTGGTGGTCAGCGACCAAGGCGGACACGGACTCCAGTCTTTTCCTGCCAGCCCGGGCCCGGGAAGATCCTAGGGCAACGCATCGCGCAGAAATACCGCTGCTTCCGGGGGAACTCGTTCTGGTCTTTAGGAAAAGGGCGCCTCTGGCACCAGCGCCGGCGGGTCCAGGCTGAGAGACCCGCCTGGGCCGATGGGGCCACGGAGGAGGGCGGCGTCCGCAACCAGGTGCCCCCGGGGCTTCGGGTCCCAGGCGGAGCCGCGGCGGGATCACAGACAAGGACCCGAGTGCGCCGCCAGCCGCAGGTCCCACGCGAGCAGGCGCAGGAGGTTGAAGATGACGGTGGCTTCGTGGCACCGAGGCGAGCCCTGCAGCCCGGGAAGCAGGCGGAGCGGGGCTGAGTCAGGAATCTCCTTCCCCGACAGACCCCCCCTCCAGACCCGCACGGCTCCAAGCCGGCCTCCCGTCTAGCCGCTTTCCCGCCTGCTCCACTCACAGCTGTGCGAGTCTGGGGACGCCTCCCGGGCCGCCGCAGGGACTTCCTCCGGGAGCCTGGCCGGACCAGCTCGAGCTGGAGGGAGAACGGGAGGTCAGTGCAGGCGGCGGGGAACCGAGCCTCCCCTCCCAGGTGACTCCGCCCCTCACCCTCCCAGCCGCAGACCAAAGCCCGGATCTGGGGACACCGAGAGGACGTGAATCGTGTCTGCGCCCGTTTCTGGCCTCACGGGACAGATTCGCAGTCGGGGGGCCTGGCCTTGAGACCAGGGGCGCAGAGCGAGCCGGGAGGGGTGCGGGGCCAGGGCGCAGCGCACTCACGCAGGCCGCCACGTCCCGCCCCGCGGCCGCCAGCAGCTCCAGGGTCGGGCCGACGCCGGGGAACAGCTCGGGGCTCGGCAGGCTGCTCAGCACGTCTTGGGCGTCGGCGAGGCCGCGGGCCACCTGGCGGAGCAGCGCACGGGACTGCGGGGACCCGGCGGGAGTTAGACGGGGCGGCGCGCCAGCCCGCGCTCCCCCACCCCCACCCCACCCCCCCCTCCCCGCCCGCCGGCCTCGGGCCTCACGGAAGGCCGCGGAGGGTCCCTCCTCCGGCGGAACGAGCAGTTGCGCGGCCTCCAGCTCAGCGTCTCTTCCTCCTGCGGGACAAGGGCTGGGGTGACGCGGAGTCTCCTGGCAAGGGCCCCTGAAGCGCTGGGACGTCGGAGATTCCTGGACGTGGCTCGGGACTGGCCGGGACCGTTGTGCTTATCGTGTTCCGAACCAGGCAGCGCTCCGATGGCTGAGCGGGGCTGAAGGGCACCCGCGCTCCCCGTGCGGAGCCTGCGCCCCGATGTGGAGCCGAGTCCGCCTAGAGGGGGCGCCCCTCTGTGACCCGCACCAAGGCCGTGCCTGAACTGACCACCGGGGCCTCCCGGAAGATGTCGTGGTCCCAATTCTGGACCCTGAAATCTGAGATGTGCCTGCTGGACGCTAGGACGCGAGGGCCCCGCGGGACAAAGACTGATGTCTCCGAGCCCGCGGGCCCGGGGTCCAGGGGGCGGGGGCGTCTGAGCATCACTCACATAGCGGTCCCTCAGTGCCTTGATGGCCAGCAGCGCCCGGGGGTCCAGGGAGCGGTAGTGTGAGAGGAGGCGGCGCGGAGGCTCCACCACTTCGGGGTCCGCCGCCACGCCCACCGTCACCAAGACCCACAGCCCCACGGCCACCGCGGCTGCGCCACTCGGCCCCATCTCTTCTCCTGCAGGACGCGACAGACGTCAGGGAGCTCAAGGAGAAGGCCCCGAGTCCAAGCCCCTGCCTCTGGTTAGACTTGCAGAGGCAGAGGGACTGACGCTCAGAGCGTGGGCTGTGGACACACGCAGGGGAAGAGACAGGATGGGCCCCCTCCTACCCTCAGCCTCTCTCCTCTCAATCCTCACCTACAATGTGTCTCTGGTGCCTGGTGCTGCAGCAGGGCCTGCCTCCCACTGTCCTCTGGGTGGTGTCCAGAGTGGTGTCCACCTGGGACAGCGGTGCCTGCACCCTCCATGGTGGCTTTTAAGTGCCCAGCTGAGAATGGTGAGCAACCGGGCTTCCCCGTGCAGGGTAAGCTTTCCCAACGTCATTGCTGGCCACTGATCAGCCCAGAGGGTTGCAGGCCGGGGTTTGAGGACTTTACCCACCTGTGGGCCAGTGCCAGCGATGACTCTGCCCCAGCTCTCTGTCACCAGTTCTGGTCTCTGTCCCTTTCTGTAGCCTCTCACTTTCTTTTCATCACCCTGGGTGTCCTTATCTGTGTTCTATAATAACAACCAGCCCTTATACAGTGCTTAGTGTTACTGGGCCCTGTTCTAAGTAACTTATATGTACATGTCTCATTTAATGCTCAAAAAATGACACTGCAAGAACTGTTCCACCTCCAATTTATAGATGGGATAACTGAGGCACAGTAAAGTGAAGGAACTTTTCCAAGACACACAGTCAGTAATTGGCAGAGGCAGAATTTGAACCTATACTCAATCCAGCTCCAAAGCTTGATCTCCAAGCCACAACTACCCCTAAATATCTGATTCAGTGCCTCCTTCTCTCTCTCCATTTCTGTCCTCATTTCATTGTGTTTCTTTCTTCCCTCTCTGTTTGCCTCCTCTTTTGTCTGTCTCTCTGTTCCTGTTTTTATCTCTGTCAATAACTCCATCTGTCTATCATTCCTTTTTCTAGCAAACATTCAGGCCAGTGTCTCTCTGTCTCCGTGTGTCTCAATCAGTCTCTTTGTTTCGCTTTAAAAATAAAATCTACTACTTTTCCTGATAAAATTAGCAAGGCAAGGTTATTGGATAAAGCTGGAAAAATAGAGACATGCATAGGAGAGGAAAAAAACCCCACCTATAATTTCACCACCCACCTGTCTTCCGTCACCCCAGCTCTGGAACAATTTTTCCAATGAGTAGAAATGTTACATATATTTACTTGTACATATGTTTTCTGATTATTGAAGTAAAACATTCGTTATAAAGATTCAGTCAATAAAAAAATACCATTGGGGCTTCCCTGGTGGCGCAGTGGCTAAGACTCTATGCTCCCAATGCAGGGGCCTGGGTTCGATCCCTGGTCAGGGAACTAGATCCCACATGCATGCCGCAACTAAGGAGCCTGCCTGCTGCAACTAAGACCCGGTGCAACCAAATAAATAAATAAATATTTTTTAAAAAAATACAACTTGGAGAGTTAAAGAAAGTCTTTAATCCCACTTCCTGGAGGTAATCTTTTTAGCAGTTAGTGGCTATTTCTCCTCTTTTTTTTTTTTTTCTCTTTCTTTGAGCAACTTCTCCTAAATTGGAACGAGTCTGTATACAGTTTGGTAGCCTGCTTTTTGTGTCTTACCATTACCTCATTACCATTTGCAGTCCCCCACATCTTTAATTATACTGTATCAGTGAGGTACCCTGCAGGAAACAGATGGCCTAATCAATGTAGGATAATTTGTGGTGGTTTAATACCAAGGGTGTTTACAAAGGGATTGGACGGTGAAGAGAACAGAGAAGGAGTAATGCAAGGCCTTGGGGCCCACACGGGTGAGGGTCTGTCATCCCTAGGCCTGAAGGAATGGGAGAAGGGAGGGAGTGGTTACCTGACCTGGGAAGGAGGGAGTCATGTACACAGGGGGAGGGACAGAGAAGTCATGATGCCCCTGCAGGGAGGAAGCCTGGGGAATAAATACTCTGACTTTACTCTCCTTCCCGACTCTCTGGCCCTACTGCTAGGCTCCCCATTGGCTGCACCCAACAGAAGCCAAAGTCCAGCTTCCTGGGGCCCAGAGGAGGGTGGAGAAGTGGGAAGAGTGAACTTGGAGGGGCAAATGGAAGACATCCTGCATATACCGCTGGTAAGGCTTCCATTCTGACAGGATTATTGAATAACCAATCCCCTATTGGTGGGCATTGATATTCTTTCCAGTCTTTTGTTAAAATCATGGTTCTCAAGACTGCGGGAGAGAAAGGGAGTAATTTTTTCATTCTTTTAATAGTGTCTTTCATAGGGCTGAAGTTTAAAATGTTTCCAATTCATCAATTTTTTTTCTTCCATGGATCGTGCTTTCAGTGTATATACAAAATCGTCACCATGGCTCTCTAGATTTTCTCCTATACTACATTCTAGGAGTTTTATAATTCTGCACTTTACATTTAGGTCTATGATACATTTTAAGTTAATTTTTGTGAAATGTGCAAGGTCTGCATCTAGCTTGGTTTATTTTTTTATTTATTCGCATGCGAATGTCCAGTTGTTTCAATACCATTTGTTGGAAGTCTATCCTTTCTTCATTGAATTGCTTTTGCTCTTTTCTCAAAGATCAGTTGACTATATTTGTGTGGGTCTATTCCTGGGCTCTCTATTCTGTTCCATTGATTTGTCTATCCTTCTACTAATATCACACTGTCTTGATTACTGTAGCTTTATAGTAAGTGTTGATGTGAGAGAGTGTCAGTCCTCCAACTTTGTTCTTCTCTTTTAATATTGTGAAAGTTATTCTGGGTCTTTTGAATCTCTATATAAACTTTCACTTTGTCAATATCCACATATTAACTTGCTGGGATTTTGATTGGATTGCATTGAATCTATAGATTAAGTTGGGTAGAACCAACACCTTGACAATATTGAGTCATCCTATCCATATTCATAGAATATTTCCATTTTTAGATGTACTTTTATTTCTTTCATCAAAGTTTTATAGTTTTCCTCACACAGATTTTATTTATATTTTGTGGTATTTGTACTTAAGTGTTTCATTTTTGGGGGTGCTGATGAAAATGGTATTTTAAATTTCAACTACAAACTGTTCACTGCTGTTATACAAGAAAGCAGTATACTTTTGCATATTAATCTTGTATCCTGCAACCTTGCTATAATCACTTCTTGGTTCAGAAATGTGTTTTAAAATACATAAAATTAAATACACAGGACTATTAAGAAAACCGACTATTTTGAAACACAGTTACCAAAACATTGAAGTAACTTTGTGATAAGTAATACATATCTCTCTTTATTAATGAACTAAGTACAAGACATAGCAGTAGGTTTAATAACTGCTATACTGTTGAGGGAGTAATGGGAGTAAATGATATTTCAAGATATGTGCCACATCTGTAATGTGTTAGGAAATATCTGTGGCTTCTTTTAGTGACAAAGTCACAGGTTCTGCTAATATATTGTGGTTTGTTGCTTACATTCATAGTGGAAAGAAATGCTAAATTTCAGTTTGAGGTCAGTGAAGAGGGAGATGCAGCTTTTTCCCATGCAAGTTCACCCTTCCCTGAATCCTATTGTCCATGAACTCCAGGTTAAGCTAGACCTGCAGCAGCTGAATAGAATGAAGCAGATCTATAGGCATTGACATGGAAAAATCTTGAAGACATATCATACAGTGAAAAAAGTAAATTGCTGAATAATATACATGGTGTGACACTCCTTGCGTTTAGAAATACTCATACATACTAAAGCAATTCAGTGGAGAAAAATAGCCTTTTCAAAAAATAGTGCTGGAGTAATTGGACCTCCATAGGCCAAAAAATGAACCTTGACCTAAACTTCACACTAAAATAAAAATTAACTCAATATGGATCATGGACTGAAATGTAAAATATAAAGCTATAAAACTTTTTGAAAAAATTATGAAGAACATCTTCAGGATCTAGAGCAAGGCAAAGGGTTCTTAGACTTGACACCAAGGGCTTAATCCATAAAGGGAAAATTGATCAACTGAATTTGATCCAAAACTTTTGCTCTGTAAAAGACCATGTTAAGAAGATAGAAAAATGAGCTAAAGACTGGGAGAGAATACTTGCAAACCACCTATCTGATGAAGGACTAGTATCTAGAATAGATAAAGAACTCTCAAAAATCAACAGTACAAAAATTAAACAATCCGTTTGGGAATGGGCAAAAGACATGAAGAGACATTTCACTAAAGAGTGAAAGATGGGAAATAAGTACATGAAAAGATGTTCAACATTATTAGCCAATAAAGAGATGCACATTAAAACCACCATGAGATATCATTATACAGCTATCCGAATGCCTAAAAAAAAAAAATCAAATGCTAACGAGGATATGGAGAAATTGATCGCTTATTGCTGGTGTAAATGCAAAATGGTACAGCCCCTCTGGAAAATAGGGTTGGTAGTTTTTTAAAAAAACTAAACATGCAACTACCATATGACCTAGCAATTGCATTCCTGGGCATTTGCCCAGAGAAATGAAGATTTACATTCATACAAAATCTTGCACATGATTGTTTATAGCAGCTTTATTTATAACAGCCAAAAAACAACCCAGACGTTCTTTAACAGGTAACTGTTTAAAAAAACCCAAAACTGTAGTACATTCATACCACGGAATACCATTTAGCAATAAAAAGGAACAAACTTGATACACAAAACTATCTGGGGATAAGATGTCCAGCATTGAGATTCATTCTGATTAGATTAGCTTAGGTCATATGCCCACCCCCAAATGCAATCACTGTGGCCAGGGAGACTAACTGAGGTAAATGGCTGCAGCCAGGTCACATATGCCAACCCAGAGATGGGGGGCCAAGTCACCTTCCCCAAACCATTTGGATCTCCAGCTGAAATGGGGGGATGCTGGGGTGAGTTGGGGAGAGGTAATGGAAGCCTGGAAAGTTTGCTGCATGGACACATTGGCTGATCTCGTCTAGTGTTTCAGTAGAATTTCTCTCATGTTTTTTCCAGAGTGCTTCTGTTTCAACCAATTTGATGTTTTTTAAAACCTCTATGCCTTTCAATAAGGAAAATATACACTGAAAGACAAAATAATTTTTTCATATTAATGCTGAGGAAGACATACATGGGAAAAACAATCATTACTTGTCTGTACTTATCAATATTTATTAATAAACTTTATAATTAATTAAAGGTGGTCTCATGTAGGAAACTTGGCTTTACTCGCCCAAAACATACCTTAACTATTCTGCACATGAACAAATCTGTCTATATAGGTGAGAAATGGCAGAGCACCACCAGTAATAACCCAGACAGCCGGGGACCACATCTATAAGCTGTGTGAGCTTGGACAGACTCACAGCCTCTGTACCTCAGCTTCCTCATCTTATAAAATGTCAGCCAGTGAGAGGACCTACCTCACAGACTTGCTGGGGAGAATAAAGCAGTAAATACATGAGAAGAGCTTAAAGTGGAGCCAAGCATACAGGAAGTGCTCAGTATGTATCAACTATAATTATTATTAACAGTGGTTGAGAAAAACATGTTTGCAATTCCAATTTTCAACAGCAAACGAAGAATAGTTTTATAATTGGTAAAGGAATACATATCATTTAATAACAGACTAAGGAAGCCAGAGAGAGTTTGTCTAAGTCCCAGATGAGGAAAGAAGCTGAGAAAACAGAAGGGAGGGATATTTGTGCAGAGAAAGAGGGGAAAAAAAGACAGAGAGAGAAAAGATATAATGACAAGAGAGTGATTGAAGAGCAAGCATTAGAAACCCTAGTATGGGGACTTCCCTGGCAGTCTAGTGGTTAGGACTTCACCTTCCAATGCAGAGAGCGTGGGTTCAGTCCCTGGTTGGGGAGCTAAGATCTGACATGCCTCGTGGCCCTAAAAACCAAAACTTAAAACATAAGCAATATTGTAACAAATTCAATAAAGACTTTTAAACAAATGGTCCATATCAAAAAGAATCTTTAAAAAGAAAGAGAGAAAGAAACCCGAGTATGAACTCCTGACAGCAGGCACTTGTACGGGTACCTCTGCCAAGCTTGCAGCTTCCAGCCGAAGGAAAAGGTGTGTTTTGAGTTCATTCCTCGAGTGCAAAAGAAAGACCAACACACAGAAAAAACAAAAGGTGCAGAAAACAAACATAGCAATTGGCTCAGGAGAGAGGGTTGGGCAGAGTCATCACTGGCACTGGCCCACAGGTGGGTAAAGTCCTCAAACCCCGGCCTGCAACCCTCTGGGCTGATCAGTGGCCAGCAATGACGTTGGGAAAGCTTACCCTGCACGGGGAAGCCCGGTTGCTCACCATTCTCAGCTGGGCACTTAAAAGCCACCATGGAGGGTGCAGGCACCGCTGTCCCAGGTGGACACCACTCTGGACACCACCCAGAGGACAGTGGGAGGCAGGCCCCGCTGCAGCACCAGGCACCAGAGACACATTGTAGGTGAGGATTGAGAGGAGAGAGGCTGAGGGTAGGAGGGGGCCCATCCTGTCTCTTCCCCTGCGTGTGTCCACAGCCCACGCTCTGAGCGTCAGTCCCTCTGCCTCTGCAAGTCTAACCAGAGGCAGGGGCTTGGACTCGGGGCCTTCTCCTTGAGCTCCCTGACGTCTGTCGCGTCCTGCAGGAGAAGAGATGGGGCCGAGTGGCGCAGCCGCGGTGGCCGTGGGGCTGTGGGTCTTGGTGACGGTGGGCGTGGCGGCGGACCCCGAAGTGGTGGAGCCTCCGCGCCGCCTCCTCTCACACTACCGCTCCCTGGACCCCCGGGCGCTGCTGGCCATCAAGGCACTGAGGGACCGCTATGTGAGTGATGCTCAGACGCCCCCGCCCCCTGGACCCCGGGCCCGCGGGCTCGGAGACATCAGTCTTTGTCCCGCGGGGCCCTCGCGTCCTAGCGTCCAGCAGGCACATCTCAGATTTCAGGGTCCAGAATTGGGACCACGACATCTTCCGGGAGGCCCCGGTGGTCAGTTCAGGCACGGCCTTGGTGCGGGTCACAGAGGGGCGCCCCCTCTAGGCGGACTCGGCTCCACATCGGGGCGCAGGCTCCGCACGGGGAGCGCGGGTGCCCTTCAGCCCCGCTCAGCCATCGGAGCGCTGCCTGGTTCGGAACACGATAAGCACAACGGTCCCGGCCAGTCCCGAGCCACGTCCAGGAATCTCCGACGTCCCAGCGCTTCAGGGGCCCTTGCCAGGAGACTCCGCGTCACCCCAGCCCTTGTCCCGCAGGAGGAAGAGACGCTGAGCTGGAGGCCGCGCAACTGCTCGTTCCGCCGGAGGAGGGACCCTCCGCGGCCTTCCGTGAGGCCCGAGGCCGGCGGGCGGGGAGGGGGGGGTGGGGTGGGGGTGGGGGAGCGCGGGCTGGCGCGCCGCCCCGTCTAACTCCCGCCGGGTCCCCGCAGTCCCGTGCGCTGCTCCGCCAGGTGGCCCGCGGCCTCGCCGACGCCCAAGACGTGCTGAGCAGCCTGCCGAGCCCCGAGCTGTTCCCCGGCGTCGGCCCGACCCTGGAGCTGCTGGCGGCCGCGGGGCGGGACGTGGCGGCCTGCGTGAGTGCGCTGCGCCCTGGCCCCGCACCCCTCCCGGCTCGCTCTGCGCCCCTGGTCTCAAGGCCAGGCCCCCCGACTGCGAATCTGTCCCGTGAGGCCAGAAACGGGCGCAGACACGATTCACGTCCTCTCGGTGTCCCCAGATCCGGGCTTTGGTCTGCGGCTGGGAGGGTGAGGGGCGGAGTCACCTGGGAGGGGAGGCTCGGTTCCCCGCCGCCTGCACTGACCTCCCGTTCTCCCTCCAGCTCGAGCTGGTCCGGCCAGGCTCCCGGAGGAAGTCCCTGCGGCGGCCCGGGAGGCGTCCCCAGACTCGCACAGCTGTGAGTGGAGCAGGCGGGAAAGCGGCTAGACGGGAGGCCGGCTTGGAGCCGTGCGGGTCTGGAGGGGGGGTCTGTCGGGGAAGGAGATTCCTGACTCAGCCCCGCTCCGCCTGCTTCCCGGGCTGCAGGGCTCGCCTCGGTGCCACGAAGCCACCGTCATCTTCAACCTCCTGCGCCTGCTCGCGTGGGACCTGCGGCTGGCGGCGCACTCGGGTCCTTGTCTGTGATCCCGCCGCGGCTCCGCCTGGGACCCGAAGCCCCGGGGGCACCTGGTTGCGGACGCCGCCCTCCTCCGTGGCCCCATCGGCCCAGGCGGGTCTCTCAGCCTGGACCCGCCGGCGCTGGTGCCAGAGGCGCCCTTTTCCTAAAGACCAGAACGAGTTCCCCCGGAAGCAGCGGTATTTCTGCGCGATGCGTTGCCCTAGGATCTTCCCGGGCCCGGGCTGGCAGGAAAAGACTGGAGTCCGTGTCCGCCTTGGTCGCTGACCACCACGTACCATGGACCAGTTTCTACTTCTGTGGTTACAGGAACAGCCCTGTCTCATGACAGGTCCCACCCCCTGCTTTGAACCTTCAATGCCCGCTTTGCGATTCCATGAATATGTGACTCTTGGACCTCCCGGCTGGGGAGGCCTCATTCCCTCAGGGACTGGGTAGTGAAAGGGCCAAAAGTCTTCTGGATAAGTAGTTTTTTGAATTCTGTTACTTAAGTGTGTTTTGTATTTATGAAGTTCCTGTGTGTATTTGCTGTTCTGTCTTCTGTTGTTAATTTATTGCCAATTATTAAATATTTTTGCATTTCTGCGGGTTGTTTATTCCGTGATCATTTTGAGGGGGGCTGTTCAGCACAAAATGCTGAGACAGGGAAATCAGGTGACCTGAGTTTCAGTTCTGCCCCTGCCACTTAAGTGTTGCGTGTCTGGGCAAATTACTTCTCTCTGAGCCTCAGTTTACTCATTTATGCCATGGCATTGTTACACTTCCCTTGCAGTGAGTACTATACATTGAAATAATGTTTCTGAAGCTTCCAGCTGAAGCCACAGAATGGCCTTAATAATTGGTCTCGATTAAATAATCACACACATAAATGCAGAACAATTGTACTTTTAAAATTTGTCTGCATCTGTGGATGGGCAATCTTCGTGGCCAACTGCAAAGCCTGTTTCCCAAGGTCACACAGCTAGAGAGGGTCGGAGCCAGGTTTGAGCCCCAGAGTCTAGCCCCAGCTCCCATGCTCCTAGCCACTCCCCTGAACTTCCTTTCTAAGAGAAACAGTATGATGTTGAGGGATTTTGAGATACTTTGTCAATTTTCAGGATTCACAGTTGCTGCAGTGTGTCCTCCCCTGATGTAAGGCCGATGCAATGAATAGATACTGACCAGAACACTGGTAGGTGACTTGGGCACATCCCTGCTGTTGCTTTTATTTTTTAAAAAATGTTTATTTATTTTGGCTGCTCTGGGTCTGAGTTGCGGCATGCATGCAGGATCTAGTTCCCCTACCAAGGATCTAACCGTGCCCCCTGCACAGAGTCTTACCCACTGGACCCCCAGGGAAGTCCACCTGCTGTTACAGATGAACCTATCTGCAGGGCAGGAATAGAGACGTGGACCTAGAGAATGGACATGTGGACAGAGTGGGGGCAGGGGAGGGTGGGACGAAGTGGGAGGTTAGGACTGACATATATACACTACCATACGTAAAATAGATAGCTAGTGGGAACGTGCTATAAAGCACAGGAAGCTCAGCTCGGTCGGTGCTCTGTGACGACCTAGATGGGTGGGATGGGGGGCGTGGGAAGGAGGTCCAGGACGGAGGGGATATAGGCATACATATAGCTGATTCACTTCATTGTACAGCAGAAAGTAATACAACATTGTAAAGCAATTATACTCCAATAAAAAAAATGTCTAAAAAACGTTACGTATCAGAGCTCAGAGATATTCCCAACTGAGGACTTTGGTCCACCCTCTCCCCAGAATTATGAATGAGGGAAAGAGGGGGTGGGAGTAATAGTCAAAAGGACTCCACACCTTCTGTTCGAGACGTCCCTTACCTCCAAGTCAGGAGATGTAGCTACACTGGGGCACTTGAGTGCAGTGGGTACTCTCTAGTGTCAGACAGAACTCAGTTAATACCCTGCCCTCACCACTTATTTGCTGTATGACCTTGGACAAGTCTCTTAACCCCTCTGAGTCCCTGCAGTTTCCTCTGTATTTGAAATGTAGGCAAAGCACAGGATGTCCTTGGTGCTACCATGAGTATTCAGTAGCACATTGTGAGGGAATTCCCTGCCATTCGAGTGGTCAGGACGCTGCGCTTTCACCGCTGAGGGTCCGGTTCAATCCCTGGTCGGGGAACTGAGATCCTGCAAGCGGCACGGCCAGAAACAACAGCGACAACAAACCACGTTGTGGCAGAGCCTCTGTGAACAGGGTGAGACATACACAGGCCCACAGAAGGAGCGGGGTGCCTCTGCTTTCCTTTTTCACTGACTGTTCCCTTTTCCTGGAAGGCTCCCCCTCAGATCTCCACAGGGCTCCCTCCCTCACTTCGTTTAGGTCTTCCCTCAAATGTCATTTCATTACCTTAGTTAATACAGACTTCCTCTCGCACTCTGCTCTCGTCCCTGCTTCATTTCTTTCATTTTCCATTATCTGACTTTACCTAACGTAATACATACCACATGCCTAATCCCCGTGTCCCAGAGAGGTACTATCTGGTACCTCTCTCTAGTAAAAAGCCCCATGAAGGATTGTTTCATGTCTTTTCTTTTTCCAATGCTCTCTTCCTGGCACCTTGAGCAGGGTCTGACCCAAAGTGGGGGTGGGAGGGCAAATAAGTACTTGGTGAATGAATGAAGGCGTTTTTCTCAAACCCACCTGATTTCCCTGAAGTACTGGTCACAGCTCAATTTCATAGCACATCCTCCTATTCCTGGGTCCTTCTGGGCCTGACAGTCAGAGAACAGGTTAGTGCAGGCTCCCGACCGCCCCCATTCTGTCTCTATCGGTACCAGGTGGGGAAGGGTGGGGAGGAGCTGGTGTCCTCGCTTAATTCACGAGTGTTTTGCCTTTCTCACTCTCTCTCCCACCCGCAGCAGCACCCCTGGACCTTCTGCCATCTCCTAAACAGCCTCCCTCTTGGAAGTTCCAGGTTCTTCATGGCAACACCTCCTACAGGTGCCTTTTCCCTCTACTCCCTGTACTGGGGCCTCTGCAAAAATGGAAGTCCCTCTGTCCCCTCCCCACCCCAGTCCTAGATCAGCCTGGGCACCGGTGCAGGAGACCCGCCGTGTGGGGCTGAAGGCTGCCCCAGCCCTGATTTTGACTTCGTTACTCACTTTCTTTTTTTTTTCTTTTTTTTTAAATGGTTGTTTGTTTTTTTTTAAATTTATTTATTTTATTTATTTATGGCTGTGTTGGGTCTTCGTTTCTGTGCGAGGGCTTTCTTTAGTTGCGGCAAGCGGGGGCCACTCTTCATCGCGGTGCACGGGCCTCTCACCATCGCGGCCTCTCTTGTTGCGGAGCACAGGCTCCAGACGCGCAGGCTCAGTAGTTGTGGCTCACGGGCCCAGTTGTTCCGTGGCATGTGGGATCTTCCCAGACCAGGGCTCGAACCCGTGTCCCCTGCATTGGCAGGCAGATTCTCAACCACTGCCCCACCAGGGAAGCCCATCGTTACTCACTTTCTTGGAGGTGAGCGTGAATGGATGTCAGTTTCTCTTTCCCTCAGCGGCTCACATGGCTCACAGGCCCCGCCCTGCTCTGGGCTTTCCCAGCCCGCACCTCCGCTGGTGCCGGTGTCAGCCTCTAGCTGCGTTTTCACTTTTCCTACATCAGCTGGGATTGCCCAGCTGCACAGGCTAAAAGCTGCGCCATGGAACTCAGGCAGGAATTGCACCTCAGACGGAGCTGGAAGTTCAGAGGCACGGACAGAGCAACGAGCTGAGATCCAGAAGAGGAGGCTGAAGTCAGAGACGCCAGACGAGACTGAGAGACCCCAGGCGGCAGCCTCAGAGTGGACACTTGATCCCCCATCTGCTGACAGAGACCAGAGAGCAGGAATGAAGCTGGGTCAGCCCCTACATCACTGTCTGGGACCCTCACCTCCCCAGAGCCTCCACCCTCACCCCCTGACGCCCTCCCTCCCCTCATCTTTCTGTCCTTCCTTAACACAGACATGGCCCCGGGCTGCACGCTGGTGCTGATGCTGATGACCGTGGCGCCGAGCAGGACAGGAGCAGTTCCTGTGCCCTCGCCCCTCGGGGCCCTCCCAGGTGCACGGGGCTGCCACATGGCCCAGTTCAAGTCTCTGTCCCCACAAGAGCTGCAGGCCTTCAAGAGGGCCAAGGACGCCTTTGTGAGTCTCCCCCGACCCCTCCTGCATTGGGCGACCCTCCACCCCTCCCTCTGGGCGCTCCCCGGCTACCTGGGCTGAAGGTGGGCCTGCCCTCCCCGCACTGGGCTGACCTCCACCCTCCCCGCGGTGGGCGATCTCCTGTCCTCCTGCGGTGGACGCGCCTCTGCGGTCCTTTTGCAAGTTCACCTCCCGTCCTCCTGTTGTTGGCCATCCTCCAGTCTCCCTGGGGTCTCCCCTCTGTCCCTCCCCCTGTGGGCTGACCTTGCCCTTGCTCTCTAGGAAGAGTCGCTCTTGCAGAAGGACTGGAACTGCAGCTCCCGCCTCTTCCCCAGGACCCGGGACCTGAGGCAGCTGCAGGTGAGTTGGGAGAGTCAGGCCCGCCTGCCCTCACCTGCCCGCCCCGCTCCGGCTCTGCAGGTGGCCCCTCACCTCCTCCTTCTCTCACGTCCTTCTCTCCCTGCCCTCCCCACCCGTCCCCTGACCCCTTCCCCTCAGCCAAGCACATCGGCTCTCACCTGACCCCGACTTTCACCTTCCACTGTCCCTTCCTCTGTCCCCCTCACCTGTGCCTCCTCGCCTGTTCTCTCTCATGTGCAACTCTCACCTGTCTTCTGTCTCCTCCTCAGGTGTGGGAGCGCCCCGTGGCCTTGGAGGCTGAGCTGGCCCTGACACTGAATGTCCTGGAGGCCACGGCTAACTCATCCCTGGACCACATCCTGGACCAGCCCCTTCACACGCTGCACCACATCCACTCCAAGCTCCAGGCCTGTGTGAGTGCTCGGGGCACCCGGGCCGTGTCTGGGCTCTGGCCACCTGTACGTCCCCCTCTGTCCCAGGCCCTGCCTCACACCCTCAACACCACCCTCCTCTGCCCACAGGTCCCAGCTCAGCCCACAGCAGGCCCCAGGCCCCGGGGCCGCCTCCACCACTGGCTGCACCGGCTCCAGGACGCCCCGAAGAAGGTGAGTGACCGGGGAGGGGAAACCGATGGCTGGGCTCAGCTGCGAGCCCAGACATGGGAGCTACTGAGCCATCCCCCTCTCCCCCCAGGAGTCCCGGGACTGCCTCGAAGCCTCTGTCATGTTCAACCTCTTCCGCCTCCTCACCCGGGACCTGAAATGTGTTGCCAGTGGAGACCAGTGTGTCTGACCCTGGAGACCCACCTGTCTCAGCATCTTTTTTATTTTTTTTAATTTAATTAATTAATTTATTTCTAGCTGCATTGGGTCTTTGTTGCTGTGCACGGGCTTTCTCTAGTTGCGGCAAGCACGGGCTACTCTTCATTGCGCTGCGTGGGCTTCTCATTGCGGTGGCTTCTCTTGCTGCGGATCACCGGCTCTAGGCGTGCGGCCTTCAGTAGTTGTGGCACGTGGGCTCAGTAGTTGTGGCTCGCGGGCTCTAGAGCGCAGGCTCAGTAGTTGTGGCGCACGGGCTTAGTTGTTCCGCGGCATGTGGTATCTTCCCGGACCAGCGCTCTAACCCGTGTCCCCTGCATTGGCAGGTGGATTCTTAAGCACTGCGCCACCAGGGAAGCCCTGTCTCAGCATCTTAGATATTATTTATGCACAAACTACCTCCAGTGGATTATTGCTTCCAGATCCCTATTTGTTTTTGAAGCCCTTAAAAGATATTTATTCTTGTACTTTTTGTAAAATGTGTGAAAATAAACAATTTTTCTATGACATTGACCTTGTTTATATGTGACTGTATAAGTGACTGCACAACTGCGTATGTGACTGTGGCCCTCTGAGTGTGCGTGTATTGCAGTGGGAAGGCGAAGTGAGAGATGAAGAGACTATGAAAGAATAAATGAATGAGGAGTGAAAGAATCACTGAGGATGTTTTCAGCCAGAACAATGGAAGATTTCATTGAATCACAAGCTATCATTACATTAAGTAATAAGATGTCTAGAGGAGGCTGTGTCTGGGCAGATCAGCCGGACCATGGCTTTATCATGGACCTACGGTCTATATCTGTTAGTATTTCTAAAGATATGTGTTAAAATTGTGTTTGTGTTGCATTCACCCCAACTTCCTGTGGCTCTAAACCTGGGATGACTATTGTCAGGGTGGCGATGTGCTGGGAGAAATATCACAGAGAGAGTTGTCACCAAAAAATCATTAAGTTCCACTGTGGGCATTGTTCTATGTAGACAATGGTGTTGACTGCAAATAATTTTCTTGTCTGATCTGTATGTCTTTTATTTCCTTTTCTTGCCTTATTGCACTGGATAGAACTGTAGTACTATGTTGAATAAGAAGGGTGAAAGAGGGCATCTTTGCCTTCTTCCTGATCTTAGGGGGAAAACATTCAGTTTCACCATTAAGTGTAAATGTCAGCTGTAGGTTTTTTGTAGATGCTCTTTTTCAAGTGGAGGAAGTTCCTTTCCATTCCTATTTTTCTAAGAGTTTTTAAAAATTATGATTGGGGACTTCCCTGGTGGTCCAGTGGTTAAAAATCCACCTTCCAGTGCAGGGGACATGTGTTAGATCCCCGGTCAGGGAACTAAGATCCCACATGCCATGGGGCAACTAAGCCCGTGTGCCACAACTACTGAGCCTGAGCGCTCTAGAGCCTGTGCGCCACAACTAGAGAGCCCGTGTGCTGCAACTACTGAGCCCGTGTGCCACAACTAGAGAGCTCGTGTGCTGCAACTACTGAGCTTGTGCACACTGGAGCCCGTGCGCTGCAACTAGAGAAGCCTGTGTGCTCTGGAGCCTGTGTGCCACAACTAGAGAGAAGACTGCACACTGCAACGAAGAGCCCGTGTGCTGCAATGAAAGATCTTGCATGCCACAACTAAGACCTGATGCAGCCCAATTAAAAAAAAAAAATCATGAATGGATGTTGAAATCTGGCAAATGTTTTTCTTCATTGATTGATATGATCACGTGATTTTTTTTCTTTAGCCTGTCTTGGTGGATTGTATTGATTGGTTTTCAAATATTGAACCAACCTTGCAACCTTGGAATGAATCCTTTAGGTCATGGTGTATAATTTTTTTGATCTACTGCTGAATTTTATATGCCAATATTTTGTTAAGGATTTTTGTGTCTATATTCATTACCTTACTTTGTGTGAGATAACAAGTTCACATTATTTTTTAAGCCAGTTGAGTTAAAACTTACTGTTACTTGCAGCTAAAAGCATCCTTAATGATACACATGGAAATGAAAGGTGAGTTTCTCTCAGAGTTGAAGAATTCTGGCTGCATGGGATTGTTCTGCCTCTGCCATCTCCAAGACTGTCATTGATACAAAGCTGCAAAGAGTCCTTGTATTCAGTATCCATGGAAGGGGGGCAAGAAGATGAATAATCTGGGGCTGCAGTCTGGGGAAACATGCTCTTCTGCCTACTCCTGTCTCTATGACATCACTATTTCTTACCTCTGTTTCTTGAAAGTTTCACTCCAACTCTTTCAAATCTTCTCTGCTTCCTCTTATCCACTACTCCATCATGTCCTCTCTCTCTCCAAATGGATTACTTTGCCCTCTCCCTCACAGAAGCTACCAGGTAGAAATTCCACATCATATATACCACTTTCCTACCTGTCTCCACCGTCCTTTTGCTCCCCTGTCAAGATCAATGAGCTGCCTTTCTCTTAATGACATGAGAGGGGCCAGTGCCTGATCCTGGCCCCTCTTATGTCTTTCCTCCATAAATTATCCTTCTCTTATCCTCCATTTTTCAAAACTTCCTTTCTACAAGTACCTGCCCATCAGTGGTCTCCCCTTTTATAAAGCCCCTTTCTTAATCTGTCCTCTTCAACTATTTCTCCATCTCTCTTTTCCACTGGCTCCATTTCCTTACCTAATCCAGGCTCCATAGCCCTTACAGTTGGCTTCTGTTCCCAGAACTCCACTCCACAACAACAATTTCTTATAGCTAAATCCTGCAATTGCTTCTCCAGTTCTCACCCTAGAAGACCTCTCAGTAGCATCCAACCCATTCCTCACCAACTCCTTCTTGTAACTCTCTCCTACTTTGACCTTAGTGATACCACCCTCTCTTTGTTTTCCTTCAATTTCTGTCTGGTTCTTCTCAGTCATATTTTCTGGTTCTCTTTCTTCTTCCCACCTCTTGAATACTGGAGTGTCTCAGGGTCCTATCCTGGACTCTCTTCTGTCTTTATACTCTCTCTGGGGTCATCTCACATATCCTCATGGATTCACCAACTACCTTCTCGCTGACTACTTTTGTATCAGTCTGCTTAGGCTGGGTTATGCTTTAGTAACAAATGACCCTCAAATTACAGTGGCTTATAACAACAAAGGTTTATTGCTCACTTATGCAACACAACCATCTTTTAAAAATAATTAATTAATTAGTTATATTTTTGGTTGCATTGGGTCTTCATTGCTGCGTGCGGGCTTTCTCTAGTTGTGGTAACTGGGGGCTACTCTTCATCGTGGTGCACGGACTTCTCATTGTGGTGGCTTCTCTTGTTGTGGAGCACAGGCTCTAGGCATGCGGGCTTTAGTAGTTGTGGCGCGTGGGCTCAGTAGTTGTGGTTTGTGGGCTCTAGAGCACAGGCTCAGTAGTTGTGGTGCACAGGCTTAGTTGCTCTGTGGCATGTGGGATCTTCCTGGACCAGGGCTTGAACCCATGGCTTCTGCATTGGCAGGTGGATTCTTAACCACTGAGCCACCGGGGAAGTCCGCAACACAACCATCTTGAGTAGGCTGACTCTCAGCTCCTCACCGGGATTCAGGATGAAGGTGCAGTTGTATCTGGGACATTTCTGGTCTTAGAGTAGAGAGGTAAGAGTACATGATGGAGGGAATCCCCTGGTTTGGACTCGGCGCTTTCACTGCTGGGGCCCAGGTTCAATCCCTGGTTGGGGAAATAAGATCCCACAAGCCTTGTGGCTCAGCCAACAAAACAAAACACAAAAAAGAGTACATGGTGTACTATCCACTGGCTCTTAGAACTTCTGCTCAGAAATGACACACACCACTTCCATCCCCATTTCATTGGCCCCAACAAGTGACATAGCCAAGCCTGAGGTCAATAAGGCAGAGATTAAAAATTTTCCCCAAGAAATGGATTCCTCACTTTGGAAAGGAAGAAGGTATTTGGAATGATAAGGCAGTATAACACATCCTAAGTTCTTATCTCCAACTCTGACTTTATTATTTATTTAGTTTTTGGCTGCATAGGGTCTCAGTTGTGGCATGTGAGATCTTTCGTTGCGGCGTGCGGGCTTCTCTTTAGTTGCAGCATGTGGGCTTCTCTCTAGTTGTGGTGCACGGGCTCTAGAGCACGTGGGCTCAGTAGTCGCAGCACGTGGGCTTAGTTGCCCCTCGGCATGTGGGATCTTAGTTCCCCAACCAGGGATTGAACCGGCATCCCCTGCATTGCAGGATGGATTCTCAACCACTGGACCACGAGGGAAGTCCCTCCAACTCTGACTTTAAAGACAAAGACAAATTAGCTTTATTATTGTGTGTAGAAACCAGCTCAAGTTCAGATCCAAACTGGACCAGCTGATAAGCCAGTAGCAATGAGCACTCTGATCCTAAAAGTTCCCATGCCATTTTCTGACTAATGATCCATAGAAAGGGATTTGCTGGTGGAAACCCCCATTAAGAAGAGCTAGTCCACAGTGCTGAGAAGGCAGGGCCACTGTCCACTCTCCATGGTTCTGAACGCCGCTGTTGGCTACAGGAGGGTGGTTTCTTTCATCCCTGGGACCTTGGTGGATGCCTGTTAACTTCTTCAGCACTTACAGATTTTTAAAATGAAATATTGTCACATCACATATGGTTGTGGGATTTTTTTTTCTTAAATAACAGAAAACTTCAACTCAACTTGCTTAAACAATCAGGAATTTGTAATCTCATATACCAAGAAGCCTGAGGGTAAGATAGATAAGGAGTTGGCTAATTTAGGAAATCACACTAATGTTATTGATAATTCAAATCCTTTCCATCTTTCAGCCTTGCCGTCCTCAGCATTTCAGCCTCATCCTCAAGTTTGATCACCTCAGGTCACAAGGTGGCTACCGCAGTTCCGGATATTAAATCCTTTGAGCAATGTCCAGAGGAAGAAAAGGGACAGCATTTCCATGTATCTTTCTTATCACTGAGGAAAACCTTTCCCAGGAGCCCCCTAGCAGACTTTCCTTCAATCCCACACTAACATCCCATTAAAAATTGCAACCCCCCTAGTGCTCCTGATATCCTAGTGTTCTACTTTCCCCCCCATAGCACATATCTCCTTCTAACACACCATAAATGTGCTTACTTTAAAAAAAAAAAAGTATTTACTTGGCTGAGCCAGGTCTTGGTCGCGGCACACGGGACCTTCGTTGCTGCGTGCCGGATTTATTTACTTCCCTGACCAGGGATCGACCCCAGGTCCCCTGTATTGGGAGTGTGGAGTCTTAACCACTGGACCAGCAGGGAAGTCCCAGGAACATACTTACTTATTGGGACTTCCCTGGCGGTCCAGTGGTTAAGACTTCGCGCTTGCACTGCAGGGGGCGCTGGTTCGATCCTTTGTCTGGGAAATAAGATCCCCCAAGCGGCGCCGCCAAAAAAAAAAAAAAAAAAAAAGAAATATGGTTACTTATTATGTTGTTGTTTATGACCTGTCTCTCTCTGCTAGAATATAAGCTCCACCAGCTCAGAGGTTATTGTCTGTTTTGTTCACCTCTGTCCCCAGCACCCAAAACAGGCACAGAGTAGGTGCTCAGTCAATACTTATTGAAAGAATGGATGACTGTCACGTTGTGTCACATGCCTCAGCCCAAATGATTCACTGGAAAGGGACATGAGACAACTATAATTGGCTCAGACCAAAGATGGTCTGCTTTGTAGAGTGGGGTAGGGGCCCACTTCTCCTGAAAGCTCAGGTCACAGCAAAGATGGTAGATTTCTGATCAAAACGGGGGTTATTTCAGGCCTCCATAGTCTATTACAAGCCTCCAATACTTATTTCCTATTTTCTCCCCTCTCCTTAAAGCTCCAACTCCTCTCCCCCATCCTCACTCTCACAGATGGCTTTGCTTCTTCCACTGAAAATATGGAAGCAGTAGGAGAGAAATCCCATATGCTCCCACTACCACATCCACTTACCTACCAGCATCGGGGCCTGGATGCTCTGCTGTCCTCCTTTCTAAGCCCAACTTCTCCACTTGGACCCTGGATCCTACCTGTTTCTTACTCATAATTCTCCCCTCACTGCTTATCCTGCATCATCAGTTTTCCCCTGTCTACTCCTATCATTTCTATTATTTATTCTATCTCGGGAACTCCCTGGTGGTCCAGTGGTTAGGACTCCACGCTTCCACTGCCAGGGGCACAGGTTTGATCCCTGGTCAGGGAACTAAGATCCCACATGCCGTGATGTGGTCAAAAAATAAATACATAAAAATAAAAACATAAAGAAATTCTATCTCAATCCCACACCCCCTCCAGTTACCACCCCATTTCTCTGCCTCCTTGTACTAGTCAGGCTTCTCCAGAGAAACAGAACCAACAGGATACAGATATAGATATATACCAAAGCCCTGAGAGCCAGGAGAGCCTATGGTATAAGTTCCAGTCCAAAATCCAGGATGCTTGAGACCCAGGAAAGGCCAATGTCTCAGCTCGAATCTGAAAGCCAGAAAAGAACACAATCTCAGCTCAAAGCAGTCAGGCAGGTGGCGTTCTCTATTATTCAGCCTTTTCCTTCTATTCAGGTCTGTCATTGATTAGATGAGGTCCACCCACAGTAGGGAAGGCAATATACTTTACTCAGTCTACCAGTTCAAATGTAATCTAATCCAGAAACACCCTCACAGACACACCCTGAACAACGTTTGACCAAATGTCTGGGCACCCAATGGCCCAATCAAGTTGACACATAAAGTTGACCATCACACTCCCTTTTCAGCAACGTTTGTCAAAAGAGTTGTCTATGTCACTGTCTCCACTTCCCCTGTGTCTCCTTTGAGTAAGGCTTTTGTCCCAACCACTCCATATTCAGCTCTTGTTCAGACCATCAATGACCTCCATGTTGCCAAACCCAGCGGTTGAGTCTCAGTCCAATGTTTCCTGATCTGTCAGCAGTAGTTGACATGGGTGTTCATCCTCTGCTCCATGAAACACATTCTTCGCTGGCTCCCACTTTCCTGGTTTTCCTCCTCCCGCTCTGGTGGTTCCTTCTCATTCTCTTTTCTGATTCTGCTTCTCCCCGAATATACCAGGGCTCATCCTGGCCCTTATCTCTCATCTATCTGTGATGCATGTATCTCTTCTCATGGCTTAGAACCCAACCCCACCTCTACAGTCATGGCTCTTGTGGCAGATTGAATTCTTGGTGCAAAATTTCCCCCTCCCTGCATCTATACCCTTCCCATGGCCTCACTGAAGGCAGAGTTTACTTCCCTGCCCCTTGATTTTGGACCTAGCCATGTGACATTTTTTTAGCCAGTGGTATGTATGTGCAATGATACACAATAATGTGCCTGTTCTCAGTCTAGTGCTCAAGAGGCCTCATGGGTTTCCTGTGCCCTCCTGGGATTTTGTCATGACAATGAGAAGAGCTCCCCTGGCTTGCTGCTCTCCTTCAGCCTGGCCTCAGACCTGAGCCAGCCAGACCCTCAGCTTGAATCAGAGCCACCCAGCTGAACCCGACCTGCATCACCCAGCCCCAGAGATCAGCAGAGCCATCCCCAGCTCATGTGCAGATGGCTGAGCTAAGTAAGTGGTTTTTGTGTTCTTGAAATTTTTGTGGTTGTTTATCAGTCACAGCACACACTGACGGATACACCTCCCAAATTTAGCTCTTCAGACCTCACTCCTGAACTCCAGGCTTATACATCAAACTGACTACTGAATAATCTCATTTAGATGTCTAATGGGCTTCTCAAACTTATCATGCCGGAAATGTAACTTCTGCCCTTCTCCACCCTAAACCTCTCCTTCTATTATTTTTCTCATCCTAGTAAATGGCAGCTCCATCTTTCAAGACCCACAGGCCAAAGACTTTGGAATCATCCTTGGCTTCTCTATTTTTGTCATCTCCCACATCCAGTTAGTAAGTCCAGTTGACGCTACTTGAAAGAATATGCTGCATTGGACCATTGCTCACTCCCTCTCTGGCCCCACCCTCTCCCAGCTGGACTATGGCATCAGCCTCTTCCCTGTGCTCCCCAGTCCTGCTCTGAGCCCACAGCCTGTTCCCCACATGCAGCCAGAGGGACTCTGTGAATACCTGAGTCAGGTCAGGCCCCTCCCCTGCCCAGAGTGCTCTCCTGGCTCCATCTCACTCACAGTAAGTGTCCATTGACCAATGAATGAATAAACAAAATAATGATATATATGTCAAAGAAAAATTGACCAGTCGATCTAAGAAAGAAATGGAATGGATTTGCATTTCCTTAATGATCAGTGAACATATTTTCATGTGCTTGTTGGTCATTTGCATCAAAATGAGTCTTAGAGGGCTAAAATCAAGGTGTCAGCAGGGCTGATTCCTTAGGGAAGATCCTGGGAAGAATATGATTCCTTGCCTTTTTCAACTTCTAGTGGCCACCTGGATTCCTGGGCTTGCGGCCCCTTCCTCTAGCTTCATAGAACATCACCCCAGTCTCTGCTCCTATTATCACATCTCCTTCTCATCTGTAGTCACATCTCCCTCTCATAAGGACACTTGTGTCTCCATTTACGGTTCATCCAGATAATCCAGGAAAATCTTCCCATCTCAAGATTCTTAATTCAATTACATCTGCAAAGTCTCTTCTGCCAAAAAAAAGGTCACTTTCATAGTTTCCAGGATTAGGACCTGGACATCTTAGGAGGCCATTATCAATCAGCCTACCACAGTCAGCCTTCCCTCTACTGTACCCAGGTTGTGGAAAGACTGAATTCCCTTTATTTTCCCCTGGAGATCTGTGTCCTATCTGACTCTCTGATCATCCCTCAACCTGCCTCTTACCCAAGCTTTGTGATAATACCTTAATATCTATTCTTCCTTTATTAATAGGAAACTTGATTTTTTACCAGGCATATGGCTAACCTGAGTCATGACTCAGCTTCTTATGGCATCATATGCTCACCTGTAACTAAGTTCTGACAGAAAGAGCTCTTAAAGGGTGGGGCATTCTCTTCTTCTTCCTTCCCTCCTATTCTCCACCTGTTGTCTGGGATATGGATGCAAAGGATGGAGTTCAAGCAATCATCTTGGACCATGAAGAGGAAGCCACATATTGACGATGGAGCAACAGTATGGAAGGAGCTTGGGTTCTTGCACTGTGGAACCCCAGACAGTCTGACACTGGAGCCCCAGACAGCTTGGGTGGCACCTCTCTTCATGAAGGAGAGAAGAATACTCCTCATTTGCAGTAAAATCAAATACAAATTAGTGATAGGCAGAATAATGGCCCCCTCAAAGATGTCCCTGTCCTAATCCCCAGTTACGACAAGGGGGAGATAAGGTGGCAGATGGAATAAAAGCTGTTAATCAGCTGACCTTAAAATAAGGAAATTATCCTGCATTATCTGGGTGAGTCCAATGTGATCACAAAGATCCTTTAATATGGAAGAGGGGCAGAAGAGGAGGTCAGAGTCAGAGAGAGATTTGAAGATGCTATGTTGCTGGCTTTGAAGAAGGAGGGGGCCACAAGCTAAGGAATGTAGGCAGCCTCTAGAAACTAGAAAATGCAAGGAAATGGATTGTCCCCTAGAGCCTCCAGAAGGAATGCAGCCCTGCCAACACCTTGATTTTAGCCCAATGAGATCCACTTTAGACTTCTGACCTCCAGATCTGTCAGATGATGTCTGTGTTGTTTTAAACTACTAAGTTTGTAATCATTTGTTATGGCAGCAATAGAAAACTAATATATAATTGATCCAGCCTTCTTCCCCTGAATCTTTCTCTGTCTTTAAGGCCCATCACTAATAATAATAATCAAGGGACTTCCCTGGTGGTCCAGTGGTTAAGAATCCGCCTTCCAGTGCAGGGGGCGCTGGCTCGATCCCTGGTCGGGGAACTAAGATCCCAAATGCCACAGGGCAACTATGCCTGCGTGCCGCAACTACTGAGCCCGTGTGCCACAACTAGAGAGAAGCCCGTGTGCCACAACGAAGAGCCCACACACCTCAATGAACGATCCTGCATGCTGCAATGAAGATCCTGAGTGCCGCAACTAAGACCCGACGCAGCCAAATAAATAAAAATAAATTTAAAGAAATAATAATCAAAACCAACACCAACATTAATAGTTAACATACTGAGCATTTTCCTGTGCCTGACACAGTCTCAGCACATGACACTTATTATCTTATGTAAGCCTCACAACAATCCTACAAAGGAAGTAGAAAGCCTTAAATACAAATGTTGGAAAAGAAAAAAAAAGGCTGAAAATTAGCAAGCTAAACATCAATCTCAAATGTTAGGATAAGAACAACACAATGAACTCAAAGAAAGAATGAAAACCAAATGCACAATAGAAACTAATGCTATTTATTATTATTAATGAAATAAGATAAAACGAAAGGAAAAACCCAAATATGCAGTAGAGAGGCTCTACAAAGCTAAATGTTGGTTATCACTAGTAATTTGAAAAGACTAATAAAACCCTTGCAATTATATCTCAAAATCGATGAAAAAAAAGATTCAGCCATTAAAAAAAAGAAGGAAATCTTGCAATTTGCAACAGGATGGATGGCATTATGCTAAGTGAAATAAGTCAGGCAGAGAAACAAATACTGTGTGATCTCGCTTATATGTGGAATCTCAAAAAACAAAACCAAAAACAAATGAAAAACTGAACTCATAGAAACAGAGAACAGATTGGTGGATGGATGAAGGTGGTCAAAACGTACACATTTCCAGTTATAAGATAGATAAGTCCTGGGTATGTAATGTACAGCATGGTGACTATAGTGAACAATACTGTATTGTATATTTGAAAGTTGCTAAGAGAGGACATCTTAACGGTTCTCACCACAGGGGAAAAAATGCAATTATTCGAGGGGATGCCTGTTAACTAAACTTACTGTGGTCATCATTTCGCAATATATGCATATATCATTATGTTGTACACCTTAAACATATACAATACTGTATGTCAATTATATCTCAATAAAACTGGAAAAGAGAAGGAAAAAGAAGAAAAAGAGATAGAGAATATATCAATGACCAACATAAGCAACAGAAAAGGAAACCTTCCGAAATTTTGCCATTTGCAGCAACATGGGTGGACCTAGAGGGTATTATGCTCAGCGAAATAAGTCAGACAGAGAAAGACATATACTGTATGGTATCACTTACATGTGGAATCTAAAAAGTACAACAAACTAGTGAGTATAACAAGTAAGAAGCAGGGAATTCCCTGGCGGTCCAATGGTTAGGATTCAGTGCTTTCACTGCCGTGGCCCGAGATCGAGTTCAATCCCTGGTCGGGGAACTAAGATCCCGCAAGCCTGGGAGCCAAAAAATAAAAAATAGAAATAAAGTAGACATAGATATAGAGAACAAACTAGTGGTTACCAGTGGGGAGGGGCAATGTAGAGGTGGGAGAGTGGGAGGTGGAAAGTAGGCTACAAGGATGTATTGTGCAACACGGGGAATATTGCCAATATTTTATAGTAACTGTAAAAGGAGTGTAACTTTTTAAAATTGTATAAAAAATAAAATAAAAGGAAAGGAAACGTTCCTTACAAGTCTCAAAACTAGAAGAGGTAACTAGCTTTTGTGTGTATTGTCTCCACTTCACACACGAGGAAACTGAAGTTCACAGAAGTTGAGTATCTTCCCTAGTTCACGCAGCAGGTAAGCGGCAGCGTCGGGATTTGAACCTGAGGCTCCAGCACTCACCTGCCCGCTACACGAATCTCTGTGCTTTGGCGCCACCTCGCGAGAGTGCCCAGCCTCCCCATCCCGGCCCGCAGCCCGCGAAACTCCGCCCCCTCCCCGGATTTAGTTTAGGGTTTCCACCGCCCACCTGCCGGGAATCTCGGGTCAAAGTTGTTGCAGCCCTTAGGAGGTTCAGACTCCGCTTACTCCACAGGCTTCCTTCTGAAATTTCATTGGATTTTCTCTTTCAGTTTCAATCACTCCCCTGCAGTGGCCCCCACCCTGCAGCCTTGATCACCTCCGAATTCCTGCCACGCCCTCCTGGTGGCAGGTTGCCTATTTGGAGCCGAATTATTGCTATATCTGTCTCAGATGGGAGTGTCAGCCTTGCTCTAGGGCCCCCAGCAGCCTGACATCACCTGGGAGCTGGTAGGAAATGCAGAAACGAAATCCTACCCCAGACCTGCTGAATCGGGATCAGTATCTTGACCCTCCCCACCCCACCTCGCCCCCCAAGTAATTTGCAGCACAGTGAAGGCTGAGTAGCTCTGGCCTAGACCACAAGGGGACCGTGGGACCCAGGGAGCCTTCCAGATAGGCCCCTCACCTGGAGCAGGTGTAGCTGAGAAAATGGTCTTCAGCCACGTCCTGAAGTTAGACGATGACTGATTTTGTGTCTGCGCTGGAGAAGATTCAAGTGCATTCCAGGCATCTGGGTTCCAGGCACTGTCTTACGAGGCTCCGTCGTGGACCCCAAGAGATGTTCCTTTTTCTATTGCTAATGGAATTTTGTTTAATTTGTTTGGAAAATTATATGAAATAAACTTTATAGGAGCTGAGCAAATTGAGGTATCAATAAAGAATATTCTAGATGTGATAAACAATCAGTGACATATGAAGTCTTAGAAGACCAAAGCCCTCACCCAGTGGTTCTCAAGCTCTAGCATCAAGTCACCAGGAGGGCGTTTAAAACTCAGACTCTTGGGCCCCACCCCTAGAGTTTCTGATTCATAGAACTGGGGTGGGCCTGAGAATCTGCATTTCTCACAAGTTCCCAGGGGATGCTGATGCTGTTAGTCCAGAGACCATGCTTGGAGAACCACTGTTTCCAAACCACAGAGTCAGGGCTGCTTTGGAGGGTTGTATTAGCCCTTGAGAATTATATAGAAATGATCCCAGGGACTTCCCTGGTGGCGCAGTGGTTAAGAATCCACCTGCCAATGCAGGGGACATGGGTTCGATCCCTGGCCCGGGAAGATCCCACATGCTGCGGGGCAACTAAGCCCACGTGCCACAACTACTGAAGCCTGCACACCTAGAGCCCGTGCTCCGGAACAAGAGAAGCCACTGCAATGAGAAGCCCCCCCCCCCACTGCGGTGAAGAGTAGCCCCTGCTCTCTGCAACTAGAGAAAGTCTGTGAGCAGCAACAAAAAGACCCAACACAGCCATAAATAAATAAATAAATAAATAAGAAATGATCACAGCCAGTGACCTGTCATTACAGAAGAGTAATTCATTCCAATGATCCAGTGTAAATTTAAGTACTGATCTGAATATTTTCCTGTATTTATGCACAGATTTAGCATTTTCATTTAAATTATGTCACCTATAATGTTATTTATGTTCAGGTTCTACCCTGATTGAGACAAAAACTTTCTTTTTTCTTCTAGTGGCACTTTCAAGTGTATAACCACCTCCTTTTTTTATGGTCTGATGAAAAATGTCAAATCAAGGCGTGAGATCTAAAAAGGGGATTTTTTTTCCCCACATTGTACGAATGAAAATACATCGGTGGATGTTTTTTTAAAAGACCTGCTGTTCTTCCCACTGCATTCCCAGAGTCCTTTGCAACGCCCCTGTAATAGCTCTTTTCACATTGTGTTCGAATTATTGATTTACCATCTAACTTTCTGAAGGGCTCATGGGTTTCTCAAGGGCAGGACATTCTTCCATTTGAAGGAAAAAAAAATGTGCAATAAGGAGATGTTTATTTTTCTACTATTTGTCCACTATGTGTTATCAACAGCGAGGAAACTGTTTCTGGAGGAAGATGCCTGGTAGGCGCTCACGTGGGCATGTTTGATGTGTGCATGGAGTTTTGTGATTTTGAGATTTCATGGGGCGTAGGGTGGGAGCGGTTGAGAACTGGGGTTCTGTTGATGATGGTGGGCGTGTGATTCTGTTGGCAGGATATTGTCTGGGACCGTGTTTCTCTGGCACTGTGGCATCAAGCATGTGTCTACACTTGCTGTAATCCTCTAGGATCCACCAGTGAGACTCAGTGACCATCAGTGGCTGACTGTGTGAAGGGGTGTCCCTACCCACCCCCCCGAACCCATGTGTGTGTCTCTGGACTGCGGATGCTGTACCCATGCCCCAGATCTCCGTGGGTTCTCTCTGACGCTGGCTGTGTGCTGTGGCTCAGTGGGTCCTGCGTTCCTGTCCCTGGTCTGCCTCCGTGTCAGGGTCTCCTCACCATTCCATGTTGCTCTCTGTGTCTGAAGCTCATGGCCCTCCTGGGTGGCTGGGGCTCTAGGTGATTGTGTCCATCCCCAAGTCTGGTGGCCCTTGCAGAGCTGGGAGGGAGGGGACTCTGTGTCCCTGAGGTTAAGGAGGCCCGCTGGGAAGTTAGCAGCTGGAGATAAGATTTCACAGTCATGAGAAGAAAGGAGGGAGAAGGATCCAGATTTGGTCTGGGGCAGGGCCAGGCCAGGGTCCAGGGTCTCAGAATCATTATAAGAATAGTTCTAGGGACTTCCCTGGCAGTCCAGTGGTTAATACTCCGAGCTTCCACTGCAGGGGGTGTGGGTTCGATCCCTGGTTCAAGGAACTAAGATCCCGCATGCCATGCAGTGCGGCCAAAAAAAAAAAAAAAAAGGTATAGTTCTAATAGCTCCTGTTAATTGTGCACATACCATGTGCCAGGCACTGTACTTCATGCTTTATAGTTATACTGTTTTTATATTATATTGATACTGTCATTTATAAATATAACTATATTTATATTTATACTGTTGTATTTATTCAATATCACAATTAAGTATTTATATTATATTTATAAATAATTATGTGAATTGTTCCTAATGTTTTTGAATAATATTCTATTAGTTATAAATTACATAGTAATTTTTAATTATCATTTTCTATTATCATTTTCTATTATCCCATTGAAGGTAGGAAGAAAAGTTCAGAGAGGTGAGTTCACTTGCCCGAGGTCACTCAGCAAGGTGACAGAGTCAAAATTTGAACCTAGTTCCAAGTGTTTCCAGCCTTTGGCTCGTAACCATTGCATTACCCTGGTCAAGGCGGAAGACAGCATCTGGGGGACCAGGAGGGAGCAGTGTTAGCTGGGTGGCCATGCATAATAGCAGATTGTTGTCGGTGTCGCGTTGTGCTGGTGTGTGTTTATTGAGCCTTTATCGTGTGCCAGGCACCGTGCTAAAGGCTTTCACAATAAGAATATGGCAAATGCTCATATGGCATTTAGCAAGGGCCCTACTCTAAGTACTGTTATGTGGATTAATTCATTTACTCCTTATAACCAGCATCCTGAGGTGGATACTGTCCTTGTCTCCATGAGGCCCTGAGGTGGAATCATGTGTGAAAGCTTGTGGAGGAGCCGGAATCTGGCTCCAGGCAGCCTGGCTCCATAGGCTGTTCCTTTAGCCCCCATACTTTCTATTATCCCTTGTAATCTTCACAACAATCCTATAGTGTAGGAAGAAATATCACCCATTTTACAAATGAGGAAACTGAGGCCGAGACTTGGACTCACCCACAGAGCCACAGACTTGAACCACTGTCTGTCTGATCAGCTCATCCACACACCTGACCCTGTTCCTGTCTGGTGGGAGGCCAGGAACTCCAAAGAGCCTCTGAAGGGCCTTGGCCAGACTCCCAGATGCCAGGGGCCCTGTCTCTCCCTGAGGTCCCAGCCTCCCTAATCTTCCTGTGCAGCTCCTTAATTTTGCCTTTGGCTTGTGCCATTTCAGCTTGCTGATTAGTAAGCAGTCATGTTACAAAAATTGTCTATTTTCCCCCAGATTAGGTTTTTATTTGTTTGTTGCTATACAAAAGGTTTAAGTTTTATACAGTTCAACAGGTCCTTTGTTTATATTATAGATGCAAGATTTCCAATCTTGGTTAAGAAAATCTCCTAGCTCCTTGGGAGTGGGAATGCCGGGCAGTGGGGTGGGGGGGGGGGGGGGGAGGCAGCCTCTTCTTCCTTCTCTCTCCCCCTCCTTGGCTTGTTCTTCTTGGAGTGGGGACTGGGGGCAGGGTTGTTTGATATCTCCTTGTCAATTTATAAGCCCTCTTTATATATTATAGCTACTAATTCTACGCTGTCCCAAGTGTTGCAGAATTTTCCCCAAGCCTTTTGTACATTGCCTTGCAATGGTTTTTGTTATGCAAATATGTGTAATATCTTAAGATTGGTTAGGAAGATCTCCTGCTCCTGGGGAGGTGGGGGGGGGGTCTCCCTCCCCATCTCCTCCCTCCCCCCTCTTCCTTCCCCTCCAGGGTCTCTCTCTCCTTTTCTCCAGCTTCTCCATTCCCAAGGGCCTGCCTCCCGGGAAGGGGACCTGCCCAGCGCAGAGGCCCAGCTCCCCTCCCCCTCTTTGGGCCTCTTGGTATTTGGAAGGGGGTTGTCCATTCCTTGTCAATTTTTAAGAGCTCCTCCTCCCTATAACTATTAACCCTATGCTACCCTCTGTATTACAAGCCACTGGTCCTGTCATTTGCCACATTAAGTCTTAAGCTGCTGAGTTTTATACAAATAAGTCCGTCTTGTATTCATCTGTTGTGGGTTTCCGACCTAGGTTGGGAAGACTCCCCGCTCCTAAGCGCCCTCCTCTTCCCTCCCTAAGTCCTTATCTCGCAGCTTTTCCTTTCCCACGGGTCAGGATCATAAAAGGGCGGGAGGGCGCTGCCCTGCACTGTCAACATGTTCCCTCTGTGCTCACTGCTGTTGGGCTTGGCCCTGGCGGCCGTCCCCGGCGTCCGAGGCGCCTGCCCGCAGCCCGCCGACCTCAAGAACGCCAACGGGACGCGCACGTGCGCCAAGCTCTACGACAAGAGCGACCCCTACTACGAGCGCTGCTGCGGCGGCGCCGAGCTGTCGGTGCAGCCGGGCACCGACCTGCCCTACCTGCCCTCTGGCTGGAGGAACGTCATCTCGTCCCTCGTGGTGGGCCAGCGCTGCGAGCTCGTCGTGTGGTCCTCTCGCGGCAAGTCCGGCAAGACGCGCAAATTCTCGTCCGGCACCTACCCGCGCCTGGAAGAGTACCGCCGCGGCATCTTCGGGGACTGGTCCAACTCCATCTCCTCGCTCTACTGCAGGTGCCCGCCCGCTGGCCCGCGCCCGTAGGGACCCGGCCCTCCAGTCCGCACATCCACCTGTCTAGCTCCCAGCCGAGCACCCGGGCTCCAGCCCCATCATCCAGACCGCTGAGCCTCTAACCCAAATTGGGCGTCCTTAGAACCAGTCCCGGAGGTCCCCCTTCTCCTCACCCACGCCCCCTCCCCCAAGTCCATGCCCCTTGGATCTCCCAGACCCAACTCTGGGATTCCCAGGCTCAGAAGCTGACCCAGTAATCCAGCCTCCATTCTGGGAGCACCTTCTCCAACCTCAGATCCCAGAGCTCTCAGACCCAACTCTGGGACTCCCAGATTCCAAACCTGACCCAGACCTCAAGACCCCAGACCCAATTCTAGGAATACCCTATCTAGCCCTCATGCTCCACCCTCCTAGACCCTCTAGATCAGCCTTGGCCCCAGAAACCAGTTCCAGAGCCCCTGTTAAGGTTCTGAAGCCCCCAGACCCAACTTTGGAGGCCCCTGAGCCCACCCTGGACTCACATACCCAAGCTCACAGACCCGGGGGCCCTAAATGTAGCCAGGGCACCCTCTAAAACCACCCCACCTATCCCTCTACCCCCAAGAACTCCAAGAGCCCCCAGCCCCAAACTCCCAGGCCAGGATGCCTAGCTCCTGAACTTGGAGTCCAGCCCGGGACCCCCCCCCACCCCATCTCAGGCTTCTTAGAACCCCTCCCACCTGGCACCCCCTGGTAATAATTTTTGATTCTGTGGCAGGTGCTACTGATACCTTAGCAGTTCCTCATCTCCATCCCCCGCAAAGTGCTGAGCCCCTCACCTGGCCTTGTCCGTGGGGTCTGCTGAAGTCCGCAAGACCCAGAAGAGAGCTCATCGCCTGCCTCCACCGCCCTGCCTTCCCTGTAATACAGCTGTTATGAACTTGTCCCTGTCTGCCATCTATTTGTGCCTGGGGCCCAAGCCCATGCAGATGCGGGTCGGGATGGAGGAGAGAGCAGGGTGGTCAGGCCTGGATCAGCCCATACTTGGGACAATGCCGTGAATGGGGACACACCCGTAGATTCTGACATGGATTTAGGTGTGGATTTAGGTCACCCACACAGGACATCTGGGTGACATGCCATGGTACTGCCGGTTGATTGTTAAACATTGAAATGCTTCCCACACTTTTTGGTGGATAGCCCTTCTCTGAATGCCCCCCAGCTGTTCAGGCCTGCTGGGACCTCCAGACTCCCTCAGGATTTATGAATAGGACACTAGGAGGCCTTCAAGGACACTGCCCCAGGCTAGGGCCAGGGTCTGTTTTGCAATCTGGCCACAGCCCAGGACTTATGGGTTGTGAAGTGCTTTCAGTGCCCCTCTACCCAACACATGGAGAACACTTTAGTTCTAATTTGTATATTTTTGAAAATTCGAATTTGCAATTTACTACTCCCAAGGATAAGGGCCCTTGATGGGTACCTGGGTTTGGGGGCTCTGGAGGAGTGAGAGAAGAGAAATGAGGGGTCTTGGGGGGAGAAGAAGTAGGGGGACAGCTCTGGGGGATGATAACTTGGGATTGGAGGAGGAAGGGAATCTGGGGGGATTCTGAGTTAAGAGACATGGGAGAAGAGGTAAGTGGAGAGGCTACGAGGCCATAAATTGGGGATACGTGAAGAGATCAGAGGTCAAGGGAGGTACTGGAGGATCAAGGATTAGAGGATGTGGAAGTTGGAAAGTGGGAAATGAACGCAGTGAAGTTTTTTTTTTTTTTTTTTTCTGGCCACCACGCACGGTATGCGGTATCTTAGTTCCCCTACCAGGGCTCGAACCTGCGCCCCCTGCAGTGGAAGCACAGAGTCTTAAACACGGGACCGCCCGGGAAGTCCCTTGGTGAAGTTCTAAGGATCAAACACCACAGAAATAATCAGCATCCTTGGGCACACGTATTTATTCATTCAGTCAGCAAAGATTTATTGAGCCCCTACTATCTGTCAAGCACTGACTCAGGAAGAAGTGGCCACTGCTCTCATGGAAAATGCCAGAGAGTCAGACATTCAAAGATGTGTGAAGATGTCAAATGAGAAACCAAGGGTCAGGCAGGATTACGGGGGCATAGGAGGTGGCACGTGATCCAGGAGCAGCTGAGGGGTCATGAAGGTTTAGAGGGAGCAGGGAGGCGCTCAGGGAACATGGGGAAGCTTAAGGGTCAAGGAGGTGCTAAGGGTTAGGGACTTCTAAGGGTCAGGGAGCTGCTATGGGGTCAGAGAGATGCAAAGACGCCAGAAGTGATAAAGGAACAAGAAGATGCTAAGGGCTGAGGGAGGTGTCAAGGGGTGGATGGATGTGACGAGGGGTCAGAACGGGCCCGGAGCCAGCCAGTCACTCCCTGAACTGCACAGACACGGAGGAGTTGGTCACCCTCGTCCGCAGCAGCCCACCGCGCTCCATCCGGTTCTTGGTCTTGTGCAGGAAGCGGACAAAGCGGACGCCAGGACCGTACTGGCGGAATACGTGGGACACCTGGGGCAGCACCGGGGTCACGAGGAAGTTCTTATGAGGGACCCATAAACGTTGCTCTCCTCCCTCTGTGAGGTCTTGGGACACGAAAGCATGTGTGCGGGTGGCAGACGGGTTAGGGAGTCTCACCTGGACCCAGTGGCCGGGGGGGCCTCTCCCAGAGGTCCGGGGGGGCCACGTGGTGCTGGGCGATGACTGTGCGGCGGTCAGCTGCCAGCAGCCAGACGTGCAGCTCATACACACACACGTCCAGTCGGCTGTCCTCATACCTGGGGGTGGGGGCCAGGCCTTCAGCTGCCTCCACTGCCCCTACCTCCCAGCCCCAAACCCTGCCTCAGTCACCAGTCAACACACACTCACTGGCACCCGCTTTGTGTGCCAGGGCTGGGTGGTGCTGGCACCACAGCAGTGACCAAGACAGCCCCACACCCCGCCCTCATGGGATTCATGGTCCAGTGTGGGAGGTGGGCATGTCATCGGGCAGTGACAAACAGGAATGGTCAGCGCCGGGATGGGGGAAATCTGGGTCACTGGAGGATAATGCACGTGACCCAACCTGGGGGCGGCCAGGGGAAGGCTTCCTGGTGGAGCCACATGTACCGACTCCTGAAGGAGAGAGGGGACTTCGCCTCGAGAAAAGAGGGTGGCCAGCACCCAAGGAAGAAGAAACAGCCTCTGGGCTGGCACACTGAAAGAACGGAAAGACTCAGAGAGAAGGGGCCACAGAGGTGGGCAGGGCTGGGTCCTGCAGTGGCAGGAGGGTCTCTGGGAGGATGGCGTGAGGCTTGCGCTTCGGGGAGGCCCTGTGTGCGAGCTGGCTGGGCAGGCCGGTGGGGCAGAGGCACATACCAGTCCATGACCGTGATGTGTGGCCGCTCAACATCAAGCAGCTCCTCCCACAAGCCCTCCGCCAGAAGGTCCACACCCTGCTGCTTCACGGTCCAGCTGTGAGAGACGGGCACGGGGGAGGTGGAGTCTGCCATCTGCCGGGATTCTCCCAGGTCAGCCTGGTCCCAGCAAGCAGGACAGCCTGACCATTGCACCCTGGAAGTGATGTCAAGGGCACCGGCATAAGGGCAGTGAGAGCTCACTCAGCCTACCTCACGGTCTCAGTTCCCATGAACTCCTCTGAGGGTAATGCATCCTGAGCCCCGTGTTGCAGATGGGGAAACCGAGGCTCACAAAGGGAAGTGACTTGTCAAGATCGAGCAGCAAAGAAGTGGCAGAGCTGGGATCCCAACCCAGGTGCCTGTGACTCTGAGCCTCTGAGTTGCACCATCCCACCCACCGTTCAGAAGCAGGGCCTGGTTTAATGGCAGATAGCTGGTGGCCTGGGTGACCCTCCCCCTCCCACGGAAAGAGGCTGAGCATAGGAACGATATTAACTGTTATTTATTTAACACCTACTACGTGCAGGCTACTCCCAGCCAGACCCTATGGCATGTGTTTTATGGGCACGCTCTTATGACTAACCCTGTTTACAGAGCAGGAGACTAAGGCCCAGAGAGGCAAAGACCATTTCTCCAGGTCCCACAGCGAGGAAGGCCGGAACAAGGAATCACAGGCAGGCCACCGTGGGTCCTGGCCACTCACCTGAGGCCCTGCTGGAGCTTCTCCGTCTTAATGTCCCAGCCGCGGAAATTGCCTGGCGGGTGGACGAGCAAAGGATTAGAATGTGCCCATTCTCCAGGGCCGCCCCCTCAGCACCGGGCTAGCCACGAAGCGCTTACCCAGAGTCTCCAGGGGTTGCTGCGTGGGACCAGTAGGGGGCGCTGGCTCATAAATGTTGATGCCTGAAATGCGCAGGGAAGCAGAGCCTCAGGCGCGCTGAAGCTGCCCCTCTTCCGAATGCTCCCCAGTTTCTAACCCCAGGGCGGGCTGGAAGAGCAGGAATCAGTGCCCTGCTGCCAGACCAGACCAGCCAGGCAGGGGTGAGTGGTGAGTCATGGCCCTGGGAGAGCCCTGAGAATGTCCTGGGGGCAGAGGGACAATGCTCGGAGAGGGAGGGCGTTGCTGTGAGACAGAGGGGCAGAGAGAGAGGCACCAAGAAAAGGATAGAATATGGGCGGAGGGAGGGAGGGAGAGAGACAGGGTGAGACAAAGAAACACAGGGAGAGATAGACGGAGACACATGACGTAGAAAGAAACAGAGATGCAGGTGGGACAAAGAGACACAAGGAGACAGAGAGAGGCACAATGAGAAAAAGGGACAGAGACGGATGTAGAGGAATAAAAAGACAGAGGGACACTAATAGACAAAGACGGAGAAACAGAGTAGAGAGACAAGCAAACAGACGGAAAGAAGAAGAGACAGACGGTCTGGGTGAGCGAGCCTGGGGGAAGAAGACGGAGATGTCTCCAGCCCCGCGCGGACTTCTGTCCCGCACCTTCGGGGTTGGGAGAGCGGAGCAGGTTGCGGTAGAGCGGCCGCTGCAGGAAGAGCAGCTTCCAGGTGAGGCGCGGGGGCAGCTCCAGGCTCCCGCCCGGCGGCGCCCACTCCTGTAGCAGCAGCTGCTGTGCGTAGGCCTCGGTCGGCTGCTCAGGCGCGGGGAGCCCGGGGGTCTCGGGAGCCGCGGGCGACGGCGGCTCCTGGGGGCTCGCGGGTTCCTCCATCCCGCCACCGAGCGCCGGTCCTTCCCGCACCTCCTCCATCCGTCGGGTCTGGGCAACTGTCCCGGCTCCTCTGCAGGGCTCGGGGTTAACCCAGGGCGGGAGAGGGCGGAGCGCCTCGGCTGGCATTTAAACGAAGGGTGTGTTGGGGGAAGGATCTGGGCCCCCAGGCCCTCCTCCCTCAGATCCAGCAGTCGAGGTCACAGCGCCTCCTTTTCCCAGACTGCAGAAGTCCGGGTCCCGGCCCTACTCCGTTTCCCAAGCCTCCTGCCCCAGTTTCCCCAGGGCCAGCTGAGGACCCAGACACCAGCCCTGGGAGAGGGGTGGGACCAAGGCGCTAATGCCAGGGCTCCGGGGCACATCCACCTCTTTAAGATCCCGCATGGCGGGCTTCCCTGGTGGCGCAGTGGTTGAGAATCTGCCTGCAGGGGCACGGGTTCGAGCCCTGGTCTGGGAAGATCCCATATGCCGCGGAGCAACTAGGCCCGTGACCCACAATTACTGAGCCTGCGCGTCTGGATCCTGTGCTCCGCAACAAGAGAGGCCGCGATAATGAGAGGCCCGCGCACCGCGATGAAGAGTGGCCCCCACTTGCCACAACTAGAGAAAGCCCTCGCACAGAAACGAAGACCCAACACAGCCATAAATAATAAATAAATAAATTAAATTAAATAAAAGACAAAACTGTAGTTCCCAGAGGCTCTCATTATAAAAAAAAAAAAAAGATCCCGCATGGCAGGATTAGAGGTTAATTAATGAAGCCCCCCTCTTCCCACCTCCCTCAGCTAGGCAGTAAGGGGTGGGGGGTGGGGGGTGGGAGGGTAGGTCCTGCCTCTGCCGGTTCCTCCTCTGCCCTGACATGGGACACAACCTTGGGACCTGACATTTCCTGTTCTGGAAACATAGTGGGGGTGCAGTGGAGGTCAGAGAGAGACCTGGAGCCTGAGATGGGGGACATCAGGGAGACACTGAGATAGCGCCAGAGAGGGAAGCAGCAACCCCTCCTGGGTATCAGGGTGCCTTGCATCCCTTCCTGGGGCTGGGGCAGGTGGCACAGCTGCCAAATCCTTCTCCCTCGGAGGTCATAGGGAGTTTGGAGTGAAGGCTGGAGTGATGGTAGGGGCAGGAGGTCGGGGTGCGGAGGAAGTGGGGTGGCAGGGGAACCTGTAGGGCCAGATGCCCACAGCCACTTTCTGCCCGTGCCACATCCCACACCCGGCCCCGGTAAGCACAGGCTCAGAGTCCCACACAGGTTACCAGTAACAAGTGCCACAGTGAGCGCTTTCTGCTTGCTAGGTGCTGTCCTAAGCGCTTACAAATTCATTTCATCCTCTAACGACGTAGGTGCTACTATTGTGGGCATTTTATAGGTAAAAGAAAGAATAGAGAACGTGTGTGGAGCTGCATGCCAGCCCAAGCGCTCCAGCATCCGCCTGCACACCAACCCTGAGTGGGGAACTGTTGTTATCCCCATTTCACGGATGAGGAAACAGAGTCCCACCTCACAGGCCTGGTCCCATACTGCCCCAGATAACCCCATATGCTTCCACGGGTGCTTCCTGCCTCAGATTCCCGCAAGACCCTGAGAGACACATACTGCAGACATACAGAGTTGAGCTCACACCGGAATGATGATGCTTGAGGAAACTGAGACTCAGAGAGGTCTAGTAACTCACCCAAGGTTGCACAGGTGGTATGTGGCAAGTTGGCACAGAGTCTCAGTGAGATACACAGGGATTCAGATTCAAACTGCCCCTAGAGAGAAACACTGGCTCAACACAGAAACAGACAGGAGAAAATGGTTACATTTATTGTCTGTCTTTAACTCATTAAATCTTACAATCCTGGGAGGTGGGAACTGGTAATAGTACCTCCATTGACAGATTGGGGAACTGAGGCAAGAGAGGTGAAGTGACCTGTCCTGGGAAACTTGGGAATTAGCCAGGGCCCTGGGAGGAGGGAGGGCCCATGGAAGCGGGCAAACCAACTAATGTGCAATAGCCCCGCTGCACCTGGAAGTCTCCAGGAAATTTCCAGACAAACACTCGCAGAGCCCACAACACACGCACAACCGGAAATACTCCCTTGGCCACTACAAGCACACAAACCCACACCCTTGTCTGGCTGCCTGCCCACCTGTCTTCATTGGAGGAGGAGGAGGAGGAGGAGGGGGGGGGGAGGGGGAAAAGAGGGGGAGGAGGAGGAGGAAAGGACAGAGAGAGAAGGAGTGTCTGTCTAGTGGACTCAGAGCTGTCCCCTGGTCAGAATCCAGGGCAGGGAGTGGCTCGGAGCCAGAAACCTAAAAAAAAGCGCAGCAAGTCTATAGAATGGGGATCAACACCCCTCCTCTGTCTGCTCCCCTCCTGCCATGGTGTCCACATTATCTCCCTCCTAGGGTCCTCACCCCCTTCTCTTACACACACACACACACACACACACACACACACACACACACACGCCACAGCCAGAGGGGTCTTATGAAAGGTTAAACCCAGGCAGTCACTCCCCCTCTTAAACCTGCCATGGCTCCCCAGTGCAGGATAAAAATCCCAGCTCTTCGCCAGCATTAGAGACCCTGGATTTCTGCTCCCTGTTCTATCCCATCTTAGGGACTTTGCTCAGAAAGTTCTTTCCACACAGAATGCCCTTCCCTCTCACCCATATCCCCATACTCAGTGGTTCCCAAACTTTAGGGCTCATTAGATTCACCCAGGGAGCTTATTTTAAATATGTATTTTCAAGCCCCACTCCCAGGAGTCTAATTCAGTCCCTCTGGGCCCCAGAATCTAAAATTTTAGAAGCACCCACCCCATCACTCCATACTATGAGAAACATTTTTACTTAAATCTGAGGGATCCAGGGGCACAACCAGGGCCATACAAAGCCAAGTGTCTTGAACATTAGATCTCAAACGTCTCCTTTCTCCACCTTCTGAGCGGTAAAGGTCCCAGTGTGGGGACTCAAGCTCTAAAAGGCTGTTTTGCAGAAGGGCCAAGGCCTGGATGACCAACACAGCATGCCTCCCCACAAGCCACCTCTCATGTGTCGTGAAACATTAAAAAGTACGAGCGATGGTGCGACCACTTTGGAAAACAAATTGACAATCTCTTATAAAACCAGATATGCTCCCACCCTACAACCAAGCCATCCCACTCCTGGGGATTTAGCCATGGCCACCAAAAGACCCACACCCAATGCAGCTTTCCCATGATGACTCCAGAACAAGCCCACCCAAGTGCCCGTCGACAGGCGAGTGGATAAACCAGCCGTGCTATGTCCACACTGTGGGATGCTCTCAGTAAGAAAATGGAATGACTAGCCAAACATGCAGCCACATGGATGAACCTAAAAATCCTCACACGGAGTGACAAAAGCCCCGCAGAAATGAGCACGCACTGTGTGATTCCGTTTCTAGAAAATTCTGGACAAGGCAACAGTATTCTAGAATCAGAGAAACAGGTTGGTGGTTTCCTGGGCTGCGGGGCAGGAGCGTGGACTTTCTGGAGTGAGAAAAAAAGCTCTATCTTTCTTTTGTGCGTGTGTATTTATTTTTTTTATTTTTAATTTTTTTTGGTGGCACCTCAGGGCATGAGGGATCTTAGTTCCCCAACCAGGGATCGAACCCATGCCCCCTGCAGTGGAGGCACAGAGTTGTAACCACTGGACCATCAGGGAGGTTCCCAAAAGTTCTATCCTAATTGTGGTGGTAGTTATATGGGTGTATACATTTGCCAAAACTCATCAAACTGTGCCTTTAAAATGGGTGTATTTTCTTGTGTGTAAATTATACCTCAATAAGAAACAAAGCAAAAAGGATATGGTAACTCTTTCCACGTACAAACAAGGAAATAGCAACAAGCCTATTGAGTGAAAAAGGCCAGATCTAGAATAGTGGGCCTCATAGGCTACTATTTGTGTGAACAAAAAATATATATGAAGAAAACAAGGATCCATAACTACCCATTTGCCCTTTCTACCTTTTATTCTTTTAACAAATACTTATTAAGCATCCGCAGTGGCCAAGGCCTCTGCATTGGGGATATAATGGTGAAAGAACAGACAGATTCCTGTCCCCATGGGGCTTCCTCGTGGGAGGAGGGACAGGCTTCAACAGTTCAACAAGTAACTAATTGACAAGCAGCATGAAATGCTTTGATGGTGAAAAAAGGTTGTGATGACAGGGAAGAGCAGCGGGTGGGAAGCCTGTTTTAGCTGAGGTGGTCAGGGAGGGCTTCTCAGAGGAGGTGACATTTGAGCAGAGACCTGAAGAAGAGGGAACAGCAAGTGCAAAGGCCCTGAGGTGGGACCAGGCATGGTGCGTTTGGGGAACAGGAGGGAGGCCAGTGTGGCTGGAATGGAGGGAACGCAGGGGAGATGAGATCAGAGAGAGGATTGGGGGTGGGCAGCTCTGTAGGATTTATCTAAGTGTAATAAATGCAAAGTGAAACTATGGGGAAGTTTTTAGCTGGGAAGTGATGAATTGATCTCTGGCTGAGTGAGGGCAGGGAGGGGGCAAGGAAACAATGAGGAAGAAGATGGGGGTGGGCAGGACCAGGGTGGGGCCATAGAGTGACTGGTCGAGGACAGATTTAATATCTTTGCTGATTTGACAGAGAGGAAAGGCTTGATTAGACTTGAGGGTTGAGCAATGGGCAGAAGAAGGTGGCACCATTTGCAGAGAGGGGAAAACGAGGTCAGAACAGATTGAGGGCGAAGAGTGGGCAGGAAATCAAGTATTCTATCTCAGGTGTCAGTACCGGACATCTAAAGGGGTGATGGGAATTCCCTGGCAGTCCAGTGGTTAGGACTCCGAGCTCTCACTGCCGAGGGCCGGGGTTCAATCCCTGGTTGCGAAACAAAGATCCCACAAGCCGCCAACAAAACAAAACAAACAATAGCAATAATGGACCACTTACTGTGTGCCTGGCACTATGTGCTCTATGTCTGTTAATCAAATGCACCCTCTAAGGTAGGTATTATCATTAAACCTATTTCACAGATGAAGAAACTGAGGCACAGAGAGGTGACGTGTCCTGCCCAAGGTCACACAGCCAGAAAGTGGCAGAGCTGGGATTTGAACCCCCGCTGTCTGGCCCCAGAGTCTGCATCCCCAGGGAGGGGAGGGTGGCCCAGGTTAGGGTCCAAGCTCCTCATGCTAGTGTCCAACTCCCAGCATCATAATCCTTTTCAGCAGCCATCTGACCATGGCTCTGCTCTCCCTGAAACCCTTCCCGGCTCCTCAGACCACCCCCCTCCCCCACCCAGATAAGATTCTAGTTTGCAGCCCCATTTCTAAGTCATCGAGTTGGTCCCAGTGCACCTCAACCCCACCCCTGCTCCTCTCTTTACATCCCAGCAGCTCTGAATTCCACTTATAAGAAGACTCAGAGCTCTTGGGAAAATGACAGGATGAAGCCAGTGCTGGGCACGGTGACAGGGAAGCCTGGGTGGGCTCAGTCTTCTGCCGGAGGTGGGAAGTCAGGCTGGAGTCTGCTGCTCGGTCTGCCCCATCGCACAGTGGATTCATCTCCTATGGCTGCTGTGACGAATTAGCACACGCTTGGTGGCTTAAACAACAGAAATGTATTCTCTCATGGTTCTAGAAGCCAAAAGTCTGAAATCAAGTTGGCAGACAGCACTCACTCCAGAGGCTCTAGGAGAGAAGCCTTCCTCGCCTCTCCCAGCTCCTGGTGGCAGCCGGCATTCCTTGGTTTGTGGTCGAATCACTCCAGTCTCTGCCTCCGTGGTCACGTTGCCTCCTTCGCTCTCAAATTTCCCTCTGTCTCACTCTTATAAGGACACATTGAATTTAGGGCTCTTCCAGATAATCCAGGATGATCTTCTCATCTCAAGGTCCCCAACCTAATTATAGCTACAAAGACCCTCTTTCCAAAAAAGGAAGCACTCACAGGTTCCGGGGATTAGGATGGGAACATATCTTTTGGGGGGACCATCAGTCAACCCACAATGGACAGGGATCCCTCACAGGGCAAGAGCAAAATTGGGGGAGGCAGGAGAGCCTGGTTCAGTGGCTCTCAAGTTTGTGTGTTAGAACAGGAAAAAAACAAAACAAAACAAAACAGATCGTGTGTTGGAATCCTCTGGAGCGCTTGTTAAATGCAGGCTTCTGGGCTCCACACCCCTGCGCCCACCCGCGAGGTGATGCTGGTGCAGATCTGGGATCTTGGTGGTGAGGAGCTGCAGGCTGCCTGAGCTCAGCAGTCCTCACCCTTACTCCGTGTGTCCTTGGGCAAAGGACTTTCCTTCTTTCCAAAGCTTAGTCTATAAAATGGGGCTATCTTCTCCTCCCCACAGTGTACTTGAGGTGGCCCACGCTTTCCTCCTCACCCACTGTGAGTCCCATATTTTTGCTGGGCCTTGACCCTCCAACTTCCTTCTCACCTCAGGACCTTTGCACATGCTGCCCCTTCTGCCTACAAGGCCTTCCACTCCACGCCTCCAATGGATGCCTTCATCTCCATTCGGATGTCATCTCTTCATAAGGCACACACCCTTCGTGCTTTATTCTACCTAACAATACATCTCAGTGATTGTTCCCTATTGGTTCATATAAAGCAACTTGGGCCCTCCCCCACCAGGTCAATTTCCCACCCCCTGCCACACCCTGTTCTTTCTTTCTTGAACTGAGTGTGGTTTGTAAATACCTGTGAGTACAGGGGTATGTTCACTGGGTCATGAACTGTGTCACCCGGTGAGAATGTCAACCTCACCAGGGCAGGGCCTTGGGTGGGTTTGTTTATTATTTGTCCTCAGCTCAGGGTTGACACTGACTGGTTGCTCTATTTGCTGAGCAGGGAGGGCAAGAACAGGAGGATGAGGCTCTGTGCAGCCCAAGAACTACATGCAACCTGTGCAAGTCTAGCTCCCACGGCTCCTGCTGCAAAACCAGTATCACTCCCAGGAGCATCGGCGCGTCCCAGGGCCCAATCCTGCTGGTACAGAGAAAGAAAGGGGGGGGGATGTCCTGGAGGGCGGGCATCAGGGCTTGGAGGAGCAGATGGTGGCTTCTCCACCAGGGCTGCAGGGGATGGGAGAGCCCAGCCAGGTGGCTCTGAGGTGGGGATATGTGTTGAGCCAGCTTCACCCTGTAGGGGGCGACAGAGAGGTGGGGATGAGTTGGGGTAGAAGGAAGGAAATGAGAAGGGGTGGGAGGAGAGGAGGAGGAGGAGGGATGCTGGTAAGGAGGAAAACAGACATCGAGACAGAGTGATGAAGATGAAGACAGAAGGAAAGAGAGGTAGAGAGATCTAGAGAGGCTGAAGCAGACAGACAAAGAGAGAGATGCTTATGGGGACTGGGATGGAGTTGATCAGATCCAGAGGGTCAGAGATACCCACAAGGCATTACCTGGGACAGAGGGCAGGTGGGAGTCCAGGGGCAGGCAGGGGAGGCGAGGTGTACGCACACCAGTTAAATTTGCCAGATAGAACGTACGTGCAAGGTCTCTCCTGTGGCAGTGTTTAGAACAGCAAACAGCCGCAAGCTGAACGTCCTGAAGGTCCATCAACAGAGGCTGTTTCAGTGAATCAAGGTTGATATGCGTCACGGAATACTACACAGCCATTAACAGGAGAAAGGCTGCTTTTTATGTACCAACTGGGATCAACCACTAGAATACACTGTTAGTTCGCGAAAAAGCAAGGTGTAGAAGGATGTGTACAGTATGCTAACATTTGCGCAAAGTGGAACATATATCAGTATATGCACGTAGGTATTTCCTGGTATATGCATACATTTCTGAAAGCAGATACAAGAAACTTGCATCAGTGGCTGCCTCTGGGGACGGGGACCAAGAGGCTGGGGATGCAGAGGAAGGGAGGTTGACTTTGCAATTTATTCCCTTTGGAATCTTCTATATTTTGTACCGTGGGCTTCAGTTACCTGCTCAAACACTAAATAAGATTAAATGATAGAATAAGAAAGACAGAGGGAGAGAGAAAGTCGGGGATAAAGCTGTGGGGAAGAGAGGGATGGAGGAAGAAAGGGAGAGAGAGTTTAACTCTGTTTAATCCAGTAGTCCCCAAACTTCTGTAGATGCCTTTGGTCATCCGGGGAAAGGCTGTGAGGGGTCCCCACCTCCCCAAATGACAGGCCAGGACCCTATTTGCTGCCCCATTTTGTCCCCCCAGGCCTAACACCTCTCAGTCTTCTCCTGGAGTGGCAATCTCTCTTCCGGAGTCTCCTTTTTTGGGGTCTGGCCTAGTTGAGTTGACTGGCGGCCCTGGAAGACAGAGGTTGACCCTTTCCTGTTTAGACCTGTGGTCCCTCAGGTGCGGTTGTAAAGGGAGGTCCTGCTCAGTCTTCAGGAGGCTGTGGCATGGTGATGGCTTTGAACCCTGCCTCTACCACTTTCTTGCTGTGTGACCTCAGGCTGGCTTCGAGTCTCTGTTCCTCAGTCTCCCAGCTATAAAATGGGACAAGGAAGGTACTTCCTCGGAGGGCTGCTAGGAGGGTTGTGTTAGTTTCCTGGGGCTGCCACAATGAATTGTCACACACTGGGTTGCTTGAAACAGCAGAAATGTATTCTCTCACAGTTCTGGAAGCCGAAGTCTGAAATCAAGGTGTCAGCAAGGACTTGCTCCCTCTAGAGCTTTAGAGGGAGAAGACTTCTTTGCCTCTTCCTGCTTCTAGTGGCTCCCAGTGTGGTTTTGCTTGTGGCCACAGGACTCTGATCTCTGCCTGTCTTCACAAGGTCTTCTCTGAGTGTCTCAAGTCTACCTCTGCTTTTCTCTTATAAGGACATTCGTTACTGGATTTAGGGCCCACCCAGATAAGCCAGGATGACCTCACCTCAAGGTTCTTAATCACATCTGCAAAGACCCTTTTTCCGAATAAGGTCACAGTTACAGGTTCCACAGGGACACGTCTGGTCTTTTTGGGGGGTGGGGGTGGGGCAGGGACACTATTTAACCCACTACAGGGTTAAATGTGGTAAAACTAGGAGCTCAGCAAAGCGCTGGACACAGTAAGGTTTTGATGAATTTTAACTATTCCCTTGATTTTGCTTGGCCCACAAGATATTGTTAAATGTTTTTCATAAGTTGCCTACCTTTGAGATTCAAGAGCTTTCACATGAAAATGAGGATTTCTTGAGGAAAATCAGAACATTTTGCATCATTGGACCAAACCCCCGCAAGGCCAAAGGGCCCTGAGAAGTGACTGACCTTCGAAGGGGTGTGTGTGTGGCCACTTCCCCAGTCCCCAGTGTCACCTGCCTGGCCCTGGGGCATCAGAGTTGGAGCCTCCTGGACCAGATCTGTCCTGCTCACTGTTGCAGCCCCACCGACCAGCCTGAGGCCTGGCTCAGAAAGCCAGTGAGGGACCCAGGCCTTCATGCCTGGCCCTTGTAGGATGTGTGACCCTGGGCAGGCCCTTCCTCTCCATGGACCTCAGTCTCCACATCTGTGAAATGGGGCAAGGTGTGAGATGATTCCTGGGCCCTTCTCGTTGTGGGGCGTTGGCAGGAGGCAGGCACGAGTTTGAGGTCACCAATGACTTACTGTTGCAGATAAACTGCCATTCTCAATCCTGGCTGCACGTTAGAATTGCCCGGATAATTCTCATTTTATATGCCTATGACCAGACTCCAATCCGCACCAAAGGGGGTTGCCCTTTGCTTACAGAACAGACCTTCAGCATGGCCTTCAAGGCCTTTATTCCTCCCAAGACCCCTCTCTCATTCATTCATTCTTTCCCTTTATCTCACTCCTTCTTCCATTCTCCTCACTGGGAGCCATTCTGTTCCGTAAATGAGTCTCTTTTTTGGGTCTTGCCAAATGAGGACTATTCTTTTATGTCCACAATTTTTGATTTACAGACTTGGTTGGCTTGGTTCCCCATTCCCATGGGCACACTTGGTCCCTGGCTTCTGATGGCTTCACAGGAGCCCTTGCCTTGCACCTTCAGATCCTGCATAAATACTGCATGGTCCCAAGGGAGAATTTCTTTGGGAAGTCACCCAGGAGCGGAATTACTGGGAGGTACGTATGTGCGGCACTTCATCTGACTAAGCCAGACTTTAATTTTTACCAGATTCGTACTGTTAAAATGACAGCTCATCGCTGAATTTGCTTTTCTCTGATTACTAATGGGTTTGAGCACCTGCGCACATCCCTGTTGGCCTTTTAATTTGGTATAATCAAATTGATTTTTTCTTCATAATTTGTTTCTTTGGGGAGTTTTCAGAAGTCCTTCTCTGCCCCTAGCTCATCAATTATTTTCCTCTATCAACTTTATAGTTTACCTTTCACAGTGTTTTGTTTTGTTTATTTTTTTATATTTATTTATTTATTTATTTGGCTGCGTTGGGTCTTAGTTGCGGCATGCGGGATCATCGTTGTAGCATATGGGATCTTAAGTTGTGGCGTGCAGGCTTAGTTGCCCTGTGGCATGTGGGATCTTAGTTCCCCGACCATGGAACCCACGACCCCTGCATTGGAAGGCGGATTCTTGACCACTGGACCACCAGGGAAGTCCCCACGGTGATATTTAATCCAGCTAGAGAAAAACAGTCAAAACAGAACTGAGATAATAGAAGGTTTTCGTATTTCTACTGTCTAATCCTCAGCCACTGGCCAGAAGCAGCAATTGAACGTGTGAAATGTGGCTAGTGCAACCGAGGGACCGAATGCTTAATTTTATTTTATTTAATTTAAAAGTAAATAGGCACATGTGGCTAGTGGCTACTGCCCTGCACAGCACCGATCTCGGGTTCCCTTTCATTGTATTCGGTAGGGATTCAGTTTTCTTTTTCTTCATAAAATGAACCAATTTCCTCAACACTATTATTAAACAATCTATTTCCCCCCATCAATTTGCTCCTGCATACACTTGGGTCTGCCTCTGGGTTCTCTGGGGTGAAGCCTGGCGAATGTAGTGAATAGCAGGGATGGAGGATCACGATTCTATAGAAGTGTTCTTTTTGTTTTTTTGGCTTTTCCATGCGGCATGTGGGATCTTAGTTCCCCGACCAGGGATTGAACCCGTGTCCCCTGCATTGGGAGCGTGGAGTCTTAACCACTGGACCGCCAGGTAAGTCCCAGTAATAGAGGTTTTAATTAGACACACAGTCACCCAGAATAAAGACTACATTTCCCAACCTCCCTTGCTGCTGGGTGTGGCCACGTGACTAAGCTCAGGCCAAAGAGGCAATGGTGAAAGCTTTGGGTCAGGTCCTTTAAAAGGAAGGGGTGTGCCCTCCTATTCACGTGGGAGAGGTAACAATCCTAGGATGGAGGAGCAGCAAGATGGAAGGAAGCTGGGACCTTGCTGACTGGGCAGGACTGAGTCCCCCCACTCCTTGGCCTCTTACTAAGAGCAACTGTAGATCTCAGCGGTTCTCAAACTTGAGGGGGCATCAGAATCAGGCTTCTCACTGCAGTGGCTTCTCTTGTTGTGGAGCACGGGCTCTAGGTGCACGGGCTCAGTAGCTGTGGCTCGCGGGCTCTAGAGCACAGGCTCAGTAGTTGTGGCTCACGGGCTTAGTTGCTCTGCGGCATGTGGGATCTTCCCGGACCAGGGCTCGAACCTGTGTCCCCTGCATTGGCAGGCGGATTCTTAACCACTGTGCCACCAGGGACATCCTGCACTATGCTTTAAATCTCTTTATCCATCTAGATCATGCGTATACTTGGCCAGGCTGTCACAGAAACAGTGCCCGGATTCCTGGGGGACTCAGGGCCTGTGGAGAGGGGTGCTGTGGGGTGGGGGCTGACAGTGGGGGTGAGGCAGGACTAGGTCGGACTCTCTGGCTCCTCTCCACACACTTCCAGCCCACAAACCAGGCTGAGGTCCCTGGTGCCGGTGACGCCTGGAGGGCTCTGGGAAGGGGGTTCCCTCCTTGGTCTCTCAGTGTCCCCAGGAGGCCGCTGCTGCCCCAACACCTCCCAGGGTGCTGGGAAGGACACACGCGAGCCCACACTGGCCTGGGGCAATCACTGCCCAAAATGCAGAAGCAGCGCCGTCTCCTGTCGGCCGGATTTTCTCCTCTCCCTGAGACCCAGCCTCAGCCTGAAGGGCAGGACACAGCCAATGGCATATTTCTGAGGCTGGCAGCTTCAGGTCCATCTGTCTTAGCCGACGCCCCAGCAGCCCATCTGCCTGTTGACCGGTTTCCTAACATCAGCTCACCAGGGATCAGTTCCTACCCACTGAACGCACTCCAGACCACCTTTAAAATAGGTTTCCAGCAAATGGCAGATTTGGCAAACTGGTCATCATGGCGCATGGACTGGTAAACTGGCTGCTTCCAAGCCTGGTGGGGCATCAATCCAGCCCTGTAACCGGCTGCTTGGACCTGGAACTCCCGCCCACCCACAGACACGGCCCTGGCCCTGAACTGGGCTGGAATCCTGGGGTCAGCCAGGCCTCCCTCCCAACCCTAGAGCCCCTCCCCATCAATTCTCTCCCCAAGACGGCCTGGACGGGGGTGGGGGGGCCTCTATGCACACTGCACACACACAAAACAAGAAACTGGTTTAATTGTAAAACTAAGTTGAGGGAGGGGCGGGCGGGGCTGCGCTGAGGGGGCAGGAACCTGATTCTTCAAGCAGTGGTCCTGTCCCCAGTGCCACCCCGCGGGACAGGGACCATCTGTCCCCAGATGGGGGCTAGAGTGTTATAAAATGACAATATAAATAGACTTCTAGAAAAGAGGAGGCTGTCCCAGGTGCAGTAGTCATGTTCTGCAGAGGCTGGGGGTGGGTGGGAAGCCCTGACCCCTGTCTCCGCGTCCAGCCACAGAGAGGGGTGTGGGGCAAAGGGAAAAGGCCACTCTTCAGACATTCATGATCGACCCCCGCAATGGCTCAGGGGGGAGGGGCTGTGGATCAGGCGAGGTCTCAGAGACACGCACTCGCAGGCTGGAGGACAGAGGAGCTGGACCTTCTACATGCACACACGCGTGTACACACACACGCGCGCACACACACACACACACACACACCTCTTTCGTAGTGTTGTCTCCACCCCTGGCGGCCCCCACTGCAGATTTCCAGTGATGGGAAGGCCGCACGTCCTTCCTGGAGACAGGACAACACTGGGGCGGGCCTGTCCCAGAGGGTTGGCGGGTCCTGGGAGCCTCGTGTGCTCCCACAAGTCCCTGCGTTTTTTAAAAAGTCACAAAATCAAAACGGCAGTTCAGTAGTAGGGTCCCGCACACCCCCCAGCAAGGAGGGCAGTGCCATACAGAGTGTCTCCTGGGCTGGGAGGGGCAGGGGCCGGCCCTCCACTGGCCTCTGGCAGGGCAGGGGTGACCCAAGGGGCTCTTTGGTTCAGGGTCAGGGCGCTGGGCCTCATCTGGTGCGGTTCTGGCGCATGAGGGGCACGATGCTGGCGGGCGGGCCCGCTTTGGCCAGGAATGGGTGCTTGAGCAGCTCAGCCGCCGTGGCCCGCTGTGCCGGGTCACGCACCAGCAAGCGGTCCAGGAAGCCCTTCAGGGATGGCGACACCTGTCAGGAGGCGGGCGAGAGGGTCAGGGGGTCTGAGAGCCAGCTCCACTGCTCACTCGCTGCGGGGCCTCAGTTTCCTCCTCTGTCAAATGGGCTGACAACATCTACTGCCTAGGGAGGGGGCAAAGAGGTCCCAGGAGCTTGGCCCCAGGGGCTCATTCCCTCCCCATTTACAAGGTTCGGCAGGACCTGGCAGCAGCTGGGCCCTGGAGGCCCCCCTTTCTCACCAGGCAATTCCTCCACCAGGAAGGCCCCTCTCCTGGATCTGGCTATGCTGTGTGCGTCTAGCCAGGCCAGCCTAAGCACAACCTCTGGGATGTGGGGTGGTGAGGGCACAGAGTTCACACAGACACTCGAGGCCTGGGGGACACGGGGGGGTGACCCAGCACACAGTAAGCGCCACCTTGGGAGGGAGCCATCCATACCCCAGTGCTGCCCACACCCAGCACTCTGCTTGGGTTCGGGGCTGGGTGGAGCCCTGTCCCCCAACCCCAACCTGCCTGCCGCCTGCTGGAGGGGCCCACCTTGTGCAGGTTCTTCAGTCGGGGTGGCAGGTTGTCCCGAATCATCTTCATGGCTTTGAGGGGTGGCTCATTGAAGTAGGGGGGCTCCCCATCCACCATCTCGATCACCATCACCCCCAGAGACCAGATGTCCACCTGCAGTGGGGATGGGGCAGCAGGGCTGAGCTGTGCAGGCATGGCCAGTGCTCGAGGGACACCCACAGAGGGATGGCCCTGGTTCTGTCTTTGCCTCTTCGCTCCTGGAATCCTTGGGCCCTGAACACCCTCGCTGATACCCAGCCTGCCGGACCCTATGCACTCCTCACCCAGGGAGCCCTCTGAAGGGTTCTGCCTACCCAGCATCTATCCCCTTCTTTTTTGCTAACCCCCCACCTCCCCCTGGGTTCCTCTGGAGAACCCCCTCTCCCCTACTTCAGTCCATGGAGCATGACCAGGTAGCCTAAGCAGCAGAGTCCAGACACAGTAACTGGTTCAGGAACGGGCACAAGACCCAAGCTGAGCCAGTCACAGTCAACCCTGAAACTTCAACCAAGATATTCAGGAAAACAGTAGGGCTCATAGGCAGGGAGATGTGTCCTGGAGTTGCCAGGGTCATGTCTGCTTTGACCAGGGGAGCACCTGCCTGAGTGAAGGCTACAAGGGGAAAATTCTAGGGACCCACAGCTTTCCATTTTGCTAAATCCGTTTGAGATGGTTTTGTCACTCACAGGCAGTCCTGACTGAGATGGTCCCTCAGAATCTCCTCCCAGCCTCCCCTCCCAGTGTGACCCCGCTCCTGCCTGAGGTTCCCCCAAGATGTGCTTCCAAGGGCACCCTGGCCAGGCCCTGGGTCAAGCCTTGTTGACTGACTGTGGAGGAATCCTCAGGGCCACAGGCCACAGCTCAAAGACCAGGCAGGTAACGGCAGGGAGTGAGGCAGGTCAGTGTAGGCAATAGAGATGGGTGGGGACTATGGCCAAGATGAAGGCGCCCTGCACTTTCTAACGTGGAGCAGCCCCTCAGCACCTGCTGATTGTTGCCGTGTGGGAATCTGGCCTCCCCGTGGCCAGAGCTCTTGGTTTTCTGACAGAGGATAAAATTCAGACTTTCACGTGAGAGCTCTCTTTTTAAAATGCTTGCAAGGGCGTCTTCAGAGCACATCGGCCAGTTTGTGGCCTCTGCCCCAGGCTGACAGGCAGGGCCAGGGCCACTTCTGCTCAGCATTCTGTTCCCATTGCTAAGCACTGGCCTGGCTCCAAACTAGAACCCAGTCAGCAATGAGTGCACACAGGCATGCCCACTTCTCCCCCAAAACTGTCCCCAGGGACTGAGCCCCCTCACCCCCAGCACTCTGGCTGTTCCGGACTGTCACAGCGTAAACCAGTGCCGAGAGCGGGATGACCGGCCGCCTCTGGCTCACCTCTGGCCCGTAGGGGAGGCGGGAGATGAGCTCCGGGGCCATCCAGTAGGGCGTGCCGACCAGGGACTTCCTCCGCGGCACCTCCTTGCTCACCTGGGCACAGAACCCAAAGTCCGACAGCTTCACCTGCAGTAGGACGTAGGCAGTAGGGTCAGAGGTGCTGGTCGGGGCAGGGTGAGCAGAGGCATCTACCTATTTGATTCCTTGGCCTCGGACGTGCTGGGTCTCCACGATGCTGCCCAGAGGTTACAGCCTCTGGGGAGCTCTGCCGTCTCCTGGCTGGGGCCCTCAGCCGTGTCACCTGCCCAAGATCGCACCATCTGCCTCCGTGACAGGGTCTGCGCTGGGGCTCTCGGGGGAAGTGGCCCGAGTCCCAGGGGTACCAAAGGCTGGGCGGGGGCTCAGACTGGGGCTGGCTCCCAACGCTGTGCCCTGGGCCCCTGCTTCCCGGCAGGAAGCACACCTTCAGCTGGCAGGTGTGAGAGGGATGCAACCCTGTCCAAGGCGGGTACAAGGGGACACAGCCTGCCTCTGCAACAGCTACGTCCCCAGACCAAGGATTTATACCTTTTTTGGAGCCGTGGGCCCTCTTCGGACCCTTGAGGACGTCTGTGGATCCTTCTACCCCCAGAGAGCACGCTCACACATGTCCCCCAAACACATCTGCAGACATCTTTAGGTGTTCGTGGACCCCAGCTGAGACTCCCGGTGAAACTGAGCCTTCCCCCCACCCCCCGCCTCTGCCGACTGGCTTAACTTTCCTGGGGGAGGGCGGGCAAATCACCAACAAGAATTCGGTGAAAGTCAAGGGCCCCCTCCCACTGAAAATCACGTTCACTCTTGGAATATAAAGGCAGGTTCCGGTCACTGTGAGGCTCATCCATGGACCTCAGACTCAGAACTTCAGTCCAGAAGATGGGAGACAGGACTGGAGTCCACAGCCCACGCCTGGATGCCAGGCTAGGAGCAGGTTCTCACGTGGCCGAGAGCTGAGGCTGGCCACCCAAATGGAGTCTCCCCTCTCTGGGCCCAGGGCTAGACTACAGTTCCCAACGGCCTGTGCTGACGGCAGAGCCCCCGCCAGCCTGAGCCCCCTGACCGCAGGGGGAGAGGCCCCACTCACGTGGACCCCTGACTCTGGACCGCTGCACGAGGAACGAATGAACTTACTCCTCCACACGCGACTGAACTAGGGGGTCAGAGCACACCCTACCAGCAGAGGGAGAGCTGGGGAGAGGCGGGGGAAGGCCAAGCCACCCCATTCCTCACCCTGCCATCGTGGGTCAGCAAGATGGAGTCGCTCTTGATGTCCCGGTGGATGACCCCCTGGGCGTGGAGCACGGACAAGGCCTGCAGCACGGCCAGGCACACGGCGGCGATCTGCTCCTCGTTCATCCTGCGGGGGTGGGGGGGTGAGTGACGGGGACAGACAGGCCCCGCCCTGGGGTTTAAGGGGGACACAACACTGCCCTGGGGTTTGAGGGGGACATGGCCCCACCCTGGGGGCCGGATGGGGACAGAGCCTGTTGGCTCTGAGACACGGCCCCACCCCAAGGGGTCTGGAGGGGGCCAGTCCTACCGTGGGAGAGGCCTGAGGGGACCCAGGTCCACCCTGGGGAGCCGGGGGAGACAGCAGGCTGGCTGTCACAGGGTCCAGCTGTCCAGCAGTACCTGGTGTGGGTGACGATGTCGGTGAGGGCGCCTCCCTCCAGGAACTCCATCACCACCCAGAGCTCGTCCCCGACCAGGTAGCTGTTGTACATCTCCACCACGTTCTCATGCTGGTAGTCCCTCATGATCACCACCTGGGCGTGAGAGGCCGGGTCGGCGCGGCGGAGGGAGGACCGCCAGCCCCCGCCACCGGAGCCCTCGCGCCTCCCTCTCAGCCTGGGCGTGGGCCCTGCCACACTGCGGGTCCAGTTCCACCCATCACTCCTGCTCATCGGGGTCCCCCTGGGCTGTCCTCCCATGGCCAAAGTCAAGAGACCTCAAAGGCAGCATGGGCCTGACGTCTGCACTCTATTCCAGGGGTGCTCCCGCCCCGCACACACCCCACACTTCTGATGTTGGTCTCTGACCAGCCCTGAGCTGGTCCGCGAGTGCCCCTGATGGCCAGGCTGGTGTTGGGAGAGGGAGCTGGGACGAGAGCGTCTAAGCACAGGGCTGAGACCAGAAGGCCAAGCGGGTATTAGGCAGGTCAGCTAAAAGGCGGGGGCGGGGGTGGGGGAAGAGATTTCAGGGGCAGGAAGGCCTAGCAAGGTAAAGCCTCACGGAGCTGGGGGAACACGATGCCCACAGGGGCCACGTTACACTGGGGCACAGCTGAGGAGTGTGGAGAGGTCAGGAGGCAAGAGCTAGAGTCGGACGACCCCGGACCTGACATCCTCCTGGGACTCCTGCATCAGAGGCCGGGGGCTGCTCCCAACACAGATTCCTCTCGGGAAGCAGCCAGGGGTCTGCCTTTGCAACACGCTCACTGGTAGTGAGCCCCCAAGGGCCAAAGCCTGAGGTCAGACAGAAGCGAGGCCTAGATGGGGGCGGATCTCAGATGCACGGCCAAGAGGCCAGGCCTTTGTCCTGAGGGCACCAGGGGGCGCTGCAAAGGGCAGTAAAGGGGTGTGGGGAATGCCCAGGGGGCAGGGCCGAGCAGCAAATGGGCTACACGGGGATGGGGACGGGGAAGGAGTGACAGGCTCAGGGCTGACAAGCCGGGGTGGGGGCCGGGGAGGTCCAGAGCTCTGGCCTGGGGACAGGCGTGGCGGGGCCTCTCTGAGACAGGGAACCAGGAGAGGCAGGTTTGGAGTACACGCTTTGGGGCCAGAATGGGACTTGGTGGGTATGAGGGGCCTGGAAGGCACGCAGAGGGTGGGGCTCAGGGGGCTGAGGGAGCCTGGAGCTGGGGCTCGGGGCCTGGCCAGGAACAGGACAGCCGTGGCCGTGGGTGTCGTGGGGACAGAGGAGACAGCCTGGGGAGGTGGGAGGTGTGACGAGTGAGGACAGGAGCCGGGCCCAGAACCCAGCCCTGGGGAACCCCATCCCCGAAGGCCCTCTCCCATCCTCACCCCATGTGCCCTCAAAAGCCATGGGGCGGAGGAGCCCCAGGAGGAGAGGTGAAGGGCGGGGGCGGGGGCAGCAGGCCCACCTCATTGAAGAGCAGCTCGCGCCTCTGCTGCTTGCGGAGGTCCATCTTCTTGACGGCCACCAGCCTGCCCGAGCTGCGCACAGTGGCGATGCACACGATGCCCGTGGAGCCCTCGCCGATCTTGATGAAGTTGTCCAGGTAGGAGCGAGGGTCGCCGGGGTCCACCACCAGTTGCAGGGCAGCCCGGAACTGCTCGTGGGACACTCGCTGGGGTTCCCGCTGTGGCGAGCGGGGGCCGGGGGGCCCGGGGGCGGGGGGCCCGGCGAGGGTGCGGGCCGGAGGGGCCAGCTGGGGCTCGGAGGCGTGGGGGCCCAGCACTCCAGGGCTGGGGGGGCCGTGGGCTCGAGCGGGGGGCCGGGAGGCAGAGGAGGACTGGGGGACGGCCAGGCCCCCCACCGATGGCCCATTGGGGGCCACGTTGTGAGGCTCCCCCTGCAACAGAAAAGACAGGCGGCTGTCAGTGGAGGGGCCAGAGGGACAGGGACCCCGGCTGCGGGACAGACACATGGTGCTCAGGATGGAGATGGACGGTGGGCTGGGCACGGGTTGGAGTCGGTGGGTGGCAACGGGGAAGCTCCGGGCAAGGGGACAGTGGGGCGGTCCTGGGGCAGGGGGAGCAGTTACCTGGGCGCCCCGGGATGGGTGGTCCGTGTCGGCCCGCGGGTACGTGTTAAAGGGCCGGCCAGCTGCCACTTTCGCCCCGCTGGCCAGACCGGCAGGCTGGTGGGGGGTGCCGACGTCGGGCCCAGAGAGGGGGCGCTTGTCCCGGGAGGACTCCTGGGGCCCCCCTGAGCCCTCCCTGGAAGACTTGGGCCTCTTGTCCGGCCCCACCCGCCGCCTGTCTCCACTGCTGCCACCCGCCTCGCTGCGACCGGCGACCCGGCCTTGACCGCCTGCCTTCTCTGGGCCCCCTCTGGCCATGGCGGCCTGCTCCACGGGCATCCCGTTTTCCTGGCGGGCACGGGCGGGTGGCGGCGGGCTGTCTCTCCGCAGGGAGTTGGAGCGCGTCACTGACATGTTCTCAAACTCGTCGAGCAGCAGCGTGAGGGCCCCATCCTTGGCGCCTTTGCTGCCCCGCACGATGGTCTGGGGTCCGGGGCAATGGCAGGGTGGGGGCCGGGCAAGGACGAGGGGGACACAGGACGTGTATCCGACACACGCGGACAGGACAACACAACACACACAGAGACAAGACAGAGACGGAATGAAGAAATGCCATGGGATGACGACAGGGCTGGGCGGTGGGCGGGGGGGCAGGACCAGGGAGGCCCCTGCTGCCCCTTCCCCAGCACCCAGCCATGGGTGGCAGGAGGGGAGCGGAAGGAGAACCTGCCCATTGGTCAGGCTGTTGCCCCCCAGCTGGATTCTCCCCCGTCTTTTCCTTGCTCTCCAGACTGGGGGGCGGTCCCTGCCCTGTGGGGTGCAGGGGAAGAAGGGCAGAGACCACACCACCCCATAATCAGCCCTGGAGAGCTGCAAATTACAGGATGCTGGGGCCAGGGCCCAGCTTGGCACTTCCTCCCCTGCAGCCCGCCAGGGCTGTTAACTCCAAACCACGCTCTCTGTTCCTCTGGAGGCTGAGGGTGGGTTAAAGGGAGAGTCACAAAGGTTTGGGCCCAAAGTAGAGGGCAGGAGTGCCCCAGGAGCAGGGCTGGCAAATGCGAATGCCCATGTAAAGCCTGTCCTGAATCCACCCTCACCCGCCATGGCCACCATCCTGATCCAGGTCACAGCCTCCAGGGTTCCCCCTGCCCCCGACTCAGCTCCAGGCACATTGGCCTCCTAACTGCTGCTAAAACACACCGGACACACTCCAACCTCAGGCACTGGCTGTTCACGTTGCCTGGAACATCTTCCCCCAAGTTTGCCCTGAGCTCTCCTCCCCAATGCACCCCCCTTTCAGGTCTTTGCTGGAGGCTTTCGCTGACCACCCGTAGTCTGAAACGCCAGCCCCTAACACTCCCTATCCCCCTCCCCTGCTTTCCTTTTCTCTAGAGCACTTAAAACCAGCTGACATAAAGCATGCGCACATCTGTCCATGGCCTGCTCCCCCAGTGCAATGATGGTGAGGGAGGCCATGGTTTCCTCCTGTCTGTTTCTGTTCTGGCTGCATCTAGCACCTAGAACAGTGGCTGGTATGCAGAAGATGCTCAATAAGCATTTGCTGAACCCGTGAGTGAGTGAGTAAGGCAGGCAGGCTGGGAGGAGGCTGAGGGGAGCAGAGCCCATGCCCCTCAGCCCTGTGCTGTCAATCACTGGCAGGCAGGGACATGGGCTGCCAGACATCCTAAAGCCAGAACCACCTCAAATGTGCAGAAACACAGATCCCACAAAACCCACCTACAGGCCACCGTACCCCTGTGGGGCCAGCCCCTGCCCCCTGCCTCTCCTGGGCTTGGCTGCCAGCCTGGAGGCCTGGCCTTGCCCAGGGGCCCAGCGAAGCAAGGGAGACACCTGGTCAGGGCTTTGGTGCTGGAATAAGAGGTCGAGAAGTCCCTGGGGGTTGGGGGAGGGTCTGGGAGGACTAGGGAGTTTTCCAGCCGAGGGCAGCAAACACAAGTGCCCACAGGGGCCCCAGGACAGTGCCAGCCCATGTGGCACCTTTGTGTGACTTAAGGTGCCCCTTCCTCCTGGCAGACACAGTCCCAGGTAGGGCTCGTGGCTGGCAGGCAGAGCAGGGGCTAGATTTTAGGAAGCGCCCTAGTGCGGGCATAACCAGCAGACAAGCAGCCACAGGGCCGGGTAGGGGATGGAACTGAAGTGGGCTGGGTGGGGCCTGCGGGCCCAGAAGAGCTGGCACCCCGCCTGCGGCGGCAGCTGCCCCTCCAGTGGCCCCAGCCGAACTGTCAGGAGAAGCCAGAAATAGAGATTTGGATGTGAAGTCTCTTGCTTTTTTAGGCAGTGGCAGAGAATTCAAAGTATCCAAAAGCCCCCTGCCTGGGGCACATGAACGCCTCAGTGGGCCGCCAGCTGGAGACCCTGGGGGAGAGCTTGCGCCCACCCGGGGCGGGGCAGGATGAGTCAGCCCTGGGCCTGCCCCGCCCCCGTGCCCCCCACCCCCACCCCCACCCCCGGGCACGCTGAGCCTGCTGACCAGCCCGCCCACCTCCACCCCTCCGAACAACCCGGGTTGCGAGCCCGGGGCCCTTCCCGGTTCCCACTGCCCTTCGGATAAAGTCCGTGCTCCAAGGCCGGCTTCGCAGGCTGCGGGGTGCCGCACCCCCTGCCCCCAGACCAGCCTCACCGTAGGCCACGCCCGGCACTGGGACCACGGAGACAGGAAGGGGGTTAAGAACATGGGCCTTGGAAACGGACCTTGATTCAAATCCCAACTCTGCCCTTTTGCTCAGATGGCAGGGAAAAAACCCAAACCAAAAAACCCCCAATGCTTCACGTGGGCCGCTTCCTCCACTAAAAGCCCTGCCTCTCCACCATTTGCCCGAATGACTCCTCCTCGTCCTTGGCCGTCAGGGCTCAGCTAGGGTGTCCCCGCCTCCAAGAGGCTGGCCTGGACCCTGGGGCTGGTCAGGAGCCCGCCCTGGGCTCCCCCAGCCCAGCCCTGAGCACTTGGGGCAGTCGCCATGAGGGAACGAGTCTGTCCCTCGCCCTGAGATGGGAGCCCGGTGAAGGCCCAGGACAAGTCTGTGGTGCTGGACACCGGAGCACAGAGCTCAGGGCGCGAGGCTCCAGGACAGGAGCACGACTTGGGGCTGGTGTGGGGGACTGTCGGAGGGTCAAGGTCAGTGTAGGGTTCTCAGCAAGGTAAGGGGGGGGGCGGTCAGCGTTGAGGCCAAGTGAGAGATCGGTGGGTGGAGGGGTGAGTGAAAGGTGAGGATTGGGCCGTGTCTGTGTGGAGGTCAGCAAGGGAGGCGGAGGTGTTGGCCGCAGGGTCAAGTGTGGGGTTGGGGGCTGGGGTCACCCCGAGGGGGTTGGTGTGGGTCAGGAGAGGCGGTGGTGGGCACCAGCATACCTTGGGGGCCCCAGGCTGGATGGAGGTGATGCAGGCGGGGTCGACGAGGGGCTTGGGCCGGCGAGCTGACTCCTCGATCAGGCTCTGCCACTGGCGGGGCAGCCCCGTGAACTTCTGCTCGTGCTGGTCGAAGCCCGTATGCACGCGGTGCTCGAAGTTAGACGGTGCCGAGATCTCGACCCGCTTCTTCTTCTTCCCAAACATGGCGCCAGGCTCTCAGCGTGGTGAGGGCACAGACTTGGGCTCCTGCCGGCAGGCCTGTGGGAGGGGACGGCTCGCCAGAACCTGCTATTTCTCCTTGATCCTCTGGCCCCGCCCTGGTCCTATCCATCCTCCTCTCCTCCCTGGTCTCCCCACTCCCCCCAGCCCCCTCCCCAGTCTGTCCCCCACATGCAGCCCAAGGGACCCCATGAACACCCGAGTCAGGCCCCTTGCTCAGAGCCCTCCTGTGGCTCCACCTCACTCAGGGGAGAAGCTCAGTCCTCCGGTGGCCCGCCCCACACGACCTGCCCCGTCACTTCTCTGCTCTCATCTCTCCCTCTCACACTGGCTCACACTGGCTTCCGAACCTCAGGGACTTGCACTGGCTGTTCCCTCTGTGGGGAACACTCTTCCCCAGTATCCACACACATGGTCCCCTCCCTCCCTTCCTTCAGGTGTCAGAGTCGTTGGTGACTCCTTTCCTGAACACCCCAAGAAAAAGAGCCCCCATTCCCCACTGTCCTTCCATCACATTTCGTAGCATGTTTAACTTCTGGAAATTCTGCTGCTCAGTCTTGTGTTTACTAGTTCAGTGTTTACAACCCCCATCACTAGACTTTCAGTGCCCCAGGCCAGGTCTCACCTGCCCAGTTTCCTGGCGTCCCACTCCCTTGTCTCGGCCACGCCCAGCACACAGTATGGGCTCAGTGACTGGTTCCTAAAGGCCCACCGACACTATCCCTGCTTTGCCAGCCTGCACTCTGGGCTGGAAGCACCACATACCTTTGGTTACTTGTTCAACAAATGGTTACCAAGCCCCTGTCCTATGCATGACCCCTAGGCAGCCTCACTGCTATAGGCCCACTTTACAGATGAGGAGACTGAGGCTCAGAGGAGGGAAGTTCCTCACCAAGATCACAGAGCGGGGAAAGAGCCACTTCATAACAGTTACTAACAGACCAAACAGTCCCTGTCTTTAGGGCCTGTGGTCTCCAGTCCTGTACTCAGAACAGTACCAGCACAGAGTAAATGCTCAATGAAAGCTGATTTAAAAACCAAAGGGGCCAAAGAGGACATGTGTGATGGTGGTGTCCCATAGGGGGACCAGAGAAATGATGGGCAGGGGAGTCAGATGGCCAGAGTGCAAATCTCTCTCTGTCGCCTACTACGTGTGACCTTGGGCAAGTGACTTAACCTGTCTGTGCCTCGGATCAGCCCCCACAGGGCTGCCTGGAGGATTAATGAGTTAATACGAGCAGAGCTGGGTGCAGGGCTGGGACACGGAGGGAGGGCCCCGTCGGCATTTGCTCTTCTGATGATTAGGATGACTCCTAGCCATGTCTGGGGCAGGGGGGCCCAGGTGCTGCCCCCCAACCCGCACACGGGCCCTGAGTCCCACAGACCTGGTTTGATGCTGGCTGTGCTAGAAGTGCCCTTGGGCACGAGATGTCTCCTCTTGGGGCTTCGGGTTACTCATCTGTAAAGTGGGAAGAACACATCATTTGTCCATTCATTCGTTCGTTCATTCATTCAGCAATAGCTCACTCCTGTGTGCCCAGCCTTGTGCTGGGTGGTGCTAGGGATACTGCGGTGACTGAGACAGCCTCTGACAGCCCAGAGTGGTCGGCGCTGGGGTCACAGAGCGCCAGACCCAGCCTGGAGGGATGGCAGGCTGGGGATAAGGGAGGTTTCCCAGTAGAGGGCCCGTGTGAACTAAGACCCAAAGAACTAGGAGAAATGCACTGGGTGGGGATTTCTGTCTGGTTCATGGCTGGCTCCCCAGAGCCTGGCACAGTGCCCAGCACAGGGTCGGCCCCAAGCTCAGTAAGTCTCGTGACCTAGCGAGGATGCCTGCGTGTGTCTGGGACGCGGCCCCTGCAGCCCCTGGTTCCACTCCTGGCTCCTTTCGCGGAGCAGCTCTGTGAGGTAAGGACGAAGAGGCCGCCATCCCCAGGCCAGAGGTAGGGCCATCAGTGGGCAGCGATCCAGGGGAACCGGTTTGGCAGCAGGAGCCGCCCAGTGGGAGGCGGGTGGGGACCCAGCAGCCAACCTGCCTCAACTGGCCTGGGCCTCCTGGCCAGCAGGTGACCAGAGCCAGGGCTCCCCCAGGGGTCCAGTTTCCCTGCCTGCTCTGGGGTGGAACAGGCCTGGCCAGGGTGGGGGGCCCTCTGCCCCAGCCCCTTCTCTACCCCCCAAGCCAGGAGCCCCTTCAGTGTCGCTCCCGCATTCCAGCCCCCGGGATGCTGCCTATCCCGCCCGCCCAGGCCTCCATTCCTGGCCCACCTGCCAGAGGCCCTGACCTACCCTGTCCTCTCTCCAGGCTTCTCTGCCCTCGACTCTCTCCCATTTCCAGCTCCCAGCCTCATGCCTACACGCTGACCTTCCCCCATCTTCCCCGCTCCGCTCCGTCACTCCAGATGTGTACCCCATGTCCCACCACCTCCTCACTGTCTTCCCAGATTTGCCCCCGTTTGGCCCCAGGCCCAGCCTCACTCCTCACCTTGCCCTCTCTCACTCTGCCTGCCCATCCTCCGCCCCCCCGCCCAGGACCTGCGGGCCCCAAGTCAGCTCCAAGCCCTCTGCACGAACAGGGTTAGCCACAGCACCCCCCACCAAACCCAGGAGAGGGAGGCGCTCAGGATCCAGACGGGGTGGGCAGGAGGCAGCCTGGAAGACGGGGCAGCCAAGCCAGAACCCCTGCCGTAAACCCCCAAGTCGCCTCTGCCCACCGCCCCCGGCCCCGCCCCCAGCTGCCTGTGTGACCTGCGGGGGAAGGGGACAGAGGGGCACACCTCCGGATATTTGCCTGGGGCCAGCCCTTCCCTCTGGGCGCTGTGTGGAGGGCAGGACAAACAGAGGAACCAACCGTGTTTATAATGATCAGGCGGGAGCCCCACCCTGGGGCAGCTCCAAGCACTGCCGGCTCCCGCGACCAGAACCCCCCCTTCCCACCAAGTCCCCGAGCTGCTGACTTTATGGGGGCCACAGAGGGAAGGGAGAGGAGCTGCTACATGTAAAGCGGCCTGCGCCAGCAGCAGAGGGGGCGGGCAGAGTAGGCGCTGGGGTTCCCAGGCAAGCCCAGAATTTAGGAGTCAGACAGCCCAGGGCCAAGAGCCCAGCTCTCTGCCTGTGAAGTGTGGGTGAGCTGACCCACCGTGGGAGCTCACTGCGTGGCCCTGGGCTAGCAGCTCAGCCGCTCTGCGCCTCAGTTTCCTCTGCTGTTAAAAGAGGACCATGACAGTACCTGCTTCCTGGAGTTCTTATAAGGAGTCACAGAGAACCCAGGCACTGATGGCCTGGCCCCAAGGCCAAGCGCACACAGCAAGGAAGCGCGCGGTAAATGTCGGTCACCATCCCAGCAGCAGCCAACACTTGGGGAGCACCTACCGTGCCAGCCCCTCTCCTAAGCACTGGACCCAGAGTCCCTCATTTAATCCGCACGCCCGACCCCAGACAAAGGGGCCGTTTTGGGCCTTGTGCTACAGACAAGGAAGACGAGGCACAGAGAGGGCACCCCACTTGCCCAGGTCACACAGCTTGGGGAGCAGAGCGGACACAAGACTCCAGGCCTGTCTAACACAGAGCCCGGGCCCCGCCAGTTCTCGGAATCACGGCCGGTGCGTCCTCGGAGACTCCTCGGAGACTCGTGTGTGCCCGGGCGTGCTCGGTGTTCTGTGTCTAATCGCATTCCACCCTCACCGCTAACCTGTGAGACAGGCACCCTCATCCCCAGTTCACGGGTGGGGAGACTGAGGCTCAGAGAGGGGAGATCCTTTGTCCAGGGCACCTAGAATTTGAACCCAGGCAGTCGGGGACCAAAGTCCAGGCTCTTACCCACCTGTCCTGCGGTGGTGCTTGTTTTTGTCATTACCATCAAGGTCCTGGCCTCCAACCCTTCCTCACCCCTTCTCCACCCTCTCTATCCACACCCAGACCTTGCTCTTCCTCTCCTGCCCTGACCCCACCTGGGGGTGAGGGTCCCCAGCTCCTCCGACCTGCCCAGGCCCCCAGCGGTAGTGTGGGAGGCAGCACAAAGTGGGGCTCCGACCACCGCCACCCCCCACCCAGGGATCCTTACTCGTCTTTTCCACGGGCCTTTGGCCTGTCGGTCTGCAGCAGAAAAGCTGTCCAAGAGCCAGTCCCCACCACCAAATGTGGTTTACTGAGGCTCAGCCCCAGCACTCACACCCCTACCACCACCACCATCACCACCACCATGGGGGACCCATGACCCTGCGCAGACGCCCATGCTGAGCTCACCGACTCCCCGGCACTTAGGTGGAGTGGCTATTCTCACTCCCATTTTGCAGATGTGGAAACTGAGGCTCACAAAGGTGAAATCTCTCACTAAGGTCACCAAGCAGAGGTGGGCCTGGAAGACAGTATGATCCACTAGAGTCAACATCCTTAAACTCCTCCCCGTGGCCCACGAGGTCCTGAGAGATCTGCCCATCAGCTCACCTCCCGCACGGCCCCTCGCTCACTCTACCCCAGCCACTCTGGCCTCTTCACTGTTCTTCAAATGTCAGACATGCCCCCACCTCAGGGCCTTTGCACTGGCAGCTTACAACTGCCCCCCCGCCCCCCCTGCTGGAACTCTCTTCTCAATGATCTCCATATGGCTCCCTCCCTCCTTCCCTCCACCCACGTCTGCGCACAAATGTCCCTGTTCCTGTCCTACCACCCTTTATGCCCCTTTCCTTGCTTTATTTTTCCTCATTGCACTCACCATATACTGTGTGTGTTATGTGTTTGTGTGTGTGAGATTCTTTAGTGTCTGCTTCTCCCACCAGAATGTCAGCTCCACCAGGGCAGGGCCTGTCCTCTGTCTTGCTCCCCACTGTACCCCAATGCCTACAACACTGCGTGGCAGGCACTCAAGGAACACTTGGTGAATGAACACATTCGCCTGTACCCGCTATGCTACACCCCTGATCAGACACCTCAGACTCTGCCCAGGCAGTACCTGTGAAACTCTGTCAGAGAAACCCCTGGAACTCAGAGGCAGAGGGTGAAGTAGTGACCCCAGCGACACGGAACAAAGGAGGACAGGGTGAAGCCTGCAGCCACCAGCCGGGACATAGATGCCTCTGAAGCCCAGTGTTTGATCCCTCAAATGCAGGCACATTTCCATCCTACTCTAAAATGTTTATTTCAATCAAAAAAAAGTCTTTTGAATTATTTCACATGCGGGACGGGCAGTTTCCGACCTGTCCTAGCAAAAGCTTCACATTTTCCAGTCACCCCCTATGCTCATGTGTTCTACCATCTGACCTTTCATGAGAAAAAAACAGCGCCACTCTCCCCACCAAGGAAATCAGCGCACGTGGAAAGAGCCAGATCTGCTAGTGTGATAACACGGTCAAGGGAGTATGTGTGCGCGTGCACGTATATGTGTGCGTGTGCGTGTAGAGAACTCCTTCCCTCCTGCCCTCCACCTGCCCCGGCAGCCCTGAATAAAGCTGCCCCCCTCACCAGCCCGCAGTGGAGGGAGCTGACTCAGCCAGGGCCCCAGGGCGCAGGGGCAGAGCAGAGGATGCGGCAGGGGTCACGGCCACCCTTCCTAGTCACCAAAATGAAACTAAAGCAGGAAGGGGACGATGAAGAAGGGCTCACTGGCCCCAGCCTGCACTCAGCGCTTCCACCACTGGTTCCCGCCCACCCTTCTGCCATGATCTTCACCCACCAGCTCCAGAAGCCCCCTCCCTGCCTCAGTTTACCGCCTACCTCCCTGGGCTGTGCTCTGATGATGGAGGGGGAGTCTGTCTTAACGTTGCGGCCCACGGCAGGCTCTCACTGCCCCCCGAAACCCCACACCGTTCCTCCTTCACACCTTTGCTCAGCTCTTGCTGCCCACCTGCATGTCCCCCCCCCCCCCGCCCCGCCCGCATTCTCCTCCTGCCCTGAACCTAGTTCCACCAAGGAACCCTCTGGCACCTTGTCCCCAGACCCTGCCTCACACTTTGGGACTGACACGTGCTCAAGCCCCCTCCTTGGCAAATACCTACTCTACCCACAAATGATCCATCACACTCAGCCCCCCACCTCTCTATCCAATCATCAATGTCTACCGAGGACTGATCTCTGCCAGGCCCGGGGCAGGACCGACAGCAGAGGCCAGGAGCGTCAGGAATATCCCCGCCCTTGCAGAGCTCACATCCTAAGGGAAAGGAGACAGTCAATAAATGAGATAAATCAGAAAAATAGCTAGTAAGTCAGGTGGTAAGTGCTGAGGAGAAAAATACAGCAGGGAGCAGGAGAGTGTGGAGGGCGAGGGGAGGTGGGAATTTTCAATGAAGTGGTCAGGGAGGGCCCTGCTGAGGAGGTGACACTTGAGCAGGGACCCGAGTGGAGAGAGGAGAGGGAGCCCTGTGGGCAGCTGGAGGAGGAGTACCCAGGCAGTGGGAACAGCCAGTGCAAATGTCCTGAGACAGGAACATGCTTGATGTGGTCAAAGAGCAGAGAGGAGGCCGAGTGGCTGGGGCAGGGGGAGCAAGGTGAGAGAGGAGGGCAGACCGTGTAGGCACTTGTGGGCCATGGGTAGGACTCTGGCTTTTTTTTTGTGAATTTTTTTTTTATGTGGACCATTTTTAAAGTCTTTATTGAATTTGTTACAATATTCCTTCTGTTTTATGTTTTGGGTTTTTGGCTGTGAGCCATGTGAGATCTTAGCTCCCCGACCAGGGATCGACCAGGGATCAAACCTGCACCCTCTGCATTGGAAGGCGAAGCCTTAACCACTGGATCACCATGGAAGTCCCCAGGACTCCGGCTTTTACCTGAGTGAGACGGAGCAACAGGAAGGTTCTGAGCAGGGGAGGGATGTGGCCAGACGCAGGTGTGCACAGGCTCCCGGTGGCTGCGTGAGGGGGCAGGGCAGGAGCAGGGACACCTGGGAGGAGGAGGGTGCGACAGTCCAGCAGGAGAAGAGGGGGGGACGGGACCACGTGGAGCCTGTGGCGGCGGAAGGAACAGGCAGGTTCTGGGCACCCTGTAGAGGCTGAGACGGCAGGATTGCTGAGGACTGACACCACCTTTTGCAACAGCTGGAGCGTGAGCTCCACGGGGGCAGGGGCTTGGTCTGGTCCTGCCCATTGCCGCATCCCCCAGAGCCTGGCATCCTGGCATCCGGTCCATGCTCTCCCAGCCCTTGGCATCACCTAACATGTTATATGGTTATGATTGTGTCTGCTGTCTCCCTGCTAAGTCGGTGGCTCGGCGCAGCCAGGAGCAATGCTCTGGTTGGTTACAGGCTGGATCCCAGGTCTCCCCTCAGGGGCTGCTGGGTCGATGGAGGGGACGCACGTGTTTCAGCGCTGACTCTGGCCTATGCCTGCACCAGGCATGCGGACCAGGCCACGGTGAACCCTCCCAGTGGTTCTTGGGTGTGTGGGTGGAGAGTCCTCTTCCCTCCTGTTTCCCAAACTAGGAAACTGAGGCCCAGAGAGGGCAAGTCACTGCCCAGGGCTGCCCAGCGCCAGGGCACAAAAGCATCGACTCTGACCCACGGAGAAGGCCTGTCACTGCCCCCTTAAGCCTCCTGCTTCCCAGCAGCCCCGGCTCCAGACAAAGCTTCAACTCCAGACAAAGGACCTCAGAGGTTTATGGGACAGGAACATGAACAGAGACAACTCTGCTTCCGATGACCAAAACCAAGATCAGACAGGCTGCTGTGGTTAGCAGGGAATCTGAAGAAATGTTAAACAAAACTCTGCAGGGCTTCCCACCTGGATGAAACTCCCCACTGTGACTTAGCAAGGCCCTGCCCAGTTGGGCCCTGCCACCAAGGGGCCCCATCTCCTCCCTGCACTTCACTCCAGCCACGCTGGCCTCCTCCTTTTCAGTCTTGGACACATCAAGCTTGTTCCAGCCTCAGGGCCTTTGCACCCATTGTTTCCTCTGCCCAGAGCTGCATGGCTCCCTTTTCTTGATCTTCAGGTCTCAGTTCAAAGAAAACCTCCCCTGAGAGGCCTTCCCTGACCCCCTGACAAAATTTGCACCCCTGCTTTATACTTCTCCATGGCATTTATTATCATCTGGCATTATATACCTGTTGACTGTTGGTCCCCCCTCCTTCCCCTCCCCGCAGCAGAGTATGGGCTCCCCAGGAACAGGGGCCTTTTTCTGTCTCATTCTTGTCGTACCCCTGGCAGCTAGAGCAGGGCCTGGCACACAGCAGCTACCTGGAAAATATCTGTGCAACGAATGAGTGACGCCATTGCCAAAGTGATGAGGCTGGACCCTGAGGAGGAGCAGGGAAGGGTGGTGGGGCAGAGGGCAGACAGGAGTCCCCAAGGCCTGTCCACACTGCCTGGAAGTCTGACCTTGATGCCTGTGAAGGAACTGAGCCTCTTTAGAGACTGAATCCGGCTATTTCGTGAATGACCTGGTGTGTGTTCCAAACACAAGGAGCGCCGGCTGTGAGCCCACTTCCCCAGGCCCTCCCCGCCACACGGCCTAGGCTGGGAATGGGAGGAAGGGGTGGTACATTTTGGCCAGAAGCAGGAAGAACATCATACAGGGGGTGTGCCGCCAGGGATCCGCGTTCCCCACGATGGGTGAGATCCCATAAAAAGACACAGATGGAGGGCCACCCCAGCCTTGGGGAGCAGGGCCTGGAGTCGGCCACGTGGGAAGTGAGGAGCGGTCCGCTCTCCGTGCTCTGGCCACATAAGTGCCATCCTCCCCTCAACAGGCCTCTGCACTGAGTGTGCCGGACAAGGACTCAGAAGGCAGCCGATGAGTAAGAGCGGACGGCCCAGGCTCGTGCCCGCTCCACCACTGCCAGGCTGTGTGCCCGTGAGCAGGTGACTCTGGGCCTCCGTGTCCTCATCTGCAAACTGGGGGTAACGATGGTCCCTATCTCCTGGGAGTGTTTGGACGATCGAACAAGATGACCCACGCAAAGCGCTTAGAACAGTGCCTGCCGCCAAGTGGGTCCTCACTACGACAGGCTAGCTGCTGTTATCATTACTGGCACTGCTGTTGTTGTTGCTGCTGAACGAATAAAGGAAGGAACAAATAAAGGACAGAGGATGCTGAGCACGGTCTCCCAGAGCGAATGTGCCAGTCTGACTATCTCTGATTAAGACTTTGCTTCTCCAGGGCTGGGATGGGGGAGCATAATGGGTCCCCGTTATGCTCTGATGACCCCTGCCCTCCCAAAGGACAGGGCCTGGGGCCCTCTCAGCCACCCTGTGTCCCCAGCCCTGCCCAGCACAGGGTGAGGCACAGCTCAGAGAGTGTGGCTGAATGCAGAGATGGTGCTTCCTTTACCCCGAGGTGCTCTAAGCCCCCAGGGAGGCCAGGCGGCTCCTGTGGCAGCCCCAGGCTCGGGTGCCCCCCTCCCCGCCTGGCCAGGCTCAATAGGGCACAGACACAAAGGGCACTGCTGGTGTCCCTCACCCCCCGGAGGTGCCCAGGGTGGAGATGGATGCCACAACAAACCTGAGAGTGTGGGCGAGCCCCCAGGGACTGGGGAAATCAGATTAGACTTCATTCATTCCTCCCCTGAGGTGGGGCAGGAAGGAGGGAGGGGGCAACAGGCAGAAAAGAGGCTCCAGTGGCCTCCCAGGCCCCTCCAACCTAAGTCCTTCCCCTCCACACACACACACACACACACACACGCGCACGCGCGCGCGCGCGCGCGCGCCCGAGACACAGAAGCAAATGAAGTCGCTCCACAGTGCACAGCTGTCCGCAGAGACTGACAAAGACATGCAACACAGACGTCCAGTCACACAACCACAGACACACAAGAACACACACACTGGTCGCACGGAAAAGTCCCCACGCAGCCTGAGACGGAGCAGCCGCTTGCCCCACACTACCCGGGCACCCTGCTGGCGGCTGTACAGGGGCCTGGGCGCAGAAAGGAACATCCCACCCCGAACCTCAGCTCCCGCCTCAGGAACACAGGCCCCAGCAAGTGGGCCGGAGGCAACTGTGAGGTGGCAATGGGAGAAGGTGGGGAAAGCAGTCTTAAGACGGGTCTGGCTCAGAGGAAGTTCTCAGAACGGAAGGGCCGCAACACTGGGGACCCACGGCTGGGACCCCAAGAAGTCAAGGACCCGGGAGCCCCTCCACAATGTAAAGACCCGTACACCCCAGAGATGGAGGGACTCCGGAGAGACCCAGAGACACATACAAGGATCCTGGGGGAACCAAATGACACAACGATACGGACTTTAGCCACCACCTAGAAACACAGCCACATGCTTGCATACACATAATCCCACAAATGCTCCGTTATGGCTGGACTCACTAGGAAGGCAGACCCCAAGACCCTCCACACACCTAGGAACCCTCCTGAGACAGAGTTAAACCATGAGATCCGCACACAGACCCAGGCATGCCCACAGCCAACTCCAGGGTCACCAGTGGCCCAGGGAGGCACAGCCCCTTGGAAACACCTCCATGCAGACCAGACCCCAGGAATGCGCTCCCACAGAGATGCTCGGGGGGAACCTGCGCCGAGGTGTGGGCTAAGCCCCAGCAGATAGACACCTGCCACCGCCAACACGGACACACACACGGCCACCCCGCCCCCGGCCCCAAGAAAGGTGTGGCCCCTGGCTCACGTGTTTACGCTGGCTCAGGTGGCCGCGTGTCCGGGCTGCCCTCCCGCAATCCAGGCAGCCCTCCCCCTCCTCCACTCCTCCCCAAGGCCTGGGCCAGCTCACCTCCACCATCCTCTTCCCTCTGTCCTGGGCCACCCGCAGTGGGGCAGGCCAGCAGACAGATGCTTCCAGCTGAAAGACTGGGGAGCTGGGATCAAGGGGTTCCCCTGGCCCACGGAAGAGAGCTGGCTGGGCCCTGCGCCCCGGCCTCCCTGGCAGTGGCTGGTGACGCGGCCCTGCCCTGGCAGGAGTTGAGCTTGGCTGTGGCTCCAGCCCATGGGAGGGGGAGGGGAAGGGTGGAGGGTGGAGGGAGGGACGGAGGGAGGCGGGGCTGAGCCTGGAAAGCCTGGGCCACGGGGCCCACAACTGTCCCAGCGGAGGGAGGGGCTGGGCAGGGACACAGGAGCAGGAGACCCAACCACAGCCCCTGCTTCGGCAGGGTCAGTCTCCCACCACACACGCACACCCCCATCTCACTCCCTATGCCAGGCCAGGTGCCAGGGGCCAGGGAAGCAGTGGCTCAGCTTGGGGCTGAGTGCCCGAGAGTGGCTGGCGGGGCAGCCAGGTGTGAAACACTGGCTGGGGCTGTGGTGCAGGACACAGCGACGGGGGATGAGTGGCCCCTTTGACGGGGAGGGTGGCTGGAGATCCGGGGCTCGCTGTGTCCCCCTCTCCCCGCACACCCATGCTGCAATGCCAGCAAGAGCCCCAGAGGGTGCAACGAAGGGGGCCCCTCCTGCTCCGCCCCACTCACCCATCAGGATGAACCCGAGACTTGCAGCCTCACCAGGGGAGAGCACGGTGAACAGCCGCCAGCCCCATGCCCCGGCCATACCTAGGCGTGAGAGCGGGGCTGGATGGCGGGAATGCGGAGAGGGAAGGGTGGGGACGGCTGGGACTCCCGTGTCGCTCGCTATGCTGGCTGTCTTGCCAGGATGTAACTAACCCTTCTGAAAATAAGTGGCCCAACTTGCCAGAGAACTTCCTCTGGGCCAGGTCCTGCTCTCAGCATCGACACACATTAAGTCATTTTAGCTCACCACTGCCCTAAATGGGCAGGTACTTTATCAGGCCCATTTTACAACAGAGGAAACTGAAGCCTGGAGAGGCTGAGTGACCTGCCCAAGTGGGCCGTCTGTCCCAGCGCCTGTGTCCTAGACCAGCCGCTCCGAGCAGGAGGCTAGGGGGCCCAGAACCCCGATGGCAGAACAGGAGAAAAGGACGCTCAGAGAAAGGGAATCTAGAGGGGGTTGTGCGGGCCCCGCCCCACCTCTGCCTCACACCTTCTCCCCCCTTCAGATCTCACTTTCTCTGAGATGCCTTCCTTGGCCCGGGGCACAGCTCCTGGCACGAAATCTGTTTCTTTCTGTCTCCCCTGTGGGGGGCAGGGGCCAGGGCTGCCCAGTTCATCCCTTTACTGCGGCCCCTCCTGCAGGAAGCCTTCCCTGACACCCCGGGCTCTATCCCCGCGCCGACCCTCAGGCTGTCACCGTCCCTGACCTGTTTGTCTCCCCCATTGGTTCACACATTTGCCCCACTCCTGGCACATACCAGGCAAGCCTGTCGGAGGCCCTGGCAATTCAGCAGTGAACAAACCAGACAAAACTCCCTGCCCTGGGGGCGGACGGAAGAGTAGGACTGCTCCCTGACTTGGGTGGGGGGCGGGTGGTCGTGTGAGCGGCGGCAATGACCGGATTCAAGCAGGGTCCTGGGCCCTGGGCAGGTACTCCGCTGACAGGGAGCCCAGGGAGAAGAGTGAGTGAGCAGGTGGCCCGGGCGGCAGGTGGAGAGAGGTGCCTGGGTCCTTCCCACTCCCCTGCTCCGGCACCTACCACGGCTGCTGCCCATGCCGACTCCTCCAGGGCTTCATCACGGGGACCAGGACGACTCACTGGCTCCAAGCGCCTGGAAATCCCGTCTACCCCCTTCTGTCTACCACCTGCTCACTAAGCCAGGGGCTTCCAGCCAGGCCTGGGGCCACGGCAGGGCAGGTCTGGCCCCTCCCGCAACCCCCCATGCCCCAGATCCCAGGCCACCCCCTCCCCCGTCAGGGTGGAGCACCTGTCAGGCAACCACCCAGAGAGGAGCCAAATGGGGCGGGCTCCCCAAACCGGACCGGCTGGTTTGGGCTCTGGTGAGGAAGGCGGTCAGGACTGGGCAGTTTTGACCAGCCAGGGAAACTAGGTCCCAAGGGAAGGGACAGGGGAGGGGGGGAGGAAGGAGGGAGCACCCCTCCTCCACGAGGAAGTCTCACTGGAAACAAGGGGTCCTCCTGGGGACAGGCCTCAGGGGCAAGGAGAGGTCGGTTCAAGAGCCGCTCACACCGGAACAGATCTTCATTATCAAACTTTATAAACACACCCCAAGCTAGAGACTAAACCAATGAACCCCCATAAAATCCATCATTCGGATTCTCAACTATTAACATTCTGCCACATTTAGGCTTCATCTATCCCCTCCCTTTCCCTTCCTTTTCTCCGTCTCAGTCTCTGTCCCTTTATAATATGGAACATAGTTCGAAAGCCAGTGGCACCAAAGGGTAAACAGTGACAGGACGATGCCCTCCTGCCCTGCCCCACCCCAGCTCAGCCCTGGAGCCACCTCTACTAGAGTTTGTTTTCTTTCTGAGAGAGCTTATGCACACGTGTGTGTGCACACGCGCGCGCACAGAGATGCTTACACACTTTTAAAAAAGCCATAAACGGCAGCACACCACACATACGATTCTGCACCTTGCTTTTGCCAACAGTATTCCTTGGCTCCTCTGTGCCGTTGGCACCAGGAGGAGTTTGGCAGTATCCAGTCGAGGTGAAGACACACTGGGGACCTGGCAAGTGCTCTCCCACGTCTGCTCCCAGGCACACACGTGAGAAGGTTCACACAGCACAGTCTGAATCGGCGAGGGACTGAAAACAACACAAATGCTCGTCTACAGGAGATGGACGATGAACTGTGATCTACTAGCCCCATGGAACAGTACACGACAGTGAGAATGAATGACCCACAGCTAGGTGTGGATGGATATCAAAAACAATATTAAACAGAAGAAGCAAAACAAAAACCGATACATCCTAGGACTTAGTTCAGAAATAGTTTAAAACCAGACAAAATGAAATATGCTCTTTAGGGATGCATACAGAGGTAGCAAAACCAAAGAGAAAAGCAAGGCAGCAACTGCCTCAAAAATCAGGGGAGAAGCTGCCTCCGGGGGGCGAGAGGGCTTGGGACGGGCTTCTGGGGGGCTGGCACCATCTGTGTCTTCAACTGGAGGCGGGGGTTACGTAGGTCTTCCCTTTAAAGTAACTAGTCATACTATACATTTTTGCCTTACGTAGGCTAATAATTTAAAATAAAAAATATATATATGTCTAGTGATCTTTCCATGCTTCCATCTCTGCAAAGCACAGCCTTGTTGCTTTAGCAGCTGTGTGGAAGGGCCACGATGTCTTGAGCCAGTCCCCATGGGGCCAGGTCAGTGGTTTCCAGGCATTTGCTCTCACAAAGGGTGCAGCACTGATAACCGTGTGCAGATGTCATTTCACAGGTGTGCCAGCATGTCTGTGGGCCAAATGCCTACAAGTGGGATTGCCGGGCAAAGCTCAGCACTGCCAAGTTGCCAGTTCTCAGCCCCTCCCTCGGCCTCACGCCCAGGGTGTTGTCAAACTCTCCCATCTTCCCCAGTCAGACAGGTGAAATCTGGCCCCTCTCAGCCTAGTTTTCATTTGCGTTTTTCTACTTAGTAATTGTGCATCCTTTCATATTTATAAAAGCACAATTCCTTTTCTGCTAAGTGTCTCTTCAAAGCCTTTGCTTCCTGCACGTCGCGCGGCATGGCCAAAAAAAAAAAAAAGTTTGATTTTGGAACTTTCTGGGTCCGTGCTTCCAATGCAGGGGGTCTGATCCCTGGTCGGGGAGCTAAGATCGCACATGCCATGTGGCATGGCCAAAAAAAAAAAAAAAGCCGTTTCCTATTTTTCTGCAAGGGTCAGGGAGACCTCTGTGAACTCACCCCAGCTATCCCGACGTCTCCAGCCTCATCTCCCCACCACCACCCCCAACCACGGGCTCCTTCCCACATTCATGGAGTTTGTCAATAGAAATCCAATGTGCGTCCACCAAGTCCAGTCCCGGCTGGTGTGATGGTGCAGCATGGTCCCTGCCCGCTGGGGCCTGCAGTCCAGCATCGCCTGATGAAGTGTGAAATTCCAGCGGAGACGGGTGGCTGGAGGGCTGAGAGTGCAGGGGAGCCAGGCTGGAGCAGGGCAGGAGCCAGGCCACGGGGGAGGCGGGGGAGCAGAGGCAGGTGCTGAGGACGGGTTGGCATTTGGGAGATGTAACTCTGGCTGCCTTGTCTGTGGAGGATGGGATCAAAGGGGCCTGAGCGGGTGTGCGGACAAGTGACGAGACGGAAGCAGTGCTCCAGGAGACTGATGAAAGCAGCCAGGATGGCTGGACACGGAGAGAGGGGCACAGACCAGAGCTACGTCTGCCCCCAAAAAAGCAACGCTTGTTGATGAGTCAGATATGGGGGCTGAGGGCAAGGCGGGTGCCAAGGGTGACTTTGAAAGTAGGTAAGCCCTGGTGCCATCTTCCACGCAAGGGAGTGCGAGAGGGTCTCCAAAAATGCCAGGCCCAGGCCCTAGAAGAACTCAATTGTGAAAAAGGTGAATAAAATGGGAAGACTCACTTTCCCCAGTAGTTTCCCCAATAGTTTAAGACCAGCTGTACAGGAACAGTAATCAAGACAGTGGGGATAAACACAGTAATCAAGACAGTGGGGATAAACACAGAGCCCGGTGAACGGAATAGAGAACCCAGAGACGGACCCTTACAAATACACCCAACTGGTTTTTAAAACATTGATTTTTTTCACTGTGGTAAAATATACATAATATTTATCTTTTAACCATTTGTAAAGTGTACACTTCAGTGGCATTAAATACATTCACAATGTTGTGTAACCACCTTCAAGGCCTATGCCTCAAACTTTTTCATTATCCCCAACAAAGACCCTGTACCCATTAAACAATAGCTCCCCACTCCCTCCTTCCCCCCAGCCTCTGGTAACCTCTATTCTACTTTCTTTCTCTAGGAATCTGCCTATGCTAGGTGGAATACATAAGTGGAATCTCAAAATATCTCTCCTATGTCTGGCTTATTTCACTAAGCATGTTTCCAAGGTCCACCCACTTTATAGCATAAATTAAAACTCCATTCCTTTTTATGGCTAAATAATATTCCATTGTGTGTATGCAACAAATTTTGTTTATCCATTCATCTGTTGATAGACACTTGGATCGTTTCTACTTTTTAGGTATCGTTAATAATGCATCTATGAACATTAAAGTATACAAATATCTGTTCAAGTCTCTGCTTTCAATTCTTTTGGATATGTACCTAGCAGTTGGATTGCTGGGTCATATGGTAGTTCTATATTTAACCTTTTGAGAAACCACCAAACTGTTTCCCACGGCAGCCGCACCATTTTACATCCCCACCAGCAATCCATAAGGGATCCAATTTCTCTGCATCCTCACCAATACATGTTATTTTCCTTTTTTCTTTTGATAATAGCCATCCTGGTAGGTGTGAAGTGGTATCTCACTGTGGTAACTTATTTTTGACAAAGAAGCATAAGCAATTCAATGGAGGAAAGAGCATTTTCAACAAATGGTACAGGAACAATCAGACATCCATATGCTAAAAAACGAACCTTCACCTAAACCTCACACTCGCACAAACCTTAATTCATAATGGATCACAGGCTTAAAAATAAAATGTAAAACTATAAAACTTTTAGAAAACAAACAAATCTTCAGGATCTAGGGCTAAGCACAGAGTTCTTAGACTTGATACCAAAAGCATGACCCATAAAAGGAAAAATTAATAAAGTAGACCTCATCAAAATTAAAAACTTCTGCTCTGCAAAAGTCCATGTGAAGAGGATAAAAAGCCACAGATTGGGAGAAAATATTTGCAAGCCACATATCTGACAAGCGATTAATATCTAGAAGTGATAAAGAACTCTCGATACTCAACAGTAAAAAAAACCAAACAATCCAATTAGAAAATGGGCAGGAGACATGACACATTTCACCAAAGAGGATACACAGATGGCAGATAAGCTCATGAAAGGATGTTCAACATCATTAGCCATTAGAGAAATGCAAATTAAAGCCACAATGAGTTATCATTACATGCCTATTAGAACAGCCAAAATAAAAAATAGTGATAACACCAAATGCTGGTGAGGACACAGAAAAACTGATCACTCATACACTGCTGGTGGGAATGTAGAATGGAACAGTCATTCTGGAAAACAGTTTGGCAGTTTTGCATCTACCTTACTTTCCAGCAGTTGCACTTATGGGTATTTGCCCCAGAAAAACGAAAATTTACATTCACACAAAAACCTGTATGAGACTGTTTATGGCAGCTTTATTTCTAATAGCCCCAAACTGGAAACAACCCAGATGTCCCTCAGTGGGTGAATGGTTCAATAAACTATGGCACATCCACTGTTGAGCAAGAAAAAGGAATGAACTATTGACACAGGCAACAACCCGGATGAATCTCCAGAGAACTATGCTGAGTGAAAAAAAGCCAACACCAAAAGGTGACGTACAGTATGATCCCATTTACATAACGTTGAAATGACAGAATTATAAAAATGGGGAACAGATAGATGAGTGGTTGCCAGGAGTTAGGGACAGGCCAGGGAGGGGATGTGGCTATAAAAAGGCATCAGGGGGGATCCTTGTGATGGAATGTTCTATATCTTGACTGTATCTGTGTCAATATCCTGGTTGTGGTCTTGTACTAACCATAATTTTGCAAGATGTTACTACTGGGGGAACTGGGTAAAGGGCACAGGGGCTCTCTCTGTGTTATTTCTTACACCTCCAAGTTAATCTACAATGATCTCACAATGAAAAGCTTAATTAAAAATATTAATAATTTATTGAAAATGCCAGACCCTTTCCCACCTTAGAAGATGCTATTCATTCTCCTTGGAACGCACAGCTTTCCACACACTAACTCCTACTCCTCTTACAGCCCTCAGCTCAGATGTCTCCTCCTCCAGGAAGCCTTCCCTGATTTCCTAGGGTGGAGCCAGGGCTTGCTTCAAGTTCTCGGGGCTTCCTCCACCAAAGCCATGACACTCAGGCCTGTGCTTTCCTCAGGGTCACTCTGGGCTGTCACTGCTTAGTGCTGTGTCTTTCTCCCATCACTGGACATGAGGGCAGAGCCTCGGACAGACAGGTCACCATCCTGTCCCAGGCATCAGCCAGCACAGGGCTGGACTCAGAGGAGGCACACAGTGAAAGAGTGAGGGACAATAATGACAATAATACTCTCAGCTAACACTTGTTAAGAGGTTTCTATGTGCTAGCTCTCTTTTGAGTGCCTTACATGGATAAAATAACCTTTATAACAATCTCATTTTACAAATGGGGAAAATGAGGCCGAGGCGGGGCTGGAGGGGAGCCACGAGCCCAAGGTCACCCAGCTAGTAGGTGGCGGAGCTGGGTAGCAAACCCAGGCCTTCAGATTAAGAGCCTTTGATAGTCATCTCCACCCCACAGGGCTTCTCCATGAAAGGCTGGATGAGACTGGCTAACAGGGGAAGCAGAGGGGCAGAGGAGGCAGGGGAAGAGAAGAGACCCTCCCTGCACCCAGCCCCCAATTCATTCCCACGTGGAGGGGGGGTCTCACCCTTCTCCAGGGAAGGCCCCTCCGCGGAACTGACAGACCTGGGATGGTACCAGAACCCCCTTCACACCTTAACATGTGTCAGGGAAGGCCCCTTACAGGTCAAGGGCCTATAGCTGAATCCCAGTTGTCAACCTGGGAAGCTGGCAGTGCCCTCTATGGACAGGGAGTACCCACCTTCATTTGAGGCAGTGGTGTCACACCCAGCTGGAGCAGGGGGTGGCAAGCCGAGAGGAGCCCCAGAGCGCCCTCCTGCGGCTCCACCGGGGCAGGGCTGCTTTCATCTGGCTATGGGGAGGGGCTTCCATCTGACCCATGCTGGGGAGCATTCCCACTGGCATGCGACTTCACTTATCCACCCTATTGAGAGCAAGCCGCAGCTGAGTGCTGGCGGTCTGGAACCATTCACATAGTTTTAAAACCTGCAGAACAATACGGCATACTGTTTATGGAAGCAACAAGGAAGCACAGCGAGTACCTGCGGGAGGGGACCCAGGGGACTTGAACCGTGGCAAGCGTTTTTCTCTCTGAGTTGGGCAACAGGCCCAAGGGAGTCCCGCAGGTGATTCTCTGATCTCTTGAGGGCAACTGTAATCTTTCATGATTCACAAACGAACAGGCAACAATTAAAAGAAAGAAAACAGGGCTGAATTTATTTGATAAACCTGGAAAGAGCACACGAAGGAGGGGGCTTCTAGGGTGCTGGCAACGCTTGTCTTCTTGATCTGGGTGGTCGTTAGAAAGGCGTGTGCTTTATAATTATTCACTAGACTGAACAGGGAGGTCTTACGCAGTTTTCTGTGCATGTGTCATATTTTACACTCTGGTGCAGGAAACACCAGGGGTAGCAATTCTGACAGCTGGAAGCTTCCTCCATACCTGCAGGTGTCCACAGACAGTCTCTTTTGCTCTCTCTCTGTCCATCTCTCTCTCTCTCTCTCACACACACACACACACACACACACACACACTCACGCACACGCACACGCACACACACACACTCTCCCAAGGCTGTAACTGCTGCCGCGATCAGAGCAGTAGCCCTCCTTGGCCCCTTGCAGCTCTTGGCCTGTTTCCTGCAAAGGAGACAAAGGCCTGGAAGCAGCCAGACTCCGCCTCAGCCCCAACACCCAGGTCTCTCCACGTGCCCAGCACTCTGGTGTCCTGCGCGGATCACACTCCCCGTGGAGCCTTTCTGGCGACGGGGACGTATCTATCCACGGCGTCCCTACCCTGGGGTGCCACAGCCGGTCACCCAGAGTGGAAGGAGTTAGTTAAGATTTGGTAGAGTCCCCAGGGTGGGGACAGCCCTAGCTGGCTCACCTGTGCCCTGCGCTGGAGACACAGGACACCAGCGAGGCCAGCTACAGAGCCTCACGTGCGCGAACCACACTAGTGCAAGACAAGGCAGTGAGCAGGGTGCTGTGAATGCCTCCATGTTGCAGAGGAGGAAAGTGAGGCTCAGAGAGGGGAGGTGCTGGCCCAAGGTCACACAGCATGTATCAGAGCCAGGATTCCATGGCAGGTCTGACCCAGGCCAGAGTCCACTCACTTAACCACGTTCAGGCTCTTATTCAGTCTGTACTCAACAATTCTTTATTATGCACTCAGTATGTGCCAGGCATTGTTTTAAGCACTGGGGATACAGCAGTGAGTAAGCTAGTCCCTCCTTCCCAGAGATGACATCCTAGTGAGTGAGGGAGTTAAGACAACACAAAAGTAAACAAAAAAGTACGTAACAAGTGGGAGAGGGGACCGTGGGGGGAGGGGTGTCTCTGAGGGGGCGGCATTTGAGCAAGAGCAGGGGAAGTGAGGGAGCCACGTGCTGATCTAGGGAAGACCTTTCACGGTGGAAGGAACCACAACTGCAAAGGCCCGAGGACTGAAGCCTGCCTGGCACATTCCAGAATGCCCGAGGAGGCCAGCCAAGGAGGCTGGCGTGGCAGGAAGGGAGGGAGGGTGGAAGGGGAGAGTGGCCCGGCTGAGGTCAAAGAGAGTCTACATTAAATGCAGAAGAACAGCAGCTCCTGGAGCCCAGGCCTCTTGACCACAGCCCTCCAAGGGAGGTGTGGTCCCCCTACCAGCATCATGTTACAGAGGAGGAAGCAGGTGGGGGATGGGAAAGCTTCCCAGGGTGGCCCTGCTGGCCAAGGGCAGAGCTGGGGCAGGAGTCCCTAAAGCTTAACCAACAGGCCAGGCTGAAGAATGGGGGTGCGGCTCGGGGTCAGGGATGGCTCTCAGCTGGGGGCCTCTGGTCCCAGCAAAGCAGGAGCCCAAAGCTGTGCACTTATGACGATGGTTCACTGGAAGCCAGGGGCTCACACACAGCCCTTTGCTCCCAGGCCCCGGTCGTTCTGAAAGTCAGGCCTTTGGGTTCCTCCTGCTCTGCTCTGCTGTAGCTGGGTACCAGCCTTACTAGGAGTGACTTAAGCATTTTTTTTTCAATCCACTCACTTAAAAAAAAAAAAAACCAGAACTTAATTTATTTTAAAATAGTCACTCAGACACAAATGTTGGCCTGATGTTCCTACAGAGCACCACCTATGAAATAAGGGAACCTGAATCCAACAGCGCCTCTAGGCCTAAGGCCCAATATACAGGAAGTACAGGGGACAAAGGAACATGTGAAATGACACCACAAGGATGCATCAGTGAGATCCAGAGTGTGGAAACTTCCAGAGGAGAGAGGACCAGGGTTTTTGATGGATCAAGGACCCAATAAGCAAGCACAGGAAAGAGCCGACAGGGGAAACCCTATAGACTACAGAAGACTTAAGGGGCCTATCAACCAAACTCAAAGCAAACCTTGCCTGGATGCCAAGTCAAACAAACACATTGAAAAAGGATGATAAGACAACTGGGGAAATGTGAGGGTATTAAGGAAGTATTGGTTCTTCTTCTCCTGTGACAATGGTATTGTGTGTGTGTGTGTGTGTGTGTTTTTAAAGATTCCTTATCTCTCATAGGCAAAAAAATCTGAGATATTTATGGCTGAAGTCTATGATGTTTGAGAATTGCTTCAAAAGAATCAGGGAGGTGGGGATGGGGTACAGATGAAAAAGCTGGTGGTGACTGATAACTGCTGAAGCTGGGGACGGGGAAGTGGGGAGGGCATCAGACCATTCTTCAGAGCATGTGTGGACACTTCAATTATACAAAGGTTTTAAATGTTTTGCAAAAGGAAATGTGACCTAGTCATAACAGTGAAGAATTACGGATCGCTCACCCCGTGAACCTTAATTACTAAATCCAAACACATATCCTGCCTCTAATAACTGTAACAGTAATCACGGCACCAGTAACCAGAATGACATAATGATGACAGCCCTGTGCTGAGCGTTACACACACGCTGACTCACTTAATTCTCGCAGCTACCCTGGGAGGCAACAAGAATCCTTCTCCTCCTGCTCCAAATGGGAACCAGTGCAGAGATGCCCAGGGCTCAGGGCCTGGCCTCAGGTCACAGAGGAAGCTCTGCTGGAGGCGGTGAGGCCGGCGGGGGAGCTGGATGCCCAGCCCTTGCCGGGATGGGGTCGGGGGGAGGAGGCCAGGGAGCCCTTGGTGACTGGGGACACACAGGGGCACTGGACTCTTGGTCCCCCTCGTTCCCATCAAATAATAACGGCTCCTGCAATGCAATATTCACACCTTAGCACAAACCTTTCCTGAAATTGAACCGTGAGCCACCCCCCGGGAGCCTGAAATGGTCACCAGCAACAGATGACAACACCAGATCTGGGGCCCACGGGATTTGTTAGGCTCCACCCCCCTGGATGGTCCTCCCCGCGAGGTTGCAGAGCCAGCCCCAGTACCCCCTGCCCCTGACCATCAGCGGGATGGGTGCCCTGCCTCCCACCCTCTCCCACACCAGGTGCCAGGAGCAGCAAGGGAGGCTGGAGTGCGGTGACGTCAGCATCCTTCCCGTCCTTGTCCTGGGCCTGTAGAAACCATCTCCCCTCTGTGGCTTCAGCAGGATCCTGGCTCTAAACAGGGAAGCTAAGGAAGCCTCTTCAGGGGAGGAGGGAAGCAGAAATTGAGGGAAAGAGGGAGAGAGAGGAGGCAGAGACACAGGTAGCGAAAGACAGGAGCGGGGCGGGGACAGGAGAGAGCTACTCAGACAGGGGCCTGGAGGGCCCAGGGATGGGAAGACAGGACAGCGACAGAGGCTGCACCGCCAGGCATGGACGCCTTCTTTGGGCCTCAGCTCCCTTGTCAGTAACATGGGAATAATAATCATATCTTCCTATAGTGTGCTTATGGAGGTGACATGACTTAATCACGCCATGTCAGAAACCCAGGAAAGTGCCCAAACATCGCAAAAGCTAATACATGTTTTCTATCATTCTGTAAGCCAGTGGCTCTCATCTCGGTTCAGAATTGCCCTAGAGTCACCCAGGGAGCTTTGAAAAAACCTCACAAAACCCAATGCTCAGGCCCCACAGCCAGAGATTCGGATTCAAATGGTCTGACCCTGGACCCACGCATGGATGCCTGCACCAGGTAACCCTAATGTGTGGCCAGGGGTGAGCACGGGATTAGGGGTGGGGGGCCTGGACACACAGTCCCAGGCCTGCGTCCTCGAGGGGTGGTGTAAAGTGAGACGGACTGATGGGGGTGTAGGCCTGAGGGGCTGAAAGGGAAAGGGCGGGGCAGGGTGAGCGCCCAGGAGGCCCCCCTCTCTGCCTGCCCACCCTCCCCCACCTTAGCCACCGGGAGTCTGGGGCCTGCTGAAGAATGCAAGGAATGAAGCCAGGCCTGGCACGGCCATCTCCAGGTCCCCTCCCCCTTCACAAACTCCCAAGAGCCCTTCCTTGGTCAGGTCACTGGCCAGATTGCCAACCACCTCCCCCGGGAAGGCCTCAGCAATCACTCAGTCCTCCGGGCCTGAAGCCCGCGCCCAGCCCTCTCCTCAGAGCACCCATCCTGAACCCCTTCTCCTCTTGGGTCCTCCGCAAACCCAATGCTGGACCACAGGGCACAGCCCAGGCGCGAAGCACTTATCAGTGGTGGAGGGAGTGACGCTGACAGCCAGCCTGTGGCTGGCAGAGTTTATCACCTGCTCTGGGGGCAGGAGTGGCCTGAGAAGGCTTCCCAGAGGTGGTGACCTTTAGGCCAGGACCCAAAGAATAAGTGAGGTGAGAGCACTAAAAAAAGGCCAGAGAGGCTGAAGTGCAGCCAGCAAGGGAGGGGGACAGGGCCTTGCTGACCAGAGGCGGGACTGGGTCCCCCACCACCCCAGCAGTGGGAAGCATAGAAGGATTTTAAGCAGGGCAGGGACCTACTCTGACCTCACCGGCATCTGCTGCCCTCCACTCCGTTCTCTCCCAGGGATGGAGAACCGCAGCTGGCCTCCTGGGGGTGCCGGGGTATCCCCAGATCCTGCCATGGCCACGGAGTAAGGGCTGGGCCCTGGCTCCTTCCCGCCACGCTGTAAGGAGACCCCAGCAGTGCTGCTTCCTGCATCCCTGAGCCTGTTTCCCGATAATTAAATCGTAAGCTGATTAGTCAAGGAAAACCTTTAATTAGCCCTTGAAATCATTCAGGAAAATTACAACCTCCTCTCTGGCACCCTGCCTGCCCTCTGCCAGGGCCCAGGGGCGGTGCCAGGGAGAAAGCAGGGAATGGGGGAGGTGGGCTCCTGCCTCTGCTGTGAGAGCCTCACCCAGCAAAGCCAAGCCCAGTGAACAAGGCGCCTCGTGGGAGAGGAGGCCACAGGCTCCCCCTGCCACATCACAAAGTGCCTTGGAATAAATCCAGCAAGCGGTGGGCAAGGCCCAGGCTGGAAAAGTGTGATACTTTGCTGAAAGACATCAGAGAAGACGTAAATAAATGGAGAGACAGACCACGTTCATGGACTGGGAGACTCAATGTCACGTCTGTGTGTGTGGCAAGATGCTTGTCTCATATCTAAATGGAATTATGAAAAGTCAAATGGCCGAGACACTCGGGAAGAAGGACGTGTGGAAGGGCTTGCTCTCCACACCATCGAGACTTACTATCAACTATAGAAATTAGGACAGTGGGGTACTGACACAGGAATAGGCAAACCAAGCATGAGAAAGGAAGAAAGTACCCAGAAACAGGCCCACTTATACAGAGAGAGAATTTATGACACAGGTGGCAGGGGAGATATGCTGGTTTGCAATGAATGGTACATGGATGACTGGGGATCCAGATGGAAAATGTGAAACTGGGTGCCTATCTCACACCACACACACACACACACACACACACACACACACATACACACTCCAATTCCAGCACAAAGGAAGACTAAATGTGAAAAGTAGAACTATAAAACTATAAAGGAAATGGGTGATAACTGACTGCATTAAACTTAAAGGCTTCTGTTCATCAAAAGACACAATAAAAAAAGTGAATGGACTTCCCTGGTGGTCCAGTGGTTAAGAATCTGCCTTCCAATGCAGGGGACGCGGGTTCGATCCCTGGTCAGGGAACTAAGATCCCACACGCCGCGGGACAACTAAGCCCACACGCCACAACTACTGAGCCCGTGGCCGCAACTAGAGAGCCCACGTGCCACAACTAGAGAGAAGCCTGAGTGCTGCAATGAAGAGCCCGTGTGCTGCAAGTAAGACCTGATGCAGCCAAATGAATAAATAAATATTAAAAAAAAAAAGTGAAAAGACAGGCCATGGACTGACAGAAGGCAGGAGTACCATCTAGGAAACACATGTTCTTGACCAGAATCTAGAATTTAACTAACAGACATTCTAAATAAAAATGCAGACAGGGAATTCCCTGGCGGTCTAGTGGTTAAAAAAAAAGTACAGCCAGCTAGAGGAAAAAGAGGCAAGTGACCCGAATGGGCCCTTCATAGGAGGGGCGCTCCAGATGTTTGAGGAGCATGTGAAAAGCTGCTCCAACACCCCGAGGAGATACCACCACATCAGGTTAGCACCAGCCGGCAGGATGGACCCAGCACTCACCACTGGTGCCACCCTCACCTCCCTCATCTCTGAAACGGGTCGAATCCTTCCAGGAAGGACTGAGTAGAAACAGCATGGGAGTTGTGTGCGGGCACTGGGCCTGGCATGTGCAAACCCGCGATTAGTTCTCCCTATTAATCAGCCTCAGGAATAAGGACTTCCCAGGCCCAAGGTCTTTTCAGGCCTTCTCCTGCCTCTGAGCTGGGAGGTCGGGGGTATGGCCAGAAGGTTGAGAGTCCAAGAGATATGCTCCATCTGGGTAGCAACTGGGTCTGTTTATCTACCACAGTATCCCTGGAGGCCACAAAGGGCCAGGCACTCCAGAGTATTTGTTGGAAAAAAAGGTAATAAACCAATCACCTTCATATTTCTATGCCAGGCACTAGGGTAAGTATGTTAGGAGCAGAACTTTACACATGCCCTAGGACACCCAGAGGAGCCTCATTTCTAGAGGAAGAAACTGAGACATGAAGAGGCCCGCGTGGCTGTCAAGATTGGAATCCAGAGCAGTGGGAGAACGCCAGTCTTCCTTTGACTCCTGGAAGGCGCCCTGCGCTCTCCCGCCTGGGACCTCCGCACAGGCAGCTCCCTCAGCCTCGTTCACCCTCCTCCTCCCTGAGTTCATCCTTCATGCAATTCCTCCTTAGGAAAGCCTGCCCTGTAATTCTCACGTTGGGGGCGGGGCGGGCGGGTGGGGGAAGCACACCCCCCCCACATCACACGCTCTGGCAGTGACACTCTCCGCTTATTACGGCTTGTTCATTCATTCGGCCCACCAGTGTTTATTGAGCGACTACTACAAGTCAAGCCCTGAGACACAACAAGGGACGCAAGAATCCCCCCCCACGGCCATGAAGCTAAGTTATTCGGGGCAGGGCGGGGGGCGGGCTGAGAGGACACTAACCCACACGCCCACAGTCATAAGGGAACAGCAGTGATGCCGAGTGGACCCGGAGAACCAAGCAGGGGAAGGTGGGGAGAGAGAGTGACGGCGCTACTGTAGACGGGAGTCAGGGAGATCTGCCTGGATGCAGGGATGCGAGGTGCTGCAAACACAAGGGAGAAGCATGAACAGAGGGCCTGAGGCAGGACCAGCCTGGAATGTTCCAGGAATTGGGCGGCAGGAGAGGAGTGAAGGCGAGCAGGGAACCTGGGCCAGGATCTTGCGGGGCCTTGGAGGCGTTTCCCAAAAGAGATGAAGCCACGGGAGGGCGCCCAGCAGGGCAGGGAGCCCCTGGCTGGGCATGGGGACAGACTGTGGGGGCAGCGGGGGAGCGAGGAGGCTGCCAGCACGGTCCAGGCAGGAGGGGAGGGTGGCTGGAACCAGGCGGTGACAACAAGGAGTGGGAGGCGCCAGGTTCTAATTTGAAGGCAGAACAGCTGGCTTTCTCGACGTCGTGGATGTGGAGGACGAGGACAAGGGGAGCCAGGATGACGCCAGATTCCCGGCCCCATCGAGAGGACGGGTGGGGTGCCCGTGAACGAGGCAGGGGTGCTGGGAGAAGATGGGGCTTGGGAGTCTGGTCTACTTTACCTGTCTCCGTGTCACTCTTTGGTCAAGGTCTGGGTTGCCTGCCAGACTGAGCCCAGCGAGGGAGCCTGCTGTGTTCACCTCCGGGTCCTGGAGCCCGGGGCCCCAGCACAGGGCTTATCAACGAGTAAGCACTTGACTCCCACAGGTGGGATGGGTAAGAGCTGGCATGGAGAGGAACGCAGGGAGGAGAAAAGGACAAGAGGACTCATCTCGGCAATAAGAAGCACACATGTCACTTCTGTAGGAGAAGAGAATATAAAATGTTCCAAGGTCGGTTACAAAGTCTGAGAGACCCAGCGCAGGGGAGGAGCAGCCGCTGCCGGGCGGGCGCGCAGTCACGGCCGCTCTGGACAGCTGCGCGGCGGGCTCTGCTAAGCGGGTGAGACGCGACCCTCTGAGCTGAGCACCGCAGCCCGGACGTGATCCCTGGAGAAGTGCGTGCACACAGGCCCCAGCAGACGCGTTCAAAGAGCGCGGTCACCCCCGCGCAGCAGGGGCGGAGAAGTAAGTTATGGTTAGAAGGCTGCCCAGCAACGAGGGCGAACGAACCACCCACACCCACAACCACATGGCTGTGCCTCACAGACCACGGATGAGGGAGGACAGACACACACGAGGATGTGCTGCAGGAGTCCATTTATGTGGAGTCCCCGGGCAGGCGAGGCGGCAGGCTATAACTCAGGATGCACACCTGGTAAAACCTCTGGAAAAGCGGGGGACTGGTGACCCCCAAGGTCAGGGAGGTGGCCTCTACTGGGGTTGTGGTCAAGAGGGCGTGGGAGGCTCCTGGGGTGCTCTGTTCGCAGTCTTCGCCTAGGTGTGGTGAAATGCTGCTCACCTTATAAACCTGTTAAACTGACATGGGCACTGATGCACTTTTCTATAGGCATGTTACCCTTCACTACTGTGGAAGGTTTAAAGAGGTGGAATTATCAAGGTACATAAATGCACAAATAATCTGGGGCCAGATTTGGAGGGAGGGAGAAGGGAGCTGGGGAGGTGGCTGTAGGCAGCAGAGGCGGGGTCCCTAGGGAGAAAGAAAGCGAGAGAAAGAGCGCGCGTGCGTGCGCACAGGACTTGCGGGGTTGTCCTCACCTGGGGGACGGTAGAAGCCCAGCCCTCCCGCAATGCCCTACTTCCTCCCCATTCCCAGCACTCGCGTGGAGGGCTGGCAGGAGGGGCGGGGGAGGGGGAGGAGGCCCAGGCGGCTTCCCCATGTGTGGGAGTGGCCGAAAGCCGCCAGGGGAAGCAAGCCGAAACTGCCACACAATGCCGCTTTATCAGGAGTTTCCAGGGCCGGGCTGGGGCGCCGGGGCGGGAGCAGAGGGCCCAGGAGGGAGGCTCTCTATGCAGGGCCCCTGCCCGGCGTCCCCACCTGCCAAGGTGTGCCCTCCAGAGCTCCGCTGCAGCCGGCTGGGAAGGGAGGAGCCTTCTAATCCCTCCACTCAGTTAGCGGGTGGCAGAGGGAGCCCGGGGCCAAACCCCAGCCCTGCTGGCTCTGACACCAGGCTGGTCTCCCAGGTTCTCCATTTCCTCCCCTTAAAAGAGGGATAATAAGAACATCTACATATAGGACTTCCCTGGTGGTCCAGTGGGTAAGACTCTGGGCTTCCACTGCAGGGGGCCCGGGAACTAAGATCCCACATGCCGCTAACAAAAAACAACCACCACCAAAAAAACAAGAACATCTACATCTTGGGGTTGCTAGGAGGATGTGATAAGTTCGTTCACTCAAAGCACACAAAACAGTGCCTGCTAATACTAATAATATAGAGTAATACTATGAGTACTAATACTAGCAGCTATCCGTCTTTGAACACTTACTATGCATTTTGTCTGAGTATGCATTTATATCCTCAAAACAACCCTATAAAGGAGGTATCATTATCATCCCCATTTTATAGATGAGGACGCGGAGGCACAGAGAGGTGAACTGACTTGCCTGGGATCACACAGCTAAGAGTGGCAAAGTTGGCTCCAGAGTCTATGCCCTCAATCTCCACTGCATCCGACAGGTTAAGAGCTCCAGATTGGAGCCAGGCAGGCCTGGATTTGAGTCCCAAATCTGCCACTCACTCGCTGTGGGGTTTCCAACCTATGCCTCAGTTTCCTCTTTTTAGGGAAAGCAAAAATATCACAAATAGACAGGAAAGGAAGTCCAGATGGCTTTCAACAAACACAAAGATGCTCCCCTTTACTCATATTAAAATCAGGGGACTTCCCTGGTGGTCCAGTGATTAAGACTCTGCGCTTCCACTGCAGGGGCCATGGTCGGGGAACTGAGATCCCACATGCCGTGTGGTACGGCCAAAATTAAAATAAAATAAATAACAAGAATAATTTTTAAAAAATCAGAACCACTATAAGGACCACTTGGCACCTGCCTGACTGGCAGAGGTCAAAGTATCAGGTAACACCCATCCACATGGTGAGAACGTGAGGAGACCCTGGCGCCACCAGACTCTGGGAGTGGGGTGCAAACAGGAGCATGCTCTCAGGCAGACCGGGACACTGCCAGCAGAGCTACCGGGGCACACATCTCAGACCCCCGAGCACCTCCAGAGGTGTGCCCACAGCTCACACGCGTGGGGGGGGACACCATGCCATGGAACCTCACACAGCCACAGAAAGCACAAGGAAGCCCTCTACATCCTGACACAGAACTTAAGAGTGAAAAATGCAATGGGCAGGACAGAATACAAACATGGGAAGTCGGCTCCATGTTAGCAAAAACAAAAGCGGGGGAGAACATGTGCAGGAACAAACACCCAAGAAAGAAAAGAAACCGGGAACAATGCTGTCTCTGGGAAGGGGCCCGAACACTGGGGTGGGAAAGAGACTTTATCGCTGTATACCCTTCTGCGCTGTGCGTGGTTTCTCAACTGCAAATAGGTAATACATGCAGACAGGGCAAAAATGGGCCTTCTTAAAATTAAAATGCAGGAAAAGAGAAATGAGGTTAATAGCACCTCCTCCTCAGGGCTCCGGGCCGAGCCACGGCGGGATGCTCATAAAGCACACATCTGGCGCCTGGCACTCAGGGAGCTGGCGGCTAGCACAGAATCACGAGGGGCTGGGAGCAGGCGAAGAGGAGGCTGCAGCCCAGAGGGGAACACGTACCATGAGCTTACTATGTACCACGTAATGTACTAAGCACTCGACAGCACGGTCGCCTCCAATCCTCCCGATAGCCCATTTAACAGGTGAGGAAGGTGAGGCCCGGGGACGCTCTGGCTCTTCCAGTAGGGGGTCGGGCTGAGGGATGAGTGAGCGGAGTGTGTGGCCCTGGCAGGGAAGGTGCCATTGGGCAGGACCAGAGGGCCCTGTGAGACAGGCTGCAGTGAGTGGTGGCTTCTGACACATCTGCCGTAGCTGGCTCCCCTGGGACCTGGGAAAGCTCCCCTTCTGACCCTCCCTGCCCCCCTCCACCAGCGTTCCTGTGGGCCAAGGCAGCTGGCAGACAATAAGCCCCAGCCCCGGATGGGTGGCTGGGCCGGGAAGGGTCCCATTTCCCTGGCTGTGACTTGGAAGGAGACTGCTTCCTGCTGGCAGCATCTGTGGCCGCCCGGCTTGGGTGATGGGAGAAACAGCTGCTGGGGACACCCCGACCGGCGTCTGGCCAGGAAGTCTGGCTCACTGTGAGCCAGCAGGACAAGGAGGGGTGAGGCAGTGGACAAGAAAGGGAAGGGGGCTGTGGGAGGTCCTGAGGGAAGTAGGGACCCAGTGCCCAGAAACCACCCAGGCTGAACAGGCCCCCGAAGAGTTTCTATCTAAACAGGAGCCTGGAAGAACAGGAAGTAGCCTTGTCTTATCAAGACCACTTCCAAAACACTGCAGGGCAACTGTAACAAGCAGTGACTCTGGAGCCCGAAGGCCTGGAGTTCAGTCCTGCCTCTGCCACTTGCCTGCTGTGTGACCCTAGGCAGGTCACATATCTCTCTGGGTCTCAATTCTCTCACCTCTAAAAAGGGGTTGATAACAGTACCTACCTCGTAGGTTGTTGTGAAGATCAAATGAGTCCATATGGGTAAAGGACTCACAATCTTGGCCAGCACACGGGACCCTCCTCCAACACCGCCACCCTCATGCTACCCACTCTCTTCTGCTTGGACTATCCCAGCAGTCTCCCGTCAGGTCTCCCGGCCCCCACCCTCCCTGATCTGCTCCCCACATGGCAGCCTGAGCAATCTTTATAAAAGGCAAAGCAGATGTTGCTTAAGGCCCTCCGATGACTCCCATTACACACAGAATGAAGTCCACACTCCTCACCCCAGCCTGTCACCCCCTGCTGTATCTGCCACACCTCCCCACCTCCTTGACCTCACTGCCAGCTCTGCCACGCTGGCTTCCTTGGTGGAACCTGAACATCCCAAGCTCCTTTGGACCTCAGGGCCTTTGCACTTTCCATACCTACTACCTGTTCTGTTCTTTCCAGCTCTTCCAGGGCCTGGCTCCCTCTTGTCAATCAGATGTCTCCTTCTCCAGAAAGCCCTTGTGCTGGCTCCCCAGGCTGGGTCAGACGCCTCCTCAGGATTCCTACCGTCCCCGTGCGCCCCCCATCCCAGCCCCAACCATTCTACTCGTGCATCCCCATCCCAGCGCAACCGCTGTGGGCCGGCACTGTCTGGGGACAGGTCTGTCTCCTTCACTGTCCTGTAACCCACGAGGGCAGGGCTTGGACTGTGTTGGTCACCACTGGGACCAGTGATCTGACACACACGAGTGTATCAAGGCTTTGCCCATCCCTTCCCGAGCTGCATCTCCTTCCTCTTTGCCTCCTTCCTGAGGAGGTTTAAGTCAGTACCGTTTCCCTTCCCAAATGTCAGTCCTGGGAGATGATCCCCAAGGTGAGTTGGGTCAAAGTTTCAGCCACTGTCCTGGATACCCTAGAGGGCGAAGGTCAAAGCCCAGCCTGCCTTCTCCTCTGGGTGTGAGGCCTCAGCAGGTGTCAGGCCCCAGCTAAGCCCGTCACATGAACCATCCCCGTTTCCAACCAGCCTGGGGTGAGGGGGGCAGGCAGGTGGCATAAAACCTACCACCTCATGGCTGAGTAAATTGTTTCAGCAAGGGCCGCAGACTTGCCCGAAGCAGGACACGGAGGCAAGGGAACCCTCAAGCACTGCTGGGAAGCACGCTGGTACAAACGCTTAGGGGAGCAATTTGGAAGGTCCAGCATTTCCACTGCGAGACATATGCCTAAGAGACACTCTGGCCGTGGTACACAAGGAAACATGTCTAGAATGTTCATTGCAGTGTTGTTCGTTACAGTCCCAGTGGGAACCACCCAAATGGCCACTGAAAGGTGAACGGTAACTCCTGTGTGTCACCAATACAAAAAGAAACGCAGAAAGGGAAAACGAATGACCTGCTCTAGACCGACACACGTCCACATGGAGAAAAAGCCAAACTAACGCAGAGCAGAAAAGGCAGGCTGTTTACTGTGGTACCATTTATATGATCCGTAAAACTGTAAAACAGTGGGCAACGCTGGCTGGCCATCAGAACCACGTGCCGATGCTGGCCCCACCCCAGACCAAGCCAGAATCTCTAGGGTGGGCCTGGGCAGCAGTATTTTTGAAAGCTCTCCAGGTGACTGCAATATGTAGCCAGGGTTGAGAGCTATTACTCTATTGTTCATGAATCCATCGGAGGGCAGGAACAGTAGGAAAACCTGCAGAGGAAGGCTGGACACCAAATCCAGCCCAGTGGCTACCGCTGGGAGGGAGGACGGGAGAGGAGGGCGGGGCAGAGAAGAGGGGCCTTTAACTGTATCCACTGCGTGCTCTGTCCCAGGCTGGACACTGGAAGCGTGGGTGTTTTGCTACATTGAAAGCTCTACTTTTTTCCCTAGTCTAAAATGTATCACAGGAACAAAACTGGCAAATAAGAAATCACTTGCCCAAGGTCCCATGGCTGGTAAGTGATGGGGCAGGAACCCGAATGTGGGTGTCTAGTGCCAAAGCCCTATCATTCCCCCATTATCTGTGCCAAGCCCTGAGATGCTGAGCGAGTTGCTGCCGTGAGGGCCCGAGGCTGGCTGGCCTCATAGGGCTGCCTGGCCCTGTACCCACCCAGTGACCCTGCCAGAGCCAGGTGAGGGAGGGGTAGCTGCCAGAGTAAGCCAGGAGGCAGGTGGAGAGAGGCGCGGCCACCACCTCTGAGGCCCTCCTCAGGTAGCAGTAGCAGCAGCGGCCTCAAGACCAGTGCTTACACAGCACCTACTGTGTGCTAGGCCTTGGGCCAAGCATTTTATGCTCTGCATCCTCACAGCAGTTCTATGAAGTAGTCACTATCATTATGCCCATTTTGCAGAGGAGGAAACTGAGGCCCAGAAAAGTTAAGCGACTTGCCCACGGTCACACAGCCTGTGAGTGACGGATGTGAGCCAGGCATCCTTGCTCCAGCGTCCGCTCTCTGAACCACTCCCCAGTGGTGTCTCGGAGCTCCACACACACAGGGCAGCTACTCATCTGCCCCTGCTCCACTGCCCACCCTCCTCCAAGGCCAGGAACCCTAGGGGTCTCACACAGGCTACATGCTGCCAACAAGCCCCCAACTCTGCATCTCTGACCTCCCACTCACGCCTTTTCTTCTGCCTGGTGCACCCTTTCCCATTCCTCCTACTCATCCTTCAGAGCTTGCCCAGGGGACTTTCCAAGGGACAGAGTACCAGGCGCAGGGTCTGGGCACTCTCCTGGTCCTCTGAGCATGTCCTCGCAGGCCACGTCACTGCTGGTAGAGATGTAGCCATGTGTCCGCTCCCATCAAGGGACACTGAGGGCCCTCAGGGGCCAGGGGCTCTGTGTGTCTTGTCCACTGCTGCAGACCCAGCACCCAGCACCACGCCCAACGTTCAACCACCACCAACCGAGCCCCCTCCGTGGACCAGGCAGTGCTTCAAGTCGGGATTCAGGGAAAGAACAACATGGAGAAATTCCTGCCTGTGAGGGGCCCACATTCTAGTGGGAGGCAGACAATAAACTGCATGTTGATAAATAAGTTAAAGACCTAGTGAAGGGCTGGGAGAGAACAATAGTGAGATAAAGAGTGTGTGTGGAGGGCGGCTGGGAGTTCCCTGGTGGCCTAGTGGTTACGATTCAGCGCTTTCACTGCAGAGGTCTGGGTTAGATCCCTGGTCCGGGAACCATCCCACATGCCACACAGCACGGCCAAAATACCACAAAACACTGTCTGGGGGCAGGGTGGTCCTGGTCAGGCTGTGAGTGAGTGGCTCGTGAGTGAGAGGGTGCAGAGTGGGGAAGAGATTCCAAGCAGAGGGAACACGAAGGTCAAAGACCGGGAGGCAGGCATGAGCCTACAGAGTTGAAGAACAGCAAACAGGCCAGTGTGGTTGGACCTCGGGGAGGGATGCGGGAGAGCAGGGAGAAAAGAGGTGGCAGTGACTGAGGATCGTGAGGAGAGGCTGGGGTTTTAAGGACAGAGAACACCCAACTTTGTACAGGGCACCACCCAACAACACCCTCCCCAGACAGGAGCCTGCCAGACTCACGTGGACTCCGGGCCACCCACAAACACCCCATCCCATCGGCCCAGGGGACCCTCTCCTCCCAAATCACACCCTTCCACGGAGGCCAAACAGACAATCTGTTCCTGCCCAGGGAGCGGCCCAGCCTTGCCCAGCCCCCTGCTTCCACGAACAGACCTCTGGCAATCTACAGTGTGGAGACCAGAGGCAGGAGCTCTGGAATCATTCAGATCCAGCCTGGAATCTGCCTCCGTCACTTAGCAGAAGCTCTTTGAGCCTCACTTTTTGTGGCTGCAAAGTGGGTGTGTCTAGATTGTAGTACAATAAGACCAGGCGCTGAGCACAGTGTCAGCCCTCATTAAGTATTAAGCAACATTATGAGTATCTGAGAGGCAGCAGAGCATAGAACTCTGGGCCCAGAACTCCAGAGTTCCAATCTCAGCTGCAAATCTTACTCATGAGGTGGCCCTGGGCAAATCACTTAGCCTCTTAATAATGGCACCAAGCCCATAAGGTTGTGGTCAGGATTAAATACATGGAAAGCGTTTAGAACAGGGTCTGACACATAGTGCTTTATGAGTGCTTGGAATTCTTTTCATTATCTGCGGGAGGGGGGCTTCCTTCTCCCCCACCAGAAAGCACCTTTGATTTCTTTCTTGAATGTCCTACCCCTCCTCTCCAGCAATATGTCCCACTTGGGTTTTAACTTTTGACCCTTGGGAACATCATCTGTCGGGCCATCAGATTATGATTTTTGCTCGCTTTGGTCACGTCCCACCTTTGATCCCATAAAGATGCCCCCCAACCTAAATCTCCTACAATTGCTCCACTGGCTGCTGCCTTAACTCCAACCCGCCGCCCCCACGGTTGTGACCTCTGGCTCTCGTAGGCACATCCTTCTATCGAATTATTAATTTGACCGCCCTTTTTTGACATTCACCCCGTGCCCCTCCAACGAATTCCCACTTCAAATTTCGAATTTTGCGCCCACTTCGCCACGCCCCCTTCGTTAGTTTGACCTCTGACCTCCTATACACCTCCCTCCCTCCCGCTCAGCGTAGACCCACGACCCCCAGGACGCGACCCTTCCCTCCACAAGTGAACTTTGACCCCAGCGGCCCCGCCCCCTACTCGCCTAAACGCTCTACAACCGCCCGGCGCACCCCGATCCCCTGGCCAGACCGCTTATCCTACCGGCTCGGCACCGCAGTCGCTCGCGGCCTAGCTGCTCGGCCCGGAACTCGGCGCCCTCACGCCGCCCTCAGCTCTCTTGCGCCGCCGCCACCACGGCCACTGCCGTCGCCATGTTGAATCCCCAACGAACATCCGGGGCTTTCCCCCCTCGCCGTCCACCAGTCCCCATAGCAACGGGGCTGACTGGGCCGGGGGCAGGGCCCGCTCAGGGGCGGAGTTGGGCTCCGGGCAGCGCCGCTCCAGCCTCTGATTGGTGCTGATAGTCCAATCGGAGACCTTCGGGAGGAAAATGCCAAGCAGGGATTGGAAAATTTGGAAAGGGTGCGGAGAGGCTGGCTCCCAGCCCACTTGGATTCTTAAAGGGGAAAATGGCTATCCTCTGGTAACAGAGCTTCCCACCTTCCCTCAAAAGGAATTAGGGGGTGGAAGGCAGTAATGGTAATAATGGCCAGAAACAGTTCGTAAGCATTTACTATGTGTCAGACACCCCGCCAAGTGAAATTTCTCGCTGAATACTCACAACAGCCGTATTGTATGTTAATACCCATTTTACAGATAAAACTGAGGTTTAGAGGGGCGAACGAGCTGGTTCGGGATCACAGGAAGTAAATAATGAGTTTTGGACGACGTCTGTCAGTCTGTCTGAGTCCGGGAACTTGGCCCGGAATCAAGGCACAGTTTGATTTAATCTTTTTATAAGGTATTTTTGTTTGTTTTTGTTTTGTTGTTTGCTTGTTTTTAGTATTTATTCGTAAAAGATTTTTTGGAAAAAAAAAAAAGCCCGTAATCTAAACTCGGACATCTTTTTCTGTGATTGCACTCATTGAGCTCCAGCCAGTTTGCTCTTCCAAAAAAAAAAAAAAAAAAATCAGGTGCTCTCCCACCTCAAGGTCATTGCATTGCCTTTTCCTTCTGTCTGGAATAGACTCTTCCTCCAGGTATCGTCATGGCTACCTCCCTTCTGTCCTTCAGTGTTTTACTCAAATGTCATCTTATCAGTGGGACTGTTCCTGCCCATCCTGACTAATGCAGCAAACATCCCTCTCACGTGCTACTAAACCCCTTACCTTGTCTGCTTTTTCTTATTTTCTGTTGCTCAAATCACCTTCTAACATACTAGATGATTAGATAATCATAGTTACTGTTTTTTGGCTCTCTCCCCTGCTGTCGTGTCAGCACCATGAGAGCATTGATTTTTGTCTGTTTTGTTCACTGTACTTGCCCATTTGTTGAATAAACATTTGTTGAATGGATGGTTGGATGAGTTGTAAATCCACCTCCTCAGAGGTACTTTTAAATATTTAGTGCATCTCCCTTGCCCCAGCACAGTGTCTAGCACATAGTAGGCATTTAATTAATATCTGCAGAAGCAATGAATGAGTGATTGCATAATGTCGTTTTTTTCTGTGTATTTACCTACCTTTTATTTATTTTTTAAATAAATTTATTTATTTTTAATTTTGGCTGTGTTGTGTCTTCGTTGCTGCGCACAGGCTTTCTCTAGTTGCGGCGAGCGGGGGCTACTCTTCGTTGCGGTGCACGGGCTTCTCATTGCCGTGGCTTCTATTGTTGCAGAGCACGGGCTCTAGGCGCGTGGGCTTCAGTAGTTGTGGCTTGCAGGCTCTAGAGCACAGTCTCAGCAGTTGTGGCACCTGGGCCTAGCTGCTCCGCGGCATGTGGTATCTTCCTGGACCAGTGCTCGAACCTGTGTCCCCTGCATTGGCAGGTGGATTCTTAAGCACTGCGCCACCAGGGAAGCCCCCTACCTACCTTTTAAAATAGAATTGGAAACACATTTATAAAGAATTTTGCATCTTTTTAAAACAAGTTTATAAATATCACCAGTATCTTTCCAGCTCATTAAATATTCTTCAAGAACATTTGTTTTAATGGCTGCATAAGATGCCATTCTATCAATGAATGCTAATTTGTCTGAACCACTCTTTCTTGTTGAACATCTAAACTGTGATAAATATTTTGCTATTATAAATAATTTATCCCACCCCAAAAATCCAAGCAGTTAAATATTTGTGCACATCTTTAATTATTTCCTTTGAATAGATTACCACAGATGGAACTGCTGGGTCAAAGGAAATGTACATCTTTAAGATTTAATAATAGTAACAGTTCCCATGCTTCAAACATTTCTGTGTACTATACATGGTGCTAAGTTGCATAATTTAATCAGCAGGGGCTGTGATTATCCCTGCTTCACAGAGGAGGAAACTGAGGCTTAGAGAAGTAACTTCATTTGCTCGAAACCACACACTGGGCTCATCCCCAGCTTTGATGCCCAAGTAAGGCTCTTGCTAACTGCCCTCTGCTGCCTCCCCACGGCCTGGGACACACATTGCCAAGTTGTGCTGCAGGGATCCAATTCACACACCCGCCAGTGTTCAGAGGGAATATGCCCTTTAAAGTACCCTTGCCAGCATTAAACAATCTTGTTCTTGTGCTCTTTTGAAGTCTTTATGCCTTACTGAGTCTCCGTTTTAAAAAAAACCACGTCTTGGGACTTCCCTGGCAGTCCAGAGGTTAGGACTCCGCCCTTCCACTGCAGGGGACACAGGTTCAATCCCTGGTCCCTGGGTGGGGAACTAAGACCCTGCAACCCCACCTCACCGTCCCCCCCCAAAACAAGCAAGTCTAGTAGCTGAGACGATGGCACTTATTCAAGTCACAGTGATGGGAGGATGGCCGGGTACAGCCTTTGTCTCTCTCTCTTTTTTTAAATTTTTATTTTATATTGGACTATAGTAGATTTACAGTGTTGTGTTAGTTTCAGGTGTACAGCAAAGTGATTCACTTACACATATACATATATCTAGTCTTTGCCTCTTTAATGCCCTGCACACATTGCAGGGCATCAGGCTCTAGAACCCAAGTTTGGGGAAGCCCTCTTGTAACTTAGTTGGGGATCTCAGTCAGAGATCAGAGCCCTGGAACAAGCCCAGTGGCAGATCTGCTCCAAGGGTTTCCTCAGGATGGGCAATCAGGCCCTTCTATTTCAGGGCCCTGGGAGAGGAAATCGGGCCCGAAGAGCCACCTATAGCAGGCTTCCTGGAGGGGTTGGTGAGGAGGTGACCCCCAATAGATGGATACAGGTGAGGAGAGTGAGGAGGACTTGGCCTCATAAAAATGATAAATTTCAATACATCAAGGAAAAAGATTAGTGGCAATATATAGATGGCAAGCAAAGCTTCCTGTCCTTTATATGTAAAGAGCATTTACAAATTTGTGGTCCAGTGGTTAAGACTCCACACTCCCAATGCAGGGGGCCCTGGTTCAATCCGTGGTCAGGGAACTAGATCCCACATGCCGCAGATAAGAGTTCACATGCCACAACTAAGGAGCCAGTGAACTGCAACTAAGGAGCTCTCGAGCCACAACTAAGAAGCCGGTGAGCCGCAAGTAAGGAAACTGCCTGCTGCAACTAAAGAACCCGACTGCTGCAACTAAGACCCGGCACAACCAAGTAAATAAAAAAAAAAAAAAAAAGAAACTGCAAGGAGCCTTGGGCCTAGTGGAGCCTGGGCGGGAAAAAGATGTGAGGAGGCTGAAACTGCATGGCACAATGGAGGAATACGTATGCCATCAGCCTGCAGAGCTAGGGGCTCACAGGCTTCTCTCGGGGCAGCCCTCAGCCCTGGGGCCAGAGCCCAGCCTTTGCCTAGGACCTCTGGAGTCAGATCCTGTCCATCCCCAGCTCAGAGACCTCCCTTGGTTCCATGTCACTCAGGATAAAGGATGGAGTCCTCCCTGTGACCCACAAGGCCCCACACGATCTGCCCCAGTCACCTCCCTGCCCTCATCCCCACTCTTCCTCTCACTCCCTCTGCCCCTCTGACAGGACAGGCCTGCGTCTGTCTCAGGGCCTGTGCAGTAGCTGTTCCTCTGCCTGAACTATGGCTCCTCCTTCAGATTCCTTCAGATCTAAACATCACCCTCTCGGTGAGGTCTCCCTGACCACCCTCGTGAAAACTGCCACTGCCCCCCAACACTCTCTATCCCCCTTCCTGCTTTTTCTGTGCATTTACCACTATTTACCATTATATGTTTTACTTATTTATTGTGTTTGCTGTCTGATACCCTGGAAAGAATGTCGGCTCCATGAGGGCAGACATCTCTGTGTTGTTCACAGCACGGAGAACAGGTCCTGGCACATGACAGGTGCTCAATAAATACTGATTGAATACAGGAAAGGAAGAAGGGAAACAGGGGGAGGGGGAAAAATTTAAAAAGGGAGGAAAATGGCAGCTCCCTGAGCTCCTAAGCTTGTCAGCTGCCCCAGTTGGAAGTTAGGAGTGTTAACCCTTCCCCCCTTCCAGGATAACTCAGTGCCAGGCTGGGAAACTGAGGCATGAAGGACACTGGTTAGCGCTCCTTGGGCCATTGGAGACAGGCCTCTGATTGGCACTAAGGGCCAGCCTGGAGGAGAAAGTCACCGACGCCACCTGCTGGACAGTGGTGTCATGACAGCCATGCCCACCCTGCTGACTTGGGGCTGGTGATGGCCCTTTCTCGGTGGTCAGGAGAGGAGTCGGCCCAGTGGGGCATCCCCAGCAGAAGTTCAGAGTCCATGGAGACACAGCCATAAGCCTCTTTATTCCTGAGGCCCTGTGGACACTCTGCCCAGTCAATGCTATGCAGGAGGGCAGGGTTGTGCCACCCAAGACCTGTCTTGCTTCACTTTGCCCGTACAGGTGCTCTCCCAACACAGCAGGTTGGGACCCCCACTTCTCGGGGAGGGGAGAGCTGCTCCAGCTCCCTTGGGGCTGCATCCACCCCACATGGGGCCTAGAAGGTAGAGGAGTCGAGGACCTCCCTGACCCTCTCCCGGGCCTGGGTACCCCAGCCAAGGTAGCAAGGCCCAGGGTTCCGGATGAGAGCTGTCTCCATCCCCAGAGGTACATCATACGGCCAAGCAGGGGTCTCACCACCCAGACATCGTCCACAATCTTCCCATCCTGCAAGGGACAAAAAAAAAAAAAAAAAGAGGTAATGAAGGCTGAAAGCCCAGATTCTGGGGCCGAGTGGCCTGAGTTCAAATCCCAGCTCTGCCTCTGATAGGCTGTGTGACCTTGGGTGAGCTGTTAGACCTCTCTCGGTGTCAGTTTTCCTCAACTGGAAAGTGAGGATGATAGTAATAGTACCTACATCATAGAGATCGTGAGAATTAAGTGAGATATTTGGAAAAGGCTGAAAAGGGAACCTGGCACAAGGCAAGGCCTGGGTAAGTGTAGGCTATTATTATTAGAGCACAAACCCTGGCGTCAGACAAAACTCACTTTATATCCCAACAAAGCCACTCCCTATGTGGCCTTCAGCACATGACCCTACTCTGAGCCTAACTTCCATATTCCATAAAATGGGGAGAACTGAATAGATAACATACACAAGAGCCTGCCTGTGGTGTATGGGCTACACAGTAAATAGTAGTTATTTATCATAAAAAGAATATGGTCTTTGGGGTCAGATCTTAGTTCTGCACCCTCTGGCTGTGTGACCCTGGGAAAATTACCTCCCCTTTCTGAGCTGTAAAATGGAAAGAAAATGTGTCGCATGGTATTGTTGTGGTGATTAAAGGGACTAAATATAAGGCATCTAGTTCAGAGTCTGGAACACAACAGGTGTTCAATCAATCATAGTTATTAGCACCTTTATAAAACTACAATGGCAGAAATAAAGAAAGGTGAGCTATGATTATTTGGGTCCATCTAACCTTAAGCCATCCCTACCACACACACATCATACTGCTTTCCCTCTACCTGTCTCCCACCACCTACCTTTTTCTTCCCCCGCTTCATGTTGATAAATACCTATAGAATCAACTGTGCTGTAGAAACTGTTCTAAGCACTTTATATATAAGTCATTCAACCCCCATTCAATCCTGTGAGGTAGAAACTATTAACATCCCCATTTTGCAGATGGGAAAACTGTGGCTCAAAGTTGCTTGAGGTCATCCAGCTGGTAAACAGCAGAGGCAGGATTTGAACCCAGGATTTCCAGCTCTCACATCCACTTTTGAAACCACTTGGCTCCAGAGCATGCTAGGCCTGGTTACTCAGGCAGGTGATTGGGCCACTGCTCACTGACCTGGTCGTCAGACACCTGCTGGATGTGGACATGGGTCCCATTGAGGTTGTGTAGCCGTGTGTACCCGTACTCTGATGCACACGGTGCTCCAGGGCCGCGGGAAGAGGGTGAAGGGGGTCAGCCGCTCCTCACAACCCTGCCGGAGAGAATCATTTAGACCCAGGGCTGGCGCAGGTGGAGTACCCACTGGGGAGCAGAGAAGACCTGCCAGGCCGGGACCCTGCCACCCCTAAGGAAGACAAAGTCAGTTAAGACTTGACCTTGATAATGCTCACAGTTGAGTGTTTTGACCCAACCAGGCTTCCTGGTTCTTTGACTTCTAGAACAGTGCATGGCTGTACAAGACTGTCCACTGCAGCATTTTCTCTAAAAGCCCTCAGCTGGAAGCCAGCCAAATGGCCATCAGTGGGGGTCAGTTAAATAAATTATAGGGTAGCCATCACAAAGTGGGGCGGTATAGAAAAATGGCCAAGACGTATGGTTAAGGGGAAAATGCAATTCATAGAATAGAAGAAATTGGTGGCTCTCAACCCTCGCTGCACAGTAGACCCTCCACGAAAGCTATTAAAATCATCATTGCCTGGGAGAGAGGAAGTGCTTATCCTTGCAGTAGAAAACCAGGTAATGTGAGCAGAAAGGATGAGGGACCACCACCCTCAAAAACAAAAAAAATCACCATTTTGCAGCCATCATCATAATAACTGATTGAAGCCAGAACCATCAATGGATGGCCAAAGTAACGGTGAAAATTTGAGGAATATCAGGATATTTGTGTAGTCTCAAAGCATCTCCAGGAGACACTTGTTAATTTTAAAGGGGAAAATCGTAACTATGGTGGAGAAGATGTGTAAACTGAGACTTAAAGGGGCTAAAGAGATACCACGCACCTCCTCATAGGGTGCACTGAAAAGAACACAGTATCGCTTTTGTCTATTCTTACCAAAAATGTGTAACTTCAATCTAATCACCAGCAAACATCAAACAAACCCAAACTGAGGGATAGTCTACAAAACAACTTCGCTATGCTCTTCAAATTTTTCAAAGTCATGAAGCATGAAGAAAGAGTGGGGAAATGTTTCTCATTAAAGGAAGGGAGAGAGATAAGACACGGAAGTAGAATGTATGATCTTAGACTAGATTCTGGACCAGAAAAAAAAAAAATTCTTTAATTTAAAGGACATGAATAGGACAACTGGCTAAATTTGAATGAGATTAGATAATGGTATATTACCAATGTTAACTACTTGAATCTGATTATTATACTGTACTGATGTAAGAGAATGTCCTCGTTTTCTTAGGAAATACAGATGGAAAGATAAAGGGACATCATTTCTGCAACGTACTCTTCATCGGATCTGAAAATAATAGTAAAATGTATACACACACACACACACACACACACACACACACACTTAGAGAGACAGACAGAGAGACAAAAATAGAGATTGAAACACGTGTGGTTAAATGTTCACATTTGGGAAATCTTGGTAAAGGGGATATGGAAAGTCTTTGTATTATTTTTGCTACTTTTCTATAAGTCTAAAATAATTTCAAAATTTAAAATGAAAGAAAAAAGCTAATCTGCACTGATTAAGGCCAGAATAGTGATCACCTACTGCTATGAGGAGCCACCTGTACTGACAACATTCTATTTCCTGCTGCAGGTGGTGGCCGCACAGGGGTGGCAATGCCAGGGCCGATCCCTCGGAAATTCTGGTGTTTGTTCTGGGGTTGGGCCCAGGCAGTGGAGTTTTAAAACCTCCCAGGTAATTCTAACGTGCACCAAGGCTGAGAACTGCTAGGGTATGAAGCATGATCCAAGCGGTTTTTAAAAAGTGGGTGATGCCGTAACACATCTCTATTGAGACAATGACTCATTTGCATACATGGAAAATATTCTCAAATGCCACCCGAGATGTAACCATTGAGAGTGGGACTAAGAAGGGTGTGGAGAGTTTTACCTCTTGCCCTCTGTTCTGTTTGAATTTTTATCATGAGACGTTCTTACTTTGATCTCACTAATTTGTAAGAAACAGCTTAAAAGATAAGCCCTTGCTTCTTGTGGAAGTGACTGATTCCAAGGCTTGGCGGGTGGGGGTAGGGGGACAGAAGAAGATCCTGGAGCGCCCTGGAGTGCCAGAAAGTAAGAGAGAGCCCACAAAACGACAGGGACACATCGAAAGGACACAGGGCCTGATCTGAAGAGTTCCCAGTGGCCAAAGTTAGAGCAATCTAGGCAGCAGCATGAACAGCAGGAGTATTGGATTAGAGCCCACGGGAGAAGATAATTACCCATGAGTCCGTACTAGTATAAATCCATAACTAACTAACCAAATAAATGGGGCAGAAGGGACAACTCTTCCTCATAGGAGGATGCTAATTAATAAATCGAGGAGGAATGAGGGAAATAGAAGATCCCCAGTAGAACACCCCAGTAATCACTGTAACAGACAAGACCCACTGATGGGTTCAAAAATCAGCAGGTGAAAGTTGGAGGAGAAACAAGACACTTGCAGGGTCTAAAAGCTTCTCCCCCAAGATGTTTATCAACTAAAAAGGGAAATACAACAACTTTACAGAGGAAGAACCCAGCAGACACTTCCTTAAACAGGTGATTCAGAGAAATCCCTCCAGGAATGAGACACAGTGAGGACGTGGACCCCCCGGTATGAACCGCTGAGAAGGACAGACCATCATTTGTGACTGTGTGGTCCCAAATGCATAACCCGAATCTTGGCAGGAGAAAATATCAGACAAACCCAGATCCAGGGGCATTCTGAGAAAAACAACTGGCCTGAATGAAAGACAAGGGAAGATGGAGGAACCATCACAGTTTGGAGGAGACTAAGGAGACACAATAACTAAATACAGTGTGGGATCCTGAAACAGAAAAAGGTCATTAGTGGGAAAGCTGGTGCAATGTGAATAAAGTCTGGAGTCCAGTTACAATGATAATAATAAGCCCTCTGCCCTGGATCCATCCAGTAGACCTGGGCAAGCACCCCTTGCCCCCGCCACTTATTGATCCTGTGATTCTGAAGGAGTATTTTACTGTCTGAGCCTCTGTTTCCACATCTGTGCAATGGGCATGCTATTGATACTAGGTGCATCTAACCACCTAAGAGATAGCAGCTGTATAAAGGATGAGGCACCCGGGCTGGTACAAGTGCAGCCCTCAATAGATCAGAGGCCAAAGGAGCACCTCCCCTCCCCCCACCCTGCTCAAGGCAGATCCGGTGATGATGTGGATGGGGCCTCGAGGGTGGGTGTAGGGCATCTCTCGGCTGCCTTTAAATACCTGGAGAAGGGACAAAGGGGAGGGGCCTGTCATACCCAGCCAGGCCCCAGGGGTCTGACGTTGAGGGGGTGGTCCACTGACACCAGCCACATGGGTCTCAGCCCACCCCAGGCCTCACATGGTAGTTGTAAATTGGCCACAGGCGTTCATAGGAGCGTTCGTGAGCCCACAGCTGCAGGTCGACCCCTGATAGAAAGCAAGACGGGGGTCAGGTCCCTGAATCCAGGAGAGATGGGAGGTGGGGCCTGGGGCTGGGGAGTCCCCTGGGGTCACTCACCGTATTTATAGAAAGGATCCTCCAATCCATAAAACTTGCCGAGGAGGCCTTTGCGAACCTGGGCCAGATGAGCAAGGAGGTGAGGGGTGACTCGGGCCAACCCCCACCCCGGATTTCAGCACCTTTTCCCCAGGGAGGGGGTCCTCACCTTGCTTTCATGCCAGGTGCAGTCATCCAAATCAGCACTGGAACAGTACATGGGCCGGTGACCCATGGTAATGATCCACGGCGGGGCTGTCCGGTTCTTATTGGCTTTCTGCAGAGAAGGGCGCAGTGTGAGGGGCAGGGGCTGCAGGAGGGGCAGGTGAGGCAGGTCCAAGGGGGGACATCCACAGGTTACCTGGAGGTCGCTCTCCAGGCAGCGAAACTGTCTCTCTACCAGGTGGCGCCGTAATGGAGAAAGAAATATACCTCGGTGGAGAAGGAAATGATGTGTGCAGGGCCCAGATCCCAGCTGGAAGGGTCAAAGGGCAGGGGTCAAAGTATCTCCTGCATCTCCCATCCTTCAGGGGAGGGAGGCCAGTCCCCCAGCTCCCCCCAGGTTACCTGTACCACAGGCCTTCACTGTTCCCTGGCATGCTGAAGCGAGCTTTGTAGTTGGAGAAGTTACTGGATAAAAGGAAGTAAAACGGTGGGGGGAGGGTCTGGGTGCCCCCGCCCACCCACACCTCCCACTGTCAGGCCAGGCCTGGCTCCCAGCCCAGCCCTCATCTCCTTTCCTCTCACTTCCACAAATGAGCTGCTGCAGTATGAGAGACTATGGTGAGACACTAGGAAGGACTGTTTTCTTTGGCCAGGCCCTTGCCCATCCCGAAGCCCTCAGGCCTCACTAGCGTTCTTCATGATTCCCAGGACACGTCACGTATGGCAGGCTGGCGGCCACAGGTTCAATGAGATTCATGAACTTGTCCCTGACGCACCCGTTGTCCTGATCCATGTTGCAGGCAAAGTCTCCTGGGGGGTGGAGGAGAGAATGAGGACCCAGACGTGGCTCTGCTTTCTCCAGATTTGAGAGACCTGGTTGGTCACGTGCGGGCTGTGCAAGTCCCGGTCGCCCCCACCGTGAGGCATCCCGGTTCTCCGATCCCTACCTCACACCCACCCACGTGTGTGCTTGGAACCATTTCCTGAGCCTCTGGTCCCTGAGGACCCCTGCAGGACCTTGCCGGCCTCCTGTGCTCTGAGCACACCAGCCGCCACCTCATCCCTTCTCAGAGTAATAACAACGTTAAGACTGACATAGTCTGGGAACTTCCCTGGTGGTCCAGTGGTTTAAGACTCGGCGCTTCCACTGCAGGGGCACGAGTTTGATACCTGGTCAGGGAACTAAGATCCCGCATGCCGCTCCGAGGGGCCAAAATAAACAAAAAATATATATATAAGGGTGACTTAAAAAAAAAAAAAAAAAAAAGACTGACATAGTCTAGTCAGGTACTGGTTTTGTACCAGGCACATTTTCAAATGCTCTATTTACATGCTCAATCGCCTGAATCTTCAAAACACCCTCTGAGGTGGATGTTATTATCATCCCCGTTTCAGATAGGGAAACTGAGGCCCAGAGGGGTTAAGTGCTCGTTTAAGGTCACAGAGCTGGTTAGTGAGGATACAGGAATTGAACCCTGGGAGCTTAATTCCAGAGTCTACTATGGCTTTGAACCATATCGGCCCCAATCTCCATCTCCCATCTGGTTCCCGCCCTCTCAAATCACAACAGAAATGATCATGACAACACTTATGTAGCACTTACAACACGACAGGCAATATCGACTTATTTAGTCATCACAACAGCCCTGTGAATTCTAACCCAGTCCTAGCCCTTATAACAATAACGCAGAGGAGAAAACCAACGCACGTAGCTCGAAGCGTCAAGATTGATTTTAACCTGGGCAGCCTGGTTGACCACAGCACCGTCTCTGTGGCCAGTCTCACCCCCCCATCCTTCAGAGCCACGCTAGCCCCATCCCAGGTCTCCTCCACGGTCCTGGCGTTGCCTCCCACCCAAGCTCCCCCTCCCCGACCCCAAACCTCCAGGCACACCCTGGCCGATGCCTCACCCACATGAAGAACAGAGTTGTGCCTGCCCTGCTGGGTGTCCCTGCACAGTCGGGGTAGGGCCCTAGGATTGTCAGTCCCTGTGTCCCCAAAAACAGCCAGACAGGGGCTCCAGTGGGGTCCATTCTTCAGGGCCCTGAAGAGGAACCAACGGCTCCGGCCCTGAGTACTGCCGCAGCGGTAAACTGAGGGGAAAGGAAAAGGTCACAGTCAGCTGGGGAGTGGGGTGGGGGGGCGCCCCAGGATGTCTCCTTCACCGTCATCCGTCTTCAACTGGTGCGGGGATGGAAAGGGTCTGCCCTATGCCCCTTCTGTCGACCTCACCCCAGGTCCCCAGCCTTCCATTTTCATCCCAGGGTCTTATACAGTAGGCTTGCAGATAAGCAGAAGGGGTACCAGCCCACCTGAGCCACCTGCCAATAGCAGCTTCTAGCCCACATTCCCATTCCCCCCATAACACCTGGGCCCCGGGCCCCTCTCACCATACTGGACACCGGGCAGCAGCCCCTGCAGTGTGACTTCGTGTATGTAGAGCTTCCGCCGGAGAATGCCCCCATCCACAAAGGGGCTGAAGGTGCCCTGAGCCCGGAGGGGCAGGGGCCCCCATAGCTGCAGCCCAAACTGCACTTCCGAAGGGGTTGGGACCCATGTGGTCCAAGTTACCGTCATGCAGCCTGGCTCACCTGGAGAGAAAGGAAATGGGGGTCGGGCAGTGAGGCCTGGGCAGGGGTGGGGAGGGACGTGCGGAGAGTGAGGGGCAATAACGAGAGACTGAGGGGCTCTTGAGCATTTAGTAGTTAAGATCACAGGTTCTGGAGCTTTCCAAGTTCAATCTCCGCTCCACCATTTCCAAGCTGTGCTTTCCTTGGGCAAGTCACCTCACCTCTCTGAGCCTCAGTTTCCTTCACAGTAAAATGGAATAATAATAGTATCTTCCCTATTGGGTTCTGTTAGGCTTAGATGAATAAATAAAAGTAAAGTACTTGAAACAGTGCCTAGTACAGTCAGGGTTACATGAGTGAACGAATATTATTATTAATATCGTTACTGTGTGCAGGCCTGTTCCACATATTTTACACATGACATAGTTTAGAGGTTGTAAACTCAGATGTCTAGAGGCCAGCTAGGTAATATACATGGGAACAAGGGCCAGCTGTAAGGAGGAAGGCAGCAGGGAGACGTGGGGTATGTGGCAAAGCGTAGAGCCTGCCCTGTCTCAGAGAGGAGCCATCGTTCAGCTCTGGGGATGGCTGCTGTGAATGAAGCAGGCCCGGTACCACTCAATCTGTCCACTTCTAGAGCAAATCTTTATACGGTGGTTTTTATTTCCCCAAAGCATGTAAGAGTAGATATACAAACTTTTAAGTGATAGCTCCTAATTCTTAAACATCAGCAACCAAATCAAGGTTTTAAAAATACTGTGTGGTATAGGATGACATTAAGAGCATGAGTGGGCTTCCCTGGTGGCCCAGTGGTTAAGAATCCGCCTGCCATTGCAGGGGGCAGGGGTTCGATCCCTGGTCCCGGAAGATCCCACAGGCCGCGGAGCAACTAAGCCCGTGCGCCACAACTACTGAGCTTGCGCTCTAGAGCCTGCGAGCCACAACTACTGAGCCCACGCGCCGCAACTACTGAAGCCCGCGCACCTAGAGCCCGTGCTCCACAGCAAGAGAAGCCACCGCAATGAGAAGCCTGCACACCGCAACCAAGAGTAGCCATCGCTCGCCAAAACTAGAGAAAGCCTGTGTGCAGCAATGAAGACCCAAAGCAGCCAAAAATAAATAAATAAATTTATTTTTAAAAAAAAAGAGCCTGAGGTCTTCCTCCTGCAACATGCGTACAAAAACGCATGTGCACAGGGTATTCATTGCAGCACTGTTTGTAATTGCAAAATATCGGAAACCACGGAAATGCTCATATGTAAGAGAATGACTGAATAAACTATGTAACATTCATACCGTGGAGCACTTCGCAGCTGTCAAAAAGAAAGAGGACAAGTTCTAGGAACGGGTGAATGACGCCCAGGACATAATGTTAAAAGAAGCAAAGTACACAAGAGTACCTATAGTCAGCTACTCCTCACATAAGAGGATATAAGAAAATACACAAGTACCTGCTTATTTATTTGTACATAAGAAATACAGGAAGAATACACCAGAAACTTAAGAGATGGATTACATGGGATGGATGGGGGACGGATAGAAAAAAGGGGGAATGGGAATGGAGTAGGTAGTCGGGATGCAGAGGGAGGACACTTCTCTGAGTCTGTCTTTTTCTTATAATCCTGAGTCCCAGAGCTATAGTCTTGTTTCATAGTTCCTCCACACACCCCAAAAAATTAACTAACAATTAAAGCCACCCAGGTTGTGGGGAAAGCCAATATGGAACATAAACACTAACAAATGGCTGTAACTATATTAAAAAACAAATAACCACACTGAAGTGTTGGGGAAGAAAAGTTACAGTGAGCATTAGTGTTTTGACTGGACAATAAGACCACAGAGAAAAAGGACTGCACATAAATGCCATCATCTAGTAATTGTTCCTCACAGGGATACAGGCAAACAATTCTGAAACCACTTGATGCTTATTCTAGCACTGAATGAATAAATAAGTCTATTGTAGATAGGGGGAGCTTGGTTTCTCAATGGTGGAGAAAGAAGTTACAAATAAGGAAAGAAGGCTAAAATAAACCCTTGATGGTAGACTGAAATCAGATGTTTCAGTATGATCTCATGGTATTTTATATATAAATATATACATATATATATATACATTCATATATATACAGAAATATAGGTGTGTACATATGCATATCAACATACCCACATATATTGTCAAGCTCTGTTTGTGAGAGGGCCTAGGAGCAGCAATGCCTCAGTAGCAGTGAGCACACCTAGTGCTCAGATCTTAGTTTCTAAATACCCATTCTCCCATCAAAGGAACCAGGGCTCCTTGGAGAAGTAGTTGATTCCAGAGATCGGGTAGGAAATATACAAGATGAGTCTGGAATAATTGGTGGTGCCAGAAGGTGAGGCAGTGCTGAAGACATGATGGGAGTGGGGTTGTGGAAAGAACACAGAAGCCAAGCTGGAGGAATTCCAAAAGACCAAATCAGAGACAATTTGAGCCACGAAATAAATAGCAATAGTACTGAGTTTAACTCGTGGGATAAAATAAATATCCGAGAGTCCATACCAAATAAATAAATAATCAAAGCAAACAAACAAATAAATAGAGTGGGGGGAGGGATAGCCCTTCCTTACAGTAAAATTTCAATTAGACAGAGAGAGGGATTTAGAAAGTTACAAAATCACAATTAGGCACACCCCATGCTAATGATTGTTGCAGACAAGAGCCACCAATGAATGCTAAAATTAGTGCACAAAAATTTCAGGAGAGACCTGATTTCCACAGTCTTAAGGAATCTTCCCTTAGATATTTATTACAAAGATATTTATACAAAGGAAAGAATAAAAGCTTTACAGTGGAGAAACCCAGCAGGCAGCACTTTAACCAAGCAATGAAGGTTCACATTACCAGTGACAGCAATAAGACATGTCAGTGTCATGAACACTCTGACACCAGGCACTGAGAAGGGCACTACATCCCACTAGGACAGTCTTGCCAGAAAAATACGTAATTCAATATGCTTAATTCCAATCATGAGAAAATAGCAGATAACCCCCAAGTGAGGACTATCCTACAAAACCCAAACAAAATCAGAAAGACAACAGCTCAGTACTCCAAAATGTCAAGATGTTAACATTAAGAGAAACTGGGTGAGGGGGATATAAGAACTCTAATATTTTTGCAAAATTTCTGTTAAATCTAAAATTAGTACAAAATTTAGAGTTTTAAAAACAAATATGACAGGCTTTTGAGCCAGCCTGCCTGGGTTCAAATTCCAGACTATGTGACCTGCGGTCAGACTCTTCATCTCTTTGAGCCTCAGTTTACTCTTTTGTAAAATGGGAGGAACAATAGTACTTACAGCTTAAGGTCCAATAAGAGGTTAAATGAGTCTTCCATCTGAATCACTTGTAAGAGTATATTTGTTATTATTATCATTATTGTGTAGGCCAAACAAAGGACAGCTGTGATCTCACTGGGTTTTCACAGTGAGATAGGTTTTATTTTTGTTCCATTTTACAGAGGCCTCCAGGCAAAGTGCCTTGTCCAAGGTCACTTAGCCAGCAAATGCCAAAACCAGTTCATTCATGTGGTTTCAGATTCTCATTGCAACTAACCCTTAAGAAACGACCTTAAAAGTCTCAAGGACACAAAAAAATAAGCAAAGACTGAGGAATTGTCACAGATAGGAGGAGTAATTAAGGAGACAAAAAGATATAAATCAATGCCTCTCTTCACTATATTCCTTTTCTTTTTTAAAGTGTAGTTATTTTTCATGAAAAATGTCATCTACCTTACTACTGAATGGGTTTATTATTGCTCATTTTTAATGATTGAACATATTTTTAAATGCCTCCGTTTTAGTTTCTGTTATGGCAGCTATTATGGATATAACTCACATAAACTGAAGCTCTCTAAGGTTCTTATAATTTTTTTAGCTGTGCCAAAGCGTCCTGAGACAAAAACGTGTGACAACCACTGCCACACGTCAAGTTCCCTTTTGCTGCTTCGCAGGTGATATTTCACTTACTCCTCACTGTGAGGTCGCACTAATATTACCCCATTTTCCAGATGAGGAGGCTGAGGCCAGAGAGGTTAAGTCACTTGCCCAAGTTCACACGGCAGGTAAGCAGAAAAGCTGGGGTTAAAACCCAGGAAGTCTGGGTGCAGAGGGTCCAGAGTCCAAGGTCTTACTACCTCCTTGCACTTCCACCCTAAGATCCAGGACCAGGAGGGAGCTTTGTGGGAACACAATGAGCGAGGACAACAGCAGCCCCCTTAGGAGAGCGCTTACTATGGGCTGGGCTCCAGAATCATTTCCCACACAGCCAGATGCGCCGCTGCTTATAATTCCCATTTAACAGAGGTGGACAAATGAGGCTCAGGAAGAACCACCAGCCTAGACTCCCATAGCAATCAGTGTGGGATTCCTGAGCCTCACTGGGAAATGCCCAGGGAGAGGTCGCAGACACTTACCTGGGTAGGACAGGGGCAGCGCTGGGAGCCTTTGGGGACCCCTGGACCCCCAGGGAGAAAAAGAGGAGCAGACAGCAGCAGGACCAGCAGGGGCGAAGGGAGCACATGGTAGAGGGAAGGTGGGGAGCAGAAAGGGGGAAGGGGAAGGGTCTAAAGTGTGTCAGATCCCTTCAGAACAGCAGGAGCGGCTGGGGAGGATGGGGAAAGAAGGGGAATCAGGCAAAGTCACACGGAGGGAGGGAGGATGGCAGGGAGGTCTTCACAGGGATGGTTATCCAGATGCCGGAGAAAAAACAAAAACAATCATCACTACTGAGAGGCAAATGCCCTCTGAGCCTCGCTGGCTGCTAAGCACTTAACATAGATTAACTCATGGGAGCCTGACGACATTCCTCTGTGTGGTGGTCACTGTGACCATCAGCCCCATATCACAGGTGAGGAAGCTGAGCAATGAAGTGATTCAGTTGCATGGCTCAGGTGTGGTGGAGCGGGGATTGGAACCCAGGGGTCCTGGCTCCAGAGCCCTTGCTCTTATCCACCGCTCACTCTCAATGCAAGAGGCTTGGGAGTGGGGCTGGGGGGTCTCAGTGTAGGATGTTGCCTTTGGCAACCCCATCCCCAGCATTCCACCCTGCCCTCAGAGACCTCATTGCCCTCTACTCCAACCTCCAACCTTCCATTTCCATCGTAGTAACCCCAATCATCCCCTCCATCCCCAGACCACCCAAGAATTCCACCCCACCTGGAGCAGCCCCGTCTTCCTTGCCCCCTACCCAGCATCCCATTCTGCCTTTAGTGACCCCAATTCCTCCCCATCTCCACCTGTCTCCCCTGGCCCTGCACCTGTATACCCACCCTCCTTCTCCCCAGCCCTTCCCCTCCCGCTCCAGTTCGGTCTCCAGCTCATCGAGGACCTGCCTGTCTGCCGGGGCAGAGCCAGGCCGGGACCGTCAGTCTGGGGGCCGGGAGCTGGGGCTGGAGGTTCCCTCCAGGTCCCTGGCTCACCCTCTGGGGCGCCAACTCCCAGCATGCGCGTCTCGGGGCACCAGTGCGACAGCGGTATTTTATGAGTTTGTAGGCGCTGAGACATCCCGCCGCCCACAGCTATCCCAGCCCCGGAAGAGCCTGCCTTCTCCAGGTGACGGCCTCCCCAGACAGCTGGGGCCCCGGGTTCCACAGGCCGGTCTTGGGCGGCCCATGCCCACGCGCCCACCTCCCCCCGCCTCCCCGTGCTGGGCGAGGGAAGGGGGACCTAGGTTAATTTGATAAGCTGCTGCCGCCACCTCCAAGCCGGCCTCCAGGTGAGTGCCCGGACAGGAGGTCTACGCTCGTCCCCCAGGAGCCCCACCCCGCAGCTACGGAGCCCCCAGGGCACTGACACCGGGCCCCAGCTCTGGCCCTGCCGGATCCCGAGGTACCCAGGTGTGCTGGCACCTGCGCCTGCAACCGAGGTGGGTGTGGGGACATTCTCCCATCCCTTCCCGCGGCGCCTGCTTTGTATTCTCGGCAGTTCCTTCCGCCTTCCTCACCCTGCAAGCTTAGTCCCCGCCGGTTCCTCCTCAGGCCCCCGGGCATGCTGAAAACAGAAAATCAAAGTGCACCGAATGACAGTGCTGCTTCTGAGTTGTGCGCCCGAGGCCGGTTACTCGACCTCGCTGGGCCTTGGTTTCTTCACCTGTGAAATGAGGGTGGTAACAGTATGGGCACTATGGGCCATTGTGAGGATTAAACCAGTTGACACATGAAATTTCACTCTGAGAACAGGGACTGGCCCAGAGTAAGGGCTGGATAAGAATCAGCTGTTATTTTTATTATTATTAATGCATGAGTTCCAGAAATTGCCCTGGGGTCTAGGTGGGAGCAAGTGAGAATTTTCTCTGTGAACCTTTGTGAGCTGTTTAAAGGTTGTGAGTGGCTTGCTGCAAAATACCCTTGGGTATTTTCCCAGAGCAGCAGGAAAAGTCAGAGGGTCCAGGTTTTAGTTGCTTCGTCTTCCTGTCTGCGGATAAAACGACTCCACGATTTGGCTTTGTCAATTCAGGTATAGCAGTGTCTGCAGACTGGGGACCCTGATTCCATAGACTGACACTGGGGGTGTAGGGGTGGTTCAAGATGGGCTTTTGCACTGTTTGGATTTTTTCCCCCACCTTCTGGAGTCTCCATTACAGCTTAAAATGTAATAAAAAGCAACTCTCTTGGCCATACTCAAATACCCTCAAGACCCTGCTCACCCTCAGCAATTTTAACTTCCCCTTAGTTCTAGTTTTTCTGGTGGTCTTCCAGGAGCTGTGGTTACGAACGTTTTTTTTGCTAAAGTCACCTGTGGCAGGCTGGTGAAGCCCTTCTCCAAACCATGTTTTTACATGCATTAAAAAGAAAAAAAAAAAAACACAGGATACAAAGGAAACGGATGTTATTGAATTACGGGTACACGATTTTTCTTGGATATGTAATATGGTAATATATGTACTTCTTTATCAGTGCATTAAACTTCAAGATCTAGGGACAGGTCCAAAAATTATAGTAATTTAGAAATTTTGTTGAGTGTATAGACGATATTTGAGAGTCCTGTGACGACTACAGTGGGGTTTGAAAACAGCTGTAATTTCTTCTCATGACAAAGCCAGAAATCTGCTAACTGTCCTGTGGTTGGCCCTTCCAACACTCGCCCCCACCCACCATGGCAGAAGGACCTGGTAAATTTCAATTACAGCAACAGTTCATAAACATTACCCTCTTAAAAATTTTTGAGGACCCCAGAGAGCTTTGGTATGTGTGGGTTATATCTTTTAATATTTACCATGTAAGAAAATAAAACTGGGAAGTGTTTTTTTCTTTTTTCTTTTTTTTTGGCTGTGCTGCGCGGCTTGTGGCATCTTAGTTCCCCGACCAGGGATTGAACCTGGGCTCTTGGCAGTGAAAGCACTGAGTCCTAATCACTGGACCACCAGGGAATTCCCAAAATTGGGAGGTATTCATTTATTTATTTATTTATCTCTGGCTGCATTGGGTCTTTGTTGCTGCACGCGGGCTTTCTCTAGTTGTGGCGAGCAGGGGCTACTCTTCATTGCAGTGCGCGGGCTTCTCATTGATGTGGCTTCTCTTGTTGCGGAGCACGGGCTCTAGAGCACAGGCTCAGTAGTTGTGGCGCATGGGATTAGTTGCTCTGCGGCATGTGGGATCCTCCCGGACCAGGGCTCAAATCCGTGTCCCCTGAATTGGCAGGTGGATTCTTAACTACTGCCCCACCAGGGAAGTCCAAACTGGGAAATTTTTAAAACGCAAGAATACACGTGCGTACATTTCATTAGCTATCACAGTGATGATGTCATCACAGGTCAGGTAGCCTCCAAAGAGTGAAAAGGTTGAACACATATTAGTATTATTATAAAAATAGTTTGGGTCCCAAACCACGTTTTGAGGACCATTGAGTTGAAGGGTTGTCAAAGGAAAATTGTTTTTCCAATACAAGTTCATGCAGCCCCTGAATTCCATCTGCCAACTCAGGTTAAAAAATTCCACTGGGGGACTTCCCTGGCTGTCCAGTGGTTAAGACTCTGCGCTTCCACTGCAGGGGGTGCGGGTTCGATCCCTGGTCGGGGAACTAAGATCCCGCATGCTTCGCTGCCCGGCCAAAAGATTAAAAAACAAAACAAAAACCCTACTGGGATTGTACCTTTTTGTCCCTGATGTAGTGGAAGAGGAGTCATAGCTCACTGACGGCCCCTTTCCCCTGTCCTGATCATACACATGGCCCTTCCCTACTCTCGGGACAGCCATAGAATCATTTCTAGTTTCTCTTTTTAGATACCTTTGTGTTTTGAGAAATATACTCCCATTTCCCTGTTTCTTATTCCCTCCTTGGAGAGAAGAATCTTGTGTGGTGAACAGAGCATCTACTCTGGGGCCAGATGGCCTGCATTTAGATCTAGCTCAAGCATTGACCAGCTTAGGGAAGTTATTGAGCCTCACTGTGCCTCAGTTTCTCCATCTGTTAAATGGGGATATTAATAGTAACTGTCTTAAAGGGTTGTTGTGAGGATTAAACCAGGTAATAGATATAAACCACTTAGAACAGTGCCCAGCACAGAGCAAGTGCCACACACATCCCTTCCAATTACTATCATACCCTAGACCTCCAGTCTGCCCAGTTTGTAAGATAAGGCTATGATGAACCTACTTTTCCAAGTCATTTTTAACTACTTAAACTTTTTTTATTATGAAATATGACATACATATAGAAAGGTACCTGAAACATAAATGTTCCACTTAATGAATTATGACAAACACACTTGTGTACCCACCACCCAGGTGAGGAAACAAATCTTCCCAGGTTTCCACAAACTCCCTCCTGCCTCCTTCCTGCCTCCTTCCTGCCTCCTTTCTGCCTCCTATGGAAGCAAGGACATGGTCAGGGTTGAAAGACTCTAGGAATGCAGGGATTCTGACCTAAAGAGTGTAAGAAAGAGCTGGTCAGAAGACAAGTCCTACATCCACCCTATTAATCCCACACATGATCCTTTAACACAAGCAGAGAAATTCCCGCTCACACTTTCCTGCATTCTCTGGTTAAGAATTGCATTTGTGGTCATGATCAACGAAGCCCAGTCAAACCTTTGAAAGTCACCAGAAGCTGGTGGTCACGATGGCCCAATGGATGAGGCAGTGTCATGAGCACCAATGTCAGCAGAGCTAAATAAATGGCCTTTGAGATCAACAGAGGAAAGAACAGTGAGTAATAACAGCATCACTGCCTCTTTCGGGTGATGATGAGGGCTATTAAATTAGCCAGACAGGACACATCTGGCAATAGGTACTTGGACGTCCCAAAGAATCTCACTGGCAGGGGTTGAAAGATAAGCAAATACCTAAGTACCTCTTCTCTACCTATTATTCTAAATCTTCATTGGTAAACCACTATACCTCACATGGGTCCATGAATTTTGTAACACATTTTTCCATGAAATCATCCGATAGACAGGGACTCCATAGAAAAAAATATTAGCCTGAAATTCCACACACCCTCAGGGTGGCTCTGCAACCCACATCCATTTCTCCACAAATCCCGTCAGCTCCGATTACCTATCTTTTCAGAACCCATCCACTTGGCCCTTCCCCAGTGACCCTGCCCTGGTCCAGTCTACCTGCTTCTCCTGACACTTGTATCATCTCTCTCTCTCCTCCTGCCTCCAAGGTCTGTTCCTACGAGCAGCAGAGGACACCTGTGAACGTCTGAGTCAGGTGGCATCCCTTTACCTCAGGAGCACTATTTCATCAACTCCTCTCAACTCCCCCTTGATGTAGGCCTTGCTACCATCCCAATTTGCAAAATGAGAAAATGAAGTTTGGGGAGGGCAGCAGCCTGCCCAAAGTCACAGAGCTGAACCCCGGTCCACAGGGAGGGGGCTCCTGAGCCCACCTCTAACCTGCCGTGCGGGGCATCTGATCACGGCAGTGACTGGAGGAAGACAGTCTCAGCCAGGAGCTGGCTCTCCGGGGGCAGGTGGAGGCAGGTGCCCTGAGCCCCAGGTCCTTCTCCACCAGCAGTCCCTGAACTTGGCATGGAGCCTAGAGGAACTGTTAGCATCAGTTCTGAAGCCGAGACTGCCAGGTCTCAAGCCTTAGCTGGGACAAACCAAACACTCCATATCTGCCCCCTCCCTCCAATGCCACTCCCCACCCCCAGCCACCGTCCTGGGAAGGCACACGCTTTGGGTTACGTTCTCCTTTTTCTACATATGTTTGGCCTACAATTATTATTTTTTTTTAATCTTTTTAAAAAATTAATTATTTATTTTTGGCTGTGTTGGGTCTTCGTTGCTGCGTGTGGGCTTTCTCCAGTTGTGGCGAGCGGGGGCTACTCTTTGTTGCGGTGCGCGGGCTTCTCATTGCGGTGGCTTCTCTCGTTGCGGAGCACGGGCTCTAGAGAGCAGGCTCGGTAGTTGTGGTGCACGGGCTTAGTTGCTCCGCCGCATGTGGGATCTTCCCGGACCAGGGCTCGAACCCGCGTCCCCTGCATTGGGAGGCGGATTCCCAACCACTGCACCACCAAGGAAGTACCTGACCCACAATTATTATATACCATTGTTTTATTTTTTAAGTTTTATGGAAATGATATATTGTACTCACCAACCCACAGCTTCATGTTTGCCCTGAGGATGTGCTTTTGGATTAGTCCATATTGTTACCTGGAGATCTTGTCCCTTGTGTGTCAGTACTTAACTCTTCTTTAATGCTCTTCAATAACAGTTTTTAAAGTTTTTCATGAAGTATTGCATATCTTTTGTTGGATTTATTCTGAGCCACCTTAAGATTTTGTAAATTGAATTTAAAAATTTTTTTAATAAAAAATATTCTTAAGTAGTAAAATGTCACATTTCACCATCTTAACCATTTTTGAGTTTAATAATGTTAAGTACATTCACATTGTTGTGTAACTTATCTCCAGAACTCTTTTCAACTTGTACAATTGAAACTCTGGACCCATTAATCAGTCTCCCCACTGCAACCCCCAGCAACCACCATTCTACTTGGCCTCTATGAGTTTCCCTACTCTAAGAACCTTATATAAGTGGAATCATACAGTTTTTGTCTTTTTGTGCCTGGCTTATTTCTCTAATGTCCTCAAGGTCCATGCTGCAGCATGCATCAGAATTTCTTTCCTTTTTAAGGCTGAATAATATTCCACTGTGCGTAAACACCACATTCTGTTTATCCAGTCATCTGTCGAGGGACACGTGGGTTACTTCTGCTTTTTGGCTGTTGTGAATAATTCTATGAACATGGGTGTACAACTATCTCTTCAAGACCTTGCTTTCAATTCTCTTGGTTAGATACTCAGAAGTGGAATTGCTGCATCATATATGGAATTTAATTTTTTTGAACTTTGAACTTTAACACACACACACACAAGGAGAGAAAATGGCATAATCAAACCTCATGTCCTCATTGCCCAGATTCTGCAATTACCAGCTTGGGGCCAATCTCATTTTTTGTTTATATATTTGTTTTACCTTTTTATTGAAGTATAATGTACACACAGAAAAGTGTAACCTGACTCCGTCTATAACCAGCCACAGAGTGAGAAAAGGCACTTGCTCCTTTTCATCTGGTTTATTTCCCTTATCCATAGCCTTCTAAAGTCCGTCCATGTTGTTGCACATGGCTGTACCTTACTCTACAGGAGCCCTCCAGAAGAGAGCCTTTTCTGAAATAACCATCATACAAGGTGGAAGTCCCTTTGCTACTGAGTCTAATTTAGTTTTGAAGCATAAAAGCAAGTCATCTGGGAATTTCCTGGCAGTCCAGTGGTTAGGACTTGGCCCTTTCACTGCGGGGGCCCAGGTTTGATCCCTGGTCAGGGAAGATCCTGAAAGCCGCACTGCATGGCCAAATAAATAAATAAATAAATAAATAAATAAATAAATAAATTAAGCAAAAACCTTAAAAAGAAAAAAACAAGTCATCTACCAGCATTTTTGTAAAAGCATCAGTGTAAGACAATAATTGTCTATATATGCAAAAGACTGAAAAAGAAATTTGTTGTGACATACAACATTTTAAGATAACAGCTAGAATGATGACTGACATCATACCAGGACACTTGAAATTTTAAGAACTTCATATAATTTCTAGAACATTTATATTAATAATATTTACCTTTACAATGTAACTTAAGATTTATTATTACTCATTTGACATTGTTTCCCAGGTCATTTAATATACCAAATATACCTAACTAGTTTAATACCTCTCTTTGGGATGTTCAGGGGCCCTCTGAAGCATCCCAGAGTTAGCTGGAGGTCAAAAGAACTTCATTAAGAATTTGTCAAAGATGTCAAAATGTTTTAAATTTGGTCAAATAGGATCAGAAGTCACTGTGAGGCAATACTGATAAATATAACCAAAATGAAAATAAAAGATCTCAAAGGCAAGTGCAGGAAGTCACTGGTAAAGAAACTTTACAATCTGTTATCAAAAGCAGATCCATATTTCAAGAAAACTTTGTCCTCTCAACAGAGAAAAAACCAAATTCTAGTTTTACATCATTTTACCTTTAATATTAAAATTCATTTATTTAATTAAATTCAATCTAAACTTAGTCTTGATCATGCATAAAACTCTCTTCTCAGTATTCCCTTTTAAAAATTAATTTCTAGAAATATATGCCATTTCATAGTACAATCTTTCAATAAAGCACAAAACATATCTATTAATAGTTTCAAGCATATTTAGTCTCTCTGTAATAAGAGGTCAAGAGTAGGTAAACAAAGACTTCTTTAGCAATTAACGTTTTAGTATTTTATCTTATTAAAAATGATCTAGACCTTCAATGAATTTTCAACATTTAATTTGAGTTAGCAGAACTCTAAAGTTTCAAGCTGCCAAAAATCTGGAGAAATTGTTTGCAGGTAGACATACAATAAAACATATTATTCTTAAAGCATCACCCAAAAGCTTTTATTCCATTTATCTCATTTTATTACTTGTGAAAATATCATCATACCATTAATTATTTGTTGACAAATTTTATAACATAAATAACATGAGCTTATTGACTTTCAGTAACCCTAGTTACAATAAAAGTATTATACTTAATGTTGATGACTCTAAAGACATGTCTATATTAATTAAACCATCAATTTAAACTTGTTTTTGGTCATTAAAGATTAATTCTAGATCACGTGATCTTTTAAAAATTTGGGTTAGTTTTTGGTAACACTTAGAAATATTTGATTTGTAAGCACTTGCTTTTAAGTCTGTTAAACAGAGCTCTTTTACAAATTAATTCTGATAACACCGTCTGGAGGTAGGGACATAGCATATTTATAACATACACACAGACATAGATACATCCAGACAGACACAGCGACCTCATAATTTTCCTGCTTGAACTTAAAAAGCCTCTTTCCCTTTTTTTCCTTCCTTTCAGTTTTAAGTTCTACTAACTGAGCTAAGGCTGTATTCTCAGATGATGTGGGCTGTGTTTACATTTCAAGGATGTAATAAACGTTATAACTTCAAGCTTTCTCCTAGGAATACTTTTTTTTTTTTAACTGGCTCCACCTCACGGCATGCGGGATCTTAGTTCCCCAACCAGGGATCGAACCTGTGCCCCCAAGCAGTGGGAGCGTGGAGTCTTAACCAGTGGACCAACAGGGAAGTCCCTCCTAGGAATACTTTTATTCTCTTGGGGTCAGAACTTTGAAAAGGTGTTTTATCAAGCTGACTTTCTCTAAAATGTGAAAAGAGCTCCCTCCTGGCCATTTAAGAGTTAAGATAAGTGCTTTCGAGCATTGGCTTTGCTCCAATTGTACATGAAGCCAGGCAGAGTTCCCGCCAGTGGCTGCCCATCCAGGAGCTGTTTGGCCTTTGAGGCAGAGTTTCCCATTATTAATTTGGCAGCCTAATTCAGATATGATCTGAACAACTTTCTGAGGGCGGTTGTGATGGAGCGAATGCGTGCTGCTTCTGAGTCTTGTTCACCAAGGGAGTTCTATCCTTGGGTTGGTTCGACTCTCTTACGTGTCTCAGTTTCTCCCTCCAGTGGTCTAAAACTGCCAGGGGTGCTCGGGGCACTACATGATCAGCCTTTATTATGCCCCGATGACAAGCAGAGTTTACTTAATGGTTGTAGTGGGATCCTCTGTGGGACTGCTACAGGTCACGAGGATTGATTCTCAGACACTTCCCCTAGGTTCTCAGTCACCTCAGACCACCTCGTGGCCAGCAGGAGCAGCTGTCCCTTTTTCTTCAGAGCTGAGCAGACTCAGTGTCTCATTTCACTAGCAAACAGTTTGTTCAGACCATATACACATAATCTTTCCAATTTAAGCCAAATTTTAAAAAAGGACAAGACAACCCAATTTGCTCCAGATTTCCCCTAGGTCCTTGCCTAGGAAATGTACCTGAACCCCTTCAGGACTCCAAGTCTCAAGAAAAAGAGATGGAGTAAAATTCAGGACAGCATTTAAGCAATGATGTCCGGATATCAGGAGAACTTGGAGAAGCACCTGAGGAATACCGAGAAGCTGGTGGGGCTCAAAGTTTCAGGGTGGGGGGCTCCTGGTGTCCTTTGGTGGGTGTCTCCGATATCCTGCAGACTACGCCAAGAAAATGTCGATGAAAATTCAATAAACTCTCAAGTTAAAAAAGAAAAAAAAAGGGAATTTTCTTCAAGCCAAACAGGGTTATAATGCTGGAAGCAGATTCTCAGGAAGCTCTGAGAACTGTTCTGCCTGTTCGAAGTCGAAGGTACAGTCATATACATTTTCTAGACAAAGGATTGTACAACAAAATGACATATGATACTTTACATAAAGTTCACCAAGGATACCTAGTCCAGGTAAGAATGTACAAAACGAGCAGCAAGTCACCATGACCCCCACAGAGCTGGGAAAGAATTCTATTCTTCAGGAAGGTACATTGCGAACGTCAGAAGAAAGGGGAAAAAATGATCTTTACAATTGAGCAGGCACTGCCATCTTTGAGGAGCTCTGGTTAATTGCATAATGCAGGCACACGTTACATTAGGGAGGGACAGAGGAGGCCCAAAAAAGCACACGGAGAGAATTTTATTTTTAATTTTCTCTTGTCCTGCCTGAAAATATACATTTTATTTCATCACTCCACAATCTCACTAACACGGATTTATTGTGATTGTTACTGGTTTCTTCTTGGGGTTTTATTGTTTGTTTAGCCATATGGCTTATCACAGGACACTAAGTACAGTTCTCTGGGCTATACAGTAGGACTTTGTTGTTTACCCATTCTAGATAAAATAGTTTGCATTTGCTAATCCCAAACTCCCAATCCTTCCCTCCCCCAACCCCCTCCCCCTTGGCAACCACAAGTCTGTTCTCTATATCTGTGAGTCTGTTTCTACTTCATAGATAAGTTCATTTGTGTCATATTTTAGATTCCATATATAACTGATATCATATGGTATTTATCTTTTTCTGACTTCACTTAGTATGATAATCTCTAGGTCCATCCATGTTGCTGTAAATGGCATTATTTCATTCTTTTTTTATGGCTGAGTAGTATTCCATTGTATATACGTACCACATCTTTATTCTTTATCCATCCATCTGTGGACGGACATTTAGGTTGGTTCCATGTCTTGGCTATTGTAAATAGTGCTACAATGAACATTGGGGTGCATGTATCTTTTGGAATTATAGTTTTCTCTGGATATATGCCCAGGAGTGGGATTGCAGGATCATATGGCAACTCTATTTTTAGTTTTTGAAGAACCTTCATAATGTTTTCCACATCGGCTGCACCAATTTACATTCTGCAGCATGGCCAAAAAAAAAAAAAATGTACTGCTATGGGCAGCAGGGTGTGGTTTCTAAGATTTGCTTTAAATTGCCTGGGGGAGCAAGTGGGTGGGAGTAGAGATGAAACCAGATGGGTCGGGAGTTAACTGCTGGAGCTCGTTATACTCTTCCACTTTGGGATATGTTGGAAAACCTCAATAGTAATAATTTTATTGACAGTGTATGTATCGAAAAGAAATTTGGCCCATATAATAGTCAATCCATCTCTCAGAATTCAGGATCTCTCCACCCACATTGCTTATGGCCCTTTTCCCCTTCCCTGCTCTGCTTCCCATGGCACTGATCACCTACACTACACACTACACAATTTCCATGTCACATCCACTGCTCATCATGGCTTATGTGAATTACAGTCTGATTTAATGTTTATTCCATAATAAAACTCTTTGAATCTTTTCTACAGTTGTGAAGAGGATTTGGGGGGTTGGCAGATTTTATTTTTAATGATTTCCCCAACAGTATATAACTTGTTTATTCTGTCTCCTGTTTACCACGTCTCTCCCCCTTGAAGGTAAGTTCCATGTGGGCAAGACACCATGTCTGGTTTTACTTGCTGATATTGAAGAATTATATGTGTAGCACACATTTTATTTTTATTGGGTAGAGTTGGTATACAGATTAAAAGCAAGGATTCTAGATGCAGCCTGGTTAGGTTCAAATCCCAGCTCTGTCACCTACTAGCTGTTTGATTTGGGCAGGTCACTTGGCCTCAGTTTTCTCACCTGGGAAGTGGGGACATAGCCATACCTATCTCAGGGGGTTGCTACCCTGACTGGTAGTAAGAGGCTCCATGAAGTTTGGCTGGGGTTATTACTGGTTACAGCACTCATTTAGGGAGTCAGATAGAAATGCATTTGGCTCCTGCTGGAGCCTGTTTTCTCCTGTGCAATGATCTCCAAGCTAGTGAGGCTGGATCCTTAAAGGTGATGAGAATTTTATATGACCTAATGAATACAAAGCCTCCTGCCCAGGTGTCTGACCCAAACAGCAGCAGTTGTTCAGCACCAAGGGCCTTACAGCCTGGTTAGGGACACTCCAAGGGGCCACTGGTGTGCACAAAGAGCGACAGACTCTGACTCCTGGCGGCCCCTACTCTGGGAGGTTTGGTTGGGCAATTCCCTCTCAGTCCAAATACAGCCTGAAGGAGGCGGGTTTCTGGAGAATACAGGAGGTGGGCACAGGAGGGGCTGGCTAGTAAGTCGGAGCAAGGCAGAGGGAGGAGGGGGCATGACAGTAAGAAAGGAGGGGCGGGCAGAGACTGTGGAGTCAGAAGGAGCATGGGGCAGGGGAGGTGGCCAGCAGTGGTGTTGGGTATTAAGAAGGGAGGGGCAGGCAAATAAAAAGGGCAGAGGTAGAGATGGGGGCCCATGACGCTAGATGAAGGCTTGCCTGCGAGGAGCACTGGCTGAGATGCAGGGTAGGACTCGGGGGTCTGCAAGGTCGCAGAGGAGGCTGGCTGCCGGGGGCTGTGATGCAAATGGTAGAGAGGGGCTTAGATCGCCTGCTGGCAAGGACGGGTTGGGAGTTTGGGGCCTTGAGGATGGGGCTGGGGGTGGTGAGGATGGGGAGGCGGCTGAGGGGGCTTAGGGGGTGACAGTCTTTGGGGTGGCTGGCAGGGGCGGGGCTGGTAGAGGCTGCAGGTCCCTGACACCCTGAAGTATGACACTGGCTCTCCCGCGTTGCAGCTGGGCCTGGTGAGAAGACCATGGACAACTCGACCTCTGGGGGCCTGCCCGCCTGAGTCCCCGCTGGGGAGCCCGAAACCGAGGAGCCGCTGGGCCTGAACCACCTGCCCACGGAGCTGCTCGAGGTGGTGCTGAGCCACGTGCCCCCTCACGTGCTGCTCGGGCGCTGCCGCCGGGTGTGCCGGTACCGGCGCGCCCTGGTGGACTGCCAGGCCCTTTGGTTGAACATCCTGGCCCGAGACCACGCCGCCCTGTGGCCCGTCCTCCGCACCTGCCTGCCCCCCGCCGACAACCCCAGGCCCTGCGTCCTGGGCCGCTTCTGCGAGCGCAGACCCATAGGACGCAATCTCCTCCAGAACCCCAAGGGCCTAGGTGGGGAGCCCAGGAAAAGCATCCTCAAGGGAACCTGTGGGAGGGTCTGGAGTGGCGTGGCCTCATGGGAAACCCATGGGTTCTCTCCGTGGGCTGGTGGGCTGGCCAGGAACTTGGTCACAAACTTTTTTTATTTAACAGAAGTCCTCCAGAAATCGATGGTTGTGCACGGTTGTGGTGCCCTGGCTATGGAGGAAAGCTGGGAGGCCATGCCTAGGCCCCCTTTGCAGATCTGCTTCCAGTCTGCCTACAGGTGAAAGTCCCTCTTCCCCAAGGGCCAGGGCGGTGGTGAGTACTTCCCTGTTCTCTTGACCTTTCTCCCTCCTTCCTAGGTGGTGTCACAAAAAGAAGCAAGTGTTGGACCTGGAGAAGGAGGGATTTTGGCGAGAACTCCTGGACAGTGGAAAGATGGAGATTTGTGTCTCTGACTGGTGAGTGTGATGATAAAACAGCCCTTTTGCTGAGCGCTGATGTTGGCATGGGTGACCTCGTTTAGGCCTCCTAACAACCCCTTAGGGTAAAGCAGGTAGGAAATGACTTCACCACCATCAGAGCTTTAGTACCCAGCAGAGTACACTCCCTGAACCCTCTCCTAACCTGCAAAGGGACTTGGATTGGAAGATGCCAGGTTGGATCCTATACAGAGGACTTGGGTCCAACTCTGTAAATGAGATGCCCCTTGGTTTAGGAGGAGGCAAGATAGGAGAGTTTGGCTAAGAGGTCAGATTCTGGAGCCAGAACCTCCCAAGTTCAAACCCTGGCTTCCCAGCTTTGAGGCCTTGGGCAAATCACAGTGTGCTTCAGTTTCCCTATCTTTGTAAGATTGGGTTATATGTCAGGTACCTAGCCAGTGCTTTGAACTGTGAGCTCTGTCAGCACCCTTCATGATCCTTGATCCTGTGGGAAAGTGTGTTTTGAAACATCAAACTGCGAAGTTCAGAAAGGGGAGGTGACTTCCCCTGGTGGCACAGCTAGGGCTTGGCAGGACCTGGAATGAGGCTCATACTTGTCTGACTCCAGAGCTTGTGCTCTGTAGTGATGGTCTTGAAACTGGGGTCCATGAAGACTTTCCAAGGGATACCTGACCCGGATAATTTTAAATTCTCTACTCTTTTATGTTCCTTGTTCTCAAATTAATCAGCTACAGATCACATCTATGGTGGAAGTATCACTGGTTATTCTTCCCAAATGCTATCTCATAACGCTCCAGTTTTACAGAAAAAGAAAGCCCCTCACTGTGTTGTGTGGTTCCCAGAGGGAAAGACTACTTGAGAGACAGGCAAAGTGACCCTTTGAAATTTTGGCCTTACCAAATTAACTTTTTTTTTAAAATGGTACATTCTCTGCCCAACCTGATAATGAGGGATGAGGAATTTGGAAACCCAGGTGCTTGTTTGTTTGTTTATTTATTTATTTATTTATTTAATATTTATTTATTTGGCTGTGCCAGGTCTTAGTTGCAGCACACGGGATCTTCATTGCTGCCTGCCGGATCTTTAGATGCGGCATCCGGGGTCTAGTTCCCTGACCAGGGATTGAACCCGGGCCCCCTGCATTGGGAGTGTAGAGTCTTAACCACTGGACAATCAGGGAAGTCCCTATTATTTTAATTTTTTGGCCACTCCACGCCAAAACATAAACATCCTAGTTCCTTGACCAGGTATGGAACCCGTGCCTCCTGCAGTGGAAGCGTGGAGTCCTAACCACTGGACCGCCAGGGAAGTCTCCCAAATTTACTTTCTATCGAGGCACCATAAACTGCCGCCTCTGCAAATCTATCTCATTAGAAGATGTATTTACAATCAACTTCTGTTTTTAACTTAATCCTTTATCAAACTATTGTAGCATGTTTGTGTGGCTTTGAGCAATGGTGTACCAGTTGATTGTAATAATCAGTGACTCCCCAGTTTTGCCATACATCACCCAGAAATATTTACAACTCCCAATGCCTGGGTCACACTCCATACCAATTAAATAGGAGTGTCTAAAATGAGAGCGCCAGGCATCAACATCTGTGAGAAGTTTAGAGCCAACTTCAAAGTTAATGACCACCACAATGTCAAGACCACCTTCCAACTGCCAGATAGGGGCATTCCCAAAGCCACCCTCAGGCTCAGTAATTGACTAGAAAGACATAGAACTGAATGAAAACTCTTATACAATTAGTTTGTTACAGGGAAAAGATACAGATTAAAATTAGCCAAGGGGAAGATCACAGGGCAGCATCCAGGGGAAGTATCCAACACCAGACTTCCATTGCCCTCTCCCTGTGGAGTCATGACACCTGACTGTCCTGGCCTCCAATGGTGACAGTACGCATGGAATATTGCCAACCAGGGAAGCTCACCTGAGTTTATAGGGGCTTTATTATATGTTTCATCTCAGCCTCCAGGTCAACTGATTGAGTGGGGCATCCTAAACCACATTGTTGGTCTTCCTGGAGTGGCTTGCCCCCATTATAGACTATCTATGTGGACGTGGCCAGCCCCCACCAAATCATATTTGCAGGCTGTCCAGTATGACCCAAGGTCCCCAGGCAAACAAGGTTAGTCCTGTCACACATAACATTCCAAGGGTCCTGAGATTACATCCCAGAAGCAGAGAGCAAAGACCGTACATTTGGACAAGCCTATGGCAGGAGGTACCTTGAAGAGCACGGCTCTAGGTCATTATTTCTGAAATGAATGTGCATGCAGACAAGCTGGGGAGCTTGTGTTTAGTGCAGGTGGATTCATTGGGTATACACAGGGTCCAAGCTGCCAAGTGACACTGATGGTGCTTGTCCTGGGGACCACATTTTAGATTTGCATACATGCACAGGCCATTCAGGTGAAGCAGGCAGACATCCAAAGAGATGGAGTGGCAAGTCCAACCTTCAAGCTCTCCCTTCTCCCATAGGTGGGCTGGCCGACAAGGCACTGACAATATATATCATCTAATTATCCAACTTCTAGATGCCAACCAGTCCATCCTGGATCATTTCTCTTCTGTGCCTATGCCCATTCGGCAGTGGAGAAACAATGTCTCCTTTGAGGTGAGTCTCTGAGAAGGGTGAGGGGAAAGGATGGTGGAGCCTATGATGAACTATTGTTGCATAACAAATTGCCCCAAAATTTAGTGGCTTGATATGAACAGCAGTCATTTTCTCACCTCTCATGGGTTCTACGAGTAGGGCTCTGCTGGGAGTTTCTAGCTCTGGTCTCTCATGTGGTTGCATTAGACACAGGCTGGAGCTGAAGGCATGTTGGGGTGTGAGTGTGTATACAGCAGCTGGTGGCTGGCCAAGCAGCTCTTGGTTTAGTCTCAGAGCTTGGCCGTGGGATCTCTCTGCTTGGTCTAGCTTGGGCTTCCTCACAGCATGGTGGCTTCAGGGCAGTCAGACTGCTTCTTGGTGGCTCAGGGTTCTACCATGAGGCTTCTGGAGAAACCAGCAGAAGCTGCATTGCCTTTCTGACCCAGCCTTGGAAGTCACTTAGCAAAAGTCACTCAGCATCACTTCCACCACACTCTTGGTTACAAGGAAACCCCTCCAGACTCAAGGGGATGGGAAGTAGACTCCACTCCTGGAAGAGGAGTGTCGTGATTCTAGAAGTACATGTGGAACTAGAAGTACCTGTGGAGACATTGTCGCAGCCATCTATGGAAAATACCACCTGTCAGAAGGCCCCCAACTCAGTTTTTGAAGGCACAATGAGACTTACCTCTTTTCCTTCCTACAGGTCAACCATGTGTTCTCCAACTTCAAGAAGGGTGTCCGCTTTGTGTCTTGTGAACACTGGGTCCAGGACGTGGAGTTCTTGTCTGAACATTATGGAGTCTGTCTGTCCTAGTCGTGGACTGTCCTTGCAAAACTACCTGACCGTGCCTCCCAGGAGCTGGGCCCATTGGCTGGGCCATCTCAATAATCAAGGGCTTGTAGCTCCCTGGCATCCTGGGATCTCCTAGGTCCAGTCGAGGGTCTAGATTCTTCTGCATGGGGCTGCAGAAGGGTGACAGTTATGGGCCATGTCAGGAAATTGTTGTCCACCTCTGGGAACAAATGTGACTGCCCACAGAAAATTCAGGAAGAAATTGAGCTTCTGATAGAAGGCAAGTGACTTGCCCAGCTCAGAGGGGTCTGAACCCCAGCACTGCGCCACCCTGTGGAGAGGTTGGTGTTAGTGGGGATGCAGTTGCCATTTCCCTAGAGAAGTAGACTTCTGATGCGGACTCTGTCTCTGCATGGGATGGAGAGGTCATGGGCTATGGGGATTCTCCTTGGATGACGGCCAACCTTTCTTGACCCTTTCACTCGGGGAGCATAATGATAATAATAAATCAGTAATAACAGTGCCCCCTCCCATCCCAGGCACTTTGCTGCTCATCTTAGGAGCACTATTTCATCAACTCTTCTCAACTCCCCCTTGATGTAGGCCTTGCTACCATCCCAGTTTACAAAATGAGAAAAAAAGCTTGGGGAGGGCAGCAGCCTGCCCAAAGTCACAGAGCTGAACCTCGGTCCACAGGGAGGAGACTCCTGAGCCCGCCTCTAACCTGCTGTGCAGGGCATCTGATCAGGGCAGTGACTGGAGGCAGCCAGTATCAACCAGGGGCTGGCTCTCCAGGGGCAGGTGGAGGCAGGTGCCCTGAGCCCCAGGTCCTTCTCCACCAGCAGTCCGTGAACTTGGCATGGAGCCTAGAGGAACTATTAACATCAGTTCTGAAGCCAAGACTGCCAGGTCTCAAACCTTAGCTGGGACAAACCAAACACTCCATATCTGCCCCCTCCCTCCAATGCCACTCCCCACCCCCAACCACTGTCCAGGGAAGGCACACGCTTTGGGTTACGTTCTCCTTTTTCTACATATGTTTGTCTCACAATTATTATATAGCATTTTTTTATGTGTTCTTAAGTTTTATGGAAATGATATATTGTACTCATCAACCCAAAGCTTCATGTTTGCCCTGAGGATGTGCTTTTGGATTAGTCCATATTGTTACCTGGAGATCTTGTCCTCTTGTGTGTCAATACTTAACTCTTCTTTAATGCCCTTCAATAAAGTTTTATAAATTTTTTCATAAAATATTGCATATCTTTTGTTGGATTTATTCTGAGCCACCTTAAGATTTTGTAAATCGAATTTTAAAAAATTTTTAATAAAAAATATTCTTAAATTGTAAAATGTCAAATTTAACCATCTTAACCATTTTCGAGTTTAATAATGTTAAGTATGTTCACATTGTTGTGCAACCCATCTCCAGAACTCTTTTCACCTTGTACAGTGGAAACTCTGGACCCATTAATCAATAACTCTGCATTCCCTCCACCTCAACCCCCAGCAACCACCATTCTACCTGGTCTCAATGAATTTCCCTATTCTAGGAACCTCCTATAGGTGGAATCATACAATTTTTGTCTTTTTGTGTCTGGTTTATTTCTCTTAGCATAATGTCCTCAAAGTCCATGTTGCAGCATGTATCAGAATTTCTTTCCTTTCTGAAGCTGAATAATATTCCACTGTGTGTAAACACCACATTCTGTTTATCCAGTTAACTGTTAAGGGACACGTGGGTTACTGCCACCTATGGCTGTTGTGAATATTTATGTGAATATGGGTGTAAAAATATCTCTTCAAGACTCTGCTTTCAATTCTTTTGGGTATTTATCCAGAAGCGGGATTGCTGGATCATTTATGGAATTTAAATTTTTTTAACTTTGAAACAAGCTCACTTTTTTTTTATGTTTGTGTTTTAAGTTTTTATTGAAGTATAATGTGCACACAGAAAAGTGTAACCCGAGCCCATCTATAAACAGCCACTGACTGAGAAATCAGACACGGCATCTTGTGCCTTCAGGGTAACTGCTGTCCTGACTTTTAGCATCACTGATGGCGTCTTTCCTGAGGTATTTTAAACAGAATCACATGGCACTTACTCCTTTGCATTGGTTTATTTCCCTTAACCTTAGGCTTCTAAAGTCCATCCATGTTTTTGCAAGTGGCTGTAGCTTGTTTCTTCTCTTTGCTGAATACTCTTGATTTATTCATCTGCTGTGGGTGGACATTGGTTCATTTTTGGTTTGAGTCTCTGATCAATAAAGCTGCAGTGAACATTCTAGTATCTATCTTTTTTTTAAATTTATTTATTTTTGGCTGCTTTGGGTCTGGCTTTGGCAGGCTTTCTCTAGTTGTGGCGAGCGGGGTCTACTCTTTGTTGCGGTGCTCGGGCTTCTCATTGCAGTGACTTCTCTTGTTGCGGAGCATGGGCTCTAGGCGCACGGGCTTCAGTAGTTGTGGCACACAGGCTCAGTAGGTGTGGCTTGAGGGCTCTAGATCACAGGCTCAGTAGTTGCGGTGCACAGTCTTAGTTGCTCTGTGGCATGTGCGATCTTCCCCAACTAAGGATCAAACCCGTGTCCCCTGCATTGGCAGGTGGATTCTTAACCACTGCGCCACTAGGGAAGTCCTCTAGTATCTATCTTTATGTGCACACGTTTCTCATACCTGGGAGTACAACTGCGCATGTGAAAATTAACAAAGAGAAACCTCGCTAAATTGGAGTCAGGGGGACTTCCCTGGCAGTCCAGTGGGTAAGACTCTGCACTCCCAATGCAGTGGGCCCAGTTTGATCCCTGGTCAGGGAACTATATCCCACATGCATGCTGCAGCTAAGAGCGCGCATGCCACCATTAAAGATCCCATATGCTGCAACTAAGACCTGGCACAGCCAAAATAAATAAGTAATACATTTAAAAAATAAAAATAAAATAAAATGGAGTTGGGAGGCCAGAAAGGAGAGCTGTCACACAGGTACCCCTCCATGTCAGATCCCATAAGGAAGAGACCTACCTTGCATCTCTGGCAGGAAGTGACACTACTTTACTACAGCCAGCAGGAGGAAGAAAGATTTTCTCCTTGCCTGGCAACAGCTCGGCCAATGAGAGACTGTCACAACTCAGCCAATGAAAAAGCCTCTATACTTAGAACATCTCCTTTCCTCCAATGGACTTTTTGTTTATAACAGTCCCTCCAAACATGCCCTCTCCTCTATAAAAGAATTCTTTCTCCTTTGCTTTAGAGGACTTGCATGTGATTCACCATATTTTCATATCCCAAACTGCAATTCTTCACTGCTTCTGAATAACCTTGTTTTCCTAGTTAAATAACTGGCTGTTTTATTGTTTTAGATGAATACATGTCATGGTGTAGGTATATATTCAGCTCTAGTAGGTGCTGCCAAACAATTTTCCAATGTGATAGTACCATGTCATCACTCCCACAGGTAAGAGAGCTCCAATTAATTGCACCTGTAGATGAAAATGCAAAAAAGCCAAACTGAGGATTATAACCCAGGAAGCAGATTCTCACAAAGCTCTGAGAACTCTTCTGCCTTTTAGAAGTCAAAGGTACAGTCGTACACATTTTCTAGACAAAGCATTACACATCAGTGTAACATACTGATATTTTACATAAAGTTCACCAAGGGTACCTAGTCCAGGTAAGAATGTACAAAGCAAGCAGCTACTCACCATGACCCCCTACAGAGCTGGGAAAGAACACTATTTTTTAGAAAGTTACATTACCAGCATCAGAAGAAAAAAAACTGACCTTTCAGTTGAGCAAGCACTTTGGGGAGCTCTGATTGTGTGTAATGCATATACACATCCCACATTAGGGAGGCAGGAGGCCTAAAAAACCACAGAGACAATTTTATGTTTAATTTTTTCTTTTTCTGCCTCAAAATATAGATTTTATTTCATCATTTTCCCCCTTTTGATCATTAATATTCCAATAGAAAGCATTAGGTGATCAAATATTTGGCCTCTGATGCCATGGTGGTTGCCTACCTGCCCTGGATCCATCATGTCCTTTGCTGCCAGTCTTTTTTTTTTTTTTTTAAATACTAGTTCTGTTTATCGGTAATATTTTAACTCATTTTATTTTATTTTATTTATTTATTTATTTTAAATTTTATTTATTTATTTATTTATTTGTGGCTGTGTTGGGTCTTCGTTTCTGTGCGAGGGCTTTCTCCAGTTGCGGCGAGCGGGGGCCACTCTTCATCGCAGTGCGCGGGCCTCTCACTATCGCGGCCTCTCTTGTTGCGGAGCACAGGCTCCAGACGCGCAGGCTCAGCAATCGTGGCTCACGGGCCCAGTTGCTCCACGGCATGTGGGATCTTTCCAGACCAGGGCTCGAACCCGTGTGCCCTGCATTGGCAGGCAGATTCTCAACCACTGCGCCACCAGGGAAGCCCTGCTGCCAGTCTTAACAGCCCAGTTCTTTTCCTTTTAGGGGTTATGCTAGTAGAATGCTTCACAAGGACTGATAGTCAGTTTTATCAGTCAGTTCCAATAGGACTTATGCCAATTTTACCCTGTATGTGCATTGTGCATGCCCTTTTATATAGAACAATAGATATGATCAATAGTTTCAAGTCATTTAGACATCATTATTTTCGTTGGAGTTTTGAATACATATACACTGAGATGTACAAGAGATTATTACTCTATAAATGATATAGAACACAATCGCCAGAACCAATAACAGTAACAAAGTCAGAAGTAGAGATTTAAGCCATGAATGCCCAAAACTGAACCATTTACCAAAGATTTCATTTAGACTAGAAAGTGGGTTCTTCAGTGTAGAAATTTTTATTTTGTATGAGAGTCATTAGATGGGTATATTGGAGGACTCATCTGATATGAAATTACAACATTGTCTGGATTCTAGCACACTTCCCCCTACAAAGCAGTTTTAAAAATCAAGAGCTACTTGCTTTTGCAACATCACAGTCTCATCCCAGAAACTTCAGAATTGTATAAATTAATTGAATGTAGTAGACTTGGAGCTATATCCTGATGGGGAAACTTTTTGTAGATTACAGGAACATCTGAAAAGTCAATGATGAGAATTATGAGGGGCTTCTATTGGCCTTATTGACAGAGGAATTTAATGACAAATCCAACGATCAGTTAAATTGCCCCCAGTAGTAATACTTTGTGATAGCATTACTAAAGGGTTTTGGGGCAAAAACATGACTAGAAATAAAAAAACAACTTTTAATTTTGATTTCAAGACAGACTTTTGGTAACAGTACATTTGAACTGGTAGGATGGGTCTTTCAGGCCTGGCCCAGACTCTTGGGTCAGCTGTCTGCTACTGCTGTTGTCATCTTCTCTTCCTAACTTGGTGATGCCTGTCTTAGTTGAAGTCAGGTGCTAGAAACAGCCATCAAAGTCCATTCAGGTGGAGAGTGAGAGATGTGAATCCTTGAATTAATGTGTCTCAGTTTGGCTGTGCATGGATTAGTTAATAATGTCTGAAAAGTTTCTTTCCATCATGGCTGCAAAGAATCTTTTATTTGATGTCCTTTCCAATAAGCAAAATCCCTGGGTTATAATCCATGATCCTTTCCACCTCCAGGGAGCTCTTTGTAAAAGTAGATCCCAATTTTTTTTAAGATTTATTTATTATTTATTTTATTTATTTATTTTTTAATGTATTTTTGGCTTCATTGGGTCTTAGTTGTGGCACACAGGATCTTCATTGAGGCATGTGGGATCTATCACTGCAGCACGCGGGCTCTTCATTGCGGTGCACGGGTTTCTCTCTAGTTGGTGCATGCGGGTTTTCTCTTCTCTAGTTGTGGTGCACAGGCTCCTGGGTGTGTGGGCTCTGTACTTTGTGGCTCGTGGGCTCTAGTTGAGGTGCATGAGCTCAATAGTTGTGGCACACGGGCTTAGCTGCCCCGCGGCATGTGGGATCTTAGTTCCCCAACCAGGGATCGAAACTGTGTTCCCTGCATTGTCAGGCGGATTCTTTACCACTGGACCACCAGGGAAGTCCCCCAATTTTTTTTAAGTATGTCAATAAGGCCTGCCAATAATGTAATATGTTTCCTTTGAACCATCATGGGTGAAAGTTTCCAAAATATTGTTTTCCCCATAAAACCGTTTTCTCAGATGCCCAGTGGGGTAAAGAATGTACATGCTGGAGTATCGGCAAATTGGGCTTCAATAGACACTGTAAGTTTTGTTTTGTTTTGTTTTATCATATCTAAACCACATTTGTGTGGTGGGATCAAAATACCTCCTTTTTGTTGCCGTATCTGTTTCTCTTCATTAGTGGTGATTTCTTGAACCTGTAGAAAGAAATCTTTTACTGGATTAGCAGGGTTAATGGAGAAGAGTGGACATTTTCAAGGCTGGACAGGATGAATGTTTAAAGCTAACTGTTTGGCTGCAGCATCAGCAAGCTGATTCCTTTTAGCTTCCATAGTGTCAGATTTGGAATGCCCTGGTGTTTTAATAATTGCTAACTGCTTTGGCAGTTACATAGCAATTAGTAACTCGGCATCCTGTTTTCTATCTTTTTTATAGGTTGCCCTGAAGTTGTTAAAAGCCTCATTGTTTTCATGGCATTCCAAAGTTGTGTACCACTACAAAAGCATAGTAACTGTCAGTATAAGTATTTGTTACCTGGTCTTTAACTAATTGACATCCTAGAGTTAAGGAAATTAATTTGGCATGTTGTGCTGACTTTGTTTCTGGTAAATAAGAGCTTTCAATTATGTCCACTGTGGGCATTATTGTATATCCAGCTCGGTAATGTCCCTGCTCATCCCTTAAGTACGACCCATCTGTAAATCTAATTACATCAGCATTATCAACAGGGACTTCTTGTAAGTCATTCCTGGGAGTGAGAATATAATCTGTTAACAAAATGCAATCATGATTTTTTTCTTGCTGTGATGCTGGAAGCAAAGTTGCAAGATTAATGTTATTACATCAAACCAGGGTAATATTGGGAATTCCCAGGGAATTCCCTGGTTAGGACTTGGTGCTTTCACTGCCGGGCACCCAGGTTCGATCCCTGGTCAGGAACTAAAAGTCTGTCACTGTGCAGCCAAAAAAAAAAAAAAGAAAAGAAAAAGGAAAACCAGGGTAGTATTAGGTGCAAAAAGCAACAATACTTCATAAGAAGTTAGTTCGCTTATAGAATTGTGCTGAGTGTGCTGAGAGTTTAGAAGAGACTCAACTAATGGTGAGACAGTTAAAGGAGACCCTATTAACACTTCCTCAGAAGCCGTCCATAAAAGTCATTCCTGGGACTTCCCTGGTGGCGCAGTGGTTAAGAATCCGCCTGCCAGTGCAGGGGATACGGGTTCCATCCCTGATCCGGGAAGATCCCACATGCCACAGAGCAACTAAGCCGGAGCGCCACAACTACAGAAACCCACCCGCCTAGAGCCGTGCTCCACAACAAGAGAAGCCACCACAATGCGAAGCACACGCACCGCAACGAAGAGTAGCCCCCGCTCGCGGCAACTAGAGAAAGCCTGCGCGCAGCAATGGAAGACCCAACGCAGCCAAAAATAAATAAATAAAAATAAATAAGAGAGTCATTTCTGAAATAACCATCATACAAAGTGAAAGTCCCTTTGCTACCAAGTCTACTTTAGTTTTGTAGTGTAAAAGCAAGTCATCTACAAGCATGTTTGTAAAAGCATCAGAGTAAGACAATAACTGTCTATGAATGACAAAAGACTTAAAAAGCATGGTTGAAGACCGATTACAATGCAATTGTCAAGGAAATTTGGCTGTTTCTGTGACATACAGCATTTTAAGATAATAACTAGGATTATGACTGACCACATAACAGGATATTTCAAATTTTAGGAACTTCATATAATTTCTAGAACATTTGTATTGATAAATGTCCGACAACGTCTTCCATGTGGCATTCGGTTCCATATTAACCCCCCAGTCTAAATACAGTCCGATGGAGGGGTTATCTAGAGAATACGGGGGGTGGGAGGGGGGAAGGGCTGGCTTGTAAATTAGTGCAAGGTGAAGGGAGGAGGGGGCACGACAGTGAGAAGGGAGGGGCAGGCAGAGACTGGGAGACAGGTAAGGTGGGGCAGGGGGAGGGGCAGGGGTGTGGGTGGTGCTGGGTGTTAGGGAGGGGCAGGCCTATAAAAAGGGCAGACTTAGAGATGGGGGCACATGAAACAAGGTGAAGCCCAGCCTTCCAGGAGCGCTGGCCGAGATGCAGGGTAGGACTCCAAGAGGTCAGTGAGGCCACAGAGGGGGTTGGCTGCAGGGGGTTGCAGTGGTCCGCTGGCAAGGACGGGCTGGGAGTCTGGGGACTTGAGGATGGGGCTGGGGGTGGTGAGGATGGGGAGGCGGCTGACGGGCTTTGGGGGGTGACAGTCTTGGGGTGTAGCTGGCAGGGGCGGGCTGTCATGGCTGCAGGTCCCTGACGTTTTGACACTGGCTCTCCCACAGTGGCAGCCGAGCCTGGTGAGGAGACCATGGGTGCCTCGGCTTCCAGGAACTGGCTAGTCGGTGTTTCCGCGCTGGAGCCTGAACCCGAGGAGGCGCTGGGTCTGGGCCAGCTGCCCACGGAGGTGCTCGAGATGGTGCTGAGCCACGTGCCCCCTCACGTGCTGCTCGGACGCTGCCGCCGGGTGTGCCGGCGCTGGCGCGACCTGGTGGACTGCCAGGCCCTGTGGTTGAACATCCTGGCCCGAGACCACGCCGCCCTGTGGCCCGTCCTCCGCACCTGCCTGCCCCCCGCCGACGACCCCAGGCCCTGCGTCCTGGGCCGCTTCTGCGAGCTCCGACCCATAGGACGCAACCTCCTCCGGAACCCCAAGGGCGAAGGTGGGGAGCCCAGGAAAGGGGTCCTCCTCGAGGGAGCAGGTGGGAGGGGCCGGATGCGGGGGGCGCTTGGACTCCGTGGGTGGCGTGGAACTGGATCCCAAGGGAGGAGCGGGAGGTGCAGGTCCCCGCGGGAAACCCCAGGGGACTTATCCCTGGGCGGGTGGGATGGCAAGGAACGTGGGGAAAAACCGTTTTCATTTAACAGAAGGTTTCCTGAAATGGACGGTGCTGAGCAGTGAAGACGGCTGGGCGGCGGAGGAGGAAAACTCGGAGGTCATACCTAGTGCCTATATGCTGACCAGCTTCCTGTCTGCCTACAGGTGAGTGTCGCTATTCCCCAAGGGCGGTTGTTGAGTACTTGCCTGGTCCTCATTGACCTTTCTCCCTCTTTCCTAGGGGGTATCACAAGAAGCAAGTGTTGGACCTGGAGAAGGAGGGCTTCTGGCCGGAACTCCTGGACAGTGGAAAGATTGAGATTTGTGTCTCTGACTGGTGAGTGTGATGATAAAAACAGCCCATTTTTATTTATTTATTTATTTGTTTGTTTGTTTATTTATTTATTTATTTTTGGCTGCGTTGGGTCTTCGTTGCTGCACGTGGGTTTTTCTCTAGTTGTGGAGAGCAGGGGTTACTCTTCGTTGTGGTTCGCTGGCTTCTCATTGCTGTGGCTTCTCTTGTTGTGGAGCACGGGGTCTAGGTGCACTGGCTTCAGTAGTTGTGGCTCACAGGCTCTAGAGCGCAGGCTCAGTAGTTGTGGCACACGGGCTTAGTTGCTCCGTGGCATGTGGGATCTTCCCCGACCAGGAATTGAACCCATGTCCCCTGTATTGTCAGGTGGATTCTTAACCACTGCGCCACCAGGGAAGTCCCTGGGTGACTTTATTTAGGCCTCCTAACAGCCCCTTAGGATAAAGCAGGTAGGGAAATGAGACAACCACCATCATAACTTTAGTACTTAGCAGAGTACATTCCCTGAACCCATCCCCTAACCCCCAAAGGGACCTGGATTGGAAGATGCCAGTTTGGGTCCTATACAGCGGACTTGGGCCGAACTAAGTCTTGCCTGTGAATGAGATGCCCCTTGGTTTAGGAGGAGGCAAGGTAGGAGAGTGGGCTAAAGGTCAGATTCTGGAGCCAGAACCTCTCAGGTTCAAACCCTGGCTTCCCAGCTTTGTGGCCTTGGGCAAGTCACAGTGTGCCTCAGTTTCCCTATCTTTATAAGATAGGGTTATATGTCAAACACAAAGCCAGTGCTTTGAAGTTTGAGCTGTTTCAGTACCCTTCATGATCCTTGATCCTGTGGGAAAATTATTTTTGGAACCTCAAACTGAGAAGTTCGGAATGGGGAGGTGATTTTTCCCTGGTGGCACAGCTAAGACTTGGCAGGGCCTGGCATTAGACTCATACTTGTCTGACCCTTGTGCTCTGTAGTGATGGTCTTGAAACTGGGGTCCATGAGCACCTTCCAGGGGATACAGGACCCAGATGATTTTAAGCAAGGTAAAATCCAAGTCCTCTACAGTTTTATGTTCCTTGTTCTAAAACAACTCACTACAGTTCACATCGATAGTGGGAGCATCATATAGTTATCCTTTCCCAATTCCTATCTCACAGTCCTTCTTCAGTTTTACAGAAAATGAAAGTCCCTCACTGTGTTGCGTGGTCCCCAGATGTAAAGACTACTTGAGAGACAGGAAAAGTGACCATTTAAAATTTTGGCCTTACCACATTCACTTTCAATCAAGGCACCGTAAACTTCCTCCCTCTGCAAATCCATATATTTAGGAGGTGTATTTCCAATCAACTTTTGTTTTTAATTTAATCCTTTATCAAACTATTGTAGCATGGTTGTGTGGCTTTGAGCAATGGTGTACCAGTTGATTGTAATAATCAGTGACTCCCCAGTTTTGTCATACATCACCCAAAATATCTATAACTCCCAATATCTGGGTCACACTCTATACCAATTAAATAGAGTGTCTAGGCTGAGAGAGCCAGGCATCAACATCTGTGAGAAGTTTAGAGCCAACTATGAAGTTAAAGGGCACAGTGTCAAGACCACCTTCCAACTGCCAGTTGGGAGGATTCCCAAAGCCACCCTCAGGCTCAGTAATTGACTAGAAAGACAGAACTGAATGGAAACTATTATACAATTAGTTTATTACATGGAAAATATACAGATTAAAATTAGCCAAGGGGAAGATCACAGGGCAGCATCCAGGGGATACCAGACTTCCATTGCCCTCTCCGCATGGGGTCAGGACACATGACTGTCCTGGCCTCCATGGGTGACAGTACGCATGGAATATTGCCAACCAGGGAAGCTCACCTGAGTTTATAGGGGCTTTATTATATGTTTCATCTCAGCCTCCAGGTCAACTGATATTGCGTGAGGCATCCTAAGTCACATTGTTGGTCTTCCTGCTGTGGTTTGCTCCCATTATAGACTATCTATGTGGATGTGGCCAGCCCCCACCAAATCATATTGGCAGGCTATTCAATGTGACCCAAGGTCCCCAGGTGAACAAAGATACTCCCGTCAGACATAACAGTCCAAGGGTCCAGAGATTACCTCCCAGTAGTGGACAGCAAAGACGTTACCTTTGGACAGGTCTAAATGCTTTTCTATAAGGTATCATTTCAAGATTCCAGATGATTCCAATCTGCAGCAATGTCTGGGAATCGCTAGTAGGAAATAATTTAATCCAAAAGAAAAAATGTTAATGCTTAGTGTTTTATGGTCACAGGAAAAATTTTAAATTTCTAATTATATTCTTTGAGTGTGTGTGTGGGCGGCGGGGGGGTTGGCACAAACGTATGAAAGGTAAGTGAGAAGAATTTAAAAATATATTAGTACTACATTAGGACAAAATTCTGTGGGAGAAGTAGAATGGACATCTAAGTCCAAGAAGTGGAGTGATGTGAAATCTCTGTAAAAGGAGATACTTACTTGTTTGTGTATTTATACCACCTATAACTCTTGTTTTTAAGTTTTTAATTTCTAACATCAAAAATGCACGTCTTGGTGTGCAACTCAGTGAATTATTACGAGGTGAATACATTCGCTAAATCAAGAACAGAATGTTTCCAGCAAACCCCACCCTCAGCATCCCTCATGCACCATTCCCCATCACTTTCAACCCAAGGGTAGCACCATCCTGAATTCTGTCACCATAGATAAGTCTTGTCCATTTTGGTACTTAATACATATTGAGTCATACAGTATATAGTTTGTATCTGGCTTCTTTCAATCAATAACACATTTGTAAATTCATCCATAATTGTATGTAGCTGCAGTTAGTTTACTTTCATGGCTTTATAATATTCCATTACATGAATATACCGTAATCTATCCATTTACCGTTGAAGGACATTGGATGTTGTGTCTTTGAATATTGCTGGATAGCCCATCACCAATTTATCTAGATTCCTCTGGATCCTTGTAAATGGCTGATAAGAAAATTGTATCTTAAAACATCACAGTTGTACACATTGGAAATGACATCTTTTGCCACCAGTGAAATATAGAATGAGAAATAATATGGGAGGAGGTACCCTGAAGAGCACGGCTTTAGGTCATTACTTCTGAAATGAATGTGCATGCAGACCAGCTGGGGAGAGAGTTTAGTGCAGACGGATTCATTGGGTATGCAGAGGGGCCAGACTCCTAAGTGACACTAATGGTGTCAGTCCTGGGGATCACAAAACTATTTTGTACTTGCATACATGGGAAGGCCATTCAGGTGAAGCAGGCAGACCCCCAAAGAGATGGGACGGCAAGTCCAGCCTTCAAGGTCTCCCTTCTCCCACAGGCGGAAGGACCAACAAAGAACTGACTGTATATATCAGCTAACTGTCCGACTTCTAGATGCCAACCAGGCCATCCTGGATCATTTCTCTCCTTTGCCTTTTCCCATCTGGAAGTGGAGAAACAGCGTCTCTCCTCGGGTGAGTCTCTGGGGTGTGGGAAAGGACAGTGGGGCTTATGATAATCTATTGCTGCATAAAAAATTGCCCTCAAATATAGTGGCTTAATAGCATCAGAACTCATTTTATCACCTCTCGTGGTTTCTATAAGTAGGGCTGTGCTGGGTGCTTCTGGCTCCATTCTCTAATGTAGTTGCCTTCAGACACTGGCTGGGGCCGAAGGGCAGGGCAGGATGTGAGTGTGTATACGGCTGGTGGCTGGCCAAGCACCTCTTGGTTTAGTCTCAGAGCTTGGCCATGGGATCTCTCTGCTTGGTCTAGTTTGGGCTTCCTCACAGCATGGCAGCTTTAGGACAGTCAGCTGCTTCTTGGTGGCTCAAGCCTCCACCATGAGGCTTCTGGAGAAACCAGCAGAAGCTGCATTGCCTTTCTGACCCAGCCTTGGAAGTCACTTAGCAAAAGTCACTCAGCGTCATTTCCACCACACTCTTGGTTACAAGGAAACCTGCCCAGATTCAAGGGAACAGGAATTAGACCCTATCCTTGGATAAGGAGTGGCATGATTCTAGAAGTACCTGTGGAGACATTGTCACAGCCATCTATGGAAAATACCACCTACCTGAGGACCCCAATTCAGCTTTTGAGAGGAAGCCTATGTCACATTGAAGCTTACCTCTTTTCCTTCCTACAGGTCAGCCATGTGTTCTCCAACCTCAAGAAGGGTGTTCGCTTTGTGTCTTTTGAATGCTGCATCTGGGACTTGGAATTCAGAAATGAGCAGTATGGAATCTCTGTGACGAATTCCAGTGTCATCGTGCAGGTCTGTGTGTCCTAGTCGAGGGCTGTCCTTGAAAACTACCTGACCGTGCCTCCCAGGAGCTAGGCCCCTTGGCAGGGCCATCTCAGTAATCAAGGGCTTGTAGCTCCCTGACATCCTGGGATCTCATGAATCCAGTCGAAGTTCCTACTGGGCCCTGTCTTCAGATTCTGGAAGCTACTATAAGAAAGTTCCTCCATCAGATTTACTGGCTGCTGCTGTTCTAAGGCAGCCCCTGTTTTACTGAGTGGAGACGCAGTGATAAGCACAGGGAAACACTGGATCGTGAGAGGGCTTCTCACCTTCCACCCACACCAGGCCCTCTGTTTCGGCCCCAGTGCCCTCTGCCCTTGTCTCCTAGAAGCTCATTCCTATGGCTGAGAAAATTCCAGCCCCCACGGGTGGTGAACTTAACCCCATGGCGTTTCAAGACTGGGACCAGGACTCAGAGCTGAAAGTCAAACTACCTCAAAAAAATGTATGGGGACAGAGGGTTCTGCCCACCCTGTGAAAAATCAAGTGGTCCCCTGAGTCCAGCCTTACCCTGAATTGTATGGTGTATAAAATTATTTTGTTATTTTGAAATTCTTTTCAAACATGGAAAGAATAAATCAGGAATATATCGGCCAATCATAGGTAATAAAGGTATTATTTTGGCAATAGTGTCTCATGTCTTTTTAATAGAAATACAATGTTTCTGCATTGGTGACTACTTGGTTCACAGTAAGGAGTTGTCCCAGGTGAGGAGGGAAAACTGTACAGAAGAAAACACCTATAGAAGTTGTTCTCCAGTCGAGAGCATGGAAATGTTAGCACCCTGTTTCCCAAGCCCTAAGGAAATCATGGAGTCAAAGATGATCAATTAGGGTTAAAAGCATTAGGCAGGTGATGGATGTGGGTAGAGTGTCACAGTGACACCACATTTGTGACATTCTAGTCATGATGAGGGTGAGAGAACCATGCAATAGCAGGATCTGGCTGTCCCCACCCCAGTCCAGGGGTCGTGGCTAGCCTCACTGCTGCAGGATCCCTAAGGAGTTCCAGTCTCCTGATGTAATGTAGATGAAGCCTGCTGCTGCCTTTGATGTAACTACCCTGAACTGCCCCACCCACCTGCAGTATAAGCATGGGACACACCCACTGGGGACAGTGTTTTGCCAGTATCATCAAAAGGGGAGTGTGACAGGTTGAAACAGACCTAAGAATCATGACCACATGTAGTGTGTGGTCCTGGAGTAGATACTGGTTCAGACAGTTTAGCTCTGGAGGATATTTTTAGGTCAACTGGAGGAATCTGGATATGAGGAATATGAGACAGGCATTTACAGGAAGGGAAAGGTGGAGACAATTGGCTCAAAAAAAAGCAACCATATAATTTAATTTGGATGAATATATACTTCTATTTATATTGTACATATGTGCATATATGTAGGTATGTGTATATATATGGCAAATTTAAATTATATACATATATATGTATATATATCCTTATATTTGTATTCTGGATTGCATTCTGGATATATATATATTCAGACAAATAAGAATATGTGCTAAATTTTTACAGGGTTACTGCAATGGTGCTCAGCATATAGTGGTGAAGATTTTTGTATCTATTGATTTTGCTTATCTGAATTTCTCATTTCCTATGTGTGTGTAGAAATACTATGTTATAGACAAATGTAAAGCATCCTCCAATGCAATTTCCCTTCCTTTCCAGAAATAACCACATTTAGAAGGCATCTTTGCTGACAGGGTTTTTATTTTGTTATAGAGAATTCTAAATATAAGCAAATGTAGAGAGAAGAGTATTGTATGCTGCATGTATCTATTACCCAGAAACAGTTATCAACTTATGGTCAGTCTTCAATCCACTCCCCCATCAATTCTCTCCTCTTCTATATATATATTTTTTTTTAATATATTTTTATTTTGACACAATCCCAAACTTACAGAGAAGTTGTAGGAATGGCACATAGAACTTTTTTTTCCCCTGTGAAACACTGATTACATTTCCAACTTGATGCGCCATCAACATCACAGCAAAATCCTTTCATGTGTATTTTCTACAAGTATGGACATTTTCTTACATAAATAAAATACAGCCATTGGCATCATGATGGTCACATTGATTAAATAACTGCCTGATGAAATAACAGAAAGGATTAACAGACCTTGGCTTATCTGCCTAGAAAGGTCTGTTTTTGACAATAGAGATCCTGAATGATACAATAAAACAGTTAGGCTTACTTGATATTTTCAGTATATTACATCAAAAAACAAAACAAAACAAAATAGGATAGACAGTGTTTTCAAGTGAACATGGGACATTCTCTAGGATAGACCACATATTGGGACACAAAACAAGCCTCAACAAATTTAAGAGAATAGAAATTATTTTAAACATCTTTTCAGGCCACAACAGCATGAAACTAGAAATCAACCACAGGAAAAATAATGACTCCATGGAGACTAAACAACATGCTACTAAAAAATCAATGGGTCAACAATGAAATCAAAGAGGAAATTAAAAAATACCTTGAGATAAATGACAATGAAAACACAACCATACAAAATCTACAGGATGCAGCAAAGGCAGTTCATAGTGAAACAGGCCTTCCTCAAAAAACAAATAAACAAAAAAACTCAAGTAAATAACCTACATTACCACCTAAAGGAATTAGAAAAAGAAGAATAAAGAAAACCTAAACTCATCAGGAGGAAGGAAATAATAAAGATCAAAGAGGAAATAAATAAAATACACTTTAGAAAATTTTTTTTAAAAATTAATAAAACTGGGACTTCCTTGGTGGCGCGGTGGTTAAGAATCCGCCTGCCGATGCAGGGCACAGGGGTTCGAGCCCTGGTCTGGGAAGATCCCACATGCCGCAGAGCAACTAAGCCCGTGCGCCACAACTACTGAGCCTGTGCTCTAGAGCCTGCAAGCCACAACTACTGAAGCCCATGTGCCTAGAGCCTGTGCTCCGCAACAGGAGAAGCCACCGCAATGAGAAGCCTGCACACCGCAGTGAAGAGTAGCCCCAGCTCGCCACAACTAGAGAAAGCCCGTGTGCAGCAGCAAAGACCCAATGCAGCCAAAAATAAATTAATTAATTAATTAATTTAAAAAAATTAATAAAACCAAGAGCTGGTTTTTTGAAAGGGTAAATGAAATCGACAAAACTCTGGCCAGCTCACCAAGAAGAAAAGAGAGAGGACTTAAATAAACAATATAAGAATTGAAAGAGGAGAAATGGGAATTACCTGGTGGTCCAGTGGTTAGGACTCTGAGCTTCCACTACAGGGGACACAAGTTCGACCTCTAGATGGGGAACTAAGATCCCACATGTGGGCAGCACAGCCAAAAAATAATAATAATAAAGGAAAAAAAAGAAAAGAAAGAGGAGAAATAACAACTGATATTGCAGAAATACAAAAAACCATAAGAGAATACTATGAACAGTCATATGCCAACAAATTGGATAACCTAGAAGAAATGGACAAGTTTCTAGAAACATACAACCCACCAAAACTGAATCACGAAGAAATAGATAATTTGAACAAATCTATCACTAGAAGTGAAATAGACTCTGTAATTTAAAAACTCCCTACAAACAAAAGTCCAGGACCGGATGGCTTCACTGGGGAATTCTACCAAACATACAAAGAAGAACTTATACCAATCCTTCTCAAACTCTTCCAAAAGACTGAAGAGGTGGGAACACTCCCAGAGTCATTCTATGAAGCCATCATCACCCTGATACCAAAACCAGACAAAGACACTACCAAAAAAGAAAATTACAGGCCAATATCTTTGATAAATATAGATGCAATATACATTTCAAGGACCTAATAAGAGTTATAACTTCAAGCTTTCTCAGAGGAATACTTTTATTCTCTTGGGGTCAGAATTTTGAAGAGGTGTTTTATCAAGCTGACTTTCTCTAGAATGTCAAAAGAACTCCCTCCGGGCCATTTAAAAGTTAAGTGCTCACAAGCATTGGCTTTGTTCCAATTGTACATGATGCCAGCCAGAGTTCCAGTGAGTGGCTGTTCATCCAGGAGCTTTCCTCCTACATGAAAACACACAGGACATTGGCTAGGAGGAGGAATCCACGATAGTTCTCCCCTGGGTGGCACTGTCCTGTGCACGGCTTCCCAATAGCACTCCCATTACTGTGACACCAAAATGCACCCATAACTTTCCCAAAAGGCCCCTGGGGTGCCTTGTACACCCTCCTCTTCTGGGAGCTATTACTCTCTAATCATTATCTTCTGGGTGGTAAGCCCTTTTGGAACCCAATTATATTTGGTTTCCTTCTTAATCAGAGTACCTCATGGGATGTAATTCCAAGAATTAACAGAGACTGTCTCTGAGGAGGAAATTAAAGAATGGAGAAGAAAATTTGCTTGTCAGTATCTGCCCTTTAATCTTACTTGAAGATTTTAAACTATTTTTAAACCACTTTTTGAACTCAAGATTGGGTCATAATCAATTTTAATAATCTCATTATCAAAGAGATTCCCATAGCTTAAACATTACATCAAAAAATAATGTATTGCCAAGGGCAGAAGGGTGTGGTTTCTAAGATTTGCTTCATATTGCCTGGGGGAGCAAGTGGGTGGGAGTAGAGATGAAACCAGATCGGTCGGGAGTTAACTGTTGGCGCTCCTTACACTATTCCACTTTGGGATATGTTAGAAAACAACAATAGTAAACATTTTTTTGACAGTGTACATATTGCAAAGAAATTTGGCCCGTATAATAGTCAATCCATCTCTCAGAATTCAGGACCTCCCTTCCCAGACTGCTTATGGCCCCATTTTCCCTTCCCTGCTCTATTTCCCAGAGCACTGATCACCTTCTAACATACTACACAACTTTCATGTCACGTCCACTGCTCATCATGGCCCATGTGAATTACAGTCTGATTTAATGCTTATTCCATTTTTTTAAAAAAACTGTTTTATTCTCTTCTATATTTGTGGAGAGGATTTGGGGGGATTGGCAGGGAATTTTTTTTTTCTTCGCCAAGCCCAGTGGCATGTGGGATCTTAGTTCCCTGACCAGGGATCGAGCCCGTGCCCCCTGTAATGGAAGCAGAGTCTTAACCACCGGACCGCCAGGGAAGTCCCAGGGGATTTTATTTTTAATAATTTCCCAACAGTATATAATTTGCTTACTATGCCTCCTGTTCACCATGTCTCTCCCCCTAGAAGGTAAGTTCCATGTGGGCAAGAATCCACGTCTAGTTTTAGTTGCTGATATTGAAAATTATATGGGTAGCTCCCTTTTTATTTTTCTTGCATAGAGTTGGTATAGAGATTAAAAGCAAGGATTCTTGAGCCAGCCTGGCTAGGTTCAAATCCCAGCTCTGTCACCTACTAGCTGTGTGAGCTTGGGTAGGTCACTTGGCCTCACTTGTGAAGCGGGGACACAGCCATACCTGCATCAAGGGGTTGCTACCCTGACTGGTAGTAAAAGACTCCATGAAGTTTGACTGGGGTTATTACTGGTTACAACACTCATTTAGGGAGTCAGATAGAAATGCATCTGGCTCCTGCTGGAGCCTGTTTCCTCCTGTGCAATGATCTCCAAGATGCTGGGTCCTTAAATGTGATCATTTTTACAGGAGCTAATGGATATGAGGCCTCCTGCCTTACTGAAATAGCAGCAGTTGTTCAGCACCAAGGGCCTTACAGCCTGGTTAGGGACACTCCAAGGGGCCACTGGTGTGCACAAAGAGCGACAGACTCTGACTCCTGGCGGCCCCTACTCTGGGAGGTTTGGTTGGGCAATTCCCTCTCAGTCCAAATACAGCCTGAAGGAGGCGGGTTTCTGGAGAATACAGGAGGTGGGCACAGGAGGGGCTGGCTAGTAAGTCGGAGCAAGGCAGAGGGAGGAGGGGGCATGACAGTAAGAAAGGAGGGGCGGGCAGAGACTGTGGAGTCAGAAGGAGCATGGGGCAGGGGAGGTGGCCAGCAGTGGTGTTGGGTATTAAGAAGGGAGGGGCAGGCAAATAAAAAGGGCAGAGGTAGAGATGGGGGCCCATGACGCTAGATGAAGGCTTGCCTGCGAGGAGCACTGGCTGAGATGCAGGGTAGGACTCGGGGGTCTGCAAGGTCGCAGAGGAGGCTGGCTGCCAGGGGCTGTGATGCAAATGGTAGAGAGGGGCTTAGATCGCCTGCTGGCAAGGACGGGTTGGGAGTTTGGGGCCTTGAGGATGGGGCTGGGGGTGGTGAGGATGGGGAGGCGGCTGAGGGGGCTTAGGGGGTGACAGTCTTTGGGGTGGCTGGCAGGGGCGGGGCTGGTAGAGGCTGCAGGTCCCTGACACCCTGAAGTATGACACTGGCTCTCCCGCGTTGCAGCTGGGCCTGGTGAGAAGACCATTGACAACTCGACCTCTGGGGGCCTGCCCGCCTGAGTCCCCGCTGGGGAGCCCGAAACCGAGGAGCCGCTGGGCCTGAACCAACTGCCCACGGAGCTGCTCGAGATGGTGCTGAGCCACGTGCCCCCTCACGTGCTGCTCGGGCGCTGCCGCCGGGTGTGCCGGTACCGGCGCGCCCTGGTGGACTGCCAGGCCCTGTGGTTGAACATCCTGGCCCGAGACCACGCCGCCCTGTGGCCCGTCCTCCGCACCTGCCTGCCCCCCCGCCGACGACCCCAGGCCCTGCGTCCTGGGCCGCTTCTGCGAGCGCAGACCCATAGGACGCAATCTCCTCCAGAACCCCAAGGGCGAAGGTGGGGAGCCCAGGATAGGGGTCCTCATGGGAGCTGGTGGGAAGGTGCTGAAGGGCAGGCACAGGAAAGCCGAGAGGCATGTCCCTGGGCGAGTGGGCTGGCGAGGAACTTGGTCACAAACCTTTTTTATTTAACAGAAGCCTTCCTGAAATGGACCGCGCTGAGTGGAGGAGATGCCTGGGGGGCAGAGGAAAACTGGGAGGTCACGCCCAGGGCCTATAGGCAGAGCAACTTCTTGTCTTCCTACAGGTGAATGTCCCTCTTCCCCAAGGGCCAGGGCGGTGGTGAGTACTTGCCTGGCCTCTTGACCTTTCTCCCTCTTTCCTAGGTGGTGTCACAAAAAGGAAGTGTTGGACCTGGAGGAGGAGGGTCTGTGGCCAGAACTCCTGGACAGTGGAAAGATGGAGATTTGTGTCTCTGACTGGTGAGTGTGATGATAAAACAGGCCTTTTGCAGACAGCTGACATTGGCATGGGTGACTTTATTTAGACCTCCTAACAACCCCTTAGGATAAAGCAGGTAGGGAAATGAGACTTAACCACCATCAGAGCTTTAGTACTTAGCAGAGTACATTCCCTGAACCCATCCCCTAACGCCGAAAGGGACCTGGATTGGAAGATGCCTGGTTGGATCCTATACAGAGGACTTGGGTCCAACTCTGTAAATGAGATGCCCCTTGGTTTAGGAGGAGGCAAGATAGGAGAGTTTGGCTAAAGGTCAGATTCTGGAGCCAGAACCTCCCAAGTTCAAACCCTGGCTTCCCAGCTTTGTGGCCTTGGGCAAGTCACAGTGTGCCTCAGTTTCCCTATCTTTGTAAGATTGGGTTATATGTCAGGTACCTAGCCAGTGCTTTGAAATGTGAGCTCTTTCAGCACCTTTCATGACCCTTGATCCTGTGGGAAAGTGTGTTTTGAAACATCAAATTGCGAAGTTCAGAAAGGGGAGGTGACTTCCCCTGGTGGCACAGCTAGGGCTTGGCAGGACCTGGAATGAGGCTCATACTTGTCTGACTCCAGAGCTTGTGTTCTGTAGTGATGGTCTTGAAACTGGGGTCCATGAAGACCTTCCAAGGGATACATGACCCAGATGATTTTAAGGGAGGCAAATTCCAAATTCTCTATGCTTTTATGTTCCCTGTTCTGCAATTACTCAGCTACAGATCACATCAATAGTGGGAACATCATATAGCTATGCTTTCCTAATTCCTATCTCTCGGTCCTTCTCCAGTTTTACAGAAATAGCCCTTCACTATAGTGTATGGTCCCCAGATGTAAAGACTTCTGGGGAGACAGGCGAGGTGACCATTTGAAATTTTGGCCTTACCACATTCACTTTCAAGGCACCGTAATTTTCCCACTTCCTCATGTGCATCTCATCAGCAGATGTGTTACAGAGCCCAAGCTCGGTCTGCTTGCCACAGAACAGGCCAGTATATCTGGAGACGCATTGTTGGAACAGGAATAACGATTTTAATTGGAAAGCTAGAAGACCGAGAAGATGACAGACTAAAGTCTCAAAAAACCATCTTCCCTCAGTCCGAATCTGGGCTCCTTTTATCCACAAGAAGGGGAGGGGCCCACTGTGGCGCCAACTAACGGCTGAGCAGGGGCTGCTATAGCTCATGCCTGCCCCGCCTCTATTACAGATGTATTTACAACTAACTTCTGTTTTTAATTTATTCATTCATCCAACTACTGTAGCGTGTTTGTGTTGCTTCGAGCAATGGTGTACCTTTTGTTTGTGATAATCAGTAACTCTCACATTTTGCCAGGCATCACCCAGGAACACTGAAAACCCCCAATGCCTGGGTCACACTCCATACCCATTAAATCGGAGTGTCTGGGATGAGAGAGCCAGGCATTAACATCTGTGAGAAGTTTAGAGCCAACTGCAAGGTTAGGGGGCACAATTCCAAGACCACCCTCAGGCTCAGTAATTGACTAGAAAGGCAAAACGGAATGAAAACTCTTATACAATTAGTTGATTACAGGGAACAGGTACAGATTAGAATTAGTCAAGGGGAAGATCATGGGGCAGCAACCAGGGGAAGTATCCAACAGCAGACTTCCATTGCCCTCTTCCCTTAGAGTCAGGACACATGACTGTCCTGGCATCCATGGGTGACAGCACGCATGGAATATTGCCAACCAGGGAAGCTCACCTGAGTTTTTGCTGGGGCTTTATCATGGTCAACTGATACGGCATACTGCATCCTAAGTCATATTGTTGGTCTTCCTGGAGTGGCTCACCCCCATTATGTGACTATCTAGGTGTATGTGGCCAGCCCCCACCAAATCCTATTGGCAGGCTATTTGTGTGTGTGTGACTGTGTGTGTGTGTGTGTGTGTGTGTGATTGGCACAGAACAGTGTGAAAGGTAAGTCATAAGAACATAAAAATATATTGATACTAAATTAGGACAAAATACTGTGGGAGAAGTAGAATGGACATCTGATTCTAAGAAGTGGGGTGATGTGAAAGGTAGTTGTTTGTGTACTTATACAGCCCATTACTCTTAAGTTTTTAAATTTTAATTTCTAACATCAAAAATTTATCCATCTACATTGGACATTGTTTCTTTGAATGTTGCTGGATATCCCATCACCAATTTATTTAGATGCCCCTGGGTCCTTCTACATGGCTGATAAGAAAATTGTATCTTAAAACATGAACACTGTACACATTGGAAATGACATCTTTTGCCACCATTGAAACATAGAATGAGAAATAATACGACGGGAGGAGGTACCCTGAAGAGCACGGCTCTAGGTCATTACTTCTGAACTGAATGTGCATGCAGACCAGCTGGGGAGCGTGTTTCGTGCAGGTGGATTCGGCTGGGTATGCAGAGGGGTCAAGCTCCCAAGTGACACTGATGGTGCTAGTTCCCAGGACTCCAGCACCATTTTGGGTTTGCATACATGGGAAAGCCATGCAGGTGAAGCAGGCAAACCCCCAAAGAGATCGGGCGACGAATCCAGCCTTCAAGGTCTCCCTTCTCCCACAGGCGGACAGACCAACAATACACTGACAGTTTGTATCGGCTGATTGTCCAACGTCTAGATGCCAGCCAGGCCGTCCTGTATTATTGCTCTCCTTTGCCCTTTCCCATCCCCCAGTGTAGAAACAGTTTCTCCTTTGAGGTGAGTCTCTGACAGGGGGGTGGGAAAGGACAGTGGGGCCTCTGTTGATCTACTGCTGCATAACAAACCGCCCCCAAATTTAGTGGCTTAATATCAACAATACTCATTTTCTCACCTCTCGTGGGTTCTATGAGTAGGGCTCTGCTGGGAGTTTCTGGCTCTGGTCTCTCATGTAGTTGCATTTCAGACACAGGCTGGAGCTGAAGGCATGTTGGGGTGTGAGTGTGTTATACAGCAGCTGGTGGCTGGCCAAGCACCTCTTGGTTTAGTCTCAGAGCTTGGCCATGGGATCTCTCTGCTTGGTCTAGTTTGTGCTTCCTCACAACATGGCAGCTTTAGGGCAGTCAGACTGCTTCTTGGTGGCTCAAGCCTCCACCATGAGGCTTCTGGAGAAACCAGCAGAAACTGCATTGCCTTTCTGACCCAGCCTTGGAAGTCACTTGGCAAAATCACTCATCATCACTTCCACCACACTCTTGGTTACAAGGAAACCTGCCCAGATTCAAGGGGACGGGAATTAGACTCCACCCCTGGGTGAGGAGTGGCGTGATTCTAGAAGTGCATATGGAACTGGAGACATTGTTGCAGCCATCTATGGAAAATACACCTGTCAGAAGGCCCCCAACTCAGCTTTTGAGGGGAAGGCCATGGCACAATGAGGCTTACTTCTTTTTCTGCCTACAGGCCAGCCATGTGTTCTCCAACCTCAGGATAGGTGTCCACTTTGTGTCTTTTGAACACTGGGTCCGGGATATTGATTTCTGTTCTCAGCCGTACTTAGTCTATCTGTTCAACTCCAGTGTGATTGTGCGGGTCCATCTGTCCTAGTCGTGGGCTGTCCTTGTAAAACGACCTGACCGTGCCTTCCAGAAGCTGGGCCCATTGGCAGGGCCGTCTCAGTAATCAAGGGCTTGTAGCTCCCTGACATCCTGGGATCTCATGAATCCAGTCGAAGTTCCTACTGGGCCCTGTCTTCAGGTTCTGGAAGCTACTAGGAGAAAGTTCCTCCATCAGATTTACCGGCTGCTGCTGCTCTAAGGCAGCCCCTGTTCTACTGAGTGGAGACGCAGGGGTGAGCACGGCGAAATGCTGGACCGGGAGAGGGCTCCTCCCCCTCCCCCCATGCCAGGCCCCTCTGGCTCGGCCCCAGTGCCCTCTGCCCTTGCCTCCTCCTGTTTCTGCATCAGAGGCTTTATTGGTCCCTTCCAGGAAGCCCTCTCCTCCTGTCTGAACTGGAACCTTATCCCTATGGCTGAGAAAATTCCAGGCCCCAGCCTTCTGTGATTTCAAGACTGGGACCAGGACTCAGAGCTGAAAGTTAAACTAGCTCAAAACATGTTTGGAGACAGGTTTCTGCCCACCCTGTGAACAATGAAGCGGTCCCCCGAGCCCAACCCTACCCTGAATTGTATGGGGTATATAATTATTTTGTTATTTCGAAATTCTTTTTAAACATGGAGAGCCGATCATAGGTAATAAATGTATTATTTTGCCAAAAGTGTCTCAGCTCTTTTTAATAGAAATACAATGTTACAGCCTTGGTGACTACTTGGTTCAGAGTAAGGAGTTGTCCCAGGTGAGGAGGGAAAACTGTACAGAAGAAAACACAATAGAAGGTGTTCTCCAGTCAAGAGCATGGAAGTGTTAGCACCCTGTTTCCCAAGCCCTACGGAAATCATGGAGTCAAAGATGATCAATTAGGGTTAAAAACATTAGGCAGGTGGTGGATGTGGGTACAGTGTCACAGTGACACCACATTTGTGACATTCTAGTCATGATGAGGGTGAGAGAGGACCATGCAATGGCGGGATCCGGCTGTCCCCACCCCAGTCCAGGGGTCGTGGCTAGCCTCACTGCTGCAGGATCCCTAAGGAGTTCCAGCTCTCCTGATGTAATGCAGATGAAGCCTGCTGCTGCCTTTGATGTAACTACCCTGCCCCACCCACCTGGCAGGGAGACACAGCTAGAGGGGTTAGTGTTTTTCCAGTATCATCAAAAGGGAGTGTGACAGGTTGAAACAGACCTAAGAGTCATGACCACATGTAGTGTGTGGTCCTGGAGTAGATACTGGTTTGGACACTTCAACTCCGGAGTGATTTGGATAATTTTGGGTCAACTCAATGTATATATATTCAAAACTCCAACGAAAATAATGATGTCTAAATGACTTGAAACTATTGATCATATCTATTGTTCTATACAAAAGGGCATGCACAATGCACATACAGGGTAAAATTGGCATAAGTCCTATTGGAACTGACTGATAAAACTGACTATCAGTCCTTGTGAAGCATTCTACTAGCATAACCCCTAAAAGGAAAAGAACTGGGCTGTTAAGACTGGCAGCAGGGCTTCCCTGGTGGCGCAGTGGTTGAGAATCTGCCTGCTAATGCAGGGGACACGGGTTCGCGCCCTGGTCTGGGAAGATCCCACATGCCGCGGAGCGACTAGGCCCGTGAGCCACAACTACTGAGCCTGCGCGTCTGGAGCCTGTGCTCCGCAACAAGAGAGGCCGCGATAGTGAGAGGCCCACGCATCGCGATGAAGAGTGGCCCCCGCTTGCCACAACTAGAGAAAGCCCTCGCACAGAAACGAAGACCCAACACAGCCAAAAATAAATAAATAAATAAATAAATTTAAAAAAAAAAACAAAAAAACAGATGGTGCTTTTCTTAAAAAAAAAAAAAAGCCTGGCTCCATGCCTCAATTAGGGACAACCCAGAAGGCCATCCACTCCAGTTTCCCTGTAGGATGGCCTGAGGCCCTGCTGCAACCACGTCAACTTCTCCCTGTGCCTTTCCTGCCTCCTCTCTTCCTTATAAATGTTGCCCCAGAGAGCTCTTCCCAGAAACCAGCTGTTTGGGCTGCAAATCTCTACCTCAAAGTCTGTTTCCTAGGAAACCCTACGTGTCAAAAATGTGGATGTTATGTGTGTTTATTTTTATTTATTTATTTACTTATTTACTTTTGGCTGTGTTGGGTCTTCGTTGCTGCGCATGGGCTTTCTCTAGTTGCGGCGAGCAAGGGCTACTCTTTGTTGCTGTGCACGTGCTTCTCATTGCGGTGGCTTCTCTTGTTGCGGAGCACCGGCTCTAGGCGCACGGGCTTCAGTAGTTGTGGCTCGAGGGCTCTAGAGCGCAGGCTCAGTAGTTGTGGCGCAGGGCCTTAGTTGCTCCACGGCATGTGGGATCTTCCTGGACCAGGGATCGAACCCATGTCCCCTGCATTGGCAGGCGGATTCTTAACCACTGAGCCACCAGGGAAGTCCCATGTGTGTTTATTTTTAAACAAAAATAAAATAAATATTTATCTGTCCACCAACTAAGTTCTGGAATAGAACATTGCCAGTGCCTTAGAAGCCCCTTGTGGGTCCTTCCCCGTTTTTCCCCTTCCAGCTTACTCAGAGATCATCAACATCTTGATTTTGGGTAATAATCTCTTGATGTGTGTGTGTGTGTGTGTTTAGTGTTTTGTATCTACATATTTCATATATATATATTTGCTTTTGAATTATACAGCATGTATTCTGTGACCTGCTTCTTTCATTCAGCAGCGAAGTGGGATTCACCCATTTTGATGAAATAGCTATCGCTTGTTAATTTTGCTCATTATGTGAATAAACTACAATATGTGCATCTCTTCCACTCTTGACAGACATGCGTGTTGTCTCCAGTTTGGGGATTATTATTACTCACTGCTGCAATGAACGTTCTCGTACATGCCTCTGGGGTCATGGGCACAAGTGTCTCTAGGGCAGGGTTTCTCACCCTCAGCACTACTGCTGTCTTGGCCTGGCTGATCCTTGGCCGTAAGGGGCTGTCCTGGGGTTCATAGAACACTTAGCAGCATCCTTATTTTAACATTTAAACAGTCATAAAAAATTTCAATCCGGGACTTCCCTGGTGGTCCAGTGGTTAAGAAGCCACCTACCAATGCAGGGGACACGGGTTCGAGCCCTGGTCGGGGAACTAAGATCCCACATGCCACGGAGCAACTAAGCCCACGTGCTCTGGAGCCCTTCAAAATACATGCAAAATCGGCCCCATCTCTGCCACCAGCTGGCTGTGGTCCCGGGCAGGATTACCTCTCACCTCAGTTATGATTCATCTAGTTCGGAGACAGCAGGACCCAGAAAGGCGCTCCGCAAATAGTAGGTGCTGCATGCGGTAGGTGCTCATGGCCAGGCTGACTCATTTGCCTCCTCACCCCCTCTTGGCTGGGCTGTGAATTCACTTGGCCAGCGTCCTGCCACCCTTCCACTGTCCCCCTCCAGCGCCCCCCCAAGAGCCTGATCTCTGATCTTCCTCCACGTCGGCCCCTTGCATCCCCTCCTCCAGGCCATGGCGCCTCTGGGGTTTTTAAGAATTTGGACCTAGGGAATTCCCTGGCGGTCTAGTGGTTAGGACTCAGCGTTTTCACTGCCATGGCCCGGGTTCAATCCCTGGTCAGGGAACTAAGATCCCGCAAGCCACATGGCACCGCCAAAACAAAAACAAAAACAAAAACAATTTGAGCTCAGCTGCTCCCCCCACACCCAGGGTGGTTAATTCCAGGCTGGTTGTACCCTTGCCACACTCCCATTCCGTTGACATAATAGTGAGAGTTGATCCATCCCAGGGACAATCTCCAAATCTCTGATCTCCAATCCCTGTGGGACCTTCTAAGACATCCCTGTTCATCTCCGGGTCACAGCCCTGACTTCAGCCCGGCCAGGAGCAGAGCCAGGCAAAGGGATGCTATATGATGCCATTAACACACTGGACATCATTTAGCTATCTCCAGGGGTTATGGCCAGGCCCAACAGTGAGACTTAGGAAAGAATGCAGAATAGAGCTGGGCAGTGGACAGACCAGCTGATGCCAATCCGGATGTGAACAACCCGTCTAGTGCCGCAGACTTCCTCTGATTTCACTGGCTGTGAAATGGCACACATGGCAGGTAATGGTACACCCCGACCTGGGATGCAACCCAGGGGACAAGAACTTGGTAGCCTGTGAAGCCGCTTTGCTTTGGTAACTATTTATAAAGGGCCCCGTGGGTTTTTTCATAACCAGCAAGTCAGAGCTCCTGTTCCAGTCCCAAATTCCTGGCCAAGAATCAACCTCACCTCACTAGTAAAATTTTCCTTAAGAGTGTCTTTTTTTTTTTTTTTTTAAGCAGATATTCATTTTTATTTATTTATTTATGGCTGCGTTGGGTCTTCGTTTCTGTGCGAGGGCTTTCTCTAGTTGCGGCAAGCGGGGGCCACTCTTCATCGCGGTGCGCGGGCCTCTCACTATCGCGGCCTCTCTTGTTGCGGAGCACAGGCTCCAGACGCGCAGGCTCAGTAGTTGTGGCTCACGGACCTAGTTGCTCCGCGGCATGTGGGATCTTCCCAGACCAGGGCTCGAACCCGTGTCCCCTGCATCAGCAGGCAGATTCTCAACCACTGCGCCACCAGGGAAGCCCTTCCTTAAGAGTGTCTTTTAATGCCCAGTTAGTTGTAAGAAGGCTTACAATCAGAGAAAGTCAGGTGAACCCACAGAATTAATACTTTTGTGTTATGTTTAAGAATCATCTGGGATATTTGGTATTTAATATATTTGAAATGTTTAAGAGAATTTGGCATAGGAGAAAATGTGACCAATGTGTCCTGTAAATGTGAGTCTTCCTACTTGAAGTGTGTAATTGAGTAATATATTATTTTAGACTTGTAATTTGTCACTGAAACGTGAAAGGGAGTTTTTCAAACAGAGTAAATGGTACTAGAATATTTAAAAGATCTTGACACTATTGTAATTTATTGTAAGAGTTAAGTACTTGGGAAGGTTTCGCTTTTTAGAAGCTTCTGTTGGGTGTCCAAAGAAAATTAAACAGTTAAGGACTTCCCTGGTGGCACAGTGGTTAAGAATCCACCTGCCAATGCAGGGCACACGGGTTTGAGCCCTGGTCCAGGAAGATCCCACATGCCGCGGAGCAACTAAGCCCATGCGCCACAACTACTGCTTGCGCTCTAGAGCCCGTGTGCCACAACTACCGAAGCCCGCGCGCCTAGAGCCCGTGCTCCGCAACAAGAGAAGCCACCGCAATGAGAAGCCCATGCACTGCAACAAAGAGTAGCCCCCGCTCGCCGCAACTAGAGAAAGCTTGTGCACAGCAAGGAAGACCCAACGCAGCCAAACATAAATAAATAAATAAATTTATTAAAAAAAATAAGTTGGGGTTTTATTAAGCCACACTGACGAAAGGCTTTGGATTTGACTGTATAGAAACAGGTCCTGCTCAGGGACTTCGCTGGCGGTCCAGTGGTTAAGAGTCCGCCTTCTAATGCAGGGGACTCGGGTTCAATCCCTGGTTGGGGAACTAGAATCCCACATGCTGCAGGGCAACTAAGCCCACGCGCCACAATGAAGAGCCCGCGTGTCGCAACTAAGACCCGACGCAGCCAAATAAATATTAAAAAAAGAAAGAAAGAAGAAAAAGAAACAGATCCTGCTCAGAACAAAGAGTGCCAGCCTATCTGCTTGTTCAGAGCCAATACCGTGGACAGTCTTGAGGAAAGACCACGTCAGTGGGCCGCTGTGGTGGGTGCTCTCCCATCCCATCACTGGTCCTGAATCAACGGCCATCCCGAAACTGGTTCCACCCCCACCCAAAACCTCAGCAGCTCTGAGGCAATAACTCTGACTCTTTACATTGGCAAATAAAAATCGTACTCCCAACAGGAAAGAAGAATACACATTGGAACAGCCATCGTAAAGAAGCAAATTCAAACCCATGGTGTCAGCACATTTGTGACATGTGTCAGTACAAGTAATTAGTTTTATAATCATTATAATATCACACAATTGCCTCATCTATTCGTTAAGGTATTTACAACATTTGCAAAGATCTGATATTAGATTTGTGAAGGGTTTAAGTGATTGCATTTGGAAGGAGTGTTTAATTGGTTAGGGAATTCTGATATAGAAGAATAACTGCTTAACGATTTTATCAAAGAACAAAGATTAGTTAGTATTCCTGTTTACACGCAAGCCCCATGGTTGTTGGCAAATCCAGCAGCATGGATAAATGGCTGTTTGCATACATTACTGGTGAGTAATGGGTAATTCTGCAGTAGCTAAGAAAATTTTATGCACATACTTTTTCGTAAGTATCACTTTTTTATTGAGATAGAATTCACATAACAAAACAATTAATCATTTTAAAGTGTTTGAGTCTGTGGTTTCTAGTATATTTACAATCTTGTGCAATCATCACCACTACCTAATTCCAGAACATTATCATCTCCCCGTTCTCTGCAATTCCTCCAGCCCTTGGCAACCACTAGTCTACTTTCTGCCTCTGTAAATTTGCCTATTCTGGTCATTTCCATGTAAATGGAATCAGTACAGCATGTGGTCTTCTGTGTCTGGCTGCTTTAACTTATCAACATGATTTCAAGGTTCATCCATGTGGTCACATGTATCCATACTTCATTTCTTTTTCTGGCTCAGTAATCCCATTTCAATAATTCCATTGCATGGAAATATCACATTATGCTTACCTATTCATTAATTAATGGACACTTGGGTTGTTTCCATCTTTTGGCTATCATGAATAATCCTGCTATGAACACTTGTGTACAAGTTTTTGTGTGGAGATAAGTTTTTCTTTCTCTACAGTATATACCTAGGAGTGGAACTGCGGGTTTTATGGGAACTCTTAAGTTCAACTTTTTGAGGAACTGTCAGATTGTTGTCCAAAGCAGCTACACCATTTTATGTTTTCACCAGCAGCAGTGTATGAGGGTTCCGATTTACCCGCACCCTCAGTAACACTTGTCATTACTCCTTTTTAAAATTACAACCATGCACATATCTTGTGACCCAGCAGTTCCACTTTTAGAAATATACACATACTATGACGACACACACTGTATATGACAGCACTGTTGGTAACAACAAAATATTAGAAATACCCTATATTTCCATCAGGAAAGGATGAGAGTAAAACATGGGGTACCCCCATACATAAAAGTAAATAAATAAGGAAGCTCTCTATGTAATGATATGGAAAGATCATCAAAGTATATTAAATGAGGGGAGGTGGGGGAGGGATGGATTGGGAGTTTGGGATTAGCAGATGCAAACGATTATATATAGAATGGATAAACAACAAGGTCCTATTGTAGAGCACAGAGAACTATATTCAATATCCTGTAATACACCATAAAGGAAAAGAATTTTTTTAATATATATTATACGGTAAAAGCAAAGTGTCAAACAGGGAGTATATGGTATGTTATTGTTTATTTGAAGAGAGTGTGTGTCTGCATTATTCCTTGTACATGTATAGAAAATCTCTACAAGAACATGTCTGAATCAAGGGGAAAACTGGGGTAGCTGAGGGCAGTGGTAGAAGAGAGATTAGCCCTAGAAACCTTTCTTATACTTTTAAATTTTTATACCATGTAAATATATTATCCAATTCAAAATAAATACAATGAGAAACTTTGAAACACTGAAAGCTAAACAAAACAGATCTGTAGGCCTGATAGAAGCTGGAGGCGACTTCTGCGTCATCCAGTTTGACCTTCATGCCACAAGGAAAATGACAACACAGTGAGACAACAAAGTGACCTGCCTTGGGTCACTCAGTAATCAGCGGTGTCACCAGGAGATAAAGTCTGACCCAGAGCCCACCGTCTTAGCACCTTAGAGGTTATGATACACTCCCATTTCTATAAAGTAATGGAATAAAAAAGGAAATAAGCTGACAGTACAAAGGGATGGGGGAGGAGACTGGATTCATTTCCTGTTGCTGCTGTAACGAATTACCATAAACTCAATGGATTAACACAACAAAAGTTATTCTTTTACAGTTCTGGAGGTTAGAAGTCTGTAAAATATTTTGTGCCACATTAGGCAATATTCACAGGTCCCAAGGATTAGGGCATGGATATGTTCAGGGGGTCTTTATTCAGCCTACTACAGAGACCACCCACATGTAAGAGATTCCCACACTTTTCTGGTAGACAAACCTGGTAGAGGCTTGGGGACATGAATCAGAGTGAAGAGGTCATCGCATTCAGGACAGGACTGCAGGGAAGAGGGAGCCCAGCATGACCCGGGTTGTAGGGAGTAGGCAGGAGTGAGAAAAATGGCCAAGGCAGGCTCAGATGATAGTTTTTCCACGCTTCTGTCACCCTCTCCTCCCCACCCTTCCCCAGGGCACAGGCCACCCAACATTCACGGGCAGGAAAACAAGAATCGAAGGGCGCTTCCCTAAAGAGATCCAGCTCTCTGCCAGCCTGAGGTGGTAACTAGGCTAGGTGTCAGCTTCTGGAAAAAGCCAGTCCTATTTTGGCGCTTGTGGAGGAGGGGAGGGGCAGCCGGAAGTGGGGCTTCTGGTCTCTCACCATCCACATGTGAGGCCAGCCCGGCAGCAAGCCCCACACCCAGACACAAAGCTCCCATTCACCCTGAGACCTGGCGGGAAAACAGCCCAACATTTATAACAGGAAGCACAGTCCCATCACCTACCAGACACCAGCTTTGCTCCTCAGTTGAGAATGGCTAGATCATCAGACAGGAAAAGAAAACCAGCCCCAAGCAAGACAGAACCCAAAGGAAATCATCAAGTCAAGACCCAGTCAAGGGGACTTCCCTGGTGGCGCATTGGTTAAGAATCTGCCTGCCAATGCAGGGGACATGGGTTCGATCCTTGGCCCAGGAAGATCCCACATGCTGCGGGGCAACTAAGCCCACGTGCCACAACTACTGAAGCCTGCACACCTAGAGCCCATGCTCCGCAACAAGAGAAGCCACTGCAATGAGAAGCCCGCGCACTGCAATGAAGAGTAGCCCCTGCTCTCTGCAACTAGAGAAAGTCCGTGAGCAGCAACAAAGACCCAACACACCCATAAATAAATAAATTTATTTTAAAAAAAGACCCAATCAAGGTGCACGAACTGTATCTGATTGTTATGTCTCTTTGGTCTCCTTTTTGGTTTTTCATATTGACTTTTTTGAAAAGTCCTGGCCAGTTATGTATATCCCGCATGTTCAATACTGATTGCTTTCTCATTACTAAACGTAGGTTTAAAGTTTTTTTTAACAAGAATTCTGCTTAGGCAATTTTGTATACTTCCTATGGTGGTGTCACATCAAGAGACCCTTGATGTCATGCTGTCCCACTACTGAGGATATTATTTGATCACTTGGTTAAGAGGGTGTCTGCCAAAACCTACCACCCCTCACTAGGTAGGTACATTTTTTCCCCTAGTGAATAAGTCATCTGCTGGGTAATAATTCTGGACTGTTCTCCAACAACCTTTTACCAATGGTTTTAACATCCTTTGATAATCCAATTATTTTCTTGGGAATACCGTGAGTTTTTTCTCATTTATCTGTAATAAACCAGTATTATGTGTTGAAATAAATCGTTTAGTGCCTGTAAACCTACATAATCTATGTAGCCTGCATCTGGTTCACAGCAGGTGCTTAATAATGCTATCAATTTTTAAAAAAGAGAGGAAAAAAAACAAACTAGGGGACTTCCCTGGTGGCGCAGTGGTTGAGAATCTGCCTGCCAATGCAGGGGACATGGGTTCGAGCCCTGGTTCGGGAAGATCCCACATGCCGCGGAGCAACTAAGCCCGTGTGCCGCAACTACTGACCCTGCACTCTAGAGCCCGTGCTCTGCAGCAAGAGAAGCCACCATAATGAGAAGCCCGCGCACCGCAACGAAGAGTAGCCCCCTCTCACCGCAACTAGAGAAAGCCAGCGTGCAGCAACAAAGACCCAACGCAGCCAAAAATGAATAAATAAATAAATAAATTTATTTTAAAAAAAAAAACTAGGGAATTCCCTGGAGGTCCAGTGGTTCGGACTCTTCACTTCCACTGCACCAGGCCTGGGTTCCATCCCTGGTCGGGGAACTAAGACCCCACAGGCTGTGCAGTGAGGCCCAATAAATAAATACATAAATAAATAAGTAACAACTTAAAAACATTGTTATAGTTTCTTACCCACAAACTTTCTTCATAAATTAGGCCCCAATCTCTTCAAGCAATAAGACCTGACTGAACTGACATCAGGTATTCATAACTATTCCACTAAATATTTCTTTCTACACACGATTTAACGCAGAAATATCACGTGATCATGGAATGCTGCCCTGATCCTACTGGGAATACTGCAGGATGCTGTATATATGTTATATGCATTCTACTGCCTTCTAAATTTGAAAAATAAAAAATAAAAAATCCGGAATTCAAACCATCTAGTCCTAGGCCTTTCAGATAAGGGACTGTGTGTGGATCGATACTAAAAACGCTACCAATAATACAACAATTTTACAACCCGCCGCAGAAAATGCTTCGAAAGGCAGATGGTACAAATAATGAGAGCTGAACGTTTACTGGGCACTGCAGGCACGGACCTCACGCCGTCCTCACGATGGCGTTGTGGTGCCTTTCTGAGGCTTCCGGCAGAGGGGACCTGAGGAACCGAGGCTTAAACCCTTTCCTGTGTGACCACCAAGCAAGTGACTTGCACCTCGTGCAAAGCCTACATATCTCTGGGCCTCAGTTTCTCAGGAGAGGTGTCCATGGAATAATGCATATAAAGCACTTAGCATAGTTGATAGGGACAGAGTAAAGGGATAAAGTAGGTGATTAGTTAATCCCACTAGGGGATTTTAAGTAGAGAAAAAGTATGGGAGACCCCTGTAAGTTAATGATCACTCAAGAAAGCATGTTTGCTTAACCACAAAACCAAGCAGCCTTGCTTAGCAACAAAACCATGCAACAGAAGCATGAGACGTGCCCCAAAACAACAAAACGATGGTGGCATGAGACCCATGTCTTGCCCAGTGAGCTCAGTAGGTTAATGATTCCTAGGACATGCTCCTCTGGGCACACTGAAAACAAAAATATAAGGAAAGGGTGACATTATACTGAAACCTGAGATGATTTACCATTTTTTTAGCATACGTTACCGCCTTTTTGCTCATTTCCATTGCGCCATGACAGTCCCGGCTTGACCACGTAGGGACAAGAAAACTCCCCCACCTGACATGGAGGAGGAGCTGATGATGGAAGCTCGCCATCTACTCAAGAATGAGGAAGAAGGTGGTCTTCTCCCCCTCTCCACTTTTCCTTTGATTATAAAACTGTAGCCCACTAAGTTCTCCAGGCGTGGCACTCCCTTGCCCACCGGCTTGTAGGCCTCACAAGCGTGCTATACTAATACTGTAAACTCTTTTCTTATCTTTCACTCTGCCTCTCCCTGAAGTCTCTCTGCCGGGAGACAGAGGAACCTACGCTCTACTAAGTACAGAGACATGTTCTCTCGGTTTCAGAGTGCCTCCGATGAGTGAGCGCTGGGGTAACTGGGACTGGTGATGATTTCCTAGGTTGTGGGAGGCCTGGAGTTCAGAAGACTGGCTCTGGGGTGGCTAAGATCAGTCCTTGAGGTTCCTTGCGCAATATAGGGCAATCCGAAAAACACTGTGGAGGGCCAAGGGCAGAGGTCAAGAGAGAAATGGGTCTTGGCCCCATCCTTACTGTGAATCTCGGATTAATTACCTTGTCTGCAATTTAGGGGAAGGGGCAGGTTTCTGATGTAGGAGCGCCCAGGTTGTCGCCCCAGAGAAGTATGTGTGGCAGAGAGGCTCAACTTAAGAACAAGCCTGGGCTTCTGAGACACTATCCTGGGGACACAATGTAAATTCGAGAGAATCCCTGTGGATAGAAACTTCCATCCAAGTGTTTCACACCAGGCCCAGGGTCGAAGTCACAGCTCGGCCATTTACTAGAAGTTGACAGATGGTGGGAGAGATGTTGTGAATGGCGGAGGCGGTTGTAGGCAGGTGGCGGGAATAAGAAGGAAAGACAGGATTTGGGGGTGGGGGTGGGGGCAGCTGGGACCATTCCCACGGCGGGAGGCTCCCCGGGAGGTGGGACTCGCCCACTGGAGGTGCCTGCGCTAAGCGCCGGGGAACCCGGGTTTCAGATCGCGGGGCGCCTGGGCAGCAGGTAACCACGTGGAGAAAATGTAGACTCTCCGAGGAGCGGGCCCCGAGATGCGCGAGGGCGGGGGCTGGGTCCCCTCCCCGCCAGCCTTGCGGCAGCTGGGCCCTCCTCCCGGCGCCTACAGCCTCCCAGACCCCGCCCCTCCCTCGCTCCGGCTTCGCGCAGCCGCCCGCCCGCGGGATCTCACAGCCGTCCGCCCCGGAGAGGACCGACTGCCCAGAGCGCGGGTCCCGGGGCTCCCTGGGCGGGGCCGTTCCCGGGGAGCCCCCCGACTGCTTCTCAGAGCAGGGTGGGGAAGGGGATCCTAGCCCGCCGCCGCCTCCGAGCAGGCCGCCAGGTGAGCGCCGGGACAGGTAGGGACCCAGGTCGGGACCGGTGTCCCGTCCCCACTCGCGGCTGAGGCGCCCCGGGAAGGATTTCCGCCCCAGGCCCTGCCCGGAGGGGCGTGTCCCAAGGGTCCTGCGCCCTAGTGCCCCTTCCCGGCCTGCCCCAGCCAGCTTCTGCCTCTTTAAGTCCAGAGTTACGCAATCGCACGTTTGAAAGACCCAGATCGTTCGGAAAGGGCTTTGCTAAAAGCAGCCCTCTAAAGCCCTCGCCTCTCCGCTCGGCTGCTGGCCCACGGAGGCCACCATTAAATAAATCCCCCTCCAAAACGTACCCGACCAACACGTGTTCGCTGCAGCTGGTGAAAGGCCAGACCACTTTTTACCAATTCTGGTTTTTGTTTCCTCTGACTGGCAGAAAAATCTGTGAATCAGAAGATCTTAGAGCGCCGTTTCTCGATTTAGCAACTTGGGCACAGTATGTTTTTAGCTGCGGCCGCTCCACCCAATTTCAATTTTGTTCTAAGTTAACTTTTGCAGTGTTCAGTAATATTTGTTAACGCTCCGTATCTTGATCCTTCAACGTTAGACAGCGGCTGTTTACCCCCTATTTTGAATATTACCAATATTCAAATTTACAATATTACCAACCTACTTTTAAAATAAATAATAATTTTTTAAATGTCCCAGTAACACAAGAACAAAAGACAAACAGGACAAACCTTTGCATGAAATATCAATCTTTTAAACAGCGCACCCTCCCCCGCAGCCAATTTTAAAACTGTGTAATTAAATTACTTTTCAGAAATGGCAAAAGTAACTTGTGATCCGTGGTGCATGGTTTTAAACCTTTCTCTGCTTTTTATTACGCTGGTAGTTACTTCCAAATTTTTAAAGGAAGTTCTTCCATTGTTATTTCTTAGTTTATCAACTTTGAGACAATGTCTGTTAATCCTTTGCTAAAAATAGATGGAGACAGCTTTCATCATCTCCAGGGTTTCCCTCCTTCCTATATAATCATGACATTCCTTTTAGTTTCTCTACTGGCACTTTTGTAACATGAAATAATTTTTGTAAACTTTTGTTTTCTTGTTCCATTAAATATATCTATATATAACTATATATATATTTGTTATATATATATATATATATGTATATAATCTGTTGACTCCCATTTTTGTATGGCCTGGCTGAGGAATCTACTTTAAAATATATATATATTTTTAATTTATTTGTTTGGTTGCACTGGGTCTTAGTTGCGGCTTGCGAGCTCCTTAGTTGTGGCATGCGAACTCTTAGTTGAGGCATGCATGTGGGATCTAGTTCCCTGACCAGGGATCGAACCTGGCCCCCTGCATTGGGAGCACGGAGTCTTAACCACTGTGCCACCAGGGAAGTCCCTAAAATATTTTTAATAAAGTTTTTATATTTATTTAAATGCTAATTTTTCAATCAAGTTATGCATATGGTTCACAAATCAAATAGAAAAGAGTTTGCCTTATTTTTTTCCTTTGATAAAAGAAATATAATCCCTTTAAGAAAAATGGAAAAGGCAGGGGCAGTGTTTTAGATTAAAAGATATTAGAGAGATGCGCACCCCCAGCAGTGTGTGAGCCCCATCTTTGTTAGGAAGATACAGCTCCAGAAGACCTTGGGGCAACGGGAAAAAGTGTTCATGGAGTGAAGATTAGATGGTAGAATGGATTTCTCTTAGTGGGTTAAGTGTTAGTACAGACTTATAGAGGGTCCTTATTCTTTCTTAGAAGATGCATGTTTAATAGTTCATCAAAAGAGACATTGTAAATCAACTATACGCCAATAAAAAATAATTTCAAAAATAAAAAAAAATTTTAAAAACAAACAAAAACCCCTGTGGATCCCTGCAGCTACCCAAAGTCATCTTGCCTTGGCAACAGTAGCTAGTCCTCTGGAGTCACAGCATACCAGGATAGAAAATGTAAAATGCAATTCAAATAAAATGCCACGTGGTTCAAGACCATCAAAAAAGAAAAAAAAAAAACCAAACAGTTCATCAAAAGAGAGGGAGGGAGAGAAAGCCAATGTGGCAAAATATGGAACACATTGAGATATTCGTTTTAACTATTCAACTTTTCTGTATGGTGACATTTTTATGGTAAGATTTGACGTAAATAAAGTAAGACAGTTTAGAAACTCAGAGATGAAGACGTGCACAGTGGCACAAACCCTGGAGTCCTCCACCCCAAGGTTCAAATCCCCAACATGCCACCTTGCTTGTCAGGCGACCTTGGGTCGGTTGCTTCCCTCCTCCAAGCCTCAGTTTCCCCAGCTGAAAAATAGCGCCTGCCTCATGGGGTTGTTGTTGAGCCTTCTGTGAGATCTTGTAAAGCACTTTCCACGTGCCTAGAGCAGTTAGTGTGCAGTTAACAGTAGCTGTTAGTATTTTGTGAAGGATTTTTCTTAACTACCATGGTCTGCTCACCTGGGAATAACTACTCATAACATCATCACTGCTCTTGGGCCCTTCCTTCTACTCCTTTTTTTTTCTGGAGATACATTTTCTTTCTTTTCTCTTTTTTTTAATTTAATTTATTTATTTTTGGCTGCGTTGGGTCTTCACTGCTGCACACGGGCTTTCTCTAGTTGTGGCGAGCGGGCGCTACTCTTTGTTGCGGTGTGCGGGCTTCTCATTGCCGTGGCTTCTCTTGTTTCAGAGCTCGGGCCTCTAGGCGCGTGGGCTTCCGTAGTTGTGGCTCGCAGGCTCTAGAGCTCAGGCTCAGTAGTTGTGGCGCACGGGCTTATTTGCTCCGCGGCATGTGGGATCTTCCCAGACCAGGGCTCGAACCCGTGTCCCCTGCATTGGCAGGCGGATCCTTAACCACTGCGCCACCAGGGAAGTGCCAACCTTGGCATTTTCTTTTACCCTTTTAAAATTCACTGAATGGCTCTGACCTTGCCATTGGTGCAGTTTCATGTCCTGCTGTGTTTCGTTACTCCCTAAGCACGGATCCCCTTAGCCCACATTCCTCCAGTCATGGTTTCAATGGCTGCGTGACTCTGACATAAGGAGGTGCAGCCACAGACTCCAATCCCATAGATGGACTTAAGTGCTAATCATAGTCACGACGTTCACAATGGCAGCTAACACTTGTCGAGGGCCAGGCCTTGATCTCACTGAATTTCCCCATCACCATGGGAAGTGAGAGTTACTACAAGTCCACAGTGTCTTAGCCAAAACTTTTGAGGCCCAATGCATTAGGGAAGTGAATATGAGGCAAGCCATAAGGAACCATCCTGTACATTACATAAGATTCCTAGTGGGGCTGGAGAGTAATCAGACACACTGATATTGCTTCAGTGAAATGCAAGTTCTTATCATAAATAAAACCTTCCATCAGTTCCAGGCAGCTCTGCCACCAGATGGGTCTGTGAAAGACTTGGTTTGCAGAGCTTTTGGATTTAGGGATTGTGGACAGGAGATGTGGACCTGCACATTTCCCATTTTCCAGAGGGGAAATCTACGCTTAGAGAGGGAAAGCCGTATGCCCAAATTCACGAAGTTTGAATTAGGGCTGGGGCTAATCCGGGGCTGACTGAATGTGGAACTGGCAACATTTCACCTCTCCCCAGTGCCACCTCCTCTGCAGGCTGTCACCAGCAGTTCCCAAAACCAATGTCCCCGACTAGCCCTGTGATGCCCCAGAAATGTCAGGGCTGCCCCCAGGGAATGAGATGATGCACGTAAAGAATTTCTCAGGATGCCTTACACAAAGAAAGCATCGACAGGGCTTCCCTGGTGGCGCAGTGGTTGGGAGTCTGCCTGCCAATGCAGGGGACACGGGTTCGAGCCCTGGTCTGGGAAGATCCCACATGCCGCGGAGCAACTGGGCCCGTGAGCCACGATTGCTGAGCCTGCGCGTCTGGAGCCTGTGCTCCGCAACAGGAGAGGCCGCGACGGTAAGAGGCCCGCGCACTGCGATGAAGAGTGGCCCCCACTTGCCGCAACGAGAGAAAGCCCTTGCACAGAGACGAAGACCCAATGCAGCCATAAATATAAAAAAATAAAAAAAAATAAAAAAAATAAAGCATCGACAAATGTAAACTATTATTTGCACTAAGATGCAGTATGACTGTTTCCTTCTTTGACTTAAATAATCATGGTGTTCACTGATAGCACTAATAATTGTTAAATTGCGAAATATAACACTCATACAGAAAAGTACATAAAATATACATGTACAGTTTAACAAATAACTGTAAAGTATATAACCAGCACCCAGGTCAACAAGGAGAACATTACCAGCCCCCAGACGCTTCTCTGGTTGGTAGCCCTCTCCATCTCCACAGAGGGAACCAGCGCCCTGACTTTTATAATGCTTGTCTCCCTGCTTGTTTTTTTTAATATGGTGTTAGTACCTTTTAATATGTGTGTACATCCATAAGTAGTATTGATTAGTTTAGCTTGTTTGTAGACTTTCTAAGAGTAGAACCACTGGTGTGAATATATAATTTATCATCTAAACCAGGGAATTTTGGAAGTGATAAGGGTCACTATTAACAATGACCCTAATTACCCTGGGACACTAGGTGTAGACAGGACTGCCCCAGGCCACCCAGCTGTCTGGTTGTCCTGGGACTCGCACTCTGGGTGACTTGTTGTGTCTGGCAACTTCACCCAAAATTATGCTTTTGAGGTCCATTTGTGTTGCTGTGTTTACTTGTCGTTAACTCTTTTTTATTGCTACTTAGTATCCCATTCTGTGATGGCCTTAATTTGTTTATACACCCTACAGCATATGGGCACCTGGGTCACTTCCAGGCTGGAGCTGTTAGGGGCAGTGCTGTTGTGAATATCCTAGTATGTGTTTCCTGGCTCTGGGGTCGAATTGCTGGGTCATGGAGAAGGCACATTTCTAACTTCAGTAAAAAATGCCTTCGGACTTTCCTGGTGGTGCAGTGGTTAAGAATCCGCCTGCCACTGCAGGGGACACAGGTTCGAGCCCTGGTCCGGGAAGATCCCACATGCCGCGGAGCAACTAAGCCCGTGCGCCACAACTACTGAGCCTGTGCTCTAGAGCCCACGAGCCACAACTACTGAGCCCACGTGCTGCAACTACTGAAGCCTGCGCGCCTAGAGCCCGTGCTCCGCAACAAATTCCCTGGCGGTACAGTGATTAAGACTCTGCACTTCCACTGCAGGCGGGGCAGGTTCAATCCCTGATGGGGAACTAAGATCCCACATGCCCTGTGGTGCGGCCACATAATAAATAAATAAATTAATTAATTAAAGAATGCCCAACTTGTTTCCAAAGTGGTTCCACCAATTTTTACTCTCGTCAGGTGTGTATGGGAGTTCTCACTGGTGGCATTTTAAATAAATTATGGTGACATTGCACTAGTTGGCTGGTTGGTTGGTTGATTTTAATACGCATGATGTTTATGACATTTAAACTAGAGTATACCAGAATCAGAAGTAACTTTGCCTCCCATTTCACCCATGCTGTGGCCCAGAAGACAGTTGAATAACTGAGAGGGTGATGACAGTTGAAAATGACAGAGAAATAGGGAAATTCAGTATCGTCTATTACTGTCTGCTATGAAAGATGGTGTTTAGCTCACTGTGTATTTGCTCCACTAATTTTTAATAATTGTACTTTTTAAAAGATCATTTCTTATTTACCTTTGTAACCTTAAATTTTATGCTTCACTTGTATTTCTTATTCTGGCAACTTTTGATTCCCATGATACTAAGTGAGTGAGAGAAATGTCTTGGCTTCCCCTCCTCCCACCTTTTCCTTTCCCATCTTTTGTCAGTTGTACACTTGCTTTCACACTGTCAAGGTTGATTACTTCTACAGTCTGTTCTGTTACCCTATTTAAGTCTTACATGCTTTAACTGTAAAGTTTGCCGGGTTTGGGTTTTTTTTGGACAGCTTTATTAAGGTGCAGTTTACATACCATAAAATTCAGCCCTTTTAAGTGTACAATTCAGTGATTTAGTGAATTTACAGAATTTTGCAGCCATCACCACAGTTTTAGAGCATTTCTATCACCTCCAAAATATCCCTTGTGCCTATTTGTGACCACTTCCTGTTCCCATGTCCAGTCCCAGGCAACTACTAATCTTTCTGTATGTCTTTTCCGGACATTTCATATGAATCCATGATACAATATGTGGTCTTTTGTGTCTGGCGCTTTCACTTAGCATACTGTTTGGGGGTTCATTCTCATATTGTAGCATGTACCAGTACTTCACTCCTTTTATTGTTGAACAGTATTCCACTGTATGACTATACCGCATTTTGTTTATCCATTCACCAGTTGATGGACATTTGGATTGTTTCCAAAGATATAATGCTGCTATGCACTTTTGCAATCAAGTCTTTGCATGGACGTATGTTTTCATTTCTCTTGGGTAGATAGCCTAATAGTAGAATTGCTGGGTTTCATGGTAAGTTTATGTTTAACTTTTTTTTTAATGTTCAACTTTTAGAGAAACTGTTTTCCAAAGAGGCTGTACCATTTTACATTCCCACCAGCAGTGTGTGAGGGTTCCAGTTTCTCCCTGTCCTTGCCAATCTTTTGGACAATAGCCATTCTAGTGGGCATGAAGTGGCATCACGTTGTGATTTCAAATTGCATTTCCTTAATGACTAATGATGTTGAGCATCTTTTCATGTGCTTATTAGTCATTTTTATTTCTTCTTCAGTGAAATGTCTATTCAAATCTTTCGTCAATTTTTAAATTGGATTGTCTTATTATTGAATTTTAAGTGTTCTTTATATATTCTAGATACAAGTCCTTTATCAAATATATGGTATGCAGATATTTTCTGCTAATCTATAGCTTGTCTTTTCATTTTCTTAATGGTGTCTTTTGAAGTACAAAAGTTTAAAATTTTGATGATGTTTAATTAATCCATTTTTTCTTTTATGAATCATACTTTTGGTATTGTATCTAAGAAATCTTTGCCTAACCCAAGATCATGAGATTTTTCTCCTGTCTTCTTCTAAAAATGTTATGGTTTTAACTCTTACATTTAGGTCTCTGATTCATTTTGAGTTGATGTTTGTGTATGGTGTGAGGTAAACGCCTAAATTCATCTTTTTGCATGTAGATTTCCTAGCACAATCCAAAGGATTGTCTTTTTTTGAAAAGACAATCTTTATGTTAAGAGACCAGATCTTAAATGTTCTCACCAAAAAAGGAAATAATTATGTGAAGTGATAAAGGCGTTGCTAATGCTACAGTGGTAATCATATTACAATATATAAATGTATCAAATCAACAGGCTGGAGAATTCCCTGGCTGTCCAGTGGTTAGGACTCCTTGCTTCCACTGCCGGGGGTCCAGGTTCAATCCCTGGTCAGGGAACTAAGATCCCACAAGCCACGTGCTGCGGCCAAAAAAAAAAAAAAAAAAAACAGGCTGTACATCTTAAATTTACACAATATTAATTATATCTTAAAAAAACAAAAACAATATTTTTCCCATGAAAACCAATAAACAGAGCTAGTATAAGGAGAATGCCCTTAGCCTCCAGGTCAAATGGATTCCTTTTTCTTGTACTTTATCAAATGGATATAACATGGATATGGCTTAGTGTATATCATATTTGTGCCATGACTTTCTTAAACAGTTTTTTGTTTTTCCTGCAGTTTTTTTTAATAGCTTTACTTTTTCTCTTTTGAGAGAAGGATTTTCCTGTTTTTAACTCATCCCATCTATTTCTTGGAATTTTTTTTTTCTTCTTGAAGACAGTCTTCCTTTTTTTTTTTCTTTTTAAAGACATTCTTCTGTTTTTAGTATCCTGGTCTTGTTTTGTTTTGCTTTGAATTTCTTCTCAAATCTATGTGTACTCAGGACCAGCTACATAATTTGCAGGGCCCAGTACAAAATGAAAATGTGGGCCCCTTGTTCAAAAACGATTAAGAATTTCAGGTTGGCAGTAGCAGACCATTAAACAAGCATGGAGCCCTTCTAAGTACAACTCCACAGGTCACACACCCATGAAGCCTGAAGCCGGCCCTGAGTGTACTAATTAGGGTTTTTCTTTTCCTTTACATTCTTTTGACCCTCTGAATTGTCTCTGTTACCTCTGGGGTCAGTTCACTTTTGCTCTGCATGCTTATCTTTTTTTAAAAAAATTAATTAATTTATTTATTATTTATATTTGGCTGCATTGGGTCTTTGTTGCTGTGCGTGGCTTTCTCTAGTTGCGGTGAGCGGGGCTACTCTTCGTTGCGGTGTATGGGCGTCTCATTGCAGTGGCTTCTCTTGTTGTGGAGCATGGGCTCTAGGCGCGCGAGCTTCAGTAGTTGTGGCACACGGGCTCAATAGTTGTGGCTTGCAGGCTCAGTAGTTGTGGCGCACAGGCTTAGTTGCTCCATGGCATGTGGGATCTTCAAGAACCAGGGCTTCAACCCGTGTCCGCTGCATTGGCAGGCGGATTCTTAACCACTGCGCCACCAGGGAAGCCCTGCATGTTTATCTTACTGGTTCTTTTTCAGGCTGCTGGTTTTCTTTAAGCATCTGGTGATCCCTGCTTGTCCAATCACATTTTCAAACGAACAAGGGGCTGGGTGACTTATTTAAGTAACTGGTATGAAATTTGGGGCTTTCGTAAATATGGTCCTGCTTTCCCACTGGCCTCTTTGTCCAGCTGAAGGTATGACTGAGAACCCTGTGTTTGGAGGCAGCACTTGTCAGTGATAACTTGGGGGAAACCAAGCTGCTGGGAGCTCACTCCCAGATGCCAGAGTGGGGAAGGCTATCCTCAGGAACACCAGCAGCCTGGGCACTTCCTGGATGCTTCATGCAATTTTTTCAAAGAACAGTCATCCAGTACTATTCTGTTTTTCCTGTATGTGAATGTTGGGCAGCTTGAGATCTGTGTGGCAAAGCATGGGGCAGGAAGGTGAGGGAACAGGGAGCCAATAGGCACAGTTTTTCAAAGATGGACTAACCTCTGTCCTCGCTCTGCCCTCTCGACTCCTGACCTGCACTTCTACCACAGCCTGGGCCCCTCTGGATCCTCGACTCTGGGTCCAGAGCCTCTGGGGGTCCTTGAGGCTCCATTGTTCCCACCTCGAGTTCTGTCCTAGCCCCTACACTTCTTTCTGCTTTCTGTCTTGCAGAAATTTATCGACATTTCTTTCTTGGTGATGGTCTCCCTCCTGTTCACTTTGCTTTTTAAGTTCTTTGCTGTACGTAGGGAGGATGCCCTTTGAGAGGGAGACCAGACTGCCCAGATTCCCATCGCCACTCCACTTCTGACTGCTGTGTGACCTTTTGTGCATCATTTCACCTCTCTGGGCCTCAGTTTCCTCATGGTGTGAAGATCAACTGGGATAATACAGAAGCCACAAAAGGCTACCCCCAATCAGTTCCTGGGTCTGCAGATCTGTCTCACCTTGTCCACACTGTCCTTTATTTTTTTTCTTTAAATGCACTGCTAACATTTAAAAATTGGGTGATTTCACATAAAAACAGGGATTTCCAATCACTTGACAAACTGGAAAATGTAGCCAAACTGGGCCCACCTTCCTACTGGGCAGTAAATCAGCCAGAGTGAGCACTGCCACAGCCTCCAGGCTGGGCTCTTGTCTTCGGTTTGCTTCCACCAAGTTGGTCTCACTTTGGATACTGCCTGTCTCTTGTAGGCATTTGAACTTGGGATTCCTGGGATTCTGTTTTGAGAGCATCTAGCACAGAACCAGCTATTATTATTATGAGGCCAGCCGGGGGCTTGAATCCAGCCCTTGCTCTGATCACCAGGCCCTGCTACCCCAGGCTTGCATTCACCCAGAAAGGGTACCGTTTTTTAAAAATCTACCTAAAAGCTCTTAACAGGCCAGTAGAGGCTCTGATTATCAATAGCTCAGTCTGCCTTCTTGAACGAGAAGACACACCAAATCTTTGTACATGCAGATAATTCTAAAGAGCAAAGAATTTTCGATCTTGTTTTATTGATGATTTTTCTGTAACCATTTGTCGCAGGTTAGAAACAACACTGGCACCACAGTTCAAGAATAAAGAGTTAAAATTCATAAGGGAGAGGGTAATTCCCTGGCAGTCCAGGGGTTAGGACTGCGCACTTCCACTCCTGAGGGCGCGGGTTCAGTCCCTGGTCGGGGAACTAAGATCCCACAAGCCGCAAGGTACGGCCAAAAAAAAAAAAAAAAAAATTAATAAAGGAGGATGTCACGTTGAGGAAAATCTCCCCGGGGCATGAAAAGGAAGCCATTCTGTCTAAAATTGAAAAGATTCACAATGCAAGGTGCTGACATCTGCAACTCTCATGCATGGTTGATAGGATCACAAATGGCACAATCATGCTGAAAAAACGATTGGGCATGTTCTTGTAAAGTGAAATACATACTTACCATGTGAGCCAAGAATTCCACTCCTACATAGTTACTCATGAGAAATGAAAACATATGTCCACACAAACACTTGTATGTGAATGTTCATAGAAGCTTTTTTTTTTTAAATTTTATTTATTTATTTATTTATTTTTGGCTGTGTTGGGTCTTCGTTTCTGCGCGAGGGCTTTCTCTAGTTGCGGCGAGCGGGGGCCACTCTTCATCACGGTGCGCGGGCCTCTCACTATCGCGGCCTCTCTTGTTGCGGAGCGCAAGCTCCAGACGCGCAGGCTCAGTAGTTGTGGCTCACGGGCCCAGCTGCTCCGGGCATGTGGGATCTTCCCAGACCAGGGCTCGAACCCGTGTCCCCTGCACTGACAGGCAGATTCTCAACCACTGCGCCACCAGGGAAGCCCCATAGAAGCTTTATTCATAATAGCCTCAAGCTGGAAACAACCCAAATGTCCATCATGGTGGGTGGGTAAACAGATCGTGGTTTAATCTGTTCAATGGAATACTACTCGGCGATAAAAAGGAGTGAACTACTGATTGATACATGCAACGATGTGGCTGAATCACAGAATGTTATGCGGAAGGAAAGAAGACACAGGGGCACATTCTATAGTTATCAGTCAGGGTCCAATCGGGAGACTGGAACCACACGGGAATTTGAAGGGAGAATGTTTAATATACAGAATTATTAATTATAGCAGAGGATTCGAGTTAGAGGGATTAGCTGCTAAGAAATAAGAGAATGCTAAAGAATATAGAAATAGCAAATACAAGGAGCAGCCACTACCCCTAAGATCTAAGACAGACAGCTTGAGAAGGATGCCAGTCCCAGGCTGTCCGTGGCAGCTGCAGAATCCCTGGTGTTTTTGGAGAACACTTGGAGATGACCCACTAAAGGGCAAAAGAATCCTTTTGGTGCTGCACCTGTAGAGCTTGCTGGAAATCCACCCTCTGGAACTTGCCAGAAGTCAGTCCTCTAGGATGCTAGGGAAAGCAGTTCCCAAGGAAGTATCTCACCAGAGGCACTCAGCTAGGAAACCAGCTGAGGTGGGTGCCAGGGGAGGGTGCTGGCTGAGGGATACTGCTGACTGCCGGCCACCGGAGACGCATGCGTGTACCCTTGGGAACGGGGCAGGAGAAGCCGCCTGTCCCGGCAGTCTGGAAGTGGGAAGCAAAACCCCTTCCTCTGTACGACAGACTCTAGGTCCATCCACCTCACTGCAAATAACACATATATATGGAATCTAAAAAAAAAAAAAATGGTACTGATGAACCTAGTGGCAGGGCAGGAATAAATACGCAGACATAGAGAATGGACTTGAGGACACGGGGTGGGGGGGGGGGGAAGCTGGGGCGAAGTGAGAGAGTGGCATGGACATATATACACTACCAATGTAAAATAGACAGCTAGTGGGAAGCAGCCGCATAGCACAGGGAGATCAGTTTGGTGCTTTGCGACCGCCTAGAGGGGTGGGATAGGGAGGGTGGGAGGGAGGCTCAAGAGGGAGGGGATACGGAGATATATGTATGCATATGGCTGATTCACTTTGCTGTACAGCAGAAACTAACACAGCACTTCCTCCTGCGATGCCTCTCTGGCTCCCTCTACTGGAAAAACTTAACATGTCAGCCGGCAAAGGGAAAAGATTTACACGCCCAGATTCCAATTTCTCAACTTAGAGCTGTAAGGAAGTAAATTAATAACTGGCACACCATATGATTCCATTTATATGAAATTCTAGAAGAGAAAACTCGAATTTATAGTGACAGAAAGCAGATTAGTGGCGGGGATGGAGGTGGGGCTTAACTGGGAAGGAGTAAACCTTTTAGAGTGAAAGAAATATCCCACATCTTGGCTGTGGGCATGGTTGTACAGTTGTACACAGTTGTTAGAACACAAATTGTGCACTTGAAGTATGTGCATCTTATTGGATGTAATTTATACATCCATGAAGGTAATTTTTTTAAAAAGGTACCCAGTCTGGGAAACAGGGCTCCCTGTGTGCAAATATAAATGGAACATGTACGTGTACACACACAGCAGAAATGCACCACGAATCCCACCACCAAGATTCCCCAGCTTATGCAGGTGCATATCTCTCCATGGGGTGTTATTGGAAGTAGTTTCTGGCTTTGGCTTGGTGGTTTGCCCATGCATTCTCCCTGAGGAGTTCAAGTTCAACATGGGTGCCCTGGGTAGTTGGCAGAGTTTTGAAAGGGTGATGAGGTAGATGTGTGCCCACCCCCCTCTCCCATTTCCCTTCTCCCCAAGGGGGATCCACAGAGGGCATCTCACTAGGTTCCTAATTCTTTCAGGTTATCAAATCCTCATCCAAAGAGCGAAAGCCTATAGCTCTTTTATGACCATTGAGTCTTATTCCTTGAGTGCCAGGCATGGCTTAGGGATATTTGTCCTTCACTGCTCACATCCATCCTTTGAGGTAGAACAATAGTTATCCCCATGTTACAGACAAGAAAACTGAGGCTCAGAGGCCAGCAACATGCCTAAGTGATGGCCTGCCCAAGAAGAGGCAGAACCAGGGTTTGAACGTTGATCGTCTGCCTCCATAGTGGGAGCTCCTGACCATCAGCTATCCTGCTGGGAGCAGCAGCCCAGGATCCTGGAAGCCTTCAGTTGCTCCCTGCCCTCGGCAGAGGGTCCTAATAGGCTTTACAGACACTGAATCTTTTTTTTTTTAATTTATTTATTTTATTTTTGGCTGCGTTGGGTCTTCGTTGCTGCGCGCGGGCTTTCTCTAGTTGCGGCTAATGGGGGCTACTCTTCGTTGCAGTACGCGGGCTTCTCATTGCGGTGGCTTCTCTTGTTGCAGAGCATGGCCTCTAGGCGCGCGGGCTTCAGTAGTTGCGGCACGCGGGCTCGGTAGTTGTGGCTCATGGGCTCTAGAGCGCAGCCTCAGTAGTTGTGGCATCCGGAGCATGTGGGATCTTCCTGGACCAGGGCTCGAACCTGTGTCCCCTACGCTGACAGGTGGATTCTTAACCACTGTACCACCAGGGAAGCCCGGACACTGAATCTTTGACAGTTGGGTCTTTTCTACCCCCATGATGGTATTCTGAAAAAATTCAACGATACAGAAAAGCTAATTCAAGCATACAGAAAAGCTGATTTTTTTTTTTTTTTTTTGCCACGCTGCACAGCTTGTGGGATCTTAGTTCCCTGACCAGGAATGGAACCCACGCCCTCAGCAGTGAGAGCTCCGAGTCCTAACACTGGACCGCCAGGAAATTCCCAAAGCTGAAATAATTATACAGTGAATAAACACTGACTCCTAAGAAAGGGAGACAAGGACAATACCCATGTATTTTTTTAGACCGATACTGAAATATTACCATTCACAGTAACTGTTCAGTCTTCCAAATTCATAAAACAAAAGTTAACGACATGATATTTCAAGTACCAAAGTGTACCAGGGTTTGATCCCTGGTAGGGGAACTAAGATCCCACATGCTGCGCCGGGCGGCCAAAAAAAAGAGAGAGAGAGAGAAGGACAATTCCATCATCGTGATTTGTACAACAACAAAGAAAATAAAGTGTTTACTTTTATGTGGCAAAAAGCATTAAAAAAAAAAAAAAAGAGTGGCTACTCAGGGAAAAGTATGCGCTAGCAGGAGACCACGTGGAGACGGAGAAATGCTGGGGAGCCCCCAGCTGTTCCCCACTTCCGGTGCTCGACAGAGGCGTGATGAGCCTTCACGTGACCCAGCGCCAGCCCCTGCCTGAGGACCACTGCATGAGAGCCGCTGAGAACTGCTTGGCTGAGCACAGTCAGTCCCCAGAGCCATAAAAAATAATCATAAAATAATGGTTATTATAAGTATATGCCACCAAACCATGGCGATGGTATCACCACTGAATCACGGAGGTGTTTTTGTGCAAAATTTTCCATCACTATAAAAAGACCCTACTTGATGGGAGGAACCACTGAGGAGAGAGAGAAGCTACCTCTTAATACTCTCATGGGGTCCTTAATTTAAAAATAATCCTATCGTGCTCACTTTGGCAGCACATATACTAAAATTGGAACGATAGAGAGAAGATTAGCATGGCCCCTGTACAAGGATGACAAGCAAATCTGTGAAGCGTTCCATATTTTAAAATAATAGTAATAATAATAATCCTATCTTTTGTTTGATAACACTGGGGAGAGCTTTTTGGACATCTTTTGGTTCTTGTCCACGGACTACCGTCTCTGTTTTTATTGTTGTTATCGTTTCTAGTAAACCTTTTCTAGAAAGTACACAAACTGTACAGCCTGATGAATTTTTACAAACGAACGCACATGTAACCAGCCCTCAGATCAAGAAACAGGAAGAAAGAAAAAAAAAAAAAAACCTTTCTAAATGTTTCTAAAGGCAAAGTTCCTCTGCCCAGATGGAACTTTTTTTAAACTTATTGAAGTAGAGTTGATTTACAGTGTTGTGTTAATTTCTGCTGTACAGCAAAGCAACTCAGTTATACATATATACATATACATTCATTTTTATATTCTTTTCCATTATGGTTTATCACAGGATATTGAATATACTTCCCTGTGCTATACAGTAGGACCTTGTGTTTTATTCATTCTATAATATTTATAATAGTTTGCATCTGCTAATCCCAAACTCTCAGTCCATCCCTCCCCCACCCCCCTCCCTCTTGGCAACCAGCCACAAGTCTGTTCTCTATGTCTGTGAGTCTGTTTCTGTTTCACAGATCAGTTCATTTGTGTCATATTTTAGTTCCACATATAAATGATATCATAGGGTATTTGTCTTTTTCTGATTTGCTTCACTTCGTATGATAAGCTCCAGGTCCGTCCATGTTGCTGCAAATGACATTATTTCATTCTTTTTCATGGCTGAGTAGTATTCCATGGTATATATGGACCACATCTTCTTTATCCATTCCAGATGGAACTTTTAATGCTGACTGGAATTCTCTTGGCCACCCTTTGTGAGTGGTACCTGTCCCCTGAAATACAGGTCACTGAGCATCGTTACATTTAGCAAGTGCTGCATAACAGACCACTCAAAACACAATGACTTAAAACAGTAACCATTCCTTTATTATTTTGTTGGCTCTGGGGATTGACTGGGCTCAGCTAAGCAGTTCTCAGGGGCTCTTGTGCAGGTGCCATCAGGCAGTGGTTGGGACTGGGTCATCTGAGGGCTCATTCACTCCTCTGTGTAGCACCTTGGCTGGGGACACCCAAACAGCTGGGGCTCCCAAGCATGTCTGTCTCCCTGTGTATCTCCAATGTGACGACTTCAGGGCAGCCAGACTTACGTGGTGACTCAGGCGGTGGTGTGCTGGAGCTGGCTCGCGCCGGATCCTGGGAGCACATTGTGGACAGCTCTTTCCAACTCCAAAGTCCAGGGACGTCGTGTTGGTAGCTTGCTGTCAGCCATGGAAGGTGTATTCACACCACAGAAGTCAGCATATGCTACACACCCAGGCTCTTCTTTTTTTCCCCTACAGAGCCAGTTGTTAAACGTTTAGACGCACACCACTGGACTCACGGCTCCCCATGCATGCATCCCCAGAGAGTCAGGTAGAGGCTGTATCCTCTTTCCTGACCCAGCCTCTGAAATCCCTTAGCAATGTCACTTCTGCAATGCTCTGAAAGGCGAAGCAGTCCCAAAGGCCTGCCCATGTCAAGGGGAGGGCTGTGGACGCCACCCCTTAATGGAGAATGGTCAGTTCCTGGAAAAGAGCACGTCAGTTTGGATACGTTGTTATAACCATCTGGGGAAGATGTCTGCCATGCATCACAGGTCCCTGGAAACCGAATATCAGTAGCATGCCCCAGTCACTGTGACAACCAATACAATATCCTCCCCACCAAACACACACACACACACACACACACTCCCAAACACCCTAGCAGCAGGCAGTGCCGTGCCATTCTGACCCAGCCAGTAGTTGGCATTCAGCCGTGTTGGACGTGTTGGCTACAAGGCACCTCGTGGTCCTCAGGAGAGCATCACACACAAGCATTTTGAATACCCAGGGCTCGTATGGTACATCACTTGAAGGTCCCCTTGCCCCTCAGTGAAGTCTGGCTGCCCTTGTTGTGTGAGGGGACCACCCCCAGCTCCAGGGATCCCCTCTTTGCCAGTGATCGGCACATTCCTAAAGAGAGCCGACCCAGGGAACTACACTCTGGTGAGTTTCACATCCACACCGGGCAAGCTGGTGGATTCGCTTGTAAACTGCAGCTAATTATTAATGCAGCTAATAACCACCTGGGGCAAAGCACACCCTAGTCTCTAAAGCGTGTCTCCACAACTTGAGTTCTCTGTTGTGGAGGTGAAGGGGAATTGGGCTTTGTGCCACGTCCACGGACCACTGGCTTGATAGGGCCTTAATCCTTAACAAGACCTTAATCAGTTTATTTCAAAATAGTAGCAGCTGACATGAATGGAGCACTTACTGGCATTAGATAATATAACAAGCATTAGATCATTGAAGCCTCTTAACCCAGGGCAACCTCCAAGGATTGTTTTGGCCATTAAAACACGATGATTGGGATCCAGCTTAAACGCTCAGCACGGGTGGTTTAGTAAGGGCTCAGTAAATGTCACCAGATGAAAATATTGTAGCTAAATGGTTGCTCGCCATCTTTTTATAGTGTGTAATAATAATAGCAACTAACATAATTTAGTCTCTAATATTATATCAATACCACTTTTATTTATGAGGCACCAGCGATTATTTAAGCGCTTTACAAATATTAATTCGTTTCATCTCACAGTAACCCTATGAAGTGGGTAAGGTTAACATCCTCGTTTTCAGAAGAGGAAACTGAGGCATAAAAAGATGAAGTGATTTGCTCTTGAGGCAAGAGGCTTAGCTGGGACTCAAACCCAGGCTGGCTGGACCCAGGCATGAGCATTTCATCACTAAGCTCTTCTGCCTTGATGGGGAAATGAAATGAGTTTCTCACTAGGTCTTGAGCTAATCACTGAGTTCTTGTTAAATAAAGGTGTTTCACCTTGCTATGCCTCAGTTTGCTCATCTGTGAAGTGGGTTTCTTTAGGGAAGAATAAAGTAAGGAAATGGGAAGGAGGAGTAGGTGATGGTCATGAGGCCCTGAAATTGTAAATAATGTGGCCAGGGACGGTCTCATGGAGAAGTTGACATTTGAGCAAAGATTGAAGGGAATGTGGAGGTGAGCGAAGAAATGCTCTGGTTCCAGGTGGAGGAAACAGCCTGTGCAAAGGTCCTGAGGTGTGGAGGCCGGTGTGGCTGGGGGCAGAGTGAGTGAGGGGGAGATGAGGGCAGGGAGGTGATGGGTACAGATCGTGTGGGGCTTGTGGGCTGCATTGAGGACCTTGCCCTGACCCTGAGTGAGGTGGAGCCACAGAAGGGCTCTAAGCAGGGCAGGGACAGAACCTGACTCAGGTGTTCACACCTGACAGCTGGGGAAAGGAGCAGGGAGACAGTAATGGTCCAGGTGAGAGGTGATGAGAGTGGATGAGATCCCAAAGGGAGTACTCATGGAGAATACAGGAGGTTCAAAGACTCAGCCCTGGGACTTCCCTGGTGGCACAGTGGTTAAGAATCTGCCTGCCAATGCAGGGGACACAGGTTCGATCCCTAGTCTGGGAAGATCCCACATGCTGCGGAGCAACTAAACCCGCACGCCACAACTACTGAGCCCCCGTGCCACAGCTACTGAAGCCCACGCACCTAGAGCCTGTGCTCCGCAATAAGAGAAGCCACCTCAATGAGAAGCCCATGCACCCCAACAAAGAGTAGCTGAGTAGCCCCCGCTTGCCGCAACTAGAGAAAGCCCATGCACAGCGACAAAGACCCAACGCAGTCAAAAATAAATAAATTTATTTTTTTAAAAAAAGACCGATCCCTGACACTGAAATCAGAGGGAGGAGGAAGGAACAGCTGAGGAGATTGACTAGGAGCCACAGGCAGACGGGAGGGGTCCAGAGGGATGTGCCGGCCCAGAGCCAAGTGAGAAGAGAGTCACCTCACTGTGTCAGGTGCTGTTGACAGGTCAAGCAAGGTGAGGATTGAACAGTGACTACTGGCTCAGCACCAAGGGGGCGGGGTCATTGGTGACCTTGACACTTCAGGGTAGAGAAGGAGGGCAAAGTCTGATTAGAGGAGGTTTGAGAGAGAATATCAGTAGAAAATATGGAGGCAGTGAGTGTGACAACTTTTTGGAGATTTACTATAAAGAGGAGCAAAGAAATGGGGTCAGAGCTGGAAGGGGAGGTGGAGTCAAGAGGAGTTTCACTTGTTTTCAAATGAGAGATGACTCTGTGTGAGCTGACGGGAATGATCCAGTGCAGAGGGGGAAGCTGAAGGTGCAGCAGAGAGAGGGGAGAACTGTGAGACGGTGAGCTGGGGTGGGAGCAGTCACGGTAGGAAAGCACAGGGCAGGGAGGTGGTACATGGGGCGGAGGGGGTCTATGGACGTTCACTTCCCATCGATTTTATTTTTTCTGCAAAATAAGAAGCAAGGAGGGAATTCCCTGGTGGTCCAGTGGCTAGGACTCCGTGCTTCCACTGCAGGGAGCATGGGTTCGATCCCTGGTAGGGGGAGTAAGATCCTCCATGCTGCGCGGCGCGGCCAAAAAAAATAAATAAGAAGCAAAGAGAGAGTGAAAAGGTGGAAGGAAGTGTGATGTGTTGGGGATAGGGGAGAAGGTGTGAAATAGTTATCTACAGAGAGGAAGAGCAAGAGGATAAGAGAAATGTAATCTGGTTGCCAGGCAGCACTGTGGGTACGCTTGAGCGTCAAGTGCACAAACTTGAAGTGAGACCAGCCAGTGGAGTTGTGTGTTGTTCTTCAGCGGCTTTAAACCGTGTGGGTACAGGCACAGGTAGGTGGAGGGCTGGATTTAACCGGGTCATGCGTAGGAGGAAGCCAGAGGAGGCAAGGGTGTATGCAAAGAATGTTTTAAATGATTAACCAAGGAATTTAAGCTGGATAAGGAAGAACTGAGGACTTGAGGGGGTTTGGGGCAGTGAAAAAGAGGTAGGGACAAAGGACGGGAGATCACAGTGGGTTGGAAGGACTGTGGGGGGTGGAGGTCTAGGGCACTGGAGGGAGAGAGCTGGAAAGAGAGGAGGTGACGCGTGGAGAGTGAGAAGCCTGAGACTGAGGCTCTGAAGAGGCTGTGGTTACTGAGACAAGGTGTAGGTGCGACGACCACGGGGTGGAGGAGCCGGAAGAACAGCTGGTCAGGGAACAAGAGAGGCCTGGTGGCAGAAGGAAGGAGTGTCATCCTGGATATGGAAATCACCAAGAATGTTGATAAGAGCAGCCTGAGTGGCAGTGAGCCTGGAGCTAAAATCATGGAGAAGTGAGGAGTAGTCATCTGGGTCAGCAGATAATGATGACAAGGTGACAAACGATCTAGCCTGATGATGAGATTCATAGCTGCGGCGTTTGGGGGAGGATGGAGGGAGAACGGTCTGGAAACAGCACCAAGGAGCAAGGAGATTTACCCACTTGGAAGGCCCACAGGACAGCTGGGTTCTGGTTAGAGCAAGAAGGTGACAAGAATCTTCAGCGAAGAGATTGAGGAAATAGATTTTGCTGAAGGACAGGTCCTGGATTCCAAAGGCCCGAGAGTTGGGACAGGTTGGGGGATGGGGTGGAAATGGTTTCCTCCTCGGTGGATTTTTCTCATGGGCCTTCAGTGTGCATATGGTCATACGTAAAGTGCTTAGCCAGACACAAGTGCACCGGCCAGAGACAGAAGCCGTGGTTAGCAGTCCTGGTGGGGTCGTGATCAGGCCAGGGGTTTGTTGCTTGAGGGGGAAAGGTGGGGAGAAACCGGTCCCCGTCCAGAGCCAAGTGGCAGGAAATAGATGCTGGATTTTCTTGGTTATGGTAGTCCCCCGGTCGCCGTGTACCTGGTGAGGTCACGGTCAACTCGCAGGGGACTTGAGTCCTGGAAGGAGAGGTGGAGGGAGGCCGGGCTGCCCTGACCTGCCGACCCCTCTCGACCTGCAGGACTCTGGCGGCCGGAGATGGGCGCCCGGCCTTCGCGGCGGCGGCTGCCCGCGGACCCGCGCATAGCCTTGGACGCGCTGCCGCCGGAGCTGCTCGTGCAGGTGCTGAGCCACGTGCCACCGCGCGCGTTAGTGACGCGCTGCCGCCCAGTGTGCCGCGCCTGGCGCGACGTGGTGGACGGGCCCACCGTGTGGCTGCTGCAGCTGGCCCGCGACCGCAGCGCGGAGGGCCGCGCACTCTACGCGGTGGCCCAGCGCTGCCCGCCCAACAGCGAGGACGAGGAGGAGTTCCCGCTCCGCGCCCTGGCGCGCTACTGCCTGCGAGCGCCCCTCGGCCGCAACCTCATCTTCAACTCCTGCGGAGAGCGTGGGTGCCGGGGGTCAGGGCCTAGCAGCAGGGGCGGGAAAAAAGAGACCAAAGGGATGTGTGGCCTGGAGGCCCAGGCGACGTGGAGTGAGCGGGCGTGGCCAGGATGAAGCAGACAGGGGCGGGGCCGGGAGCCAGGGGACGTGGTCGAGGCTCTTGGGAAACTGGGTGGGAGGAGCCAGGGGCTGTGGGCAGTATGGCGAGCCAAGATGGCTGGGCGAGACAGAGCAGAAGGATGCAGGGGACTGGGCCGTGGCAGAGGTGAAGCTATGCTTGAACTGTAGATTCGGTGGGCGCGGTTAAAGGGGGAGGAGCCAGGGGAGGCCTGGGAGAAGCCGATTGGGTGCTGGCAGGGGCGGAGCTTGCATAGAAATATAAGGTATTGCGAGGCTGTGGGCAGGGGAACTGAGTGAGCGGGGCGGGGCCAGAATTGAATCGCAGTAGTTTTGAGAGTGAAGGGAGGCAGAGCAGGGGGCGGGGCCGAGAGAGGCTGCGGAGAAGCTGAGTGGATGGGCAGGGCTGAGTGACGCCGTCGTGGGGTGGGACCACGAATACAGCCTGCTGGGAGGGAGGAGCTGGTGGGCGGAGCAAGTTAGGTGGTGGCGGGCTCTCTGCGGGGCGAGCTGGCGGGCGAATCCCTGGTGTTCAACCCTTTTATATCTCACAGAGGGCTTCAGAGGCTGGGAGGTGGAGCACGGCGGGAATGGCTGGGCTGTGGAAAAGAACCTAATACTGGTGCCGGGCGCTCCTTCCCAGACCTGCTTCGTGACTTCTTTCGAGTGAGTGGCCCTTGATCCCTGGTGCGAGGGAGGGGGACCCTACCCTACCGTCCTGATCCTCACCCTCACCCACTTTCAGCCTCTCCTTCCCACATTCATTTATTCAGTCAGTCAATCAGGTAATATTTGTTGAGGGCCTACCAGGTACCAGGCACTGTTTTACATGCCAGAGATACAAGGAAAATTCAGAAAGATCAGGAACCTGCTCTTTTTTCATTTGCATTTTAGATGTAGGGTTGGGGAAGCCATTAAACGCATAAACAGTAAAATAAAAACAACAACATAATAAACATTTAGAGGGCTTACTCTATGCCAGATGCTTTACATGTAAATTTTTTAATCCTGGCAACAACCCTATGACACAAATACCATTATTATCTCCACTTTCTAATAGGAAACTGAGGCATAGAGGGTAACTAACATCTAGTAAATGGTGGAGCTGGGATTCGAACCCAGGTAGTCTGACTTCAGAGCTTCTGACGGTGATAAATGCTATGAAGACATAAAAACAGTTTGATTGGCTGATTCTCTTTATCCTCATACCCCATACCCATTTTCCTTGTGCCCTCCCCCCACAGTCAACCATTCTCATGGCATCTAGCTTTCTAGTAGTTACCAGTATATTAGGGGTGACGGGATATCTCATTGCTATTTTAATTTGCATGCTTCAGTTTACTAATAATTAAACATCTCTTCATGTGCTTGTTAGCTTTTTGGATTCCCTCTTTTGTAAATTGCCTGTTCATATTTTCTATTAAGGTTGGTATCTTATTCTCGTTGATATACAAGAATTTCTTGTATATTCTAGATGTCAGTCCCTTGTCCATCCTGGACATTACAGAAATCCCCCACTCTACCATCTGAATTAACTATGTCCATGGTGTTATTTGGTATTTACATATGATCAAATTCATCTTTTTGCTTTAGAATTTGTTTTCTGAAATTTTGTTTAAAAAATCCTTCCCTACCCTTAGATCCTAACAGTGTTCTCTTATACTCTCTTCTAGTAACCTCATAGTTTTATCTTTTACATTTAGATCTTTAATCCACCTTGAATGTGATGTTCGGTAAGGATCCAGTTTTCTTTTTATCCCCCTCCTTATATTGAGTCAGCTTTCCCAGCACCATCTACTAAAGAATCCTTCCCTTCCCCCATGGAATGGCGGTGCCACCTCTATCATTTATGAAGTTCCCATACAAACCTAGGTCTGTCCTTGAGCGCTCTGTTCAGTTCTGGTCCATTTATCAGTTCTTCTGATAAATCACTATTTCTGTTATTATGGCACATTGAAATTCGAGGAGAAGGACTGTTTACAAACGTGCAGGCAGAACACAAGAGATACTACAGGACCCTAGGCTAGTAACAGTGGGGGGAAGGGACATTACCACCCGTAGGCCTGGCAGAGGTAAGGGGAGGAAGCAATTACCGAAACGTGAAGACAGAGAAGGCTGGGAGGAGAGAGCACTGTGGAGAGGGCCCTTTCGTTGAGAAATACAACAGTCCCACGATGATCCCTTGGGAGAGAGCCAGGAGAATTAAATACCCTGATTTCACTCTCTTCTCCCTTCTGTCTGCTGCTGGAGCTTCCCATTGGCTGACCCAACAGGAAGTAGAGGGTAAGGGAGACCCTTCCATACAGGCAACACAACCTTAGACCATGGGCCTCTTGGTGCTTGAGGAGACCCCAGAATTCTCTGCTCAGATGTCTAGTATGTGGGCCTCCATTTGTATTCATGTCCCAGTCCCCACAGATATTAGGGGCAGGCCTGCATACAGTCAGCCTCCTGGAGCCCACAGCAGAGTGAAGGGTGGAGGGGATCTGAGAGGCCAGCGGGGTTGCGCAGCCCGTCATACATCTTGTCTGGTAGAGCAACCCTGATGGGCTGCTTTAGACAGGGTAGTCAGGGGGGGCTTCTGGGAGGAGGTGATTTCTGGGCTGTGACTTGAATGATGGGACTCTCTACCCCCCCACCCGTCCTATCATCCCCCCTTCCTAGATGGTGCTTCAAGAGGCAGCTTGTGGACTTGGTGATGGAGGGTGTGTGGCAGGAGCTGCTCGACAGCTCCCAGATCGAGATCTGTGTGGCCGACTGGTGAGTGGAGAACCCCCCCGTGGTGGCAGCAGTTCTGCAGAAGGGAGTCATTCCACACCCCCATCAACCCCACGGGCTGGCACTGCTACTGTGCCCCCTTCACAGTTAGGCTGACAGAGGGGAAGCGATGCTCTCATAGTAGCAGAGCCAGGGAGGGGCGGAGCTTTGGTGAGCCCAGAGCCCCCAGATTCCTACACCCTCAAGCTCCTCCCCAAGGTTGTGGTTCCTCCCCAGAACACCATTACCCTCCCCACGCCCCTCCATATACACCTGACCCAAAGCCTCCTGAATCTGCCCCCAGGAGCACCCAGGCTCTTCCCCCCAGCTGGTTCCACCCCAGGGGCACCTAGGCTCCTCCCCCTAGGTTCCCAGGCCTGACCTCATCAAAGTGCAGGGAGGCCAGACCTCAGCCTCCCTCCCCAAGCCGGAGACCTGAGCGGGTGGTGAGGCTATCAAGGCTCACTACCACCTGGCAGGTGGGGTGCCCGGGAGAACTGTGGCTGCATCTACCGGCTCCGGGTCCGCCTCCTGGACATGTATGAAAACGAAGTGGTCAAGTTCTCGGCATCACCCAACCCGGTCCTTCAGTGGACTGAAAGAGGCTGCCGACAGGTGGGTCCAGACTACCTTCCCTGACCCAAAGGCACACCCACCTCTCACCCTGCTCAAATTCTGCTCTCAGCACTGCTGGGTATCTATAACAACAGCTAACAATCATTGAGCCCTTATTACAGGCCTGCCCAAGAGTTTCACCCATGAATTCATTTCATTAGCACAATGGCCTCGTTGTTCAACAGACATTTTTGAGCACCTGCTGTGTGCCTGCCATGCTCTAGTTGCTAGAAATGCAGCAGTGAACCAAAGTCCTTGCTCCATCCCCATTCTAGAGTTGGGGAAACTGAGGCATGGGAGGTTAGGTGACTGGCCCAAAGTCACCCTAAAGCGTGCAGGGCCTGATTCAAGCCCAGGCTGGCTCCTGAGCCTAAACTGTCATGGTCATCATACCTCACTTATCAAAGTAACCTTTTAGGTGGTCTTTTGGTTTCCATTCCTGATCTCCTCCCACCCACCCCCAACCCAATACACAGACTCAGCATCCAGAAAGCTCCTATCAAAAAGTGAGTTGGGGCTTCCCTGGTGGCGCAGTGGTTAAGAATCTGCCTGCCAATGCAGAGGACACAGGTTTGAGCCCTGGTCTGGGAAGATCCCACATGCCGCGGAGCAACTAAGCCCGTGCGCCACAACTACTGAGCCTGCACTCTAGAGCCCGCGCACCTAAAGCCCGTGCTCCGCAGCAAGAGAAGCCACCGCAATGAGAAGCCCGAGCACTGCAACAAAGAGTAGCCCTCGCTCGCCACAACTGGAGAAAGTCCGCGTGCAGCAACAAAGACCCAACACAGCCAAAAATAATAAATTTATTTTTTTTAAAAAAGTGAGTCAGACCACGGATCTCACCTGCTTGTAACCCTCCCGTGGCTACATCTCAGAGCAAAAGCCAATATCCTATAATGCAGCTATAAAAAGGAGTGAAGTACAGATTCACACTTCAACATGGGTGAGCCTTGGAAACTGTACTAAGAGGCCAGACACAAAAGGCCACATATTGTATGATTGCATTTATATGAAATTTCCAGAATAAGCAAAGCCATAGAGACAGAAAGCAGATAGATTAGTGGTTGTCCGAGGATAGGGGGAGGGAGGAATTGGAAGTGACAGCTAATGGATTCGAGGTTTTTTTCCTGGGGTGATGAAAATGTTCCAGAATTAGATAGTGGTGATGATTGCATAACATTACGAATACACACACACACACACACACACACACACACACACACAGACTACTGAATTGTACAGTTTTAAATGGTACATTTTATGTTAGGTGAATTTTAGCTCAATTTAAAAAATTAAAGAAGATTATAAAGCCAGAAGCCAGGGACTTCCCTGGCAGTCCAGTGGTTAAGACTCCACGCTTCCACTGCAGGGGGCGCCGGTTCAATCCCTGGTCAGGGGAACCAAGATCCCACATGCCGAGTGACGCGGCCAAAAAAAAAAAAAGCCAGAAGCCAAAGTCCTTCTGTGGCTGATCTCAAAGGCCCCACACGATCTGCCTGCTACCTCCCTGACCCCATCTCTTACTTCTCCCCTCACTCTGCTCCAGGCACACTTGCCACCTCAGGGCCTTTGCACTGACTGTTCCTCTGTCTGGAATGCTCCAGTTCCCCACTTGGCTCCCCCGCCCCATCAGGTCTCTGTCATCTCAGTGGGGCCCTTGCTTTACAATCCCACCCTCCTACAGTATTTCCTCCGCCCTTTCCCCAATCTGTCTTCAGCATCACAGCCTAGACTCTCAGCTTCTCCAGGATAGGATCTTTTGGCTGCTTTCTTCACGGCTATACCCCCAGCGCCTGGAGCAGGGCCAGGTACCTACTTGGTGTTGGGGAATATCTGTTGAGGTTGTGGAGGAAGAGAAGTCCATGGAGCCTCACTCCCTCACTTTTCTTCCCTGCACAGGTCTCCCACGTCTTTACCAACTTTGGCAAGGGCATCCGCTACGTGTCTTTTGAGCAGTATGGAAGAGACACACGTTCCTGGGTGGGGCACTATGGTGCCCTCGTGACCCACTCCAGCGTGAGGGTCAGGATCCGCCTGTCCTAGCTAACCAGCCTGATCCAGCCTTCCGGGACAGACTGCCATCTGCCAGACACCGTCGTCAATCAAGGTCGGCTTTGCAGCCAGGAGCCGGAGGATGCCCGGGGACAGTGGGGTTCCCGTGTAGCCTGTTCCCGGAATGTTTCCAGTGAACCCCACTTGCTGCTGCTTCAGCGTGGCGGCCCCCATGCTATTCGAGAAACCAGGGATCCAACCAGGCTGGTCACTTGCTTCCCCAGCTTCCCAGGGGGAGTGTCAAAGAGTTAACTCAGAGACCTGTATTTTACTTGCAAATTTTTTTTCTCACATGTGTGGATATCAGTTGACAGACTGAGTCAAAAAACAAAGGCCGAACCAGGATTTCAAATAGAGGAAAGCTGCTGACAATCTTGGCCAAGGACTCTTGTCAGCATGTTTTGGGGGCAAGGTGACTGCTGGCAGGGAGCAGAGGTCCTTGAGGGGACCAACAGCAGCCTCAAAGGGAACTCTTCCTGTTGTTTTGGGGAGTCTCTGGGATTCGGCAGTGGGGCCCGTGCAACCTCCTCCAGCACCGCGCCCATCAGCACATCTCCTCTGGGCCAGACTGGTGCCATTTCTTTCAGAATTTCTGAGGCCAGTTCTGCGCTGACCCCCAAACTGTACCCTCCACCCCCACGTCCTGCCCCTGCCTCAGGGGCAGCTCGCCTCCTGTCAGGCGACAGCCTCCTTTTCTCCACACTTGAGCCCGCTTGGAGATGGACCCCAGGAGCAAGGCATGCTGTGAAGGAAAGCTCTCCTTTCCCCAGCTGAGCGCAGCCAACAAGCTCGCTCAATAAAATCGGTGCTAAGCATGAGGTGATGGGGGATTTTTGTCTGTAATCGATGCACTTGTTTGCCCCTAGCTCTGATCCTAAAAGGCCTTGTGGGATGTTTCCAATCGTGAGAGCTTCAGGTGTGCTAAGTGCCGCTCAAGAAACAGAGGTGGGCTTCGAGAACCCAGAGACAGGCTACAAGGGCTCACCCAACAGCTCCTGTGCCCGATCTCAGCTGTTCTCCCAGCAGCTCTCACGGAGACACTGTCATCACTGCCATTTAGTCCAGACAGAAACGGGCTCAGAGTTTAAAAGGCCTGCCCAGCGTCACCTGGCCAGGAAACAGGGGAAGCCGGACTTACACCAGACATTGGGCTCCAAAGCCTGATGATATAAGCTCAGCTCCCAAATTTTAAAACCTAACATGGCCAAGCACATGATCGGGTGAGGTCAGCATCACTCTCAGTGCCATTTTCCAAGGGAGGAAACTGAAGCCAGAGGGGGAAGCAAATATACCCAGAGTCACAGAACAAGGAAGAGGTGGAGGCAGGATTTGAACCCAGGTGTGTGTTAGTCTGAGAATAACAGAGAAGAGCAGCACACACCATTCAATCCTTGCAACACCCCTTCGTGGCCAACATTACAATTACTGCCACTTTTCAGATGAGGAAGCTTGACAGCAGGGCTTTCGTGCCCAGGCCCGCAGCCTGCAGGAAGTGGAACTGGGCCTCAGTGCTGCCCACCTCACTCCAAAGCTTAAAACAGAGTGGCCATCGCATGTGTTATACACATAAAGCATCCAGTTTAATCTTCACCAAACCCAACAAAGGTGATACTGCAAGTGGAGCTATTTTTTTCTGCAGGAGGAAACAGGCCAGAGGGCATGTCGGTGCCCAAGACCACACAGAGGTCAAATACCATGCAAATACCACGGGGGGGGGGGGGGGGGGCGTGTCTGTGTTTATTGCAACCCCTTCCCAGTAGATGGCAGTACAGCGTCTTGTCCCAGCAGAAGAAGTCCCTGGTGCCAACATGGAAACCAAGGGTGTTGGGAGAGGGGCGCCTTTTTTCTGATTCACACCCAGGACCACTATGGGTTAAGGGTGGTGCTGATGGAAGAGGCGGCCAGGCTTTGAACCACAACCAGCTACTTCTAGAGTTGTACTAGCTTCCCAAGGACACTGCAGGGGCCCCGAGGGGAAGGTTCTTGTTCTGCGGTGAACACCCACCCGCCGTGTCCCGTGGGAGGTGGGGAGTGAGTCACTTCTTCTTCTGCACGTGGCCACAGTCGTACTTGCCCCGCACGATGGTGAGCTTGACGCCAGGCAGGTCCTGCGTGCGGCCGCCCTGCACGAGCACGACGTGGTGCTCCTGCAGGCTGTGGCCCTCTCCGGGGATGAAGCAGACGGCCTCCCGACCGGTGCTGAGCCGCACGCGGCAGCATTTGCGGTTGGCCGAGTTGGGCTTCTTGGGCTTGCGGATGAACGTGCGCAGGACCACGCCCTTCAGCTGCGGCCGGCCCTCCATGGGGCCCACTTTCAGAGGCGGATGCTTCGGAGGTCCCCGGCGGTGCATCTGGTTCAGGGTGGCCATGGGACGCGTGGCCCAAGGCCGCGGGGCCAGGGCTAGGCCTGGAGAGACACAACCGGGAGGGCCAGTTGGGGGGCGGGTGGCGGCGGTTATTATCCCAGCGAACAGATAATAGCATCAGCCACTCCGCTCTGCTGTTCTCGGCATCGTTCCAAGCACTTCGCCAGGCTGCATTTGTTTACGGCTAGGGGTACTCACGGCTGAGAGTAATATAACGTTTATGGAGTAACCACTACGTGTCAGGTTCTATTTTAAGCATTTTCTATGAATTAACTCATTGTATTCTGCAAAGAAGACATTAATTTTAATGCTGTTTAAACATCAGTAAACGCAAACAGGCTCCCACTGTGTCCTGTACTGGTCTATGCATCGTACCTACGTTAGTTCATGCTGCTCCACAGCGACCCCACGGGGTATCCCTGGGAGCTGTCACTCCTCCTCCTCCCGTCACACCCACTCCTATCCCGGTGAGCAGATCCTGTCAACTGAACCTTCACAACTGATCAGAATCCCTCTTCTCCCTCCGCCACGGCATCCACCCTGGTCCTGTCCACCCCTGTCTCCCACTGGACTCTCCTGTCCTCCTTCCTCCTCCTCCCAGGTCTCCCGACTCCTACCGTCTGCTCCCCACTCGAAGCCACAGGGACCCTATGGACACCTGGGTCAGATCACATCCCTCCCCTGCTCAGAGCCCTCTTGTGGCTCCATCTCAGTGAGGGTAAGAGCCAAATCCCACGAGGCCCCACATGGTCTGCGAACTATTTCTCTGACCTCATCTCCTCACTCGCCCCCTCGTTCTCCCTGCTCCAGCCTCAGCCCGTGTCCACAAACAGATCAACAGAAAGGAGGGCAGTGTGGCTGCAGTGCAGTGAGAGGAAAGGCAGGCGGGGGAAAAGGGCAGGAATATGGTTCTAAGGTAGATGACAGGATGTGCTCATAGACAGAAAATAGGACATAAAAAGACTCAAACAACTGGATTCTCTTCAACAAACATTCATTGAGCACCTACTGTGTCTTGGCCCCAATCACTAATGGAGACACAGCGGTGACTGAGACAACCCTGGGCCATGTCCTCTTGGAGCTCCCAGGCCAGAGCTGTGAGGTGCATCCGCTCTCTGTGTCACTAGCACGAATGCCCTCTTGACACCCAAATGTCACACTCCCCTCTAGATTCAGGGCAGATCCTGGCCCTACGGTCCATTTCCATGTGTCCTTATGCCTCAAGTTAACAGCAGACTCCTCAGAAAGGATGAGACATTCCTAGAAGTCTCTTCCTATTGGTCTGCCCTTGAGTGAGACTGTTCACCTCTCAGTGCCTCAGTGTCCTCATCTGTACGGTGGGCACCACAGTCAGGTCTCCCTCCTGAGCACCGTGTGTGAGAGGCTTCCACGAAATATGCATGTCAAGCCAGCCCAGATTCCCCAAGCAGGGCACAGATCTGTCTTGTCCAGTCCTGTGACCCTTGGTGAATAAAGGTCTGCAGAGTGACTGAGTAGAATATTTCTCATAAGGGCATGGCCCAGAACAATCATTTGATGTTCGTGCAAGAAATAGGTTCATAAATAAAGTGTCCCTCTCAGTGCCTGGTATGCACTAGGCTCTTGAAAAACATCAGTTGGGGACTTCCCTGGCGGTCCAGTGGTTAAGACTCCACGCTTCCACTGCAAGGGTGCAAGGGGCGCGGGTTTGATCCCTGATCAGGGAACTAAGATCCCACAAGCCGTGTGGCTCGGCCAAAAAAAAAAGGAAAAGAAAACGTCAGTTGAATGAATGACTTCAAAGTCTTGCTTGGATGTCTCACCCATGGCAAGTATTTAATATTATTTGCTGAAAAAAATAATTGACCCGAACTCCTGATACCCACCTGACGCCTAGCAGCCCTCAATGCTACTTCCTACCTCTTGCCCTTGCAACCCCAGCTCCGCCAAAACCCATCGTGTATCCATCCCTGATTTAAAACTCTGATTCCCTCGGGGCTATGGCAGAGGGACACAAGTCCCAGGGGAAATAACCCTCACGCTGCCTCGTCTCTGCAGCCCAAGCCCCCCCACTTACCATGATTTAGGGACGTGCTGAGGCCACGGAGAAGGCCGGACCAGGACATCCCGCCGCCTGCAGCGTCCCTGTGTTAGGGGATAAGAGACTCAGCAAGCAGGAGGAGGGGAAAGTGGCCATAGTCGGGGGAGGGTCCAAATCCTCCCCATCCCGCTCTCGGAGCCTTCCGGTTAAATCTAAGGAATTTCCTCTCACTGTATAACCACAACCCCTAACGCTGCTAACAGAAAATCCCTCCGTAAATTTAGTCTTGCTCTGAATAGGCTCTCGCAACCGCCCCCGCTCACAAACAGAAGGAAACCAGAAACTGAGGGGAGGCCCGAGAAGTTTGGAGGACCCCAGAACTCTGTCGACCTTACCGATCCCAGCCGGGTCCACAGACACGCCGAATCCGGCCTCTAGCGCGGTCTGGGGATTATCCCGGCAGGGATTGGCTGGTTCTGCCTCTCGCGTACACTGAAGGGGCGGGGAACAGACGACGATTGGGCAACGACAGTGTCAATCTCGGTCAAGTGTTCTCGCTGATCTTTGTTTTTTGCGGCATGGGTGGGGGCTCACCCCTTCCAGGCTCTGATTGGCTAGCCCCGAGAATAGCTGCTTTGCAATTAGTCTAAACGCGTAGTGGGCGGGACGAAGAGGGCGGGACGGAGAGTGCGTGACTCTTTGTCCCCCTTCCAAGATGGCTGCGTCCACAGTGTGGCGCTTGTGGCCTCTGGTGGCTGCTCGGAGCCTGCGGCTCCGGGGAGGCTGCGTTTGCAACCAGAGCCCAAGGAGAAGTTTCGCTACGGAGAGACGAGACAGGAACCTCCTGTACGAGCACGCGCGTGAGGGCTACAGCGCGCTCCCTCAGCTGGACATGGAGCCGCTGTGCGCATACCCGGAAGAGGCCGCGCGCGCCCTGGAGCTCCGCAAGGGGGAGCTGCGGTCGGAGGATCTGCCCGCGATCGTGAGTGCGCTTGCGCCGGCCGGTGGTTGCGAGGCCGGACCGCTCTGTCTATTGGCTGTTCGTTTTACAGACGAAATGGGCTTGCAAGAAACTCTCCAACAGGGGGCGGTCTTATCTCAGGAATTTTAGTTCCTTCCCAAGTTTAGCTAACGTGTTGTGCTTGGCACCTAACTACGTGCCAGTTAGCCAGAGTGCTAAGGCCCTACTGTCTAGTTACCCATGATGCTCCTGTCCCATAAAGCGTGCTGGGTACCCACTCTGCGTTAGGAACTTACTGTCTGCCAGTGTCCTCTGTGCTTAGACCTCATGCCAGGCTTATCCTAAGGCCACGAAGGAAAATAGGGGACAGGGGTGTGAATCAGCGGTGGGAGGGGGGTTGCCTCTTGCCTTTGGAGAGTGAGAGGTAGAGTTGTGCACCTACCCCACAGGTAGCGGGCAGTTAAATAGTGTTATTTAATGAATGAATGTGCTTTTGAACAGATATATAGGGAGCGCCCCTGTTATGTTCCAGATGTTGAGAATAAGGCAGTGAATAATAATAATAATAATAATAATAGTAATAAAGCTAACGCTTACATAATATTACATGCTGGGGAACTAGAACCAGGGTCACTGTATTTCTAGGCCCTGCTGGGGTGCTGAGGATGATGGGGACCCCAAATCCTCCCAGCCCTCTCTTGGTCCCCCCTACCATCCTATTTTAAGTGCTTTATACAGATGAGTCTCATTTAAATTTCACGACAACTCTATGAGGTGGGTACCATTATTTCTCCTATTTTATCAGAGGGGAAATTAAGGCTCAGAGAAGTTAATTAAAAAAGAAAAAATAGGAACTTACCTGGTGGTGCAGTGGTTAAGAATCCGCCTGCCAGTGCAGGCGACACGGGTACAAGCCCCGGTCCGGGAAGATCCCACATGCCGCAGAGCAACAAATCCCGTGCACCACAACTACTAAGCCTGTGCTCTAGAGCCGGCGAGCCACAACTACTGAGCCCGTGTGCCACAACGACTGAAGCCCACGTGCCTAGAGCCCGAGCACCGCAACAAGGGAAGCCACCGCAATGAGAAGCCCGCGCACTGCAAGGAAGAGTAGCCCCCGCTCGCCACAACTTAGAGGAAGCCTGTGCGCATCAAGGAAGACCCAATGCAGCCAAAAATAAATTAAAAATTAATTAATTAATTTTTCAAAAAAGAAAAAGAAAAAATATATGGCAGTTCCTCAAAAAATTAAACATAGAATTACCATGTATTTCAGCAATTCCACTTCTGGGTATATACCCAAAAAGAACTGAAAGAAGTTACTTAGATATTTGTATGCCCACGTTTATAGCTGCGTTAGTCACAGTAGCCAAAAGGTGGAAGCAACCCAAGGGTCCACTGATGGATAAATGGATAAACAAAATGTGGTAAATACATACAATGGAATAACATTCAGCCTTAAAAAGGAAGGAAATTCTGACACATGCTACAACATGGATGCACTTTAAAGACGTTATGCTAAGTGAAATTTGCCAGTCACAAAAGGGCAAATACTGTGTGATTCCAGTTGTATGAGGCACCTGGAGCAAATTCAGAGAGACAGAATGTAGAATGGTGGTTGCCAGGGGCAGAAGGAGGGGAGAAAGTTTAATGGGTACAGAGTTTCAGTTTGGGAATGTAAAAAAGTTCCGGAGATGGGTAGTTATGATAGCATGACGATATAAATGTACTTAATGCCACTGAACTGTACACTTTAAAAAAAATTTTTATTGGAGTAGTTGATTTACAATATTGTGTTAGTTTCTGCTATATATCAAAGTGAATCAGTTATACATATACATATATCCACTCTTTTTTGGATTTTTTTCCATATAGGTCATTACAGAATATTGAGTGGAGTTCCCTGTGCTATACATCAGGTCCTTATTAGTTATCTATTTTATATAGTGTGTATAGGTCAGTCCCAATCTCCCAATTTATCCCTCCCCCCCGAACTGTACACTTAAAAAATGGTTAAAGGACTTCCCTGGTGGCACAGTGGTTAAGAATCCGCCTGCCAATGCAGGGGACGTGGGTTCCAGCCCTGGTCCGGGAAGATCCCACATGCCGCGGAGCAACTAAGCCTGTGCACCACAACTACTGAGCCTGCACTCTAGAGCCCACGAGCCACAACTACTGAGCCCACATGCCACAAGTACTGAAGCCCATGCACCTAGAGCCTGTGCTCCACAACAAGAGAAGCCACTGCAATGAGGAGTAGCCCCCGCTCGCCGCTACTAGAGAAAGCCCGCGCGCAGCAATGAAGACCCAATGCAGCCAAAAATAAATAAATTAAATAAATTTTTTTAAATACTTTTTTAATTTTTAAAATGGTACATTTTATGTATATTTTATCTCAATTTACTAAAGTGCTGGTTTAGAGACCCTAAGTTAAATTTATAACCCACAAATGGGCCACATTCCAAACCTTGAAAAACACTTCCGTAGGGCATAAGTGTGGAGAGGAATATGGCATGTGGCTTGGCAGGCAGTAGCAAGGCATGCAGTTTGTTCCTAGGGGCACTGGGGGCCTAGGGTGCTCTCAGGCAGGAGAGGATTGTATAAGAGCTCTGGCTGGATTGGAGAAGGTGAGCCTGAAGGCCAGGAGGCTGGCACAGGGCTTCTGGTGGGAGATGACGGGATCTGGGGTGGGGCAGGAGTGGGGAGATGAGGGAAGGACAGATCTGACGGGTGTTCATGAGGCAGAAAGGTCAGGACGTGGTACCTGGCTGCGGGGCTGGGGTGGAGGGTGGGCGTTAGTGGGGCTGTCCCTGAGGAGGAGGAGGAGCAGATGTGGGGGAGATACTTTTCGCAGAGTCACTCTTGCACACAGTGAGCCGTGAGGTGTCCAGGAGACATCCAGGGGGAGCCACCAAGTGGGTAACAAACCATCCTGTGATCGCCCTCTCTCCCCTTCTGGTTTCCCCTCTCCCTTCCAGGGAGGTAGGACAGTGTTGCTTGCACCATTTTGTCCAAGGGAAAACTGCAACCAGAGAGGACAGAGGGATTTGCTCGGGGATCTGGGCTCGCAGAGGGACTCCACAGCAGTAGGTGTGCCCAAAGAGTGAGAACTAGAGGGGGCCGGGTCTCTCCCGCCCTTCCTGACCCCCTGGGCTGGTGAGTGCAGGTGTAGCTGCCGTGGCCACCCCATAGGACACAGGCTGTTTTGCTCTCACATGAGAGTCAAGAGGTAAGTGCTGCTCAGCTCCACGTCCCCCAACGCCCAGGTAGCCCCCGCTCACGCAACTAGAGCAAGCCCGCATGCAACAATGAAGACCCTTTGAAGACCCAGTGAAGACCTTTCATCTTCTTGCTCTGCATCCCTTAGGGGGTTGTCCTGTTCACCTCTCCTCAGGGTCCGTCGTCCAGTCCAAAGGGAGTGAGAAAGTCCAGTATGGGGGCTTATCTTTAAGGAGGCAACTCAAGAGTAACACCTACCACTTCAACTCATGTCCCTTGGTCAATCTTGGGCCCACAGACACATGTAGCTGCCCGGGAGGCTGGGAGTGTGTCTTAATTCTGGGCAGCTGCGTGCCCGGCTAAACATCAGGGGGTTCAAGTACTGAAGGGAAGGAGGGGAGAATGGCTACTGGGGGACAGTGAGTGGTCTCTGCCTCACCCCACTGCTGGTCCAGGGGGCCGAGGGGACGAGGCTTCAGCCAGAAGGGGCAGGGGACAGTGGCCGCTTCACATCTTTCCCTCCTGTGTCCACCCCCAGATCGCGACATGGCAGGAGCTGAGGCAGCTGCGGGAGCAGATCCGGAGCCTGGAGGAGGAGAAGGGGGCCGTGGCTGAGGCAGTGCGGGCCCTGCTGGTGAGCGCGGGGGTCCTGGGTGGGTGGGGGTGTGGTAGTAGGATGCCTCTGGCTGCAGGTAACGGGAAACCCAATTTACGGAACGTGAAGGATGTGGACATTCATTATGTCACACAACAAGCCACCCAGGGCCAGGCATCCCTGGGGCTGATGAATTAGCAGCTCTCCCCAGCATCCCTAACCCTCTCTCTCCACCTGCAACTTCACCTTGTTGATTTGACCTCAGTTGCCCCCTCAGGGTCCCAGGGTGGCTGCCGTAGTACAGCGTCTCCTGGCATGTCTCTGCCAGAGGCAGAAAACAGGACTTCTCTTTCTTGAGTGCCTTTTCCAAGAGCAGGGAGACCGTTCCTGAAGCATCCAGTAGAGTCCCCTCATGTCTCAGGGGCCCAGACACCCCACAGCCACACCAGTCAATGGCAAGAGGCAACCTTGGCTGGGCCCATGCTCCCTGAACTGCAGGCTGCCCAGGGGAGGGTGAACTGAGTCAGGGGTCTCTGGCTAGAAGGAGGAAGGAGGGCAAATGGTCTTGGGTTAGACAGCCAACAGCATCTGCCACAGAGGGCTGAAAAACAATCATCATCATAATAGCAGACATGTACATAGCCGTCGCTGCCTGCCAGGCACTGTTCTAGGTGCTTTCCTTACTCTTAATCCTCACAGCTCTGTGAGACAGGAACGATACAAACCCGGTTCTACAGCTGAGGAAACCGAGACCTCAAGAGGTTAAAATGTGCCTGTCTCACAGCTAGGAAGCAGGAGAGGTGGGATTGGCACCCAGGCATTTGGGCAGCTTTTCACCACTCTCCCAGCCCTGACTACATCTCCCAGTGACCTGCTGTGTCTTGCCAGGCCCTGGGCTACACGGTCGCAGGCGAGCAGCCAGTGAAAGCAGCAAAGTTGATCACAGTTCATGTTCAGTGAGCGCTAGCTCATCTTCTCAGGAAGCCAGGCAACAGCCCTCCTAAGGAGCTCCTGTTATCAGCCCATTTCACAGACCAGGATACCAAGGCTCAGAGAAGGGAAGAGATTTGCCCAAGGGCGCACAGCTGGTAGGCACCCAACATTCAGACCCAGATCTGCCTGATTCCCTCTGGTGCTCAGGACCACAGAAGGTTCAGAGTATCACAGACCCTTGTCCTCAGGCCTCCAAATGCATGCTCACAGACTTTACCATTCCGAGCCTCAGTTTTCTCATCTGTAAAACAGGGATCACATTGATGCGTGAAACTCATGGAGTGGGTTATGAAGAAATAGGATCATATGAGAGTCCTCTGCATATGGCCAGGCATGAGGCAGCACTCAATAAATGGACCTGCAGGCATGATTACTATTATGTTATCTTGCCTCCTCCCAGCTTTACTGACAGAGAAACTGAGGCACAGAGTGGAGGAGGGTCCAGCCAGGCACTGGCAGAGCAAGGAATTCAGATCCCCTGGCCCTGACCTTTCACCCCTCCTCCCCATCCCCAACTTCATCAACCTGATCACCCCCTCCTTCTCTTTTCTACCAGGTAAACCAGGACAACAATCAAGTGCAGCAGGTACTACAGGGAGTTGATATCCTGCCCCTGGTGAGGGGTGGGCAGCAAAGATACCATTATCAGCCATGAAGTCTCCATTGTATGTGATGGAAAACATAACTCAAATGGGAGTAAGGAAAATAACAACAACAGGCTCTATTGATTCATGAAACTAAAAAGACTGGCTTCAGGTACCGCTGGATCCAGGTCCTGGCCCATATTTGCTTCTGCTTCCTTCTTATTCCCAGACCAGCTTTCTCCCCTTGGGGCAAGGGCAGGCAGGGTCTGGTGCAAAGAGGACCATTTCTCTGACAGCTCCAGACACAGCCCTGGGGCTGATTCTCATGAGTTCATCTTGGATCATGTGCCTGTCTTTAAGCCAATCACTATGGTCAAGGCAATGGAATGTTCTAGTAGACCAGGCCAGAGTCATGTCCCTGTGGACATGCCCTGTGGTGGTGAGGGGAGGTTCCTGAAAGGAAATTCAAGATGTTGAGCCAAAACAAGAAGCAGCAAACATCCACCACAGAGGTTGTGCTAGCCGGGATCAAGGTCAAACTGGTTGAGGGACCCCACCCGCTCCTGGGCTCACCCTGCCTGCCCCACTCCCAGGACCCCCAGTATCAGAGTCTGCGGGCACGTGGCCGGGAGATCCGGAAGCAGCTCATGCTCCTGTACCCCAAGGAGGCCCAGCTCGAGGAGCAGTTCTACCTGCGGGCGCTGAGGCTGCCCAACCAGACCCACCCAGACGTGGTGAGCGTCACGCTGGGCAGCGGGGGAGGCCAGGGGTCCACCTAGTGCCACCTTCCCAGTGACACCCACTGTTTCCCTGCAGCCCGTCGGGGACGAAAGCCAGGCCCGAGTGCTCCATGTGGTTGGAGACAAGCCAGGTGGACCACAGCCCAGGCCAGGGGACCCCCAGCTGGGGGCGGGGGCTCCTGGGGTCTGGGACCATGGCTGGAGCCTATAGAGCCCCAGGGCTTTCTCATTTCTCACCCTGTCTCGTATGTGTGCGTGTGCGTGTGTGTGTGTGTGTACACGCACACATGTATCTGTCTTTTTCTTCCTCCCCCCTCTCTCTTTTCCTCTCTCGCCTTTTCTCTCCCTCCCTCTGTCCTCCTCTCCTTCTGCTCTCTCTCTAATCCTTTCTCTCTGTCCCTGTTCCCTGTCTCTCCTCCCCCTCTTACCCCATCGCTTTTCATCCGTATATAGCTTTCTCCTTCCAACCCCGGGGCCACCTGGAAATAGCTGAGAAACTCGACATCATCCGTCAGAAGTGAGCCCCCCTCCCAGCCCCCAAAGCCCAGCCCTCCCAACCCAACAGCTGGCTGCCGGCTCCACCTCATTGGGCTCAGCATGGGATGTGGTACTGCCAGGGCCTTGCCCGGCATGAATGTTTGATGCCCGGTCCCCCGCCTAGCAGCTGGCCTTCTGCCCCGGGGTGCTTGAGTCCCACTCTTCCCCCACCAGCCCTGGCCCACGTGCCCCCGCCTGTCTGCCCATCTGTCTCCCAGGCGTCTGTCCCACGTGTCTGGCCACCGCTCCTATTACCTGCGCGGGGCTGGGGCCCTCCTGCAGCACGGCCTGGTCAACTTCACACTCAACAAGCTCGTCCACCGGGTATGGGCCTGGATGGGAGGGTTGCCTGGAGGGGGTGGCATTGAAGCTGAGCTCCGAAGGCTCAGGGTGGAGAGGAGGGGGTGACCTCTGCTCCAGTCACTGTTTTCAGAGCTTTACATGTATTATTGACATATTTAATTCTTAGGACAACTTTATGAGGTGAGTGCTATTATTATCCCCTTTAAAGATGGAGGAGGGGGTAACTAGCCAGGGTCTCCCAGCTAGCATGTGGAGCCGCACCTGTAACCACTGCCCCTCACTGCCTGCTTGCAGTGTACAGGGAGTGTTGGGAAAATACAGCATCCGTTGAAACTGGAGGGGTCGGCAAGGGCTGAATGCAGGGGATGTTGGCACCGGGGAGCCACGGAAGGCTTTCAGCAGGGGAGGGACATGGTCAGATCTAAGTGGTATATCCAAGTGAGGAAACCAGGAGGCACCAGCAGAGGGGGCCCCAGTGACAGGGGCCCAGGACCCTGGGTCCAGCTCCAAGCCCACTGCTCAGGCCTGCCTCGATTTCCTCTGAAGTGAAACGGACTTCAGAGTGACACGGGGGAGCCGTTGGCCCACCCTGCAGCGTCCTTCCTTCGGGCCTGAGCTTGGGGTCTGGTGGGGGTCCTGGCTGTGCTCCTCACCCCTCCCGTCCCCCTTCACAGGGCTTCACCCCCATGACGGTGCCAGACCTTCTCCGAGGAGCTGTGTTTGTGAGTGAGGACTCTCTGTTCCCCACGCCCAGCCGTGTGTCAGGCCCCATTCTGAGGGCTCCAGGTGGAGAGACCAGCCTGTCTCCCCCGAGGAACCTGCCCTGGGGCTGGGTTGAGGGGGTCAAGCCATAACAGGGAGCTCAGGGTGATTCCAGATGCTTTTAGGGGAGGAGCAGGGGTTGTGACTGCACAGTGGGGGCCACCCAGGTTACCTGTCCCCTGACCTCTGTGGCCTGGCCTCCTCCCCAGGAAGGCTGTGGGATGACACCAAATGCCAAACCATCCCAAATTTACAATATCGACCCCTCCCGCTTTGAAGACCTTAACCTGGCCGGGACAGCAGAGGTGGGACTTGCAGGTGAGTTCTTACCTGGGGGCAAGAGTGGGGTGAGGACACCTCCAGTGTCCTCAGAGCAGGAGGGGATCGAAAGGGGACAGCCAGGAGCCTCCTGGGGGGTGATGGCTGCACGCCCAGGATATCTCAGCGACCCCAGGGCCTACGTTTACAGTTGTGTAGGTTGTTTACTGCACAGTGGTACGGTGAGGATCCAGCCACATGTCCTGACTTGAGGTTGCGTCTGCTAGAGGGGACATCTTTTCTAATTCTCACAAAGGTTTCCTATGGCTGGATGGATGGTGGCCTTGGCTGACCCATTCTGTACCCCTCTCCTCCCAGGCTACTTCATGGACCACTCCGTGGCCTTCAGGGACCTGCCAATCAGGTGATGCCCAGTTCCTTTAGACCTTGTCCCCACCAGTGACATTGCCTCTCCTCTCCCTGACCCCACCTACCCTGCTCCCCCCAGGATGGTTTGTTCCAGCACCTGCTACCGGGCGGAAACAGACACGGGGAAGGAGCCGTGGGGGCTGTATCGAGTGCACCACTTCACCAAGGTTGGCATAGCTAGGACTGGCAACAGCCCAGCGCCCCAGCCCGTCAAGCCCAACAGCCTAGCGCCTCCTGACTCCTGTGCCCCCCGCCCTGCCCCAGGTGGAGATGTTTGGGGTGACAGGCCCTGGGCTGGAGCAGAGCTCACAGCTGCTGGAGGAGTTCCTGTCCCTTCAGATGGAGATCTTGACAGAGCTGGGCTTGCACTTCCGGTGCGGGGAGGGGCGGGGGGCTGAGGTGGGTGGCGGAGGGTGGGGTGAGGGAGGAGGGAGGGAAGGGCTGGCTAGGTGCTCCCCCATCTTGAAAATCCTCACCACCTCTTCTCCCTCTGCCCCCTTTTGCCTGTGTTACGATTATATATAGGATGCCCGTGTACCTATCAATCTATAAAATCCCGTATAGGATCATAATGGCAGCATAAGCTGCGCAGGGCACTCCAGTGTCAAGACCAGGCCCCTTCCCTCCTGTTGCTCCCCATCCCTAGGGTGCTGCCTCGTCTGGGTGGTCCAAGACGGCTTTTCACCCTCCAGGGGGGCGGGCACACCCCTTCCCTTTAAGGGGGTGACTGGACGTCACAAGCCCCACCTCCTCTCGCACCCTGTCAGTCACACGGAGCTTTCAAGAGAAGCTGAGAAGTGTGGACTTTTATCTGGGTGACCCATTACAAAAACCTGAGGGTGCTGCTGTTATAGAAGGAAGAACGGCCATGGTGAACAGCCCGGAGGCTTGGCCACCTCTTACCCTTTGCCACTGTCATCTCGTTTATCACTTGCATTTCCCTCTTTTTGGCTACCTCCTCTTCCATCACCTCCCCTTCCCCCTCCTCCCCCTCCTCCTCCACCACCTCTCACCCGCTGGCCTTTGCCATGTCTTTCTCCTGGGCTGCAGGGTCCTGGACATGCCCACCCAGGAGCTGGGCCTGCCCGCCTACCGCAAGTTTGACATCGAGGCCTGGATGCCGGGCCGAGGCCGCTTTGGCGAGGTGAGCCCCCTGCCCGGCGGGGCCACAGGGTGGGAAAGAGGACCCCACCGCCGCCGACGGCCCATCCTCTCAGCCCACCCCACCCCCATGCCCAGGTCACCAGTGCTTCCAACTGCACGGACTTCCAGAGCCGCCGCCTCCACGTCATGGTCCAGATGGAGGCCGGGGAGCTGCAGTTCGCCCACATGGTGAGCCGCACACCCTCGCCCACCCTCCCCAGTGCCCCCGCGCCCCGGGCCCACCACCTCAGCCCCTCCCTGGGCCGGCCGGCCGCTGGCTCTGAGCGTGCCCCTCTCCCAGGTGAACGCCACAGCCTGTGCTGTCCCCCGCCTCCTCATCGCCCTCCTGGAGAGCAATCAGCAAAAGGTGAGGGGGCAGCGGGAGGATCTCACGCAGGGAGGCGGAGGCTGCAGGGCTGGCAGGGCAGCGGCCTGAGGCCTGCTCTCTCCTCAGGACGGCTCGGTGCTCGTGCCTCCTGTCCTCCAGCCCTACCTCAGCACCGATCGGATCACGACCCCCACCCACGTGCCTCTCCAGTACATCGGCCCCAACCAGCCCCAGAAGCCCAGGCTCCCGGGTCAGCCTGCCTCGAGCTGAGGACTCTTCCTCGTTGGCCAGTAGGGTTGTCGCCGCTTCCTGGAGCTTGGGGTCGCTGGACCCCTGGGACCTGTTGTCCTGAGCCATCCCGACATTTGCCTTCATGTCAGCTCTCCGCCTGGGCCCCTGGACTGCAGGGTCCACCACTCCTATGCCCCTACTTCCTCGGGATCAGTCAGTGACCCTGTTGTCGTTGGAGCTCCCAGCCTGCGCTGGGAAGCTGTGGTTCCTCCAAGGGGACTTGGAGGTTCTAGGGATGGGGGAAGGAGAGGGAGAGGAGGCCTCCATCCCTCCTTCCTTCTTCCCGCCCTCAGTGCTTAAGAGAAAGTCCCCCAATAAATGGTCGGAACAAAGGCATTTGTGGGTCTGTGAGTTAGAGAGGTGGCCTGGCCAACTTGCTAGGGATGCTGGGCTATTGCTCAGAGGTGCTGAATCCTCAAGGGGTCTGTGGCTGCAGGGACCATGCCAGAAGTGTCCAGCATCCCCAGAGCACGTGGAGGTAGCTTGGGGGCCACCGAGGGAACTGAGAGGATGCCGAGGCCTCTCCCCTGACTCTGGGACAAGTGGCAGCTCACGTCCAACCTCCCCCGTCGTTCCCCAGCTCCAGGTGGGGTCCAGGAAGCAGCCCAAACTCAGTGAAGCCAGAACTCACTCCTCCCCTAAGTGCCCTGTCTCAGTACCTGGAACTGCTCTCCCAGCTCCTCAGGCCGCAGCCGTGAGAGTCATCCTCGACTGTTCTCTCCTCTCCACATCCACATCCACATCCACATCCACATTGCGTCCTTCAGCAAACCCTGGCGGCTCCTCCTTCAAAATATTTCCAGAACCTGCCTTTGACCTCTCGTCCCTGGCCCCTCGCTGGGCCTGTCCACTGCTATCTCCCATTTGGAAAGTCGCGGCACTCTCTTGGCCGTCTTCCTGCTCCCTGTCCCCCACACAAAGCCAGAGGGACCCTGTGGACACCTGCATTGGGTCACATCCCTCCCTGCTCAGAGCCCTCGTGTGGCTCCATCTCAGGGGAAAGGACAAGCTGTCACCATGATCCACAGGGCCCCACGTGACCTGCCCCCCACCTTCCTCTTCAACCAGCCTCTTCCCTGTTGTGCTCTGGCCACCCTCCAACCTGCCTTCCTGTTCTCACTCTCAGACTTATTCCCAACTCAGGCCTCTGCACTTGCTAGACCGCTCCCTGGCTACTCTTCCCCTAGATCTTGTGTGATTGCCTGCATTTTGTCACTCAGGCCTTAGCCCAGATGTCACCTCCTCCGAGAGGACTTCCCTGACCAGCCTGGCCAAAGTAAAAACCCCAGCACTCAGCATCTACGCCGCTGTGCTGTGATGCACCGCAGCCTCCTTCCTTGAGTATTGTCTGTTTCCCCCTTCTCAAATGTCTGCTCCAAGAGGCCAGGGAAGTTTGCCAGTAGCCCCATTCACTGTTGTAGCCCCAGAGTCTAGAAGACGACTGGGCATGTAATGGGTGCTCAATAAAACTGACTGGGACGAAGGAGCTCGGACCCGTGTAGTTCGCAGTGCCAGGCACTGCCCAAGCTAACATATGTGCATTAACTTATTTAATCTTCCCCATCAAGCTGTGGAGTAGGTTGTCACCAGCCCTATTTCACAAGTGAGGAACAGGTCTTAGATTAAGCAGTGGTCCCAGGGCTGCGCAGCTGGTAGTGGAGGAGCTGGGACTCAGGTGGGGCCCAGATACAGCTCTGAGGAAGTAGATTTATGAGACCCATTTTGCAGAGGAGAAAATGGGCCAAGGAAGGGAAGGAGTTGCCTGAGGTTGGTCTGTAAGTGGCTGCCTCTGGGTTCAAACCCAGGTCCCGCCTCCCAGTGGGGCCCTCAGCTCATCAGACCCTGTTTACCTGGGCAGAGAATCCCCCACCCTCCACGCTGGAGCTCAGGGCCCGGAAGCTGGAGGGGAGGGTGCAGGGAGTGGGCCCCCATGAATAATTGAGGGTCTCAGACGGGTCTCCGCCCTGCAGCTGTTGCCCTCCTTCTGGCGGAGAGGGGGTGGTGGTGACGTCACTTCCTCCCGTGGGGGGTACTGGGGCCGCGTGTTATAAGGAGCTGCCTCCCCGGCCGCACGGTGCCGAGGACCCTGGTCCGGACGCCCCACCATGCAGCGCCGCGAGCCCACCGTGCCGCTCTTGCTGCTGCTGCCTCCTCTGCTGGCGCTGCTGCTGGGGGCGGGTGAGCGCCTGAGACCAGGGCGACCCCACCGGCCAGCCTGGGGAGCGGGGGACTCGGGTGACCGGGGGCGGGGACGGTGCACCCAGCGGGGCCAGACTAGAGCTTTCATGGGCTGAGCTTCCAGGTGGAGACGGCGCACCTGGCAGGGGGGCTGGGGGAGGGCACTTGTGGGTACCGGGACGACCTCGGAGCTGGAATCAGCACCCGGGACAGCGCCCGGAGTACGAGCCCAGCACCCCTGTCCTTCCTCCGCAGCCACCGCGGCTCCCCTGGCACCGAGACCCTCCAAGGAGGAGGTGAGGACTGCGGCCCTCTTGCCCTGCCTCATCTCCCTGGGGCCCTGGTCCCCCCTGCCCAGCCCCCTCCACGATCTTCTGTCTCCCCTCCAACCCTCCCACTGCTCTCATGCCCCCCATCTGCCCTACCCTCAACCTCCTCTCTGACCCTTCACCCCCAGCTGACCCGCTGTCTGGCAGAGGTGGTCACAGAAGTGCTGATGCTGGGCCAGGCCAAGCGAGGCCCCTGCATGGCTCTCCTCCACAAAGGTAAGGAGGGCCCAGGCCCCAGTTCCTCTTAGGAGCTCCCACCCCACCAGGGCTGCCTGGAGGAAGGGGTGTCCCCCTCTCATCCTAGAGCCATTGTCTGGGCTGGCACGGCATTGTCAAGTGTGTCCAGACTGAAGGAGCCTGGCCCCCAGCCCCACCCTCGGGGCTCCCTGCAAGGGTACAGGATGGGGGCAGAGAGTGTCTGTCTCCCAGCACCCGACTCTCCCCTCCCAGGTCTGGGCAGTGCCCCTGTGGGGCCTCGGGCAGCCCCAGCACTCCTCTAGGGCTGTTTTCTGATCAGCTGCACAGAGAACATCCTCTCTTTCCACTAGAAACGTGTGAGACAGAGTCCTGCGGCTGTGGGTCCACTGAAGAGAAAGGCCTCCTGGTTGGGGATTTTAAAAAGCCAGAGGCTGGGAAGACAAGGTCCAGCCAGGAGGTGAGGGACGAGGAAGAGGAGGCAGCAGAAAGGACCCACAAGTCCCAAGTGCGGGAACAGGCCATCCGCGAGCAGCTCCACAGCCAGCTCCGCCAGGAGGACCACAGAGAGGAGGAGGAGGAAAAGAAGAGGGGGCCCGTGGAGACCTCTGAGGGCCTGTGGAAGCGGCGTCTAGAAGGTGGCAGGGCCCCCCAGAAGCGGGTGGCAGAGCAGGCCAGCGATGAGGAGACGGCCCAGTTCGAGGCAGAGGAGAAGGGGGTGCAGGTGCTGGGCAGGGGCCACAGCCTGTGGCAGGGGGCCGAGGCGGGTGGAGAGAGGCACGAGGATGGCCACCACCTCCACCAGCCAGAAGCTGAGCCCAAGCAGGAGGAGAAGAGAGAGGCTTCGGACAGGGAGGTGAGTGGAGGAGGCAATGGGGGAGTGGGGTGGACCAGATGTCAGTGGACTTCCTGCCAAACAGCCACCGGTGTTGGGCCATAGACAGCAAGATCCACTGCAAATGGGCCGTAGTGACCAGGACTGACATGAGGACGAGGTGGCAACATCCAAGCAGGGCCTTTACTTGACCAAGAGGGCTTCCATACTTCCTTCCGTTACAGTAACCAAGAAGGCCACCATGACCACACAGAACTGCCCGAGTTAGCCACCATCGCTGGGCTGTGACCAGCAAGTTGGCCACCATGAAAAGTAGCTGCCGCGCCTGGTTCACTGGGCTATAGATGGACACCACTGCTGGGTCATGGGAAGTAGATGTCACCATGATCGGTGGCAGTTACCGAAATGGCCATCACCTCACAAATGGGTCACAGTATCCCGGTTGAGCGCCTTTGCTAGTCCCCTGTCTGCCGCTGTTGGCTACGGCAGACTCCGTAGGCCTCGCTGCTGGCCATGTTAGCCGACACGACTCTTCCAGGGTTGCAGCAACCAGCAGGGCGACCATCGCGGCCCGCGGTGACCAGGATGACCACGGCTGGCTGCCACTGTGTGAACTGACCTGGCCCACATTCATGGGCAACCACTGAGGTGTCCTGCCTTTGAAGGTGGGTGCTGAGCACCCCATTTCTGATCCCACCAGGAGCATGATGTGGAGAGGCTGGCGCACAGGAGAGAGGAGCTGAAGAAGGCGACAGAGATGCTGGGAGAGGAGCTCAGGAGGGCGGGCTGACCCCTGGCCTCGTGTCCTCCTTCCCCACACACCCTGCGGCCTAGGACTGTTGACCCCCAAACCCTTCCAGTCCGTCACCCCACTCTGCTCCCCAACCTGCAGGAGTGGGGAGAAGGGTGTGCCTTGAAACCAGGCCTGAGGGGCCAAGTCTGAGCTGGGTAGAGGGGCTGGGCTCAGACTGACTCAGGAAACAGCCCTGACACCCGTCTAACCCACTCCAACCCTCCCGAGTGAATAAAGCACAAAGAAAACCACCAAGGCTTATTGTGTAGCACTTGATTTTAGAGGGACAGGAGCTGAGGAGTGGACGGGAGGCCTGGGAAGGCGACTGTTGATCTAGTCACTGGTTGTCAGAACTGGGATTTTTTAATTAAATTGGAAACTCTATTCACAATTAAGTCAGATGGGGTCATCAGGGAGCGGTTTCGAGGCTGGGGTGGGAGGTAGCTGGTTTGGGCTCCGGCCACTGTGGACCACGATGTCGTCATATTCATCCTGGGGGCAGAGGGGGCCAGGCAGAGGGGCTCAGGCGGCTGCCACCTTGCCCGCTGCCCAAGTTCTCCCACCCACCCTGAGAACCGGGTGCTGCCTTGAAGCCCAAGTTCCCCGCTCCCAGTTCAACTTCCTGCTCCTAGTTCTCTAAGCACCACTTTCCAGGTCACCTGTGTTCTCCCAGTGCTACTGCGTGGGCTCCGGTCCTGCTGCCTCTCCAGCCCTTCAGCCGCCGCAGCCTGAGGTCTCCCCCTCCGCCCCTTCCCTCTGCCTCTACCCAAATTCCTCAACCCCCACCGTTCAGCGACAACCCCTGCCCCCAGCAGTGTCTCTGCTGCCTGGGTTCTCCAATGAAGCCTCCTCACCGCTGGCTTAGGTCTTTCCCCACCGCTGCCAGTGTTTGAATCACTGCTGCCCAAGGTCATCTTCCCACAGCCTAAATTCTCCAGCTCTTGCTCCCACAAAACAACTCCCCACGCTGCCGCCCTCTGCTACCGATGTTTACCAACCACTAGGACCAAGGTCTTTTCTCTCCCTCTGCCTGAGTTCTACCTCTGCCACTGCCTTAATTTCTCAACCGCCACTGCCTGAGTTCTCCCCGCCACCCCTGTCCAGGTCTCCCCTGATCGCTGTCTGATATCACTTTCACTGCTGCCTGAGTTCTCTAATCACAGCAACCCAACGTCCGTCTCAACGTGCTGCCTAAGTTCTCTTCTCCGCCTTCCACCTGCCCGTTTACCCTGACCCCCAAGCGGGGCCGCCCAGTCTCTCCTCCTGACTCACTCCCTCGTCCCCGCTGTCGCTGTCGCTACTGCTGCTGCAGGGGCCGGGCTTGTCCTCGTCCTCGGGCTCAGGGGCTCCGTGTGCACGGAGGAGGCGGGCGAGGATGGGGTTGGGCCGGAGCGTGGCGCTGCCGAGTGGGGTGCGGCCACCATACATGCGGGTGGCGGGGTTGGCACCGGCCTTCAGGAGAAGCTCCAGCACATCGGCTGCCTGGGCCTCCACTGCCAAGTGCAAAGGGCTCCGGCCACACGTGGGCTCCTGTGGGGTGCAGCAGAGAGGTTAGAGGAGACCCTGCCCCGCTCAGGGACGATCCCCACCCTGCCACGCCTTCTCCCCAGGGCGGCTCACCGGTTTGTTGAGGTCAGCTCCGGCCTCCCAGAGCAGTCGGACCATCTCCGCGTCTTTGTGGATGACAGCCACATGGAGTGGGGTGTGGCCTGGGGACAGAGTGACCTATGTCAGACGATGGGGGGGGGCCTGGGCCCCCAATGCCACGATCCTAGGGGAGGGTTTTGTGGCCTGAGGGTGATGGAGTTTGGGGTCTGGCTCCTGAATGCCTGGGTATATCAAAGAGGCTCCTGCATCCCAAATGCCTAAGTCTCAGGTGGTCTGGAACTTGCTGGCAGTGCCAATGCCTGGGTTGTGGGATGTCTGGGGCCTATGCGTGAAGAGCCCAGGGGCTTTGGACAGGAGGCCTGGATCTTGGGGCTAGGAGACCTGAGTCTCTGGTCTTACTTCACAAAGAACCAGGACCCCAAATTCCTGGGTCCTGAGTAGTTGAAGGGCCTATGACCTTGGGGGGTGGGGTGGGCCCTGAACACTGGGTCCTGCCCTTCCACCTGTGGAGGGGCCTGGTCCCAAGTAGTTGGGTGGGCTTAGAGATGGGGGAGCTGAGACTCAGATGCTAGGGCCTTGGGTAGACAAGGTCTATTTTCCCATGAGGCCTGGCTGAGGAGGGCTGTCCCTGAACTCCAATGTCAACCTCTGGGAACCTGGGCTGCCAGAGTTTCACAGAGGGCTTGGCGCTTGAGTTCCCTTGTCCTGGGTGGGCTGGGGCTTGTGGTTCTCAGTAAGCTGGGGCCTGAGCAGGAGTCCTTGGTCCTGATGCCTGGGTTCCCTAAAGCCTCGGTATTATTTCCCAAGGGGCCAGGCTTTGAGTCGGGAGAGCCGAGCCCAGAGCCAGGCACGCTTCCCCTGCCTGGGAGCCCGGCGCTTCCCGGGGGCAGAGGACCCTCACCCTCATAGTTTTCAGCCTCCAGTTGCAGCTTCCAATCCTCTTCACTCTCGTCCTCTTCCTTCCCCAGGTCAGGTTCAGGGTACAAGGCAACAGAGGTGTGGTCGGTGTCAGGGTTGTGGTCAGAGCCCTGAGCGAGGTAGGTGTTGGGGGCTCCCCTGGGGCACTGGGGGCGGGGCTGGAGCAGTACACGAGCGCAGGCGTGTGCCCCGACGCGGCAGGCCAGGTGCAGCGCCGTGTGGCCCCCACGCTCCACCACCAGCAAGCTGGCACCCGCCGCATACAGCTTCTCCACCGTGGATGCCTCTTCCAGGATGGCTGCCAGATGCAGGGCTGTCTGCAGGAGCACAAGGCAGGGGTTAGGGGTCACACAAAGAAGCCTGGCCCCCAAGCCCTACAGTGTCTACGGGTGGCTCACCTGGCCCAGGTCATTCTGCAGGTACAGGTACTCAGTACCAGCCGCGAAGCCTAGGAGGAAATCCAGGAAGGGCTCGTGCTGATGAATCACGGCCAAGTGCAGTGCCCTGAGGACAAGGACGGGGTCAGAAGGCAGAGGTCTAGTACTCTTATTTTGGTTTGCTTGGGTGTTTTTTTGTTTTGTTTTTTTTTTTTTGGTTTGTTTGTTTGTTTTACTTCTTATGAGGTCAAGTACTCTTGCATGCATTCATTCAACAAACATGGAGCACCTACTGTGTGCTAGGCATTAGGACCACAGTTCTGGAACCAGCTGTCAGGAATCTGGGAGGGTCAGGTCAGAGTTAATTCAGCAAATTTGCTTAATCAATGTTTTGTTTTGTTTTGTTTTGGTTTGGGGTTTTTTTGGCCGCACCGCACGGCGTGTGGGATCTTAGTTCCCTGACCAGAGATCGAACCCAAGCCCCCTGCAGTGGAAGCGTGGAGTCTTAATCACTGGACCAGCAGGGAAGTCCCCAATGTTTATTAAGCAGGACTTCTACTCCCTCCCAAGATGAAGTAACATGGACCAGATTTCACTCCCATCTCCAACCAACCAAAAAAAATCAGACATAATACAGTATATGAAACAACAGTTCTCAAGATACTGGACATCATGCAATGAATGACAGCAATTCTAGGGAAACAGGCAGCACACTCGATGAGCCCTTCAGTTGACTGCCACAGCTTTCTGTCTTGAGAGTTTCCAAGCCATGATGCAGAGAGGGGGAACGCAGGCAGATTCGCCTGAGGTGAGGAGACAGAGCTGAGTCTCAGGAGAGCAAGGCAGCTGGAGGCACAGGACAAGGAACCAGAGAGGAGACAGCTGCCCAGAGATCGCAGAGGGGCCTCTTGAGTATTTAGAAGAATACTGGTCAGTGCAAGGGTGTAAGGAAACTACCCCAGTCTGGGGGAAAACCATCCAAAGGGATTAGAGAGATATGTCCAGTGCTCACACAGGGCCGGGACTAGGACAAACCCACAATTCATAGGATATTGGGCAGAATACTCCGGAAGGTCTTACTTCATCAGTAATGGGGAATAATGAGCCCCAGATTAGGTGGGTGCTCAGGACCCACCTAACAAATCATAAAAGCAAAACCCCAAAGGATCAAACTACTTACAAGTAATTTAACTGCATCCCAGAACAATATTTAAGAGTATTTATAGGAATACAAAGCTAGCTAGCCTAACAAGGTAAAAATTACAATGTCTGGCATCTCATCAAAGATTAGCAAGCATACAAAGAAGCAGGAAAACATGATCCATAATGAAAATAATCAATCAATTGACACTGACCCAGAAATGACTCAGATGGCAGAATTAGCAAACGAGAACGTTCGAACTGTATCTGATACATTCAACAAGTTAAGTAGAGACGTGGATAATAAAAGAAAAAGACTCAGACTGAACTCCTAGAGATGAAAACTACAGCACCTGAAATGAAAAATACACTGGATGGAATTAACAACAGATTACACATTACCAAAAAAAAAAGATTAGCAAACCTGAGGACTTCACAATAGCAACTATCCAGAATGAAACACAAAGAGAAACACTTAAAAATGGAAAGAACATCAGTGAGCCATGGGACAACTTCAAGCAGCCCAACATATCTGTAACAAGTTCCTAAAGGAGCAGGGGGATAGAAAAAATATTTGAAGAAATAACGTCTAGAAATTTTTCCAAATTTGATGGAAACTATAAACCCACAGCTCCAAGAAGCTCTAAGACTCCCAAGAACAAGAAATATGAAGAAAACTATACCGAGGCCCAACATGAAAAACCTGTTCAAAAATCAACAATTAAGATAAATATCTTCAAAGCAGCCAGAGGAAAAGATACCTTAAGTATAAAGGAATAAAAATAAGCACGACAGCAGATTTCACAGAGGAAATAATACAAGAGAACACAGCAGAGCCACATCTTTAAAGTACTCAAAGACAGACTGTCAACCTAGAATTCTTTAACCCGGCAAAAATATCCTTCAAAAATGGAGACAAAATACAGCTGCTTTCAACTATACAGAAGCCGAAGGAACTCATCACCAGCAGACCCACATCACAAGAAATGTTCAAGGAAACCTGCAAGCAAAAGGAAAATGACATCAAATGAAAATACGGATCTACACAACAGAATAAAGAACACTGAAAACAGTAACTATACGGGTAAGTACATTAAGATTTTCTTTCTTAATATGTAAATCTCTTTAGAAGATAATTTTTTAAAAAGAATTGACTGTTTAAGCAAAAATAATAACAATGTCCGGTGGAGTTTATAATACATGTATAAGTGAAATGTATGCCTGCAATACAATAAAGGCCAGGAAGAGACAAATGGAAATATACTATTCTAAGGTTCTTTTATGCTATGAGAAGCGGCATCATATCACTTGAAGGCAGACCATAATAAGTTAAAGTGGTACACTATAAGCCCTAAAGCAGCAGTCAGCAAATTTTTCTGTAAAGGGACGGATAAATAATTCAAGCTTAGTGGATGACATGGTCTCTCTTTCACCTACTCAGCTCTCCTGTCAGGATGCAAAAGCAGCCACTGGCGATATGTAAATGAATGGGCATGGCTGGATTCCAACAGAACTTACTTTATGGAGTCTGCAATTTGGATTTCATATAATTTTCACTTGCAATGAAATGTTATTCTTCTTTTGATTTTCTTCCAACCTTTTAAAAATGTAAAAACCATTCTTAGCTCACAGCCTTACAAAAGCAGGTAGCTGGCTGGATGTTGCCTGTCTTTGTTGGAAAAGACCACAGTTTGCCAACCTGTCTTTCAGAGCAACCACTAAAATAAAAAACAAAGAGTTAAAGGTAATAAGCCGGGCTTCCCTGGTGGCGCAGTGGTTGAGAATCTGCCTACCAATGCAGGGGACACGGGTTCGACCCCTGGTCCGGGAAGATCCCACACGGTGCAGAGCAACTAAGCCCGTGAGCCACAACTACTGAGCCCACGCACCTAGAGCCCGTACTCTGCAACAAGAGAAGCCGCCACGATGAGAAGCCCGCGCACTGCAACAAAGCATAGCCCCCACTCGCCGCAACTAGAGAAAGCCCACCCGCGGCAACGAAGACCCAAGGCAGCCAAAAAATAATAAATAAACAAATAAGACAGCATACACGAAAGCCCTTAACATTGGCTAGCATAAAAAACAGATACTCAATGAAAAACAAGTTTAAAAAAAAAAAAGAAAGCAGGAGTGAGTATTTTAATATCAGAGTAGATTTCAGAGCAAGGAATATTACCACGGATAGAGAAGATTATTTCCTAATGATAAAGAGGTCAATTAAGAAAGAAGACATAATAATCCTAAACATCTGTGCCCCTAATAACAGAGCGTCAAATTACACGAAGGAAAACCTGATAGAACAACAAGGAAATCCACAAATCCACAATTATTGTTGAAGATTTCAATACCCCTCTCTCAATAACTGATAGAACAAGCAGACAGAAATCATCAGCAAGGATATAGTAGACCTGAACAACAGAAGAACCAAAGAAACCAATGCAACCTCTAACTGACATTTGGAGAACACTACAACAACAGCAGAAGAATACACATTCTTTTCCGGTGCACACACAATGGAATTAAACTAAAAACCAATAAAAGGAAGATATTTGGACTATCTGGAAACTAAATAACATACTTCTAAATAATCCACCAGCCAAAGGAGAAATCAAAAGAGAAATTAGAAAGTATACTGAATTAAGTGAAAATAAAAACACAGCACATCAGAATTTGTGAGATACTGCTAAAGCACTACTCTGGGAAATTTACATGAAACACCTATACTAGAAAAAAAGAAAGGCCTCAAATCAATGACCTCAGCTTCCACCTTAAGAAACTAGAAAAAGAAGAACAAATTAAACCTAAAGTAAGCAGAAGAAAGTAAATAATGAAAGTCAGAACAGAGATAAACAAAATAGAAAGCAAAAAAAAAAAAAAAACCTATAGAGAAAATAAATGAAACCACAGCTGGTTCTTTGAGAAGATCGGTGTTTCTTGAGTGCCTCCTATGGGCCAGGCACTGTTCTGTCACTGGGGATACAACAGTAAACACAACACACAAAAACCCCAGGTACATTCCCTCAGTTGGGCCTTTACGACATTGTTCCTTCTACCTGGAATGCTCTCCCCAGATAATCTACTTGTCTCACTTTCCTACTTTATTTTTCTCCAAAGAACTTACTATCTTCTGACATACCATTTTTCTTATTTTTTTTTCATTTTTCCATCTTTGTTTCTTCCTATCTTTCTTCTCTCTCTCTCTCTTACTTTGTGTCTATGTGGTTTTCTGTTTCTTTCTTTCCTTCTCTCTACCTTTCTTTTTTGTTCCTCCCACCCTTCCTCCCTTCCTTTCTGTAAGTCTGTCTGCCCTTCCACCTATATACTCCCACTAGAATGTAGGCTCCACAAGTCATAAATTTTTGTGCTTTCTTCACTGCCTTATCACCAGCACCCAGAACAGGGCCTGAAACGTTGTCGGTGTTGGATAAATATTTGTTTAACAGATGAATCCCTGCTGTCATGGAGTTTACATTTTCTGTTTGAATGTAAGATTTGAAGATTAGTGCTCAGAAGGTGGGATCTTAGAGTCAAAAGCCAAGTATTAATTTCGGAAATCAAAATCTAAAGCGCCTAAGTTAGGAGTTAAGGATCAAAGATCATATTTAGAGGTCAGATGTCAGGAGGAGCCTGCCTGAACTTCAGTTCTAACATAGGTCTCAGGACCGCGGTCAGGAAGGTCAAATCGAGCCTTGGATGTGGAACCAATCAATGGATGTGGAGCTTTGAGAACCAGAGTTCCAGAAAGGAAGGGGTTAGGATCAAAATTAGATTGGAAATTGATTTATCAAAGGTTAGACTTGGGGGTTAGAGGTCAGGGCAAGCATTAGAAGACAGATTTAGGATTGAGAGGTTGGGAAGTCAGGATCAGAGACTAATAGGGAGTCAGATGTGGGATTTTAGGGCCCGGTGTGGCAGCCTAAGGTTCACTCACGTGTCGCCATCCTCAGTGACGTAGCCAAAGACGAGGGGCGCCCACGACAGCCCCGGGCCCAGCTCCGAGCCTAGCCCCGGTCCTCCGGGGGCCGCCGCGTCCGGACCCAGAGAGCCCAGGCCACTGTCGCACCATTCGTCGGCATCTGCAGCTTTCCCCAAGCACGCGACCCCGGCCATGGCCCCCAACGCCTCAGGGGACCCCAGCGGCCGCCCGCCAGTCGCTGGGCTCTGCCTGGAATTCTAGCGCTTCCGCCCTGGGGGGAATTCCCCAACACTCCCCCCCCCCCCCCGACTCATCCAATCAGAGTGGGTTAAATAGTAAACGCCCCGCCCCCATACCACACCGTGACCAATCAGAGTATTCAGATGGACTGCGACTCTCTACCCTTTCCCACTCTTTCCGCGCGCCCTTTACCAACATGGCTGCGGGAGCGGGGCGCTCTGGGATTCGTAGTCCAGCCCTCGCGTGTCTTCCTTACCGCAGAGGGGCTCGCTCCGGGCGTTGTTGGAGGCCGCGATGGCTCCTGGGAGTTGTAGTTCTTTGCCCTGTCTCGGCCCCCTCCTGTTTCCGGTGCCGTCACGGGGCAGAGCAGTCGGTGACAGTCCCGAGGGCCCCCGCCCCGCGCCCATGGCTGAGCCGGATCGTGAGTCGGGGGCCCTGGTGGGAGGGTCGGGCCGCGCCGGGGCCTGGCTGAGGGCTGCAGGCCCCGGGGCCCGAGGGCGGGCGTGGTGGGGCAGGAGATGGGGGCTGCATGGAGGGGAATGGGATTCAGGGGCCGTTGCAAAGTGATCCATATTGCTAGATTGGTGGGTTTCTGGGTCGCGAGATTTTAAGGGTCCGTTTGCCACGTCCCCCAGGTTACTAATGATCGCGTCTTTCTCTCACCTTAGTTGCTAAGGACCCCCGTTGCTAGAGACTTAGAATGCCGCGGTCCCGGTTGCTAAGGGTACCTGGTTGTTAGTGGGAACTGTAGGATGCTAGGGGACCCCTGGTGTCCCCTCCTATCTCTTCCTTCCTCTCCTAAACCTACCATCCTACCCTCCCTGCCCCCCACCACCCAACACCTCTTCCAGGCGGAGTATCTCTTCCTTTCTTCTCTCTTCCTTTCTACGCTTCCCTCTGCTTGTAAACCTAACTCTCCCCGCACACACTCACACACTACTGCGTCCTTCCTAACTCCTCCTAAATCTTCCCCCATACCCTGTATGCTTTACTTTCTTTTCCCTCTCCTAAACCTTCCCATCCCAGTCTCTTTGTCCCTCACTAACCACCTGTCCTCCCAGCACTCCCCACTCTGATAAGATCTGCTTTTCCCCATTCCCTCCCTCCATCTACTCCATTTTTACACTTCCACCCCAATATAACTAGGTTGGTGGGTCTTCTTGACCCCCTCTGCCCCCCGCTGCTTTGAAACCCTTCATTCCCCCTTAACCACTCCCTTCACCATAACCACATCTGCTCCCCCTCCTCCCCCAGCCTCTGACCCTCTGGAGACCCAGGCAGGGAAGGTGCAGGAGGCTCAGGTGAGATGGGGGGAAGGGTGGAGGGAAGGAGAGAGATGGACTTCCAACACCCCACCCGGGGGGAGGTGGCAGAGGGGAGACAGTTACCCCAGGGCCCTCAGCTCACTGCCCCTGTCCCTCACCCCACCTCCTGGTTCATCCTCCCGGGGAATGGTGGATTCTGGGGACTGTCAGAGAAGGGTGTGCAGCCTCAACCCCAGGCCTGCCCTTCCAAACTTTCCTTTCTCCTTGCCCTCCCCGTGCCCCCCATCCCTTCTGAACCTCATTTGCACTGGGCATGGAAGAGCTTTGGTCCCTGAACTCACAGATCTCACGGACAAGTGACTAGACAATGACCCTACGGGGTGATAATGAAAGTAGCTCAGGGCGCTTTGGGAGCCCAGAGTAAACTTTGTGGGGTCACACAGATTCCAGCCAATCCCTTTCCTGGAGGAATCCACAGGCTGATCTAGGAGTCAGACTGAGATACAGCACATGGTAGTTAGTGTAGAGTGATTTAGAATTTTCTTAGGCAAGGTGAGAAATGGTGTCCCAGGCAGAGGGTACAGCTTGTGCAAACACTGAGGGGCATGAAAGAATGTGATGTGTTTAGTAATCAGGTGGCTGGGGAGGTCAGCTAATTATATTCATGGTTAGCATTTATTGAGTACTTACTCCAGCCGGGTACTCTGCTTAGTGTTTGATGTGCCTCATCTCGTTTCATCTTCCCAGCATCCCTGTTGGGGGGCAAGGTCTACTGTAGCCATTTTATAGATCAGGAATTGGAAACAGAGTTGTTCGGTAACTTGTCCACTGTCCCTTGGCTAGAAGGGCAGCGACGGGTTTGCGACCCACGGCACCCGGCACATTGCCTCCCGGACGCTTCGCTGGAAGCGGGCTCACAGAGGCCCCACCAGCACCTCCAGCTCCCCCTCAGGCCGTGTTGCTCCCACGTGCTCAGCAGGGCCCTGAAATCCTTCCACAGAGCCTCACTGTCTGCAACCTGAAAGCGTGCCAGCCCACCCACAGACGCGAGTTCACAGTTCAGATGTAGGCCAGTGCAGAAGCTGTGACGAGAGCACGCCACAGATGCACGGCAGAGCCACACCGAGGGGATAAGAGCTTCCTGTCAGGCCGGGCTTCTCCCTCGCCTGGCTCCCAAAGCATGACCACTGTCAGGGGAAAAGGTTTAATGTGAAAAAGCGATCCTCAGTCCCAAAGAGAGAGACTCGAGGATGTAAATTGCAGCATTGTCTCATACAGAAAAACTGGAAACAGCCCGAACGGCTATCAGTTGATGAGTTAAATGAACTATAGTGCATCCTTACAATGCAACACTATGTAGCTGGTGGGTCTATGATACATTGTTTTGCGGAAAATGCAGGGTGCAGCATCGTACCGTGGTATGACCCATTTCTGGGGAAATAATGAGTTTTACCCGCAGAGACAAAATCTGGAGTAATTACCATTGTACTGTTAATAATAGTGGTTAGCTTGAAGGGGGGGAACGGGATGGGGGTTGTGGGTGAGGGAATCATGAGGCAAGTGCCCCCAAGTTATACATTGTCTAATGGTCAAAGTTTTTGTGCAGCTTACACAATCCGAAAGTAATGAAAAGTTTTCACTATGTTTGGAAGGGAGGTTTCTATTCAAAAAGGCTTGGAACCAGAGTTGTGAGTGGAGAGGGGTTGTTGGAGGGGTGTTAAACAGGAGAGCGAATCGGTTAGATTTTTTTTTTTTTTTTTTTTTTTGGCTGCACCACTCGGCTTGCGGGATCTTAGTTCCCTGACCAGGGATTGAACCCAGGCCCTTGGCAGTAAGATCGCGTAGTCCTGACCACTGGACTGCCAGGGAGTTCCCCAGAATTGCATTTCTACGAGGTCCATTGCAGGGCCCAGGCCTGGTCTAGCACACCGCACAGCAGGTGTCCATTTGTTCAGCGGTGGATAGTTCTGGAACTCCCGCCAAGTGCCAGACCCTGTTCTCGGTGCTGGGCATCCAGCGGCGACGACGAAAAATCCCAGCCTTCTTGGAGCTGACATCATGGTAGACTCCATAGATGTTCGTGGTCAGATGATTAGACTGGAGAAGCCCCAGAGAAGGGCCTTTGAAGTGGAGGGGAGCGGGCCGACCCAGGCAGGCCGTCACACAGAGGGCGGTAGAGTAGATCGGAGGTGAAGACTGAGGCTGGGAGCCTAGGGGGCAGGTCGGGGCAGGACCCCTGGGAGGACAGGCTGGACCCTGTGGAGCCCTGGAGAGGGGACGTGTTACGGCAGGAGGGCAGGGGAGGGAGGCAGGAGGCGTCTGGCAGACCGGGGGCCGGAAGCCACACTGAGATGGGGCCCAGGAGGAGGAGCAGGTTTGGGGGAGATGCTGAGGCCAGTTTGGGACGCGGTGGGAGTGAGGGACCGGGGGTCACTTAGAAGGAGGCATCCAGGAGGCTGCGGGAACCCTGGATCTGGGGGACAGGCCAGTGGCGTGGATGAGGCCGACCAGGGAAGGTGGACAGAGGAACTAGGGAGGGCCCAGGACAGAGTCCCAGACCCTCAATTTGGGAGTCTGGCTGAGGGGAGGAGTCGATAAAGGAGATGGAAGGGTTGGAAAGGTGGAGTGGGGGGCTTCAGGCCGGAGGGCTGACGGCCGCAGGGTGAGGACCGAGACGTTACTCACAGGAGTGACTTAGGTGAGGAGGGCTGCAGGGCTGCTGGCCAGGGCAGGGGACAAGAGGGGTTGTGAGGCGAGGCCGTGGACTCTGGGAGGTGAGGAGAACAATGGCCAGTGCTTCCTGAGCGATCACCACCACACACCCGCCCTAGGGCTGATCTGAGCACCTCCCAGAGGTGAACTCACTTCATCTCACAGTAGCCCTCTGAGGTGAGTGTCCTCTGAGCTCCATTTCTAAGAGGAGGAGCTCGGAGACTCAGAAACACAAAGTCACCCACTGGAGACTGCGCCCCCTGCGAGTAGCAGAGCTGGGTTTCCCAGCACAGGCAGCCTGTCCCAGAGCCCACACACTGGCCCCCAGCGCTGTCCCCTCCACCCCTCACTTCCTCGGGCCCAGCTCCCAGCCAGAGCCTTTTCCCCAAACCCGGGTGTCACCCCCCCTTCCCTCCCTCCCTAACCCCACTTCTGGGGCCTGATCACCCCACCCCCACCCCTTCCAGGACTCAGATTCAGACACTGAGGGAGGAGCGGCTGGCGGAGAAGGAGAGAGTGAGTATCTTCCTTGGGAGCACGGTTCTGGGGGGCGGTTTAGGGCAGGGATCTGGGTGCTCACCTCCGCCAGGGGTGACATTCAAGGTATGTGATAACAGACGCAGCGCCAGCGCCTGGAGGCCCCTGACCGGGCCAGGCATTGAGCTCTTAGTCGCGGGAAGGCGGCGGGGCCCCAGGGCTGGGCAGGGGCACTCGGGGCCTCTGGGCACCCTGACTGAGCACCCACGCACGCGGCTGCTGTCTCTCTTCTTTTTGGCCAGTGGACTTCCTGCGGAATTTCTTCTCCCAGACACTGGGCCTGGGCACCCAGAAGGAGCGTCTGCTGGACGAGTTAACCCTGGAAGGGGTGACCCGCTACATGCAGAGTGAGCGCTGTGAGTCCTCTGCCTGCACTGGGCCCCTTCCCCTCTCCTGGCCCCGAGTGGCTTAGCCCCAGCCATTCACAACTTTCGTCTGCAAGTCACAAGAACCTCAACTCAAACTGGCTTACGGCAAAAAGGGAGTGTGTTGATCCTGTAACGGAAACCCCGCTTTAATCATGGCCGGATTCAGCGGCTTCCATTGCTGTCGTCAAAAATCTGAACCCTCTCTGGTGCAGCTCTTCTCTGTGTTGGGGTCAAGTTTGCTCCTGGCAGTGGCAAATACAAGTTCCACCGGCCTAATGGCTCCCACTGAAGAGAGCATCTTTCTCCCAGTAGTTCAGGCAAAAGAGCAGAGATCGACTCCAATTGGCCCAGGTTGGGTCACATTCCTACCCCTGAACCAATCACCGTGTCTCTGATTGGCCAGGCCTGTTTGACAGAATGAAGATGCTAATAATAGTAATTGCCTTATAGGGTTATGAGGGGGTTACATAAATTCATAGATGTAAATGCCTGGAACCGGGCCTGGAACAGAGCAAGAGCTGCGTAAGTGTTCCCTGTGACGATTATGACAGGAGGCTTGTTTCAGGTGTGGTGTAGAGGTGCCTCTTTACGGGGTCACCATGTAATTTATATTTCTTGCCACGAGTTGAGGTCACCAGAGTCTGAGAAACCGAGCCCTCGGCAGTCCTCGACTAGAACAATCCACTCTTTGAGGGTCCTGAACAGCCTTTTGTTGAGGACGTCTTCTCCGGTTTCCCTGTCCTCCAGCCGCTGCCATCTCTCCTGGGGCAGCCAGGCCTGCCGTCGTGAGCCTCCCTCTCCCAGGGCAGGCCAGGCAGCTGTCTGCAGCCATCTCTTGGCTTGGGTGGGCCCCCAAGAGAACGAAGGCAGTGGCATCAAAGCTCTCATTCCTTCTGTCCTCCTGCACCTGGGTTTTAGGATAATTGACTCATGAGGGCGCCTATGAGGGGATAATAATAAATAATAACAATGGGGACTTGCATGGCGGTCCGTTGGTTAAGACTTCGCCTTCCAATGCAGGGGGGTATGTATGGGTTCGATCCCTGGTTGGGGAGCTGAGATCCCGCATGCCTCACGGCCAAAAAACCAAAACATAAAACAGAAGCAATATTGTAACAAATTCAATAAAGACTTTAAAAATGGTCCACACCGGGCTTCCCTGGTGGCGCAGTGGTTGGGAATCTGCCTGCTAATGCAGGGGACACGGGTTCGCGCCCTGGTCTGGGAAGATCCCACATGCCACGGAGCAAGTAGGCCCGTGAGCCACAACTACTGAGCCTGCGCATCTGGAACCTGTGCTCCGCAACAAAAGAGGCCACAATAGTGAGAGGTCCGCGCACCGCGATGAAGAGTGGCCCCCGCTTGCCGCAACTACAGGAAGCCCTAGCACAGAAACAAAGACCCAACATAGTAATCAATCAATCAATAAATAAATCTTTAAAAAAAAAAAAACAAAAAAAACCAAAATGGTCCACACCAAAAAAATCTTTAAAAAAAAAAAAAATAATAATAACAATGAATTGAGCTCTCGCCGTTTGCCAGGCACTGGGCCAGGCACTTGACAGGCGTCCCCGCCTTTGATCTTCACATGATACCTGTGAGGAGTGATCTGGACAAAGGAGGAAACTGGGGCGCAGGGAGGCTGTGACCTGGTACAGGGTCACACTTCTGGCAACAGGCAGAATCAGGGCTCGACGGCAGGCCGCCTGAATCCAGGGCGCACACTCCCTTCCACATGGCCCCTGCTGGGTCCACTGGGCCTAGTCCAATGGCATCCCGAGACGAAGCCAAGGGCTGTGGCTGTGGCAGGCCTCAGCCTTTGTCACCCTTGCTGTCCTCCTTTGCATAGAACACCCCAGAGGCGCCCGGTTTACAGGCGCCTCACACCCGTGTCTGTCCATCAGCTGATGGGCAGATGCCAAGGGTGCTGCGTGGCAGGGCTGCCAGCCAGCCAGCCAGCCACTGAAGAGGCAGCTGGGCTATTTCTGCACAGCCCCACGTCCTTGTGAAGTGATGCCACCCCTACCACGCCTCCCCATCTTCTTTTCTGAAAGCTGGTGACAGTGGGGGAGCAAAGCACTTATAGGTATACGAATCATGGGGCTAAAGAAGTTGAGTACGAGTGACTTGAAGAATCATCAGTGCTGGGCACTGATCTAAGCTTCACAGGGATGAATTCATTCTCTCAGCAGCCCTGCGAGGTCGGTACTGTGATTACGCCCATTTTACAGAGCAGGAAGCTAAAGCCCAGAGTGGTGATCTGAACTAAGACGCCCCCGCTGGTGTGCAGAAGAACTAGGATTGGAAGCCCTTTTCCACTCTGCTGCTCACTGGGCATGGGCTGAGAGTGGCCAGTCTTTGGTCTTCACCTGAAAATTACCAGACTTCCAGTGGCTGACGTGCATTTGATTATGGAGGGAAGGAATAGGATGAAGGAATGTGTATCATATGCTAGAAATAGATGGCCATCCAAGACTGTGTCCAAAAGATGAGGGGTGGCCAGAGATTTTTTCACAATAACCTGCAGCTCTTCCGGGGGAACCCCCCACCCCACCCCTCTCACTAAGATCTCATGCATTTTTGTCTAGATCTAGCTAGGAGAAATTTCTCTCCAAGTGGCCTTTTCTTGAATCTTTTTTTTTTTATTATTTTTTTTTATTTTTAGCTGTGTTGGGTCTTCGTTTCGTGCGAGGGCTTTCTCTAGTTGCGGCAAGCGGGGGCCACTCTTCATCGCGGTGCGCGGGCCTCTCACTATCGCGGCCCCTCCCGTTGCGGGGCACAGGCTCCAGATGCGCAGGCTCAGCAGTTGTGGCTCACGGGCCCAGTGTTCCACGGCATGTGGGATCTTCCCAGACCAGGGCTCGAACCCGTGTCCCCTGCATTAGCAGGCAGATTCTCAACCACTGCGCCACCAGGGAAGCCCCCCTTTTCTTGAATCTTACTACATTGGTATAATTTCCTTTTTTTAAATATAAATTTATTTATTTATTTTGGCTACGTTGGGTCTTCGTTGCTACGCGTGGGCTTTCTCTACTTGCGGTTTGTTGCAGTGCTCATGAGAACATTGTGGTGGCTTCTCTCGTTGCGGAGCACAGGCTCTAGGCACGCGGGCTTCAGTAGTTGTGGCACGCGGGCAGTAGTTGTAGCTCGCGAGCTCTAGAGCGCAGGCTCAGTAGTTGTAGCGCACAGGCTTAGTTGCTCCGTGACATGTGGGATCTTCCCAGACCAGGGCTCGGACCCATGTCCCCTGCATTGGCAGGCGGATTCTTAACCACTGTGCCACCAGGGAAGTCCCCATTGGTATAATTTCAAACAGTGGATTCTTTGACCCCATGCTGGCTCTTCCATCAGTCACCTGTGTGACCCCTTCCCCTATCTGAGCCTCAGTTTCCTCATCTATAAAGTGGGATGTTAACACCTCCCTCCTTGAGATGGTTGGGAGAGCCATTCAGGGATCTGAAATGCTTGCCCCAGGGCCAGGCACAGAGTAAACGGCTTCAGAGACTGTGATGGGTGGTATTATTTAAGGGTAAGAAAGGGAAGGGGAAACTTTGGTCTTTTAATGTAATCATTACATCCAGTCTGTGATGATATATTTGATTATTAGACAGCAGTGCCACTAATAAGTTGTCAGAAGTTCATTGTAAACATCAGTTCAGTACTTAGTTTATGGCAAAGACAACTGTCTTAAGATAAATGGCTCATATTTTGGTGCAGTGTTTGATGTTCAAAACAAAATGTTACAACAATAAACGAACCTAAACTGAAAAAAAAAAAAAAAAACCACGCTGCATAAACTCTTCTCCTCCAGGTCGCAGGGTTATCTGTTTGGTGGGAGCTGGAATCTCCACTTGTAAGTGCCCCCCTCCCCCAAGAGAACTCCCTGGTTGGGGTCGCCCCTTCAAGGAGCTGGGGAGGAGCCGTATGGGGGCCCTTGCCTGGGAGGGTCAGTGTGGTAGGGAAGGGGCCAAGGTCCCTCATCGATTGATTGCCCGCTGCCACTCCTCCCCCAGCCGCGGGCATCCCTGACTTCCGCTCCCCAAACACGGGCCTCTACGCCAACCTGGAGAAATACCATCTTCCTTACCCGGAGGCCATCTTTGAGATTAGCTACTTCAAGGTACATGTCCCGCAGGGAGGAACGTCTGTAATGGGGGTGGGGGGTGGAGGCGTGGCCGCCTCTGTCCAGCTCTCATCTCACCTGCCCTCCGGCTCTCTCTCCCACAGAAACATCCAGAGCCCTTCTTTGCCCTCGCCAAGGAACTCTATCCTGGGCAGTTCAAGGTGAGCTCTCTTTTGTGGAGGCGGGGACAGGAAAGGTTGGGGGCCAGCAGGCATGGGAAAGCCCCTCCAGGGCCCTTCAGACAAATATCATATAGCCATTAAACACATGGGCTCTGGGGAAGTTCCCTGGTGGCCTAGTGGTTAGGATTCCGGGCTTTCACTGCCGTGGCCCGGGTTCAATCCCTGGTTGGGGAACTGAGATCCTGCAAGCCGTGTGGCACCATCCAAAAAAATATATATATATATACATGGGCTCCGGGCCCAGACTGCCTGGGTCCAAGTCCTGGTCCCCCATTTCCTGCTCTTGTGTCCTTGAGCCTCAGTTTTCCCTTATGTAAAATGAAGCTGATAATAATCCATGAGAAAGGGTTGTCGTGAGGCTTAAATGAGTTAACGATACATGTAAGAGCCCAGACTCAAGAGCCAGTCCTCTCTGTGCAAACCCCAACTCCACAACCTGGGTGACTTTGGCAAGACAGTCACCCTCTCTGTGCCTCAGTTCCCTCACCTGTGAAATGGGGATAACGAAGGTGCGCACCTCACGAGGTCGGTGTGACGATTCCGTGAGGGAAAACAGGCGTGGTGCCTAGGACAGTTCCCGGCACACGGCGGTGCGCGGCCAGTGTCCTCTGTCTTCATCGGCACTGCCATGATTGCTCCCCTCCAGCCCACCATCTGCCACTACTTCATCCGCCTGCTGAAGGAGAAGGGGCTGCTCCTGCGCTGCTACACGCAGGTAGGTGGGACCGCGGGCATCCTGGGAGGAAGAGCGCGGGCTGGAGGGGCCCGAGAGCTCAGGCCACGGCTTCTCTGTCACGTGACCTGCAGTGACTCACATCCCCTCTCTCAGCCTCAGTTTCCCTTTCGATAAAACAGAGGCCAGAACAGCTTCGCCCTCTCAGGCGAGAGGTGGTGATGTGGCAGTGACCTCCCTCAGGGCCATCCCAGGAGTACTTCTCTGAGCAGACACTATTGGCACCATAGATTTCGTATTTGGCAGGGCTTTCCAGCAGATGACTCCAAACTGAGTTGGTCTAATATGATCAGTACACCTGACAGTTTTCCGGCTGGTGGCTGTAAACTCTTAAGGAAGGGGCACTATTTTTTTGTGTGTGGGGGGCACCTTTTAAAAATATATGTATTTATTTATTTATTTGGTTGTGCTAGGTCTTAGTTGTGGCAGGCGGGCTCCTTAGTTGCAGCTTGCTGGCTTATTAGTTACGGCACACCGGCTCCTTAGTTGCAGCAGGCGGGCTCCTTAGTTGTGGCATGCATGTGGGATCTAGTTCCCCAACCAGGGATCGAACCCCGGCCCCCTGCATTGGGAGCGTGGAGTCTTAACCACTGCACCACCTGGGAAGTCCTGGGACACCCTTTTATAATTTGCACAAAGGCCTTGTGCGTACCGTGGAACCATGGCTCATACATGTCAGGTGCTTGGCTGAGGGCCTTGCCCGGGTGTCCTCAGGGAAGGACAGCTCACACTGTTGGCTTCTTAGTTGGTGAGCCTTTTAGGGTCTTGCACCCCTAATAGTGAAAAATGTTTGCACCTCTACCTTTGTTTCATAAATACGTATTGAAATTACATGATGTACTATAGGCCTGATACCATGCCTGCTCTAATTCATACCTCAGAACCCAAAATTATAAAATAGAGAGAGAACACATGGGTAGAAATAGGTGTTCTATTATTTTCTTCCTGCGCCTGGCAATCTGGAGCCTGCAGCCTCAGAAGTTGCCACCAGGGGGAGGATGAATTCTTTGTAGGTCCAGAATTCTCAAGTGGGGTACGTGCTCCCACCCAGGGCTGGCGCTCCCACCCAGGGCTGGTGCTCCCACCCACGGCTGGCAGGGGAGGGGTGGCCTCCTCCTTCCAGGAGGAGCCCCAGCTCAGAATAAACCTGACCTTTCTTCCCAGAGAGTCAGTTTTTTCCATGAGATGTGACTCAGACTTGATACGAACAGCACACCTGAAGCCAAATGCCTTCATGAAATCCTCACCATAGCCCTGCTGGCAAACCTGTTTGTAAGCTTCTGTCCCAATGTTTAGTGAGTGCCAACCCAGTGCCAGGCCCTGCAGGCAGTGAACGGAGGGAGCAGACATCCCTGCCCTCCTGGAACTGACAGTGTAGTGTGGGGAGAGACAACGGACGAGATGGGTGAGTTGCGTATCTGCTCTGATGCTGAGGGGTCTCTGGAGCGCAGCTGAGCAGGAAAGGGGAATCAAGCTCCGTGTGTGCGTGCGGCGTCGGGGCTGCGGTAGTGAACAGGATGTCAGGGAAGGCCTCACTGAGAAGCAGGACATTTAAACAGAGACCTGTAGGAGGGGAGGGGGGAGCCATGGGATCACCTGTGGAGGGAGAGTGCATTCCAGGCAAAGGGAACAGCCAGTCCAGAGGTCCTGAGGGGAGACTGCATTTGGCGTGTTCAAGAAGCTGGATCTGGACTTCCCTGTGGTCCAGCGGTTAAGACTCCACGCTCTCAATGCAGGGGGCCCAGGTTCGATCCCTGGTCAGGGAACTAGATCCCACATGCCACAGCTAAGACCCGGCACAGCCGAATAAATAAATATTTAAAAAAAGAAAGAAGAAGAAGAAGAAGCAGCTGGATCTGAGTGAGCAAGGAGGACAGTAGTAGGAGAAGATGGAGGAGACGAGGTCAGGGAGGTGACAGGGGTGGACCATGTGGGGGCTTGGGGGCCACAGGGAGGGCTTTGTCCTTTCCCCTGAGTGAGATGGAACCACAGGAGGGCTCTGAGCAGGGCAGGGACGTGACCTGTCCCAGGTGTTCACAGGGTCCCTCTGGCTGCGTGAGGGGGGCAGACTGTGGGAGCAGTGGGGGGCGGGTACCAAGACCAGGGAGGCGGCTGCAGTGATGGTCCAAGCAGGAGAGGATGGAGGCTGGGCCAGGGAGGGGGCTGTTTAAGGGGAGAAGTGGGCGGCTTAGGAACCCGTTTTGAAGGTGGAGCCGGCAGGACTTGCCAATGGGTTGAATGTGAAACAATTCATGAGAGAAGGAAAGGAGTCAGGGATGACTGGCTCCCTCTCAGCCTGAGCACCTGCTGCCTTTTATTGAGATGGTGGGACATGCAGGCGTGGGGGGCAGAGGAGGAGCTTGGCTGAAGGCATGTCGAGGTTGAGATGCCCATTAGACAACCACGTGGGGACATGGGCAGACAGCTGGACACAGGAGTCTGGACTCGAGCTGGAGAGCAGCAGATAGACAATGTTTAAACCCTCCAGACAGGATGAGATCACAGGGGTCCCAGCACGAGAAGCCCAGGCCCAGGACCAAGTGGCTCATCGGGGCTGCTCAGCGGGCTCGCTTCCCAGCTCTGTCTGAGGCAGAACCCCCTGCCCCAACCACGAAAGCACACCAGCTGTAGGCTATTTTTAGACGAAAGCCAACACCAATGCGTTGTGAGGTCAGCGTGAAATGTGGTGGCATTTCCCCCCAGTTGCAATTCTTCATGTGTGGATTTAAGCACGCATACATATTCAGAATGGCACATTACGTAACGTAGACAAAGGTGGAAAGAATTTTTCCAGTCTCACGTTTCATGAAACCTTTTTTTTCTTTTTCAAACTCATCACCCTCTTCTTTAACCTCAGCCACTGTTTGAGTCACTGACCCAGTTTTCTGGAACACACTGTCTTCACGTCTTTCTGAATTGTGCCGATGCAGCACTTTCGAAGCCACGCACGATGCTATTTTTATCTCAAGACACAAGTATCCATTCAAACATGAGAACAGTTGTCGCCTTCATTCATGTCACTGTGATCTCCTCAGCAAACCAGCTTATCGCTCTTTTAAATCTATATCTATGGCATTTACATCATACATAGGGTTTGTACTTGGCTTTCTTTCATTTAAGCCCTGTCTGGAAGATTCTTCCATATCTGCACTCACATAGCAGCTTCATGCTTTTTTTTTTTTTTTTTTTTTGGCTGCGTTGGGTCTTCGTTGCTGCAGGTGGGCTTTCTCTAGTTGCGGCGAGCGGGGGCTACTCTTTGTTGCAGTGCGCATGAGAACCTTGTGGTGGCTTCTCTTGTTGTGGAGCATGGGCTCTAGGCGCGCGGGCTTCAGTAGTTGTGGCTCGCAGGCTCTAGAGCGCAGGCCCGGTAGTTGTGGCGCACGGGCTTAGTTACTCCACGGCATGTGGGATCTTCCCAGACTAGGGCTCAAACCCATGTCCCCTGCATTGGCAGGTGGATTCTTAACCACGGTGCCACCAGGGAAGTCCCAGCTTCATGCTTTTTAAAAGCATGTCAGAGACGTGATGTCTTGAAACCAGAAGTGAGCCAAGGTTTAAAATTCAAGAGATTGCAGATGACAACCCAGGCATCAGGCTCCTCTTGAAAATCGGGAAGAGCTGGCTGAACCTGGGTGGCTTTCTTGGGGGGAAAGTGGTTGGCTGGAGCTGAGTGGCCGCTGCCCACCTTGCCCAGGGCCCGCCTCCTCACCATGCCCTCTTTCCTGCCTGATGCTGAGGCCAGACGTCAGTTGCTGTGTGTTGCCATGCGTTCATTGCTGCTTGGCCTTTATAGCGAACCTCTTGGGCCAAATTCCCCAACCCCAGCTTCCCTCCCTGGGGGCCACTGCTGCTGCCTACTTCTTGGGTCTCCTTTGAAGATATTCCATACTTAGGCAAGCAAATACACAAATTCATATATTGATTTTTTCACATCCTGTACCCACTGCCTTTGTGCTTTGGGCCTTCTAACATCTTGGAGAGATCCTTGCATACCACTACATACGGGTTGACCGCATTCATTTTTGTTTGTTTGTGGTTTCTCCATCAAAAGTGGCATCAAGGGAATTCCCTGGTGGTCCAGTGGTTAGGACTCTGTGCTTTCACTGCTGAGAGTGTGGGTTCGACCCCTGGCCAGGGAACTAAGGTCCTGCAAGCCGCACAGCATGGCAAAAAAAAAAAAAAAAAAAAAGTGACATCAAAGGGTAACACAGAGGCATGTAGGTAGACCTTTGACGTGCCATTTAGTTATTTGCATGCACACTGCTTACTTACGTGTCAGGGAGTTGGTAAACTAAGTCAAGAAACAAAGGCAAAACTAGCATTTCTAGTAAAGGGGGGAGAGGGAAAGCCACAGAGAGTCTGGGAACAGTGACTCTTGTCTGCATGTTTTGGGGATAAACTGATGGCTGGCTGGGAGCAGAGAGGGCAGTTGGGGCTGTCTGCCCTTGAAAGGGAACCCTTTCAGTTGTTCACGGAGCCTCCAGGAAACCTCGTCGGGTCAGCTGTGGGCTGCATATGCCCGGCCATCTCTGTAACATCTGCCAGTGTCCTCCAGCAGCACCTGCCTCAGCAGCATTCCTCGTGCGCAAGCAAAAGGTGCTCCAGAGGGGCTGGAGAAAGCGCAAATGTCTATGTGGAAGAGAAGAATATTCTTGCCTGTTGAATAAGGAAATTATCTTTGTCTGAAAAGACTACAAGTTAATATACTATCTATGCAGCAGACCATAGTAAGGTTAAGTAGGAAAACAGTGTGATGAAAACCCAAAAAACCCTCCTGATTCATTGATTTATGTTAATGCCTGGCCAGGGCTGCCACAGACAGCTGTGCAGGTTGGGTACTGCACAAGGATGCCATATCTGAGGCGGCTGCGTTTACAGTGGAGACACTAGAGATTAGTACGTTTATTTCACCAAATTTCTGGCAGGTGCCACTAGAGTGTGTGGTTCTAACAAAACACATTTGCAGCAAAACGGAAGCAAAGTGGCCCAAATTTGCCAGGGCTGGTTGGTGGCAGTGGGTCTGGGCTCATAGACATTTGAGTTTGGGCCCCTGCCTTTAAGTGTCCATGACTTACCTTTTCAGAGGCACCATCAGGATGAACAGAAGAGTTTTAGACACACCCTGCCCCCTTGCTTCTCCCTCCCTCCCTTCTCCCCTGTCCCACTTGCTTTTCTCAGCCGCAACTCCTGGCTCTGCCTCCTGCCCCCTGGGGGGTGTGGTTCGCTCCTGACCCTCTCTCCTCCATCTCTCCCTCCAGAACATAGACACCCTGGAGCGAGTGGCGGGGCTGGAGGCCGAGGACCTGGTGGAGGCCCACGGCACCTTCTACACGTCTCACTGCATCAGCCCCGTCTGCCGGCAGGAGTACACGCTAAGCTGGATGAAAGGTGAGGGGCTGGAGGTGATTATCCCCGAGGGCAGGCCTCCCGTCCCCTGTCTGCTCCCCAGCGCCAGGGACAGGGTCTCCACGCGTGGATAACGGCAGCCCCCAGAGATTTGAGGTGGCAGTGGGGGTTCATTTCTCCCGACACCACCTCACAGCCAGGTTATGACGGATGCAGACTCCGGACACAGAGACGTGCGTTAGCAGACAGGCCCCCACGTGGTCATACAACCTGTTCTGTGAGGTCCTGAAACCCTAGCTCTTTGTCCTTTGGGTGCTCTGACCCCGTCTTACATGAGGGGCTCATCCAGGCAAGCGCAACTACACTCTAAGAAGAGCAGAAGTATCTGAGAGAACTTTCTGGGGTGTGGGGAATGTTCCATATCTGCACGGTCCAACACGGCAGCCACTTGCTATATGGGGCTATTGAGCTCTTAAAATGTGGCTAATGTGACCGAGGAACTGAATTTTTAACTTTCTTTAATTTGTATTAATTAAAATTTAAAAGCCACATGTGGCTCTAACCAGCATACTGGACGGCACTGCCCCAGAGGCACAGGATTCAACCAGCCCATCAGCTGGATGCAGGCGAGCAGAGGCCGTGGCGTGTGAAGCTGGGCACAGCCTTGGTTAGGAACGAAGACGGGGCGGGGGGGGGGTGCTGTCCTTAAGGATGCAAACTCCAGGGCTTGCTAAAGTCATCGGCCCTGTTCATGCATGGGCGGAGTGTCCAAAAAGAGAAGGAGGGAAAAAAAAATCCAGCCAATCCACATTTCTTGAATGCCAGTGAGAGCCGATTTCTGACATCCATTGTGCTAATTGAGAAGCCACTTATTTCATCCATGGAAACCCATTTCTGACATTCTTTATGCTGATTTCACAAAGCCTGTGGTGTCCGTGTGTGATAAGGACAGCTGCAGTGCTGATAGTAGGGCCTCTGGCGTGTGGCCCTTCTGACCACGTGCCAGCTGACCGCCCCTGGGGTGAGGATTCCTGAATAGCCCAAGTGCACGCAGCTGGGGGTGATGTACAATTAACATTACCCCACTGTTTCTCTTACAGCAGTAGCACAAGCATCACCCGCAAAATGTCATGTACTGTCAATGCAAAAATATTTTCAAGTAAATGACAGACCTTAAAGCAGTGCTCTGTAAATATTTGTTGAAGGATTGAGTGAATAGTTGAATGAACAAGCCAGGATTCTGTGGGTTGCAAGTGACAGAATGCTTTCAAGCTTCCTTAATCAATAAGCAATGAGAAGGAGGATTGTCATAAGCATGGGGTGTGCGTGGGGACAGGGGTGGGTCTGTCACAGAGCCCAAGAGTGGGAAGCACCTGCACCTAAGGTTTTGTCCCCGTCCCAGCATCATCTGCATAATTCTTCCCTCTCTGCCGTTAGGCCTGGCACCTACCAGGCCTCTCTGACCCACGATGAAGTAGGGCTGCCCTCAAAGACCCACTGGACGAGCTTCACTCCCAAGTCCAGATTCCCCAGGTCGGGGGTTGGTGGAACCCAGCGGCCCCTTTTAGGGGCGAGTGTCTGCTCATTTGTTTGTTCATTTAATAGCTATAGGCTGGTGCTGGGAGCCACCCCAGGAATCTTGGGGGCGGGGAAGGGACAGCTGTCTAAGAAGGGAGGTCCTTCCTGAGCAGGGCAAACACCCCAGGAGGCCCACCCGGTGACTGAGGTGTGTTTGTGTTGACAGTGAAGGAAGGGTGGGGTGGGCAGGCAGGCTGCAGCCCCAGCCCAAGGCCTCTTACCTCCTCCTCTCCTTCCCTGTTCCCCACGCCCAGAGAAGATCTTCTCCGAGGCGACTCCCAAGTGTGAGAAATGTCGGAGTGTGGTGAAGCCCGGTGAGCCTTGGGGCCAGGGACCAACCGAGGTAGACTCAGGCTGGGACCCCCTCAGCCACTAACCCCTTCCCAAGAAGGCCACGCTCCCTATCCATCCATCCACCCCGGTCACCCTCTCTCCCTGACCAGTGCCCGGAGTCTGCCCCAGGGAGAGTGGGTACCATAGCCCCTAGCCTGCCCCCAGTGCTCCACACTCCCGCCCCAGCCCTGGGGTCCGCCTTCTCTTCCTGCCTGTTGTCTCCCTCCCTCCCTGTCTCTGCCCCCTGCTTTTTCACCGTCTCTATCTCTCTCTGTGTCTGTCTGTCCATCTGTCTCCACCTCAGATATCGTGTTCTTCGGCGAGAACCTCCCAGCGCGTTTCTTTTCCTGCCTGCAGTCAGTAAGTGTACCCGCCGCGCCCCACATCTCGGTCCACACGGGGGCAGCCGGGGTCCTGCCCTGGGGAAGGTGGCTTCCGCAAGTAGCTGCGGGTGGGCTTGCGGCGGGGGACGGGGGCCGGCAGCCCAGCCTCACTGTCCGCTCCCCCTTCACAGGACTTCCTGAAGGTGGACCTCCTCATCATCATGGGCACCTCCCTGCAGGTGCAGCCCTTCGCATCCCTTATCAGCAAGTAGGTTGGGGGTCAGGGCCATGGGGGGCTGCTGGGCACTGGGGGAGCCGGGACAGGCCCTCACCTCTCAGCTCGCCCTCCGCCAGGGCACCCCTCTCCACGCCACGCCTGCTCATCAACAAGGAGAAGACTGGCCAGGTGAGTGCTTTTAGTCACACCCTGCCACCCCTGCACAGGGGCCCCACATTGCCTCCCCCCGGCCTCCTCGGGAACCAGGGGACAGGTCTCTGGGGAATCCCGATACTTTGGACCCCTCGGCTCAGACCTAAGGATTCTGGAATCCACAGGGGTCAGGTTCCAGGCTGCCCTGACTCCAGGATTCCACAGGCCTCTGTGTCATTCACCCTTTTTTTTTTTTTTTAATTTATTTATTTATTATTTATTTTTGGCTGCGTTGGGTCTTTGTTGCTGCGCGTGGGCTTTCTTTAGTGGCGGTGAGCGGGGGCTACTCTTTGTGGCGGTGCGCGGGCTTCTCATTGCAGTGGCTTCTCTCGTTGTGGAGCACGGGCTCTAGGCGAGCGGGCTCAGTAGTTGTGGCTCGCCGGCTGTAGAGCACAGGCTCAGTAGTTGTGGCGCACGGGCTTAGTTGCTCCACGGCATGTGGGATCTTCCTGGACCAGGGCTCGAACCCGTGTCCCCTGCATTGGCAGGCAGATTCTTAACCACTGCACCGCCAGGGAAGTCCCTCATTCACTTTTTGAACGAGTGACAGAACCCCAGGTCAAAGCGACTTAAGCCAAAACGAGAATGTCGTGCTTCCCGTGACTGAAGAGTCCGGGCTAGCTGGCCCCTGGGCCTGCAGCAGTGCTGTCAGGAGTTACCCGCTCCCTCTCTTGGCTCTCTTTTCCTGAGGTAGCTTCACTCCCAGGCAGGGGCTCCCTCCTGGGGACAGATGTTTCTCCAACAGGCAAAAAACGTACGGTGTGCCAGATGCCGTGCTTAGCATTTCCTCTGTATTAACCCGCTGACAGTACAACCCTAGGAGTGGGTTTGATGATCACCCCCACTCTACAGAGAAAGAAACTGACGTTCAGAGAGGCCAGGCCACTTGAGCAAAGTCACAGAGCTGGGATTCCAACCCAAGCCACCTGGCTCCAGGGTCTGTGCTCCTAGCTCCCCCCGACTCCACCCCCTTCCCCACAGACTGACCCTTTCCTCGGGATGATGATGGGCCTCGGAGGAGGCATGGACTTCGACTCCAAGAAGGCCTACAGGTGAGGCCCCCCCGCGGCAGTGGGGGGGCAGTGGAGCCTTCAAGGGACAGGGCCAAGGTGGGAGGGAGGGCACGAAGGCACAGGACAGGGCAGAGCCGGCAGGGCCCTGGGACAAGGCTGGGAGCTCTGACTCTCACCCGCCCACAGGGACGTGGCCTGGCTGGGTGACTGCGACCAGGGCTGCCTGGCCCTTGCCGACCTCCTCGGATGGAAGGTGAGGAGCCTGGGCCACCCCAGCCCACCCTGAGCCCAGTCCCTGGACCCCCGTCCCACAGGTCCTCTGACCTTATGATGCGTGATGACCTCTGACCTCTGTGAACTTTGCCCCCTGCAGAAGGAGCTGGAGGACCTTGTCCGGAAGGAGCATGCCAGCATAGATGCCCAGTCGGGGTCGGGGACTCCCAACCCCACCACTTCAGCTTCCTCCAGGGAGTCTCCACCTCCTGCCAAGGAGGAGGCCAGGACCACGGAGGGAGAGAAACCCCAGTGACAGACGCATCTCCCAGGCAGGACGCCCAGCTTTGGGACAGCTGAGCCCCAGCCAGGCCTGGCCCCCTCTAACTTACAGCTCTTTTCTGGGGAGCTCAGAACATTTCCTGAATCTACTAACTACTCCCTCCCAAAACTGGGGTCCCAGCACCCCTGACCCCAGCGAATCTCTAACATTCTTAGGGGCTGAGGCTTGGGCAGCCGGTCTCTAAGAGCCCGCAGCCCCTAATCACCCCTAGGGCCAAGGATCAGCCTCCCCTAATCTCTAACTGCTCAGGGGGCCAGGGGTACCTCCAAACTGCTAACTGTCCCAGGACGAGAGCCCCAGGGCCCCCATGCTCTCTACTGTTCCCAGGGGCTTGGGACCAAGTAGACGAAGTCTAACCTACCCTGGGTGGGGAGGTGCGCCCTCCAAACATAACTCACACCCGGTGGGGGGGATCCAAGCCTCAAGGCCTCCCAAGTCTCTGCCTACAACTCCCAAAGTGGGTGCTAGGCCCCCTCACTCAGGACCCGCTCCCCAGGCGGGGGTGGGCAGATGGTGTCGCTTATTAGAGACAAATTAAAAACAAAAAACAACTAACCATCAGCTGTCTGGCCTCGCTGTTCTTTCCTGTGGGCCCACAGGGAAGCTGCCGGAGGAAGGGGGTTAGACCTTGGGCCGCTAAGGAGACAAGAACATCCACAGGCTCTTATGAGAAAGAGTGAAGGGTGCCGAGGGGACTCCTGGGGCCATGGGAGCCTCACGGTTCTTACCCCTGGACTCCCAGACTGCCAGGGTCCCTTCCTCCAAAGCCCGGTCACCTAAGGCCTGAGCCCCCGGAAAGAGGGAGGAGGGTCGATTTCAAATACCCCCAGCCCCGCCTCTTCCCCCTGCCCGCTCAGCTTCCTGTCTCTGCGAGGAACACTTTCACTTCCTGCTACTCCAGGCCTCCCCTCGGAGAACAGGTAGGGGCCCCCAGGGACTGAACAGCTGGCATCATCACCCGCCCACTGACCCACTGCCTCCCTGTGGTATCAGGCAGCTGCCGCCATCCCACCCTGCCCAGCACTACCCATCTCCTTCTCCCCTTCTCATGGGACCCAGGCAAGCATCTGTCTCCCTCCCCCCACCCCTCCTGACTGCTCTCCCCTGGCCAGGGCACCTGCTCTCTGTCCCCCACTTCCTAATAGCCTGGGCTTCTGGTCAGTGGGCTGATTGATTTGTTTAGCTGTTTATTTTCCATCCCCTATACCCACCCCAAGAAGAATGGAAGCCCCTGGGAGCAGGGGCCTATTCTGCCCATCACCCTTTTCCGCAGGCACCCTTTCACCCTAATCTGGGCCTGTACTCAATAAATATTTGTTGGATGTATGGGCGCACGGATGGATGGATGGATGCATGGATGGACCTAGGACTCCTACTCCTGGGACTGCTGCAGGGAAAATATTTTAGAATGCCCACCTTAACTGATAACCCACTGTAGGACTCTCTACCTGGTTAAAAGGTTTGGGGTCCGGTGGATAGAGGGACAGATGTGTGATAAAGCAAAAAGAATAATAGTAGAATCTAGGTAGTGGGTATATGGATGTTCCCTGTAAAACTATTTCAGTTTTTCTGAATGTTTGAAATCTCTCATAATAAAATGGTGGGAGAAAATATTTGAGGGCTCCTCTGTGGTCTGGGAAGGGAGGGAGAGGAAATGTTGTATAACATTTGTCACCGTTACAGAGCGCCTGCTATGGGCAGAGCCCTCTTCCGGGCACTGTATTTTGACAAGCGTTGTTAGTTAGCTGGTCCACATTCATAAGGCTGCACCGGATGTTATAATCTGAAATATTACCCTACCGCTTGGTAAATAGCTGTCATTTTGAGTCATCTTCCTCCCCAACTACGTCAAGACTCAAGACTCCTGGGATCCCCAGATCGCCCCACCATCCAGCAAATAAAGAATTAATACCTGGCACAGCAAGGGGTCTCAAGTCCATTCTGATTGGTCAAGGCCTCTGCCATGTGGGTTGTAAATACACTTATCTTCCTCCCTGCCAGAGGCCAGACCATGGCTCACTGGCCTTCTGCATCCTGAGGATGATGGCACAGCCAGAGGACAAGGCCTCAGCAGGCCCCACCGATGGGGAGAGGTGAGGGCTGCTGGGGCTGTCTCCAACTCCTGCCCCTGAATTCAGAAGCCCCTTCCATCCAGTTCCCACCCGCCACAGGACCCAGAACCCCATCTCTGACCCTTTGCCCCTGGGCTTCCCCTTCCTGTACCTTTGACCCCATCTCAGTGTCCAACTGCCTTCCTCTGTGCCCTGGTCTCCTGGTCCCTGCGTGTCCCAGACTAATCCCATCACAGGCGAATGGAGCAGGTGAGACCCCCTTAAGGGTCCTTGGGACCCCAGAGCCACTCCTTCGCCTTCAGAGGACATGGGGGGTGTGGCAGATCCCAGAGCTGGATGCCCAGGATGCAAAAGCCCTTCTGGAGCTGTGGCCACCAGGGGTAAGTGCTCACAGCCGGGGACCCTCTCTGACCCTCCCCATGACACTCTGAATCCGTTCGGACTCTGCTGGTTGCCAGTGACAAACACAACCCAGACCAGGCAAACTGAAAGGCTACTTATTGATTCAAATGACTGAAAGGCCCAGAAGTAAAAGTAATTTCAGGAATCTCTGGATCCTGAGCATCAGACAATGTATACATTTCTCTTCATTCCACTTCTTGGCTTTGTTTTTTGTTTTTGTTTTCCCCTTTTTTTTGTTTGTTTGTTTTTGTTTTGCCACAAGGCTTGTAGGGTCTTAGTTCCCTGACCAGGGGTTGAACCTGGGCCCTCAGCAGTGAAAGCGCAGAATCCTAACCATTGGACCGCCAGGGAGTTCCCTTGGCTTTGCTTTAAACTGCAGGGAATTCTAAATATTTGGGGATGCAAGTAAACACTTGTTCTATAATAGCTTAGATAAATAGGCATTTTTCTTTCTAACATAACCAGAAAGGTAGCTGCAGGCTCCAGTTCTGCTCCTCGGGTGACATCAAGGCCATCTTCTCTGCAATTCTCCTGGACTTCCCTCATGGTCATCCAGTGGCTGCCCCAGACCCAAGCACATGTGTGCATTCCAGGCAGGAGGAAGGAGGAGAGGAGGCACCAGTTGCATTTTTTTCTTTTACTAGGAAAAACAAAAGCCTTCACAATTGATTCAGAATATACGGATAAGGCCCAGGTAGCAACATTTTTAAAAGCTCACCTGGGAGTTATACAGAGGTGAGAACCACTGACTACATCAATTATTATCCATCTTCTACGGCTGGGCCTATTAATGCCCCGAATAAAGCTGGAGTTCTGCAAGGAATAGGGAATAGATCTGGATAAAGCAACTAACAGGTATACCACAGTTTCCTCCTCAGGGGGCTTTCTCTTTGTAGTGAGAGAGATGGCTGGCCCCAGCTCAGGGCCACATCTCACCAGCTTAGCAACCCCAGTGTGAAAAGAGGCCTCTTTCCAAAGAGCTCCAGCAAAAATCCTGTGGAAGATTTCTGCTGGCTGAGCTTGGTTCACGTGCCCATCTCTGAACCAATCACAGTGGTCAGAGAACACTGTCAATCCTATTGGCTAGGTCAGGTCATGGACCCACCCCTAGGGCTTGATGGAGAGTTAGTCACCCACAGGACCTAGAGTAGAGAGTGGAGTAGAGAGTTTTCTAAATGAAATTTGAGGTGTGGAGCCCAAAATAAGGGCAATGGATGCTAGGCAGGCACAAATCCTCTTCAAGCTGAACTTTGCCTCCATTCCCCCAGAGTTTCCTGGTCATAGGACATGATCCCAGACAGGTCCTTGTGTTGAGGACAGGACCTTCACCAGGGGAAATCAACACCTACCAGATCCAGAAGCTTCCTGGAGGTGAGGAGCCTATATCCCCAAGTTTCCAGTCCACAGCAAATTTATCACCAAGATTGGTCAGTTTTAATTCTAAAATATCTCCTGAATCTTCCCAATCCTCTCTACCTCCATCACCCTAATCCTAGCCGCCATCACCTCTTGCCCAGACAATTTCAGTAGCCTCCTCTCTGGTCTCCCTGCTCCCACCCTTTTCTTCCATTCTGAACAGAGCAGCCAGAGTGATATTTTCAAACATCAATCAGATGTTATACATTCCTGCCCTAAACCCTGCAAAGGACATGCAACATCTTTAGATAAACATTAAACTCCTTACAACCCATCATGGCCTATAAGGTGATGAATGATTAGCTCCTGCCCACCTCTCCATCTACAGCCCTTCATTCTCTCTACTCTAGACACACTGTTTTCTCTGTTCCTTGAGCATGCTAAATGTGTCCCAACTTCAGGGCCTTTGTATTTGTTTTTCCCGCATGAATGCCCTTCCTTGAATGGTTAGTTTAGTCTCCATCCTTTAGGCCTCTGTAGAAATGTAATCTTCCTTGACCACCACAGCTAATGAGAGCCCTGGTCACTTTCAATTACTCCATTTCATTCATAGCACTCAATACATTATACACTTATCTTTATTTGTTTACTCATTCATTTTTGTCTCCCTGCACTAAAAGGTAAATTACAGGAAGACAGAGAATGTATCTGCCTTTTGACAACTGTATCCCCAGTGCCTGAAAATGAATAGGGGCTCAATAAATATTTGTCTAATGAATGAATCCTATTTGGTAGCATAAGTGGAATGCAAGCATAAAGTCACAGGAGAAGATAGGGACTGCAAGGGTAGACATTTCCCTGTTCTGAAGGTTCTTGGGGGGACCTGCAGGACTGGGGAAGAGAGAGTCCCAGGGAAAAGAAGGCTGCTGCCCCTCAAGTTGTCTAACTTGTTCCTCCTTGCCATCTCCCCCCAGGTGTGTCTCTGGAGTCCTCTAACCTCTGCATGTCAGACCTGCCCCATCTCCTGGCCTTCCTATCAGCCAGCAGGTACAGGTCATCCTTCGAAAGGGCTAACGGGGATCCTTTCCTATGATACCTCACCCATATTGTGACTCCTCATTTTTTCTCAGGGATGTTTTGCCCAGAACACTGCTCTTGCCCCCTCCCACTCTAGGGCCTGGAGACCAAAACACAGGTGAGGCGTGATTCTCTAATGGAGGAAGAGGCCACCTTTCCACCTCCTTAGTCCAGGAGGATGGTACTTGAGGGACCAAACTACAGGGTTCGAGGGAGGATAAGGCTGGGGTTTGAGAAAGTTGGGGGGGGGGTGGTGCTCGACTCCTGGGCCTGATTGTGCCAGGGACCTTGGTGCCAGGGACCAAGCCTCAGTTCTTCCAGTAACGAAGCTGGACACTAAGTCTCCAAGGCTGGCCCCTTGGACACCTGGGACACCTCACTTCTGCTGGCCCCCAGGTCCTCTGCAGATTGGCAGCATCCAACTCAACACCTCAGGGAGGGTGTACTTTGCGGTGAACAAGCTCTGCCTGGAGACCCACAGAGGGTGGGAGATGGAGCAGACGCCCCCAGAGACAACTCCAGAGACTGCCGACAGACATGGTCCAGGTTAGATGAGCAGGGCCCTGGGCCCCTGAGGGATGAAGGAGCTGCCGCCGCTGTTTTGTGGAACTCAACCCTCTCTCCCCATCAGCCCCCAGGAACCCAGCCCCTCACCAGGTCTCCTGGGTGGAAGGCCCACTCAGCCCAGAAGTACACCATCCTAGGCCAGCTCTGGCCAGCCCGGTGGAAGAGAAGGAGGAAGAGGAGAAGGAGAAGGACGACTACAAAGACGAGGAAGAGGGAGCTGAGGATGCGCTCACGCAGCACATCCGGGCTCTAGCCAGGGCCCGGAGCAGCTACGTGGCCAGGCAGTTCCGGGGCTTTCGGGTGCGCCTCGCCTCAGAGGCTGAAGGTCCCCACAGGCCTGGGGACCCAGCCACAGAGCTGCTTCAGGATATGCGGCATCTCCTTGCTGACCTCCAAGATCGCTTAGCAAAGGACCCCGATGTCAGGGCTGTCTTTGAGAGCAGGGCGCCCGGGGCCCCCCAGAAGCACGAGGATCTAGGTAATGAGGAGGGCTGAGAGGGAACTTAAGGCCACTCTCCCAACCCGCACAGGTTCACGTTTGCCAACTCTTGGCCCTACATAGGTGTTCACACCCAACTTCCTTCTCTCCGTCTGCGTGCACATCTGTTTCCTTTTCTACTCACGCGCCCTTTCCTACATGTAGTAATACCTATTCTGTTCACCACTGCTCCATCTCACACATGTGTGACAGCCATACTCTCTCTCCCACGCGCTCGTTCACACCCAGGCTCCTTCTTCCACACGTGCTCACACCTAAGTCTGCACAAGTGGGTGGCCACAGGCAAGGAAGGTGTTGCGGTTGGCGAGGGTGGGTCGCTGGAGAGAGAGGGTAGGCGTGGGTCAGCCCGGCGACGCTTCCTTCACCCATCTCAACCCCTGCAGGCCCCGCGGTGGAGGCGGCCCTGTGCCGGGCGGTGCTGGCGCCTCTGAAGCCGGCCCTGTGGACTCGACTCCGCACGCTCCGCGCCCCAGCTCTGCGGCAACTGCGGCGGCGACAGATAGCCCTGCGGGCGGAGGCGGGGCCTCCGGGAGCTCAGGGGGCGGGGCATGAGAGGCGGGGCCCCGTCCCCACCCTGCGAAGCCGCATCCACGCGCGCTTGGCGCGCCTCCACTCAGCCTGCGCCCCGCGCCGCAAGGTGTCGCTCCTGCTGGCGGTGTGCAGTGACGTCTACGAGGGCCTGGCTCGGGACGAAAACCGAGGTAAAGGAGGAGTCTTGAGTCTACCTGAATGTGGAGTGGCTTGAGGGTTACGGGAGCCAGGTGGGAGGCTCCTGTGCACACGTCGAGGGGAAGATGGCATGCTCTAGCAGGAGGCGTCTACGCGGGCCGGGGGAATCCAGTAAGGGGCGTTTGCATGCCCGGCAAAGTGGAAGGGCAGCTAGCCCTCGCGGTCCTGGGGATCGGATGGAAGGTGCCTGCACGCCCCGTCCGCCCCAGAGCCTGTCCTCCGGCTCCCCTAGAGCCCCTGGGGGCCGACGCCTTCCTGCCAGCGCTAACAGAGGAACTAATCTGGAGTCCGGACATTGGGGAAACGCAGCTGGACGTGGAGTTTCTCATGGAGCTCTTGGATCCGGACGAGCTACGGGGAGAGGGTGACGCCCCAGCCCCAGAACGCCGGGACCCAAGAGGGGGCGCCCTAGGCCGCCCGCCTGCAGCGGGAGGGAAGGCGGGCAACCTGCAGGGGGCCTGCAGGCGGCCAGGGAACCTGAGGGGGCTGCGCTGACCTCCCCTTCTTGCCCCTAGCCGGGTACTACCTGACCACGTGGTTTGGGGCCCTGTACCACATTGCCCACTACCAGTCCGACACGGGCCGCGCGCCCCAGGGGCTCAGCTCTGAGGCCCGGGCCTCCTTGCGCCAGTGGCACCGCAGGCGGACGCTGCATAGACAGAGCCCCATCGAAACCCAGGTGATCGCCCCTCTGGACTGCAGGTGGAGGGGAGGGCTGGATCTGTTGCCTTTCTGACCCAGGCTCCTGCCTCTCCCCACAGGCCAAGCTGCCCTTTGAGGAACCATGGGCAATAGAGATTGTGCAAGAGGCCAATGATGATTAGAATCTCAAACCCTTCTGCTCCGCAAGCAAGATTCGGGAGGCACCTAGGGCAGCACCAACTTCTGACCCCTGTAGTTTAGACTGGAGGCAGCAAGAAGGAGGGGTTCCCAGGAAAAGGAACCGGGTCTGAGGGAAGACCTCTGAGCCTTTGCATTGGCTGTCCCTGCTTCCTGGAATGCCATTCCCGAATATCCACACTGCTCCTTCCCTCCCTTCCTTCAGGTCTTTAGGCAGATGTCACCTTCTCAGTGAGGCTCTCTTCCAGACACCCCTGTCTAAAACCACAGCTTCTCTGGCTTGACCCTCTCTGCGGTAAACAGAATAATGCCCCCCCAAGATGTTCACCTCCTAATCTCCATAATCTGTGAATATGTTACCTTACGTGGTAAAAGGGACTTTACAGATGTGATTAAATTAAGGATCTTGGACTTCTCTGGTGGTCCAGGGGTTAAGACTCCGCGCTTCCACTGCGGGGGCTGCGGGTTCGATTCCTAGTGGTGGAAGTTCCGCATACCGTGGGGTGCGGCCAAAAAAAAAAAAAAATTAAGGGTCTTGCGACGGGAAGATTACCCTGGATTCAGGTGGGCCCGATGTAATCCCCAGGGTCCTTATAAGCGGGAGGCAGTGGGGTCAGAGTCAGAGGAAGAGATATGATGATGCAAGCAGAGGTCGGAGTGATGTGTCCAGGAGCCAAACAATGTAGGCCTCCTCTAGAAGCTGAAAAAGACAAGGAATGGATTTTCCCCTGGAACCTCCAGAAGGAACTCAGCTTTCGATTTTGTTTTATTTTAATTAAAGTATAGTTAATTTACAATGTTGTGTTAGTTTCAAGTGTACAGCAAAGTGATTCAGTTATGTATATATATATTCTTTTTCAGATTCCTTTCCATTATAGGTTATTACAAGATATTGAGTATAGTTCCCTGTGCTATACAGTAGGTCCTTGTTGTTTACCTATTTTATGTATAGTAATGTGTATATATTAATCCCAGACTCCTAATTTATCTCTCCCTCCCTACCTCTGCTATCCCTTTTGGTAACCATTAGTTTGTTTTCTATGTCTGTGAGTCTATTTCTGTATTGTAAATAAGTTCATTTGCATTTTTTTTTTTTTTGGATTCCACATATAAGTGATACCATATGACATTCGTCTTTCTCTGTCTGACTTACTTCACTTAATATGATAATCTCTAGGTCCACTCAAGTTCAGCCTTTGATTTTAGACCCTAAGACATATTTTGGACATCTGACCTTTAGAACTGCAATAGATAATAAATGTGTGTTTTTTTAAGCCACTAAGTTTGTGGTAATTTGTTACAGAAGCCATAGGAAACACTCCCTTACCCTGATCTTTATTTTTTTCCATAGAAGCTTTCACTTCCAATCATTCCATATAATATACTTATTTACTGTGTTAATTGTCCATAATCTTCTCCCTCCCCTTAGGACAGTGCTGTCCAATAGAAATAGAAATAGAATACAAGCTACACATGTAATTCTAAATACTCTCATAGCTACATTTAAAAATAACTGAAAAGAAACAAGTGAATTTAACTTTAATAACATATCTGATTTAACCCATTATATCACTTCAACATGTAATCAATATTTTTGAATTATTGAGATAGTTAACATTCTTTTTGTGTGTATCCGAAATCTTCAAATTCCAGTGTGTTTTACACTGCAACACATCTCAAGTGCTCAATAGCCACTCAGGGCCTGTAGCTACTATTTTTAGACAGTGAGTACAGCCTTAGAACGTCAGCTCCAGGAGGCTAGGGATCTCTGTTTTGTTCATAGCTGGATCCTCAGTGCCTAGACAAATGCCTGGCACACAGTAGGTGTTCAATAAATACTTGCTGAATGATTCAATGAACAAATTTTCTGTGGTAGGCTGAAAATGGCTCCCCGCAAAGATATCCGTGTCCTAATCTCTGGAATCCATGAATGTTACCTTATTTGGAAAGGGGTCTTTGCAGATGTTATCAAATTAAGGATTTTTTTTTTTTTGCACGCCCCGAGGCTTGCGGGATCTTAGCTCCCAGACCAGGGATTGAACCTGGGCCCACGGCAGTGAAAGCGCCGGGTCCTATCCACTGGACCGCCAGGGAAGTCCCAAATTAACGATTAAAATGGAGGGATTATCCTGGAATATCGAGGGGGGCTCTAAATGCAACCACATGTGTCCTTATAAAAGGAAGGCAAAGGAAGACTTGACACAAACAGGAGAAGGCAATATAAAGGCAGAGCAGAGAGAGATCTGAAAATGTTGGCCTTGCAGATTGGAGTGACGTGGCCACAAGCCAAGGAACACTTTCCAGAAGCTGGAAGAGGCAAGGAACGGAGCTTCCAGAACAAGTGTGGCCCAGCTGACACCTTGATTTCAGCCCAGTGATACTGATGTCTAATTTCTGGCCTCTGGAACTGGAGGAGAATAAATTTCTGTTGTTTTAAGCCACCGAGTTCGTAGTCATTCGTTACACCAGCCCCAGGAAACTTACAGAGTCTCAGCACTATTAATGAAAAGGCAAAGTAAGAGTAGAATTAATACTCAACTCAACCTCATTCCAGCAACAAGGACATTCATCTACTAGAAAAATAGGAAAATCCCTCTTAATCCATCTAATGAAGAGATGCATTGCCATTAAAATTTTACATTTTATAATGATCAAAATGCTGTAATTTTAGATGTCAACTGAAAAATGTCCCAGGGAATAGAGTTTTTTCACAATTGTTTTTGAAAGCCAAGAACCTTGAGGATGGCTGCGTTGGGCAGTGAAGCAGGAAGCAGGGATTGGAGAGACTGCAGGATACAGTCTCTGATCTTATGTTCATACAGCACCGAGGGGGGTGGCCAGACCCCAGGAGATGGGAGGGGTCATCTCTTGTAAGAAGGTGCTGACCTCCAGGGCAAGCAGGGCATCAAGAATTTCATTGATTTATTATGTGTTTATGTATGTATGTATGTACGTATGTATTTATTTTTAAATTGTAGCAAAAACATATAATTTACACTCTTATCTTTTTTTAATTTTTATTTATTTATTTTTGGCTGTATTGGTTCCTCGTTGCTGTGGGCGGGCTTTCTCTAGTTGGGGCGAGCAAGGACCAGTCTTTGTTGTGGTGCGCGGGCTTCTCACTGCGGTGGCTTCTCTTGTTGCGGAGCACGGGCCCTAGAGCACGCAGGCTTCAGTAGTTGTGGGTCGCGGGCTTAGTTGCTCCGCAACCTGTGGGATCTTCCCAGACCAGGGCTCAAACCCATGTTCCCTGCATTGGCAGGCGGATTCTTAACCACTGCGCCACCAGGGAAGTCCCTACACTTTTTTCTTTTCTTGTTTTTGTTTTTTGGCCATGCCGCATGTGGTATCTTAGTTCCCCGACCAGGGATGCGACCCGTACCCACTGCACTGGAAGCTCAGAGTCAACCACTGGACCACCAGGGAAGTCCCCCATCTTACTTATTTTTAAGTGTGCAGTTCAGTAGTATTAACTATATTCACATTGTTGTGTAACAGATCTCTGGAACGTTTTCATCTTTTAAATCTGAAACTACCCATCGAACACAGTTCCTATTTCCCCTTCCCCCCAGCACCAGGCAACCACCGTTCTAATTTCTGTTCCCATGATTTTGACAACTCTAGATATCTCATGTAAGTGCAATCATACAGCATTTGTCTCTTGGTGAACTGGTTTATTCACTAAGCATAAAGTCCTCAAGCCTCATCCATGTTGTAGCATAGGACAGGATTTCCATCTTTTAAACTTTTCTTTTTTTTCTTTCTTTCTGGCTGTACCACGCGGCATGCGGGATCTTAGTTCCCCGACCAGGGATCGAACCCATGTCCCTGGTAGTGGAAGCGTGGAGTCATAATTGCTGGACCACCAGAGAAGTCCCCCATCTTTTAAAAGACTGAATAACATTCCATTGTTTGTATATACCACATTTTGTTTATCTAGTCATCCTTCTGTGGACAATTGGGTTGCTTCCACCTCTTGACTATTGTGAGTAATACTGCAATGAACAAGAGGGTGCAAATATCTTTTTTGAAATCTTGCTTACATTTCTTTTGGATATATACCCAAAAGTAGCATAGCCAGATCATATGGTAATTCTATGTTTAATTTTTTACAACAGTTTTTAATTCAATTAAAATTAATTTTTTAACAGTTTATCTCTAGGCTGTTTTCCTTAACAGCTGCACCACTTTACATTCCCACCAAGAATGCACAAGGGTTCTGATTTCTCTACATCCTTGCCAACACTTATTTTCTCTTTTTTGGATAGTAGCCATCCTAATGGGTGTAAGGTGATATCTCATTGTAGTTTTGGCTTGCATTCTCCTAATGATTAGTGATGTTAGGCATCTTTTCATATGCTTGCTGGCCATTTGTACATCTTCTTTGGAGAAATGTTTATTCAAGCCTTTTGCCCATAATTAAATTGAGTTATTTGTTTTGCTGTTGTTGTTGAGTTGTAGAAGCTCTTGATATCCTGCATGAGTATGTCTTGTGGACAGCCCCACTTGCTGGATTTGTCTGATGTTTCTTCACGATTAGATTCCAGTCCTGCAGTTAAATGAAGAATACTGTGTAGGTGATGCTGGGTCCTTCTCAGTACCTCCCATCAGGCCCCCTGTGATCTGTGATGCTAAGTTTGCCCGTTGAGTTAAGGGGTATATTAGTTTGATCGGGCTGCTGTAACAGAATACCACAGACTGGGTGGTTAAAGAACAGAGATTTGTTTTCTCATGGATCTGGAGGCTGGAAGTCTATTAAGGTGTCAGTAGGGCTGATTTCATTCTGAGGCCTCTCTCCTTGGCTTGGAGATACCCATTTTCTCCCTTTGCTTCATATGGTCTTTCTTTTGTGTGTGTCTGTGTCCTAATCTCCTCTTCGTATAAGGACACCACTCGTGTTGCATCAGGGCCTGCCCATATGATTTCATTTTCACTTAATCACCTCTTAAAGGCTCTTTCTCCAAATATAGTCACATTCTGAGGTACTGGGGGTTAGGACTTCAACATATGAGTTTGGTGGGGGCACACAGTTCAGCCCATAATAGGAAGTGACTGTCAGATCTCTTCCCATTTGAATTATGATGTTGTCTGTGGGTGGTACATTGAGACCCTGTGAATAACCTGTCCCCCAACAACTTTTTTACCCAATGCTTTCAGCACCTCTTTTTGATCCTTGCTGAATCATTGGATTTATTTGTACTATTATATTCTATTCATGGCCGTTTTCCACTTCCTGGAGTAAAATGACGTTTCCTGTATAAATAAATGTGTTGAATTTTTTTAAAAAAACAGTGAATCGATTTAAAGAAAATGATTAAGTAGCTAAACGTACAGGTGATGCGTGGATACGAGGCAAAGTATGGGAAAGTGAAACCAAATGGCTGATGTTTGGGGTATCACTGGTTTAGGGCTTTGGCTACACTTTGGAGCTCTGGGCTTCGTGCTGGATGCCTCCTCTTGGGCTCCCACTCCCACGGTGTCCCAAACTGGCCACAGCATCTCCCTGAAACCCATTCCTCCTTCTAGTCCCCATCTCAGGGGGCCCCCCGATCCCCTGGTCCCTAGGCCAGCCAGAGCCTGAGCCTCGTCCTGCACCCTTCCTCTCCCCACTCCCTCCCACCCCATCCTCCCTTTCCACAGCCCCATCCTGGTCCAGCCCCAGCCTCCCTCTGCCTCCTGGCTCCCAGTTCTGGGGATCCTCTCCAATACCCACCCACGTGGCAGCCAGAAGGAAATTTTAAAAATAGATCTCAGAGGTCTACCTCTCAGGCCAGAAATTAGGTTTGCAAGAAACACTATTTTATTTTTTATTTAGAGAGATACACATTCCATAGGCAGAATGAGGGCCGTTTCAGAAAGTGAGAGCAACCCTGGGAGACACACATTCCATAGACAGAATGTGGACCGTCTGAGGTGGCTTGGGGTGGGTAGTTGGTTTTTATAGGCTGGGTAATTTCATATGCTAATGAGTAGGAGGAACATTCTAACTATTTGGGGGAAGTGGCAGGGGTTTCCACAAATTGGGCCACTGCCCACTTTTTGGCCTTTTATGGTCAGCCTCAGAACTGTCATGGCACCTGTGGGTGTGTCTTTTAGCATACGCTGATGTATTACAATGAGCATATAATGAGGCTCAAGGTTTATGGGAAGTCAAATCTTCTGCCATCTTGGGCCTAGTTGATTCTAACTAGTTTTTGTGGTTTTCTCAAACAGCTGCGTCATTCTTTTAACAGTTGTGCCCTGCCCCCGTCCCTCCTGCCTCACCTGGAACGTCTTCCCCAGATGCATGCTTGTCTGACTCCCTTGTGTTTTGCAGGGCTTTGCTCAACTATCACCTTTTCTATGACTTCTCAAAAAGTACAGCCTCCCTTCCTGTTTTATTGTTAATCTTGTTAGGGAGCCGTTGACCAAAACCGCCCAGCTTGGCCAGGCAGGATGATAAACGCTTGCCTGAGTTGTCTCACAACAGAAGGTCCTAGTAAAGAACGAGGTGCTGCCACTGAAAACTAACTGGGAGAATTCGGGAGGGGCTGAAAGGAGGGAGGACATGCCCACCCATTGTATCTCTTGTAAAACCAGCCCAGAAAAGTTCGGGAGGGGCCAAAAGGTGGAGGGAAGAGATGATTTATCCTGCCAACCTCCCAGAAACCCTCACGCTGGAATCCATCTTGGCTGAGTGATGTGCGTGCCACCAGGAAGGACCCTGAGTCAGAACGATTGGCCAGGGACAACCCGGAAACTAACCCTATTATAAAACCAGAGACTGTGAGCCACATGGCAGAGCAGTTCTCCTGGGTTCCCTAACCCTGCTGCTCTCCACCCAGGTGCCCCTCTCCAATAAAGTCTTTTGCTTTGTCAGCGTGTGTTTCTCCTCAGACAATTTACTTCCGAGTATTAGACAAGAGCCCTCTCTTGGGCCCTGAAAGGGGTCCCCCTTCCTGCAACAATCTGATACTATATATCAATGGTTTTCAACAGCAACTTGTTAAAAATGCAATTCTAGAAATAAACCCTGGCATGTATGGTCAAATGATTTTCGACAAGGGTGTCCATATCATTCAATGGGGAAAGGACAGTCTTTTCAACGAATGGTATTGGGAAAACTGGATGGATATCCACGTGCAAAAGAATGATGTTGGACCCTTATCTAACACCCTATATAAAGATTAACCTAAAATGGATCAAAGACCTAAATGTCAAAACTATAAAACTCTTAGAAGAAAACATAGGGGAAAAGCTTCATGACTTTGGATTTGGCAATAATTTCTTGGGTGTGATGCCGAAAGAACGGGCAACAAAAGAAAAAAGTTAATTGGACTACATCAAAATTTAAAAGTGTGCATGAAAGGAAACAATCAACAGTGTAACATCAACCCATGGAATGGGAGAAAATATCTGCAAATCATAAAGGGTCAATGTCCAGAATACATATAGAATTCCTAAAACTCAGCAACAACAAAAACCCCACAAAAATCCAATTTTATTTGTTTGTTTGTTTGTTTATTTATTGGCCACGCTGCGTGGCTTGCGGGATCTTAGTTTCCCGACCAGGGATCGAACCTGGACCCGGCGCCCCCAGCTCTTCCCTGGGCAGTGGAAGCACGGAGATCCTAACCACTGGACTGCCAGGGAATTCCCTACAATCCAATTTTTAAATGGGCAAAGGACTTAAATAGATATTTCTCCAAAAAAGATATGCAAGTGGCTGATAGGCACATGAAAAGATAATAAACGTCACTAATCATTAGGGAAATGCAAATCAAAATCACTGTGAGCCACTATTTCACGCCCATTAAGGGACAATGTATGTTTCGCCTGTTTATTCTCTGGCTCCCCCCACCCCCCAGCATAGATAATAGCTAATGCTTAGTGGCTTGCATGCCTGTTGGCGGAGGTCATCAAGAGGACACACATGACTGCCAGCTGACCTGAGAGCTGGGCCCGGGCAATCAGAGGCTCCTCACCCGCTCCCCTGTCCTTGGAATGTACACTGCCCACTGTTCCCACAGTGGGAGCTGTGCCAAAGACACAGCCTTGGGAGAGTAGGATTTTGTTGAGACCATCTCGACGGTATGTGTGACTGAGCCCAGTTAAGGCCTCTGTATATAAACTTTGAAGATTCTGGCAGGTGGGTAAGGAGATCTACTTATCTTGTGGCTGCCCAAGACGAGCCTCGTATGAACCTTCCCTTGCTTCTTAAACCTGCCGTCTACCAATCTGGACATGCCTCTTTCTTGGGTCTCTCCTTGCCCTCTGTGTACAAGGGCCAGTTTGCGAACCAACGATGCCACAACCTTAGGAGGTAAAGATTGCATTATCAGCGCCCCCTTTTTACAGAATAAGACTCAGATAAGGGGTCTTGCCAAGGCCACATAGCTAGGAAATGGCAGAGCCAGGATTTGGACCAGGCCATCTTGGCTCCTCAGCACGTGTGTGGTCCCAACCTAGAAAACCAAATCATCTGGGCTGAGAGAGGATAAGTCAAGCATCAGCTCCCCGAGGGTGGGAATTTTGTGTGCCTTGTTCATTGCTGAATCCCCATTGCCTAGAACAGGGTCTGGCACAAAGCACTACCCAGTAAATATTTGTCAAATGAAGGAATAAATGAATTAAAATAAATACTAAATTTTCAACTGGTTTGTTGTTGTTGTTAATAGTAATAGTAGTTGGACAACGTGGTACAACTACTTTGGAAAATAACTTTTCTTTAAAAGTTAAATATATAGGGCTTCCCTGGTGGCGCAGTGGGTGAGAATCTGTCTGCCAATGCAGGGGACACGGGTTCGACCCCTGGTCTCGGAAGATCCCACATGCCGCGGAGCAACTAGGCCCATGAGCCACAATTACTGAGCCTGCACGTCTGGAGCCTGTGCTCCGCAACAAGAGAGGCCGCGATAGTGAGAGGCCTGCGCACAGCGATGAAGAGTGGCCCCCGCTTGCCGCAACTAGAGAAAGCCCTCGCACAGAAACGAAGACCCAACACAGTCATAAATAAATAAATAAGTAAATAAAAAATTATTAAAAAAAAAAAAAAGTTAAATATATACCTATCACATGATCCAGGCATTCCAATCCTAGGTATATACACTAAAAAAATGAAAACATATCCACACAAAGACTTGTACATTGATGTTCATAGCACCTTTATTTGTATAATTGCCAAAAACTGCAAACAACACATATGTCCATCAGTGAGTGACTTGATAAACAAATTGTGGTGACTTGATAAACTATTCCACACAATGGAACACCACTCAGAAATAAAAAGAATGAATTATTGTTAAACATGTATGAATCTCAAAATAATTATATTGAATGAAAAAAGCCAGACATGAGAGTACATACTATATAATTTCATTCTAGAAAATGCAAACTAACCAACAGTGATAGAAAGCAGATTAGTGGTTGTCTGGGGATGTGTGTGTGGAGGCGTGAGGGATGAAGCGTTTATCAAGAGGCAGGGGGAAATTTGGAGATGATGGATATATTCATTACCTTTTTAGTCATTATCTTCATTTTTTTTTGATGTTCCTGAAAATATACATTTTATTTATTTATTTATTTTTAATTTTTAAATTTTTTTCATGGTTAAGCCATTCATTCTTCTTTTTAAAATGTATTTATTTATTTATTTTAATTTAAAAAAAATGTTTGGGGGGCTGTACTGTGTGTCTTGAGGGATCTTAGTTCCCTGACCAGGGATCAAACCTGCGCACCCTTGCAATGGAAGCACGGAGTCTTAACCACTGGACTGCCAGGGAAGTCCCCTCTTTTTATTTTTTTAATTTTTAAATTTTTTTTTTATTAATTTATTTTATTTGTAATTTATTTTTGGCTGCGTTGGGTCTTCATTGCTGTGTGCAGGCTTCTTCTAGTTGCAGCGAGTGGGGGCTACTTTTCATTGCAGTGCGTGGGCTTCTCATGGCAGTGGCTTCTCTTGTTGCGGAGCACGGGCTCCAGGCGCACGGGCTTCAGTAGCTGTGGCACACGGGCTCAGTAGTTGTGGCTCGCGGGCTCTAGAACGCAGGCTCAGTAGTTGTGGCGCACGGGCTTGGTTGCTCCGCGGCATGTGGGATCTTCCTGGACCAGGGATCGAACACGTGTCCCCAGGGATCTTAGTTCCCTGACCAGGGATCAGACCTGCACACCCTTGCAATGGAAGCGTGAGTCTTAACCACTGGACTGCCAGAGAAGTCCCCTCTTTTTATTTTTTAAATTGAAGTATAGTTGATTTACAACATCATGTTAGTTTCAGGTGTACAGCACAGTGATTCCGTTATATATTCTTTTTCAGATTCTCTTTTTTAAAATTTTTTAAAAATTAATTTTTTATTGAAGTACAGTTGATTTACAATGTTGTGTTAGTTTCAGGTGTACAGCAAAGCGATTCATATATATCTATATATTTTTTTTTTCAGATTCTTTTCTCATATAGGTTATTATGAAATACTGAGTATAGTTCCTTGTACTATACAGTAGGTGTCCTTGTTCCTTTTGGTCATCACCTTGATTGTGGTGGCGGTTTCACAGGTTTATACATAAGTCAAAACTCATCAACAGTATTCTTTAAATATGTATGGTTTCTTGAATGTCAGGCATATCTCAATAAATCTTGGGGAAAAATAAGCCACAACTGTGTAATGCAACTGAGAACTTTTCCTCTACCACACTGGCTTCACCCATTGACCCTAAAGGCATCTGAGTTTTCAATCTGAGGCCCAATAGACCATGAAGCTATTTCCGCCTGGAGCCCTGAAGAGGCTTTAAAAAAAGAAAAGAAAAGAAAGCTGGCCTATTTCTGCTTTGGGGCCTGTCACATTTCTCTCCTGAGACCCTGAGCCCACAGGGGACCAATTTCTTGACTAGGGAAGAAAAAAATGAGAATACGCATAGGAAAAAAAAGAAGCCCAGCAGATGGGAACATGGCTAGCTACCCCACTCACAAGTAGGCAGGAGGAGGGTGGATATGGGGGGAGGGTGGCTGTAGTTCTCCCAGGAAGCAGGGAGAAAGTCACTGCTGAGAGTGACAACGAGGAAGACGCTGTTAAAGGTTTGAGGAGAAGATCTGATACATCATCTGGGAGAGTCAAGGGACCAGGGGCAGAGGCAAAATTTGTTAGGCAGCATTCCAAGTCGGTGGGTATGAATTTAAGGCGAGAGCAGTTAGCATGATTGTGTTTTTTTTTTCCCATCCACATTCATCTGCACAGATGCAGGCATGCGATAGATGGAGCCTTAGATTTAACAAGGATTGTGGTTTTGCCAGATGAGTAGGGTGGAGAGGGGGAAGTGTGTAGAGAATGTGCGTAAGGGGGCGATTATAGTGGTTTGTCAAGGAATTTAATCTGTGAAGGTATGAGGGGGTGGAGGGGTCATGGAAACATGGTAGGGCTAATGGATTATCGGAGTTGAGCCTCTGAAGGGAGTGAACTAGAAAGACAGGTGATCAGTAGAGCGCAAGATGCATGAAACTGAGGTTCTAAAGAGGCTGTAGTGATTGAGACAAGGTCTAGGTGTGACCATGGGAGGGACACATAATACTGTACATCAACTATAATTTTTTTAAAAAGTGTTTTTTCAAAAGGCTACAAGCCAGGGGAATCCCCACCTCCATCTGGACGGGCTTGCTGTAGGTGTTTGAGAGCAGTTATGCACACTCGTGACACTGATGGGGATGGCTGGTCCTGGGAGGCCATGGAACAGGCCTGTGTCAAAGGGAGAGGGAGAAGAGACGCTCCTTAAAAAAGAAGCATCTCATAGTGGATAGAGGACCAAAAGGAGCTGGGGATGTTGGCCACCACTATAAACCCTGCAGTTGGGGTGGTTTTGAATCATGAGGAGTTTTGACCCCTCAGCCCATCCTATGGGCTCTACTTTCAAAACAGATCCATAACCTGTTCACTTCAATCCCTCCACGGCCCCCATCCTGACCCCATCCACCTTCTCCAGCCCATTCCCATTGAATTAGCCTCCTGTCTTCCTGCTCCCACTCCACCTCCCACAGTCTGTTTCCCACACCCACAGCACGCAGCCACAGGGCTCCTGTGAACACCTGAGCCAGATCAGGGCCCTCTCCTGCTCGGAACCCTCCTGTGGCCTCACCTCAGAGTAAAAGTAAAAGTCCTCCCCTCCCCATGGCCCAGGAGGACCCTCACAGACTGCCCTCTCCCCCTTTTCTGATGTCATCACTTACCATTTACCCCTCCCTTCCTCTACTCCAGCCACAAAGGTCTTTAGCAATTCCTGGAACACACCAGGCACATTTCACTGCAGGGCCTTTGCACTGGATGTTCCTTCTGCTTGGAATGCTCTTCCCCCAGTATCCACATGACCTCCTCTCTCTCCTATTCAGAACTTTGCTAAAATGTCACCTTCTCAGTGAGGCTTCCCCTGCATATCCTTTTGGGCAGAGCAAACTGCCCTCATGTACTCCTCATCCTCCTTCCCTGTTTTATTATCTTCATAGCAGTTATCACCTCTGATACATATTTTACTGATGTATTGTGCATCTTTCACTAGAATGGAACCCCCGGAAGGAGAGAATTTTTTCTTATCTGGTTCACCATTTTTATCCCAGATGCCCCAAAGAGTGTTAGTTCAATAAACATCAGATGAATGAGTGACTGACCCCAGGGTAGGTCCTTAGAGGGGTGAAAACATACCCACTTTTGGCCCCCAAAGAGCCCAGATTCTAGTGAGGAGACAAAAATTAAATAACTGGTTGTTTTCACATGGCAATAAGAGCAAAGAGGGAGATAAATGGGAAGCCATGATTGTAACTGTGTATGGCGACTAACTAGGCTGCGGTGCTCAGGAGGTGACATTTGAGCCAAGGCCTCTCAAATGAGGAGCAAAGATCTGGGAGAAGGGTGTTTTAGACAGAGGGAACCGCCAGTGCAGAGTCAGGAATGAGCTCTGGGTATCTGATGAACAGAAGGAAAACCAGTGTTTGTGCCATGTAGAGGACAAGTGGAAAGGGTTAGGCATGGATTTGGATGGGCCCACAAGGGTTGGATTATGCCATGGGGGCCCTAAGGAGGGGAGGACTTGTTCTTTCAGATGCTGCCCAGCTGTGGTGAATTTCAGTTGGTCCTTCCCCTCTCTGAGCCTCAGTTTCTGAAATGGAGGTAGACCTGAGGTCCCCTCTGCTTCCAGACATTCTCAGCACTTCTCAAGACCACCCAGCGTTGCAGGTGCTATTACCAACCTCCTACCGGATGAGGAAACAGAGGCCCCAGAATGCTAAATCACTTTTCCAAAGCCACAGAGTAAGTAGGTGCACCGTCCATATTTGAACGCTGGCAGTCTAACCCCAGGACTCATGCTCTTACCCTCCAAGGGATATTGCAGACCCCATCACTGTTAACAGGCACTGCAGTGCACTGGGTATGTGTCTTTGGTGGCAGACAAATCCTGCTATATGCCACTTACAAGCGGTGGGATCCCGGGTAGGTCGCTAGCGTCCCCTGAGCCCATTTCCCCGTCTGTACAATGTGCACCCCAACATTTACTTCAACCAACAGAACACTTGGCTGACCAGGAGGAATGAGGCGTGATTCCCAAACAACTGTGCGACTTTCTGTGAGGGATGGGGGGCGGGTATTGAGGGGCTGGGGATGTTTGGGGAAAAGGGACGCGGAGTCTTCCCGTTCCTTTTTTGCGTTGTTTCCTCCATTCAACCGCAGAGCAACTCTCGATCTGCCCCCCCTACCCCCCCCCATTTTTTTTTTTCCCCGGGCTGGAAAGAGGTCGTGGTCCCTTTAAGTCCCGCCCCTCCCTCCCCCAAAACTTCCCAGTGTCTGCTCTCTTTTCGATCTCGGACGGCCGGCCAGGCTCGCCGCCGAACTGGTAGGGGCTGGGGGCGAGGGATCAGGGAGGAGTGAGGGGGGATCCCAGGGAGGCGCCGCCCGCGGCCCGCGACCGCGGCCCGTGTGCAAGGGGTGGGGGAGGGGCGGAAGCCGGGAGCGCGGGTGTGCAGATAACGCGGCAGCCCGGTCGCCAGCCGTGGGCGCGCTCGGGCGGCCGAGCTGCCTGGAACGTGCCGCGCGGGAGACGGTTCCGTCGCGCCCCGTCAGCGCGCGCCGGCGCGAGGGGCGTCCGGGCCGGGCGCGGGGGCGGGGAGGGGAGGGGCCCCTCTCTCCCCCTCCCCCACCACATTCCTCTGACGTCTGGACCTCGCGACCCCGCCCTTCAGTCGGAGCCGCACCGCCTTAATTCCGTCTCACTGATCACGTGGTGGAGGCGCTGCGCCGTCCCCCATCTCCGTTCGGCCGGCTCTTTCGGATCTTTTCGGGGTGATCGGGAGCTGATTTACATCTCCACCAGCCCACCCCAACTTTCGTATCTCCTCAAACCCGCGGACCTACCAGGCCGGTCCCACTCTCTTAGTGCCACTGACCCCATTTCAAACTTAGTTTCCACTAGGACCCCTATTTCGGGAACCCCCTTTCACCCGAGTGGAAAGGTTCCAGAGCATCATTGGTGGGCGTCCCCCGCATTTCCCACGTCTGTCTCCTCGCTTTCTAAGCGCAGCGTCCCCTCCTTCTCTCCCCCCTCCCCCCCCAGCAGGCAGCCCCATAAGGTTAAAGCCCTTAGGGCGGGATCCTAGGTCACCCCCCCAGCCCCGCCCCCAGGTTCCGGCTGTTGGGCGTCGTTGCACCCTAGAGACTTGGGAAGGTGTTCTCTGCGGGGTGGCCCTACCCGCCTCGGAGAAAACAAGGCCCGCCAGACGCTCAGAATACCCTAAGTACTCCCCTTTGCAGAGTGCTGGCACTGTGCCGGGTGCTGTACCTGGCGCTTGGTAGGGTGGCCAGCTTCACTAAGGCCGAGGCAGAGACCACCGCTCCCTTGCTCACACAAGCACTTCCATGCTACGGAAAAAGACAGCCACCAAACTGTGACGACCCAGAGTAGTAAGGGCTGTCGCGTGAGAACCATTGGCCTGAGCGATCAGGGGTTATTATGGGGGAAGCCGAGGGTCTGGGCTGGTAGGGACAAGGAACGCTTCTCAGAGTGAGCAGAGCACGAACAAGAGAAATTTATTCTTTAGCTCCGGCAGGAGGGATAGTGGAGAAAGTGTTCTAGGTGGAAGGGCCTGCTCGGGCCAAAGATCCAGAGGTGCGCGAAAGATCCTTCCCTTTCTGCAAATTGAAAGGAGTTATTTGTGGTTGAATTTAGTGGTAGAGTGGTGAAAGGACGCCGGGGAACTGGACTGGGTCATAAGATAGTCGGCAACAGCAAATGGTTTTATACTGAAGGAAAGGGTCAGATTGGGTTCAAAAATTTTTTCTCTGGCGTTGTGAAGGTTAGAGATGGAGAAGAATAGAATATAGTGATGGGGACAGAGCTGCACTGGCAGTTGCCCTTCTAACTTAGTTTGCCCTTGCAGAGCTGCTTACAGCAGTAGATAAAGACTCAGGGTACTTCAGGCCTTCCCTCCTTTAGAGGGTCGCCCCGCCTCCAGAGGCGCCTGAAAGCGATTCGCGCATGCGTCCTCTCCTCCGATCCTTTCCTAGACTGCGCCAAAGAGCGCCTACGGGTCAGGGATGGGCTCTCCTTTTTCACCCAATCAGGGGCCACCAGTGGTCCTACCGTCTGCTGAGAGGACTCTTTCCACTCTCAACTGACTAATCGGGCGTCTTGCAGAAGATGGACACCTGCAGTAGCCACTGGAGAGAGGCAAAAGGGAGGGACCTCCTTGGTTCCTTGCGGAGAGGCGCGGGAAGGTAGTCGCTGTGACGGAAGACTAAGGGCTTTCGTTTTGATGGATTAGCGAGAAGACCAATGAAAGTGGGAAGGAGGCGGGGCTTTTGGGGAGAGTGGGGGACCGCCGCTCCTATCAGGTGCTCCTAACGAGGCCAGGCAGTGTCAGAAATCTGACCAATCAACTTGGAGTTTATTTTAAGGCGGCGGGGTCGCAGAAATGACTGGCAGAAAGCACTGGCCTATAAGGAGTGTCCCAGACAAACAAGGGCGGGCACTCCTGCAGAACGGCGTGGGCTTTACCCAATAGGTGCGCAAGGCGTATGGAGGCTTCCCCTCCCCCAGCGGCGGGACCAGTGGCTCCCCCTATCGGGTGGGGGCGGCGGGTGACGGGCGTGTCCCTCCCCCAATGAGAGGCGGGGGGAGGCGGGTTCTGGGCCGCCATGTCGCGGAGGCTGCTGCCCCGGGCGGAGAAGCGGCGTCGGAGGCTGGAGCAGAGGCAGCAGCCGGACGAGCAGCGGAGGCGGTCCGGAGCGATGGTGAAGATGGCGGCGGCGGGCGGCGGAGGCGGCGGTGGCCGCTACTACGGCGGCGGCAGTGAGGGCGGCCGGGCCCCTAAACGGCTCAAGACTGACAACGCTGGCGACCAGCATGGAGGCGGCGGCGGCGGTGGAGGAGCCGGGGCGGCGGGCGGTGGCGGCGGGGTGAGGCCAGGGCCCTAAGCGCCGGAGACGGCCGGGAAGGGAGGAAAAATTTCTCACGTTGAGGGCCTTTATTTTGGGGGGCGGGGGGGGGTGCTGTGCGCACGCGCCCAGGCCCTCGCGCCGTGGACGGGGTGGGGGAGGGGCAGGCGTTGGGCAAACGGCGGGGTTTGCGCGAGGACAGGCGCTTGCGCGTGCGCGCTCTACAGAGCGGGGTGTGGGGGCGGAGGAAACTGCTCGCGCTGCAGGTGGCGCAGTGCGCAGGCGCCGCGGGCTGGCTTGTGGGGGCCGGGCACGCGGTCGGGCCGGTTTTTTCTTTACCATTTTCTTTGCTGGCCCCATGCGCAGGCGCACTTCTCCTGCCCGGGCCTTGTGGGCGGTTGGGGGGGGGGGGCACCGCGTGAGCGGGGAATGGGTGGGCGGTAGCCTTTTCCGTGCCTGAGTGGGGTATTTTGCCTGATTGCTGTTTGATCTTTGTAGCGTCATGGTTTGTCCCAGTACAGAAATTGATTTCTTTGAGGATATTCCCCCAGACCAGAATATCTGCCTAATTTTTGTGGGCATTAAAAACCGGAAGAAAGTGTTGTGAGAGGTCTTTTTAGCCGTTTGGAAGTTGAACCAAGCTCTGGAGTTATCACAAGTTTGCTTACATTTTTGAGGGTTAACTGGGTGCGGTAGGTTTGATGAACCAAAATGTTCCCTGAGGGGTGGGCACTTTGTAAGGGGTTCAACCTCTTCAGTCTCCTCTGAAAAGACAACCAATTGTTACTCCTGGCTTGGAGCCCATTCCCTCCTCCTTGGAAGTTCCTGAAGCCCTGTCCTGTTCAGCCATTTGCAGAGTTTTCCATGGTTTAGCAGTGCTCTGTATCCGTGACTTACTAGCATTTAAACCGTGCCAGGCCTTGTTGCACGCATTTGAAAGGTGTCTTAATTGAATTCTTAATACTCCTCTATGAGGTAAGGGGTGGGCTTACTATTCTCCATTTACAGAGGCGAGGTAAATTTCTTTAGGTCTTGTAGCTAGTCTGAGGAGGGGCAGGGATTAGAACTCAGGGCTGTGGAACTCCAAATCGCTGAGCTGGTAACCATCAGGCGGGTGTGGCTCCTGTGGTTTGTGTGGTTCATTCCTGAAATAGAATCCAATTCTGCCCGTGTTACCTGGGCTTCTGCTTGGTGGTTCTCACATGGGAGGCTGGGCCCAGAGCCCAGGAGAGGTGGAGAAAGTTACTTTGCTTTTTCTTGATTCCCAGACGCTGTTATCTGTGGGTGGAAAGATACTTCCCCTGGGAAGGGAACTGTCTTGATTTTTAGTGGTACAGGTTGGATCTTCTTTTCTTTTGAAGACTACTCTCTTTTTCATTAATCTGACCTAGGTAGTATTTTCCAATACAGATTTTGGTGAGGGAGTAAAGACTAGAGGCAGTCAGGACTGGCCTGGATGCCACGGTGTCTGAGGCGCCTGCTGGACCTGGGGATGAGTGGTGGGGAACAGCAGTGCTTGGCTGTGTGGTGATGGTAGGTTCCTCCACTAGGGGAGGGGCAGAAAAACTTGGGTGAATGCAAAGAGAATGTCCTGGTTCAGGCTGCAGCAGAAAATTGAGTCCCCTTTCCAAGCCACTCTTTTCCCACATTTCTTTGACCAGTGGGAAGAGACTGGTGCTGGGAAGACTGTAAGATGGGACTTGGGACTTGTCTGGTCCTGCATTTTGCCTTCGTCAGAAACTACAGTAAGAGCCATTAGGCATGTGGCCATACACTCAGGCCTTCTGCTCTGCTGGCCCAGAATCCTTGTGGGGTGATTGGTTGAATTGCAGGCCCTAGTTGCCTGCCCTGTATGTCTTTCCTGGGTGACACACTCGAATGTTTTATCTGTTTGAGTCCCCAGTGGCACGGAAGTCAGTAATCCACTGTCTTGTACAGCAGAAAGTGAAGTCTTGTTTTTGCTTCCTTTCTCAGGAGAACTACGATGACCCGCACAAAACCCCCGCCTCCCCAGTTGTCCACATCAGGGGCCTGATTGACGGCGTGGTGGAAGCTGACCTTGTGGAGGCCTTGCAGGAGTTTGGACCCATCAGGTACTCAGCTCAGAGGCCAGGGGTTGGGCGTTCAGATGAGTCAACTCCTTGGTGTCCTGTGTGTCACCGGGTTTCTGGTTAGAAGTAACTTGGCCATTTCCATCCAGGTTCCTTTAGCTAGGTCCTGGGGCTCCATTACTCCTGGGGTTAGCCATTGTACTTTGGATAAGTTACAGCAAGTTCCGTGTTTTTCCGTCCTTCCTTTTTTTTTCTCATTCCTTTTTTTTCTCTCTCTCTGCCTGGTAATTTTGGCACATGGTGAGTAATGGGAATAGAGGAGTGAACATCACTGTCTTGATTCCTCCCAGACAGTTGCCTACCCAGAGTGGTCAACACTGTGATAGGGGAAACCCAGCCGTCTGTGGGAGGCATCTGACTCGATCAGGTGAGGGGTTGGGAAGGAAGGCTTCCCAGAGAAGCTGATGCCAAAGCCGCACACACCTCTCTTGCTTGTCGTGCCACTTACGGCAAGGGGTGTTCACGTCAAGAAACCATGACGGGCACGGAGGAGTCCAGAGGCCAGGGAGGAGTCGGATCACAGATAACTGAGGTCGTCCTCTGACTCTTGTCTCCATCCCCCTGAGAGGATTGCAACGTGTGTTCTCTTTGCCAGTTATGTGGTGGTAATGCCTAAAAAGAGACAAGCGTTGGTGGAATTTGAAGATGTGTTGGGGGCTTGCAACGCCGTGAACTACGCAGCCGACAACCAGATCTACATTGCGGGCCACCCAGCTTTTGTCAATTACTCTACCAGCCAGAAAATCTCCCGCCCCGGGGACTCAGATGACTCCAGGAGCGTCAACAGTGTGCTTCTCTTTACCATCCTGAACCCCATCTATTCGATTACCACGGTGCGTGCCAGTGGTTTTTCGTTTAGGCTCTTCTATGGAATCTTCCTCCTGCCTTTTCTTCCTGTCTTCTCCCATGAGCCAGACTGACCTGCTAGTGTCCCTTCATCTTGCCTGTCTTTGGTTTTTACAGGATGTTCTTTATACTATCTGTAACCCTTGTGGTCCTGTCCAGAGAATTGTCATTTTCCGGAAGAATGGAGTCCAGGCTATGGTGGAATATCCTTTGCTAGGAAATGGGTGTTCCTTGAGATGGGAGCTCACAGGGCTCGGTCGGAGTCCATCTTTTCAACCAGCACGTGTCTCCTGAACGCCTGCCATGTGCCAGATGCCTTCATAGAGCCCATGGTCTCATGGAAGGGATGGTTAATAAACAATCGCACCTAAATAGTTGGCCCTTGAACAGCTCAGATTTGAACTCTGTGGGTCCACTTAAGGTGAATCTCACTCACTAAATGTATACTACAGTATTATGCCATCTGTGGTTGGTTAAATACATGGATTTTCAATTGCACAGAGAGTTGGTGCTTCTCAAACACCCACACACACATGTTCAAGGGTTGTGTAATGTGAAAGTATGGGGTTTAAAGTGTGAAGGGAAAGAAGAGTGCGCCATGAGCTACAAGAGGAAAGAATTTACAGGGGTTCTGGGAAAGTTTCTGAGAAGGTGCTATCCTTATTTCCATGTAGAGGTGGGAACTGATGTTCAGGCCGAGGACACCACCTCTGCAAAGGTCCTCAGGTGGGCAGGAGCTTAGCGTTGGAGAAAGCGAGCCACCTGACAACTGAAGAGTAGCTGACGAGGGGGAGAGAGTTCCTTAGGACATTGGAAGAAGTTACGGCGTCCCAGGCAGTGGGGTGAAGCTTGGGTCGGTGTAGTGGGACGTCACTGATGGGTTTGCAGGGCAGGAGTATAATCTAGTTAACGTTTCAGAGAGCGTTCAGGCTTAGTCAGGGCGCGTAGAAGCAGGGGGAGGATGAGGCCGAGGAAGAAGGTGGCTCGGCCTGGGACGCTGGCAGAGAAGGTTGCGGTGGGGCCGGGCGGGGGGAGTGCAGGTCTGGGAGGCACTCTGGCCGTGTCTGCGCATTTGGGGCAGCACTCCAGCTGCGTCTGTACACGTGGCTGGTGGCTGTGGGCAGTGAACTAACCCCAGAGCCCGCTTGGAGCAGTCTTCGGGGTACTGCTTGTCCTCCCTCTCTGGCGCAACTTGAAGCTCTTTTCAGAGAGCTTTTGGGATGGGACTTTCCCTTAACTGTACTCACATTTGACTCTGTGCAGAGTGCCCAGCGGGCCAAGGCCTCACTCAATGGGGCTGACATCTACTCAGGCTGTTGCACTCTGAAGATTGAATATGCGAAGGTAGGTCTGGGAAATGGCTGCCGCTTGTCAGCTTCCTAGGTGAGCCTGGAGCCTGGCTGACCTCAAGCTTTTTTTGTTCCTGCAGCCTACACGCTTAAACGTGTTCAAGAATGATCAGGATACTTGGGACTACACAAACCCCAACCTCAGTGGACAAGGTAATCCTGACGGCAGCTTTGTTTTAAACATACCCGCCTTGCCTTCACTTGACTAGCGCACTTCATAGACCTGGACTCAGGGTTATGTAATGCCATTGGGCTCCTGTGGACATGGGAGGGCCTTGGGGGTCAGCTCTTGGAAGATACACTCCAGTGGGAGGGGGTGAATGAGGGGCCTCTGTAGGTCCTAGCTGCTGCTTGTGGCCCTTTGATGCAGCAGAGGATGCAGGGTCAAGGCAGAGGCCTGGGTGGGGTGGGGAGCAGGGCCTCACTGAGCACAGGCCACGGCAATGGCTTACAAACCAGTAGCAGCTCCCAAACGGATTCTGCTGCTTTTCTTCTAGGAGCGTGCTTAGGGTCACTGACCCCATTCTCACTGGGCCAGAAGTGGTCCTCTTGCTCTCCACTATTGACAGGGTCTGCTTCTGGGGGGACAGATTGGGGATGTGATGAGGGCTCCCAGGCCCTCGCAGCAGAACCTTTGAGCAAGTTGACCTTGTGGAGGTGAGACACCCTGGATTGGAGCAGGGCGGACACGCCTCACCTCACTTGTAGAGGGGATGCAACATCTCTGCAGGGGGCCCAAATGGACAACCCCCTTCCTAGAATCTGTCAAGAATGGTTTGCCTTGGATAGGAGGGAGAGGTGGAGCCTTGCCTTTGAAAAACAGCGGCGCCCCCTCAGCAAGACCATCCATCTCTGTTTCTGTCTTGGTCTGATACGTCGGACTAGGCCGTGGGCTGAGGGAGGTGGCTGGTGGCTGACATCTCACAGGCCCTGGGAGGCCAGAGGCCCCTGTTCCTAGGCAGGCCTGTCTTGTTCGCCCTTGCAGCTGGGAAGCCGTGGGCCGGGTGGGCTAGGCTCTTCCCCAGGACCCTCACAATGGGCGCTGTGGGGCTCGCTGCCCCCTCCAGAGGTCAGAGACAAATTGGTGACCGAGTGAATGTACCAGAGCGGGCAATGGCATTACATGACTGCTAACAGAAACACGGCAACCAACCATTTCTTCTCCAAGGAACATAAATAGAAGATGTGCAGACCGGCAGGGGCTAGTGGCAGGGGCTGGCTGTGCATTGGTTTTGATGCCTCTCAGCTTTGGCCGCCCCCAGGCTGGGGGTCAAAAACGAGAGCTGTTGAGGTGACCTGGAGTGAGGGAGGTGCTTCGCCACCCCCTCGGGAACCAGACTTCAGCGGCTCTGCCTCTGCACATTGCTCACCAACACACAGGGTAGAAAGCACTAGCTCTTCCTGGAGAGAACAGAACATGCAGCCTCCACCACGTCCCCAGAAACAGCCGCAGACTTGAGCTCACTACATCAAGAACACCACACCGCGCTCCAAGGAACAGCTACAAGCACAGAGGCAGACAGAGACAAAGAAAGAGACGCAACATGGCAGCAGACACTGCTTTTTTACTAAACATTAAAAAAATGTCAAAATCCAAGCAAACTTGAACCCGAAAATGTACACAGAAGTAGGAAACACAGAGAACAGCTCTCCCAGCCAGCCAGCGGCGCTCTTTTCGGAGAACGTTTCATAGACTGAAGTAGATTCCATGGGCCTCCAAGACAATAGGATCCTCTCCATTCCTCGCCATGTGGGTTTGGTTTTTTTTGTTTTTCGTTTTTTAAGTCCTTTGGTTTGGGGAGGGCCTTTTTTTTTTTTTCTGTTTTGATATTTTTATTTTTTCTGCAGTCATCGGCTGCCAACATAATCTGCACCAACTGGAGATCAGAAACCAAAAAAAAAACAAAAACAAACTTAAACCACAACAGCAGCAAAAAATCAAAAAAACCAAAACAGACCTAAAACCAAACAGCCAAACAGCTCAGAGGTACACAGTTACCTGCTGGCGGGTAACTGGGAGTGCTCCCAAGGCCAAAAGCGCGGGCATAGTGGGGCCACTGGCACACCTCATAACCAGGAGACACGCACACGGAACGCTACACAGCCAGAAGCACCGCACTGCAGCACACAATGTGAGGAGATGACAACATGGAGGGACACTACCCACTTCATACACCTTTATTTGCCACTTTTCTGATATCTTCTGAGGACAGAACATCTGTGAGCCATTTTTGATTTAATCAAAACATTGACTTTTAAAACAATTCTTTAAAAAAAAGTTGTATCGGATGTGTACCGTAACTTGTATTTATGACTGTAAAACCATGTGATGCAGGGTCGCAGTGTATGTTTGATGGGACGCCATCTTTCAGAACTGTGCTAACTCACTGTTGAAGCGTCCAATGGTAAGAGAAAATACAGATTTGTTTTTTGTGACAAATGGACATTGTACTCTGTACTTCTGCTGTAAGTAGCCCTTTTCCATCTTTGTAATGACTGTTGGAAAACAAAACCCAGGCCGGGTGGCAGGAAAGGGCAGTGGTCCCGAGCCCTGGGTTTTTGGAGTCAACCAGGCCTGGGTTCAAGTCCCGGCTTGGCCACTAACTTGCTTTGTGACCTTGGGCCAAAGTGTATTATAACTGCTCAGTTAAAAGTTAAGTGCTCATTTTCCTTATCTGTAAAATGGGGCTAAAATAGTACCTACCTCATAGGGTTGTTGTGAGGAATTTAAGAAACGGTGATGTCTGTTTGTAAAGTACTTAGCACAGTGTTTGCCACTCAAGTGCTGAGTTAACGGTAGCGATTATGAACTGCAGCTGGGGTTGGGGCGGGGTGGAACTGCGCCATTGTCTGAGACTGTTGATGCCTTGTACATGACTGCTCATTTGAACTGATGTTGATGTCGCCCTGTTTGTCCTCTCCTACAGTCCCTCTTCTTGGGGTGGATGTGACTAGAGGGGAGGGTGACCGGTACCAAGGTTGAGAAAGTCTTCTCTCTAGAGAGTGGGCCCTAGCGCTCTTAGACCCTTGGGGCTTTGTGGGCCCAATTTTATTTTTCTACCCTTCCATGGGTTATTTTCTGGCTCTTAACTCCTCTCCCTTCATTGGGAGTTATTTTAGAAATCTGTTCCCGGCCCCCATATCAGCTTCCATAGTGGCTGCAACTTCCCCAGAGGGCCCAAGAGCTGGGCTTCCTGCCAGATCTCGGGAAGGTGAGAGGCCCGGAACCCGGCTTCATCCTTCACGGATAAAGGAAGGCAGCCTGCTTGGAGTGGGCGGCGGGAGGGGACAGTGGGCTCCAGCCTTGAGGCTTGGGCTTCATGCCCACCCTGGGTCCGGCCACAGGAAGGAAGCCCCAGTAACCCTTGTGAGGAAGGAAAGGCCACTGCCCAGGCCCTCAGGAGCCGAGGGACGCTGAGATCAGCCTCCGTAAGGAGGGAGGGAGCTACCCCTTTTTCCAAGTTAGGTTCTAACTGTTCTCTCTGTCTGCAGGTGACCCTGGCAGCAACCCTAACAAACGCCAGAGGCAGCCCCCTCTCCTGGGAGATCACCCCGCAGAATATGGTGAGGGCAGGGGGTTCCCCTCCGTGGACTCCCGTGGCTCATGTGCCCCTGCCCGCCGCCCGACGCGCGAATTCTCACCCGTCCTCCCTCTCTTTCCTTCCCACCCCCCAGGAGGGCCCCACGGTGGGTACCACAGCCATTACCATGATGAGGGCTACGGGCCCCCCCCACCTCACTACGAAGGGAGAAGGATGGGCCCACCAGTGGGGGGTCACCGCCGGGGCCCAAGTCGCTACGGCCCCCAGTATGGTCACCCCCCACCCCCTCCCCCACCACCCGAGTATGGCCCCCACGCCGACAGCCCTGTGCTCATGGTCTATGGCTTGGATCAGTCTAAGATGAACTGTGACCGGGTCTTCAATGTCTTCTGCTTGTATGGCAATGTGGAGAAGGTGAGCTTCCGCTAGGTCCACTGCTTTCCTTATAGACCTGGCAGCCCCAGGGGAGGCCCCGACCTTTTGGCCCCCTAGTGAGCAAAGAAGGGGGAAGGAGCCTCTTTAGGAGCAAGCAGGTCCAGAGAGGGTAACTTGTTTAATCAGGTGACACTGCAGATGGATTTTATTTGGTCCTCATGCTATGTGGGTGGTTTATTTTTTTATTTTTTATTTTTTTAAATTTTCAGTGTTATTTTTTTTTTTGAAAAAAACAAGACTTTATCACATGAAAGTGTTAGTACTTAATATTACGTAAATATTACGGTGTATAAAATTTACCCATCACAGTTAAAGATCATTATGTAAGGATTTTCTCTGGAACACTTCAGATGCTATGGCAACACTGAGCCTTCCTGCCTTGCCTGGGAGAACAGTCGGCTGGGGCTGTCTGGTGACTGCCCACCTCAGACTAGGTCGTTTCTTCTGTCAAACCCATCTGGGTCCTGGAAGCCTTTGAGTTTACAGCCCCTGGCCTGGCCCATTAACATTAGCAGCTAATAACATGTCAAGCGTTTTTTCGGTACCACTGTTAAAAGTGCTTTAAATGTTGTAAGTTGTTCATTCTCACAAGAATCCGTAATGAGGCAAGCAGGGGAAGTGAAAGCGTGGGGGGCAAATAACTTGCCCAGGTTCACATACCTGTATGTGGAAGCAGGACTCAGAGCTGACACTACTGTTTTTAGTGTTTTTATAACATAACCCCCATAGTCATGACTCAATATCTGTACATATGTCTGTTGATGGAAGTAGCTGCCTTTTTTTCTCCCACCATTCCTGCTTTTCTGTTGTGCTTCGTTAAATGACCCACTCATGGGTCGGGTCCTGAGGTTAGGGAAAGACTGCCTAGTCTCTGCTGCCTAACTTGGGCTGAGCACTTGCTGTGGGCCAGACACGCTTCTTTGTTCTCCTGACTCCTCACAAGTGAGGAAATGGAAGCCTCGATCCAGAGCAGGCGTTGACTTCCTTCTAACTGACTTGGAAGGGACACGAGAAGGGTCTCTGACAGCTGGGCGGTGGTGCTGATCACGACTGCTCTCCTCAAGGTGAAATTCATGAAAAGCAAGCCGGGGGCCGCCATGGTGGAGATGGCTGATGGCTATGCTGTGGACCGGGCCATTACTCACCTCAACAACAACTTCATGTTTGGGCAGAAGCTGAATGTCTGGTAGGTACCCAGGCTCCTCGGGCTTGGGGAGCGTTGGAGAGGGACTGAGGAGAGAAGGGAGGGGGAATGGGGCCCACTCTGGACAGAGGTCAGAGGAGCACAGAGAAGCCAAGTGCTTATCCAGGCTGGAGTTGGGCATGCAGGTGTGTTCCCAGATGTTCTTCTGAAGCAGTGGGCGAAAGTGTGTCGGCCTCTCCTCGGCTGTGGAGCAGTGCCCTCTGAGGCATACGTTGCTGTCAGACAGGAAGGAGGCCACAGGAGAAGGTGGGGGACAACTTGAGGTCTGACACAGGGCTCCCCTTCACTCCCACAGTGTCTCCAAACAACCAGCCATCATGCCCGGTCAGTCATATGGGCTAGAAGATGGGTCCTGCAGTTACAAAGACTTCAGTGAGTCAAGGAACAATCGGTTCTCCACTCCAGAGCAGGCAGCCAAGAACCGCATCCAGCACCCTAGCAACGTGCTACACTTTTTCAATGCCCCTCTGGAGGTGACTGAGGAGAATTTCTTTGAGGTGAGTGCCGTGGACTTGGTCCTTCAGCATAGCCGTCTGAGGAGGCCATTCATTTTTGTATTTTAACAAATATCTATTGAGCTGCTCTGCTGGGCTCTGGGTTGGGTGCTAGGGACATAGCAGGGACCAAGAAAGGCTCAGAATGGCACCAGACTTCCAGCAACAGTGGAGTTTGCCATGCTTCTTGTATTTTTGGCAAGTCAGAGTGGCTGCTCATTTGCCTTGAAAGATTCCTCCCTGTCTGGATGACGGACTGGTGATTGGCGTCCAATCTCGAAACATCCACACTGTCATGCCGTCTGGGGCCTAGATGACATTAGAAGGGAGGGTCCCATTATGGTGCTGTCAGAGGGAACCGGGGCAGCTTTGGGGAAGGGTGGAAGTCTGACTGTGGAGTTGGACTTTGGGCCTTACTGTGGCCTGAGGTGTTGCTATTCGGTTTAGCGAACATTTACCTAGTGCCAGAACACACCTAAATAACAGCTGAAGATGGGAAATTTAAAAAGCAGTTTCCCGGTTTTAGGCAACAAAATAGTTAAGAGCAGTGTTTCTCAACCTTTGGGGGGATTACAGGGACACCTTAGAGTGTGTGATAAAAGCTTAGAAACTCTTTTGTCCAGAAAAATCCAAGTGTTCAGCTGTGGTGTGCTTGAATTCCACCATGTGGCACTCCTTGTGTTTCTAAGTCTGTCTGTTCTTTGTTTTTGTTTTGGCCACGCCGCATGCGGGATCTTAGTTCCCTGACCAGGGATCAGACCCATGCCCCCTGCAGTGGAAGCGTGGAGTCTTAACCACTGGAACACCAGGGAAGTCCTTTGAGTCTGTTTTCTGTTTCTGTTGCAGATCTGCGATGAGCTGGGAGTGAAGCGGCCATCTTCTGTGAAAGTATTCTCAGGCAAAAGTGAGTAAACTGCCCCACCTTCCTCCCCCATTCCTTGACTGTAGGTGGGCAGCTCCCTGGCTCCTGCTCAGTCAGCCTAAAACCTTTGTTTTTCCCGTCAGGTGAACGCAGCTCCTCTGGGCTGCTGGAGTGGGAATCCAAGAGCGATGCCCTGGAGACTCTGGGCTTCCTGAACCATTATCAGATGAAAAACCCAAGTGAGTGTCTGTGGGTCCTGCGGTCATCCATCCCCCTTGTGGCTTAATGGGTTGGCTCGCTTCGGGCCAGAGCCATCCTTCCTGCCATCAAGATAGGGCCCCAGGGATTTCCTTATTGTCACTGACCCAGGCAGGTGGGACCTGGTGGCCAGGAGAGCAGCCTGATGTTTCATGCGGGAGGGCCAGCCTAGCTGCTTGCTGCCGCCCGCTCTGCCAGCTTGGGAGTTGCTCAGGCTTGTCCTCCAGGGAGCTGCCATTCTCTGTGCATCAGAGGCTGGCTCAGTACCCAGGAAAAGGGGCTGTAACAGCCAGCAGGTAAAATTTGCCCACCCAGTTCCTGGGCAGGCCTGTTGTTGTGCGCCAGCTGAAGAGCTGGGAATGGGATCCTCCATGGAATTGAAGGAAGAGAAGGAGAAATGCCTTGTGTGTTAGGCTTGTTTTTGAGTCTCAAAAGTGGCAGTGAAGAGTTAGACCCTTGCAGTTGAATTGCAGAAAATGAGAGATGTGTGCAAAACCAGGGGAACTCTGGGTGGGGGGAGCATCCAGAGAGGGGCCCAGTTACACCTTTGTCCTCTCTTTTGCAGATGGGCCGTACCCTTACACCCTGAAGTTGTGTTTCTCCACCGCTCAGCACGCCTCCTAATTAGGTGCCTATGGAGAGTCCCATCTGAGCAGGAAAACATTTCTTTCCTTTATGCTGGTTTTTTTGTTTGTTTTGTTTTGCAGATGTTCCTGTATTCCTTTTTTTTAATGCTAGGTTAGTAGAGGCTTAACCATAATGGAAACGCTGGAAGTCTAAAGGGGGAGGGGAAGGGGAACTGATATCTCCCAAGATTAACCTTCACTTTTTAAAAATTATTGTACATGTGATTTTTTTTTTTTTTTTTCCTGTTCATACATTTGTGCTGCCCGTGTACTCTTGGCACATTTCAATAAAATTGTTTGGAAAATAAACGTAGCACTTTCTGGGATTCTGGGGTGTGTCTGCTTCCCTCACACTCAGTCTTCTGAAGAGGGGCAGACCCAGCCCTGAGGAGCAGTGTGGGCCAGAGCTGCAGATTGGGAGATGATGAAAGGGTCTTGAAAATCTGGGAGACCTGGTGGCATCCTTCATGGGCTCTACCCAAGCAAGCTGGATCTAGTTGAAGAGTCTTTTTTTTTTTTTTTTTAAGTAAATAGTTGAAAAAATTTAAAAATTGAAGAGATTTTAAAAAGAAGAAAGCCTTAATCTTACAAAGTAAACACCTGCCTTTCTTTAAGGTTGGAAAGTGAAACCTCAGATAAAAGTGAAAGTCATCTCCCCACTCCCCTTGGAAGCAAGTTTTTTTTTTTCCATAAGGAAAGTTCTCCTATTTGGATATGTGTCTTAACAGAAAATGCTTTGTACTGTAAGATGTTCTCATATCACATGCAGGGCAACCTCATTATCTTTAGTCTTACACAGTATCTTGTGTGGATATGTCATAATTTACTTGGTTCTGAAGGTAGTTTCCAATTTGCTACTGCAAACAGTACTACTATGCATCTTCGTACAAATGTTAACCCAACTTCCTTGATACTGATCTGGAGGTAAATTCCTAGCAGTGGAATTGCTGGATTAAAGGATACATTCAATTGCAACTTGATAGATATTCCCCAGTCTTGGTGGGTGGGAACTTGTGCTTATGGTTGGGACTGGGCCATATGGATGGAGGGCAGATGATAACCTGGAAGGGAGCCGCCTTTTAAGAACCTTGACTCATACTGGAGGGAAGAGATCCTGCAGAGAGGAGCAAGTCAAAAAGTCCAGTTCCTTGTGTGTGCTTGGAAAAACCCACTTTGTAATCTCCTGTAGAGTTTTTAAACATTAACATCTACTGAAGTCGAATGGCATTTATCAAAGTTTCATCAGGGAAAGCTTCAAACCTCTAGACAAGGAGAAAGTACAGTCACCTTGCAGCCGTAACTTAAAAATCTAGGATTATTTTAAGCTAATCAAGGGGGGTAAAAAGTAAATTTCCCCATTTTGTCTGCCAGCACCCAGTCTTCATCCCATGTTAGTAGTTATGAGTCTCCTAGATATTCTATGCATATATTGTTTTTTATGAATGTACAGCCATCTATAACCGTCTTTTTATAGCAACCTAAATGTTCTACATCTTTAAATTTTTTTCTCTCACATCTTGGTATCTGCGTAGTGGTTCCAGAGTTCTCCATTGTGTAGATGACCAAACGTTCTCTGTTTTCCAAAAGAGCCTTACCATCTGACACGTTAAGAAGGCAAAATAGGACTTAACCTGGTGATCCTGTGGTTAAGACTCAACCCTTCCCTTGCAGGGGGCACAGGTTTGATCCCTGGTCTGGGAAGTTCTACATGCATGCAGTGTGCAGTGCGGCCAAAAAGAAAAAAAAAGTCAAAGTAGGGCTTCACTGGTGGCACAGTGGTTAAGAATCCACCTGCCAATGCAGGGGACACGGGTTCCAGCCCTGGTCCGGGAAGATCCCACGTGCCGGGGAGCAACTAAGCCCATGGGCCACAACTACTGAGCCTGCGCCCTAGAGCCTGCGAACCACAACTGCTGAAGCCCACGCGCCTAGAGCCCGTGCTCTGCAACAAGAGAAGCCACCGCAATGAGAAGCCCGCACACTGCAACGAAGACCCAACACAGACAAAAAATTAAATTTTAAAAAAAGAAAGCCAAGTATTCATTACAACCCCATTTGCCAGAGACAGAGACCTTGAACTAATGACTTCTCCCCAGCCGGTTTCCTCTGCATACAACATAAAATAGTACAACCCTGCAGTGGTGTGGCAATTCAGATTATATAGTCAGCGCTTAATGTTGGCCAGCCTATATTCCCATTCCCTCACATGGATAAATTCAGTAGTAACTTTTTTCTTTTATTTTTTAAAATTTATTATTTTTTAATGTATTTTGGGCTGCGTTGGGTCTTCGTTGCTGCTCGCGGGCTTTCTCTAGTTGCGGCGAGTAGGCTTCTCATTGTGGTGGCTTCTCTTGTTGCAGAGCACTGGCTCTAGGTGCGCAGGCTTCAGTAGCTGTGGCTCGCTGGCTCTAGAGTGCAGGCTCAGTAGTTGTGGCCCACGGGCTTAGTTGCTCCGCGGCATGTGGGATCTTCCCGAACCAGGGCTGGAACCCATGTCCCTCGCATTGGCAGGCGGAATCTTAACCACTGTGCCACTAGGGAAGCCCCCTGTGTTTTTTTTTTAGTTAATATGGTACAAATACATGATTGCAAACTTGCAGAGCTGCAGTTATTCTGCCATTATGCCCTTGGACATTCATCTGTCTTCAGTTTCTCCACCATTATGAAACAGCTGTGGTGAATTCTGTACACAATGTCCAACAGCAGTGTGAACCATTTTCTTAGTCCGGGAATCTACTGGTCCAAAGTTTCCATGACCGAATCACTCTAATGGCCGGCGAACCTGGAAGGCTGTTTCCGGTTGCCCTTGGTAAAGATGGCGAGAAGAGGACCGTCACCGGGGTCAGGCTGCGGCTTCGATGCCCTCACCAAACATGGCGGCCTTTTGTGCCCGCCCCCTTCGCTTCCTCCTGTTGGTTTACTCCAGCGAATCAGTAGCAATGGCGGCGGTGAGAGCGGCTTCTCGGAGACTACGCAACTTGCTGACCCGGCGTGAGTCACCTCTTGAATTTTGGGGGTCCGTTGAGCTGTCGTGCTGTCATAGCGACAGTCGGACGGGGAGGCCTATCCCGGGTCTCGCAGGGTCCGAGCCCCTTATTAAACTCAGGGGTCCATGTGCCCCCATCCAAACGGCCTGTGTCTTACAATCGGGTCGCTGACAGCTCAGTGTTCCCAACCTGGAGTCAGTACCACGATCACGGGTCTGAAGTGGTCCTCATACTGAGGCCACTGATAAAGTGCACCCTAATCTTAAAGTCTGTATTTCCCTAAACCAAGGCCTCTAACAGGCCTGTGTTCCCCAATCTCGTGTCACTGGGATGTGTGCCCTCTGCTCTTGAAGGTGCTGTGCCCCCAGTCTGGGGTCATCAATGGCTCTTCCTTCCTTCATCTCCCCAGGATTGACAGCCCGCACCAACCTGGGTCTCAGCCTTAACTTTCATCCCATGAGTTCCTTTGCACAAGATGAGGCCTCCAAAGCAGCCCCCGAGGAAGCCCCAGGCCACAGCTATGAGTCCCTTCGGGTGACATCTGCCCAGAAACACATTCTGCACGTGCAGCTAAACCGGCCGGAGAAGAGAAACGCCATGAACAAGGCCTTCTGGAGGTCCGGCCTGCAGATTCTGGAGGCCTGCCTGCAGGAGGAGGCAGGGGCTAAGGGACTGGGCAGGGGTGGGCCTGAGGGCAGGGGATTCCCACGCCAGACATAGCCCTTCCCCCTTTCCCCCACAGCGAGATGGTGGTGTGCTTCAACAAGATTGCAGAAGATTCCGACTGTCGTGCTGTGGTGATCTCTGGCGCAGGAAAGATGTTCACTTCAGGTACCAGGTGCTCTCCACACCCAACCCTGCCAGTCTCCCCTGCTCCTGGGAATAGAGTAATGCTTCATAGTTAGTGTTTTAAGCAGCTTCTAACTTCCACTTTGATCATTTTCAAATACAGAAATTAGTCCATGGGACTTCCCTGGCGGTCCAGTGGTTAAGACTCCGCGCTTCCACTCCAGGAGGCATGGGTTCATCCCTGGTCAGGGAACTAGGACCCTATATGCCGCACGGTGCGGCAAAAGCAAAAGAAAAGAAATTAGTCCAACAGAACATGACAGGATCATCGGCTCTAAAGTCAGGGTTTTCATCCTGAATCTGTGGCCTTGATCAAGGCCTTTAATCACCCAGAATCTGTATTTTTTATGTCAGTAAAGCGTGTTGTAATAATTACATGCTTTCTGGGAATTCCCTGACAGTCCAGTGGTTAGGACTCAGCACTTTCACTGCAGGGGCCCGGGTCCAATCCCTGGTCGGGGAACTAAGATCCTGCAAGCTGCGAGTGGTGCGGCCAAAAAAAAAAAATTGCATGCTTTCATGCAATTAATTACTCAATCCACATGAACTGATTTCCAGTTACATGTCTGTTAGATCTTTTGATTGTCCCACAGGTCTATTCTTCAGATTGGATAATTTCCATTGACCAGATTCATCGACTCCTTTGTCATCTCTGTTCTGCTGTTAAGCCCATCCAATGATTTTTTAAAATTTCAGATACAGGCATACCTCAGAGATATTGTGGGTTCAGTTCTAGACTACCACAATAAATCGCATATAGCAATAAAGCAAGTCACATGAACTTTTTGGTTTCCCAGTGCATATAAAAGTTACATTTACACTATACTGTAGTCTATTAAGTGTGCAGTAGCATTATGTCTAAAAAAAAAGTACATACCTTAATTAAAAGATAATTTATTGCTAAAAATTGCTAACCATTTGACAATGCAGGGTTGCCAGAAACCTTCAATGTGTAAAAAACACAGTATCTGTGGGACTTCCCTGGTGGTTCAGTGGTTAAGATTCCCTGCTTCCAATGCAGGGATGCACGGGGCATGGGTTTGATACCTGGTCAGGGAACTAAGATCCCACATGCTGTGTGGTGCAGCCAAAAAATCAAAAGAAAAAACAGTATCTGTGAAGCGCAGTAAAATGAGGTATGCCTGTATTGTAGTTTGCAGTTCTCAAATTTCCATTTGGTTCTTTTTTATATTTTCCATTTCTCTGCTAAAGTTTCAAATCTTTTTGTTTATCACAATCGTATTTTTAAAAAAATATTTGTTTATCTTTGGCTGCGTCGGTTCTTAGTTGCTCACTCGGGATCTTCATTGCCGCGTGCGGGCTTCTCTCTACTTGTGGCCCGCATGCTCAGTAGTTGTGGCGTGCGGGTTTAGTTGCCCCTCAGCATGTGGGATCTTAGTTCCCCAACCAGGGATCAAACGTGCGTCCCCTGCATTGAAAGGCAGATTCTTAACCACTGGACCACCAGTGATGTCCCACAATCATATTTTTCTTTGCATCATTGACCGTAGTTACAGTGGCTGTTCTAAAATCCTTGTCTCCTAATTCCAACATCTGGGTCGCCTTGGCGTCAATCTCTGTTTCTTATCTTTTCTCTTGAAAACAATGGGTCTCATTTTCCTGTTTCTTTGTTTTCGGAGTAAGGTTAGATTGTATCCTGGATATTGGACTATGGGAGAAAATGATGTGGAAATTCAGGATCCTATTACATAATTCCAGAGTGTTGAGTTTCCTGTTTTAGCAGCTAAGTTGGAGTCAGTGTTTAAATCTCTTTGCTGGGCTGCCTGCCTGCTTCATGGGTCAACAAGAGATTTGGGCAGAGCTTATACACAGAACCTGGGGCTCCCCTCTCTGGCTCTCTGCTTTCTGGAATTTCCCCCCCCTCACTTTCTATCAGCTGAGGTCACCCTGGGCTCTGTTTGTCCTTTGGTCCTTCAAGCACAACTTCAGCCTGCCCTCAGGTTAACTTTTTTAAAAACAGGAAACTTGGCCAGTCACTTCTTCCAGAGTCTGCCTGGTGCCTTCAGGTAATTGGATCTTGTCCAACAAGGGCACATAGTTGGCACCTGTAGGAGGGTCCATACCAGAAGTGGAGGGTCACATACACTGATTTCTGCACAGGGCCCAGCCTAGTGCTGGGGTCCCAGTGGTGACTGAGGCAGCCCCAGGCCCTGCCCTCATGGAGTTCCCAATTCAGTGGGGAAGACAGACAGTAAACAATGTATTTCTTTTATTTTTTTTTAATTTGCTTTAAAATATTTTATTGGAATCCTTTTGATAAGACCAAGTAAAGGCCACCTAAATGATTTTGGCCCCCAAATTTCTAGGCAGTCCCCTCTCCCCACCCCAGGAGGTTGACAGCTGCTCACACAGGTTAAGGCAGGAAAGATGTGAAGTTCCAAGGGTCTGTCCAACACCAGGTAGAGGACACCCTTTGTGTCAGCAAAATTCACAGTACCCAGGTAGAAGGCGCGCTGCTCTCCACTTCTTATCACAGCCTGTTAATGAAGTGGCAGGAACCATTACCGGGGCATCCCAGCTATCCCAACAGCACTTCTTCAAGAGGAGAATTCCAGACCTTAGGCCTTCAGCCACCAGGCTAGCCCTGAATCTCTGTGAAGGGGCACTGCCCTGGCTGGACTTCCAAAAGCTCTCCTGCTCTATTCAAGAGTAACACAGCAGCGGACGTCTTAAACGCCCTCGAGGCGCTCAGGAGCCTCCGTCAAGAATCGGGGGCCTGGGAAGAAACCAATGAGTCAGCAGAAGCCAGGGCGACTCCAGACGAGTGCCCCCTGCCCTGAGCTGGGTCAGTTCCAAGCAGTGGCATCACAGAGACATCAGACACTCTAGTCTGTAATGGTAGTTCATCCTGCTCAGACAATGTATTTCTTTCTGTTTCGTCTGTTAACATCTCCGCGTGTCGTGTCCATTGTTTTCTTTCTACAACTCTCTCTGTTCTCCTTCATTCCTTTGTTCATCCATTCAACATTCCAGTGCCAGCCCCCTTGCTGGGTGCCGCGGACCTCGAAACAGAGAGCAGCCCCTGTGTCTGAGCCCTGTCCTTCGTGGAGTGCAGGATGAGGGTTCACGTGTAGCCGTGCCAGGCCTGGGGTCCTCATCTTTCAGCTCACGGCTGATTGTGGCCGTCTTGTCCCATTTTCGATCTGAAGGCCAGAAAGAAGAAACTCAACTATTAGCAGTTTCAATGATAGAATGAAACTACTAATTTAAAACAAAAAGAAAAAAAGAACTAGCCCACACTTATTTACATTTGCGGCGTGTCTCTGAGCACTTTACACGTATTAATTCTCACCACGACCCTGTGAGACAGGCTCAGTCCCCATCCCCATTTGATAGGTGAGGAAACTGAGACCCAGAGAGAGGAAGAAACTTGCCCAGTTCTCACTGCTGGGATTTTTGAACATGGGCTGCCTTGCTGCAGAATCCTTGCTCTTCACGGCTAAGTGACTATGGCCCACGTGTCTGACAGGCTGGTTCAAAGTATGCCTAGCCGGAGGAGCCCGCCACCTCCCACCCCTGCCACCTCCACACACCTTCACCTCTCTGTGGTCTCATCTGAAGAAAAGGGAGATGCTCTGAGCCCCCACCTCATCAGGTTGCCGTGAGGATGGAACGAGTTAATAGGCACAAAACATTAATTCATGTGGAACTTTTATTAATGTAGCTGTTATTATTATTTTTTAAAATAAATTTATTTATTTCTTTTTGGCTGCGTTGGGTCCTCGTTGCTGTGCGTGGGGTTTCTCTAGTTGCGGCGAGCGGGGGCTACTCTTCGTTGCGGTGCACGGGCTTCTCATTGCAGTGGCTTCTTTTGTTGCGGAGCACGGGCTCTAGGCGCGCAGGCTTCAGTAGTTGTGGCACACAGGCTCAGTAGTTGCGGCTCGCGGGCTCTAGAGCGCAGGCTCAGTAGTCGTGGCACACGGGCTTAGTTGCTCTGCGGCATGTGGGACCTTCCCGGACCAGGGCTCGAACCCGTGTCCCCTGCATTTGCAGGCAGGTTCTTAACCACTGCGCCACCAGGGAAGTCCCTGTAGCTGTTATTATTGATGATTATAAATAACGTAATTGTGATGATGAAGGAGATCTGAAACATTTAGAGGTTCCCAGGGAACGAGACCTCTCCGGAATGACTTCTGACTCTGGAGGGGGACACCTTGTACCGTGGTCTGGGGCCCTTTATTCCAAGGGGTTGCAGACACCCGCGTCTGCAGATCCAGGTAGGGCGGATAAACCAGCAAAACCAGCGGGAGGAGGTGTGGCCAGGTGCCAAGCTGGGCTTGTTCTGGGGGTAAGCGTGGCTCCCACTGAGTCATACAAGCTGTGCAGGCCTAGTGGGAAGCTGGCAGATGCCTGCAGGCTGGTGCAGGCGGTCTGGCCTCGGCTGAGACGGAGTATATAATAATAGTAACTATTGTGATGCCATTGCGTGCCAGGCATCGCTCAAAGCGCCTCTGGGCTCTGTCGCCTGAATCCTTGCAGCCCCATCAGCTCTTGGGAGGATTTTAGGCTCATTTTACAAAGCAGAAACCCAAGACCCAAAGGATGGAGTGACCTGGCCAGGGTCGCACAGAGGAGTTCTGTCTTACCCATATTTAACTTGCACAAATTCAGCTCTACCCTGAGTCAACACTCCTCTATTCTCGTTCATTTAAACAAGCTGTGGCGGCAACAGAGCCTCAGAGAGTCAGGGGTGTGGCTGAAGGTGGGAGTGATTTTTCAGGTTCGTCAAATAGCATTGTTCAGAGGGCAGGCAAAAGGATGAGAATGATTCACCTCGGGAAGAAGAAAATTCTGCTCAGAACCATCCCGTAGCTCCACCTCACTCAGAGTCAAAGCCAAAGTCCTCCTCTTGGCCCACAAGGCCCCACAGAGTCTGCCTCTGTCACCTCTCTGACGTTGGCTCTTCCTACTTTCCCCCTTGCTCACTCCACTCCACTACGCTGGCCTCAGTGGTCCTCACACAGACACCGGGGGCATTCCTACCGCAGGGCCTTTGCACTGGCTGTTCCTGACACGTAGAACTCTCTTATCCCAGATATCCCTACAGCTCCCTCCCTCTGGTCCTTCAGATCTTTATTCATATGTTCTCTTTTTCAGTAAGAGGGTCCCTGACCACCCTAGTTAATACTGCAAGAGCCCTCACTGTGCATGTGCACGCACACACACACACGCTCCATTCCACTTCCCTCCTTTAATTTTCTTTTAGTACTTATTGCCACCTGACAAAATGTATCTTCCTACCTGTTTGTTTCCCATAGAAGGGCAGCTCCATGGGGGCAGAGATTGTTGTCTGTATTGTTCACTTATTGAGCACCTGCTGTGTACTAGGCCCTGGTAGGCACTGGGGATACAGTGGTGGGCAAAAAGCCAGACTCCTTGGGGGTGGGGAGGTGGGGAAGACAAACTCCTCGGCTCATGGAGCGCACATCCTAGAAAGGGAGACAGGCACTAAACGAGATAAGCCTACAATTATAACAAGAAAGCAGTGCGGGAGATATGGCAGAGAAAGGAGGTGAAGGGTGACAGGCTGCTATTTAGCCAGGGTGGCCAGAGGGAGCCTCTCTGAGGAGGTGACCTTTGAGCTGTGGCCTGAACGGTGTGATGGAGCGGGCCTTCTGATCGCTGGGGAAGGGCTGTTCTAGGCAGCGGCAGGAACAGGCACAGAGGCCCTGGGAAGCGAATGTGTTGTGTTGTTGGAACAGCTGATGGAGGCCTGCGTGCCCAGTGGAATAGGTTGGAAATGATGCTTGTGCAGGGCTGGTAAGGTCTTGGCAAAAGACCTGGCATTTCATTCTAAGTAAGACGGATGGGGGGCGTCGGGGAGAAGAGAGGGCCCTGAGGCGACCACAAGTGCCCTCTGGCCACGTGTGGGGAACAGGCTGTGGAGGCAGGTCAGTGGAGGAAAGGTCAGACTTGGGATTGTCTTAAAGTTGGAGCCACAAAAATTTCTCCATTTCCGAGCTTCCCGTCTCAGGAAACATTACCACCTCTGACGCAGTTGCTCGTGCCCAAAACCTTGACCTCCAGGCCATCTGGCATCACGTGAAGAGCATGGCCCCTGGAGCCAGCTGCTTAGTTCTGGGTTTGAAATCGCAGCTCCAGTGCTCACAAGCCAGTGTGACCTTGGGCATGTGATTTAAGCTCCCCGTGCCTCAGTTTCTCCCCCAGGAAAATGGAGGTAGTAATAGGACCTACCTCAGAGGGTCATTGTGAGGCTAAAGTGAGCAAAGACTCGATATATGTTAGCTTGCCTTGACTTCACACCCCAAACGCAGCCCCTCCTGTGTGAGTTGCTGTCTCCACTGTGGTGGTTTGCCTGGCCTCTGAACTCTAGTCAGGGCAATGGGTTGGGCCTGGGCGGCTAGGTGAGCCTCCTCGTATCTCCCCACCAGGTATCGACTTCGTGGACATGGCTTCAGGCCTCCTTCAGCCCGCAGGAGGCGACGTGGCCCGCATCAGCTGGCACCTCCACAGCCTCCTCAGCAGATACCAAGAGACCTTCAGCGTCATCGAGAAGGTGACTCTGGGAGGCTAGCAGGGCATCCCCCCTGCCTGCCGCTCCTGGACCAGCCTTGACCCTGCCCCTCCTGTCCCCTTCCAGTGCCCTAAGCCGGTGATTGGAGCCATCCATGGGGGCTGCATTGGTGCAGGTGAGTCTGCAGCCACCCACCCAGATCTGTTGCTAGTTAGACTTTGGCCCAAGGTGCAACGCCACAGTCTGGGGGTGGGGGTGGGTGGGGGGAGGGGAGCAGTCCTGTGGTTGTTTAGTGTCCCTGGCCTCTACTTCCCAGGAGTGGATCTTATCACTGCCTGTGACATCCGGTACTGTACCCAGGATGCTTCCTTCCAGGTGAAGGTGAGCCATCCTCCCGAGCTTCTGCTTCCTTGGGCCCTGCTTAGAGCTGGGAAATGAGTGGCAGAGACAGGTCAGAGCAGGGGTAGAGCAGGGACAGAGCAAGCTAAGGGGGTGGGAGTGAGTCTAGATGGCTTCATGGAAGAGTTAGTTAGAACTGAACCTTAAAAAGTAACCCTTGGGACTTCCCTGGTGGCCCAATGGTTAAGACTCCACACTTCCAATGCAGGGGGCGCCTGTTTGATCCCTGGTCAGGGAACTAAGATCCCACGTGCCACAGGAGCAAGAAAAAAAAGTAACACTTGGCCAGGGAGGAAGTCAAGGGTAGGTCATGCAGTCAGTGTGAGGTCAGGAGTGAGTAAAGTTGTCAGGGAGGGGTTGAGGCTAGGGGCGCTGCTGGCGTCAGTGCTGGAGGGGGCTGGAGGCACGATGGAGCTCGTGGATGGAGGGGGGCAGGGCAGGGATAAGCAAGGCTTCCGTCTGGAGATAGATGCAGCTGACCTCAAAGAATTGGGAGGGCAGAGGAATTGGAAGGTGGGCTGTATTCTAGAGTGAAGGAACCTATATGGGCAAAAGTATGTGGTTGGGAATGAAACGGGGTGTTTGGAATGGGAGTCTCTGAGGTGGGGGTGGGGTGGGACCTCTGCAGTAAATGCAGAATTTCATTGGCATTGAGGTTGCATGGGGGACAGTAGTGGGCAGAAACCAAGCACGGACAGGATTGCTCCCCCCAGGAGGTGGACCTAGGTTTGGCAGCGGATGTGGGAACCCTGCAGCGACTTCCCAGAGTCATCGGGAACCAGAGGTGGGTGAGAGGAGCCTGGGGAAGGGGACGGCAGGACATCTCCTAGACCTGGGATGACTGCCACCCCCGACACGCTCTGCCTTCTTGCAGCCTGGTCAACGAGCTGGCCTTCACTGCCCGCAAGATGATGGCTGACGAGGCCCTGGAGAGTGGGCTGGTCAGGTAGGGGCCGAGGCCTGTGCTGGATAAGAGCTCAGGGGCAGCCAGACCTGGGTGGGGCTCTCTGGATCCCCGTGTACCTTAACTCATGGATTCCAGGTGGCCTCCTCTCTCTGGGTGGTCTGGAGTCTACTGCCCTGCTCTGATTGGTCCATTTCACTGCAGTATCTTCTGTTTTCTACTGTGATTGGCTACTTCTTCATCCATGGGAGGGAGAGGAGAGCTCTTCTCAGACCGCCGACTCCAAATTCCTTTCATCCTCAGCCGGGTCTTCCCAGACAAGGAGGTCATGCTTGATGCGGCCTTCGCCCTGGCAGCCGAGATTTCCAGCAAGAGCCCCGTGGCGGTGCAGAGCACCAAGATCAACCTGCTCTACTCCCGCGACCACTCGGTGACAGACAGCCTCAACTTCATGGTGAGACTCTCCGTCTGACCAATCACATCCCTTCTCTGATCCCAGAGCAACCAATCAGGGCACAGCGGCCCCTTGCAGGCCTTGTCCTCTGATTGGTGCGCTGCTATCTCCCATTTTTTTCGTTGGTCCAATTAAAATCTTCCCGTATCCTTTCCATTCCCCGCCGCTGTCTTCATCCAGAAATCCTGGAACATGAGCATGCTGCAGACAGAGGACGTCGTTAAGTCTCTCCAGGCCTTAATGGAGAAGAAGGAACTGAAGACCATCACCTTCTCCAAGCTCTGAGAGGCCCTTCGTCCCAGGTCCTGGCCCAGGGTCTAGCTTTGTCCCATCTCATGCCTGCGCTTCCTCATTCACAGAGAGGGAGGATTAGTGAAGACGGTCCCCCTCGCTGTCTTCTTGGCCAGTCTCCCAGTTTATAACTTTATGACACAGATTTACTCATGCCTTGTCTTCGCCCCACGAACAATAAAGCAATATAAAGAACCCGGTGTCCTTATTGGAGAGAGAGGCAAGGCAGAAAGGGGGTTAACATGATCATCCTGGGGGCTCCAAGGACCACGGTTGTGCTGAAAGTTGGGGATAGAGATATGACCAATGGGAATGGGAGCCATGCAGGTGATGACCATTCAGAGTGGCAGTGGGCAGGCCAGGGCTGGTAGCAAGTCATGTGAAAGGCCACAGACGGTCTTCCTGCCTGCTCCAGGCTTGAGGGCGGCATTTCCCCTGCCTGGCCCCCACTCACTGCACAGCATAGTAGGTTCCGGTGCTGGAGTCTGGCTAGGGTTCTACTGCTACCCAATCTTGGGTCAACTGCCTCACTTCTCTAAGCTCTGAGTTCTCTTTTCCATATGTAATCCCAACCTCCTGGGGAATTCCCTGGCGGTCCAGTGGTTAGGGCTTTCACTGCGGTGGCCCGGGTTCAATCCCCTGTAGGGGAACGAAGATCCCGCAAGCCGCATGGCGTGGCCAAAAAAAATAAAAAATAAACCAACGTCCTGGATTTATGTTTGGAATGAGGGCAAGAGACCAAGCATTTATTTACAAGGGATTATTTTCCTTTTTTTCTTTTTTTTTTGGCCGCGCCGTGCGGCTTGTGGGAGACTTGTGGGATCTTAGTTTCCCCGACCAGGGATGGAACCCAGTGCCACGGCAGTGAAAGCACAGAGTCCTAACCACTGGACCACCAGGGAAGTCCCCAAGCATTAATTTAGTGTCTCCTATATGCCACGTCCTGTTATGAATATTTATTAACGTAGTAATTCCTTTCAAGGGCCCTATGAGGTTGATACTATTAATATTCCCTATTTAACAGATGGGCAAATGGGCAAACTGAGGTTAAAGCACTGACACAAGATCAAACAGCGAAGAAGTGGCAGAGGAAGGAGTTTAACCCAGAACCTCAGGCTCCAGAAGTCAGTGATCTAAACCACTACATATACAATATAACGTACATACTAGAGGCATGCAGCAATAAATTTAGGTCCTTGAACAGTTCCTGGGAGTATCAAGAGTGCCCAGTTCCTCCTTGCTTTTTCACTTGTTTCCATTGCCCATCTGTCCTGGGCCACTCCTTTTAGCCTTACCCTGCCCAACCCTCCTGGCCTCACCCTCCCTCTGACAACAAAGGGTCAGCCAGGTTTTTATGGGCTCTGATAAGGCCCTTGAAGGGCCAAAGTTCGCCAGCACTTCCTCTTTGCAGAAGGGCCTAGAGGAGGCGGTCCTGAGCTGAGTACCCCAGGCCTGGCCCAGAAGATCTGGGTTCCGGTTGGTTACCAGTGAGGCTGGTAAGAGAAGGGAGACTGGGGGTGCCCTAGAAGATGTGTGCCTAGGATGCCCAGAAGAGGGACCCCGTGGACCCTGCCCTGCCAGCCACTCCCTTATCCTCAGGTATAAGAGCCACCCACCAGCCGCTATCTGCCACCATTCGCTACTCCTGCAGCTCTCCTCACCGTAGAAGCCACCAGCCCAGCCTCTCAAGATGGCCTTTGTTCCTGCACCAGGCTACCAGCCCGCCTACAACCCGGTGAGAGACCCTGGTCCCTGGCTTAGCTCCACCCTGACCTCCACGCACCAATTCACCCTCACCCTGATCCTCAGGGGCGCCCACCCGGCGGTTGTGGGTCTGATTTACCCAGTACTGACCCTGGGGCTTGACTGACTCCCACCCTGATAGACTATTTACATCCATCCCCAGCTCTCAGCCCTCTTCATCTTCACGCTGATCCCTCACCCCTTGGTTTCCTCTCCCTTGCTTAAGGGAGGGGGGCTGGAGGGGCTTCTGACTGAGTAGTAAGGGCTGCAATAGGCAGATGGCCTTTGAGGCCCCTCACCTGGCCCCTTCTGCAGACGCTGCCCTACCACAGGCCCATCCCAGGCAGTCTCAGCGTTGGAATGTCCATTTACATCCAAGGAGTGGCTAGCGAGCATATGAAGAGGTAAGACCCTCCCCCATGCCAGGCTAGGCTGGGAGGGGGCTACAAACAGGGGGCTTCCAACCCAGGTGCAGGAGGCCTATTTCCCTTCCTCCCCGCCGGCTGAGAAGAGGGCTCTATGCCACTGCACCTGATGGCCAAAGAACAGCTCTGGTCTGGGGAGTCCAGGGCTTGGTGATCAGATCAGGAGGGGGGCTGGGAGGTGTTAGGGAGACTCACCATGACAGGTGGCCCCAGGGTTGGGACACTGGATTGGAATTGATGGGTATGACAGCATGAATTAAGATCACAGGCTCAGAGCTGGTCCACCTGAGTTCATGTCCCAGCTCTGTCATTTACCAACCGTGTGACTGGGAAAGCTCTGTGTGCTTTAGTTTGTCATCTGTAAAATGGGTTTTGAGGATTCAATATGTTAAACATATAGTCGTATAGTCAGCACTACAATAACTCTTAGCTTTTTGTTTTCTTTAATTTTTTAGATTTATTTTTGGCTGCATTGGGTCTTCGTTCCATGCGGGCTTTCTTTAGCTGAGGCGAGCGGTGGCGGGAGGGCTACTCTTTGTTGCGGTGCGCGGGCTTCTCACTGCGGTGGCTTCTCTTGTTGCGGAGCACGGGCTCTAGGTGCGTGGGCTTCAGTAGTTGTGGCACGCGGGCTCAGTAGTTGTGGTGCACGGGCTTAGTTGCTCCGCGGCATGTGGGATCTTCCCGGACCAGGGTTCAAACCTGTGTCCTCTGCATTGGCAGGAGGATTCTTAACCACTGCACCACCAGGGAAGTCCACTTAGCTTTTTTTATGGCTTTAAAATGGTGATGATAAAAAAAAAAATGGTGATGATAATTGAGTGATGTCATAGGACTGTTGTTTCTTTGTTCATTGTTTCTGTGTCCACCGAGTACCCACTCTGTGCCTAGGCGCTGGGGCCTGAGAACTCAACAGGACAAAGATCCCTGTCCTCATGGAGCTGACATCCTAGTAGAGGAGACAGATAAAAAATAAATAAGTCAGATATATAATAAGTCAGATGGCGATAAATGCTATGGAGACAAATGAGGAGGGAAGGGAGATGGGGAGCAGATGTGGGGTAGGGGTTGTGTGGCATTGTCTCTTTAAATAAGGTGGCCAGGGAAAGGTTCCTGGGAAGGGAATTTTTCAGCAAAGACCTGAAGGCAGTGAGGGAGGGAGCCTGGGGTGTATCTGAGGGAGGAGCATTCCAAGCAGAAAGAACAGCCAGTGCAAAGGTCCTGAGGCAGGTGTGTGCCTGCCCCCTTGGAATAATTTGGGGGATGCTGGTGTGAACGGAGCTGTGGAAGGTACTCCGATTTGCGTTTTCACAGGGTCCCTCTGGCTGCATGTGGGGAATGGCCTTCAGGAGCCAGGGAGGGGGCAGAGAGACCTGAACCGATAGATACCGGGCTGGGGTAAATGCAGGAGTCCCAGTAGCAGTCTTACTTGAAGCTGGGTCAGGGAAGGGGGTCTCATAAGGAAAGGGAGTGAGCAAAGGGGTAGCGGTGGGAATCTGCCCCTTGGAGTGCAGGGGCACGATCTCCCCCTCCGGTCTTGGGTCAATAGTGCGCTGGCATGTGCGGCCAGGGGAACAGCCCTTCATGTCCCACCAGGTTCTTCGTGAACTTCGAGGTGGGGCAGGGCCCAGAGGCAGACATCGCCTTCCACTTCAACCCCCGCTTTGACGGCTGGGATAAGGTGGTCTTAAACACGAGGCAGAACGGCAACTGGGGCAACGAGGAGAAGAAAAGGAGCATGCCCTTCAGCAAGGGCGCCGCCTTCGAGCTGGTGTTCATGGTCTTGGCCGATCACTACAAGGTCGGAGCCTCATCCCTCCCTCCCTCCTTCCCTTCCTTCCTCCCTCCCTGCCTTTCTGCCTTGCCCTGATCCCTCCCTCTCTCCCTTCCTTTCTTCTTTCTTCCTCTCTCCCTTCCCCCTCCCTCCTCCCTTCCTACCTCACTTTTCTATTCTTTTCCTCCTCTCCTGCCTCTCTTTTTCTCATTCCCATTCCTCCACCTCGGAGAGCCTTCTAATGTGTTTCACACATAACCTCTTGCTCCCGTGTTCTTGCGAGGTATGTATTTTGGCCCTTTCTTATCAGGAAGTCTAAACACACACAGAAGCACAGAGTCCTGGGAAGCCCTCCTCCCCTGGGCCAGCACCGAGCTGTCCACTCCAGGTTCCTCTGCTCCTGTCTCTACCTCCCACTTCCCCTCCGGTTATTTAGAAGCAAATCCCAGCTATCATATAATTTCATTCATAAATTGAATGGAGTTCTCTCCATCCCCTGCCTGCCACTCCCCATAAATGACACACATCAGACACCCTGTGCACATCCGTCCCAGCCTGACCCGTGGGAGAAGTCTTCTGGGAGGATAACCTACCTGGACACCAGATATCTAACCTCATCACCAAGGTTAACATCAGGGCTTGAGCTCGGACAGACATGGGTTCAAGTCTGGGCCTTGCCTCTCCCCAGCATGTGACCTTGAACTGGTCACTCTACCACCTGGAACCTCTGCTTTCTTGAACAACAGGGACAGTGTTTTGTCCTCCCTCACGGAGCTGTTGAGCCAATCACCATGTTGATGCCAGCAGGTAAAGCGCTTAGCATGTAGGAAGCTCTCAGTCCTGGGGAGCTGGGTCTCGGCTGTGCCCATTGCTTAGCACTACAAATAGAACCGTGATGGCTTACGGTACCCTTGAGATGTGACGACAAGGCAAGGCTCTACATGGGATTTCCACAGTGCCTCTGACATGCCTTCCCAACAGTCCCAGAGCGAGATCCCATTTTACAGATGCAGAAACAAAGACTCAGAGAAGTGAGTGACTTACCTAAGGTCACACAGCCAAGACATGTCAGAGCTGGACCTGACACCCAATCATTTGGTACCAAAACCAGGACTCCAATTCAGTTATCTCCCAATCTCCATCCTCAGGCTAAATTCTCTATTCTCGTCCGCCCACCAATCTGTGAGCTGACTTTTGACCTCAGCTTGACCTCTGACCGGTGGACTCAAGATTCCTGACTCTGAGGCTGTCCCAGCTCACCCTCAAAACTTGTGACCCCAAGTTAAAAATCTCCCTGTTTCCTGCTTCCTGTTTTCTACCTTCCAGGGTCAGAGGTGCCACCTCTGACCTGACCCCTGCCCTCCAGGTGGTGGTAAATGGGAATCCCTTCTATGAGTTTGGGCACCGGATCCCACTACAGATGGTCACCCACCTGCATGTGGATGGCGACCTGCAGCTTCAATCAATCAACTTCATCGGAGGCCAGCCCGCCCCAAACCAGGTGTGTGGTGTGTCCCTCTCTTGTTTGCTTGCTTTCTTCCTTAATTCGTCCCTATATTCACTTATTTCCTGAGCACCTGCTCTGTGCCAGACCCTTTTTTTTTTTAATTAATTTTTTTAATTTATTTTTTTTAGCTGTGTTGGGTCTTCGTTTCTGTGCGAGGGCTTTCTCTAGTTGTGACAAGCAGGGGCCACTCTTCATCACGGTGCGCGGGCCTCTCACTGTCGCGGCCTCTCTTGTTGCGGAGCACAGGCTCCAGACACGCAGGCTCAGTAATTGTGGCTCACGGGCCTAGTTGCTCCGCGGCACGTGGGATCTTCCCAGACCAGGGCTCGAACCCGTGTCCCCTGCATTGGCAGGCAGATTCTCAACCACTGTGCCACCAGGGAAGCCCTGTGCCAGACCCTTTGCCAGGTGATGCCACAGACCCAGCGGCAACCAAGACAGTCTACTGGGAAGACAGATGTGTCACCAGATAGTAGTGGCCACAAGTCGTCAGTGCGGGGGTGGGGCACATACAGGAGGTTTGGAGAGTCTTTTTTTTTTAAGGTATTTGCACCATTTTCTACACCATCATTTTATTTTATTTATTTATTTAATTATTTTGGCTGCGCCACGTGGCTTGCAGGATCCTAGTTCCCCGACCAGGGATTGAACCCTGGCCCTTGGCAGTGAAAGCGCAGAGTCCCAACCACTGGATGGCCAGGGAAGTCCCTGGAAAGCCTTAGGAAGGGCTTTCTGGAGGAGAAGTAGGTGTGTAAGCTGAGTCAGAAAGTGAAGATAGGGAGGGACAAAAACCACAGGAGTAGCAAACATGTTTCTGAGAGGTTGCCTAACGTCATTAGTCAGCTGGGAAATTCACTGACAATCACAAGGAGCTACCACTACACACCCGCCGGAAGGGCTATAACGAGAAAGGCACATAGTACCAATGTCTGGTGAGGCTGCGGACTGGCCGACACTCCCATACCTCGGGAAATAACCGGGCAGCCTCTACGGAAGCTGAACAGACACACACCCAGTGACCATGAAACCCCACTACCAGGTCCACGGTGAACAACTGGCCAAGACACAAGCACTAGAACCCCACAGCAACACTACTTGGAGAAGCCCAAACTTCAGAAACCTGGCATGTCCTTCAGCTGAGGGCTCTACCCTTCCCAACCTGTAAGTCCCCCAGCCCCTCCAAGGGGAAAGTACTCTGATGATCATCAGCCCCATTCTACAGATGTGGGAACTGGGGCACGGAGTGCTTCAGTAACTTGCCCAAGGTCATGGAGCTTGTAAGTGGCAGAGGCACAGATCAAACCACTCCTCTGCCTCCCTGATGAGGAAACGCTGGGAATGTCTTCATCCCTAAGGTGGCCTTGGGCCTATGGGTGTTCATTTTACTCTTGTGCTCCATCAGTGTATTTTATTTTATTATTTATTTACTTACTTACTTATGGCCGCACTGCATGGCTTGCGGAATCTTAGTTCCCTGACCAGGGATCGAACCCCGGGCCCCCACAATGAGAGTGCCAAGTCCTAACCACTGGACCGCCAGGGAATTCCCTCATCAATGTATTTTAAAAAGAAGAACAACATGGGAATTCCCTGGCGGTCCAGTGGTTAGGACGCCTCACTTTCACTGCTGAGGGCCCGGGTTCAATCCCTGATCAGGGAACTAAGATCCTGCAAAACGCGCAATGCAGCCAGAATAAAAAGAAAAACAACAATGAAGCAATTTTTAAAGGACCTTCAGGATAGCTGGCTTAAAACGGAAGTCGAGGCAGAAATGAGTGCATCAGAAACAGAGAGAAAGAGTGAATAAAAATTGTTTGGTGGGGAAAGGAACCACTGGTGACGAGGTGAGGACGAGAGAGAGGAACAGAGACAGAGACTGCGAGTAAGAGAGGCTGAGAAACAGAAACAGACACACACAGACTGAAAGAGCTGAGACAGACAAGGGAGGGACAGGAACTTGGCTGGTTAAAGCGCCCCTAGTTGCCCCAGGGGTGCGCATGTAGAGTGAGGGGCAAATCATGGCTGGAGATGAGGTGAGCAGGGTGTTGTGTGGGCCTGGGGGTGTGTAATGAGGGTGCACACTTTATCGTGTGGCTCCTGGATTGAGCGGGAGGAGAGGAGTGGATGAGGGTCCTGGGTCAGCAGGAAGCCAGGACAGGGGTGGGTACAAAAACAGAATTTACCAGCCTTGTCCTAAAGGAGTGGGCTGAGGTTCGCTGTGCACTGGAGATCCCTAAACACGGCGAGTTCCTCTCCATGAATGAGCCATCTGGGTGCTACCCTTTGACCCCGAGTTCCCTTGGATGATGGTGGTAGGCTGCCCTGGGGCGGGCATCCTTGACACCCTCCAGGACCTAGTTTAGGGTCCCCCTCATTGCCTCCTTCTCTTTCTGTGCCCACAGGTGCCCATGCCTAATCCAGTGTACCCAGTAAGTACCTGCTGGTGGGTGATGGACTTCCCCTTGAGGTGGGGTTCAGTGGCTGAGGAGGTCCTAGGGCAGCCAAAGGACCCCCAGCCTCTCTCCATTCATGCCTTCCGTCCATCTGTGTAGGGTCCGGGGCAGTACTACCAAGAGCCAAGTAACCTCCCTGTAAGTGGGAGGGTTGTGTGGCCATTTGGGGGTGGGTGGCAAGAATTGGAGGGTGGTCAGAGAGACTGGATCCCCAGTTGTACTAATCCAGCACCTAGAGCTACGCCTGCACGTAGTAGGTGGGCCTAATATTTGCCGAATATTATAGAATAATAACTCTTCCTCACTTCACAGACCATGGAGGGACCCCCAACCTTCAACCCGGTAAGGTCTCTGGTGGGAGTTTAGGGTTCTGTGGTGGGCAGTTTGTGGGGAAGCAGGAACTGGTGGTGGGTCAGGGGTCCTGAACCATGGGGAGCCCTGAGAAGGTAGGAAATAGAGTGGGCAGAGGGTGTTTGGGGCGGGAGGTGGGTGGGGAGAGGGTGAAGTTGGTGGTCAGAGGGGGTGGAGGTTGGGGGTTAGGGACATTTCCCAGGACAAGTGAGAGCCCCTCTCTGAAAATTTGTCCTTGCCTCTGGCTTCTGGGGACCTGAGAGATGATGGGACACCATGTTCTCTTCCCACAGCCTGTGCCATTTAATGGGAGACTGCAAGGGGGGCTTACAGCCCGAAGAACCATTATTGTCAAGGGCTGCGTACCCCCCACAGCCAAGAGGTATGGAGTCTAGATTGAGGTGTGAATCCTTGGTCCTCCACATCCCTCAGTCCTAGGAGTCTGAGCCCTCAGCCTCCTCCTCCATTGGAGACCTGGGAATCCAGTCCCCAGTCCCCTCCTTCCTTGGGGAGCAAAGCGCTCCCCCACCTCCTCCCTACCCATCTTACTCCTACCTTTCTCTCTGCCCCCAGCTTTGTCATCAACTTCAAGGTGGGATCCTCGGGGGACCTGGCTCTGCACATTAACCCCCGGCTGAATGAGGGCACCGTGGTTCGGAACAGCTTTCTGAATGGCTTGTGGGGAGCCGAGGAAAGGAAGGTCTCCTACAACCCGTTTGGTCCTGGACAGTTCTTTGATGTGAGTCTGGGGTCTCTTTCCCTGCTTCCCTCCAAAGCCTCTGTCCTGGCCCTGGCCTCACGCCCGCCCCTCTCTCTGCAGCTGTCCATTCGCTGTGGCATGGATCGCTTCAAGGTGTACGCCAACGGCCAGCACCTCTTCGACTTCTCCCATCGCCTTTCGGCCTTCCAGAGGGTGGACATGGTGGAGATCCAGGGTGATGTCACCTTGTCCTATGTCCAGATCTGATCTATTCCTGGGGCCATAACCCTTGGGAACACAGAGGAAGATCCTGTAGGACTCCTTTCTAAGCCCCTAATAAAATGTCTGAGGGTGTCTTGTGAGTGTACATGACCCCATTCGCCTCCCTCACTGTTCCTTCCTTCTTGGTTCAATCATGCACTGTCCATTCAGCCATCCAATCATCTGTCCATCCATCCTCTCATCATAATAAATCTAGGGCTTTATGTGTATGAACCTATTCACTCCTCACAATGCCAGGAGGTAGGAACTATTATTATTTTCCATCTGTAAATGATGAGGAGACAGGCAAAGAAAAATAAAGCTGTTGCCCAAGGTCACAGAGGCCATAAATGGCAGAACCAGGATCCAAATCGAGGTGGTCTGGCTCCCAAGGCTACGTGCTCAGCCACTATACAGCCTGTTGTCCCATCCACCCTGCATCCATCCAACCAAAATTCCATATACCCATTCAACATCCAACCATCTAGCCACTCACCAATCCATCTATCCGTCTGTTTGTCCAGCCATCTTTTCATCCATCCCTTCATCCATCCACCCATCCATTCATCCTTCCATCCATCTATCTCGTCATCCATCAATCTTTCCAAACATTCATCCAAGCATATGTTCATCCATCCATCTAAACATTCAACAATCCATCCACTCTACCTCTCCATTTTAGCTGTTTGTTCATCCATTCATCATCCAGCCGTTCACCCATCCATCTGACCATCCATCCATTCAGACATCTAACTACTTATTTATTAGTCCATATGTCTATTCACTCAGCCATCCTTACGTCCAAATTTCATTCATCCTTTCATCTCTTCACTCCCTCCTTCATTTGTCCATGCAGTTCTCTGCCTTCCAGCACATCCATCCATCCATCCATTTGTCCATTTTTTATCTATCCAGTCATCCATTCTTCTCTTCATGATCTATTCCTCCATCGATTTCCAATTATTTATCCATCCATTTATCTCTTCATCTGTCCACTAACCATGTGTCATTCATTCAAACATCCTTTTATCATCATCTTTGTGTTGATTTAATAATTTGTTCATTTATTTACACTTTCATGCATCCATTTATTCACTCTTATTCATTCACTCACTCGCTTGTTCACATATCCAGTCATTTGTCACTGTCTGTTCAATTACTCATTCAGTTTATTGTCTCATTCATTCACCTAGTCTAGTTCTTAAACAGTCCTACGTTGCAATCCCCTGGGGAGCTTTTAAGAAATATTGATACCTGACCCCAACCCAGACCATGATTAGGTTAAACCACAAAAATGCCATTTTTGTAGGTTAAAAGTGGTTAAATATCAATAATTTCATATGCTCTAGCCTAGTAAATCTGTAGTGGGTCCTGGGCATCAATATTTTCATTGAGTTCTCCAAATGATTCTATGGATTTGTCAAACATTGATCAACGATGTTCTGGGGGCCCTCAGACCCTGGATGGCTGCTGAGGAGGTCAGGAAGGGAGGAGGGCTGACCTGGGCAGCCTCCAGTCTGAGGCAGTCTTCTCCTTCTGGGCTCCCTCCTCCCTTACTTAACAGTCACTGCCCAGGGATGGCTGTCAGGAGATACATCAGTCACGAGCCTAGAGGGGCACAGGGAGAGGGTCCCCCAGAGAGCTGGAGAGGTCATGTTTAGTTTTCTATCACTGCTGCAATATGTTTGAAGAAATAATGGCTGAAAACTTACCCAATTTTATGAAAGACATTAGTTTCTAGATCCGAGAAGCTCAATGAACTGCAAGTAGGATAAATACAAAGAGATCCATACCGAGACCCATCATAGTTGAACTGCTGGAAGAAAACAAACAAAAAAAAAGACAAAAATTTGAAAGCTATAAGTGAAAAACAACTCTTCATGTATAGGGGAGAGCAGTACGATTCACAGCTAAATTTTCATAGAAACAATGAAGGCCAGAAGGCAGTTGAATGATTTATTCAAAGTGCTAAACAAAAGAAAACTGTCAGTAATTCTATACTCAACAAAACTATATTTAAAAACTGAAGGCAAACGTTAAGAAGAAAAAAAAAACCAACAAAAAACTGAAGGCAAAAGAAAAATATTCTGAGATAGACAAAAACTGAGAATTTTCATTGCTAGCAGACCTCCCTGTAGGGAATACTAAGGAAGTCCTTCACGTTGAAAGAAAATGACATCAAATCCACAGGAAGAAATAAAGAATCCTAGAAATTATGAATATGTGGATAAATATTTTTCAAAATTATATAAATAAAATTTCTTTTATTTTTTCTTCTATTTTCTTTAAAAATGTGATTGTAGAAGTGAAAATTATAACACTATATTGTAGAGTGTATAACATATATGAATGTGATATATATAACAACAATAGCACAAAATAAGGTGGGAAATGGAGATATTTTGGAGCAATACTGCTATATTTTACTGGAATTAAATCTGTATTAACATAAAGTTGACTGTGATCATTTACAATGTATATTGTCATCGCTAGAGTGACCATTTAAAAACCAGCTTTCAAAATATACAGTTTAAAAAAAAACAACAGAGGAATTTAAATGGTATACTAAAAATTGTTTAACACAAAGGCAGGTAGTGAAGGACTAACAGAGTAAAAACAAATAGCAAGATGGCAGCCATGAAGCCAACTATATCAATCACGACATCAAGTGTGAATGAAATAAGCATTCCAACCAAAAGTCAGAGATCGGGGCTTCCCTGGTGACGAAGTAGTTAAGAATCCGCCTGCCAGTGCAGGGGACACGGGTTCGAGCCCTGGTCCGGGAAGATCCCACATGCCGCGGAGCAGCTAAGCCCGTGCGCCACAACTACTGAGCCTGTGCTCTAGAGCCCGCATGCCACAAATACTGAAGCCCACACGCCTAGAGCCTGTGCCCCGCAACAAGAGAAGCCACTGCAGTGAGAAGTTGGCACACCGCAACTAGAGAAAGCCCACGTGCAGCAACAAAGACCCAACGCAGCCAAAAATTAAAAAAAAAAAAAAGTCAGAGATCGTCCGTGGTGGTCAGCTTCCAAACTGGCCTCCAATGATATTCACACCCTTGTGTGAACCCCTCCCAAATGATACCAGGGTTGGTATGTGTGACTACATTTCATCAATAGAATATGGCAGAACTGATAGTATGTCACTTCTCAAACTGGGATATAAGAGACACTACAGCTTCTGTCTTGGCTTGCTCTCTTGCTCTCCCATTTCTCAATGACTCCCCCAGGAGGAGTCAGTAACTTCTTGAACGGTCCCACGTAAGTGTTCATGTGACAAGAAACTGAAAACTCCTGCCAACATCCATGTGTGTGAGCCCTCTTAGAAGAAGCTCCTCCAATCCCAGTCAAGCCTTTAGAGCAGGGGTTGCAGACTTTTTCTATAATGGTCACATAGTAAATATGTTAGGCATTGTGGGTGACCCAGTCTCTGTTGCAGCTCCTGAACTCCACGGGTGAAGCACAAAAGCAGCCAGTAGGCTATACATAAATGAAAGAGCATGGCTGTGTCCCAATAAAACTTTATTTATGGACACTGAAATTTGAATTTCGCATCATTTGAAGTGTTAAGGAATGTTATTCTTCTTTTCATTTTTTTTCAGCTATTTTAAAATGTGAAAAACATTCTTAGATTGTGAGCCTTACTAAAACAGGTAATGGGTGGGTTTAACCAACAGCCATAGTTTGCCAAAACTTCTTTCGGGTGCTAGCAACTTCACTTATAGTTTGACTGTAACTGCATGAAAACTCAGCACCACAACCTAGTTAAGCCACTCCTAGGTTCCTAACTTCAGCAACTGTAAGACAATAAATATGTGTTATTTTATGATGTTACTGGGATAATTTGCTATGAAGCTACAGAGAATAATACATTTTCAGCCTGGATAAGAAAACAAGACCCAAGTATATGCTATCTACAAAAGACACACTTTAGATCTAAGACATAAATAAGTTGAAGGTAAAAGGATGAGAAAAGAAGTACTATGCAATCAGTAACCATAAGAGAGTAGAAGGACAAAATTAGTGTCAGACACAATAGATGTTAAAAGAAATTTTACTAGAGACAAAGGACGTTTCATCATGATAAAAGGGTCACTACATCAAATATACACATCAAACTATGCACATATATTGCTAAGTGACAAAAAAGAGGTGAGTAGGTGAAAGATGCTCAATTTTATGCAAGGAGGGAAAAAATTGCATATACATGTGTTTAGAAGTGCAGAGAGTTTTGGAAAGATACACAAGAAATAAAGACACGGGTAACAGAAGTTTGCTCTTATAAAGGAGGACTTTCACATACATATTTTATATATTTATAGTTTTTTTATTTTGAAATGACTAACACAGAAAGTTGTAAGTACAGTACAAACATTTTTTCCCCTACACTCATTTGAGAATAAGTTGCCAACATGCTTCCTAATCACCTTCAAATACTTTATTGTGTATTTCTACAAACGAGAACATCCTCTTGCATGTCCACTGTAAGGCAACAGTGAGAATCAGGAAATTAACAGATGGATAACAGATTAAACAGATGGATAACTACCGTAATTAACAGATTAATAGATGGATAACTACCATAATTAACAGATTAACAGATGGATAACTACCATCTATTCCGAGACCCCAACCACCTTTACCAGTTGTGCCAACAACTATATTTTCCACTGCATACTTTGAAATTTGTACTGTAGGTATATCTTTAAATTAATACATATATTTTAAAAATTATATATATTAAAAATTATATATATATTAAAAGTGACATTATATATATATAATTCCTTTAACAGGCAAATAAAAATAAAAATAAACATAATGAGCCCTGGGACCAGGGGAATTCCGACTTTCCCGGGTCCTCCAGTGGGAGATGGTGTCCTTCATTCCACGACCCACCCAGAGATACACTCTCGAGGGCCGGGCATGGGGGTGAGGTGGCTTCAGCCGAAGGGTCTCAAGGGGCAGAAAAACGGGTCCAGAAAAAGCTCAAGTCCCGCGGCAGGGTTTGGTCTTCCCACCACCCTGGCTGTTTCAGGTTCAGTCGGCAAGCAGCCCCACTTGCTGAGCCTCCGTGGTTTTTTTTTTGTTGTTGTTGTTTTAAGTATTTGTTTATTTATTTATTTATGGCTGTGTTAGGTCTTCGTTTCTGTGCGAGGGCTCTCTCCAGTTGCGGCAAGTGGGGGCCACTCTTCATTGCGGTGCGCGGGCCTCTCACCGTCGCGGCCTCTCTTGTTGCGGAGCGCAGGCTCCAGACGCGCAGGCTCAGTAGTTGTGGCTCACGGGCCCAGCTGCTCCGCGGCATGTGGGATCCTCCCAGACCAGGGCTCGAACCCGTGTCCCCTGCATTGGCAGGCAGATTCTAAACCACTGCGCCACCAGGGAAGCCCTGAGCCTCCCTTTTTAAACCGCAACTTCTGCAGCGGCCCAAGGGAAGGGGGGAGATCTGTCTGTCATACTTTGGCCGGAGTCCGGGCCGGAAGCCTGAGGTACATCCGCCAGGGGTGCGGATCCGGACTTTCCGAGACCCGGGCCCAAACCCGGGCTGCTGGCACGCTGCCCGCCGCCCCCCTCCCCCCCCGGCTCCATCCGCAGCTACGAGCCACGGCAGCTGCGAGCCCCTCGCTGAGGGTGCGAGGCTGGGGGCGCTCGCTTGGTCCCGGCTCCCCCGCCAAGCACAGCTATTCAAGGGCGACCCGGCGACCCAGCGACCCCCAGAAACCAGAAAATCCCCACCTGGCGGTCGGGGGTGACTGGGCGTCTGTATATACCCAACTCCCCCTACCCCCTAGAATCTCGGGGAGGGCCGGGGTCTCGGGGCCGTCTGGCGAGCCCAGATGGACGAAGTGTGTGAACACGCTCGACGGCAGCCGGGACACAGGAGCCCGGCCGTTCGCGTTCCCCGTCTTCTCCGCGGGGAGGCTGCAGCTTCAGTGCCTGTCTGCCCCGGGGCGCGACCGTCGGAGGCCTGTCCTGACTCCTGAACAGATGGGAGGCAGGCGAGGCCCGGATCTGCCTCCAAGCCCCATCCCGCGCCACCCGTCTACAGGTGCCAGTAGGTAGGTGAAACCGGTGAGAGGCAAGAAGAGGGACATCGGCGCAGGTAGCCTGAGATTCACGCACCTGGGGTCTCCAAGGGACCTGTTTGCAGACGTACCGATTGGGGGGTCCCTTACACCCAGGGAGCAGGCGCCAAGGGATGGCTTGGGCCCCTGCAAATTCCCTAAAGTCGCCCCCCACCTCATTACCACCTGGCTGCTTCGCAAAGTGCTGCAGGGGGGCAAGCCAAAGCCCCACCCCCGCCAGATCGTGACCCTCCTCAGGCCTCCAGGGACACAAAGTGCCCTCGGAGATCCAGGCCAGGACCCGCCCCGGCCACGCAATCGCTGTGTGACCCTTAGTCAGTGACTTCACCTCCCTGAGCCTGCTATCCTCGTCTATGTGAAGGAGACACAGACACACAGGAGGCGCACAGATGAGAAGCTAAGACTTTATTTGCCACCCAAGACCACTGCGCCCCGTCCCCACCCGCCCTCCTGGGAAGGCTCAGAAGATCTCCACCAACTCCAGCTGCACGTCCCCGCCCACCTCCACAACGAACGCGCGCTCTGGTGGGAGCCGGTAGACGAAGTGGTGGTATTCCGAGTCCCCGACCACAACCTGCAGGGGCGAGGGGACAGGGTTTAGGGTTCCCGAGGCGACTGCGGGGTCATTCCCGACTCGTACCCACGCTGCGTGACCTCGTCACCCACGCAACCCCGCGTTAAGGAAAAGGGCTACTCTTGATTCTAAGCCCTTGCCGTGAGGATTCAATGAGTTCCTTGTTGGCACGGGAGTGCTTTTTAAGCTTTGGCGGTGGATGTGGTCTCCGCGGGGCCCGCGTCCACCGCCTCACTGTGACGCACAGATTGAAAGTGGAGAACGGCCTGGGTGGCGGAGGGTCTACAGCGACCACTCCCTGCTGGGACTTATTTTGGGTCCTGTCTCCCAACCCAGCCATTCCCCTGCCCCAGAGCCGCTACGTCAGACGCCAGTGGACAGGGAATAGGGTCTGGGATGTCCACGCCTCCCCGCTGGACACCCACCCTTTGGGCTCTTGCTCTCGCGTCCTTGCCACCGCCATACGTCTGCCCTCAGTGCGCTTGCGCCACGGGAGGTGAGGGACTGGGGACGCCCTGCCCAGCCTTGGCCGCGCCTTTGCTCCCCACCTCCGCCAAGGGCCTTCCTGGCCGTGCCAAGGGAAGAGACCCGGGTGTTGGCGGCCACCCCTGTGGCAGAGACGCACCTTGAAGCCTTTTCTGCTGGCGATGAGGAGCAGGTAGAAGGGATGCCCACGATGGAAGGGAATGCTTAAGCCACGCTCCTCCGACCCCCAGGCACCACACTCCAGGCTGTTGAAGACCACCGAGGATTCATCCAGCCGGGGGTTGAAATGCAGGACGGTCTCACTCTCCGGCTCGTCACCGCACAGCAGGTTTATGTAGAACCTGGTAGGTGGCGGATGGGAGGGGGCGTCGGAGAGAGGACTTACCGATTGCCAGAGCACATCCAAGTTTACAGGGACCTGAGAGCCACACGCCAGTGAAGGAGGGGTGGTGGACTGGGGGCCAAGGAGCCCAGATCCCAGGACATCCAGAAACCAACTGGGGACCTGGACACACAGCCACCTAGGCGAGGGGCACTGGACTATGGCCTGGGTCCCCCTCATTTCCAGAGTCTGGGAGTTGCCAAGGAGTCATGGTCCTGAAGACCAGGGTGCTCCTGGTTCCCAAGTGTTCTCCTGTTCCCAACCAGAGTGCTCCTGATCCCCCAATGCCCAGAGGGCTGGGGACAACACCAGGGACCCCAGTATTCCCAGGCATCGTAGATTCCCAGAAATCCTGACGCTCCCGACCCAGGAAGTCATAGGTTTGATTGCTGAGGCCTCCCAGGTGCCCAGGGCACCTCTGACTCACAGGCTGTTTTTCCACAGTTGCTTCAGACTCAGACTGGAAGTCATAGGATTATAAGTAAGAACCTTGTTGCCCTGGATCCCCCAGATTCTTAGAAGGATGCAGGGACCCCAGGTACACTGTCCTGGGACAAATGAGTGAAGACATCAGATTCCAGAAGGTGGGAAATAGCCTGGGGATTCCAAGATCCTGGTGGGCAAAGTTGGCCTGGGGCTTCGTTCTCTGGGCTGTAAGAAGTGAGGTCAGCTGAGCCTGGAGACCTCCCACCCCTTACCGCTGAGGCTTGGGGGTCTCACCTGTCAGCCCCGGTGTGCACAACACCACGAACAATCATCACGGTGCCGACTCCGAAGCCCTCGGGCACCGAGGTCCTGTAGGGCACATTCTGCAGCAGCAGGAGTGCGGGGGCCAAAGTGGATCAGGGAGGAAGAGGAGGGAGACAGATGGGTCAGCGCCGGGGAGAACATGACCAGGACCCAGACCAGCAGAATCAGAGAGCAGAAAGGGCACAGAGGCAAAGGAAAGAGAGCCAGGCGTAGGGAAAGCGTTGGAGAGCAGAACACAAAGAATCAACAGGAAGATATTCAGAGAGGTAGAAAGTAAGGGGGAAACACCAAGGGGGAGATGGGAGCATGGGATGGATTGGGTCAACCCAGAAACAACAGCCCGGAACGTCATAGCACGCCCGAACACCCATTTTCTCCTTGAAACAGGAGACCTCAGCCAAGCCCCAGCCGCTACCCCATTCCGGTGCAGCCTTCGGTCCAAAACCTCCCCACCTCCACACCCCCGAAGCACTCACATATCTCCCTGCCATGGTTGGAACAGCGGACAGGCAGTGGTGGTGGTGGGTATGGCTGCTGGGACCTTAAGTAAAAGCAGGGCGTGGCTGGCCCTGGTGACTCACCATCACCCCTTTCCACACCCACCACCCACACCTGGCACAGACCCTGGCCCTGGGGCCATGCTGGCCAGCACCCTCCTTCTAGGGCCTCTGACACCCCTGCAATCCCTGAGTATTCCCAGGTGTACGGTCCCTCTCCTCTGAGCTAATAATGATAGGAACAGTTAACAATAACAGTAATAATAACATTATAGGGACTTCCCTGGCAGTGCAGTGGTTAAGAATCCACCTGCCAGGGGAGTGGACACAGGTTCGATCCCTGGTCCAGGAAGATCCCACATGCCTCAGAGCAACTAAGCTCGTGCACCACAACTACTGAGCCTGCGCTCTAGAGTCTGCGAGCCACAACTACTGAGCCTGCGTGCCACAGCTACTGAGCCCGAGTGCCACAACTATTGAAGCCCGCAGGCCTAGAGCCCGTGCTGTGCAACAAGAGAAGCCACTGCAATGAGAAACCCGTGCTCGCCACAGCTAGAGAAAGCCTGTGTGCGGCAACGAAGACCCAATGCAGCCAAAAATAAATAAATACATTTATTAAAAAAAAAACACATCAGAGAAGGCTCATTGAGCCACCATCCCTCCAGCCTTACCTTCCTGGTGCCTGGCGGAGAGAAAACACTCTCATGCCCATTTCATCATGGAGAACTCGAGTCCTGAGAGGCTAAGCTGTGGGCTGCAACTCTGGACCCTCTCTCCCAGGTTGGGACCTGCTGACTAGGGCTAAGGATGTGTCTGCACTGAAATTCCAGTTTATGCTTCTGTAATATAATAATAACCATGGCAACAACAATAATAATAGAAAAGGGAGCTCAGAGGGGCAGGATATTTTGCCTGATGGTCAAGGCTGTCTCCTTGGTGCCTAGTGCAGTGCCTGGCACACATAAGTGCTCCGTAAATATGGGTGAAAGAAGGAATAAAAGATAACACAGCTGCCATTAACGAAGCCTCCGGCCTTTCTAGCATGTGCGAGAGACCACTGATCTCAGACAGGCCACTGAGGGAGGACCATTGATCCGCCTTATTTGACAGATAAGGAAACTGAGGCTCAGAAATGAGAAGCAGTTTGCCCAAAAAACACAGCTGTGCAGAACCACGGGGACTGTGTCTCTGGCTTTCTTGATCTCTGGAAGTTTCTCTCTGGTTTATTCTGTCTCCAGGATGCCCTAGTCTCTCTGACTCTCTGTCTCTCTGGCTGTCCTGTGTCTCTGTCCCCCCGCCCCCGGACGTGTTCCTGTTTCTCTCCTTCGAGTCTCTCTCCCTCCTCCTCCCAGAACCCTTCCTCTCTCCCATCCGATGTTCAGGACAAGGGGGCGGGGAAGGAGGGGTGTCCTAGGACCCGCCCCCCAGCCAGACCAAGGAAGAGAAAAAAGTGGGACCCTCCACCCAGGCCCATTTCCACTCCCCACAGCCCAAAACTCCAGAAGAGGAATCCAGGTATGAAGGGTGGGGTCAGAGGGAGAATGCTGAAAGAGGGTTCTGGAAGACAGGGAACGGGCAGGTGGGGGAGCTGGGCAGAAGCCCCTCCTAGCAGCCCCCTCTCCGTTTCCACCGCCCTACTCCCCGCACCCCACCCCCATTGGCGCCCCACCCGGCAGAGGGAGAAGAGGCCTGGGGCAGAGCCAGGAACGGAAACTCTGGGTGGAGACAAGCAGACTCAGAACCTGAGCCACAGCCTCGCGGGCGGCCCAGCCTCCCTCCAGGCCCCTGACCACGCAGCTAGGGCAGTTGGAGGAGCCAGGGCCTTGGACAGGGAGGCTGGGCAGCTGCATTTAGGCCTTTCGTTGGGGGCTGCAGTCACCCCCATTTGGCAGAGGAGAAAACAGGCTTAGAGAGGGCCAGCCTCTCACCAAGGCCTCACAGCAAGGACGGGCCAGGGCCTGGGCTGGAGCCGCTCTGTGTGCCAAGGGCACCTCATCGGGACTTTCAATAGAGAGGACAGTGGGGTCTGAGGTGGTACCACCAACATCTACTCGGGTGGAGAGTTTCCCAGGATGGTGGACTCCATTACTCTGATCACTAAGGGTGTCCCTTTTCTATACCTCATTCTGTATATTGCTGTGTATCCCACTAGCTCATCTTTTCCCTGATTTCCTCATTGTGGTGGGATATTTCTCCACATGCTTCCGCCCTGCAAGTCCTGACTTGACCTGGATGTTTGGCCAAATGTTTGCATTCAGTCTGTTACCAGTTTGATTGCTAGTTCTTTTCTCAGAAGTCAGATATGGGCATCCTGGATGAATTCTTATTCATTTGTGTTGATTATCTTCGATCAGTTCTGGAATAATATGCTTAGGAGCATTTTTGTTTCACCTCTAAATAAGTGGTGGATGTCCTTATTTCCCAATACTCTTTTTGTTTTCTCGAGCTGTAGGTCACGCTCGTAAATCATCCAGGTTTTAGCAGAACACTACCATGAGCCCTGACAATATACAGACCTGGGCAACCACCACCCCAATCAAGTTTTAGCCCCTGAAACAGCCAGTCCCCCTCCGCCTGCCCCAGGAAACACTCTCACTCCTCAGCATTTAAGAGCCACCCAGTTCATTTGCCATGAAAACAAAGAGAGGGCTGCCCAGCGGGCGGAGTTTGCTGGCTTTCCCCTCCTTCAGAAGTAACTGGGGCGAAGAGTACTAAGTGTACCACGGTGTTTGTAGGAATTGAAAGTCCCAGGCTCTGTCCATGTCAGCTTCTTGGAGACTTTGGGTTGGTTTTCATATACAGTGAAGATAATTCAGGGGCTGGATTGGTTTTGTAAATTCGTTTACCAATGAGGAAAATGACATGTTTTAAAAATCTGACCTTTTTTTTTGGCCCTGCTGTGCTTGACTTGTGGGATCTGTTTCCCCTGATGAGGAATTGAACCCGGGCCCTCGGCAATGAAAGCACCGAGTCCTGACCACCGGACCACCAGGGAATTCCCCAAAATGTGACTTTTTCTGAAGCTAGGAAGTCCACTGGAAACCTTACAGTTTTATTTATAAATATAGTAAATTGTATCAACCCAATCACTTGCTAAGGAGAAGCAGTTGCTGTCATATTTGGTTCCATTGATAAACTGAGTTCATTAAACCCCTTTAAACATTTTAATCAGAATGTGGGATTTTGACATGTTGAGTTTTAAGTATTTCCACTGTCTCTCCAAGTCCTAAGTGACCGTGTACATTTCCATCTTGCGCTGTGAGAACACTGATCTGCTGTTTCTCCTCCTCTTCTGCCTTCCTTTCCTCCTTCCGCTGAGCACCTGGGTGCTCCAGCTGTTATGCTGGTGAGTAAGTGCTGCCTCTGGGGGGTGGGGGGCCCACAGGGTGGGGTGAGGGGGCTGAGGGGGCGCCCCTCCCCCAGGGCTGGGTCAGCTGGGGTGTCAGAGGGAGCCGGGGAGGAGGGCGCTCAGCAGAGGCTGGCCCTCAGGAGGGGGGCGAGGAGGGCGGCGGGACAGAGGGGAGCGCAGCCCCGACGTGGGAGGAGGTGTCTGGGCAGGGGTGAGGGTCCCTGAGAGGTCCTGGAGCCCAGCGGGGACGGGGGGCTTCCCCGGGGGCAGGAAATGCCCTGTGGGTGTCAGCGATGGAAGGAAGTCCAGAGCTGCTCTCTCCCTGTCAGAGGAGGGACGTACAGATGTGCACCAAAGAAATGGGCTGTGAACCTTGTGACATCGGACTGGAAATGGAGGTGTCCGTGTGAGCTAATAATTACATGATTAAATTTATGTTAATATTTTTAGGTGTGATTTGTACTGTGGTTATATAGGAGAATTATGCTTCAAAAATGCACACTGAAGGGACATCCCTGGTGGTCCAGTTTAAGACCCCGTGCTCCCAATGCAGGGGGCCCGGGTTTGATACCTGGTCAGGGAACTAGATCCCCCCTGCTGCAAAGAAGACCTGGTGCAGCCAAAAAAATTAAAAAAAAACTGCACACTGAAGTATTTAGGGGTGAAGTGTCATGATGTCTGCAACTTGCCTTCCAATGGCTCCCAGAGAGAAATGGCAGATGTGGGAAATAGGACGCACCTGGGAGCCTAGATGACGTCTCTGCAGGTGTTCGTTGTCCTCTTCTTTTAACTTTTCTGTAAGTGTGAACATTTTCAAAATGGTGGGGGAATAAATCAAACTTGGGGTTCTGATGTTACAGAATCCGGGCTACCGTGGTTCCCAAAAAGAGCATCCTCTCCAACATCCCTACCCCCCAGATGAGGCCTTGGAAAGCAGTGGAGACAAGAAGAACCTCCCTGGAGGCAGAACCAGAACCAGTCTTTGATCTTCATGTCCAGTGGGCTTGACCTTTGCTATGGACCAGTGTCTGCTGCACGTTGCCCTGTTTCCCGTTTCCTGAATAAGAATGCCTTCACCTTAGTTTATTGGGTGTCTAGGGCCAGCCTTGGCTGGGCGTGACAAAGAGGACTGTGTGTGTCTTCCACCAAAATCCTGGCCTCTGGGCTGGACACAGTAACCAGATGGGCGCTTAGGGTTGTCTCCATTGGAAGAGGAGGCGAGTGGTCTGGGGAGGGGAAGAAGAGGACAGATGAATGTTATTGTAGACAAAGGGGTGGCCTGTAACAGGGAGCACCAGCTGACCACCCAATACCCACTGTCACTTTCTTTCTTAATCAGACTCCTGACTCAGTCCAGGACGGCCATGTGGCTGTTGCATTTCCCCGGGTTCCAGTTACTTTTGTTGTGAAGCCGATTACCCCAACGCTTTGCGGCTTAAAACAGCCATTGTGTGTGTGTGGGCTCATGGCTTCTGTAGGTCAAGGGTTCGGACAGGGCACAGAGGGAATGGCTTGTCTTAAGGTTCCATGATATCTGGGCAACCTCTGTTACTACGGGGCTGGGATCATCTGGGTGAGCTGCACACAGCCTTCCTAGGAAGCCTGTGCATCTTCAGAGTAGCCAGACTTCCTTCACGGCAGCTCAGGGCTCCAAAAGCCAGTGCCCTTTCAGCTCACCAGATGAAAGCTGCCTCCTCTTTTCTAACCTGCTCTGGGAAGTCATGCCAAATCTCTTCAGGCTACATTCTATTTGTTATGAGTGAACAACTGAGGTTGGCCTGCATTTAAGCCTCCACTTCATGGTAGCAGAAGTGCCAAAGAACTGGTGGAGGTATTTTTGGTATTAATTTCATACTTTTGTTATTTTTTTGTGATTTAATTTAATTTTTATTTTTTTGGCTGTGTTGGGTCTTCGTTGCGGTGCACGGGCTTCTCATTGCACTGCGGTGGCTTCTCTTGTTGCGGAGCACGGGCTCTAGGTGCGCGGGCTTCAGTAGTTGCAGCACGCGGGCTCAGTAGTTGTAGCTCGCAGGTTTAGTTGCCCCACGGCATGTGGGGTCTTCCCGGACCAGGGATCGAACCTGTGTCTCCTGCACTGGCAGGCGGATTCTTAACCACTGTGCCACCAGGGAAGTCCCTTGTTATTTTATTTTATTTTTTTCAAGAAATATTAGCTATTTTTATTGTTGCTCTTGAAGATTCTCAGAAGACAAACATGACCCCATTCCCAATTTATTTTTAAGAATTTATTTCCAGACAACACATGGATTTAGCAGGGAAAGAAATGAATGCTATTAGAGTTATTTCCTATATTTTAGTTTTTTTCCACTGCCCACAGGTGTGCCTCAAGTTTTAAAAGCAGAATGAAGAGCAGAAGCCACACAAGGACCCCCCCATATGAGTTTCTCGTTGTCTTAGTTCAGGCTGCTATACCAAAAATACCATAGACTGGATGGCTTAAACAGCAAACATTTTGTACAGTTCTGGAGGCTGGCAAGTCTAAGATCAAAGTGCCTACAGACTCGGTGTCTAGTAAGGGCCTGTTTCCTAGTTCATAGGTGGCCATACTCTCACTTTGTCCTCACAGGGCAGAAAGGGTAAGGGAGCTCTTTGGGGTCTCTTTTATAACAGCATTAATCCCATTCATGAGGGCTCCACGCTCATGACCTAATCACCTCCCAAAGGCCTCACCTCCTAATATCATCACATTGGGGGTTAGATAGCATATAGATGGGTCTTGTTTTTGTATCCATTCAGCAAGCCTGTGTCTTTTCGTTGGAGCATTTAATCCATTCACGTTTAAGGTGATTATTGATATGTATGTTCCTATGACCATTTTCTTAATTGTTTTGGGTTTGTTTTTGTAGGTCCTTTTCTTCTCTTGTGTTTCCCACTTAGGGAAGTTCCTTTAGCATTTGTTGTAGAGCTGGTTTGGTGGTGCTGAATTCTCTTAGCTTTTGCTTGTCTATAAAGCTTTTGATTTCTCCATCAAATCTAAATGAGATCCTTGCTGGGTAGAGTAATCTTGGTTGTAGTTTCTTCCCTTTCATCACTTTATCATGCCACTCCCTTCTGGCTTGTAGAGTTTCTGCTGAGAAATCAGCTGTTAACCTTATGGGAGTTCCCTTGTATGTTATTTGTCATTTTTCCCTTGCTGCTTTCAATAATTTTTCTTTGTCTCTAGTTTTTGCCCATTTGATTACTATGTGTCTCGGTGTGTTTCTCCTTGGATTTATCCTGTATGGGACTCGCTGCGCTTCCTGGACTTGGGTGGCTATTTCCTTTCCCATGTTAGGGAAGTTTTCGACTATAATCTCTTCAAATATTTTCTCGGGTCCTTTCTCTCTCTCTTCTCCTTCTGGGACCCCTATAATGCAAATGTTGTTGCGTTTAATGTTGTCCCAGAGGTCTCTTAGGGTGTCTTCATTTCTTTTCATTCTTTTTTCTTTATTCTGTTCCGCAGCCGTGAATTCCACCATTCTGTCTTCCAGGTCACTTACCCGTTCTTCTGCCTCAGTTATTCTTCTATTGATTCCTTCTAGTGTTGTTTTCATTTCAGTTATTATATTGTTCATCTCTGTTTGTTTGTTCTTTAATTCTTCTAGGTCTTTGTTAAACATTTCTTGCATCTTCTCAATCTTTGCCTCCATTCTTTTTCCGAGGCCCTGAATCATCTTCACTATCATTATTCTGAATTCTTTTTCTGGAAGGTTGCCTATCTCCACTTCATTTAGTTGTTTTTCTGGGGTTTTATCTTGTTCCTTCATCTGGTACATAGCCCTCTGCCTTTTCATCTTGTCTATCTTTCTGTGAATGTCCCCTTGTTATTTTTTAATCAAAGTTATTCATGCACATAGTCTACAGATTCAAATAGTGGGTAAACAACATCTTTCCTCCCACCCATCTGTCCACTTCTCCAGCCCAACATAGCTCTTTTAAAAAGAATGATTATTATTATTTTGGCCTCGTCGTGCATGCGGGATCTTAGTTCCCCAACCAGGGATCAAACCCGTGCCCCCTGCAGTTGGAAGTGCAGAGTCTTAACCACTGGACCAGCAGGGAAGTCCCCTGGGTGGTGTATTTTAAAACCACTACATCCACTTCCCTTTGCAACCACAGGTAGCTAAATGCATGTAAGTGGATATTCTGTGTGGGGCTTCTGGAAAATTCTTTGCAGGAAACTGACCCAGCAGCAGAAGAGCCATTTGACCCTCCACCTTCCTCGTCCTTCCTGTCTGAAACATACCATGATCAGAAATTTTGGTCAGGAAGTAAAACCTGTACCTGCAGACAGAATAATGTTCGTCGTGACCCAGAGGTTGTACTGAGTCCTTTTTCTCTCCAAGTTTAATATGGCCAAAAATATACATGCATAACATTTAAAGACACAGTTTTACAAAGCTTGTGGTGAAAGAACAGTAGTTTTCTCCCCACCCACCTCCTCATTTCCCCTTCAGGAGAGGCAAAGCAATTTTAGCTGGATCCTTCCCTCCATAGCTGTAAATAATCTACTTATTGCTACTTCTGGATCTTTCTGTTGGGGCATTATGTATTGAGACTCCCACTAAAGAGGAAGAGGATGTAGCTTTCTTTCATTTCCTCACCTCCTCCCTCTCACTGTGTACATGTGCCCCCTTACTATTTACCAAGAGACTTACAGAGTCATTTTGGTTAGATCAGTGGTCAGTGTTTACATTCCTGTGACTCTGTTGGCACCATTCACCAGCCAGCCATGTGGTGTATCCGTGAAGGGTTCTCCTTTTTGCATATCTTATGTTTTTCCTGGGGTTAATGATCATCCTATTTTGTATTTGTTTCGTTTTCTCTTATGAAAACGTACTCATATGTACTTCTTATGAACTGGAATCCTGAGTTCTCTGTCCCTTGACAAAATCTCTCAATACATTCAGATGCACCCAACTTTCTATTCGTTTCACTTTCGTGGAGATTTTGCCCCTAGCTGTCCTTTACACCAGCCCTCCCTTTCCTTCCCAATGGAAAGGTGGTTGAAGCCCCCAGGTAGTTGTCTCTGTGTACAGCTGTCACCTCTCAGCCTCCCATTTTTTTTTTTTTTTTTTTAATTCAAGACCCATTTATTCTCTAGTTCAGCCCACATGGAGACACCCTCCTTGAAAAGGCGTTAGATCCTTCCATTCACTTTAACACCTCGTGCTGAAAACGCGTGTTCCAAGGTTTCAACTATGAGATCCACATTCTTAAAGCACTAATTCTTAAACCTCATCTAGATCTCTCCCCTTGGATGGGGGCAGATGACCCAAACACAGCGAAGAACAGCTCAGGACTGTGGGCTCTGCTCGCCCAGAAGACCTTGTAGCTTCCCTGACCACCCGGCTGCAGCCAGGATTAGGGCCCTGAGACGAAGGGCGTCTGGTGGGTTACCGCCACCGCAGATGAGACACGCTTCCTTCGGGCGCCTTCCTGCCACCACCGGCCCCAACTCCTGTCCTCTTCACTAGGCTGGCTGTCACCTTTAGTTTCTCTGGAGTTTGGGGATTCCAGACGGTCTCTGCTCACACTTCTTCTGTATCCCGCCTGCTGCCTCAGCACTGCTGAGCCACACCAAGGGGGAAAAGCACACAGAACTGCTTTGCAATACACCAACGTTCCACACAAAAGTTATTTTATAAGCCTGCAGGTTCTTTTTTATCACAGGACATTCCCAAGGCCGTGACTTGCCCCGGCTCCCCACTGCCCTTGCCAGCCCACTGGAGGGCTGTGGCCGAGGTGCTGAGTCGGCACACCCCCCCCTGGCTCCACTCCGGCGCGCTCTCCTGGAGAACTGAGGGCGGTGCCCTGGGCGCATCAGCAGGATCTGTCCCGAAGCCAGTCCTAGAGTGACAAGAGCCACACCTGCAGGTCTCTTCCACTGACCAGCGCACAGGACCGAGCTGGGCGCACGGACCTTGGTCCGGACTGTGTCGGCTGGTCATTCTTGCCGAGGTTCACAGGCCAACAGCCTCTGTCCTCCCTTCCCTGCTCATCACCGCACCAGCGGCTCACTCCTACCTGCTGCCGTCACACGCCTGGCAACCTCGTGTTCCGGGGCCAGCCGAGAACTGAGACCCCAGCAGCCCCTTAGTTCCCAATAGGCAAACTCCGCATCAAACTACTGCTGTCTAGCCGTGTTCTCGAGGCTTCAGAGCCGGGAAAGTGCGGAGAGCATAGCAAGCCGCGGAGCCCCCAGCCCCGGACCCGCGATGCTCCGCGGAGGCGCCGGAACCTCGCTGCATGCCGCCCCCCAAAACAAGCGGCCTCTGCGCCCACCTGTCTCGCGGACCTGGGCGCACCTCCGGCCACCGCGGCCTAGGACGGAGGCGCGGGGCTCAGCCGGCCGGCGGCGGGCGCTGGGGCGGGCGGGGACCCGGGCTCCAGACCCGAGGCAGCGTGGACCCGCCAGGCCCACCTCCGTTCCCGCTGCCCGGAAAGCCTGCCTCCCATTTTTTGTTCCACCTCCAGAAGCACCTGGTGCCATGGATTCTCGAGCTGTTTGGTGGTTCTGAATTCAATGAGTTTCTTCTATAGTTTTCCAACTCCAGCCTAGGATTCAATGTGTGGGGTTTACTAAGAGGTTACCACATATCCAGTACCTAAATTTGTCTTCGCTCTCCTTTTCTTTGTCCCTGAGGGTTTACAACTTTTAAAAATCCTTTAAAACATAGTGGTTAAGGGCCAGAGGCCTGGGATCATTTTTTTGGCGCTGCATTCCCTGACTACGTGATCTGAAGACAGTTGCTTTTCTCGTTATGTCAGTAAAACAGGGGTGACAGCAGTCCCTACCCCATAGACTCAATTAGATGACAGTGAGAAACTAAAGGGTGAATGTTGCTCAAGTGCCTAGAGCTGTGTGACACACACCAGGATATGCCATTTGCATGGGAGTAGCTGCTGCTAGTGGGTTTAGGAAGGGAGCCACATTCAAGTGACACATTCTCCAAGCTTGATGTGTCAGCCACATACATTCAGATGACATTTTTGCCTGACCAAACTTGATCTAGTATTTTGTCTAGCTGAGTTCCTTTCCTATTTTTCTTGCCCGGCAGGGCTATAGATATTCAAATGACACAAAGGGTCCACACATCTTCTGTCTTGCCTGACTTTGTTTTTTGTTTTTTAATTAATTACTTAATTAATTAATTTCTTTATTTTGGGCTGTGTTGGGTCCTTATTGCTATGCGCGGGCTTTCTCAAGTAGCAGCGAGCAGGGGCTACTCTTCGTTGCGGTGCACGGGCTTCTCATTGCAGTGGCTTCTCTTGCTGTGGAGCACGGGCTCTAGGCACGTGGGCTTCAGTAGTTGTGGCTCAGGGGCTCTAGAGCACAGGCTCAGTAGTTGTGGCGCACGGGCTTAGTTGCTCCGCGGCATGTGGGATCTTCCCGGACCAGGGCTCGAACCTGTGTTCCCTGCATTGGTAGGCGGATTCTTAACCACTGCACCGCCAGGGAAGTCCCTGTATACACATTTAAATGTTTTCCGTGATCCTGGAGCCCTCATAAGGAAATAAACGCAAAGAAACAGCTAAACCTTCAAGCTAAGAACAATAAAAGCAATTGTGGAAAAGTAACTAATATGTGGGGAGGCTAAAGGAAGATGAGAATTGTTTTAACAAGGCCTGTTTTCATTGAACTCTCTAGGTCTCAGCTTGCTGATAAAAATGTCACTTTCCTTGGGTACAAGTAGGGTGTCTTTCACGTAGCAGTTTTTATCTCCTGTTTTCAGGAGAAAAGGGGAGATTAGAATGCCCTTCCTGTATTTGCTGCTTTTCAAGTGCTTTTAGCTCAAAATAATCCTCACGCCAAAGGGGCATATTCTGTTGGTGGTGGTGGTGTTTAATATTTATTTATTTAGGCTGTGCCAGGTCTTCACTGTGGCATGCGGGATCTTCGTTGCAGCATGCAAACTCTTAGTTGTGGCATGCGGGATCTGGTTCCCTGACCAGGGATCGAACCCAGGCCCCCTGCATTGGGAGAGTGGGGTCTTACCCACTGGACCGCCAAGGAAGTCCCAAAGAGTAATATTTTGGGTGGCATATTTGTCACCCTTCAACACACACACACACATATTTACATCCATCTTTCTTTCTCTTTTATGTGTATATAATACTCATCAGTCACAGAGGGCAAGTAGGACTCCACTCATACAAGGTGCCCGGAACAGTCAAATTCGCAGAGACAGGAAGTAGCATGGTGGTGGCCAGGGGGTGTGGACAGGGGAACAGGGAGCCAGTGTTTAGTGGGGACAGGTTTCAGTTGGGGAAGGTGAAAAAGTTCTGGGGATGGATGGTGGTGAGGGTTGCACAACAATGTGAATGTACTTGAGCTCACTGAACTGTACATTTAACACAGGGTTTTAATGGTAAATTCCATGGTTTTCTATTTTAACACAATTTTTAAAAACTTTAAAAAATAATCCTCTCCAAAAAAACCCCAACTCATGGAATCATTACTTCAAACGGATACTCCCAATTGCAGTCCGATGTCACAGGCTTCACGGCCCATTTCTTTGGTCCACATCTGTACGTCCCTCCTCTGACAGGGAGAGAGCAGCTCTGGACTTCCTTCCATCGCTGACACCCACAGGGCATTTCCTCCCCCCGGAGACGCCCCCCGCCCCCGCTGCGCTCCAGCACCTCTCAGGGACCCTCACCCCTGCCCAGACACCTCCTCCCACGTCGGGGCTGCGCTCCCCTCTGTCCCGCCGCCCTCCTCGCCCCCCTCCTGAGGGCCAGCCTCTGCTGAGCGCCCTCCTCCCCGGCTCCCTCTGACACCCCAGCTGACCCAGCCCTGGGGGAGGGGCGCCCCCTCAGCCCCCTCACCCCACCCTGTGGGCCCCCCACCCCCCAGAGGCAGCACTTACTCACCAGCATAACAGCTGGAGCACCCAGGTGCTCAGCGGAAGGAGGAAAGGAAGGCAGAAGAGGAGGAGAAACAGCAGATCAGTGTTCTCACAGCGCAAGATGGAAATGTACACGGTCACTTAGGACTTGGAGAGACAGTGGAAATACTTAAAACTCAACATGTCAAAATCCCACATTCTGATTAAAATGTTTAAAGGGGTTTAATGAACTCAGTTTATCAATGGAACCAAATATGACAGCAACTGCTTCTCCTTAGCAAGTGATTGGGTTGATACAATTTACTATATTTATAAATAAAACTGTAAGGTTTCCAGTGGACTTCCTAGCTTCAGAAAAAGTCACATTTTGGGGAATTCCCTGGTGGTCCGGTGGTCAGGACTCGGTGCTTTCATTGCCGAGGGCCCGGGTTCAATTCCTCATCAGGGGAAACAGATCCCACAAGTCAAGCACAGCAGGGCCAAAAAAAAAGGTCAGATTTTTAAAACATGTCATTTTCCTCATTGGTAAACGAATTTACAAAACCAATCCAGCCCCTGAATTATCTTCACTGTATATGAAAACCAACCCAAAGTCTCCAAGAAGCTGACATGGACAGAGCCTGGGACTTTCAATTCCTACAAACACCGTGGTACACTTAGTACTCTTCGCCCCAGTTACTTCTGAAGGAGGGGAAAGCCAGCAAACTCCGCCCGCTGGGCAGCCCTCTCTTTGTTTTCATGGCAAATGAACTGGGTGGCTCTTAAATGCTGAGGAGTGAGAGTGTTTCCTGGGGCAGGCGGAGGGGGACTGGCTGTTTCAGGGGCTAAAACTTGATTGGGGTGGTGGTTGCCCAGGTCTGTATATTGTCAGGGCTCATGGTAGTGTTCTGCTAAAACCTGGATGATTTACGAGCGTGACCTACAGCTCGAGAAAACAAAAAGAGTATTGGGAAATAAGGACATCCACCACTTATTTAGAGGTGAAACAAAAATGCTCCTAAGCATATTATTCCAGAACTGATCGAAGATAATCAACACAAATGAATAAGAATTCATCCAGGATGCCCATATCTGACTTCTGAGAAAAGAACTAGCAATCAAACTGGTAACAGACTGAATGCAAACATTTGGCCAAACATCCAGGTCAAGTCAGGACTTGCAGGGCGGAAGCATGTGGAGAAATATCCCACCACAATGAGGAAATCAGGGAAAAGATGAGCTAGTGGGATACACAGCAATATACAGAATGAGGTATAGAAAAGGGACACCCTTAGTGATCAGAGTAATGGAGTCCACCATCCTGGGAAACTCTCCACCCGAGTAGATGTTGGTGGTACCACCTCAGACCCCACTGTCCTCTCTATTGAAAGTCCCGATGAGGTGCCCTTGGCACACAGAGCGGCTCCAGCCCAGGCCCTGGCCCGTCCTTGCTGTGAGGCCTTGGTGAGAGGCTGGCCCTCTCTAAGCCTGTTTTCTCCTCTGCCAAATGGGGGTGACTGCAGCCCCCAACGAAAGGCCTAAATGCAGCTGCCCAGCCTCCCTGTCCAAGGCCCTGGCTCCTCCAACTGCCCTAGCTGCGTGGTCAGGGGCCTGGAGGGAGGCTGGGCCGCCCGCGAGGCTGTGGCTCAGGTTCTGAGTCTGCTTGTCTCCACCCAGAGTTTCCGTTCCTGGCTCTGCCCCAGGCCTCTTCTCCCTCTGCCGGGTGGGGCGCCATTGGGGGTGGGGTGCGGGGAGTAGGGCGGTGGAAACGGAGAGGGGGCTGCTAGGAGGGGCTTCTGCCCAGCTCCCCCACCTGCCCGTTCCCTGTCTTCCAGAACCCTCTTTCAGCATTCTCCCTCTGACCCCACCCTTCATACCTGGATTCCTCTTCTGGAGTTTTGGGCTGTGGGGAGTGGAAATGGGCCTGGGTGGAGGGTCCCACTTTTTTCTCTTCCTTGGTCTGGCTGGGGGGCGGGTCCTAGGACACCCCTCCTTCCCCGCCCCCTTGTCCTGAACATCGGATGGGAGAGAGGAAGGGTTCTGGGAGGAGGAGGGAGAGAGACTCGAAGGAGAGAAACAGGAACACGTCCGGGGGCGGGGGGACAGAGACACAGGACAGCCAGAGAGACAGAGAGTCAGAGAGACTAGGGCATCCTGGAGACAGAATAAACCAGAGAGAAACTTCCAGAGATCAAGAAAGCCAGAGACACAGTCCCCGTGGTTCTGCACAGCTGTGTTTTTTGGGCAAACTGCTTCTCATTTCTGAGCCTCAGTTTCCTTATCTGTCAAATAAGGCGGATCAATGGTCCTCCCTCAGTGGCCTGTCTGAGATCAGTGGTCTCTCGCACATGCTAGAAAGGCCGGAGGCTTCGTTAATGGCAGCTGTGTTATCTTTTATTCCTTCTTTCACCCATATTTACGGAGCACTTATGTGTGCCAGGCACTGCACTAGGCACCAAGGAGACAGCCTTGACCATCAGGCAAAATATCCTGCCCCTCTGAGCTCCCTTTTCTATTATTATTGTTGTTGCCATGGTTATTATTATATTACAGAAGCATAAACTGGGATTTCAGTGCAGACACATCCTTAGCCCTAGTCAGCAGGTCCCAACCTGGGAGAGAGGGTCCAGAGTTGCAGCCCACAGCTTAGCCTCTCAGGACTCGAGTTCTCCATGATGAAATGGGCATGAGAGTGTTTTCTCTCCGCCAGGCACCAGGAAGGTAAGGCTGGAGGGATGGTGGCTCAATGAGCCTTCTCTGATGTGTTTTTTTTTTAATAAATGTATTTATTTATTTTTGGCTGCATTGGGTCTTCGTTGCCGCACACAGGCTTTCTCTAGCTGTGGCGAGCACGGGTTTCTCATTGCAGTGGCTTCTCTTGTTGCACAGCACGGGCTCTAGGCCTGCGGGCTTCAATAGTTGTGGCACTCGGGCTCAGTAGCTGTGGCACGCAGGCTCAGTAGTTGTGGCTCGCAGACTCTAGAGCGCAGGCTCAGTAGTTGTGGTGCACGAGCTTAGTTGCTCTGAGGCATGTGGGATCTTCCTGGACCAGGGATCGAACCTGTGTCCACTCCCCTGGCAGGTGGATTCTTAACCACTGCACTGCCAGGGAAGTCCCTATAATGTTATTATTACTGTTATTGTTAACTGTTCCTATCATTATTAGCTCAGAGGAGAGGGACCGTACACCTGGGAATACTCAGGGATTGCAGGGGTGTCAGAGGCCCTAGAAGGAGGGTGCTGGCCAGCATGGCCCCAGGGCCAGGGTCTGTGCCAGGTGTGGGTGGTGGGTGTGGAAAGGGGTGATGGTGAGTCACCAGGGCCAGCCACGCCCTGCTTTTACTTAAGGTCCCAGCAGCCATACCCACCACCACCACTGCCTGTCCGCTGTTCCAACCATGGCAGGGAGATATGTGAGTGCTTCGGGGGTGTGGAGGTGGGGAGGTTTTGGACCGAAGGCTGCACCGGAATGGGGTAGCGGCTGGGGCTTGGCTGAGGTCTCCTGTTTCAAGGAGAAAATGGGTGTTCGGGCGTGCTATGACGTTCCGGGCTGTTGTTTCTGGGTTGACCCAATCCATCCCATGCTCCCATCTCCCCCTTGGTGTTTCCCCCTTACTTTCTACCTCTCTGAATATCTTCCTGTTGATTCTTTGTGTTCTGCTCTCCAACGCTTTCCCTACGCCTGGCTCTCTTTCCTTTGCCTCTGTGCCCTTTCTGCTCTCTGATTCTGCTGGTCTGGGTCCTGGTCATGTTCTCCCCGGCGCTGACCCATCTGTCTCTCTCCTCTGCCTCCCTGATCCACTTTGGCCCCCACACTCCTGCTGCTGCAGAATGTGCCCTACAGGACCTCGCTGCCCGATGGCTTCGAAGTCGGCACCGTGATGCTTGTTCGTGGTGTTGTCCCCAGAGGGGCTGACAGGTGAGACCCCCAAGCCTCAGCGGTAAGGGGTGGGAGGTCTCCAGGCTCAGCTGACCCGACTTCTTACAGCCCAGAGAACGAAGCCCCAGGCCAACTTTGCCCACCAGGATCTTGGAATCCCCAGGCTATTTCCCACCTTCTGGAATCTGATGTCTTCACTCATTTGTCCCAGGACAGTGTACCTGGGGTCCCTGCATCCTTCTAAGAATCTGGGGGATCCAGGGCAACAAGGTTCTTACTTATAATCCTATGACTTCCAGTCTGAGTCTGAAGCAACTGTGGAAAAACAGCCTGTGAGTCAGAGGTGCCCTGGGCACCTGGGAGGCCTCAGCAATCAAACCTATGACTTCCTGGGTCGGGAGCGTCAGGATTTCTGGGAATCTACGATGCCTGGGAATACTGGGGTCCCTGGTGTTGTCCCCAGCCCTCTGGGCATTGGGGGATCAGGAGCACTCTGGTTGGGAACAGGAGAACACTTGGGAACCAGGAGCACCCTGGTCTTCAGGACCATGACTCCTTGGCAACTCCCAGACTCTGGAAATGAGGGGGACCCAGGCCATAGTCCAGTGCCCCTCGCCTAGGTGGCTGTGTGTCCAGGTCCCCAGTTGGTTTCTGGATGTCCTGGGATCTGGGCTCCTTGGCCCCCAGTCCACCACCCCTCCTTCACTGGCGTGTGGCTCTCAGGTCCCTGTAAACTTGGATGTGCTCTGGCAATCGGTTAAGTCCTCTCTCCGACGCCCCCTCCCATCCGCCACCTACCAGGTTCTACATAAACCTGCTGTGCAGTGACGAGCCGGAGAGTGAGACCGTCCTGCATTTCAACCCCCGGCTGGATGAATCCTCGGTGGTCTTCAACACCCTGAAGTGTGGCGAGTGGGGCCCAGAGGAGCGTGGCTTAGGCATTCCCTTCCAGCGTGGGCAGCAATTCCACCTGCTCCTCGTCGCCAGCAAGACAGGCTTCAAGGTGCGTCTCTGCCACAGGGGTGGCCGCCAACACCCGGGTCTCTTCCCTTGGCACGGCCAGGAAGGCCCTTGGCGGAGGTGGGGAGCAAAGGCGCGGCCAAGGCTGGGCAGGGCGTCCCCAGTCCCTCACCTCCCGTGGCGCAAGCGCACTGAGGGCAGACGTATGGCGGTGGCAAGGACGCGAGAGCAAGAGCCCAAAGGGTGGGTGTCCAGCGGGGAGGCGTGGACATCCCGGACCCTATTCCCTGTCCACTGGCGTCTGACGTAGCGGCTCTGGGGCAGGGGAATGGCTGGGTTGGGAGACAGGACCCAAAATAAGTCCCAGCAGGGAGTGGTCGCTGTAGACCCTCCGCCACCCAGGCCGTTCTCCACTTTCAATCTGTGCGTCACAGTGAGGCGGTGGACGCGGGCCCCGCGGAGACCACATCCACCGCCAAAGCTTAAAAAGCACTCCCGTGCCAACAAGGAACTCATTGAATCCTCACGGCAAGGGCTTAGAATCAAGAGTAGCCCTTTTCCTTAACGCGGGGTTGCGTGGGTGACGAGGTCACGCAGCGTGGGTATGAGTCAGGAATGACCCCGCAGTCGCCTCGGGAACCCTAAACCCTGTCCCCTCGCCCCTGCAGGTTGTGGTCGGGGACTCGGAATACCACCACTTCGTCTACCGGCTCCCACCAGAGCGCGCGCGCTTGTTGGAGATGGGCGGGGACGTGCAGCTGGAGTTGGTGGAGATCTTCTGAGCCTTCCCAGGAGGGCGGGTGGGGACGGGGCGCAGTGGTCTTGGGTGGCAAATAAAGTCTTAGCTTCTCATCTGTGCGCCTCCTGTGTGTCTGTGTCTCCTTCACATAGACGAGGATAGCAGGCTCAGGGAGGTGAAGTCACTGACTAAGGGTCACACAGCGATTGCGTGGCCGGGGCGGGTCCTGGCCTGGATCTCCGAGGGCACTTTGTGTCCCTGGAGGCCTGAGGAGGGTCACGATCTGGCGGGGGTGGGGCTTTGGCTTGCCCCCCTGCAGCACTTTGCGAAGCAGCCAGGTGGTAATAAGGTGGGGGGCGAATTTAGGGAATTTGCAGGGGCCCAAGCCATCCCTTGGCGCCTGCTCCCTGGGTGTAAGGGACCCCCCCAATCGGTACGTCTGCAAACAGGTCCCTTGGAGACCCCAGCCTCGTGGAGAAGATGCGTGAATCTCCGGCTCCCCGCGCCGATGCCCGAGGCTTCATCCCTCTCCCCCGCTTCCCCGGCCTCCCGGCGCCTGCAGACAGGTGGCGCAGGGAGGGGCTTGGAAGCCAATCTGGGCGTCGCCGCCCTCTTATCTGTCCCCGAGTTGGGACCGGCCCCGCCAGTTCGCGCCCCGAGGCAGACGCGTACTGCAGCGACACGGGACGCGAAGGGCCGTGCTCCCGTGACCCCGCTGCTGTCTAAAGCGCCGTTCTCACGCTTCTTCCTCCTCGGCTCACTCAACTGCCCTGCGACCCCGGCCCTACCCGAGGGATTCTGGAGGGAGAACGGGGAGCGGGGTACATACAGAAGCCCAGTCAGCCCTGAGTACCACGTGGGGATTTTCTGGTTTCAGGGGGGGTGGTTGGGTTGTCCCTAAAAGGCCACTCGTGGGAGAGGAGCCCAGACCACGGGAGCGCCCCCGAATCCCGCACCCACAAGGCACTCGCATCGGCTGTGGTTCTCAGCAGCGGACGGAGAGGGGGTTGGAGGGCGCGTGCCAGCAGCGCACCACGTGTTGGAAAGTCCGGAGCCGCGCCCCTGCCGGATGTTTCTCGGCCTGGAACCTTGTGAAACCAGTGACATGTTGCCCCCTCCTGGCCGCTGCCAACATTGCAATCTTGGCAATCGGTGCAGGAGCAGGGGCCTGTTTTCCTTGGTTTCACCTTAAAGAGAGGTGGAAAATCCTGTGGGACCACCAAGCCTGCGCGCCAGTTCGAGCCCTTTCAGGACCTGAGCTTTTTCTGCACTTTGCAAACCGCCTATAGCTACCTTTCCCCATGCCGGCCTTTCTGAATATGTTTCTGGGGGGCTGTGGAATGAGGGGTCCCCTGCGGAGACCTGAGAAAATCTGGCATCCCTTGGGACTCCAGGGCTCATTGTTAAATGAATTAATGTTTATTTTATGTGTGTTTTCATGTAGTTATTGAACGTTAAAATATGTTTGTAAAGATAACATACTATACGGTTCGAATTTCAAAACATACAGTGGAAAGTAAGGCACTATTGGCACAATCACAAAGGGGGTTGGATTCTGCCGTTTAGATGGTAATGATTCATCAGTGTTAATTTCCTGGCTTTCACCTCTGTCTTACCGTGTATATAGTGGAGAATGTTCTTATTTATACAAAATACAAACCATTTGGAGGTAAAGAGGCAACATGATGGCAACTTATTCATAAATCGTTCAAGAAAAAACTGAAGTTTATATTGTACTTAAAATTTTTTGTCATTTCAAGAAATATATATATATATACATTATATCATATATGTATGATATGATCTTATATGTAGAATTCCCTAAAGATTCTCCCCCCCCCCCATTGCTAAAACTTGAATGAATGAATTCAGGAAAGTAGCAGGACACGTAGTCAACACACAAAAATCAGCTGCATTTTCCTACACTGAGACTTTGTTTTTGTAACGGAGATATATATATATACTGCTTCATTCATTTTGCTGGCTTCCCAGGGCTCCACTGCAAGGAGTAACACAACTAAAGTCACTTGAACCCGCTGGATGTCTACCGGTGTCACAATCATCTCCTACATACAAACTACACTTCAGTGAGTTTCCTTGGACCTACCTACATTAGCCCAAAGCTTTTACCTTTTTTATAATCTCCACTGTGATTAGAAAATATATGCTTAAAAAAAAAATAGGAAAATATATGCACACTTATTGTACGGTTTTGAATAAGAATTTTAAAATCACCCACAATTTTACCACTCTGAAATAATCACTCAATATATTAGTGTGTTTCTTTCTAGTCATTTTTCTATAATAATTTATCTACATTGTACATTTTGGGGAAAATTGGAATATATATATTTATATACCTATTTAGCTAACATTTCCTGTGTCCCTACTATGTGTTAGTTACTGTGCTAACCATTTGTTCAATCCTTAAAATGACTCTCTGAGATACTTTCTTTTTCATTTATAGAAAGACAATATTTTTTATTTAAAATTTTTTTAAAATTTTTTTATTGAAGTATAGTTGATTTACAGTGTTGTGTTAATCACTGCCGTACAGCAAAGTGATTCAGTTTTATATATATATATACACACATTCCCTATTTATTTATTTATTTATTTATTTACTTATTTGGGGCTGCACTGGGTCTTTGTTGCTGAGCGCGGGCTTTCTTTAGTTGCGGCGAGCGGGGGGTACTCTTTGTTGTGGTGCGCGGGCTTCTCATTGCGGTGGCTTCTCTTGTTGCGAAGCATGGGCTCTAGGTGCGTGGGCTTCAGTAGTTGTGGCATGAGGGCTCAGTAGTTGTGTCACGCGGGTTTAGTTGCTCCGCGGCATGTGGGATCTTCCTGGACCAGGGATCGAACCCATGTCCCCTGCAGTGGCAGGTGGATTCTTAACCACTGCGTCACCAGGGAAGCCCCCCGTTTTAATTAGATTGCTTGTTTTCTTATTATTGAGTTATGAGTTCTTTATATTTTCTGGATATAGTCATTTGCCAAATATATGTATTGTGAATTTGTAATATGTATTCTCCTCTATGTAAACACAGACTAAAAACAAAAGACTAATTTTTTTTCATTTTTTAAACTGTGCCTTTCTCAGAGCAGAAGTGTCTAATTGATGAATTCCACCATATCAGGTTTTGTTTTGTTTTTTCTGTTATGGTGTGTGCCTTTGTGTCTTATTTAAGAAATCTTTGGAAATACCCTAGCGGTCCAGTCGTTAGGACTCGGCACTTTCACTGCCAAGGTCCAGGCCCAATCCCTGGTGCGGGAACTAAGATGCTCCAAGCCTCTCATCATGGCCAAAAAGAAAAAGAAAAAAGAAAGAAAGAAATTTTTGTCTACCTAGGGTCACAATTTTAAAAATGTTTCTTTCTAGCTGTTTTATAGTTTTAGCACATATGCTTGGGTCTATGATCTATTTTTAGTTAATTTTTTGTATGGTGTGATGTAAGGGTTGCGGTTCACTTCTTACCATATGGCTTCTAGCTATTTCAGCACGACTTGTTGAAAAGATTGTCTTTTCTCCCATTGAATTACCTTGGCTATTTTGTCAAAAATTAATTGACCATATATGTGTATGTTTATTTCTGGCCTCACTAGTCTTCTGACTCCTTGGTCTTTTTGTTTACTTTTATGCCAATATGACACTCCTGATTTCTGTAGTTTTATAGTAAGTCAAAAATCACATAGTGGGGAAGTTCCCTGATGGCCTAGGGGTTAGAATTCTAGGCTTTCACTATTGTGGCCTGGGCTCAATCCCCAGTCGGGGAACTGAGATCCCACAAGCTGCGAGATGTGACCAAAAAATAAATAAATTAATTAATTTTTGGGACTTCCCTGGTGGACCAGTGGGTAGGACTCTGCGCTCCCAATGCAGGGGGCCTGAGTTCGATCCCTGGTCTGGGAACTAGATCCCACACGCATGCCGCAACTAAGACCCGTTGCAGCCTAAATAAATAAATATTAAAAAAAAAAATCACATAGTGGGCTTCCCTAGTGGCGCAGTGGTTAAGAATCCACCTGACAATGCAGGGGACATGGGTTCGAGCCCTGGTCCGTGAATATCCTACATGCCGCGGAGCAACTAAGCCCGTGCGTCACAACTACTGAGCCTGCGCTAGAGCCCGCAAGCCACACTACTGAAGCCCACGTGCCACAACTCCTGAAGCCTGCACACCTAGAACCCGTGCTCCGCAACAAGAGAAGCCACCGCAGTGAGAAGCCCGCGCACCACAACAAAGAGTAGCCTCTGCTAGCCACAACTAGAGAAAGCCCACGTGCAGCGACAAAGACCCAACGCAGCCAAAAATAAATAAATAAAATAAGATCTATTTTTTTAAAAAAGTCTGTAAAAAGAAAATCACATAGTATAAGTCTTGCAACATTGTTCTTTTCAAAATTACTTTGTTGTTGTAGGTCTTTTTTGTTTTCATACACATTTAAAATTTTTTATCAACGTTTTTTAAATTATTTATTTATTTATTTTAATTTTTTAAAAAATTTATTTATTTATTTATTTTTGGCTGCGTTGGGTCTTCGTTGCTGCACGCGGGCTTTCTCTAGTTGAGGTGAGCGGGGCTACTCTTCGCTGCGGTGCGCGGTCTTCTCATTGTGGTGGCTTCTCTTGTTGCAGAGCACAGGCTCTAGGCACGCGGGCTTCAGTAGTTGTGGCATTCGGGCTCAGTAGTTGTGGCTTGTGGGTTCTAGAGCGCAGGCTCAGTAGTTGTGGCGCACGGGCTTAGTTGCTCCGTGGCGTGTGGGATCATAGCTCTCCGACCAGGGATTGAACCTGTGTCCCCCACATTGGGAGGCAGATTCTTTACCACTAGACCACCAGGGAAGTCCCTTGGAGACTGTTTTTAAGGAACTCACTCTAAGACACAGGGCGATTTAAATATATGTGTCTTTAAGTTAAACTCCAGGGGCCGTCGGTTGGCCTAAGCTGGAATACACACTTCCAGAAGAGTCAGCCAGCATCTGATCAAAAGCCAAATAGGCAATTACCTCAAGGGCTTCAACTATCTTTGAGAAACACCAGACTTCACTAATTAGCATGATGAATGTTAGAAATGGCTTTTCATTTGCGTATTGAGTGGCTTATTAATAATTAACATAGTGGGTGTTAAAAATGGCCTGTTATTGATGAAATTGGCAGCTTGCAGTGTTGACTAAAGTATTTTAGACACTTTCCACCCTTGTCTGAATAGCGTATAAGAATCTAGTAAACTTTCATCATTTTCCGTAAGGTGAAAAAAGAAACCTACAGATTAAAAGCGATTTAAGAGGCATGTCCATCAATTTCAGTGAATCTACCTTATTTGGGTCCTGATCCAAATAAACTACTAATAATTTTATTACATTTATGAGGCAATTGGAAATGTGGATATTTGATGATATTAAGGAATTATTGTTAATTTTCTTGGTGTGACAATGGTATTCAGGTTATGGTTTTCTTTAAGAGTTTTTATCTTAGAGAAATACATTGAAATATTTACTAAGGAAATGAAATGATGTCTGGGATTTGCTTCAAAATTATACAAGAGGGGTGGGGTAGAAGTGAAGCTGGATTTGAGTTAAAAATTGTTGAGTCTGGCTGATCAAGATACGAGGGTTCATTATATCCTTCAGTCTGCTTTTGTTTATGTTTTAAATTTTCTGTAACAAAAAGTACCTTTTAGAGAACAGTATCATACTGTGGGTATTCTTCTGAGGCTTGCTTTTTCACTGAACATTATGTTTCTAAGAGTCACCCATGCAGTATCTGCAGTTCATCCAATTTTCACTTCTGTGTAGTCTTCCCTTGTATGAATATGGCACAATTTTCTCATTTTGCTGACAAAAGATATTTGAGATGTTTTCAGGTTTTTGCTATTACAAACCATGCTGCTATGAATGTTTTTGAACATGTCTCCTGGGATACATGTCACACGCGTTTCTTTAGGATACGTATACCTGGGAGTGGAATTGCTGGGTTATAGCATAGGCATTTACTGAGTAATGCCAAATTGTCTTCTAAAGTGTTTGTACCAAGTTACACCTCTCCATCAGCACTTCTGTTGCTCCACATCCCTGCCAACACTTGGTATTTTCAGACTTCTTAACTTTCTTCCTCATCTAGTGGGATAATGGTATTTCATATGGTTCTAATTAGCATGTCCTTAGCATATGCATATTAGCATATGCTTATTGGCCATGCTGCTTATTCATGTTTTTGCCCGTTTTCTATTGAGTCAACTTGTTTATTTACAGGGGCTCTTTGTATATTCTGAATACTGACCTTTTGAGAAACAGTATAGTATAATCAGTAAGCCAGACCACCAGATTCAAATCCTGAGTGTGCAAAGTTGTGAGAGCATGGGCACAACACCACACTTCCCTGTATCTCAGTTTCCTCATCTGTAAAATGGGGTCACTATAAACCTTACCTTTTGCTATGGGCTGAATGTTTCTACCCCTCCCCACCAATTCATATGTTGAAGCCCTAACCCCCAATGTGGTGGTAGTTAGAGGTGGGGGCCTTTGGGAGGTAATTAGGTTTAGATGAGATCATAAGGGTAGGGGTCCCCATGATGGAATTAGTGCCCCGATAAGAAGAGGAAGAGAGGGAATTCTCTGGTGGACCAGTGGTTAGGACTCAGCACTTTCACTTCCGGGGTCTGGGTTCAATCCCTGGTCGGGGAATTAAGATCCCACAAAAAAGAAAAACAAAAAACAAAACACAGATGGGACATAGAATTAAATATAGTGAAAAACTATAGATCTTCCAAATGAAAAAAAATAAATAAAAAAGAAGAGGAAGAGACACCAGAGCTCTCTCTCTGCCATGGAAAGATACACCAAGAAGATGGCCGTTTGCAAGCCTGGAAGAGAGCTCTCAGCGGAACCCGACCATGCTGACACCCTGATCTGGGACTCCCAGGCTCCAGAACTGAGAAATAATCATCTGTTGTTTGAGCCCCCAGTCTGTGGTCTTTGCTATAGCTGCCAGATCATATTTATGATCTCTTGTGCACAGTCACAGCAAGTGCTCGGTAAATAGTAAGCATTTGTTATTATACGTGTAACAAATATCTGCTCTCTGTGGTGGGTCTTTTCATTTTCATGATAGCATTTAAATTTGGCTCAAGTGCAGCCTTAACTTGGTGAAACAGGAACACTCTACTTTGCTGGTTAAGTAAGGAAGCCGGAGTAGAAGCCGAGTAACTGGCACCAGACCCCTTACTCCGTGACAGTGAAGGATTCCTTACTCCACAGGGAATTGATGTCCTCGACATTCCGGCTAGCGCACCGCTGCAGAAATCATGCCAACTGAATTAGGAAGGTTTCTTTTGGTTGCTAGTGACGTACATAAATGAATGAATGAATGAATGAATGAATGAATAAATAAATAAATAAATAAATAAAATAAAAAATGGGAAAAAGAGAGGAGCAGAATTATTGACTCCGTTAATGTAAAAGTCTGGTTTTGAGCACACCCGATTGAGGGGTTGTCTGCTCGCAGGGATCTTGTCTCTGGCTCTGCTTCCCTCAGCGTTGTCCTCACTCTCAGGCAGGGTCTCCTGACTACATGGCCAAGGTAGAGCTTAGCCACTCGGGACTTACATCCCGTCCGCTTAGTGGCCTCAGGGAAATAGAAGCCCTGTCCTGACTCCCAGGTACTGAACAAGGGGTGTGACCGAGGGGCGTGACCAGGGGCTGAGGTGCTCTGATTGGCTGTTCTGAGTCACATGCACTTCCCTGGAGCTGGAGGGAGGGGCCAGCCCTACCAGAGCCACAGGGCTTGAGAATAAGGGACCCGTGGGTCCCCAAAACATAATGGGGGTGCTGATTCCAGAAAGGGGTCGGCGGTGCTGGGCTCACAAAGCATCTACTACAGTAACATCAATGCGTTCTTCTTACCTTGGCTGGGGAAAGCATATTTGGGACTCCGGATTCAAGGAGCGATGTGGGGAGTGATAATCAAGAGAACACTTGCTTGTGGGATGTGAGCAGAGCCCTGAAGCATGGCAGCCGGCAAGGAGCTAGGAAGAGCAGCAGCCTGGAGGGGCCTTGCAGGAGGGGCCGGGGAAGGGGCAGGAAGGAGGCCAGGGCATCTGACAGGATTTTTACATCATTGCAAGATGTCACTCAGGTTTTATTAAAAGCTTCCTCCTACTGTTAGTGGTACTTTGGGGCAAATAAAGGGGAGAGGGCTGTGACCTCGCGGGGTGAGAACATGGAGAACAGGTAATGGGATGGTGGAAGCCACTGTGGAAATGGCAGAGACAGCAGCCAGAGCCGGTGGTGATAGGTGACCATAGATGGGGTCGCAGGACGTAGTCATGACATAGAACGTTCATTGAGCAACTACTGTGTGTCGGGCACTGTTCTGAACATGTCCCACATATCAACTCATATGTTTCTCACAACAACACCCAGAGGTAGGTCTTATTATTATCCCCATTGTAAAGATGAGGAAACTGAGGCACAGAGAGGATAAGTGACTTGCCCACGACACACAGTTCTAAGTGGCAGATCTGAGATTTGAACCCAGGCCCTCTGACTCCTAACTCTGTCGCCTGCCTCACATGGAGGGTTGGTCTCTGCAATTCTATAGGAAGAAAACCTGTTTATAACCTCCTTTTTGTGGCCACACAGCCGGGAGGCACAGACAATATCTGTTGGTCCGTCTGGGGGGAAAGATTCCAGAGGGCTGAGTGACATCTAGTATCACAGAGGGGACAAGGCTCTGCTGGGGCAGGAGACCCCCCTGCTGAGTGTGGAAGGGCTGTGGGGATGAAAACTGGTGCGTTTCGGCCACTTGAAACCTATTTCTCCCATTTCTTCCAATGGCTCTGAGGTAGGAGATAGATAGGCCCCAGACTCAGCAGCTGCAGCTGGTCTCCTGCTGATGTTTTAAGATGGGATACCAGCGGGAGCATTGGTCCCTGATTGGGTGCATTCTTGTGGATTTCCCAGCCCAACACATGCGCAGAGAAGGCCCGCAGTCTAGGGGAAGGACAAAAGGAGGGATAAGATGCCAGCTGGAATCCATCTTGGCTGAGAGATGGGCGCCCACCCCAGGATAAAATATGGAGATGATTGGCCAGAAAAACAACCCAGAAAACTCCCCTTATATGAGCGACCTAAGCCACCCCTATTGCTTGCAACTCACTCTGAGTTTGCCTGTGTGCTCTGCCACGCATACTTTGTTTCTTCAATGTGTACTTTCCTCCATTTTAGACAATCCTCTTTTAAACAGCCACCCCCCCCCCCACTCTCAGGGAGGAAACTGAGCCTCTCCTACTCTGTATCCCCCTGACCAATCCCAAATCCGACCTTTCTATGCTCTTTTATCCACACCGGTACCCCAGGATGAAAACGCTAGTCCTGCTGAGGTAACCCATAGTGGGACTTCCTATCACCCAGGATCAGGGAGAATATGCCCTCTTAGAGAAGTGGCAAATGGCGAAGGCACAATCAGAGTACATGTGCCCTTCTTCTGACTTAGTCCAATGTGAACAAAGGCTGGGATGATTTTCTGGAGACCCTAGTAGATTTACTGAAGGATTTCAACCCCTAACCCTGGACTTTGATTTAACTTGGAAGGATGTCCCAATAGTACTATCTACCAGCTGTACCCAAGAGGAGAAACACAGGATTTAGACAGCAGTCCAGGGGCACGCTGATCAGCTCACCAGGGACCAACCTCACATTTATGATGTGGGTGAGGACGCAGTCCCAAATCAGGAGCCCACTTGGGATTATAATTCCCTGGGGGGGAATGAAGGCCAGGAACCACATGGTCCAATGCCTATTAGAAGGAATGAGGGAGACTTCCCTGGCGGTCCAGTGGTTAAGACTCCGTGCTCCCAATGCAGGGGGCGCGGGTTCAATCCCTGGTCAGGGAACTAGATCCCGCATGCCGCAACTAAGACCCAGCGCAGACAAATAAATAAATAAATATTAAAAAATAAAAAAAAAAGACGAAGGAATGAGAAAGTGCATCAGAAAGCCAGTTAACTATGAAAAGGTCAGGGAAGTGACCCAAGAGAAAGAAGAAAACCCAACTCTCTTTCAGGGACGGCTTGTGGAGGCTTTTAGAAAATTTACTAACGTAGACCCCTCCACTCCCGAGGGTCAAGCTCTGCTGGGACAACATTTTGTCAGTCTGCCCCAGATATTAGGTGACAACTCCAAAAGTTACAATTAGGCCCACAAACCCCTATGCACCAACGCTTAGAGGTGACCTTTGGGGTATTTAATAATCGAGATCAAATTCAGGAGGAGGAAAGAACTCAATGTGAGAAAAGGCAGGCCAAGGCTCAAGCTAAACAGGTAACAGTTGCTGTCAGCCACGCCTGGCAACCTCAGGGCAACCCAAAGGGGACAAGGAGTTTCAGCCATCAGTCTCGAGGTAAAACCAACAAGAGGGAATGCTTCAAATGTAAGTCAACTGGCCACTGGGCCTGTAAATGCCAGGAGCGCCCCCAGGCCATGCCCAGTCTGCAAAGAGACCGGTCTCTGGAGATGGGAGTGCCCTCAGTCCTGAAGGGGAACGGGGGCTCCTGCTTCAGATGACCATGCTGGACAACTGAGGCGGTCCCGGGGATTCTGGCGGCTCCCCCATAGCCCCTCATGAGCTGTCTATCTCTGTCGAGGAGCCCCAGGTGGTCCTTGATGTGGCAGGTAAGAAGATCGATTTTTTAAATTGATATGGGAGCCACTTATTCTGTCTTGATTTCTCATGCTGGGCCTCTATCCTCTAAAAGTTGCACAGTAACTGGTGTTGACAGAAAGCCTTGAACGCATTACTTCCCTGGGCCTCTCGCTTGCCAGTTTGAACAATGTTTGATCTCACATGCCTTTCTAGTTGTTCCTGAGTGTCCTACCCTACTACTGGGGAGAGACCTTCTGGGCTCCCTTGGGGCTATATTAGAGTTAAGGGTGGGCCTAGGGCAGCCCTTTATCTTGACCCTGGCTAAGGCAGATCAATGGGAAGAGCAAGGGCCTACTCTCAGGCTGATCTTCAGCTCTTGCCTTTTTAATCTGCTTGTTAAGTTTGCTTTTTCCGGGTTACAGCAATTCAAGGTGATGGTGATGCAGGGATTCCATCCACTCCCTGAAACCAGTCCTGCCGGAATAACAGCAGAAGTTGCCCTGGGGCCCCTAACAAGGCAAGGTAAGAGTTCCGTGGCCCCAATTAGGTAGGGTCTATGAACCCAATGTCAGCCTGAAGAAGCTACAGAAGATGAACCATTGGCCTTCATCCTCCCAATAAGATTTTTTTGGGTCCACATCTCTCAGGAGGGATCTGAGGTAGGAGATAGACAGGCCCCTGGATGAGCAGCTGCAGCTGGTCTCCTGCTGCTTCGAGGTGGGATACCAGCGGAGGTATTGGGCCCTGATTGGGCGCATTCTTGTGGATTTCCCAGCCCAAAACACGTGCAGAAAAGGCCCTCAGTCTAGGGGAAGGGCAAAAGGAGGGAGAAGATGCCAGCTGGAATCCATCTTGGCTGAGAGATTGGTGCCCACACCAGGACCAAATATGGAGATGACTGGTCAGAAGAAAAACCCGGAAAAGTGCCCCTATAAAAGCAACCTAAGCTGCCCCTATTGTGTGCAACCTCTGTTGCTCTGCCACGTGTACTTTGCTTCTAATAAACACTTTTATCTTTTTCATAATCTTTGTCTCTTTGCTGAATTCTTTCTTCAAAGAAGACAAGAACCAAGGTCCTTCTTCCAGCCGCTCCACCACCAGAATCAGCTCCAGCATCCTTTTGGGGAAATACTATTCTACCGAACCCTGAGCCACAGGTGGGCAGGATTGGGTGTCATAGTTACTGGTGGGCCTTGCCCCAGCCCAGGGCAGGTAGGTGCAGAGCAGCCCCTCCATGGTCAGCTCTGCCTGGGGCGACCAGGCTGAGGTCTACCTTGTCAGGGAGGGGAGAGATGGGGGTCCCACTTTGGGTGACTGAGGAGTTACAGGGACAGGGAGAAAAATGGAGAGGGACAGACAGTGAGGCATCCACAAGACAAATACAGAGAGAAAAAGAGACACAGGAAGAGATATAAAGAGAGAGATGGAGGGACTTCCCAGGCGGTCCAGTGGTTAAGACTCCACGCTTCCAACGCAGAGGGCGCGGGTTCGATCCCTGGTCGGGAACTAAGATCCCACATGCCGCGCAGCACAGCCAAAAAAAAAAAAAAAAGAGAGAGAGAGATGGAGACAGCGGGAGATACAGAGACAGACACAGATACAGATAAACAAAAAATGGAGAAAGACAAAAGGAGACGAGAGAGATGGATAGAGACAGTGAGGTCAAGATAGAGAAGAGAGATAACAATGGCAGGCAGAGAGAGAAACTGTCAGATGGAGAGACAGAGAGAGAGAGATACAGCAGTAAAGATGCCTCCCTCCAGGATAAAGCAGGCTGTAAAAAAGGCAGATCAAAGGCACTAAAAAAAAAAAAAAAAAAAAGATGCCTCCCTCCCCATCCCGGCCCTCCTCAACCCCACAGAGGGAGGCCTGCAGGGACAAGCTGGCAGAGATGCACCGCCCACACTGACCTCCTTCTAGGCACTCCCACAGCAGCAGCCGGTCCTCCTTCAGCTCTGCCCACCTTCCCTCCTGCCGCTGGCCAAGCCCATTAAGCTGCTACCCTGGCCACAACTGAAGGCCCCACGCCCTGAGGAGGAAAACACTGAAGAAGCATCCTTGCTCCCTGGCACCCCAAACCATCAATTAGTATTAACGAGGGAAGGTTCCTCTCTGCCTAAAGACCCCCGTCTGGGCTCAGATGGAGGCGAGGCCCCACCCCCATGACTCAGGAGGTTAAAGGGCCTGGAGCCGGCCTGTGAGCCCACAGTGTCCGGATGGCGTGTGGCAGCAGGAGAGACCATCCAGCTGGTGAACGAGAAGGCAGGGCCTGGAACCAAGGGCCCAAAGCCCTTTCGGGGCCAGAACTACAAAGCAATCCGAGCAGCCTGCCTGGATGAGGGGATCCTGTTCCGAGATCCCTACTTCCCTGCTGGCCCTGATGCCCTTGGCTATGACCAGCTGGGGCCCGACTCGGAGAAGGCCAAAGGGGTGGAATGGAAGAGGTCCCATGTAATGTGTGGATGGGGCCCTGGACTCCTGGGTCTGAGGAAGGAGGTGTCACTGTGGGACCCGCTCAGAGCAGGTTCCGCAGTCCTGGGTCAAGGGAGGCCCAGGGAAGACAAACGGCCGCCCACAGGTTTTACAAGCCTCTCATGGGGTTGGAGGTGCTCATTACTCCAGAGCCGCGAGGGCAGGACGGGGCCCAGGCATCTGACCCCCCAGCTGCTCCTTCCCTCCCCTTCCCGTCTGAGGTCTAGATTCCCCCATCTCCCCCAGGAGTTTTGCGCTGAGCTCCAGTTCATCTGTGAGGACATGAGCCGAACAGACATGTGTCAGGGGAGTCTGGGTGAGACCACTGAACCCATGCTGAGCCCCCAGATCTGGCAGGTTGCAGTGGGGACCCTGACAGCTCCGCCCTCAGCCTCCCCCTGCCCTGTCCCTGCCCCTCCCTCTACCTCTCAGGCTCTCCTCTCCTGGTGCCTCGGTCTCCCTCTTTCCACCCTCCCCCAATCTCAGCCTTTCCTGCCAGGTAACTGCTGGTTTCTTGCAGCTGCTGCCTCCATCACTCTGTACCCACGACTCCTGTCCCAGGTGGTCCCCCCGGGACAGAGCTTCCAAGATGGCTACGCAGGCGTCTTCCACTTCCAGGTAAAGCTCGGTTCCTCTGTTCATGCCTCAGTTTCCCCCAGGGTGACATGGATTTCATAGTTGACACTGTCCCCTTGGGGCTGTAATTCCCGGACTGGTACAGCAGGGTCAGGCGTCAGAGGTTGGGGCCCAGCAGGGTTGGAGGTGGGAAGCCAAGCCCAGGCCCCTCCCCTTCTCCCACCAGCTCTGGCAGTTTGGCTGCTGGGTAGACGTCATGGTGGACGACAGGCTGCCTGTGCGTGAGGGGAAGCTGATGTCCGTGCGTTCGGATCAGCGGAAGGAGTTCTGGGCCCCACTCCTGGAAAAGGCCTACGCCAAGTAAGGACCCCGACGCCACCAGCGGCAACCCCAAGTCCCAGCCAGCAGGCCCCAAGCCACAGGGGACGCCCGGAGTCCCCGGACTTCCGGGATCCTCCAGACAACCCGCCAAAGATCTCAAACCAAGGTACAGCCCACAGGACCCTCATGTCATACCATCGCCTGAGGACCTCCAAATCATAAACACCTCCCTGATTTTTTTTTTTTTTTTCTTGGGGCCGTGCCTTGTGGCATGCGGGATCTTAGTTCCCTGACCAGGGATCGAACCCATGCCCCCTGCATTGGGAGCACAGAGTCTTAACCACTGGACCACCAGGGAAGTCCCCCTCCATTGATATTTCACACAAAATATTCCTAGATACCCACTGAACACTCTTAATTCTGAAGGAGACTGAAATCTCGTATCAGGCCCCGGAGTCACCAAATCTAAGCGATCCCCTTGGGGGACCTGTAATCTCAGACAATCTCTCCTGATCCCTTGAGAAACCCAAGACACCTCCAAAATATTGGGTGTCATCCCTGGAACCCTTAAATCTTCGCTTTTCCCCATTCTGCAGCTCTGAAATCCCTGACAAACCCCATAGGGATCACCCCCCAAAGCAGACATCTCCCACAGACTCAAAGTGTCAGAAACAGCCCCCAGGATGCCCAGAATCCTGACAGAGCTCTTCTGTGACCCCCAGATCACGCAGTCCTGGTGGCCCCAGGAGCCACCAGCCCAATTTCCCAGGGCTTCCCAAGTGCACCCTCCTTAAGCGTCTGCAAATTTGGGGGATAGCCCTTGGGACCTCACAGCCTGAGACAGAGGCCCCCCACATTCCCATGGTTGCCCAAGATACTCGCCCATGCCTCAGACACCCCACCCCAGACCTGCTCCCACAGGCTCCATGGCTCCTATGAGGTGATGCGAGGCGGCCACGTGAATGAGGCTTTCGTGGACTTCACAGGCGGTGTGGGCGAGGTGCTCTACCTGAGGCAGGACACTCTAGGCCTCTTCTCTACCCTGTGCCATGCCCTGGCCAAGGAGTCCCTCGTGGGAGCCACTGCCCTGGTGAGAGAGTCAGACTCCCATGAAGACCCCCGCCAGGACCAGAGTGCAGTCACAGCTAGAGAGGGGTGGTGTCCTGTGTCTTTCTCCCCTCTGCTTTCACTGTTGGCTTATTGTCTCTCACAAATCTAATGCCAGCAAGTCAAAAGGACATTTATTTGCTCTCATGACTAATGAAGCTTCAGGCACAGCTGGATCCAGGTGCTTAGTGGATGTTGTGAATGTGTTTTTCTATTCTTGCTTCTGGGTTAGATTCACTCACAGGCAGGCTTTCCTCTCATGGGCACAAAATTGGGCCCCACAGCTGCAGGTTCCTCCTACTGCCCCCGGGGGATGTGTGTGTGTGAAAAACAAAGTGCCTCTTTCTGAGAATTTCAACAAAAGTCTCAGGACTGATTTTTCATGGGCTCAGCTTGGGTCATATGTCCATCTGTGACCCAATCACATATTCATTCACTGAGTCAGTCTAACTCATTCGTTCATTCATTTATTTAATCCTCTACTCAGTTACTGAGTGTCTTTTGCGTTTCTCCACCTCTTTTCCTCTCTGTTCCGTATCTCTCTTTGTCCCCGTGTCTCTATGTCTCTCCTCTTTATTTACTTATTTTTTTAGTAAATTTTTTAAAAAAATAAATTTATTTATTTATTTATATTTTTTATTTTTGGCTGCGTTGGGTCTTCGTTGCTGCACATGGGCTTTCTCTAGTTGCGGCGAGTGGGGACTACTCTTTGTTGTGGTGGGCGGGCTTCTCATTGTGGTGGTTTCTCTTGTTGAGGAGCACGGGCTCTAGGTGCACGGGCTTCAGTAGTTGTGGCTCGCGGGCTCTAGAGCGCAAGCTCAGTAGTTGTGGCACACGGGCTTAGTTGCTCCGTGGCATGTGGGATCTTCCCGGACCAGGGCTCGAACCCGTGTCCCCTGCGTTGGCAGGAGGATTCTTAACCACTGCGCCACCAGGGAAGTCCTATGTCTCTCCTCTTTAAATCTGTTTTGGTCTCTTGTCTCCATCTGCCTCTCTCTCCTTCTCTTGCCTTCACTCGCCAAATCCCAGCCCCTCTCGGAGCCTGGTACCATTCAGTTAGGTGCTCTGGGTGACTCCTGCTTTGGTGAAAGGAGGTGGGGATGCAGAGCGGAGCCCTGTCCCCCGCTATGGCTCACTGTCCTGTCCTCTTCCCAGAGTGATCGGGGCAAGTACCGTACAGAAGATGGGCTGGTGAAGGGACACGCATATTCAGTCACAGGCACACACAAGGTGAGGAACCCCCAGGGTGGGCTGGCAGGGGGTGTCCAAGCACCAAACCCCCACCGACCACGTCTCCCTTAGGTGTCACTGGGCTTCACCAACGTGCGTCTGCTGCGGCTGCGGAGCCCACGGGGCCGAGTGGAGTGGCCTGGGGCCTGGAGTGACAGGTGGGATGGATCTGGGGTGGGTGGGTGGCTCGGTCCCACCTGCCCACCCCTTACACCCCGGTCTCCCCAGCTGCCCACGCTGGGATGCGCTCCCCGCTGAGTGGCGAGATGCCTTACTGGTGAAAAAGGAGGATGGCGAGTTCTGGTGAGTGGGGCAGGGTCCCTGGTCTGCTTCGGGGAGGGGTGCCAGGCCAGCGGGGTCAGGGAGGGGGCAAGTCCCGTTTGAAGGGACATGGGAGAAGTTCATGGGGGTGGGTCCTAATGGGGAGAAACTGTCCATATCTGTGGTAATTCGGGAGTTGGGTTCTATTTCGGGGAGTCGAATTAGAATTAGCAGTAACATTAGGGAACTTGGAAGCATAGTAATCTTTGGAGGGTTGAAGGGGGATGGGTAATATTTAGGGCAATTGAGGGAGGCTTGGTGGCATTGGGGCATTTCTTGAGATTTGGCACTATTGAGGGGCTGAAGGATACTTACTGGTAATAGAGAATCTGAGGGTCTTGATATTTGGGGGTTGAAGGCAATTTGACAATATTTGGGGGGAGTTTGTAGATCTTGGCTATTTGTAGGGCATTTCTGAGGACTTGGAGAAATCTGAGGGAGCTGGAGGGCTCTAATTTGAGGGTCATTTCTGGAGACATGTATTATTTGGGGGACTGAAGTGTACTTGGCGACATTTAAGGAATTTAGGGGCTTTGTGACTTGGGGGGTCATGAGCTATTTGGGGTGGGGGCCGGGCCAGGGTCTGACTGCCGGCCACCGTCCAGGATGGAGCTGCAGGACTTTCTCTGCCACTTCGCCACCGTCCAGGTCTGCTCGCTGAGCCCTGAGGTGCCGGTCCCCAGCCTGGCTGGAGGCGGCAGGAACATCCACACCTTCCAAGGCCGCTGGGTACGCGGCTTCAACTCTGGCGGGGGCCAGCCTGGTGCCGGTGAGGCCTGGAGGGGCCCCTGAAGGCAAGCAAGGGGGGCCGTGGCACGCTGGGTAACCCTGTTTCTTTGTCCTTTACTAGAAACCTTCTGGACTCACCCCCAGTTCCGGCTGACGCTGCTGGAGCCTGATGAGGAGGAGGAGGAGGAGGAGGAGGAGGGGCCCTGGGAGGGCTGGGGGGCAGCAGGGGTGCGAGGCCCCGCACTGGGGGGGTACGCACCCCCAAATGCACTGTGCTCCTGTCACTCATCCAGCGCAACTGGCAGCGCCTGAGGGCCCAGGGCCTCACGTACCTGACCGTGGGCTTCCACGTGTTCCAGGTGGGACCCCGGGCTGGAAGAGGCAATGGGGGAACACAGAGGCATGGAGGTGCAGGAGGCCAAAGGCGGGATCCGAGTGGGTAGAGGATGGGGGCTGAGGGTCAGAGTCAGGAGACAGCTGAGGCAATTGGAGGTGGGGGTCAAGGAGAGACTGAAGGGCTAGGGAGGGCGCAGAGGGAGAGGCTGGGGGTCAGAAGGGTAGAGGGGTGAGGGGTCAGAAAGGAGACAGAGAAAGGGCTGGAGGAAAGGCTGAGGATCAGGGAGGGGACCGAGGAGCAGAGGGCACAGATGGGAGGGAGGGGTCCAGGAGGGGGTGGGTCAGGGACTAAGGGGCAGGGGCTTTAGAAGGGGTGGGATGGGAGGAAAAGAGAGGGGGGGGGTGTGTGGAGAGACCAGGAGCAGGGGCACTCTGAGGGGCGGCTGCCTCCGCCTGGCCCTGACTCCCCCCTGCTCTTCCTTCTTGCAGATCCCAGAGGAGGTGGGTATCAGATAGGACCCCAGATTCCATCCACCTCTGAGCCAGCCCCAGCGGCTGGGACAACCTGGCGGCGTGGGACGCGCTTGGGGGGATGGGCGACCAGTGGGTTTGGACAGGGCGGTGTGGAGGATGCAGTGGGTCGGAGGCTGGGTGGGGTGAACTTGGACGGCGGTGGTCACGCCGCCCTGCCCCCCAGCTGCTGGGCCTGTGGGACTCCCTGCGCAGTCGGTCGCGCGCTCTTGCGGGGCCTGCCGCGCGCCGACCGCTCGCCCTTCTGTGCCCGCCGCGACGTGAGCCGCTGCTGCCGCCTGCGCCCCGCCTGCGTGCGCCCCGGCCACTATCTGGTGGTAGCCAGCGCCGCCCGCGCCAGCGACGAGGCCGACTTCACGCTGCGCGTTTTCTCCGAGCGCCGCCACGCCGCAGTGTGAGCCGGGATCCCCTGCCCCGCCCCGGGATCCCCTGCCCTGCTCCTGGGTCAGCCCAGCGCCCCCAGGATCCCGCCTAGACCCCACCCGAGCCTCAGCTGAGACCCCGCGCGGCCCATATCCCCAGCCACGGGGTGAGCAGTCCCCTCCCCCATCTCCCGTCTGTAATTTGCAGGGAGATAGATGATGTGATCAGCGCCGACCTGCGTGCCCTCATGGTGAGGCGCTGCTCTGGGAAGTGGGTGCGAGGGTGTGTGTGTGCGCTGGGGGGCGGGGGTCCTCTTGGCCAGAACGAAACACCCCCTACCCCACAGGTCCCCTACATTCCCCTGGAGCTAGAGATGGAGCAGCTGTTTCACGAGCTGACAGGAGAGGTAAGGAGATGGGGCAGGGCTAAGGGGGTCCCTCCCCTCCACTCCTCTCCCCTCCCCTCCCCTCCCCACGCCATGTACCCCTCCCTCCCTCTCTCCCTCATCCGAGACATCTCATTTTGCTTCGGTTTCTCAGTCTGTCTGTGCTTAAATCTCATGAGCTTCTTTTCTCAAAATGCTCACAGCTCTTCCCTGCCTCAGGGCCTTTGCTCAGTCTATACCCTCCCCCTGGACTGCTTTCTCTCCCTTCACAACCCCTGCCAGGCTAAGGCCTTGTCTTTCCAACGTGCCCTGACCCTCCCCCAGGCTGGTCAGCTGCTTGCCCTCTGTGGGCTCCCGAAGCCCAATGCTTCCCCATTGCAGCCCTGACCACTCTGGGGACAGGTCTCACTCCCTTCCGGGACCAGGAGCTCTGAGAGGGCAGGCCTGGGCCTCTCTCAGTCCCTGCTGTTTCCCAGCACCACCCAGCATGCTGTCTGGGCGGCCCCGGGCTGATTGTTGAATGACTGCCTGAGTGCAGGCTCACAACCGGCTCTCTCCTTACCAGGAGGAAGAACTCAATGCCCCTCAGCTCCAGACCTTATTAAGCATTGGAGCCTGGTGAGTTGGGGACCAAGAGTGGACTCCACAGAGCCCCCATGTGTGTTAATCCACGATGCTTCTGGGAGTCAGGCCATGGGAACCCTGGGCTCAGCCTGCTGGCGTCTCCCCTGTAGCCAGACCTGTGGGTTCTGTGATAGGACCCGTGGCCAAGGCCATGGCCACTTATAAGCCCATCTTCCTCTACGGAAGTGTAACTGTCCTGAGCACAGACCCAGACCCCCGTGCCTGGGTTCAAATCCCAGCTCTACTAGTTTCCAGCAGTCACATGGCTTTCTGCACCTCAGTTTCAGAAAGGATTATTGGGGATAACAATAATCCCTAGCACTTACAATGATGGCCAGTATGCAGGAAGTGCCTTTTTTTTTTTTTTTTTTTTCCTGTAGCCAGGGCCCATGCACGGACTCCCAGAGAAATCGGGCTCAGGACCTGTGAGCAGCTGCTGCAGCGTTTTGGGGTATATGATGGGGGCATTGCCTGGGTAGGGAAGATGGCCTCCGCTTCCCTTCTGGGGACATTGACCTTAACCAGATGCCGCATCCCCAGCATGGGCGAAGCCTCGATCTGTACCACTTCCAGCAGCTCTGGGGCCACCTCCTGGAGTGGCAGGTAAGATGGGGGCTGGGCAGGGCACCTCCTTCTGGAGGGAGAGGCACCTTTACTACATGGGCATAGGTGCTCTGTGGGCTAGCAGGGCCCCAGGGGAGAAGGGGAACTTGACCACACCATGCCAACCTGGAGGCATCTGGCTGGGATATCCCTGCCCCATACACCCCTTTGTTGTCCCTCTAGGGGCACTAAATAGCTCAAGCATCAAGAGCAGACTTGGATCCTGGGTTGGAATCCCAGCTCCCAGCTCAGCCCCTTTCTGGCTGTGTGACCTGAGGGGCCTTTGCTTGTCTACCACTGGGAGGCGATAATTCCCCACCCCCCTCCCGGCTCTGGATCCCTGTGAGGAGGAGATGGTCCCAGGCCTCCCCACACTGCAAGTGGTAAGCCACTGTTCACTGAGCCCTCACTAAGCCCTTTGTGGGTAGAACCTCACCTTGTCCTCACAACAACCCTGTTACTGCTGGTACTGTTATTCCCAATTTACCGATTGGGAAACAGACACCCAAAGTGGTTAAGCTGCTTGCACAGGGCAGCCAGGAAGAAAGGGAGGTGGGTGGGAACTCAGGCTGTCTGGCTCTGAGACCTCCTTTCGGCCTTCTTCAGGGTGCTCAGGGGCCTGGGTGTGGGACTGACCAATACCTCCCTGCCCAGGCCACATTTGACAAGTTCGATGAGGACGCCTCTGGAACCATGAACTCCTATGAACTGAGGCTGGCCCTGAACGCAGCGGGTATGGACAGAGGTCCTGCGGGATCCTGGGGACGGATCTGCTCCCCCTCCTCCCCTGTACTCCTCCCCTGCCATCCACAAAGCCCACACCTTAGTTGCCCACTCTTGGCAGGAACTGGGTGACCCTGAGAGAGCCCCAAAGGGGAGAATCCTCTGCGTGGGGGGAGGAGGGCACTGAGGGAGGGAGTGCGGCCCTCCTGGGAGGGGAAGCGGGGGTCGGGAGCTGGTGTCTGAGAGGCCCCAGCCCCCAGGACCTCATGGTGGAATGTCCTGGACTCCTGGACTTCTTGGGTGGCCCTGGGCGCCTGGAGCCTCCATTTCCCTCTCTGTAAAATGGCTAATACACAGGGTGGCCAGGAGAAGCCTGTGGAATGGAGCCCACAGGGTTTATTGCTGGGGAATGCAGCGTCCATGACCGCGTGCCAGAGTGCCCAAAGGAAGGCTCCCACCGAAAGGCTGAGTTCTTCCGGGAGACGTAGAACAACCCCATTCCATTTGTGTGGGAGCACAAAAATCCTAGCCAATGAACAGAGGCAGAGAGCAACTTCTTCCCTGGGCTATGCAGTTAGAAAAGTGCGTGTGATCTGTCCCCCACCCCACCTTGCGCAGACGGGGTGTGGTCTGGGATCAGACACAGAACTCCCAGACCCCCCACCCCACCCCAGGGCTCATCTGCCACAGCAAAGGGAAGGGTGAGACATGGGGAGATGGGGGGCTGGGGGTGATGTGACCCAGAGTCTGAGAGGCAGGGGGAGACCCTGAGGGGGGAAGTCTAAGGTCCAGGGAGGTGCAGGAAAAGAAAGGAACTCAAGACAGGGGGGAGATGGAGTCAGAGAGAAGACTGGGAGATGTGAGCCCGAGAAACAAGAGTCCCAGGTAGGCAGAAGCAGAGGCGAGAGAGGGTAGGGGAAGGTGGAAGGCTGTACTGTTCACGCGGTATGCCCGAGTGCCTGGTACAAGCCTGGTGTTAGTCTAGGCAGAGGAGCGCTCTAATGGGCTGACGTGCTGATGGTACAGACACACGACAAGCAGAACGTCTAGGGCAGATGGTGAGAGGTCCTACGGTGGCAAAAGGAAACAGGCCATGGTGCTGGGACCCGCAGCGGGTGAGGTGTGGGTTGAGACATGGCGGTCAGGGAAGGCCTCACTTGGGTGATGTGTGAACAGAGACCGGAAGGAGGGGGGAGTGAGCCTTGGGGACTCTGGGCAAGAGCGGTCCAGATGGGGAAAGTCAGTGTAAAGGCCCTGAGGAGGCTGGTGTGGAGGCAGCGGAGTGAACGAGGGGCCCAGTGATGGAGATGAGGACAGGGGGCCAGTGTGGCTGGAGCCAAGTGGGGAGGGGGAGGTGGTCAGAGAGGAGATGGGTGGAGGAAGACAGGAGAGCCCCACGAGGCCTTGGGAGGACAGCTCTTTAAAAATTTTTAAATGTGTATGAGAGGGAGGAGGGAGAGGCAAATCCAGGGTCAGGGACTTGTGTGTGAGCCTGGAGCTGACAGGCAAGGGAAAGGTGGTGTGTATGGTGGATGGAATACCAGGGAGCGGGCCAGCTGGAAGCAAGGTCTGGAGACCCGGGCAGTCCCGGGCTGGGGGGACGGACAGGAGAAAGAACCTGCTCCGATCCAACCCTATCCTCTGCTCCACAAAACCCCCCTGAGCCCCGCTCTGCTCCAGGCCCTGTGCTGGCTGACGCTGGGGATTCAGTGGTGACCAGAAGCCCTTCCCGGACCTCACCCACCACTCACTTCCCTGCCCAGTGCAGGCGCAGCCAGAGCCACCAAAGACAGTGACAGCCCAGAGGGCTCAGGGCAGGCATGTGGAGGCCTAGAGGGGTCAGGGCAGGGATGTGAGCTGTGGGACCCCAGAGGAGGAGCTTGACGCTGCTTGCTGGGGGCTGAGTATCTGAGAGGACTTCCTGAAGGAGGCGTGTGTCAGAGTAGGAACACTCCGGGCTGAGAGAGGACATGGTGTTCTGGGCAGAGGGGACATCAAGTGCAAAGAAGGCAAGGCAAAGCCCAAGGTCAAGTAGAGAAGAGGGAGGAGGGGAGCAGGAGATGAGGTGCAGACTGTGCAGGCCACCAGGTGGCTGGGGACAACGGGGGCCCTGGGGAGGGGTAACCAGGAGGTCATGGTCACTGGGGCCCAGTAACCTAGGTAAGGGGTTTCACAAGGACTGGCTTTTAAAAGCTTCTGTTGAACGATTCCTCATCGGAGGTGATTTCTGAACTCCAGAAATCGCCCCTGATATGGAGCGTCAAGAAATTGACTCCGTACAGGGCTGACAAAAATGCTTTGCTGCACAGAAATATTCTCTAGTGTCTATTAGCAGAAATCCGGCAGAGTTCAAAGGAATAATAATACAGTAGTTATGATGTGCCAGACACTGTCCTAAGCTCTCTACATATACTATCTTCACACGACCTTATAGGGTCAGGGCTCTCATAGTCCCCACTTGACAGATAAGGAAACTGAAGCCCAGAGAAGTGAAGGGAGTTGCCCGTGGCCTCACGGCTGGGATGAGGCAGAGCTGGGACTAGAGAGGTGGGACCAGGCGCCCCTGGTGTCTGCCTTCCCTGGGGAGTCGGAGGCGGGGGGGGGGGTATGACCCTGAGTTGGGGCTCCCGGGGCAGCCCAGGCTCAGAGGTGGCCTCCCCCAGGCTTCCACCTGAACAACCAGCTGACCCAGGCCCTCACTAGCCGCTACCAGGACAGCCGTCTGCGCGTGGACTTCGGGCACTTCGCGTCCTGCACGGCCCAGCTCATCTCCATCTTCCGTGAGTGCCATCCGTGGCACTGGTGGGACAGAGGGAGCACGTCTCCACGGTAGGGGGACCAGGGAGGTGGGCGCTCACCCTGCCCCTCTGACAGGCCACTGCAGCCAGCACCTGGATGGGGGCGAGGGGGTCGTCTGCCTGACCCACAGACAGGTGAGCCTGGGCTGCAGGGAGGGGTGGCACGGGAGTGTCAGGAGTCCCCGGCCTCATGCCTGCTGTTTCCTCTCGCCCACTGGATGGAGGTGGCCACCTCCTAGGACCTCAGCCTGGGAGCCCTGCCTTTCCCTTCTCCCAGCCCGGACCAGGGTTTCCTCTACAGGGAGGGGGCTGATGCCCTGACGTTAAGCAGTGATTCAGAGCGTGGCCTTGGGAGCCAGCCTGCCTGGAGCTGACTTCTGGCTCCACCGCTCACCAGCTGGGTGACACCGGGCAAGTCACTGCACCTCTCTGGTAAACGGGCATGGTAACAGCACCTTTCTCGTGCAGGCTGCACGAGTTAGCCCACGTTACATGCTTAGAACAGTGCCTGGCCTGGAGTGGGTCCCCAACAGCACTCCTACTTTCACACACTCATGGGAACAGGGATCGGGGCACTCCCCACGCCCCACCTCGCTCTGGGAAGAGGTGCTCTATCATCGCTCTCCTAAGAGGTGGAGAAGAGAGAGAAAAACAGAGGACACTGTAGGAGTCCTTCTTAAAAATATTACATGTTTTATTATCCTGTCCCCAGAAGGGTGGTTTATCCAGAAACCGAGAAAAAAATAATCAATCGGAATAAACTCAAAAAAAAAAGGGGGGGGGGGAGGTGGTGGAGCGAAACCATCCACTAACAGGCAGCTAGGCCAGCAGCCCACCCTCCACCTCGGGGGGGGGGGGTCCCCAGAGACCCACGCCGACGGCAGACATCAGAGAAATCAGTAAGGGGCTGGGGGAGGGGAGCAAATCAGCTATGTCTTCATTATGAGAGCAAGAGGCGGCGAAGATATGCTGCTAGGTGAATATATATTTATATAATAAATCCGTAAGTTAATAAAGTAAATAGTAATTCTCTGAAAGGTTTTTTTTCATAGTTTTTTTTTTTTTTTTTGTGGATTTTTGTGTGGTTTTTTTTGTGTTTTGTGTGTGTGTGTGTGTGTTTTTTCTTTTTTTTTTTTTTGCGGGTGGAGGGGGGTCCTTAGAAAATCTGAGAGATACGCAGGTCCAGACAAAGCAAGGTGGGGGCTGGCTGGGGGTGAGGGTGGGAGGCTGGTCTGCCCAACCCCACTCCTGGTGCAGAAGAGGGGGGACTGAGCTGAACCCCCTCATATCCTGGCGATGCCAAGTGAGGGGAGGGGACGGGGGAGCAGGGAGCAGGCTGGTCCTCTTTCCTGCCGGGCGGCTGTGGCACCCTCTGTGGGGCCCATTGCAGGCCCGGGCGGTTCCTGGACAAGGCACGTCGGGCTTTGGCCTGGATGTGGGAGGCCTTGAAGGGACCTCAGGGGAGAAGAAATGGACCGGGGAGGGGGTGGTGGTGAGGGGTGGGCCTTTCTAGGGCTTGGAGGGGGCCTGTTTTGCTGTGAGGATCCACTGTCCCCTCCACAGAGTTAAAAAAACAAAACAAAACAACACATCATATATATTTACCAGACCAGAAGCGCTGACCCCGGAAGCCTCCCTCACCCCCGTCCAGGGGGAGGGGAGACCCTCCTGGCGCACCGACAACGAGAGAGGAGAGAGCCTGCCCCAGCCCCTCCCTGCCCACCCCACTCCCGCCCAGGAAGGACTGACAAGAGAGTGCTTTGCATAGATACAGAGTCAGAGGAGCGGGGCCAGGGGGTGCCCTTGCAGCGGGGAGGGGGGCAGAAGAGCTCCCCCCAGCCCCTCCTGGAGGCTGTGAGGAGGGGTGCTTGGTCAGGGTTTCTCCGGTGGGGGCCTCACAGGTCGCTCTCGCCGTACAGGGCTGTGGAGAAGGACTTGTAGTCGAGGGCCCCGGGCACGGCATCAGGGCCCTGGTACGGGGCCATGCGGGCGATGCAGTACTCGGCCTGGTCGGGGGGCAGCTCTCTCCGCAGCTCCTCGGCTGTGATGAAGTTCTGGGGGCGGCAGGGCGGGAATCTGGGTCACCCCCGACACGGGCGCTGGCCCACCCGGCCCCTCACGCCCAGCCCTGGCCGCGAGGGCCCCTCCGCGCCGGCCGCTGGGTGCCTCCCAGGTGTCTTGCTCACCTTGTCCCCGGCCAGGACCTTGAAGGAGGCGATGACCTGGTCGGCCGTGTCCGTGTCGGTGGTCTCCCTCGACATGAAGTCGATGAAGGCTTGGAAGGTCACGAGGCCGCTGTGGTTGGGGTCAACCACGCTCATGATGCGGTTGAACTCGGCATCGCCCTGTGAGGGGGGGGTGGGCGGGGGACAGGCGGCCTTTCAGCGGGGCAGGGCGGCCGGGCCGGCCCGGTGGCTAGAACCGGGTCAGGAGAGCAGGGCCCGACCCCAGCGCACACGACAGGCGTCGTCAGCCTGCCTCCAAGGGTCTTGGCTCCCCGGCCGGCTGCCCCACCTGCCCCAGACCTGGGCCGTGCACCCGCTGCGCCTCCCCTCCCGCGTTTTTGGGAAGTGGGGAGTTGGGGAGTGGATCTAACAGGTCTACTGCTCCTCAGCCCTGGCTCGAAAGTTAGCTCCGGAGGGCGAGGAAGAAAGAAAGAGAGAAAGAGAAAGAGAAGGGGAGAGAGCTGGAGGCCTGACCTCCTCTCTCCGGAGACTTCCAGGAAAGGAGGTGGGAGGCTCAGGGAGTCATCGGAGGGACCCCAACCAGCAGATGCAGCAGAGGAGGAGGAGGGAGGCCAGGCCGCGCTGCTCTGGTGGAGGAGTGTCCCCGAGGACGCGGACATTCTGGAGGCGGCGAGGAGGGTGAGGAGGAGGGGGAGGGGCGGAGGAGGGGGGGGGGAGGGGCGGAGGAGGGGAGGAGAGGCGCAGCAGCAAGGGCAGGCAGAGGCGGCGTACCAGGCTGTATCCCGTGGAGATAAGCAGAGCCCTGAAGTCATCGGAGTCCATGCTGCCTGTCTGCTTCTGCTCGAGGACGCAGGGACAGCAGAGGAGACCGGGCCCAGAGCAGGCAAGAGGGGCCGCCCCGTGTGCACAGCGGGGAAACAGGACAGTGGCAGGGAGCAGGGGAGACAGAGGCGGCCCCGGGAGACCAGGTAAGGGGGAAGGTGTCCGGAGAGAGACAGGGCAGGGAGGAGGCAAGAGAGCCCGTGAAATGGCACACATGATGGCAAGGGGTGGGATGGCCAGAGGGAGGGGAGACAGAGAGAAGGAGAGAGAGAAAGAGAAGAGCAGTTAATGCCACAGTCCGCTGGGCCCAGGGGGCGCGTACCTGCCGGTCATTCTCCACGTCGTAGCCCAGGCTGATGAGGCAGGCCTTGAACTCCTCTGGCCCCAGCGCCCCGCCGTGGTCCTGCCGGCGGCGTCCGAAGGCAGGTGTGCACAAGGGGCGGTGTGGAGACCAGGCCGGCACGGAGGCGGGGAGAGGGGCCCGGGTCACATGCAGACGGCGGGGGAAGGGGACACACGGGGGAGGGAAACACAGAGTTAGAGGTGACGTGGACAAGGTGATGGCCAGGGCGGGGCAGGTGGAGGGGCGTGGGTGGCCTGGAGGGCAGTCAGAGGCCTCCTCCCAGCTCCTCTGGGCCAGAGCAGGGGTGGGAGCTGAGAGGTGCAGGATTGAGGCTTGAGTCCCAGGACTCCTGGGAGGGAAGAGGGGAGCTCTCCTCACCTCCAGAGTTTGGGGTGGGAGAAAGGGAACTGCACCCGCTCCTGCTGGGCCCCTGCCTAACGCCCAGAGCACATGCCACCCACAGAAAGCAGGCAGATGACGCATCAGGCCCGGCAGGGCCCGGGGCAAACTGGTGCTCAGGGCCCCTCTAAAGGGGCTGCCAGACCAAATCTGACTTTTAAGGACACTGTGTGTATGTGTGGATCAGATTCCTGAGTCAGGTCTCAAATCCCCGGTGTGCTGGGACCTGTCTGTTCAGGGTTGCATCGGCAGGTGGGCGAGGATGCATAGCCCCGGGGGGCAGGGCTTGGGACTCCCCTTTCTCTTCCTGAGGGAAGCTGCCCACGCCGTGGGTCGAGGTGATGCACCTCTGCACCCCCTTCAGTGGCTGGGGCCCTGCCGCCCCCTGTGAGTGGCCTCTGATGCTCAGCAACTGTGATGTGAACAAACGGACAGATGCAAAGACGGAGGGGGCAAGGTGGGAGGTGACAGTGGGGAGGGAAGACACCAAGGGGCAGAGGGAGCGGCTCACCTTGTCGAAGTGATTGAAGGACGCCCGGAACTCCTGCATCTGCTCTTGGCTGATGCCCTTGGCATCGCGGGTGAGGATCTGGTTCTCGACCTCGTTGATGGTGCGGGCGATGGTGGTGAGCAGCTGCTCCCAGCCCACGCGGATGTGCTGCGGGAGGAATGAGGGCGTCAGTGTGGGCTGGGCCGGCAGGTGGGGATGCTGGGACCACCGCCAGCTGTAGCTGAGGGGGGCTCGGAACTGGCTTCTCCTTGTGCGGGGGTGTGTGTGGCCTGGAGTCAGGCTCGCCCTAACTTCCTCCCAAATGCCAACCCAGCCCCACACTCTCCCGTGGGGCTCATGTGCACAGGGACACAGGCACGGTGCCCGCCTATCGCCTCCGCCAACCAGCGGGGTTCACGTCACACGGGCGTATGTCCCAGTGACGGATGCAGCAGACGGCTGGGTCCTGATACCTGTGCCAGGATCCACAGGGAAACTTTGCAGAGACGTGCTGGGCAATGTGTAACCAGCTTTCTGGGGAAACAGCCCTTCCCCCCTTTTATTTGGTGGTATCTTCCGACTTGCACGGTCTAATAAGCGCTGTCAGCGCGCACCATTTCAAGCTACCGATAGGATGGCAACCAGCCCTGATGCTGCAACCTGGCGGCAGCGAGCCAGGGCACGGGATTCCCGCGCACGCTGGCTGGATCTGCGTCCTCAAGTGAGGATGAGAGGGCCGAGGCCACGCTGGGGGGCGGGTGCTGCCTGCCCTCCCAGCTCTCCAGGGGGTTGGGATAAGGCAGCCGGGCCCTGCGTGGGCCGCCACAGGGCGCCCCCCAAGCCCGGGGCAGGCGGGGCGGGGGGCGGGGCGCGGGGCGGGGCGCGGCGGGGGGCGGGGCGCGGCGGGGGCGGGGCGGGGCGCGGCGGGGCGGGGCGGGGCGGGGCGCGGCGCGCGAGGGCTCGCCTCCATGGTGTAGTTGGTGTGCTTGTTGTCGAAGATGAGCGCCTCCTGGATGAGCTGGTGCTGCTGCTCCAGCAGGTCCAGGCTCGGCTTGTAGTCCACGATGCTGCGCTCGTACTGCTTCAGGTGGCTCAGCTGGTCCTCCAGAGTCCCGTTCATCTCGATGGAGATGCGCCCGATCTCCTGCACAGAGGGCGGTGCTACTGGGGCGTGGGACTGGCGGGCCCTCGGCCACGACCAGCCACCCACCGGGAGGAGGTCGGCCGCCGGCCGCCCCAATGCCAGGGCGCCTCCCGCCCGGGGCCTCTGCCCAGGGGTCCCCTCCGGCCCACCCTCCAGGGTACCAGCAGCCACGATGCAGTTTCCGCACCAACGCTCCGCAGGGCTAACCTCACTGCTTCCCCCCCTTGACTCCCTGTGAGGCCCAAGACTGGGACAGGCCCATTCCGCAGAGGCGGAAACCGAGGCCCAAAGGGGGCGGCGTATCACATTAAGGGGCAGAGCCAGGATCGGAACCCCGGCCTGGCGACTTCGGAACCCGTGCTCCTGGGCACGAGCACCCCACGCCTCGCCTCCCACGGCAACCAAGCCGTGCAGGGGGCACTGAGCCCCGCGGCCGACCTGCCCGGTCCTCTCTCGGGCTGCCGTGAGTTTCAGTGAGGCCACTTTGGTCAGTGGGGTGCCCAGTACACAGTGAGCACTCGGTAAGTGGTGGCCCGAGTCGCAGTTGGCATGGCTACAAGCCTTCCCGTGGCTGGGTCACGAGGGCAGAGCGAGGGCGCGGCGAGGGTCTGAGCTCGGACCACCTTGGTCACAGCTGCACCGCAGTGCTTGTGATGGGGCTGGCATAGGGCGGTGCCCAAAAGTGTCTGTTGAGGGAATGCAATAATGGTCTTCCTCATCCTTTTAGGGATGAGAAAACTGAGCCACAGAGGTTAAATTGTGCCTGACTCCTGATCATAATAAGTCAAGGGGAGAGTCGAGACTCGAACCCATCTCTACCTGACCCCTTGGCACAGCTTCCCTCTGGATGGTGCTGCCATTTCCATGCATATGTTATCGGTGCTCCTAATCCCATGAGGCCACGAGAGCTGGGTCCCCGATCCACCAGGCCCCCAAGTGCACCGGCCCCGCGGAGCACTGGGCCCTCCCACCAGGGGTGAGCAGCCTCCCGTTCAGTGGGGGCTCTTCCTCAACTCTGCCCGGAGATTCTCCGGCGCCCAGCAGGGCTGGGGCGACTCGCCCTCACCTCCATCTTAGTCTGGATCCAGGGCCCCACGATGTTGGCCTGGCTGGCGAACTGGCGGCGGAGGTGCTCGTTGGACTGCTGTTTGCTCTGCTCCTCCAGGAGGGCGTGGTCCCGCTTGGGCACCAGCTGCTGCACCTGGGGAAGGGGACGCAGGCAGGAGCAGTCAGGGCGGCGGCCCCCTCGCCTGGCTGGTCCTGCCCCGGCCCTGCCGGCGGGTGGGTGCCGCCTACCTTCTCCCACTTGGAGTTGATGATCTGGGGGGTGACGGTGGTGTAGGGGTTGCTGCCTGACAGCTTGATGTGGTTGCTCTCGGCGATCCTCTGGGCCTCCTTGTGGATGGCCAGGATGGCCTCCCGTTCCCTGTCAGCGTCCGGCAGTGTTGACTTGAACTGGTCGTGGGCTGAGATCAGGCCCTGGGGGCGGGAAGAGAAGGGGTGAGGGCGCAGCCCGGCCCCGTGGAGGCCCCACGAGCCACGAGCGGGGTGGGAGGGGAAGGGGCGGACCTCGATCTCCTCGATGGTGTGGACAATGAACATGTCCTGGAGGTCCTCCATGGCGCTCTCCATCCAGTTGTTGAAGGGGGCTGCCCGCTTGGCGTACTCCAGGTGCAGCTGGTCGATGGTCTCCAGCTGCTTCTCCGTTTTCTGGTGCGTGTTGGGAGGGACAGGGACAGAGGAGGGAGGTCCGTCAGCTAGCAGGAGGCGTGTACGGTGGGGAGGGGCCCGGGGGCACCAGGGGGTCAGGGGAAGACCCCTGCTCTGAGGGCAACGAGGCATAGACCTCGGCGGGTGGCATCGCCCCCTCCTCACCTCCAGGGCTTCCCTGCGACTGTGGGTCAGAGAGCCAAGGGCGTCCCACTGGTCGCAGATCTTCTGGCAGCGGGTGTTGACGTTGTGGGAGTCATAGTAATCCAGCTCGCTGTGGGCCGGGCAGAGGGTGATGAGACCCAGCAGGGGCAGTCAGGGTGTGCTGGACCCACCCGCCCCCAGGTGTCCCAGGCCCTGGTACCAGGGGATATCAACACTTAAGCACATCAGTCATCAATCACCCCTCTGGCCCGGGGCAGGAGGAACTGGGGGGAGAGGATAACAGAGCTTGCTGTCACTGTAAGCTGACGCAGGGCTCCCAGAGTGTGGCCCTCGACCATGCCTGTAGGCTGGCGAAATCTCAGTTGCCCAACCAGGGGTCGAACCCAGACCCCCAGCAGTGGAAGCACAGAGTCCTAACCACTGGACCACCAGGGAAGTCCCCGGGATCGCTTTTTCCATTTAAAGAAAGTCTAGCAGGGCACACTGGTTACAGCATAAGGCTCTGGAGCCAAGTTCCTTAGGTGTGAATTCCAGCTTTCCGATTTTGAACTTGTGTGACCCTGGGCGAATGAACTCCCTCTGGATCCCTCGGTTTTCTCACCTCTGAAATGGGGGTGGGGTTATCATGGAGACCAAGTTACTGAACTCATGTGAACTGCCCAGAGCAGTCCTTTGCACCCAGTACGTAAAAGTAGCAACAGTTACCCATTAAAGGTTGTGTATTTACTTTAATGGGTATTAAGAAAAAAATGTACAACTAGCCTGCAATCTCATTGTACGCAACTAACAATATATTCAAGAAAAAAAAAGTGAGCTGATTAGGGAATGGGTATGATTATTGCAATGACTGAGGTTGGAAACACTAAGCTGACACCGTAGTTCCTGGCCCCCTGCCCCTTATTCCCTCTCTTCAGCCCCAGCATTCCTGCCTCCTGGGTCCACACTTGGATACGCTTAGCAGCAGGCTCCTAGGGAGTCAGTGTACAGGGCTGGGGGAACAACTATGGGGAGGAACACGACATGGGAACGATTGTGTCGCCTGCCTGGTGAGCCAGACGGGCAGGCAGGATACAGGGGCCGGGGGAGGGGAGCAGGCAAGGGCTGGAGGAGGAGCCAGGCTGTGCTTCACACAGGGACCAGGCGGCCCAGGCTCCAGTCCTATCTCACTCCCTAGCTGTGTGACCTTGGGCAGGCCCCTTGGCCTCTCTGTGCCTCAGTTCCCATTCTGTAACACAGGATCGCTGGGGGATTAAATGACTCAGACTCATCTTCGGGGGAACGGACAGCACCCCAAACAGCCCTCCCTTTCTCCTCCAGGGCTACTGTCCAGAAAGCTGCCTCAGGGACCGCCTGTTTCCCGGCTCAGGGTAATGGGTTTCACATGGCTGTTCCCAGTGCCTGAGAAGTGGGCTGGCCTAGGATTTCCTCCAAGTCTGTTTCCCACCGGCTTCCAGGAGCTCGCCTGTCAATGGGGGGTGGGGGTGGGGACCTGCCCATGTCCCACCCCACAACCCCTGAGGGTGGTGGACGTCTGCGTCTGTGACCTCACTCTCCTCGGCCTGGGCATGCCAGGTACAGGGGCTCGATCCTAGGGGAGCTGCAGGACCCCAAGGGGTGCCCCCAAAAGTGCTCAATGGGGACGCTGTGTCCCTGGTACTGTGAAGGCCCAGTGGTACTTCTGCCTCTGGGTGAGCAAATGGGGAGGCCCCAGAGCAGGTGGGCAGTGTGGAGGGCGTGAGTCAGGGAGGAAGCCAGCCCTGCCCGGCGTGGGGCTCCACCAGGCATCACCGCTAGGCCCCAGCCTTGCAGGAACAAGAACTTTGCGGATGACTGTGACAGGGTAGGGGGTGTCTGTGGAAAGGGCAGATCCAGCCAAGGATCCTATTTTTGAGCAGACGGCTATTTTGGGAGCCCTGCCGCCCTCCAGGGCCTGTGGATTTTCCATGAAGTAATGGCCTGGGCCTCCCACTCCCTGGGCCCTGCTTGCTGCTGGCCGCTGCGCTGGTGGAATAAGGCCCCCTTTCACTGGCTCTGGAGGCTCAGTGTACTAATTGTGTGCACAAGTTTATCTGACTGGGGTGGGGAAGGGAGGGCAGAGAACCGACTGCCTGGAAGCTCTTACAATAAGTGTATTCTGAGCAGGAGAGGGAAGGGGCCGGGCAGAACAATGGGCTCTCTGTGCAGCCAGATTCCCTCAGGGAGCAGCGGGTGGGAGCGGTGGGGGCTAGGCCGCCCACCACATCAGGGGGCCAGGGGGTCTCCTTGGTGTGGCAGGCAGAGGAGGGGGAGCCCCAGGGACCCCAACAGCCTGAGGAATCAGGACAAGGGGTCAGAGACCTCCCTTCTGCTGGAGAATCTAGATCCCACTGTTTCTCATCTGGGGTAAAGACAAGGTGGGCAAAAGGCACCATCCTGCAAGGCTCTTCCCTGGCATCTGAAAGGAGGGTGAGAGGGTGGAAAGGGCTGGGGGGCCCCATTCCACCACTGCCCCACCGCTGCTCTGGGCTGGGTGCTGGAGGGGAAGCAGGTGACGGGGGACCACGAGCCCACACGTACTTGAGCTCCTGGGCGATAGCGGCGATCTGCTCCACGCGGTCCTGGTGTGCGGCCAGGTCGCTCTCGAAGGCCTCGTGCTTGCGGATGAGGGCTTTGATGTCCGACAGGGTGGCCGTCTCATAGTCCCGGTGCTTCAGCATGGCCTCCTTCCCTGGGGTGGGGCGGAGGGCAGGGGGTGCTTCGTCAACAGTGCCAGAGGGATGTCCAGCCAGAGGGAGGGAGACTGGGTGTGGACCCCACGCCCTGCCTTGCCGAGGATGGTGCCATGAAAGCTAGAAACTTCCAGAACCTTTTTCCTTGCCCTTTGCAGGAACCTCTACGCCCAACTAGATCCTGGATGGAGCTGGGAGACACTGTGGGGCTGGTGGGCTTGAGACATATCCCAATTCAAGCTGTGGGTTCTAAACTTAGTATCCTTTATTGGTAGACGGTAAGAATTTGGATTGTGCCTACCAGGGCTGGAAATGTGGACACCCATCTGCGGACCGCTGTGATCTGGAGAAGAGGCTGGCGTTGCAGCCGTGCCTCAGCAGTGGGGGGAAGGGGAAGTCTGAGTCAGGGCTCTTCCAGGAGCCTGACCCCTGGCACTTGGGCGCCAGGCCCCCTCGGGGTGGGAGTCCTATCACACATCTGTTGCTCCACACTATCCTAAGGGCTTTCCATGTGCAGCGAGGCAGGGCCCACTGTCAGGCCCTTTGAAGGAAGGGAGGAACACTGCTATTAGTCCTGGAGCCTGGCTAATTATACACCCCAGGACAGAAGCTCAAGTGAGCCCTGCAAGCACAGTTAAGGGTACTGCAAAGAACCAAGGGGGAAACGCTGGCCGGGAAAGGTGGCTGGGACCCCCAACCCCTAAAGTTACCTCAGGCTACCCCTGGAGCGGCAGCTCAGAGACCCCCTCCTCAGCTGGCACCAAAAAATCCAACCAACAGCTGCCTGCCTAGAGCAGGGGATGGCAGACAGCTCCTCCCCGCCTGCTCTTCCTCTGTAAATGCGGCCAGTGCCAGCCCGAGGGTAAAACCTCAATGAGGTGACGCTGAGAAGGCCGAGTACCAGCCAGTCCCGTCTGCACCTCAGCCGCCCCGTGGACAGGGTCCGGCACTGGCGGACAGGAGGTGGCAGCCTGGGACACTGACTGCACTGGCCCTGCCACTCCAGCCCCCGGGCAGCAGGCTCAACCGCAAAGGCAAGCTTGCAATTCCCTTCTCCAAATTGCCTTCTCCCAAGGGTGGGAACCAGAAATAGTAGGTTACCACTTTTCTGCCTCAGCAGAGTTTCAGCAAGGGAGCTGCCAGGGGTGTGCTGGGAAGAATCGGGAGGAGGGGGCCACGGCCACGGCTGCCTGGGGTCCAGGCCAAGGGGCAGCCAGGCCGAGGCGGGGATGGGGGCTCATTTTTGCTTTTTCCCCAATCTAAGACCCTGTGAGAAGCATCCACATGGGCGCTCACTCCTGCAGGCTGTAGGGATGGTGAGGGGGCACAGAGTGATGGTGGCTCAACCCGCCCTCTGCCCCCCAACCCCCCACAGGGGCGTAGAGGGGTCGGGAGGCCGGTCTGTCCTCCTGTTTTGCATAATTGGGTGGTTCAGAGGACAGAGGCTTCAGGTCTTGGGAATGAGAGTGGACAGGCCTGCCGGGGGACTCCGGGCTAATGCAACGGGCAGGGCCAGATGCCAAAGTGCCTGTGGGGAGGTAGGGGTGGGGCAGGGGCGTGTGGAGGCCACTGAACCAGTTGGGCCCTGGCTGAAGCCTGGGCCAACTTCTCCTAAATGCCTTTGGGTGAAAGCCGGCCAGAGTGGTTCCCAGGGAAGGAGCTCCGGTGGGCCGTCACACCCACACCCCTTGGCCTCAGGAGACCATCTTCTCAGGGCCTCTTGGAGCCCCAGGAGAGAGGCTGAAGGGCTGATAAGAGGCCCCCAGAAGGGAAATCCCCAGGGACGACACTCAGCGCCTAAGAGAGGATGATGGAGCTACAACCCGTGGATAATGACAGGAGACAGCTCAGCCCAAGCGTGGGACACGGGTGCTGATAAATCCACTTACACGTCCAAGGGCCCTTGGACAAGAGAGATGTCAAAATCTGCAGTTCCCTGGGCAGGGACCTCACCTACCTGGAAATTGCTGAGCACAGCGAAGAGGCTCAAGAGGTGTTTGTTGAATGAATGAAGAACAAACGAATAAACTAAATGCCAACACCCCCTCCCTCAGGTTTGGGGGTGCAGAACCCACGGGAGCCATTCCTGTGAGGCAGAGGGAGGTGCCTGCATCCCTGGCCCAGGCGACCTTTTCCTCGCCTCGCCTTCTGGCTTCTCCTCCTCTGCATTCCTTCCCTAGCAGAGGAGGGATCAGGGTATTGCTCTGGATCGGGAAGCTGCCGTTGGAGAGCAGCGGCCTAAGCTAATGTGAGGAGGGCATTAGCAGGGCTGCAGCTAGGGACACAGGTGACACAGGCCCAGGTCTGCGGATCCTGCAGAGTTGCGTGTCCGCATGCCGGCAAGGGTGGGGCAGGCTCCGCATGGGTGCCTCTGGGTGGGTCTCAGCAACTGACCAGGGTTGGGGCTGCCTGCCAAATAGCTGGGTGGGTGGGGCCAGAGGAGCCCCCAGGGGCTCAGTGAGGATCTCACAGGGACCTGGGAGGGTGGGAGGGATGAAAAACCATACTGAGCAATGCAAGGAAGTGTGAGACCAGCTGGGCAGTGGTGGCAGGAGGGCCAGGGCAGGGAGGGCAGGAGGCAGCCAGAAGTGGGAGGGTGGGAGTCCAGTGGAAGGCGCTCGGCTTTCCCAGGCGCTGGCCGTTTCCTGAAAGCTTTTGGGCCCCTGGGATCCGGAATCTCAGCCGTGGTGTGGGTCCCGAACAAGGGCCAGGGACGTGATGGAATTCCACATCCCGAGCCAAGGGAACAGGCAGCTGCAGAACTGCCGAGAAACCGGAGTCACCGCTGCCCTTGTGGGAGAGGGCCCTCGGGGGAGGCACCGGGACAGGGCAGAGGTGAGAAAGAGCTCCCACGGCGGGCCACACCGAAGGGTGCGTGGCTGGTGGTCAGCGAGCAGCAGGTGCAAGTCGGGCAGCAGGGCCAGGAGGCGGCTCCCTGGCCCGCTCTAAGGACCGTGCTCAGGATCACAGACCAGCCAGCACTGGCTCTTCAGTGTGAAGTCCACAGTCTCAAAGGGTGCAGGGCACGGAAGGCAGGCTGTGTGAACCCAGGCTGCCAGAGAGGGGAGAGCATACCCCCACGCCCACCCTGGCCCGGAGGGGCGCCATACTCAGGGGAGACGTGGCAGAGTGGCAGGGACAGGGGCCACGTCCCTGTGCAGCTGGCACAGGGTCCAGTGACCCAGGAAGGAGTCCACCTGTAAGTAATCTCTGAGGCCAGGGCAGATTGGGCGGACCTGGCCCCAAACTGCTCCTTGCTGCCTGGGGCTGGATGAACCCAAAGCGGCATTTGTGACATGCATGTTCCCAGGCAGCAGGAAAGGGGGCCTGACAAACAGACGCTATGCAGGCAGGAGGGGCTCTGTGTGTGTGTGTGTGTGTGTCTGTGTGTGCGTACACGTGTGTGTGTCTCCGACAGACAAGAAAGGAGGGAGGGAGCTGGGAGGGTCATACCGTCGGTCCAGGCCTCGTGGATGGAGGCCTTCTGCCGGAACTTCTCTGCCAGGTGGTCGAGCCGCTCCAACCTGCGGATCTCATTCAGCAGCCACTCCTCGTAGCCCTTCTCGGCCTGCTCCAGGTGCTGCCAGCCGTTGTTGATGTCCTGTGGGGGCAGGAGAGGGCAGGGCTACCACGGGGAGCTGGGGCACCCAGCAGGGCAATGCCTCCCTGAAGGATGACGGGAAGGCAGCAGACATGGGCCGGGGTCACACCTCTCCCCGGCTTCGCTGTACCTGCGTGCCTGGACAGGGCCCAGCACATGGCAGGTGCGGTCAACACTTCTGGAGTAAATGAATGAGTGAAAATGAACGAATGCCATACGGGGCATTGGGAGTCAGAAGGTTTGACTGTCCAGTGAATACTGTCCCTCCCCTGAGAAGGGGCCTCAAGCACTGGAGGTCCTGGAGTCACAGCCAAATGAGGGTCCAAATTCAAACAATTCCACACAAACTATGGTGTGGTTTGGGGATGGGTGTAAAACTCTGCGGAGCGATGGGGGGAGAAAGAACACAGTAAAGTGTCCAGTGCATGCCCCACCGCACTCTGCACCCCGAAAGCTGTGCATTCTAGTTAAGAAAGACCACGCTGGGGAGATAAGCCTGTGGGTGGTGAGGAGCTGCCCCTTGCCCCTCACAGGGAATCTGCAGCTCCGCACACCTCCTGGGCCCTGGCCCACCCTCAGCCCTCCGGCACTCACCGAGACCATCTTGCCCTCGGAGGGCATGAAGGCAGGCCGGTTGCTGAGGCGCAGCTTGGTCTGCAGCGTGTTGAAGTTGATCTCCAGCTGGCACTTCTCCTGCACCTTGGGCGGCTTATGGACGCGCCGGTAGTCGCGGAAGTCCTCCAGCTTCTGCTGCATCTCCTGGATGGTCTTCTGGGGCACGCGGTCCTCCAGCCAGGGGATGGTGCGCCGGATCCACTCCAGGAGCTGTGGGCCCACAGGAAGCTGTGGTGGCCTTCGCAGGGGCCCCTCCGAGCACAGACAGGGCCGCCCCCGGCTCATGGGCACATGGGACCTGGATCTCCGAGGGCCCCATCTTGGGGAATCACCCCTGCTCCCCAGCTCGACTTCTCCATGATTCCCAATGGGAATCCCACGACCTGGAATTCTGGGAACACTTGCCCCCTCTGAACCACGGGGCCGTTCTCTGGCTACTTCCTGCTCCTGCCTTTGCTCTTGGTCTTCCTCCCCTCATCTAAGCGGGGCAGCCTCAATTCAGACGCCCCTCCCGGACGGCCGCCCCCATCACGCCCCCACGAGAGCCCGCTGTCGCCGTCTGCACGGAGCTCCACGCTGACAGCCTCACTGCGTCCTGGTCACTGACGGTAAGCGCCTCAAGGGCAGGGCTGGCTGCATGCCTGGCTCACTCTGGGGTGGTCAGTGCCATGCGCGGGGCCTGGGACATAGAAAATTAGAAAGTACAACTGAAAAAGAAAGTGACCTGTATGAGCCACTCATGTCTTTGATGGAGTGAGACCAGGGTACAAACAAGCAAACAAACTGGACATTCTAGAACAATCCTAGGAGAGGAAAATCGATTATTGTCCAGCATAGATAGGCCCGGGGAAGCGGTTCCCAGATGCCAACCTCTGGCAGGATGGGAAAACCAAGGACAAAGGTCTCCGTGTGTTGACATCTTGGCGCATGATGCCAACTGCCCTCTCTTGGGAAGGGCTGGGATTCTAAGATGTAACCTTTTAACCTTTCCTAGGTGTTAGAAATGATGGTGGGAACAGACGGTAGCTTTTCCTTTTAAAAATATCCTTAACTTGGCAAAATAAAAAGTTCACCGCTCTAGGTTGGCTGGCAAATACTTTCCTAAATTTTCCTGGTCTGTGAAATCTCAAAGTCTGGGAACCACTGGTCTAGAAGAGCACTCAAACTACTCCTCTTGGGGAGCTTAGATGTTTTTATTTTTTTAATATGGAAATTTTAAAAATGAAGGGGAGAATCTAGAAGAGATGTACTAAACACCCACATTCCCAACTGACGGTCCGGGTTCAGATTCTGGAGCAGGGCTGCCTGGGTTTGAACCTCCGTGCCACCAGCCGCATGATGGTGGGTTTGTGCCTGACCCTCTCTGGGCCTGTTTCCTCACTTGGAAAAGGGGGTAATAGGAGTTCCCTCCTAACAGGGCTGTTGTGGAGATGGTAGATCCTGTTCGTGAAGTGCTTGCACGGGGGCCTGCCGTGACAAACTGCTGTCCTGTCACCATATCAGCTCTCGGGTCTCTCTCCATCCTACGGAATCAAGTCTCTCCACGGGTGGGGCACGGGAACAGGAATTTTTAAAAAGCTCCCCAGCTGATTCTAATGCAGCCAGGTGTTCAGAAAACTCTGTCCTTGAGTACCTCTGTAGAAACCCAAGCTCGAGACCCCAGGAGCCAGCCAGCATAATGACACAGCAGTCTGACCCCTTAGCCTTGTAAAATCAACCCGCAAGGTCACATACTGGCTTGGTCAAACTCCACAGCCTATATAACCTTACGACCTTTTCTAGAAAGTCTCGCTGCCATCCCTGCTCTCCCCTCTGCAGATGTCACATGACCTTTGGCAGAGAGTAACAAGAGGTGACCTGATCTTTCAGCTCTGGCGGAGCCACCAGGGCAGGGGGGAGTGACACACTCACATCGCTGGCCAGCCTCTCATAATCTTCCATCAGGTGTTCATTCTCCTGGTTGACAGCCAGCACCTTGCAAATCCGGTTGGCGGCAGTCTCAGCCTGGGGCAGGGGAGGGGAAAGCACACACAGTCAGGGCTGCCTGGGGGCTGCTGACCCTCCCTCCTGACAGGCACGTCCCCTGAAAGCTGGCTCATCCATGGCCCACACAGAAGTCCCCGAGGAGGGAAGGAGAGGAAGCACAGCTTCAGCAAGATGGGGCCCTGAGTGGCTGTGTCCCGAAAGGCCTTTCCGGGGTCCCCAAAGCTTACTGCTGAGGCCCCCGCCAGGGGAGCTGGGCCTGGGGGCTCTCTCGACTTGGACCGTGGAGGTGCTGAAGGGGACTAGGGAGCCGTACGCCCACCCACTGTGGGGGAAATGGGACTCACAGGCCCTCCAAGAGGAGGGTTGGGTGAGGCTGGGTAGGGTCCTCCGTTAGGCCAAGGACCCTCCCCTTGGCTGGGAAGGGAGACTGCGGGGGAGGCCGAGCGCCAGAGCTGTGGTGGCAGGCAGAGGGAGGGGTGCTGGCGCCCCCCAGAGAAGTCTGGTGGTCAGTGCGCAGGCAGAGCATGCCTGGCCCCTTCCTAATCCTCCCCTCGAGGAGGCTGCTGACGGCTCAGAGGGCGGAAGTCACGATCCACAGGGCGGAGGGGAGCCAGGGCTTCGGAGAGTAGGGGGCGGTGCAGACAGTGACTAGTCTCTGCCCAGAACTACAGGACAATGTCCTGCTTTGTCCTGCTGGGGGGAAAATGCAAGGACAGGAGAAGGAGGGTGAGGGATGCCACACAGAGACCAGGTACCTTTCAGGAAGCACAGAAAGGGTCCAAGAAGAAGAGTTGAAACGGCAACAGAACAGGAACAGAAATAGTGAGGAGGGTCTACAGAGTGGTGGGGAAGGAAAACAGAGAGGCTTGGGGATGGCTCCAGACCTGGCTAGCTGCAGGCACTGACGCCCAGCCTCCCCCTTCCACACGCTGCTTCCGGGACAGGTGGGGAGGTGAGTGGGGGACCAGCTGAGGGTGGTGTGTACACACACACACACACACACACACACACACACACATACACACACACCCTGCTTCATGCTGCAGGACACAGGCCAACGGCCACAGGCAGTGCTCCTCAGAGGTGAGGCTCACAAGGGCCTCGGCCAATGAACACCCAGCCCCTAGTGAGTGCAGGAAGCAGAGCCAAGATCGCAGCTTGTGGGGGAGTCGCGGAGGTGAGTCCCTGACCCTAAATCCGGAGAGACAGCTGGCACCCCAAGCTCAGCTCCACCGTGCTGTGCAGGCCCGCGAAGGTGCGGGCTGCTGGTCAGAAGTATTTTGGTTCAAGGCTGAATTCCTGGCACCCAGCTCAGGGCTTGGCGTGTTTGAGGTACTCAAGAGTTGATGAATGAATGCGTGAGCAAAGGAACAAGGAGCAAATGCTTTAGTGACTAGAAATAAACTATCCGGAGAGAACGGGCAAACTTGGTGCTAGGGCTAGGGTTGCCCTTGCATCCATGAAACAAAACAAAACCCAGAGAGCACTCTTTTAAGAGACTGGATTGAGCCTCTGGGGAAAAGACAGCCACAATAATAAAAGCATTACAAGGATGTCCTGGGAAGTAAACACGGGCCGGGGGAAGCTGGGCTCGTAGCTGGAGAGGCCTGGATCCTGCACGTCCCTTGGTGACGGGCAGCTCCCAATAGGCTGGCCTTTATTTCCTCCCTCACGAGAGGGGCCCAGCTGCCTCAAAGACTCCCAAATGCTCTGACCTGGGCTTTCCTGCCAGTATCCCCTCCCACAGATGCCTCAAGGCCTCCGGTCCCCCGCACCAGAGCTCAGCTCTAAGCACGAGGGGGCAGTTTGGGCAGAGAGAAGACACTCCCTCGAGGGCAGTGCGGTGGGCAGCGAGGCTGGCTTGGGGCCCGCGGAGGGGTGAGGCCAACACAAACGTGCCGTTAGTTGGGGTTTGTGGCGAGGCATCTCCTATCACCGCCCACCCCCACCCTGCCTTCCCGCTAGGGTGAGGGGTCCCCTCCACTCTCCCTGCCTGTGCCCCCGCCACAGAACACTGCAAACACGAGCTCCGACCACCTGCCGGGGAGGTGGCACGGCGGGCAGAGGCGGGCCGCTCTGACTGCCGGGCCGCGGGCGGGGCGCTTAAGGGGCCAGGCACCGTCCTGAGCCCTTCACCCGCGTGAGCTCGCTTCACCCTCAGGACAGCCCTGAGACGGGCACTAGCCCGCTCCGCGTTTTCCACGTGGGAGAACGGAGGGGAAGGACTTATCCGAGGTCACACTGCTGAGAGGCGGCCCGAGCAGACGGCCCGTGGGAAGGCCCCCACTGGCCTTGAGGCTCTGAAGGAGGCAGCAAAGTCCCCGCCCCGTGACTTCAGGGTCCTCCTCTTGTAAGTGGGGATGACGGCACCCACCCCTCCCGGGGGTGTGCAGGGCACTCGCAGAGCCTGTGCACGTGGAGTCCTGGGAGGAGTCCCTAGCATGCAGTAAGTGCTCAGCGAGAGCTCATTTCTTCTTGTTCTCCTCCCTGCCCAACTGCCAGCTGTGACACAAGATCAAGCTGCTGGGAATACACCGCTGGCCAAGACCCAGACACCCAGGAGGCAAGTGGAGGGGACAGAGCCGGCCAGGCCTCCACGTGGGGGCAGCTGGGCACCGTCCCGTGGAAGCAGAGGGCTCCTGACAGGCGCAGCGGGGGACACGTGAGGTCAGCCAGGCTCGGGGAGGGCCGCCACCGGGAGCAGACACCTCTGACGGCCCTACCTGTGTCCGCGGGGCTGCTGGGGACGGCGGCCTGGCGATCTGGGTCAGCAGGAGCAGGCTCAGAGCCTTTCCTGGGGCCTTTGGGAGGGGACGGAGCTGCAGAGCGGGGCAGGAAAGCCAATGCTCCGGGCGAAGGCACAGCCAGTGCAGCAGGCAGGTGGCCGGCACGGATCACGGAAAGGGCGGGGCGGCCGAGCAGAGGAGCACAGGCCCAATCTGCGCTCTGCCATCTAAGGTGACGCTGGGATTCAACTGCCTTGTCTGAGAAACCGGGATGCCACCGCCCATCTCACAGTGTGGGCTGTATTCACAGAGAGACTACCTGCGGCGTCTCGACACTGGGCCAGCACCGGCTCGGGGGTGGCAGTGGAGGCCCAGTCACCAGAACCTGCCAGACTGGGTCGGTCCTCAGGCCGCAGCCCGGGCAGGGGGGACGTGGGGGCGGAGGGGTGGCGAGGGCGAGTCTCCAGCCACAGCAGTGAGGGTGCTCCCGCCCCAGCTCACCTTTTGAGCCCCCGAGAAAGCGTGGTAGAAGCAGGACACGTAAGTCATGATGGCTTTCTCATCTGGCCTCAGAGTGCCTACAATATCTGCGCAGAGAGAGAGAAAGAGAGAGAGAGGCAGGAGAGAGTGAAAGATGCAGGAAGGGCGGCCGAGGCCCGAGGCTCATGCGGGAGGAATAGCGCTTGCTCGGGACTGGAAGCCAGACCCTGGCTCCGGCCTGGGTGGGCATGTCTTGCCGAGGTTTTGTAGAGGGGAAGGGGGAGGGTCCGAATAAGATGGAGTCCTTTTTGAACCAGGCCTGAGTTTGTGAAACACTAGCTAGGAAGCCTTGTTTGGGGCTGGAAGGATCAGGTGTTATTTGATCTTCCTGGAAACGTAAGGAAGATCATGTCCGGTGTGACCACCTACCACCTTAGCATAAACCCCTAATGGTCTCCTGAGCCCCCAGAATAAGACCCAAACTCCGGATCCCAGACTACAATGGTCCTACATGGCCTGGCCCTGTCACGTTCTCCGACCTCATTTTCCTCCCCTCTCCTACTCTTCTCCAGCCATTCCTTGAATAAGCCACGCTTATTTACACCTCAGGGCCTTTGCACTTGCTCCCCCCTCTACCTGGAACACTTTTCCTGCAGATCTTCACTGGGCAGCTCCTGCTCATCTCGCCTCCCCTGACAGCCCCAGCGAAGCAGCCCCCATGCTTCCCCGTCCCGCCATCCTGTCCCATGCTCTCGACTGCACTTATCACATGAAATTACTCTATCTGTGGACATGCCTGTTGTCTGCCTTGCCCACTAGAATGTAAGCTCCATGAGAGCAGGGACCGTGCCTGACTCAGTCACTGACTGTATCCTCAGTGCCTGGAACACAGCCTGGCACAGGTCAGGCCCTCGATAGACAGTGTGGGCAAAGACTAAATGGGCGGAGGTGCCAAGGAGTCGGGGGGTGGCTTCCAGTCGGAGACAGGCCGCTGCCGTCTGCAAGAGAAATGAGGTGAGCACGGGAGGCGAGAGGCAGCAGCGGCATTGGGCAGTGGCAGCGAGGTGGGCCTGCCTGGCCCTGCCCGGTACCTTCTGCGCTCCCGAAAAGGCATGGTAGAAGCTGGACACATAGGTCATTATGGCCTTCTCGTCGGGCCGGGCCGTGTTCACGATGTCTGCAAGTGAACAACAAGGGTTAAACCGCCCAAGCAGGGGCGGGTGGGGCGGGGGCGGTCACCCACTGGATCCACAGGCTCCCAAGGCCACAGCCATCCTGGGAGAAGGACCCTCAGAGCTGATTCCACGGCCCTTGGCGACTCCAGTGGGCTGGGCTTGGCCACACCCTTGGCCCCTCCATCCCCCAGGGTCGCTGGAAAGGCCAAGCCTGTGGGAAATGGATTAAAACGAGGCCACTTCCTCTCTCTGAGAATGGCCTCAAGGGGCTGCTAGACGGTCAACCCCAAAGGCCACCAGAGGCCAGATGCATGGGTCCTGGCTGGGGGTGGTACATGGCTGGGAAAAGGAGCAAAGCCGGAAAAGGAAAAAACACTCCACTTTGGTGGGCTCCAGGCTCCGAGGCTGCAGCAGGCAGGGAAGGCAGAGGCCTTGGTTATTTGCAGGAGTCAACGCTCCTGGCGACCTCCCTCGCCCCTCCGGAGGGAGGGGTGGGATCAGTCAGGAAGGGCTTTGGCAGGGCACCTGGGCCCAGCCCGAGAGGCAGCCCCTGAGAGCTGATCCTCTTCAAGGACCTCTTCCCCACCATCTCCATCCCTGGCTGCTCAGGCTGCTCCTGCTCTGGCTCCCTGGGTGACACCACTGTCCCCAGTTCACGCTGATTCATTCAGGCGTTCTGGCTGGCTCCGCCAGCTCCCTGAGGTTACCGCAAGACATGCCCACAAAACAGGGTGCTGACTGAACAAAAGGGATGTACTTACCCTCTGCATCCAACATCTTGGGGATGTCTAGGTATTTCTCAGCCACTTCAAAGGCATTGTTCAGGTTGGTGACGGGGTCGTCCTGGGGGAGGGAGGTGAGGGAAGGAGGAGAAACTTGGTCGGGGGCGGGAGGCACAGCAGAAGGAACAAGGGCTGGCCCGGAAGGGAGGGATCTCGGGAAGGGCTAGGACTGGAAAGCGTCCTTCGGGCAGATCTCAGCCACCTGTGCTGCTGCAGGGAGCGGAGGGGGGAGGGGGGACACCCGGGTAAAGTCAATGCCTACCCAAAGGAATGCCTCTGGAAATCTTTGTGGGGCAAACTGTGGACCCTTTCTCCAGAGACAATGCAGGCGTGCTCTTTTCTTAGAATTTCCATCCATCCCCAGACCCCAGATGAAGACCCTTGCCCTGAAACCAGACACTGTGGTCCAGACCTGAGAGAGCACTGGACGTGGGGGGTGGGGTAGGGAGGGAACGGAGAGCATCCACGTTCTAACGTCCCTACTCTGACTGCCCCGCTGCTTACAGGATGAGAGGCACTTCACCCTGACCCTCCCTCACGTGCCTTCACCTAGCCTTTCCAGCTAGAGCCCAATACGATTACTCACTGCGGCTTGAACGGGCTAAGTGCAGGCCTGTGCCTCCCCTACCTGGGATGCCCGCTCTCTGGCCCTCGGCTGCCTCCTCCCCAGAGGCCCTGCCCCCGCCGGGCCAGCTCAGGTGTGCCTTCCTTCCTCTGGAGCATTTGTCCGGCCCCATCCCCCCTCCACCCCCATGCAGCCTGAGCACATGCACAGGGCCCTGTGCGGCTGGTTTGCTCTGGATGCAACTGTCCTGCCTTCCCCGCGAGGCTGGCAGCTCCTAGAGGGCAGAGCCTGGGTCTTACACGCTCTGTACAGGCGAAATAGAACAGGACCCCGCACGGGACAGGGCTGCCGGCGGTGATGGTTTAGAATTCTTTACCCCTCCCCAAATGCTTCCAGAATCGAGAGGGTTAAGGAAGGGCGGCTATAAGGCATGGCCGGCCAGGCGCTACAATAACCCCAGGTAGCTGCGATGCCCAAGGAGGGAGAAGGGCAGTCCCCAGGGGGAGCAAAGGAGGCGAGAATCAGCCACCGAGCCTGGGGTCTGCTGACAGCTGGCACAAGGCCCTCCCAGTCTGCCCATCTGAGCACAGAGTCCAGCTTTGGACGCCAGCAACAGATGGGCTTGGGGGCGGTGGCCCGGAGTCAGGGTCAGACTCGGGGTGTCTGTGGGTCACTGAGGGGAGCAGGAGACGCATACCTTTCTCAGCTTGTCGTACTCAATCAGCTCTGGTCTGTGCCGGTGGATCAGGGCATTGAAGGCAAGACCGTCCTTCCAGCTGGGGGTGGAAAGGCCAAGGTTATGAGTAGAGCCCCCACCGTCATGGGAGGGCTGCAGGCTGTGGGCACCCACAGGAATGGTTAACTCCCACTCAGTGAGGTGGTTTAGAGCGTGTGCCTGGCACTGCAGGCAGACGGCGTGGCCGGCTGGCCGTGAACCTGGCTGCCGGAGCCAGACCATCTGCGGGAAATCCCAGCCCTTCCACTCACTGTCAGTGTGACCTTGGGCAAGTCCCATAATCTCCTGCTACCTCAGGTGCCACATCTGTAAAATGGGGTTAATACAGTACGTACACTTCACTGGGCTGTTGTGAGGATGAAAGGAGTAAACATGTGAGGCTTTGGCCGATACCTGACAAATGACAAGTGCTTTGACTGCTCGTTCCCAGGGTGGCTGTGACCTGCTGAGCGCTGTCCCTGCGAGGCCCCACTGAGCTGCGCAGGCCACCGCAGGCCCTCTGCACCTTGGCTGACCTGACCCGTGCGCTGGCTAAATGCCGGGATGTGGCTTGGCATGAGGGGCTCTGTTCAGAGGAAAGTGACAGCTGGTCACAGCCCATACTGGTCACACTGGCTCTTTCATGGGTCAAGGTTAATGACACCTCCTTAGAAAGACACCCCCCCCCCCGCCCCCGACTGTGGTACTCTTCCCGTTACTTTCTATCACCTTATCCTACTTTGTCGTCTTTCTATGACTCCTCTCACTACCTGAAATTACGTTGTTGGTTTCTTCACGCCTTTGTGAACTACTGGTTCCCCTGCTGCGGTGTTACCTTCCAAGGGTGGGGACTTTATTTTGGTGCTGCTGTATTCCCACCCTTGGCATGGAGTAGGCACTCCACAGACACTTAGTGATTGAATAAATAAATGAGTAAGAAATGCACAGGGACTTCCCTGGTGGCACAGTGGTTAAGAATCCGCCTTCCAATGCAGGGGACGCGGGTTCGACCCCCGGTCGGGGAACTAAGATCCCACATGCCTCAGAGCAACTGAGCCTGCAGGCCACAGCTACTGAGCCCACGCTCCACAAGGAAAGATCCCACGTGTGGCAACTAAGACCCAATGCAGCCAAAAAAAGAAAAAGAAATGCACAGAGGACCGCCAGCTGGTGGCAGGAAAAGGAAGGAAACACACAGAGGAGCTCAAGGGAGGGACCAAATGCTCTTAATGGCAGAGCACAATGGTCCCCAACGTCCAGTGCCAGGGCTCCAGCGAGCCTGAGGACACAGCAGGACCTCTGTGGATCCCATGAAGCCCCGTTCTTCATTCCTGCGTGTGCCCTCTCCCTGGTTCATCCACTCCAGGAGAACACCAGAGGCTCAGAGAGGTGAGGTCACAGAGTCACGCCAGATCTGACCTCGGGGCCACCCCCAAAGCCTGCACTCCTAACCCCCGGGCCATGCCACGCTCCCAGATCTCGTGTGGCACTGACCACACTCACCTCATGGACACACTCATTTCCCGCTCTCAACCGAGGAAGAACAGGCTCGTGCAGGTGAGTCTTGTTCCTCTAGTGGACACAGAGTACATTTTCCCCAACACTAAATTCACTAGCAACCGTAAAGGACGGCAGGTCCCTCTTGAGAGGTCAAAACAAAGGAAGAGCTTTGTTGTTGCTTCTGAGTTACCTTGCTTGGGGAAAAAGAAGATTCTAGAGGGCCTGCCAGAGTGCCGGGCCTTAATGCCTTTAGCCTGGGACGGCGAGGTGACTGCTGCCTCCCCCAGGGGACGCAGGGACCTTCCCAGGGGCTCACGGGGGCCAGTGGCAGGGGGAGGGGCTCCTGAGAGCTGGCACCTCACAGACCATGACAACACCACAGGAAAAGAGAGAGGGTGGGCGGACAGCATGTCAGGTCCCGGGAAGCAGAGTGGGAACGATGTGGGCCGGGGTGCTTCGGCCGGCGCTCACCTGATGTGGAAGTTCTGCACGTTGACGTTCTTGTACGGGGCCGTCTTCCTCTGGCACCAGAGAAGGAGCCCCTCCTTGGCAGAGGTCTCTGCAAAACACATGAGGACGGTGAGCACCGGCCCAAAACGAAACGCTCAGAAGCCAGGCCCGGGGGACTGCACTTGCGGCTCAGGCATGAGGGTCACACAGAACCTGGGGGAGAGGCCCTCGGACAGAGCAGCAGCAGCGCCCCTTCCAGACGCGGCGGGCACGTGCCGATCCTAACGGCACGCCAGGCCCCGAGGAGCAGGCACCTGCCTGGGGTCACCCCACAAGTGGCAGTGACAGGCCAGGGTGAGCGCCTGAACCTGCGCCATGTTTCTGACCCCAAAGCCTGTGCCTTTAGCTGGCAGGACACACTGCCAAGCAAGCCCCTGAGGCGGGCCTTGGCCTCTTCTGAACAAGGGGCATGAGCGCCGGGCCTGCCCACCCAGGGTCTCCAGATCTGGCCGCAGCTTCGAGGAGGCGGGGAGCGGAGGGCCCCAGGAGGTCCCTCCGCTCCCCGCGGACGGCTCTGACTGTCCTCAACGCACAGGGAGTGCTACAAGGGCAGGGAGCACATCTGTCTGGTCACTGCTGTGGCCTGTCACCAGGAGCCCCCTCTGCATGCTGGCCCTGTGGCTTTTCTCATCCTGTGGTGGCCTGGACCAACCCCAGGTCCATGGAGGCCAAGGTCCGAGGGTGGGAGGTTGAGTGGAAACATAGGTGCTGACGCCCAGGAGAACGAGGCCAGGCCTGACTCTATCACTAGTTTGCTACTTGACTGTAAAATGGGGCCAATCATGCCCATTTGACAAGGGTGGTGTGAGGGTCCACTGAGATGGGCGGCTGCAGGGGGGACCCTTCACCTGCAGCCTGGGCCAGCACCTCTACTAACCACCCCCAGGCAGGGCATGTGAGTGATGTCTGAACACAGGAAAGAGCCTCAAAGCATGAAGACAAAAAGCCCGAAATCCTAACTAAGCCCCCCCAACTCGGGTGGAACCAGGGCGGGGAGGAAAGGCTGTTCTTTGCCCGTGAGCAGGTCCTTGGCTCTCACCTTCGACAGAGATGTCCTGGATGGCGAACCTGAGGATGATGGTCCAGATCATCCCCAGGGTCATCTTTGCGTTGCCGTCCACAATCTCTGCACACAAGGAAAGGGGGCAGAGGGCAAAGGGCTGTTAAAACCAGAGTGGGACTCCCCAGGCGGCCCCCGGCCCTGTCTAGAGATTAACTCCAATCATCTGACAGAGCTGCCTAGGCCTGTCCTCCACCACCTTCACTGGGAGAAGATGTCCCCTGGACACTCTGGGAAGTGCTGTCCCAAGAGCTTTCTGCTGCTTGGCACCTTCGGGCTTCCATCCCCGTGTATTCTCGGCCACGCAGGCCTCTTCCTCTCTGGGCAGCTCATTCTCTTGACCCAGCTCAATGGACTGCTCCCCGCTGAGCCTCGTCCCAGGTGTTGGGCCTCTGTTTCCAGGCCCCACCACACCTTATGGGCATGTCTCGAGAGTCTGCCCACTTCCTTCCAATCCCACTGTCGCCACCTTCGTCCGAGCCACCGTCATCTCCCTCAGATCCTCACGTGCTGCCTCCTCCATCCCCACTGCGATCCACCCCACGCAGCAGGCAGGGTGGTCACTGGAACAGGTGGACTGGATTTGTGTCGGTCGCCTGCTTTGTGTTCTGGAGTCTGGCTTACAAGGCCTGCCCTGCCTGACTCCCGCCTCCCTCCCCAGCATTCTCCAGCTCTGTCCTCTCGACAAGCCAGCTCTCTCTTGCTTTAAGGATCTCACACCTTCTGGCCTGCCACAAAGCACACGCCTCGACCCTTTCCTCAGATGTCCAGTCCTTCCCAGCCTCTAAGGCTCTGCTTATATGTCACCTCCCCAGAATGGCTTCCCTGACCGTCCCGGTGCCTCTCTCCCCAGCACCCTGCTCTTCCCCTCACACAATGATATGTACTGGTTTGTCTACTTGTTCACTGTCTGCCTTCGTGATCACCTCTGCACCCCCAGCACCTGGACCCGGCCCTTGAGAAAGACACGGTGCTGCAGGAAGGGGAGAGCGGGTAGCACAAGGTCCAGCTGATAAGTGCCTGCTTTCTTAACTAACCGAAAACCAGCCACTCTCCCAAACTTCTGGGAGTGAAAGAGAAGGGTTTGGACCACACGTTCTTCAGCTTCAGCAACTTAAGAGAAAAATCACTTCTGCAACGCTCAGGCACCGTGTGTCTGCAGCCAGGTGAGGGAGGTGCGTGCAAGCGGCCTCCTCCTGGGGCCCATGGGCCCGATGCGCCTTTGGCGGTCCTCTCAGGCCTGCCACCCCCGTGCCTCTCACACACTGGATGCGGGAGAGAGGGTGCAGAGAACGGAGGGGACACTTCAAGAGAGCTTGCTCACCGGCCTCGAGAACAGAAAACTCTAGGTGGGCTTGATCTGGGAAGGAGGCACGACGGTCCCCCAGAGGATGGGGCCCAGCCTTCCCCGAGGACATGCTCGCTAGGAAAGGGTGGGTGCTCTTTTAGCCACTGGAGAGGCTCCCCACAGTGAAGCCATGGGCTGACGGCCGAGGGCAGCTCTTGGCTTGAGGGTTTCAGGAGAGGAGATATGTGTAGCCGGCCGCCTGGAAGCAGGGGAAGGACACGTTGTCTGTCCAGCCCTCTCCCAGGGCTAAGAACCCCACGGGTGGAAACAAGGCCGAGCCTTCCCAGCGTGGGGTGAGGGCGGTGATTCATTCAGGAAATCTATGCTGCGTTCCTCCCGAGGGCCAGGCACCCCAAAGCTGGGGACGGACACAAGCTGGAGAGGAGGCCGCAGCGCCCATACCCAGCCGGTGCCATGAGCAAGTTGGTCATGGAGGACTCAGAGAGTCCCTGTGAGGGGAGGAAGACGGCCGCTCTCATGACACATCCACCAGCTGCTTCTTGGACCTGCAGCTGTGCCTCCGAGTCCCGACCCCTCTCACAACCCCCACGGGGAAGCCATGTTCCTGCAACTGCCTAGATGGTGTGGAGGGACAGGGGGCCGGGGGCGGGCGGGGACTGGGGCGCTCAGGTACCCCAAAGCCCTCGGAACGGCTCCAGTCGGCTGCCCTCCAGAGGCCCGATGGCCACAGGGATTGGGAGTGAAGCAGCTTGGGCGTGAACGGAAAACATTTTTAGACTGAGTTTTTCTCCAGATGAAAACTGATGACTGCCACGGGTCTCTCCTCTAACCCCTTCTGTATTTACAGGCTAGCATTTGAGCAAAATAAATGCAGCTGTGAGAAGCAGAAGGCTGGAGGGGAGCCAGGAGGAAAGATCCATGCAAGAACAGAAAATCTCAGGGCCTGACTGAGTTCAGGGTTTTGATTTTTTTTTTTTTTTAAACAAACACCAACCACCTCAACCGTGGCATGCGAGGCTTGGCAGCCCTCCCTGGAGAGGTCCCGGGTTGGGGCAGAGCCTTGGAATGCGGGATGTGCATTCTGGCCTGGAGTCTTGGCCAAATTCTCGGAGCCCTGTCATTAGCAGCAATTAGTTTTCTTTGTTTTTCTAAAAGCTGGGACAACATGGATATGGGGGTGTAGGAAACCCTGCTCTGACTAATGACCAGAACTGGGAGCCCAGGCCGATGGGGAGCTTCTGGGCTCTGTCAGGCCTCGCCTGGTCTCCAAAGGCGTCTGTGAGACAAGAGCCTGCACTGAGGGAGGGAGGGCATGCCGTTGCTCTAGGGAGGGCTCGGAGACAAGGGTCACAGTTCCAGGTACCCGCACGGGGCCCAGAGGATCCTGGGTGTCCTGTCAAGAGGCCCCAGTCTCCCAAGCTGTGCAGCCAGCGAAGTCTGCTCGCTGACCTTTGGACTTACACTCCCTGCCCCAGAGCCCTGACACCAGATCTCAAGCAGCCTCCCCTACTCTGAGCCCTCCTGCCTGCAGACACCAGACAGGGCCTAAGGGCGAAGGTGCTGCTGGCTCAGAGAGATGCCGTGTCCCTCAGGCCCGGCACCAGGAGGGCGTGTGAGGGTGTCCGGGGTCCAAGTCAAAGCCATTCCTCCCCCTGTGCCCCTCATGACCGGGTGAGCTGGATTTCCTGGTCTTGGGCTGGATTATTCTTTGGGGGAAGGGAGGGAGGTCTGCGGGCCCGGCATCACATCAAAGGCAGTCACTGTGGTCGCTGCTCAGTGTATCTGGGCTTTAAGCACCCCCAAGTGCTCTCTCTGCCACCAACACAGCTTCTGTTCCCAAGGGAGAGGTCGGGCCCCCATCCGAGCTCACCTTCCGCCCCGATGGAGACCAGCTTGACTCCTTTGCTGGCGATGAAGTCCAGTGCCTTGTTCACATTGTTGATTTTGTGCACTCTCATCTTGCCCCGCTCCGGCTTAGGTAACCGCTCCCCTGAGGGCCGAACACCGAGAAAGAGAGGGAGAGGAGCTTCAGGGCCCCCGCTGCTCCCCGGAACAGGCCCAGGCCGGCGCAGTGCCGCTGCCGCAGCCGGTAAAGGCCTCGCTCTTCCCCGAGCAGCAATGGGACGGCGGGGGGGGGGGGGGGGGGTGGGCAGCATCCCGTGGGCACCCGCAGGAGGGGGGCCTCACCTGAAATGACCTCCAGGAGGAGCATGAGCTTGAGCCCGTCTCGGAAGTCCTCGTCGATGTTCTCGATCTGCGTGCCGGCCTTCCTCAGGTGGGAGTTGCACCAGGCTGTGAAGGTCTGGGGAAGCGGAGAAGAGCATGGCTCGGAGGGTCGGCGTGGCCGTCAGGGCTCTCCAGCAAAAGGGCCGGGTCACAGCCCTGACCCCGCGACAGCACGGCTGCCACGGGGCCCTTGCTCAGGGCCAGGTCCTGGGCCCCACCTTTTATCAACACTGACACTGTTTCCGGTCTTTACAGAGAGCCAGGCAGGTCGATGTGAGGGCACTGAGGCTCAGGGCAGTTAGCAGACTACCACTTGTTAGCCGGGTGACAAGTGGCCGAGCGTGGACTGGAAACCACGTCTGCCAGCCTCAGAGCAAGTGCCGGCCCCACCACACCCTGAGTGGGCCCACTGCACGCGTCGGGCAAAGGTGCTGACGGAGCCGGGCCCTGAGCATGGAAACAAGCAGCAGGGGTCCAGCTCCCGCAGACACGTTCTTCTGGACAGACACACCAGCCCTCCATCCCCCTGGGCGGGCAGAGCAGACCACAGGTCCCCACGGCCCTGGCTCCCTTCCACCTGTCCCTCCCCTCAGGCAGGGGCAGCAGTTTCCCCATCACTGGCACAGAGATGACTTGGGACAGGAAAGCAGTTGGAAAACAAGCCTCCTGTAAATTCAAGGTTTGCTCAAGTCAGTCCCTCTTCGAACCACCAGTAGCCCAGCAGCAACACCTCCCCCAGAGGCCGGGCGCACAGATCCTCCGAGCCCTGTGGCACCCCTACGTATGCTGTTTCCCTCGAGGCCAGACACCCTCTATTCCCTGGAGAACATCCCACGCCCCACCCTTCCACATCTTAAAATCCAGTGTATCTCAGAGGGGGCTGGAAGGCAAGTGGGAGGCAGGCACCCACCCCCACCAGGGTTAGGCAACCACATCTGAGGAGGAACTGCCGGAGGATCACAGGGCACGCGGGTGCTGGAAGGCGAAGGGGCCTCTTCAGGTGGAGAGGCCCGTGGACAAGAAGCCCAAATCCCAAACCAGAGCACAGAATGCCCGAGTACGTAACCAGCACTCAGCCCCCTGCTGGCTGGGGCACGTTATCAGACTTCAGCGCCAGGGATGCATGTCACATCAGTTAAGGTGCACGTGCCCAGATGCCTTCCGGGGAGACAGGCCCCCGCAGCAAGATCTGGGAAAAACCCCACGCCTGTTTCTCACGGGAGTCCCCCGCTCTGCCCTCGTCAATCCGCAGGGCCCAGCGTGGAGGTGGGCCGACAGCCAGGAACGCGCCAGAGCCCATGTGCACCCAGGGTGCCGGCAGAGGCCATGTGGGGCTGAGGGGCCTCCAAGGAGCCTCTGGCCAAGCACCACGTGTTCTGACAACTGTCACCAGCCCTGCTCGTTCAGAGACTCAACACAAGGCCCCTCCCAGACAAAGAAGCTGCCTGATTAATACGCTGCACCACAGGTACAGGGTTTCCTTCCAAACCCGAAGCGGGGGGAGGGCTGCGAACGGGCAGGGCACCCCACCCGCCTCCCGCCAACACGAAGAAGAGTTCTTCCACCTCGGAGACAGACACCCACATGAGGCTGTCTCCTCAGCGACGGGCACCTTTGCCCCGCTTCTGCCTCGCCTCAGCCCGCACCCACCCATCCCACAAAATCAGTCCCAAGTGCGGCTCCTCCGGACGCCCCCACTGACTTGCTTGCCCCACCCCGACTCTGACTCGGATGCCCCCTCCTCGTGCAGATCTATCACAGCACCATTCTCTCTGCTTCTGCCTCCTCACAAGCATGAGCTACTTTGGGCTCTGGCCAGGAGCAGGTTCTCAGCAAGGCATCCGCCGTCCCCACCTCACTTCCCACGCTCCTTCCCCTCTGCAGCGCTCAATTCAGACAGACCAGGGCTACACCACTCATGTGGGCAGGTTACCCAACCTTCCTAACGTCAGCTTCTTCATCTGCAACCTGGCGATGAAGACACCACCTGGGTCACGGTCAGTGTGAGGGTTCGAAGCGGCAGTGCCTGTAGAGCACGTGGCAGGTGCTCATAAGCGGCAGCTCTCCGCACAGCCCGTGCTTCCCGGGATCTCCTCCTCTCCCGACACCTCGCCCGCCTCTTCCACTGAGTGCCTTCTCCGTCCCCTGCCTGCCCCCGCCACCGCGCTCAACCCTTGGCATCTCTCTGACAGCATTCGCCAGTCATTTTGGGTCTTACTGGATGTTACGTGCATGTGTGCGTGCTCCCAGGGAGTAGGAATTAAGTCTCACATCGCACATGCATTTAGAATGCCCAAAGCACAGCAGCCTCGGCGGTGGGCAGCGGGCGGGCGGGGAACTCAGCCACCCTGTAAAGCAGAGGGCAGCAGCAGGCCAGGCTGGGGCAGGAAGTGGCAGGGGATGCTGGGCCTCTGCTGGTGCATGTGCCTGAAAGATGCTGCAGGGCAGCAAAGTGGCCCATCACATCCCGTGGCCGAGGACGCAAGAGGGCAGTTCCCAGAGGGCGAGCGCCCCTGGTGCTGCGGTGCTGCTGGGCCGAGATCTAGGCGCCTGGGCTGCAGGCAGAGCTGGGCACGTTATCTGAATGGCAAGACTCTCTGCTTCGGCCTGCCTGGGTTACACCTGGGGTAACCCTTCAGGGTTTGAATGCCAGCCCCTCGGCTCACTTCTGTGTTTCCAACCAAGTGACTTGGCCTACTTCCACCTCAGCTTCCTTCTCTGTAGGATGGACTTACCAGAATCTACCTCCTGTATTTGCTGTAGGATTAAATGGGGGTGGGGGGGGGGGATGCTTTAAAACATCTGGCACAGATCTTGGCATCAAGTGCCAGATGAACTGAGCATGCGCACACATGCGAACACAGCCACCCCGGCTGCTTCCCACTCCATTCCCAGGAAGGATGAGAGCCCGTCTCTCTGCAAAGGCCCTTACCCCACGGCCATGGTGTGGAGTGGTAACAAGATACAGCACACCCTCTCACTCCAACCTGTGGAGGCTCTGAACGAACCTCACCTCACTGGGTTCAGGCAGTCTGTCCTCAGAAGGTCACGACACCGTCCACCCTGCAAACATGCGTCCCATCTCTGCACCTTTGCTCATCTTCTCTGGGCAGGAAACAAGAGCTCTGGCTTGGGGCTCACACAGACCTGGATTCCAACCTTGCCTCGGCCACTGAGGCCACCTGCCGGCGGGGTAACCTCGGGCAAGCAATGAGCCTCGAGTTCCTTGTTGGTGAAATGGAGGCAATAATCTCCCCTCTTAAATGAGGATTAAATAAAACAATGCAAGTAAATCACTTATGACTGTGCCTGGCACAGATTAAGTATTCAGAGTTATACAAATCTCAGGGAAAGGACTATTTTTAAATAAATGGTAACTCTGCCCTGTACTTCTGTCTCCCTGGCTGGAAGCAGGCAGAGGCCCAAGCAGAATACAGAGCAGGTGCTTAGGGGAGAATATCCACTGGCCTGGCCTCGGTGGTGAGGAAAAGCCTGTGGGTATTCTCCTGAACCTGACACACGATGGGAACCCCGCCGACAGGCCTCCCATCCTCACTCCACGGCCTGCGTGGCCCTGATTCCTCCTCCTGGAAGACGAGGAGCATCTACTGACACCGGAGGCTCGCAGGGTCCTGGGCTCGGGGCAAGGGGAGCAGGAGTCACGAGGCCCTCCTCGGGAACGAGCCCACCATGCGCAGCCCCTGCTCCACGCGGCATGACTGGTGAGTGGGAGCTGGAGTTCCAATGGAACATGAAAAATTCATAGCTTCTTCTACTTGGTTACAAAAATAACATTCTGCTTACTCACTCCCTCTCCCTACCCAGTTTAGACTGAGATGTGTGGGGTGGGTAGTGTGGAGGGTGGCTGCTATAGATGGACGTCTCGTGGGCCCACTGTACCCCCGCCACCATGCAGATCTGTCAGAGCACGAGCTACAGAGCCCGACTGCCCGAGCGTGGCAGGCCCCACTGGCTCCGCGATGCCCAGGTCACTGTGGGGCAGGACATATCCACTCCCTCGACAAGGGAGGGTTTGCTGCATGCCGAGCCAGGGCCAGGCCTGGTGCTGAATCCACAGTAGTGAGCAAAGCAGACCCAGGCTGCACTCTGAGGCGCTCCCGCTCTGATGAGGAAGAGGATCGATCTCATTAACCAAGCAACTACTCAACTACAGAAGAGACACCCTTAGGAAAAGTGGTAACAGTAACAACCACAGCAGATACTTCTATAGGCTAACTATGTGCCGGGCACTGTTCTAGGCACTTCGTCACATGTTAACATCTCTCATCTGCAAAGCTACTTTGTGAGGTAGTTGCTATTTCTGGCCCATTTTACAGATGAGGGAACCGAGGGTCTGAGAGGTGACGTGACTTGCCCGCAGGTAGTCACGCACCTGGAAAGTTGCAGAGCTAGATTTAAAGCCAGGTACTCTGGCTCCAGCAGCCACACTCTGAGGTATCATCCTGCATTTGTCCTCCTCTCTCCCACCCCCAGAGAGGGAGCTGAAGAGAGCGTTTAGGATGCTAGGGAACAGCTCCTGATCTACTGGCCGGGCAGACACGGGGAAGTTTCCCTATGGAGAATAAGTAAGATGAAAATAAGGGAGACTGTCCAGATAATGGGAACAGCATGTGCAAAGGCCCTGTGGCAGCGAGAACACAGCCCGGCTGGAGAGAGGAAGGAAGGGAGTGAGGGAGAGCAGGCTGTGTCATGAGGCTGGCAGGGCCACCCTCATGGGGCGGCTGCTGTGTGGGGACTGACCCAAAGGGGGCAAGGGTCAATGTGTGATGACCAGGGAAAAAAAAGAGGGTAAGGAGCCTCTACGAGAAACTTGGCAGGAGGAGGAAGGCAGAGGAGCCGTGCTGGAAATGCCGACACTCGTAACCAAGCAAGGCAAACTCAAGGTTTCGATTTCATTTGGGAGGGTCCGGAGCTACTGGCCCTCTGTGGGAGAAGGGAAAGGCAAAAAGCATCTCAAGCTCGTCTGGGTTTTATTGTCAAGGTCATTTTCCAGGGGCAGTACTGATTCTGAGCGGTGGCCGTGCCCCCAGCACCTCACCTAAGAGGCGCTCGATGCAATCACCGGGCTGACAAATCCTGACTTGGAGGCCCGATTAGGCACTGGGCATGGGAGGAAGCAAAACAGACACAGAATTTACATTCTGATGGCGGCGGGGGCGGGGTGGCCAGTAACTGCTAATTGCTAGTTCTTACCATTTACACATAGCAAGTCTTTAAAACCTCCAACCCCAAGGTCATGTGAGATATTATCATCTCCATTTTACAGATGAGGAAACTGAGGCAGGGAAAAGTTAAGTGACTTGCCCAAGGTCACACAGCTATTAACACAAATATGGGGCGGCCACTCATTCCTCTGAGGGGAATGCTACCTACCGGCCTGGCAAAGCAGAGCCCGCAGAACCGAGTCAAGAAGGGCCCCGCCCAGCCTCAGTCCCCAAACTGGAGCTGAGCTCACAAAGCGAGGCAGGCAGGGCTGTTTCCCCAAAAGCCTGCCTGCTTCTTAAAGGGTGGCCTGAGCCCAGCGTGGGAGGCCAATGCTGGCCTGCCATCCTGTGAAGGGAGCCTGCACCCAGCCCTTGACCTATCTAGGGAGGAAGGATGTGGACTCGTCTGCCTTTGAGAACACACGTGAAAAAAACCACAAAGAGCCTTCAAAACTTGCCTCTGCACACTGGCAGCCTGTTAAAGATTCTTCTCTGGTTGTTAAAATAGCACAGGGTGTAGGGGGGAGGCGGGGTGGAAGAAGAGAGGACGAGCTTGTTGGTTTGTTTGGGATCCAGTCACCACTCCCTGTGCCGAGGCCCGAGGCCCATGCACTGCCTCAGAGGACAGCGCCCCCCCCCCCCCCGCAGCTGTTTCTGCTTTGTCACTGTGTGTTGGGGGAGGGGGAGAAGGCCTAGCATCGCTGGTCATAAAGTCCTTCCTGTGTCACAGGGACCCCTCCCAGTTGCCAGGATGTGGGGTGGCTGTGTGAATGAATGATGGATATTGTTTGGGAGGTGAACTAAACGGCCAGGAATGTGGCAGCAGTGGGCTTTAATGAGCTATTCATCGATGACTCCCTCCCCCAACCCAAAGAGGTAAATTAAGCCCTCTTGACTCTGGGGCAGTCACCAAGTAAGAAACAAACATTCGAAAGACATGGGGCAACCCAGTGGTATTCCAGCGGGCAGAGTGATGCCAAGGGCAAGAAGGAAGGATCCTGGTGGGATGCGGCTAGCCCAGCTGAAAAAACTTTCCTTCCCTTTTCTTCTTACCGACTACGTGTCACAAAACATGTTCTTAGTACTGAAGGGGGTGGCGTGGAGGGAAATGTCAGTTGGAAGCTGGAATTCCACTAAACCCAGACTAAAGGGAGTCTTTTACAAAGTCAGTTTGGACCTAGAAACGGGCTCACCTGAGGCCTCAGGCTGGGGCAAGCATGCTGGCTCTGATTATTAGCACTGGCGAAGGAGAGCTCCTGGACCAGGGTCGGGGGCTGCGCTATTTCTACCCACCAGCAGATGCTCACATGTGGATTCCACTGACTCCACACTGGACAAGACTTCAGGAAAAACCGTTCGCTGTCTCGTGCTGCACCCCCCGCCTTCCGCTGTGTGTACCGCCCACCCCCTTAGCAGAACATCACAGGCCAGCAGCCTGACCCAGAAGGACCAGCTGCATATCTTTGCCCCAGGACCAGGGCTGGCTGGAAGAACTGGCCACAGCAAACTCCCCCAGGGCACTCGGAGGCAAGTCAGGGTTCCTTAGGGAGCTGGGAGTTTTCAAACCTCGTCTCTGCAATACCGTGTTGGGTTTGCCGCTCCGCTGGGGCGCTGGCCGCTTTGAGGGGGAGGGCGCCTTCCCGCCTCCTGAATTCCCACCTTGCCTGGTGTGGCCTCTGACGCTGCCCATGGTTCCTGCTTCCACGGGAACCTCAGGAAGGGTGTCCGGGGCTTGGACACAGGGGAGGGACAGCTATTTATTCCTACGGTAGGCACCCACCCTCCTTATCACCCATCTGCCAGCTACTGCCAGGCTTCAGGCAAGGCCTGGCCCCAGTGGGGCATGTTCTCAGTTCCTGAAAGCAGAGACTGCTCCCCTGGCCCCTGGGCTTCATCACCAACTATAAAGGTGCTTTCAGGATCCGATGGCTAAGGCTTCCGGAATCTGGGTTACCAGCGGCCCAGGCAAACAGGCGAGTGCCCTGGCAACATCTGCATGGATCCGTCCAGGAAGTCCGTGAAGCCTCTGGAACAGTTTTGAGATTATACATGTGAGTGCTATTTTGAAGATCCACTGCCTTTACCAGATTCTGAAGATAAAAACCAGGGACCAGGCTGAGAGAAGAGAAAATGATCCGGCCGTGATGACATGACCACAATTTAGACGGGTGCAGCAACATGGGACTCAGACAGCCCTGCCAGCATGGGCCATCGGGGCCGGCGGTACAGCAGCACAGGGACACACTGGCTGCCCGTCCAGGACCCAACTCCATATCCAGCCGGGGGCAGAGCGGGTGTGCTGTGTGTGCCTGCCCCATGACAACAGAACCTAATTTGAAAGCAATTACAGGGAAATATGGAATGCTTCTTTCTTATGTCCTGGCCTGCTGTTGCCTTATTCGGAGTTTTCTCGGCCTACATGAAAAAGCAGACTTCCCAGTCGGAGGAGAGGTATAAATACCGCAGAGTGGAGTAGCGAGCATTCCAAAGGTCCTGCGTGTCCATCCAGAAACCAGCTCTTTCCCCCACGTCCCCTCCCAGTAGCCAACATTCCTGCGTCAGCCAATCCCCTGCGAGGCACCAGAAAGCGTGTATGTTATTGCTGCAACAGGCTGATTCTGGAGTGTAGTCCCTTCTTCCCGAGAAACGCTGGTCTAAGACTTTCTTCTAGCTCTTTACAGCCTGCTTAGTTCTCATCACTCAGGGTTTCCCTCATGCCATCATCCCAGGGTGCCTTCCCTGACCCTGCTATCTCCACCATGCTGTCACTTCCCTCTGCTTTGTTTTATCCACTGCACTTATTGCTATCAGAAATGAGGTTCTTTGTCCATAACCAGTCTCCCTCCCATGTGTAACATAAGCTCTATGAGAGCAGGGTCCTGTTTGCTGCAGGACCCACTGCCTGGAACGGTGCGCCTTGCACACAGTAGGTGCTCAGTAAATCCTAGAATGAATGGAATAGGGTTGGTGCTTCTCACGGCCAGCCATTTAGGACTTCTCATGGTTTCCAATCCCTTTTTATACTGGTGAGGGTCCCTCCTTAGGGATAAGCCTATTTTGCTTTCAGGAGTTCACAGAAATAATCCTAGAGCTGTAGACGTTCGAAAAACAAGCCAGGGAAGACAATGCCCTCGGCGTGCCACTCCAACGGAAGAGAGGAGCCCTCAGCAGCCCTCTTCGCTCAGGCATCTGAGGCCACTGGACTTGCAGAGACCCTGGTTCATGGGGGTCGGGTCTGGGCCTAGACAGGGGCGGAGCAGTAGGTGGGCTAGAAGGAGGCAGTTTGAGGAGCTGACAGACATGTCAAGACATCAATCTGCCGGGGTCTACAAGGGTGAGGAGAGGACAACATGGCACAGTGCTCCAGAGCGAGGGCTCTCGAGTCTGAACAAACGTGGGTCCGAACCCTCGCTCTGCCACGCACTGTGTGTGGCTGCAGAAAATGAACTCCACCTCTCTAAGCTTCAAGTTCCTCCCCTGTAAAATGAGGGCAACAGACATGACGGGTGTGGGCACTCAACAGGATAACACAGAGAAAGCACTGCACACAGCCTGGCAGACAGTGAGCACTCAACAGAGGTTCTATTCATTACTGTATTATCACTATTCCGGAAGGTGCCGTCGTTGGTAGCAGCACTGCAGTTGTTGAAGCCACACCTCCACCCTAGGATTCGCCAAGTTGACGGGCTGCTTTCTGGTGGCTGACATAAAGCGGTCTTCCCCCAAACCTCCCCTCGCCTTTGCCTGGCCTCTTGACTACCAAATGAGTAAAGGAATATAATGATCAGATCCGGTCCTTCCTGCTTCCAGAGATCCTTCAAATCCTGGCTTTACAACAGAATTACCCAGGCACTTCTCTGGTTCGTTTGCATTTTCTCTCTCTTAATATTTACTGCTTTAAGCCATTAAGCTTTGAAAAGGCAATTTGTTATGCAGCAGTAGATGACTAATACAACATAGAAGTAGAGTAGCTGGATCACAGGCGTGCATGTACTCTTTTTAATCATGTTCATAGTTTGGAAAATCAAATTTTTAATTGAATTATAATTCACATACCATAGAATTCACCCCTTTAAAGTATAAACATCAGTGAGTTTTAGCATGAGATTGAAAAACTATCACCACTACCTGACTCCAGAAGATTTTCATCACCCCAGAGCTGTCAGCAGTAACTCCCCATTTCTCCTCCTCCTCCCCCCAAACCAGCCCATGACAACCACTAATCTACTTTCTGTCTCTATGAATTCGCCTAATCTGGACACTTCATATGAATGGAATCATACAATATGTGGCCTTTTCTGTCTGGCTTCTTTCATTCAGCATGTTTTCAAGGTTCATCCACAGTGTAGTACATTCCTTTTTGACTGAAGATTCCATTGTATGGACATACCACATTTTGCCTATCCATTCATAAGTTGATGGACATTTGGGTTACTTCTACCTTTGCTATTACATATATCTGCTATTATGAGTAATGCTGCTACAAACGTTTAAGCACAAATTTTTGTGTAGATATATATTTCTAGTTCTCTTAGGGATACACCCAGAAGTGTAATTGCTGGGTCATATGGTAAGTCTGTGTTTAATCATTTGAGGAACTGCCAGACTGTTTTCCAAACAGGCTGCACCACTTTACATTCCCACCAGCAATGTATGATAATTCCAATTTCTCCACATTCTTGCTAACACTTGTTATTATTTGGCTTTTTGATTATAGTCACCCTAGTGGTTGTGAGGTGGTATCTCATTGTGGTTTTGATTTGCATTTCCCTAATGACTAATGATGTTGGGCATCTTTTCATGTACCATTTTCTAATTGTATATCTTCTTTGGAGAAATGTCTATTCTAGTCCTTTGCCCATTTTTAACTGGTTTATTTATCTTTTCATTATTGCATTGTAGGACTTCTTATATATTCTGGACAATTGACCCTTACCAGATGTATAATTTGCAAATATTATCTCCCATTCTGAGGGATGTCTTTTCACTTTCTTAATAGTGTCCTTTGAAGCAAAAAGTTTTTTTTAATTTTGGAGAGTACAGTTTGTCTATTTTTCTTTGGTTGCTTATGGTTTTGGTGTCATGTCTAATAAACCACTGCTTAACCCAAGGTCATGAAGATTTATGCCTATGTTTTCTTCTGGGTTTTATGGTTTTAGCTCCTACATTTAGGTCTTTGATCCAGTTGGAGGTACTTTTTTGTATATGGTATGAGGAAGGGGTCCAATTCCATTCTTTGCATGTGGATATCCAGTTGTTTCAGCACTATTTACTGGGAAGGCTATTCTTTCTCCAATGCATATGTCTTGGACCCTTGTTGAAAAACAAAGGACAATAAATGTATGGGACCAGAAGGCTTCTTAAAAATGCCTGAACTTCACCCCAGGCCAAATGAATCAGATTTCCTGGGGGTGGGTCTCGGAATAATGATATTTTACAAATGCTCTAACATGAAGCCAGGGTTGAGTCTAACGTGAAGCCAGGGTTGAGAACCACCACTCAAATCTGACCCTTTGTTCTAAAAATGAGGGCTCTGAAGCCCAGGCAGAACCGGGGAGCCTTGCCACTGCATTTGTTAGACTGGACTAGACTCTTGGAGCTAAAAGAAACCCCAGAGAAGCAGGGTACAGGCAGCCCAGGGTAGGGAGGTGTCCCAGTCTGAGCTTGTGTCTGTTCTCAAATGGACCTTTCCAGAGCCATCTCACACACGGGAAAACCAACCAACCAACGAACCAACCAACCAACCCAGAGCTACTGAGATTACACTCCAAAGAACTGGGTCCTCCCTGAGGGCGAAGAGCCTGCCCTCCCCACACAGAATCCATAGGGAGATAAGGGTCTCAACTACAGGCAGGTGGGGCCCACAGGGTAGACGCAGGAGGCAGTGCTCCGCTTTCAAAGGAGGGCTTTTCAGCAGGAAGAGGAGATGGGTGAGGCCTACCTTGAAATTAGCTACCTTTAAAAGAGAAAACTTCCACTCCCAAAAGGCAGTTTTAATTTTAAATTAGGGCAGCAGCGGAGGTTGGGGCCCTACCCTCTGCCTCTCCTCTGGCCCCATCTGGCATTTTGCTGTGAAACAATCAGGCACAGGGGGCCCTTCACCTGGAGAACAGGGAGGCTGAGCTACAAAAACCCCATTTATTTTCAATGGTTTACAGCTGAGCTCGGGTTTCGGGCTTGGGAGGGGAGATTAAAGATCGTCTGGTTTAAACTTTGATCCTTCAAAAAGATAGCCGAGTGAGCCAATTCTGGCCTCGAGACTGTGTGGCCTGGAATCCTAACAGGTGCCTAAGAGGACTGGTCTTTAGAATCACGTCTTAGCCTGGACAAATCCGCCCATGGACTGGCTCATCCAGGTAACAGGTGTTTGACATTTGAGGAGAAGAAGTCAGAGGGGGCGCTGTGCTCCTTCCACCCTGGGCCACGGTGGCCCACCCCAGGAACTCCCGAACAGAATCTAGAAGTGCAAAGAGTGCCACAGGCCAGGGGCGCCTGAAGGCAGGGCAAACATTCCCATCACCCCCGCCGCCTTCTAGCAGACAGCTTGTTTTCTACAGCAATTTACATGATCCACAAACTAGGCCTTGTTGGCGGAAGGGCAAGCAACTGTGCCGGCCCTGGAGTGATCTCTAACAGTGGTGAGGGTTTCGCCTTTGACAACTGAAACTCCTCCTCGGTGACCCTTTTCCTTTTTCCTGTTTTTGGGACGTTCTGATTCATCGGTCTGCCGGTCAGGTCAGAAGCCTTCTCCTGCTCCAGTGAAAAGCAGGGGTGAGCGACATGGCTAGGGTGGAGTGGGTTGGGCCGGAAATCTTTGCTCTTGACATAACCAGGGGGAACCAGCCTGGGCCAGCGCTCACAGACATGCACTGCTTTCTATATACTCTGTCCCACTGGCTTCCCACTCTCAGAGCCTGGGCCTAAGAGGATCCCTTTGAGAAGCAGGGAGAGTGTGGAGACTGCGTGAATACAGGGCGTTTATCTGCACGATCAATTCCCCTCATCTCTGAGTGGACCAGCACTGGCAGGGGGCCTGAGGAGGTGCTGGGTGCTTGTCAGCAGGCCTGCTTTTTGCTGAGGCTCATACTGGATAAGAGTGTGAATGAATCCATCGGTCAATCTGGGAGGTGCCTCAGACCAGAAATTCCAGGCTTGGAGTTTAAAGTTTGCCAAGAGGCAACTGGAGGTGTTCAGAGTTATCCACTCTTGCCATCAGCCTTGCGTAAGCCGGTGCTGGCTCTACTTCCTGGTGTGGCACTAGAATGGTGCTTGGAGTGGGTGGGGGGAAGGCATCATTTCTGTGGGTTAAGAAATCACTCTGGATTTGGAGTCTCTCTTTTTTCCCTTTACCATCGCCACTCCATCTTAGACCCCTTGGACACATGAGATGGACAATATGAACAGTGTCTTAGGATTTAAAAAAAGAAAAACCAAAATAAGGTTCTATAGCCAAAGGGTAATTATAGGATTGGGAGGAACCAGTAAAGAGAGACTGAAACCTCTGACTCATAGCTGCTCTATTAAAAATGGTGAAACCATTTGCCCTGGCAGAGTGACAGCACTAGACTCTCACCCTGGCTCGCCCAACCTACAGGCCTTCCTGGAGCTGGTACTAAGGCCTGGCCAAACCACACAGCAGTCATAAGGGGCGGCTGTCTCCAGGAGCAGTGTGATGTCAGAGGACAAAGGGGCCCCTGCTGTGCTCTCGCAGAGCTGACTCCTGGCCCTGTAACAGCAGAGGAGTGGCTTGTTCTGCATGCGTGTGGGTGTGTGTGGGGGGGGGGGGGGGAGGGGGGGGGGGAGGAAAGGGAATGAGGTGCCACTGGGAAGTTGTGGGTTCAGTTTTCCAGGGAGGGACTCCGAGTACCAGCTCAATCTGCCCCATTAAAGCTACTAAGGGGCTGAGCCTCAAAGGAAAACAGCAGAGGTGTTTTTATGATTGGCTGGGGTATACCCTGACATGATTGTACAAATGACCCACATTTACTGAGCACTTACTATGTACCAGGATTTGTTCTGAGTGCTCTACATTTTACAGATAAGCCATCTGCCTGTGGTCACACAGCTGGTAGGTGTCAGAGCCGGGGCCCACATCGTCTCCTAACCAACCTCAAGTCTGGCCAAGGCTACTTTGTGTTTCTGGTTCTCACTCTGTCAGGCCCCCTGTGAGGCACCTCACATAGTTTCTCTCATTTGAAGGAAGACACAGAAGCAAGCAGGTCCCGGAGACCCTCCCCCAATTCCACCAGCCACCAGGGCCACCAGGGCCACCAGCGCCACCCAGAGTGGCAGGCTTAGTGCTGAGCTGCAGGGTGAGTCATGGGAGAGGGAGGGCAAGTCAGGTGACCCAACGAGAATCAGAGCTATGATGAGGTGGCCTGGTTACCTTGACATTCCTGAGATTCTGCCAAGGTAAAAAGTAACCCGAGGAGTTTGCCTTATATGGGCACAATGACAGATTCGACAACATGTTAACTGACCCCGTATCAAATCCGTTCCCGGATTGCATAGGAGACGCCCGATAAAGCTGCTCTGATAGTATAGGAAAAAACAATTTATGACGGGCTAGTGCCAATGACTCATAAAACAAAGGCGCAGCCCAACTGCCATTGTGTGCCTTTTAGGGAAGGGGGGTGGAAAGGTTGGTGGCTCTCAGGCCAAGTGGCTATCACTCTCTTCCCAACACGTGGTAGGGGAGACCTGGCTTCAACCCCTCCCTCTGTTCACAGGGCCTGGCTCAAGGCGGGGCCCAGAGGAAATCGATTTCAGGCTGGAGCAGAACGGCAAGTCCTGCCTGTGCTCAGAGAGCCCCAGCCGCCTGCTTTCTCCCAGAGGAGCCCAAAAGAGGAGAGCTAGGGGACAAAATGGTTAGGTCCGGGCTTCCCTGGTGGCGCAGTGGTTGAGAATCTGCCTGCCAATGCAGGGGACACGGGTTCGAGCCCTGGTCTGGGAAGATCCCACACGCCGTGGAGCAACTAGGCCCGTGAGCCACAATTACTGAGCCTGCGCACCTGGAGCCTGTGCTCCGCGACAAGAGAGGCCATGACAGTGAGAGGCCCGCGCACCGCGATGAAGAGTGGCCCTCGCTTGCTGCAACTGGAGAAAGCCCTCGCACAGAAACGAAGACCCAACACAGCAATCAATCAATCAATCAATCAATCAATCAATTAAAAAAAAAAAAAAAAAAAAAAGGTTAGGTCCGAGTGCCCTGACACTGCATGAGAACCAGAGAAGCCGACTGGAACTCAGGATTCCAGAGCCGTCCCAGCCTGGGCTCAGCATGCTGGCATCAGATCCCTCCTCCCCGGCATCCCCAGCCCCCACTAGGGGGAGACTCACTGCCCTGAGGCTCTCCCAAACTTCATTCACTCATTTCAATTACAAAATGTACTGGGCAGCCACCACCTGCTGCCATATTCTGAGCACTGGGATTAAACAAACATCCCTGCCCTCATGAAGCTTACAATCTAGTGGAGGAGATGATACATAAGAGGATAATGGGGCTTCCCTGGTGGCGCAGTGGTTAAGAATCCGCCTGCCAATGCAGGGGACACGGGTTCAAGCCCTGGTCCGAGAAGATCCCACATGCCGCGGAGCAACTAAGCCCGTGTGCCACAACTACTGAAGCCCGTGCTCTGCAACGAGAAGCCTGCGCACCGAAACGAAGAGTAGCCCCTGCTCGCTGCAACTAGAGAAAGCCCGCACGCAGCAACAAAGACCCAATGTAGGGCTTCCCTGGTGGCGCAGTGGTAGAGAGTCTGCCTGCCAATGCAGGGGACACGGGTTCGCGCCCTGGTCTGGGAGGATCCCACATGCCGCGGAGCAACTAAGCCCGTGAGCCACAATTACTGAGCCTGCGCGTCTGGAACCTGTGCTCCGCAACAAGAGAGGCCGCGACGGTGAGAGGCCCGCGCACCGCGATGAAGAGTGGCCCCCACTCGCCGCAACTAGAGAAAGCCCACGCACAGAAATGAAGACCCAACACAGCCAAAAATATATAAATAAATAAATAAAAATTAAAAAAAAAAAAAGACCCAATGTAGCCAAAAATAAATAAATAAATAATTTTAAAAAGAGAGAAGATAATTAGACAGTCGTGGTGCAGTAAAACAGGGTTATGCAAGCGAGAGTAACCGGACGAGGGGGACAGCCGGGGAGGGAATCAAGTTCAGCCAGTCAAGGAAGACCTCTCTGTGGAAGTGCTATTTGAGTCTGAACCAACAGAAAGGGCAAACCAGTTGCCAGTAGGAGGGAGATCATTCCAGGAGGAGAGACCCGGGTGGGAAAGGCCTCATGGGTGTGGCCGGAGCAGAGGGAGCCTAGAGGAGGAGCGGGAGCCTTACAGGCCCTGGGGAGGAAGGGGGGGGAGTTTGGGTCTTATTCTAAGAGTGGCAGGAAGCTCTTGTGGGGGGAGTAGTAGCATGACTAGATTTATGGGGTGGGAAGACCCCCTGGTGGCCGTGGGGATGGCAGGGTTACAGCAGTGAGGATGGAGAGAACCCTGAGGCAGAGCTGCTAGGACGCGCTGTCCTTTGTCACAGCCCCCTCCTCCACAGAACCAGGAGGTGACCGTTATCCCACACAGCACGAAGCTGCACCCAACGTGCAGACGCAGGCCCCCCCCCCCCCCCCCCGCCGCCCCGGCCCCAGCCATCTTCTTTAGAAACACACAGGCCCCAGGGTGAACCACAAAGGGACAGTGGAATGCCTCTTTCAGCAGAGAAGCGGACGTGATATCAAGGAGTGATTTTCAAACAGCATTCTGAAAAGAGCTCTGCCGCGAGGGGTGCCAGGGGAGAGGGAGGCCGCCCCCTACTCACATTTAACTTCAGCAGCTATTTAATCGATTTTATAATATGGCAGATCCACGTGAGATTCAACTTGAAAGACAGCTGTGCCACTGAAAAATGTCACTGCTTTAAATCTTAAATCCCCCATGCAAAATCTATTCCAAATGGCTGTAGCCCCTTCCACAGTAGCCCCTACATCCCACCAGATCGAGGGGAGGACGGGACTCCGCCAGGCCAAGCGATGGAAGGGGAAAGAGAAGTCTCTCTGGTTCCACTGACGCGAAAGCCCGTCAGTCTCCTCGCCTGCTAAAGCCTTTGATCCTCTCTGCTCTGTGGGTGGCAGGCGGCTGGAGGAAGGCAGACACCACATGTGCTGCCGTTTCAGTCTGAGATGGCTGGGGCCTGCTCCCTTCTGGAAGGTGGGGCAACAAACAAAGGGAAGATAAGAAGGCCTGTATCCCAAAGTTCCCCCAGCGTCTGGCCTGCTGCCCACAGATGGAACCTGTTGGAGAGAACCAGAGAAAGGCAACAGGAATTCACAGCAGAGCGGCCAAAGCAGGCAGCCGTTCCCCTGGCGGGAGCAGACCCTTGCCGTGAGTTTCTAACTTCCACAGCATCCTCTCCTCTTGGACAAGAAAACAAAGAAAAAAGGAAGAGCTAAAGGCGGAGAGAATGAGAAATCCTGTTTACTTAACTAAATGTCTATGAAGGTGAAACTGGCCTTCAGGTAGCTTCCCACCTCCTGGAGGAACTGAGATTCAGGATGAGTAAAGAGAATCACGACCAAGAGTCTAGGGAGATGTACAGAACCTGACATTCTGTCCTGGAGGAGTGCACGGTCCGGCTGGAGAGGGACGCTGGTAAGCCAGTCACTGCAGAGCAGTGCGATCCGAGGACAGCAGAGGTCAGGTGACACCTGATCCGGGCCGTGAAAGAGGAGCACTATTCTGATAGGTGGTGACCTGGGAAGAAGGTTGTTCCACGTGGTGGGAACATCAAGAAGAAAAAAACATAAATGTGCAAGAAATGTTTGGGGAACCCCTAAGGGAAAGTGGCAGGAGATGGTGTCAGCTGGGGCCAGAAGGTAGAAAGGCCGAGGAACTCAGAACTTGTTCTCTGGGTATCGGAAGGTTCCTCAGAGTGACCTGCTTAGATATGGGTCTCAGAAAGATAATGTTCGTGGAGCCACTGAGATGAGCTAGGAGACTGGAGCGAAGCCAGTCAGGAGGCCGCCGCGGGAGACCTGGACATGGTATAACAGGGGTGATGATGAAGGAGGCAACATCAGAGCACTTCCTGTGTGCCTGGCATGGAGCAAAGGGCACACAGTATTAACTCACCGAAGTCTCACCACAGGCCCTGGAGGCAGACATTACCCTCACAGAGTGGTTAAGGCATTTCCCCGCAGTCACGCAGCTCAAGGTAGCGAATGGCGGCACTGCAGTTTACACCCAGGCAGTCTGACTTTAGAATCTGCACTTTTAAGCACTTACTATGTGGTCCTGTGTGAGGACAACGGCAGTAGCAAAGGAAAGGAGGAGGGTAAGGATTCTGAGAGACAGCTGAGAGAAAGAAATAAGTAAAATTTGGTGCCCGTGACGGGGTGAGGAGTCAGAAGATGATTTCAATGTTTCTGGCTTGGATGTCGGACCCGGGTACAGTGAACCCAGGGAGAGGGGCTCGAGAATGAGTCTGGTTTGGGACACGCCGAGAGTGAAGTACATGCTGCACGACCAGTTGGTGTGCAGAAACTTACGTCTAAGATTCGGCAGAAAGGTCATTTGTTCGCACGTGCATTCATTCAGTCACTCATTCAAACATTTCCTGACCCTCTCCTAGGGTCAGGCGTGGCGCTGGTGCTGGGGATACAAAGAGAAATAAGATAGGGTTCCTCCACGAAAGACCTCAAGTCTAACAGGGGACAGAGACATGTTAGCAGACAATTGCACCAGAGTGTGAGAAGGGGGTCAGGACTAGAGACGTGGAGTCATCCACACTGGTGTGGGACTTAAGGCCAGGGGAAGGTGGGAGATAAAATCCTCCTGGGAAAAGGATGTTGTGAGATGTCCCCATTCCAGAGGTGGGAGGAGGGAAAGGATTCAGAGACAGAGGATGAGATGGTGGAGAAGTAGAGAAGGTGATGTCAAGGAAGGCAAAGGGGAGAACTTTTTTTTTCTTAAGGCATGCTCAAAAGCATCCAGTACAGTGGCGTGCTGTTCCATCAAAAACACAGACACCCATATCCATTAGAGAAACACACGGAAGCATTCATGGGTGATGTCTGGGGTTGTCTTTAAAACAGTCTGAGGGGGGAGTGTGTTGGGAGAAGCTGATGAAACAAGTTTGGCAAAATTTTGGTAATTGTTGATGCTGGGTGATGGGTACATAAGGATTCCCTCCACTTTTGTATATGTTCATAAATGTGTTGGGGGGGGTGTTTTTTTTTTTTTGAAAGGACCATGCACTGCAGAGAGGTTGAGAAGAGACGGCAGGGACCACTGCCTGCATCCCCAGCACCTAATACAGCGCCTGGCACTTAGGAGGCGCCAAGCACATCCAGATTAGGCAGTGCTGCGCCCACACCCTCAGGGATGGTAATTAGCCAGTCTCTGGAGACCTCTGAGAGGGCAGACTCAGGGGAGTTGCTGGGGCTGAGAAGCAATTGGGAAGTGAGGAAGTGGAATCAGCCAGCAGAGGCTTACACATTTTTTAAATGCACCAAGGGCCAATAGCCAAGCACATTTCTTCTCCCCAGTGTAGAACCCAGCTGGTGGACCATCCAGCACCACTCTACTTTCCTACAGGAGAGAGACAGGCCGGGCTGCTCCGAGGTGAACTTCTCCCCCACCCCACGCCCACCCCCAGCTTCAGATTCCCACCAAGTTCCCCGTGTTCCTCTCCTCTCATTATCTGGCAAAGGCTGCTGGGCAAACGGGCCCTTTTCAAAGGCATATCGGAGTACACCTCACTATCGTCAAACGAACAAGCCATCTCTTTCCAGCTTTTCTCCTCTCCTGCAGAACAAAGTTGTATTTAAAAGGAGAAACAGTCTCAGGTTTTGTCTGCCGAACAGAGAGAAGGTCCCAGGGGCCTGATTCGGAACACAGAGCGGCTGATTCCCCGGCATCGCTCACACCGACAGCGAAGGAGGTGTGGAGGGACGTGGCAGACCAAGCCCAAGGCCAAGCCTGACAGCAGAGACAGGGCGGCTGTGTCGTTCTGGGTCCCATGGCCCAGAGAGCACCGAGGAGCTATCGAATTCTGCTCAACCACACCGTGTAGCCTCTATCTTCCTCTAGATTTTCCACGGTACTGACTTCTCTGCCAATGCCCCATAAATAACAATGGCCACCAAAGATAGCCCAGACTGCGCTTCCTTCCCTGGTACCGCACATCGCCAAGCTCAGCTCAGGACATGGAGACGAGTGGGCTGCCCCAGAACACGGTACCATAGTAAGCTGGGTTTCAGGAAGGTGGCCAGCCAGTTAAACCACAGGGCTATGTTTTTATGTTTGTAGCTATCTCTAGAAACAAAACACGTTATTGTCTCTTATTATACTAAGTTAATTTGCAATAGGTAGCAATCTCTGTATAAAAGAGATAAGTTTAAAAAAAGAAAAATTTAAAAAGGTCTCTCCCTGTGTTTAGCCTTGTGTCTCATTTTTTTGAGGGCAGGGGCCTTCTCTCGTGTTGCATCCCTGATGCTTGGACCAGTGCCTGGCACACAAAACATGGACACCTAGCTTGGTATTTGCACAAAAAGGGATGAATTTTGTCCTAACAATGTTTTCCCCACTCTCCAGGTGACAGTGATGTCTCCTCTCCTTTCCGCACTTGAAAAGCATCCTGTCTGTGGCTGGTAACTGGCAGGCACTGATGCAGAACTCCGTCAGGACAGCTGGCTGACCCACTGGGTCTGGAAGTGTCCTGGAGGAGAACGTCTTATAACCTTCCGGAGCACACAGCTTACCGCAGGGCCAGCTTTTAGTTGGGACTCAACTGGCCTGCAGAGTGACAGTGCCTTCTTTCTCAGAGAAACTGAGGGTGATCAATCTTTGCCCCTAGCACCAAGCTGTTCCACAGGAGGCACTCAAATAAGTGGGTGAACAGATGGGTGGCAGGTCCATTCCACCTGCCTGATTGGCTTGCTATTAATCCATTCATTCCATAAATACATATTTATTGGAGCACCTGTATTTGTCAGACATTGTTCTACATGCTAGGGACATAGCAGTGGACAAAACAGACTCCGTCTCTACTCTCATGGCCCTCACAGCGCTGGGGGGGGTGAGGTGGTGGAGAGATCAAAGGATGGTTAGAGTTAAAAGGAGAAGTGGAGGTGAAAGGTGTGCCCCTAAGACAGCGACCTAGCCTAGGCTAGAGGGGTTGAGTACGACTTCCTCACCAACAGTGGGGAAGATCTAAAGAATTAGCAGGAGCTGGGTGGGGATTTGGCGAGGGAAAGAGGGTTGCACGGGTAGGAAAGAGCATGGAGCAGAGAAGCAGCTGGTGTGCCTGGAGCACAGTGATACAATGGGAGGGGGAGAGAGATGAAGCTGGAGAGGAAAGAACAGATCCTGCAGGGCCCAGTGGGCTTCCAGATTTGGGATATGGATCAAGATTTCAAGCAGGCTATTATCTGGCTCCCATGTGGAGAATGGATGGGGGGGGGCCGGGGGCTGTTGCTCAAGCTTCAGCGTCAGTGCCTGGGCCACACTGGTTATGCTGCTGCACAGGGACAATGAGGCTGCTTCAGGGGAGCCGGTGGGACCTCAGGGCTTCCTGAGATGAAAAGCAGAGCAGAAGGGCTGCCTGTTTACCTTCCACATCCGGCCCCAGAGGCCCTGCCGGGGTGGAAGGCTTCCCAGAGGGAAGGACACATGGGGCGCTCTGCAGGACACAGTCATCTAGCCTCCTCTGAGGGCCGGCGGGGCCCACTCTGGCCCACTTGCAGGACACTGCTGTACAAAGCATTCGGTCCCCGCTGGCTTAGCTTTCTCGCCCAGAGTCTGCCCCTCAACCACAGGGGCTCCGTCCTCCACCCTGGGTCTGAGACAGTCAGGGATGAGCAAGAGATTGCTGCCTCTTTCTAGGAACCTTACTTCCAGGCCCCCTAAATGCTTAATGCTTCCATATCTAGCAGTTGAACTTGTTGGATCTCAGGGTCAATCTTCAAAGAGCAGCTGGCTTCAACTTAGACACCATAAGACAGCTCTATTATCTTACTTCTCTGGCTGCAGTTTCCTAATTGAAGAAAGGTTCCCTGGTCCCCCACTCCCCCAACCAATCACTCCAACTGGGACTCCAGATCCCACAGGATGAGACCTCAGAAAGACTCCATCCCAACCGCCCACCCCAGCAGACAGAGTAAGAATGAAAAGAGCCACCAGGTACTGATCTCTGCAACTCGGCAGACACGCCCCACCCCATCTCCTTACTGAATCCTGACCCTGAGGTAAATACATCATTGGTCCCATTTTGTAGACGAGGAAGCAGAGGCTTCCTTGCCCAAGGTCCCCCAGGCAGTAAGTATAGGGCCAGGCGCAGCATTTGAGCCACTCTGGCTTCATGGCCTTGTGTTTATGAGAAGCCAAGTCTACAGCCTCCAATGCAGGAGAGCTGGGGAACACACACGGACCCAGCTTCGGCCTCTGCTTGGCCCGGCCGTGCACCGCAGGAGCCCCTGCGTCCAGGCCTTGCTCTCTCTCTCTGCTACGAAGCCTCTTGATTGAGTGAAGAGTTGGGCCCATCCAGCTGACCGTTCATCACAAAACCCTCTGGTAGGGGCTGCAACCTCTGCACCTCATTAGCCAAAGTGCGCACAACAGCAAGACAGACTTGAGCCCTTTATGGCTGGAGGCCTCCACCGTCAGCTAGAAGGAAAAGGAACGCAGCTGGAGATGTTCACAAAGATCCTCCCTCTTAAGAGATATTTCTAGGCTTATTAAAAAGCAACAAAGTTGAGAAGGCGACACCCCAGCCAGGTTGGCTGTACCCTCAACCATATGCTTTTCAGACCGGGATTAATTCTTTGGCTGGTTTCAGACCTTCAGTTTCAAAAATATCTAGTTTGTGCTTGTCTACAAAGGAATGTAGCTGGGCACCTCCCACCAGGAACCCAGAAAACAACTCCTACTGCCATCACCTGTTCTTTGAGGCCAGGCCATATATAGGCAGACTGCACCCGCAAGGTTTGGCCAGAGAGCTAAGTCACTCCCCAGCTCTACACCACCACTTAGACAGGTTTTCCCAGACATGTGGGTCAGTCAAACGCTTGTCTCCAACCTAAGACGTTGTGGTAGAGATGAAATGCACAGCTCTAGGCTACTGAAGCAGGGATATCACCACCTCTGTCCTCTTGCCATACCCCATCTTGCAGGACCCAAGGCGTAGGTGTTTTGATGCCATTATATGCCTGGAGTCCAAGCATCACCAGGAGCCCTTGAATCTTACTACCAGGGGTATATAAAGTCAGAGAGAAGAGAACCAATCACTCAGCCCTGACATGGGAGAAATAACCTAAAAGGAGAAGAGCATGGTTTGATTCTTGGTTCTGTCATTTATTGGCTGAGTGACCCTGAGCAAATCACATAACCTCTCTGAATCTCAGTCTCCTCATCCATAAGGTGGGGATAAACACAAGTTGTTTTTTTTTTTTTGGAAGCATTGTGTGGCTTGCAGGATCTTAGTTCCACGACCAGAGATCGAACCCATGCCCTCAGCAGTGAAAGCCCCGAGTCCTAACCACTGGACCGCGAGGGTCCCAAGGAATATATTTTATTTATTTATTTATTTTAATTAAAAAACATTTTTTTAAATTAATTTACTTATTTTTGGCTGCGTTGGGTCTTCGCTGCTGCGCATGGGGTTTCTCTAGTTGCGGCAAGCGGGGGCTACTCTGTTGCAGTGAGCGGGCTTCTTCTCATGGCGGTGGCTTCTCTTGTTGCGGAGCATGGGCTCTAGGCACGCGGGCTTCAGTAGTTGTGGCATGCAGGCTTCAGTAGTTGTGGCTCACGAGCTCTAGAGCGCAGGCTCAGTAGTTGTGGCGCATGGGCTAGGTTGCTCTGCGGCATGTGGGATCTTCCCGGACCAGGGCTCGAACCCATGTCCCCTGCATTGGCAGGTGGATTCTTAACCACTGCGCCACCAGGGAAGTCCCTCAAGGAATATATTTTAAAGTGCTACATCCTTTACGAGCTATCGCGGGATCTGTCCCAGCATCAGAAAAGGACATACTTCCATGGAGTTCCACTTGATGGAGAGCCCCATGAGGGCAGGGATGGTTCTGTTTTGGGTTTTTTTTTTTTTTTTTAAAGTAAGACTCTCTCTCTTTTTTTTTTTAATTAATTAATTAATTAATTAATTTTTTAAAAAATTTTTGGCTGTGTTGGGTCTTCGTTTCTGTGCGAGGGCTTTCTCTAGTTGCGGCGAGTGGGGGCCACTCTTCATCGCGGTGCGCGGGCCTCTCACTATCGCGGCCTCTCTTGTTGCGGAGCACAGGCTCCAGACGCGCAGGCTCAGTAGTTGTGGCTCACGGGCCCAGTTGCTCCGTGGCATGTGGGATCTTCCCAGACCAGGGCTCGAACCTGTGTCCCCTGCATTGGCAGGCAGATTCTCAACCACTGCGCCACCAGGGAAGCCCGGTTTTTTTTTTTTTTTTTTCCACAATTATATACCCAGTGCCTAAAACAGTGACTGGCCTGAAGTAAATATTTGTGGAATCAATGTTTTCTCATTCATTTGGGAGAAAATCTAAGATCCTCACTGGAGGCATGTTCTGGCTGCTGTCACCTTTCTGATCTCACCTCACACCACCCTTCCCACTCGGCCCCAGGCACCCTGGTCTCATTCTCTCCTCCCACGCTTCTCAGCTTCTCAGGTCCTCCTGCCCGGGACACTCTTCTCCCAGGGTGGCTCCTGCCCAATGTATGGCAAGTTCCCCACTGTGCCCTCTTAAAGGGCCCTGCTCTTTTCCTTCAAAACATGGATCACAATTTGGAACACTATATATTTGGGGTTTTTGTTGTTTTTGCTGCTGTTTAATGCCTATCTTCCCCACTGGGCCGTAAGCTCTATGAGGACAAAAAGGACTATTTTGTTCACATCTCTTTACCCAGTATCTTGTTTATGGCACATACTGGATAAATGCTCAGTAAATGCTGAATGGATGGACAACGCCATCTTCTTCATCAATTGTGCTGGGATCAATTATTTAAAAGTGGTGAGAGGGCTTCTCTTCCTTATCAGTCTGTTGCCCGACCTCTCCTCCCCTCCATAATTAATTTCCTTCCTCCTCCATTCATTCCAAATCCACCAAAAAGAACACAGATCAAAAAAACAGAACCTCCTGTAACAAACACCCCTGGGTGGTCCATATGGCTAGCAGCGAAGCCCACTTATGAGAACTCCTACCGATTTGGTCTCTACCCTAACGCACCTCGGGCGGCCGATCTGTGGTGAGCTGGAAACTTTCTCAGCCCAGTCACTATGGTACAGTGAGAGCCCTGCTAGAATAACGTGATAGGCCAGGCGGGGTGATTGAAGTCTTCTCCACCCAGCTCTTTTCCTGGGTGGAAAGCCCTTTCCCTTGCGGAGAGAGTTTCCATCCACCAGAGAGGCAGTGAGCAATGCAAAGCATTACAACCATTTTTCCTCCAGCTATTTCTAGGCACACAAATAACATCTAAGGACTCAAGGCCAGCTTGAGAAAACAATTGAGCCAGGAAATACTCAAACCAGCAAGGAGGCAACGGAGCCCAAAAAAATTAAAGTTGAGGGCAATGCCTTTAAGGGGAGTTTCCTGGCTTTTCCCAGACAGACAGATCCAAATGCAAAGTTTGATAAGGATCTTTCTCTGTGGGGCCATTAATCCAATAAACAGGGAACTTAATTAGAGCTTAGGAAAAAAACTGCATGAATTTTTCAGGGATAAGTGTCTTTTTTTTCTTTTTTTCCGAAAGTTAACAAATTTATTGCACACCTAGTAGATCCCGTTTTTCTGAAATCCATCAACTCTCTCATCAGTGATTAGTGCTGTGTTCTGGCTTTTCTGTCTACACAGACCTTAGAACTGATCTCTTTCACAAGACCTGGACTGCCAATATCTTCCAGAAGTCAAATTTAGCTGAACAATCCTAAATGAGTATTTCTGCACAACTGCCACTTGGGTGCAAAATTTGAACTGGCAGTTCATTTTGAAGGCTGGCATTGTTCACCAGGTTATTGTGTGTGCAGAATAGCTGCCTTTGTATGGAAGTTGTTTGGGGCCTTCTAAAACAAAAACAAATGAAAAAAACTTACCACTATTTCTGTTCACAGAAACGTGGAGCCAGATCCTAAAAATATGTATATGGTGAGAGGAATTTTGAGGAGCCAACTCTTTTTATCTACAGTAATGGGAAAAAGGAAAGAGTCCGGAGATGGAAAACCAGCTAGGGCAGGCCCTTTTTACCACCATTCATTTCAACCACCGTTTATCAGAGCTGTCAGTCACCAAGGAGCAAAAGAAAATGGATTTTCTCCCTCCCAGTAAGAGGATTAAGCAGCAGCAATCCAGTCAAGGGGAAAGAAGAAACTAAAGGAGAGTCAGAGACAAAATCAAGACCATGCAAATGTTCAAGGTCAGAGGTCACAAATGGGTAGCTTTGGGGACCAAATAGGCCCCATTTTGTATGGCCTGCAGATTTGGGGTTTTTTAAACTGAATTAATTGCCCCATAAAACTCTGGATTTCCAAACTTCTGGAAAATAAAGTCCCAGGCCCACAATCAGCGGAAGCTGAGTAGTGGCTGCCCCTGTCCCCACCCAGGCTACTTTACTGGTTTTTGTCACCTGCCCTACGATAACCCAAGACAGCAGTCTCTCCGCTCCAGAAGAAAACCAGGAGCACTCACACCCATTCCAGCAAGGCCCAAATGACAGGGCCACCCACCCGGAGTGACAAGCCACATGCCAGGACAGAGCCGGCCCTGTCCTCACTATTCCTGAAAGAGGACTGAGGGCAGGGCTGCCCCAGCTCAGCTTCCAGCCTCCTTTGACCCTCCCTCCTGGGTCCCACCATCTCCTATGCGCCCACATACAGCCTGAAACCCCAGGTCGGGGTAGAGGGTGTTATGTGGTCCCCAACTCCCCCGAGTGGAAACATTAAATTTCCTGGGGGACCTAGAAGACATGTTTTCCAGGCACTCTATCCAAATGATGGGGCTGGGAGGCTGAGATGGGACAAATGGAAAAGAAAGGCATGGTCAGGAAAACGTTAGGAACACCAGATATATCGGCTCCGAGGGGCCCTGGAGGAACGACCCCCTTTAGCTGTCAACAGTTTCCAATGGGTGCTAAGAGCGAACAGCTCTTGCCACGAAAGATCAGAAAAGCACTAAAGTTTTATACACTGGAGATTTTTGGCTGGGCTGCAACTATTACCTCTCCTCCCTTCCCTCAACTCTTGCTTCAAGATACCCAATGAGCAAGTAAGCCAGCATTCCAAGAGACGATTTCCACAGTGTCCCCAAAGAACAAAATCCCGGGGCTACGCCCATGGGGTGTCAGTGCTGGTACTGTCACCAGCCCCTCAAAAAGCAGTACTAACCTCACCAACTTCCTGAGGCCACGTGGGGCTCAGCTTCCTAGTAGTTACCACAAAACCGTGGCTCTCAGTGCACAAGGCAGCTCCGGAATGGAGCAGCAACTCGAGCAATCCACGGGCAACCATCTCCCCAGGCGATGGTTGTGGCACCTGCCACCACCCCCACCACCATCTCCACCAGCTCCTCCCCACCTGCCCCCTATACACACTCCGTCTTAGCAAAAACAGCAGGTCTGCGGCTTCTAGACCAGGCCCCTGTTCACCCACTCCAGACCAGACTGGGCCACAGAAGCTTTTCCCACACAGAAATTCTAGAGACGCCATTGATGGGGGACACCTGCAAACTCTGGTTTCCTTGGCTAGGAGATGCATCCTTCTTGCCTAGGTCTGTCAGCCCTTTCCAGCAATGTGTCCTAAGCCAGGATAGTTCCAGGAAAAGCTGGATCCCAAGGCGACTCCTCAGCCCTGGGGAACTTATGAAACTGCACACCAAGAACCAAACACGCGGGATTCAGCCGGCGGTGGATTTCTTAGAGAGGTAGCCTGAACACCTGAGCTCCTAGTCACATATGGCTCGTTGGGAAGATCCTTTCCGAACCCAGGGAGGCAATGTCAATGGGCCTATTTAAGTTAGACTGCAAACTCATTCAACCTATCGTCCACCTTCCCCTCCAGAATGGAACTGCTATGAGGACAGGAGCTGGGCTGGTTTTCTTTCCCGCTGTATCTCTAAATCTAACCCTGTGAATGTCTGGGTAAATGTCAGCCGAGTGAGGGGGAAAAAAAAAAAAAGAGCACTAACAGATCACAGGATGTGAACCACAGGAAGCTCATGGCTCTCTTATTCAATCCTCAAACTTCCTTCTGAAGCTGTTAGGATGTTTTTTAAGGAGGGGAGGGTGCAGTGGGGCACTCTAAACTGTATCCTGATCCTGCATTAGCATTTCAGAAGTTTCAGCAAGAGACTGAACTGTGCAAAGCATGAAATGAGACACTGCGTTTCCACCCCATCTGAGTGAATCACCCGTGGGTTATTTGGAATTCTAAGGAACAGGCACCTCAGAAGACATAACCCTCCTTAGCCAGGCCTAGATCTCCTTATGACTGCCTTCTGCCTTATAAATAGTAAGTCAGCTTGCATACTTGGCATTAATGTCTTCCCGCGGGGCTGGTTTGAGTTTATTTTTGTTGCTTTCATTTTAAGACTGTGTTTATGCCTCTCTGTTAGACTTCCAGCCAGAAGAAGAATGACAAGATGCAAAGTTTGTCCTTTTTTTCAGAGATGCTACAGACGCTTCCTGGAGGCACATGGGAAGGTTAACAACTCACAGATGCCAACTCGCTGGCATTGGGTGGTTTTCCAAAATGAGTTTTGTGCAAGAGACAGGAACATTAACCTAGTCCTGTGTCTCCATTTCCACACTTCTTAGCAACGGACTCTCGTCCTGAGAAAAGCCGTAGTGAGCATTTACCTGGTGCCTAACTCCCTGCCTTGTGGGCCACAAATCCCAGACTGTAAGAGCCAGTTACCCAAGAAAGCACTGAATGAGGAATGGCTCAGAAAAGGCTGTGTCTGAAAAAGCAACAGCATTTTGAGGAGCAAAAATAGTAACAGAGAATTTGTTTAAACTTGGAAAAACAAGGAAAGTTGAACCTAGCTAAGAATATTTCAAAGACCCCCCACTTGTGATTTCTCTCCTGCCCAGATTTTCAACTGACTTCCCTTAGAGACAACTAAACACACACACACACACACACACACACACTTTTCTAATCCCACCAACCCTCCTCCTCCCCCAAGGCCAGGCTTGGTGGTGACAGCTTCAAACAATGACATCACCCCAGGTTTGCCTCTTTGGCAGGGTCACCAATATTGTTTGCAGTGAATTTCCTGTAAAGGCTCTTAAGGCAGGAAACTAGTCCTGTGCCTTGAGTCCTCCGCCTGTTCTAAGCCATCCTGTCAAGTCAAAACAAAGGCTTTTTGTGTTTTTTCCTTAAAAAAAATAAAATAAAACTTCCCTGCCCTTTTAATGAGCACCTTAATTATAGCAAAAGAATTAGATATATTTATGGATGACCTCATGCCTGCAGATAATTAGTGATTTGAAAGACCTGGCACATCCCTAGACCTGGTTCCTTCTCCTTCATCCCCTCCCCGAAGCGTTCAGGTTAATTACTAAGCTTGACCTTCCAAAACAAGTAGGTCTGGCTCAGCAGAGAGGGGCTTGTCCCTCCTTCTCCGTGGAGAGAATGGAGAATGGAAACTGAGTCGGGACAGGGTTGATTTGTCCAGGATAACGATGTAAGAGGGGTGACAGGTTTCTGGGGCTCTAAGTGTTGACAAGTTTTAATTAACGCCAGGGCTAATTTAACCCTGGCACCGTTGAGGGGAAGAAAACTGCTCATCTCAGAGGCAAAAAGTGTCTGGATTTGCAGAGTCCCAGTTGCGATGGAGGGGAGGTGTCTCCGAGCGGACTCTCAGGTTGTGCTTCACGTCCCCCGAGGCGCGCGGCAGGTGCGGCTGACCCTCGGCTGTTACTTTCCACACACTTTTGTGTGCGAGAGGGGTGTCAACCACCTGATTCGGAAAGCGCAAACCAGGTGGCCCTCCCGCAGGGTCCCGCCTGCTGCGGACAATGGGCAGCTCCAGAAAATGGGCCCCCCCACCCCCCCACCAGTCAGTTGTCCTTCCCGTTGTCGTAACATTTTCCAAATTCGCTTCGGGCCTGCGCCCTGTTAGGGGAGAGGCTGGGAGGTGGACATTCTCCTCATTCTTTTGCCTTATTAGGTTGTGGATTTGATTGCTTTTGGGGGGGACAGGGGCTAAGTTGAGGAATGGCATCAGGAAGTGACCTCGGGGAGGGGGCAGGAGGCCGGCGGAAAAGAGGATGGAGCCGCAGGCGTGAGAAGCGCTGGGGAAGGAGGCAGCATGGCTCCGCAAAGCCTTCTGGAAGGTCCCATATTCTGGGCCAGCAGCTAAGCACAGGCTCCTGCACACCCCTAGGCCCTGTCTCACAGCGTTTCTGGGCAGTTATTTTGAGGGTTATCAGTGGGAGGCCGTTCTTCTTTCTACATCATTACCACTTGAGAGAAGGCGGCCTGGCTCGAGGCTGTGGGTTGTTTCTAACTTGAGTTGATAAGGACTTTTTTTTTTTTTTTTGCTCTGGGGGAAGGGGACAGGGAAAGAAGCGGACGTGAGGAAGAGTCCCTCGGCTGACTCCAAACTTAGTAACAAGCTGAGTTGCTCACAAAAAAGCCACTGCCTACGGCTCATCCAGACACAAAACTGTTTAGGGCTTGCAGCTCAGAAACAAGAAGCCACGTCCCGGCTAATGAGGCCCAGACGGACCCAGAGGCTGGGGAGAGGGCTTCGTCATGTCACCTGCATCTCACATTCGGGTTGCCACTTGACAGTGGATGCTGCTTTGAAGCCGCTGGCCGGGTTTAGGGTTCAGAGCTCTCTGGGGCAGGACTTTAGGAAATGGGGTATACATTTTGGTTTTCCACTGAGCTGCACATTTCAGCAGACCCTTTCAACTCCTTTAAAGAGGAGACGCAAGCAGCAGACCCCACCTGGATGCAGGATGGTGAGCTGCTGAAAGGATTTTGAGAAGCTGCATTTACTGAGCACTGACAACGTGCCACGCACTGGGCCAAGTGCTTCATACACACTATTTCTCTTGTTTAATCTTAGAATCGTCCTGTGAGGTAGGATGATGGCCCTTTTCAAAGGAGGACAACGAGGCTTAACCCCTGTCACCTGCCCACAGTCACGCAGCCAGCAGGTGGAGGAGATGGGTGCGGAACCCAGTTCTGTCTCCCTCTAAAGGCTGTGATCTGACCATCTCCCCACCCCACACCTCTCACTACCTCCTGGTTCTGTGGCCAGAAGCGCCCTCCCACAGGAGCTTCAGCGCTCTCAACACCCCCTCCCGGGTTGCAGCTGCTTGAGCCAGGAGACAGCCTGGATCCCAGTGACAACTGAGCCGTCTCCTATCGTCTGGTGGGCAGGCTGGGTGCTATCGGCTCACCCACCGGCTGAGCAGGCATCTCCTCCCAGAGCCTGGGTTCATGCAACAAACATTCTGATCCTGAATATTCTTCAACGTCTCCCCCAGAAACCTCTCCCAAAGCGTGGGTAGAGCAATGCATTCCCCAACTGCAACTAGTGAGCCACGGGTTCTCTCCTGGAAGAAAGTCCACCTCCCTCCCATCTCTGCCTTTCAAAAGCGGGGAAAGAGGCACCTCTTAAGGATTAAGGCAGACCCTGACTGGAAGCCATCACAAGCTGGAAAAGGCAACAGAAACTGGCTGTACTCATATCCTGCAGCTCTCAATGGCAGAAGCAGTGCTTCAGTGCCCAAGCTACACAGACTGGCTCATTCCAGGCGACACCTGCAACCCCACCAAATCCTTCCATGGCAAACCTACTGATCCCGGGCAGTCTAAGAGATGGAGGCCAGGTTCTACTGGATGATTTCAGATTTGCATGAGCTGTGCTGTCACGGCTCTCAAGCATCCTCTGAAGGGAGAAAAAGCCCAAACTGAAACCATACAAAGAAAGAGGCACGGGCCAGCTACCCCAACCTTATCTCATGGTGGGGCCAGAGTGCAACTCCAGTATGTCAATTTTGGGAAAGCAAATCAAGGGCACTGCAGTATTTGAGTCACACATTTGGTCATGAGCATCCGAATGAGGAGGTTTCTTTTTTTTTTTTTTTAAAACAGACTTGAGTGTTTCTTGGGATGGGAACTCTTAAGTTCCACGAGCCAGTCTAAGGCATTTATTTTAAGAAAAGAATAGCACCTGGAAGCTGCGCTTGGCAGGCAAGAATAAACTCTCAGGACAGAACACTTGGAGGCTACCCTCATCCAGGGATAGCGTGTTTACTGTGGCACACCGAACCTGCCAGCCTGCCGGGACTCAACCCCGTCCATTTCCACGATCAACACAGAATCGCCATTCCCAGCTTTGAGCGTCATCTAGACTGGGAGGCAGTGGCCAGCATCACATACCCAGAGGGGCCGTAAGGCACAGGCTTGAAGAAACCCTTGGACGTAAGAAGGGGGTCTCTCTCTGCTCCTCTTTTTCTGAAGCCTGCACTTACTCTAAAGGGACCATCAGCAAGCTGAAAGCAAATGCCTCACAAGGATTAGTCAGAGCAGCTGCCCACCTGGGGAAGGGTCTGGCCTGCCCCCTAGAGCCCTGAAAGCGACAGGACCTGCGAATGGATACGGATTCAGAACCTGGGGTCCTCCAATTCAGAAGTTCCACGGCATGGCTAAGACATACTGAACATGGTGCCTCAACTGGGAAACTCCCCATAGACAATACTCTCTGAGGGGAGGAAGTGGTAGGACTGCTCATGAGAGGCAGCTAAGGAACCTGTTCACACTGCACATGCGGGATGGGATCCCCCTAACACTTGCCCCCAGAAACCTGCCCGCGGCCACACTCACCTCCTTTATGAAAGTTTCCATGACTGACCCCACCTGCCCTTATTCACCCCCTTTCCTCTCCTGGGACACAGACAGAGTGCGGTGGGCTTGTCCGTGGGCCGCTCAGTGTCCTCCTGAGGTCTCGTGTGGCTCCGCTCTCTCCCCAGCCACACCACAAGCTCCTTGAGGGCATGGGCCGGGTCTCCGGTTTCTCTCATACCCCCCAAAGGCTCAGCGCGGAGCTCCGCTCTGCAGAGGGGCCCAGCGAGGGCTGTCGTCTGGCCCTGGCGCTCATGTTTCTACCCGAGTGCTGGACTCCAGGGCCCGCGAAGCCCCTACTCATGTTACACAAGACGCTGGTTGGTATAAAAAGCAGAACCACTTCGGTCAGCGGCCGCTAATTCTGCTACCCAAGTGACGACTGCTGAAGTCTTTCAAGAGACCTTCCAAGTCTCTCCGGTGTGGTGCAAAGAGACAGCTTCCCCCCCACCCCAGCCCCACAAGAAAGCCTCTTCTATCCGCAGGAACAGCTTGGAGCAGGTTCAGCTCAACATAACCGCATAATAAGCCACCCACCGTGGAAACTTACAGCTGTCTCCCAAACGTGGGGTAGGACTCAATATAATCGGACACGTTTTCCACTCGCCATAGACTTTCTTCCCACTCTGAATCAGTTTTACAAAGGGGAAGTTTTATTTTTATATTTAAGGAGGTAAGGATAACAACACACACACATCTCCCCTCCTGTACAGCTACTTAAAAGATTTAACAAGTTCACATGGGTATGCTGCCAGGAAAATGGAAACCTCACCATCTTCTTGCCAGCTGAAGCAGCTGGGCTGGCCGGGCCATTACAGGACACCTTCATACTCATTCGCTCCTTTGCATTCTGTCAGAAGGCATGATTCTTGCTGTTGAATTGCATCTAGGGCAGGGCACAGAGAATCCCAGCCCATGTTCACAACGGACACTTTATGATCCGTGAACTTCGCTTCTTGCTGGGTGCAGCGTGTGCAGTCAGAAGTGCCCACTGAATAGCTCCGAGAGCTCTGTCACCGTTCCTCCCTTCCTGAGTAAAAGCCACACAACTAGTTTGACAAGGTGTGCCTTCCAACCTAGAGCCATGGGCCAAATGAAATCTACCACGTTCCTGGACTGGCTTCCAGCGGGAGACAGAAAGCTGAATGCCTCAGAATGAATCAGCCTGCACATCTGTCTTTCTGAACCAGAACCACCCTAGCTACAGCCCCACCTGACCAAAGGAAACGAGGCGGAAATACTGAATAAACGGAAGAGATTTACAGAGAAAGGGGGACCTAGAAGAGCCAGTTTAAAAAATCAGGCTTCCGGGCTTGCCACTTCAAAGAGGGAGACACAACATTTTACCAAAGATGCTTTGTAAATCAAGCAGCCTCCTGATGGGACTGAAGGGAGCTGGAATTTGTTCATGGGGTAGAAGTTAAGCTAAGAGGGAGACTACAAAGCCATATGAGTACACAGTGCCATAAAACTCCAGATTCAGAAGTTACCAACACTTTAATCAAACACAGGTGTCTTCTGCAGCAGTGATCACAGAGATAATTGAAGCTTTTGTTCGGTTTAATGTTCTACAGTCCTGGGGTTCCCACTTTAGAAGTCAGTTCTGGTCTGGCCTGTCCAGCGGGCCTGAGGGGAAAGGGTTGTAGGGCCAGAGTTCTGGAAGCATGAGGTTCCTGGCCTACTGGAGTCTAAGAAGAACTGAATTTGCAGACCTGGGCCTCATCACCACTTCCAACAACAAACCTCTAAGAGGCCTGGCTGCGCCCATGTTTTCTACATGCCCTGCTCTGACCACTCTGACCCTTCTGCTCCGCAGGGCCTCCACACTTTTATTCCCGCTTCTTGGAACGGCCTTCTCCCAGTGCGTTCTTGGCTCCCTCTTTCTCATCCCCTAGGGAACAGCTAAAATGTCATGTCTTCAGAGATCTTCCTCTTGATCTAAAGTACCTGCACTGCCCTCCTCCCCTCAGCGACCTCTCCCCAGGCCATTCCCAGTCACTAGACTCTAGTGTAGTGTAGAAATGAGAGCGCAGGCTTGAAAGGTTCAAATCCTGGCACTGTCACTTAGGCAAGTGACTTCAACTTAGACGGATCCATTTCTGCACCTGTCCTGTAAAGGTAACAACACCTACCTACCTCACAGGATTACATGAGTCAATCCACGTAAAGCTCTTAGAATAGTGTCTAGCACAGAGTCATATGCTAGCTGTTATTATTATTATTAAATTCATAGTGCATAATCCCATCTGAAATTACCTTGTTTCATTTACACGCTTGCTCTCTGTCTCCCCCACCAGCCTGTGAGTGGATCAAGAACATAAATGAGGACTTCCCTGGTGGCGCAGTGGTTAAGAATCTGCCTGCCAATGCAGGGGACATGGGTTCGAGCCCTGGTCCAGGAGGATCCCACATGCCACAGAGCAACTAAGCCCGTGCGCCACAACTACTGATCCTGTGCTCTAGAGCCCGCGAGCCACAACTACTGAAGCCCGCGTGCCTGGAGCCCGTGCTCTGCGGCAAGAGAAGCCACTGCAATGAGAAGCTGGCACGCAGCAACGAAGACCCAATGCAGCCGGAAATAAAAAAAATAAAATAAGAAAAAGAACGTAAATGAGTTGGAAGATGGTTTGCATTTGGTCAGCTGATTTCCTTGGTGGCCACTGGCCAATCCCAAAGTGGGGAGCTAGGCTCCCCAAAGACCCTCAACTGCCCACACTCTGACATGACTGAACCCACAAGGCCTGAACTGCTACTCACAAGTCTCATGTTTAAACTATGCTTGGAATGTTCGATAGGCACATACACTTATTTTTAGGCAAGAAAGTTGTCTCCTAAGCTAACCCTGTGGCCCTGGAGCTGGCCGTATTTGGCAAGGCCTGCCTTGTGGCTGTTTATTAAGGAGGCCCAGAACTTTCTCAAGTCTAAGGTAGCTGCGAAGAGAACTCAATGAGCTGGGAGTCCTGTATTTTTATGGTCAAAGCTTGTTCCCTTTGAATCTCTGGGGTGTTTCTGTGCAGCGGGTAGGAGCCGAGTGCCGCTCCCTGACCTTCCACAGCTTTGGGCCATGATCTGTCAACCACAGTCATGCCTAAAATGGTTCACTGCCTTCAATGGATTGAATTCTCTTCCGTGGGTTGTCCCTGAGTCAGTGGGTCAGTGAGTTAATGAAAGTTACAAAAGGAAAGGGAAAATTCGCGTCCCCAAACGGTTAAGAAGGTTCCCCCACCCCAACTGGTCTAGGTATTTCCTCTCACTCCACCAGCAGACACAGTGCCGGGCGACTACAGGCCTGACATCTCTGAAAAAGACATCTCGATACAGACCTTTCTGTCTTACAGAAAGTCAAATCCTACCAGACTTGGCAGTGAAGCTCAAACGATGCCCCCACCCACACCCCGTCCTGCAAAGAAAAAACTGCCTGACGATCCTGGTGATGTTTACGGGCTGGACACCTTCCAGGATTGGTTAGCAGACAGCCTGTAAGAAGGGGTGATTCATCAGACCGCCCTTGAACTAGCCTGGCAAGCCAGCTGCTTCCAGACATTTTGAATTTTGAAATGGAGCTTATTTCATAGGCCAGAACTGGAAGATCATACCAGTCTATAAAATTAAAAAAACAAAAAACAAAACACAAAACTGACTCTTCCAAACATAATCCATGCCAGCAGCAGCCAAAGAAGCATTTAATATTTTCATCAGACACAGAGTTTAATGTAAAGATACTCATTTCCTTAAAGTCGGGGGGGGGGGGGGGGAGGGAAGGGGGGGATGATAGGGAGAAAAAGGTTTATTTATTGTCAGAGTTGGAGTAGGAAGGATGTGGATTTTTAAAAAAATGTTATCACGGAATGAACTGTGCTTGGGATTTGCTGGAAACTTTAGAGTTCTTTTTAATTTGTCAGTGTTTGCGAAAACAGGGAAAAGATGCAGGCACATTTTGCCCTGCTATTAAGAAGTCACATAGCTGAAATTCCAACTCTAAATGCCTAGAGAAATAGCACACATCCCAGCCACAAAGCCAACGGCGGCTTTCATGGTGTACTCTTGTTCTTCTCTCCCTCTCTCTCTCTCTCTCTCTCTCTTGCGCAAATACACACCCCCTCATCGATAAAACAATAAAACGGGCTGGCCTGGCTCCTGCGCCAGGGAACAGAGGCCCCTCGTCCCCCTCCCCAGCGTGGCCACCACTCACGTGGATATCTTCTGCGAGACTGGCTGGCAGCGGCCTATTTCTGCCCAGCAGCCCAACATTCCACCACTGGTGCTGCCTCTAGTACGGCGCCACATCCCCAAAACAGTAAGCAACTCAGTTTCCACGGCGACATCAACTAAATACCTTTTACCCACACCCTGATTTAGACTGATCATAGAGCACTGATGCGTTGATGGTTGCACACGCGCATACCGAGGCCGGTGACACTGGTGACACTGACCGAAGCCGGCTTCCAGCACTGCCCCTCGGGGCTTGGTAAAGGGAAGCCTGTCTTTTCAAGAACGCAAGCTGAAGACCCACAAACCCTCCTGGAGTGACACCCCCTCAAGCAACCTCCCAGCGTGGTGGCTGGTTGTTCAATCCCTTTCAAGCTTCCTCCTGTGATGTTTCTCCTAACCTCAAACTGGCCTTCTCTGCCATTGAAATGAAGTGTATATTAAAAAAAGAAAGAAAGGAAAAAGAAGAAATGCATTTCTTTGGCTTCCTGCAGTGCCCCCATCCTGGATGGCTGCTAATTAAGACATTCTTGGAGCTGGAATCAGAGTCCTTACTGGTCAGGAGGTAAGATATGGAAACCCTTCATCCTGGGCTCTTTGGAGATTAAAAAACCAAATGTGTTCCCTTCACGTGTGGAGAACAAGGAGGAAGGCGTACTGCCTGCCTTCCGCACTGCCTCCCATCCACCTAGACTGTGGCTTCCACCCACTCTCGACAGCCATCAGGGAGGGCGAAAAAGATGAAAAGAAAAACCCACTAGAAAGCCAGTAACAAGACATCACTCAGCCCCACATCTTTGGGGGGAAAACTTTAAAAAGCATAAAACAAACCACAATGTCTTCTTTATTCCTGCCCAAAGCTGAAGACACAAATGCCGTTGTATTGATGGTGTTCTAGCATCCCATTCAATCATTTCAGCACTGTCAATGATATTCCCCGAGATGACTTCACTGTGTTCTGCGGAGTTGTAACTGCCCCTTCCAACTACTTCTGCCCCATGTCTATAGTTCCATAGGAGACAAAGAATCTGTTCTGCTCTGATATCTGGAAGCAAAACATTTAAATCAGCCCTTCTTAACTTGGCAGGAGGGCACTGCTTTCCTTTCTGAATCTAGGATGCAAACCCAGACAGGGTAGCAGGGTGGTTTATTCATGGGAGCAGCCAAACTTTAAGCGTATAAGTGTTAGAAAGCTGGAGCCTTAAAAAGAAAAAGCGATGTGAGTAGCAAGGGATAAACCCACAATTCTTGTATTTAGAACATGGCCCTAGCTACTTAAAAAAAAAACCAGAACCCAAGAAATCTTAACATTTGAATGCAGAGATAAACCCAGTGCCATCCACTCCTGCTCAAGGGTAGTACAGTGGGATGCCGGGCAAGCAGGATGGGCTGTGTGTTCCTGGGTAAGTCACTCTGCCCCGCCATTCCCATTCGCGGAATGTTTCAGGGTCAAGTGAGATAAAGTTTTTTCCAAGTGCGGCACGCACACATGGGAGATTTTAAGGGTTACCCACACTCTCCATTAAACCTTGAACAACAGCGAGAAGGTTATTCCCCTTGATTCTCTTGAAAACCTTCTGATCAAAGAGAAAGTCTCTGTTTGGTACGCTGGGTCTCTAACACCTCACCAACACTTGCCAATCTCCTTTCAACAACAAAGGGAGCATGCCTCAGGCCCAGAGCCTGCAGCAGCAATAGTACCTAGCTAGAACTTAACAGCACTGTTTTGTTTTCAGCCTGTTTACTTTTGCAGTTTCCTTCTATTTACGGCCAGGGAAGCTAGGTTTTCCATTTGCAATACTCATATAAATTTCCCCTTTAAAACTTAAGTTAGAAAAGGCAGGGACTTACCTGGTGGCGCAGTGGTTAAGAATCCGCCTGCCAATGCAGGGGACATGGGTTCGAGCCCTGGTCCGGGAAGATCCCACATGCCGCGGAGCAACTAAGCCTGTGCACCAGAACTACTGAGACTGCGCTCTAGAGCCCGCGAGCCACAACTACTGAGCCCACATGCTGCAACTACTGAGACTGCATGCTGCAACTACTGAAGCCCGTGCGCCTAGAGCCCGTGCTCCGCACAGCAATGAGAAGCCCATGCTCACTGCAGCTAGAGAAAGCCCACACACAGCAACAAAGACCCAATGCAGCCAATAAATAAATAATTTATTTTTTTAAAAGGGCAAATTGACTTGAAAGAATATTATTAAGTATATAAAAGCAAAAGTGCCTAAGGAAAAATCACAAATGACTGAAGTTTAGGAAATACGGAGACAAGCGTGGGTTGGGGGTGAGGAGGGCTGCTCTGGCTGGAGAACCACTGTCCCTTCTGGAAACACAGGATGGTCCCTCGCTCTTGGGGAGATGGGGCTCATCCCACTCCAGGAAGGCAGGAGCCAGTACAGAAACAGGTGGCAAATAGCAAATCCCAAGTCAGCTCTATTCACTCACTTTTAGATACCACTTCAGTAAATTACATCTAAGAAGAAAGGCCACTGGCCTCTTCCGGAGTAACTCCTGCTCGGAGTAAAGAGAAGGCAACCAAGTTACACCAACCAGCTTTTAAAGACTTTCCGTGGACATTCCAAGTTAATGCATCTGTTGTTTACGAGGGAAAGGGGAGGGGGAGGGACATGAAAGAACAACACAACCAAAAAAGGCACAACACCAAGACAAATGCCTCTGGGATTTTTATAATCCCAGGGAGACCGCTTCTTGGACAAAACTTCCCAAGCACTGATAAAGGTCACTCTTGCCAGTTAAATGTATGCAGAGTTTTCACTTTCTGGAGGAGGCGGGATCCTCCTCCCAGCCGCGGGTTAATTTTTCCTCCCAATAAGATCACTCTTTAAAGGGAGGCTGGAATTTTAAATGATTCTGTTTCTCTTAACTCACTGAACCCTACACTCCCTGATACCTGGGTTACTGACTAAAATGTAACTCATAAACGTTCCTGAAGAAAAGCAAGTGTTACTTGTGCCACTTTCAGACACTTTATAACAACTTCTGGCGTCTAGACAGGCAACACTGTAAAACTAAGTTTCCTTATAATTGCGCTTGATGCTTTGATGTTTCAAAGTTTAACCTCATCCTAAAGGAGACTGATTTTGAGCTCTCAAACTACCCAGGACATAAAGGCTTCTTTCAAACCTCCCTGGATGACAGGATTTGTAGCTGCTCAAGTAAGTAGAAGCTTCCACCCACCTTTTAGTAGGTCAGTGTTTCAATTACCACTGCCATTGAATTACCAACTTGCTATCACTTGCCTCCTATTTCCATGAAAAAAGAAAAGGGGGGGAAGGGAGACTTAAACAAGGTAACGTGAGTGCGTTTGCTATTCTGTAAAATAAATAGGTAAATAAAGGCAGCGGAAGGGAACTGACCATGACTGATGAAAACACAGACATCACTAAGTGAAGGAAATAAGGATAAAGCTGGGGAAACCATTGATCTAGAATATACCAAATGCCAGACAAGAGATAAACATGTTGATAATTCAGCCATTCAGAAAACCTGAATGAGCAAGTGATACCAGAGCAAACAGCTGTTCCTTATTTTTGCCCTTTCCGGCTCCCCTCCCCCAAAAATAAGAGCAAAGGAATTGTTTTTTTTTAAAGAACAACCCTAAGATCTGGTCAAAGGCTTGTACAATTCCCAGCACACTATAAATCAATATGGCAAAAGCCAAAAGCGTTCATCTCAACAGTCTCAGAAATTCCTTGAGCCTTCCCCAAATCAATTCCTTTCTGGCTCCATTCTCTTCGCTGTCATCTGCTAGACCAGCACTGCCAAATAACTTGTACTACTCGCTCAGTTAACGCTGTAGAAGGGTGCTGTCTGGCCAAAGTCAGCCGTGACTGGAATATATGTTTAAGCGGCAGAACTCCCCACCCCAGAGGCTTAAGATTGGAATCCAGACTTGTCCCTGCTCCCCTGACATCTGATTAAGAGGACATTTTGAGAGTGCAAGCCTACATTTTAACTGACCTCCCGGACTGCATCTCAGGAGTTTAATAGCACCAGCAGCACCTGGATCTTAAAACCCCACCCTCATTTCCAGGGTTGTTTTCCTCCAACACTTTCACCAAACTTTTCCCACAAGGCATCCCACTCTAGGCCAGGCAATCGGCTGCCATTAAAGGAGACCATTTAGCACCAGTTCCAACTGGAGAGTGAGTCAGCTCCCGGCTGCCAAAGCAGCCTCCTTGTTGGTCTCAGGGAGGGTGTTTCAAAAGGCAGAGGGCAATCCTGGGCCCACGCCCTGGAGCGCAAGGAATCAGATGAAGCAACAGGCGCCACTCCATGGCACCAACCGGATTTCAACTCTCAGCTGAGTGAGTGTGAGTGAGTACAAGGGGCGCTGTACTCCCAGGCCATCCTCCCACATCTCATCTCTTCCGCAGTCATCAGAAAAGCCCTGTTCTTAAAACACATGAGGTGGGGGGGAGGACAGAGGCTAGCAGCTGATAGTTTCCCCTACCCCTCTCCCAAGAAGGCAAACAGGATACCTGCCGCCCTCACATATTTAGTCTTTAATTCTAGATGACAATTGAGTTTAGGTTTTTTGGTTTTTGTTTTTGTTTTCGGTATGTAACTTATTCAGTTTTTAAAACTGCTAAGGATCTGCTAGTCTTAGCCAGATCCTAAGAGGGAAGCAATTAGAGTAATGGAACAAAATAACAGATGGCTACTTTGAGGTCTCTATCATCAGCCTAAGGAAAAAAAAAAAAACAACAAACCCTACTTGGAGAAAAACAAGACACCATCAGAACTTTCAAATAATTAACTCAAATCTAATAGAGCCCGAGCCAAAGGTCAGGGTCTAAACACTGAGGCCCTGTAAGCAGTGATGTTTCAATGAACAGGCAACCTTAGCAAAGGAGGCAATTCCTCTTGCTGTGATGAGAAGTTCTAGATCAGCTATCAAGTGACCTCAGCTGTCCAGCAGAACAGGGGGGGAAAGGCTACCCAGGCCCCTTTCAGAAACTGGGAGAGAGAACTCTGACCCAGAGCTATAATTGCTCAAGAATTTGCTCAAAGGCCAGACCAGTCCTTCCCCCACACCCCTGGAGAAAACACGTAGAGACTTCCCAGATCAGAACTGTTGCATAAGCTACTTATCAGGTAATGCCTTGGTTACAAGGGTCCTTAGAAGGGCTTCAGGTAGAAGTGAGAACCACCAGGAATCACACGCACCCTGACTTGGGCCAAACCTCGCTTAATTCCTAGAAGAATTCAATTCCACACGCTTTAAGGGCCTACAGCTATCCTGGATAATGATTTTTAGGGTATGAGAGTACGCACAGGACACTCACAGTACTGCCACTCTCCCTGTGACCAGTGGCTCAGCCTTGGAGGGGCAAGAAGGGCAATCTGTCATTCACTAAAGTGACACTGCAGTGCAGAAAAACCCAGCCAGCCTGTCTGGGGGGAATGGGGGTGGGGGGTTCCTCTTAGAAGGAAGACAACAGCACAAACTTGTGTATATATTCCTTTCCATTACTCCTTCTCCCACTTCAGAAAGGATCCCCACCCCATAATAGGTAGGTGCACAGCAGTGAAGCGATATTCCCCCCCAAAGTACAGCTATGTGTAAATATTTGTCACAGTTGTATAAAGCAGGACACACTAGAATCTGCCCCTTATTGAGAATCTAAAACAGCTAGTATTAGAGGGGCTGTGAGCCACCCTTTCCCTGAACCTTGCCTGGTCCTTGTGGAAGGGAGGAGGGAGGATGATACAACAGCAGCAAGGCCTAGGGGTTCCGGTGAGTCCCCTAGGGAGTCCCGCCCAGGCCTGAATGGTGCCTCAGCCTCACCCAGCGTGCAAGGGAGACTATAACCACGAAGGAGCACACACCCTAACTCCCAGAAGGGAGTGGAAGTGAGCTAGCAAAGGGAGTCACTCTGGGAGTCGTAGAAGTCAGGAAGGGAGGGAAAGGGAAGGTCCCCACTCCCACCACCTGAGTAAAAATGTTCCGAAGCTCATTCTCCCCAAGCACCTGGAGCTGGAGAAGACAGATCCCAGACATGCTCAGAGACAACCCCGTGGCCCCCTGTTCCCCTCCCAACTTTCCAAGTCTCTTGGCAACTCTTAACCTTTTCCAGCCCGGCACTGCCTCCGGCAATAAATTGCAGTTGAGACTGCAGGCTAGGTCTCTCCCCTTAAAAAGAATTTTATGTCAGATTATCTCAACCTGCCCACCCGGAGGTAGGTGGGGCAACAGATAAGGACACCACCATCAAGCCGCCACCCACCCCCCACCCCCCCCAACTACTGATGAGGAAATTCAAGCAGAGGTTGGTAATTTACCCAAGGTCATGCCAGGCTCCACCCCAGGCTGCCTGGAACAGCTGCTCCCTTCACCCTTTCCCCTCCAACCCGGGCTGCCTGCACAGAGCCCCCAAAGCACCAACTCACACCCTCAAGAGGCTTCCAGCCACACTTGCCACTCAAGCCCCTTGCCTGAGTTGGCCCCCATGATCCTGAGGAAGCTCCACCAAAGCTACCCTCCCGAAGTCCCAACACCACACACATCTGTCCTTGTAGAATCACAGAAGGGACCCCTTCGACCCCTCCTCATTTCACAGATGACAGAACTGCCCTGAGATCAAGGGTCTTGCTCCAGGCCACAGAGCTGACAACAAACCTAGGAAGAAAATTCCGATCTCCAGAACATATTAAACACCTCTAAGTGCAAGTACTTCCCACCCTCTTCACGCACAACACTTTTAAACAGCCCCCTCCCGACACACACACCCACTCAACACCCTCCTTTCTTTAGCTCTTGCTGCACACACTCAAACCCTCTCTTCTATCAGCTTGGAGCTCTCCCCTCTCAACCACCCTGGATTACACACACACACACACACACACACACACCACCTTCTCTGGGCCTCCCACTCCTTCTGATCTCCCTTTCCCCACCGTGGGTCCCCCCCACCCCGCAAATTGCTTCAACACCCCAACGTGCCACCTGAAAACAGACCCTGCTTTAGAAAGAGCTCTTCACCACCACCCCCAAAAGACACAATTCTTCTGGACACTCTCACCTCTTCCTCCCCAAACAATTTATTCTCCCTTCACAACACACACACTCTCTCCAGTCCCGGGACTGCATGTCCAGAAGCCCCCACCCCCAGATTCCTTTCTCAGCCTATCCATCACACACTCCCTTTCTAATGAGACTTTCATTACTACTCTAACCTCCCTCCCACCATCCGCCATTCCGCTCATTCTCTCCCGCCATCCTCACCTTGTCCAGGCTACCTTAGCCTCCGGCGCCGCCAACCCTTTGCTGAGCTTTGTCTACGTTCCATCAGTTCTTCAGAACCCCTCCTCAAAACACTCCAGATACTCTCTGTATCCCCCCTTCGGCCTCTCCTCATCAGTGAGGTCTCGGCCTCATCAATTCCTCTTCTTCTTCCTATCGCCCAATCTTCTCCTCTTCCCTGTAGAACAGCACACCCCAAATAAAACTCACCCCCTTCAAAACCTCTTATTCGCAGCTCCCTAACTTCTCCCTTCAGACCCGGAGTCCCGGAACTCCTTAGCAGCCCTCCCCGTCCTCACCCCCCAAGCTCCGGGTCCTTTCACACCCACTTCTTTCCTCAGCCCCTCTCCTCCTTCCATCTCCCCAGTCCTCCCACTACTCTTCAGACTTCATAATCCCTTCCTTGGTACCCCTACTCCATCTTCAGACTTCCAGAATCTTCATCCCCTTTAGAAGTCCCCCAACCCGGGGCTCCCTCAATTCCAACCCTCTTCAGAGGATTCTGCAATCAAAATAACCCCCTCCATACTCGAGCTCTTCAGACTCCCCCGATGCCTAATTCTATCCTGACCCACAAATTCCGGACTCCTCCGTTTCCCTCTGAACACCCCCAGTCCATCCTGACCCTCCAGTCCCGCCTCAGACCCCATTCCATGTTAGAGTCTCCAATCATCTCGCCGGTTTCCCCCAATTCCCCGCCCAGACCCTCCAGTTTCTTCATCGGGCTCCCTGATTCCTTGTTTTAGATTTCCATATTCCCTGTTCGGCCGCCAATTATTTTTTCAGACTCCCAATTCCTTGCTCAAGTTCTGCAACTCCTCTTCAGGACTCTAAACCCCTTCCCAGACCCGCCGGTTTATTCCCAGGACGCCCAGTTCTCACCACAGACCCTCCAATTCCGTCTCAGGACCTCCCAGCCCCTTTCCGGCCCCCAGCCTCCCTCGGAAGCCCCCCTCCAGCCCGTTCGGCCCGCGGGCCGCGCACCTTGCGCTGCTGCTTCTCCCAGGCCGGGTCCAGCAGCAGGTCCCGATCCCAGTCGTCCTCCTGGGCCATGTAGTCGCCCATGCTACCCCCGCCGCCGGCGCCATTGCTCCCGCTGCTGGGGCCGTATTGGTACGACTGGTTCGCCGCGTGGTAGTCCACCATTCCGCTGCCTCTCCCGAGCCCGTCCGCTCCCGCCTCTGCTCCCGCCCCTCTGCCCGAGCCGCCGCCGCCGCCGCCGCTGCCGCCGCCGCTTCAGCTGCTTCAGCCCGCCCTCCGCTGACGCCTGCGCACTGCTCGCTGCGCCTGCGCACCGCGCCGCCGCCGCCGCCCTCTCTCGCGCGCGCGCCTCCTATGCCAAAACGCACTGAAACCCCGCCTCGGGGAGCTCGGAGCCTGCGCAGAGTGCACCTCCCCTCGGCCCTTCAGCTCATGGACGAGCCGCGCCCCCTCTCCCGCGTGAGCGCGCGCGGCCTCTGCGTGTGGGCGGGGCCAGAGCATGGTTGATTCGTAAGGCGGGTCTCGACATCAGGCTTGAACCTGCTGAGGCGTGGCTTGTATTCCCATTCAGTAACAGAAATTTAACAAATATTTATTAAGCGCCTACTGTGTGCGTTGCCAGTAAACAAGATAGACAAAACTCCCTGGCCTCATGGAACTACCTTCTAGTGAAGGGAGACAACAAACAAAATTTTAAGTACATATATATTGAAAGGGGTAAGTGTTATGGAGAAAAATCAAGCAGAGCTGGAACGTAAACGAAGTACTCAGGGTAGCCTTTGCGGAGAAGGAGAACATTTGAACAAACATCTGGGGGATTCACGAAATGAACATGGGAGTTAGGTAGACTGGAATAGATACCGGCTGACGGGGAAGGTAGAGGATTTTTTGGACTTGTCTGTCTTCATTCATTCAACAAACATTTATTGGGCACCTACTGGTGTGCCAGGCCCTGTTCTTGGGTGCTGGCGATATGGTGCTGAGCATGATAAATGTGATTAGTTCTCAAGTGGCTAATATTGGGGGGGGGGTGCAACAATAAACAAATAAATAACAGATAAATGACATTGTTACACTGAGGCATGTCAAGTGTAAATATCCAAAGCTGAGCTCCTCGTCTTCCTCTCAGACCTGGTCACCCCACCGTCATCCCCATCCCAGTCAATGGCGCCTCCATCCTTCCAGCTGTGCAGGCAGCAAAGCTTGCAGTCCTCCTTGGCTCCTCTTTGTCTGCACGCCCCACATCCAGTTCTTCAGGAAATTCTGTCAGTTCCATCTTCAGGGTACGTCCGGGATCCACCCACTTCCCCTTTCCCCCACGGCCACACCCTGGTCCTGTCCAGCCTCGCCTCGTCTTCGCTTGGACCACTGCAGTAGCCTCCTCACCATCTCCCTGCTCCTCCACTCACCTCCCGACTCTCCTTCTCACAAGAAGTCAGAAGGAGCCTGTGAACACTTGAGTCAGATCAAGTCCCTCCCTCCCTGCTCAGAACCTTCCTTTGGTGCCACATGTCAAAGTCAAGGAAAGGAGGAAAGGCTGCTGGAGTCTTCCTTGCCCTGGTGCAGCCCAGCCCAGCTTTTGAAATAACCGAGACTCCTGGGGCCTCAGCCAAACCCACAAGGTCTTCCACGTCCTGGTCATCCTGGTCCCCATTCTTATCCCAGCTCACCTCCCACTCTCCCCCTCCTCTCTGAGCTCCCGCCACACTGCTGGCCTCCTAGCTGTTCCTCCAACACACCAGGTATGCTCCAGCCTCAGGGCCTTTGTATACGGTGATACCTTGTTACCACTGTTTGGAACACTTTCCCCGGATACTGGATCCCCAGGGCTCATAGCCACCACACCTGCAGATCAGCGGAAATATCACCTCCTTAGTGAGACCTCCCCTGACCACCTTTTTCTAAATAGCATCCCACACCTTCCCAGCTTTATTCTTTCCAGAATACTGATCACCATTTCATATACTACATGACTGGTTTACTTATCATGTTTATTTGTCTCCTTCCCAACAATGTCAGCCCATGAATGGTGAGGATCTTTTGTTTTGGTCACTGCTGTATCTCTAGCCCCTGAAGCAGTGTCTGGCACAAGACAGAAGCTTAATATATCCCAGATGAATGAATAGACTTAAAATCATACTGAAGTATCTGAGGAGTTTATTTTGTTTTTTACTATTTTTTGCCTGAAAAGAAGTTTTGATTTTATTCTAAGTACAGTGGGGACATATAATGAATTTTATTCTAAATGCAATGGTAAGTTAGGAGAGGACTGCAAGCAGGGGTGGGGTCTGATTCAACTGTCCATAGGGTCCGTCTGGCCACACTAGGGGAACAAACTGTAGAAGGTGGCGTGAGTTCAGGGAACCCAGTGAGGAGGCTGCTGCGATGGTCCTGACGAGGCTGGACAGACAGACAAGAGGGTGAAGGAGGAGAGTGCTGAGGAGGAGAGGCAGTGGGAGGATGTGGGGAAGTGGAGCCTCCAAGACTTAGTGTCATGAATTTGATGGGGGTGGGAGGCAGGGGTGGGAAAGAGCAAAGAATCAAGACTCAAGGTGGCTCTAGGTTTTGGACCTAGAGCCACCTTGAGGGGAGTGGGTGGGTGTTAGGGAAGGTAAGAAGGTAAGGGTTTGACTGAAGCAGAGCCTGACCGGCAGTACAAAAGGACTGTGTTGCAGTCATCTGCTGGGGATGGGGATTAGAAGACACGGCTTCTCCAGGTTATGGGAGCTACCAGGATCTCTTCTCTCCTCTCTCAAAGGCACTAGAAGAGATCCAAGGGCAAGCAAAGGAAGGGGATGAGGCCTAGGTAGCAGCCCACTTTCCCAGGTAATGCCATGACCTGGCCAAAGACGCGGGTGTTGGCTGTTTCCAAAGCTGGGCTGGGCTGGGGCTGGGTTGGGGCAAGGCACCCTCTTCCTGCCTAACCTGCAGAACGAGCCCAGGACTCTTGTGCTGGGCTCGCTGGGCAGGGAAAGGCCGCTCAAACAATGGGCCATCTGCCCCTCCCTGCGTGCTCCCGGTTGACACTGAGAAACCTCCCAGACCAAGGGCTCAGAGATGAAGTGGATGTCCCCAGCCAATGAGGTTTAAATTAAAGGCTCCCTTTAATTGCCAGCTCTGAGGCCACTTCCCAGCAGCCATCCACGGACAGTGCAGTAATAATGGCTACTGTTTATGGAGGGTCAAGGCGCAGCAGGCAAGAAGAGGGGGCAGGGAGAGATCCCTGAGTGAAAGGGTATGGCCAGTGGGCCCTGGTGTTAGGTTCACCATTTCCACATCACCATTTCTTGGAGTTCTCAAGACTTCAGTCAGAACTTATTAAATGCTGTATCCCATTACTGGGAAATCCCTGGCAGTCTAATGGTTAGGACTCAGCACTTTCATGGCTGTGGTCCAGGTTCAATCCCTGGTCAGGGAACTAAGATCCCACAAGCCTCACGGTCAAAATAAATAAATAAATAAATGTTGAATTAAAACAAATAAATGCTGTATCCCATTATTAACGCTACTTAGATGAAACAAAGGAGAGAGGGCTGCATCCTCTCAGAGTAGGAACATGAACAGGTCCTGGGATGTCTAGAGGTGACTGTGGAAGCAGCTGAAACAGCAGTCCTAAGCCCGAGCCACCATGACAGGTGACAAGTTGAGTGCATTAACTCACAGCAATGACTGAAGTGGGTACTCTCCCCAGCTGTAAAACTGAGGCACAGAGGGGTTGACTAACACACCCAAAGGTCACTAGGCTGGTGTTTGAACTCAGTCGTTCTGCAGAGCCAGGCCTCTTAGCTGCTCAAAGGATGATCCTCCCGGAGCAAAAGCAGGTTGGCAAAGCAGGACAAGTTGTGGCTTCCAAAACAGATAAAGGTCATTTCCTCCTCCCCTGCAGGGTGGCCATGGCCCGTTGCACCCTACACAAGGGCAAGTGCTACGTGGGTGAGTAGGAGTGTGCCCACCCAGAACGGGTGCCTTTTGCTGACTCACACAACCAAATGGGTGGGTAACAGCACCCCAGTCTCCCCTCCTTCTACCCCCCTTAGAGCTAGCTCCCAATTCCTGAGCTGCAAGAGCACCCTTTGTCCCCAGGGTTTGGGCATGTCCTAATTCCTGGCTCCTGCTCAGGTCTGATCCCAGGGCAAAGGGTGTCCCGTTCGGCCCTGGTTCCCCAAGTCAGGGCCCTCAGAGAACGATGGGTGTGAGTGCTGGCAAGTGTGGAGGGCTGGGAAGGCTGGCAGCACAGGCTCACCTGCCCTTTCCGTGGGCAGAGTCCACACATACCGGTCATTTGAGAATGAGGCGCTCCCTCAGGGACACCTGCAGTCTATGTAAAGGGATGTGCATCCATTGCGGCATTTGATTTCCTCCATTTTCCCCAGTCACTGTTGTCCCCACTCCCTCTTCCTGCAGGCAACAGGCTCACAGGTGAAGACACCCGCCCAAAGTCACTCCGCCTGAAAGTCTGGAATACCTTATAAAATGCGAATAACCAACCTCAGGTCACTCTGCCAGAATGTCTGGAATACTTTGCAAAATGCGAATAACCAACCCAACTAAGGATCATGTGACGTGTGCTAGGCCTCCTGGCCACTGCAGGCTGGAACTCGGCATGGGGTATGGGGGGAAACGGCCTGGCCTCAAATCCCAAAAAATCTCACCAAACAGAAGAGTGCTGGGGACTAGTTTGCAACATTGGGAACAAACCCTTCTGACCCTGAAATTAACGACTCCAGTTTTCTAAGCGCCAAAAACAGGCCAGGTCCTGATCTGAGAAATTTACTGGCCAGAGCTCACAGAATCCTCATGATTCTGACAAGGGTGCATCATTCTCCCCCTTTCACAGATGAGGAAACTGAGGAACAGAAGGCAAGGACACAAAACCGCTTGAGCAAGCAGCCAGAATCCCGCCCCCCACCCAGCTCACCCCTCCAGCCACTGCCTCGGGGCCACTAGTGGCTGGATCCGTGAGGGCCAAGGGCAAAGCTGGTGCCTCTCCCTCACCAGGAACCCAGTGGCCACACCTGTTCGCCTAGGTTTTCAGGACAGAAGGGCCCAAGCTAGCCCCAGGTGCAGGGCTGGGCTCCTACATCCCATTCATACCCTCCTCCTTGCTGACTCACCCACAGCCCATTCACACCCTCCTTGCTGACTCACGGCTGCGTGTCCTCCACTTGTGACCTGACAGGTCAGGAAGGTGGTGATGGAGGTCAGTTGCTGGGTCGGGGCGGAGGAGGAGATCAAAGGAAGCTTGGCTGCTGGTGGACGTGGGTGTGGGCAGCCAGAACAGAGGTGGCCCCAGCACAGGGCCATGCGAGGCCTGCTCCCGGTCCCCACCCCGTGGGAGAGGGGCAGAGTCAGGAAGCCAACGAGAAGATAACAGGGCTAAGAAGTCAACAAGTCTTTATTAAACGCCTGCAAAGTTACTGGGAGGAGGCCATGATGCTGGACACACCTGTTGAAAGGGAAGACCAGGGTCAACGTGAGCAGAATGGGAGACGAACCTCCAGCCACCAACCACAGCGCCCATGATGGTTTAGGGGCAGATGATCACAAACCCCCTCAGTCACCATCACAAAGGCAGTAGAGTTAAAAGTCTGGAGTCTGGAACAAGGAGGCCTAGGCTCAAGTCGTGGCTCTGCCCTGTACCGGGGGTGGGGGTGGGGCAGGGGTGACCTCAAGCAAGTCACTAAACATCAGTTTCCCACCTGTAAGAACCATCTGCCCTATGGGATTAAATGATGGCCTTAGAACAGTGCCTGTTACTAAGTAAGTGTGGCTTGCTATCATCATCACCGTCATAGTGACATTTATTACGTACTGTTTGCAAGACACTCTGAGCACCGAACTTGCATCTCCTCACTGCAGAACCCTTTGCTCCAGTGAGTTCTCTCAGAGAACCCCACCCAGTGGGCACATCTCATTTAGAGTGAGGGTCCACAGCCCCCAAATGTGGAGACGACTGCCCGCTCAATCTTGTTTCTCGATTAAGTAGCAACTTGGTTTGTACTCAGAGGCTACACCGTACCAGTCCATACCTTTAAAACACCAGAACCAAACTCAAGAGGGCAGGGAGGAGACCCAGGGCCTAAGGAAGCAGCCCTTCCCTGTACCCCGGTTCTCTCTCACTCCAAGACATCCACGCAGCGCAAAGGTGAGAGAGCGTGTGCTAATGGAACTGCAAGTTTGCTCCAGTTGAGCAGCCAGTGGAGTCTGTGTTAGGTAACGTATGCGTGATGGTGACAACAAGGGTTAACATTCAGCGAGCTGTGGGACTGGTTCCTTGCTAAGTGGTGTGCATGGATTGCCTCACTTCACACTCACAGCTCCACGAGGTGCCTATCGTGGTGTTGTTCAGTTACTTACAAGGCCCCTCCAGACCCCGGGAAGTCTTACTGAGTGCTTCAGAGCAGGATACAGTACCCAGAATTCCAGGGGAGGACACCCAGCATCCTCTGCCATTCCTCCCTGGGCAGGCAGCCTGGGACCGAAGAGGTCAGGGGAGTCTGGCAGATGCCAATTTCCTGGCCTTGAACCAGAACTTATTTACCGGGGTCCTTTGGGGCCCCAGCCCTGGTCTGTCAAAGGGCACCTCCTCAGGCCACCACTCACTGTCAAAGTCGATCTTCTCCACAATGTTCTTGGGCTTAATGCTCTCTTCCTGGCTGCAGATGAAGATCTGGCCCGACTCATCAGTGCTCCAGCCGTACTTGCTCATCCACACCTTTAGCTGGCTGTCTGCAGGGGACACAGCAGCACAGGGGCTTTGCGCACTCTGATCCCACAGCAGCGGGGGGCCAAGGTGTCCTCCCCTCCTTCCCTGCCTTCAGCCGACCTGGTCTCCTGCTGCCGTCCCGGTGCTTCTACAGTTCATTCTCCGAACAGCCGCCAGAGGGAGCCTCTTAGCCTTCTCATCCTTCCCATTACAGGGCTTTTGTCTTAGCCTCCTTTCATTTTCTATTTACCTCTCCCAGTTCGAAGCTCGGATCCTTAGGACAGCAGTGTACTTACTTATCTGCCCTTCCCCACAATCTACATGAAATGGCTTCAAAATTAGGATGTCATCATTACCACTAACAATAAGCTTATGGCACCAGGTTTAAGCATTTCTTTGCAGCTCTTTTTTGCCTTTAGAAAATATGCCTGTAAGTTTGCCCAGCCAGAGAAGTATTCTGTTCCTTGAAATAATTCTTTTCTGCATGACTATTATTCAGCTGTTTCTCTTTACATTCAATTCTAAGGGTTGTTTCATCCCCTTTTGATTTAATTTCACTTTTAAACACATAAAACATCTATCCGATGTAAAGCACTTAGTATAGTGCCTGACGCAAAGTGCCCACTAAAAGTTAGCTTCCACTGAAAACAAACAAACATCCCACAAAAAACCCACCTGGCTCAAAAGGCAAAACTATCCAAGATGGTACTCAGAGAAATCTCTCCCCCAACCCACCACTCTCCTCCCTGTTCTCACTTTCGGCCCCCAGGGAGTAACCATTTTCCTTAGTTCTTCTATTTTTCCTTCTTGCGTTTCTTTTTGCAAAATGAGCAAATACACACACATTTTTTTTTCTTTTTGGAGGGATCTTTAAAAACATAAATCTGATCATGTCCCTCTCTGCTCAGACCCTCCAGTGGCTCCATCTCACTCAGGGTAAAGGACAAAGTCCTCAGGCAGGAGGCCCCTCAGTATCTGAAGCCCCTCCCACCACCACCTCTCTGCCCTCAGCTCCGCCCCCTCGTTCCCCCTGCTCCAGCCTAGGGCTTCCTGGCTGCTCTGTGAACACACAGGAGCCTCACATTCGCTCTGCCCTCAGGCTGCCCGCCTCACTCCGCTGAGGTAACCGGTCAGACGCTGCACCTCCTCACCTCCACGTGCCTCCTGTCGCCCCACCCCTCGCCCGCCCCAGCCCTCTCTAGGGGCTGTCATGCATGAATTCCCACTGGACATGTACATCTTCATTTGTCATCTGTTTTGACAACTCCACGAGAACGAACCTGAGTCATTCTGTGTTGTTCACTGCCGTGGCCCCAGGGCCTTGAACTCAGAGTAGGCGTTGAATTAATTTAAGCAGAATTAATGAATGAATACCATAGGATCCCCGCCATGGAAGGGAACATTTTATACTAATTCCTTATTCCCTCCCTGGGCCTTCAATAATGACCTGGTGAGGCAGGGGTGGGCCCATCTGAGAAGCTGGCTGAGGCCCACTGCCCTCCTCACTCCCAACCTCCTAAGTGGGCACTAGGGACCCAGAGGGGGCCTTACCTGTCAGATCCCCGAGCATCTCGGCCAGCAGCCAGCGATCAATGTGCTGATAAGTAATGCCCACAACATGGCAGATAACTGAGGAAATTAGGGACAAAGATGATGAAGGGCCACCCCCAGAACCCTGCTGCCACTCCCTCCCCCGCAGCAGGGAGCCCAAGCTCAGAGAGGGACTTACATTTTCGGACAGAGTCTTCAAAGCCAGTTATACCTTCCAAGAGGTCCATGTTTTCATCCAGGGCTTGCTGTGAGGGGATTTACAATGTTGAAATAACATTAACATCAATAATGTCAAGAATATTAACACTAAAAAAAAAAAAAAAAAAAAAGAATATTAACACTGACATTAACAGAAGTGAACACCCCAGCATTCACCCCACATGCCAGCCCTCCTTCTGTGTGCAACCTTATGATGGAACAGTTGCTGTTTTTTTGCCCATTTTATTTTTTTCTCCGGCTGCACCGCGCGGCATGTGGGATCTTAGTTCCCTGACCAGGGATCAAACCCGCACCCCCTGTAGTGGAAGTACAGAGTCTTAACCACTGGACCGCCAGGGAAGTCCCTTGCCCATTTTAGAGATGAGGAAACCAAGGCTCAGAGCAGCTAAGTGATTTGCCCAAAGTCACAGAGCTGGGGTTTGAACCTGGCAGGCAGAAACCACAGTCCCAAGAGAGGAGACAGATACAGATTAGCTTCCTACACTCACCCACCTCCTCTTGGCTCCCATCTCCGAGAAAGGGCAACAGTCCTACCACAGCCCACGAGGCCCCCCAGGATCTGCCCGCCACCTCCTCCCACTCACCCCCTCACTCCAGCCACAGGGGCTCCTCGCTGCCCCTTAGAAATTCCAGACACCCGCCCACCTCAAGGTCTCTGCGCTGGCTGCCTTGGGGGCTGGAACTCTCCTCCCACACGGCTAGCACCCCTACCTCCTTCAGGCCTCTGCTCAAATGCCACCTTCCCAGCCAGGGCTCCCCCCAACATCAGAGAGAGAACGAGGAACCCGCAAGGACAACGGGAAGGAGCAGCCAGTGCCGCAGGAGGAAAGCCAGGAGAGCCGCTGTCCCGGGGGCCAAGCGATGCTGGCCTGGCAGCTGAGCCGGGCCTGTGAACTTCCTACCGGATCTAGCAATGGGGACGTCACTGTGGGTCTCAACAAGACTGGTTCCACGGCCTGCGCGTGGGTTTGGGGGGGCAGAGGCTTGGTCATAAAAGCCTGAATGCACTGAATGGCGTGAGTTCAAGTGAGCAGGGGGAGAAGGGGAGGCCGAGCACAGGCAACCTGGCCCCGGGGCGGGCCGACTGACAGTCCCGATTCACCTGAGACTGAGGGTTTCCTGGCATGTGAGACTTTCAGCTTGAAAACCAGGAAAGCCCTGGGCAAACTGGGCCAGCCAGCGCCCCAGCCGGGAGCATGGCTGGAAGGGGAGCAGAGGAAGCGGGTGGGAGGCGGAGCTGGTGGGGAGTGTGGAGGTCCAGGGAGCATTCTCTTTTATAGGCTAGAACTCACTGCGGGGTGGACGTGTTCCGTGGTGACAGAAACAGTGCGGGAAGGCCAAGTTTGCTGCTATCAGAGACTGGGGTGAACGGCTGGTGTGCTGCTGCTGGGTGGGCGAGGGAAGGGGGTCGGTGCACCGGAGCAGGGGTGCCTGCGACGGGAGGAGGGACAGGTCGCCCACGAAAACAGAAAAGTGCTCCGTCAGCTGCCGGTAGACATGGGGCCAGGGGCAGGAAGTTCTGCTTTGGCTGCTTCTATTTTCCCATGAAATGAGAAGCCCGATCGATCGTTAGCTGAGGTGGGGAGAAACTGGTGGTGATGGGCAGCTGTGAAAGGCCGTCCAGGCGAGGGGGAGGGAAGCAAGGCCCCAGGCCCGGGGGTCTGGGTCGCTTGCTGGGTCTCCTCCAGCCTGGAGCGTCCCCTCAGACACAGGTGTCGGGGGGGGGGGGGGGGGGGGGGGGAGGAGCGCGCGACTTGCGCTGAAGGAGGAAGCAGCACAGAGGACTGGGGCTGCTGGTCAGGCCCAAGAATGTCGGGTCGGAGACTTGACCTCATGGGGGCGAGCTGGGAAGCGAGGAGGAAGTGGTCCGAGGGTGGAAACGTTTGACATTCATGGACAGAAGAGGAGGCAGTTACTGGTGAAGACCAGTACAGGCCGGTGGCTCCCAGCCTTAGCCGGTGATCAGAATCACCAAGGATAAGTATTTAAAATCCCTAAACCTAGACCACACCTGGACCAATTACATCACATTCTGTGAAGGCAGGATTCACGTGTTAGTATTTGTTTTTTTAATTCCGCAGGGGTCCAATGTGCTGAGAACTGGTCTAGGATGTGACTGGGAGTAAGGGGCTCGGGACACAGGGAGGACAAGAAATCCGGAAACTGAGAAGTCAGGGTGGGGGAAGGATCACAGATCTGCCCTTTCAAGTATCTAAGAATAAAGACAGGAGTGGTAAAGAGTGGCAGTGAGCTAAATTCTTCACAAAAATGAGGAGCAGTCATGGGGGGTGGGCGGGGGGTGCTGATACCAACAAAGTGGGGCAGGAAGTGCTAACACAGGCGCTTCAGGGCTGGGGGTGGGGGAGGGGAGATGGGTCTGGGAGTGGCAGTGAGAAGCTAGGAGGCCACCTGGCCTCCCACTTGGGAAGCTGCAGGAGTGGGAGGCCAGGCTCAGTTAGAACAAGAAAAGGGGGGAAGAGTACGTAGAGGATGGAGGACTTTTACTGGAAGAACGTGGGGGGGGGAGGGGGGAGGGAGAGAGGGGGAGAGAGAGGGAGGGGGGAGGCGGAGAGAGAGAGCACGTGCCCACACGAGCACGCTCCTGAGCTCTGCAGGCAGAGGAGAGGACCTGGGAGTCCTGGCTCCGGGTGAGGATGACCATTCCATGTGACCACACACACAAAGCTCTGAGCACAGGGCCCACTGCCACGGAGGCAGCCAACAAATGTGCATGGCAGTGACTTTTAGCAGTCTTTTCCGCACGGCCCAGTCACCACCCTGCCCACGGACCCAAGGGAAGTTACCCAGAAGGCCTGGAAGTGGCATGTCTCCAGCAAGTCTCCGAGGTACAAAATCTGCCGGATGGGCCGTTCTTCTTGCTGGAAGGAAGCGTTAAGGGCAAAAGGCCTTGGAGCCTGAGGAGGCTGCTGCTGACCCTAGACCAGCCGCCCACCTTCTGTGCACCGCAGCACGTTTGTAATGGCAAAAGTGAGAAACACCCTAATGACCCAGTGATGGGGACAATTCAACCGTGGCCGCTCCACACACTGAGATCGAGTCACCTCTTATAGAAGTGACATGGAGAAAGCGATGAGACACACTGTGATAAGAAAAAAGCAAGATGCAGAACGACGTGTGTAACAGCCCACCATTTGGGCGGGGAGGAATATGTGTCTATAAACACCTCTACTTACGTACCTGTAGGGTATCTGTGGAAAGGTAGCCAAGGACTGCAAACAACTGCTGTCTTCGGGGAGGGGAGTAGGTGGCTGTGGGATGGGGAGGGAGGAAGCCTTGGCTTTTTCACTGTACACTTTGTTGTACTTTGAACAGTGGACAACGTGCCTTTTTTAAGCCACCGGAACAGACCTCTGGGGAAGGTGGACAGTCTCTCAGAAGGCAGGTGCTCCCACGGACACACCTGGCAGAGCAGGTTCAATGAGGAAGACCATTTCTCAGCCCAGCCGCCAGTGAGCAGGCCAGTTCATTGATTTTTCACTCAGTATTTCTTCACTGAAGACCAGCACTGTGCCAGACACTGTGCCAGGCCCTGAGGTTTACATACAATGAAGTTCAGCTGACAATCTAGCTCTTCATGGCTCCTGCCTTTTGCCTGGTGGTCTTTACTCAGCGAGGAAGCCTCATGGGAATCTTTCTAAAGCATAAATCTACCCATATCACTCTGCAGCTTTAAAGCCTCCTACGGCTCCCCAGTGCCCTTTTTGAGTTTGATCAATTCTGTGGCGCAGCTATGCCGAACTCCCTCTACTGCCTCTGAAAAACAGCACTGAGCTCTTTTCCTCCTCCTTTCCCTACAGACTATTCCCTCTTCCTGGATCACCCTCCCCTACCGCTTCACCTAATTCCTCATCTTCCATATGTTCCCTCCTCCAGTAAGCTTTCCTAGCATCCAGGCAGGTTCAGGTGCCTCTTGCCCTCTAACCCCAAGCCCTGACTATTTCAGGCTGTCACCGACAGGACAGGTCTCACCCACAGGCTGTGAGCTCCGTGAGGGCAGGGGGCCAGGCCTTCCCCAGCCTCCATGGTGCTCCAGTCCCAGCCAGCACCGGGCCAGGCTCAGAGCTCAGTGTCTGTGGCTGAACTCAGACCACTTCCCCATGAATTCGGCTAGCCTGCCCCGCCCCCTCCCACACACCCAGCCCGGGAAATGGGAAGGATACATGGGCCTGGTCGATCATGCACTTGCACAGCGTGAAGTCGGTGTGGGGCAGGTTGGTGAGGGCCTTTAGCAGGATCTGGGCGGTGACTGTGGTCTGGAAGAAGGCTGGGTTGAACTGGTACCTGAGAAGGGGAACAAGAGACACAGTAGCAGTGTCGTCTCCAGGTCCCTGGGCCTCACCAGGTGCCAGACAGGCTGCCCACTGCTTCGGCCCAGAGTCTGGGAGCTGGACACGCCTGGGCTCCGATCCCTGGCTGTGTGACCTTAACCTCCCTGACCCTACTTTCCTGCTCTGCAGATGGGGACAGTGAACCCTCACAACCACGCAGTAAGGCAGACAGTGTTGCGTGATCCACAAACAAATGAGTACATAAGAGGCAGTCTGCAGTAGTGGTCAAGGTTCTGGAGCCAACTGCCTGGGTTTAAACTTCACTGCTGAGTGACCTTGGACTACTTGTTTTATTTATTTATTTGTTTGTTTGTTTGTTGGGGACTAGCGGACTAATTATTTTAAATGCTCTGTGCCATCGGCTTCCTCCCTTGCAAGAGGGGACAATAACAACCATATCTAGCTCTCAAGGGCAATTGAGCTCACAATTAACTCACATCTAAGTGAGTTAATACACACAAAGCTTACAGCACAGCAGCTGCCACACGGGGAGCACTCACTAAGCAGCGGTTATCACCAATAACCACCCAAACAACCTCACAAATACAAGTGTTGTTATCTCCATTTTATCGATGGTAAAACCGAGGCTATGCAAGCTATAAAAATTACACAGCTGGTAGTATGTCAATAAAGCACTGAGGAGGAAGAACCCAAATGCCCACTAACAGGAGAACAGATAACTAAGACAGACACACATGGAACACTATACAGCAATGACAACAAACAGACTGCAGCCACACAGAAAAAGGATGGATCTCACAAACCCAGGGCCAAGTGGAAGATGCCAGATGCAGAAGAGCTCCAGCTGTATAATTACACTTATGTCAAGGTCAAAGCAGGCAAACCTGAACTAAGCTAATCAGGACGCGTGTGTATGTGTGCGTGTGTATGTGTGCGTGTGCACGCGCACATGCAGTAAATTCACATAAAGCCAGGCCATGAGAGCATAGCACGAGAGTGGTTACCAGGGTCAGGGTGCTTGGCACAAAGCATATGGGGCAAAGGACCAGGGGCGCTAGCAACACTCAGTTTTTCAATTTGGATGGTGATTACATAGGTGTTCATTTATAATTGCTTGTTAAACTATACATTCGTTTTATGTACTAGGCTGTATGTGTGTTTTTTTTAAAAGCCATCCCTCCTCCAGTCCCAACTTCTCTAGCTTCCTAGTCTTGCACATTAAGAGAAACCACATCCTATCCAAAATATCAATATATAAAGAGCTCATACAACTCAATACCAACAAACAAACAACCCTATTAAAAAATGGGCAGAAGACCTGAATAGACATTTTTCCAAAGAAGACATACAGATGGCCAACAGGCACATGAAGAGATGCTCAACATTGCTAATCATCAGGAAAATGCAAATCAAAACCACAATGAGATATCACTTCACACCTGTCAAAATGGCTATCATCAAAAAAAACCAAATAACAAAGCATTGGTGAGGATGTGGAGAAGAGAGAACTCTCGTAGGTTGTTAGTGTGATGTAAATTGGTGCAGTCACTATGGAAAACAGTATGGCGCTTCCCCCCAAAATTAAAAATAGAACTACCATATGATCCAGCAATTCCACTCCTGGGTATATATCTGAAGAAAATAAAAACACTAATTCGAAAGATACACACACCCTAATGTTCAGAGCAGCACTGTTTACAATAGCCAAGACATGGAAGCAACCTAAGTGCCCATCAACAGATGAATGGATAAAGAAAATGTGGTACATATAAACACATACACACAACGGAATATTACTCATCCATTAAAAAAAAAAAAAAAAAGAATGGAAATTTGCCATTTGCAACAACATGGATGGACCTAGAGGATATCATGCTTAGTGATGTAAGTCAGACAAGGAAAGGCAAAGACCATATGTTTTCACTTCTATGTGGAATCTAAAAAATAAAACAAACGAATGAATATAACAAAACAAACAGACTCATAGGTACAGAGAACAAGCTAGTGGTTAACAGAGGGGAGTGGGGTGGGGGAGTGGCAAAATAGGGGAAGATAGGGGATTAAGAGGTACAAACTTCAATGTATAAAATAAATAAGATACAAGGATGTAACGTACAACACAGAGAATATAACCAATATTTTATAATAACTTTAAGTGGAGCATAATCTATAAAAATATCCAAACACTATGTTGTACACCTGAAACTAATACAACATTGTAAATCAACTATACTTCAATTTTGAAAAAGAGAGAGAAGCCACATCCTGCAGGCTACCCCCAACTCCCACCCCACCCAGTGGTGGGCGTGCTGGCTACTGGCATGGGGGTGGGAATGGAGGCAGACACTCACAGCTTCAGGACGGCCAGGTTGGCTTCCAGATCATAGGCATTCTCCTTGGCTTGGGTCTCCACATAGCGCTCCAGGGTGGCCAGATTCTCAGGATTGTACCTAGAGTAGAGGAGAAACAAGATGGGTAAGCAAAGAGGAGACAAGAGCTGAGGCCCGTCACTCTATGGAACCTGGTGGGGGAGTGGGGGGCACTGTAGCCTGCTCCTCCCTCTTCCTTTCTTCCCTCCCTCTAGATCTGTCACTGGCCATTTGCTCTACCCAAATATTGAATCAGCTCTATAATCTCTACTGAAGCTTATCCACATCCCAGACCTAAGCCTAAACTCTAAACCCCGTCAGAACCCTGGGGTCTTTTCTAGGATGCCTCCTCAATCTCTCAGCCAACCAGCCCTTGCAGCCTGTATAGCTGGCCCCCTGGGCATCTTTGCCACCCACCCCTTCCTTCTGTCCCCAAACCCCACTGTGGTCTAGCCCCATCCTCTCCTGCCTAGCTTCCCTCATCCCAGCCCCGACCAATCTACCTGTGCTTCCCCCATCACCGCTCTGACCACTCCTGGCTATCACTGTCTATTGTCTGGTCTGCCTGGACTCTGAACTAGGAACTGCATGAAAGCATGGCCTTTGGCTGTTTTTGTCACCTCTGGTCCGCAGCATTGCCCAGAACTGACCGAGTAGATTTTAGTAAACGTGTGTTCAATGAATGACATGAGGGAAAAAAGGGGGAGCGATAAAGAGGCACTGAGAGACACAGTGAGACTGAGGAACAGAGAGAGGAAACTGAGGGGCTGATAGAGGGAAAGCTGAGGAGCAGAGAGGGCGGGCTTAAGGCAACTAAAGAGGGGGAGACTGAGCGGTAGGCAAGGCTACCTCCTGCCTTTAGGCCTTTACAGTGCTTTCCTTAAACATGTCCCCCAGGATGACTGAAAAATCCCACCCCTTGCTGTCTCCAGAAAACCCTCTCCTCCAACCCTCTTGGCCAGAAGCGCTCCCTCTGACCAGGCTCAGACCTGTCGATCCCCTTGAGCAACTTGCCCACGTTCGCTCTCATCTGCTCGAACATCGCCATGATGCTGTCGCCTCCCACACCAGGGCTGCAGCCGAAGTCCCTGCCGGCACTGCGTCCTCAAGAACTGGAAGAGAAAGAGCTGGCGGAAACGGAAACTACGTCTTTGTTTTCTCTCCAGCCCGAGGGGCGATGAAGGTGTGGGGAGGCTCTGGAGGCTGCTGCCACGCTTTCCGGCTGCCACGTGACTTCTTCCCAGCGGCTCAGTTAGCGCGTGCGCATACGCTCTACCCGAGCAGAACCACCGGCGCGAGAAAAGACCTAGCCCAGCCCAGTGCGCAGGCGCCTCTAGAGGCGAGGAGGCGGGGCTAAGCTTTTCCGGGGCCTCACGTGTCCAGTTCCAGTCCTTGGGAAGTGCGCGGGAACTCCCGGTGAAGGAGACTGTTTCCTGGAGGCTTGCACCCACGTCGCGTTGCGCGCGGCCGTGAACTCAAAACTGTGTTGGAATGCACGTGTTAGATTCCTTTTGGGCCGTGGCCAAGTCCCGAGGAATGTGCTCTCTGAGGTCCCCTTTGGCCCAGGCCTCGGCCCCTGAGGCAGGATCCTGAGCTCCTCGCACTCCATCCTAACGCCCGGGGGAGTGCGAGCGCACTCCATCCTAATGCCCGGGGTAGCGGCCCGCAAAGCCGTTGTTCTCTGCCCGGCAGGGGCGGGGTGAGGGGGTTCCTGGACCCCTCCGGCTCGTTTTGTGGGTGAAAGCGAGTGCCCCGTGTGTGCCGTCATGAGATGTGTGAACAGATTCTGCACACTGCAGGCATGAATACACATGCATGTGTCACACGTATATGCTCTGGGTACATCCACATATGTGCACACGGATATCCAGGCATTTGCATGTCGACTGGTCTTCGCACCGCCCAGGAGGTTACCACTAAGTGCATGTATGTGCCCCCGGTGAGCAGTGATATACATTGCATGGCCATCTCTGTGCAGACCTGCCGTCTCTGAGTTGTGGCCCAGCACTCAAGCACTCAGCAGAGTTCAACTGTAGTTTTTTGCCGCCGCCCAGAACGGGGGAGGGAGTGTTAGGGCACCCCTCCAGGTCACAATTAAGATAGTTTGCATCTGGTTTACATGCAGCCCAGGGCCCTGGAAGTGGAGGGGGGGGTCCCCTGGGTCCCAAGGCAAGCTGCCCCTCACAGGCTCTTAGGGCCCAGGGGACAGGGGGTGGAGCCGGCTGCACAGCTCCGTGCTGGGGCAGGAAGCGAGAGTGGGGAGGGGGAAGGCCACAGCCGGTGGAGGCAAGGCGGGTGCAGGGCGTGTGGGGAAGGAGGGAGGTGACAGCATTCCGAGCCCTGAGGCCCTGCTGGCCCCTGGGCGCAGGCCCAGCTCCGGGCCCCAGGAATGGACTTCGTGGACCCTGACATCTTTAATAGGGATCCCCGGGACCACTATGACCTGCTACAGCGGCTGGGTGGCGGCACCTATGGGGAAGTCTTCAAGGTGAGGAACCCCCTCCTTCTCCAGCACCCTCAAACCGGTGACCTTTGGGGTGAGGCCCAAGAAGGGAAGGGGATGTGAGAGGGTCCCAGTCCTTGGCTTTGATTCAGGGATGCTGAGGAAGAACTCAGGCGAATGGAGCCCGCCTGACTGCCAACTTCCCCTTTACAAGGCTCGAGACAAGGTGACGGGGGACCTGGTGGCATTGAAGATGGTGAAGATGGAGCCTGGTGAGGAGAGGACCTCAGGAGCTTCTTCCCCACACGCCCACCTCCTGGGACACTGGGATCTCCCCCATACTCCCTCCCTGTAGCAGCCATTTCTCTTCCGCCCCTCCTTGCAGACGATGATGTTTCCACACTTCAGAAGGAAATCCTCATCTTGAAAACTTGTCGGCACGCCAACATCGTTGCCTACCATGGGAGTTATCTCTGGTGATGAGCCTCAGACCTGCCCTGACACCCAGCCCAGCCCCTACCCGCGAGCTCCCATTCCTGACCAGGGTACCCCCTAACCTGACCTCTAATCCTGGACCCCCATTTTTAACTGGGGCACTCCTAACTTGATCCCCAGCCCAAAGTCCCACTTTTTTGACCAGAGCACCCCCAAATCTAATCTCCAATAAATAACTCCCATTTCTGACTAGGGGTCCACCAAACTGATCCCTTCATAGTAACCAAACCTGAAACCAAGTCCCCTAAAACAAATCTTTCATCATCTTGCCCTTCGGGTCCCCTAGTTTCACTTTCATTTCCTTTAATACGAACCCCTAAATTCCCTGACCCCCAAATTAATATCCCAGATGCCCCAATAATGTCCTCTGTCCCCCAGACCTGGTATCCTAGCTCCTCTGTCCCCTCTGAACTTCCACAACCTGTGAGGTCTCTACCCTGTCTCCTAGGTTAGCATGGGACGACAGAGGATGCCATGGGTCAGGAGCCCAAAGACCTGGGTTCCATTCCAATTGACCCTAAACATATATTTCCTCTCTGAGCCTCAACTTCCCCATCTGTAAAATGGGATGATCTCACTGTAGTGGGCAATAGAGAGATGACAGCTCTTACATTAAAGTTCTTGTTGAACTAGAATAAGATGGACAGTGAGCCAGGAGGTACCCTATAATAATTTATTACTGCTGTTATTAGTATTGCTCTTGAACTGTTATAGGCTGCAGAAGCTCTGGATCTGCATGGAATTCTGTGGGGCTGGTTCTCTCCAGGACATCTACCAAGGTGAGAGGAAGGGCAAGGGGATCCAGGTAGCCCCTGCCCCCCCCAATTCGCCTGTCCTGTCTCTCTGCCTTTGTGTCTCCTGGGACTGTCTTTACGGTCCATATTTCACCCAGTGAGCCAGCCCCTCCTCTGGGCCTGGCCTGGCCTGGAAGATGCTGGGGATACTGTGGTGACCGAGTGGGCCCTGAGCCCTGTCCTCCAGGACCTGAGAGTCCAGCCCCAGTCTTTCTGCATGCAATGATCCCCTCTCCTTCCCCTGCCCCATCTTCCCCGTGTCTGCATTTTCTCACCAAGGTGTATTCATGCGTTTGAGTATTTCTGCATTTCTGGCTCATCATCAGTGACCACATGTTCATTTAATAGTGAATGCATTTCTGATCCTCTTAGCCTGCTTTTCACTCTCTCGGAGCATTGGAGGGTGTGGGCGGGGTGGGCCTCTGATCACTTCGAGATTTCTGATGCTCTCCTCTATCTTCGACCATCTCCCGGTCTCCCTCCAGCCTCAGACCTCAAATGCCAGGAAGGAAGGACTTCATTAAGAAGTCCTCAGAGGGGGAAACTGAGGCCCACAGAGAGGAAGTGACTTACCCCGCCAGCCCGTCAGACCTGGTCTCTGACCCCTCTGTCTACTGTCTCTCTCTAGTGTATCCTCTTCACCCCTTTGTGTCTCTCTTTCTCACCGTGTCTGTTTTCCCACTTTTTGTTCTCTGACCATGTCTTTCTTTCTCTGCCTCAATTTGGGTCTGTTCCTGATTCCCTTTCTCTCTCTGTCTCTCTCCCTGTCTCTCTCTGCCTTTCCTCATTTTACAAAGTGACATCACCCCCTGCTCAGAGCCCTCCCATGCCTTCCAGTTCCCTCCAAAGCCAAGCCCAAATTTCTCATCACAGCCCACGAGTCTGACCCCCACTGGCACACCCCAAGCGGACACACCTCATCTCCGCTCCATCCACTTTACTGCTTTCCAGACCCACCAGGCACTCTCCTGCCTCCGGGCCTTTGCACTTGCTGCTCCCATCTTCACCCCCGTCACCCTCTCAGGGTTGATCACCCTGTGTAAAATGTCATACCCCTTCCCACACGTATTTCCTGTTGTCTTTTCTTGCTTTATTTTTCTTCTTACTATTTATTAGCATCTCACGTACTGTATATCTTACCTGTTTATCTTGTCTACTGTCCATCTCCCCCACCGGAATGTTCTCTCCATGAGGGCAGGGATCTCTGCCTCTTTTGTCCACAGCTGTATCCCCGGTGCCTGCCACGGTGGCTGGCACACAGTAGACACGCGGTAAATATCTGTTGAATGAATCTCTCTCCCTCTGGCCTCTGGTTCCCTGCACTGCTGCCCCTCTCTCTGTTGCTGACCACCCCGCTGCCTCCTCTCCCTACTTGTCCCATCCTGTTTCCCCCTCCCTATGTGGCACCCTCTCAGCTGGTGTGGGTGGCAGCCAGGGGCCTGGCCCGCACCCAACACCGCACCGGGGTGACCTTTGCAGTGACAGGCCCCCTGTCAGAGCTCCAGATCAGCTATGTCTGCCGGGAAGTGCTCCAGGTGAGGAGATGCTCTGTGGGCTTGGGTAGGGGCAGGGCCCTGCTCCAGCCCCCGGACACTCACAGCCCCCGTGTCCACCCTCCTCCCCAGGGACTGGCCTATCTGCACTCACAGAAGAAGATACACCGGGACATCAAGGTGGTCTAGGGGCAGAAAGGTGGCCTTGGTGGCTGGGGAGCCCAGGATATGGGAGTGGTGCTTGGACGGCTCAGGGTGGTGTGGGACCAGGGAGTGGCTGCAGCATTGGACTTGGGGGGTATCTCTGACAGCCTCTAACCGCCCCCTCTTCCCCAGGGAGCCAACATCCTCATCAACGATGCTGGGGAGGTCAGACTGGGTGAGTGTGGCTGGTGGGGGTCTGGAGGGGGACTGGCTGGGGGCCCAAGGGGGCAGGGGAGGTCACTATGTCTCTCCCTCTGCCTCTAGCTGACTTTGGTATCTCGGCCCAGATCGGGGCAACGCTGGCTCGACGCCTCTCTTTCATTGGGACACCCTACTGGTGAGGAGTGCCTGGCTGGCAGCTAGGGGTGGTACAGGGGGCAGTGGCTTTTCCCAGCCTGGATCTCTGGGAATCTCCGTCCTGGCTTTTTGCCCTGCCTCTACCTTGCTCTGTTGAATGTTCTGTCTTCTCTTGGGCTCCCTGTTGAGTTTTCCATTTACCTAGGGCTCCCTGTGCCCCCTCCACCTGTTCCTCTCAGTGTTTGTGTTGATTTTTATCCCGATCTCTCTGTCTTTCCATATCTGTCCACGTTTGCCTCCCTCTCTCTCTGTCTCTGCCTCTCTGCCTTTACCTCGCTCCGTCTTTATGTCTGTCTTTCTCCATCTTTATGTTTCTCTCTGCATCTGTCTCTCTGTATGCCCCGTTCTCCTTCTCTCTCTCCTACACCCCCCAAAAAGTCTCCCCTCCCCCTCCTGTGTCAGCCTGGGCTCTCTGAGGGTCTCTGCCCCCAGGATGGCTCCAGAAGTGGCGGCCGTGGCCCTGAAGGGGGGATACAATGAGCTGTGTGACATCTGGTCCCTGGGCGTCACAGCCATCGAATTAGCCGAGCTACAACCACCGCTCTTTGACGTGCACCCTCTCAGGTAGGCAGATGTGGGCAGGTCCCCCTAGTCCCAGAGACCCCACTCAACTCTGACCCTGGACACCAGCCCCCAGCCTGCTTCCCCACCACAAGACCCCCTACAGGAGACACCCCCTTGCTCTGAGCTCCATCCGAGACCCTCAGGCTCCCCTCAGCCCAGAAAGCCTTTTCTGCAGCCCTCCACACCAGGAGCCCCCGATACAGGGAGCACCATCTTGAGGCTCCCTCCGAGACTGCAGGAGCTCTGTCATGCGATAAGCAGTATCCCCTAGAAGTGGCATCCCATGCCTTGGAAATCCTAACCCTCGTTCTCATTCCGTCCCTCACTTGGCTCTCTGCTGATCTTAGTGCTACTGGGGTTCCCTTGAGCCACGAGGTCTGACCTCCACTGGAAAGTCTGAACCCTATATTCTGTCCTACTCTTATAGAGTTCTCTTCCTCATGACCAAGAGTGGCTACCAGCCCCCAAGGCTAAAGGAAAAAGGCAAATGGTAGGAGAGGTTGATGGGAAGGAGGCAGGGGGGGGGTGGAGCCAGGGGTGATGGTCTGAGGGGAGGGTCTCTGGTGCCCTCACCGCAGAACTTGCCTTCTTCCTCCCAAGGTCGGCTGCCTTCCACAACTTTGTCAAAGTCACCCTCACTAAGAGCCCCAAGAAACGACCCGGCGCCACCAAGATGCTCAGTGTAAACCTCCCCTCCCAGAGAAGCCTTCCCAGACTCACCCCCGGAATCCCCCAGGGCCTCCCACAGCTCCCTAGAACGTTGATAATTTCATTCCACAGAACCCTCATGGCCCTTTCAAAGTCCCTAGTCCCTCCGAATTCCCCAGGGATCCCCAAGACTCTCCAAATTGTATCCCAGACCTTTGTCCAAGATACGCTGAGTTCTTAAAACTCACAAATTCCCAAGGGCTTCAGGACCCATTCCTGGGTGTGCTTTGGAATTCCAGGGGAACTCCAGTCCCCTCTAAGACACCTCTGGAATTCTCCAACTACCCTACTTTTTGACTAGCAATCGAGCCCGCGCCCCCTGCAGTGGAAGCGGGGACTCTTAACCACTGGACTGCCAGGGAAGTCCCCTACCCTAAATTCTTCTAATCCCGTCAGACTCCTCAGAATCCCCCAGGTCCCCAGAATCCCCTGCCTTCTTCCTCTGTTGGCAACTTCCCCACCAGATTCCCTTAGATGGGTTCTCCAGCCCCTCGTCCCAACCCTCTCTCTCCAGCCCAGCCCTCTGTCTGCTGACACCCTCCTCCCCTCCCCCAGCATCAACTGGTGTCCCAACCTGGGCTAAACAGAGGCCTGATCGTAGATCTTCTTGACAAACTGAGGAACCCAGGGAAGGGGGCCCCTGTTGGTGAGATTGAAGATGAGGAGCCTGAGGTGAGGGACCCGCCCCCCCACTTTGCTCACGCTGTTCCCCTGCCTGGAGCACCCCCTTGCTGCCTCTCTTAGAAGGAAAAAAGCCAGTGAGGATGGGGAGCTTGGCACAGGGCTGGAGGCACAGAGGTTATGGGAGGGCCAAGGGCTCCAAGCTGGGCCCACAGGGTGGTGAGGGCTGCTAGAGGGCATGGGCCTGATGCAGCCGCCACTCTGCCCAGCTCCCCCCCGCCATCCCTCGGCGGATCAGATCCACCCATCGCTCCAGCTCTCTGGGGATCCCAGACGCGGATTGCTGTCGTGAGTAGAGAATCCTTACGCTTGGGGACACCTGACCCTATAAGCCAAGAGATGCCCCCTCATCAGATTGCCAGAGACCCCAGAGACCCCCGTCACCATCTGACCCCGCAGGAGACCCCAGAGAAAACCTCATCACCACCTGACCTACAAAATGACTCTAGAGACCCCCACCTCTCTGTCCTGCACACAGACCCCCTGAGACTTCCCACAACCACCAGGACTCCCAGAGACCTCAGAAATCTTTGTCTGATCCTTGGTACCCAGGTGGAACCTCAAAACAAACACTCTGTAACCATTCTGAGCCCCCAGCTCCCTGATCTCAAACCCTGACCCCCAAATGAGACCCCTGTAAACCAAGATCCCTCCCCTGTAGGGACAGCTCCAGTCCTAAGACCCTGATCCCAGACCCCACCCCCAATTCTACTCTTTCTGTTCCCAAATCCACGTCCCCAGCTCACTGTGTGTTACCCCCAGGGCGGCACATGGAGTTCAGGAAGCTCAGAGGCATGGAGTCCAGACCCACAGCCGACACGGTGAGAGGCCTCCCCTGCCGCCCAGCCGCCCTCCCCTCCCCCTGGGCCACTGCTGACCCTTTACTATCCCGCAGGCTCGCTTACAGCCCCCTGGAGACTTCAGGAGCAGCAGTCCTAGGTCAGGGACCCTCAGGGTGGGAGGGAGGCTGGGCTACATGTGGGGACCACCCGAGGCTCATACCTGTCCGTCCTCAGGAGGCACCTGTCGGAGTCCGATGATGATTACGACGATGTGGACATGTAAGACAGCTCCACAGGCCCCCACCCAGCTCCCACCTTCCTAGCCCGCCTTCCTTCCACCCCGACCCCAGCCTCAGCCCCTGCTTTCCTTCTACCACTCAGCGCTGACCCCTGACCCCTGACTGGACCCTCAATGCCCCCACCTTCCTTCACCCCGGACTCCTGACCCTCAACCCCACCCCCACTCCACCCTGGGCCCCCTGCTACATCTCAGTCCCCAGCTCCTGCCAGATTTTGCTCCCACCCCCAGGCCTCAACTGCAGCCCTAACCCTCAACCCCCCAGCCCTCATCCTTCTTCATCTCACCCAGCCTCAGGCTGAACCTTTCCCCCATGTCAGGCCCTCAGCCCCAGCAGTCGGCCCAGGCCCCCATCTCCCCCAGCCCCAGGCCTGTGTCAGCCTCAGGGCCCACCCATCCATTCCACACGTCTCGTCTGTCATGGGCTCACGGGCAGCGCGCCCGGCACCAAGTGAGAACCTGACCCCCAGGAGCTCACATGATCTGTGTTCCTAGGTGGGCGTAAAGATGCAGAGACTTGATGCATTGTCAGCACTCGATATCCAAGAGTTGCTGTTACTATTATCATCATGGCTATCAGTCCTTTAGCCCTCAGCCCCAGCCCAGACCGCGTCGCCCTCTGAGGCTCCTGAACTCAGACCTCTGGCCCCAACCCTCCCCAGTGCTTGTTCCCCACACCCACACCTGCTTACCCCATCTTTGTGTTCCAGCCCCACCCCTGCAGAAGACACACCTCCTCCGCTGCCCCCCAAGGTAAGGCCCTGGGTCAGAGCTGGGGGCCAGGGGGCCAGGAGGCCAGAGTCCATAGATGCTGGGATACTGAGCCCTCTAGGGCTGGAGTCTGGGATGCCGGGTCCTTTGAAGTCTGGGAAGACTGGGTTGTTAAGCACATTGGGATCTGGAAGTGGTAACCCTGACCCTAGGGGTGGGACTCAAAATATTTAGCCCAATGGACACTGGTCAGTAGCTGGTCCCTGGAAACGCCTGCTGCACCCAGCACTCACCCTTTAGTTGCTGGCATGTGTTGATGTTGGGTGTGGGTTAGAGGGGAAGGCTGGAGTGGTGGACGGACATCGTGGGGAAGGTCAGAGCCATGACCTACTGTCAGTTCTGGTGGAGGCAGATTGCAGGGCGCCCTCTCTCTCAGATCATCTGATGTATTCCCCCACCCTCCTTCTCTCTCTCCAAAGCCCAAGTTCCGTTCTCCATCGGACGAGGGTCCTGGGGGGACTGGGGATGAGGGACAGCTGAGCCCGGGGGTGCTGGTCCGATGTGCCAGTGGGCCTCCCCCACGCACCCCCCATCTTGGGCCTCCCCCAGCCACCCGAAGCCCCCACCTAACTGCCCACTCAGGTGACAGGGCAGGCTGGGGTGGGAGGTGGGTGGAGGTGGGGTGGGGCAGGGGTAGGGGGGTTTTGGGGGCTGATTTTCCCCACCCCATCTCAGAACCCTCACTCTGGAACCCAGCCCCCCGGGAGCCTGACCAGCCCCCACTGTTGCCCCCCAAGAAGGAAAAGATGAAGAGAAAGGTGAGCCAGCCATGTTGAGGACTCTCACCTCTGGATGGGGCTGGGGACGCCTGGTGGGAGTCGGGGGGTCGGGCTGGGAAGACTAATAATATAACAAGTGATATATGTTGAGCAGTTCCTCTGTGCCAGACACCGATCTCATGTCTTTATAAGGTGTATACCTTCACAGAAAGCGGTAGATGTCGTAGAGATAGGTATTATCCCCCATTTCAAACTGGGGAAACTGAGGCACAGAGGGGTAAGTAGCTTTCCAAGGTATAAATCTTTGAGGAAGCAGAGGCAGGATTTGAACCTTGGCACTCTCGCTTCCAAATCTTAACCACCCGCCTTCCTGTCCCCTCCTCCCTTTTGCTGGATCTGCTGCTGCCCCGCCCCCATGGCCCACCCAGGGATGTGCCCTTCTTGTAAAGTTATTCAATGGCTGCCCCCTCCGGATCCACAGCACGGCAGCCTGGACGCACCCCTCCACCAAGGGTGAGCATTCAGGAGGGTCATGGAGAATGTGGCGGGGACGGGGAGTGCCCTTAATGGAAGGCGCAAAGGCAGGGACAGGGGAGGGTAGGGAGTGGCAGAGCTGAGGCAGGGGCAGAGCCAGGAGTTACAGGTGGAGTTGAGGGATCAAAGATGGGTAGAGTGAAGATGGGTTTGAGAGTGAAGACTAGGAAAATTAGAGTTTGGAGGCCAGGAGTGTCAGATATGGGACTTCCCCGGCGGTCCAGTGGTTAAGACTCCACGCTCCCGCTGCAGGGGGCACGGGTTTGATCCCTGGTCGGGGAACTAAGGTCTCACATGCTGTGCGGTGTGGCCTAACTAACTAAATAAATACACTTTAAAAAAGGAGTGTCAGATATAGCAGAAAGGTCAGAGTTTGGGGTACAAGATCCAGGACAGTTGGACCCCATTAACCTCAGTTGTAGGTTTTTGGGGCCAGGAGTTTTAGGGGTTAGAATGTAGCAGAAAGGGAGGGAGTCTGGGGATCAAAGATGTGGAGACAAGGTCAGTGAGGGATAAATGTTAAGGAAACAGTATTAGAGTTTTTGGGGTCACACTGGACAGAAAAAGCCATATGTAGGGCTGTCTGAGGATCAGTGTTGAGATAGGATTAGCATTCAGGGACCAGAACTGGGGAGAAAGAGGGACAGAATTTAGAGGGCTATTCGGGGAGTCACATTTAATGTTGGGGGCAGAATTGAGGGGACAGAGGGTCAGGATTTGCGAGTCAGGGATGGAAGAACCACCAGAACCGGTGGTGATCAGAGGCTGGTAAGAGTGAGATCAGCTCAGGGGAACTGGTCAGGGTTTGAGTTCAGATTTGGGGAAACAGAGGCCGGAAGTGTCAGTTTGGAGGGAGAGCAGAGAATTGAGGGTCAGGGCTGGGGAACAGAGTACCAGTGTTTGGGGCCATAGGGGGGTCTGGGAGGTCCCCCACGATGAGGCAGGTCCCAGCATCCTCACGTCTGTGCTCCCCAGACCAGCACCTGCTCCTGGGGGCCGAGGAAGGCATTTTCATCCTGAACCGAAATGATCAGGAGGCCACGCTGGAGATGGTGAGGGGCAGCACCTAGGATGGGCCAAGGGTGGGGGCTGGAGTTGGGGTTGCTGGGGTCTTACAGGAGCCATCTCCCCTTCCTCTGCAGCTTTTTTCTAGCCGGACTACCTGGGTGTACTCTATCAACAATGTCCTCATGTCTCTCTCAGGTCTGGCTATGGCTGGGTGGGAGGGTGGGGAGTCAGAACTTAAGGAGTCAAGGGTCAAGGGGTTGGGAGATAGATGGGCACGGCTGAAAAAAAATTAGGCTACCCCTTCACAGAGCCTACAGTTCAAACTCCAGCCACTTTTCCACTGTGGGACTTGGGGCAAGAGACTTCTCCCTGAGCCTCAGTTTCCCCATCTGTAAAATGGGGCTCACAGTAGTGCCCACCTCTCAAGTCAGTTTTGAGGTAATTTCCACAAGAAGTCAGTCTTTACATTTCTTTGATGTTCAGATGATAGTTAGTACTTGTTCCATGCTTTACTAAAATAGAGCGAGCAAGTTGTAGATTAAAATTACATGTCATTGTTTTATAAACACTTTGTGTAAAAGAATTTCTAATTTATGAGGAGACCCCAAGCCAAAAGTTTGTGATGACAAACTTTTGCAGAATTTGTAGATATGTTTCTTCTTAAATTTTGTAATGTGTGTAACTTCATCTGACTGGTTAAGTGTTCATCATTTGTCATGTGGCTACAAGCACCGTGAGGGTAGGGAACGTAATTATTTTACTCACCATTGTTCACCAGAGCCAAGCGCAGTGCCTGGCCTACAGTGGGCATTTAAAATATGTTGCGTGAAAAATGAGTAAATAAAGGTGCTTGAGACTTGAAGCCTTGGGCATTTTAAAGGGATGGGGCCAAGTGATGGGATAGGGAAAAGGTGGGAGTGTGCAGTGTCCTATAACTGCCTGCTTCCCCTACATACACACACTGCAGGAAAGACCCCCCACCTGTATTCTCATAGCATCTTGGGCCTACTGGAACGGAAAGAGGCCAGAGCAGGAAGCCCCATCGCTCACATTAGCCCCCACCGGCTACTGGCAAGGTACCAGCCCGCAGTGGCACCTCTGACCCCTCTAATGCCTCATTTCTGCCGTCCCTCCCCCCATTCACGCCTCCCTTCTTCTGCAGGAAGAACATGGTCTCCACTAAAATCCAGGACACCAAAGGCTGCCGGGCGTGCTGTGTGGGTGAGAGAAAACCCCATGGGTGTGCAGAGAGGGGGCGGGGCCAGGGGCGGGACTTGGACTCCCTCTCGACCCAAGAGGATTGCAGAATTAAGGCAGGGTGAACAGAGCCTGGGGAAAGATGTGTGGCTTTTGGGGGGCGGAGCAGGGGAGAGAGGATATACCCTAACCCATCCTTACCTCCACAGCAGAGGGCACGAGCTCCGGGGGCCCCTTCCTGTGTGGGGCATTGGAGACATCCGTGGTCCTGCTTCAGTGGTACCAGCCCATGAACAAGTTCCTGCTGGTCCGGGTAGGGAGCCTGCAGACGCTGGGGACTTTGTCAGATTGGGTGGCCAGGGCCATCCACTCTATGCTTCTGTTGAGAGCTCCACGAACCCGGCCTTCCACCCGAGGCCCCGCCCCAATCTCCCAAAGGCCCCGCCCACCTGGAGGCGCCTCACTGATCTTTCAGCTCCGCTCCTCACCCCTGGCCTAATTATTCTTCAGGCCCTATGCCCCTCCCCCCATCTCTAAGGAGACCCCATTCAGGTTCTTTGAGTCTCTAAGGGGACTTTGCTGCCTTTGGGGCCACAGCGCCCGGGGGCCCTGCCTCTCTGTCGCCAAGGCGGCACGCCCCCAAACGGAAGCTACGCCCACTCTGAGGGCACACCCGTCAATTTCTAAAGCCCCCTGAGGCCTCACCCCCTGAAGTTTCTTGGCAAGAAAATACTTAGGAAATACTTCGGAAGCCCCACGCCCACTGTCCTCCAAGACCCCGCCCCTTTTCAGGCCCCGCCCTAAGCCTCCTCTGAGCCCGCCCCTCCCTGCGCGTTCCGCAGCAGGTGCTGTTCCCGCTACCTACGCCTCTGCCGGTGTTTGCACTGCTGACCGGGCCAGGCTCCGAGCTGCCCGCCGTGTGCATCGGCGTGAGCCCTGGGCGGCCGGCGAAGTCGGTGCTCTTCCACACCGTGCGCTTCGGCGCGCTCTCCTGCTGGCTGGGCGAGATGAGCACAGGTGCAGGCTCTGGGAGGGGTGGGGCTTATCAGTTTGGGAGGGTTGGGTCTGGGTGGCTGGACGGTGCTTAGCCTGAGGCGTAATTGAGAAAGGGGTTGAAACGAGAGGGAGCGGGAGAACATTGGGTATATATAATTGGTGAGATTGATGATAGGGGAGTGGGGAACTCTATGATGGGCGAGGTTTAGCCCGCTTGCTTGGGAAAGGCGGAGTGAGGTGGAACGGGTCCTTGAATCCCCCCGCCTCTCAAGCAGAGCACAAGGGACCAGTACAGGTAACTCAGGTCGAGGAAGACAAGGTGATGGTGTTGATGGACGGTAAGAACCTTCCTCCCTCCCTTTCCCCCACTATTCCTAGATCTCCGACCCCCAGAACCCGTACCTCTCTCAGAAACGCTGAGCCCCTCCAGTCCTTGCCCGTCCTGCTTTGCTTCTCACGCTGAATTTATTGTCTGGTCCCTCCGTAACCTTCTAAGTCCCGCTTACTGCTCTTAAAACCCCCGCTCTACCTCCTTCTAGGGTCTCTGAAGCTGGTGACCCCAGAGGGGGCCCCAGTCAGGGGGCTTCGAACTCCAGAGATCCCCATGACTGAAGCAGTGGAGGCCGTGGGTATGTGCCGGGATGATAGGGTCCGGGGTCCAGGTTGGAGGCTTAAGTGAAAGCCAAGGGTAACAGGCACTGCTTTCCTCCCAGCTATGGTCGGGGGTCGGCTCCAGGCCTTCTGGAAGCATGGAGTGCAGGTGTGGGCTCTAGGCTCGGACCAGGTAAGCTCCTCCATCCCAGCACCCGCAACCCAGCCGCTCCCATGTCAGTCATCTCATTCATCAGATGGACTGGGAGAACAGAGTAAGGGTGTGAAGTCCTGGAGGAGAAGCTTCCTCTAGGCTCAGTTCAGACAGGTCCCCTTCTCTACCCCAGTGTCTCTTAGGTCCAGACCTCATCCAGGGTCACTGTGTGACCTTGTGTAAGGGACTTTGCTTCTCTCTGAGCCTCAGGCTCCCAACTATAAAATGGGGTCACTGTAGAGATATGTGGGTTAAGAGCGTGGCCCAGACTGCCTGGGTTGGAATCCAGCTGAATGACCTTAGGCAAATGACTTAATCTTCCTGTGCCTCACTTTTCTCATCTGGAAAATGGAGTGGAAAATGGAGTGAAAAATGGTGCTTAGCTCACAGAACACCATGTGTCAGGCTCTGCCCTTACAGTTTTGTATTTTACTTAATCTTCGTGATTGCCTATCAGGTAGGTACTATGATTTAAAAGGTTAGTACTCTGAGGTGCAGAGAGGTTAAGTAACTTGCCTGAGGTCACACAGCTGATGAGCGGTGTTAGCAAGAATGATTATTTCTGGACCTGAGGAGTTCGGAGACCTCGTCCCCTGCTCTCTTTAAAGGAGAGGGGAGGAGTCTTCTAGGCACTGACACAGCACCTTTCCCCCCAGCTGCTGCAGGAGCTGAGAGACCCCACCCTCACCTTCCGTCTGCTTGGCTCCCCCAGGTATGAACTCGGGAAGGAGGGGGCTTCTGATGTGGAGAGGGCATCCGGAGGTATCCCCAGCCAGGTATCTTGGCCTGGACATCCTCTCACCTGGTCTCCCTGCTTCCATCTCTGCCCCCATAGTCCATTCCCCACACAGCAGTGAAGGTGGAATTTTCATTTTTTAAATTTTTATCCTAACTTTTTATTTTGACATAATTTTAGACTCTCAGAGAAGTTGCGAAAATTTAAAAATTGTGTATCCCCTTCACCCAGATTCCCCATATATTATTTTTTTAACCACATTTGCTTTATTCTTCCCTTTCATATATGTATAATTTTTTTCTATTTGCATGTGAATTGCAGATGTGATGCCAATTTACCCCTAAATACTTCAGTGTATGTTTCCTAAATGAAGGCAAGGACATACTCTTACAAACCACAATACAGCTGTCAAAATCAAGAAAATAACACTGAACTATCACTACCTTCTAATTCACACGCTCATTCAAGTCTCACCAGTTGTTCCAATGATGCCCTTGCTCTCTATAACCAAAAAATAATACTTTTTTTCTCGTCCAGGATATAATCCAGGATGATGGGCTGCATTTTCGAGTAATGTTTCTTTAGTCTTGAGCCTAGGACAATTCTTCAGACTTTCCTGGCTTTTCATGACCTTGACACTTTTGAAGAGTACAGGAAATTTGCTTTACAGAATGTCCCTCAATTGGGTTTGAGGTTTCCAGGTTAAGAGTTTGGGGCAGGAATACCACAGAAATGATGGTGTGTCCTTTCACTGCATCAGATCAGGAAGCACATGTTTTGTCCCATTACTGGTGATGTTATCTTTTTTTTTCTTTATTTATTTTTGGCTGTGTTGGGTCTTCGTTGGTGCGCGCAGGCTTTCTCTAGTTTCGGCGAGCGGGGGCTACTCTTCGTTGCAGTACGCGGGCTTCTCATTGCGGTGGCTTCTCTTGTTGCGCAGCATGGGCTCTAGGCACGCAGGCTTCAGTAGTTGTGGTGCATGGACTCACTAGTGTGGCTCGCGGCCTCTAGAGCGCAGGCTCAGTAGTTGCGGCGCACGGGCTTAGTTGTTCCATGGCATGTGGGATCTTCCCAGACCAGGGCTCGAACCTGTGTCCTCTGCATTGGCAGGAGGATTCTTAACCACTGTGCCACCAGGGAAGCCCAGAGGGGTCTTTTAAAATCCAGATCTGATTGTGTCACTCTCCACCTGTTTAAGTCCTTCCCGTGACCTCAAGATAAGTACCCAATCCTGGTCACAGCCCACAAACCATGACTTCTGCAGTCAAACCCCAGGCTCTCTCCCACCTCAAGGCCTTTGCACAGGCTGTTCTCTCTGCCCAGAACACTCTTCCCTGCCTTTTCACCAAGTTCCCTCCTGAGCCTCTTTCAGGCTCCACCATCCATTCTTTGGGGGCACCTTGGCTGACCCCTTGGGCTAGGTTTCCCTGCTATGTGCCTCATGCTTCTTTGCACTCATCTGATTCACTGATTCATGTTGGTCTCCTGCTCTAGATTGAGCTCCCCGAGGGCAGGGGCCATGTGTGCTCATTCACTGCTATAGCCCAGCACCGTGCTGGCAAAGACTCTATAAACTCCTCTGCAGATGAAGGAATGAACAAATGAATGAATGAACTGACTTCTCTCTTCCTTCCCCAGGCCTGTGGTGGTGGAGACACGCCCAGCAGATGATCCTACTGCCCCCAGCAACCTCTACATCCAGGAATGAGTCCCTGAGGGGGTGTTAGGAACTAGTCCCCACCCCTCCCTCCCCAGCGGACACACATTAGTGATCACGACATGCCCCTGTCTCCGAATAAACATGACTTCAGTCTCTGCTGCCATCTTGGTTTTCTTGGGTTGGCGGGGGAGAGGAGGGCAGAATTCCTGTATGCCCACCCACCCCACAAATGTCAACAATCCAACACAATGATATCAGGGGTGTAGCACAGACTTTATTTTGCCAGTACATGGTCACCCTCCCCCAGCCGCCTTGCGGGGAGGGATTTGGGGGCTAAGGGGCTTGCTGTGAGAATAAGGACCTTGAGGTGGGGGTGAAGGGCCAGCTGGGGGTGTCTCAGCTAAGCTGGTCCTCATACTGCTTGCGGAAACAATCGCCAGCTGGGAAGAAATCCCAACATCTCTCTTGGTACATCTTCCAGACGTAAGACTCCTAAGGGTGGGGGATGGGGAAGGGTTGGTTGGTCATATCTTCAAATGCTTCATATTGATATGAGCTTTTTACTGTCACCTGCTGATTGACCTTATATTAAAATTCACCATGTCGGGACTTCCCTGGTGGTGCAGTGGTTAAGAATCTGCCTGCCAATGCTGGGGACACGGGTTCGATCCCTGGTCCAGGAAGATCCCACATGCCACAGAGCAACAAAGCCCGCGCGCCACAACTACTGAGCCTGCGCTCTAGAGCCCGCGAGCCACAACTACCGAGTCCGCGTGCTGCAACTAGCGAAGCCCGCGTGCCTAGAGCCTGCGCTCGGCAACAAGAGAAGCCACCGCAATGAAGAGTAGCCCCCGCTCGCCGCAACTAGAGAAAGCCCACACGCAGCAACGAAGACCCAATGCAGCCAAAAATAAGTAAATAAATAAATAAATTTTAAAAAAAATTCACCATGTCTCTGCCCATTGTCGTCCCATTAACACACCCTTACCTGACCCGTGTGTTCTGTCTCGTCCTTGTTTATCAGATACATCAGGAAAAACCTGGGGATGGGAGGCAGCGGTAGACAGGTCGCAATCACCCTTACTTTCTCCTGATTGGCTGGCTGGGAATCCACCCACATGGACACCATACCCCCTCCCCTAACTGGCCAGTATCTCGAGCCGGCTGTCGGCAGCCACGCCCCCACCCTCCTGATTGGCCAGTGGGCCCACACTCACATGTAATTGGCCAGGTTGTGCTCCTCTAGTGTGTGAGTCTCGAACCCATGCGGTGTTGAATCAAAGTAATCGCTGCCGATACCACAGATGAAGCACTTGGTCTGTGCATGGCAGGAGACATCAGAGTCAAGGCCCATTCAACCCCCCAGGGTCCCATAATCCCTCTGGGTCGCCCCCCAGATATGACCTACCTCCATATCTTCCTTCACTTGCTCTTGTTGGTCTCGGAGCTCACCAAAAGCGTCAATGATCAGACCTGGGGTGGCAGGGCGCAAGTCAGTGCCCAACCTCTGACCCAGTTCAGACTCCCTCCTCTTCTGGCTACCTACGTCTGAGTCCTGCCTCCCATCCTCATCTCCCTAATCACACCCTGCTTCCTAAAAATAATAATACCTAGCATTTATTGAGCACTTATCATGAGCCAGACATTTACCACCTACGAATTGATTGAATTCTCACAACAACCCTATGAGACTAGTATAATTTAAAAAACCCCATTTTACAGATGGAGAAACTGAGGCTCAGAGTGGTGACTTGCCCAAAGTCTCACAGTAGGGAGAGGCAGAGCCAGGATATGAATCCAGGCTGATGTGATCCTGGGCCTGCACTCTTAAAGGAGCTAGTCTGCCTCTGGGCACAGAGCCCCCACTCCCACAACCCCGAAGAACACTGACCCTGGATGATGGCCAACAGGATGACGATGACAAAGAAGAAGAAAGTGATGTCGAAGACCACCCGGTACAGCTCATATTCATCGCCTGCTGGGTCCTCAATCTCGTCCCCAATGCCCCCACCAGCTCGGACACCCACATACATGTGAAACAGGTAACACTGCGGGGGCAGGGTGAGGAGCACATTAGTCATGCACTCAATCATTCGACATTCACCGAGTACCTACAGGGCGCTGGGCTAGCTGCAGCAGGGCACACATGGCAATGACTGAGACAGCACTGAACCTTCCTCTCACAGGGCTCACAAACTTGGCATCACACAGTGACAGCCCAGAAATGATCAGGGTTGTGACAGGGAGGGCTCAGGGCCAGGACAGGGAAAGCACAGTGTAATCAGCGGTGAGATGGGGGAAGCACAGGAAGCGTTGAAGCTTTGAAAGCCTGGCCCAGCCTGCGGTGATTGGGCAAGGCTTCCTAGAAGAGGGGACATGTGTGAGCTGGAACGTGAAGAAAATATTAGGTGGGAGAGAGAGTTCCAGGCAGAGAGAACCACATGTGCTTCATCGCCATTTGGGGAGGAAAGATTGCATCTTGCTCTTGTGAGGAACTGAAAGAGGTTCAGTGAAGCTGGAAAATAGAGTTCCTGTGAGCACGAGCAGGGAGATAAATGAGGTCCAGCCAATAGTCATGGAGGGCTTCCTGTAGGAGGCAGCATTTAAGTTGAAGGTGAAGCATCAAGTGAAGGGGTGTGTGTACATAGGGCCGGGGAAGGGAGGAAGAGAGAATGTCAGATGCAAAGGGCTTGGGTTGGGAGGAAACACATGATCTTAGGGGAACTGAAGGAGGACCAGGCAGCCAGAGAGCAAAAAGCAAGAAGGACTCTGGTTAGACTCAGGCCAGGCTGGTTTTTCCCTGGCTTTGTAAGCCATGGTGAAGGCATCAGGAAACCACAAGAAGGTTCTGAGTAGAGGGAGGGATGTGGTCTGCCTGGCACTTGGGAAAGACTTTACACTGTTCTTTCTGTGTCCCTGGGAAGTGAGAGAACCCAGTTCTCTTGGGTAAGAGCTAAGACCAGTGACTGATGGGAACAAGGCGAAGTGTCAAGACCAGGTCTGGTGGGGCCTCAAACGTCAGGCTGAGTGGATCCTGCGAGCACAGTGCCAGATTACAGGCCATCTCTGAGATAAAGCCCTGGGATGATTCTTTCCACTGTGGCCCATGCCTATAGTAGGTTAAACTTAATTTGGGGGGAATTCCCTAGTGGTGCAGTGGTTAGGACTCTGCGCTTTCACTGCCGAGGGTCTAGGTTCGATCCCTGGTCAAAGAACTAAGATCTCACAAGCTGCACAGTGCGGCCAAAAAAAATTTTTTTAACTAAATAAATAAAAATTAAAAAAAATTCACAAGTGGAGGAAATGCTAAGGTTCAGTTGGAGTATAATAAAAATAAAGATGGAGTCTAGTGGAATTCCCTGGCGGTCCAGTGGTTAGGACTCTGCACTCTCACTGCCAAGGGCCCAGGTTCAATCCCTGGTCAGGGAACTAAGATCCTACAAGCCGTGTGGTAAGGCCAAAAAAAAAAAAAAAAAAAAAAAGATGGAGTTTAGAAAAAAAAAAAAAAAACACCTCAGTTTGGGTTATGACCACCACTACTAGAATAGAAGAGAAAACAAAAACACGGATAGCATGCTTTGGGTAAAACTTTTCATTATAATGATGATAGTAGCTCACATCTACGGAATCCTTAATACCTGCCAGGCACTATTCTAAGACTTTTAAATCTTAGATGGTCAGGGAGCATCACTGAGTCCTAAAAGCAACCCGAGGATGTAGGCACTGTTATTATACACCCATTTCACAGGTGAGGACACCAGAGCATGGGGAGGTTGAGCAGCCAACCCCAAATCACATGGCTTGTAAGTCAGGCACCGTGCCTGAGCACCTTTCCAATAAGGATAGCTTGAAAAGCTCACATACTATTACAACAGTGGCTACCATTTATTGAGCATTGTTCAATGTACCTCACAAGTGTCAGCTCACTGAACCCTCACAGTAAGTCTACAAGTAGGTTCTATTACTAACCCCCTTTACAGATGGGAAAACTAAGGGTCAGGGATGGTCAGTAACTTGTTCCAAGAGCGCTGGGGGGAGGGGCTTACCGTCATCATGTCGTCACACTTCATATCAGGCTCGTCCTCATCCTCACTCTTGTTGTAGAACTTGCGGAAGAAGTTGAAGGCCACCACGGTGTACAGGTAGACCACCACCGCCAGGAGGCCCACGGTCATCAACAGCTGGGGATGGGCAAGGGGCCGGTCAGCTCCACTCTGGGCTTGCCCCTCCCCCATGCCCAGCCTTCTCTACCTTTTTTAAAAAATATTTATTTATTTATTTGGCTGCGCTGGGTCTTAGTTGCGGCACGCAGGCTCTATAGTTAAGGCATGTGTGATCTTTAGTTGCAGCATGTGGGATCTAGTTCCCTGACCAGGGATCAAACTCAGCCCCCTGCACTGGGAGCGCAGAGTCTTAACCGCTGGACCACCAGGGAAGTCCCCAGCCTTCTCTATCCTTGCCCCAGTTCGGCCCAGGTGGCCTTCCCCCTGGGGTCTCACCACCCACACCCACCCTGGCTCAGCCCGCCCAGCCTTGCCCCTCCTCACCCTACCTGCCCAGCCCTCACCCTCCACCCCTCCTCAGACTGCCAAGCTCGTCCCTCCAGGCTCACTCCCCTCAGACAGGTCCCCTCCACACCTGTTTCCCATTGTGGGTGACAGAGGAGAGGATGGTGCGCAACGTCTTGACCCCCATGGCAATGTCCAGGAGGTGGGCGGCAAAGAAGAAGTTGTTGTAGTGACCCAGGAGGGACATCACCATGTACCAGCCCAGATACAGGAAAGACTGTGGGCACACAGAGCCGGGGTCAGCGTGCATTCATGAGGGTCAAGGAGTACTCTGGGCGCCAGGGAACAGTTGAGAGTGTTGGGCATGCTCTGGGGGTCAGGGTGCCATCACTGGCTAGGGATTATTCGAAGGATCAGGAACAATGGGGCACTCTGGATGGGAAGCCATTCTGCAGGGAGTTGGGGAACCCTCCGCAGAAGGACATAGTCTGGGAATTCAAGAGTGTTCTGGGTGGTAAGGAGCCTTGGGTGGGTCAGAGGTGCACAGGGATCAGGAGTCAGTCCCTGGTCAGGGATACCTGGGGGTGGAGCCCCCAACGCCCTCGGGCCCTTCTCCTGCAGGCCCCTCAACCCCCACAGGGCCCTCCTCACATTGTCTGTGAAGATGACCCCAAACTTCCAGATCTGGTACTTGATATCGATGGACATGAGCCTGTAGGGTGGAGGGAAGAGGGATGGCCAGATGCTGGAGGGTCAGACCCTGGCCACCTCCCCTGCCTGTCCCAGGCCTGTGCAGGGTCACCCCTGGCTCACCAGGTGAGCAGCCCCGGCGGTGGTTCAGGCTTGCGCTCGTTGTGCGCCGTGATCTCCAGCGTGGCCAGATCCATGCCCAGGAGCTCGGCGATCCGCTCCCTCCCATAGATGTCCCCGTGCTTGTCCAAGACCTACGCAGGGGAGCATAGGGCCGTGCAGACACAACTAGAGTGGGGAAGGTCATAGCCTGCATGGTTGGGGGGGTCTGGGGACACTCTGAACTTTGTGTGAGAGATCGGGGGTGCATTTTTCTGGGGAGAAGGGCCAGAGCTTTCTTCAGATCCTCAGGGGGAAGGTCCCAAAGTGATAAAGGTCCAGTTTACTCAGTAGCCAAATTAATTGGGATAATTTATTATTATTAGGCAGGTAGGCAAGGAATCCTATACAACTGGCGCCCCCACCCTGTCATCTATGAATTCATCTCCTCCCACTCACCCCCTCACTCACTCTGCTCCAGCCACACTGGCCTCCTCACAGCTCCTCAAATATACCAGGCACATTCCTCCCCCAGGACCTTTGCACTGGCCGTTCCCCCTGCCCAGGACACCCTTCCCCCAGATTCCCACCTGCCTCACTCCCTCACCTCCTGAGCACCCTGCGCGAAAGAGCAACCTGTCTGGGCTGATACCCACGCACTCCCCACCCCTCTGCGGGGCTTTTTTCTTCTACAGCACTTATCACCACCTGAATGCTATAAATGTGTTCCTCCTCTGTCTTTCCAACTTGAGGGTCCAAATGTGTTTACTGCTGGGATTCCAGGTCCCTAAAACAGGTCCTGGCACACAGTAGGTGCTCAATAAACATCTGTTGAGTGACTGAATGACTGTAACTGAATGTTTTCCTATGTGCCAGATACTGCTTCTGTAGTAGGTCATATAACCTTTACAACAACCTGGTGGGGTCGGCCCTCATTACTTCACTTTGAATATGGGGGAAACTGAGGCACAGGAAGGTTGACCCCGCTAGGAACAGAAAAGCAGACAATCTAGCACCAGAGTCTGTGAGCTGAAAATAGGATGCCTTACTTCCTCCCTCAAAACTAATTTCCACTGAGTATTTACTCTGTGCCAGGCACTATGCTGTGCTTGTTACATCTATCGTCTCATTACAGAGCGGGAGGGGTGACTGTCATGCCCACTTCCAGACTGGCAATCTGAGGTGCTCCTCAGACAGTCAAAGCCTCTTGCCCAAGGTCACACATGAAGCAAGGGCCTGACGGGGTTTGGATGGCCTGCTGGCAGCAAGGAACCCAGCCCGGGAGGCCCTTCCACCTCCCCCATCCACATCCTCTCACCTTCCGCTTGACAAATTTGTCCCAGTAGTTGCTGGGGAAAGACCTGCCAAGAGAAAGAAGCCACAAGACATTAGGGTAGGAGGGAATAGGAGCCACCAGCCAGGCCAGGGCGGGGGTGGGGTGGGGGGTGGGGGTTGGAATTCCAATGCTTTTCTCACAGGAGACAGGGGGGTCACATCTCACTCAGGGTCAGGCTCTAAAGACCCCAGGCCAGGTGACTTTTGCCTGAGGTCAACTCTTACCCCGCCCTCCCCCGCTGCTGTTGTTGGTGGAGCCCAGGTGAGGCAGGCGGCTCGCATGCGGAGCTGGGATGTGCAAAGGCCCCAGAACTGCACTCAGGTGGGGGGGAGTCGGGACCAGCAGCCTGGCCCTGCTCCGGCTCCGGGGTGCTTTCTCACACTGTTTAATTTTATTTGATGATTCTGGCCCTTTATTTACCAGTTTTCTAATTTATGAGTTGATGTCCCAACATCCTGCAAAGGTGGGCCAATGAGTTTTGCTGGGGTGGGGGGGGTGAAGTGGAGATTTATTATGAATCCATGGATTTAGGCCTATTTGACGTGTGTTTCAATTTGTGGCACTTCCTATCCTTATCAATGCTCAAACTGTCCTTGATTTGTCCACGGGGAGCCCCTTCTAAGCTGGCAGCAGGGTCCTTTCAGCATGTCACCATTTTTCAGTGAGCACACCCTTGCTTTCTGACATAACAAGATAATTCAGGCTCATCTTACACTTCCCCAACCCAGCCCTGAAATCTGCCACTTCTTCATGGAGTTTGGTTTCTTGTTATGGGAAATGGTATTTAGAAGTCAAGGTCTTGGGCAGACACCATTTTAAATAGGTGTCTCTCTCTCTTTTAAGCATGTGTACTTGAATGTGTGTAAGTTAACTGTGTCTTTAATGGTGACAATGAGAGTATAGGATGTCCTTGGTATGGCTTCTCTCTCTCCTTGCACCACTTCACTAGGCAGGACCCCATAAGAAAATAACTTCCGGGACTTCCCTGGTGGTTCAGTGGTAAAGAATCTACCTTCCAATGCAGGGGACGTGGGTTCTATCCCTGGTCCGGGAAGATCCCACATGTCACGGGGCAACTAAGCCCGCACGCTATAGCTACTGAACTCGCGCGCCTCAACGAGAGAGCCTGCATGCCGCAAACTACCGAGCCCTCGCGCCCTGGAGCTCGCGTGCCACAGAGAAAAGCCTGCTCGCGGAAACGAAAGATCCTGCATGTGTGCCTCAACAAAGATTCTGCATGCCGCAACTAAGGCCTGATGCAAAAAAAAAAAAAAAAAAAAAAAGTGTCTTCATCAAAAAAAAAAAGAAAAAAGAAAATAACTTCCAACCCTTACCTAGGGCTTACAGTGCCCCAGAAACCACACTAACTCATTTCATTGTCACAAGGTCCTAGTGAGGTCGGTGCTATTATATATCCCCACTTTACAGATAAGGAAACTGAGGCACAGAGAGGCCAAGTAACTGGACCAATAATTCCCAGCTAGAGTGAGGCCAACCCAGGGTTCCAACCTGACCTGGTGTTCTTACTCTAGACATGCCTCCCTCTAAGGATGCAGCCCCATTGTATGAACACGTAAGATGGGACTTGACCTGGGGGAAAATGGAATGGGCTGGGAGTGTACTTTGGGGATCCAGAGTCCCACCACGTTGCCCTCACAACCCTCATTTCCTCTCTGGGCTCAGTTTAAAAACCAAATGATTTCATATATTTCCCACTCGTGGCACCTGGTGAGAATCGCGCGTGGGGACAGAATTTAAAATGCAGGTTCCTGGGCGCCACCTCAGACTCACTGAACCAGAATCCCCAGGGCTGGGGCCCAGGAATCTCCATGTGTCAGCAGCACCCCCAGAGGTACTTTAATGCATGGGAAATTTGTCTGTACTACTAAGAGGAGGACAAAGGCTTGGGGAGAAAGAGTCAGGACCGGCAGTGACTGGAACTCCGGTCTTTTGAGGCCTGGGCTGGGACTGGAGTGGAAACCCAGCTCTGCTTCCCCAACCCACCACGAGGCTGCGGTGGGCCCTTACGGAGTGTTGAGCACCAGCCGGTCCCACTGCCCCTTCACGTCATCGTCTTCAGGCTGCTCCGTGATGTAGAGGCCGTCAAACTCCAGCTTCCGGGCCAGTTCCTTCTCCCGCTTAAAGATCACCAGGGGCACCTAGATCATGCAGGGAGGCAAAGGGGTGGGTGTCAGGAGACCACAGCCTCGGCAGGAGCTAGGACATCTTGCTGGAGCCTTCGTGAGACCCCACATCAGAGGAGCTTTCCCAGAGTGATCAGGGTAGTAGTGGGGAAACGTGGTCAGAGAGTCAGGGCTGGGATGAGGAAAAAACCCGAGAGAGCCCAGAACTGGCACCTGCTGCAGCCTGGGGCCTCCCAAGGGAAGGAGGAGGAATAAAACAGGCAGGTGAAAGGAGGTGGAAGTGGGGCAGAGCATTCCAGGCAGAGGGAACAGCACTTGCAAAACTTCTAAGCCAAAAGAGCTCTGTTCGTCCAATTGTAAAGTATCAAGATTTGCTGAACAGTCAGTTCTCATGGAACCCATACTGAAGTTTTCGTAATACACCTTACGGGGCGTCACAAGCTTCAGGCATAGTCGATGTCAGAATCCACATCCCCCTGTTGGCACCCATGTTATGTCTGAGGCCCACAGACCCTCACAGATATTAATTCACCAACTGACCAACATGCAGAAAATAAATATTCCCGAATGACAAATTTTGCTTCTTGATCCAGAAATTAACATCGTCACAGTACCCATCTCCTCAGCTGCGACCCGTATCAGTTCCCAGTTTGAATATCACCCTTGCTAAAGACCCCAATCCTGTACTCAGTCCCCCAGCCTTACCCCAACCCTAGACCCCCCTCTGTCCCAATCACTGTGTGAGATGCCCCAGCCCCTGTCCCGGCACACATCCCATCCAAACACACACATACACACACACACACACACACACACACACGCCCCAGCCCCAAGACTGTGGTCATGACCCACCTTGAGACAGTTGTAGCCAATGATGCAGAGAAAGGCCACCAGCGTATGCAGAAGGCTCAAGCAACGCAAGGCAGGTTCCATGTAGCCCGTGCTCTCCTCCAGGAAGTAGTACACCATGTTCTCATCCTCGTCGCCCTCTGCTTCCTCTCCGGCCCCCGAGCCCCAGCCAGAACCTCCACCTGACCCTGCTCCTGACAGGTCCCCAGCTGCTGAGCTCTCCATATCATCCTCCCCTGGTGGAGAGTCTGAGACCTAAAGGGGGACAGAGGTCAGTCACGGTGGGGACCCGGTGTCCTGGTACCTGGTCTGCCACACCCAGAACTGGGCCCTCGTCAGATACAGTCTCGGCAGGACTGTCCATCAAGATCAAAGGGTGGGCCCAGGACCCTAGCTAGCAAATCAGATTCTGTCCTGGGAATCTGACTATTGAACTGAGTGACAGGAGGACTGAAAACAGAGTTGATTCGTCTTGATAGTGGAGCCCTAAAGAGACTACTTTTAACACTAATATTAACACTAATACTAAAATTAGTAGTAGCTATCATTTATTTATACAGCACCTTTTTTTTGCCAGGTACTATTCTGAGTACTTTACATACATCAACCCTCTTTTTTTTTTTTTTTGGCTGGGCCTCACACATCTTGCAGGATCTTAGTTCCCTGATCAGGGACTGAACCCGCGCCTTCAGCAGTGAAAGCGTGGAGTCCTAACCACTGGACCGCCAGGGAATTCCTCATGTTAATCCTCTTTTAATTCCCACAGCTCTAAGATGTAGGCTCTGTTATTATCCCATATTACAGATGAGGAAATTAAGGCACAGAAAGGTTAAGAACTTTGCCTAACATCATGCAGCCAGTGAATGTTAGAGCCAGACTGATCCTACAGAAGCCATGCTCTGACCATTCTGCTAGACTGCCCCTCTGTCCTGTTATCTAGATCTCGCGCAAGACCCCGAGGGTCCCTTTGTCCTTTGGGAGGCCTGCGTCTTAGCCCTCTCCTTCTCTTCCATGAGCTGCCCATTTCCTCCTCCCCACAAATTTCTCTTTAGCTTATATGAGAACAAAGAGATGTAACCAAATCAGCGGGTGTTGCAGAGAGGGGACGGCCTCCACCCAGGGGCACAGGGCTGGCCAGTGGCAGAGCTGAGCGTGGAACCCAGGACTGATTCCCTGCACTAACTCCCACAGGGCACTCAGGCATCTCTTCCAGATGGACCCAGACACCCATACTCACCACCACAGGGGTCTCAAGCTCAAGGTGTTCAGCCTGAACCTTCCTGGGGACCCTGAGCCCAAGACCTTGTCCCTGGTGAACTGCAAGGGCCCTGGGAACCCGTTAGGGGCTGAGCCTGCCGCCCCACAGCCCAGGTAAGCGCCTGACTCTCCCGGCCCCTCTTGATCAGCACCTTATAAAACAGCAGGATGAAGTTGATGGCAAATGCCAAGAAGAGGGCAAGGAATCGCAGAGTGTAAAAGTTCCGGGAGAGGTAGTTCTAAGATGAGGAGAGAAAGAAAAAGACAGAGCTCACGGTCCACTCGCTTCCCGGGAGAATTTATCCCAACATTCACCCACAACCCAAGCACCGGGGTCCTTAATATCTGGTCCCACAATCTCCCATTTATTGAGTGCTTATTGTATACCAAGGCCTGGGCTAAGAGCTTTATATACATGAACCTGTTTAATTCTCACCACAACCCTATGGAGTAGGTACTGCTGATAAGCCCACTCTCTGGATGAGGAAATGGAGGCTCAGGGTGGTGCGCTGTCTTGTCCAAGGTTACGCAGCCAAGAAGTGGCAGACCTGGGCTTTGAAGCCAGGCGGTCCAGCTCCAGAGTCCACACTCCCAACCACTCTGCCATGCTGCCTCCCGGGTGAGGGGACCCTGTCTGCTTCATCCCAGGCAGAGGACATCTACTTCCACCTCTCCCTTCCTCTTTTTCTCTCCATCGTTCTCTCCATCCCCCATTCTTCCCCCGAATCCTCACTGAACCACCCTCTGTCCAACATGTTTCCCTCAGCCCCTCATGTCAGGCTGGCCTGGAGAGGAGATAGGACAGATGGAGCCCTGGGCCCCGACCTCCCTTCTTCCGGGCTGGATGAGGAGATGAATTCTCCCCCCCACAGGAGGAGCTGGGGCTGGTGTGGCAGCTCCTACCTGAAGGCTGAGAGCCAAGAAATAGGCCACGGTGGAAGGAACGGCGCCACGGCCTCAGTTGGATTTAGCTTTGGATAGAGGATGGGGGTGGGAAGCTGAGGCCGGTGGCCCCAGGTGCGCAAAAGCGGGGAGGCTGGAATAAGGATTGTGAGCGGGGAGAGGCCGAAGAGCCAAGTGGGGACCACCTGAAAATGCTGCCCTGTGCCCAGGTCCTGCTCTGTCTGGGGACATCTCTGCTCTCTGCCCATATCGACTTCCCCACAGAGATGAGCCTGGCCCAGGTGGGCTCAAGGACAGGGTTGGGGGAGAGGTGGTGTGAGTGTTTTCTGGGAGAGGAGGCTTCAGGGTGCCCTTGCTGGGTTCCTCACCAAGAACTTCACCCTCTGTACTTCCAGTTCTCCCCAGAATTCCAGGCCCCCACCTCCAGCCCCCTCCTTCTTTGGAGGCGGGGGAGGAGGAGCTGTCTTCTTGGGGGGTTCTGGTGGGGGTTCGGGGACTTCTTTCTTCTCCCCATTCTCAGCACTGCAGGGCAGGACACAGAGAGAGTGAGCAGGTGCCTGGGAAATGCATTCATTCATTCATTCATTCAAAGCCATGCGCTGGGGCCCACCCCATGCCTGGTCCAGGTCTAGATGGTGCTGGGGACACAGTGGTGAGACAACTTCCAGCCCTGTCCCCATGGGGCTCCAGTCCAATGGGGTACAGACCCGTCACCAGACAGTGGCAGCCCAGAGTGGTCAGGGCTGGGACGAGAGTAGCTCAGGGGCTTATGGGAGCCCAGAGGAGACACCTCTTCAACTTAGGGGGCGTGTCAAGGTAGGCTTCCCAGAGAAGGAGCCATGTGAGCCAAGATGGGAAGGAGGAGGAAGGCTGAGACAAAGCACAGGAGAAGGTGTCACAGGCGGAGGGAACGGCTGGGAGAAACGCTTGCAGGTAAGAGAGGAGTGTTCATTTCTCTACTGCCTTTCACAGAGGCCCTCCTCTGGGCCTGGGCCTGGGATGGGTGATGCTGAGGTCCCAGAGTGACCAGGACATCCTCAGGCCCTGACCTCAGGAGGCTTCTAGTCCAGGAGGGAGGCAGTGATAGGGGCTGGGCCCCTTGGACCCACGGCCACTCACTCGGCTTTCTCAGGCTCGGGCTCTGGAGGCAGCTCCCCTTCCTCTCCATCCACCTGGCGGCAGGGCAAGTATCAGGGCTGAGCCTGCACCCCAAGCGCCTCTCAGACCTGCCTATTCCTCTCTGTGTCCCTTTCTGGCCGTTTCTCCTGGGCAATCTAAGTTTTACTCCCCCCCCCCCCCCGCCCCAGAAGAGGGATTATGATTCTCATTTTACAGAGGGGAAACTGAGGCTCAGAGAGGTGGAGTGCCTTGGCTAAAGCACTGTGCAGAGTCAGGCTGGCTCCAAGTGGAGCTCTTCTCCCCTCATGGACTTCCATCACCTTGACAACCGCACCCCCATGGCACTTATTGCACTGAGGGCCTGAGGATGCTTTAGGGGCCTCTGTCACGTGGACTACTTAATTCCCCACAACCGCCTGTATCTCTGAGGGTCTTTCCCAGTGTCTCTGACCCTATCTTCGGTCTTTTTAGTTCTTGGTCCTGCTTCTCCTCTAATTTGGTCTCTGGATCTCTTGCTCTTTCTGGCTCCAGATATTTTTTTCTCTGTCTCTCCCAGAATCACTACCCTCTTCACCGGGAGACTTCCTCCAGGTCTCCATCTCTGCGTCCATCTCTCAGTGTGTCTCTCTTTGTCTCTGCGTATCTCTCAGGCCCTCTCTCCGCCCTTTTCCTCTCTCTGTGCACCGCTCTCCAACCTCTATTTGTCTCTCTTTCCCTCTCTCACCCTGCCTCCTACCCCAATCTCTCCAAAACCCTGAAGCCCCAGCCCGCGCTCTCACCCCCAGCTTCCTCTTGATGATAGGGGAGCCCTCGGGCGTGGGCGGCTCCACCGGCGTCAAGTCACCCATGTCCCCGAGGCCGCCGGCCCCTTCGGGCCGGAAGGGGCCATCCTCGGCCACGGCCACAGTCCCGTCGGCGCCTCCCGGGCCGGCCTCCTGCGCCGCCGCCTCCTCGTCGCCCGCGCCCTCCGCGGAGTCGCCCGCGCCTTCGCCCGCACCCTCGCCGTCCGCGTCGCCTCCGGGCCCGGCCGGCTGCTCGCCGCGCACCTCGTCGCCCGTGGGGTCGGGCATGCCCGCCAGGAGCTCGGTCATCGTCACCTTCTTGGCGCCCTCCACCAGGCCGCCGCCGAAGAGCGAGCCCCAGAGCAGGCGCAGCGCGCCCGCCGCCGCCCCCGCGCACGCCGCCCCCGCGCACGCCAGCGCCCCCCAGAGCAGCGCGGCCACGGCCGTCGCGGCCTCGCGCGCCGTCAGCCGCCGCAGCCGCCGCACGCGCCGCCGCAGGCTGCGGTAGCTGAGGCCCCGCAGGGCCCGACTCGCCGCCGCCGCCAGCCGCGCCGTCGCGCCCGCCGCCGCCGTCCCCGCCGCGCCCTCGGGCCCCGCCGCGCCCTCCTCTGCGCCCTCGGCGCCCGCCTCCGCCGCGCCCGCGCCCTCGTCGTCGTCCTCCCCCGGCCCGCCCTCGGTCTCCGAGATCTGCGCGGCGATCTGCATCTCGAAGATGGTGTCCTCGCAGAAGCTCACGAAGAGCTCCATCTTCTCCGACTCGCCGCCCTCGTTCACCACGTCGAAGATGAACTGACGCTTCGACTCCTTCACCTGCAGCGCGGGACGGAGGGGACGTGATGGGGGCGCCGTCGGCGGGGACTTGGGACAACAGCGGTGGCAGCCACGCGCGTTCGCCGCTGTTCTAAGCATCGTCGTTTTCATTTTTGAAAGCGAACCTATATAGCGCTCGCTGTAGGTGCACTTGTAAGAACCTCAGCAAGGCTAGGCCCTGTATCCAGCATTTTATGTATGGTCTCTCATTAAAACCTCACAAACCATCCTAGAAGTAGGGGCCGATATCCCCATTTTACAGATGAGGAAATGGAAGCCCAGAAAGTCACGTGCCCGGGGTGATGCAGCTGAGAGGTGGCAGGTGTAGGATTCGAATTCCCAACAAGCTGGTTCCAGAATCGATGTTCTTGGCTTCGACAGACGGAGCATAGTGGTTGAGGGCAAAGATTCTGCAGCCAGCCTGCCTGGGTTCGAATGCTGATTCTGCCGCACTGAGTTAGACTTAACTCTCTGGGCTTCGGTTTCCCCTTATGTAAATCGGGGAATAATAGTAGGACCCATGCGTAAAAGGGTTGGCGTGAGGATTAAATGAGTTAATAGATGCTGAGTGATTAGGACAGTGCCTGGCACCTGCCAAACGCCGTATAGTGCTTGCTATTGTGGTACTGCTGCACGAGCGCTAGAGGGCCACGCAGGCAGGCATGGACTCCGGGCCGGCGGGAGAACGTGGGAATGGGAAGGAGTGAGCAAGAGGAAGTGGGTGTTTGGAGGAATAACACTAACAGAAAGAGTGTGCACGTGGGGTGCACGTGAGGGGCGGAGCTCCCACGGGGTGTACTAGAGTGTGAAGGGCCAGTGGTGAACCAGGGCTTCCTGCAGAGGCAGGGATGTGCAGACGTCCCGGGTGCAAGGATGGTGCAACAGCTTTTAAGCCAGATTGGAGAGGAGGATGAGTATACAGTGGTGCCCCAAGGGACACCGGTGAGTGTGCAAAACTTTGGGAGTTCCGGTGGAGTATGTGAAAGGGCCGATGTGCAAGAGCCTTGTGAGAGGGCACCGGGACTAAGGGGAGGAATCGGGTGTGAGGAGGGCGTGGCGGCATGGGAGGACATGGGAAGAATGTGACCATGCCCGGCTCAGTGTGCTCGGCGGACATGGGCATATGGGGCAGGCATGCAAGGGCCTGGGTGAAACCGCGGGTGGGGAGTGTAAATGTGGGAGGGGTCTACAATTCATATGGTCAGTGCATGTGCGGCAGGATGAGTGTGCAAGAGGACCTGGGAGTCAGTGTAAGAGGGCCCAGAACGTGAGGGCAGGGCTCAGGGTAGGGCACAAGCCCGGGCGTGCATGAGCCAGGTGTCACTGAGGAGGAGACTCAAGGGGCCCAGGTGTTGAGATGATGGAAGTGCAAGTCTCATGAACTGTGTGTAAGGTGGGAAGGGTGTGCAAGAGCAAGTGGGAGGAGTGTGCAGGTGCCTGGGGGCATCTGAGGAATAAAAGGGAAGTGGGAGTGCAAGGGGCAGGTAAGGAGCACGCAGGCTTGGCGTGCACTGTGAGTGTGGGCAGGAGGGCCACCTGGACAGCAGGGGCAGGGCCAGGGGCCGAGCGTGCATGAGGGGCACCTGGGAGGGTGAGAGAATGGGGGATGGGAACCACATGCAGGCTAAGTGTGTGAGGTGGGCTGGGGCCGTGCCAGGGCTATGTGAGCGTACTTTGGAGCAAGTGAGTGTGTAAGGGGCGTTCAAACACTTGTAGGCTGGGCATATTCGGGGCACATCAGGTCAAGGAGTAGGCCTGGCCACCAAGGACACGCAGGGGCTCTTGTGGGTGAGTTGGTGAGGGTGGTCCAAGTGCTCATGAATGAGCATGGGTGTGCCAGGGCATGTGTGGATGAATGAGTGAGGGCGGGCAACCATATGGCATGCCAGGGCTGCAGGAATGCACACTGGCATCCTCAGAGTGAGTGTGCAAGAGAGGTGCACGCACACGTGGGCCCAGCATAAGTGGGAAGGGCACTGTGTGCTAGGAACTCAGAGGGCATTTGGGGGCACAAAATGCCAGTCACCAGTCATCAGGGCACCCTAGAGCCCCCGCGGTGAGTGTGCAAAAGAGTGGGCATGGGCAGGCCAGGGCCAAGAGAGGGCACACCAGGGGCTGCTGGTAAGGTGAGCAAGGTGTGTGTAACCACGTGGGTTCAAGTACAAGAGTGTGGGTGTGGTCGCATCAGGATTATAAGAGCTCCCAGGGTGAGTTTGCAAGTGGCAGGCGTGGTGTGCGAGCAGCCACAGTGAGGGCCCACAGACGCTGCTGCATGTATAAGGGTATATGTCCATGCCGAGTCTGCACGAGGTGGGCATGGGAGAACCAGGGGTGCGCAAGGGCACAGCAGCACCCATACAACGTGTGCAGAAGGGTGGGCATGGGCTTGCACGAGCAGAGCAGGGGCACACCAGGGTCTGCAGAGCGGATGTGCGAAGCGTGCACAGCCCCATGTGTGGTCCAAGCGTGCGAGGAGCATGCCCCGAAGCCCCGGGAGGCAGGCATGCGCGTGTGCGGGGCCACCGACCTGGGGCATCTCCCACTGGGCGCGGTTGGTCTCCGAGATCTCGAAGTAGATACGCTCGATGCGGCGGGAGGCGCCCATGATCTCGATGCGGCCCAGGTAGGGCCGGAAGTACTCGAGGATGCTCCCGGCCAGCTCGAGGAAGTTGCGCAGGCGCGGGTCGTGAGGCACGTGCTCCGACAGGTTGGTGAGCAGCACGGCCACGTTGAAGCCGATGTCGCGGGCTGGCTCCTGGAAGCGGTTGGCGAACTCGTCGCAGTCGATCATCTCGTTCTCATCCGCTTCGGAGCACGAAAGCAGGAATTGGATTTCTGGACCGGTGAACTGCTTCTGGCTGTCCATGGCCTGGGGGGTGGGCAGGGGTGAGCGGGGGAGGTCAGAGGGGTGGCCTAGGGAGCCCCAATGCCTTTCCCGAAACAACTATGGACTTTTCATAAAGGGAGAAAAATCCAGAATCATATAAACAGCACCCAAGGCTGACGCCCAGCAGGTTGGTATGGGTGAGGCTGTACCAGCTACTAAAACACTGAATGTTGTGGGACTTCCCTGGTGGCGCAGTGGTTGAGAATCCGCCTGCCAATGCAGGGGACACGGGTTAGAGCCCTGGAACAGGAAGACCCCACATGCCGCGGCGCAACTAAGCCCGTGCGCCACAGCTACTGAGCCTGTGCTCTAGACCCCGCAAGCCACAACTACTGAGCCCACGTGCCACAACTACTGAAGCCTGTGCACCTAGAGACCGTGCTCCGCAACAAGAGAAGCCACCACAATGAGAAGCCCGCGCACCGCAACGAAGAGTAGCCCCCGCCCGCCGCAACTAGGGAAAGCCCGCGCGCAGCAATGAAGACCCAATGCAGCCAAAAGTAAATAAATAAATAAATAAATCTATTTATTAAAAAAAAAAAATACTGAATGCTGCATTTCCACAAAGCTGAGCCACCATCCACTGTCAGATAAAGTCCATTTTCAGAGATGGTAAGATGTGAATTGATGAAACTCAGCACTCGTGTAGCAGCTGGTAAAGAGAGGCTGCCCCAAGCTCCCTGCCTGCCGTGCTGCTGAGTCCCCGCAGGCCTGCTCTCCACCCTTCCTCCCCCCACGTGATGGCACCTGTGGTCTGTACCACAGGCTTTCTTGACCCTCTGGCTGCAGGTGGGGCCTGTCCAGTTGAGGTCAGGGAGCAGGAGGAGAATGGAGCTGTGGCATTTCTCTCCCCGGCTTCCTCCCCGTGCTGGTTGTCTCTCTCCCTCAAAGGTCAGTCCTGCCATCCTGTCCACACAGCTCCTTCTATCTCGGAGTTAGATAATTAGTCTTTCCTCCAGGCCAGCCCCCTTCCAGCTAGGGCCCTGACTGATACACGCCACCACCTCTGCCCCTTCCCCAAGGCCCTTTGGTCCCCCCATCCTACCACTTCCAGCAACTAAATAATTGGCACCTGACACAATGGAGGCCTCCAAATTTCAACTGGGAATAAAGTCGTATGCCCATCACCCCAGAACATATTTTCAGCTACTGTATATTTAAGAACTGTAACATGGGGCTTCCCTGGTGGTGCAGTGGTTGAGAATCTGCCTGCCAATGCAGGGGACACGGGTTCGAGCCCTGGTCTGGGAAGATCCCACATGCCGCGGAGCAACTAGGCCCGTGAGCCACAGCTACTGAGCCTGCGCGTCTGGAGCCTGTGCTCCGCAACAAGAGAGGCCGCGATAGTGAGAGGCCCGCGCACCGCGATGAAGAGCGGCCCCCGCTTGCCGCAACTAGAGAAAGCCCTCGCACAGAAACGAAGACCAAACACAGCCATAAATAAATAAATAATTAAAAAAAAAAAAACAAAAAAAAGAACTGTAACATGACAGGTATGGTTGGAGCCCTCTGTGTACCCTTCTCTTGCTCCATTACCCCCACCCTCCCCCAAGGTAACCACCAAGGAGTTGGTGTATCCTTGCAAAGAACTATGTGTCACATGGGTGGACCTAGTGGGTATTATGCTTAGTGAAATAAGTCAGACAAAGACAAATACTGTATGTTATCACTTATATGTGGAATCTAAAAAATAAAACGAATGAATGTAACAAAGCAGAAACAGACTCACAGATATAGAGAACAAATTAGAACAAACCAGTGAGGAGAGGGCATGGGGGGAGGGGCAAGATAGGGATAGGGGATTAAGAGATACAAACTACTATGAATAAAATAAGCTACAAGGACATATTTTACAGCACAGAGAATATAGCCAATATTTTATGATAACTTTAAATGGAGTATAATCTATAAAAATATTGAATCACTATGTTGTACACCTGAAGCTAATATAATACTGTAAATCAACTATACTTCAATGAAAAAAGATGTGTCAGTACTTCTACTACTTATATTCTGCCATTTTCTCACACAAAAAATTTGGTATCCTGTGCGTTATTTTGATTTAAAGAACTGCTATTATAATCATGTAATTTGAAACTTGCTTTTTTCACTCAGCTGTACGTTTTCAAGATCTATCCATGTTGATATATAGATCAAATGAATGCATTTTCACTGCTGTGTAGTATTCCTGTTTTATAAACAAACACTCTCTTCTCCTGATGACAGACATTTAGTTTATTTCCAGTTTTTAACTTTACAGACACTTTCATTGAACATTCTTGCACTGATCTTCAATGCACTCTTTGCAAGAGGTTCTCTGGGGCAGTCTTTCAAATGTTTTGACCACACCTATAGTAAGAATGCATTTTATAATGTGACTCAAAAAAAAAAAGATTTCACGACACAATTCTGACTTTCGCTATGTAACACACTCTGCAATGTTCTGTTCTATTTTATTTTTAAAGATGCTGGTCATGACTTAACTAAATTTCATGACCAACAGATGGGTTGCAACATGGTTTGAGAAACACTGCTCTGGGGTATGAACAGAAGCGAAATTTTCTGGCTCTAAAAAATGCTTTGTAGCCAAGAACTTTGCAAAATGCTTTCTAAATGAGTAACATGCTTTGCAAATCATGAAGGGCTCTAGAAACCACAGAGCTTGGAGACATAATCACACAGGAACTCTTCACCTTCTACCGTCACGCCATCAACCTGACTCCTTCCCTGATGATACAGTGTGACACTGTCCCTCTTAAAATCTGACACCCCCCCCCCCAACCACGCTCCACATTGTCCATTTGCCTATCCCCTTCTTCTGAAATACCTTTTTCTCTGACTGTTGTCAGTTTCCTTGGCTGGAGTCTCCTTCTCTTCCAGACCTCTAAAGGTTGGAGGGGCTCCAAGGCCTGGAATTTGCACGCTTTTCTTGAGATATACACTCGTCATGGAGATGTCACTGAGGCCCGAACCTCTGAAAGCCATCCCATGCCAATGACTGTAAAGTCTACATCCCAGCCCTGACTGCTCCGCAGAATCCATACACTTAACAGTGGAAGCCTTATCTGACATCTCTTTGTGGAAATGGCCAAAACTGAACTCTTGATTTCAAAACCTCTCCTCCCACAGTCTTACCCATCTCAGGAATAGCATCACCACCCACCCAGGTGCTTGAGTTAAAATCTTTGAGTCAGCCTTGATTCCTCTCTTTTATCTCACTACCCACACCTAATCCATCAGCAAATCTGTCAGCTCTACTTTCAAAAGATCTAGGACACATACACTTCTGCCCCCTCCATGGCCCCTACCCTGGTTTTGTCCCCCATTGGACCATCGCAGTAACCTTCTCCCTGGTCTCCCTGCTCCTCTTCTGTCCCCACAGTCTCTTCCCCCCACCCACAGCTGGAGGGACCCTGTGAACATCTGAGTCAGGTCACATTCCTCCCCTGCTCAGAATCCTCCCTTCGCTCCATCTCATTCAGGTTTAAAGAGTCCTCCCTGCAGCCAACCAGTGCCAGCACATCTGCCCCCCTCACCTCTCAGACTTAAAGTTTTCCTCTCCCCGCCCCCAACAGCCCTCTCCAGCCATACTGGCCTCCTTTGCATCCCTCTTATTCCCACTTTTCAGCCTTTACACTTGTTGTCCCTTTTCCTGGGGATGCCACAACCTCCCCTACCTTCACAGGGTAGCTTTCAGCTCTTGGCTTCAATGTCCTCTTCTGGAAAGACCTTCCCTGACCACCCAATTTACAGGGCTTACTCCACGCATGCTCTCTTGCACACCACCCTGCTCATTTCCTTCAGACCACAGATTATAACCTGAAATTATTTTGTTTCTTTACTTATTTTCATCTGTCCCTCCCCACTGGGCTGTCAGTCTCTGTTTTGTTCACTGCTACACACAGTACGTGCTCAATGCATATTTCAAATGAATTAAGCATCTTGAAAACTGAAAAGACTTTTTAACTCTGTTACAATTTTTGAAAATTAAGAAGTCCTTAAAAAAAAAACAACCTAACCTTGTCTTTTAAACCATAAAAAAATTGAAAAGCATATTGTAAAATACAAAGATTTGTAAAGAGTCTGGGAATCATATGATGCTTTGGGTTTGGGAAACCATATGATGTTTGGTAAAGGTCAAACATTTAGAAATGAGAATATTGCCATTTTGCAACCTCTAATGAACTAATGTGTCTGGGCATTGAATATCAGTGGTTGCTGACATCACAAAAGGAGAGATGACGGGACAGGATGTGCCTCTTGATGGACGTATGAAGCACCACAAAGGAAGGTGTTGGCGAAAAATAAAAATAAAAACAAAAACTCCAAACGTGAATCTGATCGAGCTTCTTGACCCAAGTCCCAGTTTACAGGAAATGCAGGGGACAGAGGAACACATTAAATGACACCACAAAGTTGCATCAGCCAGATCAAAACTGTGGGAAACTCTACAACTAGGAGAGCACTATCTAATGACAGCTATGAGCCACATGTGGCTACTGAGCCCTTGAATCATGGCTGGTGCAAAGTGAGATGTGCTGACAGTGTAAAATACATACGGATTTTAAAGACTTAGTATAGGACTTCTCTGGTGGCGCAGTGCTTAAGAATCCGTCTGCCAATGCAGGGGACGTGGGTTCAATCCCTGGTCCGGGAAGATCCCACATGCCGCGGAGCAGCTAGGCCCGTGCATCACAACTACTGAGCCTGCCCTCTAGAGCCTGCGAGCCACAACTACTGAAGCCCGCGTGCCTAGAGCCCATGCTCCGCAACAAGAGAAGCCACCGCAATGAGAAGCCTACGCACCACAACGAAGAGTAGACCCCGCCTCGCCACAACTAGAGAAAGCCTGCATGCAACAATGAAGACCCAACACAGCCCAATAAATAAATAAATAAATAAATGTTCCTTTTAAAAAAAAAGGCTTAGTATAAAAAAAGAATTTAAGATATCTGATAATTTTTACATTGACTATACGTTGAAATATTATTTTTGGTAGAGTAGGTTAAATAAAACATTGTTAAAAATAATTTCACGTGTTTCTTTTTACTTCTTTTTTTAAGTGTAGGTATTAGAAATTTCTTTTTTTAAAAAATATTTATTTACTTATTTTTGGCTGTGTTGGGTCTTAGTTGCGGCACGCGGGATCTTTCCTTGCGGCGCGCGGGCTCTTCGTTGCGGCACGTGGGCTTCTCTCTAGTGGTGCGAGAGCTCCAGAGCGCGTGGGCTCAGTAGCTGCAGTGCGCGGGCTTAGTTGCCCCGTGGCATACGGGATCTTAGTTCCCCCGACCAGGGATCAAACCCGCGTCCCCTGCATTGGAAGGTGGATTCTTAACCACTGGACCACCAGGGACGTCCCAGAAATTTCTTAATTATATGTGTTGCTCTCATTGTATTTCCATCGGGGAGCGCTGCTCTACATGACCAGCAACCCAGGTATCCATCAGATAAACTGCCAGGTAAGGGAAAAGTGATGGAGGGGCAGCAGTAGATAAAAGGAGGTTTAAAGAAAGAGCAAACAGGGACTTCCCTGGCAGTGCAGTGGTTAAGAATCTGCCTGCCTATGCAGGGGACACAGTGTTCGAACTCTGGTCTGGGACGATCCCACATGTTGTGGAGCAACTAAGCCCACGTGCCACAACTACTGGAGCCTGCACTCCGCAACAAAGAGTAGCCCCCGCTCTCCGCAACTGGAGAAAGCCCACGCGTAGCAACGGAGACCCAACAGAGCCAAAAACAAATAAGTAGATAATTTTTTTTTCTAAAGGAGAATTTAAGAAATAGCAACCAGTAGCACTGGGTGGCCTTGTTTGGATCCTGCTGCAAAGAAATTACAAAAAATTATATGTGGTCTTCAGAAGATCTGGAAATGTGAACATTGGCCAGACATTTGATGATTTAATGAACTATGGATCTTTTTCATTTTGTCTTTATTGCTTTGTTTTTAGTTAGGAGTGATAACGATATTGTGGTTCGTTAAATAGAAGGAAAGCTTTTTAAGACCATATATTGTACAGTTCCATTCACATGAAGTGTCCAGAAGAGGCAAATCTATAGAGACAGAAAGTAGATTAGCTGCCAGGGGCCTGAGTGGGGGAAATGGAAGTGACTGCTAAAGGGTATGGGGTTTCTTTTTGGGGTGATTAAAATGTTCTAATTAGATTGTAGCGATGGTTGCACAATTCTGTGAATATATCAAAAAAACATTAAATTGTACCTTTTAAATGGGTGAATTTTATAGCATATGAATTATATCTCAATAAAGATGTTTTTTAAAAGGAAGTCTTTTAATTTAGAGATAGGTACAAAACATTTGCTAATAAAAAACAATAAAGAAAACCACAAAATAGTACTAACTAAGAATAAATTAGTAGCCTGAAATGTGTTTTCACCCACCAGGAAGGGCTTCCCAAACCGTAGTAGATGTTTTGGAATCTGCAAAGTACTTATCATGGGAGACATGTTTTGCAGACTGTCAAGAACACTGTCAACCACGAAGAACTTGGGAAACCCTAAAATAATTCTATATATTTTTCTTTTTTAAATAAATTTATTTATTTATTCATTTATTTAATTTTTGGCTGCATTGGGTCTTTGCTGCTGCACGCGGGTTTTCTCTAGTTGCTGAGAGCGGGGGTTACTCTTTGTTGCGGTGCGTGGGCTTCTCATTGCGGTGGCTTCTGTGGCGGAGCACAGTCTCTAGGCGTGCAGGCTTCAGTAGTTGTGGCACACTGGCTTCAGTAGTTGTGGCTCGCGGGCTCTAGAGCGCCGGCTCAGTAGTTGTGGCGCACAGGCTTAGTTGCTCCGCGGCATGTGGGCTATTCCCGGACCAGGGATCAAACCGGTGTCCCCTGCATTGGCAGGCAGATTCTTAACCACTGCGCCACCAGGGAAGCCCTCTATATATTTTTCAGTGCAGATTCACATATGAACGGAAATGCAGAAATAAATGTCCAGAGATATGAACATCAAGAGGATAACTGTGGCAGCCTTTGAAGAGGCGGGATGAGAGTAGGGTTGGGTGTGGGGACCAAAGATAACCTCAACCATAGCTATAAGTTCTGAATTTCTCTACAAAAGGACTGTATCCCTGTATTATCTATTCTGTTAAAAATTAATAAAATATTTTAAATGATTTTCTACATAAAAATCAAGTCTTATGCATGGCCAACCCTCTCCCCCCAAAGCCAACCAGCCAACCAACCAACCAACCAACCAACCAACCAACAAAACAAACCACCATAAGCAAAGTCAAAAGACAAATGATGAACCAGAAAAAAGAAGTACACCTCATATCACTAACAAAGTTATAATCAGCCAAATATAGAAATCAAGAAGAAAAACACCAACATCCCAATAGAAAAGTAAGCCAAAGACGTGGTCAGTTCACTGAACAAGTAATACAAAAGAAGTAACATGAAAAGATGCCTAATTACACTCGTAACAGGAGAAATGTGAATTAAAACTGCACTCAATACCCTTTTTCACCTATCAGATTGGCAAAAATCCAAATATTTGACAATGCGGTCTGGTGGTGAGGCTGTGGGAAAACAGGCAGTCTCACATTTTGCTAATGAGAAGGAAAAAGGCAGGGCAAGATCTGTCCAAATGACAAATGCAGTTACCCTTTAACCCAGCAATCCCACTTTTGGAAGTTTACCTTTAGATATAACTGCACGTACAAAATGATGTACATACAAAGGTAATTGTTCTAGCCAGCATTGCTAGTGGCCCATATGGAGCCTTCCTCAACACTCTTACCTCCATCTGCTGGAAATCAGCAGTACAAATTTACAGTATCTGTCCTATAAATGGCACCTTTGTACAGTGCACAACTTGCGCAACTATCCATGGCCACCCTAATGACAGCATGTGTTGTAATGGCAAAAGACTGGGAAAAAGTGAGTGTCCATCAACAGGGAATAATCAAACCATAATATATACACAAAGTGGAGTACTGGATACCTATAAAAAATAATCAGGACACTTCCTATATCTCTAGAATATATTGTTAAGTGATACAGGCCAATGTATATAGCTTATTACCTATTATGTAAGAAAAGAGGAAAATAATATCTGGAGAAAATGATAGAAGGATACAAAAGAAACTAATGCTTACTCACAGCAGTGGGGGTGAAGGAAGCGTAGGTTGAGAAAGGGGTGGGAATGAGACTTCTCACACTTCATACTTTGTTATATTTTACTCTAAAAATTATGTGAATGTATTATTTATTCAAAAAATAAAGCCAATGCACTTTTAAAGTTACAGATTGTTTGTAACTTTGTGAAACAGATATTGAGCTACAAAATGTTGTGTACATGACATCAAATCTTGTGATTTGTGAAACCCTGAATAGTCAGGAGGGATCTTTACCCATTTTTTAAAAATTAACCTTATAACTGAAAGTTTGTACCCTTTCACCAACCTCTCCCTTTTTCCACCACCTCCCAGCTTATGGAAACCACTCACTTTTCTACTCTCTGTTTCTGAGTTTGACTTTTATTTTTAGATTTCACACAAGTGATACCATGCAGTATTTGTCTTTCTCTGGCTGGCTTATTTCACTTAGCATAATGCCCTCCAGGTTCATCCATGTTGCTGCAAATGACAAGATTTCCAGCCTTATCCAAGGCTAAATGATATTTCACACACACACATACACACATACCACATCTTCTTTATCCATTCATCCATTGACAGATACTTAGGTTGATTTCACACCTTGGCTATTGTGAATAATGCTGCAATGAATGTGAGAGTGCAAACATCACTTTGCAATTATAGTTTCATTTCCTTTGGATAGATACCCAGAAATGGGATTCCTGGGTCCTACTGTAGTTCTGTTTTTAATTTCCTGAGGAACTTCCATTCTGTTTTCCATAGTGGTTGCACCAGTTTACATTCCCACCAACAATGGACAAAGATCTCCTTTTCTCTACGTCCTTGCCACACTCGTTATCTCTTGTTTTTTTGATAACACCCATCCTAACAGGTGTGAGGTGATATCTCACTGTGGTTTTGATTTGCACTTTCCTGATGATTAGTGATATTTAGCACCTTTTCTTGTACCTGTTGGCCATTTGTATGCCTTCTTTGGAAAAATGTCTATTCAGGTCCTTTGCCCATTTTTAGATTGGGTTATTGGTTTTATTGCTTTTGAGCTATAATGACTTCTTTGTATATTTTGGATATTAACCCCGTATTAAATATGTGGTTGGCAAATATTTTCTTCCATTCCGTAAGTTGCCTTTTTTTTTGGTCGATGGTTTCCTTTGCTGAGTAGGGTCATTTTAAAATTATAAATGATGGGACTTTAGCTCCTGCATCGTCCTTTTTGGTTCTCTCGCAGTCCCTACTGAGACTCTCACCCTAACCTGCCAGTCTTGAGCGTCGAGCTGGGACTCCCCAGAGAGGGCCTGGCACCCAGGAGGTGCTCATTGACTGTTTATTAGGCTAGATTAGTGGATGAATCTGGAGGCAGTGTACTCTGGAGCCAGACTGCCTGAGTTCTAATCCCAGCTTTATTACTTATCAGTTGTGTGACCTTAAGCACAGCACTTTAACCTTCCTGTGCCTCAGTTTCCACTTCTGCAAAATGGGAATAAAAAATAGTCCTTACTGGGACTTCCCTGGTGGTCCAGTGGTTAAGAATCCGCCAATACAGGGGACACGGGTTCGAGCCCTGGTCCAGGAAGATCCCACATGCCGCAGAGCAACTAAGCCCATGTGCCACAACTACTGAGCCTGCGCTCTAGAGCCCACAAGCCACAACTACTGAAGCCCACACGCCTAGAGCCTGTGGTCCACAACAAGAGAAGCCACCACAGTGAGAAGCCCGCGCCCCGCAACAAAGAGTAGCCCCCGCTCACCGCAACTGGAGAAAGCCCACGCGCAGCAACGAAGACCCAACGCAGCCAAAAAAAAAAAAAAAAAAAGTCCTTACTACCTAAGGGTTACTGTAAATTAACATTCATTTACACACAGGACCTGGCACAGAGTGAGAACATGATACATATTAGCTCTTCTTCCTGAAGGTGCAGGGCTCAGGGACAGCGATGTTTAAGAGGCTGCGAGGGCGACAGGAATAAAGACGCAGACCTACTAGAGAACGGACTTGAGGACACGGGGAGGGGGAAGGGTAAGCTGGGATGAAGTGAGAGAGTGGCATGGACATATATACACTACCAAATGTAAAACAGATAGCTAGTGGGAAGCAGCCACATAGCACAGGGAGATCAGCTCGGTGCTTTGTGACCACCTAGACGGGTGGGATAGGGAGGGTGGGAGGGAGGGAGACGCAAGAGGGAGGAGACATGGGGATATATGTATATGTATAGCTGATTCACTTTGTTATAAAGCAGAAACTGACACACCATTGTAAAGCAATTATACTCCAATAAAGATGTTAAAAAAAAAAAAAAAAGAGGCTGCGAGGGATTGGCAGGGAAGGTGGGGGTCCCACGAATGCGTGGCACAGACGCCCAGGGGAGCAAGGCATTGCCGAGGGGGAGGAAATGGCCGACTGTGGCAAACGCTGCCAAGATGACAAGTCAGAGGAGAGATTTAGGGTGAAGAGATCACTGATCATCTTAGCTGGTGTAGTTTCAGGAGAGTGACAGGGACAGAAGCCCCGAATCAGGGAAGGAGTGGGAGGTGAGAAAGGAGTGAGCGAGGGTAGATAGCTCTTGGGAGGCGTGGCTGAGAAGCGGGGAGAGAGAGAGGCAGGGAGGCTCTCAGAGGACAACTGGGAGGCATGGGGCGCTTTGTATTCAACTCAGGAGACCCGGGGTTTATTTAAATGCTGATGGACAACAGTGATTGCAATCTCTAGAATAAAATAAAAAGCCATGAGTCTATACCCATACAAATGAATGAATGAATGAATGAACGAACAAACAAGCAAATAAATAAATGGAGGAGAAGGCAAAAACTCTTCCTTACAGTAAAATGGTACCTAATGTGTGGAGAAAAGGGAACCCTCTTACACTGTTGGTGGGAATGTAAATTGGTGCAGCCTCTATGGAGAACAGAATGGAGGATCCTCAAAGAACTAAAAATAGAGTTGCCATATGATCCAGCAATCCTACTCCTGGGCATACACCCAGACAAAACTATGTTTCAAAAAGATACATGCACCCCTATGTTCATAGCAGCACTATTTACAATAGCCAGGACATGGAAACAACCTAAATGTCCATTGACAGATGAATGGATAAAGAAGATGTGGTCCAAATATACAGTGGAATATTACTCAGCCATAAAAAAGAATAAAATAATGACATTTGCAGCAACATGGATGAACCTAGAGATTATCATACTAAGCAAACTAAGTCAGAAAGAGAAAGACAAATACCATATGATAGCACTTATGTGTGAATCTAAAATATGACACAAATGAACATATCTGTGAAACAGAAACAGACTCACAGATATAGAGAACAGACTTGTGGTTGCCAAGGGAGAGGGGGAGGTGGGGGAGGGAAGGATTGGTAGTTTGGGATTAGCAGATCCAAACTATTACATGTAGGATGGATAAACAACAAGGTCCTACTCTATAGCACAGGGAACTATACTCAATATCCTGTGGTGATCAACCATAATGGGAAAGAATATGAAAAAGAATATATATATATATATGTATAACCGAATCACTTTGCTATACTGTAGAAATTAACACAACATTTTATTGCAATATGGTAAGTCAACCATACTGCAATAAAATGAAAAAAGGTACCTGGTCAAGGTAAAGGGTACAGGGAAATTAGAAAACCACCATTTATCAACTGCCATAGTAATAATCGTGGAGACAAGTATCACTGATAGAGGCTAACCCTGAGAGGGTGCGCAGGATATTTACATAGTCTCAAAGCACATCTTCACAAGATACCAAGGGGAACGACAGTATCATTACAGTGGAGACTGTGGTAAACACCACCTTCACCATGTGACCAAGCTAACACCAACTGTAATGTGAAGAACCAACATCACATGCCTCCTGATACGACGCACTGAGAAAGACATAGCCCTCCTCTGATAGTCCTGCCAAAGGCGTATAACCTGAATTGAATCGAATCACAAGGAAAACTCAGACAAACCCACACTGAGGGCCATCCTATAAAACAACTGGCCTCTATTTTTCAAAAATATCAAGATCATAAGAGGCAAAGACAGATCAAGGAGGGGTTGCAGATTGAAGGGAGCTAAAGAGACAGGAGGCCTAAATGCAATCCCTGATCCTGGACTGGATCCTTGACAAGGAAAAAAATTTCTTCAAGAGCAAAAACTGAATAAAGTCTGTAGATAGCAGGATTGTCCCAGTGTTGGTTTCCTGATTTGCATAATTGTTTTGTGGTTATGTAAGGGAATGAACTTGTTCTCAGGAGATACACACTGAAGTATTTAGAGGTAAAGAGGAATCATGATAGAGCAAATGAGGTAAAAAGTTAACATTTGGGGGACTTCCCTGGTGGTCCAGTGGCTGAGATTCCGAGCTCCCAATGCAGGGGTCCCTGGTCAGGGAACTAGATCCCACACGCCGCAACTAAGAGCCCGCATGCCACAATTAAAGATCCCATATGCTGCAACTAAAAGATCCCGCACATCGCAACGAAGACCCTTGTGCTGCAACTAAGACCCAGCACAGCCAAATAAATAAATAAATAAATAAATAAATAAATAAATAAATAAATAAATTTTAAAAAAAGCTAACATTTGGGCAATCCGGGTGAAAAGGTATTCAGAAATTTTATGTACTGTTCCTGCAACTCCTCCATAAGATTGAAGTTATTTCAAAAGAAAAATTTAACAAAATGGTGATGGAAAAGATCTGGCAGTAATAATAGTAATAATAATAGGTAACATCTCTTGTACTCTCCTGTGTTCCAGGCACTGTCCAGGCTCTGTTCACCCACTGCCTAACCTCAAAGCAGTCCTGTGAAACAGTTAATGTTATTATCTTAGTCCCATTTCACAGAAGAGCCTGAGGCTTAGAGCGGATGAGTGGCTTACCTGGGGTGGAAGGGTTGGCAGAGGCAGGTGAGTGGGCTCCTGGACAGAGCTGGTTCCTGCTTTTCCCTCCTAACAGCCTCATTATTTAGACCTGCAGTGGTCGTTAGTGACTGCCTCTCCCGTTAGTCTATAAGCCCCGTGAAGGCAGGGCTGTGTCTGTCTCAGTCATTGCTGTGTCCATGGTACCAGCACAGAGCCCAACACAGAGGAGAAACCCAATAGATGTTTATCAACTGAATAACTGATCTCTATTTATAATAATGATAATATTATGACTGTTAATAATGATAATAGAAATAAGGTTTTCATTTGTGTTAATGCATTTTGTCTTCAAAACAAGTCCAAGGATGGTTTTATCCCCATTTTACAGATAAGGAAACTGAGGCATCCAGAGAAGTCTCTTGCCTACAGCAGGCAGCCAGGAAGGGCATGACTGGCACTTGGCACTCCACCCATCCGCCTTCCAGTACTCACCTTCTGGAAGTCCTTCTTGGAGATGAGGCCACGGGGATCAGTGACGTAGTCCTGGAAGGCTTCAGAGCCCACAATGTCCTTGAGTTTCAGGAACATGTCAAAGAACTTGAGGATCATCTCCACATTGGATGAGGATTCCACAAGCATGTCCACCATCTGCCGGGCAATCATGCCATTCACCACGTTCCCTGCAGGCAGCCCCAGGTCAGTGTGGCTCAACAGAGCCTCCTTTCTGGATCCCCATTGGGCTTGCCTCCCTCTCCAGCTCAGGAGCCACCAGGATCCACTGTGCTGGTGGAAGCTTCCCTGGCCAGCTCCTGTACCACCCCTCAGAGGGCAAGGGTCACTTTCTGATCTGCCTCGGCATCAGGTGTGAACCTGGCTGATTCTGTCTATGTCCTCCTCCCCCGATAGCTGGCGGAGTCATCAACAAAGATAACAATGGCATAAACTAATGGTGGGTCCAGATGCCATGCCAAGTGCTGCACTGACACGACCTCATCTTTGTAAGGAACGTGTGTCACTATTCATTTTTATAGATGAGGAAACAGACTCAGAGAAAGTCTCAAACTCAGGTTTACACAGCCAGTAAGGGGGTGGGGAGGACTTGAACCCAGAGCTGCATGACCTCAGAGCTCACACCACCTAAGCCTTCCACTAGCCCACAGAGGCCAGGCGGGTCCACAGATGAGTGAGGTAGGCCAAAGACAAGACAACAGGGAGAGGTGGAGACTGTGGTAAACTGGGACCCCACACCCCCTCCAAAGCGAACTGGCTCCAACTTTTTTTTTAACAGAATTTTATTTATATTTATATTTATTCATTTATTTTTTGGCTGTGCCACACAGCTTGCGGGATCTTAGTTCTGCCACCAGGGACTGAACCTGGGCCACAGCAGTGAAAACCCCGAATCCTAACCACTGGACCACCAGGGAACTCCCCAAACTGGCTCCAGCTTCTTTTTGTACCTTTCAATTTTCATATAATTTCAAATTTACATGTAGTTCACAAGAATAGTGCAAGGGGACCCTCATGTATTCCAGATTCATCAATTGTTTACATTTTGCCATGTTTGCTTTATAATACCTCTCCCTCTCTATTTTTTTTCACTGAACCATTAAGGACTAAGCTGTAGACATGAGGCCTTTTTACCCCTAAACATTTCCGCATATGTATTCTTAAAGATGAGGACATTCTCTTATATAATCATAGTGCAGTCATCAAAATCAGATTGAACATTGATATGACAGTTATTTAATCCAGTTCAGCTGATTTTTCGCATGTGAGAATGTGGACGCATGGTCACCGAATCTTTCAATTTTTCAAGAAAAATGTTTAAAGGGATTTTTGATTTTTAAATCTGATTCTTAAAAAACTAATTGATTATTTTTGGCTGCGTTGGGTCTTTGTTGCTGTGCACGGGCTTTCTCTAGTTGTGGTGAGGGGGGGCTACTCTTCCTTGCGGTGTGTGGGCTTCTCCTTGCGGTGGCTTCTCCTGTTGCGGAGCATGGGCTCTAGGTGCACGGGCTCAGTAGTTGTGGCTCGCGGGCTCTAGAGCCCAGGCTCAGTAGTTGTGACGCACAGGCTCAGTTGCTCCGCGGCATGTGGGCTCTTCCTGGACCAGGGCTCGAACCCGTGTCCCCTGCATTGGCAGGCGGATTCTTAACCACTGTGCCACCAGGGAAGTCCCTTTAAAAATCTGATTTTTAAAAGCTGATGACTAGTTACCAAAAATTTAAAACATTGTAGGAGGATTATTCATTGCAACATGGTTTGTAATAGCAAAATATTTTTCAAGAACCTTGAATGTCCATTGATAGGGGTGTGGTTAAATGAATCACTGTATCCCCATGCAATTAGTACTATGCAGCCATATAAAAGAATGAGGATGCTGTTATGAACCTCTATAGAAAAAAGTCTTTGTCTACAAGTTAAATAATTTTATTAATTAGTATTAAATTATGGTTGTTTTAAATCACTACCTTTTGGGAATATTTGTTAGGCAGCAAGAGCTAACTGACATATACAGCAAATAAATAAATAAATAAATAAATAAATAAATAAATAAATAAATAAATAAATAAATAAATATTCAGTGCATAAAGTTTAAAAAGTGTCCAGGCCACCCACCTAATTAAGATTTCTCTGGTGATTCAATAAATTACTGTATCTACAGTCAGGACCTGGCACATAATAAGTGCCCAATAAGTGTTTGCTGAGCTTCTTATAGCAACTTAAGTGCATTGACCCTCACATGATATCAGATGGGGTTGAAGGTTAGGCTCTCCTGGGTCTCAGAGGGCCATTTTCAGGATCATCTGAACATTTGTACCCTCCCCTTACCCCCACCCACTAGGAGTTTACCTTCTAGTAGTGACAGCAACATCACCACCATGTCCTTCTGTAGATCCAGCAGCTCCTTCAACAGCTCGATCTGGCTCGAGTCCTAGAGACCCCACATCCCAGCTTTGTGAGGGCTCTTCTCAGCAGAGACGCCTCCCACACCTCCAGCTGCTTCCACCCACCCAGCAGGCCCTAAGACCCCTTTTCTTTCCCCCTCTTACCTCCGAGGGGACCCGAGTCCAGACATGTTCCTCGGAAGCAGGGGAAAAGGCAGAGAGACAAGACTGTGGGGTGGGATTGGCACTTTGGGGGAAGTGGGCCCAACAGGTGACATGTAAGGACAAGGGCTGGCAGGCAAGGAGGACCGGGAGGAGTATGGGGATCTGAGAGCAGACGCTTGGAACCAAGAGAGACAGAGACGGACAGGGGCAAATGCTGGGGACAGTGACACAGATCTGGGAAGGGATGAGAGTTCAGCACTGCACCTGGCCTATGGCGGGTGCTTGACACATGTTTGTTGAATGAATGTGTGATAGAAAAAGTGGGACTCTGGGTTCAGGAAGAAGGCTGTGGGACACAGCTATGTGCTTTCTGGTAAGCCATTTGGGAAGAATGGCTCTCCTGTCACAGGGTCTCATGTAGGGCCCACAGAAGTCTCCAACATGGTCAAAGTTCTGCCCCATGGTCCCTATTTGTATTAGGTTGAGCTACATAAAATTGCCAGTCTTCAGTCATTTCTCACCAACAAAGTGGTAATTTCATATGGTTCTACCTAATGAAATGGAGGAAGGGGAAGGGTACCAGATAAATGGGATGTAAGGCTCCTTCTACCCCATGCTAGTTCTAGAGTTGCTGATTCTAATCCTAACACATTTCCACAGTTCCAAAGCTCTGCATTCTGACTCTAAGATGCCAACATTCCGGGATCTCAAGATCCTAAGATGGGTGAGTCCTGTGGTGTGTGCCTGTCCATGATGTAGCCCCTTGATTCTCTCAACAATCCCACTCTCAGAGCATAGGGGACTAACCCCATCTTCCGGGTTGTAGGGGTGGGTATATAACCAGGACTGGCCAATCAGAGCTTTCTTTCCCCTGGCCAGGGTGATTGGTTCAGGAATGGGCATGTGACCTAGTAGTCCAATAAGAGAATATGGCAGATCTTTTCCTGGATCTAAAGAGGTGTTCTCTTCCCTCTGGAGCTGTTAGTGGAGCTCATGAAAGCCCAGGGCATCATTTTCCCAGCCCGTGGGGAGCACCTGCTTGAGAATGAAGCTAGAGAGGAGAGGGACATTTCTACTAACAGCACTATAGGCCCTGGATCTGATCTGTGATGTGAACTGATAAATTCTTTTCTTTTTATTCTTTTTTTGTAAGCTACCACTTTGAATTGGATTTCTAGCCCTTGCAATTTAACCTAGACTATGGCTGAGGCATTAATTCTGCAGGATTTGGAACTCTACACTAAGCTACCAATATCCTCTAGAATTTTAAGATTACATCAACAGCCCCACTTGAACTCACTGACACTAAGAAATTGCATTCTTAAGTTCAACTCCTTTCAAAAGGTCAGATGACACCAGACAGGGTTTCTGCCAGCCCCTGTGGCGCCTTTGAGTAAATTAGAAAAAGGCTTCCCTTCTTCAAGACTCTTTCCTGTTGGGAAATTACAATATACAGAATATTGCCATCTGCTGGAAAACTACTGTAATAAATACACCGATATATGTATGATGTTTAGGATGTGGATGGTGCCGTTTCAGATGCTGGGCCCTGCTGCAGCGCATATGGCAGCCTTGAATATGTGTACCAGACAGAAGCAGAGCAAATGGATAAGGTGTTTGTGAGGCATTGACAAGGCTGCAAAGGGGCGGGGGTGGTGGGGAAAAGGGGAGCACGAAGATGCTAGAGATGGGAGACGGGGCTCGACAGGGACCTTACATCATGGATGCCCTGGATAGATGTCATCTGCCGCAAGCAGAATAAAGAAGCAAAACACCCCTTCAGCCCCAGGCCCAGATCTAGAAGCCTACCCTCATCCTATCCCTAGTCCTGTCCGAATCTGGGTGACCTCATCAGAGAGGAAAGAACACCAACCAATCACAGAGGAGCTCTGGACCAGAGCCGGCGGGCCCCAAACGTCAGACCAAGGGAACTGTAGATGGATAACCAGCCGATTGGCGGTGGCAGAGGAGGAGGCGGGGTCATGGAGAGAGCCAATCCAGAAGAAAGATGGATTTGGCCACGGAGAGGGGCCAGTCTGCAACCTGCCGGGAGCACTGGGGTGCGACACGGACCGATGGGGCAAAACTCGGAAACGTGCCAGTTGGGGGCCGCCTGGAAGCAGTTGGATGAAGAACAGAGAGGCCCGAACCTGAGCGAGCTTCATCATCATGTGGGCAAACACGTGCAGGAATCCCACCACGGCGTCCCAGAGGCGGCTGTGCGCTAGACTCTGCTGGTTCCCGGTGCAGGGCCCCTGTGGGGCAGAGAGAGGCTCTACGTGAGCACGAGGCAGGGCGCGGGATGCGGAACTGCCCCGCCCCGCCCCAGCGGGCGAGCCCTACCTGAATGTATTCGGTGAGGCTGTTGAACACCTGTTTAGCCACCGACATGGCCTTGGAAAAGTTCCTCTTGCCCTGCTCCTCAATGACATCCTTGCCCGAGTAGTACCAGTAGAAGTCGCTGATGGATTCCTGGGGGGCAGACACAGTGTGAGGGGCTGCTGGTGCCAACCATGGCCCAACAGACCCCGACCCGGGTCGCACCTGGACGGCCTCACATCCTCACCTGAAGCCGCAGGAGGTAGTCCACAGTACAGATGATGATGTTAATAGTGGTTGTATTCCCTGTCTGTGTCCGTAGGTAGTTCTGGAAATCTAGGGAGATGAAAAGTCACTCATTTATTGAGCATCTACCATGTGCTAGGGGAGGTGCACAGGGAGTCCTTTATTCATTTATGCAATAAATGTTTATTGAGGGCCTATTGTATGCCGGAAGGCATATAATCATTAATTTACTTAATAACTCTTTATCAGTACCTACTATGTGTTAGGGGAAGATGGAGGATCATTTATCCATTTGTCTAATAAATATTTATTGAGGGCCTACTATGTGCCAGATGTGGTGGAGGGCCAGTCATTTACTCATTTTTTTCCCCAAAATATTTATTGAGCACCTACAATGTAGCAGGGGGAAATGGAGATTCAGCCTTTGTTTGTTCACAAAAGTTTTTTACTGAATGCCTACTATGTGCTGGGGAGATCGGAGATTGGTTATTTATTCATTCATTTATCCAAAAAATATTTATTGAGCACCTACCAAGAGCCAGAGGAGATAAGCATTTGTTATTTATTTGTTCATTTATTCAATATATATTTATTGAGCATATACTATATGCTAACGGGAGATGAAGATGGGTCACATACTTTGACACTACAAATTTCCTGAGCATTTATTATGTGCCCTGGAGATACAGCAGTAAAAGAAAACAAAGTCCCTGCCCTTGTGAAGTTTATATTATCATGTAGTAAATTTTCAGTCTTTTCTAACTGCAACCTACGGTAGGAAATCCAGTACATATTTACACTGAGACCCAGTACGCATGTCTAATCTGAAATTACATCCACATATACCTGAAACAGAAGTTTCACATACCCTTACCATGTGCCATACATTCTGCTATTTTCTGTCTTGTACTCGTCTAGTTAACTACAAATGAATTCTGAACTCAACCCACTATATGTGTAGTTCTCAACCTCCCAACCCTGATTGCACATTAGAACCACCTGGAGGATTTTAAATATCCCAGTGCTCAGACCCCATCCCAGACCAATTAAATTAGAATATCTGAGTGAAACCTGATCTTTAGTGTCTTGTAAAGCTCCCCAGGCATACCAGTGCGCAATTAGGAATGAGAACCTCTGCGATAAACTTGATTCACGACCCTCTGGTGAGTTGGCTCCCACTATGAAAAACATTGTTCTATGGCAGAAAGCTGATAACTGTTAGAGCTGAGTGATGGCTTCTTGGGGGCTTATTATACCATTCTCTCTACTTCAGTGTGTGGTTGAGGAGTTCTGGAATAATAATGATGATGATGATAAAGGTTGTGATGGGGGAAGCTCAGGGGGTTGGAGGAGCCCAGAGGAGATGCCTGACCCAGACAAGGTGGTCAGGGAGGGCTTCTTGGAGGAGGGGACCTCTGACCTATGACCTGAAAGATGAGTAGGAGTCGACTGCGCAAATTCCTCGCTGTGTGACCTCAGGCAAGTTATTGAACCTCTCTGTGTGGCAGACTGTGCCTCGGTGCCCCCATATGTAACACGGTGGTCACAATAGGCCCCACTTTAAAGAGCTTTGGTGAGGTCTTAATGCTTTAGCATATACAATGAATTGAGGACAGAACCTGGTACATAAGTGCTCAATAAACAGTAGCTGTTCTTAAAGGGCCTTAAAGAGAGCGCTGAGGTTAAGAGCTGCCCTTTGGAGCAGTGACTCTCAAAACATGGGCCCAGACCAGCAGCGTCAGCATCTTCCGGAAGGAAACCTGTTAGAAATGCAAATTCCTGGGCTCCGCCCCAGAATTACTAAATCGGAAGATCTGGGATGGGGTCCAAAAGTCTAGTTTAACAAGGCCTCCTGGTGATTCTTAGGTACGCTCGAGTTTGAGAACCACCTCTGTAGACTCATTTGCCAAATGACCAATTCATCAAATTATCAAGGCAATGAAAACAAGCTTCAGTTAAATCCTTTTGATGTTATAGCAATGTCATGTTGCCCAGGATGGCTTCAACAAGCCCTTGAAAGTTTTTTTCTCCCAAAGTTTTACTTCCACCTGATTTCCCTATAGCCACTTCACAATCACTATATCAGGCTGAATGTCCATTTTGCCTGGTTTCACATTACAGATGAAAAGTATACTCAGATATTCAAGATTTTAGAAGCAAATGGACAGGCTTTCCCATCAACCCTGTTTTCTAATTCCTTCTTCTGTGTTCATTTAAATCAGACTGTATGCCTAAATGGTTGATACGGCTCCCCGGCTTTTGTCTGCTCTGAATGGCACTGAATACTCAAGACATGCAAGGCCTCTGAGATTTGAAAGATATTTCAAATATTTATTCGACTGGGCTGGTTAATGAATCCACAAATTTGGGCAGAGGACCAGATTGCAAATTTGGTGGGAGAGAGAAATCCCACCGTAAGAACATTCTCATTTCCAAAAAGTCACAGACCCAGGGAATAAAATTCATTCTAAGCCCCAAAGACTGACTCCACCTTTGTTAAAGAAAGAAAACCCCAGTCACATGGCACAAAGGTATTTAAATAAACCTTGAAGAAAAACTAGCTGTGGACATAAGAGCTTATGATAATACAAAACAATGGATCATGCTTTATCCTTTGTTGAAAAGAAAAAAGTAAAGATGAAAGATGTTTACCTTAAAGAACACTAGCCAAGTGGGGTGCAGGTTCTATGGAGGTTAGATTTATAATTACTCCCATTCTTGTCGTGAAGGTTAACTTCTGGGCAGTCTGTGGTTTCTTATCACCCACTAAGTGTTATAACCACAACCTTGAGACTGTACATGTTTGTCATAGGAAACTGCGTCGGGTACAATGTTTACTGTTCAGAATTTCAACTATTCCTTTAACGTAAGCTGTGTGCCACACGAGGTTATGTTTTCTCACCAATGATGTATTTAATTAACTTGCTGTGTCATCCTTGATCTGGTTATATTGCCTGAACCAGAACAAAAGTTGTGAAAACTCAAACTTGTTTAAGTTAGGAAAGAGTCTGTAGGCCTTCGTCGTGGCCAAGTATTTTATAAGCAAAATTCATAGGTGGTTCTAACAGATTCATTTAAAAATGCCAGGCAAATTTTCCCTCTGCTGACCCAGAGTATGGCAATCTACCACATTTACTGAACTTTGGCAGCTGCTGCAAAATGCCTGTGGAAAAATGGCACGTGGCGAATTGCTCATTTGTGAAAATTGAGTTTGGGCCAAATTGGGTTTTGGCAGATTGCTTTTGGGGAACTGGACTGGCTAGAGGAGGTGAAAGTGAAGCAAAGTGGCTAGGCTCCAGACATTCAAGAGAGATTTAGGAAGGTGGGCAGGCAGCACTTGACACTGGCTGAAAGTAAAGAATGAACGACAATGGGATTGAGGACAAGGCCTGGATGGGGGGATTGAGGCCATCACTGATAAAGGGAAGAGGAGACTGGAGATTAACTCAGGCAACCCTTCCAGACCGACCCCAAACCCTGGCCTTCTCTCTCTGTCACCCAGCCCTCCTCCTCACCATTATTGTGCCCCTCGCAGAGCAATTGCAGGAATCGGAACAGGTCTTGGGTGAATTCATCGTCTGCCATGACCTTCTCTCCTGGGTGGAAGAGGGGGGAAAGGGCCAGAAGGGATCAGATGCGCCAGGGCACAGCACGCATGCACATGGCCCATGCACACTGCACACGCATGCAGAAAGCATGGGGCGCGCAGGGAGGAGCAGCCATCACTTTAAAGACAGCATGAGGTCCACGGGCATCCATGACACCAGAGTCCAGGACATCAGCAGACGGAAACTGAGGTGCCCTGAGTTATGAAGCTGGGGCCTCAAGTGTCTGTCTACGATATCAGTGTCCCTTTGATGTCACCACCTGTGTGAGAGCTGGGAGTGTCTGTCGACCTAGCAGAGGTTCGGGCTTGCTGTTACCTCCCTCAGCCCCCCTCCAGGACGGCGTGGGGCGGTTAATGGATTATGGGGGTCAGAGTCACTTTCACGCAAAGGCTCTGAGCAGGAGGGGATTGAGCAGGGGGATGGGAATCCAAAGCCAGCCAACTGGCTCTGATGCCTTGAAAGCAGCCAATCCAGGAGAAGCAGAGGGGGAGGCGTGTAAACATGGGCCAATCAGAACGGGCATCTGAAAGAAGCCAATCACTGTGGGCTGTAGGGGAGGGAAGGCTAGATAGTGAAGGTTCGGGCCAACCAGAGCAGGCGCAGAGGAGGCACGCACACCAATCAGAGTGGCTGCTTGGGGGCAACCAATCTGGTTGGTGGATGGGAGCCGCAGACTCGATCAACATGGGGTCGCGGGCGCAGAGAGCAGGGCAGGTGGGAGAGGGGTTCACCCCACCTCGGGACTGAGAGTCTGGGTCTGGAAGTCCGAGAACATCCAGCTGGAAAGGGATCTTTGCCATCTTCTCTAGCTTCGATTTTACACATGGGGAAACTGAGGCTTACGGAAGGTAAGAGTCCCATGTGTTGTTAGTGGCTAATCTGGGACCCGAATCTTGGTCTCTGGACCCCTGATCTCGAGACTTTCCTCGGGCATGGACCCTCCCTCCCCTGGATGACCCAAATCCTCAGCCCCCAGGTGGAGGAGATGGTTCGGGGTTAGAAGCAAGGGGTGGCAGTAGCACAGCACGGGAAATGGACTAGGGGAATTACCGTTCTGGCGGTTGATGACTGGGGCAGCCAACAGGATGAGAGGAAGAAGCAGAAGAAAAGAGGGAAAAAGAAAGGCAGAAGGGGACAGAGAGACAGACAGAAAAACACACACAGAGACATGGTCAGGGATGAAGGCACAGACACAGAGAGAGAAACAACCCACAGAGAGAGAGAGCGACAAGGAGCAAGGAAGCAAAGAAGAGAACAAGAAGAGGGTAAAAGCAGAGAGGAAGAAAGAAGAGGGAAGAGAAAGAGGGAGATGGGTAGGTACAGGTGGAGGGGCAGGAGGCGAGGATCGGGGCAGAAAGGTTAGGCACGTCACAACACGGCAAAGAGGAGACTCGATTAACTCAGATTAGGGACATTAATGAGAGAACAGCAAGCAGGGCTGGAGACTTGGGGCATGTGGAGGGTGGGGTCCATGTGGTGATGGGTGAGAGAACACAGAAGGACACCCAGGGGTGGGACCATGGGGAGGGAGGCTCTGGAGGAATGGGGGGGGGGGCGGCAGGACTGGGGACCACTGCAGGGGGGAAACACCTGGGCATGCTCTTGGGGAGGGAAGGTGTCTTGGTGGAAGGGAGCTCTGGGCAACTGGGGGGGGGAGGGGGGTGGATCCTGAAAGAAGGGGATGCCCCAGGGAGAGGGAAGCCCGAGAAGGCCTCACCGGTTCCATCCTCATTCACCATGCCCAGCCCCTCTGCCTTGTTCTGTCTCTCGAAGGCATTGAGATCCAGGACACTGAGGGAAAGAAAGGAAAGATGGTGAAGATGTGCTGAGGCCTCTGCCCGCCTCTCTTCCAGAGACTGGTAGCTCCCCCACGGTGGAGGGTGGTGAGCCATGGTAAAGCATGAGTGAGCTGAAATCAAGAGGAAGCAGAAACCAAGAGCTGAGAGAAGCTATGCAGTGGCAGCTGTGAGGTCAGGTGGGGCAAGGATGAAATGTATAAAAGTTGAAATCAGAAGGAAACAGAAACCATCAACTAGCAAAAGCTTCAGAGAGGCAGTGAAAGTCAGTCAACCGCAAGAGGAGAACAAAGGCAGACGGTAGTGGAGCCACACGAATAGGGGTCATCGGAAAGAGCCCCAAGTCCCCGCTGCCTGAGTGTCCCTTGAAGACTCAACAACCTTCCGGCTCCAGCTGTCTGGATCCTTAATACAACCCGTCCTTAAAGTCTGTGGCATCTTGCCTCCCTTATCGTCCCATGTGAATCCTTATAATAAACTCCCTATTACTTGCGCTGCTCTGAGTGTGTCTCTGTTCCTGGAACCAAGAGAACAGACCTGGAACCGGAGGTGGCGCGGGGACTGGGGGCTCAGCCACACCAGGCAGCTTCACTAAAGACGTGCACTAGAGCCCACCTGCAGGTTTGCATCAGCGCCTGGATACTCTGGAAGAAGCCAACTTCCTTCCTGTCCTTCAGGTAATCCAGCATCTTCTGCAGAGGGGGAACATGGGGGTCGCACAGGAACCTCCCACCCCTCCCAGCTCCCCTCCCAAGCCCCTTCGCCCATTACCTGCTGCACATCGGCGTTGCCTCCGTTCAGGATGGAGATGCCCAGCTTCAGGGTGGAGGACACCATGGCGCCCGTCTCTCCTGGAGGGGATGGGTTGGGGGGGTGGGGTAGGCAACGGATGGTCCACTCAGTTTGGGAGCAGGGTTCTTCGCTCACCGGAAGACGGCCATCCCGGGGGACGTCCGCGAGTGGGGCAGAGGAGGGTGCAAGGGCGCGTATGCGGGGGGGGGGGGGGGGGGGTGATCAGCGTTGAAGGAATTGGTGAGAAATTGCAAGGCAAGTGCGTGAGCGCAATCCACATGCACGAGGGGTGGGAGAGCGTGCCCGCCGGGTCCACAGGGGGCGGGTGGGCTGGGGACAGGATGGGTTTACTCAGGAGGAGCTGAATGCACGTGCAGGGCACCTTTGCAGGCACTGATCATCTGGAGCACCATCTCCGCGGTGCCCCGGTTGTGCAGCCGCGCCTGCTGGTACAGGAGCCTCTGCTTCTCCATCTCTTTCTCCTGCAGCAGAGCCCGGCCCACCGAGCTGAGTGAGCCCGGGCTCACCAGCCCAGCCTTGCCCTCTCCCAGGCTTGCCCTCACCGCTGCCCTTCCTGCTCCAGCCACATCCCCTGGCTCATTCCTTCAACTGCAAGCTCCTTCTATCCCCTGGGACTGAAGCCTGCGATTCGTCTCCTGCACCTAACACAGAGCTGGGCATGGAGCAGTTGTAACCTGGCCCCATGCGCCTCCAAGGGGTCAACGGATGAAATCCCAGGGGCCTGTGAACATGGGTGGGGAAAAAAGTTATATCCTTATATTTCCCACCCTCCATCCGAAATGTAGCCTTTCCTTCCATTATGGATGAGGCCATAAATCACAGCAGTATTAGCAGAATCCATGGCTGTGTCATCCATACAAACCACAGATGTCTCCATATCACATCATTTTTGAAGACATCCCGAAACATCGCTTTTTTTTTTTTTTTTTTTTTTGGCCCGCACTGCGCAGCTTGCGGGATTGAACCCGGGCCCCCGGCATTGAAAGCACCGAGTCCTAACCACTGGACCACCAGGGAATTCCCTCGAAATATCACTTATGTTCATCACTACTTATCAGTTACAGTAGCTACTGGATCCACTGTTAGCTCTTGTTATTTGGTAGATTAATAAAGAAGCACAGCGATCACTGTATCACAAATTTTTAAAGCAGTATTTTGACAACTATTTCAATATGCTTGTTTCCTCTGCTATGGATTCGGTTTATATATTTAAGTACATGATTCTGAGAAAGGATTCATCGGATGCCAAAGGGGACCCTGACACAAAGAAGGTTGAGAAACTTGGGGAAATGCTTGCTGATCACCTTAATGAGTGAAAGGATGGGTTAATTGCATTTACTAGCTCTTTCTCATTGCCTGGCCTTTGCGTATGCTGTGCCCCTACCTGGAACACCGTTCCCTTTTTCTTCAACTGGCACATTCCTTCTATCCTTCTGCTCAGACATCCCTTCCTCTGAGAAACCCTCCCTGAAACCCTTGTCCCCGGGCTGGATCAGGCGTCTTGCCCGGGCCCGCATGACCCCCTGAGCTTCCCTGGCTTCCCCCCGCCCTGACCCCTCTGCCCGTGCCTCCCCATTCCCGCCCTGACCATTTTGCTGGAGCTCCCCTCATCACCACGGTGGACACTCTGTGCTGTTACTGTCTGCTTGATGTAGCTGTCTCCCCAGTAGCCTGGCCTGGCCGCTGCTATGTGCCCAACATCAACATCACCCAGCCCAGGGCCGGGCCCAGAGCATTGCTCTGTGAACACATGCTGACTGACTGGGGGATAATGAAGTCAGGATCCCCCATCCCTTTCTTCAGGGACTACTTGATCCCACCTACCTCAAAGGAAAGCTCAACCTCCTCTTCTTCAGCTTCGCCATTCTCCCCTCCCTCCTCCAGGTGGCAGCTCTGGGGATAGGGCAATCAGTTAGAGATGATGGTGAACAGAAGAGATACCCCAGGCCAGTTCCAGCCCTTTCAGTGGACAGGCATTGCAGCTGAGGGGGAAGGGAACCTGCCCTAAATGGGGGCAGGGCCTCACCTTTGCCATGATATCGGCATACGCTATATACAAGTAATCTTCATCCAGTTTGCTGAGGAAGTAAGTGGGGAGACAGTCAGGACCCAGTAGAGAGGAACCCCATCTTATAACAGCTTCCAGTTTTCCTTTGGAGAGCCACCCCTCCCCATGCTCAGGCTGTGTGGTTCAGATGGGGTAGGACTCTCCATTGCCAGACTGGGCATGTGATCAAGGCTGAGCCAATCAGTACTTTCTATCTGCTTGGCTACAATAATAGGTAAGAGATGGTCATGTGGTCCACTCTGGTCCAGTGGAATTCATTCTGGGAGTTTTGCTGAAGCTATTGATAGAGCTGCTCCCTTTCCACTGGGGTTGCTGTGATGGTGTGATGAAAGCCTGGAGCTTCCCGGGCCATCTTGCCACCTGACAACTGGTTGGCTCACCTGACAACTGGTTGGCTCACCTGACAACTATGACCAACCACCTCCTTAGGTCTCCTCTATAATAATAATACTAATAACCACAGAAGTAATGGCCAACACCCATTGAGTTTACTCTAGGTTGGTTTCTGTTCCAAGCGCTTTGTATATAATAACAAATTAACTCTCACAGTAATTCAATTAGGTAGATATATAGTTAACCCTTGAACAATATAGTTTTGAACTGCACAGGTCCACTTATAGTGCATTTTTAAGAATAAATACTGCTACAGTACTATACAATCCATGGTTGGTTGAATCCATGGATGCAGAACCGCAGATATGGAGGGCCAACTATAGAGTTATACCTGGACTTTTGACCACATGGAGGGTCAGTACCCCTAACCCCTGCATGGTTCAAGGGTCAATTGGATTACTAGCCCCATTTTACAGATGAGGGAAACTGAGGCACAAAGATCCTTCTTCGCCAGGGTCATAGAGCTTGTATTGGTCATAGAGCTTGTACTGGGATTCAAACCATAGAGCTTGTCCTGGGATTCAAACCTGGATAGTCTTAACTCCAGGGTCATTGCCATCCCAGAGGACAGAAAACAGAATACTCAGCTTCCCAGTCTCCCTTGCAACTTGTGGTGGCCTGATGTCAGAATTCTGGCCAATGAAACATGTGCAGAAGCCCACCAAGGAGAGCTTTCCTTGGACAAAAAGATTTTGGTCTTGCTTAAGGGAAAGCCTTTCCCCTCCTTTCTGCCTGACATGTGGTCGTGGCGCCTGGATGTTCAGCATCCATCTTGTAACCACCAGGCAACAGCTCAGAATGGCAGGGCAGACATCCTGAACGAGCCTGGGTCCCTGTCAGTGTCATTGTGCCACTGCCCAGCCCTGGACTCTCTACCTCCTGACTTGATATTACATAAGAAAAACAAATCTCTGTGCCTCCACTTCCTCATCCACAAAAAAAAAGTTGATAATAATATCTATCTCATAGTGTGACGATTAAGGGAGAGGATCTATATGTCAAGTGTTTAGCATGATGCTTGACACATAAAAAAACATTTAATAAACACTGCTATTTATTCCCATGACTGCCACTAGCCCACACGAAGCTTTTGTGTGAATTAGAAAAAGGCCCCCCTTCCTCACTGCCATCTGTTGGAAATTTGTCATAATATTCTGATTTTCTCCCTATAATATACTGTAGTATATACTGATTTTGTTTGAGCAAGACATTTTCTTCTAGAAAAAGCCTAAATCAATATTGCCTGTGATGTGAACACTTCAGAGGAGATGCCCTTGTGAAGTGCTCAGTCTGCACAATGGTACGTGGGAGCTCTGCCTGTCCTAGTAAAATGATATTAGAAGATCCGCTATGGGGCTCCCACACAGAGGGTCTCTCTTGAGTAACAGGGAGGTTGCGGGAGTGGGCAGAGGTAGCGGGTTTCTCTCTGGGACCTAGGAAGGGGCCTCACCTCTTTTCAGTCAGGGCGGTACGGCTGAAGTGCAGGACCAGCTGGTGCAGGGGGTCTGGCTTCTTGTCCTCCACCTCTTCCTCCTCCTCCTCCTGCTCACCAGCTTTCTGGAGGGAGGTGTGGGGCTCGGGGGAGGGGCTTCTAGGGTCCCCACCTGGTCTCCCCTCTAGCCCTGCTGGGCTGTTTTTTTTTTTTTTTCTCTTCCTCCACATCCTGCACCCTCCCCTGGTTCTGCCCAAGCCAGGGGCCCTGGTTCCCATACCCCCCAGTGCGAAGGGCGACCCACCCCTGGAGGTGTACAATGGACGGCTGGGCCCCAGTCCTATTCCACTCTGCCCCGACACTCCCAGGCAGGCCCCAGCTCACTGAAAGGTCATCTATCATGCGGTCCTCGAAACTGTGGTCTTCAGTCAGGATCCACGCCGCCTTGTAGCTCTCCACAAACATGTTACAGGCCCGGTGCCTTCGGGGGAAAGATGTGCGGTGTCGCCGAGACCTCCCCATCCACGCCTCTCTGTCCTCCCACACATCTCCGCTCCCCAAGACCCCACTGGGGTTGACACTCCATCCTCTTGCCTCTTCAGCCACTCTTTCTCCAAGGCCCCTAGAGGTTACCTCCTCCATGGGGGGGGGGGGGGTCTTACGTGGGCAGGTTGTACAGGGGGGTCATGCGGAAACAGGCGACGACCGCCCTCCGGCGCTGCTTGGACAAGAGCTTGTGCCACACGGCCTTCCTGGACTTATAAGGGTGCTCGATCTGGAGGCGGGATTATCTGTCACGTCTCCAGACTCTGCCCCTGGTCTGATTCAAACTTCCAGCCCCGAGTGAAACTGCCCATCAGTGCCCACGTCCAAATTCAGGCCCGACTCACAGGGCCGAAGAAACACCCTGGCTCCACCCACAGAGTCAAGGTTCTGACCTGTACTACTCTGCTTCCAGACTGAAATTTCCCTCCTACGCCCCGCCCGCAGACCCGGGGCCACTACCCAGACCCCGCCCCAATCTCAAGACCCGCCCAAGGCACTGCCCGCAGAGTCAAGGCGTCTTCACTGGGCCTGACTCGCAGACCCAAAGTTCTGCCCCTGTCGCCGTTCCCAGGCCCAAGATTAAGCTCCAGGTCCTACCCCCAGATCAAAGTTTCCATTCTAAGTCTCGCTTTAAACTCAACTGTCACCACCCCCAACAGATTAAAGGCCCGCCCCTTGCCCCACTCAGAGTCCCAAGGTTCGACCGCAGGCCCCGCCCACAGGCTCAAGGACCGCCCCAGGCCCCGCCCAGAGACGCAAGCTTCGGCAACTCAGTAGTAGTTACACCTGCTCCAGATGATAGAGCACTGCAGACACTTCCTGGACTCTGCGCACGATTTTCTCCGGGTTGTCAGCGTCCTCCTCGCGGCCCGGGAGGCCCCGGTACAGGGCCATCTGCCAGCGTAGAGAAGGGGAGCCTTCGACCTGAGAGGAGGAAGGACGGTCAGCATGAGGCCCCTTCCCTGCCCGCTCCCTCCTCTCTCAGCCGGGCTTCTCGGAGCGCCCCGCTGCGCAGAGTGGGCTTCTCCGGCCGCTCCGTCCCCCATTCAATGCTGTGATGATTCACTGGGGTGCCGAATACAAGGTCCCTCTTTCGATGCCTGATACATAGTAAGTGCTCAAACGTCGGCTGTTACTCTTGCTATTAACCCGACATGCCCGTTTCGGTTGCACGTTAAGGAGGAGGAGGCGTACCTTTCCCTGAAGGTGAAGGTTGTTTTGCAGAAATTCCCGGACCTCCTCATCTGTGTCTTTCTGGGGAGACATGACAGGCTGGGTCACTCTGGAGGGCCAAGCGTCCTCCTTGACCTACAACCCTTTCCCTTCCAGCCCCATCACCCCAGCAACTGGTGAGAGGCTTGTGTGGGGAAGATCCGAGAGAAACTGAAAGGATCCACAGGTCAGGAGTGGTCAGAGAGGAGTCCTAGAGGGGATCAGAGGCCGCAGAGGCACCTTGAAGAGACAGGATTAGAGGGGCCTCGTTGGGGGTGTGAGAGGAGGTAGGGGGTGACATGAGGCTATCCCCAAAGGTCAAAAAAGGTCAGAAGAGGGTCAGAGTGGAGCTGGGAGTAAGTAGGAGATGGGCAGGGAGTTTCTGAAGATTAAGAGGTGGGTGAGGGGGATTAGAAGGAGACGATAAGGTCAGCAGAGGTCATAGGGGGTCAGGCAGATCACCCAAGTCACTGGTGGGGTTTACACGGAGGCTAAAGGAGGGATCAGTAGGGTGGGGTTTCCTTAGGGTCCCAGGAGAGGGGGCCCTCATGATGAAGTTAAGTGGGCAGAGGGGCCCAGGAGGGCTCTTAGGGATCTCAGCAGTACTCAACAGGTCCTAGGAGGAGAAAGGGGGTGCTTGTGATATCAGGGGAGAGTCAGTGGTCTTCAGGGCCCTGGGGGTTAGTAGATTGTCAGGGTGCTTAGCAGGGTCCTGGGGTTCTAGGGGTCTTGGGGCAGAGTCCTGGGAGGGCTTCTTGGGTCCCTGAGGCCAAAAAGGATCAGGGAGGGGGGTTGTTATCCCATACAATGGATAAAAGGGGTCCTGGGAGGCCTCTTTGGGGCCCCAGAGGGCTTAGAAGGATTCAGGGGCAGGGTCAATTGATCCCAATCACCCTTGAGACTTCAGAGGTTTCGGTGTGGTCCTGCGGAAGAGGCCATTAGAATCCTGGGGGCTACTTAGGGTCACAGGGTGCTCACTGGGCCCCTGAGAGCCTTTGGGGGCTCAGTTGGGTGTCAACAGAGTCCCGGGGGAGGGGTCAGCAGGGTCCTGAGGGAAAGATGTGGTGAGCTGGAGAGGTCAGTGGGAACCCAGAGGTTCGGGGGGGGGGGGGCGCCAATGGGGTCCTGAGGGGCTCAGTGGGTCCCGAGGGACTTGGGGAGGTCCTGGTAGAGGGCTTGGAGGAGTCTCAGGGGGGCTCATGGTGTCTCAGCTGGGGTCCTCAGGGTCCCAGCAGGTTTGGCATGGCAGGGGGGTGGTGCTCAGTAGGGTCCCTGAAGGCTCAGTGTGGTCCTTGGGTCCCAAGGGTCTTAGTGGCCTTTCCAGTTTCCAGTGGGGTCCCAGTTAGGGTCCTTTGGTCCCAGAGTTCGGAGAGCATCCCAAGTAGGGTTCTCAGCATCCTGTGGGAAGGCTCAGGGCATCCTAGGAGGCCCAGTGAATCCTCAGGCTCCTGGAGAAGGGCTCAGTAGGGTCCTAAGGGAGGGCCCTTAGTGGGATGCTGGGAGTTCAGTAGGGTCCCAGGGGCTTAGTGGGAGTGCTGAGTGGGATCCTGGTAGGTTCTCAGACAGGGGCTGAGCAGGCACCAGGGCATAGCGGGTCTTGGCCAGTGTAATGAGCTCCTGGTCAGTGGGTGCACACATATTCAGGCCGATGGGCAGCATCTTCTTGAGCGTGGCCACAATCAGCGATGTCTGCACGGAGTACCGGTCCCCCCGGCGCTTCTTCTTGGTGCGTTCCTGGTCTGAGCCACCTGACTGTGGGGACACGGGGGCTCAGCGCCAGCCTGAGTCTCAGCCTGGCCCCTGCTCCAGCCCCAACCAGCTGGAGCCATTGTCCACACTCCAGCCCCCGCCTGAATACTAGGCAGCCCCGTCCCATCCCAGTTTCCACCCCAGACCTTGCTGATCTTTCACTTCAGACCCCCATCCCTGACCCTAGACCCTCCCAGACCCAAGCCTCTGTCCCAAATTCCAACTTCTACCCCAAATCCTTCCAGATTTCCCTCCATTCCAGGCTTTCTCAACTTCTAGCAGTCTTCTCCCAGAATCACCCCAGAATTTTCAGTAGGACACCCCTCCTGCCCCTACACAACACTTACAAGCCCCCCTTCAGAGCCCAAGACAGAGTTCCCAAGAATGAAATGAAGATGTAGAACTGTAAAGAGTCCCAAGAGACAAGAGAAGTTGGAAGAAAAAGAGAGAGAGAGAGAGAGACACTGACAGACTGAGACAGACAAGGAGACAGAAGATGCAAGAAAGATCCAGAAAGATCTGGAAGCAGAAGCACAGAGCACAGAGTCCCACAGCCATGTTCTGGAGCCTTGGGTGCAGATCCACGGCCTGGGCCACCCCAGTCATGCCAATGAGAAGCCCCGGTGACAAGCTTCGGCCAGAGCCGCATCCACGCCAGCTTGTGATATGGAGCATGGCCCATGTGCCAGCACATGCAGCACCTCACTGGGTCCTCACAAGCCCTGGGGCTGGGGGCCACTGACTGGATGCCTTCCAAAGCTCAAAAGGTTAATACACTTGTCCAGGGTCACACAGCTAACTGCCAAGAGTCAGGATTCTAACCCAAGTGCATCTGATTCCAGAGCCCAGGCCTTAAACCCCAACCATGCACGTGACTTTCCCACCCCCATTCCCATTCCCTGGGACCTCAGTCCAAAGTGCTTTGAAGCTTTGGGGAAAGCTGAGAGGGGAGTTGGTTATTTTTTAAACAAATGTTAAAAAAAATCTCAACAGCCAAAAGTTGAGGGCCGGGAAGGGAATGGTTGGTGGGAGGTGGGGTGGAGGAAGAGAAAGAGGATGGGGGCTAGGAGCCAAGGATGAGGGGTGGGGAACAGGGGCAGGGGTTTTCTGGAGGCAGAGCAGAGGCTGGGGTTGGGAGCGGGGTAGAGGGTGTTAGCCAAGAGCCATGCGGAAGGTCCCAGACGTGGGGCTGACCTGTACATCTCCCGCCTGCTTCATCAGGTTGCAGGCAGGGACAAGAAGTGTTACCCCAGTTCCTCCGAGAACCCCAGGCCCCCTCCAAGTCAGCCCTAACCGCAGCTCCTCTGCCCCACCCTGATGCAAATCCCCCAGCTGGGCATTTCCAGACCTCACTCAGGGTGGTGGGTTTGTTCTTTAGACCCTGTCCTTCTGGGAAGGATAAGGGGAGAGGAAAGGGGGAGATGTGGGATAATGGGATAGAAGGAAAGAAGTGGGTGAAAGGAGAGGAGGAAACTGGGATGGGGGAGGGAGATGGGGAGGAGGCAGGAGTAAGGTGAGGAACAGGGAGATGGGGAGGAGGGTGATGGGGAGGAGAAAGCATGTAGGGCGGAGGGAGGAGATGGGAAAGAAGAGGGAAATGGGGGGGAAGGAAAAAGATGGGAGGGAGGAGATGGGGATGAGAGAAGGGGGGGGAGGAAGGAGGAGGGAGATGGAGCTGCTATGAGGGCTGCAGGGAATGCGACTAGGACAGGGCAGGCTGGCGGGGTGAGGAGGGGTCAGGTAGGAAGCCCAGGAGGCTGTTCCCTCCCTCCCCGCTAAGTCCTCCTCCCAGAGCAAAGCACCCACCTTGGCCATTTTGCTCTTGCTGTCTGCAGTCAGAAATGACATGTTGTTGATCTCATTCTGGACCACAAAGTTCTGCTCTTCGCGCTTAAAGTTCTGGGGGTGGGGGGAGGCAGTGTTGGGGATCAGACAGAGTGGGGGAGGGCATCTTTGGGCAGCAGCTTCTCGGCTTATAGAGAGGAGGGGCAGGGCGGGTGGGCACTCACGTGGGACTTGGACCAGTAGATGAAGATCTCGCCCACCATCCTGAACAGCTCCTCCGCACTGGGATTGGGCTCGGTCAGCCAGTGTGCCCTGGGCAGGCAGGGGGAGGGGCTGGTGAGGGATGAGGGCAGGGACCCCCACAGAAGGGGGCCACGTGGAGAGACCTCAGGGGAGGGGATCGGAGACTCCAATGGGAGGGATAGAGCTTTCTAGGGTAATCTGGCCATTCAGATGATTTAAAAATTATCAATGAGGGCTTCCCTGGTGGCACAGTGGTTAAGAATCCGCCTCCCAATGCAAGGTACACGGGTTCGAGCCCTGGTCTGGGAAGATCCCACATGCTGTGGAACAACTAAGCCCGTGAGCCACAACTACTGAAGCAAGCCCACGCGCCTAAAGCCCATGCTCCGCAACAAGAGAAGCCACCTCAATGAGAAGGCCGCACACCACAACGAAGAGTAGCCCCCCTTATCACAACTAGAGAAAGCCCGCACGCAGCAGCAAAGACCCAACACAGCCAAAAAAAAAAAAAAAAAAAAAAAAATTATCAATGACCATTCCTTAAAAATTGTTTTTTCTTTCTCTAACCTTCTTATTGAAGTATAACATATATACAAAGTTTCAACTTGATGAATTATCACCAAGTGAACACACTTGTGTAACTGCCACCCAAATCAAGAAATAGAACATTTCCAGTCCCTGGTCTGAAAGATGCCCTTATCCAGACTTGTAGACCATGAATTTTTTTTTTAAGATTTAAAAAAAATTTTATTTTATTTATTTATTTTTGGCTGCACTGGGTCTTCGTTGCTGCACGCGTGATCTCTCTAGTTGCGGTGAGCGGGGGCTACTCTTCATTGCGGTGAGCGGGCTTCTCATTGCGGTGGCTTCTCTTGTTGCGGAGCACGGGCTCTAGGCGCGCGGGCTCAGTAGTTGTGGCTCGCAGGCTTTAGAGCGCAGGCTCCACAGTTGTGGCACGTGCGCTTAGTTGCTCCGCGGCATGTGGGATCTTCCCAGACCAGGGCTCGAACCCATGTCCGCTGCATTGGCAGGCGGATTCTTAGCCACTGGCCACCACGGGAGCCCCTAAAGATTTTTTTTGATGTGGACCATTTTTAAAGGCTTTATTGAATTTGTTACAATATTGCTTCTGTTTTATGTTTTGGTTTTTTTGGCCGCGAGTCATGTGGGATTAGCTCCCGATCGAACCTGCACCCCCTGCATCGGAAGGCGAAGTCTTAAGCACTGGAACACCAGGGAAGTCCCCTAGCCCATGAATTATTTTGGTCTGTTCTTGAATGTTACATAAATAGATGATACGATATGTACTCTATTTAAAATTTTCTGGTTTCTTTCATTCAACCTGATGTTTGAGAGATTCATCCATGTTGCTGGGTGTTGCAACAGTTTGCTCACTTTCATTGCCGTGTAGTATTCCACTGTGTGAGTATACCTCACTTCACTTGCCCATACTTTTTGACCCAACACTCCTACTCCTAGGAATCTACCCTATAGCGATACCCACTCATGAGCACAAAATTGGGTGTACAAGGATGTATACAGCATGCATACCACTGCTTTCTGCTTCAGCTCCCATGACAGACATAGCTAATCAATCCAAGCACCCTTTCTCACAAAGCCCTGATGCAACCTTAAAATCTTTTTCAACCCAGAGGGAACTTGGAGTTGAATCTTGCTCACTATCCCTGGATTTGGCTGCATCTAAAACTCAATAATTCTTTAAACTTTGCTTCTGATTTTAGGGAGATGTTCGCAATTGGTAGATACCTGTGCTTGCCCTTTTATAAAGACCTATGTTTCTGGGGGGAAATTAGTCTGGCCGGATCTGGACTATTCCTTTCTTCTCTCAGTGATGGAGGAGGGCCTGACCATTGGACTTCACTGCACAAATCAGGCATCCTGTCTACCCAAGCCTGAAGACGCAGTGCTGGAGGAGAGAAGTACGGCTCCTTATGGCTGATAGTGCAGTCCTCACAGGGCCTCAGGTTCAGGAGGTTTAAAGGAGCAGAAGGGGAGAAAACACAGGCTGGCTTTTATTGGTCCATAAGCAACAGGGGCTGGGGGTCAGAAGGTTGGGTAGGACTGAGTGAGAACTGCAAGAAGTTTATAGCAAGTCAGAGGCGAGAGGTCAGATGGGGTCCGAGGAAGCCGGGTGTCAGGCTGGGGTGTGTGGGGGGACGGCTGGGGACATGCTGACCTGTTGTTGTCCACGTAGCGGATGAGCAGTGGATAGAGGGCGTACAGGTCCCGGCAGAGTACAGAGAACTCATCCCGCACCAGGAGCTCGCCCTCCTCGGCTTCCGCCTTGGCCTCTAGGCGCAGCTGCTCCTCCTCGGACACCACCTTCCCCGCCCGCTTGCGCAGCCGCCCGATGGTGGGGATGAAGTGTGAGTGCAGGAGCTCAGGCCGGGCCCGGCTCACGATGGGCTGGGCAAACACTGCAGAACCAGAGGGGGCGCAGGTGCTGCTGGCTGGCCACTGACTCCAGCACCTGACCTAAGACCTCTGATCGCACCCCTGACCTCTGTTTCCATCCCATGACTTCCGACCTGTACCTCTGACCCAGCAGCTGTCATCGACCCCAGCCTGACCCTGGCTTCTGACCCCAGCCTCTACCTCTGATCCCACTCCTGACCTCAGGCTGTGACCTCTGACATAGCCCCTGATCCTGGATCCCAACCCTAACCCTTGACCTGAAACTGTGACCCCTCAGCCCGACACAAGTCCTTGACTTCTGACTCCAACAACTGAATCCTAACCTGATATCTTACCCTAGCCTATGACATCTCACCCCCGTCTTTAACCTCTGACCTGGTCTATACCCCGACATACCTCACCACATGACTTCTGACTATGACCCTGGTTTCTTACCACAGCCTCTGACCTCTGACCCTGACCTCTGACCTCAGCCCTGATCTCTAGCTTGGCCCTGATCCAAAACTTAACTCCTAACAAGGAGTGACTTACAAGTCATGATTTTTTTTTTTTTTTTTTTTTGGCCACGCCGCGTGGCTTGTGGGATCCTAGTTCCCCGACCAGGGATTGAACCCAGGCCCCTGCAGTGAAAGCCCAGAGTCCTAACCACTGGACCGCCAGGGAATTCCCCTGACATGGAACTTCTGAACCAGGAGCCCCAATCTTTTAAAGATTCACTTCTTGACCTCTGACCCAGAACCCTAACTGTCCATATCGGGGACCCTGATATTCGACCTGGTCCTCTGACCCTTTGTATAAGGAACTCAGCCTTCTGACCCAGTTTCTAACCCATGACCTAACCCTCTTCAAGGCTCCAGAAATTCAGACTCCAGCCTGGAGGACTCCCAGGACCCATGCTTCCACCTCAGACCCTATGAGCCTGAGATTCTGACTCCTTAGGATGACCTCTGGCCTTGTGACCCCGAGAAAACTGAGCTCTGACTCCTCCCCACTCCCAGAAAACCATGGACCCCGGGATCTCCCTCTGAGACCATCAGGTCCAGGGACCTGAGCCCCAGTACTCAGGAGGCCCATGCCCGCCAGACCCACCAGCCAGCCGCTTCATCCACGAGGCCTCGTCAATGCCCAGGTTGTTGACGATGATCCGCAGGATATTCCCCAGCAGGGAGTTGAGATGGTCGGAAGTGATGGCTGTGCAGGGTGGAGGGGCCCCTGCAGGCAGGGCAGGCGGGAGTGCCTCGGGTCCGCGCTCCCACCAGCGGGGCAGGTAGCTGCACAGCATGGGCAGCGTGATCTCGATGACGTGCGGCATCTCTGTGTAGCGGGCCCCCGACTCAGCCAGCCCCCCGATGTCTGCCATGAGCCGCTCCAGCACCGGGATGTCAGGACACATCTCCTCCACGCTGTTGGGGAGCCCCAAGACTGGGGTGCGGGGAGGGGGTCAGGGCATGCCAACCCATCATGCCCAGACCTCAGTGTCCACGCCATAATCCAGAGCACCCACAAACTCTGGAGTTCCCCAATCTGGAGCGCCCCCAACCTGGGGAATCCTCAGCCCCTCAGAGCCCAGACTGGGCCACACTACCCACAGTGGGTCTCCCTGGAACCCGTGCAGGTGGAATATAACCCTTGACAGCTGCCCCAGCCCCGCCCGACTTACTGGCCCGCTCCCGGGGAGATTTGGTGGTGTACACTGAGCAGGCATTATACTCGTTCAGCTGAGGCTCCAGGAACGCCACCGGCATGGCCGCTGCTAGGCAGGCCAGGCACTCGCCCAGGGCTGGCCGAAGCCTGGAAGACGAGGCTGTGCTTAGCTCCCACGCCCCCTCTGCCCTGTCCTGGATCCCAGTCCCCTCCTCCACAGAAGTGCCTCTCCCCAGGACACTTCGGGGCAGAGATGCCATTCACTGGTGGTCACCCATGCGGCCGTTTCCCTCGGTTTCCCGAGTGCCCTTTTGCTCTACCGGTGATTCTGGCACTGCCAGCGGCCCTCCCCAGTGCCCCCAGCATGCCTGGCTCCTGTGGGCCGCCAGAGTTTCTGCGTGCCCCCTGCCAGCCCAGAACAACCTGGCATCCTGGCCGCCAAACGCCTGTGCCCACCTGGCCCCCAACCAGTGGCCTCCACTTTCTTCACTGGCCTTCCTCTGAGCGCCCTCACGTGGCCATCTTGAGGAACTGCAGTGGCCACGGTGCGGACGTCTTTTGAAGACTTTGACCATTTCCCGGCTTTTCATTCACCCCCATCTTCTCCTGTGCCCTCCCCTCCCTGGGCCCCCACGGTATCCACCCCGGCCCCAAACTATGGCTGTCTCTCCTTACTTTTCCACGTAAGGGCTCTTGGTGGTTCCCAGAGAGTAGATACTGCACAGCGTTCGGTAGCAAGAGACCTGGACATCATCCACTGAGGGACAGAGGGAGGGTGAGGGTCCGTACCAGTTCTTCTCTAACCCCCTCCCTTGTCTCCAAATGACGGGTAAGAGCAGGGGCTGTAGAGCCAGCCTGCCATTTACAAGTTTTGTTACTTGAGCAAGTACCAACCCTCTCGCGGCCTTAGTTTCCCTCTCTGTAAAATGTGGATAATTATAGTATCTTCCTCATGGGGTTGTTGTGATGATTAAATGAGTTAATACTCAGAAAGCAACTGGAACAGGGCACACAGGAGGCACTCAGTGAAGGCTAGCTGTTCTTGGAGAGGAGTCACGGATGTCTTTGATGATAGTGATGGACACTCTCTCCAGCAAATGCAAACAGATATCCAATTGTGACTTCAATATCGGTTATCCACACACCCCCCACGCCAGAAGGCCAGGTTAAGAACCTTGGCAACTTCCTAAATGTCATGAGGCAAAAAGAGGGCAGGGGGACTGTTCTAGATTGAAAAGAGACGACAGAGACATAACAACCAAATGCAATGAGAGAAACTTCACTGAATTCTGAATTTTAAAAAAAATCAAAGACATTTTGAGGGTAATAGGGAAATTTAACTATAGTCAGGTTAGGTGTGATACTGATATTGTGGGTACAGGAGAGAAGGTGCTGCAACATTCAGGTGTTGCAGGCTGAGTATTTAGGGATGAGGTGTCACTGTGTGTGTGCAACTCACATTCAAAAGTTCAACAAGGGCTTCCCTGGTGGCGCAGTGGTTAAGAATCTGCCTGCCAATGCAGGGGACACGGGTTCGATCCCCGGTCCGGGAAGATCCCACATGCCGCGGAGCAACTAGGCCCGTGCGCCACAACTACTGAGCCTGCGCTCTGGAGTCCACAAGCCACAATTACTGAGCCCGTGTGCCACAACTACTGAAGCCCGCGTGCCTAGAGCCCGTGCTCTGCAACAAGAAAAGCCACCGCAATGAGAAGCCCGCGCACAGCAACGAAGAGTAGCCCCCGCTCGCCGCAACTAGAGAAAGCCCGCGTGCAGCAGCAAAGACCCAATGCAGCCAAAAATAAATAAAAATAAAATAAATTAAAAAAAAAAAAGTTCAACAAAAAGTTTGGAAATACTTTCACTCATAAAGTGAAAGGTAAAACAAATGGGGCAGATTGTTAACATTTCTCTTCTTTCTACTTTTCTGTATGTTTTTAAAATTTTAGAGTAAAATGTTGGAGGGATTCCCTGGCAGTCCAGTGGTTAGGACTCCTCGCTCTCACTGCCAAGGGCTCGGGTTCGATCCCTCGTTGGGGAACTAAGATCCCGCGTGCCCCATGGCGCGGCCGAAAAAAAGAATATTGGAGCCGGGGAAGAACCCCATCCAAGTGCTACTTTTTTTTTATTTTTGTCAATGTCAAATCAGCAGTGAGCCGAGACAGGCCTCCCCTACCCCTCGGTCCCCAGAGCCCGTCCTGGACGCCTCCGATCCCCTGGGCCCCTCACAACCACCGAACCCCAAACTGACCTTGGCGTCTCCCTCAAACTTGTTATTTCTCCCAACTTGCCTCATGGAGGCCCCACTGTCCCCAGGTCCCCAGGCCAGGGCCTCACTCTGGATGCCTCCTCTCCACAGCCTATCTCCTCGGCCTCCAAGACATCTCTCCCACCAGCCCTTCCTGCCCTTTCCTGCCTCTGCCATGCTCCACGTCTTGTAGGGCTTTTTGAGCACCTGAACATACAATGTCATCACCCCCCATTGGGTGTTTTATCTTGCCCGGGTCTCATTAACAACATTATGTTACACACTGTATGCGTTATGTTACAAGATCCCAGGCTGGGTCACACACTACAGGTGCCATTTGGTAGGATTAAATACAGCAGACACTGCCAATTGACTCCCAATATCTGCTCTTACCTTCTTTCTGCTCTTCTCTTCTTCCTAGTAAGAGACCTCCATACTTAGCTCAACACATGAATTAAGTCTACCATCCTAGCCTTCCTTACAGTGACATGTGGCCATATGCTATGTTCTGGCCAACAGGATAAATGTGAGCAGAAGTGATGTGGGCCATTTCTACGTTGTTCCTTTAAAAGAACGGAGGTGCCCTCCTCTGTTTTCTCTTGCCTCCTACTGGCGAGAATGAGGAGGAGATGGTGCACCATCTTGGACCATACGGATAAAGGCGATATTTCAGGGATGGCAGAGCAACAAGATGGAAGGAATCTGGGCTTCTGCCGTCATGATCAACCTACCAGTAGACTGTTACATGAAAAAGAAATATATCTGTCACTTGTTTAAGCTACTGTGATTTAGGTTCTTTTGTTAGAGCTGTGGAATTAATGCTCCGATTAACTCATTCTCTAACCTACCGATTTTCTGAACTGAATGCACACTTTGCTTATGACAGTGAATCCTCTCAATAAATATAACGCCGAAACACCTGCAGATTCTATCAGGCACACTGGGATGGGTGGTGTTGGTTGAACTGACACCCCCCCCCCCCCCCACACACACACACACACACACACACAACTGCCCTTGAGATCAGGAGCCCTTACGGATAACATCGTCTCCAAACTGGTGCTGGGCGATGTGCTGGAAGAGGGTGGTGAGCACGGGCAGCAGGGCCACGGTGGTGTAGGTGAGGTTCTGGCCCACACCCTTCACCTGCGTGTGTGTCTGCGACACCTTGCCTAGCCGCAGGTTCTCCACCATCTTCTCGATGTCCTCCGAGGCACTCTCAAAGAACGAACGGAGGCCAGCCTTCACGATCTCGGGGCCAGACTTCATCACGGTCCTAACAGGGAAGTGGGGGCAAACCAGTTCCAGAATCTGAGATTCAAGATTGAGGAGAGTCTAGGAGAACAGGGGCTGGGGGTGGGAGCACGGTTAGAATGGGAGTGGGCACCATGACCCTTAGCCCCACCTGGCATCCAGGGAGCGTGCCAGGATATGAAGACAGTTGACCACAGCTGGGGCATCCGTCCCTGGGGGAGGAAGTTGGGCTTGGGTGAGGAAAGGGTTATGGGGACAGTACCTCCCTCTACAGCCAACTCAGCCGATCTCTCTTCATCCACCCCCACCCCACCTAGACTCCCATAGGCCCCTGTCCTTCCCTCATCCTGGCTGTGATCCCTCTGCCTGTCCCTCCCCCATCCCGGCCCTGACCCCTCTTCCTGTCCCTCCCCCATCCTGGCCCTGACCTCTGGGCCGTCACCGTCTGGTTATGAGTCTGAGAGTTCCATGATGGCAGGGCCCAGGACTATCCCAGTCACTGCTCTGTCCCCAGGACCACCCACTCCATGTCCACGTTCAGAGGAAGAACACAGGGAAAGTTGTTCAGATTAAGGCATGAACCTGGGCCATATTTCTTCAGGGCGAGGTTGTGAAGAGGGGAAGAGAGGGAAGATTGGGGAGAAGGGCTCGGGAGCAGAGCTACTTACCAAAGAGAGAGACTCGGTGACGGACAAGAGCGGCAAGCTTGCAGAAGAGGCTGAAGAAAGAGAAAGAAACAGGACAGGAGAAACAGGGAGCGAGGACACCAAGGGGACACAATGAGAGGAGGAGGGACAGGGAAGACAGGGGGAGAGGGACAGAAGACAGAGCCAGGAGGAGAAAGCATGATGGGGGAGAAAACGAAGGAGACAGAGGGGTGCGGAGGGGCAGAGAGATGAACCAGCTTGAAAGTCACAAGCAGTAACTGGTATGCTGGGGGTGGGGACGCTGGTCTGCCTTTCTGACAGGGTGACAAATTCGTCCCAGGTTGCCTGAAAGCCCCGTGTCCTGGGGCACACCAGGGCAGTTGTTCACCCTAGCCCTTCCATCACCTCTGCAGGTAGACTGATCAGTGCCCAGCACCTAGGACAGAGCCTCTAAGGTCCAAGGGTGGGAGGAAGAGATCCAGGATTACAATGCCGTGAGGTCAGGGGTGTGAGTCACAGGTCCCAGGGGGGCGCACCTGGTGATCATTTCCTTCTCCTTGTTGGAGGCGTGGCCACCACTGCCCAGCACTTTGGCCGGCGTGGACAGGAAATAGAGGCAGTGGTTGGTGAAGTACTGGTTGATCAAAGGGAGCAGGATCTGGGGGCATGGGGAAGAGACGAAAGGGATTTTGGGTGAAGAGAGAGGAAAGCCCAGCAGTCGCCAGCCTCCTCCAGCTTCTGAGCCCACCTCTCACCTTGGCAAAGAATTTAATCTCCTGTTCATGAGGGGACTTTTCCACTCGTCCACTGCTGAACACAGCCTCTGGTGGGGGAAGGCAAATAGGGGTCATGGTGGCTTCAAGGCTAGGGAACTCAGGGTTTTCTGAGGGGGCAGAGTTGGGATATGATAGGAGATTGCCTCCTGGTATGAAGTCACTTGTATTGGCTTTGAGGTAAACCTCTCTCCCCTATCTTTCATCTGATCCCCCTAACTCCTTGATCAAACCCTTCCTGAGGCTGAAAATGGGGAGGAGGACAAACTGGGATGGGGTAAGGCCATGGAACATCCCCCTCCTCACCAATCACAAGTCCTTTTCTTTCTGAACTTCAATATCTGGCACTGAGTAAATGTGGAATGAATGAACGAAACAAGAAGTCAATATAGACACATTAGATTCAACTTTAAAGTGGAAATCTGTTTCAGTCATCATCATCATCATCGTAGTGACGGTAATAATTCATATTATTAAAATAATAATACTATTAAAATAATAATAATAATAACAAATAAGGCTCCAATTACTAAACACTTGCTATGTCCCCTGGCACTGTGAGAAATGTTCTTGCACAATCTCCTCCCAACCTGGAGGCCTGTATACTTGGTCCTTCATTCCCATTTTACGGATGAGGAAATTGAGGTGAAAGAGCTCACTCCAGGTCACTTAGCAAATAAGTGACAGAACTGTAGCGGGTTATGGTGAACAGAATCCCCCTTTCACAGATGAGCAAACTGAGCTTCAGGGAGGAGAGGGAATTGCCAGGAGCCTGTGCAGCATGGAGGTCTGGCTCACGTGGGATTTGGGGTGAGATGTATGAGTGAATCCTGCTGGGCCACTCACTCACCTGAAGGGAATTTGGGGGTTCCTGGGTGGCTCTTAAGGGGAATGCTGGGGCCCTCTGGGGGAAGCTGGAAGGGATCATAGGGGCCCCAGCTGTGATTCTTAGTGATATATAAGAGGTATCTGCAGGGCATCCCAACAGCCTCAGCCTTCAAAATAGATCCAGAATCTGCCCAGTTCTCACGCTCTTCTGCTCCTGCCGCCCTCAGTCTGCTCCCACAGGCAGCCAGAGGGAGCCTGTGAACACCCAAGGCAGATCAGGGCCCTCTCCTGCTTAGAATGCTCCCGTGGCACCATCTCACTCAGAGCAAAAAGCCACAGTCCTCCCCATGGCCTGCAAAGCCCGTCATGATCTGCCTGTCACTGACCCCGTTTCCTCTCACTCTTCCCCTCTGTCACTCTGCTTCAGCCACATGGGCCTCCTAATACGCACATCAGCGACCTCTGCACTGGTTGTTCCTCTCCCTAAAATACTCTCCCCAGATGACCACATAGCTCTCTCCCCAGCTTCCTGGAATACTCTATTTATTTATTTTTATTTTTTTGACTGCACAGCAGGGCATGTGGGACCTTAGTTCCCCGACCAGGGATCAAACCCACTGACCCCTGCAGTGGAAGTGCAGCATCTGAACCACTGGACCGCCAAGGAAGTCCTGGAATACTCCATTTAAAATTACAACCGGCCCACACTCCCAACCCTCTTTAGCTAGCTCTAGTGTATTCCTCTTCCCATAACACTAATCACTTTCTGACACACTCAGTGATCTCCTTATTTCCGACTTTAAATGGCTGAATCCACCACAGGAATGTAAGTGGCAGGAGGACAGGGATCTTTGTCTTCTTGTTCACTGTCTTATTCTCAACCCCTAGAACAATGTCTGGCACAATGATTAGATGAGGGGAGGAAGGAGAAATGAATGAGCTGGGTGCCTTTGTGAAACTGCAGCTAGGGCGGGGACGGGGAGGGAATTCTCCGTACCCAGGTGGGCGATAAACTCCTGAGAAATGTCCATCCAGCGGAGCAACTGCTGCAGGAAGCCGAAGGCGAACCGTTTCTCAATGGAAGACGTATCCAGTTCCATGTCCTTAAGGCCCCTGCGTGCAGGCAGAGCGAGAGGTCAGCCCAGACGCAGACCCGCCGTATTTCCCGCCTCTTTCCAGTTCGGCCTGGACTCCCCCAGGCCCTGCCTCCGCTTTCCAGGCCCCACCCTTCTTAGGCTCCTCCCCTCTCTGGCCCCGCCTCTGCCCTCCAGGCCCCACCCCTCTATGGCCCTGCCTCTGCTCCCAGGCCCCACCCCCCATCATCTTCCTTTCTCTGGCTCCGCCTCCACTACCTAGGACTCGCCACTCCCAGCTTTTGCCGGGTTCCGCCCACTTTCCCTACCCCTCCCGGGCCGGCCTTCCAGCCCGCTTGCCTGGTGACCGCGTAGCCGTTCATCTGCAGGAACTTCAGCAGCTCCTGGGCCTTCTCTCTATCTCGTGACTTCTCCTTGGCCGTGAGCGTGTCGTAGGGAACCAGCAGGGGGTGGGTCCCACCACCTGGGGCAGCAAAGACCAGAAATCAGGGGCGTGGGGGGGACCCAGGCCGCTCATTGAAGTGGTTCCTGAAGTTCAGGGTGTGCATAATTATAGTAATAAAGACAGAGATAAGAATAACCAAACATTGCTTTCAGATGCTCCTCACATCCTCACCACAGCCCTACAGGAGTAAATGCTGCGATTATCCCCATCGTAGAGACACAGAAACGAAGGTTCAGTGGGGTGAAAGCAACTGTTCAAAGTCACACAACTCTAACCCAGGTCCTTATGACTCCGGAGCCTGTGACTAGGGGAGTACGGCGAAGGGGAGTCTGTGCGGCGTGGGGTGGGTGCCTCACCCTTGGCTTCCAGCTCCTGTTTCTTCTTCCGCCCCCACGTGTTGTGGTAATTTTCCGCCAGCTGTTCTGCCATGGCCTGGGAGAGGATGCAAAGGGTCAAAGCCCACATTCAGAGGATGTCTTCCTCTCCCAACAGACGCCTCCAGTCCCCAAATAAAGGACCACAAGACTCACCTGCAGCTCCCGGGACAGGGTAACTCCGGTGAGGTCGGGGGGCTGGGGGTTGTAGCCTTCCCGTGGATCATAGGTCTGGGGAGACAAGGGAAAGATGAATGGACTAGCAGGAAGCCCAGCCCCCAAGCCAATTTATCCCCCCTACCTGGCCCTACACCCCTCCTCTGTGCCCTCTCCTTAAGTCCCTGTCTCTAAGCCACCCTCCTCTCTTCTGCCCTTTGCAGTTCTTCAGACCCATGCCCTCTCCTTCCCAGATCTCTCAGCCTTCTCCTGCACCCCCTCCTGGCCTTCCCCCTTCCGCTGACCCCACCTTTTTCCCGTGGCCCTTATCCCCCTCTCGACCCCACCTCCTGCCTGGCCCCACCCTCTCCTGGCCCCGCCCCTTATTCTAGCCGCTCACCACCCCCTCATGACCCCGCCCCCTGTCCCAGTCCCGCCTCCACCTGGGCACTTTGGGATATCTTCCGGGTTTTTTTCTTCTCCATCTTCTCCTCCTCACCCTCCCTGGCTTTCTCTATCGTCCATTCCCAGGCAATCATGGCCTTCAAGGACTCCTTGATGGGCCAGCGGTAAATCTCTTTGTCCTGGGGTGGACAGAAGGGAGTGGAGTTGGTCGAATGGGGTGAGAGGGAGGTGGAGGTAGGAGCCCCTGGCTCAGCCTCACTGGCCTCCGGTATCCCAAGAAGGGGAAAGCCCTGACCATGTGGCTAGGAGTGGTCCAGTCCGAATTCAATCCCAGGTGTCTTACCTGTTCTGTAACAGAGCTTCCCAAACTCTCATTATCCCCTTTTATACATGAGACTCAGAGAAGTTAAGTTGTATGGTCAAGGAATCAAATGCAGTCTCTCCAACTCTTTCTAAGAGAAGGGACACTAGGAGTCTGGGGTCTAGGGGAGGCAGCCAAGTTTGAGGGAAGACAAAGTCCATGGATGGGGAGCCTTAACCCACAGATCCAGCTAGATCCAAGCCCATGAAGCTGCCTCACCCCTCCCTGATACCCCAAATTTTGGACCCCCAACTTGGGCGCCAAGGCTTGGTCACCTTCTCCGAAAATGTCTTGTAGGGCCTCAGCATGGGATGGGTCTTCAGTTCCTCATCTATGTTCTCCCCATAGGACCAGTTGTTCTGGATCTGGAGGTGGAGAGGGGACAGGTGGGGGCAGTGTCACTATGGAGCTGGGAGTGGGAGCAGGATGAGGTGTGGACAGACGCTGAGCGGGAACCCTGGAGGGGCTGAGGGTTCCAGAGGAGGCTGTGAATCCCAGGAAGAGTTATGGGTCTCAGGTAAACCTGGGGCCCTCCGGGAGGATCTGGGTCTGGGGGAAAGCTGGGGTCTTGAGGAAGGCTGGCAGAGGTGGGGGTTCCTGGGGAGGGGAGGACCATGACGCCAACCTTGTCGAAGGCCCACTTCTCGTGTGTGTACTCCGCAAACTTGTTAATGAAGGAGTCCAGCTTCTCTGGGATGATCACACTATTAGGGGGGTGGGGTCAGCAGATGTTAGGGCTGGCCCCTCCTTCCACCTCTGAAACCTTCTTCTTCTCCCAGCCCCCAGGCCCCCCCTCCTGCCCCCAGGCCTCACTTGATGGTCTCCACAGGCCGAGGATCAAAGTTGCCTTCAGCGTCCACCGTGGCCTTTTTCTCAGCCTTGGATGAGTATGAGGCGTCCACGTAGTCGGGGGGCAGGGCCCCTGCGATGGCACACACGCAGGGCATAACCATGCGGTACAGCTCTGGGTCATATTTCTGGGGAGGTCAGGGTGTGGGGGTGGTGGTCACTGCAGGCCTGACGGAGCCTTCAAATCCTGGAGCACCAGGACTTCAAACTCACCCCTCCAATCATCACCCCTCTTTCTTGAGCCCTCAAACATGAAGTATGGTCTCTCTCCCTGAAACCCAAACCTCAGACCCACCTGGACTCTCAAACCACGCCTATGTTACCCCCTCCAAGCCCCCAAACTAGAGGCCCGTTCCCTCTTCCATAATGTTCAGAGACCCAACTCATAGATTCTCCTAGATCCAAACCTGCAGAACTGCCTCCCTCCCTGAACCCCCAACTTTGAGGATTTCATTCTGGATCCCTGACTTCGGGCCCCAGACTCTCCAAACAGGCTTCTTTCAGGGCCCTTGGGTGCCCAGACCTTATGGGCCAGCGAGTCAAAGATGCCCCAGAAGAGTTTACGGGTGAGGTGCAGCTCTTCCTCCGAGGTGACCCCATAGTTGGCCCAGCCTGTGGGGAGGCAGTAGTACTTCCAACAACGCTCATAGTGGTTGGTGAGGAGCTGGGTGGGAACAAGAGGGGAACACACAAATGAGGGGGACATTAACAGGTGGCAGGCGAATGAAGGCCCAGGGAGGCCCTGGGGTGGGGGTGGGGGGTGGCAGTGCTTTTAAATTATGAGGGAGGTGTGGATTATGCAAATGATATGCTAATAAAGGGGAAATGGCATGCGTATTGGGAAGTGGTCCTGGACAGTTTATTATGTAAATTTGGCACTCTAATTCAGAGTCAGGATGGGCATTAAACAGAGCTGGATTTGTCTGGTGTTCTTTACACAAATAAGCATGCAGATATTAATCCATGGGTAGGGTTATGTGCAAATGGGCATACGGATGAAGTGATCTGTGCTTATGTGAATTAACATGGCAAGTAGAAACATAGGCAGCACCCCATGGAAACACGTGGTAGTTGGGAAGAGAGCCTCCACCAGCCAATATGCAAATTTGAAATGGGGGCTGATTGAGATGTATTACGCAAAATAGTTAAAATATCTGAGTTGGGGGTATCTCCTTATGCAAACTAGCATGCAAATGAAAAAATAATAGGAGAGACAGTGTGCAAATATTCAGGATAGCTGTGGTACTATTTACTGAAATAAATGCAGTCATTTGAATAGTGGAAGGCCGGTGGTCTAAGCATGCGAATAAGCATGCTAATTAGAAAAAGTGTGCCCCACGCAAATATATGCTAATTAAGATGGGGGTTGGCTCACTGTTATGCGAATTAAACGCTAATTAGGGAGTGTTAGAGGCACCAATGACGCAAAGTGAATGTTAAAGAGGTTTCTATGGGGCCCGCTGCCCGCGCGTTTGCAGGTTAACTGGCCTGGGCGGTGTGATACAAATGAGCCCCATAGTCCGAGGGCGGAGCAAGCCGGTGGGTGGAGCAAGCCGGTGGGTGGAGCATGGAAATACGCAAGCTGAAGAGGGCTTGCCCTCACCTTGAGCGGCATCTTGGCGAACTCGTTAAGGATGGGCACGTCGAACACCAGGCGCCGCAGCAGGTGCTGCAGCATGGACGGGCGGATGTACCTGCGGGGACATGCACGGGGCGGGGTTACTCACCCTGAGGTCCGCCCCACCCGTAGCCCCGCCCACCAGGGTCCCGCCCCACCTGCAGAGCGCCATCAGGCATTCCTCGATGACGTCGCGCTGCGCCTTGGTGAGCGAGCGGCCGCGGGACAGGCGGTACACCGTGTGAAGCATGGAGTCCACCATGATGGCGCGATGCTCGGTTCCCGCAAAGAGTGGCGCACACTTGGTGATGAGCGGCAGCACCGCCAGGCACAGGTAACGGTTCAGCGCCAGCGCCATCTCCGTGGTGCTGAAAGTGGCCTGGGGCGCAGGGTGGGGACATCAAGCCCTGACACCTGCCCAGGATAACTCTGGGCAAACGACCCCGGCTTCTGATCTTCCCCTGAAACCTGCTTCTCCCAGACTCCACTACCCTTAGTACTTTGGACTATGCAAAATTTCAAATACACGCAAAAGTCCAGGAGCCAATTAATGAACCCTCATTACCCAGATTAGGCTGTTCTGCAGATACCCACCTTCTGCATGCTTTTCCTCTCTACCCTCGCCGTTTTTTCCTGTAATATTTCATGCAACCCCCAGCCATATATCACTTTATCCAAAGATACTTCAGTATGTATCTCCATTCAGACAAGTATCAATACTTCTATTTAACATTCCATGCTGCCATTATCACACCTCACAGAATTAACGAAATCTCTTAATAATCATGATCAGCTTTCTCTAATTGTCTCAAAAATGGCTTTGCATTTAGCTGCAATTGTTTGGATCAGGGCCCCAAGAAGACCCCCATACTGTACTTGGCTGACAGGTGTCTCCATCGGTAACTGTCCCTTTTCCTCCCCCCCTTTTTAAGGCTATTTGTTTGCTGAAGAAACTGAGTCATGGGTCCAATGGAATTTCCTACATTTTGGCCTTGGTTGGTCGCTTCCCAGTGGTGTCAGGTAACTAGTTCCTCTGCCCCCTGTATTTCTGATAACCTGGTAGTTATAGATTCAAGTTCCGGGGTTCCCTTTCCCAGTAGGGAACAGTCATTTCTCCCATCTTAAGAAGAGCCTCCTCTTGACCAAGTTCACCCGGCCAGCACATCGCCATTTCCCTGCCTCTTCTGTCACCAACTTGTGTAGACTGTCAACACTCGCTGTCTCCAATACCTCACCTCTCAGCCTCTCTCTCTGAGAGGGGCTCGCTCTCTCTCTCTATATATATTTTTTGGCTGCACTGCATGGCATATGGGCTCTTAGTTCCCTGACCAGGGGGCAAACTTCCACTGCGCCCCCTGCAGTGGACTGCCAGGGAAGTCCTCCCGGGCTCTCCTAAACCCTTTCCCATAAGGCTTTAGCCCCACCACCTCACTGAAACTGCTTCCTCCATTTGGCCAAACCAATGGTGAGTTATCAGTCTTCATCCTAACGTGGCATTGTCACCTTCTGTTATTATTGTTCTTGTTGTTGGTGTTGTGCATGGGTCTTTGTATCTCCACGGTGCTGAGCCATCACTGAGACTTCTTTTTTATAACCTGAGGTGTTGGAGATTTCCACCCACCCTTTCCCAGAACTCAGAGTTTTTCTTGGTTTTTGTTTTCTATCTTGATGGTGGAGGAGGGAGGATTATGATATATACACAAGTTCAGAACAAACAAAAGTGCTGCCACTATTCCCATGACACATCCCACTCTGGAGGCCGGGAGAGTGGCCAGACTACTCACCGTGTCCAGCGAGGCGGCCGCCCGCATGTCGGGCAGGAAACCCACATCTAGCACATGCAGCAAGAACTCCTGGTTCTCGATGCCGTACACGCGGTCCAGGAAGAGCACCATCGACGCCTTGTGGTCCGGCACAAAGGATGCCGACATCTTTGGCTGTACCAGAGCCCCATCTGTGGGCAAGAGAGCGGGGTCAGGGCTGCCCTTGGGTCCCTCTGCTTCCTCCCCAGCGTCACTCCCTTGCCGAGTCCCGCCCCTCCGCACCTTTGCCCAGGGTGGGGATCTGCAGTGGGAGGCTGATGATGCCCACGAGGTCGTCCAGGGGCACGAGGGAGCGCAGGATGGCGCGGATCCGCAGGGCCTCGCCTTTGCCGGCTTGGATTAGCTGGAGAGGGGAGGTGGGCATGTCATCAGGCACCCCCTGCCCCATGTGGTCATTCCCCCATTCCATCCCTTCCCGACCCACTGGCAGGTAAAGACTCCGTCTCGTGGAGCTAACTCTAGAATTCCCAGCCCTGACCCCTCTGCCTGTGCTTCTCCCCTGCAGCCCTGACTACCACTGGCTTTCATTGCTTGATCTCCCGCACTGGACTGAGAGCTCTGTGGGAGTGGGGCCAGGGGCTCTCTCGGCCACTGGTGTGTCCCCAGCATTGCCTAGCCCAGGACCACATGCATAGCAAGAGCTAAATCAATGTTGTTGAATGTCTGAATGAAGAGGTTCAAGGTTGGCTGTGCCCGCCCCCCAGCCCAGCCTTCAGGTCTCACATGCATCTCTGGTGCACAGCGTCCCAGCAGGTCGATCAAGGCAGCGTAGAAGGACATGATGGCGTGTCCAAGGTGCACCCGGTTTTCTTCGGGAGGCTCCTCCCCGAAGCTGCAGAGGAAGGCAGGTGGTGTGAGGAGGCAGCAGGGGCTCGGGGAGGGTGGTGGCTCTGTCGAGGAGGGGGCAGGAGACTCACAGCTCACGCCGCCGGTCCCTGCGGACTCCTGGGCCATCCCTCGCGGGGTCCTCGGAGATGCGGATGGCCTCTTCGATGGTGGCCAGCAGCCCCGAGCTGCCCTCGCCCCGCAGGGCAGGCCCGAAGCACTCAGGCTTGCGGATCAGCAGACGCACCACCACGTTGGCATTCTCCTCCACGCTCTCACCTGGTGGCTCGCGGGGTCAGGAGGCCTCATGAGCCACTGCTCAGGGTCCCTCCCTGGACAGCCCCTGACCTGGCACCTCAGGGGTGAACGTCAGGCCCCCGTTGACCTCCGGACCCTGCCCCGCGCCCACTTGCAGGCATCCCTGCCCAGGCCAGGCCTGTGGCCCAGTATGTGGGCCACACCCGAGGGAGGCTTTAGCCAGTGACCCGCAGCCTCCCGCCCTATTACCGCCACCCCTTGCCTCACCGTTGACGAAGACAGCGAAGCGCAGGAAGTCCAGGTAGCGCTCGCCGCCGCAGGGGTTCCAGCCGATGTCTGGGTACCCTTTGGCCAGGAGTATGGGGCAGCTTTGGAGGCCACAGCCTGCCAGGTAGGACACCACCTGGGGGCACAGGAGGCTCAGCCAGAGGCTAGACCCACACCTCCTTCCTCCCCAAGGCTCAAGTCCCTGCCCATCCCTGGAGCTCCGCAATCCAATTTGGATCCCTCAGCAAACAATAACCCTCATCCTCCACCATCATTTCCCACCTGGACCATCACAGCCACCTCCTCCCTGGGCTCACTGTTCCCTTCAACCCCTAGTCTGTCCCCCACACAGTCAGAGAGGCCCCTACTGTCTCACTTAGGGCTAAAGCCAGAGCCCTCGCTGTGGCCCACAGACCCTCCACACAATCTGCCCTTGTCAACTCCCTGCCCTCACATCCTAGCACTCACCCTGTCTCCCTCTGCTCCAAGCACACTGCTCTCTCTGCTGTTCCTCAAACTCATCAGGTTCACTCCTGCCTCAGCGCCTTTGCACTGGCTGCTTCCCAGCTTGGAATGCTCTTCCCCCTCATGTCCATATGGCCCCCATCTCCTTCAGAGCTTTACCTGAAGGTCACTTTCTCAGTGAGGCTTTCTCTGACCACTTGTGTCTAAACGCAGACACCCTCCCGACACTTGATATTTCTCTCCCTTGCTCACGTTTTTTCTTCCTTAACACTTGTCATTAGCTAATACACCACATATTTTACTTCTTCATCTTGTTTATTATCCATCCTCCCAACTAGAATGTCAGCTTCACAAGGACAAGGATTTTTGACTCTCAATCACTGTCATACCCCTACTGCCTTGGACGGGTCCTGACACATAGTAGGTGCTCAAAAACATTTGCTAAATAATAATACTATAATAGTAGATAACTGTCAGAGAGTGCTTACTGCTTTGTAAACGCTTTCGTGAGTTAACTTATTTAATCCACAGAACAACTGTATGAAATTGTTTCTATTATATTCATTCTACAAATGAGGAGATGGAGGCCTGGAGAATTTAAGCCACTTGTCCAAGGCCACACAGCAAGAGAGTGGGGCTGGGAGTGGGGGTGGGGGCGGGGAGTTGAATCTAAGTTGCTGAACTCCAGAGCCCATGCCTTTCACTGCTACACACAGAAGCAGGGAGCACAGAGGGCCAAGAAACGTGCCAAGCCCACATGGCTGGGGAGGGTGGGGTGTAGATTTTCACTCAGCCCCGTGAGCGAGTGACTGGGTCCTGTCCCTTTGCTGCAAATTATTCCCCTTCTGATTCAGTTCTGGACCATGCACAATGGCACCCACAGAGTGGGACCCAAGTCAGCAGGTGCCCCAAGGGGCCAGGTATGGGCCAGGCCTTCTCCCTCCACACCTTCTCCAGATCCTGCTCCTGCAACGCCAAGGCCAGCTCGTTGTTGTCAATGACAGAGGCAGCTGCCACGTCCAGGGGCGTGGAGCCCTTCATGCCTGTGGGGGTGAGAGGCAGTGAGAATGCTCTTCAGAGGTGCCTAGCTGACTGTCTCACTTTTGCTTGCCTCACCTCCTCCAGGAAGCCCTCCTTGACCACCCCTTTTCCAGCCTGGGTCAGGTGGCTCCTCTGACTGTGCTTCTCCATCCCAGGCCTGATCAGTCCAGGCTGACACTGTCTGGGATGGGTTTGTCTACCCCACTCCACTGTGAACCCCATTAGGGCCAGGCCCAGGGCTGTCTGGGTATCCCCAGCACTGCTCATTACAGGTCCAGATCCAGGGTGAGTTGAGAGTGAGTGTTTGTTAAATGACTAAGTGAGCCAGCGGAGAGCGGGGCCAGCCTGGATGGACCGCCAGGAGTGGGCTCAGAGTTCCTCACCCAGGCCAATGCCGCTGTTCTCCAGCAGGTAGCTCAGGTGGTCAAACATGGAGCGCTGGTTCTGCCGGCTGATGCGGCAGAAGTAGCAGAGGAAGCGGCAGCAGCTGGTCACCATCTTGGGGAAGCGGATCTCCTGGGCAAGCAGGGTGGGCTGGTGGTCAGTGCCTGCCCTCTGGGGCCCCCTGCCCTGAGCTCCCCAGCCCACGCAGCCCCCTTACCTTGGATTCGCCGCCCCCAAGGACATTCACCATGACCTCCATGACTGTCTCATGCATGCCCAGCGCCCGCATCAGGTTCGGGTGTTGGTAGAAGACTCTGTTGTTCATGATGTTCCTGTGGACAGGTAGAGTGCATGGGGTCAAGTCCACGGAGAGCCTCCAGACCCCTGCGGGAGCCATCACCACCACTGTGGTAACAGTTAACATTTACTGAACTCCTAGTCTGTGCCCGGCATTACTCCCTTTACAGATCTGAACTCATTCAATCCTTATGTCCACTCTGTGATGCGGGAACTGGAATTATCCCTCTTTCACAGACAAGGAAACCAGAGGATCCAAGGTGGGCTCCCCCTGGGGCGGAGATCTTTATCATGTTGCATGTTGTAACCACAAGTGCCTAGAAAGGGCCTGGCACACAGTAGGTGCTCAATAGATGTTTGCTGAGTGAATGAATGAGGCTCACTTGGCGCTGAGTGCTGAAGATTATTGTTATCATTATTATTATTACTGTTATTACCACTACATGAGCTCACTGAAGCCGCACCACAACTCTTCAGGATAAGCGTGGCTCTTCCCCAGTTTAGAGATGAAGAAACCGAAGCTCAAAGAGGGTAAACCTTGAGCCAAGAGTCACAGGTGAGTAGGAGCTGTTACCCAGGGATGGGTGGAGAGGTAAGAGGGGGGGACATTACCTAGGGAGATGGGCTAGCTGCTGGGAGGAGCACACCACCCTGAGGATGGGGCAGAAGTGGGGAAGGACACATTATTGCATCCAGAGGACGTGAGCCAGTGGACAAGCTTGAGCTGGAAGGTCTCCCCTCCCTTCCCCGGGGATGTGCAGAGTCAGGGGAGGGGCGGGGCCTCACCCAATGCTCTGGATCATGAGGTTTTCCTCCTGGGGGCCCATCTGCACAATGAGCAGTGACCGGATCTGGCCAAGGCACTCAAGCAGACTCATGGTGTCCTCCACGGAGGAGGGTGAGATGGTATAGGCCCGGGGCAGGGCACGCAGCAGCTCCCCAAGCCCATCGTACTGCCGGTGCAGGAGGCTGAACATGGCCCGTACCAGCTCGGGGCTCTGCACGAAGTCCTCTTGGGCCCAACGCACCACTGTGTGGGACACCAGCTCCTGCAGCGACTCTGGGAAGGGGACACAAGGGTAGGAACACTCTTCCTGACCAGGGCCTTGAGCAAAAACGGTACAGAGGGCGCCCCTCTTTCCAGAGGGCTTCTCAGTTGCTAACCATTCACCTCCCGCCCTCCTCCTGCCAGGAGTGGGCAGATTCTGGCAGATTTTGTTCTGTGGCTCTAGGAGTCTCCCTATCCTCTTCACCCTATACCCAGACCATAAGTGCCCCCCTAAAAGCTTTAAGAGGAAAAAGCACTTGTATCACTGCAAAGTACCAGAGCATTATTCTGAGCACCTTTGAAAGTGCAAGTGGTAATTCCATTTGTTCTGTAAAAACACTGCTGATTTTTCATCATGGGAGACAACAGACACAAAGAAAAACGGTGAAGACTTTGGTGTCATCTGAAAATTATGTCAAAAATGAACTCTTTTATTTTCCCTGGCGATGTCCCCGGGACTCTCCTCTCCTATATCCAGCATCCATTTCTCTCCCTGTCTCTCTTTCTCTCCCAACCCTTTTTCTTCCCAGGATTTCTGGGAGAGAAGACAGATGTCTCCTCTGTCTCAGGGTCAGAAGAAACCTTCCTGCACTGGCACTGAATGATGATGTCAATTCATGACCTGTGACATGTCCTACCTTCCTTCCATCTGCTCTACACGATCTGGACCCATCACTTCTGACTTCATATTCTGTACCTCCCCTCCTGCTCACTCTGCTCCAGCCACACTGGTCTCTAAACGCACCAAGCATGTTCCTGCCTCAGGGCCTTTGCACTGGCTGTTCCATCTGTACCAATCATCTTTCCCCAGATCTTTGCATACCTCACTCCCCGACTCCAACCTCTCCATCTTTGTCCCTCTCTCTCCTCTCACTCAGCTTTAGTTTTCTTCTTAATATGTATGGCCATCTGATATTATGGTATATGTATATTTGTATCTTTTGTAATATTCTAAACCCCTTGAGGGCAGGGACTTTGACTCTTCCCCCTACTATATTCCCTGGCCCTACCAACAGTGCCTGGCCCAGAGTTGGCCCAATAAAATTTCTTGAATGTAACAGAATAAACCCTCCACCAATGTTAGGGACTCTGTCCTTGTTATATGGTGTTAATATATAGTTTGCCTAATGACCCATGGGCCCAACATTTATCATGGCTGCTTTCCTAACCCCTCAGCATAGTAATCACTTTCACCAAGAAATAAGGGAAAAACAAAGAAAAGCCACAAGTACATGGAAGCCACGGTGGTGCATTAGTTGCCCCATCCCAAGGTTGGATGTATGCCTCTGCTCTGGCAGCCATGCACCACGCTGTTCCAACACACACACTGTGCAGCCCCAACTTTGGGGCCACGCCTCCAGCATGCCTCCTCTCTCACCCCTCTCTCCACTCCTCCTCTCTCATTAATACCCATCCACCCGTCCCTTGGGCTACTCCTGGTGGCCTGTCTTGGACCCAGAAACTCCCCAAGCGCAGGGCTGCTTGGGCCACCCCTGGTGGCCCCAGTCCTCACGGGGTTTGTGCTCCTCGGCAGGTGGCTCCTCCTCCGGTTTCTCCTCCTTCTTCTTCAGCAGCCGTACCTTCTCCAACAGGCCCATCAGGCGGCTGCCCAGGGTGGCTTCTTCCTCCGGTTCTTCCTCCTCCCCCGCCAGCTGAATTCCTGGAGGTGGTCAAGAAGGGAGGGCGTGTCATTCATCATTCATTGCTTATTAATCGCATCTATCATTTACTTCTTTGTTCATTCATGTGTTCACTCACTCATTTCTCATTCATGTGTGCATTCGTGGGGTTTTTCATTTGTTTCTTTATATGTTCATGTTTGTTCATTTATTCATTCCTTGAATCATTTGTCTTTTAAATCAACTATTGCAAGTATCTTCAAAGAACTAAAGGAAACCAAGTCTAAAGTATTAAAGAGAACTATGATGACAATGTCTCATCAAACAGAGAATATTAATTGAGGTAGATAATGTAAACAATAACCATATAGAGTTGAAAAGTACAAAAACTGAAATTTAAAAAACACTAGAGGGGTACAACAGCATACTTGAGCTGGTAGGAGAAAGAATCAATGAACTTGAAGGTAGAACAACAGAGGTTATCCAGTCTGAAGAAAAACTAACAGAGCCTCAGAGACCTGTGGGACACCAGCTAGTGTACCAACATACGCATAATGGGAGTCCTAGAAGGAGAGATGAGAAAGGAGCAGAAAAATATTTGGAAAAATAATGGCCTCAAAGTCCCAAATTTGATGAAAAATATTAATCTACACATCCAAGAAACTTGGTGGCCTACTGGTTAGGATTCCTGGCTTTCACTGCCATGGCCTGGGTTCGATCCCTTGTTGGGGAACTGAGATCCCACAAACCGCATGGTGCGGCAAAAAACAAAAACAGCTCAAGTAGGATAAATTCACTGAGCTCCACACCTAGATACATCATACTCAAACTGCTTAAAGGCAAAGGTAAAGAGAAATCTTGAAAGCCAGCCAGGGAAAAATGACTCATCACATATAAGAAAATCTCAGTAAGATTATCAGCTGACTTATGAGAAAAAATAGAGGTCATCCATCCATCCCTCCAGCCATCCTTCTTTTCATTCATCCAAACCAGTCAGCCATCTCTTCACCCATTTCTTTATTCGGCCATCCTTCTCTCCATCAATTCACACACTCTTCCATCCAGCTATAGCCTACAGCCATTTGTCCACATACACATCCACCCAAATACCCATATAAACATATCCTTCCACTCATCATCTACCTGTTCACTAACATGTTCATTCATTCAGTCACTCATTCATTTTACCAACAGTTACTGCACAAATACTGTAGATATTTAAGATCAGGAAATCTTAGGAAAACTTCAAGACAGGTCTCAAGAACAAGTTTGGGAGGAGGATTCTCTGATCTCCTCTCTTACCACAGTGTGTCAGCAGGTCTTGATGAAATTCGAGCAAATCCTGTTGGATCTCTTCAGGGACAGGACAATCTTCCTCATCCTCAGCATTTTTGAAGTTCACTAGCATGTTGATCTAGGGGAAGGTCAAAGATTAGAATGAGGGTCAGAGACCCCAGAGCAGGAACTCTGAAGTCAAGGATCAAAGATCCAATCGTGAGTTCCTGTCTAAGGTCATTAGTGAAGAATATCTGGGCGACTAAAGGTTCGAAAGGAGTCAGGGTCAGTCTGCGGTGACTCAGAAGTCTGGTTCAGAGAGAGGTAGAAGAGTAACAGATAAGTATATGGATAGGGTCAGAGGTCAAGCTCAGATTGAGAGGTTAAGTGAGTATCACCAGTGATCAGAGTAAGGGGAGAGGTTGAGGTTGGGTTTAGACAGTAAGGCCAGCTGGGGTCAGGGGTCAGAGGACCTGCTCCTGGGGTGGGGAGCGGAACTCGCGAGTACGTCGGGCAGTCTCAGCTGCAGTCATGGTGAAGGCTTTCACAAGGGTGCCGTAGCGGTCCCTCTGGTTGGCCTGGAGCTTGTCCACGTAGCGCTCTGCAAAGGCTGCAAGAGACTCCACACGGTGCTGCAGCTCTTGGTCACAGAAATACTCCAGCAGGTGACACATCTGTGGGATGACAGCCATGCAGTAGGAGGGATGGTGGTGAGACCATCAGGACTTCCTTGAAACTTTTCTTGCTTTCTCTCCCCACTCCATAGCCCTGCTCTGGTCGAGCCACCACTGTCTCCTGCCTGGATCCTCAAGCCAGCCATCTCCATGGTCTCATCCCTCTAATTCACCTCCCACATGGAAACCAGATAGCTCATTCAAAGCCAGCAGCACTCCACTGCTTTATGCCCTTCCACAGCTCCCCACTGCCTTGGGACAAAGTCCAGACTCAAGCCCCACCAGACCCTGTATGTCCTAGCCCAGAGGGATGGAGGCTGGAAAACAGGAAGAATCAGCCCACCTGTAACTTCACAGACTCTGGCAACTTCATCTGGAGCAGCCCCTCCTCCAAGTCTTCTTCTTTTTCCCCTTCTGCTGTCTCCTCTTCCTCTTTTTCCTCATCTTCCTTCTCCCGTGCCTCTTCCTCCTCATCCTCCTCCTTCTCCTCCTCATCCTCCTCTTCCTCCTCTTCTTCCTCCTCCTCCTCTTCCTCTTCTTCCTCAGTGAATACTTCAGGCTCAATCATCTTCAAGATCTGTTTCACATCCTCATCGCCAAAGATGCCCATCACCTATGGGACAAAGCCTGGGTCTGTCACTGTGGCCTGCAAGGCTTCCATAATCAAGACCCAGCCTCACTCTCCAGATATGTTTCTCCTGCACAGGCCAGATTCATTCCTGCATTGGCTGTATATGATTCCTCTTACAAGCAGGAATGGCATCCCCCTGCCCTGCCATCCATCCTCCTTAAGATCCCCCCAGATCCACACCCTGTGTCCCACGTACATGGCCCAGACTACATAGCCAAACATGAGCACCTCTCCTTTCACAAGGAAGTGTCCTTTTTCCCAAGCTTGAGCATTTGTTACTCTGTAACAGGACACAGCCTACACCTGAGGCCCTCATATCTCCCAGCATATGCTAGCTCTCAGTCAACATAATGAAGATGCTATCAGATGGAAGGAGAGCAGGTAGATAAAAGGGAAAAATAGTGGGGAAAGAGAGAGAGATGAATGAACGGGGGGAGGACTGGGTGACTGGGTGGATGAGTTAACAGATGGAACAGTAGAGGTTTGATGGGGAGATGGATGGATGGGTGGATAATGAACTGAGAGGTGAAGGTAAAGGTGGAAGAAGAGATGGTGGGTAGATGGATGACAGGATAAATGATGTATAGATAGGTGGGTGGATAGATGGTTTGACAGACGCATAAGCAAGTAAATGAGTGGATGGGCAAATAGATAAATGGGTAAATAACCAGGCACTGGGGTAGGATGGATATGTGGATGGGTGGATAGGTTTGTGTATGAAAAATTGGATGGATGGATGGATATATGGATGAGTCATTAGATGGGTATGTGAATGAAAGGGTACATGAAATGAAGAAAGGATAGAAGGATGGAGAACGAGTGAATTAAAGGGTGTAGATGGTTGGATGGATTTGTGGGTACGTGGATGGGTCTTAATATATATGGATAGAGAGATGCATGGATTGATGGACAGATAGGTGGAAGATGGAGAAATGGATGAATCTGTGGATGGGTGGATGAATGGATGCACAGGTGGAAGGAAGATGATGGTTGAATGCATGAAGGGAAAGATAGGTTAATAAATAAATGGGTAGGTGGATGGATGAATAGATGAAATGGTGGATGTAATGATGTGTGAATGAATGGAAGAATGAATGGACAACTAGATTGAAAGTTAGATAGATGGATACATGTATGGATGGATGGATAATTGGGTGGAGACTGGAAGGATAAATAGGTGAGGAACTTTTGGATGGAAAGATGGGGGTATGTTTGAATGAATAGGTGGATGGATGGAAAGGCTGGTGGAGGATGGATGAATGATGGTTGGTTGGATGGATGAATGGAAAGAAGGAAGTGATTACTAAACAGATGAATAGATGGCAGACGAATGGATGGAAGGAAAAGTGAATGAGTAGATGATAGAAGGATAAGTTGGAAGGTGAAGGGTATATGGACCGAGAGATGAACGGGCAGTTGGATGTATAAATGGGAGGGGAATGTATGTAGGTATGTATGTACGGATGGATGGATGATTTGGAATGTGAAAGAACAGGACAGAGGGAAGCAGGAGGAAGTCATTACCAGCAGGGTGGACACAAGCTTGAGCACGGGCACAAACTGGAACTCCACGGAGCCCCCGACAGGGTCACGTGCGTGCTGCCCACCGTCTCGCACTGCCTCCCCCAGCATTCTTAGTGCTTTGTCCCGAAGAGCCTCCAGAGGGATGCTGGGGCTGAGACGGGCTGGAGCTTCTGCCACCCCAGCAGCTGGCAGGGCAGCCACAAAACAGGGAGCTAAGAAATGGTGTGGAGGCCGCAGCGAGGTGGTGACGCCGACACCAGGAAGGCCGTAGCGGCGGGGACCATTATCTGCTCTTTTTCCAGGCGGGAAGAGGGTGATGGCACGGGTCTCAGGAGTCAGGGGCACGATGTACTCAGAGAGCATGGAGCGGCGGCTGCGGCAGGCACTTTCGAGATGGATGCTGATGAGGAGGTCGTAGTAGCCTGCACGCAGGGGGCCGGGCAGGTGCGCGTCTTCCAGGGCGTGCAGCAGCTGTGCCTGGTCCACGTGGCTGCACAGAGCATGTGCCACGCGGTTGTTGCCCAGGGCGCACACAGCGCGGTAGAGGCGGAGGGTGTGCGAGTGGAACCGCTGCAGGTCCAAGCGCTCCGACAGCTCCAGGATGTCCATGCATCTGCAGTGGAGATGGGCCACATTCAGGGACTCAGCAGGCAGAGGAGGGGGGAGACAGAGACACAGACCACAGAGAGGCAAAGAGGTGCTCAGGTGAGTGTTGGTGGCCCCAGCAGCGAATCCCAGTGTTCTGCTGGGTCAAGGTTCTGTGAGGTCTGTGGAGCTGAGTCGAGGAGTCTTTTAATGGTTCTGGAAGTCCCTCAGTGGTCTGGGGGCTCCCTGACATACATCTGGGATTTGTGGGATGGTCTGGTACTCTGGGGATCTAAGAGTCCATGGGAAATATCTGGTGACCCTGAGATGTATCTAGGATCCCAGGTTGGGTCTGAATCCCCCTCTGGCAGGTCTGAGTACCCTGGTTATATCTGAGCACCACCAGAATGTAAACTCCACCAGTACAGGACATTTCTGCCTCTTTTGTTTTATTTGTTTGCTTGCTATATTCCCAGCACCTAAAAAGGACTTAGCGGGCTTCCCTGGTGGCGCAGTGGTTAAGAATCCACCTGCAGGGGACACGGGTTGGAGCCCTGGTCCGGGAAGATCCCACATGCCGCAGAGCAACTAAGCGAGTGCGCCACAACTACTGAGCCCGCGAGCCGCAACTACTGAAGCCCGCGCGCCTAGAGCCTGTGCTCCGCAACAAGAGAAGCCACCGCAATGAGAAGCCTGCGCACCGCAACGAAGAGTAGCCCCCCGCTCGCTGCAACTACAGAAAGCCCACATGCAGCAACGAAGACCCAACACAGCCAAAAATAAATAAATAAATAAATAAATAAATAAATAAATAAATAATAAATAAAGGAATTAGCAAATAGTATGTGCTCAATAAATATTTGTTGTAGGAACAAATGAATAAATGGGTGTGTCTGAGGCCCCTGGGGATGGGTCTGAGTCCTCCTGGGCAGGTCTGAGTCCCCTGAGTTATACAAGAGCATTACTAGAATGTCCGTTCACAAGAGCTTGGTGTCTCCAGGCTAGAATTCTGCTGTCACACAGGAGGAGCTCAGAGCTATTTGTCCAATCAGTGAATAAAGGAAAGATGAAGCATCTTCCTGGGGTGAGTCTGGGATCCTGGCCACATTTAGAGTCCTTAAAAGCTTTCCTGTCATCCATGTGAATACTCTTTAGCCCGGTGTGTCTGGGTTCCCTGGAGCAGGTTAGATATCTCCAAGGGATACCTCTAAAGTCTCCTGGGTATGTCCAAGAGAACCTGGGGTGCCTCCAGGCCTGTCTGAATAGTGTGCAAGACCCTCTGAGGTGCACTTGAGGCCCCTGGGGTGTTGTGTGGTCTCCTTGATGTGGATCTGGACTCCCTGCGATGGGTTTGGAGCCCGTGGGTGAGTCTGGAGTCCACTGGGGTGTTAGCTGGGGATGCCTGGGCTGAGTCTGGGTCCCCTGAGGTGGGTCTGAGCCTGCTGAAAGGGATTTAGAGCCCCCTGGAGTGTTATCTGGGGATGGTAAGGTAGGTCTGGGGCTTCCTGGGGTGTTGTGTGGAGTCCCGGGGTAGTGGGGAGGGGCACCGGGTGGGATCCAGACCCCAGAGGGCTTGCAGTATCCGCCCCACCCCTGGGCGCCGGGGCTGTCCCTGACCGGTTCTCCTCGGGGATGTGCAGCGCCATCATGGTCAGCGGCTCCTGGCACTGCACAGCCCAGCCCAGCCGCTCGCCCGCACGCCGCGTGTCCACCTGCAGGAAGTGGTTGGGCATGCGGCTCCACGACACGGGCATCAGCATCTGCATCTCGAGCCGCGGCGGGCACTGTGGGGTGGGGTTCTTGCGCTCGCTCATAAACATGGCGGCCGACAGCGGCATGATGTTCTGGGGACACAGGGGTACGCACATGTCAGGATTCCCCACCCTTTCTCTCCTGCCACTCTGTTTCCAAGAAGCCCTCCCGGATTTCTCCCCCCACTTCAGCCGCTCTGCCAGCCTGACCTCCCATACCTCTGTCCTCAGCCTGCCCCCCTTAGTGCCCCATCACTGCACCCTGACCTTCTGCTTCCCCAGCTCAAACTGGATGACGTTCTGGTGTGTCGGCAGGACAAAGACAGCAGGAAACAGCTTTGTATTGGGTTCCACCTGGGAAGGGAGAAGAGGGCAGGGTGAGGAAGAAGATGAACTGGAGGTGGTATTGACTCTGGATCCCCGACTCGGGAGCCAGTTGCCCCAGCCTGATGCTGCTGGTGTCTACAGATCCAAACTCAGGCACTGGAGGCTCCACAAGAGCCTTGAAGTGGCTCATGGGCTGCACCACCTCTGATCCAGTGAGGCCAACCTCCTCCACCTCCCCCAGGGCAACCTGTCGTCCGGGTCTTCGCGCACATCATGCCCACCCCCACCCACGAATGCCATTCCTGTTTCTCTCCCAAGCACTTACTTAATCTTCAAAGTTCAAAAAGCGTCCTCTGACTGCCTTTCCCTGCAGCCCCTCTGATCTTTTTTTTTTTTTTTAATTTTTATTTATTTATTTATTCGCCTATTTATTTATTTGGCTGCGTTGGGTCTTTGTTCCTGCACACGGGCTTTCTCTAGTTGAGGCGAGCGGGGGCTACTCCTCGTCACAGTGTGCGGGCTTCTCATTGTGGTGGCTTCTCTTGTTGCGGAGCGTGGGCTCTAGGCGCGCGGGCTTCAGTAGTTGTGGCACGCATGCTCAGTAGTTGTGGCTCACGGGCTCTAGAGTGCAGGCTCAGTTGTGGCGCACGGGCTTAGTTGCTCCGCGGCATGTGGGACCTTCCCAGACCAGGGCTCAAACCTGTGTCCCCTGCATTGGCAGGCGGATTCTTAACCACTGCGCCACCAGGGAAGTCCCGCCCCTCTGATCTTTGAAGAGAAACCCACCCAGGCTCTAACACAACAAACACCACTATCTGTGAAGCAGTCTTGCCAAACCGGAATCTAATCCAATCTAATCTGGACCCATCTCCCAGTTTACAAGAAAATACAGGGGACAGAGGAAAATGTTTAAATGACACCTCAGGTGTGCATCAGCCGGATTCAGCCTGTGGGAAACTAGGCCAGCACTCTTCAGATGGTAGTATGCACACGAATGCCCTGAGATTTATTTCAAAAATCAGATTCTGATTGGGCAGGTCTGGGTAAGAGCCTGAGATTCTGCATTTCTAACAGGCTCCCAGGTGATGCAGAGCCTGCTGGTCCAGGGACCGACCACACTTTGAGGAGCAAAGTTCTACCAGACAGACAGCTGGTTTCTTCAATGAATACATTTCAAAGGGGAAAAAAAGAAAAAAATGGAAGGGAAATCTACATACGAAAAGAGACTGAAGGGACTTAGCAACCAACTAAAACTAAAACATATCGCCTTATTTAGATTCTGATTCAAACAAACGGTAAAAAGACATTTTTGAGACAACCAGAGAAGTCTGACCATGGACTGGATATCTGGTGATATCTAAGAATTCTTGGGGTTTTTTTTAAGATAATAGTGGTATCGTGGTTACGTTTTTTAAAGGAATCCTTAACTTTTAGAGATACATACTGAAAACAGACAACCCATATGATATCTGGGATTTCCTTCAAAATCCTCCAGTGGGTGTGGATAAAGATGGATCAAGGTTGGCCGTGAGTGGGTACTAGCTGGAGCTATGTAATGGGGACATGGAGGCTCATTATGCTATTCTAGTTTTGCATATTTTTAAAATTCTCCATTTAAAATAAAGTTTTATAAAATACATAATGTTAGATGGATTAAGGGATGGATAGCAGATTCGTGGTAGTAGGTATATGGGCATTCATGATACAATTCCTTTAATTTTGCTGTATGCTTGAAATCTTTCATAATAAAGTGATGAAAAGGAAAATCCCACCTTAGAATTTTGGCCCATCCTAGGATGTTCCCTGATTGGTGAAAAGGTGGCGACTGGTATCACCCGGCCCAAGAGGGATATGGACCTCTCTCCAAGGTCAAGGCTCTGCTCTGTCTCCCCCTTTCTGGATGTCAGTTCGATGAATGGTTCACCTAGGCGGTCTCCCAGGAACCTCCCAGCTCTGGCCTGTCCTGAGGCTGTTTTATCCTGTCTCTCTGGGGTCTGCCCTCAGAGGGTGTCTGGGAGGGCTGTCCCGGGATGCTGAGACACGAGGACGCTATCGCTAAGTTGCTGAATGAGGGCTGGGCTTACCTGGAAAAAGGTGTTGCTCTCTTTGCCGTTGGCGGTAAAGGTCATTAGGCCAGTGGCCAAGTCCACCAGGCAGCCAATGACAAGGTCCGTGTGGCTGACCCGGCCCTGCTGCCCGGGGCTCACGAAGTCTCCACCCCACACCATGTAGCAGTTGCTGCACTTGAGGCTAGAGGACACAGGAGTGATCAGTGCCCGGATCGTCAGCCGAGGCGCTCTGGACCCTGGGCACCCCCTTCCCTGAGCTCCCGGAATACCATGACTCAGAGCCCCGCCCCCAAACACCCGCCACCTGCAGACCTGAGTGCTGAAACCCCTCACCCCAGACCCTGAGCCCCTCGGAGCTAGAATTCTTAGAAGCTGGTGGGGGAAAGGGGTGTTTCCAGAACGAGGAGAAGGAGAAGGCGAGCAGGAGGAGAGAATAGAAAAAGGAGGTAAACTAGAAAGAGGACGGCAAGATGGAAGAGGAGGAGAAAATGGAAAAGAAGAAGTGGACAAAGAAGAGGAGGAGGGAAAACACAGAGCAGGAGCCGTGGGAGGAAGACGAGCAGGAAGAGGGGAGGAAAGGAGGAGGCGCCCAGCACTGACCTCCGGTCTCCCACGGCCCCCGCCCCTCCCCGCACCTGCTGTGGATGTTGCCTTGCTCGTCCCCCATGGTCACCGTCACCACCCGGACCTTGCTGAGGTCGAAGTTCATGTCGTGCTGATGGTAGTCGGGGGTGACCCAGCCCACCCACACGCAGCTGGGCTCCTGGCCGGCGAAGACCCTCACGGAGTAATAGTACTGAAGAGGCAAAGGGGGGACCGGTGGTCAGTGGGCTTCCCTGAGACTCTGAGTTGATTTCTCTGGATTCTCAGTGTCCTCTGGGAGTTTAACAAGAAGTTGCTGGATTTGAGACCCCCTGGGTCTGTGTCCCTCTGTTTCTGTGTTTACTGATGTATTCCTAGATTCGGGAATCCTTTGGGCCTGTTTTGTGATACACCCAAATTTGGGTTCCTCCCCAGGTTATACAGCAAAGTTATAAATAAATAATAGCTAACAAATAGCTCACAAATGAACTCACTTAAATCCTTACAATCACCATCAAGTGGATACACTTTTTATCTCCATTTTACTGATGGGGAAACCATAGCGCTTCCCCAGAAGAGAAGACATAGAGCCGTGAAGTGACACCCAGGTAGCCCGCGACCCTAACCACTAGGCTGTTTGTCTCAGAAAAGATTCCAGATTTGGCGAATCCCCAAACTGTATTGGAATAATTGTGAATTTTGGTTCCCGGGAATATACTAGAATAGCTACTAAATTTGGGGTGTTGAGTTTATATGGGTGAACCCAAATATTGGGGTGCCGAGTCTATGTTGGCTTATCCCTGGGATTTGGGGGGCCCTGGGAGTTATACCAGTGTGCCCCATGGCTTCATTGTGTTCCCTGCAATTTTTAGGCCCCTAGCTATACGGATTTAGGGGTTCAAAGGGTTAAATTGATGTGCACTGTATTTTGTGGTCTCCAGTATATATTGGGGTGTCCCCAGATAAGGGCAATTACTGGGGATTACGGCATGAAGTTTGGAGATCTGGGGGGGGGGGCTGAAGTTGAGGGTCCCCGGTTCGCACCGTGGTGGTATTGAGGATGATCTCAGGGTCATCACGGTCGTCAGCAGGCACCACCTCGTGAGGGAGTCGGGGCAGAGTGGGGGTGGCTGGTGGCTGGGTCATCATGGCGGCCTTCTTGGCCTTGAACAAGAACCTGGTGGTGAAGAGGAGAGGCTGTCATGAGACTCACTCTCAAGCCCAGCTCCCCAGCCTTCTCCATCACAACGTTTGTGCCTCCACATCCATCCTAAATAAGCCCCATTTCTAATACCCAAGGCCTCGCCTCTAGAGGGATGAAATTCCCAACTGCACCAACAAAGTCCACCCTGGAGGAGCTCTGTGCTTTCGGATGCCGGGTTACCCAGATTTAAAGGCGCCTCTGGGAACATGGAGGTTCCCTTGGGGAGCATACAATGGTCCCCTAAGTCACCATTTCTCATATGGGTGCTAAAGGCATTTGGGAAAGGACAATTCTTCATTGGGCACTGTCTTGTACATTGAAGACATGTAGAATCCCTGGAGCCCCCAGCAAGCAGTACCTCCCCCCAAAACTGTGATAACTAAAAATCTCCCATCATTTCCAAACATCCCCTCAAGAGACACAGAACTAAATCCCACTGAAAACTACTGCCACAGTAGGGGAAAAGCAGATTTAGTTTCATTTCAAATTTAATGCCCTTTGAGGGTCTCCCTTGAAGTTAGTTTTTGGGGGGTACATTTGAGACACAGAAGTGACCCCAATTTAGAAGACCAAAGATGTTCACTGGGATACCTTGGGGTACAGTCAACTTTCCCAAGATTCTGAGGTCCCCTTTAGTGTTCACAGATAATGAAGTCCATTGGATGAAAAGCTTTGGTACCCCAAGGACCGTGGAGTTCTCCATAGATATAGTGGGGCATCCCGATTTTACATTCTCAGGGAAATTAGAGCATCCCAGGGAAATAAAAGCATTCACTCGAGACATAACAGGATCCCTCAGTAATCTGACCCCATTTAGCATATATGGGCCCACTTTGGGATACAGTGGGGTTTCTCAAGTTATTGAGGTTGCCTAATTGGGGGTCCCAGGACAGACCCCCGAACCCCACCCTGCCCCACCCTTGACTCACCCTCTCTTCTTGTTCTTCTCTGTGGTAGCATCCTTCTCATTCTCTGCCCTGGGAGGCTGGGCCTCTACCCCAGCCTGGGCGGTGCCCCCGGACAACCCATCCTTGCCAGTTCCTTCTTTGCCCAGCTCAGCCTCGCCCCAGTGCCCAGCTGAGCGGCGCAGGTTTTCATAGTCGGGATCGGGCTCCGCTGCCCGGGCCTCATCCTCAGCAGGAGGCTGCAGGCCAGGGGGTGCCAGAGGGGTGGCCCCCGCGGTGCAGCGGAAGTGCTGGTGGAACTGGACCGGAAGGCTGAGCCGCAGAAAGAGCATCTCCACCAGACTGTTCTGGGAGCCCCACGTGCGGTGGGTCAGGCGCAGGCAGGGGGGTGTATCCACGGTGCCGTCCACACGAGTCACCTGTGGAGGGGAGGCAGGAAGCACTGAGCCAGGAGGGTGAGCTAGGCCACTGGTCCTAAACCTTATTACACACAGAGTCACCATTAGGCCTCAGAGCACTTGTGAGAATTAGCCAAAGACTCACTCCTCCGAGCGTACGAACTCCCATGGGACACACAGCTTGGCCGTGGGGTGCATTCAGCTTTCTGTCTACCTTTGTCTGGACACCTTTGTACAGTGGGCAGCCCTGGTCAGACACTGGAATCACTTGGGGAGCTTTCAAAACCTTCCTGCGCACAGGGCTCACTCCAGACCAGGTCATCCACCCATCCACCCATTCATTCTTCCATCCTTCCGTCCACCAATCCATCCATCCATCCATTCGCCCATCCATCCATCTAACACTACACGAATATTTCCTGAGCATCTACTGTGTGCCAGGCACTGTTCCAAGTGCTGGGAACACATCAGTGAACAGAACAAGGTCTCTGCCCTCCTGCTCTCTTGGGGAGACGTCTTGGGGAGAGCAACCCAGAAGGGTCAGATGTTTTTAAAGGCTCCCCAGATGAATTTTTGTTAGACTTGTTGTTTGTGGAAATAAAACACTCAGAAGAATGCACACATCGTAAGTGCACAGCACAATGAGGTTCTGGAGGGACCACGCCTGTGTACCCAGCACTCAGATGGAGAAATGGAACACCACCAGTCCCCCTGGGAGCTCCCTCGGTGCCCGTTTAGTCACTACACTCTCGAAGATAGTGAGGGATTCTGATGAGGGAAATGCACCGACCTGGCCTAAATAAAGGGCAGGAGCTGAGAGAGGGACAGGCGTCTGGCCTGCGCGCTCCAAAGGCAGACTCTCAAGTTTTCTGGAGACTGCATAAACAACTGGAGCAGTTCCCTTTCTTTGATGCCCCACCTCAAGTTGACCTCCTCAAGGACCAATTGCCAAGAGAGACCTCTGCACTCCTCACCAGCCAGTGAATTCACCCCAAAACTGTGCAACTAAGACTGTCTGCAGGGTCGTTTTCTCCCCTCTCTCTCATCTCTCTTATAAATCCTGTTTTGCCTCTGCTCCTTGGCAAGCCTACTGACCATCTCCTTCCTGTGATTGGTATGCAAAGTAACTAAATGTCCGATTATTCGTTCACAGTTAACACCCTTCTGACTTAGCACATCACAGATTAGCTTTGCCCATTCTTGAACTTTCTGTGAATGGGATCCTACAGTATGTGCTCTTTTGTGTCTGGCTTCTTTCATTCAACATTACGTCTGTGAGATTCGTCCATGTGGTTGTGGGTAGGTTAGTTTATTCATTCTCACTGCTGTCTAGCATGCTGTTCTTTGGGTTGAGAACACCATCTGGCAGTGGCAGGGATTGGGAGGTTCACGTCTTCCCCACCATCCTCTCCCGCCCCAGGCACCTCTCTGGTCTTCGTGCTCCCACTCTCGCCTCCTACAATCCACTGTCAATAGAGACCTTTCCAAAACTCAGATCTAGACTGGACATTCCCCTGTTTAAAACCCTTCCGTTTTTACCTAGCCTTAAAATGCCTTCCCACAAATTATTTATTAATTATAAAGAGAAAAATAGTAACTTGATGGTGGAGAAACTTGGCAGACTCCACCATAACCAAATAGTCAAAGTTAATGTAATCAGTAATAAGACATAATGATATGATGTGCCGCCCTGATATTCTGCATCAAGAAGAACACAACCTCTTTGCTATGGTATTCGCGCCAAATACATGAGGAATATTCTGCAAAATAACTGGTCTGTACTCTTCAAAAATGTCAATATCATGACAGACAAAGAAACACTCAGAAACATTCTACATTGAAGACTAAAGAGACATAACAGCTAACTGCAACGTGTAACTGCGGATTGGGTTTTGGACCAGAAAAATAAAAAGAGACATCATTGCCACGATTAACAAAATTTGAATATGGATTGTAAATTAGGCAACAGCATGTATCAATGTAAATTTTCCTGATTTTCATAACTGCAGCTCTGTAAGAGCACAGCCTGTTCTGAAGAAGTGCACACTGAAATATTTAGGGATAAAGAGGCATGATGTCTCCAACTTACCTAAATAATTCAGGAAAGAGAAAGAGAGAGAGAATGTGAGAGGGAGATCTGAACGATGCCTAGGATGGGAAAACTGAGGCTCAGGAGGAGACAGTCACAGGCCCAGGTCATACAGCAGGTAAAAGGCCAACTCCAGGTCTGATTCTAAAGTACCAGCTGAAGCTTAGCCACGTGGAATTCAAGTTCTTCCCAGGTTGAGAAAAAGACTACCACTTCGATTTATGTGGGTTTTTATTGTCAGAATCTGACCCTGAGTTTAACCTTGGGAAAGAAAGGCACTAGGGTCTAAAAATTAGGATACCAGATTAATGAAGAGTTACTAAAAATAAATAAACCCATGGGAATTCCCTGGCAGTCCAGTGGTTAGCACTCCTTGCTCTCACTGCCAAGGACCTGGGTTCAGTGCCTGGTTGGGGAACTAAGATCCCACAAGCTTACTGCCGTGCTCTGTGGCGCGGCAATAAACAAACAAACAAACAAACAAACAAACCCCCAAAATACCACCATAGATAACAGTTAGTAAGGAAGGTGTCAAAATGTACCCAGTGATTTATATTTCTTTAAACCTTGTTGTAGGATTAGATAGTTATAAGGGCTGGAAATGTCCACTGGGGTCACTTAATCCAGCTTCTCTTTTCTCCCTTCCCCCATTTTGTAGGCACGGTACCTGGAGCTCAGAAAGGTGTAGTTTGCCAAGGTTATACCCTACAAGGCAGCCCTGGGAGCCCATGATCCTGACACCCACTTCTACACGGTTAGTGGGCTAACAAAGAAGCCAAAGAGAAGCTTGGGGAAGAGAACTGTGGGGAGAATGAGATTTGGAAGCAGATCAGAGCGTACTGAGCGGGGTCGGTCCTCACCTCATAGTGGGGATGCTCAGGGCGCATGGCCTCAAACTGGGGAAGGCTTTTGCTGAACCAGGTAGTGACCGGGCGCTGCATGTTGATGGCAAATGGCTCAAAACCTTCCTGGAGGCCACAGATGGCAAAGAACCGCAGGGAGCTCACATCCTGGCCCAGGTTCAGGTGACCCACCTGGCCAGGTCCCAAGCTGCAGACGGGCAGGAAGCCTAGTGGGAGGGGATAGATGGGCAGGGGTGAGGATAGATGGGCAGGGCAGGGCAGGGGCAGCCATGGGGAAGGAGGTACTGTGGAAAGAAGGGATGGAAGAGCGGGGGGCTGGAGGGGAAAGCGTAGGGTCAGGTGAGACGGAAGAAAACCAGAAAGGGGCCACAAGGCCAGCCCTCACCATCCCCAATCTCAATATCCCGGAAGGCTGTTTCAGAGCCTGAATCGGACATGAGGACCTCGCCGTTGAGGGTGAAGATAATGGTGTTCTCTGTGAGGTCGATCATGCAGCCCACGACATCGCCTGACTGCCAGGGACGCCCAAACAGTTCACTGCCCAAGTGCCAGCGCTGACCCTGTGAGGAGGCAAGGGGAAGATGTGGTGCAGGAGAGACACGCAGAGGAATGGAGAGATACAGAAGCAAGGGGAGACGTAAAGATACAAGTGTCAGGTCCAGGGCATGTGGGACAGAAGAGGGTTCACCCCCACGGTGTCCCCCATCTTACCCCACGTTTGCATCCATGATCCATAAAGGATAAGCTTTCATGCTTTCCCCTCCCACTAATCTCTGAATCTCATCCCTTCTGCCTGGGTTCTCTATTGTTTCCATGACTGGGGCTGGGGTTACACAGACCACCAAAGTGCTAGTGGAGGGTTGGGGACAGCAGCAAGTAGAGGGGTGGAAAGGAAAAACTAACCTGTCAATGTCCCCCATACGAACCCAAATATACCCATATGTCCCCAGAATAGATAAATGGATAATGAGATGGATGGATAGGAAGCAGGGTATATGGCTGGATGGAAGAACGAAATGAAAGCTGAGAGTCTACCTGGGTTGATGCAGGGAAGGAAGAAAGTGTAGACAGACACATAGGTAGATGGATGGGTGGATGGATAAATAGATGATGTATTTATGCATTAAATTATTGGATAGATGAATGGATAAATGAAATCACAAATTGATTAAACAGGTGAATTGCTGAACTAACAACTACGTGAACAGATGGCAACGTGGATGACTAAATGATTCTTTGGACAGATGAGAAGGATGGATGAATGGACAGACGGATGGTTGGATAGAGAGATGGATGATGGATGGACATATGCGTGGACAGAGAGAGGGAAGGATACGTGGAAGAATGATAAATGAGTGGGAAGGTAGAGTCAGAGATGGGCGGACAGAGTGAGGCACAGGTAGAGGCAGGGCTGGAGTGTGTGAGCTGTGGGAAGGACCACAGAGCCTGGCAGAGTGGAGCCCAGGGAGCTACCCACGCGGTGCCCATTGAAGACATAGGCCAGCTCATCAGCTCCCAGCTCCACGTCAGGCCGCAGCTCAGGCCTCGCCCAGCCCACTCGCATCTCGCCGGTGGTGACTGCCTCAAACTCGAAGTACCAGCGGCCGCTCTGCACCACATAGGATTTCTCTGCCCTGAAGATGCGCACCCGGTCCCAGCGAGACTGCCTCTCCGCCTGACCTACAGATGGGGTCAGGCAGAGTCAGAGAGGCTGGGTTGGTGGGAGAGACCAGGAAAGGTGAGGGCCTTTTGGGGGCTGGGAGGAAAGGGACAATTCTTGGTGTTAGGGAAGAACTGGGGAATCTCAGAGCAGTCACAGAGAGGCAGGAGGGACCCACTGAGACTTCTCCTCCATCCCTCTGCAGTCAGAGCTTCACAGAGGAACTAGTGACAGAGGCATGGAGGAAGAAAGTCGGGTCAGTCACGGTCACGGTCTGGGGTGAAGGGTCAAGATTAAGGTCAATGGTAAGAATCAAGGGTTGAGAGCAGGATCAGGAAGAGAGAGTCAGGGTCAGGGAGGGGATAGAAATTGCGGCTGGGGACAGCGGTTAAGAAATTGAAAGTTGAGGACCACAGTCAGGGTTAGGGGTTGAGGCTGGGATTGGGGGGTCAGTGATAGGTCAGGAGTCAAGTTAGGAGTAGGGATTAGAGGCTCTCTAAGGCCTTGGTTGGGTGGCTCCATGTTATAGCTATAGTCTAGAGGTTAGGAGGTAGGGGTCGTAGCTGGGGGTCAGGAACTGGAGTCAGGGTGAGGGTTAGTGCTCACTGGGTTCCTGGTCTGGCTGTTCAGTGTTGCAGCTGTAGCCCAGGCAGGGCTCGAGTCAGGTCAAGGTCAGTGGTCAAGATCAGGTTCAGGGTCAGGGACAGAGTGTCAGGGTTGGGGGGAGAGGGTCAGTGCTGTAGATGTAGCCCACTGAGAGGCGAGTTGGGTCAGAGATCAGGAGTCAAGGGCCGGGGTTAGGGTCAGGGTAGGGGTCAGGGTCAGGGGCCTGTGGTCAGCACTCACTGGGCTCCTGGTCGGGCGGTTCAATGTTGTAACCGTAGCCCAGCAGGGTGCGCACGGCCTGGCAGAGGCTGTCCCGGTTGCTGCGTTTGGTGGCCTCGTCCAGCAGGCGGTAGGGCACAAGGCGAGGGTTCCGGCGCGCAGGGATGTCCTGCACAGAGCTGTAGGTCCAGCCCTGGGCCACTCGGTCTCGTGCCCACACATTGTGTCCGTTCTCCGCCAGCCGGTCCACCAGCATCGTCTGCGCGGGCGTCAGTCTCACGTGGCTCAGGTCCAGAGGTGCCGGCTTGTACCCATTGCTCATCATGTACCTGCGGGTGTGGCGGGGTTCGGTGGGACAAGACCCTCACCTCCACTTCTGGGCTCTGTGCTATGGGATCCCTGACTTCTGACCCTTGTCCTTAGGATTCCATGATCTTTAGCCTTGAGCTTTGAAATTTCTGACCTTTGGTCTCTGACATCAGGGTTCTATGACTCCCTTAAATAAGCTTTGATATACTTGACTTCTGACCCCAGGATCCTGTGACCCTAGCAAGGGCTTTGACTTCACTGACCTCTGGCCTCTGTGACCCCTTCATCTTGATTTTGGGAGCCTCGTCTCTCACCCCGGAACTCTCTGACCCCTCACTTCTAACTTTGAGGCTTCTTACCTCCGATCCCAGGACCCTATCATTCCAAATTCCTGGCTTTGGAGTCCTTGACCTTTGAACCTTGGCAGCTATCCCCAGGACCTCTGATCTCTCATCTATAATTTTAGGATCCCTTACTTACAACTCTAACAATTTCTCACCTCTTTCCATTGACCCCTCACCTCTAACTCAGAGATATTACCTCTGTTCTCTCATTTTCCCGGACTCCATGGCAGACCCTGACCCTGGGTCCGACTCACTCCCACTCTCTCTCTGGAATGCCTAACTCCGCATTCCTGACACCTCCCCAGGACACTCACCACTGACTCCAGAGCCCCGACCCCTGGTCCTATGACCTCCACCCTAACCCACAGCCCCTTGGTTTCTGACCTCAGCCTCCCCCCACTGGCCCTCAATTGCTCCAGCCCTCACCACGGCATCCCCGGCCCCCTACTCTCTTCCCCACGTGGGGCCCGGGCCGCCCACACTCACGTCTTGGGGAGTTTTGTCTTCTTCAGGTTGTCTTCCGCCTTCTCGTCCGCCATGCCCACATGGCAGCCCAGCGCCAGCAGGGTCCTGGGGCGGGGGGTGGGGGCAGGGGGACAGGGTCACCCCACGTGGCCTCCCTGCCTCTGGCGTCCTCTCCCCCAGCCCAGCTCCCCTCATCCCCCAGCCCCTGTCAGCTCTGTCTCTGGGTCACCAGCTCTCTCCACCTCTTTTGTTCTGGTTTTCTGGGCGTCTGTCCCGTCTCTCTCGGTCTTGGTGTCTGTGTCTCTCTGGCTCCTGACTCTCCCTGTTTCTCTGTCGTTGTATCTCTTTGACTGTGTTTGTCTTTTCCTGTCTGCTTCTTTCCGTGTCTCTTCTCTCTCTTTCACTTACTGAGCATCTCTCTTTATGCCTCTGTCTCTTACTTGCCCTCTGTTTCAGCCTCACAATCCCAGTCTCTCTCTCTCTGCCTCTCTTTTGTCTCTTTCTCTCTGTCTCCCTCAGTCTCGGTCTCGCTCTCCCTGTCTCTCCTTGCCCTCCCGCCCAGCGGTCAGGCCCGGGCCCCTGCTCCCCGGTCAGCCCCTCGCCCCTGCTCCCCGGTCAGCCCCTCACTTGAGCGTCTCCCCCGACATCTGCAGGTTGTAATTCCTCTCGGGCTCCGGTAGGCTGTGGAAGTCCACGAGACACGGATGCAGCCTCTTATTGTCATCCCGAACCTGGAGAAACTCCAGAGTCAACTCCTCGGTTCCCCTTCCCTCCCCAGCACTCCCAGACTGTGACCCCTGGCCTCCCCGACCCATTCTACCACCCAAGGAGCCCCTGGTGTCCCAAAGTCGCTTCCCCCAGCCGCCAGACCCTCCCAGTTAGTGAGCAGTTGCCACTCCACCACAGCCAGCCTAGCTTCTCTGCCCCGCGCTGCACGCAGCCCCCTCACCGGGCCGTAGGTCCAGCCCTGCTCAATGCGAGTCAGCGCCCAGAGCTCATGGATGTTCTCCGCCAGCTTCTCCCGGATACGCTCCAGATGGGGAGGCAGGACAATCTGGGGGCAGGTGACATTGGTGAGGTCCCTGCCTCCCCTCCAGTCTGTGTCGTGACCCCTCTTCCCGAGAACACGTGCGAGCCCTGAACAGTTCCCCAGAGAGCTAGTTTGACCTTTCCTACTGCCGAGCCTTGGTCCCCATCACGTCACCCTGCCTCCAGGGTTGATGTCCGGCTGAGTAAGGACTTAGCAGCCTCAGAATTAAGGAACTATCTGGGAATGGGTCTGTCTCCCCCTGTGGGCTGGGAGCTCCGTGAAGGCAGGGCTGGGGCTGTCTCTGTCTCCAGCATTTTCCCAGCCCTGTCCAGCCCAGAAGGGGATGCTTGTGAAATGTTTGCTGAATGAATGGATGAGTCTCTTTCCTTCTCTGTACGATGAGAATCAGAACAGTATTAACTCCTGATACTTACTTTATAAGGGTTCAGTGAAATCATTTACATAAACTACTAAATGTTATATACAGTGGACCCTCAAACAATGTGGGCTTGAACTGCGTGGACTTTTTTTCAATAAACGTAAATAGTACCTGTATTTTCATTTTACAGATCTTTAACTAAGTGTGGGGAAAAGCTTGTGTTTGATTAGAGATCACTATATGCGGAATCGAAAGAACTGGGGCTTGAGTCCTGATTCTATCCAAACTATTTTAGCTTCCTGCCCTAGGGTGTGTCATTTACCAATTCCTTTGTTTTTAAGACAGAGAGCAGTGCTGGGACTTGCGACTGTGCCGGGGTCGGTGCCCCTAAGCCTCTCGCATAGTTTGTATAAATGCAGGGAACATGGTAGGCGCCTAGTAATATTTATATTGTTGGTGTTCTGCAGGCAGAGATAATGACGGTTGGACCAGGGTGGGATGTGGGGGGAGAAGGGATTGGGAGGAGGCGGAGTGGACAACCCCTGAGGCTGCCAGGTGGGTGGCGGAGGGGAAGGGTGACATCCAGGAGGAGGCCCAGGGCTCTGGCCTGGCTACAGGGGGATGGCAAGTTCACCCCTGCAATAACACTACTACCACCAATAATGACAGTAACTCTACTGAGTACTTACTGTTTCCTCAGGACCATGCTAAGCACTTCACATGTATTAATTCATCTAACCTTCACAACAATGCTAGAGGGAGGTTCTCTCGTTCCCCCCTTTTCCTCACAGGTGAGGGAACTGAGGCACAGAGAAGTGAAGCCGCATGCCCACGGTGACATACTGAAAGTCAAACCCTTGTGATCAGGCTCTGAAACAGGACTTATATTCCCTCCTATAGGGACATGCCTGGAGGGAAGGTGGGGAGCTCAGATTGGGATAGGAGGAGTGAGAGAGGCGTGGAATAGAAAAGATGCCCAACAAATTGTGGTGGATAAGATCACAGGCTTTGGGATCAGACTGCCTGGGCTCAAATGCTGTGTGACTTGCACAGGCTGCTTAACCTCTCTGAGCCTCACTTTCCTCAGCTGTATATTGGGGGGCAATAATAGTCCTTTTTAGAGAACTCCCTGGCGGTCCAGTGACTAAGACTCCGTGCTTTCACTGCTGAGGGCCCAGGTTCAATCCCTGGTCAGGGAGCTAAGATCCCACAAGCCACTCGGAGCAGCAAATAAATAAATAAATACTTTTTAAAAATTAAATAAATAATAGTCCTTTTTTTAGGGGACTATACTGAGGACTCCCTGAAACCGAGATTCTGCCTTGAGAGATTCCTTTGCCTCCTCGCTGCCTCAGTTTCCCCACCTGTTAAACAACAGGGTCCCCAGCTTCCAGCTCAGCTCCCCATCTCGCTGGCTCCTAAGGGAGTCTGCCTCTCCAGGAAACCCTTGCAGAGCAGGCAGTACCTGGACAGTGTCCACAGGGCAGGGCACAAAGTCGGTGTGTGAGAGGCAGCGGCTGGGGCCCACCAGGTGGGGCCCCCGGGGCCCTTCCCGCCGATACTCCTTGATGGGCTCCAGATGGAGTCGCTCTCGCGGGAGCACAGCCTCATGACAAGGGGAATAGCCAGGTGGAGGGAGGAACTTGAATTCGCCGTGGCGGCCACCAAGGAGGAACCGCACCCTAGGTGGGAGAGTGGGGGTCACTAGTGAGGGCAGTGTACAGAGGAAAGTCTGTACTCAGTTGGGGGAAGGGAGCAATTTTGGGATCAGTGGAAGGTTCTGGGGAGACCTGAGGTCACTGGACAGTCATAGCGTCATGGAGGTCATTTAGGAGTCAGGAAAGTCTAAGGTCAAAGAAAATGTTGGAGGCCAATAGCAATCTTTGGAAAACCAAAAAAGGAAAGTGGGGGTCAGGTCACTGGGGACTTAATCCAAGGTCATGGGAAGGTCCTTTGGAGGAGGTCCTGCATCAACAGAGCATTTAGAGATACCAGAAGGTTTGGGGGAGACCAAGAAGAAGGTCATTTGGAAGTCACTGAGAGTCTGGTGTAACCTTGAGAAAATCATAATCGCCACTGAAATGGTGAGTAAGTCATTCACAGAGCTTGGGGCCACTGGGAAAATATTGGGCTACTGAGAGGTCTTTGAAATAACTGTGGTCGTTGAGAGGTCACTGGGAAATTATGGAACTATTAGAATATCGTCGGGAGATGCTGGGGTCATAGAGAAGTTGTTAAGAGCATGGAGTCACTGGGAGAGTCCCAGATCACCGGGAGGCTTTGTGGTCATTGGAAGATCACTGTCAGATTCTGGGATCATTTGGAGGTCATTGGAATCCATAGAATCATTGGGAGAGTCAGAGGTCATCTGGGAGGTCACTGGAAGAAACTTATTAATCATTAGAAGGTCATTGTGAAATCTGGGGGACACTTGGAGACTGGGGTGAAGCTGAGGTCATTGGGAGGGTCTGGGTCATTGGGAGGACACTGAGAGTGTCTGGGATCATGTAGAGGTCACTGGGACCTTCATGTAGGGGTCTGGCCCGTCTGTCCTGAGAGAAGGCTGCTGGGTCCTGGCCCCATAGAAGGCCATGGCGTGCTTGCAGAAGCTGTCTCAGGACAGTCCCAGGTCTGGGGACTGGCCAGGGGGCTGGGGCAAGTCCTTACTTGACACCAGCTGAGAAGCTGACAATGGGGAAGAAGAGCCCATCAAGGTTGAAGGCCTCGAAGACACCCTGCACAGGACAGCCATTGATGCGGAAGGAGATGGATGGCACGCTGAGGTCCAGGCAGCAGCTGACCACGTCCTCGGGGGCCAGGAGGTGCTGCCCTGGGGAAGTCACCAGGCGTGGCACGTGTCCTGCACCAGGATCACCAGGGAGAAGTCAGAAGTCAGAGGTCCAATGGAACCAATGGTCTCAAGAGACAAGGGGCAGGTATTAGAGGATCCTACGGGGTCTGGACCTTAGAAACTCTAAGGTCAAGTGTTCCTTAGAGATTAGAGGCAGAGGTCAAATTTCCCCTGAGGTTAGGTTCCTGAGAGGTGTGGGGGTCAAAGATTAAAGTCGTCTTGGAGTTAGGATTCTGGAACCTTTGGGGGCATAAGTCAAAGATCAGAGATCATAATAATCGGGGCAGTTTTCTGGGATCTCTAGGGTCAGAGATCTGACATCCTCTGGGGTCAGAGTTCTGGAGGCTATGAAGAAACAGGTTCGAGCCAAGATTCTGAAAGCTCTAGGGTTAGGGTCTTGGGAAATGAGGAGTAAGGGGTCAAAGTTAGCCTGTTTGGGGGGTCAGGATCCCAAGAACCCCAAGGCATGTGGTGAGAGCCTAGAAGCCCTGGGTCAATGGTCAGGGTTGAGGGTCCCCTAGAAGGGTCCAGGTACCTGTCCAGAGATGCAGCCCATCAAAGCCGTAGGAATAGAGGTCATCGCCGACCCCGTTGCCGCCCCAGCCCTCGCCGCCCCCAGGGTACGGGCTGTAGCCCTCAGTGAGGGCCCAGCCCACCCGCAGGTGGGTGGCCTGAGCTGTCAGGAATGGAACCACCTCGTCCACCATCACCTCAAAGTACCACTTGAGGTACTGCGTGGAGCCCTCTGCTCGGCCCACAAAAATGTTGGGGCGGATGCTGTAGGAGAGACAGGACAGGAGAGGAGGATGAAGGAGAGATGGAGAGGAGACCCAGGCCAGTGGGGGGTGGGAGAGGAAGGGAGAAAGACAAAGATATACATACACAAGAAAAAGAGAAAAGCAGAGACACAGAAACAGAGAGAGAAAGCAGAGACAGAGACAGAGAGGCATCAAAGGACAGAGAAGAGAGAGATGGGAGAGAGACCGGGAAAAAGAGATGGAGGAGAAAGAGAGAGAGACAGACAGATGAAGACAAAAAGAGCAAACACAGAAAGAAAGAAAGAGGGAGGAAGAGACAGAGGCAGAAATGGAGCAGGGAGAGCGGACAAGAGGAATGAGAAGCCAGGGGTGAGCTGGGGACAGCTGTGGGGACCGGGGTGGGACATGGAGGAAGGCCCATCCACCTGGGTGTGGAGTCTGAGTCAGGGAGGGGATTGAGAGGTTCTGAGTTCTGGGGTCAGGGGTTAGGGGCCAGACCTGGTGACAAAGTTGATGAGGTTTGTCTGCAGCAGAAGCTCGCGGCCAGGGAGCAAGTTCTCAGTGATGAGATCTTGGTTGGAGCGCACGGCCACGCCATTGCACACACACAGGGAACACAGCACATCCAGCACCTGGAGGCCAAGGTCAGAGGTCAGGGTGTGAGGGCACCTGAGCGGGGGGGGGCGGGGGGCGTTGTCCATGGAAGACCCAGAGTGGGAAACCAGAAGGATGATATGCCAGGATGGGAGATGGAGCTTTTGACTGAGAAGAGGTGGTGAAAGTGGGAGGTCAGGGGTCACAGAGAGAGATCGGGGTCAAAGAGAAACATCAGGCAAGAGGCGGGGGCCGTATGAATTGGGATAAGACATCAGCAATGTAAGAAAAGAGAGACTGAGGAATTCCCTGGCGGTCCAGTGGTCAGGACTCTGAGCTTCCCTGGGTTCGATCGTTGGTTGGGGAACTAAGATCCCGCAAGCCACATGGCTTGGCCAAAAAAAAAAAAAAAGACTGGGGTAAGAGGTCAGAGGTCAGCGGGAAGAGTGAAAGGGTCGGTCAGGGAGAGAGCACAGATGAGGTTTAGATCAGTGGAGGTTGCGAACTTGCGTCTTCAGGGGCCAGGTAGATAATGTAAATATGTGAAGTGGTTAGAAATAATTCAGTGGGAACCAGTAGCACTTGGGGCAAACTGGAGAGTGTCTGTGCAGCCCCCCTAAAGGCTACAAAATTAGAAATTGAAAAAATACTTCAAAGAGTTAATGAAGCACATCTGTGGCCCAGAATCCATTTAAGAACCATGAGTTTGAAACCTTTGTGTTGAGACGGAAGCTTGTGGTAGAGGAGTCCAGGTAAGAGATAAGATGGGGAAATGGGGGCAATTTGAGGGCCATGGGGAAAGGTCAGGGTTCAGAACTCAGGGGATAAGAGGTCAGGGATGAGAGGCCAACCTTGTGGTTCCTCCCATGCTTGTCCAGGAGGGAGATGATGGACTTGATGTGGTTCTCCTGGATGATGTTCAGGACCTCGGGACTCTCAATCAGGACACAGTACAGCACCTCCAGGATCCCTGCACACGGATCGGAGTGAGAGGTGAGGCGGCTGCAGCCCTCCCATCCCCGCAGGTCCCCATCCCCTCCGCCTGGGTTCTCCTACCCGAGGAGGCCTCCAGCCGATCCAGCTTGCTGACCAGCCAATCCAGGTTGTTGGAGAAGAGGGCACAGTTGGCACGATTGCCACGGATCAGAGAGGCTGAGGGCGGAGAGAGGGGTCAGACCCAGTAGGACTGGGAACCTGGGGTGCTCCAGGGGGAGTCAAGTCTGGGGCCCCTCACCCAGGATTTCATAGAGCAGGTTCACAATCTCTTTCCAGGACTCGGCTGCCTCCTCCCCGGCAAATTCGGCAAAGTGGGCAGCAGTGGTGTAAACATTTAGGCGGTCGATGCAGTTCAGGACCAGGGAGAGCATCCCCTGGGATAGAGAAAACAGGGGGTTTCATCACAGGAATCCCAGGCCCTCCCTTCCTTGCCTTTCTTGGACTTGCTAATTCATATTCCTTCAACAACTAGTGACTGGGTGTCCCCAGGTCTAAACCAGAGCCATCTGTGTGCACCTTCACTCCCAACTCCCTCCTCTCCTCCTCGGCTCTCCAGACCTGGCCTTGTCCCACTCTGCCTCTGTCCCCAACGTAATACATCCCTATTAACATCAGGACTGAATCTGTGCTTCTCCTTCCAGTATTTTCTCTCCTTCCTTTCCACCTCCAAGGACCCTACTCCTGGTCCCACTGGCCCAGCTCACTCTCCACACCAACCATCAGAGAGATTTTTGCCTTCTCTTTTTTAAAAAACATTTTAACCTTTCATCTTCTTTTATTTTGAGTTATAACAGACATACAGAAAAGCACATAAAACATATACAGTCTATTCTTGCTTTTCGTAGTAGTTAGTAGTTCTGTAAAGTCGCTGTGAGCACTGAGTGAATCCTGAGAACCAAGGCTCCCAGGGGAAACACAGGGGGTTTCTCTGAGTATCTGAGCACAACATTTTCATCAATCAATCCATCAATACACACTCTCGTTTTATGTGCGTTTCTGTTTAAAGACACTAATTTAATAGATGTTGTTGATTCATTAACATTAAACTCACAACCAACAGCACTGTAACTCATGCTTCAGTGAAGCTTTTCTTTAACACATATTTTCTCAGTAAGGCACATCACAGCCTTCTTGCACTTAGGAACACTAGACAGCGCTTCGCCACTGTGCTTAGGGGCCACTTTTTTTTTTTTTTTTTTTTTTTAATGTGGGATCTTCCCAGACCAGGGCTCGAACCCATGTCCCCTGCATTAGCAGGTGGATTCTTAACCACTGCGCCACCAGGGAAGCCCTAGGGGCCATTTTAATCAGTGAAATTAACAAAAAGCACAAAAATGTGAAAAGTGTGGCACTAAATACACCACGAAAAGGACACTTGCTTACAGGTGAGAGTTGAAATAACAAGGCAGATTGTCGCCTTGTTCAACCTCAGCTGGAAACACAACATCAAATGACTTAAATATTTGGCCTCTCTGCACGTGTCCACAAATGACTACAAATATTCTGCAAGCATTGATTTGGAGGTTACAAATAAATTTTAGCAAGTAGGCATATTTGCAAATACAGAATCTGGAAATAATAAAGATCAAATGTATATGGGGCTTCCCTGGTGGCGCAGTGGTTGAGAATCTGCCTGCCAATGCAGGGGACACGGGTTCGAGCCCTCGTCTGGGAAGATCCCACATGCCACGGAGCAATTGGGCCCGTGAGCCACAATTACTGAGCCTGCGCGTCTGGAGCCTGTGCTCCGCAACAAGAGAGGCCGCGATGGTGAGAGGCCCGCGCACCGCGATGAAGAGTGGTCCCCACTTGCCGCAACTAGAGAAAGTCCTCGCACAGAAACGAAGACTCAACACAGTCATAAATAAATAAATAAATAAATAAATAAAAGAACGTGAATTTCTAAAAAAAAAAAAAATGTATATGGTTTCACAAATAAATATGGAAGAACACTTGTGTAACCATGACCGAGGTCAAGAACGAGAGCATTGCCAGCCTCCCAGAAGTCACCTCGATGCCCCTCCTGTTACACAACCCTCTCTGCTAGCGATAACCGTTATCCTGACTTTTATGGAAATCCTTTCCTTGTCTTTCTATTTTTACTACCTATGCATGCATTCGTAAACAGTCTAGTAAAATTTTGCCTGTTTTTGAACTTGAGATGTACAGTAAGTATTCTTCTGCACATGGATTCTTTTGCTCAACATCACTTTAAAAAAAATTTTTTTTTTCTATTTATTTATTTGGCCGCACTGAGCGGCTTGCAGGATCTCAGTTCCCCGACTAGGGATCGAACCGAGACCTTGGCAGTGAAAGCGCCGCGTCCCAACCACTTGACCACCAGGGAATTCTCTCAATATTACGCTTTAAGATTAAGAGCATTGTTTCATGGGGTTGTCGTTTGTTCATTTTCATTGCTGAGTAGTATCCATAGCCATCGTACGGATATGCCACATGTGTGGATTCGTTCCAGTGGTGGTGGACAACTGGGCTGCTATGGTAATTGTCGTATCTGTATCCTGGGCCCGTAGTAAGAGATGCAGTGCATCAACCAGTTGGAGTCACACAGAGTGGCTCTGCCCCTAACTCGTTGTGACTTTCAAAGACCTAACCCTTCTGTGGCTCCCAAACCGCAAGTCCTCACCATGGCCTGGCCTTTGTCACCTCTCTGTGCTCGTCTCCTCCCACTCTTGCCCTAGCTCACCGAGTTCCAGTCATCCCGGCCCCCTTGCTATTCTGGAAGCTGCCAGGCCCACTCCCACTTCATGGTCCGTGTACTTGCTCTATCTCCCCTCTGTCCCTCCCTCAGGTGTACACATGGCTGCCTCTCCTCATTCAGGTGACCCTCCCTGACTACTGTATTTTAAACTGCAACAACCCCAGTACTCCCTACCGCTGCCCTGCTTGCTTTTTTTGCTTGTTTGTTTAATATTTATTTATTTGGCTGCGTAGGGTCTTAGTTGCGGGGCCTAGTTGCAGGATCTTTGTTGCAGCATGCAGGATCTTTCGTTGTGGCACGTGGGCTTCTCTCTAGTTGTGGCGTGCGGGCTCCAGAGCGCACAGGCTCAGTAGTTACGGCACGTGGGCTCTAGAGCGCACAGGCTTAGTTGCCCCGCGGCATGTGGGATCTCAGTTCCCCCACCAGGGATCGAACCCGCGTCCCCTGCTTTGGAAGGTGGATTCTTAACCACTGGACCACCAGGGAAGTCCCTGCCCTGCTTTGTTTTTCTCCTTATCATCATCTAATATACCACATAATCCTCCTATTTTATTGCTCATTTATCCTCCCGCCCCACGTCAACTCCATAAGGACAGGGATTTTTGTCTGTTTTCTTGACAGCTATATCCCCCCTGGTATATTTGTTCAGCAATGGCTGTTATTTAATCTCTCTGCGCTTCAGTGACCCATCTGTAATATGGGAATTACAATCCCCCATGGGGTTATGGGGAGGATGTCAGGTATATAACACCCATAACACACAGTAAGAGCTAAATTCAAAGTAACAATAACCACTGACACTTATTTAGCATCTACTATGTGCTGTGACTGTTCTAAACACTTTGCATATACTAATCCCACTCCATTAGTAAGTTTTGTTGTTGTTACTATCGTCATTTCTAGGTCTGCCACCCCCATCACAATGGGAGCCCCTGGAGAGGAGCGGGGCCAACTTGGAAGCCTTTAAATGAACATGCTCCCCAATCACCCTGAGGAGACATCAGACCCCGGACCTTTGTGCAGCCCCAGTCTTCCACCCCTCTCGGCCCCTCGCACTCAGACTCCGTGCTGAGCGGAGCCCACCACGTCTGCTCTCATAACACACAGACCCCCAGCCTCTGACCCAGGCTGAGGTCCCGCTCTACACTATCCTCCCACCCAAAAGCCCACCTCTCTGGCCCTGCCCCCCACCATGCCCCACTCTGGTTCTATCCTCCCACCCCGCAGACCCTACCCCTACAGACACCGCCCCCTGAGTCTAGTAGCTCAGCCTCGGACTTCTTCCCAGGCCTTGCCTCCACTGGCTTGCCTTGGCCCAGAGCTCACCCTCACCCCGTCCCGTCCTCCCAGGAGAGGGAACAAGTCCTGCCCCCGCCTTCAGGTTCCGGTTCCACCTTGCTCTCACAGGCCCCGCCCCTCACCAAAGCCTCGCCCACCAACCCGCTCCGGACCCGCTTCAAGGCTCCGCCCCCTCGCGTGTCCCCTACGACCCGCCGCCCCGCCCTGTTCACCCAGGCCAGGGCCTTCCTCCTGCCCCTCCACCTGCCCCGCCCCCTCTCAGACCACTGCTTCCCCGGGTCCGGCAGGCTCCGCCCCTCTGAAGACCCCGCCCCCGCGCCCACAGACCCCGCCCTCCCGGGCCGCAGCCTCACCTCCTCCTGGAAGAGGCTCTGGCGGTTGCGCAGGCTGCGCAGCTTGCTCTGCTTCTCCTCATGCTGCAGCTCCTCGGAGGGTGGCTCGAAGTAGCCGATGAGGTCCTGCAGGCTCAGGATGACGCCCTCGAGAGGCAGCGCTGTGCCAGCCGGAGACCCCGAGCCCCTCGGCTTTCCGCTGAAGCTGTCCAGGCCCCTGCGGAGACGGCGCACTTACCAGTGAGGGTCCGGGAACACTGTGAGGGTCCCGCCCCCACCCACCCCCGGTCCCTGCCAGACTCCCACAGACACACCTATTTAACAGAGAGAGAGACTGAGACGCAGAGAGAGAAGGGCATTGATTGGCCCGAGGTGACACAGTGGCCAAGGGCAGAGCTGGGCCTGGGACCCACGCCTGCGTAGGGACAGGTCATGAAAGCAGAGGTCAGGGCTAGGGAGGTCCAGGGTCGAGGGTGTCAGGGGTGTGAAGTCAAAGTCATAACTGTCGAGGTCAGATTAGGGGTCAAGTATGTAGAGGTCAGGAGTTTGTGTATGTAAGAGGGGTGAATGTCAGAGGTAGAGATTAAATTGGTCGGGCGCATGAACGCCAGGAGCATGGGGTCAATGTGTGGCCTGGCCCCCCAGGGCAGAGCGGGCGGGGTGGCGCACTTGATGAAGTGGTTGTAGAGGCCGCCAGTGCTGTAGATCATGCGGGCGGCCTGGGATTCCTCCTGCTGACAGCGGGTCAGTGACAGAGTATCGTCCATGTGGCCCTCCTGGTGCAGAATGGCCTGACAGTGGTGGGAGAGAGACGTCAGGAGGGGGCTCAGCCACCCAGGGCCATGCTCCCCAGACCTCCACCCAGACTCTAGCCCCCAAATTGCCCCCATCCTCTACGGAATCTCTCTGCCAGCTCCGCCCCCAGTCCCTCTTCATCTGTCCCTGTGTCTTTCATTCTCAACCCCTCTCTTTTCCCCCCCTCTAGGTCTCTCCTCTCACTTTCTGTCTCTGTCCTCTTTGTTTCTGTCTGTCTGTCTTTGTCTCTCTCATGCCTATCCCATGCTCTGTCTCTTTCTCCCTGTCTCTCCCTCTCTGTCTCTATGTCCATCTCTCTCTCTACCTTTGATTCTCCCTGTCTCTCCCTCTCTGTCTCTCTCTATCTTGTCTGTCTCCAGGCCAGACCCTCTCCATTTGTATCTACTACTGACTTAACATCCCCCCACCAGAAAGCTCTAATGGCACCCCAAACTTAACATGTCCCAGACAGAACGCCTGAACACCTTTCTGGGAGGTGAGACCATCATGGCTGCCGGCTTTCCCCTGAGGTGACCTCCCCAGGACCCCATCCAGTCCAGCAGCTGTAAATACCATCCACCTGCTGACGACTCCCACATTGCCCTCTCTGGCCCAGGCCCCTCTCTACATCCTCTGCTCTTGTATCCAACTTCAGCCTCATTTTTCACAAACAGGTGCCGCCCTAGTCTTCTCACTGATTCACTCAGCAAGTCTATTGAGTGGCTCTGTTCTAGGCACTGGGGCCCGTCCTCCTGAGCTGATACTTGGCTGTCCCTGACTCAGTTAATGGCACTTCCCTCCTTCCAGCTGCTCAGGGCAAAAAAGGACAAAAATCATGGTCTCATTCTCAATCCCTCTCCCTCTCACCCTGATATCCAACCTGTCAGAAAATCCTGTTGGCTCTGCCCTCACAATACAACCAGACTCTGCCCCCTTTCCTCACTCCACAGTCCCCACCCTGCTGCTGTCCACTGTCATCCTCCCCCTGCACCAGTGCAGACCTGCCCTGGTCTTCCTTCTCCAGCTCTGCCCACCCCCATAGTCTGTTCCCATAAGCAGCTCAAGAACCCTGTGAACCTGAATCAGGTCGCCCCCCGTGCCCTGGCCTGCTCAAGACCATCTTGTGGCTCCATCTCATCCAGAGTAAAAACCAGGACCCTCCCCAGTGGCCCACAAGGCTCTACCTGACCTCTTCCCGTCCCCTCTCTGTCCTCATCTCCCACGACTCACCCCTCGCTCACTCTCCTCCAGCCAAACTAGATCTCCTTTCAGTGATTGCAACAGACCAACCTCATCCCAACTTCAGGGCCTTTGCACGTGCTGTTCCCTCTGTCAAAAGTAGCTTTCCCACTGTTTGGTTGTAAAACTGTGTACTTCATTAGAGAGGGTTTAGTCACAGTGTCTGAGCACAGGGAAGGCAGGGAACAGGTTGTATAGCTCACCTATTTGTCCACACATACATCCACAACAACTGGGGTACTCAATAATTGGTTTGGGGTACTCAATAATTGGTTGAATGTTATTCTCAGTCTGTTATTATTCGTCTTTTTCTCTCCACCTCTGTCTTTCTTATTTCTGTCTCTCTGTCTCTATCTTTCTCTATTTGTCTGTCTCCATGTCTGTCTATACTTCTCTCTCTCTCTTCATATATGTATTCTTTCTTTTTTCCTGTCTCTCTCAATCTCAGTTTCTCTCTCAGTCTTTGTCTTTCTCTCAATCCCATCCTCAAACTCCTAAAGGCTCAAGCATCATCACCCCCAGTCCCCTTCCTGCCCCAGCCTGTACCCCACCCCTTCCCTCTGCCAGGTGCCCACCTTCTTCTTGAGCACGCCGAGCCGCAGGGCCTTGGGGTCCGAGGCAGCATAGGTGAGCCACAGGCCTGAGGCCACGTGCTGCACAAAGCACAGTGACTCCCCGTATTTGATTTCAGGGGGGCCCATGCCCTCCACATCCCGCTTGGGGGCCGTATCCAGCTTCTCCTACGGGGCAGGGGACAGAGGTCAGCCTCCTCTGCTTGTGCATTTAATGGGGGAGCCCCCCCAAGATACTGCAGAGTGGTGGGGGGCTGGGGCGGGATTTGGGGCTCCAGCTGAGGGAGGGTATCCTGACCCCACCGACCTTGGAGATTCGGAAGCAGAAGGAAGTGGCCTTGGTGTGGGCCTTGCTGGCGTCAACCACCACTAGGCCCTGGTCCTCAATGAGCGCCAAGTACCGCCCGGTGGTGACATGCCGGATGCGGAGTGGCTGGCCCCAGCGCAGGTGGCTCCCACTCCAGCTGCAGAGGGTGAGGACGAGGGAGAGGTCAGAGGCCCCCCAGTTCTCCCATGGGCACCATAGTCTTGGTTGAAACCTCCTCAAGCCCTCAGCCCTGTTCCAGGGTGCCCAAATCTTCCTTGGAGCCCTCAAATCCTTCTTAGGACCCCCAGCCTTCCTTTAAGAACCCCAGTCTTGTCTCAGGCCCTCACCACTTCCTCAGGGCTGCCCAGATGATTTCAGTGTCTCCAGTTTTCCCAGATCTGTCATTTTCTCCCCTCCTTTCCCCACAATTTCACTCGAGACCCTGATCTCTCCCTCAGGAACCTCCACTACCCCCAAGACCTCTTTTTCCTCCAGGATTCTAGGACCCTGAGGACCTTTATTGCTCTCTTAGGCTCCCCAGATTTTCCCTCAAAACCCTCCAGTCTCTTCCTCAGTTCTTCCTTCAAGACACTCTTCTCCTCCCAGGGCCCCCAGGAACCCCTAGCCCCTCCCCCAGCCTGCCTCCTCTGCCCCTGCCCCCTACCTGATTCTCAGTGGCTCCAGTCTCCAGAGGGAGCGGGCGTGGGTGCACACAGATCCCCCCTCATAGTAGACAAGTCTGGGTACATGGAAGAGAGTGAGGTCAAGAGTTCAGGCTCCAGCCCCCCAGAAGCTGATCCCTAATCCTAGGGTTCCAGGCCCCGCTAGCCAACCTTTGCCATCCCCCTTCTGGCCCGAAGACACCAGACCCTCTTGTCCCCAAGCCCAGACCTGCGCTGGTCATCACTGTCAGCAGGGGAAATGGTCAGACATTCATCCATGTGTCCATGAAAGAGGCGGAGCACGTGGCCCCCGGTCACATAGCCTGGACAGGAGCAAAGGAAAGTGGTCATCGGGAAGCTGGAGCCCCAGAAAGGCCTGGGAGCCATAGTGGAGTTTGCAGGCCCTGCTTCTGCCCTGTGGGAAGCTGGGGGCTGGGTTTGGGGATCTGCAGATGGAGATCTGAGTTTCAGGGTACAAAGTGGTAGTCTGAGATTTGGGCTCAGATTGAGGCCTGAAGTAGGGGCATGAGATTTGGGGTCTGAGGTTGGGGATCTAATGTTGGGGGTCTGGGTGTGCAGGGCTGAGGTTGGGAGGTTTGTGGGTCTGGGGTTGAAAGGTCTCAGTCTGGATTTTCGAGGTTGGGTTCAGAGAATGTCATTAGAGATTTGGGTCTAATGTTCCCTGATTCTGAGGTTTGAGTTCCAGGGCTTGATATGGGGGTCTGGGTTTAGAGGTATGATGGTTGGGTCTGAAGTCAGGGTCTGAATTTTGAGTGTTATTTTGGAGGTCTGAGGCTGGTATCTGAGGTTTGAGGTCTGAGGTTTGGAAGGGTTAGCTCTGGGGTCTGAGTCTGGGGAGATGTGAGCTTTGTAGTTAGAAGTTGGTGGGTCTGAGTTTCAGGGTCTGAGATTAAGGCCTGAGTTTCGAGATCTGTGGCTTGAGTCTCAGCTTGGGTCTGGCTTAGGGCTCTGAGGTTTGGGGTGTGAGAATTGGGTTCAAAGTTTTGGGTTCATGCTTTAGGGTCTCAGCATGGGGGTCTGAAAACTGGGAGATGATTTTGGAGATTTGAGGTTAAAGTTGGAGGTGTGAAGTTGATTGGCTGAGGTTTGGGGTCTGAATTAGTGTTCTTAGTTTGGGGATCTGAGTTTGAATTTGGGGGGCTGGTTTTGGGGGGCTGAGGTCGCATGTGCTTGTCATCTGAGGCTTGGGGTCTGAGGGATAAGCTACAAATTCGATGTTCTAAGCTTTGGGTCTGAGTTTAGGGGTCTGACCTCCAGGACCTGAGTTTGGCATGTGAGCTTCGGGGTCTGAATTAGGAGTCTGATACTGAGCTTTAGCTTTCGAGGTCTGAGCTCTAGGGTTCCAGATTGGCGGTCAGTTGGAGATCTAAGTGTGAGGTTCATAATTTGGAGATCTTGGTTTGGGGTCTGAGGGGCAATGTTGAAGGTCTGTTTTGGGGGTCTTAGGTTAGGGGTCAGAGGTCTGGGGTCCTCACCCTCTTCGCAGCCGGAGCAGATGGGGTTCATGTTCCACAGTGTCTGCATGAAGGAGGCGTCAACCTGGAGCTCCCCACTGGCCGTCGACAGGTGCTGGGGGCAACCAGGATGTGGTGGTCAGAGATAATGGGGGGTGAGCAATAGTTCCAGAGTGAGTCAGAAACCAAGGGTGGAAGCCAGGAAACCAGCAGACAGGAGGCCAAAAATTAGAGGTCACAGATCAAGAAACCGAGATCAAGTCAGGAAATGGGGCGTCAGAAACCAGAAATTGGATGGAAACTGGAAATTGGGAGTCAGGACGTTGGGGCCAGAGACCGGGCAAAGCAATGAGGAGACGGGGTGGATCCCGTGTGCCCCCAGCCCCGGGGGCAGTAGGAGCTGTGGTGAGGGAGGTGCTACTCACCAGGTAGCGCTCAGAGGAGACGCTGACGAGGATGAGGTCATCCCCAACTCGGACCTTCTCTCCTTCCGACCTCTGCTTGGAGGCCGGGTGTGTCGTCCACCAACAGGCCTCTCCTGTGGGTGGGGGCGGGGTGAGGGCTGCCCAGAACGCTCTTCCCCAAGGCATTCCCAGCCACGGAGCCTCCCCAGCCCTCCGTCCCAAGCTCTCCTCTTACTGCCCCCAACTCCCTGCCTCACAGTCCCCCGTTCCTGTCCTCAGACTCTCTGCCTGCTTGCCCGAGTCTCTCTGTCCAGAGTGTGTTCATCCACACCCCCAGACTCTCAGCCCCAAAGCCCCCCATCTTTGCCCCTGGAACACCCCCATGCCCGCTCCCGGGGTTCTGCAGACCTTCTGCATCCCAACTCCCTGCCTGCGGCGTCCCCATCGTACCCCCTCCCTCCAGCCCCTGCACCTATTGCATCCTCCTGCAGTCCCACGTCGAAGGCCAGCTTGTCAGTCATGGAGCGGGAGGTGGTGAGGCAGCTCAGGTACTAGGGTTGTAGGGGGGAGTCAGCCACCTGGCGGGCATTGCACTCCCTGGCCCCTGCCCCCGCCCCTGGCCCCTCCCGGACGCACTTACCATGCCGCTGTGCGAGTGCCGGAGCAGGATGGCATGGCCATACAGGAGCGTCCTGTGTCCCCCACCCTGGGACGACTGCAGGGGGCAGGGGAGGACACAGAGTGAGAATAGACCCCCCTGAAACATCTGGCCTATCTCAGGTGGGAATACACTTCCCAGAAGATACCATGCTCAGGCCTGGACGCGAAGAAGCCTCAGCTCAGACCCACAGCAGAGTCTCTGCCTCAGTTTCCCTGCTTCCAGGGAAAGCAAGGTCTGTGTCTCTGAGAAGCCTGTGGATGGGGTGTTTTCTGTTCCCCAAAGCCCACTCTGTCCTCCTTCAACCTGTTAACTAGGCCCCAAAGTCACTCAGGGGGCTGAACCCCTCTTCCAGAGGTTCAGATACCTGGGGTCCCTCAGGGAAGCCCTCGTATCTCGTGTTCCACGGACTTCAGCCCCCTCTGCTCTCACCTGTCATAGCACAGCTGTACACCGGTACTGTCCTACCAGTTGTTAAACATTGGCGCATCACCCGCAGGGACCTGCCCTGTGCTGCCACACACCCCCGGGCCCAAGGAGACTCAGCGCCTCTTGGGAGTGGGTGGGTACACCCAGCACTCGATGGCATCATGCCCCCCATCCCAGCTCTCACATGCCCATGCTCTGAGGGGACCATGTGATGGGGCCACGTGATCACATGGCGGACCCACTCCTGGACCGGAGGGGACTCACACTTGGGATGGAGGGAGGTGATGAGGGGAGAGGTCCCATGCGGAGAAGAGCTAGGAGGGTTGGAGGAAAGGATGGAAAAGAGGAGAAAGGAGCAGGTGGGAGAACAGGGGCTCAAAAGCCCCCACCCCCTTCCTTCCTGCCTGCCTGGCCTGCTCTGGGTTCCACAGACCCTGACAACCGGGGTGGGGAAGACTCCCCAGCCCCTGTGTGCAGGATGTGGACCCAACAGGCCCACCTGGGGTCAGGAGAGGTGGCAAGGACAGATGACACCCAAGGCCAGACCTACCCACTTATCCAAATTGAGGGCCTGTTGGGGGGCAGGGCAGAGAGAGGAAGAAGAACAGATGGTAAATGACCCCCAGGTCCTCCCACCCATCCCTGCCACCCATCCCACCTGGGCGGGAGCCTCACCTCCACGCCGGCCTCCACGGTGTTGGCCAGCATCTCCTGCAGGGCTCGGACGGACAGGGACTGCTCCAGGACAAAGCAACAGATGGCCAGATCGGGGGGCACATTCTGGGGGATGGGGAGATGTGAATGGGGGACCTGAAGGCTCCAGAGCGCTGGTGCACGCCCTGCCCCTAGTCTAAATACCTACACCCCTTAGAGACCCAGAGCCGACCCCAACCCTCCAAGAAGCCCTGCCCTCTGCCTCCCGCTTCAAACATCCTGAATTCGCACCAACATCCCAGAAAACACCTCTGCCTCCTCCCTCTACCCAACCCGAACCTCACAGAAGTTTCCACACCACACCTAATCCCATAGGAAGCCTCAGCCCCTGTCAGACACATTCCACCCATCCAGCTCCGGGAGCCTCCTCCTTGCCCTCCCGGCAGAAAACCCAAATCTCTCCAACCCCAGAGGAAGCCCCAGCTCCCACTGTCACAAGCAGACAGGCCCAGCTCCCGCCCTCTCCCTCAGACACCTGTGAACACTGCTTCAAAGTCCCAGGGGCAAGGTCCCACCTCACACCTCCCGCCTCAGTCTCCCACCCAGGCACCTCAAGCACTTAGACACCCTCCCCCTTGGACCCAAGACTCTCTGCCCACCTCAGGCCCCTGGCCTCTTCCCCCATCAAACTCCAGGTCTCCTCCCTCTCCCAGCCTCCACCGCATCCCCCCAGGTCACCTCCTCCCTCAGACCCTGAGTTCACCTCAGGCTCAGACCCCAGGCTCCCTCCACCTCTCAGCCTCCAACCCCCTCCCCAGTCAGCCCCCTGCTGGCACCCCCTGACCCTCCAGGCTGTTCTGCTTTGGATTGAAGACCCTCTGCCCCCCTCAGACACCTGCCTCCTAAGACCCCCTGCCCCTCCCTCCTCAGACCTCCACCTCCACCCACCTCAGACCCCTGCCCCTTTCCCTCGTAAGCCCCCTCCCATTTTCTCTCCTATCAGCACCCCCTTCAGATCCCCTCTTCTTTGAACTCAAGACCTTCTATCTCCTTAGACCCCCTCCCTCTTCCCCCAGGACCCCAGCTCCCCTCCTCAGACCTCCAGCCCCCTTTCCCTCTTAGCCCCCCTCCCTATTGCCCCTCCTGTCAGCATCCCCTCTCCAGACTCCCAGACCCCTCTTCTTTGGGCCCCAGGCTCTCTGCCCCTCAGACCCCCTCTTCCTTCCGTCCTGCACAGACCTGGGCATTGCTGGTGGGCTCCAGGAAGCAGAGGCGGTTGCCAAAGCCCTCGGCGGCCAGGCAGAGCTTGAGCTGCTCCTTGAGCACCATGGCGCTGCACTGCAGGACCATCTCGTCGTCCTGGGGACGGGCAGAGGGTCAGGGTGGGCGCCCGCATCCCACCCGCATCCCGCAGACACTGTACCATGGGCCACCCACCTGGCCCTTCTCCTCGTGAAAAAGATGTGACTAATAATAGCCACCCTCGCCAGTTATCAAGTAGGGGCCCGTGTTGAGCACTGTACGTGCTTCTAACACCCCCATGAGATCCAAGCCAGTGGCATCCCCACGTTCAAATGGGGAAACCGAGGCTCAGTGAGGGGACATGGCTTATCCAAGGCCACACGGCTGATAAGAGAAGCAGCTGGGATCTGAACCCCAGTCCAACTGACTCCAGAGGACTCCCAGGTGGGGGTCCACAGGGTGAGTCACTGGAGGGTGGGAGATATGAGCGCCTCAAGTTAAATGGCTTTTAAGTTCAGCCTTATCTAATTATTCTTTTGTGTGTTATTTTAATAGTAGCTATCATTTAAGGAGTGCTGTCTAATGACTCCTGAATGCAGTGCCAGAGTCTAGACTGGATCCTGGATGGAGGGGAAATGCCATAAAAGATGGCATAGAGACAAGTGGTGAAAGGTGAAACAGACTGTGAATTAGATGATGGTATCATAGCCATACGAAATCTCCTGATTTTGATAACCGTGCTGTGGTTTTGTGAGAGACATCCCTTGTTTTTTTAGGAAACAGACACTGAAGGATTTGGGGGTTAAGGGTATCATGTCCACAGCTTACTCTCAAACAGCTTAGGAAAAAAATAGGGAGAGAGAGGGAGGGAGAGATGGAGGGAATGATAAAGCAGACATGCTACATCCTAACATTTGGGGGAAATGACTGAAGGCCACATGGGAGTTCTCCGAGCTAACCTTGCAACTTTTCTCTAAGTTTGAAATAATCTCGAGGGTATAAATTAAAATTTTAAGTAAAATAAACAACCTTCTGAGGTAAGTCCTAGTATGTGAACCTGTGGAAACAGAGGCCTAGAGAGGTGAAGTGATTTGCCTGAGGTCACACAGCCGGCACAGCTTGTGGGATCTTAGTTTCCCTTGTGGGGTCTTAGTTTCCCGACCAGGGATCGAACCCGCACCCCCTGCAGTGGAAGTGTGGAGTCCTAAACACTGGACCACCAGGGAAGTCCCAATATGCCACTTTTAGAATGTTAGGCCACCTCTTGATATGTTAGTAGAATAGCCCATATTACATTCATAACTAATATAAGTGTATGTGGGGGCGTGCTCAACATTTTTACTGATAGAGGTTTCAATCAAAATTGATGGGAAAAAAAACAGATGGAGACGCAGTGTTTAACCACACTTAAGACAGTGATTATTCCATTTTACAGCAAAGGAAACAGGTTCAAGGAGGCTAGGCGTCCTGCCTGAAGTCACACAGACTCCAGCCCTTCCAGCAAATCCTGGGCTTCACCCCACACAGGCAGCCCTCATTCTTTCTGTCAGCCTGGGAGGAGGGAGAGAGATTCATCCTGTTGGCCGGAGGCCCCAGGACTGCTCTGTCCTATTACCCCCAACCCCGACATCTTGGCATATGCCGTGTATTCACAGGGATCATACAGCTTGCATTTATTAAGTACATACTCTCTGCTAGACCTCATGCTCAGGGCTTTACATTCATCTAATAGACACTGATTAAGCATCTGCCATGTGCCAGGCACTGATCTAGGCACTGGATATAGAGCAGTGAATAAAGCAGACAAATTCCCTGTCCTTGTGGAGCTGACATCCTTGTGGGGGGAAATGCAATGAACAGGTGAATCCGTTTATAATGTTAATTTCAGTGATAAGCTTTATGGAAAAAATAACCCAGGGTGATATAAGAGAGTGGCTTTTGGGGTAGAGATGACATCAGTGAGGGGGGTGAAGTGACAGCCTCTCCAAGGAGGTGACATTTGAGCTGAGCCTTGTCTGAATAACAAGAAGGAATCAGGCCTGATCATCTCTGGAGGAAGAAAGTTCCCGGAAGAGGAGTTGGCCTGTGCAAAGGCCTGGGGCTGTGGGTATTCAGAAAAAGCAAGGGAGACAGCCTGGCGCTGCTGCCATCAGGAGCAAGGGAGAAAGTGGGAGGAGACGAGCCCAGAGAGATATTTGCATGGACCCACTGAATCCTTATGGTACATATTTTTGTCCCCATTTTCCAGATTGGGAAACTGAGGCTCAGAGAGAAAAATAAAAATCACTTGCCCAAAGTTAGGAAGCAGGCAAATGGCAAAACCAAGATATAAACCAGGGACAGGTAGCCTAATCCCTACACAAATGATTCTCTAACTTTCTCCTGCATCAGAATGAAGGGGGGTAGCCTGGTTAAAAATGCAACTTCCTTGCTGCCCCAGTCTCCCCCTCAACACCAAGAGCCTGATTCAGTAGATCTGGGATCAGCAGGGAATCTGGACCATTAACCAGCCCCCAGGAGGTTTTGACATGGGCCATGCTTTGAGGAACCCCAGCCTGGGCAGGGCTGGATGTTGCCACCCATCAAAAGGAAATGAAATGAACTTGGGGGCCATGCCCATCATGCTTAAAAATAAAAGTAGAAATAAAAAAGTGAAATAAAAAGTAGAGCAAGAACAGAAAATAGCAGCATGCCCCTTGTGTTCTAAGGGCTACCTACATTTTATGAAACTTGTTTCAGTTAAAAATAGTTGTGTGCGAATGCACCTAATTTGAGCATAATAGCATGAACTGGAGGCAACCCAAATGTCCATCAGCAGATGAACTGATAAAAAAATTGTAGCATATTCACACAATGGAATACTACTTAGCAACAAAAAGAAATGAATTCTTAATACACACTACATGGATTAATGTCAAAAATGTTACAGTGTGCAAAAGAAGCAAGACAAATGAGCATATATTTTATATGAAACACTAGTTAGTGACTTATGGAATCTATGTTGACATAAAGCAGATGGGCAGGGTGATTACTGCAAAGAGCCAAAGGGAACTTTCTGGGGTAAAGGAAATGTTCTATTGATTATGATAGTGGTTACATGGGTGTGTACAGCTTGTCAGCTGTAACACCTAAAAGGGGTACAATTTATTGCATGTCAATTACAGCTGAATAAAGTTGACTTTTTATAACGTATGTGAATATGTGCATGTACTGGGTTGCAATATAAAATATATTTCTTACCAGTGGGATGAGATCCAAAAAGTTTGAGAAAACCACCACACAACCTCAGTAAAGTTCAGGAAAATGGACCCAGTCTGGGGCCAAGAGATGCCAAGGCCAGACCTCTAGAATCCAACACTGGCTAGCCAGGCAAGTCTGAGCCCAGTTTTCCTCTTATGAAAGCAGGAGGGCTGGCCCCCAGGGGCATCCAGAGATGACACTTCCTGGCCTTAACCTTGGTCATTGACTCCCACTCAGGCCTCAGTTTCCCTCAAAACTCCCAGGGAGATAAAGATAGGGCCCTACCTCAGAAGATAGGGCAGTGAGGATATAATTAGATGCCTCAGGAGGCTGAGGCCCTGGGCATGGGGCCTGACGTAGAGTGGCGGCTCAGGGGCTCAAGGCCATGGCCACGGTCTTATTAGGGCTGGGGAGGAGGAGAGAGCCCAACCCATGGTGTCTGCGAAGGGACTGGAGCCAGTGCAAGAGTCTAGGGTGAAGCTAGGCCTCCTCCCATGGCCGAATGTCCAGCTGTCCCTATCCTTCACTACCAGCCCCAGCTGTTCATTCCTCCCTCCCAGGAAACCAGAGCCGGCTCACCAGGGTCCTATTCTGGGGCCGGAATGCTGTGTCAGCATTTCCCAGGGCCTGGAGGGGGTGGGGAGGGGCTAGCGCAGGATCAGCAGGACCTGGCCGGAAGAGAGAATATCCCCTCCCATATTCACAACCCCACACCCGGTAGAACCACCACCGGGAGGGAAAAGTGGGAAGGACTTCGAGATGGGCAGCCCCTCCCCCCATCCTCTCCCTGTTCCCTGCCCAGGCCCCAGAAAAGCGGACTATTCTGGGAGGGACACCTGTTGTTCCAATTCCCATCCCTGCCCCCCACCAGCCGAGGGTCAGAGATGCAGAGAGAGACAGAGTTGAAGACACAGTGAGAAACACAGAGGGCCTGAAGCCGAAGAACAAAGCCAGACACAGAGACAGGGAGACAGAGATGGAAAGAGACAGAGACACAGACAACCCAAAGAGACAGATAGGGAGAGACACCAGCCAGAGACCATTAGCAGCCATATCTGACCCTCCTCCCCAAAACCAAGTGGGGGAAGAAAGAAGACCCAGAAACAGGGGGACCCTCAGGAGACCCTCAAGGGCTGGGAGTTCAAAGGAGTTGTGTCCTTCAGCCCACCACAGCCCTCTTCCCAAGAATTTAAATAGGTCAGAGTCTGGAGCAAAAAGAGAATTAGGGCTAAGTGGGGGGTGGGGGAGGGGGACAGCTAAATTAAGCTCAGGAATTAGAACCACTTTCCCCAAGTGCCTGCTTCCAGAGTGGTGGGAGGGGGTGCTCTCCCAGCGGCCCCCTTCTCTGGGACAAATCGCTAGTGTCAGAAGAGAGGGTGGAGGAGGGAGGATCCTCCTCCCCATCCTGTAGTCCCAGATTCTGCTAATTCTCTGACGAGAAAGATGGGGGAGACTAAGAGAGACAAAAACGGAGAAAGACGGAGTGACAGTCACCCAAAGGGACAAAGGAGAGACCCCAGAGTCTCAGAGACCACCAGCAATCAGGACAAAGACATCGGAGACAGAGAGACACTCAGACCAGAGAGATAGTCCCAGAGACTCCAACACAGAGATACGCACCGTCCGCAGAAACTGGACCTCATCCTCGCCCTCTCCTCCGTCACCCATGATGTCGAGGCCAGAGGTGCTGGGGCTGAGGTCGGTGACTGAGAGGAGGGGGCCGAAGGCTGGACGGGTGGGCTGGGGGTGAGTTGGGGTCGGAGACCTCTGCGGACGCCAGAGGCACCCGCGGCGTAGATGGAACTGCGTGGAGGACTCGCGTGCTGGACAGAGCTGGGAGGAGGTCCCCGCCCCCGGGTCCCCATTGGAGCAGGACGGCCAAGGCCACGCCCCTTTGACGGAGCCCCGCCTACAAACCCCAAGCCTTGGCCAAAGGTGCGCTTGGGGTGGGGGGGCTTGGGGGAGTGTCTTTAAGGCAGCTGCCCTCTCTCCCCCTTCGCGATAAGGAAGGTGCCATCATTCTATTTCACAGAGAGCAAACTGAGGCTCTGAATGGGGAAGCCCCTGCTTGATGTCATACAGCAGAGGGGATGCGCACTAGGTCTCCTGGCTTTAAAAAGCACCATACACAGTGATTAAAAATATGGACTCTGAGACAGACTGGATCCAAATCCCTGTCTTGCCACTCCTTTGTGTGACCTTGAACAAGTCACTTCGCCTCTCTGTGCCTCAGTTTCCTCAATTGGTAAGGAGGATATTAATAGTACCTACCTCACAGGGCTGCTGCAAGGATTAAATTAGATTATTCGCAGCACTTAAAACTGTACCAATACAGATGCAGCCACTGTGGAAAACAGTATGGAAGTTTCTCAAAAAAACTAAAAATAGAACTACCACATGACCCAGCAATTCCACTCCTGGGTATGTATCCGAAAAAAAAAAAAAAAAAAAAAACCCAAAACACTAATTCAAATAGATACATGCACCCAATATTCATAGCAGCATTATTTGCAATTGCCAAGAGATGGAAGCATCCTAAATATCCATCAACAGATGAATGTATAGAGAAGATGTGGTATATATATACAATGGAATACTACTCATAAAAAAAGAATGAAATTTTGCCCTTTGCAGCAACATGGATGGACTTGCAGGGCATTATGCTTAGTGAAATAAATCAGACAGAGAAAGACAAATACTGTATGATATCACTTACATGTGGAATCTAAGAAATACAACAAACTAGTGAATATAACAGAAAAGAAGTAGATTCACAGATATAGAGAACAAATTAGTGGTTACCAGTGGGGACGGCGGGGGGCGGGGAAGGAGTCATAAAGGGGAGGGGGAGTGGGAGGTACAAACTACTGGGAGTAAGATAGGCTCAAGGACATATTGTACAACACGGGGAATATAGCCAATATTTTGTAATAACTGTAAATGAAAAGTAACCTTTAAAAATTGTATTTAAAAACTACCTATACAGGGCTTCCCTGGTGGTGCAGTGGTTAAGTGCCAATGCAGGGTACACGGGTTCGAGCCCTGGTCTGGGAAGATCCCACATGTCGCGGAGCAACTAAGCCCGTGAGCCATAACAACTGAGTCTGCGCTCTAGAGCCCGTGCTCCGCAACAAGCGAAGCCACCGCAATGAGAAGCCCGCGCTCCGCAACAAAGAGTAGACCCCGCCCCCCGAAACTAGAGAAAGCCTGCGTGGAGCAACAAAGGCCCAACGCAGCCCAAAATAAATAAATAAATAAATAAATAAATAAATAAATAAATAAATAAATAAATAAATAAATAAATAAATAAATAAATAAATAAATAAATAAATAAATAAATAAATTTTAAAAAACTACCTATACATAGAAAATGTTAAGTAAGTGCTGCTAGCATCATCATGGTCTTCGTCATCATCATCATTATTATAAAAACTTATGAGGCAGGAGTAATAGGCATAGAATCTACTATCTACAGTCTTTTGTGTGCCTGTCACATTTCAGGCCCTGGGCTATGACCTTTTCACTGCATCTCATTAGTTCTCACAACAATCCTGCTATTATTTACATTGTTTAGAGGAGGAAATAAAAATGTGTGGTCCTTGCCACGTATGGTTTTAAGGACACGACCTGAATAAACGAGGTACAACCGCCCCCCCACCGATATCTGTGGGTTTCCCATTTGCAGATTCAACCAACTGCAGATCAAAAACAAAAATTTTTTTAATTCCAGAAATTTCCAAAAAGCAAAACTTGAATTTGCCACAGGCCCGCAACTATTTCCATAGCATTTGCATTGTGTGTACAACTATTTCCATAGCATTTACATTGTGTGTACAACTATTTCCATAGCATTTACATTGTGTGTACAACTATTTCCATAGCATTTACATTGTAATAGGTATTATAAGTAATCTAAAGATGATGTAAATTTTACCAGAGGATGTGCGTAGGTTTATGCAAATACTACACCATTTTATATAAGGGACTTGAGCAGCCACAGATTTTGGTATCCAAGGGGGTCCTGGAACCAAACCCCTGTGGATGCTGAGGGATGACTGTAGTTCTCACAGTGATCTTGTGAAGTCAGTACTTGTATGGTGCCCGTTTTCCAGATGAGGAAAGCTGAGCACAGAGAGGTGAAGTAACTTGCCCAAGGTCACACAGAGGCTGAGCCAGGGATTTGAACCCAGAGCCAGGGTTCTTAACCATTCCACTATACTGTCTCTATATTTGCATAAAATCTCCCAGCTACAACAAAAAGCCACTTCACCAGGGCCAGGCTACACCCCCCCAGAATTCTAATCCTCTGTCTCCCCAGGGGCTGCCTGAGCCAATGAGGGCCACTAGCTGGGCCACCCTTATGCAGATGAGCACCCTGGGCTTTGTAAGTAAGGGAGCACTGAGAGGGGCAATCAGCTCCTTCCTGTTCCTGGCCACCTGGGGGGAGGCGGGGCTGGAAGAGGCTTGGGATCTGGGGAGCTGGGGCCAAGGGCCTCTGCAGTTCCCTAAAACTGGCAGCTCTGGGGACTAGAGGCCCAACACAGGATGCCACACACACCTGGACCTCCTGCCGGGCAGGTAGCTTCATGCCTCTAGGCCTCAGTTTCCTCATCTGTCAACTAGACTAATTTAGGATAGTCCCCACCTCTTGGGGTTGTGGAGAAGATTCCATGAGGAAACCGATTAGCGCCTACCACATGGTAACTGATTGATACAGGGATCTATTAAAATTATTATTGGGACTTCCCTGGTGGTCCAGTGGTTAGAATTCCACACTTCCACTGCACGGGGCACGGGTTTGATCCCTGGTTGGGGTGCTAAATTCCCACATGCCGCGCGGTGTGGCCAAAAAAAAAAATTATTAACATGTAATGGTATCTAATAAGTTATACAAAACAATATCTTGCAGTTCAATAAAATTATACACAAAATGTTAAGGTATAATAGATTGTTACGTGTTACATAGTTAAATATTGATTTATTGATACAACTGTAATGGCACATATGTTTGTACCATATTATTAGATTATATAATGCATAATTATATAATCAGATATTTAGGCTAATATAATTACGTAACACAACGGTATGTTTATCTGTCATACACTATATAATGCACACTTGTATATTAAATATGAAGTTTTCCCTCAGAGTTGTATATATAACAGAAAATTATTCTGTGTCATTGTGCATTACATCATAAGATATTAATAGCGTTTCCTTTTTCTGTCAGTCATCATTATGTGTTTTAGGACCTACCCATGTTGCTCTGTGGACACCTGGTCTGTGGCCGCGGGGGTTTTGCAGGCCTCCCTGGTGACTGTTCCCTTCTGTTTATTCCCCCCCCCAGGCTGCCCCCACCTCCCCCAAAATAACGTTGCAGTGAACGTCCTTGTATATGTCCCCGCGTGGAACTGAGGGAGAAGGTCTCAGTATGCACACCCAGGAGCTAACCGTGGGGTCACAGCTCCACACACACATTTAATTTGACTGCAGCGCCAAGCGGTCCTCAAGAAGGGCTGTCCCCTATCAGTACATAAGGGTTCATCCGTCCCCAAGGCCCCAACCTCCACTTGGCATTTTTCCAGCTTCTAATTTTTGCCAGACCAATAGGATGACTCACTGTCGTTTCAATTTGCACTTCCCTGATCTCCTACCAATAATTTCTAGCACCTTCTCAGGTGCCTGTCAAGAGAGTTTTGGGGTCTCCTCCTCACCCTCATCCTCTTTGCCCATTTTTCTATCAGAGCGGCTGTCTTTTTCTCTTGCTGACTTGCAGCTGTCCCTTTTCCATTCTAGATATTAATCTCTCCTTGATTTTAAACTCTTTTTTTTTTTTTTTTTTTTGGCCACACCACGAGTCATGCAGGATCTTAGTTCCCCGACCAGGGCTCAAACCCACGCCCCCTGCAGTGGAAGCTCGGAGTCTTAACCACTGGACCGCCAGGGAAGTCCCGATTTTACACATTTTAAATACTGTTTTTCCTCTCTGTCATCTGATATTTGTTCCATGGTGTCCTCATTAAAAGAAATCTTTATTTGGATGTTATCAAATGCATCCTGTTTCTGCCTCATGAGTTCTTGTGGTTTACTTCAGCAGTCTTTTCCTTTGCGGTTGTTGGTGTTATTGTTGGTATTAACCATCCCCGAGGGCCATGAGGGCGGCACATGTTTATACCAGTGCCAGGGACCTTTGCCTGTCTCCCTCTCTGAGGCTTCTCTGAGTCCTGGGGGCCTGGAGACACTCTCCCACTATAAGCTGGGCTCGGCCAGGGCTGTTACATCACCTCATGTAAAGCAGGTGCCGAGGAGATAGGCTGAGAGTCAGACAGACAGCACATCACGGAGAGCACTCTTGAGATCAAAGGAGAGGGAAGAGAAAAGGCAGGTGGAGGAAAACGTGGAGAGGGTCTGCAACCATACGGCATGGTGTGGAATGGAAAAGCTAAAGAGAATGGGCTCTGTGCTTGTCTAAATGTTCTGGCCTAAAGAAAAAAATCCATGGTGACTTCTTTCAGTGCAAAAATAGACTGCTAAAAGAGCTTTGGTTGAATGGACTCACTTACTAGGTTTGGCAGAATCATATTAAATACTGTGACCATTAATCCACTCTTGGGTGTCTACCCTACAGAACTGCACACCGCAATGTTCACCGAAAGTCAGGGGCTAGAATGACAGCAGCAGCAATATTCACAGCAGCCCCAAACTGGAAACAACTCAAATGTCCATCACAGGAAAATCAATCAATAAATCATGGACTAATCACATGATGGAAGACTATACAACAACCAAAGGAATGAGCTACAGCTAAATATAACATGGAAGAATCACAAAGACACGATGTTGAATGAAAGAAGCCAGGGACTTCCCTGGTGGTCCAGTGGCTAAGACTCCCCACTTCCAGTGCAGGGGGCCTGGGTTCGATCCCTGGTCAGGGAACTAGATCCCACATGCATGTCACAACTAAGAGTTTGCATACTGCAATAAACGATCCTGCATGCCACCGCTAAAGATCCCGCACACCGCAACTAAGACCTGGAGCAGCCTAAATAAACAATTATTATTTTTTTTAAAAAAAGAAGCCAGGGCTTCCCTGGTGGCGCAGTGGTTGAGAATCTGCCTGCTAATGCAGGGGACACGGGTTCGAGCCCTGGTCTGGGAAGATCCCACATGCCGCGGAGCAACTAGGCCCGTGTGCCACAACTGCTGAGCCTGCGCGTCTGGAGCCTGTGCTCCACAACAAGAGAGGCCACAATAGTGAGAGGCCCGCGCACCGCAATGAAGAGTGGCCCCCGCTTGCCACAACTAGAGGAAGCCCTCGCACAGAAACGAAGACCCAACACAGCCAAATAAATAAATAAAAATAAATAAATAAATAATAATTAAAAAGGTGCTAATAATTAAAAAAAAAAAAAAAAAAGAAGCCAGACAGATAGTTGTTTCCATTTATTTACAGCTCAAAACCAGGCAAAACTACTCTGTTAGAAATCAGGTTACTGGTAACTTTTGGGAGATAGCACTGGGAAGGAACACAAGGGGGCTTATGGGGAATGGAAACGTTCTATTTCTTGATTTGTGTGAATGTCACAGGGGCATATTCGGTTTGTCACCATTCAACAACCTAAACACTTATGATCTGACTCTTTTTTGTACTTCAATTTAAAAATGTGTCAAAAAAAATATGTCAAGCATGACACATTTAGGTAAGCGAAAACAAGCATGCATACTCAAAAGTCTGTATTTCTATGAGCATGTGTCTATGTACTTAAAAGCACAGCCAACAGATCAGATGAAACCCAACCATGTATGATATTGGTCACCCCTGCCTAACAGGGACAGTGGGATGGGGAGGGGGCTCCCCAAGGGTTAACTTCCATCTGCAATGTTTTTATACTAAGATAAGAGTCTTTAAGATTATGTGAGGACTTCCCTGGTGGCACAGTGGTTAAGAATCCGCCTGCCAATGCAGGGGACACAGGTTCGATCCCTGGTCCAGGAAGATCCCACATGCCACGGAGCAAATAAGCCCGTGCGCCACAACTACTGAGCCTGCACTCTAGAGCCCACAAGCTACAACTACTGAGCCCGCGTGCCACAGCTACTGAAGCCCACGCTCCTAGAGCCCGTGCTCCGCAACAAGAGAAGCCAGCACAATGAGAAGCCCGCACACCTCAACGAAGAGTAGCCCCGTCTCGCCGCAACTAGAGAAAGCCCATGCGCAGCAATGAAGACCCCAACACAGCCAAAAAAAAAAAAGTTTGTGTGAGAATTAAATGAGTTAATATGTTAAGAGCCCTTAGAACAGTGTGTGGTATACAGTAGGTGCTACATAAGGTTTTCTTACAATAAAAGGAATAAAGTGAAAATGTTTTCTGGGGTATAAATGGTATTATTAAAACTAAGCTAGAAATAAAAGAAACATAAGAAGAAATATACAAAATATTGTCTTGTGACTTTCCAATCAAACTGCTGTGCATTATTATACATGAATATGTCCTCATAGAACTATAGACTTTTCTTTTGAGTGTGTTTACATAAATGTGTCATATTAGGCATACTTTTTTTAAAAAACTGCTCTTATTGAAGCTTGACAGTGACAGAACAGAGAATCACGGGTCTGGAGACCAAAAGATGCGGGAGATAGAGAGAGCCCGCTGGGTGATTGGGGGTGGGGGCCGGCAGCACCGGAAACCTCAGCTTGAAGGGATCCCCATGTGGGGGGAGGAGGGACCTTTGGTCTCTCCCCAGCCTCTTCCTTCCCCCTGGCCTGGGGCTGGGTGGGGAGGGGCAGTTCCTCTTTCCTTCCCAAGCACCGAGGAGGCCCCAGCTCCCTAGGGGCTAAGAAGCTGGAGCATCGGTGAGGGGGGAGGAGCTGAGCCACACTCTTAAAAGACCCCTTCCCCTCAAGGAAGCATGAACAGGAAAGACAGCAAGAGGTGAGGGGACCCTTCTCCAAGAGACCAGGAGCGCCCTAAGCCCCTGGGTCTCGCTTGGGCTGCATGGGAAGTCTGGGGAGCTTCTAACGAGGGGCATAGGGTGTCGGGCTACTCTCGGGGCAGCAGCAGGAGCTGGGGGCGCCAGGTGGAAAGATGCTTCAGGGAGTCCAGAGCCAGCTCAGGCTGGGGCTGTTTGCTTGGGCGTCTGTGTCTTATCCTTGCTCTTCTGGAATTTGAGCTGCTCTGATCCCATTCTCCCCGCACCCTTCACGCCCCCATCCTAATTCCGTAGGCTGGGTGTCTCTGTCCTCCCTGGGGTCTTCTTGGCTGCCCCCAGAACTGGAAACTCCAGACTCCTGCAGGGCCCTGCCCCAGGGGAGGGGAGTGTGACGCAGGGCAAGGCGGCTCCCGGGCCTCTTAAGCAACTCCTGGCTGCTCCAGACGCTGCAGGGGGCAGAGAGTCCGAAGGTAAGGGCCTAGCAGCTGGCTATGCCAGCAGGTTCTGGAATCGGCTTCCTTTCACCTGCCCTCCTGTCCTCACAGGGACCGTGGTGGCTGGGTCCATAGCCTAGGCAGCTTCTTCTGCCTCCCCCAGCATGTCTTTGATAGGCAGAGGGTCCCCTCCCTATAATCTCCAGGAGTTTAATGGTGGAGACCTGGCTGCCTCATTTTCTGGCTGTGTGACCTTAGGTAAGTCACTTACCCTCTCTGTGCCTCAGTTTCTTGTGTCAATAGAATAATCATAGTCCCTCCTCGGAGGGACGCATGAGTCCTCGGTGGTACAGTCTAGACCTGTGGTTCTCAAGCTTGGGCACACATCAGGACCACCTGGAGGGCTTCTAAAACACAGGCTGCTGGGCCCACCTTCAAGGTGTCCGATTCTGTAGGTCTGGGGTGGGGCCTAAGACTTTGTATTTCTCTCAGGTTCCCAGGTGATGCTGTTGAGATTGGTTGGGGACCATGCTTTGGGAACCCCTAAACTAGATAGATGCTCAACCCTCTGCCCGGTACACATTCAGTGCTCAGTAATGCCAGCTGTTACTCGGCAACATTCAATACTGATTACCGAGCCTTTATGATGCACCAGGGACATGGCAGTGCCTTTGTTATGGGGGTCTCCCGATTTCTGGTTTCACCCCCATTCCCCATGCCTTGTTTCTAGTTTGCTCCACCACATTCTCTCTCTGCATCTCATATTTAACTTTCTCACCTCTGGCCACTTAAGAGCCTAAGCAAACTAAATCCCTTATTTAGCACTTTTGAAGAGCAAGGCATTGAACGTTCATAATAAATTCTTGGGGAAGGTCCAAAGACGACTCTCATTTTTCACATGAGGAAACTGAGGTCCAAAGAAATTATGTGATTAACACAAAGTCTCACAGCCAGCATAAATTCCTCCAACCCAGTTTTGTCTGACTCTTGTGGAAGCCAAGGCCTTCTGCCTGGATTCTGCTCCCTCCTTCCTCCACCATCCCTGTCTCTCCATTACCCTCTTTCCCCAACTGGAACAAGAGCCTTGGGGAGGCACAGGGCAGAGTGAGGGTTATTTTTAAACTTTCCTTGAAGCTGCCTCAGCCCCTGGGACCGCGCCCAGCTCTGAAGGGCTCTGGCGAGGCTACTTTGCACCTATATCTTCTCTCCAGGCTCCAAATCTAGGGACCCAGGCTTGCAGCTAAGACTCCAGTCCCACCGAAAGGCTGGCTTGGGGGAGGGGTGTGTCACCTTAGTTGCAGTCAAGGTGGGGGAGGAGGGAGAGATGGAATCTCAGGGGTCTGCTTCTCTCATGAGGGCTGGGGGGAGGAGGGGGTGGGTGTTGGAAAGCAAAGGGGAATTCTGAGGAGTGTCCCTGAAGGCAGAACCTCCCATGATTCCCCCTGGGGAGCACAAGAATAATTCTGGGGTCTTCTCCTATGATTCCCTGGGAGGTCAGGAGTAACCCGTCTGCCAACAGGAAGTCTCTCCCATGATGTCTTGGGACCCTACAGTCAAGGGGAATTGGGGGACAATGCCTGGAGGAGAGAGTTCTTATGATTCCTGGAGGGTCCTAAGTAGTCCTGGGGGTCTTCTCCCATGATTCGCTGGGGGCGGGGGTTCAGGGTAGTCCTAGGGTTTTCCCCCCTGATTCCCTGAAGAGGACAGGCGTGACCCTTGGAGTTTACCTGTAGGAGAAGGCTCCCATGATTTGGACTACTCCTGGGGTTTTCTCCTATGGAACCACGGTAGGTCAGGACTAATGCTAGGACCTTGCCTTTAGGATGCCTTGGGGCTTTGGGGTCAAGAAGAATTCTGGGGGTCTGCCTCAAGGAAGGGGCTCCCATGATTCCCCAGGGAATGTGTCCACAGGAAGTCCCACCAGGAATGCCCGGGGAAGACAGGGGGACGGGGCCGGCCCCGACAGGCCCGCCGCCACAAGACGTGCCCCAGCCCCCGGGAAATCAGCAAGGTCATGGCTTCCATGGCTCTGGGCATGCTGAATGAGGGCGGCTGCAGCGAAGATGACCTGCTGGAGAAATGCATTCAGTCTTTCGGTGAGTGTCCCCTCCCCTGGCCAGCCTCCCCAGTCCTGAGGTTGGGCCAAGCACCCACCTCTCTCTGGGCTCAACTTGAGGGGTATAAAATAGAAGCAGGAGTACGTGGAATGAATCTCAATCACTACAGTAGGAATAAGAGAGACACCTACCTGCGTTTCTTTTTCCTGAGCTGCGGGGGGAGGAGGTCTGATGCTATTTCCATCTTCAGTATGACTTGCCAGGCACGATGCTGGCCCATGCACAGTACAGACAAGGAAACTGGAGCGCAAGGAGGCCAGGTTGTTCGCCCAAGTTCATACATGGAGTCACTGGTAGAGCTGGGGTTTGAACCAGGCTGTCCAACCAGCTCTGGAAGCTCTGCAGTCCATTGCCCAGGGGCCATTCTGACACAGTGTCCCCTTCTCCTGCCTTCAGACTCGGCTGGCAGCCTGCGCCATGGGGACCACATTCTCAACATGGTACTTGCCATGCACAGCTGGGTGCTGCCTTCTGCCCACCTTGCTGCCCGTCTGCTGACCTTATATCCTCCCGGGGCCATGAGCAGTGGGTGGAGGGCGGAGGGCAGAGATGAGAGAGCCTGGTGGGGACGGGGTGAGCAGGCAGGTCTGAGATGCTGGATAACAGAGCCTTGACCGGAACTTAAGTACCAGGAGGCCACAGGGAGCACACAGGAGCTGAGGAGGCTGCAGATCTGTCACCTGGTCAGGTAAGCCTGGGCCAAGACCTACACTCCCATGACCCAATATCCTCACCCTACTGCCCCCCCCAAAAAAAAACACTTCCCAGAGACTACCCAGTCCTGCTCCTGCAAATCCCACTCTGAGAATCCCCTGGCTTGGTCCCTAAAACCTCCCAGTTCTCTTCCTTTGAACCCTCACCTCTTAGAGACCCCTGACCAGATCCTATGGACCCTCTCCCAGCTGGTACCCCAAGACGTCCAGCTCAGATTCCTAAAACCCCGACCTCCCATATACCCCAGCCTAGTTTCTAAGACCCCCTCACTCTGTTCCCCCAAAATCTCACCCCTAGAGGCCCCCAACCTAGTTCCTGAGACCCATCCCCACTACCCTGCTTCCTAGCCATCCCACTTCCAAGAGATTCCCCAGTCTATCTGCCATAGATCCCTCAGCCTGTGTTAAGAGGCCCCCAGTCCTACTCCCAGAGATCCTCCCAGCCTGGTGTCTCTCTGAACCCTGGCCTTCCAGAGACCCCCTGCACACATTTAGAGACACCCCCAAGCCCAGCACCTAGAGATCCCTCAGCCCAAGAGACCCCTTTCAGAGACCTGCCTCACCCCCAGCCTCACTCCACCATCTCTAAACCACCCTCAGGTACTGGCTGACCCAACACCCTGAGACAGTGCATCAGGAGCCCCAGTTAGAAGAGGTTATAGGTCGCTTCTGGGCCACTGTGGAACAGGAGGGTAACGCAACCCAGCGGAGCCTGGGAGACTCTGCCAACCTGTGAGTCAGTCCCTTCCCCTTCCCTCCCACCCCCACTCTGCCTTCTCCCTCCACACTCCCACACCCTCCACCCCAGCTCCTCCCCCTGCCTCTCTTTGCCCCCAGGCTGAGCCCCGGTGGCCCTGGCCCCCCTCCCCCCATAAGCAGCCCAGGCCTGGGCAAAAAGCGCAAAGTGTCCTTGCTTTTCGACCACCTGGAGACTGAGGAGCTGGCAGAGCACCTCACTTACCTGGAGTTCCGGTCCTTCCAGGCTATCACGGTAAGGACGCCCCTCCTCCCAGCTGGGGAGGGCTTGGGGTGGGGTGAGGCCTGGCTGGGGCCAGGCAGGACTGAGAGGACCCAAACTGTCAAACTTGGGTGCTAGAGGGTCCAGGAAAATGAGTTAAGCTGGCTGAGCACAGAGCCCCCGGTTCAAATCCCATCAGCCCCTTCCTACCTGTGTAACTTTGAACTAGTTTCTCAACCTCTCTGGGATTCAGCTTTCTCATGTGTAAAAAGGAGGTCATAATATTTCATTGGCTGGTTGGGGAAATTAATATGTCCATTTAAAAATGCTCGTCACAGTGCCTGGCACATAGTCAGTGCTCAAAATATTTTATTAATTGTTCATTTATTTGAGAAGCATTTAAATTCACTGTGCCTCAGCCCGTTACCTGCAAAAGGGGGACTTAGTTCCTGCCTCAAAAGATCAGCGCCTGGTCCAGAGTAAATGCTATATAGTTGAACCATTTGAAATTGCCATATTTTGACATATTTTACCTACCCAAATGGTAATTTCAAATGCTTCAACCTATATATGTGTTTAGCTATTGCCATCTTGCCATCATCGTTTTGAGGGTACTTGGGGATCTGGTTCCTTAATGGGAAACTTTCCTGATTGTACACATACACACACACACAGTGCAGTGGATGTGGGTATGTAATGTTGACTCCTTGAGCAGAACAAATAGAAGTTAGTTTCGTGTCCTCTTCACCACCCTTCCCTTTGCTGACTATATACCAGTCAGGTATACAGTTAAGAGCAATAGACTGGGTTCCCACCCTGACTCGGGCCTGTGTGACCCTGGGCAAATTACTTAGCCTCTCTGTGCCTCAATGACCTCATCTCTAAAATGGGAATAATATAGTATTCACTTCATAGACTTGTTGTGAGGCTATGAGGAAGGGCTCAGAATAGTACCCAACTTTCTTTAAACATTTCTCCTCAGATGGGAGAGGGCCATGGTGACCTCAGGGACATGTGATGGCTGAGCTAGGACATCAGAGGTCGTGACTGCTTGGGGATGGCGTGTGAGGGGCAGGGCCTGAGCGCGAGGGCCCACCCTGACACCCACCTCACCCCCAGCCCCAGGACCTGCGGGGCTACGTTTTGCAGGGCTCCGTGCGGGGCTGTCCGGCCCTGGAGGGATCCGTAGGTCTCAGCAACAGCGTGTCCCGCTGGGTGCAGGTCATGGTGCTGAGCCGTCCCGGGCCTGCACAGCGCGGGCAGGTGCTGGACAAGTTCATCCACGTGGCACAGGTGAGGTCCCCCCGCCGCTCTGCACACTTTCTGAGCACCTGCCCCGCGGGGCTCCCGGACGGTGACGTCACCATCTCGTGGCCCCTCCCGAACGCATCACGCCCCACCCTGGCCGCGTCCCCGCGGCCTCAGTCCTGTCGTTCTAACCCGGGACTGTGACGGCACTTCTTCCCTGGCCTTGATTTCACCACGTCCAACCCGCCCTGGCCCCACTCCTTGGTCCCAGACGTGGCAGTTGACGACGTTCCTCCTGACCCCTCTCACAAGCCCAATGCCCGAATATTCTGTCCGCAGGGCAATGAAAGAGGAGACTCTTTCTTGCCCGCACCTTTGCGTCATCCCTACCCCGGTCCCTAGGCCCCAGCTGTCCCTTTAGGACAGTGACAGCATCCGTCCCCATCACTTCAGGTCTCCCTTGGCCCGCCCTTTCTCTTCACCTTCCCCCCTTTCCCTTCCCCCCTCCCCCTTTTCCCCTCTCCTTTCCCCCTCCCCCTTCTCCCTCCCCCTTCCCCCTCCTTTCCAGCTATGTTCCCTCCCTTCTGGAGAAAAGGGAAGCCCTCCTTCCCCCAGCGTGGCCACGCCCCTTTGCGTACTTCCTCGCAGATCACGCCCTGCCTCTGGCGTCTTCCATCTCCTTGCTTCCCCTGTCCGGCCCGACAGACCAGGGTGTTCCGGCATCTACATGGGGTCTCCCCGGTCTGAGCGTCTTCCATTCCTCCCTGGCCCCACCTTCTTCCCCAGCAACCTCCGCTCTTCAAACCTGAGAAAGGGGAGGGCTGACCCCACACCTGTCTCTCATATCTACCTGACCCCTCTGTATCACTCTGGACGATTTCACCTCTGCCCAGCTCCCAACTCCTGCCCAGAACCCAGGCCTTCTGGTCTCCCCTCACCTGGCTGACTCCCAATGCAGAGGCCGCCTAGTTGTCTGACACCCTAACATCTGTCTGAATCCTCCACACCTGGCTGACACAGACCTGTTGAGTCCCCAAACCCGTCCAACACCCCATACTTGCCTGACTCCCCCCACTTTTTTTTTTTTTTTTTTGGCCATACCACGTGGCATGCGGGATAATAGTTGTCCCACCAGAGCTCCAGCTCATGTCCCGGCAGTGGAAGTACACGCTGAGTCCTAACCACTGGACTGCCAGGGAAGTCCCTGACTCCCCCCACTTTTATCTGACCTCACTTTAGTCTATCATCTGCCAGTCTATCATCTGCCAGACCACACACATCTGTGTGTGATGCCCATATACCTGCTTGTGGCCCACTCCTGCCTGACACATCTCACCTATCTGATGCCTGCAGTGGCCCATCCCCACACATGCCTGACACCCCAACTCAATGGGGATGCTGTCATTTGAACCCCCAATTTGCCTGTCCTCCATGTGGTACCCACCACTTCTGCATCACCCTCCCTTCCTAGAGGCTCCTCCAGCTGCAGAATTTCAACACGCTGATGGCAGTCACTGGGGGCCTGTGTCATAGCGCCATCTCCAGACTCAAGGACTCCTACACCCACCTGAGCCCTGACAGCACCAAGGTGAAGTCCCACTGCCCTCCCCAAAGTTCCAGTGGTCAATTATCCTGAACCCACACACTTTTCCCCAGCCCCCTCCATCCCTTCCCAGGGGACCTGGAGCCACCCAGAGACCTTTTGCTCCTCCAAATCCGACAGACCCCCAGGCTTTGTCCTCTGTCATTCTTCCTCCCTCCTCATCCATGGTGCTGACCTCTCTCTACTATGTGTCTGGTCCTGAGCAGGACTGGAGGGAGACAGATAAGAGATGCTAGCAGAGAACTGGCAGTCCAGGTGGGGAGTGAAATGATGCCCCCAGGAATGCCAACATTTGGGCCACCCATGGGAGGAGCATGGGTTGGGGGTGTCCTGAAAGTGTCTAAGGAGAGTGAATCATTCATGAGTCTGGTGTGTGGCTGAGGTCAGGATGTGGCAGGATATTGGGCTGGAGATGCCGGGGCAGGGGCAGGGGCAGGGGGAGATCCTGTTGAGCCTTTTGCAAGCTCAACTAAGGTGTCTGGGCTTTATCTAGAGGGCAGTGGGGAGCTAGAAAGCGTTTGGGAATGCTGAGAGCACCCATGATCAGATTTGGGTTTTTGAAAAATCACTCTAGCCTGGGGAATGGGAGATAGTGGGGCCTTTCTGAGATGGGGGCCCAAGTGGAAGAGCAGTCTGGGGAGATGCTGAAGCCAATGTGGGACATGGAGGGGCTTGGGGAGAGGTCCAAAATGCCATTGGGCCCCTGGGGGGGGGGGTCCAGAGCCACACAGGACGCTGCTAGGTACTCCCCTTCAAGGAGCTAGGGGAACAGAACTGGCCTCCCCGATTACATGCCGCTCCCCCCTCCAAAAAAACATGCCCCTCCCACACAGGCCCTGCTGGAGCTGACTAAGCTCCTTGCTGCCCACAACAACTACGCCTGTTACCGCCGCACCTGGGCTGGCTGCACCGGCTTCCGGCTGCCTGTACTGGGTGTGCATCTCAAGGATCTGGTGTCCCTGCATGAGGCCCAGCCTGACAGGTTGCCTGACGGCCGCCTGCACCTACCCAAGCTCAACAGCCTCTACCTGCGGCTGCAGGAGCTGGCAACCCTCCAGAGGCAACACCCCCCCTGCAGTGCCAATGAGGACCTACTGCATCTGCTCACGGTGAGCTGCCCTGAGCTGCCCAGGCTGAGCTCCCAGAGGCTGCACCTGCGGGGTACTGAGATTTAGGGTCTTGGGTGGGTGAGGGTCAGGATAGAACAGTAGAATAGCGCTGGAATGCATGGGCTTTGAAGCCAGAGCTTCTAGGGTGATTTTGTTTTTGTTTTTGTTTTTTTCTGTGTGGTCTTGGGCAAGTCACTTAACCCCTCAGCCTCAGTTTCCTTAACTACAAAATGGGAATACGAATAGGACCTACTTCAGAGAGTGGTTGAAAAGAATCAGTAATATAATTCATATAATTCACATAAAGTACTTAAAATAGTATCTGGAACACAGTGAGCTCTATACAAGTAATGCACTTTTCCCCCAGTTCCCCCAGCAACTCAAGTATCCATTGATCTGAGCTCCAGAATTGCTTTGGGCTTTTGCACTCCTGAACTCCAAGGTTCTGAGCTTCTCATGCCACTAGTCCAAAATTCCAAGTTTTATCATATCCAGGAATCTAAGCAAAAAGCTAATAACATTTATTGACCACTTATTATGTGCCAGGCACCATATTAAACAGTCCCCAGAGAGCGCTTCATTCCATCCTCACAACCCTACGAGGAGGGGATCCTTATTGTGTCCATTCTACAGACTGAGAAACTGAGACCCACAGAGGTGAGGTCACTTGCCCCCTGTCCCACAGCAGGCCAGCTTCAGAACATGTATTAACTATCACACTATGTCCTAAGACTGCAAGTGTGCGATTCTGGCTATATTTTATTTTACATAGATGGATAGATAGGTAGATAGATGATAGATAGATAGATAGATAGATAGATAATAGAGATAGAGAGGTAGAGATATATATATTTCATTCTAAAGAGCTATAAATTGAGAGAGACTGGGATTCTGAGGACCAGGTAGTCTAAGACTGAAAAGCTGACTTTCAGATCCTAGGACAGGACCACCTGCAAATTGAAAATGTGGGGCTCCTTGTTTGAAATTATTAAGAATTTCAAGATGGTGACAGCAGGGCATTAAATGAAGTGGAGGCCCCTCTAAGTGTGGGGCCTGCCTGTGAAGCTGGTCCTGCCTTAGGATGACTGGTGCCTAAGCTGCTCTGCTATGCTGACTCTAAGAGGCCATCAGCCCAAATATTTATTGAGCATCTGCTGTGAGCCATGCACTACTTTAGACAGTTAGGCTCACAGCAGTGTGCAACATCAGAAAAAAATTGCTGTCTTGTGGGGCTGACTTCCTAGTGGGGGAGATAGCCAGTGAAAAAAGTAAATAAGTAAATCATATGGTCTTTTAGATAATAAGTGCTATAGAGAAAATTAAAGCAGAAACAGGCATGGAAAGTGACAGGGGTTTGCAATTTTAAATAGGATCAAAAGAGCCTCAATGACAAGATGGTGTTTCTGGTCTAGGGGACCGGCGGTGTGCAGAGCGAAGGGAGGCTCAGTGGGAGAGGGGACCATGGGGGTCCCAGGGAAGAGGGGCTTTGGAAAGAGGAGGAGATTGGGGGTCCAGGCAGGCATGGGCTGTAGGTAGGAGGATAGAGACAAGGAGGGTCCGTAACGCCCTGCCCATCCTCCAGCTTTCCCTGGATCTCTTCCACACGGAGGACGAGATCTATGAGCTTTCTTACGCCCGGGAGCCCCGCTGTCCCAAGAGTCTGGTGAGACCCCAGCCCTGACCTCTGACCTCCAGCCCAAGCCTCTGCAATGACTAACTGTGACCCTCTGTCCCTGCCCCAGCCACCCTCCCCCTTCAGGGTGCCCCTGGTGGTGGAGTGGGCCCCTGGCGTGACGCCCAAGCCCGACAGGGTCACGCTGGGTCGGCATGTGGAGCAGCTGGTGGAGGTGAGGAGGAGCCCTGGGCGGGAGGAGGGATCTAAGCCCGTGGGGCCCCTGACTCGGCCTTACTCTCCCCTTCCCATGCTCCTCCGAAGTCTGTGTTCAAGAACTATGACCCTGAAGGCCGAGGCACCATCTCTCAGGAGGACTTTGAGCGACTCTCAGGCAACTTCCCCTTCGCCTGCCGCGGGCTTCACCCACCCCCCCGCCAGGGGTAGGTGCTCCCGACTCCTGGGTTCCCTTAAGACGAGGACCTGGGGTATCCAGGACTCCTGGGTCTGGGAGAAAGGGGCCAGTCCTGCTGAAGTGCAGTCTCTCCCCCAGGAGTGGCTCCTTCAGCCGAGAGGAGCTGACAGGGTACCTGCTCCAGGCCAGCGCCATCTGCTCCAAGCTGGGCCTGGCCTTCCTGCACACCTTCCAGGAGGTCACCTTCCGCAAGCCCACCTTCTGTGGCAGCTGCAGTGGCTTCGTGAGCACTCCGCCCGCTGTCACCCTGAGGGACCCCTGGAGCGCCCTAACTCCTCACAGCCTGGGCTGGAAAAGCCAGCCCTGCCCTGGAGCGCTCACATTCCCCAAGCCCCGGATAATCCCCAAATTCCAGAAAATCCTCTAGCCTCAAATAATCCCCATATTTCACAGCAACCCTAAACAATGGATATTCCCTACATCTTGGATAATTCTGAAGTCTAGATAATGCTCGATTCCCAGACAATCCCCATCCTGGATAATTGCCAAACCCTGGAGAATCTACAAACACGAGTAGATTATCTCCAAGCAGAATCAATCTCCAAGTCTCTAGACCCCAGATAATTCAAACCCTGGATAATTTCCAAATTCAGGGTATCCTCAAACTCTGTATAATGGACAAATCTCTCAATCTCAAACCAAGAGCAATTCACAAACCTTGGATTACTTTCCAAATTTACTTTTTCATTCATAAATATATACTGGGCACCTGCTGTGTGTGCCAGGCACAGTTATAGGCTCTGGGTGGGTGGGAGCACAGGAGGAAACAGAACAGACACAATCCCTGCCCATAGAATTTATGCTTTATTAATTCCAAATTTTGTCCAATTCTCATATCACAGATGACTTTCCAAACCTGAGATAACCTCCTAATTCCTTTAGTCTCCCAGATCCCACATAAGCCTCTAGCCTTGAAAACTTCCAAAACCTGAATTGTTTCCTCCAGACAGACCCCAGCCCCACCCCAATCACAGCCCTCCTTCCCCTAGCCTAGGTAACCTATTCTGCTTTCTCTTCCCAGCTTTGGGGTGTCACCAAGCAAGGCTACCGCTGTCGGGGTGAGCGGGGCATGGGTAGGGGGAGGGAATCCAGGACCCGCGGGCTGGAAGAATAGAGGACACAGACTGGGCCTCTGGCACTAACCTCTGAATTTCCCCCAGACTGTGGGCTGTGTTGCCACAAACACTGCAGAGACCAAGTGAAGGTGGAGTGTAAGAAGAGGCCAGGGGCCAAGGGCGACGTGAGCCCCCCAGAAGCCCCTGTCCCACCCACACCAGTTCCCCATGCCGGCTGTGGTAAGACCCAGGGTGTAGCAGTCCTGGGAAGGGGGCCTGGTGGATGGATGGAGATTAACTCCAAGGTCATGAGGTCTTTCCTACCGTACCCACATCCCTCCCATCCACACGCCCATGAACAGGCTCTGAGGACAATCTCTCCTACACGCTATCCCTGGAACCTGAGACCGGGTGGCACGTTTGCCATGCTTGGACCCAGACAGAGCCCTCACATCCCTCCTGGGAACCAGAGACGGTGAGGAGGAGCTGCCCATACCCACAACTGGATACAGGGAGACCAGCCTATTTGCCTGGGGGAACCCAGACAGATTTGGGGAAGCATAGGAAAGTTAAAATATGCAAAAGTCCTCAATTGCTTGGGTAGGAGGGCATAGATAGTGGTTAATTTTTAATGTTGATAGAAAAATAGAAATTACAGTATGTTGTAGGGAGGGGAAGGGGTAACCACTAGTACAAAAGAAAAGGGAGTTTAGGAAGAAAAAAAGAAAGACAACTATAAGATGGCTAGAATAAGGCCAAATATATCAGACACTAATAGTGGAATAAATGCCACGATTCAAAAGTGGGGACTCTCAGATTGAGCTAAAAGAAAATCCAGAGGGGACATTCATCCATCCACTTTAACAAGTCTGGGTGAGGCTCTCCCCCTGCAGTGAACCATCCCCTGGACGTCGTACACTCCCCACGTCACCCAGTGTCTTCCTCCTTCCAGGTCCCTCTGCCAGCGACGGCCCCATCACCCACCCAGTCCTCCAAGCTGAGTTCCTAGACGTTGCCTTGGTCTGCTCTCTCCCCACTCCCTCCACCAGAGTCAGTCTCGAGTCCTGTTATTCGGCCTCCAGGCCTCCAGCAGAACCCCCAAAGGCATCGCCTCCTTCCCATCCACACTGCCTTTGTTGAAGCATCTGTCGTCTCTTACTCCGAAAGAAAGTTACTTTCTTCTTTTGCATCAGAGTGGCTATTAATCGTACTCCCTTTTCTTGCATTTAATATCTGTGCAGCTCTGTGTTGGATGCATTTAGACCTAGGTATCATCTCGCCACCTCCTTAAATCTCCATTTTACAGATGAGGAAACAGGCTCACTGAAGTTAAACTGCTCACTCAAGGTGGCAGAACTCCTAAGTGCTGGAGACAGGACTCACACCCAGGTTTGCCTGCCTCTAAAATGGAAGCTACTGACCAATATGCTACACTGATGTCAGCATGGGTCAGGAGGGAGACGGTACAGGGTGGGTAAAGTTCCAAACTCTGGAGTTCCAGAGATGGGACAGAAGGCCAGAGAAAGGGTGGAACAGGGAGGGAGCCTTTGAACACCTGAGTCCAATCACATCCCTCCTCTGCTCAGAGCCCTCCCATGGCTTCATCTCACTCAGGGGAAAAGCCAGAGTTCTCACTGTGGCCCACCCAGCATGAGCTGCCCCCATCACCTCTCCGACCTCCCCTCCCACCACTCACCCCCTCACTCATCCTGCTTCAGCTACACTGGCCTCCGATGGTCCCTGATCATGCCCCAAAATACTCCTACCTCAGGACCTTTGCACTGGCCACTCCCTCTGCCAGGAAGGGAAGGCTCTTCCCCAGAGGTCCACATGGCTTCCTCTTTGGGACTTAGCTCAAGTACCACCTTCTCAGTGAGGCCTCCCCTGATCATGCATAAAGGTGCAATCCCGCCATGGTCCCAATCCTGCCTTCCTGCTTTATTTCTCTCCAAAGCCCTTTCCCCACCTGACAAACTAAACTTTCTTCTCTGCCCTTCCTCACCAGAAAGGTCAGCTCCGGGAGACCAGGGGTTATTATTATCTGTATCCCCAATGCCTAGCACAGGGCTGGCACATGGTGGGTACCTGACAGATGTTTGCCCAATGCCTGCATGTCTCCTCCCCCATGCCCATTGGGAGGGAAGGATGTTGCTGAAGAGAAAAGTGCTTTAAGGGTCAGAGCAGCAGGGGCCTGTTCAGACCCAGGGGACAGAGACCCCCTACCTTTCCTCAAACCTGAGCACCCCTGACCTGGCCCCCACAGAGATAGGTCCTAGGGCTGTCATAAATTAAGTTTAGGACTTCCCTGGTGGCGCAGTGGTTAAGAATCCTCCTGCCAATGCAGGGGACATGGGTTCGATCCCTGATCTGGGAAGATCCCACATGCCGCGGGAGCAACTAAGCCCACGCGCCACAACTATTGAGCCTGCACTCTAGAGCCCACGAGCCACAACTACTGGGCCCGAGTGCCACAACTACTGAAGCCTGTGCACCTAGAGCCCATGCTCTGCAATAAGAGAAGCCACCGCAGTGAGAAGGCCACGCGCAGCAACAAAGACCTAACACAGCCAAAAATAAATAAATAAATTTTTAAAAATAAATAAATTAATTAAATTTATTTTCCAGAGAACATGGTCCTTGGTGTTTAATGGTAGATGGGGCGGGGGGAGGACATTTGGGACCTCAGGAACAGGGGATATGGGGCTGGGGTGCCAGGTGCCAAGAGAAACCCTCACAGTGACTCCTCAGAGATTATCAACGTCAGCATCTCATGAAGGACCCCTCCCCCAACCACCAGTCCCCCTTTACTTCTTCTTCTTGCGGCCCCAGCACTGGCGGCCTGCCTTCCGCCCGCCTCTGTCCTCTCTTCTGTTCTGCCAGCTGGGCATGGGAGCCTCCAGCTCATTTGGGCGGCCCCCCCGGTCTGGAACGCTGCCCATAAGCACCTGAGAGGTGATTAGACTTGAGTTGCAGAGAAGAAAATATCTTGGACAAGGGGGCTAGAGAGCCAAGAGAACAGCATGAGGTTGAAAAAGGAAGGGCAGATGTTGGGACTTCCTTGGTGGCCCAGTGGTTAACACTCCTTACTCCCAATGCAGGCTAAATACGTAATCATTTGAACAGAGGGTAGTTTTGCTTTAAAAATGGTTAAAACCCAATACAACAGACAGGGTGAGTGGTGGGAGAGGATTCTAAGCCAAAGCAGGAGAGGTGGGCAGGGGCTCAGTAAATAGGTGGACTTTGTTCTGAAGGCACTGGGGAGCCATAGAAGGGTTTTGAGCTAGGGAGGGACATGGTCAGATGTTTGAGTTAGAAACATCCTTCTAACTGCCATGTGGAGGGGGCAGATTAGAGGTCGTGAGTCCAGAGGCCAGGAACCCAAGGAGAAGGCGAGAGCAGGAGCCCAGGCAGAAGAGGACAAGGTTTGTACAAGCAAAGGCTAAAGGGCCAGTTTGAAGGCCAAGGATGCTGGGGCCCTCCCCCATCCCCAGGTGTTCACCTTGTGGATAGCACAGCAGGTCCCGCGGCGGGCAGTCTTGCTGGTGGCTGGGACAAGGCGTGACAGGTCAGCTCGAGCAGCCAGGACGTGTGCAATGGAGACATCCGATTCTGGGGTCAGAGACTCTCGAATTGGGATCAGCACTGCCTTCATGGCCTCTCCTTGGGCCTAGTGGGTAGGGGTAGACATGGAGAACGTGCCCACGAGACCTCCCCAGATGGGATCTGTAATCTTGAAAGCATCTCTTCCCGACTCAGGGCCTCACTTCCCACATCTTTTTTCTTTTTTAATATTTCATTACGTTTTTTGTTTGCTTTATCGAAGTATAGTTGATTTACAATGTTGTGCGCTTCCCACATCTTTTAATAAGGAGTATTGCTCTAAATACACTCCCAGCTCAGACCAGGGAATTCTAGAATGCCCTGGGGGCCCTGAGATTCCAGACCCCAAAACCTCACAAGATTCTAAAATGTCCTGGGCCTTCGAACCAGCAAGAGGGTCATATCCCTGGCCCTCATTTCTCCTCCCTGCAGCTGCAGCCCTCACAACTGCTCCTGCCTAGGTCTTCTGCCCACACCTCTGCCCGATCACTCCAGTGGAAAGCAGATGTTGTGAGGTCCAGGCGCTTGAGGAGGAGGCAGCGGCGGCAGCAGTACTGATCTCGCAGGCTTTGGGACAGAGACTCCAATGCTTCCTGGGGATAAAGGTCTCAGTCATGCCTGGGGTCATGCCAGGGGGACCCTCACTCCCATCTCTGTTCACATACATACAGCCATACACAGCCTTACCCATCTGGGTGCATCCAGCGGGTAGCTGAGGAGGGGCTGCAGGGACCCTGCGGGCAGGGAAGGCAGCAGCTCCGCGATCTGATGAGAGAAGAAGGAGGCTGGGGTTGACTGGGCAGAGATCGGATAGACTCCTCCGTGGACCCCAGTTCCCCACGACCCTGAGGACCCCGGCCATAGAACGAAGAATGGCAGTCACAGTTCTAGGAAACATCCGTGGCTGCGCACTCCTCCCAGAGCCACTTTTGAAGAGGGGGCTGTCCCCCCTACGAGGAGGGTGAGGTGAGCCGGGTGCGGAGGGGTCTCCAGCTCTCTACCTTGGCATGCACGTCTCGAAGCAGCCGGCTGGCTGGGGTCCCCGGCATGGGTCTAGGCAGCCCCAGGGCTTGGAGAGTAAGGACCATTTCCTGGACCAGGCCAGATCCCTCCTCTGCCCCCTCCACACCGGACTGCTCAGGGCTGGGATCCAGACGGGATTGCAGGCGGAGGAGGCGAGCAGCCTGGACCTCTGAGCAGAGAAAGCCTAAAAGTAGGGAAAAGGAGCAGTGCAATCAAGGAGGGCTGCCACCCCACCTACCGGGGTCAAAAAGTTCAAGCGGCTTCAAAACCTCCCGCCTCCTAGTTCCGCCCACCTAGAACCCTGCTTCTACCTCCAGAGTAAGCCCCACTCACTTCGAGACCCAGCTCCCTCTGCAGATTTCAAACCCTGCCCACTTCGGAACCTCCTGTCCCGCTCCGTCTAACCCAACCCACGTGAGCTTCAAGACCCACCATCAAAATACTAACCCTGCCCATCGCAGAGCCCTTAGCCTAGCCCAGTGTTCGGACCCCACCCACCTCCGTCCGCTCCTCTCGCTCCTCTCAAAATTCTGGCCACGCCCCCTCGGGAATCCCTGGCTCCACCTCAACGCGCAGAGCCCGCCCCCCTCGAGGCTGTAGCCTCGCCCCCTTCCGCATCCCGGCCAGCCCCCGGCTCACGCAGCAGACGCAGGCGCGCGCCGGACTCCCGCAGCGAGGCGGCGCAGTCCCCGCCGCAGAGCTCGCGGTCAGGGCAGTGCAACTCCCGCAACAGGCCGGCCAACTGTCGCAGGAATTCTTCCTCGGGAACAGGACCTGCCGGAGGCAGGAGATGTCAGGGCGTGGCGGCGCCACCCATGGCTCCAACACTCCCAGCCTCCCGCTACATGCGTACCGTCGCCGGCGCTCAGCGCCTCCGTGCCCTCCTCTCGCTGCCGCTCCAGGGCACCCAGAGTCGCCAGCTCCGCCGCCAGCCGCGCGCACAGAGCCCTGAAGTCTGGGCACGAGTTGCCCAGCGACGCCGCCCCCGGAAAACCCTCATACCTGCGGCGCGGCCGAGGCAGCGGGAGGGGGTGGGGGAGGTTAGTAGGAATTTCTGAGGGCAAACCTGCCCCTTCCTGCACCCCCAGCCACACCCCGCTCCCCTTACCCCAGCGCCAGCAGGTCCCGGGCCACTGCGGCCCACTCCCGCTCCTCCGCCTCCGCCCCCTCCATGAAAGTGTAGCCCCTTCGCCTGGCGCGCGCTCCCCCTGCCGGTCGGTGGGAAGCTCCGCCCCAGGAGTGGCGTGCGCACCCAGCCCCCGTAACTGACCAATCAGCATCTTCATGCTAAGGTCCTTCGTCATTTCAATTGGTGCAGAAGGAGGCAGGACCCGCCCCCGGGCTCGCCTCCCTAGCCGAGCACTAGAGCGCCGCCCTTCGAGTAAGCAGTCAGGACACTGGAAAACCCCCTGGCTATGTAAATCCAAAGCGGGCGTTCTGGATCCCGGCTGTCGCGACAGACCAGCGGTGTCGCTACTGCTGCGACATAGAAGCAACTTCGGCTTCCTTTTCCTCAGCCTCCCTCAAACGCCCTCTGCTTTTAAAGCAACTTTGACCAAGTGTTGCTCTCCCAACTTCTCTCCAAGTACAGAAACTCTTTCCCTCGTTTCCTACTTAGAGTTGGAATTCTGTCAGGGACCCAGGAATCCCAGCTACACATACACACACACACACACACACACACACACACACACACACACACCCGAGTTAGTCCGTTGGACCTTCACCCCTCTGCCCCCCTGAGCCTTGGAGAGAGGGAGCAGGTGCAATATACCATGGTGATTAAGAGATTGCACCCTAGGAGTGCAATCTTGTCTGCAGGCAAAGGTTAGGATCTGACTCCACCATTCACCACCATTGTGTTCCTGCCAAATTTCTTCACATCTGTGTAATGAGGGTAATAACGCCTACATTTTACAGTTGTTTGTGAGGATTAGAGTCCTGTATGTAAGTGCTTAGCAGACATCTACGGGGTACTCAATTAAAAATGACTAACATATATTGAGCATTTCGTGTGTGCTACTGGGCTAAGTATCTTATCTCTATATTATGGAAGAGAAAACTGTGATGCAGAGAGGATGAATCACATGAGAGAGTGAATGCATGGTGGTGCCAGGACTCCAAATTCAGATCTGATTCCAAAGTCCGTGCTTTTAACCATTTAACCTATTACTATTGTTATTACTGCTCTTGTTTTTGTAGCTGTTGTTAAAATTATTGTTCTAGGTTTACTCTCTTTCCGACTCTATCCTGGTCTCCTGTAGTTTCTATAGTTCTACTGGGAGTGGGAGTGAACTGGGAGTAGAGCCTCAGGGAAGAAAAGGGCCAGAACCTGTTTCTCCCGGGCAGAGCCTACCCTTAATCTGGTTCCTCCATAGTCCTGCGTACCCCAAGGCTGGGTACTCAGGGGGCATTTGTTGACCTTAATAAAATACTAAAAATTGATCAGGCCAAAGCCTTGGAGTCATAACCTTGACTCTACTCTTTATAGTGTACTCCATATCTAAATTGGTGAACTTGACCATCAAAACAGATCCAGTATCTTGCCCACTTCTCCCCACCTCCACTGCTCTCACCCTCGTCCTGTGCACCACTGTCTCCCCTGGACCATCCCAGCAGCCTCCACCCTGTCTCCATGCCCCGTCCTCCCCGTATCTGCCCCCCCCAGGCAGCCAATGGGAACCTATGAATACCTGAGTCAGGTTACATCCCTCCCATGCTTGGAGCCTTCCTGTAGCTCCACCTCACTCCGGGTGAGCAGAAAAGTCCATGCGGTAGCTTGCAAGGCCCCACAGATTCTCCCTGTCACCTTTCAGCCTTCATCTCCTATGCACCCTCCTCCTTGCTTCCCCCCCTCCAGCTCCCTTGATGTCCCTCAGACTTACCAGGCGTGCTCCTCCCTCAGGGCCTCGCACAACTGTCCCCTTTACCTGGAGTGCTCTTCCTGCAGACATCCACAAGACTCCCTCACCTCCTTCAGGGCTTCATTCAAATGCCAGCTCCTTAGTGGGGACTCCCTGACCACCCCGGCTACAACTGCCTGTATCCCCCATCTCCACTTTATTTTTTCTTTATAGTATGTATCATTTCTAACATGTTGTTTCCTTCACTATAAGGCTCATAAGTTCCTTGTGGGAAAGGATTTTGTCTGTTCTGGCCTCGTGGCTTGAGGGATCTTAGTTTCCCAACCAGGGATTGAAAGTACACCCTTGGCAGTGAAAGCGATGTGAAGTCCTAACCACTGGACCGCCAGGGAATTCCCCAATTTTTGTCTGTTCTGTTCATTGCTTTATCCCCAGCACCTAGGGTGTCCAATAAAAAGGGTGTCCAATAAATGTAGAGTGACTGGAGGTATAAAATTCAGCTGGAGGGTCTGCTTGGGACTAAAGGATGGGAAGGGGAAAGGAGGATTTGGGTAGGGGACTGGTCTGGTGGTTCAGGAAGGTGAATGGATGGGGTGCATCAATGCAAATAAAGAACACAGGCCGAGACTTTGTCACAGACATTTCTTGGAGCCGATATCTCATGCCCCTCCCCCGATGACAAGGCTGGGTCTTCGGCCCGCATCATCCCCCACTACTTCAGCCTGCCCTGATAACAACATTGAGGTCACAGACTGGCTTAGAATCAAGATCAGGAAGATAAATGTCGGGGTGCTTCCCCCAAGTATGGGGGCCAAGCATCCAATCTGAGGGGCAAGCAGCTGGGAAATTGGGCCTGGGGGCTCCAGGGTCTGAGGTCTTCCTGGCTCCCAGGGTCATCCCTCCATGCACCCCTGATTTAGGGGTGATGAAGAGTAATCATGGATCAGAGGTGGGTATCAGCAGGGAGCAGGACTGGGAGACCTGGGAGAGGCGGTGCTGGGAGGTGGGAGCCAGGGAACCGTCCCCCAGCCCCCCACTTCATCCGCAGATCCCGCAGCACCTTACAGCACTCTGGTCCCCCGTCCCACCCCTCCCCAAAACGAGGTAGGTTAAGAATGGAGCTTCTCCCCGCCCACCACGGAAGGGAGGAGACCGAGGCACAGAGAGGGGGATGGGGACCCAGGCTGCCCCAGCCCCCAGTCCCTCCGCCCTCAGCTCTGGTGGGTCTGACAGTGATGAGAGCTGGGCAGAGTGGGGATGGGAGGGACACCCCCCTTTTCTCTCACCCATCCCAGGGTCTGCTTGAGAGAGCTGAATCTCACAGGATCCGGATGTAATAAATAGTTAATAATTTAAAGGAAGTGACAGGAGGATCCATCCCTCTGGCCCCCTTGACCTATCCCTTGAACCCCCACAAGGCTATCCAAGTCTGGGTAATGAGGAAAGGTAAGTGCACATTTCAAGGTGCTCGGGACCAGATGCAGGTCTCGAGCCCGTACAACAATGAGATTGTGTTGCTCCAAGACCGTGATTCCCACCCCCCATGCAGGAGGCCATCAGATCTGTGGTACACTAGAAGTCCCATTCCACTCAGGGGAAAGAGACCTTGGAATCCCCCTTCCCCAGAAGAGGACTCTCAATGGGCCATGAACCAGGCTTTCAAACTTTCTGAAACAACCCCCAACTCTGAAATGGAAGAGAAGTTAACAGAGGGGCAGGTCATAAAAGGCTTGGACTAGGGCTAGGACTCAAAGTTGGGCTTGGAAGAGAGTCTGCAAGGCTGGTGTGTGTGTGTGTGTGTGTGTGTGTGTGTGTGTGCGCGTGTGTCCTTTGTGCCAGTAGAGCCATATCTAGTTGCCTTCGTGCAATGCACACCTTCCTCTGAGGGCACAGCATGGCCAGCCCCACTCACCACCTTGGCTGTGTGCCTTTGCTTCATGAACAGCCTGCACAATCATCTACAGCAATGCTGGGTCCTAGAGATGGGAGCAGGGGTGCTCTTGGGTGGTCCTGGAATCCAGGAACATTAGCTCAAAATGTTTTTTTCCCCGTAGGGTAAAGGGGTAGTTCTGTGGGATACTAGAGCTTGGGCTGGAGCCCTTGGGACTAGAATTCCAGTGTCTGGGAACTTGGGGTTTCAGGGGCGTATGGATGGCAGGATTCAACGGGCAGCAGGTCTCAGGGGATGCACAGGCTGGGCCTGGGAAATATCAGGCTAGAGAGGTTTGAGTCCAAAGAAATCTGGGATCTGAAGGTGCTAGGGTCCCGGGGAGCCTCAGATCTGTCTCTGGTATGGAGGGACCAAGGTCTTGGGTCAGGGACAATCCCAATATTGTGTAGGCTTAAGTCCTGAATTTGGGGGTCAATGGCACCTTGGGGTCTTGGATCTAGTGCTCCTAAAGTACCTTGGGGTCACTCAGGGGCAAGGGGTCAGAGGTCTGAGTTGCCATGAACATCCCATCTTGTGGGAGCTGGGCTCCCAGCCTTTAGTGGATTGGGGAATCTGTGGGTACGAAGAAGCCAAAGATTCCAGGACATCCTGGGGCTTGAAATGCAAGTCCAAGGAAGATTGGAAGAGGGCTATCTGAGGGGCTGGGACCAATGTCTTGGGCCCTGAGGTGTTGGTTGCCTCCAGTCTTACATCTGCGGGACTAGGCACCTCAGAGTCCTGTATATGAAATCGAAAGCTCCTGGGAACACAGGCTTGGTGTTGGTGGTCTACAGACTTCTTTGATCCCTGGCTCACAGAGCATCTTGGAGTCTTAATTCTGGATCTTGGGCAGTGTGCATGTGGGGAAGGGGGCTCTTAGATGGGTCTCCCAAGTCATTTGGGTCAGAGAACATCCGTTTGAGCACATCCAAGGACTCAAGAGTATCTTAAGAGGATTCGGTATCTAAGAAGTCCTGGAGCCACAAGAACATCTCAGATACAGGTGCTCCGAGTTTTAGATGAGCATTCAGGAACGATCTGGGGGTGATTCTGGGTCTTAGGGTCTCAAGATCTGGGAGTAATTGTATACAGGCAGGGTCAGGTACCGGCAACTCCTAATTCTGGGGCTGTAATTTGAGGGTTCATGGTGCCAGGCATGACTGAGTCTAGACCGGTAATTTGAACAGGGAGTCAGGATTCAGAGCCCGATTCTCAGGGATCCGTGTGCTCCCCTGCCTGCCTGAGGTGAAGAGTCTGGGCATCCCTGGAATCTCCTCAGTCTAGGCCAGAGCGGGGCGGAGTGGGGATGGAGAATGGGGACGCCAGAACTCAGGATGCCTAGGACCTCTTGGACAGACATCCCAATGAAGCTGGTTCTGGGGTCTCTCAGTCCTACATTTGGGGTCCAGGTTCCAGGTCTGGGGTCTCTCAATCCAAACTCAAGCTCCAAGTTCCGGGTGTGCCTAGGTTTGGGTTTGGGGTCCGAACGGAGTCCGGGGTCCTGGACCCTCAATTTTGGGTCCTCGGTCCGGCTACCGGACCCACCAGGCCGTCCTCACCGCGCCGCCTCCTCGTGGCGACCCCCGCAGCCTGCGCAGCCGCATCGCGCTGCGACCCAGTGGCATGCGCGCAGGGGCGCGTAGCAGCAGAGGCAGGGCACGGCGAGGGAGAGCGCAGCCAGCGCGGCCCAGCGCGCGGCGGGGCGCGGGTGGCCCGGCTCGCAGGCGCACGGGTCCGAGAAGTCGCCCTCGGCATCCGACAGGCAGTGGTAGAGCAAGCTCTCGGCGCACCACAGGCAGCTGAGACGGCGCACCAGCCGGCGACCCGGGTCCGGGGCCTCGGCGCAGCGGCCGCCACGCCCGTCGGCGCGACGGCGGAAGAGCGCGCGGCAGTGCACGCAGCGTGCCGCCTCCTCCGCCTCCGGGGAGGCCTTGGCAGGCGCAGGGGCCGGGCCGGGGCCCGGGGGTGGGCGAGCCGGGGGCGCTGGAGGCGCAGCCTCGGTGAGAGGGGCGGGCAGGGCTGTCGAGGGCCCCAGGGCTGCGCCCCTCAACGCGCCGGTCTTGGCGAAGCGCACGACGCAGGTGGATAGGGCGAGAGGTGCGGGTGGCCCAGCTCGCCGGTAATCCTCATAGCCACGGCCGCCCCAGGCCAGCCCCCCTGTCCCGGCCAGGGGCTCTGAAGGCTCCGGAATCCCCGTGAACGGTAGGAGCGGAGGGTAGCTCTGCGGGACCAAGACACAGGAGAAGAAGTTAGCGGGGTCTGTGATGCCCCACATCCCACCACAATCCATCCCGGCCTTAGAAGACCCAAAAATCCACAGACCCAGCCACAGGCCTCATTCATCCTAGGATCCTGCCCTGGGATCCTGACTGCCTGGGTCCGGTACTCAGACTTCTAAGTCCTCAGCCCACTCCCCTCCCAGGGACAGAGGACATCTAGGGACCGACAGAAGACTCCAGGCACCAAACCCACACCTTAAGGACCCAGTGGTCCAGGCTCTCAGTCCTGCCCTCTCTCAAGATCCGGGATCCCAGTACCCAGCCCCCTCTACTCTCAGATTCAAGACTCCTGGACCCTAGCCGTCTCCTCCAGGACGCAGGAGTCTGGTCCCCAGGTCCCTTTTACCCCTTGGATACTGAGCCCCACCCCTCGTGAATTAAGCACTAAAGAACTCCTTCCACGAGTACCACCAACTTCCTAATATAGTCATTATCCGAGTCATCCCCTAAACCTCTGTGGAATTCAGAACTTTCCAATCTCCAAGAGCGCAGGAGACGCAGGAAGCCCTCACCCAACCTTCCGAGGAACCCAGGCCTAAGCTCCTCCGCCATAAGTCAGGTCAGCCATCCCTTAGAATCTGTTTGTGGTTTCTTGCCCGTCTGCGGCCTCAGTTCCCGCCCACTTTCGGGACCCCAGCGCCCGGCCTTATTTCACCGGGGGTCGGAGGTCGCACCTGAGCTGACGAGCGGCGGCGCTGGGGGGGCGTGGCCGGCCCGAAGCCAGAAGCTGACTCCACGGTGACGATGGGGGCCGCCGCTGCGGTGGGAGGCGTCTCCTGGTGGCTGTGACTGGAGGAGGAGTCGCTGTCCACGTGGGACTGGGGGAGATTGGCGGCCTCAGAGCCGGGACCCCGGGCACAGCCGATGCCCTTACATAGACCCCCTCCCATTGTGAGCGAGGGCTCTGCGGCCAGACAGGCCTGGGTTCAAGCCCCGGCTCTGCCACTGACTGGTTGTGTGACCTCCGGCAAGTGAGCTCAGCTCTTTGAGCCTCAGTTTCCTCTTCTGTAAAATGGGGATCATAATATTGTCTATTCATAACGATGTGGTTAGGACCCACTGTAAAGGGCATAAACATGCCTGAAGTACAGGAAGAGCTGGAAATGGTTATTATTATTTGACTTTCTCTTATCTGCTCAGCTCACCAACCTACAGAACATCAAATCATCCTCCCTTCTCAGAAGCCCTCTCCCTTGGCTGTCAGCTGCCTTCCTGCCTCCTTCCCACCACCACACCTTTACTGGGGCAGTTCCACCCACCTGGAATGTGTTCCTTCCCATCCAAACCAAGCTCTGTCCTTTACGAGCTTCTCAGACCCTTGGTTTCCTTTCTGTAACTTGGGAATAATTCCCACCTCATCCGATTACTATCTTCAATAAACATTCATTGAGCACCCACGACATGCCAGGCTCACAAAGGCCATTGGGAGGGTGTGAGATGGAGCATGGAGAGCACAGCACCTTTCCTGAGTAAGTGCTCAACAAGTGGGACCTGTCTGTGTGACTTTGTAGACCCACCTGCATCTCCCATTACCCTGGGAATCCCCCTTTTCTGCCCAGGGAACCAGTTTTGTTCCTCCAAGTGTTCTCGAGCAACCCCCACTGTACCCCAGCAAGTGCCAAATTGAATCCGACATTCTGTGCATTTATTCATTCAATCAATTTATTCAACACATATTTACTGAACACTTACTGTCTACCAGGCACTGTTTTAAGCATTGAAGATGCAGTAAGAAAGCAACAAAAGATCCTTGCCCTCCTGGAGCTGACATGCTAGCATGAGAGATGGACAGTAAAGTCATTGATAATAAAACTGTCTATTGGGAGAGGAAATAAGAAAAATATCTTAGAAGATGGGGATAAAGAGTAGGATAAGGAGCATTGGGAGATTTCAAACAGGTTACTCAGGGAGGGCCTCACTAAGGTGATGTGTGTGCAAAGCCCTGAAGGAAATAAGGGAATAAGCCATGTGGAAATTTGGGGAAGAGTGTTCTAAGACAGAGGACCAGCGAGTGCAAAGGCGCTGAGACAGGAATGTGCCTGCCCTTTTGGAGTACCAGTAGCAGGCCAGTGTGGCTGGAGCCAAGTGAGCATGAGGGAGAGTAATAGGAGGCCAGATTATGTGGGATCTTATGTGCCACTGTGAGGACTTTGTCCTTTACCACGAGATGGAGCCTGGGTAGGGTTGTAAGTGGGAGATATCCATAATTTGACTTAGATGTCAATCGGGTCCCTCTGGCTGTGTGTGGGGAAAGGAGATGGTGGGGAGGGGGCAGTTGATGATGAGCAGCTGATGAGATGGTCCAGTGGGGAGATGAGGTTGAACAGTAACCAGGTTGGAGGCACATTCCGATCATTTTGAAAGTGGAACCAGGGAATTCCCTGGAGGTCCAGTGGTTAGGACTCAGCGCTGTCACTGCCAGGGCCTGGGTTCAATCCCCAGTCCGGGAACTAAGATCCCACATGCCATGCGGTGCGGCCAAATTAAAAAAAAAAAAGAAAGTGGAGCCAATATTTGCTGACAGATTAGATGAGGGGCATAAAAGAGGAGAGGAGGCAAGGATGACTCCAAGGTTTGTACCCCTGAGAAGGATGGATTTCCCATTAATTTGTTCACCCATTTACTTTTAAGATTTATTAATTTTTATAGTGTACCTTAAATTTTTTTCTGCCTTTCCACACTAGAATAGAAGCTCCTCGAGGAAAGGGATTTTGTTTTGTTCACTGATGTATCCCCAGTGCTTAAAACACTTCTTATTCAAGGTGTTCAATAAATACCCTTGAATGAACGTATAAATCAAGATAGAACAGAAAAACTAGAATAACTGGGATCAAAGTTGACACTATTGTTTGGGCCCAAATTCGTGTCCCCAGCACGTGGCATGGCGCTGGATACACAGTAGGTGCTCAAGAATGTTTGTAGCATAGAAAGAAACCCCTGCCCTCCCAGCAGAGCTGCATCCTGGAGACTCACCGTCAGAGGGCAGGGAGTGTCTGCGGTATCCTGGGAAGGGGAGGAGGAGGAGGAGGAGGAGGGGGTGAGCGAGCCTGGGGCAGGGAGAAAGGCAGAGAGTGAGTTCCCTGGGCCCAGCTTCTCCCACCCCTCCACCCCAGCTCCCCCCCCCCGCCCACCCCCCACCCCCACCCCCCGCCACCAATGCACACCACCTGCGCCACTCACCTCGACCCAGTGCAGCCAGCGCTGCCAGCAGGCTCTTCTGGAACTCATCAGCCTCTGCCGGACTCTGAAACGTCAGCCCAAACTTGCAGTCACCCAGGCTCCAGTGATGGAAGATGGGGTTCACCTTGTTGTAAACCAAGCCTGGCCGCAGGGTACACTCCAAGGTAGTCTGAGGGGGGCAGGAAGGGGCCAGGTCAGATACCCTCTTCCAGCCATGCCTGTGACTTCCCCAGACTCTATACCAGAGCATCCCACAAACCTCATTTCTCAATCCTAGGTGTACCCTTGAACCCTGATCAACACCCCAATACCACTCCCCAACTTTACTGAGCACACCTCTGATACTCCAATATTTCCCCCAAACCCCTTGATCCTTACATTTTCCTAACCATCCCCCGCCCCATATCTCAATAGGAATCCCAAATTTTATTGAATGCTTCAAAAAATGAGTCAACCTCTTTCTGATAGCCAATATCCCCCATTTGACTCAATCATACTCCCCAAATTTTACTGAACATCTCAAAATGTTATTGTTAGTACCCTTCTGATGCCCCAATAAGCTCCCCAAATATTATCCCCAAATTCTTAACAAACTCCCACAGATTTCCCCTCAGATGCTGGTCAACACCCTAGAAGTTCCCTCATCTTCTTGCCCAACACCACTATATTCTTTCACACCATTTCAAACCCCCCTACATTGTTCCTTCCGATCCTTGCTCTGAAATTCAACCCTTACCCCAAGCCTTTTCAAACGATCCAAACCTTTCTACTACATCCCCAGCTGAAACGTCAACATTCTCTTTCCATTTCAGGCCAGACAGCCCAGAACATTCCTGCTGAACCCACATTAGGATTGTAAACCCTACTGGACACTTCCAGACGGTCCCCCCACCAAATGCCTCCATATACTTAGGCAGACAGGGGCCAGTGGTGTAAAATCCTCGTGGTGAGGATCTCTGAGCAAGATGGAGCCACGGGGAGGGTTCTGAGCCGAGGAGGGATATGATCTGAGTCAGGTGTTAGCCCAGCCTCTTTTGAACAGACTGAGGTTGGGGGAGGGAGCAGGAGCAGGGCAAGGAGACCAGTGCGGAGGCTGCTGTGACAGTCCAGCAGGCAATGGCAGCGGACAGGACCTGCTTAATACCCCAAATAGTCCCGAAACTCCCCACTCTCAGACAGAGGACAGATGTACTTCCAACTCCATCCCACACCCCGGTGCTGGGAGATGACCTGACCTCACCTCTACATCCCCAGTCCCATTCCCCTACTTCCCCACACCCGCACCCTACCCCCACGCCCCAGGGTGGCTCACTTTCTGGTCCCGGAGGCGCTCCCCGTGGATGACGTAGTGCCCCTGGCGGGCCCCCCCCTCGGGCCTGGCCCCTCGGACCCGACATACGCTCACCTGGCTGAGGCCCCCGCCCCCCACAGGCAGCCAGCCCCCACTGGAGTCATCTCGGGCCATCACCACGGCTCGGACCCGAACCATGTACCTGGAGGAGGTGGGGGGACAGGGACAACAGGGTCAGTGAGCGTCAATCCTGCTCTCCTATTCAGTGTTCCCCCAACCCTCATCTCTGCTCTTCATCCCTCACAGCTGGATCTACTGCACCCTTAGCCACCCATACTCACCTTACCTTCCACACCCACCTCCTCCCCTAGGCCCACTGTCTCCCCATACCCGTCACCTCTCTTATGCCCACCTTCTTCCAGCATGGCTTCTTTCTTCCTTTTGCCATCTCTTTTCTCCCATGCCTACCTTCTTCTCCATATCTACCTTTTTTCTCCATACCCACCTTTCCTCCCTTTCCCCATCTTTCCCATCCTCACCCCCATAGCTTTGCTCTTCCACTTCCCTTCCTCCTCCTGCTCATCCCCTATCAACCCTGTCTCCTTCTCCTCCCTCAGCACGTACCCACAGCCCCACCCATCGTCCCCCTCACAGCTGGGTGCCTGCGCATATGTATTTTCTTAGAGCCCATCAACTCAGCTCCAGTCCCCCCTACACTGCCTCCGCACCCTGCCGCCCAGGCCACTGGCTGGGTGAGAAACCCAGGTTCTCTTCCCCCCCACCCCTTCCCGGATTTATGAATGAGACCGGATGCAAAGCTCACTGAGTCACCCAGCAACGGGAGATGGGCAGGGAGCAAGGAGAGAACCAGAAATGGCCAGAGACAGGCCGAAAGGGAGATGGAGGCAGAGGAAGCCAGAAACGGGCGACCGAGACACATCCAGAGAGCATTTCATTCACAAAAATCAAGCCTGCTCCCTCAGGCCCCTGCCGAGGAAAGGCAAGGGGCAGAGATTGCGGGGGGTGGGGGCGGGGGGAATTGATCCCTCCTCCTCTCCTTCCCCGCCCCAGCATCCTTCAGAACCATCTTACCCCGCCCCCCAGCTCAAGGGACTTAGCCCTCCGCCCAGTAATCGGGATCAGCGTCCAACCCCTCACTACCGCCGAGCGCAGGGACCTTGGCGCCCCAGACTTAGGGACCCCAGCAACGAGGTCTAGCCCCTTCCCCCACCTGCAGGCTGCCGGGTTTCCCCAGCCCTTGGGGAGGGGAAGGGGCGGCCGCAGCGCCCCCAGCCCCCTTTTCTCAATGGGATGGGATTTTGTGAATGAGCAGTCACGTGACGCTGCTTCCTTTGTCCGCCCGCCTCCCCCGACAACAGGTGAAGCAGAGAAAGAGGGCAGGGGTCCCCACCGCACCAGGGCCTACTGGGATGGGACGCCGGGATTTCTGGATGCCCCACGCTCCCCACACATCTGTTTCCCGGGGGGAGTGGTCCCCTGAGTTCCCCAATGGTGAGGGTCCAGTACGGAAATTTATGAATGGGGCGTCCTCCGAGAAAGTCCAGGCCCCCCAAATGGACACTGGTACCCCAAATGGCTGCGGCGCAGTTTGGGGGCCCCCACCCCCTTGTCCTTCCAGCCAGGGTCTGGGGGGCGCCCCGGTGGGCAGGAGGCGCAGCGCGGTGCCGTCTGCCCCCTCACCGTGACAGGCGGTCTGTCAGCCCCCGCCCCCTCGCCCCCCTCTGCACCTGCCTGCGAGGCTCCGGCCGGGCTCCGAGCGGTGGCGACGTGGCCTCCTCCTCCTCCTCCTCCTCCTCCTCCTCCTCCTGTTCGCTCCGGCTCCCTCGCTGGCTCCGGCGGCGCTAGAGACGGGCACCGGGAGCCGGGGCGAGGGGGGAGGGAGGGGGAACCTGAAAGATGGGTGGGGGGGAGGGGGCGGCTTGGGGGGAGGGGTAAGCGCGAGGCAGGCGCACTTGCCCGCTGGGTCCTAGAGCCCGGCACTGGCTCCAGCGAACAGCCCCCCAGCCCGCATTTTCTCAGGATCCAGAGAGGATCCCCTACTTTCCCACCCATCCGCGCCATTGGTCCCTGAAGATATGGGGACGGGGTCCGGGACGGAGCCTGGTCTCAAGGTTCTAAAGAGGCGAGGGTCTACGTTTTGGGTTCTAAATGGGAGGGGCTGGGTGCCTGGCTAGGTTAGAAAAGGGGTGGGGCAAGAAGGGAGCATTTCCAAGGAGGCGGGGTCGGAGGACCTGGGGGAAGGAGAGGGTGAGGACGCCGAAGGCGCGGACAAGCGCGTGCGTCAAGAAAGGGGCGGGTCCACGGAGGAAGGGCCTTCTGGGCGGGCCCGAGGAAGGAGAGGGTCTAGGGAAGAGAGGTTGCCAAGTCCTAAGAGGGCGGAGCTTATAAGTAAATTGTCTTTAGGGGCTGGACGACGGAGAGCTCCAAAAGGGAGGAGCTACGTAGCAGTGTTTGTAATGGGCGGGGCTTCGGGAGAGAGACTAACGGAGAGGGGCGGGGCATTATAAAGGGGAGGGGCTTAAAACGTTCTATAGGGGTGGGGCCTAGGACTACAAGGCTTGGGGGCGGGGAAGAAGACTCCCGAGTATTTCAAAGGGAGAACCAGGTTCGTAAGGGGCCGTGCCCAAGCTGGTTCAAGGAGGGCGGGGCCTCGAGCCCGGGGGCGTGGCCTAGATCTCGGGGTCCGCCCTCGCAGTCTCGCCCACTTGCCTTCACCCGCACCCCCGTTCTTTTCGGTTATTTTCTGCTACGGCCGTTCCCCGCCCTGCCCTGGGCCCAGGGGGCCGCGGTCTGAACTTTGGTCAGCTGGAGGAGTCGGTGAGTGGGATCCTCTGAGCGAAGGAGTAGCCAGGACGGAGCTTGGGTAAAGGGGTAGGGCCTGAGTGTGAGGCCTGCAGCTAGACCAGGAGCGGGAAAAGAAATTTAGGACTAAAGCCTGGGAAGAGGGCAGGACCAAATGATCAACACAGAGAGAGAGATCTGAGGGTTAGAGGTGGTGACTGAGCGGTTAGCCTGACAAGAATACCGGGAATTTGTTAAGCGGAGGCGGGGCCAGACCTGGGGCGGGGGGTGTTGAGAAGGCCAGATTCCCTGACAATCGGGGCAGGACCAGAGGGCGGGGGCGGGGCCTGGGCCTCTGGAGCCTGGAGTCCGCGGAGAAAAGCTTGAACCCTTTGTAGGTCTTATAGGCTACAGAGCACAACCATCATGAGTGATGTGGCCTGAATGACTGACAGGAAAGCGGGCAAGACCTGTGTCTTGGAGCTTAGAGACCTGAGACGTGGTCAAAGTGTAGGGATGTGATATGAGGGACCAGCCAGGGAGACAGGGACCCAAACTTAGTACACTAGGAGGATGGAGGACTAAGTATCTGAACAGCAACTGTATGGGGCCACGGGGAAGAAGATGTGAACATCAAGAGTCACGGAACAGGAAGGCGGGGAGAGACTAGTGCCTGAGTGGATCTTGGAGGACAAGGGCGGGGCCGGTGCTGACGGATAGGACCAAGTACAGCCAGCCTCGTGGGGACCCCACAGCCCTGGCAGATTGACTGGCGGAAGTTTTTCTGACCACAGTCCCCGACCTCCGTCAGAAATGGGGAACGTGCAGTCGGAGCCGTCCGCGGGCGGGGGCTCCCGAAAAGAGCAGGCCTCGGACCGGTCCTCCAACTCCCGCCGGACATCACTTGTGGAGCCCGAGAGGACCCCCTCCTCCCCGGCCATGCGCCTGGCTCGCGGGCTGGGCGTCTGGTTCCCTGGCAGCTCCGCGCCCCCGGGACTCCTGGTACCCCCGGAGCCCCAGGCCTCACCCTCACCCCTGCCCCTGACCTTAGAACTGCCCTCGCCAGTGACGCCCCCTTCAGAGGAGGCGACTGCGGCCGCGGTCTCCACACCACCCGCGCCCCCCGTGGGGACCCTGCTGCCCGCGCCGTCTAAGTGGCGAAAACCCACGGGCACTCCGGTGCCCCGGATCCGCGGTCTGCTGCAGGCGAGCCATCGCGGCCAGGGCGACCCTCCCAGCCTCCGCCCGCTGCCGCCGCCGCCCCGGCAACTAACCGGAGAGGACCCCGACCCTGTCCCGAGGGCCCCATCCCCGACTCCGCCGCCCCTGGAGCCGCGGAAGCCGCCACTACCGACACCTTCCGACCCGCAGCCCCCGGAACGCAGAAGCACTCCTGCTCTGGCCACATCCGCCGCAACCCCTACAGAAAGCCAGGCCAGGCACGGTAGCGAGGGCCAGACGGCCGGCGGAGCCCGCAGAGGGGCACCTCCCCAAGCAGGCGAGGGCGAAATGGCCCGGTCTGTGGCCTCCGAGCCCGGCCTGAGCCTGTTGTGTAAAGTCACCTTCAAGTCGGGGCCCCAGCTGTCCCCTGCGGCGGCGTCGAGTTCCTTAGCGGCCAAAGCCTCTCTCGGGGGCAGCGGCGGAGGAGGACTCTTCTCCGCCGCCTCGGGCGCCATCTCCTACGCTGAGGTCCTGAAGCAGGGACCTCTGGCTCCTGGGGCCTCTCGCCCCTCGGGAGAGGTCCCTCGGGGAACTCAGGAAGCAGAGGGCGGCGATGGAGACGGCGAGGGGTGTTCTGGACCACCCTCGGCGCCTGCGTCCCACGCCCGGACCCTTACTCCTCCATCCTACACCACCTTCCCAGGCTCGAAGCCCAGATTTGACTGGGTGAGCCCCCCTGATGGCCCTGAACGCCACTTTCGCTTCAGTGGAGCTGGCGGAGGCGTCGGGGCGCCCCGACGGCGCGCAGTCGCGCTCTCAGGGCCCAGGGGCTCCCCGCCGCCTGCGCCAGGGCAGATGCATCCAGCTCCCGGGCCCCGGAGGCCCGCACCCGCCTTGCTGGCGCCGCCTGTGTTCATCTTCCCGGCGCCCACCAATGGCGAGACTGTGCGCCCCGGGCCTCCCAGCCCGCAGGAGTTGCTGCCGCCGCCGCCAGCGCCGCAGCACCCACCCGCGCCACCACCCACGCCGCCTCCCGCGCCGCAGCCGCCCGTGCTCCAGCCAACGCCGCTGCCCGTGGCGCTCCCGCCCACACCAAGCCCTGGCCACTTGGAGTCGGCCGTGGCTCCCGCTCCGGCTCCCTCTCTGCCCCTCGCCTTGGCCGCTGACCAGGCCCCAGGCCCGGCCCCACCCCCGGCTCCAGCTCCCACCGTGGCTGAGCCATCGCCACCTGCGCCCGCGCCCGTCAAGGTCCGCACGCGCCGGAACAAGTGTCCCCGCGCAGCCCGGGCCGCTCCGCGTGAGAATGGCGCGCCTGGAGATGGTCCTCGCGAATGTACTGCAACTACTGTGACTGACAGCGGTGGTGGCGGGGGTGGTGGCAGCGGGGCTCCTCCAGCGGGGACGGTTAACTCGGGCGCCGCGCGCCACTGGCCATCCTTCCAGGTGCTTAACTCTTGTCCCTTCAAGTGTTACTGCCGCCACCAGCCACGCCATCGCCGCCTGCCACGCAACGTGTCTGCCTGGTGAGGGGAGGTCGAGGAGTAGGGAGGGGAGGCATACCCTTCCAATCCTGAACCCGACTTTCCTGGAGTGCCCCATTCAACCCTTTGGCGTCCTGACCCCAGCTGACCCTAGACCCTCCCCTTGGCTGCATCTCAAACCCAGCTGAGCTCCAACCCTTCAGCACCAAGAGGAGCCTTGGTATCATGCTGATCCCTGACAGAGAACACCTTGGCCCCGCTCCTTAGTATCCAGACCTCCAACGTGACCCTTGACCCTCTTATTACTCTCTGGAGCCATCAGGGAGGGAAAACTGGTCCCAGCTGGCCTGACCCTATTCACTGCCTTGACCCTGTCCCTGATGACATCAAGAAGGACCACATCCCAGGCTCTTCAGGGATGGGATGGGAGATGATGGTCTTCTGGAACCAAACGGGTATAAATGCAGGCCTCCAAAGGAAGCCCCAGGCCTAGCCCCCCAGACTCCTTACCCCTCCAGCCTTTGGCACCTTCTCCCGACTGACCCAAGACTTTGACCGCCAGAGGGCACTGATATCCCAGTCCTTGTGGTGCAGAGGTTACTCCTGATTCCGCAGATTCAGGGGAGACACTGCATCCTCCAGTTACCTCTCCTTCACCCCTAAATCTCAGGATCTGGTCATCAGGGTCTGTCTGACCCTGGCTCCTGAGGAACCTGAATAACTGGGAGACCCTCTGCCCTGGTACCTCTGGGGCTCAGCTGGGACCTGAAGGGGGAGTTGGGAGAACTACTATCACCAACCCTCAGCCCCCTTTCCTACTAAGTTTAAGTGGATACAGCCCTGCCCTAAACTACCTTTGGGATATTCAGACATGGTCCCTTATACAGATGGAGAAAGTGGAGCCTAGAAGGGGTAAGGGCCTGGCCACATAGCCAGGTCCTGAAGATTCTACCCTCTCCCTAGGCTGAGCACACCCACCAACCACCTGAGTGAGCCACGCTGGGTCACCACCATCACGTTGGCCGGCTCCCTGGTAGCTGGGCTGGAGCACTACGACTTGCAGGCTACCCATTCCAACTGAGTGCAGTCTGCTCAACGCCCTCTGCCTTCCTCTCCTTGACAATAAAATAACCATCCAGATGCCTAGATGCCTAGATGTCTGTCAGTCACTGGCTAAGGGTTGAAGGGGTGGGGCGGGGCAGAGGTCTCCATGAAAGCACCACATCCTGGCCACAGGAGGCTGGACCCAGACTAGCAATAAGAGAGGTTCCATTCATCCAGCACGTGGACTGATGCACCCAGGGGTGAGATGTTCTCATTCCCCTTAATACCATCAGCCCCATTTCCAAGCCGATCTGGTGCCAAGCACAGGGGTTCAGTGCAAATCACTCTGGAAAGCAGGAATGATCATTCCTTTTCTGCAGCTGGGGAAACCGACTCTAGGTGACTTTCTTGAAAATCCCACAAACCACAAATGGCTCAGCCAGATTTGGACTCTGCCTTAAACACCTTCTTGAGAACTTCAAGGCAGGAAACAGGCTGGGAGGTGCAGGAGGTCATAAGTCACAGCACTGGCTCAGAAGAGTGGGAACCAAGGCAAGCCCATGGCAGGGCCCATGCCTTTTGTTCCACAGAGGTCCATTTAGCATGTCATTTTAAAAAACTGGTTTAATTCATTGCAAACATTTTTCAAAATCAGGACACTTCGCCCCCTTCACTGAAACACTCTGGTACGTTGGTCTGGCCTTTCTGTGTGTCCACAGCTGCCTGCAACAGTCCCTCTACCCGGGGCCTGTGCTCCCCCCGCTGTGCCACTGGGCCCCCACAGTGGACATCTGTATTTGAGACCTCGAGCAATGGCCACTGGACGGAGGCTGACCCAGGGTTATCTCAGACCTCCTAGGGCCCCCAAACCTCCAAGTTCTTCAGAGATAAGAACTTACGTCCCTACCATTCCACTCGGGGAGACAAGGGCCTAAGAGAGAAAATGTCAATCCACCTTTATTGGGGGAAACCCTGCACTGCAACTGCCTTAAATAATGCAAGCTCTGCTCCACCCCAGTGCCTGGTGGGCTCAGACGATCATCTCCAGCTGCCGGGCATACTCGATGACCTGTTTGGCCAGCTCCGTGGAGGGGATGGTGGTATCTTCTGGCTTCTGCTGCTGGCTGGCAAAGCTGTAGTAGTTGTTGAGGCCCAGGACCCACCCTCGCTGCAAGAAGGGAGAGATGAGATGGGTCGGTGATCACACAGGCACCCTCCCCTTACCCATGTGGGCCCTGGCTCGCTTTTGTCACTAACCCTACTCTACCCTGCACAACCCTAGGCAAGTAACTTCACCTCTCTGTGCCTCAGTTTCTCCATGTTTGAGATGGGGACCCTAATCACACACTTTTCTGGGTCTGCTGTGAGGATTCAGTGAATCAAAAGTGCTGAGAATAGTGTTTGGACCAGAGTAAACGATCACTAAGTATCAGCTGTCACAATCGCTCAAGTTCAATTTCACCTCTTCCAGTCTGATCTTGACCCTCCTCAGTCACCAGGGCTATTGCACCCCATGCATCAGCATCTCCAGGGGCACTGCTCCCACACAAATACCCCAGACCAAATGAAGCAAAGTCTTGTGGGGAAAAGCTGCAACCTCCAAGGAATTCTGATAAGCCCAGCAACCAACATATGCTAAGCCTCCACCTGCACCTGGTGCCAGGTGCTGGGCTAAGCTCATCCCACATATTAAACTCTAGCCCCTTTCTACACGTAGGGAAACTGAAGTTCGGAGAAGTTCGGCAACTTGCCTGAGGTCACACAACTGGATTTAAACCTGGGCAGTCTTGCTCCAGTGTCCCTCCAGGCCACCCCACCCTGCTGTTAGTGAGTGCACCCCTTGGCTCGCTGGTCCCGTGGTCCCTTGCCCTCCACCCCAGCCACCTTCTTGGCGTAGTCTGTCATCTTTTTGGGTGTGTTGAAGAAGAGGATCCGGGTGGCCTCAGTGAAGAGGATTTTTTCATAGGCCTTCTCGATGCACCCAGCAATCTCATCCCTGGGGGAAGATGAGATTCTCATTACTGAGCACAGACAACTCTCCAGGCCCTGTCCTCTCAGGCCGGACCCTTCAGTTCAGCACTGATGGCTGGAATGTGTTACCTGCCCTGTTCAACCAATCAAGGCTCAGGGGAGAGTAGCTTGACTAGAGTTGCAAAGCTAGGGCCACAGTAGGGTCCACACTCAGATCTCTGGGACTCCTGGGCCCACACTCTGAGATGAAGCCATATGACTCGTGGAGCACTTCCATGAGAAGCAGCAGGGTCTCTGTCTGCTGAGTGCTGTCTGGGTGCCAAGTCCATACTCAGGGTCTGATGTCCACAGGCACACACATACACAGCCCATAGTGAGATGAGGGCTCTTACCCCCATCTCACGACCAGTTCCAGTTCACAGAAAAGGAGACCTGATGTGCCCAGCTTCCCCAGATCACAAGTGGCCAGAATGGGATTTAAACACAGAGCTGTCTGACTCCAGAGTCCAGGCTCTTTCTAAACTCCACACGACCCTGGCCCCCCACACACCTGATAGTGTCAAGCAAGATGTCGATGAAGAAGGTATAGCTCTCAGCAGGGATGTTGCCTTTGGCCAGGAACACCTTGTTGTAGCTGCCCTCCATCAGGTACTGTAGAGGACAGGGGTGAGGAAGAAGAGAGGGTGAGGATGAGGCAGCACAGGGGCCTACCCGCTAAGGCCTCACCATACTCCCAGTGCCTCCATAATCTACACTCTACTAGAACACTCTCTGCCATACAGTCACCCATTCCCCATGCAGACTGGGTCCTACTCTTCCCGGAAGCCCTCCCTGGTTTTCACACACACACACACACACACACACACAAACACACACACTCTCCAAGCCTGCCCTTGGTTAGTATCTAATTATCTATTTTCCAGGAGGGAGACAGAGCTGGAGGCACCCCAAGCTCATTCCTCCACATCTTTGCCCAAGCTGTGCTGCCCCTGCCATAAATGCCCTCTCTCCCATCCTCTCCCCACAGCGAAATCCTCCCATGAAACCTCAGCTCGAAGAACTACTTCTTAACCTTAGGTACTACAGCTCTTCCTTGACTCTGCTCACCTTGTTCCAGAAACCGTCCTCTTTGCTGCCCCTCAAACACACCAGGCATGTTTCTGTCTTGGGACCCTTGGACTGGCTGTACCCTCTACCTGGACCATTTTCCCCCCAGATGACCACGTGGTTGGGTTCTTCACCCCTTTCAAGTCCTTCTCAAGTTTCACCTTTTCAGCAAGGCATTCCCTGACCACCCTGCCCCTGCCCCTCCACCCTCCTTCCTGCTTTATTTTTCTCCACAGCACTTCACATCTGACAGACCACATACAGGTTATTTAATCTTTTTGTTTATTGTCCACTTCCTCACCTGAATGTCATCCTCACAAAATCAGAGATTCTAACTGTTTTGTTCACTGCAGAGTCTGAAAACCAACCACAGTGCCTGGTACAGGGCTGGGGCTCAACAGCTGTTGGACAAATGAGTCCATAGGCTGAAAGATGGGTGAACCCTCTCATTTGGGAGGAAGCCCTCCCGAATGTCTGTCCCTGTACCACTCCCTTTAGCCAGGCCCTCCCCTCCCCCTTCCTCAGCCTCACTTGCTCGAGGGACACCGGATGCTTGATGTATACATTGGTCTGGATGTCCTTGGCAGGCAGACGCTCCAACTCTGTGTGGAACTCAGCCACCCGGTTCTGGGACAGCAGGAAGAGGAGGTTGAGGCCCAAGAGCTGGTGCATGTAGGCTGACTCCGGGAGCTGCTCCCTGTGGACCAGGGTGGGACACCAAGGTAAGGAGGGCTTAGGTACCGACCAAGCGCCCCACTCCAGGCTTCAGGGAACCTGACGACTGCCTGATGCTCTCTCCTTGGAGGGGTATCGAGTCCTGGGTTTTCAGATGAAACTGAGGCCCAAAGAGACATGAAAAAGTCACAATCATATGGGCCCTAGAAAGTGACCTCACACCAGTAAAGTGACTTAGCCTCAGTTTCCCCAACTGTAAAATGGGTATCACCACAGTACCCATCTGACAGAGGTGGGTTAAATAAATAAGGGTTAAGTTATTAAATGATTTAATCCAGGTAGTGATTAGAACAGTATCTGGCCCAAATAAATACTATATAAGTGTTAACTATGATTATGATATTAAGAATCATCACCTTCACTTTTTGGGGGAAACTGAGGATTAGGGAAGTAAAGTCATTTGCCCAAGACCATATAATCAGGAAGTGGCAAAATTAGTTTCAAACTCGGGTTTGTCTGGTTTCTGATGTCAAATTCTTAATCATTAGTCCACGCAAGCCCCATTCAGTTATGAAGCCATTCAGTTTCATATTCAACACACAGCCAGTGAGTCCCTGCTCTGGGCCCGGCTCCATGCTAGGCAGTGCTGGGACACAGCAGTGACTAAGACCCTTCGCTTATAGAAGACTCACAGTCCAGTGGGAGAGACAGGGCTGGGATGGGGGAGACGCAGACAGACGGGTCAGGGCTGATACAGCATTGGAGGCCACAGGAAAGAGCTTGGTCTGAAACCTGAGGGCTATGGGGAGCCAGGACAGGTTCTAAGCATATGATAAACATGGTCAAATTTCAGTGTCACAAAGAACCTACTGGCTGCCATGGAGGGATGAATCTGAGGGGACAAGGCTGGGGCCAAGGCAGGTAAAAGGGGATAGTGGCTACATTGGGGAGTGGAAATTTAGAGAGGGAATGTGAAGGCGGAGACAGACTGGAGCGCAACAGAGACTGGATGGTATAATCCCAGACTCAGGACCTCCAGGCCAACCCCTAACCCTGAGGCTTCTGGCGACACAGCTATGCAAAGAGGTAATTCCCAAGTGAAGGAAAATGTCTCAAGTGGCTAGAGCAACAAGGATAAAAAGCCATCATGTAACACCCCCGCACACACACACACGCAAACCAAATTAGGGACAGGGCCCATCCTCACTTGTAATCGAAGTAATAGCATTTGAGCTGGGCCATGTACCGCTCGAAGGAGGGGATGTCCTTGCGTAGGATACTCCACTGGGCCCCGATCTCCAAGATGTCACCTGTAGGTAACAGGGGAAGCTCTCAGGAGGTGACTGTTCTCCGACCCTGACCACCACTGCTGCCATTCCTGCCATCACCACAGCCCATAACCACCACCACCACCACCCCCCCAACCCCAGTGACACTCACGAGCCAGAATGAGCTGCTGTTTGGTCAGTTTGGTCCCTGTGGTTGGCAGGAAGTTGAGCTCCAACAGAACCAGCTGACGAGGAGGGCAGGGGAAGGAAGGAAAGAAGATGGGACTTCAAGTACAGGTTACTTACCTTCTTCTAGGTCTTGGTTTTCCCTCCTAGAAAATGGAGCTAATCATCATCCCTGACTCATAAGGTTGTTATGAGTATTAAAGGAGTCAGTCCTCATAAAGCCCTCAGATCAGGGCCTGGGCACATGATGAGGGCTCATTTAAGATGACCTTATATTACAAGTATTAATAGATCCACTGGGGAAACAGGAAGGCCACTCCATGCCTGACCCAATGGAATCAAGGGGTGGGAAGACACTAGCACCTTCAATTCTTTGGCAATCTTTTCCCATACTTTGGTGGGCTGGGCCCAGCTACCCCCCTCCATCTACACCAGGGAGGAAAGGGTGCGAACCTCTTCCCATAGGCCAGCCCACACACCATCCCTTATCAGATACACCCCCGTCAGCAACTTGGTCCAGCCCACTGTATTTGTACTCTCTCCCAAACACACTTGGCCTGAAGCAACCCGAGCCCCATTCTGGTCCTCTACTATAAGAATATTTTTCCTAAGTTCAGTCTTGCCCTCACAACTTGGCTGGGCCCCTCTCCCCACAGACGCATCCCTAAGCCCCCGATTTCTCAGATCCTAACTTGACCTGGTCCTAACCAGGAACCCCATCATCTCAGCCTCCTTCTTCCATCACCCTGTCCAGTCCTCATTCCCCACTTGGTGTCGTCCAGAACCCTCCAACAGAAAAACTCTGACAGCCCCGTCCTGCCACTTCAGCCAGCTAGGTCTCCAAGCACCAAAATTTTAACTTCTCACTCGTCTGTGCCAGAAACACTCTTTCCGTCACCCCCCACCGTGGGGCCGCACTTGGTCCATTCCAGACCCCCCTCACGTCTTCATTCCTCCAAGCCCGCACTTTGGCTGTTCCGAATCCTTCACCCTATTGGATCGCCCAGCCCGTCCTAGTCGTGTCGGCGCTGCGGCCTCCCCCTGGGTCTGGACCCCTCGAAGCACCCCCGGCCGATCCCTACCTTGAGACGGCCGAGCTCTTCCCCGCACTTGCTAAGATTGGGGCTTTTACGGTTCCATTCGCCCTTGAGTTGCTCGTACATGCCGGCCGCGGCCTGCAGGACTGCGCCCGAGGCCGCCGCAGGCCCCGAGCTCGAGGCTCCCGCCACCCCGTTCACCGCCGCGGCCGCCATCTTCCGTGATGCGGCAAGCCGCCCGCCCGATTTACGGCAGCGACGCCTACATCGCCTCGCCCGGCGGAAGTGGGGCCGAGAGGTGGAGCCCAAAGCCGGGGGCGGGGCTGCGACTGTCTGCCTCCGCCTGCCGGGGTTAGCGTTCAGTCGCTCTCGGGGAGGTGCCCTCGGAGCCCGGCTTTTAAGGAACATGTTAGTCGGAGCTCCGCCTCTGCTGTCACTCAAGATGGCGACCGGAAGTCGCCACCTGCCCTAACTGAAAATGGCAGCGGTCGCAACGCCTCCCCGCCTCCCGTAGCCAATATGGCCGCCCTAGCTTCAGCGTGGGCTTTCGAGATGCTACGTTTCTGTCTTGGAGATTACACCTGCGTGGCAGCTTTTCTAAACCAAGAGGTGGCGGTGGTGGAGCCATTTGCATAGCTGTGTTATGCTTCCCATGTTACAGACAGGCTTTGAGAGTCTGGGTAAACCTCCAAGAGACTAACGGCTGAGATTTGACCCGAGGTCCTTCTCTCTAGTCTCTCAGTGCGTGCGTCCTTCCACACTTTCTCCGAGCTTGTACGAATACGCACAAACTTTACAAAAATCATCCAGTCTTAATGACTTTAAATGCCACCATATATGCGGAGGATTCCCAATTTTTTTTATCCCTACCCCCGATGCTTCCATTTATATCACACCCGCCTATTTAAATCTCCACTTTTTCTCAATTCTCTTGTCTCCATCATTTAGAATGTCAACTCCATGAGAGAAGGGATATTTATCGGTTTTCTTTACTGCTGTATTCCCAGCACGAGGTAGACAGTCAATGAATATTTGTTGAATGAGTGAATGAGTGGGTGTGTAAACAAGTTGTGTCTTCCCCACCCCCACGCCCCAAGCTGCACCGGTGGCTTGCGGGGATCTTAATTCCCCCACCAGGGATTGAACCCTGGGGCCATAGCAGTGAAAGCCCAGAGTCCTAACCAGTGGACTGCCAGGGAATTCCGAAGTTGTGTCTTTAAGAAAAGTTTTTAAAGAAAAACTGCATCGTACTATACATATTATCTAAAAAACACAGTGCTTTTTAGCAATACACTAAAGACATCTCTGGAGATCAGTGGGCATATTTCTGACACTTTAACAAAAACGGCTGCATAATATCCCACAGCGTGAATATACAATTCATGTAATGGTTCCCATATTGATGTTTGTGTTATTTTTGTTTACTTGTTTGCCACTTCTAACAATGCTGCAGTAAAGATCCTTAAGGTGAGGGGAGGGGGAATTGGAGGAAGGTGGTCAAAAGGTACAAATTTCCAGTTATAGGATAAATAATTGGGATGTAATGTACAACTTGATGACTACAGCTAACCCTGCTGTATGATATATAGGGAAGTTGATAGGAGAGTACATCTTATGAGTTCTCATCACAAGGAGAAATTGTTTGCCTTTTTTCTTTCTTTTTATTGTATCTATATGAGAGATGGATTTAAGCTGGACCTATTGTGGTAATCGCTTCACATTACATGCAAATCAAACCATCATGCTGTATGCCTTAAACTTACAGTGATGTATGTTAATTATTTCTCAGTAAAACTGGGTTTGGATTTCTGTACTAATGAGGTTGAGCATCCTTTCCTGTGTTTATTGAACATTCGGATTTCCTCTTCTCTGAAATTTTCTGTGGGGTTATTGCATTTTTCTATAAATTTTTAGATACTTGTGCGTATTGGAGATAAAACGTTTTATCATATATGTTACAACTATTTTCTTTGGTCTAGTGTTTATTTTCTGAATATATATACATATATACATTTATAATTTATTTATTCATCTTTTGCCATGCAAAATTTTAATTTTTACATAGTCAAATTTATGTAACTTTCCCTTTCCCTTTTGCATAGGAAATTCTCCCCATGCCAAAGTAAAACAAATAGTCTCCAAAACTTTTTGGTAAAGTATTTGTGTTTTTCCACATGTAATTTTTATTATTAATCTTGAATTAATTTTTGCATATGGTGTGAAGTAGTGATCTAAATTTGATTTCATCCTCACAGTCAATTTTTTCAGAAACATTTATTAAACTATCACTTTCTCACCAAAGTGAAAAACATTTGTATCATATTAAATCTCTTCAATAATCAGACATATTTTAAGTCATCTACTGTATTCTACTGGTCTATATTTATTCTTGGTAAATACCATACTGGTTTTTTTTTTTAATATTTATTTTTTTTAATTTTTATTTTTGGCTGCATTGGGTCTTAGTTGCCACACGCGGACTCCAGAGCGCGTTGGCTCTGTAGTTGTGGCACACAGTCTCTCTAGTTGTGGTTCGCGTGCTCAGTAGTTGCAGCGTGTGGGCTTAGTTGCCCCACAGCATGCGAGATCTTAGTTACCCGATCAGGGATCGAACCTGCATCCCCTGCATTGGAAGGCGGATTTTTAACCACTGGACCACCAGGGAAGTCCCCATACTGTTTTTAAATATTTATTCTTGGTAAATACTGTACTGTTTTTTATATACATTTTATATACATATTTATATATATATTTTACATTGAGGTGAAATTGAAATAAAATTAATCATCCTAAAGTGAACAATTCAGTGGCATTTATTACATCCACACTGTTGTGCAAATACCACCTCTATCTACCTCCAAAACATTTTCATCATCACAGAAGGAAACCCATTCCCCTTAAGCTGTTGCCTTCCATTCCTTCCTTTTTCCTTGCCCCTAGTAACCACCAATCTGCATTCTGTCTTTGTGCATTTACCTATTCTGGGTATTTCATATAAATGGTATCATAAAATATGTGACCTTAGACGTCTGGCTCCTTTCACTTAGCATATTGGTTTTGAGGTTCATAGATGTTACAGACTATTTCAGTACTTCACGCCTTTTTATGGCTGAATACTATTGTATTATTGTATGGATATACATTTATTTATTCATCCACTGATGGACAGCTGGGCTGTTTTCACCTTTTGGCTTTGTGAATACTGCTGATATCAACATGCATGTACATGTACTTGTTGGAGAATATGTTTTCAATTCTTCTGGATAATATACCCTGGAGTGGAACTGCTGAATGATACAGTAATTCTATGTTTAACCTTTTGAGGAATGACCAAACTGTTTTCCATGACATCTGAACAGTTTTACATTCCCACCAGTAATATACAAGGGTTCCAGTTTCTCCACATCCTTGCCAAAACTTGTATTTGTTGCTGTTTTTTAATTATTATAGCTATCCTAATATATGTGAAGTGATATCTCACTGTGGTTTTGACTTGCATTTCCCTGATAACTAATGATGTTAAACAATGTTTTCATGTGCTTACTGGCTATTTTACATATCTATTTTGGAGAAATGTCTGTTCAAGTCCTTTGCCATTTTAAATTGAGTTGCCTGTGGTTTTTTGTTGTTGAGTTATAGGAGTTCTTCATCTTCTATATACTAGTCTTTATCAGATATATGATTTACAAATATTTTCTCCCACTCAATGGGTTGGCTTTTCATTCTCTTGATGGTATCCCTTGATTCACAAAAGTTTTTAATTTTGATGAGGTTCAATTTATCTGCTTTTTCTTTTGTTGCCTGTACTTTTGGTGTCATAGTTAAGAAGTCACTGACAGATCAAAGGTCAAGATTTTCCCCTACGTTTTATAGTTTTAACTTTTTTTTTTTTTTTTGGCCAACCTGCGTGGCTTGTGGGATCTTAGTTCCCTGACAGGGATCGAACCTGGGCCCATGGCAGTGAAAGTGCTGAGTCTTAACCACTGGACCACCAGGGAATTCCCAGTATAGTTTTCACCCTTAAATTTAGGAATCTGATCTGGTTTTGGTTAATTTTTGTACACGGTATAAAGTAAGGGTCCAACTTTTTCTTTTGCATGTGGACATCCATTTTTCCCAGTACCATTTGTCGTTAAGAGTGTCCCTTCTCCTTGGATGGTCTTGGCACCTGGTCAAAAATCAGTTGACTATATATGTGAGGGTTTATTCTGAGCTCTCTATTCTATTACATTGGTCTGTATGTCTGTCTTTATGCCAGTAAGACACTGTTTTGATTACTGCAGCTTTGCAGTTTTGAAATTAGAAAGTATGAGTCCTCCAACTTTGTTCTTCTGTTTCAAGATAGTGTTGGCTATTTGGAGTTCCATATGAGTTTTAGGATATGTATGCAAAATTGCCATTGGGATTTTGATAGAGATTGCACTGAATCTGTATTTCACTTTGGGTCATGTTATGGGCTAAATGGTGTTCCCCTAAAATGTATATGTTGAAGCCCGAACCCCCAGTACCTCAGAACAGGACTGTATTTGGAGATAGGGCCTTTAAAAAGGTGATTACTTTCTCTTTCTTTCTTTCTTTCTGCCGCTCCCCATGCGTGGCATGTGGGATCTTAGTTCCCCAACCAGGGATCAAACCTGCGACCCCTGCAGTGGAAGCGTGGAGTCAACCACTGGACCTCCAGGGAAGTCCCCAAATGTGGTTACTTTAAAATGAGGCTCAGTGGGCCCTAATCCAATCTGAAAGGAGTCTTTATAAAAGGAGCACTTTGGACACACAAAGAGACACCAGTGATGTGACCACACAGAGGAAAGACCGTGAGGACACCGCAAGAGGGCAGCCATCAGCAAGCCAAGAAGAGAGGCCTCAGAAACCAAACCTGCTGACACTGTGATCTTGAATTTCTGGCCAGAATTGTGAGAAAATAAATTTCTGTTGTTTAAGCTACCCAGTCTGTGATATTTCCTTATGGCAGCCCTAGCAAACTAATTCAGATAGTATAGTCGACAATATTAATTCATGAACATGGAATGTTTTTCCATTTATTTAAGTCTTTAATTTTTTTCAGCAATGTTTTGTAGCTTTCAGTATACAAGTCTTTTTCCTCCTTGCGTAAATTTATTTTTTAAATAGTTATTTATTTATTTATTTGGCTGCACCGGGTCTTAGTTGTGGCATGCGGGATCTTTAGTTGCAGCATGCGGGATCTAACTCCCTGACCAGGGATCAAACCCGGGTCCCCTGCATTGGGAGCACAGAGTCTTAACCGCTGGACCACCAGGGAAGTCCCTATAAATTTATTCTTAAAACTTTTATTCTTTTTGTTGTTGCTGTTGTGAATAGGATTTTTTTAAAATTTCCTTTTCAGATTATTCATTGCGGGTGTATAGAAATGCGACCGATTTTTGTGTGTTGACTTTGTGTACTGCAACTTTGCTGAACGCATTTATGAGCTCTAGTTTTTCATATGTGTGGACTCTACCTATAAAATTTTAATGAAAATGGCTTTGGCATTTAACTACCATATGCCATATGCCATCTGTCTTTGTTTTTCTTGTTTATTTATTTATTTATTTATTTTGGCTGCGTTGGGTCTTCGTTGCTGCGCGTGGGCTTTCTCTAGTTGCGGTGAGTGGGGGCTACTCTTTGAAACCTAACTCCCAATGTAATGGTATCAGGAGGCGATTAGCCTGTGAGGGCAGAACCCTCATATCTGAGATTAATGTCCTTATAAAAGAGACCTCAGTGACTTTCCTCATCCCATCATGTGAGGACACAGTAAAAAGATGGTCATCTATGAACCAGGAAGCGGGTTCTCACCAGACACCGAATCTGCCAGCGCCTTGAACTTGGACTTCGCAGCCTCCAGAACTCTGAGAAATTTCTGTTGTTTGTAAGCCACCCAGTCTATGGTCTTCCGTTACAGCAGCCTGAATGGACTTAGGTCAGAACAGGATGTTATCTCATCACATTCTCCTTAATCGCATCAATGCAGTGAATTTTGTTGATAGGTGTATCTGTATCACTGACTGTTGTGCGTATTGCTTGGCCATCGCTGACCTCCCTCCTGAGCCCCAGACCTGGGGTTCCCACAGCCTCCTGGACAGGCTCCTCTAGAAGTCTGTCAGACCTCCCACACCAACCATGACCCCAAATGGCCTTAGTGTCTCCCCCAAACCTGTTCCTTCTCCCCAGTCCTCATCTCAGGGACAGCCTCTTTGTCTCCCAGTCCCCAGGGCAGAGACCTGGGCCTCTTCCTAAACGCCCCCCTTGCTCCCACTCCTGCCATGGCCTGTCAGCTTCACAGCCTGTTCACTAGGCCTCCTAAGCATCCCTCCCGCCTGTCCCTTCTTCTCCCTCCCACACCAGGCTTTGGTCCCGCACCATCCCCTCCTGCCCAGGTCCCTGGCCTACTGCCTCGAGTCCTGAGCCATCCTCCACAGGGCAGCCAGGGCATCTTTCTACATCTGACCATGTCCTTCAGCTTCTCAGCTTGAATGCTCTTCTGATAATTCCTAAGCTCTATAATGTGACCTCGGTGGCCTTTCCTGCTCTGGAGCTATGCTGCCTCATCACGGACAAGCTGGTCCAACTGTCTGCCCTGGTGTCCCCTCAGTGGGTGTGTCCCGTGGGCCTCTACTTCTACAGTAAAGGAGTGGAGGGGGTGATCAGAGGACCTGCATAGTCCCTTCACCCAAGACCTCTGGGGAGGGGCTGGAGTTGAGCCTATTGGGTGGACAGGGAGTGGAGTACAAAGGCACATTTGCTTTTCGCCTTTCGGTCTGTCCTTTTCCCCTTCTTGACACACATGTTCCTTACAAGAGCTGCCCTTCCTCACACATAAGCAAGAGATTAGGGAGGGATTGACAACCCTCAGCTCCAGGGGTGGGCTCTGAAGGGCTTAACCCAATCAAGGTCCCATCTGTCTGGCAGAGTGAGTGGTAAAGTAGTGAGCTTATGACCCAACCCCACCCAATCAGAGTGACTGACAGGACTTTTGCCTGGGAATGTTGGACTTCAGCCCCTTTTTTCTCTGGACAGTAAGACATGTGGATGTGCAGGCTCAGACGGTGAAGTGGGCTGGCCTGAGGTCAGAGACCACCCTCAGAGAAGGGCAGAGCAGGGAAAGGTAGAGAAATGGAGCCAGAATCCTATGGACATTGAGGACTTCTGGATCACACTGTACCTGAAGCCTATGTTAACAAAGTCCATAAATTACCATTTCCATATGGACCACTGAGTGAAATTTTTGCTACTTGCAACCAAAACAAAAATCCTAACCTCTCCAGAGCCCCCTCCTTAAGATAGACACTAGATACGTGTTTCCATTCAAAATATTTAACAACTAGTATTAAACCTGGGCACTGAACAATCAGAACAGACTGCAGGTCATAGCAACGGGCCTGGGTCATGGAGGGCCCTGTTTGACTGTAGGGAGGTCAGGGGCACTCTGGGGAGGGGCTGAGTAGGCAGGCACACAGAGAAGCCACTATTTACCAGCTTGGCACAGAAGGATTTTGATATTTTAATAACTTATGTGGCTGAGTGGTACAAACTAATTGAACATGAGTCCTTACAAGGTCCCACAGCTGGTGCTGAAATGCAAAGTGAAAATTCAAGCGAAACAGGGAGAAAGGCCTGGGATGAGCGAGCGACAGGTTGCATGTTCAAAATGGCCCAGGAAACGAGGGATGAGGGTGGGTGGCAGTTGGGGCAGGTAAGAGGCTCAGGATATTGACATCTTCCTCAAGGTTTCCTTAGTGTCCGTCTTGTTCTCCTCTGCCACCTTGGAGACAACTCTGGAGATGCCCCCAGAGCTCTCCCCAGATTTGGTCCCAGAGGTGTTGCTGAAGGCCCTGGTGTCGGAGGCGGTACTGTAGGTGTAAGATTCCCAGGCGATGATGTTGTTGATCTTCCAGCAGAGGACGTTGCAGACCTTCACCACATAGGGCGACAGGAGGCAGGAGATGATGTAGAGGATCACCAGACCAACAAACAGGCTGGCTGACACCTGCAGGCACCACACAACAGGCGTGGGTGGGCAGCCTGGGGGCCCCCATCCACCCAGCAGGGCAGCTCCAGGGGAGCCACTCACCATGAGGATGAGGAAGGCCCGCCTGGCACTGAGTGGGAGCCCATGGATGTGCAGTAGGAAGGTGAGCTGGTAGTCGCAGTATGTGCTCTTGTCCACACCTCTGTTGGGGGATGGGGTTCAGGATTGGGGGAGGAGGTGGTCACCCCACAGGAAGCCCCCCTGCCCCACCTGGGCCATGTGTCTGGCTCACCTATTGCTCACCAACACCTTGAAGAAGAACTCGGAGGCAAAGATGCTGTGCGGAATGGTGTCATGGCATGGGGAGTTCTCCAGACAGAGCCACCTGGGGGCCCAAGTTCAGGCACTTGTAGTACAAATCATGCCTAGCACGTGCCAATCCCTGACCTTCCCCTCTACCCCCCAGACTCTGGGTGAGCACTAACTAGGTGCAATCTCCTACCTTTCTCCCTGATTCACTCCTTCACCCACTTTAGCCAATAAGGCTGACTGAGCCCTTACCAGGTGACAGGCTGTTTGTTTACTCATTCATTTCCTCATGTCTTTACACCTCCAGCTGTCAATTCCTCTGTTACTGTGCATTCATCTAGATTATGGATTGTATACCTATTATGTGCCACCTCCTCATTTATTCTTTGCTACCTTTATTCCTTCATCCCACAAATGAATCTGGAGCAGCTACTAGGTACAAAGTCACATCTTCATTCACATATTCAGTAAACACAGGTCGAATACCGAATAGGTGCAAGTTGGCTACTTTGTTCATTCATTCACTTCCTTCATTTGGTCATGGCATCATTTTCTTCCTTTCATTATTATTATTCCTATCATTATTATAGGGCCAGTTATTGAGGCCCTACATGCTTTTTTTTTTTTTTTTTTTTTTTTTTTGGCGGTGTCTCGCAGCTTGCGGGATCTTAGTTCCCCGACCAGGGATTGAACCCGGGCCCCCCCAGCGGTGGAAGCACTGAGTCCTAACCACTGGACCACCAGAGAATTCCCCCTGTACTAACTTATTCCTTCACTGTTTTATTCATTCATTAATACCTCCATTCAAATGTCAATAAATGCCTACCATGGATGAATTAACTTGTTCATTGTCTCATTCAACAAATACTATGTTGTCTATTCTGGACCTGGACTATTAGGGAGACAGACCCCACAGGAGACAGTGACAGCTCAGAGGGGTAAGGGCTGGGAAGGAGGAAGCACGGGCAGAGGGGTCAGGGTGAGAATGGGGAACGTACAGGAGGACACGAGAGCAAAACTGTCCCATCTAGAACAGTCAGAAAAGCCCTCCTGGATGAAGTGGCATCTGAACTAAGGCCTGAAGAAAGATTAAGAGGGACCAGTCCTGCAGACAGAGGGTCCCGCTCACGTAGAGATCAGTCTCATTTGAGGACCGCAAAGGCAGTCAGTGCAGCTTGAGGACCAGGAGCTCTCCCAGAGGCAGAAGGGATGGACAGGCCCGACAGACTGTGGGGGAGAAGGGGGCGTGCAGTCGGCCCGGCACTCACTCAATGCCTAAACTGTTGTGGGACAGAATGTTGAAGGTTGAGTCCTCGGTGGTCGTTGTGTTTCTTGTGGTCCAGATGAGGCTGTCAGTCCTGTGCAGGAAGGGGTAACCTCAGTGGGGCCGGGGCCTCAGCGGGCAGAGGCCCCAAAGGGAGAGGGGGCAGTGGGGGGGGGGGGATCGGGTGAGCGGAGCCTCCTGCCGTGGGCGGGGCCGAGTAGGTGGGATGCTAGGAGCCTGGGCTGTGGGCGGGGCCTGAGACACCAAGATGGGCGGGGTTTGCAGCCCAGGGTTGGTCTGCGGCTGGGAAGATGGAGGGGCCTGCAGGGGAAGAAAGGCCGATTATGGGCCCGGTACCACAGGGATTACTTGTCCAGGGGGCTGTTGAAGCGGTAGATATCCTCCTCGCTGTATTCCTTGATGGTGTCCAGGGTGGGCCCGCCGCCCACCACCTTCAGCACGTAGCTGCCGGGAGCAGAGGTGCGCATGGACTGTCCGGAGTCCTGCATCACCTCTACCACCCGCACCCCCACTTCCTCCCCCCACTTCCTCCCCCCCCACCCCCCCGACTCCCCACCTCACTCCTGTCAGCCGCTGCCTCGGCCACGACTTTACCTGCCCTGAAAACTGCCAGAATCTCCCGTCACCAAATCTTGGATCAAGAAGAACGGGTAGAAGACTGTGGGGTCGGAGGAGTTGAGGCGGGGAGGAGAAATTAGCTCGGAAGTGGAGGATGGAGAGGGGAAGAAGGAGAGACGAGCGGTCCAAGGGCAAGAGCACAGGGTGCTGGGGCCGTGAGCGGGCAGGGAGGAAAGGCCTGGGAGGGCAAAGTAGTGGGGGCAGAGGACACTGAACATTGATTGGAGGGGGCTGGACACGCACCGTCGCGGAAGAGGAAACATGGCATCTCGGGGTCGACGTGCACGCAGTCAAAGTAGTGTTTGTTCTGCAGGCGGTTGTACTCCAGCGTGTAGGTGATGTCAAAGGCAAGGCGCTTGCCTGGGGGGCAGCCGATAAGCACCGGCACCATCAGGTTGCCCTGAATGGGAGAAAAGCCTGGCTCTAGGGGTGGGGCAGGGAAGACACCCCTCCTCCCACTCACACCACCCCTACCTGCCAGGCTCACCCTCACCAGAGGGCAAGGTGATTATTATTATGATCGTTAAAACAATAATAACTGCAAACACTTAAGTAGCTCTTACTATGCACAAGGCACTGAGGAATGGTCTCAGTGCTTTACATATTCAAATTTATTTAATCCTCAAAACAACCTTGTATGATATAGACCATTAATATCTCCATTTTAGAGATGGCAAAAGTGAAAGCACAGAGAGGTCAAGTCACTTATTTATTATCCAAAGCCACACAGCTGGTAAGTGGTAGAGCTGGGATTCAAACTGAGACAGGTTGCTTCCAACTGCCTCCAGAATAAGACATACCAAACCACTAACACCTACACCTATGAAGCAGGACTTTCAAGGCTGAGGGAATTCCCTGGCAGTTCAGTGGCTGGGACGCCGGGCTTTCACTGCCATGACCCAGGTTCACTCCCTGGTCGGGGAACTAAGATCCCGCAAGCCTTGCAGCATGGCAAAAAAATTAGTTCTTAAAAAATAAAATAAAATAAAGGGCTGAGGTTGAGCCTGAATTCTCAGACAGTAGACCTGGGGGAAGCATGGGGTATATGAGGGAAGTAGAGCCCAGGATGGGGGTTAGGGATCTGGGAACCCCCATGACATTGTCATTGGGAATGAAAGACTCCTTCCTGGCCCATTCAGTGGGTAGGGCCCAAGGATTTCACCCAATTGTCAAACATGGACATCTGGACACTGTGGCCTGGGCTTGATGGCTACTGAGGAGAGGGGCCGTGGCCACAGATTAAGCAATTCCCATGCTCGCCTGAGCCAAAGACTTTACACCTATCAGCCACTGAATCACTGGGAGGTCTAATGGGTGTCTCAGATTCAATCTATCCACAGGCCACCTCTGTTTATGGCACCTCATCCCTGCATGTTCAGGCTAAAAAGCCTTGGCCTCATCCTGGAAACCTCTCTTTCTCTCACCCCCACATGCAGTCCATCCAGAAATCCTGTTGTCTCTAAACTTCAAAATAGAGCTATTCTCTTCCCCCAACCCGCAACTCCTCTGCTCCACCCTGGCTGGACCATTTCCTCCCTGCTCCCGCCCCTCCCCCCAGGCTGTCCCCCACTTGCAGCCAGAGGGACTCCGTGAACACCTGAGCTCTCCTCTGCTCAGATGCCTCCCATGTGACCTGCCCATCACCGCTTTGACCTCATCTCTCTCCAGGGTCCTCCCTGATCCAGCCATGCCTGCTCCTCGCTGTTCCTTTAGTCTAACACACGAAGCGTACTCCTGCCTGCAGGCCTCTGCCATCTGTCCCCTCTCGCTGACATGCTTTCCGGCACAGAACTGCATGCTCACTTCCTCCCCGACTTCAAGTCTTTGCTCAAATGTTTCCTCTTCAGCCAGGTCTTCCCTGAACCATCCTATGGAAAATGCTAACCTACCCCAGGCCCCTTGCCCACTACTTTTTCTCCTAGCACTCATTGCCTCTTAACATACAATATCTTTTATTTCTCTCGCTTATTATTTGACTCTCTGTTCTGGGTTGAATTGTGTGTCCCAAAAAGATATTAGGACCAGGGAAGTCCTAATTCCCTGGTACCTGCCCATGTGACCTAATTTGGAATAGGGTCTTTACAGATGTAATCAAGTTAAGACGAGGTCACACTGGATTAGGGTGGACCCTAGTCCAATGACCAGTGTCCTTATAAGAAGAGGGGAATTTGGACACAGACACATAGGGAGGAGGCCTTGTGAAGATGGAGACAGAGATTGGAGTGATGCATCTACAAGCCAAGGAATGTCAGGGACTGTCAACGACCACCAGAAGCTAGGAGAGAGCACAGAACAGATTCTCCGTCAGAACCTGCAGAGGGAATCAATCCCAATTTTGGACTTCTGACCGCCATAACTGGGAGACAATAAATTTCCCAGTTTGTGGCAATTTGTTATGGCAGCCTAGGAAACGAATACACTCCCACCCCCACTAGAACATCAGCTTCATAAGGTCAGGAATTCTGTTTTGTTCACTGCTGTAACTCCAGCACCTAAAAAAACAATGCTGGCATGTAATAGGATGTAATAGGTACCCAATAAATATTGGTTGAATGAATGAATAAGCTTTAGGGCGCAGGGAGTGAAATCTGTTCCTGGTCTGTCCTCTGGATCCCAGTCTCAGCCCCATTCTCCTCTGTGGGCTGTCTCGGAGCTGGCCTGTTGAGAGATGTCCCAAGCCTCGAGCATGTATTATGTGTAAATTTATTTCTTCCTTCCTTCATCCAACATATTTACAGATTGAGAACCCACTATTTATCAAATTAGTTCCAGTTCCCATTTTTTTCCAGGATGAGGAGCCAGAGAGAGCCTCCAAGCCTTCCAAATACATATATCTCTTGATCTGGTAATGTGGGGGAGGGGAAAGAGAGGGACAAGAAACCCGAAAGGCCCCAGCCTGAGGATACAGAGAAAGAGAAGTCAGACTACATCCCAACTTCAGCACCTCTGTTCCCTTGTCTGTTAAAAAAAAAAAAAAAAAAAAAAAATCATTGACTTTTTAAAAACTTAATCTTTAGGTGGGTATCATGGTTAGATAGATAGATAGATAAAGGAGATATATACAGGGATACACACACACACACACACACACACACACATATATAGTGAAAATTTCACTTCCATTCCCATCCTCCAACTGTCCTGCCTCTTCCCTATTCCACACGTAGGGAACGATTATGAGTACTTTCTGGCCCAATTCCCCAGGGTTTCTTCATGCAAATAAAAGCAAACATGAATATATGTTCTCAATTAACCTCTTTCGTGCTAACGTTTTGTATATGCTGTTCCATTCCCTGCTTTTCTCTTTTAAGAATAAAATACACTTTGGAGACTACTCCACATCAGTATGTGGAAATATTTGTCCCCCCGCCCCCCTTTTCTTGGGGGTGGGGTGGTGCGGTGCGGCTTGCAGGATCGCAGTTCCCTGACCAGGGACTGAACCCAGGCCATGGCAGTGAAAGCACCGAGTCCTAAACACTGGACCGCCAGGGAATTCTGGCCCCCCTGCCCCGCCCTTTTTAAATAGTTGCATAGTTTTCCATCGCATGGATGTATCACCATTTAACCAGTCCCCTATTAGTGGACATTTAGGTTGTCTCCAATCTTGCTGTTTTTTTGCAGATCAGATTCCCAGAAGGGATGTGCTAGGTCAAAAATGGAGATGTTAACTTTGACTTTCTGGGGTTAAGATAAAGACGAAAATAATGCGTATCACTAAGGATAGAAGGAAATTGTTATTGGGCTGAGGTCAGTCACTCTTCCTTGCATTTGACCCCGAATATTCCATGTAATCCAAGGAGCTGGGAGCTGTTACAAGCCCCTTTTTTTAACTGCCCTGGGTCATACCAACCCAGGAGGAAGAAGCACCAGGGTCTGTCTCCTGGAGACTGGGCAGGGAAGTGGGTGAGAACAAGTCTTCCTCTACCACTTATTAGCTCCCAGGGTTACTCTGAGCAGATGTCTGCACCTCTCTGAGCCTCAGTGTTTGCCTCTGTGCAAAGGGGATACTGCATGTGTAAGCAAGTGAAGAACCAAGGACCCAAAGGCTTGAACAAGGCACATGTGAGCAGGCAAAGGAAGAGCGAGGTATGAAGGAAGGGCCAAGCTGGCCCACGTGCTGCCTTTGTCCCAATTGGAAAAAGAAGCCCTGTGTGGCAGATACTTTACTTCCCCCTGCAGAAAAGTATCAGAAGGAACATACAAGCTTGTGTGCAATCTACACGAAGCAGCCCTTTCTGAAAACACGAATGGATTAAAGGAGGGAGTGGGTGGCTGGGCGGGGGAACGACGAAAATGAACGAGAAAGAAGAAATTAGGAAGGCATTCAAGGGATTCCCAGAAGGAGCCCTCGGGTTCCGCCCTGTTGAGACTCGACCCGACCCCTTCCCTCCCAGCACAGGGCCCAGTACCCCAAGTCCAATACTTGCATGCGGGGCCCCTGGTGCGTGTTCTGGAAGCAGTGCCCGGACGAGCCCACCACCTGTGAGTAGGAGCAGATGATGACTGGTGGACCCCAAGGGCCCAGGCTTTTCCCTTGTCCGCATCCCTCCCCTCCAGGCTTGGACCGCACCTTGACAAGCATGGAGGTTTTCATGAGGTGATGTCCACTAATGCCCTGATCAAAGCAAAACCTTTTATCACTGAGCGTAACCTGGGGGTGGGGGCAGAAATGAAGGGGTCAGCAGGCCAGCGGGAGGACCCAGGGACAGTTCAAATAACCGCGGGCTTCTAACAGGTCCACTGCCTCAGTAGCTCCGCCGTCACCTCAGCTCCTCCCCTCCACCTGGTCTCACCCAGAAAAGCACCGAGTTGCGATTAACAAGGACCTTCTCCTTCACCACCGCCTCGATGCAGCCCGGGTCGGCCAGCACCACAGCCAGGCCCACCTGGCTCTGCACCTGGAAGGAGGCGCCTGCTTGGAGCAGAGGGAGGGGTCAGGGCGCCGCACCCAACAGAAGCCCCGCCCCTCAGGCGCCACCCGGCCCCGCCCACAGACCGTGCACGGGCTCCGGCTCCCGGGCGGTCAGGAAGACCGAGAAGCGGTAGCTGGTGCCCTTGTCCAGGAAGATGCGCTCGGGCAGCTCGTTCTCAGCCTTAAGGTCGTAGATCTTTTCGTAGCTGGCCATGTCAACGTGCACACTGCCCGCGCTCCGCCAGTTGCTGGCCAGGTAGAAGTAGTAATCCTGGGGGACGGGATGCGGGGCAAAGACAGTGCCCGGACAGGGGGACGGTGAGGGGGGATCCGGGCTCGGCCCGCCCACCGATTCGCCACCCTCTCCACGCACCTGGTCCTGCTTCTTGTTCTTCCACCAGCGCCAGGTGGGGTCGTGCACCGGGTCCGCATATGGCTGCGGGGAACGCCGGCACCTTGAGGGGGGCCAAGGGGCGTGCCCAGGCAGGCAGCATCCTCCGAGCCCTTCCTAGCCTCAGTCCCAGCCCCTGCCCCTGAAAGCGGCCGCAAGCCCCGCTTTCAGCCCGACCGCCACACCCCCAAAGCCATCTCCCCTGAGCCGTGCTCGACCCCCTCGCCAGCCCGCCTTAGCCTCGGACGCACCGAGGCGGCTCTGCTCTGCTCCGTCCTCCGCGGCGGTTCTCCCGGCCACGCAGGCCTTGCCTTCTATGCCTCTGTGGTCCCGCCTCACCCAAGACCCGGCCCGGATGGTCCCGGCCGCCGCCAGGCGCCCACCTTGTCGTACTTCGAGTGCAGCCAAAGCAGGTAGTAGACGAGGCCCTGATAGACAGCGAGCGAGCTGTCGCTGTGGAAGCCCCAGGGCTCCAAGACACGCGGCGGCTGCGCCCGGTAGCGCTCCTGGCGCGTGTAGATCTGCGGGTTGGGCAGGTCCCGCAGACGCATCACCGTGAAGGGGCAGAAGTTGGTGAAGGAGAGCGTCAGGTGGCTCCTGAGCGGCGGTAGTGGAGGACGGCGGCTGACTCTTCCGTGCGCGCACCGGGAGCCTCCGCAGGCCCCCTTACCACCCCTGCGCTGCTGACTACCCAAGGCTAATCCATCGCTGCCCTTCCTCCTCAGCCTCAGCCCCTGGTGCCCCTGCACACGTTCACGTGGTCGGCCCTCGGCCGCACAGGCCAGAGTCCTGGACCTCATCCTAGACTCGCCCCCGCCCCCTCCACGGTACTCAGCCTCCAAAGTGTCCTCCCCCCTCCCCCCTCCCCCTGCTGCCTCCCTGGGCTCCTCTGCAGGCGAGCAGAAGAATCACTGCTGAGCACAGGAAAATCTGAGCATGGAGCCCCTCCCCTTAGTCCCATCGTGGTTCCCCAGGCCCCTCAAGATGAAGTCCAAGTTCCTCCCTGTGACCACCAGGCTCACCTTGTCCACCCCGCCATCACTGCACTCTAGCAGCACCGCACTCTCAGTTCTTTGATCAGCCAATCTCCTTTCCTCCCGGGGGCCTTGGCACGTGGGGTTCCCCCTGTCTGGAACACCCTGCTCCATGCTATCACCTGGTCAATTCTTCCTCACCCTTCAGGTCACAGCCCATGCACCTCTTCCTCCTTGAAGCCCTCCCTGATGCACCCTGTCCCCAGGCTGGGTCAGACCCCTCCTTTGAGCCCAGCGGTCGTCACCGGGGATGGCTTGGTCTCCACCCCACCCCCATCCCCCGAATGGGAGCTTCCCACAGGCAGCGAGCGCCTAAGGCTCTGACTGCTGCTGTGGCCCAGTATCTTCTCACCCTTGCCGCTCCAAGAGGTAGTCGTTGCTGATCTGCTGGTACACCAGAAGCTGCTCCACAGGCACAAGCCTCTTGACGAGCCTGCCCTGCTGGTTGTCTATAAGGTACACCAGCTGCAGCGAGAAGGCAGGGCCACATGAGCGGGTGTCAGCCGCCCTGCAGCTGCCCCGTGTCTCCCCCACGTCTTCCCCATAGCCCCCTGCTTAGCACCTGGTACAGTTTGTTGTCTTCGTAGAAGAGGGTGACCATGGTCTCACTGGGGGCGTAGAGAGAGGACTGCTGCATCACCTGGAGGCTGACGTGCACCTCCCAGCCCCTGGACGGGAACAGCTTGTACACCTGGTAGCTACCCTCCAGGAGGTACCAGATCTGGGGGTCAGACAGCCGGGTGTGTGTGTGTGAGGGCCATGGGCCCTGTGACCCCCACCTCTCGCTCTGCCGAGTGTGTGGGCCCCATTCCCTGAGGGGCTGAAGCGTGGGAGCTCACCTCCAGCTGGGATCGGGTAAGGCATTTCTCTACTCCCCAGACCCAAACACCTCTGCTTACAGCCCTCACTCGCCATGATAAATTTCTTCAGCGTTTTAGTCTGCTTGAGTTTCTATTACTTGCAATGTAACCATTCCTAATATATACACCCCCTGGAGGCCTGGGATCCGAGGAATGAGCCCTCGTTTTTCCTTCTCACTCTTTGCACCCTCCATGGTCTCACCATCCCCTTGGCCACAGTTTCCCATCTCTGCACTATTGCCCACCGTCTCATCCCCCAACACATTTTGCTCTAGATCTCACCTCCTCCTTAGCTTCAACCTGGAGGATCCCCTCCAGCCTCCAGCATGTCCCCCCTCCACGTGGCCTCCTCTGTGAAGCCCTCGCTGACACACACACCCCCAGACCAGGTCTGAACTTTCACAGGTGCTGTCTTCCGCATTGCAGCCCTGGCTACTCTGAACCATCACAGTCTGGGAACGAGTCCATCTTCCCAACTGTACTGGGACCCTGTGAGGGCAGGGCCCAGCACTGATTCATTGGCCACTGTGTCTCCAGCACTGGATCAGGCATACGGTAAGTCCTCAATATTTATGAACTGAACTGCACGATGGAATGAAAGAGGACCCCCTCTGGAAATCACATCATGACTCTGAGCACAGGTTTTTCACTCTGCAGAGTGACTTTGGAAAGGTACTTATCCTTTTTGAGTTTGAGGGTTCTCAGCTATAAATGGAGCTTTCGTTGCCCTTCCCCTGGGTCCCTGAAGATGTTCCCTCTCCTGGGCCCCTTCACCCTGACAGGGGAAGAAGGGAAACCCTTGGGATTTGGGGGTGGGCAGAAAGGAAGTGGTGAGAGGGGCAGGGCAGCCCACCTCCTCAGTCTCTGTGACAATAGCCGTGTCCCCGTAGAACGAGTTGACCAGGTACTTGATGGACAGCTCCTTGGGGAAGTCCGCCAGGTAGATGAAGTTTTCACTGTTATAGCTGCAGGGGCAGAGGTGGGACGTAGGGGCACCAGGCAAGGCCCTGAGGAATATCTGCTTCCCCAGCTAGGCCTGACACGATGCAGGAACCACCTACTCAGTTCTCCACCAGCCTTGTGAGAACACGCAAAGGAGGCCTGGGACTCTAGTTTCTGCCCCCCACTCCAAACCCTCTGGCTGACCTGCCCATCAGTAAACAGGAAGGTTCAACCAAACTGGCAGTTTGCCAACAGCGCATAGAGTTGGCTCTGGGACCCCTGGATTCCTGAGGGGTGAAAAGCATCCTTACCTTTCCCCAGACAATGCCCTTCTATTGCTCACATAGGTTAGGTCCTCATATCAGGTTTCATCTAAGAAAGGGCTCCCAGCTTTAAAATATCAGCTTCCCCCATCCCATCTCTGCCCACCCCAGCCCATTTTTCCCCCATCACAGTCCTGATAACTTCTGGACTTGGGCATACTCTGAAAACTTGGTGACTTCATAAAGGACCCCCACCCTAGTGGGGTTGGGGAGGCCAACTTGTACCCGGCCCCATACCTCTGCAGGAGGAAGTTGCCCCAGATGAACAGCAGGTTGTTATACGGGTTGTAGGACATGCCCTTGGGTACCATCGGGAAGTTGGTGTAAGACTCTGTCCCTAGGATCATCAGGAACTCCAGGCCTCGAGCTGGCAGGGGCAGAGGCAGAGTGGACACAGCAGTGAGATGGGGTCACTTGGGCCCCTCCTAGCCCCCTCCCACTTTTTCAGCCCCCTCTGCCCTCCCCTCCTACCGTCAGGGATGAATTCCGGGATGGTGTAGAGGACAACCAGGTAATCACTGACTACAGGTGGGGAAAACACAGCAAAAATCTCCTGAGGCCCTGAGCTTTCAAGACCTGAAACTGAGCAGGTCCCCAGATCCCCAACCCCTCCCAAAACCCTCCAACTGCTTCCCATTTGGGCCCATTAATCTTTAGAATTTCTTTATGTGAATTATAAAAAGACACTTCCTCTGAGAGGATACAGTCCTGTTAGGGCAGAGGACTTGCCTCCTCTGACTCCTTGGCTGGGGAGTGCCAGGCACAGTCTAAACAGCTGTACACGGCAGCCCTATTCTCACTTCATCAAATCAAATCAAATCTCCTTATTGTGAGCCACAAGGCCCTTCCAGGTCTGGCGTCTGCCCACGTCTCCAATCTCTCTCCTCCCCTTTCCCCTCTGTTGTAGTCTCATTGACTTCCTCTCAGGTTCTTCAGCCCAGACAGCCTGTTCTCCACCACTGCCCCTTACCTAGCAGTGGCATGAGCAACATTTCCTTCCAGCTGTCTGCTGGGCACAGATCGCAAAGGATGGGCCCACAGTTCACACTCCGAGCTCCTGCCCCTTCCCGCTCAGCCCCCCCCCCCCACCGTGGCGCCCCATTTACCCAGGTCATAGCTGACCACCTGGAAATACTTCCTGGTGGAGGGGTCTTCGATCTCCACCAGCAGCAGTAGATTGTAGTCACCAGCAATGAATACGGCCCAGGTTATGGAGCAGTTGACAACTGGTAGGGAAGGCAGAAGTCCAGAGCAGCCCCCAGATCCCGTCCTTCTCTATGGTCTCTGTGACCGCCACATCTATCCCAGTGACTCTCCACCCATCCCCAAGAAATTGCCCATCCTGTCCTGTGACCTCTCCCACCCTCCCCTGCTCTCCCACACCTTCAATTCCCCCTCAACCCCCCCAAACCCACCCCACCCCCTGCCCACTGCAGACCCATCTGGGACCTGGGTACCTAGTATCCCATTGCACACGGACCGCTGCCTGGGCAGCAACTCGAAGGACACGCGGCCATCTGCAGAGCAGGGCAGGTCAAAGCTCAGGCCCTTCCCAGCCCGTCTGGCACCCCACCACACAGGCTCTCTAATTATGCATGTGACTCGTTCTTAGTCCCAGGATTCCCTGGGGCAGCTCTCACTCAACTGGCCTTTCAGTCATTCACAACTGGCCTATCAGAATATGTCTGCCTGGACTTCCCTGGTGGTGCAGTGGTTAAGAATCCACCTGCCAATGCAGGGGACACGGGTTCGAGCCCTGGTTGGGGAAGATCCCACATGCTACCGAGCAACTAAGTCCATGTGCCACAACTACTGAGCCTGTGCTCTAGAGCCCATGAGCCGCAACTACTGAGCCTGCACGCCAGAAATACTGAGCCCACACGCCACAACTACTGAGTCCGTGTGCTGCAATTGCTGAAGCCCGTGCGCCTAGAGCCCGTGCTCCACAGCAAGAGAAGCCACCACAATGAGAAGCCCGCGCACCACAACGAAGAGTAGCCCCCACTCGCTGCAACTAGAGAAAACCCACGCGCAAGAATGAAGACCCAACACAGCCAAGAGTAAATAAATAAATAAATAAATAAATAAATAAATAAATACATTCTTCTAAAAAGTTAAAAAAGAAGAGAATATGTCTGTCTCTGGTCACAGTAATTGGCTCAGGTCTGAGCATGTGACCCAGAATGGGCCAATCAGAGTGCACCCTGGGATTTGTGCTAGAGCCAGTGGGGAAGAGTCCACTCTCTCTCTCTCAGGGTGACTCAGACTGGTGGGACACGTGAGCCCCAAGTTCCTGGAGGCCATCTCTAACCCTCGTGAGGGGAGTATCTACCTGAAAATGAAGCCAAATCACAGGGCTAATAATGATAAACCCTTGAATAGTACCATGTCCCCAGCACTCTCCTAAGACCCTTATATATGTCAACTTATTTAATCTTTATATCAATGCGATGAGGCAGGTACTAGTACTATCAGCCCCATTTTGCAAATGAGGATATGAAACCAAAAAGAGAGGTTAAGTCACCTATCCAAAGCTGCAGGTGACTTGAGTTGGGTGTGTTAGAGCAGTCTCTCTCCAGAACCCGTGCTATAATCCCTATGCTATACTACCTTGCCAAGAGATAGAGTCCTGAGGATATACCCTGTAAGCCCCTGAATCCAGCTATGCCTGACGTTGGATCCTGGTCTTCTCATTTATATGTCTACAAATTTTTTATGCTTAGATGATTTAAAAAAATTTTTTTGGCCATACCGTGCAGTATGTGAGGATCTTATTTCCCCAACCAGGGATCGAACCTGCACCCCCTGCAGTGGAAGCCCAGAGTCTTAACCACTGGATTGCCAGGGAAGTCCCGGCTTAAGTGATTTTTGAATTGGGCTTCTGCCCTTTGAAACCAAACACACTGTGAAAGATACATAACACACCCCAAGCCCTGCCCCTACAAAGGCATAAACCCATATCGACTCACAGGGAGAACCTCCAGCCTGGGACCCCTCCTGAAGGAATACGGTGAGGGGTGAGGGCCTGGGGTCAGAATTCTTAGAAGTGAGAGGGTATGGAGGGGTCTCTTGGGCCGTTGGAGACCCCCAAACTTACCTGTGATGGTCCCAAAGTGGACGTAACCTTCGTGTTTGCCAGTGGTGAGGGCCATGACATACTCGGAGCCATTGCTATGGAAATGCACAGGGCACAACTTCTTGATGCACTCGTTAGCCAGGACACGAACCCATCTCTCTGTGGGGGCCAGCACAGACATTTGAGCCTGGGACCTGGGTCCCCATCCACATTTCCCAGGCCTTAATGAGCCTGTTATCTGTCTTCTCCCACTGGAGTGACAGTTCAGTGTGGCGTCCGAGGGCCCCTTGGTATAGCGCCCCAACTGCCTTTGAGAAAATCCCCCCAGCCCCGCTCACACTCTGTCCACAAGGTTCAGATTGGGCTGACCCCACTCTTCTATTTCACTGGCCAGAGGATGGGTTCTGAGCTGGGCATGTGACCAAGCTGGGCAAATCAGAGACAGTTCTCAGCTTGCAACCACTAACAAAGAGATATTCTTTCCTGCCCCCCACCTCCACCCCCGGCATAAAAGCCTGCAGTTGCTGGATGGAGTGGGGCAGTACCACAAAGATGGGCCTAACAGCTGCAGTGAGCCCCTAGATCCAACTGTGCCTGAAAACAACATGCTCCTGAGTTTTCCAGCTATCTAAGCCAATAAACACCCGTCTTTGACTTAAATCTGTTTTAACTTGGTCCTTCCCACTGTCAAAGTGCCCTAAGAAAGAAAGGGAGAAAAATAGAGCTGTTGGGAACACTCACTAACTAATGAAACATGGGTTACAGTACAAGTTTCTGTGACTCTATAAGTTGACATCTTTCATTTAGATAGGGCAGGGGCAGAAAGTGAGAAGAACTAGGGCTTTGGTATCATTTAACAGATGAGGCTGAATCAAAAGTCTCTGTATTTCCCCTCTGATCAATCTCCCTCATGGCACTGCCTCTCCAACGGCCCATCTCTGTTTCTCTCTTTGTATGTCTTTCTTTTCTGACTCTCTGCCACTCTCCAGCCCCCCACATTTCTCGCTTGGTATGCATCTCTCTCCATTTTGCCTTTCTCTCTCTGCACGTCTGTGTGTGAGTGCACGTGCACCGTGTGTCTTTCTCTCTGCTCCCTCCCTTCACTCTCACACCTCTCTCTGCCCTTAGTCGGTTCACAACTCCTGGGAAGCTCTGGATGAAAGCCTCAGCCCAGCATATAGAGGGTAGGAGGAGGCCACTGCAGGGTGGGCAGCGATGCTTCAGGAGCTTGGGAAGTCCCAACATCCCCCTCCCCACTCACGGCAATTCCATTCCCAGGCGCCTCCAGTGATGGATTCACTGAGGCGCCCTCCCTGGGGCTCCAACAGGCAGGTCCCCTTGCCTAAGATGCCAAGGACACCCGGGTATGTGACCCGGCCAGGGGCCCCTCACCGCTGCCACGGTTGCTTTCGTGGAGTGTGGTATAGGTGCCCGTGAAACAGTAGATGAGCTGGTTCTGCCGAATGAAGAGGGTGCTCTCGGTGGCGATGGCATCGAAGATGGTAGCAGTGAAGCTGGCCTGGGGGCAGTAGAAGGAGCCTACCCAGCAACTGTCAATGCTCAACTGCAAGGGAGTAGAGCCAGTGGTAGGCAGGTGGCCTTGGTCTCAGCCCCTGTGTCCTCTCTTGCCTCGAGGCACCAGCTCTGACAACTGCTTGGAATGAACACATGCGGCTGCCCCCAGGGTCCCCTCCCTGCTCACGCTGCAGCAGCATCTTGGTGGCCAAACTTCCCCAGCAAACTTCCCTTGCAAGCAGGTGACCCAGGCCAGAGCCAGTTGGGGCTTTCTGTGCTCCCTAGAGTTGGGCAGTACACAGCACACTCAACGGTGCTCAGCAGACCCGGTTCCCCAGGCCACAGTCAGGGTTGTACTCATGTGGATCCAAAAGATCCCAAGCTTGGCCCAAGGCACACTTTTAATAATCCTATTCTATCGTGAAGACAATTTGGCTGCCAGGCTGACACCATCTGAACTTACGAACGATCACTAGCACTGGCAATATCACTAACAGTGGGAAAGCACCACCAATGAAGGGCCTAAAAGATTGAGTCTACCCAGGATCGAACCGGGCCCCCTGCAGTGGAAGTGTGGAGTCCTAACCACTGGACCGCCAGGGAATTCCCGTTTTTTTTTTTTTTGAGTCTAAGTTTAACCAAGCTTCTAGAGCTCACTACCAGTTTATAGGCAACATAGGTTGTTATGAGCAGAATTTATATGTTGAAGCCCTAGCCCTCATCACGACTGTACTTGGGCCTTTAAGGAGATAATTAAGGTTCAACAAGGTGATAAGGGTGGGGCCCTAATCCTATTGGACTGGTGTCCTTATAAAAAGAGAAAGAGACACCAGAGATCTCTCTCTCTCTCCACTCATGCCCACAGAGAAAAGGCCATGTGAGGACACAGTGAGGAGGTACTTTCTGCAAGCCCAGGAGAGAAACCAACCCTGCTGACACCTTGATCTTGGACTTCCAGCCTCCAGAACTATGAGAATATAAACTTCTGTTGTTTAAGCCACCCAGTCTATGGTATTTTATTATGGCGGCCTGAGCAGACTAATACATAGGGTCAGACGAACAAGTTTTAATCGATTCTGTGAAGAAGCAAACAGCCAAATTCTATGGGACAAAAGGCCTGGTTTCTTAAATTGCCTGAAAAAAAGGTAGAGTATTAAGAGACGTAACAACCAAATGCAATGTGTGGGTCCTGATTCAAACAAACCAACTGTAAAACATATTTTTAGATCATTGGGGAAAATTGACTATGACCGGGTTAGATGCTATTAAGGGGTTACTGTTAATTTTGCTAGGCATTATAATGGCATTGTGGTTTTATTTCTTAAAAGTTCTCATGTGTTAGAGACACTTCCTCAGTTATTTCCAGAATTTACAGGTGAATGGTATGATGGCTAGAATTTTCTTTAAAACATTCCAGGAAAAAAAAAAAAAATAGTGGGATCAAAAAAACAAAAAAAGGCAAAATGTTAATTATTGAAGCTGGGTTCATTATACAATTCTCTACTTTTGTGTTTGATTGAAATTTTCCACTAAAAAGTGGAATTTTTCACTAACTTTTCCAATAAAAAGCATATATCAAAGTAACACTCTAAGTTCTGCTGCTGAGGGAAATTTCATCAAGTTAAGGGTAACATGTACATTCTCACTTCCCTACCCTATTCAGCACATAAGAGATTTCTACAGACCACAGACATTGTTGCTGTGCCTGGTGAAACTAACCTGTACCCTCTCAATGTGTCATTTTGATTGGTTGTCATACTTAATCTATTGCCCTGTTAATATTTAAAGTGCTGCCTCTGTTTTCTAGAAGAAATACTTGGAAATTTTCTTTGTTAAACCAGAAGAGGATCATCACATCTCCCTTCTCCCACATACATGAGAAAAAGAAAAGCTATGAGTCAGCTGGATTTCTTATTTGAGCAGAGCTTGAGAGTTCTGACTCATTTAACTCAAAAAAAAAGCAGCATGGTGGGTGTCTCTGGCCACAGTGATTGAGTCAAGGTGACCAAATGGTGAGCCACACCAAGTGGAAAGAATCTTGGGATTTGGGGGTTAGAGGGTAAAGGAAAGATCTTTCCCACTGGATGTGGGCCTGAGATGCAGCCTTTGCAATTCCAAGTACAGAGATGTTTGAGCACAAAGTCAATACAGAGGAACCAGGTCCGAGAGATGGAGAGAGAGCAGCTCAGTCTTGGTGACATTGTTTGAAATCCTGGGTCAAGCTGGACCTGAAGTCCTGAATTTTTTGGTTACACAAGCTTACAAATTTCCTCTTCCATTTTTGGCAGGTGGCTAGTTGGACTCCCAAATCCCTTTCTCCCATATTCTTTGGTAATTGAGTTTTAGCAGGGCATGTGCCACCCAGACGGAAATTATACTTCCCAGCCTCCTTTGCAGTTGGATGTAGCCAAGTAACTAATTCCTCAGTAATGGAATGTGAGTGGAAGTGAAACTTGCTGAAGAGAAAATAGCTTGCCCTTCACTTCTGCTCCTTCTCCTTCCCAATTGGCTGGAATATGGACATAGGCATGACCCAGCTCTGATCACACTGATGAGATCAACACGTGGGGCCTAGAGGATGGTGAAGCAGGAAAATAGAAGGGACGGGGGTTTCTCACTTCTGAACTGTTCGGGGAATGAGCAATAGTGACTATTTAAGCTACTCTCTCTCAGGAGCCTCTTTGTTACAGGGTTTGGTTTTTTTTTGGCCACACAGCTTGAGGGATGTTCCCTGACCAGGGATTGAGCCCAGGCCGTGGCACTGAAAGCCCAGAATCCAAACCACTAGGCTACCAGGGAACTCCTGTTACAGCGTCTAAACCTGACCAACTCAGGGCGGAAGAGAGCTGAGTAGGGGGAGGATTCCTATGGGACCCTAGGGGCAGTCTAGAAGGGAGTGGTGAGGTGAAACAAGAGGAAGGAAAACAGAGAGGAGACAACAATATGGGAAAAATCCCTGTGATTAAAGAATGAGAATAAGTAGGCTTTGATTTTGGAGTGATGGAAACTTTTTGGAAACAAGAGTTGGTGGTTGCACAGTATCAATGTACTCAATGGCACTAAATTGTTCACTTTAAAGTGGTGAATTTTAGGTACTTTCTTGGCGGTCCAGTGGTTGGGACTTCGCATTCCAGTGCAGGGGGTGTGGGTTCGATCCCTGGTCGGGGGAGCTGGGATCCCACGTGCCTCGAGGCCAAAGGGCCAGGGCATGGAACAGAGGCAGTGTTGTAACAAATTCAAAAGAGAGTTTAAAAAAATGGTCCACATCAAAAAAAATCTTTAAAAAAAAAAAAGTGGTGAATTTTATGAGTTTCATCTTGATAAATTAAAAAAAAAAAAAGAACAAGGATGACTGAAGTTCAAATTGCACTTTTCATTCTCAGGACATAAACCCCCTTCTGTGTCCTCCAAATCTCTTCAGCAGAATCCACATCGGCCACATATTTCCTGTGGGTGTGTTTCGGTCAGGAGCATGAAAGCTGAGCAAGGTCTGGAAAGACTTGGGCCAAGAGAGCTGACCCAGGACAGGGAGACTGTCTGTAAATGAAATGAGATCAGTAGAAGCCGGAAGTCATAGCCAGAGGGACATGAGAGAACATTAATCCACATGGGGTTGTCAGAAATCATGCGCGGGGCTTTCAGCCTTAAGGGGAGGAGGCTAAGGCAATCTTTGGGGGTTGCTGTGTGCACAATTGTTATCTTGGACACAGTTAACAGCCAGCATCTTATCCCCCCAACTTGTGGCAAAGCTAGCCTGATTTCACTCTGGGGGAACCATCCTTTCTCTGCCTCGTGTCTCGGCTGCCCTCCTCATTAGGATAGATCTCATGACCTGTGCTAAGCCAGCTGGCACATTCCATTCTTTTGGGACACATGACTCAAGCTGGGCCAATCAGGACCAAGCAAACAAATTTCAGGATTTTTTTTTTTTTTTTTTTTTTTTTTTTAAGTTATTTGGGAAACAGACGCTCCCTTTCTCTCTGCCTGGGAGTTGGGATGATATGAATCACACTGAGGATGGAGTTAATCCAGAAGAAGTGGAGCCGAAAGCTGGAGTCCTCATTTGAGCCCTGAATCAAGCCAGGCCCGCAGGCTGAGCTGTGTCTGGGCTTTGCAGTTAGACACACCTACTAAAGCCATTTCTCTGCTTAAACCAAACTGGTTTGGAGTTCTGCCTACAGCTGCAATTAATTCAAACGTGTTTGTCATTCACACCAAAAGAACCTTGCTTCAGACGCTCCTTCCCTGTTCTGGGAATAATATAGGCTCACAATGCTGAGCCTATATCGAAATTCAGAATTTTCCAGTTTAGAAGGCAAGATGGCACATATATACCATCCAAACCCCAGTGGGGTCTGGGGCAACACCCCATAATCAAACTCCTTAATATTTCTGCAGGACAGCATCTGAATGTTAACACTAAATGGAATGCATAAAGACTAAAAAAAGTAGCCTTTGTTAGCTCAGGTCGGGGTTTCTCAACAAATACATTGTAGCCCTAAACTTCTGAAAATGCCGTTCAAAGATTTTGGATTTCAGAATTACAAATGGTGGACCTATAAATACTAATAGCTTTGACTCACATAGTGCTCATGCTGTGTCCGGCTGACATTAATTTATATCATCCTCGCAATGATTCTGTGAGGTAAATATAAATATTGTTCCCATTTTACAGATGGGGAATCTGAGGCCCAGGTGAAGTGACTTGCCCAACATCGCACAGCCAGGAGGTGGCAGAACCAGGACTTGAACCCAGGCTGTCTGGTTGCGGTCTTATGTCTTTCATTCATGCTATTTGCCTCTCATCGGTGGTAGGTCTTTGGGGACCTTTCTCTGGCCCCAGGCCCCCCCACCATTTTAGGAGCTGAGGCCCGGCCCACCATCTGCCCTGCATCAACTCACCTCCACGAGAAAGAAGTCCTTGAAGTTTGTGTCAGTCAGCAGGATGGCCTTCTCCTCAGGGATGCCGCCCAGGATGAACACAGGTGTCTGGTCCACAGTGTACCACAGGGGCCTCGACGGGACATTCACAAAGTACCGGGGTATCAGATTGAAGAGCTGCGGGGCAGGGGCAGGAGGGCTGCTCAACACCCCCCTCCCTTCCCTCTCCCACGGTTCCGTCTGCTTGCCCCCATCGCCTCTCTGATCTCATCCCCCACCACTCTCCCACTCACCCACTCTCTCCCGGCCACATGGGCCTCCTGCTCCTCAGAGCCTTTGCACAGACTGTTCCCTCTGTATCCCCTAGTAGCCACGTGATTCCCTTTACTCAAATGCCAAGCTTCTCAATTATGCCTTTTTTTTTTTTTTTGGCCACGCTGCGCGGATGTGGGGTCTCGTGGGATCTTATTTCCCCAACCAGGGATCGAACCTGGGCCCTCCGAAGTGAAGGCATGGAGTCCTAACCACTGGACTGCCAGGGAATTCCCATCAGTTATGCCTTTCTTGAGCATTCCATTAAACACTGCCGTCCCCTCCTGCACAGACCCAGTTCCTCTCACTCTGAATTCTCTCCAGAGCACTAACCACCTTTTAACCTGCTACAGAATTTACCTGATTTCATGTTTACTGGTTTGCGGTCTGTCTCTCCCACTAGACTGTCAGCTCTAAGAGAGGACAGGGATTTGGGTCTGTGTGTTCACTGTTATGTTCCCATGGTGCCACACTGTGTGCTCAGGAAGTGCCTGCTGAATGAATGAATGAATGAATGCACTGTGGTTAAGAATATGGGTGCAGGAGTCAGGCAGACACAGTCTCAAGTCTCGTTCCATATGTACATGCCGAGAGCCTGTGGACAAATGGCTCCATCCTTTTGGGGCCTCAGTTTTCTCCTCTTTAAGATGGGTATGTGAGAGTACCTTCCCTCACAGGTCACTGTCAAGACCTAATGTGATTGTGCATTTAGCAGGGCACGTCGCCAGGGGGCCGGCACACAGTAAATGCTCTGTAAATGGAATCTGCCACTCATTTCGGAAGTAATCAGGGCCCCAGCCTACTGTCTTTAACCCCCTCTTCTACCCTTCCCACCATCCGGGCCCCCTCACCTCATTTCCCACAGTGAATTGGAGTGTGGTGTCTCGCTGTCTCTCCAGGAAGCCGTTGATATTCACCTGAAACCTGAGGTGGGTGTGGGGCACGCACGGGTGAGGATTCCGGCTCCTGCCACAGCTCACTGCCACCTCCCTGTCCTGTTCCCTCCCTTTGGGCTCCTCCTGTCTTCTTTGGGGATCTGGGGATTAGGAAGCCCTTCCCAGAGTCTACCCCCCGCCCCGGGTTTGGGAAAGGGCACCTTTTATTGGGAATGAAGGGCCCCAGGCCGTTGCTGCTAACGTCCACGCGCATGACCACGCTGCCGTTCTTGATGGGCATGGGCGTGTACCAGCTCATGAGACACACCTCCTCTGCATTACACCTCTCTGCTGGCAGGCAGGGGGTACTGAGGCTGCTGGGGCCTTCCAGTAGCAAGCCCCCCAGACCACTGGGATCCCCCTGCAACTCCCCACGCCCCCCCCCCTCAGCCATGGACCCCACTGGGGCCTCTGTGTGGTCCCATCTAGGCCAAGGAACCTGCTGAGGCCTCCCCGGGCCCCCCTCCAGGTCAGACACCTCTGTGAGGCCCCCAACAAACCCACACGCCCACCAGGTCATAGGCCCCTTTGATGGTCCCAGCCTCGCCTCAAGGTCATGAACCCTGCTGAGGTCCCTGGCAATGTCCCCACATGCCCGCCGTGCTGTGACCCCTCCGGGAGCCCTCCAGGCCCACCTCTGCTGCGGAAGGGGGCTGCCTCCATCTGGATCTGCAGCTGCTCTATCTTCCAGCGATGGAAGTTGACTGGGGACTGGAAGGTGACCAGCACCACCGGCTTCAGCCCCGTCAGGTGGCCCTTGCGGACCAGGGCCTCAGAGGACTGAGGGCGAGATGGCCCCACAAGTGTGTCCTTAAGATAGCCTGTGGGTCCCGCTGCCTTGACCTCACCTTTACTAGCCTGTCTTCTTCCTGGGGCTGGGTCAGGAGAACAGACTCTCCACTGAGGGAAGGTCAGAGAACATGGTCTAGGGTTGGGGCTGGGTCAGGGGATGGGCCAGGCTAGGAGATGGGCAGAAGTGCTTTGGGCTGTGGAGGGAGTCAGGAGGTCTTCCTGGAGGAGGCGAGTCCAGAGCAAGGTCCTCAGACAGAATTTGGATGTGCATGGGGAAGGACAGCATGGGATAAGCAAAAATGTAAAGGTGGGAGTGCCTGGCACCCACGATACTAGCAGCCTCTTCCCTCACTTCAGGGATTTCAAGTCCCACTCTTGAGGCTTCTACCCCACCCCCTACCCAGAGAAATTAGAGTCTCTGCCACCGACACCAGGTTTGTGGGCTGGGGCCTGGGGCTGAGGGTGGGATGGGGCAGTTAGACAGAAAGGAACTGGGGAAGAGGGTGACGGGGCAGCCAGGGACAACCTCCCAGAGATGCCAGGATCCTGGCTGGGCTAAGAAGGGAGGGCAGGGCTTAGAGCGGAGATGGAAGGAGGAAGATAGGTGTTCTAGGGTATAGAACAGCATTAATTTTTTTTTTTTTTTTTTGGCCACACCGTGCGGCATGCAGGATCTTAGTTCCCCAACCAGGGATTGAGCCCGTGCCCCTGCATTGGGAGGGCCCACTGGACCACCAGGGAAGTCCCTAGAACAGCACTAGCAAAGGCTTGGAGGCATCCCCAAGAGACAGCTGTGCTCAAGCCACTGTGGGCAGGGGTGTGGGGGCAGCTGTGAGATGCGGGCAGGAGATTTAACAGGTCTGACCCCTTTTGCACAGGCCTTCATCCTGAGGAATGCCTAGGCCAGGGCCCTTTCAATCCTGCCCCCTACACCAGCCCCAGCCCTGCCTCAGGGTTTCCAATCACAGGGTAGCAGGTGCTGGTGGGCGGGGACCTCCTCCCCGACAGGGCTACCGTGGCCATGACCACCCTGGTCCTGTCCACCCTCCACTCCTGCCCGGACTGAGCATCAGCCCCCTCCCTGTCTCCTTGCTCCTGCCCTGCCCCCCATTCAGCCTGTGAACACCTGAGTCCCATCACATCCCTCCTCTGCTCAGAACCTTCTCATGGCTCCACCTCACTCAGGGGGAAAGCCAGGTCCTCACTATCTCCTCCCACTCTCCCCCTCGCTCACTCTCCTCCAGCCACACAGGCCTCTGGTCGGCTCCTCATACACACTGGCTTCCGTCCTGGCTGTTCCCTCAGCCCAGATGTTTTCCCCAGTTCTCCGCATGTGTGTCCCTTTTCATCATTCCACTCTCTGCTCAAGCTTTTCAGAGACCTTCCCCAACCACCCCAGCTAACACCCTCCTTTCTGACATATCACCTCATTTTATTTTCATCTTTGCACTGATTACTGTAATAAATCATTTTATATATTTACTTGCCAATTGTCTGTTTCCCTGGTGGGCTGCATCCAGAAGAAAAACCGGCCACGTTGTTTATCATTGTACCGCCTTCCCCACCCCATTGTGAAAAAAAAAAAAAAGAGGATCTGACTCAGAGCAGGTGTTGCATGAACAGATAAAGGAATTATTATCACGCTTTCACAGATAAGGAGAGAAGGCTCATGGAGTAAACTCTCTGCCCAGGATCACACTCTAGAAACTTGTTGCTAGCATTCACTGAGCCCTGTCTATGAACCAGGCACTGTGCTAAGTGCTTCACACTTATTTAATCATTTTATGAAGTGGGTATGATCATTATTGTACCCTTGTTAAGGATGAGGAAACTTTGGTACAGAGAAGTTAAGTAACTTGCCTGAGATCACACAGCTACTACGTAGCAGAGCTGGGATTTGAAGCCAGGCAGCCTGGCTCCAGAGCCCAAAGGATTCACTATCATGCTATACTTCCTCCAAGTAATGTTAGTTAATGGCAGATTCAAACCCAAGTCTGTAGCCTCCAGAACTTCAGTTCTAGACCACAACATTCTACTGTCCTCAGAAAGCTTACTTGAGCCAAAACAGTCTTAAAGAAGAACAAAGTTGGAGGACTCAAACTTCCCAATTTGAAAAGTTCATACAAAACTACAGTGATCAAGACTGTGTGGTACTGGCATATGGATAGACATATAGAGCAATGGAACAGAATTATACCCAGAAATAAACCCTTATATTTATGGTCAATTGATTTTTGACAAGGGTGCCAAGACAATTCAATGAGGAAAGAATAATCTTTTCAACAAATGGTACTGGCATAACTGGATATTCACATGTAAAAGTTGGACCCCTACCTCACACCATATACAAAAACTAACTCAAAATGAATCACAGGCCTACACGTAAGAGCTAAAACAAACAAACAAACAAAAAAACTCTTAGAAGAAAACATGGAAGTAAATTTTCGTGACTTTGGTTAGGTAAAGCCTTTTTAGACAACACCAAAAGCATCAGCAACAAATGAAAAAACCTGATAAATTGGACTTTATCAAAATTAAAAACTTTGGTGCTATTGTATGACATGTGAATTATATCTCAATAAACATAAAGCTTTTGTGCTTTAAAGGACATCACCAAGATAGTGAAAAGACGTGGAATGTGAAAAATATTTACAAATTATATATCTGATAAGGAACTAGTATCCAGTATATAAAAAGAAATTTTACAATGCAACAGTAGAAAGACAAATAACCCAGTTTTTAAATGGGCAAAGGAGCTGAAAAGACGTTTCTCCAAAGAAGATAAATGGTCAACGAGCATATGAAAAGATGTTCAACATCATTAGTTATGAGGCAAATGCAAGTCAAAACCACACTGAGATACCATTTCACACATACTAGATGGCTATAATCAAAAAGATGAACAAGAGCAAGTGAGGATATAGAAAAACTGGACCCCTCATACATTGTTGATGGGAATATAAAATGATGTGTAGCTGCTTTGGAAAACAGGCTGGCAGTTCCTCAGAAGAGAAACAGAGTTAACATATGACCCAGCAATTCCTTTCCTAGGTATATAGTGAAGAGAACTGAAAACAGATGTTTACACAAAAACTTGTACAGACATGTTCATAGCAGCATTATTCATAATATCCCCCCTCAAAAGTGGAAATAACCCAAATGTCCATCAATTAATGAATGGATAAGCAAAATGTAGCACATCCATACAATTGAATATTACTTAGCCATAAAAAGGAAATACTGATGCATGCTACAACATGGATAAGCCTTGAGAAGAAATCAGATACAAAAGGCCACATACTGTATGATTCCATTATTTATATGAAATGTCCAGAATAAGCAAATTCATAGGGGCAAAAAGTAGATTAGTGGTCTCCAGGGGCTGAAGGGATGGGGGTACAGGGTTTCCTCTTGAGGTGATAAAAATGTGCTGGAACAAGATAGTGGTGATGGTTGCACAACTTTGTAAATATACAAAAAACTATTGAACTGTATCCCGCAGCTTGCAGGATCTTATTTCCCCAACCAGGGATCGAACCCGTGTCCCCTGCAGTGGAAGCTCGTAGTCCTAACCACTGAACCGCCAAGGAATTCCCGAACTGTATATTTTAAAATAGTGAATTTATGGTATGTGAATTATATCTCAATTTTTGAAAATTATTTTCTTCACTTTATTGAGGACAGTGTTTTGTTGTTGTTATTTTGTTTTGTTTGGCCGCGATGTGGGGCATGCGAGATCTTAGTTCCCCGACCAGGGATGGAACCCGTGTCCCCTGCAGTGGAAGCGTGGAGTCTTAACCACTGGACCGCCAGGGAAGACCCTATACGTCAATTTTTAAAAACGGAAATAGCTTACTTGAGCACCAACTATGTGCCTCGTGGGATACCGGGAATCTTCTTGAATCTTTAAGGTCCCTAGGGTCTGGTGGTGCCACCGCTATTCAAATGTTAGAGATGGGGAAACTGAGGCCCCGACAGAATGAGCCCACCTCCTCTGCACCCACTCACCTCTCCCTTGCAGGAGTAGTTGATCTTCAGGTAGTAAGGAAAGCCCAGGTATGTCTGCAAGGAGAGGGTGGGCAAATGTCCAGAGCCCAGTCGGGTGCAGGTCCGGGACCTCTCCCGTTTGCCTGACACCAGTCCCCTCACCTCGTCCGGGTCGATGGGCGCGTCCACTAGCAGGCTGAACACTTTGTCCACTGTGTACAAGGGCTCTTGATCGACGAAACGATCGCTCGCGTCCTTCTTGCCTACTGTCTCAAAGTTGTTCAGGACAACCTGCCAGGTGCACTCCTGGGTATTCTTTATCGCCCACAACCTCCACGGTGCCAACAGCACCACCAGCAGTGCCCACAGCGCCTGCAGGACTCGGAGCCTCGGCCACGCAGGACCAGCAGGGGACATCTCGGGGCAACGGATAACGTGGCTTCAACCTGGAGAATGCGGAGGTCACCAGCTTGCAAGACTGTTCTTGGTAGGCGCCTTCTGAGATCCCGTCTCGCTCCGGTGCTTCGTCCCGTCCCTGCTCCTGGCCCCGCCTCTGCTCCTCACTCCACTCCTACTTTTGCTCCAGGCTCCACCCTTGCTTTTGTTCCCGAACTCGGCCCTGCATTTACTACTACACTTCTGGACCCCGCCTCAGCTACTACTCCAGGTCTCGCCCCTCCTGTTGCTCCTGGCCGTGCCCCTACTCCAGGTTTCGCCCCGCCTCCTGGTCTCTCCCCTTAACCTTGCCCCACACTTCTTTCCTCTGCCCCTGCTCTGCCTCCCACCGCTGCTCTTCACTCGGTCTTGGTTTCTGTTTCTCGATTTAGCTGCTCCCCACCTATTTTCCCCAGTTCCTCTGGTCTCGCACCTGCACGTGGCTCCGCCCCCACTTCTTGCCCCGCCCCCACTTCTCTTCGCACCGCCCCATTCTCCGTGCTCGGGCCCTGCCCAGGTACCGGGTCCTGCCTCTAGACCCGCCCCTCTCCGGATCCTGATTCCGGACCTTCCCCACGCCCCGCCCCTTCCCCTGTCCCCGCTCCTGTTTCTCGCCTGGAGCTTGCTCCTCGCTGGGCTTCTGCTCCTCGTCCCACCCCTTATAGACCCACCCTTCCCCCTCATCCTGGGGGAACTGTTCTTCCCAAGCCAGCTCCTTGCCCCGCCCCCTCCTATGGCCCCGCCCCTTCTCTTTAGAGACGCTTTCTTTGCCTTGGGAACTCTCCTCGCCACTGGCCTTCCCCTCGCTCCGCACCCTCTCCTCGTCCTGCAACTTCTCGTTCCTTGTCGGCGCTACCTTGTCCGTCAGCACTTTCTTGATCCTCACCTTCCCCCTGAACCATTACACCTTTTCGCCCCCTTCCTTTTCACCACCCCTTTCCATTCCCTGGACAGCCTGGCTCTACGCTCCGCCTCTTCTAGCCCCGCCCCTATCCATCACCCCGCTTCTTCTCTTAGCCTCTCCCGGCTCCTCGCGCCTCCCTTTCTCCACCCTTTCTCCGCCCCTCCTGTGCCCAGTCCCTGGACTCTCCTCCTTTTCCCCAACCTTTCCCCTCCTCGCCTCCCCTCTCCCCTCTCCTCCCCTTCTTAACCCCGCCCCCGCCCCACCCTTCCCTGCCAGGGATGACCCCAGGCACCTCCCTCTTCTCCCAGACCCTTGGTACCAGTCTCTAAGTTAGACCGGTCAACCGTCCCTCTGCCGCTCCAGTCCCGCCCCTCTTGCCCGGTCTCAAAATGGCCGCCTACACTTCCACAACCGACTTCTGCCTTTCTCGAGGCACGCCTGCCTCGCCCGCCTGTCTCCATGGTAACGCTCACCCCAAGCAGCGCCTACGCCTTGGGGGGCGGAGGGAGGGCGGTGCTCAACACCCAGTAGCGCGGGGCCTGGCCGGCAGAGGGTGCTGGGGACGAAGTTTGCGATGGGAAGGCCTTCAAGGAGTTCCTATTGGTGGTTCTCGCCTACTTATCCTTCTACCCAATCAGACATTGATATCACAATTCTAGTGAAAAAAATTTGGTCTTCATGTGGGACTTAATCTTACTGCGGCTTAACACCCTTCTCTACAGAACAGGGACAAAGGCAGCCATCTCATAGAGCTGTTTTGGGAAGTCAATAAGATAGCACGTGAAGAATGCCTGGCACAAGCACATATTCAATAAGTTAACAGTTTTCATTGGTATTCTGATGCCTAACAGTTAAGGACTCAGACCATGACTTTTTTTTTTTTTTCGGGGACCCTAGTTCCCCGACCAGGGATTGAACCTGGGCCCTCTGCAATGAAAGTGTGGAGTCCTAACCACTGGACCGCCAGGGAATTCCCCAGACCATGATTTTTTGATGAACGGCAAAGCTGATTTTACTCTAAACCCCAGTGGTTTTCAAACTTTAGCGTGCATTAGGCTCACCAAAAGAGCTTGTTAAAACAGGTTGTTGGGCTCCTCCCCCAGGGGTTTTGATTCAGTAAGTTTTGAGATGGGGCTGGAGAATTTGCATTTCCAGCAAGATTCCAGGTGATGCTGATACTAATGGTCTGGGGACAACACCCTGGGAACCTTCCATGACTCCCCAGGACCCCAGGGAAACACCCAGACTCAGTTGTTTTCCAGAGCCCTGCATAATCTCGTCCCTTTTGTCCTTCCTATCCCAGGCATCTCTTCTCTCCCTCTGTAGTCCAAAGCCTAGTCACACGGAGCGACTTGAATATCCTTCATCAGGCATGCTCGCTCTCCTCCAGACTGTGCACATGCTGTAACACCCTCTGGAATGCTATTCCCTACTTTGTCACCGGCTGACCACTTTCCTCCTTTCAGGTCTTGTCTATGATATGTGAGCAGCCCCCATCCTTCCCCTGACCATGCTAGGCAATGTCTGTCTGGGAATGGGTCTTTGTTTCCCACTGCATCACAGGCTCCGTGAGGGTAGGGCCTAGGGCTTTCTCTGTCACTTGTTCCCAACTCTGTGCAACACAGCACATTATAGGTGTTCTACGTAAATGAAGAGCTGACAGGGGTCTGTGCTCCCCACCCCCCAGCCCATCCCCACAGACCAGGGACGGTGACTTCATCTGAGGGAAGAAATCCAGCAGCTGTGTACCTGAGCCCTTCTAGACTCACAGAGGCAGAGAGACTGGGGTGTCCTCATGGCACCCCCCCCCCCACTCAGGAATATAGCCCCACCAAGGGGAGGGCCTCTGTTACCTTGATGCACAAGGTACACCCTACAGCATCACTTATGCCAGCAAAAGACTGGCAGCCACCCACATGTCCGTTAATGAAACGTGGAAATAATTTATGGGATGTGGGTCCTAGAGGAGGCACCACAGACATAAAAAAGGAGACCTACTTGTGTGCCTCTGGAATGATCTCCGAATGACACTGGGTTGGTGAAAAAAGCAAGGTGCAGAAAAGAGAATATTAGAAAAGCATATAAAATCATACATGTATATATGAAACATATAATATGAAAAAGGTGCAGAAATGAGAATAACCATTAGCTGACATTTTATTGAGCACCAGACACTGTTCTAAGAGCTTGACAGTATTAAATTGCTTAATTCTCCAACAACTCCATGAGGTAGGTGCTGTTATACCATTTCACAGATTGGCAAACTCAGGCACAGGAAGGTGAAATCACTTGCCCAAAACCACAGAGCCTAGAAGTGACAGAGTTCAGATTTATACCCAGGGACTTTGCCTCCAGAGTCTGTGATTGTAACCACCTCACTGTACTAGGTACCACTTATGTAGAGTGAAAGAAAAAAATTAAAACACACATAATACACACACATGTATATTGCTGGTACATGCCTAGAAGGAGACCTGAGAAATCTGTCAACACAGCCCAAGTCCAGGAGAAAGACTTATTTTTCACTGTACAGTCTTTTCTACTTTTTCCATTTTTAAGCATGTGCTTTTTTTTTTTTTTTTTTTTTTTTTTTTTTTATATCTTAAACTGAGCAGGGCCTGATTTCTTTTTCTGGGGGAATTTGGAAGGAGAAGTGGTGAGGAGCAGAAACCAGATCACACAGGCACCTCCCCCAAGCAACTGCCTTCCACCCAGTGACTTCAGCAGCAGGGTCAACGACCATGCTGAGGAGCCAGGAAGGCTGGGAGGCTGAGAAACAGCTAGACAGTGAGTGTTTCTGAGCCTCCAGGGAAAAGGTGACCAACCAAAACCTTGTCCAAATCCCAGTTTTGCATTTCCTGTGTGACCTTGGGTAAGTTATTTAACCTCTCTGGGCCTCCTTTCCTCATCTGCAATATGGAGAATGTACCTGACTCGCAGAGTTGTTGAGAGGGTTAAATAAATTCTTGTGTATCAAGGGCTTGGAACAATGCCTGGCACATAGTAAATCCTATGTAAGTGTTTTCTATCACTGTTATTAAAACAATTTTGTGTGACTTCTTAGTATCATTTGACAATGTTGCCTTCTCCCTCCTTAAAATTCTCTCATCTCTTACCAATACTCCCCACCCTCCTGGTTTTCCTACTCCTCTCTAGAACTCCTTTTCTGTCTCCTTTGTAAGCTCTTCTCTCTGGTAGGAGGGCATTGCTTGAAGGGTCACTGCTCACCATATGGGGCTGTTATGTTAATTAGAAAAAGAAGTCCCCTTTGGGCATATTCAGCCATGAACTTCAGCCGCTATTTGTTTCCACCCTAACAGCCAGGCATCCCTTATGTAGGTCCCAACCTGCATAATTGCACGTCACTGCCTTGGCTGATTAGTTTATTGATGTCTGCCCATTCTCCCAACTTTCTGCCTTTCTAATAGAACCCCAATTTTGTTAAAGTATTCACCAGCCTGCAAACTAAAACCTCAGCCCCAGCCTCAGACCTGGGTGGCAGGGGGAATCCTGAGGAATCCAAGCTAATCATGGTGATGCCATCACTCTGGCCAATGATTGGTTCAGGATGTGCATGTGAGCCAATTTTGGCCAATGAGATGGAAGAGGAAGGCTGCTGGGAGACACTGGGAAAAGGTTTCCATGTTTCCAAAAAGGCACCATGGGAAGAGATGCCCCCCCCACCGCCCCCCCCCAACTTCCTGTACTAAAAATTAACATGTCTGATTGTGATGCCTGGACCTGTGGCAGCCACTCTGGGGCCATGAGGAGAGCCCATGTGGGAGCCAAGCCTTCAGCTGAGGGTAAAAGAGCAGAGAGAGAGGGAACCTGGGGCCACAAGACCCTCTTGGAGCTGTGGATTGTATCATGCCTGGAGCTGTCCCCAACTCTGGTGATGTACAATATACAACCATCTCATCGTTTCAGCCAGTGCCAGTCAGGATTTGGTTACTTGCAACCCAAATCTTTCCCTACTGATATAAATATATAAATACCCTAAGGCTGATTTCTCAAGGCTGGTCTTCTCTCTTCATTCCCACCCAGGGCTGTCATACCCACCTTCATGGCCTTGGTTTCCTCATCTGTCTCCAGCCTCAACCACCCACTGAGCCCTTGCCCTGAGGGTCCTGTAACCTCCTGATGCCTCCTCCTGTGTGTCCCGTTAGCCCTTCCCAGCCACCATGTTCCAAACAAGCCTCAGCATCTCCCTTCAAATCTGTTCTTTCTCCCAGGCTCCCACCTCAGGGGCAGCTGAGCAACCTTGGACCTTTGTCTGGCCTTATCCCTCGCAAGTCTGTAAGGCTTATGGCCTGTCCACTTGACCTTCTGAGCATCCCTCGACTCGCCCCCTCCTCCCCTTCCCTTGGCCCTACCCAGTCCCATTGTCTCCTGCTTTGTTCCTGCCCCAGCCTCCCCTGGGCACCCAGCGTCAGTGTCCCCCTGCACACAGCAGCTAAAACCCAGACCTAACCATGGCCCTCTCCTGCTCAAAACCCTTCCATGGCTCTCTAGTGCCCTCAAGAAAGAAGCCAAGTTCCCAAGATGGTCCTTTAAGGATGCTTACGATATGCCCATGTCCACTGATAATATTATCATTATCTACCTCATATGTAAAGTACCCAGAACAGGGCCTGGCCAAAGAAAGCATCACAGAATAACATGGCAGGCTCGTGAATTCATCTTTTGAAGTAACTGTTGTTATTGCCATTTTACTGATGAGGAAACCAAGAATCACAGAGGCAAAGTGACCACCCAAGGACACTGGCAGGACACAGCTGAGTTGGGATTTGAGCCCAAGCAGGCTGGCTTCAGAGCCCAGTGCACCTAATGTAATTAGTCCTTGGTAAACGGGAACAGCTGTTACAATGGTGTCTCACGAAGAGCAGTGCCTTAGCTTCCTGCCTGCCAGGCTGCTGAAGAAGATTCTATCACACAAGCCTACCCCAGAAGTCTCCGAATGTGTCTTGCTCCCTGGATACACTTGAGGAAAATGAGTCAGGTACAGCTTCTTCCCCGGACTACTCCTCAGATTTCAGGTCTGAGTTCAGTTGCCCCTTCCTCCAGGAAGCCCTCCCTGACCTTCCAGGCTGGACTGGGTACATTCCCTGTGCTCCCTCCACCCCAGCCCTGACCACTCTGCCCACCCTCACCCTCACCCCCCCCCCCCCACTGAAGTCCTGCCTGTTATGGACTGTCACTGTGTGGGGACAGGTCTGTCTACCTTACAGGATGGCAAGCCCCATGAGAGCAGGGCCCAGACCATCTGGAACACTACTATGTCCCTAGCACTGCCCAGCATGGGTTGGCACACAGGAGGGAGTTCTGAATGAGTGAATATACTCTTTCCACTTGACAGATGAGGAGATCAAGGCTCTGAGAGGGCCGGTCACTTGGCCAAAGTGGAGTGACTGATCTAGCACCTGAAATGAAGTCCGAGCCCAGAGCCTGGGAGAATCAGCAGGTGGTGAGTGGCAGATGGTGTGAGTAAAAGAATGAGAAACAAAGAGACGGGGAGAGGGAAAGACAGAGATGGTGAGAAAGCCAGGGAAGCACAGAGTGTGCAGGGAGGTGAGAGGAGGGGCAGGGGAAACAAGGCAGTGCTGGTTCCTGGATCCGGGTGGTGCTCAGGCAGGTAAGACAAAGGACAGACGGATAGCGGAGGCAGGGCCTCGGGAACACTGGCATGTGCTTGTGGACGTGCTAGTCTGTCAGTCCAGTCCCTTGGGCCCCTCAGCCGCAGGCCAGGTCCGCAGCCTCGCGGCGCCTGCCCCAGCTACCTGGGGATGGAGGCGTAGTCAGTGTGCAAGCCGGCGGTGAATTGCTGGTGTGGCTCCGGCTGGGGGCCCAGAATGTCCACCCGATCGTCCCCATCCTCGTCGAAGCTGGCAGGGCATGGATTGGGCAGCAGGATGAGCTCTGTGAGGCCATGAAGGTCAGACAGACGGCGGAAAGTCTGCAGCACGAGCACCATGGCAACCAGGCCCAGGAAGAGGTAGACTGCAGAGACGGCAGAGGGGCGATGGGTGGACTCAGACCTCCAGGTCATGGCCGTGGGGCTACAGGACCCCCGAGGATGGGGCTATGACTTTCAACTCCCCCCAGGGTTGGGGCCAGGTCCCCCTCAGACCCGGCCCTCGGTCCCCGGCCAGCCACCCCACTCACCTGTGACCAGCACCTTGTAGAGGGCCCGGTAGGGCTGGCCGGGGGCCTCTCCAGGCACATAGTCACCCAGGCCAATGGTGGACAGAGAGATGAAGCAGAAGTAGAAGGCGTCCAGGAAGCTCCAGGCCTCCTCAAGGTGGGCAAAGACTGCGGCCGGCACCAGGAAGCAGATGGTCACCACGACCGCCAGCAGGGCCGCCAGGTGCCAGCGGGCCACCTGCGGGGGGTGGCAGCCCCAGCGCCGGCTCAGCCAGGACAGGGGCGCGTGGGTGAGCAGCGACAGGCGCTGGGCCGAGGCGGTCAGCAGCAGCATGGTGGCCGGCACGCCCAGGAGCGCAAAGGCAATGCAGAAGGCCTTGCCCCCGTCGGTCAGCGGCGTCGTGTACCCGTAGCCTGTGGGAGTGAGGGGGAGATCCTTCTGCCCACTCGGCATCCACTCCGGGGTCTGTGGCCACTCTAAACCAAGGACTAATTTCACTCTCGAACCCACCTCTCCTAGAGTCTCTCATCTCCAGTGATGGCACCTCCACCCTTCCTGCTGTTCAGGCCAAGAACCTGGTGTCGTCCTCGACTCCCTTGTCACTCACACCCACTTTCTGTCTGTTGTCTCAACCTTCAGACAGATCCAAAACCCACCCACTCGCCCCACTCCACCCCACGGCTCCATCCTGGTCCTGTCTACCCGGCAGCCTCCTGCCTGGTCTCCCTTCTCCCCTCATGCAGCCAGAGGGACCCTGTGAACACGTGAGTCAGGTCATGTCCCTCCCCTGTTCAGAGTCCCCCTGTGGCTCCATCTCAGGTAAAAGGACAAAGTCCTTATGGTGACCCACGGGGCACCACACAATCCAGGGCAGCGCGCTCCCACCTCAGGGCCTTTGCGCTGGCTGTTCTTTCCTGGTGGAACACTCTTCCCCCAGGTATCCACATGGCTCCCTTCCTCCCCTCCTTCAGGTCTGCTCAAATGTCACCTTCTCAGTGACACCCTCACCACTTTAAATTGTTACACCCTCCTACCCAACTCTTCTTTTTAGTTTGTTTTCATAGCACTGAACACCTTCTAGCATACTATATGGTTTATTTATTTGGTTAGTGTCTGTCTCCCCACAGGGTGCCAGCTCCGGGAGGGCAGGAGCTTCTGTCTGTTTTGTTCACTACTGTAGCCCTGGTATCTGGCATAGAGTGGGCACTTGATCGATAGTCAAAATAATGAATAAAGGGTGCAGGCTTCACCTTGGCTCAAAGCCTCAGTTTCCTCTACTCTAAAATGGGTGTGACAAGCCCCACTGTGCTCCCGGAGACCATGGGAACACAGGAAGGCCAGGGTGGGTGTGAGCTCTGCAAACAGAAACACGATAAAGGGGAATTCAGGTGTGGGTGAAACTGGATCACTTTGGCAATGTGTAATTTAAAATCTCTTTTGATTTCCCAAATAAAGCAAACCAAAGGGTCAGAGATATGACTGGAGTGGTAAGGGGCCTGGTTTATGTTGACAGTAAAATGTCTTGCCCAAAAGACTGCAGATTCTGCCCTGTGACCCGTAAGAAAGTGTGGAGGCATTGCACATACGAGCAGGCTTTCCCCTGAGCCCGTCTTCCACACAAAAGGATCCCCTGGCTTTTATATACTCAAAGGAACTGAAAGCAGAGGCTTGAAGAGATACCTGTACACCCATGTTCACAGCAGCATTCTTCATAATAGCCAAAAGGTGGAAACAACCCTAGTGTCCATGGATGGATGAACGGATCAACAAAATGTAAATACAAACAATGGAATATTATTCAGCCTTTTGAAGGAAGGAAATTCTGACACATGCTGCAACGTGGATGAAGCTTGAGGATATTATGCTAAGTGAAATAAGTCAGTCACAAAAAGACAAATCCTCTGTGATTCCATTTATATGCGGTACTTAGTGTAGTCAAAATCATAGAGACAGAAAGTAGAACGGGGACTTCCCTGGTGGCGCAGTGGTGGAGCCCTGGTCTGGGAAGATCCCACATGCCGCGGAGCAACTAAGCCCGTGCGCCACAACTACTGAACCTGCGCTCCAGAGCCCCCGAGCCACAACTACTGAGCCCGCGTGCCACAACTACTGAAGCCCGCGTGCCTAGAGCCCGTGCTCCGCAACAAGAGAAGCCACAGCAATGAGAAGCCCGCGCACCACAAAAGAGTAGCCCCTGCTCGCCACAACTAGAGAAAGCCCGTGCGCAGCAACGAAGACCCAACACAGCCAAAAAAAAAGAAAGAAAAAGAAGGTAGAATAATGGTTGCCAGTAGCTGAGGAGAGGGGCAAATGGGGAGTTATTATATAAGAGTATAGATTCAGTTTTGCGCGATAAGAAGAGTTCTGGAGATGGATGGTGGTGATAGTTGCACAACAATATGAATGTACCTAATACCACTGAACTGTACACTTAAAAATGGTTAAGATAGTAAATTTTATGTTATGTGTATTTTGTCACAATAAAAAAAAAAAACTAGGGAAAAATAAAGGATCCTCTAGTTCTTGCTGGACAGGTGGCCACCTGTAATAAAGACATTCCCTCCTCCAGTGCAGCTAGGTGTGGCTCTGGAATAATTTATGGCCAATGAGGTATATATGAAAGAAGGAAACAACTTCCAGGAAGTGTCCTTAGAGAAAGGGAGATGCCTATCTTCCTTCTTTCCTCCCTCCTCCTGCTGCCTGGAACACAGATGTGAAGGCTGGAGGTGAGAAGCCATCTGGGACCATGAGATGAGCTTGGGAATGGAAACCGTGCCCAGGAGTTATGAAGGAACACGAAGGTCTCTGACCATGCAGCACCATTCTGGTCTTGGACTGACTCCCTTGAATGTGAGCAAGAAATAAACTTCCATCTTACTTAAGCAGCTGTTATTTGAGGTTTATCACTTATGGCTCCAAGCTTCATTAATACAAGGCTTTTGATAGAGAAACTCCAGCAGCCTAGCTGAAATGACAGGTTTGCAGATGACACGAAATCCTTATAAACAGAAAAATCATAAAGTTAGAATAGAATGGGGGCTGTGAGCCTCAACTTGCTACCTCCAAGAGCCAAGTCCAAATCGGTGCTTTGTTATTTGGTCCCTGCATCACCTTGGCCAAGTGACTTCTCCTCTCTGAGCCTCAGTTTCCTCAGAGTACTGCAAAATGGCCTCATAAACAATGCCTTCCTCAAATGCAGGTTGGGACGGGGTGTAGCACCTAGCATGGGCATAGAAAGAGTTAGCATGACTGTAATGCTCGCTCCCTCCCCCCATCCCCAGTTGCAGGTGAGCCCGACTCCTCCACCCCTGGCCTCAATCACAGCAAGGCTGCCTGGACCAGCTCCAGGCCCCAGGTCTTCCTCAGAATACTAGGACCTATGACAAAACCCCTCAGAAGACTAGGGCCTATGACAAGACCCCTCAGAAGACTAGGGCCTATGACAAGACCAGGGACGCTGTGGGAGAGGTGTCTCTCTGAATGACGTATGGTCTTCCATTTCTCCAGATACATTCAGGGCTCCCGGCTTCACCAGCAACAATAATAATAACTGAGGCTCTGTCAATCTCAGTTATTATTACCGGCACTTCACATGGACACAGACTCCCACCTTGACCAAATTTTAGTCAGGCTCCTCTGAGCCCTCTTCCTTTTTTTTTTTTTGGCTGTGCCGCGCGGCATGTGGGATCTTAGTTCCCTGACCAGGGATCGAACCTGCGCCCCCTGCATTGGAAGTGCAGAGTCTAAACCACTGGACCACCAGGAAAGTCCTGAGCCCTCTTCTTGACTAAGCCCAGTTTTAGCAGGAATCCTCAGCTGGTTTAGGGAGAATCCCCCCACTCTTGATATCTGATCAAATTCCTCACCATCCACCACTGATATCGAAGTCCTTGGCCAGTCTTTAGCAAGAATCCTATTAAGCCAGTTTAGCAAGAATCCCCCTACCTTCCATGTCTCCTCTTAGTAATTTTCCATCCACTGACCCCTTCACTTTGCTCTCAGCTCTAAATCTCCAGCTGTCTTTGCTATATTCGGAATTGAGTTCAGTCTCTCTCCCCTGCTGCAATAACCTACCATTTTTTTTTTTTTTTTTTTTTTTTTTTTAATTTAATTTATTTATTTATTTATGGCTGTGTTGGGTCTTCGTTTCTGTGCGAGGGCTCTCTCCAGTTGTGGCAAGTCGGGGCCAATCTTCATCGCAGTGCGCGGGTCTCTCACTATCGCGGCCTCTCTTGTTGCGGAGCACAGGCTCCAGACGCGCAGGCTCAGTAATTGTGGCTCACGGGCCCAGTTGCTCCGTGGCATGTGGGATCTTCCCAGACCAGGGCTTGAACCCGTGTCCCCTGCATTGGCAGGCAGATCCTCAACCACTGCGCCACCAGGGAAGCCCTAACCTACCATTTTTAACGAATGTCAGAATAATTTTTTTTTTTTTTTACAATATACATACATCACCCTCCTTCATTCATGCAAGCCTAGGAGGTAGTGTGGTGTGTTGGTTAACAGCATGGGACTCTGAGGCCTGACAGCCTCAGTTCAAAACCGCACGCTACACTTCCTACCTGTGTGGCCTTGGGCAAGTTGTCCAACCTCTCTGGGCCTCAGTTTCTATTGCTAAAAAATAGAACCACTAATGGTACCTGCCTCACAAGGCTTATTGTACTGAGTGAGTTAAAGTCCGTATGTGGTTAAGTCCTCTACCAGGTATTGCTATTACTGTGAAGTAGGGAGTGTTATTATCCCCATTTTACAGATGAGATGAGGGAGGACACTGACGACTAGAGATCACCCAGACGGTGCCTGCCTTGAGCTTGGCTTCTTCACCTGTCTTGCCTGGGACAGCTTCTCAGAAGCCAGGATCTGGGAGGAGACAGAGGGAGAGTGAAGCCGGGGAGCAGGTCGGGCAGGCCCAGCCAGCAACTGGGAAGAGTCTGTGAGAAGCATCCAGCCCTGCTGCCCGGGCCTTGGTTTGCTGAGCCACACAACAATGACAGGCACAAAAGGCAAAGGCTGCCTGCTACTGCCGGCAGGGAAGGGGAGTTAGGGGTCTGGGCTAGCCGGGCCCCAGCCACCTCCCCTATCCAAATCCTAGCAAAGAGGCAAACAGGAAGTTTGGGGGCTGGGGAGGGGCTGTGGGAAGACCAGCAGAGCTTGACAACAAAGGGATTTTCCAGGTCTGAGGGGCCCCGAGGTGAGGGATTTCCCGGGTAGGGCTGGGAGGGGGTGTCAGTCCCACCTGAGGCTGTAGGGGTCCAGAGAAGGGGATCTGTGGGGTCCAGTCAGTAATCTGAAATCAGAGGCCAGTGTCCTGGTTTGAAAAGAATCCTGGTTTGGGGCTGGGGTCCTGGGTCCAGAGGAAGAAGAGGGACAGGCACCAGTGGGGGTGTTTTCTGGATCACAAATGGGATTGGGAGGGGAATCCTCAGGCAGAGGGGGCTTCTGAGCCCAAGGATGCCTGAGGGGACATGATGGGGGTAGACAATGCTACGGGGATGATGGGAGGGGGGTGTGTGTCTCAGGTCCTGGCTGAGAGTGTCAAGGGTGGAAAGTGGTAATGGTCTTGAGTGGACAGTGGCGGGGGGTGGGGATCTGGGGTACAGAGAGCCTGGAGTGTCCTTGATGGAGGGAGAACTTCAGGTCCAAAGCAGACTACAGCAGGGTTGGGGTGGAGAGAAAGGTCCCAGCTGTGGGTCTGGAGGAGACTGAAGGGGTCCCAGGTCCCCTGGAGGTTCCCTTTCTTGGGAAATTCAGGTTGGGCAGGGGCTCTTGGGGGAGGGGTAGCAGGTGCAGAGAGCCGACTCCCTGGGCTGGCATCCTGGGGAGGGGGGCGATTCTGCTCTCAGGGGCAGCGTGTGTGGAGGGCGCTGGGGTCCCAGGTGGTTCTGGGGTTCTTACGAGGGGTGTCAGGGTCCAGAGAGTGGTGAGAGTCTCAGCTAGGGGTCCTCAGGTTCAAAGAGGTCTGCAAAGAATTTCCTGGTGGTCCAGTGGTTAAGACTCCGCACTTCCACTGCAGGGGGCATGGGTTTGTGTTCAGGGAACTAAGATCCCGCATGCCTTGCGATGGCCAACATAAATAAACAAAGGGGTCCCCATGGGGAGTCCCTGGCTTGGAAAACAGTAGGGGTTTTTGCTGGTGCCGTTTTGGGACTGGAGGCGTGGGAGTCCTGGCTACGGGGCTTCTGGTTGGAAAGTCAGCGGCCCTTCCTGGAAGGTGCTCTAGTTCTCTCACACACTTCCATAGCTGGGGGCTGCTGAATCGGAAGTCCCACGTTCAGAGGGAACAGGGGTGTCCCTATTAGGAGGAAAACCCTGCATTGAGGGCTCCTCAATACAAAGATGTTAAGATGGAATGGGATATGTGAAGAGGGGCCCTGTGTCTGGAGTCAGGGCTACCTGCAGGGGAGTATGAGGGTCGGGGTGGTCCTTGGTCAGGAGGAGGGCAGGGCCCCTTGCTGGGGAGTGGTCTAGGTCCAGAGGGGTAGAAGTCTGAGATAGGGGCCCCAGGTTCTGGCTGAGGGGTGTCTACTGGCAGTAAGGTCTTTAGGGACAGCACCTGGAGAGGGTCTGGAGATTCAGGGTCCTCACTGGGGCACCAGGGTCAGGAGGAGATTGGGGTAAGGCTTCCCAAGGGGCAACCCAGAAGGACGTATCTGGAGAACCAGGAGACAGTGTTGGAGGGGATGGTGGTCTGAGCCAGAGACAGCTGGCTCAGCATGGCTGAGGTCCCAGTCCAGATGGGGCAAGGGTCTCAGGCAGAGGGTCCGGGGTTCTCGCAGGAGGTCTCTGAGGGTAGTTCTAGGCCCAGAGGGGACTGGACAGACCCGGGTCTCCAAGGGAGTTAAGGCAGAGGAATGAGGTCCCAGATGCTCGCCGGAAGGTACTCTGAGGGTGGCTCTGGTCCCCGAGGGAACTGGTGGATTTCCTACTGGGAGGAAAGGCATGGATGGGGGCTCCCCAAGGTGGAGGAGCCCATGAGTGTGGGTCCCAGGTCCTCGTTGGGGGGTTTTGAGGGGATCCTGGGCTCAGAGTAGATCGGGAATGATCCGCCGGGATCAGGGTATTTCGTGGCGGCTCCTGGGTCCCTAGGGAAGCGGGGGCTCGGGGGGTCCCGGGTCGGGGGCTCGGGGCGGCGCTCACGTACCCACGGTGGTGACCAGCGTGCTGGCGAAGAAGAGCGCCGAGGCGAAGTCCCAGGCGGGGTCCGAGGCGTTGGCTGACCCCGAGGCGTTGGCAAGCGCTGCGCGCCCCAGCCGTCCGGCCGCCAGCATCCGCTCCACGAAGGCGTCCAGGGCGGGGGCAGCCACACACGGGCTGCGCTGCAGCAGCTGCTGGCGCAGAGTCTGCAGCTCAGCTCGGAGGCGGTCTTCGTGCGGCCGCTCCAGCCGCGCCACCAGTAGCGCGCCCAGCACCAGGTAAGCGATGTACGCCGCCAGGGCGCCCGCCAGGAGCGCTCCCCGCCGCATGGCGCAGCCGGCCGGCTCGCCAAGCTCCCGGCCGCCCCGCTGACGTGGCCCCTGACTCCCGACCGCCAGGCGCCCAGCTTCAGTTCCGGGAGTGCTTGACGTGCGGCCCCCGGCGCCCCAAAGAGGAAGAAGAGGAAAAAGGGGAGGGGCGGGGGTGGAGGAAACTGAGGCACGCCCCATCGCCAGGTGTGAGGACCGAGAGGGAGGAGCCCGGCGCTCCCGGACCCAGGAGACCGGAGGGATGCTTGGGTTAGGGGTATTCTTCCTTTCCTCCCCCTTCCTTCCTTTGCTTCCTCCCCGGAGCCGCGGCTCCCTACGCCAGAGAGAATCCTAAGTCTCTTTTCGGCTCGCGGACCGAGGAGTCGCTCCCCGACTCCTTAGGGCCATTGCTCAAGGCTGCGAATGTTGTGCGCCGCACCGGGGCGCGTGGCTGAGGGGACAAGGGGACAAACTGAAATCCAGCCCTCGCTCCACGCGCCAGGTCGTGCGTTCTGGAGTGGGGCTGCGTCCACCTGGAGAGAACCCCTGTCTAACTCACAAAGGGGGACACCACAGGGCCAGGTGTCACCTGTGCCCTCACAGAGTGAGGATCCTTAGCTATTCACCAAATCTTTGCTCAGCCCTCACTTTGTGCCCAGCGCTTTGCTGGGTGATGCTGGGGACACGCAGTGACCAAGACAGTCCCTGGGCCCTGCCCTCGGGTGGGGGGGCTCCCCGCACTTCAACAGAGTGACAGCCCAGAGGGTCAGGGCTGTGATAAGGGAAGCACAGGCAGAGCGACAGGGGCTGGGATGGTGAAGCCGAGAGGACTGTGCAGCCAGGAGTCATAACTGAGAGACCAGAGCAGTCTTCAAGGTCCCCAGAAAAGACAGTGTCTCAGAGGAGGAAAGGGAAAGCCACAGTGACACGGTCACTTGCTGACATCCTTCCGGAGAGCTATCACTCCCCAGAAGTCATTTCTACCATTATCTTTGCCTGAGATAACTGGAGGAGACTGAGGTACAGAAAAGGGGAGGCTGAGGGGGAGACAGGGTTAGATAAAGGGGGAGACGGAGGGCAGAGACAGGAGAGACTAAGGTAGCTTAATGTTCAGGGCTCCTCACTTGCAGGTGTGCCTGTGTGTGCTCACTTGCTGGGGGTTATAATGTTTTTTGGCAAACCAGGGAAACCAGGTTGCAACACAGGAGCATTTTTATGACCTTTTGGGAAAATGTCTAAAGATGTTGTTAAAGAGAAAACCACAGACCCCAAATGGCGTCACTAGTGCTAAAGCCCATGATACCAAACCTAGATTTTAACATCTGACCTAACTGCAATTTTGTCCTTCCCCAGGAAGGTAATCTTAATCGGCCAGTCTGGAATTTCCTGGTCAGCACCAGCGAGGTAATCTGTCATGTGGGACCTCACCATTTCTACACTCCCCACGCCCCCACCCCTACCCCCCTACCCCCGCAAAGGAAGAAGAGGTATTCTATAAGATAGATTCTCACCCTCCCCCCAAAAGAAGGTGACCTGGCCTGAAATAATTCTTTCTTTTCTCTTGCTAATAACTTCCTTGCCTCCTTCTATAAAAAAACCTCCATTTTGTACAACTCCTTCAAGCTCCGTTCTATTTACTAGATGGGATGTTGCCGGATTCATAAATTTTTGAATAAATCCCATAGGTCTTCAAATTTAATCGGTTTAGTAAAGCAACTATACTCCAATAAAAAATTAATTTAAGAAATTTTACTCGGTTTAGTTTGGGGTTTTTTGGTTTGTTTTGTTTGTGGGGTTTTTTTTGGTTTTTTTTGGCCGCATCACGCTGGCATGTGGGATCTTAGTTCCCCAACCAGGGATGGAACCCACGCCCCCTGCAGTGGAAGCGCGGAGGCTTAACCACTGGACCGCCAAGGAAGTCCCTAATTTTGTTTTTTAACAATACGTCTTGAGGAAAGACACCTGGTTCTTCCTACCTAACTTGTTGGATATCCTTTTCTCCCTCTAAATAATCACTCTAATACCTAAAGTCTGCCAAAACTGTATAAGCGCTAGAGCCCGCACAACTCCGCTTAGCCCCTGGGGAACACTAACGGGTCTCTCCTCTCCTGCTCCACACCCTTCTCTCGCTCCCCAGTGTTCTCAAGAGCCAAATTGAGCGTTTGTCTATAGAGAACTCCATTTCCCATCGCCCTCTTCGCTCGACACCTACATTTCCCATCATGCACGACACCGCCTACTCCTTCGATTGTTCCGGGCTCCGCCCTCCTTGCCCTGCAGGCCTGACTCTCGCCTAACGTCACCGGCCTCCAGTCCTCCCCTCTTACCCGCCAGCTTGTCTGGGCCTCCGTGTGGGGGCGTGGCGTCTGCGCGATCGTGACGCCCATTGGCTGTCGTGTGGCCGATGAGGCGTGGCTACGGGAGCCGGGCGGGCACATTTCGAACCGTGGCTGGGGCTGCGGTGGCGGTGGCGGCGGCGGCAGGGAAAAATGCACCCGGCAGGCTTGGCGGCGGCGGGGACGCCCCGGCAGCGTAAGTGGCGTACGTGGCCGACCGAGGAGATAGGGAGGGCGGGGCGTGGCGGGGCCGCCTCGGCGGTTGGCGAGGTCGCCGCAGGTCGGAGGTCACGAGGTCAGGGCTCTGGAGCTACGAGGTGTGCACAGCGCAGGGATGCCAGGTCCGGGTAGGGGGCGCATTGGACTCGATTCTTCCTTTCTTTAGGAAATTCATTTAGAAGAAAACAAGTTTGAGCAGGATATTGTGTGATGTGCAGAAAAACGCGACTTTCATTCATTGTCAGTTAGCCGTCTGTCCTCTCCCCACCCTTCCGTGGCCTTGGGCTGTTGCCCACGCACCTTAGGACGGTGTTCATAGCCCTGCGTGATCGCAGAGGGCCGTGTTTACCCCTCATTTAAGATTTGAACCTGTGTTTATTGTGCTGTTAATCCCCTTTTCCCATGTCTGTGAATTTGTATCTCTCTTTAAATTCCTCTTCATCTTCGGGAGTGTGCGTGTGTCTCATTTATTCATTCAGCATATCTTACTTCAGCTCCCTTGTGCCAGGCCCTGTGCTGCAATTTGGGTACCCAGTAGTAACCAGCAACTTGGCAACTTACAGCTCAGAGTTTAGTGGGAAGACAGACACTAAACTTGGAAGCAAACTAGGCAGCAGGATAATTTCGGGAGTGATTAGAACTGTAAAGAGAATAAGCCGGAAACTGACTAGGGGTTGAGGAGGCCTTAAGACGTGATGCATGCATTCCTCCCTCAACCTTTGTAAGATGCCTGACTGGCCCTGTGGTAGGCGATGCTGGGGATACAGCCGTGCCCATCAGTCCTGGTTCCTGTCTTCATGGAGCTTACCAGTACAGAGCAGAAGACAGCGACAGTCTAGCGTGATGGAGCTGTGATAAGAGAAGAGCAGGCAGAGGGGTCAGGGCTGGGATGGGGGAAGCACAATCAGAGTGGTTATGGCTGGGATGGAGGTGTTGTGTTAGCCCAGATTAGGAAACATGACCCAGCCCAGCCGTGTCAGTGAAGCTTCCTGGAAGAGGTAACATTGCATGATGAGGAATTAGCCCGGGGAAGGGGATTTATGGTGTGTGGGAAAGGCGTGGGAGGCCTGTGCTGAGTAAGCAAGTAGACAAATGAATATAGATTCAGAAATTGTGACAAGTACTTGGAAGAGAAAAAAGAACCACTGGATATTATGAGAAAGAACAGTGTGGGGCTAGTGCTTTATATTGAGGAGTAAGGAAGGTCTCTCTGAGAAGGAATCTTTTGAGCTGAGGCCTGAGTGCTGTATTGGCAGGTGTTAATTGTGGGAAGGTGTTCCAAGGTGATAGCACTGTATGTTCAAAAGCCTGAGGGGGCGAGGAGCTTGGCAGGGTCAGGGCCCGAGAGGAGGAGGCCCTTGTGACTGGTGGAGTGAGTCCCAGGAGAGGTAGCAAACCAGGGTGGTTGGCAGGGCTGGGTCATGCAGGGCCTCCTAGGCATTTGGATTTTATTCTCAGCACAGTGGGCACCGATCTTAGGCAGAGGGCATGAAATATTCTCTTTTACATTTAAAAAGATCATTCTGGCTGCTGACTGGAAAGGACGTTGTTGGGGCTAAGAATGAACAGGGCAAGCTGGTAGGAGGACATTTAATTCAGGTGCAAGATGACAGAGTCTGAAAAGGGAGGGTAACATTGAGACCAAGTGGGTGAGAACTGATGTCAGAGGTAAAGGCCCTGGGGCCTTGGCAGGAAGTGGTGGCTAGAGACAGCCCAGGGCACAGGGTGGGTGTCTGCGAAAGCCATGGGTGTGGTGAGATTGCCCTAGGTGAGAGACAGAAGACAAGGGTAAGGGTGGAAAATTGGGGCACACAATTCAGGGAGCTGGAGAGAAATCATTGACTGAGAGGGACCGATCAGAACATCAGCTCCATGAAGGCAGGAGTTTTTCCCTTTTGGTTCACTGCTGTATCCACCTCGCGTGCAGCAGAGCCTAACCCACAGAGGTGCTCAGTCGATGTTTGTGGGGCTCCGACAGGAAAGAGAAAGAGGTAGTACAGTGTCTCAGAAGCCAAGAGAGCAGAGAGTTGGAGGTTGGCATTTGGAGCAAGGGCCTCAGTGCTGCCGAGGAGCTTGAGTCTGAGGAGAGTGGAATAACAGCCTTGGCCTGGTAGTGCAGAGGCATTTAGGGGACCGGTGAGAGCAGAAGCCCAAATGCCAAGGGCTGAGGGGGCGACAAAGAGGGAGGAAGTGCTTACACTAAAGCTTTCAGGAAGCCAGCCCTTTGGCCAGAAGTGGGAGAGGGAAAAGAGAAGTGGTGCTTGGGGACAAGTGGGCCGGGGCCAGTGCTGCTTGCTCTGGGATAGAGGACTACCTGGGTCTGTTTTCAGGCTACAAATAATGAAGAGGAAGAGTCGAGGGGCTAGTTATTAATAATAGGTGACGGGATGGACCACTTTTTTATGGGCCAGGCCAGGGGCTGAGGAGTTTATGTCACTTTGCCCTGGAGTGTTGACACCATACTGCAGAGGAGAAAATTGAGGTGCAGAGAAAGTCATGACGTGGATTATGTGATTCCTTTCCCGCATCCCATTGTAATCCTACCACCCTGTTCCCACTGTGGCACCTGGCACAGAGGAAGAGCTCCGTAAATGTTTGCTGCGGTGGCATGGCTTACTGGTCAGGGTGCTGGAGCCCGAGTGCTGGGTTCAAATCTGCCCTCTCCATGTTCCCCATCTCAGTAGGCAGCACTCCCATCCACTCGGATCACTCAGACCAGAATCTGGGAAGAAGTGTGGATTCCTTCATCTTCCTTACCCTACCGCAGCCAAGCACACCTCCAGCAATCCTGCCTCTCCTACCTCCAAAATTCGCCAGAAGCAGCCCCTCCCCTCCCCACCCCACCCCTGCCTGCCCCATCCTGCTCTCCCACCTGGACCACCTCAGCAGCTTCCTCCCCCCTCCCCTCCTCTCCCCTCATCTTGTCCCCGCCTTCCCAGTCTGTTCCCCACATGAAGCGGAGGGATCTTTTGAAAACTTGAAACCTGGCTCTGCTTCACACCATCTGTATGACTCTGGGCAAGGGCCTGAGCCTCTTTGGGGCTCACGGTTCCCATCTGTAAAATGGGATGATAGTCTCACCAACACAAAATGGATTGTTGTGAGGATTAAGTGAGTTAATCCATAGTGTCTAGAACACGGCCTGGTGTGTGGTTTAAGTGCTCAGCTGGGGTTTAATTATTACAATATTTAACAGGGTGACCTGGGCTGGAATCCTGCTCTGTCACTCCCTTAATTTGGCCCTTTGCACAAGTCATTTAGACTGTCTGAGCCTCGGTTTCCACATCTGTAAAATGGGCATGGCCATTTATTCATTCATCAGGTTTTTATCAAGCACCTACTCTAACCCTGTTCTAGGGGCTGGGGCTTCAGCCACAAACAAGACAAAGCTCCTCACCTTGCTGGGGGGGGGCTCACATTTGAGTCGGGGAGACAGACAGTGAATAAAATAAATTAAACAGCTAGTATGTCAGCTGGTGCTGAGTTCTGTGGATATAAATGAAGTGGGGAAGAGGGATGAGGGGGTGGCACCAAGGGAGATGCAGTTGTAGACAGGATGGCTGGGGAAGGCCCCACGGAGCCAAGACCTCGAGGAGAGGAAGGAGCCCTGAGGATGTCTGGGGCAAGAGCATTCAGGCAGAGGAACCGCCAGTGAAGAGGCCCTGAGGTGGGAATGTGCCTGGTGCGTTCACTGAGCACTGAGGCCGGTGTGGCTGGAGCTGGATGAGTAAGCGGGAACGTGAAGGGAGAAGGTCTGTCTAGAGACCTTGTTTGTAAGAGTCTTAGCACAGGATTCTGTGCACAGTCAACCCCAGTACATAGTAGCCGTCATCGTCGTCCTCATCATCATCATTGTTATTTGGATGGATGGATGGATGGATGGATGGATGGATGGATGGATGGCAGGCAGAGGCCGCCCAGACCTGACTAGACAACCCATCTCACAGCAAAACCAGTGCCCCACTGCGGCAGAAGTGGGAGGGAGAGCTCCTGCAAAATGAATGAGGCTCCCCACCCTTCTCCCCCTGCAGCCTCGAAGCGGAGGGTACCTGTGTCCCAGCCAGGCATGGCTGACCCCCACCAGCTTTTCGATGACACGAGTTCGGCCCAGAGCCGAGGCTACGGGGCCCAGCGGGCGCCTGGCGGCCTGGGCTACCCTACAGCCTCCGCCTCGCCCCAGGCGGCCTTCCTGGGTGATCCCGTGTCCAACATGGCCATGGCCTACGGGAGCAGCCTCGCCGCGCAGGGCAAGGAGCTGGTGGATAAGAACGTGAGTGGGCCGGGCTGGTGGGGGTGGGGGCAGGTAGGGGCCTTGGGGCCAGGGCTTCAGGTTGGCGCTCTGCCTCCCCAGATCGACCGCTTCATCCCCGTCACCAAGCTCAAGTATTACTTCGCCGTGGACACCATGTATGTGGGCAAAAAGCTGGGTCTGCTCTTCTTCCCCTACCTGCACCAGGTGAGCATCTGAGCGGGGTGGCAGCCTCTAGGCAGGGGTGGGTCAGGCTGGGGCGGGTGAGAGAGGGCCTGTAGGCGGGCCAGGAGCCCAGCTCTGCGTCCTGCCTGCTCCCTCCGCTCTCCCCACAGGACTGGGAGGTGCAGTACCAGCAGGACACACCAGTGGCCCCGCGCTTTGACGTCAACGCGCCTGACCTCTACATTCCAGGTTCACCCTACCCACCACGGCCCGGTGCCCTCCTCCCTCTGGGTGGGCCTGTCTCGGGCAGAGGTTTAGGTGCCCGGAGGCCCTGGATGGTCCTTCTTCTTCTGACTAGTGTCTGTGTGTCTCCCTCTCATAGCCATGGCGTTCATCACCTACGTCTTGGTGGCTGGCCTGGCGCTGGGGACCCAGGATAGGTAAGAGAGGCCTGGAGTAGGCAGAGTGGTGTGGGGTTTGGGGGAGCTGAGGGGCAGTCAGGAAGGTCTCTTGGTTTCCCTGCCTCAGAAGAGCCCCACCGTGTTCCCAGTTAGCCCAAGACAGAGCCCGCAGGGTCACCCTCAGGGTCACCCTTGCCCCTTTCCTCTTTCCCACCCGTGCGCAGCCCATCACCACAGCCTGTGCTGGATGACACTAAACCCATCCTTCCCCGGCCTCTCCTAACCAGCTGCCCGGCCCCCACACACCCCCTGCACCCCGACTCCAGCAGGAAGGTCTTGGCTGAGAGGTGAGCCTGGCCATGTCCCCCCCTGCTCAGAAGCTGTCCCTAGCTCCCCTGTCCCCAGACCAAGCCCCAGCTCCTTAGCCTGGCACTGCCTGCCCCTCTCCCTCACTCTGCTGCGCCACTCTGGTCCTCTTTCTGTTTCTCCAGAGGACCTGGGTTGCCTCCCCAGGGCCTTTGCACATCAGTTCCCTTTGCTGGGGAGTGTGTTCCTCCCCTGCATCACCTGCTGAGCACTGTTTACTCATGATGTCTCCACTGCAACGTTACTTCCTCAGGGAAGCCTTGCCACCCTCCAGCCTGCGTCAGGCCCTCACCTCTCACTCATAGACCCCTGTCCATTTCCTTTGCGGCATGGAACACAGTTGTCATTAGAGTCAATTAATTGTTGAGGCACTGGGGATATGGCAGAGACTAAGGTCCTTCTTCCCCAATCAGCTCCTTACTCCTTCAAGCCTTAGCTCAAGTGTCTGATACCCACCTCCCAACGGGGTCACACACCTCCCCTGCCCTGTGCTTCCCCCATCCCAGCCCTGACCTTTCTGGGCTGTCACTGGGAATGGGATTTCCAGGACAGGGCCCAGATCCATCTTGGTCCCTGCCGGGTCTCCAGCATGCCCCGCCCCGCCCCCGCCCATACAGGCTGTCCCCAGGCAGATGCTTAGGGAGGGTCTGAGCCAGCTAACTGAATGACAGAGCTTGGGTGCTGACAGGTTCTCCCCAGACCTCCTGGGGCTGCAGGCGAGCTCGGCGTTGGCCTGGCTGACACTGGAGGTGCTGGCCATCCTGCTCAGCCTCTACCTTGTCACTGTCAACACAGACCTCACCACTATCGACCTGGTGGCCTTCTTGGGCTACAAATATGTTGGGTGAGTACCCCCTCCGCCTTCCCACTGCCAGCCCCCAGCCCTGGGGCTTCTTCCTCAGACCAGCCTTCCCCTCTCCCCCACAGGATGATTGGCGGGGTCCTCATGGGCCTGCTCTTTGGAAAGATTGGCTACTACCTCGTGCTGGGCTGGTGCTGTGTGTCCATCTTTGTGTTCATGGTGAGCTGGGGCTCAGGGAAGGAGGGGACTCAGGGCACAGGCCTCCTGGGCAGAGTTGGGGGTCCCTGGAGGCATCCAAGCAGGGGATGTCAGGTGGGGAGTTTAGACCAGAGGCCCCACGCTGGTGAACTGAGGAGCCCTGGAGTGGCTGCCCTAGCCTGAGGGTCCGGAGAGCTTCCTGGAGGAGGGGGTGTCCAAGCGGGGTCCTGAAGGAAGAGGAGGCGCCAGCCAGGCTACTAGAGTGGGCTCTCACCCTCACTCCACTCTCCTTGCATGATGGGCTTTCCTACCAGAATTTCCTTTAGGATGAAAAGAGTTCAGTATCCTCAGAGTAGCTTCTCTGAGAGTTCATCCAGCTGGAGTGGAGGTGCTGGTTAAGAGCACTGGGATCCACCAGGCCTGGGTTTGAACCCAGGCTTCGCTCGATCCTGGGCAGATCACTTCCTCTCTTTAAACCTGCTTCGCCTTTTGTAAAATGGGGATGATGCTAATTGCACGTCAGGGTACTGGGAGGATTCAGTGTGCGGAGCAGAGGGCAAAAACTAGTGGCTGGTGGGCCAGATCTGCCCAGATAAACTTCGACTTAGATGTCATTATTTAAAATTCTGGTGGGGGAGGGGGTGGGGGGAAAAGTTAAGAAGAAAAAGAAGGCATTTCTGGCTTGTGTTGAAAAATTGTCAAGGGTCAACACAAGCTGGTGGCGGCCAAAGGGCCAAGCCTGGCCATCCCCTCAGGTGGAGTATTCACAGTGAAGTTCCTCACCTCACTCACTTACGAGGCCTCGCCTAGCGTTTGAGTTTGGAACCCTCACATTTTCTCCCAAGGCCTGGGAGGAGGAGCAGGTCCTCCGCGTGTGTTAGGAGGTTTGGGAGAAACTAAGGCTCCTCAAGAGCAGAGACTTGAGCGCAGCTGCCCTGTGGAGGGGTGGGGAAACTGGAGTCTGGAAGGAGGCCGGGCTCAAGAGTGAACCCCTCCCCCGCCCAGATCCGGACGCTGCGGCTGAAGATCCTGGCCGAGGCGGCGGCCGAGGGCATCCCGGTGCGTGGGGCGCGGAACCAGCTGCGCATGTACCTGACCATGGCCGTGGCGGCGGCGCAGCCCCTGCTCATGTACTGGCTCACCTTCCACCTGGTGCGGTGAGGGCGGCCCCGCGACGCCTCCAGCTGCTGCTTCCGGTGGCCACCGCGCTGCCGCCGCTCATCTCCCGGCCACCTGCCGGCCACAGGGTCCGCCCCGCCGCCCGAGTCCCTCCCTCCCCATCCTCGCCGAGGTGCTGAGATCTCCAGCTGCACAGGCCGCCCCCCAGCAGTGCGGCCACTGTTCCAGAAACAATAAACCGTAATGGGCACGGCGTGGGCAGCCTCTCCTTGGCGCGCGGTGCCCAGCAGGGGGCAGGCCCGGTCCGGGAAGGGGGATGGGGATGGGGAAGGGCGGGGCGGGGACAAAAGGCAACCTGGAGACCGAGAGAAGGTTTAATGAGCCCCGACCAGGCCCGTTAGTGGGAAGCCTCCTTCTTCTTCCCCTCCTTCTTCTTGCCCTCCTTCTTCTTCTCCTTTTTCACCTTGGGCTTCTTGACCTTGCCCGGGGCGCTTTTGTGCTGCTCGGAGCCGGCAGCGCCGGGCTGTGGGGCGGGGGGCGGGGGGGTGGGGGGGGTGGAGGGAGAGGAGAGAGAGGGTTCGCTTGTGAGACGTCGGCCCGAACTCCTGGCTGGGACTCCGCCCTCACCTGGGGCGCCGGGCACCCGCTAGAGAGGGGTAAGCCTCTTACCTTCGCCTCATTTTCTGAGTCGCTGGAGCTGCAGCTGGAATCTGAGGAGGTTCCGTGCTCGTGGCCGTGGCCGTGGCCGTGGCCGTGGTGATGCTAGTCGGAGGCATGGCAGTGAGGCAGGGGACCCCTTTCCCAGCTCCCATCCCCCCATGTCGGAGGCCCCAGACCTACCGGGGCCCTGGGGTCAGAAACACCCTCCTAAGAATGAAGTGACTTACCTTCAGGTTATCAGCTCCCTGAACTTTGGCGGGGGCGTGCTTGGGGTCTCCCACCTGGCCTGCCCCCTGGGGCTTCTTGGAGGTGGACTTCAGGGCTGCAGAGAGAAGAGAAATTGGGTGCGTTGGTGCAAGCGCAGGGGATGCCCCGTTGGAGGCAGTCCCTGGGTTTGAGTCTGGCCCCCTGCCCCTCAAGCTCCCCACTCCCCAGGAGCGCACCTGCCGACAGGTCGACCTCCATGGTGGTGAGAGAAGGTACGTCTGCAGGGCCAGAGGCAGGGGACGGGCCTTGGGGAGAGGCAGTGGGCCGGCCCCGGAAGTTCTGAGGAGCCCCACCCGAGACCTTTGTTCAGAATCCTTAGCCCTGACTCACGGCCCCTCCCCAGCACCGCCCAACTGGTCCTCTGGGAAATGGGGAGGGTGGACTGTTAACTTCTGTCTCCCCCGCACCACCACCCACCCAGTGAGCCTTGGCAAGTGAGCGGTGGGTGGGGCTGGGGGAGGAATGTGTGGGCAGTTGCAGATTTGAGGGGCTAGAGCTGTTATTAGCTTCCCCTAAAAGGGTCAGGTCCTTGCTTTTGAAGAAATGAGAGGGAGGGTGCCTCCCCGTGCCCTCTGTTTTATGTGATAATACCGACACTCCTTGTGTACTTCCTACGTGCCTGGGGCCGCTGTTCCAAGGGCTTCAGATACATTAACTCACTATAACAATGCCTCTGGCTTGGTGAGAAGCAGTGTCTGAGGAGTGAAAAGCATGAACTTGGAACCAGTCTGCTGATTGGAAGCCCATCTGTATTACTTAGTAGCAGAGGGATCCGGGGAAAGTTACTCCCCCTCTCTGGGCCTCAGTTTCCTCATCTGTAAAGGACAGCTATCATATGGAGCTCTTGTAAGAATCAAATGGATTAGTTTCCCACAACCATGCCTGCACACAGTTACAAGGAGTAAGTGCTTATAAAATAATGTTTGGTTTTTAAGTAAAAGGTAGCTACGGTTGCTATCCCTATTCTACAGATGAGAAAACGGAAGGACCAGTTAAGATGACAAGGGACAAAATTAGCCCCTTATGAACAGGCTAGAACTGAGATTCGAACCCAGGCAGTGTAGCTCAAGTCCAAGGCTGTGCCTGGCCCCTTTGTCTCACCCTGGGGGGGTCACTCAGCAGAAGGGGCAGCCAGGCGAGCCCAGCCTTCCCTCCCCACACTGCGCAGGGCCCAGGTTAGGCTCAGCGAGGAGTTGGGGCCTGCGTCATCTGTTCCGATGGCTGTGAGGCTAGGAGTCCTTGGGAGTCCCTCTGCAGCCCAGCCCTGCTGCCAAGTTGGGTGCCTGGACCTGCAGGAGTGGCAGGCAAGGCTGGCATTTAGGCAGGAGCAGATAGCTGAGGCCTCCGGATGATGATGAGCGTGCAGTAATCAGCCTTGTGCATTCAGGTCTCTGCTCCAAAGTCCATTCCTTAGAGGAGACTGCCCTGACTGCTGGCTCCACAGAGCCTCGTCACTCCATCCCCTTTCCCCTGCTTCGTGGCCAGCATAGATAGCCCTTGCTTACCACTCTCTCAGGTTATCTTTATTCTCACGTGTTCCTTCAGCATATATTTATTGAGTACCTACAATGTGTCCAGCACAGTTCAAGTTCTGGGGACACAGAGCTGAACAAACCCAGCAAAAATTCCAGCCCCATGGAATTGACATTCTAGTGGGGGGAACAAGGCAAAATGTAGAGTATGTTAGAAAAAGCTGGAAACCAAACTGTCCATCAGTTGGTGAATAGATATACAAAATGTGATATATCTATCCATACGATGGAATACTATTCAGCAATAAAAAGGAATGAACTCCTGACATACGCTACAGCTACATAAACCTCAAAAACATTATGCTGGGTGAAAGAAGCCAGACACAAGAGACTGCATATTGTATGATATCATTCATATGAAGTATTCAGAAAAGGCAATTAGAGAGACAAAGTAGATTAGTGGTTGCTGGGAGCTGAGTGTGGGAATGGCGATTAGCTGTAAATGGCCCTGAGGGATCTTACTGGGGGGAAGGGGATGAAAATGTTCAAAAACGGATTTATGGTGATAGTTGCACCGCCTGGTAAAATTATTAAAAATCACTGAATTGTATATTTGAAATGGGTTTTATGTAACTTATAACTCAATGAACTCTATTTTTTTTTAAAAAAAGTAATATGTGTTAAGAAAACTACAGCAAGAAGGGGGACCAGGGAATAACTATGTAGTATGTTTGGGAGACGCTGGATTTCAGATAGAGTTACCAGGGAAGCCTCACTGAAGTCTTTCTTGAGTACAGATCTGAAGGTGAGAAAACAAGCCATGCAAGCACATGGAGGCCTATCTAGGCAGAGGGAGTAGCAAGTGCAAAGGCCCTGAGGCAGGAATGTACCTGTGTATCTGAAGAGCTGGAGGGAGAGAGGTAGAAGAGGAGGGATGGTTGGGGTGGGTGGTGGAATGTCTTGTAAATCAAAGATTTTTGGTCTTTACTCTGAGTGAGAAGAGGAGGTGAACAGTGATTGCGGCTTTGCCGACAACCGTGTGCAGGATGTGAGCGAAAGTGCCTGTCTCTCCTGGCAGAACATAAATTCAGGAGGGTGGGAGCTTCGTTGCTTTGCTCAGCGCCTGGAACGGTGTGACTCAGAGTTGGTGCTCCCTATCACTTGGTGAATTAGGTTACCTGATGCCGGGCAGTGTGGTAACGGCAGGTTAGAGCAAGCTTAGAGTGGCTACGAGTTTGGGTTCTGGAGGTCAGTCTGCTTACAGGTGAATCCCTGCTCTACCCCTTACTGTTCTGTGGACCATTAAGTTAGTCAGTCTGGCCCTCATTGTCCTCCTCTGTCAAATGGAACTTAACCTCATAAGGTAAATGGTTTTGCACAGAGCGTGCCTGGGACAAGGTAAATAGATACTTGATAAATGTTAGTTTTTATTATGATTCACAAACGCAGTCTCATGATTCCTTAAGAAACTGGCAATAGGATCCCCATGTTATATGTAGTTGAGCCCTAAAAGGTACAGTAGGACACTGGGCTAGCAGGTTGTGGGACAGCAGTGTGAGACCTTCCAGACTCAAGAGGAAGTAGTAGCTCTTCACTGCTGTGCTAAATAAAATTGTGGGGTGAGTGAGTGAATGGGTCCAGGGAGACCTCGGCCTGGTCCTTCAGACCCCCAGTTATTCGCTCCTATATTATATTTAGGATGTGGCAGCTTTCAGAGACTCTGAAGACAGAGGCTTAACAAGAGAGCTTCACTTTTCTCTCCCACGAAAACCTGAGCTGGTGGGAGTCCAGAGCAGGTGAGTGGGTGACTCTGCAAGACCATCCAGGGACCGGGCTCCCTCTGTCTGGACGCTCTGCATCCCTCCAGGATGTCGCCCCTGGGCCTGTGGGGAGGCTGGCCCCCACCATCGGGTTCTCAGGAAGGAAAAGGGCAAGTGGAGGGCACACCACTTCCTTTTAAGGACCTGACCTGGAGGCAGCACACATCCCTTCAGTCGGGATTTAGACACCTGGTCACATCCAGCTGCAAGGGAGACAGGGAAACAGCGAGTTTCTAGCTGGGCAGCCACATACCCACTAAAACCTGGGGACTTCTATTACTGAAAGGAAGAAAGGGAAATGGGACACGGGAGCCTATCACTACTGCCTGTCGGCAGCAAGTGTCCCTCCCTTACTCCCCTACTCCGGAAGGTTTATAAATGGAGGCGAGATTAAAGCTGGGAAGGTGGACATAAATACTTGGATGAAAAACGTAGGTGAGACAAGGGCCCCCCTACGACAAGGGCGTGTCCATCTGCTCTTTAAAAGTGAGTTCCCTGCCATTCAGTTCTCATCTTCCATGGCTAATGGAAGCAGAGACAGTAGCTGATGCCTGTCTTCCCCAGGCCCTGCCTGCTCCTGGTATCTAATGGCACTGCCCTCCCCTGCTTGTTTCCTCATTATTTCTGCCTAAAATGACTTGGTCCTATGGGTATAAACAATGCCTTCTCCTTTGTAGGAAAAAGAGACTTGTGTTCCCAACTGGCCTGCAATCCCCATGTCATTCACTGCTAAGATCAGCTTACCTTTTCTCCAGCATTTCACCAGCAGACACGCTTCAGAGGGTCACTCCAACCCTGAAGTTTTTACTTAATCACTGCAGTTTAGGAAGAGAGTTCTGGATGCCAACTTTAGGGGTATAGGACCAAGGAGCGGAGTGCTGGAAGAGACAGTCCTCCATGGGGGTCCGGTGCTCCTGCACGTCTGTGGACTGACGTAGCTAGTTGGAAGAGAAACTGCTGAAGGCCTGGCTTCGTCTTCTTCCTGAAGCTTACATGGCCAGAGTGCCCCAGTCCTACAAACATCATAATCCCTGTTCTGGAGTGTTTTCTTTGAACCTAACCACATCCCAGGAGATGGATGACCTTAAGCACACACTATGCAGGGACTCAGTTTCTTTCCCCACAAGACAGAAACGCTGCACTGGCCCTGGATGTTCTGGAATACTAATAATCAGAAAATCTCAACAGAGCCTCCTTCAGGAGGTGCCAAGGGGCTGACAGCCCAGCTAGGGAAACCCAAGCTTGGCCTCACCCCTCTGACTGTTGTGTTTGGGACTTGATTTTATTCTATTTACAAGCTAATAAATTAAAATTAGCCTTGTAACTGTTTCCAAAGCGCTGGCAGGAGCCTTGAGACTCCTGAGTCAGAGACAAAAGGCTTTGTTACAGCAGCAGCATAAGCATCGACCTGTGTGTTGGCCTCCCCTGCCCCATGGGGGCAAAGCGGAGGTCCAGATGGACACTGCACATGCGGGGACTGGTAGCATTACAATAGAGGGATGCTGAGCGTGGGGTAGACACCGCTTTATAGCAGACAGGAGGCAAGCCTGCTCTTTGTCCCAGAGGGAGCCATTACCTCACCTCACCTCATCCCTCAAGGTGCTCTCACTGCAGACCCAGCCTTGAGAATGGCCCAGGTAAACAGCTGTCAGGGTTGTGCGTTCTTGGAACACCCAGCAAGACACGCAGAAGCAGGAGACCCCCGTGGAGGGCTGTCTTTCCAAACAATGCACCTCTCCTGGCTTCTGATGAATTTTCACATGCGTATGCCATTCTATCAGCTGCTCTGATGGATTAACTTGACTGAGGCTGGGACCAAATTCAGTTTGTCTCATACGGCATTTAATTACTGTCAGCAGGACTCCAAGTAGCAGTGACTCCTGTTGATGAGGCCAATCTGCCATCCAGTGTCCTGGACTCATCAAGCTGTGACCAAGCAGGGCTTATTTCAGACAGCCGGGATGTAATCAAAGGCTAGTCTCTTATCCATTAGGAACCCCACAAGGGAGTTCAGACCGACCTGTTGATCTTTGGTGTCACTGCCAATAATTACAAGGCCCCAGAGCAGGTCCTCATGCCCAATGGAGAGACATCGTGACTCATTCTTTCCCACATGCAAACACGCAGAGTACTGGGCACAAGACACTCCAGTTCAGGATTTGTTATTAAACTTGACTTGGAACACCACTGCACTGGTTTGGTTAAGCCACATGGGCAGTGCCATGAGTAGCTGCAGCCTCAATTGCCATACATGGCATAGCCCGGAGCTGCTTGGCATCAGAAGTGTGTGCTTTTGTTATCAGCCAGATTAGAACAAGGCTGAGCAGGTCCATGTGTTTGTAAACGTCTATGGGTGGGGCCCACATTCAGGCGTTGCTGCTGTTGGCATCGGGTATAGCAGAATGGTTCAGGAGTGGCTGGGTCTATGTGTCACATTGCCTGCTACAGGGCTCAGGCGGACCAGGTGATGGACTGGCAGGCTGCAGTGTTGGATCTAGAGGACAGAAAGAGCACTGATTACACCGCTCCTTCCCCCCCACCTCCTGGGGTCTGAGGTGTTCCCTTGCCAGGTGCCAGGTTGTTATTCTCCCTCCGAGGACACGAAATCAGTGTGACTCCCATCCCAGAAGGTATAGCTTTACCTCTTCTATCATCACCTACTCACACCCAGACCTTTTGTTTGGAAAGGTCAGATGTGAATGGAACAAGCATTTTTACAAATTTACAGAGAACACGTGGGCCACTGTAGGGAGACGTGGCAGGCAGGGCACTCAGTGACCAAGTGGTCATTGTTTTCATGACCTGGGACTAGTCATCCAAGAAAGAATCTCGGAGGCTGAACCAGAATTAATTCCTGAGGCCCCCCTTTGGTCAGCTGCCACCCAGAGGGTGCACCAACCAGGCGAACCTGGGCTTGCTGTTAGGGGGAAGAAAGATGCATCATACACAGGAATGATGAGGGTAGAATTCCAAATTTTCGAAATAGCCTATGTAACTCCCAACCCCTTTGACCTGATCTTTACCCAGGAGATAGAGATAAATCCTTTCTGGTGACAAACACATTCAGTGACCAAACTACCTTACTAAAGTGTATGGACCAGGAAGAGGTAGAGATCTTTGTTGAGTTGATTTTTCAGAAGTCCATTCCACCTCTGAGGATGACAAAGGCCATGAAATGTCCATTGAACACCTTGGCTACTGGCCTATTGTTAGGCAGCTTTTGCAACGAAAAGAGGACCAACGTCAGCCTTTAAATGGTCTAGAAAGTGGAAAACATGGCAGTTTAGTTTCAAGGGCCATAGTGGCGTGGCAGGAGGTGGCTGACCAGACTGGAAGAGCAGCGTCGTAACCCGGAAAAGTACAGAAGGGAGACAGACACCACTGGCAGACAAGGAGCGCCGCAAGGCCCCATGCTGTCAATCTGCCAGGAGCAAGTGGAGCCACGGGGCCTCCCAAACCACAAGACAGAACAGGACAAATTCTGGCAGAAGTGAGTCACAGAGATAACTTCTGCATCAGAAACATATAAAGGTACACTATGAAAAGCCTGCGAAAACTCGACTGGCCTTGATGGTGTTAGGAGAATTCACTTCATGATCTTCCTACTGCAGTAGAATTATTTAAGTGATTCCCAGACTTCCCTGGTGGTCCAGTGGTTAAGACTCTGAGCTTCCAATACGGGGGGCGCAAATTCGATCCCTGGTCAGGGAACTAATATCCCACACGTCACATGGCACGGCAAAAAAAAACAACGAAAAAAGTGAAGTGATTCCCAACAGTTTCTTTTCAAATCCAAACACACTACTTTTGTCCTTCACATGAAGGAGAGACAACTCTTGTTCAAGCAGGTAGAGAAAGGCCAGAGGCATCAGTGGGTCTGAGGTTCCTGAATCCAAAGGGATACATGAGTGGACCTGAGAGTTGCTCGTGGGGTGGCAGGGTGGGTGTAGGGAAGAACCACCGACTACTAAGGAGGAACGAGGACACAGGTAGGTGGGCAGAGGTGGCCACCACTTACCATGGGCAACCTGACATCTATGATCTCATGTGACCCTCACATCCACCCACCTTACAGGTGAGGAAACCGGAGGTTCAAAGGAGTTAAGTGACCTGCTTGCTGTTGCACACCTGGAGGCGGGTGGTAGGCGGAGAGTCTCTTCCCAATGTCTAGGCCCTCTTTCCCTGGACCACAGGCTCTTGAGGAGCACTGGGGAGGCGGGGGGGGGGGGGCGGGGGGGCGGGGAGGGGAACGGGGGCGGGTGTCCCAATTTGTCTGGGATATGGCACCTGTTCACCAACTCTGAGTCAACCACAGTGAGGGCCTGGAGCACCAGGCTGCCTGGAAGGCTTGGCAGGGAGAATGCCAGAATCCATGAGCAACGTCTACCATGGACCAGAGAGGCTGGGGGGGATTAACTGGATGAGGTATTTAGCCAATTGCTTCTGTAATAGATTTCTAAACCCTAATGGACACAAGCCTTTCCCCCAATGTACAGTCATCCCTCTAAGATATTGTGTGTTCAGTTCCAGACTACCACAACAAAGCAAGTATCACAATAAAGTCACATGAATTTTTTGATTTCCTGGTGCATATATAAGTTATGTCTACACTATAGTCTATTAAGTGTGCAATCGCATTGTGTCTAAAACAACAATGTATATACCTTAATTTAAAAATACTTTAGGGCTTCCCTGGTGGCGCAGTGGTTGAGAATCTGCCTGCCAATGCAGGGGACGCGGGTTCGAGCCCTGGTCTGGGAAGATCCCACATGCCGCGGAGCAACTCGGCCCGTGAGCCACAATTACTGAGCCTGCGCGTCTGGAGCCTGTGCTCGGCAACGAGAGGCCGCGATAGTGAGAGGCCCACGCACCGCGATGAAGAGTGGCCCCTGCTTGCCACAACTAGAGAAAGCCCTCGCACAGAAACGAAGACCCAACAAAGCCATACATACATACATACATACATACATAAATAAGAAGAATGTAAGCAGACAAGAATAGCATTAAAAAAATAAAAAATAAATACTTTAAATGCTTACCATCATCTGACAACGCAGCGTTGCCACAAACCTTCAATTTGTAAAAAAAAAACCCCAAAACTGAAAAAACAGAAAAAACCCCTGCAGTATCTGCGAACTGCAATAAAAGGAGGTATGTCTGTACAGAATGTGGCCTTTTGGCCTGAAGGGATTTCTACGAAGGGTCAAGGAAAGGAGGGCTTATTGTCTTTTTGTTCCAATTTATTTTTAAATAAATTAAAAAAAAAAAAATCATGGATGCCAAAGTGGGTCATTAAAAAAAAAAGTGTGGTCTGACCAAAAATTTTTTTAAGATTTTTTTACCTTTTTTTAAAATTAATTTTTTATTTATTTTATTTTGGCTGTGTTGGGTCTTCGTTGCTGCATGCGGGCTTCCCCTAGTTGCGGTGAGCAGGGGCTACTCTTTGTTGTGGTGCGCAGGCTTCTTGTTGTGGTGGCTTCTCTTGTTGTGGAGCACGGGCTCTAGGCATGCAGGCTTCGGTAGTTGTGGCTCACGGGCTCTAGAGCGCAGGCTCAGTAGTTGTGGCACATGGGCTTAGTTGCTCCACGGCATGTGGGATCTTCCTGGACCAGGGATCAACAAACCTGTGTCCCCTGCATTGGCAGGCGGATTCTTAACCACCGCGCCACCAGGCAAGTCCCTAAGACCGAAATTTTTAAAAAGTGAAATAGAATAAGAAAATAATCAGAGCTTACCACAGGTGGTAAGGCTAAGTGTTGTTTGGTGAAACTTTATGGGCACTCCGTTGAAATGTAAGATGTATTTCATTCAAGAAGATCTGAAAGGTGCTATTGTTTTAAGAAGTTTGTTTCTGGAATGGGACATCTCATGTAGTGTCCTGTGGTAACTTTGGTAGAGTTTAAATTAGCAGTCCCACAAATAAAGAAAGCACATACTGAAATTTATTTTAAAAGGGAAGGCCGTTTTTATTAAACTTGTACATTTTACTTTCCTCCTTTCAGAATCCTAATTAAAAAAACTTATGTTTCTCCTTACTTTAAAAAAAAAAAAAAAACAGGAAAAAAAGCAAAGGAAACTATTAAAACATTACTTTTGTGATGGGAAAGGAGGCAATAGGATTCAACATAAGCTAAGAAAACTACACCTGGAGCAAAGAAATAAATCGAAGAGGAACCGACTCCGACCTAGGGCTAGACCATCTGCAACGTGCACAGCCCTTCATTAAGAGAATTTCCAAAGCAAACCCATCCCGGGAGACCAGGGAGCAGCCCTCTTACCTTCTGGATTAACAAACAGGCCAAAAGCCCTAATGATCGCGCAAATACAAACAAATCACTCTATTTGAAAAAGCACACACGCGTTCGACACTTGTCTCTCCTCCCTTCGCAGATTCTCTTCATTAACAGGGGGTTGAGGAGGGCAGCCCCTTGGCGACCGTGCATTCACAGGACGTAAGCGTTCTTTACCAGGTGCTCCTTGTCGTCCCCAGAGCTCCAGACAGTACGGAGGGTGCGCTCCTGGTTCCTCCGCGCCACCCTGATCAGGCAGACCACGGAGGCTCCCAGCAAGAGGAACAGGACCATCACGAACAGCCCTGCCAGGACCACCACTGTGGATGAGAGAGAGGCCTCAGAACCAGCAGGACGAGGCGGGCCATAGCCAGAGTGTCCACGTGGGCTCGGGAGGAGGACCAGCAGCCCTTGGGCCAGACGTCCCCCCACCCCAACCCAGAAGGCTCTGGAGAACTGACACTGCTTGACAGGAAGTCCTCAAGGAGAGTCCCTACAGTCTTGAGAAGTAGGTTCCTGAAAAAAGGAGGTGCTATGCTATGTGCACATAGACAGAGTGGCTACTTGCGTTCCTCCTTTTTGAACAAAAAATCCCCACTTCAACTCTGCACTACCCTGCCACCTCTCTGGGGCAATCTGTACAGGAAAAGCACACATCTCTGGTGTGTGTGTGCAAACACACACCCCCTCCCCCAACCAGCCAGAGAAAGATGTGGCCCTGCAGGTGGCTGGGGTGGCTGCCTGTGGAATGAGGGAAGGGCAGAGGCATGGGTATATCTGGAGCAGGGCCGGGAGGGGACCCTCATGCTCCTAACTGCCCAGGTAAATTTAATAGTGGTTGCCCCACTGCAGTCTCTCTGGTCAGTTAAGATGCTTTTTCTTCAGGTGGGGCTCCACCTAAGGAATGTGGCCTCCTGTGGCAGCTACCCGGCTCCCTCTCCCCACTTGGCTGCAGAATTGGACAGGGTCAATTCACTCTCCATCTCCAACCCTCCAGATCCCTATGCCTGGCAAACCAGGTTCCAGCTTCATTTCTCTTCTAAAGCAGAGCAGACACACAGGCCAGGCCCGGACTCCTTAACAGGGAAACAGGTGGAAAGAGGCCAAACCAGTGTGGCAGGTCTTCTGTGCAAACACTACCATCCATGATTCAGGCTCAGAATCAGAAACAAAAGCTAGAGGAGGCCTAGCCTCCTTGTCAGACCAGACTGCTTGGGGACAACAGCACTGGCTGGGGCCATGCTCCACCCACACATGGCAAGGGCTTTCCATCCTCCTCTGTTATCACCCATGACCAACTCTGTACACCCCATGGCAGTAAAGTTCCCCCGCAAACCTGGAGTTAGTCCCAGGCCTGCGTGCAGCAGATCCCACACACCTAAAACAGTAGGATGTGTCCCCCAGTCACCCCCGGGCTGCCTAGGCAGAGACGGCCTCACTCCTAACCCGTTTATGTACACTGTACAATGGGACAAACATCCACCACATGTTCCAAGCTGCCTGGCCATTCTCGTGCAGAAACATGACTTTCTAACAAAACGATGTTTACAGTGAAGGATGATGTGTCCGAGACAACATGAGCCTGCAAAAAACACAGCCGAGCTTAGTCAAGGCAGGCAGGTGGAGGGGGGCAAGAGGCCGTTTACCTTTAGTGCGGGGCAGGGCAGGATACAACTGCTTGCCTGGAAGAAAACACACAACCCTGAGGTCAGCTTTCAGCCCTCCTCCCCTCACAGCTGCAGCCACCTGAGGATTCCCCTCAGCCCTGGGCCTTCACGCTCCTTCTGAAAGACTTCTTCCAGCTCTTCTGAGGGTTCTGAGACCTTGCCACCCCAGTAGGGACCTAGGACACATGTGCCCAATAGCTGGGGCCAAAGCCCACCCCTTCCCCACCAGGGAGCCAGAGAAGACTAAGGGCAGAGTCCAAATGACAGCATTTCCAAGGCCTTCATTTCAGGGATGAGGAAAGGGACTGGTGTCCTCTCAGGAGGGTTCATCTGCCCATGGTAGTTTCTTGGATTTAGGAGTCAGGCAGACTCACCGGAGCAGCGCTGCATGCACTCCTCCTTGGAGAGGTAGCTGTTTTTATTGCCCCGGCATCCGCCGTAGATGAAGTTATCACAAGAGTTCTTCTCGGCATTAAAGTACCAGCGTGGGAAGGATGCGCGGCAAGGCCCAGTGATGGCCTTGGCAGTGCAGTGTTCTGGGAGTGAGACAGCCCAAGGCATACAAATTAGCAGGGCCCAGGAGAGGTGAATGGAGCTAGAATGCTCCCAAGCAGTCATATGGCTGCCAGCCAATGGGGAAAACATCTCTCTGTTAAAAGAAACTTGGCCATTACAGACGTGGCCATTCTGGACCACATTTTCAGATATCTTTCTCTTTATGGCCAGACTACACTGTCATGGAGGTTATTCTATGTCAGTCACTGTTGTAGGCTCTACATGTGTTAACTCGGTCTCTGAACCTTCAGAGAGGTCTGAACTAGGCCCCTCATTTCATAGTCAGGGACTCTGAGGCAGAGCTACAGTATCCCGCCCACAGCGCGCAGCTGGTGGGAGGCAGAGCCTGCACGCCACGCTGCCTCTCAAGCAAAGCTTCCCAAGGGCGTGCTGTGGCACATCCTGCCTCCTGCTGCCCCAGGGCATCCTCATGAGTCCTAACACCTGGGAAAGGTCGGGAAGCCCTGCTCTACAATACCCTTAATGGAAATCCTCAAGTGTGTCTCAATTCCCAATTAAGTAAGAAAACATGTTTTTTAAAAGTTATACCTTCATAGTTGAAAATATCACTGGACAGGTCATCAGAATCCTGCCTTCTGGGAACTGAAACACAAACATCCATGTCAGGGAGGCTGGAATGGACACAGGACACGTCGCCTAGCTGGGGATGAGTCTAAAAGGGCCCACTGAGGGAGCGTAGACACTCTGGCACCCGGAAGGGAGTGGAGTCCCCCTCTGTGGGCAGCTTTGCTCCATCACCTCCCAGTCCTAATGGGCTCTACGGCACACACAGAATGAACGCTGGGTGGGGAAGCCTGCCTGTCACCTCAGGGGTTACTATGGAAACTAATCCCAGCCACAGTTTCTGGGGTGATGAAGAAGACCAGAGGTGTCCACTCTCTGACACAGGGAGGAGGGTCCCTTATTCTCTTGGGGGAACTTTCTTCTGAAACAGGACAGAAACCAGAGTTATGGTGCCAGTGCCCCATGGCTCTGGATGACCTTGCAGAGGCCAGCTTGGGAATAAGCAATGAACCCAGGCAAAGCAATGGTCAGGACAGTCACAGGATTCCTAGCCTCGCAGAACTGGAAAGTGACTTTAACCTAACTCTCAGCATTCTGCAAATTGGTCAACCACTGAACTAATAAATGCTCACTCTCATGTGGGTGCTGATGTCAGAGTCAAAGGACCAGAATCAAGACTGCAACCAGTGCGTGGCCAGTGGCTGACAGGGGGCCATCCTCAAATGGGGTAGGGGCGGACTCCCTCCCTCCACAGCAGGTCTCGCCCAGCAGAACCCACTGCCTGGGGACTGGCCTTTGGGGAAGCTGGACTGGACTTACTAGTGCCTCTGAACCACTCACCCCCGGCTCCTGATGCAGAGTCCTTTAAGCATAAAGGAGGAATGGGGCAGCTGCTGTCAGCACTACGAAGCAAGCTAACACAAAGCTCGAGATCAAGGACTGCAGTGGGAATGGAGGCGGGGGTGGCAGAAGACAGAGGACTCTTAGCACAGGGAGGGAGACGGACAGCAAGGACGACCAGGAGCAAAGGAGATACAGCAAGCAAGGAGGTGCGCTAGGGCAGTGAAGACAGCACGAAGGCTGAGGCCAGGGGACTTGAAGCCAGCCCAAAGCGGGGGAAGGGGCCTGAGCCACATGCAGCAGTAGCCACAATCCCTTATCCCCCGGGAGGAAGCTGAGGTCAGCCGGGAAGCACTGGAGAATCCCTCAGCCCTCTTGTCTGCTGAACTCCCCAGCGGAAGGATGCTGGCCAGGAGCCAGAAGCTGGCAGCCCAGGCAGAGCCCCTGTTCGCCAGTTCTGAGTAAACAGAACCAGGAGGTGGAAGCCCTTGTACGATGCCCAGATTACAAACGTCCTTTCACATTAGCCATCTGGATGGCCCTCATTCCATCCTGGGCCTTTTTAAGAACCTACCACTTGGGACAGAGGAATCTGCTCCATTCCCGGCCAGATCATCGATGGTAGTTACTACAAGAGGACAAGTAAACAGCACAGTGAGAAAGGGTACCTCCAAGACTGCCTGGTGAAACAAAACCAGCTGTGTCCCTGAGGAGGCCTGGGCCTGTGTGCCTCTCACGGCGACTCCCATTTCTCCTTTATGTGGGCCCTTCAGTGCACATGCTGGACCACAAACCTGCCACAACTTGGAAAATAAGGAACCAAGACTGCCCTTGTGGGTTAAATTTTGAGATCAACCAGCCGGGAATCGGAGAAAAGACGTGTGAAATGGCATTATAAAAAGACAGAATGGCTTCCAGGGCCAAATAACCTGTTGAACTGTATTAACTCACCCAATGAATCAAAAAAGTGAAGGGCGTGGGACTTCCCTGGTGGCGCAGCGGATAAGGCTATGCGCTCCCCAGTGGTTAAGAACCCGCCTGCCAATGCAGGGGACCCAGGTTCGAGCCCTGGTCCGGGAAGATCCCACATGCCACGGAGCAACTAAGCCCGTGCACCACAATTACTAAGCCTGCACTCTAGAGCCCGTGAGCCGCAACTACTGAGCCCGCGTGCCACAACTACTGAAGCCCGTGTGCCTAGAGCCTGTGCTCCGCAACAAAGAGAAGCCACCTCAGTGAGAAGCCCGCGCACTGCAATGAAGAGTAGCCCCCGCTCGACACGACTAGAGAAAGCCCGTGCAGCAATGAAGACCCAATGCAGCCAAAAATAAATAAATAAGTAAATAAATAAATTTATTAAAAAAAAAAGATGCAGGTGTGTTTAAAAAAAAAAAAAAAAGACTATGTGCTCCCAATGCAGGGGGCCTGGGTTCAATCCCTGGTCAGGGAACTAGATCCCACATGCAGGCCGCAACTAAGAATTCGCAGGCCGCAACTAAGAGTTCGCAGGCCACAACTAAGGAGCCCGCGTGCCGCAACTAAGAAGCCCACCTGCCGCAACTAAGAAGCCTGCCTGTTGCAGCTAAGGAGCCCACGTGCCGCAACGAAGACCCGGCACAACCAAATAAATAAATAAACAAATATTAAAAAAAAAGTGAAGGGTGTGCTCAGCACTGTGAATGTACTTCATGCTACTAAACTGTGCACTTAAAAATGGTTAAATGCTAAATTTTACGTTATGTATATTTTATCTTGCACACACACAAAGCTAAGAGGGTGGGTGGAAGTGCAAAAAAGGGAGTGCAGGCAGGGTCCAGGAGGGAGGAACCCTCCCTTGTGGAGAGGCGTGGGGCTGGCCTAACCTGATGCCATTGCACATTACCATCACAAACCAGCTCCCCCAGTTCCGCCTCTCCCCTCATCAAGCAATGTTCTGGGAACTTCGCTGAGAGGTTTGCCTACACAGACTAAGGGTTCAGGCACAGGGACAGAAGTGTCTGGTCCCTTTGGTGGTTCTGGTTCTCATTATAATTAATTAATTAATTAATAAACTGGCATTCTCATTATCATTTGGCTCCCCACAGAGCTTGCCTGCCTGGGAGAAAATATGCTGGCAAAGAGAACGCCTCAGGAGCTGTGCAGTGCAGCCACGCTCGGGTGCCAGCAAATGAGCTTTCCGGGACCTCAAGGCTGGGGCCAGACTCTGGCTTGACCTCTAGGAAGATAGCTGTCTGCCTTCTCCCAGCAAAACACTAAACCCTGTGGCTCCTTGCAGAGACATCCCGCCTTAATGCCCACTGTCCACTGCTTGTGTTCTTAAAACTTAACTTTCCCCCTGAGAAACCAAGGAGTAACCAGAACGGCGTGTACATTTGCTACTGTCAACTCTTGACTGGAAAAGGACAGAAAATGTAGCAAAAAACATTTCCCCTTAATTCCTTCCCTGACACTGGATCACAGCTGATGGCGGAAAACCACATAAAATAAATGGTATTTTTCTCCATCACCATCTGGTAAGGTTGCCAGTTGCCCCCCCATCCCAGCCCCCAAAATGAGGAACTCATCTGTTGGAATCCAAGGATTCTTTCTAGTCAATGAAAAGTTCAACCGGAAAGGCAAAAGTCACCATTAAAAGATGAGACCAAAGTACCTGGTCCTGCTCTAGCAAATCAAATGAATTGGCATTAAGCCAAGGTGGACTTAAAATAATCCAAAAATAATACCAGCCACCTCAGCTCTCCATACACTTGTTGAGTGCCTGCCGGGCACTGGGCACACAAAGATCAATGAAATGTTCCTCAAGGCACTCAGTCACTGCTGGGCTTGTGTGTCTGCGCATTATGTTCTAAACCTCAGTTCACAGCCAAGACCACTGTTGTCTTCCTCTCTTTACACACAACTTTAATAAACTTATCTGATTTCTGAATGCAGAGTTCAAAGCCAAGAGAGATTACAGCCAGTGCGGTGAGCACTGAGGGCACCAGCACATTCTGACACAGAATCATAATGCAGAGTCCACACATTGACACCAAGCTGTCAGGAAAGGATGCAAGAAGTCCCGTAACAATGTTAAGGAAATCGCCAATGAAAATCTTTGACAGTTTGGCTGGCCCAGTCCTCGGGTCTCTGGAACACCTAGGAAGGATCAGGCTCCAGAGGGCCAATATCGCACTGCCGTCAGGTCTCAAGGAGTCCCTCGAGGCTCCGTTCAGAGCCAGTGCACACTGTTGTGGGGCTTTAGGTTTTTATTTACACTGGGAGGCTCTCAGGGTCAACATTATCTTGATTCCACAGAATCCCTCACGAAGGCTGAGAGAAGGATGGATTCCAGAAGTATGTTCTAGTTTTAACTTGATTCATAACTTGGCTGGCTGGGTGAGCTCCTCAAGTCATTTGTCCCAAAGGTAAAAATAACCCAAATGCCCAGGAAGCAAGGGGGGCAGCCCGCCTGAGTAGACCTGGAGGACTCTGCCCGTACCAGGCCTGGCGTGGGACCTGCTCTCAGTAGTGGGAGAAGGGAAGTTGAGGAGAAGACGCTGTCATGTCACCCCTCCCCTGGCTTCAGTCTGCGGCCTACTCTCCCCTTTCTGGGAAGAGGAGGGAGGGTACCACTGTGAAACCACCGTGTGGGCGACCTTCACACTGTGCCTGTTTCTTCTGCTTTTAAAAACGTCTCCCAGTTTCAGCAGTGAAGAACTAGCAAAGAGCAAGAGGCAGCTACGTCCCAATTAATAAAGTGTCTCTAGATAATAAAACTTCCCCAACAGCACTGTCTTACCTGTGACACCAGCACACTTTGCAAGACACTCCTCCTTGGTCATGTAATTATTGTCATTCCCTCCACAGCCTCCATACACAAACTGCTGGCAGGATCCATCAGTGACATTGTACCACCACCTAGGGATGGAGGCCCGGCATTTTCCCGCACTCTTCGAAACGCGGCAAAAATCTAAAACACAACCAACCAGAGACCAGTTAGCTTGGCAGGGCAATTCTTGCAAGACAGAACATGCACAGACCTGTAGGAGAAGGCCCACAGCTTTCCAGAGCCCCAAGAGGAGAAGCAGAGCCTTAAGTTTCAGCACAGTTACTCTGTGAGCTGTTTCTGAAGTGTCGCCATCAGGCCTACCTAGTGATTCCTTCTTTGTATAGGAAGGCATCATCTAACGACAAAGACACCAACCCACCAGACTGAACTGAATTTCAGTTGCGTGTTGATTTTGTCCCTTCCCCCATTATCAAACACACACACATCCAGTATAGAAAGAGGACTTTCAAAGGCAAAAAGCCAGACTGCAGGATCCTTCTGGATATGTGCCCGTCTCACTGGGCCAAGGGGAGCCTAGCACTGAAAGACCAGAGCTGGGACTTCCCTGGTGGCGCAGTGGTTAAGGATCTACCTGCCAATGCAGGGGACATGGGTTCGAGCCCTGGTCTGGGAAGATCCCACATGCCACGGAGCAACTAAGCCTGTGCACCACAACTACTGAGCCTGCGCTCTAGAGCCCACGTGCCACAACTACTGAGCCCACATGCCACAACTACTGAAGCCCACACGCCTAGAGCCCGTGCTCCACAACAAAGAGAAGCCAGCACAATGAGAAGCCCGTGCACCACAACAAAGAGTAGCCCCCGCTCGCTGCAACTGGAGAAAGCCTGCACACACCAACGAAGACCCAAAGCAGCCAAAAATTAATCAATTAATTAATTTAAAAAAAAAAAAAAAAAAAAAGAAAGCAAGCCCAGAGCTGGCAACGCACGGTCAGGAAGGAAATGCACGGCCTGGTGCTCTTAGCACCCCACAGAAGGGCCTTTCCTAACTTTTCCTGTCTACTCTCTGCCAGGATAGGCCACTTCATAGTCAAATTACCACAAGAGCCTCAGAAAGAAGCTCCCTAATGTTAGTTCCCCCAACTGCCAACCTTCCAGAGACAACTCAGGTCACTCCTCTGCTTCAGCGCTTATGATGGCTCCCCCCATCTGAGCGCACCAAGATGGGCCTGGGTTACAAGGTGTCCTAAAATCTGGCCCCACTCTAGTACAAGGAAAACAGAACAATGTTATAATTGCAGCCAGATACATCTGCCTGCAGAAGGCCTAGAAATCTGCTCTCTCTTAAAAAGGGACAGATAAACAAGTGCTGGAGGTATCACCTGCACTAGAATGAGACTTTCTCCTGGAGGAATCAGGAGGATTGAAAGCAACTTGGAAAGGGAGTAACCTGACCATGTGATTCAATGTGTGCTCTGCACCACCATATCACCACCCCCCCACCCCCCGGGATCACGAGTCCACATCACCTCTCCCTACACCCTGGCCTCCTACATCTCTGCCTTCTGGCATAAGGGCATTCCACCCTGCCCTGGGCCTAGCACAGGGTGCTTCATAAACATCTCAAATAAAAACATCCCAGGGCCCAAAACTTGGTTATATGCTGTCATTTACTCCTCCCTAGTTGTTTTCATGTTTGCTAGGTTTACCTCACCAACTAGGGGATGCCTTTCGAAAGCACAGAGGGCAGGATTTGTGCTTCTCTTGCGTCTCCCAAAATACATCACAACGATGGGCAAGAAACCAAATGTTCCACAAAACATCTATCTATGGACAAAAAAGGTTGGTACTATGCAAAACAAACACCCCAAGAAACTCACAAGTACACCAATAAATCACAGCTAACTAGTACAGCAGAAAAAGCATACTCTGAAGTAAAAAAAAATGCTCTGTTAATCTGCAAGCAACCATCAATGAAATCACCAGTTAGAAAGTACCTTATCTGGGGACCTCCCTGGTGGCGCAGTGGATAAGACTCCGCGCTCCCAATGCAGGGGGCCCGGATTCGACTAGATCCCACATGCATGCCTCAACTAAGAGTTTGCATGCCACAACTAAGGAGCCCACCTGCCGCAACTAAGGAGTCCGTGAGCCTCAACTAAGACCCAGCGCAAAAAAAAAAAAAAAAAAAAAAGTACCTTATCTGGATACTTCATATGAACGGAATCATACGATATGTTCAGAAAAGGCAAATCAATAGAGACAGGAAGTAGATTAGTGTTTGCCTGGTGTTGGGGGTGTGGAGCAGAGACTGACTGCAAATGGGCACAGGGATGGATCTTTTGGGGCTGATGGAAATGTTCTGAAATTGGATTGGGGGGTTGGTTGTACAACTCTGTAAATGTACCAAAAGTCATTGGGTTGTATACTTAAAACAAGTGATTTTATGGTATGTAAATACTTTACTAAATCAGTTTTTTAAAAAAAAATAGGCCCAGGCACCTTCTGTCCATATAACACATCAACCAGAACCAGCTGGGTGTGCACCTGGAACAGGTACTTTTGACAATGTGCAAAGGTCACAAAACAAACGCAGTCGACAAGGCCCAGGGAAGACACGGAAGGAGAAGAGTTCTTTGGTATATATTTCTGCCCAATCCACACGGCTATCAAATGCCAGAGGCAGCACTGCTAAAAACAAGACAAGATGGAGAGGACCCACACAGGATCCACTTATGATCCAAAACTGAAAACAACATCAAGGCGGGAGCACCCCACTGCTGCCGAGGTTTGGCAACAGCCTATCCGATGCCCTGCCAAGCTGAGAGCCCTGGGGATCATCGACTGCTTTGTGTCCTTGCTTCCTGAGCAGCTTCAGGTACAATCTTTTAAACAAAAACCCTGAGGGAGGAATTGTACACTTTAAATGGGTCAAATGTACGGAATGTGAATTATGTCTCAACTGAAACAAACACCTGAGGGGCCAAACAAAGCTCAAGCCAGCCAGGTGGGAACTGGCAGACACCACAGCAGAGAATGCAGCAGGGCGAACACAGTATAAAGGGTGAGAATTTGGTGGCTTTTCATAAGCAAGGGTGCCAGATACATTCTGTGCAGGTATAGAAGCCTGAGGGTGCATAAAGAGGAAGAGGGAAAAGCTTATCTAGGGATGGAGGGCAGTTACCTTGGTGAAGTAAACACTGCCCAGAATCTGGCCCTCATCTCTGTAGGCTCAGACAGGCACTCTTAGTGCCCCAGAGCTGATGAGGCACAGGGATGCTGATCTTGCTAACAAAGCGCACAGGAGGATACTGAGAAAATAACTGTCCAGCGGGGTGGATGCGTACCAACATACCACCTCGGATAGCAAGCTGAAATGGAGCAGGTGACTTGGAGTCACAGTAAAGAAGTTTTCCTTAGGATTCCTGTGAACTTACTCTCTACTGGGATCTATCAGGCAGACTAGAGGCTTGCAGCAGACAGCTCGGGAAGCGCTTAGGTCAAGACAGCACAGTCAAGGTCTGCCTCTCGAACACTTACTTTTCTTACTTCTCACCACTGAGCCCCTGGCGTCCCTTCCTGACTGGACCGTTCTTTCTGTAGATGTGATGGTTCCTTCATTACAAATTTTGCAGGCCTGAGAGGCTATTCTGTCTCAGACGGCTGCTCGTATCTGCTGTCAATGATCACACATTGATCTCATAGTTTAAGTTTCAGAAGCAGCCTTATTTTCAGGTTCCTTGGGTGGGGTAGGACAGGATGGGGGTGACTTCATTTTTGTCCCAGGAGAATTTAGAAATGTCTCTTTATTAGGAGAGAACCTGGACTAAAAACACAGTATATCTGAAGAGACAGAATGCTGACAATTGTTGAAGCTGAGTGATGGTCTATGGGCACTCATAAAACTGTTTTCACTCCTTTGTGTACATTTGAAAATTCCTATAATAAAAAGAGAAAAAAGCTAATCTCTTTTTTTTGTTTTTATTTTTTTTTAATTGGGGTAAAAGCTCTTTTTAAAATAAATTTGATTAGAGTAAAAGAGCTCTAAGGAGCAGATTAGTTGGCCAAAGCTAGGTTCAATTAAGATGAAATTTAACCACACACTTACTGTGTCAAGACAGAGTCCCTTCTCTGAGTATGGAGGCTCCTTGTCAAATGGAGAAAAGTCTCATTTTGTCACATGCTTTTACTAACTAAACTGCTTTTAAGCTTCCATCATATACATTTTTACTCTCTAGGCTTAAGGAAGTAATCTCATGAAAAAAGGATTTTGCTTTTGTCTGCTTGCTCGGTTCGTTTCAAAGGAGAGAATGTTCCTTTAGGAAACACAGGCCACATGTTCTTCACCTCACTCCAAATAACATCAGTGCATTTTCTCTTTTGTTGTTCTCCAAAAAGCTTGTACAAAAAGCCAGAAATACTTTACTATGTAAGATGGCTTCCATGACTTATCACCTTCCTTAAAAAAAACTTCAAAAAAGTCAAAATACTATACTTTGGTAGACCCAGCTTAAAATCAAAATGAACCAAAATGCAGAGCATGACTTATTTCTTGACACCCCGTTTCACTGCCTTCACTAAGCTTGATGCCAGGCACATTCTATGCACGATTTCTAATAGTCACAATAAAACTGTGACTCATGCAGTAACACCCCCACCCCTGCCCTTTACAAAGCAGAACACTGAGGCTTTGGGTAGGTTAAGCTAAGCAAGCAGCAGAGCTGGATATGAATTCAAATTGGTCTGATCAGAGAGCACAGGCACAAACAAAACGACCCCTCGGATGGAAAGAAAGAAAAAAAACACTATAGTGACAGGCAGTGGGAAAAACATGAAACTGAAGTTGCCTAAAAGCCAAAACATTCCTCAAGGCTTCATCACAACTGGAGGGCTCACCAAGGCCAGGCCCTCTGCTAGGCCTGTTTATGGTGACACTCAATGACAGGGTCATAGATAGCACCATACCAAAGAACTGGCCAAGGCTGAGGGGGACTCGGTTGGACAATTTTCAGTAAGTTATTCCTTAATAAATAACTGTTCTTATTAAGAGATGACAAAATGATATACTGGTCTCAGAATAGTTTTGGATAACAATCATGAAAAATATGTTTCAAGTTCTATTTCTGTGCTCACAAATGCTAGTGCAAAATTAAATACGTTCTGTAAGTTTTCAAAACAGAATAAGAAAAACAGGGAAAAGCTGAAGGACACCAAATTTGGATACACTTGCTTCAGAATATGGAAAAATGGAATTCCTGCCTTTAGGAAACAGTAACATTCTCTTGGAAAAGTATTAAAAATGGTTAAAATCACACATTATCTGACATATGAACCTAAATTACAAAACCCTGGCAGGCATTTTGAACATTGGCTATTACAAAATTGCCAAACAGACTGGTCTTTGTCATAGAAAACAGGTTTCTCTGGTTCTGAGGTCGCTTGAGCTTTTTTTTTTTAATTTTTATTTATTTTTGGCTGCGTTGGGTCTTCATTGCTGCGTGCAGGCTTTCTCTAGTTGCGGCGAGCAGGGACTACTCTTCGTTGCAGTGTACGCGCTTCTCATCGCGGTGGCTTCTCTTGTTGCGGAGCACGGGCTCTAAGGTGCGCGGGCTTCAGTAGCTGTGGCTCGCGGGCTCTAGAGCGCAGGTTCAGTAGTTGTGGTGCACAGGCTTAGTTGCTCCGGAGCTTGTGGGATCTTCCTGGACCAGGGATCAAACCCGTGTCCCATGCATTGGCTGGGGGATTCTTAACCACCGCTCCACCATGGAAGTCCCTTGATAAACTTTTTACTCCCATGGGTGCTATAAACTGAAGAACACCAACTTCTTGCCTCACTGTATACGAATAAGAAAGCCCTGGATCACCTCACAAGCTTGGAGCCACTCATGAAATGGTCCTTCTCCTCCCCCCATCTGTTTTCTCTAGAGCGAAGGTCAGTAAACTTTTTTTATCATGGGCCAAATAGTAAATACAGGCAGAATAGTGTGAAATCATGCAGAGCAATGGGAACAATTATGATTGTTCCGTAACCTTTAAAACGAAAAACTGTGGGCTATAAATGTATAGAATAATTAAAAAAATAAAATAAAATGAATATTTATTTAGTACTCTGTAAGTCAAAACATTAGAAACTTGAGAATTGGGGCTTCCTTGGTGGCACAGCGGTTAAGAATCCGCCTGCCAATGCAGGGGACACGGGTTCGATCCCTGGTCCGGGAAGATCCCACATGCCGCAGAGCAACTGTGCGCCACAACTACTGAAGCCTGCACACCTAGAGCCCATGCTCCACAACAAGAGAAGCCACCGCAATGAGAAGCCCGCGCACTGCAACAAAGAGTAGCCCCCGCTCACCGCAACTAGAGAAAAGCCCGCACACAGCAACAGAGACCCAAACACAGCCAAAAATAAATAAGTTTATTAAAAAAAAAAAAAGAAACTTGAGAATCGAAGTGTTCAATCTTCTCTGTAAATAAATAAGTCACCAAGAGTAGTCTGAACAGTGCTTGTGAAGGTCTTTACTCATATAACTCATGATAGAGAGCAAGCATCTTCTCAGTTCACCTTAGGGAAGTGTCACACCTCTTTCTTGGTTTGGATCAGTTTCCAACATTTTATCCTTTGCGCTTTCAATGACACAAAATTGCTGAGAGTTGCTTGACTTTTTGTGGAAGTTTCTGCCAGCATTACTTCCACTGGATCATCCTTTTTTTGTCACAACTACTTTCCTCATTTCTGTCGATAAGCTCCTCTGGCTGCATATCCGGTCTCAAATGGCAAGCAGTGTCAACATTCCCACAGTTAACTCATTCTCCTATCACTCCATTTATGTTCAATTGGAATTTCACTTCCAGCGTTATCACTTTTTCTCTTTGCTACACTTTGGTGTTTTTTTGGCCAACTTCCTCTAGTGATTAACCATTTTTGTAAACTGTCATGTATACTGGGAAACAAGGCAGCAACACAACTACATGCTTTGCTGTGTATGAACTGAGTAACAGACATGCAGTGACCAATCACTATGCATATGTGTAATTTACACCATGATTTGTGACTGAAGAGCTAGCTAGTAGCTGAAACTTGTTCTGTACCCAAGTACTCACAGTTAATATATTGTAGTAACTGAAATCTGTGCATGTTGAAAACTGTGCAAAGCAAGGACTGCCTTTCTTTCAAGCTTCATGGACCTAGCCTAACTATTCAACTCTGTCATGGTAGCATGAAAGCAGCCTAAGGCAATATGTAAATGAACGACCATGGTTGTCATTCCAATAAAAATTTATTTCATGTAATTTTTAATCTTTAAAATATTCTTTTGATTTTTTTCAACTATTAAAAAAATGCAAAAGCCATACTTAGCGTGTAGGCCATATGTAGGCAGTGACTACGAGCTGCAGTTTGCCAATCACTTCTTTAGAGAGTGTTGCTAAAAACACCCTGCTCAGATTTTCCACACCCCTCACCCCCTGTCATGTCACAGAACTCAGCACGTCCTACAGGTGTGGTCAGATGCTATCACATAGACTCCTAGGGCTCACATTTCTATGACAACACTGACCACACCTTCCTCAGGTTAATCCTTTGCCAAAAATGCTGCAGCACACCCTTCCATCACTAAAAACAGCTCTACTCTTTTCATTAAAGCCACTTAGAATTCTAAGGATAATGGCCAAAGGGAAATGATTTGCTACAATAATCCTCAGACATCTGAAAATACTATTTTATACAAAAAAATAGGAGAGAATACAGTTCACTCCTCAGTATCAAAAAGCAAACAAGGAAGAATCAATTAATTCAAGAGTTTCAAAGAACAGGGGCAACTATTACCACATCCACAAAGGGCTTGGTGCGCACAGACCTACAACAGCTGAAAATTCACCACCAGAACACCCTGTTCGTGCTAGTGAAATAACTTGTGAGACATCCGCATAATCGAATACTCAGAGCTGTTTAAAATAGACAACTACGTATGTGCTGGTATAGAAAAGTGCCTGAGAGAAAAAAAGCAAAAGAATGGTTTACATGTTATGATTCCTTTTTAAATTTTTAATTTAGATATGAATCTACCTTTAGGGAAAGAGACTAAAGGAAGGAGAAGCTTTTCCAGTTTTTCTTTTCCATCTGTATCTTTTAGTACAATTTGAGTATTCTAATTTTGTGAATGCATTACTTTTATTTTCTTTAAGGGTTTTATCTAGAGAGTGGATTATAGTCATCCCTTTTGTTTGCTTAAATTTTTCAGTGAAATTTTTCATGGTAAATAAAACTGAATGTACTAAATTCCCTAGTATCTTGAACAGTAGTAAGCAACAAGTGTTTGGTGAATAGCTAATATATGTAAATAGGGCGATCATATAATTTATCCTCCAGATCAAGACACTTTTCAGAGTGAAAAGGGGTATTCTTAATAGTTACCGTGGGAAACACAGTGGCATAAATTGGAACCCTCCAAGGTAAATTGAGCTGAGTAGCCATCCTACATAGAAGGCACCCACTGGGAATGTAGTCGTTGATCTCCAGGGGTTTACAATTAAGTTAGAGCCACAAGACTGGCTTGGATAGAAAGAGAAGAAAATCACACAAGGTAAAATATTACAATCACACCCTACATTCAAAGGGCTTGTAAGCCACACAAGGTACAAAGGAAATGAGCAAAGGCTCTGGTATAGGGAAGTGACACAATAAGGAAGAGTCACTCGGCAAAAGTGTGTAGGACACATGAGAGGACAGGGCCTGCAGGAAGCTGTTCTGGTAAAGGACCTGTGTGTGCAGGAATTCCTGGTTGCCTCTTACTAGCCCACTGTTTTGGGGTGGGGGCGGGAGGCAGCTTTCCTAACCTCCCTGCACACCCATTTCCTCATTCATAATAAGGGAACAATAATACATGCAACAAAAATGTATAAACCTCTCAGTAAAGCTGGAAAATGTATAAACCCAGTATTCTTCAATTCGGCAGGCCCCATATTCTCTGATTTAGGCCTGGCTAATAAACAAAAAGTGCAGATTTTAGAGGCTTAGAGTATCTAAATCAGACTCTTGGGAGGCTTAGAAAGATAAGGCAAAGCTCTGATTATAGACCTATCATATCTGTGACATAATTAGAAATATGTATTTGGTCTCTCCCCGCCTGCCCTTCCTGATACAGAGCTCCTAAAACCCTTGTAATTTCCTGAGAGCTGGAGCATGTTCTATTCCAATATTTGGTCTTTGACCCATGTTTCTGACACAAGAACTAAAACCCTGGCAATCTCTGGAGTAATACGATTGCCTTTTTGTATGCCAATGAGATGATAGTGGCTGGGGGAGCCCTAGAAAGCTTCAGGATGGGGGCTGGGGGAATTCCCTGGCGGTCCAGCTGTTAGGACTCCTCGCTTTAACTGCAGAGGGCCCGGGTTCAATCCCTGGTTGGGGAACTAAGATCCCGCAAGTCTTGTGGCATGGCCAAAAAAAAAAAAAAAGGATGGGGGCTGGTTGCCAGAAAAACCAAGGCAAGATTAAAGGGTTGGAACTTTCAGCCCCACCCCTTATTCTCCTGGGAGGGGAGAGGGGTGGAATATTGAGTTAATAATCAATCATGCCTATGTGATGAAGCTTCCATAAAATACCCCAACCGAAGGGGTTAGGAGAGCTTCTGGGTTGGTGAACACATCTACATGCCAAGAGGGTGGCTCACCCCAAACTCCACAAGGACAGAAGCTGCTACACTGAGGACCCTTCCAGACCTCTGTCTTCATTTAGCTGTTCATTTGTATCCTTTATAATAAACTGGTAAACGTGTTACCCTGAGTTCTGTGAGCCACTCTAGCAAATTGGATCCGAGGGGGTCATGGCAACCCTTGATTTATAGCAGGTTGGTGAAAATGACAGGGGACAACCTCAGACTTTGACTGGCATTTGAAGGGGGGAGAGGGAGTCTTGTGAGACTGAGCCCTTATCCTACAGGATCTGTGCTCACTCCCTGCGGTTTCAGAATTGAGTTAAATTGCCAAACACCCAATCCGTGTCTGCTGAGAACTGCTTGATGTGGAAAAACCCACACATCTTGTATCAGAAATATTCTCTGTAGTAAACAGGAGAGTTTCCTCTTTAAAATTCCTTCAGGTTACGGTGAAAGCTGAGAATGTTAGCAAGAGAACTAACTTGAGGACATTATAAATACAACTCAGCCCAAGTTGAAGTGAAGGCCCCTCTGTGTGATTTGTACCCATTCTGGATCTACTTAGTATAAAAATGTTTTTTGACAAGTCTGCTAGCAGTAAGTCCCATTTTGTGACACCTAGACTTTTGTTTCCTGCTGTGGAATGCACCATTTATTAATCTTGAGGCTATCTTGACCATGGCCTGTCTGGGAAAGGGCATTTGTTCAATGTAATTTGAATTCACTGGTGAGTAATAAAGTGGGGACATTCAGCTGGCTTTCCCTCCATAGGTCCCATTGAGTTAAATTCTGTGGACTTGCAGATGCATTTCTTAAAAACAATTCAAACGGAAGGGACTTCTTTGACACAGGGACCAATCATTAAGAGTGTTGTGAAAATTAAAGGTATTTTTCACTCCATTATAAGAGCTTAAAACATTTGGCACAAAGCTTTGAATAAGTAGTAGATATTATATTTTTATGAAGACCAGACTACTGTAGGAACAGTGGGAATGAAGATAAAGAGAAGGATGACACATTTCACTAGTAAGTCCAACTGAATGTGGTGACTGACAGGATAGAGGGGATATGGAAAACCAAAGTACAAACTCAAGTCAGTGAGTTGATCAAACCAACTCAACCATCACTCCTTCCCTTTGTTTTTCTGCTGTGCAACCACCTGCCATGCCTGAAGACACAAAATTTCTTACCTTCACCTACAGTAAGACAATGGCAGACTATCACACAGATCAAAGTCCTGCAACACTACAGTATCGGGAGATTAAGAGGTCGGAGACAAGAAAATAAGAAAAATTATGCCTTGGTTACCCATCTGGACTTCAAGTTATCTTTTCACCAAGGAATGAGAGAATATTAAAGTTCTGTGTGAGTGAAGTGGTACTGAATACCAGGGAGGCAGATATTCAAGGCTGCTTTAATTCTACTGTGCCAAATTCCAAAGTTGACATTTATTTTACAATCAGTCTTATTTCAAGGTGATCTATAAATCCAGCTATTTTGGTTAGTTGGATAGGTTCTACATACGTGAGGGCTTCTGTTTCTAGTACAGAAAGCTACTAACTACCCATGTCCTCTAGGTTCTGGTGCCTGGAAGTTGTCATTATTAGGATAAGTAATTCAGAAACTTTAAAATAACCCCTAGGTATTTATGAGGAAAGAACATTTACAATGACAAATCCAACTTAAATTATAAGGCTCATAAAATCTTGTTGTTTTAGATATATAATCTTGGCATTTTAGATATAAAATATTTAGATATGAAGGTTTACATTCCATAAACTATTAGCACAATGCAAACCACCACTCCTACCCACTGTCACCTCATACTCATCACTCAAGCAGGACTATAAATTCTACCCTTACCTAAATTCATAACTAGAATCACAGTGCTCCATCTGAATAATTTGTAAGGAAGGGCTTCCCTGGTGGTGCAGTGGTTAGGAATCCGCTTGCCAGCGCAGGGGACACGGGTTCAAGCCCTGGTCCGGGAAGATCCCACATGCCGCGGAGCAACTAAGCCCGTGAGCCACAACTACTGAGCCTGCGCTCTAGAGCCTGTGAGGTACACCTACTGAGCCCACGTGCCACAACTACCGAAGCCCGTGTGCCTAGAGCCGGTGCTCTGCAACAAGAGAAGCCACCGCAATGAGAAGCCCGCCCACCGCAACTAGAGAAAGCCCGCAGGCAGCAACAGAGACCCAATGCAGCCAAAATAACCCCACAAATTTTAGAAAAAGGTCCTAAATGTTAAAAAAAAAAAAAAAAAAAAAAAATTGTAAGGAAACAGTAGTTTCAAAGTCTTTCATGGAATTGTCTGTTAATTCACATTCAGGGGTTCTTAATCTTTTTTGAAACATGGACCATTTTCAGAAACTGATTACAGCTAATGGACCCTCTACCTAGAGCAATGTTTCTCAACCATTTTTTTCCATTATCACCCCACCCCAGGAGCCTTTGTAGACGTGTTTTTCCTAAGCACCACACTAAATTTCAATACCACAGACATATATCTATCTATGTAGCCCTTTGAAAGATCAAAAACTATTATAATATCTAATATTATTTCACCCCCACCCCCACCCCGAACATGCCCTAGACTCTAAATGACTGACCCTGGAATAAACACGGACAAAGTACCACATATGAACTCAGGAACTTCAGACTACGGGGCTTCTGAGGCCAGGGACCCAGGACCCCATTGGTGAGATCCATCTCAAACACTTGCCCTCATTTCTAAAATGGCTTTCCAATAATGAAAAATGCGCTTCAAATAAACTTCAAAGTAACTAACTCCAAAGTTCACGGGCCTCAGCATCCAAATTCCAGCACTCCTTCATAAGTTTTCAAAAAGGTCTTGTCAGAAACAAGTGAAATGACATTTGTGACCAGGATCACACAAGGACATCCATAATCCATACACTAATGCTTCTGGGGTCATTTGCAAATTCCTCATTAGTCATGTGACCAATGGGCCACCAAGGCCTCCTGGGGTTAAGTCATTTCAGTGTGACCCCTTCAGGGTTCTCTCCTGCCTCACATGAATCACAAGCTACCTCATCCCTTATTTGGCCTGTCAGTCTCAGGACATGGCAAACAGGGGTTTGGCTGCCTGGCCTACTACCTGAAGACAAGCCTGAATGTTGCAAATGACTCTGGGGATAGGTAAAATGAGAAACAGGTTGGGGGCTGGCTTTCTCTATTACAGGCTGACTTCTCAAATACTGACCAGGGCAAAGGAATGTTTCTGGTGGCAAGGGTCCACTTTCCCTCAGTGGACCTAAAGGCAAGCCCCTCAATGTTCTTTAGGTATAGCCTCAAAGCCATTTGAGCCTCAAAGGCCATGTTTTTAGTACTAAGCACACCAAACCTTTACCTTACTTTTTTCTTTTTTTTTTAATTGAAGTATAGTTGATCTACAATGTTTCAGGTATACAGCAAAGTGATTCAGTTTTATATATATACATTCTTTTTCAGATTCTTGTCCATTATAGGTTATTACAAGATATTGAATATAGTTCCCTGTGATATACGGTAGGTCCTTGTTGTTTATTTTATATATAGTAGTGTGTATCTGTTAATCCCAAATTCCTAATTTATCCCTCCCCCCACCTTACTTTTCTTTATAGTACTCATCACCAAATTATCTATTCATTGTTCATTTATTTATTGTATTTTCTTCTCATCACAATGTAACTGCCATGGATTGGGGCGGGAGGGTGTCATCTGTTTCATTCAGTGCTTTGTTTCCAGGGCCTAAAACTGTGCCTGGCACTTGGCAGGTGTTCAATAAATATGTGCTGAATAAATATTTCAAACTGTCCTGGAACTAAACTGTCTTGCCTGCAAATTAAACAAGTGCCTCTTCCGTGAAGGACAAGAATACTACAAGATGCTACTTTGGAGAACTCCCAGCTGATCACCAACACCAGCTGCACTTTCCCTCTTATCTGTCATCTTCTCTTTGACTACTCAGTTTACAACTATCCATGGGGGTGAGGAGAAGAAAAAGGAGTGGTGACTAATAACATGCTTCTTGGAGATTTACTGGAAAGTTCACTCTTTCAGTCAAAGTTCTGGGGAAACTAATTAATCGAAGAGGTTGATGCACATGGAAGGTCACTTCAAAGTGTGGTGGAGGCTCTCACATGAATGCTGCCGCACTTGTCTCCAGTGGAAATTCCCAAGAACAATCAACAAAGGGCTATGAGTGAAGGAACCATTAACACAAGTTCCGATGCCCAAGGAACCATTAACACGAGTTCTGATGCATAAGTTATTGGCAGCAGGAACTACACTTAACTGACCACTCCTAAAAGGAATTTTTGAGGTTCTGTTCTGAAAAGGAATATATTATCTGCCCTTGTATTGATCAAAATTATATATTTGGGGGCACTCCAAATACCAGGACTTATCACCCGAGAAGAGATTAAAAAATCAGGCACATTTGTGGCCACCTGATAAGGGGTGTTCCCTAACAACAGTAACACACATACACACACTCACTGCACTGTACAATTTATAAGTAGCTATTATGTTTTATCTACCTTTGTTTCCTAAATGGGGCATACTCTTAACATGGGAGTCACAACTCTAATGCTTAGAAGATACAGAGGGCAGGCCAAGTGAATAAATACAGGCTGAGAAAGACAGTCTTCTTTGTCCTTCCCAAAAGAAGTACCTGGCACCACCCCACGGGTGTTATGTGGGAACACTGGACTGGCACCGCCAGATCTTCATATTTTTCAGGCAAAGCCAAAAATAAAAATATTTCAAAAAAAACTCTCAATCCTAGAAACTGTACAAGTCACATAAAGCCTGTTTGAAGCCTGCTGGGAACAGCCAGTTTATAATCTCTACGTGCTTCCATGCAGACTGGCACTCTCCCTGAATGCTATGAACACCCGAACACCCACAGAAGTATCAGCTTTCCCCCACCTCCATCTGCAAAGGTCTGGAGTCAGGACACTTCGCCAAGCCTCCAAATGTCCATTATATCCCACACCCTTTCCTATCTGCCCTCCACCACCCAGTGCCTCACCAACATTGTCAGTCTCGAGACCACATGACTCTCCTATCACTTGCTTATCACCACCTCAGCCCCAGACTCGAGTGACCCTTCATCACCATACATCCTGTTTCGTCAGCATCTCCCTTCCCCCAACTCCTGGAGTCTCTGATACTCATGGCCTATCTTAAGCAAAATCTCTCATTTCTTCAATCTCTTCTCTGAACATTCTTGTCACTTTCTTACTCTAACTGAACCCAGCTCTCCCCTGAAGATATAGCTTCTCTTGTGCCCTTCCAGTGGGCACTGCTTCTACACCATTCTCCCTCCACCCTCAACACCCAGTTATGAATCTCATCATCAGAGTAAATCGTATCCCACCCTGTGGGTCATTTGCTGATCCAGGTCACTACTCCTCACTTCTCCATGATTTTAGCTCCTGGCACACTGTCACTCCCGCTGCTGCTCCTATCATCATTCTTGGTGATTTCCATATCCAGATAGGCGATCCTCCAACCATCCTGGCCTCTAGGTTCCTAGACCTCCTCTCCTCCAGTGATCTTGCCCTCCCTGCAGCCGCTCCCTCCCATGGTCACACCTAGACCTTGTCTCAATAATTGCAGCCTCTTCAGAACCTCAGTTTCATGCATGTCCCTCATTGCCCATTGTATCCTAGCTTCCTAGTTCAGTCTCTTCAAAATCTCAACTCCAACAATCCACTGGCCCTACCACCTTTCCACTACCCCTCAGCCCCCTCATGTCTTCACACAGATCATTATGATCACCCCCTTACACACATTCACTACACACTTCCCCCCTCCACCATACTCATCTGGAGGTACCTGTGCAGCTGTGTGTGGCTGGAGAAACACCTCACTCTTAATGGATGACCTTGCTTCCTGAGAAAAATCAAAGCAATCAGAAGGGGTGGAGGGATAAAAACTACCTCCTGCCTCAAATTAAGCTGTTGAAACCTTTCATACAAATAGAACTTCAGATAAGCAAGGGCATTAGTTCACCCAGCCAGATAGGAGTACTTCTGAAAGGTCAGTAGGTCCAGCCAGCTGCAACAGCTGGGGAAGCCACTGGGAACAAACAGAAAAGCCCTCTGCAGCCCGACCTGGCCTTGTCAATTACTATTGTGTGACCTTAGGCAAGATGTGTAACAGGTTGTTTCAAGGATTAAGTAATGCACAAGAGCTCAAAGTAAGCAATAGATGTTAGCCCCAAACTCAGTTTTGATAAAATCCCAGGCCAGGTAACTGGAAGGTATATCCTAACATAATTAATTCCTCTAAAAGAGTCCAGAAGGGCTGACAAATTCTAGTTCAGGCCACAAGAATGATCAACACCTGCATTCCTAATTCCCTGGAGCTGGGTCTCTCCCCACTGGCTCTTATCACAACTCCCCACCCCCCAACTCAATTCTTCCTCTCTGCCTCAGGCATAGGGAAATTAACAGTCTTCAGAAGCCACCATAGGCGATGACTTGGTGCACATACATCCTGCTTGCTTTCTTTCCATCCAAAATGCTGGCCTATAAAGCTACCTGGCTGCTGCCTATTTTCCCCACTTGGCATCCTCCTCCAATCCCCCACCTCCCCCGCCCAACACACTCCTGCTCTAGTCACGCTGTCATCTCTTTTCCTCCAATACCACCAAGCTTGCTCCAGCCTCAAGGCCTTTGTACTCTACTACTTCCGGTTGGACCCCGAAGCCTCTGTGTCGCTGCCACTTGCTCATTCTTCATGTTAGACCTCAGCCGTCACTGTCCTCAGAGACCTCCTCTGACAACCTGAGCTAAAGTGGCCCCCATCATCTTACATCATCCCTGGTTGTCTACTTCACCCCGTTCCATTACGTCTTAGTAATTTAATACTGTGGTGAGTGCTCTTTATTTGAACGTTTACTCCCTGTCTCTGTCTATCCCACTAGAATATAAGCTCCCTCAGTGCAGGGACCTGGCTTGTCTGAGTCACAACTGTTACCAGTGCTGCCAGCACTGCCCCTGACACATAACAGGGGCTCAATAAATTTCGCTGAACCAACGAATTTTTCTTTCAAGAGATCTATTTTCAAAGCCTCCTTGTGGCTGTCTGAAGCAGTAAGGTTAGACCAACACTTGTTCAAAAAGACCTTTCAGGCCAAACTTCCATAGAGTTTAGAGGTTTAAACTGAGCCTTACCCTCCACCAACCTCTAAGGACCAGGCCAAGGAATCCAAGCCCAGCTTCTCAATGCCAATATTCTTCTTATACCAAGAGGCTCCCCCCCGTGCACCCTGACGAAGTATTTTCCCCCCAACACTTTTGCTTTTCTTTTCCTTCCTTTGGATATCATTGAGAAACACCCTTCTTCTTGGAGGCGTTCTACTGCAACTGAACCAGAAAGGTTTCTCAGGAGGCTGCTGTCCAATATCCAAAAAGGTGGGGGTGAGGGCTTCTTTCCTGAGGCTAAAACGGCCACCAGGTCACCGAGTCCAAGCCCCACCCGCTGCGGCTGGCCTCCCTGGGCTTTCTTGGAACTTGTCTCTGCCAGGAAGAGGCTGGTCTTCTGTTCGGCCCCTCACCTCCTTCCTGCCACAGGAAGGGCCACTGCCACTCTTCTCGGTCAACAGCGCTAGTCTCCTCCCTCATTCACAGGAAACTTTTCCCAGCCCGGGCTCCTCCGTCCGTCCTCACTCCCAAGGGCTCCCAAACCTCTTTTCCAAGGTTCAGTCTAGCTACACACCCTGAGCTTCACCAAGTCGCCCCCAACTTCCTCCCCCCGCCAATTCTCCCCGCTCAGACCCTGCCCAGGGCCTCCTCAGACCCCCACTTACGCCCTCGACCCTGCCCCTAACGCCCCGCCTTCGGCCTCTCGGCCCTCCACAGCTCCCAGGAGACCCGCCCGTGCCCTCACCGTGGACGCCACGTTCTCCGTCGGCCGCCTCAGCCCCGGAGAGGAGCAGCGATGCCAGCAGGGCGAGGAGCGCCCAGTACTGCCTCAGCCCACACAGCTGCGCCATGACGGGCTCCACCAGGTCGCCCAGGCGAGGCCTAGAGCTGCCCGCCGTTGGGGTCTCGCGATCAGGTGCGGGAAGACCCTTGCCGCGCACGCGCGCTGGAGCGCGTCGCGTTCAGGTGCGGGTCCGCGAGGTGCGCGCCTCCCCTCGCCACACAGGAAGTCTCCGGGAAGCACTTTTCTCGGTCCTTTGGTGTGCGGACACTCTGCCTCCTGCGCCCACGATGCTTTAGTTCGCTCCTCGCTTGCCCCGGACTCCCCCGACCCTTCAGAACCCCGCCACACCCCCCAGCCGCTCCGTGGGTGCCAGAAGTAATGGCGGCTTCCTCGAAGCTGCTACCGAAGGTGGAAGGCCAGGGAAGGGGCGGGGCGCACCTGGCGAGGCGGGATGCGTTAGAGCGCAGGCGCAGGGAGCAGGCACCTGAGCGGCCGTCCTCCTCCCTGGGCGCACCTGGGCCAGCCCCTGGCCTTGGGGTAAAGGGGCGGGACTTGCGTTTGCTCCGCCCCGGTGGGACCTAGCCTAGGGGCCGGCGCTCGCAGGTGGAACCTCGGGGCTCCGGCTGCCCTTGCGCGTGGGCTTGTTGACCACGTCCGAGCACCTTCGCTCTTGGATTGCGCCTCTGGGTGGGAGGAGAGGTCGCAGACTTGCTCATACTGGAAACCTGTGGTTTTTGCCCATCTTGCTTCAGCCTTCCGTTGAGGGCGAGGGGTTTATTCTTCCTAAATTCCAGAGTTCACTGAGCGCCTACCCAGAGGTGACCACGCCAGAGTGGTCCCTGCATCACCAGACAGGAACAGCCCAGCACAGTGATGACAGAAGCATAGGGCAGAGTGATTATGGATGAGACGGCGCAAGCACAGGCTGAGTGATCAGGGGCTGCGTGGTGGAAGACCTGGGAGCCCAGACAAGTTCCCTATTCAGCCTGAGAGAGGGCCAGGGAGGGCTCCCAGAGGAGGTGATAGACCCATGAATGAACAAGAGCCCCAGACCCTGCCTCCACAGTTCCTAGTACTTAGATGAAGACAGATAATTGACCAGAGAAGGATAGGTGTCAGGGCTGTGATGGGGAAGCACAGGCAGAGTAATCAGACCTGAAAGGAGGAAAACCCAGAGGAGGCATCCGACCAGCTTCCGGGCCAGGGAGGGCTTCCTGGAAGAGGGATATATGAGCTGAATCTCGAAAAGAGGATGGAGTAGGGCAGGCATAGGAGTAGCCAACAGGATAATTAAAATAAGTATATTATTATTTATAACACCTAACAGTGCTATGAAGGAGATGAATTAAGGGCTGGGATTAACAGAGAACAGGTGGTGAAGGGGGTGGTTTTGATATGAACCCTGAAGGATAAGAAGGGCTGATGAACAAACACATTCTAAGCAAACAGCAAATGCAAAAGTCCTGAAGCAAGAAAGACTTCAGTGTGTTACAGGAGCCAGGGCCACGCCCACTACTTGGCCTCCCTGCAGACATAATAATATGTGAAGAGCCTTAACTGGGTTATCAAAGTGGTGTTTACCTTAAACAATTAAGATTTTATGCCTGCCATCTTCTTTTATCTTGCAGTGAGGACCTACCAAGTTTATGATTAACCTCTTTATCCAAAATTTTATTCCATTTCATGTCCTGCCCCTGTGCCCCTCAGGATTGAGGAGTATCAAAGAAAAGGGGGATTGAAACCAAGCAGGACCCTGTGAGGCCCTCCCAGGTACAAAAGTCCTCTGTTTCTTGTTTGTAGAAAAAGGCTTTGGTCTCTTAGGCCTTCCTTGAGTTCCAAAGATCAGACTCAACAGTTACTAGTTAGGGAAGTAAAGGAACGCAGAAACAAAGGAAACGGGCAAGAAACAATAGTTCAGCGATAAAACAGAGTCAGTTCCTCCTCAAGGGATATACATAACAATCTGACACATATCTTTAAGTTTTGTTTGCAGAAACTAAGACCCCCACCCAGGTGGAGGATGGTGACTAAATGGTGACCACAAGCATCTAGACCCCAGACTGGTTGGAACCAGAAGGTTGATGATTAAGATTCCCAAAACATCACCCTGTTACCTCACCACCAACCAATCAGAAGAAAGTCCACGAGCTACAACCCTCACCCCAAATGTTGCTTTTAAAACCCCTTTCCTGAAAGCGATCGGGGAGATCCCATCTTTTGAGCACGAGCTGCCCCTTCTCCTTGTTTGGCATCCTGCAAATAAATGCTGTACTTTCCTTTACCACAACCCAGTGTCAGTAAATTGGCTTTGCTGTGTGGCAGGCGAGCAAACCCACATTCAGTTCTGTAACAACACCTGGGGTGGATAATTTTTTTATACCTCCTCTCTACCAGGAAATTATTTTCGATAATAATCATGTAAGAATCATTATTTTATTCTTTAATTTTAAAATTAATAATTGAAAATGAATAAATTTCCATTTTAAAGATATTACTCAAATTCAGTAAAATATTTCATATATGAATGAAAATTTGTACTTACCAAATAAAAATATTATACCTCACAGTTCATACCCTGATTCAATCTTTTAAATTTTTAAACACAAAAACTCCAAAAGGATGTGTAGAATGACAGAATAGTTTCTTCATCTTTACAATCAGTGTGCTGTCATTTAAATTTCTAACCTATTATTTAAATGCAAGAATATGTAGAATCACAGAAGTGCCTGAAACAAGCCCAAATGATTCCAAATTGTTAGGAACTTATTTTCAAAATGAACACACAGGGCTTCCCTGGTGGCGCAGTGGTTGAGAGTCTGCCTGCTAATGCAGGGGACACGGGTTCGAGCCCTGGTCTGGGAGGATCCCACATGCCGCGGAGCAACTAGGCCCGTGAGCCACAACTACTGAGCCTGCGCATCTGGAGCTTGTGCTCCGCAACAAGAGAGGCCGCGACAGGGAGAGGCCCGCGCACCGCGATGAAGAGTGGCCCCCGCCCGCCGCAACTAGAGGAAGCCCACGCACAGAAACGAAGACCCAACACAGCCAAAAATAAATAAATAACTCTATCTAAAAAAAAAAAAAGTCTTAAAAAAAAAATGAACACACAGAGCTGAGTGTCTTCATATGTCAGAGGTCAACTGTATACCTGAGAGTTCTCTATATTGACTTCCCTATAAAACAGGGGTCCCCAGCCCCTGGGCCACGTACTGGTACCGGTCCGTGGCCTGTTAGGAACCACGCCACACAGCAGGAGGTGAGCGGAGGGCGGGCGAGCAAGTGAAGCTTCATCTGTATGTACAGCCGTTCCCCACCACTCGCATTACCACCTGAGCCCTGAGCTCTGCCTCCTGTCAGCATTATGGTGAGTTGTATAATTATTTCATTATATATTACAACGTAATAATAATAGAAATAAAGTGCACAATAAATGTAATGTGCTTGAATCATCCCGAAACCATCCCCCCCGGCCCCCTGGTCCGTGGAAAAATTGTCTTCCATGAAACCGATCCCTGGTGCCAAAAAAGTTGGGAACCGCCGCTGTAGAATATTGTGGCAAACAGATGTTGGACAGCCCCCATGTTCATGGCCTGTATAATCCTCTCAAGTGTGAGCACGACCTGGGATTTGCTTCTAACCAATTAAATATGGCAAAGGAGGTTTACATTATATTATGTAAGACTCTGTCTTCGTGGACTGAGAAGAAACAGATTCTCCATTGCTAGCTTCGAAAGATATGTTGCCACATTGTGAGAAGATCTATGGAGAAGGCCACATGGCAAGGAAATGTAGGTGGCCTCTAGGAGCCAGGAGCAAACCCCACTGATAGCCAGCAAGAAAATGAAGACCTCATCCCCACAGCCTCAAGCAGATGAAAGCAGATCTTTTCTCAGTCGAGTCTCTGATGAGACAGCAGCCCTGGCTGACTCATGGATTGCAGCCTGGTGAGGCCCTGGAGCAGAGGGCCCAGCTAAGCCATGACTGGACTGGATCCACAGAAACTATGAGATAATAAACATGTGCTGTTTTAGGTGCTAAGTTTGTGCTAATTTATTACACAGCAATAAAAAACTAATACAAATACAATGTTTACTAAAGGATAGAGTAATAAAAATATCTAATTTGAAGCTTACATATATATTATTAAAACTCAACAGTATTGCATCAATTCAGTCAGTAGACCACCAAACAATTTTTTCCTGGGGGTGGAAGGATTATTTTATCACTGATACTGTTTAGAATTTGTCACATGGCATAATAAAAGCTTGGCCAAATTTGATCAGTTTTATTATTATTTTTAAATTCTCCACAGACAGTGCACCCCTTTTTTCCTGTACCCAAGGTGGACCACTCCTATTGCCCTCCCTTTGGTACACTACTAGTTGGAAAACAGACGGTAAATAAAACGAGTAATTTTTTTTCTCTCATTCTGTGGGTTGTCTCTTCACTTTCTTGATGACGTTCTTTAAAATGAAAGTTTTAAATTTTGATGATGTCCAATTTTCGTATTTTTTTTCTTTTGTTGCTTTGTTTTTGATGTCATATTTAAGAAACCATTGCCTGGTTATGGATAGTCTTAAGCAGGGGAGGGACATGGCCAAATTTAAGTTTCATTTAAGTTTTGAAGTGTTATTCTTGCTGCTTTCAATTAAAGTGGGAAGACTTGTGAGGTAAGAGATTTCTCTGGTTACCCTGGCTAAAACTGCAACCCCACCCTCACTCCATTTCTGATTTTCTGCTTCATATTTCTCCATAGAACTAACTATATTCTAATAAACTGTATAATATACTGTACTTACTTATTTTGTCACTGCCTGCCTCCACCGCAAGAATGCCAACTCCATGAGGACTGGACTTGTCTGTTGGTTCACTGCTCTATCTCCAGTGCCTAGGGAAGTTCAGGAGGGGGAGCCTGGTGATGACCAGAGGGACAGAGAACCCCTGGATGCTATCTGGCATGAGGAGTCTGATTTGGGCCGGGGGGGGGGGTTACAGCCCAGATGTCATGATGTCAAATGAATATTTGTTGAGTAGAGTGAGTGAATATGAACAAATGAATGCATGGATGAGTGAATAAATGAAAGAAGGAACAAATGATGTACCGTTGAGTACTATGGCTTGACCTTCCCTTGCAAAGAGAGTAGGTAGCACAGTGGCTCGTGCACTATCCCTGGCAACCGCCAGAGGGCGCAGACAGGCCGGGTCCCCTAGAGCCCATCCCGGGTCCAGGCCCCGGGAGCCCCTGTCGCCCGATCGGGTCTGGGGCTCCCGGATCCCGCCCATACCTGAGCCAGGCACGGCCGCGGGCTTCACGCTGGCGCAGCGGCCAGTCCTCGCTTTGCAGGCAGGGAAACTGAGGCCCGGGGCAGCCGGGGCGGGGCCGGCCCCCCCGCGAGTCCGAGCCCCGCCCCCGGTCGGCCCCGCCCCGGCCCGTAAGAGGCCCCCTGGCCGCCAGGCGAAAGCTCACAGCGCGGCGCCGGGGCCGGGGCCAGGACCGCGATGGCAGCTCAGCGGCTGGGCAAGCGGGTGCTGAGCAAGCTACAGGCTCCATCGCGGGCCCGGGGACCGGGAGGCAGCCCCGGGGGGCTGCAGAAGCGACACGCGCGTGTCACCGTCAAGTATGACCGGCGGGAGCTGCAGCGGCGGCTAGACGTGGAGAAGTGGATCGACGGGCGCTTGGAGGAGCTGTACTGCGGCAGGGTGAGACGGGGAGAGGTGGGGTTGCAGGGGGAGTCCCGGATCGATAGACCCCGAGCCCGGACTCCCTACGCCTTGAGGGTCTCTGGTTGCTTGTGCTCGCTGGTGCGCGCTGGTGCAGCCTCGTTCACACGTTAGGACGCACGCTCCTGGACTCATGGGCCTTGCCGTCCACCCTCCATGGCACTCTGCTTGTGCACACAGACACTTGGGTCCAAACACCAGGGGAGCACCAGGGATTTAGCGTATGGGAGGTGAGGAGGCAAACTTGGGGAGCTGGAATGGCCATATCTGGAGAAAGGGTGGGGGGAGGGGGATGTCTTAAAGCCAAACATATACATGGTGGCAGGGGAGATACAACCACACGGAGCTGCACAGCAAAGGAAGCATCAGCATTCACAGACGTGCACAGTGACGAGCTATGGCCACTCGCAGACACAGTGACAGAAGCAAGAGCCATGCACAGACTCTCAAGGACACAAGCTGGGGTCGCTTACGGATCAACCTATGCTACAGCCGCAGACGCTCACAGTCACAACAGCACAGGCCACAGCCATATGCAGACACAACACAACAACTACACCCACACGAAAGGACTCCAGTTACAGCTGTTCATGGATACACACAGCACAGGCTGTAGCGGCTCGCAGACGGTACGAGTTACAACAGCTACCCCCGGACACCCAGTGATTCAAGTACCGACCATCCATTATCTCCTAAAGGCAAAAAACGATAATCACATGCAAACGCAATGATAGATGCTGCAGCCACGTGCAGACATAAAATAACAGAAATTATAGCTACACCCAGACAGAAAACCATGTAAGCTATGGGCACCTCCAGACATACAATGGCAGAAACTGCAGCTGCCAGTGGACACACAGGGCACAAGCTATGGCCTCCTATGCTGTCTCATGGGCTACAGACAGACACGACATCTCACTCGGGTCTCTGCCTGAAGTCACATTTTGTACAACGCACTCGTGCTGTGGAGCATGGTCACAGGTACACAGACACACAGGACGACAGATACTCCGCAGCACAGTGCGAAGGTGGGAGAAGCCATGGCCCCTCGCAGTGACACGAGGGCCCTCTGTTCTCAGACACATGTGGGCTCACACAGGTGGACAGTTGCTAGTGGTAGGTGGCATCCTCTGAGGCCGTCCTCCGGCCGTGGGCACTACAGCTAGCCAGACTCTCAGGGACACAAGCTGTGGTCACTTACTGATCAGCATACGCTACAGTGACGCATGACGGTGAGACAAAAACAGCTAAGCCAGAGTCGCCCACTGCCCACCCGTAGGACCATAGGCCCCTGCACAGGCCGCGTGCAATGTCACACACCTCTGCACCCTCGTGCCGGCCCTGGCGCCTTGGCATCAGGCTCTGGCTCACACACAGAAACTCACACAGGCAGGTAACACACTTACAGACACTCCATGCCACACACAATCCCCTGACCACTCAGGCCTGAAGCCCACAATGGAGTCAGCAAGACTTTGCGTAGGGGAGGCAAAACTCTGTAGCCTCTGGGATCTCTTTGCTCAGACAGCTGGGTTCTGTCCCCCACAGGGTTACTGAGCCAGCCTGCATTTGCCCTTTGCCCCAAGAGGCCATCCAAGGGTCCCCCTCTTGGCTGCTCAAAGTTGGGCTTGTGGCTTATCTCTCCCACCCACCTTGGGGGGCTTCCTGGACTTGAGGGCTGTGCTTTGGCCCTGGGGGCTGACCCAAGCCCTCCCCGCCTTCCTTGTGCCCTGGGGCAAGGGGCCACCCCCAGCAGGCTCTAGCCTGCCAGCTTCCCTCCCCTGCACCTAGCGCTTAAACTTTTCCTTGAAAGGGCAGAGCCAGCCCCTCTCCTGAATCCCAGAATCTGACATTCCAAGACTCCACCAGGCCTGTTTCCCACTGTGGGAATAGGCGCCAAGGCGAGAGACCCGTGCCAGGCCCAAGACTCCCGAGGCCCAGGGGCCAGCATCCGAGCTGGTACAGGCTCCCGGGCCTCTGTCAACCCATCTGTCACCCCTCCCCCCAACACCCAGATGTCCTGCCTTGGTGGTGCTGTCCCTGACTGCCACATTATTGCTCCAGAACCCGCCAGCTGGGTCCCGGGGCCGCTGTGGCTCCTCCAGGGACCTGGACAAAGGCGGGGGAGGGAGGGGAAAGGGACCCTGACGCCCCTCCCTCTCCGCCTTTTAGGAGGCAGACATGCCCGATGAGGTCAACATCGATGAATTGTTGGAATTAGAGAGTGAAGAGGAGAGACGCCGGAAAATCCAGGTAGCTGGAAGGGAAAGCTGCCCCCAGCCCCCTACACTGCACCTCCCTACAAATCATATCAATAGTTAACGTGTTTCTTGAGCACTTCCTAAGTGCCAGGCACTGTTTCAATTGCTTTACACTTAATAACTCATTTAATCTTCACAAAACCCTCTGAAGGGTTTATTATCTCCATTTCACTATTATCACTATTATTATCTCTGCTTTCCACTTGAGGAAAATGAGGCCCAGCGAGATCTAATCACTTGCCCAGGGTCACATAGCTCTGAAGGCGCATAGCTGGGAGTCAGAGCCAGGCAGCCTGGACGCAGTGTCCTTGCTTTTCTGGCCTGTGCTCTCCTAGAGGCAGGAAATGCTGTGTGCCCTTCTGGCCCTCTCTGGATCTAGCACTGGTCTTGGTGCTGAGTTTCTTGACTCAACCCTGCCCCCAGTTGCTCTATAAGACACTCGGGCCTTGTTCCTCCCTTGAAGCCACATGGGAAGTCCACCTGGAGTCTGACTGCCATTTGTCTTGCTGCCTTGGGGCTTTGTTGGGAAATGGAAGGGGCTGGCGGGGCATATGTTTTAGTCATTTACTATTTTCTTTTCTTTTTTTTTTTTTTGTGTGTGGGGTTGTTTAGGGACTCCTAAAGTCGTGCACAAACCCCACAGAGGTGAGTTTTCCATCCCCCATTCCAGGCCCTGTTGTGCCCCCTGCACCTTGACTATGGGCTGGGGGGCGGTCTCCGGGGAGGAGGGAAGAAGCTGGCTGTGCCCAGGACCAGCAGAGGGAACTCTGGGAGCCCTGCCTCTCCCATGGCCGTTTTCTCATCTCCAGTGGCGTCTTTTGTCTTCCTCTCTCCTGTCCCCTCTCTTCCCATCTGCCCCCCGGGGCTCCATTATCGCCTCCCTGCTGACATGCTGCCCCATCTGTCTCCTATTTCTGCCAGTGCTGCGCTCTGTCTGCCCGCTCACCTCCCTCCGCCTCTCTCCCTTGTTACTGCCTCCACCGCCCTAGGGCTCCCTTCCCCACCTCTCAGGGGCCCCCCCATCCTTCCAGGCCCTGAGCGGCCTAGCCCCTCCCACTTCCTTCCCTGCTTTAAAAGGGAAAAATATTCATGTTTCTCTAACCAGCTCTGGGTTGCCTGAGCGACAAACGTCATTGTGTGTCTGTCTGCCCTGGAGCCAGCTTAGGCCTCTGTCCCTGGGGACCCTCCTGATAATCTCTTGGCTCGAGAAATATCTCCATGTCTCTCTGTGGCTCTGTTTCTTTCTCTGTCCCTTCGTTTCTCCCTCTGTCTCTATCTCTGCATCTCTCTCTGTCTCTGCATCTATGTCTTGGTTTCTGTCTATGGGTCTCTGTCTCTCTCCCTCTCTCTCTCCCTGTTCCCCCCACCCCCGCATGTTCTTCTCCATCTGTAGCCTCTACCCCTCCTTAACTCCACCTCCATCCCCTCTCACTGACCAGGAAGCAGGAAATAGAGGGGCCCAGGTCAGAAGTGCTGGGCTGGGCAGGGGGTGCCCCCACCCCTCCCGTGTTCTCAGCACCCTCGCCTTGTCCTCAGAACTTCGTCCAGGAGCTGCTGGTGAAGCTGAGAGGCCTCCACAAGCAGCCAGGCCTCCGCCAGCCCAGCCCCTCCGGTGACCGCAGCCTGAGCCCCCTCCAGGACCGAGCCCGGACCGCGCGGCCCTGACCCCCCTCTGGCCTCTGTGACCCCCTCCATCTCCCCGCAACGCCATCCTGGCTTGTTTATAAGTTGTATTTAATGGTTCTGTAACAATAACACTGCGTGCCTGTTTTTCTTCTCCCTGGTTACTGTGGGCTTCCCTTAGCTCCTCCCCGCACCTCCCTCTCTCCTGCTGCGTCTCCTCATGTCCCAGTCTCCTCATGTCCCAGCACCCGCAGCTGGCCCAGGCAGATGGAGAATCACTCCTCAGCCAGGGAGCATGAGAACAGGCCCTGCTGACCTTGCACCCCTGGGACTCACATCCTCTCCTCACCTCCTCCAGCCTTGGCCCAGTCCCAGCCAGCAGGGCCTCAGTGTGTGGGTGGCACAAGGGGGCTCCTGTAGGGAGGACCACCTGTGGTCCCTGGGCCCCAGGAGATGCACAGGACTGAATGTGCCTGATGTGACCACAGTGCACTGGGAACAAACCTCTCCATAGATTTTACTGGGCACCTCTCCATAGATTTTATTGGGCACCTATTGTATGCTTACCCTGGCCATTAGTATTGAGGCCACAAAGATGGCAGAAGATGTCTCTGGCATCAAGGTGCTCACACAGTGGTGGGGAAGAAGGGCCTGTGGGCAGGGGATTCGAGCAAAGTGTGCTGCATGGTCCAAGGTACTTGGGAGCCCACGGAGTGGGAGGAGCTGTTCACTCTTGGGGTGGTGAAGAAATCTAGGAGTGCTTCTTGAAGAAAGTGACATTTAGGCAGGGCTTTGAAGGATGCATAGGAGTTCGTGTGAAATGGGTACCCATATCAGAGGACTCAACTGGTGGGAGGAGGGATTGATATTGGGGCTGAGCCAGGGAAGATACCAAATATTGGCAGGCCCATCTACCAGTCAGGATGGGCAAGTGCCCCAGAGCGGGATCAGGGAAGCCCCCTGGGCTGGGGCATGCTCATGCTGGGGAAGGGAGGGCCCTGAAGGGTCTCAGGGGAAGGGCAAGGGTATCAGAAGTGGGTAGTGGTTATTTACCAAAGACTGTGGAAGTGTTTCATTATTTTAACAATAGCAGTCCCAGCTGTGTACAGTCAGGAGATGGGGTGGGATTGTGGCTGTGCTTAGGACTGGGGCCAGGCCAGAACTGGGGAATCTTCCCCCAAGGGCATAGCACATCTCCCATCTCACTTCTACTGCCTAAAATTGGGGCCCCGACCCCGATGCCCATCCAGTGCCACCCAGCAGCCCCGCCAGGATCAGACACCCATCCCAGGGGTCTCAGCTCTAGTCTGGCAGGAAGAGAAGCCGACCCTGAAGAAGAGGGGTATCCAGGAGCACCTGGTCTGTCCAGCCCTTCAGGTGACCTTGCTGTCCCTGTGCAGACAGACCTCAGGCTTCCAGGGCCCCCTCCCCTCCACACAACTGGATAGAGAGTGTAATGGAGGAATCCCTCCTCCTTGCATCCAAGCAAAGTCTTGGGTGTGCCATGTGTTAAGCCTCTCAGTTTCCTCATCTGGAAAATGGGGACTTCACAGATGATGAAACTGAGGCCCAGATTAGTGATGACACTTGCCCAAAATCACTCAGCTAGGAAGTGGCAGTGGGTTTTAATCACAGGCATTATGACTCCAGAACCCAAATATTTCTACACTACAGTGCCCCTATAAGCCATAGCTTTAGCATAGATTGCAATTCTTCAGTGGCAAGAAGAGGTGGACTAATTCATACTAAGGTGTTAGTGACTGCTGACAGCTCTCTGAGATAGCCTGTCTAAAGGGCAATACAATTTGACTGAGAACAAGGCTACAACAAAAGGATCGGGAAGCAGCATACCATGGTGGGTAAGAGCATGGACTCCGGGGTTAGTGCTTGGATTCAAATGCCATCTGTCCTACTTCCTAGCTGTGTGGTCTTGAGCAAGTCACTTAACCTCTCTGTGCCTCAAGTTTCCATATCTGGAAAATGATTACAATTGTACCTACTTCCCAGGGAGGTTGTGAGGTTTAAATGCATAGATTGTAGACTAGTGCCAGGTACCTAATAAGCATTATCATCAACCTTATCATTGTAGGGAGGGGCTGGACCATTAGCTCCTTACAGCCACCATCCCTGGCCAGCAAGATGTCCCTTAGGAACACTGAATCACAGGCGCTCTGTTAAGGAAAAGCCACAAAGGACACAGTGTACCTGACCCACCACCTTTGCGTAATTGCCACACTCACCTCCTCATGCTGCCTCCCAGGGCCTGTGATCTTGTTTCCCACTTAGCAGCCAAATAATGCTTTTTCTCACTCACTTTATTTTTTATTTATTTATTTTTTGGCTGTGCTGCACGGCTTGCAGGATCTTAGTTCCCCCAACCAGGGGTCGAACCCACGGCCCCTGCAGTGAAAGCGCAGAGTACTCACCACTAGACCGCCAGGGAAGGCCCTCTCACTTTTGTCTCCATCCACCCTGCTCCCTCCATGGGCTTCTTTTGGCTTCAGATGAGAAACCAAAGTCTCCCCGTACACGCTCCACACCCTCCCCCACCTGTCATCCTTCATCCCTCTCCTCTCCCTCACCTGCACTCCCCCCCTAACCCCCCTCACTCCCACGAGACTCTTCCCCTCCTGGACCCTCAGATGTTTCTCTGCCCGGAGTACTCCGCCCAAGTGAGGGATCATCATTTAGATGTAATTCCAGACAGATGTCCTTGAGCCCCTTGTCACAATAATTAATTTTCTCCACGAATTTATTACACCCTGAAGTTATGCATTAGTTTACTTTATTGTCTGTCTACCCTCCCCCCACCTTCAGAATATTATCTCCTTAGGCACGGCTGTATTCCTAACGTCCGGAGCAGCGCCTGGCACATGGCGCACAGCAACCCTCTTCGACGAGAAGTGAAGCCTTAGCGCCCCCTCGTGGCTATGCGGGTTGTTTTCAACTACACCCCAACGGTCAGCTACTCCAGGGCTGGTCGGCCGGCATTTAATTAAGAGCTGGCTCCAGAAGTAGCTACAGCAAAGCACTCGCCCATCTTAGATCAACACCAGAGACTCTGCTAATCAGAATGATAAATATTAGAAATGGTGCCGCACTGATGATATGATTGGTACTCACAATTGGCTAAAACGTTTTAGAAATACTTCATAATAAAGAGGGCAGGAAGGCTCGTCACGAAGGGTGTATCATGGTTGATACAAGCCTACGAGAATCCATATCATTTCACTAATAGTGTAATAACCAATTAAAACATAATTTTAAAAGCTTGTTTCCAGGCTTCAGCACCAAAAAACAAAATCAAAAAACAAAACAGACCCAAAAAAAAAAACTATAGTTTATCTAACAACTTAATCAAAGATATATAAGGCCTTGATTGAAAAAACATTAATATGCCAATAAAGGATATAGAACATAATTTGGAAAAATGACACCATCCATGACTTTGCATAAGATATCTTAATATTATCCACAGGTAAGTTCTCTCCAAATTAGTCAATAAATTCAAAGCAATCTCAATCAGAATTCTGGGTGGATTTTTTGAGATACTTGATAAAGTCTATTCTAAAATTTGTATGGAGGAAGAACAACAGTTGTACATAATATGTACAGATAACCAAGTCAACATGAAAAAAGAAAGTGAGGAAGGCTTGCTCTACCAGATATTAAACCATAGGAATAAAAACTGTGGTGTTGATGAAGAACAGAAGAATACAACAAAGGAACCGAACAGACTCACAGGCAGACTCCAAATGAAATAAAGACCTAAATGTAAAGAATAAAACGATGGAGTTAATACAAGAAAATGAAGAATAATATCACTGTGACATGTCCACAAATTTTTTGCTATACTTCCCATCAAAAGGTGGTGTCTCATTCCCCTTGTCTTGAAAACAGACCAGCCTCAGGGATTCACTTCTCACAAACAAAGTGTGATGGAAGTGGTGCTGAGTGTATTCGTCTGCTCAGGCTGCCATAACGAAATACTATAGACTAGGTGGTTTAAACATCAGAAATTCATTCTCTCAGTTTTGGAGGCTGGGAAGTCCGAGATCAGGGAGCCAGCATGGTTGGGTGAGGGCTGTCTTCCTAGCTTGCAGACCGCTGCCTTTCCACTGAGTCCTCACATGGCAGAAAGAGAGAGAACAAGTTCTCTGGTGTCTATTCTTTTTTTTTTTGGCGCATTGGGTTTTCGTTGCTGCGCACAGGCTTTTTCTAGCTGTGGCGAGCGGGGTCTACTCTTTGTTGTGGTGCGCGGTCTTCTCACTGCGGTGGCCTCTCTTGCTGTGCTGTGGGGCACGGGCTCTAGGCATGCGAGCTTCAGTAGTTGTGGAGCGCAGGCTCTAGAGTGCAGGCTCAGTAGTTGTGGCTCACGGGCTTAGTTGCTCCATGGCATGTGGGATCTTCCCAGACCAGGGCTCGAACCCGTGTCCCCTGCATTGGCAGGCAGATTCTTAACCACTGTGCCACCAGGAGAGTCCACTGGTGTCTATTCTTATAAGGGCACAATTCCCATCAGACCAGGGCCCTGCCTTCATGACCTCATCTAACCCTAATTACCTCCCAAAGGCCCCATCTCCAAATATCATCATACTGGAGGTGAGGGCTTCAATATATAAATTTTGGTGAGATATAAAAAATCAGTGTATAACAGTGACTTCTGAGGCTAGGTCATAAAAGACTTGGCTGTCTTGGGATGCTTTTTCTTGGAATCCAGTTGCCATGTTGTAAGGAAGCCCAAGGCATATGAAGAGGTTTTGTGTTCTAGCCGACAGCCAGCATCAATTGCCAGACACATGAGTGAGAAAGCCTGGAATGAGATGACTCTGGCCCTAGACACCATCTGGCTTCAATGGCATGAGAGACCCAAGTAAGAACCGCTCAGCTGAGCCCAGTCACTCCCAGAACCATGAGAGGTAAATGTAATAAATGCTTGCTGTTTTACACCACTAAGTTTAGCACAGTTTGTTATGCATCCAGTGATAACAGGAGCAGTGAATTAGGAGTGGGGAAAGACTTCTAAAACAAAACTTCCAAAGTATAAACCATAAGGCAAAACAACTGATGAATTTGCTCATATTAAAATTAAGTCTCTTTTCAAGGAAAGACATCATAGACAAAGTTAGTATTTAATGGGAAGAATGAGAGAAGATATTTGCAGCATTTAAAACTGATGAGTGATTACAATTCAGAAACCACTAGGAACTCCTGCAAATCAACACAGAAAGACAACAACCCTGATAGAAAAATACACAAGGGACACAAACGTATGACTGTGAGGACAGGAAGCCCAAACTATTCGCCAGCACATTAGGAAATGCTCAAAATCAATAGTAATCTGAAAATGCAAATTAAAACAACAATGAGATGTCATCTAACATCTATTTATTGGGCAAAATTTAGAAATCTGGATAATACCAAGTGTCGGCAGGAATAGCAGTGGCACTGACCAAGAGAACAGACCAGAAAGCATGCAAGCAGTATGTGGAAATACAGTGAGCGAGCTGGATAAATGCTTGGCTGTGAATCATGGTCCAGGCTTCTAGAGAGTAACCCATTCATTCATTCACAAATTTTTCTAGATGTTACAAAATGATAGCAATTACTGCCCTAGGTTTATTAAATATTTTCTTTTCTCTAGTTCACTACTACTTCTTTTGATTACTAGTTTTTATTGAAGAAACAATTTTATCATGAATATGATTTTAAAAATTAAGTATTACAAAAGGATATACAGTGAAAATAAGTCTCCTTCTTGGGGAGTCAAGTGATGTTATCAATTTCTTATGTAAACTTCCAGAAATACATCATTTTTATGTAAATGGAAGCCTATTACATACAATTTACTGTATATTTTTCTTACTTTTTTTCATTACATTATATCTTGGAAGTCATTCCATATTATCACATTCGACCTCATTCTTTTCTTTCTTTCACTATTTAATTAATTAATTTATTTGGAGGGGGAGTGTCTTGGAAAAAAAACGTAATTTGAACATATTTTCTAGTTTCAAAAACATCCTTCTTCCTTATTTTGACTTCAGTTTTATTAAATGCCAACCAGAGCGGAGTGAAAACTGTCTGGCTGGGACCTTGGCAGCTCTCTGGGGTTTAGAGGGCAGGCAAGGTGGGTCTTGCCCTCACGTGGAGACCCCCTACCTCACTTTTTTCTAACAGTTTCAGAGTATTCTGTTTTATTGATGTATTAGAACTCTATCCATTCATTAATTCAATAAGTATCCATATTTTGTTCATTCTCTCTGTGCAAGGGAGCGAGCAGAGACCCATGCAAGGACATGGGAAGAGGGACACTTAAGAAACAGCAGGTGCAAAGGTCTAAGACAAGAACGTGCTTGGCATGTTAAAGGGGCAGCGAGGCCAGTGTTGGTGAAAGGCAGTGAGCAAGGATGAGAGTGAAAGGGAATGAGATAGGAGAGGTGGCCTGGAGCCAGATCATGCAGAGCCTCATTCACAGATATTTTTGAGCACCTATTATGTGCCTGGCACTATTCTGGGTACCAGTTTATATCAGGAGTTTATATTCTAGCAGGGCAAAACAGATAATAAGCAATATCATAAGCAAGTGGATTATATAATATGTTAGAAGGTGATAAGAATTATGGAAAACATTAAACGGGAAAAAAAGAGAAAAAATTAAACACAATAAAGAGATTGGAAGCGCTGGGCTAGGGAAGATTGCAATTTTCAATAGGGTGGTTGGTAGATACAAAAATGGCTCCCCAAACTGTTCACATCCGAAAACCCAGAACCTGTGAATATGTTACCTTACATGGCAGAAGGGCCTTTGCAGATAGGATTAAATTAAGGATCTTGAACTGAGAGGATTATTCTGGATTATTCACGTGGGCCCAGTGTAATCACAAGGATCGTTCAAGGAGGAAGCAAGAGGGTCAGAGTGAGCGAGATGGGACGATGGAAGCAGAGGTTGAGTGATGGGCTTTGAAGACAGAGGAGGGTCCATGAGCTAAGGAGTGAAGGTGGAAAAGGTAAGGAAACAGACTCTTCCCTAGAGCCTCCACCAGGAACACAGCTCCACTGACACCTTGATTTTTAGCCCCGTGAGACCCATTTCAGACTTCCTGATTAATTGCATTGTGTTTTCCTGCTTCTTTGAATACCCAGTGAGCTTTTTTTTAAAAAAAAAGATTTATTATTTATTTATTTTTGGCTGCGTCAGGTCTTAGTTGTAGCACGTGGGATCTTTGTTGAGGCATGTGGGATCTTTAATTGTGGCGCGTGGGCTTCTCTCTAGTTGTGGCGTGCGGGTTTTCTCTTCTCTAGTTGTGGCAGTCAGGCTCCAGGGCACGTGGGCTCTGTAGTTTGCGGCACGCGGGCTCAAGTTGAGGCGCGCGAACTCAGTAGTTGTGGCACGCGAGCTCAGTAGTTGTGGCTCGCGGTCTCTAGAGAGCAGGCTCAGTAGTTGTGGCGCAAGGGTTTATTTGCTCCGTGGCATGTGGGATCATCCCGGACCAGGGCTGAAACCCACGTCCCCTGCATTGGCAGGCGGATTCTTATCCACTGCGCCACCAGGGAAGTCCCATACCCTGTTTTTTTTTTTTTTTTTTCACAATGTTTTTATTTTTATTCAACTGTAAGCAAACAGCAGAATTAACACAACATTCAGCAACTAGAGACCAGCTTTTCTTACACCGAAGAGTGATCAATTTAACAGGCACAGACTTTCGGATTTCTGATGACCTCTCACTCAGCCCTGCAGCTCATCTAGATGGCCAAGCTTTAACAGCAACTCTCTCCCTATTGCTTTTTTCAGTATTGCTCTTTAAAGGAGCCAGAGCAGGACACTGACACCCAATAACCAGCCTGAGATGTATCACATGGGGGACTAGCGGACGTGCCAGCCCTTGGTTGTCTTAGTGAGAGACAGGGCCATGAAAACACATGCCAGAAGATGCCATCACAGACAATCCTGGGCTCGGGCTCACAAAGGCAGAGGCAATCAACCTTTTCTTTTTTTCAACCTCCCTTAAAGATTCTTTGATGCTCTGTTCTAACACTGCAGACCTGGTCTTTTTACCAGAATTTTTTTCTTCTTTAACGTCTGGGTTGTTATTCTTATATTAACATTTTGATGACCCCATCCTAGTACCAAAATATCCCCCAACAAAACGGAGTTCAAATTTGATCAAAACATAAACCCCCTAGAATTACAGAGGACAGGCAGAAGGAAAAGTCACCCTAAACCTAAATCTGACCGCTCAGGGATCAGGCAGGGGGAAGGGGAGAAATCTACATGCATCACTAAACTGAAACACTGCTTGGGAACTCTGGGACCGTGTCCATCTCCTGGCTTTCCTCTACTTCCCAGACAGCTGCTCATACAGTTTGGGCACATAGTCATCCCATTCGGCCTGGTAACACGTGCTGGCCACCGGAGCCCCGAGCTCGTACTTTTTGCGGAAATTCGCCACCTTGAATTTGCCACGGTGGTCTCCAGATCGGTTGCTGAGAATGGGCTCATCACACTTCAGTGGCCTGTCCTGCTCATAAACCAGCCAGATGTAGCGGTGAAGGCCTGTGCCCTTGGGAGGCCCAGAGCCCACATGATAGGAGAGGACCGTGCCACTGCTGGTGTCGTTGCCCTTCATGTTGACCACCAGGAAATGGTGCCATTCCCTGTATTTGGGGTCCTTCCTGCTGGGAGCAACCGGGTCTGTCAAGACCAAGGTATACAGTTTACCTGGATCAAGGCCATCCCGTGCAATGCTGGTGGGCCGGTTCTTAACCTGGGTGGGTGTCAGCACTTTGCCCAGCTCGTCAACCTCCACCCCGCCGTATTTGACCTGCAGCGGGTGCTGCGGCCTCTCGTCCACTTCCTGCAGGTTCAAAGGCCTGGACCACTTGCTGAGGTCCACCGGCATCGCGAAGCCGAGAGGATCGGACAGCAGGGAAAGCTGCGGGAGGACTCACGCAGGGTAACAGCCCACACTCCCAGGAGTCTGCCCATACCCTGTTTTTAATAATGGAAATTTAGTTGTCTTGCCCTATAAGAAGGCTACTGAAGGAATGTCAACTCTGAGATTCCAATATCCCCTCATGAGACCATCTTTCCCCACTAGTGGCCAATAGCAGGCTAATAATTACCTCTCAAAAGAGGCATACCTGTCAGCAGTGGGGCAAGTCCCTCAGTCCAAAACCCTAAGGGGTGGCCCACATGGCAGCATTTCATTGCCAAAGGCACTGCCCTTCTGGGAGGCTAGATTTGGGCAGGGGGAGCCCTTGCTCCTGGGGTTCCAAGGGTGTTCACTGGACAAACCTGCTTGTCTACCTCACTCCACATTATCTTTTTTTTATACGTGTGCTTGCGAAATGTGTATTGATGGGGAATTCCCTGGCCGTCCAGTGGTTAGGACTCTGTACTTTCACTGCCGAGGGCCTGGGTTCAATCTCTGGTCAGGGAACTAAGATCCCAAAAGCAGCGGCACAGCCAAAAAAAGAAAAAAGAAAGTGTATTGATGTGTGCATATGCTTCTAATCTATGTAATTGCAATTTTATTATATATCCTACTCTACGTGTCCCTCAATACTGTAAGGTAAAGCTCTATCCATGTTGCTCTGTGCATATTTCATCCCATCTTCTCATTGCCCACAGGACCCCCTGGTGTGTGTTCCTTGAAGTTTAACTGCCCACGCCCCCAAGGTGAAACCCAGGGCAGCCGGCTGCCCCCAGCGCCAACCGCCACAAGTAATGCTCAGCGGACAGCCTTAGGCACCACCCCTTACAGACCCATATGAGAATTTCTAGGGGATGCCACCTAGGAGCCTGATTTCTGGGAAGGAGGGAGGTGCATGTCGCCCTTCAGAATGGCCTCCCAGGCCACTCCTACCCCCAGTGCATGAGAGTTCCTGGGTCTCTGCATCCCCTCCACCACTTGACATGATCCAGCTTTCTAATTTTTGTCTGTCTACTAGGTGCTAAGTGACTGCTCATTGTTTTTTCCCCACTTTTTATTATGAAAAATTTCACATGTATAGAAAATCTGAAGGGAATTTTGCCACGAACACTCATATTCTGGCTGTTTTTACTTCCATTTTTCTGAGTACTAATGATTTTGAACTCACTTTCATATGCTTGACAGTTTTTTAGTCTTCTGACATTTAAGTGCTCACATCCTTTGCTCACCTATTTTTGGGGGAGGGAGGAGGTGGTTGTAGCGTTCTTTTTTTAAAATATAAATTTATTTATTTATTTGGCTGCGTTGGGTCTTCGTTGCTGCACGTGGGCTTTCTCTAGTTGCGGTGAGCGGGGGCTACTCTTCGTTACGGTGCACGGGCTTCTCATTGCGGTGGCTTCTCCTGCTGCGGAGCACGGGCTCTAGGCGCGCAGGCTTCAGTAGTTGTGGCACGTGGGTTTAGTTGCTCTGCGGCATGTGGGATCTTCCCGGACCAAGGCTCGAACCCGTGTCCCCTGCTTTGGCAGGCGGACTCTTAACCACTGTGCCACCAGGGAAGTCCCTTTTTCTTTTTCTTTAAAAAAAATTTTGTTATTTATTTGTCTGCGCCGGGTCTTAGTTGCAGCATGTGGAACCTTCAGCTGCAGCATGCAGATCTTTTAGTTGCGGCATGTGGGATCTAGTTCCCTGATCAGGGATCAAACCCGGGCCCTCTGCATTGGGAGCATGGAGTCTTAACCACTGGACCACCAGGAAAGTCCCTGTTGTGTTCATTTTTAAGGGTTCTTTGAATATTCTTATTATTAATCCTTTGTCAGTTTCAGACATGGTACCTGTCATTTACCTGTCTATTAGTTTTGTTCGTAGTTCCTTCATTAAACAGAACCCTCGGAAATTTATTTTGGAGATTTCCAAGCATACAGAAAGCAGAGAGACTAGCATAATGATCGCCCACTTAGCCATCACCCAGCTCCAACAATTCTCAGTGCACAGTTATTCTTATTTCAATTATCCTCCTTAAACTTTTATTTTTTTTTTGAGATGCAACACTTTCTTCTTCAAAATTTCAAACATACAGAAAAGTTGAAGTAATTGTTCAGTGAACACCCATATACCCATCAGCAGGACTCTAACATTAGCATTTTAATCTACTGGCTTTATCACTCATTCTTCTCTCTATCCATCCCACCACCTACCCATCACATTTTTTTAAATTCATTTCAAAGTAAGTTCCACACTCTTCCACTAAACATTTCAGCAAGTGTATTAGTATGAGTTGAATTGTGTCCCCCCAAAAAAGATATGTTGAAGTTCTAACTCCTTGCACTTTAGAATGTGACCTTATTTCCAAATAATAAGATGCAGATATAGGGACTTCCCTGGTGGTCCAGCGGTTAAGACTCCGTGCTTCCACTGCAGGGGGCACGGGTTCGATCCCCGATTCCTGGTCAGGGAGCTAGGATCCCACACGCCGTGAGGTGTGGCCAAAAAAAAAATAAAAGATGCAGGTATAATTAGTTAAGAGGAAGTCATGCTAGAAGTTCTTAACTCAAAATGACTGGTGTCCTTATAAGAAGACAGCCACGTGAAGACACAGAGACACACTAAGAGGCCATGTGAAGACAGAGGCAGAGATTGGAGTGATGCAGCCACAAGCCAAGGAGCTCCTGGGACTACCAGAAGCTTGAAAGAGGCAAGGAAGGATCCTCTCCTGGAAGCTTCAAGAGAGCATGGTCAGGCAGACACCTTGATTTCAGACTTCTGGCCTCCAGAATCATGAGAGAATAAATTTCTGTTGTTTTAAGCCACCCAGTTTGTGGTACTTTGTTATGGCAGCCCTAGGAAACTAATACACATACCGTTACCTAGAGTTCAAGATTTATTTTATTTATTTATTTATTTATTTATTTATTTATTTTTGGCTGCGTTGGGTCTTCGTTGCTGCAGGTGGGCCCTCTCTAGTTGCAGCGAGCGGGGGCCACCCTTCGCTGTGGTGCACGGGCTTCTCATTGCGGTGGCTTCTCTTGTTGTGGAGCACGGGCCCCAGGCGCGTGGGTCTCAGCAGTTGCGGTGCACGGGCTCAGCAGTTGTGGCTCGTGGGCTCCAGAGAGCAGCCTCAGCAGCTGTGGAGCACAGGCCCAGTCGCTCCACGGCTCGTGGGATCTTCCCAGACCAGGGCTCAAACCCGTGTCCCCTGTATTGGCAGGAGGACTCTTAACCACTGCGCCACCAGGGAAGCCCTATTTACTTTTTTTTAAGGTAAAATTTGTACACAAAGAAATGCAAAATCTTAAGTATGCTATTCAATGGGTTTTGACAAATGCTTATAACTGTGTAATCCCAATCTTTGTTAAGAAATAGAACACACACGAAAAGAAATAGGACATCACTATCATCCAAGAAAATTCCCTTACTTCACTTTAGCTGTAATACTTTAAAACAAACCCTAATTTTTAAGCCACAAAAAACAAACCAACCCTAGCTATAATTATCTATCTCAAATATTTCATGATCTATCTCAAACAAGTAATGACTTTACAAAAATCATAACCACAATGCCATTATCACATCAAAAAAAAAGAACGAAGGACTTCCCTGGCGGTCCAGTGGTTAGGACTCCGTGCTTCCAATGCTGGGGCCGCGGGTTCAATCCCTGGTCGGGGAACTAAGATTTCACATGCCCCGTGGCGCGGCCAAAAATTTTTTAAAAATATAAGAATAAAAAAGATGAACGAGGTGCTGTGTGACTGAAGCTGTTTTATGCTCCGATTTGCCCCCTTGTTGCTGCAGAGAACCTCCATGGAGCTTGTTCGGTCAACATGCCTGTGGGTTCTGGCAGGTCTGGCTGTGGGTCTGGGCTTTGGGGCCCTGGCCAAGGTTGCCAAGAAGAGCCTCCGTCCCGAGGATCCTTCAGGGAAGAAGGCCGTGCTGGATTCCAGCCCGTTCCTGTCGGAGGCCGACAGGGAGCGCATCGTGCGGGCGCTCTGCAAGGTGCGTGGGGGCGGCGCTCAAGCTGGGCCAGATGCTGAGCTTCCAGGACGACGCCTTCATCAAACCCCATCTGGCCAAGATCTTCGAGCGGGTCAGACAGAGCGTGGACTTCATGACACTGAAACAGATGATGAAAACTCTCAACAACGACCTGGGCCCCAACTGCTGGGACAAGCCTCCATCGGGCAGGTGCACCTGGCCCGCGTGAAAGTCATCCGCGAGGTGGCCATGAAAATCCAGTAGCCCGGGGCTTCCCTGGTGGCGCAGTGGTTAAGAATCCGCCTGCTAATGCAGGGGACATGGGTTCGAGCCCTGGTCCAGGAAGATCCCACATGCTGCGGAGCAACTAAGCTGGTGCGCCACAACTACTGAGCCTGCACTCTAGAGCCTGCGAGCCACAACTACTGAAGCCCGCGCGCCTAGAGCCCGTGCTCCGCAACAAGAGAAGCCACCTCTATGAGAAGCCCGCGCACTGCAACAAAGAGTAGCCCCTGCTCATCGCAACTAGAGAAAGCCCACATGCAGCAACGAAGCCCCAACACAGCCAAAAATAAGAAACAAATAAAATAAATAAATTTATATAAAAAAAGAAAAAAGGTCCAGTAGCCCTGTGTGGCCCAGAGCATCAACTGTGACGTCAACAAGCTCATGGCCGTGCTGAACAGGAGCAACATGCTTCCGGAAGGCCTGTTCCGTGAGCACCTGCTCGACGTGCCGAGGCAGGAGCTGGCCCTCGAGTGCGACTGCCAGCAGGAGGCCGCCTGTGCGGGCAGGTTCAGGGAGCTGCTGAAGGACCACCCCTTCTTCTACACGCCTGAGACTGTGGAGGAGCTCTGAAGCCCCCACGTGCTGACCACGCAGCTGGTGTCTGGCTTCCCCCTTGGCCCAGGCCGAGGGGCTGAGCCAGGAGATCCGGAATGAGATCCGCTACCATATCCTGGTCCTGTGCCTGCAGGAGCAGTTCCAGTTCTGCTTCATGCAGACAGACCCCAACTGGGCCAACTTCTTTGATGGTGCTCAGCAGCACAGGGTGACTATTCTGGACTTTGGGGCAGCTCAGGAACACGAGGGATCCTTCACGGACCGCTACTTCCAGATCATCAGGGCTGCTGCTGACCAGGACAGGGAGGCCGTGCTGAAGAACTCCATAGAGATGAAGTTCTTCACCGGCTATGAGGTCAAGGCCGTGGAAGATACCCACTTGGACGCCATCCTCATCCTGGGGGAGGCCTTTGCCTCGGAGGACCCCTTTGATTTTGGCGCCCAGAGCACCACCGCGAAGATCCACCACCCGATCCCCACCATGCTGAAGCACCGAGGAGACCTACTCCCTGCACAGGAAGCTGGGGGGCTCCTTCCTCACGTGCTCCAAGCTGAAGGCCCCGTTCCCCTGCAAGGCCACGTTCGAGGAGGCCTGCAGCAACTACCGCAGGAGGCAAGCCGCGCAGCATAGCCATGGGCCGGCCGCTCGGCCGGACCCTCTGTCCTGTGCCGCTAAAACTAGTAGGAAGCAGGTGGTGCCCCAGCTCCATTTAAACTTCGTACGGCGCGAGAGGGGTGGCCACTCAGAGCCTGTCGCCAGCGCTCACGCACAGTTTTTATTGCTAAGTGGGTATGGGGTGAGAGGCGCAAGAATGAAAATGCAACCCCACTGCCGTCTGTCAGAATCTGCTTATTGTTTATTCATCCTCTGAAATGACTCTCGATAAAAAGACGATGTTATGTCCTTTTCCTTTTTGTAACAGTGGTTTTTGCTAATGTGAAGGTTAACCAGAAGATGAGAGTTCTCCCTTTGAATCCCTGCCACCAAAAGCAAACAAAACAAAAACAAACAAACAAAAAAACCAGAAAAGCCTTTTTGGATTTTATTGAGCATGTAATATAAGGTTTGTGTGTGTGTGTTTCTAGCAGGAGATTTGTGTTTTCCGCCTTTTCCTGTCTGGCCTGGATCTGGAGCTTGAAGTGCTGATCTGAGCATTGCCAAAAAGTACTCCTTCACCAGGAGAGACCCACCCACACTTGCTCTCTGGCTGGTCCTAGAGGTTTTTTTATTTTTTACTTTTTTATTTTTTTTTATGTTTGGCTGCATTAGGTCTTCGTTGCTGCTCACGGGCTTTCTCTAGTTGCGGCAAGTGGGGCCTACTCTTCATTGCTGTGCATGGGATTCTCATTGCGGTGGCTTCTCTTGTTGCAGAGCACGGGCTCTAGGCTCGCGGGCTTCAGTAGTTGTGGCGCGTGGGCTCAGTAGTTGTGGCTTGCGGGCTCTAGGGCCCAGGCTCCATAGTTGTGGCGCACGGACTTAATTGCTCCGCGGCATGTGGGATCTTCCCGGAGCACAGCTCGAACCCGTGTCCTCTGCACTGGCAGGCAGATTCTTAACCACTGCGCCACCAGGGAAGCCCTCTTAGAGGTTTTTTGACAACCAGAGGTTTCCAGAGAACTGCTGCCTCCTGTGGGGAAGGGCAGGAGATGCAGAAGGGGAGAGAAAGCCACATGCTCTGTCTCTGGGCTCCAAGACTGGTGTGTGTGGGGCCCTTCCTCCCACTCCAGGCCCCTGGGCCCTTGTGGAAGGAAATGATATGCACTTGTCACCTGGTTGGACCCAAGGGGTCATTTCAGGCTCTGTTAATCTTCATACAGTTCTTGTAATTGTCTGATTTACTTGTTTCAATTTTTTAAAAAATGCTGAAATAAAAAGAACGATATTTCCTTAATATCTTATAATACACACCCTGTGTTCAAATATCCCAGTTATCTCAGAAATGTCTTTTTAAGTTAGTTTGTTCAAATCAGGATCTATACAAGATCCACATGTTGTGTTTTTAAACTACAGGGATTCTCAACCTGGGGTCCTGGGACCTCCAACTGGTCCAGAGTTCTTGGCGTCTATCACCATTGGCGGGAAAAAACTGACATCTATGTTTTCACTAACCTCTAATGACATTTGATATTTTTGTCAATTATGAATTTTGGCAACAAATCACAATACTATTGCCAGAACCTATGACCTTGTCACCCAAATAAATCACAGATGTTTTATAGCACATTACAGTTGTTGCAGATCTCTTGAAACATTAGTTTTACTCATCACCGCTTAGAAATTATGGTAGTTATTGAATCTGCAGCCAGATCTTATTCTTTAATGTACTAATAAAGAAGCACATATATTACTATATCACAATTATTATTTTTTTTACTAACCGTATGTTAATGCAATGAGTTTCCTCTGTAACCCTCTGGATTTTATGCTTTTATAAACTTGATTCTGAAAAGAGCCCCATGGGCTTTGCTAGATGCTCAGGCACATACAGGTCTCCGGCATGCAAAAGCTTAAAACAACACTCGCTAACAGGCCCTTTGTCTTTAAAGCCAATTATTTGTTGAAAAACCCAGGTCATGCAACCCCATTTTTTAAAAAAAGTTAATTAATTAATTTATTTTGGGCTGCATTTGGGTCTTCGTTGCTTTGCGTGGGCTTTCTCTAGTTGCGGCGAGCAGGGGCTACTCTTTATTGCTGTGGGCGGGCTTCTCACTGCAGTGGCTTCTCTTGTTGCAGAGCACGGGCTCTAGGAGCACGGGCTTCAGTAGTTGTGGTGCACGGGCTTAGTTGCTCCGCAGCATGTGGGATCTTCCCAGACCAGGGCTCGAACCCGTGTCCCCTGCACTGGCAGGCGGATTCTTAACCACTGCACCACCAGGGAAGTCCACCACACTTTCTTCTATTAACTTTATAGATTTACCTTTCACATGTGGGTCTTTGATGGAGCTGGAGTGGCAGATGTCGTTCCCAGAGCTGACTGCCCATCCAGTAGAACCCAAGTCCCCTTTTCCAGTTAGGGATGCCCCCTGAGAGGGGACAGGGTGGGTGCTGGGGTCACTATGGCCGTGGGGATCACGGTCTCTTACATTTTCCACCTGGCTCACCACTCACTCCTAACACAATCCTCACATCCAGGTAGATGCTCCTTCGACCTCCCCCAGCCTCCCCATGCCCCCACCGCCTCTCTGCCAGGGATCTGGTCCTCTGCCCAACCCCGGCCCCTCCAGCGACCTTGGCCCTCGTCATGCCCATGCCCGATACACACAGCCCCTCCAATCTCAGTTTCATGCTTCTCGCTCTCTATCCGCCTTCTCCTCTCTCCCAGCTCCCTCCCTCCAATCCCCCAACCCTGCCAGGACCTACGGCCCCATCGATGCCCCTCCCCTTTCACTGTCCTTCAGCCCTGCAAGTCTGTGGTCACTCACCAAAGTGGCTCCCTTGGATCCCCCCCCCCCAACTCCCTCTCTTTATTATTCTCACTTGGGAAACCCCCAATCTGGCTAAATCAAACTTGGCCTCTACTCCATGCCTCTGTCCTCTTCCAAGAGGTCAAAACTTTGAGTTCCTGACCGGCCCCTCAAGGGGTCTTCGGTGCATCCTCTCTCTTTTCCCCCATCTCTGCTCCCAGCTCATTTCACTGAAGCCGTAGGAGAGAATGTCCTCAATCTCCCACCTCCTGGCGTCTGCTCCACACATCTCCTCCTCCTCCTGATACGGATCAAGCCTCACTAAGGCTGACCCCCACTTGGGGACTCGCTTGTTTCCTCTTGTCCCCATCACTGCTCCAGCAATGCTCCCCTCTCTCCTGCATCGTCACCTTCCTGATCATTCCCGCTGGCATACAGATGTATTGTAACTCCTTCCATCTTAAAACAAGACAGAAGACAAAACTCTTTGACCTTCTCCAGCCACAGCCCTGTTTCTTGGTTCCCCTTTACAGCAAAATTTCTCACCAGAGATGTCTCCAGTTCTCTTCTACACTCTTTCCAATCAAATGTTCACATTCTACTCCTCCTCCACCCCTGCTCCATGGAAGTGCTCGTGTCAGGGTCCCCCTGGTCCTAATCTAAGTCACATTTCAGTTGTCGTCTTACTTGACCCGTCAGCCCTCATCGTTCCCTGTCTCCTTTGCTCCTGAGACACCAGCCATCCTCTCCTGGTCTTCTCTAGCCTCCCTGCCGGCTCCCTCTCAGTGCCCCCCCTGGTTCCTCTTTACCTTCTGGATCTGTACTGATGGTCACCTCTAGGTCTCCACCTTGGTCCTCTTCTCTCCCTGGAGAGCTCATCCAGTCTCACTTTATGCACCCAACTTTCTCTCTTTAACCCAACCTCAGGACTTACCCAGCAGCCCCCCTTGGATGCCTGACGTACGTCTCAAACTCAAGGCTTCTGCTTCTGAAGCTGAGCTCCTGGGCTCTCCCAAACCTGCCCCTCTGGCTGCCGCCCCATCTCGGTGATGGCGCCTCCATCCCTCCAGCTGCTCAGGCCACGGGCCTTCGAGTCCTCCCTGACACTCCACAGACTCTTTCCCTCGTGCTCCATAAATTATCCATCGGCAAATTCTGCCCACTCTGCTGTAGTAGGCAGAATAATGGCGCCCCAAAGCTACCGGTTCTAATCTCTCATAGGGAAAAGAGTCTTTGCAGATGTGATGAAGTTAAGGATCTTGAGATGGAAGGAATATCTTGGATTATCCAGGTGGGCCCTAAATACCATCACTTATAAGTATCCTTACAGGACAAAAGCAGAGGGAGAGAAGCACACACACAGAGGAGGAGGTGATGTGAGGATGGAACCTTGAAGATTGGAGTGATGAGGCCACAAGCCGCCGAGCATCAACAGCCGCCAGAAGCTGGAAGAGGCAAAGAATGGATGTTCCCTTACAGCCTCCAGAGGGCGTGCGGCCCTGCTGACACCTTGCTTGCAACTCAGTGATACTGATTTCTGACTTCTGGCCTCCAGAACTGTGAGAGCATAAATTTCTGGGGGCTTTTTGTTTTGTTTTGTTTTAAAATTTTTATTGGAGTATAGTTGATTTAAAATGTTGTGTTAGGGCTTCCCTGGTGGCGCAGTGGTTGAGAGTCTACCTGCTGATGCAGGGGACGTGGGTTCAAGCCCTGGTCCGGGAAGATCCCACATGCCGCGGAGCAACTGGGCCCATGAGCCACAACTACTGAGCCTGCGTGTCTGGAGCTTGTGCTCCGCAACAAGAGAGGCCGCGACAGTGAGAGGCCCGCGCACCGCGATGAAGAGTGGCCCCCGCTCACCGCAGCTGGAGAAAGCCCTCGCACAGAAACTAAGACTCAACACAGCCAAAAATAAATAAATAAATTTAAAAAAAAATGTTGTGTTAGTTTCTACTGTACAGCAAAGTGAATCAGTTATACATACACATATATCTACTCCTTTTTAGATTCTTTTCCCATATAGGCCATTAAGAGTATTGAATAGAGTTCCCTGTGCTATACAGTAGGTCCTTACTAGTTATCTATTTTATACATAGTAGTATGTATATGTCAATCCCAATCTCCCAATTTTTCCCTCCTCCCCTTTTCCCCCTGCTAAACATAAGTTTGTTTTCTACATCTGTGACTCTATTTCTGTTTTGTAAATGTGTTCATTTGTACCATTTTTTTTAATTCCACATATAAGTGATATCATATGATATATTTGTTTTTCTCTCTCTGACTTCACACAGTATGGCAATCTCTAGGTCCATCCACGTTGCTGCAAATGACATTATTTCGTTCTTTTTTATGGCTGAGTAATATTTCATTGTATGTATGTACCACATCTTCTTTATCCATTCCTCTGTCGAATTTCTGTTGTTTTAAGCTGACAAGTTCTTGGTCATTTGTTACAGCAGCTGCATTCTGTTGCCTCTCATCACCTTCTTGCCCGACCCTGGCCCCATCCTCCCACCCCAGCCATCTCAGCCCCCTCCCAGGTCTCCTGCCTCCTACCTTGTCCCCACAGTCTGGTCCACACTTGCAGCCATGAGGATCTTTCTAAACAGAAGGAGATGGGGACTTCCCTGGTGGTTCAGTGGTTAAGAATCTGCCTTCCAATGGCAGGGGACACAGGTTTGATCCCTGGTCCCACATGCCACGGGACAACTAAGCCCACGTGCCACAACTAGAGAGAAGTCTGCGCACCACATGCCTCAACGAAGATCCCGTGTGCTGCAACTAAGACCCAACACAGCCAAATATATAAATAAATAAATATTAAAAAAAAAAAAAACTGAAGGAGATCATGCTGAAAACGATCCACTGTCTCCCCCCTATCCTCAGAATCAAACCCAAACTCCTTACCCTAGGTTTTATGGTCCTACCTGACATGGTCTCACCTTATCCCCGGTCTCAGGATTGTTGCGAGGGTCACGTGAGTGTACACGTTAGCGCAGTGCCCAGCAGAGGTAAGAGTGCCCATCAGGGCAGCACAGAGGGTGCTTTGGGTCAGCAAACCTGAGAACAAGTCCAGACTTCATGATTTCTTTGTGATCTCCAGGCAGGGACCACACCTCTCTGGGCTGTTGAGATTACGTATGTAAAACCCTCAGCCCGGGCGTGGCACACAGTAAGTGTTCTAGTATTGTGTGTTAAAGTGTGCCAAGCACTAAGAGCTCTACATGGACCCAAAGCATCCTCACCACGAACCTGTGATGTTGGAACCATTACTCCCATTTTGCAGATGAGAAAACCAAAGTACCAAAAAGTTCCAGCAGAGCTACTGGGGAAACAGGAAGTTGGTCTGCGGAGTCCACACTCCACCACCGACTCTAAGGCCTCTGTTGCAAACCCATACCCTCACCCCTCCCCACCTGAGAGCTCGAGAACCATCCCTTCAATTGCATTTTGTTTCTTCTTTCTGCCTTTGTGCCCAAACACAAACCATGATTCTCAGGGCTTTGCAGTCATTAGAAAGACTTGGGGGCTGCCTTCTGAGACCTGGGATTCTGGGATCTGCCTTCAGGGACCCTGGATCCCTGGGACTGGGGGGCGGGAGGGTGGGTAGGGATGGCATTTTCATGGAGGGCCTGAGCAGATTCTGACACAGGAAGTCAGCAACCCCTCTCGGAGTAGCACAGGGAGGTAGCCTGTGGTTTAGCTTCTGAGTGAGACCGGGGTTCAAATCCCAGCTCTCCCCGCCATGATCAGTGGGGACTTTTGGCGAGGGTATTGTCTATATGAGCCCAAGTTGCCTTGTCTGACTCTGAGGTGAAGAGTCCTGCTTCCTAAGTGCGGTCTGTATGATAGTGACATAAGACCTGTAAAAATCTCAGGAGCCATCTTGACACACAGGAGGAGCTAAGTCAATGGGACCTTATGTATTGCTGTTATTATTATTAGTTGTTATTGTTGTTGCCCTGGTATTGTGTGGCCGCCTCCCCTAGCCTCACGTCCTCTGTACCTCAGCATCCTCGTCTGGGTAGGAGACTTCTGAGGGCCATGTCTGAAAACCCCAAGGGCAGCTTAGGGGAGGGCTGTATCCTCTGAAGAATGGCGAGGAAGAGAGGGATCAGGGGGGCTTAGCCAGTGTCTCCCTTGGAGGCCCAAGCTGGGCCCTCAGGGGTCTGGGACAGAGAGGGTCTCCTATTGATTCCACAGGAGCCTCTGGGGGGAGGGGCTCAGACCGTGGTGACCAGGTCCTGGGCAGGGTCTGAGGGTCATAGTCGGGGGACCAGTGTCTCCACTGGCTGGTCCCACTGGCCCCACAATGTCCCTGCAGGATCCGAGGCTTCACGAACAGTCTGTCTGGACAAAGACTGAGGCCACAGTGCCCTCTGGTGGCCAAAACTTTGCGTTCCAGGTTAGGAGACGAGAACAAATTTTGGGAATTGTTTGTTCCCAAGACTTGGGTGACAGGTAGCTCAGACGTCAGAGCCCCAAGAGGTCAGAACAGGGACTCGCCCTGTGTCTGGAGAGGTCAGGGGTTCAGGACTTGAAAAGACTCCCCTGGAACTTCCTTCAAGGAGCCCTCCCTGACCCCCAGCCTGGGTTAGGAGCCTCCTCTGGGCTCCCATAGCCCTGTGTACCTCCTCTATCCCAGCCCTGCCATCTGCCCTGGCTTCCCCCACCCTTGGCTGTCATTGTGTGGTGGTGGGTCTGTTACCCCACTGACTGAGAGCTTACGGCTCTGCCTGGGGCAGAGCCATCAGACACATCATTGCTGTGCCCCCAGCATGCCCACACAGGGCTGGGGACAATGATACTCTATAGAAATGAGTGAATATGCCTCTTAACCTCTCCCTTCTCTTTGCCTTGAAGCTTTAGCTCCAGACCCTCTGCTGGGAAGGTTTCCTTAATACAACACCCCCGCCACCCCCCCACCCCGCCGAGTCCCCTTCAGATGGTCCAAGTGTGTGGGAGGGCACAGCCTGGAGCCCACATGACTCCCTCTCCCTGCTGCTTGCACTCTGCAGAGCCAGACAATGGGGAGAGACATGGAGGATAATGACTAATTGATTCATTTATTTATTCAACAAATAATTGTTGAGCACCTGCTATTTTTCAGGCCCTGTTCTAGGCACTGGGGAGACAGCAGTGGAATGAACAACACTCCCGGCCTCATAGAGCTGGTAGTCAAAGGAGTGGAGACAGACACTCAGTCAAGTAACTAAATAGGCCTACAACATGATGACGAGTTATGGTAAGTTTTGGGAGAAGGAGAAAGCTTTTAAGAGGAAAGAGAGATTCTGGGGGATGCCATTTTAGCTGAGGTTGTCTCTGAGAAGGTGACATTCAGAAACCTGAATAAAGTGAGAGTTGGAGCCATGCAGGTGTCTGGGGGAGGAGCATTCTAGGCAGTGAGAACAGCAAGTGCAAAGGTCCTGTGGCTGGAGTGCGACTGGAACGTTCCAGGAACAGGGAGGAGGCCAGTGCAGCTGGAGCAAAGTTAGCCAAGGGAAGGAAAAAGGGTGATGAGATCAGAAGTGTGATGGGAGTTGGGAACGGGTTTGAGTAGGGCCTAGAGGGCATAGTGAGGACTTCGAATTTTATTCTAAGTGTGAACGAAGGGACTTCCCTGGTGGTGCAGCGGTTAAGACTCTGTGCTCCCAATGCAGGGGACCTGGGTTTGATCCCTGGTCAGGGAACTGGATCCCCCATGCATGCCGCAACTAAGAATTCTCATGTCACCACTAAAGAGCCCTCGAGCTGCAACTAAGCAGCCCGCCTGCTGCAACTAAGAACCGGAGCAACCAAATAAATAAATAAATATTTTTTTAAAAAGTGTGAAAGAAGCCACTGGAGGTTTTGAGCCAGAGCGCATGTGTGATGCCAGCTGTTTTAAGCAGCTCACTCTGGCTGCCCTGGAGAGAATAGAAATGGACTGTCCATGGGGGAGCAAAAGGGGAGCAGTACCAGGATGGAGGCTGTGAAGGGAGAAGAGTGGGTGGATTCTGGATCTATTCTGTGAATGTGGAGATAACGGCATTTGCTGATGGGTTTGGGGTGTGTGTGAAAATGAAGAGTCAAGGATGACTGATTGCACTTAGAACAAAATCCATTTTCTTTATAATGGCCTACAAGGCCCTACATGATCTGGATCCTTGCTGTCTCCCTAACATTGTCTCCCTCCCTGCCTCCCCCCACACACTCTGCTCGTTACACTAGCTTTCCCACTGATCTTTGAACTTGCCAAGCTTTTCCTCCTTCCCCTCCCATTGCATGGTGGCAGCTTCTCGGGTCTCAGCTCAAATGTCACCTCCTCAGAGCAGCCACTTTCTTTATAATGCTTATCACTCTCTAAAAGGATCAGTTTATTTGTTTGTTTATCATCTTTTTTCCTCCACTAAAAGGTCAGCTCCTTGAGGGCAGCAACTTTGCCTGTTTGTCACGCTGTATCCCTAGTGTCTAGAAGAGTGCCTGGCACATAGCAGGCACTTAATAAATGAACAAAGACATTGATTAACTCCTGTGCTTGTTTACAGACTGGCTTACACAGAAGAGACACCCAGACAAGTAGGCAAAGGCAAGAATACACGACAGACCCTGGGGTCATCCACATACCCAGGGGAGACCCAGAAGCCAGGGACCACCTTCTCCTGCGCGCCCGCGGTGCCTGGAGGATGGAGAGCCCGAGCTGGGGATGGAGCACCCCCAGGGAGGGGAAAGGATGCTTTGGGGCGATCCCAGCCCCGCCCTGTATCCCCAGTAGCCAATGGGCGTGCGGTCCTCCCGACGCCCCCTGGGACGTGTAGTCCGGACAGGGGCGCCCTCGGGCGCCGCCGAGCGCCCCTAGACTCCACGTCCCGTCGTGCGCCGGGAGGTGAGGGGATTGGCCGAGCCCCGCCCCCTGCCCGCCCCGCTCCGCTCGCGCCGCAGCCCCAAGAATGAATGAAATCGTAGCGCGCTGGGCGGCAGAGCGGGCGGCGCAGGCCGGGCTGGGCCCGCGCGCGGCGGCAGCGGCGCCCCGGGCCGGAGGCGGTCCAGCCGAGCGGGCCATGGCCACCGCCATTCAGAACCCGCTCAAGTCGTGAGTGTCCCCGCCGTCCACGTCCCTCCATCCCGCCCCCTACCCGAACCCTTCCCCCGCCCTCGCTGGGGAGGGGGACGCAGTGGGCGGATGGCAGTTGAATGTGGGCCCCCAGCTTGCCCCCCCTCCCCGGGGGGGGCCCGCCACCCCCTGTCGCCCCCTGGGGCTGGGGGCGGGAGCCCCTCGGGGGTCGCGGGGGCGCCTCTTCTTTGTCGCTGTCAGTGAAGGAATGTGGCGCGAGCTGGGGGGTGGCGGAGGCCGTTTCCCCACCCAGAGTGGGGGTAGGGGCTTCCCTCTCCTCCTCCTCCCTCTCTCCTCCTCCGAGTCTCTGGGGGCGCCGGGCCTGCCCCTGCCTGGGGCTGGGAATACGTACGCCTAAGTGCAGACCTCAGTCTCCGGGGTCTCCACTACCCTTTCCCCTCATCAAAGCATCTTTCTCTCTTTCCCCCCCCTCTGTCTCGGGGACCTCGGTCCGCGCGGCCGCAGGGTGGGAGCTGAGACGTCGGGGGTCCCCGATTAGATCCCTGATGTTTTCCTTCCCGGGTCTTCAGGACCTAAAGCCCCGACGCCCCGTTCAGCTTAGACCGTGGGATCCCTCCCTCTCTCCTCCCGTACACATCTAACGAGAGCATCTCTCATCCCCTTGGGGACTAGATGCCTCGGGAGAGGGTGCTGGGAGCGCCCTCAGCCTCCGGGGATTCCCTCCCTTTCTCCCTGTCCGCGTTCCTCCTCCGAGTGTTAGCGTCCTCCCGGGCCCAGTGGCTGGGATCCTGGACGCCTGGGTTCAAAGCCAGCTCTCTTCCAGCCCTCACCTCTCCTAGACATCCCTCGCTCTCTCCACCTCTCTTCTTCCCTCTCTTTCCATCTCTCTCGCTCCCCCCTCGGGATCCCGAACTCCTGGGTCCCAGCGCTCCCCACCCCCCTTCCCCAGGCGGTGACAGCGGGCTGGGAGTGACAGGCGCGCGGCCGCTCCCGCTCTCCCTCCCGGGTTGGCGTGCGCGGCACGCCCCTCCCCCTCCTCCCCGGCCTGGTGGGGAGGAGGCGGAGGGCGAACGCCCGCGGCGCCGCACAAAGGGGCCTGGGCGACCTCCCCCACCCTTCCCCCAACCCCTGGCACCTGCCACCTTGACCTTGAGCAACTTGTGCTGGGGGGTGGAGGTGGGGAGAGGGGCCCGGGGGCGCCCCCCCATCCCCCGCCCCCGCCCTCCAGAAAGGCTGTGCCAGGTGGCCGGACCGAAGGCGCCCAGTAGCTTCTGGTTTCTGCTGGGGGGGAGTTGGGAGAGGAGGGGGCCGGACCTTACAGGCACGCGCCTACAAGTGTGGCTTTGCGGTGGGCAAAGAGGGCTTGGAGGGCGTGTACGGGGCTGGGGTCAGCGTGAAATGGTGTGTAACGGTGACAACACTTCTGCTTCCCTCTCACACTAAGTCTTCCACACAGACTTGTCTCCCCTATGAGGGACACCCTCAAAGTGGCTGGGACGGGGTTCCTGTGCAGGTTGGTGGATCTATAGGTATCCAGACATCCTCACTCTGACCCTGGCCCAGACCTCTTGGAAGAGGTATGGGGCAGCCATTGCAGGGGCCTGAAGGCCAGAGTAAGCTTGGAGCACCCTTCTTTGCTCTCACCTTCCTAGGGGTCTGCAGGGGTGAGGGCAGGGACTGGCTCCTGAGAGAATGCGAGTCAAATCCCCTTGGGAGTGGGAGGTGGAGGGTGCAGCTCTCAGTTCTGACTGCCTGCATCATTCAAACCCCATCTTGAGCACTAATTTCCTGCCCACCCCGCCACCGCCCCCCCCCACCCGGCCCCGAGCCTCAGTGTTACCACCTGTGAATTGGGGAATCATAACAGCTCTTATTACCTCATGGTGCTGCTGTGATGTTTGTAAAGCACTTGGTACTGAGCCTGACACTGACTGAATGTAGTGATTATTATTGGTAGTATCAATATTGATTTCATTTGTGGTCCAGTTTCCACACAGAGCGCTGGGGGATGGGGACAGGAGGATTGTTTGGGCAGGGGAGCTCAAGTGTGGGAGAGGGGTCTCTGAAGGTGACTAGGGGTAAGGAAGGGAAGGGAGACCCCTCTCCAAATGTCAGCTGTGGGTCAAATTGTGCTGGTGGACAAGGGCGTCCAGGGAAGTGATGGAGTGTTCTACACTCAGGCTCCAAGCTGACCAAAACTGATGCAAAGGTTCTGGGGTGGGGCAGAAGTGAGCGGGGGGTCTGAGGCTAGAGGTGTGGGGAGAAAGTGTAAGGGCATATTGGAAGATCTGTGAGGGTGGTGGAAGGTGAGAGAGGAAGGTGGCAAGGGCACTCTGAGCTGAGCTGGCCGGTTGGGAGGAGCGGGGCAGGGCTTACCGTGGCTGAGATATGGGGTGGCCACTGTAGGGACCTGGAGGCCAGAGTGAGTGTGAGGACTTACTCCCCTTGCCATCTGCTCTAGGCCAGATGTGAAGTAGAGACCCACTCCCTGCTGTTTGGGCTTGGGAAGGGGGAGGTCAAGGCCTTACCTGGGGGAGATGGGGAAGAGCCTGTAGAAGGGGTCTAAGACTAGAGGTGTGTGTGTGTGTGTGTCCAGAAGTGACCATGAGTGTGGAAGACCCTGAGGGGCTCTCTCTCACCAGGGTGAGGTGGGGGTGTCAAGTGACAAAAGAGGTGAAGGCTCTTATGCCTCTTCTGTCTGCTGGAGAGCCCCCTGGTGGACAAGGACATTGGTGGGCGTTTTCATCCATGCAAGGGCTCAAACTTGAACACGAACTTTGGATGGGGGGGGTGTTTGTGTGTGTGTTCCAGGTGTGTGTGCGTGGGACTTGGTGATTGTTGTGACTTGGTAGGTCAGCTCCCTCTCTGGGCATCCCTTAGGGTAGAGTCAGTGTGGGTGACAGTGGGAGAAAGGAGGTGACCAGTTGGGTACAGACATCTGGGTGAGTGAATCCTTCTCTTAGTCCCACCTTCAAACAGCCACCAGGAGCTGAGGGCATGTGACTTCACCTCCTCATCTGGAAAATGGGTGTAATGACAATATCACCCCGGAGGGTCAGGATGAGGATCAAGTGAGTTAATCTCTGTTAAAGAACTGTGCCTGGCACATGGTGGCTACTCAGTATATTGCTATTCAACAAATATTTATTAAGCATCTATTATGTGCCCAGCATTATTCTTTCTAATGATGTTTAGCTATCACCATTTTACATCTTAGTACATATCAGGTCCTCTTTGTGGAATGAATGAATTTATTGAACACCTACTACTTGCCAGGTAACTTTTAAAACACTTTACCCATGCTTACTCATTTAATCCTCACAATAATCCAATGAGCCATCATCTGCATTTTACAGATGAGGAAACTGAGGCCAGAAAGGTTAAGTCATTTGCCCAAGGTCACACGGCCACCAAGTGGCATAGCCAGGATTTGAACCCAGGAGGTGTGGCTATATCTCCTAACTAGCACAGCTGCTGTCAGGCCTGGGAAGGGCTTGAGTAGGGCGGGGTCCCTGTGAGAGAGACAGCTCCGAGGGGGACCGGAGAGGGTTCTCCCGAGCTAGGAGGGACTAGGGGGAGGGGGCGGTGTCAGTGAGCCACGCGTTGGTGGGACGTTCGTGTGGGCACCTGTAAGGTGTCTCTAAGTCTCCTGGCACTGAAGTGTTTGTGTGAGTGTAAATGTATGTGAGTCTGTGCGAAGGTGTGGGAGAGGGAGTGTGCGTGAGTCTGCGTGGGACGCTGTGAGTATACGTGTGAATGTGTGTGTAAGCTGCCGCGTGTGGGTGTGTGCGAGTCCAGGTGTGCATGGGTGAGTGTAGGCCCATGTGTGAGACTCAAGAGGTGTGCATGAGTGAGCGCGCGTGAGTGGCTGTGCGTGCCTCCGGCCCCACCTCTGACCCGCTTCTCTGCGGGGTCCCGCCAGCCCCGGGCGGGGAACTACCACTCCCGGCATGGCCCGGGTGGGCCCACCCCGCCACCCTGATTGGCTGTGGTCCCGGTGCTCCCGCCCCCCGGGAATGAATGGATGGGCGGCCTCAGCGCCCGCCCGAGCTCTGGGAGGACCGGCCCGGCGGGGACCTGCTGGGGGCAGGACCCTGGGAGCAAGATGGCCACGGTCATCCCCGGCCCCCTGAGGTGCTGCGGGCCGGCGGGAGGCAGGGGAGGGCGCGCGAGCGGGTCTGCGCGGGCGTGTGTGTGTGTGTGTGTGTGTGTGTGTGTGTGGAGGCTGGGGGTGGGGCCGATGGGGTGTCTTGGGGGCTGTCACCGTGGGCCGGGCTGCGCGGGGTTGCGAATGTGTGTGAATGTGGGTCTCTGGCAAGAACCGTGTCCGACGCGCTGCTCCTGGAGGAGCGCGGAGTATAGGGAACTCGGAGCCCTATTGGCGCCCTCTTCGGGAAAGGGGGTCATGTCCCGCCCTGCGACCCCCGGGGTTGGGGAGAGGGTGAAATGGCCTGGGGGCCCGGGGGCCTTGGTAAACTTGAGTGAAGCCCACACTACCTTTGTCTTGGGTTGTGGAGTGTGTGTCACTTGTTCGGGTTCTGGTTTTTTTTTGGATATGTGTGTGGATATGTATTTAATTTCTTTCACATTCTACACTAGGTGTCTTTGGATATTTTGGTCTTTGAGTGTGTGTACATATCCTTTGAAACTGCATCATTTATGTTCTGTGTCTTTGGATTTGTAGGTATGCATGTATTTATGTGCAAATTTTTGTGTGACTATGGGTGGATTTGTCTGTTTCTATGTTGTGTATGTGTGTATCTTTGTGTGTTTGAGTATGTGGTATTTTAGATGTTGGTTTCTATATTGTGTATCTTCGTGAATGTGTGTGTGTATACTGTGTGAATCTGTGTGATTTCTTTGTATAGTGTATCTGGATTGTGTGTGTGTGTGTGTGTGATTTGTTTGTGTTGTGTCTTTGGATATGTGTGTAAGTGCATATGTGGGTAGTTTGTTTTTAACATTTTTTCTTTTTTAACATTTGTGTATCTGTGTGTGTCTTTGGATGCATGAGTAAGTGGATGTGTCTGTGTGTGGTGTGTCATCTGTTTGCATGTTGTGTGTCTTTGTGTGGGTGATTGTTTATGTTGTGTGTCTTTGGATATGTGATATATATTTGTGCATGTATATGTGTGTGATCTGTCTGCTTCTACACTATGGGACTTGAGATACTTGTGTTTTTCAGTAGATGTTTGTGTGAGCACATATGTGAGATGTGTCTGTTTCTCCTTTGTGAGTCTTGGGATATGTCTCTCTTTGTGTGTGAATCCTGAGTGACTATGTGCGATTTGTTTGTGTTGTGTATTTGGATATGTGCCTGTATGGATGGGTCCCGGTGTATTTTTATCTGTTTCTATACTGTGTGTATCCACTCCTTGGCTCAAGGCCTGCTTGAGTCCCGGGTTGGGGGCTCCTGGGTCCAGGAGCGACGACAGCGGGGGAGAGGTGAGGTTGGAGGAGTCGGCCCACCCATTCCCCACGGGCGGGCTGGGGGAGGGGTGCCGGGCGACCCGGTGCGCCTGCCCTTGCTGACAGCCGCCCGCCCGCCTACCCGCCCCTCGCAGCCTAGGCGAGGACTTCTACCGAGAAGCCATCGAGCACTGCCGCAGCTACAACGCACGCCTGTGCGCCGAGCGCAGCCTGCGCCTGCCGTTCCTCGACTCGCAGACCGGCGTGGCCCAGAACAACTGCTACATCTGGATGGAGAAGACCCACCGCGGCCCGGGTACGGCTGGAAGGTTGGGGGTGGGGCGGGGCGGTGGCTTCGCGGCCGCGTTCTTACCGCCCTTCTCACTCCAGGTTTGGCCCCGGGACAGATCTACACGTACCCCGCCCGCTGTTGGAGAAAGAAACGGAGACTCAACATCCTGGAAGACCCCAGACTTCGGCCCTGCGAGTACAAGATTGGTGGGTGGAGCTCCATCCTGTGCCTTCGGTGGCCCCCATGGGTGCCCACAGCACACGCTGATAAGTGTGTGGTGATGCCGGTGTGCCTCTGAGCATTCGCCTTTATTTCCCTCCTAGCCAGTGTCTGAGTGGCTGGCTGTGTCTGCCATTGTGTGTCTGGGTGTCGTCCGGAGATTCTCCAGTTTCCCCTGAGTGACTGAGCTTTGGACTGTATCTTATCCTACTTGGGCCCAGGCGTATTTCAGGACAGAGTGGTATCTGTTATGTGTGTCCAGGTGTATCCAGTCTTTGTATCTCTTCCCTTGTGAGCTGGGATGTATCAGAGTATCTGACTGTATTGCTTCCTGTGGATGTCTGAGTGTGTCTGGATGTATCAGTGTCAGGTTGTAACTCTTTCCCTTTGTAATAGAGTGTATCTCAGTGTCTGTGTCTTTCTTCAGGTGTTTCCAAGTGTATTAGAAGGTTTGTTTCCACTTGTGTGTCTGGTCTATCAGAGTGTCCAGCGGTTCCTGATGTGGGTGTATCAGGGGGTCCGGCTCTCTCTTCCTTTGAGCGCCAGATGCTTTGGAATGTCTGGGAGAATCTCTTCCCTGAGTGTCTGTCTGGTGTATTAGATGTATTTCTGCACGTGTGTGCTGCTCTGAGTGTCTGGTTTTATCACTTCTCTTGAATGTGTCCAGTACTATTAGAGTCACTGGCTGTCTCTCTTCCCCTGTCCAGGCATATCCAAGGATCTGTGTGGGTCCAGGTGTATTGGAGGGACTGTCTCTCTCTCCTGTGTGTATGTGTATCCACCTGAGTGACTCTCTCTAGGTGTGTCTATCTCCCCTAAGTATGTTCAGGTGTTTGGCAGGGTCTGGCTGTGTCTTCCCCATGTGGTCTGGGTATATCTGGTGGTCTAATGTTCTCTTTTGGAGTGTTGCTGGGTGTGCCAGTATACCCAAGGATCTGGATGTCTTCTCCTTGTGTCTGGGTATATCTGAGTGTCTGGGTGTATCTCTTCCTTTGTGTGTCTGGCTGTCTCAGATGACCTGTATGTATCTCCCCTGTGTATGTCCATGTGTGTCCTGTTTGAGTGTCTGTTCTCTCCAGGTGTGAGGGTCTGGGTGGGGTCTCCTACATGTATGTATGCAGTTATATAGGAGGGTCTGGCCATGTCTCCCCTTGAGTGTGTCCAAGTGGCTCTGAGGGTCTGGCTGTGTCTTCCCCAGGGTCTGGGCATCCTTGGAAAGGATGTATGGAAGTATTGTTGGAAGGGTGTATGGTTGAATCTTTGAGTCTGTTGCTGGTTGAGTGTGGGAAAGCCTCTTCCCTCTAGCAAAGAGCATGATTCTCCAATCTGGGCAGTTTGAGGAGTCCTCCAGGGACACGTTCTCCACTTGACACCCTCCTCCCTTGTCCCCAGACTGTGAGACGCCATTGAAGAAGGAGGGCGGCCTCCCAGAAGGGCCGGTCCTTGAGGCTCTACTGTGTGCTGAGACAGGGGAGAAGAAGATAGAGCTGAAGGAGGAGGAGACCATTATGGACTGCCAGGTAGGATCCCCCCACCCCCCCACCAGGGGCCACAGCTGCCCTCTCACCCCTGTCTCCTGCCCCGGCCCATCCTGTTCCTGCTCTGAAATCTCCCCTGGCTCCCTAGGGCCTTTGGGCATCCTAAGTCTCTATTCTTCCACACGTCATCTCTTTTTGGAAGACCTCCTGACTTGCCCTGACACCCCCAATCTCCAGTCCGCCCAGAGCCGCCCCACCCACAAAGCAGAACAATACCCCATTTTCTTAACCCCAATCTCCCTTCTCCTGGTGCCCAGAAACAGCAGCTGCTGGAGTTTCCACATGATCTTGAAGTGGAAGACTTGGAGGATGACATTCCCAGGAGGAAGAACAGGGCCAAAGGAAAGGTATCACTCCAAAGTTTCTCTCCATCACTCCTCCGCTCAATGCAGATCCCATTTATTGAGTATGTACAATGTACAGACCCTGCCCCAGTTTGACCTCATTTAATCCCCAGAGCAGCCTGAAGGGATAGGGGATTTTTATACCTATTTTACAGATGAGGAAATTGAGGCTTGGGTCTATTAAACCATTTGCAAAACAGAGATTGTACAGTGGGTTAGAACTAGCTTCATACCTGTGTCACGGATGAGGAAACTGAACCTTGGAGAGATCAAGGGAGTTACTCAAGGCCCACAGCTAGGAAGTGGCAGAGCTGTGATTTGACTTTCAGGCCCAAATGATGAAAATTCTTTTAGTTCCCTCCCTTTCTTGGCCCCTCACTCATGACTTTTCCCCTAGGCATATGGCATCGGGGGTCTCCGGAAACGCCAGGACACCGCTTCCCTGGAGGACCGAGACAAGCCGTATGTCTGTGATAGTGAGTCTTTCTGAAGAGGGGGGAAGAGAGAGAGAGTGGGGCCCAGAGACCTCTCCCCTCCTGGCCCCCTCCCTTCTGTTCTGGACCCTGGTTGGGGGATGCTCAGGCCTCTGGCAGAGGGTGGAGGTGTGATCCTGGAGGCCAGGGCAGAGGCGGGCTGGGAGGGCTGACCGGCCCTTCCTGCTCACTCTCCAGTCTGTGGGAAACGGTATAAGAACCGGCCAGGGCTCAGCTACCACTACACCCACACCCACCTGGCTGAGGAGGAGGGGGAGGAGAACGCCGAACGCCACGCCCTGCCCTTCCACCGGAAAAACAACCATAAACGTGAGCAGGCGGGCAGGGCGTGGGGTGGTGAGGGGCCCTGGGAGTGGGGGCTAAGGAGCCTGGGAGGGAGGGGGCACATTAGACATTTCTGGAAAATCTCCAGCTCAGCGGTCCCCTCCCCCCACCAACCATGGGGGATGCTGGCTCTGAGGTTGCCATGGCAACCAACCATCTCTCCCTCGCTCCTGGCCGGGCGTAATATTTCTGGGTCTGATTTATTGTTTCAATTAGAGCTTGGGGAGGGGGGGTGATAGATGACTCCCCTCCCTCCCTGCCTCCCTTTCTCCCTTCTCTGGTAAGCTTTGGCCGAGGGGCAGGGTCCGTGGCCTGGGAACCCTTGGCGACCGCCCATGCCAATCCGGTGCCAACCCTGACAGCTGAGGGATGGGGGAAAGCTTGGGGGGAGGCTCTGCCAGTGGAAAAACCATCCTTCCACCCACCCCTCGGCGGGAGAGGGCAGTCTCTTCATCCCATCCCCACCACACACCGAGGCACCTCTGTGTTCAGAATTTTCCTTCTGAATGTCTGTTTCCATACCAGATCTCAGCCAGTGGTGTCCACCTAATTTTTATTTAGTCGGGGCTTAGTTGGGGGGGGCTGTCTGGTAGAAGTGTGTATGGGCGGGGAAGCAGGGGGCTCTTCCTAAAGCTGCATCTGCCAAGTTTTTACCTAATAAAGAGGACTTATCAGTTGTCCTCAAAGAGTTGGGGGGTTCCTGATGAGAATTATTTGGGCTCCCCCAACTCTCTTTTGCTACTGGCCACAGCTTGGGGTAGCTGCTCCCTCTCCCCACCTCCTCCATGCCTGGAGAAGGGGTCCACCCCTGGGGCTGAGGCTGGGGGCAGGGTGGAGCCTTGCCTATGGTGAGAGCCCCTCTTTCTGTCCCCCCATCCCCAGAGTTTTACAAAGAATTGGCCTGGGTCCCTGAGGCACAGAGGAAACACACAGGTAGGGACGCCTCCCTCTGCCCCTACTTCTGCAGCAGCCTTTGACTGAGTGTCCCTGCCTGCCCATGCCAACCCTTGCCTGCTCTCTTTCAGCCAAGAAGGCGCCTGATGGCACTGTCATCCCCAACGGCTACTGTGACTTCTGCCTGGGTGGCTCCAAGAAGACGGGGTGTCCCGAGGACCTTATCTCCTGTGCCGACTGTGGGCGATCAGGTGATGCCCCCACCTGAGGTTTCTGGGGGCTGCGGTGGAGAGGACTCCAGGAGTCCAGATCTGGAGGAGAGAAGGCAGAGGAGTGAGAGGACTGGTGGGGGGGATGCAGAGCATCCCAGGGGCACTGAGGATAAACAGCCGACTCAACTGCTGAGGATTGTGGGAAACTGAGTGGGGTCAGGGAGGCTCTGGGAACAATGGGATGTGGTTGTCATGGCATTGTGGGTACCGGCATGTGCTTATCTGGCGTGGGGAACAGTGAAAGATGGTTGCCAAAACATCGTGGGAAGTGGGCTGTGATAGCGAGTAATGGATTGCCACTGCCTGGGTGCTGTGGATCACAGAGGGCACTTGCCATTGCCATGGAGTTGTGGTTAATAGACTGTGGTTTCCCAAGGTGGACTTGTGGGTAATAGACGGTGGTTGCCTCAGCATGGTGGCTAATGAATTGTGGTTGTCATGGTATTATGGGTAGTGAAATATGGTTGTCATGGCGATTGGGTGTAGTGGAAGGTGGTTGTTGTGGCCTGGGGTAGTGGCTGCACATCTGTGCTGGGGTGGTGGGTTGACCAGTGGGTTAGCACCCTGCACAGTCATGTTGGTAACAGTGTGGTTGCTGGGGCATCGTGTGTAATGGGCTTGGGTTGCAGGGAACCAGGGTGTGGGGACCCCTCTGTGGAAGGCAGTTGCCATGGCATTGTGGCTGGGAGACTGTGGTTGCCACGTACTGCGGTTAATGGAACCAGCTGGCCATTCTGCTGTGGGTAATGGCATGTGGCTGCCTCAGCACGGTGGTTAACAGGACGTGGCTGCCCGGTGCTGTGGGTGGTAGAAAGTGGTTGCCACAGCACCGGGGGTAATGGAATGCGGTTGCCATGGTGTCCTGGGGAGCAGAGTGTGGTTGCCATGGTGGCTGGGTAGGAGACTGGTGGCCAGGGCAGCGTTGCCTGCGGGACAGGCTCTGGGCACCGTGGGCTGGGTGGGGTCGGGCTGTGGGCCTTGTGAGCTAGGGATGGGGGCTGAACCATTGCTTCCCCGGGGATCAGCAGCCACCAGGGGCATGATGACCCCTAACCGCATCCCTGCCCCTTGGCCCCCAGGACACCCCTCGTGTTTACAGTTCACGGTGAACATGACGGCAGCTGTGCGGACCTACCGCTGGCAGTGCATCGAGTGCAAGTCCTGCAGCCTGTGTGGCACCTCGGAGAACGACGTGAGTGCCCACGCGCCCCCTTCCCCGGGACATGCCCCCAGGCGGCCTCCTTTCCCTGGAGCCCCCTCCCTGGTGAACACCAGTAACCTGTATTATGACTATCGTTAGTGTCCATTAATTGAGCCTGGCACTTAATACTCTTCACTCTCTGACTCCTTCCAACTGCCCTGAGGTAGGTGATCTTGTTCCCACTTCACAGAGAAGAAACCGAGCTCAGAGAGGGGACTAGACTTGCCCAAGGTCACCCAGCCAGGAAAATGGTACGGCTGGGACCTGAACCCACGTCCATGGCTTCCAGACCATCTCCGTGTCATTTTAAGTGTTCCACAGAATCCTATAAAACCTAAACTACAAACTGCAAACTGACAGTCCTCAGGGGTGTTTTGCTCGTCGCCCAGCAGGGTTTTGCAAAGATGACCTTCTCAGAGCCCTTTGTCTTGCAAGGGACCACCTCCTCCGGCCCCTTTGACCTGGCCCCTGCCCCCGCCCCCCACCCCGGTTTCTGGTACCCGTGCCCCCAGGGTGCCAGCTGGGCGGGTCTCACCTCCCAGGACCAGCTGCTGTTTTGTGACGACTGCGATCGGGGTTACCACATGTACTGCCTGAGTCCCCCCATGGCGGAGCCCCCGGAAGGTGAGAGAAGAGGAGGGCCCGACACGGGGGTGCGGTGTTGGACAGTGGTCTTCCTGCTGTCCGCTGGGTGGGAGGGGGTCGGGGCAGCCTTGACCAGACCTGGGCCTAACTCCCTGTCCTCCGGCCTCGCCACAGGGAGCTGGAGTTGTCACCTCTGTCTTCGGCACCTGAAAGAGAAGGCCTCTGCCTACATCACCCTCACCTAGGCCTGGCTCTGGCTCACCTGGACCTCTGGGGTGATGCTTGCCTACCTGCCTCTTGGAGCTCCTCCAGTCTCTCCCCATCCTTAATGCCCCACAGTGGAAGGGGCCGGGGGGCGGGGGGAGCCTGAGAGGGGGCTGGGCCACCCCCTCCCCTCTGTGCAAGTGGAATGTTTGCCCTGTGGGTTGGTGGGCCCAGCAGGGTCCTCTCCCTTCCTCCCTCCTTCCTCACCCCTTCGCAAATGGGCACCAGGGGCTTCTGCTCCCCTCAAAGCCATACCCCGCCTCTGGGCGGGCACGAGGGGTGGTGGATGCCAGCTGGGGGCACGGACAAAACCTTTTTCTAAAGAAAAAGTCAAAAAGTTAAAAAAAAAAAAGAAATTAATATATAACAAAGAGTCCTATAAGGTCTGGCTGGGTGGAGGGGGCACTGCTGAGCGCATCTACTGGGCACCAGTCTCCGCCAGTTTCCTGCCTGGCGGCTCCTCCCCCCCAGTCCCTGGAGTTGCAGCTCTCCCACCTCCCCACCCAAGGTGGGCACCATTCCCCCCTTGTGCCCAGGGCAGGTGGGTGTGGTGTCCACCCCCCGCCCTCTCTTGGTGCCCACTGTGGATACTGCATGATGTGAACCACGGTTTTGAACTCCGTTCCTGCTCCCTCCCTGAGAGCCCCGCCCCGAGCCCACTCCGTGCCTGCCTTGGCAAGGCGGGCCCCTGCCCAGCGCCTGCTGGAATAAGAAGCACAGACTCTGCAACGGACTAGATTTTCCTCCTCCCCCGCCCCATTCCCTACCGGCCAGGCCGGGCTGCCCCCTGCCACCCTCGCTGGCCATTTTCGGGTCGCAAGGGGGCGTGGTTGTTTCTTGTGGTTGTGTGTGTTTGTTGTTCGGGTTTTAAAAAAAAAGGGAAATTGAGACTGCAAGTGGGGGAGGTGGTGGGTTTGGGGGGGTCTCCCCCGATCCAGGCGTGTCCCCCCTTGTAAACGAGTCTCCTTTATTGCCTGCCTCTGCTGTGAATTAACTTGTTCCGTGTATTAAACTGGGCCTGACCCCTCTGCCCACGTCGTCTGCCTCGTTCTCCAGGCTGGTTTGGGGCGTCACCAAGAAGGGGAGATGGGGCCTCACTGGGGGAGAAGCAACCGAGGTTAACAGCTGGAGCTGGCCCTACGTCCATCTCCCTCCAGCTCCCCTCTGCACCCCGCCTTTCTCTGGCTTTGTCCCAGCTCCTCCCTGCCTCACTGGAAAGGAGAAGGGGGGGGGATGGGGTGGAGGGGGCTCCCACCCAGCCAGCTGTGGTTGCCCTGGCAACGGACTGCTGCAGCTGCAACGGGGAAGCAGTGAGGAGGGAGGCGGGAAGCTGGGGACTGGGGGAAGGGAAGGGATGGAAAGATGAAGACTGGGGGCGGGCCCCTCCCCTCGGGGCTGTGGTAGGGATCAGGGGTGCCAGGGGCGCCTCATCCTACACCCAGACATCACCTGGAGCTCCCTATCCCGATGTGGGGCAAAGAACAGAGGGGAATGGGCAATGGGATACAGATCCAGGGACATTAGGAGGAAGACAGATTTGGGTGAGGTGAGGTGAGGAGTGACAACCAGGACACAAGAACAGTCAGGAGAGAGACAGATAGGAGTCACACATTTATAGAGAATGAGAAAAAGAGCAGGAGAGGGAAGACGTAGACCTGGAGAGAGATGTAGATGAAGGCGGCCAGAGGAATTATGGCGGAAGAGGACAGAAGAGATGATTTAGTGGGAGAGAGGCAATAATAGTAATAAAAAACAGCAGACACATGGGGAGAGACAGAGGAGGAAGTACAGGGATCTGGAGAGAGAAGCAGAAGAGATTCCATGTGGGGAGGCAGGGAACCAGGGCACGTAAAATAGGAGAGCGGAAGAGAGAATAAGAGGGGGGAGGCACATTTGGGGAGAGAGATGAAGTTAGGACCCAGCACAGGCGAAGTCCTAGGACAATGACACAGAGATGAGATTTCAGGGGAGAGGACACAAAGAATTTAGGGAGACAATAGAAAAATCTGGAGAGAGCCGAAAGCAGGAAGGGATTCAGAGCCTGGGTGAGGGGAGAGCCAGAGGCGGGGTGGGAGGCAGAGGAGACTGGGAGAGGGTCGAGGAGGGCGCCCGGGCCAGCGAGAGGGTGACAGGCAGAGCAAGTGGAAAACTGGGGCAAGATGGGGCAGGGACGAGCAGGGCACAGTTCAGGCGAGAGCGCAGGCCGGCGTGTGCGAGTTGTGCGGTGTTGGAAGTTGGTGTGTGTCACAGGCGCCAGGAGAGGATGTGAGAACAGCTTGTTCTGCCGTTTCCGTGCTGGAGGGGGGAGGGCAGCACGGGTTGAGGATGGGGCCTCAGGGAGGGCGGAGACAGGGAGAGTGTCTGGAACACTCTAGAATTTTTAGGAGATGTGGAAATAGCTGGTCCACCTCCTCTGGAAAAAAGACATATACCCGTTTTGGAAAAAGATTTTTTGTGTGTGTGGGGCGGGTGTGTGTGTGCGGGAGAGTCTAGGTTACAGAAGCATCAGGTTTGAGCTCGGAAACAGTAAACTCCATCACAGGTAAACGGCTAGGTGGGCCAGAAAGCCCCAGCCGTGAGGTCAGCCCTGTCAAGAGGAGGGGCTGATTCTCAGATCCAGGTGGAGCTGGACCTAGACTTCCCACCAGAGGCCGGACCTTGGGATTCTCACATGAAATTTCGAGATTTGGAAAATAAGTTTGACCCTGATCCCCGGGTCAAACTGCGAAAAGCGTTTCGCCAGGGCAGCTGCAGATCTGGGGCCAGGAGTTTAAGACCGCTCCCAGCTAGGAGAGCCCCTAGGCCCGGGGCTGAGGTCCCTGGCTGTGTCGGTATCTTTCCAAGACACCTCCACCTCTCCCCGAGCCCCCGGGGCCTGGAAGCAGGGGCTGCTCTCCACTCCAAACCACCGACTAGCTGACTGGCAGAGGGAGGCCTACTCCCACCAAGGGCGGGTGTGGTGCCAATAAGCCAGCACCGGCAGGGTGTGGCCTGGGGTGACAGCCCTGCTCAAGGAGGCAGGGGCCCCTCAGTTCGAAGTCTTGCTGCAGAGGACAGAGTTACAAAGCTCGAAATCCAGCTTTCTTTCTGTACCATCTCCAGATTTTAAAAAGTTGACCATTAATTTTAAAACCAACACAACTCCATGGGCCGGGTCTGGCTTTTAGGCCTCAAGTATATGAATTCTGAGGTGAAACCTCCCTCTTTTTAACTTAAGAATTTCTTACATCCGGGGGAACTCCCCGGCGGTCCAGTGGTTAGGACTCGGCGCTCTCACTAAATTTCTTACGTTCTGAGTGTTGGATTTCTGTCACTTGGGTTTCAAGAAAAAGAGAATGGTGCCCCCTGGTTCTCAGGGGTGTGTGCGTGCATCGGGGGTGACGGCGTTTGGGACTAGGGGGACAGGGGGAGGGGCTGACACTGGATCACACCCGCTTCTCGGGGAGTCCAGGCAGCTGCTCAGCTAGCGAACACACAGGCCACTTCTATGAAACATTTATTTCCTTTAAAACCTCCAGAAACATGCCAGAAAATCTCAAGACGGGGATGGGGCTGGGGGGTGGGGGGAGATAATAAAGAATAAAAAAATCCAAATGAAACAAATCAACATATGAAAAAAAAAAAAAAAAAGAAGAAAACCCTGCTGCTATCTTCAGCCATCAGATAGAACACCAAACTCAAATTAAATAGATGTGCTTTGCAGAGATCCTTTAGAAATAACAGACAACAAAACCCAAAATCATAATTTACACTTGTCGATGTACATGATTAGGTCCCCAAAATGATTCAAATGATCTGAAGATATGAGGAGACAACTTAAAAAAACAAACAAACAAAAACGGGTGGGGGAGGGGTGAGCCCCAGGTTAAGGTCTGAGGAAAGGGTGGGGTGGTTAAGTGGTCCTGGAGAACCCTTCCCAAAAGGGACCCGGGAAGAGGGGCAGAGACATCACAGTAGTTGGCCAGGGCTGAGGACCCGGCAGGCCCCCCTCGCAAACCACAGGTGAGGGAGAAGAGATGGCAGACCTGAGGGCCTTTCTCGCGGGGCTGCAGTGCTGCCAGAGGGTGATGGCAGGGAGGCACGATGAGGGTCCTTTTCTCTTGCTCCTTCAACGACTGTGTCCCGTGTGGTCGGTCCCCAGAGCCTCCTTCCCTGAGGTTTCTGGCCCCAGAGAGGAGGCGGCGGGGTCTCCGGACGGGGTTGGCCCTCCGGGTGCTGGCCCCCGGCCGGAGCGTGCTGCTCTCAGCTGGGCCCCCCGGCCTGTCTGCCCACGCTGCCTCCGTCCCCAGCCCTCGGGGGACGCGCCTCGATCCTCAGCTTGAGGTTGGGGGAATCCACAGACTGTGGCCGTACAGACTTGTTCTGGCGCAACTCCACATGAAAAAATAAATATATATATATATTTTTTTTTGTTTGTTTGTTTTTAAAGGAAAAAAAGAAACTGTTTCCTGGGTGAACAGCGTAGTACCACACCGGCTTGGCTGCCTGGCAAGCTGCCCCTTATTGCCTTGAGAGAACCAGCGTCTTGTGGGGTTCGCACAGCAAGGCGCTCCCCGGGGAGCACAGTGACGGTGTCCGACGTTGCTGCTGCTACTGCGGGGCCTACGAGATGGGCCGAGGGGCTTTGCAAAGGGAAACAAAAGCGGAGAGGAGAGGGAGGCTGCCTCCCTCCGGCCCGGACCTCACGGCTCCGTGGAGCCCCTCCTGGTGCCCGGGAGGGGCCGGGGCTGACGGAGCCGGGGAGGAGGAGGGGTGGGCCATGCCGGCTCCGCCGCTGGGCCTGGCCGGGTCAGCAGCTCGCAGGCGGAGAGGCCCAGGTGCCGTGGCCTCTGGCAGTCAAGGGACTGGTAGACAAAGACTGGAGAAATGGTCCGGAGCGTGCAAATACCTTCCCCCTCAAAGAAGTTAACTCTGGATGCTGGGGTTTCCTCGCTCCACCCTGGGACCCCCCAAGAAAATAAGTCAAACTCTAAGAAAGTGCTCCTGGTTGCTTTTTGGAGGATAGGGTAGGGAGGGGGCAATGTCCATGCTTTCTGGAGCCAGTGCACCAGGAACCAAGAGCCCTGGCCCGCTTCCACGCCGGCCTGCACCTCTCCGGGCGTGAGGGAGAGCGGGCTGGTTTCCCACCGTGATTTCTCAGGCAGGGGTCTTGGCCCCATAAGCCCAGACGCTGCTGTACGTGGTGAAGAAACCCGGTTTGGGGATTCCTGGAGCTGTGGGGTTTGGAGACTCACTCCTACCCTCCACCCCCTTCCTACAGCTTCCAATGGCTTGGTCCTAGGAAGAGGCTGGATGCGGATGGCAGGATGGGACCCTGGGGGCAGTGTGGGCGTGGCCCAGCCCCCAGGAACCTCAGATGGCGGCTCAGAGGGAGGCTGGAGACCACGTCACCCTCTGGGGCTCAAGGGCCAGGAGCAGACCCCAGCTCACAGCCCGGTGAGGCCTCCCTCAGGTCCCACTGCCACCCCGAGTGTCCGTGTCCACGGGAGGGCGGTGGGGCCCTGGCTGCATAGCTCGGTCACACCTGCAACCAGAAGCCGGGCTGAAGGAGAGGAGAGCAGGAGCCCCAGGTCTGCCCAGGTGGAGGGGTGGAGGTGGCAGCCTCTCCACCTCAGAGTTCCTTCTTTTCCCTGCAGAAGATCTCGGCGAACTTGCGTAGCTGCTCGCTGGCGGCCTGGGACTCCTCCTGCAACCGCTGGTTGTTCTGCCTCAGGCTGGCCACCTCCGACTGCAGCACGGCCTTGTCCTGCTTCTCCTGCGGGGGCGGGGGCTGCCATCAGCGGGCGCACCTTGAATGGCTCCCCGGGGCCTGCGAGCCCTGCTAGGCCGTGGTTTAGAGCCAGGCTGCCAGGGTTCAAATCCCAGCTCTGCTTCTCAACAGCTGAGCAACCTCGGGCAAGTCTGGGCCCCAGTTTCCTCCGCTCTGAAAGGGGCAGTTGAGAGGTCTCCCTGAGGTCACATATGTTGAGCTCTTAGAACACAGCCTGACGTGCAGTAACTGACAAACGTCACCGTAATTAGGAGCACCTCATTCCACCCTCACAGCCACCCAAGGGTTGGGGACTGTTGTTACCCCCATTTTCCTGGAAGAGGAGACCAGACCTCACACAGCAAGTAGGGGGCTGGGATGTGGATGCAGGGCTGCCCTTCCAGGACAGTGTAACATGCTCAGGCAGTGACTTGTGCAAGGTCACACAGCATTAAGTGGTGGGGTGGGATTTGAACCTGGGCCCCTATGACTCCTGTGCTTGAGACTCCCATGTTCTAGCCGGCCACCTTTTGGCTTTTTACCCAAACATATATAAAACGGCAAGTCAAAGTCTCTTCCACTCTTATTTCCCCTCACTCTTCCACACCCTGGAGATAAGTACAAGGAACAATCTGGAATGTCACCTTCTAGATACCCCTCTGACCCATAGCTGTTAAACATTTTTTAAGTATGACGATGTTCTAGGAAACGGTTTTGCAACTTGCTTAATTTTCTGCTTGAGTTACCGGACTTCTTTTGTATGTTAGTAAATATATAGATTTCTGTTACTACTTTAATTGGCTGCAGGACATTCCGCTGCACGGGTGTCCTGTCATTTATATAACCATTCTCCTGTTGACGGACAGCTGCACTGGCTCCAATTTTTATCACCAGCGGTGCAGCAGCGAACATCCTTGCTCATGGGTTTCTTTGTGCCTGTGCCTGAAATTCTGTTGGACAAGTTCCCACAGTGAAACTGCTGGGTCGACAAGGTACGCAATTACAGTTCTGACAAACGTTGTCCGATTGCCCTCCAAAAAGGCTGGGCCAATTTATTCTCCCTCCAAGAGGGTATGAGGGTTTCTCTGTGTGCTTTACCAGCCTTCCCTACTGTCACTTTTTACTCTTCACTCATGACTACATTCAAAGCTGGGTGGCCTCCCCTAGAAGAGATGGGGTGTGGGTGGGGACGGGTGCCTCAGCCTCGCTGTCCCCCGCCACCCTCCGGGGGGCTGGGAAGTGCAGTGGGGAGGTGCGTGCCACGTGAAGCGGCTGCTTGGCAGCCTTACCTTCTGGAGGTCCGTGTGCAGCTGTTTCAGCATCACCTCCAGTTGGTACACCTTGCCCGTCAGATCCAGCGGTGGCCCCTCACTGGAAAGGCAGGGGGCGGGGTCAGGCTCTAGGCCCACAGCTGGGAGGAGCCCGGGATACAGGCTCCCTCTTGTCCCTGAGGCTCTGGGGAGCCCTTTTCTTGCTGGAGTCCCAAGGGATGCCTGGAGGAGAAGGCCACGCTCCACCTGGCGAGGGCACGTCTGTGGATGTGGATGTGGGTCGTGGGAGCACCAGGCCTGCCGTGTGTGCATTCCTCCCGAGGATGGACCGTGCGTGTGCTTTTGGGAGAGACTCCCCCCACGTATGACCACCTCAGGCGGCACAGTACAAAGAACACCCCCCCCACGCCCATCCACCGAGCCCCCGGCAGGCCCGAGCATCGCTCCGGCACACGGGGCATGTAAGTGGGCAAACGGACGGGAGAGCCTGCCTGGTGGACAGGACCAATAACGATACGGACAATAACAGCCCCCCCGTTACCGAGAGCCCACCCTGTACTGCGTGAGGTCTCACCTAACAGGGCGGACGGTGGTTTCCCCACTGGACAGAGGGGAAACCCAGGCTCAGGCGGGGACTCTGCACCCAGGACCCCAGCCTGTGGCTCCCCCTCTGTGCAGATTCCCCAGGCCTGGGCCCGCCTGGCCCCTGCAGAGGAGGGCGGGCAGCCGAGAAGGCTCCACTGGGCGCTGTGGGAACGCACACACCCGGTAGGGGTGCCGGGGTCGGGGGGGGGGGCGCGTGGGCTGCAGCAGACGAGAGGGAGACGGGGGGGTCTCCGCCTAAGAAGGGGAGAGGACTCGGCCCTCCCGCCTCTCCCACCCTTTCCTCCCTGGTGGTGCTGCATCTTGGGGAGCTGCAGCCACAAGGGGAGACAGAAGGCAGGTGGAGGGAGGTCATCAGTTCAGGGCAAAAGGCGTCCGGAAGCGTGCCCGGAGGTCCCGCCATTTCCACACCCACCCTGCTCCTACCCCTGCCGCGCTGCCCCATCTGTAACCACCCAGCTCTGCTATTATAGTGGGGCCAGTCTTTGGTGGAGGTTGAGTTCTAAAGCCACTGTGTGAAGCAAAAAACAAGGAGAGTCAAAACCACCCTCGAAAATCGCTTGAACTGCCCATAAAGTACAGTGCACGACTGTTGTATACAGAACCCTGCACGATGAGGTGTGCAGATGAGTGTGAAATGCACTACTGAAATCCACGGACATGCAAACATGCCATTTCCATCCTCTCCCCCTCTTTGTAGTTCTATTTTCTGCCAAGCTGGTGCAGTTGAATCTGCTGCACTACATGTGAGATGCCTGCCTCCCCGTCCTCCTCCCTCCCCCGGAAGCCTCGTGAGGGCAGGGCTTGGGCCTCCATCACCACTGTGTCCCCAGACAGCCCAGCACGGGGCCTGCCGGGGAAGAGTGAGAGGTAAATGTCAGGGGAACATGTGCATAATTTAGGAACCTGCAGAGGAGGAGACCCGGGAGCAGACAGACGGGAGGCTGAAGGCCGGGAGCGGGCAGACAGAGGGGGCAGACGAGAGGCCCGGGGGCGGGGGGGAGACTGCGGGGCACTACTTAGCGATTTTCCAAGTTGGCAGTGAAACAATCCTGAGGGCTGATCACAGGGCTGACCCCGACTTGGTCCCTGCTGGGCCCCAGCACGTGGATTAGTCCGAAGTCTGTCAGGTGAGAGGGGCGGTTGCTCCCCCAGCTACTGCCAAGGGGGCCTCTCACCCAGCGTGGGGGAAGGGAACCTCACCTCATGGTAGGGGTAGTCCTGGGGGTCGGGGGCCCCCTCTCCAGGCTCAGGTGGCTGTGGACAGGACTGTGTGCTGGCGGGATGTCCGGGCTCACAGCTGGGTCGTTGAGAGAGAAGAGCGAGACGGCTCTTTGCACTGCCGGGGAGAGGGGGGCGGTGGTCGGCAGGGCTCCCGGCTCCTCCTCACACCACCCCCTCCCCCCAATGACCAACCCCTCCCTGGAAACTCCAGGACATTGCCAATCACACCCCGGTGAGATCACACAGGCATTTAGGATGGATTCTTGCCAAAATACCAAAGCAAATCAGGACACAAACAACAATAACCCGTCCTGATTCTGAGCAAGCCGCCAGACCCGATGACCAGTTTATGCAAAATACAAGGGATAGAGAAAGAAATTAAGTTGCGGCGTGGGGAAGTGACCACCCAAACTGGGCAGAAGTGACCTGGTTTCGTCAATAAATAAATGGTAGGGGGAAAAATGGCCAGAAGTGGATGGGATTGACGCCGGGTGATGAGGACGTGGGATTCATCATCCTAGTTCTGAGAATGTGAAACTTCAAAAGCAAAAAGGAAAGCGAAACAGAGAATATCATGGATACGGAAGAGAGAAAAAAATCTCAGGGGGTTGCCCATTAAAGCAAAGATTCCCGGGTCCCACCCCAGACACGTGACTGGCTCTGGGGGAGGGGCCCGAGCGCCTGCATTTTCAGATGGGACCATTAGGTGATCCTTCTACAATGGCAAGAACTGGCGACAGTCCTGATGCATCCAAAAAGCAGCTGGCTGAGTGAGCCCTAGGACAGCCAGACAATGGAATGTGTGGGGAGTGAACAACCAGAGGAGGGGGTGCGTGTTGCCCTGTGGGGAGAGGGCACCGCTACCTGGCAAAGGCGGGCTCCTTTACATCTCTGTGCTCTTTATATCTCTGTGCTCAAAGAACAGTGCAGTGAAAACCCAAATACCCTTCCCCAAGACCCACCCACAGTTAACGGTTTGCCACACTTATTTTCTGCGTGTGTGTGTGTGTGTGTGTGTGTGTGTATTTTATTCCCTAACCATGTGAGAGTAAATTGCCAACATCCTGGCACTTCATCTCTGTGTACTTTACTACCCATCTCCAAAAAGTAAAGACATGCTCCTATATAATCATGAAACAACATCGTACTCAGGAAATTTAACATTTATATGGTATTACTGTCTAATAGATAGTCATCTTGAAATTTCTCCAATTCTCTAAATAACATCCTTTATAGCTGTGGTTTTCTATCTTGGATACAATATTTCTTCTCTTCGAAAATACTTTTCTATAAACAGTCTCAAACAGGCCCCAAAGCAGAGAAAAGAGCATCACGGGTCCTCATGAACTCATCGCCAGTTTCAACACTTTTCAACATACTCTGGTTCCCTCCCTTGCACTCTCTTTGGTTTTTTTATTCCCCTGATCACTCCTCTCCTTTACTTTTTAAAAACAGCTTATTGTGGTTTAACCAACATACGACCCACTGCGCATGCTGAAAAGTGTACAATCTGGCCTGGTGACTGTGGCAGTCGAGCCTCAGTCGCCTCATCTGTAAACGGGATCCGAATACATCCCTCAGACTGAAGAGCGGAAGAGATGATGTTTGTAAAGTGGTAACGTGCTGGCTGAGGAAATGCTCCGTAACGTCACTGTGGCTGCAGAGTTACCTTCTTCAGGAAGTGCCCCCCACCCCCGAGCTCATCAGGCCTCTGGACAGCAGCGCTGGGCCACTGCCTGGCAGCCACTCCCCACTGGTTCTGGAGCGTAAGGCTGGGGTATCCCTGAGGCCGGGCCTTGTATTCTCTGTCGCTCTCCCTCCTACCATGCCCTCCCCACCCCAGAGGCCTGACTGCCTTCATCCCGTGGCTTGGGGAGAGGCTGCAGGACAGGATGGAAGCAATGAATGGAAGCAAAGAGGGAGGAGCTTCCTCCAGGGCCACCTGTCAGATGTGGGCTGGCTCACACATGGAAATAAGAAGGATGTGTATCGTATGGGTCTGGTTTAACAGATCCTGCTCTGTGCCAGACCCATGCTGGGCACCCAGTGGTGACTGAGACAGCCCCGGGTCTTGCCATCATTAGAAAGCCAGGGCACAGGCAGAGGGGTCAGGGCTATAGGAGCCCAGAGGAGGTGCCTGATCCAGACTAAGGGATATCAGGGAAGGCTTCCTGGAGGAGGGACAGCAAAGCTGTGGCCTAAAAGATGAAAAATGAGCCAGAAGAATATGTTCTTGTCTGTCAGGGTTTCACAGATGAGGGAACTGAGGCTTAGAAAGGTAAAGCCGCTTGCCCAAGGTCACACGGGAGAGAAGTGGCAGAGACTGCCAGCTGTCCCTCATGGTTTTTCTTTCCCCTTCTCGGTAATAACACATCACAAATTTCAGCCTCGCTCGAGGCCTCACACCCCAGCTTGCCCTGGAACAAGGTGTGGCCGTGACACTCTGACCAACGGGAAGCAAGTGTAGGAGGAGTATAAGGCTTTGGGAAATGTCCTCAAAGGGAGGGGATGTCTCCCCCGCTGGTCAGAGCTGGACATGATGGCCAGAGCTCTAGTGGCCTGACTGTGAGGGTGAGGCCCCCCAGGAATGGCAGAGCAGGCGCGGAAGGGGCTTGAGCTGTAATATGTTTGTGGAAGCGCCACACCAGCCCCAGACTGCCCACCCCAGGCATTTTTACTGCATAAAACTTTGTTTGTTTAAGCCATTGTTAATTTGGATTTTCTGCCACTTGCAGCCAAAGTACGTCTAAGCACAATTTGGATTATGGCAATTCTGCACGGTAATAATAACAGCAAGTCCTGTCTGCTGAGCGCGTGTTCCGTGCCTGACACGTTCTACCCACAGGCTCCCCCCGCGGCTCCAGGCAGTTGGGTACAGTCTCATCCCAGCTTTGGAGACAAGGTAACTGGGGGAGGCAGACAGATGAAGGCATTTGCCCAGGACTGCACGGTGACCAAGGGACAGGGCAGGATGTGAGCCCTGCTCCCCCTCATTCTGGAACCCGAGTGCGTCCCCCTTCAAAGCCCCAAGACCCTCCGTGGATCCTTCCAGAACAGAGAAGGGAGGAGGGGTCTGGCGCGGCTGGGTGGAAGGTGCCTACCTTCGTATGCCTTGGCTGCGTTTACGAGGCTGGACCACTCAAGGCCAGCAGCCGTGTCGGGCAGCGGCATCATCCCTGGGTCCAGGCGCCGCAGGGGCCGGTCCCGCCCATCGGCCAGTGAGAGCTCGGAGGCTGAGATGGTGGCTGGGTGGGGAGAGCGGAGAGGGGAGATGGGTGAGTGACGATGTGGGAGAAACAAAGAAACTAACACGTTATGTTACACTTCACACACAATTATGTAACATTATGTAACTGTTACACCTGTTACATATAATTAAACGAGTACACTATACTTATTAGATGATAAATGCCAGGGAAAACATCCAGCAGGGTAAGGGGGTAGGAGCGTTGGATGTTTACGTAGGTACGATTTTAGGGTGCTGGGGGAGGCCTCGCTGAGATGGCCTTTGCACAAAGGTCTGAAGGAAGGGAGGCGGGGCGGGGAGGTGGCACCTGGAGGAAGAGCATTCTGGGCAGCTGAAACAGCCAGTGAAAAAGCCCTGAGGCAGGAACATGCCTAGAGGTTTAAGAAACATTGAGGGGGCCCGCGTGGCTGGGACAGGAGAGGCAGAGAGCAGTGGGAGGTGAAGTCACAGGTGACAGTGCTGGACTGTGTGGGGCCCTGTGGGGCCATGATGAGAACTTTCTCTCTTCCCCTGGGTGACAGGGAGCCACAGGTGGGCTCTGAGCAGGAAGGAGTGTGACCTGTCACAGGTGTCCAGAGGGTCCCTCTGGCTTCATGTGGGGGACAGATGGTGGGCGGGGGGAGCAGGGAGCAGGGAGGCAGCAGGGAGGCTCCTGCGATGGTCCAGGAGTGAGATGAGGGCAGACAGGACCAGGTGGGGCTGCAGGAACAAGTGGACGGATCCTGAGTCTATTTTGTAGGTGCAGTCAATAGTATTTCCTGAGAGTAGATGTGGACATGAGACAGAGAAGGGTCCAGGATGACTTCAAGATCTTGGAGCTGGCACCAAGATGGGGAAGGCTGGGGGTGGGATCAAAAGTTAGTTCCTGGGGGCGTGAGTGTGAGATGCCTCAGACACCTGTGGGGCGCTGGCCACGTGAGTTTTGGAGTGGAGGAGAGAGTGCCAGGCTGCAGATACAATGTGGGGCGCTTCAGCGCATGGATGACGTTTAGACGTGGCAGAGTCACCGTGGGGAGACCTGGTCGGTTCAGGTATGACACGTCGGGCAGAGAAAGAGTCTCAGGGTGTTGGAAGTGACAGATGGCACAAGCACTGCGCCAACAGCTGCATTTGCTGCAGAGATAGAGCGAGACCCCCGTGCTGGGCTTAGGCCCTCGGCCTCAGCTCACCGAGGCCTCACAGCCCCTAAAGGGAAGGGGACAGAGGATGACAGTGAAGCATAGAGGTCAGGAGGTGACTCAGGCAGGAAAAGCCATGTCCCCCCCCCCCAACGAGCGTGTCCTCTCTCCGGGCACCATGCTGGGTGTTACAGGGATCATCTCAGAGTCCCACCTCCAATTAGCCGGGAGGGAGGTGCCGCTATGATCCCGTGAGGCGGAGGGGGCAGCCTACACTCAAGAGCGGGAAGCTCCCTTGCGTGCAGACTCACGCTCGCCGGTAGTGGCACTTGGGTGTGACACGTGGGGTCTGACACTGACCCTGCTCTAAGCCCAACCCCACACGGCTCTGGTGTTCAGAGGGTCCCTGTTAATATCCTATTTTAACCCTGCTCTCTAGTCCAGGGGCACAAACCTGACTGATGACAGATTAGAACGCTCGCTCCTGGTGACAGCACACTAACAGAAAAATGCATGAACAGCTTGTGGTTTTTTTTCCGCGCTTACTGCATATCAGGCATTGAGCTTAGTGTTTTCCATGAAGAACTTGTTTGATTCTCCGATTAACCCAGTGAAGTGGGCACTATTTTTGCCCACGTTTTTACAGGCACAGAGAGGTTACAGCTGTGACTTCAGGACCTGGGCTACAAACTTGAGCCATCCAGCTCTCAGGACGTGTGGTGCTAGTAAGTGTTGCCCAGTGAATGAAAGCACAGGGGAATGAATGAGGGCAGGAAGGATGCCGAGCCCTTGACCTCCATGCTCTCCATCTCCAGCCTCCTAGCATCTCACTACCGAGCGGGTGAGGGTTGCGGGAGCAGCTGCCACAGCCAAGCAAGATATCAGCGGGCGCTGCTGTGAGAGGCTCCTTGGCATGGAGAGCTCTTCATCCGTGAAGCCCAGGCCTGGGCTGACGGCATCTCTTCAGCCCCGACGTGGCTTGGGAAGGGCTCTCGAGCAGGTGTGGAGAGGTGGACAGGCCCAGGGCCCCCGGCCACACTGAGGCCAGATGGGACTCTCTGTGGTTCAGGGGGACAGGGGAGTCAGATGGGCAAAGAGAGGTATATGTGTGTGCTTCATGAGACAGAGGGCCCTGGGCTGTGGTCCCCACAGGGACCCAGACAACCCTGGACCCGGCTCTTAGGGAGCCCCCAGTCCAACAGGGGAGACAGACTCATTCCCACACAGTGACAGCCCGGAGTGAGTGGGGCTGTGATGGGAAAACGTAAGGCAGAGTGAGCAGGATGGGATGGGAGCAAGCCAGGGGGCTGTGGGGGCCCAGAGGAGGCGTCTGACTCAGCCTGGCAGCCTGGTTGGGGAAGGAGGATTCCCTGGAGGCAGCGGCATCTTTTTTTTTTTTTTGATGCGGGCCATTTTTTAAAAAATTAATTAATTTATTTTTGGCTGTGTTGGGTCTTTGTTGCTGCACGCGGGCTTTCTCTAGTTGCGGCGAGTGGGGGCTACTCTTCGTTGCGGTGCACGGGTTTCTCATTGTGGTGGCTTCTCTTGTTGCGAAGCACAGGCTCTAGGCACATGGGCTTCAGTAGTTATGGCACGCAGGCTCAGTAGTTGTGGCTCGCGGGCTCTAGAGCGCAGACTCAGTAGTTGTGACGCACAGGCTTAGTTGCTCCGCGGCATGTGGGATCTTCCTGGACCAGGGGTTGAACCCGTGGTCCCCTGCACTGGCAGGTGGATTCTTAATCACTGTGCTACCAGGGAAGTCCCTGATGCGGACCATTTTTAAAGTCTTTGTTGAATTTGTCACAATATTGCCTCTGTTTTATTTCTTTGTTTTTTTTTGGCCCAAAGGCACGTGGGATCTTAGCTCCCCGACCAGGGATCGAACCCGCACCCCCTGCATTAGAAGGCGAAGTCTTAACCACTGGACCGCCAGGGAAGTCCTGGCAGCGGCATCTTAGTTGAGACTGAAAGGATGAGGCAGAGCTAGTCAGGGGCATTCTGTCTGCCTTGTGTGGGTCTGTGATCTCTGTGCATATTACCCCTGCCCTGGCCCCTCTCTCGCCTTCTCCTCACGACGTGTCAAATGCCTACTATGTGCCAGGCCCTGCCTTCAGCACGGACAGGGCAGTATAGGCAAGATGCAAATGAAGGAGACACAGAGTGAAGCTGAGGGAAGCAAGAGGAACTGCCATGAAGCTCAGCCCCACAAGGGCAGGGCTGCTCTGACGTGCTCTAGTGCCTAGAGCAGAGCCCCGCCCAGAGGAGGTGCTCAAGAAACACCTGTGGAACAAAGGCAATGGAGGGGCAGGCCGGGTGCCCTGGAGTTTAAGATGGGAGGGATGACCCAGGCTGGAGCTTAAGGGAGGCCTCCAGAGCAACAACTGAGCAAAGCCCTGAAGGAGAAGCAGGAGTTAGGTATCAAGAACCGGGTTAGGGGAAGAGCATGGCCAGCAGAGGGACCAGCCATGTGGAATGCCCTGAGGCGAGAGAGTGGGGGACAGAAGGATCCAAGGGAGGGTACTGTGAAGTAGAGGGACTGAGGTGGGGCCCCATGGTGGGAGCCCCAAAACACCAGGGCAAGGAGTATGGACCCAGATACTAGGTTAATGGGGAGCCATGGAAGAATTTTAAGTGGGGAGATAGAACCCCTCAAAAAAGTCCCAGAGCCTCCTCCAACCCATCCCCTGCAATGTACAAAAGGGTTCCATCTAGATGCTACAGGGTACAGGCCCTCAGCTGAAACCCTTGGGGTGGACACATCTCTGAAGTCAAGATTTGTTGGGATTTGATAAAGCACGATGCGCTATACATACATACACACCCAGAAAGGTCAGCAGTACCCCTATTCAACACACTAGCGCTCCTCAACGAAGCAACTGATCGTTCACACCAAGTGGGGTAAAGAAGGACCATAAACAGCCTCACATCCATGCAGGTCGAGCACTGCTGCCCAGTGAGCTTGGCCCAAACTTCTGCTTTGCCTTTCAGTTTCAGAGCCTTTGGGGTTGTGGATAAGGGATTACAGGGTGGGCTGAAGGCACGGCCAACCCCAGCCAGTGCACAGCTTTTTGATGGGGGCCGTGTGCACAGCGCCCCCTTCACTAATTATTTGCTGATGCTGGTCACACCCCTGTACCCCCTTCCCTTCAAGAGCTGGCAGGCCTGGGGGGCGTCACTTACATAAATAAATATTCACGAGGCGATCTGCTTGGTGCTGGAACACGGAGCTGGGGAAGGGGGGCAGCTAATAGAAACCCTCGATCCTCAGGACCCTAGGGATGAGCTCTCCAGTCTGGAGACACCTAGAGAGACTAACGCCCTCTCTCTGGTCTCAGATGACCCCAATCCTTGGGTGCCCCCATTCCTAGGTGACCCCCAGGAGACCCCTGATGCTTGGGCAACAACCCCTTGCTCTGTGGGTGACACCCGGTGCTCAATCATCAGGGCTCCCTGAAGCTCCCGTGCACTTCGGTTCCCTCTGTCAGCTGACTCTGACACTGATGACCCCCAGCCTTTGACCTCTAGGTGATCTGCGTGCTCGTGCCCCCTGCTTCCCACCCCCTCACCCCCAACCAGCTCCTGGGTGCCCGGGCTCACATTTCTTCTCCGGGAAGCCATTGCCGGTGGCAGGGATGGTGCTGGGGCCGCCGGGTGGGTGGGCGTGCTGGTGCTGGCGGCGGGCGGGCAGCGTGCTGGAGGGGAAGGCGCAGGTGCTGGTGAAGAGCACGTCGCTGGGCAGGCCCGGCTCCAGGCCGGCAGGGTTGGCAAAGCTGGGCTCCCGACGCCCGCTGCACAGGCTCTCGTCCGACAGCGTCCGCTGCAGGCTCTTCTGTGGCGACTGCTGCCAAGACAGGGATGGGAGGCGGGACGCCAGGCGTGGTCACGGCCAGGCCCAGGGTCGCCGTCCTCAGAGGCTTCTTCCCGTCCGGGACGTCTGCGGTCTTTACCCAACCAGCATCCATTTCTGCTCCCTTTTTGGTCAACGTACTCCAATTTTCTCCTGGGGATTCCTGCCCGCCCCACCCCCGCTGCAGCCCACCTTATTCTGGAGGGCTGACCCCACCCTCCAGCTCCAGGTGAGGTCAGGGAAGGCAGGGTGACCCGAGCTGGAGCTTGAGAGCCAGTCATTGGTGGGGACCACGCGGGACAGAGTGCTGGCTTCCCCCAGAGCTCAGGCTGGTGGGAGGGAACCCTGGAGAGACTGCTGCCACCCAGGTCCCCACAAGAGAGCTCGCAGCCAACAAGAGGGAGGCAGGGACAAGAGGGAAAAGAAGCAGGGGATATGTGAAGGGACTGAGGACGCCTGCTGTTTTGGCTTCCCCCCACCCCTGGGTCACAAGAGCCTAAATGCCCCCTGGGCCCCGCTCCTGCACTCCCGGTCCTGTGGTCCGGGGGTGGTGGGGGCTGCTTCCACCCTGGGCTCCACGAGAAGGACGTGAGAGCCAGTAAGAGCATGCCGGTCCAGTCACGTGAGCTACGGTGGGGATAAATCCCCTGCAAGCCTGCCAGGCTGGCTCACGCTGTGATCCTGCCCGACCAGCTCGACGTCCTGACTCCTGGCTGCGGAGCCACACACCCAAACAGGCCGGCAGGTGCCGCGGGCAGAGGCGGTGGGCAGGCAGAGGCAGTCCTCCTCCCCACACCAGCCTGTCTGATTGTGTGTGTGTGGGGGGGGGCAGGGGCGGGGCAGCCTCTACGTACTCTGGCGTCTCTCTCCTGCTCGGGTGCCAGGTTGTCCATGATGATGAGTTTCTTCAGGTCGTCCTCGATGGTGGACTTGTAGTTCTTCCGGGGAGAGCGGAGGTCTCGGAGGGAGGCCCTCAACCGCGGCTGCCCAAAGACGTTTTTGGTGTTGCTGTCCACCTGCCTGGAATGAGGGTCATGGTCAAGGTCAGAGGGGTCTCGGGAGGCTCAAGCTGCTTCTCAAGGTTGTCCTGACCCAGGAAGGCTGGCCGCCACTGGGCGAGTGACCACAGCTTCTCCACAACATCTGGTGAAAGTGGGACAGAGGAGAGACTTGGTTTATTCTCTCCCCTCGCTCATCCCACAGATGTTGCCTGGGAACCCACCCTGTGCCATGCGTGTTCTCGGCAGGGGGAGGGGGGGATACAGCGGTGAATGTGAAGCTGACTCCAGTCAGAGAGACTGACAATGAATAAATGAGTAAAGACAGAGACCCCATAATGTGAGGTAGAGAGAGGTATTCTGAAGAGCAAATGGATAGGGATCGCTGGGGATGGAGGCTGGCTTTTCTGAGGGGATGACATCGGAGCGGAAACTTGGAGAGAGGAAGGCAGGAATCCACCTGGTATTGTAGAAGAGGACACAGGGCAGAGGGAACAGCAAGTGTTGGGCTGTGAGGTGGGAACAGGCTCGGTGAGTTTGCGGAGTGGCGGGGATGAGTAGCTGAGGGGGAGGAGGTGAGACCTGGGAGGCGCTGGGGCAGATGTTCTGGAACGTATGAGCCACAGAGGGGACTTGGGGTTGCATCTAGGGAGCCTCTGATCTGTTGAGTGCTAGGTCCTGATGTGCATTTTAGAAGGGTCTCAGACAGAAAAGTGACCCTCATGGAAGCAGGGAGACAGTGAGGAAGGGAGGCAGTTGTTCAGGTGGGAGACTGGGGTGGCCTGGACCAGGGGTTCCAACCACAGAAGAGGGATGGAGTCCCACAGAGGGAGAATCCCCCAAACGGACCAGTCCCTTTGGGCAAGTACAGGGCCAAAGGCAGCAGACCCCTGGCCTGAGTGCTCCAGGGCCTGGCACCAGATCTCCCTAACTTTGGTTTCCTCATCCACCACAGCTCACGCATCACGGGGTGGCTGGGAGGATCCAGACATGAGGTACCTGCACCTGTTCCTGCTGTGGGACCCTGGGCAAGTCACACCACTCCTCTGATCCTTGGTTTGCTCATCTGGAAAACACGCTGACCTCACAGCATTTTGGGGTTTGCTGCAAAGCGCTTGGCCAGCACCTCACAGAACAGACGATGGGGAAATGAGAGCTGCTCTTGTAACTGTTCACCTGAGGCTGCCCGGCGACCTGAGCTGCACATGGTCCTCTCCTGCTGCTCCTAATCCCCTCCGCTGGCTCCGCAGGCCGTCCTCCCCGGCTCCCGGGCCCTCTCCTGGCCAAGGCTGCCTCCTGGGGGCTCTGTGTCCTCCACTCCTGGGACTTCCCCTGAGATCTCCTCTTGCCTTCTGATTCCGGCCCAGCCTTTGGGATCAGGTTTTACTTCCCCAGTGAAAACTAGATCCCTCACCTGAGGTGCTGCCACCCCCCAGGAAAGAAATAACGACAGCTAAGAGGAGCACAGCACCAGGCACGATCCACCAGCCCGAGGGCTCCATGTGTGCGAACCTGTGAAATCTGCGCAGCAGCCCTCCCTGGGAGCCACTATTACTAGCATCTCCATTTTACAGGTGGGAAACTGAGGCACAGAGAGATAAAGTAACTGTCCAAAGTCACACAGCCTATGAATGGAGGAGCCAGGATGCCAGCCAAGGCCACCAGGCCTCAGAGCCCATGGTGTCACGATCACGCTTGGCTGTCACGTTTGTACCATAGAGATGGCATATGAAAGCTGTACAGTATGTGGAGCATAATCACATTTGGTTTAATAATATGCTTTTATATGCTGAAAAAAAATTCTGGAAGCAATTATGAACGATTACTTCTGGGAAGTAGGAGTCTTATTAGGCGGTGGAAAAATGAGATTTTTACTTTTCATCTGCTACAACACCCTTCTGAACTGTCTGAATTTATTTTGCTATAATCGTGTGTTATAACAATAATAATATAAAAACTAGAGCTGACACCTAGACTTCATCATTTTGTAACTCAAGAAAGAAAAAGAATCCTTGAACCCAGGAAGAAATAAGACATCTTGGGCTCTTGAGGGTATTGAAGTCTACGTTTTTTCTCATTTTCTCAGCTGCCAGCCTTGGGATTTTAACAAAGGAAGGAAGAAAAGGTAGTAAGTTTTTTCTTGTTAGGTCGTATTCCTTCTCAAATGAGAATTCCAGGTCTAGGGTAATTCTGGCTCTGTCATTATTAGGGAAGTATGCTCTTTGGGCAAAGGAAAAGCGTTCTATCCAAAAGAGAGAAATAGAGACACAAAGAGAGAAAGAGACGTATACAGCCCAGGGTACATGTTGCTCCCTTGGGAGCTGGAAGGGGATTCACCCCTCCCTCTTCCCTTTTGATTTTGCCATTTCCCAGAATCCTCTGCACAAGGGGAGTATGTGACTCAGCGCAGAGCGCGCCTGAGCCCATCAACCTGGTGAGGGAGCAGGCCGGGCCTCCAGCTCATCCACCGCAATAAAGGGGCGCCGTCCCCGAGGCTCCCCTCTGCAAGGGGTGTAAAATGACCTGCCGAAAACTTTAAAACGTGCACTTTCTCCACCTTGGGAGTTCTACATCTGGGAGTGTGTCCTTTAATGTGCCAGGTGTATGGGGACCCATGTGTGCCAGGTGTGCGGGGACACTTCATGGGGTCCTGTCTATGGAGCAAACAGAATTGGTCAGCAGGGGAAGGGCGAGGCCCCACAGGGAGGGACAGTGGCATCACAGAATAATACTATCTAGCTGCTGAAGAGAAGTGGAGTTGGTCCACATGACATGGGAAGAGGTTCGCCCAGATATGTGTCATGGGAATAAAGAAGTGGTACTTATGGTGCGAAATCATTTTTAGAAAACAAAACTCACACACTGCTTAGCTTGGTATACTTAAGTTTACCAAAGTCTCAGCTCCAAAGGTGGATATGTGGGGATTCACTTTCTAAAAATGTTCCTCACCACAGCCCACGAGGTCCGAAACAATCTGTCCTGCCCGGTCTCAGCCCTCATCTCCTCCCACACAGGCTTCCCAAGGTTCCTTAAACATGCCAGGCATGTTCCTGCCTCAGGGCCTTTGCACTGGCTGCTCTGTCTGCCTAGAGCGCCCTCCCCAGGATTCCCCGTGAATGGCAGCTTCTCATCCATCCAGCTTGGCTCAACTGTCACCTTCTCACCTCCCCTGGCCACCTGACCTTCTGGTGCTCCCTCCCAGCCCAGGTGAGTTCCAACACGCAATCCTGTGCTACTTCTTCACTGTATCCATCTCATGATGATTTGTCCTGTGTGCTTGTGTTTGTGGTTCCACTCCTCCCACCTGACTCAGAGCCTTCTGTATTCTATGTCCAGTGTTGGGAACAAGACCTGCCACATTGCAGGCACTCCAAATTAGTTGTTAAATGTGTATCACATGGAACCAACCTTCCTTCCAACCAACCAGCCAACCTCCCTACCCATCTTCTTCCTTCCTTCCAACCTTCCTTACTCTCTCCTTTCTTTTTCCAACAAGCTTAAATGACTTTTATAAAACAGGAAAAAGTATAGAGATACTTTACTCTCTATACTTTAAAAAGTCAAGCCAAAAGAACACAACTATTCCTTCCCTGCTCTGTTTGGGTTCATTTGCTAAATTGCCTTCCCAGCTCCCAGGACCTCCAGGACTCCTAATTCTACAGTGGAAGCCTGGCTCACTGGAAGAAATCCTGCTAGAACCTTCTCCCCTGACCCTCAACTCCACACCTATCTATCCACTGCAAGTTCCACATGGCTGACACTGTTAGTGGGCTGCTGGGACATGTCTAAAGAGAAAAAGTATGATGAAATTCAGTTTGGAGAGTCAAACTGATCATTTTTGCCCTTATTCACTTTCTTCTGAAAGAATTTTCCAATGTATTTTCTTTTTTTTTTTTTAATTTATTTTTGGCTATGTTGGGTCTTCGTTGCTGCGTGCAGGCTTTCTCTAGCTGTGGTGAATGGGGGCTACTCTTTGTTGTGGTGCGCAGGCCCCAGAGCACACAGGCTTCAGTAGTTGCAGCATGTGGGCTCAGTAGTTGTGGCATGCGGGCTCTAGGGCATGTGGGCTTCAGTAGTTGTGGCGTGCTGGCTCACTAGTTGTGGCTTGCAGGCTCTAGAGCACAGGCTCAGTAGTTGTGGCGCACGGGCTTAGTTGCTCCGTGGCATGTGGGATCTTCCTGGACCAGGGATTGAACCCGTGTCCCCTGCATTGGCAGGCGGATTCTTAACCACTGCACCACCAGGGAAGTCCCCCAATGTATTTTCTAAATTGAAAATTTTAAGCAATAATTTACAATGGCATTAATTCCAGGTTAAAAAAAAAAAACCAAACCAAACTGGGCTTGTGCATCTCTGATCTTTTTCCTTCTTCTCAAGATCTCTGGTCTCCATAAATGCTTAAACCTAATGACCTCTGAGGATAAAATGGACTATTCTCTGACTGCTAAAAAGAATGAGATCAACTTCTATGTACTAATACGGAACTGTCGCTAAGAGTAAGTGAAAAAGGCTGGAGCACAGACAGGAGGTGACCACATGGATAAATAAAAAGGGGCGTAAGGGAAGCAACATTCAATCACGTATGCTCAGTCATGTTCGGAACATTTCTGTAAGGATGCAGAATAAATGAAACAATGGTTGCTTCTGGGGAGGGGAGCTGGATGGCAGGGGGCCAGGGAAGGGAGAGAGGCCTGGTTTCCACTGCATACCCTTTTGTACTAGTTTGGTTTTTATCCTGTGCATGTTTTACCTTCTAAAACACAAATGAAGAAAACATCCAGGAGGAGGTAACTCTCTCTCAAGGTTCTGACTGACAGCATTGGACAGAGCCTCTAATTTGCTCATGTTGTCTGAACTTCCATTTGCCACACTGTGGCATTAAACCACTCACATTAGAAAAGAAAAAGGAAGACAGAAAAATTACAAAGAAGGCTCTGCAGTTAGGACCCGGACAACAGCAACTTCTTTCTCCCGTGACAGAAGCGCCAGGAGTGGAAGGAGACCAATGGCTCCGACTTGTCTGGGCCGGATCCCAGCTGACTTGGAGCTCTGGCCTCCAACTGGGGCGGCTCCCTTGGGGCCGGGTTAATTAAGCTAATTAGCACCACTGTCAGCCAGCCCGAGCTGGGGGTTCTGCCAACCTCGCTGGCGAGGACACTCACCAGGTCTGCATCTCAGGCAGCAGGTGGATTTTCCTGGAAGGATGGCTGGAAGAGGCCGGTGGGAGTGGGGGACAACGCTGCCGTGGGGTGGGGATGCTGTCCCTTCCGGGGCTGCACTGAGCTGGCCCCAGGGCCCCTAAACGTGAGGAAGGAGGGAGCCCGAAAGCCAGGTGTCAACCACTAGATGCCAGTGCCTGTCAGCCCAGCCAACGCTGACCGGGCACTTCCCCATGCCTCACTGCCTCCTCATGCCACCTCTGGGAGGCAGGCACTCCTGTCTTCCCCTTTCGAGGCTGGGGGACCGAGGCGCAGTGAGCTGAGGACACTCAGAACCCACACCTGCCAGACGCGCTGAGCCGCCTGAGATTTGCTCACGATGAACACAGTGCCGAGTGTGCATGGAACGCGGTGACGGCGGCTCTGGGGGATGCGGGCCCTCACCCTGGGGCTGGTGCGTCCCACGGGGCTACATTCCTTTCTCAGGGCCATCACCTCCATCACCTCGCTCTACTGGTGGAGCACTGATGCTCCGAGAGCACCGTTCTGAAACGGTCACAGCGGAGTCGGATTGGGGGCTTGACTCGGGGGACTGCTCGTGACTGCAGTGGTGGTAACGGCAGCAGCAGCAAAGCTCACCTCCTGAGCGCTCACTCTCTCCCAGGCCCCAGGCTGCCCTTCACAAACATTACTTCATCTCATCCCCTCAGTGGCCCTACATGAGGCAGGGCTGCCCTTCTTTTTTTTTTTTTTTTTTAATTAATTAATTAATTAATTTATTTATTTATTTATTTTTGGCTGTGTTGGCTCTTCGTTGCTGCCCACGGGCTTTCTCTAGTTGTGGCCAGTGGGGGCTACTCTTCGCTGCAGTGTGCAGGCTCCTCATTGCGGTGGCTTCTCTTGTTGCAGAGCATGGTCTCTAGGCGCGCAGGCTTCAGGAGTTGTGGCACGCGGGCTCAGTAGTTGTGGCTCGCGGGCTCTAGAGCGCAGGCTCAGTAGTTGTGGCACGCGGGCTTAGCTGCTCCGCGGCATGTGGGATCTTCCCGGACCAGAGATCGAACCCGTGTCCCCTACATTGGCAGGTGGATTCTTAACCACTGCGTCATCAGGGAAGTCCCAGGGCTGCCCTTCTTAAGGATGAGGACGTTTGGGGCCTGGGTCCTCAGGCGTGACCTGGCGGCTTAGCCTCCCAACCACCACTCCACCTTAAGGCAACAAACAGGCTGTTCCCTAGGGCCTGCCCCCTCCTCACTGGGCCTGCCAGCAGGGACGGGGGCCAGCAGGGCAGCAACACGCCAGCCTTTCAGTTGGGCTGAGACCAGCCTGGCGGGGAGGAGGTGCCCAGGACGGCTGAGGACGCAGGGCCGCTGGTTCTGCCTCCTGCTCCGCGGGCTCCAGCCTGGCAACCCATCGGCCTAGTCGTCCCTCACCGCTAAGCCCTGTGCAGCTCAACCTCGGTGCTGGGGTACTCACATGGATTAACTCAGGAAATCCTCACAACTGGGAGGTAGGGAGGACCGTCAGGCCAGTTTAAAGAGAGGGAAACTGAGGGGTTAAAGAGGGGGTAAGCAGCCGATGAGGGAATCCCACCCTGACCCCATGCTGTTCTGTTCCTCTACTGGTTGGGAGAAGGCAGTCCAGTAAATTCAGCGTCTTGGGACAAAGCGGTCAAAACGGGGCTGTCAGGCCATCTCCCAAGGCAGAGCTGCTGGCCCGTCCCACAGAGTTGACCGCAGCCTTCAGCAGAGGGGCCGAGGTGAGGGACCTTCCGTGGCAGGTGCTCTCGGTCCCCTCAGTGTCCCCTCTGTCCTTTACCAGCTCACTCTGTCTTTCGTTTAACAGACCACGCGCCCAAATCCAAGAAGTCAGTCCTCAGAAAATGCACGTCACTGCCTTGGATGCACGTCTTCCCTGAGTCTCTCCCAAGACGAGATGCTCTGTTAGTTATCTTTCTGGGCGTGAATCCTGGTTCTGCCACTTGCAGCTGGGTGACCTGGGCTACGCACTTCTGGCTGTGCCTCGGTCTCTTCCTCTGGAAGTTGCCGGGAGGATCAATGGGGCCAGGTTGGTACAGCCCTAGCCAGCAGCCTGGCTGAAAGGCAGCGCCCCCGTGTCGGCCGCAGCCATTTATCATTCCTCTGGGGATGCATTAGAGGTCCCTGACCAGAATCAATGAGAAAGGAGGCAGATTTGGTAATTACTCCTTTGGGGATAATCTCATAATATGTGGTGACCTGTGGGGACAAATTACAAAACCAACAACCATAATATTTGCAGTTTTTGACCTTAACTGAGTGAATTTGGGCAAGTGACTTAACCATTCTGTACCTCGATTTTTCTTATCTGGAAAATGGGATACAAAGTACCTACACCTCATTGTTCTGTAGTGAAGATTAAATGAGTTAAAGTAGGTACAGGGCTTATGACAGTACTTGGCAGGAGAGGTATCAGTAAACGTAGGTAAATAAGTTATGCAAATGAGTTCTTGTGCCTTGGGATAAAATTTCAGCAACAGAATTACAGCTTAAAAAAAAAAAAAAACGTTTTAGCCTCAAATAATTTAGCTGGAAGTAAAGACAATGTTTTCTGGAAAACTAGGTTAGGTGACTCAGAAGTGTCTTTAAATGACAAAGATATTGTCTCCAAAATGCTCAGGGAGAGTTTGAATAAAACAGCTTTCCGAAATGGGAGTGTGTGGACAAAAGCATGAATTCTAAATTAACATGTTATTTTATGCATGTGATTTTAAAAATGTATCTGTAACTAAATAAATAAACATAAGAAACCATGAAACTATTTTGTGTCCCCCAGTATTTTATATATTTAGTTTACATGTTTACACAACACACATACATATGTAAAAAGCCTTCTTTGGATTTTATGTTGGGAAAAGGGGGGCCGCTGTTTGTTTACGGTTGTCACGTATCCAGGTATGTTTTCTGAGTGCCTACTATGTATGTGCTGGGCCCTGGATGGGGCTCGGGTGTCTCTGCTCTCCCAGAACCCTCAGTCCAGTGGGCCGACGGGGAGGAAGCAAGCCTCTAGGAAACAACTGCCTGATGTGCCCTGGGACAGAGGCTGAGGAAGGGAAGAAGCATGAGGTCAGTGGGAGGGATGAGCCTGGTGTGGGGAATGGGAGAGCTTCTCCGAGAACAGCATGTCTGTGTTGAGACCTGAGGGGTGGTGTTATGGGTCCCCCAAGCAAAAGAGATGTTGAAGTCCTAACCCCTAGTGTCTCAGAAGGTGACCTGATTTGGAAATAGGGTCTTTACAGAGGTCATCAAGGTGAAATGAGGCAATTAGGATCGACCCTAATCTAATGACTGGTATCCTTATAAAAAGAGGAAGTGTAAACACAGAGACACGCACACAGGGAGAAGGCCATGTGAAGACGAAGGCAGGGGTTGGGGTGATGCACCTACACGCCTAGGAATCCCACAGATTGCCAGCAGGTCAACCAGAAGCTGGGACAGAGGCGTGGAACAGAGCCTTCCTCACAGCCCGCAGAGGGAACCAACCCTGCTGACACCCTGACTCCGACTTCCAGCCTCCAGAACTCTGAGAAGATACATTTCTGCTGTTGAGCCACTTGGTCTGCAGTACTTTGTTATGGCAGCCCTAGCAAACTACAGATGGGCAGCAGTGAGCCAGGTGGGGCTGGCGGGGACCTGGGCAGGAGGAACAGCACACACGCCGGGGAAGGCCAGAGCAGCTGCCCTCATGGAGCACAGTGGGGTCAACAGGGCCTGACCCTCCGGCCACCCTGAAAAGTGGGAGCCTTACTGTATTTTTGGGGTTACAGTGAGAATGAAGTGAGATATGAGGCTCATACCTTCCATTCACTGACGGAGCACCCACACAGTGCCAGGTGGCTACAAGTCAAGACAGAGTCACCTGCTTTCCAGTGGGAGAAATGAGCAGTGGAACAGAGACCAGTGATAGAATGACGGCAGGGGCTACAGAAGGCTGGGAAGGCCCGTCTGAGGAGGTGGCATTGGACCAAACCCCTCCCCTCCCCGAGACAGCCACAGATGTGGGGGAAGAGCATTCCAGGGACCGGAGACAGCCAGTGCAATGGCCCTGAGGTCAGCCTGTACTTGGCAAGTCTGAGGAGTAGGAAGAGGCCAGGTGGCTGGAGTGGAGTGAGTGCAGGCGAGAGTGGGAGGGGATGAGGGCAGAGGGGTGACAGGGCGGGTCATGCAGGGTCCAGGTGGGATTTTGGGCAAAGCACACTGTGCCCTAGTGCCTGGTACGATATATGTGCTCTGTAAACGTGAGCCTTTATCATTAATCCTGGGAGCGGGGCAAGACACTGGAGGTTTTAATCAGGGGAGCGAAGGATCCAAATCTAGTTTTCCGGGTGCCCCCAGCTGTTAGTGAGGTGCGTGAACTGGATTCTCAGCTTGCTTCCCTGCCCACATCTCCAGGGATCCCGTTTCTGTCTCCTGACACCTCTCTCCTTAGGAGCTCTGTGTCAGCACACATCTGAATGGCCCCAACCAGGTCATGAAAGAGGACATCACCGAGAACAGGATGGAGAAGGGCAGACCCCCCCCCAAACCCAACTGAAGAGGAGCCTTGGACCGAGCTTCCTAGGCTCTGATCCAAGCTCCGTCCCTTCCCAGCTCTGAGCCTCTGGGCCTCAGGTGCCTCATCAGTAAAACTGGAAGAATAACAGGTCCACCTCACGGAGCTGTTGTTGAGGAGGATTCGGTGAATAAATTCACGGACGAGAGCTCGGAACTGAGACTGGCACACAGTGAGTGCTCGATAAATGTTCGGTATCATCATGTTCTAACTTAGAAACACAAAAACCCTTTCTTAACTGATGACTCCTCTCCTCTCTCTTTCGCTTCGCAGCGAAGTGCCCCAAACCAGCTGCCTCCTGTTCTGCCCTGCCCTTCTCTCCCTTCTCTGACCCTCCAGTCACCTCCGTGAGGCTCAACCGACGCTCAGTTCCCGGGCTCGTCCCGCTGACGGCTCACAGTTGTCACCCCGCGCTCCTCCTCGTATGAACACTGAGGGGTCTCAGGCTGAGTCCTACACCTCCCTTCCTCTCCAGCCTCGTGCCTTTATGCTGACAACGCCCAAATTTCTCTCTCCAGCCTGACCTCTCCCCCGAGCTCCAGACTCCTTACCCGACTGCCTCCTCCACGTTTTCTTCTAGTTGCAAACTTAACCTGTCCAGGACTGAGCTCTGAGCTCCCCCGAGCCCGCTCCCCACTCAGTCCCCATCTCAGCCCGAGGAGAGTCCATCCATCCTTCAGGCTGCGAGACCTGGGATCATGTTCAACCTCGTCTTCTCTCACACCACAGCCAAGCTGCCCGCAAGGCCTGCCTGCTCCCACGTCAGAGAATCTATCCCGAAACTGCCCCCTTGACCCTCCCTGGCCTCCATCCTGCTCCAGGCCCCTCGTCTCCTGCCTGGACCATCGCAGCAGCGCCCCACTGGTCTCCCTGCCCCTCGCAGGCCATGCTCTGCACGCAGCCACAGGGACCCTGTGGACACCCAATTTAGGTCATGTCCCTCCTCTGTTCCAGATCCTCCCGCGGCTCCCCCTCACTCACAGCAGACGCCCAGGCCCTTATGTGGGGCCCACAAGACCCTCCCGGTCTGTGTCCATCGCCTCTCTGACCTCGCGTGCTCACGTGATCCCAGCCACACTGGCCTTCCTCCAGCAGACCAAGCATGCTCCTGCCTCCGGGTCTGGGCAGCGGCTGGTCCCTCTGCCTGGAACAGCCTTCGTTTACATGCCACACAGCGCTAGCCACCACCTGACCTGCCGCGTGCTTTTCTTAGTTACCCTACTTGCTGTCCGCCTCCCCAACAGGCATTGTCAGCTCCCCAAGCTGACAGGGACCCCTGCCCGCCTGTTCACAGCTGTGTTCCCAGTGTGTAGACTGGCACGGTGTCCTGATGAATGAGGGAGCGAGGTGTCACCCTCCTCCCCATCCCAAGACGCCCGAGCTCAGCTCCGGCAGTGCCTCACCGGGCGTCCAGGCACTTACTTCTTTGGGTCAGTGAAGGGGAGCGGCCGTGGCGGGGGCTCGTCTGTTCTCTTCCACCCCGTTGGGTGCTTGTTGCGCATGGGCTGCTTGGAGAAGAAGGACTTGGGGACGGAGGCGGAGAGCTGGAAGGCGCTGGGCTGGGCCAGCTGTGAGGGCCGCGGGGTCTCTGCGCTGGCCGTCTTGTGAACCTGAGTAGGGTAGCCGGCCCTCGAGCTCATGTCGCTGCAATGTGAAAATGAGAGAAATAAGCCAATTCCATCCCACGTTTTGAAAAACCGATCTGTTTAAATTTCCTCTTGGGAAACAAAACTTCATTCACCGAGGAGAGATACAAGTACTTTACTGCTGTGGAAAATTCCAATACATAGATGTCTATGTGGAGAAAACGTAAAGCTGCCTTCATAGTCCCGATCCCACCCCAGGGATGCCCTTCTAGCACAGCTGGTACCTCTATGGGAATCTAAAAAGTCACCCCCTGTGGGTGGAGGCTCCCACCCCACCCCAGAGATTCCCTGTCTCCTAGGCACAACCTACACAGCTGAAGGTGGGGGTCCCACCTGCCTGTCTCTGGAGGTGACCGTGGTTTACAGCTTGCTCTATTTCCTTCTTAACCCTTTCTTATGATTAAAAACACACGTGTTGGGAATTCCCGGGTGGTCCAATGGTTAGGACGCAGCACTTTCACCGCCGGGGGTCCTGGGTTCGATCCCTGGTCGGGGAACTAAGATCCCACGAGCTGCATGTTGCAGCCAAAAACAAATAAACAAAAAAACAAACAAAAAAACAAAGAAGTGCATATAATCAGAAAACAGGAGCTTTTTTTTGAGGGGTGGGAGAATTGTTTTTATATATAACTGGGATTGTGCTAATAACTTGCTCTGTAACTTACGGGTTTCTTTTTTTTTTAACTTATACCTTGCCACGCCTCTTCATTCAAATATTTTTTGAGCACTATTACACGATGGACACGACTCCAGATGATCTAATCTAAAACCACAGCTCGATATCCCAAATGCTGGATTCCTGTGAAGTTAATGCTACAATGAACCTCACGCTGTTAACTAGGACCCAACTCTTGGGGACCCAACTGCTGATCCCATTGAGGCAAATCAGCTTTTAAAACTCCTAAATAAAATTCCAATTCCACTTCAAGTAAGAGGTCTTTAATGGGAAAATTAATGTCCTTGGAGTGCAAGTCAATAAATCCTTATTGAAAGTCAATTTAGCAATATTGAGGGGTGGGATTTCTGACTATGGCAGAATGAGGAGATTGGCAAATTCTTTCCCCCAAAGCACAAAATCGACAAAAACAATCATTTCAGCACTCTGGAAACTGACCAAGGGCATGCAAGAATCCAACTATCGTTTATGCTTGAAAAACTGAACTTCAGGTAAGAACAAGGGGAATCTGACATTGTGGCCTGGGGGCTCTCTCTTATCCCACTGCCCAGCTCAGTGAACAGGCAGGTTCTGCCACAGTGGAACCTCTGGGGCTGCATCAAGCATATCAACACATGCTCATTGAGAGTTTCAGAAGGAGAAGAGAAAAAGGGGCAGAAGAAAGGTTTGAAGAAATAATGGCTGAAAACTTCTCAAACTGGACAAAAAACATTCATCCACACATCTAAGAAACTCAACAAAGCCCCACCAGGATAAATATAAAGACATCATCCAGAAAAACAGGTGAAAGTCAAACATTAAGACAAAACCCCTGAAAGCACCAAGAGAAAAGGATTCATCACATACAGAGGAGCACAGTACAATTAACTGCTGACTTGTCATTTGAAACAATGGAAGGGAATGATATTTTCAAAGTGCTGAGAGAAAAAACTGTCAGCCAAGACTTTTATGTCCAGCAAAAGTATCCTTCACAAATGAAGGCAAAATAAAGCTGTCCCCAGATAAACAGAGACTCAGAGAATTCATTGCTACACATCTGCCTAATAAATAATAAAATAAGTCCTTGGGCCGAAAGGAAATGACTGCAGATGGTGACCTGAATCCATTCGGAGAAATGAAGGATCCAAGATGGTAAATTTGTGGATTAGAATTAAAAACTCTACAGATTTATGTTTCCTTATTTCTTCTCTAACTTCCTTAAACATAAGACTGTATAAGGCAATAATAACAACACTATACTGTTGGGTTAATAACAGGTATGGATGTAATAGTATAGATGACAAAAATAGCACAAAGGAGGGGAAATGGAATGGGGCTATATTGGAAAAAAGTCTCCATATTTTATTGGAATTAAGTTAGTATTAATCTGAATTACACTGAAAAGGCACGTACTATAACAACTAAAAAAAATAGTCCAAAAAATCAAGAGGAATCCAAATGGTGCACTAAAATGCATTTATTTAACACAAAAGGCGGCAGTAAAGGAAGAAAAGAGGAGCAAGAAAACCAGTAAACATATAGAAAACAAAGAGAAAAACGGCAAATATAAATCAAATCATTATCAGTAACTTCATTAAACGTGAATGCTGAAACACCCCAATTCTAAGGCAGATTGTCAGACTGGATTAAAAAAAGCAAGCTCTGACTGACTTGTATATACTTTCTATAATTAAGCAACATCTACTAACAGGCCCAAGGTTGCACATTGGTGGGGGGATGTCCAGGGAGCCATGGAGCATGTAACATCGGGATTGGACTTGGTCTGGGGTGGTCAGGGGCTTCCCCAACGAGGCAACGGTGTCTGAGCTGAGAACTGAAGGAGATACAGCCTTAGTCTAACAGATCTGACCTCCCAGAAATCCACACCACAGAAAAGCCTGCACAAGTACATGCAGGCACATACAAGGATGGTCACTGCAATGCTGTGTGTAATCAGGAAAACATGGACATGGACTGAATGTCTTTTAACTGGGGATTAATAGATTGTTCCAAGCACATCCATATGATCAAAATCTATGCAGCCACTGAGAAGAATGAGGTCGATTTCTGTTTATGGGTGAGGACAGATGTCTGAGCTACAGTAAGTGGAAAAAAGGCATTGTGTAAAGCATGCTTTTTCTTTTCTTAAAATGTGTATATAGGGGGCTTCCCTGGTGGCGCAGTGGTTAAGAATCCGCCTGCCAATGTAGGGGACATGGGTTTGAGCCCTGGTCCAGGAAGATCCCACATGTCACGGAGCAACTAAGCCTGTGTGCTACACTACTGAGCCCGAGTGCCACAACTACTGAAGCCCGCGTGCCTAGAGCCCGTGCTCCGCAACAATAGAAGCCACTGCAGTGAGAAGCCCGCGCACGGCAACGAAGAGTAGCCCCCCGCTCACCGCAACTAGAGAAAGCCCGTGCGCTGCAACGAAGACCCAACGCAGCCAAAAATAAATAAATAAATAAATTTATTTATTTTAAAAAAATGTATGTATACTATATGATTACTGGGCTTTTTTGGGGGGATCTTTTTATGAAAAGGAAATGCACAATTTTTCCCCAACTGTGGGTCATGAAATCAACTTAGTGGATCTTGCCTGTTATTAAGAGGAAAATTTAAAAAAATAGACTAGAATGAAAAACCTCAGTGTACCTCTTGTGAGGTAAGGGTAAGTGGTTTTGTGAAACCTTATTCTGGATGTCCACGCTGGATTGTAATATAAAATGCTTTTCCTGTTTTGGTTAATGGTCAAAAATGTGTGAAAGATCTGGGCTGGTACAGGTTTGGAGAAAAATCTCTGGGGGAGTGTACACTAACTGATTACCTCTGGAGATAGTAATGATGGGGGAAATGAAACCATATAAAAGGCGCAGGGTAGAAAGGAAGTGCCATCTGACACCTCAGTCTCCTTCAAGGCAACCTGCCCCTCCCCCTTTCTTCAACAGAGAGCGTAGTACACACAAGCACAACCTTCCTTTGCAACATAAATGGCAGCCTATCATGAGCTTGTTCTGCACCTGGCTTTAACCTTAACATGGTGCTCTGGAGACTTCTCCGTGTCAGTCCACACAAGCCCCTCTCCCTTCAATAGCTGCAGAGGGTCCACTCTATGAATATATCCTAATTGATTTTAACCCTAACTTTTACTTTCTACAGTACATATTTCTCTACCTTGTCATCAGGCATGTTCAGCTTTTACGAGCTGAAAAAAACAAGAGATGATTGAAAACAAAAGGAAGGGAATAAGATGAACACCCTTTGCCTCTGTGTCTGCCAGCTGGCTCCAGCCATTGCCTCTTTTGGGAGGGGTTCGCCCCCTCCTCAGGCCTGTGCCAGGCACTGGGTGTCATGCTAATCCCCGTTACCCTGTAAATGAAGGCTGACTGTACTCATCCTCAAGGAAGGTGACCTGGCTGGCACCCAGCCCAGGGCACAAATCCTGAATGGCTGATGCCACTTGTCTGCAATGGGTCTGGGGTAGGTCTGCGATCTACTTCTGGCCAGTGAGACTTCGGGTGTATAAGTGTGGACTGTGTGCTAGGGGACTTCTGGGGAAGATTTCTTCACTAGAAAACTAACACAGACCACTTGCAGCAAATATCACGTGTTCTTCCACCGGACACTGTGACTATCTGGTTGAATGACAGCCACTTTGAGACTGTGAGGGGAGCCAGTCTATAGGCTGATGGAGGCAGAACAAAGAAAGGGAAAGAACCTGGGTCCTCCAGTCAATAAATTACCCAGTCGTGGGGCCCTTCCTACCTTGTGCCTTCACGTTCTGAGAGATAACAGACTTCCCCCAATTGAGCCGGGATTTCTTGTTGCTTGGAGCCAAAGGCATTCCCACGACTGTCCCTGTTTTCAACGTCTACCAGCCTCAGGGACGGATGGTGCCCCCCACATAGTAGGGCAACAAAAAACTATTCTCCTGAATATGCTGTGCATCTTGACCCGGCCCTTTGGGGTGGGCGCCCCTTCTCACACATCCCTTGGACCACGAGTTGTGTCAGGTGCCACGTACAGGGTGGAGTTCTTACCCCACCTGCCAATCACTTTCCTCCTGAAGCACTGGTGAGGCCAGGTGCCCTCCCCGGGCCTCAGCCTGAAAAACGAAGCAGCACCTCGTGGTGGATGGGAACATGGGCCACGCTGCTCCCCTGACACACCGCGCTCTTTGCTCAAGCCCCTTCCCCTCAGTGAGCCTCAGTTTCCTCCTCTGAGAATTGAGGCAACGACAGCACCTGCCTCACACGATCATGCGCGCACAGTGCCCAGCACAGGCCCAGGCACCGGGGTGTGCTCCCCGAGCTGCAAATGTACAGGGACGTGGTGCGCCCAGGGGCTGAAAGCCTGGGCTCTGGGCTCAGCCAGGACTGGCGGGGGCGGGGGCCATCCTGCTCCCACCCCACCCTCACCCAGAGAGGCTGTGCATTTATCTGTGTTGTATCTTAGGGGAGCAGTTAAGATTTTGTTGGAGTAAAAGGTTCTGTGGCTTACAAAAAAAAGCTGAAAAACTGTAGGCTGGATGGAGAAATCGCACAGCTGCCTGGGCATGTGCGATGCTTTGGTCTATTCACCCCCGTGGGCGCTGATGGGTGGCCCAGGGTTGGCAACAGGCACAAAGGGAGCTGTGCCCTTGCCTTTAGGAGGAAGAGCAGTGACGGAGCAGGTGGTAGTGATGGTGGTGACCGCGCCGAGCCTGTGAACACGGCCAGGCCCTGTTCTAAGCATCTCATAGGCATCACTTCATCTAGTTGCCCCAGCAACCCCACGAGGCAGGAACTACCACCTCCCGCAAGTTCCACGTGGGGAAACCAAGGCCCAGAGAGATTAAGTAACTTGCCTCAAATAACATAGCTGGTCAGGGATAGAGCCAGGATACAAAGCCAGGCAGTGTGGCTCAAGAGACAGTGTGTTTAACCACCAACCTGTACTTTCAATGACAACGGTATACATGATAAATACATAACACATAAAAATAAAACCAAGCAGCAGCTGATATATTTGGACCAGCTATGTCTCAGGCCCTGTGCTAACTACCTTAAACACATGGTGTAGGTTCATACTCGCAGCCTTGGACTACAGAGCCCATCTTCACCCCCATTTTACAGATGAGGAAACTGAGCCTCAGAGGAATTAAGGAGCCTGGTGGAGATCACACAGTCGGTGAGTGGTGGAGCTGTGACCTGGACACAGGCAGCCAGAGGTCAGAGCCTGAGAAATAATACCTCACCCAGGTACCCCCAGGTGGGCCCCTGTGGGGCCTTAACTGCTGGACTGATCTCGCTCTCTCTCCCAGGTGTCTGGCAGGGGCTTGAGAGTTGAATCAGTCCCTGCACGTGGCTGGAATTATCAGGCTCAGTGTAGGAGCCATATGCAGCAACATTCTGCCCTGCGGCCTGTGAGCAAAAACAGTAGGTCTTCAGGAGGTGGAAGCAGAGATGACATGGGAGAAAAACTCACTGGCACAAAATCGATGCGGAATCCAACCACCACTGGCCACCTCCACCAACCACTGTGCACCTGTATCATCACAGCGGCCTCCTCCTGCCCTCGCCCCCAGACCCAGCCAGAGGGAGGCTGTGAACGCCCGAGTGCAACCACCGCCCTCCTCTGCTCAGGGTGAGTCAGAGCTCTCCCCCAGTCCACAAGGCCCCACACCATCTGGGCCGACCCCTCTCTGCCCTCAGATCCTCCCACTCTCCCTCTCGCTCACTCTGCTCTGGCCACATGGAAGCTGTTCCCCAAACACCCCAGAAACATTCCCACCTCAGTGCCTTTGCACTCCTCCCTGCCCCAGCCCCAAGATCTCTGCAAGGTTCCCTCCTTCCCTTGAGTTCCTGGAGATGGCCTGCGTTCCTCTTCCCAAGCTGACTGCGACTCTCCGAGTAGGTCTCTGCTGTGTGACGCTGGCTTCCTAGCCAACACAGGTGGGGTGGGCCCCAGTGGATGCCAAGGCCCTCACATCACCTTTCAGGGCTGTGCACCCAGAAGGGTATCCCGGAGACCGCAGCCCCACCCGCGGAAGCAAGGCCACGTGCTTCCTGCCTGCCTGGGAACACCCGGCGATGTCAGCTCCACATGGAGCGGAGAGCCTCTCACTGCCTCTAAACAGCTCTTGACAAATTGCTCAGGAAGCCCAGGAAGCTTTGGAGTGTATGTTGCCTCGAGAGAGGGTGGGGTGGGGGGGGCAGGTGGCTGCCTGCCTGGGATCACTCAGCCCACCGCGATGCCCACAGCAGGCACTGGCGCCTGGCACTGTGCCTGGAAGCCGGGCTCCCATGACGAACGTCTCGGGGGAAGAGTCTGTGAAGTCACTGGAATCATCCACAGGCACAAGCTGCTACAGGCTGCGGTGGCTTCCACGGAGAGGGCTGGAGCGCAGGGAGGGAGTGGGTAGGGGGTTTGGGCATGGCAGGGCCCATCCCTTTCCTGGCAGTCCTCACATTATGCTGGTGAACTCAATCCCCCCAACCCCTGAAACAGTCCACTTTCCCCCGAGTAGTCCAGAGTGATCTACTTAAAATGTAAGTCAGATTATGTGCTCCCGTGGCTCCCACGTCCCTCAGAATCGAATCCCAGCATCTGACCGTGGTCGGTAAGCCTGCCAGAGCTGGGCCCCTGCCCACCTTGCAAACCAGACCTCTTGCCTTCCTTTGGCCTGTCTGGCCACCAGAGCATTTCCAGAGCACTGCAAATGAGTTTACCTTCAGGGCCTCAGCATTTGCTATTTTCCTGCCTGGATCACTTCCACGCTCCCTGCAAAATATCACCTCCTCCTAGAGGCCTTCTGGGACCTCTGCCCGGTTTGATTTTCTCCCCAGACCTTATCTCCACCTGGCATATTAATATTACACGGTTGCTCAGTTGTCTGTCTGCCTCACTCTCCCTCCAGGAGACCATCAGCTCCACAAAAGAGGGCTCGACTTTGTCCCCTGCTGTATCGCCATGTTTGGAACAGTACCCGGCACACAGTGGGTGCTTTGGTGTCAGTGAATGTGAGAATAACATTCCTCTCAGGCCTGCCCAGCCCTGCTCTCCTCTCCTCTCTCAAGAATCTCAACATTCCCCATCTGCAGCAGCCTCCCGACACTGAGCAGTCACCGGCACTGTCCTGGACCTTTGCCTCCCTCCCTCCTTAGGTCCTGGTGGTGCCACCTGCTGACACATCCACAGTTGCTCTGTCCTCTAGTCAAGGTCCCCTTCCTTCTCACTCATATCTCGGCCTCAGACCCATCCCTGAGACTTCTGCAATTGCGCCTCCAGCACCATCTTTCAAAACATCTATCTGCCTGCATTATCCTTTCTGCTGAAGCCTTTCCTTGCTGGCCACAGCTCTTAGGATCAAATCCAAACTCTGTAATGTGGCTGACAGCGCCTTGCGTGATCTGGCCCCTGCCAACCTCCCATCAGCTGCCCCCCTCAATTTCTATACTTGAGCCAAGGGGCCTGTGTTCACTGACCTGATGGCACCCACCCTCCTCCCCACCCTAGGGCCTCTGCACACGCTACTCCCCTCTCATAGGGATGCCTTCTCCACACATCATCTTTCCTTTTTCTCTTTTAAAAAAAAAATTGTAAAATAGCCCACATAGAACAAAGTGTACAAAACGTGTATGTACAATTTAACAAACACTTACAAAGCAAACACCCACATAACTGCATCAAGAGTATATCATCAGTCCCCCTGAAACCACTTCACCTGCTCCCTCCCATCTTTGGCAGAAATGACGCCTTCTCAGGGAAATTATCCCTGCCCCCCAACCCCCCGCCTATATTAGACACCCCCTCCAGCCCCTGCATCACATCCACTCTCAGATCCCAGGAGGTCTCCCTTGAAGGCTTTCCCCTAGCATAACTGATTCATTGCTTTTGTAATTATTTGCTTGCTGTCTCCCCTGGCACCCTGTCAGTGCCAGGACAGCCGGGGCCCTCTGCGGCAGAGGGCTGAGCATACAGTAGGCGCCTGCTGTATGAATGAACGCAAAGTGTTGGGCTAGAAGTGCCTGGAAGTAGACACAAGGGTGGCTATGGAGTGCCTGTGCCTCTCTTCGGGGAGCCAAGGCTGGGCAGCAGGTTGTCATTCCGGCTCGGCCCCAGGGAATGGACGGATGACAGCAGATGCACAGGGCTGCTGGGCTGCCCCGAGCAAGGGGCAGTGTGGCTAGCGGCAGGCAGAGGCACGTGTGGGCCCCTCGAGCACAGGTGCTCCGCGACCTGCTGGGAACTTGTACCTACTGAGATGGGAAGATTGTGGGAGGACTGGCAGGGTGAGGTGGGACTTGCACATCTTCTCTGCCTAGAACACTCTGCCTTCCTAGTTCCCGGTAGCTTAGCCTCTTTCCTTCAGGAAAGCACCTCCCATACTGGGTCAGGCCCCTCCTTTGGGCTCCCACACCCTGACCACTTCCCTCACCCTGGCCCTGACCACTATGGGCTGTCACTGTCTGGGGATGGATATGTCTCCCCCATTGACTCTGAGCCCTCACTAAGGCCCTGGCGCTGTCCCTAAATAAAGTGTTGATGCTCAGGTTCTTAAGTAAGACAGAGTCAGGCTTTTAGTTAGGGACAGCGTCACGGCCTTAGTTAGGGACAGATTCAGGGTCTTAGTTAGGGACAGATTCAGGGCCTTGGTTGGGAAAAGCATCAGGCCCTTAGTTAGGGACAGCGTCAGGGCATTAGTGACAGGGTCAAGCTTTAGTTAGGGACAGCTCAGGCCGTTAGTTAGAAACAGCTCAGGCCCTTAGTTAGGGACAGCGTCAGGGCCTTAGTTGGAAAGAGCATCAGGGCCTTTCTTACCGACAGCGGCAGAGTTTTAGTTAGGGACAGCTCAGGCTGTTAGGGACAGTGTCAGGGCCTTAGCTAGGGACATCGACGTGGCCTTAGTTAGGGACAGTGACAGGGCCCCCATTTCACAGATGAGGAAACTGAGGCCCAGAGAGGTTCAGTGATTTGCCCAAGGCCACACAGCCAAGACAAGGTGGTGTGGGGTGGCGCTCAAACCCCAGTGGGCTGACTCTGGAGCCCACGCTCTCATCTACCATGAACACGTTTGTTTCTTTAAATCAACTCATTTAATTTTCCTTAATTTGTCCAAGGCAATATCTGTAAAATCAGGGGATGGGTTGATAACACTTTTCCTAATATCCATTTAAAATAAAACACTTTCCTCCCCACACCACCCAAATCACCTCAAGCACCCCATTTTGGGAAATGCTGCTTCACACTAAAGCCTGGTTGCCTAGGAGAAAACTTCAGGAAGCAGCTTTAATGAGTAGATAAGAATGATTTGCAATTAGCATCAATTGTCTGTATGCAAATTAAAGCTCCCAACCGCAGGGCCCTCTTTTGTAGCAGGTTCCTCTCCCATTTTATTCCCTTCATTTCTGGGTTCAGCAAATCCTTCTCTCAGACACAGAGTAATTTTATACCCACCCCCCTGCCTCAGACACAGTCTACTCCCCAGCACCGCTGCCTTTATATCAGACTCCAAAACCCTATAGCTACTGAGCTTTACTAACACGGGCCTGTGCCCAACACAGGGGCTACCACAGCCGGGACCTGGGACCCCCATGGCACCGAGGCCCTCTCGGTGGGCGCACTTTGACATCTGTCTCAGTGATGACCTGATTCTAGTCTGTCTCCCTCAATAGATGGTGGGTGAGGTGAGGGCTAGGGGCCTCGTCTGAATTTGCTCGTTACTTCTCCTTAGCTCTCAGCATAGTCCCTGGGACACAACAAATCCCTGAGAAATATTTGTGAATGAAATGAATGGATAAATAAATGAATGAAGGAGCTGTTCAAAAGAGTCCGTGAGTTCAAATGATTAACATCTATCTGTCTAGGGAGGCTGGCTCAGACAGAGACTTAACTCCCTGGGGCACCCTTTCTCTCTACCCTCACCCTTCTCCTGGCTCCCGACTCCAGGGGGACCAGGGCCACAGTGAGGGAAAGCACTGACAGACGGACACTCTCAAATACTGTGGTTTCCAAGTCTGTCAGAGTGTAAGCAGCCCCTTGGTCTTAGAATCTAGTTATACTTCAACTTCTACAACAGCTAAACTCCCTTACGCTTCTGCATATTTTCCTTTCCAATCAACACCTGTCTGTCCAACATTGGCTTTCGAGTGTCAAGCAGCAGAACCTGAGTTTGGTAACAACAGAACCGCTGCTAGGTCATGAGATCCTTTAAGGAGGTAGTGAGCAGCGTTCAAACATTCTGAACAGAGTAGACTGGATTAAAGGGCTTCGCACGGTCAGGCTAAGAACTGCTAGGGAGATTTTTGCTTCACCTTTTAAAAAAATATAGATATTTCTGTATAGTCAAAGACCCAGGTCCACTGTGGGTTGTGGTCAAGGAGGTCTGAGGCCACTGCCTGGGTGCACGTGTCCTGTGTGGCGAGAGGCTCAGGTCTGGGGACGGGCCAAGGTGTCAGGAAGTCAAGGGAGATGAAGACCCCTAATAGGGGTCCTGGACACGGGCTGGCCCCTGCTCAGGTGTGGTCAGGGAAGAGAAAGGAGGTGGTGGCCTCAGGGGTGCACACTGGGGACTGCAGCACAGTAATCCCTGCCTGGGGCCGCAGACCTCTGAGGGGGCCCCTGGACCGGGCTGAGTCCTGTGACGGCAGAACGACTTTTCCAGGAGGCAGTTCGTGGCTTTCATCACATTCGCAAATTGTGTGTGGTCCAGACTCCAGGTTGTTGGTTAGTCAATGCCTGTTCATTCTCACTTATTACCCTGTCTGCCTCTCTACCAGTGGTTCTCAAAGCGTGGTCCCGGGACCAGCAACATTGGCATCTACACGGAACTTTGTAAAAATGCATAGTCTCAGGCCCCACCCCGTAGGGCAGGGGAATCTGTGTTGAACAGCCTTCCAGTGGACTGTCTGGAGACCACACTGCCCTTCACTATGAAGGCTGGAAGGCTAACCCGTGATCTCCCAGACTTCCTTGTAGCTGAGATGGCCATGTGACACTGCCTGCTGAAGGGGGTTCTGGGAAAGCTTTTGCTTTCTCCACAGACAGGGAGCTACACAGACGTTGCCGTCTTTCCTCTGTTCTCTGTCCCCATGTCCCCCAGGGGCACCACAGCCATCTGGAGACCAGGAAGTCACAGCCAGCATGAGGAGGGTGATGGAGCAGGAAGACACAGGGTGCTAGGCCTTGAGGCCCTCCCTGAGCCGCTGCTGCACCAGCCCAGCTCTGCCCTCTCTGGACTTCCCAAAAGGGGACTATTAAACCTCTACTTGTTTAAGCCACTGTGGGTCAGGTTTCCTATTACCTCCAGACAAATGCACTCCTAACAGAAACAGTCTGTGGTTCCCAGAAAATGTAAAAACTACTAGTCTCAGGAGAGAGAAAAGGAAAGAGACTGAGGGTCAGAGTGAACCAGAGACAGATGAGACAGACAGCCAGGGATTTACCTCCCTCTACTGGGATTCTTAAAGGCCAATGGATGGCAGCAGGGGGAGGTCCACGAGTCTCCCAACCCTGTAAGCAAACTAAGGTGCGAGCATTCCCACCTTTGAGCATGTTTCTGGGGAGGGGAACACCAGTGTCAGGACTGTGGGGGATGCAGAAGGTGGTCAGGGCCCCTGAAGGACTTGGACTAGATTCAGTGTCTTACCTGGACTGCCTCGGTGGGTCGCGGCTGCCCCCAGCCAGGCCTGTAGGGGTGCTGGAGCCTGAGGAGTACAGCTTCGGTCGGTAGCCCTTGTTCTGGCCAGTGACCCCAGGGGCGGGCGAGACCTCCCGACGCCGGTCTGTATGGTGGGACCGCCCAGCAGCCTCGCGCCCGCCCCCACAGAGGCCCACACTTCCCGGGGGCTTGTGTGGCTTGGCCGGCCGAGATGTCTTGGCCAGGGACAAGCAGCTGGGGCTAGAGGTGTAGAGGGTGGTGTCAATGCCACTGTCACTGGAGCCTCCCTTGGAGAGAGGGTCTTGCTCTGGCTCCAGTGGGTCCAGGGGGTCGAACCAGCGATCGTCGCTGTGGCTGCTGGACGCGTTGCTGGAGAGGGTATTGCTGCTGGAATGGCTGGAGTACTGAGGCTCTCCCTGGAAGGCAGGAGAAGTGTGTCATTCCTAGACTCTGGGTGGGGGGGCGGGGGGCAAACTTCCTTCTCTGGGTCCTCCCCACACCTAAGTGTGAACCCTGGAGCCAGACAGCTTCGAACTATGGCTCCCCCACTTACTGGCCTTGTTATCTTGGGCAATTGGTTGAACTTCCCCGTGCCTCAGTTTCCACATCTGTAAAATGGGTTGGTAATAACCCTGCCCCATGAGGTTGATCAGAGGAACAAATGACAGCACATATGTAACATGCTGCCCACAGCTTAAGCTGAACACATCTGAAACTGAGCTTCTGGCCTTCCCTCCTGAATTCGCCTCTTCCCTGTCTCATAATGGCACCTCCGTCCTTTCAGCTGCTCCAGCCAAGAGCCGTGGAGCCACTCGACGCTGCTTTTGCTCTCACACCCGTATCTAGTCCAACGGCAAATCCTGTCGCCTGAATCTTCGAAACAGGTCCAAACCTGCCACTTCTCCTCCCTCTGTGGCTCCACCCTGGTCCTGTCCACCACTGCCTCCTGCTGGACTATGGCAGGAGCCTCCTCCCTGGTCTCCCAACTCCCTGTCCCTGTCTCCCCTCACCCCGGCCCCCAATTTGTTCCCTACACGCAGCCAGAGACAGGCTGTGAACACTTGCGTCAGTTCATGTCCTTTCCCTGCTCACTCAGGGGAAAAGCAAGAGTCCTCACCATGGCCTCTGTGATCTGGTTCCAGGTTCTGGTCTCTAACTTTATCTCCCGCCTCCCTCTTGATCACCCTCCTCCAGCCACACTGGCTTTCTCGCTGTTCTCTGAGTATGCCAGGCACACTGCCCCCTCAGGGCCTTTGTACTTGCTGTTCCCTCTGCCTACAGTGCTCTTCCCTCAGATATCTTCATGGGTTGCTCCTTACTTCATTCAAGATTTTGCTTAAAGGTTACCTCCTCAAAGGCCTTCTCTGACCACCTCATCCTAAAGTAGCTGTGCTTGACGCTCTTTTCCCTTAACTGTACTTTGTTTTTCTTTCACAGCAAGAATTGGTTCTTACCATTATATAATGAAATCTGTTTCTTTGCTTACTGCTTGTTGCCCCCACTGGGACGCCAGCTTTGTGAGCACAGGGGTGCATCTGCCCTCTTCATCACTGTGGTCCCAAGGCCTGGCATGTTGTACGTGCTCATCAAACACCCACTGAGTGAATAGATGTGAAGAGACTCCCAAGTGCTCACCAAAACTATCTCCTTCTGGGCACACAGGACATTTCCCAGTTCCTCCTGCAGTGACCTGTGGCCACGTGATAAGAGTCCTGGACAATGCAATATAGGTAAAAGTGATTTTTGCCGGGGCTTCCCTGATGGCACAGTGGTTAAGAATCTGCCTGCCAATGCAGGGGACACGGGTTCGAGCCCTGGTCCGGGAAGATCCCACATGCCGCGGAGCAACTAAGCCCAGGCACCACAACTACTGAACCCGTGTGCCTAGAGCCTGAGCTCTGCAACAAGAGAATCCACCTCAATGAATGAGAAGCCTGCGCGCAGCAACGAAGACCCAACACAGCCAAAAAAAAAAGTGATTTATGCCATTTCCAGGTCTGAGCCACAAAAACCTTCCCTCTCCCTCCTACTCTCATCTGCTGCAAAGAGGCAGGGACCCAGGGGAGGGCTCTGAGGCCCTGAGGGACAGCTACAAGAGGGAGGCAGCCTGGGTTCCTGAACCACCATGTGGAAAGCTGCTCACCGAGTACCCACACTGAATTGTTACATGAAAGGGGAATAAACTTCTATTGTGTGAGGTCACTGAGATTTGGGGGCTGTCTGGAACAGCAGTTAACCTATTGCTATAGATTGAATAGTCTGTGTTCCCCCAACATTCATACGCTGAATCCTAATCTCCAATGGGAAGGTATTAGGAGGGAGGGCCTTTGGGAAGCGATTAGGTTATGAGGGTAGAGCCCTCATGAATGGGATTAGAAAACCGCTATATATTTTCACATATTTATCCTATACATGTTTATATATTCCTCATGAATGGGGTTATAAAATCCGTATGTGTATTTATATCCTTATAAAAGAGACCACAGAGAGCTCCCTTCACACATGAGGTGGAGGGAAGGCTGTCTGTGAACCAGGAGGCAGGTTCTCACCAGACACTGAATCTCCCTGCACCTTGAGCTTGGACTTCCCAGCCTCCAGAACTGTAAGAAATAAATTTCTGTTGTTTATCAGCCACCCAGTCTGTGGTACTTTTCTTACAGCAGCCCAAGCTGGTGAAGACACCTACCACAGCTGAGGTAATGAGGAAACTGTGGCTTCAGGGGGGTGAAGGTATTTGCTCAAGATGACGTGGACGGCGGGGGCTGGAGCCAGGACGTGCACCTGGCTGGGCCTAACTCCAGACCAGGCATCTCCCCCTCTGCTGGAGTGGAAGGGGGCAGAGGCGGAGCATGTGCTCATGTGTGGTGCTCAGAGGCCCACACGCAGGTGAAGCCGCCCAGCCCTCGGCAGTCAGGGCGGGTAAGGCGGCCAGCTCCCACAGCCCTGGCTCCCCGGGGTTGGCAGGCGGGGCCCAGACTCACCTTGGAATGCCTGTTGGGGGAATCTTTGCCTGCTGTGTCCTGCCTGGAGGTGTGCTTGCTCCCGCTGCTTCCAGCCATGGCCGAGAGCCGGGCCTGGGCGGGCACATGCCACAAAGGCTCTGCATTAAGATGGGAGACACACCAGTGGTCAGAGGTGACTCAGGCTCTGGTCCAAGTTCACCCAAAGAATCTGGTCCTAAATGTGGTTGGATGGTCCCACCCCTCTGCCAGCTTGTCTGCTCAGCTCACACACGGCCATGACCCCCATCAACTCATGTCTTGGGGTCTAACAACACTCAGTAACAGAATATTTACCTCTGAGCACTTACTGTGTGCCAGGCACCATTCTAGTGCTTAACATGCGTTAACTTCGCGAAGCCTTCCAACAGTCCTCCATCCACAAAGGAGCTTGAGCACGTTTTCATCCTTACTGGCCATTTGGATTTTCTATTTTGTAAATTACTTGTTCATATCCTTTACCCATTTTTCTACGGGATTGACTGTCTTTTGGTGAATAAGATTCTTTATATAATCAAGGTCGCGTTCCTTTGTTGCTTAAACGTGTGTAGCTTTTTTTGGTTAAATGAAAGTGGAATCATAATAAGCATTGTCTCACAACTTGATTTCTTACTTTACAAATAAATAATACTTACACTTGCTTTTTGCTCTGTATCTTCACAATACATCTTCACATAAGTTAACTGAACATGAAGTTATCTTATTTTTAAGAGCTGTACAGTATTCCATCATGTGAATGGACATCAATTATTTAACCAGTTTCCTGCTGATGGACATTCAGGGTATTTTCGATTTTTCTTAACATTCTGGTGGCCTTCCCTCTACACCCAACTTTGAGCAAGTGTGGAATTATGTTTGGGACAGAATTCTACAAGTGGAATGGCTGGTTCAAAGGTGAAATAGGTTTAAAGTCATGACGGCTGGTGTGGGTGTAAATTAGTCTAAATTCCCAAGGCTGGCCAATGTGCCTGAATGGAGCATTGGATCTTAAAAAAACACACAACGCCAGTGGAGGGCTAGTTAATATCTATCAAACTTGCAAAACGCACTAACAGAGGGCCCAAACCCAGGCGGTCTAACACCAGAGCCCACAATTTTGATCAGTGCTGTATTTAAAATAATAACGATAATTATCATTAAGCACACGTCTGTATCAGGTACTACCGTAAGTGCTTTAGCACGCGTTACCTTGCTACATCCTCCCAGTGATACTGTGAGGTGGATATTAGTACCAGTTTAATAGATGAAGGAGAACATCAAGACTCAGAGAGGTTAAGTAACTGGTCCAAGGTCACAAAGTCAGAAAGAGCTTCAGACCTGCGCTCTCAACCCCCGTACCCTCTCTGTGCTTCCCCAACAGTGACAACTCCAGCGACAGTGCAGAGTGAGTGCTCGAGAAGCAGAAGTCGTCTTTCCCTTCATGATGGGCTGGGTCCTGTGCCGAGGGCTGGGCAGCTGTGATCTCACTGGACCCCGAAACCACCCTGCAAGGAAAGACACTTAGGGTGTCTGCCGCAGCAGAGGGACCTGAGGCTGGGAGAGGTGAGGTCACCGCCAAGGTCACACAGCTGACTCAGAACTTCTCACCAGGCCTGACGGAGGCTGAGCTCACAACCGTACACACTGCTGCCCCCGGTGCAGCCCCAGAGGGCTCTGGGCCCGTGTTCCTGCTGGGGAAGGTGGGCCTGGAGGGCCAGGCACGGCACTCAGGGACATGGCAGACAGCAGCCTGGCTGGACATTGCCGAGGGTGTCACTGCCCATGTGGCTTTCATTTGGGAATCATGGTCATCAGAGCGGGCAGGCTGGCCACTTTGTCCACCTACTTTACCTCCACAGATGCTTTTCCTCCTTGGAAGCATCCGACACGCCCAGGAGGCTCTGGTCCCCTGGAAGGTGGGCAGACCATGCCAGGAGACCACATTTCTGCAGAGAGCCAAGCCCGTGGCAGTCACACCCAGCCTTCTCTACCACCTATATGACACCAGTGGCTCCCACACTTCTGTCTCTGGCTGGACCTCTCCCCATGACTTCAGACTTGTATATATGGCTCCCTCACACGCCTCCACTGGGTGTCTACTGGGCACCTCCCACTGGACACGGCCAAAGTCAACTCCTTATCTTCCCCCAAACCTGCATCTCTCATCATCTCCGTCCTTTTAGCTGCTCGGGTCAGAAACTGGGTATCATCCTTGAGCATCAGGAAATTCTAACTTTACCTCCAAAGGACCGTATCCAGAACCTGCCCATCTCTCCCCCTCCACTGGCCCCACCCTGCAAGAATCTGTAGCTAGAGGGACCCTGTGAACACCCGAGTCAGATCCCATCCCTCCTGTGCTCAGAAGAATTGAGACCCGTGGTTCTGACTGAAGGACAGAGTCCCCACCATGCTGTCCCCGTCACCTCCCTGGCCTCATCTCCCACTTCTCCAGCCACTAGGCCTCTTTCCTGTTCAACCAACACCATACCCCCTGCTACCTCAGGGTCTTCAACCAGCTCTCTTTCCCTGGAATGTTCTCCTCCCAGTTGGCTCCTCTGCATTCTTCTAGCCTTGCCTGAAATGTGATTTGCTCAGAGACACCCTCACCCCCAGACCCCACCAAGCTCTCTCTAGGCACTGTGTTTGTTTCCACTTAATACTCAGCATTATTAGTGAGTATTTATTACTCGGTGCTCCTGCTATTGTCCGTCTCTCCCACAAACTGTCAGCTCCAAGAAGGCAGGGGACACGCCTGTCTGGCTCACACTGTATCCCTGGTGCCCAGCCTGGCACGTATCATTGGTGATGTGTCGAATGAATGGAGGGATGAAGGGCTAGGTTCCTGCCCCTCCTTGGCTGCCCCAGTGTCCCCTTTGCCCCTAGCCCTGCCCTTAGCAGGCCCTGATCCTGGGCCCTTCACTGGCCCTCTGAACTGGGCCCCAGTGACCTTCTGGCGCTCCTGCTTCACCCTTGACACACTGGGTGGGTGACAGACATGGACGTGGCTGTGAGAGATGTGTTGAAAACACGGCCAGGCACAGGCCTGGGGCAGCTGGTGGCTCTGGGGCCACCTTCCTAACCTGGGTGTGCTGAGGCTTGAGAAACGCTCACTCTGTGGGTGAGGGACTGTGGTGGTGTCTGTGGGTGATGAGGGTTAAGGAGGGTTCTAGAACTAATAGGCCTTGGTCCAAATCTCAGTGATGCTACTCACCAGCAGGGACCTCTGACAAGGGACAACCTTTCTGTGCCTCATCTTCCTCGTTTCTAAAACAGGGCAGTCACGGCACCCAATCTGTCGTGTTCCTGAGATGATTAAACAGGAGGGAGTGTACAGCACCGGAAACCGTACTGCTGTCACTGCAATCACGGTCACCTGACCAGGGCTGGGCACATCCCCACATCCATCGTGGCACCTGATTCCCCCACCCTGGTCTTGAATACATTCTAAACTTTATGACGACTCCTAGACACAGACTGCCCTGATCTGTGTGTGTGCCGGGAGGGGTTAGTCAACTTATAACAAGGTCTCAAGGAAGTGAGAGGGGAGACGAGCTCTAAGGGACAGAAGAGGAAAGAAAGGAGGGACCACGGTGAGCTTCTGTGACTCCTTATTTGGGGTCCATGGTGAATGCTGGAAAAACTTCCTTCTTATTTTACACTTTGGTGTAATGACATCGCCAAGCAACGCGTTTCTCTCCTTCTCAACTGGGTGGGGTGGGGGGAAAAGGATGCGAATCTGCCTGTGCTGGAGCAAAGATCACAGACCGCGGGCACGATCAAGCGTGCTGAGGAGAGGAGCGAACCCGTGTCTACAGGCCCCGGAGGCAGCAGCAGTGGGGGACAGTTGGGGGTCGGGGTGACGCGATCTGCTTGCCTGCAGTCCAACCGTTGTCCCTGGTTTAAGAGAACCATGGGGCGGGGGTGCTGAGGAATTCTCCAGGCCGCTAATCCTGGGGCAGGCAACCTCTCCCCTGCCCCACAGTGCCCGGGGGAGCCGGTGATGTGCTGCCAGGGTCCTCCCCGCCGAGAGCTGCCTGGATACTCTCGAACACCCGCTGCGTGGACATCTCCATCTCCTGCCCCTCTGATGTCAGCGCTCTCTGACACTTCATTGATTTTCGTTCTTTTGAACCCACCCATCATCTGCTGGTTCTCACACTTCAAAGGGGCTACAACTTTGTTATGAGGAATCATGTTTAAGATATTCATCTAAGTAGTACATGCCCATGATTAATACTTATACACAGAAGAATAAACAGATGAGAAGATGCTCAGTCTCATCAGGCATCAGAAAAATGCAAATTAAAAACACAACAGGATACTACTACGTGCCCACTAGGAAGGCTGAAATGAAAAGGCTGGTGAGGACCGGAGCAAAGAGAACTCTCTCTGTCGTTGGTGGGAGTGGTAAATGGTTTGGCAGTCTCTTATAAAGTTAAACGCATGACCCAGCAATTCCACTCCTAGGTATATTCCCTGCAGAAATGTGAGTATGTGTTCATCAAAAGACAGGTATGAGGATATTCCTGGCAGCACTATTCTAAGCAGCCCCAAACTGGAAACAATCCAAATGTCCTTCAACGTGAGACTCGAGTAAGAAATTGTGGGTCATTCAGACAATGGATATGCTACTCAGAAATGGCGTGGCTACACACAGCCACGTGGCCGACCCTTACCAACACAATACTGAGCAACAGAAGCCACACTCTCACACACACACACACACACACACACACACACACACACACACACACACACACACACACAGTGCATCCAGTGGGAGTCTACATTCCATATGCGTGAAGTTCAAAACCAGGCAAGATTAAGTCTGGTCGTGGGAAGCAAGACAGGGGTGGCCTTTGGGGATACCGATTGGGAGGCGCTGGGGCCTTCCAGGAGGCTGGCCACGTCTGTCTCTCGCGCTGGGTGTGGAACACGGGCGTGCTCACTTTGTGACATGTTATCACACTAGATGCTCCATATTTGGAGCGTCGCTTCTCAGCACAGCAGTCGAGAAGCAACACGGGAAGCCTTACGTAATGAGCAGCCTCAGAACGCTGCCGGCCCCGCTCCCCTGAGAGCACCACTTTCAGTCCTTTTCAACGACTTCCGCTGGTGGTCCCCACCTCCAAGTCGCACGCACGTCTGTGCCCTGGCTCCTGACCGACAGTGTCGGCAGACCCCACCTGCTGATGCCCTGCCTGGGTGGAGACGGATCTGGCTCACTGGTCCCCGCCGCTCTCCCGGGAGACCTCTCTAGTCTTACGTGTGGCACTTAGAGCTTTCTTGTGTGTTTTATCCATCACCGACAGGAGGAGGGGTGTCACCTGTCACGCTGTAACTAAGAGGTCGTGCAGGGCGAGGCCAGGGGCACAGCTGGCCTGGGGAGACCACCTTACCTGGCTTCTGCCGCTCCATGGTGCTCTCCTGGCTGGTCAGGCCGCCTGAGGAGGACTCGCCGCTGGACGTCCCATCGTGGCTGAAGTGGGGATCAAAAGACAGCAGTGGGTGTGGGGCGGCTGCATACCTGCAGCGGGGCGAGAGGAGCAAACACAGGGTGAAGGGCTGGTGTGCCAAAAACCACCTGAGACTTCCTCGATGTGGGGTTTTAAATACACGGGAGGCTCCGCGCGGAGGGGAGGCTAGGTGAGGAAGCCTGGAAACGTGCTATTAACTGAGGGTCAGGAGTGAGTTCTGCGCGGGAAGCATGCCAGGGAGCCGGTGGTGGCAGGGCGTGTGGGGCCAGGTGGGGTCCTCAAGGAAGAAGGGGGCAGAAGCCACGTGGGCAACAGCCCTACCCAGAGGCTCCTCCGGGGTCCTGTTTCTTGGCTGCGAAACGGGGTGAGCTGTCATCAGCAGCCCCCCGCCCCCAGGCCTGTCTTGGGCTCCCTTTCTCTCTGGTGGAGGAGAGCAGGATAAGGCAGCGTTTGTAGGTACAGGAGGCCTGGAACCCAGCGGCCTGGGGATCAAACCTCCCCTCGGCCTCTCGCCCAGCCAGGTACAGTCACTTCCTTGCCCTGAGCCTCAGTTTCCCTAGTTGTCAAGAGGCAACTGCAGTAGGTCCTTCCTTGGAGGACTGAATGTCATCCTGTGTGTCCAGAGCTTAGCCTGAGGCTGACAGGCCGGAAGTGTGTATGTCTCTCTGGTGGAGGAAAGAGCTGCAGAGGAGAAGCTGGGGCTCAGGCTTCAGAACAAGGCAGGTCTGGGCTCAACCCCAGCTCCATCCCTTACTAGCTGCGTGACCTTGGTCGGGCAAGTGCTCATCAGTTTGAGCTGCAGTTTTCCTGTCTGAAAAATGACATTTTCTGCTTCACAGGGTTGTGAAGGAATGAAATAACAAAGTTGTCTCCTAGACAGAGCTTCTCCTGGAGGCTGGCCCTGCACACCTGCAGGCAAGGGCTGAGATTTAACAGAGGGATTGGCAAAAGGTTCTCTGTGGCCTCAGGTCCCACAGACATTCTCTATGAACCCGGAGTGAATCCTGTGGGCGCCTCCCAACGTCCATTCCACCTCAGATCAGAGCCAGTCATGGCGGAAACCTTCTCCTTGCCTGGGGTTGGTTAGAGACAGGCACATGAGATGTGAGAGGATGTGAGTCATTAAGACTCCCATGAAATACTTCTGGCTCTTCACCTGGCAAGCACACGGCAGGACCACACTTCCTAGCCCCTTGAGACAGGCTGGCTGGGACTGTGTGACTAGTTCTCGCCAGTGAGCTGTGAGGCAGCCTGCATCCTGAGAGGTCCAACCAGTGGTGGACCTGCAGTGTGGGTGCAAAATAAACCTTCGCTGACTTTGGTCACTGCAATTTTCAGGCATCTGTTACCCAGAATAACCTGACTGAAATGGGGGAAGTCTGCTGAGGAGCTTTGGGGAAAAGTCTCCTTGCTCCGAAGGGAGCTGACAAGGAAAGATGGCCTCTCTTCTTCACCAGGTGTTGCTGGGTTCAGATATAACACCATGAGCCGCTGTCACCCTCTCCCAACCAGCCTGAGAACAAGGCCAATGCTGAGCGTGGAAGAGAGTAGGCACCGGGCCCTTGATGATGTTGTCGAGATGCTGGATTAACCCTCCCTGGAGGCTACTCTGCCTCTGAACCTTCTTTGCTGTGAGATAACACATTCCTACAGCATTTGAGTCAGCCAAGTTTTGGCTACTTGCCACCAGAAACATCCCATTGACATAAGCCCTGGACTTTGCAGGAGTCACTGAGCCTCCATTAATCAAGCTGATATTGTGATTCCCCATTTGGCTCCTGTGCCTATACTTGCAACTTGAGAGGATGATAAACCAGGACCCCCCAAAATCCAAAAGAGGAGTTAACTGACTTCTCCAGGGTCACCCTGCCAGCCCCAAGCCAAGGCTGTCTCTGTAGAGACCAACTCTAAACCCCTGGCTTCAACGCCTCCAGGGCAGCAGAGGGGTGCTGCAGAGGTGCACTGGACTTCCTGATAACTCATCTTTACTCACCCGCCAAGAAAATACATATTATCCCCGCTTCTCCAGACCTTGAACTCTAATGCCTCCAGGAAAAAAAGAGTCAAAACAATAAAAAAGCATAGGCAGTCTTCATCTTATTGGCTGACTTAGCAGCCAGCCAACTTCCTGGTAAAATGTGGCTCCAGCACAGCTGGAAACTGAAGTGTTGATGTGTTTATTCCATTTTCTCAAAATGTCCGTATTGAATTCTGAGTACTAAAGGAAGACGGCAGTAGCTGGGATCAGCCAAAGGAAAGCGGAAGGTCCAAGTGGCAGATGCTGCAGGCTGCTCCCTCAATGTCTACTCTCTGCTTCCACCTTGGTAACGGAATCCCAACTGTACTGGGGGCAGCAATGTGATCGGTTAACAAACTACATTTCCCAGGCTCCCTTGCAGTCCTGGCCAATGAGATAAGAGTACTGCACGTGACTCCCAGGCACTCTCTGGAAATGTGCGGTGGGTGCCTTTACCTCATTATCTCCTTAAGGCTGAGCAGCCACCTTAAGACCAGTAGGCCACAGGCCAAGGGTGGCAGAACATCGGCGAGGAGGAGCAGACAAACCTAATCCCAATTTTTTTTTTTTTTTTTTTTTTGGCTGCACTGCGTGGCTTATGGGATCTTAGCTCCCCGACCAGGGATTGAACCTGGGCCCTGGCAGTGAAAGCGCCACATCCTAACCACTGGACCGCCGGAGAATTCCCCTGATGGACTGCCTTAGGCTGGATATATGTTACCAGCTTAATCTCTCAGCTAACTGTCCTCAATCAAGACAACCTGTACTTTGTCCATTTATGTAATTCTCTCACTAAAAAGCCTTCTTATTATCCCAACGCAAACTGACTGACCTATGTTGACCATTCTTTCGGTGCTGAAAATGTCCTATTTGGGGCCATTTCTATCATTACCACATCCTGGTCAAGCTGATTGGAAACTGGAACATTCTAGAATCTCACCATGCATAGCTCTGGGCAAAACTTCCCAGAAGCAGGTTTGGGCTGCCAGGATCTTGGCTTTGAACTTCCCATTCTGCCATATAGGAAAGTACCAAGACAGAATTGAACTCCTGAGGGCAGGGCTCCAGGCCTGGATGGAACAGTGGATGATGGGTGCATTACAGGAGGACTGGGTAAAGGGTGGACGGACGATGCAGCCATTGTTGGCTGCCACCCCACTTGGCATCATCTTCTTTGCCTCTGCTGGTGGAGTCCAGATTCTGCTCTGGCAGCCATCCCTCTGCCACACGACTTGTGTAAGTCCTGATGGTTTAAGACAGTCATGGGGGTCCAATGTGACCTTGCCAGGGGTTAGTTCAGGGGTGGGCAAGTGACCGAGTTCCTTTACTGTAGGAAACACAGAGAAGCTCTTCCTTCTTTTTCTGCAGGGCACCGGTTTTGCTTGGGGCCACAGTAGCCCTCGTGGGTCATGAATGGAGCCAGGTCCCTGAGGATGACCCTGTACAATTAACCAGCCCTAGAGCCACCCCACCTCTGGACTTATTACGTGATGATGATAAATCCCCCTGACGCTCATGCTTTCTTGAGTTAGGTTTTCTGTCTGAAGTCAAATGCCTCCTAACTGATGTACCACTCTTCATGGAACTGGCAGAGAAAAGCAAAGGAAAAAAAAAAAAAAGCCAGCCAAGTGGCCTAATGAGCAAATGTCTGGGGTCCACGCCAGCCCTGCAGGGTGCTGGGCTGGGTACACAATTCTGTCCTAGCGCTCTGTACTGAGTTTGGAGGTTTGCTCATGTTGAACACGAGAGTGGCAAACTCCTGAGGACGGGGACCGCATCTGCAGCTGCCGGCACAGCCCTGCAGGCAGCAGTAACAGTCAGAACCCTCACAGAGCACTTACTGTGTGCCGGGCTCAGTCCTAAGTGCTCGAGAGAGATTCCCTCCTAGAATGTTCTCAACACTGCTCAGAGGCAGACTTTTTTTTTTAACAGCTAATTTTTTTTTTTTTCTTTTCTTTTTTTTTGGGCCTTGCTGTGTAGCATGAGGGATCCTAGTTCCCTGACCAGGGATGGAACTTGTGCCCCCTGCAGTGGAAGTGCAGAGCCCTAACCATTGGACCGCCAGGGAATTACCAAGGGCAGACGTTTTACATGTGAGCAAACAGGGGCAGAGAGGTGAAGCCCACTCTCACATGGCTGATGAGGTGCAGGCCATCTTGCCCTCCTGTCTCAGTAAATCTAAAATGGGTCATGGGATAGGTTCTGTCTATGAGGGCCTTCGAGCTCCTAAAAGTTTGATGAATTCGGCAAGTTGCAGGCCCGCTGGAGAAGACAGCAGGAGACACAGGAGTCCTGAGGGGGGAATGTCCGTGGCTGGGCTGGACTGTCTCTCGCTTGGGTCACACAGGCTCCAGGATGTCAACTGCGCGGCAGGAAAAGGGGAAAGGAGCTGAGGCCAAAGGCCACTGGGGCAGCCTGACTTGTTCCCGGGCCTCTTATTGCCGGCTGGTGACTGGCCATGAGACACACTTTTGCGGGTTTAGGGGCTGAGGTGTGCTAGGAATGGTTGGCAAAATTTGGAACCTAGCTGTTGACAGAGATAAAAATTGCCGAGACCTAGGCCACAGAGAGCCGAGACAAGCTCCACTGGAGCCCTGGGAAGAGAGGGGTGGGCTGGGAAGAGCTGGAATCCAAGGGAAAAGTGAGAGTTTTTCACTTGCCAATGCCAGAAAGCCTGAAACACAAAATCACAGCCATCAAGTGTCACTGTGGGGTGGGGACTCCAGTAGGGACCACGCATGTCACCCTGATTTGGAGGATGCGCTCAGAGTCTCGTGGGCAGGCAGGACAGCTCTGGGTCAGAGTCGGTCCCTTGGAATCACATAGGCCTGGGTTCCTGGAAAAGTGATCTTGGCCAAGTGGATTCACCTTGTTGAGCCTCAGTTTTCCCTCTCCCTCTGTAAAATGGGACACGCTACTCACTTCATGGAATTGCTGGAGGCACTCATTGAGGTCATGCATATAGCTCAATGGAACAGTCTAGAGATTACAGAAATAGACCCACACAAATGTGTCCAATTAATTTCCCCTTCCAATGAATTTTTGCTTTAAGAAGCAAAAGCAATACACTGGAGGAGGGAGAGCCTTTTCCATAAATGGTGCTGGACATCGGCAGGCAAAAAAAAGGAACCTCAACCTAAACCTTTCACCTTGGGCAAAAACTAGCTTTGAAAAACTCGAAGTGGATCATGGACTTAAATGTAAAATAGAAAACAATTAAAACTTCTAAGAAGGGAATTCCCTGGCGGTCTAGTGGTTGGGATTCTGCGCTTCCACTGCAAGGGGCACGGGTTTGATCCCTGGTCGGGGAACTAGGATCCCGCATGCTGCACAGCGTGGCAAAAAAAAAAAAAAAAAAAAAAAGGAAAAACTTCTGGGAAAAAAAAATCTTCAGGACTCAGGACTAGGCAGAGCTCTAAGATTTAACACCAGAAGCATGATCCATAAAAGGAAAACAATGATAATTTGGAGCTCATCAAAATTAAAAACTTTTGTGAAAGACCCTGTTATGAAGATGAAAAGACAAACTAATGACTGGGAGAAAATAGTTGCAAACCACAAAGCTAACAAAGGACTTGTATCTAGAATATATAAACATTGAAAAACAAAGATGTTCAACATCATTAGCCGTTAGAGAAATGCAAATTAAAACCACAATGAGGGCTTCCCAGGTGGCCCAGTGGTTAAGAATCCGCCTGCCAATGCAGGGGACACGGGTTCGAGCCCTGGTCCGGGAGGATCCCACATGCCTCGGAGCAACTAAGCCCGTGCACCACAACTACTGAACCTGCGCTCTAGAGCCCGCGAGCCACAACTACTGAGCCCGTGCTCCACAACAAGAGAAGCCACCGCAATGAGAAGCCTGCGCACTGCAGCGAAGAGTAGCCCCTGCTCACTGCAACTACAGAAAGCCCATGCGCAGCAATGAAGACCCGTCGCAGCCAAAAACAAAACAAACAAACAAACAAACAAAAACCCACAATGAGACATCATCACACACCTATGAGAACAGCTGAAACGAAAAACGGTGATGACACCAGAGAGCGACAAGGATGTGGAGAAACGGGGTGACTCATACCTTGCCAGTGGGAATGGACAATGGTACAACCACTCTGGAAAATAGTTTGGCAGCTCTTTTTAAAACTAAAAATGGACTTACCGCAAAGTAAGCAATTGTATTCTCTTTTCTTCCTAAACACTTGTCTACACGTAATACAGAATTGGTCAGCATACCCCTTCACAGAAATAACAATGTTCTCAACTCCTTGAGTAAATAGCACTCTTAGAAACATCTCTCCCCCACGCCCCGGAGCTTTACTGCAGTGTAACTGACAAATATATAATAAAACTGTAATATATTTAAAGTGTACAACGTAATGATTTATGTATACATTGTGAAATGAGTACCACAATTGAGTTAACACATCTATCATCTCACATACTTATTTTTTTTGGGGTGAGAATGCTTAAGATCTACTCTCTTAGCAGATTTTAAGTGTACAATACAGAATTACTAACTACAGCCACCATGCTACACATTAAATCCTCAGAACTTATTCATCTCATAACCCAAAGTTTGTGCCCTTTGACCAACATCGCTCCATTTCCCCCACCCCCAGGCAACCACCATTCTACTCTGTTTCTCTGAGTTCAACTTTTTTTTCCCTTCTGCATTCCACACCATTCTGCTTACTCACATCTGTAGCCTTTGCTCTGTCTGGAATGACCTTCTCCCTCTTCTCCACGGCAAACTCCTACTAATCTCTCAAAGCCTTATTCAAATGCCGCTTCCTCCTGGCAGCCAGCCTAGACCTGACGCTGGGCTGAGCTCCCTCCTCTGAGGCCTGAGTCTATTAGAGCTCTCATCAGAGTGCGCATCCCTTCTAAGACTCTCTCTCCACCACAGCAGCACTGACAACAGGAACCCCTGTAAGTGAGTATCTCAAATATTTCTCCTGGCACCTGGCACATGGAAGGCTCTGGGGATCCTTTGCTGATGAAAGCTGAATGGTGACCACTAGAAGATGAAAGACTGAGTATGTTTCCCCCAGTTTTACAACAGAGGCTTAGAATCAAACAATGTTTAGTGTGGTGGCTCTCAAAGTGTGTTCCCTGGACCAGCAGCCTTGGTATCGCATGCTCTACCCCAGTCCTACCAAGCTGGAAACTCAGGGGTCAGACCAGTAATCTGTACTTTAACAAGCCCTCCCTCCAGGTGATTCTGAAGCTCACTATTTAAACAAACTCACTCACTCAATCCATCTTTCATCAAATATATACCAAGGATCTACCATGTGCCAGACCCTGTGCTGTGTGATGGTAATAATGTTATACAAAACGACCTGGAAAGGTATCGTATCCTGGAGAGCAGGCTTGTTCGTGCACACATGCATGAGTATGCATGCACATGTGTGCGCACACACGCTTAACTGGGCTAACAGAATGGAGAGTGCTCAAGGCCATGGTCAGGAAATACACATGAAGCGAAGGGCACAGGGGCAGCATGTCACCTAGTGCGGGGGGAGGTACAGGGAAGCCTTCCTGGAGGAGGAGCTTCAGCACTCACATTGGAGGAATGGTGTCTGTGGAGTGGGTGGGGGTGAAGATCATGAAGAATTTCCATGGGGAGGATTCTGAAATGCACACAGCCTGCCTAGGAAATCAGAAGTGGCCAGGGCGGCTGATGTGCAGGGCACCGCACAAGGCTGGAGAGGCGGGTGCGTCCCGGTGGCCAGAGTGAGGCATGGAGGCTGTGTCCTGAGGGCTCTGGGACACAAGGAGGGTTTGGAGCAGGGGACAGACATGGCCAGATATGCAAAGACCCCCCAGTTACTGAGTGGGGGGTGGACCAGAGGAGGTGGCACAGAGGCTGGGGGCTCAGGGAGGTGGCCAGGGTGGGGCACTGGGGAAAGGAGGAGGGGGCGGAGATGCTCAGGAGGTGGAAGGGATGGACCGCGGTGGGGGGGGGGGGAGGGAGACATCCAGGATGAGGTGCACGGCTCTGGCCTGAAGACAGGGGAGTGGTGGGGCTGCCCCTCAGACAGGGACCCTGGAGGAGGAAGGTTATTGGGCACCAGGGCTGAAGGCTGCTGGAGAGCAAGCTAGAGAGCTTGGGTTTATCCCGAAGGCACTGGGGAGCCAGGGAGGAGTTGGGAAGATCCCTCAGGCTGCCAGACTGGAGAAGGGGACAGGACTGAAGCCCGACAGGCCATGACAACTGGGTAATGCTGGTGGCCTGGTCCTGGGGAGCACAGGCTGGAGTGAGGTGAATGGCTGTTCTGGAAGGCGCCTGCTCTTGCTCAGACAAGTGATTCAGGTGTCAGGAGAACGGCAACCGAAATGCTGCTGCAAGGACAGGCACGGCAAGTCCTGCCCAGGCCGGCTTGGCCCTACATCTTAACACACACAGCCCACCCTCCTGGAGGTCCTCTGATGACCTTCAGGGATCCATAAGCCCCATAAAATGGCAAATAAACTTGTGGGGTAAGTGCATTTCCTGAGGAAGAAGGATTCTGGCTTTCACCAGATTCCTTAACTGAAAAGAGTGAAGAGACTCTGACCTTTCTGGGGATGGCTTGTATCTTGCGTAGGTGGCCGAGCCGGGGGTGGAGAAGCTCCCAGAAGGCTGTCGGTAGGGAGGGACTTTGTCGACCCCTGCTGGTGATGCTGTGTAAGGGGTTTCTGGGAAGCTGACGGGCCTGGAACAGAGACAGGAGGGAGGAAGGCGGTGGGGGTGGGCGAGGAGGATACCCCTGCCCTCCGAGGAGGGACAGCCAGACCTCTCCCTCAGGCCCAACCACATCCCATCTGATTCACCTGCTATCCTCCCATGGGGACAGAGAGAGGGCTGCAGAGCAAAGGGCAGCAGGAAGCCAGGGCACCCCTTGCATGCCTTCCCACTGCGGCTGAGCCTGCCCCCCAGCTTCTGTGGCCTGATGGGGCTCTGATGGGGCCGCGAAGACCGTTCTCGCCCACGCCTGGGACAAGACGCTCCTCTGCAAGGTGGATTCCTTCATTACTTGGAAAATTTTCTTTATCTTTTAATATATAATACATTCAAAAGCATTTATCTTTAAGGTATATGCCATCATAATAAAACAAACTCCCTGAAGCTACCACCCAACCCAAGAGCTAGAGTGGCGGCAATACCTGTCCACTGGTGGGCTCCTCCCCTTCCCACTTCCCTGCCAGAAGGAATCACTGTCCTAAATTTTGTGCTTATCAGTCCTTTGACCTTTTAAAAAAATATATAGTTTTAATCGTATACAGTAGGGTGGATTTCCAACCTCAGACCCTGAGCTCCCCAGCCCTGGGCCCTCACACAAGAGGCTCATAAGGCAAGTTTAAGGGAAGGAGGAAGCGGGGGGCATATAAGCACAAGAAGAAAAGGAGAAAGACTGAGGAGAGGAAGAGACTGGACAGCAGGGGAAGGAGAGAGAAAAGGGCAAAGGGCGGCTGCAGACAGGAGGGAGGTGCGGGCTGGGCTGGTGCCCTGGGTGGGGTGCGGGGGGTGGAGTCCTTACCTCTTGCTGTGCAGGGGCTGGGACTCCCGGAAGGGGACCATGGGGGTCTGCTTCGGGGGCCGGCTCAGGGACTGGGCGTGCCCGGGGGTGGCGGGAACGGCCCACTTGGAGGCTGGGAGAGAGTTGTGGGACGCGGGCCCGCTCCACTGCCAGGGAGCGTTGCTGCGATAGGGGGGCCGGCCCCCCGCGACCAGGCTCTCCAGCTCCGTCTTGGACTCCGAGGTATTCATGTCATAGGTCTCTGGCCACCCCCTGGGAAGAAAAACTGCGTTACTCAGACAGGCCCCGGCCCACCAGCGCGCACGCCTGCTGAGCGTCGCAGCAGCACGGGCTGGGCTTTCCCACCCAATCTGAACGGACACGGCCTATTTTAAAGGCCCAGTAGGTACCCTTTAAACTGGTCTGACGTGTAGCAGCTTGGAGGCCTCAACCGGGACAGGGCCCAACAATGTGGCTCCAACGCTTGGCGCTCTCTGCCTCATCTCCTCTCCCCTTCTCTTCCTCTCTCCTCGTCTCCCTTCCTCTCCCTTCTCCCTGACCCAGGCCTTGGGTCAGCCAGTGTCCTCCATGGGCTGGCTCGGCCCCCCTTGGTGGTTCTTGGGGCCAGGAAGGCGGATGCCCTCAGAATCAAAGGACAGTATCTGCCTTGTTCCAAAGAAGCTCAAAGGCAGCTGGAAGAGGAGCAGGTGACCTACTTTGCAGGGTGGTTAAAAAAAAAAAAAAAAAAAGCCACGAAATCCAGAACCTTGAAATAGATGCAGAACGGCCCGTGAATTCCCCCAGACCAGGCTGCCACACATGCACCGCAGCGTTCCTGGCTCTAGGTAGGGAGATCCGCAGGCTGGGCTGGCATCTCCACCACTGCTGCAGTGCAGCACGGGAGGGGGCTCTGAGCCCGAGGAGGGGGCCGTGCTCACAAAATCCACCTCCTAGCAGCTGTGGGAGCTGAACTCAGAGGAGCCCTTGGCCTAGAAGTTCTCCTGCCCACACTGAGCCGATCCTCTGTGGTTCTCCTGAGTCCCCTGGAGCCTGGGGAACTTTCAGGGCATCCAGCAAAAGATCTGGTGGACTTGGTGGCTGGGAGCCTGTGGGCCCAGGTCATGTCTGCTAAGGAGTCATTAAAAGGTGACCTGAGGATGTGCTCTGGCACCTGGGCCAGACACACAGCGCCGCTCAGTAGCACTAGAGTCGGAGCTGAGCTGACGTTCAGCAGCTCCTTCCAGCAGCCTCTCTAGATTAGCAGGTGCCCATGCCTCACAAGGTACCAGGTGAGGAATGACAACATACAAATGTCTACCAGAACCCACAGATACGCCAGGCCTGAGCAGAGGTGGAGGGGGTACCATCATGGCCCCAGGCAGTGCACACCTGCTACTCCTGCCTGCTCAGCTTCTACACCCCTTCTCCTGAGAACAGGTCTGTGTGCTCTAGGTGGGGCTGACCCCACTTCTTGGCTCCAGGTATGAGCACGTAACCCAGGCCTGCTGGTCAGAAACTCTTCTCTCTCTGGACACAATGACAGGCACAGGATTGTCATGTGCCCCAAGCTGAGCCAATCAGAGGCAGTGAGCATCAGCTCTGGAACTACCGGGGGAGAGATCTATTTCCCTGGGCTGCTGAGCTGGGGAGACCTAAGCTGGAGCTGTGAGGAGGGAGAGGTCATCTTTGTCCCCGTGAAGTGGGAGATGGCTTGAGAATGACAGCAACGCACAAAAGGAGACAGGTCATAAAGATTCCTGATGAAGATGTCTCTGCATAAAGCCACACTTAAATCTTGCCCCATCTCCTAGTCTTATCAGGTGCATTAGCTAGTAAAGTCTCTCTTTTGCTTCACCTCTGTTGCTGGTAACCAGAATTCTAATCAGTAGATACACTGAAGAGAGAAGTAAATCGAGGCACAGAGAAGTTAAGTAACCTATCTAAGGTCACACAGCCAGTAAGAGGTGGAAACTGGATTTATCTATGTATCTATGTACCTATGTAGGTACCCATGTATGTATGTATGTATGTATGTATCTATCTATCTATCTATTCTTTTTTCTTTTTTTGGCCATGCCACACGGCTTGTGGTATCTTAGTTCCCCAACCAGGGATAGAACCCACACTCTTGGCAGTGAAAGTGCGTTGTCCTAACCACTGGATTGCAAGGGAATTCCCGGAAACTGGATAGTAAGCTGACTTGAAAGCCCACAGCTTTAACCACCATATACACTGGCCCACTGAACAGTGGTTTGGGAACCTGTGAGTAGATTTTTTGGGTCCCTTCTGCCCCAGTTACTGACAGCTTCGTCTTTGGTCAAGAGTTTCTGGGCATGACGTCAAAGAGGGAAACAGTCATCTTGAAGGCAGCACAGAGTGATGGAGAGCCAGGGCTCTGAGGCCAGATGGCTGGCTCAGATCCCAGCTCCGCCACTTATGGCCTGTGTGGCCATGGGTGAGGGATTTTCCTTCTCAGAGCTTCAGTTTCCTAATCTGTAAGATGGCTGCGAGCATTAGCAGAAAGTCTGGCGCGTGCCAAGTGCTTAACAAACAGGAGCTCTTGCTGTTGTCGCCTTCTCCAGCCAATTCTGTGGACTGTCTACCCGTCATTCCCACATGCTCAGAAGCGAAAGTCTCCCTTCCGCCTTCTGAAGTCCAACCACACCCACCTGGGGGCTCTGGAACAAATTCCTTCCCAGTGATCTGAGATCCGGCAGCATTTAAATTACCCTGAGCACTCAGTAAAGGAACACAGATTCCTGGGCCCCAGCTCAGCCCCTCTGAATCAGAGTCCTCTTTGAGGTGGGGCCCAGGAAGCTGCATTTTACCAAGCTGCCAGGGATGATGCGGACATGAGAAAAAGTTTACAAAGCCCATTTCACTGATTTAGTTTTTGAATTGTTTTTAAAAATTAAAGTGGTATAAAAGGGCATCCCTGTCCCCGTCTCCGTCCCCCAGTCACACCCACCAGAAGCACCCACAGCTGCCAGGTTTTTACATATTCTTACAGAAATAGCCTATGCACATACGTAAACATGATTTAAAACAGAAATAAAAAGAATATTACACTTAACTCCAGATCCCATCTTGCTTTTTTCTATTCTTCCCAATTAACGACATTTCTCACCAGGCCCTCTCAGCACAAAGAGACTCACTGCATTTTCTTTATAAACAATCCATTACTATTCCATCACGTGGATGACCTGGGATCTACTCAGCCAATCCCCTGCGGCTGGATATTGAGGTTTCTTCTAGTCTTTTGCTTGCCCAACAACGCTGCCCTCAGCTACGTGTGGGAGACATCTGAGAGCAGATGCCCCTGGTTTGCAGACCACTTTTCCTCTCTGCCTCCTTGTCCTTGATTCCTGACAGCCTAGTTTCTGGGGGCCATGGGGATTCCTTTCTTATCTCTACTACTCACTCACTTGTGGGGTTTCAATTTCCCTTCTCAAGCAGGAGTTTCTATCCCCTCCCCCTTCAGATGTCTTAAGTCCAACTGCAGAGGACAAAAGCAGCCCAGGTCGCCTTCCCCATCAGGCAGCGAGAGACAGCAAGATAAGAACATCCCTCCTGAGCCTGTGCAAGCACCCAAGGTCACCACGACACACTTCACTGGGGGCCCTGGAATGTCCTCCCGGCTACCTGGCCCAGCCTGGCAATGGCCCAGCAGGGCAGGGCTCACTTGAGAACCCCAGCCTTGCGGCCTGGGGGATGTGAGGATGATCCCCTGTATTCTGTTCAGTGTCTGAAGAACATGGGGTCCAGACACACGCCACACAGAGCCTGGCTGGAGGCAGGGAGAACCCTCTGCTCGTCCTGGTGTGTTTCCCCTCAGAGCTTATCGTGACATTTGAGCCAGGAGGCCAGGGTTGCAGCAAGAGGCTGGAGGGACCCCAGCGCTGGGGTTATCAGCTCTGCAAATGAGGCCAGCCAGACGCCTCTGCACTTGAAGAACAACAAAAACCACGCAAGTCCCAACCCACACCCGCCCCTGTAAGCAGGAGATCCTGTTTCGGTGGCTGCCTTGTAAAGGGAGCAGGATGATAGTTTTTCTCCTAAATAGGGCAGGGAGCGGAACCGTCTGGCCACACCCTCCCGGCCCCATCTCCCCAGAGTTGGAGAAGGGAGCCTGCAGACATTTCCTTTTGCTTCAGCTGGTCCCCACCTGTGGGTCCAAGGACGCCTTTGCAGCCTCTGGCGCTCCCAAGTTTTGAAGGCAGGGTATCTCGTGCGTGTGTCTGTGTGTGTGTGCATGTGATGTGTGTGTCGTGCGTGTGTGTGTGTGCTCGCCTGTGGGGTTACCTCAGCTTGACTTGCCCCTGCAGAGCACGGAGCAGGTGTGGCCAGGCCTTGGCTCCACGCAGGGGTGGAGGCGGCCCCGGAAGAGGGCTGGGAAGAGGGGACGCCTGAGGCCTGGCCGAAGTCCCGAGGCTGAGGGGCTGGGGTGTGGGTGGCTAAGCCCTTGGTTGCAGCAGGGTTTAAGCCTGCCCAGACCACCCCTGACCAAGGTCAGAGCAACAAGACTCAAGAAGGTGGGGCTGGTGCAACCAGAACGCACACGCCCACAGCTCGCAATCGCTTTCGAGGCAGCTGAGGATCTGGACACGGAAGCTGGACTGAGTTTTGCTCGCTACTCAGTAGCCGTACAGCTCTGCACAAGACACTGGGCCACTCTGGGCGTCAGTTTTCTCACTGGTAAAGCGGGGATCACACCAGCCCTGCGAGGTCATGTATATAAGCACTCAGTGTCTCCTCATCTCGTGCCTTTCTCGTGGCTCACTCAGCTCCAGCTACATGACCCTTTTCTGGTCCATCAACAAGCCAAGGGCCTCTGTCCTCACCTTTGTGATGGCTACTCCCTGCCCGCAAGGCCCCTCTCCTGGCTCCTTCTCGTCTTCAGGCCTTCCCTGACCCCCTTATCCAATGTCGGGTCACGCCCTTCACGCTCCTCACACCCAGGATCTCATAGCTGGTGTCTTCAGAGTGCCTCCTACAGGCCAAGTCCTGTTCCATGTGCTCTGCAGGCCTGACCTCCCCCGACCTCACAACCACCTCTAGGGAAAGATCTATTCTTGTCCCTATTTTACAAATGAGGAAACAGGCAGAGAGCGGTGAGGCCACCTGCCCAGGGTCACAGTTAATAAGAGGAGGAGCTTGGATTCAAACGTAGGCAAGCTCCCTGCAGAACCTGCCTTCCTACTATGCTCAGCTGCCTCCCCCTTTGGCTATATGAACCATCTTACTTGCTTACTTGTTTATTGTTTGTCTCCCCCGATACATTCAGCAGGGTTGTGAGGGCCCAGGCCTTGACTGTCCTCTGTGCAGCTGTGTTTCCGGCACTTGGAATATAGTGATGCTAGAGAGAATCACTGTCTCCAGACCCCTCTGGGGGTTGCGAGGGTACCAACTCATTATCCTAAGAACTGCATCTGTCCTGCCTTCCCTGTACAAATTATACCTCAGAAGAATCATATAGTTGCTGAAGGATAGTTCTTTTTAGAAGAATTCCAGGGACGTCCCTGGCAGTCCAGTGGTTAAGACTCTGGGCTTCCAACGCAGGGGGCACAGGTTCGATCCGTGGTCGGGGAACTAAGATCCCGCATATCGCAGGACGGCCAAAAAATAAAATAAAAATTAAAAAAAAAAAGGGAAGAATTCCAGCCAATAAATAACACAGGAATGACAGAAATGAGGACATCACTTCCATGTGCCCTGTAATGACATAGGGGATCCAGGCAATGATCACGAATGGCTGCTGAGAGCTGAAGGGAAACGTATGGTCACAGGTCAGGTTGCCACCATCTGAACCCTCTGAGCGCCCTTAGTATCACTCACACAGGGACAACCGACATTTGATGCCTCCTAATGACATAGGGGATCCAGGCAATGATCACGAATGGCTGCTGACAGCTGAAGGGAAACGTATGGTCAAGGGCCAGGTTGCCACCATCTGAACCCTCTGAGCGCCCTTAGTATCACTCACACAGGGACAACCGGACATTCGATGCCTCCTAATGGATGCACACCTGGGAAGTGCCGTTACCAAAAGAAATTCAATCAGAATCTGATCAAGCTTCTATGCCGAACTTCAGTTTATAGGAAATACACATGCTAGAAAAACAGGTTAAAGGACACCAGAGGGGTGGTGTCCAAGCGGCTAAATCCAGGACGTGGGAAACTCTAAAGGACAAGTGAGCTGCTTTCCTCCCAAAGTAAGTTGTAAGAAAAAAATAAGAGGGAGGGGAAACTCACTGATTAGAAGAGCCTGAAGAGGCACATCAACCAAATGCCACTGTTTCTAAAAAATATCTCTCTGATACAAAAGAAGTTAAAGATAGACTGGGCAGTTGATGCTGACTTTCTGCTAAAATTTTTAAGTGTAATAATAACTTTTTAAAGGTCCTGACTGGGTAGAGATACATTCCAAGGAGTTGGGATTGCTTCAAATAATCCAAGGTGGGGAGGTATGGAATTAAAAAAAAAACAAAAACTGGGACTTCCCTGGTGGCACAGTGAATACGACTCCATGCTCCCAATGCAGGGGGCCCAGGTTCGATCCCTGGTCAGGGAACTAGATCCCACATGCATGCTGTAACTAAGAGTTTGCATGCCACAACTGACGAGCTGGCAAACCACGACTAAAGACCCTGTGTGCTGCAACTAAGGAGCCGATGAGCCGCAACTAAGGAGCCCACCTGCTGCAACTAACACCCAGCGCAACCAAATAAATCATTAAAAACAAACAAAAAACAAAACAAGAACTGGCCACATGTTGATAAATGTTGAAACAAGGGGCTCAGCATACTTTTCATATGTTTGAAATGTTCCATTAAAACAAAAGAAAACAAAATGAAAAGAAACAAACACTGCACTGGCTTCCTAGTGAACAAAACCCAAGCTCATCACCATGTCCAGAAAGGCCCCCCAGTCTGTCCGTCTCTCCCATCTCACAGCCTTGCTCTCTGTGCTCCAGCCACACCGGCCTCCCTGTGCTGCAGGAACGCACCACACACACTGACACTTTGGAGACCCTGTCCTGGCTTGTTCCTGTCTCGGACCCGCTAGCCCGGAAAACTACATGGTGGCCTCCACCCGGGAGCCTGTCCTGACCACCCCGTAAGCCGCTCTCCCGCCACGCTGCAAACCCTTCAATGACCCCACTTTCTCTTCTCAGACCTCGTCACTGCCAGGTCCTGTATTATACATCTATTTGGTGATTGCCTGTCCTTCCCTCAGGACACAAACTCCAAGGGAACAGCCACTTTATTTTGTTCACCGCTGTATCCTGAGCACTTCAAATGGAGCGTGCACACAGTAGAGGCTCAATACATATGTGTTGAACAAGTGAGTGAAGTGCCATGTGCCCTCAGGCAAGGACTTTTAACGCTGTGTGCGACTAAGGAGGTCGCCCGCCTCACAGGGCTGTTGTGGAGGCTGGATGGGACAGCACGTACGTGGAGAGCTTAGACCGCGACTGGCTTGCAGGAGGGGTTCCACAGATATTAGCTCTGACCCCGTCACCACTATCACTTTTCCTACTGAGGGAGGGCTTCAAGTGCTAGCACCTGGGGCGCTGCCGACCTTTCAGGCTTACCTCCGGGGCGTGCCGTCGTCGAAAGGTGGGATGATGACCACCTTGACGGTGACGGAGGTGCGCAGCAGGTCGATCATCTGGTCGTGGGTCAGCGTGACCACGGCCACCTTGCAGATCTCCACCAGGCGGCTGCCCTGCCGGAGGCCGGCCTGCCAGGCAAACCCGTAGTCCTCCACCTCGGCCACGGTCCCGTCGTACTTCACGTGGAAGCCCAGCTGCCCGAGCCCATTCCGCCGCAGGGTCATGTCCACCGTCTCCCAGCCATTGGTCATCACCTGCAGGCAACACGTGGGGTCTAGCCTCACAAGCTGCTCGGGGTCAGCTCTTGTGGGAGGCTCCTGGTCAGATTCTGCCCTTTGAGGCCAAAGACCCTGCTGACCCCCGTCTACCCTCCCAGGTGATGTCAGGGTACGGGAGCGCAAACACCCACCTAGTCCCAGCCCGGGGTTCCTGACTTCTGGAGAAACGTGGATACCTCACACAGAGGTGGCGGTCATGAGCTGTGATCTCCAAATGCACCCCCCCCCCAACCCCCGCCCCGCCGTTGGTGGTCTCTGGGATTTGTTCTGGCCAATGAAGTGTGAATGGAACTGGCAAACTGTCTGGGCTGGGGCATTTCACTGCCAATTCAAGACCCTTTGCAGGCCTTTCCCCTCAGCCACAGCCTCTAGCATTATTCCGGAGAGTGGCTGTTTGGTCAGCCAGGGTCCCGAAGTTAGAATAATGTGGAGCACAGACACCAGCTGAACCTAAGATGGACACGTGGTGGGAGTGACATAAACCTTTGTTATTTGAAGCCACTAATAATGCATCCTGACCGATACGGTGACTGTGACAAGAGTAAAAGCCAGAGAGGCAACAGACCAGAGATCCTGTGACCTTTTCTAGGTTGGGGGCTCGGGCCATATTTTTTACTTCATGACATCATTCTTAGAGGTACAAACCCCTTCCCAGTCTCCTTCCCAGACCGTCCCCCATCCTGGAGCCGACCAGACCACACAGAGCCTTGCCTCCAATTTACTCCCTGCTTCATTTGTATGAGACTTTTGTCATGATTACCATAGATATGAGAAGCCACTGAACAGAACCCCTGGTTCTTCAGCATGTCCTTAGGGATTCCCTCCTCTTCCTGGGACAAAAAGATTAACTTAACAAGCCGCAGCTGTTAATAAACAAGTTACATCAAGATTTGTCTGCCCTATCCTAAAACTGCATTAAGGAAAGAGTTCGTGTAATGGTTCACATTTCCTGTGAGAAGTCATTCCCTGGCTAGAAACGAGGCTACCTGATGTACCTATTAGAGCAGCACAGTAAGAAAGAATTTTATGTCACAAGCCACGTTATGCATTCACACATTTACACACGTATCCATATACACAAAAATATTCCTTGCAATCCACACTGACATTCCCGAGCGTGGGTAGCGAGAAATGAGTTTGGATGGCAAAGGACTTACCTGAAAATGTAAACACATTTGTTCCTGGTCTGGACAGTGAGAATTTGGGAAGTGAGGAAACATGTAAAACTGGAACAAAGCTCCACGAAACCAAGTCCTTCCCCACTGGGATCCATTGGATATGTTTCAATCTTTTCTACCCTATCTTTGAGAATTGTTGATTGAGACCCAGTAATTGATTTCATAACCCAACTTGTTTACATGACAATAAGGAGTTACTGTTAATTTTTTATGTGTGATAATGACAAAATAGTTATTTTTACAGAGTCCATATGTTTTAGAGATAAATACTGAGATGTTTACCGATGAAATGATAGGATGTCTAGGATTTGTTTCAAAATAGTCAGGGGAAGAGAAGGGAGGGAAGGGAAAAACAAGACGGGCCACGGGCTGATAACTATGGAAACTGGTGATGGAGCTACAAGTTCACTATGTGAGTCTCTTTACTTTTCTGTATGTTTGAAAATTTCCATGATTAATAAGTTTTAAAAAGTTGGTTGGAAAGGCAAGTCTACTGTTCAGTGCCTCAAAAGAGAAAGTTGTGAGTGGCTCCATCCTAGACCACTACTTCTGCTTTGGGAGTCAAAATTCTTCTTCCCTTTGAAGCCGTCACCCTTGTGTCTGAAGAATTTGGCTGTGGGTGATTCACAGGAGAGTCCTGTGTGTCCGTGCCTGTGCCCGATTAGGCAGCACCAGCCCTGGGAGTCCCGGGCTGTTCCGAGAGCCACCCCCGCAGAGGCCCCGACGGCTCAGGCACTGCTGTGCAGGACTGCTAAGTGCCGTCCACTCTCCATCCTCCCCTTCTTCCTTTGAGTAATGAGACTCCCCTGCCCACCGCAAATCAAGAGTTTTGATGGGTGCATGGCCAACTGGCTGGGGACCACATTTCTCAGCTTCCCTTGCAGCTGGGTGTGGACATGACTTGGTTTTGGGCAACAGTGATGGAACGGTGTTTTTAAAAATAAAATTGCTTGTCCTCCACGCTCACGCTTTCTCCCTTCCTGCAGACAGGAACATGGATATGGAGTGACTCCACGTTGACCATGCTGAAAAGTACAATATCGAAGGGAAAGAAGGAGCCACAGGAGGAAGGGACGTGAGTCCCTGAGCTGTCTCTGCCAGCTTTGAGCAGCCTGAGTGCTAACTACAAAAGAAATAAACTCCCATCTTATTTCAGCCACTGGATTTCTCAGTCTCTCTCTTTCTTTTAGCAGCTCAGCCTGTAACTACCCAGTATGGCTGCTTTGGGTCATTTTGGATGGGGGAGAGAGAGCCAGTAGGGGAACTCGGGCTGCTCTGGCTTAGTGTCCTGAAACTTCTGTGCCATGTGCTTTTGTTAACAACCCGAAGGCAGCCCCACCCAAAGAAGAACACCGTTCCTGATGTTCACAAGGTTCCAGAAAGGCTCCATGGCACACAGAACACCTTATGAGACCAAACACACAATCAGTTCAGAGGAACCTCTGCTGTGTCAAGCAGCCACCCTGCCCCCTTTAAAGCTAATTTTCTTGGGGACCGATCTTTGTGTGCCAGGCATTGGTTAAGTCCTTTCAATGCCCAATTTCTCTAATATCTCACTTATGACGTACATACAATAATTTGCTTGTTTTACAGCTGGGGAATCTGAGGCATGTCAGTTGCCCAAGGTCATAAAGCAGATCTGACTCCTTAACTCTATCTTTTAGCCCCTGTGCTGTTTTCCCTGCTGCTATGCTGCTTCCTCTGCCTTTTTTTTTTTTTTTTTCTCTTTTATTTATTTTCCCCCTCATTCTTCACCAGGATGATTCCTACTTACTGCTCTAGTCTCAGTTTAAGTCATTTCCTCAGGGAAGCCTTGCTCCACCCCGGGCCAAGGCTCACAAGCTGGGGTGCTTGGTGGGTAATGGGAGATGCAGGCTGGTGAGAACCATGGTCAAACGGTGCACTCATGCCCTGTGTAAAGGGGGCACCCAACACCCTGCTTCAGCTGACCCCTGACCAGTATAAACACAGGCCCTGGATAGCCAGATCCCCCAGTTTTTCAAGAGAAGCCAGAAAGCTAGGTTCATACGAAATCCTCGGAATGTTAAGCATTGGTAACTAATTAAATATGTCTGGGGGCTGCATCCCATCTGTGGGTTTGAGACCGCCCGCCATGATAGGTTCCCCTGGCATCCTCAACACTCTGCCTTTTAGCATCTTGGCACTTGTGATTCCTGTTCAGTGTCTGCCTCAGACGGGAGCCTGGGCCCACCATGGTCACTGCTGAGTCCCAGCACTGCCCGGCCCAGGGCCCGGCACATAATAAAACCTGTCGACTTAACAAACAAAGGATGTCTGAATCCCAGCTGTGCCGGGGGAGGGTGTGGACCCCTCACCCTGGAGGACTTCACAAAGAAGACACACCTTGTGAGCCATTTAAGATGGACCTGTCCCTTCACAGAAGATGGCTTATGTCATCACTTCCTGGCTGCCCGGTTTCTCAGCGGGCTTTGGGGCATTGAGATTGTGAGGGGGGATGTGGAAATGTGCTCTAAAAGCACTGCACCAACAGTAGGCACGGGGGTGGGCGTGGGACAGAGAGGATGTGGGTAAAACATGTAGTCTGGCACAGTGCCTGGCACGGTCACTGCTCAAGAAACGCAAGCTGCTGTCAGGATTTTGGGAGGAAGACCTCTCATGTTTAAGAACCCAGGCCCTTAACTCACTCTGGGCCCTGGGCAAGTCGCTTTACCTCTCTGGGCCTCAGCTTCCTCATCTGTGAATCGGGGGTGATAACAGTATCTCCCTCACTGGGCTTTTGGGAAGAAGAAATGCAAGGTTGTGCAAGGCTGCAAGCAGTCAGACAGTCAGCCCCCCATGAATGGCCACTTTTGCTATTACTACAGGGTTGCACGCATGCGAGCATTCAGTCCACGGTCACTGAGTGCCTACTGCACAGCAGACGCTGGCCTAGGTGCTGAGGACAGAGCGGCAAACAACAAATACGTAAAAATACACGTCAGATGGTGGTAGGTGCTATCGAGAAAATTAAAGCAGGGAAAGTGGGTGGAATAAGCTCAGGGCCAAGTTGGGGAGGGGAGTTTGCAATTTTGGATAATGAGGCCTCACTGACAGGTGACATCTGACTAAAGGCATATAGAAGGGGAGGGAGCCATGTGGGGATGAGGGAAAGTGTTCCAGCAAGAGCGCACAGGCAGTGCAAAGGCCCTGAGGCTGGATGCCTGATGAGCACACTCTGGAAACAGCAGAGGTCTGTGTGCCTGGAGCAGGGAGAGCAAGGGGGGACAAGATCAGAGAGGCTGACAGAGAGGCCGTGCAGGGCCTCATGGGCCACCGTAAGGAATTGGGCTTTTACCCAGAGTGAGCTGAGGGGTTTGAGCAGAGCAGTGACATGATTGGATCCCTCTGACGACCTTACTGAGAAGAGACCACAGGGAAGCAAGTGTTGACGCAAAGGAGACCAGCGAGGAGGCTACCGGATAGGCCAGGAGGGGCTATGGAAGGGGGAGAAGTAGGGTAGCCTGCCTGTTGGAGACGGAGCTGACAGATTGGATGTGGGTGTGAGAGAAAGGGGAGTGAGGCTGATGGCGAGGCCTCTGATCCCACAAATGCACTCATTTGGGCTTGTCCTCTGCTGAGACAGGAGAACCCTGGGAGGCATGGGGAAGGAAACTAGGAGCTTGCTCTTAGACATTAAGTTTCAAGGTCAAGTGGAGATGCCAAGTAAGCAGTTAGTTATCAGCCTCAAGTCTGGGCACAAACAGGTTTTGGAGTCAGAAAAATCTGGATTCAGATCCCAGTCTGCCACCTACTGTATGACCTTCTGTGAGTATCTATACCTCTCTGAACCTTGCATTTCTCTTCTGTCAAGTGGGGATAAAAACAGTGCCTACATTCCACGGGGTGGGTGAAGAACTGTGAGGTCATGCACGTAAATGGCTCATTAGCACAGAGTCAGGGTTCAGTCATCTCATTCAACTAACCAACTAATCAGCATTTACTGACCACCTACTATGTGCCAGCTCTGATCTGTGCATATGAGATAAGCAAGTGAGCAAAACAGTCAGAGGCCCTCGTTCACGGACCTCCCATCCTAATGGGAAATCTACATACAAGCTACTGTGGTAGTCTAAGGCGCGGCATGAATTTTGGAGTCAGGGAAGCCCAGAGCAGGGCTTTACCAATCCAACTGAACTCAAAGAGCAAGTGCAAAGGCCTAGAAGGGTGAGGACAGACAGCTGTCACAGTGGCCTCTGGAGGTCACGGCCTCCCAAGTCAGGCCAGCTTGCCTGGGCCACATAACTCATCCAATCCTTAAAACTTTTACATGATGTAGGATGATTACTGTTCCCATTTTTCAGATGGGGAAACTGAGTCACCCAGCGGTTAAGTAACAGGGTGAGGTTACACAGCTGGTAAGTGGCAGTGCTGGGAGTTGAAGCCAGGCCTTCCGATTCAAGAACCTGTGTTGTTAACTCCCGTGATACACTGCCATCTCTATTCCACGCATGACATGCCATTCTGCTAAACCCACTGAGAGCCAATCACCGACCACAGCATTCCTTCACACAGGGCTCAGATGTGGCCTTAGTACTTCTTGGCCCAATGCTTCAAACAGCCATTACCAACTAAGCTGTCATCTGACTTGAAACCAATCTGCTATCCTTGGTTTGGCAACAGTCCGAGCCTGAGCTACCGAGAGTTTAGGGTTAAGATTTTTATCCAGACTGTGAGTCTTTGTTTTTTAACAGGAGATGTTAAACCACTCACGTTTATTGTGATTACTGATGTGGAATTATTCCTGCCATATAATTTTCTGTTTGTTTTGTTTCTTTTATTATGCTTTTGTATACTCCCCACCGCAACATCCTGTTTCTGTCCTATATTTTAATGGTCTGGAAGCCTTTCATTCTGTTTTAATTCTTCTGTAAAGTGTCCTTACATTTTTAACATGAGTTTAAACTTATCTTTCCTATCAACATCTTGAGTGAGTAAATATGCCTTTTGTTCTCCCAAGGTGATGGCACGGAGAGCCTCGGACACCTTCCCCAGAAAGAACCCAGGCTGTGGGACCCACTAGACCCCTGGTGTGTAAGTGACAATTCTGATTCTCTTGGGGCCGATGAGTGTCCTGGCCTAACTGACTGGGCTCAGGGAGGCATTTTAGTGGTTCCTAAGGCCTCTGCCAGACCACAGAACTGCTGCACCCTTGAGAAGCTCTCTCCCTTACCTTCAGCCTCTGGACAATTTCCCTTATGTCCTCCACAGAACCCTCAGAGGCCTTTAGGAAGATGTGGTCCCCTCGCCCGTAGAAGATTTTGAGTGTCGAGGAGTCTGGGGTCCAGCCGATGACATCCCCGCAGTAGCAGTTGAACACCACCTCTTTGGTGCGTAGATCCAGGAGCACCACAAACTCGTTGGAAATTCCCAAAATGCAGTCGATTTCTACCCCCTGGGCGAAGTCCTCAGCCGCCACCCTCCAGGCGATGGCCCCGGCGCTGTGCTGCTCAGCGCCTGCCCGGGCTTTTGTCTTCTCCTTCTTCTTGGAGGTCAGGGAGATGAGGTTGAACTTGCCGGTGGAGTCAATGGGTGTGTTGGAGACACAGTTTTCAGCCAGGTCCTTGAGGTACTCCTGGCGGGTCCTGGTGGCCATGGTGTGGAACTTGTCGGACTTGTGCGCGGCATTCTCAGCATTAATCACCTTGGCCAGCAAGAAGTCTCTGAAGACATCAGATTTGCGGAATGTGGTTCCACTGGGGATGGGGGGTCCGAAAGGAGGAGCGTCTTTGGATCGGGTCACAGCCATACTGAGGAGGGAGAAATTATTTAGATGGTAGAAAGATAGGCACTTGAGAGTTCCTTTAGAAAGACAATACATGACCAGAAGGAGTTTCCTTTCTAAGAACGGAAGTCTACGTCTAACTAGTAAGTTGCCAGCCAACTAGACTGGAAACTGGAGAAAGTCTTAGGGCACATGCATGCATTTTTACTTCCTGTACAAAAGATGTTAGAACATCCACTGATATTCAAAGGATAATTTTCCTAGCATTGTTCAACTTAAGTTAATCTTGTTTTACATACATACAGGCTTGCGGTAAATTAGTTTGGCAAAAATTCACCCCTCCCTCTCTACCTTTGTGGGCAGGTACATCCCCATCCCATTGAGCCTGAGCCTGGTCATGTGACTTGATTTGGCCAATGGCTTTTGAGCAAAGGCACAAATGTGTGTGCAGGCCAGGCTTGCCTCCTATGCACCTGCCCTCGCCATGAGGTGAACATGTCCCGGGGCCTACTGGTCCAGGAGGATGAGGACACCTGGAGCAGACCTGCAGCCAGGGCCAGCCAGACCTCAGCTGACCTGCAGATGTGTGAGCCAAGAAGAAATGATAATGTTTGTGAGCCACTGAGCTTCAGGGTGGTTTGTTAAGCAGCATTATTGTAGGAACACCTGACTGATATGGAACATTCTGTGATTTACTTCTTTCAGACACTTGTGTAAGACTAACACGCTTTGTAAATCATCTCTACAAAGGTTGTTCTGAAAATTCATTGTACAGGGAAGTTAGGATGGGGCTCTTCCTACTTCAGTTTTGACTGAGATGCTATTATGATAGAAATCAGATAGCAACTGAGTGAGAAAGTAAAAAGGAAATGATCTAAAACCTGTTCCCCCAAATAACCTTCTCACCCACTATGCAAATTAGAGAGGGAGGATCTCACTGGGAGGAAAATCTTTGGAGAAAGCGGCCCCATGAATAGGGGCCGTCCTAGGTGACCCTTATATTTGGGAGGATACTTGGGTCTGCTCCTGCCTGGGAGATCTAGAAGGTGGGCAGGGAGCCCCCGCAGAGCCCAGAGAGCACGCAGCCAGCTGTGACCAGAGCCCCAGTGACACTTCCCTGTCTCCCGTTTTCTCCTTGTGCTCCAACCCTGGACAGGTCAGAAACTGGCAGTGAGCAGGCCTGGGGGAGGGGAAGTGCAAGGCGGAGAAACAGAGGAGAGGGAAGCAGCCTCCCCAGCCACTGAGGTTCCCAGGCAGAGGCAATCCTGAGCTGGGAGGCAGGAGATTTGCTGATAAGTCAAGTTTAGACTTGATGAACCTTGTTTGTGACATTCTAATGACCAAATCGAGACTCAGTGGCTACAAGTTCGACGATTTCTAGTATCAGGCAGAAAGGCTATAGCACCTGCCAGAGTGAACACCCAGGGGGCAGGGGAAGACAACTCTCACGGAAAGACATTTAAAGGGGCTCCAGAGACACCATGAGTTATGCTGTTTACATAATGACGATTAAAAAACAGTATGAGGTGCTGAAAACGACGTTTTTCTTAGAGAGTACTGCATTCACCTTCTATAAAAATGTCAGCTTGTGATTACGGTGTTGGGAGAGATTTCATACCGTAAGACAATTTTTAAAATAATGAGATTCTTGATTAAAACCTGTTTTGTGAAACCCAACCACAATGAAAGGCTTCGTCAGGTTTCAACTCCCAAGCCCCCACCCAACTTGACAAGGGGACAGGGTGACATTCATGCATTTGTTTGACCAGCGCTTCTGGGACGTCCCCCCTCTTGGGCCCTGGGGATTTAGTGTTCTGGGAGGGCCGCTGTGAGGAAGAGAAATTACGCTGGGATCTGCAGCTGAGTAGGAGACAGAGGAAGAGCTGAGGGGAGGGCCGTGCAGGCAGTGGGCATGGGAGGAACAAGGCCCGACAGGAAAGAGCACGCGCAGGGCGAGTTGAGGCCGGGGTGCCCAGACCCCAGGCAGTGAAGGGTGGAAGGCTGATGAGGCCACCAGGGACCAGGCTAGGCAGGGCCTTGATGGTGAGTTAGCGCTTTTCATCTCGAAACAAGCAACCATTTTACCATCTGGGCTGGCTATTCACCGCCTGTGCCCCCAGATGCAGTCTCTACCATTTCCTGCCCTGGAAGGTGGGTTTCTACAGGCTGTGCGACCTTCACTGGGTTCCCCTGGCCAGGCTACGGGAAGGGGAGAGGAAAGAGGGTGGAGTATTTATTTCTCTTCACTGCCTCCCTGCTGGGCTCGGATGGTGGCAGTGGCTGTGGTCCTGGGCCCTTTACTCAACAGCCACAGCTTCTGCTGCGCAGCCCCTCTCCCAAAGCCATAGTTCTCCCTAGTTTCCAGAAACTTCTCCCATCCCCTTCTGACCTCATCCCTGGGGGTGGGGTAATGGATCCCTGCTGTTGCTGGTCCCTGGATGTCTCACTTTCCTGTATTGGTTCCCTTAACATACCCACACCTATTAGTCTGTTCATTAATCCCTCAGTTAAAACCCAGAGTGGGGGGCACCTGCTTCTTGCGGGTCCCTGATGAATGCACGTGCCAGGTTGACAATCTGCAAGGATCACCGTGGCTGCCCCATGAAGAAAGGGATGGACAGGACCAGAGAATGTGCAGGAGACCATGGAGGGAGCTACTGCAGACCCGGGTGGGTCAGGCCAGACCCCTTGCTCTCCACCTCCACGGTTCACTGGCCAGTGAAATCTTCTCTACATCCTGGGAATGTGTGTGGGCAGGTGCCACCCACCTGGGCTCAGCTGATGCCCCAGAGCTGGCACAGGTGTTCAATACTGATTAAAGTAATGATTTAAACTTGAACAGACAGACCAAGAAGAAACAGATTCCTACCAATGTGTAGGTTGGACAGAAAAAGGCATTTCCCCGTGGAGAGGTTCTTCAAAGGCCACACAAACCAGGCAGCTTTTCTTCTGTGGGCGTGGCCTTGCCTCCAGGCAGGGGGATGGATAAGACAACCTCGCCAGTCTCTCTACTCTAATTAAAGCCGTGTTCAGACTGTGCTTTACAGATGTGAATGGCCCTGCAGCTTCTTCACTCAGGACGTGGCTGCTTAGAGTGACAGATTTGGGCTCTTCCCATAGTCCTGATTCATGATTTTAAGAATTATGAAACTGCAAGCTGCTGAAGGTTTCTGGACAATCAGAACAGCTGGTCCCTCACTTCCCCAGCAGGAGGGCTGGGGTTTCCCCAGCCCACAGGCTGCAGGGATGCTGGTGCGCTATGCAGAAAGTATGCACTTGAAGCGAGCGGGAAAGGGCGGCACCTCCTTATGCAGCCAGGAGATGGTGCGACCACCAGGTCACCTGTAGCTGTAGCTCAGTATTTCTAGAACACTCACAATTATTTATTCAACAACTATCTTCTCAGGGCCTACAATGTTTGGGCCAGGCATGCGTCTAGTTGGCAAAGGCGTCTTTGGGGTCCTCTACATGGCGAGCGCCGGGCCAGCATAGATGTATGAAGGTGAGTATGACGTGGGGTTACCCTCGAGGGAGGCAAGAGTCACATCGACAGTTTGTTCCTACAGGGTGATGAGTGCTGAGACAGAAACGTGTTTGGGGACACCGGCGGGGGTGGGGGACAGGGGAAGGTCTGTCCAGAGAGCAGCTGCGTGTGGGGAAGGAGAGGAGGGGAGGAAAGGGGTTGCGGGAGGGCCAGCTTTGGTTGTATCTCTAACGTTTTCTTTCTTCAGAAATAAAGGGAGAGCTGAAGCAAATATGGCAAAATGTTAACATCTGTTAGATTTGGTGGTAGGCACATGGGTATCTGTTATATTATCCTCTGTACTTTTCAGAACGTTCAAAATGTTGCATAATAAAAATATTTTAAATTAAATTGCAAAAAAAACAAGAAAGCTTTGTGCGTCAGAAAAAAAGAGATTGTTCTGGAAACCATGTGAAGGCCGGCCTGGAAAGGCAGGAGGTCAGCCGCAGGCTCCTGCGATAACCCAGGTAGGAGAGGGGAGCTCACAGTTAGGAGAAAGGGGAGAAGGGCCCACCCAGCAGCCCCCTGCTTCTGATGTACTACAGGAGGGCTGTCTCCTTCTGTGTCTGTGTGTATGTGTGTATGAGCTCGAGAACAACTCCATCTTTGCTCACCAGGGCTACCTTTGAGCTGCTGAGGAACATCGACAGCATCTAAGTAACCTCAGGCCCACATGGAGCCTGGAGGTGCAGGCCCTCGTAGCTGCTGCTCTGTCCCGGGAACAAATGGGTGGGGGTAAGGGAGGGGGGGCTGCAGGCCTGGGCCTGTGCCTTGTGAAGGCCCTGCCATGCGGTGTACTGGCTCCCAGCGGCCACTGGGCAACATATCCAGCCTGGTGGTCAAGCAGCATGTCCTGCATATTGGAATCCACCTCCCTTCTCTCACACATTTGGCCAAGAAGAAACTGGGAGATTCTGGCAATTCCACTGAGACCACCCAGTGTACCTACGCACGTACCCTTTGGCCCAGTAACTCCATGCTTGGGACTTTATCTATTCCAGCTGTGTACTTGGACGCGTGTGCAATGACAGTCTAAACTAGGTTCTGGGGACTTCCCTGACAGTCCAGTGGTTAGGACTCAGTGCTTTCACTGCTGAGGGCCTGGGTTCAATCCCTGGTGGGGGAACTAAGATCCCACAAGCAGCACAGCACGGCCAAAACACAAAAACAAAACCCCCCCCACAAAACTAGGTTATGCACTGCAGGGGGGAGTGTAACAGCAGGCGACAGGAAACAACCCAAACTTCCATCGATAAGGGATGGGGGTAGATTCTCAGGCATCCACGTGATGGACTAATACGCAGTCATGAAGAAGGAAGAGGCACTTTGCGGACTGGTGTGCAAAGTTCTCAAAGGCTGCTGAGCGAAGAAATACAGGATGCAGAACAGTGTGTGGGATATGGTACCGTGTGTGTTAAAAAGGTGGAAAAGGAATATTTGTAAGCATTTGCTTGTATGGCCCGAAGGTATCAGGATACATGAGAAATAGCTAATAGTAGTTGCCTCTGTGACAGGCAACTGGGTGGTTGGGGGTCAGAGGTGAGAGGCCAGAGAGCTTTCCATTTGTCCTTTGGGGGCCGGCCACGCCCCCGGGTGAGAACTGGTGCTTGGGGAGGACGCTGAATGGGTCTGAGGCTTGTGTCACTTCTTGACCTGCGAACTAAGAGAACCCTCAGCTCTGCCTCCCGAGGGGGGCCCCTGCCTGCCCTGTCTCCATCCTTCCATATTCCGATTTTCCTGTGACTCTCAGCCCATGCGCCCTGTGCCCAGGCACAGCTGGTGGTCTTACTCTAGGATGGGCACGTGACCCCAAGCAGGTCAATGAGCCTCAATCCTGGGGCTTCTCTTCCTGGGAAAGGAAAGCTCTCTTTTTGCTGGATTTGCAGCTGGGAAGATGTTAAGCTTGGAGCTGCCAGCAAACGAAGCGACAGACAGGGAAGTAGAGCACATGCGGCTAGGCCTGAACGTGTCATTTATGAGAACCAACGTATATAACTGCCTTTTTGAGGTGGGTTTTCTGTCCCTTGCAACCAAAAGATTCCAGGCAAATACAAATCCCTGATGGTTTGCTTATCGAAACTGGGGTGACATGCCCCTTTTCTGGTTAAGAATCACTCTCTCAGAGGGTGTGGGAAGGTGTGAACAGCACTCCCCTGCTGAAGCACAAACAAGAAACGCAGGAGGCAGCCCACCTGGGCCAGCTGTCCCCTCTCTCTCTCTGCCGCGCTGCCCGGATGCTGGAAACCAGCTTTGGTGGTCTCCGGTGCACGCAGGGGCGGGGCGCGGGCGCATACCTGTAGCAGACGCTGTCAGTGCAGGGCTTGTGGACCCGGACAATGATGAAGACATGCTGGAAGTGGGAGCGGATGTTCTTGGGGGTGAAAGGCAGCGCCCCGGGCTCCTGGAAGATGATCGTCACGATGTCATTTCCTATGTGCCTCTTCCTTAGTAGCTGGTAAACGGCGGGGAGAGGAAAACGTCATGGTCGGCTCAAGGCTCACGATCTGCCCCGTCACCTCTCTGCCGGCTCCTTCAGTGCCCCCCTCGCTCACTCTGCTCCAGCCACACTGGCCTCCTGCTGCCCCTCAAACACTCCAGAGACATTTCCTCCTCAAGGCCCCTGCCCTGTGTCTTCCCGCTGCCTGGAACATTCTTCCCCCAGATGCCCACATGGCTCGCTCCCGCCCTCCCTCCTTCAGGTCTTGGCTGAAATGTCACCCTCCCACGAGGCCTTCGCTGACTGTCTTATCCATGATGTCACCCCCTCTGCTTTTCTGCCTTTATTACTTAACACTCGTTGACACTTAGCGTACAGCGGCTTCCCCTCTTCCTTTTGTTTCTTGTCTGTCTTTTCCCACTACAGTGTCAGCTCCATGAGAACAAGGGTTTTGTCTGCTTTGTTCGCTGCCCACTGCTGTATCCTCAGTGCCTAGAGCAGAGCCTGGCACACAGCAGCTGCTCAAGAAACATCTCTTGGAGAAGAGCATGGGCTGGCGGCTTTCGACTTGCTCAAGGCCATGCTCACAGACGATGGCAGAGTCAGACCCGAGACCGCTGGCAGGGCCCATCCCTGCTGCCCCCCCTTCCCCGGACACCTGAGTTGAGACGGTTGGGGCAGCGGCTTCAGACCAGCCCACAGGAACCCTGTCCTTTCTCCCCCACCTGTCACGGTCTCTGAGAAAAACTCTGTCATCTTTGTAGGCGATCATGTACTCACAGCATTTTACTTGTTTGCTGAAATTACATTGTTCTTATGTGTACAAGTTTAGTCTTCATGTAACTGTTAGGAATTCCCATTGGCCACGTGAGGTCCGCAGATGGGAGACACATGTAGCTCTACATGAGGCGGCCCGCGGTGTGAAATCCAGTCACACTGAGTGGCACAACTCACACTGTTAAACTGTTAGCTCTTTATGTGTGTTTTACACTGGATTAAATTAAATTGCTAGATAAAGCACCCATTACTGTGGCCGGCCCTGTACTAGGCATTTTACATCCACATCTGAAAGCTGCAACCTCGTTTCATCTGTTTTTAAAACAATTTTTTATTTATTTATTTATTTTGGGGCTGCACTGGGTCTTCTTTGCTGCACGCGGGCTCTAGGGTGTGCGGGCTCAGTAGTTGTGGCTTACGGGCTCTAGAGCGCAGGCTAAGTAGTTGCGGTGCATGGGCTTAGTTGCTCCGCAGCATGTGGGATCTTCCCGGACCAGGGATCGAACCCGTGTCCCCTGCATTGGCAGGCGGATTCTTAACCACCGTGCCACCAGGGAAGTCCTCGTTTCATCTTTACAACAAGGCTGTGAGGCGTTAACTCATCCTACCTCCTTCTACCGATGAGAAAAGTTAGGTTCCCGGGGGTTAAACGTCTTGCCCTAAGTCACACAGTCATGGAGGGAAACAGCCAGGATTTGAACCCACTTCTGCTTGACTCCACAACCCAAGCTTTCCTCACCATGCCTCCCAGACGTCCAGGAGTAGGTTTCTGTCTGCTTCCTGTGAGCCTCCCTTGTCGGGCCCTGACTCGAGCCCCAGTTTCACGCGTGAGTGCAGGGTCCTTTCCCAATGACCCCGAGACATGGGTGCTCCATTCCGCCCATTTTACAGAGGAGGGATCTGAGGCTCAGGGAGGTGAGATTACACAGCTAGGAAGTGGCAGAGAAAGAACTCCAACCCAAGCCTAATGACAGCAATGCTCTTACAGCTGCTATTAGGTGCACCTTCTGAAATCAACGATATTTGACCATTTTCGGCCAGTGAAATCTACAACATCACCTGCACCAATGGAAAAAAATATATACACTAAACCATAAGTCTGTGGGGTTTCTGTTCATTAGAAACTGCTCCCGGACTGAGCATGCATGGCGTGTCCAGGAGAGGAGGCCCCTGGCGGTGGGCGTCAGCTGTTGTACCCACCCAGCACCTCCTCCTCCTCCTCCTTCTGGCAGCCGTGTCCATCCCGCTTGGGAAAGCACCTCCCTGATCTCTGTCAACGTTTCAAGCTGAGCTGACCTCACTCGCCCTCTCTAGGGGTGGGCATGTCCTTCAGGCTTGGCCCATCAGCCTATTCCATCCCTGCCCTGGGCCTGGCAAGTGAGTGGTCCAATGAGATTCATTCCTGAAACGTTTCTGGGACTTCTGCAAGACACAGCTCTCTTTCTCCCATGGTAGCAAAGCTGGTGGGATGTAAGGCGAGGGCGGCTGGGGGGCGACTCTGCACTACTTGGGAAGATCTGTGAATAAGGCCACTACGAAGAAAAGCAGAGGCGAGAAATGCAAAGAATTCCTAACACTGTTTGAGCTCCTAGATCCAGCCATACCTAAAGCCAGCCCTCTCCCAGTACTTGAGAATTACCTAACCCAGTAAATCCCATTTTTTGCTTTTGCCAGTTTGATTTGTGCTTCTGTCACTTGCAGTCAAAATAATGTTGACTGATTCACTTTTTTTTTTCCCCACAGGATCCCTGATGACTCAAGAGACTCTTGAGGAGAGTTGGGGTAGCAGGATGGCCAAGGAAACCGTTAGAAAAAAACTGACAGTGAATGACACCTGACCTAGTCTCCAACCCCCAGGTGATGAGACCATGATGCAGAGGGTCTCCAGGGCCAAAGGCCTCCACGTGCTGCACAGGATGGCGCCAGGGGAGCCAGTGCCGGGCAGGCAGCCAGCTAACCAGCTGTGGGGAGGGAGAGTGCCGTGGGTTCAGCTGTGCACCCACCGGAAGTCACTTGGGGCCCCCACCGTGGGCCCCACTGACCTGCTGCCTGTTGTTGGGGGTATAAGGGAGCAGAGTGGAGACGTGGAACATGATCTCATAGTCCTGGTACGTCGTGTAGAGGGAGTGGGTTCCCGTGGAGTCAGCTGAAACAGAAACACCAGTTAGCACCACGTCTCCAAAACCCCTGGGCTCCTGCCATATCCCACATGCCATCTGTGTTAGTTTTTAACTCGATGTTTTCACTTAACTCCACCCTTTAAAATTCAGTAAATTTAAGATAAAAAGGAAAGTGTACATTAAGCACCCACCAGGCTGGTAAACATTGAAGAGTCTGACAGTGCCAAGGGTTGGTGGGGATGTGGAGCAACTGGAACCCTCTGTGTGGCTGGTCAGGTGTGTAAATTGGTACAACCACTTTGGAAAACTCTTTAGTAAGATCGACTGAACCTGAAGATAGGCTTAATTGATGACCCAGCACTTCACCTCCTAGGATCACAGCCTGGAGAAATTGTACACAGATGCCCCGGAATATGGGTACAAGTATCCTCCAAATGTTAGTCCAAGGAATAGATAAACAGTTCATACTGTGGAAAAGTACACGGCCGTGAAAAGAAATGAGTCACAGCCACCACATGGGCAAATCCCACTAATACGATGGCCAGACACAAAGGAGCACAAACCGTATGATTCCATTCACATTACGTTGTCAAACAGGCAAAACGAATTATATTATTTAGAGATGCATATGAAGATGGCAAAACTATGAAGAAAAGAAGGAAATGATAATCATAAGAGTCAGAATACTGTTCATCTCTAATGGGAGGGCGTTATGACCAGGGAGAAACACCTGATTAGGGGCTCCATGGGGGAAACTGAGGCACAGGGAGGGAGTGACTTGCCCAAGGTCACACACGCTTCAGTGAGTGGTGGCGTCTGGACCGGAACTCAGGCTGTCTGACTCCAGAGTGTTTCCTTAACAGTATTCAATGCTGCCTCTTATGAGTTTCTCATAGGAAACAGACCCAAATCCCTAATCTTTAGCCCTAAAGGTCCTGCATGGTGAGGCCCCCACCGGTCTCCCTCACTTCCTCCTTCACATTAATTCCCTGAACAACAGCCTTTAGACCTCAGGGCTTTTGCACGTGCTGTTCTTTCTCCCTGGAACGCACTTCCTGCTCCCTCTTTGCCTATTTTATTCCAACTCATCCCTCTCGGGTCACGTGCCATGCTCTTGAGGCCCAGCGCCCACATGAGGTTGGGTTCCCCATATTTGCTCGTATCATCTTGAACTGCTCCTTCCTGCCCAGGGAGGACAGCCAGGAGGTTGTTTTTGCTGGATGCGTGAGTGAACCCACAAACCGCACTGCAAGTAACTCCACGGTGCCACACTCACCCTGGAAGCCTACTCCTTGGCCTTTTTGAGCACTGAGGTCCACCAGCTTTATTTAACTGTAGGTGCAGGGGAAACAGCAGTAAAACAGACCGAGGAATCCCTATCCTTGTGGGCTTCCATTCTAGGGGAGAAGCTGTGACAGGTGAGGTCACTGAAGCCTTGGTTGGCCAGTGCCAGAGCCAGGTGACCTCCAGGTGGCTGTGAGGCCAGGGCAGCCCTGCCTGTTAGATGGGGACACTGGCCAGGAGCACTGTATTCCCCGGGGGCCTTGTGCACACTGGGCACCACGCAGGTGTCTGTGGCTATGACCCCTCAGGACGTCTCCCAGCGCACATGTGCACAGGATCTCAGAGGACGTGTCTAGGAGCGCAAGGGCTGACACACAGGGCAAGTGAGTCTTCAGACTTTACTAGAATATGAGGTAGTGCTGTCCAGAGTGGCTGCACTGCCCGCACTCCCACCAACGGAGTCCTCGAGCTCCCGCTGCCCGGAGTCCTCACCTGGGTATCACCAGGCCTTTGGACCTTAGCTCACGGGATGAGTGTGCGGTTGGGACTCACCCTGTTCCCCCCGCAAGGCCACCCGCCGCTGCCACTTACTCTTGACGTCCAGCTGGGCGGCGTACTTGGTAAAGCCCTTCAGGCAGACCTTCTCTCCGATGAGGGAGAGGAACTCCTCAAAGGCCGGCCCGGCCTCCTCGTTGTTGTACATCTCCTCCTCCGAGCTCTGCCCGGCCTTGCAGTAGAGGATGCCCACTTTGTGTTTCCGGCAGAGCTGCAGAGGCGAGAGTGGCGTCAGGGAGGCAGGCCAGGCAGAGATGGAGGGGGGCATGGAACAAAGCAGGCTCTCTCGGGCGCGGAGCCCGGGGAGCTGCCGGGGTCACACAGGAATTCAGTGCCACAGACAAAAAAGAAAAAAAGGCATGGGGGCACGTCCCAGTTGTCCCTCTCCCACCCTGCCATTCCAGAGAGGCACAACAAGGTGCTGGTGCCACCATTCTCGTGCTTTTTACATGAGGGCGGAGGGCGGCTGGCGACGCCATTTTCTCAAGGGAAAGACCTTGGCGGGCTTCCCACAGTAGGTGGACTGGACCTGGCTAAGGTTCTGCAAAAGGAGATTCTGGAGGACTCAGTCTAGTCGACATTGTTTTTTAGGGGGTGAGCCCTTGATAACCACATGTTGTTGTTTTTTTTAATTAATTAATTAATTTTATTTATTTATTTTTGGTGCGTTGGGTCTTTGTTGCTGCGCGCGGGTTTTCCCTAGTTGTGGCGAGCGGGGGCTACTCTTTGTTGCGGTGCGCGGGCTTCTCATTGCGGTGGCTTCTCTCGCTGCAGAGCACAGGTTCTAGGCACGTGGGCTTCAGTAGTTGTGGCTCGCGGGCTCGGTAGTTGTGGCTCACGGGCTCTAGAGCGCAGGCTCAGTAGTTGTGGTGCACGGGCTTAGTTGCTCCACGGCATGTGGGATCCTCCCGGACCAGGGCTCGAACCCGTGTCCCCTGCGTTGGCAGGCAGATTCTTATCATTGCGCCACCAGGGAAGTCCCCCATGTTTGTTTTATGTATCCCTGATTCCTCTGTTCACTGGTGATTGGACCATCGACAGTCATGTGACCTAAGTGTGGGCCAGTCAGAGGCTCTCCTGGGACTGAGAGCCAGCTAGCTGGGGCCTGTGTGTGCCTATAATCCTAACAGTAATTCTGTGAGCTGTGGGAGGGCTAGAGAAGCAGAGGGAGGCAGTGTGCAGTGAGGGAGAGGGAGCACGCACGCGCGCGCGCGCGCACACACACACACACACACACACACACACACACACACACACACACACACACACACACACACACACACACACACACACGGGAACCTGGTGGCTGTTTTGTTCCTAGACTATTTCCCTCCTAAGACCCAGTCACATTCCGGCTCTTGGCACCCCTAGAATTTGATAAGAGACCCCTCCTTTTACTGGAACTAACCTGAGTGGGTTTCTCTTCTTCGGAGAAAAAAACAAGTGACCAAGACAGAAGGAGGTACCGGGAGTGGGGCTGCAGGCTGCTGCCCCAGTGCCCCCCCATCCCCCTCCCTGGCCCCCGGCTCACCCCTTGCTCGTCGAGCTTCAGCAGCTGCTCCGTCACCTTGGGAGTGTTGAGAGCCAGCCGCAGGCAGTGGATGTTGAGCTCGGGGATGACATACTCCAGGGCGTCCTTCAGGGGCAGGCCCCGCCCTGTCCCATGCTTCATAGCTGTGGGTGTGGCGTCCTCCAGGATGGAGCCACGCAGGGTGGTGAGCTGCTCGAGGGAGAGGAGGGAAGGTTAGGAGGCTCTCAGGACTCGGGAAGGGATGAGAGCACATGAGGGTGTCCTGTTCTCAAAGCGACATGTGGGATGGTTAGTAGCCTGGGCTCTTGGGCCAGAAAGCACTAGGTCTGGACCAACTTGAACTTGCTGCCTCCTGGCTGTGTGATCTTGACCAAGTGACTGCCTATCTGTGAGCCTCAGCTTCCAAGGACTGTTGGGAGAACTAAATGAGACAGTGGATGGAACATCCTTCATTTGTTCAACGAATGATGAAAAAAGAAAGACCCCTGTCTTCCTGGAGCTGACGTGCGGGTGAGGAGATGGATTATGTCAGGTAATAAGAGGTATAATGAATAAAACAAGCTCCACGATGCAGACACTCAAACAAACACTCTTACTGTCATTATCACAATAATACTATGTGTACACTTATTACCATAAGCTCTTATGTAAAACACCTGCCTGCCCTGGACACCGGTACCATCTTGGATCTTGAATTGTGGCACTGGTTTTCAACCTGGTTTCCTGATAAAATCACCACCAATGGTTCTGATTTGGCTGGTCTGTGGTGGGGCCCAGACATGTATGTATACACGCACGTATGTATGTATACACACACTTACATATTTGTATATTTGTATACTTACACACACACACTCACTCTCTCTCTCTCTCTGTCTCTTTTAATATTACTCAGGTGATTCTGATGTGCAGCCAGGGTTGAAAACCTTGAGTCAAGCCAATCATGGCCATCTCATTCCCCTTTCGCAGGTGCTGCTTTCCAAGTTTTTCCTATAGTTGGCTACATGACTAGTTCCAGGCAATGAGATGGGATGGAATTCAGCTTGGGGAGGACATCCAGGGCAGATTTTCTTCCCTGGTAAAAGGAAAGCCCCTTTCCACCTGCCCATTTTTTCTAAGGACACTGGGATAAGGATAAGATGTTTGGAGCTGTGGAAGCCATCTTGTGATCATAAGTAAAGAAACAACAACAAAAAAATTCACACAGAAGTCATTTCCTGCCACTTCCTACTCCCAGACTTCTGTTAGATAATTAAAATAACCCCGTATTTGTTTTAGCTATAGTCATGTTTTCTGTTACTTTGCAGACAAAGCAATTTCTAACAGATACATCTTAATAACGAGTCACATTTATGAAGGCACAGTTCACTGCACTGTATTCCAGGAATGACAGCAGTTATCTAGGTATAGGTCTGTTCAGGGGAGATTTTACTATCTCCATTTTACAGATAAGAAAACTGAAGCTCTAAGAGGCTAGGTGCCTTAGCCAAGGTCACCACAGCTAAGTGGCTGAACCAGGATTCCAAACCAGGTCTGACGTCTCCAAAGCTCATGATTTTTCTCTTTGAAATTTTTTTCTAACTGTGACATATAATCCATATACAGAAAAGTATACAACACATATAAGTACAGCTCAAGGAATTATCACAGAGTGAATACCTAGGTATCACCACCCAGACCAAGAAATACATCACTAGCCTCCGGAAACTCTTTCGTGCCCCTTCCCACCTCCCTAATGGTAACCCTACCCTGACTTTTCACACCATAATTTATTTCTGCCTGCTTCTGAGCTTCATGTCGTTTGTGTTCTTTTCTATCTGGCTTCTTTCTCTCAATGCTATGGATGTGAGATACGACCACGTTGCAGTAAGAGGCTGACGTTTTTACCACAATGGATTTAATCCACCCTACTGCTGATGAGCACGGAAACTGCTTCCAGCGTTTGACAACTGTGAACAGTGCTGTTAGGAACACTCACGGAAGCACCTCCTAGTGCACATGAACACATTTTCGTCTGGGTTTATACCTAGGAGAGAAATTGCTGAGTCACCAGGCATGTTAATCTTCAATTTTACTGAACTGCCAAATCGTTTTCCAAGTGGTTGTACCAATTTACACGCCGCCAGCCCCGTCTGAGAGCCCCTGCTGCTTCCCGTCGTCACTATCACTAGCTCAGGCTTCCATCTACGCTGTGTTGCTGGCCGCCAGGCTATGCTGTGCTCTGGGTGAGGCACAGCAGCTCCTGCACCACAGCAAGAAGACTCCCTAGTCTGCAGCAGGACAGGGGAAAAAAATCCTCCCCCAAGGGGATTGCTGTCAGCGCCCAAAATACACTTGGGGCTACAGGTTAAAGACGAGGGAGGATCAGCGTTAACTGGAAAAACACGGTCACCCCAAGTCAACAGATGCAAGAGATGGCAAAAATGACGTGTCATGACACTGCCTCTAAGCATACAGCCTAACCCTGCCAAACAGGACCTGGGCAAGAGGCATGTGTGTTCGGAATGAATGATCTCATGGTTGGGAGTTCCCAGTTCTGGCTTTGGTAATTAATAAACAAATCTCTCTTAGGATAAGCAGGACAGTCTTGAAATACATCACGAAAAACTGTGATATGGATGCTCTGCCCTGCCAATCTGGGTGGCCCTGAGATTGTGAATTTCGATTAAGGCACCAACAGGATCAGCGCCTTTCTATCCTGCTGACACTGCCCCACAGCGCCCTCTGCTGGGGCCAAGAGACAGCGTGGACCAGAAATCCTCATTCTCTTCCACCCTCGAGACAGGCGGCCTACCGTCACATTTTTGGCTCTGAAGACTTGACCAAAAGCCGCTACTTGGAAAGCTCCCAGCTTTTCTTTCTCTGCTGGCGATAATAAGTAGGGCACTGGCAGGCTGCAACGTGTGGCCCCCTCTGCCCTCCACCTGGCCCTGTCCACCGTCACGTCCTACCTGGACTGTGACAGCAGCCTTTTCCTGGTCTCCCTGCACCTGCCCGGCCACCACCCCACTCCAGTCCATTCTTCCTGCAGCAGCTTGAGTCAGATCGTGTCTCTCCTCTGTGCAGAACCTGCTGACAGCGTTCCATCTCTCTCCCAATAAAATCTACACTCGCGCGACTTCCCTGGTGGTCCAGTGGTAAAGAATCCACCTTACAATTGCAGGGGACATGGGTTCGATCCCTGGTCAGGGAACTAAGATCCCACATGCCACGGGGCAACTAAGCCCACACGCCGCAACTACTGAGCTTGCATGCCTCAACGAGAGAGCCCGCCTGCCGCAAACTACAGAGCCCAGGTGCTCTGGAGCCTGTGCGGCACAACTACAGAGCCCACGTGCCCTAGAACCCACACACAACTAGAGAAGAGAAAAGCCCGCACGCCGCAACGAAAGATCCTGCATGCCTCAACGAACATCCCGCGTGCTGCAACTAAAACCCGACACAGCCAAAAGAAAAATTCAAAAAAAAAAACCCTTGCCTTAAAACAAAACAAAACAAAACTACACTCACTGCTCAGGCTGCGAGACCCTGTGTGCTCTGACCCTTGATGACATCTGGCATCATCTCACTGAGCTGTGAAAGGGATTCAGGGCCACATCAGCAAGGAGGTTCCCATCGGCACAGGTTGTTCTCCACCAGCTCCCGACTCAGATGCATCCCTGCCTTCCTCTGTGCTGCGTCCACCCTCCAAGAGCTCTTCCGGGGAGGTCACTTGGGAGTCAGTCTGCCTCGGTTCAAATCCCGGCTCTACCCCTTCTCGAGCTGTGTGACTCTGGGCAAGCTGCTGAATTTCTCTGTGCCTGTTCCCTTATCTATAAAATGGGGAATAACAGTGCCTGTCGCAAAGGGTTATAAAGACTCAGTAAGATAATCCATGTACAGTGTTTTTTTACCACTGTATCTGGCATACAGTGAGCACTCAATATATGTGTTAGCCATTATCACATTACACACGTCGAATGTTTTTACACAAAGCCATATGTGTAGTTAAAAATTTAAAGAAAATTTAACCTTAATAGGAAGCTACAGTTTGTTTTTCCCCCCACTTAACAGTATGCTTTGGAGATTACATCACAAAATCATTGGTGCCTACTGAACACAAATGAGGTCCCAAATGAGGTTCACTACTACACTTGCTTTTTTCACTTAATACAAGATTCTTCCTTTTCTACTTTGTATACATATATACTGTTTAAATTCTTAATGAGTGACTGTTACTTTTTCAATAAAGAAAAAAAAAAAATCTAAACCTCTAACCCTAACAAAACTAAGGCTGTCAAAAACTCATACTTGGGGCCAAAGGGAACCCACCGAGCCTGCTGGGCCAAAGAGTCCCTGGCTACTTGGCATCCCTTGTGTTCTGCCAGCAAGGGGCTCAGGACAGGGCAGCCCTGGCCTGCGGCTTGTCCTGTCCAGGCTCAGGGTGGGTGGGGCTGATGTTTCGGCGTGTGGTCCTGAAGCCCAGCGCCAGTCTGTTCCCGCCCCGGCGGGAGGCTCAGAGCTGCCAACACGCCCATCCCATCTGCTGGGAGATGTGAGCCCACTCGGTCTGCTTGGCGGCCGGGGGTGGCCATCTGGGGCAGGCCAGCCGGCTGGCTTGGAAAACAGCCTGGGCCCTTCGCTCTGGCCCCCATGCCTTGGTTAACCGGAGCCCGAGACGTGTGTGTAGACAGGAGAAGGGCAGAACTCTGACCGTAAGCTGAACCTTCACTCCCCAGAAAAGCCCTCTGACCTTTCGGGAAAGAGCGACAGCACGACGGCAGCGTCATCACAATATCTGCCGCTCAGAGCACTCACTTGCCTGCAGCCTTGTGCTATCCCACCTGGTGTGTGCCAGTCCAGGAGAACCTTCCCGCCTTTCCAGGACACAGGGAACAAACAGTACGAAGTCTATTTTACAGATGAAGAAACTGAGGCATCTGGGGTAAAGCCATCTGCCTAAGCTCACAAGGCTAGTGTGTGGCAGAGCCCAACCAAACCCCAAGCTGTCTGTTCCCAGAGCCAGAATACAAACTCAACCCCACAGGGAGTGGTGAGTGGTTAAGAGCACGGGCTGGGGACACAGGCAGTCTGGGTTCATATCCTGGCTCTGCCACTGGGGGACCCTGACGAGTGACAGCCCTAGGCCTCAAGAGTCCTCATCTGTAGAATGGGGGGAATGGGACCCACATCATGGGACTACTGAGAGAATCTGAAGGGTCAATGCATATAAAACACCTGGAAGAGTGCCTGGCAGGAATATGTGCTAAAAGTGTTAGCTATTCTTATTACTACTGTCATTACTACTTTTGGGTTATGTGACTCTCTGCCTCCATGGCAGGAAGGGCCTTAGGAAGAGGCAAGGCAAACCTTGTTGGCCACTGCCCCTCCCTCCAGACGACAGGATGACGAGGTCCTCAGGCCTTAGTGCCCAATAGGCAGCTCTGCAAGGGGCTGGGGCCAGGACTGAGTACACGTGTGGCCTGCATGTGTGTGAGGGCAGAGAAAGGCCTGCTTGTGGCTGTGAACCTCACGGTGGGCCAAAAGTCACAGGGCTGACTGGAATGTGACAAGGGGACAAGAAACTGAGACCTCTCCCAACAGCTATCCTCACTGGGCTCTCCCCAAGTGCCAGGCCCAGCACTGCCTATTTTATATGGGCAACCTCACCAAGCCCACACTATGGTCCTGTGAGAGTGGGATTCCCACGGGGAAAACAGAGGCTCTGAGAGAAGAAGCCACGTGCCCAACGTTTCATAGCTGCTGAGTGACTGTGCCAGGCCCGGTCCTGCCTCAGGACCTTTGCACTGGATGTTCCCTGTGTCTGGAACACTCTTCCAGATGTCCACATGGCTCCTCTCATCTTCTTCAGGTCTTTTACTCAAATGTTCCCTTCCGAGTGACACTTCCCTTGACCATCCTGTCTAAAAATCTTACCACCCCCGCACTTATCTCTCTTCCTTGCTTTACTTTCCACCTTGTCATCACGTACCACGTAGTATAATTTACAAGAGTATCTCTGTATTGTCTGCCTCCCCAGCAAAAATGCAGTCCCCTGAGCATCTCTGCTGCCTTGTTTACACTGTTTCCTCAGTGCCCAGCACAGGGCTGGCCGGTGGTGGTGCTGAGTGAATCTCCGTGGAGTGGATGAACCCCAGGCCTGTGCCCCTGAGCTGCGAAGGCCCTGTGCCCAGCCTGGGGTGGATCAGAGGCTAGTTTGTGGGCGCTGGGGGTGGGAAGTGAACGGAAGCAGGAACGAGCCAGGAATGGCACCAAGCCAGTTTCTAACCTACTGAATAGGAACCACAGCAAAACATTATCCCCTGACCACACTAGAGTCTCACGACTCTCAGTACCTACAACAAAGTCTGGTATTAAAAAAAAAAAAAATCATTCTACATATTTTGTTTTCATTTAAAACAACAACAACAACAACAACAAAACCAATAACATAAAATGCTGGCATTAAGTTGAGTTCATAACTCTTGAATGGGTCTGATATGCAGTCTGAGCCAAGTCAGTGGAATCCCAGAGGCGGCCGAGCGCTGGCTGGCGCATGGGCCGACACTTCGTCCCGTCACTCACTGAGGTCCCTTAACCTTTCTGTGCCTGTTTCATCAGTTGTAAATGAGGACTATAGTGCCTTCATCATAGAACTGTCACGACGTTTAAGTGAGTGAATGTACATAATCGGTGTAGAAGATGCCTGACACACAGTGTTGAGTAAATCTGCAGTGTAACAGCAGCTGTAATATTATTGATTAGTATATGATTGCCGTTGTCATTTCACCTGGCAGCTCCCCACATGTCATACAACACTTGGATATAGTGTGAGCTGTCACCTCACATTCTGCCCTGGTGCTCATCTAGCCAGAAAGGTGAGGAGAGGGAAGGAGGAGGGTGCTGGGGAGACTCAGGGGCCGGTGACCACCTGTGATCTGGGGCACCAAGTTTTTGGGGCTGCTTCCCCTACGCTGCCATCTGTGGCATCTCATTCCCCCTCGGCGGGAAGGTCTTTGCGAGGGGATGGGGCTACGGCCCTCGGTGCAGCATCTGCCGGTCTGGATGAGGTCCAGGATCGGCCCGCCCCACATCGAAACTCCCTGGCAGTGCCTGCCTGTTGGGCTCCCGTGTCTGTGCAAAAGGCCAGGCCCAAGGGGCATGGCGTAATGCAGGGGTGAGGGAGATCCATTTTGGGGGCCTGCCCAGCTGATGATTGCTCCTTTTCTGAACAGGTCTTCCTTTGAGGTGTTTTGGAAGTCTCTATCATTTCTACTGGCCTAGCTCCCCACCTTTTGCTGAGGAACCGCCTCCCTACCACCACCTGTGGGTGGCTCTGACAGAACTGTCAATCACAGTGCCCGGCCTGGCCCCTGGACCCAGGGTGGAGCACATGTCCTAGATCTAGACAGAGTCCTCTACCATCCCTGACAACAGTGACTGGCCCAGGCTTGTGATCCAAGCAGAGCCATTCAGAGTCCTTCCCAGAGATTCAGCAGATAAGAACGTGGAGAAGAAAGTATAAAGATGGAAAAGATTTGAGCAGCCGGTCCCCATTTTCCCATGACATGGAGAGAGCCTGTTGGTAGCAGAAGACGATGACATTCACAATGCAAAAAGCAGCAGAGCCAGCTGAGCGGGAGAGATAAGGAGGCAGAGTTCTGGTGACATCATTTGAGTGCCTGGGTCCAGCTATGCCTGAAGCCATTCCTACCCCTGGATTTGCAGTTACATGAACCAATGAATTCTATTTCTGGCTTAAACCAGATAGAAGTAGATTTCTGCCACTTACAACTTAAGAGTCCTAATCGAGCAGGGTGCCCCCAACGGGCCTTGTTCCCTAGCCACAGCTGGCATTTATTCCAAGGCAAGACCTCTGACCAAGCCAGGACAATGGGATCCTCTATTCTGAATGAAAGTAGGCAGGCTGGGAGTGTTTTGAGCTGATCAACATCAACAGCAGTGCCTGCTGCTGAGATTCCCCAATTCCTGCCCTGCCCGAGACTTGCTGCCTTAATTCTCCTTTCCACTCTGCAGGGCATCTCAAAATCCTGAAAGAATCCCCTATATCTCTCCCTTTATTTTTTATGCTCATCACAGTTAATCTTTTGCAAATGTCAGAATCTTGGGCTCTGCAGTCAGACACACTGGATTCCAATCCTGGCCACTTAGTCACTGATTTCAGACATGTTTCTGAGTCTCAGTCTTCCCTTCCGTAAAATGGGGAGACTGACAGGATTGCTCTCCTGAGGCTGTTGGAAGGATTACGAGTTTAAACAGGGGAAGCACTTGCCCACAGAACCTGGCACAGAGTAAGGGCTCATAGATGTGAGTGGCTGTGATTTATGTAATACTAACAATAGCGATGGGACCTACCTCGCGGGTCCGGAAGATGATCCTGTACTGGTACTGAGGCCCGTGGTCCTTGTGGTCCTCCAGCTTCTCCCGCTTGATGCTCACGGCCACTGGTCCCAGCTTCTCGTCCACGCCAAAGTAATTGGCATGCTCTGAGAGGGAAGAGCAGGTGAGCTCAGAGTCAGCTCTCTGGGAAGGAGGGGTGACGTCCCTTGGCAGGCCTGCTGAGAGGACAGCCGGGGAAGGCTCTTGTGCAACCCGTGAGCTCTTGTGCAGGCTCTTGGGATCCTGGTCACACAAACCTCACGGCTGGTCACGTCCACACTCAATGGAGAGACCGTAAGAGGTTAAAGCCCACCTTACTATACCCCCTTGCCAGTCACAGAAATTTCCTGAGTCTCAGTGCTCTCATCTGGGAAATGGGGTGCCCTCATGCTACCCGTGATTCATAGACCGACGTGAGAGTGAAATGAGGCTACGAACAAAAAATGCTTAGTGCAGTGCGTGCCATGTTATAAACCTAGCTTCGCGGTGATTATCCCATATTTGCAAACGTTCAGCAGCTTAGCTGCCAATTAGCCCTCGTGAAGTGGTTAGATTCTAGTCTAGAGAGGCTTCTGCCCGGCTGAAATCCGGGCCCTGGACTCATTAGATGTGTGGCCCAAGTCGCTTGATGGCATTCTCATCAGTACAATGGTATCAGGAAGGATGGATTCCCCCCTCTCAGCTGGTTGTAAGGACTAAATAGGTTAATAAGCATGGAGCACTCAGCACAGGGCCGGGCACAGAGTAAGCACATGAGATGTGTTGGCTAGTACTACCCCCAGGGCATGATGTTTGTCACAGAAAAGGACCATGATTCCAGTCCCCAAGCGTCACCTTTATCTAACCATATTTCTATAGACGTAGAAAACTTAAACACTACTCTTTTTTTCCTTATGGTGACAAAGTCTTTAACAAGTCACGGAGGAAGTCTCCTGTTCTCTCCCCAAAATGACAGCTGTCTCCCCTTTTTAAAAAAATATGCTGCTGTCTTATAATCCTTCCAGGCAAACAGTTCTAACTGATATGTAACCCAAGTATCTCCTGCTTGTGGTGGTTGCCCACCAGCAGTCTGTCTTAAGTCCATGAAGTCAGCAGCTACGCACTGCCAGAAATTCCTTCCCACCCCAGTGCTCTCAATATTTAAATGATGGTTCCTATTCTCATGAGATGCTCTTGGTGAATCAAAGGCTTACCTAAGGCTCAAATGTGTGTTAATTAATGGTCCCAATCAGAACAGCACCTGCAGTGGGTTAAACCATCTCCCCAGCTGGTCAGAGAACAGAATAAGTGTGCTCCACAGATATCAGTTCATTCCTGAAACAGCTGCAGGATCTGTTTTGTTTTGTTTTCCGCCAATGCATACGCAGTACCTTGCGGTCTTAGCATAGAATAGGCAATCAATAAACACTGACCAATGACTAACTTATTTATGAGTTTCCAGGGCTACAAAGAAATCATTTTTTGAAAGAAAACAGCTTCTTTTCAATGCTCCATTATAAATACTCACTATCTGCCTGATGAAGAACTGTTTTGATGTACAATCTTATTTGATCCTTACCACAGTCCTTCCGTGTATGCATTCCTACATGCAAGTTGAAAAGAACGTGTTCTCTGTTGGTTTAGGTAGAAAATTAATATAATATAAATGCAAAACCAGGTTTCAAATCCTCTCAGCCTTACTTTCTGGCTACTAGATTAGTCAATTTCAAAGAGCGACCCTGTCAACTTCTCCCATGGGTTGTGGCTTTGTTCATGTCTCCCTGTCGCTGTATTAGTTTTTTATTTATATACCCCTCAAACAGGTTGCCAGGTATACAAAGGTTCACAACTATTACAGTTTCTTGGTAAATTTTTAAGAAGTCAATAAGAAATGGCCCTTTTGGTTCTTCTAACAAATGCTTTTAGCCTTGAAATCTATTTTGTGTGATACTGATGTCACCTCACCAGTTTTCTCTTGGTTAGTGACTGTCTGAACTTCTTTTTTCATCCCTTAATTTTCAGTCTCTGTGTCATTTTGTTTCTGGGCATGTGATGCTGCTACAATCATCTCTGCTCCTCACATGAGGACACGGAGTCCAAGGGGTAAAATGTGTCACGTAGCTAATAAGCTATGGAAAAGACATCCCAAACCCAGGGCTGTCGGACTCCAACACTGGTGGACCTCCAGAGACTGTACTCTGGACGATCTAGTTGACATTTGCTGTATTTGACTAGGATACTGCTTTAAAAAAATTTTTAAATTAGTTGCTGTGGAGTACTGGTTGCCTATCCATTACCTATTCTTCCCTTCTTTCATTTTAAGAGAAACTCTCTGTTCTTGGGGGAAGAAAAGAGAGGGGCTATGTCTACCTAAAAACTAACATTTCCCAGCCTGCCTTGCAGACAGGTGTGGCCAATAACCAGAAGCAGTTGGCTGGGACTTCTGAGAATGTTCTTTAAAAGGGGCTGACTTGAAAAAAAAAAAAAAAGGTAGGGGTGCTGACTTGACATTTCGCCCGAATCCTTTCCTCCTTTTCTTTGCCTGGAAACACGGATGTGATGGCTGGAACTCCAGCAGCCATCTTGGACCAGGAGACCACCCTGAGGGCTTGGAGGCCATGCACTAAGGGTGGCATTCCACTGTTTCTGAGGAGTAACCATACCAGTCCTGGGCTGCACATCTCCGGACTTTTTTATGTGAGAGAAATAAACTTCTATGTTGTTTAAGCCTGTTACTATATCAATTCAATTCTGAACTGATATAGGAGAATCCATATTAAAAATATCTGAATTTCAGGAGAATCAGAAAAATTGGAAAGGCTGGCAACACTGGGCTTGTCTCTACTTCCTGATGACAACAGTGAGCTGGAGCTGAGCAGGAGCTGCCCTTTGTGCAGCCCCTGCCTGGTTTGCTTCCCTCTATTGTCTCCTGCCTGGTCCCTGAGGCTGCCTGGGTTTGTGGTCTCTGCACTATGCTCTGCTGCCTCCTAGGATTGCCTCATCAGCACCAATGAACTTAATCATGTGTGATGCCTGTGTTAACACCCTCCAAACATCAACAGCTCCGCCGTCAAAGGGAATCCAGACCTGCCAGCTTCTTCCCCCCTCCTAGGCTCCCCTAGACCTGCCCATCATCATCTCCTGCCTGGACCACTGCAGCAGCCTCCTCCTTGGTCTCCCAGCCTCCCCTGTCCCCACAGCCTGTTCCCTAGAGGGAGGCTGAGAATACCTGAGTCAGGTCAAGGCCCTCTCCTGCTCAGAACTTTCCTGCGGCCCCATCTCACTCAGGGTAAAAGTGAGAGTCCTCACTGTGGCTCACAGAGTCCCACATGATCTGCCCCTGTCACCTGTCTCAGCTCCTTCCACTCTCCCTCAGCCACTCTGTCCCAGCAACACTGGCCTCCGTCCTATTCCTCCAGTATTCCAGGACTACTGTACTTGTTTCCCGTGTCAGGAACACTGTCCTCGATCTCCACAAGGCTCCCTCCCTCACCTCCTTCACCTCAGCACTCAAAGGGCACCCACCGAGAAGGCCCTCCCTGACCATTCCCTACTGAAAATGCAACCCCTGGCACTGACACTGTTTCCCTCTTCCCTGCTTTACTTTTCTCCACCGCACTCACCACCCACCATACCTTAGACAGTTTACGTATTTATCTAGTTTTATTGTTTGTCTTACCCCACTAAGACATTAGGAAGACAAGGTTTTCGTTTCAAGCTGGTCAATACTGTATCCCCCAGCTCTAGAAAGTGCCCTGGCACATAGCTGACCCAAGCACATATTTGCTAAGTTAATGCATATCTACTGTTTCATGTAGCTCAGGGTTTTGAAGTGCTACCCATGTGTCATGAGGCTGGACTCCCTGCATCCTCACGGCCCCTCTCTGAGGGAGGTCTTGTGTCTTTCTGCATCCTCGGTGCCCAGGGCAGGGCCTGGCAGACAGCGAATGAATGAGCAGTGACGATCTCACAGACCAGGTGCTGCCCGCCTGTCCGCCCCCACCTCACCTTTGCCCACGAAGTAGTCCTGGTAGTAGCGGGCGCCCAGGTCCACGTGCTCGATGCTGTACTGCCGCGGGCGACTCTGCGTCCTCTGCTGTTCCTTGGGCACCTCCAGCACCGAGATGCTGGCGTTGGTGCGGTAGGCGCTCAGGGCGGGCTCCGGCGGGCGGCCCTCTCCGCCGCTCCCACCGCTGCCGCCCGTGGAGCCCGCGGCCGCCCAGGAGAAGCTCACGTTGCGCTCGCACTCACCGCCCATCTCGTTGCGGAAGTGCGGGCAGCTGAGCAGCAGGTCGTTGCTGTTGTCGTCGCCGAGGTCCTGCTCCAGGTTCTCCTTGCAGTTCAAGTCCTCCGTGCTGGTGAAGGCGGGGTCCAGGCCGCCGAGGCTGTGGGCCCGCGACGCCGTGAGGGACGCCATGGCCGAGGCGGCCGAGGCCCCGGTGGTCGTGTTCCGCCGCTGGGCCGTGGACGCCCGGTTGGCGGCCGCCTCGTTGAGGTCGAACAGCATGCTCTGCACGTCGAAATGGGCAAAGCTCTTCTGGCAGACCCACGGCCTACTGGCCTCCGGGGGGCTCCGGCCGTCCTCGGCCTCCCCGGGGCACCGGGACGCTTCGCCCTCGGCTTTACTGCTCCGCAGCTTCCGGAAGATGGACGAGTCCACCGCGTCCCCGCCGCCCAGGCCCCGCGCGGGCTTCTTCCGGGCCTTCTCCTTCTCCTTCATGGGCTGCAGTGGCAGCAGGCCGTCCTTGGCGGGCTGCCCGTTGCGGGCGTCCCCCTTGGCTCCACCGCCGCCCCCCGCGACGTGTGGGCCGGGATCGGCCCGCAGGAGCTCAGTGAGGCTCGGGGCGACCCGGGCCTCGGGCTGCTCGCTGCGGAACTCATTGAGGATGTCGAAGAAGCTCTGCTCGGGCACGCCCTGCACGTCGATGGAAGACGTACTCCCATACTCGCGGAAGAGCGGCAGTGCCCCCGTGTGCCGGGCGCCCCGGGGCTCCACCGCGTCCTCCAGGTCGCACTCGCTGAGGGTGATCTCGCTGCTGCTGCGGTGCCGCAGCGGGAGGAAGGCCCTGCCGGGGGACCGGGGCCACCCGTCCTGGAACTCCACATCCTTAGACCTTCTCCTGGAGAGTCGGTGCAAGGCTTTGGACCCTGAGGAAGCCGGGGTGCTGGCGGGGGGCTGTCCGTTCTGTACGCTTCTCATGGAATGGGCCACCTTTGTGGCCTTCGTGCCATCTGTGTCCTGTGAGGGGCTGGGGTTGTTCTGTTCTCTCAGGGCCTCCCGCTTGGGCGGCCAGTCGGCCACTCTTGCCCGCACGCCCATCTTGGGCACCGCAGGGGTGGTGGGACTGGGGCGGGTGGTGGCACTGGCCGGGCTCTCACCCACAGGCTGGGGCATGCTGCCGTTCTGGACCCAGAATCCCATGGGAGCGTAGTCCCCTGTGTGCGGGCCGGGGAGGACATCGGCTGCCCTGGTCCCACAGCTGACCGCCAGGTCCACAGCATCATTGGGAATGGGCCGATAGGTGGTCATATTCCCGGTCACTGGGGTGCTACTGGCCCCTGAAAGCTGCAGACGAACTTTACGGGGTCCCCTGGCCCTCAGCCATTGTTCAGGGCCACCAGTCCCAGGATGAAGGATTCTGGCCCCTGAAGCCTGTCGGGAAGGTTGTGAGCCTGTGCAGTCCAGTTCTCCACCATCGCTGTGGACAACTGAGCCAGGACAACCTCACGAGGCAGGCACTGTCCCGGGGCCTCCAGACTGAGTGGCTCAGCGGGGCAGAGCAAGCAGCAGGTGTGCACGAGGGCTGGCAGGCTGCAGGGGTGCCTTCCCTGCCATGCTGAAAAGGGAGAAAAGGCAAAGGTGAGATATGATGTTACTGCTCCCAGAGAATGACCTTTTGTTTTTGACGGCTTTACTCATTTAAAAACAAACAAGCAAAAACAGAAAAACCGTTTTATTATGGAAAATTTCAAACATACCCAAAAGCAGAGAGAAGGACACGATAAGCCACCCCACCAGCTTCAACACTATTAACTATTTGCCATTCCTGTTTCATCTGTTCCCCTACTCCTCCACTTTGTTTTTGGCAGAATATTTTAGAATAAATCCCAGACATCGGGCCATTTTACCTATAAATAATTTAGCTTGTATCTCTAGCATATAAGGCCTTCAAAAAATAAAAATAAAAACCACGATACCTTTATCGTACCCATCTAGATAAATAAGAATTCTTTAATGTCATGTAATACCCCAACTGCATTACATTTCCCCGCATTGTCTCACAGATGTCTTTTGAAAGTTGACTTGTTCAAATCAGGATCCAAACAAGATCTGTACTCTGCTTTGGCATATATATTTCTTAAGTCCCCACTACTCTACAATCCCCCCTCCCCCATCTTGATGCTATTTACATATGGAAGGAATGAGGTCACTTGTCCTGTGGAGCTTCCCACTTTCAGGATCTGGCTGACTGTTCCCTGTGGTGTCACTGAACATGTTCCTCTGCCCCCCATGAGTCCTGTCTACTGGTGGTTGTACACAGAGGCTGCACGGTTGTCCATTTGTTTTGTAGTCCACCTGACCAGCCACCCCGCCAGAAAGGAAGTGAAAAAGATGGAGGAATCACCATGAGCACTGGTGGATTTGGGGGAGGGAATGTCTCTAGAAATCTGTGTGATTAATAAATATTGATACTATGAGAGCTGGCAGATCAGCTCCTATTGCTTCTTTGCTGACATGTCCCCAGTGGCTTCTTACTGCATTAGAATAAAATCCAAATTCCTTCTGCTGGCTCATGAGCCCCACAGGACTGGCCAGTCTCCCTGATGCCTCTCCCCAGCCCCAACTAAGGGATGTGCCTCTCCCATCACACTGGCCTTCTGTTCTTCTGACATATCAGGCCCCATCCAGGATATGTGGGTATCCTTCCTCGGTCCTTCACCAGGCTGGTTCCCTAACTTGATATTCATTCTTTAATGAAGCCTTCCCAAACCACTCTGGGAGCCTTTCTCTGTCACTCTGCTTTCTTCTTTTTCCTTAGAGGTTACCACTAATTGAAATTAGTTTGCTATTTACTGATTATCTCCATCACTAAATTATCAGTTCCAGAACGGCAGGGCTATCTGTGTTGTTCACTGATGTAGCCCCAGCTCCTGGGATAGTGTCCAGGACACTCGTTCACTAGTGTATGAATGAGCGAACAGACAGCCTCTACCTGACCTGATGTGTTTAGTGCATCCTGACTTGCAGACCTCTGGGGAAGGGAGTTCATTCTTCTTCCGCCCGGCAACATAAAGTACTCTGGAGGATCACTTCCCTTTGTCTCTGCCCTGAGCTTCTGGAAGATGAAACCCTCAGTGGGGAAGGAAGGGGAAAGTAGATCATGGCCTGTGGCAGAACCTGCTGCTTGTCCCAGCAGCTGTGCCCCTTTCTCCTGCCAACAGAACTGATTTTATTCAGGGCAGCAGAGTGCTGGGTCGGCCTGGGCATCTGACTCAAGGTGACTAACAATTACTTTCCCTTGGAATGTAGACGTGGACATGGCCATTGTGAGTGATGTGACTGACTCATGTGAGTCAGTGAGTGTTGGTGTTTTGAGTAAGTGGAAGGCCTCCTGTGTGAGCATGTGTGCACGTGCACGTGTACATGTGTAGGAGGCATTTCACAACTCATGCCTAGAGGTATGGAGTTAGCTGGCAGAGAGGCACCGCCGGGGAAGCATGAAGCAGATTCATGGAGCAAAAAAGAAGGGGAGCCTATAGCCTTTGAGAAAGTGAGAACCAGGTGAGGGGAGAGGTGGGGGTGGGGAGCAAGAGTGCACCCTCTTCCTGGTTCCCCATGAGCATTCCTGAAGATACCACGGGGAGGCATACAGGGGAGGTGGCAGAGAAGGGGCAGGAAAGTGGAGAGTCCCCAGGGTCGGGCTAGTTAAGGGAGATGGAGGCCAGGTGAAGCTGCGGTGACCTGGACAGCAGAGGCGTCCTCTAAAGAGGCAGCTGGGCCTCAGCTCCTGCAACCGAGCCTTGCAGGCATGTGGATGCCTGATCATGGGATTTTTCAAGAGAAACCAGAAATCTAGAACCGTATGCAACATCTCCCAATCTGAAAAACAAAAACAACAGCTATGACAGCAACAAACTAACATGCAGAGATGACCTCTAAAAGGATTTTCAAGAAACTGCTCATGGTGGTTGCCCCTGGGGAGGGAAACTGGGTATCTTTCCTCTCCACTCCCAGCCCCATCCCTGCTTCATTTATTTTCTTTAGTACTTATACTCACTTATGTCTCTGATTTATTCCTGGCCTCCCTCCCCATAAGAATGTGACCTACTGTGTATCCCCAGGATCTGTGTTTTGGAAGAAGGGGCAGAAAGGAGCCTTACTTTTTATTGCACACCACTGGCTACCATTTGCATTACTTACATGTATTCTTAGTCAACAGATGAATTACCAACACACACCACAATGAGGGCCAACAAAGTAAGTATGCGGGCCTGATTTGAGCAGGGGCTGCTGGTTTGTGACTTTCGGTGACTGGTCTTCAGCTTCGCCAGAGATGAGGGCCTGAGGGCAGCCCCAAACTCTGCTGGGCCCTGGATCCCAGGCCAGGCTGGGGTATCCCGACCAGCTGAGGGCACTGTTGGCTCCGCTTGGCAGCCCAGCTGTGCCCTTGGGCCAGCCTGGCAGAGTTCAGAGGATTAGTCCTTTGAGGTCACGTTTGGGCTGGTTGGGAAACGCAGTGGCCCCGATGCGACCCTGACTTGCTTATGCAAAAACCTCTGACAGATGGGCTTTGCTGATGGCATTTTGTTTCCAGCTCAGTCGGAAACCCCCAATTCGCTTTGCTCCCTTCTATGAAAACACACAGATGTTCTTGAGGCCCTGGTCTCTCTGCACAAATCCCTTCCCCGAGCAGGTGCAGCTGAGTCTGCTTGTGACGTTCACAGACTGAGTGTATGATACCCACAGCCTCTCTGGGATTCAGGGACCGGTGCACACTGGTCCCTTTCTAGCTGTCTCTGTCCAACTCCCTCTTCCTAAAAGCACTCTGATCTTCCTGATGGGGAACCTCTTGTTATGAGAGCCAGACGGCCTGGGTTCAGATACTGGTGTGCCATGGACTGGTTACTGAAACTGTGACTCAATTTCAGTCCGTAAAATGGGGATAATACCATCTACCTCATGGTCCCTGCTATTATAACTGTTCCTTCGCATATCTTTGGCAGGAGTTCTTCCCCCTCCCCACAATTACAGAAGCACAGCCAGGGGTGGGCACAGGACCTCAGCAGAGCATAAAAGGCTGGAGGGTGTCCTGCAGTAGCGGGGGATGTGGATCTGACTTTTCCTACATGTCACTTGCTAGGGACCCTGGCGTTCCTTTCTTCCAGTGTTGCTTGGCTCCTGCCTGTTTTCTACAATTGCTCCTCTGGCCTCCTGTTGATTCTGTAAGCCACTGATAAATCTGCCTCTGCCCAAGACTGTCAAGCAAGGCTTTTGCTGCTGGCATCTGAGGACCTTGACTAAGACACGGTGCTGTGTGCAAAGAAGGCAGCTGCGGATGGTGGAGGGGAACAAATGGGGCCAAGGCAGTGGCACAATGAGAAGCAAGCGACAGTGGGTGAGTCAGGTGGGAGGCATTTGGCTGCAAGTAACAATACCATCCAGTGGTGTCCTGGGCAATGAAGAGATTTCATTATCTCATGTAACAAGGAGGCCAGATATGGCAGCTCCACGCTTGGTACAGGGAAATGACGTCAGGTGTTTTCTCTTTCTCCCCCACTGCGGTCCCACAGTGTGCTGCTGGCTTACATCTTTGGCTTGTGGCCCTGTGGTCACAAGCTGGCAGCCACAGCCATGCCTCTCACTGAACTACTGGCGAGGGGTAAAGAAAGGGATGATGTAAGAGTGTTCTTACCGATCTGACCCTAATCAGGAAGGAGAACATTGCCAGAACATTGCCCCTACCTCCACAGACATTCTTTTATGTCTCATTGGCCAGGATGTGGTCCCTTATGGCCACTCCAGTTGCCAGAGAAGCTGGTGAAGCCAGAGTCTATGATCATCCTGACTGCCCTTGGGCCACTGAGGACTCATCCCTGGGGCTGGCCACACTGGTTCCCAGAAAACATCAGCGTCTGTTAGAAGAGCAGGCAACTAATGGTGTATCTGTGTAAGTGCTCCCAGACTGTCATTTGTGAAGAAGCTGGAGAACTCTGAGCTGAGAGGATGCTTCCTTATCAGGCCCCCAAAGCCTGGAGGCTAGAACAGCAGACGGACAGGCAAGCACCATGGCCCCAGTGTCCTGGCTCTGAAGGGCCCTGCTCTGTGGGGGCCACAATATCTGCCGGAACCTCACAGAGCAGAGGAAAAGGGAAAAACACAAGCCTTCCAGTGTTAGACATTTGTAGTTTGCTCCCCCAGCCTCCATGACTTCTTTTTCCAACAACAGCCCAGATTTCCCTTTGAGAACCTGCCCGCTCTGACCTCCACCCAATGGGCTAGAGGAGGGCTTCTTCTCAAGGTCAGGAACAAATCACACAACCCAATCAAAACCAGAGACCTAGTGATGTCTTTGCTAGAAGTGCTGGGGCTGAAGACTGTGCTTTTCCCTTTTACCCCGAGCTGGAGAGGATGTGAAAGATGGAATCACTGTAGCCATCTTGTGACCACGAGGGGAGAACCATCTGTGAAAGGGGCTGAGAGTTACAGACAATCTGGGGGCTGTAGTCATCATTTGAGTCTCTACATCAAGCCTGGACCTGAAGCCAACCCGATTCCACTTCCCACCTGTGGACATTTTAGTTACATGACAAAACAACAACAACAAAACAACATCTATAACAACAGCTACCACGTATGACCCTTCTATGGTCCAGGTCCTTGTCTAAGCACCTGACATTTGTTATTTCTCTTAACCCTCACAACAGCTCCATGGGGTAGATATCATTATTATCTCCAGCTTACACATGAGGAAACAGGAAGGAAGTAATGTGTCCTAGACCATATGACTATGAGGTGGCAGAGTTGGGACTGACCCCAGCTGTTTCATTCCTGAAGTAAGGCAGTCCTGAGCTCAAGCACCAGCCCTCCCAGTGATCACAGGCAGACTCCTGCACCTCGTGATTCTCATTTTCTTCATTGGTGACACCCAATAAATTATCTCCAGATCCAATTGCTCTTCTGAGTTCCAAACTCAGGTACTTACCTGCTTACTTGACACCACCATGTCTGTATCTCATATGCACTGCAAACTGAACATTCCCAACCTGACCTCTTGATCTCTCCCAACCACAAAACTTGCTCCTTCTCAGGATAGTCAGGATGGGCTGAGCTATGCTACACTAACAAAGGACCCCAAGTGCTCAGAGGCTTACACAACAAGGGTTTGTTTCTAGTTCATACTGCATGTCCATCATGGATTGGCCAAGGGCCCTGCTCATGTCAGCTTTGTTCCCAGTTGAGGGAGTAGCCCTTCACCTGAGACCCTGCCAATCTCAGAGGGAAAAGACATGGTTGAACCATGCAATGGCACTTAAAGTTCCTGCTCAGGAATGACACGTGTCACTTCTGCAAACTACATTTTATTGGCCAAATCAAGACAAGAGATGTCAACAGGGTGGTACACCAGAATATCTGTCAGAACAGGAATGCAACTGGCCATCTGCTTCCTCTGCATCTCAGCAAAAAGCACTTACTTCCACCCAAGGGCTCAAACTGGAAACGTCAATGTCATCCTTCACACTTCCTCTCCCTCACTCCACACGTCCAATTCACCACCCCACGTCCTGTTGACTCTCCCCACAGCATATCCAAGTCCATCTTTCTCTCCCACCAGCCCTCTGGTCTGAGCTGCTGTGACTTTCACTGGTTCACTACACCACAGCCTCACTGGTGTCTCTGCTTCTGTTCCTGCTCTCCTAAGGGCCCTTTTCCACACAATAAAATTCAAAACCTTCCTCTCAGTCCTCCAGGCTCCCTTTCCTCTTCCCCTTGCTCTTGGAGCCCAGGCCACAATGTCCCTCTTTCAGTTCCCCTCACACCCATCTTCCCTGCTGTCTCAGGACCTTTGTAAATGCCATTCCTGCTCCCCTTCCTTTACCTAGGTAATTCTTTCTCAAGACTCAGGGCAAATGACACTTTCTCCACCTAAGCTTCGTTTCTCACCAACCTGTTCAATCCCCAACCTGAGCTCTCTGCATTTCCCTTTGGTGGTACCTGCATCAATATATGTAAGTAGAGACCTCCCTGGTGGGCCAGGGTTAAGAATCCGCCTTCTAATGCAGGGGACATGGGTTCGATCCCTGGTTGGGGAACTAAAATCCCACATACTGCGGGGCAACTAAGCCCACGCGCCGCAACTACTGAGCCCATGCGCCTCAACTAAAGAGCCCACGTGCCGCAACTACAGAGCCCACACACTCTGGAGCCCACCCGCCACAACTAGACAGAAGCCCACGCGCCGCAACGAAGAGCCCGCACGCCACAAGGAAGATCCTGCGTGCCCCAACTAAGACCCAATGCAGTCAAAAACAAATAAATAAATATTAAAAATATATACATATATGTAAGTAATTTACCATGTAATTAATTGTTTGCCGTATGTAAAGTTTGTGAGGCACTGAATGTGAGTCACTGCCTGCACCTGTGGCACAAGCCTGACGCACAGTAGGCCATTAATAAATATCTGCTGAATAAATGAGTGGATGAATGACAACTTCATTCTGCACCAGGAAGCACCGTCTCAGTTGGGGTCCATGACCTGAGGGTAGGTAGGGCTTGCGTGGTGCCCAAGTGTGTCTGCCCTTGGGAAGAAGCTGAAAGTAATGTGTCGGGGGGAGAGAGAGTGTCTGTGTGTGTGTGTATGTATGCTGCCCCTTCACAGGCCTTGGATGAGAGGGGCTAAGTAGGTATCCAGGGTCTCCATCCTATATAGCCTCTGTGTCTAGGGCTGCCCTGATCTATTCCAGATGTTTCTCCTTTATGGAAACATGACCCAGTCATTGTGATGGGGGCTCAGTGGGACCTGTGACCTCTGGATAGCTCAGCGTTGTGGCACCAAGTCTGAGGGCTACTCTCAGAGGCTCTGGGAGAACAATGACTCCTCCAGGGACACAGTGGCGATTCAGCAGTTTCGGGCCACATACAAGTCATTCATTTGTCCAGTAAGAACTAGTTAGTCCTTGGGCTTCCCTGGTGGCGCAGTGATTAAGAATCTGCCTGCCAACGCAGGGGACACGGGTTCGAGCCCTGGTCCAGGAAGAACCCATACGCCGCGGAGCAACTAAGCCAGTGCACTACAACTAGTAAGCCTGCACTCTAGAGCCCGCGAGCCACAACTACTGAAGCCTGCGCGCCTAGAGCCCGTGCTCTGCAACAAGAGAAGCCACTGCAGTAAGAAGCTCACGCACCGCAACAAAGAGTAGCCCCCACTCGCCACAACTAGAGAAAGCCTGCGAGCAGCAACAGAGACCCAATGCAGCCAAAAATAATAAATTAAAAAAAAAAAAAGAACTAGTTAATCCTTAAAACTCATTCATTCATTCACTCACTCATACAACAAACACCTACCACATTCTTTTTTTTTTTTTTGGCCGCACTGCAGGGCTTGTGGGATCTTAGTTGCCCGACCAGGGATGGAACCTGGGCCCTTGGCAGTGAAAGCGCGGAGCCCTAACCGCTGGACCGCCAGGGAATTCCCACACCTACCACGTTCTTACAAATCATTCAGTCCAAAAAATTCATTCAGTCAAAAAAAGCACTAAAAACTTATTCACTTATTCAACATTTACTAGGCATGTATAACTCATTTATTCCACAAACACTAAGCACTTAAAATCCATTAATTTATTCAATAAATTTCCTAAAGCATCTACTATGTGCTGTTATAGGAGCTGAAGATATAGCCCTGAGCAGGACAGACCACGCTCCCCACCTCTTAAGAACTTACTTCCAGCAGAAGGAAGCCAGAGAAATAAGTAAACAAAGACAGAAAAGAAGGGAACTTCAAAGGGTAGTCAGCCATATAAAGGAATAAAATGTAACGCTGTGATAGGTTGGGAGGAGGTCCCACCCTGATGGCTCAGAGAGGGGGTGCCCTCTGACCTGGGGTCTGCATCAGGAGAGGGCGCCTGCCGTGCCCCAGGTGTGCTGATGAGCGAGGCTGACGTGCCAGGGCAGGAAAGCTGGGAGCGGCCCATATACAAGGCTCTCTGGGGTTGGCTGAGGCGATGGCTCTCTCCCCCAGCTGTCCATTAGAGGCACCGGGGAGCTTAGTAAAAATACAGGTGTTCACACCCCACCCGCAGAGAGTCTGAATCAGCTGGTTTGGGGTGGGGCCCAGGCCTGAGTGTCTTTTAAAAGCTCTGCAGCTGATTCCAATATGCAGCCAGGGCTGAGGAGAGAGGAAGAAATGGAGAGAGCAAAGAGAGGAGGGTCTGACACCAAGCCTCGAGAGGCTGCAGAAGTCAGAGGGAGTGAGCACACTGGCCACAGCGGGCCCAGGCAGAGGGGCAGGAGGGCAGGTGTGCGAGAGGCCCTGGAGGGGGGTGTGGTCTGGGGAGGACCAGGTGGTTCACAGGCTGGATGCTGCTGAGAGGGTCACCTTTGGTGACAATTACCAGTCTGAAGGGCACCGCGACCACTGCAAGAGGTATTTCCGGGGCCTGCCGCTCCAGGGAGCCTTGTCCACGCCCCTCGCCCCGGGTGCTGCTGGCCAGCGCGCAGTGACTTCCTCCCGCCAGCCCCTCCACACCCCAGGCAGAATCACCTTTGTCCTCCCCTCCCTGAGCTCCCAGGGCTCTGGGCTGCACACACTCTCGACTACAAGAGTTAGCCCACAGGATTCTTAAGCCTCTGAGTATCTTTTGTTCTCCTTAGACCTTGAACAGCTCCAAGTTTGTGGTGGACTGGGGTCTAACGTTTGTGTTCTGGCCGCATGGGTTGGGTAGAGGGGAGGAATGATATGGTGGTGATGCTTATAAAAATAAGGCGAATACTTATGAGCTCTCCTGATGGGCCAGGTGCGGGGCTACCCTCGTGGGGTGTATAAACTTGTGTGTTATAATAACCCTATCAGGTAGGGACCCTAGCATGCCCGTGTTACAGATGAGGCAAGGGTAACACGGCCAAGTCACACAGCTGGGATTCAGACCTCGACAGTCTGGCTCCCACACCTATGCTCTAAATAAAAGATACAGCAGGTCCAATGGGTGTGTTGTGTGAATACATGAATGACGCAAGGATCTCTGAAATCAATTCATAAGGACAAAGCTCTGGAATGTCAGCAACACCTCAGCAGATTTCAGATTAAGAATCTGTTTTCTCCCCACTATATCTTTCCCCACTTTATTGGAAATCTGAGCATACACAGGACCACTTTGGAGCTCCCCCAGGAAACAAGATGGATGGAAATCTCAGAAATCTCATTAGAAAGTATCATGGCAGAGACTTTGCTCCATCAGCCCAAAGAACAATGAGCAGGGCCTTGACCATGGCCATATACTACTGTGATCTGTTTTGTATGCTCAACAATTCTGACACCAAATGTGTGGGTTTTCCATACCAAGCAATTCTCTTAGGGCTGGGTGTCCCACAATTTAACTCAATCCTGACACTAACTACCCGGAGTGAGCACAAACCCCGTAGGTAAAGGGCTCAGTCCCATAAGACTGTCCCCACTTCAGATCCCAACTGCAGGCAGTGGGGGTCTAGGTTACCCACACTTCTGTCCGACTTGGCTGCAAATCAGAGGTTCCCACGACCCCCTCCTCAAGTTCAATAATTAGCTATAACAGCTTACATAACTCAGGAAACACTACTTACTACTCCTGGTTTATTATAAAGGATACAGATGAACAGTCAGATGAAGAGATACACAGGATGAGGTCTAGAAGGGTCCTGAGTGCAGAAGCTTCTGTTCCTGTGGAGTTTGGGGTGTGCCGCCCTCCCAGCATGTGCATGCGTTCACCAACCTAGAAGCTCTCTGAACCGTGCTGTTTAGGGCTCCATGGAGGTTCTGTTATGAAGGCCTGATGGATTAAATCACTGGCTATTGGTGATTTAATCTGCAGCCCCTCTCCCTTCCCAAAGGTCAGGGGGGTGGAGCTGAAAGTCCCAAGCCTCTAATCACGTGGTTGGTTCCTCTGGCAACCAGCCCCATCCTGAAGATATTTAGGGGTCCACCAAGAGTCACCTCTTTAGCATAAACTCAGGTACGGTTCAAAGGAGCTTATTTTGAATAACAAAAGACGGTATCACCCATATCTCTCAGGAAATTCCAAGGGTTTTAGAAGCTCTTGTGCCAGGAACCTGAATGAAGACCAAAATATTTTTCTTATTATATCAAAGTATCACACTGTGAGAACCTGCACTTTCATATTTAATGTCAGAGCCCAGCGGATGGGTGTTTCTAATTTAAACTTTCCCAGGCATCCAGGAGAGCTCCACATTCCTACCTAGGAGTCAAGGGCAGTCCCCACAGGGGCAAGAGTAGCCATGTACAACTATTACGCTCAAAACAGGTGAGGGTCCCACACAAGTCAGAGTTAAATCGGTATCGGTTTTTCCCCCTTGGGGAAATAGGAAGAATGAACTGGAATTATGCATTGAAAATGTAGGTGTGCGTATTGTTTTATTTGTACCCAGCAATTCCCCTTCTAGGAATCTCTTCCTCAGATATTCACCCCAGTGCACCCTGAAAGACAGACTCAAGGTGGTTCAGCTGCAGGGGTGCTCCCACTGCCGCACTGCCGTTAACATGGAAGCGCTGGGAACAGCACCAATGCCCACGAGCAGAGGATGGGTTAAGTGAATCTGGGTGCCTCTATTCCAGGGAAGGTGCCGCAGCTGTGGTAAACAGTGAGGTAGCGCCATGTGTCGTGCGTGCAGATCGTCCACACGGCCTGAAGGGAATGAGCAGGGCTCATACTTCCTGAGTGCTTACTGTGCACCAGGTGAAATGCTTACACACATTCACCCATTTAATCTTCATGACAAGCCTGTGAGGGAGGGACTACCTGAGGGACCATGCTCATTTAAAGCCAATGCAACTCAGTCCAGAGAGGCTGAGTAACTTGCCCAAGGTCACTCAGCTAGAATCCAGTAGCGCTGGGATCTGAACCGAGGCTATCCAGCTTCCTACCTTATACTCTTTTACTCTATGCTGCCACTTGGGAAGGGAAAGCAGCAAGTTGTGGAATAGTTTGTGTAGCATGACCCCATTTGGTTTAAATAAGAGGGGGAAAGATTTTGTTAGTGTGCGTGTGTATATACATAAATTCTATAAAACGTACAAGAAAGGGTCTAGGAAGACATCCACCAAACCATTAAAAGTGGTTACTTCTAAGGAGTAAAATGGAATGGAGATAAAGGAAAACTTAAAAAAAAAAATTCTCCATGTCTGTGTATGAATTTTTACAAGTATGTAAGTTTCAGGCCCTCTTCAAGACCCCTATGAGGCTCTGCCCCAATCCAAATCCTGGCGAGCAGCCCTGTGAATAGGTTTTGCATGTCTTCTTCCAGACCTTTCTCTGTGAGTCTATAAGGAAATGCTCACAATTGCACAGGGGTGGGGCGCCTCAGGCTGGGGTTAAGTTTTCAGTATTAAAAGTGAGCATGTGAAGGGAAACATGAGTGGAGGGAAAGCCACGCCCCGAAAAGCCCTGATGGATGCAGTTAGAATGGAAGAGTTGCCCCACCCCCTGGGTAGAGCACAAGTCCCCACCTCAACCTCACCTCTAGGGCCATGGAGTCTGAAAAATACGCATCTTTCCAAGTGGAGATTCCTCTGTGGCCTAGCAAGATGCTCGCCCCCAGCCCCACTGAGGGAAGGAAGGGGCACCCCATCTCATGTTCATGTGTCCTCAGTGAAACAGAAGCAGTGCTTACCCAAAATGCTTAAACTGCAATAAACGCTTATATACAGAAAAGAATTTTTTTTTAAAAAAATGAGCTAATACCTCCATAGTTGCTTTTCTTACTTATTACCAGATCTTGAAGATGCTTCCTGATGTGACAGCTGTAGAGTAGTGGTTAGAGGCAAAGACCACCCAGGTTCAATTCCCACCTCTGCCACTCAGACCTTGGGCAGGTGACTTAGCCTCCCTATACCTCACTTTTCCCATCTGTAAAATGGAGATAATAATAGGGCTTAACTAGTAGGAATGTTATGAATTAATGAACGTAGAGACTTAGAATATCCCTGGCACACAGTGACATATAAGTACTAGCTATTATCATTTTCACTTACGTAATAATAATAATAGTAATATCTTAAGCAAACAACTAGGACCAAAGGTGGCCTTGGAATGAACCCTGGCTCCTCTGGGCTCAGGAGCCAGGTAACCCACGCTGGCCAACCTTGAACAAGAGGAAGGGCAAGCCCCTCCTTCCTGGTGGCCCCAGAGCCAGGGCCAGGGAAGGCACCTGCTGCTGAGTCCCTGTGGGGTTGGGTGGGTTGGGCGAGGGTGTCACTACCTCCCGTGAAGCACATGTGGATTGAGCATCTTGTTCCAATTCTGGGCGCAGTCCCACTCACTTCAAATGAGACTTTGAAATCCAGAATTAAAAAGGATGCGGGCTTCCCTGGTGGCGCAGTGGTTGAGAATCTGCCTGCCAATGCACGGGACACGGGTTCGAGCCCTGGTCTGGGAAGATCCCACATGCCACGGAGCAACAAGGCCCGTGAGCCACAACGACTGAGCCTGCGCGTCTGGAGCCTGTGCTCCGCAACAAGAGAGGCCGCGATAGTGAGGGGCCCGTGCACCGCGATGAAGAGTGGCCCCCACTTGCCGCAACTAGAGAAAGCCCTCGCACAGAAACGAAGACCCAACACAGCCATAAAAAAAAGGATGCTTCCTGGAGTACAGGCACGTGCACCAGGCCCACCCAGGAGCTGCAGCCATGCTCGTAGAGTGGGGATACAGTGACAGAGCTGGGCTATGGGCCTCTGTGTTCAGGGGAGCCCCTTCTGGGAAGACTTAATCAGGGGCACAACCCCTGCTCCAGGGAGCTGGACATCCCTTGAGGGATCTCCTGGCTCTAGCCAGGCCCAATGTCAAGCCGCATGCACTGGTATGGCCGTGCCGTTTATTTTGATATTGAAGCTTTTCGGTCTACGGCTGCTGCCTCGAACCCCGAGTGTTCCCGCTATCACTGTGTGGGGCAACGCTGGGCCCACAGAGGCTTCCAGGACCCTGCTTCTGAGGCTGCTCTCGTGGCAGCTGGTGCCCAGGTCGGACTGGTGATTAAATATTCAGTACGTTCCCCCGCAGGGCTCACTCCTGTGGCCAGGCCAAACTTCCTTTAGAAGATGGTTGTCTTGTCAGCTTGGAGCCTGACTTGCTAACTAATCCCAGCTAATTGCCACTGAAACCTGCTAAGATCACATCTGTTGGGTCTAGAGATTAAATCAATATTTGACAATCTTGATTAAACAGAGCCAGGGAATTCTTGTCAAAGAATATCTGTTAAAGCCCTGTTCTTTCCATCCTGCTCTTGGCGGGGCCAGGCCGGAGGTGTCTGGGGCTCTGCTTGTCCTCACCTGAGGACGACTCTGGGGTGGGGGGCGGGGAGCAGTGGAGCCCACCAGGAACACCGCGGCCAGGAAGGCTCCCCGTGGTGGGAGGGGAGGGGGGTGAGGGGGACACACATAGCTGGGCCTTGTTATCCTGGGTGGCACCCAGCTGCCAACAGTAACCATCCTAACTGCCCCCCTCCCCCATCCGGAGCGCCAGGCCCCCCTGCAGAGTACCTGCCACAAAACACTGAATTCAAGTTTTCTAGTGACCCGTGGAGGCAGTGTTCTCATCACCTCCATTTCAGAATGGGGAAAGCAAGGTTCTGAGAGGCGACATTACTTGCCCAAGGTTGGAGGAGCGGGGGTCTGAACCTGGGTCTCAGGACTCTGAACTCTGACTCACTCCAGAGTCTGTCCTGAGACCACTCATGGACATGAGTCCAAGTTGTCAAAAGTGAGAGCAAAATCTGGCACTTACGGAGCCAGGAGCCCAGGCTGGAGGCCCGCTCCCATGGTCCAGTTCCCTCAGCTACACTTAACAATGGCAGCCCCGCTAAGAAGCACTGGCCTCACACCTGGCCCTAACTCAACCCATGCAGCCTCCCAGGGGGAAGGCGCTACCATCCTGCCCCACACTGCAGAAAGGAACACCGAGGCTCAGAGCGGCAAGTTACCTGTTTGAGATCACCCAGTGAGGGAAAAGGCAGAGGTGGGGCTCGAACCCAGGTGGGTGACTCTAGGCCATCGTAACTATTGTCATCTCTACAGGGATAGAGTCGTGAACATGGTGGGTCTTTGATAAATGCCTGCCCTCTGTCCCTGGGTACTTTTATGGCAGAAATTAGGCTTCTGCTCTGGAGTCAGATCTCCTGGGATTAAATTCCGGCCCCAACGCAGCCCAGAGAGGATAACAGTGCCACCTCACTGGACTGCTGGAGGAGCCCAAGATGATCTCCATAAGGCCCCACTCCCCACAGTAACGGCACAATAATAAGCACTCATACATCCTCATCCAAGATTAAAGAAAAAAACAAAAAAAAACAAACCAAAAAAACCACACAATAATAATGAAGACAAAGCAGCTGCACTCAAAGTACCTTCATGGCGGGAGGGGTGATCAGACACCCAAATGCCTGCAGCCACTGTTAACCTCTCTATCCCTAGGTTCACAGCAGTGCCGAGATCAGGGGAAGTCTTCCATAGACCAGGGAGTCCTGGATTTCCTGAGTCCATAAAAAAAAAAAAAAAACCCCAAACCAAAACCAACCAGGCAACCAGTCAGCCACCAAGCCAGATGGCCGACTAACCAACCAGCCACCCAGCAAGTTAGCCAGCCAACAGGTCCCATGTTTCTATGTGTCTCTGCTCTACCTCTCTGTGTCCCTGTTCCCGTCTCTCCATGTCCCTGATCTTGTTCCTCTGTGTGTCTCTCTCACACATGTGCACGCACAGACGGCCACACCACAGCCATGCACATTTCAGGCCCCTGAGTCACAATCCCATGTTAACTCACCACTGGGCATGTGCTCCAGGCTGGCAGCCTCTGCCTGGTCCCTCTGCTAACTCCCTTCCAGATTCCAAGTTCCCAACATCTGCAGGCCAAGACCATATATATGTATATATATCCAGTCTCACCCCCATCCTGAAGTATACAATCTTATAAGGAAACTAGCTGCTTTAATCAGAGAGCAAACTCAGAAATCCCAAGAAGTAATTTAGAAGAATGGCACACCCTCTTACCAAAAAAAAAAAAAAAAAAAAAAATTAGTATTAAGAAAAAATCCCCAGCTACCTATTTTATATCTATATAGCCACCTAGGTCAACACAGAGCGAAAATCTGGAAGGCTGAGATCCAGCTGTAAGCAGTTACCCCAGGGAGGGGAGTGGCGTGTGTGTACATGTGATCATCCTGTCCTAGACCCTGAAGCTCCCAAACTTCCCGAAGTCACATACCTCCACTGACACAATCGCAGACCATTTAAGACGGTCCTTTCAACCAGCTTGTTTATTAAAGCCTTAATAATATCAGTGTTGGAGTCATTATTTTTTTCCAATACTCATCAAACAAAATGCACAAACATGAGAACTCGTAAGGCTTGTCTGTACATCAATGAAAACGAGCTTTTATACCAGAAATGCACTGATATCAAAACCAGGATGCAGCTCCCAGACATGATCCTGAGCAAAAAAAAAAGCCAGACGCAGAACATAATATGGGTTATGATTCCATTTCTATAAAGTTCAAAAACAGGCAAAATGGAACCATGTTATGCAGGGTTGTTCACACAGGTGACCCAACTTCGAAAGCAAGAAATGGCGATCGGAAGTCCTGAGAGTAGTGGCTTCTGGGGGAGGGAGAGGCTTCCGGGGGTTCTGGCAAGATTCTCTTCTTGATCTGGGGGTTACAGGAGTGCTTGCCTTGTAATTGTTTGCTAAACTGTATATTTACATCTGATGTACTTCTCTGTGCATGTGTTACATTTCCTAGTAACAAAGTTTTTAAACGTCTCTTGCATTGTATGAATTCGTTTTTAAAATGAGATCGTACTCTTGTATTATATATGTAATTTTAAAAAACAGGTAAATACATTTAAAAGTCTCAGTTGTTTGATCTTTGCAGACCCACTGTGAAGACCTGAGAATCAGTTTCATGCCTTCGTGTGCAGTGCATACAAACAGACAGACACACACACACACACACAGCCACCCCAGTCACTCCCACTCTCCTGGCTCACTTTCTCTGCTATAAAAGGTTTCCACTTCCCAGAACCTGCAGGGCCACATCGCCTGTATGAACACAAACATCCTGGGCAGGCTGGGGGAACATGTACTTCCTCCTAGCCCCGAGGTGGGGGCAGGGGGGAGGCAGGGAGGGCAGGGTTATCTCATAGCAGCAGTTTCTGGACAACTCACCAAGTGACAGCAGAGGACAGAGTAGGAGGGACTGGCGCCCACCTGAGAAATACAGGAGGGCTTCCAGGGCATAAGGGTATGGGGCCAGGCTGCTGTAAGGAGCATGCATCCCAGCCCTGCCCCTGCACTGATACAAGTGAGCACTAGAAGGGCTCCTGACCCTAGACTGGGTACCCAGCCTCCTCTCGGGCCCATGGACTGGCTGACAGTTGGCGAGGGCCTGCAGCTCTGTTTGAACAACACTGTGATCAAACATCCTACCCCAGGACTGCACGCAGGATGGGTACTCAGACCAAGGCCAATGCAGAGGAAGACAGGCTGGAAGGGGGCACCGGGCCCTTAAGAGACTAGGGAGGGGGCTCTCTGGGAGCTCAAAGGAAGCCAGGACACTAGGAAATCAGCAACTCACTTCCAGGACAACAAACATTTTTTTTTTTAAATGGTCACAGTTGGTGGAAACCTTTTAGAGGCAGTCTGGCAACAGCTTTTAAAAATGTTCTTACCCTCTGAACCAGTAGTGCTACTTCTGGAAATTGATCCCAAAGAAATTCACGGCATTGGTTATAAACGGCGGGGGAGGGGGGAGAGAAAAAGGCCCAACCTCAACGTCCAACAACAGGAGAATGGTTAAATAAATTACCGCACATCCTTATGACATTAAAATATATATATACGCAGATGCAGTCATAGAAAAAAGATTGGATAAAAACTCTGAAATGTTCACTGGGGTTACGTTTTGGTGCTGGGACTACCAGTGATTTTTGAAAACGTGTTCTTTATACCTTCCTATATTTTCCCAAATTACCTTTAATGAACGTGTTTTCAAAATCAGGGGAAAAAAGCAGTAAGTTTTCATTCATTTAATTGATTTCCATTCATTAGATGAATGTTTCCTGAAATCTGACCACGTAATAAAGCAGCGAATGACGTAGCCCCTCTCTGCCCTATGGCTGGAGGGGGAGATGCGTATGAATTCAGTGCCCTTACCAAATACGCGTGTCAGCATAAACGATGGATGCAAAGAAAGGATAAACTGACGGAGGACAGGAACAGGGCGTGGTTGGTCAAGGAAGGCTTCTCAGAAGCAGTGGTGTTTAAGCCCTGAAGGATTCGAAGTTGACCAAGGAAAGGGGTGGTAGCAGGTGAGGGGTACAGATGAACAGCAAGTGCAAAGACCCTGGAGTGTTTAGGAGACTGGAGTTGCCCTCCATTGCAGGTTTAGGAGATAGTGACCCGATCTGCCTGCCACGTAGACGATTAACCCGGTGAGCAGCAGAGTCTAGTCCCGCTGGGAGCTGGGGTAGCCATCCCTGTGAAGCGCAGGAGCGGCCTGGCCCAGAACAGGGGTGGTGCTGACATAGAGAAGCAGGTAGATTGGAGAAGATTTGGTTGCTTCCTCACATTGAAGAGGAGCTCCAGGGCATTCAGTCCTAAACAGAGTACCAGGTGGGTACAGGCCAGACCGGGTCAGAGAGATGCAGGTCACCACTCCTGCTCTCACACCCACACTGTTCAGACCAGAGGGGAACAGAGAAGAACAAATGAGCCATTACAGGGCAATGTGTTTGGGCTGACAGTCACCTGGTAGGGCTGGATTCAGCTTTAAGAAATCTGACAGTTTTCCAAACAAAAGCCAGTCCCCGCCCTCTTACTAGGTGGGATGTATTTCAAAGTCCTTCCCAGCCAGGCTTCCACAGGTGCTGCTCAGTCGACCCTAAGGCAAGAAGCATCACTCCCAATGGGCGGATGAGGAAACTGGGCACAAAGCGGTTGTGCTTCTTGATAACAAGAGCAAGAACTCAGGCCTTCAGCGTGAGAGTACTGTGACCCTCTACCCGGGCCTGCTCCCGTGTTAAGCACGACACTGACTGCTTCATACTCACGGCTGCATGGACATCACTGGTTGCTGGTTGTCAAATCCAAACCCACTCTCCTCTTCTTCCTTGAGAGAAGTCTCAATTTGCTTGGAGCAGCAGGATGCCCATCCAAAAAGCTTGCTTTCGCAGGTTCCCTCGCAGCTATGGCTAAATATGTGTCCCATTCTGGCCAACAAGAGGTTAAGCAGAAGACCGCTGGGGATGGGTGAAGGGGTCTTCTGGTAAAGCTACTGCTTTCCCATAAAAAGAAGCATACCCTTTGCATCATTCTCCTTCCTGGAATGTGGACACCATATCTGGAGGTGTGGCAGCCATCCTGTAATTGTGAGGCTGAAAGCCACAAACTGAGGACGGCAGCACAAGGATTCAGAAGGAGCCCACTCTCCCAGCCAGTGGCTCTGCCCTGGTCCACCCACACTCCCTTTTCCTTCTCATGTGCAACAGAGACTAGTTGCCTTATTTATGACGCTGCTCCCTGGCTTTCTGTTACTTGTAGCAGAGTACAATCTTGACTGATAGAGGTCCTACCCAGATCCTCATTTTACAGATAAGGAAATGGAAGCTCTTCGAGGGGGCGTCACTAGCCCAAGGTCACATAGAGCCCGGAAGAGATGAGGCTGGAATGTGAGCCGGTATTCCTAACCACTTCATAGTAGCTCCTTGAATCTTATTGAAGAATACTAGCTTTGGAGAAAACTTGGCTTCAATTCACTTCTCCATTTAGTAGTTTGTTTGCCCATCTCCCCCTCACCGGAAGCACGCGCTCCCTTCGCTCTGCTTGCTCTCTGCCACCTAGAACAGCGCTGGGCTGGTGGCGGTGCTCAAATCAACCCCCACCCCCCCACCCCACACCCCCCGCCAAAAGAGCAATGACCGAATGCATGGCAAGATGGAGTGACTCTTCTGGAAAATGGGAACGCCATCACTGGCTTCACAGGAGGCTGTGAGGGTTCAGTGAGGGATGAATGGAAAGCACAGGGCATGGTGTTCAGTTAGTGCCCAATAACTGGTTCCACTATTACCATCACAGGGGTATAATGTGGATCTCCTCTTCCAAAGACCTCTCCTCGTGACCAAAAGGGTTCATCATCTCTAGAGGATTCTTTTTTAAAACTTGGATGCAAAAATGATTTCTCTATGCAAACTAGCTATAACTCACAGGCCAAATACCCCCAGGCTTCCCCACGAATTCCCAACTGCTCTGTAACCAGACCAGCCTCCTCACCTCCCAGCCTTGGCTTTGTGTGGCCTTGTATTCTGCTTGCAGTAACTGCTGTGTACACCAATCCTTCCTCTTCCTTTGGCCAGTTCCCAAGCCACCTCCTGGGTGAGGCCTTCTCTGATTTCCCCAGCCCATCTGGCACTGCCCCTCAGGAAAGCTACTGGGGCCCCGTCTGGCCCATCCGCTGCCTGATGTGGTGTCTGGAAAGGCCGACTGCCTGGCACGCCTGTTGGGTGCTGTGTGTGCATGCATCAGCCCCCCACAAGAGCAGCTCCTGTGGTCTTGGGGTCTGTATCGACTCTCTCAGGAGTGCTGGCACCTTGAGGACATGTTCAAGTCCGTCTAATGAACAGGAGAATGAATAATCACGCTGCCTAATGTTTATATGGGGTCTATTATGTGCCCGGCATTGTTCTAAGCACTTTATGTGTATTAGCTCATTTGATCGGCACAACAATCCCCCCCCTTTTTTTAATATTTATTTATTTACTTATTTAATTCATTTTGGCTGCGCCGGGTCTTAGTTGTGGCATGCGGACTCTTAGTTGCAGCATGCATGCGGGATCTAGCTCCCCGACCACGGATTGAAGCCGGGCCCCCTGCATTGGGAGCACGGAGTCTTACCCACTGGACCACCAGGTAAGTCCTGGCACAACAATCCTTTGAGAGTGGTACTATTATCAACCCTACTTTACACATGAGGAAACTGAGGCATAGAGTGAGGTAATCTGCCCAAGGTCACACTGTTGGTTAATGGCAAAGCTGGGTTCAAATCCTGCAGACTGACTCCAGAGTCCACGCTCTTAACCTCTAGGCTCTCTTCCCTCGTTGTATGAATAAATGTACAAATGTCCATGGCATGAAGAGAGCCGCCTGGGGCCAGGCTTGGGTGGAAGGCAAAGCTCACTATTTTCCCCCTAAGCCAGAACAAACACTCTCAACCCGTCTCGCCACATTCCAACCCCCTTCTTCTTTGCTAACCTGCCAATATTGAGGCTGAAAAGCCAGACACTCACTTTTCCAGCTGAGAAGTCTGCTAGAAGGTACGAATGCTTCCTCATAAAAGAGCAGTACCATGGTCCTAGCTGGCTCCCTGCTTTCTGCCTCATGGCTGTGAGAGGATGTGTTACCTGGAGCCCCAGCAACCATCTTGCAACCATGAGGAAAGGTCAAGATGATTTCAGGAGCATGCACTTGGGGCCCTGACATGTGCAGCTGTGGAACCAATCCCAGAACTGCCTTTTCTCTGGACTTTCTAGCTGAATAAGCCACTGTGAGTTGAGTTTGTGTTACTTATATACCAGATTGAGATATAAAATATTTAGAATCCCATATGGCACAGGCAACAGGCAATCAGAACAGGTGGTGGCTGGTGAACATCAGCCTTGCTTGTATCTGATTACTTGAATGGGAGCTCCTTGAGGGTTGGGATCAATGCCAATGTTGTGCACTGTTGTGTCTCAGCACCAGCACAGTGCCTGGCACAGCGGGCACACAGGCAACATTTGGTGAATGATCCTGAATGATGTCTCTGGAGAACGTATACTGTGTTGGGAGCACAGGCACTACAGTCTGAGTGCCAACTACACTACCTTCCAGCTCCGAACAGGGCACTTCATCTCTCTGAGCTTTAGTTTCCTCATCTGTGAGGCTTCCGGAGGAAACATCAATATCCATACGTGTGGAGCACTTAGCACAGGACCTGGTGTGATGCCAGGGATGCATGGTAGCTTCTATCAGCCTCTTTTATCCTCTCAGTTTCCTTGCCTGGCAAATGGCTACCGTGATCTGTCTCTGCTCTAATGAGATAAAATCTGAAAAAGTACAGCATAAAGCGTCCTGCAAGCAAATGTTAATTCTCATCTTTGACTTAGTGCAGTGTGGCAGTTAAGAGCACGGATTCTGAACTCAGGCTGCCTGGGTTTGAATCCCAGTTCTGCCGTGTGACCTTGGGCAAGTCACTTAACCTCTTTGTGCCTCAGTTATCTCATCTGTAAAATGGAAATAACAAAAGTACTTCTCTCACAGGGTTGACGTGAAGATTAAGCGAGTTAATATATAAAGCTCTGAGGGCAGCGCCTGGCACAGGTAACCACCAAGAAGTGTTAGCTGCTATTACCACTACTGGTATATGGATTCCTGGTACACCACTTCCTAGATGTATGACCTTGGGCAAGTTACTTAACCCTCTGCCTTTCTCCTAAGACGGGGCTACTAGTAATACCTCCTTCATAGGATTATTATGAGAATTAAATAAGTTAATCCATGTGAAGTGTCACGTACTTGAAACCAGGCCTGCTTATAAGAAGGGCACAGTGGATGTTAGCGATCCTCATCATTTCTGACTGGGGGCTCTCTTGTGTGACTGACCTCCTACACTTGCATTTAACCCTCACATTGCTGTTTAACTTCCTTGTCTGCAGATCTGGCGCGACCCTTCCCCCCCAAGCCTCCCCACCTCCAGGAAACCATCAGCTCCAGGAGGGCGCACGGCACACCCTGCCCCTCCCACAAGCCCAGTGCCCAGCTGGGTGCGCAGCTGCCTGCTAAATGTCCGCTGGCGTTGCTCAGTGGTATGACACTCCTCTGGCCTCTCTCCTGGCCCAGGACACAGGCGCCTCATGCAGGGGCTCCCTGAGAACACCACACCATCCATAACTCTCCCATCAAGAGGAGCCACTCTGCCTGCGGGCACAGAGTGTCCTCAGGAGGGCCTTCCTTACGTCAGGGCACACAATCCTCTGACCCAGAACAAAAGGAAGTGTCTGCTCTGAGCGTGGGATGGGGAAGCTTGGAGAGGATTCCTCCAGCAAAGGAAGAACCCGTAACCATGGGCAAACAGCCTGGAGCCTCCCAAGGGAGGCCTGTCCCAGGCAGCAGTGACCAGCAGGCAATGACCACAGAGCTGCCGCAGCTTTCCCAGGCAAACAAGGGACCACAGTGTCTGAAGTGGTGCTTATCCCTAAGCAACGTGCCCCTGTCCAGGTCATTTAGACCCTCTGGCTTTCTCATCTATAAAATGGGGTCAGGGACTTCCCTGGTTGTCCAGTGGTTAAGACTCCACGCTACCACTCCAGGGGACTCAGGTTCGATCCCTGGTCGGGAAACTAAGATCCCGCATGCCACACGGCGTGGCCAATAAATAAATAAATGAATAAAATGGGATAAACTTCCCTGATTGACCCATTGCCTGACCTGCTCCGGATCACAGGGAACTACATTTCCCAGGATTCTGGCTAGGTTCCGCCAATGGGGGTCAATGGCAGAAACCTGGATGGTGGAGGAGGTGAGAAGCCAGGATGGTTCTCCCTCTTGTCCCTCCACCTTGGACAGCATCTCGGGTAGGACATGCCTCCCCACTCCCCTCAAAGCCCTGGGTGCTGGTAATAACCTCTCCCTCTTGCATCCCTCCAGCTCTGGTTGCTTGCCCCTCTGCCCCTGTTTGGCTTCTCTGCTCCTCCATCACTAATTTAACCAAATTCTCTATGTTGAATTCCCTCTGTCTGAAACACCTAGAGTGGATTTTGTTTTCCTGACAGATACACCTGCCTTGACTACATTTTAGGAGCACCTGATAATGAAAGGAGAAGATACACTTGGAAAGTGAAGAGCACCACACAAAGCAAGGATTATCTTATGGAAACGCCTTCCTCTCTTCCATAATGTACAGGCGCGTTGAGGGTGTGGAGTTTAAAATGCCCCAAATGAAATGATACAATGTTTGAGATTTGCTTCAAAATAATCCAGAGACAGGGGGATGGATGAAGCGAGCTTGATTGTGTGATGAAAACTGTGGGATTTGGAGACAGGCTCTGTACACTCTTCTTACTACCTCCGTATATGTTTGAAATTTTCCATTAATCAAAACCAACACATACGGGCTTCCCTGGTGGTGCAGTGGTTAAGAATCTGCCTGCCAATGCAGGGGACACGGGTTCAAGCCCTGGTCTGGGAAGATCCCACATACCGCGGAGCAATTAAGCCCATGTGCCACAACTATTGAGCTTGCGCTCTAGAGCCCGCGAGACACAACTACTGAGCTCATATGCCACAACTACTGAAGCCCACAGGCCTAGAGCCCGTGCTCCGCAACAAGAGAAGACACCGCAATGAGAAGCCCGCATACCGCAATGAGAAGCCCGCGCACCGCAATGAAGAGTAGCCCCCGCTCGCCGCAACTAGAGAAAGCCCGCGCACAGCAACGAAGACCCAATGCAGCCAAAAGTAAATAAAATAAATTTATTAAAAAACAAAACAAAACCCAACACGAAAGGGAAAACCGGTCCCTATTCTGTTGTTGGGGGTACAAACTGGCATAACCTTTTTTGAAGGCAATTTGTCAATTAGATTAAAACCATGCATGTCTGTGGATCCAGTGATTCCAAAACCAAGAGAAATGTTGGCCCAAGAACCCAAAGCTGCCTGGACAAGGCTCCCCAGCTGCTTGAGACAGAAGAAAGTGAAGGCAACCTGAAAGTCCCTCACTAAAGAACTGATTAAATGCATTTTGATAAATCCATATAATACAACCCCAAGCAGCCATTAAAAAGAATGAGGGCACATCTAACATGCTGATAGGGTAAAATACCCAAGAGACACTGATAAGGGACAAACCAAGCCGTGGAGAAACAGTATTATCACATATATACACACATACATACATACATACATATATATAAAAGTATGTGATATCTGGAGGAAAAAGTCTGATAAATAGTAATAATAATAATATCTACAAATATGAATCTAGCATTTACCATGCGCCAGCACTTTATATATGTGTGTGTGTGTGTGTGTATATATATATATATATATGTGTGTGTGTGTATGTATGTTACATATCATATGTTCAGAAAACCCTACAAGGTAGATACAATTACTGTCTCCGTTTTACAGATAAGGAAACTGAGGCACAGAATTGTCAAGCATACATGTTGAAGTCCTAAGCCCCAGTACCTCAGAATGTGACTGTATTTGGAGATAAAGCCAGAGGTAATTACACACACAGAGACACGACCATGTGGAGAGACAGCAACAGCGCGGCTGCCAGCAAGCCGAGGAGAGAGGCCTTGGAGGAAACCAACTCTGCTGGCACCTTGATCCTGGACTTCTAGCCTCCAGAACTGGAAAAAAAAACTGTTGTTTAAACCACCCAGTCTGTGTTTTTTTTGTTATGGCAGCAATACCAAACTAATATAACTAGGTCACACAGCCAGTCGGTGCTGGAACCGGGATTTGAGCCCAGGCCGGCAGGGCTCCAGAGCCCATACGCTTAACAACACGGCCGACACAGCTAACCCTTTACAATGGTTGTTTTATCTCCAGAAAGTGAGACTGGGGGGGGGGGGGTACAGGGAAAGGAGGAGTGAGACTTTGGATTTTTACTTCATAGGCTTTTATAATGTTTTATAATTTCTTAAAATATATCATATTTTTAAAAATTAAAAACCACTTACATGGAAATGAACATATACCACCCAACTCAAATGTGGGAGAAAGGAGTATATCTAGACCTGATCTGTCTTTTACAAGTTTCACTGTCTCTCATGGTTCCTAAGGAGCCACCAGAGAGAAGCCGGAAGCGCCTGCACAGGCAGACATTCTGATGTGAATGAAAAGAAGAAAGGATAAAATATTTGAATCTTTAGAAACCTTTTTTTTTTTTTTTTTTTGGCCACACCACGCAGCTTGTGGGATCTTAGCTCCCTGACCAGGAATCGAACCTGGATCCATGGCAGTGAAAGCCCACGTCCTGACCACTGAGCCGCCACGGAATTCCCCTAGAAACTTTGAAACACCCAATAATGATGATGATAGTGATAATAATAATTGCTGATATTTTCATATCATATGTATGCTAGATACTGTCCTAAGTGCTTTTTAAAAAATTTTTGGCCGCGTTGGGTCTTCGTTGCTGCGCGTGGGCTTTCTCTAGTTGCGGCGAGCGGGGGCTATTCTTCATTGCGGTGCGCGGGCTTCTCATTGCAGTGGCTTCTCTTGTTGCAGAGCATGGCCTCTAGGCACGCGGGCTTCAGGAGTTGTGGCACGTGGGCTCAGTAGTTGCGGCACGTGGGCTTAGCTGCTCCGTGGCATGTGGGATCTTCCCGGACCAAGGCTTGAACCCGTGTCCCCTGCACTGGCAGGCGGATTCTTAACCACTGCGCCACCAGGCAAGTCCCTATCCTAAGTGCTTTATATATATTATCTGTTAAGTCCTCAAAATATTTTAGGATATAGATCCTATTACCATTCCTGTTTTGTATTTAAGGAAATTCTGAGGCTCAGAGAGGTTAACTCGCTGGGTTAAATGGCAGGGTCAGGATTCGAACCTAGGCCATCTGGCTCCAGAATTTGCCTCTCATGACCATGCTCTCCTGCCTCGCCTCAGCTCTGAAGGGGCCACTCATAGAAAGGGAAGCCTGACTCAGGGTAAGAGGTGCAAGAAGAGGCACGAAGATGCATTCAGCCAGACCAGTAATCAGAGCATTAAAACCCGAGACCCCACTTCATTGGGGTGACACAAATTAGGAAGCAGGATAATGACAGCAAGTGGTGAGGAGCCAATGGGAAGGCTGGACCCTCCTGCCCGCTGGGGAGAGCATTGGCCAGAGCAGCAGCACGGAGAGCAACCCTGGCCATCCCTGGGGGAAGAGAGAATGCCCGTCTCCAGCCACAATGTGACCCCTGGACATAAACCCCAGGGGTTCAGAAGGACACAGGTATGTGGGGGCTCACGGAAGTACTGGCCGTGGTGGTGTGGAGCTGGGGGTGACTTGAACACCAGGGGACTAGAAATGTGAGGGTGGCAGATGCACATCACATACGACTGTTCAGCAGGCAGACGTAATGCACTGCAGCACGCAGAGCAACGAGATCTCAAAAACACGGCATTTGGTGAAACCCGGAAGAAAAAGGAAGAATAAGAATAAGATATGGAGCCCAAAACCATTTCTGGAAGCAGACTCCTTCCTCAAACCTCAATATATATTTTGCAAGGATATGTACCTAGCTACAGACACACCACAGTCACCCCAGAGTCGGGGAGGGGATGGAAGGAGGGCTAGAGGATGAAGAAGGAAAAAATAACAACAAAAATTTACCCAGTGACACGGGAGGCAACACACACATTGTTTCCGCCAACAGACAAGTAGTCTGTGGGAGCAGGACTTGACTTGCCCTCCATTTCTGGGGTTACGTGAGGGTGGAAGAAGAGGCAGAAGGCAGAAACTGGACACAAATCACTCCACTCCTTCAAAAGAAAATCTTTGTTCTCAAATGCCACGATCTGTTGGGCCTGACACAATTTGTTAACTTTGCCTCGGTCAGGGACTGAGTCTGGAGGCCTTTCCCAGCTGTGGCAGGCATCTGGTTGTCTACTCAATACCCACTCCCCTCGAAGGTGGACCCCAACTGGTCAAAGGCAATCAGGACATGGCATTCCTCTGCGGAGTTGACTGGCCCGGTAAGGAGAGCACATGACCTCAGCTGGACCAATCCTAGACTAAAGGGAAGTATTTATAACCCACGAGGGACTGGGCTCTTTTTTTCCTCTCTCTCTCCCGATGTCTGTGGACAAGAAAGCAGGTGGCCCTGTCACTGGCAGCCAGCTTGGGACCAAGAGGCACATATGTATATATAGAGAGAAAGCTCTAGGACGAAGCTAACACTGAGAACCTTGATGGCAGACATCTGAGCCGCTGACCCTACCTCGCCTGCAGCCCACCCACCTCTAGACTTCCAAGACATATTAAATGTCTTTACCGTTGGCCAGATGATGTCAGTGTTTTTGTTACTTGCAACTAAAAGCATCCTAACCGAGAACCGCAAACGAGGCAGCCATTTTTCGACTGTTAATAAACAGAGGAAAATCCCTGCAAGAGGGAAATGGGGCATCTGAGACACCAACGGGAAGGGATGCTGAATCCCAACGTACAGAGAACATTTACAAGTCTCAAGTTGCACGTCCCCTGCCTGTTGGGTCAGCACCACACATGTGATTCCGCAGAAACAGGCAGTGGCGCTGTCCCTGGCACACAAGGGGTCTGGAAACCTTCAGCAGTGGGTTACTTCGTTTCCTTCATTCTTCACAAGAACCCAGTTGCAGCCAGTTTCTTATGTTCTATTTCTCCTGAAAACGGCAGAGGGTTAATCCCCAGCTGGCTGGAGCTGAGGATGAGAGACAGGACAAGGAGCCCAGCCTGGCTCTCCTGCAGCGACTCTGTTCCTGAATCAAAGGTTGGACTTCTGGATGTAGGTACCCTGAGATCTGACTACAGCTGGGCTCTCTGACATAGCACACGGCCTCAGGACTTCAGTGAGGAGACCCCACCAGCTGCGGTGCAGCACTACTACATCGGAATCAAGGGAAAGCCCCAAATGAGATGAAAGGGGAGTCAAGGAGACCTGCCCTCTGGAGCTGGCCTGCCCTGGTGCCAGTGGCCGCTCTGCCACTGTGACCCTGGACAAGTGATTTCATTTGAGCTGCCTCATCTATAAAACAAGAACAGGGACTTCCTTGGTGGTCCGGTGGTTAAGACTCTGCGCTTCTACTGCAGGGGACACAGGTTCGATCCCTGGTTGGGGAAGTTCCGCATGCCATGCAGGGCGGCCAAAAAGAAAAAATTTTTTTAATAAAAAAATTTAAGAATAAAATAAAATAAGAACAGAAGTACCCATCTCACAGAACTGTTGTATGGATAAAATGAACTAACACGTGCAAAGTGCTTAGCATGGAGCCTGGCACAGAGTAAAAGCTTTAAGAAATGTGAGCTATTTTATTATCATTATGATTTCATGGTATCTATCTAATAAAGTATAATTACATACAGTAACATGTACCTGTTTTAAGTGCACAGTTTGATGAATTTTCACCCATGTCTACACCTGTGTAACTCACACCCCAAACAAGACATAGAGGCTGCCGACCACACACATTAACTGAGCGCCTTGCTTCAGGAGTCATCCCTGACCCTCTCCTTCACAGACTGGTCTGTTGAAGACCTACAAGGCTCTCTGGCCAGTTCGTTTTCCTCTGCATTCAGGCCCACTTGCTGTAGGCTCTGTCCTCCAGTTTCCCTGACCCCAATCTCTCAGTGTTGCAGCCACAGTTATCACTTAAAAATGCAGATCTGACCAGGTCCCTCTCCTGCCTGAAACCCTTCCGGGGGCTGACCTCAGGGTAAACCCTAAACCCCTCCCATGGCCTACAGGCCCTATGCTCTGCCCTGCCCTGCCCATCTCCCTCACCTCTGCAGACAGATCCATCTTCCACTTCCCCCTTTCTCTCTCTTCCCATCTCACTGGCAACTTTTTTTAATAGCCATTTTTACTGAGGTAATTGTAAACTCAAGTACACTTGTAAGATATGATACAGAGAGATACTATATACACTTTACCCGGTATGGCAAATGGTAACTTTTTGCAAAAATGAAGTACAATATCATAACCAGGAAATGGACATTGAAACAATCTACTGATTTTATTCAGGTTTCCTGTATTCATTTGCGTGTGTGTCTTCTGTTCTATACCACTTCATCACTTGTGTATGTCTGTGTATCCACTATCACAACCAAGATATGAGCAGTTTCATTATCACAAAGAGAGATCCCTCATGTTACCTTTTATAATCACACCCACTCCTTCATAACCCCCTATCCCTAACCCTTGACAACCACCAATACGTTCTCCATTTGCATGATTCTGCCATTTAAAAATGTTGTATAGGGGCTTCCCTGGTGGTGCAGTGGTTGAGAGTCTGCCTGTCAATGCAGGGTACACGGGTTCGAGCCCTGGTCTGGGAAGATCCCACATGCTGCGGAGCAACAGGGCCCGTGAGCCACAACTACTGAGCCTGCACTCTAGAGCCGGCAAGTCGCAACTACTGAGCCCACGTACCACAACTACTGAAGCCCGTTCTCCGCAACAAGAGAAGCCACCGCAATGAGAAGCCCACGCATCGCAACGAAGAGTAGCCCCTGCTCACCTCAACTAGAGAAAGCCCGCGTGCAGCAACGAAGACACAACGCAGCCAAAAATAAATAAATAAATGAATTAAAAAAAAAAAAAAAGAGTGCAATGGCTGGGTCATATGACAGTTGCACACTTAGCTTTTAAGAAAGTGCCAATCTGTTTTCCAGAGTGGCTGTACCATTTGACATTCCCACCAGCAAAGTATGAGAGATCCAGTTCCTCCACATCCTTTTCACTGGCAACTTTGGATCATTCATTCAACAGATATTTATTGAGCAGCTCCTGTGTGCCAGGTACTAGATGTTGGGTTTACACCACCAAACAAGACACATAATTCATATTATCAAATAGGAGCTTACATCCTAAAGGGTGTAGATAGGCAGTACACAAGTCAACAAACTGAGTAAGTACTAAGAAGAAAATAAAACAGTGATGTGATAAGGAGAGTGGGCAGGCAGGCAGCACAGCACAGTGATTATGAAGCCAAACAGCCTGGGTTCAAATCCTGACTCCACCACTTCCCAGCTGTGGGGCTTAGGCAAGTGACCTGACCTATCTGTGCCCTGGTTTCCTCATCTGTTTCCTATGAATACCTACCTCCTAGGGTTGTTGGGAGGATTGAGCAAGATCCTGAGTGCCACGGGGCCAGCCACTCAGGTCTGGATGTGGACTCCATCAGTTTAAAAGTCTCTATAAGAGCCTCTGAACTACCGCATTGCTGAGAAGCCACACTTAAAAGTTTTGTGGGTTTCCCGAGACAGGATGCACCCAAGTGCTCAGAAGGGAACCTCCCCAATCCCCCCGCAAGGGTCAGAGCCCCGCTCTGGAAGCTCTGGGAATGGGCGGCCATGGACAGGACAGAAGAAGGGACAGCAAGGCCCTCCACTTACCCAGCAACTGGCAGAGGCCACTCCAGCAGAGGAGAGGCCAGGGCAGGATCAGAGGAGCCGCTCAGGGTACCTGGGCCTCTCCATATACCCTGGGAGTCCGACACCATTCCCAGGCTGGAGGACTCATCTGAGCCCTTGCTGAGGGGCTGGGGCACAGGGCCTCCCCAAACTCCTGGCCCACAAAATAGCCATTTCCTGTGCAGAGCTGAGGAGACAAAGGTAACCTGGAAACTCTCCTCCCCACCCTGTCCCACCTCTCTCCAGGGCCTGGCCCGCAAGAGGGAACTGAGAGAAGCATATTGGTTGGCACCTTACAAAAGAAACAGGGAAATGGGTGGGGGTGGAGCTATTGGCAGCTCCAGGCCCAGGAGGAAACAAGGCCATCTTTGAGGGGGGCAGGCTGGGGTCCCTTCTCTGAGAGGATGGGATCATGAACCAGTGAGGCCCCGAGCCTTTCTGAGGAAGAGGCGATGCTGCAGTGACCTGTTCTGCGGGCCTCCCAGTGGCCTGGGATGGATCAGCCAGCTGCTTCTTTCCTAAGGATTGATGAGTCTGGAACCAGGGCACCTTCTCCTTATGTAAAGCTCCTTCCAGACCTGCAGACTGACGGCCAGAAGGCAGCACGGCACTTCAAGGTGACGGGGGAGGGCTGGAGTCTCTGACCCTGACCCTGGCTTGCAGCAGTTGGTACAAACTGTTCTGGGGGAGGAGGGAGTCAGGACACCAGGCCTTGAAAGTGCACACAGGAGCTAAAAAGCTAAACCAAACCAAACCAGCATCGTGGGTCTCCTAAAACCCTTCAGGGGCCATGGGAAGAAGTCCAAATCATTATGGATGGTTCGCCAGGCCCAGTATGACCCAGGCTGCTGACCTGTCCCCCCATCCCTCTGCTCAGGGCACACCAGCCTCTGTTCCTCCAGCACACCTCAGGGCCTTTGTACAGGCTCTTCTTCCTGCCCCAAAACACCAGCCTCCAGCCCGCCCCTGGGCAAGTTCCCACTTATCCTTCAAGTCTAGGCTTACAGGTCACTTCTTCTCAGACACTCCCAACCCCACTCCAGCCTTGAATAAGACCCCACCTCCAGCCCTGTAACTCTCTTTCAAAGGCATTCTGGACTTTTCTTTTAGAGTTTAATTACCAGTTAAATTATGTGGTTATTTGAGTGATTATTTGATATCTATCTCCCCCCAGTAGATGGGGAATGCCATGAAGTCAGACTAATAGCTCATCACATTTATGAAACACCTACAGGTGTCTTACAGCATTATCCCACTGACCCCTTACAATAGCTCTATGAGGTCAATACTCTCATTATGCTAATTTACAGATGGGGAAGACATGTCAGTCCTGTCCACGGGGCCAGGCACTCAGTAAATGGTTAGTTTGGGGGAGGGCACACAGATGTCTGGGTTACACTTCCAATTATTCCTTCCCCCTAATACCCATGGTGTGTGGAGGGGAGCCCACTGGGAAGCCCAGGTCCACAGAACACACTACTGTCACACTCTGGCATGACAGCCTCTGATTCCAAGGGCTCCTTCTGATTCTAATCCCTCCCCAATCCAAGAAGACACTAACTGAGCATATCTTTATTGTGCAGCTACTGTGTCAGGTGTGGCCAAAGCACTAGAGACACAGCAACAAACAAAACACACGGCGGGGTGGGAGGGGCGACGACGGAAGACACCTTCACAGGCTCATGTCTGCCAGGGAGATGGATACAAAGTCCTGTTGTTCTGCAGTAAACAGATCAGTGGTTTTGTGTGGGGGGGCGGGGCAAGGGGTGGAAGGGTGCAAACAAATAGGCAGGGCTGTGAAGCTACCCTGTATGATACTGTAACAGTGGATACATATCACACGTGTCAAAACCCATAGCATGTAGAACACAAAGCATGAACCCTAACTGTAAACTACGTACTTTAGTTAGCAACGATGTATCAGTATTGGTTCATCAGTTTTAAAAAAAATGTACCACACTAATACGAATGTAAATAAAAGGGGAAACTTTTATTTAGAGTGGGGAGAGAGGGAGTTCGTGGGAACTCTCTGTATTTCATGATCAATATTCTGTACACCTTTTAAAACAGCTCTTAAAAAAAAAAAAAAAAGCAAAGCTGTGTTTCTCTTGAATCCACTCCCATCAGCTCTATCCTTGATTCTCCCACCATCTTCACCTTCTCCTTGCAAATCGCCACTCTGCTGGCTCTCAACTCAATGCCTTCACTAGTCACCTGGTGCTCAGGCCAAAACCTCAGTGCCAGCCTCCACCCCTCTCCTTCTCTCAACCCCACATTCAGTCCATTCATAGTTAGTATTGGCTCCACCTTCAAATCATGGTTAGGACCTGCGTGCTTCTCCCTGCACCACCTCCCACCCCCGCCAGCCTGGACCATGAACTGTAGCAGGAGCTCCCTCCCTGATTTCCCGGCTCCCTCCCCTGGTCCCACACACAACCAGAGGGACTCTGCTAACTTGAGTCAGATCATATCCCTCCTCTGCTCGGAACCCTCCCACTACACATTCAGGAAAAAGCCTCAGTCCCTGTAAGGCCTCACATGTAGCTCTCTGACCTCATCTCCTCCTATGTTGTCTTTATTTCACCTATTGAGGTGGGTGTGTAATGGCATCTCATTGTGGTTATCACTTGCATTTCCATGATGATGATTAAGGATGGTGAGGTAGGTACTTTAAATAATAATAACAGTAACAAATGGTTACCATTTACACAGAACTTATTATGTGCCAGGCACTATGCTAAGGGTTTTATATATACAGCTGCCCTTTCCGAACCTCTTAGGCCAAATGAGTTTTGGGATTCTGGATGATTTTGATTTTAGAAAAGCAATGGACAGCTTATACCCAGCAGGGTCTAGGGAAGCATCCATCACATCGATATTTCTGCAGTGATGATAATCTGTCTATTTGGGTAACATTCCACCTGGGATTGTGGATCTGTATTAAACCCCTGAATCCCCACAACCACTTTGCGAGGAAGGCAGTGTTATCATCTCTAGTTTATAGATGGGGAAACTGAGGCATGGGAAGGTTAAGTGCCTTGGCCACACTTGCACAGGTAGAAGTGGAAGGCTGGGATTCCAACATGGGCCTTTTGTACTACTGTCCTCTTTACTGGTTCTTAGGGTAGCTGACAGGAAATTAATCAATACTGAATGAATGAATGAATGAATGAATGAGATTAAGCTGGGCAAGTTAGAGAACTCAGGCTTTCCAAGAAGTTATTGCTCATAGCAGGAAGATCAAATACCACTGAGCTAACTGTATGTGTTTAACCTACTTAATTTAGTTTGAATACAAGACCTACCCAAATATAAACCAAGATTTCCCCCCTGGAAAATGATCCTCAGCAATAAGAGTTGTGTTTCAAAGTTTTCATATTATTTTATTTTGAACAAAGTGCAACTTGGGAAAAGCCACATTAGCATCTAAAGATTTCAGTGATGCTAGTTTTGGCAACAATGAAAAAGGAGGCATATATTATAATAGACTCAGGAACTGTTCCCGAGGGCTTGACCTCACGATTCCAAGTGTTATAAGTCACTTAAAGAGGCCCTTTAAAGACAGAGAGCAAGATAGGGACAAATAATTGTAAGCAACATTCATTTAATTAACTAGAATTTTGAAAACTGAAAAAAGGCTGTGTCTTTCTGAAAACTATCTTGAGGCAAAGTGCTGCTGTGTGGGATGAAACTGAATTTTCCTAAACTGTCATTTATTATTCATATCGGAATCATTAGTCTGATTGACTCAAAAATGAGTGCTTATGTAACTGCTTTTATATGTTCACATTTTTTCATTTATTCATTTTCAGTAACTGTCTTTAAAAAAAAAAATCAAAGTGTTTTTTTTTCCTTAATGTAACATAGTAAAAGTTATTGGCTACACTTTAGAGATCACCAATATACAACTAAAAGGGGAATTAAAAAAAAATTGTCTAATGATATATGACTACTTGGGATACAGTTTCCAGCAACAACTTAATACACAGATTCAAGAAGTTCCACATCACAAGCACTTCAGATGGAGGTGGAAGTGTACTCTGGAAATATGGGTGGATGACTCAAAAAAGGGGCTCTAATGATGATAAGGAGGCCTGTGAAGAGTGTAACATTTTATGATGTGAGAGGATCTAAGCCACATTTTGAATTCAACATTTTTGATGTCATGATTCTAAATGTGTCACAAAATTAATAAACTGAAAAACATAGATAGGCAACTGATTACATCATCAATATCCCTAAACATTTCAAGTAGACCCCAAAACTTTAAAAAAAATTTTCTCTTTGGAAAGATGGGGAATCATCTTGTTTTGGGATACATACAGTATTTTTTTTTTTTAGTGCAAGTATTTTTTTTTTAATCTGGAAGGAACGCTCCAGGCTTGAAAAAGTGATTTATCTTGGCAGAGTCTGGGTCCTTTGATTTCTTTTTTTTAAACAACAAGCAAGTATTACTTTGATAATCAGACATGCATATAAACAACACAGCTTTATAACATGAAGCTCACTGAAGGACACAATAAAGCAATAGTTCCCACCCTCAGCCACGCCCTGGAAACATCTGGGGAGCTTTAAAAAGAAACCCCATCCCACGCCTGGTCCTACCCTTGGTGACTCTAGTGAAATGTTCTGGGGTGGGGCCCAGGCCTTGGGGTTTCTTAAAGCTCCCCACGTGACTCTAATATGCCACAAAAATGAGAATTATTATTAAAGCAAAAATTTTCAAATTTTTCCGCAGAACATGTTACTAAGTGCCTTTCAGAAAATAAAAAGGTTCCATAGTCAAAGAAGCAGGTTTCTTCCCTGCAAGATTTCTCAGAGCCTGTACTATAAAAATGTGTACCAAGACTTTTACAAGAGGAGGACACAGTACAAGGCGGATAGATATCTCTGTGTGTGCGTGTGTGTGTGCGTGTGTGTGCGTGTGTGTGTGTGTGTGTGTGCACGCGTGCATGTGCTCAGCATCCTTTCCAGCAGCCGTGTTGTTAGCAAGCCCCGGCCATTCTACCTCCTAACCTGCCCCCCTCCTCACCTTCCACTCCCTCCCATCCTGGTTCTGTCCTCCATCGTCTCCCATCTGGACTATGGCAGAAGCCTCCCCGCTGCTCTCCCACTGGCCCTATAATTCACTGCCTACAAAGGTGGACTACAGAGATCCTTGGGGCACACAGAGTTTGAAAAAGCTTCTGTTCCCACCCCTGAGACTCCCTGCAATGTCCCAACTGCCACCCAATGATCATGGGAGGGACCTGTCTTAAGGTAAAAGTGCATCATGGACAGCCCAGCTGCTGCAGAATGAACCTGGGTTCTCCACGCCATCCATGTTGAGCTGCCGAGTCACCAGTCCAGAAGGCAGCCCCCCAAAACACTTGGACTTGGGGTTGGGGAGCCTTCACATTTCCTGACAGTTTAAGTCGGCACAAATGGGGTTTTCTGTTACTTATAGCCAAAAGAATCCAAACTAAATGCTCTCTATTAAATTACCCTCTTTCATTGGTCAGAAGTTTTTTCACGAAGTAAAATTATTTTATTTGTTTCTTTTCTGGTTTCTTATCTGTCTCTCCCTCAAGAATGCCAGCTCCAGGGGAGCAGGGACATTTGTCCATCTTGTTCATAGTTACGTCCCTCGGACCTGAAACACTGTCTGCCAAAGAGTTGAAACTCAGCATTTGCTGAAAGAATGACTGAGCTCATTTGATTCTTTCAACAGCTCCAAAAGGTAGGTGTTAACAAATACCAAACTCCTCCTCACAGCCACGCAGACCCTGCATGGTCTGCCCCCAGCTTCCTCTCCCCGACTCAGTATCCTACAGCTTTGCTGGCCACCTTCCAGTTCCTTCCCAGAATCAAGCTCCTTCCTACCTCCAGAACTCCGCTGATGCTGTTCCCTCTACTGGGAATGCTCCCCCCATCCATTAAGGTCTACACATCCTTCAGGCCTCCCCTCAAATGGCAGTCCTTATGAGAGACATCTCCTGACCTCTCGAAACATGTCAGGTCCCCCCGGATAGGCTGTCATGGCTCCTCCATCAGGGCACTTAGTGCAGATGTAATGACACAGCTGCTTCTATGAATTCTTACTGAGGTTCTGTTTCCTCCACCGAACCATGAGCTCCAGGAAGACAGAGGCCCCTTTGTACTTCCAGAGCCCTCTTAGAAAACCCGGCACACAGTACGTGCTTAATAAATACCACACTTGCCTCTTGTGGCCAGGATATTTACTGCTCGCTGAACACCCACATGCTCCCACATCCCAGCCCCTTGCAGTTAGTTAGGCAAGGCCACACGGCTAGTTCTGGGTGTGAGCAGAGGTGGACTGCATCACTCTGGCCTTGGCATCTAAGTGCTGCGGTGTGACCCTCTAGTTCCCTTGTCCTGCCGTGGTGACCCTGGAGACTGTGTGTTCCAGTTGTGATGCTACAAGACAGGGGAGCCCCATCCTGGGTCCCTGAGGTTCAAGGCAAAGCCCCCAGCTGACCTGACTTGGGTCATGAGTAAGAAATAGACATTTGCTGTGTTCAACCTCTAGGATTTCAGGGTTAATTTGCTTCTGCAGCAGACTCTTGCCTCTCACTGGCACTCTGTGTGAATGAATGAAGGCAGCTAAAGGCAGAGACAGCTGTGATTACAGACCGGGAGGTGAGGAGCAAGGCAGTGGCCTTCAGCTGCCAGTACTGAACTCAGGATGAGAGGGGCAGACTGCATAACTACTCCCTGGGGAATCGCCACTTTCAATGCCTGATGAGGCAGATGAAAGGACCCAGAGCCCCCACTCCCTTCAGACAGAGCCTGAGGCCTCGGGGCCCTCATCAAACACAGCTCCTTAGGGATCACAGCCAAGTCTCAGCCCCTGGGAATTGGGAAGAGGCTGCTCAGAAGCCAGCAACACCCTGGGAAAACCCTATTAGTTAGAGGAAGCTGAAACAGCAAGTCCGCGTGAAGGGCCTGGGCTAATTCGGGCTGACAACCTTCCCTCGGAATCACCCACTGGGGCTCTGCCCTCCCAGCTCCATCCCAGAGAATAAATCACACTGTCAGGTCTAATTTGGGACTCGGCTGATGGGTTGAGCAGAGAGAGCATCCATGCGTTCTGGCCACAGAGGTCAAGGGCAGCCCACACGCTAGAGGCCAATGCTGAAAGGCCTGGGGACTAATTGGAAAGGGGACTGGGAGACCGAAAGTTATGGATTTCCAATACCCACCAAGGAAACTCGTCTCTTCTCCCGTAAAATTTCTGGCCCAGGCCTCAGCTGCACAAGCCCTGTTTGCAGAGCACAGTCCAGCTATATCCAGGCACCATGCTGGCTCAGGGCTGGGCACAGGGTAAACACTTATATTTGCTGAATAAATAATCCTAGCAGCAGCAGTGAATGCTTATTATTCTCTTCCAGGCTGGTGACCAGGCTGCCTAACTTCTGCCGTGCAGTAAAGGCTAATGAATCCAAGTGGCCACCATCGCCATCTCATCTATTATGTGACTACTTCAATCAGGCACTAAGTACTTGAGATTCACAGTCACGTTGTAATTCCCAAAACAACCTCAGGAGAAAACAGAAGCTCCTAGAGTTAGGCTCCCTACTTGGGGCTCGTCAGTGATCAAGCTAAGACTAGACCCCAGGTTAGCTGGACTCTGGAGCCTGTGCTCTTGGCCACTGTGTCAGCCCATTGTGATGGATTTCGCAGCCTTCAAGAAGCTGGCCCTGAAGCCCCAAGTCAGTGTCAGGTGTCTCCTCAGAGTTCCCATGGCCCTGTGGCTTTCCCTCTTAGGACTCTCATGACTCTGGGTTGTTTGCCTACAGAGCTTTCCCCAAATACTCTCGATCCAAGATGGTATCCCTGTAAGCCTAGTGCTCACGTGGGATATGTTTGCTGGATGGACGGATGGAAACCCAAGTCCAAACCCTACATCTTACAGAGGAAGGGGGTGCAGATTCAGCAACGAGAGCTGCAGTGAAAGAGTTTCACTGAAGAAAGGGGAGGTGGAGAAGAGGGGGGAAATTGCTCCTTGACAAATCTCTATTCTTCCTTCAAAGCCCAAAGCTGCTTGCAGGAGATCTCCCTGACCCCCAGGCTTGCCTGGACACCTCCTGTGGGCTCTGATCAGCCCCTGGGGTTCCCCCATACAGCCCTGACCACCCTGGGCTGTCACTGTCTGAGGGCCTGCCTCCCTCCCTGGACGAGGAGCCCCCTGAGTACAGGGCCCACTCAGCCATGAGGCCGTCTCACCCACACCACTACACTACAGGGATGGGCACCGAGGAGGCGCATATTAAATGTGTGTTGAATCAACCAGCAGAACCCCAAGAAAGGAAAGAAGGCTGGAAGCGCCATTCTGGGAAGAAGAGTTAAAAGCACAGGTACAGTGTGTTTGGAAAAGGAGGCCAGGAGAAGACTCTGCCATCTGCAAGCCACAAAGGGCTGCCAGGAGGAAGATGTGTGGCTGGTGCCCTTCATCAGGACTGGACCAGGACCAGTGAGAGGCAGTTACACAGAACAGATGTGATTCACGAGGAAGCTTTTTAATGATCAAAACTTCCCTAAAGCAAAATATGCTGCCCTGTTCCTCCCTTCCTAGAAGAATTTAAACTGAGGTCAGATAGCTAGCAGTCTGGGACCCCAGGACCTCTTATGAAGCGACAAAGTGTAGTGGCCAAGAGCGAGGGCTCTGGAGACATTGCAAAGGTTCCCACCCTGGCTCCTCTGCTTGATAAAGGGCGTCACCACTCTCTGCCTCAGTTTCCAAGTCATTACTATGGGGAGATCACAGCAGCGACATCATAGGGTGGGTGGAAGGACTGAATGAGATCATGCACGTAAAGTGCTTACAGCAGGGCGCGGCGTAGAGTCTGCACCCATTAATGTTCATTATTATTGTTTTTGTTCTCCCGTGGAGCCAGACACTGTTGGCTGGATAACCCAACTGACACTCTCAGTTCCCTTTTTCTCTGGCTTCCTCCTCGGGAGAGGCTGAAAAGCCAAACAACATTTCTCACCTTCCCTGAAATAGGGGGAGGCTATGTGACCCATTTCTGGCCAATGAGATGTAAGTGGAATCTTCTGGGGAGGGGGATTCTGGGATTGCTGAAGTGGTTCAGAACTGAAAAAAAACCACACTGCTTGGAGTTGACTCTCCCTCTTCCTTGTTCCGGTTGGAGCTGCAAGCAGCAACCTTGCAACCATGAGGGAAAAGCCAAGGGAATCAAGGAGGCCCCAGCCCAGACATCCCTCAGCCTCTGAACTGACATCGGCAGCCAAGTACCTCTGGGTTTGTTGTTATGGGAGAGAAATTGAGCCTCATTTGTTTAAGCTGCGTGAGCTGGGTTTTCTGTTCTTGCCGCTGAAAGCATTCCTGGCTGATACACCCACCATGACACAAAGGGCTCAGGGCACATGTCCATGGTCATCGTTTGCCAGCCTCAGTTCAGGTCCCCGGCTGAGAACCCCTGATCCAGAGGAGAAAGAGTGGAACGTCAAGACAGGACAGCATTTACCAAACCTCACTAGCTGTGTTTTACCCTTCCTTTTCAACTGCATCTATGTCCCAGCTGTACAATTACTTAGTAGTTCCTTTAAAACAACTCACTTTTAAACTTGAATATATATACATATATTTAAAACAAAATCTACATTCCTACCAAAATGAAAAACTGGTATCTTTTGTTCCAAAGGTAACAATGAATAAATACAATGAGGGAATTCCCTGGTGGTCCAGTGGCTAAGACTCCGCGCTTCCAATGCAGGGGGCCTGGGTTCGATCCCTGGTCGGGGAATTAGATCGTGCATGCCGCAACTAAGACCTGGCACAGCCCAATAAATAAATATTTAAAATAAATAAATAGATAAATAAATAAATAAATAAATACAATGAAAATGAACAAAAGATATTCATCCACATATCCCTGAAAGTTAGCTGATGTAGCATAATTTGGGTTCGATGGACAAGCAAGAATTCCTCATTTCTGTCTTCTATTGGGGAAAAAATATCAGCAGATCTGGCAAGACTTGGCATTTCCCCAGGGCAACAAATGGGCTAGAGCTCAGTAGGGGCTGCCCCTCAGAGAGGTAACACGTTTTCCTGTTTGCCACAATTCCTGAAACCCTGTTCAGAAGTGAGAGAATTCGTTTAGCTCTCCTGGCTGGCAGATGGAAGAATTAAGTCGGGGACTTGCCTTGTTCCTTCCCTTCAGGGCCTCCTCAGAGAGGCCTTCCTGGATCACCTGGTCTAAAATCACCCCCTTGGACTTCCCTGGCGGTCCAGTGGTTAAGACTCCATGCTCCCAATGCAGGGGGCACAGGTTCAATCCCTGGTCTGGGAACTAAGATCCCACAAGCCGCACGGCGCGGCCAAAAAAAATAAAAATAAAAATAAAATAAAATAAAATCACTGTTGCTCCCCGTCAGTCCTCTTTCCTGCTTTACTGATCCCTGTAGCACTTATCCCCACATTTACTCGTTTGTCTGCTTATTGTTTTATCCTCCAGTAGGATGTCAGTTCCTGTAGGGAAAGGATTTTGTTTGTTTTGTTCATTCCTGAATCCCCAGTGCCTGGACCATAACAGTAGGTGCTCAAAGGCCTATTTGTTGAGTGAAGGAAAGAAACGAATGAAGGAACAAATGAAACCCTGTCTCCTGCTTTCCAGTCCCTGAGGCGCTCGTTACCATGTAGGAATGATGCCGGTCCTCCTGCGGTTTTAGAGGCAATACTAGGAATTCACTCAGAAACTGGAACCTTTTACCGCATTAAAAAGGGACGAGCTAGATTAAAATGAGTATCTATGATGCCATACAGATATATGTTAATAACCGAATAACTGAAATAAATGAGGGAGAAGGGACAGGTCTCCCTTAACACAACTAATTATGTGGACAATTCATAAATGTAGAAGAAATGAGGGACGTACAAAAATCACCATTAGGGAAATACCACAGTGATAACTGTTGCAGGCAAGATTCACCCTACCAACGCATGCCAAAATGAGCAGGTGCAAGTTCAAGGAGAAACAAGTGTAGTCTCAAAGCACCTCCCCCAAGATAACTATCAATTGCAAAGGGAAAAAACAGTTACCGGACAGTGGAGAAACCCAGCAGACAGCACCTTGATGAAGTGATCCAGGTTAACATCACCAGTGATGAGACACGGGGACCCGCTGGTGCCATGCACCGAGGCGGGCACCTCACCTCTGCCAAATAATGCATAAGCTCAACCCTGTCATGAGGAAACATCAGACAAAGCCAAACTGAGACAATCTACAAAATAACAGGACAGCTCTCTTCCAGAGTGTCGTGGTCATAAAAGACAAGGAAATACTGAGGAACCGATGCGGATTGGAGGAGGATTAAAGAGACATGACAACTAAATGCAGTAAGGATCCTGGATAGGGTCTTGGAAAAGAGAAAGGACATCAGTAGAAAAACTAGTGAAATTTGACTGAAGTCTGTAACTTAGTTCATAGTACTAGACCAGTGTTCATTTCCTAGTTTTAATAGTTGTGCTACAGTTGTATAAGATGGTAGCATTTGGGGATGCTGGGTGAAGGGTAGATAATGTGAACTCTCTGTACTATTTTTGTCACTTTTTTGTAAGTCTAAAATTCCTTTAAAATAAAAAAGTTAATACAGAATTGTATGGCCATCATCAAAAAGTCTACAAACAATAAATGCTGGAGAGGGTGTGGAGAAAAGGGAACCCTCTTGCACTGTTGGTGGGAACGTAAATTGATACAGCCACTATGGAGAACAGTATGGAGGTTCCTTAAGAAACTAAAAATAGAGCTGCCGTATGACCCAGCAATCCCACTACTGGGCATATACCCTGAGAAAACCATAATTCAAAAAGAGTCATGTACCACAATGTTCATTGCAGCTCTATTCACAATAGCCAGGACATGGAAGCAACCTAAGTGTCCATCGACAGATGAATGGATAAAGATGTGGCACATATATACAATGGAATATTACTCAGCCATAAAAAGAAATGAAATTGAGTTATTTGTAGTGAGATGGATGGACCTAGAGACTGTCATACAGAGTGAAGTAAGTCAGAAAGAGAAAAATAAATACCGCATGCTAACACATATATATGGAATCTTAAAAAAAAAAAAAAAGGTTCTGATGAACCTAGGGGCAGGACAGTGATAAAGATGCAGACGTAGAGAATGGACTTGAGGACACGGGCAGGGGGAAGGGTAAGCTGGGACGAAGTGAGAGAGTGGCATGGACATGTATACACTACCAAATGTAAAACAGATAGCTAGTGGGAAGCAGCCGCATAGCACAGGGAGATCAGCTCAGTGATTTATGACCACCTAGAGGGGTGGGATAGGGAGGGTGGGAGGGAGACCCAAGAGGGAGGAGATATGGGGATATATGTATATGTATAGATGACTCACTTTGTTATAAAGCAGAAACTAACACACCATTGTAAAGCAATTATACTCCAATAAAGATGTTTAAAAAAAAACAGAATTGTGCCAAGAAACATCCCTTAATGGAAATCTGGCCCCAAGAGACTGTCCCACAAACAAGCTCCAGGTACCCGGGCAGAGCCTTAGGCCAGGACGAAGGAATATGAAGAGACCCAAGAAACAGCCAAGGGAGAAGATACTGTCTAGATTTTGTTTTTTTAACTTTTTTTTTTTGGCCACGCCACACGGCTTACGGGATCTTAGTTCCCCGACCAGGGATCGAACCCAGGCCCTCGGCAGTGAGAGTGCGGAGTCCTAACCACTGGACCGCCGGGGAAGTCCCCCTGTCTAGATGCACTCAGTTCCCAAACTCGACTGACTGGTCCCTGCAACTCAGCCAACACCACTATCTGTGTCCAGAGTCTGGATGCCAGAATCTTCTGTTCTCCCACTTTCCACGCTATTGGGGTCTCTTGGTGATTCCAGGATCAGACAGCACCCCCTCTCCCAAGACCCTTGTGGCATCCTGCCAACAAAGGTTGACATCCTCGTTTGGAATGCCCCACTACCACCTGGACTGCCCCACACCCTGAGGCCCCCTCCTTTACTTGGTCTGGGCCAAAGAAACCAAAGAGGGTGCTCACTAGCAAAAAACCCAGAAACCTAATTATAACACATTCAAAATCTTTATATTACAGGTAAGTACTTAACATGTATACATATTTTAATTTCGTGTAACTACCTGCACTATACTTTTAGCCTATAGATAAACAGCACATCCACACATGGGGTGATGGGGCCATTCTGTATCTTAACTGTGGTGGTAGTCACACAACGGCATGCATTTGCCTAAACTCAAAGAACCACACACCAAAAAGTGAATTTCACTCTGTGTAAATTTTAAAATGGAAATTAAAAAGTTAAAAAAAAAAAAGACTGTGATACACTGATGGATGCTATGAAGAAAGATCTTCAAGACACACTACCACTGGGGACAGTGGGAAACATGCTGCAGAAGCGTCATCTAGCACGGCTTCTTTGTTCTCCATGTAAGAAATTAAAATAATGAGGGTGTATTTGGATAAGGAGGAATGTTCATGAGCAGGAAGAGAGGTCCAGCCAGACCCCCACCCAACTACCGACTGCAATGACCTCGGAGGGAAGATGTCAGACTGTGGGTGTTGGGAGGGACAGGGGAGGAGTCATACATCTTTCCCTTGGTACTCTTTCAAATAAATTTTTTTTTTAAATAATAAAGAGGCTTATATGTATGAGCCGTAAAACTTAAGCAAACGAAAGTCACACAAATCTCAGTACTCAACCTTAGTATGTTCTGGACACTAGTGCTCCTTGAGGGTCCCAGGAGAGCCGAGGTCAAAGACTGTGCATCTATGGAGAGAAAAAAAATGAGGTTACATCTTCGGCCAGCATGAGCCTTCCTGCTGTAGTACCCACCTGTCATTCACGAAGTCACTCCCTCAACAAATATTTACTGAACGCCTGCTGCGTGCCAGGCACCGAGGGTACACCAGTGACCAAGACAAAGTCGCTGTCCTCAGGGAGCAGACACTCCAGCAGGGGAGGGAGACACTGAACAAACACAGTCCTCAGCCAGGGAGCCGCGGCGCCTTGATGGAGACTAAGTAGGCTGGGGAGAGCAACGGGCTGCCGCTTCACAGAGACGTCAGAGGAGGCCTGAGGACAGAGGCCTGAATACAGGAGACCACGAATTGGGTGACTATCTGGGAAAGAGCCTTCCAGGCACAGGAACGGCCACTGCACAGGACCTGAGGCAGGAGGGAGAGAGAGAGGGGTGGCGGCGGTGGGGGGGGTGTTCAGGAGCAGCAGGAGGCCCGTGTGCCTGGCGCAGGGTGAGTGAGGGACACGAGGGCAGGGAGGTGACGGGGCAGCTGGAAGCCCATTATAAAGACATTTCCTTCAGACAACTGTGAGCAGAGGAGTGGCAGAGAAAAAGCACTGGCTTGTAACTTTGTATTATTAATTTACGTTTTTGAATATTTAGTATGGTTGTGCATATTTGAGTGGGTATTTCATGGATGAATGAATGTCTCCAGGCCAAGAAGCCACTTGTCTGCATTGCTCACCATCACATTTTGGTTTAGGCCAGGCACTTACTAAGCCAGGGAGATGAGATCTGAGAGGACAACCTAGAACCCTCCTATACGCTAAACGATGACTCTCACTCCCTATGTGCCAGGCTCCATCCTAGCAGAATGTGCCGACTCATTTCACTCCCCCAGTAACCCTAGAGGCTGCCCAGCCAGTCAAAAGTACACTATAGGTGGGACGAACCCAGGCAGCCTGGCTCCACAGCCTGCTCCCGACCACTTGGCCAGGCCACACGGTCATGGCGGTCAATGAAGACAGGGCTAACTGCAGGCTGGCAAGGCCTCTCCCCATCCTTCCCCAATGCTGCCATGTCCACATGCCATCCACATGCCAAGGCCAACCTCAAATGCCAGCCAGCTCCTCCAGGGGGCCTCAGAGGAAGGAAACCTAGCAAGCAGCTGGCCTACGTTCCAGAGTCCAGGAATCAGGATAGCTTCAATAATCTTGCCCTTAGGGGCTCTGGAGAAGCCAGAAGGGGTTCTTAGTTCTTTACCTTTCTCAGGCCAGGGACCCCTGTTGGCAGCCTGGTGAAGAAGGGTTTGGGCTCCTTCTCAGAATCATGTGTTCAAATGTACAAAATACAATACACAAGATTACAAGGGAAATCGATTATATTCAGATATCAAAATATCTGTAAAACAAAACCTAACCTGAGATACAGTAATATTTGTGCTTCTTTGTGAATGCTTTAAATTATGAGATCTTAGTGGTGGGTCCAATAACTACAGTAATTTAGAAAGAGATGAGTGTAAACAGTACCTTGTAATATCTACAACAACTGTAATGTTACATGGAAAACGTTTTGATCTCTAGCAGCGACAAAGTCACAGGCGTTGCTGATACAACGTGGTTTGTGGCCCTTGTTCAGAAGGAATGGAAATGCTAAATTTCAGTTAGATGGTAGAGAAAATAAAGATGTAATTTTTTTCCCAGCCAACTTCACAATCCTCTAAATTCCATCCAAGGACCCTTCAAGGGTCCATGGACCTGAGGTTAAGAACCCCTACGCTAGCCCTGAGATAGGGTAAAGGTGGAGTGTGTGCCCAGGGAAGGTGACAACTAGGGGGTGTGCGGCAGATTCAGATCCTCGTGAGTTTCGTATGGGAAGGGGTCCTGAGCATTGGTGGTTTTGGTTCATCCTGCATCCATTTCCCTTTCCAGGTAGGCCCTCCGGACCTCATCGTTCTCACTCAGCCCATGGAATTCCTATGGGAATGACCCAATCCATGTGTTGGTAGGGAAGGGAGTGGTGTCACAAAACCCAGGCCTGGCCAATAAAGCCACCGCATCCCCTCTTCCCCGCCCCTGGCCTCAGAGATGGCTCAGAGTGGCCCTGGAACCAAAGCCAGGCTGATCAGGTCCACTAAACAGTCTCAGGACATGTGCTGGGATTACGGGGAAATCTCTGGGGCTGCTAAGTTGGTTGGATATATATGTGGAGCTGCCTCAGAGCCTATCTGACCATAAAACCAACAGAGGACTGCAGCCAGGAGATGGAAGGAAACAGGGTCCTGGCAACCCTGAAGCCATTACACATAGAATGTTCCAGGCTGTGAGTTCAAACATTTCCTTTTATACTTACGCAGGCTGACCTGAATTTCTATTTGTTCACACAACCGAATGACTCTCAACTAACATAGAAGGGAAGAAGTGAGTACGGTTCTTGACAATTCGCACAGCTTACTACCAAGCCACTTAGGAAAGCATAAAATAAAATTAGAAAAAGTTACTATACATAGAATCAGCAAATACAGAAAAACACACACTCTTTGAAAGATCAGAAATAGCCTCTTGGGTAGTTGCTATCCCTAAAGCTGGTCTATGAAACACTAACAATTTTGATTTTCAAGATGCTTTTGGCAGGCCAGGAGGGAACCAGAAGCACCCAGAACATTTTCCTTTATCACCAGACTTCCCATTAAAAAAATTCCTGGGATGATCAGGAAGCCCCTGCAATAAAGCTCCTGTAAAATTGTAATCACTGCCTTTTAAACTGCATCAGAAATTGCTTTTCTGCCACTCATTTTCCCCCCTTTCTTTCTCTAGAGTGATGTTCATGGCTCTTTAAAGGCACATTAGCAGTGACGTGCAGTGCTGCCACGTCCCTCTGAGCTGAGAATCTACTCCCTGTCAAGTGGAGGAAGCTGTGATGTCCATCAGTTTGAGGTCCCTGATACACAGGAGGGGCCGCAGCAGATGCTGAAGGGTTGTGGAAATGGCAGCAAAGGCAGGCTACAGCGCCAGGAATTCAGCCAGGACCCCAGACATCCCAGAGCCCCTCTTACACCACCTGGGAAGGGAAAATGCCCTTGGAATTGCCTCAGCAACTCCAGCACCCACCAGAGCAACAGCCCTGGCTCATCTGTCACATAAGTCACAGTCACAGGGCTGCACACCTCGCTTCCCACGGTGTATACCAAGGAATAGAAGCCAAGATGAGAGGACCTGGGAGTGAGAGGGTGTCCAGGCCTGACTCCTAGCCTGATGGTTCCTCCCCTCAGCCACAATGATTGGCTCTGGGAGAGACACATGATCCAAGCAAGGCCAATCAGAGTTGGCCCTGGAAATTTTGCTGGATTACTGGGGGAAAGAAATGGGTGTAAGGCAGGGGCTGTTGAAGGCTTCTTTGCCACCTGAGGGAGGGGATGGACACCTAAGGATAAAGTGAAAGGTGAAAGAGGCAGAATCCAGAAGTGGTGAAGGGTGTATTCCTGACAAGAATACCTGAGTGCAGACTCCAGTCAGGGTAGCTCTGAGATTTTCAGGTCCCAGAGCCATTAACTTCCCTTTGCAGTTTAAGACAGTTTGAGTTGGGGAGATTCTGTCATTTACAACAGAAATAACTGACTGATAGAACTGGAAGGGACCTCAGAAATCAATACAGTGTTCCTTCATGTTCCAGTGAATACAATCCTTCTGAGGAGCTGACAAAACAAAACTATGTCATGTCTCTCCAGGAAACACACACACACACACACACACACACACACACACAACTATTTCAAGGATGTCAAAGATCTCTGAAGCCTCTGTTCATAGGAACTGGGTGAAGAACTCTTCAATCTAGTCTGATCTGCCCACTTGATAGATAAGAAAACTGAGGTTCAGAATGCTGAGATGACTTGCTTGGGGCCCAGGGCCAGCTGGAGGCAGAGCCAGGCCTCCCTAGAGCCCCAGGAGGTTTCACCTTGAACTCCCCTGAGTATGGTCCTTGGGGAGACAGCAGAGGGTAAGGGGGGGCACCAGGCGAGGCTCCAGGCCTCTGCACCCCCATTCACCTACAGCAGCTCCACTTTTTTCTGTTTTTAAAAATGGGCTTTCAGGGAAGTGTCCGACAAAAGTTCCATTACTCCACAATCAACATCCTGAAAACCAATCGCTCATATCACATTTCAAAGTATTTACATGTTAATGACCTTGGTTTCCAGCCTCACTGAAATCTTGTGAAGCTGGCATTATTGCATGCCATGGCTCCGGGCGAGGTGCTTCTGCAGGGCCAGCCAGCCAGGGCGCTGCTCTCCTGACCCCAAGGCAGCCTCAGCCTGTGCACCTGGGCCTTCCTGTTCCTGCACTTCTTCCCTCGTATTTCATCTCAACTCATGTGGAAAAGATCATCCATTCGCACCTCTCCACGAAGACCAAGGAAGGAAGAAGGGGTGGCTAATCTGACTGGTCAGAGCCTGTGACTGTTGCTGGCACCCACTTTCCCAGTGCACGGAATTAACAGCCCCAAAGGCTGGGACCAGGGCTACTAGCTCTTTTCTCTCCCTGCGCCCAGAGACGGCAGCTTTCTCTTCTGCTTTCTGTCTCGGAACAGGACACACACCCTGGGCACCCAACCTCTAAGAGGGCCTGGCCACATGCACCCCTCCTGACCAAGCGGTGATGGGGGCGGCCAGGTGTATAAGTGGCTGATCTAGGCATTTAGTTTGAGCTGAAGGAGAACCAAGCCCACAGGGGCCTTCTGCTACAAGCTGCATTCTCCTTTTTAGACTTTACCAGAGCTTCACATTGGGGCATCAGGGACCTACTCACCTACTAATAAAGTGGTTCAGTCGTCCTTCATTTAGAGAAGATTCCCATTATACCCATCCCCATCCTGTCTTTGAAACAGTGACTTAGGAAAATCTCCATTCATTTAACTGCCTCTACCCACCTGCCAACAAAGAAAAGTTGCTTTGCGAAGAAAGGACTTTGCCTTGGGAAAATCTAAGCCCTCAATCACTATCCTGTATGACAGCCGCTGGGATCATCTTGTAATTAATCATGTTTTCTCTTATGACCTATATTCTATTAATAACATACACTAACGATTCAGCACTGGTTCTTTCACTGATTGATTCAGTCCACAAATGTGACTAAGGCTGTATTGCTGACTACGAGGGTCTTACGTCCTCATCTTCTGTCCTCTCCCCAGCCCCTCCCCTCCCACAAGGGAAGCGTCATGGTATTGGGCTCTGAACACAGGGCTCTGAGGACTTCACTGTGCCGGAGGGTCTAATGGCTGCCCTGCCTCCAGCCTAGCCCAAGTAACTCTGCGGTACAGTGGCACACGACAGACCCCTGCAGAGAAACTGCTCAGGAAAAGCATCAATGCATGACCATCTCATGCACAGCAGATTGGTCAAAACATCAGAGTCTGACACCGCCAAACGTACTGAAGTTATGGAATAAGGAGAAGTCACTGCAGGTGGGACTGTACATTGGAACAGACATTTTCATAACAGTTTGGCAATTTCTTGTAAAGAGAAAGAGACGGTGACCTCAGTGACATGCTTCGCCTTCCCAAATGACTGGGGTCTGGGATTCCCTGCCAAGTTCCCAGACCCACGTGGCCTTGCAAATTCTCATTCTGGCTTGAAGCATGAGGTTTTGCTTTGATTTTGCTACATGCCAGGCACTGTTTTCAAGTTAACTATCAACCCATTTAACCATCGTAACAACCCTGTGTAGTCGGGTCTACCAGCATTCCCCACTTTTAACAGACCAGAAAACTGCTGCACAGAGTGGGGCAGCCTACCCAAGATCACACAGCCAAGTAGGTGGCACAGCCAGGAAGGATTCGAACCCAGTGCGTCTGGCTCCAGAACTACCAACAATGCCATTTCCCAAACACAGAGTTAAGAGGAAAGGCTCAGCCTTGAACCCAATCTCATTCTACATTCAGACATTGTTTTCAGATGGATCCAAGACCTAAATGCAAAAGGAAAATACGAGTGTATCTAGATAATGCAGAAGCATATCTTCACATTGGGGTAAGCGAAGGTTTCTCATTCAGGGAATCTGGGAAAGTGTTTGTTCTCTTCACAAAGAGGGTCAGACTCATCCACACAGTCCTCTGCCTCTTCGCCAGTCTGCCTTTTTCCAGCTTGGAGTGTGGACATGACACCTGGATTTGAGAGGGTCCCTCTTGTCCCCAGAACACTACTCAGAATAGAAGGGCTGAACTCTCAGTGTCCCCCAGCACACTGGGGAAGGTGGGTGCAGCAGCCGTTTTGTGGCCATGAGGGGGCAAGAGAGTCAGAGCAGCGCTGGCATTCACTCTGCCAAGCCACTGAGCCACATTATCTCCCTCCAGATGTTATAAGACACAAACAACTTCCAATGTGTTAAAGTGACAATGCCACCTGTGTAGTCTGATACTTGCGGCCAAATGCACTCCTAAGCGAAACACCTGCTACATCCAGACTCCAGCAGCCACATGCTGTGCCATCACCCTGGAGAGTCTGCAAACAGCCACTAACAGGGACCTGAAGGTGTCTCAAAAAGACTCAACTCAGAGGTCAACTTTGGGAATCAAAAATTTCCACCAAGCATGGCCGATCAGAGGCATCCAGAAAGATGACTTGGTGCCTGAATTAATTCTCAGAGGACCTGAATTGGAGACAGCCTTCTTTCTCCCCACAGACCTCTAAGAGCAGTCAGGTAGACTATGATTTTAAAGGCCAAGCCCAGCCCACTGGCACAACCGCTTTGTGGTCTGCTAGCCGCAGGCTCAGGGGCCGGGGAAATCCTGCATAGCTTGTGGATCCTTCTTCCTCCTGTCACCAGGCATTTGCTGGATGTGCCAAGTGTTAAGCCCCTTCCTGCACTCCTATAAAACCAGTCTGTCAATGTGGCTTCAACTGCCGAGTGCTTTTCCACAAAGCACTCTCTAGACCTCAGCTCATCAGATGGGAGACAGAACGCTGGTCAATCTACCAAAATAGGTCAGGCTTTATTTTTAATCCTCTTATTCATTATATATATTGAAAGGGAAGAATGAACAAAAACAACATTATTAACAGCGAGAATGTCTAGGGTTACTTAACCGCTCTGTGCCTCAGTTTCCTCATCTGTAAAATGGAGATGAGGATGAAGTAAATGACTCCATGAAAAATGTTTAGAGCAGGACTTATCATGTAGTAAGGGTTCAATAAAGGTGAGCTACCATCATTCTTATTGCTGGTGACATGGTCAGTTTTTTCGACTGAAGGCCCTTGAGGGGCTTCAAAATCTCACCCTCTGGTCAACCTGACAGAAAAAGGCACTGCTCTGATTCTGGCCACTTAGGGAAGGAGGAGGCTTGAAGGCCCAGGCCAATGGGCAGAAGCTGGCTGCCATGGCCCAGGGTACCAGGGGCAGGAAACAGACCTGCTGGTGCTAGCTGCCCAGCCAGTAGCCATTCTCCCCCTTCTTCTCGGGATGCTCAGCTAAGACTACATCTCCCAAACTCCCCTGCAGCTAGGGATGGTCAACAAGAGGTAGGCAGACATTGTTGTGGGACTTCAAGGAAAATTCCTCACCAAGAACAAAGAGCTGGACTACACTTTTGTGCCCATTCCCTACCCCGATTCCCACCTGGACTACAGACTCACTGGCTGGACTCCGGCAGTCACAGTGGACCATGAAGCCACCTTAAGGATGAAAGCTTTGTGCTAGCCATGGTTAAGCAGAAAGATAGAAGGATCTTGCTTTACCTGAGGACTGTGGAGCTGCCAGCCCAGCCCAAGACTGCAGATCTCAGGACATTTTACTCACAAGAGAAACCACCTTCCATTGAGTTTACACCATTGTTACTTCTGATCTCTCCTACTGGCAGCCACATGCACTTTCAAATGATACCGTGGACTTACACAGCAGATGACCAACGGAGCAGTGTTTTACACCACAGAAATCCTTCCAGCAACCTGCCACTATTTAAAGTAGAGAGCTAGATACAGCAAGTAGAAAGCTAGATATAGAATTTCCCACACAACAGGGTTACAATCATTTTGCCTTAGGAGGAGGTAAAATGAGAACAAGATGAGATACACTGAGTCATTCATCCAGCAACTATTAAGCAGTACCCTGCGCTGGGCACTGTGCAAGGCAGGGTGGTAGACACAGTGAACAAAAGCAGACAGAGTCCACGCCCTTACAAGATGCACAGTCCAGAACAGGGGACAGAAGATAAACAAACAGGGAAACAAATATATTCATAAGTACAAATGGTAAGAAATAGTATGCAGGAAACCAGAGTGAGTTTCAACACAGAACTGAAGAGAAAGGAGAAGGAAGCCATGTGGAGAATGGAAGTAAGAATATCCCAGAATGTCCATCAAATGAAGAATGGATAAACAAAACACAGCCCATCCATACAGTGGAATATTATTCAACTATAAAAAGAATGAAGTACTGATTTGTGTACAACATGGATGAACACTGAAAACATCATGCTGAGTGAAAGAGGCCAGTCACAGAAGACCACATATCAAAGGATTCCATTTATATGAAATGTCTAGAATAGGCAAATCCAGAGAGACAGAAAGTAGAGTAGTGGTTGCCAGGGGCTGGAGGAGGGGGACACAGAAGGAGAGTAACTGCTAGTGGGTACACGGTGTCTTTCTGGGTTGACGAAAATGTACTGGAATTAGATACTGGTGATGGCTGCACAATCTTATGAAAACACTAAAAACCAGTGAAATGTAGACTTTAAAAGGGTGAATTTTATGGTATGTGAATTATTTCTCAATTAAAAGACACTCAAAGGGCTACCCAGACTGAATTACTGGATTGGTAATAAAGTCTCTAATGAAAGTTAAAAAAAAAAAAAAAGAATATTCCAGGAGATGGAGGAGGATGGAGGAATCTGTTAAAGAAGCTCATAGCAGGCCCTCCTGCCTAGACGGCTGTGGAGAGGGAGGGAGGGGTGCTAGGAGATGCGGCAGAAGCTCGCGGGCCGCGTGAGCCACGGTCGGCCATATGCTCTTTATTCTAAGTATGACGGGGAGGAGGAGAATGATGTGTTCCGGCTGACATTTCTGAAAGACCCCTCTGGCTGTTGCACAGAGACTGCCGGGGTTGAAAAGCAGCAGGGAGAACAGTGAAGTGGCTGCTGTGACACCCAAGGAGAGATGGTGGTGGCTGGGAGCGGGGGGAGGGCAGTGGAATGGAAAGGAGGAGGCTGGTGAAGATCTGTTTCAGGTCAAGGACAAACAAGCCTTGCTGCTGGACTGGCCGTCGGGGGTGAGGCAGAAAAGGGAGATCCGAGAGTGATCTTCACACGGTCTTATGAGTTTTCCCAAAGTGGTTTTCTGCCAGATTCAAATTGTACACAGCACAATAAGAGCAGATCAGCAAATGCCTGTTAAACGAATTTCAATAAATGACCAGCCACTGCCTAATTTTTTGTAGGGCATATTTTTGTATTTTCAATAAAGATATGAATTCTCTCTCTCCATGTGTGTGTGCGTGCATACACACACACACACACACACACACACACATATATATTCTCTCTCTCTCTCTCCATGTAATATCCTTAATTGTACCTGTTTCTCTCCCATCCACAGATAGATAGTGGTCCACTAGACACCATCAACTACCCAAACCAGAAACCTGAGAATATTCATACATACACACACACACACACACACACACACACATATATATTCTCTCTCTCTCTCTCCATGTAATATCCTTAATTGTACCTGTTTCTCTCCCATCCACAGATAGATAGTGGTCCACTAGACACCACCAACTACCCAAACCAGAAACCTGAGAATATTCATACACACACACACACACACACACACACACACACACACACACACACATATATATTCTCTCTCTCTCTCCATGTAATATCCTTAATTGTACCTGTTTCTCTCCCATCCACAGATAGATAGTGGTCCACTAGACACCATCAACTACCCAAACCAGAAACCTGAGAATATTCACACACACACACACACACACACACACACACACACACACACACACACACACACACACACACACCCAAGCAAGATAAAGCCTTGGAGTCTGTAACAACCAGGTCCTTCCTTCTCTGAGGGGGTCAGAGGAATAGATTAGCCAGTGAGAACTGAGCTCTCACTTCTGATGAACGACCAGTAGGAGAGGAAACAGAGGAAGAGATGCTGCTTCAGGGAGAGGACGTGTTCTTTCTTTTCGGTGGTGGTGAAAGGGTAAGGAACACGGTCAAGAGTGGGGAGAGAGCACTGTGAATAAACGTGGTCTGGTCGAGGGGGGAAGCCTCAGTTTGAGAACAGCCACTGCAAGTGAAGCCCAGCAGGAGACAAGTTATGACACAAAGGGGTCATGAGCCCCCACCCCACTGACAGCCACGTCCATACTGAGGGGAACGCCAGAACCCTGGAGGAATGCATCCTTATCCGGGGTCTAGGAGCAGGAAAGGGGAAGGGAAGCCGAGCTTCACAGAGAACAACTCCAGGGCCACCACGATGACAGACCACAGCACAAACAGAGCCCCAGGAGTGGCGAGACGCAGTGGTCCTGTGGGCGTGTGTCCACCCAACACCTTCCCTCCAGGTCCACTCTCCCCGGCAATAGGGCTCGTCCGTTTTAGGAGCGGGGCGTGAGAAGCATCCCACTGGGTGGCTCTGTGTGGTGGGCTGCGGGTGGTCGTGAGGTAAGTTGCCACCTGTGCCGCCTGCCCTGTGCAGCTTCATCGGGATCACAGCCAGGGACCTGATCTGATGCCTTGACGTCAGCGTTTCTATAATTCCTCTGCCTTATTCTCACAAGGGGCAGACTTGGTGGTGCTGCATGCTTCACACAGCTGACCAAACTCTGCCCTTATTTCATTCTACCAAATGCCTGGGAAGTAGGTCAAAATAGCCTGTCACAGTCAGTTAGAAGTGACTTCTCACTACGCACGTTAGCCCCTTCTAGGCTGACAGAGGTCCAGGGAGCCTTTCCCAACACCGACGTCACGGGCTCTCCACCCGTGGGCCAGATACCCTCCCAAGGGGGCCTCTAGTGTTGTCTAACCTGTGAAGTTTGTTTTGACCACAACTGAGGACACTGAAGTCTCCCAGACAGAGTGCTGGGCCGTGTGATGAGGAAGAGCATGAGTACTATGCCCACCACTCCAACACGATTCACAGACTCTTGTCCCTGCATTTTACATAATCAGGGTCACATCATATTGACTTCTTGGAATCTTGCTTTCCCTCAGCTGCATCACAGAAATGCCTCCAAATCAACTAGCAGTGCTCTTACCCACTCTTTTCAGCAGCTGATATTCCATAGTGTGGAGGTGCCATATTTTACCAATCATCCCCTGAAAAATGGGCATTCATTTTACTTCCAGGGTTTCACTTTGTTTTTTGTTTGGCCACTGCAAATAATGCTGTGGTAAATAACCTTTTGTACTGGGGCCATTTTTTTCTGTAGGGTAGCTTCTCAGGCGTGGTAGTTCTGCATCAAAGGCTACTTATGGAGTATAGAGAATGGCTTCCAAGATCAAAGGATAGAACCGTATGTATAATATGTGCTTGTTTCGGTATTGAGTATCTCTGGAAGAATACAGCTGAAATGGGTGTCCTCACGGGAGGGGAGCTGGGTGACAATGGACAGGGGAGGGAGACTTAATTTTCACTGTACATGTTTTTTTGTGTCATTTGACTGCTTTATCACGTGCATGGACTGCTTATTCAAAAATAAATAAGATTTCTTTTTTAGGCTGTCTTCTAAAAAGGTTGCGATGAGTCACATGTCCTCCAGCAACTTGGGAGAATACTCAGTTGAGCTCATTAATGCCCTATATTTTCTCCTTCAAGGTTGTCCCCCCACCCCCTGTTTTTTTGACCTACTGCAAGCTCAAACGTCAAATTTCACCTGCTCATGATAGCCACAATGCCTCCAATTCTACAACCCTTGGGCAGGCAGAAAGCAAACTGCCAGAGATATTAATTTTGACAAGTCAGCCTGGCTGGCACCTCCCAACAGCACAAGAGAGAAACCCAAGCCAGGGTGGGAGTTGGTCTTCAGGGACCCAAGGGAACCAATGGCAAAAACAGAAGCAGGGCACTCTCTCCTCAAGTGCTTGCAGGTCACGCTGTTTTAAACTCCTGCTGGCTGAGCTGCCTCATGAGCTGAGTGGGCCTAGAGCCCCCAAACGCCCAAAGCCTCTGAGAAAGGGCAAGGGAGGCCGGCAGGAGCAGCTGCTGCCCGTAGGCCCTGCATTCTCAAGAACAAGGTCAGAGATGAGAAACAGGAGGGAACGGGGGATGAAGAACATGGAAAAATCCAGCTCAGACAAACAAGAGGTCTTCTTGTTCACTTCCTACAGGCCTGTCAGCCTCCAGGGCTGGCCCAGAGCCAAAGGCCTCACCGGCCACTGTTTTTAAGCCCCACTGTGGCTCACGCAACAGGACAACAAAGCTGAGCCAGTGCAGAGAGGCAGGGCCCCCGAGCATGGCAGCAACGCCAACTGAACACACCTGCTGCGGCAACGCTGGCTGGAGCTCTGGACTAACCTACAGAGGGGAGGGGACTGGATGTGGCCAGAGGAGAAAGCAACTCGGGGAAGGTGCGGGATGGGAGAGCATAAAGAAACATCTCAAAATCGGCAGTGGGTCCACACGATTCAGGTGGTGGATTGAGGCCGTGTGCTACCATTCTGCAGCCTACACTCTGGCACGAGCTGAGCCAGGTGTTGGGGAGGCCCCAGCCTTAGCTCTAATGGTTCCCACTACCTGGAACGCTCTTGCCCTTGATCCTTCGAGACTCAGCTCATCAAGGATGTGTGCATATGAGTGCTGGCTGGAGAGGCCTCTGTGAGCAGGGAGAATGAGAGATTACCTGAGTGACCATCAGCAGGGACGGGCCAACAAAGTGCGATGCAGACACACAACGCAATCCTTTATGTCTCTCCTCCCCTCATCCTCTGTGACAAGTCTATGAGCAAGTTCTGCTGCCACTACCTCCAAAATAGATCCTGAATCCATTTCCTTTCTCCTTCTTCGTAGGCCAAGCTGCCAGCACCATCTTTCACCCGGACAACTCCATGACATCCCCCACTGGTCTCCCTGAGTCCACTCTTGCCTTCCTAGGTTCTACTCTCCACACACAGACAGAGGGATCAAATAAAACAGGGATCACATCAGGTCGCCTTCCTGCTTAAAATTCTTCAACACCTCTAGGAGCTCGTCCCCTTCTACTTTATCCCTCACCCAAATGCTCCCATCACACTGGCCTTTTTTGCCTTCTAAGCTTATTCCTACCCCAGGGCCTTTGCACATTTTGCCCTAGCTATTCTCCAGATCTGCCAGTCAGGTCCCCCTGTGACTGTAGACGGTAACGAGTAGACATGAAAGCTAACTACATGCAACGACATGGACATCTCACAGATGTAATGCTGAACAGAAAGGCCAGACACAAAGGAGCATCTACATAAAGTATGACTGCATTTACACAAAGTTCAAAGTGGTTTTGCTTGGAAGGTAGGAGTGACTCAGAGAGAGTAGGAAAGGGACTTCTGGGGCCTGGAAATATTGCTTTTAGAGCTGGTTACATGAGTGTGTCGTTTGTTAAAGTTCTTCTAGCTACATACACTTTTAATATGTGCCCTTGTCTTTTTCTGGATGTATATTACAGTTTAATAAAAAGTTTAAAGAATTAAAACATTTTGGCAGCCCATAATCTTTCCTATGACTTGGGAATTTCCCACCTATGATCCTTTGTAGGAGGCCGGGCCTGCCTCTCAAGGTAAAATATTATGAAGGCTGGGAACTGACTCTTACTGCCTTCCTTGCAGCCAGGCCATGGGCGCAGGATCTGGGCTCTCCTCAGCAGATGCACCCTTCCTCCACGGCTTAAATTTGCCTGCAGAACCAGGGCTTATTCACCTTGGTGTCTGGAACCCAGAGCTGCAGCCTGGCACATGGGAGGGTCTCACTGAGGCTTGATAAGCAAAACCAACCCCCCTTCCCCCCCACCCCCAGCACCATAATGACAGGATCCAACCATTCATTCTTTCAAGAAATGTTTACTGAGTGTCTATTTGGTGCCAGGCACTGTGCTAGGCACCAGGGATTCAGGTGAACAGGACACTGGAGCTGATAATTCTAGTAGGGAAGCTGAACAATAAACAAAATAACTAAAAGATATAACATGTTAGGTAAGTGCTATAGAGAAAAACAGAGAAGGGAGACAGGGACCTCCCTGAGAAGACAATGAATGAACAAAGGTTTGAAGGATGTAAGGGAGTGAACCACATGGGTATGAGAGAAGAGCCTTCCTAATAGCAGGAAGAGCCAGTGCAAGGGTCCTGGGGCAGGCACATACCCTGGTGCCATGTAAGGAGCAGAGCAAGTGAGGAGAGGAGTGGGAGGTAATGGGGGCAGATCGCGTGGGGTCTGGTTGGGGATGGTGAGGACTTTGGCTTTTACTCTGGGTAACAGGGAGCCATGGAGGGTTCCCAGGAGAGGAGGGACAGATCTGATTGGGTGGTAACAGGGTTCCTCTGGATGCTATCTAACCCTCTCCCCTGCCCAACATGGAAACTAATCTCGAAGAGAAACAGAAGTTTGGTCATTTGTGTGCCAAGTGTCTATGAGAAATAAACAAGCAGAAGGCTCTCCACCCACTTCCTCCAGCCCGTCAAGGCCTCATGCTGGCCAGCAGGGCTTTGCAACATGATTAACAATCCATATCACATTGTAGGAAATCAGACCCTCTTCCACTGGCCACTGGGAGAATCCCAAAAGCAGATGGGGAAGCAGTAGGCCACGTGGCTGTGAGAATGCCTTCATGGTGGTCAGCGAGAGCCAGAATCAAATCCCAGCTCTGGCTCTTAGCAGCTGGGTGACCCATTACTCATTACTAGACCTTTCTGAGTCCAAGTTTGCTTATCAGTAAGGGGGGGGGGAGGGTAATTTCCACCCCTGAACAGGCCCGTTGGGAGGGTTAAATGAGGTAACAGGGATCAAGGGACTGGAAAAATGCCTGGCACAGAGGAAGCCCTAAAAGATGTCAGCAAAACTGTTATAACTGAAACACTGAAGAAATAATAAGTCTGACGACATCCCTTGGCCAAACTGGACTTTGATAATATCGAGCATAGGACTGAAGTGAAGGGTCCTCCAGAGGAGAGAGGCCATCAGGTCGGAAGTTTCTCTCTCCCTCTACCTATTCTCCGTGGCATCACTGCCCGGAACAAGCATCATGCAAGCCAGAGAGGAGAGACGGGCCCCAAAGAGTCGGGGAAGCGGGCATCAAATGAGAACAGTATAGGCACGTTTTTCAGTGCTTCACAGGCAGTGTCCCCCTGCCCCCCTGAAGAGACCCCGGCCTGCATCCGTGTCTCTCAAGGTGACTCTGAAAAGGAAATGTAAGTAAAGGGAGAATTTTAGCCACATAAAAGGCCGTCTAGGGCAACTTCTTGCCTCTTCCCCCAGTCAGAAGAGCAGTGGGCCCTCAGCTTGTTCCATGCAGGGAGGGCAAGGCCTCTGGGGGCCTCAGGTCCACATCTAACATGGGGATAATTTTCACTATAGGCTCGTTCACATTCATTCAGCACATACTTATTAAGCAACTACTATGGGCCAGACACTGCTCTAAATGCTGAGATATAGCAAGGAATGAAACCATGATCGCTGCCCTCAGAGCTGAGGAGGATGGCGCAGAAAGCAAACAAACGTATAACAGCAGAAGGTGACAAGTGTTATGAAGGAAAATAAAGCAGGGACCGTTTTAGACGGGGTGCTCAGGAAGGCCTCTCTGCGGTAGGGTCTCAGCCATTCAAGTGGAGACCTGAATAAAGTAGTGAAATTATATATACACACATACCCATACATACACATAATTTTGGATATGGCTGTCTGTCTGTATGTATAATATACACACATGCATAGAGCCAAGAACACAGCCCCTGCTACGGAAACCTAAGGTATCTAGTTTGATAGTGATGCGTGCTCTAGGGCTGCCTGGGATTGGAATCTTCATAAAACCTACACTCTTCCCCCAGGTTCCAATATGCCTTTCCCAACTGAGGACTACTTGTAAAAGGTGTTCCTTTTCCTTCCCTTTTTCACACTTGGCGGTGAACCACAGACACAGAAGGCGCTCCGGATCAGGACCCCACCCCCCTGCAAAGCTGCACAGTGCTCCACTGTACAGATGAACCTCACCAATGCATCCAGTCCCCTCGTAGTGCTGGACATGTAGGACAGTTCCCAGCTTCTGCTCTGCCAAACGGTGCTGCAATGAACTACCCTGGACACACATCACGTCTCACACTCAGGAATATCTGTAGGCAAGAATTCCTCAAAGTGGGAGCGCTGGGGCAAAGGGAGGTTTGTGCAAAGGTCATGCTGACATTGCCCAAGTCCCTCCAAAGTGAGGGTCCTGCTTCCACCCCCCGGCACTGGACAAGCCTGCCTGCTTCACCACACCACTGCCAGCGGCTCACCTGCTGCTCCTGCCCTTCGGAGAGGTGAAAACTATTATCTCAGCATGACTTTAATTGGCATTTCTCTTACTATATACCATGTTGAATATATATAGAATACACACATAGAATGTATAGAAATACATATTGTGGTATTGTGATTTATAGTAAGAAATAGAGGTGGTCTTTGTTTCTGGCACAGAGTTCCTAAAACCCTGGTAATTTCCTAAGTGATAAGAGCAAAGGGAATCTTTTGTTTTGTATTATTTGGTCTTTTGTCCTAAATTCCTAAAATAGCTTCAGAGTGATAAAGGTGAAAGGAGTGTCCTGTTAATTCAGAAAAGCCCCTTCCAACCACACCAGAGTTCGTTAAGGGGTTGATTAATGGAAAGGCCCCTAGGGTAACCTAAGGATGGGGGCGTGCGGGGTGGTACCTGGCTGCCAGGAGGACCAACCTGGGTTAGTGGGTTGGCACTTTCAGCCCCATCCCTTGACCTGTGAGGACAGGACAGGGACTGGAGATTGAGTTCAATTGCCATAATCAATCATGTCTCTGTAATGAAGCCTGCAGAAAAAACCCAAAAGGATGTGGTTGGGAGAGCTTCCGGGCTGGCAGACCCATGGAGGTGCAGGGAGAGTGGCACCCTGAGAGGGCCCCGAAGCTCCACGCCCCTTCCCATAACTCGCCCTGTGCATCTTCTCCTGGCTGTTCCTGAATTACGTCCTTTTTAACAAACCTGCAATCTAGTAAGTGAATGTTTTCCTGAGTTCTGTGGCTAGCCGCTGAAGCAAATTAACTGAATCCAAAGGAGGGGGTTGTGGGAACCTCCGATGTACAGGTGGTGGGTCAGAAGCACAGGTGGGGAGATTGGGGGTGGGGGGACACCTTGTAGGGCTGAGCCCTTAGCCTGTGGGGTCTGATGCTATAGAGAGTGTCAGAATCGAGTTAGTTGCTTGATGTGGAAACCCCACCCCTTTGGTGTCAGAAATGAAGTAGTGCTGCAATAGTGTGTGAGTCAAGGACACACACAGAAGTGTGTCTTTCCCTTACACATATACACAGCAAGCTGGTGTGTGACTCGATCCCACCAAAAATGGCTGATGGGTAAACGATGGGCTCTTACCACCTCCTACCTGTGTGGCCTTGGTCAAATGACTAGAGCTCTCTAGGACTGTGTCACCATCAGTGCAGGGAGACAGGCTAGTGGGTACACGGTCTGGGCTGGCATCCCAGCTTTGCCGCTTCCTAGCTGAGTGATCCGGGCAAGGTCACTGTGCACCATTTCCTCAACTGTGAAGTCGGGATGATGGCAATACTGGCCTCAGGGCGCTGTTGTCAGGATTCAATGAGATGACACAGGTAAGGGACTCGGGACAATGGTTGACATGGCTCAATCAATGACTATCATCATCATTATATTCTGTTAAATGGGAGTAACCATTTAAAGGTTTTGTAGGTAAAAGAGCTTAGTACAGTGCCTATTAGGAAGCAGCCACTCAAAAGCCAGCAACTGTTAATTATGTTACTATTATCGCCTCATTCATTCCCTCAGCAAAACTTAGTAAGGCATATCTTTGATGGAAAAGGTTACACCTTTAACCAAACAGATTTGATCCCTGCCTTTATGGAGCTGACATCACTGAGAGGATGAAAGGCCCTGAGTATGCAAGCTGAGTAGTTCAGGACAGAAGAGTGGGGTGTGCGGTCAGGGCAGGCCCCTTGCAGAGATGTCTCAAGGGAGATCTGAAAGAGGAGTGGCACGGGTAGGCCAGAATGGGGGTGGGGTGTGGGGAGCAAGACAGGGGAGAAGAGGAAGCACTCCAGGGATAGGGAACAAATGCCATGCGTTGAAGGAACCCAAAGCATGGCCAGGTGGCTGGAGGGCAGAGTGTGGAGTGAGCTGCAGGATGAGGCCGGGGGCCGGCAGCCAGCGGGGGCCATAGCATGCTCGGCCTGCTGGGCTATGTTGAAGAGTTGGCCTTTCCGCAGGGAACTGCTCTGGGAATGTGGAAAACACAAGGGACACCCCTCATCCTCCAGCAGCTTGGGAATAAAATGAGGTTTTAGTGTCACTACAGTCAGGAAGTGCAGCCCAACTGGTATCCTCAGGGGTCCTGCTTAAATGACTCCCAGCTCAGAGGTCCTGGGAAAAGGATACAGTAGGTAGGGGGAAGGGGGGAGGGGGGGCGGGGTTGGACAGAGGGAACAATGACCCCAACCCTGCCTACAGCTGATTGGCCCAGAAAGAGCACCTGACCTCAACTGGCCTGTCTCAAGAACCCCTTCCCTGGCCCTGGTTAATGAGTCCAAAGGGAGACAGTTTCCTTTCCTTGGGTTGTTTTGGGCTCTTTGAGCCTGTACTGCAAGGTGTACAGCTTAGTCTGTGGATGGTCGTCACCCAGCAGAGGGAAAGGCAGAAACAGAGACTATAGATGTGAAAGAATGAATAAAGCAGACAAGGAGTCGGGGCAGTAACAAGGAAGAGAATCCCGCTAGTGGCATTTGTGTTCTGGTTCCAATCCACAGGTTGTTTGCTTCCCAGCACCCATTCCACCCTTCCCCATGAGTGGTTTTGGGTGGGCGCAACCAGCCTGGTACTACGCCCCACCCCTTTGCCACAGGGATTGGTTCAGGGAGGGTCACACGACCTGTGCTATTCCAACTAGATAGGAGCTCTGAAGCTTTGCACTATGGCTGCAGGACAAGACACCCTCTCTATCTCTTAGGCCAAGGATGAGAAGACAAAAGCCTGGACCAGTGCTGGCAGCCAGTCTGCTACTTCCAAGGGAGCCAGGTTTGAGGATGACGTGGAAGCAGAGGGAAGAATGGAAGGACAGAAAGAAAGTGGGTCGCTAGTGATGGCCTTGCCAAAGCTTGCCCCACCTCTGGGCTTTCTGGTTGCGAGTCAATCCTTTCCCCTAGGGTTTATGCCCATTTGAGATGGTATTTCTGTTACTTGTAACCAAGTAACTGGTACGCAGTCCTTCCTGAGGTCTTGCTTTGGTTCTCTGGGCCATCCCAGCACCCTCTAGTTAAATCCTCCTGTTTTGCCTAAGCTGCTAAAATGGCAGGCCTTAAGGAGCTCTAAGAGAGCAATATAGCAATTTGGCCAACAACATAACTTGTTTCCTGCCACAGTTTACCCAGCTGTAAAACGGGGATAATAATAATAAACACTTCACTGGGTTAAGAGGATTACAAATGATTTAAAGAATACCTAGCACATTGTAAATTCTCAACAAGTTAGCAATGATTACTCTAAAGCATTGAAGGGTAGCTGAAAGGTCTCAAGCCCAGAAAGCAATTAGCTACAGCCCTCCCCCATCTTGTTTGCTATTCCTTTGTTTAGGTCATCAAGTCCTTTATTCACAAACAGTCCCAAAGAACAGCCAGCCCAGTTTCTGTCAGGAGGGTGGCAAATCTAGCCTCAGTGGGGGATCTGAATGAAAGAGATTTGACTCAACTTCTCCTGTAGCTGGTGGCGGAGGAAGCCCTCGTGAGCTCATTTCTCTGTCAAATACAAGCTGGGGTCTAAAGTTTCAAAACACAGGCTGGAACATGCTGGCACAGTCCCACGAGAGGACAAAGGAAACAGCCCGGATGCAAGTGAAACCACGACATGGCAGGTTCCACAACTAACTCGGTCGGGAGGAGGCTGCTGGCTGGCTGCCAGCCACATCCGTTGTCCGCACGGCTATGAGGCAGCAGGAAGACTGGACCCTGCCACGTCTGTATCTACAGCTGGGAACTGGCATGGGCACAGGAAAGTCGGAAATAAGCTCAGTCAGGAAGTGAGAACTGGAAGATGCTTCCATGGCAACGCCCATCTGGAGATCCCTGCCCACAGCTGGAAACATTCGGAAGCGAGCTTATCTAGAGATGCACACCAAGTTCATTTTTTCCATTTGCACCCGGATTATGTTACTTAAACTTTACTTCCTTGGAGAGCCTCTGGGAAACCGCTGTTCTATGGCTCAAAAAGTCTTATCCTTCTTCTGAATGTTCAGAACCTGGGGCTTAGCAGTGTGGCCAAGTGTTTCTTGCGTCCTCCCGCTCTGTGATGGGGCAGACTGTGTCTGCCTTGCTCACTGGTACCTAGTCTTCAACTAATGTTCACTGAATAAGTAAATCAACTGCTTTGTTCCCAATTTTATAGCTATTCATAACTTCAGCTAACATGCAAGCACCTGTATCCACAGGGTAGTGAGCTGAGATGCACGACACCTCATGCATGAGGTACTTACTACTGTCAGGCCTGTTTAAAAGATGAGCCTTCTCCTCAAGGTCAGAGCCACAAAAAAAACTGGAGTTCTTTAATCTCAAGAGAAGGATGGGAGAGAGCGTGAATACCTACAGCAAGGCCGGGCAGGTGGAGGGATGGATGTTGAGGAACTGGCTTTGATATCAAGAATTTCCTGAGTAGAAATTTTCTAGGGCCGGAGAACATCTCGTCAAGGAAGGCTGGAACACAAGCTTCTCAAACATTAAACAGGCAGCTCCATTCTGGGAGAATTCCACCCAACTTCCCCAAAAGCCACAGCTCACATGATTCCTTACCTTTTTAAATATTCTTCTTGCTTATGAAAGTGGTATATGCTTATATATACATATAAAAAACCTGGAAAATAAATGTGCAAAGAAGACTATAAAGTTACGCATAATCTCCCCACCAAAGAACGACCACTGTAAAGACGTTAGCTCATTTCCTTCTGGTCTTTTTTTTCTGGTGTGTGTGGTACGTGTATAGAGAAGTGAAGAGATTTTTCCCCTTTAAGTCTTTCACCTGTTCTTTTCTAGATTTTAAACATCAAATGAAAAATATTTTTAAATGGCGAAATTAAGTCTATTTCCCCAAACTACAGACTTGGGATGGAAGAACGCTCCCCTCTTCTGATCCTCCAACTTCTGTTTCCATCTGAACCACTATTACAGACCAGTGGTTCTCAATCCTAACTCTGCATGACCATAACAGTAGGATACAATAATCGCCACCACCACTATTAACTGAGCAACTACTTTAGAAGACGCCATTTTAAACATTTTACAGAGTACTTAATTTAATCTTTACAATCCTATAAGGCAGGTACTATTATCATTTTATAGATGAGGAAACTGAGGCAGAGAGGTTAAGCAACTTTCCCAAGGTCACATGGCCGTTAAGGGGTGGTGCTGGGATTTGAACCCAGGCCATCTGGCCCCAGGTGCCCTCTTTCCCCTGGTCCAACTGCTCAAGAACCTGGCAACAATGACACCGACTATGAGCTTCAGGGCGAGGTTCCCAACGTCCCTATTGCCAAGTTTGTCATCATGATTATTCATACTTCTCTCCAGACTCGTTTTGTTTCCTAAAGGAAATGAGAAATTGCTGAAATTCAGCAGAAGTGAGACAGCCGGAAGCTACAGCTGACCACATGTACACGTGGGTCTCTGCTGAGCTGCCTAAGAAACATTCTTAAATGATGACCTTTCTGGAGGGGACCAGGGGTCAGTTACTGGGTGGATCACGCTCCACTGACTGAGACCCCACCCAGTGCCAGATGGGTTGTGAAAGCCCCACCCTAACTTCACCTCGCAGTGGGATAGAGAACAGCCCACAGCCCGGAAAACTCACCGACTACCACCTATTTACATGTGAATCTGGAGAAAGGGCTGGGGACCACAGCTATTTGACAGGGATGGGCAAGGACTGCTCTTGCATGTTCAGAGGCTTAGTAGGGCTACAGTCAATATTTAGTCACTGTGGAGGATCAGCCAGTTATGATTTTGCCATCATCACATAGATCTTTGGAGAAAAGCAGCTCCTGACTCCCTCTACCCCGCGGCAAAACCAGACCCACAACCAAGAGGGGTTTTCCCAGGAGGTAATCGCTAGGGAGTTTGTCTTCCCTTCAGGCTAGGAAGGGAAAACCTCCATTTCAGGAAAAGGTCCTTGAATGCCTGGTTCAGGGAAGGAGATGAGAAGTTGCGCCTTGGGGTCTGAGAGCTACTATCCTTCCAGGTGCTGAGCCAAAAGGGTCTCCCCACAAAGGGGATCCATGCAGAGAAAGGCTGGGGGAACAGAGGGCTATAAGGCTGTCATTTTTCCAACACCACCTGGGCCCCAGGGTACTTCTTAGTGCCTGTGTACAGCGGGGGCTCAGTAATGTTTCACAACTGTTCAATCTTTAGGCTTTCCGTGTGTGTGTGTGTGTGTGTGTGTGTGTGTGTGTGTGTGTGTGTGTGTGTGTGTGTGTGTGTGTTGGGGGTGCTAGTTTTTTCAATTTTGTCAACATTCTAAAAAAGTAGAGAGAGAAAGGTACAATGAACTCCCAATGTACTCAAACGAAGATTCAGTAGTTATCAAAAAGTCTGCCCTATTAGCTTCATCTATTCCCTATCCATTCCTTTTCCTCCCTTTTTCTTCTGCCTGAAGTACTTTAAAGTAAACCCTAGGAACTTCCCTGGTGGTCCAGTGGTTAAGACTCCTCACTGCCAATGCAGGGGGCCTGGGTTCCATCCCCAGTCGGGGAACTAGACCCCGCACGCATGCCACAACTAAAAGCCCACATGCCGCAACTAAAAGATCCCACATGCTGCAACAAAGATCTCGCACGCGGCAACGAAGATTCCGTGTGTCGCAGCTAAACAAATAAACAAACAAACAAATAAATAAATAAATATTTTTTAAAAAAAGTAAATCCTAGACATTATGTCATCTCACCTTTACATGTTTCAGTTTGCACGTCTGAAATATACAGACACGTTCTTATGTGTCCACAATATTAAGCTGGTTTCTTTACTGACCAAAATAACAATGAATTTTTTCCTAGCAGGTAAGACCTAGTGTTGACTAAGGAGTAGGGAAATGGGTCATCTCAGCTTCTATGATGGAGTAATGCCTTTCTGCAGGGCCTCTTGGCAATACGGATCCAAAAAGGTTTAACAACCTGCATGTATCTTCTGACTCAGCTCTTCTATTCATGTACTCATCAAAAAAAATATTTACTGGGACTTCCCTGGCAGTCCAGCGGTTAAGACTCTGTGCTTCCACTGCAGGGGGCACAGGTTCGATCCCTGGCTGGGGAACTAAGATCCCACATGCCGCGCAGTGCGGCCAAACCAAAAGACCAAAAAAAAAAAAAAAAAAAAAATTACTGATGTCTACCACGTGCCTGGCAGTGTCCTAAGCATTTTTCTCCCTGGTACAAATGTGGAAACTGAGGCACAGAGAGGCAAAGTCATCTGCTCAGGGTTACACAGTCCTTACGTGCCAGAGCTGATAGTCGTATGCGAGCAATCAAGGTTTAAATGACAACACTGGGTCCTGGCAAGGTAGCATTCAGGGCCTTCCACCTGAGAGGCCATTGCTCTAGGTTCCACAGAGCACTTCCTACCTGCACTGGTGAACACTCTCTATGTGGAATCTACCTACCCCAGACCCTACGTATGAGGTAGGGATAATTATATTAGCCCCATTTTTCAGATGAGGAAACTGAGTACAGAGGCTGAAGGTCACACTCCTCTATCCTGGCAAGGCTGTGGTTCACTGTGCTCATCCTTCAACCCTGCTTTAGACACCACCTTCAGAGACGGGCACATGAACTACTGCTATAAACTGCATGTTTTGTGTTTCCCCCCAAATTCATATGTTGAAACCTAATCTCCAATGTGATGGTATTAAGAGGTGGGGCCGTTGGGAAGTAATTAGGCCTTGAGGGCACAGCCCTCATGAATGGGATTAGCATCCTTATAAAGGAGGAACCAGGGAGTTCGCTTGCCCCTTCTTCCATGTGAGGACATGCCAAAAAGACGGTCATCTGTGAACCAGGAGGTGGATCCTCACCAGACACCGAATCTGCGGCGCCTTGACCTTGGACTCCGCAGGCTCTAGAATTGTGAAAAAAGAAATTTCTGTTGTTTGTAAGTTACCTAGTCTATGGTATTTTTGTTAGAGCCGATTTAAAGAACCAGTGGACAAGAAAGCCTCTTTTCACTGGGTTGATAAAGCAGGAGAATTTGCACCTGAACCCAGCCAGTCTGTACAGTGAAGCCAAGCAGAGCAAGGAAAAGCAACAGAGCCCCCTTATCCGGCTAGGTCTGAAGCTCCGCCCTCCAGACTTCCCAGTGACATAAGACAAATTCATCTTACAATCAAAAGAGCCTTGATTAACCCACCCAGCATGCACTGTCCCATCCCCCCACTTTTGTTTATGCTGTACCCTCTGCCTGGGGCCCACCCTCCTCATGCCATTATCCCTGTGCACCTGGCAGAACCCCAACGCACCTTTCAAAGGCCAGCCCAATCACTGGCCATGATTCTCTACACACTCTTCTCTCTTCTCTACAGCTCGCTCTCCCTGACCATACCCAAGCAGAATTTCTCTTTCCTCTGAGTTCTCCCAGCACCTGGGGTCCACCACTCAACACCCTGCATTACGACCATCTGGGTGTCCCCTGCTGGCAAGGCAGTACCATACAGAGGTTAAGACCGCAGGCTCCGCAGAAGGAAAGACGTGGGTTCAAATCCTGCTCTGCCACCACAAGCTCTATGAGATCCCGGGCAAGCAAGTCATCTTCTCACCTCTCTGATCCTTGATTTTTCTCATCCTCCGAGGGGGTAGTAAGAGAACGCGCCTGCAGCAGACACTTGGTGGTATAGCTTATGGCCATTCCCAACTCCCACTTCTCCTGCTGCCTCCCACTGTACGGGCATCCACTCTCCCAGCCTCCCTTGCAGCTAGGGGCAGCCAGTGACTCCTTTACAACCAATGAGAGACAGAGACGTCTGCCGGGGGTAGGGGTGTCTATGGGCACATATTCCCTTTAGAAAGGAAAGGCACAGGAAGAGAAAGCCTTTCCCCCTGCCTCTTCTCCCCGCTTGGGACACTGTGTATAAGGATGTGATCACAGGGCTGGGGTGGCCATCCCATGACCATGCAACATCAGGATGAAACACATGTACACAAAGGGCTGTGAAACAGAAGGAGAGAAAGCACCCAGTTCTCGGAGGTGTCACTGAACCTCTGTACCCACTGTGGAGCCAACCACACTTTGCAATGAGAGAATCACTCGTCTCTACCGCTCAGCCAAGATTCACCAGGCATCTTGTTTCTTGCAGCCCCATGTGTCCTCACTGACACATCACCTCACAGAGCAGGGTTTCAATGCCATCATGCATGTAAAGTGTTTAGTATGTTGTTGGCGCTCAGTCAATGTTGGTTAAAGATCATTACCATTATCACAGTGAGCTGCTCGAGGCCATACCACAGCTTCCACATCCCATGGCAGAGACAGCAGGTGCCAGCTGCAGACACCTGGTACATTTCAGCACTCGCCCTGCTGCCTCTGACGGAGGGAACTACAGTCACCGGGGCTGCTGCCCTACTCTGAGGCAGCTACAACCCCTCCTTCAGTGGCATGAAAGAGCCAAGGAGAAGAGAGGCAAAGGGGGCCTAAAAGCTCAGCAGCCTCCCGAGGGAGGCTCAGGCTTTCCAAGGCTAAAAAACAAGGTTAAAACCCAGCTCAGACCCGTTTCTCCTAATGCGTGTGTCCCGACTGCCAGAATCTGTATGCGCTGGCACCATTTTTGCCATATCCTCAGACCACCTGTAATATGACTTACTTTGCATTTTTCTTTAACTGCACTCACTTTTATTTTGGCTTGCATACCATCATTAGCCTCACCCAAAGCAGAAACAGCCATGGAATACTGGGTTTGACGAGCTAGTGAAATTCTTTTCCTGTTACACATGAAAATATAAGTACAACTATTAAAATGTGTAAGGTGTTTATTCATACCACCACCTCAAACTATCTAGTGGAATGATCTGACTTTGGGAAACCTGTCCCTATGGCAATAAGACATCATTGCTAGTCAGCACGCTCCTACCCCTTTCCTTTGCACATTCCTTCACTTACATTCTAGAAACACAAAAGCTCGAATGCTAGCTCTAAACCACCCCTCTGGAGGCTGAGATCTCTCCCAAACTCCCTCATTAGGGCTCTGTCCCCCTGGAATAGATCCATGGTTCATACTTTTCACTTACATTGTCTTCCAGGATGGGTTTATAATAATAATAATAATAGCCAATGTGCACTAAAGACTTTCCCTGCACTAGGTACTGCTTTAAGGACTTTATATAGAAAAACTCATGACCCTCACATGGCCCCATGTAAAGCAGTATCACCCTCATTTCACAGATGAGGAAACTGAGGCTCAGAAGGGATTAAGTCACTTGCTCAAGGTCCCCCAGCATGGATGTGACACAGCCAGGGTTGAATCCAGGTGACTAACCCAGGGGCCCACCCTCCTAACCTCCTCACTACCCTGCTGCCCCCAGAACAGCCAGCGCTGACCAAGCTCTGTGCCGACTGAACACTGACATTGAGGAATTTGCCTAAAGTCATGCAGCTGGGAGCTGGAATCCAGGCTGGCCAATCCCCACGCTCACTCTCGCCCTGCATAACTGCCCACACAGCCAGCACATAAGGGAACTGGAGTGGAACTCGGGCCTGAGGCCCTGGTGCACCTCCACTCCCTGGCTTCCTCACGTCCCCTTTTAGCTCAGGTTATTCAGCCCCAAGAGGCCAACTCTCCTCTCAGAGGAGGAAAAGAGTCCCTGACACAACCAGACAGAGCCTCATGTCACTGTCTCTTGTGCCTAAAGGGAAGCTGGCTGACCAAAGTGGAGTTTTCTAAAACCGGCACATTCATAACATTATTCTGTGCAAGGTTTTCTCCTCACCTGGTTGCTAGGCCTCAGGCCCATTCTTAATTGATGATTAAATCATGATAGCTAATGCTTGTGGGGCTATGAGCACCAGGCCCTGTGCTAACTGCCTCACAGGTTCTGGCTCACCGAATGCTCACAGCATCATTATGAGGTAGGGACTAGCATTATCCTTGTTTTAGGATGAACAAATGCGGCTCCATAGAGGCTGAAGCTGCGACTAAGACCTGGCACAGCCAAATAAATAAATATTTTAAAAATAATAATAATAAAATAAAAATAAATAAAAACAAAGAGCCTGAAGTTCAGAGAAGTGAAGTCACCTGTCCAAGGTCGCACAGCTAGACCAGGATACAGGTCTACAGGATAGACCAGGACACAGGTGCCTACAGTGTGGCTCCAAAGCCATTAGCTGAAAGCCTCTGCAGCCTCACACCCAAATTCCAAACGTCCCAAATCTCCACCCTGTTTCCAGCAAGCCCCCTAAGAGAAATCGGTCTCTAATTCCAAGAAATCATGGTGGACTGTCATCTCTGCTACAGGGCATCACAGTGTCAGGGAGCCCTGGTCAATTCCAAGGGCAGGATACAGCTCGGCAGCTGCACACCGCCCGGTAACTGCTGCTCTGCACTGTTCCCCCTTCTCAGTAATGAGCCCCCTGAACTCAGGTGCAGGTGGGGTAAAGGAGCCAGGCTAGGGCTTTACAGGATGACGATGACTGGCCAGTGACAATGCTCTCTCCCCAGCCCTGCCCTTAAGTTTTCTCCATGGCCTTTTTTTTTTTTTTTTTTTTTGTCTTCTAGATTGAGGGTTTTATTTTTTTACATTTTTTTAAATTGTAGTAAAATATATATAACATATAATTTGCAATGTAACGATTTTTAAACATACAATTCAGTGGCATTAACCACATTCACAATGTTGTACAACCATCAATGTCTAATTAATTTTTGGTAATTATTTTAGTACTATTCAGTTTGTTATTTCTACAGAGCAATTTTTGGTAAGTTCTCTATCTCTAGGAGTGGATCTGTTTCCTGTGAATTCTGAGCTTGATTGGCATAAAGTTATTCACAATATATGTTTAATCTCTGCAGCATCTATAATTGTGTTCTTTTTTGCTTTTTAATTTTCTTTAAGCCTTCTCTCTTTTTTAATGAATAATCTTGCCTGACTTTTTCCTATTAATTTTCTTTTTTTTTTTTTTAATTTTTATTTTATATTGGAGTATAGTTGATTAACAATGTTGTGCTAGTTTCAGGTGTACTCCATGGCCTTTGTTCTGGGGACGTGGGGAGCTGTTTCTTCCCTGAAGGTCTGGAATTGGGACTGCTCCTTTCTGCACTGGCAGGGCCTTCCTCACGTCCCCAGAGAGATCAAGCAGTGAGCAATCTTAGTCCTGTCCAACCTCCCGGTATGTCCACAGGGTGCTTAAGAGCGAGGACTCTGAAACCAGATGGCCTGGGTTCAAATCCCAACTTTGCCACTTACTAGCTGTGGGACCTCAGACAAGTTACCTCCCCTCTGTGTGTCTTAGTTCCTCACCTGGAAAAAGGGGATAATGATGGTACCAATGTCATGGGTTGCTACTGTAGTTAAGAGTGGCCCAGTTAAGCACATTCACACCCACTGGGAGGGCAGAGATTTCCACCCGGCCTCTAAGACCCTGTGATTACCCACCAGCTACATATTTTTTAAAAAAGCAGACTCTCTCACAGGAGCCCACTGGCCTGCTGGTGGCAAAGGGCACAGTAGCCTAGAGTTGGGGTAGGGTTCTTAGTTCCTGCTGACCAGCTGTGAGACAGCAGTAATTATGGTCCACTTATAATTATTTGGCTTGTTTGGAGGTTTGTGTGTTTATTCTTCGTATGAATTCCGACCCCACCCAGAACTAAAGCAGCCATGACCTCTGCTGCGGGGCCTGGACACCTGTGTGCCCATCTGGCCCAGAGATTCCCAGGCATGGCTAAGCTTGAGGGCTTTAGGCCACTGGTTCGCTTCTGAGGGCAATTTCGCCACCCCTACCCCAGGGACAGTCGCATTTCTGAATATCATGGCTGGCAGTGGGGGGCTGCTACTGGCATCTCATGGGTAGTGGCCAGGGATGCCGCTAACTGTCCCACGCTGCACAGGACAGCCCCACAACAGAGAACGATCTGCCCCCAGCGGTCGACAGTGTCGAAGCTGAGAAACCCTGGGTCTAGGCTCTCAAACTGTAAAGGAGGTTGAATCACCAAGGGAGTCGGTAAAAATGCAGACTGGGATTCAGTGTGGGGGGTCTGAGATTCTGCAGTCTGTGACGCCAACTTCTAGACCCTTGAACCTCAAAGCTGTGGTCCAGGGAGCAGCGGCATCAATAACACCTGGGAGCGCCTTAGAAATGCAGACACTCGCCCCTTCCCAGACCTGCTGAATCAGAATCTGCATTTTAACAAGATTCCCAGGTACATTCAGTGATTGGAAATCCTGGCGGCACGTTAGGGAGCCCTGAAAAAATTCTCCCTGCTTGGGCCTCAGGCCCTTTACATGGGGGGGGGGGGGGGGGCGGGGGAAGGCCTGGGGAAGTTTTGTTGTTTTTTTGGGGGGGTCGGGGGGTAAGGTTTTAATAGTCCAGCTCCACCCTCCCAATTCAATAACAATTCAATCTCAGGGCTGAGAAGCACAGAAGCACTGCCCTGGAGGAAGCAGTCTTTTCTCCCTGGCAGGTAGGAACAGTCACCATGTAGAGGCTCCACACAATCCCTGACCTCTGGTGACAAACACCCTATCAACTCTCAGCTTCCTGGCATTGAATAACCTGCCTCCCAGAAGCAGCGGTGCTTTTGGCACCCAGAGCCTGGCTGTCTGCCAGACGCCAAGCTCCTGGGCAAGAACTAGGTCTATGTGGAGAAACAGGAGTAAATCCAAGCGTCTTAACTGTTCACAAGAAACTAGAAGAAAGAGGAACTTATGTCACTGTGACTTCAAATCGGAAGGTAATGATAATAATAGCCAGAACTTCCTGTGTGCACGTTTCTAAGCATCGGAGCTATTTTCCCTGTTCTACAGATGAGAAAGCTAAGGCAAGGCACAGGTAAGTTACTTGCCCAAGGTCACACAGCTGGTAGGTGGTGAAGCCAGAGCCGAAACCCAGAGTCTAGGCTCCTCACTGCTGCTCTGGTCTCTCTCACCAAGACCTGGTGCTTTACTACCTTCTTCACCTTCAGTACAAAGAATCTCCCACATCCCCAAGAAGCAGGCTTGGTTTGGCCAGGTTGCTTCCTGGCACTTCTCCAGGGCAGCTAGCTTTCAGCTGTCCTCCTTTGCGGAAGAAAGTGGGCTTCCGGCACAGAGCACTGAGGCTTTGCTGTACATAACAGCATGGCTAGGCCACCTTTGAGACAAAAAAAAAATGCAAACCACATTCTTGGCTGGGAAGTCAGAGAAATCAGCTGTGGGGTGAAGGGTCTCTTCCTCGTGGCCTGAAATCCCTGGGTTAGGGCTTTGAGAACGTCTGTAAGAGTGAGGCAGGGGCCAGGCCTCTGGTCCCCCCATGCCTCCTTCTAGGTGCTGAAGTCAGCCCTCCACAGCCCTTCTCTTTAAACACTCCCAGGGATGGAAGAAAGCGCAGGCTTCAGGGAGCAAACTCAGGGCCTACAAATCCCTCCCACACATTCTCACCCTTGTTCACCTAACTGAAGCCAGGACAGCCTCCTTTCTTTTCCTACAACTTGCCAAGCTCATTCCCACCTCAGGGCCTTTGCATTTGCTGTTCTCTCTGCAGGCACCTTCTTTCTTCACCTCTTGCATGGCTGGCACCTTTTTATCCTTCAAGTCTCAGATCAAATGACATCTTCCTGACCCCACTCGCCAAGGTAGCCCTCCTACCACCGCTCACATCTCAGTATCCTGCTTTAGTTTAGTTTAGCACTACCAATCACCTCTGATATACACTGTTTATTTCTAGTCTGTCTCCCCCACTGGACCTTGCACTCCAGGAGAGCAGGGACTGGGTCTGTCTTGCCCACTGTGTACCTGGGGCTTACAACCTTACAACAGTGCTTGGCGCAGAGTAGAAGGCATATGTATGTGTGTGTGTGTGTGTGTGTGTGTGTGTGTATATACATATATATATATATATATATATATATATATATATATATATCTATGTATATATATATATATTTGTTGAATGAATACATGAATCTTCATTTCTATTCAGGTTAATGAAATAAATAACTATTATCTTCTTAAGGGTTCACCAAGACCACGATGCTCTGGTTTGCTACAGAGTGGCCTGCATAGGAGATATTTGTGGAATAGCAGACCAGCCATATTCCACAGCAATTTAAAGCACGATAGTAACAATTACAATTATAATAACAGTATCGCGGCTAACATTTAATGTGCACTTACTATGTGTCAGAAACTGTGCAAGGTGCTTTACTAGTTCAAAGTTCATTAATAGGCTTGAGATGTAGTATCTTGTTTTTCTCGTTGTTTTGCAGAGACAGACACCGAAGCTTGGAAAGGCTATGTCACTTGCCCAAGGTCACACTTCAGCAAGGACTGAATACAGTGCAGAGCCCTTAACCACTGCCCTGCCCCATGCTGCACAGGGTGTATGGCAGTGCTCCCTAAGACTGGAACGACAGGGCATCTGGGAAACTGACTCACTGTGCTCAGGAGATTGAGCCAGGCTGTGTCTTTCTCCCAACTTCTCCCACAAAGAACACAACTCCAAAAATTCCAACTCTAATCATACCTGTACTAAGCAAGCATATTGATTAGGGCTGGATTTACAATTCCACATCAGTGCCAAGCAGCCATTTTTGGCTGAAATCACTTGTTCTCAGGCTCATGGGTTGAACTTCATTTCCCCTGGAATTGAGCTTGTCTCTCTACACACTTGAAGCTAAGACTCAACTACTCTTCACAGTCAAAACTACCACATAACACCTAATAGCAGTAGATAACTCTCACACATGTGCCTGTTTTCCAGACACTTTAAAATTCCAATTTATTTAAACCTCACAACTACAGATTTGAACACCAGCCCATGGCTCCAAACTCTATTGACAATCACTACCCTCCACTGCCTATCTAACTCTGATTTGACATCTGCCCAGAAAATACTGCAAGTAAGTTCTGTTTAGCTGTTAGTTGTACCACTAGAGTCATTTATTCATTCATTCATTGACATGTTTTTAAAACCGATTACACGGTCAGGATTGGGCTAAGGGAAGTAGATGCAATGCCCCCACCCTCCAAATGTTTGGCTTAGGGGGACAAATGAGAGAAAAGTCAATTTCATAACATCATACTTAATAGTGAGAAACTCAAAACTTTGCCACTAAGATCAGGAACAAGACAAGGATGTCCCTTCTCACCACTGCTTTTCAACATTGTACTGGCAGTCCTAGCTAATGTAATAAGACAAGAAAAGGAAATTTTAAAAATATAGATTAAGAAGGAAGAAGCAAAACTGCCTTTGTTTGCAGATGACATGATCATATGTCAAAAATCCTAAAGAATTGAGGGGGGAAAAAAGACCTCCTGGAAGTGATTATAGTAACGTTGTAGGATATAAGGTTAATATAAAAAAGTCAATTGCTTTCCTATATACCAGCAACGGACAAGTGGAATCTGAAATTAAAAACACAATTATCGGGACTTCCCTGGTGGTGCAGTGGTCTGCCTGCCAATGCAGGGGACACCGGTTTGATACCCAGTCCGGGAAGATCCCACATGCCGTGGAGCAACTAAGCCTGTGTGCCACAACTACTGAGCTTGTACTCTAAAGCTCATGAGCCACAACTACTGAGCCCGCATGCCACAACTACTGAAGCCCACAGGCCTAGAGCCCGTGCTCCGCCACAAGAGAAACCACTGCCACGAGAAGCCCATGCACCAAAACGAAGAGTAGCCCCCGCTCACCACAACTAGAGAAAGCCCGCATGCAGCAACGAAGACCCAAGGCACCAAAAAAACAAACAAAAAAAGCACAATTATCATTTACATTAGCACCACCCAAAATGAAATACTTAGGTAAAGATATAATAAAATACATATAAGAGCGCTATATGAGGGCTTCCCTGGTGGCGCAGTGGTTAAGAATCCGCCTGCCAATGCAGGGGACACGGGTTGAAGCCCTGGTCCAGGAAGATCCCACATGCTGTGGAGCAACTAAGCCCGTGCGCCACAACTACTGAGCCTGTGCTCTAGAGCCTGTGAGCCACAACTACTGAGCCCACATGCCACAACTACTGAAGCCCACGTGCCTAGAGCCCGTGCTCTGCAACGAGAAGCCACCGCAATGAGAAGCCCATGCACCGCAACGAAGAGTAGCCCCTGCTCGCCGCAACTAGAGAAAGCCCGCGTGAAGCAACAAAGACCCAGCAGCCAAAAATTAATTAATTAATTAATTAATTTTAAAAATTAAAAGTTTATTTTTAAAAAAATCAATCTAACAAAATAAGTCATCAATGAAAAGGCTTATGTTATTGTGAGATAACAAATATAATTTAAAAATATTGAGCATTATGTAAAATAAGGGTTTTTTAATAAAGACTTTAGGATCATTTTGCAATATATACAAATATCAAATCACTACATTGTACACCTGAAACTAATATAATGTTATATCAACTATATACCTCAATTAAAAAACCCCAAACTTAATCTAAAAAAATGATAGGAATGAACTTATTTATAAAACAGAAATAGACTCACAGACATAGAAAACAAATTTATGGTTACCTAAGGGGGAAAGGGGGTGCAGAGATAAATTAGAAGTTTGGGATTAACATATACATACTACTATACGTAAAACAGATAACCAACAAGGACCCACTGTATAGCACAGAAAACTATACTCAATATCTTGTAATAATCTATAAGGGAAAAGAATCTGAAATAACTGAATCACTTTGCTGTACACCTGAAACTAACACAATACCATAAATCAACTACACTTTAACAAAGGAAAAAACAAACAAAAAAACTTTATTTTTTACACATCTGTAATGGGCCTAACACAAGACCCACCTCATGGGGCTACTGATAAGACTAAATGAGCTAACCCAAGCACCTGTAATGCCTGGCATATGGTGAGCACCCAATAAATGTTACCTATTATTTTATCTCCAGCACTTCGGACAGCACCAGACACACAGTAGGCACTCCGTGGCCCCAGGGGGCTTAGCCATCTGCAAAGAGAGGCCCAGCCCAAGGGAGGAGCCTATCTGGGAGGCCTCTGGGAGCCAATGGGATTGTTCACTAGGAATCAGACAAGCAGGTAAACAGACCTACCCCAAGAAACCAGTTCTTTTTTTTTTTTTTTTTAATTGGAGTGTAGTTGATTTACAATGTTGTGTTAGTTTCTGCTGTACAGCACAGTGAATCAGTTATACATATATCAGTCTTTTTTAGATTCTTTTAAATTCAGAGTATCTAGGGTTCCCTGTGCTATACAGTAGGTCCTTATTAGTTATCTATTTTATATACAGTAGCGTGTATATGTCAATCCCAATCTCCCAATTTGTCCCTCCCCCCCTTTCCCCCCTTGGCAACCATAAATTTAAGAAACCGGTTCTGCAGCCTTTCTCTGGCTGCTCTGGGCCCAGTTCCCAGAGCCTGCCCCTCGACTTTGGTCTAGGAGGTATAATTATTTCCCTGATTAGATAGATACAACTCAAGAGGCTTTAAAACTGTGTCCCTCACAAGCTTCCTTCCAGCACTTTAGGTTGGGGGCCAGCTGTTTTGCCACACTCCATGGGTCACTTTCTGCAAACTGACCACAACACGGACGTGTGTAAAATGCTGGGATGCCTCATGATGGCTAGATTGGTAAATGAATTTATACACTTGCAAATATTTACTGAGCATGTCTGTGGTTATGTTATTTGTATTCTACTGGGAGAGACAATTAGGAAACTATTTCCCAGCCCTCCTTGCAGTTAAGAGTGGTCACGTGACTTTATATGGCCAATAACATAAAGGGAAGTCTGGTGGAATTATCATTCCTGACTAAACAGACAATCCTTTTCTCCAGGTATTTGCAGATGTTCTTTGGAAAAGATGTTACTGCAAATGAAGGGAACTGCTCTCCTGAAATGGTGGTGGTACTGCCATCACTGACATCAAGTTCCCCTGAGTATACAGTGTACAGACCTCCGGATGGAAAGCAGAGGGTGTACAGTAATGTGATAATAATAGCTGGCATCCCCTGATGTCACTACTTGCTGTGCACTATTTTAAGTGCAATACAAATGTTACCTCATTTCATCCTTAGCACAGGACCAAAAAGCAGGTGTATTACCATCTTCATTTACAGATGACCAAAATCAAGTACAAAGAGTTTAAGTAACCTGCCCAACATAGATAGTAAGTGTAGAGGGGCTATGAGAACCCAGGTGACCAGGCTTCCTAATCAAAAGTCTTCACTGTGAGCTACACTAACAAAGTTTGAGCCTGAGGCAGCCCTGTAAAAATAATCGAAGCTATCACTACCACATACTGAGCACTTACTACTATGTGGCAACCTTAGAACCAAGCCCAGTGTGTGTTACCCTCCAAACACCCCCTGTGCTCGGCACCGTGACCGTGTCCACTGAAAAGCTGAGAGGTGATTGGACTTGACCTCTGTCACATGATTGGTAAGGACCATGGAGGTCAGAGGTACAGGCCTGTAAACCCCTAGACACCAGATCACGCCTCTTGGAAATAGCTAGCAGGAGACATTTTCTTTCATTATTAACCACACTCAGTAACCTGTTCTCAAGGACATTCTTGGCCTCTCCTTGGCCATGTGTGATAAAGGCCACGTGTACTTGGCCCCAGAGAAAAGCAGGGCATGGAAGGAAGCAGAGCAGAACCCCACACCCAGGTGCTCCTAGAATCAAGGCCACAGTCCCTCCCTTGACCATCAGGCCCTTGCAGCTAGAGTAGGCCCCTCCCCTCTTGCTGTAGCCTCACAGGCCTCGTCTCTGCTCTGGAGGAAGCCACACTCCCCAGGGCCTCGACACACACTGTTCTCCTGGCCTAGAATGCTCTTCCTCATGCCCCTCTTGCCCCGGTACACATCTTTCTCTCTCCCTTAATTAACTCCTACCCATCCTTCAGTGTTTAGCCACTGGGCTGGATAACGAGAGATCTCAGGATGTGCTGGTAAGTTAAAAAAAAAAGCAAAGTGCAGGACAGGGTGTGGAGTAGGGTGCATTTTGTGTAAGAAAGGAGGGGAAGATAAAAATAGACATTCGTATTTGCATAAGGAAACCTTAAAAGGATATGCAAGAGACTAATACAAATGATTACTTAAGGGGTGGAGAACAAGGTGGGCAGGGAAAGGGGTAGGAGAGAGTGCTCAGTGTGTACATCTACACATGCGCACTCACACACACAGGCATGCACACAGAATTGACTTTTGAAGCATACAGACGTATGACCTACTTTTTTAAAAGTGTCACAAATAAAAACAAGGCAGGAGTGATGGGCAGAGGGTCAGAGGTGGTCTGTGACCGCAGACCTGAATACATCCATCTGTGGGACTGCGTGATAATGACTGACGCCCCCAGTGGCCTGCGGATTCCTGAGGTCAAGCCTGGACATGCTCGGGCTGCCAGTCAGGGGCCTCCCACGCAGCTGGTGCCCGAGAAATGCTCAGAGTGAGCGGGAGTGGACACACCATCCAACCCACCTCTAGCCACACACCTGGGCTTAGCCCACTGCTTGCCCGTTTCCGTGAAATACATTAATGGGTGAGGGGGACGGGAACACAGTTACTGCACAAGAAAAGAGCTCGAAGACACACTGCCTCGTGCCGGGATCAGAAACCTTTTCCTGTAAATGGCCAGAGAGTAAATATTTTAAGTTTTGGGGGACCACATGGTTCTGTTTCAAGTACGCAACTCTGCCCTGCAGTGTGAAAGCAGCCCTGGCAATATGAGCACGGCTGTGTTCCAACACGACTTTATTCATGGGCACTGAAACCCCAAGTTCATCTAATTTTACATGTCACAAAATATTCTTTTGATTTTTTTTTTTAACCATTAAAAAATGTAAAAACCATTCTTAGCTCCTGGGCCGTACAAAAACAGGCAGTGGAAGGCGGGTGGGGAGGATAGATTGGGAGTTTGGGACTGACATGTACACACTGCTGTATTCGAAATAGATAACCAACAAGGACCTATTGTATAGCACAGGGAACTCTGCTCAATGTTCTGTAATAACCTAAATGGGAGAAGAATTTGAAAAAGGATATATGTATATGCATAACTGAATCACTTTGCTATACCTGAAACTAACACAACACTGTTAATCAACTATGCTCCAATATAAAATAAAAAAATAAAAACAAAACAAAACAGGAGGTGGGCCGAATGGCCGATGGACTGCAGTCTGCTGCCCTTGGTGTAGAGAACAGCTACCATGTTTGTGTTTGTTGTATATACACAGAGAATTTCTGGAAGGAGATAGGTCACAATGGCTAATTTTATGGAGGCTTCAGAGATGGGAAGGAAGCTCACTTTTTTATTCTTAAATGATGTACCACGTACAAGTTAACGAAATATTGCTTTAAAGTTAGTACTGGGACTTGCTGGTGGTCCAGTGGTTAAGAATCTGCCTTCCAATGCAGAGGACGGGGGTTCAATCCCTGGTCGGGGAACTAAGATCCCACATGCCGTGGGGCAACTCAGCCCACATGCCACAACTACTGAGCCCACACGCCACAGCTAGAGAGAAGCCCGCACGCCGCAACGAAGAGCCCGCCTGCTGCAACGAAAGATCCTGCATGCCGCAACTAAGACCCGATGCAGCCAAAAATAAATAAATAAATTAAATAAAGTTAGTGCTTAAATGAGAAAGGAGGCTGTGTATGGGGTTAAGAGCCCACGCTCTGCAATAAGAATCCCAAACTTTTCCTCACTTGCTGTGAACCCAACAGGCAAGTTATTTTCCCTCTCTGAGCCTCAGCACACGGGGATAATATTAGCATTGGCTTCACGGGCTGTTGGGAGATTCCACGGGTTAAGCCTTCTGCACAGTGTCAGGCACCTGGAAAGTGCCGGCTATTATTATCTTTCTCATTAGCAGTCATTCATGGGGAAAAGCCCTTCTCCGAAGGGAAGCCTGAAACACGACTGCGGCTACAGAATTCCCCTCAAGAGCCGCCCCGTCCCACAGCGAGTCATCCGACCGTCCACATAATGGACGCCTTGTGACGTGAGGAAGCTCATTTGTATTAGCAACCACATTCCACAAAGATGCATCCTGGAGCCACGTCTGCACATCCTGTTCAGCAGAGAAAGCAGACAGCTTCCCAACCCAGGGTCTGTCCCTGACTATCCCACTGGGTGGACTGCAGGGCCGTGCACCCATGAGATCACTCAGTGCCCATTTATTAAACGCCTACAGTGTGCCAGGATATGCAGGTGGACACCCCCTCTGCACCCTGCCCTGGAGGCTGCAGGTGCAAACACGGGCTTCTTTTAAAACAACTGATGAGACCAGAGGGAGGGTAGACTCATTGGCTGTGTGCTCCTGCAAATCTCTTGCATTTCACTGTGTGTTTATTCATTCAACAAATATATACTGACCTCCTAAGAGCCAGGCATTGTTCTAAGCACTCGGTCTTAACCAGGACCCTCATTTTTCAGCTGTTTCCCTCTGAACTTTGAGACCTGTCAGGAAAAGATCTGGTACATCATTGTCCCTTCTCTGTCCTCTGTGCTTAGCACAGGCCATGGTACAAGGCAGGCAAATAACAACATTTGCCGGGTCAAATTACTGAGCATGGAGGACGTCTGGGGTCTGGGCCTACCTGGTATCTGTGCCCCAACTTCGGGTGACAGCAGCCCACTTTTCCTAGGACAACAGTTCCTCCCCAATTCCTCCTAGCTTGGGGAGGAGAGGGCTGCCAATCATGGGACCCCACCCACCCACACAATACAAGCTTAGGCCAATCAGCTGCTTTTTTTTTTTTTAAAGCTAAGGGGAAAATCAAGAGACTTCTTCCCAACAGGATGGAAATTTTATTTTATTTTTTAAATTTATTTTTGGTTTTGCTGGGTCTTTGTTGCTGCGTGTGGGCTTTCTCTAGTTGCAGCAACTGGGGCTGCTCTTCGATGTGGTGCATGGGCTTCTCATTGCGGTGGCTTCTCTTGTTGCGGAGCATGGGCTCTAGGCGCGTGGGCTTCCGTAGCTGTGGCACGAGGGCTCAGTCGTTGTGGCTCGCGGGCTCTAGAACGCAGGCTCAGTAGTTGTGGCACACGGGCTTAGTTGCTCCGCGGCATGTGGGATCTTCCCGGACCAGGGATAGAACCCTTGTCCCTTGCATGGGCAGGCAGATTCTTAACCACTGCGCCACCAGGGAAGTCCTGATGTGGACTTTTTTAAAGTCCAGTGATAACAGTAATAACGGCAATAAAATAAAAACAATAGCAGCTAATATTTCTCTAGCCACATACTCTATACTATGCACTACTCTAAACCTGCCTCAAGTTTCAACTTATATCCTCTCAGCGACCCTATTCTTTTTTTATTTTGCTGCATTAGGTCTTCGTTGCTGCATGCAGCTTTCTCTAGTTGCAGTGAGCAGGGGCCACTCTTCGTTGCGGTGCACGGGCTTCTCATTGCGGTGGCTTCGCTTGTTGTGGAGCACGGGCTCTAGGCGTGCGGGCTTCAGTAGTTGTGGCGCACGAGCTTAGCTGCTCCGCGGCATGTGGGATCTTCCCAGACCAGGGATCAAACCCGTGTCCCCTGCATTGGCAGGCGGATTCTTAACCACTGCGCCACCAGGGAAGCCCGCCCCTTCTATTCTTATCCCCATCTTACAGCTGACAAACTGAGGCACAGAAAGGCTGGGGAACTTATGAATTAGTAGTGAGGTTGGGATTCATGCCCAGGAGGCCAGCTACAGAGTCAGAGCTTTTCACTGCTACCCTCCACTGGCTCCTCTACCCCTGGGCTGGCCCTGAACACCCACCTCGAGGTGCCCCAGAGCTGCTTGACCCCGGTTTCTCTTTTACTGCCGGTGGCCCAAGCTGGTTTCTGTTGCTTGCAACCCAAGAACCCTGATTGATAAACCAGGAATTGGTTTCACACTTTCTGCCAGACGGGCAGAAAATGCTTCCAAGTGCTACAGGGCAGGGGCAGCTTATAAACATTTTAGGAGGTGAGGTTGGTGGTCAGGGCATTTGAGGGCAGCCTGCAGCTGCAAGAGCAGCCTCTTTCCACAGCAGGGAGAAAGGGGGGGAAGGGAGGGGGAGAACCCAACAGGAAACAGACAGCAAGGGGAGAATCAAGGAGATACATTAGGGGAGAGCCCTCCCCAAGGGACTGCTGCTGGCATTTGGGGTGGAACAATCCTTTGTTACTAGACCAATCCTCTGCATTACAGGACATTTAGCATCCTTGGTCCCCAGGCCCTAAACTCCTGTGGTGTCGCTGCCACTTCACTGTGAGACCAAAACCACCCCACACACTTCTGAATGCCTCCTGGGAATGGTTTCCAATGGCTGCAGCCCTGAGCCCCACACCAAGTCCCCGGTCTGGTAGCCCCTGTCCAGCTCTTTCCTAACTTGGATTCTGGCCTTAGGCTGGGTTCTCTGATTTTCTATTAGCTGCTTTAAGTCCCACAACACACAAGTTTTCATTACGTGTTAACAAGGAGAGAGCCCCTGCTACATGCCAGGAGCTGTTCTAAACGTCTTACATCTAGCAACTCATTTAACCCTCACAGCCACCAATGAAGTGGGCACCATGACCAAGGTCACTGCCATCTTACAGATGAGGAAACCGAGCCTGGATAGGCTGCAGGACTTGCTCGTAGGTGGGGGGGCCTCGCTTGGAGGCAGTCTCCTCAGAGTCCAGTGGGACCGGGGTTATGACCAGTGTCCAGGGCTTTCCAGTTCGCCCAGCAGGTGGTCTGCTTCTCCTCTGCTTGGATGTTGCCCACTCACCACCAATCAGCTTTAGGCCTCGGCACAGACAGACGTGCGCCTCCTCAGGAAGCCCTCCTACCGCCCTCCCCCGACCCAGGACCTGCGTTCCACACGTTCACGTGCCCTCCGAGCTCCCTGTATTTTTCCTTAATGGCATTTGTCACAGCGGCAATCAGTGCTGGTGAAGTTATCTGTTGAGTGCCTGAGTCTTTCGCCTCCCCTCTAGACTGTCAATTCCATGAAGGCAGGGACTTGCTTAATGATGTACCTGTGTCTGGTGGCCCAGATCTGGCCCCTGGCAATACTAGCTGAGTAACAAATCAACCACTTTTTAAAAATTCACATTTAAAACTAGGACAGCAAAACACTGGCTCTTAAAACTGAAACCAGGGTGAAGGGCTGGCCTAGAATTGAGGGAGACAAAGAGATCAACAGAGTCACTTGAGCATTTCAGCGGTGGAGCTGAGGAAGTGGGGATGCGCCACTGGGTGCTGGAACAGAGGGAAGGGAGTCTGTGACGGCACCATCATGGAAACTCAAAAGTCAGCATAAAAGTAAATACTGGGGAAACAAAGGCATGAAAGTCAACACGCTCCTCTGTCCAGAATTTCAAGCTTCCTACTCCTGCATTTCGCCTTCTGTCCTCATGACAACAGGGTTAATTAAGAGCACAGGCCAGAACCACACCTTCTATGTTCAAATCCCATCTCTGCCACGAATAACTATATGATCGTGCGTGGGCCAATTAACCCCTGTGCATCAGGAAAATGGGGATACAGCAGGATCCAGCTCATAAGGTTGTTGTAAAGTTAGTTCACCCACGAACACCGCTAGGCACACAGTAAGCGCTCAGTAAAGACTACCTGTTACCATTATCATGATCAGCATCACTGCTCTTCACCCCTACGACCGAGATAATGGGGAGGTCACCTTGCCAACGGGCCGTACCTGTCCTGTGATTTCCTGCCTTTGATGCCTAAGCTGTCCACACTCTCTGTTGCTGACCTTCTTGGATTCAGAGCCAACAAATTAGTCCCTCTTCTGCCCTGGGTGATCTAAGACGAGTTCTGACACCTAAAATCAAGCGTTCCAATATAACATCAACTTCCAGCCATTTGAGAGGCCAACTGCACACCTTATGGCACAGTCAAGAGGTACCGAGAGGTTGCATCAAATGTTTCCCTCACACATACTTAATGCTGCAAGCGACCCCTCCTCCCCTTCAAAGGACAAATCATTAAGGTGGAACAGATGTCCAGCCTTCCACTTCACGAGCATTTGCTCTGGTGTGAATGTGAGATGGGAGTCAAGCATATGCTACTCCCTCAGGCAGGCTCAGCTCTTCCTTATGGAGCAGCTCACCACTCTGAGCAGCATTCCAGTGTTTCAAGATGCACACTTTTCATACAACATGGCCTCTAAAGGCAAACCAACTCCTCTGGCAGGTGCTCGTCAAAAAGAAGAATGCATGTTCCGAACCGGGGCAAGAAACTGGCTGTAGGGAGTGTGGTGTAATATTTTTTGTTGTCCCTCAATACACGTTCTCCTTTTTTTCTTTAATGACTGAACTCCTACATTTTAGCCAGACACATGGCTGACGCGGATAAAGACTGCATTTCCCTGCCTCCCTTGCAGCTAGGTGTGGTCATGTGACTAAGTTCAGCCCAACAGGACAGAGTGGAAGAGGTGTATTCGACTTCTGGATCAACCCTTGGAAGCGTGACAGAATTCAGGAGCTCCCTTAATTTAGAGGGGTGAAATTACCTCTTTATTTTCACTAGCTTCTAACTGAAATTCAGCATTTCCTTCCATTATTAACATAGGCGAACCACAGTAGTTTTCACACCTGTGAATTTGTCACCAACAATAGAAATCACAGGGTTTTCTTTTAAATCACACTACAGTACTTACAAACATCTCAAAATAGTATCGATGCCCTTTAGTACTTTGAAATCATGTAGTTATTAGGCCTGTCACTGGGTTTTGCCATACTGTAACACAAATTTGTTCTCTTCCTATTTCGAAAATTATATTTCAACACAATTGGTTTACTTTGTAATCCCACATATTTTATGAATTTAAAAACATGATTGTGGGACGTAGATGTCCCAGAGTCCATGGCACACAAATGTTAAGCATCTCTGCCCTGTTCTTCAAAAAGTTAAACAGTTACTACATGACCCAGCAATTCCACTCTTAGGTATATATCCAAGAAAACTGAAAAATATGCTCATGCAAAAACTTGCACACAAACATTCACAGCAGCATTACTTATTCATAAAAACCAAAAAGTGAAAACAACCCAAATATCCATCAACTGATGAATGGATAAACAGAACATGGTGTAGCTGTACAATGGAATACTATTCAGGCATAGAAAGGAATGAAGTATTGATACATGCTACAACATGGATGAAACTTGAAAACATTATGCTAAGTGAGAAGCCAGACACAGAAGGCCATATATTGCATTATTAAGTTTACATGAAATGTTCAGAAAAGGTAAATCCACAGACACACAAAGTAGATTAGTGGTTGCCAGGGGCTGAGAGGAGGGGGAAATGGGGAGTAAATGGGTTCAGAGTTTCTTTTTTGGGGTGATGAAAATGTTGTGCAACCAGATTAGATAACTGCACAACCTTGTGAATACACTAAAAACCACTGAACTGTACATTTTAAAAGGGTAACTTTTATGGTACGTGAATTCTCTCTCAAAACAGAAGTAACTCCTGCTTTAAGAAGAAGGGGAGGCACCCTCTTCTCTTACATCCTCCCTTCTCATGGGCTGGAAGGCACACATGGTGATGGTGGAGAGTCATTCTGGACCACGAAGATGAGGGCAAAATCCCAGGAATGGGGAGCAGGAAGATGGCTGGAGCCTGGATCCCCAAGACTATGGAGCTGCCGTGTTGGACCTGGGCTGCTCACTGTCAAACGTTTCAGGAGAGAGAAATCAATTGCTCTCTCACTGATGCCACTGCTATTCTGGGTCTGTTACAGCAGCCAAACCTATATTCAACTAATACCCGACACCTTTTTTTTTTTTTTTTAATTGAAGTAGAGTTGATTTACCATGTTGTACCAATCTCTGCTGTACAGCAAAGTGACTCAGTGATACACATACATACATTCTTTTTTAAATTTTCTTTTCCATTATGGTTTATCACAGGATATTGAATATAGTTCCCTGTGCTATACAGTAGGACCTTGTTGTTTATCCATTCTAAATGTAATAGTTTGCATCTACCAACCCCAAACTCCCAGTGCATCCCTCTCCCCCCTCCCCCCTTGGCAACCACAAGTCTGTTCTCTATGTCTGTGAGTCTGTTTCTGTTTTGTAGACAGGTTCATTTGCGCCATATTTTAGATCCCATACATAAGTGATATCATATGGTATTTGTCGTTCTCTTTCTGACTTATTTCACTTAGTATGATAATCTCTAGTTGCATCCATGTTGCTGCAAATGGCATTATTTTGTTCTTTTTTTATGGCTGAGTAGAATTCCATTGTACGTATGTACCACATCTTCTTTATCCATTCATCTGCGAGGGACATTTAGATTGTTTCCATGTTTTGGCTATTGTGAACAGTGCTGCTATGAACATAGGAGTGCATGTATCTTTTTGAATTATAGTTTTGTCCAGTAATACCCAATATCTTAAGAGAAAGTCCAAGGTGATCTGACTCTACAGCACTTTTGCTTTTACCCGATGACTAACTCTCTTAGCCAAAGCTAACTCTTCCATGAGATGCACCCCCCCCTCCAACCTCAAGTGTCCCCACCCCTGCCTCCTGCAGGAAAGGAGGGTTCAGCCACCTTGGCTGTCATGCCAGTTTGGTGACCTCTCCACTCTGCACTGAGAGGCTGAGTGTGGCTTTAGGAGAGAACAGAGCCACCTGGAAAAAGGCTTCTGACTGCAGGAGCCCTGACGGCCTGCAGAGATTCAGGATGGTGTCAGTGTCAGCAGCATGGGATAGTTCCTTGAAGGTATTTGAATAACCAAGTGTTAAGACGCCTGACCTTAGCTTCCCACTCCCTGGCCTCCTTAGATACAAGATGACTAACAGGCTAATTAAAAATGTGTGTTAATCATCCTTCTCTAGTTAATGTGGTGAAGCTTTTATTGTTAGGAGAGATATCACCTCAACTGGCCCCAAGACCCCAAAAGGAAGGTCACTTTGGGCATCATTAATACCAAGAGGCCTATAAAAAATATGGCTGAAGCAGGCATTTCATTTAATCTACTAGTAAAACTTTCACTTTGAAATTTCACTGCCAGGCTTTTAAAAACTTCCGGTCAGTCACTGTTTCCTGTTCCTGTCAGTTCATTGTTATTGAACTCAGTTCAATAACAGGTTAATCATAATTTTAAATGAGTAAACCTTTCCACTTCAACCATATTCATTTAATAAAGAGTTTTTCTGAAGCACCTAGTATGTACTGGGGATGCAATGGGCGGAAATAAAAACGGGCCTGGGCTTGACCTGCTGGGACTTACAGCCCAGTGAAGAAGACAGACATTAAACACGTGAAGGCAAACATAACGTATAATTAAATATTATGATAACTGCTCTGAAGGTTTGCCAGGCGAGGATAACAGGGGACCCGGTTTAGATTCAGGATGGTCTAGGGAGGGCCTCTTAGAAGCCTTGCCATTTAGGCTGCAATCTAAGGGATGAAAAAGAAGGGTAGGAGAAAAGCCATCAGGAAAAGCATTTCAAGGACAAGGAAGAGCACATACAAAGGCTCTGAGGTCAGAAAAGCTTGGCTTGTTTGAGAAACTAAATGAAAAACTGGCTGGTATGCAGTGAGGCCAGCAGGGGCTACATCGTGGGGCACCTTGTAGGCCACGATAAGGAATTTTTTTTTTTTTGCCACACCACGTGGCATGCAGGATCTTAGTTCCCCGACCAGGGACTGAACCCGTGCCCCTGCAGTGGAAGCACGGAGTCTTAACCATTGGACTGCCAGGTAAGTCCCGGCCATGATAAGGATTTCTGAAAGTTATTTTAAGTACAGGAGTAAATTAGTAGGTAACTGTTCTTTGTTCCCCACTGGAAGCCACTGTCGCTTTTCCCACAAAGCACCTTATTTGCACTTGGAGCCCAGATGGCCCCCACTTTCAGGCCAGGAGATGTCAGTGGGGCTCTAGCCCTGACCCAGGACTAAGCCCATCAAGGTGCCCCAACTTCCCCTGGTTATAGCAATGGTAATACTTGCTCACATGACCTACGCTGGCTCATAGTGAACTTCAGAACTTTTGTAGAAATTCCCACACACCAAAAAAAAAAAAAAAAAGGCTCAAGAAAGCTCTTTTACTGCTGGACTTGAGCCTCATAATTTGAGGCTAGAGTTCTTGCAATCATAACTATCAAAGAACAACCAATTTAAGACTGGAACTGTGATAAATATATATTTGGTCTTTGTCCCCAGTTGCTGACACAGAGCTTCTAAAACCCTTGGAATTTCCTGAATGACAGGGGTGATAGGAACACATCTTGTGCTATGTGTAACTATACGTGAGTTGACGCTAATAAAGTGACTCTTGAATGAGAGAGAGGCCCCTGGAGAGCTTCAGGAGGGGGGTCAGTCATTAGAAAGACCAAGGCACGATCAAAGGGTTGGAACTGTCAGCCTCACCCCTTGACCTACAGGAAGGGAGAGGGGCTGGAGGTTGAGATAATCACCAAAGGCCAATGATTTAATCAACCGCACCTACATGCTAAGCGCTCCATAAAACCCTAAACAACGGGTCTGGAGAGCTTCCAGGCTGGTGAACAGGTGGAGGCGCTGGGAGTGTGGTGCCAAGAAGTCATGGAAGCTCTGTGCCCCTCCTCCCACGTGCTGGCCCGTGCATCCCTTCCGTTTGGCTCTTCCTGTGTTGCATTCTTTATAATAAATGGGTAAAATATAAGCACAGTGTTTTCCTGACTTCTGTGAGCTGTTCTAGCAAATTATCAAACCTGAGGAAAGGGTCACTGGAAGCCCCAATTTATAGCCGGTTGGTCAATAGGATGGGTGGCAACCTGGGACTTGCACCTGGCATCTGAAGTGAGGGCAGCCATGTGGAACTGAGCCCTTCACCTGTGGGGTCTGCACCAACCCCGGGGAAGCTATTTTCAGAACTCGATTGAATTGTTGGACACCCAGTTAGTGTCCAGAGAGCTGGAGAATTGGTTGGTTTGAGGGAAACACCCACACGTTTGGTGTCAGAACTGTTATGAGTAAAAACAGCTCAGAGGAACCAACTGAGAGATCAAGGAGAAAAACTCAGTATTGGTAATAGCATTATTTGAGCTCTGCATCAAGTTGCACCTAAAGCAGATTACCCTTGGACTTCAATTATGTCATGCCAATGATTTCTAAATTTCCCTAAGCCAGTTTGGATTGTGTTTTCTGTTACTTGCGACCCTGATTTCCTGACTACTAGAAATGGGAAACCACTGAAGGGTTTACATATGGGGTATAACGTGACTTTATTTCTATATTTGGAGAATGAATCAAGAAAGCAAGAATAGAAGCAGTGAGCCAATTAGGAGGCTACTTTAATAGTCTGAGAGATGAGGTCACCAGAGCCCATTAATAAGACTAACATTTACTGAGCACTTACTATGTAACAGGAAGTCAGTGCTTTAATTTATAACCTAACAACCCTAGTTCATGAGTAGTATTATTAATGCTGCTTTTTTCTGGTATGGGTTGAACTGTGTCCCTCCAAAATTCATGTGCTGAAGTCCTAATCTTCAGTACCTCAGAATGTGACCTTATTTGGAGATAGAGTTGTTGTAGATGTAACTGGTTAAGTTAGAATAAAGTTATACTGGAATAGGGTGGGCCCCTAATCCAGTATGACTGGTGTCCTTAGAAGAAGGAGAAATTTGGACACACACATACATTCAGGGAGAACACCACGTGAAGATGAAGACAGATCATAAGCGATGCACCAGAAGCCAGGGAGCACCAAATACTGCCAGCAAAGCCCCAGGAGCTAGGAGTGAGGTATGGAACACTCTTCCCCACGGTCCTCAGAAAGAATTAACCCTGCCAACACCTCAATCCTGGACTTCTAGCCTCTAGAACTGTGAGATGACACATTTTAGTTGTTTAAGTCACCCAGTTCATTGTACTTGGTCATGGCAGCTCAAGCAAACTAATACTGTGAAGAGGAACCTGAGGCCCAGAGGGGTATGGTCACCTGCACCAAACTCCCCAGCCAGCGGTGGAGGTGCTGGGTCTTCTACCTTGGGAGGCCATGTTTCCAACCACTGCACTGCTCCTCCCGCCTGTGGGAACTGCTCCATCCCCCACCCTGGCGTCTAGAAAAGCCCCGGGCCCTCCACGTGCCCCTGTTCTCCATCTGCACGACTGACATCTGCCTCCCCGCCCCCCCAAAGCCTGGATGAATGAGAAGAATGAAAGAACAGCTGCAGAGGTGCAGGCCTCTGGAGACAGCACAGAAGCGGGGCAAACCTGGACAGTATTCTGCACAGAAGTAAACACTAGAGAGGAGGGTGGAGGCGGATCAAAATCACCTCCCCACCGCAGATGGCTGGCACGGCACAATCCAGGCTCTTCCGCGGCAGACCGGAGAACAGAGCCGGCCCCAGATGGGGGATGCGGAGGGAGGTGAGCCTCTTGCAGGAGCTTTCCAGAAGACACAGGAACGCTCCTGGATCCCAGATCAGGAGTCCACGACCCACCACCCCAAGCTGGTCGAATGACATTCCTCCAGCGCCTACCAACCAAGGCCCGGTCACTCTCCACACATGGAGGAAAAGGAGCTCTGTCCAAACCTGTCCTCGCCATTGTGAGCAAGTCTCTGCAAAACATCCCTTGCTGAGCCTAAGCAGGTGGCACATGTGGCTGGCAGAGGCCCACGGCCACCATGGCAAGCTGGGAAGGGCAGCGGCTGCCAGCTCCCCGCAATGCTGATTCCTCCTCCTGAAGAGCATTTCTTCAAACAGATCAGTGTTTCTGGACAAGGCTGAAGTGGGCAGTTTTTAAACTCCAAGTGGAATTGAAAACCAATTAGCACTCATTTCGGGAAAAACAGTGAGCCGTGGATCACACAGCAGGGGAGTGGGGTGGGGGGCCGACGACTCTGTGTCTGGACCAAATGGTAACAAAAGAGGGGGTGGGGAGCTAGCCCAGCACACACCCGAGCCACGCAAAATCAGGTGTTAAATCACAGCTTGCTGCTTCTAATGTGCACATTTCCCCAAAGAGCCCACCACGCACAAAGATCAGAAATGCGGCAGGTGCTTTTGAGGTGGGCAGGAGGTGGCAACGTCCAGACGTACTGAGGCACAGTCAAAGGCCGGGACCGTAAGATGAACCTTGGATTGACAGGGCCTATTACAAAAGGACTGAAATGGCATTTGATGTCACCCAACACATTTGATGACACCGACATCAGAGAACATTCCAACTACAATTAAGGATTTGGAAATGAAGGAACTGGGGGCTGGGTAGGAGACAGTCTGCTGTTGTTTGCCTCAACTTTTCGTGGCAAAAAGTTATGAGGGAAATGTGAATCTAACTGTTCAAAACAGAAGCCATTAGAAATATAAGAACTGACAGAATCATGACCACTGTGGGAAATACACACATGCTTCAGGAGAGTGACAATAGATAAATCGACCAAAAATAAGGCTGGAGAGAATCTGAATAACACAAATCAGCAACATGGTTTTTTTTTTTTTTCTATTGGATTATAGTTGATTAACAATGCTGTGTTAGTTTCAGGTGTATGGCAAAGTGATTCAGTTATACATACACATGTATCTATTCTTTTTCAAATTCTTTTCCCATTTAGGTTACTGCAGAATATTGAGCAGAGTTCCCTGTGCTACACAGTAGGTCCTTGTTGGTAGCAACTTGGTTTCAAAGGCTGATATAAAACTCTTTACCAGGGCTTCCCTGGTGGCGCAGTGGTTGAGAATCTGCCTGCCAATGCAGGGGACATGGGTTCGAGCCCTGGTCCGGGAAGATCCCACATGCCGCGGAGCAGCTGGGCCCGTGAGCCACAATTACTGAGCCTGCGCGTCTGGAGCCTGTGCTCCGCAACAAGAGAGGCCACTATAGTGAGAGGCCCGCGCACCGCGATGAAGAGTGGCCCCCACTTGCCACAACTAGAGAAAGCCCTCGCACAGAAACGAAGACCCAACACAGCCATAAATAAATAAATAAATAAATAAATTTTTTAAAAAAATTAAAAAAAAACAAAAACTCTTTACCAGAAAGCAGATGAGATTCATTCCTTATAAAATATCCACTGAATATTCATAAAAACTGATCCTATGTTAAGAAAATTCTCAAATTCCCCCCAAAGAGAATTTTTCCTATCACAATACACTGACCCTAATGCATTTAAACTAGAAATGAACACAATTTTGGAAAAGGATAAAGAGAAATCTAACTTAATGGTTCTCAACCTCAGTGGCATGTCACAATTATCTGGGGAGGTTAATACTATATCCTGATGCTCATCCGCGGAGACTCTGATTTCATTGGACTGGGCACCTTATTTTTCAAAGTTCCCCAAATCTATTTGATATTAAGCAATTGCTATTAATTGTTTTAGTTGTAATAATGGTATTGTGGTTATGTTTTTTGTGTTTTTTTAAATTTATTTAATTTATTTATTTTTGTCTGCATTGGGTCTTCGTTGCTGTGCGCGGGCTTTCTCTAGTTGTGGTGAGCGGGGGCCACTCTTCCTTGCGGTGCGCGGGCTTCTCACTGCGGTGGCTTCTCTTGTTGCGGAGCACGGGCTCTAGGCGCGTGGGCTTCAGTAGCTGTGGCACATGGGCTCAGTAGTTGTGGCTCACAGGCTCTAGAGCGCAGGCTCAGTAGTTGTGGTGCACGGGCTTAGTTGCTCCGTGGCATGTGGGATCTTCCCGGACCAGGGCTCGAACCCGTGTCCCCTGCATTGGCAGGAGGAGTCTTAACCACTGCGCCACTGGGGAAGTCCTGTGGTTATGTTTTTAAAAAGTGACCCTTCTCTTTGTAGAACTACATACTGAAATATTTGTGGTTTGGATATGATGTATAACACTTGTTTCAAAATAATGGGTGGGAGAGCAGGCAAAATCAGAATATTAATAAGATCGGTCATGATTAGATTACATGTGCTGTACTTCTACATGTTTGCAATTGTTCATAATAGAAAGTAAAATGTAAAAAACCAAAAACAATTTTAAAAGTTCTCCAATGGATCAAAATGTATAGCCAGGGTTATGTAATTGAAATCTGTAAATTTGTAAATACTTGTGGGTATGTCTTAAGTTAAAGAGGAAATCAAAAGTCAAAAGAGCCAACCAAACTTCTGGAGTGGTGAAATGAGGAGCTCAGAAAATTCTTTTTTTCCAAAAACCAGTGAAAAAAATGGATAAAACTATTAAATACAATATTTGAGGAAACTAGAAATCACCCATAGGCATACAACAACCTGAGCAGCATTTATTCAAGAAAAACTGCTGAACTCTGAGTAAGAACAGTGGGAATATGTGATATTTAACTTAGGTTACTTCCATCACATGCTCCATCTGTGCTATAGTTTAACCAAAGCGGAGCAAGCTATGAAAACTTCACTGCTGGAGAGGCTGACTGAATTGGAGCGGGGCAAGGCAAAACCCCACACCCCTGGGCATTGTTGAAACAGCAGCAGTCTCAGTGGCAAACAGATGGGAAACACTACCATCACAGCTGGCCTGTGGTTACAATCTGGTTGGAGCAAGCAACAGACCTGCAGACTAACCAGAAATTTCACAGGAAGATCCAGAGAATGAGACAGCCATACTGGGCCTTGGTAAGCTCCTGTGTATCCCTACTGGTCTGGAAGAATGTACATATATACAAGGCTGTATGCAACCTCCAAAGAGACTAGAGAGGGCCTTAGCTATCCATATATGCGTGGCTGAACATGAGCCCTTCAGAGTATGCAAAGAAGACACCAGATGGCGCAGTAGTTGAGAATCTGCCTGCCAATGCAGGGGACACGGGTTCGAGCCCTGGTCTGGGAAGATCCCACGTGCTGTGGGGCAACTAGGCCCGTGAGCCACAACTACTGAGCCTGCGCGTCTGGAGCCTGTGCTCTGCAACAAGAGAGGCCACAATAGTGAGAAGCCCGCGCACCGCGATGAAGAGTGGCCCCCGCTCACCGCAACTGGAGAAAGCCCTCGCACAGAAACGAAGACCCAACACTGCCATAAATAAATAAATAAATAAACTCCAATCTCTTAAAAAAAAAAAAAAAAAGGTTGTTTTAACAAAAAAAAAAAAAAAAAAAAAAAGAAGACACCAGATGGTCAGGCATAAAGCAGTAACTGGGGCAAATTCATAGACTGCTTGAACTTTGAAAATATTCCCCAACCCACACAGAGATCCACTGGCTCAAGGTTTTTCAGCACAACCTATGATCAAGCATTAGCTGACCACTAAATCATACTGAACCAAGGGCAACCCCTAGTAACTACAGATTAAAATTAAGGTAAGACTTTTTTTTTTTTTTTTTTTTTAAGAGCATAGGTATCAGTCTCGGTACCACGGAAGAGAGAAAGAGACACCAAGAATTAGCCCATGAAAGTCATTAAATGAACAAAAAGAACAAAACAACTTAAAAAAATAACAACAATGGCCTGTGGAAGGAGGGATCAGAATCCAGAATTGCTACAATATATGATCTGAAATGTGCAGTTCTCAACAAAAAAAAAATTGTGACAGACACACAGAAATAGTAAGGTGTGACCCATACTCAGGAAAAGCAGCAGGTAATAGAAACTCTCTTTGAGAAGGTTCAGAAGTTAGACTTAGCAAACAAAGAGTTCAAATATCTACTACAAATATGTTAACAAACTAAAGGAAATCATGTTTAAAGAATTAAAAGTAGAGGACTTCCCTGGTGGCACAGTGGTTAAGAATCCAACTGCCCATGCAGGGGACACGGGTTCAATCCCTGGTCCGGGAAGATCCCACATGCCGCAGAGCAACTAAGCCCATGCACCACAACTACTGAGCCTGTGCTCTAGAGCCCATGAGCCACAACTACTGAGCCTGCACACCACAACTACTGAAGCCCACGTGCCCTAGAGCCTGCGTGCCACAACTACTGTGCCCATGCACCACAACTACTGAAGCCCATGCACTCTAGGGCCCGCGTGCCACAACTACTGAAGTCCGTGCACCTAGAGTCCGTGCTCCACAACAAGAGAAGCCACAGCAGTGAGAAGCCCATGCACTGCTATTAAGAGTAGCCCCTGCTCGCCGTAACTAGAGAAAGCCCGTGCGCAGCAACGAAGACCCAACACAGCCAATAACTAACTAACTAACTAAATATTAAAAAAACAAAAAGGATTAAAAGTAGAGAAATGAAGAAATAGAAATTTTTTAAAAAAGGAACTTCTAAAGTTGAATATTATAATAACTGCAATGAAAAATTCACTTGAGGGGCTCAACAGCAGATTTCAAATGGCAGAAGAAATAACCAGTGAGCTTAAAGATGGATCAACAAAACTTATCCAATCTGAAACAGCAACACAAAAGGGGGAAAAATGAATCAAAATAAACAGAATCTCAGAGACATGTGGGATACTATCAAGGACATTAACATAGGAATAATGGAAGCCCCAGAAGAGGAGGAAAGAGAAAAGGGCAGGAAAAAAATCTGAATAAGTAATGGCCAAAACATCTCAGATTTAATGAAAAACATTAGTCTACATGTCCAAGAAGTCCAACAAACTCCACATAGGATAACTAAAAAGACAGCCACATCTAGACACACATAAGTTGTTGAAAGACAAAGAAGGAGAAAATCTTTAAAGTAGGAAGAGAGAAACAGGTTATCATGCACAGGGAGCATCAGTGCAATCAATAGCTCGTTTCCCACCAAAAATAATAAAGGCCAAAAGGCATCAGGATAACATATTCAAAATGCTGAAAAAAAGAAACTCCTATCAAACAAAAAGTCTATATCCAGCAAAACTATCCTTCAAAAATCAAGGCACAATAAAGGCACTCCCAAACAAACAAAGACAGAGAATTCACTGCTACCAGATTTGATTTGCAAGAAATACTACTGGAAGTCCTTTAGGGTGAAAGAAAAAGACACCATATGGTAACTCCAAACTGACAAGAAGAAATAAAGAATACCAGAAAGGGTAAATAGGTAGTAAATAGAAAGGACTGCATGTGTATTTTTTCTTTTCTTTTCTTGACTGATTTAAAAGATGTTATATTTCATAAAACAATTATAAAACTCTACTGTGAAGCTTATAACATATAAAAATATACATGACAATAATAACACAAAAGAGGGAAGAGGAAATGGTGCTATATCAGAGCAAAGTTTCTATATTTAACTCTAAGTTGGTTTTTTTCCTTATAAATTTATTTATTTATTTTTGGCTGCTTTGGGTCTTCGTTGCTGCATGCGGGCTATCTCTAGTTGTGGCGAGCGGAGGCTACTCTTTGTTGCGGTGCACGGGCTTCTCATTGTGGTGGCTTCTCTTGTTGAGAAGCACGGGCTCTAGGCACACGGGCTTCAGTAGTTGTGGCTTGTGGGCTCTAGAGCGCAGGCTCAGTAGTTGTGGCACACGGGCTTAGCTGCTCCGCAGCCTGTGGGATCTTCCCGGACCAGGGCTTGAACCTGTGTCCCCTGCATTGGCAGGTGGATTCTCAACCACTGTGCCACCAGGGAAGCCCTAACTCTAAGTTTTAATATTAATCTGAAGTAGACTGTGATAAATTAAGATGCATATTGTAATCCCTAGAGACCCACTAAGGAAATAACAAGAAAAAGAGTTTTTAAAAACCCAAAGGAATTAAACTAAAACACTAGGAAATATGTACTTATTGGAAAGAAGGCAGTAACGGAGGAACAGAGGGAAAAAGACATGAGACATACAGAAAACAAACAGCAAAAAGACATGTTAATCCAAACATATCCATAATTACATCAAATGTGAATGAATGAAATTCACTCATTCACTGGTTTTTAGTATATTCAAAGTTGTGCAACCATCACCATAACCTAAGCTTAGAACATTTTCATCACCTCAAAAATAAACTGATAAAAGCAATCACTTCTCATTCCCCCCTCACACCATTCATTCCCAGCTTAGTCAAACACTAATCTACTTTCTGTCTATGGATTTGTTTACTCTGAACATTTCATATAAATGGAATCATATAATATGTGGTCTTTTGTGTCTGGTTTCCTTCATCTGCCATAATGTTTTCAAGGCTCATCCACGTTGTGGTATATATCAGTACTTCATTCCTTTCTATGGTAGAATAATATACTGTTGTGTGTATATGCCACATTTTGTTTATCCTATCACCAGTCAATGAACATTTGGGTTGTTTCTACTTCTGGGCTATTATGAATAATGCTGCTATGAACATTTGTGTATAGGTTTTTGTGTGGACATATGTTTGTATTTCTCTTGGGTATATACCTAGGAGTGGAATTGTTGGGTCATATGGTAATTTGGTGTAACTTTTTAAGGAACTGTCAAACTATTTTCCAAAGTGACTACACCATTTTACAATCCCACCGGCCATATATAAGGATTCCAGTTTCCCCACCTCCTTGGCAACACTTATTATCGTCCATCTTTTTTGTTACAGCCATTCTAGTTAAGTGGAATCTCATTGTGGTTTTGATTAGAATTACCCTAATGACTAATGGTATTGAGCATCTTTTCATGTGCTTATAGGCCATTTATATGTCTCTAGGGGAGAAATATCCATTCAAATCCTTTGTCCATTTTTAAATTGGGTTATTTGTTTTTATATTGTCAAGTTGCAAGAGTTCTTTGTAAATTCTGGACACAAATCCCTTATGAGACATATGATTTGCAAATATCTTCTCCCATTCTATGGTTTGTGTTTTTACATTCTTGATGTGTCGTTTGAATCACATAAAAAATTTTTATTTTGATGAAGTCCAACATATCTATATTTTTCTTTTGTTGCTTGTACTTTTAGTGTCATATCTAAGAAACCAATACCTGGGACTTCCCTGGTGGGCCAGTGGGTAAGACTCTGAGCTCCCAATGCAGGGGGCCCGGGTTTGATCCCTGGCCAGGGAACTAGATCCTGCATGCATGCCACAACTAAGAGTTCATATGCCACAACTAAAGAGTTCGCATGTCACAACGAAGACCTCACGTGCCGCAACTAAGACCTGGAGCAGCCAAAATAAATACATACATAAATAAATATTTTTTAAAAAATAAATAAATAAATAAAAAACCAAGAAACCACTACCTATCCCAAGGTCATGAAGGCATACTCCTATGTTCTCTTCTAGGAGTTTTATAGTTTTAGTTTTTACATTTAGGTCTACGATCTATTTTGAGGTAATTTTGTATATGGAGTGAGGTAAGGATCTAACTTCATTCTTTGGCATGTAGATAACCATTTGTTCCACCTGTGGTATTTTTACATTTTCTTGTGAGACTTAAAATTTTTTTTAAGTAAAATAATTTTTTAAAAGGATTGAAATGATACAAAGAATGGTATTCCATCACAATGTAATTAAATTGAAAATCAACAACAGAAAGAAATTTGATAAACCTCCAAATATTTGGATTAAACAAGATGCTTTTAAATAACTCAGGAGTCAAAGAAGAAATCACAAGGGAAATTAGAAAATATTTTAAACTGAATAAAATAAAAACACAACACATCAACATTTATGGAATATAAGTTAAAGCAGTATTTAGAAGGAAATTTATAGCTTTAAATACCTACATTAGAAAAGAAGAAAGAGTTCAAATCAATAATTTAAGCTTTTGGACTTCCCTGGTGGCGCAGTGGTTAAGAATCCTCCCACCAATGCAGGGGACACGGGTTTGATCCGTGCTCCGGGAAGATCCCACATGCCACGGAGTAACTAAGCCTGTGTGCCACAACTACTGAGCCTGCGCTCTAGAGCCTGAGAGCCACAACTACTGAGCCCACGTGCCCCAACTACTGAAGCCTGCGTGCCTAGAGCCCATGCTCCGCAACAAGAGAAGCCACCACAATGAGAAGCCTGAGCACCGCAACAAAGAGTAGCCCCCGTTTGCCACAACTAGAGAAAGCCTGCGCGCAGCAACGAAGACCCAATGCAGGCAAAAATAAATAAATAAATAAATTTTTAAAAAATAATAATTTAAGCTTTCACCTGAAGAAACTAGAAATAGATAAGCAAGCTACACTCAAAGCAAGCAGAAAGAAGAAAATATTAAAGGATAGAGATCAATGAAATTGACAGTATGGCAGTTCCTCAAAAAATTAAAAATGGAACTACCATATGATCCAGCAATTCCACTTCTGAGTGTTTATGCAAAGAAAACAAAAATACTAATTCAAAAAGATATATGCACCCCCGTGTTCACTGCAGACATTATTTACAATAGCCAAGATATGGAAACATAAGTTTCCTTCAATGGATGAATGCATAAAGAAAATGTGGTATATATACAATGGAATACTTTTCAACCGTAAAAAGAATAAAATCTTGCCATTGGTGACAACACAGATGGTCCCTGAAGGCATTATGCTAAGTGAAATAAGTCAGAAGAAGACAAATACCATATGATCTCACTTACACGTGGAACCTAAACAAACAGGAAACAACTTCACAGATACAGAAAACAAACTGGGGGTTGCCAGAGGTGGGGAGTGGGGATGGCAGAATGGATGAAGTTGGTCAAAAGGTACAAACTTCCACTTATAAAATAAATAAGTCATGGGGATGTAACATACAGTATGGTGAACATAGTTAATAATACTATATTGCATATTTGAAAGTTGCTAAGAGTAAATCTTAAAAGTTCTTATGAAAAGAAAAAAATTTTGTAACTATGTATGATAACGGATGTAACTAGACTTACTGTGGTCATCACTTCACAATACATACAAATATCAAAACATTATATTGTAATGATTTGAAACCTGAAACTAATATAATGTTATATGTCAATATACTTCAATAAAAAAAATAAATCAATAAAATTAAAAACTGACAAAACAGAAAAGAATTAAACTAAAAGTTGGTTCTTGCTGAAAAGATCAACAAAATGAACAAATCTTTAGCTAGACTAACCAAAAAGAAAAAAGAGAGAGAGAGAAAAGATAGAAAATATGAGGAATGAAAAAATATCCCAACCTTACAGAAATTAAAAGGAATATAAGGGAGTACTACGAACAACTTTTATGCCAAGAAATTAGTCAACTTAGATGAAGTGGACAAATTCCTAGAAGGATGCAAATTACCAAAACTTACATTAAAAAAAAAAAAAAGAAAAAGAAAGAAAAGAATCTGAGTAGACCTAACAAGAAAATGAGTTAGTAACTTAAAATCTTCCCACAAAGAAAAGCTCAGCCCAGATGCCTTCACTGGTTAACTCTATGAAAGGAGTACAGAAGATATAATACCAATCCTTCACAAATTTCTAAAAAATATATAGGAGGAGGGGATACTTCCAATTCGTGCTGTGGAACCAGTGTTACCCTGCTACCAAAGTCAGATAAAATCATAAAAAACCAAACAAACCAACTACATACCAATATGATTCATGAATATATACACCAAAATCCTCAACAAATATTAGCAACTGAATCCAGCAACATGACCAAGAGGGATTTATCCCAGGAATGCAAAGTTGATTTAACATCTGTAAACACAAATTTAGATCAATGGATCAGAACTGAGAGTCCAGGGAACTCCCTGGCAGTCCAGTCGTTAGGACTCGGCACTTTCACTGTGGTGGTGGCCCAGGTTCAATCCCTGGTCAGGGAATTAAGAACCCACAAGCCACGAGGCACAACCAAAAAAAAAAAAAAAGCAACAACAACAAAAAAACTGAGAGTCCAGAAACATACCTTTATATGAATAGTCAACTTATTTTCAACAAAAGTGCCAACAACACAATTCAGTGGGAGTAATATGGTCTTTTTTCAACAAATGGTGCTGGGACAATTGGATAGTCACATGCAAAAAGATAAATTTAGACTCTTACCTCAAATAATGCACAAAAACGATGTCAAAATGGATTACCGAGCTTTAGGTGAGATTACACTAAAAGTCTGAAACTTCAAGGAGAAAACGTAAGAAAAAAATCTTTGTGACACTGGATCAGGCAGAGTTCTTAGACATGACACAAAGGCAGGTTCCATAAAAGAACAAGTTGATAAACTTGATTTACCAAAATTTAAAACTTCTGCACTTCAAAAGACATCATTAAGAAAATGAAAAGACAAATCCCAGTCTGGGGGAAATTATTCGCAAATTATATATCTGATGAGTGACTGTTATCCACAAGGTAAAAGAAGTCTTACAACCCAATAAGAAGACAAGATTAACAATGAGTAAAAGATTCAAAGAGACATTTCACTGAAGAAGATATAAACATGGCCAACAAGCACATAAAAAGATGATCAACATCCTCAGACATCAGCGAAATGTGAATCAAAACCACAATGAGATACCACTGCACATCCACTAGGATGGCTATAATAACAGGTATTGGTGAGAAGATGGAAAAACTGGAATCCTCAATACATTGCTGGTGGGACTATAAAATGGTGTGGTCACTTTGGAAAACAATTTGGCAGTTTCTTAAGAAGTTAAACACAGAGTTACCAAATGACCCAGCAATTCCACTCCTAGGTGGAAGTGAAAACATATGTCCACACAGATACTCCTACATGAATGTTCATAACAGCATTACTCATACCAGCCCGACACTGGAAACAATCCAAATATCTATCAACTGGTGAATGGATAAACAAACTGTGGTACACCCATACAATAGGATACTATTCAGCAACAAAAGGAGTGAACTGATACATGTTATAACATGGAGAGCCTAAAAAACATATTGCTAAGTGACAGAAGCCAGGTATAAAAAGTTGTACCTCAATAAAGGTAATTAAAAATTGCTAATCATTTAGAAATGAATGATTCATGAGAAATGACATATCAAAACCTGTAGGATATGGGTGGAGCGAATGGGGTATAGGGGGAAAGAAGCAGAAGAGAAAAGGTAAGTAATTTTAAATTTACTCTATGTAGGATAATTCAGGGCCAGCTAAGAGGTGACAACAACAGTAACAATCTACTTTTGGTTGTGTCTAACACAGGCTCTGGACTGATCCCTTCCATGCATGAACGTCAAATCCCCACGTCCCCAGGAGTTCACTACTATAACCTCTCTTCAATGACCGGGTTATTAGCAAGTAGGGAAATTGACTTTGGAACCCAAGCCAACACCGTAGTCACCAAGCTCACCAACCAGACCTCACTGCAATTTGCAGGATTAATGTAAAAACCACTTATTCTCCTATCATCATTGTCAACCGTAACAAAATAGCACTTACATTTCCTACTTAAAATATGATGCTTCACAATTTTACCTTATTTAAACACCATTAGCAATTGTATTAGTTCTGATTCACCTTTCAGGCACAGAGTAGGGCTACAATTCCCCACCACCCTGAAGACTTGCACTGGCCAGTGAAATATGAGTAGGAACAATGTGGGTCGGTTCCGTGTGGGATCCTCTGAGAGCTGATGTACAATCCCCTATCCTCCCCTCCTTCCATGAGTGAACCTGTTCCAGATGGTGAAACCTGGGGGCCTGAATGAGGATGACGTAGAACGGGGAAACGTTACCAATCCATGAGGAACATGTGGTAGTAATGAGAACTCGATCCCTGTCTTTTAAGTCACTGAGATACTAGGGTTATTTGTTAGCAGCATAAACTAGCCTATCCTTATTGATTCAGTACCCTTTGAGTTAATCCTGTTTTTACCAGAAAATTAACCAAGGCTCAGATAAGTTAAATGATTTGTTCAAAAACACAGTTAAAAGATGGCAGAGGTGGGATTCGAATTTAGGTCTAATTCCAGTGCTGTCAATTCAATCACTACCCTGTGCTTCCTCCTAATTCACTCAACAAACATTTTCTGAATGGCTACTTTATTAGACACTGTTAGTTTAGGGGAAGAAGGGTATTATAGATTTTAACAAATACGCTACCAGTAAAATTAACAACTAACATTTATTGAGGGCTTATTATGAGCCAGGTACCACTGCAAACAATGTCTTCCAGGTTAACGTTTTTTTCCCAGTAAAATGCCTCTTTGGTTTTTAATACTTGAACTTCATGGAGTGTAAATAGTTCTTGATGTGTTCTCACCTAATTTTTATGTGGGAAAAATTTATGCTCTCAAAACTCATTACAACTTTTTTAAAAAATTAAATTAATTATTTATTTTTGGCTGCATTGGGTCTTCATTGCTACGCACGGGCTTTCTCTAGTTGTGGTGAGCGGGGGCTACTCTTCGTTGCGGTGTGCGGGCTTCTCATTGTGGTGGCTTCTCTTGTTGAGGAGCACAGGCTCTAGGTGCGCAGGGGCTTCAGTAGTTGTGGCACGCAGGCTCAGTAGTTGGGGCTCGCGGGTTCTAGAGTGCAGGCTCAGTAGTTGTGGCTCACAGGCTTAGCTGCTCCACGGCGTGTGGGATCTTCCCGGACCAGGGCTTGAACCCGTGTCCCCTGCATTGGCAGGCGGATTCTGAACCACTGCGCCACCAGGGAAGTCCCTCATTACAACATTTTTAACAAAATGATGAGCAGGAAAAGTCGCAAGGGGTTACATTTTAAATACAATCAGAAGGTCAGAACCACGTGTGGACACGAAACAGGTGATCAAGACAAACATAGGTGATGCAAATTTAGACGTTGTTGACTGGAGGGGAATAATGGTGTGAAGGCATGTGACAGCTGTTTTTTAGCCACCATATTGATTAGTGATCAGGAAGTGATGTTCTGAACTTTTACATACTAACATGATAGTCTGTTACTTATCTGTAGGAGATGGGCTGGCCTAAGCCAGTTGGGCCAACAAGAAGCAAGAAGAGACCGGCTGGGGTTTCTGGGGACAGATGCCGGCTTCCTTCTCCTTTACACACTATCCTATCTGGCCAGGATGTCCAAGGTTGCGCAAGTACTCCCTGGACCACGCTGGGGCGGCACACAGGAGGAGGAAGTCTGTAGGGCCAGGAGATGAGATCAACTGGATCTGCAATGATGATGGTAGTGGTGGTGGTGAACCAGTCAACCATCTCTGTAACCTAGCTACCTCTGGACTTCCTGTTCTATGAGATAAGAAACTGTGAGATTCTTTCAGCTGAGTCTTCAGGCTTGGAAGTGCTTACCCCCAGGGGTTTACAGAGACTTTCAATGGATCCGAGAGGACAACTGTCTCTCAGGGAAGAGATCCTCCATTGTCACAAGTTTCCTTTCCTGAAACTGATCTGTGAACCAACCAGCCTTCTCAGCTGTCCATCCCCCACTGCACAACCGCCCACCTCTTCCCAAAAAGCACTGCCCACAGGGGTGTATAAAATCTCTAGGACTCCAAACAACAGAAAGCATCAAAATACTGGTTTCAGGGAAGTAGTCTTTAATGAATAATAAAGCTCCTTAAGCTCCTAGACTTGCCTGTCTTTCCCCGACTTATACATATTTCTGTTAAATATGAAACTTGGCTTTAAAAACATAATTTTTTGGCCCATGCTGGGATCTCCTAAATTCAGAACAGTCAAAGCGGTATAGGTTAGTGGCCTTGGAATTCATTTAAATGGAATGTTCTGCAGGACCACCAAACTTTTTGAAATCCACCAGAAAAACTTCCCAGGGAAAAAATTGATTTCTTTCAGATTCTGTGTGCTTTATTTAATAAGGTAGTGAAAACCTACCTTATCTAATCATATCCTAGAATATTTATTTCAATTACAGTCAATCTTCATCTTACCTCACCTTACAAAATATGCGGTCTTTTCTTTCTCCCACAAATAAGAAAAATCTTAAGTTACCATAAAATTATTTTAGATGTTAGCTTTATAATGTACACGGAGGGGTACACTATAAAATTCTCTTGAGGGGACACACAAAAATATTTGAAGATGATCAGTTTAAATTTGCGTAATCCTGGCCAACCCACACCCTAATTCCTGATGGCTGAGCTACAGGAACTCAGCATGGGGTACAAGGCCTGGGGGAAAAAAGACTTCAGACAATGGCAAAGTCACACGTGCTTGGGGTTAGGGCCAACAGGGCATGTCATTCAGGCTCCACACTCCCTTTCCCCCAGCTCTCTGGGGTCTCAAAAGCAAAGCTGCTACAAGACAGTATTTGAAAAGGGATTTTCTGGCCTAATGGGTCAACTCAAAAGATTCCCTTTCACCCAAGTAAAAGGGCTGTGGCCCTTCCTTCACCTCCAAGTAAGTATGGGTACACATGTACACACACGCGCGCGCGCACACACACACACACACGTGAGGGAAGCATTCACCGTAAATTACCTCAGACTAAGTCAGTAAGTAATTACCCTCTTGAACATTTTCTGCTACTATCAAAATCTTTCTTCAAGAGCAGACTTAGTTCTGAATCTGCAGCAACAATTTCAGCAGGCACAATATCCACCTGTTTCCAAGTTACTTGAAGGGTTCCACGCCGGTTAAACCATTATATTAATAAAGCTCACATATCTAACCATAGTTCCTTTGGTTAGATTTTTTAAAACATGACGTAGCATGCAAGGCTGGGTAACAGGCAGGAAAGGAATGATTTTCCAAAGAAGATCTAAACTCAAATTCTACTTTCATTCATTTGAGAAAGACCCTGGGCCCCCTCTACGGGTGAAGCCTTAGACTGGGCATGATCCCTGCCCTTTATCAGAGTGGTTCTCAAACTCTGATGTGCATCCCATCACCCAGGATGTCGCTCAAAACTCAGATCCCTTGGCCCCAGCCTCCAGATCAGAATCTCCAGCAGTTTGGAGCAGAGACTCCGTATTTTTAATGAGACCACCCCCCAGGCAAGTCTGCTGCTCACTTAAGTCTGAGAACTACCACTCAGAAAACTCTAGCAAAGTGGTTCTCAAACTTCATACAAATCATTTGTGGAAAATTTTTAAGCTACAGATTCTAGGGCCCACTAAGATTATTGTGTTACTTACAGGGCTCTTTTGGTTGCAAGTGGCCAAGACCCAACTCAAACTGGCTTGAGGAAAAAAAAAAAAAAAAGCAACTTTTTGGCTCACCATACTGACAAGTGCAGAGGTTATTCCAACTTCCAGTTACCCAAAGAGTTTTTTGGGTTTTTTAAAATTTATTTATTTTTATTTTTTGGCTGCTTTGGGTCTTTGTTGCTGCATGTGGGCTTTCTCTAGTTGCCGCGAGCAGGGGCTACTCTTCGTTGCGGTGCGCAGGCTTCTCATTGTGGTGGCTTCCTTTGTTGCGGAGCATGGGCTCTAGAGCACGTGGGCTTCAGTAGTTGTGGCACGTGGGCTCAGCAGTAGGGGCTCGTGGGCTCTAGAGCGCAGGCTCAGTAGTTGTGGCACATGGGCTTAGTTGCTCTGTGGTATGTGGGATCTTCCTGGACCAGGGCTCGCACCCACGTCCCCTGCATGGGCAGGCAGGATTCTTAACCACTGCGCCATCATGGAAGTCCCCAGTTACCCAGAGAGCTTATCAGAAACCAATCATTTCCGTGTCCCTTCTATCTGACCCTTTGGGAAAAATGGTCCCCAACGGCATTAGTTTTCTGCCCCACAACTTAGGACCCGAGCAGAAAGAAAGCACCTCTTTCCTGGTGCTTTCCAGCAAAAGACACGTGTTAATTCTGAGTGGTCTAACGGGAGCCCTTTCCTGAGCCAATCACTGTGGCAGGGAGGGGCGGACCGATGGGAAGGGCCCATGCCTGCTCCTGAGGTGGTTCCACAGCCAAACCACAAGGACCAGAACGGTCCACGAGGCAGGAGGGGTTTTTGTTTTTAAAGCTGTTTTTTACTCCTATTTCTGGAAGTTCCTTCTCGAAAATGTGAAAAATACATAGACGTATAAAGAAAGAAAAGAATCTATAAACTTCCTACCAACTAATGTTTTTTAGAACCTTTAAACTCAAAACTGTGCATATGAGCACTGATTTCTTCAATAGAAACGTATTCTGTACAACAAAGCATTTTGTTATGGCTGAGTGTTCATGACAATACCCCCAAACTGAAAAAAGATAAATATTTTTAGTCAATTTTATGATTGTTCAGCCAATACTGGTTTGCCTTCCTTTTTCTAAGAATTTGTTCTCTTTAATCCCTACAGAAGTCAGTGGCTGTTTCCAAAGAAAACGCCCAATCATGGTACAATTACTGAAATCAGAAAGTGTTATCTAACGTATAATTACCTAATATTTAACTTACAAGATAATTTATAACTTACAAGATACTGTCATCTCATTCCATCTTCAAGGGCAGGGCTTTCAGCGTCTGATTCACTGCCCCAGCCCCGGTGCTAGAGTAACGTGGCGTCGTACATACAGCAGGGCTCAGTAAATGAACGGACTGGATGATGGAAGAAGCAGTTCCCCAGAGGAAAACCTCAAAAGAATGGTGAATGGTTGCCAGGCGGCCAAACCAGCAGACGGTCATCTTCTACGCCTGCCCAAACAGGAGCTCCAGGAGTGAAGCCAGATAAGCCCAACTGTTAATAAGATTCCCCAGGTGAGGCGAATTCCCAGCCAGGTTTCAGAAACACCACCGTCTGGGGAATGGGTATGAACAGACACAAACACAGCATTTCCTGAGACTCTGTTTTCCAGGTCTGTCTTTCACCAGAGAAGAAGCCTGAAGAGGGTGAGCGTCCTGCATTCCCGCTCAGCACTGATGCCAGGGAACTGGGAACGGATGGGTCAGAGCTGGGTGCTCCTCTCACAGTCCAGGGGCAGCAGATGGGCTTCCAGGGAACAGGTACGGTGCCACGCCATGTGCAGAAGAGCCCTGCGCAAACCTCTGTGAAGGAGGCGAGGCAGGTCCTAACACCACCCTCGCCATCAGCTCACATTCGTGGGGTGTATGATCAGGGGCCCGGGCCGCACCAAGCCCAAACACCTGGGATCTCCTGCATTTCCACAGTCACCCCAAACCTCAGACAACACACGTACATCCAGGGGATGAGCCCTGTCTGCTTGTTATTCTCCCTACTTTGCAGATGAAGAACCCAAAGCTCCTTCAGAAGTTACTCACTTGGCCAAGGTCACAGAGCTAGTTGGTGGTGGAGCTGAGATCAATTCCTGATTCTTTATTGCCAAGTCCCAGCCTGAACAAGAGAACGCTATCCAGTCTTGGGAGGAAAACATAAGGATAATGATGGTGATGACAACTAATACTTCCTGAGCACTTCCTGAGGGCTCACAGTGCATCAGGCTCAAACTACTGATAAACACTTTCCATTAAGTTTATTTAATACTCTTAGTCGCCCCTTGAGGTACAAGTCTTTATCATCCATATTTTACAGGTAAGGAGTCTGAGGCCCTGAGAGGTGAAGTGATAAACACAAGGTCACAGAACTAGCAACTGGTTGAGCTTTGAATCCAGGCCATATGGTCCATATTCAACAGCATGATGATGTTTCATATGTAAGAAGAGCAATGATGCCCTAGGCCAAGAGAGCAAAGGGGCGGGTCTGCTGGGCTTCCGAAAGCCCTCATTTTATGAGAAGTGTGTGTGCCATGCTTACTGCCTCATCATAGCTCGCTGGATGAGAGGGAGCCATCTGACCAAAGCTGGGCCAATCAGGCCCCCTTCCTGGGATGGAGATAGCCAGTCGAGTCTTCGCTGGTGGCTGGGAAATGGAGACCACAGAAGGAAGGAGCTATGGAACAGCCAAATGCCTGGAGAAACCCAGAGAGGAAAGGAAGCAAAGAGAAAGAAGAGGCAAGGTGGGAAGAGAAGAGAGAAAACTGTCTGGGCCCTGGGCCTATTTACTGATCATGACACCAGCCGATGATACCAGTTCAGGTTTCAAGGCATTTCAGAATTCTTTTAGGCTTCAGTGGATCTGACCTGGGTTTCTCTTATTTTCAACCAAAAGAACCTAGGCTAAGAACTTCCCAGCTGGCACCCTCTCTGACCTCATCTCCTTTATCTTCTCTTCCCTCACTGCCCTCTGGCCACAGTGGCCTCTCTGTACTTCTAAGAACATGCTCTGCAAGCTCCTGCCTCAGGGCCTTTGCATTTGCTGCGCTGTCTGGAATGCTCTTTCCCAAATGTCTCCATAGCTGGCTCCTTATCTTTGAGGTCTTGACCAAACATTCAGAGGCCTGCCTTGATCACCTCTGCTGAAATAGTAGCCTCAGACACTCTCTAGCCTTTGCCCTGATCTATTTTCTTCTTAGCAGAGAAGAAATCATGACTAACATTTATTTGAGTGTTTACTATGTGCCAACCACAATTCTAAGCACTTTACATGGATCATTTAATCCTCACAGAAACCTAAGGTAAAAGCTCCAATTATTCCATTTTACAGAAGGTGAAGCTGAGGCACAGAGACGGTAAGATGCTTGTCCAAGGCCACCCGCTTGGAAGAGGCAAGGGTGCAGTGTGAAGCTGGCAGTCTGATGTCAGGCCTCATGAGATCCAGGTGGGCAACCAGTTCCACAGAGCCAGCAACCAACTCTGAGGCCGCCCTCTCCATGTTTGGGTTCACTGTGCTAGCTCCTCGCTGGGCTCCACACATCCTCGCTGCTGGACCTTTTTTTTTTTCCCGCCTTCCTATTAATCAAGGCCCCAGAATGTTGTCCACTGCTGCTTGCACTCAAGTTATGACCCTTGATGCCTGCTTCTTCCCTGGTTTGGCCCAGCCATGGGGATAGAGGAGTCCTTCATTGCACTGACATTGCCACTTTTCTGGCCCTTGCCTAACTAGGCCCCCATGGAGGGGGGACCTGCAGGATAAAACATCTTGAGGTACCCATGCCTGTCTGCAACCCCCACCGGTGTTTAACACTGTCATGGAAGTCCTGGCCAGGGCAACGAGGTAGAGAAGAGCACAGGAGCAATCGAAATGCCTATTACTAGTGGACGAAAGGAAGGTTTGCCAAGAAACTGCAGGAAAAGCTGCTGAAAATATATTAGAAACAAGGAAGCTCATTACTGAATAAATCCACAATATTGCAAGCCAGACTCTGCCTCATCCATGTTGTGAGACATGAAGCAAGCAAGGTCACCTCTTTGTGCTTCAGTTTCCTCCCTGAGAATGGAGATATTACCAACCTACTTCACTGAGTTACGACAGGGGACCGAAAGGTAAATGTTCAAACACTTAAGACTGGGGCCTAGCTAATAAGATTTTCAAGTTAGTGGGAAAGGATGGATTATTCAGACCATATGATGGGGATAACTGCTTAACTATTGGTCGGGGGTGGGTGAAGGGTGGGTTTAAGATCTTTATCCCACACCTAACACCAAAAAAAAACTTACAGACATTAGATGTAAAAAATGAAGCCATAAAATAACTAGGAATATACTTATCTTAAAGGCCAAAGCCTTAAAAAAAAAAGTCTCAGTATGTTTAATAACATAAAAAAATTAAAAAGTAAACTAAGTAGGAATATAAACTTGCAGCATAGGGAATCCTCTAGTGGTCCTGTGGTTAGGATTCAGCACTTTCACTGCCGGGCCTGGGTTCAATCCCTGGTTGGGGAGCTAAGACCCCGTAAGCCGCGTGGCATGGCCAAAAAATTTAAAAAAAAAATTTTTTTTTGATTAAAAAAAATTAAATTTGCAACATATAACAAAAGATTCTACCTTCAACAATGTAAAGATCCCCTACAAATCTGTAAGAAAAAAAAAACCCTAGAAAAATAGGAACAAGGAATACATATGGTTAATAAACAGATCCCAGAAAACAAGTTCGCAGTAAGTATCACAAGTCTTTAAATATATTTATTCACTTCGTTGCAGTAATTGCAACCCCAGGACTTTGTTCTAAGAAAAATCTAAGAAGCAAACAAAGGTTTTTGTGTGTGAGGTGTTCAGAGTTATAACAATAAAGGTTGGAAACAAACAGTGTGTTTGATAACAGGGCATTGACAGGATGGAACACTGTGAAGTCTTTAAAAAGAATGTGGCAGGGCTTCCCTGGTGGCGTAGTGCTTAAGAATCCACCTGCCAATGCAGGGGACACAGGTTCGAGCCCTGGTCCGTGAAGACCCCACACACCGCGGAGCAACTAAGCCCGTGAGCCACAACTACTGAGCCTGAGCTCTAGGGCCCGCAAGCCACAACTACTGAGCCCGCGGGCCATAACTACTGAAGCCTGCGCGCCTAGAGCCTGTGCTCCGCAACAAGAGAAGCCACCACAATGAGAAGCCCATGCACCGCAACGAAGAGTAGCCCCTGCTCGCCACAACTAGAGAAAACCCATGCGTAGCAACAAAGACCCAACGCAGCCAAAAATAAATAATAAATAAATAAATTCTTTAAAATAAATAAATAAATTTTTAAAAGGGGGGGAAAAAAAGAATGTGGCTGACCTTGACCCAGTGCCATGGGAGGCTCTCCAAGATAGACTATTAAAGGAAAGTGCAACCTGCAGAACAATATACCCAGAAAAAATATGTGTGTAAAACAATATATGCATATATGTGTGTAATAAAAATAGCTAACGTGTAAGTGCATGTCACTTGCAAGGTGCCACTCTGTTACATGCTCAATGCAATGAATCCTTACTAGCCAAGAACCATCACCACCATTTTACAGATGGGGAAACTGAGGCACAGAGCAATTAAGTCAAGGCCCAAGTCAGCACACAGCAAAACTGGGATTTGAACCCAAGCACTGTGGCTCCAGAGCCCGGGCTCTTACCACACACAATCCACAGTACACACAGCAAGGAAGGGTGCACTTCATGTCCCTCTGGGCAGGTGAGGGAGGCGAGGAGAAGGCCAGGTGCTGGGGCCACAATGGGAATGCGGAACTTCCACGCTTTACATGCTGCTCTACTCTGTGGACTGTTTTACAACCAGTGTGTGGCTTCTGTAAGTTTTAAATCAACAAAGATTTTTTTTAAATAGAATTTTTAAAAACCGATCAACATAAAATTTTGCCACCTGCCCTAAATGCAGGTGGGAGCAGCTGATCAGCATCTATCAGCGCCGTTAAAGGGTAGGTGGTGAGCAGGACCAGACTCCACACCGCCTTTCCCAGGAGCCACGACACAGAGGGAGGTGGGGGTCACACCTCTCTCCTAGAGGACACCAAGTAAAGGCATGTGTCTGGCTGAGGCATCACACAGGACACACCTCGTGGGGAGTGAGCTCCCTTGACACGTGGAGCGCTGGAGGAGAAGATAAAAACGATCTGATGGTTGGGGAGACTTTCTGCCCCATCAGTGAAGCAGGCTCGGGAGCTCAAAGTCCGGGGCCTATATACACCTTATCTGGCCCAAGTGTCAAGTTACAAACGTCAAGTTACATCTGTGTCAGCAACCAGAAAGTCCCTGTTTTCTGCCCTGTAATAAATACTGTAATAAAAGGTGTGTCAGGATCCAGGTTAGCAGGATGGTGGAAGGGCCACCGATGTGGACTTGATCCCTTCCACCCCGATTTCATAAATGTAGGACACTGACATTCAGCTCCTCCTGGGCACAGACTGTGTCAACATAATGAATTAACAGCTGTGGATGCAGTGAGAGAAAAGGGGAGCAAGGTCAGACTGCGGGTCGGGCTAGCCAGGTCCCAACCCCAGCCCCAAGTAGCTGGGTGACAAGGATCACGGGCTTCCCTTCCCTGGGCCTCAGTGTCCTCATCTGTGAAATGGGGAATAAGAGTCTACTGCAATGATGGTTAAACGAGACATGTGTGGGTAGGACCCTCAGCCCACGTTAAAGGGGGCCTGGGACTGTTATGACTGCCACCCAAACCTGCAGACCAAAGCCCAAAGCCCCTGGAAAAGCTTTCACCCCACTCACCGCCCACTCTGACCAATCCCCTGGCAAGTTCTGTCCAGCTGTGCGCTTCTCTCCAGCACCAATGAGACCATTCAGGTCTGGCACCACACCCCTCTGCTCACTCCACCACCCTCATCACCTCACTTCCACCCCCACCTCTGCCATCTACGCTCCCCACAGCAGCCAGAGGGAATGAGAGACATGACGCTCAGAATCAAACCCAAATTCTCCACCAGGCTCTCATCCCTGTCCATCCTCCAACCCCACCCTCCTGCGCCCCAGCCATGCTGTGTCCTCCGCTGTTCCCTGCCACACCAAGCTCACTCCCACCTCTTCACTCGCTGCTCCTTCTGTCAGGAAGGCTCTTCCCCCAGGTCGTTCACAAGGCTGCCACCTTTGTACCATCCCAGGCTCAGCTGACGTACCACTACCCCGGCAAAGCTCTCCCCCAACCACCCCAGCTATCCAGCCTCTCACAGCCCCCCTCCACCTTAAACCAGGTGTGTCCTCTCACATTCTGCTTCAGTGACTTCAGAGCATTATTCATTCCCACCTGAAAGTACAATATCTGATCAATTTGTTTACTTTATCATCTGTGTCCTTCAACGTGAACATAAACTCCAAGAGTATGGGCCTTCGCAGGCTCTGACCCCAGCACCTGGAACACGTGAAGCTCAATAAATATTTGCCAAATGAACAAGTCATTGACTGACTGAATGAAGGAATTCTGCATCATTCCACATCAAATCTTCTCTCCCCACCCAGAGGGAATAAATGTGTTGTAATCTCCAGAAGGAAAGAAAATCCTCAGGTATATAGTGTGTAACTGATCCCAAGGCATCCAAATGATTTCAAGCGTGTTGCGCTCTTAAGAATTTATGACCCAGACAACAGTGGCTGCGGTCAGAGCTCGCCCTGGCCAGGCTACTAGAAGGACTGGCCTTTCCAATGGAGCACAGCCCTTTATTGTTCTTTTGTCTAGGAATGGAGTTTCAGATCAGAATAAATTCAAATGCTCGAAAACCTCTTGCCCCAAGCATAAAGGTTGAATCCCCTGGCACAGAGCAGGAACTCTCCAGAGGCTGTAGGTTTGAAAATACATGGCCAGGAAAGAGAGGGGAAAAAAATGAAAATGTCAACAGTCTAGAGTCGACTCTCCCTGGTTACACTGACAAGCACATAGGGCTCCACCTGGTCAAAGGTAAGGCCTGAGGCAGCCATGCCTATACAATGAGATGACTGTGACCGTGGCTCATCTGTTTGTTCCCAAATCCATGACGGACGTGGGCAGTAGCAGAAACCAGTAAATATCACAAATGAATGAACACAAAAACAAAGACAGAAGATTGGAATCACTGAAGGAAAAATCAGCCGATTAGAAACCACCAGCCCAATTGTTCACTACTCATTTCTAATGTAAACAAAAGTTCAAAAGAGTCAGTACCCTCAGGATAACTGAATAATAGATGAGGGAGGTTTCTCTCTAGAGGAATATTCCAGCTAATAAATGAAGAGGAAGTTTGCAATTTTTGCAAACCCCAAGTGAAAGCATGGGTCTAGGCAACGGTCATTTACAGTCGTTAACTCTACAGAACATCACAGAAAGAGACAACAGGCTTTACATACCCTAATGGATATACACACACCAGCAACACACACGTGTGTGTGTGTGTGTACATCTCAAATATGAATCTGATCCAGTCTCGGAATCCAACTACCCATTCATAGGAAACACAGGGACAGAAGAACTCGTTAAATATCACCACAGGTATACAATCAGCCAGACACAGACTGTACAAAATCTGCAAGACAAATGACATGGCTTCTCTCAACAAATAAATTATAAAAGAAAAAAAAAAAAAAGGGAGGGACGGGGAACCTGTAGATTAAACAACACATAATAGGCATGTGAACCAAATCCAACAGTGAAACTTGCTGGGTCTTGATTGGAACAAATCAATTCTAAAAAGATATTTATGGGACTTCCCTGGTGGTGCAGTGGTTAAGAATCTACCTGCCAATGCAGGGGACACGGCTTCTATCCCTGGCCTGGGAAGATCCCACATGCCGCGGAGCAACTAAGCCCATGCGCCACAACTACTGAGCCTGAGCTCCAGAGCCCGCGAGCCACAACTACTGAGCCCGCACACCACAACTACTGAGCTCACGCACCACAACTACTGAAGCCGCGTGCTGCAACTACTGAAGCCCGTGCACCTAGAGCCCATGCTCCACAACAAGAGAAACCACCACGATGAGAAGCCCGCACACCACAACAAACAGCAGCCCTGCTCGCCGCAACTAGAGAAGCCTGCACACAGCAACAAAGACCCAACACAGCCAAAAATAATAAATTTTAAAAAAAAGGGGGGTGCATCATCTAGAGGTACCACCCTGGTGTCTGGCAACTCTTTTAAGAGCCATTTTTAGGGAACATTTCAGAACTAGTAAAGTTGTTGGTTGCCTAATCCAGTATTTAGTCTCCCCTTTTAACTTAGTAATATTGTCTGATTTTTAACTAAGAACAAGGCCATGTGAAATACATTTCCCAGATTCCCTTATAACTATATATGGTACTGTGACTAAGTTCTGGGCAAGAGTCTGTAAGCAGAATTATTGTGTGCAACTTCCATTAAGTAGGGGTGCCCATCTTCATCCCTTCTTTCTTGCTTGCTGAGATACAATGGCTGGAGCTTGAGCAGCCATCTTGAACCATGAGGTGACAGCACAAGGATGGTAGAGCAAAAACGGAGAAGGAACCTGAGTCCCTGATTAGAGTGCAGCCCTGGCCTCCTTATCACTGGGCTCCTTTATGTGAGAGAGAAATAAATAAATAATTCTATTATATACAGTTGAACCTAATCCTGATACACCTGGGATTACAAAGCTATGTTACAGTGGGTGGAACAAGTATAGTCATATATCCATACAAATGTATAAAAATGCCCATAATTTGAGAACTGTTCCAGAGAGAATCACTGTGAGCTGGGGTACACAAAGAGGTATCATGGAGTTGGGGAGAGAGAGAACAAGCAGAGACAACCAAGGAAACAGGGACATGAGAATCATAAAACTTTCATTAGGTTAAATAGGCTGTAGCCCCAGGATGACTAACCAGGCTATATAAAGAACACCCACAAACCAATAAGAAAAAGAAAAAGAAGCAAAAAGCATGAACAGGCTATATCCAAAAGAAGAAACAAAAATGAAAAGACTGCCTTACTAGTCTTCAGAAGAATACAAATTAAAACCACAATGAGATTTCATTTCTTATCCATCAGACTGACAAAAATAAAAAAGCTTTTACAAAACCGAGTGTAACAGGATACAGAACAACAGGAACTCTTATACATCCTTGGTGGGAATGTTTAGAGAACAGTTTGATGATATTTGGCAAAGTTAAAGATGCTCATATCCTACACCCACCAATCTTGTGCCTAGTACATACCTCAAAGAAATTCTTGTCCGTGCACATCAGGAAATGTGTGTAACAACATTCACAGTAGCCCATGAATAGCAAAAAAATCTGGAAACTATTAAAATATGCATTGTCATGGAAATGACTTAAACAAAAATGTGGTATATTCAGCCAGTGGAATATTACATAGCAGTAAAAAATGAAATACCACTATACCAAATGGTCTGGATCAATCACAGTATTAACTGAAAAATGCAAGTCCCAGAAGACTATGATATCATTTGTAAAAGTTCAAAAATAATTATTTTAAGACAAAGAATGATAAACAAAATATTGAAGATGGTGGTCACCCCTGGGAGAGCAGACCGGGGATTGAATGGGAAATACCACAGTTTCATATAAGTTATTGGTAGGTAATGTTCTAGTTCTTGGGCAGGTAGTAGGTTAAAGGCTATTCATTGTAACAGACATTTTTGTACAGACTAAAAACACCATTGTATCATGCACCAAGGGTTATGATTAATCTGATTCTGTGTGTCCAAAGGCCGTCTTTAAAAAACGGAATGCATTTACAAAGAGGTGAGAAAGAACATACACCAGCTTACTGACAGATTAAGACCAATGAGGCAGGAAGCAGGAGTGAGGGATGGAGTAGTAAATGGTTTCTATCTCATGTTTTGTTCTGCTGTCACTTACATATTCATTTCAAGAAGAATCGTTTCTTGTAATAAACAAACTAAAGCAGTAGAGCCCAGTGGTTCAGTACACAGACTCTTGAGCCTGACCACCAGAGACTGCATGTCGACTCTACTACTCCTTAGCCGTATGGCAGGTTATTTAATTTCTCTGTACCTCTGTTTCTGCTTCTGAAACGGGGGTGATGATATTTGCAGCACGTGGGCTCCTTAGTTGTGGCAGAAGGGTTCCTTAGTTGCAGCTCCAGGGCTCCATGCAACCAAATAAATAAATAATAAAAAATAAAATAAAATAAAAAAATAAAGTAAAAAATAAAAATAAAGTACGTGGTTCAACATTGTGCTGGACCTGGTGAGAACCCTCAGAAAATACATCTCCTATCTGGGCAAGAGGCCTGCCTCATTATACTAATGGTACTTCCTATTCATTCTCAAAGGCTTACAGCTTAACAAAGTGGCTAAGCAGGCTGGATGTCTGCAATCTAATTTTTAAAAGCTATCAATAAAAATAATAATTTGGAGGGAAAAATCAACTAGAAACAAAGGGAATGCACATCAGTAACAGCCAGGTCAAATAAATTATGGTACACCCACACCTCCATGTGTTACACAGCCCTTAAAAAGCAAATTCGAGCATTACCCTGAGAAACTGGAGGCATTTCCACACAGTATTGCCATGTAAGAAAAGCAAAATGTGGGAATCTGACAGCAATATTATCCCTTATAGGATAATATTTCCCCCATAGGATTATATAACCATGGAAAATTATGTGGAAAGATACATACAGTACTTGATTGTTCCCATGGGTGAAGGATTGTGGGAGGATGCTTGACATGGGGGTGGGGTAGAGAGGAGCCCACAAAAAAGGGACTGGAAAAAATTTTAAAGGGCTTGAAACCAATTCATAAAAATAATTATTATCCCCACTCAGTGAGTGCTCAATGCACTAGACGCACTGCTAACTAGGTCACCCCATCTCACTTTTAACTTCTCATTTAAGGCAGGTACTATTAATTATTCCCATTTTCCAGATAAGGAAACCGAGGTTTAGTGAAGATAAGTGCTATGCCTAGAGCTTGGGCAGTGCTGGGACTTGAACGTTATGTGCAACAGGGTCCCCGACACAACTCCAAAACCACTGCACTTGGAGCTCAAAGGACACAGTCAGATGTCGTAGAAGCTGCTCCTCTGACACTTTGCACATTCTTCTAGTAGCAGCAGGCACTGAGGTGTGATGATGTGTGTGAAGGCAGTACACACCTCAGTCCCTCAGTGCCTCATGCTGTTGGGAGAAACCCGAGAGGGCTGCTGAGCTCGCTCTGTGGAGCTTTGGGAAGCCCTGCCCAAGATATTTTTATAGAATCGATTGCTGACACCGGGAGGAAACAGATGAGGAGGTGTCAGCTATTACAGAGACTCTTGGAGGTTCACCATTTAATTAAAACCTGTTCAGCCCCAGAACAAGAATTATTGCCTGTTAAAGCAGGGGAGACCGAAAAACTCTGCCTGGACAGTTAATTCTTATTTCCAAGGCATTCCCTGACCCCCACTACTGCAGGAACACTCAAGAGGGCCTGATAATAAAGTCGGCTTTCCATACACATGGGTGTGTGTGTGTGTGTGTGTGTGTGTGTGTGTGTGTCGTGTCTTTGACAAAGCCTTCCTCACCTGAATAAAGTTGGCTTTCCATACACATGGGTGTGTGTGTGTGTGTGTGTGTGTGTGTGTGTGTGTGTGTCGTGTCTTTGACAAAGCCTTCCTCACCTGAATAAAGTCGGCTTTCCATACACATGGGTGTGTGTGTGTGTGTGTGTGTGTGTGTGTGTGTGTCGTGTCTTTGACAAAGCCTTCCTCACCTGAACTAACCTGCACACATCCTCTGCACTCACTAGGGCCAAGGCCATCTGTTCCATGCCACATGCACCCATGCCACTGCCAGGGCCCAGGCTGCACAGACAGGAGGGGCTGAGGGACGGGAAGTCAGAGGGCCGGACACTGCAGGGAGGCCCGAGGACCACTGGGTGACCAAGGTGGGGTGTGTGCACGCCACCGCCCCACCCTCAGTTGCAGATCTGAGGATATGTTGACATTCTCCTCAAAACCCAGATAGGAACAGCCACCCTTCCTCGGACACCATCATAAATTCACTCATAAAACAGTTTATCCCACACCTACCACATGCCAGGAACTGTTCTACAAGGAGAGACAGAAGTACCTGTGCTTTCCTGGAGCCTACAGTGGGGGAGGAGGGGATAAGAAACATGTCAAGTGGTCATGCCATGAAGAAAACTAAAGCAGAGTAAAGGGCCAGAGTGTGATGGAGAAGGTGCTGTTTAATGAGGAGAGAGGCCTCACTGAGAAGGTGACATTTGAGCAGAGACCCGAAGCGGGTGGGAGCTTTGGGGATACCAGGGAAGTGTTCCAGGCAGAGGGAACAGCCAGGGCAAAGGCCCTGAGGGAGGAACAGCAGGAGGCCAGTGTAGCTGGAGTACAGCCAGCAGCAGCTGAGAAGTCAGAGACAAGGTCAGACAGGGAATTTGGGGGGCTGGGGGTTGGGGTGGGGGCGGGAACAGCTGACACTGAGCACCACTCTGTGCCCAGGCTGCGAGCACTTTACAAAGGTGATTCATTGGAAAGGTGAGTGGGTACTGCTATTTCTCACTTCATCGGATGAGGAAACTGAGGCCCAGAGAGGGAAAGGAACTCGCCTGAGACCACACAGCTCATCTGTACCAGGCTGGGATGCCCCACTGGTACAGAAGTTTGCATCCCCTGGGAGCTCAACATTCACGATGCCTTCTCCGGAGAGAAATATCCTCCATTTCCTTCTCACTCCCTCAACGCTCCGCCCACCCTTTCTTCACAGTTAGCAGCAGACAGGTAAACATTTCATGGGAGTGGAGGGAAAAAGAAAACAAAAAAAACTCGGGTCTAATTCCCGAAAAGAAAAAACACGCTATTAACTTCCTCTCCTCTACAAGTCACTACCAAACTTAACAATCACCACTCACCTGAAAGATGTCCCGAGCTCAGCCTGGATCACAAAGTAGGCAGGTGACTGTGAGGGGAGCTCCAGGCTCTCGGCTCCAGTCCCGTCCAGGCCAAGGCCACCTGCCTGCGCTCAGCAGGCCGCCCCGCCCTCGCCCTCCCCGTCGGGTGGGTGGTGCCTCCCCCGCAGCCCGCTGTGGGTGTCTGGAATGCGGAAGCGGGAACCTGCCGTGCCAGCTTCTAACAGCGACTTACTCAACGGCCGCAAGAACAACACACGCCAGCCACCGGAGTTCCCCGAGAGATGGCTGGTCTCTGCGAACAGGCGAGTTCCCAAAGAGGGCTGTTTTGCCAAGGGTCCCTGTGGGGGAGGGAAATAAAAGGACTCCTTACTCATGAGACACGTGGTCTGAGGAGCCTGAATGGGCTTAAGTGAAAGCTCAAGGTAACAAAGGCGGCTGGTCGGTTACCTTGGATCCAGGAACAGGCCACCTGTTCGCTGACAGAGCGGGGGTTGGATCAGCGCCCACAGCATCCCCTGCCCTGGGCTTGCCCGCTTCATTCACAGCCGCACACACCAAAGGTGGGCTCCTTTCCCCATGCAGATGGGGGAGCTAGCTCGCAGGGGCAGCGTCGCTTAATGATTAAGCACTGCTGCTGGACTCCTCCGGCCAGCTTGGGAAGCACAACGGAATGGTTCTGCCTAACAATAACAGCCCCCAGAACCCTAACCCCCTCCCCGCACCCTGCCACCTCGCTCACTCTGCACGAACACTGTTCTGAGCACCTCACGTGAATTACCTCCCCCAACCCTCACAGCCACCCTCTAAGTCAGCACTATTAGCATTCCTATTTTACATAAGAGAAAGTTCAAGAACAGAGAAGTCACAGGCTAAAGGTCACCCAGCAAGAAAGTGGTGGGGCAGAGGGTTAAGCCAAGCAGAGCAACTCTGGGTTTCCAGTTGTTAACCGCTGCACTACATCTCCTCTCAAGAGGAAAGACAGGTCCGCCCAACTGGGCCTCAGTTTCCTCATCCGTAAAATGGGGTGAGTGTGGGGTGTCAGTGACAGCTTAGAGTGAGCGCTTAGCCCTAACGCACAAAAACGCTCAATAAACACCAGCTGCAGTTATCACATGCTGCCCTCAGATTCAATCAGGTTCAGCTTTTATCTTCAAAACAGGGGGTAATTATAGTCACGGAGTTTAAATTCTGGGCAGCTGAAGGGAAGAAAAAAAAAAAAAAGAACGACTCTTACTGTCCTTCTTTTCATCCACAGAAAAAATATACAAAACATCTACTCTGAGTCCTGCATTAGGACTCAGTGATAAACAAAAACCACATAAACCCTGCCCTCAGGGAGCTTACAGTTTCCTGTGAATAAACTGGCACAAAATATTGAAAGAACAAGATACAGCATGTGTACTGAGCGGTCACTGTGGGCCAGGCGCTGCAGTGCTCTAAATGCTTTACGTGCCTGAATGCACTGAACTCTCTCAACAACCTAGGAGGACAGTACCATTACCACCTTAAAGATATGGAAACTGAGGCACTGCAAGGCTAGTGGCTTGCCCAAGGTCACACGGGAGCCTGAGATGGAACCAGGACTTACGCCCAAGTAGTCTGGCTCCACAGCCTGCGCTTCACTCCTCAGTCCCTCGGCAGTCCTGCAGGGCAACGGCTTTATGCTGGGTCCATAAGCAGTAGCAACAGGCACCCATAGGAAATGTCAGTCTGCAAAATGAATGGTCACTTTCATGTGTTGTTGGGAGGAGAGGGTGGGATAATTAAATTATAACTGTTCAATTAATGTCACATTTAATATGTTAATAGCAGGGGCCACATTCTTTTTTAATTCCAAGAAAAAAAATTTTTGTTGCCATTTTTTAAAATTTTATTTTATTATTTTTTTACACAGCAGGTTCTTATTAGTTATCTATTTTATACATATTAGTGTATATATGTCAATCCCAATCTCCCAATTCATCCCACCATCACCACCACCCCTGCCACTTTCCCCCCTTAGTGTCCATACGTTTGTTCTCTACATCTGTGTCTCTATTTCTGCCTTGCAAACTGTTTCATCTGTACCATTTTTCTAGATTCCACATATATGCGTTAATATACGATATTTGTTTTTCTCTTTCTGACTTACTTCACTCTGTATGACAGTCTCTAGGCCCATCCATGTCTCCACAAATGACCCAATTTCGTTCCTTTTTATGGCTGACTAATATTCCACTGTATATATGTACCACATCTTCTTTATCCATTTATCTGTTGATGGGCATTTAGGTTGCTTCCATGACCTGGTTATTGTAAATAGTGCTGCAGTGAACATTGGGGTAGATGTGTCTTTTTGAATTATGGTTTTCTCTGGGTATATGCCCAGAGGGGCCACATTCTTGAGCACTTACCACCGTGAGCCAGTTACTGGGGGTAAGCACCTGACCCGCATCCTTTTTTTTTTGTTTTTGGCACTATGCCAGCTTGTGGAATCTTAGTATCCCAACCAGGGACTAAACCTGGGCCCCAGCAGTGAAAGTGCTGAGTCCTAACCACTGGACTGCCAGGGAACTCCCTGCATCCTATTCTTTCATCCTCACAACCACCGTACAAGGCAGTCCTCAAAGGGGGAAACTGAGCCTCTTTGAGGAGTACCTTGAATAGGAACTGGTCAGAAGCAGAGAGAGGAGATCCAAGTGTTTCTGAGCAGACTGAGTGCACTCATGGACCCTGCACACTGCCCCTCAGACTGCTGCCTTGTCATCCAGCTTGGGTTTCTCTGAATGTTCAGATAAAATATTTTGTTTCTTGTCAAGACCGAGAATTCCTATGATACAGGGACTCTATATACACATTCTTGAAGGTGGAAATGATTAGAGAACAAAAAGCTATGTCCTGAATCAGGTAATTACAAAATGAAGTTGGCAAGGACAATGACACAGAAACATATAGGTACTATGCTTCCACTTTGTTTCCCTAACTTCTGTAGCAGATCCAATTGTTTGCCTACCCAATATCCATCCCCCTCTCCCAGTCTTTTCCTAAATAGTACTCCAATTTTATTCCTGTAGTGGCACTCCTCCCGGCAGTCCTGTCCTTCAGGTGAGGATGCTTTTAGCCCCAGCGCCGACAGTAAATCCTGATTGGCCCTTGCCTGTGATTTGCCCAAGCATGGTCATGTGTCACAATGCTGGCCAATGAGGTATGAGGGGAATCTGGGAGGCAGGGTGTCTTTGAAAGGTTTCCACGCTCCTAAGAGAGACACAGTGAGAGATGCCCTCTTTCTGCTGCTGGATATAGCCTTGTCAGGGTGTGATGACCAGAGCTGTGACAGTCATCCTGTGGCCACAAGGACATCCTGAGGACACAGAAGACACACCAAGGATGGTGGAGAGGGCTGGGCTTCTTACAGGCATTGTGGAACTGCTTAATTATTCTACCCTGGTGCTGCCTATCTATGGACTTGTTAGAAATGCAAATTCTCAAGCCAGACCTACTGAATCAGAGGCGCTGGGTGGGGCCCAGCAATATGTGTTTTAACAAGCCCTCCAGGGGACTCCGGAGCCTGCTCAGGTTTGAGCACCACTGCAGTAGCACAAAGTGATAAAATGTTCAGAGTGTGGCCTCTGGAGTCAGGCTCCCGGGTTCCAAATCCTGTCACCACCACTGTCTAGCTGTTGGGCAAGTTATTTAAATTTAGTTGCCTCATCTGCAAAAGGGGAATAATAAGCACACTTACAGCGTTGTTGGGAGGCTTAAATGAGTCACTTTGTGGGAAGCGCCTAGCACAGTGCTTAGCATACAGTAGACATTGTATAAATGACCTATTTGCTGCTGCTGTTGTTGCTATTAACTATAGTTTACAGCCAAAGGCATACCAACTGACACAACTTTCTGACTGAACTCCCCCAAAGCTGGATCCATAAATCTTTTCACCTCCAGGACCCAGCCCAGCGCCCTGGGGCTCCGTTTGTGTGACTCTCTGGTCAGCACAGGGTTGTGACACACAGGAGGGGCGGAAGGCCTTTCTCCCGAGTCCAAACCATCGCTCTCCAGACCTCCTCCCACAGCCTGAGCCTCCACGGTCCCAGCAGCTTCTCCTGGACACTCCAGGCTGGGTACTCTGCCAGCTACTCTGCCCAGTTACTGATCCAGAATGGCCACAAGTTCTGCCCAGCCCCAGAGAGCACCCCTGCCATGTAAGTCATGCCAAACATCTGGCAAGAGTCCAGGGGTGCCCTTCCCTCTGGGAGCTATCTGTGATTTCAAAACTGGTGGCACCAAGATGCAGAAAGCCAAAGAATGACTAATACCACCCCTAGATAAGGCTCCAGTGGGAAGAGGCAGCTTCTTGTCAGGCTTAACAGCAGCCAGGGGCTATGGGTGGGGCAGGGGTTTTTCACACACTGGTGTCGCTGACACTGAAAGAGATGTGTGGGTGCAGAAAGGGGGTCCCAACCTCTGACCACCAACCCCTGGGGCAAGAAAGGATGGGTCAAGTTCCTGGACGCTGGAAAGGAAGCTATTAGGCTGAACGTCATAAAACTGCCAATATTCAACCATTCTTGACCCACAAAAAAGCAATTTCATTCGATTCAACCTAATATAAGCCAGGAAACTGACTCAGTGCAGTGTCAAGGAACTGGTCAACAAGAATTTGGGATGGTGGTGGCCTCTGCGGAAGGGAATTCGGTGCTTTATTTTTGTCCCTTTGGTTCCGTGTGTGTGTCCACTATTCAAAACTTAGTGAAATTTATCCTTTTACAACCTAAATGGGAAAATAATTAGAAAAAGAATAGATACACGTATATGTATAACTGAATCACTGTACTGTATACCTGAAACTAACACAACATTGTTAATCAACTATACTCCAATATAAAATAAAAAGTTTTTAAAAAAGTTTAATGAAATTTAATAACTCAATCAACCCTGCAATATGGCCCATCTCAGAGAAAAGACAAGGCTGCACTAGTTGCAAACCCGACACCTCTCTGCCCTCATGCCTTCCCACTCTATCCTCCTCCACTCTGCTCTTAGCCACTGTCTCAGGGCCTTTGCACTGGCTGCTCCCTCTGCCCAGAAACCTCCACTGCTCACACTGCCTCACCTCCTTTAGGTGTGAACTCAAGCCACCTCCCAGGGAGGCCATCCCTGGCCACCCTGTCTAAAACTTCAACACCCTCCACCCTGATACCTCACATCCCCTTTCTTAATTTCTTCTGCTTAGCATTTATTACCATCTAACACAGTATACATCTTATTTATCTGTTTACTGTCTGAATTCCCCACTTGAACGAGAGCCCCGGAAGGGGAGAAGCCTTGTCTGCCTTGCTCACTGCTGTAAACCTGGTACCTAGAAGAGCATTCAGCTGGGTGAACACCTGTTGAATGAGTAAGTTTAAAAGTCAGGGACTTCCCTGGTGGTCCAGTGGTTAAGAATCCACTTTCCAATGCAGGGGACACGGGTTCGATCCTTGGTCGGGGAACTAAGATCCCACATGCCGCGGGGCAACTAAGCCCACACACAGCAACTACTGAGCCCGGCGCTCTAGAACCCACGCACCGCAACAAAGAGCCTGCACACAGCGACAAAGACCCAGCGCAGCCAAAATAAAATATAAATAAATAAATAAATAAAAACTCAGAATCAGTGTCAGTGTTTGGGGTTTGCCACCCTCAGATCCAACATGTGCCAGGTCTATACTGGGAAACCCGGAAAAAGCAAGCCGCCTAAACTGGTGACAGTGATCCTAATGTTCTCTCCATGCTGGACGCCACCTCAGAGCCTGTGAAGGAAAAGGAAAGGCAGAACTGATGAGGGTGCTGGAGGCAGATACTTGATGGAGCCGGAGGGGCTGCAGGACTTTGCCTGCCTTCCTCCTGCAAACCAAGAGCGTGGTATAAAGAGCTAAGCATCAGAACAAATGCCGCCAGCCTTGGGCAGGATCAGTGCCGAGCTCCTGTTCACATCAACCGCTGCTACCCATCTAGCAAGCAAACCCCAAGCAGAAACCCCCAAATGAGGGTGCCCTCTTTTCCTGCCACTTTCACACAAGGATTTCTGCCCCACACTGACTTGCTGTTCAGTTAGAGACCCCAAAAGAACAAATGCAACAGGAATCTCTGCTTGATGTGAAGGGGGGCAGAGTGAACGTATGTTGTCAAGGAGTTTTACCTGCTGGCTTGATGAGAAATATCATCAGGTCCGCGGCACCGGCACATGCTGCATCTTGCAGCGTTGTCAAAAGTCAAAAGTCAGAACTGAAAGGGGGCACTTTCCCTGCCTCCCGCTGCAGGGCTGGAGGCAAACCAAATGCTGGATTCTGGTTCCATGTGGGGCCCTGACAAAGACACATCAGAGGAAGGATCTGCGCACGGCTGTCCTGAGGGGAGGATGGGGGGAGGATCTGAGGCCTCCTGCTGGAACACGTCTCTGGAAAAAATGTGGGAGGCGCTCCACGGTCAGGTGCTGGAGGGAACCAGATCTCAGGGAAGAGGGACTTCTGCAAACTGACTCAGAGAACCAGCGCCCTCGTGGTCAGTGCTCAGAGCAGCTGGGGAAGCGTGTGGCCTCTGCAGGCTCGCTGATGCCCTCGCTGTGGCCGGATGCTGCTTTACCAAAGGGGTTTCCAGAGCTTTGAGCCAAGTATTGACTCGTCTGATGAAAAAAAAAACAAAAACCCTTTTTACTATATAAGTGAACTGGGCAGAGGCAGGGAATTCCTCCATACTACACTCGAGCTTGAAACACACAAACGCTGAGTGAAATTTGTTATACTTGCTTCTAACTTTTCATGGTGAGATGTTTCAAGCACACAAAGGTGAAAAGAAGAGTATAGGGCTTCCCTGGTGGCGCAGTGGTTGAGAATCTGCCTGCCAATGCAGGGGACACGGGTTCGAGCCCTGGTCTGGGAGGATCCCACATACCGCGGAGCAGCTGGGCCTGTGAGCCACAACTACTGAGCCTGCGCGTCTGGAGCCTGTGCTCCGCAACAAGAGAGGCCGCGATAGTGAGAGGCCCGTGCACCGCGTTGAAGAGTGGCCCCCGCTCACCGCAACTAGAGAAAGCCCTCGCACAGAAACGAAGACCCAACACAGCCAAAAAATATAAATAAATAAATAAATAAATTTAAAAAAAAAGAAGAGGAATAAACCTCCTCTAGCCAGCTTCAACAGAATCACCTCATGGCCAATCTTCCTTTATCTCTTTACTCGTCCATACACTTCGCCCCCTCCACTCCCTGCCCATCCACATTATCTTGAAGCAAATCTCAGATGTCTTAACAGTTCATAGGTATTTCAGAATATAAATCTTGGCTTTCCTGGTGGCGCAGTGGTTAAGAATCCGCCTGCCAATGCAGGGGACACGGGTTCGAGCCCTGGTCTGGGAAGATCCCACATGCTGCAGAGCAACTAAGCCCGTGCACCACAACTACTGAGCCTGCACTCTAGAGCCCGCAAGCCACAACTACTGAAGCCCGCGCACCTAGAGCCCGTGCTCCGCAACAAGAGAAGCCACCGCAGTGAGAAGCCCGTGCACTGCAACGAAGAGTAGCCCCCGCTCGCCACAACTAGAGAAAGCCCGCGCGCAGCAACGAAGGCCCAACGCAGTCAAAAATAAAATAAATAAAATAAATTTATAAAAAAAAGAATATAAGTCTTAAAGATAAGACTTTTTCTTAAGCAGAACCACAGTATCATTATCACACCTAAAAAATTAACAAGAATTTCTTAATAATGTCAAATATCCAGTGCGTTTTTGTTACTTAAAAGGGTGACTTCCCTGGTAGTCCAGGGGTTAAGACTCTGCGCTTCCAAGGCAGGGGGTGCAGGTTCAATCTCTGGTCAGGGAGCTAAGACCCCACACGTCACGCAACGCGGCCAAAATAATTAAAAATAAAAAAGTAAAGAAAGGGGAAGTGCAGGTTCCAAAATCACAGAAAAACCCCACACCCAGAGTGATGGTCAAGCCTCCAGGCCCAAAGGGGCCTGAGACTTGCTGCGGGGCTACCCTGGACCAGGAGATCAGAGACCACACGTGGAATAGAGAGGCTACAACTAGTCAGTGTGGTCTTGCTTGACCACCCCATTCGGCTGTCTGTCGTCCACGGAGAGACCGCAGAATGAGCGTTTAAGAGCCTGGACTTGGCTTGGATTTGAATCCTGACTTTGACACTCACCAACTTTGTCATCTGCACTTCTCAAGATCTGAGTTTCTTTACATAGGCAATGTGAATAATAAGAGTACCTACACCATGGAGTACTTATGAGGATTAAGTGAGCTATTACATGAAAAGCGCTCGGAGCAGTGCCTTGCACACAGTAAGAGCTCAATGAATGCTGGGTCGTATCAATAATTCAGCCAACAGACACTTAGTGAGCATCTTTTACACGCCAGGCACTGTCCAGCAGTAGGAGGTAAGAGTGGTTACGAGGTTAAAGCTCTCATGAATTACCACCTGGAAACAGGGGCTGGCACGAGGTCAACCACCTGAGGTCATGAACAGACTCAGAATCTCCAGCACCTGCCTTGTCTGGGTAGGAGAAACAAGCACTCCTTGCTCCTGAGATGGGGAACCCTGAACCAAGAGATCAATTAAGGGTCTAGAACAATGACTCCCATAGATGAAAGAGTCCCCTTACCGCTATCCCCCAGCCCAGCAATGCCTCTGGATCAGAGCAAGGGCAAGATTCACACACTGGGTAAACTCTGCCGTCGCTGAGCTCACAGGAAAAGGCCACACAGCTCCCACAGGAGGCAGACAAAAGAGAAGAGAGGCTTCACACCCAAATAAGCTGCTTGCTTAGAATGGGCTTTCAGCAGGCTGCGTCCTTTTCTCGTTTCCTTCACTCACCCTGCCCACCGTCCTCAGGGCCCAAAGACCCTTCTCCTTCCTGGGAAGTAAAGACCTGTTCCCAGGAAACCTCGAGCTCATCGTAAAGAGGGGATCAGCCAGTCACGCAGGTCTAAACCAGCACTCCAGCACCAATATACAACTCGAGGATCAATGCTGACAGACTCCGGGAATGCATTTTGTGTGATGAGTCCTTCCTATGGTTTCTGTGGCTCAAAGCTCAGACCCCATCCCTCAAACCCTCAAACAAACACAACATATACAACAGAGATTGAAGAGATTTAAGAGTATGCACCTGAGTTCAAATTCTGCCTCCATCACTTCCTAACCGTGAGCAAGTGGCCTCTCGTTGCCACACCTCAGCTTCTCCATCTGCAGAGCGGGGATGATCCGAGTCCCTGCCACCTCAGAACACAGGTCACACACGCCAAGCACACTGCCAGGCCCAGAAGGTGCCTTTGATGGATGACAGCTGTGAGTTTAGCTACCCCTGCCTATGATAAATATGCTTTTCACCACTCATCTGCCCTTATTCACCAAGATAAAACAGGGATGGCATCTTTGACCTATCACCTAGGATATGAGTCTCATACCCTAGGTCCACACTGTCCAATACATGTGGCTACTGAGCACTTGAAATGTGGCCGGTGCAAATGGAGATGCTGAAGGTGTAAAATACACATTGTATTTTGAAGACTTAATGTGAAAAAAAAAGAATGTAAAATATCTCAATAATTTTTATACTGACTACATGTTGAAATAATGCTTTTTTTTTTTTTGGCCATGCCACACGGATCTTAGTTCCCTGACCAGGTATCGAACCCGTGACCTCTGCACTGGAAGCACAGTCTTAACCACTGGACCACCAGGGAAGTCCGAAATGATACTATTTTGGACTAAATAAAATATATTATTAAAATCAATTTCCTGTTTCTTTTTACTCTTTTAAATGTGATTCCCCATAAAATCTTAAATTATGTATATGGCTCACATTGGTGGCTCGCATTATATTTCTAATGGACAGTACTGGTGCAGACCCTTGAGAACCAGAGTCTTCTTATTTGACTTCATACTGTCAGTGTCTAGCATGGTGCCTGGCACATAGGCTGGGTAGAAAAAAATGTTTCATAGATGGCTGGATGAAAGATGCTCTCCATACTTTTCCTGGTCTTAAAAGCAACCACTACCATCCTCACATCTAACCAGGCCTGCCCTTCATTCAAAATAGTGCACAACCCTTAAGGTCAAAGCTACACCAGATCAAAATGGACACAGTCACGGTGGCTGGAACAGGTCCCAGAGCCCCTGCAGGGCCAGGCATCACCACCTTAATTACTGGACTGCATTTTAATACTTTAACAGTCCATAAAGCTGGTCTGGTGCTTAGAAACACTCTTTCCCTGGCTGGCCCAAGTCCTCTTGCAAAGCTCACCCAAATGGGACACCACCTTGTTCACGCTCCTTCGACACCACACCTCATTTCTTGCTAACTTGCGTCTGGTGTGGCAGCCACGCAGTCAACCTTGTTTTATTTGAGGACAGGTTCTGCTGAAGGGCCTTCAGTTTTGAAACAACCAATTAAACATCCCAACAGAAACTGACCCCATCGTGTCTCACTGTCAGACCACTCCTGCTGCCACATGAATGAGGTACTAAATATAGTCCGCAGTGCTTTGCATGTCAGACGACATGGAAAGGAAATGCTGCATCCACTTCTTAAACTCGCCTCAGCCTACTAAAGAGGGCCTGGGAAGAGGAGTTTGGCATATGGGTGAAGAGCCTGGACCCTGGAGTCGGCTTCCTCGTCTGTAAAGTGAGTTATCTTCCCCAGACCCTTGTGAGGATTAACTGAGGAAAAGTGTGAAATGCTTAGAAGAGCACCAAGTACAGAGTAAAGTACTAGGAAACGTTAGCTGCTATTATCATCATTATTATTATTTTACAAAAATTAAAGTAGTGTGAACTTGAACAATGGGAATTCACTCTTCTCCAGCCACAACGATACTGTTTTTGTAGCAAACTCATTCTCACATCTGAGCCTTTGCACTTGCTGTTCCCTCTGCCTGGAAATAGTCTTCCCGGCCAGCTCCTGGCACAGCTGATGCCTCTTGCTCATTCAGGTCTCAGCTCACGTGACTCCCCTTCAGCGAGGCCTGGAAGGCCTTCCCGGGCCACACAAGCTAAAGTAACCATCCCTGGGACTTCCCTGGTGGTCCAGTGGTAAAGAATCTGCCTTCCAATGCAGGGGACTCGGGTTTGATCCCTGGTCGGGGAACTAAGATCCCACATGCCGCGGGGCAACTAAGCCCGCGCACTGCAACTACTGAGCTCACGTGCCTCAACTAGGGAGTCCGTGTGCCGCAACTAGAGAGAAGCCCGTGTGCCACAATGAAGAGCCCGCATGCTGCAACAAAGACCGGATGCAGCCATAAAAATAAGTAAATAAAATAAAATATAAACATTAAAAAAAATCTGAAGAGGAAAGCATACTTTATTAAAAAAAAAAAATCCCTTCCCCACCGCCAGTCTGCCCCAACGCCTCTCTCCATCACCCCCACCCTGTTATTTCCTCCATCTGAAACTAAAACCACCTGAAATTACCTTGTTTATTGTGTGTCCCCTCAGCTAGAATGTAAACCCTAGGTGAGCAAGGATCTTGTCTGTCTTGTTCACTGTCCAGAGTTTATGCTGTTAGCCACTATGCTATATTGACTATGTACCAGAATGCTTACTGGATGTGCGTTTGTGAATGTAAAAGAAATCCCAGAAACAACTTAAATGTCCAGCAATAGGGAGATGGTGGTGTGGAGCATGGTCTGTCCACACTGAAGAATGCGTGTCTAGCCGTTAAAAAGAATGAGTCAGGGACTTCCCTGGCGGTCCAGTGCTTAGATGCCGCACTCCCAATGCGGGGGGCCCGGGTTCGATCCCTGGTTGGGGAACTAGATCCCACATGCTGCAACTAAGAGTTCTCATGCCGCAACTAAAAGATTCCGCATGCTGCAACTACAGATCCCGCATGCTGCAACTAAGACCCGGCACAGCCAAATAAATAAATAAATAAATATTTTTTTTTAAAAAAAGAATGATTCAGATCTGTATGTAATGACTTGAAAAGATATACCCTATCAAATATTTAAAAAATCAAGTTACAAATATGTGTGTCTTGATCCCTCCTTTTTTGGGGAGTGGTGAGGGAGAAGGAAGAAAACAGTCAATATTTGCATACATACATCCATATAAGTATAGAAAGAGGTAAGTGAGAGCATCTACCCGAATTTCCAAGGGCAGAGAATCTACTTTGTTCTCTCAGACATCTCCAAAACCTGACACTGGATACTCAGTAAATACTCATTGTCTGAATAAATGGTTGTCTTCGGGGGATGGGATTTTGGAGTGGAGGGTGGCACCTATTGTTTTCCTTATGTGTCTCTGTATTGACATGTTACTATGAGCATGTATATCTCCGCATAACTTTTTAAAAGCCAAATTCAACCAATTCACACACACACACACAAATTAAAGCCATGACCAGAGCAGTTCTAAGAAACAGCAGTGTCAGTCTTAAAGAAAGCACAAATGCACAAACTGGTCCAATAGCATCTCATTCTAACGGCTAAAAACAAACCCTTTACTTTAGAGGAAATGACTGTTCAATTCTTTTATTAAAACATACAGACATTTAATTTAGATTTGGGGAATTAAACACATAACAAGGTTAATCTGTTATCATAACCTGTGTCATTTTTTTACACCTAAGTTTGAAATATAACCACAAGATACCTTTTACAGGGAAAAAAAGGCGCCAATCACTGCACATTCTAAATTCCATTTTTGATTTACCGCCTAACAACTGCAATGTCTGAAAAACAGGCTCATGTTTAACTCTGACCATTCCACACAGACTGCTAAAAAACCCACATGCTGTTGTCACTAACAATTAAGACCAAGATTTTTAAGTCATTGCTTTATTTCCTCAGATTTAAAAAAGCACTTAGGGGGAATTCCCTGGCAGTCCAGTGGTTAGGACTCAGCACTTTCACTGCCCAGGCCCTGGTTCGATCCCTGGTCGGGGAACTAAGATCCTGGCAAGCCCTGCGACGCAGCCATAAATGATTAATTAATTAACTTAATAAATAAATAAATAATAAAAAAGCACTTAGGCAAATTTAGTGGTCAGCACAAATTTGAGACCACCGGTTCCCATCTCCAAGTGCAATTACAATGAAAGATCTGACAACAGATTCACCCTAAACGGAGAGCTAATGAATTCCCTGCCCAGCCTCTTCCCTGGTATGTATGCTACCTCCCAAAATGCTCAGGATGGCCCTTCCCACAGAAGATATTCTAAGCCGCTGACACGGTGTAACTTTTCAGAAAGAAATTTAGCGACTCAGCCGAGCTCTGCCAGGCTAAAACTGTAGAAATGGGCCCCCTGAAAGCCAGGGCTTTACTCCCGACTTGTGGCCATTGCAATCTGGCCAAGTCCGTAGTGCCTTCTCGGCACCCTACGAATACAATGTTTCACATACATCAATCCTCGGTGACTTGAAAGAAACAACTCAACCTTGTTGGAAAAGGCCATATTCAGTGGCCAAGGGAGAATTTCAGTGCCCACAAGATGGGAGATCAAGAAGGGCCAATGAAATGGTTGCTATGAAATAAGACAGCTCCATCCTTCTTGCCAATCAATTAGACCTGGGAAGCCTGGGGGAGAAGAGCAACTCCCAAGTTTCTGGCTTGGTCCATTTGCCAAGATGGTGACTACTGGGTCTGAGAGGAAAAGGAGTTTAGGTTGAACATTTTGAGTTCATGGTACCCAAGGGGACAGTCACCAGAGGACATCACGGAACACGGGCTCCACATCTGGAGCTGGAGCTCAGGGTGCTAATAGGGCTTTGAGACAGAATCAAGTGCTGGCAGCAGTGGTACAGTACATAAAGCACTAGAGTGAATGTGTTGGCTTGCAGGGAGGAGTGTGTGAGAGCTGAGCGGGGGGCTGCTGATAGCAAGTCACTACCATTTCTTCTCAGGCCCTTATACTGCAGTATGTTCCACAATTTAACATCTGGTGAATAAAAATTGGGGCGGTTGGGGGGGAGACATTAACCTTGTCCCTGCTCTGCCCTGTAAATACAAACATAAGCAGCAAAGGCCTATCAAGAAAAACAAGACATGTTTATTAAGTGCTTACTATGCACCTGGCCCTGTGCTGAACACTAAATATGAATTATCTCCTGGGATCATCAAAGCAACCCTAGCACAAATATCCTATGACTACCATTTCACAGATGGGACACTGAGGCTGAGTGAACATGTGGGGTAGCTCAGGGCTGTCACGTCACATACCACCACAGTTAGGCAGTCTCTGGGCCAGATGGAGAACACTGAAGAAGAACAATTATAATATATAAGAGCTGCTACTTAGTGAGAGATGGCTCTGGAGTAGGAATACAATCTCAGCAAATCCTTACAACCCTCTGAGGCTGATATTGTTACCCCATTTTACATAGATGGAACCTGACGCTGCAGGAGAGGAAGTCAACCAGACCAGTTTTGAGTCTGGCCCACTGGAAGACCAACACTACAGCCAGAGCCCCACCCTCAGGGGGTCTCTGAGAAACTGGAAAAACGCTGAATAAATGGTACCATTTATTAAATGCTGACTATGTGCCAGCTGCTGCTCTAAGCACTTCACAAATGGTATTCTCATTGCATCCTCAAAACGACTCTACGAGGTGGCTACTATTAAAATCCCATTTTATAGACAGAGAAACGAAGGCATAGAGCAGTGAAGTCTGTCGCTCAAGGTCACACAGCTAGTAAATGGTAGAACCTAATGGTTGAACTTGGCTCTGCCTCCCAAACCAAAGCTCTTCAACAAAATAATTTCAGTTAACAGCAGCCACCCTGCATTGAGGGCCAACTATGGACTCGGCTCACCCTCAACTTACCACATTCGGTCGATAATACCTTCACCCTCGGGAGCTAACAATAACGCAAACACGTAATAAGTGCCTTCTATGTGCCAAATGCTGTATTCACCAGATCTCAACATTTCAACAGAATTCCCAACAAAAGACAGACACTATTCTTCCCCGGTTAGACTGAAAGGGGAAACTGAGGTTCGGCGCGGTTTCCCTATATCGCACCTCCCGAGTGGCAGAGCCAGGACCCGAACTCACTGCTACCCGACTCCCATGCCACGCTCTTCGGCAACAGCGCCAGGTAGCTCGTCTGGAAAGTTGAAGCATGCGGGCAAGAGACCGGCCAGGTCCGGAGGGCTAGAGTCCCGCCGCCGCCGCCGCCGCCCCCAACAACCGGTGCCCACACCCGGCCGTCCGCCCAGTCGCCCGCCCGCGCTGACCCTCGGGGTCCGAGGGGACACCGATTCCCCACAACCCTTGCGCGAGGCCGACCATGCACCCGAAGCCACATACCTGGGCGTCCCGGCTGCCCGCCCAGCGGGCCCCACGACCACGGTATCCAGATCCGCGCCGCTTGCTGGAGACGCCGCCAGCTCTTGTGGCCCGAGTGACTTCCAGGCTGCCCACTTCCAAGCCGCTTCGCGCGATGCCTCCTGGGAACTGTAGTTTCGCCCTAGGCGGCAGCAAGCTGAAAAAGGCCTGGTGCGCAGGTGCTGCCGGGAGCTGTAGGCGCGGGGCCGCGCCGCCTTCTGGGAATCGTAGTCCGCCTGTCGCCTCCGTGCCTCTGGAGTCTCCAGAGTACTTCCGCAGCCCCGAGGGGCGTGAGGGATGGAGGCGTGCCTTCTGCAGACTCCAGCCCGTTGACCGCGCTCCTCGCTCGGCGAGGGCGGTTTTTCCCTTTTTCCAAGCCCTGTCCGCCTCCTCCCTTCCTTCAGTGGACGCTCTTCCTCCCTCTCCGCAAAGTGCGAGATACTTACCCCGAGGGCGCGAGCCTCGGGAGAGGCGGGAATAGCGGAGCAGCGCGCTAGACCCCCAACCGAGGGGAGCCTTGGAGAAGGGCGTCTATGCGCGCTCGCGCACGCGCGCTCGCCGGCCAACTCCGGCCTAAATTGCCGCGGGCTCCCGCGGGGAGGACTTTTTTTCCTTTCGAACGCGCGCGCGCGCGCGCGCGAGGGGTCTTGCGCTGGGCTTTTTCCTGCCGGGCGCGCGCTAGTGCGCACGCGCGCTCACTCCCTTCGCCTCGGTCAGTCTGCCGGGCACGGGGTTGGGGAGCTAACCGTCCTGTTGGTAGAGTCCTCTCGCAGCATCCCCAAGGTCTCTCCTCAGGCCCTCCTATTCTAGGTCTGATCCTTCACATAGCTTCTGAGTGCCGCCACACACGCCGTGCCCGTCCCTAGTCGGGAGTGCAGTCGTCGCAGGTAACAGGCGCGGCCCCGGTCTTGAAGAGGCGGACACGCCCTTCTTCCCTCCGGCCGGAGAGCCGGGACGACCGAATGTGTTGGGATTCGGGTCTGGTCGCCTCTCCCCGTACTAGGCGGCTCCGGAGCTCTGCCTTCGACGGGAGTCTCATGACCATCACCCAGGGGGTTGCCCTGGAGGCCCGGTTACCTACCATTCATTCGTTTATCGCACATTCTTAGGGTAACCAGTGTTTGTTGAGTACTTACGGCCTGGAAAATTTTGTTCAAATTTAGTCCACCTGCTGGCATAATCAAGGATCCGACCCCTTTTTTTCAAAAAATGGATGTTGCCACTCCTACTCCACTAGGGGTTACCGAGGGAACTGGCTAGAATTGCAAGGTTCTCTGGTCAAGAAAACCCAGTCAATACCCTTCGCACGTCATCTTCCTTCCAAGAAGATGCTCAGTAAGACTTGAGCTGGGAAGCATATATTTCTTCTTCCTGAGAGAGGGCAGAGGGTCATTCATTTGCTCATTCATTCAACAAAAATGTATTAAGCACCTACTTCATGCCAGGTTGGGTGATTATGAGGACACGGGAGAAATCAAGATAGATTGGGTTCCTACTCTCAAGGAGCGAAGTCCACACCACCACCAGACGGTGATAATTTAAAGCAGTACTATCTAATAGAAATATAATGCAAGCCAAATATGCAATTTTAAAATTTACATTAAAAAGAAACAGGTGAAATTAATTTTAATAATTTATTTAAGCCAGTATATCTAAAATAAGTTATGCTTAATGAATAAAAGATTTACATTGCTTCAATTTTAAAATTTAATTAAAACTCTGAGGCATTAACAAAGATATTCATTTGTGGCATGGGTTATAGCAAAAGGTTGGAAACTGCCCAATTTCCATTAATAGAAGTTTAAATAAATAAATGGTAGTTCAGCCACGCAGTGGAATACACTGCAGCTGACAACTGTTGAAAAATGAGACAGAGCTGTATGTTTTAATATGAGTTAATCTTTAAGATTATTAAGTGAGAAAAGTGTATATAGCATACTACCATTTGTATAAGAAAAATAATATTTTTTACATGCATGCTTGTGTGTGTACAGAACACCTGTAGAAAGACACAACCAGGGTTACCTTTCTGAAGGGGAAACAGAACAGGTGACTTTCTCTTCAGTATATGTTCCTTGGTATGTTTTGAATATTTTTACCATGTCCATTTTTAAAAGTTGTTTAATTAATGGAGGATGATAGCTAAGTCATAGAATCATTGTATAACAATTAAACGAAACAATGTATGTAAAATGCCTGGCTACCACTTTACAACCTTAATCAGTTCTGGATGCTATCACTACTTCCATGCTGGATAATTCTTCACTCAATAGAAACTAGCCCACCCTAGTAATATATGTTTGTCAGCCTGGAAAATTGTTTCTTTCTGTCAAGTTAAGTGCATTCCAGTCCCAGCCCTAGCTGTGAAGTCACTTATAAGGCCAGAGTAGCAGTCCCAGGCCTGGGGACAGACTTGGGATCCTTATCAGTAATTCAAAAAGAGTAAGCCAAGATTGCCTTCGGGCTTTACAGTCCCTCTGACTTTACAGTCAACTGATGCCAGCTGGGCTTTCTGCATCGTTGTCCCCAAACGTGAGAGCCACCTGCAAGGCTGTAGGATCCATGCAGGGCTTTACCTCAAAGTGTGGAGCACACATCACTCTTCTTTTGGGTGGTCAGTCTCCTTGTTATATGTACTCAAAATACTTTGTTCTTTTCCTTCTTTAACAGGGGCCCAATAGTGTCATGGAGTGCAGTACCCCCTAGAGCCAATTCTCTGTATTACAAAGGCAGGGCTTATGGGATGCTGGCTTTCCATCCCACCACCACCGACACAGTACCTTGGAATGGACTGCAGCTAAGAAAAAGGATGTGGTGCCAGCATCAATGCCCAATCGTAGACCTGGTTTGTCTCTATAGTCAGCTACAGTCAGATACCATATCTCAGCCCCCAAATTCTGACTCCTCTAAGTTGGCTGCAGGACTTGAACTCTCCCTTTAGATCATCTTTGGGTTATCAAGATATTAAAAAGTCAGACCATTGGGATTAAGGCATCTGGTGCTCTCTCTGGACTCGCTTTTAAGGACAGATAATGGGATTAGGGAATCAAATGTGGGGCATTTTAGGAGAGATTTCCTCTAAGGAAACTGGTATATGGGATGGGAGAGAGTGGCAACAACAACAAACATAGGTATGGGGGTTGAAGGCCTTCCTTCTCACTTAACCTCCAAAGAATATGCCCCCAAAGGGTCCCAACCGCTTGCTTTTTATAGGCTGGTCAAGAGAAGTTGGACCCAGAGGAGATAATTAGGAAAAATGGAAACTGATGGCAATGACTGCAAATTTGTTGACTACAAATGACTACTCTCTCAGCAGCTCTGGGGCCCCAAGAAGGAGCTGGTTGGGTAAATCTGAGCTGTGGGGCCCTGGCCCGTAGGGCCATCCACCAATCCATTTCAGCAGATCACAGTGGCTCCTGAAAGGTGGCCCAAAAGAACAGCAAGTGCAGGGTTACAGGGGAATAGAATGGAAAAAGGTATGGCAGGAGGGCAGCATGCAGCCTTGGGGAGAGTGGAAAGACATAGGGGATGCTAATGTCGGAAAGCCAGTCCCCAGTTCCCATTAGTGGGTTTGTGGGGAAGAGAGCTCACTTAGTGTTAGCTGGGAGAACCTTTTACTTCTCTCAAATGATAGAAGAATCTTGAACTGTGAGTTGGATCTTAGTCTTGAATCTGCCCTGTGTAGCTTTGAGCACATCCCTTTTCCTCTCTGAACTCACGCTCCTTATATGTACAATGGAGACGATGGTATCTGCCTCTCAGAATTCTTTCAAGAACTAATGAAGTGATTGATGTGAAAGCTTTTTTTTTTTGGCTGCACTGTGAGGCATGCGGAATCTTAGTTCCCTGACCACAGATCCAACCCACGCCCCCTACGGTGGAAGCGCAGAGTCCTAACCACTGGACCGCCAGGGAAGTCCCTGTGAAAGCTTTTTTTTTGTGGGCACTAAACCACCCCACACATAAGATGATGGTAAGTTTTGCCTGTTGCTTCCCCCCGCAGATCCAGCCATCAAGTCTCTGTGGCAACACAGGGCCTAGGCTTAGCCATGCCAGAGGGTGGGTTCTGCTGACCTTGCCTCAGGAGGCCCAGGCCAAATGATCTGGAACTCCAACAGCTCTCCAAACCAGTGTTTCTCAGACTTTAAGACCAGCTGGAGAGCTTGTTAAGACTCGGATTTTTGGGCCCTACGCTCGGAGTTTCCGATTTAGTAGGTCTAGGGTGGGGCCTGATAATTTGCATTTCTAACAAGTTCCCGGGTGATGCTGATGCTGCTGTCCTGAGGATCGCGCTTTGGGGACCACTTTAAACTGAAAGTCCATCAGTTTTCCTTCATCTGGCAGGCACAAGGGTGGCTTCCACTGCCCTCTGCTGGCCAGACTATTAAATTTAGCTGTAATGTTTCCAGAGCAACTGAAAAGTACAAAGTATAGGTTGGAAGGAAATAACTAGTACTTCTCTGAGAACGAAACCAGCCTAAAAACAGCAATCATAACTGTTTGTTGCTTCAGAGTATACTTTAAAAAGTATTCACAGGAATTATCTTAGTTGATCCTTGCAACAATCCTGTGAAGTTGCAAGGATCTGGCATTTTCATTTCACACATGAGGAAAACAAGCCCATCGTCCGATCAGTAATGACAGACCCCCTGACAGAGGGAACTTGTTAAAAGTAGGATTTATTCACCATCCAACTGAGAAAAGTAGAGGTTTGTCCTCATGAAGGCCAAAGAGAAGGGAATGGGGAGGAGGAGGATGAATAGCAGATGTGTCACATGCAAGAGAGCTACTTGATTCCACAAGCCTGGGAAAGCCTGCAAGGCCGAACGGCTGGATCCTTTCTCCAGCTGGGCTACATGGAGCTGACTCTTTGTCCTGGGCACGCTTTATCTCGATTTCCTGTTTCAGCAGCCAGACTTCAATGTCCACAGAATCACCTAGGGAGCTTGTTACAAGTGAAGGACTCAGGGGCCCACCACCATGGTTCTGCTTCAGTACCTAAGGATCTGCATTTTAAGATGTACCTCTCCCCCAGGAATCCCGGTGCAGGAGGTCCAGGGTCCACACTTTGGGAACTACTAGTTCTTGCAAAAAGATCTCTTGACAGCCCATCACCAGCAAAGAACAATTATTTGCCTGTGACAGTATTCCTTTCCAGCCCCTCTTAGGTTTCTCTGCTTCCCTCCCCCATAATATCCTATTGGATGATAGCCAATGCTAAGATTCAACCTCCAACTCCTTTATTTACCCTCTCCAAGCCTCAGTTTTCTCAAATGAGGTAATACCTACCTCACTGGGCTGCAGTGAGGATTAAATGAGAAGGTATCTTATGCATAGTTCCTGACATTCAAAAAGTGTCCAATAAACATGAGTTCATGGATCTTGCCTTCTGATTTCTAGCTCCTCAAAAAGTATCAGTGGCTAAGCTGGCCTCTTTTGTATTCCTACAGGTTTTTAAACAACGATCCTGAGGAGGGCCAGGGGATAATCAAGGTGATGACTTCCCCCAGACTCATTCCCCTGTGGAAGGATTTTAAACACCTTATAAATGACATGATACATAAAAGCAAGGTAATGTATATGTAGAACATAAACATGTTATTGGCCTCTATCTATCTTAAGAGTTATGAGCACTTCAGAGGAGCATAGATCCTCTATGCAGGAAGCAGGCAGGGTAGATGATAAAGACAACTGTCCCCTTAGTAGAAAGTGGGCCATCAACTTCCACATGAGTCTAGAGACCTCTTGCAAGGACATTTTGATGGTGAGAGGTTAACACTTTGAAGCATTTCAGAAGAACCAACCCTCTGGGAAGAGAGATTTTTCTAAAAGAGAATGGAGAAGGCAGCAGAGAGAACATCTGCCAACCTCAGTTTTGCTATGGCTGGCTCTGTGTAAAAGGATCCCAGGTGCATGTTTCATAGCACATGCTCTATCACAGTGGGATAATACACACACACACACACATATATATATAGTATGTGTGTGTCTATATATATATAATGTGTGTATATATATGTGTGTGTGTGTATATATATATAATGTATATATTAAAAATGTGTATATATGTGTGTGTGTGTGTGTGTATATATATACACACATAAAAAATCTTCCTCTGTCAAACTTAAAGGCCAGATAGGGTGTCCTAAAAGTCTTACTTAGTGCAGTTTTAGGCTTTAATAAAGCTGCACTGACTTTTGGGATACTGTGTTACTTTACATGTGGGCATATGGCAGTGCACTTGCCTTTGTAATCTGTTAAATGTGTCTTTTATGGCATATGTACCTTTTAGATAGGAGGGAGAACGTTAGAGGACATGTTGGGAAGAACAGTTTTCCCCTGTGCTCACACCATAAAATTTGCCCATATAGGCCCTATAGTGGTTTGGTTCGCTTTTGTGTTGGGGGTTTTTTTACACGCTTGTGAAGTGTAGTGTCCCACAGGTGATAAATTGTTCATGTGTGGGAGTCACAGGAGTGATCCTTGGGGCTGAGGCGTAACTTTGAGAACTGCTTCAATTGTGACTTGTATGATAATATATTTAGTGCATGTGTTCCTGGTCTCTTAGTTTATGCCATGCCTCTCCCCAGCAAACTTTAGATGACCCAAAGACTGATGTGGTTGTGTTGAGTGACCGGTCCCAGATCCTGTTCAAAGAGTCTCGCCATCCTCAAAATATGCCACTTATATGCTATTACTTCAGTGATGCCCACTTCTTTGCTTCCCTCTCGTGGGTGACAACAAGCACAAAAGAAATACAGGTAAAACTACCCAGCCTTTCTTCTTAGCCCATTCTACAGGGGCCATGCCCATGTAAGTTCTGACCCTAGATTAACCCAGGAAGATATACCCCTTGAATGAAAGTGACCTGGATCCAGGATTCCCCGTTCATCCTTTCTCCAATTACAGTCTCTGTGTTGGACAGATTTTATGGTTCTCCTAAAGTAGGCCAAGGTTAGGGAAAGAGTCCTAGGTTTCCTGCTTCTACAATATTTCCAACTCCCAAAACCAGGGGGTAAAATCACTCTAGAGTCTTCCAGTTTCTCCTTAGCAAGAGAAAAATAGCTGAATATTCTGCCCTTTCTTCTTCTACTATCTTTTCTAGGCAGTTCCCATCTTTTTCTCTTCTAGGCTGTGGTATGGATGAAGAGCAAAACTGAGGACATGGTGGAGAAGAGAACATTCTCCATGACCGAACGACTGCCGCCCATCCAGTCCATGGTTCACACAGGTTCCTTTCATATCCTCGTGGTCTACTGTGGTGATCTGCTCCTGCGGCTCTTTGGGGACCACTTTCAGTCATTCAAACCCCTGAGTATAGTGCCCTGCCGCTTTAACATCAACTGCCTCTGCTATGACCCAGAAATGAAGATGCTTCTGTCGGGAATCCTGGGGGCAGTGGTCACCTGGATCATGGAGTGGAGTGGCAAGGGTCTCCAAATAGCCCACATGGTTTCCATGCCTGGTGATGAGCTTGTCCACAACATCATGTTGAATGGCCCCAATGGCTCCCTTGTAGCCCTGTGTGAGACTGTGGTGAGGGTCCTTGAGCGCCAGGGCCACGGCCGGCTGGCAGAGGTGAAGAGGTTCCCTTCCACCACCAGTGGCTCCTCAGTCACCTGCTGCTTCACCTGTTTTGAGCAGGGCTTTCTCTATGCCGGAAACAAGACCGGGGAAATCCAAGTGTGGAGCCTCAATCAGGGCCACGCACTCCACAGTTTCAAGGCCCATTTCTCATCGGTGATTTGTATCCGCAGCCGGCCAGAAGCCCACACCCTGCTAACAGCCGGCCAAGAAGGCTTAATCAAGGAGTGGAACCTGACTTCAGGGAGTCTGCTGCGGCAGCTAGAGCTTGGCGAGGAACTGTATCAACTCCAGTTTATTGATAGCACTACTTTCTTCTGCCAGACTACCCATTCTTTCTCCTTGCGCAGTCTGCCCTGCTTCTATAACCTCTTCAATGTCTGTGGCTCTGCTCCCCAGCAGATACGTCGGGTCCGCTGTGGCAATAACTGGTTCCGGATCCTGTGCACTACTGAGGATGGCTTGTTGCGCTTTGTGTCCCCACTAACAGGGAATCTTCTGGTTATCACCTGGCCCTTCTCAATCCTGGACAAGGCTGTGGATTGGGCCTATGACCCAGATAAAGAGGAGCTCTTTGTAGCAACAGGCAGCTCAGATGTGCTGGTATTTGACACAACCCGCTGCCCTTGCCCAGCCAAGTATCTTATATGCACCTCACCAGATTCTCAGGACTTGGTACAATGCCTGGCTTATGGGCATTTCCACCTGGGTCGGGGTCTAGAAGGACTAATGTTCTCTGGACACCACAGTGGTGTGATCAGAGTGCTTTCCCAGCACAGCTGTGCCCAAATAGAGAAATTCATGCACTTTGGGGCTGTATTAGCACTCTCTACACTGCCTGGAGGGCTTCCTGGTTGCCGAGAAAACTCTTTGCTCTGTTCCTATGGAATGGATGACTATGTACACCTATCAGAAGCTGTGCTTGAAGGGGTGAGAGTGCAGCTGAAGCCCCTCGCCAGCATTCTCAGCAGCTGTCAGCTAACACACTTGATACTCTTGCCCAAGTCTGTGGGTGCCATCACGGAGACTAACTGCCTGCGTCTCTGGAAGTTCCATGACTTTCTGTCCTCTGGGTCACAGGAAGGCTCAACGTTCATAGAGACATTGCCTCTGCACCAGTGTACCATCACATCTTTTGATGTCTGCCTATCCTTGAGTCTTTTTGTCACGGGTGGCAGTGATGGCTCTGTCCGGATCTGGAACTTCCATGGTAGACTCATAGCCATGCTGGACTCATCATTGCACTTTGGCCCACTCTGCTTTGCAAATGACCGGGGTGACCTGCTTGTCACTTTCAACCAGAGTCTTTATCTGGTGTCCTGTTTAAAACTGCTTCCCTCAGCCCTGCTGGCTCACCTTTCCCTTATGGGTATGACAGATGAAGTGCTAGAAGTTCCTAAGCCTTTCATACCAAGCTTCTTCTTCTCCTTTGAGACCATGTTTGTGCCCAAGTATATCTACTTTGGACGAGGGCAACAGCAATTAGTGGGTCTGGAGAAACTTGTCAATAATCGGGCCATCGCCTTTGATCATAATGTGCCACACGTCATAGAAGAAGATGAGCAAGGGAGCCCTGTGTTACTGTCTTCCTTCAGACACGATTCCTTGTATAAGGAAGCTGATTGGACGCAGGTGAAAAAACCTCCTCATTCCCATTATGTGCTTCCTCCCCAGCTACAGCTGACTACCTGGGATGGACTCAACCCTTACCAGATACTGCGATACTACTTTGGTCACGGGCAGAAATGGCTCTTGGCTCCTGATTGCTACATCCCTAACTCAGTGATTCGTGCCCGTCTTTGGCCACAGGGCAGCCCGATATACCTACAGTGCAACCTGCACTCACCCATGCGGGAACTGGAATGGGACAAGTCTCAACAATTCTTCTTCTGGCACGGTAGGGCAAGAGCTATAAGTGATGTAGGAGAATATGCACGTGAAAAGGAGGATGAAGACTTCCTTGAAATAAGAGCATCAAAGGATATAACTTACAGTGTGCTTACAGACTCAGCAAACTGCAGTTGGCTGGGAAGAAAGATGAGTGAAATAGCTATCAATAGCCTGATAGAGACAATTCTCAGTATTATGATCCATGCTTCTCCACTGAAGTACCAGTGCTGTATTGGTGCACTAGGGCAAATCTTTGCCTCTTACCAGGTGTCTCCACTCCTGCGCACTGAAACAGCCCATCGTCTGTTGGATGATACAACCAATTACAATCCACTGATCCGAGAGCTAGCCTGTGAAGGGCTGAAGCGTCTAGGAATGATTACGTATCTCTTTGCCGTGCCTCTGGCCCAAAGACTAATGGACAAAGATGAAAGAGTGAGGAATAAGGCCCTGAGCCTCATGGCTGAGACTGGAATCCACTCTAAGACCTCACTCTTAAACTTGATCCAGAACCAAGATACTTTCCGGGAGATGCAGTAAGTTCTTTGTGCCTTCCTCAGTTCTTTACTAGCTTCTGATTTTCTTCTTCCCCTTTCCCATTTTTCCCTTCTCTGTCTTCACTGTCTCTTCATCTCTGTTCATTAGCTCTTCCTGTCCTTTTTCCTTGTTCATAGTCTTTTTCCATTCCTAGACTATCCTGATGATCCCCTAACTGCTCACTCCTTTCTCCATTTCTTCTCCTATTCCTGTTTGTCCCCTACCTCTTCAAGTGCCCCTTTTCACCCTCTTCTCCTACCCTTGAAGGCCCCATACAGGTCACGCCATGCATTACCATCTTGGCTTCCTAGACTTTTTCTTTCTTCTTTGCCATTCTTTACATACGCTGTCTCTGTTGGTCATGTTGTCAAGTCCCCTGCCTGTTACATAGCAGTTCTTTCCTTCTCATTCTCCCTCTTGTCCCTGATTCAGCATGGTCCTTCCTCTCCTTTGACTTTCATAGGCAGGAAATGATTGGGGAAGAAACCCTGGACCAGCTGCTGGGAATGCGGGCCACAGATCTCCAAATCCTTCATTCCCAAGTGGAGCAGCGATTGAATGAAAACCTGATCTTATCACTGGGTGATGAAAAGCCTACTTTTTCTTTAGATGTCTCAGGGGCTTCTGAACTTACCGCCCTTTCCAACCAACTTGATACAGCTCCTGAAGAACCTGAAGTTGCCTACAAGCCCAGCAAAGGCCAAAGACGGGGCCGAATAGGAGGCAGAAAGCATAGTATGTATGGGGTGATCTGGTTAATGCCTCAGGGTCCCCAAGAGGCAGGGTAGTTAAGGCTAACGTGGGTCAAGAGGTATCAGATAGGAACAGAGATAAGTGGAAAGATCCTTTCACAGAAAAGAACCTTCCTAGGAAGAATCCACCCAAATTCAGAGAGACTCCAAAACCTATCTCTGTAAGACTTGACAGAGGTGGGGGGGGGGGGGAGGGAGGAGGGAAGGCACTGGGAATAAAGCAAGGAGAATGCCTTTTTTTTTTTTAAAAAAAGGCCTCAGCCCCCTCTGTTGCTACATCTGTTATGGCAGTTCCTCTTAGCTCATACCAGATTTTGGGAAGGGCTTCATTTAAGCCTCCCATGCTTCCCTTATCTACATCTCCTGATTCTCCCTATAGCCCGAAAATTTTTGCGGAGCCTCAAGAAGATGAAAGAGACTGGCACAGAGCCAGGTCCCTTACAGGGTGAAGGTGATCAGAGTGAAGCTGCACCAACTGAGGGGGAGGAGTGTAGGTCTTCAACCTCCAGTATACGAAAGATTTCAAAAGATGATGAACAAGAGCCTCCAGGGGTAGATGCCTCAAAGGATCATGTTGCATTGACCCTGAAGATGCTGAGGAAGATACGTGACAAAAGAGGCAGGAAAGCAACACTTCAGAAACCCATAAAGAGGCGCAAGAGGAAGACAATAGACGCTGAAGTTACAGTTGAGGACCCTCCATATCCTATAAGGAGAGAATCAGTTGTGAAGCTGGTGAAAGTCAGAGGGCGGGGTGCCTCTGGAGCTCCTGGCCACAGTACTACCCCTGGAGATGGCTCATCATGGCGGGACGATCTATGTCGTCTTATGACCCTGAGGATATCTGGTTCCCAGACAAAAATGTCAGAAGCTCTAAACACTGAGCTAGTGACCATGGCTCAGGAGGTGCTGGCAGATCGACGGCCCAGCTGGGAGCTCTTTCAGGAGATCTGTCCCCTGTTGAAGAAAGAAAGTAAGGAACTGCTTGAGGACCTTGACTGGGATGTCGCCTGGCCAGAGGAGAAACCAGTTTTTCCTCAGGGAGGAGCAGTTAGAGAGGACATGGTGATCAGAGACAAGGAAAAGGAGACAAAAGAGGAGCAAGAGCGAAAGAAAGAAAGGGATGTGCAGGACTTGTGGGAAACCCAGGTGATTCCCAAAAAAGGCAAGAAAGAGAAAGTTGCTTTTTTAGAACCAGACGTAACCAAGGGAAAACGAATATCAAAGAAAGAAGAGAAGAAACCCTCTAAGAAGCCTTCTAAGCAGGAGGGGAAAGCAGTCCAGCAGGAAATAAAAGTGGATAAAAAAGAGAGGAAAAAAACCAAAGAAGAGGAGAGGGACGTGAGTCAGGAAGTGGGGGAAAAGGCCAAATTAGAGGAGAAAGTGGTTGAGCAAGAAGGAAGACCAGTTAAGGGAGAGACAAAGCTGTCTTGGCAGGAGTGGAAGAAGTCCTGGGATCAGTGGAAACAGGCCTACAGTGAGACGAGGATATCCTGGGATGAATGGAAGAAAGCCTGGGAAAGCAGGCATCTTCAGGAAGAGGAGAAGCTCCATGAGGAGGAAGAAAAGCTGTTCCCAGATGAGGAAGAGCTAGAGAGGGACAAGAGGAAGCAGACATGGGATGAATGGTCACAGATCTGGGAAAAGATGTCAGCCAGGGCCAGGGAGCAATTGTTGGAGGATGAGGAGGAAGTGACCCTGGAGGAAGAATTGTCTCAGGAGTGGGAAGGAGAAGAAGAAGAAGGAGAAGAGCTGATGACAGAAGAGCAGAGACAGATCCACCAAGAATATAAACAGGCACAGGTTGAGAGGAAACGGGCCCAAGTTGAAATAAAACGAGCCCAAGAAAAGAGGAAGCTGGCACAAGAAGTAGAGAAGCTAGCACGGGAAGAGAGAAAACTGGCTCAGGAAGAGAGAAAAATGGCCAGAGACTATGAGAAACTGGCCCAGAAGGACAGGAAAATGGTCCAGGCAGAGAGGAAGTTTATCCAGAATGAGGAAAAACTAGCCCAAAGAGAGGAGATGCTAACCCAGGAAGCAGAGAAATTGGCCCAGCGAAGGAAGAAACTGGCCATGAAATTGGAGAAACTGGCTCAAGAAGAAGAGAAAATAGCAAAGAAAGGAGGGAAGCTAGCTGAGGTAAAAAAGATATTGGTCCAGAAATTGGAAAAACTGGCCCAGAAGGAGCAAGACCTAGCATGGCAAGAAAAGGAACTAACCCAGGAATTGGAGGAGCTGGCATGGGAAGAGGAGGAACTGAATCAGGAAGAGGAGGAACTGGTCAATGAAGAGGAGAGACTGGATCAGGAGGAGATGACACTGGCCTCTCAAGAGGAGAAACTGAATGTGGAAGAGAAAGAAGTGGTCCAGGAAGAAGAACTGCTGATCCAGGAAGAGGAGAAACTGGTCCAGGACAAGGGAAAACTGGCTGAGGAAAAGGAAAGACTTGTCCAGAAAAGGGAGCAATTGATGGAGAATAAGAAAAAGTTGGCCCAGGAAGAAGAGCTGCTGATCCAGGAAGAGAAGAAACTGGCCCAGGACAATGTAAAATTTCCTGAAGAAGAGGATAGACTTGGCCAGAAAAGGGAGCAACTGATGGAGAATAAGCAGAAATTGGCCCAAGAAGAAGAGCTACTGATCCAGGATGAGAAGAAACTGACCCAGGACATGGAAACACTGCCTGGGGAGGAGGCAAGACTTGTCCAGAAAAGGGAGCAACTGATAAAGAATAAGCAAAAGCTGGCCCAGGAAAGGAATAAATTGATCCAGAATAAGGAAGAACTCCCCAAAACCAAGGAGATACTAGCCTGGAGGCAGAAGACTCTGGCTCAGGAGAAGGTGAAACTGGCTCAGAGGAAAGAAAACTTAATCCAGCTCAAAGAAAGCCTCACCCAGAAGAGAAAGAAATCAGACCAAGGAAAGGAGAACCTGGACATGTACAAGAAGAGACTGGTTCAGATAGAGAAGAAGCTGATGGAGGAAAAGGAGAAACTTTTCCAGAGGAAGGAGAAATTGGCTGCTATAGAGGAAAAACTGACCCAATTAGAGGAAAACCTGGCTGAGAAACAGCACCAAATAGCCCAGGACAAAATGAAATTAGCTATGGAAAAGAGGATGATATTCCAAGGACTGAAACAGCTCAGAGGTGACTGGTCTATTACTAAGGAAGAAAAGGCATTGGGCATGGAAATAAAGAAACTGGCCTGGGAGAAGGTGAGACTGGCTGAGGGAAAGGAAACTGTCTTTAAAAAAGAGACTCAAGAAACTTCAAGACAGGGAAGACCAACTAAGGATGAACTAGAACTAATTAAGAGGAAATTGTCACTAGAGGAAGAGATACTGGTCTATGAAGATAGGATACTGGCCACAGAGCAAACAGCCATTACCAAAGGAAAACTGGAGTTTACTAGAGGAGGGAGAGTATGTGCCCAGGAAGAAAGGAAGCTAGCCAAATTAATAAGGAAGTTGGCTAAAGAAAGCAAGGGCATTTCCAAGGAACCATTAAAAGTAAGCAGCAAAATCTTAAAGAGACTTCAAGGCCTTATCAAAAAAGAAAGGAAACTAACCCAGCAAGAAATAGAGATGACAAAGGTAAAGAGGTCATTCTTTACTAAGGAAAAGGAATTGAACAAGATACAGAATGAACTTGATGCCAAGGAGTGGGATCTTTCTGAGGAACAACCAGAAATTGCCACAGATGAGAAGAAACTGGCTAAGAGGCAGAGAAAACTGGCCAAGGAAATGAGAAGATTGATAAAGAAAGAGAAAAAGATGACTGAGGAAGAAAGCAGATTGGCCAGGCAACAGAGAGAAGTCATACAGGAAGAAGAGGAGGATGAAATAACGGAGGAAGAAGAGGCAAAGCCATTCCTTAAACAAAGGTCAAGAAAGAGAAAAACGCTAAAGAGAGTTGATTTGCAACAGGAAGAGTTTCTCAGTCAAGAGGATGAGGTGAAAAGTGTGAAAAGTGAAGAGAGCTTTTCTGAAGAAATGGAAAGCTTGTTAGATGAAATAGAGCGAGAGAGTTTGTCTGAGGAGGAGGAAGAAGAGGAGGAGGAGGAAGAGGAGGAAATGGAAGAGGAGGAGGAGGAGGAAGAGGAAGGGAAGGAGAAGAAAAAGGAGAAGAAGGTGCAGGAGGAGGAAGAGGAGGAGGAGGAAGTGTTTGAGAAGGAGGAAAGCATGAGTGAGGAAGAGATGGAACGTTTGAGTGAGAAAGAGGGGGAGGAAGAGGAGAGAAGCTCATTGGAAGAAGAGGGAGACAAGAAGAAAGAGATCTTTAAAAAAGAAAAACTATTTAAGTTACCAGGAGAAAGAAAAAAGGACTTAAAAGGAAGAGAAGCAGTCCCTTCTATTGAGAAAAGAATCCCCGAGGTCAAAGGCAGTGCTATAAAACTTGAAGTTCTGAAAAGCCCTTCCAAGCAACTGATCTCAGAAGTTCTGGGGAGGGAAGAGAAGATACCAGTGCCAGGGTCAACTAAACAAATATCCTGGGAAGATAAGGCCACAGTACTTGAGATGTCCAGGGTATTCCCAGGGACAGGGTTTATGGATAAACAAGAAGAACTGTTGAAGAAATATAAGCCCAAACCTCTACAAGTTTTGAATACAGTTTTGGAGTCCCAAGAGCCTGACTTAAAGACCCCATATTTATCCCACATATTGAAGAAGACCATGGAAGCTCATAAACTCCAAGGCAAACAACTAGGGGCCAAGTGGCAGTGGCTTCTGCAGCGTCATCCATCTCTGAAGGGACAGACTGAGGTACAATTACCTGTGTCCAAAATCCTGGCTGAGGAAATATATGCAGACGTCAGCCTCTCAGATGTAGAGTGGATCCACCATGTCCTAGAACAGATGGAGGCAGGAGAACAGCTTTCCAGGGATAGTTTCCACAGATTGTGCCAGCTTCTCAAAGACCTCACTGCACAGGAAAACTTAGAGTGGATGCATCTGGCCAAACTTGAAGCCATTGTGTACCGTCACAAGCAGAACCTGGAATCACGAAGCACAAGTATCTCAAAACCCAGTAAGGGTCCAAAATACTTGAAAGTGATCCCTCCTATAAAAGGAAAGGAAAAGGAAAGCTGGCTAAAACCTCTGGCTGTCTCCACACCAAAGTCCCCATTAGCTACCAAAATGATTCCAGACCTGAAGGCTATAAACTGGCATCTTCTAGGAGAGCCTTACAGGAGTGTGCGGGCAGAGCAGATATCCACTGCTCGCAAGGAGATGGAGATGCAACACCATTATCCTTCACCAAGAGACATTTTCACAGGTGCCCTTGACCCTGTGGAAAAACAAACCCTAGCACTGATGTTTCAAAAGGACTTCTGGGCTTTTAAGGATAAGGGCACATTTGCCAAATTGCCCAAGTTGGAAAAGAAGGCACAGCCCATCTCTAAAAAAAAGGACAAGGTGCCTCTATGGGAGACATTTGTGGCAATGTACCATGTTTTGCGGATGTTGCAGGAGCGATACGCGAAAGACAGTGCTGCTTGGATGGAACAGTTCTACCGTCTCATGGACCTGTACCAACTTAAGTCCCCCCGAATCCAGAGGCTACTACAGGAACTGTTACTGAGAGGGGAACCCCAATCCCAAGAGATCATTTACAAAGAGGCCCTAAAGGCCATGGAGCTAGTTCCTGGGGAGCGGTTGTTCTACCACCTGTTCTGTGGTGGCTCTCACACCCCTAAAGGTCCTCTGGAGTTCCAGGAGGTGGTTCCCCTCCCAGGGAAGAACAATGTACGTACCATGCTCCCTATGGGCATTGCCCAGTATGGGATCCTAGAACTTGCCTGGAAGAGCCTGCCGCAAGCTGATTTACACCTCACCAAGGAATTGCCCTACATCGTTGCTCCTACCCCCTAATTTGGGACTGAAGGGGCAGGACTTTTCATTCCCACCTGGAGAAAGGCCTTGTCACCAGAATCTAGACCTTTATCCCTAGGGCCCACACAGAGGTACAGCCATGCCAAAGTTCTTTCCCTATCCAGTTCCAGAAACCAGCTTTTATATGTGGAATAAAGAGGAGATTCTCATTTATAACAAGCACTGTGATGTTTCCCTTTTCCTCAAATGTTGCTTCTCCAGAAAGGTAGCCAGGGAGACCAGATACTCACATACTCTTGAGAGTGGGAAGACTTCCCCAAAGCCAGTGGTGCTCACTCACCCTCTGGAGGCATTCAGGCAGAAGAGTCTGTCCTTGTCCTCTTCCTTCCTTGCCCCTCACCATTCTCCCCTAAAGACCATAGGAAGGAAAGCACCTGGCACAAAAATGTACTTTTGGCATTAATATAAGAGGCCTTGATATAATGGAAATAAAATGGATTTTAGAATCAGAAGACCCAGTATTTTGCCCCTTGGTTTTTGGGGGTACACAGTGGAGGCAGACTCTTTCCCTGACCATAGTTCTGCATGCTGATGACTTGAGTACCGAACAGCAGGTATGGTGGGTGTTGAGGAGATCCTCAGAGAACAGGAAAAACTTCAACAACTTCTAGCTAGTACCACCTGGTGACCTCATTACTGGATGGCATTAAGAGATGAGGCCATTTGAGGTTAAAGCAGGAAGAAAAGGAGGGAAGCCTGTATCTTCCACTTCCTTTGCCAACCTGGACATGGGTTTTGGGTAGGATGATAGAATGAGAATTTGAAAGATTAGGTGTAAACTCAAATAGGCCCCCAACTATCTAGGGACTTATGATCGTTCCCTCTAGCAATATAGGAGACAACAGTTAAAGGGAAAGAGGTAGTAAAGTGGGGGAAGTTGTCACTGCCAGTAATGCTGTTCCTCCCCGATCTCCCCTCCCCACTATAGAGACTTCAAAACTGCCTCTTTCCAGGTAAGCTGAGCCAACAGATTTTAGCAAGTAGCCCATCTATGCCATTTGCCACCCTCCATCCCAACCTCTCCTTTATTATTCTACTCCCTCCACCTGAGTTTGCTTTTGTGGGGAAGCCAGGAATAGAGAGCAAGAGAACATTTTGAGAAGTTGGATTCACCTTGAAGGCCAAGGGTTATGAGAGCCCTGAGTGTGTAGTTGGGCTCTTCCATGTCAGACTACATATCAGGCCACATGGAGTATATGAAAGCTGTGGGCTGGGGACAGGGAGCCTCAAAAAGGATGATTGACCCAGCAGCCAGGCAAGGCAGCAGAAGTAAGGATGGTCCAGCTGGCTCTGCAGTCTTGACCTGAATCATTTCTCCTTTTTGGCCTCTGTTTACTTGTCTGTGTCAAAAAGAGGATAATGAACATATTACAAATATAAGGCATGGCAGAGGGGACATCACTACAGACCCTACAGACATTAAAAGGATGAAGACTAATATGAACAAATCTAGGGCCATAAATTTGACAACACAGATGAAAAGGACAAATTCCTTTAAAGATCCAGAAAGAGAATAGTAATACCTAACAAATTCATTTTGCAGGGTATCAGTGGGTCCTCTGGTCAACAAACAAACAAACAAAACACAGTGACAAAAAATAGTCTTAACTGTTGTCCCAGGGTCAGGAAGTCTATGGATGGCTCTTCAGGGAGCCTCAAAACCTTGGTACCGGCTACAACAACCTAGATATTCTTTTGCCTTTGCCAGAATTGCAGAGACTAGGGCTTGTTTGTATTTTCTCTTTATTATGAAAAATTTCAATCACTAAAGTAGAAGAGAGTATTATAATGAACCCCCAGATCCCCATCACCCATCTTGCAAAAATTGCTTCATCTGGGACTTCCCTGGTGGTGCAGTGGTTAAGGATCCACCTGCCAATGCAGGGGACACAGGTTCCATCCCTGGTCTGGGAAGATCCCACATGCTGCAGGGCAACAACTACTGAAGCCCATGCGCCTAGAGCTCATGCTCCGCAACAAGAGAAGCCACCGCAATGAGAAGCCTGCGCACCGCAACGAAGAGCAGACCCCGCTCGCCGCAACTAGGGAAAGCCCGCGCGCAGCAACAAAGACCCAACGCAGCCAAAAATAAATAAATAAATTTAATTTTAAAAAATTGCTTCATCTAATTTTTCCTTTGTTGAAGTATTTTAAAATAAATCCCAGACATCATGATATTCCAACCCTAAATACTTTGATACTCATCTCTAAAAAATAAAATTTTCTTATATAATAATTTTCACATCTAACAAAATTAATAATAATTCCTTAATATTATCCAATGCTCTATGCAGATTTTCCTGGTTGTCCCCAAAAATGTCCTTTTATGCTTAATTTGTTTGACAGAATTCAAACAAGGTCTACACACTGGATTTTATTGTTATGCTTCCTAAGACTCTTTTTCTTTTTTTTTCTTTTTGGATGCACCGTGCGGCATGTGGGATCTTAATTCCCTGACCAGGGATCGAACCCACACCCCCTGCAGTGGAAGTTTGGAGTCTTAACCACTGGACCGCTAGGGAAGTCCCCCTAAGACTATTTTAATCTTAAATATTTATACTCCCCTCTCTCCAGTTTTTCACAGTTTTTTCATTCAGTGTCTTTGTTGAAGACACTGAATCAATTATCCTGTAGATTTCTCCCATGTAGTTTTCTGATTGAGCAGAGTTTTGCTAAATGAGATCTGGATGTGCTTCAAGGGTATGAAACTCCTGAAATTAGATAAAAAGAATTGTTCGTATGTGCTAGGTATTCCCCCACCCACTGCCTTGGAGAGGGAGCATCCTTCCAAGTTTGTTCTTCTTTGGGTACTCTCTCTCAGTTCTAGGGTACCATATAGATTTTTCTTATATCTTATAATGGCTTTGGGGCCATTTTAAGGCCTTTGGCTTTTACTCTGCATTTGATGGAAACCATAGGAGGGTTCTGAGCAGATGAGTGATAAAAATCTAATTTACAGGGAATTCCCTGGCGGTCCAGTGGTTAGGACTCTGCACTTTCACTGCTGAGGGCGTGGGTTTGATCCCTGGTCGGGGAACTAACACCCCACAAGCCTGGTGCAGCTCGGCCAAAAAAATCCTAATTTACATATTCAAAAAGCACCCTGATGGCTGTGTGGAGAATAGACTGTGGTAAGGGAGTCAGAGATTGGGGGCAGGAATGCAAGCAGGGAGATGAATGAGGAGGTTACTACAATAATTCAGAGGAAAGAAGGTAGTGGACTTGAACAGAGGAGAGGAGAACAGAGGCAGTAGAAGTGAGGAGTATTGGGCAGTTCTGGACCTATTTGGAGGTAGAGCCATCGGGGTTTGCTGATAGATTGGATGTGAATGTGACAGAAAGGAGTCAAAGATGACTCCAAGGTTTTTGGCTTGACCAGGTGGAAAGCTGGAGGCACCATCAAGTTAGTTGGGGAAGATTAACAAGGGAGTTGGTACTAGGAGGAAGATTAGGCATTCATGAGATCAGTTTTGGACAAATTGAGATTGAGGTGCCTATTAAACATTTAAGAGAAGATGTCTAGTAGGCAATTGGATATATAAGTCTGGAGTTTAGGAGACAGGTTCATACTGGAGTCATAAATTTGGCAATCACTGGTATATACATGATACTTAAAGCCAAGAGACTGGATGAGATGACCAAGGGAGTGGATGTGGATAAGAAAGAGGAGCAAGGATTGTAGCATGAGAAGCTCTAACATTAAGAGGTCAGGGAGAGGTCAGCATAGGAAACTGAGGAGCACTAATGGGTAGAAGGAAAATCAAGAAACCTATGGTGTTACAGAAACTAAGTGAAGAAAGCGTGCCAAGGAGGAGGGAATGATCAATTGTGTCAAGTGCTGCTAACAGGTCAAGCAGAAAATAATTGAAAGTCAACCATTAGATTCAGCAAGATGAAGATTATTAGTAACCCTGACCAGAGCAGTTTTGGTAAAGTGATGGGTGCAAAAGTCTGATTAGACTGCTTTCAAAAGAGAACGCAAGAAAAGAAATTGGAAGCAGGAAATATGGATAATATTTTCTAGGAGTTTTGTTAGAAATGGGACAGTAGTTGATGAGAGAAGGGAAACAAATAAAAGCTGTGTGAGTGTTGTTTGTTTTCAAGGTGAGGGGATTGCTGGAGTCAAGAACTTGATAAATAGGGAATTCCCTGGCTGTCCAGTGGTTAGGACTCGCGCTTGCATTGCTGGCTGCGGTTCAATCCTTGGTGGAGGAACCAAGATCCCGCAAGCCACACAGCCAAAAAAAAAAAAAAAGAACTTGATAAACAAAAGAGGGTGAGATCTAGTGCCCAAGTGGAGGGACTAGAGTTAGATAAAAATATAGTTAGTTCAGCTGTGGGATGAGAGTGAAAGGATCGTACATACATGGGCAAAGATGTAGATTGGTAGGTAGGTTGGTGAGTCTGTGTAGATTCTCTTCTAACAACTTCCATTTTCTCAGTGAAGTGAAAAGCAGGGTTTGTTAGTAGAGGGAAAGAGAATGGGAGTATGTGTTTGAAAAGTTGTGTATGGAAGTGAATAGACTTAGAAAAACAAAAAACAGAGTGTTTGCTGGGAAGCGTTAAGAATGATTTGAGGTTCGGGCCAGGGTCCAGTTGGGCTACTTAGGGAGATAAGTGACCACGTGGGGCCTGCTGGGAAAGCTCCCTCTCTCCCAGGATTTCCTGAGAGCTGACATCCACCTGCCACTTCCACAAAACACAAGGAACTACGGAAGACGCACGCTGGGAACTAGTTTCCCAACATCGCGTATGTTAGGTTCTATAGTTCCCGTCCACTCCCAACACAGCCTCCACCGCTATCTATTGATACTTGTCGCAGGCCAACACTGGGCAAGTGCATTGGCCCGATGGGGAGGTAAAGTCCAAGGAGCTTCTCTTTGTGCATACTGGGAATTGTAGTCCCCAAGGAGAGGCATACTGGGAGCTTCAGTCCCCCGGCCTCTCCCTCCTCCACTATGGCCTGGGGACGCTGGGGAACAGGCTACACTGAAGGGAAAGGCGGAACTTACGGAACCTGGGACGGATGGTATTGGAAACTGCAGTTTCCGCAGCGCCGGACAGAGCTGCACACTGGAAAATCCAATTCTCTAGCCGCCTCGTCCCCAGGAGACGGAGAAAGGCCTAGCCTAGGAAGCGCTGCACGGACGCTGGGAAATGCAGTCCCGCCTCTCCGGCCCAAACTAGGAGTCCATTTGCCGTCGCGGGTGTTGTTCTGAGCCCCCTGCCCGGAGTGACGAAGTCTCCCACCCTGAGGGAGATCGCGCATTACTAGCCACCCTTTCACACCGTTCTCCCTGTCCCTCGCTTCTGGTGTCTCCGAACTGAAGAGGGGGAAATCCTCGAGACTCGTGGAGAAAGAAGGCAGAAGAGTGCCTGAGAGATCAGGAAAGCCCAAGGAAGGAAGCCGTCGAGCGGGAGGAGGCGAAGCGAGCCTCGCGGGGCTTCGGGTGTGGGAAGTGGAGTGTGGGGTGGAGCAGGGCCCTTGGGTCGGCGACGCCTGTCGCCGGCGCGGGCACGCGCGTTCCTCACTCCTGGTCTCCGCGCTAGTCCTAGCCCGCCCCCCGTGCCCGCACGCACGCGTAGTCGGTGGGTCTCGCGTGCTTTCCTGCCAAAATGCGGTCGTGGCGCTTCCGAGCCCAAGTAGGGTGGGAGTGAGGCCCTCGCGGAGGGCTGGGCGGTGCGGAAGGGAGCGATTGCTGCGACTCAGACGTGCGTCCAGACCAACCCGCCCCAGATATCGGTTTCCTCAGGTCCTCTACACCGAAGGCAGAGACAAGAGGGAGGGGGCCGGGGCTCACTGTCTCAGCGCCTTCCAGTGGCCGCCCTGCCTGTTTGCCTCTGTGAGGGGTGGTGCAGAAAGAAGCCAGAGAAATGTTTGGGTACTGTCTGCTCTGTTTCCTACCACCGGTGTTTTTATAAAAGGTTTTGCTTTGTGGCTTCATCAGGCCTGGTGGGGCTCGGGCACTGGCGTCGTACAGGGCTCGAGGAGCCCCTTTATAACCACAAAGGGGCAGCTGCGCACGCAGGCCGCTGATGCACGGCCTCTGTCATAAAGGCCAGAGCCTCCCATGCGCATCTCCGCAGATCCGGTGACAGTGGCATAATAGCTAAGAACATGCCTGGACTCGGACTCTGTGGCCCTGCCACGTTCTAGCTGTGTGGCTGGAGGAAGGCATCACAGTACCTTAAAGTAGGGAAATGCGGGACCTCCAGTTAAGTTTGAATTTCAATTAAAAGACGGATAATTTTTTTAGCATAAGTAAGTCCCAAATATTGTTTATCTGAAGTTCAAATTTTAACTGGGAATCAAATTCAAATATAATTGTATTTTATCTGGCAACCCTGATTTAAGGCATTATTGGAGCAGTGCATGAACAGACTTTAGAATAGTGCCTGGCATGTGTAAACATGCAATAAAGGTTATATAAAACGGCCAAACTCCACATCACGTCCCAACACATTAGTGTCTTTAGTCATCTGGCTGTACTATCTGAAATGGCCAGCCCTCAGAAAGCCACTCTGTCACACGAGGTCAGCTTACATGCCCCCTCCAACCCACTGCATGATAGTGACCCCACTCCACCATCACAAAGGGCCCGATTCTCCCTGCTTCCCAGCGCTCCTCACATTCATGTGAGGATTTTGAGGTTCTTAGTAATGTTGGTGCTGGACACAAGTGGGCGGGGGGGGGGGGGACGGGGCCTGAACCATTTTGATGTTGGAGCTAGTGACACTCTTTCCACAGGAAGTTGTGACTAGAGTCCGTCTCTTGTAGAACTAGGGGCATGTTATCTTCTGAGGAAGATAAAGGTGTGTGAGCTAGGAGAGAATATAGAGGGAATGGGAAGCCGTTGATGTTATGGGATGTTAGTAACAGGTTCCCAACTTGGAGAATGTATACTGAGTGGCATTCTTCCCACTGAGCTCATTAAGATGTCTCATATATGTGAGAGAAGACTTTGTTCAGTCTGAGAAGTCTAAAGGAAAAAAGAAGACACTGAAGTGGCAGAACCTAGGATTATAAACGTAAGTCTATTTGATTCTCAAGTGTCATTTTTCATCTCTCCTATTCTCCATCAATCGCAGCATGCCCCTTCATTTCTCTCACAATAATAGCACCCTGAATTTATATTGTACTTTTTCATTATAAAACCTCTTGAATTTCATTATCTCATTTTACTTTTTAAAGGCTTTCATAGGGAAAAAGAGAGGGGCATTCCTCTCTGAGGCCAAGAGGGGTTAAAGGGAAATGCCTGACTCTCACGGCAAACCTGGTGAAATGTACTGTTAGCCCAGGATTTTTTTTTTTTTTTTTTTGCCACGAGGCTTGCGGGATCTTAGTTCCCCCACCAGGGATTGAACCCAGCCCTGGCAGTGAAAGAGCTGAGTCCTAACCACTGGATCGCCAGGGAATTCCCCAACCCAGGATTTAGACAGAAGTGTCGGGCATATTCCATTTCCCTAGCCAGAGCTCCAAGTCTTAAATAACCAGAGGAAACTTTAGGGAGTCTCTGAGATTGTGGGATCTGAGCCTCATTTCTCTTCACATCAGCTTGATGTAGCAGCCCATCCTCTCTTTTCTGTATTTGCACTCTCCCTCCTGACATTTAAACATGTTTAATTATCTCATTTAAAACAATCCTTGTCTCCAGGGGCCAGTCATTTGGTCTTCCCATGCATGTCCTTGAGAGTCATATGCAGGATTTTGGAAAGTTTAAAGTTTACTCGTGGTAGAAATTGAAGTGAGGTAGTAACTGTTGCTAGGTGGAAGAGAAATGCTTGGAATTGTTCAGCTAGGAATAGGAATCCCTAAGGCAGTCCTCCTTAGCACTCTAGTGCCATCCAAGAGCTGTTTGCCCTGGTCCTCAACAAGATAAGCACAGAAATTCAGAGAAAGTATTTAGTAACTTTTATAGCAATTTGACAGAGTAATCTTATGTCTATTGAACTTAATAATGAAAAATATGGAGTTAAAAAAAACTTTCCTTGACCCTATATTCTCTTCTACCTCTCTCCCTCTCTCTCACTTTCTCCCCTCCTCCCTCTCTCCCAATCATCCCCAAGCTTTTGAAGAGCTGGACTTAAGTTTCTTACTTTTCATTTAGTCCTCAGCTCCCTCCAATCTGACTTCAAGAATCACTCTTCTGTGATCCTGTTCTCATGAAAGACACCAGTACCATTTACCAAATCCACTCTTTGGTTCATCTTACTTGACCTCTCTGTTACAGTTCCTTCATGAAACTCTCCTCTGGTTTCTGAGAGAACATCCTATCTTTCTATGGTTGTTCTTTCTCAGAGTGCTTCCCCATAATTATCTTGTTATCAAGTCTCCTTCTCATGCTGCGTATTCCCCTGTGGGCATACTCCTGCAGGTGCCTGGCTTCAGCTGTCCCTATAGGTTGATCATTTTCATATTTGTTTCCAACCCAGACCTTTTCCTGATCTCCAGACCCACATATACAGTTGTCTTCATTTAGATATTCCATAACCACCTCAACAAATCCAAAATCAAACTGACCTTCTCTCCTCCATACCTACTCTTACTCTTTAGCCCATCTGAATGCACCAAATTTCATTCAGAGCCTAGCTCAGAAACCCACAAACCATTACAGACTTCTCTTTTCCTGACTCTCCACCCCAACTAATCTTCAAGACCCATAGAGTCTAACCCCTAAGTATTTTATATTGCTCTCATAATTTGTTTTTCCTTTCCCACTGCTCTAAATTAGATTATATAAAGTTGTTTTTGGTGTTTCTCTAACACCTACTCAGGATAAAAATTGAACTCCTTAGTATGGCACTTAATATTGACTCCCACCTGTCTAGACATTTTTCTTCCTCTACCCTCTTGAACTTTGTGCTGTAAGAATATTTAACTCCTATGTAGTTTTTGGCATAAATCACACTTTAAGTGTCTGTGCCATTCTCTCCTCCTGGAATGCTTTAGTAAGCCTTATCTGCCTGGCAGCCCCCTCGTGCTTCTCCCATGCTGAGTACCTGCATTTCCTCCCTAGAGTCTGTCCCATGCAGCTTCAGGTGCTCCATTACAGCAATTACCAAATTTTAACAATTGAAGTTCCTTGAGGACAGTGACTGCTTTTGATCTTAGGGTATCCAGTGGATAGCGAAATACATCTTATAAAGTAGAATCTCAATAAATATTTGTTGACTATTTTGGAATTAGCTTTTTTCGTTGTCCTTGGCCGTGCACTGCGCGGCTTGCGGGATCTTAGTTCCCCGACCAAGGATTGAACCCGGGCCCCGGCAGTGAAAACGCCAAGTCCTAACCACTGGACCACCAGGGAATTCCCTGTTTACAATTTAGAGAAGTTGCGGAAAAGTATAAATAATAGAGCAAATACTCATGACCCCACAGCTCCTAATTTCACATTTGAAATTCATTGTAATTAGCTTTTGTGTAATTATTCAGTGTCTGGATGCTTTCATCCAGACATAATATTTTAGCATAATATAATATTTTCAAGGTTCATCCATGTTGTAGCATGTACCAGTACTCCCTCCTTTTTATGGCTGAAAAAAAAATTTTTTTTTAATTTATTTTTATTCATATTTATTTTTGTCTGTGTTGGGTCTTCGTTTCTGTGCGAGGGCTTTCTCTAGTTGCGGCAAGTGGGGGCCACTCTTCATTGCTGAAAAAATTTTTTTTATTCATTCATCAGTTGATGGACATTTAGATTGTTTATACTTTTGGGCTATTATGAATAATGCTACTGTGAACACTTATATAAAAGTTTTTGAGTGAAGATATTTTAAAAACTAATTTTTAGAGCATTTTCAGTTTTATAACAAAATTGAGAGGAAGGTACAGAGATTTCCCATATATTCCCTGTCCCCACCTCTCCCTCAGTATCATCACTCACCAGAATGGTACATTTTTAATCAAGGAGGAACCTACAGATTGATACATCATAATCATCCAAAGTCCATGCCTTAGAGTTCACTCTTGGTGTGCATCCTACAGGTTTGGGCAAAGTATAATGGAATAATATTCCATTGTCTGGAGGTACTGCAGTTTATTTATTCATTTATCTATCAAAGGATGTCTTCCAAGTTTTGACAATTTGGTTCCAATTTCTCCACATCCTTGCCAACACTTATTTTCCATTTAAAAAAATTATAGCCATTCTAGTGGATCTTAGGTGATATCTTGTTGTTTTGATTTGCATTTCCCTAAAGACTAATGATGTTGAGCATCTTTTCACGTGGGTATTGGCCATTTGTATTTCTTCTTTGGAGAAATGTCTTTTCAAATCCTTAGCCTATTTTTAATTTGGGTTATTTGGCTTTTTATTCAGTTGTAACAGTCCTTTATATATTCTAGATATTATACCCTCATCAAATAGATGATTTGCAAATATTTTCTCCCATTCTGTGTGTTGTCTTTTTACTTTTTTGATAGTGTCCTTTGATGTACAGCAGGTTTTGATGAAGTTCAGTTTATCTTTTTTTTCCCCTTTGGTTGCTTGTGGTTTAGATATTGTATCTACGAAACCATTGTCTACTCCAAGGTCAGAAAGATTTATACCTTTGTTTTCTTCTAAAAGGTTTTAGAGTTTTAGCTCTTACATTTAGGTATTCAATCCATGTTGAGCTAATGTTTGTGTATGGTGTGAGATAGGGGTACAAATTCATTCGTTTGCATGTGGATAGTCAATTGTCCCAGTACCATTTGTTGAAAATATATATTATTTTCTAAGTAATTCTTTCTATTTTTGTTTCTTTTTGTTTTCCCCATTTTTATTCTCTATGTTTCTGAGTTTTTCTCCTTTGTGTTTCTTCAAGGTTTGTCCTTGTATTTGTGATATTTGATTATTCTTCCATTTCTGCCTGCTCACCTTTTATCTTACTCTGTTGTTTCACCATCTCTTTCCTAAGTTCTTATATTTTTGCTTTTTGGTCTTCCATCATAGAGTCAGTTGAATTATTATTTTTTAAAAATTCATGAAAAATATTTAGATAAATTTTTATCTGATCCATTGTAGCAGTTTTCTAGTGAATAGTTTTGTTTCTTTCTTTCTTTGTTCCTTCATAGTTCTTTTTGTAGCTTTGGATTAATGTTGTACTTGTTCCTTTCTTCTTACACATCATTGTCTGAGTTGGGTTTTCTTGGACTAGTTCTTTGTAAGAAGTTCCTGGGTGTGTTGAAGAGGTCAGGGTAAAGTTCCCGGCCAGCTGGTTTTCACAACATTAAAGCTTACTTCTTGTCTTCCATCACATATAAGGCTTTTATAAGGGATTGAATAGCCTTCCTTCCTCTGCTTCTGCTTCCCAGTTTCTTGCAGTTGTAGTTACAAGTAGGAGGTCCCTGATGGTGGAAACCTCTTCTTTAGGACATGTAATTTTCCTCATTTTTTTTTTTTAGATCTGCCTCTATTTGTCCTTCTTTATGCTCAAATTTCTCTCTATAGTTTCTTGTTTCCAGTTTCTATTTCATAATTGCCCCTAATTTCAGCTGCTTTTGTCAGCCCTTACATGTAATTTATTATCTACCAAATATACTTATCTCCTGGTTTTGCTGAATGTGGAGTTTGCAAAGATCTTTTTATTCTCTTTATTGCTTTTAGATGATCTTCAGAACAGAAGACCATGGTAGTAATGATACTTTAAAGCTTCTATGTTTTTGAATTTTAGATTTGTCTCTTACTAACAGCATACAACTATACTTTATTCATTTAAAAAAAATCTAATCTGAAAATCTGTCTTTTATCTAATGAGTTCAGTCTGTACTTATTATGATCATGACATATTTAGACTTGTTTCTATCACCTTATTTCTATTTACATTACCTCTTTTTTCCTTCTTCTGTTTTGTCTTACATTTCTTCTATTGGATTGACTTGTATTACCTTTATTTCCTATCCCCTTTCCCCTGATTAAATCATACATTCTATTTGTTTCTTTCTTTTTGGTGGTTTCCTTAGAATTTTTAATATACACATATAACAGAATGTTAAATGTGGCTTTCAATATTCTGGGAATTTAATTTGAGAACATTAGATGTCAGATGACCCACAAAGAGCATGCTAAGAGATTATGAAGGAGATTTTTGTGACCCCCCCACCCCCACCCCGCCCCAGCTCACTACCCTCTCAGGTGTAGATTTTAAATGATTTCTTCAGAAAGAATTGTTGGTATGCTCTGTGGTATTTCTCCTTCCATCTTGCCTCTCTTCCTTATGAGGTATGTGTCAGAGTATCATTTGGAGAGCTTGATGATACCCATTCAGGTATCCCCTGAATTTGGAGGTGTATAGGTTCCCGACTCATGCCTCTACAAATGTTTAAAGGTGTATAAGCTTTCAGGAAGCTGGTCATGAGCCAGCTTTGTCTATGGAAATATGTCTCTCCAAGGTAATGGAGGAGTCTCAGTTCCAGCTCCCTATCTCTTATGGTCCAGATCCTTTCTCCTTTCTTAGACAAGGCAGTACTACCCTACCTCCCAGCCATTATGGTCAGTCTTAGGCTCTGATAACTACACCTTTTCAGGACAATCACAGAAGCAGTTTGCATTTATTGCTGTGTCTTTCCCCCCAACCTTTCTTCATTTCTGGCTCCTGGAATTTAGCTACTTGTTATTTTACCCAGAATTTCTAGGAGTTTGTAGTGGGAGGCTTTTAGGTTATTTTAGTCTGGCATCTTGCCAGAACTAGACATCTACTTTAACTTGTTCAGTGTCTGCCTTCCATATTAGATAGTAAACTCCATGCAGGCAGATAATCATTCTTGTTCACTGCTTTATCTACAGCGCTCAGCGCAGAGCCTGGCATGTAATGAACAGTGAGTAAATCTTTGTTGAACAGGTGAGTGACTTTTGCATACAGTAGTGAAGAGGATAGACATAATTGTGTCTACAAAATTATGTCTTCAAGAATGAGCATTCCAGTGAAGAGAGTTATAGGAGGGCTGAAAAGCCAGGCTCCTGTGTTATTTTTGCTGTGCTACAACTGACTCACCTAAGCTCACCTAACAGCTTACTTTTTCTACACTTTGTCCTATTTTAGACTTCATAAAACTCCCACTTCACTCCTGTCCTCTTTAATATTTATTTATTTATTTATTTTTGGCTGTGTTGGGCCTTCATTGTTGCACACGGGCTTTCTCTAGTTGCGGTGAGCAGAGGCTACTCTTGGTTGCGATGCACAGGCTTCTCATTGTGGTGGCTTCTCTTGTTGTGGAGCACAGGCTCTAGGCGTGTGGGCTTCAGTAGTTGCAGCACACGGGCTCAGTAGTTGTGGCTCGCGGGCTCTAGAGCGCAGGCTCAGTAGTTGTGGTGCATGGGCTTAGTTGCTCCATGGCATGTGGGATCTTCCCGGCCCAGGGCTCGAACCCGTGTCCCCTGTATTGGCAGGCGGAGTCTTAACCACTGCGCCACCAGGGAAGTCCCATGGACTCTCATCTTTTAAGAGCTTAGGCCATATCTCTTTTGCTCAGCATTGTATCCCCAGTGTCTGTCATAGAACATACCAGCCTTTCTCAAATGTGGTTCCTCAACTGACCCAGAGAACACAGAAAATGATTTGAGGGGCTATTTTCTCAGTTCTCTTAAGGATGGTACATAACTAGTAGCAGGGAAGATGCACAGGGAAGAATTCCAGATGCACAGGGAAGAATTAATTTATTATGTAGAATGGATACTTTGGGATATTAGGGCTTACTTCTCTTTACGGAACTTTGGTTGAGAAAGGCTGGAAGGTACTTTGATGAATTAGGATGTATTCTGAGGGTGAGGGAGTGCTCACCCCAACAGTGCTTTCTAGTAGTAGGGTGAATAAATGTTGGTTAGCTAAAGAACAACAAATTTCCACTAATCCCTCAATAAGTATTCACTGAATGAATGAGTGTTTGGGGACTCAGCCCCCTTAGCTCAGGCTACTCTTCTCTCTCAGGTTGATGAAAAAACGAAGAATGATGTGATTGTACTGGGTGACTGGCCTGAGATTCTATACCAAGAGCCTCATTATCCTGAGAGCAAGCCTTTCATCTGCTTCTACTCCATTGATGACAACTATTTTGTCTCCTTAAACTGGGTGGAACCATATTCAAAACAAATGCCTGGTTTATCTTGCCAAACAGCAGGGGTCTCCAAATGGCAGAAACTGTGCCTATGCCTGGTGGTGAGCTTGTACAGGGCTTTTCCCTGAATGGCCCCCAGGGCTCCCTCCTGGCTCTTTGTGAGAATAAGGTGAGAGTCTTCACCCACCAGGGTCAGGGCCAGCTGGAAGAGGTAAAGAAGTTTACTCCCATCACCAGTGGCTCCACCATCACCTGCTCCTTCACTTGTGTCTCTCAGAGCTATTTCTGTGCTGGAAACAAGGACAGAGAAATCCATGCTTGGGGTCTAGACCGAGGTAACTTCCTCCACAGCTTCCAGGCTCATTCCTCACCAGTGATATGTGTCCAAAGCCAGCAGAGACCCATACCTTACTAACAGGAGGCAGTGAAGGTGTAGTGAAGGAATGGAACCTTGCCTTTGGGAACTTGCTGCGGCAGCTGGATATTGATATGGATCTGCAGAAACCGCAGTTTATTGATAACACCACTTTTTTCTGCCAGACTAACTACGCTTTCTCATTGTACCACCTGCCCTACTTTTATAGCCTCTTCAGTGTCTGTGGCTCTGCTCCCCAGCAGGGGCGGCGGGTCTGCTGCGGCCGTAATTGGACTCGGATGCTATGTGCCACTAACAGAAGAAGTGGTTAAAGAGGTTGTGAAGGAAGAAGGGACAGTAGGATCGAGAGAACAAGGAAGTAAAACAGTGTTAAAGAAAGGCAAGGTGTTTTCTAAAGTCAAGAAAAAGAAAGTTAGTTTATTAGAAGATGACCTAGCATTAGAGAAAAGGAAATTTTAAAAAGTAACGAAACTAGCCACACAAAAAGGGAAAATAACTAGGGAAGAAAGGAAACTGAGTAAGCAAGAGAAGAAATTAATTCAGGGAAAGGAGAAACTGACCAAGGATAAGAAACTGACCAACCAAAAAGAAAAAGGAGCTTGGGAGGAAGAAATACTGCCTTCCTCACAAAAGAAATTAACCAAGGAAGAGTGGAAGTTAGTCCTAGGAGAAAAGAAGGTGACTGGAAGAGAAAAGAAATTACTGGGGAAAAGAAAGAGGGTGAACTGGAAAGAGGGGACGGTAACCCCGGAGGGAAGGAAGTGGTACTGGGAGAAGGCTATGCTGGCCCAGGAAGAGGGGTTGCCTGTCTGGGAAGAGAGTAAGTTGTCCCATGAAGAGGAGGAGCTGGGCAAGGAAGAGGAAGAGCTGAGTGAGGAAGAGGACGAGCTGGGCGAGGAAGAGGAGAAGCTGGGTGAGGAAGAAGAGGAGCTGGCCTGGGACAAGGAGGAACTATCCAGGACCTAGAGAAACAAATTGAAAAAATAATGAAGTATCATGAAAAGAAGAAACACATCTGGGGTATGGAGGAACATGTGGAGGAAGAGGCCTGGGAAAGGGGGAAATTGGCTCAGGAAGAGGAACATTTGTCTAAAGAAGAGGAAGGACTGTCTAGGAAAGAGGGAAAACAGGCATTACAAAGAGGCAGCTCAGCAGAGAAAGAGATTAAATTGATCTGAGAGAAGAAGAAGTCATTAGTAATGGAGAAAAAAAGAGGCCCATAAAAAGAAACAAATCCAAGAAAAGAAAAAGCAAGTTGAGAAACAGAGAAAGTGGATCAGAAGGAGAGGCAGGCTAAGAAAGAGGAGAAAGAGGTCAAGGACAAACAATTAGCCAAGAAAAGAAAGAAACTGGGCCAAAATGAGGAGGAAAAGTTAGGAGAAATGGAGAAACTCACAACAAGATGTTAAACAGACCCCAAAAAAGGCAAAAAGCTTGGAGAAAGGAGAGAAGGGACCAGAAAGAGGAGAAAATAACCAAGAAAAAGAGACAACAGGCCTCAGGGAAAAAAGCAGACCTAGAAGAGAATGAAGAGGCTGGGGAAATGGAGAGACAGTCACTGAAAGAAAAGAAACAGGCCTGGGAAGGAAAGAGATGGGATCAGAAAAAGGAGAAATTGGCTCCAAAAGTAGAAAAAGCTGAGGGAAAAAAACAGCCAGATAAAAAATGAAACTGGCCCCAAAAGAGGAGAAAAAGATAGAGAAAATTGAAAAAGTATCCCCAAAAGAAGAGAAACAGGTCATGGAAAAAAAGAAGAAAGCTATAAAAGAAGAGAAATGGTTGGAAAAGATAGGAAAGCCATTGAGGAAAAAAAAAATGGACCCGTGAAAAAGAACAACTAGCCCTACAAGAGGAGAAACAGGCCCAGAAAGAGAGAATATGGAGTCAGAAAGAGGAGAAAGAGAGTGATCGAAAAAAACAATGGGCCTGGGAAAAAGAGAAATTGTTCCTAGAAGAGAAGAAACAAGCTGGTGAAATGAAGAAAAAGTCCCAGCAAAAAGAAAGGGCATCGGAGAAAAGACTGACTCAGGAAGACAGTATACTGGCCAAGGAAGAGAGGCATATTGCCGAGAAGGAAAAGGCAATAGCCAGGGAAGGAACTGGCATAACTAAGGGAAAGGAAAAAATAACCCAAGAAGAGAAAGAAATTATGGAAGAAGAAGGTACATTGTCCGATAAAGACAGGAAATTGGCCTATGACATAAGGACCAAGGAGATGGGTGTTGCCAAGGAAGAAAAGAAAAGAATCAAGAGGAGAGTATACAGGAAATGAGGAAACTGGATATGGGAACGGGGATTAGTTCTGAAGAAAAAGAGGCTAGTTCCAGAAAAAAAGACACAAGGAAGAAAGAGAGTCACCTGGTGAGGATCCTGGCTAAAACAATTAGAGAAATGAGTAGAGCGCCATTGAAAGAACTAGGAATACCTGAAGAAGAACGATCATTCATTATGGGAAGGAGTGAAATTGATGGCCAGAGGTGGGAGTTTTTTAAGGAACAGGAGGAAATAACCAAAGAAGAGAAGGAGCTGGTTCAGAAAGAAAGAAAACTAGAAGATGACAGACTGGCTACCAAAGAGAGAACACTGACTGATGAAGAGAGCTTGAAGGAGGACCAAAGGTTATTAGAGAAGGTCCAGGAAAAGATACTATTAGATAAAACCCAGGTAGAGAGTATGTTAGAGGAGGTCCAGCAGCAAAATCTGTTAGGAAAAAAGCAGCTGAAGAAGCTTCTGAAGATAACTGAGGAAAATAAACCAGAAAAGACCCAGGTAAAGTGGTTATTAGAGAATATCAGAGACATACTGTTTGAAGGCTTATCTGAGAGTTTGATTGAGAAGGAAATGGAAGCTCCAACTAAGAAGAGGATATAGGAGGAGAGCCTCACTGAGGAAGGAGAGGAGGAGGAGATTCTGCCCAGGAAAGAGAAAAGGAAATACCTGATTAAGAAGAAGAAAAAGAAAGTAAGCCCGAGTGAAGAGGAACTGGAGGAGAGGTTGGCTAAGAAGCATAAGAAAAAGAGTTCAACCCAAATAAGGAAAAAGGAAAAGAAATTGACTCAGGAGAAAGAGAAGCTGAGTAACAAGAAAAAAGAGGGCCCACATACGGAAGAGAAGGAGCCCCTCAGCAATGAGAAGGGGGGGCACCTGAGCATGGAGGAGGAGGAGGAGAGCCTGAGTGAGGAAGAGGAGGAAGAGGAAGAAATGGAGAAGACAGAGGAAAAAGAGGAGGAGGAGGAGGAAAGGGAGGCAAGGCAGAAGGATGAGGAGAGCATGAGTAGAGAGAAGGAACAAGAGAGCGGACTTATGGAGGCGATGCTCTCAGAAGAGGAGAGAGTACTGAAAACAGAGCTCCCAAAGGAAGTGAACTTATCGAAGCTAGCAACAGAAGGTGAGGTTTGTGCTGAGAAAAGGGAGGGTACAGCAGGAAGGGAAATGGCTCCTAAGAAAGAGAGATTGCTTTATGGAAAGGGAGGTCCCACAGTTATGGATAAGGCTATGTGGCCAACAATTATGAAGAGCCCCTTCAAAAGGCCACTCCCTGTAGCCCTGGAAAAAGAAAAGGGAATGCCCCTGAAAGTGTTAGGGTATCATTGGATTTGGAAGGACAGGAAAGTCAACTTCTTGGAGCACACCACATGACAAGGTCATGGGGAACACAAGAGGAGGTACTCGGAGAAAGCCAGGGGCATGTTTTCACAAGTCATGGAAACAGAGACCCAGACCCCAGAAGGCCTCCACAGGCCAAAGTCCCACTTACCTGATATTACCTGTGGTTTCATGGAACCCCAGAAACCTGAACGTAGGCCCAAAGGTGACAGGTGGAAGTGGTTCTTGAAGTATCAGGATTCTTTGACGGGCAAAACTGAGGGTCAGGCCACTGCCCCAGCCCCAGCCCCAGCCCCAGCCCCAGCCCCAGCACTTACCTCTATGCCAGCTAAAAGGCCTTGCCACTCAGAAGTAAGATTCTCAGTTGAGGACTGGATTAGTAATGCTTTAATAAGACTGGAAGCAGGAGAACAACTTTCAAGGGACAGTTTCCATGGACCGAGCCAACTCCTCAGACACTTCACTTCAAAGGGATATTTGAAATGGATGCATCTGTACAATCTTAAAGCCACTGCTAAACATATCCAGCAGAGCCTACAGATAGGTCACATAGATATATCACAACCTTATAAAGATGTTTTGAGTCTAGTACACTTAAAAGTGAGCCCTCCAAAAAAAAAAAGTGAGCCCTCCAATTAGAAGAAAAGAAATGGAGAGCTGGCTAGAGCCATTCCCTATCCCTGAACCAGTGTTACCATCATCTACTAAGAGGACTCAAATCCCACAAGCTCTCAGTTGGCATCTCTTAGCTGAGTTCTATAGGAAGAAGCAGGTACAACAGTTATCTACTGCTGTCAAGGAGTTAAAGCACCTTTATCCAATCAGAAAGGATGTTCCTACAGCTGTCTACCCCTCTGTGGATAAAGAATCCCTGTCCTTGGACTTCCGAGCCTTGAGGGGAAGGGGTGAGCTCCCCAAATTTCACAAGGCAAAGAAGAAAGCCCAGCCCAGCCCTGCACCAGTGTTACCATCAACTACCAAGAGAATTCAAGACCCAAAGGCTATAACTTGGCAACTCTTAGGAGAGCCTTACAGGAGTGCATGGGCACAGCAGTTATCCAATGTTCTCGAAGAGATGGAAGTGCGACCTTTTTATCCTGCCACAAGAGACATTTTCACAGGTGCCCATACCTCTGTGGAAAAACAAACTCTAGCACTGAGGTTTCAGAAGGATCTCAGGGCTTTTAAGGGTAAAGGCAGGCCCCTCAAGTTGCCCCAATTGGAGAAGAAGGCACAGCCCATCTCTAAAGAAAAGGAAGAGTTGCCTCAGTGGGAGACATTTGTGGCATTGTACCATGTTTTGCGGATGTTGCAGGAGTGATATGCTAAAGACAGTGCTGCTTGGATGGATCAGTTCTACCATCTCATGGACCTGTACCAACTTAAGTCCCCCCGAATCCAGAGGCTGCTACTAGAGTTGCTGCAGAGAAAGAAACTCCAACCACAAGAGACCATCTACAAAAAGGCCCTGAAAACCAAGGAGTTGGTACTTGGTGAACGGTTATTCTATGGCCTGTTTTGTGGTAGTTCTCATGCCCCTGCAGGTCCCCTTGAGTTCCAGAATGTTGTACCCTTGCCTGGGCAGGATAGGGTGCATACTATCCAACCTGTGGGCATCACCCAGTATGGGTTCTTAGAACTTGCCTGGAAAAGGCTACCACAAGTCAATCCTTACTGAATTGAGAGGCTGCCCAACATCCCTGCTCCCACTCTCTGATTTGGCCTAATATTAAGACTCTGGGGTCTTACTGGAAAATAAGCCTGGGCCACAGATTTTAAGCCTCCTTACCTGTTCCCCACCTCAAGGTGGGACTAGAAAAGGACTCCTTTTCATTCAGCTCCAGAAACCTATTATTATGTACTGAATAAAATGACATCTCTCAATTGTAACAAATATTCTGACTTATTTCTCTTCCCCCGCCCCCCAAGCCTAGAATCCCCTAGAAAGTAGCCAGAAAAAAAAAAACAAATAAACTTTGTCTTAAGAGGGACAAGTTTTTCATTGAGTAGGCTACATCCTTTGGAGGGTAAGGGCTAGTGTTTGATCACCTTTTGATAGAAAAGCCTGTCCGGCACTCAAATTCTTTGGCTACTATTTCTTTTCCTCAAAAGATCCTGGAGGGACAGTGTCTGGCACGGGTGGACTTTTGTTTATTTAGCATTAATATGAGAGGAAGCAAAGAAGACCCATAATTTTGCCCCTTTATAAACTTTGTTCTTGACTTAAGTTCCTCAACATCTCTAAGCTTCAGTGTTCTCATCTACATCATGGGGATATAGAGTGAAATAATGGTTAAGAGTGCCAACTTTGAATTCAGAAGAACTCTCATTCCAGTCCTTGCTCTGCCATTTATTAGCTCTTTAATCTTAGTTTTTGGTTTCCTCAAAGTAAAATGGTGATAATAATGCTTACCTTAGTGAAATGTTTAATACAGTTCCTGGAATATAGTTCTCTTTCTCTAATGGATAGCTATTTTTAATGAGATATAGTGTGGGGATGAAAATGTAGGTTTTAGATTCAAACCAGGATTTGAATCCCTGCCTTTCAATTTAACATGTAATCTCAAGACAGTGATTTCACCTCTCTAATCCTCAGTTTTATCATGTGCAAAATGGGGCTCATTATGAGGCTCAAATGAGATTCTGGCTATGCCCATTTTAGTGTATTGGGAGCATAGGAGAGGAACTGTAGGCTAGAGGAGGGGCCTGGGACCTCAAGAGAGTTTGGGGGTACCTTGGGAGAGGGGGCAGAGCTCAAAGAGAGGGCCTGTAAGAGCAAGGGAGGAGCTAGAGCATGAAGGAGATGCTTAGAAGCCCAATAGAAGACCTTGGGCATATGAATTATCAAAGTCCTGGGGGAGATGACAGATTCTAAGGAAAAGCTTGGGAGCCCAGGAGATCAGAAGCTTGGGAGTATTGGGAGGAGATCCTGGAGCAGGAGTCAGATCTCAAGGGAGAGGTCTGGGAGTCCAACAGATTTTCTGGATATTGATTTTGCATCTTGCAACTTTACTGAATTCATTTATTAGTTCTAACAGTTTTTTGGTGGCATCTTATGGGTTTTCTATATATATATCATATCATCTGCAAATAGACATAGTTTTAGTTCTTTTCCAACTTGGATAGCTTTTATTTCCTTTTCTTGCTTAATTGCTCTGGCTAAGACTCCCAGTACTATGTTGAATAAAAGTGGTGAGAGTAGGCAACCTTGTCTTGTTCCTGATCTTACAGGAAAAGCTTTCAGTCTCTCACCATTATGATGTTAGCTGTGGGCTTCTCATATATGTCCTTTATCACGTTCAGCTATGTCCCCTCTATACCCACATTGTTTTTTATCATGAATGGATGTTGAATTTTGTCAAATGCTTTCTTTTTTTGCATCTATTGAGATGATCATATGATTTTTATTCATTTTGTTAATGTGGTGTATCACATTGATTGACTCGTGGATGTTGAACCATCCTCTCATTCCTGGAATAAATCTCACTTGATCATGGTGTATACTTTTAATGTATTATACTCAGTTTGCTAATATTTTGTTGAGGATTTTTACATCTATGATCATCAGGGATATTGGCCTGTAATTTTATTCTCTTATAGTGTCCTTGTCTGGTTTTGGTATTGAGGCAACATTGGCGTCATACAGTAAGTTTGGAAGTGTTCCCTCCTTTTCTATTTTGGAAGAGTTTGGGAAGGACTAGTGTTAGTTCCTCTTTAAATGTTTGGTAATAATTGTTTTTTATCGTACCATCTGAGGATTGTCTTTCTTCAATACTGGAAACTTCTCAAATGTTAACATTTTCTTATTTCCTCTCCCTCATTCACTCTATTGATTCCTTCTAGAAATGATTATTTGTAGGCTGGCACTTCTCATTCAACAACATTGCCTCTTGGACTCTCACAGTTTCTATAGCTGTCTAAGTTAACCTTCTCTTTAATCTCCTCTGATCTAATTGTTAGGTTACTCATTTTCTTTTTAGCTGTGTCAAATCGGTTAACTGATTTAAGGTCTATCCCATCTTTTTCAAACCTGTCTGATGTTTTTAATACTATTTTCTTTAATAGTATTTTCTTTCCCCAGGTTTTTTGTATCTACTGTTGGTTATTGTTTTTTTTTTTGGGGGGGGGTGGGGGGCATTATTTCTTCATATATCTTTTTCTGCTCTTCTTTTCTTTTCTTTTCTTCCTTCCTTCCTCCCTCCCTCCCTTCCTTCCTCCCTCCCTCCCCTCCTTCCTTGTCTTTGTTGCTGCCTGTGGCTTTCTCTAGTTGCAGTGAGCAGGGGCTACTCTTCGTTGTGGTGTGCGGGCTTCTCATTGCGGTGGCTTCTCTTGTTGCAGACCACGGGCTCTAGGCGTGCGGGCTTCAGTAGTTGTGGCACATGGGCTTAGTTGCTCTGTGGCATGTGGGATATTCCCAGACCAGGGCTCAAACCCGTGACCCCTGCATTGGCAGGCAGATTCTTAACCACTGCGCCACCAGGGAAGCCCTTGGTTTTTGTTTTTGTTTTTTTTTTAAATATAAATTTATTTATTTATTTATTTTTGGCTGTGTTGGGTTTTCGTTTCTGTGCGCGGGCTTTCTCTAGTTGTGGCGAGCGGGGGCTACTCTTCATCGCGGTGCGTGGGCTTCTCATTGTCGTGGCTTCTCTTGTTGCAGAGCACAGGCTCTAGATGCGCAGGCTCAGTAGTTGTGCCTCACAGGCTTGGTTGCTCCGCGGCATGTGGGATCTTCCCAGACCAGGGCTCGAACCCATGTCCCCTGCATTGGCAGGCAGATTCTTAACCACTGCGCCACCAGGGAAGCCCCTTGGTTATTAACAGTAGTTATATTTCCTGACTGAGGGAAGGAGTGTGACTTCTGCTCTTCATTGTGTTCACTGAAATTTATTCATAGTGTACTGTTTTCTTGAATGTTTTCTAATTTTGGACTGAGCTCATAAGTGAGCTTTTCCCCCCACTGCCTTGTACCCCATGGCTTCCACAAGTTGGGAAGATTTATTGGTTTATTCCTGGTTGGTATTTCTATATCTTGCAGCCAAAATAAAGCCATACCTAAAACCCAAGTGAAGGAAGACTCATAATTTATAAATACTAGGAAAAGAAGCTTTTTTTTCCATCTTAGCAACTAGCCTTCTGCAGAGCTCTTAATTCCAATTCTCTGAATCGCTCATTCCTAAGACTCATAGCCTAACACATTATGGATATTAACATATAAATTCTTTTACTACAGGACTTCCCTGGTGGCACAGTGGTTAAGAATCTGCCTGCCAATGCAGGGGACACGGGTTCGATCCCTGGTCTGGGAAGATCCCACATGCCATGCAGCAACTAAGCCCGTGTGCCACAACTACTGAGCCTGCACTCTAGAGCCCGCGAGCCACAACTACTGAGCCCGCATGCCACAACTACTGAAGCCCATGCACCTAGGGCCTGTGCCCCAGAACAAGAGAAGCCACTGCAATGAGAAGCCCACACACCGCAATGAACAGTAGCCCCCGCTCGCTGCAACTGGAGAAAGCCTGTGTGCAGCAATGAAGACCCAACGCAGCCAAAAATAAATAAATAAATAAATTTATTTAAAAAAATAAATTCTTTTACTACTGTTTTAGTTATTTGTTGCTGCATAACAAATGACCACGAACTGAGCAGCTTATAAAAACATTTATTATATCACAGTTTTCATGGCTCAGGGGTCTGTATATAGCTTAGCAGGGTTCTCTGCTCAGGGTTTCACAAAGCTGCAGTCAGGGTACCAGCTATGCTGTGCTCCTTTTTGGAGTTCAGGATCCTCTTTTTAGCTCTTATGGTTGTTGGCAGAATTCAGTTCCTTGCGTCTATAGGATTGAGGACACTGTTTTCTTGCTGACTGTCACCTGGGGACTGCTCTCAGGCCCTAGAGGCTGCCCACAGCTCTTCCCCACATGGACCTCTTCCAGGTCCTCTTACAACACGGCAACTTACATTTTCAAGGCCAGCAGCAGATTTTGTCACATCAATCTGCTAAGATGGAATATTTTAAGTAATGTAATAATGGGAGTGACTATCACATTACCTTTGCCATATTCCATTGACTAGAAACAATTAACAAATTCTGTGCTCAAGGGGAGAGGACTACACAAGAGGGTGACTCTTTAGGGGTCACTTTAGGGTGTGTCCATCACAATTCCTAATATCTGAGGACCTCCCAGGTTAATCACAGCATATGCTCCTGGCTCTCTCTGGTCCCACCCCCTCCCCCAGGCTTTCCATTAAGATTTTTGTGAACTCAGCTATGCATGTTTTTTTTTTGGCCATGCCGCTCAGCATGCAGGATCTTCCCCCGACCAGGGATCGAATGCGCAACCCCTGCAGTGGAAGCGCAGAGTCCTAACCACTGGCCCACCAGGGAAGTCCCTCAGCTATGCATTTAAGAGGACGGCTCTTATACTGTATCCATTACTAATAGAAGTTCTGTAGAGAAGGATTCCATCAGCTTATCTAGTCTGCTCCATTGCTTGAGAAATCTACATATCCCTTAAGACTGAGTTCACTACCTACTTGTAGAGACAACCTTCCCTTTCATGTGCTATCTCAGTCCCCATCTCCTCACACTGTATTGTGATTATCTTTTTTACTGGTCTCACGACAGTTTATTGAAGTCATATCTATTAGATTTGTTTCTAAATGCATAGGGGAGGGGAAAACGGCAAAAGTGAGAAAAGGGGGTCTTGGTCCCATACAGCACAAAACAGGTGATTGAAGGGAAATTGAAGCTTACCAAGTATGAAAGGGATTGACTAGAACCAGGGGAAGCATGGCCCAGGAGAGCTGGGAAACGAATGAATAACAAAGCCGGTAGAAAATGTGAGTGGATTTTTTTCCTTCAGGCCCATAAGGGAGTACCATTAACATTATCTACAGAGAGCTAAGGGCAAAAATCATTATACAGTTGACCCCTGAACAACACAGGTTTGAACTACGTGGGTCCACTTATACACGAATTTTTTCAATAGTAAATATGACAGTACTATATGATCCTTGGGTGAATCCACGGATGCAGAACTGCAGATATGGAGGAACCTCAGATACACAGGACCGACTATAAGTTATACGTGGATTTTTTGTGTGTGTGTGGCTGTTTTGGGTCTTTGTTGCTGCACGCAGGCTTTCTCTAGTTGTGGCGAGCGGGGGTTACCCTTCATTGCGGTGTGCAGGCTTCTTATTGCGGTGGCTTCTGTTGTTGTGGAGCATGAGCTCTAGGTGCAAGAGCTTCAGTAGTTGCAGCATGCGGGCTTAGTAGTCGCGGCATATGGGCTCTAGGGCACGTGGGCTTCAGTAGGTGTGGCACATGGGCTTAGTTGCTCCGCGGCATGTGGGATCTTCCCGGACTAGGGATCAAACCTGTGTCCCCTCCATTGGCAGGCAGATTCTTAACCACTGCGCAACCAGGGAAGTCCCTATACACAGATTTTTGACTGCAGCAGCTGAGCTCCCCTAACCCCCGAGTTGTTCAAGAGTCAACTGTACTTGGAATACCAAGGGATTAAAACCAGTCTCTTGTTCTGTCAGACTAAGCTCCGCTCAGGGAAGTTCAAGAAATTCCCGGTCCTGAGTTGGAATCCCAGAATCTTTCCTTGTGGTAAGGAAAGCTGTGAGCCTCTCTGTGAAAATTTTGAGGGAGAGTGAATATGGCACATGCATGAAGGAAAGAAGATGGCTAATTTGTCTCCACTCCAGAAGGAGCCTGGAACCCCTGGTGCTAAAGGAAGGAGCGCTGTTGTTCAGATCTGATCAACATATTTGGATTATAGAGGAGCTTTTTCAAATAAGTCAGTTTGGGAGATAAAAGTGAAGACCATTCTCTCAGGGACCTCAAACAAACAAACAAAAAACAACAAACACCTTTTACAGTAGGCACTGTCAAGGTTTCTGAAGAGGTTGAGATTTTACCCTATGTACAAGCTAGTAAGCTAGCCTATTACTGTTTCAGCTGGCAGAGGACATGAGATTTCTGATCAAAAACAAAGGACTTTACCCATGGCACACCAAACAAGCCTCGTGTCTGTGTTGGTTCTCTATGCCCCCACGTCCCACAGGCATGGAGCAGGTAAGCCTAGATGGATGCCGGCACATGCAGTGGGTTGTGTTACAGGAAGGGAACACTAACCCTGGGTAGCTTACTACTTCACAGCAGTCCGTGAGCAAGACATTTCTCTCTCTCTCTTTTATTTAACTATAGTTGACTTACAAAATTGTTTGTTTCACGTGTACAGCTTCAGATTTTTTTCCATTATAGGTTATTACATTGAATATAGTTCCCTGTGCTATACAGTAAATCCTTGTTGTTTATCTATTTTATGTACAGTGGTGTGTATCTGTTAATCCCATACTCCTAATTTATCCCTGCCCCTTTCCCCTTTGGTAACCATAAGTTTCTTATCTGTCTGTGAGTCTGTTTCTGTTTTGTAAATAAGTTCAGTTGTATTTTAGATTCCACATATATGTAATATGTTTGTCTTTCTCTGTCTGATTTACTTCACTTAATATGGTAATCTCTAGGTCCCATCCATGTTGCTGCAAATGGCAATATTTCATTCTTTTTTATGGCTGAACAACATTCCATTGTGTGTGTCTGTGTGTGTGTGTGTATACAGAACATCTTCTTAATCCATTTATCTGTTAATGGACACTGAGGTTGCTCCCATGTCTTGGCTACTGTGAATAGTGCTGCTATGTACATTGGAGTGCATGTATCTTTTTGAATTAGAGTTTTCATCTTTTCCAGATATATGTCCAGGAGTGGGATGGCTGGACCATATAGTAACTCTATTTTTAGTTTTTAAAGGAACTGCCATACTGTTTTCCATAGTAGCTGCACCAATCTACATTCCCACCAACAGTGTAGGAGGGTTCTCTTTTCTCCACAATCTCTCCAGCATTTATTATTTGTAGACTTTTTAATGATGGCCATTCTGACTGGTGTGAGGTGGCACCTCATTGTAGTTTTAATTTGTATTTCTCTAATAATTAGCAATGTTGAGCATCTTTTCATGTGCCTGTTGGCCATCTATCTGTATGTCATTTTTGGAGAAATGTTTATTTGGGTCTTCTGCCCATTTTTTGACTGGGTTTTTTTTTGTTTGTTTGTTTTTGATATTGAGCTGTATGAGCTGTCTGTATATACTGGAAATTAAGCCCTTGTTGGTCACATTGTTTGCAAATATTTTCTCCCAGTCCGTAGGTTGTCTTTTTTTTTTAATGCATGAATTTTTAAAAATTTCTTTTCTTTTTTTGGGGGGGGGTATAGTTGTTTTACAATGCTGTGTTAGTTTCTATTGTACAGTGAAGTGGAGTAGAGTTCCTTGTGCTATACAGCAAGTTCTTTTTTTTTTCTTTTTTTTACAAATTTTATTTTATTTATTTTATTTATTTATTTTTGGCTGAGTTGGGTCTTTGTTGCTGCCTGCAAGCTTTCTCCAGTTGTGGTGAGCAGGGGCTACTCTTCATTGCAGTGCGCAGGCTTCTCCTTGCGGTGGCTTCTCTTGTTGCAGAACACGGGCTTTAGGTGCGCAGGCCTCAGTAGTTGTGGCGCACGGGCTTAGTTGCTCCGCGGCATGTGAGATCTTCCCGGACCAGGGCTCGAACCCATGTCCCCTGCACTGGCAGGTGGATTCTTAACCACTGTGCCACCAGGGAGGCCCTGTACCTGGGTTCTTTTTCTTAGCATTCCTTGGAGGATTCATACATATTGCTGACTGTTGTTTCAGATGATTCAATCTCATTGCTGTATAAAGATACCAAAATTTCCCCATTCTACTGGTGATGGGCACTTTAGTTCAATATTTTTGATGAACATATGTATGCTCCCAAGGACTTCTGTATCTCATGTCTACCTGCCTCAAAGCTCTGCCCTATTTCTTACCTCACAAGAAAGGAACCTTAAGGGATGATCAGTTATCAGGATTTTAAAAGCGACATGCCAGGTGAATTAGTGATTTTACTTTTGCAAATATGCTATACTTATATTTTTCAAGTATTAGTGTTATGGACAGAATGTTTATGCCACTCACCCCCAAACTCATATGCTAAAGCTCTTACTCTCAATGTGATAGTACCTAGAGATGGAGCCTATGAGAGGTAATTAGGGTTAGATGAGGTTATGAGGGTGGGCCCTCATAGCGGGAATAGTGCCCATAAAAGAAGAGACACCCCTATCCTCAAAAAGACAACAAATAACAAGTGTTGGTGGGGACATGGAGAAAAGGGAGCCTTTCTGCACTGTTGGTGGGACTGTAAATTGGCACAGCCCCTGTGGAGAACAGTATAGAGGTTCCTCAAAAAATCAAAAATAGGACTGCCATATGATCCAGCAATTTCACTTCTGGGTATTTATCCTAAGGAAATAAAAATACTAATTCAAAAAGATATATATAGGGACTTCACTGGTGGTGCAGTGGTTAAGAATCTGCCTGCTAATGCAGGGGACACGGGTTCGAGCCCTGGTCCGGGAAGATCCCACATGCTGCGGAGCAACTAAGCCTGTGTGCCGCAATTACTGAGCCTGAGCTCTAGAGCCTGCAAGCCACAACTACTGAGCCTGTGTGCCACAACTACTGAAGCCTGTGTGCCTAGAGCCCGTGCTCTGCAACAAGAGAAGCCACCGCAATGAGAAGCCTGCGCACCACAATGAGAAGAGTAGCCCCCACTCGCCGCAATTAGAGAAAGCCTGCGTGCAGCAGCGAAGACCCAACACAGCCAAAAATAAAAATAAGTAAATAATTAATTTAAAAAAACAAAAAAAATCAAATCAACAGATATAAAAAGCTCCATAACTTTTTAAAGACAAATTCTATCTTCCTTTAAACTTTTTAAGCTCTTTAAACTTTAAAAAAATCTGGTAAGCGCAACATCAAACATTAAAAATACAATACAAAAGGAAATTAGAATACAATCTCACATATAAATACAGATGCAAACATTCTAAATCAAGTTAACAAATGGAACTGAGCAGGTATAAAAAATAATATACCATGGCTGACTAGGGTTTATTCCAGGGATGATTAAAAACTAAGAAATCTATCAGTATTAATCAATATATCAATAAAGAAGAATAGCAAATGACTAAAGCAACAAACAATGAAATGGAGTTTGGAAAAAATGAGGCATTTCTAATGTAGGAAACTACTTAAATACAATACAGATTATTTGGGGCACATAACCAAAAGGAAATAATAGATTAACCATGAAATGTTGACATAATTTCCATTAAATTGGAGGAGAAGCCTGAAAACCTGAAAGCCTGAGACTCAAATTATTTCGTCCTGCATTGTATTTAATTCTAAAACTTAAACTTGTATGGGACGGTGGTGTTAACTATCAGATGGTGAATGACTGAATAAAATATTGGATTCTCCACCTGAAACAAATGGACATAGAAGTGTATGTTATAAGGGACAATCACACTGACATCATAGCTACCAATACACAATACCACTGACATCATCACCACCAATGTACAATACAGCCAAAGTTATTTCAACAAAAGAAATAATCCATATAAATATGTTAAAAGGAATTTTCTTTTTGACTTGCAGATAATTTGATTATTTAGAAAACTAAATAGTCTAATAAAATTGTGAATAGAAATAATAAGAATATTTGGTACGACTGAAAACTTACTATACTGAAATTTAAAATATTTGTATGAGGGGTACTGAACATAGTAAAAAACAGCATAAATCAGCATAAGTTTGAAAAAAATAGGGACATATAAAACAAGCAAAGGATTTGGATACTGAATATTTTTTAAAACGCCTATAAATCAGAAGGAAAAAATGAATAAATGGACAAGAACGAGACTAGGAAAATCACAATAAGTAACATGATTGGCTAATAAAAATATATGGAAAATATTCAACTCACTAGTAATTAAAAAACTAAAAACTAAACCACACTAGAAGAAGAAATACAGGACATTTATTTCGCCTTTGACTGAGTTGCCAGATGTCCACAAAAATAAACAAGTTACCAATATGTACCAAAGGTGAAAATGTATACAACCTATGCCTGAGTAATTGGACACCACTGCTCTTGTGTACTAGTATACAGGAGCAAAGCTAGTCACTGGTTTTGTAATAGTGAAACTCTGTCAACAACTGTATAATGGCCAATAGATAAGATTTAAATCTATTGAGGTATATTTATATCAAGATTGGGCTAAAAGATATTTCATTTTGTAGAAAAATAGCAACCCTACATTCAGAAAAAGGACACTAATTGCAGGTCAGGATGTGAGCTGTTAGCCATCCAATTATCGCTAGTAACATGAATTAATGACCCATAATTCCAATCTGAGAGTCACTCCCTTTGGATTTGGCAACATTTCCCAGAGAGATTAATAGGTATTAGAAATGGAGGTTCCCTGGTAACATTTTAAAGTGTTCTTTACCACAGGTCTCCATTTGTTTGGCCAATATGAGCTTTTCATTATTCAAACGTAGAGATTTAGTATTCAGTACTTTGTAAACTTGTTTAAGCCCAAAAACATTTTAAAAAGTACTGTCAAGTACCAACAGTATTCCTGGGGCATAATTTCAAAAACGTTGGATAAAGGTATGTCTGTACATTCAACATATATATATAGTAACTTGGAGAAGTACCATGCTGACCTACTGTAGGCTTATTTTATTACGGAACTCAAATTATTCTGTCTTGTGTTATATTTTATTCTAAAACTTAAACATATGGGACAATGATGTTAACTATCAGATGGTGAATAACTGAATAGGATAGTGGATTCTCCATCTGCAACAAATGGTCATAGAAGTGTAGGTTATAAGGGACACACTGACATCATAGATGGTTGGTTGACAATGCATAATTTGTAATTTCCATGAATCATTCTTATTTGAAAGATAAGAATTCTTTTATAGGGCTAAATACCAATTGTGCAAAAACACAGTATTTCATCAAAACTAATATGATTTGCTGCTGGCACTTTCTTCACATTTACAGAAAATACAGGGGAAGGCAATTCAAATGACTAATTTCTGACATTTATCTGGATGGAAGTGTTTGAAAATAGGTATCAAGTATGTCAATAGGTATCAAAAATGGTCAAGTATGTGTGTTGGGGGGTGGGAGGGAGGTTCCTTTTAGTATTAAAGAAATCAGTTATCTATAATTCAGCTCATTCATAAATTTAAATAAAGATTAGAAAAACTAATGAATCTAGATCACAGATTCACAAACTTGTTCTTAAAGGGCCAACAGTAAATGTTTTTAGGTCTACGGGGCATACAGTGTCTGTTACAACTAACTCTGCTGTTGAAGACAGAAAACAGCTTTAGGTAATATGTAGGTGAATGAATACAGCTGTGTTCCAATAAAACCCTAAAAAAAAAGGTGGTTGGCCCACAGGGCAATCGTTTGCTAACCTGTAATATTGAAAGTACTACACTTGGATCAACAGCTTTGTCATTCAAGATTTATAATTAAACAAGAATAGTTAAGTCTTGAACATTCTAGATAAATGCTTTTTTTTTTTAACATCTTTATTGGAGTATAATTGCTTTACAATGGTGTGTTAGTTTCTGCTTTATAACAAAGTGAATCAGCTATACATACACATATATCCCCATATCTCTTCCCTCTTGCGTCTCCCTCCCTCCCACCCTCCCTATCCCACTCCTCTAGGTGGTCACAAAGCACCGAGCTGATCTCCCTGTGCTATGCGGCTGCTTCCCACTAGCTATCGGTTTTACATTTGGTAGTGTATATATGTCCATGACACTCTCTAACTTTGTCCCAGCTTACCCTTCCCTCTCCCCGTGTCCTCAAGTCCATTCTCTAATAGGTCTGCTAGATAAATCCTTTTTAATTTCATAGTTCTTTTGGTAGATTCTCAGTTTCAGTTGGCGGGTAATATATTTAGATTTTCTATACTTAGTTTCATAAGGAAACCTCATTTAGCTTTTGATTTTTAGGACCTATTATTCTAGTAGAGATTTGTTATAATTATGTAATCCATATATCAATGAGCTAGAAATACTGTTAGAAATAATGTCCTTCTTTAAGTCTACCCAAGTATGTGTCATAGTGCTGCTTTTAATAAAAGAGTCGTTTTCCTTTGATTTTATTTTATAAAATTTAAATTAAATTTTATAAAATAAAATCAACATCATCTTAGGTTAATTTTGATAAATTACATTTTTTTCCAGGAATCTAATACATTCTTTCAATTTCTAAATATACTGGAATAAACTGAAGCATTGCCTTATAATTAAAATATTTTTTCTTCCATATTTACGGCTAAATCCCCTTTATTTGATGCTAATATACTTTTAATAGAAAAATTTTAAAGTTAAAAAACACTGTTTCAAGATTACTATTTCATTTCTAAATTATAAAACTGTACTTCTAGATGAATTCATTGCTTTTCATGGGAAAAAACCCAAAACTCTGAGTATCATTTTGGTTAATAATCAATAAGCTCTAATAATTTTATTTGTATTAATTGCTTCCTATATTGGCTTAGGATTTATGTTGTTATATTTCTAACTTTGTAGGTCAAATTCTTATTCATTGTTTTATCAGTTTTATCAACTCCTACTAAGTGAGGGACTGAATAGTTCTGGGAATAAAGCAGTGAACAGAAAGTTCTGGTCTTCATTTTTTATTTCATGCATGCATTGAAGAGTATTACATTTCCAAAGAGTAGAGGTTTGGCAACATCCCAAAGCTGGTATATAGGCATTTTATTATTGTTCCTTTCTGAAGAGCCCTAATTTCAATTTTAATTTTCTAATTGATTCAGGACTTATACATGAGATTATCAATTTGCAAAAGGAGGTGATAAAATATTACCATGTAGATTAATAACTGTAAAATGAATCTCTACAATGGAGAGATCTAGCAGTCTCCACTATAACCAATCTAGCACCATTAATAGTAGGAAAATGCTTCTTAATGTACACAACATAAACTCAATTAAACCTCTTCATTTAACTTAAAATTTACTGGAACTATTAGAGATAGAAGAACAGGACAAATGGACCTACAATGAAGCAATTTTAAAAATCCAGAACATGAGACATTCTGTAAGATAACTTTCCTGTACTTTTCAAAAATCCAAAGTAAGGAAAACATGGTGGGGATGCTGTTCTAAAACAGGAATTGGCAAATTTTTTGTAATGAACCAGACAATAAATATTTTAGGCTTTGTGGGTCATACAGCCTATTGCAACTATTCAGCTCTGCCAAAGAAATACCAAAGCAACCATAGACAGTATTTAAACGAATGAACATGTCAGTGCTCTCATAAAACTCCTGTTTTAAATCCTCTCATGATTTTTACATTTTACTAGAGTTTGTCCAGAAAAAATTATTTAAAACTCAACAAGGCATAAGGAATTACACAAAGCTAAAGTCATTACATCCATATGGACTTGATCTCATAATGATACAAATACTAATACTAATACTAATAATAATACCAATGATAATACTAAAAATAGTATCTAATACTTACTGAATAAACACTATGTTTAAGATAGCTTTCCAAGTTTTTTATATTCCAATAACAGCACTATAATGTAGGTATTATTATCATCATTTACAAATGACTCCCACAGGGATATAGATATCTTGCATGCAGGCTGTAAAGAATCAAACGGCAATCATGACGGTTTTTTCACATTTGTTAGGTCAACAGGGGTTTTCTGTGGTATTAGTTTTTTCAAATGTAATAATAACTGACGAGGGCTACAGAGCTTTTATAAATAGAGCATAAAAAACAAGGGCAGGGCTTCCCTGGTGGCGCAGTGGTTGAGAATCTGCCTGCCAATGCAGGGGACGCGGGTTCGAGCCCTGGTCTGGGAAGATCCCACATGCCGCAGAGCAACTAGGCCCGTGAGCCACAATTACTGAGCCTGCGCGTCTGGAGCCTGTGCTCCGCAACAAGAGAGGCCGCGATAGTGAGAGGCCCGCGCACCGCGATGAAGAGTGGCCACCACTTGACGCAACTAGAGAAAGCCCTCGCACAGAAACAAAGACCCAACACAGCCATAAATTAAAAAAACAAAAAAACAAAAAAACAAGGGCATTTCCACATTCTGTGAATTTTCCTCCATTATGAATATTCTGATAATCCATAAATAGAGAAATGCTAGTAAAGGCCTTCCTATGTTACATAAAAATACACCATAAATTTCTGAATCTGAACAACATTTGGGTCATAACTAAAATATGTGAAACATTATTTACATTCTGAGAGGTTCTCACCAGTATAAATTACTTAATGCCTTATAAGAATTGAACCATATCTAAAAGCTTTCCCATGTTCTTTTCATTCAAAATTTTTCCCAGTGTTATAAATGTATGGATGTACTATACATTCTCTACTGCATATATATGCTTTTCTACAGTCCTTAAATGCATAAGTTTTCTCTCCAGTATGAATTTGCTGATGTACTTTAAGGCTTGAACTAAGCCGAAAAGACTTACCGCATTTGTTACATTCAAAAGGTCTCTCACCACTGTGAATACTCTGATGTCCAGTAAGTCATCCATACACACTAAAGGCCTTCCCACGTGCCTTACATTCATAGGGTTTCTCACCAGTGTGAATTCTATGATGTATTTTAAGGCTTTCAACATGACTAAAGGCCTTCCAACATTCTTTACACTCACATAGTTTCTCACCAGTATGAATTCTCTCATGCCTGTCAAGGTTTGAGGTGCGACTAAAGGCCTTCCCACAGTCTTTACATTCATAAGTTTTCTCACCAGTATGAATTCTCTGATGCATTCTTAGGCTTCCACCATGAATAAAGGCCTTCCCACATTCTTTACACTTATAAGGTTTCTTACCAGTATGAATTCTCTCATGTTGAATAAGTGCTGAAGCATGACTTAAAGGCCTTCCCACATTCATTACATTCATAGGGTTTCACGACAATATGTATTCGCTGATGTGGAATGAGTTGATAGCCAGAACTAAATGTCATCCCACATTCCTTACATTTATAGGGCTTCTCCCCAGAATGAATCCTCTCATGTTGAACAAGATTTGAGGCATGACTAAAGGCCTTCCCACATTCCTTACATTTGAAACCCTTGTAACAAACCCTTGTTTGTTACAAGGGTTTCTTGCCAGTATGCATTCTATGATATACTCTAAGATCTATACCACGACTAAAGATCATCCCACATTCACGGCATTCATAAGGTTTTTCACCAGTATGAACTCTACCATGTTGCACAACATGAGAGGCTTGACTAAAGGCCTTCCCACATTCCTTACATTCATAGGGTTTCTCACCAGTATGAATTCTCTGATTAATTCTCCTACCTTGACTAAAGGCCTTCCCACATTCCTTACATTCATAGGGTTTCTCACCAGTATGAATTCTCTGATGTATTCTAATTCTTCTACCTTGACTAAAGGCCTTTCCACATTCATTACATACATAGGATTTCTCACCCGTATGAACTCTGCCATGTTGAGTAAGATGTGAGGCACAACTAAAGGCCTTCCCACATTCTTCAGATTCATAGGGTTTCTCCCCAGTATGAATTCTCTGATGAACTCTAAGTTCTATCTTATGACTAAAAGTCATTCCACATTCCTCACATTTACAGGGTTTTTCACCAGTATGAATTCTCTGATGTCACAGAAAGTTGGATGCATGATTAAAGGCCTTTCCACACTGCTTACATTCATAAGGCTTCTCACCAGTATGAATTCTCTGATGTACTGTAAGGTCTGTGTGTTGACTAAAGGCCTTCCCACATTTGTCACATTCATAGGGTTTCTCTCCAGTATGAATTTTCTGATGTAGAGTAAGAGATGAATATTTTTTATAAATGTGGACATTTTCATAGCTGATTATTTCATACCTTGACTTCAAATCTAAAAGAAATGAGAAAAACATTTTGTTTTCCTTGACGAAGAACAGTGTATATTCTATAGTACATTCTTTTAAATTAAAAATATCACTCATTAGGGCTTCCCTGGTGGTGCAGTGGTTAAGAATCTGCCTGCCAATGCAGGGGACATGGGTTCGAGCCCTGGTCCGGGAAGATCTCACATGCTGCAGAGCAACTAAGCCCATGCACCACAACTACTGAGCCTGCGCTCTAGAGCCTGTGCACCACAACTACTGAGCCCATGTGCTGCAACTACTGAAGCCTGCGTGCCCTAGGGCCTGTGCTCCACAACAAGAAAAGCCACCATAATGAGAAGCCCATGCTCTGCAACGAAGAGTAGCCCCCACTTGCCACAACTAGAGGAAGCCCACATGCAGGAACGAAGACCCAAAGCAGCCAAAATAAAAAAATTAAAAAAAAATTTTTTTTTAAATCACTCATTAGAGATGAATACTTTAGACAACTCTATAATCAGCTATACAGTCTGTAACAGTTACTGACACTTTCTCCGTAACTCATTTATCACACTTTACTAAAGTGATTTAATATACTCTTTCCTGCATCAGTTTCCATCAAAGACTTACAGAGGTGTGACTGGCCAAAACTGTGAAAACAGCAGCAAAAAAACGATTGTGATAAATGGTAACAGTACAGTGGAAAGCAATGAGTCCAAAATGATACAAGAGAAAATAAATGAAAAAAATCATCTTCACCATCAAATAACTCCTTAACTGAAGAAGTTCTAGTAGCATCATGGTGATGTAAACTTGTTATAGTCGATCTCCCTCTCTGATATCAATTAAAAATGCTTGACAAAATAAAAAAATCAAACACCTCAGGTCCATAAATTAAACAAAAAAGGGCTTGTGGAGGGGAGTGAAAACCTTAGAAAACGACCTACACTAGGCTGAGTTTCTTGCCACCTTCTCTACCACTCATAGCCTTGCCAGATGGGTATATTGGGGCAAAAATGGGCTGTCAAAGCCCCAACATATTTCCTGCTACAAGAATCATGGCAAGGAACACTACTAAACTGGAAAGTGAGAGAGGAACCCTAGAAAGGAAACATTTGGAGAAGGAGATTCCCTGATTTTGGGTGGAAACAAGTACAAATCTTAGCCTAAACATGAATCACACATGCATGAGAAGGACACAAACGAGTACAGCAAAGCGTTAGAGAACCAGAGAATTACACTACTTCCCATGAACAGCAGGACAGAACGTGTAGTCTAAATTTTATTGCTTCAATTCCTTGCTAAAGTAAAAATATCAACATATCAACACAACATAGCACTCACAATGTCCATGAAACAATTTAAAATTATTAATTGTAAAAAGAACAAAAAAACGTGATCCCCTCTCAAGGTAAAAGATAAACTGCAGATGCTGAGACAACCCAGATGTTGTAATTATCAGACAAAGATATAAAAGCAGTTATTTTAGCTATACTCTAAGAGATTAAAAAATTTTTTAAAAACCACACATTTGAAATTATTGATAAGAAATATAGCCAGAGAAAAAGAAACCACATAAACAAAAAAATTAAAATTGTAGAACTGAAATATATAATTTCTAAAATTGCTGGATGAGCTTACAGCAGAATGGAAATGACAGGGGAAAAGGTAAACATTATAGATGTATAGAAGTTATTCAAGTTGAAACTCATCAACAGTACAGGTTAGAAGTCTTATAATAGAGCTTCAGGGACTTGTGGTAATATATCTAAAAATGTGATTAGAATCTGAAAAGGAAAGGGACAGACTGAGGCAAAAAATTGTCTGATTGAAAAAAACAACACTACTAAAGGAATTTATTTAGGCTTATGGAAAATGATACAAAAGAGAACCCTGAATCTTCAGGAATGAAAGATGGCATCATGAAAGGTAAATATCTAGGTAAATACATAAGATCATTTATTTCCCTATTAAGTTATTTCAGATATATTTGACCCTTGAAAGCAAAGTTTATAACAGTCTGGTGGTGTTTTCAGTATGTGTAGATATGATAAACATGACAATTATAAAGGGAAAGGTAAATATAAACATATTGAAGATACAAGGTTTGTTCATTTTACAAGAAATGCTACAATATTTGTAAAAACAGATTGTGAAAGCTTAGGTATATTGTATACTGTAACCCCTATAACATACACTAAAACAAATATTCAAAGAGAAATAGCCAAAACACCAACAGAAAAACTAAAATGAATACTAAAGAAGTATTTAAATACTCCAGTACAAGGCAGGAAATGGGAAACAGAAAACCTAAAACAAAGGAAGATCGGACATCAGGAAGATAGTGCACTAGGAAGATATAGCCCCTTGTTCTCCCCAACAGACCCTGAATTAACAGCATTATATGTACCAAAATACTTTTGTGAAAACTCTAAAAACTAGTTAAGGGGCTCTAGCACCCAGATAAGCACATAAACAAGAGAAGAGAGAGCCAAGAAGGTTACAAGTTGGTGACAGTTTGCTTGCCCTAGCCCCTCTTGCCACCCAGTGTAATGAGGTGTGATGGGGAGAATAGCTACTCCTAATTTCTGGATCCTTCCTCAGGATAGGAAAAAAGTGAAAGTTGTATCCAACATTCTGACTTCTCTAGGGGCTGCCCAAGGGACTGGTTTCTGTCTCATCTGGCTTGGATTGCTGATGAGAATGGTGGCATAGTTTGTATATCAGATTGGAGGCAACTGAAAACACAGGTGAGCACTGCAGTGTATTAAAGCAGCAGAGAATATACATTTCCAGAGGCAGGCACCAGGAGAAGCAAAATATTAAGGGTAGAGGAATACAACAGAAACTGAAAGGTCCTCAGAAGAAACAGGAAATTAAGATAGTTAAAAGCAGCCATTTATACTAAAATAAAAGCATACACACAACCCCAAAGAAGATGCATCCCAAGAAAAGGTTTGAAAGGTTCCAGAACCCCTGGCTGGGCTTACTGGTGAAGGTAGTAAGCCAGTCTGTAAAGAGTGGGAGAGGCGGCTGTTTCTACAAAGCCAAAATCTCAATGAAAAATCACAAGGGATACAGAGAAACAGGGAAATACAGTCCAATCAAAGGATCAAAACAAAGCTCCAGAAACCAACTCTAAAGAAAAGCAGACCTGTGAAGTTCCTGAAAAAGAATATAAAATGATGTTTTGAAGATGTTAACAAGCTAAAAGAGATCACAGATAGACAAATAAATGAATTCAGCAAAACAATGCATGAAGACAATGAGAATATCAAGAAAGAGACAGAAATTATAAGAAAGAACCAAACAGAAATTCCGGAGCTGAGAAATACAATAACTAAATGGTGAAATTCACTAGAGGGTTTCAATAGCAGATTTCATCAGGCAAAACAGAGTCAGCAAACTTGAAGAGAGGTCACTTGAAATCATCAAGTAAAAAAGAAAAATGAATGAAGAGTGCCTAGGGCACTATAGGAGAATATCAAGAGGACCAATATACACATTGTAGGAGGCCCAGAAGGAGAAGAGCAAAGGGGCAGCGAGATTATTAGAGAAATAATGGCTGAAAATTTTCAAAATATGAGGAAAGAAATGGATACACAAATTTAAGAAGCTCAATGGACTCCAACTAGGAAAATTCAAGAGACCCACATCAAGACACATTTATAGTGTGTATTATATAAAACGGCTGAAATTCAAAGAAAGAAAATGAATAAGCAAGAGAAAACAAACTTATCAAAAGCAAGCGGGCTTCCTTAATATCAGTGTATTCTTCAGCAGAAACTTTGCAGATCAGAAGAAAATGGGATGATATATTCAAAGTGCTGAAAGAAAAGAAAAAAAAAACTATCAACCAAGAATACTGTATCTGGAAAAACTGTCCTTCAAAAATGAAGGAGTGAGACTTCCCTGGTGGCACAGTGGTTAAGAATCCACCTGCCGATGCAGGGGACATGGGTTTGAGCCCTGGTCCGGGAAGATCCCACATGCCGCGGAGCAACTAAGCCTGTGTGCCACAACTACTGAAGCCCACGTGCCTAGAGCCCATGTTCTGCAACAAGAGAAGCCACTGCAATGAGAAGCCCTGAGAAGCCCACGCACCACAACGAAGAGTAGCCCCCGCTCACCGCAACTAGAGAAAGCCCGTGCACAGCAACAAAGACCCAAAGCAGGCAAATAAATTAATTACTTTTAAAAAAACAAATGAAGGAGTGGACTTCACTGGTGGAGCAGTGGTTAAGAATCCGTCTGCCAATGCAGGGGACACGGGTTCAAGCCCTGGTCCGGGAAGATCCCACATGCTGCAGAGCTACTGAAGCTGTGCGTCTAGAGCCTATGCTCTGCAACGAGAAGCCACCATAATGAGAAGCCTGCGCACTGCAACAAAGAGTAGCCCTTGCTCACTGCAACTAGAGAAAGCCCACACACAGCAACGAAGACCCAATGCAGCCAAAAATAAATTAAAAATTAAAAAAAATATATGTTTGACTGTACATAATAAAAACAAAAAATGAAGGAGAAATCCATACCTTCCCAGATAAACAAAAGCTGAAGGAATTCATTACCACTAGACTTGTCCCACAGGAAATGCTAAAGGGAGTCCTTAAAGTTAAAACGAAAGAACATCAAAAAGCCACTCAAACCCATATAAAAGTATAATATTCTTCAATAAAGGTAAATATATGAACAAAACATAGAATCCTATATTACTGTAATTTTGATACATAAATCCACTTTAAATTCTAGTATAGAATCTAAAAGACAAAATCATTAAAAAAAACCCACTAATCTATGTTACTAGGTATAAAATATAGAAAGATGTAATTTATGACATAACTAATGTAAAGGGTGAGGGTAGAGTTGTAAAGAAGTAGAGTTTTTGTATGTGATTAAAGTTAAGTTTTTATCAGTTTAAAACAGATTGTTGGGCTTCCCTGGTGGCGCAGTGGTTAAGAATCCGCCTGCCAATGCAGGGGACACGGGTTCGAGCCCTGGTCCAGGAAGATCCCACATGCTGCAGAGCAACTAAACCCGTGTGCCACAACTACTGAGCCTGCACTCTAGAGCCACGAGCCACAACTACTGAAGCCTGTGCATCTAGAGCCTGTGCTCCGCAACAAGAGAAGCCACCACAATGAGAAGCCTGCACACTGCAACGAAGAGTAGCCCCGCGCACCACAACTAGAGAAAGCCTGCGCGCAGCAACGAAGACACAAAGCAGCCAAAAATAAAACAAATAAATTTTTAAAAAGACTGTTATAACTTTAAGATATTTTATGTAATCAAAATGGTAACCACAAAGAAAATATCTATAGAATATACACAAAAGGAAATTAGAAGGGAATCAAAGCATGTCACTACAAAAAAATCAATGAAACACAAAGGAAGGCAGTAAGAGAGGAAACAAGGGTCAAAAACCCCACAAAGTATACAGAATATCAGTAACTAAATGGCAATAATAAATACTTTCCTATCAGTAATTTAAATGTAAACAGATTAAACTCTCCAATAACATAGACATAGATAGGTTGAATGGATAAAAAATTATGATCCACTGACTTGCTGCTTACAAGAGATTCACTTTAGATCTAAGGACACAGACAGACTGAAAGTGAAAGGATGGAAGAAGATATTCCACGCAAATAGTAACCAAAAGAAAGTAGGGGTGACTTTAAGTGAAAAACTGTCACGAGACAAAAAGGACATTATATAATAATAAAATGGTCAATTCACCAGGAGATAAACAATTATACATATTTATACACCAAACATCAGACCTCCAAAATATATGAGGGAAACATTGACAGAAGGGAGAAATAGACAGCAATATAATTTTAGTGGGAGGCTTCAATACTCTTCCTTCAATAATGGATAGAACAACCAGACAGAAGATCAATAAGGAAACAGAAGATTTGAACAACACTCTAGACAAATTAGACCCCTCTGACATACAGAGAGCACTTCACAGAACAACAGCAGAATATACATTCTTCTGTTGCACATGGAACATTCTCTAAGACAGACCACATTAGATCACAAGACAAGTATTAATAAATTTTAAATGACTGACATCATAGAGAGTATCTTTTCCAATCACAAAGGAATGAAATTAGAAATCATCAGCAGAAGGAAAACTAGAAAATACACAAACATATGCAAATTAAACAACATACACTTAAATAATCAATGAGTCAAAGAAGAAATTACAGGGAAATTAGAAAATATCTTAAGACAAATGAAGTAAAAAAACAACATACCAAAACTTATGGAATGTAGCAAAATTAGTGCTTTCAGTCTTTCACAATTTAGTATGGAAGCTGTGGACTTTTCATATGGCCTTTATTATGCTGAGGTAGTTTCCTTCTATTCCTAGTTTCTTGAGTGTTTCTGTCATGAAGGGGTAATAAATATTGTCATGTGTTTTTTCTGCAGCAATTGAGACGGCCATGTTTTTTTTTCTTTATTCGGTTAATGTGGCATATTACATTGCATGATTTTTACATGTTGTACCATCCTTACGTTCCAGAAATAAATCCCATTTGGTAATGGTGTATAATCCTTTGCATGAGCTGTTGAATTCAGTTTGCTACTATTTTGTTAAAGATTTTTGCCTCAACAGGCATCAGAAATATTGATCTAGTTTTCTCTTCTTGCACTGTTTGTCTGGCTGTGGTATCAGGGTAATGCTGCCCTCATAGAAAAGGTTTGGGAGTGTTCCTTCCTCTTCAATTTTTTGGTAAGAGTTTGAGGGGAATTGGTGTTAATTCTTCTTTAAATGTTTAGTAGAATTCACCAGTGAAGCAACTGGATCCAAGGCTATTCTTTGTCAGTAGGTTTATAATTACTGATTCAATCTCTTTACTAGTATGTCTCTTTAGATTTTCTATTTCTTTATGATTCAGTATTTGTAGATTGTGTGCTTTCAGGATTTCACCTAGGTTACTCAATTTGTTGGTGTACAATTGTTCACAGACCCCTCTTTCATTTCTGATTTTAGTTGAGTCTTCTCTACTTTTTCTTCATCTAGCTGAAGTTTTCTCACTTTGGTTAATCTCTTTGAAGAACTAACTCTTGGTTTCAATGATTTTTCTCTATTGTTTTTCTGTTCTCTAAGTTGTTTATTTCTGCTCTATTCTATTATTTTCTTCCTTTTCCTCTCTTTGGACTTAGTTAATTATTCTTATTTCAGTTCCTTGAAGTATGAAGTTAGGCTGATTTGAGATCTTTCTTTCTAATGTAAGTGTTTACAGCTATAAACTTCCTTCTTAGCACTGCTTTCAATGCACCCTATAAGTTTTGGTATGTAGTAAGTTTTGAAATTGGAAAGTGTAAATCCTACTTTCTTCTCTTTCAAGATTTTTTGGGAGGGACTTCCCTCGTGGCACAGTGGTTAAGGACCTGCCTGCCAATGCAGGAGACACGGGTTCGAGCCCTGGTCCAGGAAGATCCTACATGCCGCAGAGCAACTAAGCCCGTGTGCCACAACTACTGAGCCTGTGCTCTAGAGCCCACGAGCCACAACTACTGAAGCCCGCGTGCCCAGAGCCTGTGCTCCACAAGAGAAGCCACCACAATGAGAAGCCCGTGCACTGCAACGAAGAGTAGCCCCCACTTGCCATGACTAGAGAAAGCCCACGCGCAGCAACAAAGACCCAACGCAGCCAAAAATAAAAATAAATAAATTTATTTATTTAAAAAAAAAAGATTTTTTGGCTAGTCTGGATCCCTTGCATATCCACATAAATTCATGATCAAGATGTCAATAAGCCAATGGAATCTGGGGTAGTATTGCCATCTTAACAATATTAAGTGTTCTGAATTTTTTAAATTTGCCATAAGAAGTGAAAGAACAACATAAATCAGAATTAGAAAAACTCCAAAATGAAGTCACAGACCTCAGGAACATAGTAGAGATAATAGAAAAAATAATTTCAGAATATTAATCTAGAAAGAAATAAGAAAAACTCCAATATATTAATATTAAGACAAAAAAGTTTTTAGAAGATTTTTTTTTGATGTGGCCCATTTTTAAAGTCTTTATTGAATCTGTTACAATATTACTTCTGTTTTATGTTTTTGGTTTTTTGGTCACGAGGCATGTGGGATCTTAGCTCTCCGACCAGGGATCGGACTTGTACCCCCTGCATTGGAAGGCAAAGTTCTAACTACTGGACTGCCAGGGAGGTCCCAGGACAAAAATTTTTTAATAAAAAATTTTAAATATGTAAAAAGTATATGAGAGAAAGTGAATAACTAATTAATTTATATTTATTTTATCTAGACTTCTAAGTCTCATAAATAATAAGGTTTAGGGAGGGTGGGAGGGAGGGAGATGCAAGAGGGAAGAGATATGTGAACATATGTATATGTATAACTGATTCGCTTTGTTATAAAGCAGAAACTAACACACCATTGTAAAGCAATTATATTCCAGTAAAGATGTTTAAAAAAAAAAGTTTCAATGAAAAAAAATAAATAAATAATAAGGTTTAATTTTTGAAAATATTTATAAAAATATATAATATATTAAAAATTTAATCAGATCATGGCTCTTAAGTAATCTTAGAAAACAATTTTAATTCTTAGTAACATCTTATGTGACCTGAACCCCCATAATATACTGAATTCATGTTTTGTTAGTTACCCCTCAATAACTCTGCTCTGATCCCTTAACACACAACACTCATGTTCACTTTCAGGCCTTTCCATTTGTTGTTTACTCTTCTTGGAATGCACTTCCTCATATACTCAAATGGCCTGAGTCCTTACCCTCCATGTCTCAGCTCAAATATCACTTCCTCAGAAAAGGGTTCCTGACCATCTTACCTCATTACCTAAATTTGCCTTATCCTTGGTAGTTTCCTTCATACTATATTCACTATGTGATGTTATTTATGTACTTATTTGTTTAAATGTTTATTTTATGTCTTCCCTAATATAATACAAACTCCATTTATTAGCCAGATATAGTAATGAATATATTTTTAGGTAATGAAGCCACATATATAAATCTAAGTGCACAAGAGGATCTGGAAAACATTTGAGTCCAAAATACAAATTAAAAGGTGCATAAGGAAGAAGGACAGTGCCCATCACTGAACTGGGAGAAAAATATAAGAAGAATGACACAGAGAGTGGTTAATGAAGTAAAGATAAAAGTCACTGGGTAGCTCATCCAGAGTATTTATTTCTACTTTAGAGCACAGGTATTTTATCCAATGTGAATGAACCTTTCCAGCCAACATTTCAAGTGTATGTCTCCTTGACCACTGGGCTTTCACCTACACAGATGTATTCCCATAATTTGACTTGCTCATATTTACCTGTACATCATCTTCTTGTTTCTTCTCTCACAACCATCCACGGCTCTTTCCCTTGCTCCAATAATGTAATCACATCTGGCTTAGAAATGGAATGTCCTGTTTACAAAGAAAAAAAAAAATACCACACGATGTAGAAGAAAACACTGCTCAGTTTAAATAATAATAATAATAATAATAATAATAATAATAAAAAAATTAAAGGTGTCAAAATAATATTGAATAAGATTTTCCAGAAGAGAGGGTAAGGGAATGAAAGAACAAGAAATCAGTTAGGTAGGGTAAGTTTAAAGAAAAAAAAAAACACACACACATATATATATACACATATATCCTCTTTTTTCTTGAAAGCATGTATAATGCCATAGTTGAAAATACAGATCCTGGAGCCTTAGTTCAGTTCCTGCATTTGCCACCTTCCAGCTGTGTCTGACCTTTGGGAAAGTCACTTAAACCCACTGTGCCTCAGTATTCTCACTTATAAAATGGGAATAATAAGGCTGTTAGAAGGAGTAAACAAGTTGACATATATATGTATGTATATGTACATACATTTATGCATGTATATGTATATGTACATACATTTATGTATGTATATGTAAATGCATTTATGCATGTATATGTATGTATATGTACACGCATTTATGCATGTATATGTACATACATTTATGTACGTATATGTACATGCATTTATGCATGTATATGTATATGTACATACATTTATGTACGTATATGTACACACATTTATGTATGTATATGTATATGTACATACATTTATGTACGTATATGTACATGTACATAATTTATGTATATAAAGTGCTTAGAGCATTGCCTATTAAATACTAAGCAAAATGTTAGCTATTAACATTATTATCAATATTGTTTTACGAAGAGTATACAAGAGGAGCTATCTGTAGGATATTAATTGCAATTAAAATGTAATGTTCATTGATTATAACTTTCAACCACAAAACAGAAAAATTTTCTCTTAAATAGATTGTGTATTCTTCAGTTTTCAATGAATTCCATTTATCTAATCCATTGTTATATAAATTGTAGGGGCTCTTTTAGAGCAATTCGAGCAATTCAGGACCCTGTGTCAGGCTGATCTCTCTGCAAGTGGGTCAGATAACAAAATGGAGTGTCTATAGAAGTTCTGAGCATAAATAAATAGGAAACCTGGATTCTTTGACAATGGTTATATAATAAATGCCAGAGAATTCTAAACTAGATCCTATTCATAAAGGAAGAGAGGCAACTGTAAGTAAGAATAGAGGAGGTGTGAATGTCACTGAAGGACAGGGAAGATAAAGATATTAAATGGAGATGTGATTTCCAACCTGACAAAGCTCAAACCACTTCTTTGGGAAAAAAGAACATGGAAGTGTAACTAGTTTCCTAAAAGCAGCCTTGAAAATCAGAGTGGAAAAAAAATACCTATCTTAAAGAGCAGATTCTCAATTATTCTTAATCACCTGAGGCTTATAAACATACCCAGTGAGACCAAGTTACCATAGTTCTCCATCATCACATATAGGTACAAGTTCTTCTGAACAGAGTCAAGATATTCCCACTCCTGCTGAGAGAAGTCTATGGCCACATCCCTGAATGTCACAGATCTCTGAAATGGCAAACCTATGTATTAATGGGGAAATTAAAGGAATATTTTGAAGACAGAAGGAGAAGATAAGGATCATACTGTAGGAAGAGAGCAATATAGCAAGTATGTAGGCTAAAAATCTATAATACAGTAGGGAACTGAAGCAGAACATATACATATTTTTGAAGAAGTCTGCTAGAATAAACAAAATTTCCTGGCTTGTTAAGTATCTGAGCCATTTGACAATAGATAAAATAATAACATTTGGTTATTAAATAGTAAACACAAGCATAATGCCTGATTGGTATCTGTCACATAAATTCTCAGTAAACGTGAGCTGTCAAGGAAAATTTTTGCTTTTTAGAGAAAAGAAAATTTAATCAGCTATTTTTTAAAAATGTAGTATAAAGTCTCAATTTTAGAAAATAGGGTTTTTATATAAAATTGAGAATTCCCTCAAGTATTAAATCCTTCATTATGTCAGATCTTATCATAGTATTTTTGTTTTTTACAAATCCACATAATTTTTGGCACATGACATTATATTTTATGGATATATCAGATTTAAATGCACAACATTTAGGATGCACAACATGTGTAAGGTCTTCTCCAATCCTATGATTCTGTATTTGCCTACTATTTATGATGATACATTTTTTTTGCTGCCATCTACTATCTGTCATTGAACACCTGGCTTGTGCTGAGTGTGACAGGCAATGATTACTTAGGTTACCAATGATCATCTTCTGGTATTTATGCCCTTGTGTACTCTCCTTCACGTGTGTATGAGTTGAACTGAGTGACTTCCTTTTAATAAATAGAATATGGCTAAAGTGATGAAATGTTACTTGTGATGGTAGATTACAGACTATGATTTCCATGTTGCTTGCCCTATTTTGATGTCTCACTTGCTCAACCAAGAGTGCCCTCCAATCCTCCCATGAGTAACTGGATCCTGTCAAAAACCATTTGGGTGAGCTTGGAAGCAGATACATGCAAAGTTGGCCTTAAGATGACTTTGCAGCTCTGACCAACAATTTAATAGCCTTGCAAGAGACCCAGAGCAAGAGAGCCAAGCTAAGCCATGTCCAGATTTCTGAACCAGTGAAGCCATGAGATAAACGTTTACTACTTTAAGCTACTAAGTGTCAGGGTAATACATTATGCAGCAATAGATAACTAATAGGCAGAGCTGAAGAATACTGAGGAAGGATGTTGAATTATGTCACCCAAATTTAGTATGTCCCATTCGACAACAGAATAGTCTTGATAGTTATCTCTCGGGGATTTCCTGCCAAGTTTGCAAATCTCAATCATGTATACACTAATTCACATAAACTATGAGATATTACTATACACTGAGATTTAAGTCATTCAATACCAAATTTCTATCTTATCTACCTGGAATCTTAAGTCTGGAAAATTTCAAAGTCTTCTCCTGGACAGTCAAATACAACCATTGTCTCCATTTCACCAAATACAGACCTGACTCACATAACATAAATCTTTAATGGATTTATCTCTTTCACTACTCCATCACTGCCCTTGATAGAAGAATGGGCACTTAAGACGTGCTGGATAATTTATCAGTTATAACATGAACACTAGTTAGTTTAGATCGGGACACACAGAGAAGATGCTGGGTAATTATGCATCACATTTCACTAGAACAAAAGCTGGGAAGCAGGTTATTTGAGGAACCTCTTTTGGTAGTAAACTTTAGAAAAATTAATGAAAATAATCACATGACCTACAAAAATACACATATTCCAAGAGGGGAGAAACCTCAACTTACATGAGCCATGGTTTTAGACCTGCAAGACTGGATCAGTCCTCAAGGTTCCTCTAACAGAAAAGCACAAATCCAGAAAGCCAGAGCTGGGAGAAGAGAAAGACCTTGAGACTAGTTTAATGTTCCCAACAGAATGTAAGTTAATAACGTTATGATCTTCCATTCCAGGTTCCAAACTATTTCCCATCACACACAATTTGGGTAGATTAGGATTCTAGATAAATCCATTTCCTTTGCCAACCCAGGTGTCTAGGATGAACGAAGTCATAGAACGGAGGCATTTCTGCATTGAAGCCAGACCCAGATATGTCAGCAGGAAGTTTTCTGACACTACGTCATTTTGGTGAGGGAGATGTAGACCTAAGAGTGGGCAATGCAATCTTGCTCAGAGCACGTCCTCTTCCTTCTACTCCCACCTTCTAAGACTGAAAAGAGCCCACATTATCCTAATAAGAACCTCTTCTGTGGCTTTGTAATTATATGAAGTTGGTTAAGACACTGAAGATAGAAAGTCGGTGTTTAATACTTTGAGTTCAGCAAAGCTTACTAGTTAAATATATGACAAACCATCACTGTACTAAAAATCAAAGTAGATATCAAATGTGAAGTTGGGAGAATATTTAAGGATATGGGAAATAATCCAGATACACTGTCAAGAGAACAATTAGATTGACCAATATAAATACTTTTGAATAATATATGAATACGTCAGTCAATATAGAGAAGCAGTGTCAGAGAAACAGACCACTGAAATCAGTAGATAAAAGAAAGTCTGGAAGGTTATGTGACCATCGAATAATAGTGCTTACTTTCTAATTTTGATCTTGATTTTTCTTTTTAAAGTTTATTTAATAATTATTTTAACAATTACCATACGTTAACTTGAAATAAATGTGTATTTTTAAAAAAATTGTTGACAGAGAGGTTTATGTGGTTTATAAACCTGTCAACTAAGCCATGATGTCTCCCAGATAGCTGCTGCATTATAATATCCTACTAGCTTCACTTTGCATCCAACAAAATTAGAAGGAAACTGTAAAGTACAAAAGTCACAGCACAAAATCCATTTATTACCACTGATATTTCACAGAATCCATCTATTTTGCTCAGATCCTGACTATTGCTACAGACAGACTGATGTGTCATTCCTGTGAATTCACAAGGTAGGTCACCTAAATCTCTCATCACACACCACCTTACACTTACTCCTGAATAGATTTTACCTCATTTTAGATAATAAGCATTTTAAAGGAAGCAACTACGCCTTTTTAGTGATTGTATTACCCCAAGTCCTATAATTTCTAGGGCTAGCCTATTGTAGGCATTTAATAAAAGTCTGATTTTTTTTACCACAAAATTCCATTTCTAGAAATTTTTAAAAGGAAATAACTATAGATGTACACAAGGCATGTGCACGAGGATGTTCACCAGAGAATAATTTTTGATAGCCAAAAATTAAAAATAACTATCTCCCAGTAGGCAACAGGTTAAACATATTACAGTCTGCAATATGGTGACATACTAAGGCTTCCTTAATAATTAATCCATATGAAATGATGGAAAACAATATTAACTCAGTGAAGACCAAGGCAGGTTTTAAAGGTATGCAGTCAAATGCTCTACCACTGAGCTACACCCACAGTGTACTTAAAAAAAAAAAAGAAAAAAGAAAGAAAAGATTTGTTGTATACTATTAAAGCTAGGCTAATATTAATTCAAACTAGGCTATTATAAGTTTAAGATGTTCACTGTAATCCTCAAGATAACCACTAAGAAAAAACTAAAAAATATACAGAGAAAAAGAAATGAGAAAGGAATCAAACAGGACACTACAATCAAAAAGAAGGCAGGAATGGAAGAATCAAGGAACAAAAAAGGTAAGACATACAGAAAACAAATGGTAAAATGGCCATTTTGGAACTAATAAATTTCTCCTAATTAGTAATTACTTTAAATTTATTTATTATTTATTTATTTATTTATTTATTTATTTTTGGCTGCGTTGGGTCTTCGCTGCTGCGTGTGGGCTTTCTCTAGTTGCAGCGAGCAGGGGCTACTCTCCGTTGCGGTGCGCGGGCCTCTCATTGCGGTGGCTTCTCTCGTTGAGGAGCACGGGCTCTAGGCACGCAGGCTTCAGTAGTTGTGGCTCGCGGGCTCAGCAGTTGTGGCTCGTGGGCTCCAGAGCTCAGGTTCAGCAGTTGTGGCGCATGGGCTTAGTTGCTCTGAGGCATGTGGGATCTTCCCGGACCAGGGCTCGAGCCCGTGTCCCCTGCATTGGCAGGCGGATTCTCAACCACTGCGCCACCAGGGAAGCCCTGCATCATATTTTTCTGATAGAAAATTTGTGCTTCTTGAGCTTTCTCTTTAAAATTTTTTCTTTGGGAAAATAAAATTCTTCTTAATAAAATCATTATTAATGAGAGAGGGGGAGAGAGAGAGACAGATATTATCAGACAGGAAAAGAAAATACGTGCCCTTCCTCAGTTCTCAGCAGATAGATGTTTAAATATATGTTTATAATGCTGAACAGGGTTTTTCTCATTCTCTGTAGTTGCTGGGGCTGAGGAAGGAGGGATAGAGATATATATAATTAGGATGTGAAAAAATGCAGAATCTAACGAATGAATCTTATTCTTCAGCATAACATGGGGATTTATATTAAAAATCTTTATTTTCTGTTATAATAACTATCTTTGGAAATATTGTTTGTATTTGCATCATACCTGGAATTAGAAATTAGTGCCACTGGGACTTCCCTGGTGGTCCAGAGGTTAAGGCTCCACATTCCCAATGCAGGGTGCCTGGGTTCGATCCCTGGTCAGGGAACCAGATCCTGCATGCAACAACTAACAGCCTGCATGCCGCAACTAAAAGATCCCACACGCCGCAATGAAGATCCCATGTGCCGCAACTAAGACCCGGCGCAGCCAAATAAATAAATAAGTAAATTTTAAAAAAAAGAAAGAAAGAAATTAGTGCCATTTTCTCTGAAAGTAACTTTAAATCTCTAAATTATTAATTCTGAAAGGATGTCTTATTTAGTAATTTGGTGCCACGAATAATTAAATTTTAAATAAAATTCCTAATCTCTAAAATGTGAAAACAGAATGTTTTTCAAACAAGGAGATCCTCAGCACTTCCTTTTCCCTAATGAAGAGGTATAAGGAAATCCATGATTGGGTTAGATTTTTTTTTCATACTAAGAATAGGACTCTGTCTCCTTTATTTGATCAATTATTTTGCCAAAACAAAACCACATGGAAATGTTCACACATAAAAAGCTAGAAACAGGGACTTCTCTGGTGGCGCAGTGGTTAAGAATCCACCTGCCAATGCAGGGGATACGGGTTCCATCCCTGGTCCGGGAAGACCCCACATGCTGCGGAGCAACTAAGCCCGTGCGCCACAACTACTGAGCCTGCACTCTAGGGCCCGTGTGCCACAACTACTTAGCCCACGTGCCACAACTACTGAAGCCCCTGCGCCTAGAGCCGGTGCTCCGAATCTCGCGCCACGCACCGCAACAAAGAGTAGCCCCCGCTCGCCACAACTCGAGAAATCCCACGCACGGCAATGAAGACCCAACACAGCCAAAAAAACAAACAAACAAACAAAAAAGCATATACACCAAAATATTAAAAGTGATTATTTCCAGGCAGTGGGAATAAGAGGTATTCTTAATTTCTTCTTCCTAATTTCTTAGGAAATCAAATTTTTGGTAATAAGTCTGCATTAATTCCATCATCATAAATAAAACATAAAGATATTTCAAAGTATTCAAAATATTTTAAGTCATTATTATGGCAGAGGCTATATTTTTGTCATTTTAAAAAGTCTATAAATAGCAGGCCTGCCATGAAGTATTGCTATGACTGAAACAACTACCACTTACCTATTCTTGAATATCCTTTAGCTGTATCACACTGATATAACCAGACACATATCACTATAAAGATTTTTCCACTACTAGAAAGGGAAATGGCCTTTGCAGATTAGGGTTGTATGCAAAATGGGCAGAAAAGTTTTGAATACACAGAAGGTGTTCAATAAATGACTATGCACTTTCTATTCTCTTCTGAATAACCTATTAAAATATCATTTTGGATACAATCCTTGCAAAAGGATTTTACAAAATTCTGTTTTAAAACATGAACGCCATATATAATTTTAAATTTTCTTGGGTACTATTATCTACAACTATGAAGATAATTTAACATTAGATCATGGCCATTTTTCCTTATCACGACTAATTTTTATAAACAGAAATTTTATTATCTACATAATATTGTCTCATGGATGTCATGTGGGTTTCTTAATCATTCTCATTATCTTGGCCACTAATTTTTTTTTTTCTTTTTTTTTTCTTGGCATATAATTGCTTTACAATGTTGTGTTAGTTTCTGCTGTTCAGCCACTAATTTTGTACAAAACTGTCCCAAGGTATAACGATTTTTGATTCTAGATAAAAACCCAGGTCTAAATCTTTTGAATTGTGTACACCTTTGAAGAATGGAAATGTACAAATATACAGCGATTATCTATAAAATTTCGGGGGTTGTGGCCCCCTCTACACCCATAAATACAGACAAAGGAACCCTGGTTAAGAACTCCTGTTCTGGACACGAATTCTGGCTCAGTCGCTTTACTTGCAAGCACAAGTCACAATTAGCCTCACATTTTCGTTGCTTCTTAACTACTGAAACCTGCAGGGGAATAATCAGAGTCACCACAACGCTGAGCGTGTATTAAAATACACCCTCCATGGCTACATCCGCTGTGACCTCATACATAAAACCAAAATGAAGTAAGAAGAGGTCGTTCACAGTAGGTTCCTGCCGTCAGAGCTCAAGAAACGCTGTCATCCTCAAATATACAGATGAACTTCAGAGGACTCCTAGGAACAACAATCCCAGGAAGGAATCCCATTCTTGGAGTCTCTCTATCCATTCGTTTCTAGAATCCTGACTCAGGGGCAATCCCTAATCTAAAATTCCCATCCTAAAAGCCAGTCTGTACCTTCTTACCAAAAACCTTCATCGAGGGCTTCGCATGCGGTTTCCCCCTTGGAGTCATTTCTCTGTGGCAGTCGTATGTGCCTGACAGGAGGGTGGAGGAAGCAGCAGAGAACCTAGGGCCATGGGTCCCTGAGACATTCCCCACAAGTCCACCGCAACCCACGCTCACATAAAGGACACACATCGTACGTCCCCGTCACGCAAGCATAACCACGCACCTCTCAGTCTCACTACGGGCACTCACCACCCGGCACCACCCCCGCGGCCCTTCGCACGGAACACGGCCTCTCACAAACACGCATGCTTCCCGATTTTCTCCCAGGGCTGCAACCACCGTCCCCGCTGCTCAAGCGCCCACAGCCCAGGGGGGCGGGCGGACTCGCGCGGCTGCGCTCCCAAAGTCCACGCTTTGAGCGCCTCCCGCAATCCCACCCTCACCGCCACTCACCGTCCCCCACGGGCTCGGGCTACGTCTGCACAGTCGTTTCCGCGGCGACCCACGCCGCTTTCTTCCTCGGACGGGTGCCACTCGCGCAGCGCGCAACAAGGGACACGGAAAAAAGGCCCGAAGTCGAAGACACCTCGTCGACTGTAAGGGTACAGTACAGGGTCGCAAAATTCCTAAAGCAAACCTGCCGCCCCGACCCGGCCGAGAGACTTCTGGGAGTGATTTCCGGACTGCGCGTGCGCAGCACACATCTCGGGCCACTGGAGGCCCGACCCCAGGCTGAGGGCGAGCTCACCGGTTCCCACGGCCAGGGGGAGGTTAGTCCTGGTGGCACCGCACCAGCGAATTGTGAGGAGGGGACGGCGGAGCTCTTATTTTCCGAGGGCTCAGGCCTGTGTGTGAGTGTTCACCCTGTTGAGTCAGTGATGTGACCCCCAGGGTTATGGAGCGCTTGACAGGTGAGCGCCTGAACTTGGATTTATAATCTAACCATGCTGTATGTATTTGTGTGTGTATGCATGTTGGGGTGTATGTATCTTTCCTAAAATTCCCATTACACCTGAAATGTCACAGGTGCTTACTATATTTCCATTTTAGAGTCGACGCTTCTGAGATCAAAACAGGTACAAAGTTATACTGTTTAGTGGCAACGCCACGTTTCCAGGTTGGGATAAGCTGGATAAAGTGAGACTCCACCGTGTAATGGATTCTCATTGTAGAAAAGGAGAGAGTGAGTTTGGGTCCTTTTTAAGGTCACCGACTGTAGGAAATCTTAGAAATTTAGGAAAATAAATACTTTTTCACATTTCACAATATTATGCCCACCAGAAACTTTTTGTTACAGTAAAAAATTTCATCCCTCTGTTGTTTTATGCATGGGTGGGCTTGACTACATAAAAGCCCATAGATGGAGAAACGTCTTTAATTTGTATTCCTGGTCATGAGATCCCATTGAAAAATATCTCGCTTCTTAGGCATGTGACAGTAATATAAATTGTGGACACAGACTTAAAATTTGGGAAGAAGGTGTTATCAGTAGAATCAAGGTTACATCCATATGTATTTAGATTCATGAGGAAGTTGAGCAAATGGGAAATATAAAGTCAGTCATCAAAGAATGTCCATATTTTAGTTGTCACCACTATTATATATTTGAAATATGTAATGCATAACAATTCAAAAGGCACAAAAATGTTTAAATAAAAAGGTAAGCAACATTTCCTTACATGTATCCCAGTCATACATCAGCTCACCTTAAAGTCAACAAAAATTTGATTTTGGTGTGTATCCTTCTGGAGAAGTTATTATCATATACAGATATGTACTTTCTATATATATGTATGTAATGATTGGGGGTTTGAGACCCTGTGAGGCTCAAATATATTAAGACAACACATGAAAATTTAGGCCTTACAATACAGGAGAAAGAAGGAAGTAACATGAAATATTTGCTCTTTAGTGATTTCATTATAAAAATTAATATTACAGTAGTCCCCCCTTATCCTCCGGGGAGATGTTCCAAGACCCCAGTAGATGCCTGAAACCATGAACACTACTGAACCCTATATATACTATGTTTTTTTCTATAAATATCTATGATAAAGTTTATAAATTAAGCTCAGTAAGAGATTAACAGCAATAACTCAATAAAATAGAGCAATTGTAGGGCTTCCCTGGTGGCGCAGTGGTTGAGAATCTGCCTGCCAATGCAGGGGACACGGGTTCGAGCCCTGGTCCGGGAAGATCCCACATGCCGCGGAGCAACTGAGCCCGTGAGCCACAACTACTGAGCCTGAGCGTCTGGAGGCTCTGCTCCGCAACAAGAGAGGCCGTGATAGTGAGAGGCCCGCGCACCGCGATGAAGAGTGGCCCCCACTCGCCGCAACTGAAGAAAGCCCTCACACAGAAACGAAGCCCCAACGCAGCCAAAAATAAAAATAATAAATAAATAATAAATAAAAAATTAAAAAAAAAAATAGAGCAATTGTAACAATATACTGTGATAAAAGTTATGTAAATGTGGTCTTTCTCTCTCTCTCAAAATATCTTATTGTAGAAGTTTAATGCCTTTTCCATCTCAACTAAGTGCTTATCATGCACTGTTGCTGTAACGTTTGTCTGTCTGCAGCGTCTGTGTCTCCATTTTCCTTTTGGTTCAGTCTCTGTCTTTGAGGTGCAACCACAAAACTAGCATGAATCTCTGTTTCCTTCTTCACAGTTTCATGCATGGAAAATTTGTCCTTATTATAGATCTTAGCAACCTCTGAATATGATTTTATTTCTCTCATTATGTGGAGAATTTTCATCTTTTCACTTAAAAGAAGCACTTTGTGGTACATCTGAATTGCCAGCATTATTACTCTTGCATTTTGGGGCCATTATTAAGTAAAATAAAGGTTACTTAATACTTGAACACAAGCACTGTGATACGGTGACTCTCCATCTGAGTTGGCTACTAAGTGTCTAACAGGCAGGGTACGCTGGACAAAGGGACGATTCATATCCAGACTAGGTCAGAGCAGGTGGTGTGAAATTTCATCACGCTACTCAGAATGGCACACAATTTAAGACATGAATTGTCTATTTCTGAAGATTTCCATTTATTATTTCACAATGCATGTGACCACGGAAAGCGCCACCACTCTTAAGGGGGGAATACTGTATCTCAAAATGTGGACATAAAAAACATAGGGAGAGACTAATCATTCATAATACACCTGTACAAGAAAAACCAATATAAATATTTTAATGTTTTTTCCAATATTTTCTATTGTGATAAAATATACATATAAAATTTACCATCTTAACCATTTTTAGAGCACAGATCCCTGAAATTAACCAAGCCTTCAGTTGTAAGTTGCATGCCTTTAATAGACTCCAGTTCCAAAATCATTACATCCAGACAGATTCTGCAGTGCAATTGCTGTCTACGTGGAGAGACAGATTCCTGATGTTTCTACTATATCATCTTCCCAGAATTTTCTAGTATGTGTGTTCTACGGATTTTTTGGCGTGCATTTTAAAGCACTAGTACTTAGTATGTAATATCTCCTGCTTTGGCCCTTAGTATCATAGCAAAAAAAAACCCCAAGCAGACAAAAACAAACAAACAAAACTTTCTCATTAAAAAAAGCACATTAACAAACATTTAATGGCTGAATAATTATATTAGGGGTGTTTCATTATTTATTTAACAATCCCAATCTTTGGGGCATTTAGTTGTTTGCAATATTATGTGGTTATAAACAATGCTGATATTAATATATATTTATACAGAAGACTTTTCTGCATATTTTGGACTACTTTCTTACGATAGATTGGTAAGATAAAATGACCAGAGAAATAATAATTTTTTAATGACTCCTAATTAAAATTTCCACCAGAACTATAAAAATTCTGAGTTCAGCTGTGCTACCATAACTAATTACTATTTTTTTTTAAGAATAATTTTGGAGCTCTAGTCTTGAAATGCAATCACAATGGGAATCATTGCAGGAGAGAACACCTGGGGTATACAGATTTCAAGAACTCTACTCAAAGCTAAAGAGAAGCCCACTCCTTTCTTATTTTATGCCAATTCTTTTTCTTTTACCTTTTTACTAGTTTAAATATAAAAGAAAAAAAAACAACAATAATAGATATTCTTCTCCCACAAGATATTCACAGAACTGCTGCATCTATGGTGATTCTCTTTTTCTGGAACGGGCATACATCATCAGGTCATGTTAAACATCAGGAGAACTAGATCTCATCAAAATCACATTCAGCTAGTTGATTTATTTATTTCTTCCTTGAGAGCCAGATAATCTGAGACTCAGGGGCCCCAGTAATTTCTGGAATTGGAAAAAACCACCTGGGACTAAAAGGGGATATTGGGTAAATTTCATAACATTTCCTATCTCAACTGCAGTGGAATGAACAAGACAACAGACACACGCATTAAGTTGATTTCAAGATCTTTTCCCAACACAGGCTTCTACCATAGGGATAATGTCTTAAGCATAGAAATGCCTAATACTCCTAAATCATTTTGAAAACCTATTACTTATTTTTGAGGAGCCAGAATCAGATATGTCGAGCTGTAGACTGGAAGCAGAAGCAGTTAACAATGGAGATTTTAGGCAGTTTGCTGAGGAAAACTGTTTCTCCAGACCTCCTTAAAGAATTCAACAAGGTTCAAAGCTTCAGGGATACTTGTGAATGTGTCCACATCTACTAGAAATACAGGAGTTTTCTTTGATCAAAAAAAGTTGTATTGGGCACTTCCCTGGCGATCCAGTGGTTAAGTCTCCGAGCTTCCACTGCGGGGATGGAGATGGGGGGTAAGGGGGGCACGCAGATTCAATTCCTGGTTGGGGAACTAGGATCCCGCATGCCAGCACGGCGCGGCCAAAAAAAAAAAAAAAAAAGTTGGATCTTCTAGAAATTTTTAAATGAGTAGTAAACAATGATTCATGTCAATAAAAGCAAAGAAAAACAAAACAAAAAATATACTAGTTACACAGGTGCCATTTCCCCTGGTGTGCTGAGTTCCCTGCTCTTATCTGAAGTGCAGAGCTCACACTGAAGCCTCACAAAGCATCCCTTTCTGTACGCCTATTACATCTTCTAGAGTTTTGTTACCAAAAATCTGGAAAAGCTAAAACATACTTATTTCTAAGAGTTCACCTAAAATCTTCTATTCCATTTATCTCTATTATTATTTATGTAAATATTATCATAACAAGTTAACGCTTCTTACTGATAAATTTTGTGACAGAAATATTATGAATTTACAGACTTTCAGTAAACCTAGTACATTCAACGTATTATACTTAATATTGATGACTCTAAAAACATGTCTGTATTAATTAAACCAACAAACTTAAACGTGTTTTCACTCATTAAAAATCAGTCCTGGATCATGTGATCCTTTCAAACTTTAGGTTAATTTCTGTTGTATTTAGAAATGTTTGATTTGTAAGCACTTACTTTCCTTTAAGTCAATTAAATAGAGCTCATTTACAAATTAATTTTTACATAAAGATAGAATCAGAGATCTCATAGCTTCATTTTAAAACCTAGTCATGAATCAAGTATTTCAATATAAAACTTATTAGTTTATAAATAACAGTTGGAATAAGTTAAGTTTACTCATTTGAGTTTTAAAAGTCCTCTTTTCCCTTTTTCTTCTTACAGTTTCGGGTTCTACTAATTGAGCCAAGGCCATAGTCTCAGGCAATGTGGGTTGGGTTTGTATTTCAAAACTCTTTTGCTGATTAACAAGAATTTTTTTTAATAATAAGAAATAAATGCACTCTCAAACTCCGCTACTAAATTTGACTGGAGGGTGTTAGCACTATAAGAAATAGCAGGCATGAGAAACACTAATTTTAGTAACAGGAATAGCACTATTAAGATTTTTTTATAATCAATTTGGGGACATGTAACATTCTTCACATCAGTAAAACCAGCCAAGTTACATTAATATGCTAGGATAAAATACTATTAAGTGTTTTATAGAGTATCTTTCTCCATGATACTCATATTTAGTAGGTGATATTCTACATTCATCAATGAAAAAACAAGGCACTAAGATGTCATGAACACTATGAACACAGTTTCATATTTTAAAAATCTGACAACAGACCCTATGTTCTAAATTTCAACAAGATACCATCTCCAACTTATGTATACTTACTTTAAGCCTGCTTTCTTCACTCACTAATTCTTCAGCAACTAATCCAGGCCAAAATCATTATGATTCACAATGGTATATTTGTCTTTATATTGCAGAGCCAAATTAATTAACCTGTTGCCTACTGTTAGAATTTTGTTTTTAATTTTTGGTTATCAAAAATATATGTTGAGGGGGCTTCCCTGGTGGCGCAGTGGTTGAGAATCTGCCTGCCAGTGCAGGGGACACGGGTTCGAGCCCTGGTCTGGGAAGATCCCACATGCCGCGGAGCAACTAGGCCCGTGAGCCACAATTACTGAGCCTGCGCGTCTGGAGCCTGTGCTCCGCAACAAGAGAGGCCGCGATAATGAGAGGCCCGCGCACCGCGATGAAGAGTGGTCCCCGCTTCCCACAACTGGAGAAAGCCCTCGTACAGAAACGAAGACCCAACACAGCCATAAATAAATAAATAAATAAAATAAATAAACCCAAAGTTAAAAAAAAATAAAAATTAAAAAAAATTAAAAAAATATATATATGTTGAATGCTCTTGCATGTTATGAATCTCTGTAGATATTTCCTTAACTTGATTGCTAAAAGTAGAATTTGGGATAAAATAATCAGACCTTTACTAATTACCTACAGCATGCCAGATCCTGCAATCATAGTATTTGAGGTGATACAAAGACTAAAATGACATAGTTTTTACCTTAAACTGCCTTATAATGTAGTAAGATAACCTCCCAACAATATATATATATTTTGCTAAAATTATATAAATATTAAAAAAATAAAAACTATCACTACTTGACAAAAAAAAAAAAAAAAAAAGAAATTACTACTACTCCCAGTATCATATTGTTTTTTCCCCTAAATCTCTCAGATTTAGCTCTTCAATTCATATGAATGAAGGGTGGGCAAGGTGTAAAGTAGGCATCATGATTTTTTTCCATACATATATTCAATTCATCCAGCAATACTTATGAAAAACATTCTTTTCCCAATTTATAACAAAGTGTTAACTTTGTCTTACACGTGTGAGCCTGTTTCTGGACTCTACATCTGTTGACCTATTTGTCTACCCTTAACCAAGGCCACATGGATAATTCCAAGGCTATAATGGATAATGGGAGTTGATGCCTGCTAGTACAAGTCCTTTAGTTTTGTTGTTGTTGCTCTTGTTCCTCCCCTCTTCCTCCTCCTGCTTCTTGAAATTTGTCTTACCTGTTCTTGGTCCTTTGCAATTTCAAGTATATTTTAGAATCAGTTTGTCAGTTACACACAAACACACACACAGAGCCTGATGGTATTTTGGGGGGATAGTGTACAATAAATATACAACTCAGATTGCAGAGAACTGAAATTATTTCAAGAGTCTCCCAATCCACAAACACAGTATATATTCTTTATTTAGGTATTGCTGCATCTCAATACAGTTCATAATTTTCTGTGTAGAAGTTTTGCATGTCTTTTGCTAGATTTATTGCTAGGTATTTGATTTTTTTTAATACTATTGTAAACTATAGTTAAAAATAACATTTAAAAGTGTTTGTTGCTGGTACATATATACAATTTTTAAAATACTGACATTATAGCCAGCAACCTTACTAATTTCATACATTCATTCTAAGCTGCCTGAAATTCTTTTAGATACTCTATGTACACGTAATGACAATTTTATTTTTTCCTTTCCAACCTTTAAGTCTTTTCTACTTGCCCTTTGCACTGGCTAAGCTCGCCAATACAATGTTGAGTAGTAATGGTGACTATGGATATCCTGTCTCACGTCAAATCTCAGGGGGAAAGTTTTCAATACTTCAACATTAAGAAAAATTTTTTGTAGATAAAACCCTTTAAGATATAAGATCCTTTCTACTCCGAGGACATGATCTGAACAACTCTAATCTTTTAAAATGCCTTGAAACTTATGGCTCGACCACATGACCAATTTTTATATTGTTTCATATGCACAAGAAAATATTGTGTATTCAGTCATTATTGGGTATGGTATTCTATACACGTCAAGTTCATTCATCAGATACTCAGATATTCTCTTTTACTGACTTTTTTGTTTACGTGTTCTCTCTGTATTAAGAGAGGTGGATTAAAGTCCTCCACTATAATTGCCAATTTTTCTATTTCTCCTTTGTGTTGTCATTTTTAACTTCATATATTTTAAAGTTAACGTTATTAGGTTTACAGAAAATTTTAAATTGTTGCACATTTCTGATGAGCTCACCTTTTTATCCCTCTTTATCTCGAGTTATCCTTATTTTCTTAATCAGCTTTCTTTGGATTAGTGCTTGCATGGCTTGTAGTAAAGGGTTAACACATCAGCCTAGGTTTGCCCAAATCCTGTACATTCTAAGAAAGGACTGACCTTGACAGCTTCTGGGAAATAACCTCTGATCCCTTGGCATATCTTGCCTACAAATAGTTTTTTGTATGCCTGAGGCCTTGCTTTATCAGTTTGACTAGCATTATGAACTTAAATATGCCTCCGCAAAATTCACATATCGAAATCCTAACCCGAATGCGACTGTGTTTGGATACAGGGCTTAAAAGAGGTAATTAAATTAAAATGAGGCCATTTGGGTGGACCCTAATCCAATCTTACTAATGTCCCTATAACAAGATTACGACATACAGAGAGATACCAGAGATGCACACACACAGAGAAAAGGCCCTGTGAGTACACAGTGAGAAGGCAGCCATCTGCAAGCCAGAAGCCCTGGGAGAAACCAAACCTGATGACATCTTGATTTTCCAGTTTCCAGAACTATGAAAAAATAAGCTACCCAGTCTGTAAATTTTTGTTGTTGTGTTGTTTTAAAATACACATAACATAAAATTTCCCATCTTAACAATTTTTAAGTATACATTTCAGTGGTATTATATATATTGACATTGTGTGTAGTTATCACCACCACTGAATCCCATAACTCTTCATTTTGTAACACTAAAACTCTATACTTATTATTAATCAATAATTCCCCACTCTCCCCTCCCCCAGTCACTGGCAACCATCATTACAAGTTCTATAATTTTTGACTAAGTACCTCACATAAGTGGAATCATTCAATATTTGCCTTTTGTGACAATTTATTTCATTTACCAGAATGTCCTCAAGGTTCATCTTTGTTTAGCATATTACTGAATTTCCTCCTTTTTAAAGGCTGGATAACATTTCATTCTATGTATATACCACATTTGTCTTATGGACACCTGGGTTTCCTCCACATTTCAGCTAAGGTGAACAATGCTGCTATGAACATGAGTGTATAACTAGCTTTTAAAGACCCTGACCTCAAGTATATGCACAAGTGGAATTGCTGGATCATATATAATTCTATTTTTAATCTTTTGAGAAACCTACATACTGTTTCCCACAACGGTTATACCACTTTACATTCCCACCAATAGTAGAGAAGGGTTCCAATTTCTCTACATCCTTTCCAACACTGTTCTTTTCTGTGGGGTTTTTTTTTTTTTTTCAATAGTAGCCATCTTAATAGATGTGAGGTGGTATCTCATTGTAGTTTTCATTTGCATTTCCTTAATGATTATTGATATTAAGTATATTTTCATGTGTTTATTCCCCATTCATATATCTTCTTTGGAGAAATGTCTGTTCAAGTCCTTTGCCCATTTTTTAAAAAATTAATTAATTTATTTATTTTTGGCTGTGTTGGGTCTTCATTTCTGTACGAGGGCTTTCTCTAGTTGTGGCAAGCGGGGGCCACTCTTCATCATGGTGCGCGGGCCTCTCACTATCGTGGCCTCTCTTGTTGCGGAGCACACGTTCCAGACGCGCAGGCTCAGTAGTTGTGGCTCACGGGCCTAGTTGCTCCGCGGCATGTGGAATCTTCCCAGACCAGGGCTTGAACCCGTGTCCCCTGAATTGGCAGGCAGCTTCTCAACCACTGGACCACCAGGGAAGCCCACCATTTTTGCTTTTATGTTGTTGTTGTTCAGTTTTAGATATAATTGCTTAACAGACATATGATTTGCAAATATTTTCCCCCATTCTATTTTTTTAAATAAATTTATTTTATTTATTTATTTATTTATTTTTTTGAGTCTTTGTTGCTGCACGCAAGCTTTCTCTAGTTGCGGCGAGCGGGAGCTACTCTTTGTTGCGGTGCACGGGCTTCTCATTGCAGTGGCTTCTCTTGCTGCAGAGCATGGGCTCTAGGCACACAGGCTTCAGTAGTTGTAGCATGCAGGCTCAGTAGTTGTGGCGCACGGGCTTAGTTGCTCTGCAGCATGTGGGATCTTCCTGGACAAGGGCTCGAACCTGTGTCCCCTGCACTGGCAGGCGGATTCTTAACCACTGTGCCACCAGGGAAGCCCTATTTTCCCCCATTCTGTAGACTGCCTTTTTACTCTGTGGATAGTGTCTTTTTTTTTTTTTCTTCAGGTGACAATGACCTACACATTCTCATCTAATGAAGATGTGTAGTTATAGAAAAGTAATTTCCAAAAATAATCTATTGAAATGATATTCCATTAGTTTCAGTGATATTATTTGAAGTGGATAGTGTCCTTTGATACAAAAGTATTTTAAATTTTCATCAAGTCCAATTTGTCTTATTTTCTTTTGCTACCTGTGTCTTTGGTGTCATATCCAAGAAAACGCCGGCAAATCCAATGTCATGAAGCTTTTGTCCTGTTTTATTCTGAAAGTTCTACTGTTTTAGGTCTTATGTTTAGGTCCTCAATCTGTTTTGAGAGTTTTTGTACATGGTGTTAGGCAAGGGTCCAGCTTCATTCTTTTGCATGTAGATATCCAGTTTTCCCAGTTCCATTTGTGGAAAAATGGTGCTTTCCTCATTGAATGGTCTTGGCAGCCTTGTCAAAAATCACCTGACCATATACGTAAGGGATTACTTGTGGGCTCTCTGTTCTATTCCATTTGTTGATATGTCTGTCTTTATGCAAGTACCACACAGTTTTGATTACTGGTGCTTTGTAATTAGGAAGTGTGAGTCCTCCAGATTTGTTCAAGATTGTTATGGCTATTGGCAGTCCTTTGAGATTCCATATGAATTTTAGGGTGGGTTTTTGTATTTCTGCCAAAAACATCATTGGGATTTTGATAGGAATTGCATTGAATCTGTAGATTGCTTTCATTAATACTGGCATTTTAATAATATTAAGTCTTTTAATCCATGAACACGGGATGTGTTTCCATTTATTTATGTCTTTTATAGTTTCTTTCAGCAATGTTTTGTAGCTTTCATTGTACAAATCTTTTACTTCCTTGGTTAATTCCACTATTTCATTCTTTTTGATGCTATTGTAAAGGGACTTGTTTTTGAAATTTCCTTTTCATATTGTTCATTGTTAGTGTATAGAAATGCAATTGATTTTTACATGTTGACTTTGCATCCTGAAACTTTGCTGAATTCATTTATTAGATCTAACAGCTTTCTTATGGAGTCCTGAGGGTTTTCTACATATAACATCATGTCACCTATGAACAGAGATGATTTTACTTTTTCCTTTCGAATTTGGATGCCTTTATTTTTCTTGCATAATTGATCTGCTGAGAACTTCCAGTACTATGTTGAATAGAAGTGGTAAAAGCAAGCATGCTTGTCTTGTTTCCTGATATTAGATAAAATCTTGATGTTTATCAAGTATTATGTTTGCTGTGGGTCTTTCATATAGCTTTTATTTTGCAGAGATAGTTTCATATATAGCTTTTGTTATGATTGAGATGATTTCCTTCTGTTCCTATTTTGTTGAGTGTTTTTATCATAAAAGGGTGTTGAATTCTGTCAAATGCTTTTTCTGCAATAATTGAGATGACCATGTTTTCTTCCTTCATTTTGTTGATGTGACATGTTACATTGGTGAACTTTCATATGATGAACCATCCTTGCATTTCAGGAATAAATCCCATTTGGTCATTTTGTATAATTCTTTTAATATGCTGCTGAATCGTTTGCTAGTACTCTGTTGAGGATTTTTGAATCAATAATCATAAGAGACAATGTTCTGTAGTTTTCTTTCTTGCAGTGTTTTTGAGTAGCTTTGGCAACAGGGTTGTGCTGGTCTCACAGAATCAGTTAGGAAGTATTCCCTCCTCTTCAACTTTTTTGAAAAGTTTGAGAAAGATTAGTATTAGTTCTTGTTTAAATTCACCAGTGAAGCCACCAGATCCAGGACTTTTCTTTGTTGGGAGGTTTTTTATTTTGGCCATGCTGCATGGCTTGCAGGATCTTAGTTCTCCAACCAGGGATTGAACCCAGGCCACGGCAGTGAAAGCCCGGAATCCTAACCACTAGGCCACCAGTGAACTCCCTGTTGGGAGATTTTTTTTGTGACCGAGTCAATTTCCTTACTACTTATAGAGTAGTTACCAGTCTATTCAGGTTTTCTATTTATTCATGTTTAACTCCATGGTTTTACGTTTCTAGGAATTTGTCCATTTCACCTAGGCTATCCAACTTCTGGCACACAATTGTTCATTGTACTCTCATAATCCCTTTATTTCTGTATAATTGGTAGTAATGTCTCCCCACTTACACTTTTTTGTGTGTGAATTTATTTTTTAATTTTGTATCACAACTTTTTTTTAATTCAAGTATAGTTAATTTACCCACTTTCACTTTTGATTGTAGTAATTTGAGTCTCCTCCCTTTTTTCTTAGCTCATTTAGCTAAAGGTTTGCCAATTTTGTTGATCTTTTTGAAGAACTTCTGGTTTCAAGATTTTCTCTGTTGTTATTCTGTTCTCTTATTTCATATATCACTGCTCTATTCTTTATTTCTCCTTCTGCTAGCTTTGTGTTGTTTGTTCTTTTTCTAGCTCCTTAAGCTGTAAAGTTAGGTTGTTAATTTGAGACCTCTCTTGTTTTTTAATATAAGCATTTATAGCCAAACATTCCCCTTTAGCACCACTTGTATGCCTTAAATTTAGTTTTCTTTGTCAATCATACTTCAGTAAAGCTGGTGGGAAAAAAAGATGGGCCTTGTTGGGGCTGCATACTTCTTTACCAAAAAATACAGAACCCTCACAGCCTCTGCTGGGCTTACTGCCATGAATAGCTATCTCTGTGTCAGACTCAATGCGTACTCCTTTGTTCTGCTTAATCACGGGTATTAGTGGTACTCAGGCACGCCCCCAGTTTTCTGGATGTCACACCCCACAGAGAAGGAGTTTGTGTCCTGCCACTGCAGAACAAAGTGGGCTGTGTGCAGCTATATTGCCATTGTCAGATGTGGAGTTGATCGACTGGCTATGGGTTACTGACACATTGCAAGGAACTAGATCTTGTGCATTCTATCTCCTCTCTTGCCATAAGTAAACACTGTTCTACTTGATCCTGGGGTGTATTTTTACTATTCTCCATGACCTCAAATCATGCACTGGTCTTTTTCTTGGTGGCACTTATCTGCCTTACAACCTTGGCCAAAGAGCCTGGGCACTCAGTGAATAGTGAAAAAGGGGGAATGCCATAAAAGACTTTCTAATATAAAGTACAGTATAAATTCTCTGAAAGTGAACAGTATTTGGATCATAACTGAAAAACTTAAAACACTGTTTAAATTTCAAGGAGTTCCTGCCAGCCTAAATTATCTGATGCTTTATAAGAACTGAACCATGTAAAATCCTTCTCATATTCTCTTCATTTAAATTGTTTCTCAAGTGGTATAATTCCATTGTCTACTATACATATATCCCATAAAGTCTCTCTCCAGTATGAATTCTGTGATGTACCTTAAGCATTGAACTAAGTCTAAAGGACTTCCCGCATTTGTGGCATTCAAAGGGTTTTTCACCAGTATGAATACTCTGATGTACTTTAAGGCTTGAACTGAGCCTAAAGGACTTCCCGCATTTGTTACACTCAAAAGGTTTCTCACCACTGTGAATACTCTGATGTCGAGTAAGGCGTCCATACACACTAAACGCCTTCCCACATGCCTTACATTCATAGGGTTTCTCACCAGTATGAAATCTGTGGTGTATAGTAAGTTGATGGCTACTCCTAAAAGTCTTTCCACACTCCTTACATTCATAGGGTTTCTCACCAGTATGAATTCTCTCATGTCTAACAAGATGTGAAGCATGACTAAAAGCCTTCCCACAATCTTTACATTCATAGGGTTTTTCACCAGTATGAATCCTGTCATGTTGTATAAGGTTTGAGGCTTGACTAAAGGCCTTCCCACATTCCTTACATTCATAGGGTTTCTCACCAGTATGAATTCTCTGATGTATTCTAAGTGTTCCAACGTCACTAAAGGCCTTCCCACATTCCTTACATCCATAGGATTTCTCACCAGTATGAACTCTTCCATGTTGAGCAAGGTTTGAGGCACGACTAAAGGCCTTCCCACATTCTTCACATTCATAGGGTTTCTCACCAGTATGAATTCTCTTATGTACTTTAAAGTCTGTAAGACGACTAAAGGCCTTGCCACATTCCCTACATTCATACGGTTTCTCACCAGTATGAATTATTTGATGTACTCTTAGGTCTGTATGACGACTAAAGGCCTTCCCACATTCCTTACATTCATATGGTTTCTCTCCATTATCAATTCTGTGATGTAGAGTAAGAGATGAACGTTTTCTATAAATGTATGTTTTTCCATTGCTGATTATTTCATATCTTGAGTCCAAATCTAAAACAAATAAGAAAAAAGAAGTTTCTTTGACCACAAAACATTTTATAGAATTAAGAGAAAATTGAAAATTTCACCCATTAGAGATGGTTTAAAGAACTCTAAAATACAGTTATAAAACTTCAAAACTTAAAAGGAAGGCTCAGAAAAAGTAAGTTTATGCAGTAGAGCAGTGGTAAACAAAGACACGCACTGAACACATCCAGCCCTGATTTGTAGTGTTTGCCAATGTCTATGGTGTAAATACTCCCACCACAGGCAATTCCAAGCTATCAGTGTAATGTAATTGAACCTGAACTTAGGATGATAAGTAAAATCTTGTCCCTAGAGAGCCAGTATCAGCCAGCTCTAAATACCACTTCCATCTAAAATATATATACATAAATAAAATTTAAAAAAGCAATTATACCTGATCATTCTTCAATTACAATTCCCCTAAAAATACACATTTCTGCCACTGTGACTCTTCCTCTCCTGTGCATAGCCACGTGTGCTTTTATTTGTTCTTCATAACACATTAAGATATTGAGAGTCTTTACTTAGTTATTCCTCCCCTGACACTTTATTATTTATCCTTACATATGTTCAACCTGTTTCATTCCTTCATATCTTTTCTCAGGTCCTCTCTAGCTTTCCCTTTTAACCAAGGCCAACCATTCTGGTCATCCCCAGAAAAGTATGTCCATCAATTCTCTGACATATACCAGGTATACCAGTTGTATGGTATTTTGAACATTTAGGGACTTTGGGCAAAAGAGGGCACTTGAATTATATAGAAGAGTCTAGAAGAATGCGAAGAATTATATTAAAAAGAATTGGCAGTTGTGGGCTGAATGATAAAAATCTGTATGAAGTATCTTGAGCAAAATCCAAAGCGTTTAATGAGGGAGCTATAAGTTGAGGGCAAAACACATCTTCTTGTACCTAGAGTATGGTATGTGTACAAAAAGTTGAAATAATATTAACAACACTCTTCAAAATTGAGTAACAATAGAAATTAATAAATATTAGAAAACCAAAAGCCCTTTCATCTGGAAATGGAAATGCCCTCTCCAAAAATGCTAGATCACTATGGAAAGAAAAAACTGAAATAAAAGAGTTCTAGTAAATGGACTACACAGAAAATAAGCACAAATCTGAACCTTGGGCATTCAATTTCACCACGCAGAGAATGCAAAACTTAAAATAATTATCTCTATAAAAAAAGGTGAGTTGAGAATCAAAGCCTAACATGTAGAAAATAAACAACAAAATAGAAGGAGGCATAAAGATAAAGATAAAAGCAGAACATAATGAGTTAGAAAACAGTAACATTAACAAATAAAGAGCTGGTACTTTAAAAAAATCATTATAAGAAATATTAGATAAACCAATTAAAGACAGCTAAATAAAAATAAGAAAAGAGGAAAACAAGAACCACAGAGGGGGACTTCCCTGGTGGTCCAGTGGTTAAGAATCTGCCTTCCAATGCAGGGGATGAGGGTTCGAGCCCTTGTCGGGGAACTGAGATCCCACGTGCTGCGGGGCAACTAAGCCCACGCGCTGCAACTACTGAGCCCACGTGCCACAACTAGAGAGACCGTGTGCTGCAACTATGGAGCCCATGCGCTGTGAAGCCCATGCACCACAGCTACAGAGCCCACGCACTCTTGAGTCCATGTGCCACAACTACTGAGCCCATGCACTCTGGAGCCTGCACACCACAACTAGAGAGAACCCTGCATGCCTCAACAAAGAACCTGTGCGCTGCAACAGAAGATCCTACATGCCACAACTAAGACCCAACACAGCCAAAAATAAATAAATAATTAATCTTAAAAAAAAAAAACCCACAGAGGAATTTATTTAAATTACAAGGGTACTATGTGAATACTTTTGAAAGTATGGATAATTTTCTAGGAAAATTTATTAAAATTGAACACAGAAAAGAAAGCCTAAACCAACCAGATGCTACAGAATAAACAGAAAAAAAGCTGCCAGGAAAAAATTAAGACGTGTCATAAGCATATTTCAACACCTATATTGTAATTTCTCAATATCTAGATCTAAAATATGGATACAGCATAATTGGATAAAGGGAAAATTTAGGAAGCCAGCAGGCATAACCCTAGAAATCTTATGCCAAAAAGAGAGGAAGACTTGAAAGGCTTGGAGAGTTTTGATTGGCCAAAACTAAAAAGACAGTAGCATAAAAATGATTGTGACAGATAATAAACCATGCAATAAAAAGCAATGAATCAGCAATGATACAAGAGAAAAAAATTATTTCTCATCATTAAATAACTCCTTAATTGAAGAAGTTCTAGTTCCAGTATGGCAGCATGAAGTTCCTACAGCCTGCCCCCTCTCTGATTTCAACTATTAACACTTGACAAAATACAAAAATTAACTACATAAGGGCTGTAAATAAAAGGAGGTGGGCTTTGGAAAGGAGTCAGACTTTACAAAGCAACCCAGACTGAGCTGAGTTTCTTGCTTAACTCACTCTCATGTCCTTGCTTCAAGGGCAGGTCCCAGTTATTGTGGGGTAAGCGTGGGCTACAAAAATTCCAACAGAAACTCCACAATGTTTCTGGCTATAAGAACAATGAGAGGGAGCACTGCCAAACTGGAAAGCAAGCGGGGAATGCTGGGACAAAAACAGCCAGAGAAGATTTCCTAATTTGGTATTTGGGTATAGATCAGTACAACATTCAGTCTTACCAACAACAGCACATGCATGAGAAGGATATAAATCAGTGCGGCAACACTATACATAGTAAACAATCTGAAAACCTTCCCACAAAGAAAATTCCAAGCACAGGCAGTTTCACTGGTGAATTATTTCAAATACTTAGTGAAGAAGTACTACCAGTTCTAAACAAACTATTCCAGAAAATTGAGGAGTGAATCAGTCTATGCAGCTAGTTACTCTGATACCAAACAGGAGAAAAACAGTATAAGAAGTGAAAATTACACACTATAAAACCTTGTAAACATATATGCAAAATACTAAACACTATCTTAACTAACAGAATCCATCAATACATAAAAAAGGTAATACGTAATGCCTGTCTTAGTCCTTTTGGGCTACTATAACAAAAAATAAAGACTGGGTAGCTTATAAACAACAGAAATTTATTTCTCACAGTTCCAGAGGCTGAGAAGTCCAAGATCAAGGGACCAGTATGGTCATATTCTGGTGAAGGCCTTCTTCCTGGTTCATAGCCAGTGCCTTCTCAATGCATCCTCATATGGTGTAAGGGGTGAGGAATCTCTGTGGTAACTCTTAATAGGAACACTAATTCCACTCATGAGTGCTCCACCTTCATGAGCTAAGCATCTCCCAAAGGCTTTCCCTCCTAATGCCATCATCTTTGGGGGTTCAGATTTCAGTATAATACTGGGGGTAGAAACATTCAGACCGTAGCGATGATCAATCCCAGGAATACAAGATTGGTTTAATATTTGAAAATTTCATCAATATAATTCACTATATTAACAAAATAAAATTTAAAAAACCCATATGGATGTCTAAAAATTTTTTTTTAAAAAGCATTTAATAAAAGCCACATCCATCCCTCATAAAAAGAACTTATCCTAATAAAGATCATCTGCAAAAAACCCCACAGCTAACACCATATCCAATGGTGAGAGAATTATGCCTACCACATACGATCAGAACAATAAAAAGTTATGCCCTCACCACTTCTACTCAACATTGGACTAGAGGTTCCAGGCAGTGCAATAAATCAAAAAATAAGTAAAGGCATGCAGGAGAAAAATTAAGATACAAAAATGTCCTTAATCATATGTGTAGAAAGTCAAATGTAAACTATAAAACAGCTACTAGAAAATAATAATTGAGTTTAGCAAGGCTGAAGTATATACAACCAATATGTAAATATGAGCGAACACTCAGGGATTCAGTTTTTAAAAATACAATTTAAAGTAGTATCCAAAATAGGACATAGTGAGGGATATATCTCACAAAAGATATGTAAGATCTGCACACTATAAACTATAAAACATTGCTGAGAAAAGTTAAAGATATAAATAAACAGAGAGACATATCATGTTTATGGAATGTACAACTTGATACTGTTAAGATGTCAATAATTATTGCTGAATTGATTTATAGATTCAATGTAATTCCAGTAAAAATCCCAGCAGACTTTTTTGTGGTCCATGATGAAATTGACAAGCTGATCCTAAAATTTATAGGGAAATGCAAAGGACCTAGAATAGTCAAAACAACTTTGAAAAGACCACAGTACGAGGACTAAATAACACTACTTAATTATAAGACTTATGAAGATACCCTAATCAGCAAGTTGATGTGTCAAGACACGTCAATTAATGGAACAGATGATCAGAAATAGATCTATACATATATGAAAAACTTAGTTTCATCATTTCAAAGGCAATAGAGTGAAGAAAGAATAGTCTTTTCAAGAAATGATGCAGGAACAATTGGGATATCCATATGCCAAAAAAGAATCCATACTTTGATAAACAAAAATGAACTAAAAAATGGATCACAGACCTGAATGTAAAACATAAAACTGTAAAACTTTTGGAAGAAAACCGGAAAAAATGTGTGACCTTGGACTAGACAAAGAATTCTTAGATACAACACCAAAAACCAAGATTCATAAAGAATAAATGGATAAACTTGATTTTGTCAAAGTTCAAAACTTCTGTTCTCCCAAGCACACTGCAACAAGAATGAAAGGAAAAATCACAGTAAACAAGAGAATATTCAAAAAGGATATCTTTTAATGTAGAATATGAAAAATAACTTACAAGTTCAATAAGAAAACAAACAACCTAATAAAACAGACAAAAGATTTTAAAAGATACTGCACTAAAGAAGACAGCAAATAAGATACTCAACGTCATTAGTTATTATGGAGAAACAGATTAAAACCACAACAAAATGCCACTATATACTTACTTGAAAGGCCAGAATTAAAAAGATTGACCATACCAATTGTTCATAAGATATGGAGGATCCAGACCTCTCTTACAGCTGGTGGAAATGTGCAATGGTATAGAAACACTGTAAAATAGTTTCTTACAAATTTAAATTTATAATCTTATTTATCTAAATCTAAATTTAAAATCTTACAAATTTAACCATACAATCCAGGCATTCAACTGCTCAGTATTTGGCCAAAAGAAATGAAAGCATATATTCATTCAAAGACTTATAAACAAATGTCTACAGCATCTTAATTTGTTATTGCTAAAAACCAAAAATGTCCATCAGCAGATAATGAGTAAATAAACTGTGGTATAACCAAATACTGGTATAGTACTGAGTAAAATACACATAACAACATGGATGAACTTCAACCTAATTATGCTGACTGAAGGAAGATGAAAAACGTCACACTATCATTCTGTTCGTATAAAACTACAGAAAATGCAATCAACTCTATTGTGACAGAAAGTAGAAAGTAGATCATTGCATACCTAAGGAAGTTGGAGGAAGACAGAGGAGGAAGATTACGAAGGGACAAGAAATGCAAAGTTTTGAAAAAAAATCATTTTAATAGATTCAGATAAAGCATTTGACAAAATTGAACACCCATTCATAGTTAAAAAAAAAAATCAGCAAACTAGGAACAAAAGAAAACTACCTCAATTCAACAAAGGTCACAAATGAAAAAACCTACCACAAGGCTTTCTTTTTTTTTTAAGACTTTCACTTTCTATGCCAACATGAAAAACACAGTAGAGACCAGAAACAGACACAGATACATACAGTGATTTCACTTCTGACAAAGGTGCCAAAGCAATCCAACAGGGAAAGGAGATTCTTTTTTTTTTAAATGGTGCTGGAATAACTGGGTATCCATATGGAAAACATGAGTCCTGAACCCTACTCACAGCGTAATAAAAAATTAACTCAAAATGGATATATAATAGAACTAAACATAAAAGCAAAAATTATAAAAGGTCAAGAAAAAGCAGGGAAAAAACTCTGCCACCTTGGGGTAGGCAAAGATTTCTTGGATAGTATACCCCAAAAAAAATCATTAAAGAGAAATTTGATAAATTGGAATTCATAACAATTTAAAAACTCCTTGTAAGATATTGTTAATAAAATTAATAGGTAAGTCACATTGTGGGAAAAAGTTTTTAATGTTCCAAAAGGACTTCCTTTTGTTCCAAAATAAAGAACAGTTACCCCTCAAATATAAGAAAATAATGATTTCAAATGGCTAAAGATTTGGATAAACACTCCAAAAAATATGAATGATCAGTAAATAAAAGAAACTCAAGATCATTAGTCATCATGGAAATGCAAAAAGATACCACTACATACCAACTATAATGTCTAGAATGTAAAGGACTGACAATAACAAGTGTTGGAAAGGAAATGGAGTAAGTGGAATGGAGCAGTGCAAAATTTCTAAAATTGTTAAACATGCAGTTACTACTCAACAATTCCACTCTTAGGTATTCACCCTATAAAAATACATGTACACAAATATTCATAACAGTTCTACTCATAACTAGTCCCAAACCGGAAACAACACAAAAGTCCGTCAGTAGGTGAACAGAAACATAAATTGTGGTCTATCCATACAACAGAATACTACTTCCCAAAAAATGAACAAAGTAGTGATACACGCAACAATATAGACATACCTCAAAGTCATTATACTGACCAATGGAAGCAAAACATAACAGAATATATAATGTATGATTCCATATTTATAAAATTATTTTAAAAGGCTAATCTAATGTACATTGATAGAAAGTTGAGCAGTCGTAGTTTGAATGGGAGTGGGCATAGGGTGCGGAAATTAATTGGGAAGGGAAACAATGGAAACCTTTCATGTACTGTAAATGTTGTGTATCTTGATTATAGTGGGAAATCTGGGTTGTTTACACTTTTTGACCATTAATACACAATGCTGCTATGAGCAACCATGTACAAGCTTTTGTGAGATGTACGTTTCCAATTTTCTAGAGTATGTAGCTAGCTATGAAGGAAAGAGATGAGAAGAAAAGCATGGCCTTCATTAGCTTGCAAAACAAGTAAGTCACATGGCATGCCAGAAGATGGAAATTGCTAAAGAAGAAAATGAAATTGGAAAGAAGACTCAGGATGGCTAGGATCAGGGGAAAGGCTCACTGCAAAACCCCACTAAAAGCATGATATTTGGGCAAAGATCTAAAGACTATAAGGGAGTGCACCCTATTGACCGGATGGTAACTCCAAGTTTAACATTTTAAGAAAGTGACCAGCTGCTTCCCCATGTGGCTGGACCTTTATTTTAACCTATTTGTGTTTCTGACTCTAAAATGTATTTCTTACAGTTGGATCATGTTTTTTATTTTTAATCCATTCTGCCTACGTTGGTCATCTAAATGGAGTGTACACTCAATTTACCTTTAATATAATTACTGATAGAATTTATGGTTAAAATTTGTTACATATTTTCTATGTGTCTTAGGCCTTTCTTCCCCTTCTGTCTCTTAATTATTACCTTCTTTTGTGTTAAATAGATATGTTCTAGGATGCCATTTGATTTCCTTTATTGTTTCTTTTGCTATATATTTTTTAGTTATTTTCTTAATGGTTTTCCTGGGAATTACAATTGACATCTTAATCTGTAACAATTTAAATCTGATCAATACCATCTTAATTATAATATTATAAAAAACTATGCTCCTGAATAGTTCCATTCATTCCCCAAGCCATGATAATTTAAATGCTTAAAAAAAATAAACAGAAGAGGGAGCTCTTAAAATCACAAATTTAGAAAAGGCATCCAGAATCTTGACTCCTTTCTCAAAATTGAGGAAAACTAATCTCATATATAAATGACCCCCCGCCCCCGCAAAAAGGCCCAAGGTCAACTTCTATACAAGAAATTATATGACTAAAGTTAATGACAGTTATAGAGACAATATATATACATCTAAAGCAAATGCCCTGAAAACAGGGAAAAAACTATACCATACTATTCAATAACATGCTAAAAGACAAGAAAAAACTTTTAGATATGAAAAATCATAAATGAGAATTAGAAAAACTCAGAATTGGGTGATAGAGCTCACAAGTAAATTTCAAATAAATGAAAAATAATGAAAGAATACCAACCTAGAAAGAATATGAGAATAAATCCAACAGATCAATGTTAACACAAATAAGAATAAAGAAATATTTGAAAAGGATATGAAAATGAATTACAATTTAACCTATAGTTGTTTTATCTAGGCTTCTGTGTAAGTCTTATGATTAAAGAAAAGGTGAAAATCATATTTAAAAAACAAAGACAAAAAACCTGAATCAGATTAGGGATCCTAACTCCTCTTAGAAAACAATTCTACTAATTCTTCATAAGGATCCACAAAATCTAATAGGATCTTTTCCTTCCTAACATACTAGCTTCATGTCCTGTTAGTCACCATTCACTAACTGATCTAGATGCTACTCCTCAAACACGCAAACCTCATCCCCCTTGAGGGCCTTTGCGTGTGTCGTTCACTCTCCTTGGATGCGCTCTTGTACAGTCAAAAAGCCTGTGACCTTACTTCATGTCTCTGCACAAATGTTAGAAAAGGGTTCTTGATGATGCTACCTTACCTAAATTTGCTGTGTTCTTTGTTAGTGTCCTTCATAACATATTTCACTACCTTTTATTATTTATCTATTTATTTCATGTTAATTTCTCCCTGAACATGGTATAATCTCCATTACTGCAAGAACATTATCTGCCCTATTCAGTATTACTGGGTTGACTGTGCCAAGCACAGTGCCAGCTCAGACTATTCAGATATTTTCCAGATATAGGAATGAATGCATTTTTAGACAAGAGTCACATTGAAAAAGAGGATCTGGAAAGAATCTGGTCCAAAATACAGGTAAATGGCTACACCGTGGAAGGAAAGTGACTAGCATGAAATTGGGAGGGGGAATATGAGAAAAATAACATGGTGAATGACTAATGAGGTTATGATGAAGTTGAGATACTTCCTCTTCACATTACAAGACTTTCCTTCACTGAGAAGGGAGCTTTCCAACTAATGTTTCAAGGATGTGTTTACCAAGTGTATTTACCACCTGGGCTATCACTTACACAAATGACTTCTGCCTGACCTGCTCTTACTTACCTGTACACCAACTTCTTGTTTCTTCTCTCATAACCATCCAGGGTTCTTTTCCTTGCTCCAGTAAGGTAATTACATTTGGCTTAGAAATGGAATGGCCTGCTTTAAAGAAAAAAGAATGCCACAGGTTGGAGAAATAAATTGTAACTAGTCAAGGTAAAATTATAATTATGATAATAAAAGATCATAATGATATTGACTATTTTAGAGAAGAATGAGAAAATTAAAGAATAAGAGGTCAGTTAGGTAAGGTAAAGTTTTTGTTTTGCTGTATTTAAAATTCAAACTCATATGTCCTCTAACTCTAGAGAGCAAACATAATGTGGTTAAAAACATATTCTGAAGCCTGGGATCAATTCCTGCCTTTGCTACCTTCCAGCTGGGTATAACCTCGAATAATTCACTTAAACCCACTATACCTCAGTATTCTCATTTATAAAATGGGGATAATAATAGTACTGTTGGGGGAATTAAATCAGTTAATACTCTCAGTTATTTTAATCAGCTAAATCACATAATGCGCTTAGAATAATGACTACTACACAGTAATCAAAATGTTAGCTATTAACATTATTCTTATGCTCTAATGTCACTAGAGGATACAAGAAAAGAGAGCTATAAGATATTCATTCCATTTTGAATGTAATTTTCATGGATTACAACTTTCAACCACAAATCAGATGAACTCTGTTGTAAGAAATGAACTGCTTTTGGTACAGTTTTAAATAAATTCCAATTATGCAATCCATCACCATATAAATTGTAGAGGCTCTTTTGATACTGAGAGCAATTCAGGACCCTCTGTCAAGCTGATATCCCTGAAACTGTTTCAGATCTTAAAATGGAGTATTAGAGCAATCTGGAGCACAAATGAATAAAAAACTTGGATCCTTTGACCATGGTTATACAGTATATGCCACAAATATCTAATTTAGCTGCTTGGTCATTATGGAAGAGATGCAAATATAAAAAAAGAACACATGGAGATACGAATATGATTGAAGGATAGGGAAGATGAAGGTGTTTAATGGAGCTGCCATTTCTAACCTGACAAAGCTCAGACCACTTTTTTGGGAAGAGGAAAAACAAATTTAACTAGTTTCTTGAAAGGCAGCCCTGAAAATTACGGTAGAAAAAATACACAGCCTATAGAGCAGATTCTAAATTAATCTAAATTATTTGAAGCAGATGAACATACCCAGTGAGACCAAGTTACCATAGTTCTCCATCATCACATCCCGGTACAAAGTCTTCTGAATGAGGTCAAGACATTCCCATTCCTGCTGAGAGAAGCCTATGGCCACATCACTGAATGTCAGTGATCCCTGAAACAGTAAAACACCATGTATCACTGGGCAAATTAAAGAAAATACTTTGAAAGCAGAAGCAGAGGAGTTGATGGACTTCTCCGCAGGAAAAGAGAAAATGAAAGCATGTAGGCTGGCAATCTATGATGTGGAAGGAGACTTAAGCACAAGGTATACATATTTTTTAAGAAGCCTGCCAACACAGGTCAAATGTCTTCCGTATTCTGGGATACTTCTAAATACCTGAACCATTTGGAAATGGACAAAATAATGTTTCCCTCCTAAATTAAAAAGCGTATACAAGAATAATGTCCAAATGGTATCTGCCTCAAAAATTCTCAATAAATAAATATTTCTCCAAATTTTAAAAACTGGGTTGCATAAAATTAATACGATTTTCTTCAAGTATCAAGTACTATTATGTTAGATCTTGCCATAAGCATTTTTGCTTGAGTCAATAAATCCATTTATTATTTTGGCATATGACATTGTATTTTATAAATAAATCAGATTTAATCATTTATACAATTAGATGCACAACATTTGGAAGGTTTTCCACAACTGTAAGGTTCTATTTTCACGAACTACATATAATGATACGCATTTTTGTTGCCATCTACCATCTCTCACTGAACACTTTCCTTATTCTGAGTGTAGTAGGTAACCTCATTGATTACCAATGATCTCCATTTCCTGGTATTTATGTCCTGATGTAATCCTCTCCCTTTGAATGTGGTCTGAACCCAGTGAGAGAGAATTATTTCTAACAAATAGAATATAGAAAAGTGATGGAATGTCATGTCCAACATTAGCTTATAAAAAACTATGATTTCCACATTGCTTATTCTCTCTTGCTGTCTCACTTGGTCACTCTGATGAAGCCAGCTACCACGTGTGAGCTGCCCTAAGGAGAGCCCCACATAATAAAGCCCTTTTGGAGGAAGACGCGGTCGCCGCTGCAGCGGAGCCTCGGGCCGCCCGCTCCTGCTCCTGACTCACTGCAGTTCGCTCTCGCAGAGGAACACGTTGTTTAGGAAGCCGCGCCGCAGCTATGGCTTTTAAAGATACCGGAAAGACTCCCATGGAGCCCGAGGTGGCGATTCACCAGATTAGAATCACCCTCAACAGCCGCAACGTGAAATCTTTGAAGAAGGTATGTGCTGATCTGATCAGAGACGCGAAGGAAAAGAATCTCAAAGTGAAAGGACCGGTTCGGATGCCTACCAAGACTGAGAATAACTACAAGGAAAACTCCTTGTGGTGAATTCTAAGACTTGGGATCGTTTCCAGATGAGGATCCACAAGCGACTCACTGACCTGCACAGTCCTTCTGAGATTGACAAGCAGATCACTTCCATCAGTATTGAGCCAGGAGTCGAGGCTGAAGTCACCACTGCAGATGCTTAAATCAATGTTTTTAATAAACTGATAATCAGTTGTTAAATATTGTTGACTTTTATTCATAATACGGACAGGTCTTAGGAATAGAGTTGTGCTATGGAATTCATTCCACCTTTTAAGTAGAATAATTAAAATTAGATGGGTAGCCTATGTTTTACTCTTTTTCATTATATGTTCCAGGGGCCACTAAATTAGTTTACACTTGATATTATTTGAAAACTGAATTGTATTAGCTAAATAACATGTGAGACCTTGTGTTGATGATGAATATATACAGTTCTGGCTGCCTATTGGAGCTTTTCCAGAGAACATGTGTCTGGGTTCTACTCTGGAAAATCTGATTTAATTGATATGGGGTACTATCAAAAGTTTCTGGGGTGATTCTAATGTGTACAGCCATGGTTAAGAACCTAATGTACTAGAAGGCAAGTAACTCAGGGAAAATTGATCTTAAATTTCAGCCCTGGCTCTGCCAGTTTGTCATAACTCCTTTTAAACTTGGCAAATTTCAAAATGTTTTTGAAACTTTGTTAATAAATTTTATAGACCAAAAAAACAAAACAAAACAAACAATAAAAACAATAAACCAAGAGCAGTCGCCAGCCAACAGCTACTGAGGCAGTGAGGCCCTCAATCCAACAGCCATGAAGAACTGGATCAAGTCAACAACCACTTCAATGAGTTTGGATGCAGATCCACTCAAAGATGAGCTTTAAAATGACTGCAACCCTGACCAACACATTATAACCCTGTAAGAGACCCAGAGCAGGAGAGCCAAGCTAAGCAACATCCAGATATCTAACTCACTGAAACTGTGAGATAAATGTTTACTGCTTTAAGATGCTATGTTTCAGAGTAACTAATTAAGCACTAAAAGATAATTCATTGATTTAAATGATACTGAAGAAGGCTGGTCAATTATACAGATGTTACACAAACTTAGCATGTCTCATTCAACAACAAAATAGCCTTAGTATTTATGTCTCATGGCTTTCCTACCAAATCTATGACCTCCATGTTCAAAGCCCCAATCATATACTCATCCATACAAAGCAGGAATTTCATACCATATTAAGATTCAGGTCATTCAATGATAAATTCCACCTCATCTACCTGGAAATCTCGGATCTGTGGAAAACTTCAAAGTCTTACCATGGATAGTTAAACAGAACCATTGTCTCCATCTCCAAACTACAGATCTGACCTGCATAGCATAAATTTCTACTTCAAAGAACTTAACCCCACTATTCCATCACTGCCCTTAACTGAAGAATGGGCACTAAAAATATATTGAAAATTTTGGACAATAATTACATGAACACTAGTTAGTTTTGAATGGGCCAAACAGAGACAGTGCCAGGTAATTTGGCCACATATTTCTCTGGAACAATAGCTAGGAAACAGGTTATTTGAGGGAACTTTCTGTTAGGAAACATCAGGAAAATTAATGAAAATACTTACATGACCAAAAAAAAATATACACATATTTCAACAAGGAGAGAAACATCAACTTACATGGGCCATGGTTTTAGACCTGCAAGAGCTGATCAGTCCTCTGGGCTCCTTTACCAGAAAAGCAGAGTCCAGAAAACCCAGACCTGGGAGAAGAGAAAGACCTTGAGACCAGTTGTACTTTAGTGTTTCCTCACTGGGCTTAAGTTAATGTTACCATTTATGCTCTTCCATTCCAGATTCCAAATTACTTCATATCACACACAACTTGGGTAAGTTAGGATTCTGGACAAATCCATTTCCTCACTCAACTCCTAGGGGTCTCAGCTGCAGAGTCATTTATGCATTGAAACCAGACCCAGATACTTCAGCAGAAAATTTTCTGGCCAATGTACCATTGTTATCAGGTTGACATGAACCGAAGATTGGGCAGCTCTGTCTTGCTCTGAGCAGATATTCCTCTTTCCATTCCCAACTTCAAGAGAGAAAAGAGGCCACATAATCCAAATCAGAACCTCTTTCGTGGCCTTGAAAGTGGGTGCAGCTGATCAAAATATTAAGAGATGGACAAGGAATGTTCAGCATTCTGAGTCCAGCAAAGCTTATTAGTTAAATATATGACAGACCAATATTATACTAGAATATACAAATAGTCATTAAAAGTTAAATTGGGAAGAATATTTAAGGACATGGAAAATGTTCCATATAAAATGTCAATAGAAAAGTAAGGTTGACTAATATATTTCTATTTATAAAATATAAGAGCATATTAATCAATACAGAGAAAAGAATGACAATCATAAAACAGAAAATAGAAAAGTCTGGAAATTTATATGGCCATATATTAACAGCTATTATATTTTTGGTTATGTTTTTATTGTTTTGTTTTTTAGGGGGTGTTTTTAGAAATGAATCACTGGGTATTCACTTGTTTTTAGTTCATACATGAAACAATCAAATAAAACTAGTGAAGACGTAAATTATACCTTTGCCATGATCAGAATTTGACATCGGCAATCCCTATCTTTTTGCTTAGGTCTTGAGTTTTGTTTTTTTTTTTTTTAAGGTTACTTCATAATCATTATAACAATTGACATAGGACCTTGAAATTTTTTTTTTTTTAATTTATTTGTTGCTGCACACGGGCTTTCTCTAGTTGTGGCGAGCGGGGGCTACTTTTCGTTGCAGTGCACAGGCTTCTAATTGCAGTGGCTTCTCTTGTTGCAGTGCACAGGCTCTAGAGGGCAGGCTCAGTAGCTGTGGCGCACGGGCTTAGTTGCTCCGCGGCATGTGGGATCTTCCCCAACCAGGGCTCGAACCCGTGTCCCCTGCATTGGCAGGCGGATTCTTAACCACTGTGCCACCAGGGAAGTCCAAAATATGTTTTTTTAAATTTGTTAAGGCGAAGACGTCCACAAAGTTCTTTGTTCTTTAAATTCAGATCATTGGGACGTCTCTGGCAGTCCAGTGGTTAAGACTTCACCTTCCAGGGACTTCTCTGGTGGCACAGTGGATAAGACTCCATGCTCCCAATGCAGGGGGTCCACATTCTAACCCTGGTCAGGGAACTAGATCCCACATGCATGCCGCAACTAAGAGTTCACATGCCACAATTAAGGAGCCTGCAAGCCGCAACTAAGGAGCTGGTGAGCCGCAGCTAAGGAGCCCTCCTGCCACAAGTAAGACCAGTGTAACCAAATAAATAAATAAATATTAAAAAAAAAAAAAGACTTCGCCTTCCAATGCAGGGGGTGCGGGTTCGATCCCTGGTTGGGGAGCTAAGATCCCACACGCCTTGGGGCCAAAAAACCAAGAAGCAATATTGTAACAAACTCAATAAAGACTTTAAAAATGGTCCACATCAAAAAACTTAAAAAAAATTTTTTTAAATAAATAAATTCAGATCATTTTACTATATGGCTTATATTTTGTTTCCTTTGGATCCCAATATCTCATTTTATAATTTCTTCTCAGTTATGTTGGAATTCTGGCCACAAAAAACTTGGGACCAGTCCCTGAGTAATCTCTTTTGTGAAGTGATGACAGTCTCAATACAGCTTTATTTCAGATCTTTTCAACAGAAGAATTTATCTTGTTTCTGAACCAGTCAGTTTTGTCATGATATCCTCCAGATAGCTGCTGAATTATCTTACCTATTAATTTTGCTATACATCTAGTATCATTAGAATGAAATCTACAAAATATAAAGGTTATAGTAAAAAATCCACTTATTGTCATACAGATCCCATGTGTTCAGTATTATTTGTTTATATGCTTACTGTCACTATAGTCACACTGATGTCTCCTTTAGGCAGGTCACCTAACTCTCACCAGTGGCCTTTATCACACACTACCTTTCAATTATTCCTATTCAGATTTTAACTTCCTTCACAGATTATAAGTACTCTGAAGGAAGTAATTATGTCCTTTTAGTGACTGTATTACTTCAAATATTATACTTTCCAGGTCTGGCATATTTTAAACAATTAAAAGAAGTATGATTTTTTACTATAAAATACCACTTTTAGAAAAATTTTAAAGGAAATAACTTATAGAAATTCACAAGGTATATGCACAAGAATGTTCATCAGAGAATAATTTTTGATAGTCCAAAATTAAAAACATAAAAATCTCACAGCAGGCAAACAGGTTAACTATATTATAGTCTGCTATATTGTGACATACTATGCCATTCTTTTTTTTTTTTAATTTATTTTTGGCTGCATTGGGTCTTTGTTGCTGCATGTGGGCTTTCTCTAGTTGCCGTGAACGGGGGCTGCTCTTCGTTGCAGTACACGTGCTTCTCACTGCGGTGGCTTCTCTTGTTGCTGAGCACGGGCTCTAGGCGCGCGGGCTTCAGTAGTTGTGGCAAAAGGTCTAACTAGTTGTGGCTCGTGGGCTCTAGAACGCAGGCTCAGTAGTTGTGGCTTGTGGACTTAGTTGTTCTGCAGCAGGTGGGATCTTCCCAGACCAGGGCTTGAACCCGTTTCCCCTGCATTGGCAGGCGGATTCTTAACCACTGCGCCACCAGGGAAGTCCCCCTGTGCCATTCTTAATAAGAATGATATTAAACCATATAATTGGTGGAAAACAATATTAAAAGAATTGCTCGGTGAAGAAGGCAGGTCTAAAAAATTATGCATAATTTAAGAGGTGGCATCCCGTTGAAATTAAGAAAAATATTTCAATGCCGATTACCTCATCAGCAAAGTATGGATAAAAATATCACATATGATATATGACTAGTTTGAAGACTAGGCAAAATAATTCAAATACACACTAAATTGTATATCATGATGACTAATGTAAATTATCTATCATTACTGAAGAAGAAAATCATTCCATTTTTCTTAATCTTTTATTATGAAAGGAAGCTAACTCTGGTGCTTCCTGGTTTTATTATATTAAAACTTGTGCTTCTTGGGCGTCCTCTTTCTTCTAATTCTGATATTTAAAATTTTAGGAGGTACGTTTGACAAAACAGATTTCTGCTTAATAAAATCATTAATTAAAAAGAGAGAGAGAGATTAACCAAGATGGCGGAGTAGAAGGACGTGCTCTCACTCCCTCTTGCGAGAGCACCAGAATCACAACTGGCTGCTGGACAATCATTGACAGGATGACCCTGGACTTCACCAAGGAGGATACCCCACGTCCAAGGACAGAGGAGAAGCCACAGTGAGACGGTAGGAGGGGTGCAATCAGAGTAAAATCAAATCCCATAACTGCTGGGTGGGTGACTCACAGACTGGCGAACACTTATACCACAGAAGTCCACCCACTGGAGTGAAGGTTCTGAGCCCCACGTCAGGCTTCCCAACCTGGGGGTCCGGCAACGGGAGGAGGAATTCCTAGAGAATCAGACTTTGAAGCCTAGTGGGAATTGATTGCAGGACTTTGACAGGACTGGGGGAAACAGAGACCCCACTCTTGGAGGACACACACAAAGTAATGTGTGCATTGGGACCCAGGGGAAGGGGCAGTGACCCTGGGGGAGACTGAACCAGACCTACCTGCTGGTGTTGGGGGGTCTCCTGCAGAGGCGAGTGGTGGCTCTGTTTCACCGTGGGGATAAGGACACTGGCAGCAGAGGTTCTGGGAAGTTCTCCTTGGCGTGAGCCCTCCCAGAGTCTGCCATTAACCCCACCAAAGAGCACGGGTAGGCTCCAGTGTTGGGTTGCCTCAGGCAGAACAACCAACAGGGAGGGAACCCAGCCCCACCCATCAACAGTCAAGTGGATTAAGGTTTTACTGAGCTCTGACCGCCACAGCAACAGGGAGGGAACCCAGCCCCACCCATCAACAGTCAAGTGGATTAAGGTTTTACTGAGCTCTGACCGCCACAGCAACAGGGAGGGAACCCAGCCCCACCCATCAACAGTCAAGTGGATTAAGGTTTTACTGAGCTCTGACCGCCACAGCAACAGTCAGCTCTACCCACCACCAGAGCCTCCCATCAAGCCTCTTAGATAGCCTCAACCACCAGAGGGCAGACAACAGAAGCAAGAAAAACTATAATCCTGCAGCCTGTGGACCAAAAACCACAGTTACAGAAAGACAGAGAAGATGAAAAGGCAGAGGGCTATGTACCAGATGAAGGAACAAGAAAAAACCCCAGAAAAACAACTAAATGAAGTGGAGATAGGCAACCTTCCAGAAAAAGAATTCAGAATAATGATAGTGAAGATGATCCAGGACCTTGGAATAAGAATGGAGGCAAAGATTGAGAAGATGCAAGAAATGATTAACAAAGACCTAGAAGAATTAAAGAACAAACAAACAGAGATGACCAATACAATAACTGAAATGAAAACTACACTAGAAGGAATCAATAGCAGAATAACTGAGGCAGAAGAACGGATAAGTGACCTGGAAGACAGAATGGTGGAATTCACTGCTGCAGAACAGACTAAAGAAAAAAGAATGAAAAGAAATGAAGACAGCCTAAGAGACCTCTGGGACAACATTAAACGCAACAACATTCGCATTATAGGGGTCCCAGAAGGAGAAGAGAGAGAGAAAGGACCAGAGAAAATATTTGAAGAGATTATAGTCGAAAACTTCCCTAACATGGGAAAGGAAATAGCCACCCAAGTCCAGGAAGCGCAGAGAGTCCCATACAGAATAAACCCAAGGAGAAACACGCCGAGACACATAGTAATCAAAGTGGCAAAAATTAAAGACAAAGAAAAATTATTGAAAGCAGCGAGGGAAAAACGACAAATAACATACAAGGGAACTCCCATAAGGTTAACAGCTGATTTCTCAGCAGAAACTCTGCAAGCCAGAAGGGAGTGGCAGGATATACTTAAAGTGATGAAAGGGAAGAACCTGCAACCAAGATTACTCTACCCGGCAAGGATCTCATTTAGATTTGATGGAGAAATCAAAAGCTTTACAGACAAGCAAAAGCTAAGAGAATTCAGCACCACCAAACCAGCTCTACAACAAATGCTAAAGGAACTTCTCTAAGTGGGAAACACAAGAGAAGAAAAGGACCTACAAAAACAAACCCAAAACAATTAAGAAAATGGTCATAGGAACATACATATCGATAATTACCTTAAACGTGAATGGATTAAATGCCCCAACCAAAAGACACAGACTGGCTGAATGGATACAAAAACAAGACCCATATATATGCTGTCTACAAGAGACCCACTTTAGACCTAGGGACACATACAGACTGAAAGTGAGGGGATGGAAAAAGATATTCCATGCAAATGGAAATCAAAAGAAAGCTGGAGTAGCTATACTCATATCAGATAAAATAGACTTTAAAATAAAGAATGTTACAAGAGACAAGGAAGGACACTACATAATGATCCAGGGATCAATCCAAGAAGAAGATATAACAATTATAAATATGTATGCACCCAACATAGGAGCACCTCAATACATAAGGCAACTGCTAACAGCTATAAAAGAGGAAATCGACAGTAACACAATAATAGTGGGGGACTTTAACACCTCACTTACACCAATGGACAGATCATCCAAAATGAAAATAAATAAGGAAACAGAAGCTTTAAATGACACAATAGACCAGACAGATTTAATTGATATATATAGGACATTCCATCCAAAAACAGCAGATTACACGTTCTTCTCAAGTGCGCACGGAACATTCTCCAGGATAGATCACATCTTGGGTCACAAATCAAGCCTCAGTAAATTTAAGAAAACTGAAATCATATCAAGCATCTTTTCTGACCACAACGCTATGAGATTAGAAATGAATTACAGGGAAAAAAACGTAAAAAGGACAAACACATGGAGGCTAAACAATACGTTACTAAATAACCAAGAGATCACTGAAGAAATCAAAGAGGAAATCAAAAAATACCTAGAGACAAATGACAATGAAAACACGACGACCCAAAACCTATGGGATGCAGCAAAAGCGGTTCTAAGAGGGAAGTTTATAGCTGTACAAGCCTACCTAAAGAAACAAGAAAAATCTCAAGTAAACAATCTAACCTTACACCTAAAGAAACTAGAGAAAGAAGAACAAACAAAACCCAAAGTTAGCAGAAGGAAAGAAATCATAAAGATCAGAGCAGAAATAAATGAAATAGAAACAAAGAAAACAATAGCAAAGAGCAATAAAACTAAAAGTTGGTTCTTTGAGAAGATAAACAAAATTGATAAGCCATTAGCCACACTCATCAAGAAAAAGAGGGAGAGGACTCAAATCAATAAAATAAGAAATGAAAAAGGAGAAGTTACAACAGACACCGCAGAAATACAAAGCATCCTAAGAGACTACTACAAGCAACTTTATGCCAATAAAATGGACAACCTGGAAGAAATGGACAAATTCTTAGAAAGGTATAACCTTCCAAGACTGAATCAGGAAGAAACAGAAAATATGAACAGACCAATCACAAGTAATGAAATTGAAACTGTGATTAAAAATCTTCCAACAAACAAAAGTCCAGGACCAGATGGCTTCACAGGTGAATTCTATCAAACATTTAGAGAAGAGCTAACACCCATCCTTCTCAAACTCTTCCAAAAAATTGCAGAGGAAGGAACACTCCCAAACTCATTCTATGAGGCCACCATCACCCTGATACCAAAACCAGACAAAGACACTACAAAAAAAGAAAATTACAGACCAATATCACTGATGAATATAGATGCAAAAATCCTCAACAAAATACTAGCAAACAGAATCCAACAACACATTAAAAGGATCATACACCACGATCAAGTGGGATTTATCCCAGGGATGCAAGGATTCTTCAATATACGCAAATCAATCAATGTGATACACCATATTAACAAATTGAAGAATAAAAACCATATGATCATCTCAATAGATGCAGAAAAAGCTTTTGACAAAATTCAACACCGATTTCTGATAAAAACTCTCCAGAAAGTGGGCATAGAGGGAACCTACCTCAACATAATAAAGGCCATATATGACAAACCCACAGCAAACATCATTCTCCATGGTGAAAAACTGAAAGCATTTCCTCTAAGATCAGGAACGAGACAAGGATGTCCACTCTCACCACTATTATTCAACATAGTTCTGGAAGTCCTAGCCACGGCAATCAGAGAAGAAAAAGAAATAAAAGGAATACAAATTGGAAAAGAAGAAGTAAAACTGTCACTGTTTGCGGATGACATGATACTATACATAGAGAATCCTAAAACTGCCACCAGAAAACTGCTAGAGCTAATTAATGAATATGGTAAAGTTGCAGGATACAAAATTAATGCACAGAAATCTCTTGCATTCCTATACACTAATGATGAAAAATCTGAAAGAGAAATTATGGAAACACTCCCATTTACCATTGCAACAAAAAGAATAAAATACCTAGGAATAAACCTACCTAGGGAGACAAAAGACCTGTATGCAGAAAACTATAAGACACTGATGAAAGAAATTAAAGATGATACCAACAGATGGAGAGATATACCATGTTCTTGGATTGGAAGAATCAACATTGTGAAAATGAGTATACTACCCAAAGCAATCTACAGATTCAATGCAATCCCTATCAAATTACCAATGGCATTTTTTACGGAGCTAGAACAAATCATCTTAAAATTTGTATGGAGACACAAAAGACCCCGAATAGCCAAAGCAGTCTTGAGGCAAAAAAATGGAGCTGGAGGAATCAGACTCCCTGACTTCAGACTATACTACAAAGCTACAGTAATCAAGACAATATGGTACTGGCACAAAAACAGAAACATAGATCAATGGAACAAGATAGAAAGCCCAGAGATTAACCCACGCACCTATGGTCAACTAATCTATGACAAAGGAGGCAAAGATATACAATGGAGAAAAGACAGTCTCTTCAATAAGTGGTGCTGGGAAAACTGGACAGCTACATGTAAAAGAACGAAATTAGAATACTCCCTAACACCATACACAAAAATAAACTCAAAATGGATTAGAGACCTAAATATAAGACTGGACACTATAAAACTCTTAGAGGAAAACATAGGAAGAACACTCTTTGACATAAATTGCAGAAAGATCTTTTTTGACCCACCTCCTAGAGTAATGGAAATAAAAACAAAAATAAACAAGTGGGACCTAATGAAACTTCAAAGCTTTTGCACAGCAAAGGAAACCATAAACAAGACGAAAAGACAACCCTCAGAATGGGAGAAAATATTTGCAAATGAATCAACGGACAAAGGATTAATCTCCAAAATATATAAACAGCTCATTCAGCTCAATATCAAAGAAACAAACACCCCAATCCAAAAATGGGCAGAAGACCTAAATAGACATTTCTCCAAAGAAGACATACAGACGGCCACGAAGCACATGAAAAGATGCTCAACATCACTAATTATTAGAGAAATGCAAATCAAAACTACAATGAGGTATCACCTCACTCCTGTTAGAATGGGCATCATCAGAAAATCTACAAACAACAAATGCTGGAGAGGGTGTGGAGAAAAGGGAAACCTCTTGCACTGTTGGTGGGAATGTAAATTGATACAGCCACTATGGAGAACAATATGGAGGTTCCTTAAAAAACTAAAAATAGAATTACCATATGACCCAGCAATCCCACTACTGGGCATATACCCAGAGAAAACCGTAATTCAAAAAGACACATGCACCCGAATGTTCACTGCAGCACTATTTACAATAGCCAGGTCATGGAAGCAACCTAAATGCCCATCAACAGACGAATGGATAAAGAAGTTGTGGTACATATATACAGTGGAATATTACTCAGCCATAAAAAGGAACGAAATTGAGTCATTTGTTGAGACGTGGATGGATCTAGAGACTGTCATACAGAGTGAAGTAAGTCAGAAAGAGAAAAACAAATATCGTATATTAATGCATGTATGCGGAACCTAGAAAAATGGTACAGATGAGCCAGTTTGCAGGGCAGAAGTTGAGACACAGATGTAGAGAAGGACATATGGACACCAAGGGGGGAAAACTGCGGTGAGGTGGGGATGGTGGTGTGCTGAATTGGGCGATTGGGATTGACATGTATACACTGATGTGTATAAAACTGATGCCTAATAAGAACCTGCAGTATAAAAAAACAAACAAAACAACTAATACTAAACTTTCATTGGGTTATTTGTATGGAAATATGTTAATATAAATGTTTCAGACATTACATGAAATTTCTAAAAATCTTATATTTGTATTTGCATGGAAAAAAAAAAAAAGAGAGAGAGAGAGAGATTATCAGACAAGAAAAGAGAAAATGTCCCCTTCCTCAGTCCCCAGCAGCTACAGAGAGCAAGAAAAACTGTTCAGAATCATAAACCTGTTCAAAGAACATCATGATAAAACTGGGAAAACTAACTGGAGAATGAATCTTATTCTTCGCACAATATAGAGATTTATGTAAATATTTATAAATATAATCTTTATTTTCTGGTATAACAACTATGGAAATATTGTTTGTACTTGTAAGACACCTGGAAATCAGAGATTAGTGTTATTTTTTCTAAAAATAAGCTTAAATCTCTAAATTATTAACTCTGAAAGCATGTCTTACTTAGTAATATGGTGCCCTGGTAATTAAGTTTTAAATAACATGTGTAATAACTAAAAGGTTTAACTACTTGTAATGCTTTTCACACAAGATTCTCTGCCCTTCCCTCTTCTCCCTACATGTACAGGGGTATAAAGAAAACTATCATTGGATTAGATTTCTTTTTTGAACTATGAGTTGGACTTTGTCTTCTTTATTTGATCAATTTTATTCTGCCAAAACAAAACCACACAAAATTGGAAAAATATACACCAAAATGTTAAAGTGATTATCTCTAAGCAGGGAGATCATGGGTTATCCTTGCTTTCTTCTCAGTAAATTCCCTAAAGAAATGAAAATTTTTTGCAATAAGCCTGTATTAATTCCATCATCCTAAATAAAATATAAAGATATTTCAAAGTATTAAAATATTTATAGACATCACTTTGGGAAGAGGCCATATATTCCTCATTTAAAAAATCTGTTAATATGACAATGAAAAAAAAATCAATGTGATTAAAATAAATACCACTTAAGGGAATTCCCTGGTGGTCCAGTGGTTAGGACCCCATGCTTCCACTGCAGAGGGCCCGGGTTTGATCCCTAGTCAGGGAACTAAAATCCCACATAGTAGTGTACTAGCACAAAAACAGAAATACAGATCAATGGAACACGATGGAAAGCCCAGAGATAAACCCATGCTCCTATGGTCACCTAATCTATGACAAAGGAGACAAGACTACACAATGGAGAAAAGACAGCCTCTTCAATAAGTGGTGCTGGGAAAACTGGACAGCTACATGTAAAAGAATGAAATTAGAACAGTCCCTAACACCATACACAAAAATAAACTAAAAATGGATTAAAGACCTAAATGTAAGGCCAGACACTATAAAACTCTTAGAGGAAAACATAGGCAGAACACTCTTTGACATAAATTGCAGAAAGATCTTTTTTGACCCACCTCCTAGAGTAATGAAAATAAAAACAAAAATAGACAAATGGGACCCAATTAAACTTAAAAGCTTTTGCACAGCAAACCATAAACAAGACGAAAAGACAATGGGAGAAAATATTTGCAAGTGAAGCAACTAACAAAGGATTAATCTCCAAAATATACAAACAGCTCATGCAGCTCAATATCAAAAAAACAAACAACCCGGGCTTCCCTGGTGGTGCAGTGGTTGAGAGTCCACCTGCCAATGCAGGGGACACGGGTTCGAGCCCTGGTCTGGGAAGATCCCACATGCCGCGGAGCAACTAGGCCCGTGAGCCACAACTACTGAGCCTGCACGTCTGGAGCCTGTGCTCCGCAACAAGAGAGGCCGCGATAGTGAGAGGCCCGCGCACAGCGATGAAGAGTGGCCCCCACTTGCCGCAACTGGAGAAAGCCCTCACGCAGAAACGAAGACCCAACACAGCCATAAATAAATAAATAAACCCAAAGTTTAAAAAAACAAAAAAACAAAAAAAAAACAAACAACCCAATCAAAAAGTGGGCGGAAGACCTAAATAGACATTTCTCCAAAGAAGACATACAGATGGCCAACAGACACAGGAAAAGATGCTTAACATCACTAATTATTAGAGAAATGTAAATCAAAACTACAGTGAGGTATCACCTCACACCGGTCAGAATGGCCATCATCAAAAAATCTACAAACAATAAATGCCGGAGAGGGTGTGGAGAAAAGGGAAACTTCTTACACTGTTGGTGGGAATGTAAATTGATACAGCCACTATGGAGAACAGTATGGAGGTTCCTTAAAAAACTAAAAACAGGGGACTTCCCTAGTGGCGCAGTGGTTAAGAATCCGCTGGCCAATGCAGGGGACACGGGTTCAATCCCTGGTCCAGGAAGATCCCACCTGCCGCGGAGCAACTAAGCCCGTGCAACACAACTACTTAGCCTGTGCTCTAGAGCCCATGAGCCACAACTACTAGCCTGCGTGCCACAACTACTGAAGCCCACGTGCCTAGAGCCCGTGCTCCGCAACAAGAAAAGCCACCGCGATGAGAAGCCCGTGCACCACAAAGAAGAGTAGCCCCCTCTCGCCTCAACTAGAGAAAGCCCACGCACAGCAACAAAGACCCAACACAGCCCAAAATAAATAAATAAATAAATAAATAAATAAATAAATAAAGTTTATTTAAAAAAAACTAAAAACAGAACTACCATATGACCCAGCAATCCCACTACTGGGCATATACCAGGACAAAACCACAATCAAAAAGATACACGCACTCCAATGTTCATTGCAGCACTATTTACAATAGCCAGGACATGGAAGCAACCTAAATGTCCATCAACAGAGGAATGGACAAAGAAGATGTGGTACATATACAATGGAATATTACTCAGCCATAAAAAGGAATGAAATTGTGTCATTTGCAGAGACATGGATGGACCTAGAGACTGTCATACAGAGTGAAGTAGGTCAGAAAAACAAATATCGTATATTAACACATATATGTGGAATCTAGAAAAATGGTAAAGAGGATCTTATTTGCAAAGCAGAAATAGAGGCTTAGACATAGAGAACAAACGTATGGATACCAAGGGGGAGGGAGAGTGAGATGAATTGGGAGATTGGAATTGACATATATACACTACTATGTATAAAATAGATAACTAATGAGAACCAACTGCATAGCACAGGGAACTCTACTCTGTGCTCTGTGGTGACCTAAATGGGAAGGAAATCCAAAAAAGAGGGGATGTATGTATACGTATGGCTGATTCACTTTGCTGTACAGCAGAAACTGACACAGCAGTGTAAAGCAACTATACTCCAATAAAAATAAATAAATAAAATAAATACCACTTAAGTATATTCACTTCTTGAATATCCTTTAGCTGTACTGCACTGATATAATTAGAGACATTTCCCTATAAACACTCTAACATCAATGGAAAAGGAAATTGCCTTTGCAAATTAATGTGAATATGTGTACCAAATAGGTAGAAAAGTTCTGGGTACACAGAAAATGCTCAATAAATGTGGCTAAACATTTTCATTCTTCTCTGAAAAACCAATTAAACTATCATTTTGGATATAATCCTTGCAAAAGTTTTTACAAAATTCTCTTTTTAAAATGAGCTGCATATATAATTTCAGATTTTCTTGACTACTATTATCTACATATTAAGATTGCTGAACATTAGATCATAGCCATTTTTTTTCTTGTAACGGCTAATTCTTATAAACAGGAATTTTATTATCTACATAATATTCTATCTCATGGATATCGTGTGATTTTCTTAACCATTCCATTAGTATAATAATTAATTTTGTGCAAAATCATCCCAAGGTATAACGGTCTTTGATTGCATATCAATTACCCAGGTCTAATCTTTTGGGTTATCACCCCTTTGAAAAATGCATTTTTCCAAATATATGCAGTAATTCTATACAAGCACAAGGCATTTGTGGTCCCCTGTAGGCCCCAAAATACAAAGGACCCCTGGATCAGAACACTTGTTCTGGAAAACTAGCGTCCACGTAGCCCTTTGACATGCAAGCACTCAACACATTAACATCATATTTTCATCACTGATTTATAGAATCTGAAGGGTAAATGACACAGAATAAAGACAATGTTGAGCATTTATTGTGTGCCACCCTTCAAGACTACTAAACCTACTAAACCTCATACCTATAACCAGAATTAAGTAGGATTGTGCGATCTGTATCAGGGCTCACAGGTTTCTCCCGTCAGAGCTCATAGTTTCATACTCAAATGCTTTCATACTCAAATACATAAATGAGCCCCAGAGAACTGCCAGGGAGGGTAATCCGAGGAAGGAATCCTAATCCTGGGAGTCTTTTTATCCATACGTTCCTAGGAGCCTGTCTCAGGGGCAATTCTTGATTTAAAATTCCGATCTCAGCAGCTGGTATGTACTTTCTTGCTGGAAGGTGTCTGCAGGACTCAAAACCAGATTTCCCAACTCCGCCCACATTCTTTGAGAGAAGTACAAGTTTGAGAGAAGCCTAGAAGCAGCAAAGGGGAAAAAGAGCTTTGTGTCACATGACACCACAGAGCCACTGCAATCCACATTCACAAAAAGGACATGCACCCTCTGTCTCCGTCACACAAGGACGAACACACACCTCTCTCAGTCTCACAATCGCACTCACTCTAAGAGATAAAATTACCCTCCCCGCTGCTCAAGCTCCCACAGCCCCGAGGGGGCGGGCGGACTCGCGTGGCTGCGCTCTGACAGTCCACGCTTTGAGCGCCTCCCGCAATCCCAGTCTCACCGCCACTGGCTGTCCCTCGTGGGCTCCAGCTACGTCTGCGCAGTCGTCTTCGCGGCGACCCAAGCCGGATTCTTCCTCGGACGGGTGCCACTCACGCGCAGTTCGCAACACGGGACACGGAAAAAGAACCGGAAGTCAAAGTCACCTCGCCGTCTGTGGGACGTGAGATTCTAGGTCGTTAAAGTCCTGAATCAAAGCAACCGCCGAACCAGGCCCGGAGACTTCTGGGAGTGAGCGCCAGACTGCGCCTGCGCAGCGCTGGTCTCCCAACGCCCGGAGGCCCAACCTGAGGCGGAAGGCGGGTTCAGTGGTTCCCAGGGCCAGGAGGCGGCGAATGAGGGTGGGGCCGGACCAGAGAATTGTGAGGAGGGGCCTGCGGAGCTCTTCCTTTCCGAGGCTTCAGGCCTGCGTGTGAAGGGTCTGCTCAGTTGAATCAGTAATATGACCCTGAGGGCCATCCAGTGCGAGCTCTTGAGGTGGGTTCACGATCCAACCAAACTCTGTGCGTGTTTGTGTCGTATGTTATGAGTGTGCACGTGAATGTATCCCTTCCCTGAAACGCTCATTCCACTCGCAATGCCACAGGTGCTGACTACTCCGGTTTTAGAGCTGAAGCCTCTGAGTTTACATAAGGTGTATAACATTATACTGTTGATTAGCAAAGACGTGTTTCCAGGTGAGAAAACCTGGATAAAGTGAGACTTTATAGTATATTCTCATTGTAGAAAAAGGGAGAATGAGTTTTGGTCCCTTTTTCAAGAATACTGATTGCAGTTCTCTGAAAACTGGAACAAAAAGCAATACCTTATTTACATTTTACAATATTATGTCCACCAGAAATTGACTGTTGTTAAGCGATTCTTTTCACCCCTCTCTGCTCTATTGTGAAGTGGCGAGCTTGACTGCATTTAAAAGCCCACAGGTTGAGAAACATCTTTTAATTCGTAATGCCTGGTCATGACATCTCATTGAAAAATACTTCGCTTCTCAGTTGTTTGGGCAGTGAAGATAAATCAGGCTCAAAATCTGAAAGGAGGAAGATTCTTCTGGGCTATCAGAAGAATTAAGGTTGCATTACACATATATATATTTAGATTCATGAGTAAGTTCAGCAAATGGGAAATGTAAAGTTCTCATCAAAGGATGCCCATATTTCAGTTATCAGCATTACAACATATTTTAAATATGCAATCCATGCATAGATTAACATTTCAAAAGGATATAAAGTTTAACTAAAAATGCGATCAACCTCTTCTGCCATATATTTCAGGCATACAGTAGCTAACCTTAGCATGCACAGCATTTTGCTTTTAGTGTATATAGCCTTCCAGATGTTATTTTACTTTTTCTCATAAAAATAATTTGACATTTTAAAAAACATTATTGAAGTACAATTGATTTACAATGTTGTGTTAATTTCTGTACAGCAAAGTGACTCAGTTATACATATATATATACTTTTTCATATTCTTTTCTGTTATGGTTTAATCACAGGATATTGAATATAGTTCCCTGTGCTATACAGTAGGACCTTGTTGTTTCAGATAAGTTATTTTATTTTAGTTTTATTTTTTTTAAATGTATTTATTTTATTTATTTTTGGCTGCATTGGGTCTTCGTTGCTGTGGGCGGACTTTCTCTAGTTGCGGCGAGTGGGGGCTACTCTTCGTTGCGGTGCGCGGGCTTCTCTTGTTGCGGAGCATAAGCTCTAGAGCGCAGGCTCAGTAGTTGTGGCTCACAGGGTTAGTTGCTCCACGGCATGGGGGATCTTCCCGGACTAGGGCTCGAACCCGTGTCCCCTGCATTGGCAGTTGGATTCTTAACCACTGCGCCACCAGGGAAGCTCCCAGATAAGTTATTTTAAAATAAAATATACAGTGTTACACACACACATATGAATACAAAATGTATGTGTAATTTCAAATACTATGTATGCTATATGCATATGAAAGTATGTATTTCTTTTTCTTCACACAAAAGCGTATTTCCATATCAGTACTTAAGGAGTGTCATCATTTTCAACAACTGCAAAATAGGCCACAGTATGTGTAGCTGAAACCTTCTCTAAGAAACAAAACTCTACAAATAAATATTATGGATTTTCCTATTTTTTTCTCACAAACAATGCTCAATTAATATCCCTCCATAAACTTCAGTTTGCACCTATGTAGGCTTATATGTAAGTTAACTTCTTGAAAGTGGTCTTGCTTTTTGCACATTAACTTGTGATACTGACAAATTTCTCACTGTGATTATACCATTTTACGTATTCACAGCAGTGTAAGAATATCTGTTTCTGCTACCAACATTTTCCCATTTTAACGCTCAGTTCTTTTTTTCCCCCCTCCCCCTTTAACTCTCACTTCTTATTCTAAAGCTCCACTTTCACCCAACCTGAAGAAATAATCTAAAAGACTCCTTTTCCATTTGAGTCCAAGCTTAATGAGGGATCCTTACCTATAATACCTATAATTTTAGCCTTATCTGTCTTACAAATAGGGCAAAAGTGTAATATTAGTTTGTAGGCTCAGCAAAATAAAATTTCAATCACAAACATATAGGTTGACAACATGATCTAGCATTCCTATTTGAAGGTTAATTGAGCTTTATAAAAATCTTTCTCAGTGTAGATACTGAAAACTCATGGAATAGCAGTATAAATGAGTAGGCAGGTGTTTTTTCAGCGAGCGGTGATGGAGAGAGTCCTGCCCTAGGGTTCTGAAGATATCCTAACACACACCTAGATACTAGACAGATGAGATTGACAGCAGTCTGAGTCGAGTATCCTCAAATCCTACAGGAGAAGGACACAACATGTCACAGGGTGGTGTCACTTGGGAGCAGGATTTCTACTAACAAGAGGATGAGGTGCCCCCTGGTTGCTGTGGAAATATGTGATTGGCTTCTTTGATTAATTTGTGGCTGACAGGGAGATGGTTTGGCTGATACGGGAACTAACAGCGTGGTTAGTTTTTTTCCCACTGCTTGGTGGGCATGTCTGGTGAGAAGAGGGGAACTCATGGTTAGGCTTATGGGCCCTGTGAGGTTCAAAGATATTAAGACAGCACATGAAATTTTAGGCCTTGCAATACAAGAGAAGGAGGGAAGCACGTGGAATGTTTGCTCTCCTGTGATTTCATTACAAAAATTAATAAAATTATCTAAGAAATTTTGGAAAAAAACATAAAGGAGAATCAAATCATGCATAATACAGTTCTTGTATAAAAACCAGTGTGAACATTTCAAAATGTTTGTTACAAGGATTTTTTTGTTGTACATTTTAATGCACTGCTACTTAGTATATAATATCTCCTGCTTTTGGCACTAAGTATCATAATAAAACAATTTCTACAATATATTTTTTTAATTTTTATTTTATATTGGAGTATAGTTGATTTACAATCCACAATATATTTTTTAAAAACTTACACAACTTAATAGAAAGGCAAACAAACAACCCAATTAAAAAATGGGGAGAGGTTCTGAATAGACATTTCTCCAAAGAAGACATACAAGTGGCCAACAGGTACAGGAAAAGGTGCTCAACATCACTAATCATCAGGGAAATGCAAATCAAAACTACAATAAAAATATCACCTCACACCTGTAGGAATGTCTATTACCAAAAAGACAAGAAATAAGTGTTGGCAAGAATGTGGAGAAAAGGGAACCCTTATGTACTGCTGGAGGGAATGTAAATTAGTGCAGCTACTATGGAAAACAGTATGGAGATTCCTCAAAAAAATTAGAACTACCATATAACCCAGCAGTTCCACTTCTTGGTATTTAACCAAAGGAAACAAAATCACTATCTTGGGGCTTCCCTGGTGGCGCAGTGGTTGAGAATCTGCCTGCCAATGCAGGGGACACGGGTTCGAGCCCTGGTCTGGGAGGATCCCACATGCCGCAGAGCAACTGGGCCCGTGAGCCACAACTACTGAGCCTGCGCGTCTGGAGCCTGTGCTCCGCAACAAGAGAGGCCGCGATAGTGAGAGGCCCGCGCACCGTGATGAAGAGTGGCCCCCGCTTGCCGCAACTAGAGAAAGCCCTCGCACAGAAACGAAGACCCAACACAGCCAAAAAAATAAATAAATTAATTAAGTAATTAAAAAAAATTGTTAAAAAAAATCACTATCTTGAAAATATATCTGCACTCCAATGTTCAATGCAGCATTATTTACAATAGCCAAGACATGGAAACAACAAGAGTTCATCAAGGGATGAATGGATTTTTTAAAAATGTGGCATATATACAATCGAGTATTATTCAATCATAAAAAGAAGGAAATCCTGCAATTTGTGACAACATGGATGGATCTTGAGGGCATTGTACTAAGTGAAGTCAGACAAAGACAAATACCAATCCTGTATGACCTCATTTATATGTGGAATCTAAAAAAAAAATCAAAAACAAAAAAATGAAACCAAAGCCATAGATACAGAGAACAGACTGATGGTTGCCAGAGGCAGGGGGGGAAATGGGTGAAGGTGGTCAAAAGCTACAGACTTCCAATTATAAAATAAGTCATGGGGATGTAATATACAGAATGGTGATTATAGTTAATAATACTGTATTACATACTTGAAAGTTGCTAAGAGAGATCTTTTTTTCTTTTTTTCACCAGTCATCTTTTATTGGGTGTTAGTTATCCATTAGGATATGAAAGGATTCAGGGGTGCCTGGCAAAGGTCATGGTCAGGAATGCAGAGTGCGCCCTCTTCAGTGGTACTCGCTTGGCTGCTCATGTTCTGAAGTTAGAAAGGCAAAACGGTAAGTTTCTTCAAAGGTATGGTGAAAGCACAGGATGATGGGGAGGGCAACAGGCTAAGATCACATGAAGCCATCCTGAGAATTCCTTTCAGGAGATGACCCAGAACCCGCTTGAGGAATTAGGAGCTGATCTGCCACCTGGCCAGCTTCTTCCTTCCCTGAAGGAACACCCAACTCAGAAAAACAGCACCCAAGAGCCCATCTTTCACTGCTCTGGATGCGACAGACTAACAAGGGGCTGAATGCTGTCAGAAAGGGCCCATGAACCCCAGCCAGTGGCCACCACTGAAACTGTTCCCAGCATCTCCCACCGGACAAACTCCCCTCAGGTCTCAGAACCAGGAATAGCCACGCTTTTCCAGAGCACTACACAGACACCGGACTATAGCACTCAACTATTTCCCTCTTTACACTGGCTGCTAGGGAGATAAAGCCAAGTTTTCCACCAACCTTTGGTAGAGCCTACAGTATCTTATAGAATGCTTCCTAAGTATTACCTTTATCCCAGCTTCATCTTATTTTTCCTATCTTTGTCTTTGCCACAATTTTCTCACTTAAAATATGCTGTATTCTGATAAGTCCTTCCAATTCTTCAGTTGTCAGTAGAATGAAGGACTTCTAAATTTGACAGGGAACCAATACCACCTTGTCAAGGGAAACCCCACCAAAGGCAAAGCAACCCAAGGGACTCACTAAGTTCCTTGTAAGAACGGCAGTAGTTGAAAAGCACATAAGCTGCCAGCACCATAGAAAGCCCAGCAACGCTCCTTTTCTTCATGTTGAAATACTTGTTGTAATACCAGTAATAACCTGCAAACAGGAGAGGAAGTCACTTCTCTGAGGGCACACTCTACACATTCTAATATGAGAGGGCAAAGCTGAGGAAAGGCCTCAGGGAAGGAGGAAACAGTACGCAAAAGAGAGCCACAGGGTGACCAAAATTATAAAGAAAAACACAGAAGGAGGGGGGGCCCTGAGGAGGCTGGCAATCACGCAGGCCCCTAAAAGATGATGACATGGGTTCCACAGGACTGATCTGACTAGTCTTGCACTTTAAAATGCAGAGCTGAAGGATAGACCATTTCAAATATTCGTCTCAGTTTTGTCTGGCCGGGAGATAGAATGATGTCCCCTTATGTTTCAAACTCATTTTCCTCAAGTCTTATGACATTTTTTTAAGATGGACGGAGGCAGTGGTACCGATTCCAAGCAATAGAAAACATTTCCTTGTCTGAAATACCTCAGAGCCAGCCTTTGATAGGACCCATCAAACATGGAAATTCAACAGCTAACAATCTCGCCCTGTCCTTCTCTACATAACTTACTGGTCTGAGAAGGCCTTTACTGGCCAAATTAATTCAGGGCAAAAAGAGACATGAAAGACCCAGAGATTTGCTTTTATTTACACATGCCCATAAGGCTCTGGCCTCTTTGAATGCTCCAGCAATGCCTTTAGGGATGAAATCCCGCATTAGTATCCAGCTTGGCAGCTCCCTTAATTTGATATCCAGGAGCTTCTTCAGTGGCACAACTGATGCCATCTTGGAGTCCTGGCTGTCTGCTCCTAAGAGAGATCTTAAAAGTTCTCATCACAAGAAAAAAAAATTGTAACGATGAATGATGACCCACGTTAACTAGACTTATGGTGTTGATTGTTTCACAATGTGTAGAAGAATCATTATGCTGTACACTTGAAACCAATATAGTGTTACATGTTAATTCTATCTCAGTTATAAAAAAAGAAAAAGAAAACAAATGGATTAAAAAATGGGCAAAACACCTGGAAACCTTACCAAAGATATACAGATGCCAAATAAGCATATGTTAAGATATTCACCATCATATGTCATTAGGGAATTACAAATTAAAACATGGAAATACCACCACATACTTATTAGAATGGTCAAATTCCAAAATACCGACAACACCAAAAAATGGTGAGGAGGTGGATTACCAGGAACTCTCATCCACTGCTAATGGGAATGGAAAATGCTACAACCACTTTGGAAGACAGTTTGAAGTTTCTTACAAAACTAAACATACTCTTCGCACACAGTCCAGCAATTGCACTCCTTGGTACTTACCCAAAGTAGCTGAAAACTATGTCAACACAAAAACGTGCACACGAATGATTATACCAGCTTTAATCATAATTGCTCAAACTTGGAAGCAACCAAGATGTCCTTCAGTAGGTGAATGGATAAATACATTGTGAAACATCCAGATAATGGAATATTATTCAGCACTAAGTAGAAATTATCTATCACACCATAAAAAGACATGGAGGAACCTTAAAGGCATATTGCTAAGTGAAAGAATCCAAGTTTTAAAAGCCATATACTGCTATGATTCCAACTATGAGATATTCTGGGAAAGGGCACGATAAAAAGATTAGTGGTTGCCAAAGGAGGAGACAGATGAATAGGGAAAGCACAAAGGATTTTGTTTCTTAATAAGTTTATTTATTTATTTATTTTTGGCTGTGTTGGGTCTTCGTTGCTATGCACGGGCTTTCTGTAGTTGCAGCGAGCAGGGACTACTCTTCGTTGTGGTGCGCGAGCTTCTCATTGTGGTGGCTTCTCTTGTTGCAGTGCGCAGGCTCTAGGCATATGGGCTTCAGTAGTTGTGGCTCACGGGCTCAGTAGTTGTAGCTCGCAGACTCTAGAGCGCAGGCTCAGTAGTTGTGGCACACAGGCTTAGTTGCTCCGCAGCATGTGGGATCTTCCTGGACCAGGGATTGAACCCATGTCCCCTGCATTGGCAGGCGGATTCTTAACCACTGCACCACCAGGGAAGTCCCATCACAAAGGATTTAGAAGGCAGTGACTATCCTCTGTATATTGTATTTGTGTGCGTATATACACACACACACGTTAAACTTTGGTATTATAATGTATGTATGTATAATGTATGTATATCGTTATGCATTTATTCAAATCCATAGACTGTGCAACACCAATAGTGATCCCTAATATAAGCTATGGACTTTAGGTGATTATGATGTGTTCATCCTTGCTAAAAAATGTACCGCTCTGGTGAATGATGTTGATAACGTGGGAAGCCATGCATGTGTGGGGGCAGTGACTATATGGGAAATCTCTGTACCTCCCTCTCAAATTTGTTCTAAAACTTAAACTGCTTTTAAAAAAATAAGATTATGCAAAATAAAAAAAGATTAATAATGAATGTGGTTCCCGTTTTTGGAACTTACCAAAAAAACAGTGCTGTGAACATTCTCGTGTATGTATCCTGGTTACTATCTTCAGCCTCACTAGATGTTGCTCTATTTCCCCCAAAGTAAATAAACTATTCACAGTCCCAAAATGTATCATAATTCACAAAACATCACTTTCTTCTAACAGTTAATACTGTCAAATTTTAAAATTAGCCTCTGGTGTGTGATGTGATGATTGAGGTATTAATTTGCCCAGGTTGTCCTTTTGTTTTTATTCCCTAAGTATGCCCCATGTCAGGATTTGTGAACGTGGAAGGGTAGGATGCTGCCTCTCAATTCCAACAACTTACTCTACTCATAGTACTTGAGGCCACTGGTATGGTCGGGGCTCGGATACACTTCTCAAGACCTCACAACCTAACCCTCTTACTTCCATTTGAGATATGCTCTTTCCTCAATATGACTGAACAACCTCATCTTCTTGTGAGAGAGCACAAAGTCCTCACTCTGCCTAACCATACGTCAGGTATTTCCAACTTATCGTTGTGACTCCATGCTCATTACATTTGAAAACTGAAAGGAAGAGTTCAGATTTTGTTTTCTTTTTTGTTTAACCTGACTAAAGTGTAATGGATACCTCCTGGACTGTTGCTAAGTGCAGGAGTTTCTTCATTAATGGGTAGAACTGAAGGGAAACTTCATTGATAATGTATCCTTTTACTGTCATCACACATATGGAATTCACTAAAGATGCTAATGAGGAGACTGCGTGACTTATTAAAAAGTATAGAGAATGTAGGCAATGTCTCAGCTGAGGAGAAAGAAGCTACAGAAAGTAATTATGAAAAACAATGGGGGACTTCCCTGGTGGCGCAGTGGTTAAGAATCCACTTGCCAATGCAGGGGACATGGGTTCGAGCCCTGGTCCGGGAAGATCCCACATGCCGTGGAGCAACTATGCCCCTGCGCCACAACTACTGAGCCTGAGCTCTAGAGCCTGTGAGCCACAACTACTGAGCCCATGTGCCACAACTACTGAAGCCCGTGCGCCTAGAGCCCGTGCTCCACAAGAGAAGCCACTGCAAGGAGAAGCCCGTGCACTGCAATGAAGAGTAGCCCCCACTCGCCGCAACTAGAGAAAGCCTGTGCGCAGCCACAAAGACCCAATGCAGTCAAACATTAATTAATTAATTAAAAAAGAAAACATAAACAAATGAGGGTAGCAGTGTTGCAATAAAACATTACAAAAAAGAGTGTGAGGTTTCATCTGGTCTGTGGGATGTGGTTTGTCATCCACTGTTCTAAAATAAAAGCAAATAGTCACAATAATCTAATAAACCTAGACTGAATATAATTTTGGAAATTACTTATAAAAGACATACCTGGTAAAATTTTTAAAATTTGAATATGGATTAAATACTGGAAGAGAAAATTATTATTTTCTTATGTGTGATTGATTATATGGGGATTTGAGTAAGGAAATTGGATTTTTACGGGATGCATCGATATATTTAGTGATGAAACATCATAACGTTCATAACACTGAAATTATTCAGCCAACATATAGGAAAGAAAATGAGGTAATGCATTAAAATACATTTGCTGCAGTGTTCTTATAAAAATGTTTATATGTTTAAAATTATCCATAATTAAAAGATAGAGATGATTACAAAATGGATATCCTTTTGTTAATTTCTAATCAATTTTGATTTGTGCAAAAGGAATGTAAATTCCTGTCTATTTTCAATATTCTACATTTTCTAAACCTATATATCTGAATTTCATTCCAAGATTAAATGTTTGATGCACTTTAAGAGACCTGAATGAAGATCCTCTAATGTTTTTTTAATCACACTTTAACTTTATCCAGAATGAATTAAAATTCAATAAGGGATAAGTAGTTACATAGAGCTTTTCTTAATTCATTAAACCTCTGGGTCTTTATCTCAAAGAAGTCACTAAGAATAACATAATGATTACATTAGAAATAGTGCCTTATTTTTTTTAATATAAAGTATATACCAAATATTTTCCCAAGTTTTTTACATGTACTTCTTCATGTAATTCTAAGAACAGAAGTATACTGGAGGTACTACCATGATCATTTAAAAATGAGGCCAAAGGGAAAATTCCCTGGTTGTCCAGTGGTTAGGGCTCCACACTTTCACTGCTGAGGGCCTGGGTTCAATCCCTGGTTGGGGAACTAAGATCCCACAAGCCTTGCTGCAGACAAAAAAAAAAAAAAAAAAAAAAAAGCCCAAAACGGAGAAGTACACCTTACTGAATGTCACACAGTTTGTAAGAAGCACAAAAGCAATTGTGATCATTAAGATAGGTACAATGGCTAAAGACTTTCCCACATCTCTTACATTAATAGATGTTTTGTGTATTACAACTTTTCCCAAATTTAATTCTTGGTGCTAGAAAAGTTTTGTACATAAGGAGTAAAGAAAAAGCGTTTCCTACAGACACTAAATTTTCCTCAGTATGAATATTCCGATAACTCATAAATAGGGGAATGTCCAAAAACACTTTCTTATGATATATACACTATAAGTTCTCTGAATTGAGCAACATATGGGTCAAAACAAACAAACAAAAAAATCAAGCATGGACTTCCCTGGTGGTGCAGTGGTTAAGAATCCACCTGCCAATGCAGGGGAAGTGGGTTTGAGCCCTGTTCTGGGAAGATCCCACATGCCATGGAGCAACTAAGCCCGTGTGCCACAACTACTGAGCCTGCACTCTAGAGCCCGCGAGCCACAACTACTGAGCCCACGTGCCACAACTACTGAAGCCTGTGCGCCTATAGCACGTGCTCTGCAACGAGAAGCCACCACAATGAGAAGCCTGCACACTGCAACAAAGAGCAGCCCCCGCTCACTGCAACTAGAGGAAGCCCGCGTGCAGCAATGAAGACCCAATGCAGCCAAAAATAAATAAATTTAAAATAAAATAAAATAAAATAAAAATTTTAAAAATCAAGCATTATTTACATTCCAAGCTGTTCATACAAGTATAAATTGGTACCTTATAGGAATGGAACCCTATCTAAAAGCCTTCTATTGTCTTCATTCAAACTGTTTCTCAGTTATATAAATCCATCCATGTACAGTACATCATCTAGTGTGTATATATATATACCATAAAGTCTGTATCCACTATGAATTCTCTGATGTACTTCAAGGATTGAACTAAGCCTGAAGGACATTTTGCATATGTTACATTGAAAGGGTTTCACACCAGTATGAAGTCTATTATGTACAGTAAGTTGACGGCTATTACTAAAAACTTGCCCACACTCTTGACATACATAGGGTTTCTCACCAGTATGAATCTTCTCATGTGTAAGAAGATATGAAGCACAATGAAAGGCTTTCCAACATTTCTTTATATTCGTAGGGTTTATCACCAGTATGAATTCTCTCATGATTCACAAGATGTCTCACCAAAAGCCTCTCCACGTTCTTTACACTGATAAGACTTTTTACCAGTATGAATTCTGTCATGTGTTACAAGGGTTGAGGCTAGATGAAAGCTTTTTCCACATTCCTTACATTCATAGTGTTTCTCACCAGTGTGAATACTCTAATGTTTTTTAAGGCTTGCAATGCATGTAAAAGCCTTCCCGCATTTGTTACATTCAAAGCGTTTCTTACAACTATGAGTAGTTTGATGCCTGGTGAGTCTTCCACACAGACCAAAGGTCTTCCCACATTCCTTACATTCATAAGATTTCTCACCACTATGAACTCCATAATGTATAGTAAGTTGATAGCTGTAACTAAAAGCTTTCCAACACTCCTGACACATAAAAGTTTTTTCACCAGTATGAATTCTCTCATATATAACAAGGTATGAGGCAGTGTGAAAGGCCTTCCCACATTCCATACATTCATAAGGTTTCTCACAAGTATGAATCCTCTGAGGTACTTTAAGGGTTGAACTGGCACTAAATGACTTCCCACACTTGTTACATTTATAGGGTTTCTCACCAGTATGAACACTAATGTCGAATAAGTCCTTCACACCTTCTAAAGACCTTCCCACATTTCTTATGGTCATAGGGTTTCTCACCAGTATGAATCCTCTGATGTATTTTAAGGGTTGAACTTGCAGTAAAGAACTTCCCACACGTGTTAACGTTCATAGGGTTTCTCATCAGTACAAATACTATGATGCTGAGTAAGTCCATATACACTAAAGGCCTTCCCACATTCCTTACATTCATAGGGTTGTCTCACCAGTATGAATTCTCAGGTGTGCTTTAAGGTTTGAAATGTACTTAAGATTTCCCACATTTGTCACATTCAAAAGGTTTCGCACCACTATGAATTCTATGATGTAATCTAAGAATTGGAGCATCACTAAAGGCCTTACCACATTCCTTACATACACAGGATTTCTCACCAATATGAACTCTTCCGTGTTGAGTAAGGTTTGAGGCACAACTAAAGCCCTTCCCACATTCTTCATCTTCATAGGGCTTCTCACCACTATGAATTATCTGATACAGAAAAAGAGATGAATGTTTTCCATATATAAACGTTTTTCTATGGCTGATTATTATATAACTTGAATCCAAATCTAAACTAAATGAGAAAAAAAATTACCATTCCATGGCAAGAAAAAGGAAATGTTCTATAGTACAATTAATAGAAATTTCAAAATCTTCCCCAGTAGAGATGGGTCAGAGAACAGTTATAAAATTTGAAATACTGAAAGGAGAGCTCAAAAAACCATGATTTTATGAAGTGAAGTGCTGTTAAGTATTTAACAACCAGCTCTACACACACACACACACAGACACCCCTGTTTTGTAGTGTTTACCAGTGTTCACAGTGTAAATACTCCTACCATGGCCAATAGCAATGTATTGATATAATTCATTGAACATAGAGTTAGGGAGAGATGTGCATGGTTGGCCCTGGCATGACATTACTGCCCAGCTCTAACACACCACTCCCATATAAAATATAGGTATATACAAATGTAGAAATAATAAAAGGTGACTATCTATGCCTGGTGATTCTGTAATTACAATGCCACTAAAGATTACAAATGTCTCCCCCACTGTGGTTCACTCCCTCTTATGCACAGCCATGTGTTCTTTTCAAATGAGATACTGAGTTTTTATTTACTTAACTCCCCTTGAGATTTCACATCAAATACAAATGTTGAAATCTTTTTTCAAAGTTAATGATGGTCTTCCCTGGTGGCGCAGTGGTTAAGAATCCACCTGCCAATGCAGGGGACATGGGTTCAAGCCCTGGTCTGGGAAGATCCCACATGCCGTGGAGCAACTAAGCCCGTGTGCCACAACTACTGAGCCTGCGCTCTAGAGCCCACCAGCCACAACTACTGAAGCCCACATGCCTAGAGCCTGTGCTCTGCAACAAGAGAAGCCTGCACACTGCAACGAAGAGTAGCTCCACCTTGCCACAACTAGAGAAAGCTCACGCATAGCAACAAAGACCCAACACAGCCAAAAATTTAAAAAATAATAAAATTAAAGGAATAAAAAGAAGCTATTAAACAAAAAAGAAACACTCTGTGGGAAGGCCTTTGTAAGGGTTAATTTCCTATTGAAGCATGGAAAAATATTTCCTGGTGAGAAATGATCCTTAGGAGCACAAGAAGGCCTTTAAACTTAGTTCAAACCTTAATGCACATAAAATAATTCATGATGATATAAAACCTTGTGAATATAGGAAATGTGAAAAGAAATACAGAATGCATGAAAAACTTACCCAACACGAAAATTCATAGTGGTGTGAAAATCTAAACATGAGGAATGTAGGAAAGCATTAGATATGCCTCTCAACCTGTTTGACATAGGTAAATTCATATTGGTGCAAAACCCTATAAATTTAAGAAATGTAGAAAGGCTTTTATAAGTGACTCTCAAGTTCCTGAATATGAGAATATTCATACTGGTCTGAAATACTTCGAATGCAAGGAATGTGGGAAGATTTTTGCATTTAGTTCAACCCTTATTATACAAAAGAGAATTAAAATTATGTAAAATTCCAGGAATGTAAGGAATGTGGAAAGGTGCTTAGAGGGGAGCCTTACTTAACATCAAAAAGTCATACTGGTGGGCTTCCCTGGTGGCGCAGTTGTTGAGAATCTGCCTGCCAATGCAGGGGACACGGGTTCGAGCCCTGGTCTGGGAAGATCCCACATGCCGCGGAGCAACTAGGCCCGTGAGCCACAATTACTGAGCCTGCGTGTCTGGAGCCTGTGCTCCGCAACAGGAGAGGCCGCGACAGTGAGAGGCCCGCGCACCGCGATGAAGAGTGACCCCCACTTGCCGCAACTGGAGAAAGCCCTCGCACAGAAACGAAGACCCAACACAGCCATAAATAAATAAATAAATAAAAATTTAAAAAAAAAGTCATACTGGTGGGAAACCCTATGAATGTAAGGCATGAAGGAAGGCCTTTCATCATGTTTCATATCTTGTTCAACATGAGAAATTCATATTAGTGAAAAACCCTATAGGTGAAAGAAATGTGGGTTGGCCATTAGAGATGGTTCAGCCCTTAAAGCACATCGCGTTACTCATATTGGTCTGAAACGATTAGAATATAAGGAATATAGGAATTCCTTTAGGCATGGCCAATCTCTGCTCAGCATCAGATAATTCCTACTACTGAGAAATTTCTGATTATGAATTATATTGATAGGCCTTCAGCGAATATTCCAACTCTTCTCTTAGCAAATACTCCAAATTTTCTCATATCAAAGAATTGATAATATATCTACTCAACATAAAAGAGCTTCCAATTGTCACTCATGTATTAATTGAATATCAGACAATTTGAAATAGAGATAAATTCACAAAAGATAGGGATTCTTGCTTGTTTATGCCTGCAACATTCACACCATGAGATCTGTTGGATATTTTAATTTATTAACACCTTCTGTAATATCTACTCCTGAGCAACACCGGTAACATTTATTATCTCTCATCATTTTTATAGGTCAGAATTTTGGGAATAGGTGGCTGGGAAATTCTGGCTTGGGGTTTCCCATGAGGCTGCAGTTTTCTCAAGGCTCGACTGGAGCTGGATGGTCCTCTTTATGTGCCTACTAAGTTGATACTCTTCACTTTTCTCCACATTGGCCTCTCTGTTTGCTGCTTGTGTGTCCTCAGTATGGCAGCTGGTTTTGTCCCAAAATAAATACTCCACATGAGAGAGCGAGAGAAAGAGACATGAAAGGTATGCATCTCTTCTATGTATCTATTCTATGCATGTCACTTAGGTCAAATTGGCAGCATTGTTCATATTCTTGTTGATTTTTCACCTAGCTGTTCTCTCTGTTATTATGAGTGGTGTTTGACACACAAATTTATTGACTCTTGGCTGTAAATTCATTTGTTCTGACTACTCTATGAAAATACATCTTTGCCCATTAAATCTTATGCCCATCCTCAGATACTTTTGTGGCAGAGTACCTCAGCTCCTGAATCACTCACAGCTTCTCCAGTGCCTGGCTCTAGCAGCACCCAGTAATAACAGTCTCCCCTAGTATCCTTCCTTGAGCAGTTTTGTAGTTAATATCTCAGGTGAGATAATGTCCCATGAACAGCACCCAAGCACCCTAGACAGCAGATTTCCAGCCAGGGTCCCAAGCACCCTAGAGAGCAGATTTCCAGCAAATTTCATCAGCACAGCATAGTAGCAATGTCTTTTCAGTGAGTTAATGGCCATGTCCTCTCTGACAATGTCTGCATCTCTGTCCTGTAAGGTGGATCTTCCTTGGGTTCTCAATCTCAACTCTAGGTTTGTGAGATTTAATGCTCTTATATCTCATAAAGTTTGCTTTATTTACTTGCTCATTATTCTAATCCCCTGTAATAGTTAATACTTATTTATATTAAACATTCCTGGTTCAAATTACTGTGTGGTGTCTCCCTCCTGATTGGACTCAAACTGATAATGGCATATTGAAGACTCCAGCTATCGTTGATTTGTCTACTTCTTCCTTCAATTCTACTAGTCTTGCTTCATTTATTTTGTTGCTCACTGTCAATGTTTACAATTGTTATATATTTATATACATTGACACTTTCATCATTATAAAATGTTCCCTTTTGTCTCTAGTGACTTTTTTGTTGTATCAAAGACTACTCTGCCTAATATGGTATAGCCACTCCAGCTATCATGCTATTATTTGCATGGTATACTTTCCTATCATTTTACTTCGAACCTATTTGTGTATTTGAATCTAAAGTGTTTCTCTTGTAAATAGCATATAGCTGAATATTGTTTTATTTAGAGACTGACAATATCTGCTTTTGATTCGAGTTTTTAATACATTTCAAATTAATGTAACTATTGATATTGTTGAATTTACATTTCCCATTTTGCCATTTGTTTCATGTGTCTTGTGTGTTTTTGTATCTTCCCCTTTACTGCTTTTTAATTTTTTTAAAATATTTATTTATTAATTTATTTGGCTGTGCGAGGCCTTAGTTGAGACACAAGGGATCTTCGTTGCGGCATGTGGGATATTTTAGTTGCAGCCCTGACCAGGGATTTCTCCTGGACCCCCTGCATTGGGAGCGTGGAGTCTTAACTGCTGTACCACCAGGAAAGTCCCTTTACTGCTTTTTTAAATGTTACATATATTTTTTCTAGTGTAACATTTTAGTTTTATTGGTTTTCTTAATATATTGAATTATTTTCTCAGTGGTTGCTCTAGAGAAGACAATATGCATCTAAATATAAAATTATTCAGATTAATATTAATTTACATATAAAATATAGAAGTTGCTTCAATATAGCTCCATTCCGTCCCCTTCCTCTTCTGCAGTTATCATATATATCACACCTTTTTATAAGTTCAACAATGCAGTTTTATAGTTGTCTTCTGTAATTATCTATTGAGTCAGTTAAGAGAAAGAAAAAAACACATTTTGAAAGTCACCTGACTACAATCTGTCCTCCATTGTTTCTGAAGAGAAGTCAGCTGTTAATCTAATTGTGGTTCCCTTGTACATAGTGAATTGTTCTTCTTCTTTCAAGATTTTCTGCATATCTTTGGCTTTTGGTAGCTTGACTGTGTGTATTTATTTATTTATTTATTTTTTGAACCCCCCCCAAAGCTTTTTCATATTTTACTACAGAGGTACTTCTGATGTATTGATAGTTAATATGTAATTTGTAAACTGCTACTTCATATCCTACACGTACAAAATCATTTTACAAAAATGTTCTAAAAACTAGTAGATAAAATGTGTTCTCTGCTGGGCTGTTACGGGAAGGCGTATCTGGGCAGGTGACACCTGCCGCAGGCAACGGCCATAGCAACAGTACAACCACCGCAGCTGCTCTCTGCCTGATGTGGTCCTTCTGCCACCTCTTTGGTCCCAAGTTTGAGGCATCTTGATTCTTCACCTTTCTCCCCTCTTCTTCGGCCTTCTTCTCACCTGGGACCCGCCTCTTCACAGATGACCATGCAGGATAAATGAATAACAGAAATATATCTTCAACCCTTTCCTGCTTGGACAAGAACAATTCTGGTTCCTGGGACATTCAGCAATCTTATCTCCTGTGGCCTTTTTTATCCCAGAAAATATGTGTCACTTCAAACTTTACTAAATCTCCTTCAATCAGAGTTCTCAAATAGCCTTCATGGTATCTCTTGAGTGGTCCTTTTATACTTAGTCCTTCAAGTATCTACATTACAATATTTAACCCTCATGATCAAAACAACTAAGAAAGCTGTCCTGTTACAATTCTTTTACATTCCATATCACCAGGAGTTCTGCTAAGAAAATACGAAAGAGGGAGAATCCGCTCAATAATTGCCTGCAACAAGTTCTTAATGTGTGCTACTAGGGGAAGTCTCTAGGCCAAAATTATTGCAATCAAATATTCAGTTCCTCCAAATGTCACCAGAAGAACCAGGGTCATGGGCCAGACCAGAAATCCACTGTGATGTTGACATATAAAGGATTATAATCCACAGAGAATAATTTATAATCACAACTGCTCAACCCATCTGTTCTCCAGACACGTGACACCTGATGTAAGAGTTTCATCCGTTCTATATTCACCTCATTGCCTTGGTCTCTCTTGTGGAAGATCACAGTATATTTACCCACTTCAGGCAGTGGCCGGGTTATTTTCATTCTAAGAAGCTCTACTCTTGAAAAATTGCTCTCGGCTTAAGGCAGTAACACCCCCAAAATATCCATTGTAACGTAACCTGCACCCAGTGCTGTTCCTGCCAACCACCAGATGCCTGGGCTGATCCTCACACTTGTAAAGGTTCAAATCGTTCTCAGGCACCAGGTCCACATCATGGAATATGAAGCAGTCCCAACTTTCATCCTTGAGAGCTTCTAGATAGCCTACGTTCAGGAGTTTGGCGTGATTAAACTTTTTACTTCCGGCCTGGTGGATGACATAGATGCCATACGCCAGCTGCTGCCTCTGCATGAAGGGGTGAAGGTGTTCTAGCAGGTACAGCAGGTGCTTCTCTCTGTGCCAGTGAAGGATGAGGATGGCGACCCGCTGCAAAGCCCTGCATTCCTCAGGATGATACTGGCCTCTGTGCACCTTGGGGTTTTCTGCCTGTACTTCTTCCAGAGTGAGATTGAGGTGTGGAGACACAGAAGGACAGTTGTCAAGGTTTGCTTTTTTCACAGAGGCTTCCTCTATCACAGTTCCTTTCTTCCCCCAAACTACACCCTTGTTCAAACTAGCCATGAGATCCTTTGCTTTAGGAATCTCTTGAATAACACCCACAAAGTAGTTACTGGTGGCCCACCCAACCACCGTCAGGCATAAAGTAAAAAGCAACAGTAATCGGAATTTGTAGGAAAGGTGGAAAGTCACGTTGAAGCTCATGTCTTTTATTTTGTGAGCAATAGGTATCTCTCGGCCTCACTGCAGGCAGGAAGCTTCAAGTTCAGCTTTTCCAATCTGATTGCAAACCTGATGACAACTGACAGTGCAACGCCTGCTTCTGCTTGGTAGTTCCGCTCCAGCAATCCCCCAGACGCAGCCTCAACGAGTACCGCCCTGACTGTATTTAGATGTGAATTTCTTTTTGTTTATCTTACTTGAAGTTTGTTGAGCTTCTTTGATTTGTAGATTTTTTTTTCATCATAGTTGGAAAATCTTGGGCCATTATTTCTTCAAAGAATTTTTCTGCCCCTTTCTCCACTCTCCTTCAAAATAGCTGTTATACTCCTGGAAATCCTTTTATGTGTATGCTTGGTATGCTTGATTGTTGTCCAAGTCTCTGACATTGCTCCTTTTTTCTTTTTCATTTTATGATTTTTTAAAAAAATATTTTATTTATTTATTTGGCTGTGCCAGGTCTTCGTTGCAGCATGCGGGATCTAGTTCCCTGACCAGGGATCGAACCCAGGCCCCCTGCATTGGGAGTGTGGAGTCTTAACTGCTGGACCACCAGGGAAGTCCCCTATGATTCTTTTTCTCAGACAGATAATCTCTAATGATTTATCATCAGGTTCACAGATCCTTCATTCTGCCAGCTCAGTCGGCTGTTGAGCTTCTCTTGGAAAATTTTCATTTCAGATATTAAACATTTCAAAGCTAGAAATTCTACCAAGTTCTTTTTTAAAAATAATTTTTATCTCTGTATTGACAGTCTCTACTTGATGAGTAATTGTCATTTGAACATATTTATAATAGCTGCTTTTCAGTCTTTTTCTGCTGAGTCCAACATCTTGGCCCCCTCACAGACAGTTTTATTGAGTTTTTTGCTATTTATGGGTCACATTTTCCATTTCTTTGTAGTTCTCTTTTGTTGTTGTTGTTGTTGTTGTTGACACCTGGACATTTAAAATAATATATTGTAGCAAGTCTGAATTCTGATGTCCTGTTCCCCCAGGAATTGATGTTCTTGCTTTTGTTTACTGACTTAATTATTCTGTAATATGTCTCCTTTTCAGTATGGAGATGCTGCTGTCTCTGCTCAGTTTATTGTTATATTTTAAATTCTTGTTTAAAGAATTTAAGTCTGACTTCATAGAGTCACTTCTGAGTTAGCATAGCTTAGTGGTCAGCCAATGAATGGTCAGATGTGCTTAAGTACCTTGAGTAGGTGACCCTTCCAATACTTGCCAGTTGATCTGTGCATTGTTTCATTAAAAGCCCTGGCTTTTACTTTCTGTGGGGTTTTTTTTTTTTTTTTTGCCCCGTCATGCAGCTTATGGGATCTTAGTTCCCTGACCAGGGATTGAACCCAGGCCCATAGCAGAGAACATGCAAAGTCCTAACCACTCTTCTCATGTCACCTCTGTGGTCAGAGATGAATAGTTGGCTAGGGTTCTCACGACTGTGCATAATCCAGCCTTCCAGACCACCAGGAATATATGAGATCGTATTAAGAGCTTCTCTAGCTATCTCATTCTCTTTGATTAACTTTTGGTTAGTCTGATGGTATTGGTACCTCAGACTATCTGTGTTGCTCCCCTTCCCCAGTTGTCTGCACTGAGGTTGACATTATTTTTGCACAACACCCCTAGGCATGGGACTTTTCCACACTCCACTCCAACTCAAATGGGTCTCCTAGAGCAGCAAAGCTGGTGGTTTTCATAACTCGTGCTGCCCTGGTAAAACAGGGCTAGAGGGAACTAGGGGTATCCCAAGGCTAAAACCCCACAGACTCCATTGCTCTTTCCTGGGGTTCAGTAGTTTTGCTTGAATGAATGCTTCTTGATTCACTGTATGTGTCTGCTCAATTTCCATAGTGCAAAAATGGTTGTTTTGATAATTTTATCATTCTATGATTGTTTTTGGGGGATATTTGCCAAGCTCCTCACTACACCATTCTGGAAGTCCCACTCATGTATCATTTTATTAATTTCAAAACTAAGAAAAAATTATGCTTACACACATGTTTACCATGTCCTGTGTAGATCCAAACTTCCATCTGATATCCTTTTCTAGCTGTCTGGAGGACTTTATCATTTCTTATAATGCCGGAATACTGTTAATCAATTCTTTCGTGTTTTATATGTCTGAGAAAATCAACTATACACAAATTTTCACTTTTTTACAAAGATTGTTTACTTTGCATAGAATGCAAGGAAATATTTTTCTTTTTAAAAAAAATATTATTTATTTATTTATTTATTTGGCTGTGTTGGTTCTTAGTTGCAGCATGCGGGATCTTTGTTGCAGCATGCAGGATCTTTCATTGGGGCGCACAGGCTTCTCTCTAGTTGTGGTGTGCAGGCTCAGTAGTTGCGGCTCATGGGCTCAGTAGTTGCAGCACGCGGGCTCTCTGGTTGTGGCATGTGTGCTCGGTAGTTGCTGCGTGCGGTCTTAGTTGCCCCGCGGGGTCTTAGTTGCCCCGCGGCATGTGGGATCTTAGCTCCCTGACCAGGGATCGAACCCGCGTCCCCTGCATTGAAAGGCGGATTTTTAACCACCTTCCCTGGACCACTAGGGAAGTCCTGGAAATTTTTTTCTTTTCAGCACTGTATAAGGATTTTGCTCAATTGCCTTCTGGTTTCCTGTTTCCAACAAGAAATCTGATTTTATTCATGACCTATATGGGAAAAGAATCTAAAAAGGGGTGGCTATATGTATATGTATAACTGATTCACTTTGCTGTACAGCAGAAACTAACACAACATTGTAAATCAGCTATACTCCAATAAAAATTTAAAAAATAAAAATAAAAATTGAAATAACATGAAAGTTTAAAAAAATAAAATAATTGGATTATGACCACTCTTGGTCTACATTTTTTATGATTAGAGTTCACTGAGTTTGAATTTGCAGGTCTATAATTTTCATCAAATTTGGAATATTATTTATCATTCATTCTTCAAATAATTTTTCTGTCCCTTCCTCTTTCTACATTCATTTGGGAACTTTAATAACAATATTAGGCAACTTAAAGTTGTCCCACAGCTCACTGATAAATGTTCACTATGTTAATTGTTTCTTTTTGGATGACTGTACCTTCAAGTTCATTAATCTTTTCTTCTGTAATGTCTAATCAGTTGTCTAATCAGTTCCTTCAGTCCCAGTGTATCTTATATCTCAGACATTGTAGTTTTCATTTATGTATTTTGAATTCAGTTTTTAAAAACATCTCCCATGACTCTCTCTCTGCTCATATTTTGCTCTACTTTTGTCAACATGTAAAATATAGTTATGACTGTTTTGATAACCTGCCTACTAATTCAAATGTCTGAGTCAGTTTTGAATATTGATTTTTCTCATTGTGTGTTTCTCATTTTCCTGCTTCTTTGCATCTCTTGTAACTTGGAAATAGTTTGATCCTTTCAAGGCTCATTTTACTCATTTTTAATTTTTTTGGTTGCACAGCTTGCAGGGTCTTAGTTTCCCAACCAGGGATTGAATCTGCTCCCTCCACAGGGAAAGCATGGAGTCCTAGCCACTGATGGTCGCCAGGGAATTCCCTCATTTTACTCATTTTAAAGCTTTGTTAGGCAGAACCAGAACAGCTTTTAAAAAGTCTAGTGTTTTTGTTTGTTTTTTTTAATGTCCAGGGCTAATTTTTCCTCTTTCTTAACGCAGTCCCCTTTTGAGTATTCTACCCAATGTCCAGTATTACAAGGTTTTTCCACTTTGACTATTGGTAACATCAGCTATTCCTGGACCTATCTGAGCTGTAAGGATTATTCTCTTTACTCATTTCAAGTGGTTCTTTCCACAGCTTCATGGTGTTTTCTTCACACACGTGAACTGATCAGTAGTCAGCTGAAGATTCTAGGCACTCCCTCCCAGTTGTACAGAGCTCTCGAGCTCTCGAGCTCTCCAGTTATTTCCTGCCTAGTACTGTTTCGCATACCTTGGCTTCCCCAAACCACCAACTTTGTGTCTCAATTCATAAAGAACACTGGGCTCTGCCTCTGTTAACCCTGCCTGTGCTTTGGCCTGGAAACTCTCCATATATTAAGTTGGCAGACATAATAGGGCTCACCTTGGTTGTTTATGTGATAAGGAACATGGTCTTGAACAGTTGTCCAATGTTTGAAAACTGTCATTTCATGCATTTTCCCCCCTATTTTTAAAGTGTTTAAGTTGAAAGGATACATCCTATCCCTGTTATTCTATCTTAGGAAGAAACAAAAATATAAAACTGTATCTTAATGTATCCCAATAATAATAATTAGTATTCACTAATAAGAACTTAGTGTTCTCTGCCATAATATCACCAAGACCTGGGCCCTGATCAAAAAATATCTGGTTGATAATCTGGTCCTAAAGCATTCAGTTTTTGTGATTACTGTATTTGTATGCGTGTGTCTCAGGTAAAAACATGAAAACTGCAGGAATTTTCTAAAATTGTCCAATTACAATAATTATAAGGGGAAATGGTAAGAAATAAGAATATGATTAAGTATAAATAGAGAAACAGTAGTAAGAAACAAAGTATAAATTGATACATTTTTCCTATTTACTATTTAAAAAAATATTAGAATATTTTTTGCATATTGCTTCACTTTAAAAGATTTAAGGGACTCCCCTGATGGTCCAGCAGTTAAGACTCTGTGCTCTGTGGTTAAGACTTTGGTGGCGCAGTGGTTAAGAATCCACCTGCCGATTCAGGGGACACGGTTTTAATCCCTGGTCCAGGAAGATCACACATACCGTGGAGCAACTAAGCCCATGTACCACAACTACCGAGCCTGCACTCTAGAACCTGCGAGCCAAAACTACTGAGCCCACGTGCCGCAACTACTGAAGCCCGTGTGCCTAGAGCCCATGCTCTGCAGCAAGAGAAGCCACTGCAATGAGAAGCCCTCACACCACAACGAAGAGTAGCCCCTGCTCACTGCAACTGGAGAAAGCCTGCACACAGCAACGAAGACCCAACGCAGCCAAAACAAAAACAAAAAGAAACCAAAAAAACTCCTTGCTCCCAACGCAGGGGGCCCGGGTTCAATCCCTGGTCAGGGAACTAGATCGCGCATGCAGGCCACAACTAAAGATCCCACACACCGCAATGAAGATCCCGCACATGGCAATGAAGATCCCGCATGCTGCAACTAAGAACTGGCCCAGCCAAATAAATAAATATTTTTTAAAAAAAGGTTTAAGATGCATCAAATATCTGATAAATATGATTTTTAATATATGCTTTATAGTGCTTGATTAATTTTGCAAGTGATGATTAAGTACTTGGCAATATTTAATTTGTTAAAGCCATAAGGTCCTCTTTATTTATGTGAATAGAATGTAGATATTCAAAACACTCCTATCTAATTGAAAGCTTTTTGATAATGGAAAACTTCTTTATCTGTAAAGCCCAGTACACATGGCTATAGAACACTCGATTACGGCTAGTACCAGTGATGAATTCAATTTTTAATTGTAGTCAATTTAAATTAATTTAAAATTTAAATAGCCACAAGTAGCTAGTGGCTATTGTACCGGACAGTGCAGAGATAGAGGAATGTTCACTGTTTAATGAAATGATAGTTATTTGACAAATTATAATGTTAAGCATGATACATTAAACAAAGTGAAACTACTGGTGGATATCTCTCACCCTGCATTAAAACCTTTCACCCATTTAAAAACCTACACTGTTGTTAAGATTGCTGGTAAGTATCCAAATGTGTCTAAGCAGCCAAATGGCATTTTATACTCTTGTAGAAAAGGCCTGAGCTCCAGCAGAGTATGGTCAAGAACACATTTTACTTGATTTTCATTGAGGGACCCATTTAGGGATGCTCATTTTATGTGGGACCCAGTGGTACTACCAAAATGTGAAGTGCTCAAAGGAATTGTGCTGGGGCAGGTAGTCAGATAATCTGTTTGGTTCAAACAGCATAGAAATTGAAATGAAGAGTACCAGATGAACTTAGAAAAGGGGTGAAATATCTAATATTAAAAACAGAAGAATAAAAATAAAAAACATGGCCATATGAGCTTTTTTTTAAAAACAATTTCTTTGATGTGGACCATTTTTAAACTCTTTATTGATTTGTTACAATATTTCTTCTGTTTTATGTTTTGGTTTTTTGGCCGCGAGGCATGTGGGATCTTAGCTCCCCGACCAGGGATCGAACCCGCACCACCTGCATTGAAAGTCGAAGTCTTAACCACTGGACCGACAAGAAAGTCCCACCATATGGGCTTAAAGCCAAGTTCTAACTTTCAAAGAACTTATAATGTCAGTAACAAAAAATTTCAAGTATCATATTCTTAATTTTGATTATTAATATATAATATCAATATCAATTTTCTGAAGAAAATATTCAAAAAAATGGAGTGGCTTATCAAAAGAATAATATGCCAAGACCAAGCACGTTATTCCAAAAATGGTTAAAAGTCAGAAATCAGTGTAAATTATATTAATATATCAAAGGAGAATAATACATGAACACAGCAAAATATGCACAATGGCATTTGAAGAAAAGTAAAATTTAGTCCTAACTACTTGGAATATAACAAAGCAAATATCAATTTAATGGCAAAATATTGTACAAATTTCCATTAAACTGGGTAACAGATGAGCTTCTGGCTATTACAAGTAAATAGTAATAAGATTACAAATATTCAGTATTACCATATTTATTTTAAGTAAAGAACACGTATGTGAAAAGAAAAATTAATTTTTGTCTACAGATATGACTGAATACTTAGACATCCTACATTCCATTAAAAATATAAATAGAGGACTTCCCTCATAGCACAGTGGTAAAGAATCCGCCTGCCAATGCAGCGGACATGGGTTCGGCCCTGGTTGGGAATATCCAACAGGCTGCGGAGCAACTAAGACACAACTACTGAGCCTAGGCTCAGGTGAAAGACAAAGAAGGGAAATGCCCAGTATGAACTGGAAATGGAATGTCCTTCATGAAGTGAAAAAGAGAAAAAAGCAAGGCAATGGAAAGAGTGGATGGCCAAGACTTCCCAAGAACAGAAGCACTGACCGGATCCAAAAGGGGTTTAAGAAGGAAAAGCGAACCCAGTGCCATGGAACGCGTGTACTGCAGAGGAGGAGGAGGAGAGAATCATGGAAAAGACGGAAGAGCACACACAAGCACAGAGAAGAGAAAGAGCAAGTCAGACAGGTGTGGAATCGGGATGCGGCCAGGAAGGAGGGAGGAAGACGGTGCACCTCTGAGGCGGTGTTTGGAGATTTCAAAGCTGATAATGACCCCAAGCCGTGCTTTGGACCACAAGGAGAACCCCCAGAGGGGGTCACGATGAAGAAGTTCCTATCCAGGACCACAGGAGGAGATGTGCTGAGCCCCAACCCATGCTCTCAGAAGCTTGCAGACAGGGTGAGCAAACCCCAAACACCCAGAGAGAGCACTTTCCAACAGCAGAGGATAGCCCCACCCCCACCCCGGGGTCCCTACATCCCAGCAAGAAGACTGGAAGCTAGCAAATGAAGTGCTGGTAGGCCAAAACACACAGCTCAACTGGAAGTGGATCGGTGGTGGTGAATTTTCCAGAAGGTTGTAGTCGAGTGGATCATGCCTTGCCCAAGGGACTTTCCTCTTCCAGATCATGGCGCTGTGGTCGGGTTAGGTGAGTTGAGCGCTGGGGGAAAGGGGCTCGGGTGGGGGCGGGATTTGGGGCATTCGCATCATGAGCACGACTTCTGGCATCTTTCCTACAAGTGTATCATGAGTTCCTCATAGAGATTCCTTGTGTTTTTTGTGTGTGGAAGGGTGCCTCTCAGGATGCAGAGGGGCTTCCTTCCACGTGCTGTTCCCAGGGCATGGCAAGTCAGGCACATTTGAAGAAAAGCCAGGAAAAGCGATAAGGAAGGAAAAAAGAATCCCACTGAGCCACACAGCCAGACAGAGCCGCGGAGCCACCTTGTCACGGAGGGGGTGGTGGTGAGTGGGGGGAAATGGGGACTGCAGGGAGTCCCGGGCTCCTCAGACAAGCCCCATCCCTCCACGGGCACGGCAGTTGCTTGGGCCTGGGCTCGGGCTCGGGCTCTGGCTCTTGCTCTGGCTGCAGGCGCTGAAGCCCACGAGGGAGCAAAGCCCCCCAGAAGCCCACAGTCAGTCCCCTGTCCAGCTCACAGGGCAGCCCCCGTTCCGGGACAGTCCCAGGCACACACGGAAGATTGACCTGAGCAAGGGATACCACCACTAGGCTCCTGATCCTGCTTGGTCAGCCTGGCCCGGCCTGGCCTTATTCCACTCTGCACTCCGCAACTATCCATTTATGTAGCCTTCCTTCTTCCTTCCTCCCTCCCTTTCTTCCTCCCTCCCTCCCTCCCATCCTCCCTTCCTCCCTCCCTTCCTTCCTTCCTTCCTTCCTTGCGTCCTTCCATCCGCTCATTTATCCTTGCTTCCATCCATGTGCTGGACGCACTGGAGAATGGGGGCCCGGGCTTCCAAAGGCACGGGGGCCGCCGGCGGCGCCTGCCCCTAGCCCGGCCAGCCGCCAGAGGGCGCGCCCGCATCACGGAGAGCCCCGCCCCCGTTTGCTGAGTAACCCGGCAGGGCAACAAAGGGGAAACCCGGGGCAACCAAGGCGATTGTCCGCGCTTGCCTGGTTGGACGGCAGGCTTCCACCAGTAGAAGGCTGGCTGTCAGAGCCCAGGGAGGGGAGAGAGGAGGACGGAGGGCAGCGAGGGATGTAGGGAGGGTGCGCCAGCCCTCCGGTGCTCAGGTTCTGGACATCCTAGATCTCTGGGTCTGTGCCACCGTCTCCGCCAGTGGCTGCCGAAGCTGGTGGCCAGACCAAGGCACGCCGGGTACCTCTGTGGATCCAAATCTGGATCGGCATGGCATGGGTGGGAATGGTGTCAAATGGGAGGAGGGTGTGGGATGTCATCTGGTGAGGCGGGGGCGAGGAACATCCCAGAGTCCCGGCTCGAACTGTGAACTGTGGTCGTGTCACCAGAAAATCCACTGACCCCGAAAGTGGTAGCTCCCCTAGACGTGGGCAGAGGAGGCCCATGCCCTGGTGCCACACTGGTTTCGGGTGGCGGGTGAGACGGGGGTCCCTGCCTCTGCCTCTCCCGGTGCCTCGCAGGGATGTGATGCAAGGCCCTACTCCGCACAGTTCTTCACAACTAGCCCCCAGCTTCTCCCCCGCCCCCCCCACCCGAGATATTGGAGCCAAACTGAGGACTCGAGCGCAGGAGACAGCCTCTCACAGGGGTCGGAGGAACTGCTCTGGAGAAGCATGACTTTCAGCCTAGTTTTATATCTGAGGGCAGAGAACCTCTATCGTGTCAGGGGTCCATTCCTTGTCTTCTTGTTTCCAAAAGAGACAGACGAGCACATAGAGACCGCGAATCAGTATGGCCTTGGCGCCTGCCGAAGGAGCCTTCTCATCGGACGACTAGTGGCACTGGTGTCCAGGTAAGGGAGGCATTTTATTTGTATCTTGAAAAAGGACGTCTTTATTTCTGGACAATGCACGCTTTTCTGTAACGATGAAAGCACATGTACAATGTATGTTTAAGAGGCCACAAAACAGGCTGTTGTAGTTAGCATAGAAATCATGTCAGAGCCAGCATGACTTCCCTGTACCCCAATATGGGAACACTGCTTTCATCCCATCCATCCGTCCTTCCGTGCATGCATCCATCCATCCACTGGACCACTGGAAGTCACAGGCCACAGGCCCTTCAGAGAGCACCAGACACAGCTTTCACCTGTACCTGCCAAGCGACAAAGGGCGCTCCGGATCCCTAGAGCCTAACAGACCCAACCCTTAGCAAACCTGCTCGTCATTGTGAGGTCAGCCTCCCACTCCACCCCCCCAACCCCACCCCCAGCCCGTGCCCCGCGCGCTCACGCAGTTGGAGGTCTGGCTTCAACTCCGGTGAGTGAGCTGGGTAGGGACGGGAAAGGAGAGAGAGAACAGAGGGAGATGGCGGGAAGTACGGAGGGTGCGCCAGCCTTCCTCTCCTCACGTTACTGACGTCCCGGATCTCAGAGTCTGTGTCGACATCTTCGAACCACTGCCCCCACACTGATGGCTGGAACTGGTGGCGAGACGCCAAGTGGACCCAAATCCGGATCTAGGTGGGAGGTGATGGAGTCCATTGTATGGAGAAAGGGGGGTGGTTTGGAATCTGGTGCCTGGTGAGGTGGCGAGCGGCATGAAGATCCCCATGTCCCCGCTCAAAAGGACGGTCACGTCGCCGAGAAATCCACCGACCCGGAGAGAGAGCGGTACCTCCCCTAGACATGGGCAGAGGCCGCCCGTGCCCTGGCGTCACACAGGGCGGGTTCTCTGCCGCTTCCATTGCTTTGCAGGAAACTGTGGAAAACCCCTTCTTTCCGCCATTCTTCCACGCTAGGCTCGCAACCTCTCCCCGCCTCCTTCTCCCCTCCCCGCCCCTCCCCTCCCCGCCCCTCCGCTTGCCGCCCCTCCGCTTGCCGCCCCTCGGCAGGGCTTTCCTCCACTCCAGTCTGCGGGGCCCCAACAGTCCGTCCGTATATTCCTCCAACCTTCCATCGAGCCGTGGATCCGCCCACCCTTCCTTCCGTCTATCGATCTGCTGGACCACTGGAAGACCTAGGCCCCAGGCCCTTCCTAGAGCACCGGACACGGCCCGCGCCTGCGCCCGCCAGCCAGCCAGCCAGCCAACGTCTCGCCCACCCCTCAGAGACAAGTCGCTTAGCAACCGTGCCCGAGGCGCAGCCAGGCCTCGAGGCCTGGTCGCCTGCGCATGCGCGCCTGGAGGACCGGCTTCAGCTCCACCAGCCAGAAGGACGACAGGAGGGCCGAGCGGCCACGGTGAGAGGCGGCCTTCCCGAATTGGTCGTATGGACGCCTCTCCTTAGGTCCCAGCCCAACCGAAGCTCCCTGCCTCAGCGGGGAAGTTTCTTTCCCTGTTGGATTCCCACTGCCATCAAGGAAACGCAGGCTGAGATACTAACAGCACACGCCCGAGTCGAGGGCTTGGCTCACCAATCAACTTCTCCTCCGGGGGCTCACGAGGCAGGAAGTTTAAAGGTAGGGTCCGTTCGTGAGGCGGAGGCATGGGTATTGGTTTTCTGGGAAGAGGCGGGATTCTCCCTGGAACCGTGGTCCTATCTGCTTCTTTTCCTTCCTTCCCTGTGGTCAGGTGTTTCCCATCAGGCTAACTGGAGCCCAGTGAGCTATAATGAGGCTCGGGTTCAGGAGAGGTCAAGAGGGTGGTTTCAACAATTCCAGTCACATGTTGATTTTTCTCTTGGGTTCTCTCCTTCTGAGGTTTGGTTCTGCAACTGAAGGCTGGGGCAGGTGGTTTCCATTGGAGGGACGGGCCGGGGTATTGTTCTGGGGCAACCACCTGGGGGACAGTAGGGAGGGTGCGCCAGCACCCTCTTTCCTTAGGTTACCCACAGCCCAGATATCTGGGCCTATGTCGCGTTCTCGGCAGCAGCAGCAGCTGGACCTGGTGGTGAGGCGCAGATAGATACAGCGGGGACGTCTGTGGACCCAGATCTGGTTCGGGGTGAGTGGAAATTGCAGCCAGTGAGAGAGGGGTGCAGAGTGAAATGCGGCGAGGTGGGGCGCGATGAAGATCCCCGAGTCCCGCTCCAAGGGATGGTCTGTGGCCAAAAATCCACTGGCCCCTGAGGGTGGTCCCTCCCTTAGACTTGGGCAGAGGAGGCCCATGCCCTGGGCCTGCACTAGGCGGGGCCCCTGCCTCTTCCAGGGCTCTCCAGGAACGTGTCGGAAGCCCCTTCTCCCTGCCGTTTCCGCTCCCCAGCACCCCTAACCCATCTCTTCCACACACACACCCCACCACCACGACGACGACCACCACCACCCAAACCACCACCCTCCCTCAAGTACCTGGGCTAGGCTGAGGAGGGTGCTCCCTCCCCAAGGGCCCTAGCTCTCTTTCAGGCACACCGGTTGCCTGACACCTTCCTCCAGCAACAGGGGCGATCAGGAATGCATCTCAGAGGCGTCCCAGGACCCAGTGACCTTTCCTCAGTAGGGGCTCCGCTGACAGATTTCTGTCCCCTGTGTGCCTCTCTTGAAGAAACCAGGCAAAGCCTACGGTGAAACAGAGGTACAGAGAAGAAGACCCGATTGAGGCAGAGGCATTCCACTGGGGCTTCTTAGGACCGCAGCCTAGCCTGGGAGACGCAGATTCAAGAGGCACCTGAATGATGTTCTGCTGCACTACAAAACGGGGGAAGGTTCTGAAGGCAAAACCTCCCAGGCCATAGTTAGTTCCATGAGTTGTGTGTCAAGAATTCAGATTGGAACTGCTCCAAAGTAAGGGTGCTTGTGAAGCAAGGCTTGGTTGGGGTCCAGAATGACTACAGAGGTGCAAGAGGGGAACTTTTGAGACCACACTTGTGGCACCTAGCAGATGTTAGAGAAGCTAGAAAAGACAGGCTTCCAACAGTGTAGTAAGAGCCAGGTGTGTTGGCAGGTATGCCTGTCCGAGTACGATTCTGGGCAAGGCGCCGTGTGTGAGAGAGAGAGAGAGAGAGAGAGAGAGAGTGAGTGAGTGAGTGAGTGAGTGAGTGAGTGAGTGAGTGAGTGAGTGTGTGTGTGTGTGTGTGTGTGTGTGTGTGTGTGTGTGTCTGTGTGTGTGTCTGTGTCTGTCTGTCTGTCTCTGTGTCTGTGTGTCGGTGTGTGTCTTAGGGCAAAGGGTCGGGAGAACTTGGGGGTGGGGTATCTGGGATCTGGACCTTGACGGCAGCTGTGTTTGAGTCCCAAGGCAGGCACATACCCCGGTGGGCATGGGTGGGGTGAGGGAGGGAGGCGGGCACTCACTGCAAATCTCCGTGTCAGTCCATTGCCACCCCCATCGTGGTGATCATCACGACAGGGCTCTAGCTCTTCTCCAAAGAACCACAATGGAACAACAGCCATTTTTTCCAGGCCCCAGTGATTTTCGTTCTCCGTTTTTTCAAAGGCTTTCTCGTTCCGCGCCCTCCAGCGCTCAAGGTTCTGGTGGTGGCAGCAACCCAGTTCCAGGCAAGTCTGCCAAAACTCATCAGAAAACAAAGGGGAGTGTGGTGCATTTCCTGGGATGCAGATCATGCTGAAAGAAATAGGAACAGACATTCCATCCTAGGTGAAAGACGCAGAAGGGAAATGCCCAGTCTGGACCGGGAATGGAATGGAATGTCCTTGATGAGGTGAGAAACAGAACAAAGCAAAGCAATGGAAATAGGGGATGGCCAAGACTTCCCAAGAACAGAAGCACTGATCGGAGCCAAAAGGGGTTTAAGAAGGAAAAGCGAACCCAGTGCCATGGAACGCGTGTACTGCAGAGGAGGAGGAGGAGAGAATCATGGAAAAGACGGAAGAGCACACACAAGCACAGAGAAGAGAAAGAGCAAGTCAGACAGGTGTGGAATCGGGATGCGGCCAGGAAGGAGGGAGGAAGACGGTGCACCTCTGAGGCGGTGTTTGGAGATTTCAGGGCTGATAATGACCCCAAGCCGTGCTTTGGACCACAAGGAGAACCCCCAGAGGGGGTCACGATGAAGAAGTTCCTATCCAGGACCACAGGAGGAGATGTGCTGAGCCCCAGCCCATGCTCTCAGAAGCTTGCAGACAGGGTGAGCAAACCCCAAACACCCAGAGAGAGCACTTTCCAACAGCAGAGGATAGCCCCACCCCCACCCCGCCATCCCATCCCGGGGTCCCTACATCCCAGCAAGAAGACTGGAAGCTAGCAAATGAAGTGCTGGTAGGCCAAAACACACAGCTCAACTGGAAGTGGATCGGTGGTGGTGAATTTTCCAGAAGGTTGTAGTCGAGTGGATCATGCCTTGCCCAAGGGACTTTCCTCTTCCAGATCATGGCGCTGTGGTCGGGTTAGGTGAGTTGAGCGCTGGGGGAAAGGGGCTCGGGTGGGGGCGGGATTTGGGGCATTCGCATCATGAGCACGACTTCTGGCATCTTTCCTACAAGTGTATCATGAGTTCCTCATAGAGATTCCTTGTGTTTTTTGTGTGTGGAAGGGTGCCTCTCAGGATGCAGAGGGGCTTCCTTCCACGTGCTGTTCCCAGGGCATGGCAAGTCAGGCACATTTGAAGAAAAGCCAGGAAAAGCGATAAGGAAGGAAAAAAGAATCCCACTGAGCCACACAGCCAGACAGAGCCGCGGAGCCACCTTGTCACGGAGGGGGTGGTGGTGAGTGGGGGGAAATGGGGACTGCAGGGAGTCCCGGGCTCCTCAGACAAGCCCCATCCCTCCACGGGCACGGCAGTTGCTTGGGCCTGGGCTCGGGCTCGGGCTCTGGCTCTTGCTCTGGCTGCAGGCGCTGAAGCCCACGAGGGAGCAAAGCCCCCCAGAAGCCCACAGTCAGTCCCCTGTCCAGCTCACAGGGCAGCCCCCATTCCGGGACAGTCCCAGGCACACACGGAAGATTGACCTGAGCAAGGGATACCACCACTAGGCTCCTGATCCTGCTTGGTCAGCCTGGCCCGGCCTGGCCTTATTCCACTCTGCACTCCGCAACTATCCATTTATGTAGCCTTCCTTCTTCCTTCCTCCCTCCCTTTCTTCCTCCCTCCCTCCCTCCCATCCTCCCTTCCTCCCTCCCTTCCTTCCTTCCTTCCTTCCTTGCGTCCTTCCATCCGCTCATTTATCCTTGCTTCCATCCATGTGCTGGACGCACTGGAGAATGGGGGCCCGGGCTTCCAAAGGCACGGGGGCCGCCGGCGGCGCCTGCCCCTAGCCCGGCCAGCCGCCAGAGGGCGCGCCCGCATCACGGAGAGCCCCGCCCCCGTTTGCTGAGTAACCCGGCAGGGCAACAAAGGGGAAACCCGGGGTAACCAAGGCGATTGTCCGCGCTTGCCTGGTTGGACGGCAGGCTTCCACCAGTAGAAGGCTGGCTGTCAGAGCCCAGGGAGGGGAGAGAGGAGGACGGAGGGCAGCGAGGGATGTAGGGAGGGTGCGCCAGCCCTCCGGTGCTCAGGTTCTGGACATCCTAGATCTCTGGGTCTGTGCCACCGTCTCCGCCAGTGGCTGCCGAAGCTGGTGGCCAGACCAAGGCACGCCGGGTACCTCTGTGGATCCAAATCTGGATCGGCATGGCATGGGTGGGAATGGTGTCAAATGGGAGGAGGGTGTGGGATGTCATCTGGTGAGGCGGGGGCGAGGAACATCCCAGAGTCCCGGCTCGAACTGTGAACTGTGGTCGTGTCACCAGAAAATCCACTGACCCCGAAAGTGGTAGCTCCCCTAGACGTGGGCAGAGGAGGCCCATGCCCTGGTGCCACACTGGTTTCGGGTGGCGGGTGAGACGGGGGTCCCTGCCTCTGCCTCTCCCGGTGCCTCGCAGGGATGTGATGCAAGGCCCTACTCCGCACAGTTCTTCACAACTAGCCCCCAGCTTCTCCCCCGCCCCCCCCACCCGAGATATTGGAGCCAAACTGAGGACTCGAGCGCAGGAGACAGCCTCTCACAGGGGTCGGAGGAACTGCTCTGGAGAAGCATGACTTTCAGCCTAGTTTTATATCTGAGGGCAGAGAACCTCTATCGTGTCAGGGGTCCATTCCTTGTCTTCTTGTTTCCAAAAGAGACAGACGAGCACATAGAGACCGCGAATCAGTATGGCCTTGGCGCCTGCCGAAGGAGCCTTCTCATCGGACGACTAGTGGCACTGGTGTCCAGGTAAGGGAGGCATTTTATTTGTATCTTGAAAAAGGACGTCTTTATTTCTGGACAATGCACGCTTTTCTGTAACGATGAAAGCACATGTACAATGTATGTTTAAGAGGCCACAAAACAGGCTGTTGTAGTTAGCATAGAAATCATGTCAGAGCCAGCATGACTTCCCTGTACCCCAATATGGGAACACTGCTTTCATCCCATCCATCCGTCCTTCCGTGCATGCATCCATCCATCCACTGGACCACTGGAAGTCACAGGCCACAGGCCCTTCAGAGAGCACCAGACACAGCTTTCACCTGTACCTGCCAAGCGACAAAGGGCGCTCCGGATCCCTAGAGCCTAACAGACCCAACCCTTAGCAAACCTGCTCGTCATTGTGAGGTCAGCCTCCCACTCCACCCCCCCAACCCCACCCCCAGCCCGTGCCCCGCGCGCTCACGCAGTTGGAGGTCTGGCTTCAACTCCGGTGAGTGAGCTGGGTAGGGACGGGAAAGGAGAGAGAGAACAGAGGGAGATGGCGGGAAGTACGGAGGGTGCGCCAGCCTTCCTCTCCTCACGTTACTGACGTCCCGGATCTCAGAGTCTGTGTCGACATCTTCGAACCACTGCCCCCACACTGATGGCTGGAACTGGTGGCGAGACGCCAAGTGGACCCAAATCCGGATCTAGGTGGGAGGTGATGGAGTCCATTGTATGGAGAAAGGGGGGTGGTTTGGAATCTGGTGCCTGGTGAGGCGGCGAGCGGCATGAAGATCCCCATGTCCCCGCTCAAAAGGACGGTCACGTCGCCGAGAAATCCACCGACCCGGAGAGAGAGCGGTACCTCCCCTAGACATGGGCAGAGGCCGCCCGTGCCCTGGCGTCACACAGGGCGGGTTCTCTGCCGCTTCCATTGCTTTGCAGGAAACTGTGGAAAACCCCTTCTTTCCGCCATTCTTCCACGCTAGGCTCGCAACCTCTCCCCGCCTCCTTCTCCCCTCCCCGCCCCTCCCCTCCCCGCCCCTCCGCTTGCCGCCCCTCCGCTTGCCGCCCCTCGGCAGGGCTTTCCTCCACTCCAGTCTGCGGGGCCCCAACAGTCCGTCCGTATATTCCTCCAACCTTCCATCGAGCCGTGGATCCGCCCACCCTTCCTTCCGTCTATCGATCTGCTGGACCACTGGAAGACCTAGGCCCCAGGCCCTTCCTAGAGCACCGGACACGGCCCGCGCCTGCGCCCGCCAGCCAGCCAGCCAGCCAACGTCTCGCCCACCCCTCAGAGACAAGTCGCTTAGCAACCGTGCCCGAGGCGCAGCCAGGCCTCGAGGCCTGGTCGCCTGCGCATGCGCGCCTGGAGGACCGGCTTCAGCTCCACCAGCCAGAAGGACGACAGGAGGGCCGAGCGGCCACGGTGAGAGGCGGCCTTCCCGAATTGGTCGTATGGACGCCTCTCCTTAGGTCCCAGCCCAACCGAAGCTCCCTGCCTCAGCGGGGAAGTTTCTTTCCCTGTTGGATTCCCACTGCCATCAAGGAAACGCAGGCTGAGATACTAACAGCACACGCCCGAGTCGAGGGCTTGGCTCACCAATCAACTTCTCCTCCGGGGGCTCACGAGGCAGGAAGTTTAAAGGTAGGGTCCGTTCGTGAGGCGGAGGCATGGGTATTGGTTTTCTGGGAAGAGGCGGGATTCTCCCTGGAACCGTGGTCCTATCTGCTTCTTTTCCTTCCTTCCCTGTGGTCAGGTGTTTCCCATCAGGCTAACTGGAGCCCAGTGAGCTATAATGAGGCTCGGGTTCAGGAGAGGTCAAGAGGGTGGTTTCAACAATTCCAGTCACATGTTGATTTTTCTCTTGGGTTCTCTCCTTCTGAGGTTTGGTTCTGCAACTGAAGGCTGGGGCAGGTGGTTTCCATTGGAGGGACGGGCCGGGGTATTGTTCTGGGGCAACCACCTGGGGGACAGTAGGGAGGGTGCGCCAGCACCCTCTTTCCTTAGGTTACCCACAGCCCAGATATCTGGGCCTATGTCGCGTTCTCGGCAGCAGCAGCAGCTGGACCTGGTGGTGAGGCGCAGATAGATACAGCGGGGACGTCTGTGGACCCAGATCTGGTTCGGGGTGAGTGGAAATTGCAGCCAGTGAGAGAGGGGTGCAGAGTGAAATGCGGCGAGGTGGGGCGCGATGAAGATCCCCGAGTCCCGCTCCAAGGGATGGTCTGTGGCCAAAAATCCACTGGCCCCTGAGGGTGGTCCCTCCCTTAGACTTGGGCAGAGGAGGCCCATGCCCTGGGCCTGCACTAGGCGGGGCCCCTGCCTCTTCCAGGGCTCTCCAGGAACGTGTCGGAAGCCCCTTCTCCCTGCCGTTTCCGCTCCCCAGCACCCCTAACCCATCTCTTCCACACACACACCCCACCACCACGACGACGACCACCACCACCCAAACCACCACCCTCCCTCAAGTACCTGGGCTAGGCTGAGGAGGGTGCTCCCTCCCCAAGGGCCCTAGCTCTCTTTCAGGCACACCGGTTGCCTGACACCTTCCTCCGGCAACAGGGGCGATCAGGAATGTGCATCTCAGAGGCGTCCCAGGACCCAGTGACCTTTCCTCAGTAGGGGCTCCGCTGACAGATTTCTGTCCCCTGTGTGCCTCTCTTGAAGAAACCAGGCAAAGCCTACGGTGAAACAGAGGTACAGAGAAGAAGACCCGATTGAGGCAGAGGCATTCCACTGGGGCTTCTTAGGACCGCAGCCTAGCCTGGGAGACGCAGATTCAAGAGGCACCTGAATGATGTTCTGCTGCACTACAAAACGGGGGAAGGTTCTGAAGGCAAAACCTCCCAGGCCATAGTTAGTTCCATGAGTTGTGTGTCAAGAATTCAGATTGGAACTGCTCCAAAGTAAGGGTGCTTGTGAAGCAAGGCTTGGTTGGGGTCCAGAATGACTACAGAGGTGCAAGAGGGGAACTTTTGAGACCACACTTGTGGCACCTAGCAGATGTTAGAGAAGCTAGAAAAGACAGGCTTCCAACAGTGTAGTAAGAGCCAGGTGTGTTGGCAGGTATGCCTGTCCGAGTACGATTCTGGGCAAGGCGCCGTGTGTGAGAGAGAGAGAGAGAGAGAGAGAGTGAGTGAGTGAGTGTGTGTGTGTGTGTGTGTGTGTGTGTGTGTGTCTGTGTGTGTGTCTGTGTCTGTCTGTCTGTCTCTGTGTCTGTGTGTCGGTGTGTGTCTTAGGGCAAAGGGTCGGGAGAACTTGGGGGTGGGGTATCTGGGGTCTGGACCTTGACGGCAGCTGTGTTTGAGTCCCAAGGCAGGCACATACCCCGGTGGGCATGGGTGGGGTGAGGGAGGGAGGCGGGCACTCACTGCAAATCTCCGTGTCAGTCCATTGCCACCCCCATCGTGGTGATCATCACGACAGGGCTCTAGCTCTTCTCCAAAGAACCACAATGGAACAACAGCCATTTTTTCCAGGCCCCAGTGATTTTCGTTCTCCGTTTTTTCAAAGGCTTTCTCGTTCCGCGCCCTCCAGCGCTCAAGGTTCTGGTGGTGGCAGCAACCCAGTTCCAGGCAAGTCTGCCAAAACTCATCAGAAAACAAAGGGGAGTGTGGTGCATTTCCTGGGATGCAGATCATGCTGAAAGAAATAGGAACAGACATTCCATCCTAGGTGAAAGACGCAGAAGGGAAATGCCCAGTCTGGACCGGGAATGGAATGGAATGTCCTTGATGAGGTGAGAAACAGAACAAAGCAAAGCAATGGAAATAGGGGATGGCCAAGACTTCCCAAGAACAGAAGCACTGATCGGAGCCAAAAGGGGTTTAAGAAGGAAAAGCGAACCCAGTGCCATGGAACGCGTGTACTGCAGAGGAGGAGGAGGAGAGAATCATGGAAAAGACGGAAGAGCACACACAAGCACAGAGAAGAGAAAGAGCAAGTCAGACAGGTGTGGAATCGGGATGCGGCCAGGAAGGAGGGAGGAAGACGGTGCACCTCTGAGGCGGTGTTTGGAGATTTCAGGGCTGATAATGACCCCAAGCCGTGCTTTGGACCACAAGGAGAACCCCCAGAGGGGGTCACGATGAAGAAGTTCCTATCCAGGACCACAGGAGGAGATGTGCTGAGCCCCAGCCCATGCTCTCAGAAGCTTGCAGACAGGGTGAGCAAACCCCAAACACCCAGAGAGAGCACTTTCCAACAGCAGAGGATAGCCCCACCCCCACCCCGCCATCCCATCCCGGGGTCCCTACATCCCAGCAAGAAGACTGGAAGCTAGCAAATGAAGTGCTGGTAGGCCAAAACACACAGCTCAACTGGAAGTGGATCGGTGGTGGTGAATTTTCCAGAAGGTTGTAGTCGAGTGGATCATGCCTTGCCCAAGGGACTTTCCTCTTCCAGATCATGGCGCTGTGGTCGGGTTAGGTGAGTTGAGCGCTGGGGGAAAGGGGCTCGGGTGGGGGCGGGATTTGGGGCATTCGCATCATGAGCACGACTTCTGGCATCTTTCCTACAAGTGTATCATGAGTTCCTCATAGAGATTCCTTGTGTTTTTTGTGTGTGGAAGGGTGCCTCTCAGGATGCAGAGGGGCTTCCTTCCACGTGCTGTTCCCAGGGCATGGCAAGTCAGGCACATTTGAAGAAAAGCCAGGAAAAGCGATAAGGAAGGAAAAAAGAATCCCACTGAGCCACACAGCCAGACAGAGCCGCGGAGCCACCTTGTCACGGAGGGGGTGGTGGTGAGTGGGGGGAAATGGGGACTGCAGGGAGTCCCGGGCTCCTCAGACAAGCCCCATCCCTCCACGGGCACGGCAGTTGCTTGGGCCTGGGCTCGGGCTCGGGCTCTGGCTCTTGCTCTGGCTGCAGGCGCTGAAGCCCACGAGGGAGCAAAGCCCCCCAGAAGCCCACAGTCAGTCCCCTGTCCAGCTCACAGGGCAGCCCCCGTTCCGGGACAGTCCCAGGCACACACGGAAGATTGACCTGAGCAAGGGATACCACCACTAGGCTCCTGATCCTGCTTGGTCAGCCTGGCCCGGCCTGGCCTTATTCCACTCTGCACTCCGCAACTATCCATTTATGTAGCCTTCCTTCTTCCTTCCTCCCTCCCTTTCTTCCTCCCTCCCTCCCTCCCATCCTCCCTTCCTCCCTCCCTTCCTTCCTTCCTTCCTTCCTTGCGTCCTTCCATCCGCTCATTTATCCTTGCTTCCATCCATGTGCTGGACGCACTGGAGAATGGGGGCCCGGGCTTCCAAAGGCACGGGGGCCGCCGGCGGCGCCTGCCCCTAGCCCGGCCAGCCGCCAGAGGGCGCGCCCGCATCACGGAGAGCCCCGCCCCCGTTTGCTGAGTAACCCGGCAGGGCAACAAAGGGGAAACCCGGGGTAACCAAGGCGATTGTCCGCGCTTGCCTGGTTGGACGGCAGGCTTCCACCAGTAGAAGGCTGGCTGTCAGAGCCCAGGGAGGGGAGAGAGGAGGACGGAGGGCAGCGAGGGATGTAGGGAGGGTGCGCCAGCCCTCCGGTGCTCAGGTTCTGGACATCCTAGATCTCTGGGTCTGTGCCACCGTCTCCGCCAGTGGCTGCCGAAGCTGGTGGCCAGACCAAGGCACGCCGGGTACCTCTGTGGATCCAAATCTGGATCGGCATGGCATGGGTGGGAATGGTGTCAAATGGGAGGAGGGTGTGGGATGTCATCTGGTGAGGCGGGGGCGAGGAACATCCCAGAGTCCCGGCTCGAACTGTGAACTGTGGTCGTGTCACCAGAAAATCCACTGACCCCGAAAGTGGTAGCTCCCCTAGACGTGGGCAGAGGAGGCCCATGCCCTGGTGCCACACTGGTTTCGGGTGGCGGGTGAGACGGGGGTCCCTGCCTCTGCCTCTCCCGGTGCCTCGCAGGGATGTGATGCAAGGCCCTACTCCGCACAGTTCTTCACAACTAGCCCCCAGCTTCTCCCCCGCCCCCCCCTACCCGAGATATTGGAGCCAAACTGAGGACTCGAGCGCAGGAGACAGCCTCTCACAGGGGTCGGAGGAACTGCTCTGGAGAAGCATGACTTTCAGCCTAGTTTTATATCTGAGGGCAGAGAACCTCTATCGTGTCAGGGGTCCATTCCTTGTCTTCTTGTTTCCAAAAGAGACAGACGAGCACATAGAGACCGCGAATCAGTATGGCCTTGGCGCCTGCCGAAGGAGCCTTCTCATCGGACGACTAGTGGCACTGGTGTCCAGGTAAGGGAGGCATTTTATTTGTATCTTGAAAAAGGACGTCTTTATTTCTGGACAATGCACGCTTTTCTGTAACGATGAAAGCACATGTACAATGTATGTTTAAGAGGCCACAAAACAGGCTGTTGTAGTTAGCATAGAAATCATGTCAGAGCCAGCATGACTTCCCTGTACCCCAATATGGGAACACTGCTTTCATCCCATCCATCCGTCCTTCCGTGCATGCATCCATCCATCCACTGGACCACTGGAAGTCACAGGCCACAGGCCCTTCAGAGAGCACCAGACACAGCTTTCACCTGTACCTGCCAAGCGACAAAGGGCGCTCCGGATCCCTAGAGCCTAACAGACCCAACCCTTAGCAAACCTGCTCGTCATTGTGAGGTCAGCCTCCCACTCCACCCCCCCAACCCCACCCCCAGCCCGTGCCCCGCGCGCTCACGCAGTTGGAGGTCTGGCTTCAACTCCGGTGAGTGAGCTGGGTAGGGACGGGAAAGGAGAGAGAGAACAGAGGGAGATGGCGGGAAGTACGGAGGGTGCGCCAGCCTTCCTCTCCTCACGTTACTGACGTCCCGGATCTCAGAGTCTGTGTCGACATCTTCGAACCACTGCCCCCACACTGATGGCTGGAACTGGTGGCGAGACGCCAAGTGGACCCAAATCCGGATCTAGGTGGGAGGTGATGGAGTCCATTGTATGGAGAAAGGGGGGTGGTTTGGAATCTGGTGCCTGGTGAGGCGGCGAGCGGCATGAAGATCCCCATGTCCCCGCTCAAAAGGACGGTCACGTCGCCGAGAAATCCACCGACCCGGAGAGAGAGCGGTACCTCCCCTAGACATGGGCAGAGGCCGCCCGTGCCCTGGCGTCACACAGGGCGGGTTCTCTGCCGCTTCCATTGCTTTGCAGGAAACTGTGGAAAACCCCTTCTTTCCGCCATTCTTCCACGCTAGGCTCGCAACCTCTCCCCGCCTCCTTCTCCCCTCCCCGCCCCTCCCCTCCCCGCCCCTCCGCTTGCCGCCCCTCCGCTTGCCGCCCCTCGGCAGGGCTTTCCTCCACTCCAGTCTGCGGGGCCCCAACAGTCCGTCCGTATATTCCTCCAACCTTCCATCGAGCCGTGGATCCGCCCACCCTTCCTTCCGTCTATCGATCTGCTGGACCACTGGAAGACCTAGGCCCCAGGCCCTTCCTAGAGCACCGGACACGGCCCGCGCCTGCGCCCGCCAGCCAGCCAGCCAGCCAACGTCTCGCCCACCCCTCAGAGACAAGTCGCTTAGCAACCGTGCCCGAGGCGCAGCCAGGCCTCGAGGCCTGGTCGCCTGCGCATGCGCGCCTGGAGGACCGGCTTCAGCTCCACCGGCCAGAAGGACGACAGGAGGGCCGAGCGGCCACGGTGAGAGGCGGCCTTCCCGAATTGGTCGTATGGACGCCTCTCCTTAGGTCCCAGCCCAACCGAAGCTCCCTGCCTCAGCGGGGAAGTTTCTTTCCCTGTTGGATTCCCACTGCCATCAAGGAAACGCAGGCTGAGATACTAACAGCACACGCCCGAGTCGAGGGCTTGGCTCACCAATCAACTTCTCCTCCGGGGGCTCACGAGGCAGGAAGTTTAAAGGTAGGGTCCGTTCGTGAGGCGGAGGCATGGGTATTGGTTTTCTGGGAAGAGGCGGGATTCTCCCTGGAACCGTGGTCCTATCTGCTTCTTTTCCTTCCTTCCCTGTGGTCAGGTGTTTCCCATCAGGCTAACTGGAGCCCAGTGAGCTATAATGAGGCTCGGGTTCAGGAGAGGTCAAGAGGGTGGTTTCAACAATTCCAGTCACATGTTGATTTTTCTCTTGGGTTCTCTCCTTCTGAGGTTTGGTTCTGCAACTGAAGGCTGGGGCAGGTGGTTTCCATTGGAGGGACGGGCCGGGGTATTGTTCTGGGGCAACCACCTGGGGGACAGTAGGGAGGGTGCGCCAGCACCCTCTTTCCTTAGGTTACCCACAGCCCAGATATCTGGGCCTATGTCGCGTTCTCGGCAGCAGCAGCAGCTGGACCTGGTGGTGAGGCGCAGATAGATACAGCGGGGACGTCTGTGGACCCAGATCTGGTTCGGGGTGAGTGGAAATTGCAGCCAGTGAGAGAGGGGTGCAGAGTGAAATGCGGCGAGGTGGGGCGCGATGAAGATCCCCGAGTCCCGCTCCAAGGGATGGTCTGTGGCCAAAAATCCACTGGCCCCTGAGGGTGGTCCCTCCCTTAGACTTGGGCAGAGGAGGCCCATGCCCTGGGCCTGCACTAGGCGGGGCCCCTGCCTCTTCCAGGGCTCTCCAGGAACGTGTCGGAAGCCCCTTCTCCCTGCCGTTTCCGCTCCCCAGCACCCCTAACCCATCTCTTCCACACACACACCCCACCACCACGACGACGACCACCACCACCCAAACCACCACCCTCCCTCAAGTACCTGGGCTAGGCTGAGGAGGGTGCTCCCTCCCCAAGGGCCCTAGCTCTCTTTCAGGCACACCGGTTGCCTGACACCTTCCTCCGGCAACAGGGGCGATCAGGAATGCATCTCAGAGGCGTCCCAGGACCCAGTGACCTTTCCTCAGTAGGGGCTCCGCTGACAGATTTCTGTCCCCTGTGTGCCTCTCTTGAAGAAACCAGGCAAAGCCTACGGTGAAACAGAGGTACAGAGAAGAAGACCCGATTGAGGCAGAGGCATTCCACTGGGGCTTCTTAGGACCGCAGCCTAGCCTGGGAGACGCAGATTCAAGAGGCACCTGAATGATGTTCTGCTGCACTACAAAACGGGGGAAGGTTCTGAAGGCAAAACCTCCCAGGCCATAGTTAGTTCCATGAGTTGTGTGTCAAGAATTCAGATTGGAACTGCTCCAAAGTAAGGGTGCTTGTGAAGCAAGGCTTGGTTGGGGTCCAGAATGACTACAGAGGTGCAAGAGGGGAACTTTTGAGACCACACTTGTGGCACCTAGCAGATGTTAGAGAAGCTAGAAAAGACAGGCTTCCAACAGTGTAGTAAGAGCCAGGTGTGTTGGCAGGTATGCCTGTCCGAGTACGATTCTGGGCAAGGCGCCGTGTGTGAGAGAGAGAGAGAGAGAGAGTGAGTGAGTGAGTGAGTGAGTGAGTGAGTGTGTGTGTGTGTGTGTGTGTGTGTGTGTGTGTGTGTGTGTCTGTGTGTGTGTCTGTGTCTGTCTGTCTGTCTCTGTGTCTGTGTGTCGGTGTGTGTCTTAGGGCAAAGGGTCGGGAGAACTTGGGGGTGGGGTATCTGGGGTCTGGACCTTGACGGCAGCTGTGTTTGAGTCCCAAGGCAGGCACATACCCCGGTGGGCATGGGTGGGGTGAGGGAGGGAGGCGGGCACTCACTGCAAATCTCCGTGTCAGTCCATTGCCACCCCCATCGTGGTGATCATCACGACAGGGCTCTAGCTCTTCTCCAAAGAACCACAATGGAACAACAGCCATTTTTTCCAGGCCCCAGTGATTTTCGTTCTCCGTTTTTTCAAAGGCTTTCTCGTTCCGCGCCCTCCAGCGCTCAAGGTTCTGGTGGTGGCAGCAACCCAGTTCCAGGCAAGTCTGCCAAAACTCATCAGAAAACAAAGGGGAGTGTGGTGCATTTCCTGGGATGCAGATCATGCTGAAAGAAATAGGAACAGACATTCCATCCTAGGTGAAAGACGCAGAAGGGAAATGCCCAGTCTGGACCGGGAATGGAATGGAATGTCCTTGATGAGGTGAGAAACAGAACAAAGCAAAGCAATGGAAATAGGGGATGGCCAAGACTTCCCAAGAACAGAAGCACTGATCGGAGCCAAAAGGGGTTTAAGAAGGAAAAGCGAACCCAGTGCCATGGAACGCGTGTACTGCAGAGGAGGAGGAGGAGAGAATCATGGAAAAGACGGAAGAGCACACACAAGCACAGAGAAGAGAAAGAGCAAGTCAGACAGGTGTGGAATCGGGATGCGGCCAGGAAGGAGGGAGGAAGACGGTGCACCTCTGAGGCGGTGTTTGGAGATTTCAGGGCTGATAATGACCCCAAGCCGTGCTTTGGACCACAAGGAGAACCCCCAGAGGGGGTCACGATGAAGAAGTTCCTATCCAGGACCACAGGAGGAGATGTGCTGAGCCCCAGCCCATGCTCTCAGAAGCTTGCAGACAGGGTGAGCAAACCCCAAACACCCAGAGAGAGCACTTTCCAACAGCAGAGGATAGCCCCACCCCCACCCCGCCATCCCATCCCGGGGTCCCTACATCCCAGCAAGAAGACTGGAAGCTAGCAAATGAAGTGCTGGTAGGCCAAAACACACAGCTCAACTGGAAGTGGATCGGTGGTGGTGAATTTTCCAGAAGGTTGTAGTCGAGTGGATCATGCCTTGCCCAAGGGACTTTCCTCTTCCAGATCATGGCGCTGTGGTCGGGTTAGGTGAGTTGAGCGCTGGGGGAAAGGGGCTCGGGTGGGGGCGGGATTTGGGGCATTCGCATCATGAGCACGACTTCTGGCATCTTTCCTACAAGTGTATCATGAGTTCCTCATAGAGATTCCTTGTGTTTTTTGTGTGTGGAAGGGTGCCTCTCAGGATGCAGAGGGGCTTCCTTCCACGTGCTGTTCCCAGGGCATGGCAAGTCAGGCACATTTGAAGAAAAGCCAGGAAAAGCGATAAGGAAGGAAAAAAGAATCCCACTGAGCCACACAGCCAGACAGAGCCGCGGAGCCACCTTGTCACGGAGGGGGTGGTGGTGAGTGGGGGGAAATGGGGACTGCAGGGAGTCCCGGGCTCCTCAGACAAGCCCCATCCCTCCACGGGCACGGCAGTTGCTTGGGCCTGGGCTCGGGCTCGGGCTCTGGCTCTTGCTCTGGCTGCAGGCGCTGAAGCCCACGAGGGAGCAAAGCCCCCCAGAAGCCCACAGTCAGTCCCCTGTCCAGCTCACAGGGCAGCCCCCGTTCCGGGACAGTCCCAGGCACACACGGAAGATTGACCTGAGCAAGGGATACCACCACTAGGCTCCTGATCCTGCTTGGTCAGCCTGGCCCGGCCTGGCCTTATTCCACTCTGCACTCCGCAACTATCCATTTATGTAGCCTTCCTTCTTCCTTCCTCCCTCCCTTTCTTCCTCCCTCCCTCCCTCCCATCCTCCCTTCCTCCCTCCCTTCCTTCCTTCCTTCCTTCCTTGCGTCCTTCCATCCGCTCATTTATCCTTGCTTCCATCCATGTGCTGGACGCACTGGAGAATGGGGGCCCGGGCTTCCAAAGGCACGGGGGCCGCCGGCGGCGCCTGCCCCTAGCCCGGCCAGCCGCCAGAGGGCGCGCCCGCATCACGGAGAGCCCCGCCCCCGTTTGCTGAGTAACCCGGCAGGGCAACAAAGGGGAAACCCGGGGTAACCAAGGCGATTGTCCGCGCTTGCCTGGTTGGACGGCAGGCTTCCACCAGTAGAAGGCTGGCTGTCAGAGCCCAGGGAGGGGAGAGAGGAGGACGGAGGGCAGCGAGGGATGTAGGGAGGGTGCGCCAGCCCTCCGGTGCTCAGGTTCTGGACATCCTAGATCTCTGGGTCTGTGCCACCGTCTCCGCCAGTGGCTGCCGAAGCTGGTGGCCAGACCAAGGCACGCCGGGTACCTCTGTGGATCCAAATCTGGATCGGCATGGCATGGGTGGGAATGGTGTCAAATGGGAGGAGGGTGTGGGATGTCATCTGGTGAGGCGGGGGCGAGGAACATCCCAGAGTCCCGGCTCGAACTGTGAACTGTGGTCGTGTCACCAGAAAATCCACTGACCCCGAAAGTGGTAGCTCCCCTAGACGTGGGCAGAGGAGGCCCATGCCCTGGTGCCACACTGGTTTCGGGTGGCGGGTGAGACGGGGGTCCCTGCCTCTGCCTCTCCCGGTGCCTCGCAGGGATGTGATGCAAGGCCCTACTCCGCACAGTTCTTCACAACTAGCCCCCAGCTTCTCCCCCGCCCCCCCCTACCCGAGATATTGGAGCCAAACTGAGGACTCGAGCGCAGGAGACAGCCTCTCACAGGGGTCGGAGGAACTGCTCTGGAGAAGCATGACTTTCAGCCTAGTTTTATATCTGAGGGCAGAGAACCTCTATCGTGTCAGGGGTCCATTCCTTGTCTTCTTGTTTCCAAAAGAGACAGACGAGCACATAGAGACCGCGAATCAGTATGGCCTTGGCGCCTGCCGAAGGAGCCTTCTCATCGGACGACTAGTGGCACTGGTGTCCAGGTAAGGGAGGCATTTTATTTGTATCTTGAAAAAGGACGTCTTTATTTCTGGACAATGCACGCTTTTCTGTAACGATGAAAGCACATGTACAATGTATGTTTAAGAGGCCACAAAACAGGCTGTTGTAGTTAGCATAGAAATCATGTCAGAGCCAGCATGACTTCCCTGTACCCCAATATGGGAACACTGCTTTCATCCCATCCATCCGTCCTTCCGTGCATGCATCCATCCATCCACTGGACCACTGGAAGTCACAGGCCACAGGCCCTTCAGAGAGCACCAGACACAGCTTTCACCTGTACCTGCCAAGCGACAAAGGGCGCTCCGGATCCCTAGAGCCTAACAGACCCAACCCTTAGCAAACCTGCTCGTCATTGTGAGGTCAGCCTCCCACTCCACCCCCCCAACCCCACCCCCAGCCCGTGCCCCGCGCGCTCACGCAGTTGGAGGTCTGGCTTCAACTCCGGTGAGTGAGCTGGGTAGGGACGGGAAAGGAGAGAGAGAACAGAGGGAGATGGCGGGAAGTACGGAGGGTGCGCCAGCCTTCCTCTCCTCACGTTACTGACGTCCCGGATCTCAGAGTCTGTGTCGACATCTTCGAACCACTGCCCCCACACTGATGGCTGGAACTGGTGGCGAGACGCCAAGTGGACCCAAATCCGGATCTAGGTGGGAGGTGATGGAGTCCATTGTATGGAGAAAGGGGGGTGGTTTGGAATCTGGTGCCTGGTGAGGCGGCGAGCGGCATGAAGATCCCCATGTCCCCCGCTCAAAAGGACGGTCACGTCGCCGAGAAATCCACCGACCCGGAGAAGAGAGCGGTACCTCCCCTAGACATGGGCAGAGGCCGCCCGTGCCCTGGCGTCACACAGGGCGGGTTCTCTGCCGCTTCCATTGCTTTGCAGGAAACTGTGGAAAACCCCTTCTTTCCGCCATTCTTCCACGCTAGGCTCGCAACCTCTCCCCGCCTCCTTCTCCCCTCCCCGCCCCTCCCCTCCCCGCCCCTCCGCTTGCCGCCCCTCCGCTTGCCGCCCCTCGGCAGGGCTTTCCTCCACTCCAGTCTGCGGGGCCCCAACAGTCCGTCCGTATATTCCTCCAACCTTCCATCGAGCCGTGGATCCGCCCACCCCTTCCTTCCGTCTATCGATCTGCTGGACCACTGGAAGACCTAGGCCCCAGGCCCTTCCTAGAGCACCGGACACGGCCCGCGCCTGCGCCCGCCAGCCAGCCAGCCAGCCAACGTCTCGCCCACCCCTCAGAGACAAGTCGCTTAGCAACCGTGCCCGAGGCGCAGCCAGGCCTCGAGGCCTGGTCGCCTGCGCATGCGCGCCTGGAGGACCGGCTTCAGCTCCACCGGCCAGAAGGACGACAGGAGGGCCGAGCGGCCACGGTGAGAGGCGGCCTTCCCGAATTGGTCGTATGGACGCCTCTCCTTAGGTCCCAGCCCAACCGAAGCTCCCTGCCTCAGCGGGGAAGTTTCTTTCCCTGTTGGATTCCCACTGCCATCAAGGAACGCAGGCTGAGATACTAACAGCACACGCCCGAGTCGAGGGCTTGGCTCACCAATCAACTTCTCCTCCGGGGGCTCACGAGGCAGGAAGTTTAAAGGTAGGGTCCGTTCGTGAGGCGGAGGCATGGGTATTGGTTTTCTGGGAAGAGGCGGGATTCTCCCTGGAACCGTGGTCCTATCTGCTTCTTTTCCTTCCTTCCCTGTGGTCAGGTGTTTCCCATCAGGCTAACTGGAGCCCAGTGAGCTATAATGAGGCTCGGGTTCAGGAGAGGTCAAGAGGGTGGTTTCAACAATTCCAGTCACATGTTGATTTTTCTCTTGGGTTCTCTCCTTCTGAGGTTTGGTTCTGCAACTGAAGGCTGGGGCAGGTGGTTTCCATTGGAGGGACGGGCCGGGGTATTGTTCTGGGGCAACCACCTGGGGGACAGTAGGGAGGGTGCGCCAGCACCCTCTTTCCTTAGGTTACCCACAGCCCAGATATCTGGGCCTATGTCGGCGGTTCTCGGCAGCAGGCAGCAGCTGGACCTGGTGGTGAGGCGCAGATAGATACAGCGGGGACGTCTGTGGACCCAGATCTGGTTCGGGGTGAGTGGAAATTGCAGCCAGTGAGAGAGGGGTGCAGAGTGAAATGCGGCGAGGTGGGGCGCGATGAAGATCCCCGAGTCCCGCTCCAAGGGATGGTCTGTGGCCAAAAATCCACTGGCCCCTGAGGGTGGTCCCTCCCTTAGACTTGGGCAGAGGAGGCCCATGCCCTGGGCCTGCACTAGGCGGGGCCCCTGCCTCTTCCAGGGCTCTCCAGGAACGTGTCGGAAGCCCCTTCTCCCTGCCGTTTCCGCTCCCCAGCACCCCTAACCATCTCTTCCACACACACACCCCCACCACCACGACGACGACCACCACCACCCAAACCACCACCCTCCCTCAAGTACCTGGGCTAGGCTGAGGAGGGTGCTCCCTCCCCAAGGGCCCTAGCTCTCTTTCAGGCACACCGGTTGCCTGACACCTTCCTCCGGCAACAGGGGCGATCAGGAATGCATCTCAGAGGCGTCCAGGACCAGTGACCTTTCCTCAGTAGGGGCTCCGCTGACAGATTTCTGTCCCCTGTGTGCCTCTCTTGAAGAAAACCAGGCAAAGCCTACGGTGAAACAGAGGTACAGAGAAGAAGACCGATTGAGGCAGAGGCATTCCACTGGGGCTTCTTAGGACCGCAGCCTAGCCTGGGAGACGCAGATTCAAGAGGCACCTGAATGATGTTCTGCTGCACTACAAAACGGGGGAAGGTTCTGAAGGCAAAACTCCCCAGGCCATAGTTAGTTCCATGAGTTGTGTGTCAAGAATTCAGATTGGAACTGCTCCAAAGTAAGGGTGCTTGTGAAGCAAGGCTTGGTTGGGGTCCAGAATGACTACAGAGGTGCAAGAGGGGAACTTTTGAGACCACACTTGTGGCACCTAGCAGATGTTAGAGAAGCTAGAAAAGACAGGCTTCCAACAGTGTAGTAAGAGCCAGGTGTGTTGGCAGGTATGCCTGTCCGAGTACGATTCTGGGCAAGGCGCCGTGTGTGAGAGAGAGAGAGAGAGAGAGTGAGTGAGTGAGTGAGTGAGTGAGTGAGTGTGTGTGTGTGTGTGTGTGTGTGTGTGTGTGTGTGTGTGTGCTGTGTGTTGTGTCTGTGTCTGTCTGTCTGTCTCTGTGTCTGTGTGTCGGTGTGTGTCTTAGGGCAAAGGGTCGGGAGAACTTGGGGGTGGGGTATCTGGGGTCTGGACCTTGACGGCAGCTGTGTTTGAGTCCCAAGGCAGGCACATACCCCGGTGGGCATGGGTGGGGTGAGGGAGGGAGGCGGGCACTCACTGCAAATCTCCGTGTCAGTCCATTGCCACCCCCATCGTGGTGATCATCACGACAGGGCTCTAGCTCTTCTCCAAAGAACCACAATGGAACAACAGCCATTTTTTCCAGGCCCAGTGATTTTCGTTCTCCGTTTTTTCAAAGGCTTTCTCGTTCCGCGCCCTCCAGCGCTCAAGGTTCTGGTGGTGGCAGCAACCCAGTTCCAGGCAAGTCTGCCAAAACTCATCAGAAAACAAAGGGGAGTGTGGTGCATTTCCTGGGATGCAGATCATGCTGAAAGAAATAGGAACAGACATTCCATCCTAGGTGAAAGACGCAGAAGGGAAATGCCCAGTCTGGACCGGGAATGGAATGGAATGTCCTTGATGAGGTGAGAAACAGAACAAAGCAAAGCAATGGAAATAGGGGATGGCCAAGACTTCCCAAGAACAGAAGCACTGATCGGAGCCAAAAGGGGTTTAAGAAGGAAAAGCGAACCCAGTGCCATGGAACGCGTGTACTGCAGAGGAGGAGGAGGAGAGAATCATGGAAAAGACGGAAGAGCACACACAAGCACAGAGAAGAGAAAGAGCAAGTCAGACAGGTGTGGAATCGGGATGCGGCCAGGAAGGAGGGAGGAAGACGGTGCACCTCTGAGGCGGTGTTTGGAGATTTCAGGGCTGATAATGACCCCAAGCCGTGCTTTGGACCACAAGGAGAACCCCCAGAGGGGGTCACGATGAAGAAGTTCCTATCCAGGACCACAGGAGGAGATGTGCTGAGCCCCAGCCCATGCTCTCAGAAGCTTGCAGACAGGGTGAGCAAACCCCAAACACCCAGAGAGAGCACTTTCCAACAGCAGAGGATAGCCCCACCCCCACCCCGCCATCCCATCCCGGGGTCCCTACATCCCAGCAAGAAGACTGGAAGCTAGCAAATGAAGTGCTGGTAGGCCAAAACACACAGCTCAACTGGAAGTGGATCGGTGGTGGGTGAATTTTCCAGAAGGTTGTAGTCGAGTGGATCATGCCTTGCCCAAGGGACTTTCCTCTTCCAGATCATGGCGCTGTGGTCGGGTTAGGTGAGTTGAGCGCTGGGGAAAGGGGCTCGGGTGGGGGCGGGATTTGGGGCATTCGCATCATGAGCACGACTTCTGGCATCTTTCCTACAAGTGTATCATGAGTTCCTCATAGAGATTCCTTGTGTTTTTTGTGTGTGGAAGGGTGCCTCTCAGGATGCAGAGGGGCTTCCTTCCACGTGCTGTTCCCAGGGCATGGCAAGTCAGGCACATTTGAAGAAAAGCCAGGAAAAGCGATAAGGAAGGAAAAAAGAATCCCACTGAGCCACACAGCCAGACAGAGCCGCGGAGCCACCTTGTCACGGAGGGGGTGGTGGTGAGTGGGGGGAAATGGGGACTGCAGGGAGTCCCGGGCTCCTCAGACAAGCCCCATCCCTCCACGGGCACGGCAGTTGCTTGGGCCTGGGCTCGGGCTCGGGCTCTGGCTCTTGCTCTGGCTGCAGGCGCTGAAGCCCACGAGGGAGCAAAGCCCCCCAGAAGCCCACAGTCAGTCCCCCTGTCCAGCTCACAGGGCAGCCCCCGTTCCGGGACAGTCCCAGGCACACACGGAAGATTGACCTGAGCAAGGGATACCACCACTAGGCTCCTGATCCTGCTTGGTCAGCCTGGCCCGGCCTGGCCTTATTCCACTCTGCACTCCGCAACTATCCATTTATGTAGCCTTCCTTCTTCCTTCCTCCCTCCCTTTCTTCCTCCCTCCCTCCCTCCCATCCTCCCTTCCTCCCTCCCTTCCTTCCTTCCTTCCTTCCTTGCGTCCTTCCATCCGCTCATTTATCCTTGCTTCCATCCATGTGCTGGACGCACTGGAGAATGGGGGCCCGGGCTTCCAAAGGCACGGGGGCCGCCGGCGGCGCCTGCCCCTAGCCCGGCCAGCCGCCAGAGGGCGCGCCCGCATCACGGAGAGCCCCGCCCCCGTTTGCTGAGTAACCCGGCAGGGCAACAAAGGGGAAACCCGGGGTAACCAAGGCGATTGTCCGCGCTTGCCTGGTTGGACGGCAGGCTTCACCAGTAGAAGGCTGGCTGTCAGAGCCCAGGGAGGGGAGAGAGGAGGACGGAGGGCAGCGAGGGATGTAGGGAGGGTGCGCCAGCCCTCCGGTGCTCAGGTTCTGGACATCCTAGATCTCTGGGTCTGTGCCACCGTCTCCGCCAGTGGCTGCCGAAGCTGGTGGCCAGACCAAGGCACGCCGGGTACCTCTGTGGATCCAAATCTGGATCGGCATGGCATGGGTGGGAATGGTGTCAAATGGGAGGAGGGTGTGGGATGTCATCTGGTGAGGCGGGGGCGAGGAACATCCCAGAGTCCCGGCTCGAACTGTGAACTGTGGTCGTGTCACCAGAAAATCCACTGACCCCGAAAGTGGTAGCTCCCCTAGACGTGGGCAGAGGAGGCCCATGCCCTGGTGCCACACTGGTTTCGGGTGGCGGGTGAGACGGGGGTCCCTGCCTCTGCCTCTCCCGGTGCCTCGCAGGGATGTGATGCAAGGCCCTACTCCGCACAGTTCTTCACAACTAGCCCCCAGCTTCTCCCCCGCCCCCCCCCACCCGAGATATTGGAGCCAAACTGAGGACTCGAGCGCAGGAGACAGCCTCTCACAGGGGTCGGAGGAACTGCTCTGGAGAAGCATGACTTTCAGCCTAGTTTTATATCTGAGGGCAGAGAACCTCTATCGTGTCAGGGGTCCATTCCTTGTCTTCTTGTTTCCAAAAGAGACAGACGAGCACATAGAGACCGCGAAA